>NC_133898.1:34187971-44127977 GCF_964199755.1 Larus michahellis
TCTCAGTGAAATCCTTGGTGTGCAACCAAGACGGTTGCTGAAGTTGCTGCAGCTTTGTGTGCAGTGGCTTTGATAGTTAAAAAAGAAAATGAATTTACAAAGAACTCCTCCCATTCCTATTTCCACAGTGGTCTCGCAACACACAGGTAACAATTAAATGCCAGCAGTACCGATTCGCTATCCTCAATTGTGTACACGCTGTCTAAGGTAGAGAAAGTGCTAATTCCTTAGGGCTCCAGCCAAGGGGAATGCGGATACGTAACTATAACATAAATTTCTTCCTCAAACCGCGCCTCTCAAATCCCTGCGTGGAGAAGCAGCCTCTGCGGTCCGTTCGCAGGCAGGGAAGCGAGCTCCGGCATAGCAGGGCCACATTCTGCCTTCCAGCAGCTTCCTCCCTTTGTAAGGAAACTGCCCCAGGTCCCGAGGTCATTTGCGGTCCCTCGCCGAGTCGAGATGGTAACAGGCAGAGGAGCAAAAAACCTTGAAGTGTTCACAGCTTGAAAAAGGTCGGAGCAGGACCCCGCCTCGGCCTGGCACAGGCTCGGGGCACAGACCCCAAGGTGGCACATTCCTGGAGCCCGGAGCACGCCAGGGATAACTATACAGCTGAAATATAAAGTCACATATAAACATTTCATGAACTAGATTATATTTTCATCACCCTTATGCATATGAAGTCTTTTAATTTCTATAAATCTTACAGTGAGTTAGAATTAAATCATATTAGTGTGAATAATAAATGTTTAGGGATCACTCATCTAAGAACTTGTAGTATTTAATTTACAAGGACTATACATTTTTCAAATCTCTTAACAAGGAACTTTAAGCACTTCTTGAGGTTGTTTTTTTAAAAAAAAAAAAAAAAACAAACGGTTCTGGAAAGCAAAAATGCTCTATTTTTCCCAGGATCCTGAATGAGTGACTCAGGAAGTATTGTAATTGCAAAAGCTTTCTGTGTGTAAGAACCTGGCTAATACTCTTATTAGCATCTTTTTCAATCCAGGTAACATAATAGTCAAAGTGTCAGATGAATGTCTCAGAAGTGGACCATTAAAAAATAAATTGCAAAACCTTTGAGAGATTAGCATTTGAATCCAGCCAGAAGCTCCTTGAGGTTCTTGGGTGTGGATCAGAGTCCTTAAAGCATAAGTTGCTATCGCAAACCACCTCAGCCTCCAAGTTACTCCGAGTGAGAAGACAGTAGCCACAGTTATTAGCCTTCGCTCTAGGCTTGTTTCCTCTGGGAAGCAAATATACAAAATGAGATTTTCACGGTGAAAAGAGGTTTCTTTTTCTGAAACCTTTCACTTCTAAAGAAGTTTGAAAAGCAAACAACAGATAAAGTAGATCAAAACAATATTTTCAGGGTAAGTATTTATATTTTAATTCATAATAATGATAGTTAGCGCTTAAACAGGGTAGTACTTTGCATGTTCAACATGCTTTTTACAGTCATTACTCAAATAGCACCATGGGCTGAATACAATAGGAAATGGTTTCCCTTTTCCCACATGGGGAAACTGAGGCAAAGAAGGGAAGTAACACACATAGAAAGACTCCACGGCAGGCAGCATTGCATTTATAGTGCAAATCTCACTCAACGACTGCTCTTAAACAGCAGACCTTCATCCACCTGTCTGACTTTATTTTTGTGCTAGATGTTGGCATACCCCAGGAACTGCATTTTTTGCATCATCAGATATCATTTGAAATTCCCTGAAGGGGTGGTTGTTCTTTCTGACGGATGGTACCAGTGTTGGATTTTTCAACAGAAGTACTGAAATACAGGCAGGGACCTATGACGTACGAGCGGTATTTTAATTTGTCATCTCCCTTCCCCTAACTCATTTTAGTAGCGAGCTGTTCATTTTCAAGGGGTGGGTACGAGCACTGAAGAAAATACGTAGAGCTTTGTCACATTTCTACAGGAGAAGAAAGGCTGTTTGTTTCTTTGGAGGGAGCACCGATGATCGTTCCTACAACTTCATATTGTTTTACTGTTTCTACTGCTGTTGGGGGGGATGCTTAGCAGCAGTGGCTCTAAATTAACTCTTTGCTATCTATCCTGTCAGAAATCTACAGAAATGGCTTAGGCCATTTTTTGAGACAGATACTTCCGTAAGTCTACAGGCGGTTACTTCGCTACTGGAAGCTTTAG
This sequence comes from Larus michahellis, assembly GCF_964199755.1. NCBI lineage: Eukaryota > Metazoa > Chordata > Aves > Charadriiformes > Laridae > Larus > Larus michahellis. The sequence goes on from NC_133898.1 coordinate 34,190,133, forward strand.
GGATGAGGGCCACACTTAAAGCATTTTGCAATGTTAATTTCCAAAGGTACACGCAAATCGCAGCAAAGGCATTAGTAGTACTGTGTAAGCGTCTTCAATAATTGGTGCAAACAGTTAAAACGAAGACACAACAGGAAGCAAAGTGGTGATTTAACCTTCTGTTGCCAGTGCATGGAACACCGTCAGCTCAGCAGATTACTACAGGAAGGGCAGGTGTTTTTGTCGCGACCCTGCAACAGCTTGTGCCAGGTTAGGTGCATCTGTGCTTTTCCGTGCCCACCCTGCAGGCGAGGTACCGCCAGATAACTGCTTAGGGAACGACAAGGAATCATGTCACGGGCACCAGCGCTCTGGGCATCTGCCAGCTTATGTAGCGAGGTAGAAATATTAGCAAACACGTGGGCAAAGAGTCCATTATGGAAATAAAGGGCATGGGAGAGCACAGAAACAATAAGCCATGTTTTACACTGGTTTATAGGCTGCGCAGGAAAGAAATGGGAGGGAAAGAGGGCGAATTCTCCTCATCTGAGGGGGAGATACTCACCACGACAAAAATCATTTGGGAAGGTGTTCAGCTCAGTTAAAAGGCAGCCCTTTTGAAGCACTTTCAGAGTTATTTTCAGCTGCGAGCAAAGCAGAGGAATATTGCCACCGGGTAGAAATTGCTGCCAAACAATGATCAGTGAAAAGGATGCCTGCTGCTGAACCCCAGCCCATTTCAGATCACTTTCGGCCTGCTCTTTTCTTTGTCGTAAGGCCCCATTACAGCAATAACGACTGCAAAGCATGGACGGCATCCCATCCTGGTCTTCCATGCCAGGGCAGCAAGGGTTGGAGGAGCACCTCTGAGGCCCAAAGGGCTGAGGACGGGGAGGGCACATCCTATTTTGGGACATGGCATTCATTGTCCCCCAAAATTAGGAGTGAGAGCAAAACAGTTCCAGCTAGGTTCATCCCAGAAGAGGGATGGTGCACAATCCTAGTGGGCATGAAGATCGGTGAGACAGCACACCGGCAGCCAGAAGGGCAGAAGATGGACCCTGCTGCGGAGCAAGAGCAGTGTGGCGAGGAGTGCAGGTAAGACTGAACGGCTTAAAAACCAGAGTGAACGTAACCTGTACAATTTTGAAACTTCCCTGTGCCCAGTAATCACAGGCAGAGGAACCTGTGTACATTGGGGAGCCCCTACTTGTACTGCGGTGCCTCCGTGGGACCACACCGTGTGTGCGTGCGCCCACCAGGGGAGGTGAAAACTGAAGGAGCAGGAGGGCATGCTATCTCAGCCTTGCGGTGTGTTTGCTTGCTGGGACTCAAGATCGCAGGGTAAAGGCAGGGTATGATTGTAGGTGACGCATGGTTTTGCCTTCAGAGCAATCTACCTCATGCTAATGAGGTGATTAGGAATGTGTTTTCCCTAGGTAACCACTCGTGCCAGCAGGCAGGGGGCATTTTGTGGCCATACAGCCATGCTCTTATTGCTGCTGGATGGGATTCCCCTGTCCCAGAGCCACCATCCATTTTGCCTGGTACTCCAATGCACAGCACTTCCCACCTGCGCCAAACAGGGTCAAGCCAAAATGAACACTTGCATGAACAGTTCCGATCATTGTACAAACAGATATTTGAGTTGCAGAAGCACTGCACATTTTCCTACTGCTATTTAGAGGCTAATGTGTGTAGCCTTAACAATAATTTGTTTATTCATCCATTCCAGTAGCTTTGTTCCTGCTGACTTCTATCTAAAAGGTGACGTAATGCACATTTTATGAGCTATAGGACAGTTACGGCAGGTTTTTTCCCCAGAACTGGGGGGGGGGGGGGGAAGCAACAACATTTTAGAAAAACATCATACACATTAAAGCTGCACATCTAAATTGCTGTTAATATTCCCGTTTGCTGATTTCTTACCTTTTCATAGCATAGAAAGAAGAATAAATTTAATACTTAATGGTGGATCTGAGCATATTTTCAGGGTAGGGAACATGGAGAGAAATCAGAATATTCAGACATTTGTAACCTGGAGGACAGCTTTTTCCAAAGTGTTGAAAAAGCTCTTTCAAATGAGGAAAGAAATTTCACTTTAAACACTTTAAAAATACTGAGGTAGCAATGTGGTGCTGTGCAATGCATCTCTTTCTTACACTTGAAGCAGAGTCACTGGTATATTCCCAGATTTCTTTTAAAAGCTGACTTCCAAAGGCAGATAGTCCTGCCGTAATAGCTCAAAACACTTGTGCTTCCATGAGGGATGCCTGTAGTACTTTAAGGCACAAACTGTCTGCGAGCTCAGGCACAACGTGGTGGCATTTATGTTGACCTCAGCGCGCTAAGGCAAAGAACACACTCTAGCTATTTGTGCTTCCTGCTCTGGCTCTGGCCGTGGCCAGAAGTCCAATGGTTTGGCTGCAAATGACTAGTCTTGGCCTATATGAGCTTTCTTTTGCAGGGAGAAGTAGCCTAAGTGTAGGCTGCTTATAAATCCAAACCTTCCAGTGCGTACATTCAGGACTTGATGAGCAGGTTGTGTTGGTACATGCTTAGATGGGACATGTGGAAGGCCATGAGCCGGTTTTTCCACGCCATAGACCTGTGCTAAGCTGTACCATCAGCCTGAACCTTCTCTCTTAGTGTTCCCTGAAGGTTGCTTCTAGCCTGCATTTGAACATGGATCCTCCCAATGTGGGCTTGAGTTTGTGTGCAATATAGACATAACCAGTCCCTGCCGATTCTCCTGTGCTGGACCTGTCATTTTTCTCTGCTAGTTTAGCTGGGATGTAACCCAGAAATCTCTGCCCTGCACTGGTGCAGGGAAAGGTAATTACCTTTCCTAAAGGAAAACACAACTGCACAAACCTCCATTTAGCTCTTAAAAGCTGCTCTGATAATTGTCTTAAAACCAACCTGAAAATGTGAACCATTAGAAAGCATTACACCAGAGCCCATTCATGCTGCTTATATAGTAAAAGTTTATTTGTACAAGCAATTGCAGCGTCTATCTCATTTAGATCCCATAGGACCTTCTATATGGCCCTCTGACTCCATGAGAATAGAGGCAATTCTCTCTGGGCAGCTATGTATTACAAAGGAAGCCACCACCACTGAGAGTAACATTATCTTAACAAAAATATCCCTGCTGTTGCCCAAACCTTGACCTACTGTGTAGTTCTTTTTCTGTTAACATAACTCACTTGACATCTTTACCTTTGCATACCACTTTGCTGTGATTCCCTGTGACCCTTTTAAAGAACTATAGTGGTGGTAGAGCTTCATTGCAAAGATGAACTGCAAAGCAGAGACAAATTTGGAGGGTCTGGAGGGAAGGACAAAGGGTGGTTTGTTACTATTTCATATATAGCCCACCCCAAAGAAATAACAATAAAAGATGCATGGCAGTGAAGACAGCGTATACTCTGTCCTCTGCAGGATAATTAAAGTGGGGCGCTCCACACAGACCTGTCCTTTCTGAAGTTTCACTAGCTATTTTTGTTGCATCAGGGAAAGTAAAACAGCAACAATAAAAATGGTGTTTGATGTTTCTATCCTTCTAAAATTCCTTCTGAAAAACAACTGCTTTCCTCTTTTTTTTTCTGAAGGATCTAGGAAGGTTTGAAGCTCCCAAGTCCAGGCCATGGTCTGACTTGCATGATATCACTATTCGGTTTTCTAGTGCCCAAGAAAGATGAGAGCAGAAAGTATCAAGTGCTACATTTCCCCTCCTTTCTCCTGCTGGTTAGAGTTGTGATAGTTTGGCTTTCAGATGGTCTGATCCACCTCTGTTTCCTAGTCCCTTACATTTCTCAAGGCCTATGTACTCTTTTGCTCTGCATCAACAGGAGGAGGCAAAAGAGTGGTTTCTAGGGATGCAGGGTGGTGGTGCACAGGCAAGACCAATTTACAGGATGTTATGCTATAGCTCTACTCAAAGGACAAGAGATGGATTTTTTTCTGAAGTAACATCAGCAATGTAGAGGGATTCTCAGAGGTTCTTACTTTGCTGCTTCCTCAGTCAGTGCTTGTACTCTTCAAGGACAGTGAGGAAAGTTGCATCTTCTCCTTTCAACAGGATAATAGAAGTGAGGTTATCCACACTGACCTGCCCCTTCTGACTTTTCAGTCAACTGGCAAGCTTCATTCCATCAGACGAAGCATGATCTGTTTTACTCTCCTGCTGTTCACTGGTACTTAGATAGCTGGATAGCTTAAAGACTTTGGAGCACAACAAGAGTTGTGATGCTGCTCGTGAGTATGGAAAACCTGCACACACATCCTGTGGTTTTGTTTCTTGAGTAACGAGGCGTTTGCTGGCACCAGCTGCTTCACTTGGCCTTTTACAGAACTGCTGTACAGTACTGAGACAGTACCCACACTCTCCTTGGGACCTGCCATACCTTTAGGATTCTCCACCTTATTGAAGAAAGGCCTAGCCTGAAAAAAGGGCACGTCCCAGGCTCCTGCAATAAGAAATGTGGATGCAGAGCCTTTCTCTGGAAACTGCTGTGTCAACACTAACCAGCCAATTCTCAGAGGGCCTCCTGACTTACATGAGTAACCATATTAATTGGACAGGAAGAAATTTCTTACATAGTTTGCCCCATGTTGTTGAGTCAGTGAGAAGATCTGAGGAGTTTCTGGCTTGAAGCTCAGCGTCTGATCAACCACGCAGGTTTTCAGGTTTGCACAGTGGGCTCCAGCACCCTCTGGCCTCAGTGCCATGTCCCCGCAGACACAAGAGTGCCACTGGCTCTCGCACCCTGCGTTCTGCCCGACCGTGACAATCCTCTGTCGCATGTCTTGGCTGGTGAGACTGCCCCGTTTCCTGTGGCAGGCTAATTCAAACAGAAAAGATGATGTGAACTGTCAGGTTTCTCAATTGTTCTCCTAGATATGCCTGTCCTTAAAGCTGTCTCGTGTTTTGTATCAGTTACTCCTTCTTCTGCAGCACCAACCACCAACCACCAACCACTGGTGCCACGATCTGTTCATGTTGGTGTTGTTCACTCCTGGCCACTGCATGGCCTTGCAAGCTGCCCTTCTCATGTAAGTTGTTTGAATTAAGAAAACCTAGGCTGGTCTGCTAGAGGGAAGGAACCCTCCCTCTCATGCTCCCTGGTGGTGATTTACACCAGCGGGTGTGAGGGAAGGATCAGGTCCCCGGTGTTGAAAGAGGCAGCATGCAATGGAAGTGTTAGGGTCAACAACTACGAGCTATCGGTGCATCTCTGAAGGAGGGGTGTCAGGGTGCAGGGGAATCTTCTGTGGACATTAACGGGGGCTTAGGAGTTGAATACTGTGTCCTATGCCCTGGAGTGGGGCTATATCACGTATATTTTCCCAAATGCATGTTCTGTTTATCTGGCCTTTGTACTTTGCTGAGAACTGGAGGGATGCAGTTCTCTCCCTCCTTACTGCAGGACACAGAGCCCCCCCTCGCCGTGGTCCCTACAATACCACTTCTCCTCGGGCTGCAAAACCCGTGACACAGCCTGGTGCTGCAGCGTGGTGAGGGCTCAGATGTCAGGAGCAGTGTTTAGCCCTCCTGCAGGCAACTTTGTCCCCACCCCATCTATCCCTAGCACAGGCCTTTGTTTGTACCCCATGGGAGGAAAATAATCCCCTTGCCTCCCACCACACCTGGATTCAGCCTCCAATTTGGCACCTTGGAAAGTGGGCCAATTCTCTAACACTCTTGCCAGGACTAAAGCCCAGGGTGAATGCAGCTAATTCTCACCACTCTAATTAGGTGGCGAGTTAGCGAGGGGAGACCTCACCTGTTAGAAAAATAAGAAAAGAGAGAGAGACGAAAAGAAGGGAGGGAGGGAAGAAAGAAGGCAGGCAGAAAGAGGGAAAGAAAGAGAGAAAAAGAGAAAGGAAGAAACGAATGTACTCTCTGAAAAAGAAAAAAGAAAACACCGAGCACTTGATGGCTATACCCAGGAGGGAGGCCAGGAACAATCTCTTTCCTTGCAGGTGCAGGACAGAAGCGGCTGCCTTATACAGGTCTGAGGTCTGAGCACTGGAGGGGCACCAGGGGCCTGGGGGACAGCCGCAGAGTGAATGCCTTCCTACATTTTCTGGCTTGCTTTGGCTATAGGTCCGTGGGGAAGCCTTTACTGGAGAAATCAGACAAAGGTGTTCCTGTTGATACTCATGGGAATTCATTGGTTCAGAGAAATGCCCTGAAAATATGTTGAAATCCAGTTACGCAGTCTCAGAGAAACAAAAATCTCCACTACTGCTCCACTAGCTCTGGCCAAAAATCAGCATTTTCCTCAGTGTGTTTAATAATCAGGTGCCTTTCTCCCCATCCCCCCAAAAAGAAAAAAAAAACCATCTGCTCTAGATTACTTGAAATAAAGGGGGCCAAAACCTGTATGTATGGTTTTCTTAGCTTCTCCTACACAGAGAGCCAGGGCCATGGAAACACCAGACTAAGAGGCTTAGAGTAAATCCTGGCAGTCTCAGTGCTAGAAACTCTCCCACTGATAAACAAAGCCTAATAAATAAGTTTGAGAGAAAAACTAAATGAGAGTGCGTCATTGTTGAGCAGTTAATTAGGATCCCTCTAAGCATTTGTGCTGCAAAGAACAAGAAAATTAAAGAATATAAAAACATATGTTGGCAAGAGTGAGAACACGCTAAAAGTAAACGCTGCTGTTATTATTAGTAGTAAAAATAATATTAATTAGTTGTATTACAGTAGCACCTAGTGGTGCTGCTGGATCTCATCCCCAGATGAGATCAGGGTCCCCAAAACATAAAGGTCTTAAACAGAAGTTGCATATAAGTGCATTCATGTGGATACATAGATAACATACATATATAGATGTGTGTACATAGTATATACATAGACACTCAATTCAAATGATCAAGAAACCCCAGCAAATGGAGAATTGGCTATAGAATATTTTGTAACATCTCTTGTTTCTAATTTTTTATGTTGATGCAGTGCAGCTGTTTGCAATTGTCACTTATGATACAGAGAATGCAGGACTGTAGTGGTGCAGGAGTCAGTGTATACATATGTGTGTGCGTGTACTCATATACACACGCATATATATGTGTATATATGTGTGCGTATACACACACACGCATGTACACTCACACACGTATGAAGTCATTTTTCTCCTAACTTGGGTGAGGACAACACAGAAAGCTTGGCTGATGCAGAATAAAAACTACCCCAAATGCTCCATTTGCTCACCAAGCACCGTTTCTTCACTGCAAGCGAAACTGCTGCTGCTGTCCTTTCTCTGCAAGCACGGACACATTTTGGAGAGTGGTGTCTCTCCCCAGCTTGCACTGTAAAATACTCCCTTAAGAAAGTCGTAGTTGAAAACTGCCCTCAACTAAGTCAGTACCACTTTGTCTCAAAAGGTACCAAAACCGCAAGTTGCAGTTGCCGCAGTTGCTGCCGGCTTCTACTAAACTAAGCCAAATAAATTAAAAATACTCCCATTTCCTTTTCTGATGTGAATTTGCCCAGGGAGAGGGTATAGGGACCCAGATGACACACAGTTAACTGTAACTCTGGATTCATTAACACATGGGAACTAATCTAATTGTTAATGTTCTAGTGCCTGGGTTTCCTAAGAAAACACAGAGTATCCGGGTTCCTGTTTCAAACAGAACGCTGATGAGGTTTTTTTTTTAGAAAAAAAACCCTTGTTTTACTCTAAAATAGCAACAGCAGAGGCATTGCAGTCTTGAGATTTCCAATACAGAAATTGCACGGCAGGTCGAGGCGTCAATGTAATGGTCGGAGACATGCTTCGTTTGAATGATAATTTCATTAGATTAGTTTGTAAACTTTTAATGCAGGTTGTATTATATGTCTAAGAAGAAGCAATTTGTGTGACAGACTATCCTTCATAATCCCCCTCTTCAGCCTTCTGCTAACAAAAGACCCTTAATACTGAAGATGTTTTGTGGGAGGAGAAACATTTTCCAAACAAGTAGTTTCTCTATTCCAGCCCAGGTAACAAAGAGGCCTTAGGAATTTCTGTGGGCCTTGTCAGGACTGGCCCATTGGTCTTAAAGCCACCTGCTGCTTAAGCCATTGGTCAATAGATTAACTGCTGCTATTACTAAGTGTTTAGAAAAGTAAGTTATGTGGCAGAGCAAACAAAATCAACCTCCTTAACACATGTTAATTCAAAATTTAATAAATCTGCACTGAGAACAGTAAAGCAATCAAGGGGGGCGGGGGGGTGCACAGGAAAGCTCTTCGTATGCGCCTGTCCTCCAAGCAAAGTATCACATAGCAGATAAAAACTCTTCACGGCATCTTAAACAAAAGGATAATACTCTATTTGCTTTGCAAAACTCCCTTGACACTTCCCTCCACCCCTCTGCCTTCCTCCTTTTCTTCCGGTTTTTGGATGCTGTTCTGCGCTGCAGGTTTTGGGCAATTTCCAAACCTCAGTCACAGAAGATAAGTTCACAATAAACACTAATAGTGGAGTAAACTCCTGGTGAAAAGGTGGGAAGCATTCAAATACCGGCAAAAGCTGTGACACTCCACAGCCCCACATGTCGTCGTTATCCTGTTATGAAACACATGTTTTAACAGAGCACATCTCCCCAGAAAAGAGAAAGCCGTGCGCCTGCCTTCACATGCAGCTGAGGACTTTGCATCACTGTGGAGGGCCAGGAGGATTTCAGCGGGTGAGATGAGGAGTTTCGGGAGGCCGATGCAGGTACTCAGCCTCGTGCAGCTGGCCTGGGCAAAGGCCAGAAAGGTGCTACCTGTTCTTCTTAAAATAAGTCACGTAAACTGCTTTTTCCTACTGCCTTATGCTATTTCATGAGATCAAAGAAAGACTTGGGAGAAAAATTTTGGTTTGGCATGCAAAAGAGGGGATCGAGAGATACCAGGTTTTAGAGCACTTTGGCTTAGGAGTCACTGCTTTTCTGTCACAAGCTTCAAGCACTTGCTATTTCTCATACTACACATTTAAGTAACTGGTAAAATATAGTTCTCCTTATCATTTTGAAAAGATCCACAAAAGTTGTTGGAATAAATTTCCATTTCTGCAATGTCTTTTCTTAACTCTTAACTTTTACAGTCCTGTGTTTCATTAATAAGTAATTTGTTTCACATCTAAGTCAGTTGTGACTTAAAACTGAAGGTGAGGATTATGGTTGCCCTTTCTTGGCTTATAATCATGGGATGGATGCTCCCGTGTGGGATGAGTCTGTGTTTTGCCAAAGGGTGCTCAGGAGAAGAGAAAGGTCCAGAGGAGCAGCGACTCAGATGACAGGCAAGTTTGCCCATTGGTGTTTTCCCACTGTGTGTTTGGAGGGAGGCAGAAGTGGAGGAATGCACCATAACAAGTTCCTGCTCCAGAACATGCACACTTCTACCCAGGGTGAGGTGATGCAGCTGGCACTGGTCTTTTCCTCATAGATACGACTGTTTGTTACTACTGGGTTTGAGGTCTGGGTCTTTCAAGAGTTCCCACAAGTCTGATATCAATTTTGCAAGCGCATTTGGCTGATCCCGACTGCACACGTTGGCAATCAGGTGCAGTACGTCCACTAGGGAAACAAAGCATCTTCCAGTCAAGTTTTCAGAGTGGGTTCCCCGGGATCCATACGCTGGGTTGTGATTTCCCTGCAGACATTCAGGTCCCTCTCCGGCAGAGCCTTCCTTAACCAGGCACGTGAATAAATGCTGCTGCGAGCCTCCGTGCTGTTTGGAGGACAGAAGGCTCCCCCTTCACAAGGCTGCAAATCTCCTGAGAGGAGAATGCAGCAGTAACTCCAAAACATTTTCCTTGCAGACCTCATCAAGCTGTTTTTTTCCCCTGGTAGGGGAGCATTTAGACCCCTATGAACAAGATAAGATAAATGATTTATTGTGGCATGGTAGGTATTGCTAGGCTATCAGCTGCCATCGTGGGGCCCAAGCTGATGGTTGTAGCAGGATATTAGGGGCTATCTTTATAAAGGACATTTATCTCGGATTTTTAAAATACATCAAAGCTCCTTGCATGTCTGGGAATATTTGGGGGCGAGTAAAATGCTAAGAACCTTTCAGCTGAACTGCTGTCCTTCCTTTACTTCCCATGTCTAATCACCGGCCCTTCCAGCAGCCTGGTAAAATTGTGGCAGAAGGTTAAAATCAGAGGCATAACATAAGATTGCCTGTGTTGCGTTCTGAATGCCTTTGACTCCAGGACCTATTCTCCTGATGGGACACGGCGTAAAGAAAGCCAGATCCAGCCCTCTACTTATGCTCTGCAATGAGCACATACAACGCTTCCATTCACAGTATCCCTTTCCAAGAAGGTGGGTGAGCGTCTGCCTTTGCAGCTGACACTAAAGCTGGTTTTCAGCCCGTCTGCTGGCAGGAGATACCAGCGAGCAGGGTCCCATTTGACAGCCATAAACTCTCGATAGTTGACTGTAATGCAGTTAAAATTCAAGCACTTTCCTGTTTTGTTGTGCAACATCCCCACATTGCCTCTGCCTGGCAAGGTCAGCTGGATAATGTTATAAATGGATACTCCCCGATTCCTTTTCACTTACCTTTCATGTGATGCTGCTTTCTGTACACATGTTAATTGTATAAGCCAAGACAAAATGTGGAGTAAAGGAATATATTTTTAGGTATTGTTTTATTTGGAAAGCAGGAGAAGCATTTTCTTCTGGGATTTGACACTCATGAGGCGAATGTTGCTTTACTGCTGTGATAGGGTTAAATCACATGATTTCCTTGCTCCCTCATAATGAAGGAACCTATGCTAAACTGTTTTTCCCTTTTGAGGCTAAGAATTTAAACTCTGAGAAAAGGCTGATTTTGGATCATTTTCTGTTCTGAGTGTGCTAGGTATTACACAGGGTGCAAAGGCAATACACAGTGTAGCATGACACTTAAACTGTTATTACACTTATATTGCATTTAGAAAAAAAAATCTTCAATCATTCATAGTTAACCTAGGAGAGCATTTTCCCCAATGTGACACTTAAATGTTTTAAAAATAATGGGATGATTTGTTTCTTTCCCCTTGAATATGAGGCAGTGAGGTTAGGAGGGGAAGCAGAGGGGGCACGGAAAGTGGCTTATATTGTCAAGGTCTCCTTAACCGTTAAGCAGTGGGGGAAAGAATCAGACCGCTTTCCTGGGCGAAAACAGAGAGATATTCTCCACTGATGACTGTCCTTCTAAGCCTTTCCTATCACAGGCTGGCAGTTAAAATAATACTCACCTACTGGGCATCCAGCAGAGTTGATCTACCTTTTCTGCTAGGAGGTTCATGTCCAGTCAAGCCTGATTAATCTGTTGCAAGTCCTGAATGATCCCAAATATAACACATAACAGCTACACCTGTTTATCAAGTCAGTTCATTTCCCTTCCCCTATTCCATGCTGAAAAGGAGCATTAATTAAAACAGTAAACAAACGAGCGCCTATTCTAAATCAGAGCTGCAGGCAAAGAAGAGATAACTTAGGCTCTTGAGAAGAGGGATTTTCAGTTAATTTATGGAATCTACTGTCACTCTCAGGGCAAGGGAGCTTACGTAGCTGGGAAATTGAAGCAGACAGGCTTTGTCTAAACACTTCTTTTTCAGAGAATATCTTTTTTTTTTTCCTCCTATTTTAATTTTTAATCAAGCCCTCTTTTTCTTTTTTTTTTTTGAAAGAAATTGCTAGATTTTTCCAGCGTTCTGGTGACTCATACAGCTCCTGTGAGATCCCCAAAAGGTAGAGGAGAGGAGTGAGGAGGAGAGGCAGGCAGCTGAGCTTTAAAAAAAAAAAAAACAGTCAGAATAAGAAATGTTCTGCTAGCATATTAGTCCCCAGAAACTAATTGCCATGTTTCCATCCACTTTGATTATTCATCGTTTCCCCAGCATTTTCATCTGGGGTCTGTACCCTGGTCCTGGACTGGCACTTATGTGAGTGCAAGCTTTTTTCCCTTCAGAGACCCGGTGGCTGCAGGGAGCCCACCTGAATGAAATAGTTGCAAAATAGCGTCAAAACGAGAAGCTCAGTTACCGTACTGAGGAGCTGACAGTCTAAAGCCCATCTATAAGAGCCGCTTGCTCCGTGCAATATGGAGGTGAGCGTACGAGAAACCTTGCAGGACCGTGACGAAGGAGCCAGGGGGGCTCGCGTTCTGGTGGTGCTTTGCGGGTGCTGTTTGCACCCATCTCCCAGACTCAGCAGCAGGACCCACTGCCGTCCCCAGCCCCAGCTCCGCGTGAGGAATCACACTGGGGCATCGCCCAGACGTGGGTGCTGCGAGGTCGGGGCCTCGGCTTCAATATGGGGTTTGTTTCGCTTTGTTTTGCTCCCTTGTTAAGGGAGGCGCGTAGGTATCCATTTTTTGATACAGGGGGAGAAACAGCAAGTAAGTGGAGCCCTGCCTCAGAGCTGCGGCAGAAGTGGGGGCCAGCCCCCACCCCTCTCCGAAAGCGAAGGAGCGATGTGGTCTGAATTCCCCCTCACAAGCGCATTGCTGAGCTAATTGAAACTGGCTCTCCCACATCCCTGGAGAGTGCCCTGACCTCCTACCTACGGGCAGCGGGGGGGAGGGCTGGGAGGCAGAGAAAAACCCTCTCCTTCTCTCCCTCTCTCCCTCTCCCTCTTCATTTTTTAATCAACAGTCCTCCCCTGAGAAACCTTCCCTGCTGTAGCTCCTGCTGTACGCTCCCAGGACAAGTTTCAGTTTCAACAAATCACCATTTTCTGTCAAAAAATTCGCAACCTGCTCTCGTTACGAGCTGCTTTGCAATTCCAGCGCATAGCTAAAAAGATTACTGCTCTGCCCAGAACAAAATACTATTGGCAGGGAGACAGTTTAAACTCCTATCAGCCAGGATTTGTCATGATGAAGGCTGCGTTTCTCAGGAATCAAACTATCATTTTGCTTCTTACAGTACTGTTGGGACTCTCTCCCTGGGCTAATTAATATATTAGACATTTTATTTTATTTCAGACTGAGATTTGGAACAATTCAGTTTGTGAAATTACGATGAAATTGTAGTTTTCATAAAATTACAGACAGACCAAAAAAAGTTCTGTAAACCTTTGTCATTTCAGATACAAACCTCTTTTAAAGCTACAGCAATGCCTTGTACATATTTCAAGTCATCCAGCTTTTCCTGGTGGCATATCCAGTAATCATGTTGACAAATTAATGGTAGAGAATTAGTTGTACATTAAAGATTTAAATTATATTATGCGGCACATTGTCATAAAATGATATAAAACAATAGGCAAATAAATGTAAATTAATTCCAGTTACTGACATGTAAGAGGCAGAGTGACATCTGTACACTTCGCGACTTGCGCAGCTGCCATACTTTAAAACGTAAAGCGATGGGGGAAGCGGCGTGGGGCGGTGGAGCGGGAGGCAGGGGCTGGGGTCAGGCCTGGTGTTTGGGAATGGTGGTGGGCCGGGCAAACCTTACCTCCCCTTCTAAATAAACAAATCTGCGTCCAGCATCGCCCCAGTGCTCTCCTGGGGGGGGGACACGCTAGAAAAGCTGCCTTTGTCAAAGCGGGATGAATACCTTGTCGTGACAATACTCAGGGTTTTGTATTATCCCACCCTGACCGAAAGCCCGCGAGTTCCTACCAATACCAAAGCGCAATTGCTTCCCGGGGCACAACCCCTGGACTTTCAAGGGCTCGCGCACTACTGTGCCGGCTAATTATACGGATTCCGTTTCCTGGTATGAAGGAATGCATTACCTGCAGCAAAGGATGCATAAAATATCGGGCGCGGGAGGCGCTAGGAGGAAGCAGAAAGCCGCCGTGAATTCAAGCCCCGGCTCTGGGTTTATACCCACAATCCAGACCCATGCTGAGAGCCTAATCACTGGGGCCATTCTTCGGGCTGTTGTCCAATCAGTCCCTGAATAGCAAAACTCCACAATGCGGAGTATGAATTAGAGGGGGGGGAATAAACGTGGGCGCAGACTTTTTTTGCAACAATACCTAACCGGGCCTTTCAGCCAGGACAACTCGCGGACAAAAGCGCGGCGGAAATTGAAGTAACTTTTGGAGGCCCTCGGCAGTAAGAGCTAGCTCAACGAGGGTAGCGCTGCCTTCTTTTTGTGTGGACCGGATCAATTATTCGCTGGGAGGGTGGAGGAAGTGGCGGGGGGTGGGGGTGGGGGTGGAAAAAGTAGTCTTAAAAATCGGACATTTGTGTCGCACTGGCCTTGGAAATCATGGCCGTGCGCTGAATAAAACCAAATATTTTTGTCTCCTCCTCCTCCTCCTCCCCTTGGTGGATGCTGCGGTGATTTAGGGGGTGGCTGGCGGAGTGCTCGCATTCCTCACCCTTCCCCCCCACCCCCCACGCCTGAAGAAGAGAAAAGCTTCTTGAGCTATAGAGATGTCAGGTCCGTGTTTTAAAATTTAGCTTTGTTTACCCAACAGAATGGAATTCATTACTGTGCGAAAGCGGTTCAATTTTCTGACCTTTTTTATTCAAAATGTTGGAAGTAGCAAAAAGCTCATTTGAAGGTCACAGGTTTATGTATCTATTCTCTTAAGTGTTTTAGAAATTCATATGGAGGACACTAAAGGTGGAATATGTGAAAACACACTGTTCATTGTTTACCCTAACCTTGCCACGATTATTAGATAAATGAGGGAAGCAAAATGGCATTAAAAGCCATTGTTAAGAGTGAATTTTTTTTTTCCCCTGAAGACTGTTCATTTTTGCCCCCGATCTGCAAAGGTCATTTTCTAATTCTTTTCGCTGAGTAGTTTATATAACTTCTGCATTTCAAGTCTATAAAAAGCTTTTGCAGACTTTTCATACTGTAAGTAGTAATTTGTTTCATTACTGTTTGAATTTTTATATGTAATTCCTACAGACATTTTGATGATATTGTCAGGCTTAAAAGCCGAGAGGCTTTTCAGTTATTCCCCCCCTTTTTTTTTAAGCCCAGATCCATTCTATCTGGATAATTTAAAATTAGTGGAATTAATCAGTCAGCATTTTAAAAGCCAAACTTTGCAGCAAAAGGGATTCGGAGCAAAATTATTTTATTTTTCTACATCCGCAGCTGATTTGAAAGGCCTTTTCAGCCGGTTATCCGAAGCCGATATTTAACTGTTACTTATTCCCCTAATTTCTGTCCTTTGTCAGGGGAACTTTCCTCGCTAGATCTTGTTGCTCCGTTCCGCGCTAATTGCGGCTTACATTATATAAATGGCTTTGTAAAGAAAACTATAACCCCCAGCCTCGAAAGTTGCATGTTTCTATTTGCTCAAACTTGATGCACTTATTTTGAGAGGGTCATTTCGAGGAAAGCTGTGTAGGCACTGAGAATGTCCCGTATAATAAGCTTAAACAGAACCTTTTGTCCAGCCTAGTCTTCTCAGGCCCGAAAATTAGGCCTCCTTTTTCTGTCGGGGGGCTGAAGTGGTTCATTACCGCAGCCTCCTCCGGCAGGCCTTGGCCCAGCCATTCCCAGTACTCGAGCTCTGTAACTTCCTTAGAAAGGACGAAGGAAAACATGGCACACAAAGGTCTTGTTAGCACTTCCTATGTGAAATTAGCAGCTTTCTAAAAGGTACAACTCCAATTACCTCACATTGTGGGGACGTGCACAAACCCAACAATGAGCCCAGTCTTGCAAGTGACATGCTGTCTCTCCGGAGTTACTTCCCTAATTAGGGATGACGAAGCCCCATTCTGGCGAGTGCATCTATTTACAGTGGGCCACAATGCCTTAACTCGAGCATCCTCCTGAAAGGCCAGTGTTAAAAAACACAAGTGCTCTTTTGGCCGAGCCGTCCGTGGGGAAGCGCCGCATTCCTCGCGGCTACACCCTCCCGAAAAGGGCGGCCGCTTTCCCCCCGCATTGTTCACACTTCAGGATTCATTTGGGACAATAAAGCTCCTGCCCCGTGAGCGCTGGGAATTACAGTGGACAATGGGCAGGCTTTCTTAGCGGAGTCTAATGATGGAAAAAAAGAAAAATATTTATTGCTTTTGACAGTTTCACAAGGGGCAAAAATCCTTGTCGTGGCTAAAGTTTCCACAGCTGTTGGAGGAAGGGTGGTCATATGGACTAAAACAGTCCGGCTCCTTTGTTAAGAGGCTGAGCACAAGGGCCAAGCCGTGAAATTAAAGATTAAGTTCATTAAGGTAAGATAATTGTGCTTGCATCCTTGTTGATACAGGTGTATACAGGCAAGGCCTGGCTCGCCGGACCTCTTTATTTACCTCCTGGCTTCTTGCGAGGCGAATCCGCTTGCCAGGGAGGGGTGCTGGAATGGCTGCTTGTTTGCTCAGCCCGGGACGGGGCCAGTGACCCGCAGCCTTCGTCCCCAACGGCCCCCTCAGGAGGGGGAGGAGGGCAGGGAAGATCTGGGGCCATCACAAAACAGACCTTTGCCCGGAGGAGAAACCCGCCCCGGTTTCGGGCTTTTTCCTCAGCTTCTTTCCTCGGAAGAGAAACGCCTTCAACCACCGGTGGTGTTGCTGTGAGGGAGGGGGGAATTATTAATTCCCTGGTAGCTCATTTGGCATAAAAGTGTTACTGATTATTAGTTTGCTGCCGCTAAGTGTTTGGATTCTTCGCGATCATTGTGTTATTTGCATTGTTAACAGTTCACAAGTTCAACAGTTTCAACTAAATTGCACTATAATATTAGGGTTCCAGTACAAAATTACTGCAGTTAATAATAAAATAAGACCTTTGTGTAGGTATATAGATAGCTTCCCAAATTCATTAAAAAAAAAGCCCTCATGAATTAGCGCAAACATACTGCTGGGGGTTGTGCTGTTTTGGTTCAGCAGATCAATTATCTATTGTGCTATTTTGGTGACAAAGAATGACGATAATTTCGAATGATTAAAAAAACGCTGCAATACAGTTTCCACTTTATTTCATTAAAATCAACATAAAGCGGGGACTTGCACTCAGGAGCCTGGCGGTTCACCTTTGCTGGTTTACTTTCTCTCGCCCAGCCCAGCATCCCACTTGGACCGCTGCGGGTGCATCGCACGCAGCAAGGAGCCAGCTGAGGAGCAGAAGCGTTTCCAAACCTGGTGCTCGGAAGCTGTGCCTTGCAGGGTACCTCCTGCGAGAGAGCACAATTTAATTCACCGTCGCTTTCCCCTGCAACGATGCTGCTCCTCGGTGCAGTCTTCTGTGTGTTTCACAGCGCCAGGCGGTTTGCGATAGCACGCTGTGGTTAGGACGCACATCATCTCTCTAATATATTTTCTTCCACGGGTTTTATGCAGGCCAGTGTCAACAAGTGGGCACGAACAATTTTTTAGGGATCAGAAATCCCACAGTCTGATGTCTGTAGCTCCCAGGATAGGCCTGTGCTCGGAATTTAATTTTCTGCCCCACTCTACCTTGGAAAGTCAAGAGCTTCTATGCCCATTTGGGAAAAAAAATATGAAAAATACTGATGACAGAAATTCCTCAAAGACAGCATCTTTTCCACAAAGCTGAAGAGATGCCTGTGTTAACAGGCATATGAAAAATACCAAGTTTCTTCTCCTTCAAGCTAACAATACATTGGGCCCAATCCTGCTCATATTAAAGAATTGGTTCCGTTATCTCCTGCCTGCTTTAATCTGTTTTCCCCATATGGGTGCCTGAGGAAGCAAATAGTAGTTCAGGTTAAAAATGTGCTGAGCTATAGATATGCTAAATGTTAGAAGCCCTGCTCTTTTACGGAGACATCTGTTTGTACACAAATTCTCTCTTTCTGCTCCTGGAGCATATAAACGATATATCAGTGTTTTTAGAAGGCAAGTCATTCAAGGAACATGCAGCTTCTTTGCGACTTATTTAAAATTTAGGATCTAGGTTTACTCTTGTGACGTCGATAATGAATTCTGTTTGCTGGTCGAGAGAAAAAACTGTTACATAACTGGAATATATATCCTATTACAGGTAACATAACATTTCATCATTTGAACCATTTGAGAATTACAGAGAAAGTTGCAGGCAGCTTCTCAAGTGTTCTTAGGTCTCATTTTATATTTTGGTCCTAGCAAGAACAGTCATTAGAAGGGTGCATTTTAATGAGGTAAAATGGTTTTGATTCATTTTTTTTAATCTCAGTATGTTTCTCTATAAAAAACTGTTTATTATCAAAGTAACTAAAACCATTTTCAGCTAGCCTGTGAAAAAAAATTTATTGAAAAATTCCTTAAAAAACCTTAAAATATAAATCTTCAGCTAGCTCTTCTGTTTTAATGTTTTTTCATAGGCTGTTGAAAAGTACTTGTAAAATATAACTGAACAGTTCATGAAATAATCTGCCTACAAATCATTAAGGACGAATTAAATTAGCTTTGTTTTCCTGCATGTAGATGTGGCTGAGGAAAGAGAAGAACTTCCACTATTTATTAAATAGATCGCAGACTAATAAATAGATATTTTGTAGAGGTGGGTTAAAGAAAGTGAAGAAAATTGACACTTCAGATGTGTTTCTCCATCTGTGTTTGCACGTACACAGGGTAGAGGCATTACAGTGTTATATTTGAAAAATAGAATCTCTCAGGTAGATTGCTTTCAAGAGAAGTTTGTTCCCTGAAATAGTTCACATATTGCATGTGTGATTGTGTTTCTCTCTCTAATGTGTGTGTATGCACAGCTGTATTATAGGCATTGATGAATGCCTGTAATATCTAAGTGTGGATATGGATGAGCATAACAGTGTGTGTGTATGAATACAATTTCTATATGGGTGCATGAATATGCATATATATTAATTTAAATACTTTGGCAAATTAATGTTGTTTCATATGTATTATATGCCAGAGGGATTGTTCATTACAATCTTTCCTGGTCTGCATAAAAATGTAACAGATCCAGTAATAATTAAAAAATCACCTTGCATTGAGATACAGGACTTTCTGCAGCACTCTCTCCATTTTTCCTGCTTTGCCACCATGCTGCCACAAAAATAGTAGAAAATTTTTAGAAACCCTTGCCAAATCTTTTGTTTTGGGAATTACGCACTGAATTTTCACCTGGGATTAATGATTACTACGTTCCACTTATTCTATGATTGACCACCTCTTCTTGGAGAGTAATTCTTCCCTTGGGATTATATATCAAATTTAAACAGTACCTGTGTTCTCCTAAACAAGCCATTGAATGAAATACAGTTCACACAATAGTTTCTACTTTTGTTATTCCCTGAAGAATAAAACTACACAGTTGCAGTTGTGTGCTAAACACGTTTAGGGCTTATGAGAAGATTTCAATGTGAGTGCAGGATGTTTTTTTCTGGTTTATATGTCAGGTGTTTTCGACTAACCAATGGCAAATATTATTAAGAAATCTATGAGACTGCATTTACCTGAGTCCTCTACAGTATGTCCTAAAATTGTAATCTTACTCAGCTGCTGAGTCCACCTCCTGTTCTCTGTGGATTAGAGTGGGTATTAAGTATATCATAAAAGCTTAATCTAAGAGTCATTATATGTGTTTTAATATTAAAATTTGTCATTGCCAAGACAAATTTTAATATTCTAAAATATGTTCATCCCCTACAACAGCATGATTAGCAAATGTTTTGCAGGGAAAATAGACGGACAGATTCAGTACATGGTTTTCACATAACGCGTTATTCCGTCTGCTGGAAGTAAAATGCTCAGAGCTCTTTTTATTGTTGTGAAATATTTTTTTAAAGCATTAGGCCAACTTTTCTGAAGAATCTTGTATGGGCTAGAAAGGCTGTCACGAAGCATCCGTGGTTTTTTTGGCAAGAGAAATTAGTCTTCCTCGAGCTCCATACTGTGCTGCCTATGCAGCTGGTACATAAATTAGCAAACAGTGCAAGTCGTTTTTCCTGCGAGTTTTTTCCTGCAAAGTTGATGTTATGACTTTTTTTATAAAAGATCAGAAATTCTTGGGCCTAAAAGCTTGCAGGCATCAACCGAGGGATGCAGTCATCTTGCGCACAGGAATACTTTGGCCATCGGGAAAGTCCTCCTGTAAAATCCTCTGGGGGCTCTTGGATAAGCACAGGTAGGTGTCTGAACAGGCTACAGTCCCTTCTAGGCACCTCTTTTATAGAAGATGCAGGAGACAGACTTAAACAAGCCTAGCAGATTACATGCCTAATTGATCACAAAAGTGCAGTGAAGCCCTTCTTTGCTCCATTTATTTTGCTTAAAAATTACTGTAATGGTCTTTTTCTGTGCAATGCATAAATTGGCAAAAATGGGCAAAGTTATTTATTTTATTTACTATCATTGTACCCAATGACTGTTCCTTCTACAAGGTCAAAAGTATTTGTCCCTCCACGGTGTATGTCTATTCTAAAGGGCTACAAACTTGAAATAAAACAGCTTAGGTGTAGCACAGAATCTAACTGAGAAGCACAATGATCTTGACCACTTGGGACTTCGACCTTCTGGGCAAGATTGCTTCCAGGAGCAAAGCAGGCGTGTTTCTCCGCAGCACTACAGTCTTCAGTGCAGACAAATCCTTAAACAAAGAGTCTTCATGTAGCCAGAAATGAAAAAAATCCTGTCTTGCATAAGCTCTGTTCTCTCTTCTTTTGTCTGTTTTCGCTGCACTGCACAGCATGTATTTGGCTTCTGTCGTTTTGGGGTCCATTCTGAGAAGGCTTGGGACTCCAGTTCTTGGAGTCAGGCAGTGCAGAGCATGGATGCTGTTATTCATCAAGTGGGCTGCTGTTTGCTGTCTCACGATCTATGTTATCAAACTGTAATTCTAAACAGACCCCGAAAAATACTGATGACTTGAGTACAGTAATTAATTAAATAGTACAGTAATTAAAGTAAATATCATTTAATTTCCTGAAGAGTCTTGGCTCTTCTGATACACTCCTGCTTCATGTTGTTCCTCCTTTTTCTTGCCTTTTTATGAAGAACTGGAGTGTGGAAAATAACAATGATGGTCAAAAGGGACTCAAAGGCTACTTGAGTGAAGGCAGAGGCTGGGGACAGAGTTTCCAAAGTAGGAAAAAAAAACCCCAGATGCTACTTAAGGTCCAGAGTAGGAGAAACAAGTCAAGGGAACCATATGACATTAGACAAGAGAGTGGATTCAGACAGAAGAAGTGGAAGAAAATGAGAGGAGAAATGCTGGTGAGTATGCAGAAATTTTAGAGCACTACAGTCAGGGATGATGAGTTTAAAGGGCATATGGTAAAAGACAGGGAGCCAAAGGACAGAGTAGAAAAATGTCCATGATGTTGGTTGGAAGAAGGAGAAAGAAAATCGACTTAGGGGTCAGTTCAGAATGTTTTTAAGAATACACTTGAGTGCAAGCACCTAAATAGCATCACAGAAATCAAGCGGATGACTTGTAGTGAAAGCCATGTGTGCACCCACGTACCCTGCTGAACTGGAGCTTTTAACGATAGCCTTTACACAGGTTTGAGTGAGGGTGGAGTTGGACAAGAAAAGGTTACAATAAGCAAGATACATGGCCAGCAAAAAGAAAAAGGCTAATGTAAACTGAGTGCTAAAGGTAACGTATATCTCTTCGTATTCCAGAGTTTCCTACCAACTTTTCTTCCGTGCCCTCTGTATTATTTTTACATCGGACTGACAACATTCAATGTTAATCTAAAACTTCAGGTCTCCTAAGTTTCGGCTCTGAAGATGTGCAATGTTGTAGCTGTAATACACAACCACATCACTCATTACTCGCACTGCTGCAAGTTTACTTGAAAGATTCTCAAACATGAGGAGGTCTTTTGGCTCTGGTAGGTCTGTGACTGCAGCATAATATTCAAGTGGACAATCCAGGCACAGACCTTGGTGGAGCTGTACTTCTAAGTCTTTTTTATTATTTCCAGTTGGAATGGCATCCTACAGACATCAAGCAAACTCATTTTAGTGCTCTGCAGTTTCCTTTTCACAGCATACGATGAGTACCTCACTTCCCCCAACCTTCCAGTTTTGTCCTACTACCATCCCTATATTTGCTGTGCACCAAACATGTAGTTGGTGTTTCGCATACAAAAATACAGTGTGCCTAAAGAAAAAAGCTTTAAGTCCTGACACAAACACTTGCCTCCACTCCCTTGAGATCTGTCAGTGGTGGATCTACCAAGATTCTTTACGTTTGTGAAATTAAATAATATTAAATAATACATGTTTGAGGAATCAGGACATGGACAAAGACCTAGAAGAAGTGGGACAAATGCCATAGTAAGACTTTGAGGCTGTGGAGTAAGTTATACGGTTTTGAGCTTGATAATGTAATGTAATGATAATACTCATAATGTAATGATGAGTAATGAGTAATAATACTCATAATGATAATGTAATGATAATACTCATAATTTCTAGTTCCAGACTTTACTATTGACTTCCTATCCTCTCTACAGGCCATTGGTTCTCATGGTGACATCACTTTGCTTTTTCTGTTTCCTTTTCCTTCTTTATATGTCAGCCTGTGCCTGTGAGAGGAGTAAGAGTTCAGAAAAAATGGTCTCTAGTGACATCGATGAAGTATGATGTTTGTGATAGTGTTAAAAGGTGTTCCTTCTATTGTCATGGAGCCCTTTCCTTCCCAAGAAACCCTCACGGTTTATTAGCTTAGTAGATGCTGGTGGGTATTTGATGTGACCACCACCGTGGTTGTTGGATAAATCTTTTTTTTTTTTTTTTTTAATTCTTTTAAAACTGTTACCTTTTGCTCATGAAGCGGATAGATCAGCAAAGAGATGCTATTGCTAGGTGAAACTTCAGTTCCCTGAGATTCTAGCAATACTCGAGGCACAATAAAATCTATGGAAAATATTGATTGACTTCAATACTTCAATACTTTACTATGAGTATCCAATTTTTGCTGTAGTTATGGTTCTGCTCACAAATGTACTTCCTCTGTGGAAGAGGCTTTTTGAAAAGCTTTCAGACAAGCCTTTCCATCACCAGAGCGGCCACAGATCAAAAGCTTGCGCTGCTCTGACTATGTCATAGATTTACACAGTAATATGATGAGAGAGCTGTGTTCTGCATCTGGAAATTCAACTGAGAGACTCAATCAGATGGTGCTGAGCTCTGCAGTTAAAAAAATACCAGCCCTTCCCCAAGCCCCAGGAAAGCAAATTATTACAAAGGCCAGAGCTGGTCAAAAATTGCGGAATTTTTCTTTTCCTGAAAATGTCATTAATTAAAAAAAAAAAAAAAAAAACATTTCAGCCTGATTTAGTATGAGCACTGAGCACTACACATTCCTTAATCTCCTGATTTCCTGCATCCCAGCTCCCACCCAGCCAGGGCTCCCTTTTCATAGGGGCATTTTTTCCCAGCATGTTTTACACAGGGCTGATCCTTTCTTTTTGACAAAGGTAACTGTAGCCATAAACAACCGTTTTACATTTTGTAGCTGCTTTCTGAACTGCCTTTTGTAGGGTGGGCAAGTTACTCTCATGTTTTTCTTCCTTAAAACAAAAGGGTAAGTTTCCTGTAGTCCAGGAGAAATAAAAGGCAAAAGTGAGACCTCAAATATCCAGTGTTCCCATAGCGGACCAGTGGACTCTGCTACAGAAACACTTCTCAGATGTTTTACAAATACTCAAATTGAAAAGATAGGAAACAAAACTTTCCTCCTGTCAGAGCTGGTGTGGCATCCGTAGTCAGATATTAAGATTACTTCTGCATCATTGGTAAATTAGTATTAAAAGTACCCGCAATTTCAAAAAGCAGACTCTCTGTGTTAACTGAGGCCATTGCTGAGTATCTGAAAACAAAATAACGGGACTGAGTGGAAAAGTGGTAGGAACATAAGTGAGACCTCATTAAAATACCTTGTCCCTTTGGCTTCCTTCTGATTGTCAGTCTTCATCACTGGGAGAACTGTCTTTTCCTGATGTTGGTTACTAGACCCCCGAACCTCTTGTTTCAGTGTCAGTGCTAAATGTTCAGAGCCTGACCCTGTTGGCAATGCAAAGTGAAATTAATATTGGAGTTATGTGGATCAAAACTTTTAAGACTATTTCTCTTGACCCTGCCCACCAAAATCAACAAGAGACGCCATCCTAGGGAACAGTTTACAGTAAATTCAATTTAAAATCTGTTATTTAGATAGAAATACAAAATGAGAATTTTTAGTCACACTGTCAACTTGAATTTGGCCTCTGTGTTAGGCAGGTTATGTGATGCTTGGATTTAGTTGTCTTTCACAGGATCGAAGCTTGCTTCCATTTATGTGATAGATACATGACAGAGGGAAAAATAAAGAGTAACAATGCAGAGGTAACCATAAATCTTAGTAAATTTTAGTAAATCTCAGCTGCTAACATTTAATATTCCACCAAAACTAAGCAAATAATGTATTATTACTGCGTATGCATATATATTTCTAATCAGGTGCAACGCATTGCTCTCTTGAAATTGCCGGTGTGATTTTTATTTTGTTATTGACCCTGGGCACTTTCCCTCTGCTTTCGTACCTGCTCATACTACGTCAGTTGTCAGTATTTGGAGTGTTTGACATTGCTGCTGCCATTGTAAATTGAAAGATGGAACCATGGGCCAGATGATTGCTTTTATCTGTTATCCAGTTTTGATCTTTTCATCTGCTCTTTGCCAAGTAATGTCAGCCATGATTATTTCTAACTTGCCAAAATTCTGAACGGCTTTTAAACAGGTGACATTTTCCTATAAAAAGACTCTACCACAAGCACGTTTCTTTTTCCAGCCCCGAATGTCACCTTTTCTCCCATAATTACAGTGGTCTAAGTGACACATTTCTGGACTACTGACAGTTTTAAAGATTTGCTGTTTGTGGGTATGGCAATTACTGTGCATTACCTTCTCCCTTCTGAGAGGAGTGAAATTATTTCCAGAGATGTTGCTGCCTTCACAGTTTTGCCTTTGATTTTGCACAGTTGGCTCTAGACTAGATCTAGATTTGGAAGTAGCTGGGAACAACCTAGTGTCGGGCAAATAAATAACTTCAGACGTAGCTACTGCCACCACTTAGATGAAATCTTTCCTAAACTTTTTCCTTCTTGCCTGGAAGCATTCCCAAAAGGTTGTACCCTGGGTAGAGTTTGTGGGCAACTATTTTTGTGCCTGGGGTCACTTTTGGATGTTAGTGTTACCTCTCGTTACAATTGTTCTCTTGTGTGCCTTGCAAGTGCCTGTATACAAGTGCCCTGTATAAGTGCAAACTTGTGCGATGGTGTTATGTTTATCCCATGGGCCAATGATGATACATGGGTTCCATGTATTTCTGCTGACATTCCACCTCTTCATGCAGAGAAAGAGTAGGTTGAAAATGAAGTCAGTGAGCTGACTGGGCACGTCTAAATTCATTATTTGCTGTCTTCCCTTTTTCTGTTTAACACCACAAATAAAAGACACCGATCAACAAACATTACTGACCTAGACGTCATGCAATTTAAGTGACGTGTACTGTAAAAAAACTACTCTTTGTCTCATCTTCTCTTTTGTTTCAAAATAAAGCCCTGGGAAATATCACAAACCAGAGATCTATTTGTGGACACCCGATCTTTTATTCTGTGTATCACAGCAAACGCTCCCACGGCAGACTTACCCAAGTCTTCTACAAACTCTAGAAGGAGGATTCTTGCAACCGTATTTGACCACTAGCTACGGACTTTAATGTTTCCGATCTGAATAGCAAGTTAAGTAAACCTGTCAGTCTGCACTGCGGATCTCTGGAACTAAAAGAAGAACTATATTATGAATTTGTAAAAAAAATCGACTCCTTTATTGATGACTTTTGCACAATTGTTTCTTAATTTATGCACACTTACACAATCACATCCAAAAATTACCTACATAAATCAGGAGCCTGAAACAGGAATTTAAAGAATGGAAAGAACAAGAGCAACAATAGACTTCACAGTCAGCCTCCTTTAAGTCCTTAGTATAGTCATGAAGTTAAGATACAAAAGCATTTGCAACAACAACATAGTGGGCAGAGAGTATAAAAGAGAGGCCATGCAGCCATTAAGGCAATTAAGAAAGATTAAGATTGCTTGTGGTGGAAAGACCCATTAATCAATAGGCCAGAAATCACAGCATGTTGCAGAATATACTTCACAAAAAAAGGGAACAAACAGGCTAAATATATCCCGTACCAAAGGTTACAGAGTTCTCATTAATGAGAAATCATAAATAATCCCTCAGATATTGTTGGCTCCATCGTTAGGTTTTCCATTTGTACACGTAGGAGCGGTGCCGATGGAATGCACCCTAACTGATGCACAACCACTGTTTAAAAATATACTTGTCCACAGCTGGCACCACAGATAGATCCAGCAATATTTGTGGAAGAAATGCCGAGCTGACTCAAGAGGGCATGGGTGGATGCTACTCAGCGATTTGCCAGAGAGGGACAGTTATTACAGTTATTCATTGCGAGTAACAATGATGCACAAGCCCCCATTCACGAATCTAAAGCTGCTGTACAAAGACAACACGATGCCTGCCAGAAGGATGGGTAATTGAAAATCCTTGCATTTGCAAAATGCCTGTGGGCATCTAATGCAAGTCTTCATATGGTAATGAGGAGAGGAAACAAAGTGGGAGGGCTACTGCACATGTTAAAACTTGCACCTGAAATAATTGAAAATTGGCTTAGACGGGCATGTAACCAGGATGAAACCAGCTCTAGGGCGCTCAGCTTCATCTTCAGCAGCAAAGTCACTGCCCAATTTCAGGCTTACACGTGGTGTCTGAAGGAGCAGCTACAGGTGGGCAGAAATTGATTTGCTAAAGGGTTTTGCAGAAATAGCTACAGCTGGTTGAGTGTTGGCTTTTTTTAAGTAAACTGAAAAGCAGGGGTGGGAACAGGTGCTTTTTTCAGAAAGAAGTTGCTTTCAGTAATTTTTGAACCTGAAGCTAACTCCTAGAACTGCTCCCCAGGATTCTTCTGTTTCTTGATTTAGAATGAATTTTTATTCACCGATTTAAGCCAATAATTTGGAAAAATCATTTAAAATTATCAAAACTACTGAAATGAAATATTTTAATCATCTAAACTATGCTGTTTTGGTTTATTGGTTTGCAAGCCTTCTTGAGATGTCTCGTTGTTTCAAGGAGGGATTTATTAATTACTTTTAAGTATGCTAATTGCTATTCAGGTGAGGAAAATGCTTTCTTACACAGCTGAACATTATTCTGGCGTATATAGAAACAATGGATGAGGCAACTGAAGTGGTCTTTTGCATTCATGAGTTAAATTATCATTTTTGGGTTTGGTGTTTTTAATGTAGTCAGGTTATGTTTCTTCGGTTAACATTACTAGAAGGCATTGTCAGAAGCATTGTAAGAGCCAGGACGATTTAAGAAAAGAAGGTTGGTGTTGCAGACACGTTATAGTAGCTTTGCTGTTGGGTACGTAGCGATAAATATGGGATAAAAACCTATTCTACTGCAGGTATTCTAGGCAACACAAGGCAGCTGTTTTCCCTGATTTCCAGAGAAAAAACTATCCACAGTGTCTCCTTAATTTCAAGCAAGGCTACAGGCATCTAGAGTTTCTTAACCTCTATATACTTAATTTCTTTGTTTTAGTGCAGAACAACTCAATTCCCAGAAAAGCAAGAAGACTTAAATAACAAATCTTCCTGAAACAGTTGATTTTTATGATCCTGCATCACTGTGAAAAAATAAGATCTGATATAGGGCACCTCTGCTCTAGCTTCTGCCGGCAAATAATTTCTTTACACAGGTTCTTCATAGTTAACAAAATACAGCATGGTAGCTTTTGCCTGAAGAGTTAGCTGTCTCCTTGACTGCAGGAGCAGTAGCCTTTTCCTATATGGCAGTCCCATTGAGCTTTTGAAGATCTGGGAGTCTCTTGATATCAAGCATGTGTTATTGTTTTGGGAGGCAAAGGCACTCGGTAGATGTCTGTTGTCTGCAACAATAGAGAAGCCTGGGGTTTCCAGGTTTCTTGATCTTGGTGCTATTTAAATTCCAGTAAACAAATATTTTATTGTTGATGTGTGGGTGTTCAGCTGTCACAGTAGTGCCTGAGAATATCAGCCAGTTTTTAGCTGCTCTATATCTGTTTTCTACCATTCTGCCATTCTATATACAATCACCTCACTCTTCTCCAATTGCAGATTCTCAATTTTACTACATAAACACATCTTCTATCATATTGTTTATCCATGCATGGAGCAAGAAAATAATCTGACTGCACCATTCTGGACCTCTTGACATTTAGAGAGAGTTGGGATTTAGACCACAGAAGAAGGAATTGCGCTATTCAAGATGCAAAGTGATTAAGATGTGAACAAGGATTTCAGCAGAAGCAAGGTCAAGGTAAAGTTGAACTCAAGCAGAATTTCAGAGGTGGGAATAAGGAGGAGAGTAGGAAAGGTATTTTGATGCTAAGAAAAAGCAGTTTATTGTTTTCAGTTTTGCACTGCTGGGGTAGAAATATAAAGGCCTTTAATATCCTTTAATTATGCCAAACTAGTCAGAGCACAGAGATGCCAAACACTTGGTGACACATTGCTGTAGTTTCCTTTGCTTCCTTCTAATTTCTCTACTTCTCCCTCCTCCTAATGCTTTTCCCTATATTCTTTTGCTAGATGTTTGATTTGAATATTTTATATATACAAATATCATTTTTATAACTGTCTTTTACAATTTTAGTTTACTTCTGTTCTCAGGTATTCAAGAACTCTTCCTTGTGTCGAAGAAGTCACCACAGCCTCTTATTCCCAATGTCTAATGCCAGGGAGAACCAACACTTCCATGGAAATAATGTGCAGTTTCCAGGTCAGATTTTTTTTTTTTTGCTTTTCCCATTAACTGTCCTCCCATAGCGACTCTTTCATATGCTGAATAGCTTGTAGGTATTAGGTCTGCTGGTGGAAGAACTCTGGTCCCAGCCACTGGGAGAATCCCCAGCTGCTCCAATGTACTCATGCTGTGCAGAGGAAACTAGAAAGAGAAATGGCAAGGAATGAAGTGCAAATCTCTGGAAGGGGACATCAAGGCTGATGGACCTTTCGTATTTTGACAGTGCCAGTTTTAGTATGATTTTTTTTTCACGTTAGCTTTTGGGTAAAAATCTCAGTGCAATGCTTTTTGATGCTTATTTGTTAATTTCAATGTGCACTTGTAGATATTAGCCAGACTATTCAGCTTTTCATAATAGAGAAACCTAAACAGCTCTATAATAAAATAGATAGCCCATCACTGAAATTTGCCAAATGTTTTCATTCCATCTGTTTCATCATAAGGTTCTACATTTTCCAGTTCCCTCCTCCCACTTTTTATGGCACACTTTCTTCCACTGAGTATTTCTGTATAACACTTTCTTATCTGGAGATGAGCTGTACTTCTCATAACGCAATAGGTTAAAATAAACCACCATTTTACTTGGTAAGTGTGCATCTTTCCATCATTCTGTCCATTCTTTGCATTGGATTACTGAAGTAAACTCAATTAGTGAAAATCAAAATGCTACATAGATCACGTCAATTCCTTGAAACATAATTTGGGAGAAAATTTTTGGTTAAAGTGTTCTGGCATTGTCAAAACATCTTGCTTTGATGTTGTTGAGAACACAGTCTTTTCACTTCCCTTTGTCCAAACTTTTTCCCTCTTTGAATATCTTTAAATATTTTCTTAGGCGCTGTAGCATGATGTAAAAATTAAAAGTTAAAGTTTAATGAAACATTTTAACTAACTGAAAGTAAAACTTACCTTTTTATTATTTTTAGTGCCCCAAATCTTAAAAAAGTTTGGGCATGTTGCTCTCGTTGGCACTTTAAAACCCCTCATTATATGAAACCTCTAAAACCTCTGCACATTTTCTTTGTGGCTTTTATCGGTTCTGGGCATCTGCATCAAGAGGGAAAGAATTTCTGAGTCCAAGTTCCTGATCTCATGTCCTTCTTCAGGTTAAGCACCCTCACTGATTACCACTGCTCCATTTAAGCAGGAGGGAGGCAACCTCTTCACAAGCCAAATGCCATTTAGGGCTCTTAGGGTGGATGCAGTCCCTGTGTTGATGAGAGGCAGCTCAGGCAGCACCAAGGTACCCTTTCACATGTTATCGAGCATGCGCTATCCTGAGTGTTATTAATGGGGGGAAAAAAGGTACCTCCCACTCAACTCCCTCCCCCACTGATAAACTGCCAGCACAGCTTTAAATCAACAACGTTAAATGCCATCAGGAAGCCGGTTGGTGGCCAGCATAGATCCCAGTCAGGCAAACTGTTTTGCAAACCTGTCACACTGCTAACTGGGCAGACTACTTTGAACTAGAGATGATGAAGGCGTCCACAATAGTAATGAAGTTCGTGTTTGAGAGAAGAGCTTGCAACACAGAGCTAAGATCAGGAACTTGTATTTTAAGACCAGGAAAGGTTACAAAGGTGGTGTTCAGCTTTTCTTTGCTCCCTCCCAGTTTTCCACTAGCTTAAAACCCAACCATGCAGCCAGGCTGCCAGCACAAACAACAAAAGGCTCATCTCTATTGTCAAAGAGCAAGCTAAGCCATGCTTCTGATTCCCTTCCATAACATCTAACTCTTCCACACCTACATGAAGATCAGCCAGTGAGCTGTTATGCACGTGCAATCCTCCTCTGGATGCCAATTAAAGCATTCCACTCCTTCAACGAGAATGGAAACGGAGCTGGACATGAGAAGTTTTTCAAGAAATTGTGAATTCTTCTGTTACGTATTAGATATCAAACATGAGACAGGTAGTTTTATAATGCCTGTGGGATGTCTTGGAAAGAAAATGAGCTATTGGTCCAAATATTACCTTAGTGACGTTCACCAGGAATGCCTGGTAAATGGACCTGCCCATTTTCATTATATTTTTCTGAGAAATAGACAGATTACTTTACTATTGCAATCATATCCTTCTTGATTGTAAATGCGACCTCCTCCTTCCAGACATTTAACCCACTAGTAGGCTTTTCCTGCTGACTTGGTCAATAACAGCAGCCAGCATTTGGTATTACTCTATCTTCTCTGTCATATAAAAGGGTTATTCCCATTCTGATAATTTTTGCTAGTTTATAGTGCCAGCCAATATTGATAATTCTCTTTGGGGGGGTTGTTTAATGGGATGACATTGACGAAAATAAAGTAGCTGGATATGGTCTTTTTTTAACATTGTGTTTCTTTCCAAACACATAAAAAATTCTGTACCAAACTGTACAATTTATTGTGCGTTTTGTCTGTGTTTTTTCCATAGATCACTTATTTTGTTCACATAAACTTTGTATTTTGGATTAAGACTCTCATGGAAGAGGTGACAGACCAAGTGGACTTTCAAAAACTTAAACGGTCTCCACCACCATGTCACACATTTACATCTCCAGTTCAGAAGGCGCTCTAGGTAAGCGTGAGCAGAGGAGCAGCCCTACTGGTGTGCTTGAAGTTAGACAAGTCTTGAAACAGAGCATATCGGATTCATTCATGTTTGAAGTTTCTGTGAAACTTTCCTCTCAAATTTACTATAGTAAATTTCTGTCTCTCTAATGATTAAAGTATGAATAAATAATTATGCAAATGCAATTCAGTAAATAAATTGACTGTATTGATGTAAGCAGGCATTATGAAAGTTAAGATACATGGGAAATGAAAACAAACCTAAAAAGACAGTTCACTCTTGGTTATACAATGAAAAATGTCTAGTTATTCATTGTTCATTGACCAATATTTTTATAGCAAATGAGGCATAAAGAAATTGTGCACAAGAACGGTGCTGGTAAAAAAAAAAAAAAATCAAAAGAATCCTTCACTAGATGTGACATTTTGAAATACTGTAGCTTTTTGAGCTCCACATGTATATTTATCTGACTACTGTTTGTATAACTTAAAACATCAAAGAATAAAAGGTTGATGTGCACAGCAGAGGTAGCTTTTCTGAGATGTTTTACCTCTTGATGCACAGGCAATCTAAATATTAATATTCATCATGTTCTAATTTCCTTATTCCTATGCCAAGCTCAGAACCACTTAGAATTAAGACTCTTCTGTTTTGCTGCTATCACACATTGTTTTGTCTGATTTCACTTCAGCTTGTACAGTTCTACCTAAATAAGCAACTGAGCATGATTGCTTTCCAGCTTCAAACTGTGATGTGTGGAGGAAATAAAATTCCCAATGCGTTTCTGGTGAAAGACATCATCTGCATGTCCATTTTAAATACGATTGGAGACTTACAACCCAAAAACCCCAGTCTTGCAATTAGATCTGTATAGTTCCTGTTGCCCTTTTCCTGTATCTTCTTAAAACTTTCTGTAAGGCATCGTGGCCCCTTGATGCAAGTTATTGTTGTTTTCAGCATATCCCCCTTTTTATTCACAGTGTTTATGTAGATCCTTTCTTTTTCTTTTTTTTACTGTTCATCATCTTGGCTTCTGGAGATACATAAATTCTTATCTTTCCATGTAGAATCTGTGGAACAGAATTTGTTGTAGGTAGTGAGAAAATCAAGCTTGATGATCATTGAGAGATTCAAAGTGTTTCTATAACTCATTATGCTTCTCCAAAGGATTTCACCGACGAAGGGGGCTGAAGCTCCATCTGCACAGACAGTGTTAAAATCATGTCATCGTAAAATGACATAATTTAAAGAAATATTATAAACCAGCAACACTGCTGTAAGAAATGCAGCAAAATTGCCCATGTCTGCATGAGTGCATAGGTATTCTGGTGAAGGTTGCAAAGCCATGAACAGAACCATTCCGCCTAAAATCTCTCAGGACTTTAGACTCAGGAATTCTTCCTATTGAATCTATTTTTGCGGGGATGGTGCAGAGACCTGTTTCAAATGCCTTCATAAAAGTGTATTTATTTCACTGGTGTCTGTAGCACAGGTTGGCTAACATGTTTTTCAGGATGAAAAAACTCCCTATCCGTGTAGATAACATATGTACAACTTCATATACTGGTGCTCACACTTTTTTGTTTTTACTTTTTTTTTTTCTCTTTTTGTAATTAATTTTCCAAATCTGAAACAATAAAGAGAAAAGGAATTTTGCTGCTGAATTCAAGCACAACCGGGTGTTATCCAGAGGCTAAATTCTTTTCCTGCTTAACATAAGAACATAATAAGAACATAAGAGGCATACTGGTTCAGAACAAAGGTCAGTGTAGGCCAATATCCTGGCTTCAACAATAGCCATAAGTGGCAAAAAGTGATTAATGTAATTGGGGACTCCAGGATAATACTTTCTCCGTATCTTCATTAGTGCAATAGTTCTAGAACAAAGCTAGTGATTTACAGCTATGTGATTAGAAGAAGTGAGGATATGTTCACGATACTGCCATGTTTCCTTTAAAATATCTATGCAGGCATTGTGATCTGAGACCAAAAGAGAAGACAGTGGGTTTTGGCGGGGTAGAACACTAATAAACTGTTGGTAAAAGAGTAGCCTGTGGGCTGAATCAGGAGATACTCAAACTGTTCAGGCAGGGTGCTGAAGGCAAAGAAATAGGTGATTACCTTTGAATTATGCAGTTCTGAATAAGAGGAGAATAACTGACACAAGCCCATGGACATTTTTCAACCTTGCCGAGGAGTAGACAGGCAGAAAATTATATACCCGTTCAGCAGCAAATTCCAGCTAGATTGCTTTCAGGCCAGATTACAATAGATTCTTGCATTTCTCTTCCTCAGTTTTTCAAATGTTACCTTTTCTTTTTTTTTTTCCCCAGAGAAATTTATCTGTTGTTTATAATGATATAGATTAACTTTCTGAGATCATGCCACTAATTTACATCTCCCCATATTTGGCAAATATGCAAAATAAGCCAATTGCCAAGACATACACAACAAATCTTCCTGACTGTAAGTGCTTGCAAACAACAAAGGCACTTGAATATTCTGATGACAGGGCTTGTATAAGGACATATGTGGCTAGACAGAGCCAATCTTTTATTTTCTGTGCCTACTGTAACCAGCCGTATCTCCTGCTGTTCTGAATCACTAGGTTCAAATCATTGGCTTCCAAGAATCCTGTAGTTGGAAATCTTAAAGACAGAAAAACTCTAATGGGTCATTTTGGACAGCCTCCTGCCAGGACATGATTATTACCTCCAGAGCTATGTTAGTGCCTGATGAACAGCAACTCTATCCTCAAATGAGGCAATGTTGTCCACAAACATAGGAAGAGCCGAAACAAGACACTGGTGAATGTGGACAACAGCTAACTTCCTCCGTAGCCTGTGCTTTTATTCCATGTTGCCTTTAATTTTATTCCTCACATTGGAAAGAGAGGAAAAGGCAGGCATGCTTGAAAAGCTCCAGCAGAAACCAAACTGCTGAATTTATGAGTTTGTACGGGTTTCATTGTATTTGAGTAGTAAGGAGTGGTCTAAGGTAACCACAATCAAATGTTTCTCAGACATCTGCACATTTTCTCTAACGTGTTGTGGGGTTTTTTTTTGTCTACGGGTGCATGTGTGGATTTTGTAGGATGGGAGGTATTCTGTTACCTATTAGTAGGTTTGCTGTGTCCCTCAAAGGATGTCTCATTTGATCAACAGATTGCTCCTGGTGCCTGATAACTTATGAATCCTCACTGACATCATCTGATCAGACAGCTGGCTATTTTTCCAAGAAGTTTTAATAAGACTGTTTCAGTCAGGGTGAGGTGTATAATCTTAATTTCTGGGGGCAGTAGAGTCATTTTTTGGAGTCATGGTAAAGGTCTTTGTTACCTGACCAAACTGTCAAACGTGATGGAGAATTTTTTAAACCAACCTGTAAGAGGGTGCTGGACCCCCTCCATAGTTGGTAAAATCTTCTGATGGGGTGAAACCCACAGGAGGGAAGGGGATTCTCCATGCTAGTCTTTAGTGTTCACTTTTAATGAAATTTTCCAAGCTTTCAGTATCGACATTCTTGATCTGCAAGTCCTTTAGAGTCCTTAATGGTTTCTGCCTATGCCCACGGCAGTAGCTATGAATGTGTTTATCTAATCTACTTGGTGATGAAGCTGTATTCAATTTCATCTCGTGATTAGATCTCTGCAATGCACCTACATCCAGTTACACCATGAGACCAGAGCCAAACTTCGGCTGGGGTTTATTTGTAAAGGGGTGTTTTATGAGCAGCCTGCGATGCCTCCACTCTATTACTTGAAAATAATTTTTACTGTGATTTACACCCTAAATAGTTATGATCCTTGCTATAGAAACCGTCTCCCTTTTTTGTGTGATTCTGTGTCAGTGAAGATGAGCTGACGTGCCTTGAGGGATCAGGAATGTGTCAGCCTTGACTCTGATAGATGGCTCCTTGGCTGGTGAAGCTATGTATTTCATAGTCTCTGCAGAGCTGTAGGCTCTCAGGTGACACTGTAAAGCTCAAGTTTACCCAAGCTTTGGGAAGAGGGGAGAGATACCAATAGGTTATGATGACAACAAAGCACTTGTATGTTTTGAACTATGAGGATTTAGGAGTATCTTTGCTCTGATGACAGTCAGTGATGACGGAACATGAGTCTAGATAGGTATATTTTTATATTCTGAAACAATAAGTGAGAGACACTCTCTGTCCAATCACAAATCCTTCTCAAAAGCCAATTTCTCCATTCTATTTGTGTTACACCTAACATGCTTGGGGTTATACTTTCATGTATGTAAATAAATTATTCTTAAAGAAAATCAAATTGTATGTGTGTGAGAAATGGTGTTTTCTGTTGCTAGCGAGCAAGGTTTTGTAGTTCTTCGATTCCAGTTTCAAACATATTTATTGTAGTAGGTAATATTTAAGACTGAGTGAGTGGTCTGTTCTCTATGTCTTTTCTGTGTCCCTTTTGCTGCTTCCCTGGCAAAGCATGACAGAGATAAGTGGCGCGTATCTCTGGGGGCCCATGGCCAAGGAAAAGGTGTTTCTGTATAAAATCTTCTTCCTCTGTGGCAGTCTCAGAAGGAATCAGATTTTCTATGGTTGGTTAAAGACCTATATGTCTCACATTAAAACTTTCGTGCCTTTAATTTAGGAAAACATCTCAGTGCTGGACATTCTGCTTCCCCCTCAACTGAACTGAACTTAGATATGAATGGGTCTTAGGGACTTGGTGTCCTGAAATTAATTACCTTCCTCAGTTGGAGCCCGTGTGGGATGGAATAACAGGATGGATGGGGCAAAGGTTTAATGTGCTGGTGACTCAGGAGGTGTGGAGAGAGGACAGGCTGGATAATTTTACCGGAGCTCCAAAAGAACCTACGGAGCCTATTCAGAGCCCACTGCTGTCGGTGGCAGAAGTCCCCACTCATTCAGCAGGAGCAGGCTCAGGCCCAGTGTTTGTAAAGCGTAGGCTCATTATCCCCAGGTTTCTTACACAAAGATGATTACTGTAATATTTTATATGACTTTTCTCTGAACTGACTATTCTTCTTATTTGTTGAACAGAATTGCCCGTTTTTCTCCTTGATGCATTTACACAAAGTACCTTTTCTTTTTCTTGTCCTTTTAGGTAGGATTTTCTGTCAGCATGTTTTATTTGGGAAATAGCATGTGACACTGATGGATCTTCCCCTTTCCTTTCTTTTTCTAATGGAAAACACCTGCAGCATAGAACAGCCTTAGAAAAGTCAAGTAAGAGCCTGTGTGCTGTGATGTGCTGCAGTAGTAAATATATTCTAGTGTACACCGAGCAGCATAAATATGTAAATATTTTACAACATGTGTACTTACATATCCTACTTTTTTTTTTTTTTTTTACAGAGCATACACTTAAAATCCGCACATTAAGTTATGTATGTCTGGTATAGCGGCAGCAGTCTGCTCTGTTAATAATGATACTGAATATGTAAATCCCCCCACTTTTTATAACCGGTGCTTTAGGTTGCATTTACTGTAAACAAAGATGTATTTTGGGGGGCAGTTGGTTTGAGTTTATTGTTTATGTAAATCTCTCAGAATGTGACATAGCCAGATAGCTTCCTATGTTGTGCTGATCCACATTTTAGGCCAGCAGCCAAAGTATTTTATCTTTTACTTCATTATAGTGATCTTCCAATTAGCTGTGGTCTGTAATACCCTGATTTTGGTGGCAGTGGTTTGGGGAGGATTGTTTGATAGTTCTGCTCGAGAGGCAAAATGAGGGGCCTTATTATAGAAAGTGCAGAGGTTGTGCAGTAGCTGAGTTCTGTTGCAAAGTTTGCCGATAAGGGAAAACTGGCCCTTGAGCATCCATTCTATTCTGTATATTAACACTTCTAATCTGCACTGCTGATAAAACTGCAAGCCATTTGCCTTTGGAGGAATTAGTTCTGCCTCACTTGTGTAACCAGGCGATGGTGATTAACCTTTAAACTGTCCAATATTCTCAGCAGACTCCTGCTCCAGATTAGAAACTATTTAGTTATGACCAACTAAATTAACAACATTCCCTCCTCTGAAGAATAAGATTTGGAAGGTATGCATTTTAAGGTGGAATGTGGATAATGTCCTTATTTATTCAGCACTTCTGCTACATAAAATGTATTTGTCGTTTAAGAAGAAAAGGAAAGGAGAGAGGGAGATTGATTTCAGATTGAAACAATCTACGATTAGTTATGTACAGAAGGCTCTTTGGTTGAATCTGGCTTGGGGTGCTGCTTTAGATGGCTGAGACCTGTTTCTGACTTCTCATTCTTAAATAAAACTTAAGGTGCAGGGGATAAAATGGCAGGATGGTGCTCTGGCATGGGCAGCAGTTTAGGGAAAATATTTCCTTCCTTTGAAAGGAAAGGCAATTATCTCAGTTCTTCAGGAGAGTAATTTTTGGAAGTTTACTAACCTTCCTGTCACAATCAGGCAAAACAAAAGGTTTTGTACGTGGTGGTTACAGACCAACATATCCAATGGACTTTAGCTGCTGTGATAACCTAGTACTGTACCATTGTATCTACATATTTTAAATGTGTAATTTATCAATTGAAACACACCCTTCAATACATGTGCCATAAAAGAAAAGAGCAAGGGCAATTATGTAATAGTATAGTGTTTGTCTGACGTGCCTTAAATCCCCATATTGTTATTCCTCACTGAATAACAAATACAAAATCCCTGTTAGCAATGTTTTCCGTTTTACCAGTTTTATATTAGCTGCCTCCTTAAAAATTGCTAATCTAGATACTACATTAGTAGGATGTCAGTCAAACTGCAATCCACAGTGAAGCCTTCTTCATATACCAATTTAAATCATTCATGGTCCTTTCTTTGGCATTATTCAAAAGATCATAATAATTTTCTTGTGCCCACAGCACAAAAAAATCAATTATTTCCCCACAAAGACTTGAAAGTACTTAGCGAGTGCTGTAAGAAAAGCTGAGGGTTATATCAAATTGAAATTGCACTCATTACACACAACACAATTAGTTGCCACTAGTCTGGCCGGTGCTTTAATTCTGAATGGCATATCTTTATTATTACAGAAACAAGCATGCAAATGGCATTGTTCAGGATTTGCAGAAATCAATAGGATATAGTGCTGTGTGTTTGGTGGCCACTGTCACTCAGTCTGCTGTGGATTTGAGATAATGTGTGTATTTGAATTAATGAAGGGAACGTGAGACATCATAAGTGACACCCAAATAAAAGAAATGGGTACATGATATTTGTAATTATTCTACTTGTGTTTTTGTTGTAAATACTTGTGCTTTTTGTTTTTTAATCAAAGGATTAATTGCATTTTAATAAGGCATTATGATTTTCAGAGCTTTAGTTAATTAAAACTTGTAGTATATAATTATGAAGTGATGCTGAGATTTGTCTAAAGATCACCCATATGTTTAGAATACGTATATTTTTCCTTATTAAGCAGTTGCTACATTTTTGGGGGAGGATGAATTATATTAAATGTTTGAAAGATGATGGCAGTTCCAAATGGATTTCTATAAATGGCAGCTAGGAATGTAGATTATGTTGTTGGACAAATTAAAGTGGAGGAACTACTGGGGTTGGAAACACTTTTTGGCTGTAGTGCTGGAACACTCATTTGCACAAATGTTAGCTTTCAGCCGCAGGAGTAAGAACAGATGTATTTGTTCAATGTATCATATCATTCCGCCCATTAGGTCCCAGTGAAATTGCTGCAGTTTGAAATTCTGAGTACAGGCCATAAATAGTCACTGGTGGTGCGTGGTAAAGATTATTTTCCATGTGACAAAAGGGTTTTGAAAGCAGGGAGAAGGTAGGTGTGCATGTGTGTGTGTGTGTCTACGGACAACTTTATGTATCGACTTGTTTCCTGAATTGAATATTCCTGCTACAAAGCTTTAGTCACTTACAATCAAACCTGGGAGATATATAGATACATAGATATAAAAAAAGAGATATATATAAAGACTGTTTCCCTGTTTCCTGTGGGAGTATATTATGTACAGATTGATAGACTAATTGCTAGATAGATAAAACAGAGATAGAGTAAAACAGTATTAGAAAGTTAAAATCTTAATGTTACAAATGAAGCTTTCCTTTGGCAGTATTTAAAAAAAATTTAAGATCTCCCGTTATATTTATTCCATTCCTTTTGGAAGTGTACATCGGAAGTAACAATTTATTTTTCTCTTTCTTTTATTTTTTTAAAATAGAGAGGGAGAAATATTGCTTTGCTGTTGATTGGTGAGGTGGGGTTTTTTTATTTCCTGTCAACTATAAAATGAAACACAGGTTTATGCAGAATAGTCCAGCACAGTCATATATTCCTATCACATAACCCCATGAACTAGAAAGGGTTTCTAACGTTCCCTCTTGAAGGAAGGGTCTTAAATTAGACCTCAGCATTTCCTACTTGGAAGCTTGGTTCTTGCAATGCATGAATATATATTTATTTATTACGCCCTGCCTTGCAGATACTTTTTGAGACAAACCCACTCAAGAGCTTAAAATGTTCCGAGCGAGGTGGGGAGGCGAAGCCTGCAGAGAGGGCAAAAGAAAGAGCAAGAATTCTCAAAAATTTACGTTGACTTCAGCACTCAAAACAGGATTTTATTAGGTATCTATAAATGGATTTTAAGTAGGATTTTCCCATGTTTTCTCCCAAAGCTGATTTAAAATCTAATATTATTAGATTGGTCACAGCCTTCATATTTTAACTGTCAAACCCAAAGCCTGAAAGGTGATTCATTCAAAGCTTGCTAAAATATTTGCTCAGCAGCACAATAGTGTGTGATGGAAAATAAACTCCTCTAGAGCATCTCACCCTATCAGCCATGGCCTGCAGCAGGAAAAGAATGAGGGAAGGTCAGTCAATTATGTGTGGTAATCACCGTAAGCATATTATCTGAGACACAGATGTCTTCCCTGACCCCACACGACATAGCTATTAACCCCACAGTAGTATAAAAATGGGGAGGAGGAGGAGCCGGTCCCCTAGGTAAACCAGACCTTTTCAGTCAAGGCTTGTCCGGCAGCTCAGCGGAGTTGCGGCGGCGGCGAGGGCGCTGTGGTGGGGAGCTGGCCCCGCACACGGCGGGCGGCGCGGCCGCCTCTCCTCCTCGGGGACCTTTCTATAGACCTAGTCATGTGAGATAAATAGTTGCATCATCGGAAAAATGAGACCGGCAAATTGACTCGTGAGATATTTCGGGAGCGTAAACAGCCCTGGAATGCCGGGCGCTGCCCGTGTTTTTACGGGAGCAACTTTTGTGTTCCTGAGCACACTTACACAGTCGATGTATTAGTGCTGATAAAGTTTAATACCACTATCATGCAATCGTCTAATGCTTCTAGAAAACACAGATGATTTTCTCATTACATTGAGTAATGTGCTGATTACCACATACGGCTCCTTTTGAGTTCAAGTTCCTTCTATATTTACTTCAGCAAAATGATCGGCTGCTTATTCAAGTGAAAGGGATTTTTTCAGTGCGATTGTTCAAACACATCAAGTAAGAAAAGCAGATTTTTAAACCGGCTATTTAAACTGTTGAAGTTGAAGGCTCATTTAAAAGTTTGCATGTAAAATTTGGTTGCGGTATAGGAAACATGCATTAGTAAGAGATACAGTAACCCTCACCAGAAAGCTCTAAGCTTTCCAACACCAAGAATTAACCCAGAAAGTGGGTGTGTGCATTTCCTGTAGCCTTTGGAAAACCTTTTCTTTAGGTGATGCTTTGTTACCTTTTGGGAGGCCATTTTGTATTTTTCTACCAAAAAGATGAATGACCGCTAAGCAATATAAGCTATTACAGTGCTGCACAACATACAGTGCAAAAGAGTCCACAACTGACCAGGTTTGTGAGTTTTCTCCTTTTTAAATAATTGATTGTAATGGCATTCCATTTTTGTGGCATCCCTGTAACTGAGATCAGACTGGGCCCAGTGAATACCAGAACGTGAAGGGAATGCTTTGCTCGTGGCACTTGCCACAGAATGTAGCAGAGGAATCCCCGGGTTTCCTTTCTGACGGAAGGAATTATTAAAAGATATTCTCTTTGATACTGTCTCCTTTCCCAGGGTTAATCACCGTGTGAGAGCACATTTGCACGCATTGCTGAGCTACAGGTTGCAGACAAGGAAAGTGGTGAGTTGAGCACTTGGATAAGCCTAAACACCGGACTCCGAGGAAAGGAAAATCTATTAGAGATCTGGGATTTTGACACAGTGCAGGGTGAACACAGGTTGCCTCTGCCACTGACCTCAGGGATGACCTGAAAGTGGATGAAAAGGATGGGGGAGATGACTCGCTAGGATAGCTGGGCTGAAGGGGGTGTTGCATGTTCCCCTCGCAGCTACTGCTGGCCAAATTCAGCTGGAGTGCAAGGAAGAGATTTGGGCTATCCTCCCCATGAGAAAATCCCCTGTGGGAGTCTCGGCTACATGGAAAGATACCATTTGCACTTCCTCCTATTATTGTGGTCAGTCTTGAATTTTGGTCCTCTTGTATTCCCTTATTAAACTTCCATCCCATTGTCATTTTAGCCCCATGTCTAAATGTTGCTAAGTAACCTCCTGTGTCAAATACTTTTTCTGCTGGGAGAGAATCTTGCATCAGTCACCTATTGTGACTGCCAGATTAGATACCGTAATGTGCTCGACATGGGATTGCGCTCTACTTCTATCTGGAAACTGCAGCTGATACAGGATTTGGCAGACTACTTGGTAAGCAGCATCTTTTCCTTGAGCATATTGAAGCAGCCCTGAACAACTTATACAGTTCATTTACTGGTCCCTGGGCTGATTTTTAAGTTTGGAGATTTAGGTTTTGGGTTTTTTTATTTTACCTTTTAGCTCTGAATTCTACCTGTTTGAGTGGACAACTCTGCTGAAGAACACGTTGCTCCATTTGCAAGCAGTGAAGGCTGTAAGTTAAGACCTTGCCCCTGAAAGAGAGTGAGCAGTGCATACCTGGAGCTTTACCGAGCCGTGGTTTCTACGAGGCTCTTTTATCATGTTTTCTGTGGGGCCAAATAAAAGCCAAATTCTGACGATCACTTGCGTAAGTAGAAATCAGGAGTAATGCTATTTAAATAATATGTAATTAGGCTAGAGTGAATGAGAATGGAACTTGGTCCCAATTGATTATATATTTCAGGTCAGTTGAAATAATGGAACAGCCTTTTCTGTCTCAGCTTAATGCAGTGGTTCTGAAGAGTTCATCACCTGCTCTTGGCTCTCTTTCCTATTTCCAGCTGATAAATCATCTTTAATGTGTTTTCTAATATTACTTTTCCATGTAAGCACTGGTTATAGTTCTATGTGACAGCAACGGGGGGGAGGGGGGAGCAGGCAATAATTTCACTGACACAGAAATTACTGTAAAAATGCATTAATGTGTCTTAAGTATAATTGACATACTTTGAAATATATATCGCCTATAGGCAAAATTAAATTTTGATAACAAAACCAGAGGTAGGCAGAACTGTACCATCATTCCTGGGTACATATGAAATAGTCAGGATGGTTCCATCAATATATCTGTAAAATATTATCAAATTTCGCATGCGGAAATCATATGTCTTATTCAGTCATGTTTTGTCAGTTAACCTTTTCTTATGTGATAGTTTCTTTTCCTAGAGGAAATACTTGATAAAACCCATAGTAATTTTAAATACATGATTTACCATGTTAGTACTGTCACTTATCACATGCTCTTCAGTTCCTCCTTGTTGATACTCTGTTAACCTTATATGTCACAGCAAAAGCAAAGCGTTTTCCATAAACCTGTGGGGAGTCAGAATTTAATTGGCTTTTCTTCTCTAAATTTTGTCCTAGCTATAAATAATCATGGCTGGCAAAATAATTTTTTTAAAGAAACCCATCTTGCACAACGGTTTTATCATTTGCCTCAAATGCTCTCCTGAATTATGAGAACAATCTGAGAATTGTTGAGTTTTATTCATCCAAGTAAACCTATAGCCTGTTTAGATGCCAAGGGGCCCACAGTACAGAAGGAAAATAGATCTGTATAGACTTGATAAGTACACTGGTTGCAGGGAAACTACTCACTCACATGTGATGACTTAAGCGTGAGAAACTGCACATATGAATTTCTTTTGGGACACTGTACCTGCACACTGCAAACCACTCTGTCTGCAGCATCGCGGGCCTTGCTGAGGAGCTTCAAGTAGCTGCAACTGAAAATACAACATGAAACGTAGTGTCCTGCCACTCTCACCCATTGCACTAGTTTGAAGGGCAACGTAAAGGCAGGTCAAGTAGGGCTGAGTGACAGATAAACTGCATCTTCACCTGCCTTTTTTTTTTTTTAATGTAGTTTGGGCTTCCAAATAATTTAGTTGCTTTTAAAAAGACTGACATAGCTCTATATGCCAAGAGATGCAAAAAAGGACATTTTTCCATAAATGCTACAGTATGATGATGAAAAGCTTTTATGCAGTTTACAGTGTTGTTTGCATTAAGTTTCCAAACACTAGAGAGTAGGGAACTTCTGTATGTAGTTTTTTGTATTGGATCCTGCAGGAGATGCAAAGCATTTTATAGGTGAGATGTCCCAAACCAAACCCCAAGCTGTGTTGGCTATACCTACGGTGTAAGCAGGAGTTTGTTTCTGCAAACTGATGTTTACAGTTTTATGAAAGGACTGGAAACCTTTGGGAAATGCGTGGATGATTAGTAAACACAGAGGTCTCTATTTAGACAAGGTTAAATATAGGTGTAAACTCAAAAATATGTCTTTGCACCAACCCAAATTTTCTCTGTATTAAACATTTCTGCCTACATCTGTCAAATTAGTTGAATCAAAATATATTTTAGTATGCCTTTAAGTTAAAGGGTAAAAGGGTTAAGTTGCTGTCATACCAGCTCTGTGCTGCCCCTTCCATTTTTATGAGAACATCTCACCTGTGTTCTCATCTAAGAACATCTATCTTAGGAAGAAAAGTATGGCTTGGGCATAAGAACGAGGAGTGATTTTTTTATCTCCTACTGATCT
Organism: Larus michahellis; assembly: GCF_964199755.1. Classification (NCBI taxonomy): domain Eukaryota; kingdom Metazoa; phylum Chordata; class Aves; order Charadriiformes; family Laridae; genus Larus; species Larus michahellis. Next base: position 34,234,411 of record NC_133898.1, read on the forward strand.
GTAATCAAGCACAGTAAATGCAAACACTTGGTCCAAAACTCCTGTGACATTTAATAAGATTTTGATTGTGAGTCAGACTCAAAGTACCTGATTTTTTTCTGTGAAAGTTTTGTTCCACAGTTAGCCAATAGAACATTTCGAATGAAGTGGATACAAAGTGTACTGCACTCTAAAAAAAAAAAAAAAAAAAAAAAAAAAAAAAGACAGGTTTTTGACACGGTTCATTTGGGTTTTAAGGAACATATTGACAGAAGAAATTGTATTGTTCTGTCTGGTAAGAAGTGTAGGGGCTGGAGCACCTCCAGTAACAACTGACCTCAGAGATCTCAGGTAATTTTCTTCTGCTAAAAGACAGGCAGAAACAATGAAATGGGAAACTTCAAGTTTTAACAGAATATGAGATAAGAAAAAAAAAATACTCAGTTCCAGAACTGCTCAGTGCCTAGTGATGGCAGAGGCTGTTTACTACTTTTTCAATATTAACTACATAAGTAATAATCTCACAGACAGTACAAACCTGCAGAAGAAGTCTAGAAGAGAAAGCTTAGAAAGAGGAATCATGGTTTTGGTCCGCTGTTTCCTGTCTGACACTGTCCAAGAAACAGGGCATTGGATGCCAGTCCTGCAAACTCCTGAGTGAAGCTGAGAACTGTGCTTTGGACTTTGATTTAGGGTCTGAAGTGTCAGGTGAGCTCACAAAAAGTGAGCATTTTGTGGAAGATCCCCAATAGCTTTTACTGACCTCTGTTGTACTCAAAATCTTGCAAAATACTGCTCACAGAGTTCTGAATGGCTAAATCCTCTTTGTCACAAATGTTGCTGTCATCTAGGCTTGTTTAAATCCTTTGTGCCATGTTTTTTTGCACTAGTGTTGCACATGTGCTGGGCATGGTACACTGTAGGGTATGGGTGCCAATGCTGTGCTCCTGCAAGCTAGCATATTGCCCATCTTCTTGTTCCATCATGGATTCTCACCTCGTCTTGCTCAATCACTGCATCCATTGGCTGTTACTTTATCTCCCTGCTACCTTCTCCTCCTGCTCTCCTTCCTTGCCCCCAGCTGCATCAGCTCTTCTTCTCCACCAGGCATTCAGACTCAGACCTCGGTCTTTCCGTCCGTCTCCTTGCACACACTGAAGACACAACTTAAAAGAGTGTCACTGGTGCTCACAACTTCCATGCACATCATTTCCTGATATTTGTCTTGCACATCCAGTCACCCACCCAGATGCAACTTGTGCAACTGCTCCCTCCCCTATGGATGCCTTTCCTCCTCCATCGCTTTAACCTGACTCAGCTGCAAAAGCATGTAGAAAAACAGCTGTTTGGCTTTTTTCTCCTCTGCCTTTAGCAAACCTTGGATCAACTCTCCTAATCCCTACAAAGGTTACATCCTTTACCCTTTTCCTGCAAAGCACTGCTCCTTTCTGGCCTCTCACTTTCTATGTTCCCCTCTGTGACAAGCACCTCATCTTGTTAACAGCTTTAGGCAAAAATAGTCTTTTTGCCTTGAGGAAAAAATAATCAAACGAAACCTGGAGAAAAAATTGCAGACAGGTCTGTCTGAAATATATTTATGCTAGAAAATTGCAAATTTACTTTTCCATTCCTGGCATATTTCCTTCAATCATTGCCACGTTTCAGCTTATCTGCCTGTCATCTCTTTTGAAGATGCTTTATCTTCAGCATGGCCGAACCTGAGCTCTTATGCTTCTCTTCTGTACTCTGACTCTACTTTGACTCCTGTTCTTGGTTACACTGACCAACATTATTAACATTCCTGTGATCTTAGACCTATTAACCTGCCATTTTTATTCCCTCCAAGATAGTGGCTAAACCCATCTTTCTTTTGGTAGTAAAACACGGAAATCTGTCATCTAAACCATTGTAGTCTCTTACACCTCTTTCTTTGTGGTCTTTTTTTGCCCTTAAATGTACATCATCTCTCTTGGATACACACAGAAAACCAGCCATAACCATGCCCGTTACTCCAAGTACTCAGTCCTGCTAATTCCTGCTCTCTTAAGCTTTTTCATTGCTCTCACCCTCAGGTCTGCCAAGCAGCTGCCTTGCCTTCCAGCTGTCACCAGCCTGCACCCTGTTCCTGCTTGTTAGCTTGTATGGACATCACCATTTCTCTTTAACACAAAAAACACCCAATGGGCTCATTTGTAAGGCGCTCTCATTCTTCAGCCACTTCTTCAAAAGTGGCATCTGCTGCAGCAATGACTGGTGAAAACACCCTGGGGTCATAGTTGGCACATAAGGTTTTAATACTATTAGAAGGGAGAGGGGCAGGAAGGATGCAGGTGCCTACAGTGACGGGGGCACACATCTTTGTGATTTTAGGATTTTTCTTTTCCAGCTTCTGTGTATTGCCTGAGTTATTCCCCTATAAGCTCTCTGGGGCAGGGATGCTCAGCCTTGAGCTGTGTGCAATGCCACCACTATGGGCTCCTAATCCCAGCTGAAGCCTCTGTGTATCACTGCAGCAACCTCACTGACTTGTACCCCCATTCACAGTGGTGTGCATTCTGGAAATCCTCTGTGTTTGCATCCATACCCCTCACCCTCTTTCCCATACTTAATGTTATATATTTCTCAAGCAAGCACAAGATGAGGGGCTCCATTAAATGCGTCAACCTGCAAAAGGCTTATGTTTAAGATGTGTATGTCACATATATTTTGTGGAACTTTCACAGTCATGATGTTTATCTTAATTTAGTGATATACTTTTCCTCAGGAAAGCAGGAGCTCCAGGGCAGAGATGGACTCTGGCAGCTGTAAGAAATGATTACTTTCCAGTTTGGCTAATCATATAATCCACTGTGGTTGCAAGTCTTGCTTTTCTCTGTAGATGATGTCAACATTTCCATGAGCTACATGTGTTGTATTCATAAGTGGTGCTTAGAAATATGTGTTCTGTAATCTCCTCCTTATGCCTGACACTTTACACATGTGTTTATCTACAAGAAGTGGTGACATTAGCTTGCTAATTTTGCCAGTGTACTGTACCAGTGAGGGTGTGAGAGACTCAGAAGGATATTTAAACTGGCAAAGAGAGAATTATTGACATTAGCTATGAGTACTTTGTAAGACTCTGTTTTGGAATGTCATTTGTTAGAAAATCTTTGCTGCTGAAAGTCATCCATCATTCCCAGATGGACTTGCAAGCCTTACAGAAACTCTCTTCCCAAATCCCACTCATCGCCAGTGGCCAAAAGTACTCACCTTCTGACGTTTGCAAATTAGATATACAGATATTATTCCCTGAGAAGAAGTGGAGTGTGCAAATGGTATGATAAGATACAGTTTTCTTGGCTGCTGAATGGACTTTGGTGGTGAAAAAAATGCTCATTTGCCAGAACCCCACCTACATGCCCCTGTGTATCCATGGAACTCGGGTTTTCTTTATTAACTAGACTGTATGCACAATATTCACATGGTGAAGATCCTCAGCAAGAGCTCATACTGCCCATTTAAGTGTTTTTTTAAAGAATCAATCTCTTACCTCTCAAAATTACATTCATATGGCATTGTTCAATATGTATGGCTGACTACTATAGAAAGCAGCAACAACGGGGTACAATGCACTAATTTTATCCCACTTTGACTTTGAAAGTATAATCGGTACTTATAAAAATTGTAAATACTACAGAATCATGCTAGTAGGATTATTCTAAAATGGAAGTGCTAATACATCAAGTAAAATAGCTTTGCTAGTCCTAACTGGCTCCTATTATCACCATTATCAGAGAAGATATACCTCCGGCAACAGAAATGTGCTGGAGCACAAATGAATATATGCAAGAGAGCCAAGATTTAAGGAGGTGTTTCTTTTTATCTTACAATGAGCGTTGTACTTTTGAGTGCCACAGTTAGAGTAATAAGTGCAAGCTCTTACGTCCAGTGGCCAAGTCGCATCTAGCTAATGAAATGGTAGCCCAATAAAATACACATAACTACCCATTTTGGAAGTATGCTTTTCCTTTCTGCATAAGGCGACAAAATACAATCACTCTTGATGCATTATGTATTTATAATATTACCTATGAGTGCCTATTGTAAACAAGTTGTTAGATTAACAAGCACAGCATATGAAGTATCATTATAAAGTAATCATTCAATCAATCACTCAATCAGAATCATCAGAGGGTTGGTTTTTTCCGGGCGAAAGACAATGACGGAGCTGAGGGGGGTTTTCCTCAGGTGATGCTATAGAATCTATTTTTGTATATCACTGTTCTGAATATTGAGTTGCCTATCGTGAGAAACTGCAACAAGAACAGCATGGTGACTTGGACTTGGACACATTTTGGGGGAGAAAGAGCTACGCAGCAGCGTTTTATTTCAACTGAGTTCAAGATGGCATAAACACCACTGTCCAGTCACCAGTGGCAGTCTTGACCATTTCTATCACGTCCTTTTTCATGAAGTTTTCAGTGGGTATGTTTCAGAATGCTGCAGCCTGCTCCTGCTGGCCTGAAAGTTGTGCACCCTCCATGTGCTGAAGGTGTTGTGCCAGCACCGCGTCAGAGCCTCCGAAGCCAGAACCTCACCTCAGGAGTCTCATCAAATGTAATTGCACACAGGCAAATCTTCCCGGGCTCTGCAGGGATTCATCTCATCCTCATCAAGATGACACTGTGTTGACTTTGGGACTGTCACAGCAGCACTTGTAGGAGCATGGCAGCCACACAAGGAAAAGGAAGGAAAAAAGGAAAAAAATAACTTATGCCCTCTACCTACCCTGAGGAGGGCATCTTTGCAAATGAAAGCAAGTGAACACAGACCTCACTTCTCTTTCATAGCCTGTACATATCAGGTCACCAAGACAATGGCAGCTAGCCTCTCCCTGCTGGAATAATGCTCTGCTTAAGCCTGACTCCTTAGCACAGCAGCAAGAGATTTTAACGTCTCCTTATTCCTAATGAACAAAAGGGCTAAATCTAGACATTTCCCCTTCTATAAATAAATTCTGAAGTGCAATTTAGTTAGTTTATAAGTTGTCTGGGTAGACAGACTTGCTTAGTTAAATACAGATAGGGTTTGTGAAATGTGCCCTAGTCCTGGCAAGATCTTCTTCATACTCATGAAAATAATAGTAGCAGTGGAAGTGGTGATAGGAGAAGGTAAGAACTCATTCTTTAGCAAGGTGGGTAAGATGAGACAACTGAAATGATTGTATAGAGAAATGCACACAGCTTCAGAGCTTTTTATATTCTGCCGTTCAAGTTAGAGTATCAAGTAAGAACACAAGTTCTCAATTCATGTAGCTGAGTCCAAAATCTTTGGCTACCAATGGAAAATGATCTAGCATTTGTTATGGAATAAAGTTGGAAATGCGTAGCTGAGGCAAGTTCAGGTGAGATGAAGGATTTGTTTTGGTGTAATTAATACAACGTAAGAGTGCAGTGTATATGAGAGGGTTCTGCTGGCGTTGACAGGTGGATTAAGTCTTTGGCTTTGATGTAATTTAAAATGGTGCTGGTTACCAGCTCAAAAAAACAGTCTGCTAGAAGATGCTGATTAAGTTGGTAAGTCCTGGAACAGTAGTAGGGTGCGACATATCTGCCAGACAGCATCTGTTTTGACGGTTCATGCTCAGTATTTAATAGAACATCGAGTCGTCCAAAACGCCTTGAGGTAAAATAAATTGTTGCCAGCAGCCTGCTCTCTTGCTGGTTTAGTACATCTTAATAGCGATCTTTTGTCCTCAGCTGCAAGGTGATTCCTAAACATGTCTTCCAAGGTTTTGTTTGCAAAATGACAATCAGTAGTTTATATAATAAGTGTTTACGTTATTTACAAAAATAGAGAGCACTGGCGATAGAATTACAGTGTGGAAACTAACTAGTTATATCATAAAGGCATAATTTGTCAAATAGGCAAATTAAAGTGTCTATGCCCTCTGCAAAATCCTGATGAGTGGATTTATTTGGGTTGGTGGACATCTGGTTAATCCTAGCTGTCTTCACTTGGCCGCTGATGTGAATTCCTCACATTGTGAGGAAATTTCTTGTTAGCTGTTAGCTAAAACCAATGAGATTTGACCGAGCTCTCCGTACACGTGGAAGGCAGCCAGGATGTTGTTTGGAGAACACATGCAAGGTGCTTCCTGAGCACTTCTCAGCTGTTGGCTGTTCCTGATGCTTTGCCTGGGTACAGGCAAAAACTCTGTGCCATAACTGATAGGGTAGATTCATGCCTTTCTGGGTGGAGAATACCGTCAAGTTTTTCTGCTTTGATACAGGCTCTTCAAATAGCTGTCTGCTGCTTGCTTTAAAAGAGTGGTATTTGGTGCCTATTCTAGTAGTGAGTCACTAAGTACTAGAAGTATCTCTCTGTCTACTTTGGGGCTGGAATATGAAAGGAGAAACGTTGAAAGTGAGCATAACATCTTGAACAGTTTTATTTCCCAGTATTCCCTGAACTTTGTCTTTCAGAACGATGACCCGGGTGTAGCCTAAGCAGGGCATTTTTTCCCAGTGCATCCAACTCCTGCCTACTGATGAAGATCCACTGGAATACAATTAGATCTCACAGTTGTTTTAATTGCTGAGGGTCATGAAGTATTGCTGTGTGGAGTTGTATGGAATTGCATTTCTTTCTCTTCAACATCTAACAAAAGGTTATCTTGGATAAATAACTTCCTTTTCTTGAGATATTTTACATGTGCGCGATAGCAAAAGTTCTGTGTTTGTTCAAAATCTATGTAAGCCCATTAGAAAAAGAAAAATTAAGTGAAAAGCTTTCAATGTGCTGATCAGTCTTTATCATATGACTTGACTTCAAGCATTCAAAGAATGTGGCTGAAGATCTCTTCACAGCCTAAAAAGTCTGGATTAGACATCAGTCATTCTGATAAATCTGCTGTAACCACCATAAACTGGGGGAAGCAATTGGAAGGGCTGACTGCTGTTATATCATTCCACATGACCGAGTGCATTTGTTTGTTTTTTACTCACATTTGCAAGATGCAAGGACCCCAGCGGGTTGCAAATGTGAAATATTTTTCTGTCATTCAGTAAGAAACCCTAGCAACATTTGCTTTAAAATGTTACTGAGAGCTGGGTTTGGAGTTTAGAAATTTACTGGCGCAACTATTTTCTAAGCAATGTTACTAGGGATCTCTGCAAAATATGGAATTGAGATGGACAGTCTGATGGAATCAATCCTATTTATAATCTTGACTATCACAAACCCTTGCTAAATCTGTAGTTGCTACTTATTACCTTGGTTAATGTTAGTGCAACTCTAATATCTATGACATGCTCCAGGAAGGCAGCATGCTGTAAATATAATCTGGTTATATTTGATAACCAGGAGTCCTCGGGCACGATATTTGCACAGAAATTCTAGAATTCAAATCAGGATTTGGGACTTTTTGTTCCAATTCACTTACGACCTTTAAATAAGTGCTCCCCAGGCCATGTGTAATAGTCATTAGCCCATAAATGATTGAATGTTTAAAACCTATAAGGATTTGAAAACACTCAACACCTTTTAGGGTGTGCTCAGCCCTTAGCTAAATTGGATTATTGAAGTAGGAAAAGACAGGTCTTCTTTATTTCATGGTTCTTTGGGAATATCACTTTCCCCAGAAATCTCATTGCAATTTACTAAAAGTGGGGATAGAGGCAGGTAATTCGATAACTTCAATTACGAATTATTTGATCTATTCTTTCCTTTCAAGACACACATTTTTCTCTGGTGTAAAAGAAAAAGGTATATAGCCAACCCAAATAAATTTAGAGTCTTTAAGGTTCTTTTGAGCACCCTCTGCCAAGAACTGGCTGTCAGAGGTGCTCAGCACGCGCCTAAATTGCATCTCATATCTATAGAAAAAAGGACAGTACTTAAGAAATGGCGTGCATATACACGAAATGTAACAAGTCACCAATTTGCAGTGTAGTTAATTTGCACATAACACATAAAACAACAACAACAAAAAACTTGATAGAGATTTATAATTTTTGTAGAATAAATAATTTTATGCACAGCAGAATCTGTTAATATGAGCAATTATATCTCATTTACTGGGGTTATAAATACAGATATATATATATATATATATATGAAGAAAAGTCCTTGTAAATATCCATTGTATTTTCTTGAAATTATTGGCCAGGTAGAAGGTTACAGTAGAACACAAAATCATCTTCTTGTCTGAATTACTGTCACCATGGAACAAATTGGAAAAAAAATTATTTTGTGTCAACCAGTCGCACCCCACTGCACACATGGATGTCTCCTAAAGCCATCAAGATAGTATCTGAGCATGTAATCATAGCTGGAACAGTAAGGAATCCTCTTTTTCTGCAACAACCAAACAGCACATTGAGCCCACAAAGACACGACCAACATTGTCACTCTCAGCCAAAGTTAGAAACAAGATTTCTGCCTTATGGCCTTTGAGATATCTTTTTTTTTTTTTTTTCAAATGTGCAGGCAGGAAATTTTGGAGACGACCTTAGCATACTAATAACTTGTGTAGCTAAGGTTAAAATTGCAAGCTTTGCAAGTCACTAGAAATTCCAAAACAGAAACAAAGTAAACTTAAATTATGTTTAAGTATTTATAGGTCTGTACAACTGTTCATCCTCTGTTTTTTTTCCAAATCTTCTTCCTTTGCAGAGGATTATGGATTTAATCATTCTTAATGTATTTAACATATTAAAAAGATTTAATTGCTTCAACCAACTTATATGACTATATATATTTTATTCAGGATTCACTGTATAATACTTCTATAAACATACCAGCTATATAACTAGCATTTCTAACAGTAAAGCTCTGTTTTGAGGAAAGCAAAGTAACTTTATTTGAAAGGCCTTATCTTGCAAGGTACTGAATGCTCCAAGCACCATAAAATCTGCAATGGGTGCTCAGCGCTCAGCGCTCAGCGCTCAGCGCCACACAGAAAGTGCACAGTTGTTGACAGCATCCTTGGTTCAAGGCTGAATGAAATCAAAGGGAAAGAGCTCCAGTTGACTTTGCTGAGTTTCAAACCACACTCAGGCTCCTTGTGGGTAACGTGCTATTTGGGAACCACCAAAAGTATAAGCCTTTACTGTAGCTGCGGTTTCTCAGACAGAGAAAGTAACCAAAGAGTGATTCTCAGTTGTACAGGAATATCACTTTGGGTCAGTTTTGGAACCTGCAAAGCTTCTAATTTTAATGTCAATTACCCATCAGGAACATACTAGGAAAATAACGGTAATGTGCAAAATACTAGTTTTCATCACTTTTAATGCTCAGAGTTAAATATATGCTCTAGTGATCTCTGGAAAAGGGGTATCTTAAAACTAATCTGGACTGCTCAGAAACCCTTGATATTGCCTTCTTACTGAATGCTGATCCTGAGACACGGCAAGAAACTGTGCTGTCCAAACTGATTGGGGGTAGGGGTGGTGTTTGAGAAAGAAGCTTTCCCCTTGAAATTTCCTAGGTCATATGGATTCTGCTTGTCCTCGGCCTGAAGAGGCACTGGTGTCCTGGCAGGGTATTTGTTCATTTGCAGCTTGTTAATATTTATTGTAGAAAGCTCTGTAAAGAAATACCATAACGTGAAATGACAAGAAGGTTTGACCAAGTAATATTTATTTATTTACCCTTCCATCAGCACCTTTCTGTTACCCCAAAGCACTGAAGCTACTATACATTTTGGGTTTGGAATTTTTTTTTTAATAGAAGAAATTTGTCATTTTGGTCAATTTTGTTTAAAAAAAAAAGCAAATACAGTGAGGAGATATAAAAATGCCTTTGGTTTCACCACATTTTCTTGCTTATGGATCTAACTTTAATGTAAAGTGCTGTGATTTAGTTTTTCTCCTTTTAAAGGTGAGCTGAACATATTCTACATTGCAAGAAGACTGTGGGTACTTAATTCTGACCATGGAACAAACAAATTTGTTTCTAAATGGTCATTTTCCAGAAAGCACATTAAAGTGCAATTTATCCAGTTTACAAAAACACTGTATCATTTCTGTGTTTAGCATTACGTTCATGGATGGATGACTCTTCTAGAACAGAATATAGTATTTACTGTACAGGCAACGGATTTTCTGCACTGCCTGGCTACCAGTAACTAAGAAAGAAGATGAACTGTGAACGATTCTAATAGATCCTAGTCTATTAGTACACTGCAGTTTTATTTCAGAATAAACTGGCTGGAAGCACAGGGAAAGAGCATTACTTTGTTGATTTGAGTGACTTCTTGCAGCCCAGAATCTGGGCTTTACCTATTCTGGGCATTTATGAAGCTGAAAGAATTATTTGCCACTTCTGTTTAAATATGATTCTTGCTAGACTGATTCAGGGCCAGATTTTCAAAACCCTATTGCTAGGAACATTGCTGTCTAGCCAAAGGGAGAGGGGAAAGTAGCTGCACTGGCTCAGGGACAAGACAGGAATCAGAGAGCGGTTTGACTGTTTTGATGCACGGGATGAGTTTCTAGTAATGAAATTACCCACTAACAAAAGCAGTTGCCTGCAGTGGTCCACTATAGCCTACCAATAGTGTTGACTATTTTGTCATTAACATAGAACAAGTGTGGCTTAACACTCACACCAAGAGATAGACTAGATTCTTCACATCACCCTTAATATGCTGAACGTAGCATCATATAGACCAAAATCAGATTTTGGTGCAATTCCTGACACACCCAAGTGACTATAATTTGTAGCCTCTGCCTACAAATTAACACCTCAACTACTTCTGAAACTAGTAGACCACAGCAGTGGAGACATGATGCATTCAAACATTGCTGAGCTCCAAAGTCCAGCTTTCTTCAGGGAACAGTGGCACAAAACTTTTCCTACTCCATTTCTACTGGTAAGTTGCTGGGATTTGCTCAGTGTATCTGAGTCGTTAGTAACTTGTCTTGACTTCAATGGCTATAAGTGGTTTTAACTCCAAACAAGGGAAAACTCAGTTGTGTGGTTTGATACTTTTGGGGATCTCTTCCAGCAAATATCAAGAAATGGAACATCGTAGATCAAAGAAAGGAAGCCACAAGATTTTGCAAGATCCCTAGTGGTGACCATTCTCAGCTTTCCCAGCAACTTATTTCTCAGATACTAAATACAAATACTTTGACATGTGCACTGGGAGGGACAGCCCGCCCACCCCTACCATGCAGAGAGAAAGGTACATCAGAAAGCTCGTGAACTGTGCATAGTTTTTAGAAGGGCTGTATCTGCATTGTGGCATCATGAAAGCTACTTTGGTTTTGAACAACATTTTTTCCTTCGTGATACGTTAGTACCTCATCATATTTTTTGGCCACAGTTATGAGGAATTGGGCCAAGCTGGTTGGGCAAGATCGTGCAACCTTATACAAACAGCAGAACTGAAGGTGTTATGAAGTAGTGCTACCAAAAGCAATTCACTGAGCAGTAGAGAGTCAGTAGTAATTTAATTAGCTGCTTATAGTAGTCATAGCATGAAAAGCCATCTGCGTAACTGCAATCCACATTTTCCATCAGAAGTGTAACACCAAAACACACCCAAACATATTTTTCAGGACTGTGAATCTAAAGGCATTTATTTGGCTTTAGTAACATGAATAGTAAACTAGTGAACACGTGCCTTTGTTATATTACATACCCTTGTGACGTTGGATTAACAAAAATAGAGATGTGGACATAATGTAGACTTTTTGCGGTTATGGAAATGGAAATCACAAAATAACTTTGGACCTCCACCCCATGGAAGTGTTTTTGCAAGGTTTTTGAACATAGGCATGTTCCCCATAGTAAGGCAGTGGGAAAGCAAGTGATCATCGTTGTAAGAACTGAAGCAGGGCAGCAATGTTCCTCTTAGCAGGAGCAGAAACGGAGGCATGGAGGCCATGCACACTGTGGCAGTGCCTCACGGTAATTCCTGGGGCAGCCCAACGTCCCTTCCCATCCTAGCTTCTTAACAGTACAGCCTTAAGAGCCAAAGAGGATTGCTGTGGGGTAGGCTGCTCTTGTGGGATATATAACAATAACTAACATCTTCAAGCGGAGAGGGAGTTTTGGGGTTTTGTCCCAAGAAAAGTAACATTGTTTTCCACTTATTGAGACCAGCAGTCTCATGTGAGCGCCGACTCAGGCCCAAACCGGCCTTGTGCTAAACATACAAGTTACATGGTTTGCTCTTCTCCTTTGGACACTTCTCAGTGGTAAAAATAACATTGCCCCTCTCAGCCTCGCAGACACCATTGCATACTGGGGAGCTGGAACAGGCACCACCGACCGTGAGTGATTCATGAGCGTGCAGCTCATTTTTGGACCTAATTAATTATGTCGTGGAAAGGAGATTTATTCTTCGCCCCCTTCCAGCCCCCACCTTCCCCAATCCTTGCTAATCTTGCTTTCTGGATAGCAGGGGGAAAATGAGGAAGGTGTTTAGCAGTCTCAGTTGTCTCTGTGATTCAAATCACAGAATGAAGCCAGACAGCAAAACAAGTGCAGATCAGGCAAAGACTGCCTGCTCCGCTTCTGCTTTCTCTGCAAGAATCAGTTTCAAATATTAGGTGGATTTTTTTTTTTTCAGTTGCAATTAACTAAGAAAAATATTTCAAAGCTGTATAATTAAAGGCCAGCATTTTATTAGGGTTTAAAATAGTCTTTATGAAATCTACTCCTGCCACTGGTAATTACAATGTACATCTTAATATACCTCTGCTAGGCCTGAGCTGGAGATAACAGTCCTGTGTGTATTGCATTTGGCTTGCGCATAGAAGGTAAAATCCTTTATCTTATCTCAATCTCCACACAACAACCAGCCTCTCTTCCAATTCAGCCCTAATCTTCTTAGTAAATAATACTGATATTTTTCACCATAACAAAAATGGAGCTGCCAGATTCAGACTGATAACACCTCTCATTTACACACCATTCTCTGTCAAAATCTGCCTGATTTTTCTTAATCTCTTTAACTCATCAAAAAATACTTTTTTACATTCAGCCATGGTAAGTTCTTTGCTACCAAATAATATTATAAATAAATCCGTTGACTACAGCTGTCTCTTTGGATAGATATTGGAACTCTTCTCTTTCCTGGCTTGTTTCCTTGAACGACGACAAATTATTGTTGTCCAATTTAATTTTGCTGTAAAGTTTGGTATTCTAACAAAATGACCTAAAAGGAGTGTTTAACTGAGAGCATGCCCAAAAGGCATCTTTTTTTTTTTTTACATAGGATGTCATCTCAGTTCACTTCTCTTGAGAATGCTGTCTTTGCACTCCAATCCTTTCCTTTGCAATGGCTTATCTTGAAAACAAGGGGAATGATAACCTAAGTCTTTGGATTTTTATAGCCTATTAATTATCTCTGTATGATTTCTTAAATTGCAAAAAAAAAAAAAAATTACTGCTGAGAGAATGGCAGGAAAAAAGTTGCATAGCAGGATTTCTGCTTACAGTGGTTGAATAGGAATGATACGCTTAAATGAGACTAGTTTATTTCAGCAGCAACCTGCCCTCTGAGTGACACAGACATTTGGGGTACCTGTCCTATAACGGCAAACCATCCGTGTAAGTAAACACTAGATTCAGTCATTTTACACCAACCCTGATTTCACCCACTGCCATGCGACAGACTGAGGCATGTATCACACCAGCAATTTTTATGTCAAACTTCCCATATCAGAGAAAATAATCTGAAAATCTAGAGCAGAATATGGCCCAGAATTGCCAGGTGTTACAGCTGGAAGCAATAGGTATTTGTCTTCTGTAGAGCCTGTGGACCTGAAATGCTAATTCTGTCCCTAGGTAGAATTCTATGGGTTATCTTTAAAAGTATGGCAGAAGGAGTTTTGTTCCACTAACTTTATGGAGGGGTTTTCAGGGTCATTTTTACACCACTCTTTCTTACTTATTAAAGTTTGCAGACCTGTTTTTCCGAAGCAAGGCCACAACACGTTTGTTACGAAGGAAGAAGATCATAGTTTGAGGCTTGAAACCTTGCTGACATGCTTCCAAAGTGCTAATCAGGATCTTTTAATAGAGAATCACCTACAGCATCTCTATCCATGTCAGGATTATGGAAAAATGAACCGTAATGTTTACATAATCTGTCGTCTTTGTGCTACTCTGAGAGAGGTAGGAGCTTGTGATATCAGTCAGTAAAAAACTGACATCTCGTAAGACTGGGGAATGAGACATGCGGTTAGCATGAGGTGTGGGACATTGGTCTTGGCCAATAGATGACCACTGGCAGGCTCCAAAAGATGACTGTCGTACACTGACACTGTGTTTTGCCCACACGTCAGGGCTTTTCCAGCATCTGGTGCTATGTTGGCCTTCTTTCACTGCTCTGCACGAGAGCGGAGCTGAGAAATGGGGCAAATACATTGGGAATTAAAGGCAGGACATGATTGCTGATGGTATTATTACTACAGCTACAACTACCACTACTGTTACGGTTGTTTCTGCTACTCGTTCAATCACAAAGGTGTGCTAGAGTGCCAGGGTTCCTTATTAGGACACGCTATATTAAACTGGGACAAAGAGAAGATGCTGCCTGACAGGCTAATGTTTAAGTCCTACTGATAATATCCATCACACAAAAGACGAGAGCCTTCCTACAAACTTGAAGAACAAAGCATCTGTCCTGAATATGAGTTAAGGTAAGTGATTTTTTCCTATTGACAGCCTCGGTATTTATGCGTACCCCTGACAGCACACTTGTTGGTTTACTTTCTATTTTCCTTACCATTTTGGTTAGCCCTCCCCTGCACCTTGTCCAGTTTTAATTTATCTTGCCTGAGACTCTGTAACAGGACCGTACCAGCATTTATGGTGAGGCCTCAGCAGAGACTTTCATAACGGAGCTAGTCCTCCTCTGTTCACCTAAAGTATACCTCCTGATGCATCCCTTGTGTGCCCTTTTTTACTGCAGTATCTCACTGATTGTTCTCAGCTCTGCTGTGACTGACAACTAACCTGAGGTCCCCCTCTAGCTTAGTCTTTTCTAACTAATTCTTAATTTTTGTTATTGGTTTCCAAATGCATTATCTTCATTTGGGGATAAGTGACTACCTTCATTACCTTCAAAATACTGCTTCTCATCCCATTCCTATTACACTTGTCCTTACTGTCATCCAGCCTTTTTCTGCATGATATCCTTCTCTCCTGTGTATTGATAGTGCCAACCTATGTAGTATCACCACATTCCTAATATTTGTGTCATGGTCTTAATTGAAATAAGAAGATCAGACCCAAGACTGATCCATAAAGAATTCCACCGCTAACTGGTAACCCTACCAATACTTTTCCTTTCAACACTATCTTTTGCTGTCGTTCCTTGAGACAGTCTTTTACCTATCTTTCAATTCTTCTACTAATCCCTATCTTCTCCAGCTTAACAAATAATTTCCCATGTGGCACCATACCATGTGCTTTACCAAAGTCTAGATAAATGAGATCGACTCCATTTCCTTTGTCTAGAAAATCAGCTATCTTATCAAAGGAAGCTATTAAGTTAGTCTGCCTAGATCTCTCTTTTTTATTATATTTCCTACTGCACTGTAGCCAATATTTCATTCACCTCCATGTCTTTATGTATCTGTTCCTTCAAAACCTGTTCTAAAACCCTGTGTACTTTAGAGGTTAGGTTAATGAACCAATATTTGCCCGAATATTCTTTTTTTTTCCTCTCATATAGTATACTTTCTGTTCTCCAATCGTATAGCACTATCTTTACCTTTATTCATCTAGGTTTTGTTCCTGCTTTTCGCTTGAAAGACAAACTTTCTCAATTTTTTACCCCCTTTGGGTTCAAGAAATTTGAAGTGTAATTCTAATTCAAGTCTCTGAGTTCATCGTTCCGCGTGATCTTAGTAACCAATTGCATTAGTTCATTAACATTTGTTCTCTATTAATAAGTACAATAGTAGTTGCAATCTTTTCCAAAGGTCTGTCATTTAATTGAAACTTCTTAACTCATTACCCATTTTTATCTTTCATAACCAGATTTTCCATTGGTCCATAACAGTTTTGATGATGGGTGATGGAGTCTTACATTGAGATGGAATGGTGGTTTTTTGCTTCATCCTTCGTAAGTGGTATCAAGTGGATGCAGATAACTTCAGCTGAGAAACACAAGAGCAGTGGGGGTCTTGTTTGTTAAGGAAAGGGAGACTTGGATAGAGATGAGATGTTTTGCTAAGAAAACTGAAGAAAAATTGAAGTTGGATGGGGAGAACGTTTTCAAGTTGATAGTTACTTCATGCAATTGTTTAAGTTTTTATCCAAAGCAAGGCAGGAACGTAATTTGCTGAACATTGCTCTGGTGGACGTTCATCTTTACAACAGGCAAAAAGGAAGATACTATGAAACAGATGACAGAAAATTAGGACTGACCCTGAGGCCTCAAATGACCTTACTTCTTTTTCAGACTTGAAAATTCCACACAAACTGTCCTGGTTCAAATATATGTGCAACTATGCGCTCCAATCTCAATTGGCATTCACACAGTTTCTTTCCATTCAAAATTTTGTGGAAGGTGAGCAAAAGGGGAGAATAGACATCGCTCCTTGTATAAGCATACACTTACAAATATTTCTTCTTCTTTTAACTTTTTAAACTTTTTTTTCAGCTACTCTATTTCCCTAGTTTTGTTGATCTCCTATCCCCCAGTAAACTGTTATTCAAAAACTATGGATCCTGCTTCCCATCAGATGGTGAATAAGGTTTAACAGGTATCCAGTCAGGGAGATATGCTGCAAAAGCAAATGATTGCAACGCTCTATGCTTTTTTAAACTTCTCAGTATTGCCAAAAGTAACCGGCCCGTATCTGACGTATTCCTGTTTCAATTGTGTGTGTGGAAGTATTACCCCTTGTACGGCTAGTGAGCTGATCTGTGGAATATTTTCAGCAATTTGTATTTAACCCTTAGCTTTAAAAAAAAAATCAAAGCACATTCACAATACTTACAGAAATGTGGGTGTTGAAAAGTTCATTTCATGATCAATATTTATGGACCAAATGCTGCTCCTGATTGCACTGGCCCTATATTTTTACAACGAGTTTCCCAGATGTCGAAGAAGTGAACACACAGCTTTTGCATACACTTTCTGAACTTTGAAGTTTCTGTTGCCTTCCCACTGAGCAGAACACATTCAAGTTCAAGTGGGATATAGAATTGTTATTTAAAACTTACAGTCAAATTAGACCCTAGAGACATGATTGTATAGTGTTATTGTCTCAGTCCCCGTGAAGTTAAGTGTTCTCATATCAAATATGATGTGTTTCAGCTTACCACCTACTGCACAAGTATTCATCTCATTGTTAAAAGATATCAGGCAAAGTGGTGTTTTATTTATTTTTACATGTGTCAGTTATTTTTAGTGGTAATGCTAGTGTGACACTGCTGCCTTTTCCTCTGAGTCACAGGAACATGAAGCTGCTACCTGAAGTTCTCAGCCACCTTAATGATGAGGCCTCCAGGCTTTTCTTAAAGATCAGGATTGCATTTTTCTTTGTGTCTTGCTTTTGAAGAAGCATATTTTTGCCTTGAAGTGCTGCTCTCAGGAGAAGTGGGCTGTCTGAATGCGAGTTTCGGTGGTGGCCCAAAGGCGCAAACATTGACGAGACAGCAGAGCCGCATTGCTGTGAGCTCGGTGGGCAGGGAGCGCTGGCCCCATGCTGGAAGGCTTGCTGCTGTCCAAAGGGGTCCAGGACAGAGGGACATCTGCAAGACAAGGGGGACAGGACTTTGGGTCACACATAGGCCAGAAGGATTTTTAAGGAACTACCTCTTTGAGAAGTCATGGTTCGGCAGAAACCAAATTGCACAGCAAACATTCAACTTGATTTCACCTGAATTTTCTTTTGAAAGAAAACCAAGGAGAAAATGTCAAAATAATCCATTTCAACGTTGTTGGGGTTTCATTTTTCACTTGAAACACTTTTTCACTTTGGTATTATATTTTCTCTAATACAATAGATTATATATTACAGCACAAAATAAAACATTAACATCAAAATGGGATATTATGAATGACCTTGAGTGTTTTTTAAATAGTTCTTTGTGAGAAATTTTGAAATATCCATGTTTTATTCCTGGCACAGAATGAAACTCTTGCCACTAAAGTTCCTTCTGCATAGCCTCAGAGTAACTCTGCAGCTGATTTGGGAAGTAAAGATTGAATTTGCCTCCTTGTCTCTCTGGCTAGCTCAGAAACTTGTGTTTCTGAAAATGGTTTCTTACGTATTCTGTGATTTCTAAGACTTGATCTATAGTCCTCTAAAGACGCCAGAAACCTTTTCCCTGGCTGGAGTTTGTTCTGTAGACACAAAACGTTTGGACACTTTAGAAGTGTTACTATCAGCATTTGTCCCTTTCTTTGGTAGGGTGATACATGAGGGACTCTGGAAGACATTTGTAGGCAGGGATTACTGGAAGGTGAGGTGAGATGAGAGCCCTCTGATCTTAAAATTAATTACAAATGAAATCCAGACTTCCTAGTCTCCCTGAACAGTATACAGTTGCGACTGAAGAACTCCTTTTCCTTAACTTTTTTTGCAGTGATTTAGTAAAGACGTATTTTGCATTAGTACTTCATTGTACACCTGTATAAATTATGCTGTTGGGTAGCCAATGTTTTTTAAAACAGCATAGCTGTCAATTGCTTGTGTAATGGCACATTTTGTGATACTATCAGATGACATATAACTTGTTAAATTACATTGAAAAAATATTGGAGAGAATTGCACTATAATTAAATGACAATAATAATGAGACCAATATTAGCTGCTGCCATCAATTATGTAAGACTGGGCATTTATTATATATTTTTCCAAAAAGCCTTGCCTATGGTTGAAAAACCATTTCATTCAAAACCCTGCTGGTGCTTTTAGCATTTAAAAAGATGTTAACCTCTGAATTCACATTCAGATGTTTATGCCATGCCCAGAGGAGAACAACTATGTGCAAGAAGTTTGCTAAAGCTCTGTGAGGTTCTATTAAAGACTTTTTATTAATCGCTTAAATATTGTGCATTTTGTTTCGCTCTTTTCGTTTGTTTTATATCTGGGTGATTAACAAGTTCTTTAAGGAATTCAGGCCTGACCAGCTGATAAAATTGCACTTCCATGTAAATGTTTTGTTGACTATTGAATATTGTTCAATGCTGTTGTCTCTGTGTGAGGGCACATCTCTTCAGCATGACCTAATTAATGCACTTTTCAAACAGCAACACTATTGCTAACACTTGCATATTCTTACGTCTGAAATATCAACACCTAGTTACTTTAGCACTGCAGCAAATGTCTTCTGTTACATTTTCAACAGATGGTCTGATTCTGCTTTCAGCTGCATCCGAGCAGAACCCCTAGGCATAAGGTCAGAATTGGACCCGTGTATGCGCTGCACACGTGGCCAGGAAGCCATCCTTTGCAAATCTGTCAAGTCCTTTGGAGGAGCCTTTGAGTAAGTACACAGGGGAGGTCAGCTGACAAATTTTGGATTTCTATTTTTAACAGAGTCCCTCAACCAAGGGTCTTAAGGAATTAAGCTGACACAAAATAAGAAGGGAGGGAAAAGGAAGGAAGAGGAGAGGAGAGGAGAGGAGAGGAGAGGAGAGGAGAGGAGAGGAGAGGAGAGGAGAGGAGAGGAGAGGAGAGGAGAGGAGAGGAGAGGAGAGGAGAGGAGAGGAGAGGGGAGGGGAGGGGAGGGGAAGGGAAGGGAAGGGAAGGGAAGGGAAGGGAAGGGAAGGGAAGGGAAGGGAAGGGAAGGGAAGGGAAGGGAAGGGAAGGGAAGGGAAGGGAAGGGAAGGGAAGGGAAGGGAAGGGAAGGGAAGGGAAGGGAAGGGAAGGGAAGGGAAGGGAAGGGAAGGGAAGGGAAGGGAAGGGAAGGGAAGGGAAGGGAAGGGAAGGGAAGGGAAGGGAAGGGAAGGGAAGGGAAGGGAAGGGAAGGGAGAAGAGAAGAGAAAGCGTGATTTAAGACTCGTGCTGGAACGACTAAGAATAGATTGGGATTTCTCAGCCTAGGAGGACATAACTAAGCGGGATGTGATGGAAATCTTTGAAAGCACAAATGGTGTGGAGCATGTTCATGGTTTTCCATAGTGCAACACCTAAGGGGAACACATGAAAGAATC
Source organism: Larus michahellis (assembly GCF_964199755.1). Taxonomy (NCBI): domain Eukaryota; kingdom Metazoa; phylum Chordata; class Aves; order Charadriiformes; family Laridae; genus Larus; species Larus michahellis. The sequence continues at coordinate 34,254,509 of NC_133898.1, forward strand.
AAATGGGAGTATGAAGAAAGCAGAAGGATACTATTTTTCCTCTCAGGTCATAAACTGCTCTTACTCATTGCTACAGCATATTGTGGATGTTCACATGGATTCAAAGACATTTCGACAAATTCATAGACAAACAGTCTATGAAAAGCTATTAAAACACAAAGGTGTCATCTCTGGCTCAGAAGTGACTGCATTGCAAGTTGCTCTAAGGTGAGAAAGCACATCAGGAAAGCAATGCCATCAGCTTGCAGAATATTAACTGGGAGGTACCCAAGCAGCTTCAGGGAAAGTGCCAAGGGAACAGCAATCAGTTCAACCTCCATTAAACCTACTGATGGGCTTTGTACGCATTCTTGTCAACGTCCTCTTGCTGGAGCAGGTAGGAAAGAATAGGTCATTTCTGAACCAGGCCTCAGAAAATTAGCACAAACAGTGTCTGATCTTAAATATTTTCTGGTTTGAAGAAGGTGAAATTGTACTAACCACAAAAACATCAATGGACACGGCAGTGTCAGAGCTTCTCTGTTGTCCTTGTTCTGCACTGTCCCCACTGCACAACTTATAAGGCTGGTTTACACATCAGTAAGAGCAGCAGGACAGGAGGGTTGGATATATCCTAAGTCAAATTCTCAGAAATGTAAGAAGCCATAAAATTTCAACATGAGAATAAAGAGAGGAAAAACTAATTCTAAAGCTTAAAAAAAAGTTTGATAGGCTACTTGGAAAAATAGGATAAAATATTACGAGCAAATTTCTTCCATAGTCGTGCTATGCTTGAACTTGTAGTATGATGATAGTGTGAGGAGAAAGAGTTAACTGACAGACTTGCAGAATACATTTTACAGAGGAATAAATGATAAGGTAAAGGTTAGGTGCTCCTTCTTTAGAGCTGTGGAAGTGGCAATAAAATGGCAGATGAAACTCAGTGTAGATCAGTGTACAGGGATACACATGAGAAGAAACAGTCCTAACTTTATATATGCAGTAAGGTAACTAGCACTGAACAGGCAGCTATTAAAAGAGGGAAAATGCTCTTTCGAATGGTAATGCTTTTCTCAGATAAGAAATGTCCTTAGGTAACATTGTAAATGGAAATAAATTAAAACCTGACTATCCAAATGTTTTGCACTGGTAAAGAGAGAAAAAACAAATAATTGCCTGTCAGGATGTTCACGCACTGGGTTACACAAGGAGCATGAGCCTATTTTGGAACCAGCCTGCTCACTGCCTATTATCTCCATCAGACATTACAAATATGCAAAATACTCTGGTTGGTGTTGTTTTTGAAGGATGGTTAAAGCAGATGGATGAACCGGTTTAGGTGAAAATAGAAACCGGCTTCTAATCTGGTCTTTTTTTTTTTTTTTTAAAGTGCTCTCTCTCTGAACCTTTTTTCTGAAGTTTAGTAAAACCTGAGATTCACATGCTTCTGCATTTCCTGTTTTTGACCAATAGAGGAAACAGAAACACTGAAATACTGTAAGATGTTATTTTTAAAATATTTCCACTTAGCCAACCAGGAAGTTCTGGAAATCTTGCAAGAAGTCTAATCCTGTAGACTATGTAATCCAAAAATGGTTGCACAAGTTTGTCCAGTCTTTCAGGTATTTATAGTCTTATCTGATGAGGATCGAAAATATAGAGAGAACACTCTATTAGCGTGACAAACATTTTGCATGTGCAATTGCAGTTGTCTCTGAAGAGCTTAATTCCCTGATGGGAAATATGCAGTAATCTGAGCTGCAGCTGAGTGCCAAAAGCCAAGGGGCCATGGGAGAAGGTGGGGGCTGAGTTGCCACACGGGCTCAGTGGAGGCAATTGTAACTGCAGCTGAAGGCACCCACTGCTTTCTAGAAGGCGGCAGGGAGAGTGGGACATCGGCATGGGATGGATGGGTGGGTGGGTGGCTGGATGGATGGATGATATGTGGAGCCTCAGTAAGAAGGTGGAGAAACAGGCAGGTAGGAACTAGAGAACTCAAGAGCAGCAGCCCAGAGGTTGAGACGGTGCGGTGAGCAGAGTGCAACGCAGTACATGCATGGGACAGCAAGTCCATACCTGTTGTTTAGAAGAAAGCAAAAGACACAGGGGGCTGAGGAAGGTGAGGTACGGAGAGTAGAGGATTGGACCAAGAGTTTTTAACACCAATGACAATGTTGCAACACTTTCAAGGAGTGTCACAACAAAGGTGTGCCAAGAGGTGGGCGATATTCAGGCAACAAGCCTACACTGAATAGATTGTCAAAAGTAAATGTGATTTACTTTAAGGTGTGATAGAGACAAACAATTCAGAATGGAGATATCCATCCTATAGAAAGAAAGCAATGGACAAAAAAAAAAAAGCAAGACCCAAGTTTACTTTCACACTTTCACTTCTTGCTTCTCAGGCATGTTCTGCTCCTCTCCTTGCTGGAACTGGCCGTTAAGAGTTATCCAAGGATGGGCTAACAGCTAAAGAAGAGATGCCTATTACAGAAAAGCCAGTGCATCACTCAGCAGATGTAGCCGGTATGCAAAGGCTTATATTAATTTACAGCATGGCACTTAACTGCCCAGATATTTTGTGATTTACGCTTTAATTTAAACTTATCTTGGTTCCTGATGGTATGAATGTTAGTGTAAAGCAAGATAAAGAACTGTTCCGATATGTTTAACATTTTAAAGGTGGGTTTGGTTCATGTGATTGATAAAGCAAGTGTTTTCCATGTTGTGAAACATGGTATGTTTTAGATAACTTTTTATGAGACTGTATATGGAAATCTTTCTGGAAATAGCATGAAGTCTTCTTTTTTGCTATGACACCAGTAAAGCATGAGAAACCAAAAATACTGTAAACCCCAGAACTTTTCATATCATTCACCAGATGAAAATTTTAAGCCTTTTAAGCATGTTCTAGAACAAAAATATACCTCCTGTCAGTTCTAATTATCATGGATTTTGCAAAAAACCCATTTTAGGATGAATGTGTATAAGCACACTACACTGTCCCTCAGTCAGATATATAATTAATAGGAAGGGGAAAAGGGAGGAATTGTTTGTCTTCATTAGATTAGATTTGTTTAAATAACACATATTTTTTAAATAAATAAAGTTTAAATAAGAGAACTTGAAAGTTCTGTGGGCTCCCTAAAATGGCTAGCAGCAGGAACCCATCAAACCCCTTACAAAAAGTACCCTTCCCCTGCCATCGCTCTGGGAAGCACATCCCTGGCTCCCTCCGCAGCCCTTCCTAAGAGGCAGAGACCTTCCCCTCTTGAATCACTGGCTATCTGAGATCTTTTCTCTTTAGAGCCACTTACTTTATTTTCTGCTGCATCCGAACTGCCTTTCATTTCCAGGAAGTCTTCGCAGATATCTTGAGTCTGTCAGATTATCACAGAGCTCATCATTATTAGTTCCTCGTCAGATGATATCTTCCCCTATACTTAGATATCAGTCCTTAGTCGTCTGCGTGTGTATTTTGCCATCAGCACAGCAGTATGCTCTTGATGAACGGCATTGTAAAAACAAGTCATTTCTTAGCTGGGGTGTGACAGACTGTTTGAATCCTGAAAAATTTTCTAGCAGTGATAAACTGTTAGATCTAGATATTGCCTTTCCCACTACCCACGTCACTGCTCATACTAACTACTTCCAAACTATTTGAATCAGTGGGGCGACTACAGAATATGCCCCATGTCAAAACTGCAGGCTTGACACATCGAACAACAGTTGCTTTCAGAGATGTCCCTGTTAAACAGTACGGCCATGCTCAACGGAGATCTCTAAACACCATTGAATGTGAATTAAACACCGTGCAGTTGCTTTGAACAGTAAAGTGAGTTAGAATTTCTCTCCTGTGTTTGTTACATTTTCTGTCAATTCAAAAGCTTTTCTACAGTTTGGGTTTTTTTTATGACCCGTGCTGTCTGCAAATTAAAATTTCGAAAAATTCTGTATTTATGCTATTAATAATGAAATTAAGTACCACATACAAATGAGAGTAGTACCTGTAATTCCTGTAATAAGGCTACAGATCTTTGATAAATATTAACATAGACATTTTTCATCTATTTTTATTGTTGTTTAAAATAAAGATTTTAAACAAGGAAGTAGTTATTTAAGGGAGTGTACTTTGGGACAACTTGTGGAATGGATGACAAATGTAGGAAGATATTAAGGTTATGACAAATTATGAGCCATACTTATGTTTTTATTACCTAATAATATGGGATTACAAAGTTCCGTCAAATTTACAAAATGCTCTCTGAAGTTACAGGGTCTACAGACCTGTCACAAGGAAGAGATATTTTGAGCAGGCGAAAAGGAGAGAGAGATATGATAAGGCAAACCAGAACTATTACCAGTAAGTATGAAAGCAATTAGCCATCTATCAGTATGTAAATAGACTATCCCTACGTATCAAATAACCGTGCCACAAATCGCTATTTGCTTTTGTGCTCAAAGTAGAAGTGGGTAATGACTCTGAACAGCATTTCAGGCACCCAGTGCATGCGCACTGTAATACTAAAAAGAGGGGAGGCAACGGCTGTGGGCAGTCAATAGGGCACAGTGTGGGCGACGCGAAGAAATGAGGGCGGAGAATTAAGAAGGGATTGATTGGGCTCTGACAGCAAGGACTGGAACGACTGGAATTTGATACGGGGGAGGAGGACTTTGGTGAAGAGATTTAAACCAAAGACTCCGACCTGTGAGAAGGATTTGCCCTGTGAGAATTGTTGTGTGTGATGCAGAAGTAGTGATTTGAATGTCAGGGGGACCAAAGAGGAGGCGGCTGCAGTGGGTGGCAAAGCAGGGGATGGTTCAGAGTTTTTGTTGTGAGGTGTGGTCAGAAACAGATTTTGGATATGGTCTGGAGACAGATGTGGCAGAATTGTAATGCAGCTTGGATGTGTGATTGGAGAGGAAGTCAAAGACGATCCTCAAACTGTAAGTCCCACTGCCAGTGAAAATAGTGGCACAGATAATGTGGAACAGGTCAAAAAAGCTTAAGCGAAGATGAGGGGCTTGTTTTTTGTTGGAGACAGGGTAGGATACAGGATTGTGTGGGTGGAGATAAGACAGCATAGCACCGAGCAGAGATAAACTTCTGAGCCATTGCCACTGAAGTGGGATTTATTACACAGGTGTCTGAGGGAAAAAGATCACGCTAAAGAGAGAGACATAAGGAAAGAACTAATGAATGATAATGCTATAATAACAAAGGGAGACATGACTTTGTGATGGCAAGAATGTCTGAATCTCTCCAAGGATACATGGACGGCAGTGACAAGAAAAGCTCAGCAGAGAGTTTGTTGAAAACAGTTCTGTGAGATTAAACAGGTCATAAACAGCTGAATATTGTATCACAGGGGATGATTTAAAGCAGAAGTTGATGCAGTAGTTTAATGCTGTTTGATAAAGTTTTGTCAAGCAGTGGGAACATGAACTTATATTTGGAGACCATATTTAAGAGGTGGGTCTATGGACAGGAAGCATGCAACAGAAAGTCAACAGAAAGCTGGGGGAAGGAAGGAGGCAGCAATTGTGGCTGAAAAGTGGCAGGAGACAATATGAGCAGAAGACATCTGGAGGCAGAAAAGAAGAAAAAAAAAAAGAAAATTACAAAACTGGCGTTGCGTTGTGAGGAATTAGCCAAGATTTCAGCTATCAGTTTCACTCTGTACCTCAGTAAAAACCTCCATCTGTGGAAATCCCTGGGATAGGGAAGACCTATCATCCTTTCTGAATCAGCAGAACGTTACTGATTCAGAAGATAACAACAGTGTTTTGCATAAGTGGATATATTTCACTGTTGTCTTCGCTGTTATTTCAAGTAAAGCCTCCTGACAGCGTTTTCTCCAGAAATCAATGTGTTCCCATAAAAAGTTTCATGAAAGAGTTTTTTCTAAAGGAAAGATGAAAAACCAGCCAGTGTTAGAAGTAGAAGAAACTTTCTCATTGGAAATGGACACACATGCAAAAGGCAAAAAGCTGGGATGCTTCTAAAACCTCTCATCTTCTAAAAATACATTGAGCTACAACGCACAAAATCTGGAATCCACAGATTTTTCATCCTCGGTTCACATATTCAGAAAGGAAGCACTGTTTCACTGGCTGTCGGCTGCAACTGAGAAGCACCACATTTTTAATGCCACTGCCAGCTACCCAAGGCATTAAGAAAGTAAGTGGAGAAGAATAACATATCCGAGTGAAATTGCAGGCAGGGCTACAGGCAAAATGCAACGAGATGATCAGTGAATGCAAATGAACCCTCTCACTTGAGAAGGTGATAGAATGACTTATTTGAATAGTACAAAAATGTCACATAGGTTTTTAGGCCAACAGATAAGAGCACATTGTTAATTTTAAAAGACAAATTACTTGAATAATTATCCTCCTCTTTAAACATTTTCTTAATTATTCTCAGGCATATCTTCAGTTTTAAAGCAGAAAGTGCTTTAAAAGCACTGACAAGCTAGGACATTTTAAAACTTTGCAGGTATCCGAATCAGAGTTGCTGATAATTGGACTTAATCTGTGGGACTGGTATCTAGGAAAACTCCCCTTAACTTCCCAGATAGAAAAATAAAGACTGATGACTCAGGCCTTACAGATTAATTATTCAAAGCTTACAGTTTTGTAGTGAAGAATCGTCTAGTTGAGAGTGTGCAAGTATGTATAAATATACAGACAGAGACGGATAGGTAGAAATAAAATGCTTTTTTTTTTACTATTCTAACTGTAGCCATTTCTGTCACTGATTACCCGTAGGTTTCCTTTTTGTTGTACATCACCAAAACCAGTTGTTAGCTGTCTTTGACAGTGGGTTGAAAAGCACCAACATGGCATATAGACTGGGGATGGGTGGCATTGAGCAGAACAGCTTTGCCACGCAATGATACACTTGAGCTTTGACAGAATACTAGCCCGGTGTCAATCATCCTGTCTTTGCCAATCAAACGCACATCCTTCTGGAGGCGCCTGCAGTTGACACTGGCACCCCAAACATAGTGAAAGGTTAATGCAATGACATTTCAGAGATGACACACTGTCAAGGGCCCAGCAAAAATAGCAGACCTAGACCATGTTTAGGAAAAACTAGTGTGTTTTACAGGGCACACACGTGATGACGACATTCCTGGAGGGGACGGATTTGGTGCAAACATCCTTGAAAGACCTTGTTCCAGAAATTCAGGAGTCAGGAATGGACAACAGCATAATAGGATCTGGCCAAGACCCTGGGGTTCTTTCTTTTCCAATCTGTAAAAAACAAACGTCCTTTTGCCAGAGCTCTGGTTAACCTTTGCCAGAGAAAAGAGCAGGAGCTGGAATGACAAAGCCTTTGGCATCTGCAAAGCCCTCCATTTAATTACAGGGATTTGCAGGGCAGCTTATGACTATAAAATGTATAATAACTTATTTTTCTTCTTAGGTAAAGATGTGTGGCACCCCCACCCATTTTCAAAAGGGAAGACTGGTGATTAAAATAATTCAGGTAAGGGGAAAGCTGCGTATTTAGAAAGTCATGTTCCGGTATGTGTCCCTGTCACAAATAGATGGTATTTGTGACATAGTTTAGAATTCCATTTCAATTACTCCCTTGCTATCTCGGTAAAGTTTCCATTTGTTTCCATTCTTCCTCCAGCTTGCTTCTTTTTCACCTGTCTTATGTAGAAGGCCCCCTCTCCTGGCACCTTCTTCTAATCTCACCTCAGTGAAATACAATGTGACCATTCATATTTGACTTATTACTATGAAGAGCAAGTGTGTTAGAAATGAGGTCAAATTATTTTCTTTGTCCCTGACTGTCAACAAAAGACCAGTTGGAGCAGGGACTCTTTTTTAGCATACTTCCCATTGACTGCAACTAAACTCTGTTGACTTACTCCAGTTACAGATCAAGCCTGGTATGTCCTATTTATTAATTTGATATTTTTGTGTTTATACGTTTGTTTATTTATTTATTTGTTGGAACTTTAATGCTGTTTGAAGACATAGTAAAGTGCATAAACTATCACTGGGCCTAATGGTAGAAGAGGAAGCTATTTCAGAATAATTTGGGGTGTGAGTTAGAAAACAAAATGTACAAAGGTAAAGACAAATAAATTCAAAAAAGAAAGCAAGGTCAGAAATGCTGCAAGGCAATTGTCTGTTCCCTCCAGACAATAACAAGGACTCGATGGCCACTGTATCTGGGCCTGAGCTTCTTTTCATTGACGTCAGTAGTAAAACTTTCATTGACCTCAATAAAAGTAAGGCTAGGGTCTATATAAGCTCTTAATGTTGTCTCCTGCAAAGCTAAATGCCACAGACCAGCCTTGCATTAAGCACTGATCATCAGCTACTTCTTTATCCTATAAATGTACTATTAAAAATGAAAATATTAAGAAATATCATTTCCATTCTAATGAGTGGTTTTGCTTTAAGAACTAGAGATAAGCCCAAGCCAGATGTTCAGATACAAAAATTGCCCTCAAAATCTTAGAGCAAGAAATCAGAGGGTAATAGCTTGTCCTGACACCTTTCAACATGCTCCGTTGTCAAAGGTGAGAAATAGTCATCCCTGGGACAGAACCCCTTCCTCTGGTCTTGGATAATTCTCGTTGTAGGAGGTGCTTTGCCCTTTTGGGGTGCCCATCTCATTTACTTGACTATGGAGGCAGCCTGGGCAATATACAGGCTTGAAATCAAATGTTTAGGCACTAACATTTAGGTGAACTGAATCTTATCCTGAACTGAAGTTCCACTACTATGAACTTTCATCCCACGTATTCACCCCTTCCACATCTTAATCACTGTCCTATAATATCATTTTTGCTTTCTCATAAACAACATATCTCTCTTCCCACGCTCTTGCCTTCTCCCTCTATGGGACAATTTCAGCAAGAGAGATCTCCATCACTTACCAACCAATAATCTGTTGGTCTAATTACTTAATTTGATATGAAAACTGGGGAGTTATGTCCATACAGCACATATCTATAGCTGGGTGATGCTTTGAGATGTGTGTGGGATAGTGTTCCTTGAGAACTGTAGATGGCATCAGCATGCTCAGAGTCCTACTGGGAAGACAAGTGAGGAATCTTGCTCCAGGGCCTGTAAGACTGCAAGGCACTGGCAGTTATCAGTCTTGTGCGCATCCATTTCTTTGACAGAAATATTGGTGTTGTAGATGACAAGGAACTGTAGAGGTAGGTTGCAGTTGAGTAGCACTTTCAATGATATTATTAGCACATAAATATCCAACATCTAGAAAGGTAGATGTCTATCCCCAGAAAATGCAAGGTGTTTCATCTAAAATCCACCCAGCTGTCAGATCCAAGCATGAGAGATCTAGTGGTATTCTTGGAAACTATTTAACTTGAAGAATTTGGAAATGATACTCTAGTCTAAAGAATAAATTGATTGCTCTCTTCTCACGCTTGCTTATAGACTGAGAGATCTACACAACTAAATTCCTGTTCCACAGGACAAGACTTTGAGAAGACGATTCACAATCTTTATAGTCAATTAGATAAAGTTTTACATCGTTTCAGATTGAAGGCAGTACACTAGCAGTAGATGTCTTCTCTCTGAGTCACTGAACGTTTCTATAACTCAGCCTGAGATAACTGAGGTGTTAAACTATTTCTTCTTTTATGTCTTTGTCTACTCTGAAATAGTCATGAGAGTTTGGTAAAGAAGAGGTTGTCTAGCTTTGTGCTTGTGCACAAAAAAATCTACAACTTACCATTTATTTCTTGGAGGGAAATTCTTCTGGCTGCTGGATGGTTCTTCAGAGCAAGCACACAACATGAGTCTGGAACTTCATGGGCTTAGCTTGCTGAACATGCAGGTCACAGATCCTCTTGCTTTAGCATTTCATTGTCATGAGAAAAGTGGCGGAGTTAAAGGTCTAAGTCATTTGCTCTATTCAAAGTGTTCCCACTGGTTCTTCTGTTTGTGTCTTATTAAGATCAGACAAATGCATTTACATTTGGAAGCAAGAATTCAGGGGGGTCATCCTCAGACATCACAAACCGGTTCTGGAAGAGCACAAAGCCCTTGTAGGACTATTCAACTAAATAGCGATTGCTTGTGAAAGGTGAAATCGACAAAACAAATAAGACAATGTGTGAAAAGAAGTTTATTGCTGCTCTACTCAGTAACAGAAAAAGTAAAGGTGTTCATGTAACTATAGCTTTATGTTCCTTTTAACAGGGCTCTTGCATGTGGATGCTCTCTTGGATGCAGTCTTCTGTATCTGTTCCAGGATGTACTTACAAACTCTGCGTGTCTTCTGGACCTGCAGCACAAGCACTGGAATGGTCTCTGTATGAAGCAGTACTGAGTGTTTGTGCATGCAGAATTATTTTTCCCAGAGCTGCTTATTCAGTAACAATATATTTTTAATTATTAACTGTAATAACTGTTATTGAAGGAATGTGTACCCTATGTGTCAGGACACATAGGGTCCTGCATAAGCTTCTCTTTAAGGGTTGTGAAGCAGTTGCATGCTGCCTGAGAAGACTCTTTGGAGCTTACCAGGCCCTGAAATACTTGGAAGAATAACTTGGCAATGGCTGAAAAACTGGGTACTGATGCATGTTCAGTCTTCCAGATGGTAGTCTATAGACAGACCTTTTAGTGTGCCTTGTTTATGCAGGGTTTTGGTCTGCAGCATATATGGAATCTTTTCGGCTTAGCAATGAATTTTAACTTTGAGCCCCACTGCAAGGAAGAGAATGCAACTACTTTTATTAATACAAATTGTGCAGTTGGACAAATGTAATGGCATAAAAATAGCACGCTGCTAACTTGCTTTTGAAAAGAAACTTGAAAGAGTCTGTATACAGTGCGAATATTACATTGTACAAGCTTTTCCTTTGAAGAGATGAAAAAATATTGTTATGCTTAGTATTTTCATCTATTTTCATTCCTAATACAGTCCTTGTTAAATATATGGGATTGCAAGCTTTTTACACAAGGAGTTTCTTTTAAAATTGCTTATGCACATAAAAGGTTGCCTTATTCTACAAACTAGAAGTCAGCTAACTCAGAACATGCCTTTGCCTTAGTATTAATGAATATTATTTTTCCACAAACTGTGTAATGATTATTTTCCACGTATACAAAGAAAATGTATGCATATTAAAGACACTAACTTAGAGGGATGTAGCATGCAAAACGCATTACAAGGTCAAATCCAGCCCAAACTTCATTTTTCCTTTTCATTAATATTTTTAGGAGTCTTCAAACTTGTAGGTGGTGACTCAATGGGATTTGATATGAAGATGTGACACCTCATCTTAAATTCCTTAACCACATTTCTTAAGTTGACAGGAATGTCAGGAAGTGTGCCTGATAAGGCTTGCTGTCCTCTCCGAGCTGACTAATCATACATGAAGTCTTGGCAAGAGATAACCAGGTTACAGTAGAGCCAAAATGACATCACATCAACTCAATTTCATATCCTGTAGACACCAGTGCCTATCACCACTCCAGGTTGCTAACATCCTTGACACACAAATGGTATTTTCAGTCTCCGATGTCCCCCTTTTACCCTGTGTCTGTCACTCTGGGGTAAATCAGGAACAAATTTGTCACTAAATGTAAAGAACCATTAACTCACAGGCACTTTGTCGTCTGAAGCATAATTTTCTGTGCACGGCTCGCCAATCCCTGAACTCTAGCTATTTGCATAACAGTTTGCTATACGAATTTGTGACGGAGGATAGTGCTGAACTTGTTAAAATTCCATGTGAATCTCAGCACAGAAAATGGACTGGTGCTTTAAATCTTGGAGAGTTGTTCACATCAATAATGAATTTCAAATAATTTATTCACTTCAAGTGTAAGTGGTTGGCATACAGTCCTTACAGCTGGTTTGTTGAGATAATTGATTTCCATATAGTTTAAAGATGGGGAAAAGAAACATATGACAACTACAGCGGGTTTCGAGGCAATTGTGAATGCCATATCAGTTTAATTATAGCTCCATCTTTAGCTGACATGGGCCCTGTCCTATTGGAATTAAAATATCCCAGCAACTTGAAATGTAACAGTGATGAATTTTTTATGTTCTTCTACCTACCTTGTGTGCTAGCTTAGGGCACTGTTACAAGTACACTTCTAGCTTTTTTTCAGTGGATAGTTAACATGACATGCAAGACTGGTCTGCATGACACAGATAACTCAAGGGAATAGCAACAAAGTAAATGAGATGCATTAGTATCTGGATGTGAACTGGGGGATACAAGTTCTCAGAACTTCTTGTTTAATTTATAGAATTGGTTTTTTTCCCCTGTGCATAAGATTTCAAAATGGTAATCATATTCAGGAAATGAGATGTTCCCACTTCAGGTACTAATATCAATATGTAAAAGATAATCATTAACCAGATGTACTACTCAGCAGTGCCTATTATATGTAAACAAGCTAACTGAGGTGATAAAAGAAGCTTTACTTAAACCTTAGTTATATTGACCACGGAGACATGGGAAAAACTGGGAGGTTTTTTGTTTTGGGTTTAGATTGTGGGTTTTTTAATTGACCACCGTATGCACAAAGGAAGGGCTTAGTGAAACAAACAGTGTAATAAAAAATTTGCACTGCAGCTAACACCACAGTGTATGAAACACCCCCACTGTGTGAGGTCCAAGCTGGCTGGTCCTGCACATGGCCATTTAAAAGGAGATCAACTGCACCTCCACATTTTCACATATAGAACACACAGAATGAGCAGAGGCCAAGACTGCTAGAAACCCCAAACTTTACTCCATTTTTATATTTCCACTAAAAATCGCATCACATAAATAGTAAATAGAAGAGCTTTATTTCATTCTTATTCCATTCTTACTCCATTTCTAAGTTTCACAGTGTATAAAAAGCAATAACAGATGGGCTGTCTAGCAAACTTGCATGCAGTCAGGGGCCTGATTCCCTACTGCGTTGTTTCTGCTTCACTTGATGTAACTTCCCCGTTTCCAATCAGGGTCCTACACTTAAGTTCCAGTGTTCAACTAAAGTAATTCCCATGGAATGAGGCCACAGTTTTGTTTCAGGTTAAAAGGATACTTCTGAGTATACCTCAAATATCCTCCCTACATCTGAATAAAGTGGAATAAATGAGAATGGACCCTTCTCTGAAATAAATTATAAACTGTAATGAGGAATTAAGGGCTTCAGTGGTCTAGCTTAGCACAGACAGCACAACATTCCTTGCTGTTAACTCCTTTTTTACAGATCTATACAAAGTTTTCTTTTGACATTGCTCAAGAGCAGAAGGTTCCCCAGCATTGTGACTCCTAGCTTCCAAGATTTCTTAGGGATTAACCGTTAATGGTCTGCCAACTTGGAATAAAAATACTTGGTAAAAAATATCCAGTAAATTACACAATGGTAAACATTTCACAAGGGAGAGGCAGACAAAGGACAGGGTAGAGACTTCATCTTAGCAGTGGGTATAGCTGGTTGGAGCTGATGATACCAGTGACAAGACCATAAAAAAAAAAAAGAGGACCTTAAATTCCTAAGAGCTATTTTAGCCATAACAGCTCATGAACATACTTTATGCAAGTTTAGTTTGGGGAAAACACTGAGTTAAACATTCCTTTCAAGGCGTCAAACCCTAAAGCTCCTGGTATTGACTTCCAGTTCCAACTCCAGAATACAGGCTTTCACTTAAAATGAAGCACAACAGTAAGGTTCTGTAAAGGATTAGTTGCAGGTCCCCGACAGTCACCACACAAATATTTTGGGATGCATTATCCCATCACGACTTTGCTCCCTGTTTGTGGCTCAAATATGTAGCTTTGATTCTGAGCTCGTGCGTGTGCATTATGAACACATATTCATAACTTGGTGTTGGAGCTCAGACAGAATCTTGTATCAAGAAGTCCCTGTCCCAAAAACTGTCTTAGCTGTCTTAATTTAAAGAGAGCAACAAGAGGTACTGGAATGATTACCAAGAGCTCTGGAGAATTAAAAAGCCTTATTGTTATACAATAATGACATATGTATATTATGTACATATGACAAAATGTATACTAACACGACAAAGAGCTGAGATGAGTAAAGAACCTAAAATGGGGGCTTTATGCATAAGAAACACTCTCTAGCATCTGTTTCTAAAATACAAAGGCAAAGTTAGATTGCACAAGAAATGACAGTGGCTGATTCTGTTTGCAAGTGGCTCCTGAAATGTATCCAGGAGTGGAAGTCAGATGGAAACCGTAATAGAGAAATGACCATGCAAAGTACCACCTAGACTTCCTGCACAAGGACAAAGTTGCAAAAATACGCTTTCACTGTTAAGTCTAGACTCAGGTCTTCTTGATATGTCTGAGATGGCTTGTTATGGGGAAGCAGGAATTCTGCCAATGGAAATAAGGTAGCCAAGTGTGCAATCTGCTATAAATAAAGGAAATGGTCTGTGCCATGGGATTTAACCTTCTGTAACTCTGAATCCAGTCAGGTGAGTAGGGCAAGCTAATAAATAGATGCTAACAATTTTTGTGTGCGTCACACTTTTGTTATACATTCCAGGTTGCGTCGTTGCCTCCCAAACTGGTAACTTAACTTGAATACTAAATAGATACCTGTGAAGTGATACTTTTCTTTTTTACTCATTGACAGTAATTTGTAAGACACGGCTTCCTCCCCTCAGCCTGCACAGGGAGAGGAGGGGAGAGATGAAGGATAGATTCTCTCAATCTCCAGTGATGGAAGCATACAAAATTATCTTTGTCTTCAGAGGGGATGAGATCTGTCCAAGCATCTAGTATCTTTAGTAGCTTTTGGGACCACCGTTTGTTAGATCTCAGAGTGTCTGTTTTGACTTTTCTTCCTCAGCCACTGAACAGCCATACTCACTTTTGAAGGAAAAGGCTAAAAATCCCAAAGCTATATAATATGTCTTAAAACAACACTTCCCGTGTACCATTTTTGTGTAAATGTTGTTCCTATGCCTAAGAAGAAATAGACTATTAACTGCGTATTTTAAAGCCTATATAGAATACAAGGAATTGCACATCAATTTTCCACTACTACTAAGTTATGTCAAAAAGTGAGTCATCGACACGGTTTTGTCCCACTCAGAGTTAGTGGAAAAAATTTCATTGACTGGTGTGATTCAGATTCCAGTCTTCCAGCTCTTATTTGTGGTGATGAAAAGTATTTCTGGACATCCCAGACCTGCAACTACATGTCAGAACATGTCTTTTCAGCTCTTAGAATGTACCATATATTGTGGCAAGTTGTTAAGCGTGCAACAGGGTTGGGAAGTCATTGGATAACTATAGCCCTAATTATGAAAACTGTATTAGGTAAAGAAAACACCTTGGGCACATTTGTTGCTTTCATTGCTGAAGGCTACCTTACTGCTATACGCCTCAAGAAGAGGCAGAGCTGCTGGCAACAAGAAAGGCAAAATTTGCAGGGCTAGGTAGAAAGCCATGGATGTTGACAAGAGAATGAACCTCACCCTGCATTGCCCTTAGTTTTGGCTGAGTCTTTTTTTACCTCAATGTTCAACCCGAGCACTTGGTTCAGACCTAGCCAGGTGACATCTTGCTGCCTACTGTCTTTCATCCAACTGTTTCTCTACACAGATGGATGTCATCTAGTGGCGCAAAATCTTACTAATGCCTTTCATTTCTGGCCCAAAAGTGGTGTTTAACTTTTCTAACTTGCTGAGAGAGTAGGCATGTTAGAATCAGTGTGTTGCACAAAGGATGTTGAGACAAATTCAAGTGAATGAAAACTTATTAGCAGGCTCCAACAATGACGGGGAAAAAAAAAAAAAAAGAGATAGAAAGGGAGGGAAAACTCTCCCCAGTGACAAGCTGGGAGGAGAAGCTGTGGTAGGCATCCGGAGACGAGCATCTTCCACAAGCATCCTAACAAGGGCACCAGGTGGTTCCAACACAATACTTACCCCACAGCGACTACATAGTTTTGATCAGGACTCACTCAAACTCCCTGCTGAGTGTTCCCAAATACAGTGCAAGCCTTGAGCAGGGGCAGGTGCTGCATGGCTGGTTGGTTGGTGAGCTCTGTGCAGGCATATTGTTGAGACCCTTGGTGTAAACCAAAGGCTACAACCAAAAGGCAGGAAATAGAGGGGAAAGGAGGGGGTGATTCTTGCTCTGGTGGCAGTCTCTTCCCCTGGAACCTGCCATGCCAGCACTATCAAGGTCTGCAGGCAATGGCTCACCTACATCCAGGAGAGACTTGTGGTCTCAGGAAGCCCTGGTGCCAGTGCACAACCTCCACGGTGTCAAGATCGTCATTCGCCCCTTTCAGTGGCATGCAGCAGAAGATAAGGAATCCTCCATGTGACTCTTCGTGATAAAAACCATCCAACCTTCCAATCACACCCTGAGCAGGACACACCAGTCACTGGCCATGGGGAGGACAGCCTGCTGTAGGGAGTTTTTTTTACCAAAAAGGAAGTGGCATTTGGAAGTAGGCAGAAACCATTGCTTGTGACCATTTGCACAGCTGTATGTTCTCCTTTAAAATTACAGTAAATTTATCAACAAATGCATCGGTACTCCTGAAGTTCTTGATTGGCTAGTGTGAAAAACACATTAATAAATCCTACACATTGTGTAATTTGATGTTACTTAGCATTTAAGATTACAGCACAAAAATGGAAAGCCATGACTCACGATAAACCTTTACCTTCCTTTGCCCAGATTTTGTGCAAGAATTCCCTAAAGCCTCTTCTCCACACCAAGGTGTAAAACACTGCATGGAGAGCCTCCCCATGCAGAGTAGGGGACACAGTGGCACTTCTTCTATGTTAAACTATTTGTGTTTAATTCATACTGCACGCATGCTGATATATGTGGGGACGTAAAGAGCCTCAAGATGCAAAAGGATAGCACCATATTTAAATATACACTGGATAGCCAACTCCAGTGGTTTATATTACAGAAAGTCCTGGAAATGAAATAAAGAATTATGAAATCCATGCATTTCACTTATTCAGACACTGAAACAACCATTTCACAACTAGTGTGTTAGCATAGAACAAGTAGTAATGCTGGACAGGATAACACAAAGAAGTAGGCACTTCACATGTAATCCTTGTATTTCCTCTTTTCATATGAAATTCTGCTTACATAGACAATCACACAGACAAACAGTGTGCAGAACACTTGTTGTCTTCTCCTTTTTAATGCATCGAACATAACAATATCAATTTAAAGGAATGGCTTTTACCCACACATTTAAATTGGTATAAAATAAAAAATTGAATCCCCATGAGCAAAAAAAATAAATTAATATAGAACTTTTCACTCAAATTTCCTTTACTTCCAGCATTGTATGTGAGTAGCCATACATGATCTTCTGCCTGGACTATACTACTGCTTTATGCCAGCTGCAGAAGTGAATCGGTGTGGCCTGCGTGACAGTGTATGTATGCAAGAGGCACCCTGCTTGTCCCTGGTGACTGTGAGTACCAAGTCCCTGATAGAGGGTTTGATCCACTATGTGATCTTTCTCCAAAACACTTCTTACTAACTTTAAGATTTTTGCTTAATTAAATTTGTGTCCGCTGTCTCCTATTTAAACAAAAAATGTGCAGAAAAACATGCAGAAGGACTGTGTTTGGTATCTATGCATGAGCAGCAGGTCTTGATTTATTTGCTCTCTTGTTTGCATAGCTCTAACTATGGTTATTTATCTAGATTATTTATTATTCATAGACCTCTGTAAACACTGGCCACACACGCCATCAGCATGTTTGCAGTTCTGCATCTCCAGTGATGGATTCTGACCAGCCTTTCAGAAACATTTCCTAGTCACTTTGTTCTAGAATAACATTTTCCTGATTAAGGAGTAAATTTGAGATCTTGACCCCACCTTCAGTCAGTCCTTTATATTAACTGACTTCAGAGTAATAATTAGGAATTTTAATATTCACATAGGCTTACAGGTTGCAACAATGAGTTTTATGAAGAGTTAACTATTTTCAACTGAACTGTGACACTCACACTAGGTGTATGAACACTATATATATATATATATATATACAGAAATAAAATAACTTTATGTCTTCTTTTTACTTGTTTTGATCATAAAATATCAAGGTCTTGCTGTAGTTTTTAATCAATATGAAATGCATTTCGTTCATAAATGAATATTCCAGCTTGCTGCATTGGTTTATAATGAATAAACAGCAGCAGCTAAGTATAGAAAGATTAATTTTCACTTTTATCATTCACTTGCAAGAAGTTATTCTCCAATTACTTATTACCTGTGGAATAATACTGAAATTAAAATGAGAAACCCAGTCAATATTGCATGCATCAAAAGTGATGAAAACCTTCACTTACTCAGAACTGTGAAATGTTTATTGGTTTTTAGACATAGAGTCCTCCAGGGAGTGCTACAAATCCACACAAACTCACTGCATCTTCCACGTTGCGTTTGGAGCGTTGGTTTAGACGAAATATGTGTAAAACCTCCTGTAGGCAGACATCTCTCTAGTGACTATACATCTGCAAAGGCTCAGGAACATAAATTATTCCAGCATGAGTCTGGAATAAATTACGCTCACTTCACAAACTCTAGATCTGCTTGATCCACGCAGTAGTGAAGGAAAAACTGTTGTGTTTTAGAGTTAGGGAACAAGAAAGAGCTTATTTAACCATCCTGTATACGTGTGTGCAATTTTACACTGAATTTTTTTCGAAGTAGCCTAGTGTTAATGAAACCAACAAAGGAAAGAGGACTTGTGAAAGGAGGACATGAAATGATGTGAGACTGGCCTGGTGCAGCAGGTTCCCTGAGCTACATCAGAGCCGAAGGTAAAGCAGCTGCCTTCTCTGCAGGAAAAAAACGAATCAAGCTTTTGCCCCTGCAGCACCCTACTTAGCTCAGATCCCTTAAAGCTACTCTGTATCCCCTGCAAAGATAAAAGCACAATACTTTCTCTTCTAGTTTGTATCCCATAGACTATCAAAAAGACTATTCAGATTGGATCAAATTAAAAAAATAAAAAATAAAAAAAAATCCCAATATTCTGTCTCCAGAAAAACCTGAGCAACTATGCAGTGGTTCATCCCTTGCTGCTGTTATACACCCAGATATTGCAGCTGAACGCTGCATTCAGTAGCTGTGGCAGAGCTTGCCCTCTGTGAATTTACTGAGTCTTTTCTGAGTTTACTTATCTTTAAGCCTTTGCAACGTCTTGTGGCAATGTGGCAAGGAGTCTCACACTTCGGCTACTCAGTCTGTGAAAAAATACTCCCTTGCATTTGGCAATTGCTTGTGTACCACTTGTTCCTGTGTTGTGATAAATAGTTAATAATCGTTCATATTTACCTTCTCTATGTCTCCTGAAGAAATAACACCCTACATTAGCCCCGGTCATGTCTTGTCCACACAGAGGTCTTATTCTATTTAAACAGTCCTCATTCAGAAGCTATTCAATGCAGCTGACTGTTCTTTCTGGTTTTCAGTGTATTTCTCTAGGTTTACCTATAGTTTTTGAGATGGGGTGACTGTACACCACAGGCTATGTGCCAGCAGAATAGTTTCTGATTTGTTCTCTAGTGTTTTCCTAATAATTCTTAATTGTTTTCGCTACTGCTGAGCATGGGGCTGGCATCTTTATCAGGCTCTCCAAGATGTGTTCCTTCCCTGAGATGAAATAGCTAATTTAGTGCTCATCGCCATGTAGATGTATTTGTTTTCCATACCTGCATTGTCATTAGTGAACTAGAATTTATTGACTTCTATTTTATTACCCAGACACTCAGTATCAAGAGGTTGATGTTTGTTTTTTTTTAATTCTTCACATAAGTTTTAGTTTTTCTATTTTGATTAATTCTGTGTTAATATAGATGTCGGCCCAGATTCCTGTGAGTCTCCAGCAGTAACCTCCTTTCCTTGAGAAAACTGACCATTTATTCTTTCTTCCTTATTTGTTTCCCTCCTGCTTTTCCCAGTGGTGAACATGCCGTGTTTATCTATGAAATCAAGCCTGATTTATACTGTCACATTGCAGCTACAAACACTGTTTCAGGCAATGAAATATGCAATTAGTCTTCCTTGACGTTTGTCTTTTCTTCTTAGAATCACAGAACCATAGGGTTGAAAGGGACCTCTGGAGATCATCTAGTCCAAACCCCCTGCCAGAGCAGGGTCACCTGGAGCAGGTTGCACAGGAACGTGTCCAGGCAGGTTTTGAATGTCTCCAGAGTTGGAGACTCCACCACCCCTCTGGGCAGCCTGTTCCAGTGCTCTGCCACCCTCAAGGTAAAGAAGTTCCTCCTCATGTTTAGGTGGAACTTCCTATGCTCAAATTTGTGCCCATTACCTCTTGTCCTGTCCCTGGGCACCACTGAAAAGAGCCTGGCCCCATCCTCCTGACACCCACCCTTTAAGTATTTATAAGTGTTGATAAGATCCCACCTCAGTCGTCTTTTTTCTAGACTGAAGAGACCCAAATCCCTCAGTCTTTCTTCATGAGAGAGGTGTTCCAGTCCCCTAATCATCTTGGTAGCCCTTTGCTGCACCCTCTCCAGCAGTTCCCTGTCCTTCTTGAACTGGGGAGCCCAGAACTGGACCCAGTACTCCAGGTGTGGCCTCACCAAGGCAGAGTAGAGGGGGAGGACGACCTCCCTCGACCTGGTGGCCACACTCTTCTTGATGCACCCCAGGAGGCCGTTGGCCTTCTTGGCCACGAGGGCACATTGCTGGCTCATGGTCATCCTGTTGTCCACCAGGACTCCCAGGTCTCTTTCCACTGAGCTGCTCTCCAGCAGGTCAGCCCCCAGCCTGTACTGGTGCATGGGGTTATTCCTTCCCCGGTGCAGCACCCTACACTTGCCCTTGTTGAATTTCATAAGGTTCCTCTTTGCCCAGCTCTCCAGCCTGTCCAGGTCTCTCTGTATGGCAGCACAGCCTTCCGGTGTGTCAGCCACCCCCCCAGCTTTGTGTCATTGGCAAACTTGCTGAGGGTGCGCTCTATCCCCTCATCCAGGTCATTGATGAATATATTGAACAGGACTGGACCCAGTACTGACCCCTGGGGAACACCACTCGTCACCGACCTCCAACTAGACTCTGTGCCCCTAATCACTACCCTCTGAGCTCTGTCTTTCAACCAGTTATCAATCAACCTTACTGTCCATTCATCTAACCCACTCTTCCTAAGCTTCCCTATGAGGATGCTGTGGGAGACGGTGTTGAACGCCTTGCTTAAGTCAAGGTAGACCACATCTACCACCCTCCCCTCATCTATCCATCCAGTCATGCCATCATAGAAGGCTATCAGATTAGATAGCCTTCTATTACTAGAAGATTATTCTTCTTTACACATTGTTTCTTGACATAGTTCTTATGTCCTTTTTGCTTCCATTTTCTGTCTCTTTCCTTCCCTGTATCATTGTGTTCACTTTCTCATCCATCCACTTTCTTATCCAACATCTTCTTCTCCTCTTCAGCTTTCCTGCAGGGTCTCAACCCTTTCCTCACTACTCACACCTCTTTACACAGGCTTACTAGAGCTAGAGTAACTGCATATGTGTATCATTTCTCTCCTTACCCTAGCCATTCCTCTTTCACTAAAAATGGAGGAAATCACACACAATCTGTGCATGAAACAAAGTCACTGAACCTAGTGGAAGTCTCTCCACTGGAACAAGTAGAGTTGGAATCAAGTTTTTGGTGAAAGCAGGCTGAGTTATGTATGAGGCCGGCTGACGGATAGACACTGCACTGCTCTTCCCAGTGGAGTCAGGTGGTAGGGAATATGCCACATCTCCTCTTGGGCTGTTCAACCAGGTGATTTGGTCTTCATGATAAGGTGGGAAGATTTGCCTAAACAGGTTGTAGTGCACTAGGCTGAATCGTACCACTCCCAGCTCGTCTGCCTCTGGTGAATTGCATGCAAAGAGTGAATAACTCTAGGAGGAAAACTGTAGAAGTTCAGCTACCTACGCCTTTCCTAATATTTGGCAACTATGGGATAACAGAGCTGCCAGCACATATAGAGAAGGATGAACAAATCAGTGCACAAGGCAGGAAGATGATTAACTCACCTAGGCTTGCTGCAGGCAACAACAGCAAAACAAGGGACACCAAGCATTGCAATTACTAGCTTGGCGAGCTGTGTTGAATTTTGCTCTTCAGTCCCATGATTCCTGCAAAGATGGGGCAACCACAGTAGTTAGATGTGTTAGTTTGACCATAGTAGAGACGGAGGAGCTGTCCTCTCTCCCATCTGTCACCGATGACACCTGTGTTGCAGCACAGGGTGGGATGCCACGGTGGAATTTTTTTCCCCGTGATGGAACTTCCCGACATGGTGGCACTTATTTCCTCACACCTCAAGCCTTGATTCTCTTAACTGGCCTTTTTGATGCCAACAATACCTTTTCTTCCTCATATATCCGGCATTCTTGGTTTATTCAGTCATCACCAGGGATCTCAGAGGGATTCAATATTTGCAGTATATGGAAAATTTTATGAGATGGGAATATGTGGTGATGAGTGAGATAATAATTTCTGTGATATGGCTTGTTATTTTTATCATTCTCAAAGCCGTTTGTCAAGTACTAAGTCAAATAACAGGTAATAAGACATATTTCTTTAATCTTCACAGTGAAGTATCCGTATTTTTCAGATATCTCCACTGGACTTTGTTCTTACATTCACAAATATCTTACTCCTTCAACAGCACTGAAATCAGTGGGGATATTTTGTAGGGTGAGATATTCTTCCACCAAATAAATACTCCCCATGAGAAAGAGTGATGGACTGAACATATTTGGCACAGTGAGACAATCTGCAGAACTGGGGACAGCATGGGGGAGTGAAGGTGTCGCAATCAACTATTTCAGCGAAAATAACTGAATGAGTCAGCTGTTATGTGTTAGAAGTGGTAATGGCGATAATGACCACACCTTGTGGCCACGCTGCTCTCCTTTTGCCAAGGATTGTTTTCTACTGGGTGACCTCTTCTTCAGGGTAGTCGGGATATTTCTGCTGCTGCAATGCTTTAGCACAAAGGCTCTTTGTGCCAAATAACATCATATTTTTGCCGGAGGGTGTTCATGGTTATTGTTTCTTCAATGCGTCTCTAATTAATTTTGCCAAAGCCACCCACCTTCTGCCATCTGTCAGGTGGCAAGAAGAAAGAATGTGGCTCCAGACAGCTAGACATTTTGAAGGACAGAAGAACATGTGGTGAGGTGAGAAGGATACAGAGACAAATTCAGATCATCACCTCACAATAGCTTCTTTTATATGATAGCTTACGAATCATAATGGGCTATTATATCTACAGTATATAAACTAGGGAGTTAAAAACCCACAGATTAAGAAATTGCAGCGATGTTATGAAGCAAGAGGCGCTAAAGCCCTTTTTGGTCTAATATATCAATGACAACAATAATACAGTTATTGTAGTGATTCTTTTTAGCCAGTAAGCTGAGTCCTTATAGACAATGACCGTAGTTTATACTTCCCATAAGAACAATCATGTATTGTCTTTTGTCTTAACTGTTTCCATATTTCCATGCTTCCAGTTATTTGTCTTAATTGTGGAAACAAAACAAAAATATACAACATGTAAAGAAATGGCTTGACCTTCTTTCCATAGGCCACTTCCTATATTCTTTGCATTCTCCAAAGCTACTTTGCACTCCAATTAACTTCACTAGGAGTTGTGTTTGCATATATACCCACACAAAACATATATATAACCTGGTCTCACACGGCTCCACAGCTCTGAACTGAAATCCCAGTAGAGCTTCAGCTATGGTATCAATTATATTTTCATGACCGAATGTGGGTTGCAAGAAAATGTTTAACGGTCCGTAGAAACTTTTCTTTAAAGTACGCAATTGCTAAACACTTGGGTTTATATTATGGTCCTTATTTAGTATTTATTAGACTATTTCATATTTGCCTTTCTGTTTATTTTGTAAAAGTATACTTGTCTAGCACACATTTTTATGCCAGCCTTGCTTTGCATTTTTACAGTCTGCTAATTAGACCATTTTAACTAATTTGTTTGCATTTTGTATGAGCAAGTTGGGCTTTTGGATTGACTAATGTAATTGCAGCCAGTTTCTGCCAAATACAAATTACTCTTTCTAGTGTGAGCTAGAGAGAAAAGTAAATATTTAATAGCCATCAATACCCTTGCAGCATTTTAGAGTGTGTTTTTTTCCTATGGAAAGTTTAAATAATTTCTTCAGTGCTTGATTGCACTTTAATGTTAAGAAATTATTTTTTAATCTTTTCTGAAATAATAATGAATTAGACATTTCAGCATCTCCGTAAGGGTTTTATTTCTGTGCACTTTGCAGTTTTAAATTCCAAGCTTTAAGATCTGGTACTTTCACGTTTGAAGTTTACTTGTGTAGCTTTTTATGTATTGAATGCTGTCTCCTGAAAGCATTCTCCCGGAATGTACTTGGGTTTTAACGTTTCTAAGTGGATGAATTCAAGTCTTATAGCAATGTTAACTTGTGGGACTTTTGCTTGCTTTCCCTCTTTTTGTTCTTTTTCAGGGGAGCACAGGAGAAGACAGGAACTGGCTACCAAACCTCAGCATTATTGGTATCTGTCTTTTGAACAGCAAATCTTGCGTTCTTCACCTCTGCAGAAGTGGACATAAAGGCATAGGTGCACCAGAGACTGAAGCAGGTTAAAGCTCCTCAATTTTCAACCTCAGTATTCCCAGGGTACTTGCTAGGGTGCAGACGGAGAAGACCACCTGCTGGCCAGGGCAGGGCAGCTCTCTTCCTCCCCCTTTTCCTTCCTCATGCCTCTGTCCCACCATGGCCTAAGCAGAGGGCAGGGTGACGTCTGCCTCACCTGAGGGGCTGCCACAGAAATGTTATACACAGACCAGGCTTCTCAGATGAGGAGGGCCAACATAAAAGTGCTAAAAGGCTTTGCTTTCTGGCAAAACTTGGTGATGGCACTCTTCGCCCCAGTGTCCCCATCTGCCTGTCAGAGCCTTTTCCTTGGGATATGAGTGATCGGGCTCTAATTTCTTTTCCCACGTGAAGCTTTCAAATAGGGTGCGTCTCACAAATGTCTTAACCAATGGCCTAAGGAGTGGGGCTGCTGTCGCCCTCTGTCCCCCAGTGAATGTGGGAATAATCCATGGAAAGCAGAAGGGTTTGAGCAGGAGTGGTGGGTAATGGTTAACTGGTGCTGGGGTTGCCTTAGTGCGTTTCTAACCTTACCTTAGCTCTTCTCAGTCATCTTGTTCAGCTGGTACCAGTCCCAGGATGCTGTGGGAAAGACAACCTGCCTTTGGCAAACTTACTGATTAATCTGATGAAGGTAGAATCATAATGGATCAACAGTGAGATCCAGCACTAAGGAGAGAGAAATCAAAACACCTTTTAGCTGAATCCTCGACATGTCAGCACTCATTTTCATTTCAGATAGGGTGCAACTTCATGTAATATTAACTCAGCCCTAATTGTTAATTAAGAAGGTGAATACATAATCACTGCCAAGTGACAACAGAGGTCCATGTCATCATCAGGCTATATAACCAGGTTCTGAATTTCATAAGCACAACAAGCAAATTCCTTCTCTCTGTCCCATTCCTGTTATATCATACGTGTCACGGAGCATGAAACAACATGTTTTTGATGGATGCTCTATCTCTATCCCTCACTATCTTTGCAATCCTCCCATCGTGCACTAAAAACAGGTGCATTGCAAAAGGTAATAATTTCTTTGTTTGTTTCTGGTATTTGCCTGGCCTGGATGCATGGGCAGGTGATTTGATCAGTGAACTAACCATGCTGTTCTCAGAACGTTACTACTAACAGGCAGTCTTACCTGCCCTGCTGGATCAGTTTAAGTAAGTGCGGCGTTTCGTTAGTAAACTCAACACTGCCATTCTCGGGTATCTGCAGGTCTCACAATCATCAGTAGCAAAATTGAGCGTTAACTCAGTGGTAGGATTTGTCTACTTGGATTAAAACTTCTTTTTTTTTTTTAATTTAACACTACATTTAATATTAACATTGAATACTGAAAAGTAGTGATTCATTTAACAATAAATTTAATAAAAGTAAATTTTATAAATTAAATACAAGTAGATTTAATACTAAATTTCTGGTGTATATTTTCCATTATGGACATGATCACCCCTCAGGAACAGTGCTCTGTGGTCCTAACTTATATTGTATTTCCTAAATAAGTACTTTTTGGTCCTAGATACAGAGACATGTAGCATCCTTTGTATCATTGCATTTGTTATTTTGGTACCGGTACTTTGGAAATGAAGAGGACAGATCATCAAACGGATATGAGTATGTACCCAGTCCTTTTCTGAGTGTGCCTATCTGAATACATATTGAAAAGCTGCTATAATTTTGGTACCCCGGAGAGAAGATAAGAGGGTGGAGGCTTTGAAGATGTTGGTACCATCACACAAGAGGTCTGTCTAAAATAGCTGCACAGATCATCTTTAGAAATGAGAAGGAAGTTAGGTTATTTTCTCACTTCTGACCATTCTACAATTTATCCATGCCTATACTCTCTTGCTGCTAATAGGATTACTCACACAAGTAACACAATAGCACTTTAGCCTTAAGCAGTTGGCCTCCACGCTGATATACAAGTGAACTTGTCAGCTGGTGCTTACTGTGATGCAGGGAACAAATTAAGCAGGAACTGGACTGACTCTGTTTTAAGTCATAGATAACTGAAATCTATTTTAATCATTTCAGCCACAGGAAAGTATTTTCTAAATGTGTTATGTCAAAACATCCCAAAAAGTGACATGTAATCCAAGGCATGTTTTATTCTTGATTACATTTGCAAATTCAGTCTCAGTCCTTTCAAGGCATTTTGAATTTAAAGTAATATTGTTAAATGCTTATGTTCTTGATACTTAACTAAAGCAGTGCCACAGGAATATTCAATAAAAGGCTTTAGCACAATAATTCATTTATACACTGAATAACCTGTCTTAACAACTGACAATTTTTACGGAGCTGACCCATCTCCAGAAATTTAGTAATTCTCAAAAATGTAACAGCAGGAGACGAGGAGATGTTAAAAAAAAACATATAGTGCATTACAAATTGTTAAATAAATAAGTATCCAACTTAAAATACAGGTGCTTTTCACCAGCTACATCACAAGGCCTTTCAGTGTCTGCTCTCTGCTTATGAACTCTTCATTTCTGTAAAAGCCTATGAGAATCAATGTCTTCACAATGTCAGGTCCTGGCAAAACTCTGTAGGGAAACAAATCCCAGACACGTAGTTTTCTAAAGCTACAATGGCACGTCTCATACTGACTCAGCCTGAGTGTTTCTGCTGTATTAGCTTGTGTCAGTAATTTTCAGAATTTCATATTTCAAAGCAAAATTTTATTTTTTTTAATTTTGGCTTTTTCTAAACCCAGTATTTCTGTACCTGAAGAGTAGCTTGAATGTAAGGGACAGTGCATGACTGTCTGTGTGTTGCTGTAACATTCCAGCTGGAAAATTCTTGATCCGAATGATGAACAAAGAGTATCGTACAGCAGTTAGTTCTTAAACATATACGTCCTCTCATAAATTTGTGGTCTGCCGTAACACTTTTTGACTAAGGACAGACATATTTAGAAGACAAATTTCCATGTGAAAGTCTACACATTTTGCAACCATTGTGTGAACTAAAAGGGGAAATGCCCACCATCAGTTTTAGACGATTTTATTTATACCAAGCAGTAGATATTTCTAGTGTTAATTAAACTCTTTCAAGTATGAGAGCAGTGAAATGTTGTCCTAGAAAAATTGTTGGTTCATTTTCTGTCAATTGCACCTATAGTTTGGACTTAATAGACAAAAGTGAAGGTATGTATGGGGAGGGTATGTGAGGAAAAAGTGCATGCAAAGCAGTGATGTGAGTAACGTGAAAGAAAGCAAAGCTGAAGAAGAAAAATAATGGCCTGAGTGAGTTTTTCTACTCACTTCTGCTGGGAAGTGGTATGAAAATATCTGTTCCTCATAGAGCTCTACATTGATACAGGACTTCTGCAAAATTTAGTGTCCTGATCAACGCCTGGGTTTGCACCTCCAAGAGTTTAGATCTACGTCTGGCCATCACCTCAGTAATGCACTTTGACACAAAGCATTGCTTGTGTTGCTGCTGATTGTAAACATTTGTTTGCATAGGTGAACATCACTTAAAAAGGTGATAAAGACATAATGAACGGGACCCAAACTTTTGAATTCTTAACCCATTCTATAATATCTATAAGGTATACTTGAAAAAACAGGAATGCCAGTTACGTTTGCAGGTGGCTTCAGATTAACGGGGGCAGATATAATCCAAAGTACTGTTAAAGGTCAGTGAAAAGTTTAAAGGTTAAACCCTGCTACTTTTTTTTTCAGTTCGGACTCCAGAGAGTTCAAAAAGAAAGGCCCATTTCTACTCTCAGCTACACTAGTGTGAACTTAGTGTAAACAAGTGCTTGGTCTTAGTTGAATTGACGTGGATTTACAGCACAAGGGCTACCAGCTCTGGCTCTGTCCTGTAGCTTTGCTGCTTGCTTGAAAGAACAGGTTTTGTTCAGCTGACACTTTCCACTGAGAAAAAAAAAAATAGCCATGTAATATTTTCAGACCAAAGAAGCTACACAAAATACTCCAAATACACTGTAGAGGTTAAAAATAAATATATTGGGAAAGGTGAATTTCGGTATTAAATAAACTTAATTGATGCTCACTTTCTTGTGGCAAGAATAACATTCGTCCATCAGCAGTTCTACAGCTTTTTTAAAAATGATGCAAATCTTGGATTATATTTTACAAGGGAGGCTTGTTAACAATAAAATAATCATATCCCTATTTCTATCATAACGTAACAGGAGCCACACCAAGAAGAATGTTTTATCTCAAATGAGATTTCCAACTAAGATAATGAGGAAATATATATAACAACACTGTGACTCTTGGGTAACTTAATGTTTTCTACTTCTTTTTCCACTATTAGCAGTAATAAAACCATACCATTTAGCAAAAGTTTACAAAAATGTCAGCCAATAAATAAGCATATTCACATTTGCATCTTTTTTTCCCGGAGAAATCCTTCAAGTCTCTCTCTTGAACTCCACTCTTATTCATGTTCCCTGAGGACAGAAGATCTTCCAAGGGGTGGAAGGGTTCAGGGTCACTCCTGATACAAATTGCAAACACGATGCTCTTGAACTCTGGGGCACTGCTTTCACCTCCTCTCTGTTGTCCATGCTACCCACCAAAAGCCCATCTGCAATTGTTCTGTCCTGGACAGGTCCCCGAGCAGTAACTACTGGAGAAAGTTGCTTGAAGAAAATGTATAGAGTTTAGTGATAAATGTATAGAAACAAACCACAGTCTGCAAATTCCCTTTGGGCAACTTCCCAGAACTTTGTCCAGAGAGGCAGCTGGGTTAACAGCAGCAAGGACCCTCACAGGATCTCTTGACTCCCCCTTGGTCTTACAGGCTCTTTGCAATTGCCTGTTCTGCTCTTGTGTCCTCCCAATGGTTCTTCCTCAGCTCCTTTAATTTCATATTCCACTTCTGTGCTGTCTCTTCAAATGTCTCCTCAGTATCTCCACTGCTCTCCAGAGCTCCTGCTCCCATTCACACCATGCTGTCCTGCCGCTTTCCCACACCCGTGCAATGCCAGTCCATGGGCAGCTCTCACCTCACAGTTCCCTGCTTGGTTTCCAACCACATCGCATGATGGAGAGGCTTTTCACAAATTACTTTTTTTTTATTATTTTGTATTTTTTTTCCTTTTGAAAGTCTCTAAAGGAATCAGACAAGCTTTAAGTAATGATCTCACGCAGAAGGAAGGACGAAGTGTTGCATAAGGGGCAAAAATGAGAAATGGCACCCTTTTTTTAATACGTCCAAATATTCCTGAAAAAATACTACATGGTTCTGGAAATTACAACTGGTCTTATGACCCACCTTGCAACTTGTGGCTTGAAAAGCTGCAAGACTTTCCTCCCCTTGATCAGATCTCTGTAAAAGCACTTCCAACAGGAAGAGTTGTCCATGTGACCTTGGCGGATTTTCTTTTCCTTTTCAGCCTTAGCAAAAATTCAAGAAGTTCAATTGCTTGGATATTAATACAAAATGTATCCACAAGAATGAGAACTTGCGCAACGTATATTCATTTCAAAAGTCAAGGAAATATGGATGGAAAACACTTCTGCATCTTCCACTAGAATTACTCAATATATTTGATTAAATATATAAACTTCACTTTGCTATTCAAGTTCACCAAGCATGTTTGGAATAACAATTATTTTATTAACATACTGACATGATCTAGTCAAACAAAATTAAATGTGTTTTGGGGTAATAAAATGTAAAGCCTTATTTAGGGAACTTTGCTTTTTTTAAAACAGTGGAGAGACAGAGATTTCTGCAGAAACAAAATTATATTCCCACAAAAACTGTAAACTAAAATCATTAACCTCAGCCTTGCCGTAAGCATCTTTTTCCTCACGGGCATGGACCACCTGTCCTCAAAGAGAAATTTTAGTTTCATAAAGCTCTGGGGAAAAACACAAAATACATTGTTACACTATTTATAAAATACAACAAGTTGTCTCTGATCTGTTCCTACGAATCAGTATAAGACCAGAAGGGGAAAAAAAATGCTCTTAGAATAAAAATTTTCAGAATCTTAGGGACATAGGGAAGATTCTGAAGGGAAAAGTTTAGTTTTAAGCAAGGCATCACATTCTAACCGTGATATTGGGTTAACAACCTCTACAGGCTCAGGTGCATCAATTTATGCCAGGTTTTCTGAACTGTGAAATGTGAGTGATATTTGTTACCTTGCTCAGAGCGAGCTACAAAGTCTTAACACACTTTAGTTTGAACAATACTTGATTTTCCTTGTCCCCTTACCTGCTCTGGCACACCAGGGTCAGCCTTTTTAGCATTTTACCCTGACGTCCTTGCTATCTGTTACCTCAACGTTTTTGATGGCACCATATATGTACACGATGCCTCATAAGCAGTAAGGTTCAAAACTGCTGAACTTGTGCACCCATGCGTTAATCTACATGCAAGAATAATCCAGTTAATGAAAAGATGGCCGGGGGAAAGCATAGCCTGTCTGCAAGCTCAGGATGGGAGAGGTAGCATGGGCTGTGGCTGGCACTAGGAAGACCTAAAACTGCCACTGACTCATTGCGTGATTCTGAAGAAGCCATTTCACCTTTCTCTTGTGCTTTTCTGCTCAGCCTTCGTCTCTCCAACCTGCCAGCCCTTCACAGCAAGATCTGTCTCTTACGATACGTGTCTCACAGTGGGAGCTCAGCTGGGGTTTCCAAATGAGACCTGATTGGGAATTTTTCAATGAAATGAATTTTCATTAGAAAGTGCAGCTCCGTTTCAGTGCAGCTCTGCAATGCAGTTGAGGGGATGCTCACACAGTATGTGAGGATGCAAAGTAAAATAATGACTCCGAAGAATACGTTGTTATAAGAAGTAGATCATCTCTAGCTGGAGTTGTGGAGTGCACCTTGCCCTAGGATAACTACCAGGCTGTGGGTGAACTGGCACAGTCTGCAGTTAGAGAGAGAGCAGGTCAGGAATTTGAACCTGAGTATGCTAGGGTATTACATGCTGTACATCTCTTTTGTTGTTGTGTTCGGTTTTTTGTTTGTTTGTATAAAAACAAACCTAAAAGCACTCGGGTTGCTACAGGAGAGAACCGGAGCATCAGTGAAATCCTGCGAAATTTCATGGGTGGGTTTACTCGGTCTCCCTCGGTTCTGCTCTGAACCCTGCAGGCTGTTAACAGTGAGATCAGGCATATCTTATCTTGTAAAATACTTGCAGTCTAAAGGAGACAGACAACTTCCGAATAAATAATGACCAAATAATTGAGGAGAGTTAATGATGAAAAGAGAAGTTGTTTTCAAAAATCATTCCAAAGAGAAATAGAAAGGCCTTGTGGTGATTCGTAAAAGCAAGTTGTCCCCAGCATGAGGAAAGAGATGGCAGTGGGCATGTGTGGGCAAAGGGAATAATCAGATCAGTAAACCAAAGGGAATAGTAACAAAGTTCAGTGGAGACAACAGCAAATTAAAGCATGGAATTAGGGGGAAAGTGGTATGGGGCTTTAGTAAGTTTTGGTCTGCCATCACGAGAGAAAGGAAATAAACATGAATTTCCAGAAGCGACACAATTGCAGCTTTTAGAACATTTCCTTAGTAGCTTCTGAGTATTAACTCTGGTGGAACACACTGAAGAGAGAAACAATTTAGAAAGAGGGGTTTTTTTGTAAAAAAAGATTTGTTGTTATGAAGCAGATCTCTGCTATACACCAGCATAAGGTGCTAATTGTGTAGAACCCTGCGGCAATACCAAAATACAGTGGTGAAGGGAAGATGTATTTTCTCCCCTTGCTAGCTTCTCTTATTGACTGCCAGTCTAAAACAGCCTGCGTTTCTAACCCAGAGAGCAGCTGAGTCATATTCAATTCACATGGTCACTTCGCAGCTGAGTATGATTGCACCACCTGTGTGGCATCTCCAAAGAATATGCAAAATATCGTTTGCTGAAATGGCAACCCTGTGAACATGTCTCCAGGGGACATTTTGTACAAAAGTTAAGACCATCAGAAGTATCATATCACTTAGGCTAAAGATTTGTACTGGATCATGCACTATTCTCTCTCTAGCCTCTGCCTGCCAAACGCCAATTCTGTGCGCACAACTGCAAACCTAGGGTGGGGGGGTTCAGGCTCCGGTGTAACTGAAATTCGGACACAGTCTGCTGCCTGGCATCGGCATTGCCACTGTGCTCACCTTTCACGAAAATTAAGACCTCTTTCTCTGGGAGCCAATTTTGTTTAAGCGCACCCCATGAGTTTCCATTCTCTAATTGTTCACTTTAGACTCGGCCAGAACAAACCATTTTTCCAACCTGCAAAACAATATTCCAGGAGAATACATGGAGAAATTAGTCAAATCCTGGAAGAAATCTCAACAAAAATATTGTAATGACAGTACAGATTACTAACAAAACCACTAGATTAGGCTCCTCAATGAAGACAGTAACTTTTCCAGAGCAGGATGATGACCTGTATTACTCCTGGAAAAGAAAAAAAAAAAAAAAAAAAGCACGCCTCCTTTTAAATTATATGGCTAGTAAAAACCCCAATGAACTAAGGAGTCTTTTGTGGGCAAAAGGTTTGCCCATGAACCTTCTGCTACATAAATTGAGATTAAAAAGAGAAAAATTTGAGACAAACAAGCACTGACCTGTGAGTGAGAGTTAAGCAAACACGTAGATGAACTCAGAGATGCAGCTCTGTGATGGGGAAATACCCAGGGTAAGAAATGTTTACAGAGGAAAGTTCTGTGGATTTTCAGGCAGGGGAATAGCAGTGGTTACCTCCTGCTGAAATATCATAGCCGCAATGAAGTGTCAAAGACGACAACTGACATGTCAGAGACACATAAATCTATCCTTATAGGGCTGACAACTTGGTATGATTGCTCTCCAAAGATAACTTTATAACTTGCTGAAGTGTGATTTAAGGATGCCCTGGAGCAGCACTAACCTGTGTACCTTTCTTGTGGGTAACTTTTTATAAGCTATAGCTTTAGTTAATAGCTTATGCAATTTTTCATTTGACCTACGGGTGTCCCATGTGGGTGGGATTTTCAAAAACACTCAGGCCCAGAGCCACAAAGGGATTTACACAGAGATGATTGCACCTATGATGTATGTGGGGACCAGAGCGGAGACCTGGCCACGATTTAGCCTGTGATCTAGTGAGGACGCAGGAGAGGGACTGCAACACCCTTAAATGTTGACCAGGAAATCTACCCATGCTTATGTGTGAAATTGCTCTGGACTGTGGGGACGCCTTAGCTCCGTTCCCACCGAAATGGAGTAAAATCAGGCACCAGGCAAGTGTTCTTGAAAAGGCCAGACTGAATCTTTCTTTTCCTACTGTAACTTTGACCCTTTCTAAAATATCTTTTAGAAAGAAGCATTTGAATTTTATTATCAGATAGACTGCTTCAGCAGGAAGAACATGTGCTGTTTTTATTTCAGTGTTTTGTTTTTCAAGTGAACTATTGTATATACATACAAGAATAAAAAGGATGATAAAAAGGATAATAATACAATATCCAGGTTGGTCCCAGTGATGTTAGGTGTGCTGAATCTGAAGCAGTTGATAAGCTCTGCATGCAACTTGGGCTGTAGATATTTGAGTGCATCCTCCCTTTTGATGCTGGCAAAGAGCAGGGGTTGTATCTTCATATACGTCAAACACTAGGATAAATTATGTCCTCCATGGGAAACAAGCCACAAGCAGCAGTGTATCTTATAAATAAGCCTTCAGGGAAGCTGCTTTATTTCCATTTTTTCCCTGTCTTTTCACAAAGACAAACTATCCCCTGTGGCATTTGGGCACTCAGAAGACGGTCGTATTTGAAAGGCTATAAACAGTCAAACCAAATAAATACACGTGAAAAGCTGAAGTCCTTGCAATGCCATGCTATAAAATAGATGCAAGACTGGCGACTGCTGCACGAAGCCTCGATGCTGATTTGCTTCCTCAGAGCCAGAGAGCTTTCAACCTGTATCTCTGAAGAAAAGTAAAGTGCAAGTTGCTCTGACCTCACACCTGGGGAGCTGATAGCTACCTTTCCAATGGCTGGTGCAACACCAGAACTTCACAAGCTAAACTCTCAGAGACGTGTTTTGACCCCGACCAGCGGCTGAAGTTACACTCCTCTTAGTGGGGAGAAAGCGTCTTGAAACCAGTAGAGGACCCCAAGGCTCTTTAGAGCTCATCAAATGCTCAGGTGAAGCAGGTAGTAGCAGAACATCTAGTCATCTAGCTTTCACTGTGACAGGTAGTAAACCCAGTAAACTTAACTCAGGGTAAACATCTGAGGGCTGCGGAGTGAACTGGAGAAAAGTCTTTGTTTGTCCTCCTGGGACAGCATTATGGGAAAGCCTATAAAATTGTAGGTCCAGCCACGGAGCCTCCGATGACTTCCAGGGGAGCGCCCACTGCAGATAAACAGCAGTACAAAGGCCTAAAGGCATGATAAGAATTCGTCTCAAAAACATTATAAGTTCATTTTGCTCACACATACAGGACGGACGAAGTATGGCAATATTGCTGCTGTTTTAGCTAAAATGGTGTAAGGACAAGATAAGAACTGCAGGAAGAGGCAGTATTCTGTTTTAACTGGGGGAAAAAAGCTTGCAGACGCAGATCCTCTTTAATACACAGAAATCTTCCTCCCGCTTTTGGTATCAGCTGTTCTGGTAGAAGAGGTTTCTTTTCCTTGTAACCTTGCCTTGGAAACCAAGTGAGATCTGAACTCTGCTTCAGTGCAAAATATTTGGTGATCTATGCCTACATTGTAAATTAATGTTGAAAACTTTTATTGGTAAAGCTGATGATAAATAAGCCTTTAGGGAAGCTGCTTTATTTCCATTTGAACTCACAACACACTTTCCCCTAAGACTGACATGATTTTAAGGTTAGTCAGAAAATGTTTTTTTCCCAGTGGGTATATTTCCTAGGCATAGTGATTTAAAGTTGCATCCTCGCAGAAGAGCATTGTGGAGTATCTGAACACTTAAATCCTAAGAGTGAAATGTGGGCCCTGTGGAATTGGTATGGTTATGAGAGTGCACAGGCCTTGTAATAGCAGGTTTGTAATAAGGTGGAACTTGGTATAGAGAATGGCAGAAGAAGAAAGCAGATTCTACCCTAAACCACTTGCACCCTGGCTCTTAATAAGAAGTCAAGTAAGTATTTGATGCCACATGGCACTCCAAGATTTACAACCTCTTGTCCTCCCTGGTAAAGAAAATACCACTTACATGCAAGTAGCAGAAAAATCACATTAAAATAAATTCAGCTACTTCCTACTTCACAGGAAGAACTAAAGTGGTGTTGCTGTCCCTCAGCATCAAAAAAAAATGAAAAATTATGCTTTGTCAGATAAAGTGCACCATTCACCATTTGCTGCAAAACACATGTTCTGGTTGGTTCTAACATTTCATTCCTTTTGCGCTCTTTAGCTTTTAAATAAGGGGAAATCTGGAGCTTTAGGATCACAAAAAAGGGAAGTAGGTTTCTTTTTGAATCTCTCTAGTTCCAAGTAACTAAGATATTTCTTCTAAGTATTCATTGCAAAGGCAGAGAAAACTAAGGAAAAGTCACTGCAAAGTACGATCTGCAGTCAGATTTGGGATGAATGTTCTCAAAAACTTGCCTTAGACGTACATTTTGTGGGCTTGAGTATTACGTCTAAAAAGATGATTGGGGACTACCAAAAAAGGAACAGAAATCAGAAAGCAGGACAGTCTCCTAGACCTCTGAGTCCGGGGCAGAGGCATTGTATTTCTGAGGCTGCCTTAAAGTCGAAGTCGGTCGTTTTTACCCTGCCTCGGTACCTGATCTATAAGAGGGTAGCAACACTATTCCCTCTCACCCATCCATTTTCAGTTACTGTTCATTTTAATAACAGGGGCCATCAGAGACTTTTTTTTTAATGTGTATTATTACTTTGGTCAGTATGGAGGGCTTCTCTTGGCATCCCCGGTTGTGGGAGTAGTATAAATATATTCAGTGCTACCGTGATAAGCAAAGTCTTTAACATAAATCTCGGCACACACACATATTCATATATAAACAGTAAGGCACACTCTGCACTAGCCTAAATAAAGGAAATCAGGTAACAGACAGAAAGCAAGTATAAAATGAGTCTTGATCAAATGGTTTCTACTTCATTTATTTTTGTCCTGCTCTGACTGGTGTAACTTATAATTAGTCTCTGCCTGCAGTGGTGTGGTTCCAAAGAATGGTGGATTAAGGAGAAACTCTAGAATTTCTCCGTAACTTGACAAGTTGTAACCTGAAAAGCTACACTTAGTCCATTAAAGATTTTTCACAGTGACATTTTAGTGCAGCTAGGGAAATATGCCACTTTGCCATTTATCATTTTCAGGGCATGGACAGTGAAAAGGAGGTTGCTATGAAGAACAAAATAAAATAGATTACACGTGTAGAAGTGAGGTGAAGAATACTGATAAATATACACCACTGAATGTCAGCAAATGTCACCTGAGAAGCCATTTGCAGCTACCAGAACAGCCTTGCAAACCAGCAAAAGTAGCAAAACCAGGCAAAACAAGTTGGGTGTACTCCCTTCCACATGAATAAGCAATAAGCCTCTCTGAAGTTACACCAGAAAGTTGTTAAACTTGATAGATGAATCTTTTCCAAATCGCTCTGTCGCATACTGTATGTGGCTACAAAGGACTACGGATGGTTTAAAGTGAAAAAGAGAAAGCATTGCTGAGAATGCAACGATTTATGCATTTTTTGTTCAAACACTTGTGTTCTGCTTTGTATTAAAGGGACAGTTTGAACAAAGGAGTGATTCATCACACCGCTTTTTCTTCCATGGGGTTGCTCTTTTTTTTTTTTTGTCTGAACTTTTTTGTTGGAACTATTGCGTTATTACCATTTCTCTTTTAAATATATTTGCCAGTCTAGCAGCAGGGCTTAGAGTTAAATCAGTTTTGGTTTGGTAGGCAGAATCACAGAATGAAATATTGCAAATGAAAGCTTTTCTGCTGAAAAACTTCTAATGGTAACTATCTAGTATGTCATCTAAGTGTAAGTGAAAGACCTGCAAGATATCTCCTATCTTTCCAGGAGCATCGGATTTGGAGATCTATGGATCAGCTCCATTTTGGTTTATAGACACGTTGACCTGGAAAAAGCTCTCCTTGTGAAAGTCACAATACTTGAGAGACAACATCAAGATTCCTTCAGGCTTATTTTAATCTGGGATGTCTGTTTGCAGCCTCTTGAAGCAGTACTCTTCATTGATAATAAACAGAAGTGAAGATCTTTGACTCAGAAAATATCTCCAAGGAAAAGCAAGAGTTCTTAAAATTTCAGAAACTCTGACTGCTTTTATATTTAATTTTCCATGAGATTCTTCCTCCCGAATTCTAATTTACCTTAGCAAAATCAGAGACAGCCTGCATCATTTTGATTTCATGAGACTGTTATCCCCAGACACCACGCTCATGCAAATTTCAGATCAGTTTTGTTTTCATTAGTGAAAAGCAGAAACATGGATCACATAAATGGGGTCATACAGGAACTCCTTTATTCAAAATATTTCATACGTGCTAAGATACACTGATTGTAGAATCATTTCCGTTACACTTCCTACCATATGTCCATGTAAAAGCTATAAACAACCAGTCCTACAATGGCATCCTAAAGCCTGAGAGTTTAAATCTTTGAAGAGAACAAATTTCTTGTACTTACAGATCCTGTAGATGGAGTAAGGGCGGACCTTCCTTTCTTGGGCAGGATGTTTATACAGTGAATTTTCTTTGTACGAGTCTTCGCTCTATTCTTGCAAAATCAAAATCAAAAGTGATCCTTACTAGTCAAACCGAGCCCTTTATTAAATTAAATGTAAAGCCCGTTTTAAAAATGAACAATGAAAATCAGAAAACAAAGATTAAACCAACGGGTTGTGCTCAGCACTGCATGAACTTTCCTCAACTGCTCCCCGCCCCCCTCCCCCTGATTCTTTCAAAACTGAAGTAGTCTTTGAGGCAAAACAGGCATTTGACAACATCCGTCATCCAGAAGCTCTGTAGCAGTTGTGCTGCTGCTTTGGTCTTATTTCAGATTTCTCTGTCAATCTGAATAGACACAACAGAGTCTCAAGGAGTGATGCTCATGAGC
Source organism: Larus michahellis (assembly GCF_964199755.1). NCBI lineage: Eukaryota > Metazoa > Chordata > Aves > Charadriiformes > Laridae > Larus > Larus michahellis. Next base: position 34,293,227 of record NC_133898.1, read on the forward strand.
TGAGAAGGCAAGGACCATGTCGGATGCAACAAAGGGGAAAAGATCTATCAGTTTGTTACCTCATGACAAATATGAGTGTCCCCAAAAGCTTCTCCTTTTACATAAGAGTGTGCAGCTCAGTGAGAAACAAGCAAGCTTATTTACTTTTTATACGTTAAATTTAATATGTGTTATGTGCTTAACCTTTTTTTTAGAAACTGAGATGTATAACAGATGCACAACACTTGTCTTCAATCAAGACAAAAATTCAGTTTCTTAAAGGATATTTGAAAAGTAGAAATGCTTGGCTGAGAGGTTTTAAAGGAATTCTTGAACAAATAGGCAGCACATGAATAAATATGCTGATTCTGTGACAAGCACTGAAAAGAAACTTCTGGTTAGCAGCCTGCCTAACCGAATGAATGGTTTAGTCCTTCCTTCCTCCGGCCTAAGCGTGAAAGCTGCCTTCCACACCTCAGACTTGATCTAAGCTACTGACTACAGTAGGAAAGTGCCTACTGACGTTGGATCAGGCCTGGCAGCCTCCAGGCTTGACCCTGGAGGCCTGTTCCAGCCCAAAGCCAACCTACGCTTCCCCATAACCGAAAGTCCCTCAAAGGCAGCTGTTAAGGTATGTGCAAAATATCTGAAGCTCTTAATCAGACAGATCTCGTCCTTTGGAAAAAGTAGAAATTTTGCTTAAATAAAGCAGTACAAGGTTTGGTTTGGTACAGCCAGCAATAATGAAGAATCATAGTTTCTGTTATCTGGGGGTTTTGGTACATGTGTCTGTCTAAGTAAAAGGAACGTATAATTCGGGGGGGGGGATCATTTTTTGTCCTTTTTTTATTTTAATGGCTAAACATTGTAATGCTAGCTAAATAGAAATTCTTGTCTGTTAATAGGTTCCTTTAGTTTGTAATAAATAGGAATGCTAATGACTAAAATTTGGTATTTGGTATGCATTAGCTTTTGTAAGTCTTTTCTTTACAGGCTTCATTGACATTCAATATGGCAAGCTTCCTTTGAAACATATTTATAAAATAGCTACAGTATAATTAAACCAACAAAGCCATCTTTTAAGTAAGCTTAATAGCTCAGTTTTTCAGTCTGTAAATTTTTCATTTTAAGGAGGAAAAATAGTTATGCTTCAACTCTACTGTATATTTCATTTTGCATGTAATATTTTCTTTCCATTTGCAATCTGTGCATATCTAATTCTTGACAACTGTGATTATTAATAAGTGCGCATGAAAAATATGCATCGCAGAATCTTCCACAAGAATATTTTTGTTAATGAGAACTGAAATGTATCTTGGCAAAGACAATATATGTAATATATATATGTGTATACATACATATTTTAATAGTAATGGTGGTGTAGTTAATACACAAAAATGGATTAATAGATATGGCAGGTAATAATTGAAGTGGATGCTGTTTAATAAATGTAACTAAAAATATTTTAATGATATAAAAGCAATAGGTAAATAAAAGCAATTACATTTAATTTGCTTTCAGCTTGTGAGCGTTTTCTGTAAGCTTTAATAGAGGGGAGAGCTTGTGCAGAAGGCTAATGGTGGAGTCAGTGTTAGCATTATTCATTAGGGTTTCTAAGTAGTACTTATTCTGAGATATTTCTCTGGAAGACTAAAATGTTCTTGGTAAGGGTACTTGGATCTTGATAACCCTAATTCATAATAATATCCCCCTCATTCAGAAAATTAAAGTTTACAGAGTCCTCAGCAGTTTGAAAATCTTTATACTATTTAGAACCATGATCATGTTTACTTGGGACAAGCTAAAAAGTGATAGCTCACATTATAATAAGTAAAGTGGAACCTCATAACTGTTTCTTAAACACTGTCCTCTACAGGCATAATAATATTGAGACCCCATTTACGGTATTGTGAATAAAAACAGTTGACATCATTGTTATAATCTTTATTTAAAACTGTTGCCAAGGTTACAAATTACCATCACTGTGTGCAACAGGTCCCTCTGAAGCAGTATCATTACAGATTAACTGTAATGTGTAGGATTATAATAAAAGGCATAAGGGATTATGCACAAGCAAAAATGCTAGAAATAACACAAATACATCTACACTATACAGTGCATCGCGTTGCAAAACCTCTGCTTTCAAAGCTGAAAGACACAATGTGGCTTTTTGTTTAATTCGGGCATTTAGAGAGATGTTAACTGTATCCTGAAGTGGCTTTACAAATGTCAGGGAGCAGAGGGGGTAGGGTTTATCTCGACCTATAAAACCGCGGCTGCTGGAAATGTTCTCACGTCGTCTCCCCTCTTAGCGGAGCACCTAGTTTACAGGAAAAAACGCCTCTATTGTGTGAAGGAGGACTGCAGTGGAAGGACACAGAGTTAGCGGCTGTTCCGCCCGAGCGGAGGCCGGGGCTGCCCTCGCCGCCGGCGGCCGGGGCGCGTCCGACGGGGCGGCGGGGACAGGGCACGGGGGCTGAGGCCGAGGCCCCCCCCGCCCCCAAAGCGGGGTCTCGCCTGGAGTGACAGGGTGGCAAGAGGGAAAGCGGAGCGGCAGGTGACCTTCCGCTCGCCAAGGCGGCTGGCCACCCCCGGCCAGCACCTCCGTCCCCCGCTAAGTCACTCTATCCCGCCCTCAACTTAATGACACAAATCCGGGCTCTTAAAGTCTTTGCGACTGATCGTACTCGCTCATTTATAAATAATGATCTCCATATAGATGCATAACAACAACATACCAGAAGTGTTTGGGGAGAGAAATCCGATTAAAGTCTATAGCTTTTTCCCCCCTCTCTCTCCCGGAGCAAAAGTCTTGCCACAGGTCAGCTGCCGCGGCTGGCCCAGGCTGCGGGGTTAAAGGGAAGAAAAGGCTCCAGGCGAGCCGCTTCCCGCGGGCGGCGGGTGGGGGCTGCCACCGAACGACTCGCCCAGCCGAGGAACGGCCCGCCGCCCCCTCCGCCCGCCTGGCTTAGGAGGCTCGGCCAGGCCGCCGGCGGGGGCGGCCGGTATTTTGGGAGGAGGGAGCCGCTGCCCTGGTTGGATCGTGAACTCTGAGGTGGGGGCCGATTTCCCCCCGGCGCCAGCATCCCCGGGCAGGGGCGTGGGGCCGCCCCGCTCCTCCTGGACCGGCCCGGCCCGGGGTGGCGGTGACGCAGAAACGCGTTTTCCTTTCCTCTTTCGGGCGATTTAGGGGAACTGGAAAAACAAACATCGGGCCGTTTCATGAAACCGGTGGAGAAAGCTCCGAAGGGAAAGAGAGCGGGGCACATCCTTTTAGAGGAAGGACAAGGGTTCTCTGAGGAGGGAAAACAAAAGATGACAGGGGTGGCTGTAACCCCACCATGAACCAGGGACCTCCTGGCCACGCTTGGAGAGCTAACCTCCCCGGACTTCCCATTACCTCTCCATGACACTTCACTAATGCTCACACAATGGCCAACTGAGCAGTTCAAGTAAAGATATTTTAACCTGAACTAAACATTGTCTCCAGACAATAGGATGCAAAGCAACATCTGGTACCACACATAAACAACAGCATATGCTCGACGTCTGGAAGTTTATGTCAACACTAAGCAGTTGAGGAGGCTGTCGCTGCTCGGCATGAAATCTTAATAAACGGCTGTTTGCTGCGCTTCCGAGGTGAGTATCTAAGATACTTCCTCCCTGGGCATCCTCTTCAGGTTGAGGTTGCCCGGCAAGACACCTTCAAACCCCATCCGCGCCTCCTCCCTCCCGCCCTCGGAGCAAACCACCAGTGAGAAATGCCACGGGGAGAGCCCGTGGCCTGGCCTAGGGACAACGCCGAGTTCCCTTTTCCCCGCTGCGGCTCTTACGGGCACGGCTCGGCCGTCGGCGCCGCTGGAAGCGGCCGGCGCTGAATGGGCGACTTCAGGGAAGCGCATCTTTAAAGAGGAGGCTCTAGGCTAATGAAACAACGGGAGATGACTATTACAAACAGCTGTTCCTCATACATATTTCATTATACAATCAGATAATGCGTCTTACCACCTTCTCAATTATTCACAGATAAACATTTTCAAGACGTTTTGACATCTGTCTTAGGGCCTGCTATTAATTTAGTAATCACTGTGGTTAAAAATGTATGGGGACTGCACCTCACAAAAACTCCGATTTCGCTTACGAGGACAACTTCCGTAACAGCTCGCCCTAAGCAGCACATCAGGTCAGAGACAGCCCCGGGATGGGGGCAGCCCTCGGACCGCCGCCCCGGGGGGGCTGCGCCGGGCGCCTCCCAGCACCTTCCGGAGCTGCCGGGGAGAAACGCCGGGGGCAGGAGACTGGTGGGGGGAAGGTGGCACCTTCCCTCCCTGGCGAGCCAGGAAACCACCCAGAAAAGTCGCGTTCATCCCTTCGGTCGGGTTCTTGGCACAAGCGCTCCCGCTCCCTTCCTCAGGCACCTCACCGTTGCCTCGGGCCACCCCGGAGGAGGACGGCTGCCTGCCCGGCTGCGCCTTGTCCGGGGCTGCCGGACGCCTGCTCCCCCCAGCTCCCACCCGTGACCCGCCAGCCCTCCGCCCAGCGTCCCCACGGCCGCCCGGGGTGGCGGGGCCCGCCTGGCGGGGGACAGCGGGGCGCCGCTGGCAGCTCCTGTGGCTTCGCTCCTCGCCGGAGCAAAGCCCCCGCGTCCCCGGCCGCTCGTCCCTCCGGAGCGTCAAGAAAGTTCTGACAGAAAGTTTGTCTCGCTGCAGCTTGGGCTGGTTGTAAAACCGCAAGACTTTAGGGAGCCGCAGCGTCTTAAAACTGCCTCTTTTGTGTCTCTTCCTTGGCAATAATCCCTTTTCTTGAACTAAGGAGCACACCACCCCCCCGAAACTACCAGATGTTACACATGAACATTAAAGACCGAGTTAAACCAGCAAAGGGGAGAATCAAATCTCGACAACTCTTTCAGATGCTTTATTGATTAAATCAAACTATTCAGCGCCTCTCTCCTCCCTCCCCTTCCCCAGGCTTTTAACCACAAAATTCACAGGCAAACAATAATCATCCCCCTTCACGAACCCCCCCCCCACACCGCCCATGCCCAGGTAAGTGGATGGAAACGCGCGCGTGTTTTCCCGTCCTGCCACAAAAGATCTTGATTGCAACTAATTTCTAGAGCTGCGGTCTCGCCAGTGACACGGGGCTTCTGCTTTGCAGAAGGCGCAAGGACCCACGCGTGATCCCAGCAAAACGAGGGAGAAGCGATGCTTTCAGCCCGGCCTCGCTCCTCTCCCCGTCCCGCGGGGGCTTGACCGCCCCCACACCCACCCGACGGGGTCGCACACGGTGGGGGGGCGGGTCCTCCAGCTACCAACCCGCTGGCCGGCCCCTCTCGGCGCATCCCGGCGGGTCCCAGGCTTGCGGGGGTGTTTGCTCTAAAGCCTCAAGGCGAATCCCGGCCGTGAATTTCATTTTAATCACAGCGCCAAGAAAAGTACCGGCACCCAGGACGGCTGTGGAGTGTAAAAAGCCTTTCTGCCTCGCAGGTGGCGGAAGGCAGAGGAAGATTTGGGGTCTGAGGGAAGGGGGGATGCTCTGTGAAATGGAAGCAAGAATTCCTAGCGCTCCCTCAAAGTATTACCCACAGCTGAAGACCTTGCCTTCCCTCGAGTGCTCTGTAAACAAGAGGGTTAGTGGTGAGCTACGAGTATCTGGTTCGGATCTACCTGGAATACACGATTTTTTAAGTCGGAAACGGGAAAATCGGGCTTCGAATATGCCGAGGGGACCCCTGGAATAAACCCTTCCACCTCAGCAGCATTCACCGTGTTTTAAACTGAAGTGTCACAGAATAAATCCGGCGCTGTTCTGTAAGCTTTCCCCCAGCCGCTCTTGAATGGGTCCTCCGCTCTCTCAGAGCCGGTCGGTGCCTACCTGGCTCTTGACTTCGGCTTTCTGAAGTCCTTGTACAGTTTCAACATTGTACGCACAACCGTGTCCCCTCCCCAGCCTCAAGACGTCCTTCGCCCTATTGATTTGCGCTATAGCCAAACAGGGCGAAAAGACGAGAATTGTATTCGACAGATGCTGCTCACTCGTGAATAACAGGTTCAGCGCATACGGGATCTCTCGCCATTATCCTGTAAGTTAATATTGAGTAGCAATAGCTGTCTAAATATCAAAATCTATTTATAGGGGATGCAGAGCCATGACCTCTCCATCTGACCTTCAGGATCCGCAAGCTGGAAAACAGGGCGAAGGGAAAAAAAAAAAAATAAAAAAGGAGGAAAAGCGCAGGATTACAATGGAGATTTGTGCGTGGCGGACCAGGGCTGGGCTGGCTTTGTTCCGAAATCCTGAGGGGGGCTTGAACCTTTAGGACGGCACCGGCCCCGGGGAGGAACGGCTCTGTCCGACTTCTCTGTGTCCCCGCCGCGATCGCGGTGTTGCTTCTTCCACCTCTGCCCATCTGCAAAAGTTGGGTTTGTTTTGGGTTTTTTTCACACTATAAATATAAAACACGATGAGAAAAGGCAAACCAGCACCGTCGACTAAGCATCAGGTCTCAGTGCGAGCTGGAGGAGCTCAGCAAAATGCAGACCCACTTCTTGGGAAATTATTTTGCATGGGAGGGAGATGGGGGGGAATATTTTCTTATTTTGCTGCTCGCAGCCTCCTCAGCACAAACGAGGGGAGGGAAAGGGGGCTCGGGGTGTCTTCCCACCCCCGCCCGGACAAACAGCAGGGTCAGGGGGAGCTGGGCGGTCTCAGGCGCTGCCCGGGGGTGACCGGGGCCCCCGGCAAGGCGAGTGTGGGGGCCCTGTGCCGGGACTCCGTGACATCCCGCGTCCCCGGGGATCGCCCCCCGCCCACTCCCTTCCCCACCGGGCGGGGAGGGGGAGGATGCTCTGTAGGGTCCCAGAGCAGGGATCAATATTACAAAGCGCATCCCCTCGGGGGGAGTGGAAACTGGGAGGGGAGGCGGTGGGGGGGAGAATCCCAAAGTACTTTTTGTTTTTTTACGGAGCCGTCGAGAGCTCGTCCAGTCTGAACTAACAACTGCGTAAAACTAGACCGACCGCGAAACCGCCCTCCCCCCGCCCCAGCCCCAGCTCCCGGCATTAATATGGCGCCTGCCAGCGAGGGAAGCACTTTTCTCGATGTTTAGCAGTTGAAATGTGCTCCCTGAAGGTCACACCAGGCGACGCGCCCGTTGGCTGCCGCACAGGGCGAAGGCGAGGGCCGTGCCGGCGGCAGCCGCCGGAGCCCCCGGCAGCGCCGCGCCCGCCCCGGCCGCCATCCCGCCGGGGGCAACAGAGCGGCCGGGAGCACGGGGCGGTCGCCCACAGCCAGATGTGCCCCTGCTCGGCTTTCCCACACCCTTTCTCTTTTTGTGTATATAAGGGAATCGTACCCAGCTTCTCCTTTTCTCTTATTTAAATATTTTATATATATATATACCGGGACTCCGAGGGAATAATTCCTTCTGTTTGGAAATTAAAAGTCTCGAATCTCCTACGGGACCCTGTTAAGACACGGGAGCGCTGTTCGCAGCTACTTTAAAGCGTCAGTCTCAGTTGGTTTGGAGGTCGGGGCTACCGTTCTTCAGAAAGAGAAGTGCAGTTCAGGAGGCAAACTCTGTCCCCGGGGTTGTGTGCAGTCTCCCTTTCCGCAGGCTAAGTGCACCTACCAAGAGAAGAGAGAGAGGCAGGGCTGCTAACCGCGCTGCTTAAATGTACTCTGCTTTCTCCTACCGGGGGCGAAGCAAGGAGCAAGCTAATCTAGCCGCCCGAATGAAATGAGAAAGGTGATTTAAAAAAAAAAAATCAAACAAAAAACAAAAAACCCAAAAAAAACCCAAACTATTCTTGGCATTTGCGTCCCACTTGAGGAAAAGTGTCTGGAAAAACAACTCCCAAACTCGACTCAACACACATGGCAATAATCTCCTTTTAAATCTTGGGTTTTGCTACTACATTAGGCTCCGTGATATTGCATTCCAAAGAAAATAGACTGGGTATTAGAAGAGGAATCTCCTCTTCCTAATGAATATTTACCCTGAGGTCATTACATCCGTAATGGTCCTCGCTTAACTTACCTTGCTCCCCTCTTTCTCTGCTAGAGACTGGGATTTCAATCACAATGCCCTCGATTTTAAAGTGCCGTGTACCATTTAATGGCGGGGTGCAGGCAAGGTTAGAATATTATTGACTTCATGCAATATATAAGATGGATACATTTAAGACTTTTAACTTTTTGTTGCAATGACACGCTGTATTTTTATGAGATACCTATTATGTAGACAGAACCATTGTGCTGTAGCTGCCTCACAGTTGCTGGATCGTTTCTATCAGATGAAAGATTTTGAATAGTTTTCTTTCAACAATGCATCCTTTTGGTCTTGATACAAAGAATGTAGGCATGGTATACACTTAAACAGCTCTGTCACAGAGCAAGATTAAATAGAGTATATATCGAATCCTGTCTGCAGTATAATACGCACAGGGAACAGAATGGAGCTCCCTCCGCCACCGAAGAAGCCCATTAAGGTCTGATGTCCTGGGAGCATCTTCCAGATTTCCCTTATCTGTGATATTCGCTAAGCTGTTAAAAATCTTTACAGCCGGGCTTGAAAAATCGGCTGCTTCTCACGGAAAGACCGAGTTTGATAACGGCGTCTTTTAACAAAATCTACTGCTGGCGCTGCTGTAAAGGGACAAATTAACGCTCTATCTAGTTATCCCTCTCGGCGGCCGCCCGGACGCTGCCGTGCCGGGGCAGCCCGGCGGAGCTCCCGCGCCTGTCCCGACCCGGGCGGCTTGTCCCGCCGCCCCGCTTTGACACAGACCTCGGTGTCCTCCCCACTTCCCCATCCCCTTCCCCTTCTCCTTCTCCCCCTTTTCTTCCCCGCTTCTCCCCCCCACCGGCAGCCCCGGGCCGGTGGGTGGGTGGGTGGGTGGGTGGGTGGGTGCCGGCAGCGGGGGCAGGGGGTGCGACGGCGGCGGGCGGGTCGGTGCCCGCAGCTCCCCCTCCGGTGCTCACTCAAGCGACTTGACCAAAGTGCACGTGCTGAGCCCAGCTTTCCTCTCCCCCTTTCCCCAGCTTTGTGCTCTCCTCTGATTGAGTCCCCATATTAAGCTCGAGATCCTTTCTAAGCAACTGCTAAGAAGTCAAGAGCATCCTTGCTTGCTTTCTCTCCGTGGCCTTTCATGCCCTCAATTTGTTATTCTACTGACACTTTTCTTAAAGTTAGCGCCTAGCATTGAAACATTAGCGACAAAAGCCCTGGAAAATCTCTCCCTCCTCACCGCTAAATCCTCTAATGGGTCAGTGCGTGTCGAATTTTTATTTGATTTCCAATCATCTCTAGCACTTCAGTATTAAACCTACCTCAGCCCAGCGCCTCACCTCCGGGATATTTTTCAGCTTCGCTTTGGAAAGTGGAGGCGCTCAGATTTCCTTCCACGTGCACCCACTAATTTATAAATGAGTGTATACAGCTGTCGTCGTGTATATCTATGTCTCTATATCTGCAGTAACGCTTTCATTTTGTGTCAAAATAACATATCCTGTCACTCCACGCCAAAAGTATATTTATCGAATGAAATAGCACCGCAAGCTGCATCTTCTTTATCAAACCTTCATTTCTGTTTTACCCAATTGTTAAATAGCTTTTCATTTCTTTTCCTATTTTAAAATATGTATTAGAGTAATTGTTACTTGGAGGTCTTTTGTGTATCTATAGCTCCTTTGATTCATATCTTTTCCTTTCTTTTAATCTTGTTATGCGAAATTATATACACATTTCTCAGGAAATCCAAGGAGCATAACTTTATTAAATAGAAACCTCCTAATCCTGGAGTTTTGCAGCAAATACCTCTTTTTTTTTTTTTTGAAGTACACGTTCCTAACCCATGTTTTTTTGAATGAAGATCCCTAAGTCCTCTTCAGTTTATTACGCGGATTTTGTGAAATGATTCTTCAACTCTCTGATTTAAATAAGTTTTAGTGTGAATCAAGAATGAACATTATCCTCTAACCTGAGGTCAAGTGAAGGGTGATTTACATGACAAAGAAAAATGCCCATTTTGTCCAATATGAAACAACTTCACCTTCGGCATCATTAAGAAGAATTTAGCACTTTCAGGGCTTTGGGGGTTGGGGTTTTTTGGTAAATAGTTGGCTATGTATAGCGCTATTTCCCTTTTATAAATCACAATACAAAGGCCAACTTCTTGTGCTCTTGAATTTCGGCATTATTTTTGTAGCCTTAAGCAGAGCGAATTTGCACCTGCTGGTATTTAAACTTTTACATATTAGCTGGGGAGGACTTATCAGCCCAGCGCACTGCCTCGAAAGAAATTAACAATCTTCATTAAAGTAAAGGGGGGGGGCGGGGGGGAGGATATGATGTGACCATTTAAGGCGCTGTCCCGGATCTCCCCGATCTATGCAAGTTCCGAGTGGATTATATGGGGTCCTTATAGCAGCAGAATTACCGTTTTACACACACACACACTCATTCGCTTCTCTCCAAATTTCGGCTTCTCTCCGGGCACTTTAACCCTCTCGATACCTCCTTCCCCCCCGGCTGGAGCGGTACCCCGCAGAGGGAGGGTGTCGGGAGGCACCCTCAGCCCCGGCAGCCTCTCCTCCCCGCCGGGCCGCTCCCGCCGCACCTCCCTTCAGGAGCACTTCACCCCCCCACGAAAAAAAAGCCAAAACAGGTTGTGCCCTTGGTGGTTTATTTTCTCTCTTTTATGGCCGTTTTCGGCTGAGCTCGTCCCCTCCCTCCCCTCCGCTCCGTTTCTCTCTCTCACGCACACACACACACACTACAAGAGCCCGTGAGGAAGTGATCTTAATCCAAATATCAAACTTACCGTCCGGAGGATCCCGCCTTGGGAAAGTTCTGCTCTGCTGGGTCTCAGAGTTAAAGAAACAACCGTCATCCCTCATTCAGAGTTCAGGGCTCGGGAGAGGGGCTGCAGGCGGAGGGCCACGGGCGGGGAGCTGGGCTCCCCGGCTCTGCCCGCCCGGCTTTGACGGCTCTGCGCCCCGGGGCGGGGGGAGGCGGGGGACCGAGACCCCCATCCCCGCAGGCGGCTCCGGCGCTCTCGGGACGGGGGTGCACCGGGCCCCGACCCCGTGATTTCTCCCGCGGACACGGGGGGTGCAAACTCGACGTGCCCCCGCGGGGGGATCCGCGGGTTTCCCCGCGGTGGGAGGGGGGCCCAGGGCAGCGCCCCGGCTCTGACCGCTTCTTTTTTTTCTTTTTGGGGGGGGGGCCGGGATTCGGTCGGTGTGTGTTGTGTGCTTGTTCACAGCTACGCCGGGGAAATGGGAACATTTCATGTTTACAACCGGCTCCGACTTGGTGAGATGGTGAGATGTAGTTCAAGCAGCGCTCCTGTGTGTTGCGGGCTCTTAACTGGAGCTTTGCTCAGTCATTGAGAGCGATAGAAAGTATATGGAAATCAATATATAGACAGTGTGGAGGGCAGATAATGGATTCGAGTCAGTGAGTGTTATAATCTGCATTATGGGCTTCCTATTGTTTAGACTGAGCACGAATTTCCAAAGGGTGAAGTGTTGGTTTTTTGATTATTTTTTTTCCTCTCTGTCTCTCTCTCCCTTCTTCTTCTTTTTGGAGGGCTTTGTGTGTATAGGGGGAGGGGGGGGGTTAAATCCTCCTGCCACAATTATCAGAGTACCCCCCCTCTTCCCGCCCGCCCCATCTGATTTTAAAGGTAGTGCTTTCACGGCGAAGCTAATGACTTTCATTTAATTGAACATGCCCTGATGTAGCGGATTGTTCTCGCAGCCCTGCGCCTTTGTTGCTTTTGGGGGGAAATAAAGCTAATCAAACCTTTTGTCACGGCCAAATTCTCCCTCAGGGTCTCCCAAACATTTGTTTGAATAATTCACCTCAAGAATTGAAAATACTAATTGATTTTAAAATGCTAGCCCGGAGGGACGGGGAGGTGGGGGTTGGGGGGGAGGGGGGTTAACTGGAGCAGGGTGGGGGGAGCCTGGAAATTAGAGGCGAAGAGCAAACGTCTACCTGCCAGCGGCGAAGCCTCCGCAATCGCTGCCCTCGCCGGGAGCCGGGGCCGGGCTGCGCACCCCCCCACCCCCACCCCCCGCGGACTGCGGTGCCCCCGCCGCTGCCGGCCGCACGCTCCGTCCCATCCCTCGGCCTCTTCTCCCCCTCCCCGCCGCCAAACTGCGCCTGGTCACCTCGGTCTCGGATGCTCCGCTAAAGTGCCGGCGGTGGCAGGGGTGGGCTCCGCCGGGCGGGGAGGGGATCCCGGTCCGGGCGCCTCGGCCCCATTCAGGGAAGAATTTTGATGCGATTCATTAGAAGTAACGAGTTGACATAAGGTAAATCTACATCGAGGGGGCCTTTCTTTGAGTGCATGGGGAAGCTTCATTAACCATCGCTAACAAGGCGTGCAAATGCTCTGATTGGGCAGCTTTCTTGTAACGCCAGGGCCTTAGCAGGATGCCCACCTAATGAGGGTCACTACAAGAGACTGATAAAATATTCAAATTTTCCGTCGCACCAGGAACTTTGTACTAAAGGAGAAAGTTGAGGCAACTGTGTGCTTGTTTACCTTGGGAAGGCACACTCGGGGGAGAAGGCATCTAGCTCTGACATCTCCCTCTCCCACAGAAGCCCCGAGCTGGATGGTCGCTGTTTTTTGGACGTTTGTTTGCTAAATTCGTCGCCAGATTTCCCCCCGCCTTCTCTCGTTTTCCCCCGGTCTAATTACGTTTCTCCCGGGTTTAATGCGCTGATAAATAAATAACTTGTCTAAGAGGTTTCGTGCTTTTTTTTTCCTTTTCTTTCTTTCTTTTTTTTTCTTTCCTTGAAGAAGAATTATTAAAATCAACCTGATGGCTTTAATGATATGTCAATCATTTCAAAGTTGCTGCTTGTTGCTAATATGTCAGCCTCTGTACACATCACCGCTACTTTCCTCGCTGCCGCGTTTAAAGGCTCTCCCCTCCTCCCCCCCTCCGCGTCCCCCCCCCCCCCCGTAATTTGTTTCTTCAAGTTTTCATTGCTAGGTTACGATTTCTAATTAGAGCTAAGTATTTCACTTAATATTTAATTTAGACGCCCAGCACATATATCATACCTAGATCAGTCAATCAAGTGTCCCTTGTTGATAATGCTACATCATTAAGAGTTGTGTTTAATTCAGGAGCAAGAGACTGCACGGCTGCTGCTGCTGCTGCTGCAGAGCAGGTAACTCGGCTGGCGGGAGCTGCCAGCAGATCCATAGGGATGCAGGGAAGCAGTCCAGCCGGGCGGCGGCTGCGGCTCCATCGCCTCCTCGGGAAACTTTGCTGCTTCCCAAGCCGGCACCTCGCCGCGGAGGCGACCTGCTCTCCTTTTCTCCCTCCTTTCAATTAAAAAAAAAAAAAAAAGAAAAGAAAAAAAAAAGGTATCTCACTTTTTCCTACTCCAGCCTCTGTGTTTACGCAAAGTGAAGTGGGGGTGGTGTCCCCAATAGTTTAACTTGGAAGCTGGAGCACCGTTTTGGACCAGTAATAAAATACTCTCCTCGGCTTCTTAAACCAATCCAAACTGTTAAAAAAAAAAAATCACTTGCCCACTTGTTTCTAAGCACGACCGGTACAGCACATATCGCACCGACAGGGCTGCATTACGGGAGCTGGATGGGCCACATCTCATACACCCATCAAACGCGCATTCATTTATCTCGGGAAATCGTGACTAAAAAGAGAGGGAGAGAAAGAAAGAGAGAGAAAGAGGGAAGGAAGGAGGAGGATAGTTGTGTTTGTAAAGACAGCATTGGTGCAAAATTGTCAGCGCTTGCTACTGAGGACTGACAAAAATTCAATTAAATCGTAATAATAATAATAATCATCATCGTCATCATCATCATCATCATCATCCTAACAAGACCAACGCGAAGGATTCTCCTTTACCTGCCCCGGGCTCTCCCTCTCTCCCCCCTCGCCTTCCCCCTCGCCGCGGCCGCGGTGTTTCATTTTCCGCTCGCCGGTACCTCGACTGCTGTGCCCCAGCCCTGTCTGAACCCCTGCCTCCCCCGATAAAAAAATAATCAGCCCTTGCAAGCATCGACTGAGTCACTCCCGAGTCAGGATTAAGGGGCACTAACTAGGCAGTAGAAAATCGCAGCCTCCTGGGAGCGACCATCAAAACAAGCAGTGAAATAAAAGAGCTTCCCTCTCTGCTTCCCTTCCTCTCCCCGGAAAAGCGCTCCAGGTTGGCAGCCCGGCACACACACGCACACACACACATACACACACACGCACACAACTTCGCAGGGCTCCCTCCAGAAGAGAGCACAGGCTTGTCCTGCTGCGTTTAGGGGGAGTTTTTAGTTTGGTTTTTTTTTTTTTTTTTTTTGATGGCGGGTGTGTTGCTCCCCTGCCCTGCAGTGCCACATGTCATTCTAGCGGCTAAAACAATGAATCATGTGGGATGAAGTAAGATTGACGGGAAACGGACGGCAGGTTCCCCAGCCCGGAGAAGATGGCTATCGGCAGCGAGGGCGGGGGGGGGACCGCCTGCCACCGCCGCGCACCCCCGAGCCCCAGACCGGGGATGGGGAAGAGCCTGGGGGGGAGTTGAGGGTGGGGGCAAGGCAGCGCACCCCTGGGGGGTCCCCCCGTGGGGCCTCCGCCCGCCCGTAACAAACTTACAGGATCCGGAAAGGATTTTCCCAGCCGAGAGGGCAGCCTCTGCCCAGCCCCGTCCTCCGCCGCCGCCGCCGCCGTCCTCCCGTTCCCGCTGCCGCGCCGGGCTCCGCGCCCCGCTGCGCGCTGCCGCTCCTCCGCGCTGCCCCGCGGCCCCTGCACGCTGCCGGCGGCGGGGGCCCGGCGGCTGCACCCGCCCGGGCTGCGGCTGGGCGGCCGGCGGGTCCGGGCTCGGCTTTAGGCGATCCCTTTGACAGTTTGCAGCCAGCAGCTGCAGTCATTAAAAGCCATTTACACCCTGGCCTCCCCACACAAAGCTGGAGCGCCAGCAATTATCCGCTCGCACATTTCAGGACATGAGGGTCTGTCCCTAACAGGCTTAGGGGAGCGATGAATCTCCCCGGCCGGGCTCGGGCAAGCACCGGATCCGCTTCCCCTGGTCTGGCTAACGACCACCCCGCCTCGGCGACCCGCGCCGGCCAGCCGCCACAGCAGGCGCTGGCGTTTTAGGATGCTGGGTCCGTCCTTGCAGGAGCTGGCTGGCGGAGCTCCTGTGCTGGACGTCCGCGGGCGCGGAGAGGAGAGCGGGCTGCAGTAAGACCTTGGCATTAGCTGAGAGGCACATCATGGCTGTGGGTTTATTTGGCTTTAAACAGGCACACGCACACAGGGTAGACACGCTTTGAAATGCCCTACAGGAGGATATTTTGGATGAAAGATTTTCACCAGAAATGCAGTTGTTATATGTTTCACATGTCTCAGAAAGAGAGAGAGAGAAAGAGAGACAGAAAGAGAGAGAGAAAGAGAGACAGAAAGAGAGAAAGAAAGAGAGAAAGAGAGAAAGAAAGAAAGAGAGGAAGGAAAGAGAGAAAGAAAGAGAGAAAGAAAGAGAGAAAGAAAGAGAGAAAGAGAGAAAGAGAGAAAGAAAGAGAGAAAGAAAGAGAGAAAGAAAGAAAGAAAGAAAGAAAGAAAGAAAGAAAGAAAGAAAGAAAGAAAGAAAGAAAGAAAGAAAGAAAGAAAGAAAGAAAGAAAGAAAGAAAGAAAGAAAGAAAGAAAGAAAGAAGAAAAAAGATATATTGAAGCTTTGAAAGGTTCATCAGGGATCCTAACAGAGGGATGCAACCTATAGGCGAACGACCAGTGTATGATCGCCTGGGAGATTTAAAAAAAAAAAAAAAAAAAAAAAAAAGACCCGTTTGGATTATATTCTGGAAATGCATTTTAAGGTAGTTTAATTTGCAGCTTGAAGAAAAATGGAATCAAATATTAAGAAACTCCCGCAGGAATTCCCCCACCCTCCCCTCTGTAATCCTTTACATAAAAGGAAAGGATTACAAAGAAAAAGATTTTGTGTGTGTGTGTGTATATTAAAATCTTTGGCTAAACATATTGTTGTCCAATTAATACCTCCAAGTCGATTTGTAGAGGGGCTGAGAAGTCTCTTTCCCTCCTTAGCTGTACAACTGGAAATATGAGCCTGGGAGGGAGGGAGCGGGGTGGGGGGTGGGTGGGGGGAAGTTTTCTTCAAGTCTGTTAACAGAAGTGTTTAAGCAGATCACTAAAAATTAAGAGGCCGAGTTATTTCCATTAGGACTATGAAGCCATGTAGCTCACCGATGACAGTTTAGTGGAAATCAGATGAATGTGTAATACAGCAAGCTTCTTCCAGTCCAGCAGCTCTTCCAACTGGACCTATTCATCTGCCACTTGGAATTATTTCACGAGGAGTGCGCTGTGAAAGGATCACAACCAGTTTGGAGCCCAGCTAAAGAACTTCTACCACCCATAGCAGTATTATTATTATCCTTCGGATAGGGCAAGTCACGCTATGTTTTCACATTTTAATTGTAATATCTCTCTTCCCCCCCCTCCTTCCCTCCATTGATGTCTGAAAGTAGTTTGGGCTCCAAGCCTCACCCCTCGATCTCCATCGGAATGCAGAAAAGATCTTTAAAAAAGTTTTGAATTCCTCAATGATTTTTCTTCTAGAAAGGCGGCTTAGGATAATTATTTCAGCTTTATTGAGGGCAGATTAGTTGAAGTCTGGATGCTGCGTTTCAATACTCGTTGTACATGCCTTTACAATGTCGGTATTGTTTGCTACTGTGTGTGAACCTATTCAAAATATACACTTTTTAACACCAAGCAAAGTCCTGTCTAAATATACACAGTAAGTCTGGAAAGATGTCCATGACCCGTACAAATCTCTGTAAATCACACTTCCATAGCTACAGAAACTAAACAAAAGAGTTACCAGCTCAAGATGCTGATTAAATCTTCTTAAAAGCAACATACCTAATAATAAATATAGTTGCATGGTAGCAAGGTCTGGCGACCCAGCTAGGTCTTACTGAGGGACGGACACAAACCACCACAGAGATTTTCCTTGCTCCCAATTAAAACAAAAAAAAACAAAAAAAAAAAACAAAAACAAAAAGGAAGGAAAGAAAAGAAAGAAAATAAATCTGGGTTCAAACCCGCTTTTGCTCGCCTCCCTTTCCTCCTCCCCGCGCAGAAGCCCTGCAAGTTCGCGGCAGAAATTGCGGGGAAAAGGAGAGGTGCGGTGCAAAGCCCCGGCGGGTTTGGGGGTAAGGAGCAGCCTCGCAAGGTCGCCGGGCTGCGGAGAAAGGAAGGGGCGAGAGGAGGTGAGGCGAGTGGGAGGAGGAAAGCCGGGATGAAAGAAAAACAAAGTGGAGAGAGGGAAGAGAAAGGAGAGGGAAAGGGAAGGCGAGAAGGAGAGGGAGGGCGCGGGGGAAACAAGGCGTGGGACGCGGGAGGCAGCGAGCGGGGCGCCGCCGGAGCCGGGCGCGGAGCCGGCCCCTGCGCGGCTCCCGGAGGAGCCGCCGCGGAACTCCGCGGGCAGCGGATCCCTCCTTCCGCGGAGAGGGGCAGGGAGCGGGAGAGGGGAGGAGAGGACAGAGACTCTTCGGGGAAGCAGGGCTAAACCCAGGCTGTACTGTATGTGCCTGCTTCTGGGAGGGTCACCGGCGTGAGGATGGGTCTAATGATCTCATCTTTCTTTTCTTCCCCGGCACTATTAGTGCTCAGATAGGCAGAATGAAGTGAAACTACGTGCAAATCATGTGTAAATTGTCTCAGTTAGGAGCCCTTTATCCGAACGTGTATCCCAGCCTGGCCCATTTACTTTCCCCCCATATCTCCTTTAGCTTTAACGAGGCTCGTTAAGATCACAATAATATTCCACCCTCTAATTGCTCATCCCATTCAACAAATATGTGCACACTGGTTTTCGCATTATTTGATCCCTTATTTAGGAGGGGTGTGGAGAGGGAGGGGGGAGAGACAGGGAGAAGGGGAAGTGCTGAGATTAAGAGTTGCAAAGATTAAGGAGAGAGAAAAAAAAAAAGGGGGAAAAAAAAAAAAACAACCAGGTTTTTCCACCAACCGCCCCGCTTCCCTCCCCCCCGTGCATTTGGGCGAAGTGGTAAAAACCTTCCTTACGTACTCCGTAATGATTGGCAGGGCTGACAGTGATTGGCAGGGGCTACCATGGCAACGCCACAACGACACTCAGAAGACCAATAGAAAAGCGAAACAAAATGTTTCAGCGCTGCACTCACTGTGGATTTAGGGGAGATATTATGAGGCTGTTGTCATTAGGGCGATTGCTGTTGAATCACTGAATCCTGACTCGGCGGCGGCGCGGGGCCGGGTGTGTGTGAGTGTGAGTGCGTGTGCGTGTGTGCGTGTGTGTGTGTGTGCGTGCGTGTGTGTGTCCGCGTGTGCGTGTGTGTGCCCCCGTGCCTCTATGTGGCTGTGTGTGCGTGTGCGGGTGTGGATGCGTGCGCGGTGCGTGTGCCCTTTCCTCCCTTCTTCCTCCCTTTCTTTCTTTTCTCCTTGATTTATCTCCCCCTCTCCCCGGTCATCCCATGGTGTTCAGGTCCCCGCTAGAGCTTTATCCCACCCATTTCTTCTTGCCAAACTTCGCCGCCGACCCGCACCACCGCTCCCTCCTTCTCGCCAGCGGCGGCGGCGGCGGCGGCAGCGGCAGCGGCTCGGGCTGCAGCCCCGGTGCCGGCGGCGGTGGAGGCGGCAGCTCCCGGGCACCCCACGAAGAGTTGTCAATGTTTCAGCTGCCCACACTCAACTTCTCCCCGGAGCAAGTGGCCAGCGTCTGCGAGACGCTGGAGGAGACTGGAGACATAGAGAGGCTGGGGAGGTTCCTCTGGTCGCTGCCGGTGGCGCCGGGGGCATGCGAGGCCATCAACAAGCACGAGTCCATCCTCCGCGCCCGGGCGGTGGTGGCCTTCCACACGGGCAACTTCCGAGACCTCTACCACATCCTGGAGAACCACAAATTCACCAAGGAGTCCCACGGCAAGTTGCAGGCCATGTGGCTCGAAGCGCACTACCAGGAGGCCGAGAAGCTAAGGGGTCGCCCGCTGGGGCCGGTTGATAAATACAGGGTGAGGAAGAAGTTTCCGCTGCCCAGGACCATTTGGGATGGCGAGCAGAAGACGCACTGCTTCAAGGAGAGGACTCGCAGCCTCCTGAGGGAGTGGTACCTGCAGGACCCTTACCCCAACCCCAGCAAGAAAAGGGAACTGGCTCAGGCCACAGGGCTCACCCCCACGCAAGTAGGCAACTGGTTCAAAAACCGAAGGCAAAGAGACAGAGCAGCGGCGGCTAAAAACAGGTCAGTGGGGCTGCGGGGGCCCGCTCCGGAGCGGGGGGCGAGGTGGGCGGCCGTGCTCCGCTCCGCGGCTCGGCTTCGGTTCGGTTCGGTTCGGCTCGGCTCGGCGGCCGCCCGGCCGGCAGCGCGCCTCTGCCTCTCCTCTCTTCATCCTCCTCCTCTTCTCCATCACCGCCACCGGGAGAAATCGGTCCCCCGGTAGGTCTGTTCCCGGCAGCCGCAGGGATGCGGCGGGGGCAGGCGCAGCTCAAAGTTGCCTTGCCCGGACTCCCCACGGGCTCACGGGGTGCAGGCAGGTCTGGGGCTCACCCGCGGGCGTGGGCAGCTCCGTGAGTGTGTGTGTGGGGGGTGTGTGTGTGTGTGTGTGTGTGCGCGGGGCGCAGCGGCGGCGGCGGGGGCAGAGCCCGGCTCTCCCTGCCTCCCTCCCCGCAGCGGCGGCGGCGGCGGCGGCGGGGGAAGGGAAACCCCACGGCCCCGGGGTCGGCGGGCTCCGGTTTTGCTTTCGGCTTGCCGGGATCTGGGTCTGGCCGGGCTCCGGCGCAGTTCCCCCGCCGAAGGGCCGAGGCGGGCGGTGGGATTCAGAGCGGGTTTCCGCAAAGCGGGAGGCTCCGCTCGGATTGCCCGTGCTCCTCTGCCTGCGCGGCGGGACCAGCACACCCACAGCCCGCAGCCCTTCGGCTCGGGGAGAAAAAGGGAGAAAAGCCTTTAGGAGATCGGGAAACCTCTTCCCCCCCCCCCCCCCATCCCCATTTCTCTGTTTACACCACATGGAGACCTGGCCCTCCGGTCGTGCGTTTCCCGTGCATTTACGTTTGTATTTATTTGCGTGTCTCTCGGTGTCCTTTTTTTTTGTCTTTTTTTTTTTTTAAATTTCTGCTTTGACATGACAAAAGCGATGCACTCTTCTTTCTCTTTTTTTTTTTCTTTTCTCGTCACCTTCCGTAAAAGTTATTTTGCAAATGAAAATGTACCCTTAATCCAGTTTGACACACTGTTTTTATTTTAATTTAAGTTTGGCTACCGCTGTAAGCGTGTAAACAAAACTTCTTGTTCTTGTAAATGCTGTCTCTTAAATTCCTCCTAATTATAGCACTGGTGCTATTGATTCAAGGTTCTGTAGGAGAAATGCAACCTAAAAGTGCCTCGCCATTTAATTTCCATTAAATGGAAAACAGATCAGCTTAGGACTGTAAATAAACAGAAGTTGCCTACGGATGCTTTTGTTGACTCAACGCTGTTGACAGCAGATGAATGCACCAGGAATTGTAAACGGGAGAAAAATCAAAGACACTGAAACTAGACTACTTAAAATAATGAGAAATGTAGAATAAACCGGCTACATTTTTCTGCTCTTTGCAGGCGGTTAAATAGAAAATACCCTGGTGAGAAGCAGTTGAGCGAAGAGTGTATTTTGATTCACACTGGCAGTGCTAGGCGCTAGGGGTTGTGGCTGTCTGCTCAGCCCAGGACGTTTAGTCCTTGTCCTCGAAACAGGCTTTCTTTGGCTTTCGAGCGGAATAAACGGGCGCAGAGGAATATTCATAACACGCTAGTGAACCTAAAAATTATTTATTGCCTCTTGAATTAAAAAAAAAATGTTCAACGGCAGTGTAACCTTAAGTGCTAACGGTGAAAAGACCAGTACTTTAAAGCTAATTGGGGCTTTCAGATGGAAAAGGGACTTAAATTCCGAGCGGAGAGAAACGCTGTGTTCCACCATCGCCCCTTTTTTTTTTTTTTTTTTAATTTTATTGATAGCGCTGCGCCCCCGGGACGGGACCTTCCTCCAGTCCTGCCGCAGATCCCAGAGTATTTGTCTGTGCACTGGAAAAAAAATAAAATGGTAAATATTTCGACAAATAGTGGCCAGAGCACAAAATGGGGATCCTTTACGATTCTTTCCCGATACCTAATGGTCCTTGCAGCGTTTAAGGAGCTCACACAGACATGGGTTTCTCCTAGGCCCCTCTAGCTGTGTTTGCGCCGGGGCTACCCCGCGCCGCCCGTGGCAGGCCACTGGAGGTGGCCTGCCACGGGCGGCGCGGGGTAGTCCCGGCGATGGCCCGGTCGCCCTGCTTGGCTTCCCGGGGAATTGCTGCGGGAAGGCGGCGGGGCCGGACCGGGGTGTCTCCGCTCCGCTGCGGAGCCGCGTCTGTCCCCGGGCGGTGGCGGGTTCGGGCGGTCGCCGTCCGCTCGTCGTCGTGGTCCGGTGTCTGAGAGGGGCTGTGCTGTTGTTTTGTCTCCCGTCGCGATGCAGGCTCCAGCACCAGGCGATAGGACAGAGCGGGATGCGGTCGCTGGCAGAGCCCGGCTGCCCGACACACAGCTCGGCCGAGTCCCCGTCCACGGCGGCCAGTCCGACCACCAGCGTCTCCAGTTTGACAGAAAGAGCCGAGACGGGCACCTCCATCCTCTCGGTAACCTCCAGCGACTCGGAATGTGATGTATGATATCGGAAAACAAAAACAAAACAAAACAAAACAAACAAATAAACAAACAAAAATTCCAAATCCAAACAGCCAAGCACCCTCTCCCCGACCCGAGCAAAACAAACCGAGGCAACCTAGAATCAGGACACACACACGCATGCACGCACACACACAGCCGGGAGGAAAGAAAAGGCCAAAACCCGACCCAAACATAATAGCAAACAAACAGACAGGGATCAGAGAATCCACCACCACCGTCAGCCAACACCACCACCAAGAGATGGAGCTAAAACTTCAACAGTCACAAACGCTGGTGCTGCAGCGGGGGGTGGGGTGGGAGGGGGGGGGGCGGGAAATAATAATTATTATATATATAAAAAGAAAAAAAAAAAACAAGAAAAAAAAACAAAGCAAAAGTGACAATTGTATTCTTTTTAGGACAAGCACGATTTCTCCTTTGCGCTTTTCCATGGACGCATTTCACCCACTTGCATGATGATGATGATTAAATTTGTATCTGGGAAAAAATATTCTCTATAGTAAAGGAAAACAAACAGAAACCAGACAAACAAACGCAAACTCCGATCGAATTTGTACAAAAATCAAAAATAAACAAAAAAAAATTAAAAGGAACTCCTTGAAGAGGGAAATAACAAATGTTTATCGCCTTTTTGTTGGTCCTATTTCTCTCTCTTTCTCTCTCCCTCTCCTTTTCTCTCTCTTTTTTTTTTTTTTTTTTAAGTCCAAGTGATGGTCCAGCCAAGATGCAATTTTCTGTTTTTTTGTTCAGCAGACAATCATTTTATTCGTAAGCACCTTTTTTTCTACACTTCTGTCACTGCCTGTGTGGGTACTGGTTATAAATGTGGAAAAAGAATAGTTATGACTGTAACAGATTTTTATTTTTATTTCAAAATTTTATATGAATTATGTATATCTTAATGATGCGGTCATTTTCCCAGTTTGTAATATATGTGTAGAAATGCTTGTATATGATATTTGCTCTACTCTTTCTTTCTCCCTCCCCCCTCTCTGTCTATCTCCCTCCCACCCTTTCTCTCTCCTTTTTATTTTCCTTGACTCGGTGTTCCTTGCACAAACTTAGCTGTCAAGATCTGACGTGCTAGGTTTTCAAAAGGGACCTCAGCGATAGAAAAAAAAAAAAAAGAAAAAGAAAAAAAAAAAGCTTAGGGTGCAACTGTAGTTATCTTATGCAAAGGCTATTTTGAGTATTTCATAGCAGCTTTGGGGGGTCTCTTCTTAAACTCCACGTAGGACGCTTAAACTATTGTTTCCTTAACTGCGTGTTTATCTATATGTACAAACTTTCTAAATCAAATACAGTATTCCATTTTCTTATCTACCCAGCGATGTTGGTGTTTTTGTCCGCCACGGAAAAACACGCCACCCCCCTGGGCACCTCGCCCCGCGCCCTGTCCCGCGGGGAGCGCAGCGCTGCGCGGCCCCTGCGCCGCCGCCGGGCAACCGCCCCCCGCCTCGGCGAGACACCCCGGAGGGATTTTGGGGGGACGGAGCGACCCTGCGAGGAGGCTGCGGGTGGCAGCGGGGACACGGGGCTGCGGTAGCGGTGGCGGCGCGGGGCGCGGGCCACGGCCGTGTCCCTCCGGGTCCCCTCCGCCACCGCAGGCTCCAGCGTTTCCCCCCACACACACCCCGGGTCCTTTTTTTTCTTTTTTTGTGCACTCCGAGCTGAAAGGCTTCCCCTGGCCGCCTGTCTGCAGGGCCGGGTGTCTCCAGAGAGCGGTTAAGACATTTTGGTATTTGTTTTGTAGCTTTAAATGAAAACAAAAACATAAACTCCTCGCCCTAAGCGGGCTGCAGCTCCTCCCCTCGAAGCCGGAGTATATTGTAATGTGCTGAAAGAAGCCTTTATTTGCATGACTAACAGTATTTCAGCTTCTTTCTTTCTTTCTTTCTTTCTTTCTTTCTTTCTTTCTTTCTTTCTTTCTTTCTTTCTTTCTTTCTTTCTTTCTTTCTTTCTTTCTTTCTTTCTTTCTTTCTTTCTTTCTTTCTTTCTTTCTTTCTTTCTTTCTTTTTCTTTCTTCCCCCCCCCCCCCCGCCACTTAAATTTTGCTTTGCTCTGGGCAGATTATTCAGCCGTGAATTAACGAGAGGTAAATTCTAAACTTGTTTTTACTTGAAAATACAATTTTGAAACTTACGAGGGATTTAGGGAGAAAAGTGACTGGAATTTCTTGACCATTTCCAAACTAATTTGGACTTCCGATCTACCTTTGTGTTGCCCGAATCCTCTCTCCCTTTTCCCTCCTCCCCCCCCTTTCTTTTTTGGGGGTGAAGTCCGAGCTAGGTCTCGCGTCCCCCCCCGCTCTCCCGCCCCAAGAGGCTACCTGGGGATCCGGAGGAAACCCCTAGGGCGTGAGATCTTAGAGCAAGCCACTAACGGGTAATTTTAAGGAATAAGCTGATGTGCAAATGCGTTCATACGCTTTCGGTGGCCCCGAGGAAAAGCCGCGCGTGTGAGCGCAACTAGCGCATAGGGGACATGTGCCCCCGTGAGACACCCCCCACCCCCGGAAGGGGCAGGAAGGAGTTTCCGCGCTGGGCCGCTGAGCGCCCGCGGAGACCTGCGTAGGCTTTGGCGGGGGGGGGGAGGGTGCGGGTTTCTTCTGCGTTTCCCCGCGGGAGCCGCGGGGAAAGACACGGACGGCCCGAGGCAGCGCCCGCCCCGTCGGGCTTCGCCTCCCTCTTCGCGGCGGGGTCTCCCCACAGGCAGCTCCGGCGGCGTCGCTGCCCCGTCGCCAACACGAGACGGGGGCGGGGGGGGGCGGGTTAAAAGAAAATAACGCCCGGTTGTACGAAACCTGAATGGACGGGAATTGCTTGGGGATGGGGGGGGAACACACACGCAACAGGGCTCCCGTGTTCCGCGTGGGTGGGAGAAGGGGGTCGTGTGAGGGACCTAGTTCTTCCCTTCCCCCATGCGGCTTTTAGAGGGGAGAAATATTACCCAGTAAGGGATACAAAGCTCCCCAGTGGCCGGCACCTTCGCACGGGTCTCACGCTTGAGCTCCGGCTGCTCTTTCTTTCTCCCACCCAGCAGCGAGGCAACGGAGAGGCCTTGATAGGAAAAATTTCCCAGCCCTTCCAGTCACCCCGGGTTTGGATAGGAAGGGGATCTTCGATGTCGGTACACGTTTTTAATATTTCTGTTCCTCGCTGGTAGAAGCGTCGTTCTCATCCTGCTTTATTTTCAACGGGATTTAATACCTGAAAAGATTCAGAGGCGTGAAAGTTTGGGATATATATTTTTTTTCTTTCTCTTCCTTCATTTTCGCGTCTCGAAGCTGCAGCTAGAAGGCGTCAAGCCGGCAGCAATAATCTACCTCAGCTGAGCCTTACACTGATAGGTTTGGATTTTTCTTTCCCTCTGATTAAGCCTCCAGAAGATCGCCCCGTTGTGCCGTGGCAGTTCGGGGAGGCCAGACATCGCCTTTAGCCTCACCCCACCCGTACCTGGCCTCAGGCTCCAGCCTCCCAAGCAGGGCCCTCGCTCCCATGCCATTTGTCACCCTCCTATACCCGAAAAGTTACCCCTTTGGCCGGAGCCCCAGCCCAGACCCGGAGGAGCGGGCTGCCCTGGCCCCCCGGGGGTGTTCGCCCCTTCCCGGAGCTTTTGTGCGGACACACACACACACACACACACACATCCAGGGGGGCGCCGGTGCCTGCGCGGTTTTGGGGTGCCAAGGTCGCAGCTAATGATATGCCTTTTCAAAGCCGAGCTCCGTAATGGATAAATGATGTTGTTTTAGGATTTGCATTAAAAACCTGAATGGCTGATTGAGGTGTAAATCTATGAAAAGCTGCGTTTAAGCCTTCTCACCCACTAAGTCCATCTGCCCCGGGAAGATAGGGCCTATCGAGCCCCGCCAAACTGGAGGGCTGCCTCCTCCCTGCCCCTGGCCGAGCATTATCGACAGCCCCTCTTCCAGCATTAGTTTATTATCCGCACCCAGCTCGGCCGTTGATTAAGATGAAATTACTCGGAAGCTGAAGTGCGTTTGATCAATATTTAAGGAAAAGCCGGAGGACGGGAGGCAGATGGCCGGAGCCCGGCAGCACAAGGAGCTGCCTCCCCCGGAGCCGGCCCGGGCGGCCCCGCTCCCCGCCGACGGCCCCGGCCCCGGCCCCGGCCCCGGCCCCGGCCCCGGCCCCGGCCCCGTCCCGCACCGCCGCCTCCCGCCCGCTGCCGCGAGGGCACGACCCCTCCCCCCCGCAGCCTCTCGGAAATCGGGCGGAGACCAGCCGGTTCCGGGAGCAATTTGGAAGCGATTTGGGCCCCTCCCGCCGGCCATCCCCTCGCCGTGGGGCTGCCCCCCTTCTCAAGGATCTCCTGTTGGCGGCTCTAGCGGCGTGCGTGCACCCCGGCCTGGGGGTCTGGAGACCACCGAAGTCACCTGCATGCCTCCCTCCCTCCCCGCTTTGGCTGCCCGAGGGCCGGGCCGAGCCCTTGAGCGTGGCCGGGTGTGCTTTGTGTGCCTGCTGCTGCCGGCCTTCCGCGGCCAGCCGTGGGCTTCGGTCATCCCCAGCTCCCTCTGCCCGATCAATTACATCCGCCTTTTCGAGGGACTTGAATCTGCTTGCCCGTTGCCCTTAATTTTTAGCATACCCAGATGAGGTTACTGCCCCGGCCCGGAGTGAAAAGAAATGTGGACGTTGGTGCCCTGGTATTGCTCTGATTTCTTCGGTTAGCTGAGCATAACTTTCTATTCGTGTTTATTCATGCAGTTTCTTATTGAGCTCCACATCGCACTGGCCTGGATTCCGCGTGTAGGGAGAGGATAGACAAACTTTGCCTTTTTCCAGAGCGCACACACACACACACACGCTGGTGTGCAGAGTGACACACGCACACAGTCCAAAGCGCAGAGGGCACCTGCGGCCTGTACCCGCACCACCACCCTGCAGAGAGCCCCCATACACAGAAGTTTGTAAATGGTGTATAAAAAAGGGTGAAATGAACTGAACTATCCAGTTGCTAAATGACCAAGGGATGGAGAAGTAGGGGAGATGGAGACCGGGGGTCAGAGAAAGAGTTGGGAAGAGAAAACACTAAGGATATTACCGACGATCGGGCTAAATATTCTCTTCTGTCACGGTAATGAAAAAAGGCAGGGGCTGTGGGGACACAGCTATGATTAAATGATACTAAAGGGATTTGTGGTGCTGTGTCTGGGGGAGGGACGTCTGTGAGGTTTTGTTTTCGGTGCTGTTCTTTTTTATTTTGGAAGCAAGGTGCTTTCAGACCAGGAGGCTTCAAAGCAGCTCGGCACCTCGGGATCTGCAAGAGGAGAAAGATGCAAAAGAGCAATGAATAAAGAAAGGGTGGATGTAAATATCTGGAAGTGTGTGGTTAGAATCGCCTTGCTGTAAGCGAGATGAAGTGGCAGGATAGGCTCTCCCTGTGGCAGGCAGGTCCTTTGCCGAACGGGTCGAGAAAGAAAGAAGAAAACTACACTGGAAGTCAAGATTTACAATATCTAAAGCCAGATTGCGACTGACTTTAATTCCAGTCCTAGCTATTAGAGGGAGGTTTAGCTCTACTGCAAATATTTGCTTTTTTGTCCCCATAGAAACATCATTAGGGGAAGTTCATTTAATAATAAGGTCAATTAAAGAGTATTTTTCGACGAGTGGAGGAAAAATTGCTTTCCTACTGGAATAACCTCTTTAGGAATATCTGGCAACAATAAAGTAGTACGGCAGTTTACCAGAACACACTGATTTCCACCCGGGCCGGGAGGAGCGCGTGTGTTTGCGTGGGTGTGTGTACATGCGTGCACGGGTGAGCACACACGTCCACGCAGCGTGGCTGTGTGCACTCGCTGGTGGGGTGGACTTGATGTATAAAATACACGCTCTCGCATATATGTGTGGACACACATATACGTAGACATATGCACGTTTTCAGATTAAAGTAGTTCTTGTAATATCTTGTAGAACACTAAATATTCCCTTTTAATATCTAAATAGGTCAGTAATACAGTTCAATAACATTGGAGGTGTCTGTATATTCTCTCTCTTCAGTCTGTGATAAAACATTCTTTAAGACTATTGGGATTTTACACTGTAATTCTATTAAATAGTAATTGAAGGGTCGCGAGAGGCTATGATACAGGATCAGCAGTGTGTAAGCCGTCCGTTTGAACTTTAATTTGGAATCATAGGCAGATGGGATCATGGCCTCTTTGTGGTGCTTGCAGATTTAAAACTAGCCGGCACATGGAGGGGAAAAAAAAAAAACCCAACCCTGCAATGCAGATTCATTCATTAAACATGAAAGGTTAGTGCTAGAGAGGATAAGCGTTTAGATGTCTAGGTAAATACAGAAATATATTTTCCTCCCCTCACTTCCCTCCTACCATAACCCCCAACTATCTCAGTTACTGATTTTCTATTGTTTTTACAAATAACTTTCTATTATAGCCCTGGTGAGGCTAAGTGTACCTGAATGACTTATTTATACCTGCATCGCAGTCTATCTGCGAAACTTTTATTCCACCTGCAGCCGGGGGGGGGGGGGGGAGGAAGCCAGCTTTATATATTTATTTGTTTGTTTGTTTACTCTTTCGCTGCCTTTTCCTTGCGCCTCCTTGGACTATTTTTAAAACTCCCTTGGAAAGGATCGCGGGAGCCGAGCCCCGCTGTAGAGCTGGGGGGCCAGGGCAGAGGAAGAGCGAGCTGTTTTCAGTTTAAAAGGGGGTGGGGGGGGCAAAATAACGAATGTGGTCTGAATTGATCCGCCCGAGCCGGGAGGCGAGCGATAAACGCCACGTGCTGCAGGAGGAGCCGTGGGCGCTGCTGCTGCCTGTCGCGGGGAGCTGCGGAGCGCGGCCGGGGTGGCGACCGCGCCTGTCCGTGGGTGCGTGTCCGTGGGTGCGCGTTGGTGAACTCTTAGGCCCGAGGACGTTGTGGTTCCACCTTAGCTGGAAACAAAAGACTTTCCAACTGCGAGAGTCAAATCCCTTCCCCCCACCCCGTCCCCCCGCCCCGCCGGCTGTATCGTATTAAAAAGGAGCTTTCATTGTTTATTTCTAAATATTTGTGAAGCAGACAGTGTATGGGTTAACCTAATTAACACATCCATACTGTATATTCGTGGACCAAACGGTTCGGCGAATTTCTAATGCGATGGTTGAATGTGATAGTCATTTCTGTGTTACAGGAGATTACAGCAACACTGGAGCATTTCCAGATTGTAGATGGTTTTAGATGTTGAATTTCCAGATGAGTATTTACCATCATAACTAATTTAAGACCATTATTAAATAGAAATTCTCAGCAGGGCTCTTTAATGATGGAACACGTTACTAATTACAGAGTTTACGCTCTGTTTTGGCTAAGCAGTCTAGAGGGATGGGATTGTGCTCTGCATGCAAAGCCAATATTACTAACGAGGAGGCATCATACCCCTAACATTTCAATCATATTATTAAAGAAAGCCACTTCTTCCCTTATCTGCGCGAGGAGATAGCGAGAGCATTTTGTTTACCGGGCTCCCAAGCTCTGGAAATAGCTGGAAGAGGGAGTGGGATCCCTCCCCTGCCTCTCCCTGCTCCCGGCGGTCTGGCCTCGGCAGCCGGCCGCCGGCGGGGCTGTGCTAAAGCCGGCCGCCCCCGCTCCGCTCCCCGCCGCGGCCGCCCCCGCTGTCCTCCGCCGCCCCAGCCTCTGCCCGGCACTCCGCGCCGCCGGGGAGCGCAGACAGCAAGGGCTTAAGCGGAGAGAGCAGCTGGTGAGCCTTCCCAGAGATAGTTCCCCCCCCGCCTCCTCCCTCCGGTCCCTCACCCCCATCTCCCGGGACACCGTCCTCTGCGCGTCCCGGGAGGCGGCCGGCGCTTTTCCCCGGAGGACGGCGACGCTCCCGTCGAAGCCCGAGGAAGGGAATCTGCCCCGCGAGGTTTGTAATAATCTGAGAAGAGGTGTGCCAGGCTGCGGGAGAGGGGTCTCCACCGCAGCCCCCGCGCCCCCTGCTCCCGTAGGAGCGGGAGAAGGGGGACCCCGGGGCGGCCCGGCGCCCCTGGCCCGGCGGCTGGCTAAGTCCCTGCTCCCCTCCTCTGTCCCCTGGGTCATCCCACACGTGCAGAGCTGGCACTCGCCTGCCCTCGCCGTTTCTTTGGGAATACAATAGCCCTGGAGACAGAAGGAGGCAAAGAAGATCCATGGCTTATTTACGCATCTCAGATGTGGGCCACCTAAAATTACATTTAGTTTTCCTGACAATGGCAATTTTCCTCTTACCCACCCACTTCCCGGCCCACCTCCTCCCTCTCTCCAGGTTACGGAGCACGCTGTTGCGTTCAGACCCGGTGTCAGTGCTGCGTTTTTGTTGCCCTTGAAAGGACGACAGACGGTTCTCAGCCTATTTTCATTCTCGCTATCCATTAATGGATTTGATCTGGACGATTAATAAGTACCGAAGACAGGTTGGCAATAACCTGCTATTATGTTCGGTGGCGGTTTTGCCCGAGTAAAGACTTTTTGGATTGGCTCGCTCTGCCTATCTTAAAGAGGTGCAGTATCTATTCTCTCTATGTATAGACAAACGCATCCACGTATATGCGTGTATATATACACACAAACACATATACAGAGAAACACATTTCCTCTTTATACACACACACAAATTTGCAAGGGCGGTTGCATATTTTCCATTTTCCCCCTCAACCTGGCCTTATAGAACAGGAAAATCGAGGAGGCACAAGAATACAGGCCAATGACCGGAGGCTCGAAAGGTTTTCCCCTCTACTTCTCTTTTAAAGAACCCTTTCATGCCATCTACTCGACAATCTGAACATAAAAATCTTCGGATGGATTTGAGGGAAATTAAATTGTCTCCCCCCACTGTGTGCTTGCGAGCGAGTCAGACTGTGTTAACTGTTCTAAATGGATTCTCTCGGTTTGTCTACTTATGTGTTTTACTGCAGCGTGTCTTGTTCAATAACGCAGGATGTGGCACTCGGTGTAAATCCGGCCGCTCTTCTGGGGCCTCGCCGCTTCCCGGTGTCAAGGAACTCCATCTCGGCGGCCGCGCCGCCTCCCGCCCCCCTCGGCTGCCGCCCCAGGACGGGGACCCGCTCCCTGCTGCTTAGGGGCGCTCCGCACCGGGTGGTTCCTCCCGGGAATGGGGCTCCCCAATCCTCCAGGCAAAGCTAAGCAGAAGGCAAGCCCCGGGGATGGACACGCACCCCCTCGGGCCAGCTGACCCTCCCTGCGCGCTCCCACAACTGCCCCACTCCTACCGAGGCACAGCCAGCCATCGCCGGGGGGAAGGAAGGAAGGAAAGAAGAAGGATGGAGGGATGCCCGCCCGGGGCTGCCGTGCCGCCTCCCCTGCGCGGGGCCGGGGGCGCCGTGCTCGGTACCGGGGAGCCGCCCCGCTCTGACCGCCCCCCCCATTAGGCGGGCCCTGCCGGGCCGTGCGGTGCCGTACCGTGCCGAGCCCAGCCCAGCCGTGCCGGGGCTCTGCCCGCTGTGCCCCCTACCCGGCGGGTCCTTCCCGCCCCCCGGCGTCCCGGGCGCCGTGTCCCCGCCGCGCCGCGCTCCCGTCGCCACCGACGGCGCCTCAGCCCGTTTGGAAACTGACTCATTCTGTAAATAATCTTTGACGTCCCCACAAAGCCGCCCTTCGAGAGGAGTTTATTAGCACGGAGCCATTAAAACAGATGTCATGTTAGCTTCCCCGTGACATTTGGGTGACACATCTCTCCCGATGAATTGCTAATTGTCTTCCCGCCCGCAGTAAACATCCCGCTCCATTGTCTGCGCTCAAGAGAGTTTCTGCCGCAAAATACGGTCCTGCGCGGCGGAGAGACCTCGCCGTGCGCCGCCCCGGCCCCTGCCCCGGCCCCGGCCCCCTCGGCCGCACGGCGAGGTCCCTCCCGCCCCTCAGCTCCCGCCCGCCGCTGCCGCCCCCCGGCTGGAGCCACGGCCCCTTCCCCGCACCTGGCGGTGCGGCAGGCCCGACCCGACAGCTCTGCCTCCGCCGACGCTCCTCCGGGCTGGGCGCTCCTCGTTCCCGCAGCCACAAGGACCCCCCCGCCCTGGAGCGACCCCCGGCCCGCCCCAGCCCCAGCCCCTTCCCGCCGGTCTCCCGGAGCGCAGCCCCGTCCGCGGGGAGGGGATGAGCGCGGCCCTCCCGCCGTCTCTCCCCGTCTGGCGTAACGCCCTTCCCCAGCTCCTCCGAAATGTTTATTTTGCCTGGAACAAAAGGTGTGTGTGGCGGGGTGGGGGGAAGGCTGCCAATTTCCAGCAAAGTCCAGGCACGGCGGTGACACATGTCATTTTCTGTAGACTTCGGGTTTGAAAAGCAACGCCGAGCCTTCTCCTCCCTGGTGGAGGCACTCGGAGGAAACAGTCTGAGGGCTTTGAAGGGATAAGACAGAACAGCCCTAAAGAGGAGCTTTGCAGCTGAGTGGCCGAGTGAATCCGTCTTACCTATGTACATAGGGTTTCATATTCATAGCCGTTGTCTGTACGTTGATACATAATCTCTCGCCCTTGTTAATTCTCAATAGATGCAGAGATAACTAATCCTCCCAGCTAGATGGACACGGGAAGATTACGTGAGTGCAATCCATCTACCTATCTGCCTGTATACCCACACGCACATATACACACGCACCGGCAGACGTAAAGCGATTTCATAGGGTTTCCTTCCAGAGGAGTACACAGAGGTAGACAGATGCGGAGCCCGGCGCCTCGCCTACCAGATGTAGAAATATTCGGTGTGAATAAACATATACGTATCGCTCACCCATTTGGGGCTACCTGGTGCCATAGTTTTTATGTACTGCACCCACTTTCTCTCCCTCTCCTCCGCAACGTGCTCGAGTTTTATACCAACACGCACAAGCTTTTCTTTAGAGAGGAGAATTACGGAAAGAGGGAGAGGCAGGCGAAAGATTAGGTAGATCCGGAGTCTTTAAAAAAAAGCCACCCAAAACAGCACTTGAAATTATTTAGCTGCTGGATAAAGAGACCTATTTGGCATCAAATGAGACATTATTTTGATTACCCCAAAGCGGTACCGGTCCTTAACGCCAGACAGCCTTTGCAGGGAGAGTTACCTGGGCTCTGCTTTGTTCTGATTTTTAGCATAGATGTTTTATGGATGCCAGTCGCAAAACAAAGCGGTCTTGGGATGCCTGATAAATCTCGCCCCGAGTGTGCCTAGCCCCTGCCCGCCCCCAGCCCCGGGGTGCTAAGCCCCCCCTTCCCCAGTGAAGCCGGGGGCGACGACGCTCGGAGGGGGCGGGCAGCGCCCGTCCCCGCCGTGGTCTGAAGTCGGTTGAGTTTGTGAATGTCTCTTGATGCCTGTCGGTCCCCGCGGGTGGGGTCGCTTTGCAGCCACCCGGTGGGGTGCCCGGCCCGGGGCCGGCGGGAGCGGCCCCGCGGCCCCCCCGGGCCCCGCCGGCCCCCCTGTCCCCCCATCCCCGCAGGGAACCCGCAGCCTGCCAGCCGCAGCTCTGTGCAAATGGGAGCCCTGTCCCCGGCGCAGGAGGGGTGGGGGGTGGTTTCAAATGCCACCTCACTACTCCTCGGTGAATATTAAACATCATTGTCTTACAAATGAGGAGAAACAGCTACCGTCAGAATAATAATAAACTACTACTTGAAACCCCAAGTCTCTCATAACGGGTCGTTAGAGGCGACGAAGCTCTTAGCTCTAAAATCGGATTCCTCCCACCTGCGACTTCCCCGTGTCCTGATGTCCTGAAACTGCCCGTCCTGATTGTAATCTTTGTTCTGCTATTAGCGATACAATACACATTGGTCCCCACAAGAATGATCCGGGATGAATTAATCCTGCAAGGACTCTTCCCCGAAAAAAGAGCACCTTCACGCCGCTCCCGCCCTTCCGATGATCAAGCTGCCTCCTTGATTGGGAATTGTAATTTTCGGGGGGAATACGGGAGTTTGTCACTGAATCTATGTCAGAAGGGGAAGGTAGTCCGCGCTCCCTTGCCAAGATTTTTCCCTTCGGCTAATGACTTTGCCCTATGTCAGTGAAGTCGCAAAGACTTGTTTTTATCTGCAGGTCCAGGGCAATTGTTGAAGAATCCTTTAATTTTACACCTCTCTGCTGCGGCTGTGAATGAGTCAGTCGCTCACTCGAGTATTACCGTGTATCAGAGGGGAAACAGCTCACTGCAGACAAATAGGGATCGTGTATTAGGAAACAGCTTCCCGAGCTGTATTGTTCCGACTGATGCTTATTTCTCTCATTGCAAAATCAAGATACTCCTCGGTCTCATGCAACATCCTAGCGTTACATCTCGAGAAGGGAGAGAGAAGTCCGGAGAACTGAAGGTGACAGATTGGAAAAAGCAGGCAGGAAACAAGCCACATCACCCCTCCAAAACAAAAAACCTTCTCACCAAAATAAAGCACTAAATAAACCACAAATCTATACGTAATCAATACTGATCTGGAACCAATCTGTTCCTCCCCGGCTGCGTGCGGATCCCAGGGCTGCAAGTGCTTGTGATGACAGAGAGTAGGAGGGTCATTTTCTAACAAGGGTGCTCACTGTATCTGAGCTCCAAATTATCCAGAGAGGACAGATGGCCCTTCTGATCTTATAATGAGAGCAGGGAGTGATTATCAGTCTGAACCAAAAAATGATGCTCTGCTGACATATTTTCACAGTTCTGAAATCTGTGCTTGCACTTATGCCTCGCTTCATATCCCTCTTCGTTTAATTTAGGCATCGTTTGGGATTTTGGAGAGCTGTGTGAAATCCGCTCATTTATCTCTGTCTGTGCGTCTCTGCCTCTCTCCCCATGCATCTATCTAGGACATGTGTACAGACACAAAACAAAGGAAAGCAAAAGGTCACTTCACAGGAACTCTTAAGCCAAATCACGCTTGGCAAAATATTTATATATAAATATATTTGCCAATAATTAAGAAGCCCAGCTGCCTCCCGGATGCCTAGATTTTATGTTTGCTTCTTGGCCGTTTTCTGGAGCTGTTGCATTCCATCTTTGCAATTACTGCGATACGCAGTGAATCAGCCCAGCCCGAGCTCCCTTTGCAAAAAAAAAAAAAAAAATTCGTACTTGTGCATGTACATATTTGGATTTTGTATTCACGCTTTAACTATTTTTTTTTTTTTTCAGAGAGTAGAATCCTCTGTGGAGGACGAATACAATCATGATGTCCAGGTAAATGTAAAGGGAGATATTCCTTTCATTTGCAGACTGCTGCGACTTTTCAGCCTAAAAGCAGTGTTAGTTCACCTCTATCCAGCAGAGAAAGCGTTGCAGAGAAGGAGGCCCAGGGAAGTTTCCAAAATATCTCTAGTGGCTGGCAGGAGTCAGATCTCCATCCCTCTGTTGGAGTCCCTCAGAGGTGAGCTTGCAATTGCGAAGAAGTTTGGTCAGTACAAACAAATTAAACCGGGGAACTGTTCAGTGGTTACACAGTCATTTCACTCTCTTATTTACACTGTAATATTGCATTACCCTCTAATTGTCACATATACTTTTCACTCTCCAAATATGAAAGACAAATATTGAATCCATTTAAAGTTGTACCACTTACCCAGCTGACCGGCTGGGCAGGGAAAGCATTTTCAGCGTGTTCTTGCTGCCATCTACTGGTCCCGCAGCTCTGAGCTATCCCTTCGTCCCTGTAGCTTTTCCCTATTTTCCAAGCCGAGAAGAAAAATGCCTACGGCAAGCTATGGGAAATGCAGCTAAATAGGAAAAGCCGTCATAATGTTGCCAGTGGCACTGGGAGGTCGCCACGCCATTCGTTTTAAGCATAGGGAATAACTCCTCTTTTCTTCACTGGAGCCATGCTCTCGATTTGGAGCTAAGTAAGTGCATGTATCTTTGCAGACTCCAGCTCTAGATGTAATGTGATTTTATACAAGGAAAACAGTTATTTTGTATTTTTGGTATTAAGATATTCCAATATTATAGTCTTTGAAGAACAACCGTTTGTTTTGTAGGGAAAAAAAAAGTTTCAGATATCCTATATCATTACCATCGTCGTGTTTAAAGGCAGCTATTGCCAAAGTTTTCCCTAGTCCCTTTTCCTTCTTCAGGACCTGTCTGAATTCCACCCCCAAAATGTGGCAGGAGGTGTGCCATGCTACATAAGCAGCAGCAGTGTGGCTTTGTCTGTATTTTGTCAACATTTTCTCTAGAAAGTAGCTTGTTTTCACAGCAGAAGCATTTTCCCTTAGGTATCATCTCATGTTATTGTCTATTTCCAAATGACTGCTAATTTGAAATAAAGACATCATCTAGTAATTTTATCCCATGAAACACACACTATATACATAAACAACTTCTTAAAGGAATGTGTGGTTAGGAGAAATGGATAGAGTAATACTTACCATTTTCACCTGTAGATTGCCTGGGCCAGGTCCACTGAGGGCTGAACTATCACTTAACTACAGAGGCTTGAGCTAAGCCTCCCAGGTTCCTGCGTTTCCCCCAGTGAAGCCTCCACAACACCCACACTGCAGATACACAGTGTATAGCCACTGTCCACGTTCTGAGGGCATCAGGAAGATTTGGGCCTTGGGCCCAGCAGATACCTCAGGCCAAGCATCCCTTTCCAAAGCCCACCTGCAGGGCCTCACTCATGGGACACTGAATTGTCCTCTTAAAAATGCTGCTACCTCCATGGTCTCTTGGGATGTGAGAAACTTGGGTATTGATTCTTACTCCAAACCAGGCAGGGTATAACCACAGTTAACTACAGAAAACCTTTCTTCTATGTGACAGAAGTGCAACTTAAGGAAAGGAATCCTGACTAAGTACATTGACTGGATGGGCCACATCCCTCCAGAGCAGTGATTTAGGTGAATCCTAATTCCCCTAATGCCTTAGGTTTTATCTTTTGGAGATAGGTTTCCGAGGTAGTCTTTCTTAGTCACCTTACCTTCTCTGTTCAGAATTCTGCCTAGTTTAGCCATCCCGTGCCTCCATGTCACCGATTCCGGGGCACTTGCCCTTTGGTACCAGGGATCTCCATATAACTGCATTTAAGAACCCAAAGTTTAAAACTCCACTTGGTGTGAGAACACCTACAAAGCAAGAGAGGCAATGCTGAAAGCTTAAATTGCCTGTGCCTTATTCTGAAAAGCCAAAGTTAAACAACTTGGTGTCCACACAAGGAAACTGAGACTCAGAGAGGAGACACCATGCCTACAACTAATACAACTAATCAAGGAATAAAGCCACAACCTACAGATTCCCATCTGCCCTCAACTTCTGCACTATCTGACAGAGCATACAGGTCTTTTTAAGGATACACAAAGAATTATAATGTGTATTTTGAAATTGCAGATTTTTAAATTAAAGAGATTGACAATATGTCATGAAATATGTACGTCCTGGTGACCCCCTCCCCCTGTCACCTAAACACTGCCAATTTTGACCAATGGCTTCAATGAGATCTGAGCAGAGGAGTGGTCTGGTGTGAGGTAGCTGAGGTATTGATCAGCAGAACAAGGCCTTCACAAACTGTCAGAGAGGCATAGCCATGTCTCCAAGATCTCTGAGTGTCACTCTGTCTTTAAGTGCTGCTTGTTTCTGATTAAGTAATACGGTGCTAGTTGTACCTGTAGGAAGCGGATGTGACAGCTTTTGGCTCCTAAGTGACTAGCTAGCCACCCTGGGAAGCTACCTGATACCTGCTTTTCTTTTACCGCTGTTCGTCTGAGTTTGAATGTCCATAGAGATTCTGCCTCAGCAAGCGTGAACATCATCGTCGTATTAAAGAGAGCATTATATTTAAAAGTATTTAGCAGGACTGCTGAAAAACAGCGGGACATATCTGTTGCATGTTCTGCTTAGCCAGTGTGATATCCACATGACAGATGTGGTCCGTGATCACTTGTTTTTTAATCTGATAACCACTTTCACTTACACTTGCAAAATGCACTAATGCACTGCAGTACGGTGCTGTAATGCGGCATATACTAGCTGCGCACATTTAACTTGTGTGCTGCTCTAAAATACCTGTGCCTCCTAGGTTGAACAGATGGCCATGGAAGATGTTACATGGTATCTCTGGTTAAGTGCCTCTCTGCACATGAGAAAGTTATTTTTGGGCAATATAGCATATGATCATACGGGTCCTCTGCGACTGAGATGCAAGCTTGCAGGGAACACAGCTGAGGCATGTTCTCAGCTTGAGTCGGGGTGGGTGAGAAAGGTTTGTGTCGTTTTGCACATTCTGAAAGATTCAGAAATCATGGCAACAAGCTTTGTGCTGAGACTGTTGGCTAGCTTTCATTAAACAAGACATTACTTTTATTCAAGGGAACAATCTAGAATCTTGTATAAGTGAAGACATCACGAGGGATTCTGAAAAGCCCAGTGGAAAAAATTATGTTATTGTTGTTTTAAATAATGTTCAGCATATGACACTGTGGAACATAACGAGTAGCCGGAACATCTTGCTGCATCACTAATTCATAGTAATACAATTCTTTTTTCTGAGATGGTTTGCAGTCCTTCTTGTACTAACATGTAAGTGGTACTTTGAAGTCAATTGATGCCTACTGTTCAACGTAATTAGCAGATTTCAAAATGGAGGGATTTTATTCTATGAAAATGTTAACAATTTAAACTTCTATTTCCGGACAACAAAAAGGCAGAATTATGAAATTTTTGGTACTCAGGAATATCTACATGATCTACCAAAATCTTCCATTTCAGTAATGCTGGAACACTCCATGCTGAGTGAACAACTCCATGTTCCATATTAGAACATTTTTAACTAGCTCTTATTATCAGATAATAAAGTGGCTAGAAGGATAGGAGACTGACTGCTCTGCAAAATAATCATTTACACTGAAACTGATCACTCTTATTATTATGATTTATGTGCTAAAATATGTGTATGAATTATGAAAGAAGGGAGCTTGCATTTAATTTAAATAGTATTCAGAGCAGAACTATTGAGATTTTGAAACCTCGAGAACACCTTAAGCATTACTTTATCTATGCTGAGATTCCTACAGACAAAGCACAATGGGAAGAACAGGATTTATTTTTCTTATTTTGTTTTGAGAAGAGGAAAACAATACCCTGTTTACACTCTTAACCATGCTCTTTGGTCTTTAAAACTGCTGTGAAGTTATATGAAGAGGATTAGCCTTACCACGCAGCTTCACACATAAATTGCAAACCCTACTCCTGGTACTGAACATCCATTTGGGAATGATCCAGGCTTCCCATGTGGATCAGGCCTACTCAGTGTTCACCTGAGAGTCTTGTTCCAGAGATGATGTGGTTAAACAGTACATCCTAAAGAACCACCTATTTGAGAGTCAAGTTCCTAAATCTGTTGCAGAGCTGCGTACCCCAATGTACAGTTGCTCAAGTGCTTGAAAACTTTTCTTTTTCCTCCAAATTACATTCAGAGCATTTTAAACACTTCTCAGTCCATTCACCTGAACTATATCTGGTGAACTGCCTTCCTCTCCTCAATTTTTCCATGTTTCTGCCAATGGGAAACATAAAATGAACCCTTGCTTTCATAGGGGACCAAAGCATCTCTGTGTTAAATTTGATGCTGCAGTCTGGATAGATGAATTCTGAATAAATGCCAGTCTTACCCCAGTGGTATGCACTTTCAGAAAATGTTCCACAGCCCATTTTCCCATCAAGTATATTGAAGTGACATCTTTTCTGGCCTCCACTGGCTTTTGGTCAGACTAATTTGGTCTTAGCAATTGTAAGCGGTGTAGGAAATATTGTGCATTTTAGAACTGAAGCTTTGACATGATACAAGTTAGACCTTGTTGAGCAATCTGGATAATCATGTGTTTTATGGCTTTCAGATGTTCTTGCTGCAGCATAAAGGTCCATAAATATTTAGAAGTCCATGGGAGTCTATGGTCCATTTATGCCTGTTTTATGTAGCATTGTTTTTCTTTATTGAAGTTTGCTATTTCATGTACGACAGCAGCATTGTAGTTTTCAAATAGGAATATTTTTTTTTCTACAGTTTCTTACAGAAGCATTGAGGTGATCAGAAGATGAATTCTATTTAACACTCTCAAACTGGAAGATATCAACAAAGATTAGCTGGAGAAAAATAAAGAAATAATCTATGACAGTGTTGAGAATGATTCCTAGAATTTTAAATACTTGTTAAAGGCTTTGCTGTATTTCACTTCAATAAACATCATGCTCTAGTTACTACTTGAAACCATAGGGGCATTATCCTGTGCAGCACTTATCAATATTTTAACATGTGAAAGTCAAATGATGTTGAAACATTGAACTATATTTCCATCTGTGCAAGCTAAAATGGTACAAATGCATCCCTTGTAATGGAATACTACATCCCTAGTTACTTTCTTACAAGTGATACCTGATTCCTCTTTATTTTCTGTAGTTGTTTCCATTGCTCTGATGGTGCCCAAAGGAAGACTGTCTTTTAAAATTAAAGTTTATAGCATTTCAGGAGTTTTAACCCAACCTGCTTTAAATCCGGAGAAAACAAATGCTTGGAACATGCTATTAAAATTGGTAACTAATTTTCTGTTGTCCTTGCCTTGGTGCTAAATCTCTCTGTGCATGTACGTTTTGCGTGGAAATAGGTATTGGTATCAAAACAAAGAACCTGAGAGTGGCTAGAGCAGAAGCGTACTGCTCCTGTAAGAGATTGTTGGAGCTTGTGCCCAGTGGAAAAATTCTCGGCATTGTCCGTGTACCGCTTAGTGGGCAATAACAGAAGAGGATTGCATGTCCCTCCATACGACAGGAAGCAACAAAAGAAGGAGGCTGCTGCCAAGGATTGACCATTTCAGTGGGGTTTCTCTGAACCAGCCATAAACCTCTGTATACCGCGGCCCCAGAGTCCCCTGAATTAGGCACACCTGGGTGGCCCATCAAATATTAGACCAATTACCTGGTTTTGCCCCATTGGGTGGCAAACCAGAAGAAGGATCACTGCACCACTGCAAATGGGTGTCACACAGGTGTGATGGCATGAAAGTGTGAGACCCATGCCAAATGTTAACTGCATCACTCAGCATGTCACTCAAGAGCCTCTACCCCAGCAAGATGTTCTTTTATTGGCAACCCAGCACAGATTAACATGATTGGCACCCCTTCTGCAAACTAGTCCCCTGTTGCTTCTGTTATTGATGACAGTGGGGACCTTCCTTCCAGCTGGTCACTATGTTTCTTTTCTTGGCTTACATCACAACAGTTTGTTTTGTTGCATGTTCTGCTTGTTTCTTCTGACTTTCCTATCTGAGGCCTTGACCTGCATTCTCATGGCAACCAAACATTTTCTTCCTTATTTCTTGGAGGTATCTGCAGCTTTATCTCTCCATAGTCATGTGGCATCGTCATGGTCGCGTTTCTTGTATGGTCTCCTTCCTAGTGAAGCTTGGACTGCTGCCTTTTGCTATGGGTTTATAAAAGGATTTGATGGCTACCATATCTGCTTAATCTGCTTCAAGCACTTCTCTCCAGCCTTTTAGGGGCTGCTCATTTAGTTACCATGTTTCTCTGCACAGTTGTAGTCCTACTAGGCTGTAGCATCAAGCGAAGCAGACTTTTGGTTCTCCTGCCCACCTTTTCTGTGGTAATGGGAAGGTGAATTTTTCTGTTGCAGCATTGCCGGACTGGGCTCTCTTCCTGCTTTATCTGAGGTCTTCCTCTAGGTGTTCAGGTAGATTAATGAGTCAAACAAAGAGTCAAGGTAAACAGAAACAGGCATCCTTAATTATCTGACCACGTTCCTTCATGTGGCTATTGCTGCTTTCAGTTTCACCTGGGAGAGAAGCAGTTACGTAGGCTACATGGGGCATGACGATTGTCTCTCTTTGCACACTCGTACAGTG
This sequence comes from Larus michahellis, assembly GCF_964199755.1. Lineage (NCBI taxonomy): Eukaryota > Metazoa > Chordata > Aves > Charadriiformes > Laridae > Larus > Larus michahellis. Next base: position 34,334,798 of record NC_133898.1, read on the forward strand.
TCATATGGCAACCAGATCTGTGCTTTGTGGTCCCCTGCTGACCAGCAACGGTCAGTACTCCAGAATGCCAGTTATGTACGTGCCCAGCGAGGAAGCTTCTCTTGTTTCATGGGCTTCCTGGCTTCTCGCACTGGCCTTAAATGGGTTTCACTGAATACAGCTGACAATTGGTCACATTTTTCCCAGGGCTTTGCTGACTCTGCTTTATATTTTTTAATCTCCTTGTGAGGATATCTACTAGCAGTCTTTTACTGTTGTTTTGCAGTATTTTGGGGAATGAATTTCAGAGGGCTTCCCATCCATCTGGAATTGACTTGATCTATCAGTCTGTAAGTGGCTGTAAGCGCATCCAGTGGAAGGGCTGCAACCATTTGGTCAATATGTTTCTTGTGCAGTGGGTGCATCTAGAGTACCTTCAGAGTTAGTAAAGTTATACAGCAGATACTGCTGCCTGCTTCAGAAGACCAATCCAAAACTCGATCCCCACTACCATAGGATAATCGTGGTGCTGGAATATAACATGGGTCTTTCTGCAATGCTGCACTTTTCCTATGGTTGCTTATAGGCTGAACATTTTCCCTTCTTGCTTTCCATTGGATCCTGACATCTGCATTTTCCATTTATCTGTCTGCCCGGCTTCATATTTGCCTTTACCTAGAGTACTTGGACCGTGCTGGTCTATGTCATTACTGCAACCCTTTCCCAGACAGTCCAGCCACTCTCACTGTTTGGATTAATTGCTTCAGGCTTGTGTCTCTTTGTCTTCTTTTCTATAAGTTACAATGGAGAGTCCCAGGCAACACACTAATGGTGGTGGGAAATGACAGCAGTGACTGGACATAAGATAACATCTCTTAGAACTCTGTAGACTCATGTGGTTACCAGGGTCCACCAGGGAAAATTGTTTTTTTGTCAGCGGTTCAGCAGGAAACTCTGAAATGGAAATACTGGGCCTTTGTGAAAGATTTTGATTTTTTCAAACTCTTGCATCGATCACCAGTACATAAATCCCAAAAGACCAGATCAAGCATTCAAGCTTCCAAGAAGATCAACCACGGTTAAGCATGGAGAACACAGGGCCTTTGGAAAATGAAGCCTGGCTGAGATTTGTGGCATAGATGATTCGACAACTCTAGCTCAACAGTAAAATCAGTCTTTGATCAGCTTTTTGTTGTAAATGGTAAATAAATGTTTTTAACAAAGATTGGAGCTGAGCTGCAGTGCCTGGATATCCACTCCTGGGTGTCTGCTATGAAGTTGGACACAGAGGTAAGTAATGCCAAGTGAGGCGTGTGATGCTGATGTCAAATGTTCCACGTTTGAGGCCCAGATGACCCTGGCTTCTATCTGTTGTGTGCCCCACAACTGACATTGCCTGAAAGTTTACATGTGGATGCCAGTTATTATCTCTATTAAGTAGGCAAAAGCTGAAAGTACTTGTTAGGCATAATATATCCCAATGGTCATGCAGTATTTTAGATGGGCTTTTGCACCTTTTCCTCCCAAAGAGACTAGAAAATAATAACCTTCACAAGCTCTGTTCCTACTTTCATGCTGTGGCAAAATTTTTGATCTGGAAATCCAGCATTGTTAGAAGCGTGAGCAGGTTTTTGTAGTGTACTGTGTATGCTACATGTTATGTTTGCCTGCCCAGGACATTAGCGTCCTTGATATGAACCTCCATAGACTGACAAATGTCATCCTTTCTAATGCACTACAGGTAAAGTAGCTCTGCCCTGAGATAGCAGATGAGATTCAATGTAAATAAAGGTAGATGCATATGGAGAAAAAGCGGTCCATATAAGGTCATGGCCTAAATTTACAGTGTACCTATGCCATGAATATTATGTGTTGTTCTGAGCCCCTCATCTCTAAAATAATATAGCAAAAATGGAAAAGGTTCAGAGAAGGGTGACAAGGATGGCCAAGTGTAGGAATAATATTGTATGAGAACTGAAGGTGTAATATTCAAAGCAAACAGAAATAAGAATTCCCTTACACAACATGCATGTGCAGCACTGTCTGCTGCAGGGTGCTGTGAATGGCAAAAGCTGACCTTGATTCAGGGAGACACAGGGAGAATTAACAAAAGAGAAGTGCATCCATCATGGCCCACTAAATACAAATTATTTTGGATCTGGAAGTCCCTGAGCAGCAGAGTCAGGGAATGTGGGTATGTGGTTTTAGTAGTTTGCTCTCAGAGACAGATTACTGGGCTGGGCGGATCTTTGCTCTGATTCACTATGGCCACTCTTAGCATTTATGTTAGAAGACTCCATATTTCTAAATAAAATGACAGCTGTCGGGTGGCCAGTCTTCCGTTCTAGTTTCCTGTCCAAAAGTGGAAAACCATATTTGAGCCCCTTCCCTTTGAACCTGGCAGCTGGACCAGGCTCTTCCGTTTGTGCCTGGAGTCATGAGCAGTGAAACACATATTCGATCTACAGCCCAGACTCTCCTCTAAAAGATTTGGGTTTGTGCCAACAAGGAACAAAACCACATTTTCAAATTTTTAGTGCTGCTGCAAAGGGAATGATGCCTTCTCTAACGTGCTTTTCCCGAGTTCAAATGGAGGAAAGACCCAAAGCCTCACCTTCTTCATTTTCCTCTCTGCTTACAGAAACTGCTTTCAAAGAGGTAGGTGGCTGCTTTGGTCAACCATTCTGGAGGTATTAGGATGGGCTTTGGGACCCAGAATAAAGCAGAAGGTTATGGAGTTTCTATACAATCAGATTTCACTTCGTTTGGCAAGATCATCCTGCACCTGGAAAGGTAGGCAATAAAACTGCAACCTGTTTTCTACCTAACATATGGTATCTAACCCCACTAGAGGCATGTGCTTGGCAAGCAAAAAGAGTGCAAATTTGATTTAGGCACATATTCAATAGTAGTCATATGGTTTCCACACGCTCTGCTTTGGAGAGAAGCCAGCGTGCACAAACAAGGGGATATATAATACCAGTAGTATGGAATTCTCTTCCTCTTTTCAGCTTTCACTAAAAATTAGGTGTCTTTGTTAGGGAACACAAACCATTCCTTCTGGCAAAATAACCCTTGAAACCCTGGCCTTCCATTCATCTTCTTGCATGTATAAAACAAGTTATGAGGTCTAAAGGATCACAAAAAGGACAGGAAAATACATTCATAGGCTGTCATCTTTATTCATGTTTTGTTCACTTCATTATTCACTTCATTATTTATTTCAATAAATGTTATCTGAAGTCCAGAGGTATGTAGGAATCCTAAAGCAATGGCAGCTGTCAGGAGCTGGCGTCTGTGAAAATAAGCTGTGCTGGACATCCACGTTTGAGTTTTCTCTGCCTCAGTTTACCTACCTAAAAAGAGGAAAGCTGTACCTGCCAGCTGAATTGCCTGGTCCATTGTGGGATTAAATGGGTGATTGGAAAAAATGTCTTGAAGTTCCTATCTGAAAGACTGTGTATTTGTGAGGTGTTATGGTGTTTAAACAATAAGTGGTAACATGCAAGTTCACCTTATTCATTGCACTATGTAAAAGTAGCGCATTAATGTTTTGGGCGGTTTCAGCTTGGGATGGATTAGAGATGTCTCTAAATGCATTGATACATGCAAACATACTGAGACCGACGGATCTGTTTACTCAAGAGACAAGCTGCCATGGTGTCATTGCCAGTGGGAGCTAGAAAGTGAGGAGACTGCACCAGGGCTAGGGTCAAGACAGCAGTTATGGCTACTGTTAGACAATTCAACAGCTTGGCAGTTCTTCCTCCTCCTCCTCTGCTGTCTGAAGGCAAATGATTACCTGAGGTAGGAAGCGGACCGTTCAGGCAATGCCGTATTTCATGCTATTTCATGTGTGTCTTACTGCCAAGAGCTCCAAGTAGTATGTACTTTTCTTCCATCCTTCAGTTTGGAAGTTTCATCCTTTTAATTGCTGCACTTGAAATCAGGGATCTACAACAGATTGACAAGAGAGTTGTTAATAGACTGGACAAGATTTGGCCATGAACATTTTGATGAATAATTGTGAGCTGTTTGGACACAAGACAGTTCCTCTGTATTCATACACTGAAAATCTTGACTATATTTGAGACCTGTGGTTCTGGACGGATGGAGAAATAACTGACCTCCTTCTCCAGCAGTGAAGAAGCTTCAGAGGAGCCCAGCTGTGTGCAGGCATGTGGCTACTGGGTGTTCAGGTGGAACAACTGTCCTGGGGTCTGCGGGCTGCAGAAACAGTGCAATATCAATATAAGCACTCACTGACTGAACATTGAACCCAGTCCATTTGCTGGTACTGGAGCCCATCTCAATCACACCGTGTTACTGAGGTTGAATAGAGATGTTGGCATTCAGGAAGTTTTGTTCAAATAATGGGTTGGCATGAAGGCTAGCATGGGGCCTCAAGGTACAGAGGATTTGTTTGTCTTCTGGTGAGATTTCAGACGTAGCCCTGTCACTACGTAAACTGAGTATTTGTTACTGCACCCCCTTGTTGCTACACTACTGAGATGGAAGGAAGCACAAAGGCCATAAAGCAAAATTTTAAATTTGGGATTATGAAGTAAGGTTGTTAAATCACATGTGGGAGCTGATGTGTAAGCTTGATTTACAGAACAGGCCAGTCACCCGTTGGTCCTGGCATGATCTGATGTCATGTGCCCTCACTTTTTATCACAGGTTGGCCCCTATGACATGAGAAAAGATGAAAGGAAATCCTAAAGAGGCTCTGAAGTGTATGTTCTTTCATGTTCTAAGTTGGAAGGAGGGAACAGATGAAGGAGGACAGGTCCTTGCATTAAAGACAGGCTCCCTGTCTGAGAGCACTCAAGCTCGAGACTATTCCCAGTGCAGCAGTGAGGCTACCGCCAACAAACAGGGCAGCTCTGAACGTGTCGCTGCAGGGTGCCGAGGCAGACGGGTGCTTCCAGACCGGCCACTGTGTCCTGTTATGTTAACAGACCTGTAAAAGGAACAAGGTATACAGGTGCTGTGTAATGCCCAGGGCTCATGAGGAGGACCGGGGAAGAATGATCTGTCTTTCTGAGAGAAATCGGCTCCAGGGACTGATGGTGTCTTCCTTGGCTCACATAAGGAAATTCTCCCCCAAAGCCAAATCCGTGCCTCTTTTAATACACATTATATTGATTCTGTCCACTTTACCTAGCCTGCAGGTTCTGGGAGGTGGAGGTGAAACTCCACAGCACTGAAGACCTTCACTCCTTGACACATTCCCCTCTCAGGTTACATGCTGTCTAGAAAGTGACAGTACAGGTTCTGTTGGTGAATGAGCATTGCTAAATATGCTGTACAAAAGTGTGCAGCTGGAACAAGGCATTTCAGCATCTCTCTCCCTTGGAGAGTCAAGCAGAAGTCAGAGTTGTGCATGTGTGTGTGAAAAAAAAAGGCACATCACGGCAGCACGAGATGAGAAAGGGATCTTCCACAGTTATACTCGCCACTGAGAGTGACACTGACATTTGGCACTTTTCCGATGCCTTTCAGCTGAGTGTATTAGAGAACCCTGCAAGTACAGAGTCTCTCAGAAAGGGTTATACTGAGAGACCAAGAAATTAGCTGGGCAGATGAAAGTCATGCAGACAACAGTTCTTAAGCACTCCAGGGGCGGGATGTGTGTGTATCTGCATTGCAGGCTTGGGGCCTTTCTCCCAATGCATTTAGTTAAGAACGTTCCAAATTTAAAGTATCCCCACTATTATTTTTTCACCGAAGAGAGAAGATAAGAATAAAACACATGCATGAACACTCACAGTGGTTAAAATTGCAAAAGGTTATGAGTGGTGTTGAAGTACCAATCTTCATGATTTTTGCTTTTGACAAGATTCTTCCATATATTGAGATCTCTCTACTTATGCTTTGTATCTATAAAAACAGGTACAGATTTTCTACTGGGAGAGAGCAGGTAGTGTCAGAGAACTGGACCAGGGAAACTCCAGCCCACCTTTGCTGATGGATCCATTGCAGTACACCTCTCCTGGCCGTGCAAGACAGAGGAAGCCATGTACAGAGGCACCCGTCTGTACTTCAGTGTTACAAAAAGATTTTGCAGAACTTTTCATCTCCTGTGCCTGACAATGGTGAGTGCAAGCTGCAACCGACAGGTCCAGTAGTACGTAGAGCACCACTGTGCAGGCAGGGCTGATGCACAGTGCTGCCGCTCAGGGGGGCAAAGGGACTGCCGCGAACTGGCATTCACTTCACCTGCCATGGGACAACTCTCCATTGAAAGTTTTGTAGAGAAAATTTCCATTTTATTGTCATCTTGTGCCAGCGTAGCTTCAACATGGCGAATATACTGAAGGGCACTGTTACCTTTTGAAGTTGCATTCATAGAAACTTGATTTATTCCTGAGAAAATGAATAGCATTTTCTTTCACGTATGAAAAGTTTTCATGTGAACAAATGTAAAGTGCCTTTATTATCTTAAAGGTCTGAAATCACTTCTCCCCATCCCTCCCCCAGCAAAGATTACTAGTGCCTGTGAAGAGGATTGCAGCTGGCTGTTGTGGGGCGAGGAGGCTGCACAGGCACGTCAGACAGGCAGCAGGTCCTGAAGGTGCAGCTCGCTCAGGTGGCCTCTTCACCAGCCAGGTCAGCCACTTCACACCATACCTGTGCTGAACCCTCTGAATTTCAGTGTTTTCTTGTCCCTGGTGGGGACTGGAGAGTGATTTCTGAGAGCTGCTGCAGCGCTAGCACTGAAGTGGGCTGCCCAGGGCTATTAGGGGCCAGAAGATAGACTGTACACAGAAAACAGTGGTCCTGATCTAGTCACCAGAACTACGTCTTTTGCTCACAATAGCTGTCACTAATTCCTCCTCCAGTACTGGCATCATGGTGTTTAGAAGAGATTTAAGTAGCCTTTCATAGACCTTTCATAGCCTTTCCAGGCAACTCACCTTGTTTACTACCTTTGTAGCAAGATTTTGAGAAACTACATCTAATCTTTCTGTTCATTTGCTGCCATTCTTCCTTATAGCAAAAAACTTCTTTATACCACTTTCTGGAACAGCATTCTCCATGAAAGAATACTTACGCTGCCTCCTCCAGGATGCTCTCTTGCGGGCGACGCTATTCTTACTTATGCTTATATTCTTAATTTCCGGCTCCATGTGCTGCTATACTCTCTTAGACTGTCCTGGTGGCAAAGTTGCTTGATACTTCTAAACCTCAGCTTCAGGTGTTACTGCTTTCTGATAAATCAAGTTCCAAGCACCTTCACAAGCCTATCCTAACTGTACCTCTGAACTGTGGGATTATTTTCCCCATTGCCCAACAATTCACATTTTAAGTACCTTGCTGAAGACTTTAGCTCTCACTTTACTTTTTGGCACCAGCACTGCACGTGAGTGGCTGTGAGGTGAAATCTATACTGATACAGCGGGGTTGCACAAAGGCAGTATCAGAAGCCTGAGTCCTCTGAGCTTTCACAGGACCACAATTTAATCTAGGTGAGTTCAAGGTGCTAGCACAACGAGGCTCTCAGCCCTGGCATGAATTTTATCCACGGTGATTAGGGAAACCCTATCATATGGGCTATTTTGGCACGTTAGGCACTTTCTAAAGCTAAATGGATCTCTTATCCCCTTATAGCTCCGCTCTGTCTGTGAATCTGCTCTGACCAGCTGCTTGTACTTACTGCCGTGCAGACTGTCCTATTTATGCTTGTGCTCTCTGTTCTGCATAGGAGATTATTTCTGTTCCATGCTAAAGAGTTTTTTGCTCTTGAGGTCTCATTAACGTATTGGTTCCTGATACACATACACACACACACACAAATCCCAACGAAGAATGCAAACCCAATTCCTCCTATGACAAAGCCCAAAATTAATATGAAAGTAGGTTTATTTTTGTTGGAAAATGTAGAGGGATGTACTATAACAGATTAGGTGGTGACACGTGAGATGAACGGCCTAATTAATAACTCACCATTCCAGGGACTGTGTCAGCAGACATAGTTATTTTCTGTGGCATTTATTAAGGAATTTCTTGGTAGCATCCACAGAAACATCTTAACAATGAACATTTTACATTTTAACTGAATTCTCACACGTAACTTAAAGGCAGGTACCAAAGGGAGACATCTAGACTTAAGCGAAAGTGAGTTTCAGAGGAGTGTAAATGCAATGCTGAAAATTAGGCCATTTCCTTATGGATCATGGTCCGAAATAGGGCCCTTAATGTGCATGAGCTGTGGAGGAGAGGGTTGCTCACTCTGCCTTTCCCCACCCAAGGAGCTGTGGTCATGCTCAAGCATTCTTCAGCATGGGAGGACTTTAGGGCGTATTGTCTCTATCTGGTTCTTGTTAACATCATTGTTTCTCCTCCTGCCTCTGCCCATGGAGAGCAGAGTGTGGCTGAACACTGTCCAGCCAGGGTGAAAGAACAGTCATTTGGGAGTGTACGGGCTTCTTAATGAAGAGGGTCTTAATATGGAGGTAACAAGCTATTACTGAGGTATCCAGTAAGGGTCATACCCAGCTCCCATTATATTTTAAGGATATATGTGTACAGCATTCCATTTAGCCTCCTTTAATAACACAGACCAAACTGACAAAGTCTGAGTATACCCCACCATAAATAATTTCTATTCCTACTCCTTATAAGGACAGAGGATGCAAAGGAATGAAGAGGGATAGAGTTTCTTCAGTTTTCTGGAGCTTAAAGATGCATATTCAAGTTCCCATGTGAAATTAAAGGCAACTAGGTGCATCAGCATTTTTGGAAATCTTTCTGCAGCCCCTATTCTCAAGACCACACAGGTATTTTGTTCCATCTTAAGTCAATGGGAGTTGAGCACCAGTCTAAATCTTAGGCGGGATTTTCAAAAGTGCTGAAAGTACCAATTTTCTGTTAATACCAAGTATAGCCTGGCTGACTTCCACAGAACAGAATACAGTGTTTGTCATCTACTGCCATGAAACACGGCGGTCGATTCATTTGACACAGGCTGAATATGTCTATTAAACGTCTGTTCTTAGGCTGTTTCTTCAACTGGTTATCAATGTGCTAATTCAGTGCTCACAAGTTCTCCCCCTGAAGTTACTGAGTGTGTTTGTATCCATGTGTGAAAGTGATCATGGAAATTGGAGGGACCTATCACAAGTTTTTCCAGGTGTTACCATTCCATCTTCAAAAACCTGGTAGCGATACCAGTCACGAGGTTATCCAGGATCTGGTTTTTTTTTAAAGCACTGGGACCCTAAAGGGCTGCAGTCAGCAGTGAACTCAGAAAACCTATTTCTGACAAGAATACTAGCACGGAGAGATGAAAACTAGTTCAACATCAGCCTTAAATAAAAGAACATGACTAAACAGGAATACATTCTTATTAGCAACCAGTTGTCTGTCCTACAGAAAGCAGAACATGCTAATATATGTAATTCTAAAGACAGACTCCAAAATATTTAATGTTTATGAGCAGAGGTGTTGACAGTTAAATTGAACTTCTGGCAGGCATTTCCAGCTTGTGAGGGAGCAAACAGCAACTCTTTAGCTTTCAAAACATTTACCAAAGATAATAATTACAAAGCCACATAGTTTCAGAATGACTTTCATTTGTTGGGACAGTTAGCAGCAGTGAGGAGCAAAGCCAAGAGAAAAGCCAAATGCTAGCAGGAAAACACTGACAAATCACTTGATGTAAAGTTGAGCCTCGTAGTACGACAGGAGAGCACAGGACCTGCCATCTAGTCCCAGCAAGCCCACACTGAATCTGTTATGGTCGCCTGACCTGGGGAGGAACCAGCCGGCGTTGGGGTTGTACCAAGGAGTGTGGTACAGCCCTGCGGCAGAATTTACAGTCTGTCAGTGTCTGTTTCCCCCTCCACCCCTTTCCAAGTCTGAGTGGATATGGGTGGGACTGTATCATTGTCCCAGGCAACAGACTCAGAACATGCGCTTTATGATGCCAGGGAAAAGGGGAGAGAGGAAGGAGGCATCTAGCAGTAGACAATAGGGATAACCACCCCTGTGGGAAGGGAAGTGTCTGGGATATTTTCCCCTTCGGCTTGATGGGATCACTAAGTATATTGCTTGGTGGGTTTGTTCCACCTCTTGCATTGGAACCCAGCTCCAACCTCCTTCCTCTGCCTCCTTCCCTCCTGCCCCCTCTGGCCATCCCTCTGGCCTCGTTTCTTCTATTCTGCGGCAAAAGTGGCTGTTCACAACCAGCTATCCAGAGCCAGGGTACCTCTTGAGTGGCCTTTTATCCGGTTCTCATTCTAGCCACTGCAGCTTGCTGAATTTAACACAGGCTCAACAAGCCACCTCGCTCTGCAGGCATGTTTGCAAAAGCCGAATTTATAGCACCAGCTCTGGGCTATGAAAATTTGGGATGCTGGTTCATTTGTAACTGTTTTGCAAAGAGCTATCACTTATCATCTCTATTGATTCCTGTGTAAAATAAACATTGTAGCTAAATGGGGGAGGAGACAGGTGAACTGATTTGGGTTAAATAACCCCTAGCAACCTAAACTGGTTTCAGATACAATCTAGGATGCCTGTTGAGTTTTGTTCTTCTGGTTTTTGCTTTTTAACTCAGCTAACCCAGAGCACTGTTGGTGCTCCTCCACTTTCTGTCTTGGAACAGATCCAGAAATAGCAAAATGCATTGCAGAAGAGGCTGTTCACAGAGGAGGTCTGGGAGCACAGAAGCAGGAGAGAGAGAAATTTTATGAGTGAGTTTGCTCATATTCATTTTCTGTCCTGATTACACATATTAAGAATGTTTCAATAAGCCTGTATTATTGGCAGTGCAGAAAGAAGGCAGCCAGGATGCAGACCCCCTTGAGCTCTGTCCATCCACACATAAACAACAGCGGCTACCCACAAGATGTTACTCTTGGGAGTAACTCACAGCTATAGCAGCTGCCACCAACTACAGTAGCTGCTCAGCTGGGGAGACTTCCATAACGTTGACCCTTATAATAGCAAAGGATATCATACATTTGTTGCCTAACATGAGGCTCAGAAAAGAGAACGTAAAAATCTTCTAGTCTTGCAGTCAGGTCACTGACTCTCTCCAGTGCATTTTAGCAGACTCAGGATGAGGACCAAACTCCCAACAGATACTCCAGTATCCCCTCTCTAGGTCCTCATATGGATAAGCTGCAAATGGAGATTTCTGAGCATCAGTAAAGTGTAGCAGCTTGCATAACATAACATAGCCTGGCCAGGATTTGGCAATATCAACAAGAGGGATGTTGAGGTGTTACCATAGTACTTCCCTTTTCACACTTCAGTAAGTTAAAACGAATATTAAACTACCCAGTCTCCATACTGTTGCTCCTTTCTAACACTTCTGGAAGTGAATACTACAGATAGATGACACCCGTGTCATGCTGGAGTGAGGTAGAAACTCTTCTGGTAACTGCTGTCCTTAAAAAAATTTTTTTTTGGCTTGCAGAATACCTGGCTTCAGAGCAAGCATAAACAAAGTTGGAAACTTGGTTAATTGAACAGATGTTAAGAAACATAAGGCAATTACAGCTCCTTCAATTCAGCCTTTTTGTGTTGAAAGCATTGTGGCATCTACAGAATTATTTATTAAAGACTTCTGTGGGTGCAATGCAGTGTGTGCTGCTGCTGCATCTCCTGTGAAATGGCATCATAAGTGCATGTAGACAGACAGACAGACGAACACATCAGATATGGTGAGGTCAACTCTTCTAGGGTAGTTCCCAAATCTGAGACATTTTCTAAGATCTTGCCACTCAGGAGTCCTGTGTTTCTGAAGGGTTTCATAGATTTCATTTTATCCACAGGAGACCAGAGTTATAAGCAGTCAAACCTGTAATGGCTTTAGGAAAGAAGAAGAAAAAGAGGAAATCCCTTTTCTCCCCCAATCATGGATTCCTGGACAGGTACCAAGGTCCTTGGTGGTTCTGGGACTGGTCAAAGGTGATGCTGACAATGTTGACAATTTTCTGGAAAAGCAAACATTCATTTGTGATGGGGACTTGTCCAATGAGGCAGACCTGTCCTTTCAGACTCGTTATATTGTTTTTGGCAGAAGGGTAGGAAATAATCATCAACATCCTTTGTCCGTATCGACTCATCTGTAGCCTGTCATTGACCAGATGAGTTTGGACCAAGTCCAAAGAGACTGATGGAAAGCCTGGGGCGCTTTTTGGAGTTTACTACATTGAACTATTACTTCAGTTTTACTTTGCGTAGATCTTTTGCAAATGGAGGGGAGCCTATCTGCACAAAAATATGGGGATGCAGGCTCTGCACCCGACAAATCTGTGCTTGGCACAGCATGGAAAGATGCATTTTAGATGCCGTACTCAGTCACATCTTCCACACATTCATATTGTTTCTATCTGTTCCCACAGTGACTGCTCCCCCTCCTTAACTAACCTCACCAGGCTCTTGCCTTTGGGGCTAATCCCGCTGTCTTCACTCAGCCAGAGAGTAATAACCCAGCACTGCACAATCAGCTGTCTCCCAGCCTCACTCATGGAGACCCTGTGGCTTTCTCTCACTAGGAAACAACAGGGTTTAGGGCAGGCAAGCGACCATCCAGGCAACTTCCACACAGGCAGCGTCCAGGGAGACAAGTCACCCTCTGCACATGTGCTGGGAGGACCAATGTCAGATGTGCTCCACAGGGCACATGCGAGCTGCGCCTGAGCTTCCTCTCACGGGTTTGTTGTCTGCGTGACTGATGCGCCTGGTATCAAGGCAGCTTTGGAGCCGCCCTTAGCACACAGTGGGGGATCCACCCTCTGGGCTTGGAGATCCTTCTCTTCTAATTATTTCTAGAGAATTACACAGATGAAGTGTACAGACATGATTAGACTTACCATGGATTTAAGGGGTACTTATGTGTTGCATGGTGCAGAGTAAACTTCAGCTGTGGGAAACTACATTCTGCTCAAAATATGTGCAGCAAGAAAAGATCCTTTCCTTGTAGGGATCTAAAAATACTCCCTATCACTATAACCTATTTGTGTAGACCCTCTGAGTATGGGATTAGAGGACTGTATATGCGGAAGGCTCAAGACTAGGGTTGCCAAGGTCATATGGTGACCGTAATATATGACCTATGAATTCTATTTGTTGTCCCACATCACTGTAACAACGCATTAAAAGTGTTTTGTCCCTTTCTGTCTTTCGCTTTCTCCCTTAATTCTCACATCATCCTGGTGTCTCCATACATGAAGGATGGAATGGTTTTTCTTTTTAACTTTGTATCATGATGACATCAGGATTGGGACTCCACAGGCTTGCACTGAAATAATTGATGCCATTTGCATTTCACATTCTAACAGCTTCATAACAAGATCTCTGTAGACTTGCACTGAAATTGTTTTCCCACTGAAGTCTTACAACACAGCGGCAATATAATGACATTTTAATGGGATCCCTATAGACTTGCCATGAAATTGTCAAGAGAAAATAGTGGTGATGTTAATTGAATTGGGATCTAACATTGTTAAAATCAAATGTGAAAAGTAATTGCTCTGTGAGAAGAAACGCACGAATTTAGGTGCTGATCCTGTGAAGATATATGCATGTGAGTAATTTTGCTCAAAAAAGCAATCCCCTTGAAATCTTATTCTCTGGGGAGCAAACTTAGGACCTAGGAGAAACCGATTCATTTTATCTTCTGCCTTCATACACAAAATGGCTAACCCAAACAAAACAATAAAAGACTGTGCCTCAACTGTGACATTTCCAATGCACGTCTGTACAGATGCTAAACAGAAATTACCTGAAAAGCTTGGCACTTGACATCATACATCCTCTAACTGTATATAAATACAATAACAGTTGCTTAGCTGGTAAAGCCCTGGGGTAAAACCATATTCATAATGAAGTTTCTGGGAATTGTGTCACTGACTGTAGCAGAGCTAGTATGCCATGCCCGGTATCACCTTCCTATGGATCCCAAAAGCTCAAACACACACCTGCTTTGGAGGCTAAACCTACAGAGAGGAGAGCTGTTCTTTTCAATCCTTGTGTTTTCTGAGACGTAAGAATGTGTTTGAGTGAAGATTACTCCTTTGTTTCTGGTGTGATGAGAGAGAAAAAATTGCTCTAAAAATGAACCTTGCAATGCCCGTGTCATCATGCGAGTGTCAGGCTTCGGACTTCAGTTATTTCAGATTTCAAGAGACTGCTGGAGCGGGCAATGCCACCTGACTGTGGAAAACAGGGTGAATGTTCCGACCTTAATCCCTTGCCTATAGCATTATGTGTAAGAATTACCTTAACGTCTACTGACAGTTTTTTAGTTGGTCAGAAAACAGTCAGAGCACAGCCAAAAATAATCCCACCTGAACACAAGGACTTAAAACTGTTACGTCCAATATACCCGGTTCTGTCTGGAAATAAAATGGGTTTTACTGGGGATATTTCTGAGACCACTTCCTCATAAGCAGCGCAGCATGTCAGGAGGAGGTAAGAAGATCGATACAGAAAACAAACCATTAGCAATGATAAATTATTCCCTTTCTCTCAAGAGAATCCTGGAGTCATTGATCTGTCATGGAATCCATGCAGACCTACTCCTCAGATGAACAAAAGGCTGAACAATAGCGTCCTGATAGGTGGCCTGATAACTCAGGAGATTAGTGCAGGGTTGCTGGGTGAGCTCTGGGCCAGGGGTTCAACCTGACTTCACGGAAATCAGTTCAGAACTTTCACCATCAACTTCAGCAGAAACAGGAGACTTTTTTACGCCAGGTAAAACCAAAGCTAGGAACTGACCTAGCAGGAAAAGAATACAGAGAGAACAAACCAGAAAACATGATAATGTCTGGGTTTGAATTCACAATTCATCTGCATCTCAAATATTACATGCATTTCTGGCATTTCTTCATACCAAAAAAGGATGCAGTTTATCTAAAAAAAGACAGTGAGAGAGTAAAAAGGCTGATGAGAAGTAGGAAAGAGCTTCTGTTTAAGGAAAAATTGAAAAGAGCCTTACTTTGCATTAAGGACAGTAAAAGAACGAGGGGTGGGGGGCATTGCATAAAGAAGGTGAAAAGTGTATATATAGTGGTTGTTTCTAACGTCACAGCGACACGGAGAGACCCAATGAAAATAATTGCCAAATGTAAAACCGAGTGAAGGAAGCCCTTTTTTCACACAACACATCTCTATACTGTGGAACTCATCACTGCAGGATATGGTAGGTGGTGAAACCACAAAGGAAGTCTGAAAGACATTGTATGCTTTCAAACAGGATAGGTCCACTGGCAGGTTCTAAAAATGATGATCTGGGTGCAACACTGAGTTCACGTTGTACCCTTATCTGGAGGTGAGTAGATGTACAAGGGAGAAGAGCAATACATGCCTGCCCTAACTCCTGCACTCTTAAGCATTTGCTGGAGGTGGCTGTCAAGGGACTTAGCTAGACACACTTGGCTGCGGTGGGACCGAGTGCAGCTGAGCTCAAGTCTTGCGGAGTGTTGCATGAAACAAGTCAGCAGTCTCTCAGAACTGGACAAGTTGTCTCCCTGTCAAACCACCGCTCCAACCAGCACCTCTGCTCCTGTCAGTTCTATATGAATAGTGAGGACTTCAGAAAGCAGAAAGAGAGACTGACATCAGACTCCCACACATGGACTCTTCAGATTGTCTGGGAGCCCCCTGGTGCGGCAGGGAGATGCTCCCCATGACGTTTTCTCTGTGGCAAAAGAGAGAGCTCCAAGCAGAATGTTTGTCAGTCCATTACTCTTTCCCAGTCACTATGTTCCTCACAGACTAGACGTTCAAGTGTACAGTGCCAGCACTTACCTAATGGGTTCTGAATTGTCATTTTAATTTTTAGAAAAATGTCTAATATTATTTAGAAAGACTATTTGCCTTTTGGCTTTGCTTTATAGCTAGGAACAAAACCAGACAGTGAAGCCAGCCGTGGCTCCCCTCAGACCGCTGCTGAAATGCCTAAAGATGAGCACATCCGACTAGCTCAGCTGTGCTGGAACTCCTGGCCAAAGACATCTATTTATTATAGGGTGCGATTGTCAAGTTGCTTATTTCAGTGGCTTCACTGCTGCAGTGCAGAAATCCTGGGTGGTCCTTGAGGCCGTCATGAGTGCTCTGCACCTGGGGCTGCAGAAAGTATTAAGAAGTAAAGCTTACACATGGCTGGCTTGGTGGACTGTGACCAGTTGGTCCAAAGTTGTGGGAACCACCGAGCGAGCTGTAATCCTTAAGGGCCCAGAGTCCATTCTCATGTATACAGAGAAAGACCCGTAATTATTTCAGCTGAAACCAGATCAGGCACCAGAGCTGGACAAGGGACAAAACATTAAGTTGTTTCATTTTATTCTGACCTCTTTTTATGGCAATAACTGCTAAAAGGAAAACAAATGTTCATAGGGATCTGCTTTGTTCTGCCTTTACATGTGGAGCACACAAGGGGCCTTTTCATGCAAAAAAATGCATAAATCACTCCCCTAGTTTTACTTATGGGAATGCAGCATTTTCATATTAGAGAAATACAGCCAATAATGAGATGCACAGACATCCGACAAAGAAGAGCAGGGATTTCAGAAAAAAAAAAAAGGAGAGACGGTTTAGATATTAGCCAAAATGAAGCAGGAACCTCGCGAGGAAATGCGATTACAGGAATTATGCAGAGAAAGCACTTCACGTATATATAGAGGGCCAGATTCTCAGCAGCTATAAGTAGATGTAGCTTTACTCACTCACTTTCAGAGAGATCTACTACAAGAAGTCAGTTCTGTGATCACCTTGGGATCATTTAATTAGCGGCTGCCTTTTTGCCCCTGTTCCTCCTTTTGTTGTACTAGTTTTACTGGTCATGAAAATATACTCAACAGAAAAGTATTTTTGTGTATTGTTTTTTACAGGGTGAGCTTCAGTTGGAACAGTGAGCCACCAGACACACTGGGTGATGCAAAAGCACTAAAACTCATGCAGGGAGGTAGGTGGAACACCTGGAAAGGGTGAGAGAGAAGGTGGAAATAGCCCACAAATAACCCAATAATATAAAGACCTTCCAATATTCACTGGCTGGAGATACAGTGCTATGGATATAGCAGTTTGAGCAAGAAAACAGCCACAGAAAACAATCAAACCAAATGATCTTAAGGTAGAATCAAAGTAGGCCGGTATTATCCCATCATTTCTGTATCATCCCCATTAAGAGAACTGGCTGTTTGCTTCTGATCAGACATCAACTATGTCAGATATTGTAGGACTGCAGTGAATGACAGCAGGGCAAATCTTCGTGTATATGATTTTTTATTTCAAATACTTGGAAAGCAGTTTTGTTATAGTTGATCAAAACATAACATTTGTTTTAATAGAAGTAAGCTGTGCTTATTTTAAAGTGGGATTAGATATTTTTTCAGATTCAGTTAGTAAATTACCAGTATGTTAGAAAGAACAATGTTTGTAATACATTTTCAGTAACAGTTTTGTTAAAAAAATATTACAAAATGTGATTATATAGTGAGAAAATATATATGATGTGAAGCTGTAGAAAAACAATAGCTTTTAAACCAGCTCGTGTTTCACTAAATAGTTGCTAGAAATGCTAGGCTTGCTAGAAATGGTTCCAGCTTCACTAATCAATGAGGAGGCTAAAAAATGCTCATTTCTGGTAGATTGCACGCACTATGGCTGTTTCACAACACTCTCTTGTCTATGGCCTGTAACTTTTGAGTATTTCTTGTAAATTTTTTGGGAAGGAATTCTAGTTTTGTTTCGCATTTGTAGTTCATCTGAATGGTTCTGTCCAGATCTATGATGAGGTTGCTTAAGAACTACTGTGCAACAGAACTGCAACCATGAAGTCTTAACAGACGGTTTATAAATCAGCATGTTTTACAAAATAATCTTGTCTTTTGTTCACAGGATGTTGTTTTCCCTCACTAAGGCTCATGCAGCACATAAGGTATAAAAATAAGAGAGAAGCATTCTCAAAAAAGGACGGCAGATTCACCATATGGGGTAAAATTCTTGTAAGAGTCCAAAATTGTCCTCAATGTCCAAAATTTTTATATTGGCCATTTTTATCACAGAAACCAATTAGGAAAACTCTTCAGGTGCATTTGTGCATGCCCTTGCTCCAAAGGGCTAAGAACCTAGGTCTGGCCTGTTTTGCACCTGCTTACTAGTTGATGGCAAGTCTGAGTTGCAATATATTATATGTTCATATACCACACAGTTAAGACTCATGAAATAACTACATCAGACAGTGGCGGTTTGCCTCTGCCAAAGACCTGAAGTGGTACTTTGATGACTTCCCTTAGGCAGGCTGTAACCCTTATTTCCTCAAGTGGAAGAATCTACTCACTGCGTCTATTCTGTAAACATTTTGACTGGTCCTTCAGTGCTCTAGCTCTCCCAGATGCAGTAAAACATTCCAGATGAAAATTTTTGTGTAAATAGTGTGTACAGATATCCGCTGGGTAAGAGCGCAAAGGGAATTCTCCAGATTTCCCCAGAAGGCTCTGATACAAACATGGCAAGGGAGCAGAGCGGTGTAGTCTCACCTCCTGGTAGTTTATTTCATTGTGTTGTGAAAAAGGCCAGTGTATGAAAACATAGATGACATCCTTGCCCATGTCACTGAACCTCTAAATCATCTGCTTAGCTACAGGGACTATGCATGCTTGATGCATCGGCTATGTAGTCCCACAAATATCTTGAAGTCCATTTTGCTCCTGAAACCTAACGTTGTATCCCTATGGTTCCTGTATGGACTCAGGTGCCTTCAAATTCTTTCTGCACCCTAGATAGGTACCAGAGGACTCTCTCTGGTGAATGCTAACTTTCTTTGTCTGTCCAGTGACCACCAATTAATACTTCCAAAAGGCCTTGAAGGTGACAAGACCAATTTCCCTTGAGTGTGCAGGGCCAAATCATGCTACAAATTAGGCCATGCTTAACTATTCCTTAGGGGAGAACAGGCGGTTACTTTCAAGAGAAAGGATTTAAGTTCCACCTGAGTATAGCTAGCTGCTCGTAAACCCTGCCTGCTCCTGAGAATAGACTCTGTAGGTGGGCTACTTATCTGATCAGAAGCCCTGTCTGAACATCACTTGGAAGACAGTGTAAATGTACTCAGGGTGGCTCTCGTCGTGTGACGAGAGGAAAGTGAGGAAGAGGGCCATAGTCTGGCCCTAATTTTGTTGAAAATGAGTCATAAGTAACTGCACTGAATTGACTAGAAAATCTTGTAGCCTGAGTGAGCCTGAAAATAAAACAAACATATTCCACATACACAGAGAAGGAGAGGAAAGCATTGCTATATAAAAGATGATTTGTATTCAGATTCAATCACTATTCCAACCAGGATGTGGCATCCCACCTCATAATGGCAGTCTTGAAGATTTAGAATAAGTTTACCACCAAATAATACACCAAAGCTTTAATGGAAACCTGTATTTGATTCAAATTACTCATGCTGTGATAGTTTAAACATGCATCCTTCTTTATACGGGCTTGATCAAAACTGGCAGGCAAAATACAAAGAGCAGTGTCAATTAAACTCTATGGGTAGAGAGGAATGTATGCAACATAAATGAGGAGTAGCAGTATGTCAGAGATTCTTGCCATCTATTGTTTAGTGGTGGTTGATGTGTAGTTCAGACGGACACTTCATCCATGAAGTGATCCTATAATCAGATTCACACAGGAAACGCATCATTTTCGGGCATCATGTGTTTGCTCTCCCTCAGGATAAAGCACTCTGGGAAAGCATAGTTTGAATAATGATGGATGTCACCTGCCGAAGCTACATCTCGCTATGCGCAGCCTTCTCAATTTCTAGGAAAGGAAAATCACTGCAGGTGCCACAGGCAGATACCTCAGTGAGGCAAATGCTGTGATGTTAATGCAATCTACAGGAATGTTTACTCACCGTATCCCTAGCTCAGTTTGGCTAGAAGATGTAGCTCAGTTTTTTTCTTGCAGTTACCTGGTGGGACGGAAGAAAGTTGTCATCTGGACAACAGGACACATGTGTTTTCAAATCATCTTTGAGCATGTAACTAGGGAGCTACCTACCCACTGGGCTTGGAGCCAAGTACCTAGTGCCACAGTTGTAGTAGAGGTAAATCACTGCGCTCCAACGGATGTCGGGGGCTCTAACTCTCTAGGGACATTTGCTCAGGCTTTCCATGCAATAAAAAATAGCCCCCATGCATTTTCCTGAACAGGGGTGTAAGTGCTGCAGACTTTAATACACAGAAAATCTCTGTGCACAAACGTATATATTTTTATTTTTTTTTATATATATATGCATACACATATGTTTTCCTACTAGGAAAACAACCAACTGCTTTAATAAACTGCTTTTATTCTGAGATCATAATCACTCTTGCATGCATATGTGCACACACACAAAGGGATGGAGACAACTGGATCTCTAAATAGAAATGTACATGTTCTGGCTGTTTTTGGCTTTGCTTTTGTCTCCAAGCCTCCCAGGCAAATGGCAGCAACGCTCCGACTCTTTCCAAGCAAGCCTCCTGAGGCTTGTTTGCCTGAGTTCAGGCCTCTCACAGGGAGCACACTGAGCTGAGCTACCTAAAAATCTGCCCTGCATCCTTTCTGGCGTATGTGTTGGGCATGTGAACAAGATTATGTTACCTTCTTGAGGTAGGCTTAAGAGTTATGTCATGTATTTAAGGGATATCAATAGTGCATGTGGAGTGTGCGCACTCCTGAAAGCAAAAGGATTGCATTGTGTCATGAAAAGTGATAGGAAGCACCAGCCTCAGGTTTCCTCAGCCCCAGTGAGCAGTTTAACAAGGCTTCATGATGCATGTCACCTCTCCTGCCATGCCCGTAGGACACGTTGCGTGTCTTTATTCCTTGCGCATACTATACCGCCTCATCTGTAATTATAAATATATGTTTAGTGTCACTTCAAAGCCTCCCCTTGACAGGGGTGTTCCCTTTTCAGGGATTTCGAATCTCTGACATTCCTTCTTCAGAAACTCCGGAGGAGGGTGTGATAGCCTCCTGCTGACAGTTACCTTTGTTCGAAGGGACTGCCAGAGAAAACCCCTTGCAATGCAGAGGGAAAATTGACTTTTGTGTCACCCATCGGACATGCATTGGCTTCTGTAATGGGAAGCCACTTTCGGTGCTTGGCTGTTGTTGTTTTTTTTTTTTTTTATCTGGAAGGTATTTAATGATGGGTACACGGAACAGATTTGTAAGACATGAAAAGGTTAGCAGTAGTTTAGACTTTCCACCAGATAAGTCTGCTGAACAAAAAAACCCCTCCTCCTGGCTGTGCTTGTTCATTACATATATTTTACAGAGCCCAGGCATGAAAGCTGGAGTTTAGCTAACCCAGATATTCTTTTTGTGGCATTTTCCTGTGATATGGCCATTTTTTTAGAACTATCCATCTGTCAGTTTATTATATTATTATATTACAGTACCATCTAGAGGTCCCAAATGGGATCAGGGCTCCGCATAGTAGCTGTAGCATGCAGTTGGCTTCTGGGATCTAAGGTGTACAACTTGAGCAGATAGGAGAAAAGAAAGGTTATTGTCCCTATTTTATAGATTCCATAACTGTCCCTATTTCATAAATTTTGCATACAGTAAGATGCATACAGTCAGACAAGGAATACAAACCTGTTAGGTCTGTCATTTTGGATAGGACTATACTGCTTTTAAAGATAGCCCACTGGCCTTTATAGATTCCACCAGGAACCTACTGGATTTCTGGCTGTCCGGCAGCCATCAAGAACTCCCAGACAAAAAGGCTGTTGTGCGAATCAGCACATCTCAGACACATCCAGTTACTTCCTTTGGACTGGCTGAGAGGTATGGAAATAAGAGACAGAGCTGGGACGTGAACAAGGTCTGCTGAGTGTTAATCACAAGTGGCTCTCCTGCCACCTTACTGTTCACTGGTCATAGTCACCCGAAAACGAGAAAAACATTGTCTGGCAAACTTTCATCTTCTTTGTAAGGGGCTCGTGTTTCTGAAACACTTCTCATCATGTAGGATTTATGAAGATATTCCTGAGAGGGTGAGTTTCCAGACCTTTAGCCGTTGACCCAAAGAAAGTGTTTTCATAGACTTCCTATGAAAATTTGACAGTGTAATGTCACTGAAGACAGCAGTACTACAAAGCTGAATTCATGGCAAATTTGGGCCATGATTTAGAATTAGTTTAGGGAGCTAGAATCCACAAGCAATTTGAAATACCTTTACTCAGACAGGTTAAGCATTATCCTCCAAGAAGAAGTCAAGGCAGTAGTTGGTCCTAATGGAGGTAAACTAATACACTGAGTTTGTACAAATGACCAGATCCAAATTGCCTATTTTAGTTATGGCAGCACTTAATTACAAGCCACTTGAGCTCCAGGAAGATGCCCTGGTGCATCTAAATGAGTCAGATAGACCAAATGTACTGTTCATAGAGGGAGGCAATCCAGAAAGCTGGTGTGTTGGGTGGGAACTCTGAAGACCCAAATTACAAAACATGCTAGATGCATAGGGGGATCATATCTGAAAACTCTTCCTGCTTCAGGACATCAGATGTTTTCATTCATCTGGGACACTTTGCTGAGATGATGGGTGAAGAGAGATGTCAGCACCAAAAAAAAAGGGTGGAGAAAGTGTTAGATCTTAATGTCAGGGCATGTGCATGGGAAGGAAAACATCCCCAGGACATTACCAAGTTGAAGAGGTGTGACTCTACCTCCAGTCCATCGGGCTTTCATACCAATGCCACATTCCTTCCTCCTGCTGAAGCTGGCTTGCTGCATGGCTGGGAATGGAAAGTCACAAGGCCAGGAAGGATGGCAAGAGCGAGGGCAGGCCTGCACTACAGGCAGAATGCTCAGTTGGGAGGGCAGTGCCCTAGCCTGCCCTTCGCTCCTGCCTGTTCCTTTCTTTCTTGCCCTTTTTCCGCTCCGTTAGCACATACAGAGCCTGACGGGGTGCTTTGATGCGTAGCACAGAGGTGCCCTGAGGGTCTAGCGGTGCTGAAGAGCAGGCAACCTGGGCTTTCCTCTGGGACTTAAATGCATCCCTGAGCTAGGTTGTCAGGGTCTAGTTCAAAGAATCTAGGCTGGCGGTTTTTTAAGTAGTCAGAGTAACAGAAGTATTTTTACTGCAGTAGGGTTTAGCTGTCCCGTGCCTTAGGTTTTCCAAACTCCCTCTCAGCTCTGTGTGACTGGCCATGGTGTTGTCACCTGATACCTTCACCTTGGACTTAGATTCACATGGGGTTACAAAGCTCACCCCATCTCCTAGTCAAATGCTTCACTAATTAATGCATGATGTAATACAGGCATCAGCTCTAAAGAGATTCATCCTCCCGGCTTTAATGAAGATACAGAACTGCTGGCCACATGATGGAAGGAAAAACATTGAGTACGGAAAGGAAAACAGCAAATATTTACTTCAGTCTGTGCCTCTGTTCAGGCTTTGACAGTGTGCAGGACAAAACCTGTCTTGGAGACGTTAATTCCATGGTCTTTCTTTTGCCTTTGTGGCAAGAGAGGTCCAAGACTTTGCAGTCTAGCATCTTGCGTTTGCACCAGTTGAGACTGCAACATTTCTAAGGTTTCACATTGTGACACTTTTTCTTACCCGCTCTCATCTGAATCTTGCAAGAACTGTGAATGTTCAGCTGCTACCAGATGCTTGCATACCCAGTACCCCTGAACTGTGTCTTTACCAATGGACTGTAGTGTCTGCTTTTTTTTTTTTGTAAATGTGGAGGGGGGGTTGTGACCTGGAATGTACTAGAGTTTCATTGGTTACAGTTCATCTCATTTCTGCATATATACTAATAAGGTGTCTGAGACCGCTTACACACTTTTGATCAGCCCTTATTCATCTGTTAAGGGTGCTAAGTCAAACTTTGAGCGTGAAGAGGAAATCTGTTCCTTCCATTATTGCACATCAGTGTATTTGGGGCCATCTGCTAACACTGACTATATTGGCATATTTTTAAGGAATGTTACATAACTACAGGACCACTCTTCCCTCTGGACTGTGGTGGACTCAGAGTGTCTGGGGGCGAGAGTGTGGACTCAAAGCGTGTGGCAGAGGATGCCAGCGTGAGAGGTAAGAAAGGACAACAGATCCTCCATGCTGGACGTAACGCTGATCTCATAAGATCTATCCAAAGCTTGGGTGAGCTTTGTTGTTAAAAAGTTGTTTTTCTAAAAAGAGTTCTTTTCTAAAAAGAACTTACCCCTGAGGCGAAATCGCATAGGACTCTGACATTTTAAGCTTTAGAAAAGCAGCTATGAACAAAGAGAATTAGATGTTTCGATTAATTTTTTACAGGAAGTGAGACTGATCTTGAAGAAAGTAATTCCTTTGAGTTCCTATGGCCCCACACCACAGATACTGTATTTTGAGGTATCTGTCTTTAATGGAAGAAGGATGGCGCTAGACACTCGTCACCTTTGTGACTCCAGACCTCTAGTCAGCTGGACTTCGGGGCACTCAGCTCTATGTAAATTGCCTGTAAGAGCAAATTCTGGTGGCTGGCTTCAGGCCATTGTACCTGTCCCAGTGGAGCCTAAATACTGTGTTATATGACTGACCTACATATCACTACAGAAGAAGAGAAATATTCCCTGCTACAGTTTCTGCCAAGTGCTATAGAGGTCTGATTGGACAGATGAATGATGGCAAATGCACTCCTAATAAAGCCAATGCCATTAAGTTAGAAAATGAGGCTGCTGTCATGTATGAGTGGTGGCAGAAGCATTTCTAGCTTAACAAGGTCTGACAAGACCTCCTCAATGTGCTCAAATGAAATCAATGTCAACACCTAATCAGTTAAGCAGGTAATGGATTACTTAAAAAAATTTAAACCATAGCTGCATTAGCTCATTTGGAAAGAAGAAACATGTGACTTCTAGAGATAATGTAAAATATTTTAACGGTTGTCACATTTGCCAGGTTCAGGGAGAAGCTGCTTTAACCTGAACAGCTGAGATGTGTACTGCAGCATGGCTGTAGAATGTAGGGCACGTCATGAATCTATGGACAAAGGAATTTGCAACCTTTATCAGTCACTGCCTGGGTTTGCATAACAGGCCGGCTCAATGAAATATACATGAACAGCATCTGTTTCTGCTTTTAAGATCACAGTGTGCAATGTGAACCATCACCCACTGGATAGAAATTGGGTGATAGGGTGAGAATCCAGCACTTTCATGAGTAAGAGAGAAAGTATTTGCTGTTGTTGCTGGGAAGCTAGTGAAAGAGGCTGAAAGGAGTGTGGACAAGTGGCCTGAACTCAAGTTTGATTAGACTCTCATGAGTAAACTAGAGAAGCTAGAACTGTAGCTAACAATCTCAGATAGGGACTGAATAGCCCTATAGCTCTTCTACACATGCATAGTTACTATAATGGATTAGAATAAATCCCTTGCCTCGGCACCTAGTCTCTCCCTAACCCATGGGAAAGAGGCAGGTCTTTGCAAGGTGCCGACGCAAGAGGGTTCTTATGCCTCTCTCTCCTGCACCTGCAATGAGCTAGTCTCCAGGCCAGGACAGCAGACTGGGTGGATGCTAAATCTGATACAGTGTGCCTACTCCTGTGCTCCTTACAAAAAAAAAGCATTTTAGAAAACAGCTCTGACAGTGTCCACCTAGCTAGACTGGAGATGCTGACCCTTCTCACTTGAGAAAACAGGCAGCGTTCTGCACTGAACTGCGTTGGGTTCCTCACCCCTCCTTCCCTCCCTGTCCCCAGGCTTCCCCTGTCTCTTTCCTCTCTCAGCTGTAAGAGCCCCCGCTGCAGTGCTGGCAACAGGCTCCTTACCCCAGCACTCCCCAACTTCTGTTAGAATAGGCTCACGCCTCGCCACTGGACCAGAAAACCCGCGAGGCCAACTTCGCTTTCACACTGGCTTAAATGAGGAGTGACTCCACTGACATCGATCCAGTTGAGAACCGCAGAACAGGAGGAGACAAAATGAGAACCAGGGCCCTTTCATCTTTCCTTTCCTTTCCTTTCCTTTCCTTTCCTTTCCTTTCCTTTCCTTTCCTTTCCTTTCCTTTCCTTTCCTTTCCTTTCCTTTCCTTTCCTTTCCTTTCCTTTCCTTTCCTTTCCTTTTCCTTTTCTTTTCTTTTTTCTTGCGTTTCAAACACAACACTTTTCACTACATTTCAGTGTCGTAAAGTAACGAATTTTTTTTTTTTATTCTAGAAGACGCTCTTTACTAATAGAACGGGAGAAGGGGAATCGGGGAGCAGGGTTTTTTACCTTTTTTAAAATACCCCTAATAATTAGTCCCCGGGCTCGAAAACGATGTTAGGGACGCGCACGGGAGCGCGCCCGCCGCCGCCGGCCCTGGCTGAGGCCGCGGCGCCACCGCTAGGTGGCGCCGCGGCCTCAGCCAGGGCCGGCGGCGGCGGGCGCGCTCCCGCCGGCGGGGACGCGCCCGGGGCAGGGAAAGGGGGACACGAAGGGACTCGTTCACTCCTCCCGGAGCTACAACTTGGCAACAAAGCTGGGTGGCACCAGGCAGGAGGGGCGCGCACACACACACACACACCCCCAGCCTGCGTCACCCGTGGGGCACCGCAGGGACCCCCTGTGTAAAGCAAAGGGTCCCCGGAGCAGCACCGCGGCTACGGGTTTCGGGATTAAAATGGATTGGGAGGCGTTTGGCCCTTGTGAGCGTGCTTGGGGAAGGGGGGAATGGGGACAAAATGTGTGTTGGGGGGCACCGGTCCCCTCACGAGGTGGTGTGGAAGTCGGGACAGCTACACCAGAGGCACACAGAAATGGCACTTAAGAGGGGATACTGACCAGTGTGGCCTGTGACCGTGGCCAAATGGTGGACCACTATTTTTCATGGAAGCTGAAGAACTGAAATTGTGTTTGAGTACATGACAGAGCGTGAAGGAGGGGTTAACTGATGCCAGAGAGAAAGAGATGGGTTCTTGGTACAAATGAAGACCATTTTGTTGTAGTATGTCGATCAGAGTTGACGCCTCCTCTGTAACACGCCAGGTGAACCCAATAAAAGATTTGGTTTGTTTTGCTCTTGACGCTTTGATTTCATAACCCTGGAGTTCCATCCAAATCCTCTGCAGGCACCCTGCCTGCCATCAACACTTCTCCTTTCTGCCCTGGGATTTGTGGTTACTCCAGATGGAGTAGGTGTTCAAAGTGAGGGGAGGGGTACTCATCATACCTCAGACCTCACCCATTATTTTGTTAGCTGTTCAAACTGCCATGCTGACCATTTCTTGCTGCCTACCTCATGCTTCTCAGATGGTGCTGCCTGTACTTCTAAAGCTAGTGCTTGCAGACAGGAGAGGAACAGGTGACTCCTGCTCTGTCCACTTTATGTCATGTGGCTAAATGGGGAACACGCCACTCATGTTGCCAATATGGAATCTTCTGTGCTATTCTAGGGTTTTTTGAGCTCCTCTCTTTTTCAAAAGGGTTGTCCACTTCCCTCCTGTGTGATGACGACTGGAGGGCTTCTCCCAGCCTACTCTAAACTGGATGATAAAAAGCCACTTCATTTTGAGATGAGTACATAAAGAAATAATGTTGGGAGGAATGGGGTGAGATCCTCACCACAACAAAAGAAAAATACTTGATACAGAACTCACCAAGAATTTGGTTCCTTTCTTTCAGCAGGAAGATGACCTTTCTTGATTAGATGATTCTGTATTTTCAGATAGAAAATGATTGTTACTGTGAATTCCTCTTTTTGACCGCAGCAGGAGTGTTCCACCTCTAGCTTACCTTGCTGACTGTATGCAGCCTGCCATGGACATGTATCCATCCCACATATCGTGTCCTAGAAGCTCGATGGGTCTTTTCCCTCATATGACATCAGTCACGTGTGGCAGAAATGCTGAAGTCCTCTAGGAAAAACAGTGACCAGTAGTGGTCCGTGGCAAACCAATTCATTCAGCCAACAGGCTGCTCCTTGCTTGGGTTCAAACTGCTTCAGGAAAAAAAAAGAAAGAAAAAATGAGTGACTGGAAGCGCACTAAATGAATTATCCCACATGAGAACGTTCCCTCACTGCCATCATCCTTCCTGGCCACTCCTCACACCTGGGGCTAAAAATAAGTTCTTATTTTATACCACATGTGCGATAAACTCATCACTTCAGGGAAGCATCGGTCCTTTTTCATATGTGCAAATTGATTGCAACAGGGCTGTCAAGAAAGAATCCTGACAGGGAAAATTAATAATTCATTTTCCTATGTAATCACAAAACCGGATGATGAAAGAGGTACAGTAACTATAAGTGTATTTTATTAGACTGTTTCATAGTTAAATCTTACCTGGAAATTATTTTTAAATTCCTGAGAGTATGCATGAAGCTGGAACTGTGCCTGAATGGCTCTGAAAAAAAAACCAAACAAAACCCATCAAGTTGAATGGTAATGTATCAAATCAAGAAAGGAATATTTAGTGAGAGCAGTATTTGACATAATCTTTGACATCTTCATTAACGATCAGAGGAAATACAATACATATCACTGACGCTTTCAAATGACACTGGGTTGGGAAATGTTGCTGAACTGACAATGAAGCAAAGGAATCCAGGGAGATTAAAATGTGGGTAGGAATGAACAATATGAGATTTGTTTGGGGAAAAAAATACAACATAAAGATATCTATGAAAAATAATTAATGGATAGTAAAAATCGGGTGAGCTAGTGAATGCCAGGGTGCATATGCCCCTTCACTACGTTGCTGTGCCAGTCCAAGGTGTGGTAACTGATCGATGTATTTGTTTATGTCTTAGAGTGACAATAGCTCTCATGTGATCCCACTCCACTCACACGTTATGTTAAATTCAGGACCGTATTATTTGAACAGTAGGGACAAACTGGAGAAACTTCAGGGAAGATCAACAGAAGCAACCTGAGGTTTAACAGAAAAGAGATAGGTATGTATATATAAAATACTGCATAAAATATAACATGTTTAAGGAGATTTCTCCTTTGGTGGGGACAAATCAGGATGTGTATCTGTTCCCTAGCAAAGACAGAAAACTGTAAAATATCATCCTATATGCATAGAACAGACACCTAGACAGCTCTCAAGGCAGTGCCAACAAGACTCACAATCCAAGCACTGGCCACTATTTATCCTACAGCTCATTATACCTTACCCTTATGGGTGCCTCCTGTCTAATTTTGAATGTGGGCTGTTCCGTCACTGATGACACTAAAAAGTAAACTATAAAGTTCCAACAGGGAACTTTTTATCTGTGAATTACACACAATAAAATGAAAGTGGCGAAACAGTATTCCCCTCGAGCCTGTATTTATTTCCAGGAGGAATAAGTCTATCAGTAGATAAAAGGAAATGAGTGCTTTTTAGAGATCATGCAAGATTTTGTCATCACAGAACCAGTAATTGACTGAGTGCATTTTGCCAGTGAAACTCTGCCATGACCACTGTTTGGTTGGCGACACAGTTGGCAATTCTGGGAGAACAGGCTCTGATGAAATGCTTACCATACACCATGTTGTGTCCTGTCAGATCACAAAACCTGCGCTATTAATGTTCTGTGATAGAGAATGCTGATGGTAGTGAAAAGTAAAAAACAGATTTATGGCTTTGCAGTGTGGGAAAACAAAACTCAAAGTTTAATCAACAGCAGCGTTCTTCAGAGGTCACAGGCAATGGCAGCCTTGATGGAGGAGGCTATACTTCACAAGTAAAGGAGGCTAGGCTTGGTGCAGGACACTATAGAATCATGGAATCATAGAATCATAGAATGGTTCGGGTTGGAAGGCACCTTAAAGACCACCTAGTTCCAACCCCCTGCCATGGGCAGGGACAACTCCCACTAGACCAGGCTGCTCAAAGCCCCATCCAGCCTGGCCTTGAACACTTCCAGGGATGGGGCAGCCACAGCTTCCCTGGGCAACCTGTTCCAGTGCCTCACCACCCTCACAGCAAAGAATTTCTTCCTAATATCTAATCTAAATCTACCCTCCTTCGGTTTGAAACTGTTACCTCTTGTCCTATCATTATACTCCCTGATAAAGAGTCCCTCCCCGTCTTTCCTATAAGCCCCCTTCAGGTACTGGATAAAATGTGTTGGTGACAGTTACACCTCTCTCTCTTGGATGGTCCGGAAATTTATAAAGCTCTTTTGCTTGAGAGTTTTGATCTACAAATGAGCCTTAAAAGGAGTCTGAGTTAATATTGGTTATCAATAGTCTGGACTTCTAGGCTTCTCAGCCAGTTCCCTGTCACGGATTGCTCAGCTGTAAAACAATTATGTTGCTTTTGCTTACAGGTGCTTGTAGACGTACCAGTATCCTGAAGCACACAGGTCACACTGGGTGCTCCTCATGCTGATGTTCGCTCTGTAACGGACAGTCAAATTAGCACACTCATCTGTTGTGAGGAGTTGGTTATGAGATCCCAGTAATACACTGACCCTCTTTTTTTAAAGCATTCTCATTTAGATCCCCAGATCTGATTAAAGAGAGTACTGCATTGGCAAATCCACCATTTCAGCACAACCACGCATAAAAAGCAGCATTGCCTTCCACCACCTATTTCAAGTGAATGAAACTTATTTGTTTGCTAATGACAGAAGAAAATTGATTAGATAAATATCAATGTCGGTGATCTGCGTGTATGCAAAGGAGCAATTTTATTTTTGACTTAATGTACCCAGAGACTGGATACAGTTGCCACAAAGTTAAAAGGCAAAATTAATTGCTATTATGCCACAAGTAAACGCTGGGCTGTTTTATAGCTCTATCTGGTTTCTGTCCTCCCCCAGCCAGTCCTGCTGCACCAGCTGCACACTGCCGTGCTGGTGATTTACACCTGAGTGGGGAGCGCTGGGACCAGCAACCACAGGTTTCCAAGTCCGTATTTGGGAAATGCACACAAAAACGTTGCACAAACTCTTCCGACTTACCCAGAAGTCAGCATTATTCACTCCTTGGAGAGTAGGGATTTGCAAGAAATGAGTAAACATCAATTACGCAAACGTCCCTATCTTGACACAAATGAACACGAGCAGATTTCACAGATGAAATGCCAGTAAGCGCTGGTGGCAGTGGGTCCGTGGGCTGGTGTGGGGGTGGATAAACCCCAGCCACCCGTTCGCACCTCCGCGTCGCCCATCTCAGCTTCGCACGCCGGGTCTGCTCCGCCAATGGCTGGGTCACTGCCGGTGCTGCCGCGCTGACTCGCTGACACTCTTTCATTTCTGCATGACATAACAGAGCGGGCCACGGAGATTCCTTCGTAATGCCACAGATAGACATAAACAGATGCTCCAAACAGATGTAATCAAACACAGATGTGATCTGAAGATTCCCAGGCGGGCTCTGGGATCCAGCCAAACTACACGTAGCCCAGACTGATGGCAAGCTGGAAACGCAGCAAGGGGCTCACCTTTCTACCCTCCTGATGCTGGCCGAGCAGAGCGAGCTAGGTACTGCAGAACTGATCATGTACCAGCTGCTGGGGGCACCTGGGGGTGTCCGGGCTGCAGGATGGGCCCCGTCACCCCCCATGTAGTGCCCGCTCCTGTCCCTGCCCCACGCTGGCTGCAGGGCTGCAGGCACTGTTGTCCTTGGAGGATCTTTCTTGTAGCAGATGATCCTGTCAGGGCCAGATGTTTGGGTTTTTTTTAAACCAGAATCTACCCAAGGAGCCTGCTCTTCCACCGTGACCCCCTCCTTCTAGTGGGCGGTGAGCAACAAGGGGTGGGTAGGTTTTCTGTAACTAGCAGAGAGGGCAGTAAAGCCATTCCTACTCATACAAACCTCCTTATCTTGAGGCACTTTCATTAAAGGGAGGTTGAGGAGGCTGTGGAGTGAGGGAAGTGAGGGAGTTAGTGCCAGAAATGAAGGGTGGGGAGAGTGGGTCTTTCTTTCCATGTCATCCCTGTGTCTGGTGCTGCTGTTGGGTTTCCACCGATTCCCCGAGTCTCCTTTGCCAGTATCTCCTGGTTCTCTGTCCCACAAAAGAAGACAGATTTGCTGGAGGATTATGGGGAAGATAGGTCAGAAGGTGAACAGGGACAAAAAGAAGAGTGGTTTTCATGAGAAGAGTAGTGCCACCTAGAGCAAGTCCGAAACGGGAGGTGTGTACTTGTCGGGGGCAGGGAGAGTTGGACACATTTCAAGGAAATTTTGACTAAAGAATTTCCTCATGTAAGATCCTAGAATATGGGGGTGGAAAAAATCCTCGAGATGTAGTTATCTAAGCAAATGCAACGTGCATTTCTATGAGACAGAAGTAATCACTTCTTAAATTGACTCATGCTATGGGCTTGATCCAAAGTCCACGGAAAAACTCTGACTGACTTCACGGATCCTTGGGGTGTAGGTGGGAACTTTGCCACTGTCTTCAAAAAGAACAGGGCCAGGCTTTTGCTCTTGGCTGAAAAACAAATGCAAGGAAAAGACGCAAATCCTTTTCAAATGCTTTAGAAATAATTTATTATTTGAATTTCTGTAGTTATAACCTTGTTAGTAACATTGAACACCCACGAATCTATGTTTTAAAGCATATTGTACCTAAAATTTTACACATATCTGCTTACATGCTTGTTGTAAAATAGTCATTTAATAGAAAAAGTAATCATATAAAGATTTTATAGACTGAAAGACAAGTGTTAAAAAAAACCTTTGAGTCCTTTATGATTAAGATCAACAGTTTTCAGATTTGTGCACATGAACACTTTACTTTTCAGAACAGCTATTCTATTTAGGTTTTCTTACAGAAGTGAGCTGCGTGATGGTAGCTATGATTTCAATACACAGGGCAGGTGGGGATTTTTTCAAAAGCTTATACTAATTAATTTGAAGGCAATATGAAAAATATTAATAGCAAATATGAAATACCCATTTGTCAAAGTCCGTATTGCCTGCAGAAAAGAAAAGGAAAATTCTAACGCCCTTTCTATATGAAAACATCTTTAAGACGTTGAAATTGTTGAAGAGTTTTGGAGAGCTCTTTTGAAATGGAAGATCCGTTTTAAATTTAAATTTATATTTAGATTTGTATTAATATACGGTATATATACAGTAATATTTTTAGAAAGAGGCTGAGGTTGAAAAACATACAATGATGTGAGCAAAGAAAAAAAATAGATTGAGATTCTCAACACTTTCTGAGATTTTTCGATGCCCCGTTTCTTTAACTTTTTTAGATTTTCCATCTCTATAAATAGGTAACACCAAACTAAACTGATTTTGACCCGAGCTGCCCTTGTCACCAAAGCTGTCCTCGGGAAGTACTGACTTTCACCGACTCCGGATTCATCTAGGGGTGATTTGCGCATGTGGTTTGCGTTCAAGAATGCCCTGTAAATATAAACAACTATTACGACCCGAGTACATTTAATGACAAAAATGTGCTAATGCTATGCTGACGGCATTCGCCCTTGCATTACATTCCTTATAAGGGCGATGCTGCTGGATGCGGCCGGCCGGGCTGCGGGGCGACCCAGCCGAGCGGCGATCCCTCCCGCACCCTCCTCCCTGCCCTCTCATCTTCGCTCCCAGTAAAATAACCTCAAGCAAAGGTGCCCTTTCCACACACACCACACACCCCCGCACCCCCCGCGGAGGTGTGCGCGGCTCAGAGCCCGCCGCGGAGACGCTCTCCGACGGGGGCCTCACTGTTGGTAACACGAAACGCGGAAAACGTGAGAACCCACCTCTCTCCCTAAACCTCTGGCTCCTCTGAGCTGCGAAGAGGACGATTTTTTTGGGAAAAAAAAATAAATAAAACCAAACAAACAACAAAAA
The DNA here is from genome assembly GCF_964199755.1 of Larus michahellis. Classification (NCBI taxonomy): domain Eukaryota; kingdom Metazoa; phylum Chordata; class Aves; order Charadriiformes; family Laridae; genus Larus; species Larus michahellis. The sequence goes on from NC_133898.1 coordinate 34,368,507, forward strand.
AACAGCCCCACGCCGCCGCGGGATGGAGAGGGGAGACGGGGAGAGAGAGCCCACGGGTGTGCGGGGAGCGGCCACGCGTGTGCTACCATCCCGGCCCCGCCGCCAGCCCCTGCGGGGATTTTCCTTCCCTCGCCCAGCTCGCCGGGCAGAGCGGGCAGCAGGGCTGGGCTCCCCGGGGGTCTGGGGGTTTAGCGGCCGGCACCCGCACGGCAGCCGCCCCCGAGGCCCGAGAGGGGGAACAGAGGGGCCGGCGGGGGACGGACGGACGTGCTGACCCAGCCCCCGGGGCCGCTGCAAGGAAAGCACCTGTCCCGGCGAGGAAGTGCTTTTAATTAAGCGCGGTAATGACCTCCCCCTCGGCCCGGGGGGAGGTGAGTCAAGTGCCGAGATCTTTCTTTCAACGACGGCTTTGCCCGAGCTGCCGGAGCCCGGTTAAAGTTACGGCAATTGGGAGGGTTAAAAAAAGCCCCCAGAGCCCCGGCCGCCGAAGGGGCCCCCGCGACCCCCGCGGGCCCCACCGGCAGCGGGCTGCCCCCGGCTCCCCCCGTCGCCTCGGTACCACTTCTCTCTGCAACACGTCCCAAACGGACAGAGAGGGGCAAAGGGTTTTTGCCTCCCGTTTTCACATTTCGGGGGAAAATGCCACTTTTTTTTCACGGCCTAACAGCTCCTTCCCCTGCCTCTGCGCCTTCCCTGCTGGAAAAGAAAAATCCCAGCGAGGCCCCTGGGCCGGCCCAAGGCAGAGGGGTGGCTTTCGGCAAGGTCGCCGCCGTGGCTCTGGGCTGCCGGTGCCCTCTCGGAGGGAGCCCCCAGGTGCCCCCGCCGGTGCCCCCGCCGGAGGCGCGCCTCGGGCCCGGGCACGTCGGCGCTCGCCCGGTTGCGGAGCGGCGGAGGGAGGGCTCGTGTCTCTGTTGCCTGCACCTCCGAGAAGCTGTTTCAGAAGGTGCCCAGGGCATGAGGAGAGAGGGGGGAGCCTGCCCCAAGGTGGGGTATGGGCGGGGGGGCACTACAGGCTGCCGGGACCTGCCTCTGCCAACATCGAAATGACATGCGGGGCTTTGTCGGTTCGCTTGGCCCCTCTGAGGCGGCATCTTTCGACGACTGCAAGGAAAATACTGTCTTGCAGTCACTGTAATCCACGGTTTTCATTTACTATTATTCAATCAGGATTTATCTCTGTTTTTTTAGGAGGCTACTTTTCCAGGACTGTTACTCGATACTGATCCATTAAATCATTCCAGCTGAGAGATTAAATGTATGATTTGCAACCAGCTGGATTTCTTAAATGGTGTCTTCGCCTCCCTTCAGAGTATGAGCAGGCCCGACGAAAAAACACTTCGCTTTGGCATGGAAACCCGCACATTTGCCCGAAGATTACCACACGGGGTTCATTCAATGCCAACAGTATTCTCTTCCTTTCTCTTCACCGGATTAGATTTCCCCCAGCCATAAAATGCCTCCAAAAGCGAGATACCATCGAAATGGCAACGCATGCCAACCGAGCGGGTAGGCAGCAGGCTTAAGCCTTCTCTCGCACTGACACCGCAGCCCCTCTCTGCCTTTCGCAGGGCGGCCCCGGCTCCAGCCAGCCCATGCAAGAGGCGCGGCCCCGGGGAGGGAGCAGCCGGGGCGCCGCCGGGCACCTACCGGGGGCTGGGGTCCCCCCGCACTGCAGACCGACCGCGGGGGCATTTTGTGGGCTCGAAGGGCGGTGGGGGTGAAAGGCGCGCAGGGGAGCCTGCGCCCTCTGGACACTGCTCTCCGTCTTGCCCCTCGACGTCTGTCCCAGCGGGGCGATGCGGAGGGCGGGGACGGACCTCCCTGGACCCTTCCCAGCTGCCGGGTATGCGGGAGGCGGTTTCGGGCAGCCCCTCATCTCCCCTCGTCCCCCACCCCTCAGGGCACCTCAGGCAGGGCCAGGCTCGCCTTGGGGTACAAACCCCCGCGCCGACCGTGCGGGGGCCCCGGCGAGGTGGGGACGGGCAGTGCAATAGCCCGGTCCTTTCCGCCCCGCCGGGCTCGGGGGGGTTGTTCCAAATTAACGGTGACGGCAGCAGCGCCCGGATGAATATCGTCAAGGCGGCTTTATTTGCGTTCGCCCGGCACCAGTCGAGGTAATAAAGACACCCGATTTAGAGTAATTATGGGAGAGCGACTGGCCTCCCTAAACCTCCGGAGATCCCCCGCGGGGACGGCATGTCGGAGACTGGCAGAAATAACCATCAGGTCTCAAAGTAATAGCTGTAGATGGGAAACACCGTCTCTTTCGCCGTGCCGGCCTCGCCCGAAAAAATAAAAAAAATGCCCCTTCTAAGCTGAAAGGTATCTGGGGCTTTTCTCCGGCCGAAACCACCCCGCAGAGCCACGGCACCGTGGGGGATCTGCCGCACCTATGGAGGAGAAAGCAGTGGCATTTTCTGGGCGCACTCGGGATGACGGAGCCCGGCTCCGCACACACTCGCAGCAGAGAGCCCGGCGTCGGCATCGCCTCTTGCCTCCCGCCGCCTCGGTTTCTGCTAAAATCGCGAGTGAGGTGGGATCGTCCACCTTCTAATTTGGGAAGGCAGCGAGGTTGCTGCGCAGGGACGGAGCCTATCCCCACGCCGCTCCCCACGGCCACTCGCGGGGCCCCCACAGCCCGGCTCCGCGCAACGCTGGCAACACCTCCCTGCCCCACGTCTGGTTTCGTTTCAATCCGAGAGGTTTCCAAACCGTCCTGACTTTCCAGTTGTTGATGTTTTTGTTGGGTGTGCGTTCCAAAGGCTCTTAAAAAGCGGTGTCCCAAGCGGTTTCTCTAAGTTTTTTAACGTCCTCTCTCTTCCTCGCTCGCTGCGCGGTGCGCAGGGGTGCGGATCCTCTCCCCCAGCAGCTGCTGGGCTCATGTGTAACCGAATATCTCAGGCTATGGCGGAAAAAACCCCTCTTCCCCCCTCTCCAGCAGCCCCTGTGCCCTCCGCTGCCCTGGGGAAGCCGTGCCCCTGCCCTGCTCCTCCGGCTTCGGCAGCGGAGAGGTGGAAGGAGCGACCTGCGGGGACCAGATACACGGCCTGCCGTGTGCGCCCTGTCGGTGGGAAACAACCGGTTCCCTACCACGGGGCGGCTCCGGCTGCCGGGGCACAGGCAGCCCCCGACGGCAGGAGCCGGCGGCCGGGGCACAGGCAACACCCGAAGGCAGGAGCCGGCGGCCGCTTGGTTTCACGGCGCCGGGGGTCCCCGGGACCCGGGAGAGGACCGGGAGACCCGGGGCCCGGGAGACCCGGGAGAAGTCCCGGCTCGGCTTTGCTCGGTGGTCGGGTCAGGCCTCACCCGGGGATGCCACTAGGTGAAGCTTTGGTAATGCTTTCGCCCCTCACGCAGCCCTTCGGTGACAAGAGGGCGACGCTATTTAGCCTCTTCCCATTAAACGCATCCCGCTGAACCGGAGGGGTTCCAAGTCACCTGCTCCCCCCTCCTGAGGTGTGCAGAGAGCCGGAGGGAGAGGAGGAAAAATGCCTTTACTGCTGCAGTGCTCTGGGATCGGGTCTCTGCTCTCTCCGCCGACCCCCAGCACAAATACGTCTAAACCAGCCCTTTGGGACGGCGGGGTTGGGGGTATCTCTGCCCAGACCCAAACTCCTGCACTGCGAGAAATCGCTCTTCCAATATGATTCACTGGACTTTGCCCAACTTCACAGCAAACTGTAGGCTTTATAAAGTCCCGCTTTTTAACTCTTCGCGCCACCGTCGTGGTTTTTTTTTTCTTCCTCACTGTTGCCAGCCGGTCTTGCCTGTGTTGACACCCAGACGAGCTCCCGACAGTCACTTTTCAGACTCAGATGCCCGTCTCACTCGTGGAATTTTTAACTACTGCCTGTGTTTTCACGCTTCAGCCTATTTTTGGTGAGCAGGGCAGGGCAAATTAATATTTCTGATGAAGGTAGCTTTAATCGGGTTCTTTACAAAATCTGTTCCACCTTCCTGCCTCCCACCCCCTAGATACACACGCACCATACCGAAGTTTGCATTTTTCATGGCGGGACAGGCAAGTCTATAAAAGGCATGTTTGTTTTTCCTGGCTGTTTCAAATATGTATTTCCTGGAGGACTTCGCATCTAATGGGGTCATCAGAAGCACATGTGCGATTTTCATCTTTCCAAGTGATTTCTCCTCTCCCCGCTTCTCCTGAGCAGCAGTGTTTGCTGATGTAACTTTTTACCTGTCTGTTCACCTTAGCTCCCACTAAACCTCTCCGTTTCGCTCTGAGTCCCAGACTCTTGGTGAAGTCCCAATTTCTTTCCGTGTGTCTGTCTGTTTTTTTGAAGGAGTCTTTTTTTATTTTTCTTTTTCTTTTCTTTCTTTTTTTTTCTTTCTTTTTTATTTTTTTCCCTGTAGGACACGTGTTGGGCTGGAGGCAGGAATAGATCATTGCTCTGCCGCCCAGCAAGCCCGGCCGCCCGCTCGGGAGCCGCCGCCTGCCGGTACCCCAGGGCGCGGTGCGGGACCGGCTCTGCGGCTCACCGGGACTCCGGATAAAGGCGAATTTGATATTTAGAGCTGGAGGTTGAGCGTTTTCGCCCAGCGGCAAAAAAAACCCCAAACAACCTAAGCCAACCACCAACAAAACATCCCCCTACCCCCGCTTCCCTTTTATTTAAGTGAGAAGGCGATGGACCTTCTCGCCGAGCAAGGAGCTGCCTCTCCCGAGCAGGGAGGGGAAACTTTGAGCCCCGCCGCAAAATGGGAAGAAGGTGATCAGGCAGCCCAGCTCCTAAGTTGAAGTATGTGTTTTTCCAAACCCCAGAACTACTCTCCTTCAGACAAAACCCTCACCTTTTCCTTGTGTGCTGAAGCACTGAAAGTTCCCTTCAGTGTATTTTTCTTGGCTGTCTGAGGCGCAGCGTTTTGATTCACTAAGCAGAGGAAGTTAAAGAGCTCTGCAGCAAGGGCCGGTGGCCAGTGTTTTCATCGCCATCCCCCTACATTATTTGTCATGCTCAAGTGAGGGTTTGTTCAAGGCAAGAGCCTGCTCATACCGGGCTGCATTTGTTTCTCCTAAAGAAGGCAATAGGTTTTGTTTCCGGGTCTGGTAACAGGAGCCCGACTGCCTTACACAAACATCGCTGGGCAGGCAGAGGCACTTCCAAGGCTTTTCATTCTGGGACTGGAGCAGCTCCCCTCAAAAACACATTGAGGTTTCAGTTAGGCCCGAACTGCTGAGCCAGGAATGGCAAAGAGAAGAGGGAACCTGACTTTCTCCGGGGTAGCCCACGAGAAATATGCCAAGCAGGCAACTTCTCCCGTAGATTATGTTCAAAGTCTGCTAAATGGCCTGTATTATCCAAATGAAAATGCAGCCACGCAGCCTGTGGTAGATGAGATGTGACTGTGCTTCCCGGAGGGTCCTGTTTATCCCCAAGCTCCTGCAAGGGCTTACAGAGGGAAGGCCTTCAACCAGCTGGATAGCAAGCTCTGGCACATGCTCCCCTACTCACAGGAAAGGCTCTTACTCCAATAAACTTGCTCCCTGTCCCCAGCAAACTGTCATGCTCCCCTTCGGGGACTGTGCCACGTCTCCAGCAGCCTGTCGGGATGCTCTCCGCTCTCTTCCATCAGTATTTCCCCGGCAGGGTGGCGAGCCGCACCCTGTCAGGACAGCCGAAGTGGCTTTCTGTCTCAAATGTGCAGTTTCTGTCATAACCCTCTTCAGCGCAGTACCAGGACAGTCAACAACAAATCTGCTCTAGTACACCGTGAATATTCAGCGCCCTGCTATCTAAAGGAATTACTTCAGCTAACAGTTCTGGGGTCTATAAGTGCTGCATTCATTAGGTAATTTGGTAAGGTTCTAGTTTGCGGGTAAATACTACTTTCATATATATATACATATGTGTATGTAGGTATGTGTACGTGCGTGTGCATATACGAGAGAGAGATTTTGTGTGCAGTTTTTCCCTAGGTGTCCAAGCTACAGGGTCTCAGCTGTGGGGTTTGCCTGCTGCATCCTGGCCTCAGCCTGGGGACAGCCAGGGGGAGTTTCATGGGTAAAGCCTGCTGGGTCCGCACCACCTTTTTATTTATGCCCCGAAACCTGTGTGGGTACCCTGTAAACAACCAACCCTGAGATGAGATATGCCCCATGTAACATAATGCTAGTGAATCATAACTAATCTGTTTAAAACCAAGGATTAGTCACGTCAGTTTCGGCATATTCCTCTATCGGGAACTTTTTCTGTGCGTGGAAAATCGGGGGGATTTGCGCTAATTTACCAAACATCATTACTAAGGCAAGTACGGTCCGATAAAATGAGTCTTAACATGTACGGGTTTTCAGGTTGCATTACACACGTCCCATCATCTGGGCTTTAAGCTGTGTGCGCCCTTAATGCTAGATTGACCTGCAGATTTTTTTTTTCATACTGCATGATTTCAGTTTCTAGCTGTCTCTAATTGACTTCAACGAGTCGCCCTCTCTTCCTTTCTCCGTCTATAAGTGATCCTCGCTGCAATTTACAGGAGTTTTCATCGCCCCTCGCTTTCAAAGGGCCTTTCTCACCCTGTCAGCCCTTCGTTTACCTTCCCCGATCGAATTCTGCCTCCTCTGTGCAATATGACCTTTTATTAACCACGTAAAACCCATCCTGTTTTCATACTGCCTCTTTAAATGTTCCCCATCTTGGCTTTACTCTTTCTCTATTTTTTTTCCTTCCAGCGGGCAAAGCCTTAAGGCTTTATTTCTGTTTCGAGGCCATGTTTTAGTAACCCAGTCGTTCTGTTTTCCTTCCCAAACTTATTTCTATCCCTAAAAATACAAAATAATTAACCAGCCAATTAATTCGTTCTTTGCAATACTGCACGGCTGCATGTATTATTTTACAGGGAGCGGGGATCTTCTGTAGCCCTAGGAAGCAGTCGTTCGTATACTTGCGAAATGTTTATTTTCAAAGGATTAAAATTCATAGCTAAAATTATTAGATGCCCCTCAACGGAAATAACAGGATCTGCTGTTCAGACCCTAATGCACGCAGACCGCACCGGTACGCTCCCACAGCAGAGCCGACAGCCGCATCACCTCCGCTGCTGAAAAATCACCCCAAACAGCAGAAACAGGAGAAACATAAACCTGAATATACCACATTGTCTCCTCTATAACATTGTACCCCGCCGCACCCCAGCATAACGAGAACACTGGATTTATAACCACGAGTAAAGAAGAGGTGGGTTTTTTTTTTTTCCGAGGCCGATCTTCCCCGTTACCGACATCCACACTTTCCCTTCTACAGACATTAACGGGGCCGCAGAGAAATGTGCTTTTAGCGAGCACCCACAAAGGCACCGAGGCGCTAATCCAGCCCCAGATTATATCAAATTAGGACATTGCCCGCACAAAACTCCCGCTGATTGAAATTTCAGCCAGCGTCTGAAACCTGGACAGGATCTTTGCTGATCTACGCATATTTCTATCCCGCTTGAAGCCATATCGTTTTCTCGGGTTATTTTTCACAAGAAATTCATTTTAGGGGAAAAAAAAAGAAAAAGTACAAAACCCCTTGCAAGCTCTGAGGAACATTTAAACAGATGATAGATCACATTCGGCTTCTAGCGAAGAGGTGGTAGCGAGGGTGCAAGCCGTAATGAAACCACTCTGAGCTCTTATCTTTTAATGAAGTAAACTTGGAAGCAACTTGCCTGTCCCTTTTGCCACCCTGTGCTTACAAAAAAGAGGGGGGGCGGGGGAAGAAAGACAGAAAGACAGAAAGACAGACAGAAAGACAGACAGACAGAAAGAAAGAAAGAAAGAAAGAAAGAAAGAAAGAAAGAAAGAAAGAAAGAAAGAGGAGACGAATAGAGAAATCCCGTTCCCGGCATCGGTCCCACGGGCGCTGGCAAGGCGTTTGCAGCCCAGCCGTGCCGGAGTCCGGAGCAGGGTCTGGCCACGCTCGGTTTGCGTGGGGCGAGGGGGGACGGCGGGGGGCGACTTTCCACTGGGGCCAGTAGACACGGGGGCGGAAAAGCCCGCCGCCTGCCCGGCCGTGCCCTCGGAGGAGCAGGTGGGCGACCTCCCCGCTGCCCTTAGAGCCCGCACCGCCTATCCTTCTCCGTCCCCTTGCCTCCCCGCTCCTCCCCGGCGCACGCCACTTCCCCGGGCCGGGCCGGAGCGGCCCCCGCCGTGCCCAGCCGTTGCTCTGCGGGGCACCCCAAAACGGAGCACGGGTGCGGAGATGCCGTTTGACCGCCCGGGGGGCGCTGAGGGAAGAGGCCCGCTCGCCCCTGGGGCGGCAGGGGGGGAACCCCGGGAAAGGGAGGAGTCCGGGGACCCCGACACCGTCCGGGTGTCCGCCGCCTCCCCCGGCCGAGCGCGATCAGCCCCGGCCACCGGCCGGCTCTGCTCTGCTCAGGGCTGAGACTGAAAACACCCCGCGGGCGAGTGAAGCAGCCGCACGCCGAGTTAGATTTCTAAATTTTATTATAAAATAAAAGCAGAAATATTTTCCAAAGAATGTATTCACATAATATAAACAATAAACAAAACTAAGGTGAGTGACTTGCGGTTGATACTGTCGTTTAGGTCTAAACTTGAGCAGCAATTCCTCTTTTCTTTAAAGCCCGCTCCCGCCCTCGTTGCACACCGAGGGGGAGAATCTGCCCCTGCCTTCCTCGGGGGCTGGGGCCAGAGCCGGGCCATCACTTCCTTTCCCACCCCGCAAATGGCGAAAGCACCACATGGACAAGGCCAAAGAAGCCGTCTCTCTGCATAGCATCAGCTACAAGAAGGTTACAGAGTCTGCCTAGAGCGCGTGTTGCTGCTATAATTTGACTACAACTTTTGTATTCTTAGTTGAAATTGTACATCGTACACCTGCCACGGATACATAACTACAATAGAATAACGGGAGCGATGTGTAACTTCCAAACAGGCATGGAAACAGTGGCCTTATGCTCCCCTTTCCTCCCCACCCCCCGAAAATAAAAGATTACAATGTGCCTCTTCCCACACAGACCGGCCTGATCGGGTGACACCACCGAGACATTCGTAAAGTCAAGGCTGGAAAGAGCTGCTACGCCGAACCGCCTTACAGCCTGCCGTGAAAAATCACAGCTCCTGTCCAACAGTCCTTACACGCCTGAGACCACCTTTACGCAACCCTTAAGGCTTTTCACAACATTACTGCCCACAGCTGAGTCCGATACCTTCCAAACCTGCAGCCAGCCTGCTGCCAAAGGGCACAACACATCCACTAAGGAGTACGTCATCGTTTTCAAAGTCTCTGGTAAGATTAAGGGAAAAAAAAAAAAAAGGAAAAAAACAGAGTAAAGGAGGGCTGATGCGAAGGAGGGAGCGTGTACACGGTTTTTAAGAGCCCAGATCGACCAGGTTGGATGACATGGGGTTGAGGATGGAGTCCTGCAAGTTGTGGTGGTGCATGGGGTCGGCACTGGGCACGGGGATGGCACTGGGGCCCTGGGGGTGGCCCAGGCCGTGCAGGGGCTGCAGCCCGGGGTTGGAGCTGAGCAGCAGCGCGGGGCTGGAGGAGGTGTGATCCGGGGTCCCTGACGGCGTCTTCTCGTCCTCTGAGCTCCCCAAAACTGTCTTATTCCCGTTCATTGACGCCGAGAGCGGGTTGTGGCTGTTGGAGTTGGAATTCTCGTTGTTTTCCCTATAGGAAACACAAAAGAGGGAGGGAAATCACCGTGTGGCCGCCGCTCCGGAGTGCGCTCCGCGGGAGCGGGGGCGGCGGGCGGCGGGGAGCTGGCTCCCGTGGGGCGGCGAGCGGGGAAGGGAGGGGATGCAGAAACAGTAGGTTTACAAACTCTGCAAACCTCCAAGGCCTCTTCATCTGGCACAAAGGTCTAAGGTCCGCCGAGCTTGTAAACAGAGTCTCCCACTAGCCCAGCGGAAAGTGTCACTTTGCCAAAACGTCATTTTCTGCCTCCAAAGCTTTTGCACAGCTTGGGGGGGGGTGGTGGTGGTGGTGGTGGGGTGGGTGGGGGAAGAAGGGAAGGGAGGAAGACATTAGGAAAAAAAAAAAAAGACTTTTTAACTTTAAAATTGCTCCCGGAGCTGAAGAGAAGTTCGGCCGCAATTTCTCCTGGGAAGGCCAAAGCACGGGGAGTCTCAGGCAGGATTGCTCTGTGCAGCAGCACAGCCGCCCAGGCTCGCACCAGGCGGGAAAGGCTTTTCCATAAGTAAATGGACTTTTTCAACCCCCCCCCCCCGTCCCTGAGCTGAAAACATAGCCCAATATGGAAGATAAGGCAAGCAAAGAGAGTTAACTCGCTTATTTCCCCGGCCCTCTCGGGAAACGCTCCGCACGCCCGCTGCGATCCCTCCGTCCCTCCCCGGGAGACGGAGGGCGCAGCCCGGGTGGCCCCGCAGCCGGCTCCGCGGCGGGGGGAGCCGGCACCGCCGGTGCGCCCCCCGACAGAGGCAACCGGCTGGGAAAGGCAGGACATAATTTCAAACTCCATCACCGGGTAAATACCGAGAAATCGCTGGAGGTTGGCCAAGCCCTTGCATGTAAATTTTTTTATTATTATTATTGCCATTATTTTTTCGAAATGAGAGGGGCGAGATGGGGTGGGGGCGGCCGTCCCGTCAAGGCTAAGGCGGCTTTTAGGCATAGCCCTCGTAGAAATACTTTAGACGCAGCCCTGACTGAAATACTGAAGGCATTGCGAGTCTATTTAAAAGCTTCTGCGGAAGCTTTGAAGCACACTATCTGGCAGAGGGGCCCTATCCTGCAGGATTTGGTCGAGAGAAGTGAAGCCACCGCGCTGACGGCTTTTCCTCAATAAGGGCTGCAGGATGTGGCTGGAGACACTTTGTGCCAAAAAAATAAAAATAGACAAGAAAGCTCTGTTTGAACAAGTTCGCTTGACTGAATGGCAATCCCATGAACGGTCTGTTTTCCAACGCCTGGAGTGTAATATTAGGTTGAGTGTATTTTTCAATGTCAAAAATCTTATTTGTCTCTGGAGACCTTTAAAAACCGATTCCTCGGGAAAAAAAAAAAGAAGGAATAAGTGTAACCTTCATTTCCTTTGGATATTTGAAGGTGAGTCCCCGCTATCAGCAATAAAAAGGATCTCTAACATCTCGTAAAACCAACACTTGCGGGGATTTGAAGGAAAATTAAAGTGCTAGCACCGTTTCGGGAAATGTATGGAGCAAATCCGTGCGGAGCTCGAACCTGCCGGGCTGCACAGCTGCGCGGCCGGGGCTCTTGCCGTTTCCAAAACACGTTATAGGCAGAAAAGAAAAAAAAAAATAGTAAGTCTCCTCGGAGGGACGGATCTACGGGAGATTTCTAATCCGTTAATTAACCGCGCAGGCCCTACGATCAGATCCATATGGACCGGGCAATTCAGCGAGCTAGCGAGGAGCCACTGTGCAGTTAAAGGACGCTTTTTGCTTCTTCGAACCGTCTTCCTAAGGCACAGGGAATGCTGACGGAAAAGTCATCCCGAATACCCAAGGATGTGGGCATTAACCTCTGCCCGGCAATTAATGATCCCTTCACTCCATTTAACGAGAAAAACACAGTCTCGGAATCACGCTCGGTATCAGAATACACATCTGTGAACACGCATTCACGAGCACCTTGCTGGGTAGTGAATACGAACTGCGATTTAAGGAGCGAGGCAAGCGGTTGCTCCGTTCAGTCCCTGTCTCGGTCTCCCGCCTCACGCCAGGGGCCGACGTTAGAGGCAATTTTTTTGCAAACCACCATGTCCAGCGTTCAGACCCACTCGTTCCCGGTTGCCTCACGGCTTCCCCTCTCCGCACCGGGGTAACTAACCCTCAGGACCCACTCCGAGCTGTGCGGGGCGCGGAGCGCTCGCCTCCAGCCCCGCCGCCCTCGGCCTTTCGCTCCGGGCCGCGGCCCCGCACCGGCACCTCCGGCCTCTTCGCCGGGTTTCGGCGGGGCGGAGGCGGCCGCGCTGCTTGACCGGGAGTCGCCGCCGGCCGTGGGAAGCGCCCCCGGCAGAATGGGGCTGCCCCGGCGGCCACCGTGCCGGCTGTGAGGGAGTGGGGGTGTCGGCGGGGATGGGGTCCCGGCCGGTTCTCCCGGGGGCTACTTTTGGCGGACAGAGGCCGTCGCGGAGAGCCCACCTTCGCTCGCCTCTGCTTCTCTGGGCGCCCCCGTCCCGGAGACGGGGATGGGGGCAGAGGGGCAAGCGCGGGGCGAGAGGCAGGGCAGGAGAGCCGGGAGCACCGGGGGGAGCCGAGGGGCGTCGGAGGGAGCCGTGGGGCGCCGGGGGGAGCCACGGGGAGCCGTACCTTTCCTTGGCCTCGGCCGCGCGGTCCCGCTGCCGGCGGTTCTTGAACCAGTTGCTGACCTGGGTGGTGGTGAGGCCGGTGGCCTCGGCCAGCTCCCGCTTCTCGCGTGGGGACGGGTAGGGGTTGTGGGCGTACCACTCGCGGAGGACGCTGCGGCTCTTCTCCTTGAAGCAGTAGCTGGTCTCCTCGCCGTCCCAGATGGAGCGGGGCAGCGGGAACTTGCGGCGCACCCGGTACTTGCCCACCGCCCCTAGGGGTCGCCCCCGCAGCTTCTCCGCCTCGATGTAGTGCGCCTTCAGCCAGAGCTGCTGTAGCTTGGGGTGGTTGTGCGCCGAGAACTGGTGGCTCTCCAGGATCTTGTAGAGCTCGCGGAAGTTGCCCCGGTGGAAGGCCACCACCGCCTTGGCCTTCAGGACGCTCTCGTTCTTGTGGAGGTGCTCGCAGGCAGGGAGGGACCAGAGGAACCGCCCCAGCCGCTCGATGTTGCCGCCTTGCTGGAGCACCTCGCAGACGCAGGCCACTTGCTCTTGGGTGAAGCCAAAAGTCGGGAGCATCGACATGGTGAGCCCTGCCCCGCCGCGCACCCTACGGCCGCATAGAGGGGAGCGGCGCGGGGCGGCGGGCAGCTCCCGGCATGCGGGGCCGGCCCCGGGGCGGCGGCGCCCGGCGGGGCCCGCTCGGGCGTCACGGCCGGGCGCGGGGGGCCGCGGCCATCGGCGGAGCCCGGCCCCGGAGCGGCGGCGGGAGCCGGGTGGGAGGAAAAAAACAAAAAAAAAAAAAGGAAAAAAAGGGCGAAGAGCGAAGAAAAAAAAGTCTCGGGAGCCCGAGCGGCTTTTTCCCCCCCGGCCGCCTCCTTTTTGTAAGTCCAAGTTGCGAGAGTAACTTTGTGCCTCTTTTGTCTCCTATCTGCAGCGCTCGCAGCGGCCGCGGCTCTCCCACCCCCACCCCCCTCGGCCGCCGGTTTGGGATCTCCCTGCTTCCCCCCCACCCCCCGCCGCCGCAAGATCCCACATAATATAGTGGTAAAGCCCTGCTCCCTCGCTCCTCTCCCTCTCGGAGTTTTTCCCCCCTTTCTTTCTCTCTCTCTCCCCTTTTTTTTTTAATAATATTATTCTAAGCTGGCATGAAAAGTGATTATCCGCGCTGTGATTGGTCCGGTTATCTGACCCGGGGACTGCCAGGAGAAGACAATAGTTTTAGTCAAATTATTTGCCATGGTGACGCTGTCAATCAGGGGTAACCCGATCTGTTTTGAGGTGGCTCCCCGGCTGGGTTGACAGATTGCTCAGATCCACTCAGAGGCGGCCCGGCGAGCTGAGATATTAGCTAGCGAGGGAGAAATTTCCGCCGTGATTGACGCTGCAGGCGCCCATCGGGGGAGAGGGGCAGCGCCGGAGCGCCGAGCCCGGGCCCCTGCCTCTCGCCGCAGGGCGCTGCGGGACGGAGCCGCCGCCCCGTCCGGACCCCGCCGCCCCGTCTGGATCCCGCTGCCCCATCCCGGCCCCGCCGCCCCATCAGGATCCCGCAGCCCCATCCCGGCCCCGCTGCCCCATCCGGATCCCGCTGCCTCATCCCGGCCCCGCTGCCCCATCAGGATCCCGCAGCCCCATCCCGGCCCCACCGCTCAGTCCGGGCCCCGCAGCCCCATCCCGGCCCCGCCACCCCGAACCGCGGGCTCTGCCGTCCCCGGCACCCGCGGCTGCGGTGGGGAGAAAAACCCGGCTCCGGCCCTTGCAGAAAGTTTCTTTCTAAATGCGTTGGCTTAACCCCCCTCCCCAGCGCCCAGTAACAACTGTCGGAGAGTTTTATAGGGAAGGGGCCTCTCATGTACAATAGAGACCCTGTTCGTGACCTGGGATCCCATTACACGCTGATCGTACCTGCCTGGGAGCTAGGAGGAGGCATGATGGTACAGGGCCGGGAAAGGATTGCCTCTCCATTAACCGCCGGCCATGCCCCACCACGCTCCGGTGCTCAGGGCGCTGGCATTTGTGATCACTGAACGTTGGCCGTTTATTTCTACTTGATTTCCAGGAGTGTGTCGGGGTTTTTCATCCAGGAGGGGCACACGTGTAAAAGTCAGAGACACTTGGCGTGATTAAGCGGCCCCTTATCACCCACGCGTGCCCATTACACACTGCGTTTTTAGTTTACTGACTGTGCGGGGCAAGGACCCATAGCCTTTTCCGTCCCTGTCGCTCTCCGCAAAGTGAAAGGCGAAGCAGAGAGATTGTGCAAGCTGGAAGGTCGGGGGAGGATAAGCGGATGAGAGGAGCGAGCGGGGGGCGATGCGGTACCTCCGCGGGCGGGCGGGCGGGACCGCCGGGGCGGCGGCGGGCGCCGGGGCTCGCCCAGGTGAAGGCTTGCGGGAGGAGCCTCCCTGTCCCAAACTCAGGGCAGTTTCCATGGCTTTTAATGTTCCCCCCCCCCTTTTTTTTTTTCGGAGAAATAATAATTGATCTCACAAGTTCTTTCTACGCCATTTGCAGCCCTGACAGAAGAAGTCTGTGCAGTTGTGGGCTCTTGCCACGGTACCTTTTTAGCCTCCCCGGCGCGTCAGGGATTTAGCGAAGCCACGGGCGACCAGGCTGCGGCTCCGCGCCTCGCAGCCTCACCCTGCGCGGCCGATGGACGGAGCCTCCGTGCCGGCCCGGGCGGGCTCAGAGGCCGTCCCCAGGGGAAGGCGAGGCCGGGGCGGCGGCGCCCAGCCCGGCGGCTCCCGGCGAGGAGCCGCGCCAGGGCTGAGGCCAGGCGAAATGCGGCGGGGGAGGGAGGCAGGAGGAGGAAGAGGAGGGTGGGGGCAGCGGGTCAGCGAGCGTCCAGCTCCCAGCCTGTCCGGACGCCTGTGCGTATCCGCCGCGTATGTCTGTATTTTCCCGAGCGCACTCCGCTTTGGAAGCTGCACGTCCTCCTACCTGTCCGGGCTTTTCCCGAGTGCTGCCGTGAAGAAGCAGTGGAGAGCGGGCGGCTCCCGCCCTGGATCCCCCAGGGACGCAAAATAGAGGCTTCCTTTGCAGGGCAAGCGAGAGACAGTTCAAATTCGTTTAAAACAAATTCAGGCATGTTGGTGACGGGTCCGTAGAGCCCCCCTTGCACGATTATCCCTCCCTCCCTTTACAAAAGGAGCCCTCGGCCGCTTAGTGCCTCGGTGCCGGCCGACTTCTGCAGGATTCAAACTGTGCTTGTTTGTAAACGAAAGCATCCCGATCTCAGCTCTTCCTACCCAACCTAAGCGGCGGGATAGTTCGCAGCCGCAGCAGGACGATCACGGGACGGGGGAACCGACCCGCTGCAAACGTTACTCTGAGCAGAAACGGCGAGAGAGTTACAAACCCCCTCTCCCACCCCCGACCTCTGCCTTGTGCCTTTCGCGGGGGAGAATATAGCCCCGTTCCGCTCCCTCCCGCGATGGGGACCGTGGCAATAAAGAAAAGCGCTAGCGAAGTCTGAGCTGCCACCCCCCACCCCTCCCTTCCGCGCCTCCTCGCCACCGCGCTCGGTCGCCCCACGTTTATTAGGGATATACCTGACTTCGCTTCCTCTCCTTCCATCTCACAACCACAGCGGTTGAATCTGAACGGGAGCAGCTGTTCGCCCTAGCCGGAAAGGAGGTGTCAAAACCTGTTGCATGGACTTAGATCTGAGAAAGTCGCTTCTTAGCACCCTAAAATGTGAGTACAGAATCTCCACGCCAACCCCTCCGTAGGCGCTTTCACTTTAGGCTGCCTTAGCCAGGCTGCAGCTCGCATGTAACGCTACTGCACTTCCCAGAGCGCTGGGCAGAGGCAGGGCTGGCCCCTTCCCGAGCACCCTGTATCAGCTTGCGTCCCAGAGCAATTGCAAATTAGTGACATCTGGATCCAAATTCTGTGTAACTGCTTTTAACTTTAGGGAAAGAAAAAAAACTTTTTTCCTATACGCGCTAGAAGAGAGAGCAGATACTGGCTGCAAAGCCACGGCACGGGGCGAGTCAAGTTGCAGTGAATTGCGAGGGAATCAGACGATCGGGCAAGGAGCTTTTTTTTTTTTTTTTTTTCTGGCATTTGCGAAAGAGCTCCTTCATTGCAATTATATTTCAGAGCAGGAGGAACGAATCGCTTGCTAACATTTGTCCCCAGTCCGGCAGGGACATTTTGCCTGTCCGCTGCCGGCTCTTTCCCCTCAGCCGCGGTGAAAGGCTTTATCCGGGATGACCGAAAGTTGTGCCCGGCCCCGCCGCCGGCCGGTGGAGAAGCCCGAGGTTCCATCCCGGTCCCGATCCCGGTCCCGGTCCCGGGTGTGACTTTGCCGAGGGCCCACTCGGGAAGCGCCTCACCCCTCCGCGCAGTCATTGCCGCGCACGAAGCAGCGTGCGAGCCCGTCAGTGTCAACACAATAATTGTGAAATATGAGTGAAATAAAAAGTCGTTTTCATGGCAACGCTCCTTTTATTAACCGGGGCGCAGACAATCTGAGGGAAGGAGGGGAGGGAGGGCGTTCGTGTCGCTTCCTAGGAGCCTTCCATTGCACGTAACTGATTCGTGTCCACAAGTGAGTGCCAAGACGGCGCTGCGTTTATCTGCAGATCTCCCTCTCGGCCGTGCCTCGACCGTCTCCTTGCAGACAGCAGCCTGTATGGGAGGCTGCAGGCCCTCACCGGTCCCGTTCAAGACAGGAATCGATTCACCCAAACTCCTGCCCTTCATCTTTCCGCAAGCCCCTACGACCCTCGGCCGCTCCCTTCATCCGTTCTACCGGGTCGACAATGCCGCTCGCTGGGCTGGGGACAACCCCTCCGCCGGAGAGCCGTGAGGCAGCGGGATGGCTACCCACCGCCCTTCACCCACTCGCACAAGGCTGAGGACACCCACGCTTCTGGCGGCCGGCCTCCGGTCCCCGCGTGGGAAGGGCAGGGAGACGGAGGCTCTCCCGGGGGCGCTTTTACCGGCAGGAGTAGCGAACAAATGACAACCCCTGCAATCTTCACACGCCAGAAAGAAACACATCTTCCCCGCAGATGTCCACTACCGTGGCAAGGACTGTAGGGAGAAAAAAACCAAATGACAAACAACTCCAAGTTTTAGTTTCTTTATTTCCTTTTCATTTTTTTTTCCCCTTTTCTTTCGACGGGAGAGCAATGTACTTTCTCCTTAAAACCAGTGGGCTTTAAAGTGGGCAAAAGCGTGCCGCAATTAACCTGCTACTCCCGCTAGCTTTTTTAATGAATCATAGAGACCTTTGCCAGGACCCCAGGCTTACCTGCCTCCCACCGTCCAACCCGGGGGGCGGGGGGAATACTCAGCGGGTTTCCCGGGCACCCAGGGCAGGGAGCACGCGCTTCTCCCTAGCGGCACCCAGCCGCTTCGGGCTGTCGAAGCTCGGCCGGGATTCACGGAGGCAGTTTGCAACCCGGAACCGAGGGTTGTTCCCCCCCCCCCCCCCCCCCCGTTATTTATTCACGCTTATATTTATTTTTGCGTTTTGTTTAAAACCCAGGTCTATCCCATCACAGATGGCACTAAGATCCTGCCTCGACTGAAAAAGAAAACAACGACAGAGGATCGCTGCGCGTAACTAAATTAAGGCAAACAACAATAGCTTGTTGTTCCGTGATTTGGGGCGAAAGGAATAATTCAAAGCTTTTGCTGCGCGCAATGCTCTGTTCCTCAAGGGTGCCGGCCAAGGATTTCAGATATGTAGCGGGTAACTCGATTATGCTAACAAACTCCGCTTGAAAGAGAACGTTGTTGGGCCGAGGGGCGGGGGAGCGGGGTGCTGTGGGTCCGGGG
This sequence comes from Larus michahellis, assembly GCF_964199755.1. Taxonomy (NCBI): domain Eukaryota; kingdom Metazoa; phylum Chordata; class Aves; order Charadriiformes; family Laridae; genus Larus; species Larus michahellis. The sequence goes on from NC_133898.1 coordinate 34,386,534, forward strand.
GGCGCCCGAGCCCCTGCCCCAGGCAGCGGCCCCACTCCCCGCGCCCGCCGCTCCGCCGGACCCCTCCGGCCCGGAGCCGTTTGTCGGCCGTCTGGACCTGAGATGCTCGAATAGCATTTTCGAAAGGGGTGTGTTAATTAGGAGATTGGGGCCTGATGCGACGTGACTGTCTGAGCTGACCTCGGTGAACCTTTCCGTCCCCCCCACCGCCTCCCCGTCCCGGCTGCTCCCCGGTGAAATGGGACCCGGGGGGGCGGCACTGTGTCCCCAGCTCAAGGCGCTGTAACCTCCCGCGCTCCCCAGGAAACCCGATAGCCCCCCAGCCGGGTAATGCGCCCGGTCCTGATTACCTTTATATTATCCCTTCTCAATCTCGGGTGCGGGTTTCAGAGTTTCCACTCCTACTACAGCGCCGTCCCGGCCCTTTACCCCCATCATCGATATTTATTTGGGGTGTCCCCCTTCCACGGCCCACAGCCGGGCTCGGATCCCGCGGAGGGGACAGCCGGCTGGGAGGTGGCCCGGGGCGGGGGGCGAGGGGGTCCCGGGCCGGTGGTCACCCAGCCCCCGCGCCCCTGCCGGCTGCGGGGACCGCCTCAGATGCTCCGCGGCACAAGGGGACTCTCTCAGCAGACAGCGTACAGCTTACAGACAAGACAACAACAACAACAAAAGGCACATATGGTTAAAATAAGGAGCAAGCGAGCTTTCTGCCTTGGGGGATTGGCAATAACTAGCCAGAAATGCAAGACATTGAATCTAAACTTCTGGTGGGCTTCTGCGGGATTGACAACTTAAATCACACTACAAGCATCAATTTGACAATATTTGTAAACTTCTTGTTTCCAGGGATCTTCTTGATCAGAGATAGACCAGGTTGGTATGAGCTTAAGCCACGAAGGTCTTCCCCCCCCCCCTTTTTTTTTTTTCCTTTTTCCTCCTCCTTTCCCCTCTTCCGAGTTGATGAATAGCGATCAGGTTTCTTTTAATGGCTGCCCCCTATTCTCACAGCCTCCCACAACTAACCCAAGAGCCTGTTTCCTCGACCTCAGTTAATTCCGCTGATTATTCCAAGATGATGGAGGAAAAGCACGAAGACTGTTCACTGTTTCTACCGATTCAAGGCATTTTTTTGTTACCATCTCCAGCCCTGGCTCACGGGGCTTTGACCGGGGAGTATATTTAGGAACAGGCTGCCCTCCCTCCCTCCCCAGGCAGCTGCTGAGCCCCGCGGCGCCGAGACCCCCGCGGTCCCCGCGGGGACCGCGGGGGTCTCGGCGCCGCGGGGCGCGATGCCTAAAGGGAAGCAAACGCCACGGGGCCGGAGGGGAAGATCCACTCCGAGAAATCTCACTAGAGGGCTCTAATACTCAGCTCCTATGGCTGCTGAGACAAAACAAGGCTTCGTCCTTAATACCCTTTCGTCCTCCGGATAGATTCAGCCTGGTAAAGTCCCCCCAGTGCTGTCACAGGTGGCCCAGGCAGGTCGTCACCATGACAAGAAATCCTTTGTCTTCTTAATAATAGCAACCTCCTACCCTGCCCTACCTGCAAGTGAGCACAGCTGATGTCCCCTTCCTGGTGCGTAAGGGTACAAGAGGGTTTTGGGGGGGGGGTCCCACCCCCCACCCTCTTCTGTATCCATCCCATGGCAAGAGAAGGAAGCGCAGTCCCTAAAACAAGCAAAGATCCCCCCAGGCACAGGAATCCTTGTCAAGAATCAGGGAGCAAGCACTATTTACAGACATGTACAAATGTTTGGGTTTTTGTTGATTTTTGTTTCCCCCCCCTTTTTTCCCTTCAGTATAAAAAGAGCTTGCGTAAGTTCTTCCACGGTCTACGGAGTGTAGTGTGCCCGTAAACACATCCATCGTTTAAATTCTGCAGGGCTGAGGCAACCTGAAATGTAATGCAGTGTTAGCAAATAACACACACACACACACACACAGAGATATTAGTGTCAAACAACACTGACTGATTTAACTGGAATCTGTTCTGGTTTGGGATTTTTTTCCTTTTAAATAATTACTACAATTTGCTGTTGGGAATCAATAAAACCTAACAAGACAGTATCAATTAAAAACACAACAATTATTAGTTGTGAGAGAAACTTCATAACATTTCAGTATGCATTCAGTTTGTTTTAACTCCCAATAATTTTTGTAATAAATAAGTAAATTGACTTATTTGCAGAAATTAGGAAATGCAATTTAGTTTGCTTATCATGTCTTGCGATTCTCTCAGAGGCTTTGCATACAGATCAAAACTATAGGAAAAGCTTTGTGGAAAGCCAGATAGTTTAGGTAATTTAACATCAGTTTAAAGCTGATCGACTTTCCAGTGGAAAATTTGCTACTTCTGAACTTGTGACAATGTGCTGTATTTTCCTCTGTGGATTGTTTCAATCTTCTTTTTCCTGGGTTAATTCTGTCTCTGTCCTTTGATGTCTTCTCCCCTTTATTTCATAGGTTCTTGAATCAGCTCAAATACACTGTGGACTTTTTACTTCCCAGAAAAAAAACATGGAATTTAAACAGACCTGGTATCCCATTTCGTTCCATTTAAAATTTTTCTTTTACTATTTTTTGTCATCAGTTTTATCCTCCTTATAAACAAGGACTTTATGACTAGGCTAAGATTGACTTTATTTCTTATTTAAGATGCAGAAAAGGCCAGTCCAGTGAACACTGGGTTGGTTTCAGTCAGTTAAGCCACTTCAGCAGGCAAGACTAAGGTTCTATACCTTACTGGTTAAGAAACAGTCTGCTACTGGGGCAGTACCCGCATCCTATTTCCTCCGGCAGCCTAGTCATGTGCGCATGGTAAGCTGAGTAAGGGCACATCATTCCCACTGGAAGTAGATGCTAATGGCAGCAAACACTGCTGCTGCACAGTGCAAGGAGGGAGCATGAGCTCCCTCGCTTCTGCACTATTCCAGTCCTCCAACATTCTCCCAGAAGTTTTTGCAGTCCCAGGAACCCTTCTTTGGCTTCATGCTATGAAATTATCACTTGAACAATTTACAATGCATACCTTGTATTATCTCTAATACTCAGAACTGAAATCCCACAGGAAATAATTATTTTATTTTGAACCACAGAGGCACTACTTGGGACATGAAGACCTAGTGACAAACGTCACTTAGCCTCAGGGCCAGACAAGTGTTCCCGGCCCTGTTTTACTTAGCAGCTAGGACATAGTTCAAACATCTTTGCAAGAGAGGACTTAACTTCTCACCTTCTTGAGACTCACTACTTCTTCCTTCTTCTAACAGAATTTAATCAGTGCCTAAGTAATTTTTAGTTTTTTCATTCTTTCCATAGGTTGCAGAGGAAGCCCAAACACTAGACGCAGGGCCGAAGATCTCACTGAGTGACAGTGAGTTGCAACGCATGGGATTCTTGTGTAACTACCTCTCAGTTTTTCTGTATCTGCTACCTGCTACAGCCAGAAAGCAATGAGGAAATTACTTGTTAAAGTGTGTATACACAAACACACACACATAGGCATATATTGAGGTGTATTTCTATACGTCTATCTGGTTTAATTAACATTTGTATAATTTTACTTCATGGAAAAACAGATTGTCATTTCTTTAAATCTAAACCCTTTCTTAAACAGTAGGGTAACCGCATTGGAGCAATATAACCTGATAAACATTTCCTTAATTATGAAGTCTTCACTTCAGTCACATAAAGGGGTGGTGGGAGAAAGGAATAGAGCATTAGATGAAATGGACAAATCCCAGAAAGAATTTTACAGAACAAAAGGATTTTTTTTTTCTCTGATCAACATTCTGAAACAAATAGAGTTGTGGGTGAGGGTGATATGTTCGTGTTTATTTTCAAGTGGAAGAAGGTTAGCAGCAGCATTTGGCATGCAGTGAAGAAGTCTGGGAACAGGGCCTTATAGTCATCATAAAGAAGTGAGCTTCAGCTTCCAAGAAGAGAAGAAAGTTAAGAGGTATAATTGGGTGAGTTATATGAGTTATGATGTGGAAGCTGTAGTGTAATGAGCATGATTAATGCACATAAGGGAAGGAAAAGTACTCGGTGCCAAATTGGATGCCAGACTTGGGGCTGGCAGAGGTGAGTGAGTGGTATGAATTCAACAAGGAGAAGGCCATGCCTGAAGATGGTTCTCTTAATCCATCAAGCTGTTCTTTGAGACATTTGAATACAGAAGACAGAGATGGGGCCATTATTTTCTACGATTAGGGCAGGAAGAATGAGCAAAACTGCAAAACAAAAGAACGAAACACGGTCCCAACAACATCCCAGAGGAGTCTGTAGATACCATAAACGACCCTGGGATTGTTGGAGGCTAGACCAGGATGACTGCAGTGATTTCTGGTCTTAAAAAAAATGAATTTTTTAGCTAGGTGAGGGTCTTCTAGAGGGGTGGGAGTGTATGAATTTCATCGATAAGACATGTCTTTTCCCTGCAGCTGCAGAATGTATGAGGACACTACGTCATGGGGGAAGGTTTCAGCTAGGGCGAGTTGAAGGAGAAAGAGACTGCCTGTGGTCACCTCAAAATCCTCTGTGTCCTGGCACCACAGACAAGGTGTAAGGAGCCAGGTGCTCTTCTTGTTTTCACACACTCATTTTCAAAGGCCGTAGCTGTATTTTTTTCCTCCAGCTGAAGAAGGTTCAGAAAATCCCTGTTGGATAAACAAGCTGTGGCCAACTCCAAGGTAGAAGTGTGCAATATAAATCTAAAGCGCATCGTCTACATTCAGGTAATTAGAGGGCTGGTAGTTTGCCTCACATTAGGGAGTAATTTGGTTGAGGGTTTCAACCTTACATGACAAAAACCTTTATTTTGATGAGTGATGCACTTCTGGCAGAATGTTGAGAACACCTATGGACCCCGTTCCCATCCTATCAAAGATGCTTTGTATTTACCATCATTAATTATGCAATCTACTTAGCCTTGTAACATGTGTCCAGAGAGTAGGAAAGACTTTTGCTGTGCCCCTAACTTAGCTGTGTAGTAGGAGAAATATCCCGAGCACACAGAAGTTAATGGAAACAATCCCAACAGGTCTGTGAGCTCTGGATTGGGGTTTTGAAGAAGTTGAAAGAGTAGGGGGAAAAGAGGATTTGGCATGAAACAAGACGTAGAAGGAGGCTTATGAAAGTAAAAGTTTGAAATCTTTCAATGGTGTTGATGAACTTCCCTCAGGCACCTCCCAATTAGGCATCTGGCACACAGAGTGGCAGACCATCTAGGATGGCACAGGTCTTGTCGGTATTACGGGACTAATATTTTCACAAGGAGGAACTGTTCCTGAACAATGCAAAAACCTTTGTCTTCAGTGTCAGGTGGGCATTTTAGAAAGACAAGTCATGTTATTCTTAATTATAACTCTTTTAAATTGATTCTATTCCTTGGGGACAAGATGAACATTTATCTGTCTGTTTATGTCTCTTAGAGTACTCTAAAAGCACCAAAGAAGTGCAAGATCTTATTCCTGGTGTACATTTCCGTTGGGCTAGTCTTTCAAGACTCCAAAGGTGTTGAGATATGGTCGATATTATGTAACCTTCAACACTAAAGCAGATGTACATCATTCTTCTTCTTTTGAGAAGTCTTATTTGATCTCTGGAGACCCATAATGTGATCCTCGCTCAATCATTTTGAGCATAAAGGGAACTTTTCCAAGGCACTATAGAAGCAGCAAAGTTTAAATGATCATTATATGTAGAGTTTGATGAAGCAGGCACTTTTCCTGCCATATGTTAAATAAACAACTAGTTACTGTGTACTATGTGGTGATGCAGGCTGATAATTTGCTGCTGAATAATATGATGTCATGTCAAGACTTGAGCTATTTCCTTATATAGTCCTTAAGAAATCAGATTTTTTTTTTTGCCCACATCTGAAAATTCACAGGCAAATATGCAACCAATCAAACCTTGCACAGATGCTAACACCCAGATGTGTGTGTTTCTGTGTGGAAGTAATCTATAGCTAGCAGAATTCTTGGATAGAGAAATCCTGTAAAAATACAGATTAGGCACACATAAGTTAAATATGTCTAACTAGCGTGCCAAGAATTTATAGTTTTATGGAATCTGTATTAGGTACAGAATTCTCAATATTTCCGTCTAAAAACTTTTCATTAGTGCACAAAAGGGAGAATGTAGATTTCTGTAATAATCAGCAGAACCTCCCTATTTCATGTACAGCAAACCAAAAGAACCACATGTCTTTACTTCCAAGGGCCAACCCTTGCCCTCCAAACTCCCATTAGAAGTTAACACTTGAGTAATCCTATCTTTTAATGATAAACTCTACAATAAACCCATGCAATTTAACAATAATAATAAATAGTAAGTTTGCATGTTGGGTAGAACTTTTTGAGTAAGACTGTCCAATACTTGCTATGCTAAAAATCCAGCAGTACTGGATTTGACCATTTAGCTCAACAGCTTAGATTCATAACAGAGACGGGAAGGAATGCAAATGTAGATTTGAGTTTTCTTTTTTAAATGAGAAAATACCTATATCTGAGGAGACTTGTATCTTGTTCGGCTTGATACACCTTATATCCTCAGTAAATTAGGAGGGGCTACTTTAAAATCAGGGAGCCACAGGGTGTCAAAATCACATAAAAACACAGAGTTGAAACCCAGGGTAAATACTCACAGGAGTTCAAGCCTTCATTCCTTACAAAACTTCCATTTAAGTCAATAACTTATCATCCAGGGAAGAAAAGGAAAGATTTCTCTCTGTGTGCCTGTGTGTGTTGTATGCGTTCATATGCTACATATATGTATGCATGCACACAGGCACACATGCACACACACATATATATGGACTTAATTCTTATAAATATGGCCTGAATCTTCTTTACATCTTCTCATTAAATCAAAGGGAATTTTGTTGAAACATTGAGTTCTGAATCTTGCTGTGTCAGATCTGTTTCTTTGACAAATGATGAAACATGCAGTAGAGTTGAGAAGCACGCCCTGTTGTGGTGGAGCTACTGAACACCTGGAGCCAGCGAACAGAATATACTCTTTATTGATGTATAAGTTAAGTTCTTTCATTGCCAGCCTGGTTTATTGAAAAATTTGGTAGAGACGTAAGTACTAATTAGATTTTCTGTAATAGATTCACTGATAGCTCAGATGATTTTACACAATTGGTGTAAAACCAACTTGAGGGAAGGAGGCCAGTGAAGAAGGAAAGTCATCAGGAAATAATACATGTTACAATATCCATTTTCTCAGAAGTGGATATATAGCATAGGAGTTTTTTGCACTTCTGTAAATGCTCCCCACTGCCATGTATTACGCTAATCTAGTGTCTGCTTAGTAGAGATAATAAATGAGTAGCTTCTCATTAGTTAAAATCTTTGGCAGTATATACAGGGGAGAGGAGCGATCTCTTCCCAAATGCAAAGTACCAAGCGTTCATATTCACCTACAACAGAAAGGTGAGTCCCTTTTTTCCTGTAGAAATAATATGCCCCAACAAATGGGAGAACCCCCACCAAACCCCATGAGAGTCAGTGGGAACTGGTTTTCTTCATTCCTTTGTGTCTGTGTTTGTTCCTTGCAGAAACCAGCCCAACTTAGGTATTAACTTCATATGAAGAAGATTCACCCTTTTGGACATGTCAAAATACAGATTAGTCTGATTTGAGACACTAGGGTCCAAACCAAGCAAAGCTGTAGGAAATCAAATGGAGTTCTAAACTCTGGAGTTCAAGGGAAGATTAATTTCATTCTAATGATGCGGCCTTTTAGCATGCTGTTGGTGCTTTCTTTGTCTGTCTCCAGTTCCGAGACCCAGCATGATTACCTGAACTGGTGTCTTATTTGAGAAAGGCTAAACAACCTTGCCCATGAAATTCCCCTTCTCTTGCCTCACTCCAACACTGTGCATTTTTCATGGACAGATGGTCATTGAGCGATCACATTACTTTCTGGGTATCTTCTGATAGCTGTTCAACCTCAGAAACAAAAAGGAGCGAGGGAAAGCTGCCAAGTCCATTTGCTTTATGTGACTCCTCACTTCAGTCACACAAGAAAAGGCCTTGCCTCTTTAACCTGGGCAGTTGATGCCTGGATTTTCTCTTCATACGTATTCTCTAAAACTGAACCGTGGACTTGAGAGGAAACAAGCTTAATATGCCATGTGCTTCCTATTTGTTGAAGGTATCAATGCTGAAGCTCCGTTGGCATGCTAAAATGTGAACATTTTTACAGTGTAGCAGGTTATGGAAGCTGCTCTTGATAAATTCCAGTAACGGCATTTTACGCTCCACGTGCTCCTTTCTGTGAATGACAGATTGCCCTATTAGGTCTCTAAAGAAGCTCCTGGCAAGGGCGATTCAGCAGACAGAGGAAGTGGAACATGTGTCTAATTCAGTGTTTCTACATTCCCTAGCACATTTACACGGGAGTGCGAGCTTGTTCTCTCATATACCAGAGCAAGAAAAAGCTCTCTTCAGTGTAAGTTAGACACTCCTTAATAGCATCGGACCCTCTGCTGGTGTAAATCTAAAAACAAACATATGGACGCGTTTACCTCTCCTCCACTCTTGACTGATTCTAAAGGTATACGAAGAAGAAGTTCACCAGATTTTTTTCCTCGTAGCTGGGCAGTAGGAAAAGGGACCATGTCAGAGAAAACTGAGGTAGGTGATGTGGCTAGTTGGGTAGTAGGGATTAGAGATTAAACAACCTGCCTCAGTAACTACTAGAAGTGTTTGTGATGAAAATAGAGTAACCAGGTAAAAATATCGACATATTCTGTGTTCTGGAGGTGTTTTTTGCAAGAAGGCAGTTCAAAACCTTGCCCAATGGGACTCTTCCAGGCGTAGAAATCACTGCTGATTTCATCCATTTGGTGGAAGCAATGGGAACGAATTTCAAAGATATAAATATATAATTGTTTATGATTGACTAAACACATGTATCATTAACCCTTTAAGGGCTCTCTAAAAACAGCCCGTAGATCCAGTCGTAAACACCAGGAACACAGTGACTGATTTAGAAACATTAAGAATAACTCAAACATTTCTCAAATGGGCAGTTTTAATTTTGCTCAGATCTCTGTTTTGTGGTTTATTCTTCAGCATTCAAGGTGGATGTATGAGATCCCATTTCAAGTTTTAGGTTAACGGCTTCACTTAAGAAATAGGAGAAAAGGAAAGTTATATGAATTAAACATTACATGTGATTTGCCAAAGTACTTTCAGGAATTCCATAAGGAAGAGTAAAAAAAAACCAAAACCCCACACAGTTGCACAGAGTTAGTAGCAACAATGAATACTGCAGTTACCGTTTAAAAGTACACACTTTTCAGTCAGTCTTGGCTGGTGAAATGTAGAAGCTTAATGTGGATTACACTTTTTAAATCTTTCAACATCAAAAAATGGAAGAGATGTAGTGTGTTTGCATTTCGGAGTACTTTGCATGCAATCTCAAGATAAATGGGAGAGACTGATTGTGTTTGTACCTGTGCCAGACGTTGTCGTTAGATATTGCTGTTTTGTTTCATCAGCCAGATGAATTTACCCAGGGACATCGATCAGATACCTACATTTAAAAGAACACACTGTCAAATTAGTGGATAGAAAGAGCACATTATGAGAGAGAAATTATCTGGTGAAAGATTTAAAGACTGACTCACTTGTGTTTTGTTTCATTAAATGTGGGGCCGTCCGCTTTCATTTTCCTTTTAGCACGAACATTCATGGACTGCATTACAATATCAGCCTTATAACAAACTAGCTGGCTCCGGATACGCATGAGCCTCCTTGGAAAAAATACAGCTCCCCTTCTTACAGATTCTAGATTACCTTGAAATTTGGGGCCTGGGGTAGGCAACTCCACTGGCCTTTGTGGAGAGACTCCCCGGTACTCCAGTAGGTCTCACAGCTGCAAAGCCCCCTGATGTACTGCAGGAGCCTTCCCAGGTGGCCAAGCTGGTGGCTGCTCCTCCAAAGGGGAGGGCTTGGGATGGGGAGGGGGTGCATGCGCCCCTTGAAAGGACACTGAATATATTCTGAAGGGGAAACACAAAAAGCCCTAGGAAAACTGTTCAGCTGCTGTCTTTCTTCCCTCTTAGATACTCTTGGAAGATAATCTTGATTCTTGCCCTTAGAGTGAAGGGAGCAGCTCGTGGTGGTAATGGAGGGGCGAGGAGCAGGCTGGAAGGTGGGGGTATGTGAGCACACAAGATGAGTAGAAAAAAGAAGAAAATGGATTAGAAAAGCTTCAGAAGCTACAGTTGACAGTATCTAATCTTTATTTTGGCAACACTGGGTAGTGTTATTTGCGTTGGGTAAAAGGTTTTGGTCTTCAAAACGGTTTGGCAAAGATACGTTTTATAAAAATAATAAACAAAATACACTCTAAACACCTCATGTTTTGTGTCTTTTAAGTCTTTGTCTTAGTGGTAATTTCTCGCTGTCTTATTTATTATACGGTAAACAGTTCTAGACAGAAAGTACTTCCCCTCACTACTTGATACCTATATGATATCCATATATTTCTTGCTATGTATGTATTTAGATACATGTACAGAACCCAGGGGGCCCTGGAGCCCACCTCCACCCTGCACAGCAAGAGCAAGCCATTGCAGGCCCAGGCAAGACCTACACAACTCAGGCACCTCTGTGCATTTTCATCTCAGTGGCAAATGCTGAAAGGCACTTGCCTAAAGTTGCGAGGAAGCCCCAAGGCAGGGTGCCTTGTGAGAACCATCTGGCTGTAACTGAGGTCTTTCCCCACATGTGCTTGCCTGCTTACTGCCCTCTAAGTAGCAAGACATTAGTACTTTGGTGCAATATCATGGTCAAAGAGCACAGCAGGTCATTAAGTGCTTCACTTGCGTGTTGAGATCATGCTAACTTTCAAGCCCCACACCTTAGGTCTCTGGAAGCTGAGCAAGCAGGCATAGAAAGGGCTCATGGCAGGCTTTCACGCAGTAGAAAACAGTGTTACTAGTCTTATACTTAGTGTTATTGGCCCTCATGATCATTCATATATTGGAGCATGAATGTGTGCTCCTTGCTGCGAGGAGTCCTGGCAAATGGGCCATTCATTAAGCTGAGCAGGAGCACCCCAAACCTTGGTAGTATCCAGACAGTTGCTGTTTCAAAGCCAGACTTCATGGCTCAAACTCACACTTCATAGAGAAAGTGCTCCGTATAAATTGTCAGCTTTGAAACCCAACACTTCCACACCTAGCCTACACTGTAAATCAAGCTTTGGTGCTACTTTCCAGTCAGCTCCATTACACAAGTAGTCTGATTTAGTTTTATGGGAGATGTATTTTAGCTAAAATGGTATTTTTATGTGGAGTGGGGGATAAGCAGGAACATTTTATCCATTAAGTGAAAGGCTACAAGACAGTAAGAGACAGGGATAGGGAGTGCAGGTGCAGCACCAAATCCCTACCTGACTGTCTCAGTACCTGGGCTTGGTGCCTGTATTCCCTCATGTTCAGATCTGCCACAGCACCACAACATATCAGAACCTCCCACAAAAGCTTTCACTCCTCATATCCAAAATGACGTTTCCATTAATAGATGCAAATTTTTGCCCTAGGTCTTTTGGGAGTGAAAAGAGCTAGCCCCAAAACCTACCGTACCATCCTTGGTCCACAGAACGGTTAATTCATCATTAAAATTATTAAACAGTAAGTGGCTGAGATGTATTATTACAAACTTGAAGTATTTCCTTTGATTGTTTAAAAATCTCTGTTTTAATTTGAGTCATCTATTTTTTTTCCTTTTACAGTTTTGAATGCTGCATCTTACCATATGTGAAACGTTTCTTAAAGGTGTCAAAGTGACTTGTCATGGGTTTGGAATGAGAACTAAATTAAATGTCCATACTGTAGCATACTTATATAAATAACGAGATATTCCAGTATAAACCATTCATTTGGCAGTCATTTCTACATCAGCAAGTACTAAGTGCTATAGAATTCCTGCCTAACTTTGACACATGCAGAGAAAATCAGGAAGGAAAATGTGTGTGTTTAGAATTTTATAGGAAAAGACAGCCCCTTGTAGTCCGTTGCCATGAAAGTATTTCTAGCTTTTTTGGAAATAGTGCAAGAGGTTTAACAAAATACTGTGGATTCACAGCAGAATGCTGGAGCGTTCAGCTGCCTCCCACTGCACTCCAAAACTTGTGTCCATAATGTAGAAACAGAGAGGGTGGAAATGGATAACAAAGTCGTTAACGAGTGCCAAGAATGATTTATTATGGGTGATATAGTGTCGCTGCTTTTAAGAAAAAATACGTGAAATAAAAATTCTTCATAAAATAAAAAAAAATCTTTCCGATTGAACATTGCACAGAATTTTCTTTATTAGTGTGTTATATCACCACATTGCCAGGTCTGGCATTTCTCATAGAAATAATGTTTCAAAGTGCTAGCAAGGCTTGTGGGCTGCAGTGCAAACCATGTTAGGAATACTGCTCGTACAGAAACACAACAGTAGCAAAGCTCCTTTTGCTGGGGTTCTGGAAATAGTTAGCACTGGAAGACCCTTTTATCTTGCATCAACTTCATACCAGGCTAACAATAATCAAAAATTGATAATAGATTTTTAGTTCCAAACTGTCTTTCCAGCTGCCTAGATGTTTTAAGCCACTTTTTAGGTTACAAGTCTTTCTCACTCACAGATGCATTCAAACATATGTACTGAGAGCATCAGTGGTAAATAAACCATGTCTTCTAGGTGAATTTTATCCAAGCATCTGCTATCTGTTAAATCGGCATCCCGTTTTGTTGGCAGCAGGTCTAGGGACGGATCCTGCACCTGTTGAAGAACATGCCCCAGACGCCCAGGCTGCCAGAGGCATGCCATCTAGCCCAAAGCGACCACGGACCTTTCTCACCAGTAAAGACACCCTTCGGGTTTAAGTCTGGGACATGCTGGTTGGGCCGTGAGAGGGAGCTTTTGCTGGCACTGGGCATGGAGTGTCTGTCTGTCTATCTGTCTTTATATTTGCACATGATTCTTCTCCAAAAACTTTAACTAATGCCTTGGATGATCTCTGAAATCTCTCTGGATTAAGAAATAAATAACCCATTCCAATATTTGCCTATGCCTCAGTGACTTAAATGATTAAAATCATTTGGCATGCAATGGAATCAAAGTTCATAAATGCAGCTAATAGCTTGTAGCTTTTTCAGAGATTGCTTCATGTAAATGCACGAGTGTTTCTAAGCAATTTACAGGTGCCTTGCAGTTAGCTTCAAAACCATGGTTAGTTACACTAAATCACAAGCTTCCCGCAAATAATTTGATCTAGTGTCAATCTTCATTTAATCATGCAAAATAAGATCGTTTTATGTTTTTATTGCCACTGACAGCTCAAGTTAAGGGGGAGGAGGCACAAGCCTTCTACAGCACTCTTTGCAGCTGTGTCCTCAGCCTGTCATGAAGAGAAAAAAATCTATCTGTGGTGTAATTCGGGGAGCAGCAGATCCCAGCAAGGGTAGTGGTGTCCCTATGCCACCCAACTCTGGTCTGGGTTGCACCTATAGCATATAGGAGCGCAGGATGCCACCAGGTACCCCAGATGATTCAAGAGCACAATAAAGCAGAATTTCACTAGTTAAGTTGGACTCGAGGTACGCTGGGATAGGAAATATTAGCTTCTTACATTCTCCTTGGCATCCTTAATGCACCCTTGCAATAACACAGTAGAATTTTTTTTCCTTCCATCTGCTAGGGATAATTTACTGACATTTCATTACTCACTTGGCCATGGGTTGTATAGATTTCATTAATTAAACATCTATTTCTGTAAAGATTATAGACCTGTATGAAGCAACAAAGTTGCTATGACTTTCTTGCTTAAAATCCTCTCTGATAGGCAATCTCACTAAGTATTCCCTGATCTGAACTCGCTTCCTATGGCTTAAGAATATGTATCAATAACTCAAGGGTGCGATTGTGTCAAGGAGTTGCAATTATCCTCAAAACAAACATTGCAAAAAAAAGACGCAAGCTAAGCCATAGGAAAACATGGTTAAAGCACTCCAATTTACCTTGTCCAATAGTGACTCCATTGCATAATGGTATATTTATGAGTGCATAGCGGAGTTTGAAGCCTTATACTTTTTAAACTCCTTAGCTTTTGTTTTTCTTTCTTTTCCCCTCTTAATAGTGTCATGACTCAGAGTGGAATTAAAACACAACTAGAGCCGTATTGCACAATCAGGTTTTAAGCAGATTTGTCACAGAGCACGGTACATCCCACAACCTCATGGAAAAAAACCTCTCTGAACTCCTGCTGCCCACTCCACACTAAACCGCATGAACACACCAAGTGGGACAGCTGTGGGAAGGGATGTCAGCCCGTACCGAAGTGCTTAGGACCTCTGCTCCACCATCACTTCCTCTTACTTACGTTACTTACTTTACAGTTACTTACTGTTGGCCAGGAGGTTCTTGTTTCAGAGGCTGTTGGGGTAAGAGATGAATGGGGGAAGCTGATTATGCATTGGCTACCGATTCCAGCATTGCAGAGAGCTAAAAGTCAAGTAAAACTCATTATTTTATTACAGCACCATAGTCTTTTGAATATATTACACTCTGAAGACTTTTGTAAGTCCCAGAGCAATATTTTGCTTTGTTCATTTGAAAAAAATGCATTCTAAGAGAGTTCATGGAGATCTAATACTTTTCTAGTGTTAGCATTTCTATTTTTATGCTGCCCTGCATTTCCCCAACATTTTATTTCTCCATTAATTTTAATTAGAGTCTCACTGGATTTCAAGTACAGTTAAAGTACAGAAATGGGAAAGGTTTCTTGCCAAGACTGACGCAGATGCCACAGAGATATATAGTCCTACATCCTCCCACCGTTCATGTCTAAAGGTTAATATTTTCATACATACACACACAGAGAGAGACTCAAACACTCATGAAATCTGTAGTGTGCTGACGAGTTCTTATATTAATAAGATAGTTATTTATCAGCAACACAGTCACCCAGATTTCCCCTTGGCTCTTAATACATTGCATCGTGCCATTTAAAAAATATTGGTGGTGTCAGATTCTCAGCGCCAGAAGAATGACACAAAGAGGCACTAAATCAGCGTCATCGTCCCCTCGCAACAGCTGGCTCAGGGATCAGTGCCCTCCGACCTGATGAAAATGGCCTGGCAAGCCAAAGCAACTTCCTGGGGCCATGGACGTCCTGGTCAGCCGGGGAAGTTCTGAGGTGTCTCTTCTATCTTTGTGGTCAGATTGACTTCCAGCTGGTTGCAGCACTTGGGAAGAGTGAAGGTGGTATTGTATTACCTGTTCTTCATGTATCTGGCTTTGTACTAAGAAGAGTCATGCTGGTCACCATGGATGAGCCCTTCATGAATTTGGTGTTCTCACGGTAGCTAGACAAACCATTGGCCATGTCCAAACGGAAAATTCATGAGGCATTTTTAAGAGAGATACTGTTTCTATCAGAGGTGTGGAATGTGAATAGATCCTTAAAATTATGTGTTTGTTCTAATTAGTAACAATACATTTTTCTGCATAAAATGTTGGAAGGAGGTATTTTTTGCTGCAGCCCAATTCAAGGCCACATTTGCCTGTCATTTTAAAGGGACAAGGCACATTGTGTCTGCCTGAAGCTATGGGGAACTGGCATAATGCTACTTTCACAAGGCTGAACAGAGCAGCCTCTGGGCTGACCAGGGTCACACTTTAAATTACTTTTCAGTTGCAGCCCTGAGGGATATGTGTGTTACAGGGAGGGGACTCCTCCTGGCTGTGTACCTGCCCCTTACCCACCTCCTGCGGGACAGTCCTCTTCCCACTCCCTCAGCTACCCGACAGAATGCTTTCTGCTATGGAAATCCCACTCAGAGCACTTCCCTCCTCTTTCTGGGCTAAGGGTGGGCAATGGGGCATTTCCCTCCTTCCACCTGCCCTTCTGTAACACCTGGCCAAGGAAGAGAGAGGGGAGGCAAAAAGCCTTGGAGCCATGTCTGCTCTCTCCTCTTTTCCTACCGCTTGGATGAGGGAGAAGGGGAACAAGTTGCAGCCCTGCTCCTCGGAAGCATCCTGGGGCAGAGGCTCAGAGTAAGGAGGAATGTGGCTGGGGCTGTAGAGCTATGTTGGACAGGGGGACAAAACTTCTTGCTGTATAGACTGCTATATGGGGATGATAGCTCCTTTGGGTGAATTTGTTTTAATACTAGAGACGTACTGTATGCCCTTGTCTTGGGTGATGAGAGCTTTCCAAATTCCCTCAGGATCATCCCCTACCTCTTAGGTAGATGTTAGAGAAGAAGTTTACCATATCGAAATGCAAACTTATACAATTCCCCACTACTCGAAAGTCCTTGAATGGGAACCAGATGATGTGGGATCATGAGAAAGAGAGACTGAGCCGTGGTTACAGTCAGGGTGTGCTCCAAGATCACTTCTACTCACACAAATATTTACTTCCAAGAGATGCAGAGATACACATTCCGCAAGACATCGCACTACTTTCCAGTGTTCATAATCGCCTGATCAGTGTTTGGTTGATCTGATAGCTGCCTAAAGTATAGGTTACAATGAGTTATCACACTTTTCTGGCAGCACTGAGTAGGAGAAAAAAGCTGTAAGAGAAATGATCTATAGTCCTCAATTGCATGAACTTGGAATGGCAGATAAGAAGCAGTTCCATTATTCCCATCTGCAGAAGGCAGTCATCTTATATCTCTATGATCTTTACTGTAGATAAAGGTGAAGTAAACCTCTTGCCTTACATAAAGCCCTCTGTCCCCTTGGTCCTGTGCATAAGCTCCCCTGGCAGTGTAACAGGCATAATAGTGAAAAAGAAGACTTATATTAATGCTTCCCAAAGAGAATATGTATTTAATCATATGCTTCATTTCAAGCTTGTGCTTGAACTTCTATCGCTTTTTAATTTTGGATGTTAATAAAAATACTTTGTAGGATCAAGCTAATAATTCATAAGAATATTTATAGCTATTATTTCCCAATTCACTCAATTTCCAACCAGTTCTTATTGGCAAAGAGAGACACAGGGTTTTCTGTCACTGCTAGGTTGCCACAACAACAAAGATCTCCCTTCAGTCTCTTTCCAACAAGATTGGATTGATTAACTACGCTACTGTTTATTTTGCTGTACCTGCCAAGTATATGGCAATACAGAAATAGGAAAAATTAGCCTAATGTGAATATGTGGACAACAGAGAATGCCAGAACAAATATCATCCCTGAACACGTAACAATTCCCATTTCATTTCATTGCAGGACACCAGTGTTCAAGACACACCTCCCAGAAAAACAAAGAAAATGTCAGTTTCTAATTCAAGTTGGCCATTTCGTAACAAAATATGTTGAGAACATTTATCAGAAAATAGTTTTCCTTGAAAAGTAAATTACACTTTTTTTTTTTTCCCCTCAGCAGGGCCAGATTTGCCCAACAGGAACCCTGGTGGGAAATGGAAAGCTGTACTTGCAGAAGGGTAAGTAGGGAAAGCTGGAGACACAGTATACTTTTGGGACCTTGTGATCTTGTTTTAGGATTAAGATCCCAAAACAAACGTTCAAACTTATACTTGTGTGAAGGATGTAACAGAGTCAGGGAGGACAGGCAACTGCAAGACAAGGCAAAGAAATGTTTCTTTCCAGTCCTTCTTTTCAACTTGATGTTGTATGTGGAGAAATACTAAAGAATGTCGGTGAGGGAGGGGAAAGAAGATGATCTTCCATGCTGGAAAGCCAAGTGTCTTCTTACTTTGCCCTTTCTCCCTTCCCTCACTGTAAGTTTACATACCTATCAGTAATGGTCTAGATATGTGCCTGGACACATTGGCCCTAAGCCTATCATCATGTACAGATGTTCTTCAATTTCAGTGAAGCTTTTCTATGGATGCACACAAGGAATTGAGGCAAGCAATGACAGAAAATTGAAATTGCTGCAGCCATTTCCTTTCAGATTGAACAGTAATCATTCAAATAACAGTTAAATCTGTTTTTCTGCTGATTGCAGCATCAGTAGCATCCTCAGAAAGCAGGACTGAGATCACAGCTGAGATTCAGGATGTGTACTGCATAGGGGATGTGATTACCTATTTGCTATACATCCCAACCTCATGTAAAAAATATCTGAACACAGCTATTACTGACAAAATTGTGGGTAAGGGTTCAAATCAAATCCTAAGAGCAACCGCTAGACTTTGAACGGTTTGGAGCAGAGCTTGGACCAGTATTTCATACTCAGTTCTTATAGCCATAGTGGATCAAATCAAAAGCCTTTTTCACATTTTCTTTGAATTATGAGAGTTCAAAATCCACATCATAACTTTGCTGTTCAGTGGAGATATATTCATTGGCATTAATGTTTCTGAATGGATTAACTCAGCCATTGTGGAATACAGATCCTGCAGTTTACTTCAAGATAAGCATGAGCAGTGTCAGAGCAAACATTTTGGAAATTTTCCAACAGAAAAGGCTTGCTCATGGAAACCAAGTGTTCTGTAGAAAAGCTGTGAATTTGATGAGTATATTGAAAGAAATCCAGCAGGCATCTGACCAAAACCTGACCATTTTTCAGTCAGTTCATCTACCTTCCTTTTCCCTCCCAGGGTCTACCAGCCTCCATGGGCCCACAGGGCTCCACAGAAGGACTAGGAAAAAGCAAAGGCAGATTTGTTTTTCTGGGAAGCAAATTTTGAACTATAGCTCCAGAAACTTTCATATTGACAATGCTTGACTGTCGCTGGGGTGAAGTACTGTAGAAGTTTTGGATGCATTTTTAACAACAAGCATGAAAGTTTCCTCTCAAAATATCTCTGTGCTCCCATGAGTGAAAATTCATTCTTGACAGGTATCTTTGTGTCATCGTGACGATCCACCACAGCTCTGTCTCAGCGGTCACTCAGTGATGCCAAAGCTCATTTCCAGGTCACTAATGTCTATGACTGTGCTGCCAGGATCAAACTCACTGGGGAGGGTGAGGTCCGCGTCGGCTCCAGCTTCCCGTGACACACTGCTGGGGACAGGGTGGTTCAGGTCCTTGGGCCAGGACCAGCTCCTCTCCTGATTCATTCTAAGACCAAAGAGGCTTCAAGGGCTGTGTCCTGGGTTTATTTTTTTTTGGGTGTACCAGAGAGAACTGCTCAGCAGAGGCTCAGAGGCTACCGACTGTGTCACAGACCTCCAGCCATTAGATGGAAATAAACATCGGTAGTTACTGCGACATAGTAGATATGACCTCATGACCTAGAAATGGAAGGCTTTCTAGATAAACCATTTACTCAAGAAAAATTAATGCCACAAGAAGGAATACACTTACTTTTCACCATCTCTATTTATTATAACCATTGCTAACTTGTTCCTCAATAACTTGATTTATGAAGTTTGTGACAAATTGCTTGCTTAATTGAAATATGTCAGGTTTCTAAATACAGAAGTTAATTATTCCTCCTTTTCTAGCGGAGACTGACCTTTAATTGTACAATATTAATCCACATATTGTATGAATTATGCGAAATACCTATTTTCTGTGTAGAGAGAGACATGCCTGTGTTGTAGTGGAGTACAGTTACATAATTATTTTTAATTTAGGATATCAGTTTAATTAAATACTTGCAGAAACCAAGCTTTTTCAGGAAATTTGCAATTACAATCAATTTGAATGTACGGCTACATTAATATGGTGACAAGCCCAATAATAAAAACTAACTAAGTAATTATGGGCAGGTGCTGAACAGATGTGTAAATAGAAGGTCTCTGCATGGAACATTGTTATATATCATTTTGAAAAGCGAAAGAAACCTGTTATCCATAGCCATTCATATATGCAGTTATAATCAGTCACAAAAAAGTTAGTTCTTTGAATTTAGATAAATCATTTAAAAATGTGTATGGCACTTACGCTTTCATTTTCTGTTTCTGGAAAGAAAGTCTAGTTGATTGAAGACTGCTGCTCTACTGTACTCAAAGAGTCTGCCGCACTATTGAAATTTATTCTTCTTTCAACACATTTATGATGAGTGGGTTTTGAGTTTGGAATGGTTTAACAGTCAAAACAATTCACATTCCATATTAAAAGTTGAGCTTTATTTAAAGAAGGGGGGGAGGATAAGACTAGTTTAGAGTTGTTTGCTCAAGTTATCAGATTGCCAAAAGACCAATTTAACCTCCGAATAGTTGGAAAACAATGAAATTGCATTACTACTGTGAATTGCTTTTAGATAGATTTACAGTGGTTGGGGGTTTTTTGTTTGTTTGGTGGTTTTTTTTTTTTTTTGTAAACCAGTATATTAAAATATATTTTTTCAGGTCTTCTATTTTTGTGTGAGATCGCTTCTTGTGCAGTGTGTTAGAAACAATTGTATCTGTGACGTAAGCAATTAAGTTAAACTGAAATAGTTTCTATAACAATCATATAGAAATGCCAAGGAGAAACTGGCACATGAGTCAGCCCGCTGGATGGAAATGGACCTCCTAAGCTGTCTACGGGAGACCACAATGTCTAAAGTGGTCACATCTAAACAAGGAGCATGTCTAAATCAGAATCTTTCAGGAGCTTAGATGCTTTGTTCCAGACTGCAGAGATCTGCCTTCCTCTCCTCAAGGTTCACAGCTCTCAAATGGATCCCAGTGGCCAAGCCAGGGCCTTCTCAAGCAATATTGGAAGAGAAGTGAAGGGATTTTTCTCATTCTCAGGAGCAGCCACTCCAGCTGTTGGCACTATGGAAAGCTGTGAGAGGCAGCTGGAGTTGTGCACCATTCACTTCCTTATCCCACCATGTGCAGGGCCACCGTCTTATCTGGAAAGAGAGCAATAATTGACACATCTGGAGAAAGATTAATAATGAGGCAGTACTAGTGCTGCTGCAATAAAAACTGTCTGGACAGATTCCACTCATCTATTTCATTTGTAAAAGGTCAAACTTTAAAAGCACAAACTTGTATTCCAAATGTGCTACGAAATACTTCAGGTGGGGAGGGAGAAGTGGGGAATGCAGCCTTGCACCCTGCAGACCCTTGCAGCTGAATAGTCCCTGTGGATCACATAAACGGCAGTAACTTTTATCCTGTGTGCTGGTATAACACTCTTCTATACTAGCGCAAGGCAGCAGTCAGCCTGCAGCCAGTATTAGAGCAGAAAGATGACTCCATTAGGTAGAACAACCTTTACCTTTCCCTCAGCTCCAAAACTCCAAGATACTTCAAGTGTTGTCTGTAGAAAATGAAAAATGAAGCAGTAATTTTTTCCTAGGAAGAATGGACACATCTAAATCAGCGAGAAAGGCAAAACAGTCTCAGTTTTGCAGTGGAAATCCTCAGGAAGCTTACTGCCACTGCGTGCTATCCTTGCTCCAGGAGCACGGCCGAAAGGACGGGCAGGCTCTTTGTGCTCAACATGTTTCAGCTACTGGACAGGAAAGGTTTGTTTTAATGAAAGACTTTGTGTTTCCAGTGAGAAAGATCGAAACACAAAGATTTTGTATTTGTCAAGGCAGCATCTAACTGTTAGTCAGGTTTTAAACAGGAGTTGTGAGAAAGTGACGAGTGCAGGGTTTGGTCCTATATGAGGTCTGGATTTTCTTTATTTATTGCATGGAACACAGTAAGGCAGCATATAAAACACATCTCAAACTTTCTAGCATGGAAAGATTTTGTTTGCCTTTTAAAAAAAAATGTGGCCTGGATTTCCTGCATCTCCATAGCCAGCCACGAATGCCTCCTCCTAGCTCTGCTTGAATTCCCTTTCCAACTGCTCCCATGGTCTCCTAGTTCGCCCGTGTTTGGTGTCTGAAGAAGCAAAAAGGGAGATTTCAGAAGAATTTAGGGAAGGTCCACACCACAGGTGCAGGGGAACGCTGCCCAGTGGCAGAGCAGAGAGAGCCCTCGTGACCCCCGTGGCTTAGCACTGGGACCAGAAACAGGATGGCTGCTTCAGCGCCACGCTGGGCCAACCTGGCCGTATCCCTCTCCGACTGCACCAGCAACTGTGCGTGACTCCACAGCACACGGGGGTAGTGGTAGGGCAGGAATCTCTGCAACACAGCCCTTGCCACGCAGACAGGCATACCTCTAGCAGTAGGTGTTTAAGTCGCTTTGGCCCCTCCAAAAATCGTTGAGTGACCCGAGTATTGGTGGTCATCAGTCCCCTCAGCAGAGATGCCAGTGCCTTCAGCTGCGTTTTAGTTGAGTGGGGATTCTTGGGGCTCAATACTGTTGCCACAGCTGCTAAAGGAAAACATTTAAAGATGAGGGTAAGCACACATTATAGATGTAAGCATATGGCTGTCAAGCTGCTGCCCGACAGCTTCCATAGTTATGTGGCACCTTATGTTATCCAAAGCACTTGGAATATTTTAGATAACAAAAGCTAACGAAGACAGCTATTACAGCTTTGTGCTGCACTTGCTTCCTGATAGAGTTGCCAATCCAGCGCTTTGAATTCTGTGCCAACAGCTTTGACACAAGTGAAAGAGCAAGCTGTGCTTTTAACAGATGCAAATGCTTTGGTTGCAGTGACGGCTGCTTTTTCAAAATCATTATCGCATATGTGAGATTTCAGATGCATACTTTTTTTTTTTTGAAGCAACAACATTCAGGCAATCGGAGCAACTTTTCCATAGCACTGGCAAGCTTTTAAGGGGCAAAAGCAACTGGCATTATCTAGCAACTATTTTGGTGTCCTGCAAGTGCTTATATTGAACAGACGCACAACACGTGGTTGGCTCTGTTGGAAATGCCCTGCATCGTAGCCACAGTGTTACACCGGCAACAAGCCATGTTGTTGACTTTCAGGGAATTTGCAGTCCCTTCACTGATGATTATGGAACGAAGACAAGCACAACAGCATTATACATTCAATTGCTTATTAGATATTCTAGATTTGAGAACTGTTTGTCATCTAGTCTTAGCCTTTCTCACTCTGTTTTTCCATGTCTCAGTCCAGGGTACAGCTGCTGAAATAGTGTGAAATTTATTGCTTTGCTTGAACAAGGTTGTCACAATACCCCAAGAATTTGATGCCACCTCTTTGGTTCTTGTAATCATTATTTTAGCAGCAGAAGGTGCATGGAAAATTCACTATGTCTGCGAAGGTGATGAATATAACCTAGAGATATTGTAATGCATAAGACTGCCTTCCGCCAGAAGATCACGTCAGCTTTTCTTTTGTCATTAAACATGTACAATGCTAATTCTAAACCTTTGTTTCACACAGACAGGACCTGGCAAATCTTGGCACCGTATGCAATTCATCAAAGAAAGAAATAATTGAGAGTTTGTGAAGCCTTGACTCTGCAGGTGTGTGCTGGGCTTTAAATGGTACATGGTGTGTAGGCCAATGCAAGTTAAGGTTGCCCTGAGGAACCAGTGAGGCTCTGCTTTGTGTCAGCTACTGAACAGGAGTAGGTCCTAGCCTAATTCTTTACTTAAACAGATCCATGGTTAAAGCAATGCATGATCTGATTGGGAAAAGTTATGCCCAAAATTGTGGTTTTTTGGTTGACTGGGAAAAATAATTTTCCTGTCAACTTTTTGAAGTTTTGTGAAAAATGAAAAAAATGTGTTTTGCAAAATGAAACCTTATTTTAAGGTAAAAAAACCCAAGTTGTTTTATTTTTAATTAATTATTCCTCAGCTTTCCTCCTTCCCACAAGCTTTGCCATCTTTTCTTCAATAAAAGCAATGTAATGAAGTCAGCACAGATTCTCCAGAACATGCTTTTTGGTAGGAAAAGAAAAAGGTGGTTAGGGAAAATGATACTCTACTGATGAAGAAAAGCCGTGTCATAGAGCACAAAGACTGAATCTTCAGGCATGGCCACTTAAGTCTCTGTTTGCCCTTTGCGGAGTAACTCGCCAAGGAGTTATGTTCTCATCAGCTCCATCTCTCCTTCTCTTTCTCTCTCTCTCTCTCTGTTCTTCCCTCCTTCTTTTCCTCTTTCTGTTAATGGATTTCTTCACATTCAAGCCATCACTTCTGAATGCCTGGCTTGCAGATTAATATATAAAGAAATAAAAGTGTTTATCACAATCAAATGCTCTTTGACCAGGACACTGTCAGTTTGTTAGTGACTGTTCTGGCACATATCACAAGCAAAGTACAGAAATAGTTCCCTCTCCATTTTTGTTAAAAAGATTTTAAAAAGTTAGCCTGCATGTACAAGGTGCAAAGCAACTCTGACAGGGCTGGAGGGTTTGTCCCAAGAAAAAAGACATCCTTTCTGGGCGTAAATTCTCTTTGAGCCTTGTGCTTTTATGCTGTCCATTTAATAGAAACAGATGACTGTCTTTACAAGGGTCTCTTTTTCGACCAAATCACCAGGTAATTTAATGACTTTTCTGTGATTTTCTTACTTCTGTCATTGTCTTACTGACAGGACCAGTGACTAATCTGCTATCAAAATCTATAGCAGTATCACATGAGCAGCTGCTGTAATGCACTTTGGCATTGTGGACCAGAGTTTCATCCCTCCCTAGCTGCACCTTATGTCATTTCTATATCAGATAGGACATCTCAGAGATGACAGCATGTTCAGTGTTGCTGGCAGGCAGGAGGTTGTCTTAGGAGCCACTGTGGTCATCCTCTGCCAGCAGAGGTCATCTATAGGTGCACACTAGCCAGGACACCCTCACGTTTTAAGCTACACAAAGCCCAAAGCAAGTTTGTAATCAGGGCACTTGCATTTAACTTAAAGGTAATCTATCACATCTCAGCTGATGAAAAAAAGAGAAACTTTATCTTACAGTCCCCATTTTCAGGGGACATGACCTATTTTCTCTGACAAATGCAAGGAGATGCAGGAAGAATCTGATTACAGTTTTACTTATGCTAGGTTTCCACATATACATCCATTTGTCCTGATTTCAGAGACACTCCTTACTTGTTCATGTCCATATGTGACACCACCTACTCACACAGGCTACTTTAGACTTTAACATAAAGTAAGATTCAGAATGCCTAAGACACCTGGACACCTAAGGCACTCAGAATATCCCTCCTAGAATATCCCCTATTAGGGCTCTTCCTGCCACGTCTCCAGAATATCTTGATCCCAAACTTTCTCCTAGAGTATTTATCTATAAGCCAAGACAACCCATTAAACCAACTTGTGAACCTCTAAAATGTTCAATATGTATTGCAACATGGAGATGTCTGGCTGACAAAAAACATTAAGCAGGGCTTTCAAGCTCTGGAGGATACACAAAGTCCATTATTATATTATTTCTATCATTAGACCAACATCTGGCTCTCAGCTTCTCTCATGATAGGGCTGTGGTTGGGGTGCTACCTCAACTTGCATTTTCATAAGCTACACAGTTCAGTGATTTATATCAATCTGCTTTTAATCACATTGTGCCAAAATTAACCAACTGTAATTGCCACCCAGGGCAGGCCGTCTTCTGGAAAGGATGTAAATGAGATTAGCTATCAGGGCAGGATGCAGCTGCATGGTTATGAAGTGGAAGAGCGATATGTGCACTAGCTCGGCCTCTCCCCCATTATGCAAGTGAAAGAGCATGACACTAATGGGGAGAAAGGGATGCTGAAGTATCCGTGACTTCATCCTTTCCCCCCTCCTCCCCTCGATTTTCATTTTGTATATTTTTCAGCTGTAGAGAAATGAGAACATCTTTATTTTTGTTTTGTTTCTCAAGCACTCTATTTACAAGATCAATTCAAAAAAGTAACTTCAAATCTCAAACAAAGTACTTCCCCTCTCTTCCTCCCATAATTTCAGTTTGTCAGCAAAAATACACCCATAAACCCATCATGTTCGCATATGTGCGTACAGCATCCAAACCGCACTGTGCTCTGCAACGTGATGAGAGCTTTTGCATAGCTGGAGGGAGCAGAGGAATGGGATCTGAAAGGTGGGAAACCTCCCGAGCATACCATTTCCCTTTCTGTGCTTCAGATCCAACACTGACTGAAGTCAGAGAGTGAGTTTCTAGCAACTTCAGTAGGCTTTGGAACAGGCTCTAATGATGGAGCTAGCAGAAGATATTTAGTTACAACATCAGCTTCATAATAGTTGCCAATATTTTTTTAACTAGGAAATATTAGCAAATGCGATAACACAGTGAAATGTGGTGACAATAGGAATACTGTTCATATCTTGTTCGTTCGAGTTATGACACAAAGTAGAAAATACTATTAAAACCATGTGGTGATACTGAAAGTATCTGGCTTTGTTTAAAGCTACCCTTGTTTTGCAAGATCAAAGGTAAAACAAAGTCTTTACAAATCATTTTGTTAATCAGACAATGGTGATACAAAGATCACTGTAAGCATAAATGGGAGAGGGAGCCTGGCTTTCGTTCTGCTGCTGCAGAAGTGGAGGAGAAGGGGATTAGGATGGGGAAAAGGGCAGAAGAGGAGCCTTCCTCCCCACTTCGGGGCTCCCTCTGCATAAGGCAGTTATAGGAGCGGACTCTTGGAGGTCTTCCCTGGAGGGAAAGAATGAGGTTATCACACAGTTAGTTGGCTTCAGAGCTAAAAAGAAAACTGCCACATGAGCCCAGCCTTGAAATACAACCAACGTAGCCAGTAATCAGTAACAGCTTTCTCCTTCAGTGGAAGATGCAAGAAACCCACAGCACGTTCTCAGTAATAGTTTTGATGCATGCCTTGCTATCAAGCTGTTCAAAGAGAAACTTAGGGCCCAAAACTGTTACAGCTATACTCTATACCCTACAGAGCTAGATCCTATAATCCCATTGATGTATCTTCCTTTTACTTACGGTCAAAGGTTTGCCAGATAAAGACTGATTTATTGTTTATACCTTTATAATTACCTCATGGAATTTAAGCCCTTAGATCTAGCAAACACCTCCTCTTGTAACATCACACCTATTCTTTCCTCTTTCTCTTTTTCTCTCTGCACACATCTTGGCTTCTTGTATCTCCATCCTTTGATGTTCAAACCACTGTCATAATTAACATATGCCAACTGGTCCCCATCCCTGTTTCACTTTTCCACCCCCGGCAGCAGGAAGGCCAGGAAGCGTCACCCCCTCACCATTCTCCCCCCACTTGTGCCTTTTCTCCTCTGCGTGCAGAAGAGGAGGGAGTGGCAACCAGCCTGGGCTTCTGCTTGTACACGTCCATTGATGAATGTGAATAATCAACAGCGGCCAGATGCAATAAAGAGCCCCAGACAAAGCCAGTGTAGCTGGAGAGTGTCTACTAACGTCAGATGAGGCACCAAAAGCCAACAGCAGAAAAGGTGCGTCTACAATCTTCCCTGAGGCATTAAAGGCTCTTCAGCACACAACAATAGCAAAAGATTGCTGAGGTTGATGCTGTTAATATGCCTGCTGTCTCGGAAGTTCCTTCGTGCTCATTATCTAAGGCAAATTTAGATGTTATTTTACTAGGAACAACAAATGAAACTTTGAAGGAGCTTCCCCTTTTAGGTGGGAGGATAGACTCAATGCAGTGACATTTGGCAGATAAATGTGTAAGCCGAAGCTCTGCCCAAGCAGAGGTGAAAACTAATCTCCAGAACAAAGAGCAAATTTCATTTAGGCCTAAACCAGCTATGAGCAATATGCAGATAGTATGACATAATACTTGCCAAAACTGTGATTACTAATTTTGTAGGCACCATGTTGGGCCTCATTTAGAAAAGTATTCTCTAAGCTAGGACATCATATCCATATGCAGGAAAAAGTCTGTCACCGAAGGTCTCGGCACAGTCACGCACTATTGCTAATGGGCATAGAGGGAGAATTTTCAAGGATGCTCAGCACTAGCTTAGCTCTGGTTCCTTGGTGCAATTCCTGCTGACTGACCTCTGCTGGAGTAGAAATAGGCAAATGCAAATCAATTCTTAGAAGACTTCACACATGCTCAAAGAGTAGTTATGGCTTTTTCCAGTGAAAACTGGTAATGGGACAAATCCTGCAACATGGAAGCCATGATGTTGTGGAAAGTACAGCAATACCATGCAAGAATCGGCTGTCATATGTAAATTAAGGGGTAGATTTTTAAGCCTGAAGCAATTGGGATGTCCTCATAACTAGACAGTTTACGTAGAGTTTGGCTCAGGAGACACCTACCCTCGGGTCCCAGCTATATGACTGAGTTGTTTCAGACTAACAAGTCACTGACTCATGATTTCTGAGTCCCTATTTCAAGCCACATCAAATAAAAGGTGTTTTGGCTTCATTTAGTTCATATTGAAAGGTGACACACACAGAGACAATTACTGAACCTTTTCTGAGATGTTTTGTCTTAATCTAGTCCATAGTGAAAGATGGCACACACACAATTACTGAGGCTTTTTTGACCCAGAAAGCCTCTTAATCAGTAGATACTTGGCATATATTTGACAAATATTTTATATGATCCCATCAAAATACCTTTTGAAATAGGTCTTAATTCCAAGCGCATGGGTTGGAGTCTTTACAGCACATGAAAAGCACATTTTACCACATGGCAATTAGGACTTTGCTCAGCCAGTATTGCATTTTGACACAATTTCATGCATATATCTGCAGGGGAAAGCACATCACAATTTAGTCCATTTCTTTCAATAATATTACAACCTTTCATAGGTAACTAACTCATATTGTGAAGCTCTTATTTCCCAACACTGCTAACGTTTTTCAGTTAGAGTGTTTGAAAAGTTTATACGAAGTCCTCATCTTTATTATAGACTCAGCTATCAATTGAGAAACCTCCTTTTGCATAAGGAAATTCTGCAAATTATGGCACACTGGAAATCTACCACACGGTTTATCTGAAAGGCTTGAGAATTGGTACGAATTGGTACAAATTGGTACAGAGCAGCTGGTTGTAAATCAACTGCAAGTCCTCCGAGTTCTGGCACAGCTCTTTGGTTAGACTAATTTTCTCAGCTCAGAATTGCTCCTAGATCAAAAATCTAGGGTTTGGAGCAAGCACAGCAAAAATATTACTAGCAGATAGATAACATCTAAATCAATGATGAGTGCCCAGCATATATGACCACCTTATAGTTAAAATATGAAAGAAGGCCTTTTATTAGTTTTACAATCATGACTAATATTTTCAAGTAATGCCAAATGTTTTACAGATGTTGATAGGAACAACTGCTGACTACAGCGTGCTCCAACCCAGAACTGAACCAAACACTTTGGAGAAATCCACATTAGAACTTTGCAGCCAGCCTTCCTGTCAGCCTAATCACAAACAGCAAAACACTGTAAACAATACCAAGCCAATTCAAAATTCAACATCCAATTCAAGGTTGTGGGGAATTTGCTAACTTTGCTGATGACTTCTTGTGAAGGGTTGAAACAATGTTCTGCAAGTTAAAGCAACACAAGTCAGTGAAACTCCTGTCTTGGAGCTACATACAGAAAAGGGAATCTTGTTAAAGTGCTGGCAGAGTATTGCTGTGATGTAATAGATGTTATGTGCTGCATTAAATTATTTTGCACATCAAACATCTACTCTGCGGAAAAGACATATCACATTCCAGTGTCTGATGAAGGCAATGTCTTAAATGCAAGGAAGCAAATGCTGAACACCAGTTTAAAATTCACCATGCCTTCTTGAGCGACACTGCGAGACTAACCGATACTTCTTCAAGAAAGGACATTTCTTGAAGGGTAGGGTCCTGCACCTAGGGAGGAATAACCCCATGCACCAGTACAGGTTGGGGGCTGACCTGCCTCAGAGCAGCTCTGCAGAGAGTGACCTGGGAGTCCTGGTAGACAATAAGTTGACCATGAGCCAGCAATGTGCCCTTGGGGCCAAGAAGGCCAATGGCATCCTGGGGTGCATTGAAAAGAGTGTGGCCGGCAGGTCAAGGGAGGTTATTCTCCCCCTCTACTCTGCCCTGGTGAGGCCACATATAGAGTATTGTGTCCAGTTCTGGGCTCCCTGGTTCAAGAAAGAAAAGGAACTGCTGGAGAGAGTCCAGTGAAGGGCTACGAAGACGATCAGGGGACTGGAACATCTCTCTTATGAGGAAAGGCTGGGAGACCTGGGTCTGTTTAGCTTGGAGAAGAGAAGACTGAGAGGGGATCTCATCAATGCTTGCAAATATCTAAAGGGCAGGTGTCAAGAGGATGGGGCCAGACTCATTTCAGTGGTGCCCAGCGACAGGGCAAGAGGCAATGGGCACAAACTGGAATACAGGAAATTCTGTCTGAACATAAAGACAAACTTCTTTACTTTGAGAGTGGCAGAGCACTGGAACAGGCTGCCCAGAGAGGTTGTGGAGTCTCCTTCTCAGGAGATATTCCAAACTGGTCTGGATGCATTCCTGTCCGACCTGCTCTTGGTGAACCTTCTTTGGCAGAGGGGTTGGACTAGATGATCTCTGAGGGTCTCTTCCAACCCCTACCATTCTGTGATTCTGCCAACTGAGAATAGTAAATGTGGGGCTCTTGAAAGACCAATATGATGGAAGGCAGACTGTCACTCAGTCCACCTCTGCAAACAAGACATAAGCATATTTTCAAGTGTTCTGAGCAAGTGTCCTGTCCGGGATGTGTCTCACCAGTTCCACTTGGGACAAGACTCCAGAGACCAGCAGAGTTTATTGCCAGGAAATTATTTTAAATGCAAAATCCACACTTCCCATCTTTCCTTCTTCAAAACTGATGTCTTAAAGTTCATTGTAGCATTATGTCACATGCATAAAGGTTTAAGCAATCTGTCGAAGTAATATGTTTCTGATTACGGAAGTAACTTGTGAAGTATGTAAGAGAAACATGATAAAACTAAAAAAGAATCCATCTTCCATGTCACACTCTTCTATGCCATTTAGATGTCTGCTTTTATACATCTGTAGTTCGATTCTGATTTTCGGCTTATATAAAAGACTGGACATATTTTCCTTCAGGATGGAAGAATTGTGATGCACAGTGGAAGTTCTTGCTTAAAAAGGCACATACACAGCTCTGATTCTTGATCCAGATTTTTGGATGTAGAAGGCTTCTTCAGAATCACTGTTTTAAACTCTCAGCGATATATCATACTGTATGGTTTCTACACATCTTGACTTTGCCACTAATAACATTTATGAAAATTTTCATATGAGCCAGCCCTAATATCAGATGCATTCCTGTTTTCCAGTACACAAGGGAAATATCAGGTGATAATTGGAAAAGCCTAGATAAATGTCTTGCTAGTAAGTCAAACTGTGACAATTACCAATTTTCCAGGTGAGTTCAGGAATGATCAAGAGTATAGCAGGATTCAAAAAGGATTAGAAATGTATAAGGATAATAACACAATTATAGCAGATCAGAAGAAAAAACCGATACAGGAGCAGTCATATATAAACTCATGAACTGCTTTGACCTGCAGTCTCTCTTAGGCTTGGAGGCTTTTTGGTGCTCCAAGCACCACTGTATGGCTCAGGCCATGCAGGACACACTCCAGGGCTGAGACTTGGGTCTGGAAAGGACCTCCTGTCTGGAATGATTTGTCTGTAACCACCCACTCGGCATGTTTCTTGGGCCTACGACATCTTGTCACCCCCAAAACCAAGGTAGTGGAGGCAGCACCGCACCAGGTCATGAACAAAAATCAGCAGTGCTGAAGGCAACAGCCTGCAACAAGAAGCAACGAATCACTGACTTTCCTGGGTGTGGAGAGGAGGATATCAGCTGTTAGCTCACCCAGCTAACTGCACTTCAGGGGAAGGACAGGATGTCAAGGGCATGAGAAGCTAGGTAGGACCAGGGGAGCCAGCCTCTTCAGGCTTGCTCTGTGCAAAGTGATCTTATGTTACAGAAACCATTACATTCAAACCAGAATTTCCCTTTGGGATCGGTGAAATTCTGCTTTGCCAACAGGGCTGAGAAGCTGTAAACTGGCTTTGCTAGGACAAGACAAAATCACAGATTTGGCCCTAAATTTGTGTGCTGCATGTATCGAAGCAAACTGAAGATGGCATCTGAGCTTGTTAACCTGAAGGACGGCTTTCCTTTCTCAGAGAAGCTGTGGGATTCATTTATGTGATGCTTAAATGCATCTACAAGAAAAATGAAACACTACAGTCATCTTCAATGAAGGGGGAATCTCCTTTCCCAGTTCTCCTACAGTTCTGGGATGAGAAATCCAAGAGTCCTTGCAGAAAAGGAGTGTTTCGTTGTTGCTGTTGTTTTTTATGGGAACTCTCAGTCATTCAGTGAAATTCTGCTGCTGCATAAAAGCAGTTTAAAAGTCTGAAACGTGAAGTCCTACATTGTAATAGTTCAGAGTTTACTTTATGTGTTTTTTTTCTCTAAAATGCTATTTATGACAATAAAAAGCAGCTGTATAAATTGGTATTTTATCACATATTCACATAATTAATATTTATGTACATTAAACGGAGTAAGGGGAGCTAATGTCATGGGAGAGAATATGGAATTACACAGCAATTTGAACTCTGTAACACTGTATCTTATTATGCTTTAAAGAATATATGGGGTTTGTTGGTCCTGCTGAAGATGACAGGCTTTATTTATCTTAGGAAAAGTACAGTACATCCTGGTAGCATCTGCTAGGTCATCTTGTTCACTTCGTGCTACTCCATTAACGTGGCCTCATCCTGTTTGGGGAGACACAGGAGACAGGAAAAGGCATTTAAGTCTCTGTGCCCTTTTTCTCATTTTTAAAGGTTGCTAGCTGTGATAGAAGCACCTATCTTCTAAAAACAGGAACGAGAAAAGCTCTTTGTGCGCATACACTCGAGTGCACACCCACGCGTTTAATTTATCAAATGCACATCCCACCGCCGTCTCCTCAGCTAAATATTACAGGCAAACTGAAATCATTCCGCTGGATAACAGAACCAGTATGCTGCCAGTGATCTAACCTCTGTGTGTATGTGTGTACACATATATACATTTATATGTGTCTCTCTATATATGTATATCAGAGAGAAGCAAACCTTGAATGTAGCACTCTGCCATACAAGATCAGCTGTAAGAAGCTTGCTATATGGACTCTCAAAGTAGCGGGATACTTTGCAGACACATAAACAGCTTTGAATTTTGTGGAAAGAGAGCAAGAAAACAGCAATAATTGTTTCCACAGTTTGGAAATCCACCTGTTTGCTCTGGGCACTTCTTGGTGAACCTGTCAAATCTGTTCATCTCAATGATATTTTGGTGGCTGCTGGTAGTGAAAAGATAATGAGATAGATGAGGTTCCGGTAGAAAAAGTGGCAGAGATGCACTTACATAATTTGCTTTCCTTCTGGAAATATTTGTTTCTAAACAAGATCCAAAAAGTCTCATGGGGATTATCATGTGGCCATTTCCATTACGCACCACACATACACTGTCTTTCCAAACAAACAATAAGGTGCAATATTGCAACCTTAAAGTTATCCTTGATGTTTTATTCCTAAGTCAAAATTTCAAATATGTGTTTTCCTACTGCTCGGTCTCAGTGTAGCTGTACACAGCTACAATAATCTCTTAATATCATTTAGTGAGTATATGAAAGAAATAGGCTTGAGACCCTGAGAAGATTCACTTACTATAAAGTCTTGAATTACTATATTGTCACAAGCAATGTCAGCAGGTAGTAGTCCATATGAAGTTATCCCCTCTAGGACTCAGAAAGAAGAGTCCTCCTCCTCTCTCCCTTGGGCTCCTTGGTGTTATCTCCAGGGGATATTCACCTGTGCCGCTCTTCCCCCACACTTTTGTTCAGTGCTCTGCCCCCACCCACATTTATCTTTCTTTTAATCTCCTTCAGGCAAAAGGCCGGATAAGGGAGCGTGATGGATACTGTTACTGTGATCATTGCCATTGCTCACGAGTGACTGCCCATAACTGCATTTGCAGCCTCATGGTATATTTACTCTTCCTTTCACAGGTGCTTTTGGCCTCTTTCCCCTTAAACTCTATGCAGTTTTCATTCAACAGTCCTGTGCTGGTCAGGAAATTTTACAAACTAATAACTGACTGCAGCTATTTCCTAAATACAGCTGCCTCTGATGTGGAAGGCAATAACCTTTAAGAGGACCATGAGAGAGCCTGATGCATGCAGCAAGTCCTTGCATCAGAGAAAGTATGGCAGAGTTTTAGGTAAGTGGGATATAATTAGCCATGTTGGAATTTGACCGGGATATCAGGGTTAACACCCCTGCTCCTGTGAGAAGTGCCTTGGGAGTTCCTCAGCAGCAGGCAGCCAGGACCTCTTGTTTTCATCACATTCCAGGCACTACATGACAGCTACCCAAATACGCTTTGTCTTAATGAAACAGAAATGCGTGTATGATACTTACAATTTGGAACCGAGGTATGGACCTCATCCCAGAATGCATGAATTCAGATTTGTGAAATATTTAGAGTGAAAGAGGACTTCTGTATTTTGGTTCTGGACCTTAGCTATTGGGAAGCAGAAACGACAAAAGCAGTCACTGGAAAAGCTGTAGAGCCCTTAGGTTTCCTGAACAGCTCAATCTGCTTGTAGTTGTCTGACAGGTCTAGAGGTGGGCATTTCTTGTGTATGGCTTTTATGCATCACCTGCACAACTCCGTTTGGAAAGAGCTCTGGTCACAGGCATTACACTGTGTGTGGAGATAGCTGCGCACAGTACTGTGACAGTAGGAGTCACAGTACCTTACAGCATCCAAGAAGACTTGCCCAGCGTCTTTCCCTGCATGTGTCTTCCAACTACTTAAGTTTTTATCTTACGTGAGCTGCTCTAGCTCTTCTACTATCAGCTGGTCGCCTTCCTGAGGTCTTTTCTAGCCCCAGGTTTTTATTACTTTCCTATGAGTCATGCATACCACAGATCGATGCAGCTCTGCCCTGCCCAGGAAGACTGCAGGGCTAAACAGCTGCTGCTGGTGGGAGGAATGAATCTTCTTTAATTCCTCCGGTAAATCTCTGCTTGCTACCAGCAACTACCAGAGGGTTATGGAAAAGTGGTCAAGAATTTTGCAGCAATTATTGTATGGACAGAGAGATTTGGTTTATACCCATGTTTTCTGTAACCCGAAATTATTAAATTGGGTGAACTGTATTCACCTAAGTTCAAATTAGTACATTTGTCACCAGAAATTTCCAAACAATTCAGTTATTCCTCCACTGACAAGAGAGTGTGAGCACTGGTAGAGTTTAGGTCTTCCTATTTTATACGTGTTTCCATATATTGAGCATGGAAGAGAAACGTATAATTTCTTTCCCAAACATATTCCCTCCTGTGCAATGTGAATGTATTACATGTAATCATATTCCAGGGCAATGTAATTAGATAAATTACTGCACTCTGAAAAGTGACATTAAAGATCACCTCCTCATCTTTATTAGCTCACCTTTTCTCAGTCAAGTATGTTTGGCTTACAAGAAAAATAATGCTTTTCTTTCTGACCTCAGGCTTCCCAAATTCAAACAGAGTTATGGGTCGATACCTGAATGAGAAAAGGATTGACAGAATGATCCAGATCCTTTTTGACACCTCAGCATCTTTGAATTATTGCTTACGTCAGGCATTGGTTATGTTTGACAGTGAAAGGCTGGGAACAAGCACATGGTTCAGACAACAATCCATGGGCAGGAATTCAGATAACCTTCTGGTAGCTCTGCTCCTCTCCACGTGCAATGAAAAAGGAACATAGCTTTTTTTTACCACTAAAGTTAAAGCAAGAAAGTAAGATAAAAGTCAGCCAACGTAATGAGTCAGAAATGTTTTATATTCACTTTACATAGCAGAGTGAATGTGAAGCTTTTTTTGGTGTTTGGGCCAAAAAGTGTTTTGGAGACTAACTGAAGGCAGCACATGCCAGGGCAATTGATTTTGCTACGTGGTTATCAAAAACCATACTGCCACAACTACCTGGCTAGAAAGGGCTACACAGAAGCCCTTCTCTCTGGAGTCTTTGGGCAACAGCAGAAGTCAGGGACCCCACACAGGCTTCTGTGTCACCACAAACCTGCCATGTCCCCCTGTAGCTGGCAGGAGCTGAGGAGTGGAACTGCAGCTTCACAGGTCTGCCCAGGCCCTGCGTGAGGACGTGCATTCAGCAGAAAAAGGAAATTGTCTCCTTTTCAGCTCCGTGGCACTTTTTAGAAACTGTTAATAGAGCTGAGCAGGTAGGTTTTTGCCTTAAAAATCACCATTGACCGCCAAGATGAAGAGCAAAAAAAGATAGCTATAAAATTGCACACCCAAGACATGACTCATAACAACCCGCAGCCACAGCTGTGCTCCCTTTGGAGACAGCCCCTGACATTCCTGAGCTGGCCCCCCATTTCTGGGCACGGAGGAGTATGTGTGGCTGCTGCAGCAGTGCAACCACAACCCTGAGCCCCCACGGCTGGGAGCTCTTTATGACGGCTGCAAGAATGCGACCTACTGCTCCACCTTCTAACTGTGGAATACCGGGAGCTGGACCAGTGACTACAGCGAGAGATGCTTGCACTGGAGCAGAGAAAGAGAAATTAAGAAGTAATATTAACACAGCGGGGAACAAATGAGGAGCTGAAAATCAGCAGCACCTGGTGAGGTGGAGGAGGTGGCAGCCAGTCCCACACCACTGGCTCAGTGCTGCTTTATGTCATGGACAGGTTTTTGTGCCTCTTCAGGCTCAGTGGCTTCGAACAAAGTTCACAAGTGCAGGGACTATTGCTGGCAGTTTTTGCCTGTGTCTGAAGGCAGATGTCCAGGCTGGTTGAAGACATCTGGTGGATTCAGAGCAGTAGAGCAGTGACATGTGGATATGGTGACCGCCACTCACCTGGGGGTCTGCTGGAGCTCAGCAAACATACAGCCCGCGGGGTGCCACAGCTACACCTCCTTGCACTGGCAAATTCAGCTGTCTCATGGGCAAACAGGGGACGGCAAAGCTCTCTGGGTGGCAACCCTCAAAGTAGACCATATAAACGTCCTGGCGTAGGGACCATGTTTTCTCTTCTGTTTGCATAGCAACCACCACGTTGCTGACAATTAATATTAGCTAACACGAACCGTTTTGTGTCTCCCATCAGGGTTTTTCGTATACGCTTTAATTTCTGCATTCTCCATCTCCTTAAGGGCATTTGACAGAAAGCTGTAAGTAGGAGGGCCTGGGCTGGGCACTGGGTAGGAGAACAGGAGCACCACAACGCTGGGCCGTGGTCTCCATCGTAGCCCAAGGCAACTCGCTCAGCGTAACTCCATATCGACTTCCACTTGTGTAAAGTGGGGATAATACTCACTTGCCCCTTCCTAGGGGAATAATCAGTCTGTTTACACTGTGCTAGGGAAAGCTAAAAATGCTTCCTGAGCATAATGACATTTCTTCCCTGGAAATCCCCAGAATGATACATTTAAAAATGACAGCACATCAGCAAAAAAGTACTGACTCGCTCTGCGTGCCTCTAGATGTGCTGTAACAGGAGGGTTCACCATTGACGATGCTATCACAGCTCAGGTAACTGGCACAGCAAGGGTAAATGGGTAAAATACACAGGATGGCCTTTTTTTGGGTTCTTGAGTAAAGTGGAGTACCTCGGTAGACAGGTCTTCTTTTCTCTGAATATTCTCGGAGTATTGTGATGTGGGATTTTGCTCCCTGATTTTTCTATGTAACACATTTGCTGGAAATTCAAATGACTAATTTGACATAGGTCTCAGCCAACCCACGCAAGTAAAGGAACAGTACTTTAACGAAGTGTAATTGCGTCTACTCACAGATGGTATTCTGAATTTTGGAGAGCTAGATCTGCTTTAAGGTTTAGCACTTGGGATTAAAGACAGTACTGTATAACTCAAAAGATTTAAGAATTATACTGTAGGCAGTCATGCTATAATAAGCTTTAGATCAACAGTTCATATAGCATCATGGGATTCTCAGCCGCCCAAGAGAAAGAGTCCTAATATACTGTAACCTACAACTTTCCTCTTGAAATGTCTTAGTTCTTCGAAGCAATAAACCAGTCTGGACTAAGTTACTGAAGGTCTTTGAAGTACTGGAAGACCCATAAATAAGGTGAGTACTTTGGAAGGGGGGGCTCATTTTGTGGTGTACATATACAACTATTTCATAGTCAGGTTGATTTGTAGCTGCCTGTAAGTCAGTTTCCTGGGAGCAATAAATCTTAATTCAAGCAAAACTAAAATGTCACCAGTATTTATTTCATGCATTTTTTACCCCATCAGGAAAAAAATGTCAGCATTCATGTAAACTGTTCTATGCCCAACTTGCAGCTCTGTGCTAAAATTACAGTTCATAGTATGAAATTTTTATAAATCTAAATTGTAAACATTGGGTAACAGATGTACCATTGCATGGCCAAAAAAGAGTGGTAACTGTCACTGGAGAAATAAAACTGAGTTATTGTTTCCAGTTTCAAAAGAACAGCAACAAGTCTAAAAAACTATATGTGATCTTTGTCCTTTTTTCCCCTCAGACACCTGCACTCATCTAATGTTTCACTGAGCCCTGAAAAATAAATGCATAGCTTCAGTCTCCTAATCCATGTGGCTCCAGAGACCACTGTTACATGAGAACTTAAACTGATGATGCTGAGCGTCCTAGGGGCAGCTTAATCTTTTTTAATTCAAATCAACTGAGTCCCATGTGGCGCTAGGATGATACTCTATATGCTGCAATCAGACTGACCTAGACTTCTTGTGCTCTAAATGATTAATGAAACTGCCTCCTAGTTTGTTTCTATGGTGATCTGAAACTTGACACGATGTAGGAATCTGCCATTCACGCTGAATGAATCGAGGAGGAGGTAGCCCAGGAACAAAACTCCATCAGTTGTACAGAGAAGGCTGAATTTTAAGTCATTAGTCTCCTTGTACTTGGGTTGTTGACTCTTGAAAATAAGAGTGAGATAAAATATCCTAGTTAATATAGCTTTAATTGGGTAGTTTACTAGTCAAATGTTTCAATATGAGCAAAATGAGTTACTATGAAAACAGCTTTCTGTGTTTTCTTTTGATGGGAAAATGTGGGATAATGCCATAGCAGTAGTTACGGAGGGTTTGCAGCTCCCTATGAAGAAGGAAATTCAACTGTGAAAGCTCTGCAATGCCTTTAAATACTGTAATTAATGCTCTAAGAAAACAAAACAAAACAAAATAAAACAAATCTATGTTCAGGTTTTATTGAGTCCATGAAGAAGACTTCAGGCTTCTTGTATCTTTGCATTTTGATGCTGCTGGAGAGATTTAATTCACTACAGTGTTTTGAGGCTTTCAGAGCCAATAAATGCCTTTTACTTTTATTTCCAGAGGGAGCACATTACCAAACTTTTAAATGTTTTAGATAGTCCCCGAACCACTGATGAGTATCTGCAGTCATGCTTAGGTCTATCTATAGTGCTAAAGTAAAAAACACTCGAGAGCGCATTGGTAAATTAGTTTCGCTACCTCACCAGCCCCAACACCATGAAGCCCAGCTCAAACCAGCTGCCTGAATTTTTACTCTGTGCCTAGACCCAAGAGACTACTGCTAAACTGTAGGCAGTGCTGGCTTTAGCTAGTTATTAACGTTAACTTAGTTGTGCTGCTGCTGTAGCTAGACTGCCTTTAGAGCAAGCCTCGTCTTTCCTCCTTCCTCTTCCCAGGCAAACACATTTGAGCCCTTACTGAGTCAAACCTCAATGGCCATCTAAAGATGTGTAAAAGCAAGTACACACCAGGGTTTCCTGAAGATGGTGAGAGCAGTGGAGCCCTACAAGCCCTAAGATAATTTTCTGGTGCTCTTTCTGCCTCTGTCATTGCCTTTATTGCCTCCCTTCCAAACTCCTGACCACTGAGCACACCGCTGTTTTTTATCCTTTCACCAAAGCCTGTCTCTCTACCAGTACAGGGAGAGATGCCGTTTTTTTCCCTTCCACTTCTGTTTAAAGGGAACACTGTTGCGCTGTGTATTTATCTCTGGTGAGGCTATCCCCATACTGATCTCACTGCATTTCTCAACAGCTTTTCAGGAGGGCAGAGCACACCCGAATCATCTCATCACTTCATCTGGAATCAATCACTGTAGGTCCACCGATGTCAAGAAAACTATGCTCATTTGCATCAGCACGTGACCTGGTCCTATCTCCCTGTGATCTTTAGATCAACACTGCTTCTGTTGGGATTCACAATCTCGGAGGAGCCTAAACCCACTTTCTAATGTATTTAACCAGTGTCTGCCATTTTTCTTTCCTGTCATAAAACATGTTGTGGCTACTGACCCAGATTCATAACAACTCAAATTCTTTTGATATGGGGGCATTTTTCTTAATGTTGCACCCAGTATTCAGAGAGTTTAAGAATTCAGAATTAGCAGATGTTATAATTCTTAGTAAATCAGTTAACTTTGCAGATGTAAAATATTTCATGTCCAGGATCTTGAAAGGAATCTGAAGTACTTAGTATTTTCAAATGTGACTCGATCGACATTGCCCCCTGTATTTCTTCAGTTCTCTTTGAAGATCCTAGTTTATGTTATTTGCCAATTGAGGACATTAAGGCACAATGGTTTGCATTTTTCTCAAGCCTAACTTCCTGGGATCACACAATACTGTATGTACTTCAACTTGCATTTTTAGAAGAAAAGACAGAGAGAAACAGAAATCCTTTAGCATTTCCTAAACAAAAAAATCTAGTATGCTGTGCCCAGATTCCATTTTTAAGGCAATCCCTTATTTGAGGGACGAGTTTGAACTAGTTTTTAATATCTTTGATTAGCAACACCAACTCTGTAAGTACCTGTCTCACTGAGGTTCTCAGAAGGATTATTGGAAAAGTAAGTATTTTTCCTTGAAAGAAAATTTTGTTTATTTTTGCATAAGAACCAGGGAGAAAAGGACTTCAAACAGAATAAAAATATCTTGCTGGCTATACAGGTCTCCTTGGAGGTGTGTGAGACCATGTTCCTGTGATGCCTGTACAGGAGAAGGTTCCCTTTCTGGGTTTCCACATCCTAGGCCTGTACGTTCAGTTTATTTTCTTGGAGCTGCTTCCCTTTTATAGAAATATTTAAATATTTATCTGACCAGTGGGAGACGGACAATAACAGCCTTCTTTTCAGGGTGCTCACCTGGGGTGCAGGAGACCCTGAAGCATGAAAGGGTTATATGAAAGCATACGGGCCAAATTCCTGCAATCCATGTCTGCAGAGCAGCCCTTCTCAGGTGGGAGTACAGTGAGAGTGACCGCAGCCCCTGTCTCTTTTATGGATGAAACTACCCAGGAAGGAGGTGAAAAGCTGGGCAACACGGAGACCAATTATTTAGGTTCATCTAATTTTCGGACGTGAGCCTGCATGACAGACCTCAACGTTGTTCTACAACCACCACTTCCAGGGAAGCAGCACCCTTCCTGGGAGGGTGAACAAAGCACAACCCTGATTTCTGTGTGTAACTGTCCTTTTCAAGGAATGAAATTAAACCTGAGACTTTAGGGCGAGAATGAATAACATGTTTATATCGGTGAGCAGCAGAATCGCCTCACCAAGGATCCTGCCAGGGCAACCAGGTGGATTTAACGCCACCTGTCAAAAGCCACACAGACACAAAATTTTCATTCTCTGAACTCAAGCCCTGAGCTTGTTTTGGAGGAAAACTGTGCATTGATCAGTGTATCTGTGGGACTATTCTTCTCACAAGTGGGATTTTCTTGGGAAGCAAAAGCTTTGCAGCCTCTCAGGCAGGAGGATGCTCTCTCTCCTGATGAACACTTCACAACAGAGTGAGAGCTGTAAGCTCTCATTTAAAGACTTTTCTAGGAGCTTCTGTGCCTGTGGTTGAAGAAAATTATGTTCTGCCACCCACATTATGAACAGAAAAACACATGTTTCCAGTTCAGGGAGACAATGACAAGATGCAGGCGTGAAGAACAGGGTCCAAACAGAGTTATGGCAATGATGCCAATGACCCCACGAGTCTTCATAAGACATCTCTCTTGAGACATCTCTCCAATGTCCAATATTACTACAGTCCTTGCATTCATGTTTTTTGCATTGGCACAGCTCATGGCCTTGATTAGGGCTCCAGGGCACTACTAGAATGACAATAGAAATTGATATTTTTTAATGATTATTATTACAATGGCTCCATTAATATTTGTCTTTGGACAAGGACAGTTTCCATTATTCTAGTGCTTCTTCTTACATCTTCTGGACACTATGTATGCGGAAGGGAAGGGCAAATATTCATTTTTGGAAGAGAGACGTGACAAGTGATGAGGTATTATACTCCGGAGACACCAGTCTGAAATCACTCACAATTGGGATATATTTAAAATACTGTAAATCTTCTGAAAAAACAGTAATCACATACAAGTACAGAAGTCGGCAGTCTGGTTAGGAAGAGGCAGTGCATACCGCTTTTTTTTGTACAGTGCCCAACACCCTGATCACAGCTCCCGTCTGCTTCCGTTGGCAGCTGAGGGATAGCCCGTGCTAGCACATGGATTTACCAAGCAGCGTGTGGATTTACGGTGACTAATTATTTGAATATGAATCAACAATGCAACACTGTGGCAAAACAAGGCAAATGCTCTGCATTGAGTCACATTAATAAGAATGTCACGCGTGAAAGAAATGAGGTAATTATTCTGCTCTACTTCACTTGATAAGCCTCAGTTGGAGCACTGCATGCTGTTGTGAGCACCACATTAAAAAAAGAAATACATACTAATTGGAGAACTCAGAAGAGAACAACAAAAATGAGAAATGATTTGGAAAATAGCCCTTATGTGTATGGTTGTTCATAAACACATGAAGTGTTATTAAAAAAGGAGCAATTATTCATATTATCTTAATTCTATACTAATACACTGATTGAGTGCAGGAGAAATTGAAGTGGGCAATGCCAGGAACAACATAGGTTACAGGCTGAAGTGCCATATAGAAACATCAGTTTCAGGGCAAAAGGCTGAAGAACCTCTTGGCATCACCATCTGTGGAAATGGCCCAGACTAGCCTGGACAGTAAAACTGGCTGGAGGACAATTGATTTCATTCCCCGAATGCTTCTGAGGTTTCCAAATTTAGCTTCATGTCAAATCAGAAAATGTCTACGTTCTCTGTAAAGGAAAATGCTAAGAAAACAGCACATTAACTAAAAGTTTTCAGTTTGACAAAGTGCATTTAAAGTGTAATTATTTTCTATTGCAGGCTGTAATTAAAATATTCTAGCTGAAAAGTAATTTGGAAAGGAAAAAATGAAAGCACTTTAGCCTAAAGCTGACAAAACAGAATTTATCAACAATATCCTCAAATGTGGAAAGAAGATTTTAAAAAAAAAAAATCAGCACTATATTGTAAAATAATTTTAACTTTCAGTAGAGTTTTATTTTTAAATTAAGTGTATGATTTATATTATTTTTATTTTATTTTATTTTACTTAATTTTTTTAATCCAACTTTGAGACTCACATGTTCAACAGGGAAGCTTTAGAAAAGGTACCTCCCATTTTGAGACTTGTAAAGTTGCAGTACAGCAAGGGAAAGAAAGGAAAGCCTCAGAGGGCTGCTCTTAAAATCAGAAGGTACTTTTGGAGAAGGTACTCTCTATTCATTTCAGTTTTTAACTATTAACTTCTAGTGCACATAAAATACCTGAGAAAGCATGTGGATTTAAAATTTGTGCGGTGCTATTGATCAAATAAGAGTAGCTTAACATACAACAGTGTTAGTTTTCAGTAGTAGAATTTTCGAATATAATACCTCATTGTGTCTTTTTACATCTCTGTAGGAAAAACCTGATTTTCAGGAATACCCACTATAAGCTACTAAGAAAAACAATGAGAGGGGCCGTATATCTGTATAATACTGGTGTTGTCTTTTGGCCCTCATATTTATGCTGCCTCTTCTTGTTTTCAGGTTGCTGCATTAGCAAATTGCCTGACAGTTCTCCGAGCATGGCACTCAGCCTTTGCAGCCCTGGGGATATCAGTAACATAAAGATTGCCCCTTGCAAGCTGCAATGACCTACGCCCTACGGCTCTATCTATCACATGAAAATGTACTGCTCCACGATTGTCACTTTTCACAGCTCCATCTCAATATCTCTTTTCAGGTTTCCTGCTGACTGACAATGTCAGTTACAACATTTCACACAATTTTTCTTCTCTATGTGTGAAATTACATATCCAAGAACTGTGAAAAGAGAATCAGCGGGTTCCCAGTGTTGTTTCTCTGGGAGGAATGAAAGTTAACCACCATCTAGGAAAGTGGGACAGGTCAATTGCTCCAGAAAAAAAAAAAAAAAAAAAAAAAAAGGAACAACAAAAAAAGAAAGTCTATGAATATTTGTGCACATCTTTAAAAACATCTGCTATGGTTCTCTTCAAACCATTTGTCCTCTCAGACAAGAAATCTCACAGATGCTACTTACGTTAAGTAAATTTTAAAAGATATTACCAGAGATTAAATCCTAAATTCTTAATTTTAAGCATTTTTACCAGTAGGATGATTCTTAGAATAGTGCTTATCCAGTCAATTTCAAATTTTGATTACTGCTTGCTAACAACCTACAGACTATAAATTATTTGGATGATAATTTCACCGGAGTACTGAAGAAAATATGGCAGGCTTATAAACAACTCACAAAACAAAAAGGTGAAGAAATGTATTTACAGACTGCTATTTTCTTATTTCTTCTGCTCAGCAAGTGTAAAGCAGAGTACATGCTGTAG
Source organism: Larus michahellis (assembly GCF_964199755.1). Classification (NCBI taxonomy): domain Eukaryota; kingdom Metazoa; phylum Chordata; class Aves; order Charadriiformes; family Laridae; genus Larus; species Larus michahellis. The sequence continues at coordinate 34,431,087 of NC_133898.1, forward strand.
CCTCAGGTCCATGGCGTTTTGTTACAATGGCACTAATTTAGGAAAAAGACAACAATTTATTCACCAAAATACAACCAACCCATTTTCAATAAGTTCCGTAGACACCTTGCACAGTTATTTCTCCTGACACGTGAGAGAGAGGTCAGATGAGTGCGCTGAGCACAGTGAGGGTCCATGAAATCCCTTGTCTTGTCCTACACCTGTTTTCTTTTTTTCTTTGCCCTCAAACTGGAAAGTGGTCATGGAGACTGGGATTCAACTGATGCTGGACTGAGTAGGCGAAAGAGGAGTCCATGAGGTTATGCCCTTTGTGCCAAAGCATCAACCCAGCTCACCACAACGGTGCTATGTAGATGTACGTAGGTTGAGACATGCAGTCCATCCGTACATTTTCTCATACTTCTCCTTTATAAAAAACCTCCAACCAAACCAACAAAGACAAGGAAAATCAATATAAGCAAACACAATGTGCACTTAGGCACAGAGATGATGCAAGGAGTCACTCAAAAAACTTCCTTTGTTCTTGTAAAGCGGCAACTGAATGTCCATTTAGGAGGGCACTCTCATGGCATCTTTCCCCAATACTTACACAGAAATAGCAACGCAAGAAGGCATTTTTGTATATCCTTTTTGCTCTCGTTAATGCAAGCGAACAATTGGGAAACAAGGGCGAGAGGCAGCTTACTGATGGCAAGCACTTGTTCTAGAGGTGTTTGTCTGAACATCTGAAGAAAGAAAACATTTGGCCACAAAGGAGTACAGTGGAAATGGGAATGCCTGTGCCCTGCTGAAACCCTGTCTTGTGCTATATCAAGCAAGTGAGGCCATTGACAAAAGTTAGTAACACACATCGAAATTTTTCCCAATACTTTAAATAATTTTACAATAATTAATTCCTATTAATGTACATTTGATTTTGTAAAAGTTTTTAAAATTGTATGTCTTGCTGGTGTTTGCTATTTTCTTTGCCTATTTCATTAGCAGTCCCTGTCTGGTTATCATAACTAGTCACTAACACAATGTTTTCGTGGCTAAATTATGCTCTACTTTGCATCAAACTTCAGGCAGTTTTTAATTACAAAAAATTGGATATGTAACTTACACCTTCACCAAGCTACTCTTCGCATATGTTACCAGGACTTACGTACCAGATCAAAATAGGTCTTGCTGTCCTTGGCAGTGATCTGTGGGTTATATTTTTACATGGATAAACTGTTCTTGTACAGTTTCTCCAGTCTACAAACATGAACAGTCCCTCCTTTAATATTAGACACAAAAGTCCTCTCTGACTCTATCTGATCTTCAGCAAAGGTGTTGCTTCAGTGGTTATGGATTTAAGATATTGTGTGCTTTGTAACAGTTTATGTCCATGTCCTAGAAAGTGGTCAGGAGGGTTTTTATTTTAGTTAGCTATTTTTTATGTGCTAACAAACACACTCAATGGGGGTTTCATATCGTATTGTGTTTTTTTTATTTTCCTGCAGGTAACTGAGGAGTAAAGCAGAACTGTAGGACTGCGTCTCCCCTTCCTAAACGTACATAGGGTCAACAAGAATTGTGTAAGTTACTGCCCCAGTGACCCATAGTGTTCAAATGCCACAGGCAGCACTTGAATATCTCTAGAAACAAAGAGATATTTTAAACTCCAGGAGTCCTTTCAGGTTACAGACCACCTGGCACAATGTGGTGGTAGATTTTCATGATATGTCCCAAGATTTGGACTTTCAAACCCAATTTAGCCAGGGCTTGTACCTAAAAGTCAGTCTGAAAAGGAAAGGTGTCAGTCAGTCCTATTTTCTGGCACATCCTGGTCATTGATGTATTTTCCTTTTGCCCTTTGAAAACAGTGAGACAATTCTAAGTTTTAATTTTTTATCTATTCACCTTTATACATGGGTGTCCAGCATTGAAAGGCCATTCTGTATAACCACTAATGTTTCACCTTTTAAATGTGAGCTTTTACTTGCAGACTACCTTGCTTCTGTGTTGTGTAGGATCAAACTACTTGGCAGGGCAGCAAATTTGATTTGCATTAGGAAGGGATATTAGGCATATAGGATTTCACAGTTCATTTTATATCCTAATCATCAGAAGCCCTTATTTGGGGTCTGAACCAGAGGGATTTGCTGCTTGCAAAATCAGGGTATCCAATATCAAAATATTTCAGAAAGTTCATTTTATTTCATCTCTCCAAAGTCAGTTAATGAAAGGTGCAATTCTAGTGAACGGCCTTTGGTCACAAAACTCTCTGAGCCCTCTTTAGTTTCATTAAGAGTGAATTAATGTAATGTTAGATGCTGACATTTAAGGGTCACTGCACTCCTATACATTGCAATAGAATGGATACCCATTAAAAATATTATAAGACTAATCCTGCAAAGGGTGAATCAGAAGCTGAGGATGCTTCGCTCCCCTTAGGTGCTACAGATTTCTACACATATATCTAAGGACCCAGCTCTGCTCTTCTGATGCTCATGCTCTCCATGCCATTGTGACTGCTCCTTGTTCCTGACTCCCTGGGAGCTTCACAGGGAGCAATACCCTGCCTTCAGGGAGGCACCTGAACCCGTATTTATTTCCACTGAAGAAAAGAATATCGTTGTCAGAAAAAAACCTGTTACTCAAGTAAGGTGAGGGGATGTCCTCTCTTCCCCTTTTGAGGGAATTCTGAAGGGAGGTGGTTTGCAAACTCCGTGAGACAGAACTATTGGCATTTTTCCTCATGGTTACAAATAGCCAGGAAAAAGACCGAGCAGAGTTACTTGGATGAGATTAGTCTGTCATGGTAACAGTGTTTATTTTACTGACCTAAATCTCAATTCTCCCACCTCTCTTCTCTACAGCTGTGGGACATTATTGGCACTTTTTTCTTCATTAATACTCTTCCAAAGTAAAACAGCTTTAATGTTGCTAATTTTTGCAACTGAGTGTATCTAAGCCAGAGACGCTGCACCACTGGCAGATGACAGTTTGGTCTTCTGGTGCAACCCACGCAGCTCTTGGCTCAGCAAAGGCTTTAACTACTGCACTCCCACACCGGGCTCGAGGTGCCGCAGATCTTAAGCTGATGCAGAGGATGACAACTATATGGCCCCAGGCCTGTTCTTCTGCCCACTTTCGTGGGTGTCTCCACTGTGGCTGCTGAGCTCATCCAGTTCTCAGAGTCCTTGAGTGTCCCACTGAAGGATGTGTAAAAGTTGCTGGAAAGTATGCTCTATTTTTATAAAGAGAATGCAAGAGCTTCAGTCATATATCTGTGCTGGTGCTCTGCTCATGTATTACTCACCCAGCATGGGACTCAGCATTTCGGGGTGCTCAGGCTGTCTTCCGACTGCTGCCACTGGCTTCCTGCGTAACAAAAACCCCTTTATTGTTCAGACCTCCCCACTGGGACCCATGAAACTGAACCTCTGAGTCCAACGATTAGTTTCCTTTTAAGCCATTCACAAAAGCAGCAAGGAGGATGTGAGAGTTGGATGCCGACCCGAGAGTCAGCACGGACCTGCAGTAAAGTCACAGGCAAGTCGCTTCACTGTTCAGTTTTTCTATTGGCGCTTTCCTATTTCCTTTTGAACTCTGAAGACCATGACTGAAAAATTAGAGCAGGCATCAGACATAAGTATCACTCTTAATAAAATCCTAACTCAGAAGGAAACAATTACGATTTAATTAATACCCATACTTGGGCACATAACTATGGAAAATTATTAGCATTTTAATTATAATAAGCCCAATTTGTGTTTTAAAATGACAAAATAATAAAATTTGATTGTTATGACTCATTCAGTTGTTAAATCACAGTCCATTTGTGATTAATTTTAACCATCACACGCCTTGATATAGCCATTTAATAGCACAGGATAGTATTAATTCCAAATAATAAATACATTTAAAACTGCAAGCTACAGAAATTTTTTGTTTTATTATCATGGTTAGTTCCAAAGAACATGGTATAGTAGAAAATGTTTCTCTACTTATTATGTGTTATTTTTTTGATAGTTTTCAGATAGTTCTCTGTACCTTTGGCACGGTTTAGGTCTCTCAACTTCTCTAGACAGGCAAATCAAGATAAATGAGTCCATGAATCCAAAATAAGCCCATCCGCCAGTTTCCAAATGATGCTGATGCTGGAAGCCACAGTTCTTTGGGACCTCTTGGTATTGACAGTACTATTGATAAGCTCCAATTTTAAAAAGAAAGATCTGCAAGCCTGCTTCAAGGCAGGATAACCTTTTCAGCCCAAGAGCCAGAAGTCACTACTAATAATGCAGTCTCCAGCCATGAGCTCACAGTTCTAAACCGCTGGTGATACAGGGGTACAGTAAGGGACATCAAACTCCTAGTCTTCATCAACACCTTTTCCACTTTCAATCCCACCCTCTCCTCTCACAAGGATGCAAATTGAAGTAAACCCTTGTCTGGGCAGTGTGTCACCCCTCACAGTCATTCCTGCCTCTAAGATGACACCAGCAGAATAAACTGAGGAGAACAGATACTGCATGTTAATTTAGACAGAAAGCCAAGAAGCTCCATGAACAGCCTGGATGAGTCTGCCTACACCAAACCAGAATCTGACCTGTGTCCTGCTGTATCACACTGACCTATTTTATCTCTGGAAGTTGTCAGAGGTTTGAAATTATTGTTAATAAAGTGAAAAATAATAGTCCAGTGACTATCTTTAAATCTAGAGGACAGTACCAGAGAACTGTGCAAAATACGAACCATCAAGACACATAAATCGCCTTCAATATTTCATTACCACAGCTTGTGCCCAGATAATTTTCCCAGGCTTCAGCCAGCACTTGTACTGAGTTAGTGACAACTGGCAGAGGAAGCGCATGTCGTCTGCAGTCCTACCAAGGATGTTAAGTATGTAGTCCCTTTTCAGAAATCTCTGTGATTTTGGGACAAGTCTTCACGGCCTGGGAATTCAGTCCATGCCTCGCTCTGCTGGTTGAGAGAAGGTAAATGGCATTTTTCTGCCACTGTGACAGAAAACCGCAGAGGTGGTAGCACCCACCCCTTCAGAGCAACTGCCTTTTCTCTCGTTCTTCCTTGTCCCTGTCCCTCAATAATTCGTAACGCTACAAGGAACATTTCCACAGGACTCTGCAGGGTGGCAGTAGCAGAGTTTACATATTGAAAGATCAAAGGCTGGTATGGAGAGCCATAGGATAAACCAGGCCAACTCTTTACAGCCCCTGGGCACCAAACTTCAAGGCTCATTTTCTGAGCCTTTTTGCAAACTGCAAACAAAAAGCAGCAGAGTTTGCACAGAGCTGGTATCCTCACAGTTTAAGCATATACCCAAACAGAGAAGACATTCATTCTTTTTGTTGCAAATGCCCAATTGGCTATGCCATGTTCTTGCAACTGCTTGATTGCTATTTGGCAGTAGTTTCTAAGCAGTTTGCAAATTTAATAGTTGTGTGCATCAAATAAAGCACCTACAGTAAAGAAAACTCCAATAACATGCATATTGTCTGCATAGGTCTAAAATGAATAACTGCTGTTAGCACAAATAAGTAAAAGAAATAATATGTCATCACTGTGCTTTTGTTTAGACTGATTTGCCTGATGTCTGCTCAACATCATGCAATACAGACATTCTTCCCCCCAGAAATTACAGTCATAAATTTGGGATGAAAATGGCATAAGAGAAAAAACAACTCACTCTTCTTTTGATTTTGATTAAAATGTTTTTCGGGAAAAGTCAATCTATTTAAGGTAGTAAAGAAACACTGTTCTTTACCTGAAGCACTTCACAGGCTCTCCTCTGAAGTCCTGGAGATTTGAGAATAGTCTGGATTAATTCATAGGTAGGGTTTGGTGGGGTGCAGAAACTTCTCACTTTTGGTGAAACATGCTGTGTGTTGTCCATCCGTCCGTCAGTCCGTCCGTCTGTCTGTCCATCCATCCATCTATCCATCCATCCATCCATCGAAGGTGAAGGTCCCAACAGAGAACTAGCAAGTCACACAACACTAACCAGACAACTTGAAACCAAAGCTCTTGAGCTATCTTCTGGTTTCTGAGACTCATAAAACTAAGAGTGTTGTTAATTCAACCATGGTTGATTTTAGGGAAATCAAGTGAGAGGGGAGGTGACAGCGCATACGATAGGGAAGGGATATTTACCACTGCATCAGCCTTGTGAAAAAGTGGGAAATGCACAAAGGAAAGCCTTAAACATCAAGCAGGACTCTCCCTATTGCTTTGGAGACCCTTACTGCACACCACCTCTTCAGAAAGCCCTTCATAAACACTTCAGACATCGCTATAGGACAAATATTCAGCTAGGTCTGTGGCAGAAGACTAAAGCTTTAGTTGCCATGAACGACTGCTTTCTGCAGCAACTAGCAGGTTAATCTGTGGGGGGAAAAGCAGTTTTTTATTTAGGCCTAAACAATATATGGGGCCTCCTTTGAAATGAAGGATCGCTTTAAGGGTGACCATAAAGCACTTGAGATCAACATTCCTACAGGAGCAAACAGCCAAAATTGTAATTTCAGAAGGGGGAAGTACATAAAAATGAGAAATCTTGTTAAAATGGAATTTAAAAGGAGCAACCAAAAGAATAAAAATTTGCAGATCCCATGTTTATATAGACTATTAAAGTCTCAGGGTAATCGCACATTACGTATCCAAAAAAACCCTCAGAAACCAAACCTTATAGGACCACACAAAAAATGCAACATGACTATATAATATACTAAGGGCAGCTAATTGGGGTAAAAAGAAATCCTCGAATGGTGGAGCTCATGTGGAGCAATGAGGAAAATAGAAAAGAACATAAACTTTAGCAAGTCAAATAGTAACTCATAATAAAGCCGGCCAAAAAGATTGTAAGAAACAACACACTAAAGGCATAAAAAAGTAGTAATAAAATCTTTTTTCAACCGCATTAGCGCTCGATGCAGAAATTCTGCCAGAGACTTTGTAGGGTTGATAGATGATCGTGGTGTAATAGCAGTACTTATGAAAGACAAAGTAATATTCATGGGGCGAGGAACCCTAATTGCACACACTCAATTATGAGCTCTAGATTAGCTATTATCACTCAAAAAGAGATCTGGTAGTTCCTGTGGGTAGTTCAAGGAAAATGTCAGCTCAGTGCTAAGCAGCTGTAGAGAAACAAGCATAATGTTAGACATCATCAAGAAAGGAACAGAAAAAGAAAGTAGAAAATGCTGTATACAAATCTATAAAAAAAGCCTAAACCTTGAATCCTGAATACTATGCATTGCTGGGGTGGTGGGGAGCTGTCAGTGTGAGCATTAAATTCAAGGTCCTTCTTCTCAACCTTGGAAGACAAGAACTGGGAAAACAGAAATATTTCCACTATGTTTTAAAAAAAAGCGCACAACAAACAGTTAACCTGCGGAACTTGTGGCCACAGGATGCTGAAAAACTGAAAGTGGGAGTGCATCTCAGTGGCATGAGATAGTTTTTGCTTGTTTAAAAATGTCTTTTGTTGTTTGTGCAACAGAGCCTATCAGATAATGCTGTCACTGGGAGAAGATACTAGTTTGGAACTTTTTTCCCAGTTCGGTATGATCATGTGTCTAGGCATGTTGTTATCTAGGAAAATGGGGCTGAAACTCTTCAGCAGTGCCTGTGTAGAGCCAGGTGCTTATACAGATTTCACAAAAGCTACCCTCTTGAGTAGGGAACGGCCTGATGGCCATCTGAAGCCTCTGCCAAGGCCATGTGTGGCATCCAGACTTCCATCTCAGGTGAAGATGCTCAGTCCTGAACCTCCCCTGCTGGGATGTGATCATAATGGTCCTCGCTCCCGGTATGCAGCTGGATGAAGTGATAGAAACAGAGCCTCTATTTCTTGCAGTTTAAACCGTTTCCTGAAGTATAGGAGATATAGATTATTACATCTCTCTCTAAAATAAGCCTTACTTCCAGTAGACTGCCCTTGGTACAATCTGTAAGGTATATGTAGGTGGGATATTGTAATTTCTTCTGGAGAAGGCTGCTCCAATTTATTTAAAATATTAAATATCAATGATTGAGGAAGAGAGATGACATGACTCTATAATCTGGTGTCTGAGTCACTCATTGAGAAAGGTGAGGAGACCTGGATCAGAGCTCCTCCTTAGTTAAGATACTCTTCCCACATTGAAAAGTACCCTACCCAATAAGTGACAGCTGCCTTTTCACTGCCCCTGTGTATAGATTAATTAACGTTTCTGGTGGCAAAGTGAAAAAGTCAGTGGAATGAGACTTTGAATCTGAGACTGCCTTCTTGCCTGGTATTTGAGAACACGACCCACGGGTTCAAAGCACCTGAGAAAGGATTTGATTTCTCAGTCTACTATTTCATGGGTGAAATGATGATATAGTTCAGTATGAATGCATTCAGATGCCTATTTGAAAGTATCCTTCAGGTCAGAATAGCAACGTCAGTAAATACTGATGAGGCTGAAGGATGGGATGGGTGTCAGACTGCTTAGTGCCATCATGACTTGGATCATTCTGGGTTAGACTTTCATGTTGGAAGTTTCATTTTGGAAATATAGTCATCTACAGTTTCATGGGTGTTGAGGACTTATGTACCAACAGTGGCAAGAATGTCCACAAGTTGTTTTGTGGATTTATTACCTACCTAACTGCTGCCACCGGTTTCAGTGGAGATACTCCCTATGGGACCACCACCTTTCTGCAAATGAAACTGGCAGGATCCAGCTTCTAGAGCGCTCATTGTAAAGCTGTCCTTTTTCCTGATGACTTCCTTCTGAGCTCATGCATCTTGAACAGCTTAGTCTATATTTGGATCTTTGTCTTTTTTTAGGTTGTTGACAGTGTCAAAAAGAAGCTACAGAAGAATTAAGCTATTGGTGGGGGACAGATCTTTTGGAAACCAGTCTAAGACTTTAAGGAATGCTTGTTACACCAGAAAATCCCACATAACCTCTTTAACTTCTCTTCCAAGTACAAAAACGGCTCCCCCAAACTTACTTCTCTACTAAACACATAATAAAACATCAAAAAAGTTTTTTTACGCCAATCTGTGCACAACTTCTTCCTAGGGAGAGAAAGAGGGAAAGAACCACATGTGATACATTGCTTTAATGTGCTACTGGATAGCGATCTGATCCTGCTAATGAAGGGTGTGGCAGAAAAGCCAGAACAAACCAGAAAAGAAGGTATCAGCTTTTACATTAACTTTTTTGCCTTTGAAGAAAGACCAAAAGCAAGTCAGAAAGTTAGATGAAGAGGTCCTTTTTTTGGCCCATGCCTTTGATTTTCTTTTGAAAGCAAGTTCCCTTTGCTCCCAAGAAATGACCTTTGGGACAATTTTTTTTGTTGAAAGTCGTAGTTTCTCTTCCTCGTTTTTCTTGTCCATGGATCAGCCAACAATATTACCACCTCTGAAATACTGAAATCTTTGGCACAAGGAGGTGGTTATTGTATAAATCTACCATAACAGGTCAGAATCTCAGCTGGTGTGAATTGCTGTAGCTCCATCAGTGTTGCCAATTTACACTAGCAAAGAATATGCGTCTGTTGCTGTAACTGCCAGAATTCATACTTACTTCAGTAGAAATACAATTTCCCATTAAAATCCTTCAGTTGGTTTCTGTGGGACAAGCAGAAGCCCTGTTACTCTGCTCCAATATCTAATTGCCATCTGGAACCAGTAGCAACCACACAAGAACGTTAAACTGCAATATTGACAAGGCCGCCTCTGCTTGGGTTTGATTCGCTGCTGTTACCCTCTGTATAACTTCAAAGAGTTGAGTGGAGTCTTCCATGCTGAATTCAGTGCCCGGTGCTTGCCTAATCACTTTCTTTACAACCACAATTCTTTCTTTTTCTCCTAAGCACTTGCTTCCTGTGTTTTGAGGGAAAAAGGAACATTCAATCTCCTCCGGGCAAGACTAACATTTCTATCCTCCATTTACAAACCCAACGTGAAAGCTGTCTGCATCACACTTCCAACCTCCTACACATATCTCGCTGGTTTCTGTTTTGTCACAGTCATCCTCATTCCGAGATTTTTTCATTCTTCCTATGAGTTACTACTTTCCTGAATTCACCTGTTAATTCTTCCCCTTTAAGCTTCTGACTGATCCCACATGTTGCTCTTTGATAAATGCAAGCACATTAGCAAACTTTCATGTTGCTTTGTGATAAATTTAAGCACATTAGCAAAATTTAAGGTCTGAAATGAGCATTAGGATGACGTAGCTTTGCCTACTGAATAGGACAGGCCAGAATATTTGCCCCAGTCACCCCTTTGTCAGTTCAGTCAAAGGCAATTTGCCATATGCATGTCTGAAGAAGATACCTAGATTTTAAAGATTTCAATGTGAAATTCACTCTAGGTAAACTCTTCAAATTGTTGTGTTTTTTTTTCCTAAACAACAATGACACATGGCATCTTTTTCAAAAAGGAAGATATCTAACTTTATCCAGTGATGTAGTGTGAGTGACATGGGCCCTGATGCAAACATCTTCCCTAAATCTGCCCACTGGTTCTCACTTCGTAAACTACCATTTCCTTAGCATGGAGTGTGCATCTCCCAAACACATGGGAGCCACTCTATCTGCAGTGTCTGCACAAAAGCTCAGCATGTCCAACCAGCAAGTGTGGTTATTGCATCAGGCAGTAGACAAGAGCCTAAATCCTCTTGAATCTGTGAGAAAGAACTTCTCAGGACTGGTGCAAAAAGCAAACGCAACAAATGGATATTAGTGTGAAAAGTCTGTACTATCAGTCCCCAGGTACCATGTAGCGCTAAGTGTTTTTAAAAGTTGCAGATGAAGATAGGAAATAAAAGATTCTGGAAGCAATAAAAGCAAAACATGGTTCCAGTAAAGATGTCCTCACAGGCAGCAGAGAGCAGGCAACGATACGTCAGCACCCTCCAAAAACTCTGAGGAAGGAGAGAGCCAACTGACTGAAATGGGGAACTAATAATTGAATGAACTACAATATTTTTCTGAGAAAGGAATAGCACATATACAAGGCTATTTCTGCAATACCTCGAGTACCATAAAACCAGTGCCATTATGGGCGCTAACAGCTCTAGGGTCTCTTTATTAGTCGGCCAGGTAGTCCATTTCATAAGATATTATTCATTCACAGCTTGCCTCCTGCTTGGTCATGCCACTATTTGGCACTATTATAATTGCTCGGATACATTGTGTGTCTTATTTTTATCATTCACGTGGAAGATAACACCTTTGCTTTGTTGCAGAACAAGGATGAAGCTGTGGACTGACAGGATTGTGCTGCAGTGGACATGAGAATATTGTTTCTTTAAAATCATATGGGCTGAGTCCTGCAAGTACTAACTTCTTCTCCTGCATGCTTAACAGCTGTACCTTCAGAAGGTAGTGCAACACCAAAAAGTAATAGTAAAATGGAAGCAATGTTGTAAAACTAGTTACTTCAGGGAGGTTTCCCATCCCTGGTTTCCATACTTGCCGTGTAGCAGCAGCTGGTTAACACTGCTCATGCCACATGTGAGACTTGTATCACTTGGAAAGGCGCAGCCCAGCAGTATGGCTGAGAGGTCTGACCCATAACCCATCGAGTTTGCACCAAACTCGTTACACCGTTTTTCTGTTCTCTGTAAAGCTCGTGCAAATCCTAGCACAAGTCAGAGTCAACCTTGAACCACAGGTAAGGGCCTGATCCCACATTACCAAAGCTAACAGAACGAGTTTGCACCATCTAGTCGAGCCACTGGGTGTCACAGCCAGAAATTGCTATAAGATCACAGACGTGTATTTCCACAGCACAAGAGATGCTACAACCAAAGCAGAGCCAGTACAGAGAGTACTCCACCAGGTCTTTTCTCATCCCGCTGTGGGAGCGCTAGGAGCAGGAGGGATACGAGAAGGGAGAATTGAAGATGAAACCTCCCCAATTCCAGCATTTCTTGAGTTCAGCCCCCTCACTCCAACTGGCTACTGCAGAGAAGCTTAATCAACAGGTTGTAATGCCATCCCCAAACCAGTCGTAAGTGAAGTGAACAGATTTCCCAATGCGCCAGTGTCTCTGTTTCAAACAATATCTTGCTGACATTTTTAGAAAAGGAGTCAGTAATTCCAGCCAAACCTACTTAGCAAAGCAAATCAACAAGTTGTAACAGTCTGTTAGATCTGATCTACCTTCACTTGCACAGCTTTTTGTCTTCCACTCTTATTTTGTATGTGTATTTTAAGAAGATATTTTACTTCTTTGTATACTGTTTACTTCCAAGCTATTAATATGAATACAGTATAATCCTGTCTGTCCTAAAACCATGAGAATAACATAGAACATACCCAGAGAAATATAAAAGACATGTATTTTCTACATGGGTGTTTTATTCAGGTTTTATTTGCACATATTCAGTATAATTATAGTTTAAGTGGGCTATTTTCCATACCCACATAGGCAGTATTTTCCACATAAAGGTTCACATTGGCTTTAGACCCACCCACAAGCTATTTACTTGCATGGCATACATATAATGATCAAGTTCATAGCTACTTCAGCCAAACCTAAATATTTTCACTTGTGCTTCTTTTGCAAGCCATTTTCTCCTGAATAAGTTGTTTCAAGTTTATACAACATTTTTTATGAAGTTTACAGTGCAACACGTTTGCTCTTTCACCCAGATATTGACTGCAGCTTCAAATTCCAATACAGATTTTGAGCACTCAAAATGTAAGGAAAGTTTAAAGAAAGGTTTTATTTTGGCTGTTTTCCAAAGTATGGGCTATTTGCAGAAGCTGGATTTCACTTTCATTTTAAAGTTTTTAATCTCCCCGAGGTTCAGCAGAACTAAGCAATGCAAATTTTCCTTTGTTTTCATTAGTTCGTCTACTGGACATCAGCTTGATTCTAATTGCCAGACAGAGCTTGAACCAGATCTGCAAATATGACAACAGGGAAAATACTAAGCAGCAGCACAAGGCATAAACCCATTTCCCACTTACTTTTGGACCACTCCCACTAAACACTTTCTCAAGCTATTCCTAATGGAACTATTGTGAACATGTTCTTCTCACTGGATTTTCAGATGGAAAATATGATGACACTGTAAACTGCAAAGCAATGCAAAGTGAGTGAGGACACCTCTGCAATGGGCAGATTCCCAAAGAAATATCTGCATGTGTGCCTCGCGAGCTCAGGGAAATGTCCTCCCAGGCTTGAGAAAATTTAGTTTGGAGGCACCCCCCCTGTGATGTTATCTCTCTCTTCAAAGTGGAGCATCAGTGTAAAATGAGCATTTTCTCAAAGGAACACCTCCTAAGCACAGGAAGCTTTTCTAGGTAGGGATATTCCCAAACAACATGAGAATCTTCAAAGGGGAAAAAACCACCATGTGATATGAACTCTTGAGAAAAAAGGAGGTGATATACGCATACATGCACACAATGTGAAATCTTTCAGGGAAAACATGCTGTCCTAAGTAATATGTGAAGGGTTTTGTTTTGAAGAAGCCACCCCCTGCTGTGGCAGTAAGTATGCATGTATGATTACTAAGATGTCTAATTAAATTATCCTTATCTGAATGCCATCTGAACTTAACAAAGCAGATAATAAGTTCCAGAGACAGATACCATGTGGGGGGCAAATTATTTTACTTCCAAAAATTGGAGCTTGAAATTAGAGATGTGTAGGTAATAGAGAACATGATTTCCCTCCACCCCACTGTCTGCACCTGAACTGTTATTTCCATCAGACAAATCATGGAGCTAAAGTGAAGCTAAATGTTTAGAGGATCTACTCTCCCAACTCTCCTTCTGTGAAGAGAATGTAAGCTGCCTTCTAATACCACTTAAAGAAGTGGATTTCCTCCAGATTTATACATGGACAAGTGGGAGTGATATTGTCTTATATTCTTGCACTGATTAAACATCAGCTCCAAAGAATCAGAGTGTGATTGACTCTTGATTATTTTTCAGAGATTTGTCTAGGCTGCAGATTAACTGCATCAGGTGTGGAGGGGCTCCAGAGATGGTTCTGCATGGAGCTAACTTATGTGTGGGAAAGCCATCCACCAGGGAACAGCCCAGCACAGATGCCCCAGCAACGTAGGCTCTTTCACGTAGACTGAAGAGTCTCAAGACAACTTTGCGCAGAAGCCATCAAGCCTTCCACACAACACTCCTGGATCCCAGTGGCCTGGAGAACACGATGCTTTCTACGTTTCTGAACATATTCAGCATGTGACCATGTTCATTTAACCCACCACTGGCCCTGCTGGATCAAAGACAACTCCTGAAAAATCCATGCAGATTCAGACATTTCCAAGCACTTCATATCCTGAATGGGCTTCTCAAAGAGCTAACTTAAGTCCGGTGCAACGCGTGAGATAACCAGGGCTCCTTCAGCATGGAGACTTGGGGAGTACAGTGCAGAAACCAGATTAACTTTAGCATCAACGCAAGTCCAATATGGCCAACTGTGAGATAGGGCTAATAAGCCTGGTTAGATCTTACAGCTGATCTATTAGATTTAGGGCTCAATCATTTTCCCAAAATGTCCATGTGTTTAATTATAAGCATGCTCTAATAGCATAGGATCTTTCCAGTCTTTTTGGGCCAGTGCCCAGTCAATGCCCAGGCTTGTTACAGGGGAGTGTTTTGGTGAGAGGTGTTTTCTGGAGATGAGGCCCCTCTGGGGAAACACGGCTTGTGTGGCAGGGAGCAGGGGAGCTTGGGTTCAAGCCAAGCCAGGCTGTTTCCTCCCGAGGACAGTGAGCAAAGCAGGCCGTGGTCACTTTCATTTACCTAGCCCATTGGAGTCACACAGAGTGCCAGGGTATCTCAGCGCTGGACTCTGCAGAGTTTTTGGGTGACTCTGGGTTATTACTTGTCAGTGAGGGACTCCGTGGAGCCTGCTTTGAGCTGCTGACCCACCTGTGCTGCCAGAGACAGGGCCTGAGCAGAGATTGGTGCTTTGGAACTCAGCTGGAGTTGCTTTACAGCTCTCTTGGCAATATACTCTGTGTACTCCCAGTAAGTCAAGTTTTTACATTATGTGGGGAATTCTTCTTTTTCTGCAACACAGTATTAATACTCCTTCATCTTGGACTGGTTAACTCAGTGTACATGTGGATTCAGCAAAACAATGCAAAGCAACATATTTTTCAGTACACTGTGATAGGTGTAATCAATACTACACACAGTACGCCATGTGAGGTGTGATCATCTAAACATGCCCATGGCACCTATAGAAATTAACTACTATGGATTCAACATGAAATCCACTGATCCAGGGAGCTTTCTGTCAGCTTGGTTAACAGCAGAATGTAAAAATGGGGACCAGATGTCAGCCCATCTATTAGCCTGAAACATTAGAACTTGAGCTGAGTTTCAGGAGGACCTTTCCTGGAGGCAAGCGCAGCTCATGAGAGCATCGGGCCATAAGGGTTGGCTAAGCCAGTGCGGATAAGCAGTCCCCCGCCCCTGACAATGGACCCTGGCGAAACAGCCTCACACTTCTATACTGCAACAGCTTGTCCTGTATAAGCTAAGCACTACTGCATTCATACCAGTATGTGCACCAGTAGCTGAACAATCCTGCAGAGAACTCGGTACTCTTGCAAAGTCCATGCAGACGCTTCTGCCCTTGCCTTACCTAACTGATCAAAGCTTGGTCAGGAAAATTTCTTCAAGCTTCACGCACATTATATAGTCAGCATACATCAATATAGCCTTAGAGGAGCTAATAGATCTAATACATTATGTATTATATGGGTATAATATATATATTCCATATATTTGCATATATATTATCATAAGACATACATTATGTAACATATAACATATATAATATTATTATATTGGTAGTCTATATATTATGATATAAATAACAAAAAAAGTAGGAGCAATTATTTTAATTTATGAACAAGTAGTTGCCTCTCTTTTTTGTTGCTAATTAGTATGTTGCAATGGTAAACGTAAGGGAACAATACTGTAATACAAAACTAACACCGTTAGAGTATGATCAGTCTAAGCACATTATTATGCTGATAGCACAAAACAATGTACTTCAAGAAACTAATTTTCTGTGCAACTTAATTTTGTCTGTGAAGGCTAGTATAACGAATTGCAGAAAATCCACTATTGCCTTGTAATTCTAGTGATGCTACGGAAGGTTATAAAGAATAGATTTGGCCACAAGAAATTTCTATGGTGAAGGTAAAATCCTAAGGAACAAAGTTTTGCTTCCTCATGCTGCAGGCACAACCGCAGTGAAAAGTCTTGGTCAAGAACGGTTCATCATTCCTTACAGATTTCCTTTGTAATATTGCCAAAGTCAGCTTCAAAGATTTCATAGAAATTATGGTCGGAAGGGACTTTCAGATCATTCGGTCAAACTTCCTGGTACACCACCAGCCAGGAAGCACTAACTAAATTCCTTATAACCACCTAAAGAACTTGGAAGCGGCAAGTATTTCAGGAGTCCAGAAGACTGGAAATATTCAATATTAGAACAATTTAAATATTAGAGCAACTGCAGACAGATGCTTTTAGGCCTGAGGAATTTTAGATGAGTTATCATTAAAGAAAGAGTGGAATGGTCCACTGTGGTTCAATAAAGAATTAAAGACAGCATTATTTATTATAGTCTCATGGAAATGTGGACCCATCAGAAGAAGTTATTTCTTTTTCCTTTCTTCATAAAATTACTTCTACTTACAAAAGACAACTGCACTGTTATAGTACACTTCGACTTCTCCAAGGCATTTGATTTAGTGTCACATGAGATTAGGATTAAAAAGCACAGGTTACATTAATTAAAAACAGGATTGCGGATATCTCTGAAGTGTGGATGATAATAAGGAAATATCAGACAATGTTCCCAGTGAGATTCCAGTGGGACTAGCTCTTGGTTCAGCATTATTTGGTATTTATAGGAAATGTCCGAACAGTGTCATAGAATCCGTGCTGGTAAAATCTGCACAGGATTGAGAGATCTGTGAGGCAAAAAGTACTGAAAAGGAAAGACTACTGTTGCAGGGTGACCTGGATCATTTGATTAAATGGTCATGATCTGACAGGATGCGTTTTCATACATCTAAATGCCAGGTATTAAATGGGAGACTGAGGAATACAGTCTTTTCTTAGAGGATGAGAGATTTTATCCTGCAAAGCAACAACTGGAAGAAGGATTATGGGGTCATTGTGGATATTTGCCTCAACAGGCAGCCTGAGTGCACGCCTTGGCAAAAAAAGCTAATGCAGCCCTTGGGCATCTTAAGAAGAAAAGTATCAGGGAGAAATAGGGAAGTCTTCTGCAGGCTGTGGACAGGCTTCTGGTGAAGTGTTAATCTCTAATCCCACTGCCAGGTGAGAGACAGTCTTTAAAGCCTGGTGCTTCTGCTGACTCTGGGCTGCACAGTCCTGCTGGTGGGATGGAGGGTGCTGTAGCCCGTGCTTCAGAGAATCTTTCCCAAAGAAGCCAATCCCAAATCCAGGCTGTACAGCAGGATTACCCCCAGGGCTGGTGCAACAAGTCATGGCAGCCACAGGGTGGGCACAAGAACTAGGTACACACTATTTTCTTTTATTTATTTTTTTTTTTTTTAAAAATAGGAATAAGAAGTACTATACCTGCTAGGAATTAAAAGTAATACCATAACATAACAAATAGGCATCTGTTGGAAAAGAAGAATTGTAAATCATTAGGGACATGTGCAATCCAGGCCTCTTCTCTCTCAAGGCTTCATTGGAACAACATGTAGAAAGAAACAGCCAATATATTAAAAGCAACAGTAAAAAAAATCTGTACATAATTTGATTTTTTTTCCTATAACAGCATCTTTACTTGCATGTGACCAGATTATTAATCAAAAAACTGGCAATACGTAGCTATAAAACTGGCTTTTCAAAGATTCATCACTTTGTCGTGCACACAGAGAGATGCGCATTTTACATGCTGGAAAAATGCCCTCAGCACAGCAAATAACATTTATACAAACCCTAGAAAGGCAGAATTCCATATCTAGTGCTAATGATGTTTAGCATCTAACAGAAAGCCTAAGAAGGAACTTTAACTTGTACTATTAATACTATGCATTTTAGGTAGATATTGAGCACCCAACTCCAGCGTGATGAATGTACACATAAACCTCAAAATTAGTCTTAAAAGCATATAAACCACTTCAGTTGTTAAGATTTTCTAAAACCCACGTGTGTGGGTAATATCACTAAAAGCAGGTATGTTGGATAAAAATGAATTATGTCCCTTTTCCAGTATAAACCCAGGAGTTCATCTTCCAGTGTTGTTTATAAATAGAAGAGAGTCAATTTGCTTAGGATCTGCAGGACGTTTGGGTACTCCATTTAGATAATGACAACATTTTTAACACAGCTATCACTCATTAGGTCAAGAGGTTGTGATTAATCAAGAACTGTTTTGGTTTCGTCTGATAGACATCTAGTCTCTTTAGTTTACAGTTGAATGAAGATGGCTTCAACAGTTTACAGAATAAGCTGCAATGATACATTAGACCGAAATTGAGATGGAAGAGAGACGTGTGATCTATTTTAACCATTCCATTTGCATTACAATGTGCTGTGTGTGAATTAGTCGAGGCATTGCCAGAGTAAATTAAAATCTGCTGGGAATGTGTGAATGCATTACACAACAGGAATGCACTGGCAGGTTACAGCTCGAAGTCTGCTGAATGTTACCAGGAGATACTGTTGGTGTTTGGACTAAAAGAGGAGTTTTTTGTTTTAGTAACAACTGACTGGCTGTTTGATGGCTGGTTGTGGGATGAGAAAACTTGAGGCAGAATGGGTTATAACAAAAAAATGTCATGAGAAAGTCTGTTTCTGTGGTGTTTTCGGACCAACACCCAGACCAAGGCAGTATAGGTCTGGTTGTATAAACTGCGGAATGGGCATTCACTCTTTTGGGTGATTAACGAAAATGAAATAAACCTCCAAACACTTGGTTGTGGTGTAAAATGTCTCAGGGTACTGTAAAATCTTAAAGTCATGGTCTAAGATTATCTATCAGCATTTTCCTGTCACCAAGCTCTGATCCAGTTTTCTGGGCTATCCTAGAGGTCTTTCCTCAAGAGAAACCTCTCAAGCAGGCAAAAGGAATACGTCCCAGGGAAGCAGCCTGCACTCAGTAGGAAAGGAGAACATATAATCAGCTACTCATGTTATCTGCGAATATGCGTCTTGCACCCACAACCATCAATCACATTTGCAGTCTGCAGTCAGCACTTTTTAAAGCCTTCGTAACACCTTTGTAAGAGCCATATTGCCACAGCTAACATTGCATGGAGGTTTCTGTTGTTCAGCTTTGCAAAATCAAGTACATTAACCCATATTAAGTGCTAATGCGCTGTAAAGATCATAAAAATCATACATAGTACTATGGAGTTTTCTGCTTTTTCAATTCATAAAGTACTTAACGGTGCTGTAGTCATTAGAAAAAAAGTGGGTGAAATCTCTGAGACAGTCTTTTCTTTTTTAATGCACGCACTTTGGAGGATGCAGCCCAATGAAGTACTGTCATCTTCTTGTTCCTTTTCTCCTGATCACATGTATACCTACACACACACGCACGCATGCACGCTTATGCACTTTCATTCAGATGATGCTGACAGGTTGAAGGCAAAGTAGCACCAAGTGAACAAACAGAAATCCCTCAAAAGTTTTTATAAAAACAAATCCCATTAATTTCACCCTTCCTCTTTCTCTCCAGATCATTTAATAAGTCTGTGCTAAGCACTGCACATGTTCTTTCTTTAATACTGCAAACCAACAAAAAATATGAATGATTGCAAAGTACACACACTGAAATCTGTGTGGCCTCCAGTATTGCTATTGATTGGAGACATCTGAAAAAAATACAGTAATGATATGTTGTTGCAACTAGCATTACAAATTTCCCTGGTTTTAATTAGAGAACACGCACTAGAAAGTCCAGAAGCTGGATATGAACTGCTTTATGGCTATAAGATGATTTAACAACTATTTCCACACTTGCCAAAGATTAGCATTGATTAAGAAAATCCAGTACGCTCTGGCGATCCATCACTACCCACAACCCGCTCCAGACCAAAACACCTTCCCAAGGCAGGGAATTCCTCCCTGCGACGTTCTCTCGCTCACTCTCGCTCGCTCTCTCCCGGGGGACACACTTGTCCTGCTTTTGGCATGACTCAACTTCTTGTTGAGTCGACCTTTGCCCCTTTAAATGAAAGGGTTTCATGCCCTGGAAACCGGCTCTTTTAGTGACTTCCACTCAACTAGAACCTTATTCTCCTACAGTAACACTGAAGAAACACAGCAAAATACTTGCATTAATTATTGAAAAAATAATATACTTGGGGAAAAGGAAATGCTGGACAGACCTAAAGCTCCTAAGCAGGGTACATCAAAGGGTGCATTACAAATAGCTGAAGGATTAATGTCCATTTATCTAATGATCTAATTAATGTTTTTATAATTTAGCATGCTATTAGAGAGATTTTAGTGAGAACAATACTTTCAGATAAAACCACAAATTCTAATCATTAGGAAGCTGCCTCTCCTGATCCTATTAATAAAAAGCATATCCTAAGTAATCTCTCAAAAGTCGGTACTTTCAGAATATACCAGGAAGGCAGGAGATTATTTTCCTCCTGATTTTCAAAGGAAACCTCCGGAGACAGAAAAAACAGTCTATCAAGAACTGCAGTGTTTCCTGAACTAATGTACAGGGAAAAAACAAATAAGTGAAATGCTTTAAACAACCCAAATGAAGGATTTGCGCAGGAAAGAGGAACTTCAGTATGAAAAGTGAATCAAAGGAAAACAGGCTGCTAAGAAGACAAAACAACCTAGGCGGAGTAATCACTCCCGACTTAATTTTTTCTAACATTTGACAAAATCTGGTGATTGATCCTGTGACAATACCCCCAACAATCATCTACCAGCTAATATTGTCACCAGTATTTTGGGAAAGGACTCAGTTCCATGGTCAAGTTAAAATGACATCACCGCAAAATACTGACGAACAAATACAGATTCCAAAGCAACAACAGAAAATGTGAAAGTCCTTACATTCCCAAGTTGGCTGTGAAGATTCTCCTCCTACAGTGTCCTGTGGCAAGCAGGTATCCGATGCTGTAATTCACATGAAACAGCAGTCACCCCACCGGGGCTCCAACGGACTCCCCTTTTGGTCACGGCTGGTAGGAAGGAAGATTACAAATTCCTCTTTATTGCAAAATGTCTCAGAGTATGGAAAGGGTTCAGAAGTACCGGTAAAGCATTTGGAGACAGATCTTTAAAAATATGCAAGTATCTTATCCCCCAAGTGAGCTAATAAGAGGCCACCTTCAAACCCTGACCCTTGGCCCCACTGCACAGCGTATCTGGCTTGTGCTCCTGATCTTGTCTGACCATGTGTTTCTCACAAAGTCCTTTACTTCAGAGATGATTTCCCAGCAATATACTATAAATGAAAATACAGGCTCCTCTTTGTAAAGGGGCTTGGAGTTGAGGTTTGGTCCTTTGGTGGAGAAAAGGCATTGAACCTGTGCCTGAAGCCACATTCCTCTCTAGAGCCACCCAGGGGCCCAAAGCAAGACCAGAGACGGGGAAACCCTTCTCACCCCCCGCAATTAGAGGCTGGAGGGAGCTGGATGTAGAGGTGGTGGGGTGGTCCGCTCCCACAGTGGTCTACGTGGGTTGTACTTCAAGGACAGCCAGCTGTTTATTGCAGAAGGAGTGACTTAATGGCATCTGTATATCAAAATAAAAATATATATCTTAAGGAAATATATTAAACCCACTGATTTGTCAGTTTGGGCCTTGAAGGTCTTGACAACAGCTCAAAGCTTCACAGTTCTTTTCCTTGACATACTGTTTGTGTCCGGGATAATACCAGAAAGAAGAAAAAGTACTAGGGCTTACAAACACAGAGTTGAAGTAAGACAACACCAGCATCTCCAAATCTTTCTAATTGAGGGTCAGAAAGCTCTTTGCAAATATTAGGGAAATAACCTTTATATCACCAATAATACGGTGGATATCTTATTCCCATTTTATGGAGGGTGAAAACAAATGAGAAAGATGCTGTCTTTAATTAACTTTATGTTTCTGTCTGGCATTAGAGAGAAGTTATCTTTTTCCCCCCACTCATTTGGTGCACAATGATACATCACATTCAGTCCATCACGTGGGCTCCACAGTGACCACCTCCTGCCTCCTCTGCAACTAAAGAAAGAAAAAAAAAACCACACTTGTGAGCTGTCCCTTGCGCCCCGGCTTGCGACTGCTCTGTGAAGCATGACCTTTCTCCCTGCGCAGCATCCCATTAAAGTCAAAAGGGCACAGGCAGAGAAGTTCACACAGGGTAATTTGCAGAAGATGGCATTGGGAATACCATGGGAATTAGCAGGAGACTCGCCAGTTAGGATAGCAGCTAAAATTAAATAGCATCAGAAACTCGGTATGCACTCATTGAATTTTTATCTTAGGAAGCACCTTCCCCCTGTGGATATTCTGCAGGAGGAATGAGCTGCCCCGTTCCCCACATCAACCACTGGAAACCTGGCAGGACTCTTCTCTGGTGCTGGGCTGGGCTGTGCCTCCAGCGCTGGGCAAGTGGCAGGAGCCCACCCTGACTGTCCCCACCACCCTCAGGGTGGGCAGCACTGGGCTCCCCTGGCCACCGCAGGTGGGTCACTGTACCGCCTCTCAAAGTTCAGCTCCATGAAAAGCAATTCAGTAGACCTGGAGGGAGAAAAGTGCTTGGTTCTCACCCAGACATGTGCCTCCCTGGGTAATAGGACACACTTTGCCCAGAGAGCCCCAAAACCCAGAGCACAGACTGCTAATTCAAGCCAGCCCAAACTGCAGAGCCCCCAGGAGAGGCGGACACCCCTGTGCCAACCCAAACATGACACAGTGGGGCAAGAGCCATTATTGCAAGGGGACTGAGCCAAAAGGACCACTTAATCTGCAGATCTAGGCCTTAGGTGAAAGGAGAAGCAGACAGAACTACCAGTGTCACCATTTCTCGCAGCAGTGCTCATTCATGTCTTTGCATCATTTCTGGGGAGCAATGAGCTTGTGTTTGCACAGCCCTTGGGAAGGACCAGGTGCCTGCAATCCTCTTGCTCCATTCTGCTTCTCCATTGTCCTTCGGCTGCTCAGACTCAGTGTAAAATGTTATTTGGAGAGGTTTTGGATTTTGCTTTCTAGAACAGGCATTGCAGAGCCGAGTGTGCCTGCACAGCAGAAAAATAAACTGGGCTAAGGTTTCTTCAGTTCAGCAGTAATGGAGTGGGATTTCATTTAATTTAGTTAAATACTGTTGCTTGACAGAATGAAATGTGATCTCTAAGGTAGAGATTAAAACTGGTGGACTAGTGAAAACTATTTTGGGTTTTTAATTAGTCTTCTGGTGAATTATCCTAATTAAATTTGTCAGACAATCATAGGATATACCACTTGTGTAGAAACTGATAATGGCTGGCCATTCATCTCCCATCTAGCAGCTATTATATTATCTAGATAAAAATCATCTGCCACTGGAAAAAAAAAAACAGCATTCAAAACATTGAATTTGATGCACAATCACCTAATTAACTTTTTCTTAAGCTTGGAGAAAGCTGGAAAGGGGAGAAATAGCTGTAATTTACAGAGCTTTTGCCAAATTATGCTGTTGGTCACACCCAGGGTTGTACGTGAATGCATTTGCCTGGAGGGAGGACCTGGCACAAAGCAATTTTTGGGAAGGGGAGGCAAGGCAAGGCAAGGCAAGGAAAAGGTTTTTCTAACTTTTTTTTTCAGTTTGCGCTGATAATTGGCCATCTACCGGACAAAATATTACTTCACCACCTTAATAACTTGGCTACACATAAAAAAATCTTTTCATGCTGCAGCTTGGCTTCAAACTGTTAACTTTTTTCTTAATAACAGCAATGAAATGAAAGTCAACCCACCATAATTCCTCTCACCAGACCTCAGTGACCTAAAATATGTAGCCTCCTTCAGAATTCTGTTAACCTCAGTGGTTTCTGATGGATATTATTTATGCTTCCATATATGTAAACATCATCCACTCATCTATATGGAAAATTTTTGATAGACAGTATTAGAATTTTATATTGTACATGTCTACACTTACATTTCAGACCTCTGTAGTCATATTGAAGAAAAGGATTTTTGACCTTATAAACTGTCATTTGCAATTTCATACATGGGCTTTAGTTTGCAACAAGCATTCCCAGTTGAATTTCAATATTTTTTCTGCATAATAGCCAAAAGTCTGCTACTGATAGCAATACAGACATCAGAAAGCAAGAAGCAAAACCAGATTAAAAGTACCGAGTGGCTTTATTCTATTTTAGGTTCTTTGACAAAACAGACATTTTAAAACTTCCGGTAACATAAAAACCCCACATATGTTTGAAAACTGCATTTTTTTCCCCATGCAGAATGCTATGAACCATGCTCTGGCCCTTGAGACAGCCCCACTGAGCCTTCGAGACAGCTTTGTGGTTCCTGGGGAAACGTGTGGTGTCCTTCATCCCAGACAGGGCAGCCTGTCCGCAGGAAGGCGATGTGACAGGGTGTTATGTTGCCGCTGCTGGATCCATCTAGGAAGAGCAATTGCAGTCAGAGGGCTTCTCTATGTTCTTCTAGGAGAGCAAACAAGTGACTGGAGAGACACAGGGCAAGGGAGGTGTGAAGGTGGTAGTTCTCCACGCAGGCTTTCCTGGCGCACCTGCCTTCCTCCGAGAGTCACTCAGCCAGGCTCCAAATGTTTATCAATAGATACAAACTGATAAGCCATTTTAGATGCAGCTGTCCCGAGAGGTACAGGTTTGCATGCTCACTCAAGAATTTAAACCTTTTTTCCCCTCATTTATTCATGGAACAGTTACTGGAGGAGCGTGGAAGGGAGCAGACTTGAATTCTGGTTTCGCTCCCCATGGTCATGATGTTTAATCAGATTGTCTACGTGAAATGCACGTTAGCCATGACACGGGGGCTGGGAGCTGGGCTGCCTCCCCCGTGCCCAGGCTCAGCCTCTGGCCCCCTGCCCGCACAGTCCCTCGCTGCTCCCGGCTCCTGCTGCCTCTGCAGGGGCAATGCTGGCGCAGAAGGGGCCTGATGGTCCTGAGAGGTAGGGGAGGACCTGAGAGGTAGGAGATCTCACCTTCCCCTGCCTGAGCAGCATATGGCCTGCATCCTCCTGGTGACTGCTCGGACCGGGAGGGCATCCCCCACAAGGTGAGCAGCAGTGCCTCTTCCCACCAGGCTGTTAACTGCCACCAAGATGCAATTTGCACCTTTGCTTTGTTGGTGCCAGCTTCTGCAGGTCCCTGCCAAACCTCCCCAAGGCATGGGAGTCTGCAGGCTCCCAGCCAGCGTGAGCAGGCAGCTGAAGGCACTGAGACCCAAATCTGCTGGCTTCCTAAGTCTTGGGCAGCCTTGCAGCTCACGTCGGGGCGGGGAGAAGCATGGGGAGAAGGCACACTGCAGTCACCCACAAACCTTTCAGATCCAATGCAAAGGTACTTACTCGGCACCTGAAGCCTTAGGAAAGTGCTGAGCGGTTGTTTTTACTGCATTTCTGCCCATAGACTCTCTGTGTCAGTCCACTCTCTCCTCCTTCTTTAGCTCTCTCCAGTTTTTCAGTTCCTGCCCAGAGACCAGAGACCCAGCTCCTGGTGCGGTCAGAGCCACGTCGGGAAAGAGGATGACCTTCACGTTCCCAGATATGCCTCTGTCCGTACAGCACAACTGCGCTGGCTGGTCATGCTGTTAGATCGTATTGCAAATTCATGTCTAATTTGACCCTGAGGTCTCTTTCAGCATTGCTGCTTTCTAGGATTCTCCCTCCCTTTGAATGTCTGTGTTTCAAATTACGTTTCCCTGGGTGTACTGGGTTACATTTTCCCATGAATGTCACTGTTATTTTCCAGCTCTATATTTTTAATCACTCTACTTCCACTTTTATTACCTCTGTTTTCATTGATGCTTTCAGCTTTCAGATGTTTGTGAATAAGGACGCTGAAAATAGGGCTGTAGTACTATCTGTGGCTTCTTTCTTTGCTATTAAAATTGTCCAGCACACTTTCTCTCCCTCTATGCTTTATTGAACACATTCAGGAAAACCCAGGAAATACCCTTTATGTGACACAAGCTGTCAGTTTGTCCATTTACCAGCCTCCATTAGTATCTCTTTAGCATCTCTCACTTTTAGAGTCAGTTTTTAACCAATCAATCAGGCCAATGTGAAAGTATTTGAAGAGAGTCCTCAGAAGACAATCTGTCAATACCTCAATGGATTTTATATACTGAAAACTGCCTTACTTTCTTAGACTACCGATTTTTGGATATTTTGTAAAGGAAATCTCTTTTGTGATGAGTCATCTGGTTTCCACACATTCCCAACTCAGAGGTATGTCCCCTGAGGCCTGGAGCCTGATGCAGCAATCAGTTGCAGAGACAACAACTGGCTGAACATGACCAGAACTGGATGCAGGTTTTAGTGAAGTAAAAGTCTAGATTGCTGTTGGCTTTGATGGCAGTTACCTTGACTGCAGCTAACTTGTCATTAGGCTTTCTCCCGTAGTTTTTGTTACAATTCTGATTTCATTTAGTATTTATATTCCAGTAACAGTCCATCATCCAAGCCAAGAAAACTGTGTTGTCTTTACTCTGACAAACAATTCTGAAATACTTGTAAGCCTTTGTTCGTTTGTCTTTTTTTTTTTTTCTGAACTGATCAGAAGAGGATCTCAAGCTACTTCTCCCTGATCTTTTAAACAATCAAAATGTGCTACTGAAACTCATGGGCATGGTAGAATGATTCCCCAATTACTCCTAATAGAGAAATTCAGAACAGATGTAATATTGTATTCTTAAAACAGAACTATTAAGGCAGCTTTACAGGACAAAACAATAGGGTGGGGAAACCTAAGGTATATTTAACACATTGTAGTAAGTATTAGGTGGAAAAGTCTACCAGTCTTAATACAAGTAGTACTAAAGGGAGGGATAAGACCTGAACTACATTTTCTGCTGCGAATTCTGTGGGCCAGCAGCTCATACCAGCCCTTCCATCACCCCTAATATTTAGTTTGGTTTTGAATTTGCTGCTTGTGAACAGTCCCTAAACCAAACACGTGTACCTAGGGCAAGCTTCCTCTGAGGTTTTCAGGGCTCTTGAGAGAACTAAAATTACACAGACAACATACACCAGTAATGCATTGATTTCACTGCTTCAAGGTGCTTTCAAATTTTATCCCAACTATTTCCAGTCCCTTTAATTTGAACTATTTGAACTGCTCCTTGGTCTATTTTTCAGTGAAATGTTTCCATTGGAAATTCAGCATGACAGAAATTAAACAAAAAGGGATTGTTTTTGAAAAAAGAACAAACAAAAACATTCCTTTTTCAACAGCAGCTTTTGTGAACCAAATCCCCAACATAAAAACCATATAAAAAGCTCCCGGTGACCCCTTGCCCATGGCACTCCTCAGCCCAGTCCCATTTTAAGGACTGCTCCCTTCTAAACCTCACGGCTGGCAGTGGGATGGTGCTGCGCTCTCGCTGCCCTACCCAAGTTTTGCCTACACCCAGCAGAGAGAAACCATTTCAGTGTTCAGACTTTCCTCCGCGTTGAACATAATCAGGAAGACGAGCAGTATAATCGGCACATTGGTGGCATTATTTATCAGTGTGTGATCATCTGGAGTCAGCTCCAAGTCTCGCCATGTCAAGACATAAGGGCATCAGAGGCCACCTATTATTTCAATTGTCTGAGTTTCCCAAGAGTCAAATGTTTTGTTCCTAAAGCAAATATAAAAAGAAGAAAAAAAAGAACACATCCCATGATCCCATTCCCAGAAGTCATTTGCTCTAAAACCAGGAACATCAATAAAGTGGCACCAGTCTGACTGCACTTAGAATAAAATCTCTAACCTTGTACTTTAAGATAACTCCCAACGTTGAAATAATGCAGTGGTAACATTAGCTTAAATCCTGTCTCTCTCAGTTTCGCCAGTGTATTTTCCATCACCTTCAGTGGTGCCAGGATTCCACCCAGAATATTTTGCTTTCTTTGAGGGAAGAATTTGCATTCACCCATCTGGAGGAAAGTACATGGACTTGCTGAAAGTACTGCCTGTGCTGAGCGTGGAAACAACAACGAGAAACAATTGGCTGCGTTAATCCCTGCTGTTGGTTTTTGAAGTAAAATTGCAGATAGTTTTTTCCTCTGACTTTATTTCTCATCTTTGCAGCAGTAAACATGCTTTAAACATAATCCACATGCAGAACACGGGTTAAACTATAAAATATCACAAACCCAAATCCCTACACCGAGGGACCGGCGACTCGGGGAGAGAAACTGCTAAATGCTTCTTGTCAGTCTAGAGACTACGCCACTGCTAAACCCGCTCATTTCAGAGATTTATTTTGCTAGAAAGGATTTTAATCTTCACATTTCAGTTCCTCAGAGGAGGCAAAATCTTCCAAGTGCAGAGTCTGCAGCAGCGGTGAATCAACTATTGTAATACGCTGCCTCTTAAAATACTTCAGGGTAGTCAGGCATTAGGAAGGCTCCTATTTTGTGTGAACTGATCAAATACAGATGTTGCCAAAGAGTTGACCTTATTGACCGTGACTTAACTAGAGATTGAATGGCAGACAGACGGTCAGTAGTAGGGTGAAACCATGTTTTGGCGGTAGGGTGTAAATGTATATACAGTTTACAGGATGTGAATGACACTGAGCAAACATCTGTTCTATTGATAAATACTTGTTTTACTTCCCAAAATTTTTATCCCAGGGAAACACGGTTAAAGAGAAATACTGCCCAAAACTGTTAGGTGTTTCGTGTGCATGTCGTGGTCCTGGAAAACTTGCAATAGAAAAATATTAAAAATGGTACTAACTTTTCTCTTTTCCTGCAATATCAGATTTCATATAAAACTCATCAGCTGAGCTGAGTATTAGTCTTGATCAATGGCAGGAAACCAGGGGATCAAATGTTAATAAATCAGAAACAGATACCTCCACTTGAGCAGAAATATATCACCAACCTGAAAAATAGGGCAAATTATTTGACAACTTCTATATGCATATGCCTGGAGAAAAGGAAAGCTTTTCATAAGATTCCTTGAAAGCTGAAACAAAGGACAAGCATGGAGAAAAAGTAACTTAGTGAGGTAATGAACATAGAACATGAAATCAAAGAGTCCTAGAAACACCTTCTTTTTCTTTGGGATTGACATAATAAAAGAAGATTAAATGAAAAGGCCTTAGCTAATACAACACCAACATATTTCTATGGCAAATTAGCTCTGTCCTACTGATATTTGGTCCTCGGGTGAAGGTAATGAAGTAACAAACTAGGCCTGTTTTAACGTGTCATTACCTTTACTTAAGAGCTAAATAGTAGCATCACAATTCCAACAAAACGTTTACACTAAGTCTGAAGCGCTCAGAGGGACGCAGTGCTCTTGATAGCGTGAAAGCTCATAGAGGCACAATGACCAGCTTTAACTTTACTATTTTTAAGGCATGGTACCTAACTATATTAGTTCAAAGTTCCTTACGTTCATTTCAGACAAGCACCCTTGGAGTGTGGTCTTCTCTTTAAATTGAAACTATTTGCTCCTGTGCATAGCCTACTAAATTTAATTAGAAAATCCTGGTAGACCAGCAGGACAAAATTTCCCTTCCTTCCTATTTTCTCATTCCACAATCTATCACCTAGAGTAATTAGGACCAGCGAGGGACCATCTTCACTGGATTAACCTTAACTAAATTGTATGCATTCAACATGTGCTCTTTTGATTAACTTGAGCCTGGACTGCTGCCTGTGGTACACCCACCTTGTAATTCTACACACTTAATTAATTTCAGATGAACGGCAAAAAGGATAAGTTGAATTCTTCAATTAATAAACTGATAGTAGTTAATGTATTTTAGCTTAACTTTTCATTTTCTTCATATGCAGGGATAGGAAAAACAGAAAAACAGAAAGAGGTGGAAGTGAACAAGCTTTGCCAACAAGCTTGTAACGACTTTTCAGGGCCTGATCCTGCAGCAGTCTAAGCAGATAATTTTCCCCCTGACAAGGAGAGGAATTTTGGCCAAAGAATCTGTCCCTACATTTAAAGTATAAAATGCAAGAGGCAGGAACAGGATTTTTTTTTCTTTCAAAATGATAAATAAGCATTATTTAAAACCTCCTCACCTTAACTCAGTTTTCCATATGGTTTCACTCATGCGTGGGTTTTCCTCGTTATTAAAAAAAAAATTATAATGTCACTGGCTATGGGCCCAATCCTTCAGGCCTTAGTCCCACAAGCATATTTTTCTCTTCTCTACTGTCATGGGGAGCTGCCTAACAGCCTCGTCTTGCGTGCGCTTGCCCAGATAAGTAACTTTGCTTTTGAATCTAGCCCTAGTGAATTCAATAGTATTTATCAGAGGAGTTGAATTACTCATGTAGAAAAATATTTGCAGGAATAGGCCCTAAAAATGTCTCTGGAAACACAAAGAAACAACCAAAGAAAGACAGGAAGAAAATATTGCTCTCTAGTTCTTTTTGACCAAATTAACTCAGATGCTAATTATGAAGCAGGGCTCTTGCTCTGCTCTGAGCAAATTGCCCTGAATACTGAGTTTCTTGCTCTGCTGAAGTTTCTCTCTGACATTGGTAAACGTCTGAATTCAGTAAAATCAATAGGATTACAGTTAAATCTGCACTTAACGAATTTCCCGAAGTGGAGATTGGCTGTTCAGCATCTTTCAAGATTGAATATTGAGTGAGAGCAAAATCAAGTTCACAGAAAACAAGATATTTTCGGTCAGATGTGTTTTAAAATTAGTTATTTCTCTGTAAAATCATTCACTGTTTTTTCCCTACAGAAATCAATATTCTAACAAATGCTGCCAGAAACAAATATTAGATACATAATTCTATTGATATTATCTCTAAGATAGCTATCAACACTTCTTTTTGTGCATGGCATATACTCTAACTGACAATATTTGATTTTTCTACTAATAAGAATAATAACAAATGGCTGTAGGCAAAAAGATGGCCTAGTAAGAATTTTTTTTCCTGATTACTATTTGACTACTTCATCAAATGGTATTTTGTTATACACATGTGTTTATTATAAACTAGCGTTAGGAGGTAGTGAGTTATTTGCTGCCGATTTGATTTATAGTCTTTCAAAAATCTTAGGCAAATTTGTTGAGTAAAAGCATCAAACAAAATTTTCAAAATATCTAAATAGTTAACGAGTCTTTGCCCCTCTGCAAAAGGTACTTTGACATCCTAATCAGTTTGGTAATCTCCCAAGTCATGTGGATACCTTTGATGATTTTACCTCCCACTTGTAATTCTTCAAAAAAAATCAGACAAAATAGTTTGCATAATAAAATCCCTTATGAGAAGGGAGGAAGTAATGATAGATAGTCTTTTAGTAAAATTGTCAGCATTTTGGGTCACTTTAAAACCACGGAATATGAAGGCGTGCAATTCTTGCCAAATTTCCATCGCATTTCCTTTGATTATATCCATTTCAAGCAAACAATATCAGCTTACTTTTTTAAGGATCCATTTACAAAGCACGGGAAAGATGCAAAGAATACGTGTGATACAAAAAACCAAGAGAGTGCAGAAAATAAAGGCTTGCTTAATACTGACTTACCTCATAGCCAGTCAGTATGCGAGATCTTACGGCCGAATACATTGTTTTTATTAGTGTCAAGTGCTTGATTTAAAGTAAGACCTCGTCACCTTACTGAGTGATATTTTTCCTGGGGTATATGCACGTATCTATTTATCTATTGAGTGTGAGTATGTATATACACACACCTAGCAGTAGGCCTGGTTAGTGTCGGCTTGACTGAGAGAGGATGTTAGTAATTACTATTTCTCTAAACACTACTTTAGCATAGTTTAGTGTATCAGCTGGCTTCTGCTGCCAGGGGAGCCGCGCTGCCTACTGGAAGTGGCTGCAGAGCCAAAAGCCACAATATGGGCCGTTTCCATGCCCGTGGATCTCAGCGGCCTTTTGCTGTTGATTCAGGAGAAAGGGATTTTGCTTGGTTATTTTTCGGGGTGCCCGCGGGTGGCAGGGAACATCTCTGGGCAGCACTGGGTGAGGAAGCCCAACACCGGTGCAGGACACAGGCAGCGGCTGCTGGGCTGGTGTGTCCCAGCTGGCAGAGACCAGGGAAGCAGAACCATACCCACACCGCTGGTGCCCACCAAGCCGGAGCTGTTGGCCATGGGGGAGAAATGAAGCTTTGGCTGATGCTAAAAAGAGCAGCAACGGCACTTGTGCAGGAGCTGGTACTGACCCCCCACCTGCACAGGGGTGCTTTTAAAATGGACTTCCTCTGGTTCCTTGTTTTTTCCTTGCGAAAGTGTTTCCAAGGGATCATGCTGAAAAAAGAAGCGCAAGCTGAGAGCTGTTAATCTAGGAACCCATGCTGAAAACTCTTACGCAATTATTTTTCCCTTTCGCTGGCAACATTTCTACTGTTTTACAAATAGACCGAGTGAAGTTCTCTCACATTAACACTAAGACAAAAAGCAGCCTGCATGCGTTAGTGGAAGAATGAGTCCATATTAAGAATAGCTTCTGGTCTTACATTTTATGAGCCCAGTAAATCAAGAGCATTAAGGAAAAATATGGCATTGCTGTTTCATGCAGTGTCTGCAACACAGAAATTTTCACGTGCAAGAATAACTGAGACAAAAGATAAGTAAAATGTATCTTCCCCTCACACCATTTATTATTTTATGGTTAGGTCTCTTTTTAATCTCTCTTTTAGCTCTGAGGAGTTCCTTGAAATAACAGTTTTAGGTTTGGGGGTTTAGTTGGTTTTTTAGGTTTTGGTTTGGTTTTGTGTGGTCTCTATAGTACCTTTCCCATGAAAAGAAAAAACTTGCCTGGTGATATACTTCACAACACAAACACACACCCTTCACATTTTCTCTGTATGCGTTGAT
Organism: Larus michahellis; assembly: GCF_964199755.1. NCBI lineage: Eukaryota > Metazoa > Chordata > Aves > Charadriiformes > Laridae > Larus > Larus michahellis. The sequence continues at coordinate 34,464,064 of NC_133898.1, forward strand.
TTTCTAAAACAGTTCTTAAACTCTTCTTTACATGCTTTAGAGCTTTCCATAGTATATCACCAGCTGGAATGTTATACACGTTTAATTTTTACCTTGAAGTATTCTTACATCAAATCATTAATCTCTATTGTTCAGTTTTGACTACAGTATTATTAAACAGTCTATTAAGTAGAAAGAAATGTAGAGAATGTATAAAAAAGCACAGTATTATTCTGATGACAGCTTCCTGGTGGTCCATCATATATAAAACTAGCTATTAGGAATATGTTTCAAACTGGCAGCATAACACATATTTCATAGTTGTTAAATTTAATTGTATAAATAGTTACTGGCTGTATTTGGACTGTTTTAAAAAAGTGAATATGTAATAAATCACCTCATGAAAAAAAATCATGGAACATCCTCAACTACCACAACTAGGACACAACCTCCAGTTTTTGTCAATAGTATCTACAGCAATTAGCTCTCATATTGACCAAAATTAGAACTTGATCCTTCAAGCATTTATACACACGAGCAGTCCCACAGGGACCAATCAATATCCTCTGTAGTCATGGAAATATCCGCATGCGTATGGTCAATCATGTGTTTTTCAAGAAAGGGGTGTATTCTTCTAACAGCGAGTCATTTTTAGGGTTCAGTCCCACTTGCTCTAAATTTTGGCAACACAACCCATGTTAGTAGGAGTAGGCATTTGGGCAAACGCGAAATAAATTCTGAAAGCAGTAAACATATTTTTCCTTTTAGTGCAGTGACTGCTCTTAATATTAAACCCTATACTTGACATGAATAACCACCCAGCAGGGTGATACAGAATACAGGATAACTCACACATTAAGTGATTTTTCTGCAGCCTACATGGTGCTTTCAATATTGACACGCGCTCTGCATACTTCCAGTTGTTTTCTTAAAAGTTAATGTAACGCCTTCGTTCAGTACAGACTATTCTCGCATTGGACAAGAGCTAGTGAAATGCAGTGCATTTTACATCAGACTGTTTCTAAGCTGTAATGTAATTGGTACTATTTATTGAATGACTTCCACCAAAGGTAGAAGAAAGATAAAGCTGCTGCTTTCAATTATGCAATCAAGAATGTAAAAAAAGCAAAGCTCTAGATCTGGGATGGAAATCATTATATCTGATACACCATGTCAAACAACAATAGTGTTTGTGCTAATCACATTTTAGAAGACTGCTATCGTAGTTGATTTTACTACAAAATGGAAAACAATGAACAATAAAGTCTGCTGACCTATCCCGAACTGTACTGTTTAATCAACTCAGTTCTAAATCATTGTTGGCTTAGACAGTAATCCAATATGCTAGTTCCAACAGATTCTCTGCCATCACTATTTGAGAAATGAATATTGAAGCTAAATCAGACTCCTTCCAAGAGAAATGAATATTGAAGCTAAATCAGAGTCCTACCAATAACTCTGCGATAATGACAACATGATATCTACCCAGCTATCAAACATCGTGGCTTGCTTTAAATTCATCTGTTGCATTCACAGTTAATAACAATCAAAGCTATAGCTTTTGGGCCAACAACTTTTAAGAGACTCCCATTTAATAGGTGTTTCAGCTCTCAGTGCCCAGTCAGGGGCTGAGACCTTCCAGCTCTGGGTGTCGCTGAGAACTGAGCACTCTGAAAATAAGTCTTGGTCACATGAGAACCTCTGAGATCCTGTTGTCCATAGCAAACAGAGAGGACTGTGTCCTCCCTGGCATCCCTGAGAAATAGTGGCCGTACTATTCCCAAACCCCCTCATCAGTCGACATGCTGCCCCTCCCCACTTCCCCTGGGGAACTTCCCTCCCTGGCATTGCCCTCCTCCAGAGGGGATCCCCCACCCTGCCTACCTACCCCAGAGGAGTTCCCTGCCACTGCTTGACCCACACAGGTCAGCCTGTGCCGTTGCCAGCTCCACAGCAGCGGGCATCACCGCCTCTCCCGTCCTCGCAGAGGCAGGCAGCGTGTGTACAAGTGCCATTAATAGTCAGTGTGATAAAGGCTCCAAATCCCTTGCAAATGTCACCAATAATCTCCAAATCAGGGCCGTGCACACAGCAGCCTGACAACAAAGCCAGCAAGGAACAAACTGGTGTTTAAGTATCAGTAGGAAACATGCTGTATGGTTGCTCGTGGAAATTGGCAGCTAGTGAATTAATCAACGTGAATCCATCAAGCAAGAAGTAGGAGTCAGATGATCTTTATAAATTATTAGAACTAGAAGCGATTTATCCCTCTCTCTACTTCTCTTTGAACGACTTGTGAGACAGTGTAAGTCTATTCGTATTATTCTAATTAGATCCTCCAATCTTATAAGAGATACTACCTCTGAGAGAAAACCATGTGCATAAAATAAAAACGTGCATTTTTCTCCTGTACAGATAACCACCAAAATGATTAAACCTTTGTAGTCATTAACAACATTCATACAAGATTAAGTTTGTAAGATCTTAATTATTCAAGATACCAAAATATCATGCACTTTAAGTTTGTTATTTTAGCAAATGTACAACTGCAGTATCTCAACACAATGACTTTATTTGGCATTCTTATTTTCCAGAAGTTTTTGTTTTGCCTTTTTTTTTTTCCTTCTCATGACCATTTCCTATAAACAGATATAAGTAACATACTTACACTTCAGGAATGTCTTCATTTTTATCCTGGCATTCACATCTGTCCTTGTTTAATGCTCTGCTGGTGGTCTGGCTCCATGGTATGCCCACTGCAATGTTCATCTTAAACAATATTTACATTGATTAGGGACCCCAGTGCACTGGAGGCTCTTATTAGAAAATGAACACAATATCCTGGGATAACAGCGAACATCTAACTGTTTTCTTTCTGAACCTCTGTTAATGTATTGTTTAAGTGTATAAACAATTGACTGTCAAAATGGGAAGATGACGGAGAAGAACACTGTGTGAATGTATAATATAGAACTCTGTATGCAAAACATGCAGTTGATAAACATGTAAGGAATGGGAGTGGAGATGGATTTTTTGTTCAGATTATAGTAGTATCTGTTGCACTAAACACTTTCTTTTCTGCGTATGCACAGTAAAACTCTGTCCTGCCACTAAAATCTTATAAGCTAAATAAATAAAACATAAAATTGGTGTAGGAATGCATATTTGTACAAACAAAGCTATGGAAGGATTATCTTATATTAGATTATTTTATATTATATCTTGCCTACATCACATAATATTCTTGTAGCAAAACCAAAATTGAACCCTTACCCTGCAATGATGAGGAGGAGCCAATAAAGCCACCCATTTAGGGAAAAAAAAAAAAAAGCACTGATTACAAATCCAAATTAGTCATAAGAACAAAATTATGTCTGCGCTATTTCTTTCCTTGACATGGGCAGTGTACGTTAGCACTGAGTAATTTATATCTGACATAAATAGCCGTAGAAGAAAGTGTACAGCATGACGGCCATCTTCCCCACGTGTCTGGCCAATAAAAGCAATCAGTCAGTGGTTAATAATTTCTTAAACTACTACACCCTGCCTGCCTGCAATCCCGTTGTCTTCTGTGCATTAGCAACATGTGTTTCTCAATAAGGTCACTTATCTTAAGTAAATTAACATGGGGCCAAGTCCCAATTAAGGAAGGTGGTTTGAAGTGTTTGCTCAAATTATAGATCAAACCCCATGCTTGATTACTCCATCATTTCAAACTTTTCCTGCATAAACATGAGGGCTAGGGATTACCCTGACTCCAGTAGTTTGTTAATACGAGTGCAGAAAACATCCTTCCCTAGTGAAGATGACCAGTGATGGTCTGCTGCTTTGGACGGGGAATTCAGAAACACGCTACAAAGAACATCTGTGAAATTATACGTCTCCCCCTTTGCTCTGACAGCTCCTTAATATTCAAGATACATTACACTCGCTCTTTTTTCTACAGCAGTTGGGGGCTGGACTTAATTCTATAAAGTGATTTTGAGGATGAGAAAAGTCCAAAGCATGTTGTCTCTGTGGGATGGAGGAGTCCAAATTGGGTACTGCGTTTTGTCCTGGATGTGAAGTCACAGAAGGCTAAAGGTCTCTTCCAATGGTGAAGGCCTGAGCTACTAAATTTGGAAATATTCCAGCTGAGTGGTGCTATGGAAAGTCGTGACAAAGCCCTGCTGAAAGTGGGCGAAGAAAAGCCAGAGAGTAGCCTGGACAAATTGCTTGAAACAGTTTTGGTATGGGACTTCAGACCTTCAATTGGGATGGTATTTGCCAGGGCTCACTAGAGAACAAGGAGCACAGAGGCAGCAAGAGGCAATAGCAGTGACAAAGAGGATGCCTGAGCTTGAACAACTGTTTTTTTTTTCTCTCCTGAAATCTAACATTTTCATATGAACCAAGAGAAAAGTTTAAAAAAATCCAAAGTTTTGATTCTTTTTGGTAAATCTGTATCTGCCAGGAAGGAAAGGTGCTCACTGTAAATGTTAAAAACATTTCCTGTGAGCCCAATTTGGATGCTCAGGAACACTTGGAGTACAAGGAGAGAAACAAGCTGTGAGGAGTCAGGGAGAAGGGATGGCAAACGAGAAGGTATTGTGAAGCTCGGCATTCATCAGGGGTTTTTCTCTCCTCCGAGATCAGCTTCTTCTCTCTCCAGTTGCATCCTCCAAGCAGCGAGAGAGCTGGAGGAGAGCACAACAAGGATTGTATGTATCCTGCTGATGATCCACATCATTAAGGGGCTTTGTGCCCATCCTGAACGGGGCAACCCTGAGAGCAGACACCTCTCTGGGACTTCACAGGCACAAATTGTGTGGGATCTGAGAGGAATGGCTGAAGCCATGAAGCGTGTGCCCCTCACTCCAGCCCTAGCTCAAGGACAGCATGTGTCCTCAGTGTGCCATGCCACAGGCGTCAGGGAGCTCCGATAACAGTAAAATGGACATAGAGTAAGGAAGAGCTAATCCATCAGTGCAATTTGGGAATCATTTGCGAGAGATGCTGGCAATATCTAAAAGCATTAGCAAAGGCAGTCTTAGATGACCTTCCTCTGGCTCGGAATAGCGATTTGTGTCTGGCTATGAAAAGCTGCTGATGGAGATGCTGTTCCACAGGATTTTACCCCCTTCAAGAGAGAGATTCTCTTTACAGCTTTCTCCTGGGTGCCCAGAAAAGGTGATGTGGTTACTCTTAGATGAGAATAATGATGGTAGAAAACACAAAGTCCTTTCTTATGACAGATTATGAATTTGGGGGTTTTATACGTACAATCTGTGTGCATATACCTCTTCAAGTCTGCATAAAAGCTTATCAATATATAACTATCTTAGCAAAACTCGTCTGCTGATTTATTAGCTGAGGTGTAACTAACACGCATTCCTCTGCCCTTTATTAAAATATTGTTGATGACGATGGAAAGGAAGATATTTCATTTTCAGGAAAAGGAAGAAAAAAATCCTTGAAAAAATATCCTAAGTAAAAAGGTCCCCTTTGAATTAAGTGGTGTTCTAGTATTTTTTAAAAGAGTCCCCTCTAAATCTCTGAATCCTGTACTTAGTACCTGAATGTTCCCAAAAACTTGGGGATGGGAAAGAGCAGTAATCAAATGCTGTGAACCAAAAGAAAGTTTACATGTACAGAATGTCACTTTACTGCAGCACGTGAGTAAGAAAACATCTGTCTGAAAAAGTGATTGATTCTGACATATGTGAAGTAGGTATAAGCAAATAAAAAGTGATCCCTCTAAATCTTGTTTTGCAGCATCGGTCAAATGTGTAAAATAATGCAAGCTATATATTTCAGATGCAACCCAAATTAAATACGGTTGCGTTCAATCCGTCCCTGAAATATGAGATCTACTGCCACTTTTTTTTTGTGACTCAGAAGTTCTCCAGGACTGTTTTATGAACTCTCACTAGTTTATTTTTTAATATTAAAAGATGGAAAAAGGCCTCTTTCTGTTTCGCTGTTCTCTACCAATGAATCATGGGTCCCTTGCTACCCTGCGAGGAAAGTTGTTTTAGTAATTCTGGAAATAAACCTACTGCTGAGTCAGCATCACGGCTGAAAATGACAAGTTTCATATTAAGAAACACATTAGAAATAATAAGTAATGGTGTATCTCTTCGCCTTCCCCATTAAAATTAGCTGGTGTTTCAGAAGCTGATTTAGCAAGTGCCGTGTATACTGGATATGAGAAACACATCTTGTGTATTGTCAGCATGAAAAATCAGGTTCATTTAATAGGAAAGAGGATAAAAGAAGTCAAGTTAAATGCGGAGTTGTGATGGAAGCAGCACTAAATATTTTACTCACAATGGCGCTCCCCTCCAAAATGCTTAAATGTAACCCTAAAGCAGATCAATATGAAAAGATTATTGTTTTCAGTCTTCTCTACTAGGTGATTTTCAAGTAAGCAGTTTTAATAGCGTTTCTAAATCAGTGCATACTTACAGATAAACCAGTGGGATTTTGTTACTCTGTTTATCTGGAATTCTAGCTTTTACGGAGAAAATAATTGGAAGCAAAACATTTCCCAGCAATCAATCTTTTCTCTCTGATTTGCTAAACATGTCCATATGTAGTTATTGCTTGTATTTGGAAGATTGGTAGCAGTTTTAGGGGAGAAATATGCTACAATTGCAAATTCAGGTAGTCATCTGGCAGTGGCAGGGGGAAGCCTTTGTATTTTTTTTGGTAAAGGGAGCTCAGTAATTTACTGCTACTTATACCTTAATATTGAACAACATTTTATGGCATATTTTTTAGCCTGTAAGAGAAACACAGTCGATTTTTCAAACAGTACCCAATACCTTGCTATGGATGAGAAAGCTGCTCCGTCCTTCCCCTCTCCACCTCCGGGCCTGATTCTGCCCAGCCGATTCTGCACAGCTCACCTCCGCAGCGGTGTCACCCCCTTTATGGGCTCTGATATCTGAAAGAATTTTTTGCCAGTGACTTGTCTTCAGAAAATCCAAAGTCCGACGAAATAAATAGGATTCTTACAACTGATTTCAATTTAATTTGAACCTGAGTCTACTCAGAAAGAAAAAAAACAGCTTCTGATAGGCAGAATATCTTAAAATATTGCAGTTCTCTGATCACGATTTGGGTTTTTGGGTTTCTAGCCCAGGGATATGCTCCATACTTGCATGAAGTCCCTCCTGAGCGTAGAGAAGCTATTCACTGAAGTCTTTCACTGTCTTTACTTGTCTCTTTCCTGTCTTTAAATCCCTCGCCGAAAACTGGACCCGAGGCTTACTGAAGCCTTCTACAAATACATAAATATTTCCCACTAGTAGTAACACGGTACTGAATATTGTAATGACACTACATTAAAAGTGTCACTCTGACACCGTACGTTTTAAGCTACAAAATTTTCGCAGAGCAAGAGAAACCATTAGTACTAAAATAATGTGCTGGTTAAATAATTTTACACTAGAGTGCCGAGAATCATAGTTTCAAAAACCTTAACATTAATATTCCCCGGGACTTGTTACTAGCAAGTGTCACTATGAAAGGTAATGAAAAAACTTACTGTAAACCTCCGAGTTCTTTCTCTTTTCTTCCCCTCTCTCACTGTAGCATGAATATGTGGTGAAAAGTCAGAATTGTGCAGAAGAAAAATATTCCAAGACACCGTTAAAAGCGCCTTTCCCTTCCCCACAGCCCAAGGGAACACTGACTATTTCAATAATCAGTGCGAACTTTTTGGTTATGATTTCAGTTTCCTTTCTCTGTCTCTCCCTCCCTCTCAAGTTTTTTCCACCATCGTATGAGTATTACTGTTTTCTCAATAAAGGAAGTAGAAGAGCTGCATGACAGCATTTATTTTAAGAAAACACAAAACGGGTATTAAAATGAGAGGTAGCTTAAAAAGAAACTATCGGGCGGGAATTATAATCTTAAGAGAGCGGCAGATAGATGACAAATACTGCAGAAGAGCACTTTATAAATACTGAGCTTTTGCTCAGCATGAAAAGCAGCACCTACAGAGAACAAATTCCATGCATTTTACCTTCATCCCAGCTTCACTGGGGATCAGCGTTCAGACGTGTATAACCATGGATTATCATCAGTATAATGGAATCCTGCAATCTACCAAAAGGAGCAGGGAAAATGGACTTTTGCTAGAACCTTCATACTTTTCAGTCAACCTTTACTAGTCAGACATATGGACTATGTTAGCACTTCAGGTTACTGGCCCAAAGTCAACCTTGAAAATTAATTTCCCAGAAATATAGAAATTGCCATTTTTAACACCTTGGATAGGGAAGGCCAAACCAAGTAAAACTAAAAGCATTCGAATACTAGATTTGAATTAGTTGATTTCCTCTGAAACAGCAGTTCGATCAGGATGACAGAAATTTTTGTCTACAGAGGCATGTGACCCATCACGAACCTGGTTATAATTATGGATTTCAAAACAGTATCTAATAAGCCGAGGCCCAGACAGCAACGCACAGTAGTGGAACATGTCCAGTATTCATTAAAGATGTACAATCTAGAAGTCCAGGGTTTAAAGACAGTTTTCAGACACAATTTTCCCACTTGTCTCAGGAATAAGGTAGAATAGCAAAAACAGAAGTAATAAAACGTGGTCAACCTCAATGACTTGGCGTGCATTCTTGGCAATAGTAAAATAGAGAGACCACAGCTTAGCTCTGAGAGTGAACTTGCAACACCCTGAATTTTGCATCCTTTTCTTTCTGTGGCTGTTTTTGTTGGATCAAAGAAATCATCCATTTGCCCATATTTTCAAAGATGACACACCAAAACCTCATCCACCATAAAAATACACTTAGATGCACCACCGTCTCTGGGAAATAGCACATTTCTCTTTGTGAATTATTTTGATTCACCAATTGTCACAAAAACTGGAAAGAGATACTGGTATCCAGTAAAGATGGAAGAAGAATTACAGTGTGGAAGGATAAAACCATGATTCTTGGCCTTTCTGTTACTGGTTTTGGGCCCGTATGAGAACACCTCTGGCTAGGTTGCCTGCAAGGTCTGAACCTGAAAAACCTGGATTTAAAATCAAGATCCTCAGCTCCTGGAGGTAAAAGGTGAAGCCCATTAGTGAAGCGACAGAGCAGACTCGTAAATTTCCATATGTGCTATTGCCACAGGAGGGGAACACATCCCAGTGCCAGGGTGGGAAATGTCCAGATTAACCGTCCAGCCGACAGTTGCCAAAATGAGAAACAAAAGTGCGGTGTGTAAATACATACACACATAAGCATCTAGACAAGCTTTTACCTTTGGATTGATATTTGCAATAACTCACTCAACTGGCAGTTTAATTTACATTAATAAAGCCATATGCATTTGCTATTATATAGTCTTTCTCAAAAAAAAAAGAAAGTGTCTTGGACTTGGTAAACATTACCTCCAAATGATGCTTATTCATAGGAAAAAACCCCTTGTTTTAACAGACAGGCATTTTCTGGCAAAAGGGTCTTTTGCAAACGTACCTCGCATTGAAAAATACCCCATTTGGTGCCTGCGGAAAAAAAAAAAGGGTGACTGGTTTGGAGACTGATGTCCCTCTGTTACAAATCTACACTGCCAATAACACTAAGGAGATTGTGATTTCAAAAGAACGAGTTTCATTGTTTGGCTTCAGCACAGTGTGACAGGGATGCAGAGGGTGAAATCTTTGGATCATATACCAAAATAAACATTTCAAATCTAATATACACAGAGAGTGAGAATAGCTAAAGTGTAACATTCCCTAACCTAATATAAAATTTGGTACAACTGAATCTGTTAGAAAAAACCCCACACTCACCATGTTTATAAGACGTATTCTATTAAATTCATTAGAAATATTTATCTGGATTGAGCCATTTCTGGCTTCTAAAGGCGCACAGGTACCCTGCGTCGTTCTGAAAGAGACTCAGAACCAGGGACCGTATGTCGGTATGTAGAGAGTCCCGTGACGTGATGGTGTTACCCTTGTACTTAAACCCCAGAGGCCCGACCCAGCCGAGCAGCGTGCAGGATGGAGCGCGGAGGCCATGCTGATGTGTAGGTGCTGAGAGAAACACTCAGCACCTCCAGGGATCAGGTTGCAACTCGATGCAACCAACACAGCGGGGTGCAAGGCAGTAAAAACTAGATTTGCCACCAAAAAAAATTAAAAAATGAAAAAAAAAGCTAGGTATGACTCCTCACTTTCGCTGAAGTTGAGACATACATCAAGGAACTAAAGCCAGTTGTGGCCTCAGTAAGCTAGTTTAAGCAACGAAAAATACTGCTACCATGGCAATATCCTGAGACTGTTCTCTCAAAAGTAGAATTTTAGCCAGTTTTCTGGAGCAAAGCATGAAATCCTTTAAAGTATATCACTTCCCATTTCCCCTTTGTTGCACAGCAGCTTCCTTCTTCTTGTGCCCCGGAATGCAGGAGTCCCAGGGACAACTGGGGCTGCCCGCCTCCCGCTGCCTGCCCAGCCGGCTCTGCCCTCGCACGGCAAAGGTGCGCAGGGATTTGCCAATTTGCTCGCTTTGACCAGATGAACATCTCAATTACTAATTCTCACCGAGCAGCTAGAGACACGTGTATCCACAGCTGAAAATAGACTACTTTTTCCCCCCCGCCACCCTAGAGGGGGAGGAGGCGTAAGGAAAGGAGAGAGAGACAGAGAGGCAGCTCAATGTTTGCACTTATCATCAGGCAGGGACTCATTGCTGAAAGAACTCCCAATTTTAAAGTGCATAGCTTGGTGTTTTAACAGTTAGTGAGCTTTTCCTCGAACTGAAAGAAAAACTCGTGGTTGTCTTCCAGCAAAAGCTGATTTTGCGGTCCCTTACCCATGATCTCCTGAGGTGATTCTTGTCAGAGGTAGCAGCAGCCTGTCTTTTCTATTCATCCAGCTCCTCTGGCATCTGTTCCTCTCCCCTACTGCTGGTATACAAGACTGCAGTGGTGCATGAGAAGGCAGGGTGTTTGCTTTCAAACAGGAAGAAAAAAGGACAGAGTCCATCTGGGGTACAAATTTAACCACAGGTTCCTTGTATAAGTAAGTGTGACTATGTACCATCCTAGTTTTCCCCTGAAAATATGACACGGACAGAGGCTGGTGAATACATTCATGCTTGAAATGAATTTAAGCAACGCTGTGCTAAAGGGCAAAGAGTGCGTCGTCGCAGAGGGAGGTCAGACTCTACTGCTATCCCGAGATGTCACAAGGAACGACTAAAAATAACTACCAGAAGTGGATTCCTCATTTGATGTGTACCAATTAAGTGGGAGCCAGCATGGCCTAGGTCATGTATAGATGGCGGTGAATGTAAACGCAGCCCGGCTCTTGCATTTCCCCTTTCCGAACTAGCCGAGGAGACAGTTCGGGGGGCCTCGACAGCCCCCCCCCCCGAGCTGTTCCTGTGCATATGCCTCGGTTCTCTCTTCCTGCTGCAGATTGATGCTTCCAGCGAGCGCTGGTACGGGGATGGATGGCATCCAGAATGACTCATAACAAAGAGCATATGGCAGGACTAGACGTAGCGATCTAACATCTGTTGCGCTGCTTATTATTAAAATTTCTCACTTCTTTTGGAGCTAGTAACCAAAACCAATAAATATTGTCTTCACAGATCCTACCTGAGGAAATCCCATATCCTCTTGGTTTTGTCACCACTGACTCTGTTCAGTACAAAAGATGAGAATTATTTTATTCTTTAGGCATTTAAAACCATCAAAAATTCTCTCACTCAGAGCTGTATGAACACGCTATAATGAACAATAACTTGTCATTAAACTTACTCCTCTCCTAAAGGTTTAAATGACTCCTACTCCACACCCCAAGGGCCAAAGTTTTGCGGTTGTTGCACTAAGGTGGCAGGCATGAGTTAAAAATAAACAGGATGAAAAAGCATCTTCCAAAAAAATAAATACATGATCGACTCATTGTATAGTCTCCCTTACAGTATGGCAGAGGTCACTGCAACTGTACCTCACAAAGGAACTGTATCCGAAAGAAGCAAGAAGCATTACGTCTATTTAATTTTTAAGATTTTTTTTTCTCAGTTCATTTTTCTTCGGAGAGAAGTGGGAATGCAAGTGCAGACGTGTAAAACTGGAAAATCAGCTGATGAAGCAGAATGTCCACTTTGCAAAAGATTCACTGAGTGAGGACATGAAATATAGTGGGCGGCCCCTTGCAAGCAGAGATTAAACCATGTATCAAAACTAACACATCGACCATCAAAAGGTATCCAGAGAACAGCATTGTGACTGGATGATCTGAGTTACTCCCTTTCAGCCGAGAGATGCAAATAGTTGCCAACAAAAATGTTAGGATTTGACAAGACTTGGCAAATTGCTGGGATATAAATTCATGTTTTGTGAGTTATAAGGCCTTCCAGGAGATGTGACAAATCCTGAAAAAGGGTGGAAAAGCATGCACAGCCCACAGAAACTTACTCCCTTTTCATGGACCTGCCAAAAGAAAGGAAACATGAAAAAAAAAGTGCACAAGAGACTTGCCAGTGCCAGACTTACCATTTCATTTAATAAGCACACTTCATAAAATGTTGAAAAAAATAAATGATTGTAATAAAGGGTACGCATATTACAAATAGTGGCTAGTTCAGAAAGCAAAAGCATTAAGTTTTTGCCCCAGGGACAGAGAAGCTATTGATATTGGGATCAAATGCCTTCACCCAAAGAGTCATACCTAACACATAATAACAATCGTAGTAATGCTTATCTCTAGCATGTATCATTTTTCACCCTCACTATCTCTTACAACACTGATTATTTTTAATATTCCACATGTTTCAGGTAATGGTAGAAGCCATTGACTGCCATTGTCCCGATTCCTTCCAAAGTGGATGAAAGCTGGAATTGTGCAGGGCAGAGCTGGAGGAGGAGCAAAAAAATTACTCTCGGGCGTGTTGAATATTGTCCTTCAACCGATCAATTGTGGTTTGGGTGGGAAAGCAGGAAACAATCTTTTGCAGAGCGTGAGCGTGATCCAGGAGAGAAAGCAGCCCTTCATGGAGCCTGCATGTGATCTGAAGCTTTAAAACACAACCAAACCCATAGGAGCCCTCCCCAACACCTTACGCAGGTCACACACTCGTGGCTCTAACAGGTTTTCACCCTGACGGTGGTGGGGTCAGTGATGAAGTGGGCCAGCGACCAGGGCTATCCAAACACGCTTCTAAAGAGCCGCCCAAGCAGAAGGGAAGGATGACGTTAATGTTGGATGGACCTGGGAGCAGTGAGACGGCACTAAGAAAGGGCCGAATGTAAGAAAAACTTTTTGTGGCTGAGATCACTTATTAGGCTATGGAAAAGCCTCACAAGAGTAGCGCACAACATAATTGACTTTGGAAATTTAAATCTGAAAGCACGTAACCCAGAGCAACGCTGCCATGGCAAGGCGTTGTAGTGGATGTGGTATTGGTTTACTACCATTTCTAACAGCCTCCTCCATGCTAAACAAAATTTCTTTGGGGCTAAACTGCAGAGGAACGTGTCTTAAATGATAAACGAAGGTAATGAAACCCTTCAAAACTGATCATGTATAATATTTATTAGCACACATTCTGCATTTTAAAAGATCTTAAGTAAAATGGAACTAATTGCTCAAAAACTTTTCCTTCCTTTGCTTTTTTTAAACGTGTCTCCTTTAATTTCCTGAGATAAAATGTGACATCTAGAATGTAAGGTTGCTCATAATTAAGCATTCTAACATACAAAGTGATGGAATTTACTTTAAAATGTTGCCCTCTGTGACTGCCTCATGGGATACACATCTTGTTTTCCCGGCGGTAACAGAACGAAGCAATTGTGTAGTTATGATTGGATTAGTGGATTTTATTTTGTGAATGTCTATGCTAATTTTCCATTTTGATATGCATCTTCTCTCCACTCTCTGATGACTGAGACCTTTAATAATATTATCTGGAGCACAGTGACATCTGAATGGGCCCCCAAGCCCGATTTTAAATTGGTCACTTGAAGCACACAATCTTTCACATGGTTAAGCTTTCCTGCAACAGAGCCAAAATGTCCGGGATACCACTTCATCCAATGCCATCCATCCTCAGCCAGTTACAACTTTTGCTAACAGTTCTTGTTTCTTCTTCCTAGCCCAGGTGCACAGCTTAGCATCTCCCTTCCTCCTCAAGCTGCCTTTCCAAAGATTTTCTTCACATTTCAAGAGGACACATGAGAATGACATTGACCAAAATACCCACGTACAAACATCCTCAGATCTGTTCAGCCTCTTCTCACTTCACCACTGCAGAACTGGGTCCAAATAAAGACAAAACAGTCTATGAAACAAATTTTCAAAATCCTTAAAAAACAGATTGTCTTCAGTTTTCCAGGCCTGTATTTCCTACCCCAAATGCATTATTTCCCCCACTTGCACTCCAAAACCGAAATACACACCATCACTCAGCTCTCAGTTCAGTATGCCCAGTTGTATTGAATCGTTGCCCTCCCATGTTCTCCTCTCTTTTCCCTGCAAGTAGAATACATATTTTTATGTATATATATAAAAGAATATATGTATGTGTGTGTATAGTAAATATACACTTATATATAAACACAGAGACAGAGAGAAAAAAATCTTGAAAATTACCTAATTGCTTACGTAATCCACAAGAGAGGATTTAGTGGCATGGATTTGGAATTGTCATTTGAGAATCTTTCTTTTATTTTATTATTAGCACAAACTGGCTTGCTGTAGTTTTACAGAACTCTTTTGAGTTGCTCAAAATGTAACTCTTTTCTTCTAGAAAATAAACAGAAAAATGTAGTCACCCCACTTGCTACCCTAACATTGTCATTTATACCTAACTGCAGTGCATTTTCTGAACAAGATTTAATTTTCCTCAAAGAATGTGCTCTTGCATGCCCAAATATGCATCAACATTCACTTATACAGTCCGACAGACACAGTTCACAAGAATATTTGACCCAAGTATGAGCTCCGGAGTAATTGTCTTCTGGCATTAATTTGTTTTTCAGTCAGTAATCAATAAGACACAAACTGTGACGGATGTCACCACAGTTTGAAAATTTCACCCCTTCAACTGATATGTCAAGTCTCTGAGAGAGTCTTGCTTCATGCCTGCTGCCAGTCATCTCATCATCAGTGAATTTCCATATCCTTCTTTTGACGTGCTTGACTCACAGAACAAATTATAGAATATACCGAGGTAATGAAAATGCGGTATATAATCAGTTCTACTATATGAAGACTTAGCAATTTAAAACTAGCACTTAGACTTATTATGGTTACTTTTGTTTCTTACTGTTCTCTTTCAAGGGTTTTAAATAATGTCTGCATGGACTGCAGAAGGATCTGACTTCTCTCTCTCCAAAATCATATCCTGTCTTAGAGCCGGCAGGAAACCTCTGAGAGGAAAAAAATGAAGCACACATTTTTAATCTTAGCCCAGTACAAGTCAGTACACAGCCGCACAGTTGTCATACTGTTCTCCAAATTGCAATTTTCTCATTATTTGCAAAGTAAAAATAAAATGATTTGATGAAGTTTTTCTCAGAATCTTAGCTGAGACGAATGTGTGCCATTAACCTTTCAAAGTATAGTCCTTTTTTATTGTTGCAATAGGCTCAAACTATAGAACATATTGTAAATCCCAGAATTGTCTGTATTGCCAACTCAGACAATTTAGTTCCCAAGCAGTAGTCCAAGGCAATAAGGACAATCTGATCATTTTGATTCAAACCTCCACTCCAATATTGGATGTTTTGATGAGCCTCCCTTATCAAGACCACATCAAACATTGTTTTAATATTAGAATCGGCCTTTTCCTGAAAGCAGAAAGACACTTTTATTGTCATACGCTGTAAAACCGCTAGGTATAAAGCAGCAGAAGAAATACCCTGCTATTGTGTGGAAGAGGCTTTACCAATAAGTACATGAAGTACAGGCTGGAAATTGTCAGTCATGGATTTTAGACATATAATGGGCTGCTGATAGGGACTGAACTGCTGCTGGGAGCACTTCAAAGGAAATTTATCATTTGATATTATGAATAAGGAGTGGTTTGAAAAGGACTCCTAGATGATCCGCCTCAGCAATGGATTCCATCACCCTCTTTGTTTTTTATTCCACCTGTGGTGATGAAGAGGAAAGGAAGAAACAAGAGAACAGGAGGAAAAAGATGTCTCTTGACATGTCATGTAAACTTTTTATTCTGAGTCACAAAAAATACTTCAAATCGTTCTTAGTTTTCTTCCCTCTATACAGCTCAAGACTGAAATTTGGTGAACCCAACAAGTCATCTGCACAAGTTTTCTTTAACCTTTCCCATGATGAATGTAACCTTTCAGGCTCTTGTTCTCAACTGTACCACTTGGCTTTTCTAAATAAATAGGATGTCACATGTTTCTGGTTATGGCACAGCTAGGCAAAACTAAGCGATATTAGGCTAGTCCTCATTGGCAGCACTCATCTTCTTTCAACTTCAAATAGTGTTAGAGAAGACCATACTGCTCAAACTGCAAAAGAAATAGTCCTGAGAGAAAGACCTATTTTATGGAGGGCTCTGCCTGCAAAAAGCCCACCTCAGCATATTTTCCAAAGTTCTAGTTCAACTGATCCAAAGTAAAGCTACTCTGCTGCACCATCTAGTGACAATGAGAACTGCACTTCAGACAGTTGATCTAATTAAAATATTACCCTTTCCTCCAGCCTTATCTCTCATTAGTTACAAAGAGTGAAATCCCAGTGCCTTTGAAGCCACAGGGGAGTTCCTGTTATCTTCAATAGGCTGAGGATGTCATTAGTGCTCCCAAAAGACTTCCAGTAACGCTGGAGGAAGAAAAAATTCTCCTAATTCCAGTAATTCTTAGGTGTTGTCTTTCTGGCCATAGTATGACCATTCTGTGCAGAAATGAGGTTGAAGCACAAAGTCCTGATGGAAATGATAAGGTTGTAAAATTCTGGTTACTTGGACGCAAGGTTTTGTTTTGGGGGACTCCAAGGCTCTTTAACTACAGTTCATTCTACCCTGGCCTTTATATTAGAAGCGATACAAGCTTTAAACTAGGAAGCCTGTTTCTTTTATTGGACTCTCTTTACCGTCAAACTGAGACATGCAAAGTACTCTTGCTTGGATGGAGGTCTGCATATTTGTAACTTTGAGACTGCAGCTTTCTCAGAATGCATAGTGCCCCTAGTTAGAGATAATAGCTTTTTTAGTACTTAATATTTGGCTTAGTTCGATGGAAAGTCCTTGAATTTCTATGGTTTTTGTCTCTGAAAGTTATTCCGCAGACAGTTGGATTCTCTAACTTTCTCTGGCCATCACATCAGGACAACTTGGACGATGACAGGGCCGTTGGGTAAACAGCTAACTCTGTACAGTTTATACAGCCAATGTAAGAGCATCAAACTAATATATTTCAGCACTAATTTTTCTCTGTTTATTGATTACGATAAGCTTGCCACTAATATATAATTTCCTTAATAACTGGGTCTACAAATTTCTCCAAGCATGTAAAACACAGTATTTGATAAATGATGGTTTCATGGTTTGCCTGGCACTAGAAGTGACATACGCTGGGGAGTGGCTAGGTGGCACTGGTGCATACTTCTGTGTTACCACACAGATGCGACTGTTTATAACACGATACTTGTTGGTTGAATTTCCTGGGCTGTAATTGTTCAGCTGGAGCTTGATGGTGCTATTGCTCTGTACTAATTATAGCACCGTATTGTTAAGGAAGAAAGACACTCAGAATTAATTCTGCTCTAGCTTTTCACCCTGGGTTGGCTGGTTTGTGAGCTGGATGTTTGCTATAGGAGGAAAGAAATCAACTACTCAAATATTACAAGCTCACTGCTTAGGTGCTGGTGGTTTCTATAGATCTTATACTTTTCTGAATAACCAACACACTCTGCAAGTTTTGGCTCTGTATCATTTTTCCACACCTGAAGTAAACCCGAGAGTAGGCAGAGTAGAACCATTGGCTCTGTGCTGCTGTATGCATATCAGAAGGCAATAGTGACTGCCCAAAAGTTTTCCCCTTTTTTTTCTAGGAATAGCGGTGAATTTTATCACAGTGATATCTAAAAAATATTCATTGTCTCTACAGCCCAAACCTCTCCCATACTAGAAAGGAACAGATTTCCCCAATTCAGAGACAGTGAATCTATTAGCTAAAGCTTTACTGTAGGAGCCACTGTAGGAGCTTGTAATGATGTCTTAAGGGACTGATTAGAATAGTTGACACTAATTTCATGTATCTATTGTGGCCAGGGAGAAGATGAGAATGTGTATAACATCTGTATGCAATGGTACTACCCATGCTGGGTGTCTCTCACTTATCCCTCTGTGACTTCTGTGACCCAGAGAAAGGGATTGCCTTTGTATGCATTAGTACAGCATTTGCTAAACTTTGTCCTGACTAGTGCCTCCGGGAATTAGAGGAATATACATGAGTATATAATAACAATAAGTCATCATTCAAATTCAACATGTGGAGAAAATAGTTATAGCATAGCCTACATGAGTGATTACTGCTGAATGCAGATCTAACTGCATGGAAAACTACATTCAAGAGGAATCCTTAGACAGGCCTGCAAAATAATTCACTTTCTACTCCCCAAAATAGCATTTGCACGGTTCCCATACACCAGAACTAAACTGAATTTTAAGGAGGTTGGAATTACAATTCTGTGGGATATACCCCAAAACGAATGGAGTGATTTTGCATTAAGAATATGCCTGAGTGGGAGATGGAGGAGGAAATAAGTTCAGCTGCCAGCTTCCTGCTGCCGAAGGGAAGCACAGCTGTTTGGTCTATTGAGCCACAATATTCGGGTAACAGCGGTTTGGAAACAAGACACTTGTTGACGTTCTAGCTATTGCATATTCAGGTCTCGGTGGCTACTGTCCATGGGGTACCCCAAAGCCACCTCTCACTCCCTGACTTTGAGGCCGTTGCTGAGCAGTGCTCTGAGGACCCTTAGGAAGTGATGTGCCCACTGTAACACGTGACATGAGAGCACAGGAAATTTCTCAAAGAAAGTAACTTGACAACAGCATAATCTGATCTCAAAATGAGGAGAGAAAATGCTAGTAAAATGGCAGCAAAGTAATTATTTGCATATTTCAGTATGTGCATTTGCGCACAGCTTTATATGGTGCACCCGCATGGCTATACTCCTCCATGCCCTCAGGTTCTGTATTTTGAACATAGTAAAATCCTTTCCTATAGTTTTGCCAAAGACAGGCTTCCTTCACGAAGCTGGTTTAAGAGTCTGACTAGCTATATTGTTTCTGTCTTCACATTCCTCTCTGGGTTTCTCCAGCTGTAATCATTTTCAAGACTGTTTACAATCTCACCCCATACCTCCTTCATTCAATATGTAGAGGTCAATTATTGCCTCCAGCCCACGATGCCAATCTTCTGTTCTTTAGACTTTGAATAAGCATCTCTGTTTTTTCCCAAGCTGCCCCTACAACTTGGAGGACCCCATCCATAAGTTTCTGCAGAGGTGCTTCTGCAAAGCTACCTCTTCGTGTGAATGAGAGAATTCATACAGGTAACAA
This sequence comes from Larus michahellis, assembly GCF_964199755.1. Taxonomy (NCBI): domain Eukaryota; kingdom Metazoa; phylum Chordata; class Aves; order Charadriiformes; family Laridae; genus Larus; species Larus michahellis. The sequence continues at coordinate 34,483,587 of NC_133898.1, forward strand.
AACATATGAGATAAACACCTCCGAAAAAAATCATGATTTATGAAAGTGATCAAGGAGGAAATTAACTTAAATGATCCTGTATGTAATTGTACTGTAACAGACCTGAAATCTAACCAATGAAGTCATTATTTGGCACACTACTGATATGATCCTGCCAGTCCATATACTGCATTATTATGAAATAATGACATGATGGTAGGCTGAAGAAACTAGCTGGTATCTACCTTTTTAAAAAGGTGTAAATGTAGTCTACCTCTGGTGACTTATACAGAGAAAACATGGGCGACGTTGCATCTCACAGGGGTCTCCTGGATGTGACAAAAACCTAGAGCTTAACCCTTTAATTAACTTTGTTGTTGAATTAACATCAGGGCGTCAGGCTGACTCACCAGGTTGTGTGAATGAGGAAAGTAGAAAAAAATGCAGTCTCACTCTCTGCAACATGACAATCTATTTCCTTCAATCAGAAGGGATCAAGAGTTACCAAAGAATGAATCTCTAAAAGGAATAGTTGTCTTCAAACAGTTACTTTGCAAATACAAAGGTGGAGGACACACTACTTGTGCACATGTGGATTTTCAAGAGCTTAAATAGGAAAATATAACACTATTACATGCAGAGAAAAAGTACGCGAAACATGACTGTTCACAACCACAGATCCTTCAGATCCTGTGTAAAAATCTCTAGAGTGTTAAATTCCTCGCAATCAATGGGAACACATTTTTCACGTTATGGACTTCTATTTTGTGATAGAAGATGAAGTCATAAATCTGGAAAGCCAGTCCAAGATTCATTGATAATTGTAACACATTATAATACCCACGGGAGAGACACCAACCCACTATAAAGATTACTTAAGATGTCTGCTGTGGTACGTGGATATGCCTGATATGAAACTAAATTTTGCCAAGGCCTATACTAGGTGGACAAAATTTTCTTTTGGGGGGCCTGTGATCTTAAAGGGAGGCATAAACCCAATCCAGAGCACACCACAGCACTTGCTCAGGCATGCAGATCAGCAGATGTGATCGCTTTATATTCTTTACTGGGACTTACCTCAAGAAGTGCCAAATTTGTTCTGAACTATGCAACAGTTGTGGAACCCCTGCAGGCATTATTACATGATAACTTTAGTTTTCTTGGACAACTGTTTCCAAGCCTTGTTTTCAACCAGTTCAAGAGCCGGACTGTTAGAAATTCGCACTTCCTTTGCACGATCCCCTTTGTAACTGTAGATGCTTCACAGTGTGGCTTAGCTGCAGTGCTCAGATGCATGAAATGAAGTCTGAAAGAACAATCACATTAGTACTAAGAACAATAAAATCAAAGCTTTGTCATTAAACAGAAATCCTTTGCTTCTGTCTATGCCTCTGCGGAAGTATTGTATTTCAAAATTTATTGTCTTTTAATGGCAATATCATTGTCAACAACTCTCAATGTGCAGCACCTTAAAATAACTGCTGTAGACCGCTTGTGCTTTCCTCCTAATTGATAATTCACAGGGAGATTATATTGAAACAATTGGTTGTATGAAAACTCTAAACTCTGTATACAAAGAAATTCAAAGTATCTGTTGAGATGTACTCTATGTTGCCAAGAATATACTCCTTCCTAATGGTGTCTGGGTGTGTTGTATTCTTTTGTTTTATATCCTAACCAAGACATATGTTCTGTATCATTTTGGGCTAAAGTAAACCTGACGCTTGAAAGCTGCTATACTTCTACGACCAAGATGGGTATGCCCTTCTTGAGTTGTAAAAAAAGAGACCAAGTTGTCCTTCATCAGAGGCACAGGAACCATTCTGTCTGGAAACACTTTCTTCTGCGGAGAATCCCTAATTCCCTTCACATTCCCCTGCCCACGCAGAGGTATCTCTTCTGGCCTTCACTGCCCCTCCTCTCCCCTGGAGCAACCCTTCAGACCTGCTGATGTCCTTGTCCTTCACACCTCACATATCTTAGCCTGTGCAATTTACTGTTGGGCAAAGCTATGTGCTGCATTACTGCATGATTTCTTCTGCCAGCTCCAGGGGAGGATGTCCATCCCCTTTGGTGTCAGCAAACACTTCAAAGAGGTGCTCTCTGGGGTTCTCTGGGGTTCCTGCTCAGTCCATATGCTCCTCCTCCTCAGTTCCTGATCCTCCTTCACCCTTGCTCCAGGTGCAACACACATGTCACTGAGGGCATTCTCATGCTGTTGGACAACTGCCCCACATCCCCGCTGGAGTCTGCGTTCTGATTGCAAAACTGCTTCTACAACCCTCTAAATGTCCCCTCTTACAGTTTGTTCCACCTCAGAATATTGCTACATTTAATCAGCATTTCATCCTTCCTCTACCTGTGCGTCAATCCATCCTTCAGCAGCTGGATATTAATTTTGAATCACCTTAGAATTCATCAGTTAGCTGAGTTGCAGCAGTACAAGGTGATGTCTTAGGTTACTTCAATGCCTATTTTGCGTAGCCCTGTATGTAAGTTGCACAGGCCAGTGGACTCTCCTTTTCACCTCTGCTAGAAACTTTAGAGTGAAAGAGGTTTCTGGCTGTGATTCTCCCTAGTGCCTTGTCCAAAGAACCCAGCTGCCATAAAATGTAAGACAATAATCTGTCCTCCACGCCACTTCCCAATCCCACAGTACAGATGCCATGCTGGAGACACAGGAACGCAAAAGTAGCCAACTAAACCAAACCTATTTAAATATAACCACCCTTTAAATAGAAAAGATGCGGTAAGTTCCCATATTGTATGTTGTCCTGGCTTTAGGGCTTGGCTAATGGATTCTGACAAAAAATGCAACTCTCAACTAAAAATATTCTGTTTTTTTAGCATGGATGGAGCAGGCCTCAGGAGCATAATTATTACAAGCTATAACATCACCGATATTGGTTGATCCTTGTCATTTCATCATGCACCTCTCACCGTATGACATTTTGTTGGCGCTGTCCCATCTCGTAGCAATTCATCCCCTGAGGTACAATTTCCTGCTGGATGGGAGAAGTCTGCGCTGGGACAGTATTTCATTCTCCATTACTGTGTTCAAAAGAGGAACATTTTAGTTCATTTCAGCTGCCTTACTCCAAGCACTGCACATAGCAAAAGGACTAAAATCCTGAGCAGCGATTTGTCCCGAAGAAAGTAGCACACGGTGAAGGAAATAATAGCGTGATCCTCTTTAACACTCTGATCCCAGATACCTGCTGACTTAAAGTCCATGCTATTAAAGACTGTCTGGTGGTTAATTTGTTCTGGGTTACTTCTAGGACATTTTCCTCAGGGAGAGAAAATAACTGTGCCCGTTTCACATCATAACAACCTAAAAATAAAATAAAAAAACCAACAAAACCCATAATCCCTGGGTAGTTTGGGCTTTGGGGTATTATTATTTTTTTTTTTTGAAGCTGGTATCCTCTATGCCTGCCTAAGGTGTTACAGCTTCTTCTTGCTTTTTGCTAAGCCTTTTCCCTGACAAAAGAGCGCTGTGATTCTGTCCGCGAAGCGCAGCTGTTGGGAAGTCAACCCTCTAGTGGCCAGATCCTGCACGGACCTTCCAGCAAGTTACACAAAAGCAAATCCCTGCAGGCTTGGGGTTTTGGGGTTTTTTTTTGTGTTTTGTTTTGTTTGTTTGGCAATAAAAAAAAAAAAAAGTCACATTTGTGTTTAAATGCAGTGCTACCTAAATTAAGATAATGGGGGAAATACAGTATTGTTTAGTTTCCCAGTCATGAAAGTATTGTAAACATTAGAGCTGGATTGATGCACTTCTTGATGACTTGAAGTGGTTTTCATAAATGAAGTCCAAATATGTAATAGCTGCTCTCAATTTTCTATGAGAAGATTTATTCAAAAATAAATTTAGCTAAGGGGAAAAAAGAGACAGATTTGAAAGCTGAATTATTGCCAAGAACTCAAACATTGAAGCAGCCAGTCCCTTTTGAGACAGCTGCAACATTTCATGGTGTAAAGTCAGCGAATTTCCACAGGCCCTGCTGCCAGAGACCACAAAATGGTTTCAAACAACGGCTCACTTCATGATATTTTTGTTTTTTAAAAAAAAGTGTCCTTGTGCTGCTGAGTGGGCAGTGTGCGCTAAGTTAGCAGATTAATGAAAATGTTTCACTGGCACAAGATTTTGATTGCCCCAGTGCAAAATTGCTTGCAGATTGGAAAACAGCATGTTTCATTTCAAACTCATTCTCTTCCCATACATTAGCACTTGTCAATGTAGCCATTAAGCACAGTCAGTGCAGAAATTTAATTACAAAACCATTTATTTTATTGAAAGAAAAATAAACCCAAGCTACCTCAAATGCATTAGGTGGGTTCAAAACATGTTCGGCTGATAACACCCAAGGGTAGAGAGGCTGCTGTAAGAATAATGTTCCTTTCATGTGTGGTGGGGACTCAATATTAGAAACAGCTGCCTATAAGTCATTCTTTATTTAAGTTCTATTATGAATTAAAGAACAACTGATTTAATGAAGGAACTTTTTATATCTGAAGTTACTCAGCTGTGGTATTCATTCTGTCTTCCTTTAAGAAAGAGGTTAAATTTTGAATGCTAAGTAGGTGAACAGAACAATATTTTTTATTGAATAGTTTTTTTTTCTTTTCTGCTCATGTTAGCCTTTTGTTCTCCTAATGCTTGAAGAATGTAAGGTCTGCGGTATTAAAGGAAGTAACAAAAATGTGCTAAACACATCAAAAAGTAGAAAATCTGTATCTTATTTATGCCACAGAGTTCTACGCTCTACATGTCTTATAGGCATTTGGAAAGGCCCAAGAATATGGATCTCTAACGAAATGATAGATGTGGGTCAAGCAGCACTCTGATGTCATGGTACATATTGCCTCTGTCTCACTACTAATGAGCTGCCAATAACAGGTCTGTTTTACTGTTCTGCCTGAAGAAGAAAAAAAGGAGTTATAACCTTAGTGGTTTGGACTGATTTGTCAATTTAAAGTGCTTTTTTTTTTTTCCCTGTCTGAGATATCTGCCCACAATTTCTTGCAGACATACACTCATGTAGTCCATGCAGCTGAAGATGCCGGAGCAGGGAGGTGTGCGTCTTGGCAGCACCCTGGGATGGATGGCAGTCAGAGAGAGCGCTGCTGTTACGGGCAAAACCACACCACAGAGAGAAAGCGACACGACCTTTGCTACAAGGAGAGTGGCTCTGTCTAATGTAATGCTTCCTCTTCACCCCTGTCCTGTGCCCAAGCCACCAATGTGTGTGTGTAGGGGTGGGAGGAGGTGGTGGGGTCCTCCCCACATCCCGGATAGCCTTACGCATGAGTTTGATCACACCCTGCCTTAAGCAAGTATCAAAACAGGTGCTATTAATGATTATAAAGGTATTTTATACAGCCATAATACTTCACATAATGTCTTCCCATCCTAGCCAAGATTATCATGTCATGTTCAGTAGCATTGCCTTTCATTAACAGAATTAACAAAAAAGCACATACCTTTCTTTTAGATCATTTCCATAAAAACACCTGTTTTCACCTTTTCTGAGTTTGCCGTAAAGAGGAATACCCTAGATTTTTCTGTTGACTTTGAAAGTTTTTATTTAGCTTTACCCGTGCATCCCTTCTCTCTTCCAGCAGAAGTGCCAACCAGTGCAATACATTCCTCAGCAACGAGAGGGACACATGAACCTCCTCACCTGCACCCCACACTGCGGCACCACGGGTCATCTCGGAGAAAACAGCCCAGCAAGAACACTGTCAGCCCTGTCCGGACAGGTACCAGTCACCCTCGCCTGGGAGGGCTCCTCCAACACATTCCCATCCCACCCTACAGCCTGGCACAGGGAGGGCGCTGGAGTCACTGATGCTCCAAGCGGAGGTAACGTATGGCCTGCCCTACATCTGAGCCTATTTTGTGTTTAGGAAAGGTCGGTAAGGAAGCAGACACTGCACCCATTCACACACACCACTGGGCACAAAGTAGAGAGGCAGATAAGAGCGCAGCACACTCCAAGGGGGAGGTTTCATGCCTGAATTAGGGTATTCTTTGCACCTGGATTTTACATTCATTAATCAGATAAGTTTTCTCTCTCTCCAGTTCACTAAGAGAATTGGCACATAAAATAGTCTCAAAACCTAGGAAATCTTAGAATTGCATTTCTGTCCCGTTATCATAAATGCATATACCAGGGTGGAAGAAAAAAACCCACAAAAAAGTGGGAACCAACCCATCCGCGTGTTTAGTTTCTGAGTTGGAATCTAGTTGCAAGGGAGCCAACGAGGGAAACAAATTCTGTTAAAATACATGCGGGGGATGAGGCTTGAGGGAAAGCCAGTGCCAGGTTGCTGCAGGGATCTTCCCTGGAGGTTAGGGAACGCGCTGCGTGTTGGAGCCATTCTGGAGCATCGCGTCTCACATCATAAAACCGCTCACCAGCACCGTCCTCCTCCTTCCCTTGGGTCCAGCCCCAGGGAGAGCCTGGTGGGCTCAGCTCTCCCATTTGGTAGCTCCTGAGTACATCCTGCAGCAACAGTCGCCTTGGGGTTGTTTGGTTTTGTTTTGTACTTTGGTAAAAAAAGTTCCCAAGAGCTGCTTAAATATTAGCTTGAAAGGCTGCTGAAAAGGAGACTGTAGCACAGGATGCCGCAAGAGAGACCTGCAAAATGCAAACAAGGAATCAAAACAAATGCCTCTTCTGAAGAGAACCTTTGCCTGCAGAGGTTTCATCTTTGTGGAGTATTTGAGGTTTTCAAGCTAACAAAATGGTTGCCTGGAAGCGTGAGATGAAAGACAGCTGGAGAGTAACTGGACTGTGTATTATTAACACAAAATAATTTCTCTGGAATGGGGCAATTTAGTCCATTCCCCAACTTTGTAGTACCTCTCCATTTTAATTTTTTCTGAACTATTCCAAATAAACCCCTGTCTAGACAAACCGTTTGTTAGTCATGTCTACAATGAAAAGGTACAGAAGTTTTCCTTTTGAAAGTCTACATACACTTTTTTCCTAATATTCCTAGGCACAAACATCTGCTTGTTTTAGGGATTTGCAAACTTTCTATTTCTAGTATCTGAACTTCTCACAAACTTTAACACAAACTTATGGTGCACCTGTGAGGTAGTGAAATCTCATTCCCATTTTACAGATGAAGAGAGAAAGCAGGTAAAATGAGATTCTATGATTTTCCCAGATCTGGAAGTCAACAGAAAAGTCCGAGGCTGCACTAGGCTCCCTCGACTATCTTTTATCTTTGTCAGCTCAAAAGAGATTTGGAATAGGAGTTATCCCAGATTTACAGGAGGAGCAGCCTCTGTTGTCCTAAATTTGGATACTCCCTGTGGTACCATAGTTCCTGAGTTCAATCCTTATTCAAGACACACGACCGAAAACTAAACGTATTGAGAGTCATTGCAGTAACTCAAAGTACGCCTTTTCATGGACTGACATACCCTGTTCTACAACTCACTTGCCTCTGCCCTACAATGTTCTTTAATGTTTTTCCTAAACGCAATGCAAGAAGCAATAGAGAGTGAGAAAATCCAGAGAAGAAATGTTGCAAAGTTTTTTGTTCAGTCCCTTAAAAGAAACATAGCATAATAAAACGACGCTGAGCACGAGCAAATATATAATGCGCATGTGCCTACAGTAACAGGACACCTTAGGATCTAATTCTTCAGTCAGAGGAAAAATAATCTGCTTTCTCTTAACACAATATGGAATAAGGCAAACAGACACAATAATCGTAATAATTAAAGTAGAGTAGAAAAATGGGAAGAGTTACCATAGTAGGAAAAACATTTTCTCTGGCAGTATTCAGGGAAAAACTACCAGGAAGAGGGAGTACTGGGATGCTGATCCTTTGCAGACACCACCCATGGCTGCCCGTGCCTTCGCACAAAACCTAGGTGTAGTTAAGACCAGCTGCTTAGCCTGGATAAAAAATGTGAGCCTTGCCACAGCAGGCCACCTTAGGGCCCAGACCCCAGCCAGAAGAACCGCATGCCCTGTCAGCACGGCATGTGAAAGATGCACCCAGCTGCAGTGAAGTAACTACACCCTCACTGTCAGCTTGTTTGGGGTTAAAATGGCTACTCTACACCCTCAGTGTTAGCTTGTTTGGGGTTAAAATGGCCACTCTGAGCAGTCTGAAGAGCAAGGCCGGGGCTGTCAGCTCCACAATGTTTACCTCACTACTGCCTGACAAAATAAACTTCATACCCAAGCCCACGGTGCCCCACAAAGCGTTAACCTTGGAGAAGAATCCCTCAAAGAAAACAAGGAAGAACTGCCCACTGTGTGGGCACAAACTCCAACATACCGCCTTCCGCAATGTGTGCAACGCTGCATCTGTAAAACATTTCATCCGGCTGGGAAAAAAAAAAGAGACAGCAGAGTGAGTGTAAACATATTCCCATAACACATAAAGTAGGGACAAGTGGACAAGTACTTGACTACATGAGTTTCACAGCTCACTGGGTGTCATTCCAAAAAGCATCTGTCACCGCCACTGGCAATGAATCTTTAAAACAACTGTATTTTGCATCTCAGAGTTTAACAGGATCGCACAGCCGCCAACAAACTATCTAAGCCTAGAGACCTAGTAAAGGCACGCTTTACCTTTCCAGATCTTCTCTTTGGTTATATTATCAGTGACAGGAGTGACAATGTTGCTAGGATGGTGTTAGACAGCAAATTCGCACAGGGATCTGACTTGCCAAATCAGCACTTTCTGTCTGAACTTCTGCACGATTCTCTTAAGAGCAATTTCTTCTTTTTTTTTCATACTAAACATGCTCCACTTGAGGTTTGTAAACTTTTATCCATTTCAGTAATTCCAGAAGAGTAAAGACAGGATTAGAAAATATATTGTGTCTTGCAAGAAAAACAGAAACCACTTGCCACCTCCATGCTGAGATGTAGGTACGGGAGAGGTGTTTACAGCAGCTAAAATCTGGGGCGGAAAAGAAAGTGGCCTTTTCATGCCACTGGGAATTGGGTTGCAATAGCATCAGGATTTACTCCTACCTGCATGTTACTATTAGATGTGAGGAACTGTTGCACCAGGGGCCGTATGAATGCACAGTAAGATAGAAACCCCTATCCTAAAGAATGTAAGTTTTAAAAGAAAAAGGATGGGGAAAGAACCAAGGCACAGAGAGGTAAATTAATTGGCCTGAGTTCAGTGGCAGAGTCAGAAACAAACCCCAGATTTCTCTTCTCCAGCACTCACTCATCTAAACTATGCTATTCTCCCATGCAGCCATTCAAGTGCTAAAACTGAACTGCGCAGAGGAGCTGTCCCTAACTCAGAGATAAGGGAAAAAGTTAAAAGTTAACCATGAATAAAATTACTGCTCTAGAGTTGTTTTAGTTTACTATCAAAAGGAAAAAATACATTGGTCAGTTTTATACTAACTTGAATAGCATATGAGTTTATCCTTACCTGTATACCTGCAAAGGTGTCGCTGGGAAATGATCAAGATCGGAGTCACTATTTTCCATGAGAAAAGACTAGCCTAAATTTCTACGTTTTTATCCCAAAGACCTGTTCTGCCCTATAAGCAGCATTAGATCAGTTTGATCAAGAGAATTAGGGCAAATGCACACTAGAGACTGCTGATAAAAGCAATGAGTGTAAGGTGATGTGGTATCTTATCGTCTTGGCCATTCCTGATGCTTTCTGGGAGGGAAACAATAGTAAAAAGCAGTCCTGCCCTTATTGTCTCCTGCAGAAATGTAGGGAGCACGGTTGTTCCTACCACCTGCTCTGGCTCACAACCCACAGAGTTGCGGGACAAGGACCAGGGCATGGCTCAGCACAGCTCTCAGCGTGGCTCTGTCTGACAAAGGTGGGACACTCCAGCTAGGACATCCCGTGGTTCTATCAACCTGTGAATTTCTTTCAGTCTCCAAACACATGAATCTGTTTCTGCAGTGCTCAGCTCTGGGATGTTTTGGCTCCAAATGTTCAGAGACCCACTTTGTCGCCCGTGTGAGGGAGAAGAAAGAGGGAATTGAAGAGTGTGAGGAAGCAACACGGCACGTTGAGTTGATTCTTAATAGCCCACATTTTCTTGCTGTATGCGCTGCTGGTAGGTGACACAGTTGAGGGTTGGGTTGTGGCAATCCAAGGACTGTGAAACTGCAAACACACTTGCACACATCTCTGTCTAAAAGATTTATTTTGGTTACTGATGTTTCTTCTCTTACCCACTGCGCGTTCTGTTTTGATCTTGATTTTTGGCCCAGCTGAGAATTCAAACATACTATTAGAGCATATCTTCCCAAACACTGTCGTACTAACATCAGTTTCTACCCTACAAATAGGAAAAATATAAAACCTGAATCATATTTCCACCATATGAGTCCGAAACACATCCCTTTTAAATATAGAACGGAGAATATAGCTGGCTTTGTTTAACACTCCTCTTTCTAGGCTGTGAGGCATTATCATCCATTTAAAATACATGGATGTTAAGAATGAAAAAAAGATTAAATCATGTATTGGAAATCACAAAGTTCTTTTCTTCCTAGCAGCTGTACAGCAACTTAACACTTCAGTTTTTCTAAGAGGCTGTCTCCATTTATTAGTGGTCTTTGGCTAAATTGCAACTGAAAAACTACGTTAAAAAAGAACAACCTCTGCAGAAATGAAAACGATGTTTGCAATAATTGCCTAATAATGTTTTTTTCTCCTTCCGTGCTAGGAACTGTAGCTTGGATTATACAAATGCTTTACAGAGGGGTAGTAAATTGTCATTCTCTCTATGGATTTACAAGATCAATCTTGGTAATTTGTTAGTTACAGTGTATGTAATGTGATATTATTGCTCATGTTACACAAGAGGATTACGTGGCTTACTAAATAAAGCAGTGGTCTTTACGTTAGGGACCATACTTCCTTCCAGACTGATGCCTAGACAAGTGAAATTAGATTGGTGATCTCAGCCTTAGGACCATCTCTGGTGAATAGAGACTGAGACCCCCAAATGAAGAAACACAACGGAGCCAATCAGTCATATCTATATGCTCACTCCTCACACCTGGATTCCAGATTCTTGCAGGTTTTTTATTCATCAGCCGTTGAAACACACTGATGAGTGGTTTTTCAGTGCAAGATTTACCAAGTCCCAAATTTGTGTACCTAAGGTCCTGTTAGTTTATTAGGGGCCTGTGAAATTCTATTCAGGTTGTATAAAGGCACATTCAACTACTCTTTTTAGCAGGCTTCATATTTTGTAGTTTGAAAATCCATCAGTATTTCACCTTTGACTTTTAGGGGGAGCAGATATTGTTATTACTTTGTTGGATGGTTGATACAAATCAGAGAGAATAGAAAGAAGAAAGAGCTATTCAAATTTGCAGTTTCGTTTCAGTTCAAGTTCGTTCTTTACAACATTTTTGTTCATGAAAGCACTTGGTTTAATATTCTGCTGGTCAGCCTAAAATCCTTTCTTTTTTTTTTAATTTTACCTCTCACAGATTAAATAATTTTCCTCTGTCCATGAAGTGTGCCCTTTTTTAATATTTGCAGGCAGTTATCTGCCCGTAGAGGTCTTACCTGTCCTCCTGATGATTAATTTTAACTGTTTTCTGAGCTGTGGCTAGCATTTCAATATATTTCAGGTGAAGTGGGTCTTACAATTGAACACAATATCCCAGATGTAACTGATTAAGAGAGAATGATGTCTTAACCACCTAGGATCAAATTGTTAATGTTTATCTTCCTTTGATTATTTTCCCCATTGTAAAACTTCTGAATAAATTTTTTGTTGATTAAAAGAGCTGTGCTGACAGCTTTAGGCCTGCCAGTCTCTGTTTATCCACAGAAGAGTAAAGCTCAGCATTGCTCTGTCAGTCTAGATCAGGCCGGTCCACGAAAGACCATACCTGTGGTAGAAAGACTTGTGTTTAAGTGAAGTCAGCCTAGCCACAGACCCCCTCTACACTGGCAATTTTTGATAACCCTCAAGCATCTACCAATCCTTTGCACTGTAAACTTAGTGAGGAAACGAATAATGCTCAGATTTTCAAAAATACTTAGGTCCTCAAAGACACAGGGCACATTTAGAATAAGGGCTGACCTTAAGGCCACGCTAAATCACATACCCACCGCCTATTTCTACAGCAAGACTCTTAGGCTGACTCCCAGCATTAAGCCGGCGTAAGTCTAAGAGCCCGGCATGTTCCCTGTGCTGAGGCCGAGCCCACCCCTGTGCCAGGATTCTCTCCTCCCCCTGGGACATCGAAACACTGGAAGTGCTTCAGCACCAGTCCCACAAAATCCCTCTTCCTGATTTAGGATTAGTCCCTGCTTCACTTGCTGAAATTTTTCTGTGGACCAAACCTGGAAGGGCAGATAAGCAGTGCTCCCACTCATGCCAAAGGCTCCCCATTTACCAGCCAGACCTGCCTCAGGGTGCTTGAGGACATTCCCTCGTGAAAAATCTAATAAATGGGCCCTAAAGCCAAGCAGTGGAAATCTGGGATGTGATTTGTTACGTTCATTTGAAAAAGCACCACTCCATTACCTGCAGCCTTTTTAGGTTCACATACATTTCTGAGGAATCCTGCTCCATGGCACAACAGAAATAAAACACAAAAAACCAACCAAATAAATAAAGTGTATCTTAAGGCTCTATTGAGAGAGGCCACAAGGGTACCACTTGCCTGAACAATTGTGCTTTTCAGTTGAGACAGCTGAACTATCAGGAATGGAACTGTGACTGCCTATTTGTTTTAAGCAGACAAGTACGCCTGTAAATCACAAACTTCTGGTTACCGTTGACCAAAAACTACTTGAAAATAGCCCATAGGTCAAAGTATCTGCATCCCATTACCAAGCTCCAAAAGCCGTTTAGTCACTTCACCGCAAATACTGCAGCTGCCTTGCAATGGGGCACAGACAGCTCTAATGAGTAGTTTCAGCAGCTTTGGTTTGGCTTTGCGCTTTGCAAGGACGCAGGCATGCTAATAGGCGAGGGCTGGGTAATTTGAGGGATGTTTTCTGCATTTTTTGTTGCTGCTAAAACAAAATGAAAACTTGCTGTAGTTTAGATCAGCGGAAGCAATACCAGCCCATCAGGCAGAGGAGGCGTGTGGCTGGGTGACAGCTCAGGAGGTGTGCTGGTTCACGGTGGCTGCTGTCACCAAAACATCTCCTCATATGAACCAGCGCACAAGGGGTGGAGGCCTGAATCTGGAAGGAAGCTGAGGAGCAACGGGAGATCTGAGACTGTACAACATAACCCCGAACCAAAGGAGGTGGTATGATCCTAGTGTTCCCCTACTCTCCCCCTGACCCCACCTGGACATCCTCTCCAGAAAGGGGCAACCCAGGTCCAGAGCCAGTGGCCATGGGTGGCTGCTCAGAGGGGCTCTTGGAGGGGGCACCAGCTGTGCCATGTAAAGTCCCACTGTCTCCATCACCCAGTGGTCAGGACAGGGCTCAGAGGCAGTGGAGGTGAACCTCTCAGACACCACTGACGCTCTCGGTGATCCCTGAATGAAACAACTGTTGGAGTGAGACAGGGGTAGATAGAAACCCACTTCCCAAACCAAAAGGGCAACTAAGACCTGACAGAAGCAATTTCCCACTGTTTATTGCCGATGGAGATGCCACGTGCATAAGACAGGTAGCACGCAGAGGACAAGCAAGGCCAATCTCCTAAAATCAGTGCTGTAAAAGGATTATTGCTTTATGCAGAAGAGATGTGGGAGTGAGAGCGACAGAGATCGGGAGCTTTGCTCTATGAGATTTTTACAAGGGAGCAACGAGCCCGTGTAATTACTGGACTGAAGTTCATAACAGAACTGACACGTGCATTGTCAGTGTAGTTGCCTCCGTCCTCAGATTTTTAACTCTAGTTCAGTCTTTCCCCTCCGTTCACAGGTACAAATGCCTCTGGCTTTCTGGAAGTGACTAGAGCAGAACTGACTTGCTAGTTCTTACCCTAAGAAACTGTTGGTAGCCTACAGGTAGAAATCAAAAGCATGTCAGTTGAGATTTGGGTAACGTAAGACTTGTACAACATTAGGGCAGTTTAAATGCTCAGATCTACAAATTAGCCTGGTCTTTGTACTTTTCTTGCTTTAATAAAAAATCTGGAGTGAAACTTGCCATTCTGGGTTATTTCACCATCAATCACACAGACAAATGAAGCTTTGGGTGCACACCTGCGGGTTTTTTTTTTTTAACGGTTTCAAAATTTTCTGCAGCAAAAGAGGAGGCAGCTACCGATCATTTATAAACCATTAACAACAAACAGTGTTAAAAAAGTCACTTCAAATTAGTTCATAAAGCATAAGCTATTTTTTCTGTGGAGTACTGGTGATTAAGATTTTAGAAGGGGAAACGTATGTCAGAGCTCAGCCAGTATTATTGTAATAATATTATGCTTTGATCTTGATTATAAGTTGTTGAGGGAAGCTTAGTTACTGTGAAATTATCTACAACTTTGGTTTTTCATGATTGCTCAGTGAAAATTTCTGCATTATCAGTGTTGGCTTAATTTTTTTAATAAACTGCATCTCATAATCAATTTATAATATATGCATTGACAGAAGTTCTCTTTTGGATCCACATGGGGTATAAAGGAGCTGATACCTCCAAGATGGCAGAAATACTTCTAATAGTGACAACAAGATGTCTCCAAAGGCTTTTTTTTTCTTTTTTTTTTTTCCCCAGCACCACAGAAAAACAGGTTGCCAAAGCAAGGCAGGTGGGATGGGAAGATCTTTCCCTCCAACACAGTTTCTCCTGAGGGCATCAGGAATCATTTTAGCCCGTGTGCTTCAGGAGGCCGACACAAAGTCCCTTTAAGCCAAGGGGATGATTTTCATTAACAGCAGCAGGCATTTCTTGAGGAGCCAAAAGGCTATGTGAATTAAATCAGTGAATCAGAAATGGAAGACGAAGCCAGGCCCAGGCTGGACTTTGGGAAGCAACTACATATTACTAGTTCAAAGGAATGAAGCCCAGAACCGCAGTTCCAATATCATCCTATCTGCAATCCCTTTGTAGGATGCTGTTCTTGGATCTACTCAGGGGCTCAGCAATGAAAGCAATGAAAGTAGCAGTTTGCCCATTCTACAAAACAACTACCCGCCATGACTGTTTCCCGAAACAGGAACTAGAGCAATGATTCTCCAGGGCTTGCCATGCTTGGTTGATTTAGATAAAGACACGGGTATCCTGAGCCTTGATAGTGGCAATTTTCATGTCCTATGCTCCATTTCCAGCTAAAACACTCAAAAATACTGATTTCTTTCTTGTTTCCTAGAGGGAGACAAGGAAGCATGCCACAGCAACACAATCCTTCATAAAATTCAGCCAACAATAATGTTTTTTTTTACAAAAGTTCTTTTTTCAATGGTTTGTTCGTACTCTCCTGCTGGGCAGAAGATGTCAGAGAATGACATGTCCCTCATGTCAAAGTCCCCTATAGCATGAATGCAATAAAACCAGCATGAAACACGTGGAGTTTTTAAAGGGGTGCTCTATCAGCCTTCTTTCCTCTGCCTGTTTTCCCAGGAGATCACAAAAAGAGCACAAAGAGATAAAATAGATGAGTTGAGGGGAAAGAGGCAGATCTCCAACGTATTGCCCAGCCCAGTCCTGCACTGGGTGACAGCTCCTGCCTTGTAAGGCTGAGGCAGTGGGTTTCCCATCATCTCTCAGCCTACCTGAAGTACGTGTCAAAACACATATGTCAGAGGATGTAGCAAGTTCCCACCTCCCATATTTGCGTGTCATGGGCCGGACCAGGAAGCTCGCCATGAGACTGAAGGCTGAATGTGACCTCCCTAAAGCATGGTGAGGTCCACCAGCCCTCCCATCCACTAAAGAAGGGTAACCAAGCCCTGGAATTCTGCAAGCTCCAAAAAGGCAAAGCCTCTCCAGAGTCAGTGAGATTTTTTTTATTGACACTATAGAGAAACCAGACACAATGATGATGTCATCATGTATAAATGCTATAAGAGATGAATCTCAAAAGGTAAACAGAGTTTGTACTGAACTGGTTGCAAGTGCTCTGCAAGGACTGTAGAGCTTTTAGGCTGCTTTCAAAAAATTACTACTGAGTTTTTGAAGTGGAGTTATTTTCAGAAACATAACAGTCAAACACACTTGAATAAGTGGAGGCTTGCAATATAAAGTGTATCCTCATTTACATTAAAAAGTAGTTGCTTTCCACAGTGGAAAATTAAGAAAGCAAAATGTATTGCTTAAAACCACACTTGATTAGCTGAGACGGATTTTTACGCATGCCTATTATTACGTTTTACTCCTAAGATATCTATTTCTACTGTTAACATATTTTATGGATTTATTAAGACTGTCACGTTGTCTTTTCCTACTTAACTGCAAATAATTCAAACAAAATATTGGAGGTTTTCCACTACAGCTTGTTAGAAAAAAATGTTATCATTCCCAAACTGTTGTTTCACAAAAAATTCTAAATATTTCAGAACCAATTTCAATATTCAAGCAAAGTCCAACACACTGTGAAAACACACTTCCTTAATACATGGGGAACTCCACTTGACAGGTTCTTGTACAATAGTTTCCCCTTTTGCAGAGGGGCTCTTTGGAAAATCTCTGGCTAAAGAGCACATTGAATGCCATCTGGCTGGAAGGCCTACCCACAGAGACAACTCTCATGCCTACAGAGTAGCAGAGGACTTCGATTCCAATCCAAATATTTTCCCTTTCAGGCAAGGTATTTTAACTTTTTGACTAACATAAATAAATAGAATACCATAAAAAGCAAATAACTTTGCAAAAGAAATCTCACATCATCAGAATTAGAGCTGGGTAAATGATTGGATTTTTTTGGTACAGAAGTCAAATATTAGTAGGAATAAAAACAATAATTAATTTTCAGTCTCGCTAAGTTTATTTACTTATTTATTTATTGCACTTCTTTTCAGAAGATAAAACCATAAAACATCAGAATTTCCTGTTTATTGAAAACCTTGGGTATTGACCTGCTCTATCTATGGCACCGCTTCCACAGCCTGTGCTATTCACAAAACAAGGATAATTTAAAATACCACTCAGTTGAACTCTGAAATTCCTGAGATGTGACCGCTGTGGTTAATTTCAAGTCTACTGATTGGGAAAGAACTTCTTAAATCACGCCATTTATAAGACATAAAAAATCAACTCGAAACGAGTCCAAGACAAATGTTTTTTATATACAGGCTCCAATCTAGATTTTGAAATCATGCAAGACTGTTAAGTCCAATCAGTTATTACTTCCTCACAAACTCCATTTTCAAGCACGAGTCCATTTGATAAGCCTGCCAACATTCAGTGGCATTTCTCTTGAATTATACATTTAGGTTATATGAACACAAGCACAGAATTTATAGCTTCATTCAAGATTAAGTGTATGGAAGACCCCGGGTACAAGGAACAAAAGCAAACCCCAAAGCTAAAGGTCAGACCCCATTAAACATATCACTCTTCATACCTACAGGAGCCCCTGTTGAAATGTACGGGACACCTGAATTTTTTGCTATCTGGTCCTCAATGGGGCACAGGGGGATTTGTGTTTTAAAAGTTAATCAGCCTTTTGTGGCAGTAACTCTAAAGCGAAGTGTTACCTGGTGTGCCAGGAATGTCCTGTTTTCCTTTGAGAAGAGCCTGCCAAGGTACTGCGTTACCATCATATGCCTTTCATAACCGCTCACTATTATCAGCTTCTCAGTTTCATCTGTTGGATCGGCAGAAGTTTCTTAAAAGTATTTATTTCCTTTGCTAGCCCAGAAAAGGGCTGTCACAGCACATTGGATTACAGCAGCAAACAGGCCGGCGGGAGCAGCAAGATGGCTTGGCTCCCCCCAGCCTCCCACACCCTGGTGGAGTCCTGTGGAGGGCTGCATGGCTGCCTCACCTAGAGGAGGTCTGGGAAGGTGTGGTACCACTTTCCATGGCACGTGTAGGCTTCATCTCTCCCCTCTGGCAAACCACTGCTGCCAGGGACAGTGCCCATTCTTCAGGGATGGCAAAGACACGGCCTGAGGGCAAATAATTTGCTGCTGCACTGTACCAGGCTGCGGCAGACAGCAGGTAGGTCAGCAATATTTTTCCCAGAGGAGGATGACTTCATTGCCTTGTAAAAAAAAAATTGAACTCTTCCTCCCTACACTTTGTGCTACAAAAAAATGGCAAGAGCAGACCAAAGGGACCCCGCAAACTCTGTATGAGGTTGGGGAAGCCGTTTCCCTCACTGCTGCAGTAGAGAATAGCAGACAACCCACTTGCAGAGTGCCAGCAGAGACAGCTGGACCTGGTTTGGGAAGAGCAGGCTGCAAAGTCTGGGTTACATCTGCTGAGACCTGGGGCAACCACTGCTATGGATGGGGCTGCCTGGGCCAGCGGGGCTGCTGGTGCTGGGGAGCATCTGCCCCACCAGCCTTGCCGGCGTGCTCGCCTCCTCCCCCTCAGAATCTGCACCCTTTGCTGCTGCCAGAAGGTGCTCTGCTGCCACCAACCTCTACGCTGCCCACGTCTGGGACGCAGGCTGGGTTAATAAGAGCATAGCTCCCTTCCCACCGAGGATCTTGCCTATAGGCACCAGGCAAGACTAATGATGATTTTGCACTCGCAGCAAATTGTTCCGCTAGACAAATTTCTAAGCGAAATCAAGGCCTTGGGAAGGGGCATTGCAAGTCATTACAAGGATCTCCCTAAAACTGAGAAAAAATCTTGGGGTCAAGAGGCCACCTCCCCTCTGCTTAAGCAGTGCTACACTTCAAGGGTGTCCCCCAAGGTCCCCATCCTTATCTCTCCCACCAGGCACAGAACAAATCGCCCTGACGTGGCTCCTGGCACAGAAGACCTCAGCAGGCAACGAGAAACTTTTTACGTTTCCAAGAGCTCCTGCACACAGCACTTCAAAGAAGGTCAGAAACTCTTTGTCTCACCGTTTCAGACTGATGGCTGTCACCACCGCATGCTCTCCATGTAGAATCAATTAGTAATAGCCAAAGTCTCTGGTGACTCTGCAGTAGATGGATTTTCTTCCTCTTCTGAAATACCGTCAAGGTTTTCTCATCAAAGGATTATGCCTACGACAAGAAAGCAATGTAATTTAATATAAGCTAGAGGGGAATGAGAAACTCCCCCACCTGAGGCTAAAGCTGGGGCTGTTGTATCTGGAAACAGAGTCGTATAATCTCCAAAATGATTTCTCACCTCTGCCTTAAAAAAAAAACAAAACCACAACCTTTCAAAACAGTCTTTTCCAGAGCGTACAATGTGTAAGAGGGAGAAAATTAGCTTAGGTGAATCCATGCCCTCTAGCATAGGTAATTCTCTATTTCAGATACAGTTTTTTGTCCTGTATAGAAAGACGAAAAACATTACAAACAGAAGTAAGGTTTTCAAACCCTGCTTGGACTCCTCCTAGACCCTGTTTTCAGTTGGTATAAATTAGAAGTCAATGGATCTGTGCAGTTTACAGCAGTGAATTTCTGACCCACTGAGTCTAAAACAGGAAACAGGTTTATAAGATAAATGGCCACAAATTCCCTATTACTTGGTATATTTTTTTAGAGTATGCATTCTTTTGGCAGCATACCACATTTTTTATGGGCGCCCACACATTTCTGTCACAAATATTTTAGTGAAGTGGCCTTTTTAAAATACAGTATCATTTGTGGATGGCCGTGGACGCGTTGGTGGGTGTCCATTCCTTAAATTAGTCTGCCTGATGGCTGTATCCCTTTTCCCTTTTTTTTTTTTCTTTCCCTTTTGCGGTCACATATTTTATTTACCAAACTAGTTTGTGAGAGTTGGAGGAAAGGTACTGTCTGTGCTTTCCTCACACAGAATGGATTCCAGAGACATTTTAGTACTATTTAGAAAGAGAGCTTGGCAGGCCTTCCCCGTCACGGTAATTCACATAAGCTTAAGGCTACCACTCAGACAGAAAGAGAAAAACAAATATAAGTGGAGGAACAATTTTCCTAATTGCTTACACTTTCTGTGTGAACTTATTCATGAAACTTGTGGCTCTATATTTTTTTTTTATATGCTCTCACAGAATAAAGCATGTCAGTAAAGAAAATAGGCATGGTGGTTGTTTCCACTTGGGTGCTGCTTTCTCACGATGCCCACGCTTTCGCAGACAAAGTGGCCGTCTTTGCTGTCCTTGCTGACCCTGCACGGCGGGCAAAGCGGCTCAGTGTTCAGCAATCTGGATTCGCATGAGTTTTGGGGTGGCAAAAGCAACAAATAAGCAAAAAGCAACTAGAAAATAATCAGCATTAAAAATCTAGCCGCCATCATCATAGCTCTGCCAGGGTAGTTAAGGAGAAATGAGCCAGAGCTAGCAAGAGGAGAGCAGGTAACTGGGTGCTTTGCCCCCATCAGGCAGAGAAGCAGAGGAGGAGGTGCCATCCCATGTTGCACCAGGGCAGCCTTGGACCTCCATGGATGCAATTTTAGCTGGTAAACTGCTGAATCAGGGTTTAAAAGCCTCGCTGTTCTGAGGTACTTTGTGTCAGCCATTTTTTTTTAATGAAGAAAAATGATTGCCAGTAATTTGGTTTTCAAAGAGAGACTTCAAATTCACCAAAGACTGAGGGTATTCAGATCTGGATTTCAAATTCATCCAAAACTTGCATAAATCCTGAACTGAGCCTAACTGAGCCTTTATAGAGTTGTGTTAATTTTTTCCTCTATTACAAGTGGCTCCAGATGAGAGCACCAAAATGTCACCAAGGAAATTCTCTTAGCATTATTTCCACCTTAACTGTAAGAATAAAATATCAGAAAAGCCTAAATAGGAAGACTGAGAAAAGGATTTTTATTTTTTTAATTCAATTTGTTCTGTCGCTGTTTCTCGTTTCCACACCAAAATAACACCTGAGAGTAGAGAGCTCTTTCCCAGTGTGTTCCCAGAGGAATGATAGGCTTGCCTATGGTAAGGGCAAACTTTCTTGGATAAGAGACACAATTTCCTTTGCAGCCTCTCCAGAACTACAAAAAGGCTCTGCTGGATGCAGGAGCCACCAGCCTTATTGGCTTTCCACTCCAGGAGTAAGATATATTCCTTCAATCATACGTTTATGTAAAAAATAATAAAACAGCAGAAAAATCACATAATGCGGCAGATATAAAACAGTCCTGGGGAGAAGGATAGAAACTTCAGTACAGCAGACTTGATTTAGTGCCTGTGGGATTTGTAGAAGTGACCAGTCCTTAGAAAATGTATGACTGAAGAGGGCATTAAGGCCTGGTCTAAGGGATGATCCTAATTCAGGAACAGCACAGAAAGGAGGAGGTGGAAGTGAGAAAAAAAGAAACAAAAGGGGTTACAAGACTAGCTCCATTTGAGGGCAATATGTTATTCCCATCAGACTGTTTCCACTCTGGGTTTTCATACTTGAGAGGTTGGATAAGCCTTGGACAAGCCTCTGAACTTTTAAATGCTTAGCTGAAGCTGGAATTCCAAACCTTTTGAAGCTGGCCCATCACAAACACTAACATACAAACAGCTTCCACATAAATATTAAATGCAAAAGACATAATTTTTAAAAAAGTCAGTGTGCCAAAGAATACTACTGACCCTATCCAAAGATGTTTTTTTACATGCGCCACACACTGCAAAGTAGCTAGACTAGCTCAAGGCTGCTTTTTGAAGTGTTTCACTACAGCTATCATTGCTTCATTGGAGCCACACAGTTACTTGAGAAGTAGTGTACAAAACTCAGCTGTTTCACCTTGCATCAGATTGTATTGGCATCTCCTTCAAACTTCAGATCCTGAGATGGTAGCAGAATTTCCCCGAGGTCCAGCTATTCATATCTATTATTTGTATTCAGAAGCTCAGCTATGCTGTCTTTGTGACAGACGCATTACAAGAAAACAATTTGCCTTGGATAATGTATATTTTTGCATTCCACTTGAGCTAAGACAGCTACAAGAGTTCAAGGTTACTTACTAGGTCCAAGTGTAATATTCATAAGGCTTCTCTTTTTTCATGATACCATCATACTTGTAAATTGCATCTCAGATGTTCTTTAAACCACCCAAAATCCACATTCCATGGAAGCACCAGCAAATACAAGTTTATAGGTACACCTTCATTTAAAAGCAACTACAACAACTATTGTTATCATTCAATAGAAAGATGCAAACCACACATTCTGCATTCTTATATTATAGCAATCTCGCTAGAAAAAGCCAACATAATGGTCTGCCTTTTTATGCATATGTCTTTAAGTTCAAACACTTCACATGGACTTTCTGACACCAAGGATTAGAATCACAAAATCTTAGAATGGTTAGAGTTGGAGGGGATCTTAAAGATCACTTAGTTCCAAACCCCCTGCCATGGGCAGAGACATCTTCCACTAGATCAGGCTGCTCAAAGCCCCATCCAGCCTGGCCTTGAACTCTTCAGGATTGGGGCATCCACAGCTTCTCTGAGCAACCTGTTCCACTGTATCACAACCATCACAGTAAAGAATTTCTTCCCAACATCTAATCTAAATCTGCCCTCTTTCAGCTTAAAACCATTACCCCCTGTCCTATCACTACACTCCCTGATAAAGAGTCACTCCCCATCTTTCTTGTAGCTCTCCTTTAGGTACTGGAAGGCTGCTATAAGGTCTCCCTGGAGCCTTCTTTTCTCCAGCCTGAACGACACCAACTCTCTCAGCTTGTCTTCACAGAAGAGATGCTCCAGACCGCTGGTTGTCTTCATGGCCTTCTGCTGGACTCAATCCTACAGGTCCATGTCCTACCACCACACGGTACTCCAGGTGGTGTCTCACCAGAACGGAGTAGAGGGGCAGAATCACTTCCCTCGACCTGCTGGACATGCTGCTTTTGATGCAGTCCAGGATACAGTTGGCTTTCTGGGCTGTGAGCACACGTTGCCGGCTCATGTTGAGCTTCTCATCCACCAACACCCCCAAGTCCTTCTCCTCAGGGCTGCTCTCAAGCCATTCTCCACCCAGCCTGTATTTGTACTTAGGATTGCCCTGACCCACCTGCAGGACCTTGCACTTGGGCTTGTTGAATTTCATGAGGTTTGCACAAGCCCAACTCTTAAGCTTGTACAAGTCCCTCTGGATGGTATCCCTTCCCTCCAGTGTGTTGACTGTGCCACACAGTGTGGTGTCATCGGCAAACTTGCTGAGGGTGCACTCAATCCCACTTTCCATGTTGCCAACAAAGTTGTTAAAATGCATCATTCCCATTACCAACCCCTGAGGAATGTCACTCATCACAGGTCGCCACTTGGACATCAAGCCGTGGACTGCAATTCACTGAGTACGGCCATCCAGCCAATTTCTTATCCACCAAGTGGTCCATCTGTCAAATCCATGTCTCTCCAATTTAAAGACAAGGATGTCATGCAGGACAGTGTCAAATGCTTTGCATGAGTCTGGGCATATGACATCTGTTGCTCTTCCCTTATCCACTAACACTGTAATGTCATCATAGAAGGCCACAATATTTTTCAGGCACTACTTTCTCCTAGTGACTAGTCACATTGTTGACAGTCATTTATCAGTTCAGTTACTCTAAAATTCAAGAGATTCTTCAACACACATCAGTCATCCACTTGGAAATGCAGTCCAGGAAACGACTGTGCTTTGGGCAGCAGAAGTAATGTGGTTACTGGGAAAAAGTTTGGGGAAATGTATTGGCAAGATTAGCAGAAGACTACTTCCTATAATTTACTGACCACCAAATTAAAGACTATTATAAAATATTGTTAAAGCTGACTTGTAGTCTGTTTGCAACGCTTTGTACATGTAGTTACGAAAACTGAGCTCGAAAAAACTGGGCACCCTCAGTGACAGTGTGTCTTTTTCCTAGAAAAGTATGGTTGAGTGAACAAGATTCATGAAATTCAGATATATGCTTTCCAGAACAACTATAACTATCCCATCTGTGCCTCTGCAGTACTCAAAAACTATTTTTATTTTTCTTAAATCTTTTGATGGTATTTCTGAGCAACAGTCATTTGTAGCACCATAACATAGGCATTATCAACCTTTAAAAGCTTCAGCCATGTAACATTCAAATACATTCAGATTATCATCTGTTTGTTTGAAGGCAAAGAACTATAGCTGATTTCACCTCAAAACAAGTTACTGGTTATTTTAGCTAAATAAATGTAAGATGTTTTCTAATCATGTCTTTCTCTTAATCTTCCAAAAAATAAGGCTCACATGCTGGAATAATGCATGACACAATGCAAGTTTGGCATCTATATCTCTGACCTTGTAACAATCAAATGTGGCTTCTCATGGGGAACCAATAAAGCCCGTATGACTTGTATTTCTTTCAAGGAAATGTCAATAAATTCATATGTCTGACCTGCTAGCCAGAATGCTACTCATATTTTTCTCCAACTTGACCCCTCCTTCAAGGGGACAAAGGGTAACTTGGATGTCACTCACGTTCCTTCCTCCCAAAACCAAGCTCTACATTTGAGTTCTTTCACCAAGTCCTTGTGGATGCTAAAAAACCAGAGGGAAGTCACAAGTGCACGGCAGTAGCAGGAATAAATCACAAATGGAGAGGGACCCAAAAGAATGTCTTTGTTAGGGCAACCATTAAGCAAGGCTCCTCTCAAGCACGTATTGCAAATGCATATGAGGCTCCAGACTTCAGTAAATGGTTGAACAAGTTTACTGACATGACTCATTCTATTGCTATGTCTAAACCAAATCAATTTTAGCTATTCAGCTTTGATGAATGTTAAGGTCATAACAAGCATAAAAAATAAGAAAGGCACCTGAAAACATTAACAACCTGGGAAAAATATGGGGTTTAGTTGAAAATAAACAGAAGAAATCTCAAAACAAAGAGCAAGTTTATTTGCTCTTTCCCAGAAAGATTACCTTCTCTCATAAAAGGAGCTTGTTATTAAAGTTCCTTCGCTTCCCCAGCAATGGTACCGTGGTTCTGTAACACTGTTAGTCTGGTCAAAGCCTATGTGGGCTACAGAAACCAAGGCAATGACAGTGTTTATGAGAGCTGGAAGCAGGAAGAGGGTGAGAAAGATGAGGAGAGACAATATTAGTCATCTACAAAATAAAGAGTTAGGCAAGAGGGCAAAATTGCTGAAGGGTAGATAGAGCTAGTAGTGCAGAAACACAGTCAATTTCTTTTTAATAAAAGTGAAAAGAAAATTGCACATGCTCAAAGAAAAGTCCTTGAAAGTACCTGACAGCCAACTCTGACTGAAGGGGAAATAGAGATTAATTTGGAGCAACTTGGATCCAGCAAAATCTTGCTCCATTAACCCTTTTTGTTTAGTAAATTCAGTTCAAAATGCTTTTGCTGATACGGAATTTTAGGGCCCAGTCACACAGGATCTTGTAGGACGATTTTATCTTGTGGGCTCTGCTGCCAAGTGTTTTAGCTGGCTGAAGCCATAGTAGTTGAAACCGCTGAAGCACATCTATGCGTACACTTTATATTTTCTCCTATTCTTAGTTTTAAGTCATTGCTGGAGTTCCACACAGGAGGTCATAATTTGGGCATCAAATGCGATATTTTCCATCCACCAGCTAGAACCTAACAAACATTGCCTTAAATAAATTTGTGTCCATGCCAAATTCAAAATTAACTTCCCAAGCCAAGCTAGGGTTGGCGGGATGGGGCCAAGGGGCCCACAACTCTGCTGTTGAGCTAATGGAGCAGCCTCAAGCTGCCAATCCAACAAGGGAGACTTTTTTATTTAACATATACATTACACAACGTGTGCAATATTTTCCACATTCAATGAGAAGACTTTATTTATAAGCTGCCTGTGTTGAAATGGTCTCTTATTACAAGGAAGCAGCAAGCCAGGTTGAGTTGAGCCTGGAAATGTATTCTCATTTTCTCCTTCACTGCAACGTTCAGTGACATGTTGCTCATTCCCTCCAAAAATATTTTGCAGACGGTTTTGGCCATTTACTGTACTTACAGGCTCTAGAATAATGACATTTATTCCCAAATCTCTTCATCTCATTCAGCCTTCATTATTTATTGGAAGAGTGAGTGAGATATTGAATTTAAGGAATCGCATCTACCTCCAGGAAGAATACCTATGATGAAGATACACAGTTTCGTTTTCACCCAGAAATGTGTCTTTCATCATCACCAACAGTTTCAAATGGCTTGACATTTAGCAGATAGGTTTCACGTATCATTTTGTATCTTTTCTGTGATGCAAAATTGAGTTAGATATTTCAGAGTTTGAAAGAACAGGCCAAATCTTCACATCTACGCTGACTGCAATATGAATTGATGCTTACACAAAGGAAAAAAAAATAAAAATTGTCCATAGTTCTACCATGGGCCCAGGATGCTTTCTCTGAAAATCTTCCAGGTTCACCTGTGATGTCAGTCAAATTTCTTAACACATAGGACGCTATTCAATATTTAAAAAAGTCAGAGCATATACAAAGTTCTTTTTATGCCATGTAATAATAATTTATTATGCAAGTCTTTGGGATATCCTACGAGTGCGTATATATAATGAAAAATATCATTCCATTTCTACGTCCTTGATCTCATGTCAAGTACTTTTCCTACATCTGAGACATCCAAAATATGGTCTTGGGTAGCAAACCCCAGAGGAATATTCTGAATTGCGAATCCTGATCCCACAGACCCCACAGGCACCATCTACCAGCTTTGAGTTAAACATATATGTCTCACTGAGAAACATATTTCCCAACTTCTCAGTGTCTTCTCAGTGTTTCCTATTGTTTAGCTTAAATTACTTGCTGCTTGGAGAGTACTCCTCGAACGACTGGTGGCTGTGAAACCCATTTTGGATATCTGCCTTTACTCATGTACTCTGTAAGGAATTCATGGTGTGATTATATAAAACAGTGCACTGTCCAATGGAGATAAGAGATATCTCTGAACGAGGCAGTTGTGCTGCAAGCAACATGACTAATTCAGGCTGATAGCCCTAACTCGAGCTCTGGTGCAACCCCTTCCACTCCAGGAGAGACCAGATTCCACCCTACTAGTTGCGACAGATGTTTGATTAATAGATGTGCATTAACCTAGGCAACCAGTACATAACTATTCAAATGCCCTATAAATTAGCACTTTGGTTAACTGCGCTCTTTCTCTCTCTCTCTCTGATCAGGGAAGAGGGACTAATTAGAAAAGAGGATTAATTAGGAAGCAAGGACACTTTTGAAATAGGCCTACAGAGGAAAGACAGTCTCTGTCTACACCAAAAAACCCCACAATGTAGGCACTTAAAGTTACAAAGGTGTCAGGGGAGTTTTAAAATGAAAGGCTGTGGAAAGAGCACAAAGATTGGAATGACTCATCCTCTCCTGGGAAAGTCATAAAACCTCTCCATCCTTTGAAAAAACACAAACTAGGTCAGAAATCAATAAAATTCTGATAGGAAACAATGACATCTCAATAGCAGTCTCAACAATAAAGTCCCGTTTACGTAGTGCACACCAAAATAGACAAGACCACAAGTAAATACTTATTTCCATACAAATGCTAGAAGCCTTAACAGCATGCAAAGGTTGACCTAGAATGTCTGGGTTTAAACATTGGCAGGAAGGGTTTTAGGCTCTCTTGGTGCTTGGTAAAAGACAGTATGACAACCATATCAACCTGTCAGTGATGACATGCTGAGTGAGACCAGAGCCACTGGAGAGACAGAAAACACAAAGAAGTGAGGCAATTTGATGGTATCAAATAGATGGACAATTGCCATTTCCTGCAGTAACTGTGTTCTTGAAGCAACTGGTCAGACAACTTCCAAAAAAAGAAACAGTTGATTGATTAATTTCTGAACGCAGCAGAGGTTCTGATTCAAAATGCTACTTTTGAAAATTTGGACCACAGTGTACACGTAATCTACCTCCTTGGAGAACTTAAAAAGCCAAATCCAAAAACCTCACCCAGGAATAATTAACTGTTAGGTTAGACAAAAAGAGGTAAAAAGAATCAACAAAAGTTACTTACAAGTGGTACAGAGTCGTTTACAGACTATATTGTAAAAATATATGGCTGGCTGGAGATTTTGAAGGAAGTGAAATAAAAGATGGTAGAGCTAAGCACCAGAGTAAAGAGGAATATTAGAAACAAGGCGGCATACTTCAAAATGTGGAGATCATATACAACAGAGAAAACCAGAAAACAGTATAAATTAAAGCGCATCAAAAGTAAAACCAGAGTAAGAAAGGACAAAAGTGACTTTGAAAAAGAACTTTCTAAGGGAGTAAAAACTAACAATAAAAATCTTTCTCAAAAACATCACAAGCAGAAAGCTGCCAGAGAGCCTTTAGGGCTGATAGATGATCACGGCCTAATAGGAGCACTTGCAGAAGATATAGTTATAGCAAAAGAGCTACTTCTCTCTGATTCATTACTGAGAAACTTATAGAGGATCCCTTCTTTTCAGGGGAATGACCTGGAGGAACTGTCTCAAATTGAAAAGTCAGGAGAAATGGTCTTAGAATAAATCCGTAAAACAGTAACAAAATGGCCGGAGGAGGTGACATTCGCTCAGGAGTCCTAAAGAAACTCAGCTATGAAATTCTTAAACTATTAGCTAGTACAATTTGCTGCTTGAATGTCTGCCAGTACCGCAGCGAGGGAAGATGGCAAACATGACACTGCTTTTCAGAGTAGGCAGATGAGCAGCTTGGGAAAGTACAGATCACGAAGTCTGACTTGTTTATCGGGCAACTTGGTAGGAACCAATTTGGAATGCTGGTAAACAGTTGCGCATATATATGTGTATATATATGTATATATATGTATATATTTATGTGTCATTTACTCTTTTTCTTATTCTATAAATTCTATAAATTTTTATATTTATTTATCTGTTTGTTTATTTATATTGTTTAACCAGGAGGTCAATCTAGGTCCCTTTGGCAGAGGGAAGCAACGCAGCACTGATCTGTCCAGATTGCTTGAAAGAGTAAATGAGCTGCAATCTGTGTTATCTGACTTATCTATAAAAATGATTTGGAAAAGGAAGTAAACAATGAAGTTATAAAGTTTGTTGATGGTAAAGACTGGTTGATTGCAAGATTGCAAAGAATTGCAAAAGAACTGGGTAATAAAATGACAGATAACAGTCAAAATTAGTATGTGCAAATAAATCCATGCAGAGGGAAAAACATCCACATTTATGGGCTGTTAAGTACTCACCACAACACAGGAAAGAGATTCTGGAGCTTTTGTGGATATGTCCATTGGATGGTGGTGCTCAGTAAAGGCAAAAGAAGTAAATGGAATTTTAGGAAGTACTAGGGAAGCAAAAGAGAACAAAGCAGCGACACAACACTATGCCATGGTTCAACCCCTTAACCCCCTTTACCTTCTGTGTAGTGCACACTGTTAGATCTCAAAAATCATGTGGCAGAGCAGAAAATGGACAGAGAAAAGCAAGAAGGATAAAATGACTTCCAGAAGAGAAGAGGCGCAATGGATTGTGATTCTTCAGCTTGGAAAAGAAACAACTGATGGAAGATATGACTGGAATAGAAAGGTTAATATGGGCCAATTATTTGTTATTTCTCCTGACACAAGACCTAGGGGATGCCAAAGCAAACTCTCAGGCAGCAGCTGTAAAGCAAATAAAAGGAAGCATTTTTTCCCCACAGGATTTATAGTAAATTAATTGCCATCCAAAGCTGTGGAAGGTAAAAGCCCCCAACTATAAATATGTTCAAAAACCAATTTGACAAATTAATAAGGTTCACCAAAGGTTATTACACCTATGGATACAGACTTTAGCTCAGGAAGTCCTTGGGAGTACACTAAAGACTGCTGGGGTGTAGAAATTTAGAGTAGAAATGCTAAGACTGGATGAATGGAAAATGAAAAGGTGTATCTGTGTGTGGAAGCACCAGAGAGAAGAGCAGGAAAAGGTACATAAGAATTGCAGGCACTGGTGGCACCCAGATAGCCGGTCCTCAAGTTCCCAGCACATCTACATGCAGCTTTCCAGGACATCCAGAATGAGAAATCAGGGAAGATTTGAGAACAAGGGACAGTCTCCACCCAGATTAGGCAAAGGTGCACATCACTGAGAGATAATGGCAGGGGACTAAAGGGCTGGAGCTTTAAGACATCAGGTAAGGCAGACAGTGGGTAAGTACTCAGAAAGGTGAGATAGGATGGAGAGACAGAAGATCACAATCACAGTCATCTCCTGAAGGGTACAACAGGACATCCAAAACCGGCTCATAGTTGCTAACCTAAGGATAACATGAAATGTGATAAGAACTCAATATCCAGATTTACTTGTCCTCTTTTACCTCAAGGCATCCTGGCCAGACACACATCTTAGTGCTTGCATGCTGGCAAGAATATCTGGACACGTGCTTCTGAGTATGTGAGTATGAGGTTGGGGTTATGAGTGAATGCAGTCAGTTTTGTTTTAAAATAAACTTGCACAATCACAGCACAGTTGGGGTGGGAAGGCACCTTGGGAAACCATCTAGTCCAGCCCCCTGCTCAAAACAGGGTCAGCTAGAGCAGGTTGCTCAGGGCTACGGCCAGTTGGGTTTTGCATGTCTCCAAAGATGAAGACTCCACAACCTCACTATGCGACCTGTTCCAGTGTTCGGTCACCATCACAGTAAAACAGTGTTTTCTTACATTTAAATCTAATCTCCTGTGTTTCAACTAGTGCCCGTTGCTTCTTGTCCTCACTGGGTACTACTGAGAAGAGTCTTGCTCCACCTTCTTTACTACACACCCCGCCACACACATTTATAAGACCCCCTGAGCCTTATTCAGGCTGAACTGTCCCAGCTCCCTCAGCTTATCCTATGTCAGGTGCTCCAATCATCTGTGTGGCACTAATCAACTCTCCTCTGACAAGGTTTTGGATTAAGCTTTGCTGTATCATTCCTGCAATGGTGCAACAGCATACATCAGAGGTGAGTTATCTCTGGATTTGCCTTATTCAGAACATTAGGCTTTGGCCAGATCCAGTACAGCTGGTTTTAGGTGCCTCCATCATCCTGTCTGGTTAGGCTCCTTCTCTGCTAGCGTGCAGACAGTCACTCTACCAGCCAAATGGGCATCTTAAATACAATGGCCTCAGTGTATCAGAGCTTCCCACTTGCCTGAGGGCAAATATAGTTGAATACAATACTAATACAATTAGAAAGAAAAGGCTTACAGACCTTTTGTTGAAATGGTTCTGAAATGTCGGTGCTGCCTCCCAAGACACAATGCTACATTCCAACAGTGGAAGCCAGGGGAGCTCAGCTAACAAAAGCAGAAAGGTCTAGTTGTGTTATATTTATTGCAGCCCACACAAGAGCAGCAAATAAAAGACCCAGCAAAGTAATGGGGAACTATAACTGAACTTCAAGTTCCAGTGACATAGCTGGGTAATTGGTTCCCTGCTTTTATATGTACCTCTCTTTATACATCCTTCATTTGGATACCAGAGGTTTCTCAAAATGGTTTACATTTTTATAAGGAGCCGTTAAGCTAAGAACACAGAATGAATTATTTGCAACATCATGAAATGAACTTTTTTACACTTGGACAATAGAGGGTTTTAACTGCGCTTCAAGCATGAGTTATTTACACTGGAGAAAATCTTTTCAAACTTCAGACAAAAAAGTGAGATTCATTATATATCGTGCAAAAGCTACCAACTCATATACATGACATCAAGTCATATATTACAGACGTGAAGCCTTTCACATTTTACCGAATGTCATAAGGTTTGCAGTTCCCACATTGTGTTTTAGTATTTCTGCCAAAATTGCCAACAAAGAACGTGTCTTTAACTTCTCTGACCCTATTGTGTCAAAAACATCTCTCATGCACCCCATACTGTATCTTTTAGACCTACTCAGTGTTCATTTCTGAAATTTCAGAAATGCTCAATAGGAAAACCTCAAAACATACAATACAGCTTCCTTACTCACATCTGGAACCATACATCAAAAATCATGCCTATGAACAAATGTTCTGCAATTTTTTTCTTACAAAACTAATGAAAGGACTACTAATATTTCCACCAAAGTAAGCTGGAGCTTGTAAATGGCTAAAAAAGAAGTAACTGAGCTGATAAAAATTAAATTACTTTTGCCATTTAACTCTTTGGCACGTCTTAAATCTGTACCAAGAAGAAAAGACAGAGCTCATTCGTTCCAGCAGTGAAATTGTAACTTCATATTGATTAGTGTATCATTCACTGCATAAAATTATTTTCTATTTAGATCCTGATTTGCAGCTTCCATTACACATTTTTCTCCTTATTTATTAGGCATAATTAAAAATAAATGATTATTCCAAAGTAAGCATGTAAAAGTTCACTAATTCTTAACCTGAATCTCAGCTCAACAAAATCAAATATTGAACAAGTGCCTCCTTCACCAGTTAATTAGTGCTGTGTATTCCTATTCCTATTTTCTTTTACCAACGTTGTGGCTGCTTGAGGAAGAAGCACGATTCCTAAAGCAGAATTGTGCTTGATTATGATCAGAGACATAATCAAGCACAATTCTGCTTGAGGAAGAATTGATTCTGATTCTTCTGATTCTTTGATTATGATCCAGAAAAGAGACACTGGATTTTCCTTTACGCAGAGTCTTCCACCGTGATGGATTCTCCAAAGGTGGCTTCTTCTCAATAAAAGTGTGTATTGACACAAAGTCTCCTCTGAGAAGATATATGCTTTCCTCTAACTCACAGGACAGCTATGAAAAAGGCACAGGAATGAGGGATATTAGTTGAAGTTTATACAGTGCATTGAAAGTGAATGCACCAATTGTTACTGTCACCACGTACTTAAGCAATGAATTTGTATACCCTAGAGATTTTTCAAATACAGTGTTAATCATGATACTACTTGGTTTTGTTTTTGTGAAAATACCTCTTGTGTAATTTTAAAAAATACAAATTTGTGTTCACATTGAGTCATCAGTGTCTTCTCTCCCATCAGAAAGGATGTGGGGAGTGGGTTATTTTTGTTTTGTTTTCCTGGAGCTTGAATTTCAAACACCTACTTCCTTCACTTACAGTTCTTATGTTCAGGTTCAGACAGGTTCCTCAGTTGTCCGTCTACTGGCAAACTATTTTTCTAGAGACCTCAGGTTGACCTGTCTTGAATTTTATTAACCTGGGCTATAGCCAGTCATAATATTCTATAAATAATGAAGTCCCATTCCCTTTTCACAAGCCTTTAGAGCATCTGAATGACCTGCCTTAAAGACTACTCAAGCTTCATCAAAGCTTTGGTCAGCTTAAGAGAAAAAGCTGGTGAACACCACGCCTTTGCATATCTGAAAAAGAAATAATGATAGATTCAGCAAAAATCTCTTCATAAACTAAGGATTAACCAGACTGGACAAGACAGGGAGGAACGAAAGAAAAAAACCCCTCAATCTTGTGCAAGTCTAAGACAGTATCTCAATAAACTCCTCAGGCAATGAGGTGGGCTGAAACATGCATATGAGCCAGCAGTGTGCCCAGGTGGCCAAGAAAGCCAATGGCATCCTGGCTTGTATTAGAAATAGTGTGACCAGCAGAAGTAGGGCGGTGATTGTCCCCCTGTACTCAGCACTGGTGAGGCCACACCTTGAGTGTTGTGTCCAGTTTTGGGCACCTCAATACGAGAGAGATATCGAGGTGCTGGAGCGAGTGCAGAGGAGGGCAACGAAGCTGGTGAAGGGCCTGGAGAATAAATCTTATGAGGAGCGATTGAGGGAGCTGGGACTGTTTAGTTTGAGGAAGAGGAGGCTGAGGGGAGACCTCATCACTCTCTACAACTACTTGAAAGGACATTGTAGAGAGGTCGGTGCTGGTCTCTTCTCACCGGTAATTAGTGATAGAACAAGAGGGCATGGCTTCAAGCTGCAACGAGGTAGGTTTAGACTGGACATTAGGAAAAAACTCTTCACAAAACAAGTGGTCAGACAGTGGAATAGGCTGCCCAGGGAGGTGGTGGAGTCACCCTCCCTGAATGTGTTTGAGAGTCGTTTAGATGTGGTGTTAGGGCATATGGTGTAGGGGGAGAACTTTGTAGAGTGGCGTTGATGGTTGGACTCGATGATCCCAAGGGTCTTTTCCAACCTAAATGATTCTATGATTCTATGCTGAAACAACTGAGGCCTCTTGGTGGAGACAGCATCAGTACTATGTCAGAACCGCGATAACTTGGCATAACCCAATATCCCCAAAGCGTTGTTAGTACTAACACTCAGGTTCTTCCAAAGTTAATTGAGCCACAGGGAGCATCAACAGGCAGAGGAATCCCACCATGGTTAAATAAATAAAAAAGAAAAAGGATGCTGAAGAAGCATTGCTTGCAAAATTAAACGTTAGAAACAGTTCTCTTTTTTTTTCTTGAGCACAACCTTTCACCAACAAAGGATGAGCAGAAGGGATGTAATACAGAAGTTGGCACTTCTGTTTGCATCTCCCTAGGCAGACATATTGAAATGCAAGCATGTTAACACTTAAGAAACTTTAATCAGTGACAGGTAGCAAATGGCATGGACACTGCTTTACACTAGCCAAAGATTGACAGTCCTGAGGGCAAAGCTCAGCAGTGCCACAAATTACTTGCCAGGGTGTGAAAAGGCTGTCAGCCAGACGAAACCCACATAATCTGTGGGCACAAAACTCTCTTGTCCAGAACATCAGCCCACCATGTCAGACTTATCGTATTGCCTCTGTGGTACCGTACCCTGTTGTGGACAAAGCTCCGGTTAGAGGCAGAGATGATGTGACATGGGGTCACATCCCATCAGCAGTACCCACTGTATTCTACCCTGTTGCAAAAAGAATATGTACACAAATATTGAATTTCTGCACTGCCAGAATAATATACACTTCAACTTGTTATAGCTCAGAAGCAAACCCTTGTCTGGTTCTGTGCACAGTTGGTGGATATCAAGCAGTGAGGCCATTTAATCACTGACAGCGAACCAAATTCACTCAATTCTTCAAATGCAACATATTTATACAACCTGTGTTTTAATTCCTGTTTACATAATAGCAGCAGCACTTAAGCCCATTAACAGAAAAAACTCAAACAAGGCACAAGGACAAATTTCCTAAAAAGTTTTCTATTTCCTTTACGGGGTCACAGGTGCACAGTGATACCAAGACTGAAATCTATTCTAGAGTCTGTTTCCATGATAAATATTTGGGCACCGAGGTTTCATAGTCTTGACTGGATCCTAGACACTCCAGGGAACACCTTTTTTGTAAGCGCTCATCAAAACAGTTGAAGACAACATTTTGATAACCTATGGAAGACAACGGCTAAATAAGCTTAAATCCTTTGAGAAAGATTTTGGCTTCTGCACAAAGAATTCCTTAACTGTTCATTAATGAATGAACCTCCTGTGCTGGATGGCTTAAACTAGTATACAAATTAGCTTACTCTCTTCACCAATGTCCTTCATACTACCAAAGCTGAACCAACCATTCCTTGGTATTTAAGCTGTCTGTGATTCTTCCATTATTTCCATGAGTTTGGTCCAAGACCTGTCATGAGCATGCAATTACAGTGAGTGTAACAATACTCAAGCTTTTATAAATTAGATTATAAAATAATTATTATCAATAAGCCTACAACGAACACTGCAGGAAGAAGACAATTCTGGATGTCCATCATACATACTACTGCATAACCTTGCAAATTTAACACAGAAGTCAAGACTGGTTTGCCTTCCATTAGAAGGCTCTCTGGCCACGTGCTGAGGTCTGGTATTACAACAGGTTAATTAAAAAGAAAAGAAGAACAAATTCTGTCCAGGATAAAAAAAATGATGTAACTACACAAAGTTGATTATCTCACAGGCAACTCATACGGAAAAGTGTGCTTCATTTGGCGCATCCTGACCAAAGGGATCTTCACTTAATCAGCTCCCGTGTATTCCCCATGCAAATGACTATGATTATCATCAGGCAAAGAAAAGCAAAGCAAACCCCACTGTATCAGTGAGAAAAATTCTTTACAGTTCTATAGTCAGGAAGTTTCCTTCTGTACTGGGAGCCTTACAGAAGATACTGCCTTCAGGGAGCCAGTGATCCTGGGCACACCATGCCAGACATATTAGACCTCGTAACACTTATGCTGGCAGGAGTGACTGCTGTGAGAACATGTGGCAATGCCAGAGGACATGCTGGACCCACCTGAACGCATACCATTCCTGGGTACTTTTCCTGGGTACATGCAGCTGGATATGCTCTGGTGGACAGAAAAAAACAGAAGACACTCCTACCTGTTGAGATGGGCAATGCGGTTTTGGTTGTTACATGCAATAAGAGGCACCACAGTATGGGAGGGAGACTGAGCTGCTCCACGCAGCGGAATTGTGCGCAGTGTGCCACGTCTGTCTACCCAGGGTCCTTCCGATGCAGCACAGAAGCAGGGCTCCCAGCATCTGAAGGGAAGTCAGATTTACTTGCTATTTCTATTTATCTTCCTATTTCTATCTTACTATTAAAGCAATTTCATTACGTTATTTCTAGCCATGTCTTTCTTACTGAGATCTGGAAAGAACCATGCGCCCCCTCTGGTGCAGAGCACCCTCCTAGATGACAGGTATGGCCAGGGACACCACTGATGCAGCTGCAACTGTGCTGTCAGAAATCAGTAGGCACCTACCAGCGCTGGAATGAGTTTGTCTTTGTATCCACTCTTTTGGTTAAAACATTATAGAACTCAATAACCTTCCCTCTCAGAGCAGGTATGATCTAGATATATAAGGAAAACAACATGTAAACCGAGAAATTCATCCTTTCTACCAATCATATTATAATGTCTCAACAACATTTCTCACAAGCTTTTAAAAAAAATTAATTATCAGTATGTCAACAGATTATGTATTGTGGATGCATGTTTACCTATGATAACTACAGACTTGAAAAAAGAAAAGTGCAAGCCAAGTTTTATTCCTAACTCTGCCTCCGGCAGCCACAGTAGGTAAGACCAAATGTCCATCCCAGTACCCACCCCCTCATACCCTTAAATATAGCTAGTAGAGATGCTTAATAGGAGAGTTTAAGAACCAGAGAAGCACACAGTGAAACTTTGTCCAGTGCCTTACCAAATTCTGGTGGAGTTCAGCGATTTCCCAGTCTGCTATTGTATCTTTTTGCCACGATACAACCTAGTTTCTTAGAGAGCCTTTGCTGAGACACACCTTGGAAAATCCTTTTTCTGAAATCTGAGTCCAAATTGCTTAACCTCTTTACCTCAGCCACCTAGATGGAGAGATAAGATAAAAATGTCTCTCTCTGTGAAGCATCTTTGAGATATTCCAGGCCAGGTCTCCGTATAAATGTACAGTATTAGATTATTAGTGTAATTTTTGATAGGGCTTCTGTCTTCCATTTTATTCTGAAGTCAGTAAGCACAGTACTTCTCATGTTCCCCCGTGTGGTTTGCTTTGTCGGCCGAAACCTGATATCTGCTTCCCTATTAATATCATCGCACTGTCTGAATGTATTTTAGGAGCTTATGATACTTGGCAATGAGTGAGTTTGGTTTTGTTATTGTTGGGTCAGAATGCAGTGCATTTAATTTAAACGTTAGCACAAGATGGGTTTTATCTGATCAAGAAACCACGCAAAAGTAGGAAGGGGAATATTTCCTTTAAAAAACAGGCACCCCTTGATATATTTTCAATGCCAAAGATTTTCATCTGTTTGAATGACAGCCACATACTCCCATTACACTAACTGGAAACCAATAACGAGATCAGGGAAGCTGGACAACGATGCAAAAGCAGATTTTTTTGGCAACTGTATGCAATGCATTTGAAGTTGTGAATGAAAGATTGTGACATGCCTTCAGCTCAACCCAAAAGTCCTTTCTCAGGCAAAAATCTCCTTGAAACGTATTTGCAGAACAGTGTCAAGAAAACAAAAAAAAATTACCGATGCGTTTTTACTGGAACATGCAGGTAGAAATTTAAGCCTTTCCTTGTCAATACTGGAATTACCAATTACTGGAGCAGGGCGGCTGGGAGTCAGTTGCTGCGCTCAGTAGCCTTCAGTGCCTCAGCCCAACAAAGCATTTCTGACCTGGTTCTCCACCACCCAAACACCATCACCGGCTGCCCCCGTCCATCACGTCCCACCAAGCCACAGCCAGAGCAGATGGCGCCGACTGGGGCTACGGGCCACTTTGCTCCTGTGTAAGCACTGCTTACATGCTCCTGAAACTGGGGCCCCACCTCTCTTCTTCGTCTGATTAAATTTGACATTTCTGTTCAGTAAAAGAAAGAACATACGCAGGAACTTCACCAAAAGTTTGAACCTCGTAACAATTTTATTAGTAGTGACAGCAGCATCTGGGGTTTCCAAAACATACACCCCAACATAGTCACATGTTTCTGTGAAACGCCATCATCCTGGAATTAAAGCTTTTATGTTTTATGCTTACCTTTATGTTTGCACCATGCCTGACACGGTTACCTGGGCATGGTTTGTTTATTTGAAAGAAAAATTTTAAGTATGCATTTCTTTCTTTCATTTCGTTCTTCCTTCCCCTTTGGGTAGTGGCATATGTTGACTCTTCTTAGCTTTAACAGCAATGTTATATATACTGAGATTCTATCTGGACAAGAAATGAACAGAAATATTATACACAGCTAAATAAGAAAACACAGATTATTGCCTGAGCCCCCGAAGGCCTACTTTGTCTGTGCAACAGTTTGTTTTACTTTTCATAAAATTTATTTTGGCTGTAGCCAGATTGATGGTGATTATATTTGAAATCCCTCCCACAAATCTGTCACACAACCACATCATTAATTTAAGATTTTTAAACTTATTTGGATAATTAACGTGTTTTCTTATTCATTAGTAGATACTGGTCACTGCTATACCATCAGCAAACAATAAAGCGCTCCCTCTGCTAGCAGCTTTTAGTTGCTGGGATTTGCTACTGGTCTAAATGTATTCACAGTAGTTAGAAACCTACACAGCTTTGGGGGAAAAAAAAAAAAAACAAACCAAAGAAACCACCTCAAGTAATATCAGATGTCTTATTAGCCTAGAAAGATCAATTTATGCGACCCGAGAGATGGCAAAATTTCCAGGTTCTCCTTTTGCCAAACAAAAAAAAAAAATACATAACAACAAAAAACCCCACCCTTAATCAGATGTTTGAAGTTTGATACAAAGTAAATCCTGAGCTTCATCTGCATTGCTGTTGATAATACCCATAGATTTGATATCTTCCAGAAAAAAAAATAAAAAAAAAATAAAAGAAAGGGGAAAAAAAAAAAAAAGAGGCAAAAAGAAAAAGCAATCTTGAACTGCTGCAGCGAAGGGGGCAGGAAGTGCCCACTGCAGGGTCTGTGGTCCGCACAGCTTTTATTTCATGGAGACGCACAGACAGCCTATTCCCTGGTGACAGCTCTCTGCGCTTTCCAATCCTGCACAGGATTTCCTTCTGTCTGAAAGTGTAAGAGTCGCTCCAGTAAACACTCTGCATATGCGTTCCAGCTGCTGCACTCGTTCTGCCAACGCAGGCCAGCGACAAGAAAAGTATTATTTCCTACTAAAACCTTCTAATCACTAGACCATGCCATTTTCATCTGGCTGTTTCAGGCCTCAAGAGCTTGCATTGCGTTCGGTAACTTTAGCGTTATTAAGAAATTAGCTTTTGTATGCCAGCATGTTAACCTCCATCTCTGCATTCTACAGGACGAACTTGTGGGCGGGCTGGGCTGGGCTGTGCTAAGAGCCCAGTTTCCAGGAAAGCTTGCATTGATTATATAGGCTCCAGAATGTATATTTGTGAAAATATTGATACGTATGCAAATTCACATTACATATACACTATATATGTATAGTCATGTTATATATAAAACATACACGCACGCTTAAAAGAAATGACCATCTGTACTATTTGCTGCAGTCCCTATTTGTTTTGGCAGGGTCTCGCCTTTACAGGAAGAGGGGTTATTTTTCGTTGCGAAGCCTTGCACAGCTTTGCCATTCCTTTCCAGAACAACTGCATGGAACGCGAAGGACAGAAAATTTCTCAACCTGCAGTAAAGAAAATAAGACTTCAGAACAAGCTTAAGACATATCCTATTACTAACATAACAATGACTTTTTTCAAAACTGGACTATCCTGTCCCTTGGGAAACTTCAGCCGATTTCTTTTTAACCCTTTCTTCAAAGGGAATTTTGTTGATTTTTTTTTTTAAAGTCTAATTCTTCAAATAGTGTTCAAAGAATACATTTTCTGTTTAGTGCTAAGATTTTCTGCCTTTGAAGGGAAGCAGGGACAACAGCCTTGCTACGCTACATTTCCGCACATTTTCTTGAAAGGCAAACCAAAACACAAGGCCCAATTCTCATCAGTTTTCATTTTCAGGTTTTCATTTTTTATCCCTCTTCTTTAATGAAACAAAATGCCCACAACCCCCCATTGCACCCACAACAGGGAGATTTTTGTTTTTCAGCCCATGTGTACTCAAACAGACTGACAGGAGAACCTTGATTGTCCAAATGGAAATCGGAGCATGGTAATTACACAGTCAAAGCAGGCTTCAAATAAAGGGCAAAGCTTTTTGTATACTGCACAAAGTCCACAAACATCACCTAAGTTCAAACAAGGGCCAATTCGTCAAAACGCTCTTTTCTATACAACATAGAGCAATTATAATTTGAGTCATAGCAAACATTTTCCTCTCTCATATTTATATTT
The DNA here is from genome assembly GCF_964199755.1 of Larus michahellis. Lineage (NCBI taxonomy): Eukaryota > Metazoa > Chordata > Aves > Charadriiformes > Laridae > Larus > Larus michahellis. The sequence goes on from NC_133898.1 coordinate 34,524,232, forward strand.
TGATCATTATTTTAATGTATTAATATACATAAAAGAAGCCAAGGAAAAGATAACATTTTCAGACCTGTAAATATGAAGAACATGTTACAAACATTTGTGTTGGCACAGGACTTTCTCCACTTAGTGGCATATTAGCACAAACCTCCCTCCCCACTTAAAAAAATTCACACAATTATGTTTTTTTGAAAAATTATATCGTTCCATAAACGATTTCATATGAAAATAAACGTGTTTCATGCCCTTCCTTTAGAACCAATCAAAATATTTTACTAGGTCAATGAAGTAGGTCGGCAATTTGGCATTTCTCTCCGTATCGCTGCTGAGGACTACAGTTCAATTCCCAGCTCTGCCAGCTGGAACAGATGTGGAAACCACACCACCCAACTTCACACGCCGTGTGACGGAACTCTCCTTCGGAAGAACTGCCTCCCTTGCGAGCAGAGCGCCAGGGAGGGAAAGGTACCAAAGTGAGCTAGGATTGTGGATCACCAAATAACGGGTTTTACAATAGGATTGTCCTGCTACGGACATCCTGTATCGTCATCTACCATCTGCATTTTAATCCAGGCTGTACAGCGTAGATGGGCTGATCCACTCCGAAGGCCATATGATCTATGCTTAAAGTATATAAGACAAACATTTAAGGAGGAAAAAAGGCAAAAATACCAAAGAAGTCCTTGCAATAGTTTGCTTCTTATTAAAAGTAATTCCTTCAGGGTGTCTTTAACGATGAAAACTTGACACAAATAGACCTTTTTGAATGTCTGTCAGTGATGTTATAACCATGTTAATATTCACGCCTAATGCATTCACTAGTTTGTCTGTTCCTCTTAATATTGTTCCTAAATTCCTTTTTGATAAGTTTCTCCAGACAGTGCATATCAAAAGGATTATTGCACTTAATGGGTGATTAAAGCCACTCGCCCTTCAGCCTCATGCCTGTGATGCCACCTTAGGCATACAATAATAATGTTGAAACGACTAGCTGTCATGTCTCATTGCTTAATTATATTGTCACGAAGGAGTTCTCCTCAGAAACCTTTTCAGAAATTCCAAAAGAAATAGTCTCCAGCAGTCGTTTTCTTTTCTTCAAAGGTTTTAAAAATTATTATTGTTGTATTTCTTAAAAACTTAAAGCAAACACCAACAGTCTTAAACAAGCAAATACATAGAGCCACAAGTCCAAAAAGTCCCAGACCGCCTGTAATACCTGTTGTTTAGCAGTAATTTTCAAGGGCATGGATTTCAGTTCAAGTAAAACACCCGGACACGAAAGCCAAAGACTTTCCAAACACCTTGAGTCATTGGCTCCCAGCCTGCCCAGGGAAGGACAGCGGGGGCCTCTTGGAGACAGGCCGGAAGTTTCTCCGTGACCATAGTTTTAAGTAATTTAGTGGCCATCTTGTTTCACCTAGCTTGGTTCAAGGGCTCTATGGCTTTTCTAACACTGCATCGGCAGCCCCAGGTGTTCCTCGGGAAAGTGGATGACCCACGCTTTCTACCTTTGTGTGAAAACACTCAGAGAAAGACCTAGCAATAATTAAATTCTCTCTTTCATCCCCAAATTTGGCAATGTACAAACCAGCACTAAATCTTTTTTGTTCTACTTTTCCATGGGTATAGATGACACTGAAGCTATTTCTGGTGGCACTTTTCACAGATGTTACCATGGGGAGATGCAGCACGGGCACAGAATTACATTTAATCTACCTTAACACAGGTTTTTAATACTGTTCTCAGCCCTCCTTCTTTGCCATCCGAGGGACACGATGAAAGGCAGGACGTATGGGGCAGTCCCCTCCCATGCGTGGAGCTGGGCCGGAGAATTATTTACTCCTCTCTGTGCATTTTTACACATTTATATACATTTATACACATGCACACAAGGAGTCATAGCTCACTTCAAATAAATATGACCAATACCGCTTCCAGATAAAAAAAAATGCTACAGGCAACAGAAAAAGGGAGGAAATCACTCTGTAATGTATTAATCATGAAATTATAAGAGTTTGACAGCTGCTCACGATAAAACATTGAAGAGTTTAACAGAGCTGTGATTTGATAGCTTCTTATTATGACAAGCTAGTCCTGTCTGTTCGTGTTTCAGTGATTAACTCCCATCATTCTCTGTCTAGCTTTGCACAGTAAGAGCAGTTTTAGCTGCGGAAACTTTCTTTGCCCTTCTGCCACTTAGTCTGAGCGCCTATGATGTGTCTGAGTTTGTCATGACAGTATCAGCAAGAGACATCAACCTGGGGACACAGCTTAGGCTAGATAAGCTTTAAGAACACTGCGAAAAAACACACGCCTGCAGTTTTACTCCTCTAATCACTTTTTACTTGCACATGGAATTAATGTGAGCCCTTGACCAAGTATTCGTGTGTAGGGGGAGACGGAGACCCCCAAGTACTCCATACTGTCATGGTGCAACGTAAGTTGCCTTTACGTGGTGCTACATGCACCTCCCTGTGTGATGTCAAATCAACTACGTTGATAGCACCTAAAGTCGCTAATGCAAAGTACAGAACAGATACATAAGCAAGCAATATGATGCTGAAAAGACCCATTAGGATTTAAAATATTTTCTTGCAGTCCAGCATTTTGAAGTGTATAGCCGACTTCCAGAATGACTGAAATTTTAATCTGTAAAAAATGATCCTGCTCTTTGCAATTTCCATATGTGGAGTCAATCCAGTCCATTACAATTCAATTCACTGACTCCAGCAGTAAAGAAAACAGCCATTAGCTAGCAATCTATAAAGATTTCCTTTCTTCACATGGTTCAGAGCCTTTAATCTTTTAGCAAGCACAAGTGGCTGCTGAAGTGCATTTGGTCAGGGCTCAGTTTAAAATGTGAATTAATGGAGTTGTAATACTGCAGTAAATGAAGATCTTTAACATTACCCCTAAACGTTACAGCTAGTCTATATTAGATTAGGTCCTTTGAAAACACAGCTACAGAGATTTACGTGAGCTGGGTGTCCCGTTAGGTGTCCTTATTAGAAAAAGAATCAAAAGACAATTTAACTGGAACTGCAATTTCACTGTATGGCAACTACTGTAATTAGAAAACCTTCTATAATAGCACAGAGCAGCAACAGTTAATGGAGTTATTTAAAAAGAAAAAAAAAAAAAAAGCATTACCTCAAGAGGGAATATAGTTCTTCTTTTAGAAAAATGACTTTTAAATAACGTCCTAAAAGGGTAACAGGCCATTAGTCATTTTCAATAATGACAACAGGTAATTTATTGTCATGCACATGCCACACAGTTAACAAAGGGGTCAGCCCTAGGTGTGTTAGCAGCAGGAGTTCTCAAAATAGATGTGCAAGGAACAGTCACACTAGTCTAAAAATTAGGTCACATTTTCTATACTTTGTTTTACATTCTTCATTAGAACCGTAAAACCTGTCTGGTACATACACCTACAAAATTCAATGCTAGACATGCTATCAAATTGTTCCCTGATAGGAATACAGAAAGATACACAGGAAAACATCCAAAAAACAAGGTTACACTCTTAAAAGCTACTAACCATTCTGAGCATTCAATTGGCTCTGCGTGAACGTAGCCAGATTGTCAGAATCTGCAAACAAGGCTTTTTAAGGTGTCTCAGATAACTCCCACAAAGGCAGGACCCCATAGAAGAGACTGCTTCAGAAAACATACCTGTGAGTTTGTGGGCAAATATGTTTGAAGCCCATAAACAGGTGTGTAAGTGGTCAGATCCACGTAGTGGTCAACCCTCAGCGGGTTGCAGCACCACTACACATTCTGCATCTGAGCATTTGAGACAGGAAAGTATCTGCAGGTTTCCTGGTCACTCTGAAAGAAGTATCCCTTAACTACATTATTACACAGAAACCCTGTAACTTGGTCATACTTGCTTTTAAAGAACAGCTATTAAATGAGGGTCTGTCTCCACCAATGCTGAATCACCTTTAGAGTCAGACTAGTACATAAAGCATCTGAAAATCATCCATTTGAAGAAGAATGCCTCGAGTTTTCATTATTATCAGGAGTACCTTTGGTGGAACAAATCTGGGTGATACTTGGTGGAAGCTGGTTGCCAGGGTTCCCCCAAGCCCTCACTCACCCTGCGAACGCCACCTGGGATGTGTAAGAAGCTGAGACTTGCTGCCTTCATAACTTCACCCGCTTGGTGACATGTTATGAATAGGAGAAATATTAGGAATGATTTTAAGCATTCCTTCTCTGACGCTCCAAATCCCTTGTTTACTTTATTGCCTGAGAGCTGTCAGATTGCCCCCTGAGTTGACACGTCTCGAAGTTGAGTGAAGCTGTCAAACAATGATTTGCAGTAGGCAGCCATCTCCGAAGGGTTTCAGTACACAGGAATTCGAAGAGAAACTGCGATAACCTTTCAAACTCTCCTAGCTTTCTGCTGTTTGACATGCGTAGAGTTTAAAGCAATGCCATTTAACACAAAGACGTCAAACTTAAAGTAATTACTCAGCTGCATGGGAAGAGGTAGGAAAATACTTTGCTTTTTTTAAACAAGATTCCAGGTGGCGCTGATCTTGAGCCTCAGAAAGCTTTATCAAAATTTATCAGCCTGGAAAAATACGGCCCTAGGCAAGCTTCTATTACAAAACCAGTATGGCTATAGAAATCAGTCCAAATTATTAAATTCAAATCCAAGTATGAATTAATCCAAAAGTTTGAATTTGTTTGGGTCTGGAATCTTGATGAAGTTTAAACTCTCTCTCTTTCAGTGTATAAACTTAGAGAACAGCTACGTGTTTTTCACGGTTGTTATTTACCCAGAGAGAAAGTTTACAACTTGATTTGGAAGTTTTCCATAATTTGTCATCCAGGAAGGGTCCTTGGGGTTCCTCTCTGGAGAGTGCATGGACTATTTCAGTATTGAACTCTGTTCTTTAAACAGCAATTTTAAGAGGAGTCTGAAGTTCCACTAGTATTTCAGAAAAGTGCATACACTTTTCAATAATAAATCCATCATTAAACTTCTTGGCCTTGTGGCCTGCATCTCTTAACACCTTGCACCATTTGTACGTGTTCTGAAAGGCTACAGAAAGACACTGTTGGCTGCCGGGGCTGCGCTAGCAACTTCAGATTTAAGGAAGAATAGAAATCTTTTTTTTTTAGCGAGGTGATCAACTTTTTACACAGTGCCAAACGAATATGAAAAGGAACAGAAATACATTTAGCAGTGAAGGGCATAATTTTAGTTTAGAGCCTAAGAAAGCAAAATATTCTTGCTTGACTGTATTTAGGGTTACATAAAATTGTGCACGTATATATTCATATGGGTATGGCATAAGTAGACAGAACTTCCTCATACTTTAGAAAGATGGAAGTTTCTTCTATATTTTGGTACATTGCTGTATCTTTGCTTGTTAATAATGTTTAAGAAAATATATGCATGATTTACAGTATCTATAGAAATTTCACAAAACCAACTTGGTAGGTAATTCCTCTTTTATTAAATTAATTAAATCATCAGGCAAACTTTCTCCTGACTTCCTCCCTCAGGCCGTAAGGAAGAGAGCAGAATTCCCTGTTTCATTATTCTCTTTAAAATCAGTCCAATAGAAGGAAATGAAGTTTTCAAAGTGATCGCACAGAGGTTACGGAGTTGAGATTGGCAGGGTCTAGTCATTCTCCAGCACCACTATCCTCTGTGGCCTTTGGCAAGACACTGAGACAGTTTCCAGTTCAGTTTTCCCGTAGGCTAAAATGGGATTTATATAGCGTTAGACACGTCAGCTATGTAAGTCTTGTTGTTTCACTTCCTACAGTACTTACACAAGTCCCACTCGCTTTAAAAGAGAAAGTTTCTGGCATCTCCTGGTACTACACAAATGCCAATGCTGACCCCTAACCCTTTACACGAGGAAATCGGGCCTCTGGTTCAACCTCGTCCAAATGGCATGCCCCGTGTGAGAGCTGAGCACCGTCCTTAGTTGGAGGAAAAGATGCAAGAGAAAGCGACAAACACCAGCTATCAGTCAGGTCAGCTAGCCAGTGACTGTGAACCGCTCCAGGATTATACTGCTACAAAACAGCAGAGCGCACACTATTCTCCTGGCACCGTAAAAAAGCAAAAAAAAAAAAAAAAATAGCGAAAGGCAGCCAAACAAAGCAAAGCACCTGCAGTGTGAATCTCTGGGCTTTGGCATGAGAATTAGATCATATTGCTTATAGGACAATAATTAGGAAGGGAGTTTCTAGGCTCATAATTAAAGAGTTAAGGGCTTACCAAGCCCTGAGCTGCAGATGTATTACGTGCCATAAAGGGTGTCAAGAAAAGTTCAGGATAGTTGTGAAGAAATCCTGCCAAAACTCATGCCCGAACACATTTAATAACAAAATATGTGTACATGACAAGCATGTCTGACAGCTCAGTTTTCTAGACACTACATGGTGTTTTGAAGTAACATTAGATGCTGATAGATCTGCTTTTTAAATTTAATGGTGCAGACTGAAAGGAAAAAAGTGATAAACAGTGTATAACCAAAATAATGCATTAGTATAGTTTCTTCCTCATAAACCTTGGCAGCAACTACTTTTTTCTTTCTCTTTTTTTTTTTTTTTTTCAAAATAACCCACAAACAGCTATTTTGATCCTGCTGCAAGGAGTCCTTGCTTGGTGAAAACTAGCAATACTCATTTCATTTCTGGATACTTTCCTGCCCTCTCCTCTAGCTTCATATTTGCTACTTGTCGAAACAAGTGATGTACTTTCAGTCCATCCCAGCTATAGCTGGCATTTGCTAAAAATACCGCGTTGCTTATCTGCTTCGTCCCAAGTGGTTAGTGGCAATGATAAGCAGAGGGGACCCACTCCTGACAAAGCTTTGGACCCACTCAGGGACCCCCTGAGACGCGAGTATCTGGGTGTGAGCACTGGGATTGTCCGGTTTCGCGGTGGCTGGAGGGAGGATCAGGGTGTAGCAGAGAGGGGCAGGCAGACACCACGCTGGCAGGTAGGATGCCGCCCCCTGCTTTGCACCTCCCCAAGGGTGTCTTGCCATAACAGCTTCTTCCTCCTCCTTGCTGTAAAATTTAGGGTTGCAAGTCCCAGTTTCATGAGGCACATGCCGAACCTTTTCGTCCTGTCCGCAGTCGCAGGGACGTCAGCAGGAATGCTGGAGACAGATAGATAACATTCGTGCTCATCCTCGCAGGATCAGGGCCCAATACAAACGAGCCTGTGCCATTTAGTCTCGGTGCTGCTCCTCTATGCGAGCCCAGAGCTTAATACCATCGGGTGCATACCACATACAGAATACAACTTCGCATTCCCAACTGCAGTAACTGATTTGAAGTCAGGAAAACTATACGTGTGATTTAGGAATGCTGAGTGCGGCCTTGGGAAAAGGTTAACGTGGAGAGCACTCTAAGGAGGCTAACAGGATGGAGTTGCAAGCATATTTTCTCAAGAAAAGCAATTAAAAATGACACGATGTTAGAATAAGTCAGTCCAGAAAGAATAACAGAACATTCACCTGCAAGTAATCTCAGGAGACTGGTCAACCTTCGGAAAAAAAAAAGCTGTCTCACAAATTGCCCAGTGTTTAACTTGAAGTCCATTTGTTAATTTTGTAAACATCGCTGCTTCCGTTTTGCACTGACACACTATTGACAGCGGGACTTGAATCCCGCCGGGAAGGAAGTATCAGGTTTCGGGCAGCTTCAGGACGCTTCTCAAGTCTATCTTCACCTGAAGGGCTTTGGCAATAGTTACTGACAGAAGGAAACATGGTGCAATTCAGGCTCCATGCGAATGAAAACTGCCAAACATTTCAGGTAAGTGCTTGGGAACGTTGCGCAGTCAGTGCCTGCAGCCGGCTCAGGTGATGTGGCGTTCCCTTTTGCCAGCCTCCACCTCCAGGGATTTCATTTGCACCGCACCAGCCAAACTGCAGCCCCCGCTAACAGCAGATTTCTGCTTCCTGGTCAGCGTTTGCCCCGGCATGGATTCAGGCAGACGGGCTGGGAGACCTCCACACGGGACTGGGGCTGGGCCACCTCTGCATGGGACCGGGACTGGGCGACATCTGCGTGGGACCAGGGCTGGCATCCTCAGCCCAGCCATCCTGCAGGTTGCCCTATCCTGCTGCCAACCACCCCTATCGCTTTCTCAGCATGATTTCACCCGTTGCCTCTCACGTTTGACATAATTAACCGCTGGCTAAGCCAAAAGTGTCCTCAATAATGCAGATGCTCCTCCGGCTGGGAGGCAGCACTGTAGGTTACGACATCATGTATTCCTTCTTTTAAGCTAAATGGTTTCAAACAGAAGGCCCAGTGCCGTGACTTTTAAACAGCTTTCCCGCTGGAGGATCAGATGCGGATTGCTCGGGATCTGAGAAATGCAATTCCACATACATGATACTGGAAACCATAGGCCTATATCACATTAATAATGCAGACAGGAAGGCACCTTAGGCAACTGGTACCAAATACATACTAAATAAAGAAGAAACTGGCTTTTAGCCTAGGCACTGGGAATCCTGGTCAGGTCATTTCAGATTACACGTAGGAACAATTGCACACTGTTAGATTAAATACAGGCTCTTGCTAGCTTTGGGCTACTAGGTCCATATGTTAACTTTGAAGGATAAAGTAAGCATTTTTCTTTAAAAGAACGTACACAGTAATTTGACAAGTGATCTGAAACCCACCAGCATTTAGCAGGTCCTGGTGAGCATCGCAAACCGTGAGGTAGCTCCTGGAAGTGTCCCGTCACTGTGAATGGGGTCATCTTTAATGGAGGTGCCTCAGGTGGCGTGCAGCTTGCTGTGGGTGGAAAGGGGCACCTGGGCAGGTCTGGGACATGGCCGGAGCCGTACTGCAGCCAACGGGGCTCCTGCAGTCCCAGCTGACAGTCTCCAACCACTCGCCATCAAGTCAAGGCATTGCCATGCCGTCTGCTGAAGGCAAACCTGGTGTCGCAGCCACCCCCTGCATTTGTCACCTCTGCACACAGCGAGTAGGACACACTCTTTGAGGAATATCACTGTAGGCTTCTCTATGGATTCAGCTCAAGAAGGGGAGACGGGTCACTGTTAAGCACTGCATGAGAACATGTCTGTGCTGGGAAAACCTTTCAAACCATCCAGTGATTTGCAGTCAATTTCTGAGTGTAACTCAAAGGACCACATTTTCATTCCAATCTCCATTTTTAAGACACACACCTTTTTTCCTTCTCTCTCTCCTTTTTTTTTTTAAGCCTTCCTGCTTTCTTTATTTATACCTCAGGTATATGTGGTATGAAGGACTAATCTTAAACATTTACAGCCTGAGGTTGGTTTGCGGTATTTATTTCAACTTATTATATATTATAGTATGTTTTTGATTATATATGACAATCAATTTGCCGGAATTTATAGCTCTCTGACTAATATGCTTTCATGATGTACTTGCCTTTAATTTGTGGATTTTTATGGAGAGTTTATTGAGGTTGGATTTCCCGCTTCTCTTTCCACTTGCACTTTCTTTTTAAATGTCTATACGTGTAAATGCACAACAGAGAAAGAAATGGAGAATTTGAAATCTTAATGGTCATAAAAAGTGCTAGACCAGTTGTCTTACAGATTAAAATCCCCAGAGCAGTCGCACTGCAGCCTTTCCTGGGCTGTTGCCGTTCAGCGTTCATTTTGTGGAGATCCCCTTGACCTTTGTGTTTGGACCCCCGGGGCAGGTGCAGGACCCAGGACGGGAATTGCACCCCAGCATCGGCAGGGGAGAAGAGGCCAAGAGCGAGAGTGGCCCCAACCTGGCACAGACAGGGGTTTACAGCTGGATTTACCCCTTTCTGGCAGAGCACCCTCAGCAGCGGCATCCATCCTCCGTTCCGCAGCCTTTCTCACCTTTCCGCCCAGCTCCCCCCGTGTTTGCAAACCTCCCCTCTGCCTTTGGCATATACGCTGAGATCAATGAGGGGCATACAGGAACAAAAGAAAGAACTTCCAGCCTAGGCCCACATTTTTAAGCTCTTCCTACACTAAACACTTCCTAATTTAAACCCCTTGGTTACGGGGCTTAGGTAGCCCTCAAGCAGTGTTTGTTTGATTTTTCAGACCAGAGAAAAAATGTTTAATGTTCTCAGCAAACAGGATTTGACACAGCGCTGAAAGGTAAAAAGGCAGGGGGAGGAAGGGGGGGGGTTTCAGGTCGGCATCTTCGTTAAGATAACGAACATGCAAACCATAGTAAATAGGGCACAAGTAGAGGCAGATTGCTGCAAGGAGGAGGCAAGAAACCTACTGTGAATGGGGCACAGACAAAAAAGCAGGGGCTCCAACCAGTGCCCCCACAGGCAGTGATTACAGCAGCCGATGACTGAAAAGCGTGTAACAGCCGTGGCATCAGAGTCTGCCCGGAGTACCCTTCCGTGCAGACACCTTCGTGGGGGCTGTCTGGTACGGGACTAAGCTGGACACATCAAAGAAACATGAAGGCAGGTACTGCTGTGAGCTGTAGGGAGAGGGTGGCATAGGATGACACCTGATACAAGAGGGGATGAGACCTACTGGAGCCCGAGGCTGAGTCCTGATGCACTGCTGAAGGGTCAAGGAGATGGGGAGAAGCCAGAACAGACCCGGACGCGAGGTGTCTCCTACTCACCAGAGCAAGGGGTGTTGTGTCAGGCTAGATATGGAGAACAGGCCTTCACTTTTGTCTTTATTCTGATCTTTCTTGCAAGATTGCTGCTTCATGTGGCCTCAGAAAACTGGGGAGCCGTACCCAAACTGTGGCAAAAAGAGAAAAAAAAAAAAACGGATGGTGAGTAGGAGGAATGCTCAGAAAAGGGAAAATGCAGACACCTAGGAGCCCGTGTTTCATTAAAATTTAATGGGACTGAAGCTTCTTTGTGACTGAAATGCTTAAGAGCTCTATGACAAATACCTTCTGACCATAGTCAGCACCCAAAATTTAAAGCAACCTAAAATTTAGCAAAGAAAACCAGCCTTGCTATAGAACTTTCTAAGGGACGGAGTCTCTAAGATATAGAACTGCCTTAACAGAAAAAGATGTAACCTTTTCTAAAATTGTCCATGGGGTTTTAAAATAATTTCTACTCAAACTTATTATATTTCTGTAGTTCTTTGCAATGGCACCATGGCTGTTAAATATGACTGGGCTCTTCCCATAGCTTTGGCACTGCCCACCCTTCTCACCCAGACTCCCCGCACCTTCAGGGTAATGCTGGTTTGGGATGCTGGTCTTCTCGCTCAAACAACAGGAACCATCTGAGAAATTAAAATTTGGCATAAGCCTAATTCAAAATGCATCACCTACTGCCTTTTGAGAGGGAGCAGGGGGCGGCATCCCGATGGGGGAATTTCCAGGGGTGCTCACTTATTCCTAAATGCCTTTTGGGTGTGCAACGCGACGGGGAAAGAATGCAGTCATTGCCCGATCTCACGGACCTTGCTTTTCCTTTTTTGATATCCTCACTGAAAAGATTATACAAAATTACTAGACTCCACAAAGACTGTAAAATGCTTTACTTCACTCAGAAGAGGGATTAAGTGTATTTTACCTTACGACACTACAGATCTCATGACACCACAAACTGGGTGAATATTTTGGGACATCTGCACTTCTGAGCTCCTGCCTCAAGCTATTCCTCATTATTTACTGCTAACTAATGAGCAGTCAGGTGGCTGATTCTTTTAACAGAGGGCATCGTTTAGACTGCTGTATACCCTCGAGCGCCATTTACCATCTCACACTTTGGTCTGGGCTTTTCATTTAAGCAAATATCTCCCTTCCTTGAAACACTGCTGGATATAACAGATAGAGAGGCAGCCATGTACCAAAATAGACGTATTTCTAAACATTTCCAGCTGCCTTTAGGGCCCATATAGTATATGAGGTGAGATACTGTGAGGTTTCACCACACAGTAAAGAGCAGCCAAAGGGCATTTTCTAAACTTTTTTTTCCTACTGTCTTCCATTTGATGAAAGACTTGTGGTTAAACCTTTATCTTCTATAAACATTTAAAAGTAGGTTACCTTTTATTTTCACGTCTCACTTTTGTTTCATTAAAAGACAGGTTTTACTGCAGTAATTCAGGTGATTGATACTTTGGATCACCTTCAGAAAATAGATGTTAATGATCTGTATCTATGTCTGTACTCCGGCACAGATGTGCGCACAGATGTATTTGCATGCAAGATGCCCACAAAGCAGCGTTTCTTTCCGACGGCATTTTTTCTTTGCTTTTACAGAAGTCAGCTCCTATGCATGTGGTATGGAAACCTCTAGGAGCAGTATTTTCTTTAGATTGCTCTTAACTCTCATTTCTTCCTCCCAGACCCCGGCAGGTACCTCCATGCTAACCAGGCTAACTGATTTTTTTAAACACTGGACCATTGCTGATTCTGTGGCACACATATGGATAAGGTTCATAATCAACGGGGTCCTCAAATGAAAGGAAAAAAGCCTTTTCCTCTGCCTCCTTTGAGTGACGTGGCTGCCACAGTTGGTATTCTTAAATTCTATCCCTGAACTCCTGCCACAGCCTCACCACTGAGGGAAAGAGGGAGAACACAGAGCCTGCCGGTAGGCCGGCATTTTCTGTCATTTTAAATGGTTATTGCAACTAACTGTGCTTAGCACAAGTCCACACTTGTGTTTATTTATTAATAACACTCTCCTTCTCCCGGTGAAGACACTGCAGCAGCTGCTGTCGCTGTACTGCGAATACACAGGTTGAACAAGAAGGCATTACTAACATTTAAGCAATGCCTAAAATGTTTCAAAAAAATCAACGCTGAATAAAGCGGCACATCTACATGAATATTAATTCTTCAGTGGTGTCATAGATAATAATTTGATAGGTAAATGGTTAATAAAACTGAAGCTCACACAGGAAAGCTGGAATTAGTCAAAAAGGTCAGAAAGCTACAACAGATTTTAAACCTCCCTTGTCCTTAAGTTTCCTTTTTTTTTTCCCCTTAGCAACAAGACCCAAAAGTCTAGAGATGCCAGAAAACTATGAACTTATTTTAAATGAGCTGTGGAAATCTCCCGCTGTCCTGTGTCTCTCTCTCTGAAGCTATGACCTTCCTGTCCCAGTGTCATGTGTCTGATCATGTAAAGAAATAATTCATAGCGGACTTCTTGCATTTTACAGGTTAATGAAGAGATTAAAACTACGTTATATTCCATCTCAATTTTTATTTAATTCTAGTCCAAACATACAATGTTGACAAAGACTTTTTTTTTTTTTTTAAACTGAGAATTTTTGCACATTCACAAAACAGGGAGAAGCTGACCTGGAGAAAACAGTTATTGGTGCAGACAAGAGAGATTACATCATTTATCTGTTAAAGAAGGAGACCTATCTTCCGTATTCACACAGCATACAGAAATGTACGTATAACAAAACTGTCTGAAATATGCTTTAAATAAGAACAAGCCTGCTAGGAGAGCATCAAAGAAAAAGCCGGAAAAAACCAACCCTAATTGCCCAAATCTTCTTGAAACAGAAGATCTGTGAACTGAATAGGTGCTTCTGTTTACTAAAATCAAAGAGTTTTCTTCAAATAAAAAACTTTTACATAAAAGTCATTTCCTAAACCAGGCAACTAAGTCTGCCATAGCCTTAACTTAAAAGGACATTCTGTTTTGCATGTGTGTCCTTAAACTGTGAAAAACAGATTACCTCTTTCTTCTCAGTAAACTTCATCTCCCTTTCAAATATTTCCTTCAGTGATTACTAACGCCAGAATAACAACTCAAATGATGGGTGAATCATCATCAGAGAACACAGGAAAAAGAAGAAAAAAAAAAAAAGACCAAAAAAAAAGACCAAATTAAACCCCAAGACCCAGCAGACAGGTGCTTCTGCAGAAGACGTCTGGGATTTCAAATATCAGTCCCGAGAAGTGCAGTGCGCCTTGTGCTAGGAACTCAGGTTGCGATTAATTGATGGCACTTCAGTCTCCTGAGCTTTATTTTGAAGGTCTTTAAAAAGGCTTTTGAGTGGAATACAGATTCCTCTACCGAAAGAAAAGGAAACTGCAGATTCTCCTCCTTGCTACTGTTTTAACTTCACCAGTTCCCATTCGGTAGTTACTGGACGGTTCAATTCGTCGGCAGACTCAGCCAGGAGGGGCTGTCGCCCATTTGGTTACGAGAAACGTGGGCTGTGGGATCTATAGATTTGGTGAGGACTGGCCTCGTCCCGGGCCTTGGAATCTTAACTGCAGTTTATAAAAGGACTTGGCAGAAATAATATACTCCAGAACAACACCGTCAGGACCTCTTTCATAATGAAGGAGAAACCTCGCTAGTTCAGGAGGAAAAACACCCATGAAGAATAACACCAATTTTGCTAAGACGTATGAAATGAAATGAAATAAGCCTGGCTATTTTGGTTTCTTTATTCTGGCAGTTTCTTTTTATCAGAGATGAGAGAGTTTGCAAATAATACAACAAAAGGAAGAAAAAAAAAAAAGGAAAAAAGCTACCTAGTGATCCATGTCATTCAGCAACAACAGAAACAAAAGCCCTGCTAGTCAAATTTATGAGCCTTGAGAGATCTTGGCTGAAGGCGGTGGAGAAATGCCTCCATTAACACACCCCCCCACATCTAATCCCTAACTCCTTCCCTCCCACACTTAAGGAATGAGCTCAAAAGTATCCATGTTTTACTGTGAGCTCAAAGTTTCTCTCTTTTAGAGAGAATCAGCTCCATCTCTTGGAGCCAATAATTGATATCACCCTCGGTAGCGCAGCTGAATACAAAAATATAAGTATGAACAGCTTTCAGATTCGCTTTTTTTATCCAAAACTCGATGAGAAGAGGGAAGTAAGCTCTTGAGCTATTCCCAGTTTTCCCGGAGGAGCTTTTTCACCAGAGCCTGACTCTCTGGAGAACAGCTTACCGCAGCTCTAATCACGACAAGGCCTGGACAGCCATTACACGTTTTCAAAAACACATCCCTCATGCAGGTGCCGAGGTACGTGCAGGCTTGCGAGCGGATTAGAGCAAAATGTGGGGAAAGAGCAAAATGACTGCAAACAGTGATGCACTCACTCCGGCAGTGGATTCCCCGCCAGACCCATCTGGGAGAGAGAAAGTGCAGCACCCAGCACTCACAAAAGCCATACTCCTCTCTTCCTGTAATTCAAGCCTGAAATGTCTTTTTAGACATTTGGACATGCTTAGCTGTGTATGGGTTTATAACATTTCCTAAGTTCTTTCTTTCCTCTTTGGCATTCAGATCTAACCTTTCTGACTATCCATTCTTCAGGAAAATTAGCAAAGATCTAGTCTCTCTGCAAAGAATAGGATGAGGTAAGTGAACTTCTGCACTCAACTGGGCTCGTAACCTGCTGAGTAGTTTGCTTATAAAATGGGAGAAATGCTGTTAATCTCATTTGCTTTCTCTTGATGTCAAATATTTTCCTAAACATCTCCTACTGAGTGCAGAATACACTTCCCATTGAAATATTTGATCGCAAAAGGAAATGGTACATTTCTGCTTATGTCTAGATTTGATCTTATGCTGTTGTACTGTTCTGAGCACAAAAGCCTCTGGCCCAGAGGCTGTCAGATAAACAACAGCGCTGACTCTTTCCACACACACATAAAAAATACAAAAAGCTAAAATAGTTGGCTTGTCTGGTCATTACTCTAAACCTTTAGCTTTGCATCAGTGGTTCCCAGTGAGTTCATTTCCACAGTGGACTGAGTTAAATGTCCAATTTCTGGTGCCAAGTCATTAATCAAAACTGAAAAGCAGTTAGTTTCAAAAAAAATTGGCTTCTACTTGGGGTCATGCTAGATCTTCTTTAATGGGTAGTCTTTCTCTTTCAGCTCCCTTGTTGTCATCCATCTCCTTTGGAAACATCTCTTCAAGGAAACGTTTTACTAAAATGCTGCAGTCTTCATCTTTCATGGTTGCTGATCTTTGCTGGCTCCATAGTACGGCTGAGAATTAATTCTTTCATTTCCTTTTTTAAGGAAAGGAAAGATTCTACATTTTTTGCACATAGAGAAGGGAGGCTGTCACCCATGAGCTGGAAAAGCTGTTGGCAATGGCAAGGCCAAGTGAAGGCTCCACGTTGCCAGTGGGAAAAGAGAAGTGTTGACATTAGTTCTGTCATAAGATATTAAACTAATTCCTTGTTTCAGACCACCGCCATCCTGCTGAAAGGCGGAATCAGCTCAATTATTAGGCATGACAAAACAGCACAGCACTGAATGTGTTGCAGTGAAGAAAAACCTTGCCATACCTTCCTGGAACAAAACATTAACTTGCTGAGGGGAAAGGCAGATGTGGCTGCTGAGATGACCCAAGTCCGGAGAGGCAACTGTATCCCCATCTTGGGGCCAGGTCTGATGAAGAAAGTTTCCAAAACTATGCCACCGCTCCCCTTTAGCAATGACCCCGAGCTACACATTACTCTATTAGACACTTCAGATCATCTCCACTGCAAGCTGCAGCACTAAAACCCAGATGTTAAAACCATGTGGGTGGTATCAGTCCTTACCATTATTTCCTTGTCATCACAGGTAGATGGGATGACCCAAGACATTTTTCCTGTGGCTCTGAACTTTGTCATGAGCAGCGGTGGACAGCAGCGCTCCCTTGCTTTGGCCAGCAGAAGACGCAGGACAACAGAGAACCAGCCTGTGCCTGTGCCAAGACAAACCTCCTTTGTAAAGACTCAACTGGGCATCACCTTCTTGCTGCCAGAGCCTAAGGAATTGCCTGACAAGGCAAAATCAGTCTTGCAGGCGGTGGCTGCAAGGAAACATAGGTGACATTGCTCCATAGGCAAGACCCCGACCTCACCACAGTATGAATGTCCAGTCACTCCGGGCCCGGTCTACAGCCCACTGAAGTCGAGGGGTACTAAGGTCACTGAAGTCAAAGGGTACTAAAGTTGCAAGTTAAATGCAAACCATTTTCTGGTTTTCTAATCAAGACAGCTTAAAGTCATGAACAGTTTAGTAAAATTACTAGCATTAGTTTCCCAATTAATTATTGATTATTGCACATAAAATTTTATACAGTAATGCATGGTGGTCCCACAAAGTGATACTTATGTTTTAAGACAGACTTAAACATTTGGGCTAGGAAAATTTTGTCTCATTTTGAGTCACATTTTTGAAGACTTATACACCAGTTTGCTCCCTGGAAAAAAAACCACATGCAGAAGTGGAGTCATTAGTTACATTCTTTGCAACTGCCTGATTTCCACTTCTCTGTACCTGCAGAGACAAGCACGCACGTTTTCACGTTGTTGAATGAAACCACTTGACATAAGCCTTTCTGGCAAATCTCCATCCACATACAAATAAAAAGCTCCATCTCATTATACAGGGGGAAAAAGAAATTAATGCTGATTTTTAAGTGATTAGTAGCATACGCTCCATTAAAAAGCATGAGTTCAGATTACATTTGTAAGACGTTGCATCTGCAGGGTAATGAGGGACACCAGTGCTAGCCAATACTACAACTGTATTTTAAGGCCGAACGATACCGTTGAAAACTTCGAGGGCTCTTCTTGCCAGTCCCTCTTCCAGGGCAGCAGCAGCGACCAACGGGGCTCTGACACTTCCACATACACTACCTCAAGGAAAACAACACTTTCAGTCCTGCCTATCTGCTCTGTTCTGCGACAGCTTACCTTCAGAAAGGGCCTGTTTAACCAGCATTTGTCAAGCTCTGACCTCCTGCAACAGGGGCCCACAGCGCAGGTACAATAAAAATAATACATTTGTACATCTAGACAAATGAGTTCCTCCTTTTCCTTCAGCGGTGTCATCTTGGCTCGCGTGCTCCCTTCAGAGATGCTAACAACTGGCAGCTCTGCTCAGGGAGACCACTGATCTAATTTATTTTTCCTTCTCCCTTTAGGGAATGCTATCACAACGCTCTAAGATCATTGCCTTGTACATCTCACTCCCCTCCCCTGATGAAATGGCTCTGAAATGTCACCACCTGATCTGCGGGGGAAGCTGCACCCTCGCAAGCCCTTCCATTAACTATTCCTGTTGACAGCTCGTAGCTTCTTCAGCGAGCTGTCTCTCCTTACCCAAGGGGGTGCTTCTACAGGACCTTTGCGGCTGGCTTTTAACAGTCTCGTAATCACAGATCACAACATACTGGTTGACAAACTCCTGTTTTATTAATATTTTATCCTCAACACTAGCTTTTCCGTGATGTTGCTCAGCTTTAACTCAGAGACGCTATTTCCATGCCATCTCTCGATGTGTCTAGGGCTTAGCAGCAAGAGACATGTTTGGAAACCTAAATAACCCCACCTCTGAGGCCTCAGATCATGCTATTTCTTCTCGTTTTTGAGGCATTTGAAATGCTTTCACAAGATGGAGAGGAACTTTACAGGTTTGTGCTTGTTCTCAAAGCGTATTTGTTCAGCAACAGCTCCTTGTAAATGGATGATTTGGGGCTGTATTTAAACTGGAAAGCATTTCGGAACAGTTGGATGGGAAACGTGTTACAGGCAAACACAAACAGTCATCTGGAGGAGCTGCTCTCTGGGGGACGCCAGCCTGTCCTAGCGGGAGAACGTCAATGTTGGCTGGAAATCCATAATACATAATAAAACACAGGAAGCCCTTTTTCGTTATTGTTGCTACAAACTCTGGCAATTTTCTGTGGCATGCAATACTCCCCACCCTTGTGTTCAGGCGTTCCTCCACACTGCCCCCTCTCTTTGGGATGACTTCTCTATTCCAGCTCAGATAAGTAACATGTTGAAAAAAATAAATATTATATTTCTCTTCCTTCCCAAGGCGGCAGTTGCATGGTGACTTTCAGCCTTTTGACACGCTATGCGCATGATCTGGTAACTGGTAACCCCAGTTACCCATTGGCAGAGCTGTTGGGCATCAACTGCTTTGATGGACCAGAGAGTCGGTGCTTTTACAGGTCTCCCCCTGAAGGGGCAGAGCTTTTCTATTTCTCACACTAGGACTAGAAAACTGGTAGCTTGTACGCCAGTGGCAAAAGTACCCATTCCAAGATAATCTATTCTCCATCCAGGGTATTCCCTTTACAGATCAGTTCACAAAACCAGCTTTTCTTGGTCTATGAGAGGTTCACCAGAGCTTACCCCTGCCCAGGCTTTAACACGCACAATTTTGCATTTTCCCATCCTTATCTCCAATTTTGTCATGCCAAATACAAAATATACAAAATAGACCATTTACACATCAACACAGTAGCCCTGTGTGTTCTAAGACAAAAATAATTACCTTATTCATAAATACACATTCATTTGCCATTGTCTAACCTTGTCTCTTACCCCTATAAATATATAGCCAGATTCTGCATCACGGAAGCAAAAGCTCTGGCCCCTTAACTAAAGAAATAAATGAATAATTTAAAATTCTTCAAAATTATACCTAAAAATAGAACTGAACGCACATAGACTACAGAGGAATGTAGGCACTTGGTCATTAGTCTCTTGCTGCTCATTAAAATGCGTGATGATTTTTTATAAATTTATCATTGAAAACAATGAATGTATATAAACTCACAGTATGAAATTGCTGAGTAGGGACATTAAAGGTATTTGCTGATGCACTGTTGTTATTTCATGACAGCTGCCAGAATATCTTTATATGGAAATATTTATGTGTGTGTATATATGCATATATTTATTTATTTATGTATATATGCATCTACGTGTATATAAAAGATAAGCACAATGCAACGAAGACTACATCTAAAAAAAACTTGGCAACTGTTGAAGGCAGGTGTTTCCCATGGCTCTCTGTTAAAGAGCATACTGCAGTTAACGATGCTGTGAAAGACTGCCTGTAGACCAGAAACATATGCATCAACAGAAGATTACAGCCATGAAAGACCTGCAGGTATATGGGTAAAGAAACCAAGGCTAAATATCAGTGCACTCAATACACTCAATCCGACATCTAAAAGCATCTTTAAACAAAGAAGTTGTTGTCTCGAATGATACACACACCAGTAACGTGGGAGCTGCAAACATTGCTACTTCCGCTCTGGAATAAAATCAAAGGCAAAGGGCTGGATTCCTAAAAAGTAACGTTCAGTCTCCCACTTTTCCTCTTAGGTTACATCCAAGAGAAAGTAAAGCATAGGATCAGATTCTGGTCTTCCAGCAGTATGAAAGACCCCATTGAAGTCAACGTGTAAAACTCAGCGGTTCCCTACCACGCAATTTTTCTACATAGCATTTGTGCCACTTCCCACTGGAATTAATGGCGGCCCTGAAAAATCTCCTGAACTTGAGGCTTGCGCTGTGGAGCGGATGCACAGCTGCAGAGGGAGCAGGATGAGTGGGAAAGTCTTGCCATACCCCATGCTCCCCTGGCAAAGACCCCTGCCTTACGCCCGCTCTGTAGCGTTAGCTACGGCGCTTTCTGATCTGGGACCAGGGTTTGCCACCTATTGTTTCTTAATAAACATAAATAAATAGATAAAAGAAAATGTGAACGAGTCCACCTTGGTTAAGTGGCCTGATCAACTGTGTTATGTAGCACACCTGGCCTGCAACAGAGAACCAGGCAGTAACCTTAGCAGGGAAACACAAGCCTGGGGAATCAGTTCAGCCTCACAGCCTGGGCTGCCCTGTCTCCCTAGGCTCATCTCTGCCCTCCAAAGCCAGCCATTGCCCCTACCTGGGCTTAGCCCTGCCTTTTTATAGTCAAAGATAACATACTGCACATCAGAACTGATGTACAATATGTCTGGCTTTCCAAATCTGGAAGCCAGTAATAGCATGTTTCTAGCAGTAACTGCTGGTCTTCCTGAAAAATGATAATATTTTCTTTGAGTTATTTAAAAGAGAAATAACAATCTGGCTCCCTCCACCAACATTACAAGCACCTCCCTCAGGGAACTATTTTCAACCCAAGAAAACAGCAAATGCAAGGTATTTTCAGGCGGGTGGATTTTATCTGGAGTTCTAGCAATTTAACCGAAGGTTAGAAACTCCGGCCATATCCTAATGCACGTAGTTTCCTTCTGTTTACCTGTGTAGGCTCTAATCACCTGTGCAACATCTGTCGGTACTCTAGCGTCACTGGCAAGACACCAAAATAACCGTATTCTGTATAACAAACAGTTGCAGTTTCCATCTCTCTCCTGCTCTGCCTTCTTCAGCCTACAAAGCCAGAATAAACCCTTCCTGCCTGCCAGGGTGGGAGTGAGATCAGAAAACGTCCCTTCAAGGGTGTGATAGAAACCAGAATTACACGATTATGGTGTTTCTTCAAAAATGTGTCTTTGGGTAATTTTGAGTTCCTGTATGAAAGAGTAGGATTAGACGATAAAAAATAAACCACAATCAGAGCAGCAGAGTTAAATACTGAGCCTTTTTGGACAAACAAACTCAGGAGCACTCAGAGAGACCGCTGGCCACACCCTCCAGATTTCCAAGATACACCTTTTGAAGCACTTTTTTTTTAAGCACAGATTTGTTTCCAGGTTTGAGGGCAACAGTACACCAGCAGGAGAACAGAACCACCCTTGCAATGTGTTTTGAGTATGCGGGGGGCGACCGCCTCGCTCCTACGGGGTCTGCAATCAGAGCAGAGACAGCAGAAGAGGAGAGCAGTGGGGAGAGGCAGCCGAGATACGGAGGTAAAGTGACTTCCTCAAGATCGCACACCAGGCCAGAGCTGGAAGGGAGTCACCTCACCAGAGTGGGGTTTTTTACCTCCGGGTTTTCCAGCGGTCATGGCTGAACCAGCGTCAGGGTTGTCGAGACTCTCAAAGTCTCCTTTTTATCTTTCCCATCCCCTCGGCTTCTCCCTTTTCTCTACAGCAGACATTTCCCACGAGGTGAAGGAATTCACAGTGCAGCGAAGGTGCTCCCACCCCTCGGGGAGCACCTAACACCTCCACTGCCCCACCTGGACTTCACCGCTGCCATCCAGCCCCACCGGCATCTCCTCCTCCCCGGAGGTGGGATCAAAGAGAGACCTCCTATGGCTGCAACTCAAGCGTGAGACCCAGCCGCGATGACAGAGATGCCTGCGTTGCACAGCAAACCTGCAGTTGCCATATCCGCTGCAGCTAACCATCTTACAGGTCCTGAGGAAAAGGCAAAACAAAGCTATAGGATTACACTTATGCTGAGGGAATACAGGGATCCGTAACTCAGACGTTTGCTTTGCTGATTAAGATCAGTGAAGTTAACCGAAGAGCAAAGACAAAGACAGTCGTCTCATATGTGTATTTTCAATTTATAACTTACTCTCTCCTATTTTTTTTCCTTCTCAAATCTTTCAAATTAAAAAAAATAAAACACAAAAGCAAAATAAAAGCAAAACAGCTTTTTTTGAGCTTTGAGAGGCGAGAAGTTTGGTGTACATGGCTGAAGAAAATAACGTGCTTTCCTGTTGCTGAAAAATATCTCATGCACTTGGATTACTTCAGTTTTTCCTCCAAATTTACACAGATGCTGCTGACCATTTCCGTTTTATACTGATTAGCTTTTTCAAGGAAGCAGTTTTTTCCCGAAACACTCCTTTCCTTCCTGAAGAAGCCTGGTTCACGTTAGAGGATGTTTCTGTCAGAATGAAGTCAGAGAGTTATTTTTAAGCTTAAAGTCTTGTGTAGAAAGTGGTTCTCCAAGAGTTGTGAAGAAAGTAGTTTGGAAAAAAAACCCCAAACCTATAAAAATACCTTTTTTGCCTTAGCTTGTTTTTTTTTTTTTAATATATTTTTTATTTTTCGAAGGACAGGGGGTTTAATAGCTTTGAATAAATATAATTGCATCTGCTCATCTCACTCAGAAAATATTCCTACCAAATATTGTAAGCATATTTTGATATGACAACAGTAAATAGGAGCAGAAAGTAACTCCCAGTAGTGACAAGAATTTTGTCATATGCTACAGGTGTGTTGGTTTCTGCCCCTGACTGAGATTACCCACATATGGGTTTGCTAGGTCTGGGCTGAGCGGTATTATCCGATCTGTGCAGGACTGACAAAACTTGATTGGATTCTTTTTTCCTCTGCCTTTCATAATGCCATTACCAAAATTGCTGAAACAATATGGAAAGAAAAATCACATAAATAAAACATAAACGCGTCTTAAAAGAAATCATAAACTCCAAAGACTTGATATAGTGAGCAATACCAGGAACAGTATTCAATTAAGGAAACATAGTAAATAATCTGAAAATTGAGATCTGTATACCTTGTGGCGATGTAAGATCAAAGAATATGTCTTCTGGGATCTCTCTGGACTTAAACTCAGGCACCTGCCTTACACAGATGGATTAAAAGGGTAATACAAATCTTGGGAACAGATTTTGTCTCTCGAAACTATAATTAATAAAGGTGCATTGCAAATTAATTATACATACATAAATAACAATTTAATATATGCAAATATTTATAAGAACTACTGCTGCAAAACGCAGGGTTTTTGTCTGCATGTCAGTGCTAAGCTTCCCTTGACTTTACCAATGGAAGATCAGGTGACAAGTTTAAATTAAAACGTAATTGGTGAGATTATCCTAGGGGAAAAAGGGCTCTTGGGGACAAGGGAGAGCCACTCCGAGAGTTGGGACAACTCTGTCAAGCGATTTCCAAAACAAAATTACTGTTTTTCTAAAACTTGAAACGCAGCCAAAAATTCAGCCCCGAAGTTTAAGAAAATCACCACTGTACCCATCAAACTGCTGAAAGACTACAGCTCCCTGGAAAGGGTAGAAGTCCTTTTTCACCCTAATAATGCACATTTTTCTGTTCTCTCACTTCACCATTACGCTCAAAAACAAGAAGCCCCACCATAATCAAGGAAGGGGGGGGACCGGAGGGGAATCCCCTGCTTCCCAGTTAAAGTCACACGATCTGACTTGCTGGTCCAGATGCGACCGGAGTCTTTTGCAAATTAGCGGACACCCCCACACAGCAGGTTTTTAGGGGTGGCATTTACTCTGTTCCTCGCTGGTTATTTCCAGGCACTGCAAAACCTACCTCTTCGTAACATCTTCGTTGACAGACTGGCCACGAAAGCACACCTGACATAGCTTGGAACAGAAGAGATCCGTCAGGCTCTCATAAGTCCCTAAAGAAAGTTAAACCAAGTAGAGTCAGTGCGGAACAGCTATACTTTCTGCTCCTTATACTGTCTCTCTGCTGCACAGAAAATTTATAGCCTTCACGTTCCTGAACTGACACCTTCCCTGTTAATCGCCTTCACCGGTGATACGATATAGCTGTAAAAATAATGTTCAACTGACGCTGGCTTGGTTTTGTATTTCTTACCCAAGTAATGCACGCAATGCAAAAATCACGTTTCCTTGTATGCTTCCAAGGACCCCGAGTGTACACACATCCACACATGCGTGCACACAACTGTGCTTAGGAGCCATCTGTCACAATCAGTTTCTTAAATTTAAAAACATTATTAACTCGGAGACAGGAAGGAGCCTCGGGAGCAAGGGGAAAAAAATTGCTAAGATAATGACTTTACTCTAAATAACCTGGCAATCTCTCTTTCTTTGGCATTTTTAAATCACTTAGAAAGACAGAACATGACGAGGCAACTTGCATGACCAGTGTCACCGGTTTAGGGTTTCTTCAAGCAGCTGAATTTATACTGCTGTAGGGTAGAATAACTTTATTTTTTATGCTTAGCTTATAACTATGGAAAATCCTTTATAAGCATACTTCCTCCTAACACACAGTATCTATCCAATCTATCCCGAAGCATGAACACTGACCCATATTCTTCCTTTCAAAAATGGCAACGGTCCAAGGAGTTTTCCACTCCTACGGTTTTGGGGTTTGGTTTGGTCTTGTGTTTAGGAGCTAATTTCTCCTAACGTACTACCAAACTATTACAGGTTCTCAGAGAGAAGATGCTCATGAACAAGGTCCGCTCTCATGAACCAGTTGCCTGCCTGCTGAATTTCTTGCATATATGGGTGGGAAAAGGTAATATCGTCGGTGCAAGACGCTTGTCACGTGGCAACACCATAATCCAATACCAAGCTTAACAACAGTACTTATAGATCCATTACAGAGCTCTAGTAGAGTTTAAGGGACCATTCAAAGACAAGGAGAGCGCGGGAAATGAGAGCGAAGAAAGAAAATGAGAAAAAAAGTTTGTTTATCCAGCATGTGAGCAAGTCACAGCAGGACTGAACAAACACACCAGATGACACGGTCAGCAGGGAAGGAAATACCCAGCGTATAGTCGTAGGTGAGCCAAGATTATCCATTAATCTAAAACTGCAGAAAATGGAAAATATGATCACAACCTCTAGTTGAAAGGAGGGGGAAAGGGAGGAGAAAAATACTAGACTCTGATAATCTCACCTTGTTCAGTAAGCCTTTTTTTTTTCCCCACTTAAATCATTGAAATAAAGAAGAAAGTTTGCTGCTGGTGTCTGTTTGGCTGCTCTTAATCAAAGACATTGAGTGGATTTCTTAATGGCGTTCCAGTAAACACTGCAATGAAAATAACACTAAATTAGATCTTAACCAGCCAGCAATCTGATTAGCAGATACAGATCTTTATGCATGTATTTTACTTCCTTTTCCCTTAAAAAATATCCCAACATTTTCTTCCGCCATCCTGGAATTTTCGTCATTAATTTGCTACAATTCATATAAAAATTAATAAAATCCAAGGGCTAAAAATCTATCATCGTTGAAGTTTTACGAAGAGATACATAGTTTTAATTTACAAAGGAAGTTTTAAAGCATTGTTATGGTTAAAGACTATCTCAGTTTTTACAGAACAGGCTTTTGTTATTTAAATAGCCAGTTGCCGCATAAAGCCAAGTTTCTGAATCCAGAAGCTTGTGAGCAGCTCAGCCCAGCGAGGGCAGAGGGCGCCCTGAATATTTCCAGCAAACACTTCACACTTTTTTAGGGCTGGGCTTTTATATTTGAAACATCTTCAAAAAAGAAATGGTAAGTTAGGGAAACATCATTCATAGACAGAATTGAGCTGTGGGCTTCATCCCAGCATCTCATTACAGGAACCCCTCTAGCTGCCTTAATAAATTTGAAGAAGCTTTCATTACAGGACAGTCCTATTTGATGGAAGACATTTATCTTATGATCGATATGTAACTATGCTCAATGTTAAAGAGCCATTCTCTGCAACTGTGAAAGGTGAAATAGTGTATGAATGTTTCATGGAACATACTTCATTGACTTACACTGAAGAAAAAGATATATTTGTTTCAAGAAATGCATGTCTGATTCTATTGGGCTTTATATTGTAAAATTAAGAATATTTATTCATTTCATATCAGAGCAACCAAAGTTTTTTAAATATTTACTTTTCAAATACTTTAATAACTACATTATTAACAATAACATTTTTTTGTGGTTTAATGTTTCCAAACGTAATGATTTTTATTTGCTTCTAGTTCTCCAATGTTTAACCTCACAATAGTGTCCCAGTTAAGACTCCTTTGGATTGACATGAATGATGTCAACTGAGACTAAAAAAGACAGCAGATTAGAAATATTATAGGATTTTAAACAAAAACAGTTTGCGGATCTTTCTAGGCAAAATAATAACTATGAAGAACAAATTAATATAGATAGCAGGATTCACACACATGTCAGTGAAAACATTCTGAAAAAAATTCTTACAAAACAGCACATTCCTATCCATAGCCGGATGTATCAAGTCATTTTTGAAATTCTCACTCTCTTTTATACCCTGTTTGGAAGCTGCACGCAACTGAGCTAAATTAATTTCTCCGTGTTGGAGATTCAGTACGAGCTCTTCGCTTCTGGCACTGGAGCCAAACTCTGGTCTCAGCGACACAGTTATGCTGCTCATGTGAGCCTGTGGGAATGTAATCAGGGAAACTGGTAAAATTTCTGGTTTTACTAGGCAAGCTGAAAGCAGAATTTGGCCCTGCACAGGCTTAGTCTATAACAGTTAGAGATTACCTAGGTGCCTCCTTCCCTCTGTACGGCTTTGACTCTTTTCGGTGTCAGACCACAAGCCTCCCAGAGAGCTTCCAGTCATGGAAAACTTTTTCACTCAGGTTGATGCAAACAAACTCAGACTCTTAACCTCAAAGGGGGCAGAACGACGTTTTAATGCTGCAATTGCTCCCCTTCATGTCCCCCAGTTCATCTCCAAATGCATTTAATTTCACATCCACCTCTCTGGAATCACTATTGTCCCTTTCCTCAGAAGTCATGACTTCTCCCATTCAAAATCTACAGCTTTACGTTGTCTCGCTTTTTGGTTTCTAAGGTTTCCTATAGCTTTCCATTTCATATTTCCATTCTTTTTATCTTCCAAGAGGTCCCACAAAGCTTTCCCTATCTGGTCTCTTTTGGGTTCTTTCCATCCTCTTCAAAGACCAAATCTCATCCCACTACAGATAATTGTTACTGCGTTTTCGACAGACTCCCATCGCCTCCTTTTTGACTGTTGTGTCAAAGCTGTCGACACTCCCGAGCAAAATTTTCCTAGAATTATGATGTGCACAAATTTCCATCTGCCCCCAACTTAGACTGGGGCTTTTCCCTGTGTCATAGCTACCAGCTGAACCAGTGCAATCACTAACACAGACAGGCAATGCTGGCATTCACAGCCACAGAGCTGAGTGGTTTTGAGGTATAATGAAACTTCAGAGTTGCAGATATTCTTTTTTTCCCCTCCTCTATTGTTTAATTAATTTTATTTTGCTTATTTATTCAGGCTGATGGGCTGTCATCTTAAAGGTGTGCTGAATTGAAGGCCCCATTAACTATGGGAAGCTTAAATTTAGGGTCACTTTTTCAAAATAACAGAAGTCTCTTGGAACAAACTCCTTATACCATTATTATTACAAGAAATTCCAAAGAACACAAAGTCCAACACGGAAATCAAAGGCAAAAAAAAAAAAAGCAAATGGAAGATCATTTGTTAAAACTGACTGCTTCTAAGAGGAACATTTTTACAAGTAATACAAAAAGCAATGAAAAGGTTCTCACCAGACTTTATTGAAATATCTCTGGGGAAAATCCATTAGAAATACATTTGCAATCAGTCCAGTATCAAATTTCTACTGTAAATATGGCAATTAAGAAGGTCAAGTTACCCGAGGTTGTGTAAGAGAGAGATGAGCAGTTAAAAAGGAAATTATGTTGAGTGCATTTTGTATACGATTTATGTCTTTTACTCTCTGTTAAAGCACATTGTGCTTTTTCTTATATGTTACATGACATTATATTCACAATAACAGGCTACTGAAATAATGACCCATCGTTGGCTTCCTTATCTCCATGCAAATGCTTTGGAATTGTGCTTGAATCCGATGCGCTGATTAGCTGAGCGCTGAATCCATGCCAATAAGAGAATTGCTGTAAATTGTTGGATGAGTATAAATTACACCCACAGCACTGGTGTAGCAGAGAAAAATATGTAACTTGAGATTATGAAGTGTCCTGCTGTGACATAAATGGAGTGGAAAGGCACTTAGTCCAGGGAGGACCATAAATGGTTTAAAGCCAAAAACTGCCCAAGTAACGTGTATGGGTAGAAGAGTGATTAAGGGAGTGACAAAAGTGAAGGTAGTTATCTGACGTCTAGTGCTCCGTGGTTTCATAATAAAGGGTATCCAGGAGCAACCCCAGCTTCACCCACACACGGCCGTGCTGCACAGCCACAGCTGTATTGATATATATGTATGAGGAAATGCACGGGGAATGGGATCTGTGAATTCACCTCGATTTAAACCTCCTCCCCCACGCACCAGAAAGAAAGTTATTCTGAACCAGGATCAGTTCATCAAGGCCCCACGCTCTATACCATTGGGGTAGTCTGCTGGTAACATACAGCATCTCCGGCACAAAAGTGCAACCTCTAAGTGCAATTGCAAACTCGTGTAACATATCTGGCTCTGTAAACAGTGCCTGTCTGCAGAGACATGAGTGAGGAGAGCCAGCATCTCGCACTAAGGAGGGCTACACCGTGGTACAGCCCCGGCAGGGCAGCAGAGCTGTCACTCAAGGCAGCAAGTGGCGACCAGTGCATGGACAGCCATGGTCTGGCCCCTTCATTAGCAACATGCGGGAGAAGTTCAGTAGCTGGGTGAAAAAAGATAATGCTGGAGACACGAAAAAATAAAAAGCCTAAAAAGAGATGGCACCGAGAAAATGGAAATAGAACACAGAAAAATACGGGGTGGAGAAAAAGCAGACATCTTGCAGCCCTAAAGACAACACCGGTTGGAAGCTTTCAGGCAGCAAACGGTAACGAACACCAGAGGACAGCCTCCAAGGACAAGACAAGGTCCCTGGAGAGGCCACAGAACGAAGGAGGCACTGAAACTCCCACCCATTGCTTCCCACGCATGGCCACCAGAGTCAAAAGACTTTTGATTTTGTGTGCATGGAGACTGACCCTTAATGTCATTAAGTCAGGACTGGAGAGTAGCATAGAAATGGCTCCTTTGGATGTTTTGTTTACAAATTCCTCATCATAGCGTTTTCAAAGCTCTTCATAGTCATTAAAAGATTTCTTCTCACAATGCTCCTCTGGAGGCAACGTAGTAGTGTTATTTCCATCCTGCAGGAAGGAAGGCAGAGAGGGTCAATGTTACTTGCCCACACATCATAGGATGCCTGAAGCAGAGCGAGGAAGTGAGCTCAGGTTTCCTATGTTCCCCTTCATATCCTGCTTTATCCTTTTCTACTTCTCTCTCACCCCTTGTGAATGGGCAATGATGGGAAAGATGCTGCTTCTGTGCTCAGAAATAAAACAGTCACGACAGTAGAGAGCCACCGCTGAGTCTAGTCTGGCTTCCATTTAAATCAATATCTAAAGAAGTTTGGGACTGCTTTAGGTAGATCTTACCAAATATCCCAAAAGCCGTGATTCATCTTGGAGACAGAACAACTTCAGCCAAAAAGACACCAAACCTTACTGTCAATACAACAGTTAACCAAAAGGTAATTAATTAAAAATATAGAGATAATGAAAGATAACAAAACTTTCGGAGAAATATAGGACTGACAGATTTCAGAGGGAAAAAAGAGGAGGGCTTTCTGTGTTTGGGAACAAAAATTAGTCTCAGCATGTCCTTATCCTTTATGTGAAGGAAAAAGAACGTGTGTTGATACTGTTAAAAACCAGAAGTATTTGTTAGTTTTTCTGCTTTCATGTTTGAAAAGAAGGACGATATACACAAAAGGATGATAAAATTCTGCTCAGTTAAGTGGTTACCCAAGCATAGATTTAACATGTAGGTGAGGGATATGGCCCTATGACAGCAAATACCAAAGTTAAACATCAGCTAGGAAAAGACTTTTTAAAATGTGCTGTCCTGAACAAACTGCACCTTTTAAAAGTGGACTGGATTTTTGCAAGAACTAGGAAAGTTCAAGGTCAGAAAGACGAATATCGTGCTGATATTAAACAAGCAGGACAGCAGACCTAGATAAAATACATAAAGCCTGTAGAAGAAGCGTGTTTTCATTTTTCATTAGCATTATAAACGTGATTGATAAAAAATAAATTTCCAGCCAAAAAATAACACCTATAAACTTTTGCAAAGCATTTGAATCAGTACCACCAACATTCTAATTAGCAATATGCATGATCAGTGGGCTACATGGCAAATAGCTACACACAGCGTAACAGACAGATTTCCAAAAGGTGTCGACGGGGACCTGCCATTGACTGGTTCAACAGGAATCTGTACTACCGCAGATGATATTGAAATTTTCATTGATAAACCAGTAGCAAACATAAAATCTCTGCTGTTATAATGTGTGGGCAACAGAAAACATCAAAACTGACCTTACTTAAAAAATTCTTTTTCTGCTTCTTTCTTTCCCTTCCATTTTAGCCAAACTTTTTTTGCAGTATGATAAGTGGGGAAAAAAAGCATTTTCTTTTCTACTTCTAGGGTTTTTCCAACAGAAATACCAGTGCATAAACAGTCTCTGAGGATTAAAAGTACTTTACGTAAATTTATTTTGGATACTCTTTAACCACCTTTGTTCTCATTGTCCATGCACTTCTTAGTTTGGTTGCAGTGGGATTTTCCCCACGCGTTCAGACTTGAAGGAATGCCCCTCCACTCTTTTTTTTTGTGGTTGGACTCGATGATCTCAGAGGTCCCTTCCAACCACTAAGATTCTGTGATTCTGTGATTCAACCTGATCCACCCCGTTGCATTGCGTGCATGATCTAGGGCCTTTCTTATAACTTCCTCTGGATCTAGCCTTACGGTCTTGAGGGGAAATACAATCTTATGGTTGGCTCCTCACACCCCTGTGAGGAATTCTTTTCCAGTTGTCACACTCTCTTCCATTCTCCTGTTCACTCCCACAAATGCCCATCCCCACAAAACGATCATGTGCGACTTCAGAAAAATCATGAAACTTGGGGAAAATGAAGGATTCTCGTAAACCTGTGACAATGTGTTTCCACTTTGCTGAGAACCACAAAAATCACAACTCTCTTGCTTCCTCAGAAGTAGATCCTGCTGGCAGCTGGCAAGTCAGCCATCCCCACTGGCTTTAAACATCGTCCATATAATTTCGTATCGATACATGTAACCTCTTTGCTTCCCATCCTTATGCCCATATGTTTAGATGCTAAGGTTTCCTTCAGACTCATTATACAGGCGAACCGTGCATGAGATGAGAGTAACATCTTAATTAGCGGTGTCACTGACACATTTTCTGCAAGAAAACCTTCCACTGAACCAGAAATTTCCCATATGCTTCTTTATATTGATTTGCACCTGTTGTCACTTCTGTGCCAACAAAAATACCTGAATGGAGTATGAAGGAAAAATGTCAGGTTTGTGGTGCTACTAGAGCCTTTGGCTGCAGGTCAGAGCGAGTCCCTGCTGCCAGCCACCCAGGGACAGGTTTCAACAGCCTCTTGCAAACCCAAGGCAACTTCTTGCAGGATGAAAAGGTGAAGCCTGACCAACACTGTTTCCGCACCAGCGAGCGCCCCACGCGGGAAAACATTAGGCCGATCAGACAAGCGTCTCCAAAGAGAGCAAGACTATCCGGGCACTGCCATTAACCACAGGATCCTCTAGTCAAATAATGAATTTACCCAAAACCAAAACACCAAAAGCAATGGCCTGAGGGTCAGCAGAATAGCAATTGCTAATGGTGTACCCTCTGTGGAAAGAGCTGTTGGAGAAGGAGACATCAGAACAAGTGGCTGAAAGCCACAAGCTGCAAGAAGGAGCAGCAGGCTGTGCTAGGTTACATGCTAGCTTTCTGTTTTAGCTGCTTTCCCAAAGACATAAACATCGAGCTGTTCAGAAACCGGTGGGAGCCCAGGAGTCAGAAACGTCTTTCCTATCCCATGTCCGAATTCCTGCTATTGAGCACGGGGCAAACACACAACACACCCAACAAACATATCATACCCCATCTTCCTTGTAAAATGAGCATGCGTTAGCTTGGTCAGGGTCAGGCAGCTTG
Source organism: Larus michahellis (assembly GCF_964199755.1). Lineage (NCBI taxonomy): Eukaryota > Metazoa > Chordata > Aves > Charadriiformes > Laridae > Larus > Larus michahellis. The sequence continues at coordinate 34,556,638 of NC_133898.1, forward strand.
CCTGCTCAGCTGCCTGATCCTGCTACGCTCAGCCTTGCTTCCCTCCCTCTGGGTGCTGGGAGCAGTGTTTGCCTATTCCCTGCTTCTGGATACACCGACCTAAATCGACACCACTGCTTACTGTCATCATGGAGAATATGAAATATTAGACACAGTGGGTGTTTCTTTTCAACAAAAAGGTGTCGATTCAGGGGTCTCAAATCACAGGTCTTTGTTTCGTCACATTGACTCCCTATATACACTCTGCAAACCTCTGGTGATGCTAGCATTTGCTTCTGATGCTTCATGCAGTCTTATTTTATTTCAGTGGAGACAACCCCAGTGGAGACAACTGGCTCCACTCTGCCCTTCTGCCATGCTAAATATCTACCAGAATATGACCCTCCAGTCCATTTCAGTAGGTGCTTTATTGTTTTGGTACCTACTTGTACCTGCCTGGAGACTGGGTATAATGTGGCGTTGTGGCTGCACATCTCTCTCTACACACACTTAAGTGATGACCAACCCAGGGCTCGGTGTGCAGTCTTCTGCCCAGATGCATCTTCTAGTATGGCCGTCACGCAAAAAGCAGAATTATATTCTAGAATACCTATCTGGCTTCTCTTCGCCAAGGCAAACAAACCCACCTACTGTGCTTCAGGAGCCAGTTTTTCCTATGCCATCAACAGAGGCCACTTCACTTGGTTTATATTTCTGGCACAAGAGACAGGCCTGAACAACTTCCTCAATGTGACTGTTATTTGAGGCCAGTAAAAAGCATTTCTGGCCTTTCTCTGAGGTTTTCCAATCCCTAAATGACCTTCACGTGTTGTTTCCTATACTTTTTCCTGTAACGTCTTAGGAATTACAGTCCTCCTGCCTTTAAGCAAAATTCCATCAACAACTAAGATTTTTCCCTTCGGTCCCTAACAGGGTCCAGTATCATGCCATCTGGCCCACAGCCTGCTGAAAAGTTTGATTGCACTGAAAATTTGAAAGTCCCATCTTCTGCGGGTGGAATATCAGTCCTTATTTAATCTGAAGTTGAAAAAGAAGTGGCAGATATTTACTTGTATATGTGGGGTGTTTATCTCGCACAAATCTTCCGTAACACCAAAACCCCACGGGTGTGCAAATTATATCCGTGTAGCTGAAAAAAACAACTCCATGAAGGAAAGAGGTGAGAGAAAGTTGCATGAGTAAACATCACCATCTACATGAGCACTCGGATCATAACTTTTTCTAGTGATTCATAAACACCTACACTCCAATTTTAACCCCAATATTTAAAAGGTGCAACCCCCCTGGAGGCATTCACAGCTAATTTAGGTATATGTTTAATACAGATATTTCCCTTCTCTTAAATAAGGTCATAGTATCAGCGGGTAGACCTCAGCGTTCTCTCTTTTATAAAGAAAAGGAAAACTTCATATATCTCCGGTATCTCAGTGCCCAGCACAAGCCAGAGGGTGGGTGAGAAAATCATATTCCCTACCACTGCAGTGACAGCACCTTCTCCATGATAAAAAAAAAGCCTGAACACCGTTACAACAACCAAAATGTTCCCCTGCCTCTCTTTTAATAGATTACAATTTTCCAAGTTGTTATTTACCCCAAGATTTCATTTCCTGAACGAGACTGCCATGCAAAACTAGCTTTCCTCTTAACCAAAAGAACTGGTATTACACAAGTGCGATCTTGACTGATGTACTTTTCTGTATCCAGCAGAAAGTTTAAAATGTTTACTTGCTCTCAGACGAAAGTCCTTTTTTGCTGCAATACCCCAGTGAAGAGCTGCTTTTGCATTATAAGCATTTCATCATCAACTACTTGCTGTGCTACACTTATTCTGATATCCATTGGTTTCTGCTGCCTTTGAAACCCATGGGTCTTCATCTCAGGTATCCCTTTATGACCCTCAGATTTTCCATTACTCACGCAGTTATCTTGTGTTTTACCAAGGATACACACTACATCTATGGGAAGAAAATCAGGCATTATGGCTGGATGGACCCCTCATGCGAGAGCATCCATCACTCAGTTTAAATGTAGCCTTAGCTTCCCAAACGTAGCTCTTAACCTTAGATCAGTTACACTGATTTTTCATAATCTCCATTTAAAATACATCATTCACATACTAGGAGGAGGGGTACTGTGGAACACAGTGCTTCCCAAATGTATGTTACACAGAGTAATAGTACACCTTCGCTGCCCAAGTTTAGTTAAACCTATGAAAAACATGAGAAGGGATGTCAGCAATAAGACCATCTTCTAATTGTTTTCCCTTACCAGGGCACCTGCTCCTTAAGCTCCAGCAAAGTGCTGTTTAAGCTGCCTTCAGCTATCCTCCACATTTCTGGAGAGTTTCAACTTCTAATGGGTTTTAAAAGCCCCGTGCTTTCACTCAGGTATTTTGTTAGTTTGTTTTACATCTGGAGTGAGCGCGGGCAACCGCGCGGCGCCCTGCAGTGCGACGGAACCCTTTGGCCTCCACCTGAGGTCTGACAAATCACCCGTCTGCAGCTTCAGTTCCTTCACAGCATCTTACTGAGCACCCAAAACGGCAGAGCGCATCTTCTTCACCAAATGGGCTTCGGTCTGGCTTCCCCCATCGTCTTCCATGCAAATCAGATGGGGCTAAAAGCGCGGAGCATATCTTTGGTTCCATGGTAACTGGAAGTCGAACTATATAAAGCCTCAGAACTTGGTCAACAAAAAAGAAAACTAGGCCAGAACATTGTAGTTTTAAAAATCCCACCTGAGAAGGTTAACAGTGTGACCTCCCCACCCTGGCCTCGCCATACTGCCTTGCTGACTCTACCCATTCTTAGGGTTAATTTTGTGATCTGGGAGGCCAATGAGATAGCCTTTTCCTTAAAACTTGATTTTATTTTTAAAGGCTTATTTTAAATGCACCTTGTAAATGAATTTTAATTTGACCTCTAATTTGAACTAATGATCAGTACTCGTATTTACTAGTACTATGAACCAGACCCGGGACAGTTCATAAATCTGGGGTCGATTTTTTTTTTTTAATTATTTGCTCACTGGGACATATACATAAACTACAAAACACCATAGACTATTAACTCACATCTTTTTCCCTTATGGCTCCAAAGCCAAAGCGTTCCTCCCTCTCCGATTCGTTTTTTTAATCTTCTCTGAATCCATTCAAACTTTATCCAATAAGTGTCAGTAAGTGATAGTCATATTGAATAAATGCAGAATTAGTAAACCCTCTAATTCCAAAGTGTTTAGCTTTGGAGCGCAAGAAGTTAAACACTTTCTTGCAACACATTGTAAACATGTCAATGTGTTTAACATTTTAAATGTGTTCTGTTCCCTTGCGCATGTGTTTAGAAAAGAAACAGGTTATGATATTTAACTAGTGAATGGATATATGTGCTCATTCCTACCAACACTTTTTAAACACTTGTGGACGCTTAAAATTATGATGTGTTTAAGATTTGAACACGTTTGCTTTTCTACACTTCTAATCCAATGAATGTTTGATGCATTTATTTAGAACAGCAACTTCTGATCAGGCTAGCAAAGCACACAATTTGTAAATAGCAACGCTTGATCTTTTTCTGACCATTTCTTCATTCTACTCAAAACTAGCATCTAATCAGGTGAGATTTTAACACAGGGTAAAGAAACTTCTCCCAACAGAATGCAACGATTGTGCTAAGCTGAAGCTGATCTCATTTGTGAGGCGCAGAAGTAGCTAGAACGCCTAAAATGCGCTTTCTTTCTCAAAGACAAGACTTTGCACTACATGGGAAACACAGGAAGTTTGCAACTGGAACGAAAAAAAGCCCAAGGAGAACATCTGCAAACATTTTTAAGGAGGGCTTTTTATTACGTGCTCTATAGTTGGATAAAAGCATAAATTATCTGGAAATAAACTGGCTATACTACTCACCTACACGCGTATGGGGTTACTCAGTGAGGAACTGGCAAAGCCCCAAGCATCTTCGACTCCTGCTTTACCTGAGCTCTGCTCACTGGTCTAAGCTGTGCTTGGGCTATTTCTGAACCTCCAAACCACCAAGCAGCTGCTAACAGCTGTCATTTAAAAAAAAACAAATGCCAGCAATAAAATTTTATCTATCATTCCTCCAAATTAGCTTAACCTGAGGCCAAGCACAGGCAATGCTCAGTGCTTAGACCCATGACACGCTATTTCAGGACTTGTGAATGATAAAAATGGGTTCTTTTTTAGTGTGATAATTTGAATTTCCCTGTAAAATCCAATTGCAGTGGTTGTCAACCATTTTCATACCGTGATCCTGTTACAACAAAAGAACAGCTTTATGTCCCCACTCTTGCCTGCTCCCCCCATCTTCCACCCTTGAACCTGTCCACAGGAAGAAGGAGGCTACTCGAGATTCCCTGGGATATCTTTACGAGCCAGAAAAACAGCACTTAAAGTCCATCCAGGACTGGGAATAGACACATCCCATTCTATTAAGTGGAAAGGAAAAATTAACTAAGTTCTTAAGGGTATCTAATGTGTCTGCCTTAAATCTTGTTCAAGCACCAATAAAAATGGATAATTCAGAAAGCCGGGGGGTATTTTTAATTTTATTTGAGAGTCAGCCATCCCCAACTTCATTCATAAGCCTGTATTCCGGCTGTGCCAGTAAGCTCAGAAACCTCTGTATCTGTGCTGTGTACCGTTGTGCTGGGGGCTGGACTGTTGTGCTGGAAAGAGCTCGCGTCCACCAAGGGGTCAAAGCAGAGACAGAGCACACCAACTCTTCCGGTCCCCACCGCAGGCCAGGGGAAGTAGAACTCACCTCCCTCATGACTTTTCCTGGCACGTCACCTCCAGGCTGCAGAAAGGGAACGGTCAGACGACTTACAAATGCAAAAGAAAACAAAGTACTCACTTAGCCCTTGTATCAGCCTGTGAGATGCACGTCCCCACTTCCGAGACATCAGCAGGAGTCTCCCCTGGCCCTTCCCGAGTGACTGCCCAGCCTTGGCAGGGACAGACCTTCTGGAGCTCTTCGGTCCTGGCCTGCAGAGGGGGAAGCATGAACTGCTGCAGGATCTTGCCATTCTCACCCCAGGGCATGACAGCAGCCCAGAGCGTTCGTATTTCTCAGCATCATGAGTTATCTGGAGTGCTTCTCACAATTTGCTTTTAATGACAAGTAAACGAGGGTGATGGGGCTCAGTCACACGGTAGGCACACAAGCTTACTGTGGACCAGTATTCAAAGGTACTTTCTGAAAATTTTCAGCCTTTGCTTAAGTAAGAGCAATGTAAAAGCTCAATGCTGGAGCCATTTAAAGTTTGAATGCCAGCTGCATTTTTATTGGCCGTCTGTGACTTCAAAGGGCTTTTCCTCCGCTAATGCCCAGACAGGTAGGCTGCCCTGAAATCTCTCTGCCATGCTGACTTACGGATTTTGAACTGATTTTATCTGCAGGCTTATGCCTGAAAAATGAACATTAAACATATTGGGGCTGAAATGAATTTCAGCATCTTGCATTCCAGCTACGGTGCTGACACTTAATCAGGCAGGGGACGGTTCATCTGAAAACATATAGTAAAGATGTTCTTTGTAGTCATGTAAACCTTCATCGCTTATACTTTAATCCCAAGACTTTAAGACAAAAACTTCAGAAAAGCAGATACACTGCTGCTGTGCCAAGTTTTTATTTGTAAGAATAGGGAACAATGAGGAAATTCAGTTGGATGCTTAATGTATTTTTCAGTTTCAACAACCTGGTCTTTACTACACCATTTTATAAGAGTATCTAAAGCCCTCATCCCCGATCAGGACCCCATTTGACTAGCTGCTGCTTTCACATAATAAGGGACAGGCCTTACTACAGAGTGTTTGCAGTCTGAGGGGCAGAATTACACGTCAGTGTAATGTTTCAGGTACCATCTGCCCATATGGGTACATCCACAGTACTCTAAAAAAAAGTTTTGGTGCTAACACCATATAACATCAGTTGCCTGACTGTATGAAAATGGAGGGGTTATTTAATTGAGACACATGGGGCAATTTTCCATCTGGTTCCTGAATGCTGCTGCTTGGGGCATCTCTAAACCCTATTCCACTGCATGGTATGAACAAGATCGAAGGCTCCAAAATGCTGCAGACGCTTAGACATGACTGAATTGACAAAGTCTGATCTTGAGGTACTATTGACCATAAAGAGCTTCACTGAAATTAGTTTTATAATAAAATGTTGGTAGTGCAGGCAAAAACACTCTAAAGACAAAAGTGTCGTGTATTTCTAAACGACAACTTAAAAATGCAGTGAGTTCATCTCATATGGTAATCAACACAGGTTTATTTCACAACTAATACCAGCAGAATATTAGATTTTGATCTTAACTAAAACACTGGAATTCAGCGGAGTTGCTTGAAATAACTGAGTCATTCTACGGAATATCTGGCACCAGCACCACAACAGGGCAAATGTAAACATTGTTATGCTTCAGTATCTTTGCTTTTGATATACACAGACAACCCTGAAAATGAATTCTTCAAATGAATTTCAAGACATACCTGCTGTGCTTGACCTTCAGGAGTATAGCAGGTATCTCAGGGATTCCTTCCTCAAATGTTCAAGATGTCAAAGAGTTATACGTTCTAGATGACAGCCCAATCTCCTGTCTTCAACAAGACTCTTAAGACCCTAATATTTCTTCCTGACCACACGGAAGCATCTTGCCATGGAACGTCTGTTTAAAAAGAGGGAAGATCAGGATTCCCTGGTCCTGGGCAGGGAGGGATTTTTTTTCAGCAAGGCACGTGCCGAAGTAATAACACTAAAGCTAATTTTCAAGTGGGAGAGGGAAGATGAAAAGTGGGGCTCTAGCACATTTGGGGCAAATCTCTTTTTACTGTCTGCTTGTCATCACATGAGTTTTATGCTGGAAACAGAAACAAACACCCTGTCAAAATACTTCAGGCATCTGTTACTTAAACAGATCTCCCTGACACGTGAAATAACAGACAGAATCAAAGAAGGGGGAAAACAGCGATGCATATTTATTAACGACATAAAAATTTTAAAAATCTTAAGCAGGCCAATAAGAACCTACTTCCAAGGTAATTTCACGTTGAAAACAAATCCAGCGACTTGTGGGTAAAGCCACGTTGAGAATCAATAAGGCGGCAAAGGCCGGTTTGAGGGCAGCCTACGGTACCTGCCGGGGCTTTAGAGCAGGAAAGGCTTTGAAGTTGCAGACGGCCAATAAAAATGCAGCTGGCATGCAAGGCTTATCCATCTCCACCATAGTTTTTATATTAGTAATGTTTAAGCCAAAGCTGACCAACCTGAGAATATTCAGTTAGCTTTAACACCTATACAATTAGCAATCTGGCTGGAAGCCCCTTCTATACCTACAACCCAGGCAGAATGTTTATCGTGCAACTGATGCTTTCACGGGAAGTGCAACTGGCCATTCCTGCCACCTCCCTGCTTACCAGTGTGTTTCAAACTGTCCATTTTTTTTGTTTTGCGGTGTATACATTTATGAGTCCACTATGATTTGTGTTAAACTTGCAAAATATACTTTACAGCTCTCCGATTAAAATAACACGGGAAATTTTCTCACTTTTTTTTCCTGCTAAAACCACTTTTATATATTTGAAGCATATTTCTATTTTGGATCAGATTTTACCATATAATTTAGCAGGTATACAGTCCTTTAAAAGTGACTAACTACAATCCCTATTTTAATAGATTTCTTCAGACATTTACACTTTGAAAGGAAAGAAAGAGATACTTCTTCAGCATCCCATTGGTAGAGCGGCCTCCCTGTGAAAACGGAACTGGCCCAGTAAAATAACAGCGTCTGCTATTTCGACTTTTATCTTAACATGTACAGATTTCAGGGTTTCCAACTGATCTGACAGAACACTTCCTGTTCAGGAAATAAACGTGTCAAATGATTTCTTGATTTAAAGTGATGGATCACAGTAGCTCTCTGTACTGCAGGGGTGCTATTCTCATAAAACATATGCAACCTTTATTGCTAAAACGAAGGGGAATTACTCCAATATCACTTAGGGCAATTTCCTCAGCAGTCACCACATATCTCCAATGTTACAAATCCCCAAAAGAATAGGAGGAGGGGTGGGAGCTGGAGGTAGCTTGAATCCTCTGCTTATTCTGGTGAAAGGGGGGAAACTATGTCATGTTTGGGGTTTGTGTAGTTTAACGTAAAAGAATTTAGACCCTTTTTGAAAATAAAAGGAGCACACAAAAATAGTTAAAGTTCAAGTTCTTTATGAGCCGTGTGACATTTATTTTTAGAATCACTGTGATGCTTAACAAGTTCAACGCAAAGTTGATGCAGTGGTAAATCAGAGTAGTGATAGGGCAAAATCACATGATTTTTAGTAATATTCATCACAACTATATAACTCGGGATAAAGAACTGGATGTTTTATATATGACCGAGAAAAGGAGGATGGTGAGTTGGAAAAGGTCTAAAAGGTGAACAAAGAGCACTGAGTAACAACGTATGTAACAAAGCAAGCTAATAAGTCTTGGTCTATAGGCAGAAGGACATTCAGTAGCAACAAAGAGGGCTACCTTCCTGTTGTTTATAGAAAAAGCTGTACTGGGATATGCTTACCATTATGATGTTCTCATGACTTAAAAAGATGGCAAAGAATAGGAAACGGCTATGAAAAAAAACCACATTCCAAGAATGTCTTAATAAAAAAAATTTGCAAAGAAGATGAAGATGAGAAATTGCTCAGGAGAGAAGTACTGAGCATGCCACGTGCACCCCAGAATCAAAGCCTGACGGAGCTCTATTGAGCTACCCTCCATGCAGAGGTGAAGAGAAGTCAGTCACAGTCTATAAGTAATTGTAAAGGAGGTAGATCCATCAAAGTAGAGGGCTCTCTAATCCACCAGGCATAGGCATAATAAGATTTCAGGCTTGATATGGGAGTTTAAGTGAAGTTGTATGAAGACCTGTCATACACATTTCTGCAGATCAGGTGGATCACAGTGACTATCTCTTCTCCTATCGCCAGAAAACAGCCTTTTGCAACCTCTCCACAAAAAGAAGGAGCAGCACTTCTATCAGTAAGAAAATATGACTTAAGGATCATTTCTAAAGTCCTCACAGCAAAACGGCAGAGATGTTCAGGGAAGAGTTACCCCAGGGGTAAAACCGAGTCCAGGCCTCAGGAAGATAAGGTTGTTCTCTTGCAAAAACCTCCGTTTCCCTAAGTAACCAACTAATTCACAGGTTGAGCTGAAGAGGTCAAAGTATCTCCAACATATATGCTCATCTGCAGTTTACAATTCCTTTCACGTACCCACAAGACACGTAGCAACGAAAAGGGTCTCATTTTATTCTATATCCTTGCAACACCAATACTGAATGGAACCGTTAAAGTAATTTCCCTCCAGGTTCTCCTATAGTCCAGAAGAACTGGGCTGTTCTGTTTGCTCCATGAGAGCTGAAGCCACCCTCTGAGAGCTTGATGGCTACAGCTCGCCCACAGCTCTGAAATAAGCCAGAATGTAGTTGGTGAATCCTCCTGTCATATGCCTGACATGAGCATGCACAGACTTACGTGAAGACAACCGAGGCCTCGGTTCATCTTTTTTTCCCAGTATTTACCCAGATATATCATCACAAAACCACAAGTGGAAGTCATGTCTCTTCTAGTTTCTTGTGCAGTGAGCAAAGCCTGCAGCCTACCTGACTGTAACAGAAATGATAAAATGACAGAGCCGCTCCGTACCAGCTATACGGAAAGAGGGAGGTATTTAATTTAGAGGGAAGTTCATTCTTACTGAAGTAAAAACTAGTAACCCCAATGGGAATTTGGTTTGGGACTCCTCCTCCTGTAATTGCATCTTACATTTGCTAAATAGATCTTTGTTGAAAAGCTGAGCGATCTACCAAAAGAAAAGAAGCAGAGGCAACCCTTGCATCTCCCTTTCTCTTGAACGAGAATGTACAAAAAAAACCCCAAAAAACTTATAGAAAGCAAGCATGAATTTATTGTAAAATGTCTCTAGTAGACCAGCTTTGAAAGGTATCAATTACATCTGAAAAGGGGAGGGACTTTTTTTATTGATATTTTGCAAGAATATAAATTCTGAAGAAATGGATGGGCATGAGGATATTGCCTTAACACACAGGGCAAGTATAAATGACTGTTCCAAAAATTATTGCTTGGAATTCTACCAGGCTATTAAGTCATCTAGCATTTTATACCATCTAGAAATGCATTTAGCGAAAGGCAAGATTAGACAAAGGAGACATCAAGTTAATTTTAAAAGAGGAAACATCAAGGAAAATATCATGTTCTAGAAGCTGGATCGGGAATGAATTGCATTTTAATTTCCTACTCGTATTACTTCAGCCCTTCAGCCCACTGAAATCAGAGGCCTATGGGACTACACACTGAAAAACACTTCTCCTTCCTGAGGAGCTTCTAATTAAATGCAGGAGGTGGCAGGACACCCAAAGTGATTTGCCCACAGGCCAGTGGCAAAACCAGGTTTAGAAGCCAGTCCATGCCCTGCTTCCAGTTCTCTCTGCTCTGCACCCAGCCACGCTGTCCATGCCAGAAGTAGCTGGCTTTTTAAAAACAGAGTTCATACCAGGGAGAAAGCCGTGAGCAATGCTTTTTTGAGGAAGGCAGGGAAAAAGGGTGCAGTCTGCCAGCAAGTCTGTCTATTTTAGCAAGCAGACACATTACCCTGCTGTGAATAGGAGGCTAATGTACAAATGACAGGACACCTACCAACTGCAGCTCCTCTTTCTATGAAACATGAGACTTCGTTTAATTTCCGCTCTCATAATGAGCATTAAAAGCCTTAAACTTGCATTTGTACCTTGAGCGGAGTTGCACTTTTAATTTTAGCGAATCCAAATGATCCTCTCGTTGATATCCCCAATACCATAAGAGTATGAATTATTGATATTGCTTGACTTTAATATTTTATGCTGCTGTGAAAATGGATAGCAGAGCCAAATCACAGCCCGCAACTAAATTATGAAGGTCATCTAAAAGAACGCCAAGCAACCAAAGTCTGCTTCCCCAGATCAAAAGACGGTCTGCAAATTTTCTGTTGAGTTATACTTTCCTCTATTATTTATTAGTCATACACAGCTGAGCAAGGTTTGAAATAAAATACCGGAATCTGAAATGCATTCCAGGAAAAAGGCTTGCTGTCATCAGCACATGCTATTGGCTACAGCATTTTGTAATGAACTGTAATTTTCTGTGACAAGCATTTACTTATGTCACAGATTTCAAACCAGCTTCTGGCAAAATACACCAAAGTAACCTCCAAGTGGCACTGCTAATTGCAAGCTTACCAGGTAAAAACACAATGTGTAGCTGAAGATGGTGACCAAATGGTCATTAACTGCTGAAATGACTGATTTCTCAGAGATCTTTACAATTAAGGATCATATTCAATAGCTTACAACACCATCTATGATATCCGAGAAAAAATAGCATCTGTAGCACAGCTGGAGCAGCTGTGTTGGAAAATCAATCATTGCCTGGCAACTGAACAACTGATTTTCCATCAATCAGTACACAAGGCATTCTGTTAGGTTTATAAAACACATACATTTGTTGCAGTATCTGCAAATGCAATAAGTGGGTTAGAAATGTAAGAGCAATAGATAAAACACAGGTTTAAAGCAGCTATCAGGCTTAGTATGAAAAGCCTAGTATTTATGCATCTTGTAAATACAATATTATGGTAACGAACAGATGAACTGCTCAGCGTGATTAGCTCTGACAACAGATAGAGCCAAGAGTAATCCAGAAACAAGGACTTTTTCCAGCATAGCAAACATCTTGTGCTGCACAACTCTCTAATTTTTCTTTTTGATAAAATGGCGATTCATGGAAGCAGTTACTCCTGGTTGTGCCAAGAACTCATAAATCCCTGTAAATTCCTGCAGCTTAGGCTTTTTTCTAGAATTTTATTGGCCTAACTGAGCCCGTCAGCAATACTGCAAATCTTATCATTCTGTTGAGATTACACCACTCCTATAATAATTTCTCCAAGCTCGTTTTTAAAGGACAATAAAGATTGTAACTGTTCTTCTAACTCCAACATAAAAGAAGCAGCGAGTGTGGGGGAGTTACACTAGAAATTGTACAAGTTAGTACTACAGCTATGATATTTTAATACTCATAAAACATAAGCCTATTGCCTAACGTCAAGGCCCAGCAAGGGGCAGAGACGCATTTGCGTGTAAAGTAATAGCCATAACTAGTCACGTTACCCAACAGACCTGTGATAGTCAACAGCCCAAGCTGGCAATCCTTGAGAAGTTGATCTCCTTCCCTTTGGACACTGCTGCCTCTGTTTAGACATGGCCATCTGGACGGCAATAATCTTTCCATACAGCCTTCCCATATCGGGTCGGGAAGCCCCATCACTCCTGATTCTGTTTTACCCAGGAGCACCTCTTATCACCCCCGGTACCCCCAGCCTTTCCTCTCTGTGCCCTTCAACCATGCCCCGATAGTACAGAGCTGTTCCAGAACCATGGAATATGGCATGGTCTTATACAAATGCTGCTAACAGGAAGATCCACCCAACACACCTGAAAAATGATATATTGCCTTAAGCATGCCCAATCACAGAAAAATTACATTGGTTTTAGATAACCATAGGGAGAACAACCAACGCTTAGCATTGAACAAAGAACAAGGCAGTTGGTTACGGATGCAGTCAGGCAATTGCAGCCAAAATGACACGGCAGGTGTCGGAAATTCATTGCAGAGGAAAGTTACCGAATGTAAAACCGTGGCCAATCTTAACTATCATAAATCTGCTCTTACTCAGTTTAATTGATAAAGCCCTTCCCAAAGCGATCTTCCTCCATGTATCTGGGAGATACGCAAGGAATTGCAGAGAGGCAGCGTCCTGTAAAAGTGAGCCATTTTCTAATTTAGGCATTTTAATTTTGATACAGTTATTTCCAATCCTGGTAGGTCTACCGGTCATCATACCCTATAGTGGGTACTAAAACATTTTAAATGCCAGAAACTACAATGATATACCAGAAAAAAAAGTAAGGCTGGTAAAAGGCAGCTTAATCTTTATATGATCCCCAGCTGTGAAATCCTACCTCATGGTGCCATCACATACAATCCTATAAAAACACAAAGCCTGAAAGTTTCTGATTTAGCCAGACTGATCCAGGTAGCATGTCAGCAATAAAGAGAAATATTTCTCTAGCTTTTCTTTGACATTCACAGGTGCTGTCTTCTCTAGCTGCGAAAAATATATATAGCACTGAAACCACAGCACTGAATGGCCCTTTGTGGGAATGGTACTTAGAAAAGTATCAGATGCTTGAAACAAAAACAATTGACTACTAAGAAGTTCAAATAACTTCACATTTCTTTAAGCCTCAATAATATTCTCCCCCCCCCCCCCCCCCAATATTTTCTACATATTTGGCTTTCCCAAAAGTTTATTACCTTGAAAAATGTGTAAATAGGACTTGGGATCTTTGAAGCTGAGAGCAAATCTTTGTAGGAAAAAAGAAATATTAGGCTTAGAATGCCAAACAGGATTCAAACTTTCCAGTAACTTCCAGTTAGCAGCAGGTTTGCAGCCCAAAAGATAAAATTAAGTTGCAATATATTTGTGAATACTTGTAAACTCTAGAAATCTTTGATATTAGTTCCTACTGTAACAGACAAGAAAATGCAGAGGCACATTTTAATTACCTGTCAGGAACTAAATAAAAGATTTGTTTTATTGAATACTCCCTGTGTGTAATATAACTATGGAAACAAGTCTGAAATCCAATTGACTTTCTATTTACAGGCTCCTAAAGAGCTATTAAAACATAAAAGTGAACTACTTAAAACCTGTTTGAAGTTTTATTCTTCTTTAATGTATTTTTCACCTGTTTGATGATTGTTTATACTTTGTAGCGTGATGAACTGTGACATTTTTTGCCATTTCATCATGTTGAAGATTTTGCTATATTTAAGGCAAAACATAACAGTGTTTGCCACAAAAAAAAGCTGTTGTAAGAAACCCGACCATGGCAAAAACACATTTTAAGCCAACAGTGACAAAGCTCTTCACATTCATTTTCAAGCTCTTATTTCAGACGCAGAGAACAGGGCACTTGCTGCACTGAAGAGGTTATCATCTAAACAAAGTAGACTAGAAAAGCAGTAAGAAAGGAACTGCTCTTACTACTGCTGTAGTTAGGGCAAATGGAAGCCCAGGAAGACAAGTGACTTGCATGCTAGTTCTTCAGAAAGCATAGGGCAAAGGCGGGAATGGAAGTGCCTACTGACACCCTACTCAGCAAATAATCAACCATTATTGATCTCCCTATTAGTGAAGTGACATGTACCACGTGATCATCTAAACCGGAGCATTATTCTCCCTGAATAAACATTGTGAAATGCCATGTTGTGATATCTAAGAATTTGGATTGTATCCTTACAGGAGATCAAACGTAAAACATTGGTCTTCATAGAGTAGGTATCTTTGGTCTCACCTTGCGCACACTTCCACATCTATCCACAGCACAGTACTGGTCTACTGAAATAGATGGATGTCTTTGCTCTCTAGAGGATCAGAACATAATTTTTCAATTGTAAAATGCTTCACTAATTCATTTTGACCAATTCTTCCAGTTCCTAAACAGCTGAACTGATAACACAAACTCACATGCCTGTGAGATCAAGATTATCTACAGTGTGGTAGTTATTATTCAACAGTATTACCATTGACAAGTCACAATACCTAGGATAAGCTCATAGGTGAATACCTGGTGGCAGAAGTACAGCTTGGGGGCAGAGGAGATTATTTTTAAGTATTTTATTTTGGTTAGCTCCATGTCTTAGAAATGCTCTGGTGTTTCACATGGATATTAAGCTGAATGTAATAACAAACAAGTAATGCTTCTATCATTACCCTGTTACTCTGTCCTGGCAGATGATAACTCTTACTTACTTACACCATCCTTTCCTTAAGTATGGACTAGAGTCATGAGACATACCTACACAGGAAGTACTCAGACCTTTGGAAACTCCAGCTGATGCCAAGTACTAAAATACATGGCCCTGAACACGTCACTTCTCTGAGCAGGGAGATTGGACTCTGCAATCTCCAGCAGTGCCTTCCGACATCAATGACGCTGTGATAACACCTCCTCATGAACATGAGTTGCCATAAGCATGTCAACCCTGCCCTGTTTCCCTACCCTGGCTTTCCACAGAACTTCAACTATGTTCAGAATTCCCAGTTCATCTCCTCATACAACAGAGTGAACATTTCCAGTTCACCTCTCATTCAACAGAGCTCTCCATAACACAGGGTTTCCCTCTTCAGGAGATAGAAATCTTCTTACAGATGGGTTAAGCCCATGGAATGAATTCCCATGGGAAGGATAAACCTATTTTCTGAGACTTAGGTCTACCGTCTTCTGGCTTCAAGTGCAAGACATTTCTTTTGCCTAGTTTACTCCAGTAGAAATTAAAAGCAAGATGAACACATGCAAAACCAAATTCAAGCTGACAAATGAATATACCAAAACATAATATCCTATACAGTTTTTATTCCTTCTGACAGAAGATGAATGCAGACACATGATGTGTTTCAGTCATCAGACTGAACAGCTGGAGAACACCCAAACAGCTGAAGTACACCTTTCAGTGCATCAAGGGGTGCACTCTAAGAAACTATGTAGACTAGAACTTGCAACCTGCCTAGCACTTGTGGAAAACCATCAGTAAATAATAACAATGAATGTTTGATCATTGTACAATGTCTTCTCTCTGCTAGCCTGAGGAGTAGGGAACAATAAAGTTGATTGTACACTGGGTGGTCCTGAAGTTTTCCTTTAGTTACAGTAAATGTATCCAAAATAGAACAACATAAAACACTTTGGTTGGAAAAATCAAACCAGCAAATAATTTTATACGCATTTATCTGCTTGCATGGCTTCACTTCCATTTTTCATTTTTTTCCATGGAGAAGAACAGGCGGGTCAATGACATCTTTCTGACTGTGTAACCGTAGCTTTAACACTACTAGCCCCAGGTCTTACAGCCCGGGCTAAGACATGCAGGGACATTACTGTTAATTGTTCCTGTTTCAGTGGACCTCACTCTTTAAGTCCCAAAGCTCTCAATAGCCACATGTTGTTGGAATATCCTTTTCTCTTACTGGTGGAAACTACAGATATCATAACACTGAAGATGTAGAAGACTTTTGCCATTCATGCTCTGCATTCAATTTGTCTTCTGAGCTTTGCCTTGGGTGCTGAGAAAAATGGAGGTCTTGGCAGCGGGAGTCACAAGACCTCGTTGGACAGTAGGTGTGGGTTCCCAGCAGCTTTTGATATTTCAACTCATTCCTCCTTTGATGTGCTTTAGCCCAAATACAACATTATTCTGAACAAACAACGTGTACCCTGCCCATTTGTGTCCACACCTGAAGGCAGAGGTTGCATTTTCCAGTAAGTAGAGGGAATCTCAATGTTTTCTTGGATGTTCGCTCCCTTTAATTGTCTTTCTAAACCGTGTTACGTGCATACAGACCAAGAGGGGTGGTTAGCTGGAAACCATCCACCACAATTTTGGAAGCTCTGCATCGGTAGTCTAGAACTATTCAGGATTGTGTATCATATTAACCCCAAGGAAATTACCTTCAGCAATTATCTAATTAGGCAGAGCTTTCTCTCTCTCTTTTTCCACTTATATCCCATCTCTACCACCATCCTAGCTGTCATCTCATTTGTAACAATCACCCAAGAGGCATATACGATGAGAAGTTCTCTGGCCAAGTCTCCCACTGCTTACACACAAATGACAGATTTGAAACACATTACAAAATTCCTTCATTCCTGCATTCCTGAGACAGCCCAAAATACTCAGCCCTATTATGTGAAATCTGCCTTCTGCTCCGAAGATGGGAAAGCCATTCAGCTCACAAAAACTGCTAAACAGATTGTTTGGAAATCTTACATGCATATGCTAATACGCTCGCTCTGCTTAGGTGGAGGTGTTCCCTGTAGCATCCCTGATTATCGGATTATCTAGAAGACGCCACATTTTTAATTTAGCTCCGTTTTTTATAAGCTGTACTAATAAAATCTGCACCCCACAGAAACCTCCTGCTCATTAGCTATTACCAAGCCTCAGGCAGCACAAGTCTGTTTACATTACAAATAAAAGATAAAATATGCTCATTGCCAGCTTCCCCCTTCCCGAGGGACACTTGTCATGAATCTATCCTGCAGAACTATCTCTTCACTACTCTCCCCTGACTTCCCCTTGCCCCAGGACACTTTGCCTTCATTTATCTCTTTCGGACTTAACAAACCACTACAACTACCTTAGATCAATTTCTCAAATCACAGTTTAATTATTTAGAAGGAAGTGAGCTTTTGCTCTCCATTAAAACAACAATCCCTACCCCCAAGGAACAACATTAAATCATTGTTTAATCCTTATTACTGCCTTAGGCCTCCCTTGGTACTGCAGTGTTGTTGAAACTTCATTTCAATATTTACCACTTAGATCACTTAAGGGCTGTCAGCTTTAATAAAATTTTATCAATTGGATACTTATATTATTCACAGTTTCATAAAAGTAACAGGACCTGCCTTGGTATTTCACTCATATATGGGCTAATTCCTTTGACTGCTAAGGGATTTCATTTTATTAGCATTTATGTATAATGTGAGTGATTTTTTTAAACTGATATATATTGCATGAAGTTAGTAAACAGTATCATACTAAGTTACATGAATTTTAATATATGCATCACTAAGTTTACAACTACAATATGCACAAATAAACCAACAAGGCAGATTTCACTGTGCAGCCTCCTAAAAAGCCTGATCTTTGAAGAGATTTTTCTGTCTCAAACACCCTCCGCAGAGTATAGACTAACGACAGCTCTCTGTGGTAGGTACACAATAAAGATATCCCAGATTCTTGGTTTGCAGAGGGTTTTGCTGTCAAAGAACACGTTAAGACTTCCCACATTCAATAAAACGGAGCACAATTTGACAGGGAACGTACCAGCTCAATCAATAGGCCATCAGTAACACAGTATTACTTCATGTTGACTCTGAAGATCAGAGGAGTGAACTATCCCAAGCCTGAAAAAAGGAATTTCCAGAGAGTTTCAATATTTAGCTATACTCATTTAAGTAGGAATGGGCAATTCCTACGTACTCCTCCAAGTCCCTCTTGGACAAGAGAGATTCCCGGAATCATCCAGCTACCACTACAGCCCAATCACTTCCTACATTTCTCTGGCAAGTGTGTAGTTTGTGGCTGCATCACTAATGATACCACAACATGTTTAAAGCTAGAAGCTACAGTTAGTGTGGTCCCACCTCTGAAATATGTTCCTCTGAACATGCACAGTGCCGTTAAGACACGACCTCTTTGGACTGGAACTATTGGCAGATTCAGCGCTACACTTTTGAGATGATCAACTTTGCACAGGCTTCTCAGACAACTTCTTTGCCATACGGTAGAACTGTATGCTTTCTGTTAGAAGAACGGACAAGGTTTTCCCCAAGTGAATGTGAATTTACACTTTAGAGGCATGGATGATACTGCACTTTACATTAAGAATAATTTATGCATTGCAAGTCTGAGAAATTCGCACAAAAGGGATAACAAATACATCAACCAGTTCAGTGGAAGAGGAGAAAAATCTATGTACTTCTAAAAAAAGATGAATTTTTTCAAAATAAGGTATTACAGAGCAACTAACATTCCTGAGAGTATTCATGTCTATCCATTCTGCCTTTGCCTGAAAACATCTCCCATTCCACCCCCACGCTTCCTTTTAGACTTGCCACCTCTTATCATCCTTTCCATCATCTTTTTAGCCCTATTTTAAATAGGTTCTATCTCTTCTAGCAGCAGACTTTCTTGTATTTTCCTCTGCTTTTCAATTTTTGACCTTCATCAAATCTCTTCTGAAAATATCAAAGGACTTGCAGTTTCTTGCAGATAATTTTGGCTCTTTCACCAATTTTAAACCTCTCTGACTGCAGAGCCTATGTATTTAAGGAACCTAAGTAAAACTTAGGAAAAAAAAAAAAAGTAGAGGACTTAGAAGATCCTGGTTCATTTTAAATAATGAATCGTACACTGGGGATGCTGAGTGGGAAAATGTCAGTTATTTAGAGGTCTGGATGCTGTTAAGTGACTTTTGGTTGTAGGATTCATGAAAACTTTCCTATACATAGCCAGGAATAACTATGCAGAAATTGCATGAAACCGGACCAGATTGAATAGGAAAAATGTCCTCTTCCTGTAGAATAACAACAGCTACTGCCTTTTAAATTGAGACTTTTCTGCCTTGCTTTAGTCCGAATTCACTTTGGAACACAGACTAAGATGCCAAATTCAACTGGCTGCTTGCAAATCCTCTGCTGCTACTTAGCTTCTGTGAGCAAGGCTGGATTTTGCATTTAAAAAGCGACGAGAAAAGTCAATCAAAAAAGAAAACACGGAACTACTTGCATTACACTTCTTCAAATTCAGCATCGTTTTCAAAACAAACTTTGCCAATTATAAGCGATCAACTCTTCTACACACATACTCACTACACTCAAACATGCAGACTTTCAGCATCTTTCCGAAAACAGTGATTTTGATTTTTACAATGGTAAGGAAACAATGCTTGGAAAACATCACTGGTGTAGCTTTAGACAGTAGTATGAGTTAGCACCCACAGTTATCTACAAAATGAGAGCCACAGCTGCACCCCATCCCTGTTGATGTTGATGGAAATCCTGCCATCAACTTCAACTGCCCAGGTTGTGTATATGAATTGTTTGAATGTTTACTACCACTTATTTCTACCGCAGCATTAGGAAGAGGTTTGAGTTGCAGACTGGAACCCTCAACACGCTCAAACGGATTCAACAAAAAGTCAAAGAGCTTCCAGTCTACGAATAAGCCATACCAAGGCAACTGAGGGACACCACCAAGAACGGTGTAATATGCAGTGGTCATAGTAACCCAACTGCCTAGGGCTTTATTATAATTAAAAGACACCAAGAAAGGCTTAACTTTAAGTGGAGCCCAATAACTAACATTAAAGTTGAAAGAGTAGTAAAGCAGGGAGCACGACAATTAAACATGCCTGAGAATGTAAATGTATGGATATGAAGTGCAGAGTGAATGTTGCCAATTTTCAAGTCAATTTTCCTAGTGAAAGCGCTAGTGGGGCAGACAAAAAGCAGAGCTTATAAAAGAACCTGGTTGCAACCTTAGCCACAGAGTCTTGACCACAGCTCCATAATAAAATTACTAGTATATTAAGCATGTGAATGTGGGGTGATACAGAAAAGAAGATGGGGGCCCCATGGCTGGCTGGCCAAGCCAACTGTGATTTTAACTAAAAGCAGATGCTTTCCAAGAGAGAATAGGTGCAACTTGCTCTTTTATGCAAGTCACGCTCAATTCACAACCATTTTCTTAGATGTGCACCTTCAGCACAGGAGTTCATGTGGCCTAAATTGAATGTAATAATCCAGATGGGAGTATAGCGATTCTGCATCCTTTCAACTAGAGGGTCATATTACGCAGCTCTCCTATTTAAAAGCATATAAAAACGCGAGCCATTCAGCGTGCAGCTGAGAGTGCAAGAGCTTTAATCTTTACATTATCCATATGAACGCACTTTCTATTTTTGTTTATTGTGCCACGCAAACCTAATTGCTGTTGCTTTAGAACCAGCGACCACTACTAAAGGGCAACAAATAACTTCAGGCTTCGGTAACACCAACTTTTACTTTTTGGTCACCAGCTCTAACTTAACCCAGGTCAACCATAGCCAAAAGCTGTCGCCAGCTGGTGGCATATGTAAAGCCAGTGGTCTGAATCCACCTGCACATATAAAACGAAGACAAAGGAATGCCCAGGAATAGCAGCATGATCAGTTGGCTGAACTGAAGAGTGTGAGAAGGGAAACTGAACTGTAGCCTTGTCTAAGGAGGATTGCTCTAGGCAGATGTGGACTGAAGAGCTGCCCTCATTTACTAAAATATTATTTAGTTATAGGAAAGGAAACCTCGAAGCTCAGCCCTTTGCTAAAGGGCAAAGCTCCACCAACATCACCGAGCTGTGACTTTAATTCATCAAGTACTACTTTCTTAACATGCACTATGATTTTTAAAGCACTTTTAAGTCATTTCATGTGAAAACTGTTTGATGAGTTGATAGATTTTTAGAAGATGTCTTCGGGAGGATGGGCGGAAATCTGGATCACCTTTTTTGTTTGCTAGCCTCCCACTTACCATGCTCTCTCCTCCTGAGCTAGACTGAAATATGCCAAATTGCACGAGCTGTTGCCTTACAGAGCTTCCTACTCATAGAATGCACCTTTTGTTACATAGGTAGGTGTTAATCCCTAGGTAATCAACAGCTTAATTAGTTCATTACAAAGATGAAAGGCTCCCTGGCTTATGCAGTTGCTGATTCTTATAGCTTTTCTTGTTTAATTTCATTCAAAGAACTATGGGCTGTTAACAACTTCTGCAATAAATCAAATAAAAGTAATATAAAACAAGGCCTACCAGTAGCTCCATCCTGGGTTTTGCTTGCACTAGCTTGGCATCGTTGCAGGCACGTTGTTAGACATTGGAATATAAAGGAAGCAGAGAAACTTTTACCTTTTTGTTCCCTGAGCCTTGTCGTCTTGTGTAAATGTACAAGCATGCTACTTCGTCTCTTTTCCATGACAAGCGACTGGATAGCTTTTGAAAAAGAGTTAGAGAAATCATTCAAGTAATCAGAAAATAGTTTACTTAGGGCATAACTCTTGCCTCATTCGTCCTCCATGCCTGTGAAGCAATCCCAATTTGTGACTGATTACAAAAGCCCAAAATAGAGACTGTTCATTCAATCTTTTTGTTCAAAGCAGAAGACAAGGTTGTGTGTTTGTAACTACAATTTCATCAGCTCATTTACTAAATATTTGGTAAATGTTACTACGTACATTTACTAAAAAGATCAGAGTTAACCAGCTCTGCTGTCACTTACAGAAATATTTCTCCTTTTTACCAGAAAATTATGACAACTCTATACTTTTAATGAAGACCAATAAAACTTTTGCATCACTTTTTTTTTTTTTTTCCCCTTATAGCATCCCTTTAAGGTGGTGTACAGATGTAAATCTGAGATACAGAGAAATTGGCTGAACCCACCACAGTTACCTAGGAAGGGTTTGAGCCTAAGCCTCTCCAGTCAAATCTCTGCCCCACACCTGGAAATTTTTCTCAATTTCTCAAAAAAAAAATTTCTCAAAAAAAAATATTTCTCAACTTGGAAATACTTTCTCCACTTTTTACAGATAGCATTGCACCATCTACTCTCCAACCCATGTGCACAGTAAGTTTACCCACTGACTTCCAAGTGGATTGGCTCATTTCTTTCTCATTCGTCTGTACTTGAAAGCTAACTGACCAGTCGTAAACAAAAAATAATATAGTATGCTTCCTACTGCATGTGGGAAACAGTACAAGCGCACAGTGCTCTTACTATCAAAGCCAATAGCCATCTACAGTGCGAAGACGCATAACAACACCTTTAAAGGGATGTGTCTCTCTTGTTGCCCATTTTTGACAATAAAAAAGGAAAATCTACATTCAGGTTCATATCTGCAGAACCAACTCTTCAGCCACTGCAGGAACTCAATCCAGAATTCCAAATTTTGCAAGAATGAAACACACTGTACACAACCAAGGACTCTAGGCAGTGACTCATGTTTAAACAGTTACCCCATGAAGTTGGTTCTATATTTCATTTCCATGTGAAAGAAATGTTCTATTTGGATCAGTCTTCATTTACAAGGCAGGGTACAATCAGACGCAATGCAATTTTGTTTTATAAAGTGATCAAAATAAAACAAGGGAAAGATAAATCAAAATGCACAAACCAAAATCTATTTATGTTATTTGGAGACACTGTGGACTTGTCAGTTACTCTAGAAGAATTTTATGAAAATATAATTAAACTCCAAAATCAAATCACTTTTTTCTCTCATTATATATAGGCCTCTCTATAACAAGGCATATTAGGAATACTTGCCTTGCTTGCGTGATGAAAAAAATCCTGTTTACTTTTATTATCAAGCATCATATTAAGAACCCCAGCCTGTAAGTGCCATACCACCTTTTAAAGAAACTAATTGCAAGCCACTTTCAATATTTCTTCTGTTTTTAATTTAATACCCTCAGAGAGACATAATTGGGCTGGAAGGGAGAGTATTCACTGAAGTCATGAATTTGCTGTATAAATACAAACAAGGAGGAAAGCTAATACAGTAAGGGACTGTGGGATTAATTTTGAAATTGTCTGATTAGTGGATTGCTGCCCGTCAATAATTGCCTTAGATTTTCCCAAGGCCCCGTCTTTATTGGAGTCTGGCAAGTGCATCTGCCCACAGATTCCGTCAATCAGGTCTTGCAGCTGGGAGGGTCTTCAGAGGGAGCACAATTGTAAGCCTGCTGGGGCAAGTTGTTAGACAAAGCAATATATACCAGGCATGATGAGCAGTCAATCTCTGTTCCATTGATAACATTTTACTTAGGAAAATTTTCCTATTCCGCTTGGTATTAGTGCCTTCAAGAATTATTTTAGTGAAGTAATGTTTAGCTGAGTTTGAATGCAAAAATAAAAAAGGTGTTTCTGCAGGATACAGTAGGAACGCTGCACGCACCTAAATAATACAGTACGCGTGTGCCTCTTGCCTTCCTGCCCCGTTTTGTATTTTTGCTGGTGAGATGAGCTTTGCACCCTCAGGATGCTATTAGGAGCAGTATGCAACGTCAGAATTTCACAAGTGCTAAAGCCACTGGGAGGATAAAAGAAAAATTTAGAAAAGTCACCCAGAGAGTCTGGACTAGATGTTGCTAAGGTGCATCTTCATTTAATTAACTCTTTAAATACGTAATTCCTGTAAATAGTTCTAGGAAAATAAAACCCAAAAACTTGTCTCTGTTTTCTGCACCAGCAGAAAACGATGAACCTGCACCCTCGACCAAATGAAATGTGAACAAGCATTACTCGGCATGTTGATCTGCTGATCTGCAGAGTGAAGCTCTGCTGAACAAAACCATCCTATTTTTAAACCCATCAAAATACACTTTTTAAAAACTCTGGACAGTGTGCTTATTGCATGTCCATTCCTAGACATACTTATGTCTATCTTGCCAGCAATTAGCCAGAAATAAACAAAACAGATTTGTCTATGAACACAGTTTACAAACAGAAATGAAGTAAAAGGACAAAGACCTCATACCTATTTATATTTTTGTTCTGCCATAGCTATATTGGATGTTCATTTTTCAGCCAAAATTGTACGTTTTTTGATAGTCTTCAAGACACAGAAGAGCTCCTGGAATGCTGTAATTGCTTGCACGCAATGCAAAGTTACACAGTCTGCCTCCAAGGCCAGGGTCCCTCGTTTTATTATGACCAGCAAAACTTCAGTTTGAAATGCTAACAACATTAATGTTGTAATTAACACTACTTTTACAGCCCACATCGTTAGCTTCTGTGGATTTGACAAGGAAGCTGATACTACCGAAACCCAGCTTTGCCTCTACTGAAACACACCACTTTCGTGTATGTCTCACTCAAACAGTCACGCTCTTGTTTGGATACAATTGAAATCCCAGTTCACTGACAGTGGGTCTAAGTTTGGTTGGGATCTCTCCCATTTATTTCTTTTTTATACACAGAATACAATCATTAGCTTCTGTTGGGTAACACTGCCAAACAGGTTTTTAAAAGGGACTAGAGGAGCTTATGAAAGGCATCCTGTGGTGGAACAAGACTGAACCCAGTGCAAACCGGACTCAGGACTGATGTCAGTCCTACCTTCTGCTCCTAAGCAGTTTTCAGTCTCTTGTTTAAAGAACAAGCCAGGAAAGGACATTATAACTTCTCCGGAAAAAGACCTTCCTTTAGGCTGCAAAGTCAAGCACTCAGAGGCTAGAAAATACCATTTATAATTATCCTTGGCCTCTCGTAGTTACGCTGTGGACATGCACTACACCATAGCCTTGCCTCAGACCAGGCAATCACCTAACACTTCCCCTGTGGAACCCGTGCTTTGCTTAGTGCAGAGGACTAAGGCACTCCAAAGGACAGCCTTAAACACTTCCCAACTTTCAGGTGCCTGATTTATAAATTTAAGCACCGATCCTTTATTACCTTTTCCCACATTTAAAGATCATACAATATCAAGAAGTTCTCCTTGAATAGAGACAGTCTGTGGAGAGTTACGCCTTCCCCACATGGTTGCGATCTGATAACCACCAAATCAGTTAATACCGTAACTGTCACCCTGATTATAAGGAAAGGGTTCCAGTATTTCTCACAACTCACCCAGATACAAGTTACATTTAAAGGACATACAACACATGCTGAAATAATGAAATTGTAAATTGTATTTACATTTGAAAATAAAGCTCTGCAGTGCTCTGGTTTACTTAGGAGTAAATAACTCCCTGCAGAGCATTAGGGGGAAAAAGAAAAGAACAGAACATTGGTCCCCCAAGAAACACACTGCTGCAACTTGATCCAAGTGAGAAGCTTAATACTCTGAAATGTGGGAAACAGCCTGTGACAGAGACTGTCAAGGATTTCCTACTGCCAGGCAGACTTTTTCCTTTTATGTCATTTTGAATGTTTTTATTCATTTTATAAGTTTTACCATCTGCCCTTTCCTTCCATGAATAGTGCCCATATACTATCACATGCAATGAACTAATAGTCCATAAACAGCAAACATCGGAAGATGTTTATTTCAGCTCTTAGATTATCACGCATTGTGTGTCCCAGAAAACACAAGGCCTCATAAAACACACTGAAGATTAACATACCTGGGTTACTTTGGACCGATTCTAAACTGGACAGTCCGTAAGAGACAACACCCTGAGAACACGCTCAAATTTAAAACTGAATAACTATCTCAGCCATGGAGGACACCAGGAGATGGTCCTTCAGGTAAGCAAAGATTTAATTTCTTTAGAGGCTAGCAAACATGGGCTTACCTAAAAAAGTTAATCACCAGTACAGATCTTGAATCACTGATGCTGTATGCTCATTACAACCAGTATAAAAATAGCTGGATTTTCTGTGATTTTCGGCTTCTGATTGGCTCTGCATCTACCCTGTACACTAAAGACAGCATCTCATGAATTTCAAGGGATCAAAGAAAGCTATGACAAACTCCAGTCTTTCAAGGACTCTTCCCACTAGGTATAAATGAGTAAAAATTCTGGTGGCTGCAACCTCCTGTGGCACTGGAGCACTCCCACCGCCCGTGTCAATGGACGACACATATGCTACGCAGGACAGCTGCACTCTCAGCCAGAAACGCTGATGAGCAAAGATTGATCCACTCGTAATAAACTAGTTAGAAACAGCAACACTGGGCAATGAGAAGCAAATCAATTAACAGCACACACCTTATGTTTCTCCCAGTTGAAGCCAAACGGTTCCATGCTACTCTTTAGTAGCAATACACACTGATATGTGATACGCAATTTCCTTTAGCTATGATAAATACCTATATGTACTCTTTTTACCTTCACGTGAGGTACAGGGAGATAACTGGGCTCAGATTCTATTACCGCTACATTACCATTACATTACTACCATTTGCATTTCATCATCTTAACTTCATTCCCATAAGACCATTTACATCTCCAGGATGTTCTTCCCCAAATCCCTCTGTTTCCTTCCATTTCGCCTTTCCTGCCCCTCCCTCCCTCCCTTCATCACACAAAAAAGCAGTCATGGTGCCAATATACATCCTCTGGTATGCAGCAGTTTCTGCTCTCTGCCAAGCTATTCCACACATTAAATTCTGAGGTGAAAATACTTTCCTAAGATTTCACTTCTATTCAGCCTTTGTAAATGACCCTCAAGCATAATAGTTCTTCTCATGACATTATTTCCACATACCTCATCATGAGTCACATGCAAAAAAATTCACTACTTGACCACCAATAAAGGCACAGTCTCTACTAGAAAGATGACTGAGGATGAGATATGAGAGAACACAAAACTCCAGCTTAGCCGATTGCATACTGAAAACATTTTTCACTTAGTAACATACAAGTGTAGTAGGACAAATGGATCTGTAAGATAAGGAGAAAATAACACTTTAACTTTTCTGAGGTGGTGGTCTCTTGATTACTTGAAGACAAAAGTAAAAGCCTGAACTCAACCAGATTCAATAAAGCTAAAGAAACCAATGTGGCTCCTCAGCTTATTACATGTTCCCTTTGTTGCTCCTTGTGGAGGAGAACAAGAAGGAGAGAAAACAAATAAAAGTTTCTAATAACATTAATTGGACTGCTGTGTTGAACATGCCTTATTCTTCTTCAATTTTAGAAGAAGCTGAATAAGGTAAAAGCTCTAACCAGTGAAACAAGGAGTAAGCAGGCCAGTTCAAAGGCTTCTTAGCTCCTAGTCAGGGACAGAGATCAGATGAGATGAGATTTCAGTGTTCTACCCAGAACTTTTGTTTAGATTTAAAATTCTCAATGAGATGAGAGCCATCCCACTCTGTCACGGACACAAGACCTCTCACACTTCCAAAGAGTGGAGAATCTCTTAAGATTCTTGATGCTGCTAGAACGTGACCAGGGGAGACCCAACAGCTATAGGAACAACATGAAAACCAACAGATTGATTAACAGCAGCAAGTCCCATTGTACAAGCTCACACACAAGCAATATTTGAGCACTGGTCCATCCCAGACTGAAGAATTTTGACTGTTGATCTCCCAGTTGCAGAAGATGTAGTAAAGTCTGTGGTGCAATACACAGATTTCTTTCGATTTGCTATTCAACTCTAGCTCTCTAGAAATTGCCATCAGTTGCAGAAAAGCTTTGTGAGAACAGGTTGACCTGTCATGAGTGACTCATTTATGTCCCTCTGGAAAAATACCCAACGAGTCAAAGTGCCAATATAGATTAGATGGAAGCGACTGGTCAGCTCCTAGAGACACCTCTGAATCAGCCGCACTCTTCAACAGCCTCCTGGCAGGAGGTATCTGTAGCCAGCACACAGTTGCAACATCCACTGAAGGGGTTGTTTAGACGCCCAACTGGAAACAGGCAACCAAAGTTCTCTAAAAACTAGTCACTGAGCTTTGCTGTAAGAAACACAGACATATTAGTTACTTCTGAATCTTTATTAAGTCTGAATTCACAAGAATTTCTCAAGACTAAACACTTCTAAACACTTACAGCTTCTACACGG
Source organism: Larus michahellis (assembly GCF_964199755.1). Taxonomy (NCBI): domain Eukaryota; kingdom Metazoa; phylum Chordata; class Aves; order Charadriiformes; family Laridae; genus Larus; species Larus michahellis. Next base: position 34,584,893 of record NC_133898.1, read on the forward strand.
CTGTGAGGAGGGTGAAGAACAGCTGGGATCAGTAAACCGAGGTGCTCTCAAACCTCTAGAAGGTCCCTAATGGGGAGGAGTGGAATTACTGACTTGCCTAGATTTCACATACACCCAGAGACACCCCAACTCCCTCACAGCTCTTTAGGAAACCTTGAACAAAAGGGAGTGACAGGGACTGGCATTACCAATGGGTTCCCTCCACTTTCCTACAGGACTAACAATCTTAAAGTTGTATGTCCTTAAGCAAAGCCAAGTAGCTACATAAATTATCCTCAGCAAGCCTAGAAAAGCAAAGGTGCTATTCAGGCTGAACCAAGAACTCAGCACTCACTTCAGAGAGGGTGAGGCTCCTTATAAAAAAAGCTCTGAAATTAGGCAAATATGATTCATGTTTGGCTTGTAGCTTCCAGGCATAGAGTTTCTAAGTGTATTTGTTGTTAAATAAATACAGACACCAAGTTCAAGACGCACTACCACAGAGCTGTTAGATTATTTGTTCTCTTGAATTATGCATTACCTTCGCTCGGTATGCAATTTTTCTAACGCAAGTACCCCACAAAGCCCCAAATTCCAGCATGTCAATATGCCATATGGACAAGCTTCTCCAACTGTCTGCTCCTCATGGAAATTCTATTTGTTTTCCTATTGATTTTATTATGTTTAACAGCGTACTAAATCATTCCTGAGGTTGACAAGTTTCTGGAAAATTGATATATGCTGTCTAAAACTGCCTGAGGCAGGAATAAAACCAAAACAAATGGCTTCTTTTAAACTCTTGATTTGCATTACTACAGCCAGGCATACAAGTGCCATCTTGTTTGGTAGAATTCTTCTCCTTTGTGTAACATCTAAAGCACAGGAAATCTTTAGAAGCTCTTCTTATGGGTCTGCATATTGGGGGAAGGCGATTGCAAAATACCAGACTATTTGAGAGAGCGTGGGACTATAAAAGCAGATTGTCAGCTAAAATCAATGGGCTGGATTCTCTTGTGGAGGGGTGGAACGTTGAGTAGATGCCTTGGAATCTACAGCTTAAGGCAAAAGTAAAATTTTTTAGTGAGACTTTAAGACTCTTATTTAATTCTTCCCCTGAGAAACTGTACTTTGAAGCATTTTAGTAAGATCAGGATGAAGCAGGGTTAGTGGTTTTTTGTTTTGGGTTTGTTTTTCTTTTAAATTTTGGAGGCATCACCATTAAGCACTACAGAATTTGTTCCAAAGATTGGACAGCATCGTGAAGAGCATGTCAAATGGGAAAAAGCACCCAGCCAGTAATTTTTTCTTGTTTCAGAAACTAAAAGGGGAGGTGAATTAGAGAAAATGGTCTTGATGCTTTGATGTCAAAAATCTAAAATTTCAAGAGGAAATCTGATTAAGACGAAAGAAGTTTAAAATGTCCAGACAAGGATGTGCAAAAACTCACATGAGCCATATGAACACCTATTCATCCTTGTTAGACTCTCATTAGGCTGTTACAAGATAAAAAAGAACTTGCAAAGAAAAAATATTTTTGTGGGAAGTAGTTAAAACACCGAATTAGCTGACAAATAATGGGATTATGTTTGCAGAGCTGCAGACACTTAAGACATTAGAAGTCGTAAACTTCCCATTTTGGTGTGAGTAAAAAAATCCAGAGATAGAGATGACATTTTCCAGTAGTCCCTGTGATACCATAGAATAAGCTTCTGAGTTCTGCTAAAAGGAGAAACCAAACTAGCTCATGAGTACATCAGCTGATTTGTAGGTCACTCCTCTTGAGTAAGCAAGAAGGCTCCTGTGAATTAACAGTGAGAAAAACAGTCTCAAGGAGATGTCTTTCATTTAGAGAATTCTACCATCATCCAAGAGATACACACAAAAATGCAGAAGATGCTACAGTCCTCATGATATTAAAGATTAAAAAATGAATTTCAGTAACAAATTAAATAGTATAAGAAGAGAAAATACTCAGCCACTGAAATGAGCTTTAGGAGATCAAGTTTATCTCCTCCTTAGAGAAGGCCAAACAAACTCAGTTAATTTGCTAAGTGCGTAGATACTGTAGATAGCATATATAAAGCTCAGCAGAACTTAGATAATTCTACTGATGGAGATAGCAGAAAATACTGCAGCATTATCAGTGAACGCATCGCTTTCAGAATAAAAAAAAAATAATCTCAGCCTGTTTGCTTTGCATCTGTGTTTTCAAAGACATTAACATGGTATCACAGTTTCTAATTTCATACCAACAAAATCTACTTTGCAGAAGTATTACATGAAAATTTCAAAAGGCCCAAGAAACATGATTCTAAGCTGTGCTCACCATCACGTCATAGCAAATGCTCTGTTTTTCTTTGGTAGATAAATGCAGTGAAACTATTAAGATCTGTCTCCCTTTTTCCATCTGCTAAATGAATCCATAATCTCCAAAATACACTGTCTACAGCTGGCTGTTAATTTTGAAAATTACAGCACAGAGTTGGGAGATAAAATGATACCAACCTTTTCCTAATTATAGTCTCTGTGCCAAGAGCTATTTGGACATTTGTAATTACAAATCTTGTCATCAAAGATGTTTGACACTCACTACAGGTGTTGTCTGTGCTCATTGGTTAAAGACAGGAGTTTCTGCTGGTTAAAGACAGGAGTTTCTGCCAATTTACAGTCGAGTTTGATGACTTCAAAGGAATAAAATTGCAACACACCAGAAATTCCCTGGAAAGGCCACATACATCTGCTATTGCTGGAGGCTCTTCTGCCACTATACCATTACCTGCCCTTTGCAAACTTGGCCGAAATGGTAACCCCTTTGAAGCACCACTAAAATAAAAAGTCTCTAGGTGGAAGAAACAAATATCATGTGCTAGGCACTCCTAGGCAGGACACAATGAGCACTCTCAGTAAAACAGAAGTCTATCAAAGCTTTGCAAGCATCCAAAACAGCAAAAAGGTTGGTTTTTTTTTTAATGGAGAATCATGCCTTCACGAGAATAGTGTGTGAAGACAAGTGTTGAAAAATTGTTTTCCACTCAAAACAGGCATAAAAAATACATTATATCAAAGATGGAAAAATATTAATGTCAAATTAAAGGAGTCCAAGACAGACTACAACTATTTTATTAAATCAGGAACATCAGGTCATGGGCTGTAGTCCGGTATTAAATAGCTGAGGAAAGTGCATACCGTTCAGAAGGTCAGACAAGTGCATCCTCACAAGCCGTATCCTTAAGTTGATGTGTTACTGATAGAGCACATGTTGGAAAGAAAGAGAACTAGGACTGTTAGATCACTTGTAGAAGCAGTACACTGAGAAAAGATGGCCAGAAATGTTTTTATTTTGCACAAGTATAGAACAACATAAATGTCTTTTGATACCTTTGAGCAAAGTTCCTTAAACTTCAAGGTACATCCTAGCGTGTTAATCAATGATAACTGAACAAGCAATAAGACAGGTAAACAGACCTCCTAATAATGTTGCTCAAATAAATTAAAGCCGAATATTTCTGAACCATCAATATTATTAGCAGATGCTCTTTTTTCAGTCTACTTTTGAAGCAATGTCATCACCAACTAACTTAAAAAGATCACACTTTTCTACAACTAGGTACCCTCTTTCAGGCTCTCAACTGGAAATCAGGCAAACTGAATGGCTGTTTTTTGAAGGGGAGCAGATGATGTGTCTGCTCGTGCAGTACTGACTAAAGATTGAGACAGCAAATCTTGCACAGACAGAACAGATAAGAGATCTGTCTGACAGTTCACTGGAATTTCATTTGCTCTGCAGACAAAATAACAAGGTTGCTTGGAGGTAATCCAATAAACTGTTCCAACAATTATTAACAGAAAGGATTCAAGAAATGTGGAAAAATTGTTAGATTTAAAAAAAAAAAAAAAAGAAAAAGAAGCAAGGTTGAAGGTTTCAAAATTCGTTCAACACTCTCATTAAATGCCTGAATCTCCAGAACTTTGCTGACATTACTTAACCTTTAAAATGAAGGGTCAATCATAAAAAAACCCCACTCTCATAAAACACGAATAAGGTCCAACGTTATCCTCAATCGAGGAACGTCAACATTCAGCACTTTAACTTCCACTCTTTCTCCAGGACCTAACCCCAGGCTTCTTCTCTTCTTCACTTTAGAAAGTTTTGCTTCTGTTATGTTTCGCACTGGAATCAAACCTGCTTTTCCCACACCAATATCAACAAAAACTCCAAATGGCGTTGCATTTTCAACTTTTCCAGTCAGAACAGCACCAACACTTAAGTCTTCAAAGCAGACGATGCTTCTCTTGAAGTCAGGTTTATCAAAATCTATTATAAGAAACATGAAACAAAAATAAGACACTGGAGAAAATGCTTGCATTATTTTCTAAGGTGTTTTTCCAGATGATTGTTTCTAATTAAGAATTCATCCCAAGGTAGCTCTAAGGTCCCAAAACCGGCTTCATTACATTTTTTAGATAAAGACCTATCTATGATAAACAACTGATTTCTTGTATTTTATGAATCACTTTAAAAGACTATGATTAATGGAGTAACAAGCGTAGTGAAGTCTCTAGTATGAAACTAGCACAAGGGGATCAGAAGTGTGCAGTATATTAGCCAGCAACTGAAAGACTCTAAATTCTCTTGGAGCTAGGGACAAAAGACTTGAGGTGACTCTTACTTGAGCTACAGAAATTATACATGGAATTCTATTCCTATACAAATTTGTATACAGGAAAGTGAATACTCAGTCTCACCACATACTAAAGAGGAAAGTCAACAATGCACTGTTCTTAGGATTGCAGGTCAGCTGCACCATGACATCACACGACCAACTGTTTCCCATGACATCACATGATTATATATAAAGTTCGCATGCTGGACTTAAGGGCACAGACAGATCTTTTAAACTCTCTTGTTACTCGCTTACCACTTCCTGCTCCTGCAGTTGTCATCTCAACAACTTCCCTTTCAAGCTTTTCCTACTGCTGTTTTACCTTTCCCAAGATATAACAGAACTGAGATTTTCCACAGAAACCATCACCAAAACAGGATTGCAACCAGTTTCCTATACTTGCCTTTGAGAAATAAAATACAGCCTGAACAAGTTTATAGCTCAAACGCACTGGAAATCAATCACACTAACTTCACCAGGCTCTGGATCAAACCCAAATCGAGTACACAAGCTGGCAAATGCAGCAATAGGCTTTGAATGACATCAAATTTTCTACTGAAGGAATGTACCTAATTGCTCAAGTCCAAAATGGTTAATCTTTTTGTAATATTATACTATGCAGTATAATGAAAAAAGCAACTAAACAGCCATTCAGGGCAATGAGCATAAGAAAATTCAGAGGAATGATGGTAATCTTTTAACATGTTTGCAAACCTGTTTTTTTTTCTCCCCATCCTGGCAGATTCATTACAGTTACCTGATTACTTGTTCAACTTTAATGTTACAAAGACCATTTCTTGCCTGCAAGACCTTGGCTAGAAAAAGATCTTTAAAATCATACGGTTAAAATATTCTTTCCCTTTCCACATATAATTCTTTCCATTTTCCTTTGTACTAAAATCATTCAGGAAAAATAAACACCGCAGAATTCCAATACAATTTTAGAGGATACATAGAAAAGCGACTCTTTGTCTGTAATTCCCTAATGCCACATCTCTACTGTTGGGAACAACGGAATTTAATCTTTTGGAATCAAGCTTGAGTAAAAGCCATTCAATCGTCCTGAGCTCTGTTAGATGTGGTACATTTCCTAGTGACTCAGAGTCACTAGCAGGGTTACAAACACAATGAATTACAGATATACAAGGCTACTAGACTGCCTACTCTGGTCACAGTCTGTGTACAGTAATACTGAATGTACTGGATCAGCAGAATATGAGTATTTCCACTGAAGATTCTCTTTTGCTTTTATATCTTCATATGTTAATAGTCTATCCTACTGTAATTTAGATGCAAGACCACCAGAACAAATGGAGACACCGAAAATACACATTTTCAAGATCACCAGTGGGAAATATTTATAAATCTGCAAGGAAACTACTAATGAACACAAAAAATGGGAACAGAAATGTTTGGGTTTTTTTTTTAAGTGTAAGTTTATTATTTGTTATTACAAGCCTGCATCTTTGCTGCCTACCTTTATCTCTTGCTGTCATAAGAGAATCCAGCTGTAAGTTTCATTAAACAACAGCATCTCCAGATGTTTTACTTCATTGCTTACCACATCTTTCTTCCCCTCCACCTCAAACTCTTCAGCACTACTGCAAAGTTTTAGCCAAGGTAGGTCATGAGCCATGTGCTCCAATTACACTTCTCTCCAGGAACTAGTGCATTAAAGAGCAGAACTACACACTACTACACTGCTGCTCCACAGACCTTTATTACTACTCTTTCAGCTTGGTCTCAGCATTCCCCTCCGCGATGGAGAGCCAACACAGATTTAATCAGTATAGAGTCAACATATTGAAACTATTTCATTTGTTAACAGCCATACAACTCCCCTTCCTACGGCTGAAAATGCCATGATTTAAGACAGGATTCACACTCCTTACCTACTGAGCTGGAAAGAAACATCTGACTATGATATAGCCTTTACCTTGCTTGAGAAAAGAAATAGAGTTACACGTCTATGAAAATCTACTACTGAGTTCAGAAGAAGAAAACATGCCGTTTTAAAAGTGGTACGTACAACAATCAAACTGAGATTACAACCTTCAAACAAAGGTCTACCTGTTCGGATGTCAAAGCCTTCAGGCTGAGTCAGACCATCAATGATCAGCTGCAGCGTGTGCACCGTCGTATTTAGCCTCTTGGCTGTGCCTTCCAGTCCTTCCTTTTGAATTACGGCATTTACTTTTTGCTGCATATCTGATTTTCCTATGTCATTTGCGTTTCCTCCAATGAAAGATAAAAACCTGTGAAGTTCAAACAAAGATACAGAGAGAGATTTGTAACATCCTTTAGTGGGAGCTGGACCTTTGCTATATTTACGGGGTTAATTACTTTTGGATTGATGCGTGAACCAAATTTCTGATAAAAAATACGAACAGTAAACAGTTTCACAAGTGCATAGCCTCTCAACTCATCACTGATCAGACACATATGTGGAAACTTAGAATCTATCTGTATACACGTATCTCCTGAAATAGACTACAAAACTAGAAGGAAGATTTAAAAGTGTAAATCACTTCTCAGACTGATAATTTCACCTCACGCTAAAACAGAATCTGAACTGAAAGATGACTTTTAGCATGAAACTTCCCTAGAAATAAGTGAGAGTTCTATAATACTGTCATTTTTATTGTCACTCTCATTCAAATTAAAAGGAATGGCAATTTAGTAAAACAACAATGAACATTTACAATATTAAATTAATACGAAGAATCTTTAGCCAAATTTAAGAAAAACTTCACATAAAATACTTCTTAATCACGAAGTTCATGGACAAGAGAACAATTAGTTTTTCAGAAATTAAGAAATTATCAAGTCAAAGTAGTTACACAACACAAACACCCTTTTGTAACACGAATTGCAGATTGAGGCAAATTTGGACTGGCATCTAAAAACGCTGCAAAGAAATACTTTAAAATAAATGTGTCTTGATTTGTGATCTCTTTTTTTTTTTAAATTAAAAAAACCCCACAAATCACACTTACTGAGGTTTTTAGTTCAGCAATGTCGGCACAGATGCTGAGAATAGACAAGAAAAATTCACAGGCAAACCCTACTCCTTACTATCAGTAGTGATGCCTTAGACAATGTTTATTTATCACTGAATAAATGTCCTTATTTCACTGAAGGACTTAAAAATGCAAAACAAGTCTTTAATGGATATAAACCAATGAAAATGAAGATGCAGCTCATAAAAGCTGAGCCACGTTGTACTAAAAGCAATTTGTCCTTTCCTCAGTAGACACTTGAGTTATCTGTCCTGCTGCTGTGCTCTGCATCTCACTATGAGTAAGCCTCTTCTACCCTGCTTTATCATGTTCCTTATTGCTGGAGTGAGGCACGTGGGGTTTTGCGCCTTCTCTACCACAGCAGACAGGCCCCTGTCCTCTAGAGTCCGACTAAACTTTCCTTCCAAATTCCTAAGAGAGATCCCTCCTTCCTCTCCTTATCCTACTTCACAACAGCTGTAAAGTACACGCCACAAAAGAAGTGCTGACCAGCAGGTTCATGCCCTGTGCCGCCGAGTGGTGGGAGACATTCCAGCTCCGTAAGAAAGAAAAAGCCCCCAGTACTCAACCTTGCTTCTCCCCTCAAAAATACATGCTGTGCTTTTATCAAAACCTGGGGCTAGTATGTCTTTTGGCAGGAGACACAGTGTTTTGTTTGGTTTGGTTTGGGGTTTTTTTGGAGTTTTTTTTTGTTTGTTTTTTTTTGTTATTTTCCTTTTTATTTTTTAACCTGAGGAACCCAACTGACATTATTTCAGGTGGTGAGTGATAAAAAGTTATACACACTGAAATACAAAATTGAATTTCTTTTTGAAAAAATATAAATTGAAGGAACATAATTAAGTAATACCTAACTTTCAGTAAAGCACAAAATTAATCCTTGAGCACAAAGGCAAATCTTCACTCTAAAATTTCCATGAATTTCACCAAAAGAGGGCATCCATTAAAACTGGCTGTCAGGACTTCTACTTTTTTACTGAATTCAAATGCAAGCATGACAATTTAAGAGTACTGTTAGCTCAAGCACATATATTTGCACTTAATAGTGACAGATATAATTTTCACGTTAATTTTCTTAACGCATACAGATCTTTCATGTGGTAATGTATGAAAAAATTAATAAAGACTCAGCAGATGATACTGTTCTCGGGATTTACTGAATTCTGTTTTGATTGACTGCATTTCAATTTTGACATTACTTTTTAAAGTAGTTTGAGGTGGTTTGGAAACAAAATAAATATCAAAATAGATGTAAATTTTTTTATATTGAATACAAAGTTGTTTTTTTTCCATAAACTAACAACGAAACACTACTACAAGTATTTTGTCTAATAAGAACCTATATACGGAAAATATAAAACCTTCTATGAAACCATCTTCTGTTGGTCTCAAAAGAGCGCTAAAAGTGGTTGCAATGATAATACGGAAAATGCGCGTGGGTCCAGGCGAAATGTTCTTCACAAAACTGCTGGGGGCTGCTGGCTGCTAGCGCTGATGGATGGACAATGCCCCACCACAGCACTAGTGACAGGCGGCAGCTGCCCTGGCTTTGACTGACGTGCCAGATGTAACACGACAAACCCGACCAGCCTCATGACTCAACCTTCTAAATAATGTATGCTTTACCGCCCGCCCCTATAAACAAGTTTGCTGACATTAATGTGCTTGGCTTTATTTCACTCCAAATGGACATTCAGCTCGAGCACCTCTCCAAGTAACATTTTTTCACCATTAGGATTTCGCAGAAGCCTATTCACTTTGTAAATAGATAACGGGGCAGGTTTCGCTGCTAATAAGTGCAACCACATGGAACAGCCACCCATGTATTAAAAAAAAAAAAAAAAGCCCGTTACACACAAAACTGCCGACCGTGTGGATAATGCAATCAGAATGCCCGGTGCTACGTGCAGGCTGCTGGAAAGAAAACCAGCCCGAAACAGGACACAACCCAGGTGCCTGAGCCCTCACTTACTACTTATGAAAGTTATTTCGCCCCCTTTCCTCTGCCTCCCCCACCCTCCGGAAATACCAGCGAAAGTATTTATCTGATATTAAAAAGGATTCCTCATCTAGACAAGGATGGTAGGCTTGGGCCCTACCTTATCAATTACAGTAATTTAAATAACTTATTAACATGGTTATTGCTTAGAATAAAATTTTGGCTCCACCTGAAGATGATGCTTAAACACGTGCCCAAGTCTAAGTACATGAGAAGTCCCACCAACCTCAGCAGAATTACTGATGTTCCAAAAATCAGGCATTTGGCTAAGAATATTTCAGAATTACAACATATATTAGAGGCAGAAGAGAGCGCTGTAACAAGGCCCAGCATGCACATACACACAAAAGAAGTAATCTTGAACAGAAACAATGTGTTTCTATTTTGGAAATTCTCACCTTTTAAGTTAGATTTTGGTAAAAACTTCTGCATTAACATATTTCCAAATAAAAGCAATTTCTTAGTGGTTACAGATGTAGTTATAGTCTAGTTACAGATCTAGTTATATATTTAATGTATCTTTTTCACTCAAATGAACACAGCCTGAGGGCACTGAGAATAAAAAAAAAAAATCAATATAAAGCACAAATCTCTGACTGAACAGTGGCACATTTTATCGATCATTTCTATTTTTAAATGTCATTGCTAAGAACAAAGATGCATGTTTCCTTATTAAAAAAGCAACCCAACAACTTCCTTCAAGAGTTATTTCAAGGTCAGAAAAAAGGGATATAGTCAGTAAGAAGACTGGGATATGGCTACGGGGGGGGGGGGGGGGAAGGTTTCCCTTAATTTACATATTTTGATCTTCGTAATGGTAAACTACCTCACTACAATCTCTAAAATACATCACACAATTTGTAAATGACAGTTCCAGCTGCACAACGCAGGAACATGAATGATCCCTGCAAAAATGAAAGCCCTTCAAGTATTTTCCTGGCTACATAAGTGAACTAAATAACACGTCACAGTACTTCAAGTGCTATGTTTATCTATTAGAAAGATAAAACCTAAAAGAAAAGTTAACAGAAATGGAAATGGGAAAGGCGAGATGTTTTTTTGTGAAGTGAGGTCATTCTTCTAAGATACACTATCCTTATTTCCTCAAATGTCGAGTGCCTGAGTGAATGGCGAACTTTCTGTTCAAGGCACATCAACTGAGATAAAAGCTGCCAGAGTCTTAGGAGAGTCTTTCAGCCCGGAGTGAGATTTAGCTGGTTTAGAGACTTTGAATTTTATGATTTTCAGATTTAGAGGATACTCAGAAACCTCTGCGACCACCTTAGTTTTAAATGCAATCTTTACAGTCTTACAGGACCTGTAGAGAATGGTCATGGCTAAATCACTGATGTTTTTATTTAATACATAATTTCATCCATCTTACCCAGATAAAGAAAGAAAAGTAGCATAAATGTAACAAATAAGCACATCATGTTCACTTAACATACACATCTGCACAAAATTATAGCACAGCCCTTGCAATGCTTAAAAGATAATGCAAATTTCAGTGGAATGCAAAAAACAGTCAGAGAAGAATAAAAATATTACCAAGGGAAGCCTTCCGTAAATTTTACAAAGTTACTTTAAACCCCCCAAAATGCTTCTTATAACGTGCAGGAGTTCTAAAGCTTTGCAAGGGTTTTAGTCACAGTCATTTCTGTTTTATGTAATCATTTCCAGCAACACGACTTAAGAGCTGGGAGTACTGGATTCATTACATTAAAGCAACATGATACGCCATTACATCTTGTCACAGTGCACACATGAATTAATGGTAATGCAACATAATCACTCTGAAAACAAAACAACTTCGCATTAGCATGTGCTTTGTTAGGTAAAATGTACATTCATGACAGTAGCAAACTTCAATTATGCAGACATTTATTTGTGTTTTAGTAACGTATTTGAAATGCAAAAGCATTATTTGTATGCGTATGTATAATGCAGATGTTGACTGTTCCTGTTCTCACTAGTGATACGGATCCTCAATTTTCAACTACTGATGCAGATTACATATCAAACAATATTTGTACATCACTCTCTGTAATTAGTAGCTGGACACAGAAAGTTAACGTTTCAAATATATTTCAAGCTACTTAAGTGGTTTAGCCAGATAAGGATATTTAACCAATAAGTTTTTCCTCAAATGCATAAATTATTAACATCATAGATTATCTGACTGCATGCAGAAGGCCAGAAAGCACTCAGATAGTTTATGACATTTTGAACGCATACATCTAAGAAACAATGAGGTTTTTTTCTAAGAGAGACAAGCAATTCAGATACGGTTACGCTGCAGCACAGCCCCTTCGCTACCATACCGCTAGGCACGCTGTTGTTAGCTGTTTTCATGACTACCGATATATCACACAGCTGAAGCGTAACCCGAGATACAAAATAGTGAAACATGATTAGTTATCCACAAAGAATTAGTACTACGGTTACAGGAGATCATCACATCAAAAAGTTCATATTTTTTTCCTTCAGATTTTTTTTTTTTAAATGCAACCAGTAGGAAGTTATTTAAGTTTCAAAATTTTCAACAAATGAAAAGAAATACTACTTGATTTATGGGTCTAGTATTTATAACTTAACTAGAGGATAATTCTTTGCTATTTCCAAGTTCTTCTAATCATTGTTGCTAACTGCATATTTTACATCACATAAAAGTTTTTAAACGTCTTTACTGGATGGCAATTAGCAGTGAAAGCCTTTTCTGCTCTTCTATTTATTGCCAAGATAACTTTCAAAAATATGTCCTCTAAAAATCCAGCTAATAGTCAGACCTGTGAATGAACTGGCCTTCTAAAGTGATGAATATGAACTATTATTTACTTGGCTTAATGGTGCTAATTCTGCAAGTGTTCTCCGTAATTAGGGTTAGACATTTCCTATTAGAAATAGTCATAAGGATTCACTAATTTACCAAGCTTAACTTTTTTTTTTTAGGCTTTCAAAAAAGAAACTAAAGACTTTACTAAAAAGCATTATTTTGCACATTAAACAGCTTGAACACACACACACACATATGCATGTACACACAAGTACAATCTCACTGAAGTGGACAAAAGACGTTTCTGATCGACTTTGTAGTGAATTTAAGGAAAGGCATCCTACCACAGTAAAAACCCTAATCCTCTGTAAAATATTCTCATGTAAAGTGCATTATTAAATAGAATACACCCTTTTGTTTTCATTGCTCAAACACCATACCAAGTAACTGGTCTATTCCCTCCCTGATTTCTATTCCCCTTAAGCATTGCCTCAGCTGCTCAGTGACGAGGGGACCAGGATAGATCTAAGCCGGCCCCGCAGAGAACTGGAAATGCGGTCAAAGAACAAGTGGGCAGTTGCATAAAGGGCAGGAGAGGAAGAACCTCTTGCTTTTGGTGGTGTCTCCCTAACCAACAGTTTTCCTTCTCCATTTTCTTACGTGTCAGTACTTGCCTTTAAAGCTGGCAAGCGCAGCTACTTGTTGCAGCTTTTCGGCAAAGCAACTGAGATACTACTGGTCAGCGGCTACCTCCATCCACCCGTGTAAGAGAGTGGCAGAAACACCAGAAATATTTGAGTGATCAATCCATCCACAATGAAATATAAAGTGTTATCAACATGAAGCTCATTACAGGTAAAGATTTAACTCCAAATGTTTTACTTTGGTGAAGAATAGGCCCATGAATGAGTGCTTTGCTGAATCTTCTGGGGATATCAAGCAGCAGCATCAATACACAGTGAAGAGCAAGACATGAATCTTCACTGCAAGTCACTGCTCACTAGGTCAAAAACTTCTCTTATGGCATCACCAGCCACAATGAGCAGTCCTGTCCTCTACCAGGCAAGGTCCCAAACCCAGGGAACATCCCCACCTGCGTTACGCTAAATCATGACTTTATGTCTTTTACAAATATTGGTAAAATATTCCTAAGTCAGACTGAAATACAGCCTGTCTGCCAGATGCTGCAATTTGTGAGCAGCAAATACACATTCTGAGTGCCGACCTTTAGCAAAGAGCATTTTTATGAGATTTAAATAAAAATCACTAAATGTTAAGATTCAGTCATACGAAACCAACTGCACCCAACAGACTGATACAACAAAGAAAAAACATTGCGTTTTCTTTCCAGTATTTTGGTTTATAAGCATAACCTGGTTGTAACTTCTTGGGACTTCCTAAATGTTTCCTCGGTTTTCCTAGCAGTTCTTTTACAATATGTACCAAGAAATTGGATATGCTCTACATGTTGTATTAATTGTATGTAGAAGATTCTGCCACTATAAACTGGTTTTCACATATAGGCTCTTCAGAAACTTAAAACATAGCTCTGCTTTGCAGGAAAATACGCTGCCTACAAAGGTTTTTGGGGTTTTTTAACTTTTAGGAAATTTTGATTCATGATACTTAGAGGTGTTCATAAGCTCGATGGCTGCACGTGACAAAGCTAAGCTTTGACAGTGTGGAAACCATGAACAGAAATGTTTTGGTTATCTGCAGAGCGTGTTAAATCACCAGTAGGATGTTTTCCAATTATTTTACAGAAATTGTACAGATTTTCAGTTAAGATGTTTAAATGCCATAAATCAATCATACCAGCACCATTTGTGCCACTGTAGTAAAGATTACATCAGTGTTTCCATTATAAAAAACCCTGTTTTTCAGGGGTTTCTAATTCAGCCATAAAAAATGGCTCCAGCCTAAAGCTTGGCAACCAAAGTTACCACTTGGGAGCAATTCTTTTAACCATTTTTTTTTTTTTTAAATGGATTGGCCTTTCAAGCTACAAAATAGTTCAGAAAAAGAAAATTAGTGGTTTCAAATTTTGGTGAACTTCTATCCCTCAAAAACATTGTTTTAAAAACTGATAATTTTGTATGTCATAAATCTATAATGTGGACTGCTGCTTTGGGGTAATTTGGATGGAAGCAGTGGATAAAAATCACTGGCTTATTTTGTTTAAAAATAAATGTAACTTCCCATAAAAACTTTTAATCTAATGAAATCTTCACAAACTATTTTCTCATGGCAATATGTGGTAGACATTGCATGAGGAAGCTTTACGACTCATTTATGCAGCATCTATTCCATTCATTTTAATTTCTGTGGTAAGAGGTATGTAATACTGTATTTTATGATGTATTTTATGATTATGTATTTTATGCCTTGAATCAAATCTGCCCATCTTCAAGACAACAACTCCTCTTTGTTAGCACAGATCCACCTGTGAGCTTGACACAGTCTCTGACAAAGTTCTGTGCCAGCACAGAAAAAGAAGAAAGAAATCCTTTGAAAGCAGCAAAGAAAGAGGACTCCTTTAAAATGTAAATTGTTTAAAAATATATATGTATTAAATAATGATTCTAATCCACTTCTGACAGTCTCACTTTTTCTCATGCGCATTAACTTAAATTATAAGAATTACCAGTTAGGCTTGAAAACTTGTTTAGTTCTAACGTATTAAAGAGTCCTTAGGATGTTGGTTGGTTTCAGTGGACACCTCAAATCCACAACATGAACGTGACTTGATCTTCAGGCTCTCAGAAGCTTTCTCATGAACATAGGCTCAGCAAAAAGGAATTAGAAGCCTAGTCCCATCCACTACCTATCAAAGTTAGCAAAACTCATCAACAGCCCCGATAAGCTTTGGACTGAATCCCCTATGCAGTATGAATTCCTAGCTGGATTTTTTCTTAATTCACATTTAGGCAGCAAATTGGTTTGGAAAGCCATTTCCATAAGTTCTGAGAAGCTTAACAGCTCATACGCTTTTTTTGAAAAGTCATTTTAAGTATATAATCATTGCTAAATTATAGCATTGGTTCCCTGAGGGGAGGACGTCTGGTCTATATTTAGCCCTTATGTCATCTGTGTCAATTTTTAATACTACACTTCTTGGCTTTTGTCAATTTGCTGCAAAGCTGTATTTTTTTTTTTTCAAACAGCTATTTGCAATGAAAAAGCATTAGAGATATTTGTCTCCTTCCCCATCCCATTATGTGATATCAAGTGACTATGTCTTAATACAATATATACCATAAAAGTTCCCACCTTCATATTTAACAAGCTTTCAAAGAAACTATCTTCTGATTGCAAGAAAAATACTGTCGAACAAAGTAGATTCATAGAAAGCACTTTGAGACTTCTTTTTCCCCCCATATCAAACTATGTGTACAGATACTCATAAATGTCAGAAGTAAGGCAATCAAGAAAACGCCCAAAGAAAATAGAAAAGATAGATTTGGTTAGTTACAGAGACAGATGTTATGCTTAGTAGTTTTGCTGTTCCATTAGCAAATATTGTGATTATGTTTTTATATTTGTTTTGATATAAACTGATATTCTTTTGCATAAAAAACCTGTATGGTACAATACCTCGGATCTAGGTACTTCACATGAAAATTCAATCTGAGAAGGCAAAGCGCTTGGCGAGAAACAAAGAACAGACAATAGGACAGCTGGAAACTTACTTTGAAGTAATTACACCAGCCAATGACATGACAGGTAGCACTGGTCTGTAGCCACATCATACTTCTGCTATGACTTTGCAGCTTTCGGAGACCAATGAGTTTGACCCAAAGCACACTTTAAGAATCTCCAAGGTATATTCTAAACGGTGTTGGCTATGCAATAGGTGGTAGCCTACTCTAGGAATCATGCATAAGCCTGTGACCCAAACTACTATCTTTTGGTTGAGATGTAAAACTTGTGCTCATTAATTTATTTTTTTTTTATTTTTTAAATAGCAATAATCCTGGGTTCCCAGCCAAACTGCAGATCACAATTATACAATTTGTGATACCTGGTAAAATTGTCTCCAAAATTTCAACTGTATGTGAATATCTGAGCTATTATATCTGAGTAATATTATATCTGAGTAATAATCACACTCACCACTTCAGATATAGAAGTAGCCTCTGCTGCTCTGGAAACAAAGCCACAATTCTTTATTTTCTGACCAATCTTTGTAATAGTATTGTATGTAGATAAGTTCCTGTAGTATTCCATCATTAATCGGCCATATTTCTTTGCTCCCTGAAGCTATCTTTCTACATTAGTCTTTAAGTCAAGCTGGTAACACTGTGAACACTTTTACTGCTTATTTTATTAGTGTACTAGGGCTGGAAAGCTAAACAGACTATTAACCGAATCCTGACTATTTGATATTTAAATGGAATGAAATAATTTATTGAAAGCCAACATTAATTTTGAATAACCAATTTATTTTATTTTTTTTATGTATTAACTCATCCTGAACAATGTCCAGTAGAGGTGACCAACCTTCATCCCCCTATCCACCACCTACCAAATGTCAAAAACCAGTAAGATCAGGACCTTGCCTAATTTTTTTCTACAGCTACACACAGGGCAGAGAACTAGTAACAAATGCTGATGCATAAGAAAAAAGGGAAATGGTTGTGGAAAAGGAGAAACCAAGGTTACCTACACACTGCACAAAGAGCATGGACTCTAGGAGGCAACTGCATGGTGGTCCTAGAATCAGGCACAAAGAAGAACGAACTGTGGCAGGGAGAGGATGGGAACACGGAGCGCACTGCATGCCTCGCAGAAGGAAAGCATGCAGACCTATGCATAGGAATTTGTATATGCAATTATCTCCACCACAGAGAAAACAGAGCATGCACTGTAAGGAAGGTGTCCTAAAAATGCAAGGTCCTGTAAGACTTTTTTTTTAGATAAGAAACACAAGCTTCATAAATTCAGAAATTCAGCATACCTCTCTGAAGCTTAAAGAGGGTTTTGTTTATAAAACAGGAAGCACAACTGTTTCTCCAGGAGTAATATTCTCAATAGAGATGACAAGAATCCTAACGCGTGTAGCTACTGCTGAAATTAGCTCCAGCACATTTTAAGAAAAGAACCTCTTCACCACAAAGCACTTAAAAAATAAATACATGCTGGCTTCTCAAGAGGACAAGCAGAGTCCAGTTTCAACCAGGGCTGATGATAGAAAAGATCACATCTTATACCTACCATTTACCAGCGGCAGTATCCCCTAACCAGATGCACACATGGATTCCTAATTACTTTTTTCTGACCTACACAAAAAACCATTATCTTCTTTTAGCCAAAGGTCACTTAGTACAACCACCATGTGTTTGGGAACTTTATATATACACATCTTAATTAGAACTCGTAGTGTCAGAATTTAATTTTAAAGGCTCATAATAATGACACATACTCATATAAGTCTGTGTACACTCAAACACACAAATAAACAAATTCTGGTGGTCAAAATTCACTAAGCAGAAAGCTTTTTTGGAACACACTGAACATAAGCAACAAGCAACAACGTAAAAGCAGTTCTTAATGATGCAGAGGTATTAAACTACCACTGACTGAAAATTTGCATGGTATTTCGACTAGATTATTTTTAAGACAAATAGAATTATGTTTTAGTTATAGCCTTTTACATGATACATGGAGTCAAGGTAGAAGGAAAAAAAATAATCGGCTTTCAGACATGTCTAGAACAAAGGATTTGTCTTCACACTTTGTGAACTGAAAGTCCAAACTGAAAGTGATGTGCAGCATAAAGAGTTAGCAAAGAGACGGAAATTGAGAAAAGTGGCCTCGATGAGGGGCAAAGTGATGAGATGAAGAAGACAGGGTCATGGGAGGAAAGTCTGGCAAATTTTTGAAAATTCACCGATTTCCTCACTGAAAAACAATGTGAAAACTATAAAAACCACAGAATTAAACTGAAAACTTGCGTGCATATAAGAGGCAAACCACACCAATTGAAACCCTTCCCTTGTAAAGAACTTCAGAAGCACACCTTCTTCTTGAAGAAACAGGAGAAAGCATCAAATTAATATAAGTATTCCTGTCTCAAAAGGCTGATGAGGCTGTCGTCAGAAAAAACAGTACTTTCATTTTAAAAGTTGGTAACATCAGTGGTTCAAAAAGCTTTCCCCCTGCTTACCTCATTGCAATGTTGTAAGACTCTGGATGAATACAGGTTTGGTCCAAAGGATTGGGCTGTTGCAAGGCACATGGTGTTGGTTTGCTCTTCTTTTTACCCTGCGCACCTGCTTTAGTCAAAAGCGCATGACTTCCAAGTTCAGTTTTCTTACTACTGTCAGAAATCAAAAATAGACATGTCATTCTTAATGAACGAGATCTTAGCCCAGTGCCCACACACAAAAAATGCGATCAGACTTTTAGATGATGTTCATTCTTTAAAAACAAAAAAAACCAAACAAACCAACCAAAAAAAACATACATCCTCCAAAAGGTCATTTTGGATGAATCTTAACAATACAATTATAGCAGAAAAATATAATGTATCAATGTAGGCATAAATTATTTTAAAATAGAAACAAACATTGAGAAGGGATTCTCTGCTTCATCAAAATTTCTTCATGATGACAAGACTACAAAGAAAACACTACACAATCCATTGTATCATTTGCAATCTGGATAGCATCTTCTGTCTGTAAAATGGGGACAATTGCATTTACCTACTTGATAACAATCTTGTGAAGATACTCTCATACTTAACTATTGGTTAATAGTCTGCTTAATTTTAAATTTGAAAAATTTATAAACAAAATTTCCTATTGATACTATCTTTAAGTAAGCAAACTGCATCTCAAGCATATTACAGAACAAGGAAAGTATGTGAATACTTAAATATCAGAACTCCTTAAACTACATTCATTGACTTCCTATACTTAAATTTCTGAAGAATTCCACTCAACAGTGGGCCAGGTCAAAATATGAAAAATTTCAAATCTAAAGAACTCAGAACAAGATTTGCTTAGAACAGAAAAAAGCTAACGGTCAACCTACCACTATTTCAGAATTTATAAACCATTTTTTCAAAAATATCTTTATACAGCTTTCTTTAAAACTTAGTGAATACATTATTGACTCCTAGTCAGTTAGCGTCAGTTAGCATTTGGATCGAGGTTTTTTTTTTTATTTTTAATTGGCTGGACAATGAAAAGACTCCAGAGTCTCAGAGAGATCAGATCCATGGACAGATTTCTACATTGGTAGGAGGCCTTCACAGAAGAGAGGAAAGAAAGAGATCATCTTCTTGTGTGTAGCGTATTTACAGCTGGCACACTTCTTCCTTTAAAGTTTCCCTTAAGTAAAATGTTCAGGATTCGGTAAAGGCATTAAATGACTCCTACTTACAAAGGCTCCTTTCTTGCCTCTTTTGTTTGTTTGTTTTTGTTTCCTAAATCACAAGTTGTTCATGCTTCTGAGGACAAAAGAGAACGCACTGAAAGGACCCTGAACTAGCACTCGGACTTTGGTCTCTACCTATGCATGGACTGTTGACAGAAATGCAGACATAACTTTCTGTTTCCATATCGATTTTTTTTAAAATAATCAATATTTGTTAACTTCCAAGTACAAAACCTAATTTGCAGAGCACATTATAAGCCATCAACATGATCAGAGAGAACAAAACTGAAACCTTCTCAAAGTCCATTTCAAAAAGGTTTGGTCTTGCCACCTGGGCCCACAAGAAATATTGCGGAGGCGACAGCGTTAGAGCTTTATTTTGGCCTCAAACTCCAAAGTTATAGCAGATTTCTCAGGTTATACAGTGTTCTCAAGTTTTATGGAATCTGACTAACATCAGAAGCATGCTCCAGCAAGGAAAAAAATGAATACAATGTTCTTAAACATTTCACCAGTGAACATTTGTAGAAAGACAAAATGGTGTCAGCCTTTTCTTCCTCTGTTGTATTGCAGCTTTCACTAGAACAGATCTGTACAACGTAAGACCTATCAATCATCCACAGCCTTGAAAACAATTTCTTTGGTCTTCTGGTGCTTACAGTGTGCACCATTTGGCCTGCAGCATGTACCTCCCTGCCAGATGGGCAACCAATCTGTATACCTTCCACCCGGGCAGTAAGCCAGTCCTAATGTGCCTACCTCCTGCCTGGAAGTTACGCGTGTGCTGTTTGGCCAGCAGCAACTGGGAATACAGTATTGCTTCTGAGCACTGGGTTGGCTAAAAAATAGCATGCGCTTCCCAGGAAAATATTTTTTGAGAAAGAGTCAGCGGCAAAATGGGGATGGTGCTACCACTGTGCCCTTTCTTAGTTCTTTATGTTGGAAAGAGAAATGGGAAAGACAGGAGAAGAGACTTTGCCCTAGAAAGGGCACTTTCAGTTGTGGAGAGGAAAGATTTCAGGTGAAGAGGAGAAGCAAAATGAATGGCTGCAAGAGGGAAAGGCTGGGTACAGATACAGGGAATGAAATGGCAGGGAAAAGGATGACCTGGTGTTGACAAACTGGAGTTGGAAAAGGGCCTCTTACACATTTGAGATACAAGTCACATCATGCTTGCTAGGCACAGGAGTGTAACACAGACAGAGCTTGGTCCAGGCAGCTTATTCAACTTTCTCTCTCCAGGTATTGGAATTGAAACTCTCCAAAAAAACACTCTAGTTTATTACCATTATGTTCTGCACAATAATCTTTACCATTTTAAAATGAATTTATAAATCTCTAAAGTATGCCTGAAACACAAGACTGTAAGGTTTTAATATCTCAGATCACAATACTGAGGCATGCCAAATTCCTTCTACAGGTTCAGTGGCAGAATTTCTAATTAAACTTACATACTTACAGAAATCCTGACTTAGAGTACTAGGCTAATAAACCATGACTATTCAGCAGAAGACCTATGTTCAACTACGGACTTAAAGAAGTTTATTTGTTAAGATAGTGTCTTTCAGAAGGAAAAGGCCTAGGATTCCTCAAATCTCAAGCCTGAATACAAAACAGAAAGGGAAGAAGTCCTCTCGTAATATTTTGGATAACCTAGTCAAGACAGCCAACATCTCTATTACCTGCAGAAGGTCTTTATATATTCTTGATTGAATCTGATGAAGCCAGCACACTGTTGGAAGGATTTGGGACCCAGACCTTTAACTTCCTTGAGCTGTTCTCGGTTTATAAATGGTCCGTTCTTCTCTCGCCATTCAATTATATTTTTAGCCCTGTTAGCATTCAGTCCTGCAATGTGTCTAAGGGAAAAGTTTACAGAATACATTTATTACCATTGAACAGTCATTAAAACAAGTCCTATCCATTACCAGGATACACGTTACTGTAGAAAAGCTGGTTTACAAAACTCAAAAACGGCTAAGAAATTTGCAAATAGACTCCCAGACCAAAGGCAACTGAAAAAGGATCCCTTCTCTTACTTCTGTGGAAGGAATCCACTCAAGTCAACAAAACTTGGTACAGCAATATGGTTCTGCGCATACCTAACTAGTAAGCCAGGGACGTGTAATTTATGATCTGTTGGCTATTTCTGTAATGCCAACTCAATTTGTCATGTCTTATGGCCTGCCCCCAGCTGCCCTCTTCAGGAAACAACGTGGGAGGAGGGTTCAGGACAGATAAATTGTTCCTGTGAGAACAGCCCCCTCTCAGCTATACTCTTCCAATGGCACCGCAACACCTTGCCCCAACATGAAGGGCTGATGTCTGCTGTCCAGAAGGAGAGTGGCTGGGAGCAGCTTGCCTTTCTCACACAGTTTAACAGATCCACACGGCTTGTTCCTTTTCTCTCAGCTGCACTTGAGATAAAAGAGCAGCTGGGAACAGGCTGCACGAGTTGTTCTGAGGGCAGCTCGGCTCTGGCAAAGAACTCACCTGTGAAGCGCAACTGCAGTTAGCCAAGTTCCTTCAGGAAGCAGTGGGTTTGCCGCACATTTTCTGTACGAACATGTGAGTACAACTTTCTGTGTATGGAGTACGTTAATCATAGAAAGAGGGAAAAGAGCTGCAGTGGGCAGTTACTCCTGGCACTGCAGAAGGAAATGTCACCCATCTGGCTCCATATATCAGATGCCATTGCTTTAAGTCAATGGCAGCAGAGACCTGTTTGTGGAATGGCACGGGCTGACTCTAGAAAAACACCACCAGCAAATCTGGCAAGAATAGTAAAAAATCAGGGAAAAAAAAAATAATAAAAAAAAAAAAATCTTTCCTTTATTCTCATCCTCAAGCAAAAGTTAAAAAAATAATCCAAAGTTGGTGAAACCTCAGAATTAAATTGGAGAGACACACCTTTAACCATAGACAAAATATTAATCATCAGGAATGGAATTTTCTCAAAAAAGTTCTTAGAAACATTATGAAATCCAGCTTATTTACACTGAACACGACACTGAGTTCACAGAATTTTCCACCGATGATCTCAATTCTTTCAAGTGTGATACTCAGCAGTAACGCAAGCAGTACTGTCACCCCTTCCACGTGTAGTGTGCACCAACAAGTGTATTTGATTCATCATTGGGCAGGAACAGAAAGCCCTGCTCATGGTATATTCTAGCTACAGTGAAAATTTCATTTAGACCGCATCTACGCAGAACAGCAGAATTGAACTGCTGAAGTTCTGACAGTGAAAGCTGACAGTGTTCACCCACTGCACTTGCTCAGGTAGGGTTTTATTCATGAATGAAAGCTGGTCAGCCCCATTTACCCATAGGTACTGCTTTCTTTCTTACTAATAGCTGATCTAAGTCTGAAAGAAGGTAAGACAGAAGGTAAATCATGAGTCAGGCTAAGAATTAGATACACACACAGAAAAAGAATATGGAAGACAAAATGGAAAGACAATAAGAATAGAGAGAGAGCCTCTTCAAAGTATCGAAAGACGTTTTCAGGAATGCAAGTAAAGGGTTAAAAAAATTAAGAAGAACTAGCAAGAATAGATTTTTCCTAACTTTGATACCTAATATAATTCTTACTAGCTAGATTACAGGCATTCTTTTTCTTCCCCTCCTACTACAGAGGATGACAGCAACACTTTGCTCTTCTGAGAGGCTGCTCAGCTAAACGATTCTCAATTCTACACACTCAAAAGACAGAACAGAATGAGCTTTTAATTTCTAACCAAGAGAAATAAAATCCAGAACATTTTCCAAGTAAATATAGCATAATTACTTTAAAAAAAAAATCAGTAAAAAGGGATAAATTTTTCAACAGTTTCCCCTTAAATCTTTCCTTTTCTCCTTTCCTCACCCAATTTTACAACCTGTTCCGCTTAGCCGTACCTATAAAAATACTTTCTAAGAGACAGAAAGTACATTTGAAAATCCCTTTCTCAGTGTAAAAACACGAATTAATTATATCACGTTTTTCTAAAATTGCAGTGTTGGTTCAAAATTTTTTAAATATCTGTTTTTCTCCGAAGAATAGTTTTACCCCGGAGAATCACACATACCCTTCAAAACTGACTCTTAATGATCCAGTGAAATACTGTCTTAATGTGTCATTCTCATGTAATTGGAAGTTTAACACAAGAGCCATTTGCTCCAGCTGAGCTTGAGTCAGATGGCAGACTAAACAGAGGCCTCTGTGATCCAGAGCCATGCAATTACTGGAATAGGAAAACGTTTGACTCACCTTAATAGTATTTCTGAGCAGATGTTAATATCAACTCCTACAAAGCTGACACACTCTTCAACCACACTGTCCAGAGTCGCTTTGAGCAAAGTCTGTGATACATCATGCTGAGAAACAAAAATGGAGATATCGGGTTACTGAAATATCGAAGAGTACATAAATAAGAACTGCAAACAATACTAACATTAATGAAATAGTTGCTAGAACTTATCAATATCTCATGTGATGGTACAGGTTAACAACATAAATTACAGAACATATTTTTAAAAGGTCTCCAGTATCTCTTTGCAACATCTTTGTCATGATACAAATCCCTAGAATAAGGCAATCTTCACATTACTGTATTTTTTTTGTTTAATAACTATTTCCCTGCATCATGTAAACCTAAAAATATATTAAACACATAATGATTACTCAAAAGGAGTAATGCTTCTGTTTATCCAGTGTCTTGTCTTTAATCTGACATTTATTCACGTATAATATCAGTTTATTAAAAATAAGACAGTAGTTTAAAAATATGGTATTTAGAGAAAACATCAAAAATGCTGTACTTTTGCACCTGCACACATAAATATTTGCAAAATTGTCCTATTTATGAGCATCACATTACAGTACAGTTATTATTTATTAAAAGAACAAGCCAGGTATTGTGTGAGGATGGGCAATACATAAGGTACATATCAGCCCCGCAGCAACAAAATGTTTCAGATTTTGAACAGATATTTCTGTGAAGATTGGCAGGTCCTTGACCGAAGCCCCACTAATGGAAATTCTTCCAGTTTTTCCATTATTGTTCATAGTGTTTCCCCCCTTCCCCCCGCCCCCAAAAGAAAATCAGTCACACTTGTCAAAGATAAAAGTTCTGAAGCTCTAAGATTTCTTTTCCTCCACAACATAGGCATACTTCAATCTGTAACTGCTGGTTCCCCACACAAGCCCATCAGTGCTTAGAAGTCTGACCTGGAGGGAGAAGCCTCTCTAAATGCAGGAGCTAATTTGATCACTATGTTGGCTTAGCTTCGGGGCTCTCGTACGTCACTCATGTAAATCTGGGTTGATCTGTTGTGGTTTCGTGATGCATTCATTTAGGACATCAAGCTGGATCCAAGCCACGGCACCAAACACTTCATCCACTACTTTGTTTTACCTTCTAAGCCATTCAGATCTTTTAAAGATTTCACAGTTAAATTTAGCATGCCAACAGCATCAATCCCAATTTACTAATACTGGCAGTTGATCAAGTAGTGGTTAATAACTGAAACAATCGTAAAACTTAAGGCAACGTATTGCATAGCCACCTCATTTCAGGTAATGGTAACGTGATGTATTTTCATGATGCAATACATAATAAAGTTACTTATAAACAGGAAACGTAAATTTTGCCAATACTACTCCTATATAAAATTTGCATGCAAAAAGCCATGTACATGCAGAAGTACTGGCATTTGCACAGTTGTGGCCTCACAACCACAAAGTTTACTTGTACACTTTGGAGATCAAACGTGAGTTTCTACTTACTAATGTGTTGCTACTACAACACAATGGCTTCTTTTCTGAATAAAGAGAGATCTACAAAAACCCACACCCTAAAAAGAAGATTTATGTTTCTATTCTTCTGACTTACTGAAGATGCAGCTTCTCTTTGTGAGGTTATTCTAGATATTCCCTCCTCCTCCTGCCATCAGCTGGGTAACATACTAGAGCTAGACGCTTCAGGCTCACACGCGCGTTCATGCAAGGATGCATTTAGAAAATACAGTACAAGAACCAGAATAAAACTGTTCAGAAACACCATTCACATTTTTCCCTTAATTGCCAAGTACAGCTGCCAAATACTGGGCTAGTTTTTCCATCATGAACCACAAATTAAAAATTTAATAGGATAAAGATACTATTTTAACACTTTTTTCATTATGGTGGAAGAAGACAAAAGGAGAAAAAAACCACACATAATACTCAAAATTTCCTTCTGCTTTTAGGAAAGGCTCCAAGGTACATGGAAGGTGATTATCACATAGTTTCACAAGTTACATTAACAAGTTCCAATAATTGTAGCAATTCTTGGCCACCTCTAAAAAAGTCTTGATCTAAACAACTACTTGGAATATAAAGTAGACTCCGTGTCAGAGAGTAAGGTAGACTGCTGCTTCCCTAGGTTTCAGTCTCATTCCTTAAGACGATCATACTTCAGAAGGAATAACATGCAGTTACGTCATTCAAAACTGAGACATTCGTCATTGTCTCCACAATGCCTTATTGCACAGGGTGTAGCAAAGAAGGTAATCAGTGGATCTGGCCTAATCTTTCTAAGCAGTTCATCAGAAGAGACTTGATTCAGCCGAAGCTTTATTTCCACTCTGCTGAAAGTGAACCTAGACAGCAATTCAGCCAACTACACTCCCCGTAAAACAAGGAAAGGATGTATCACAATCAAAAGATTTGGCATCTTTTAGCTTTATTGCTGCTTGACAGTCACCGTTAAAAAAAAAAGAAAAAGACATGCACAAGTTGTTCTTCATTACTCCAACACGTAACAGGTGTACCACTTGGAACAGACATCACAGCACATATATGAAGGTATGCGTAAAGAAAAAGTGAATGGGTAGATCTGACAGAACAGAATAAGCATAAGACAGCACAGCTAAAATAATCCCTAAACTACCCATACCTCACAGAAGTAAGATACATTCAAGCTAGTGAATGATGTTAAGTTACAAACATGAGGAAAACTTTCCAGACAAATCTGCCTCCAAGATGTAGCTACTGACCATCACAGTTTCCTTTTGCTATGATGAAGAAATTTCTGCATCCTTCTTGAAATTGATACAAAGCACAGAAGTGTTACGAATTTAGTTTCTAAAAGTAGTAAATTAAAAACATTATTATCCCAATATCATTGTCAAGACTTCGTACTGCCAACAGGTCACACTTCAGAAAGGTTTAAAGTGCAGTGCATTTTCCAGTCTTCCAAAAAATTTCACTCATCTTCTCAAGTATCAGAGGTTAGATGATATTATATCCTTCCATGTACTATTTATATGCACTGGGGTGATATCAGATTATTCAGACACTACTAGAAGCGCACGTATTCCATGCTACTCATTCACTACAACAGATCTGTAAAGACAGGAATCCCTCTCAACTCTTGCAATTAAGCACATCAGAATAAAACCTGCACAAACAAAAGCCCAAGTCCAATATACACGGCTACTTTCAAGATGTGCTTATGCAGCATTTTATGCTGCACGGGCTCCAACAACCCCTCCACCCCCAAATCCTTCTAAATAAAACATTTTCATATTAACACTAACTCTGAATGCACCTCCTATGCATGAGGGTGTCCCTGCTAAAACTGTGAAGTATTGTCTTTTCTTTTAAGCACAATACTCTTATTTATTAACTGTCTTTATCTGTAGAACAAATACCACAACTGCCCCCACAACTCCCCTTACAAAAGAAACCAGCTCCCTCAGCCAGCTGCGCCATTCGTACCAGGAGCTTCCTCAGAGCCGAGCACACAAGATGCCCCAACAGCTACACCTAACAGGTAAGGAACATGTCCCTTGGAGTGATTTTCAAACATCATTTTGAATTTACCACCCAAATAAATCACTAAGGTTTCATTAAAAGGATACTCAGAAATGATTACCATTAAAATATCCACCGCGGGAACGGTAGATCTGGAGCAGAAGACTTCATTTTGTATGATGATCTCCAAGAAATAAGAAGGATTGATACCCTGAATTTATGGAAACTAAGGCCAGAAGAAATAAGGAACTTACCACAGACTGCAGGATGTCCAGTGCAAATCTGCGAATTTTCATTTATCGTCACTCTCCAGAAAACAAAGCCACCTTGCTTCACAGATAGCACTAAGAAGTACACAGTCTTGTGGGGAAGACTATGGAAATTAATCTGCCCTTAGAAATATCAGGCACTGTAACTGTATTTTACTGTTTGTTTTCTAACGAATTATCAAGTGAGCCAGGGAACAAGACATATAAAATTAAAAGTCCTTGATTAATTGAAACTGCTACAGTAAATAATTGTAGTTGACCAATAAATGAAACTAAAACATTATGTTTTCCTGGTATTTTTATAAAGAGTATCCCAAATATCCCAAGTGTAACTTACATTCATGGACCTGGAAGAAAATCAAGGGTTGCTATTTTGATTTCTGGTCATGATTACTGCTCAAATTAGTCTGTGGTAAATTTGTTAAAGTTACCAGAAAATGAATATTATATTGCATATTTTAAAACCACCATTCTGCAAACCCGTGCTAAAAAAAGCAATGTAACTTCATTTCATCCACTTCCTTAAACATAGCACAGAATGTTTAACACTAAAGAATAGCGTTCAAGAACACCTGTCTATTATGCACATAAATTTTGTCCTTTTATTATATCCCCCAATACTTCAGATGTCTTTTCTTTTTGTATGGTATGAAGCAGAGAACAAGGATTGTTTTGCTTGGTTTCCAGAGCTACAAACACTCACTCAAAATATTTAACATTAATAAAATCTATCTGTTCCTTGAGAGGGCACTACTAAAACTGCAATTGAAAGCCATTTCCCAGTTTCAACAACCTGTTGATGTACACAAATGGAAGGCAGTATTTTAAATAGCCTGTCAGCTTAGTTATTTTCTGCAGTACACCCATACAGACACTGTAAAAATACATTTGTCATTAGGATGACAAATATATCAAGTCACGGAACCGCTGTTCACATGAAGCCTGGAGACTGCACTTAGCCTGCATGAGCACAGATGGTGGACAAGCGCACTGACTGACTTTGCCTGACCAAACACACTAAACACTAAATTACTGGTACTAGACTAGAACAAACCCTAACCGGCAGCTTTTACATAGAAGTAAATTACAGCTGTAAGCTCTTTACCTTTGGCAACCTAAAAACCCCCCAGAAATACTAAAACAATATGCATAACTATAATGCATTTGGTAACCTTTTCCTGGTCCCCAATTAAAATTGTAATTTTAGACAACATGGTATGATTGTATGTGTCTCAAAGACAAATTCAAACAGCTTAAATTTCTACACCAACACACAGCAATTATTAAATACTTATTATTTTACAAACATTAGTAGACATCGACAGGACCAGCCTGTGCCGTCGTTATTACTTTACAATGCCCAAGAGCCAAGCAAGGCACCTTAGAACGCAGCAGAACAAGAATTATTCGTACCCTGCAGAGCCTACAAATGTAGTGCAGACATGACCTAATGATGCTGGTCACAAAGCAGTGGGGAGGGGAAGAGTTCTTAAGTCTGGGCAGCAACCTGCAGTTCTTGACCCAGGCTTGGCATTACAGTATATAACAAGATCAACATTCATCCTAAATAAGACCGAGCCGCGCGTCAGACAATCTATTTTGGTTTTTGATCAAGTTATACCTCACTCGTCCTTTGAAACCAAAAGTCAACCTTCAATGAAGTAAATGCAATTTAATTTTTTCTTTTTTTAAGTCAGTCCTGAAACACTTCTAACACCTCATAAAACACTATTTTGTTGGTACCTACCATTAACTTCTATATCCATGAATTTTAACATTGGCATGTGAGACTAGCCAATATGCCTCTTGAAAAAATACTTTTTCTTTAAAAAGTGGTATAACTGTGCAGCCCGAATGACATTTAGGAAATGAGGAATTAGGTGGAACAACACATCCTAAGCAAAGTTCAAAACTATATTATTTTGTAGAGATTCAATCCATGAAAACGTGTTTTAAAATTTAAAAAAGGGAAAAACATTCTCTACTAGAGCTGTGGCCTACAAACAACCATTTGCCTGTGAAACCACAAAAGCAAAATGCATTCAGGACAAGCCCTTAAGTACAACAGGACTAATGTAACACAAATAGTCTAACAATAAATACCTTTTCATGTGCAGAACTAGAAAAAGAAAATTAAAATGCACCTTACATGTCAGGTGGAAACATTGGAAAGTTCAGGCAGGGCCTTTTAATCTCTAGCACCCTCTGGAAAATCCCTTTCAGTTAAATTCTAAGAAAACAAGCTTATCCCTCTGATATTTGATAAAAGGACCTAACTTCAAGAATTTCTTTTGAAGATTGTTTGTGCTTTCTCCAAATGTTATATTGTTATAGGATATATTGTTATCCTATGTTCTTAACTCCGACTCATTTCTTGTTTTCAAAAATCCAAATTCTGTTTATTTTAACAGCATATTACTATTACTGAAATATCCCCAGAGAGAGAAATGGATTTATATTTTCAAAGAAAATGATAAAACAAAAAACAAAGTGTGTCAGTTCTGACATTAAAAAAAGAAAACAAAAATGCACACTTGATCATGTAAATGCTTCAAGTTATCTGCAAGTTGCTGGAATTTATCTTATATTTACTTGTGCTTATATCTTACCCAGAAGCAGTGATACTGCTAAGCTTGTTACACAAATTCAGACCCATTGCTAATATGTCCGATTTCTAAAGCTAACTTCTTTGACATGAGCAACAAATCAGCTCATTTGGATACCTATATCCAAAACCCATCTTCCTCTTTCCAGAGCCAGTACACCAGTTTTCTCCAACGCATATTGTTATGTGACTAAGCGGCAGCAATCTGAATTGCAATTATAACCAACCACATAACTCCTGGCGATGTCAGTGGGACATTGTCTCTTTCCAAAAAGTAACAAAGATGATCACCCAAACTGCTAGGTGGGAAGCCTGCATTTCAATTTCAGTCCAAAACCGTATTTTGCAGCTGTTAAAGCTCTACAAATATAGCAGATACCTTGCAATACTACAGAAAGACAAAGCAAGGACCATCAGAAGTGGAGTTTCATATATCTGAAAGGCAACAAATTCAGTTTGGGACTTTCCTGAAAAGTGACAAAGGGTAAGAGGGGGGGAAAAAAAAAATATTACACTGATAGAGGGAGAAGGAATAGTACATTTCTAGAGGGACAAGACAGAAGTCATAAAGCCCAGGTGAGTCTGGTCATATGTGGGAATTCTGTTTAGTCTGGAGTCAGTGACCATCCATCCTTCTGCAGCAAACAGGTGAGGAACAGCAGATCCTCGGTATAAAGTTCCCACCGGCCTCACTCAGGGCAAAGGGAGCCCCCAGCAGATGCGAGGAGCTTGGTAAAAGCCTGTGAAAATACACACACTTCTTCCAACTCCACTGACAACATGTTGGGTTCCTCTCACTCCTCCCTCATGAGGAATGCGCTACCTGGAATATTTTTTAAAAGCTACCCAAAAAAGTGCAAAACCATTTAAGGGTATTTTCTAGAAAGGAAAGATTTGTACAGTTCATACATATTCTATCATATCCTAGATTTTTAATGTAAATTGTCATGATCACTGGCTTTCTCAAAGTTAGTATACAAACACATTTAGCAACTGCTACACCAGGTGACTCATATCAGCAATGCAATGAGAATATATTTAATACAATGACATATCCATTCCCTCATTAGAAAAGAATGTATATGCCAAACAGTGACATTCAGCAGTTTTTTAATCCCACACTGACACAATTAGTCATGATACAATTAAGAAAAAAAAAAATCATTTAATACAACAACACCTCTTGAAACACTTGCTGGGAAAAGCTTTTAGGTAATTTGACTTTCCTCAAACCCTCTGCTCCCCCTCACTTTTTTTTTTTTTTTATAAAGCGGATCAGTTCAAATTGAATATGCTTAAATAACATTTTCAAATCTTGCTGTTCAGTTCTGTCCCTCTCTTCTATTTGGCTTCTTTGCCTTCATCAGGCACTTCCCTCCTCTGCATCCCCAACCACTTCCACTGCATAGCTAAAGGCAAAAATAAACTCAGAATGAAACAAAACGCAAGAAACTGTCCTGCAGAAAACACAGCCAAACTCAAATAAATCAAGCTTGCTTTCTCTGCTTACTAAAAAGCATGCACTTCATTTTGATTGACACATGGCAGCTCAAAAAAGTCACCCAGGGTAGTGCTTATTGAATGACCCATGGAAGACTGAAAGCTGACAGAAAACCAGGAAACATGTGGGAAAACAGAAATTTGTTCAGTACCAGCCTTTATGGATTTGACAGGCAGAGTACATAAGCATCTATTGTGTCATTCACATCTCCGATAACTGAAACCAATTTCAGCACTACTCATTACATACAACAGCAAGTTAAATCTAAAGCAAAACCATAAATAATTAATTCATAAAAAGAAAACCTCTGAGGTAGTAAGTTTGTGCCTTTTTAAAAATCTGCTCTATACTAAGCTTAAATAATTTGCATTTAAACATGTACTTCATACTTTTCCTATTTTTTTTATATATATATATAGCACAAGCAAAATGTTTGCACATTGGAGGTTGAAAAGCTGACAGGGCTGAATAATAAGTTAGCTGCACTAGCTTGTCAGCACTAAAAAATTAAGTTCTCAATGTCAATTCTTACAAGCAAATGAGAACACCAAAATTTCTCTCATTCTCAAAACAAAGCGACATTTCAGACCCACCATCACTATTGACAGTATATGATCATTACTGCTAAAGTGATTAGCATTAAAAAGTGAGAAATCAAAATGAACTAGTAGAATGGCATAAACAAGAATAACGCATGTACTACCCTGTACGTGGAAATAGCAATTGAATACTCTTGCAATATACATATTTTTTAAAATAAATATGATCTCAGCAGGTAGGAGGGAAAAGCACAAAATCAAAGAGCACTTATTTTCCCAGTATCCCTGACAGACGCTGTGATTTGTGGCCTCATAACATGACCCTTACTTTTATTCAAGGTCTGGAAATTCCTTCAAAAGGCTTCATTAAAACATTACATAAATATAGTCTTTAAGTTATTTGTAAACATATAAAATAATATAAAATTTTGTAGTGCAACAAATCAATAAAACTTGCTTGGAACAAAGTTTTCTTAGGTATTCTCCAGTGGAAGATTTGTAAATAATCATTGCTTTACTATTACTGACTTACAAAGTTTACAAGTTACTTACAAAGTTAGAGCTTTTAACTGTTGCATATATGAATATATTCATTGCAAATGTGTAATCTGATCACAGATTACAGCATCATACATTTTATAGACTGACCTCTATTTCCCTTGCAAACTTTTTTTTTTTATTTTATAAAGGATCTAAAGCTTAATAAAAACAAGTTTTTGGCAAGCTTAGGAAATCATAAAGAAATAAGAAATAAAGTATTGGAGAATTTAAGATTTAAGTGTTTAGAAACTCCTAAAAACTACCATTTTAAAACCAAATATCTTTATGTATTCTAATTATAAAAGCGTTTAGTCCAAAAAGCAACTGGACCGCTTCAGTTTGGTTTTGCTAAAGTTTGTAAGGTAGAGCGAATAGAATTCTCTATTTATACGTACATTGACAACTGCAAACTGGTATATCGTCGAGCAAAAAGGGAATTAAGACCGCCTCTGATTTTGCAGCACTTACATCTGCCTCCCGCCATTTGCAGGAGTCTACCCTCACTTTACAATGTGAAGAGCAATACAGAATCAAGGCCTGCTCCATTGAAATCACTGGCTGATGTCCCATGCCGTTAATTAAGGCTAGAAGTCCAACAGAAGTTTTATCTGTGCTTTGCAGGACTGGAAGTTAAGAGATAAGGTACCAGATGGATCAATCAAATGATTAGCTAGGCTTATTCAATGTGTGCCTGCTTTGGCAAATTATTACTTATACTACAAGAATCCAGAATTTTTAAATATTAAAAAAAATATCTTTATTATTGGATGTTCCTTTCTGTATGGAATTTGTATTTTAAGAACACCAGAAGACAGCTGTTGTTCTACATAACCTAGATTAAGGCATCGAGCTTTGGACTTTTCCTCACACAAGGCAGAAGTTGCTCTAATCAGAAATCAGACAACTGAGACACCTTAGATCAGCCGTGGCCAAGCTTCACCTTCTGGAACACAGAAAGCTTGGCAAGAAAGCTCAAATGCGAGTCTTGTAGTGAGGTCTACAGCACATGGCTGGCTAGCCTGATACAAGGAGCAGAATTAATCCAAATCATGGCAAGATGAGGAAGACAGTTATGCCTGGCAAGTCATCATCACTAACTCTGGCCCAAGCAACTTCTACCCTGTGATGTGAAAGAAGGATACACGGACAGCTAGAGCCACTCCCAAACTGCAAATTCATCTCAGAGTGAGATATAACTGAGGATGCAGGTCTCAGCCACACAAAGATTTGGTGTGTACCAGCTGAGGTTCGAAAGTAATTCTTGCATCCAAAGGCAATCCTGCAAATGCACGCTTCTAAGTTTACTCAATTGGCACAAAGACTTACCAAAGTTTACTGATAAACCACTTCAATATGGCGCATATGCTTAAGTGTTTGCAGGATTCAGTCATCTTAATTAAAAAGAGAATCTGGTAGGAGACTGGAGCGTTTCAGTAACTATGGTAGATAGTTCAGTAGACTTAGAACAATCAAAATAATTAGCTTTTCATGTGATTGTAAAGACTAAGAAAAGTTTGAGGAACTTTTACAAAATATGAAGCTCCATTAGAACATACAAAATATGAAGCTCCATTAGAGGAAAACTTTCAGAAAACCACTCTATTTTTTACCCTTTATAAACACAGACAGTCAAGAATGTGAAGAGGAAAATGCAGCCTAAAAAGTAATAGCATTGGTGATTCTGTGCTGCCTGGAATGCTCTTCTATCACAAAGCCAGAACAATTCCCTCTTAAAATTGTTAACTTAGCTTATTTAAAACAAAAAAGAGAAAACCCTAGTCAGCCCACACCCTAAGAATTCAATTTTATTATTTTTTCAACGTTTGATGTGCAGGTTAAAAAAAAAGTTATACAAGGGTGTTTTACTTGCAATATTCAGACTGCTCTGTCTTCAGGTACATTTCAGTGCCAGGCAGAAGACTCTTGCTTTCTGACTCACACAGCCAAGGATATAATGCTTTCAGCAGATGAGGGCTAGGTGCTGAAAAGGGGTTAGCATCATGTCACAACAGAAAGAGATCAGAGTTCAGAGACGACGTGGAAGCTCATCAAACCTCAGCTTGCTAGTTTTCTACCATAGCAAAGCTCCCAAGTTCACATGTCACAGTTGGAACACACACAGTTCTGATACGGGTTTAAAATCTACATTCAACAATATCATCTTCTGTTTTAAAATAGAGGCAAATATTGAGAGGTTTTAGCTGAATCTGGAAATGTAGTGTTTCTATATTCCTTTCTGAACATTTACACCTATGAATAATTCTACAAGTACATAAGGAATTCATCTGAGGTGAGGTGCTCAACAGGCTTCTGTCTTCATTTGAGTTCTATTTTAATTTCTGTTAGCCTTTTGAATACAGAAAGGAGAAATTTCTGAGTGTTTTATAGTATAAATATAATTAGGACTAGACATCATTAGAATATGCTACTAGTCTAAAATAACATGCATATGACTTTGTCCATCATAAAATACACAAGATCCAGTTATACAAAGTGATTTGTGCCTCACTGTCATTAGCAATGAAAAATGCTGAATTGACTATAGTTTCGTCTTCTTTATTAGGACTTGAGATTATTTCAGTCAGGGACTTATAAACAGGTTTTGAGAATGGAATGTAAAATCCAAAGTCATTCAACTAGTTTGTTTGTTGTTTTTTTTTTTAAAGTTACCCATAATTGAACACAACTTTTTAAACTGGTTTAGATTTGGGTTTTGGGATATTAGGCAACCTGAAAAGACATACCAAATAGCTGTCATATACAAGAATACACATGGTATTTTTCCGGTTACTCATACTGCAGCTAAGAGCAAACCAGTCACTGACCCTCAGTCTCTACCTACTGCTTTTCGATTCCCTAGATCCCGCTCCTAAGAGTCTACGAAATCCATGTTAGAGTAGTGCATTGTCAAAAACTCTGAAGTCCGTTCATAAAACATTAAAAGTACTCTTAACTTCTCCCAAAATTTCAGTGGAAGAAAATACATAGCTGGTTGTACAGAGATATAAAGTGGTGACTTTTGGTTTTGGTGTACTTATTCAGACTACTTTGACCTGTAGGTGACAGAACTTCTGGGAGATATTTTCTTACAGTAACCGTTCTGGTTTTGCTAGGATATTGTGAAATTAGAACAGCAATAACCTCCCCCACCACAGCCACACATGCACAGACATTGCAGAACCTTTAAACTTCACACTACTGAGATATAGGTACCTGAAAACAGTCCCAGTTTTACAGATGACAAATCAAAACCACAAGAATTTCTCTTCACCAAAGTAGTAGCGAAGGGAAAAAGAACGGACTACAATTCTTCATTTCCTGTCTGCAACCCGAGCATCGTTACCCAGAAGCAAACAGCACACATTTTAACTTTCCAATATTTTATTATGTTCATTCACCGATCTCTGTTTGCACAGTCCAGGGTCAGCTTACAAATTTTTTCATATCTTTGTTTTGAGTTTTCCCATGCATCAATGGGAAACAATTAAAACATAGCTTTAAATACCCTTCACTTTAGAAGCTAATAATCACTTCTCATCAAGCAATTGTCTTAGTTATCACAGCTGGAGTAAAAAAAAAAAAAAAAGCGCTGTAACTGAATCCATTATATCCTGTTCCAAAGGAAGTGCTCATAGGCCCAGTTCAGTGATAAAAATTTAGCTGCCCTCTTTCATAAGTTATTTTCAGGTAGGAAGCAAGATTTAGATGCAACTAGGCTATCCCCTCAGACTAAGAGATTTAAGGTCTGGATGAGATGTTGGAAAACACCACTATTTAATACCACAGATGTAGGCAAATCCTAGCAGTGGGAAAAAATGTCTCCAAAAGCTGACCCCAAGTTCTGGTGATGCTACTTAACCGCTAGCAACATCAACTAGACCACCTTACATGTACAACCAAATAGGATGAACAGGTCGGTCCAAAATTGTTTCAGTTAAGTATATTCCTAAGATACTAACTTTATAAAACAGCTATGTGGAAAAATTAAAGATGGCCTGTACTTCAGTTTGGTTTTGCTTTGGTTTTGGGTTTTTTTTGTTTGTTTGTTTTTTTTTTTTCTTTCAAGCTAGATGGGATTTCTGAGGAGCAAATTTTTATTATTGCATGTATCTTCTAAAAGTGAACTCGAAACCAACATCCAAACAGTTCAAGTTACAAGCATACTCATGACCTCTAGGTATGAGGTATGGACACTTGGTCCAAAGTATACTGAAATACAGATAGTTAAAAAAATGAGAAGAGAGCATTGCACGTAGACTCTACATTATGTCACATCACAAGAAGGAAATAATTAGTTCCTCTTGAAAATGTTCCTCAAAGGAAGACAAAAGGCTACTAGCCACGTCAGCCATTTTGAAATTTATACTTGGAACAACCAAGGAGCTACAACTGATAACGTTCTTCATGATGGCTTATGCTCAGACATCTTCTTCAAGTACTTCCAGTCTACTGCATCATTCAATTCTAATGCCTCAGAAAAGAAATGGATACCTCATGATTCAGATTCTTCAGGAGAGTTTAGTTTCTTCCTGTTTCTCCTCCCACCTGCACACACTGCACCTCATTGCACTAAAATACGCATTGTCTCAATCTGAAATTTTGTCTGCATGTCTTAGCCACTGAAAGAGTTCTCCTGGAGAGCTGCAGCACTAGAACATTCCCAATAGCTACTAACCCAGAAGAAGCACAAATTCTACAAACAGATTGTTATGCAAAAATTACATTGTTACAAAACAACCTGAAATTTTAGCAACAAAATTCCTTTGTCACATACAAAAGTGTTTTAATAGAGTCCAGTTCCAGCTTGCTGTCTCTTCGGATATCGGGAATGTAAATCCTCACTGGCATTTTCAGAAGACTGTCACACTTGCCCAGAATTCACTCTCATTTCCAACTGATTCAAAGGTTTCATAAAGCATTCATATCTTTAAATCATTTATACATTAATCTATTTTCTATTTTTCTTAATCTATGTACCTCGTGTTTTATAACTGTAAGAAAAAAAGGCAAAAAACCCACCCACAGAAAAAAAAGTCATTCTGAAAGGTATCTCTAAAATTCAGGATGCAGACACTCAAAGGAACAGAAGCCTTAGCACACTTCTTCCCAAAGCCCTGAAAAACTAAACCCCAACCCCACAACACATTAGGATATGCCATTTACTTGGGAAACTGGCTTTTCAGAAAAGATTATGGCAGGAGCATAGTGGCTTACTAAATAGAGCTGGGAAATTATATGGTACCTACTAATAGCAACGTAGGATCAGATCTCAGGATGTGATAAAACAGAAAGACAGTCTAATGATGTGTACACAGAGGGAAGGAATGCTACAATAATAAAGAGTATGGACATACTATTTTTCACACACTTGAGGCCCAGACCCTTCTTACCCACACTTACAGGCGTTTTCAGCAAAATTCCTGGGTTCTTTAACAGTGCTACTTAAGGTACTTCTAACAATGGCCCTTGGGTAAGTAAGGAAAAGTTATGGCAAAATCAGATTTACCTGAGATATCCCAAACATACTCATTCATCACAAGATACATAACATTCATCAACACGGCTTTAGTACACCACCGTAGAGAGAAGCAGTTGCCGAGACAGAAGAGAGCAGGCAACCCTGTCAACTTACGCTTTCTGAGAAGACTGAGAGCACGTTCAGGAATGCTGTTTTAGAACAGCCTGAAGTAAGACTAAAAGTAGTGTTTCACTATAATTTAGGTATAAATGGGACCTGTCACTGATAGAAACATCTTCCACCGAAGAGAGAAACTTAGGAGGACATAATGGAAACATTTCCTTAACTCCCCCCTCCAGTTCATTAACATATAGTTACATCCATCAGACAAATTGCAATGAAATGAAAGATGACTACAAGGCAGAAATAAAGGGTGGGGGTAAAAAAATACCCAAACAGATGGGAAGGGTTTTAATACTTACAAAGAATGTTCAGATTATCAACCTACCTACTTTGAAGTTTTGTGACGTGCAAATTTATGATAATCTTATGGTAGCAAACAGGCACAAGAATCTTGATTCACAGCACCATTTCTATACAAGTTGAGGAAGCTAAACTGAAATAAAGCATGATAACTGAAAACAGTGAATTAGAGAGATAAAGATGTTATAAGGATGCTTAATTCTTCAGCCCAGATAACTGTGGCAGAAGTCCAAGATCACCAAAGACTTTTCATTCTGCTTTGTAATAATAATGTACAGTACTTACACCATTGCAAATAAGTATTACACTTGAGTTTGCAGACCCTAAATGTATGCTTACCTGGTTGAAATGAATATTTTTCTTTAAAGGTTTATCTTGCAATCCAAGATTTCTGTGACAGCAAGTTATTCTAATGTTTTTGTCCTTAATTTATTGATAAACATTCTGACTTAACAGATCCTTCTTTTAAAAAAAAAAAAAAAAAAAAAAAAAAAGGACACCATAGGAAATGACCATACACATTATTGGAAGTTTACCACAGAATGCTAAAGAAGGAATACTAGAAAAAGTTATGATTAAATATGTAATAAAACCTGTTTTACTCTGCATGGGAACAGCGTGAAGCAGCAACACATTGGTTAGTCTCTCCTGCTCTCTGTATTTTCCTACCCATGTTTAAACGAAGAATGTTCATTTGCAATCAATAACATACGAAAAGATTGTTTTCCTATGGAAAATGACATGGAAGATGGCATTTCAAAATGGTAACCACCTTCCACTGCATCCAACAGGACAGTAGCCATCTACCTGTACCCCTGGTACTTCCAAGTGCAGTTCAAGGTCCCTGTGCTGCCCTCTGCATTTTGCACAGTTTGAGTCAAACTTCACAACAGCTCAACTTTCCTTTGAAACACTGCCATGTTTGGTCTGTTTAAGAATGAAATCTGCTTGCCCTTAGGGCTTGATAGAGTTAAAGGGCAAAATCCTGGCTCCATTTAAAGTCAGTGGGCAGTTTGCCATTTAATTCAATTGGTCTAGTATTTCACAGTGACCTTAAGGGTATACCAAAAAGCTTGTACCCACGTATCCTGTCTTTGCTTGGAGGAATAGCGGTGGCATGTTTCGGTTTGTAGCAGTAACGTCTGGGTGGCAACTAGGACGCTTTCGCTTTTACTTTGAAAGCTCACATAAAGCTCACAAACGTTCATTCAAAATTACGGGACAAAACTGTAAACATCAGTTCATCAACATAAACTTTATCTTCTGGTTTGTACTCAAAAATTTATTTTAAAATTTAGGAAGTTCAGAACAGACATCTGAGAAAACATTCGCTTTCGCCTAGTCCAGATCATTTTAAAGAAAAGGATCAAGCAAATAATATTTTATTTCCCAGCAAAAACACACATGGTTTTTAATATTATCCAAAATGTGACTGTACCAGTGCCGTATCGCAAATGACTTGGGAAACATTTGCAGAGAGAGCAAAAGCAGGACATATTTTATGCTACCATCTCAGCATCCTAAACAAACTACAGTGGCACAAGGTTGGATATCAATTTGTCTATCACCATGGGTAGATGCGCATCTATAGAGAAGGTTTTGTAACAGTAATTAGCCAGCTAAGATAATAGTTGTTTAGAAAGTCTAAGTACAGAATGCAGAAAATAAGGGTTTTTTTAATCAATCAGCAGCTCAACAATGTACAATCACTTGTAATCAAATGCCACTATTACTTACCTCCTTATAAAACAAGATTCAAATGGTCCCTCACACAAACCATACAAATTTACTCTTACAGGACTGTAGAGTTAACCTGTGCAAAACCCAAAATACTTCCCTTGTTTTACTTCTCACACTTGAGTAAACCAACAGTAAACATCAGCGATGAATACCGGGATGCTTGGATCTCTACTTTTTTTCCCGTTCCCTTACGTAAACAGTAATCTGTAGTTAAAAATACTCCTCTTCCTCTCAGCTAATGTATATGGGTACCTTTATATCCTTATTTAGAAGGTTGGCAAGAAAAGCAGAGGGTAACTGATTTTGCATAATGTCTCTCCCACTTTCAACATCCTGGCATGATATTAAAGACCAACTCAGTAAAGATGAGGGCAGAATAATTATGTTATACACTGCTTACTTGTTTTTGACTAGAAATTGAATCAGTAGTCATTGCTCAGATTTTTTAATAACATAAGCTTGTACTCACACCCAAAACTTCAAAAATAAGCAGTAATAAAGGCTGCAGATAGTAACTGTTATCTTAAGACAGACGCTGTAGTACTTGTACGGTCGTTAAAAAACATTTTCCACTTATTTTCCTCATGTAAAATGAAAATATATTCCATCACTCAAATTACAGAACTGCAACCTAGCAAAACCTGCCAGCCTAGGAGAAGGAGAAAGAAGGAGAATGCCAATTAACCCAATTACAGACAGAAAAGATAGCAGGATGAGTACCTATCAGGTCAGGTTCAAAACCACATCAGAAGCACCAGTGTTAAAAAAAAAAAAAAAGAGAAAAGAAAAAAGAAAAAAGCTTGCGCTCCCTGTGCTGAGTAGCACTATTAAATTCAGATGCAGGGTTGTGTTTAGGTTGGACAGGCCCCAACAGTAGAACAAAGTCAGTCTGTCTTAGTACCATAACCAAATTCTACAAGTTAACAGCTTTTCATGAAAAGCTGCCATTTCAAAATGTCAATCAAACCTGAATATAAGTGGGAACTCCTGCAGAAATAACCAGCTGCAGGTTTGAAAAACATTTTTCACTGAAAGTGGAAACACAAAAGATGTTTGAATGAGATCTCTTTTCATTCCTGTAACAGTAGACGGTCATTTTCACAACATCAAGGACAAAAACACAAGACAAAATTGCAAATAACATCTTGAAAGAACCATTTGCAGGGGTGATGAATGATTCAAGTTACAAATGACAGAATTATTGGCAAATGGAAACTCATTAATATGAAAAAGCTTCTCTTATAAGATTGCAGTTTGTCTCCACTTTTCCTTATTGCATCTGAACGATGAGGTTGTACGTATTAATTTCAACCCATGTTTAATATTCGCTTTCTCACCTTGAGGCAGCAGCTTGCACAAAGATCATCCAACGTACAATAAAAGTAGCGTATCTTTATGGGGGTTTAGGTGTTTATTAAACAAAAGAAACAGTCTCAGTTAATCAAAATGCAGATTCTAACAGAACAAAGTTAAAATTTATAATCTATCCACTGAAAGAACTCAAGTTTTCTAATTCAGTTCTCTACATCCAAATGTAAGTCACATTTACTCAATAAACCCAGAGGAAAATATTATTTATACACGTGTACACTATAATGGAAAAGAAGCTTACCAATATCGCTTTGGCCACATTCTCCTTTCTAAAGAATATAGCAGGAACAAAGCTATTTTTTCTGTTCTCTGAAAATGAATTTGCCGTCTGAATACCAGCTTCATCAATTTCTTATTCAACAACCGGACTGATGCAGCAGCGATTTATTTCGTAAATCTCTACATTCAATGCCGTGAGGGAGGCTTACTGAAGAGTTATACCACTTTTTAAAAGATTCATCCCTCCCACCCCCCAAAAGGTAACACCTTGATACTTGAGCATCAACATTCATTAGGCAGTTTTCTTATTATAAACAAGTAATAACAATATAAAAAGAAAGAATAAACTGCGCAGTAGGCAAACAACCCAGCATGTGTCAAAGTTTAAGAGTATTAACGCAGACGTGCTGCCTTATACGTATTTACCTCCTTCCCAGCGTGACTATCACTGACTACGATCATCACGCGAACAGGATAACATTAACTCTTTTGAGTGACACCACTTTCATAAGT
Organism: Larus michahellis; assembly: GCF_964199755.1. Taxonomy (NCBI): domain Eukaryota; kingdom Metazoa; phylum Chordata; class Aves; order Charadriiformes; family Laridae; genus Larus; species Larus michahellis. The sequence continues at coordinate 34,627,725 of NC_133898.1, forward strand.
TACACTTTTCAAAGTGAAAACACATTTATGAATTACATAAAATTCAGAAATTAGAATGAGATGAAGCAGCACAGTTATATTGAACATATTTAAGAGTTACAAGTTTGAAGAGTTATCGAAGTTGGAAAATAACAGATATGATTCTTCAGCGGCGTTTGCTGAAAATTAAGATGCTACACCACATAAAACAACTCACTCTTTAGCCTCCCTGTACTGAGATGTCAGTTACATCATCGTTTCACACTGTTGCACTGTTTTCTATAGCATACATTAATTTCTGATATCCACAATCTCAGTCTTCATACTATATCAAGCTGCATTTCTCCAGTTACAGGCTGCAGCACTCTAGCAAAGTTACCTGAGATTTTTTTTCCTTACACTCAAGCTTCACTTCAGCAGAATCACAGCAGAAGTTTATCAATAATGTTCCCAATAAGAATACAAAAATATAGTGAGATTTTTCATCACTAGTTCTGGTTCTTATCACTTTGTATCACTGGCATTTGTTTTTAAGTAAACTGGAGTATATACAGTCTACTCTGAGATTTTGGGGATGAATAATAAGCTGTGTGAAGAAATACTTGAAGTAAGATTAAGTTGACCATAAAAATGTTGCTACCAAGCTATTTAAAAACCGAGACAGAAAAAGAAAGTAAAGAAGGAAAGAAACAAACTGTGCCAAACCTAGTGCCTTAGCAAGCAGAGTGTTTTTTTGAACATTCTCAAAAGCATAAGGTTTCCTATTTACTTCAGGAAACAGCTTACAAGTCAAACGTGCTGGAGGTTTTTTCGTTTTGTTTTGTTTCGAGCTGCCAATTGTTAGTCAAGATTACTATTCATTTTACAGGAGTGTTAAGAATGCAAATGGTTAACAGTAGTATAAACTATATACTTGGTTTAAGTTTGAATGTCTAAAACTATTACACACTGCATTCATCTGCATTCCCTGTTTATGGGAATGAAATATGTAGTCATTTGAAGTCCACAATATGTATACTGTGTTTGTAATAACTGCAGATTTTACAAGCACATTATTCTTTCCATTAGGATTAAAACCTCACCGAATAGCAATTTGTGAAAGAATTCTAGCAGGGCCCTGAGCCCAGAACTCTGACCTCTGATGAGATGCTTGGCAGCAACAAACTCTAGGTCTAAGCAAAACATCTGGTTTGAGTTAGACTTCCTGAAAAAATAGCCCCTGTACTGGGGAAACTGGTATTCACTCAGCTTTGTCTATACACTTTGACTGACTTCAACACTGTTGCGGGGGGGGGTCAGGGGGGAGAGGAAAAAAAAAAAAAAAGCTCCTCCAGAATGCACGTCAATCACTGCAGACTTCTTGGTGGCCTCCGAAGAGCCAGGCACTTACATTAGGAGACACTGTACACATTTGTTCATGCTTCTCGGGCTTTTTGCTATTGTACTTCATAGCTCAATGGTTTTTTCAGAATTAGTGCCAACTCTGAATTATCTAATCCAAAACTACAGTCGAGCTCAAAATATAAATTTTGCCCGAAGAAATAGTTTCTGCAGGTTTTTTTTAAACAATAATTATTTTAACTTCATTTTTCTTGCAAATTTAGACAATCACTGTCATCATAAAATGAATGGGAATATTCCCAAAAGAAACACAAACTCCTACTGCCAAGAAATTTGTAAGAACGGCAACAGCTTTTGGTTGGCTCCCAAAATATTTTATACACAATACCATTTTTACATACGTTACATAGACAACAGTACCACAGAAGGGTAACTAACAAGGACACTGATACACTGGGGCAGAGTATCCCCAGCCTGCTGCTTGTATGCCCAATCAGCACAAGCTCCCACAAAAAAGGATAAGAAAAGGATAGACCCGGGGGCTTCCTTCTCATTTTCCTGAGACAGCAGGTACATCGTATCACAGAGTAGGTGAAAATTAAGAAACGAACAACTTTTGAAAGCTGATAGCCCAGGTAAGAAAGACATGAACAGGCTGGTGCGGTAGGTAGGATGCAGCTTCAGCAATATACGTGACTGTCAATGAGAAGTACGTGGCCCAACTCAGTTCACCAGACTGACATCATCTTTGCAGGAGATTTTGTTTTCTTAAATATCATAGCAAAGCCTTTTGAAAGTAATTAAAGCATAATAATGGAACAACTAGTAATACCAACTGAGACCTGTTACGTTAACAGATATGCACAGTAGCATTAAGTGTCTTACATAGAACCACAAAACTCAAAATAATAGATTTTGAAAGTAACAGATATAGAATTTAATGGAGATCTCTTTCAACACATTCATCGATGTTGCATATACATGAATGTATGTGTAAGAGATGTATGATAATATTTATCTATACGCAATTTTACTATGTACAGATGAATTTACCTTTGCTGGTGCTATTAATAGGACATAATGCTATTAGTAGAATATTCTTATATGCACTCTCTACTTGATAAAATGTGTTGTGGTGAAAAAAGCATCTGAAAATGTATTTTCTTCCATCTACTGTTCTATTTTACCCAAGTCTGCCATACCACTGTATATTGTGAATGCGCTCTTCGTTTATTTTATTCCTGTGATTGCTAATGCAATAATATTTTTATGCCTGATCTAGCAGTAACTTTACACTGGAATTAAATGTCAATTTCTGCTTTCCACCCCCAAAATTCTAAATTAAACGCCACTGATACCGACCCCCTGCATTCAGGCAAAATGCAGCCACCAACCCACAAAGGGACATTTATAAAATAAGCCTCGCTTGTTTGAACTGCAACACTGCCGTCACTGGAGTTTCACCCGGGAGACTTAAATAAATAAAAATAAACCAAAGTAATAAACACCATGTTTTATGGAGCTGCACAGAAAAAAAAAAAAAAAAAAAAAGAAAAAAAAAGGTCCTCCTGGCAAACTTGAAAGATTAGACTTAAAAGCTGCCTCTCTCATTCCGGAAGACTTCTGGCCCACACTACTCAATGTCATCTCTGAAGGACTGTCTGCTGTGGGCAGCGGGGTCACCCACATAAGAGTCCGCGCTGCCCTTCGGTGCTGCAATGAGCTGCCCTTCTATACACAACAATATAGGAAACAAAACAACCTTCCAAATTAAGTCAACTTAGAAATTTCTGAGCATGTAATGAATCACCTGTTGGGTGTCTCAAGAAACATGAAGCATGTTGAAGAAAAATTGCTTCTAGCCCAAGGCTTTGTAATATATAGTTATGTGCTCCGAGGAGCTAAATTTTTCTACTACTGATGGCATTCCAGTGGCCATATTATCCAAATGTCTGATGTGAAACAATTTTTTTTTTTTTTTTTTTTGAAAGAAATAACTCACATCTGTCCATCGACTTTAGGTTTTTGGAAGACTGAATATAATTTTAGAATCATCATCGTCAGCTGGTTGACAGCAATAAAGACAACATTCACTTTAAATAACCCTGAATTATATACAGTTGAGTAAATTTGAATTTGTTTTGCTTTAAGGTCTTCCAAAGTTGAGGCCAACATGCTGAACAAAAATATTAAACTATCTATAACCCTGTGTCAACATATGATGCTACTGGGAATGGTAAGTGAATTAATTTTCCAAGGAAAATTAATTACTTATGACTTACAGTTGTAAAAGCAAACAACGTAACTCTGGATTAGGGCACATTTAATTTCTGTTTGGAGTAGCGATTAAATTAATTTCATATAATTCATGGTATGTAATGGAAAGCAGAACAAAGATGAAATCTTAGACAATGACTGACACAGAAAAAAGTGTATATTTATGTTCCTGATCCAAAAATAAAGGTCACAGATATTAATCACTGTCTAGTGACACATGATTTTAGTTTCTAAAATGATTTTTTCAAAACTGTTTGTTAGAAAAAGTGTTATTAGCAAGATAAAAATCTAAAAAGCAACAAATTACAAAACATCAGAGAAGTCTTACATGTTTTATTGTCTCTTAGTGAAAAGGGACTACAATTTTCAGTGATACCTATTGAATGACATAACTGTCACAGGATTATTATGAGGAACAGCAACACTAATCTAAATTTATCCTACATTAATTTAAGTTCATCTTACTTTAAGGAAGAGAGGAAAAATTTGATCATGGATCCAATATTTAAACAAATATGTACACTAACACCACACTACAACTTAAACGTAAAATGTAGGATTTTTATCAGTTACTTACATTTTATAGTAAACAGCTACTGAGAAAAAGAAATCCATAGCTCAAGTGAACCTATGAAAGAGATCTTGCAGCTTTCCATAATTTTTTATGCGTTCAAACTAAGTAAGAATGATTATTTTTTGTATTTCATAGCAAAAAATATATCATGTTCTTATTTTACATAATATCTACATAACCATACATATTAACAAACCATTTATGGGTTTAAAATATCACCAGAATTTTAATTGCCACTTATGGTCTCCTACTGAAGGTGAATACAAAGTTATTGCTGATTCCAGATTTTTGGATATCAAGTCAACAGCTGCTGTGCTGTGAAGTCACATGGAATCACTCAAAAGTACGATAATATTAGTATTTTTCCTTATGAGTCAAATGAGTATACTGTTAATTCATGAAACCAAAACAACAGATGCAACAGATGACCGCTGCACAGCAAGCAGTGACTATGGAATTCCACTAACAAATAATATTTACATTCACGATGTTTAAATTGACCCCCCACACACATTCAAAGCAAGTGATTCACATCCCCACTGCCGCTTTTACCTGACTTTGGACACTAAAGAGATGCTTTCACTATGGTCATAGTTTAATCAATTTTATCATTATAATATTTACATTAAAATCTGACTAGAATTCATAACATAGCGTCTTAAAGATTAACTTACTTCACATAAAAGATGAATGTTTGAGCCTGAAATGCAAGTTCTATGAACACATATATCACACCATGGATGCAGGTAATGCCAAGAATAATCTGCAGCTCTCCGGCTGGTTTGTTACTGTAGTATTTTTAAGAATGTTTCAAAAATGTAAAGAACTTAAGTTATGAAAATTTAAATGAAACCTAGATGAAAGGAGCTCAACAATTTTTCATTGCTAAAATTGTGTATTTTCACTTAACTTTATTAAACACTTGAAATGTAAACAGGAAACCCAACAGCATCTCATATGTTTCGGAAGCTGTTCAATCAAAATACTTTTGGAAAGATAGACTTTATCATCCTCTTTTCTGTTTCACCTTTTAGTTAACTGAGTGTCTCCAAGCCGGTGCACAGAGAAGCCCTATCAAGCTGATTTGCAGGATCCCAGCCTCGCAACTCTCATTTTGCTCCTCTTGCCACTTGGCTCCCACGTCAGAGCAGTCTCTCAAAAGAGTTTAAATCTGCCTGGCTGGACTGTAACTCAGCTCGCCTGTGTTTGAACTAGCTCTGCCCAAGTACATTTACGGAAAGGCAAAAAAAAAATAAAATCAAATGGATTTATTAAACAGGTTTGCACAGAGGGTACCCTATACCTGGGCAATTCTGCTCAGGAGTTCCTATCTGCCACTTTTGTTGTCTGGAAGTAAACAACCCTTACACCTATTTTAAGTGAACAGTAACATGTAAAATTTTAATCCAATTAGAGCACAAATAATATAAGAGAGTTTGCACCAAGTCTGTTGTCATACGGGAACAGAAAACTTCCTAACAAACTTTCTGCCAAGAGAGCTGGTAATTAAGCAATCAAAAACATACTGACAAGAGAGGGCAAATCTGTCCAGCAGCTGGTTCCTATCGACACCCTTAGAGCATCCCACCTCAACATACCAACATTTCTCATGAAACTTCCCTACTCTTGCTAAAACCTCAGCAGCTCTATAAAACCCCACATATGCAGATACAAACTCCATAATAATCAATAGCAGTGACGCAAGGGTTGGGGGGGGAGATTATTAGCAGTAACATCTAAAATTTACCTGCAGTTCAGGTTGCTTACAAAGGCACTTCTCTGACAAGTGTTCAAATGCTGCCTAGAGTGCATTTTTGGTGACAGCAGCGGAAAGAGGTGCAGTCCATGGGCAGCCTGGTGAGTGACATGTGCAGATGCGGGGATACCCGCTGGGATCTTTGCAAATACACATGCACACATTTTCCCTTCATTTCCTTAAAGGGGCAGCATCACACCTCAGTGAGCTGGCACGTTTTCTTGGAGATGCCAGTAAACACAGGCAGTGTACTAGCTAATATCTATCAAAAATCATTAACAACAGAACTGTTATCTCCTTTGTTTCATTATAACCGGCCATAACAGACCACCAAAAGTGTATTTCTCTTTGCTGACGGACAGTTGATTTCTCTTTGCCAGCCAGCGAATAGGTAGACACAACCAGAGAGACGCTGCCAAGTTACAGGATATATAAACCATCCCTCGCAGCCAGCAAAACTGCTGCTGAAGAGTCGATTACACAGACTTGCCAGAGGTGTAACTTATTGGGAAAGGAATCTTTAGTTTTGCACACTTACTTCCCTGGGGTGGGGAACCACCCAGAAAACATTACGGGGCGATCAGCCCTTCCTGACAAAGCTGGATGTCAGACAGCTTGGTTCACAGAGCTTTACTTTTGAACACGAAAAGCACATCATTTACCCTAAAAATGGTGTTGGGTAAAAACACATATGATTTTTGCTTGGTTTCCTCACAGAGCTAATGCTTTACCACTACTACATGGTAGTCATGTCATCCTTACATGACAAATAAGGATTCCGTAAATTGCTAGGTGATAGAAATCCTGCAGTAAGCATAAATGTATTCACCAGCCTACCTATCCACTTTCTTTTTTTCAAATACACCTTTCCCCTACTGACAAGACCCTTTTTTTTTTTTTGCCTGCCTTTAAAAGTATTTTATAGGTAAAGCCATCACGCCCCATCCCTCAAAGTTTTTGTACACCTTAAAACTTTGAGGACTCCTCTTCCTTTTCCACACATTTCAAAGCAAGCAATTCCTTACAATATGCTGCAAAAAAAAAAATTATGCAACAATAGTCTCTTTGCAGGATCCTATACATTCACAGGAGAGGTTTAAGTTTCCTTTATTGAGGTGCAGAGCTAAGAGCTCTGTAAAATACTATCCCACATGTCCCTGTCTTTCAAGTCCCAGTGAGTTCATTCAGAGACAAATACAAATACAGCCCAGAATTGGTCCTATTACTATCATAATTTTTTTATTATTATTGTTTACAACAGTGGCAGCATATCCTTTAGTCTATGTTGTTTAGGAATTCCTTTAATATCAGAATAGCCAGGTTTCTCTCATGATACCCCACAATTTCAGCCAGACTCCAGTCCACCAGCATATTTCATATTATATTTTTTTCAACTTAAGTTACACCTGTAATTAAACCACTCTCATATACTGCCAAAAAGGAATGATATACCTTAATTAATAAGTGGTCAGATTACTGTGAGATACACCAACGTGAGCACTGGTATCCTTTGACAGTGTTTAAGCAGAGGTGTTTAACGTAGTGTTTACACAACCATTTCAACTAAAGTACAGAAAACCATAAGCAAGCTCACAAAACTGCAATTATATCATAGGAGATTCATTCTATGCCTAACTGTATGTGTAAATTCAGTGTAGTAATCCAGAAGGAATGCTGCTGCACTTTGTAGATAGGCTGTTCAACTGGGTGTTGAAACCTGCAACCTACAGTTCTGACCAGCAAACAACATTCCTGCTGAACCGAGTTTCCACAGGAGCTACAGGAATCACGCAATATAAAGCACTGCGCACCTAATAAGACATCCCATTTTCTTAATCAGAACAACGTAAGTTGCAAACCCACAGAAGTTTGTTTTAATAAGCTTAATAAAGCAAGCTCAAGTTTGAAGTTGTTCTGACAATTACACCTCAGAGATTTAAAAGAGACACTCTTGCACACTGTATGTCATCATATTCTCACATCATACATGAGTGATTCTCCTATGCTATCCAACTAACACACCTAACTACTCATATACCCTATGGGCCAATTAACCAAAAAATAAATCAAGAAGTGAAATACAGTTCTTAAGTACTCGGTGAAAAAATATAAGTTTCTGACTGAAAAAAATCAGCCAGCTCCAGTACTTTGCTCCATGTTATTAAATAAAAGCATACTACGTGAAGAATATATAACCAAAATCAGATACCACTAAAAACAAAGACAAAGATTTTCCCAAACCACACACTGATTCTTTCCCACGGCCAATGTTCAGGTTATGACAACTCTTCTTTGCAATCACAGCTTTCTTGTTGTCAGCAGCTTCCTATCTAAACACTAATTTTCAAGTTTCCAATGCAACATTTAGTTCACCCAAAATATTGGTTTAGATAGTAAGGAAATACACCTGAAGTTTGCTAAGTCTCAGAATGGCTTACCAAATAAAGCTACCAAGTTATCTTTGCTATGGTTTTGTAAGAACAGACTGACAAACACCTGCAGTGCAAGGGACAAGCCACCCTTCTTGGGGGAAAGACAATAAGCGGAAATAACGCACAGGCTTGTTCAGCCCACAGTTGTACTGGGCTGAGCCAACTGTATCTGATCTTATTCTTGCCCTTAGAGATATCCTTGAGGTCCTTTTAATCCCCATTTTTCTAAAATTTTACAATAGTTCACCTCCAAAACATCTCCACAATTAGTAGCTGTTAAGCATTAATACACAGTCGGTTTGCCTCAGGCAAGTAATTTTCATGATGGGGGTGCAGAAAAGTACCAAGATTTGAAATTACACTACTGTCAAAAATTAGGTTAACACCACACTTTCCCACTACCCATCCTGTCACTACAGGCACCTACTGGAGGTCTAGAAAGACATGACAGCGGTGATGCCACGCACATCTTTTGAGGGAGGAAGATTAAAGAATTCAACAAACTAAAAGGGCTACATGCAATTTCAGCAACGTGCAGGAGAGACCTGTAGCATCCTTCCACCACTGACAAGAGAGAAAAAAAGCCTCCCTCCTTTCCAACAGGAACTGGGATACAACTTCAGTGAGATGTCTTGCTGTTAACTAGCTGGCTGTAGACTGGTTTGTATCCACAATAGCATAATTATGATAGAACCACTCCTATTAAAGAGGAAGCGTATCTGATTAAAAGTGTTCTCTAAAGTTGCTTCGTCATTTAATAAAATATACCCATCTTTTGGGGGGAAAAACCCAAGCCCAAAAGGCCTATCAAACTGCAACTGAAATAATAAGATGTCCTACAGGTAATAATCAAATGCAAAAGTGAAAGCACTTCAATAACGAGAGGAGCACAGGGAGGAAAAAGGACAAGAGGGACAGAAAAGGCATTTCCAATTTTAATTATTATTAGGCATTCTGATTAGGCTTTAAGAAACTCTCCTTTGATCAGGACTTTCCAGCATTAAATAGAATATAAACCAATAATTAACTCAATCATTTTTCTTCCCTGAAAGAATTGCTACTTACAAGTACTGTTAACTAATTTTATTTATATGACACAAAATGTTCCAGCTACATCTGGAATCAAGTATCCTCCCACTTCAGAGGTTACAGAACTACATATATTACCTCTTACATACTTTTGGGATGTTAATTTTCCAAGTGTGTTAAACAGTGAAGATGTTACCACATACAAAAACGTATCACAAAGATTTTTGCGTTACAAAAATCATAAAGACCAAATAGGATGTTGTTTTTTCAAGATCAGACATGGTGCGCATTTTTTAATATTATACATGACTCGTCAAAAATTCTCATCCTTCAACACACACCACATATTTTGTTCTTAAGCTACAGGTGAGTTTGAGCTCCACCTAGCTCTTTCTCTAGAGGTTAGTATTTTGTTAGCATCCAGGAATTTTGCACATTAAACGAACAGGAAAAGACCAACCAAACTTAACATAGTCCATTCACATTATTTCTCCTTTCTCTGCCTTGTAATAGTGATTCAGGTTTTGACTTTTTAAAAGTCTATTATTAATCTAATTCCCCCTTCACTTGAGGCTATTTGTCTTTGATGGGGACTGGTGGGCAGAAAATTTATGGTAGTGCTGTTTTATTCTCTTATGAAAAGTTTGGTTTCTATTTGAGAGGAAGGAATTTTTTTCTCTTCCTTAGGCATCTCTCTTACTTTTTATTCAGTTTCTTTGTTCTGGAATTCAATTCCCTAACCACAGTCTTTGTGAAGCAACTTTGTTCTCAGCTCTTATCTACATCTTCCAAGATCATTACAACTGTAGTGGTAATTCATCAGCCAGAATTCAGTTTGCAACATAATAAAGTCTTGAGTCGCTAACTGCTTCTTCCCCGATAGGAATTTAGCTTTGAACTGGCATGGGGAGGTGGCAAGGGCAAACATATTCTGTATCAGGCAGAGTCTGGGCATCATCTTCATGTTCAACTACAGAAGAAATCATAGTAATATGGCCTGAAGGTGATAAATTAATTTTGGCTAGGTTCCTGTCTGGAAGGAAAGAACAATTTTCCTAATGAGATAAAGATGAAAGACGACAAGGACCTTTAGGCAACTGGAATTTTGGTCTGAGAGAGGCCCTAATAAATCAGGTTGTGCTTCTCTTTGTTTAAGGAAATATCTGTTAGATTTGGGGCCTGATTATTTTTCTCTGACAAACTTGATTTTCTTTGTAGCCCATAAACTCAGAATCATAACTTGAAATGAGAATAAAAAGAGGTAGTCAAGTACAAGTTCCAAATTTTTTTGTCATCTAAAATAAGTAAACACACAATCCCAACTGATGGGACTCAACCTCCAGAGATCTGCTACCTGAAAACTTTTAGTTCCATATCCAAAGTATCCATACCCAAATGAGTAGTTTTGCGTGGAAAACTTGCACTAGAAAAAAAACAGAAAGCCCCAGTATTCTCATAAACATGCACATGAAGTACCAAACGACCAGGTGGGAGGGATCCAAAATCCCATGGGAGCAGTGACTACAGCAGACCCAGCCCCTTCGCACAATGCTCTTGGAAGGGGGACACACACTCCACTGTCTTTGAGAAAGCTCATATTGTGAGCAGCGGACTTAACAGGCGACCACCTCACTTTCCTAAAGCAATATTGTCACTGCTGATAGCAACAGCAGCTTCTGCCCAAGGCAGGGGTCACTCAGCTGAACATACAGTGTTCCTGTGCCACAGGACCATTACAAAACCTACAGCCTGCGTCAGGCAGGTTCTGCTTCCCAGTCTCTCACTTCAAACTCTGAGAAAAAACACCCAGAAACGACAGAGAAATTAACGTCTCTGCCATTGCCTTTCAAGTAGAGTAGTTTGGGACCTCTGGCTGTCTTAAACTGATGGAGAGGCCATGTCCCAAGTCGATCAAAATTCAGGTTGCTGTGAAAGCAGTAGCCCCAGCTGGACTCCTTCTCCAAGCTATGCATTGCTGCCCCTCTCTTATGCCAACCCAGGACACCACGCAGCCATTACTAGCACTGAAAAAGGATTGGGGCATTTGGGCAGGAGGAACAGAAGAGGCAGAACCACTCCTTCAGGTACCTTTGATCACTAATACACAGTGAGCGCACAACCATCCCTCAAGAAACCACCACATACCTTGTGCTATATGGCTTCCACAGCCATGGGCAGCAGCACACAGCCTCAGCATGCCTCTGCCTAAGGAGACAGAAGCCAAGCACAGGACTAATCGCTGTCTGTCCTTCAGGATAAGAATGCCAAAACCTGGATTTTTCAGATTCCTAAATATCAATTTCAAGGTGTTTAAGAAAGGAGAGGTCATACCTAAATGCTAGGTTTACTGTTACAGTGGGCTAAGAAAGTAGCTTCCTCTGCGAAAAACTTGTTACGTTTTTGATCTCGACTGCATGTTGCATATTTCATCCCAGAAATTAATAAAAAGCTACAGCTAGCAATTAGGTTACAAATTAAAGTATAGCAAAACTTTTCAAATTGACTTGGATAATATAAAATTCTGTACCAGATACATGCTTTTTCCGAGGTATTATATCAGCTATTACTCTGGGATTCCTTGTATGACACACCAGCTTTTCCCGTGCCTGCCCTCTGAGATGCCAGCAACTGACACCTCTCTCTGAAGGACAAGCACTCATTAGAGCTTAGTTCCTCTCCCCCCTTCCCCTCCCCTGCCACGAGAGAGCTCTCATGCCCAAAGCGTGGCAAAGCTTCTGACTTTGCTTTCAAGAGTGCAAATTTGCTTTCTATACTGTCACGTAAAGCTCTAGTACCTCAGAAATTTCTATATCTTTGAATGTGCACCTTATAGCTTCTGTGGTGATCATTAAGAATTCCGACAGGAGGCCTATCTATCCCAGAGGACTTATCTAAATGATGATGAGACTTAAAAGTGCAGATAGCTGGTAAAGAACAATTTGTGAGGTCTACCTTTACCAGGCTTTTAGGAATTATTTCTCTGAAACTTTTAATCTAACCAGTTTGGACGGGAATAAATAATGCAGTTGGGTGTTTACTTGTAAAAGTGGGTCTAGTGGATCAAGAAGCTTCCCTGAAAGTGCCGAGAACGTGGTACTTGCCCTGCTCTGCTTCAGTGCAAAGTAACTGACACCAGCTTCAGGCACTGAGGCAGTAGTGAACTGCTGCAATATGGTCATTGCAACGTTCATTTGATAATATCATGCTCCAGAAACCATACAACCACCACCAACTCCATGCCTTTTTGCTTTAGATGGGTGCTTGTACAATGTGCACATGGGCCACAGCAGATAGTGTGCTTCTAAATGAAAACCTTCTGGCCACCAGCGATGCAAGTTCCAAATGCTTACAGATTCACAGTATACTTCAAATAGTAAAATATTCCATTTTGGAATTGATTTTTTTTAAATTTTGTTTTAAAAAAGCAACCAACTTTTCTTTAAGTGCTGACATAGATTATTTTTTTTTGTTAAATACTTCTTTCCATTATACCAAGGACCAACAAAAATCTGTACCACTTTTCATTATTCTTTTTATTGCTGCTAGTGTTATAAATACAAGCAGTGGGTCTCCATAAGTAAGGAAGCCAAATATGCTTCAGATCGAAGATCCTCTTTTTGTCAGATGACCACCCCCTGATTTATAGCTGTCATCATTAAAGCACATTTTTACTGATATCTGGATATATACATTAAAGAAATGGACAGTATTTCAGCCCTTCAATCTAATTTTCCTCAAAAACTATGATATAGTTCATACTGAAAGATTAATTATAAAAGTTAGTTTTACTGATAAGTTTTGCAGTTAGCAAGCAACACAAGTACATTTTACAGTCTGTGGCAATACAAGTAGGGCTTGCAAAAGCCGTACTGAGACCTTAACCAACCAAAGTGTTGACCCCAGTTCTCTAAAGCAAAACAGGATACACTTCGAAATTTTTCATGGCCTTGTTCTTTGTCACACCACCTTCAGCGGTGGCAGTAAAGGATCGTAGACTGCTAATTGCATTCTATCTGTTTAACTCTCATGTGCTAACCTGAAAGCACAGATCCAGACAGTTTTGTGCTTTCTGTTCCGACTTCTGTTCCAGCCTTTCAAAATCGTCTCACATTCTATAGTTTCAAAAAATATAAAGAAAAGCACATGCTGAATTTTCTATTTTTTTTTATTTTTTTTTCTTACTTCTCTATTTGGTGGGACTTAAGCACACGCATAAATGCTTTCCTGAATGGATGCCAATATGCTATAAAATGACAATAACTTATGTACCACTTCTCACTACCATTCACTTTGTAAAGACACTTAGAAGGTAAAAGTTACTTCTCAGAAATAACCTACAAAAATGTATAAAAATAAGAATTGTCAAACATTTTCCAATTCAGCTTTAGTAAATGAGAAAACTTTAAAACAAATGCTTTTATTACAAACTTCTAAGAAGGAATGCATGTAATAGTACAAATCAATGGCTTCTAAATGGAGGATCAATATCTCATTGTATTTTACACAAAGAGCTAAAATCCTATTGCTGTAACAATACAAAAGAAGAGAAAGCTTTACAGATCACGTTACCTGATTTTATGTTTTTAATAGACTATAAATGTAGCTACAGCCATTTCAGAGTCTCAATCACAATCGTTAAAAGTAGAGATTAAAAAAAAAAAGAGGTAGTCTATGACTTCTAAGTATTTACTACCATTCTATCAACTCGACAAAAGTCTTTTAAAGGAGACATAACTAGTTGACAATTATAAAGCAGCATTTTGGTGTTGCTCTATATCATGATAGATTACTTAGATTAAATGATACGTATTATCTTACCTGATACATTCCAACTCCTATGTGTTTGGGCTCAATTTTCACTAGCTCAGCTAATGGGTCTTGGACGCGTCTAGCTATGGAAACTGAAAAATAGAATTAGAGAACAACTGTGGATTTTATCTCAAAATCAGAATCGTGTAATTGTTTTTGCTATTATTTTTTTTAAAATCTTTTACATATTTAATCTCTTTTTTTAAACCTGAAAATAATCAATAATATAGCAGAATCCTTTTTCACTGTTAGACACAGGACACGAAATGTACATTAATCAAACTTTTTAATTGAGTAATTCAAGTAAAGACCTAAGGAGATTTCAAATCATGACATTAAAAAAGCATTTTCAGGCCACAGAGTTAACAAATAGAACTGTGTACACTAGATTTTTCCCCTGTATCCATACTAAAATGCACATGTAACATTTAAAATTGAACTCTGAAATATCCTTTAAGCTTAAATCACAAATATGAAGAAACATATTAACATTTAAAAAAGAATGGAGTAAACTGTTCACAGGCCTATTTATCTAATATAGAGTGTCCTAAGGTATATCTTATATACTTATGTATTATATATTTATATAATTAAACCATAAAATTCAATGTTCACTTTGAAAATGGTTCTTTGACTTTACTAGTCTAAACTGCATACCAAAACACATCCATTTGTGATCTGTCATTGTTATAACCACATTTCAAAAAAAACAAAGCAATTTCCAACATTACTGGTGCTATTAAGAGTACGATAGAAGAACCTTTGATCTTCTAAATCCAGATGTTGAACCAAGATTGCATTTTTGAAGCCTATATTTATTAATAAATCCTTTACTTACTCAAATCTCAGAATGAATACTTATTTGAAAAATGTCAATTTGTAAATTCTCAAGCTTGGTCTAATTGTGCAGACAGTGAGTTTCATTCAGTATTTGCAACTGTGCTCCCTCCCATATACACTGAACTAGAAGAGTTCCACTCTACCAGTATTACATTTATAAACTTTTTTTCTCCTGAGTAAAGGAAGGACAGGCTGGCTAGTTTAGCAGCTCTTAGAACATGCATTCTACGTAGTGAATTAAACACTGCTGAAGAACAGGAGTATTTGGGAAGTACTGCAAAGGTCTTTCTAGAAAAGCATCAAAGGTCCTTCCAAAAAAAAAAAAAAACCCAAAACAACAAAAAAAACCCAAAGCAACCAAAAAAACCCCCCAAATCACCAAAACAAACCTCAAAGCAACAAAAACCCAAGGTCAAACCTTGTTGCTAAGGCTGCTTTTCCTACCACGTGCATTTGTGCAAGAATGAGAGAAATGGGGTGGGACAAGAAAGAAGTGATCTTTTATAACCTATCTCTAGAAGCACCCCCACAGCCAGCATTAGTCATTCCAAGATACGCTTCCTAAAATTTAATTTAAATTTAAATTAATTTTTAAGAAAAACAAGAGAGGGTCAGAGGAGGAATAGACAAGAGTCAGGAGTAAACGTGTATATGCATGGTGGTTTGCTCAACAATACATATGTACATGATGTTTAAATAGGAAAATTGGAACTATCTACAATGGGCAACAGCTGATTTTATACACACACCCATGAATAAAATCAAGAGCATTATTATTATCATCATATACATATGATACATATATATATAAAAATATATATATATAAAAAAATAAAATATAAACACCTTTACAGAATCAGAGAATTGTTTAGGCTGGACAGACCATTTGAGGACAGACATCATCTTGTCCAACTCTCCTGCTGAAGCTGGGTGAGCTACAGCAGGTTGCCCAGGATCACATCCGGTTGGGTTTTGAATATGCCCATGGATGGAGACTCCACAACCTGTCTGGGCAATCCACTCCAGAGTTTGACCACCCTGACTGTAATTAAGTGTTTTCCTGTGTTCAGATGGAGCTTCTGGGGTTTCAATATGTGCCTATTTCCTCTTATCCTGATAGTAGGCACTATTGAGAAGAGTCTGGTGCTCTCTTCTTCATTCCCTCTCATCAGGCATTTATACACATCCATAAGACCCCTCCCAAGCCTCCTCTTCTCCACACTGAACAGTCCCAGTTCTCTTGGTTTCTCCATGTATGAAAGGTGCTCCAGTCCATTAATCATCTTTGCAGCCCCAATTTAAACAACAACCACTACTGCAGGGCATTAAAGACTTCATACCATTACAGAAAAGGACTTGACTGAACATTGATACTTGAAGCCAAACCAATACATAGAGATAACATTTATTAACAACGCAGGCTTCTCAAACCACACATGCAAAGTTTATCGATTAAATACAGCATTAGAGATTTCACTTTTGAAGTTCTGCACTGCTAAATGCACAGTTAACGTGAAGTTCACTGCTCGGTCATGCAAGACTTTTCATATCCTTTATTACCCATTTTAACACACGCTGACAATGGCAGTTTGCTAGCTAGACTCAGACAGCACTGTGCTGCTGACACCTGATACGCCTGCCTCTCTGATTGAGAAATTCTGAATTCAAAGGCCATCACATACACCTCCTTATCAAAACAAAAAAAAAAAAAGAAAAAAGAAAAAAAAAGAAGGTTAAGCAGTGTAAGTACACCGGTTATTGCTTACACAATATACACAAGTATAGCTTACTACAGAAATGCTTGCGTATAACAATCATTCATATTAATTACTTTGAAGCACTCATGGTACGTATCGCCAGTCACCTAACAAAAGTGGAAGAAAACACCAATGAAAGTATTGATCCAAACAAGGAAACATTTCAAACTATATGCATTCTTCTGAATGCGTTTGTGTCTTTTATGTCTATGTATAGGTATTATACTTGTCTTTCAGCAAGCTTTCTTAAACTCAATTTGTTTAGTAGCTGTACAATGTTTTAGAGAATTTTCTTTTAGTTCCACCTAATTGCAAAACACATGTTTTGTCAAATGTTTCAAGTTACATTTTAGATAAGCTGAGAGCAAATATCTCTCACTGTCCACATCTCCTTTCATTACATCTTTTAAAAATAGACAACTACATGGATAGGTTGATGCAGGAATTTTCCAAGCATAACCTTCTCACGGGATCCTCCAATTAAGTAAAATTTAGACTCTTCTGGTCATAATAGGTAGGTTGACAATGCTGTCATATCCCCAGGAGGCTTCCAGCAGAGGCGCAGGACCTGATCCAGCAAAGCACTTCAGCACAGATGCATGTCAGTATTCCCACCAGAACCAGCAAAATTATTCACGTGCATAAAGTTACATAGACATTTAAGTGCTTTCCTGGATCAGGCCTAATAGTTACAATATTGAAGTGCAAAGATGAAATAACAGTTATACGACTTAAGGGATGCAGCTCCTATGGCCAATACCAGCAGGACAGCTGACCTGCAGAATTCCACTAAAGCCACAGTTTTACTCCAGAACTTTTCAAATTCAAAATAAAAGAGAACACAATAGGGAAAAGGTAAGAGTTGTCCACATTCTCTCTAGACACAAATTCAGTCAAGATGAGCACCTACTGTCTCTTGTACAGGCAAAACCACTTTTTCTTTGTTACAGTACTAGCATGCTGCAATAGATAGACCTTTTCAGGGGGCAACGAGGCTTCGCTCTGGTGATTTGATCCATGTGGCTGGACTCCTACGATAAAGCAGAATCTTACTGAAATCACGAGGGCTCTGCAGAAGTGTAAGGTCTGCTATCATGGACCAGACAGAAACAGTAAAACCCGATGGTCTTACATTTCCCCCTTAAAAATTAGATCAATACATTTCAAAAGTTGCTTTTTTATATTAAACTATTTTACACTAGTACAGGTATTGCCTAAAACTATTCATTTATATGCTTGAAGTACATTTCAGGAATGGCTAAGAAACCATGCCTTTTTAGAAGGCTGACAATGAAACGGATACTGCAGTCTCACTTCTACAGTTATTAAGGTATGCTTCACTTCTACTTAAGCAAATAGAAAAGAAATTATATGATGGCATGCTGGGCAAAAGCAGAAAATCAGATTTCGCAAAAGTAATCAGCAGGGCCAAACATGAAATGTTTGAGGTGTAATTCTTAAAATATGCTAGTCTAAGTAAAATGTGAAAACCAACCTATTTAATATTAATCAGAGTATTAAGATCAGGATGGCATGGCCCTCTATTAGAAAAATCACCACAAGAATTGCACACCCTATAGATGCAAAACTTCAAGATGTCAATTAAGAAGAAAACATTAATGCAATACTTGGAATGACAGTAACATATTGTGCTGCCATGCAGTAAATCCACATAAAATTTTAAAGCCTGGGGGGAGAGGATGGCCTAGGTGGTCCTCTGACTTTAGCGTAGACGAACTTCACCTCCAAATGCAATGAGAAATAAACATGGTTACAGAAAGCGTATTTACTGAAACCCTGTCTTGTCATTAGGACGTGCTCTGCCATGTTGTAAGAAAGGTAATTTAACTGTTTGGTGGTTTCGATTCACTCCATACTTTGGTTGTTTGACATGACAAAGCCACCAGATAGTCAAGTATTTTTGCCTGTCAGCAATGAAGTGCAATGACGGAGCGGTGAGCGAAAAGCCTCCGCAAGAGCTGCTCGCACGACTCCTGTCGGCCTCAGTCTCTGATCGTCACAGAAAATAAGGAATGATATTAAAATGTTTTGTTTCCTAATGGCTAATGAGGAGATGTGCCCTCATGAACTGTCAAACATAATCATCTGGCTACTCCTGTCTTAAAAAGATCAAATCTCTCTTAATTCCAAACTGACAAAATTAAGACTATTTTCCTCACACATACACGTCATGTAACTTTGTTTTTACTAGTACTGACTACAGCAAGTGATATAATTTTTCACTGGAATTAAAAAGAAGAGAGTTTCCACTCTGGAATTCTGATAATAATTTTCAGGCTAAATCTTTTAAGACTAAAGATGGAAAAAAGTACCCACTCTCAACAATGAGGGGCAAAAACAATATAGCAAGCTTCCAACTATTTATCTAGATGGTATCTATACAGGGACTGTGTCAGCCGCCAGCCTGAAAAAAGCCCAGAATTAGTGCAAACTTCTTAATTGGGCTACCTGCCTCCCTTCAGTAATGGAATAGATCTAAAGCAGTCATTATGGCCCAAATCAGATGTGCACAATATTTAGGGTGTAAAAGCAGCTAGAAATCTTGTCAACTACATAACAGAATTTATTATAAATAGTTTCAAGTATTGTGTCTGCTTTGAGGCCAGCTTACATGTTCAGACAACTGAATATTAAAATGCTCTCTTTTTGCATTGCTCTACGTAAGAGCCACACCAGAAAGCAAAAGCGTAATGGCTGTAGGTAGGGGAAGAGTGAAAATGCACACACAAAGTTCTGCTAAATGCAGTGAGAGTGCCAGGCATGATTATGGGTGGAAGAAGAAAATAAATAAAAACAAAAATCAGTTTCTTTCGGTTACAGTGGCATTCAAACATTGCTTGCCACTCCAAGTAGAAAAACATTTTTGGCCCAGAGTCCAAGATTCCCAATTCCTTCCTTTAAACACATGGGTCTTTATATAAAGTTAGAAACACATCCCAGTCAATAACTGTGACAGTTTAGCTACCTCATATGAGTGGGAGCATTTGTTTTTGTTTTGAAACAATGTGAAGCTTCCAGATGTGAAGGCAGTGGGTAGTTTTACAAGTGTTTTGCAAATAAATATATGGCAACCACAAGCCATTAGGCTATGACTAGTTCAACCTCAATTTTGTCATAAATGAGAACATTCTGTATTTTTATTACAAAACCTCAGTGTTTTGTTCTTGCTGAGACATGCTACTATAACATCCAAGTAAGTCATCCCCCCTCCCAATTTAAACTAAGCTTTACACCTTAAAAGTCCGGGTTGAAACTTCAATGTCGATGAAATAAAAAAATAATATATTAAGGCAATCAGAGACTAATTCAAAAATGCATATGTAATTGCTGTCAATATATCATACCAGGATAGATATGGAAACATTACAACTTATTTAAATCCTTTTATAAAGCCTATTATTGTGTTCAAGACCAATTACTCTCCATAAGTACCTGCAATAATGTTTACTCAGTGATCGATTGTTCAGGTTTCCTGAGTCCTGGAAGCTTTCTATCCTGTTGACCTGAATTTCACCCTCCTTGCAAAGGATACAGTGAAACGTACAGTAGTCTTTTCATTAAGCATTCTTTCTCAGTAGGTCAGGATTTGTGACACAGTTTTGAATCCTCATATATCTTCTTGGTGGGTTTAAAGTATGCAATTTATTTTAAGCAACTGCTCAACAGCTGCATTTCATCCAAAATTCTTCTGTGGCAAGTGAGCAGGTTTTTGTTTTAAAAAGGTTACATTTTAGTTTACTTTTAACTCCATAAAACTGATAATCTGTTATTTGCCTAAGATTAATGAAATAATGAATGACAATGTTCTATTTACTTACTACAAAAATCTTTAAAAGAGATGGCTTGAATACAAAAGGGAATTAGGAAATACATATAAAGAGAAAACCTCAACAAGTGAATATTACGATGTCGCTTTTAAAGTCAATAGTTCTTCTTAGAAACACACTCTCAAAAACACTTTTCTCGGGTATTAGTTATTTCTGTATCACAGATAATAGCCCTTTTTTATTCAAGGTGAGATGGGACGCATATAATCATTTAATTGAAGCCCCATGTGACTTTTCTGCCACAGAAATGAGTCTTACAGGATGTCACAAATTCAGAGAAATCTCACCCCATCTGCTCAGTACACTTTTCAAATTCAGACCACTGATACTAATTTGAACAGCATCACCCTGGCATTGATTACTGTTACTAGTAAAAGTAAAAAAAGTTACTTGAAGTTCTGTACTTAGAAGAGTTACTCATTTATATCAACAACAAAAATTAACCTTTCGTAAGTGACCAGAATGTCCCTTCCTACGCCTGCAATAAGAAAAGCAGCTTTGGTGAGTATACTGCTATGTTAAAAGCAACCCAAAACTCCTCAGACTGAAGAGCATCCCTGTGCTCGTTGTTGCTGTCTCCACATTTCAAAGCAGTAACAAAGCCTTCTAAGGAAAACACACAGACGCACGCATGCACGGAGTTGCATCCAGAGGGAGGGAAATAATTTTTCTAACTCTTTTATGCTAAGGGAAATGGGCTTTACCAAAGCCTGGACTAATATTTTGCTTCTGGCGATTGCTGTTAGACAGAACTGGTGGGGTGTTTTCAGTTTGTTCAGAAGGCAGCAAGTGACGCTCTGTACATAAAAGGCCAAGTCCACCTGCTGTACTCACACCTGTCTGGGACATGCAAATAGGCAAATGAGAGGAAGGCAAGGCGAACACCACATCTTTCCACAAAGTACGCAAAGATGACACATCAGTTGCAAGCATTCAACACGTGCACAGAGAATGATGCTGAGTTAAAAGCTACAGACATATACAAATCTCTTAAAGTGGAAACACTTATGCAAAAACATACAGAAAAGTTTTCACCTAGCTCAAAAGAATCTGTTTTAATTTTGTGACAAGGCAGAAGCCCAGGGCAATCTAAGTGGGTCCTGATCTTGCAGATTATAGGTCAAACTCCTCTACTCTAGCCTACTGATAGGCTCTACAGCTGCATAGGAAATACAGTCCCGATGAGCAAGATGTTGATGATTATATACCATCTCCCACACATGCCATGAAGCTTGCACAGACTGGAAATCATCAGATTCTTGTCTAGAACAATAAGTAAAGAAAAGACTACAAGCACCTCCAACACCTGTGTAACAACCCTTTCAGCATTATGCCACTAGTTTTGGGCAATTCAAGCCCATTTTTCTCTCTCTCAATCCTATGCACGCACATATGGTTACGCACAACTGTAGGAGGCCAAATCATTTCCACACTACCTGCAATTATAGACTCTTTTTTAAGATTTTCCGCAGATTTGCTACAACTTCCATTCAAGCTGTAAACCTCGGTCTACACCTTCAGATGAGCTTCTGCTCATTGGTGAGAACCGAGTCCTATGGGGAAAGAAGGAACAAGTCATCTTTACCTCTTACTGCTGGTCACCATCCATTTTGTTTCTAACCACCTCATCTTTTCCCTTCCAACAACATAATTAAACTCATTCTTAAATCCTATAGAATACATCAGCTGAAGGACAGAATGCCATTTCATTTTGTATTGCTGTAATTGCACACAATCCAACTAAATGGGTAAGATTTTGTAGCCAAGGGAAAACATTTTACTGTATAAGAATTCGGTGCTTACTTTCCTTTCTTCTAACTCCTTCTGAAAACTTGTGGAACTTGCACCAATCCTTTACGATTAGCCGTAGAACGAAGCTTCCACTTAGAAAGCAGTGCGAACGGTTTAACCGCAAGACTTCTGTCCAATAAAGTTCTTGAAAAATGACCTTCTCTCCTGAGTAGCCAAGGGGGAGTAGTGCTCTTTTAAGAAGATAAAGAAATTAGCTCAAGTAGACATCAAGGCACTATGTCCCACACATCTAATCATCAAATTGTTTTACTTTCCTTAAGATAAAGTCAAAAGAAATTACGTTTTTTCCAATCTCTACCATCTACTGGCTGGCCAGTATGACAGCTCTGAACTGTATGTCTCTATCTTTAACAGCACCCCAGGGAATAAAACCCTGTAGAATGACAGTCTCAAAGTCCTAACAAGCCCCCAAAGCCTATAAGCCTTTCTTTTGCAAGGAAAAGTGCAAGTGGTGTGCTGAACTTTGAGTGTACAATAATCCAATGTATTCTGCCCTGTGGAGAGGAGACAAGCAGATGGGATTTGACAATGCTAAGGCAAGCTGTGCTGGGTGACCTTTTGCTCTCTCAGATTCTTCTTTATCCTGAGAAATCATCCTTTAAAAGCAGCACAGTTTCTATACTGGATCTTACCTGTGCATGCAGCGTGCCACACATGCTGGCCCTGTTAGTATTCCAAATCTTTGCAAAAAAAGTAACTTTAGGGAACATTTTATCTTCTTTTATTACTTTCCTAATTTGGTGACACAACTATGTGGTCTTGACAGAGGACCCCAGGCCCTTCATGTCTGAGAGAAAAATGAGTATTTCTTGGATTTACCGCATTAGACAAGCCCAAGTATGTTGTCCTTGTTTCGGCATCTGATCACAGAATAGCAAATTAAAAACCAAATGCATATGATTGCATTAAGGTATGGAAATAAATCAGAGAGGCTTAGTGTGAGATCTCCTCTAACAAGTGTTTACACAAACGTCATGTCTGAAAAGACATAACCCCCTTTCCCACCTCACCCTGTCTTTAGAGAATTCTACGTATTCAGGTTTGTCTGCATTTTTATAAATCAATGCAATGAAGTACATTAGGTTTTAATTTGCCTTTTAAATAGTGAAATAAAGAAGAGATTGCTTATTTGTTAGAGCAGTCATCTCAAAATGAAAGGTAATTTCTCAATTTAATGAAACGAAGGCATTTCTTATTTAATATAACTGAGCGTATATTGAAACCAGGGTAAAATCCCAGCATGATTACTGCCTCACAACGATTCTCTGCTATCAGGACACCATTTCACCAGAATTCAGCAGTTTCCTCTGGTTCTTAGAGTTATGAAGCAGCATTCATTTCATCACGGCATCCACTTCAAGAAGGGGAGAGGCAGCAGAAGAAAAAAAATTCTGATGTGAGCACATGCAAAATGATTGGTGCATCCTTTATCCTCCTTGTATTAAGGACAACAACAAAATCACCACTAGCTGACCACACCTTAAAAAGTTTCCAGGTATCCAGTAAGTACACAAATTCCATATTTCTATGTGTCACTCCTTCAACACGAGTCATACATGCTTACACTTTCTACATACTTCACACGTCGCTCCACAGTCTTCCCCTTTTGAACAGCCAAGCTTGTTCAAGCCAACAAGCATTTGCAACAACAGGGAACTGTAGAAGTGGAGAAGCGCTAGCTGAGAGAAAAAACAAAGCGTGGCAGTGTCTACGCACTGACACCTACACAGACTCATTTTATATCTCATCCCAGAAACCTCATTTTCATTAGGAATACAGATTCTGCACAACAAAATAAAACCATCCTATATAGGACAGGATGGAGGTAAAACAAAGAAGATACCAGCTTTTGGAAAACCATTTAAATCCAGAGTTCACAGGCCCAGTGACAGCAACCAAAAGCAGGTCGACATTGATTGTCACAGAGTCCATCCTTTTGAGGGAGGAACGCTTGTCACCACTGAGTTTAGCCTTTTTTTTTTTTTTTAACTTATGCAAATAATACCACATCAAGACAGTCTTCTCAACTGCTCTGATAATGAAAGACAACTAATGGCAAGGAGAATTACTGGTAAACTTGCAAGGCAAAATAACTGTTCACTGAGCACAGTACTTACAACTGCTTCAAAGGGAAACTTGCAATCAGGCCTTCCATTTAAAAAAGGCACAAGCAAATCTCAGCCAGAGAGACCTAGAGCAATCCAGAAGGTCTTACGGACAAGTTACAGTGAAAAAAATCCTACTTGCACTTGCCATGAATAAAAGCTAACCAAAGGTTAAATATGAAGTTTTACACTGATGGTATCTCAGGAAAAAAAAAAAAATATACCAAAAAAATACAAAAGGACAGTCAAGTAAATGTGAATTTGACAGCTTTATGAAACCTCTACCAAATTAAACATTTGATTCCTCTAACAGGGTGGCCAGGTGACGCACGCTGGGGCAGAAACAGAATTACAGTCACTCACCCAGCCTCGCAGATCCCTCATTGCCATTCCACTAACCCTAGAGCAGGCAGTCACAATGCCTCGAGAGGGCACGTATTAATAAACTTCACAAAGATGATCAACATTGACAGCTTGCTAAGCACCCTTTTTACAGCGCCCATTCTCCCCTACAACAATTCCCACCATGAATCTTCAGCCTGTTCTTAGGCACAGCTTTTGGGAAGGAGAATTCAAGGAAGCCTTGCGTTCCCTTCTCTGTCGGGCTACAACCCTACTGCAAGTTCATCCAAACACCCCTGTTACTGAACTCCAGTGGCTTGTTCTCTAGGCAGAACCATCCTTATCTGCTGCAGCTGAACTTCCTCAGCCTATCAAGTAGGAAATCCTTTTATTGCTCTGGCCTATAAGCCTCTTATCTCCTAATTCTGTGAGGCTGAGAAATAGCTGTTCTGCTCATTAATCCTACAATGACTGTCAGCAGGGGATGTATACCTTCTCACTCCACTCAAACACAAGTAACTAGGTTTCATCAAGTTCTTTACTATCTACTTAGTTGAGTCCCACTCCACAAGATTTTATAGGAATAGGAGTAGCAGTAAAGAAGCTTCTGTACTTCTGTGAAATATTCATATTTGGTGCTATAAAAGGTTTCGATAACCTAGTTCAATGTAAAAAAATTGATATTAGGAGCTGATATTGCCTAAGGCCAGAAGAGAAGGCACCCAGCTCTGGAGGACAATTCTAAAATTAGACAAACCCTATTCCATTCTCTGCACTGTAGATACCAGCAAATTGTTTAAAAAACTATCATTTATTGTTCAAGCAAGTGCAATATTGGGTAAAGTGCTGTACAGATGACTATGAAGACTTTCCGCTATAATTTACTCATACACAATTAGTTTATAATGAGACTTTTCTCAATTATTTATTACAAATCCATGTCATCCATGACCTTCTAAGACAGCTCAAAGGCTAAAAAAAAAAAATAACCATTTGAGTTCTTGGCTTAACTAATATATTTAATCAGCACCCCCAAGAAATGCTAAAGGTTGCCATTTTTCTACCTATATACAACACTTAGCCCAGGGGAAATTAAGAAGTTAATATTTTTATCAGGATTGATGTCTTCTGTTTATTTATATGAAGTGAAAACTTATTATAATCAATTGCCAAACAGCACTGCAAATATGAAAGAGATATCACAAGCTCTCATATAAAATGCATTATTTAATATTTTACATTTAGGTACCTGATGGACAGAGGCCTACCTGTGTAACTCAAAAAAACCCGCAAACCCCTCTATAAAGTTTGTGTTGAGAAAAATGTTAAAGTGGCAAACTGCGTTAAGATCACAGATATCTCATGTCAGTTGTACCTTTTATTTTAACTATAAATGTCACACTTCATCATGCATCTGTCAGGTTCTTTTAATGTACTAAATGCTATCATGTAAGCACAGAACCTGACAAGATGTAACACAACAATTAAAATAAAAAGCAAGTCAGCTTTGACACCATGTCACTTCTCTGTTTGCTGCAAATTAAAGGAAAATCAAAAGCACAAAAGCAAAAGCTAGTCAAGAAAAAAGTTTGCAAAAAATCCCAAACATCGGTTAATATTTCCCTCTAATGTTATGTCAGATTTTTATGTTCAGCATTAAAAAAAATGTCCACAGCTTTGGCGCAGCTAATTACAAATTGACACCGAGAGACATCAAGAAGAAAGTCTAAAAACTTTTAGAAAAATTTTGTTGTAATAAGTATACTTCTAGTTGTCAGTTCCATAACAGCTGACATCCATGGAACTAAGCAATTATTTTTTCACTTTCTAGCCTACCCCTTTTTCAGTTTCTATCCACTCTGCGGTACTGCTGCGGCACGTTAAAATTGCCGATGCTTTTCAAACCAAATGCAGCAACGCTTAAGTTATGCCTGAAGCAACTCCTAGTAATAATGGAGAAATAGGAACTCTAGATAATTAATACTGATATTGGTCATATATCACAAGTTTGATTTTCATTTACTGTATTTGATGCGCAACATTAAATAGAAGTGTCCGAAATTTTCAAAAATTAACTTCTGAAAAAAGGAAAGTCATGTACATCTGGAAAAGCATATTGTTAATAATTAGATTTCCTCCTCTTCAGTGTTTTTCTGTTCATTTACATCAACTCTAACTCTAAACCCACATTTAATATATCAGCAACATAAGAAAAAAAAAAAACTTTGTCCCAAGGGAAAGTTAGTGGCATCTGTCACAAATACAGAAAGGTCACAAGCCTAATATTTGCTCTGGCCATACCGTGACACGTTCAAAACCCGTGGCCCAGGGAAGAAATAATCACAATGGAGTCCGTTCGCAGGCAGAGAGAAAAAGAGTAAAACAAAAAGAAGCTAGTGGTCTGTCCTGCGAAGGGAAGGGCCGATACAGACATTTAAGGAATATTCCTGTAAAATGATTCACTTGGAACATCGAGTTAACACAAATCCTTTTTTCCCTTTGTGGAAATCAGAGGAAAGGGGAACATGGGGAATCCTAGAAAGTTTTACCCCCCAAATACCCTGTAGCTTCAGAACTATTTTCTGCTGACCTACTTCTACACCTTCCTCAGGATTTCCAAGCCAGTAACCTGCTAAACTAACAATCAAATTAAGAATAGTATCATTTTGACTGGAAAAGATTTCTATATGAGAATGTTACTGCATTTTCAAATGTGTTTTATTTGATTGAGTACGACAGTAAATTACAGGTAAACCAAGAAAATAAAAACCGGGTTAATTAAAATAAACACAAAAAGACACCCAATTAAATAAACACTAATGAAGTAATCCAAAATAACCCCAGGCCCGCCCTTACAGCTGTCTTCCAATAAACCAAATCCATGAATAGAATTTGGACACCAACGAAGCTGCTAGGAATTTGATCTTTAAAGACTACTCTTTAACCAAACACTGAAATTATAACAGTGGCAACCCTTGCACATTTCTAAGAACTTAGGCTGTATTATACCTCAGCGACATTTATGCTGAAGTAGGTAGGTTTTAAAAAACTAAAACTAAATAGTATTTCTTGAGGACTGTATTCAGCTACATGAAGACTTCAAACTGATCTCAATGAATGCATACCTTTAAACTGCCTGTTCTATTCTTACATTTTTTTCTACCACTTGAAACGTTTAATTATTGTTAGAGACATTTGTGTACATACAAGGAACAAGAGAAGAGAGGGAAGGTCTGGCTCTTGTGGGCACGGACACATTCAAACGTGAAAGTTTATGCAATTCATTGGTTATATTAATGTCCATAAATTCTCCTGTACCAGCCTATTGAAGGAATATATCCACAAGGACCTTTACATTACAGGCCTTAGTAAAAGATGATGTCATTGATTTGCATACCTAGCATTTCAAATGTGAAATGATAGAAGAATTAAAGTTTAGAAACAAAACATCCAAAAACCTTCACTTTTTATACTTTTAACTATTATTATACTGAATATTATAAACAGTACAGTCTGAGAACTGACACTTAAGCTCCATGTTGAAATGGTGACAAAACGGAATACTTTTCATACCTGCGCTTCTCAGGTTAGGGTCTAAGTCTGGCATTTCCTTGGATGCTTCTGGACTGACGCTGTAGATAGATGCTCCTGCTTCACTGACAATGCTGAAAAATAAAATGGCAAACAATCAAAAGACCACACAACTGAAAAACTCAGCAAGTGACTTAATTGAATATTTGGATTTTTTTTTAAAGCCTCATGTTTTAAAGATATTTTGAGTCAACTGAATACTTACAAAAGTAAGACAGTACAGACAAAGCAAAAGATCTCCGTGTAAGCCAAAACAGTCCTCCCTGACCTGCAACATCCATTCTTTTTCAGTTCTGGCCCTATTATAAATACGCACTGTATATCAGCCCTTGCAGTAATCTTACAACACAGAAAATGAACACGAGAAATAAGTGTTACCAGAAGTAACACTTTGTTTCCATAAACAAAACAAAAACCTACCGGACAGTTTCATTAAAAACACCTAGATTCTGAAGTTTAGCATCAACTAAACTATTACATGAACCCAAGTCATGACTGTGCACGCACGTTGTCTAAAGCTAGCTGCCTAAAAGACTCAGAAAAAACCCAACTTGACACAGACTGAGCCACAGAGCAGCAGCTCGCTTCTCAGCGGCATTTAATACCGTCTTCTCCCCGCTCTCACTGCCATCCCCAAAGAATAACACAGACTGCATGTCTTCAGTAACTTAAACTACAGTTCATGTATCTACCACACACCTCAAACTCATTCAGTAATGATGATAAACTCACCAATTCAAATCACAACACGTAATTGAAAAACCCTCGAGTGCTCTAGTTCTACTCAAGAGAAAACAGCAATCAACTATTCACAGTGTAAGTTTATTTTCAGCTGTGAAATTTTGACACCACTGAATCAACAAACAGTATATTTCTTCAAATAACTTCAACAGAACTTGAATTTCAGACTGATAATTAAGGCACCATACAGCTACTGCACTGGAGAGGAATACTATCCGTTTCAGAACTATTTTTACTTTTACTATTCTGCTCTTAGAATAACCTTATCTTCACCGTAAGGACAGAAACCACAGTCCAGACCTTTCAATAAAAATCATAACTTTGCTTTCTACTGTTTTAAAATTAGACTATAAATTTTCCTCTTAAGACTATTTAGTAGGTCACACTTTTAAATAAAGAAACTGATAACTAGAAGCCCCTCCCTTCAGAAAAAGCTGGAGAATAGCTCAGTGATAAAACACATTCCCGTTCGGTGTTCCAAGCATGTTAACAGTAAATAGAGTAAAATGCAGATATAAAAGATATGTTTTTCTTACTGTTGTTTTTACACGTTTGTTTTTTTTTAATATATAAATTACCATAATCTATTCAATCAAAATGGAATTTGGTGAGCGCTGTACATACAAATCAGATTTTATAGTTACTAGAAACTCAAAAGAACATTTCAATATTACAGACAAATTGGATCTTTTAATAAATACAGAGGATAAAATCCAGTCCTCTTCTGTATAGCATAACTCCAGCCCTATTCAAACAATCAGTTTACACGAGAGAAAAATTGCTCAGACCAGTTGGTCAACAGCCTGAACAAGGCAAATGAAAATGAAACTATTTACATGATCTTTTTATAAAAAAAAAAAAAAGTCATTATTATGGGCATTCCTTCACTCTAAATGGCATTCAGAAAACAGTCCCATGACAGTTAATAACTGAGGGTCACCAGCAAAACAAGTTTGGAAATATGACCATATCACAAAAACCTAACTGCCGAAAAATACAGATGTTGACAGAAGCCTCCTCAAACTGATTTTTCTGACAAAAGGGTAGTTTAAAGAACAATGCAGCAGAATGTATTTCTTAACCTGTTCACACCCTATAAAGGCAGAATCTGGCAAGCGCACCCTTTTTGGAAATCGCTTCCAAAAAACCACACACGTTAGCACATACTTCTAACAGCTTTTAACTAATTGCTCTTCAATCGTTTTGTATTCAAATGGATCCAAAAGTTAACCTCTCATGCAATTTCTAAATTCAATACATTGATGTTACAGCTTGATAAAAAAATGTTTTGTGTGCATTTTTACAGTGCTGAACTATATAAACTGTGTTACTGGACGCAGCTTATTGCTCGATCCCTCACAGTATTTTGTGCAGTGAAAAAAATAAAGTGGCACGGATGGGAATTTTAACATTTAACACTTAACCTAATGATTCTCATTAATGCTACCCTGACAGTTTTGAGATGCGAGAAGAATGCAGTAATACTATCATTCTATGGTAGTGACTTGTGCCAAATTTTAAGGTAGGTAGCACAAAAACTCCTTGCTAAAATGAGTAAATAAAATTAAACTCAGGATGGAAGGAAGAAACATTTGAAAAGAGCACATTTCCTTTCCTCAAGTACACGAACATTTATACACCGGGTGGAGAAAGAGGGGGGGAGAAGTCAAGTAAAAAATTTTTTCAAGCAGGAAAACAAGATATAAAAAGCACTTTCAGAAGCAGCATACACTGGATATTTGACATCCATTCTAAGATGGTTTTGTATACACATGCAGTTATTCTGTGAAGTATTTAGTGTAGCAGACTTGGAAAAGGAGGGGAAGAATTTCCGCTCACGCAGAACCCCATACCATTGCACCTAAAACAGTAAAACCCAGACGGTAAATAAATTTGTTACCCAGAGTAAATGCACAGGGCCACAAACTCCAAAGGAAACCATCCTCTGGTTCGTTCAACCATAGTCAACCCGACTTTTACAGACCTATTAGTGGCTGTCATGTGGTTTTATTTAGTTTGTTTTTAGCTACAGTGAGGTGGTTACTAATGTGACACTGGCACATATGATATAAAACACTTAGCTTGGTCACAACAAGATTACAAGCAGAATAGGTTTGGAGATTTTTGTTTGCAGTTGTTCTGGATTTTGCTTTTTGACTAGATAGGAGATAGTTACTTTGGTTTAGAGACACTAGAAGTTTTTCTGGCATGTTTTTTTTTTTTTTCTTCATTCTAATACTCCTCTTTAAAAAGGACTTATCCTATATAGGATAATTTATGCTAATTTAATACTGTAAAATGCTCTGCATCATGCTTTCAAAGAGTGTACGTATTTTATGTCAGGGCACATGAAGACAAAACCAAATCTGCTCAAATCAGCAGGCGATAGAAATTTACTCCAAACTACTGCAGTCCAACCTCCTCCCTCCCCCTTTTTTTAAAGGATACAAATTTCAAGAGTCAAAAGAAAGCCCTCATAAGTGTTGGTAAAACCTGTATCTAAAAATCTGTATACATTCAGAACTAGAATTTGTTTCTACTTTGACTTAAGCCACGTAATGCATTAAAACAGGAAACTAGACTCCCCTAACCCTCATAAAATGAGATCCTTATTTCTGTGCATTTCTTAAGAGGAAAGATTCTTGCACTGACCACAATCTTACCAGTTAAAACAACATTATTAAAAATTTACTTTGCCATTTAAAATCATATGTACTAGGTAAATAAGCAAGTGGTCATGATATGATATGCTTATCATACACGAATGGACAAGTTTCATAAACTGCCCTCTGAATTAACAAAAAAGCAGGTAAAGAATCTGGGAACATGCCCCCATACTTCCTGCTTGCCACATCAACCATCTTACAGATAAGTATTTTTCCTCAGCGTCTATATTCAACTTTTTAAAATTAAAAGTGCCCAAACCACAAAGCCTCTACATAATATTTCAATTTACTCTTTTTAATTGTACAAACAGGGTTGTTGCATAGAAAGTAAGTTTTCGTATAGTGCACCGGCCTCATCCACATTTGTCAAGACACATTTTAAGTACTCTTAAACCAACATTAAATATATTCCACCAGCACCACCTGGTGGGCCCTTAGCTTTATGCTAGAGACCACATCGGCTGTATTCTAAATGCTTTAAGGAGCCTTTCAACATTTACTAGAACAAGTTATTTTCTTATTCAACTTAGATAACCATCATATATTCAGTATGAAAAGATAAGTTGAAGACCTGTTCAAAACATTCAGATTTTCAGTCTCTTAATTTTTACACAAAAAAAGCCTTAAGCCTTTCTTGTAAAAGGTTAAAAAATAATCTCAGAATACTTTTTTTTTAATTTAAAGCTATTGCATACCTACAAAAATGCATAATACTTAAGATTATATTTAACAAGCTAGAGTTATCAACAGTTGTTTGAATATGTTACTACTTCATGTACGTGCATATAATGGCACATTTTTTAAAACTTACAAGGTTCTTCCATATTAAGTTTTCACTGAAAACCTTTTCAAAACTATTTGTAAAAGCCTAATGTACGTATAATGAAAAAGATATATCAGGCTGGAGGCTTCTAGGGTTAAAGATAGATGCAGCTTCCTGACATTTTCACGAACCTTACCAACATTTCAGACTATTTTATTACATTTAAGTCATTTCCCCACAATCAAATGCAACACTGGATTAATAACCTACAGAGAGAGAAA
This sequence comes from Larus michahellis, assembly GCF_964199755.1. Taxonomy (NCBI): domain Eukaryota; kingdom Metazoa; phylum Chordata; class Aves; order Charadriiformes; family Laridae; genus Larus; species Larus michahellis. Next base: position 34,660,668 of record NC_133898.1, read on the forward strand.
AAGTAACTTTATCCAACTTTACATAACTGTTCCTACAATCTCCAAACCCCTGATTTATAACTTGAAGCCTTTAAAATAACATTTTAAGAAACAATACAAGCACAAAGAAGAGAACAGTGTTAATACTTGGATGAAAATTGTGGTCATTCTAAAAGCAAAGGGTATGTCAACCTCAAAGTGGGCCCAGATTTTCGTATTTGTTCATAAAATTATGATCTGCCAAAGTATAACTCCCTTCCCAATCAAAATTTAGTAATTGTGGTGAACTCCTCTAACCCAACTTTTTACATATTAACTGATAAATATATTCTTCATAAGCTTGTGGCAAAAAAAGCTAGAGACACCCACAAAGGGCAGAAGTACAGAAGGGTCAGAGGATTATTCAGTGTTACTTAATAAAATAAGTGGCTTAAGAATTACCCAGGACAGAAAAATAAAATGAAATTAAATGACAAAAATATTTGCTAGAAAAGAATGTTACATTTAGAAGCTCTATTGGAATGCTACAAGCTTTAATTATGTTGATAGATTTAGTGATTAAAAACAAATTGAGGAGGGACCAGGGAGACTTAATTAAGTACAGGCTCAAAAGAAGACTGGGCTATTCCACGAAAGAGAAATCCATACTGAAAACACAGGAGTCCCAACTAGCTCCAGAAGAGCCTAAAACCAAAAGTGGTTGAGAGCTATGCAAGTACTAGAGAAATAGTATGTCTGCATCTGGTCTTATACATCTCCCTACATACCCATTTTTGGTGACTAATGAAAACTACCTAAGGGAGGTTGAAAGCTGTTTCATATGAAACAGCAATAATCCCTTTATTGCATTTTGACTTGTGTCTCATTCTTTCCTCTCCTGTCAAGCAGGACACCGCCCATGGCAGAAGCGACTTTGACGGCCACTCCAACTCCCCATCATGACCAACAGCAAGCTCCAGGTTTCTTGCTGTCATGGGCAAGTTACCTGCCATTCCCAGGGTCTCACATTCGTCTATGTGAGCGCTCCGGTCCTTATACACAGCACAGCTCCTTCTGCTGGGGAGGAGACCGCAGGCCAGCGCAGGCTGAGCGAGACGCTGTGATTTATTCAGCCACACGCGCTTCGCCACAGGAACAATAGGATACCAGCCTTGACAGACCCTGGCTCTGACACAGCTAAGCCATTACTTTTTTTTTTTTTTTCCTCCTCCTTATGGGGAACATATGTCATGGAAGTGCAAGATAAAAAGGTTCTGGTATATACTCAATAATGTATTCAAAGAATAAAAAGCTTGAGAAGATTTTTAAGAGCCTGTTCATTCTGACAGATGAGCTCAAATTCAAAATCTGCTCTTTCCCCCAGCTCCCGTGAGCTAGTAGTACAGCAAACGAAGATGTTAGGATCACGAAAAATATAATACTAGAAAGCAATCATAATTCAACAGAATCAAGCCAAAAACCATACAACTCATCTGTGCTTTTAAATAATCTAAGGATTTAGCTTTAAATTTTAACAACATATAGAACTCGGGAGATATATTTTACAATGACAAAATATATTGTTAGATAGGAATGGAATTTTCATCGAATTTCCATTTCTTCATTCAAAACTTTTAGTCGCTACATACCACACAAGTTTTGCTTATATGGAAATCCACCTTTCAAAACCAGTCACATTAGACAAGAGGTGTTACAGTCGCCTTTTGCAAAAATACTACAGAAAAGCTCACAGAGATGTCATTCAATTAGATGGGGGGGAGAGAACAAGTTTAAAGAACAGTTCCTCCTGCTCAGAAGGTCCCAAGCATGCGAGAAGTTAAGACCACAAAGTGTCTTCAGACACCCACATCAAGCGATAAGCACCGATATAGACCCTGTATTGTTGCTCAGCCACACTCTGTAAGTTTCCATAGAAAACGTTAAGTGAAATTCTGCTTACAATATGCAAAAGAAAAATGTAATGGTTTGAAATACCAAATAATAGTCTTTTAACATCCGACAAAATACAAGAACTCTCCAATGTCTGTTTTATAAGAAATTAAAAGGAATACAAGAAATCAAAGGCAGTTTAACTAAAAAGACCTGCATCCAAATCTCAGAAGAAATGTATGACAAAGACCAAAAAATTAGTAAGTATATTAAAAAATGCAATTATTGAAATAGTTACCTTCAAGTATCACCCACTTCCCTCCAAGCTGGGAAATATTAGGGCTAACAAAGCACAACATTTTTGACTTTCACTGCTTTGGATTATAAAAGAGGGCTGCATATTCATTTTACATTCTAAGAGTATTTTGCCTGTAATCTAACATATTAAGAAGATATTTCAAACATAAGGACAATTATGTTCTGAGCCACGAAACCTGATTGCCTATTTGTTAGCACAAAATGGGTTTCAAGTATATAGGGGAAGCAATTGTGGCATAGGATTTAAAAGCTTATCATTTAAAAAAAAAGTTACTACTTTGGAAAAATGCAGCTCACTTTTACTAACTTCCAGATTTGGATGAATGCAGAAAACATATCCCACATAAAACATTTCACTGATTACAGAATCAGAAGAGTTCAAAATTTTCTGGTTTCAATTCCTCAACTACCATCATTCCCCTCACCAAGGAAAAGTGATGTGAAATTTCCTGCCATTAAAACAGGAAGAGAATTGCTACTTGCAGCAGAATGAAATAGGTTTGCGAGTTATTGCAAGATATAACGATGAGTTACCATGCTTTAATTTCTTCTGCCTTAGATATAACTCTATGAATCCCTAAATCCAAAACTACTTACTATACTAAACTAATAAAACTAACTGTATAGCTACAGCCCGGAATCCTTTATTCATCTGCGTATGAACCATGCCCTCAGCACATCCCTGCAAAGGGAAGAATGATCAGATATCTGTCTTCATCTTGTCTGAAAACGATGACATTTTTCAGTAAGAAAAGGGTCCAAATGGCAGGTGTCAAAGAGCCTTAGCTTCACACGTGGTGCTAGGAGGCAGAAAAAACAACAGTAGCGTGTGGCCATGTCAGAGCTGCACAGAAGCTGCCGTACAAGTGCATATGTGAAAAGAGCAAACCTCATAGCCTGTTAAATCAATCTAGTGCCAGATGCTGTTATCAGAACAAAACTGGTGCCGCAGATTCATCCCCAGAAGAAATACATGTCCCCATTCAGTGAAAAGTGAAAGACCTAGGGTGGCATGTCTCAAGACTGAAGGTGACAGTCACCTGTGACTGCCCCCACCGCTTTCATTGACAGTTTTGGAAAACAGGTCCTGTCATTGCTCATAAAGCAGCTAGAGCTGAAGCTCCTTTCTGCTCTTGCAGAGAGCTTTAAAATATGAACTCCGGGTCCAAAATCTACTTGCAAGTTAACCATCCAACTAAAAAGCAGTTAAGTCGTTTATTTTTACTTTAAACACTGTAGTACAGTAGGAACTTAAGAGAGAGAATCCAGCTACCGCTCTTTCTCCCTGTTGCAGCACTGCCATGAAGAGAAATCGCAACAATATGGATAGCGTTATAGAATACAATATTACCTTAATGTAAGAGGACAAGTTTAAAAAGAAAAAATCCTACGTTTTATGTGATTACAGTAAAGCATGAAATAGCATTAAAGTAATTCTAAGCAGAATTAGTGATAATTAAATATATTCAAATACATTTAAAAGTTACTTATGTGTAGCCAATTCACATTAGAAGAAAGGAAAGACAGTAAAGAAGGCTTCAGGATTAACATAGGAAATGAAAACCATGGAGTCCACTTCTAAAAATATAATAGGCAAGAAAACAGGTATGCGCCTTAGGAATACACTTTATAATTTCAAGACAAATCCTGCCAGTACTCGCTCAGTTTTATACAACTAAATTATCCCAGTGATCTCAGGGGAACAAACTGTATATACAACACTAAAAAAAATATAGCCAAACACTGACAAGATTTTACCTAACCTCCATTCACCCACAGGGAGGGGGGCACAGGGAGACAAACACAACCAACGTTGACAGTCATGCTTCAAAAAGGAGAGAAACAATAGGTGATGTTAAACACTCATTTATTTATAGAGACTCTTGAAATGAAATTGCCTAGATGCATACATTAAAAACATGACACAGTCCAAAAAGATGCTACTGCTCCCCCAAAAGCCTAGCAAAACCATTCCACACCACAGAGCTCAACGCGCAGCCTTATTTATCCCCTACCCCTCCCAGTTCTCCAGAGCTTGCTGAAGCCAACAAGCCCGACCCAACACCATGAAACACAGCTGACCAAAGGAAGCTGTAAGTTCCAGAGCAGGAGGCTGTCACCAACCCTGTCCTGCTGCAGCTCCTTCTCAGCTCAGCCAAGCGGAAACCCCTGCAGCGGTAGCACATGGGGAAAGCTGGTGTTTCAACCAGCCCATCTCCAGCCACTCAGGATCTTGCAAGAGGTAAGACCCATCCCAGCTGCTTTTAGAAACAGCAGAGGCAAAGGGTAAAAGCCTGGAACTCAGCAGTTCATGTTCGTGCATAGTTATTCAAGTTGCAGCATTATAAAGTACCAAGAACTAAGGGAACCAATAAAGACTTTTTTAAAAAAAGATTCCTGCCTATAAAGCAATACCTAGACCTTGCTAATACCATCTATATTTGGTGTTATCACCAACAGTTTATAACTAGGGAAACTGATGTCTGCCTAAAATCTGTCTAATTTTCAAGCTAAAACATTTCGCTGTTGCACGCACTGTCCTACCCACACCACCCTTCTCCTGTAGGACGCAGGACATTTAAGACACAGATGATCCATTAAGGAGAGACCATCAGGTTCTCCAGTGAATACAGAACCCCTCAACCAGTTTACTTGTCAGTGAACTTCATAGAGCATGCAGATTTAGTAAAATAAAAATTGTATCAAGAAGTCTCACATGCAAACCGTCAGTTTGAACTTATCTAGAAAGGCAACAAGAACATGCTATTCCGTTGCTGTAATTGCTCTCAGGAATCATTCTTATCTGGTAGAATAGGCAACACAGATGCAGCAACTGCTGTGGCTAAAACACTGTTAATTAAGCCATACCAATGGCTGGAGCTTTGAGTCATGTTAACTCTCATGGAGACTTTGTTCCCAGAGTGGAGCATAACCGGACAAGACCACAACATATGGAGCAAAATGCCTCTTGGAGAATGGCACCTCCAGCAACTGTCATTTTCTTTAATGCTCACTCTGGGCAGTTGGGAGGCAGCCCGGCCAGGGCTGCCATGCAGCCTCCACAGCCCTGATCCATGCAAAATTCTGACCTGTAGCTTTGGCTTGACTCAGGCTTTATTCTGTTTCTCCCCCGTCCTGCAATATCACTGATCTTAGTACTCAGTCTCTCCTTCGTAAGCTACCCTCTCCTCAGCACAGATCCATAAGCAAAGGCTTCTCTTAGGGCTGAGCAAGGCGATAGAGACAGACTCACTATGTGCTGTGAAGGAATCCCAGATCCCCCGCTGCTGCACCTCTCTGTTCGTTCCCTCCCCATCCCTCTTCACATCTAGGCTGTATCTGAAGACATCATATTTAATATTTTTAACCTACAGACACTTCTTGGCACAGCTTACTGAACTCTGAAGTACCCAGGTTTTCCACATAGAGAAACTCAAAATAAATTAAGAATTCTGGAATCAGAATGAATGCTGGCAGGAAAACTTCTTTAAGGTACTAAATAGTAAGGAAAAGTGTGACCGCATCTTGCTATCCGTGTTGTTTCTTCTTACTTTACTTTGATTTGAAATTCACCTAAAAAAAAAAAAAAAGCTGTCTGCTTCAGTTCACAGAAGATACATTCGCCTCCTGTGTTTATTCTCCAGTTTAACAGAGATTTGAGATCCAGTTTACTCGCGACAGATGTTACATTAAGTAAACGGTGCTTCATGCAGACCTGATCAAAATTATATGCTGCTGTCACTCAAAAATAATTTCTGCAAACTTAATCATGACAGTGCTCTTAAAATTTCTAAAGTCCTCATTTGTTTTGTTTTTTTTTCTTTCATTTTATTAACACAGGGAAAAAAACAGTTTGCTTTGACATTTTCCTATACTCTAGTTTATGACTATTCAAAGCTGACGCTGATCAAGAAGTGTTCCATTCCGTCCATCAAGGAAAGTTTTTCTTCACTGGAAAAAAGGCTGTAAAACTGAGGTACTAGTTTAGTGCTTCCAGAAAATTCTATTAATCCCTTGTGAAGGAACTGTAACATTACAATATAAAAAGGATTATAGCGACAGACCAGAAAAAAAACCCAAGGAAGTTAAGAAAAAGAGTAGGTTACTCATTCTTCAGAAAAAGGTAACGTTTTTCATGCAAAACTAAAAAATAAATAAATAACTAAATACAATCAAGTGAAGCTTGCTTTACCTTAACAAGCAGTTACCTTTACATCTGCGTCTAACAAAAGAAGATGTACTCAAGTGTCTGTAGAGAAACATAAGTAGATTGAGTGCTTTGTTATTAAATTATTCACTGTTCTCTTCTTAGGCCTCTGGGGTTCTTTCATGTCTTCTCTGGTGCTCCTCATTGTCATAGTTTTAAATATTATTATTTTACTGATATGATAGGCAACCGTTGGGCATCTACAGTAAGAAATGCTAATCTGCATCAAATACGTCTCCAAATGAAAGTGAGCTAATCATTCTTGTTTATTCTTTAACCATTTAAAATAGTGGATACCATCTTATTTTATATTACAAAGAGAAGCATGTATCAACCTCATGTAAAAACAAAAACCACCACCAAATCCTCACAATTAATGTGGCGATTAATGAATTGCACGTTTTTGCAGAAAACAAATTCCTTTAGTAAGACTGTAACCAAAAGGGGGATAAAACTGACAAAAATAATTATCTAGAATTAGTGAAATAAAAGTTTGGTTAGGTAGTGCTATATTTGTTTTCCCTCTTCTCTTAAAAGGGAATAATTTGTTCCCTCAGGTTGTGACAGATCCACACTGGAGACTTTCCATGAGTAACATCACTAGAACTGGCATAAACATATGCTGAAAGACCACTTCATTTAAAACATGTTTTTCATCCAGTTACAAACACTTTAAAGAAAAAATTTCTTCTGGACTGAAACTTCTTATGCTTCATTTCTAACCAACCACTTTTAGACTCAAAAAACCTGTCAACTAAAAAAATAAGTTGTTGGTTTTTTTTTTTTAAGTTATCCAAATACTAAAGCCTAGGATAAGACGTCCTTCTGCTTTTTGAAGAGTTATCCTTACATCTAAGTCATCAAAATGCAGCTACATTTTTTTATGTCCTACTTTTTACACCACAATTTCAAAGTGATTCTCCAGGTATAGGTATGTTACACAGTACTTAGATACTTAATCACCTGCAATTCTAGCAATAAAATATCTTAAATCAGTGTAAAGGTTCATTAACACATTTATACATGTAATTACTCATGAGTCCAATGACAAATATTTTGCAGGAAAAAAAATCTTGGAACATGCATCTTTTTAACCACATTAACCCTCTTTTTGACACCACATTTTATAATGGAAAAGTCTCTTAAAAACATTTGAGGAGTTGTGGGTCACAGTTACACGATTTTAAACAAAGCCACTACCGAAAGTAAAATGGTTGACTCGCCCTTTTCAAATACAACTACGTTGTTTTCTCTAATAGGTGATAAAGTTTGCACCAGGAAGTTCATATGCATTTTTTCTTGGAAGGCAAAAAAAAAAAAAATTAAAAAAAAAAAATCCATCAACAGTCCAACTTCCACCCAAACCCAAAGTTTCTAGAATAAACTACTGTACTGATTTCCTCCTTCCTCCATTCAAAACTCTGTTTTCTCTCCTCATCACACGTTACTTCAAAATGAGAGCAAGTTATTCAAAGCTTTCCTGCCAATTCATATTTGGGCAGCAAGAAAGAAACGTATACTGGAACTCAATTGAAGAATCTTCTGGGGAGCATTACAGAGAAAGCACAGATGATTAGAACCTACACCTGCGAACGCCGGCAGAGTCTACAGTTACCCTATCATGTGGGCAATGGGCATCTACTCCACACCTACTTCTCTGGATCAGTCATTAGATTCTTATGTCTGGATCTCGCAAGACAAGCCAGCAATGAAGAACGAGGGTCTTGGAATGATTTTTTCAGCTTTTGGAAACTGCTGAATGCTGCCAGGGAATCACGATGGTTGAAAGGCATCTGTGGAGATCGGCTGGTCTAACACCCTCGCTCAAAGCAGGGTCAACCAAAGCAGGTTGCTCAGGGCTATGTCCAGTCAGGTTTCAAATATTTCCATGAATGGAGACTCCAAAACCTAATATATATTAACAGGAACACTTGGATCCTCTGTGGCTGAGAACAGAGGTTTTGATAAAATTGAACTGAGGTTCAGAATTTTTTAATAGCAGTTTAAAAATTTAGCACCATGTATACATTTCAGAAAAGTATCTATCTGCCCCAGAACAGCGAGAAACAAACAAAGATTTAAGAAGTCAACACTGTTTTCAAACAGTGCAGCACTGAAAACTCACTCAACAATCCTAGCTTCCTCAAATGCTATATACGAAAAGAAAACTGAAGTCGTTCAGGAATGAAATGAATGGAAATGTGTGCCCTGCTGATTCCTCAGTAACAGAGTAGGCCCACTTAATTTCAAGTGTCTGATGTTAAACTGTTAAGACTATTCTTGTAGTTGATAACTAACAGCTGTTACTTAGAAAAAATCCCCAAAACCCAACAATTTGGAGATCAGGGCTATAGAAGAAGAGGCAACACACAATATTAAAACAATAATTGTCCAGATGAGGACAAGAGTTTATCTGACTCCACAGCAGCGCAGCAGCTAAGAGCCCGGGGGCACTCTGGCTGATGCAGACGACTCCTACAGGGGGTTATGGAGAACATATGCCAGGGTGGGATATGCAGCACCCTTTAATACGGCAGAGCATTTCCTGCCCTCGGGTGCCTGCTCAGCTCTGCTGGCTAGTGCAGAAGGTGGCAGAGCCAAGCCTTGTCCCCAGCCTGCCCCTGGTAGACAGGCCAGTACTATCACTGCCCTCAGCCGTGGCCCCGAGCCAGCACGAAGCTCACATTCACACACTCACATCATCACCGTCACAGGCAACAACATGACCGAGATCTGCAGTGGACCATTCTAGGGCTTTTACTGGTCAGGCTGTTACGAGGCTGAGAGTATCTCTTACATGCACTGCAGAGATGGGGTTACAAGCTCCTCTTCCACCAAAAGAAGGCAGGACAAACATTAAATATTTCCCGCCAAAGAAAGGATAGCCTTCCAAGTCTAAGCATTAATAAAAGTTCAGCTAATTCAGACTCAAATTATGTTAGGAAGTATGAATGTAGAGTTTAATATTAAGGGTCTAATTGCCACTTAGCCCCCTCCCCCCCCGCACCTTTTCTAAAATTGCATGAAGGAGAATCTAATCCTAAAAAGCCATGTAAATACTTCTAAACTACATATATGAAAACTGTTTTCTAAAGTTAAGACAGGTATGTCCAGAATTCAATTCAAGAAGTTGAAACATTTTCTTCAAAATATAAATAAAAGTTTAAAATTACTAATACCAAACTGGCACGTCCAGGATTTGGTTTAATCAAATCCCGAGAACCAGAACAAACACATCTCACAAGCTCTAAGTCTGAACTTCCTCTGAAATTCATAAAGGCTCACATCACCACTATCATCACAAGCACCATGTGATTTATGCAATTTAATTATATCAACTGTGGCACAATAAAGAAGAAACCCCAAACTTATATGTTGTCATTAAATCCAATGGAAACTAATGTACAAATGCTTTATAAATAAGGAGTAGACATGAACTTAAACCATACCTACATATTACATTAAAATTTTACATGAGACCTGTTTTAATCATTAAAAGCTTCAGCTTGTATTGAGTGCGAAAACTGGTATTTCAGATGACCAAAAGACAGCATCTCCCCCAAAGTTCAGTGGACTAATTACAAATTTTAGTTTATCACAACCTAACATTAAACACAAATTAGCTTGGCTTCATAATGCTAGTATTTATGGTTGACCAAAAAATAATCAACTCTGCACTTTCTGCATTGCATATTAATTAAAATATATATACAAAAACCATTATAATCAACATTTAATCTGTATCTTCACTTTATAAAAAGCTGGAAGAAATTCCCGACAGACCATAAAACAGAAGAGAATCTGCTCTGAATTAGATGCCACCCAGTTTTTTTTTCTCACTTAGCACCAGAACAACCCCTTTATTCAAAATCCCGTCTCAACAAGAAAACATTACTCCAGCTCATGTCAGAAGTCCAGTAACCTGCAACCTACTCTAACCACTTTATCAAAAACGAGCCAGTGAAAACTTGATCCACTAACAACGATCAGCAGCATGGCCTTTCCAGTGAGTGGTCTTCTCCAGAAATGCCAAGAGGTCATTAGGCAGTTTCCCTAAGGAGAAAGCTATGACCAAGGAGGCACCAAGCGGCTGTGGACCTGCAGGTAAGAGACAGCAGGGTGCCAGCAGAGCCGGCCAGGACCGACAGGAGCATGAGGAAAACAAGAAGAACAGAGAAGAGGACAGCCTTAAGCATCTCTTTAAAAGGAATTAAGCATCCCTTTAAAAGTCTTTTTGTTGTTAGCTAAAGAAATGGGATATATTAAAAGGATACTATATCATGATTTCAAAATTATTTCCTTCTAAAACATTCAAATTGACAATGTCTCTTCCTATTTACTCTTATAGCAGAAGATTAGATTTAACGTTTCCTTCAGCAGAGAGATAATCACTGAGAAGTAATACAGGAAAATCCAGTTTGATTTACTTAAAAATGACAAACTAACTTCTAGAAAATAACTTTAACCAAAAAAAAAAAAAGACAAAGTAACTTTGAGCTGTGATTTTACAGTAGGAGGGAAAAATAGACCAGGAACAAGTAATAAATGCATCACTGATTTTACTGAAAGCCCACTTCCAAAGTATATTTACAGTACAACGTCATAAGGCTGACAAGAGAATCACCCATGGAAGATGCATGTCTAAACTGTTTCCCCGAAACATTTAAGCCAAATTCAAATGTCAAAATATATTTTATCCAAATGTTAGGTCTAGTTCAACCCAATAAAAGAACTGAACAGGCAGTAGGCATGTTGCCTTGGCTGCCAAAGATGTTTAACAAAATATAAAAATTAATTAGGTTTGAGAGATAAGTTTTATGTGAAAAGCGAATTTAATATTAGCAATAGCTCTAACTGCATATAGATGGACATCTTCCCCCCACCTCCAGGTTTTTTATTTAGAAAGCTCCACAGACAACCGAGATGTTTGAATAGTACTTGCTGTTACATAAAATAATCTGATACAATTAGAAACTGTGATATTGCTTACAGTTGCAAACAGGATTAAAGTGAAAATGTTATTTCTATGTCAGCAACAAATTTGCTTGCAGGAGCACTGGGTGTTTAAAGGAAAGGAAAATAACTAATGTGCAGAACTGCTAGATGGACGTCATTACATTTACAACCGTACGTAAAGCCACCAAAGCAACACAAGTCTCCCAAAATTGAAAAGGAACAGGAAAACCAGCACCAATCTCTCCTCTCTGTCCTCTCCCCCTCTGCTTGCCTGTTGTTCCCAGCTGTTGCTGCTAGAAGAGCCTGAAGAAGGTCCTTCATGTAGCTTGTGCTTTTTTAATGTCTCCTTTCATACATATTCTTTCTCGCCTCTGTATCACCTACCACAACAAATGGATCATTTCTCCTTCCTTCCACTTACTCATCATTGACAAAACTGCTGGGATCCAGCTATAGAAAGGAATTACCCTCAATAGGCACCTTCAGTCGCAACCGTTTGACACTGCAGCCATCTAAATCTAATCCCTTTTCAAGCTGAAATAACCTACTCAAAGGCCCTTTGAGACACACAGCACGTCTATATTCTCTGCCTCTCATGCCCTGAAAACATCAGAAGTATGCTGAAGCATCTCCTGTTGCTGTGGCTTCTTTCAATGGCATTCACGAAGGTTTTAAGACTGCCATACACTTTTGTGATAAGAAAAATTAAATGAGTCGAGGCAAGCATAGCCCCTAGTTTCAAAATCACACAAAATAACTCCAGTGGAAGGTGGAACATGGGTAGCACTCACTCCTACACTGCCAACAGCCTCTCAGAGCCGATAGCCTGAGAATCCTCTAGGACTGAAAAGCAAATATATCGTATCTGTCAGTAAAGCAAGGGCTCTTTCCCTCTGCGCTTACACAATATTGTCATTTCTATTCCTCACTTCAGGCTATCAGACACCTAGAAGTCATTAACATTTAATTTTCAAATCTCCCTAAAATCCAAGCCAATTTGTCTTTTAAAAAAAAAAAAAAAAAAATCAAGGTTCATAATAGTTGCTGTCCTGGTACCGGGGGAATTTGTTAGCAGCTGTACAAGAGGCAATTTCCTGAGGCTTACTACTCAAAACAAACCTGAACATATTTTCAGAGGGAGACTTCTATCCAAACTTTTGTATCTGCCCACAAACTTGCCTTTTCACCAGATCTCAACAGTATTGATACTTCAAAGAATAAAGAAACTTTTCGCCCACTAATGACAGCATTTGTGCATATGCTCAGTCCTTTATTTTCTTAAACATTTCTAATTATCATTTAGAAATACATGCAAGCCACACATGTATACTCTCTAATAGAGATCGATCTAGGATGAAGAATCTCATCTCAAAGGTAACTCCCTGACAGTTAAAAGCCAGTGAAATTAAGGTATCTAGTGTAGAGTGTTAGACAGTCTAATGTAATCTAACCACTATTGATGCTATCGGCATCAATGATAATCATAGAATCTTCATGGTTGGAAAGGACCTTTGAGGTCGAGTCCAACCAAACAACCTACAATCTCTGTCACTAGAGCATGCCCTGAAGTGCCACATCTAGACGTTTCTTAAACACCTCTAGGGATGGTGACTCAACCACCTCCCTGGGCAGGCTATTCCAGTGCCTGACCACTCTTTCAGTAAAGTAATTCTTCCTAATACCTAACCTAAACCTCCCCTGCTGCAACTTCAGACCATTTCCTCTGGTCCTGTCATTATTCACTTGGGAGAAGAGGCCAACACCCACCTCTCTCCAACCTCCTTTCAGGTAGTTGTAGAGGGCAATGAGGTCTCCCCTCAGCCTCCTCTTCTCCAAGCTAAACATGCCCAGCTCCCTCAGCCTCTCCTCATATGACCTGGTCTCCAGACCCCTCACCAGCCTGGTAGCTCTCCTATGGACACGCTCCAGCGCTTCAATGTCCCTCTTGTACAGAGGGGCCCAGAACTGGACACAGTACTCGAGGTGAGGCCTCACCAGTGCCGAGTACAGAGGCACGATCACTTCCCTACTCCTGCTGGCCACGCTATTCCTGATACAAGCCACAATGCACAGTTAAGTTCAAATAAATAAATAAATAAATCTGTATATTACATCTCACAACAATAAAGGAAGCCTAGTAAGAGCTGAAATGCAGAACACCAAATGTGGTTTCACAAATGAATAGGTATGAAGTTTGGCAGAATCTCAACGTAAGTAAAAACATATTACTGGCAATCTCATACAAATGGAAAAATGCTTACTACTCCATTAGGTTCCTAGAGAATGCCTACTTGAAGACAAAACACTATTCAAATACACAACCAGGTCAGACTGTGCAATAACACTCGGTACCTCACAAATCAGAGGATACATCTTGTATTTATATAATTTCAATCTGGATGCTCTCAGTATTAATCACACTCTATATTTGGATGCTTCCACTTAAATTAACTCCTGACAGGATTCCACAAGTAATTCCTTTTTTACGTAGTGAGGAACCTAAACGAATTTTCCCAATCTTTACTAGTGAAAATGTACCCATTGCCACAGCTATTCCATGACAAAGTCACTTAAAAGACGCAAACATATGTTTCTGGTATCTCTTAAGTATAAGGAGAATAATACAGTAATATCCTAAATACCACAAGCATCACTTACTTTAGAAAGGCATTAATGACACAAATCATAAATTCATGTTTTAATGGTTTAAGTTTACATTCCCTTCTCAGGATCAAAGATTTTGTTAGCGTGGCGATACCATACTAGCGTGGAGCCATGCTATTCCATCTCAAGCAATGGATAAAGGCTACCAGTGTAAAATGCACAGACATGGGTAACAAAAAGCTCACTGCCAGTTTCCTTAATCAACGTTCTGCCAATACAAATGAGAGGGAGGATTTCCTATGTGCAATTTCACCCTTTTTAAAAATGAAATTTCTGTGTCTTTCTACTGTTTATTATTTTCAGGTCCAAACCCAGTGGTCTTCAACCTGTGGTTCACAAGCTTCTTCCAAGGGGTTCACAGAGGACACCGAAGAAACCATCCCACTGTCAGTAGGGATTATGGTCTCTGGAGTGAGTTCTACACTGCCACCAGTGAATTTTCAGTGGTCCGCAGATAAAAAAATACTTTCAAAATCCACCATCATTCAGTTTAGTCATTATCTAACCTCTCTCAGCTTCTGTTTGAACAGGTTACATCCAAATCTGATTATGTTCCGTTTCCAATACAAGAGAAATGGAGGTGATTGCACATGTCATTGATTTAAAGAAAAAAAAAAGCCAACTGAAACTACAGAGACACTGAGCCACACATTTTAATTTTGAAAGCTCTTAAAACAGTGCTACAGCAGCTTACGTAAAAGCCTAAGCTTTCCTGGTTTGTTTGAGAGCACTATCAATATCAAATTTGGAACATTTAAGGCTCACATCATTAAATCTTCACAGTCCTAGCTGTATAAGGAGCATGACTCCTTTTCCTCATGTGGTGTCTCATAGTAACTGACCAAAACCTAACCTTCTAAGCCTTACGTTGAATAGACAGCACTTTAAAACATACTCTGGAGTTACATGGAACAAGTGTACTTCAGCTCACTTCATCTAAAAAAAAATAAAAAAAAATAAATGTAGTATTGGGAAAAGACTCAGATGCAGTTGTTGAGAGTCTGTCTCCAATGCTCGCTGTGAGAAGCAATAATATGTCATTAGGTCACATTTTTTAGCTGAAGTCCAAACCTCAGTTTTAAGCTTGGACTGCACACCAACCATGCACACTCACAGACGACTAGGGGAGGGAACAGAAGAGGAAAGGGAACTGTTCTCTTGACATAACTTGCTGCATTGAAAAGGCAAGGAACACACAGCTCAAATGAGCTTAAAGCTGTACAAAATTCCTGTAGACTTTATGTACCTCAGTGCCTCTGTCTAGAGGAAAGTACCTTCAAAGTGCCCTGCCCCTTATTTCCAGGCTATATACCCTTGTTCTTTATGCACCACTTCGTCAACCAGCTACCCAGCTCCTCATGCTTCTGCCATTCCTTGAGCCATCCCTAGACCTTGGCCACCACTCAGACACCTCTTCCCTTTCTCCTGCCAAGAAGTACAAGATGGCACAAACAGCACAGAGACCTGCACGCAACCTCTTAGACACAGACAACGACTTGAAAATTTCATCCTTCAATATCTCTACTGATACTCCAAACATCACGCAAGTAACCCAACAGCCATCACAAGGAAGGATGCTTTGGTGATCCTTCAGAGAAAGGAGGATGTCAGACCAAATAAGAATGCTCATTCTGGGAGAAGTGGGCATGTTATAATATTGCCTTATGTTATGTTCATTCTGCTAAATAAGATCTTCCTGGAAATCTTTCTTTGAAATTAAACCAATAAGAACCGTATAGTGTTGATGAAATAGCACAGAAAAACTTCAAAAGTTGTAACTACATTAAACAATAACCTCAATAATTTCAGTCTGAAATAAAAAGCTTATTTCTAGCCTGTTAGGTACCCCACTCCCTCACAAATATCAGACACTCGAACTAGTTTTGTTTCATTGTAGCAATGTAGTAAATTGAAGACCTAGTCATCCATTTTTCTTTAAATCTATTAAACCCTTCTTCGTATCTGAGCTCAAGAAGTAGCCTTGAACAAGAGACTTTAGGCCAGAGTGATTTTCACTGCCATCATAGAAAGTCTTAAGGAGGGAGACTGTATCGGAAACACTGACCAGCACACAATGTTAAATGATGAAAATAGTGTTTTAGAGACTTCTACTACTGAGTCAAACACACCCCAAAAATAAAATCCTCTGTTCACAGGCTAGTTTTAGTAGCTCTATGCTGAACATTAAAATCATTGCTACACGTATTTGGTAAAAATGGGATTTTGTTTTAAGTGACCTTTAGGAATGGAACACCCAGTCTTGGTCTATGAATGTACCTCATGCAATATATACATTCCAATACTGCTCCCAGGGGACCTGATGGGCACACTCTGTGCAGAAACGGTAGCACTTGTTCATTGCATATCCTGCATCTGGCATCTCTCAATAACCTTTTACCTTTCCAACTTGTTCATTTTGTGTTCGTAAATGTTTTTGGATGCTTCTCCCTCTTCACCTGACTTCTGTTGTACAACACCAGATGTCTTCTAGCTGATTATCTTAAAAAGATGTGTTTTATTTACCTGAAAATAACAAATATCTACAAGGAAACAGTCTGTGTACAAACTACTGCTCACTGGGGAACAAAATAAAATTGAAAATAGAGAAGTCATTTTGCAATCCTAAATATAACAAATTACTTCTCTGTTAAAAAACTAAGGGGGCGGAATTATTGTGATAAATGTCTCATATTTATTATCTGATTTGCAAGAGTGTATCTGAGATCAGTACATTTCTAGTTGAAGAGTATGCAAAGGTGCCCTTAAACACATTGTCATGTGCTTAATAGCTTTTCATCCTAAAATCTTGCCTAATATTACAGAAGTTGTTTTGTTTGTTTGTTTAGTATCCTTTAAAGGTCTAAAGAGATTTACACATTGAGAATACATAACTTCTAAAATCACTACTCCATATTACTGTTATTGTGATTTTCTCTTTGAAAGAAAAGATGTGAATAACCTTCCTCTCTCCCACAAGACTGTTTTCCCATAGATTGCCCTGGAACCAAGTCAAATGACATGTCCTAGTGTTCTGGAAAAATGGAGTTTTTCCTCAAGTTTTAGATTTCTTTCACTAGTTACATTTACTTCCTGACTCCCTCCCTTCACGTTGCTAAAGTCTAGACTCCACATATATCTTACTCTTTTTTTTTTTTTTTTTTAATTTAAAGGAATTCATAGTCTCTTTAAGTACACTGACATACTCCAATTAGTCCTTGTTCTCGTCTTAAGAACTGTGAATTTATTTCTCTGAAACAGAATTCAAAGACGGTATTCCATAATTATATGAAGTGTATCGCTTATAAAGTTGGTTTTAAAAACTTTCAAATTCATGCTACACAAGCCAGAAATTATCATCTCCTATTTCACCTGTCCCACTGCATCTTCACTGCTTACCCATTCCTTTTTCTCCCCTCAGAAAAACATGGCTAGAGATGGTACTGCTGTCTACAGTAAACTTTAAAAATAAACAACAGAGCTAAGGCAGAGGGGAATCTTCTGGAACTGCTTCAAAATCTAAGATGACATCTGAATTTCCCTTTTGAATACAGTATGGGTTCAGCTCAACATAGATACCAGTCTGTGGATGCACCAGGAACAAACATCAAATGCTATTTTAAACATGGACACTTATTACAGTCCATGTTATGCTGAACAACGGACTAATTGCTATGTAAAGTTACGAATAGTCAAGACTAGCAGTAGGAAGAAGCCTCTATGCAGAGTGAGGTTCCAATTTACAGAACTGTCTCCTGTAAATATAAATATACACAAAATTATTTTTCATATGAAGTACTCATGATCATGATGAGTTCTTACTCAGGTGTAATAAATAATCACAACAGAAGGTGACTTTTAAGTAAGGGACAGAAGACAGTTTAGCTGGAAATTACTACATAATGTAAAATGTTTTCATTGACTGTGTCCTCTTCAGACACATTTTAAACCTATTTGTTCCTCAAATTATATCTTCATTGTTTAGGACTTCTCATGACTCCACTAGAGCTTGAAAAAGATGAAAGCAGAACAAAGGTTCTTCAGTGCATATTTCAGATGCGTGCATTGTTTCCGCTGAATATGTATTCCTTTTGCCAAAACTTTCCAAATTACTTTCTACCTTCTGTATCAGACATCTAATTACCTGAGGTGTGTAGGTGCGCGTACATAAATGTGTCATCAATAGAGTTATATAGCTTAACAGACAAAAATAACAGCTTAAAGAAAATATAATCAAAAAGAAATAGGAATAAAGTTTCCCATATCCCTACCTCCCTTTGTACTCTCAACAGACTTGAAACAACTGCATTAATGCAGCAAGCAATAGCTTGTAAAAGGATGCAAACCAGCTGAAACATTTGACAGACAGTGTTAAATACCAGAGGATTCATATCAACCACTTTATTTGAAAAGGTGCTTTGATGTTGGCTATCTTTCATGTACCTCTTTCATGGCACATTAATAAGGAAAACTGAGATGGGGTAAATTAAGTCCCAAGGTCATATCTAGAGTTACAGCACTGTGGGTACCTGATGAAATACGGATTAATGCTGCATGAGCACTGAATAAATAAAACCACTTCTGTTAACCACTCAAACAAGTTTTACAAGTAGTTCTGAACTTTATTCGGCAACTAGACTTCAGACATCTTAATCCCCCCACACTGCTTTGAAACCTAATTATCATAATGTGAACCCGAATGTTAGGTCCCTTTCAAACTGCGAGTGCTATGAAGCAGAAAAGTAATGGGAATTAAGCTAGTGTAACATTAGAAATGTAGAGGCATGGAACTTGAAAGTGGCATTTGTTAAAGCTGAGAGAGTATAATGTAGATATTCAACAACATGAAACACACATTTAAATTGAAAAGGATATTTAAAGCATGTGCAGACACCTATAAAATACAAGCGGACCTAAAATCCTGTAGAACAAACATTTCCAAATCAGTTTCTTGCCACCAAGGTCCAACTTCAAAAGGTATTAAACAGTCCTATTCTACCTTAGCAGAACATTTCTAAGTATTCTAAAGCAGACAATTTAAACATTAAAGAAAACCCAATGAGAACTTTACAAGACATTACAGACTTTCCCCTATTTGTTGCAGTACCGAAGTGTTTGAACTTAAACAGCAGTAAATTATTAATTACATTGCTTATAAAGCCTCAAGAGCAAGAAAAGATTTTGCTGAAAGCGGCAGAAAAGGATTTTGTATCAAGTTTAAAACCAAGTATAACATAAATTAAACACCAAGCCACCTAAAAAACAATAACAAAAAAAAAAATACACTTGACTGGCTGCATTCTTTACTGCTTAATGAAAACAAGTAACAGTTCATGACACCTATCAAACTTTCCTTTAAATATGAGCTGAAATACTTTATTCTGAGCACGCATTAACGTAAGAAGCACATAAGAGAAGTCAGACTGGTACGAATGTTTGTATTGTGACAATGAAACTACTGAGGCTGAAAGAAAAAATGTGATTTTATTTCTCCAAATATGATAATTGAGCTGTTTCTGTTGTCCTGCTCTAGCAGAGCTCACCTGCCATTCAGATAGCTTTCATTTCCAAGATGCCTACAACCGACAGCAATCAAAGAAAAACAGTTGCAGTGATGGATATATGGAATGAGATTCCTGAAATATTTTTTCAAGATTTTCATTTAATCCAAAAAGGCCAATGAAATCCTAAAAGTTCATCATCTGCCATGTTAATGCCGAACACACTGTTGTTTAATTTACATTTCTGGTCCTGTTAAAACAAATACACTTGTCTAAAACAGAACATCTGTTTTGGTTATAATACAATGTATCTTTGGCAAGAACTCACAATAGAACTAACATAAATAATCAAGAATATTTATTGAACCTTGTAACAAAAACTGATTTGTAACAAAAAACCTGAAGACTAGATATGACTGTCTCTGGGCTCTAGTCCAGTCCTAATCTAAGTCAATAAACATAGCTCTAAAAGGGAAACTACAGTAAAAAAAAAAAAAAAAAGTCAGTCAGTCCTGCAGTTATTTAGGTTGGATGTAGGTATCTGAAAGCATGTTGGATACAAAAATAGTGAAAAATATTTGCTTTAAATCAAAAACTGTCAAACTGAGTCCAGACAGGTTTTAAAGCCACACAAAAAAAATCATGCCATATGCCTCATTTCCTACTACTGTGTTCACTGATTTCTCTTCTCTTTGGAAATCTTCAGTAAAACTATACAAAGTTTGTACTTGCCATTGCTGAGGATTTGTTATTTTAATTGCTTCTTTTTCATGTATTTATTAGCACTAAGAAAAACAAAACAGTCATCAAAAAAATATTGTAATGTTTTTGAGAGAAACTGAAATAAAGAAACTGAAACAAAGAAAGTTATTTTGGAATACTCTGATCTGATACCAATACAGCTTAAATACTTTAAAGTGAGATTCAGTTAATTTGATTCTTGCTACACAACTTTAAAAAAAAGTGAAACAGCATTCTCATTTAAGTCTATAGTTAAGTGCTCGCTAGAGGCAGATCATGAAGCCAAAAAATAACTTCATGCACCATTCTGAAATTATCGTACAGGACTTTAGTCATAGAGAGACTATTTCAGCATGTACTGCACATACGTGCAATCAATTAAGGGTTCAGCTGGTTATTACCTTAAACCCTCATTAGAGTGCATACCTGTCCAGATTATTTGTGCATGCATCAACTGCACACACCTTTCTTTCTAAAATTACAGACTCTATTATTATCTCATTTCCCTGGAAATGCATGATCCAAGTTCCATATGATGAGCTGGACATAAAAGTATGAACAGGTTTGGGGTTTTTTTTTTAATAATCATTTCTGATCCTATTCTCCACTTTTAACAAAAAAAACTTAAATAGTATCACATTACAAGTTTTATTTGCCAAGGAAGATGAAGTCTGTAGTTCCTCTCTATCAGCCACCTTTCTGAATGACAGCTTTAGAAGTTGATTGGGATTTTGGTTTTAAAGCACTATAAAACAATCCAGCCTCATCTGCCAAGCCACTTCACATTTGGACTCCTTTAAGGAAAAAGACTGTAAACGCAAATACAATTGGCAATTCTCTGAAACTTGCACACAGCAATGAACTGAGTTTTGTTTTGCTGGGCAAGGATTTCCAGCTCCATGCAGCTCAGCGTACCATTGCGAGAAGCTGAATGCTTGGGAAATGGTATCGTGTTAGATGCAACTGCCTCATTCTGTTACAGTTTAGCTACTGGAGGGGTGTTGTTTTGTTCTGTTTTTTTTTGTTTGTTTTGTTTTTTACAGTTCAAACAAATTTATTTGTAAAGCCATTTTTTGGGTACAACTGCAACCTGCTGAAGCAGATCCTTAAAAATTAATTGTTCAAAAATTACTTAAATCGTTTCTTATGAGATTTTAATTGAAAAACAATTTATAAAGATCACTCAATCCAAAAGCATACCATGGATTTCCACAGAACTGCTTAGAGATCTGTATTCAGCCTACGTATAAACAAAGCCCTCATTTTCCCCTATCATGAGAAAACAACATAATCAAGGGAAGACTTTGTACATGGAAACAGAAAAGGTTTTTTGTGATTTGAGAGCGCCTGTTCTGCAGGACTTTTTCTATTTAAAAAAAAAGAAAAAAAAAAGAGAATAAGCAGAGTGCATTCTTCCAAGTCATCTTTCATAGTTCCCCTCAAGAGGTGCTGCAGTTCTCACAATGTATGTCTACTGTCCCCTATTGCTCAAATGATAATTCTGTACTAATTGCTCCTCATTTAGCAAGTACCACATATGTACCTCAGACTGATATAAATTCCAGGCATTTCACATTATCAGAAGCGGGGGAGTGGACGTCTGGACTCATCATTCCCTTCTGTTACTAAGAAGTACCAAGGAGATTAAGGAAAAGGTTTTCTGGAGCTCGAAAGCAAAGACAGTAGCTATCTTGCAGGATTCAGTGGCATGGCTGGGAAACCCCAGCACTGGATAATGCAATGAGAAGCACATAAAACTAGTTTGGTTCAGCAGAACAGGCAACATGGGAACCCTGATCTTCAACAAAGAAACTCAGCCAAGGCTGTCAAAATGTGAAGAGAGACACAAGGACTGCAAGTCCAGCTTATTTGTAAACCCATGTATACAAATGCACGCACAAACAGCAGTCTACAAACGTCGACAACATCAAATATGTCACCTATAGCATGCAGAACAAAAAAATTTACACTCTTCCGATTTTTATTTTAATATGCAGCAACTCGGTGTTCTGCATACGAATTCTGAAGTAGGGACTAGCTCTTCACCATGCGTGAACACAGCACAAAAATCCATTAACAATATAAATATACACTGAAAGCAAAAATGGTTTTGATTATGCTAATTTTCACATACAGGAAATAATCCTGCGGGTTAAAAAACTGCATTTATATATTTTTCCTATAAATATCACAAATTTCAGAAAAAGTGAAAGGTTATAAGATTATCTGTCACTAGAAAAAGCAACCAACTTGATAACCTTACTTCTGCCTTAGAGCATTTATACTAATTCATACTTCACAAGACCTTTATCAGTTCCAAGAAAAAAAAATATAAAATCAATACTCATAATTATTTTGCAAATTCTGTAATCTTCAACTATAAACAAGGAAAAAATATTAAAGCAAAAGAGGAAAACACAGTGAGAAAATCATCTGCCACAGTATTATATAAATACATTTTTCTGTGTAAACTAAATAGTTATTTATATTTTGTAGCATATGATTAATCAATAAATAAATCATTATTACCCTTTCAGAAAAAGCGCTTATGTAATGGATTTTTAAACTATACGAAGTGAACAACAGTGAAATTAAACATTTGCCAAAAAACACACAGTATGAAGTGTTTTCCACTCTTTACAGTTATTAAAAATCCACTGTTTTCGAGGTGGATCAGGAAAGGGGATGTCTAATTTTCCAGAAGCTTCAACAGCCTCCTTCCTTTGAAACAATTATTAAAAAAATAAATAAAATAAAATCAGAAAAGCCCTACTATGCCTCCTGAAATAAAAACGAGATTTAAGTATCAGATCTTGCTGCAAATTT
Organism: Larus michahellis; assembly: GCF_964199755.1. Classification (NCBI taxonomy): domain Eukaryota; kingdom Metazoa; phylum Chordata; class Aves; order Charadriiformes; family Laridae; genus Larus; species Larus michahellis. The sequence goes on from NC_133898.1 coordinate 34,683,726, forward strand.
ACTTTGGAATCTTAGGAACAGAGAACAAGTACAATTAAATGACAGCATAAATTAGTAGGAATAACACATTTGTTGAACATTTCTGTAGGATGACTTCCTAATTTATGGAGAAAAGGCTCCACTAAAAGCGTACAGTAGTTTGAACAGAGAAAGGTCATAGCTCTTCCAAAAATGTAGGTAACTTAGTTCAATATGTTAAGACAGTGAAAAGTAAATATTGCTGTTAAACTTCAGCACAAAAGATAATCCAAGGTAAATCACCAAAAATGTTTTAAAAAATAACGGTGTGAATTAAAAAAAACCAGAACAGCTCTACAGGGGAGAAAAGAAAGCAATATAGTATGATTTCCATCCAAATCGACAGCAGAATACTTTAGTTTGAATTCAACACACTAATGGATAACATTTGAAGTTTAAAGAGGATAAATACCTTCACTACTTTCTGCTAGGTATTAACGAAGTATTTATTTCCAGATCATTTAATACTCATAGGATTAGCAAGCATTCCACGACGTAGTCCAAAAACACAAGCTTTATCATTTGCATTTAAACCTCATTTATCAAGAAATAGACACACAATGCCAAACACGGGTCCTCGGCTGTTTGAGCTGCTATTCTCGCATACTTTGTTACAATGATAATAGCAACAGAGTGAGCCTCAGGAAGAGAAAATAAAATGCTTCAGTTGAGTCTGTCTTACTGACTCGGGAAAACTACTTTCATGCTCCGAAGAGCTACAGCTAAATGGATGGGTCAAGCTTGACTCAAAAGAAGACAGACAAGACAATAAAAAGAAACACTTCAAAAAAATTATATTTAAAACTACCTGGTAAGTTAAAATGCGCTGAACAGATAAGCATCACAGCAAGCAAAGCAATCTTACCAATAAACAACATCCAGTGGTGCAAAATATTTCTTCATAATTAAGTCAGCAAAGTAAGCTTCTGTTTCTCTGCAGGCCGTGCCATTGCCAATCACGACAGTGCTACAGCTTTGCAAGGGGTAAAAAGATGAACAATTACACTTAATTATTCTTTTAGACTTTTTCATACATAGCATTCAATAAACGACAATGACCAATACATCTTATTTTATATAACACAAGGCCCAGATTTAATGAGAACTTATTCCTAGTGATATCCTGTAGTGTTTAATAGATTTTCCATGTGACAGTTCAAGAGAGGAGGCAAAATTTTCACTCATTTGTAATGGAATTGAACAGTGGTAATATCTGCAGAAAAACCAAAAAATGATGCTTCATATTCATAAGAAAAATGTAATGTTACTTACAGTCCTCAAACGCTTTCATCTCATACTTCCCTCATCTGTTATATGTCATTAAAAAGGACAGAAGCCCAAGCAATCAGAATCTTAATTCCTTAATGGGAACATCATCGTCTGCGACAGCTTGGAAGGTCGTTGCCTCTGACTGCCCCAACCATAGCCATCAAATCACCTTGTTTAAAGCCAATCGAACACTTAGAGAAAAACTGGACTGTACGCTGTGGCAGTTCAGCAGCTGACTCAGTGGACCAGATGCCTGCCCACGGGGCATCCCAAAACAGTTGGGTACATGAACCTTGCAGTCATTCTGCCCCTATTTGCAAGTCCAGCTGTATATCTGAGCAGTATTTCCTTTACTTAATAAAACTCTTCCAAAATCTAAATGTGTCTTTTGCAACAGCGAAAGATCGATGACTGATATGGGGGCTGGGGGGGAGGGGGGGGGCAGGAAGAGTGAGGCTAAACTTATTCCTTAGCTGAATGTTAATTTCTATTCCTAAAAATAAATGGATTGACAGAGCTTTATGGAGATACATTCGTAACATGCAGCCTTAGTCATAGCCACGGCTTGATTTCACATGCTTCTAACATATACACAGTGTAAAAGCATGAACATAGACCAAAAGAAAAATAAGCTCTGAACTACATAAAAAAGAATAATTCAAGTTAAATTACTAGAGTTATTATTCCACCCAAAAGCAAGTATTTATATAGTGAAGATTTTCATTATGTTAGGTAAGAAAGAATAATAAATGGAAGTTTCTTTATCATACTTGTACTGTAGCAGAAGCCTCTTTATCTTCTCAGCTTCACGAAATCCTTGACCAGAATGCAAGTAAACAACATCAGTATGCAGTATCTGACCTAGAATTATGAAAAGCAAAGCCATTTGATAAAAAACACAAAGATCCAAAAGCTATATCCTGCAGAACTACTGAAGTTAATTTGATGATTCACCAGGAAAGCTTCTTAATAAGCCATCTTTCCCTTTTATTTTTGTATCCAATTAGAAGAAATGTATGGTGGGCAGAAGACAAAAATGCTTTGGCTGCCAAAGCAAAACGAGTTGATACATTTTCTAGTTCCCTGGGGACATATACATGTAACAAATAATAAACATCTAGTCATATTAGGCAAATAAAGTGTATTATATTATCAAAGAGAAAAACAGCAATTCACTGCAAAAAATTTATTGCTCTAGTCTAGTACATTTTACAGATCCAGTAGATGCAAGAGAATTAGGAATGCAGTCTCAGGACTTACAGTCCAGGAGCTCTAGAACTCCAACGCCAGCTCTTGCCATCATCCTATCTATCACATTTGGAAATAATTGTATTAACTGGCAGTAATAGCTTATGATGCAGTGCAAGCTAACAACTTTTATTGCCATTTTAACACGTGTCAATAACACATCTTTCCTTATACCCACCCTGGGTAGATGTATTCTCAGGCAAAAAGTAGCAATGAAATAAAAGGAAAACAAGCCATTTTCACATGGGCCTAAAGAGGTACATACCCCCAGATCATAGTAGGATGAAATGAAATGGAAAGGCTCTGTTCTATATCTGTCTAAAAACTGAACTAAGAAGTTCTGCAAAAACAATGTTTCTGACTTCTCACATTAACACACATACTACTAAACAAAAAGGCTGATAAAGTGTCCAGATGTCCAAGATATTACCCATGAAAGAAGCAAAGTTATAGAAAGTATTTAAATTCAAATTCTTTGTTAAACAATAAAAATGCCAGGTGTTCTCTCCTTGCTGACTACTGAGAGGCATAATTATTTGAACCTGTATTCAAGAAGGCAGAGGGGATTTTAAATTCTATTTTAGAGAGGAGTAATAACACCAAAGGAGACATTGGAATCCAGATGCCAGAAAATTAACCTTAAGCCTGAACAAAGGAATTCGCATGACAGGGTGCAGGGAAAACACTAAAAGCTTTAAAAAAAAAAAATAAATCAATTTGATAAAAAAGTAGGATTTGAACCTATCCTTTCCTCTAAATGAATATTTTTTTTATCAGTCCTTTCAAAAATATTTGGAATTGAAACTTACTGGTTGGTGAAATAATTGCCAACTTGCAGCCATGTTTGTAGCCAGGATCTACTCCCATCAATGTACGGCCCCTCACGGGGCTGGTCAGAAGCAACTGCCGGAGGTTTCTCCCAAACATCATGACAGATTCTTTCTCTGCATCAGATGTCAACTTTGATCTTAGAAGGATGAAAGCAAAAAACATTCTCCCCTCAATTAGCTTTCAAGTGCACTTTTCAATTGTTCCAAAGTTGTAAGGCTTTTTCCAATCATGTTTTCATTATCTTTAACTAAATATTACACTTACAATCAAGTTTTTGACACTTTAAAAAAAAAATTAACAGCTATATGTTCATCTCATTATGGTTCTAAGAAGGTAAATCAACATGAGAGTATAACAGAAACACCTATAGTCCTGTACGCACACTAACTAACATTCAAAGATCAACTTATAATTTTGAGCAAAGAACAGCTTCCCATCAAAGCTGATACTTAATTGCAAAGAAAAGTGGATTTGAAGAAGGCATGGATTGAATTCATCATAACTTCCCAGTTCTGGAGAAAAATCACTACCCAGCAAAAAAAGGATGACCATTCAAGCTGAGAGGTACTGGAGAGAAACTGGAAGAGCCTATCCAATTAATTGCCAACACACCGTGACTCATGAGGCATTTAATTTCATCTTCTAATTACGTTATTTAAGAGTCATCACAGAAGTGCGTAGGCTTGAGGTCTTTCTAGGAGGGTATTCTGCTTCCTCAGAATGAAACTAGAAAGCTGATGGGGTCATGATGTTCCCTACCTTTCTTTTCCATGTTCTCCAACAGAAAGAAGTGAGTTAGTACAGCAAGGATTGACTTTGATGACTTTAAGCAAGAACACTTACTGCAGAGTGTTATGAGAAATATATCAGTCTTGTTGAGTGAAAGTGTACAAGATGCATGATGCCTCATTTGTCAGATGTGGCCAGTAACACAATGACTGATAAGGACAAGTACTTTTGTCATGGTATGGCACCTTATATAAAAAAAAGCAAAAAGGAAAAAGTAATGGGGACACAAATATTCATCACCTAGCTGATTTTTTCTTTTTTTCGTTTGCAAGTATTCATTGCCATTTTCAGCTGCATTACATTGTCAATAACTGTAACAATTATGCAAGCAAAAGCAATGCAGTAACGCCTTCATATAACTTAAAGGGTAACTAGTGCCCTAATTCTCCTTTTCCTTTTACCCATCACTGAAAAAAGTTGTATCTGGGTTTATTTTTTACGGAAGAAAAAAACCTGCATTCCATTTAACCAACCCTGTAAGAATAGGGCAGGGGAAATTACTCAAGTTGTTTAGGTCAATCAATGCATGACAAGCAGGCTATAAACAGTTCAAAGACAACCCTCAGAAGGGCTATTTGACATGATGGGATATGAAGCTGTTCTGAGTCATTTTCAGATGTGGAAGAACTTAGGAGTCTGACTTGAATTTGGAAGGATCCAACCAAACAACCAGCTCAGCCCTGTCTCATCCCACAGTGGTACAGAAAGAGCTGGTAAGTCCTCACCATCTCTCATTTTTAAAATGGACTAGAGTTAGGTCTAGATTCTCTTTCACACATTATTGATTGAACATTTTCTAAGGAAGCGTGCAACAGCAAAAGTCTCCCTTATATCCCCGTGGTTTTTGGTTCTGTATCAAGTATACCAAATTAACACAGGCATGATTTAAAGCGAGATGGCGGAGGGTATATATGCATTCCAAGACTCCTTAGCAATTCAAACATGCCCTCAGCACCAAAGAGCAGACACTCTGTATATTGCCACCATTGAACACAAGAATATGGGAATAGCTGCAGTATTTCAGGTTAGTGGTCCCCCTATCTCCAAGCGTGGCTATAGGCAGCTGCCTAGGGAGCTGATACAGCACCACTAGTATACCTGACCTGTCCCATGATCTTATCCTAGCCTCCAACTATTTCCAGCTCATAGTATTCCTGAACTTGACATGATTTGTCTCTTTAGTAGCCCATAACAGATCTCTTGTCCAACTATCCAGTCTCCTACTGAACCCATGCACATTTCTTGCATCTACATAGTCCGTTGGCAGCGAGTTCTGCACATCCATCACAAACTCTGCAAATAGCTGCAACCTTTTCGTTGGAAGTCGATTCTTTTTAATTTTTATGGCTGCCTAGGTCTTATACTGGAAGAGAGTAAAAATTTATCCCTAGAAACCCTGTGCCACTCTTCACATGCGATTTGTCTTTAAGTCCTCTCTTTTCCAAGCTGAGGAGTCTTAGCCTAGTCAATCCTCCTTCACATAGAAATTATTTTATACCACATTCCCCTTCACTGGGCCTTTTCCAGTTCTAATGAATCTTCCAATTACTACTTTTTCCCCAAGGTGAAGAGATCAAAATGGCCAATAACAGTCTAAATATGGGCCAGCTATACCAATGGTTCTCTGTTTTGGCTTTATTCCTTAACTAAATAATCTTACCTTCTGAGCACTTAACATTTATGTGGAGCTACCTTCCACTGTGCCAAAGTATCTTTCCTGAGTGTCAGGGTAGCTCAGAGTTTATAATTTCCTTACAAAGAAAGAATTACTTCCCCTTGTAAGCATCATTTTACTCTCATCTCCATTGAATTTCAGTTGCCATTTCACTGGTCATTTAGTCTTGCAATACTTTCTCCCATTCTTAAAAAATTCAACAAAAATAACCCAAACCACAGAACAAGCTTCTTCCAGGGAGAGTCCACGGGCATGGGCTGGAGGTGTTGGTTAAATTCTAGCCATTGCAATCACCAGAACAATTTGATGCCACTTGTGAGAGACCAGAGACAACAAAGCAAGTAGCTACGCCTCACAACCACATGGATCTTCTACATACACGCACAACAGAGATTCAACCAGCCACGCGTGCATAGAAATGAAGTTTAAAAGTGGTTTGTAAACAAGGAAAGGTTGAATGCTCTTGGACTGGAGGCTTTGTACAGAGACAAGTCAAGTTCCAGCTTTCCATCTGTCCCAGAGATACAGGGTCGCTATTGCCCACAAGGCCAAATCCTCCCACACTGCAAATTCACATCAGTCCACCTGTGAGGGGAGACTTGCGCAGGAATTAAAATTGTGCCTAAACACATGCTATTAGTTATGTGCACCTTATGGAAATCATGCTTAAAATTGGCATGGATATGCAGAAACTTTTATAGTAACAGGAAATGTTACTGAAAGTGCCAGGTGCGTAGGGGGAGCATAACGTATGTCCTTTCTATTACATAATATCCTGTATTTTTTAATTTCAAATATAGACCTCTCTTTTCTCTCTAACCGTCTCTCACTCAACACTTGTATCAATGGCATGATCTACTGTCCCAAGTACCGGCCCTTAATTTCAAGTTTGGGGTAGTCATTTGATCCTTTAACAAATATCAGGCTACCTCAAACAATCTAATATTTTTCTCTTTTTCAGTGCACTACTGCCTCCATCCAAATGGCAAGATGCCCAGCTCCATGTTTTTCCAATTTGTGACAATTCTCATTAATATGGCAGAGATATAAGGCAGAGGCGGATAGCAGTCCTCCTCTCTAAACACAGGACGAATGGTTATTTTGTAAAAAACAAAACAAAACCCTTCTGTTGCTACTTTATGAAAAAGTATCAACCAAGTCAGAATTTCAAGCCCCTCCCTTGAACACTACGAAGCACTCAGACTGTATATCACCAACAGGTACATTGTAATAAAAGCAAATAACCTAATCATGACCTACTAGGCTTCTACATTCAATGTTATAAGAGTCAGTTTTTAAATTGAGATTTAAAACTCCCCACTTCCATATACAGTCTGAGAGGCAATCCTTTCCCTGGAAAAATATCTGCAAACTAGCTTCAGGTGCGAAACAAGATATACAGAGAAATGTTTGCGTCCCTAAAGACACAGGAGAGAAAGCACTCACTTCGAGAAAGTATGGAAAATTAGGAAAGGATTATCCATTAAAAAAAAAATATGTCTGTGCCACATCACTTGCATCAAATCCTGATGGAGTCATTCCATGCACTACTGCAACAAAATAAAGTGTATTTCAAAGAGCCAAAAGCAACACTGGACATTATTATACCAGATACAAGAAATGATGGTATCTGACAGAGTGGAAGAAAGGAAATTAAACAATAAATAAGGTAACTGTCTTGCTGGCAAGTTTCTTTCTTCTGATCACTAGAAGCACCAGAAATTTCAATACATTCTTGGAAACTTTCTGTTCCAACATTTAATGATAATAAAAAGGAAAGAAAAAAAGAACAGTGGGGGGTGGGTTGGAAATATTAAGGCTAAAAGGAGGTATTGAATACTTTAGCAGCCCTTTGCAACAATCCTAAAAATCAGCTTCTGGTGTGGGCGGAAAGAGTAAAAAAGAAGGATAAGGGTTAAGTGGTTATGGACCAGGAGTACTACTGGCAGGTGCTTTGCATTCCTCTCTACAGGAGATGTTTCACCTTTTCCTAACCAGACACCACCAATCATGCAAAATTATCACAAAGAATAAAACAAAAGCAGACATCCACTCAGGAACAGGCAGCAAGCTTTGTACTCTTTGCATTTATGACTTGTGGGCTACATCTAGGAAGTAGCAGGGAAGGAAGCTTTTTTTGTTTGTTTGTTTGTTTTTGGGGTTGTTTGGGGGTTTTTTTGTGGGTTTTTTTTTTTTTTTTTTTTTCAATTAAGAGAACAGAAAACCTCCAGCAACCTACTGCTGCAGCAGCTCTTCTAGTGTTATACACAACACGCAGGGCACAACAGTCCTGTTGTAAGAAACACAATGCAAAAATGTAATAAAAGGACCTTAAATAAACAAACTGACAGAAGGGTTCTTAATGATAGAACCAAGCCCCACTAAGAAATAAGTCTTTTTTCTTTATTTTGAAATAGTTTGATTGTAGAGAAGGCTAGGAATGACAACTGCTTTCACACTTATGTGACAGAAGCCAAGAGTTGGACTCAGCATCATGAGGTGTTCATCATTTTGGCCAAAGAGACACAGTGCCTCCCCTAAAGTAGCTACACGTACTGTGGTCACAATAAAAGAAAAGTGAACTCAGCACTTTCAAAAAAAAAAAAAAAAAAAAAATCTGTGAAATTCACAGTAGCAAAAAAAAAAAAAATCCAAACAAAACCAAACAGGCTCACTCATCAGAAAAGGTGAAGCAATCTTGCTTGCAAACTAACGAGCAAACACAACACACTGTAGTGAAGAAACCCAAAAGCCATTAGAAACATCTGCTGCTCAAAACTTGAGCTTACAGTTCTTTTCAGGGGCAAAGAACAAAGAACATCCAGCCAATAATGCTCATGAAAAGAAGCGTCAGGAAAACAAGTCCAGTTTGCACAGAAACATAACAGCACATCCTGGCAGGTACAGAAGAACTACATTTCAGAATGTGATTGCTGATTTTAGGTACTGAATAACCAACACATGTCATTTTGATACAAGCCATTTCAACATTTCTAGTCCAAGAAACAGGGTCTCTTTGATAAGCTCCATTTGAACTACTCTGAAACAGCTATTAAAATTTAGGTCACATATCAGAAAGCCTTTCCAGAATCAAATATGTTATGCTTTGGGGAGCTTCTCTTGTATTCAAAAGAAAAATCACACCATCAGTACTGTTAGCCATTAGAAGATAATGCTTTTAGAATGTAGAATTTTTGACATATTAAATAATTTCAATTATGTGGTAAACTCCTATACTGCATCATGAAAATACCCTATCTAATTAATGTTACTTTGATACTAAGTTTTAAATTTAGAACAATACTACAGATCTTACAAGTGACACTTTATCTGATGACATCATTACTACAGTATCACCAGAAATAAGTTTACTGACTTCTCTAGAGCTGTCACAATACCCACAAAATGGTATCAAGACTAACACCACGACTAATTCATTCACCACAAAGCGCAGATGACAAACATGAGGGACACTTCCAACCACAACAATTACTTTGATGGTTTCTTTCAGACAGGTAAAAGAGAAGGAGGAAGAACAATGTCACTGACAGTACTATTGCTGTGACATGAAGAGATGCTGGGAAAATTCAGTGACATAATGGTTTATGCTAATACAAGGATAAAGATTCAACTATTATGGTAATGTAGATCTAAACTGTACTTTATTAGATAAACGTACAGGCAACCAATACGTAAACATGTAAAATGTCTTCACAGAAAGATCACTTCTCTACTGTAGCCTAAGCTGGACAGGGTCACAAATTAAATCTACAGAACCAAGACTACGTAGTTCATTTCTTCGGTAAGCACAGAGGATTGAAAACATGCCGATATTTTCAAATGGATAAAATATATTCTAGTAAAAAGTTGGGGAGGGAATTTTTAAGAAATTGGTAGTATGAAAATACACATTCATTCCAGGCTTACCTGAATTCTCTACAGAGGAGAGGATATATGAGGCGTTTATATGCATCCTCTACTGAATTCCGCAGTATCCTCATTAATTCTGGTTTTAAGAATTGTTTTGGTCTCCATCTGCAAAAGAACAGAAAAAGAAAAATCAAAAAATATTTTAAGAACATATGCAAATACTCAGATAAAAAGGGAATTTTCAGAAAAAGACTTATACATTGAGTGTAATGTCCTATAAAATGCATAATTACTACAATAATTAGGCAATGAAATTACAGCTTCAGATGTAAATGGAATGAAAAATGTGCTCATGGTTCTGCTATCAAACATGGGACAAGGCCTATCTTTTTTTTTGTTAGGTATTAGAATGCAGTCATATTTTATCTTTTAAATAAAATATTTTAAAAATGTTACTCTTCACTTTCAGAAGTCAAAGCTACCACATCTGAATGAAGAAATTGGTTCCATATTACCATTAATGTTGCATTATTTGCTATTCCTTTATACATAAAAAAGTGACTAAATATCCTCTGTGTCACTGCAGAGCTATTGATGTAAGGAAACAGCTTCCAGACAAAAATTCAAGAGCTAAACTGATGCCAACTAATGAAACCCAATTCAAATGTCATTTGGAATGGTTTGAGTATCTCTATTAAAACTCAAAATGAAATCTATCAATTTCGCAGTAGTCCTTAAGCTACAAATAACAATCAATTTGGAAATGATTTTTTTCTCTTTTACTTGTTGCTGATATATTTAAAGTGTAAATGATATTTTAGAAAAAGGGAAAAAAAAACAACCAACAATACCAAACAAAGACAAGACTATTTACCAACTTTTTCTAAGCCAAAATCTTTGGAGCATTCCCTTTCCTAAGGAGACTATGCACAGTGGTCATAGCTGTAATGACGATTACTTCAAATTTTGTCTTAAAATACATCTCAGTTTCCGAGATGTATTTTAGAGAATCCCCCCAGAACAGAGATCCCAGACACTTATTCCATTGATTTTTTTGGGGAGGGGGCAATGTTACTGGTGGGGAAGGGAGGGAAGTCCTTGAACAAGAAGAACTGACTCACTGAGATTGTCCACCCAGTGAGAAGGGAGAAAGATTGAGGAGATGCAGCCAGATGTTATACTCAAACAGAAGTAAAGACTATGAACATTTTCTATTACAGTCCACCTGTTTTATATTTCTTTTTAAAATACTGGTAGCATTCAGAGTTTTCTTCATTTTGTGTATCTTTTTTTACATGCTTGGGTCCCTAACTGCAAAGTGAGATACGTATATGTCTGGGTAAGTTTTGTAAGTTTTTTTTACTTGTTTGGTTGGGTTTTTTAAAATGCAAATCATAGAAGTATGGCCATTTGATCATGTGTCCAGGTGCAGGCCAAGGCAAATACAGGATGAATTTTACTTTTGACTTCATTTACTTGCACTCACTCAGAAAATACTGAGAATCTTAAATTGCTCCTACCCAGACAGCTTTTCAGTTGTTTAATGGGATCTACAATTTCCTGAAACAGCTTTTCCAAGTGTCTGTGCATATAAGAGTTGAAAAATGTGTGATCGAGTCAACACTGCATTAACACAGACAGACACGGGAGCGGAATTGAGCTTAGCATTTAGTTTTACAACATCCAGAGTTGTGAGTGCTTAGCCACATGACCTCATCACTTTGCTAACAGTTTTTGCAAATAGTTCTATTATACTTATTTGTAACTAGAGACTCTTTTCCATACCTATATAAAACTAGCAAAAGCTTTAAACCCTCTTATTGCCATCCAATTCTATAAACATGAAGTTTTTACAGGTGGCAAGTATGATTGCACTCCCCCAGAAAGTATCCTCAGCACAAATAAGAATGAATTTGGAAACCTGGCAGCCGTTTCCCCCTCTCCTCCATCCATTAAAACTAGTTAGTAAACCTTTCCTCTGTAAATACATTATCACAGCAGATATTTTTATTACCTGCCTATATAAATAAACATTATTTAGGCAGCATTCTATTAGAAATTGCTACAAATGCAAAAATGTCTAAACAGTAAGTTCAATCAAATACAAATACTGCATTTTAATCATTCCAATACTTCATGAGAAAAGTGAAAAATCCACTTTGCTGCAAAAACCAAAGCAAAAGCATGTGTGTATATTTTTAAAGATCATCGCAGCCTAGTTAAGCTTCCCTCCAAGAACAGATTTTTCTTGATTATTTAATCAAGAGCTGACTTTCGAAGCCCTTTAAATGAAGCTGTATTTAGAAAAACTCCATATAAATAATATCATCTTACTCTGCTCATCAGCTCTCCACGTGCGTGTGCTCACAACAGGGACCACCATAAGCATGGCTTAGACTACTGATACACGTCAGATGGTGAAACCATACATCAACAGAGTTAACATAGAACCACTAGTATTAATTTACAACTGTTCCAGGAAGAGCACAGCTAGGCTTTTAGACCTGACGCACAAAAAACAGAGCTTTGTTTTCCTCCAAGACGTTATATGAAACTTCTACCAAGCTGGTAACCACAGACAGAGCATACCTTTAAGGCCTGTACTATGGACTTTACATAGGATTTGAGAATTTTGTCTGGAAACTGAAAAAAGATTATCATACATGGAACTTCATTTTCAAGGCTGCAATCCCACTTCAGAACAACAGCTCGCCCTCTCCCCAGGAACAACTCCTGCTGTCTTTACACTCAAAGCCAGCTAAGCAGCTCCTCGCTGCTGTTTTGCATTGATCCTTTTTCCGTCTCCCACTTCACAACTAAGTCTCTGGGACCACTTCAGTTCTAGCATTAATGGATCCACGTTCACTGTCAAACCAGAGATGCCATCTTCTAGGGAAAAGTACAGTCCATACGGCCAGGCATAAGGATATTCCTGAGTTTTCAGCACAAAACTGAATTTCAAGGAAATGTGGATGCTTCTACAGGCTAATAAGCATTCTTGCCTTGCAAAGAAAATACAGTCATCTTAGAGAGCATCTACATAGAGCTCAATGCAATAATGAAGAACTCTAGTCTCCCAAACCCCCCTTCTATTGCAGGGGCCTTTAATGATAAAAAATTTGCCTCAGAAGAACAGATGAAGGTCAGCATATTTGTTGCTAATTCGATAGGCAGCAGGTGATACTATTTTGTGGCTAGAATACTGACCAAACTCTGTAACAATATGTCATTTCTAGTTCTGCAACTGATTTTGTGTGTGACCTTCAGTAAATTAGTTAATACCTTTGCAAAGTTGTGAATCCTTGCCTCAAACAAAAGTTCTTAACCTTCTGCTCTCCCCTGTAAATCGATGCAATGAAAATAATGCAACTCCCACCCTTGGACAATCATTTCCAAGCTTGCAGGGCGGAATACACATTTACTATTTGTCAATTCGATAATACAGTTGTCAGTCTAATGAGGAAGATCAGAATCTGTCCTAGATGTTAATGCACCAAGATCTACTAAAATCATTCCTTCTGAAGTTTTCTGATGGTGGAGGAGTTGTCCTTAAATAGTAAAGAGCCATAAGCATATACAGCCTCATGAATGCTAAGTATTAATAAGTAGTTCCGTTTCCAAGGTCAATATTCTTTTTATCTCAGGATGATTCACAAAAGTGTAATCAACCAAAAATATCTCCATTTACATCCCACTTTTATTTGTGTAGCAGTGACGAGCTGTTCCATTATCCGTGGCTAACAGTGCTTCCAAATTCTGTCATAGACACAGTAAAAGCAAGACTGACAGATCAGTTCTGCCTACAGAATATACATCTTGGGGGGAGGACAGAAATTCCATTACAGGTATTAAAACTAGAATGAAACTTAGGAGCGTTTATTAGTCCTGATACTTTCCTGAAAAAAAAAAAGTTTCTTACTATTAGTGCTAGATCATATTATGTTATCTGGCCAAACAATGTTTTGACTCTTTCAGAGGCTTCAGTGTTGGAAGCGGAACTATTAAATTTCTACAGTGAAAAGGAACATTTTTACCGCATCCATTTCTTAGACTTGGTGTGGAAGAAAAATACATACTAAAGCAGTATCACAGTATAAGATTTTTTTGGTTAATCAAGTTTAGGATGCAAAGGTAGGATCTTCTAAGACATCCACAGAACAATGACAAATACCTCAAATGATTGAGAAAGAGAAATTTGTCTTTTATACATGCAAGGAAGATGCACAGTTTGAATCACAACATTCTTCAACAGAGGACATCAAAGTGCAGTTTCCAAGAAAAAGACTGACAGAGATATTGCACAAAGTGACATATATTTAACATAAACTTTTGCAAAAAACCCTCAAAATTATGCATCACTAAACATCTCACTACAGGCTTAAAAGAAGCTACTTGTAAGAGCAAATCAGTAAGAAATAAAAGAACCACTCAAAATTTTCAAAAATTCAATTGCTTAAAGAATGGTGCTACAGCTCCCTGAATACGGCCAAAGGCACGATATTTTCAGCATAATGCTACAGCAGTTGGAAATACAGAATAAGAATTCCACTTGCTAATTTAATCTAATCTAATAATTATTCGTTTAAATTGTTCTCTTAATGTAACGAGACACGTGAGGTACTTTCCAGTATGCAGCTGTCTATAGAAAAAAAAAAAAAAGATTTCTGTAAGAATATGTATCCATGCAGACCTTTCATTGACACACCACCAACAGAATTCATTCTTCACCCCGTCAGGAATGTTGACCTTCACTGTCAGGATCTTCAGATTTTCCCCTCGGTTAATGGCCAGAATCTGAGTGCAAACATAAATGGCAGAGACAGATGACACACAAAATATCCAAAAGATAAACTTATCAACATTTGTGTACGCGCTTGCTTGACATTCTGTAGCAAATCATGATGGTGGTATAGTAAATCAGTTCACAAAGTACTAGCATGTACAGATAATACCCACAATTTAAACACAGATTAAATCGTGCCATGGCATAACAAATCATACATTTTCCCTGTAGTCTGCAATCTCAAGATCCAGTTTATCTTAAACACACTTATAATACAAGTCAGCATGAATTTAGTTGGTGGAACAATCTTGTTTAATAACCCAAATTAAAACTCAAGAAATGAACTGAAAAGCAACTGTAATCAGAAATACAGATCAAAAAAGGAAAAAAGTTACTCCTAAGCTTCAGGCTTTATTCTGCTTCCCAAGATCAATCCAAATTTAAAATTAATTGTAAATCAGCATGTGTGACACAAAGGAAATCAGCCTAATTTAAAAGAGGATTGATTTTTAAGTTATTCACACCTAGTTCATAAATAGCTGAAAATATTGTAGATACACTCTTTACATTAATACTCATGCTCCAGCCTTAAAATGTATGCGCATTTTTCTGGCGGGGTCTGGCATACACAACTGCATATTCATGATCTAAAGCTAAAACTGTTTGCACACGTGCTAACTGCACACAGAGTTCTATTTTAAATGGAAGTTTGTGGCTCTGCATTTAAATCCAGGATCAGAATACGAGTGCTGGATCCTGGTGGATGCTGGTGGGTATCTACTAGCCTACCCTCTCTATGAAGATGATGAGCGTTCACCTGAAGTAATCCTTAAAGCATTTATTAAGAAAACTCACTGGTCAAGGGATTTTAGAAACAGCTAGAAGCAGCTACAAATAAAAACCACATGTTTTTAGATTTCATTTTCCCTTCCAAAATACTTTAAAGTGCAAAAATAAAAAAACCTGCTAGAAGTTGACATTCCTGTATGATTACACATGTTGCTGTATGTAGCAGGCCCTGAGCACTGTCACAACAGAGCATTCTGTGTCAATCATGAACTTTAATTCAATCACTAGTTAACTCAGACATGTCACATATGTTAAATACAATGGTTTAAAATGACTCCAGGACATAGTACCAATTTATATTCCTCAGCCTTACTGCTCCTGTGACATACCAGGCCTGACATATCATTGAACAACAAAGCTAATAATAAAGATTGCATGTGAAATATTATAGCATCTGGTACCTTGACTGCCAAAGCAAATGTTTTCATGTAGAGATTAGAAAGACACATTTTAACAAATTGAATGCTTTCATGTTTATTCTGATTTTATTTTTTTAAAAAAAGAGAGAAAGTTAAATGTCAAGCTAAAATGAAATCAAAATGATGCTCACGACAGAGAATGTATCTGATAGAATTATAATGTCATCATTCAGCACGCTGTTAGAGGGGTCAATATTTGCATCACATTTTGTTTCCTGGCACTCCGTCTGCAGAATGTGTCAGTCACCTGAACTTAAACCAGCTGTATTGCAGTCACTAATATTTTTTTTACATTTTTGTTCTTAAACAATCTGCCTATTCTATTCTGTGACACGCGTTCAGAGAAGAACCATCATACAAGAAATGTTCAATTAAGAAAGTAATTACTGAATTTCTCCCCCTAAGCTAATAAACGTGGGGAGTTTGGGGGCTTTTTTGGGTTTGTTTATTGTTTGGGGGGTTTTTTTGGTTGTTTTTTTAAGTAACAGGTTCAAATACAGCTATTCTAGAAACAAAGTAAGCTTTTAGTTCTGGAGAAAGATTGTTTTCATGCAAGGCTGGAACAGATCCAGGGGAAGGGTTAATAAAAACAACATACATTTCTAAGAGAAAGCAGGAACCATAATTGGATCGAGACACAAGACCTATCAAACCTTATTCTGTTTATCAGAGAAATACAACATCATTCATTTTGCACAGCTCTCCTCCATTTTCCAGATTTACTTAAACTCACTGAATAAGTTTTGTATATTTTGCCAAGGACTTTAATTTCCAATTCCTTTTTAAGTATGAGATTGAAAATAGAGCACTTGCCTCAAACATTACACTTTATTCATGAATTCTTTTCCTCCCACCAATTCAGTCATCTCCAAATACAGAAAAGCAACCCCTAGGCATACACAAGCACTGAACTGTTTACAATTGGTCAAAAAAAAAAAAAATTCTTGAAAGACTTCTTTTCCTTAGTTATTACAGTGTTGGTATAGCTACCCAACTACATCCTAAGAGTCCAGTCAGGTTCTCCTTGCTGCCAAAGGAAAGAACTGTGGCTGAACCTCCCAACAGCAAAATGCTCCAGCTGTAAACACACACAGGTATCCCACCATGTCAAAATCTGGAGTCAGGCTTTTTAAACAAGTGGGTTTTTTTCCTCATTTCAGGTTCAGTATTTTAACTTTTACAGTCAAACAACCCGACTCCATGCCAGTCCTGATTATTTCATGGCACGTCTCAACACACAAAATGACAATGGCACAGAAAGGAACCCAGAACTACAGCATGTGCAATGGCAGCTGCAGAACCATGCTGCAGCTTTCTGCGCACCGGTTTACCTTGCAGCAATACATGCTGCAAGGCATGCTCGTGGCTACAAATGCTTTGGTCATAAAGGCACAGCTTATTCTCTTACAGATAACATGCTAGTTTACTGCCCATCGCCTTTACTTACATGTAAGCTGGAGCAGAGTTGGGTTAGAGCAGGTACACAGACCTTTAAGATTACTAACACTTCCATACTCCAGCGATGACCAGTTTCAGTGTAGTATTTTATGGAAGCCTTTATTTGCAACTCTGCAAAGAGGTGATTTAAAGCTGACTTCTACTTTTGCCTCCAGGTAAAGGCATTGAGAACACTTGCCTGTGCATGGTCACCGAAGCAGTAACTTCAAAAAAGTGAATTTGCAAATGTTCTTCAAACTCAGCAATTTAACCTGCAGTCCTGGGGGATCAGTAAATTTTATAAATCCCTCTGAGTTTCAGGCTTCCCTATATCTTTTTTAGGTATAAGTTTCTTTTAAAAATGCTGAACCAAACCAGAGAATTTCTTCACTTTAAGAATCTACACCTCTCCCAAAGCACATTCAAGAACACCTTTTTAACCAGCTTTTTGAATACATAACAGTAGTATTTCTTCAAGCCTTAAATGAAGGAGAAACTAAGGACTTTTAGGTATTAAAAGGGATGGTTATAACCCAAGAAAATAAAAGAGGAAAAAAAATGGTCATTTGCATCAGCAGGGCAGTTAGGTCAAGTAATAAAGAAATTGAAAGTTATAAGAATACTTTTGAAAGTCCAATACCAGAGTTTACCTTAAGGAAGCACTGGCAGATAGAAGCAATGGCAGATAAAGAAAACACCTTTTCTTTCCTTATTTCATCACCAAAACACAAAAGGGAGACAAAGAAAGGAACTGGAAAATTAACAAAGAACCCAAAATCAACAGAAATGAGAAGTTACAGTATTTTTACAAAGCAGGGAATTCTGCAATCCGCACATGTCAGACGTGATCATAAAATACATTTTTTTCCTCGACTAGTACAAAAGAGCCTGACATATCTTGGGCCCTGAAATCTCAGTTGAAGCACAAACAACTCAGATTTTTTTAGATTCATAATAGAGAAATATTCAATGTGTTAGAATAGGGAATAGCAGTAACATACAGACGCAAGACAACACATAAGAGTGCAAAAACATCCCCTAATTACAGGACTACCAGCTGCAAGAACAGTGGTTTTTACTTCACTGCAGAGCCAGAATGCGAAAAGAAAGAGGCATTAAGGTTAGCAACAGACACAAGGAGCAATAAACCAAACCAGATCGAGTTAATCTTAATGTCAAATGGACAAACTAAGGACACATCCTAGATCAGAAACAGTTCAGCCACATGGTCAGAGTGCTGACCAGGTTTGAGAAGTCTGTTTTCTTGCCCTGGCTCTATCTGAGTAACAGTTTTCCTCGTGTAAAACAGAAAAGAAAAGAAAAGGATGCCTTGAACAAGTAGTAAATCATAGCATCATCCCAGAAAACACCTGTACACCCAATACTCAGTATATCTCAGTATTCACCAACCTCAGTGCAGGAAAAACTATACAGTGTTTGACAGCCAAAGTATTCATTCAACAGTAAAGCACCCAAACAAAAAATCCATACAGCAAAACAATCTTCAGATGAATCTACAAATCTTTGTGATATGTCACCACAGTAGTCTCAGATTGCTCTATTGACTTTTCCAGACTCTCTAGAAGCAAGATTTCACCAAATAATTGCTGATAAAAATACAGTAAATGTTCATACCAAGTACAAAGAGAACAATTACAGGTACCTCTTCAAACACCTACAGAAGGCCTGTCTATTAAAATCATCTGTAGTAATTTAGTCTTTCACCTAACACCATCCATATAGGGAGTTGGAGGCGAGAGTTTAAAATTAGCCCATAGATGTTGTGAAATATTTTTTGTAATAAATTCATTTCAACACATGCAACAAAAACCTTTATTAATTCAAAACATCACGTTGTTTTAAAATAGGGAGCAGAGAGAAAATGAGAGCATATCACAGATATAAAAGGAAAAGCATTCTGCTGTAAAATAAGGCAGCTTTCTAAAAGAAAAGGACATTTCTGGTTTGAAGTAGCAAGGAGGGTCTTTTTTCTGTGTTATTTTGTTCTGGTTTGGGGGGTTTTTTGGTTGTTTTTTTTGTTTTTGTTTTTTTTTTTTTTTTAAAGGTAGGTAATTGTGATCAAAATAAGAGACAATTCACTTGGTGATTAATAATGAAACAGGACAAAGGTCTTGACAGTTGCATTGAGTGCATCATATTTCAACCTTTGAAATTCAATAACAGGGCAGCCTAGCTATCAAGTCATCAGCTTCTCATCAGCTAGTAAGTTTGCTTTGGCCCTCATTTCTTTTTCTAGTCACATAGGTCTAAGCCTGGGGCTTTGGGAAACCAAAGATGCTTCACAGAAGGGAATACTGAGGACTTGCAAAACAAACCCATTTTTGGGGTAATGCATGGGATGTTCTCCTGAGCCTATTTTGATTGTTCATCTTTTACATGAAGTTGCTGCTGACAAGAGCTGCTCTTGTAGGACACCTTTGATTTCAATTTTCTGAATCCTTCCTTGATACTTCTCACCAGTTTCACCTCACAGATTTAGTGTCAAATGGCTCAGAGCACTGACTCAGGTCTGCAGCAAACATACAAAGGAAACAAAGTTTATCCAAGTTTGTTTCAAATACTTACATTCCAACCAAGCAGCTGCCATTACTACACCACCACTACCCCAGTCTCACCCCTGCAGACGATAAATTATCGTTTAGCCTTAATCTCACTCCTGATAACACTTGCAATGCACTTGTCACTGGGGGAACGGAGGGAGGGTGTGACATATACTGAAAATAAATCACACCAGTATTGAAATCTCCAATACATAAATCATTATAAATATCTGTTTAGTAAGAATTGATTAGACAGACACACTTAATAAGCAGTCCTCTGCTCAGTCCCTTAAAACAGAGATTAACAGCTTAGTCCTGCATTTCAAGAAGTTGAAAGTCTCTTTTCCCTTTGATAACTGAAAAGCAAAGTCAAGTATCTTTAGAAACAGTTTTAAGCAACAAAATCAAAAGCAAACCATCTTTGCTGTAGTTAAAATTCTAAGAAAAAAATACAAATTTGTAGGTATACCTGATGATGCTGAATGTTCTTTATATTACAAGAAAACTCATGGTACAGTTGGAATTTATCAATATCTTTTTCATTTCCACTTTTGGACGACACTTTTGCCAAGGTTGACTGGATACAAACGTACCTTTGCTGACATCTGAATAAAATAAACAAATCAATAAGGTATTTTAGCATGAAACTTGTAACAAGTCGTTAGTGTTTGTATTAAATAAAAATGAAGTTTGCAGTCTGCCCACTTACAAGTTATGTTGACTCTAGTTACCTGCAAAACTATATTACACATCTCAATGCTGAGACTGACATAATATATACTGACTGGAACATACCAAGAGAAGACATTCAAGCAGACCTCAGGAAAAGCTGAACACAGTCCTTCTCCCGAAGGGAATGGATATTCAAAAGGCACCATCTGCACTTCAGTTTGGTCAGTTATTGGTTCAACATCACACAACAAATTTTGGGAAGTTGCAAAAAAATTATAGTAGTTATCTATTTTATACAAATGCAACATCTCTTTGGAATCTAGCCAGCCTCAGAACTGATTTCTTGCTTTGAGTACTTACACCCATAAAAGTTTTCATTAGTTTTAGGAGTAACAGGGATCCCAAATAGACAGCTTCCTGAATGCTCCTCATGATTATTATACATACAACACAGCTTAGGATAAACAGGATACATCTGTAGAGCACTACATATCCAATTAAGGAGCTTCTAGTGGTCAAAAGAATTAAAGTGATAGTCTGGTAGTAACAGCACATCCTTTACAAAACAACCCTTTCATCGAAACGATCACATTGCTGTGCTCTTGATGAAATTGGCCGTTACAATAAATGGCAAACAGGGGTCAACTAAAGAGAACTGAGCCAATTCAAACCAACACTACATGCTCCTAGGCAGCTCCTGTTCTTTGATAACCCTGTTCTCTGTCCCAGATGGTACACATGGTGGCGGGGGGGGGACCAACAACAAACAAGCAACTATTACTCTGCCACACCGACCACCCAGACATGACAACCTTGAAGTCATCATGTAATGTAAGAAAACTTAGATTCAGCTAACACAATCAAAGGATCAATAGCTCCTCCTTTACGAACAGTCATATTAGTTTGCCTTATTCACTACCAATGCCAAAATCAACCATCACTGCACACTAATTACACTGACTGGTGTCAAGCAGTAAATATTGGAACAATAGCTTAAGCAGATGAACCTCTGAAAAGTTTTAGCTGGAAGGAAGTGCAAGGAGAGAAAGCTTTCCCTTATAGACCACTTACTGCAAGGGAGGTCGGCTCTATATGGAACAGAGCCACAGAGAATTTTTCAGTCTTTGGGAGTCACAGTATCCTGCCATGCTCACAGCAGATCTCTCTTCCACTGATAGCCAGACAGGCAGAAAGGCTAAATAATGTACCTCCAGCACAATTGAAAGAATGAACCTAAGTCAATCTCACAGTAACACTGTTTTCACATCGTTAAAAAAAAGTTAGTTATCTATCTGCACACTAGGAGACTGAATCTTACTGTGTAATCAGGAAAGTTTAGAAAGTAAAAGTCAAACTTACAATTTCCTGATAAAATCCAGTGTATCTTTATCTTTAGCAAAGATGTCAGCTAAAATATGCTGTACTCCAGCCTCTACTTCCTGGATAGTTGAAAGTCCTTAGAAGAAAAAACAACAATTATAGAAAAAACTAATATGAAAAATTACTTTACACAATTGCACAAGCACTAAGATATACAAGCTGAAAGAAAATTGATGACAGATATAAGACCAATTTGCAGAGGTTTCAATGAAGAATCCTAATTCATTAGATTATTTTTTTATTAACTAAGCCTCCTTTCCAAAATATTTGAAACCATGGTATTTTTTCTGAGCCTGAAGTGACCAATACAGTATCATAAATCAAAATGTCATTAAAATGAGAGAAAAATAATTTTTTTTTTTTACTTTGGTGCTAACTGATCTTGACATTTATGATGCAAATTAATTATTTACAATAGTAAAATTGGATATTTAACTATAATTTTTGTGACTATAATAAAATAAGCAATTGCAGCAAAAGTCTACACATTTTGCTACTGATGTGGAAACTGCCTAAAATCTCTGCAGGCAATCCTGTCTTTTCTCTGTGTAATAGTTTTATATTTCCACTGGTTTGTAGCAGGAGTTTGCACAGCGACACTTCTGAGGTCAAGGTACCCTCATCCTCTCCCACGAAACACTGTTCGAACAGTTAAGTTATAAAATGTCTCCATATGCAAAGTATTCTAGAGAGCTGATAACAGGATCATTCAGCTTTCCAGCGTGCAGAACCATCCCTCACTTCAAAAGACCAGAAGAGGTGGCACAGTATTCTCCTTAGCACAGCAGTTGAATTGGACCAGAACCAGAAGGTAATGAAATGAAACTGACATCTTGTATTTTAAATCAAAATATCTAACCCTGTTTCTAGCAACAGTCAGTAACAAATGCTTCAGAGCAAAAAGCAAGAATTCCAGAGTTGGCAGATGCAGCATTAACTGTCTCCTTTAATACACATTATTTATCACTCTTCTGTCTGATGGGCTAGCAATATCTTGAAAGAGCTTTAACAACACCATTTTTTTAAAACTGCATAGCCGTAATAACTAATATTTGTATTGAATCCAGAATCCTGCTTCTGATTGGGCTATAGAGTTACACACTATGAAAAATTAATCTTGCTGCTTTTTTAAGAAGGAGAAGCTAAACTTACCTGCAAGACAGAAAAATTAAAAAAACTAAGAATAAGGATCTGTTATTAAATGCCTGAACTGATCAGAAGTTGTGGAATTTGGATCCTTACATCTATGAGTTGTGTTTCTTATGGCAATAGTAAATGCCATGTCAGAATACAAAGCTAAAAGAATTAAGACATGCATTACACTGAAGTGACACTCAAGTCCCAGAAGTGCACGTGGCAACATTATTTTAATTCTAGCAGAGAATTTGAATGAGATAAAATATGAAAAAACTGTTGAGGATTAAAGAAATAATCAAAACATTCCCATTAAACAAGCACTGCTCACATGGGTATTTTACTCTGTCAATTGCAAAAAGAGCACATATTTGTGTAATTAGAGAAATATTTGACCATGCATACAACTAAAAGGAAGAGCCAAGTTTTCTGGTGAGCCTGCTTCCTTAACTTTCAAATATCTGGCTTTGAAACACGAACTGCTGTTTGTATTTCAGTTTATTTTTAGTGCAGGTTTAAAAACACCAAGAATTTAGAAGAACTGAATATTAAGATTTGCTGAAAAACTTCTCTGTATGGCAAATGGCTCACCCCTTTAAAAAAATTTACTCTGATCTCAAGCTGTATATAGGTTGTCAAACTGGCTCCCAAGTTAATAGAAGTAACCCAGTTCATAGATTTATGTAATTTCTGATGCGCCTTTCAAATGAAAACCGTTATATAAACATAAGCAACATTATTTTTAGCACAAAATTGAAAATAGGTGTACTGATTTTCAAAAACTGAAGTGTTTACGCTGCAACAAACAGCGCTTCCTTCTGAATGCACCCTAAATAATTTATTTGAACTTTCACCATGAAGATTTTCTTTTGGCTCTTTAGACTCTGCCAGAATAGTCAGATATGTGGTTGCAATATACTGCTGTATGAAGTATGCTAAAATGCAGTAATTAAACAATCAGAATATTTGGTAACTGATTTTCAGTGCAAAGTTAAGATCATTTTATGAACACTATTTAAATAAAGTAAAAGAACAACTGAAGTGGGAAGAGTAAGGGTCAGCCTCACTAAGGAGGTTCAGTACCTTTATGTTAAAATTCAAAATGTAAGTGTTGGGGCAGGGAAGAATAAAAGCATGTCTCTATTTTAACACCATAGAGCAGGTTGCAGCAATCTTTGTATTTTATTGTCAGAGATTGCCCCCTACAGATTCAGCCATAACTGCATTCACAAACACACAGAATTTTGCAGTCTATATGTGACAATCATATCATCAAAGATCGTGCTCAAATTTCAGAAATTACATCTTCTCCAACCCCTGCTGTCATTCAGTAACAAAAATTCTCCCTCTCACTCCCAATCACCAAGGCCAGTTTATATTAAGCTATGCTTTGATGGGTGGCAATAAAGAGTATAAGCATAAGCCCCCTTGTACAATCAGCGTTGAATCTTCAGTAAATAATTTGAATAGAACCATGGCAAGGTCTCAGGCGTGCAGCACAGTTCCCTCTCTCTTACCAGTAAATCAGACGTCAACTATAATGTCTCCAGACTTCTCTCTCCTATACCAGAATTATTACTATTTACAATACAAAAAGACAAGAAAGTTTGGAGAGCCACTGCATTAAATGTAAACTCTTACCACACTTTGCTAAAAGAACTGTTCAATTCACAATAATTGTGTAACTTCCAGCAACGTCAGAACAACTAAAGTGATTACCCTTTTAAAACATTTTCAGACACTTAAGGCATTACTGCTCATAGAAGCAGAGCACTTACCTTTGGTATTGGGTCTAATGTAAGAAAAGAGATTGAGTTCCATAGGACTCTGCAGGAGGGAGAGAGCAGCAGGTTCTAATCCCAGCTGCTTCGCCCTCTGGGCTTTGGTGCCTTTACTCCCAGTTTTATAAGGTGCAGACTTAAAACAAACAAACAAAACGCACAGTTATTAAAAGGCAAGGAAATACTTCTGTCATGCTATGAACTTTGCATTATGCACTATTTAGTTACAACAAGACAACATTTAAACTAAAGATGATCTGAAAGACAAGTGTACTGACCACATGGTCTAATTCTTCCAAAGTTCTGCAATTTAATAATGCTGTTAAAAGACATCCAGATAATTTCCCTTCTTTCTTCAACTTCTGTATCATTGTATGAGTCTTCTTTGCAACAGTACTAAAAAGCAAGAGATTGATATTAACAGTCACATTTCACAGTGGATTAAAAAGGCTATCGATTGTGACCTTGTTTATTACAATACTGAAGCTCTTTGAAACCCCTGAAGACTATCTCATGCTAATCCAGAAACAAAGTCTGATAATCCAAAAGAGTTTCTATTACTCTCTTTCTCCAATTAGTTCAAAACTGTACCAAAATATCTTGTGGTAGCTTTAAGAAATAACAATACTGATACTAATTACCGCTATATACATTTTTACAAGATTACTGGCCTGGAAGCCAAATAAAAAGGCTTTAAATTAAATCCATGTTGATAAGCACTTACAGCTGTAATTTGTATCAAGATAGGTCTGCAGCATCAAGTACAGGGTACCAGACTTTAAACTCTTAGATCTTCAATAAGATACCAGTGAGCAACTGCAAGCAGCAAAGGTACTTTGTTATGATTTAAATTATTTGTTCAGACAAGAAGTCTCCCAGACCACCTTCCCTCTTTGGAAAGAATCTCTTGCTAGGGGATAGCGGGGAGTACAAGGAGGAAGACACCATGTTGACTCAACAGCTGTCAAGTTTCCTCCCTTGCCATCTCAAGAACACATAGCCACCCAAAAGCAAGAAGGAATGAGAACAGGCTTATCCACTGCTGCAGCAGACTTTGCTGATCATGTATTTGTTGCAATGGTCTGGGATAGTATAGCCTGCCCTCCTGGTACACTACAACCTCAAGCACTGCTCTTCACTAGAAGCTTTTCTGCTCCAAGCAGGAAGTCAAGGGATTCTTAGTGATTCTTTTTCTAAGGGTGCAGCTTACACCTAACAGGCTACGTATCTCCAGAACCTCTAAACTACTCTTTTAGTAAGAGTTTTTTTTCCTCTGCAGTTTTAAAAATTAAGATCCTAATTTTTCTTTGGCAATTAAGAATGCTAGATTTCTTGTTACTTACAGTAAAAAAAAAAAAAAAAAAAGAGAAAGACAGGTATCAAGCATAATGACCTCAGTTTTAAACTTTCTTCTTTCCTTTATAATTGTAGCTTGTACAAAGTACCAAAGCAAGGGAGACAGAAGCAGCAGCCGGCTGTTACCTCCCTCCCAGATACCTCCCCTGCATTAATTTACTTACCGTAGCTCTTCCAATGTTTGCTGTACTTCTCGCAAGGCATCCGCCTCCAGATTATTGATGAGCTCTTTTCGATACCGAGCAATAAAAGGAATTGTATTTTCTTCTTGAAAGAGGCGAATTAAGTTTGCACATACCCATGGTTCAACATTTGTTATTTCTGATAATGCCTGTCATAAGAAAAAAAAAAAAACCACAACTCGAAAAACAGTTTTAAGGTGATAGATTGCTTTAAACAGCCTCTCGCTCAAAGTTCAAAACCATCCGCAGAATATTATGCCGGCCAGCAGGGACTACCATCTTCCCTAAGACAGGATGCCAGCCTTCCCATGCATCCAGCCACCACTCTCACTACTTCAGAAAGACAGGCAGCAACCCACGTTTCCAGAAACTTGTAACTACAGAAAAAAAAATGCAGGAGGAGTGTCTCTTGAGAAGAGTTAAAAAAACCAATCATCTAAAAAAGTAAAATCAGAAAGACAACAAAATGCAGATGGCAACTCAGAAAACTCAGAACTTTTTTTTTTTTTTTTTAAAAACCAACACTGACATACCTCATGGTTAAACAAAACAAACCCAGACCTGATCCAAATCCCACTCCACAATAATTGGAAACTATCATCATACTACAAAAGGTTTCAAGATGAGCCAAGCCTCACAAAGTTAAAACATGATTTTGTACAAATTGGGCTTTCTAAAGATATAGCGTATCCATATGGAATGGAGGACAAACTATAAGTACCTTAGCTTAGTAACATTTTAACTAATGCAATTTGTTTGTACTTTGATACAGTTATTCCCATAGAGAGGATGTAAAAGCCTTTCAAATGTTTTATTCTGAAGCCTAAAAACACAACAACTCCTGCACAATCATATTCACTGCTTTTAGAGCAATACTTAAAGATCAAGTTCTCCACCTGCATTTCCAGGAATATTTTGGAAGACTCAAGAACAAAATTTTACACTTTTCTTAAGAAGGCAGTACTAAGGATGATGAAAAGGATGTATGCAATCTATTCCCATTCTGTTCGTATTAAAATTTTCCATAACCATCACAGCCTCCCCAAACAGGAACTATCCTAAAACTCTCTTCATCTAAACAGCTTCAAAGTTAACATCCTACAAAAACAAAAGTGATATCTCCCTTGATGTCACTGTTGTTCCAAGAATGCAATCTTCTACTTGATGGTGCTGTAAATTGGTGTCAAATGAGTCTCTACAACAAAACGATCCACACTAACTATAATCTTAAATTCCAAAACTGTGCACACAGACATCTCAAATCTTTCAGTACCCCTTCCTGCAAGAGTTTCAGCTGCCTATATGCACAAAAAAAAGCCCACGTGCCGATAGAGAGGAAACGTGCAAACTGCTCCAGGCAAGATTTGTACTAAGGGCTGCCTAAGTCACAGATATCAAAGTAATGTTAAAGTTTGAAGTTTTAACAGTTACCAAAGAACATTTACTGTTATACATGTCTTATGACAATTTAACCTGAGTTTAAATGACTACTTAACAGCACAATGACTCTCTGACACTCCAATTGATGCCAAGAGGACTGAAATTGTATGGTAAAGTGCTAAGTGCTAATAATTAGCTAATTATGTAGGAAATGGTTTCATTGATATCTCAGAAAAGGAGATCTCATACCTGTACAATATCCCAGTTCATTTCAAATTCTTCTTTTACTTTGTTGCCTCCTAGGTTTTTAACTGGCTTTCCTTCAGGACATGTAGTCGACTTAATCTTTTTGAAAGGTGGTTCATCAGATGCAAAATCCTCCTCAGATTTCTCATGTTTCACTTGATTTCCTACTACAGGAATGCTTGTTGAGGGTTCTTCATCGCTCTCTAAACTCTTTGCATTCTTCCCGTGGAATGAATTTATTTCCATTTTTTTAGGCACTTCTAGCTTCTGATTTAAAGGTTTTGGTTTAGTGCCCACATCATCTTCCTTAGGTTTTAGAAGTTGCATTCTATTATCTTCAATAGGCAAGGATACATCCTGACAAAAAGGCATTGAAACCATATTAAGCATTGACTGTTACAAACTGATTCAACATTTCAATTAAAACCTAGGAAGACCTGATACCAGACATCATTTTCCCCAAGCAGCATGTCTGCAAGGGAAATCCCAACCCAGAAATCAAATAACCTGAAATATATCTTGCATGGAGGAAAAGATACAAACATACCCCAGCGGATATGTGATTTAAAAGATCAAATAAAATTATCCTGGAAAGATTTTAATTGGGCTCTTCTTCAGAAGACACCGACCTACAGCCCTTGCCTCCACTCATCTCAACAAAACAGGGAACTGTCAGGCAGGTAAGCGCTCTTCTACTGAGGTGTTAGGTGCAGCACGGGAACTGGAACTGAGATTTGATATTGTTTAACCTTGGACAAGCAACACCTTCTTTCCTGAATTTCCCCAGAGATATTCTTCAGAGTCCAAGAATGTATTTCTCAATATGCCACATATGTCAAAACATTCAGAAACATTAGTGTAAACCACAAGGACCGGCTTCTGTCATGACCTCACCTCTGATGTTAATCTTTGACAGAAGTAAGTAACTTCTCATAGAAATGCATCTTATATCCATCATAATAAAAGTGCAATCCTTACTGGGTTGAACAGCGTGCAAGCAAACATAAGTACAGGCCTTCTTTTTGTTGTTGTACCCAGCTGGTGAAAAGGTGGAAGACACCAAAGGTGCAACACAGAAACCAGAGACAGTAGCATTTAGTTTTCATTACAGAAAGAACCGAGGTATTTATTTGTTTTTGTTGTTGGAATAGATCTCCAGGAATGTCCCATTATCATTGGACAAAATTTTAAAGGAGGGCCCTTAGATCTGGGGCACTTATATACATAAGACACATTTATCAAACATACCGAATATTCACAGTAACAGTGGCATCAGATGAGCTGATCAAACTCAGGCAACCAAGCAAACCATAACTGGAAAAATTCTGCCCATGTTACTTGCCAACCACAGTAACTAAACGCCTCTTGCTTACAGATACTCACCATTTCCTCTTTTATTGCTACCTTCTTGACCTTTTTCCTGGCCACAGCTGACCGTGCAGCAGTAACCTTTTTAGTTTTTGCCTCATTTTTCTTTGGCAACTGACGTCTCTTGGCGATTTTGCCTTTTGGCTCCCACTCCTCCTCTTCCTCCTCTGATTCAGAGCTCCTGAAAAACAAGTGAATGAACAGTATTGCTTGTGAGAAGAATAAAAAAAAATAAATACACAAGCAAGCCAGTCTAAGCGTTTTCTGACATGAAGCGACAGGAAAAATGAACAGAAAGATAGGCAAGCTCAACAAATACAGGCCTTTCATGCAGTTGCACAGCTAATGGCTGTAATAATTTACCAAGCTTTCATAAAGCTGGTCACTGGGATGTGTACACATCTGATTCTGTGTGGACAACTGGCAATTCAGTTTCACGCTATCTTCTCTGTGAGCATGAAACAGCATAGGTAATTTGTGTTTTATAATTCAAGCTTTGTGCATTAAAACTTTTTAATCAGCCTCTCAGAAACTGAGTGTTGCTCTTACGCAATTGCTCGTGCTTAGCATAAACCTTTAAAAAAAAAAATCTTGAGGAAAAAAGTAATCTTACGAATTTAGAAATGAAGGTAGTTCATCATCTTCTGATGTATGGGCTTTGGCTTCAGATTTCACCCTCCTTGGTAGAGATGACATCTGAAACAGGCGAGAAGAGAGAAACAGAACATTTAGTTGAAGTTATATTCTGTTATTCATCCACTTAACTCACTGCCAAGTGTGCCCTCATAATGTCTTCAACAATCACAAAAGCTTCCTCTAGAGCGAGTTTGGATTTCTTCGTATCCAAGAATTTAGGCCACAGCAGTACACATTCAACAGTCTTTTCAACTGAGCAAACAGAAAAACCAGCACTATAGCCTCTCAAGTTATTTTTCTCTCCAAATGGAGGTAACTGTTTGGCTTGCATATAATGCTATCCTAGCAAAAAGCATCCTGGTTCTCAGACATATTATTGGGTGTCACTTATATAGTGTCTAAGAAGCACAGAAAATAAAATTAAGATCTAGTAAAGTGAGCATGTGGTTTTGATGTGAACAGGACTAGAAGAAGATCGTCCATTTTGATCTAGAATTTCACCTTCAAAAACTGTTGCTTGCACGCATACTAAAAACAATGATTTTGAAAGAGCTATTCCTTAGTATATAGAAAGTGCATAAAACAATTACCAAAGGTAAAAAGGAAAGGCACACTTTCTCCTGAGCCTGGTACAATTTCATCGTTCTTCACGTTCTGTTCTCCAATGTTTTGCACCTTGACCTCTCATCCAGCCTTACCACTGTGATGCGAGCCTTAAGGTCCCACGTTTGCACAGACACGTAAGTATTTCGCAAAGTGCCATTTAACTCAAGGGCAAAACACCCTTTAATCCCACTTCATTCTGGCCTCTGTTCAAGCACTGGAAGCATAACTATTGTTATAAATAGCTTCCAGCAAGTTTTTCTTGTAAAGCAGTACCAGAATTTAAGTGACAATCTTCAGCACTGCAGCAGAAGGAGGACAATCGAGGCCTACATCAAACAGCACTAGCTATTAGCTTGCTTGCAAAACACCTTCTTGTAGCAATCATCATGGTCAGTAACAGTTCAGCATTTTTGTGCTGTTCCACTGACTGAAATCCCGTTATGGTTAGAATATGTCTGCCACAGGAAAATAGAAATCAACACAGAATGTGAAAAGTATTACTCACCTTAGTAGCTTCCCAGGTGACTTTCCACTGTCAGTTCTGAGACACCTGCAACTTCACCCAGCCACTCTGCTTCTCTGTTTTCCTCTGCTCTTTATAGCTGAACAGTCGATATCATAATCCTGAATTAATTGTATATTTATTCGCATTACCTCAGACGCATGAAAATATTTCCATTTTATATTGTACTTTAATCTGTGAATGGGAAAAACAAAAAACATTATTGACGTTTGCAACACCAAGATTTACAGAATTAGGTATCTCTGATCGATTTTTTTTGCAGGCACTGGGATACTTTTCACATGTTTCAGTCTCACTGCTCTCTCTGTTCTCAAACTAGGTATTTAGCTTACAATATCATTATCAGCCATCCTTCTTCAGCTAATCCAACTAGGTGGGGTCATTTTAGTATTCCAGTCAATCTCAGAAGCGAGTGATCAGGTTTTAAACACTCCAACCATTCTTCTTCATACTTACCCACTGAACCATACATAGCAAGGAAGAAGGAAAAAGCCAACAGGCACGTTCTCTCACTTGAGGTCAGCCTTCCCCCTATGTAACACCACTCTCTAAACTTCCGTGCCAGTTTTGGACACCCAGCACATCACCATGATAGTTTTCGGGCTTACCCAAAAGACCAAGGAAAGCTTCATCTGGAAGGTCTTTTTTCTGCTAATATTTCACCTCAAGTGGCCAAGAGCAGGGTCTCAAAAGATCCCAACATTTGTATTAAGTAAGATTACAGCAGAAATTAAGCTTAATCTATAAAGTTAATTGTACTTCCTGACTTCCTGCCATGCAACACTGCTGACTGATTTAACTCTTCGTATCAGCATAAGAATAGGAGACAAGCTTCTTGGTTTGTGGAACCAGGCATTTTCCACATTCTTCATGAACAGATTCATATTTGCTCCTACATCCTTCACTCTGATTCTACTTGTCTTCATACAATGCACTGAATGAAGTAGAATTACCATACAGCAAATATAAAAATGGCATAGGAAAGCATGAAACAGAACAGGAAGTGATATGTAAGAAGGCTAAGTCTTTATGGGACACTTCAATGTTTGGGTGTTTTTTTTTTCTTTTGATTTCTTGGATTTTCACTTTAAAAAATAATTAGATCATCTTTTAAGTGTTTGTTGCATTTCTTCAGAAAGCGTGAGAAGTATCAAACATGTCTGACCCAGAAGATCAGAGAAGATAAGACCAGCACAGACTCTGTCCTCTGTCCCACTCATCAATACTGTGTCAGTTCTTACAAGCACGTAATGAGTTGGGACTGGCCTCAGACACATAAACTCCAACTTTAATTACATTATTAATCTACTAAATATTCTTGGGAAGAGTGGCAACTTTGTTCCTAAAGGCTTTTGTACCTGCACTTAAATTTGAACTAAGGTAAGCTGTGAATTTAAAGCACAAAACTTATTTCAGAGTAACTCTCCATGAACAGACAAGCCATGGTCAGAAGCCAAAATGGAGTTCTACAGCTCAAAATAAAAGCCCAATACCAAAAGAGCATCTGTGAGATGAATATCAAACACGGGATATCACAAACGAAAAAAGTGTCCCAGTATTTCACTGTGAGGTGGGGCCAAGTCATAACCACCTCCCCTTCTAATAAGGTACACACCAAGCTATCTATACTTCATAGTTGTAGAAAAAGAATTTTGCAGTTGCTACATATATTCTTTTTGTTTACAAAGAATCATGTTTTTGTTCGAATCCACAAAAGTACTTCTGATTTGATTCCAAATTGCCAGACAGCTGTCTGCTAAATTTTCCTCCTGAGCTGCCTGCGCTAGGGTGTGCTAACACCTACAGTTAATGACTAAGAAAACCAGTCCTTCTGTGATTCACTGCGGAGGGGGAGGCAGGGAAGAGGACGAAAAAGCAACAAGTCTAAATGCCACTGATGATGATGAATAACTATTACAGATTTTTATTTTTTTTAAAAAAAGGCTTAGAGACAGTCCCTGAAGTGAAGCTGGAAGACTCAATAAACAGGCAAACACAGTTACACTCCACATGAGGCACCTACGATGCTGACTGCACTTGTCTACATGACAAGACAATCCAACACACTATCACCTGCTCCATGCTCTGCTTCTACAAGGATATAGTCCCCCCTGTCTCCTGCCTCAAGTGTTGAGGGAGCTTGGAAGAACTTTATTTACACACATCCACAGCATGCTGGTGTCAAGGCAGTCTGAAGCTGGCCACTTAACTCCTATTATATTTCCCAGATAGATTGGCATCGGTGGGAAAAATGCATTTATCTCTTCCTTCTCTGTCACCTCCAGGTAACCATACTCAAAGTAGAGGGTTGGTTTCTGTCCTGAGGAAAGCAACTGTAGCTTGCATAGATCTGTGTCCCCTTCCCAAATCCAGAAAAGCCCCATAGCTGTAGAAGAGCCAGCTACAAAGCTGATAATTTAACCAATTTATACCAGAGTCAGGTCAGAGCAAACTCTTTTCCCTTCCTGTGTCTGCATTCAGTATTGCTGTACCTTATCACAGGTGTTCACAGTGCTTGGCATCTGCTGTACTTATCACATGAAGGAAGTAAACACGCAGTATCCAGTGACACGCACAGCCACCCTGTGCAGGATTTCACTGGCTTGCCAATTGGCATATTGAACTCCTATAAACTCTGTTCTAACAGCCCTCCTCACATCTGAGGCCAACAAACTTTTTCCAAGTAACATTTGCTAACTCATTTTTTATTATTTTATGTACATTGTCAGAAACTTTGCCATAATTAAAAAAACAAAAAAGGTATCTTTTTCTTTGAGAAAAAGAGTTCTTAACAACCATCTCACCAACAGTATCTTACTTCCATGTCAGGCAACACAAGCTAGGCCCCAGAAGCTTTGGCCTTGCCCACATACTTAAGGTCCCAACTCCTGTTTCATTTCAGATCCGTCTGCGTATGATCTTCCGTTTCTGTGCAATAGGCTGAAACCTTCACACTAGACCCTAGATCCCCTATTCAAGGGAATTAAAACTCTTCTGCTTGTCCATCTCCCAAATGACAGCATGCAGCATGAAACATCATTGCTTGAAATACCTGAATCCTCTTGACTTCACATTCTCAGTAATCACTAAAGCCTTGCTTTACCACAAACCCCAAACCAGTTACAGCACGTTCTTCAAAAGTACTTCCGCTTAAAAAAGAAAGAGGACTTTGTAAAGCCAGCTCTACACGCTGGCCAGTGTAGAACAGTTGAAGCTATTTAACTCATTGGTATTGTAGATAAATATGTCTCCCGGGTCTACTCTTCAAATAGTCTGGCATCAGTTTTGTTGCCAGTTCTTTTGCTCTCACCATTTCTATTCTCTGCATCCAATGCAGAGCTCCACAATGCACTCAAGCTATCCTGTTGGGTATGAATAGCACACCTCTCCTTCCCTGTCAGCTACTCATTAAAATAAGGCTAGTGTAGCTCAGTGTTGGGCCGCACCAGGAATAAAGAAGAGTGGTAGGGTAGCTCTTAGCATATACTTCACAGAAGTATATGCTTCACAGAATCTTAATATGGGTACACACAAAACATACAGCAAGGAGGTAATCATTCCTCTGGTCTCTCTCTCAAAATAAGAGTTCTAGGTGGCATGTAGAATATAAGTAGACAGAGGCTTTAAAGGCCTTATGTTAATAAAGCAATCCAAATCTCATTTACAGACTGATACTCTCTTCAACCTCCGTATTCATGCAAAGATACAACCCATTAAATGTAAATTTCATCATGTGTGAATCCAGGCAGCATAAGTAAATACTTACAGGAAGAAAAGTTTCATAATAGTTTTAAAGTAATGAGACCGAAAAACCCTCCCTGCTCCCCACCATACCCCCCAAACCCTCAAAAAATCCCACTAGCACAAGGCTATGTTTTGTAGCTCCACCAGTAGAGTGAGAAATTTCAGGGTCAGAAATTGCTCCAGTAATCCTAATAGACTATCACATGTTCTACAGGGCGCTTTAGGAAAAAAAAAATTGTATTTAACAGTTGAAACTTATAGAAAAGGTTATACTTCCACAGTATGTTCAAATTAATGCCCTTATGGCAAATTTAAATTTTACCTTACTACATAAAGTCACATAAATCCCTCATAACTAGAGAAATACACATCTGAATATCAACAAAGTCTACTGCACCTTACAACTCAATCGAATAAATTCTTCTACCTGAAAGTGCAGGATTTAAAAAAAAAAAAAACAAACAACACAGAACCAACCAACCACACTACCACACATTTACTTGGAAATTAACTTAATTTCAGTAACTGCAAAACCAACCCTGTCCAGCAGGAAACAGCACAGAAACTTCTAAAGCCCTTTTCCAGTTAATCTAAAGCACGGTGTTCCTTCCAGAAGGAACTCTGTCCATGCAGGAAACTCCTCAAACTTTGCTTTTCAGCTTCTGCTTCTCTAGCATGAAAAAAACCAGCAAGTACAACAGAATTTTGCATTTTAGCACACAGTACTAGCCAAATGACAGTTTATTATAACACCAAGCATGTGGGGCAGGACACAAAAAGCACTACAAATCCCACAAGTGAATTTCAGACCATTATTAGTAGCAGCAGAACGGCCCACTTCAATAATTATATGATTTTGCTTGTCATTTTAAGACACCTCCATTGCATACTAGAATAACATCCTAAAAAGAAATCAAAGTGTGAGCATACTGTCAGCAGCAAAGAAGAAAAAAATGCTACACGGACTGATGGTAGGGACTTGCATGGAAATTGTTCTATCACTCCAGAAGGTTTTTATCACCTGTAACAACTAAGTTTTACTTCAAAATATAAATCCAACTTACTCTAATCCTCTTGAGGTTAAAACCTTGAAGAACTCCCAGACACTTTTGCTCAGAGAAGCTGGTGCAGTAGATTTCCAAGGACTTTTCCTGCACAAAGGCCGTCAGGACTGCCTGAGAAAGGAGTCAGACACAGATCAGGAGACTCCAGTACTAACTGGAAAATTACAGACAGAAAGAAGAGGGAGAGACGTATTGGGTATGCACACATAGCAAAACAGTTCCCAATACTAATCAGAAAGGAAAAGGTATCAGACTAGTAGGAGTACCAGCAAAAAGGCAAACCACCCTTAGAAAGCACGCTCTCCTCCAAGCCTCTTCCTCTAACTAGTGGTCCCACTGAGGAAAAGGAACAACCCGCGATATGCAGCAGCTTCCCAATGAATCAGAAGAGGGGTGCACAAGGCGGCAGGGGAACAAACACTTTCCATGCGATTTTTTTAAACCACTCAAACCACCTATGAAAACAGACATTATTATCTGAAACCAGGAGGCTACAGCTTCTGATTCAGTAACAGACTACTACATCATGTGCAGTGATGCTTTTCCTCCAACCCAGAAAACTAGCTATAAGGTAACTCTCCCATCCAGCTTAATTTAGTGGGATGCTTTTGCTCCTGAGGGATACAGAAGATGTGCACGTTCTGCATGGCGACAGCCACAGCAGAGTTTATCGCACCAAAAACAGTCATTTCAGAGTCTTGCAGGCACAAGGGGAGTTGACAGCAAAGCACTGTTTATTGCTTGGTGACTCGCTACCATCCAAATCACTGCTTTTCAGCCCAGAAATGCGACTGACCTTAGAATATACTTCAAAGCCCTATCCTTCCCCAGACAACACCCCGCTATCCTCAGGTGTGTTGACAGCATTCGAGAGGAAGGGCTAATTGAGCTAAATTGAGCTAAATTTCACCCCCCACTCCTGGGAAAGGCATCAATTCCCATGGGAACAAGTCCCCCCACAAGCCCCTTCCTGCCCTCTAGGGAAGCAGGGACACGGGACACGTCCCAGTGGAGCCCGGGCGCCCCACACGCGCCCCCCCAGGGCGCTGCCGCCCGCACCACCGGTCCCGCTCGCCCGCCCCCACCCCCCCCGCGGCTCCCGCACAGCGGGACCCGGGCACCGCTTCAGGGCGAGGGGAGCCTTGAGCAGCCCTTTCCCCCCCGCGCCAGGGGAGAGGCAGGGAGCAGTAACGGAGGCCCAGGAAGAAAACGGCTCGCTTCCACCTCAACAACCGAGACAACAGGAAACCCCCCACTCGCCGGCGCGGAGGCCGCCGGGGCCAGCGCGGCCCCGCAGGCCGCTGCCCGCCGCGCCTCACCCGCGCCCTCGGCCTCGGCCCGGGCCCGGCGAGGGGCGGGAGGCTTCCCCCGATGTTACCCTCTGCCGCCGGCTGCCGCGTTTGAAAGGGCCGCCAGGGCGGCCATGGCGGAGCCGCCCGCCCGACACGCCGCGGGGAGGAGCAGGAAGCGGCCGCCGCGCCGCGCCGCAGGAAGCGGGCACCGGAGGGGAGGGAGGGGGCGGTGGGATCCGTGGTGGCACCGCCCACTCCCCCGCCGGACCGCGGCGACGGGGCTCCCGGGAGGGGCCGGGCAGCCCCCGGGGTGGCGGGGCCGACGCTGCTTCCGCCAGGTGGCGCTGGGCGCCGGGGAGGCCGTGGCGCGGGCCCGGGCCTGGGCCCTGAGGGGAAGAGAGCGGCCCGGCCCGGCGGCGGGAAGCCGGTGGTTGTGCGCGCGGGGCCGGGGCTTGTGCCGCTGTAGAAACCCGTGCGGGTGTCGCTCCCCGCGCCTCGGCGGACCTGGGCAAGGGGTCTGGTCGAGCCAGTTCTCCCCGTTTCCCGTCTCTTCGAGCGGGGGTCGGGTGCCGGCTGCCCCGGGGAGGGCCGTAGGCCGCGGCACCGCACGCCAGGGCCCAGCGCGGCCTGGAGGTGCCTCAGGTGCAACACAATGGCGGTGTTTGGTGGTGGTGATCAGCTGTCCCTTTCCCCCTGAGTCGGTGGTTCTTGGATGTCCCACTCGTACTAGTGGTTCTCAAGGTTGTCCCCTTCTCCTCATGTTGGAAGTTCTCAAGGTTGTCCCCTTCCCCTTCCGTCAGTGGTTCTCGGATGTTCTGCTCATGTTTGTGGTTCTCAAGGCTCTCCCTTTCCCCTCGCGTTAGTGGTTCTCAAGGCTCCCCCCTTCCCCTTGTGTTGGTGGTTCTCAAGGCTGTCCTTCCCCTTGTGTTGGTGGTTCTCAAGGCTGTCCTCTTCCTCTCATGTTGGTGGTTCCCATCTGTCCCCCTTGTATTGGAGGTTCTTGGCTCCCCCCTTCCTCTCGTGTTGGTGGTTCTCAGCTGTCCTACTCATGTTGCATGGGGTGAGAGCTTTGGGCCAGTGTTCCTGCATCTGCTGCAGTGCAGAAGGATCAGCCGCCTTTTGCTGAAGCTAAGGACCAAGAGCAGAGATGCAAAATGTCTAGGTTCAGTTCTTGTCTGACAGAGGTTTGAAAAGTGTTTCTGCTAGCAAAAAAAAAAATCCACTGTAAATTGGGGTTAGTTATTTTTCACAGGGGTGCTGGGAAGCAGCAGTCACCATTGTGTGAAGCTGAGGTACTGTATCAAAGGCAGAAGACACAAATAAATACATGCCTTTTCTCTCAGCCCACTGAGTAGATAAGAGCATATAGATCCAAATAGACATAGGGTGTTTGTGTTCCTTTACTTACCTTTACTTGCATTATTTTTCCTTACAACTATAAACGTTTGCACTCTAGTGCTGGAAAAAAGTGTCCAAGTGTCAGTTGCCAAGTTTCATATAAAGTTATGCTTTGCTGCAATCTTTGCAACTATTCCTTTTTCATCTACATCTCCTAAAGTAACTTTCAGCAAGGATCCTGTGAAGTCCATCTCATATGTAAAGTTTAATGGGTGCTGGTTTCTGGAGCTGTCACTAGAAGAGTGGAGCAAGTAGGCTCTTACATTAAAGCCGCCTTTCGAGCTTCCATTACCCTAAAAGGTCTTCTGCTTTGTATCATAAATATTTGTAACTTGTGGTCATAACTACCAGCCAGCTGTCCTCCAGCCTTGGAACGGCAACATCTTAAATGTAACTAAGGTGTAATAAACTTAAATAATTCATAATTTTTCATCTTGACTTTATAATAAATGTGTGTTTAACGGTCTGGAATGACTTTAAACACAATAATGTTCAATGCAGTCTCCCTTTCTGTGAAGTTTACCTGACCTCTATAGCTTTCAGGGGCCCAGAGAGAGACTTATGGACATACTTGTCTTTATGCATGGGGTTGTATCTCTGGTGCCAGATCTTCAGCTGATATAAACTGTCACAGCTCTGTTGATTTAAGTAGGGCCAGCGATTTACACAAGTTGAGGATCTGACTCACAGACCTCAATAGGACTGTTCACATATTTAAAGGTAATCAAGTGTGTAAGTGTTTGCAGGCTTGGAGATGATTCACTTGGAATTTTGTCCTAGTAAGAGCTGAGCAAAGGGTAGTTTAGTTTAATACTGGGGAAATATCCATTGCGAAGATGGAGCTGTTGTAATTTAACCAGCTAATGTAATACATATGAAATCATGTTAGAACCTCAGACAGTTTTTCAACTGAAACATCATCATTTGTAATAGGTAAGGTTCTGATTTTTTATGTTTCAGATTAGATGCTGCTCTTATGCCAATGTGAAAACAACCTTTAAATATAGGACCTCGGTGCACTGTATAACTAAGGACAAAAGATTGTGACTATAAATAGCTTTAAAATAAAAATTTAAATACTTGGTCTGATTATATTTTGTAATACTTCCAGTGAAACTTTGTGCAGAATATAAAAATACTGCCTGTGTCATCTGACTCCTTTGATGCACTGCATTATAATTCCTATGTCTAAGTACATATCATGGAGCCAACTTTATTTCTCTTCTATTAATAGTTTGAAATTAGGTCAGTGTTCTTGTAAGGATGGGCTAAGCCTGTACAACTGATTTTAAAGAAATTACCTATATACAAATTTTTGGATTTTTTTTCTCATGCTTACCTACAGTCACACCGTTTCTTATCTGTAATCAGTAATTTTACTGTCCTAGCATATGTATTCTATGCTGGCAGACTTTTTTAGATTTGTTTATAGTGACCCCTGCTGCAAAAGATTAAGACTGACGTTTCTCTAAACCTTTAAAAAGGCATTTACGCAATTATTCGGAGTTCAGTTCAAAAGAACAAACCAATTGTAAATTCAAGTTAAATATGTAAAATTTGAAACTCCCTAATTTATATAAATTTCAATAAAATTAGTCTAATCATATGAGGCTTTTTTTCCTCTCTTACATATGTAGGATTTACTTTCTAATGTAGTTACAAAGTGAAATAGCTTTTCATGCCCCACATGGAATGCTTGTTCTTTGTGTTACTGTTCTTTGATAAGGGCTAGACTTGACAGTGATAAATCATTGTCTGAACTGCTGCATGTTAATGTTTTCCAAGCTCCACTCAGGAAAGCACATGCTTACGTTTATCTCTATTCACCACAGCAAAATAGTAAAAAAGCAGATTAAAGCATAGGACTAAGTTTAAATACAGATTACCACCCTGGTTTCAGAAGGACTTAAGTGTCAGTCTATTCCAGTATTGCCCTGAATAGAATGCTTTCTCAAGCTCGGGCTTAAAAATTCTGCAGCGCAAGGTATGGGTATGTGCTATTTTGCAAGCAAAAGATCCACCTATGCTCTGTGCTGGCCCAAGGCTGCATAGCCACAGCTAGTGCAGCACTTAGCCTGAACTAATGGGCCTGGCTAATGGAGGGCGCTTTCTGCTCTTACGGCTTCCTAGCAGTCTCCAGGCTGGACAAAACAGGCGTATACTTACTTGCAAAAGACACTCCAGGTATACCCACAGTAAAATCTCTCATCTATGTATTAGTATAAAGGTTGTCATATAAATATGTATGCCTGATATGTTTTTTTAACAGCTGTTCTTAAAGAGGCTGCAAAGCCAAGCGAAAAGCCATGCTTTTTTTCTGTAATCTTTATACTGCCCTTTGTGTAAATACTTACTGATGAAAGGAGGCATCCCACAGAAAATTGTGAGATGATCATAGTGAAATAACCACAAGGAGGCAGAATTAAAATCCGAATCGTCCCTTTCCCCCCCCAGAGTCCTTCATGTTGCATTCTCAGTAGCATTCTCATATGGCTGAGTGCAATTTCCTAAGTCTGATAGAAAGGTAAAAGCTAAATTGAGTGCACTTGTCCAATATCCTATATTACCAGTGGAGATTGAATCCTGTATCTTTTCCACAGTAGCCATAGTTTGATATAAAACCAGTGAACTTGGTTGTTTTAGTGTAGGGTGATGGATTATGGGACATAACAGTGGTCAGTGGGAAGAAAGTCAGCATAACTGCATTTCTTGCTGTTTTTCTGGGAGCTGGAAAATTGATGTGACCTGAAGGGTCAGCGGGGCAATATGCTGGGTCTTCCTCTGTCCTCCTTGAGAACTGGAGGAAATCCAGTCCTTTGCAGCGTTCCCGAAAATTTGCCGTTGGAGGTGGATGCTGGATTATTTATGGTATGAGAGTGCAACCTGGTTCTTGGCCACGTTGCAGGGACATGCTGAAGGTCATATTGGTCTGTACTCAGGCGTCATAACTCCTGTTTCCTACTTCAGCGCTTTGGCAGCTCATGAGTTAGCTGCTTCTGCAGCCATTACTGCTGCTTTGGTGATGGT
This sequence comes from Larus michahellis, assembly GCF_964199755.1. Taxonomy (NCBI): domain Eukaryota; kingdom Metazoa; phylum Chordata; class Aves; order Charadriiformes; family Laridae; genus Larus; species Larus michahellis. Next base: position 34,725,264 of record NC_133898.1, read on the forward strand.
GTGAGCTGAACCATGAGATGTTCATGTGTTTTCTTATCATCTTGGCAGACTGACTAAAATTTCCTTAGGAGTGCAACAGGGAGAAGAGAATTGGTGATTTTTAACAGTCCATTTCTCAACAAAAGGTGATAACATGTAATGACATAAAGGTATGTGTACGTAGAGGAGGCCAGAAAGACGGGAGAACTCTGCCAGTGCCCTTAGCTTGTCAGACACCAGAAGATAACTGCATGAACCTCAGCTAATGAGCACTGCTGAGAGGCAGGGTATGTTAGTTTGGGCATGGTGCCACATTAACATGACTCTACATCTTCCAGACGGAAGCTAGCTTATGTCTGGGCAGCTCAGAGCATGAGCAGAGCTTGCTTGTATCTGTCTGCACCTGTCTGCATGGCCTTGCAGATGAAAAAAGCAGTAATTTCCCAATTAATTAGCAAAGGCCTTTTGCAAAGAATGCAGGCATAAGAGCATCTGCCAAAAAAAAAAAAAAAGGCATTGCTTCAAAACCTCCTAAATTTCTCTTTGTCTACAAGGCCTAGAAGAACATGGCCACTGTTGAGTCTACTCTCCATCTTACCAATATACTCTCAAAGAGCTTTTGTGATCCCCATCTGTTTTCCTTTTCTTCTGTTTCTTCCTGCCTTATGTTTATATTGAAAGGTCTCTGAGAGAGAGACTGACCATCTCACCGCCTGCGTTTGTACAAAAATACAGTGTGATGGCATCCTCATCTGTCCCTCTGACTCCTAAACACTGTTGTGTGCCCAGCAGTGATATGGCTGATCTGTATTAAGTAACCATTTGATTTGGGACTGATAGAAATGTCAATCACAAAAAGCAGAGATCTGTCAGGAAATAGTTTGCACTGTATTCAGGTATTCTACTTGCAAACTGGACAAAGCACCGATATTTTTATTTTGTGTGGTAGTGAGCACTTATAAATGGAAGCTCCATGTCACAGTTACTTTCACCACTATTGCAAGCTTGTTGCTTTGGTCAGAAAGTTAGACCCTACCTTTAGCCTATGCCCTGCCTAGCCAGAATGCTAATGTGTCCTGCACCGTTGCAGGCTTTGAATGCCCCACAGTCTTTAAAGTATTTATCATGCTGTCTTCTCAAATGGGGGTCCTCTACACTCAGATCCTAAGTTCCACTTTGAAGAAGACACTGCAACCAACTTTCTTAGTCCAACACCTACTGAATCTATGGGCCATTGCTGTGTAACTTCTCTGTACATGTTTACAGCAGCTCTTCGTTGTGTGTGGATGATGCAGGTTGCGTGGTCCATGTGATGTAGAATCCCTATGCACTTAATAGGCAGAAAGGCCTATTGCCAGTGTGTGTTTGAAGAGCTTCTGAATTGCTCCAGACAGCACTGGTATTTATCCTCACAGCCTTGTTGTTTTCCTGTTGTGAGGGACGAAAGCACAGAACAAATTATGTGCCTTGTGCAAAGGTAGAGAACCGTGTCCTGCACCTTCAAAATGCATTGGTATTCCATACATGACCTGTCAACTCTACAGCTGCAGAGGGGATGATAGTGTGGCTCTTCTCCCCATTGATCCAGCAACTATTTTGCAGAATTACTCCTGAAGCTCCGTTATGTGCTAATATGTCCAGGCTACATACATAATGGAATGGGAAAAGGGCTAAGTCTTGGAAAGAAGGTAATGGATAACGAAAGATGTTTAGACTGAAGTGTAGACTGTTGCTCCTGGGTTACTGCATGCATCTCTTTCAAAAGAGAAGTTCTCTTCAGAATCAGAATCAAACAGTGGCTTAGGGATTGCTAGAGGGCAATTCTACTTCTGTAGAGGTCAGTTATGATTTCTATAAATAAGCATGCTCAAGATTATAATAAACTTTTTTCTAGGCTGCAACAGTTTTTTAGGAAAAGGCATGTTTGGATGAATCAGAACTAAAGTACTTCACTGAAAGTTAGTCCATTGAACTAGCAAAACCCATTATTCCTGTACTGTTATCCATATATAAGTGTTCATCCTCTTTATTTTACCCCATATATATATGTGTGTGTGTGTATATATATTTGCTTATCTGTTCTCTGCATGTGCCACTAGGACGCTTCAGAGGCAAATCAGAGTCTCCAGTTTTCTCTGCTGACTTTGCAGAAGCACGCAGGTCAGGACCTTCAACAGCCACAGGGCCGCGTGTCTTGTTACAGAGGCTCCGAATCCATCACTTCTGAAAACAGGAGACGATGTTGCCAAGTGGTGGGGGGACTAAAGATGTGTCCATTATTCCCATCTGTTCGAATAGCAGCTTAAGTGCTTACAAATTGATCAGATGCTTTCAGCAAGCTATGAAAAGGGCTTCAGTCTAGGGAGCATTAATCTGAATCTCAGTTTCCTCCTCAGCTACAGATGTCCTGTGTCACCTTCGATGAGTGACTCTTTCAGTGCCTCAGTTCCTCATTGGTAAAATGGGCTACTAATAACATTTCCTAAAATGGTGTGTGAGGATAAATAATGACTATGATACACTTGGGTATTAGCACATAAAGGGGCTGCATAAGAATCTTAGGTTTTAGTAACTGGAGATTTTACAGGAAAATTCCTGCCAGAAAAATTTTGCCCAGTCCCAGTCAGTGCATGGACAGTAGCAGTACCTGATGTTTGCGATGTTCCCTACTTGTCTGTTACTTACTGACACAACAGTTTATGCAAGCATAGTTAAACAGTTCTAACCAAGCAATCTGTGGATAATTTTAAGAAAAGAAAGTTTGCGTGTAGTCAAAATGTAGTCATAGTACTAGATTTCATGATACAAATCATGATTTAGAGAACTTCTTTATTTCTTGGTCATCGCTTCCTCTCTTTTCCCATCTTCGAAAGCAAGCTGGTGCTTTAAAATTCACAAGACTTTAAGTGGGTTTCTAAGCACGTGGCAAGTCCACACAACTGCAGCGATGAAAATAAGAGTCACGTAAGGCCTTTATCACCTGCCTGAAATTCCACTGTCTTCAGCAGAGCTGCGGCTGGAGGTGGATTAGCCTGATCCCAGGTGAGGGCTGAGAAAGATGCAGCTCTTGGCTGCAGGCAGAGATGTGTCTTCCCTTGAGATCCAGCCCTTCTGGAACTGATGGCTGCCGTCAACAGGTAGACCATGGTGTGGTTTTCCCTGAGTGAAGTTGGAGCTTGCTTTCTGGTTGTGGTTGTAAACTGTGACAGCATTTTTACTAGCATGGCAGCCTGCAGTTTTGTTAAAAATACTTTGACAATGGCTCTTTTAGTAGTCCTAGTGACCGTTCTTTTAAATAATTACAGTCAGTCTTGCGGACTTGGTCGCAATGTCTGTTCAGTTGGAAGCGTGCACAGTATTTTGTAACCAGGCCAACCCTTTGGAAGGAACATAAATATATGTAATGCTTCATCTTTCCTAGATTTAAAGCAATGCCATTAGGTCCAAGAAACGGTGATCCAGCAGCCTCGGCTTTAATAGTACTAGCAGGCCTAGAAAATGGCCAGTTCGGTTGCTTGTATCTGTCCCTCTTGTCCTGCAGCGTCGCAGGTCATTCATTCTCTGACAAGAAGTTCCAAAAATTCCAGTGAATGGAGAATGTCGACACATAAATCTTGGTTGCTATTTCTGTAAAATAACTATTACAGTAACTAACTATATATAGCCAGAAGTAATTGCTTCTGTAAATAAAATACCAGTGAACACATTACAAGATTAAAGAGAAACTTTGAGCTTCCATCACAGCTATTTGCCGACTCCCACCCATATACACACGATGACTTTACAGTCATAGCTCTGCAATGCCACGAGATTTAATTTAGAATATGCGTGGCGTATTACACTTCCTCACATTCCTAAATGAAGTGTTCTTTCATTAGCTGCTTAGTTCTCATTTTAGCTGGCCACTTCACCTTTTCACTGGTGAAGAAAAGTACAGTCGTTTAACCTAAATATAGGTTAACCTAAATATACTGCAATGCAATTATTTGTTATTCTTACTTTATAGTTAGGATTTAAAATGCATAATAAAAGGTTTAGGTGACCATAGGGCTTTGGATGTATTATTTAGAAATATTATTTTGAAACTCCCGCTCTTTAAAAAAAGTCCCTTTAAGATGGCAGTTATAGGTAGTAAAAGTGAGATAAATTGCTAGAAGATCAGAAGTGGTGCATCTTAATAAATGTGTGATCAATCTTTGAGAGGGAAGGTGATATTAAATAGTTTGAATACCATGCTGCTATAGGAAGAGACACCGGTTAAATAGCTTTGAAGGTAAATTTATAGTGCTCTCTACCATTCAGTGAAGGAGAAGAGTTATTGCCCGTAAACTGTGGGGTTTTTGCTTACTACTGAAGGTAAAACTGGAAAGCCTGCTCATCCTTTATACCTTTTATTGGTAGGGGTTTTAACAAGTTCACATGTGAGAAGTATAGAGGGCACCTACATAAGGGTTTGAAAGTATCTGATTTTTCCTTCTCTATTTTGTCATCGTTTAGATAAAGCTGGTTTTGCATGTGGACCTTTTGGAAAGAATACAAGTCTATTCCTATGAAATACCTTTTGCTGATTTGGTCTTTATTGTTGTTTCCGTTAATATTATCATGAGATCTGGGAGCCACAGTGATTGAGCAGGATGCTACCAAGCTGTAGGTAGAAGAAAAGCAAGCCGGTGTTATGCGCATTTGTAGGTGTCACAGTGAAGGAGAGTTTTGGGTCTGAAGCCCAATGGGCAGATGGGCACAGGTCTCCAGGGAACTCCTAGGCATCAGGGCAGCATAGAAGAAAAAAAAAAACCTCTGTGCTTGAATTAAAATGTAAGAAATGAGTTTGGCCTGCTTCTAAGAGTCAGTGATCAGAGATGGGTGTTGACATCTTGTTAGAAAGGAGCTATTGTAGGCAGGGTGGGGATGGGCTGCATAGGAACCTGAAAGTGAAAATCAACAGAATGAGTTCACGCGAACAGAAGTAAATGCGAGCAACCAGTATGTTGTTTTAGGCAAAAACCTACACAAATCCTTACAACATTCTGAATGAACAGGAGTGGTGCAGGAATACAGCTGTCATAACCAGAAAAGCAGGCTGATGCTTCATTGTGTCTTGGACAGGCTGTGATTGAAGATTTCATTGCTGAAAAAATCAGCAAGACAAACTCTGAAGATAGCTCAGAGTAGAAGATGACGCCTATGTTATTAGACCTGACAGTACTGTGACAAGAAAGCAGATAACAAGAAAGATTCACTATGGGAAACAACATCATATAAATTTGTTTGTTTTGTCTCTTTGTATTTGAATACGTTTGCAGCAATTCAACATCTGCTCCCCAAAATCGCAGGCATTTGTGTTCTCAACTTGTTGTCAAACAAAATGACATCAGGTAACAACCTGTACTTCGGCAGTGCTGCTTCAGTAACAACAGTAATAAATGCTGTTGATGGTCAATAACTCAGTGTCACAACTGTATCCCAGCCGCAAATACACACGATACCAAAGAGCACCCCCTTTACTCCCCTTTGCCTCTTCCCTGTGTCCCAGCTCCACTGCTCTATAGCCTTCCTTTCTTCCACTCTTTCCTTTCTTCCCATCTCCCGGAGGCACAGTGAGATAACACACGTCGTGTCCAGTGGAGAACAGAGAAAAATTGGGATACGAGGTGCCCAAGTTTCCTGCCCCTATAGCTCTGGAGATCTGGAAGACAAGCTGTTATAGTTTGAGAAATCTGCAACAATTTAATGTTGTTTAGACAATTCTCACACCTGATGACCCCTCCCCACCTGGGAAGGGGAATCGGGGAAAAACAAGGAAACATGAGGGTTGAAATGTAAATCGTTTTAATAGGATAAGACTAAATAATTAACATTGATAATGCTAAAGAACCAGTATTGATCCTAATACCAATATAAAATATACAAGGATTATGGTCAGCCAATTCTATCAGTGGGAAGCTGTGCGCTCCCAGCAGTGGACAGCAAGTGTGGGACACTGCAAGTGCTACGGCTTCAGGAGGAAGGGAAGGGCTCAGGGGTCCAGCACCGGGGCAAGAAGTTCTCTGGACCACTGTTGTCAAGGGACAGAGAGAGCGAGCACTACACAGCAAACTGTCTAATTTGTATTGAATGTGACGTTCATGGTATGAAATAATCCTGTTGGCCAGCTTGGGTCAAGTGCCCAGGTCTTGCTCTTCCTCGTCCCTGCCCCTGGCTAGCTTGGAAACACCGAGACCTTGAATCCCACATACCCTAGCTGGCTATAAAGTAAATATTTTCATGAACTTAGACACTAGAGTCTTCTAAAAGCGCAGTGTTCCCAAGCACTACGAGAGAAATTAGTCCCGCGTCGCTCAAACCAGGACACAAGCGTGTCCCTGTATCGGGCTGGGCTGCAGGCCCATGCCCCAGCCTGGACTGCAGGCAGGCTTTGTCTAACAAGCCCATCAGATGGGCTCGGGTTAATAGTCGGAGAGAAAGAGCCTGAGGGCCCTAAAACTTCATAGCCTGTGTCCTGAAGATTTTGTAGCGTCCAGATATTTGGTAGCTTTGTGATATATTTTTGCATTAGTACAATAAATATCCAAATGTTCTCATCCACTGTGAGTAACGGTAGTAAATATAGACTGGGCTCTGCCTCTCATCCTTTCTATGCAGAACCATTATTTTAGCACCACTTTTCACCCGTCCAAGGAAAGTTGTAGGGTCAAGCTACTAGTTTACTACAAACTGCTTAAATTGATGCTTACTAGAGGGTAGGCTATTATCAGAAAGAGCTGTGTCAGGGAAATTGTATCTCGCAAAAATTGGTTTCATATGTATGATCACCAGGTTCACATAGAAAGGCTAGCACAGGGATGTGAGGTACTAATCTAAGTATATATAATCTTTCACTTCTTGATCAGCCACAAACTCTTCTGAGCTTGTTGTATTCCCTGTTTGTGTGATGGGAGTGCTGTGTGCAGATTTTGTCATTTGTGGTGAAGATTTGCCATAAATGACCAGTATGATCAATCTCCTGTGTGTACCAGACAGCTCTCTTCTGCCCAGATCGAGAAACGCTTCTCTAGAAAGTGCCTCTGTGAAAAAAGTTGACTGGAAGATCTCAACCTTCTCTCAAGAGAAACACAGAGATTGAAGTCCCAGTGCTTGGCCCATTAAAGAAGGTACTGAGTGAGTTTCCTATAGAGTTTGGAAAGGCCCTCCATAGAATTAAATCAATTTTAAGTTGCCTTCCTAAGAGAGCTTTTGGAAGCTGTATTATAAAGCAGAAGGATATAGGCAGGTATGTTGACCAGGCTGTTTGAAGGACAAATCTAGAAAACATTCCTATCCAGGACAGTTCCTAGGAACATGTTTAACTTTAACCATGCAGTGTACATCGATCCTGCATTTCCCATCTGGTGAGGATGGAGCATTTGTGCCTTTCCATTGCAGTAACTGCACCCTTCCAGTGCAGTAACTTGCTGCTGCTTCGTCTCCCCTAACTTCAGCTGAAGCTCCCTGAACTCACTTGTGTCAAATGGAGAACCAGTTCAGAAAACCGTATGTGCACAACATGTCTTTTTTCATTCCGAAGCACTTTGCTGAAGTTACAGAGGTCTTTTTAACCTGAACATATGCTTCAGTACATAGCTCCATGGCTTCAGAACAGCTGTGGTACAACTACAGGTTATCTCCTAAGGTAAATAAGCACTCACCTGCTAAACTAGAAAAAAAAAAATCCCTATTAAGTGTTTTTCAGACAGCTTACAATAAATAGATTATCCTCCACTTCATGCAATCCACTAATAGTCAAGAAAGAGAAGGAAAGCGTCCACATTTTCTATTCCACATGGTGATGCACTGTCCTTATGGAAAAAGGTGAGTAGCAACATGTTACAGCTTGTCATCATCAAATACCTTTCTGAACCTGTCTCTCATCAGTAGACTTGTATTCCCCAAGTAAGGAGTATTAAGTTTCAGTGAAAGACTTGAATTGTTCCATTAATGACCTACTGGATGAAGTAGGATTCAGTGTTTTTTACTTCAACAATCCCAGACTTGAAATATTTGAACTCCCTGTCACTTCAGCTTGTCTGTTTTCCTGATCAATATTCCCAGAGATCCAATCGTTGGATAAATTTCTGAATCAGCAGGAGACATCTGAACTCTTTCCAAAATTACAAAATAGAGGTTGTTAAAATTAGGTATTCGCAGCCATTATATCTCAGTACAGCGCCATAACTTTAAAAGGTGCTAAGTACAATGGGAGCTTTGCCTCATGGTCTTGTCAATGGCCCTGGAGACCAGAACTTCAAAATGTAAATATCCCAGGGCATTTGAAATTGTTGGTTTCTGTCCTTTCAGAGTGAGAAGAAAAAGAAACTTAGACAAAGTCTTCTTAAGGAAAATGTCTCATTTAAGACTCATAACTTTGAAACAATTATACTCATTTTTCCAGGCTTGGCATTTCTTAGGTCACAACAAAATTAAAAAAAAAACACCCCAAAACAAACTAGGTGTGATGTTACTGTCTTCTGCCATTATTGAAATATTCAGGCATAAAATATGCTACTGAAACATCTGAAAAAGGTTATGTTATTAATCCACACATAACTTAGAAATGTTTGGAATGATATTACTCAAACTTTTATACAAAAAAAAGATCAAGCAAAACCAGAACAGTTTCAGTCCAAAAGAAGTATTTGGTAAAGTTACGAATACATCAGCACCGACTTGGAAAAATGTGTTAGAATTATAGATTAAATTCGACTTTGATTATACCGGATAATAGCTGTTTCTCTGAAACTAAATACTTACTAATTATAAAACCATATTACAGTTTTTAACCTGATTGCTATCCCCCCTTTCCTTCCGCTCTCCCTTATGACTCCTTCGTGCAGATCACAGCTTTCTGCATTTTGGAGCAAGCGTCAGCTCCCTTCACATGTTGGAGGAAGAGGTACATAAAGGAGCAGTGCTCCTATAATTTATAAATATGCGTTTATCCCAATAAATAAAGTGCCAACATTTCTCTCCGGGCTAAATGCAGTGTAAAAAAATCAATTACAAACTGGAGCAGAAGAGCACAGAACAGAAATCTCATTACTTTGAAAGGGATACAAAGATATGTTAATGTCAGTATAAACAAATAGATTAAAACAAACAAATGGGGGAAAACAAAAGTGAGGCAAAGATGTACTACATGATCTAAATGAATATATACATTTAATTATTATTTTATTAAGAATGATGTTGTGTAGGGACTGTGGTACCTACAAGAATAGTAGAGTAACTCAAAAGCAGAAACGTTAGTGTTTTCTCTAGGCTACTTTTTAAAGCGTCACATCTAGACCTCTAGATGAAGTGAATTTCTTCCGCTTCCAGTAAGGATGGGTGAAGGACACTAGATTCCCTAGACTCGGACAGAATGTTGAAACCTTGGATATTGAGGATCTCCCAAGGGACTCCTTTAGTTATATTAATATTAGAGATGGGAAATATTTTTCATGAATAGCACGTCAGAAAAATGCCATGCCCTTATGATTATGCCATACATTTTCATCAAATTATTTTGACAGTTAAGGACAGAGCAAAAAATAAATGCACAATGGTTTTATTAATATTTAATATTTTTTTTCAAAGAAACACTGTAACTAATCTAATTTAAACATTTTAATTAACATTCAGGCCACCTGGAAAAAACCACTCATTTAACTTGTCCTATTTTGGATTTGCTAGGAGTCGGCAGCCCTACATTTGATTCCTTTGGATCAGTTACGTATTTGACTTTCGAAGAGCAGCATTAGGGCAAGTATCCCCCTATTAGTTTGTTTAAATTCAGATAACAAGTGACATAATTGTATGAGATTTGGATGAAGGCACTCAGCTCTCTCACATATATTTTGGAGTGTCTGATTTCCCTAAAAAAAAAACAAACCAAACCCCCATTTTCATAGGAAGACTTTAAATTCCATGATGGATTATTTTCATTCGAGAGCTAGATTGGTTTCAGATACTGAACATTTGTAGTCTATGCTATTGCTTTTTTCTTTTTGCCCCCAAATGTTTGATAAGTCCAAAAGCAGAAATATTTACGGTAGAGAGAGAGCAAAAAGATGTCTCTTAGAAGTTATCTGGTAAACATAAATGAATTTAGACTTATTTTTTAATGTATTTAGACAAAATAAAAACCAAAACTGTTGTTTTCTTTGATTCTCATAAGGAAGAAAACATGTTTTTATAATTAGATCAAATACAAATTTTCTTTGCCTTTATAGAATAGCTACCAAATCCTAAAATGAAAGTATGAAAGTCAAGAGGGTGCTTTGAGGATAGACGTGTGAAAGTTTTGTAGAAGGGTATGAGGTTACAGAGGTATAATTACTAATTCATTAGTACTAACTCAGACCTGTAGTGCTCAGCTCAGGCTCAGAAGTTGCCTATACCTGTATGTAATGGGAGCAGACCGTGCCCTGTCTTGCCGCAAGTGTTCTGCTTTGCAGAATCACATCCTTTGCTTTCTGCCCCTCTCGTGCTGTGTTAGAAGAAACTGGGATTGCACTGAAGGAAGAAATTCTTTGCGTTATTGAGTTACTGCTTCTACAATCCAGTAAAGAAAAGACTAAGAAAAAGAGATTAAGCTTTTAGCTGGACAGATAGTGAGGTGGGTATGTTTCAGGCATGAAATGCAGAAGAAAAATGGAGTATTACAAACTTACAACCACATCCACAAACATAAACAGGAGAAAGAAAAGTAAAATAAAACGTGGAGGAGTAATTGCGACCTGCTAATCCTTTCTGTCTTTATTCCATTTGTGAATTCTGAAGTCATGAGTCATGTTAGTCTGGTGGTCAACTGTTTTCTACTCTGTGTTTGCCAGTCAAGGCCCGTTAGGCATCACCACGTGGGAAAAGATGTGTCTGTCAGTCCACACCTCAAAGTTTTCTCCCAGCATTGACTCCCTTCCTTCCCTTATGAGAAGTATGTTAGAGCAAAAACCGTTGCTGGTCTGCTCACATCTTACAAGAGTTGAAACTGCCAACTATACTAGGAAATGAAGCTTGGCTTTAGCTACTTAAAAGACATAAATATTATGTACTTGTGTAGCTAGGTGCTACGTTCCAGTTCTCCAAAGACATGTGCAGGAATAAGTCTACTGAAGAGCCATGAATCCTGACATTTCAGATTGTATGGTGTTATGCACATACCTCAAGGCCTTTTTAGGCTTTGGCCATCATTGTAACTGGTTAATGAAGCCAGGTAGAAAACATAACTCAGCATGCCCTACATGTCTTGAGTGGCAATACTGCAAATACTGTAAATCATTACATCACTTCTTTATTCTGCCTTAGTTTCTCTATTTTAGAAAGATCTTGACTACTACAGTGGCAAAAGGCTGGAGGAGGGCTGTGGAAATAATGAGATACAAGTTTTATTAATGACTGTTAATGACTTTATCTGTGATTTTAAGCAGGTGATTAGGACTAAATTCTCAAAACTGCCCACTTAACTTGAGATACCTAAAATCTCTCCAGTCAGATAATTTACAATTAAAGCACTCAAAATTCAGAGACACTTCTGAAATGTAGCCCTTTAATCATTCTCTTTCTCAGCCCCCCTCTCTGTAAAGTGGAGATAATACCTACTTTGGAAAAGCACGTTCTGTTTATATTTAATTGATACCACTGAACTGATGCATAATTTAAAATCATGACAAAAATTAGCAGAAGCTGGTAATGATAGTTACACCTTGGGTACACTTATTACTCCACTGCAGCTTGTCAGCTGTGAAATGAGTTTACCTTCGCGTGTCACATGTAACAGTGACAGATGCTTCAAACACTCTACAGGGTTCTGGGTAAGGCAGTAAGATGAATCTTCAGCTAAGTGCATACACCCTGCCACTACTCTCAGGAGCCTTTCTACATACAGTGATAACTAGGCACACAAATATCAAGTTGCCCTGACTCAGAGCTTCCCTTATTTTTTAAATTTCTTCAGGTTTAACCACACTAAATAGTTCAGCAGAACGGTAGGCCTTTCTAGCCTGTTCTTGTGGTTTGCTGTATCCTGCCATACAGCGTATGGCTTGCACTCCTGTAGGGCACTTCTGGTACTTCTGTAGGATACTGTGGGGTACACTTCTTCCAAGACTCATTCCATGCACGTGAAGAGGCTGATCTAGGCTAGGGGACTCTTTCTTGCATCCTGATCCATTCCAGAATTCTCTCCTTGTCACTCTGTCCCAAAATTACTCCCAGCAAGGGCAATCTGATCATTGAGTCTGAATTATCAACAGAGTCCTATTATAGTCCTGAGCAACACCAGTAAACTGGAAGTTTCCCTGCCCAAGAAACCTGTTGTAAATTCTCTAGATGAGAGCTGATAAACCAAGAATGGATCGGATCTGCCTTTTACCCTCCACGAGTTTCTTCAGCAACTCCATGTCTAGAATAGCAACAATCCTGCAAATGGCAAACCCACAATGAATGCTGCCAGCAAAGAAAGCTACATATGTGAAGGCTGAGAAGATACATGTATTAGACCAAGGGGATACCTATTTATATATTTGGAATACATTTCCAGTATAGAAATACCACTGCATTTTTCCAGAGAGATGTACAGTGCTAAAGCTTTTTATATCAGTATAATAAAATCACCATCCACAAGCAAGGAAATAATAATAAAAAAACCCTACAATGATGAGACTCCCTGGCACAGCTGTGTTTGTCTGGGATCATTCTGCTCTACGGCCCTGTCCAACTGAGCCAGAAGGCTTTAGCCTAGATGTGACCTAAGCGTATGTCCTGCAACTGGTGGTATGTTTTTGTAGCACATGCAGATATGCTTGAACTGGCTCTAATCTATCTAGCTCAGATAAGAATTGCTAGGAAGGTATGATATCATGGGTTTCGGTCTTGGCTAGCAAACCAGGTGCATACCTGAAACCAGGCTGGCTGGTAGACGGGGCACTGAAGTCACCATGTCACTCTCTCTGCCAGAACCACGTACCATAGAGCTGCAAATCCCATAGTCCCACATCAATTGCAATGCAGATGTATTCTGAGAGATTTATTCCCAATGAAAGCTAAGAAATTGAGGTAGAGTTTAGTATATTCTTTTAAAAGAGGCTGGAAAGAGTACCGAAAGTGTAATTAAACTAGAGAGAGTTGGAGAGCTAATTAATCACACATTGACAAGATCTCTTTTGCTGAAACATTTCACAGAAAACATTAGGAGTGCCTTAAGTAACTTCCTCAGGTACATGCTTTGCGAGTGAAGAATAAATTAGTAGAAAATTGGCTGGACACAAGGGAAACCTTGGAATGGAGTTGGAGGTTGGATCAAGCTCAACAAGCTGGCCTTTTTCTTTAGAAAAGATGAATTAGCTATCGGTATACCCTAAAGATCATCTGCAGCATGACAGGAGTGAAAATGCTCTCGATGATGCTTTTTTCATAACCATGTGTCCAAAATTAGATATCTAAATAATAATTTGACTTTCAAAGATAGTCAGCATTCACCAGAAATCTTTGATTTCTTGCCAGGGAGGGACTGATCTCACTAACACTCCACTATTGCACTTGTATAAGCATATTCATTAAGTTCAAAGGAACTCAGTGGATGTACTCATGCTAGTGAACATCTTCACATACACGATGCTTGGAATATGTTCATGTCCAGTGTGGATTCAGAGCCAAAGTTCCTCAAATTTCACGAGGTTTATAACTTGGGTTCTGGCTTTTATTTCATTTTTGACGTAAAGACATTTCTGAAAATCTCTCCTTGCATGCAAGCCTGATTTTATTCCTTGGGCATCTGTTTAGTATAACTTCAAGAAATGACACTCCTTTTAAAAATAAAAAAAAAAAACCACAAAATCTCCTCTTGTTCTTTCATGTTGCTGTACTTGGAAAAGCCTGAAAATATGCTGACAGTTCTCAAAGCAATTCTTCAGGAAAGCGCTAGAAACTGATATAAGCGTTCGTTTTGTAAAGACTGAGCCAGATAGATTCCCCTGCCAGTTGGACTGTAAAAAAAAAAAAAAATCTTCTCGAAAATCCAGTCAAACTATCCATCATCCTTGGGCAAGCACACCTCTGAAGCAGTTGCAGTTGTGTCTCTGATAATGGCATAAAGCCCGTTGCAAGCCCTGGAAAGACTTTACACGCTCCCTCCACCAGATAGTGCTGTTTCTCCACAGAGCTATTGAGGACTCACAGGCCAGGGAAAGGTCAGGGGCTGACTCAAGGTAACAGACCGCCTGCAGCTTGCTCGTCCCTCCCTGCCACTGCCACTGCCACTGCCACTGCCACTCTGCGTGGAACAGGGGAGGCGCGGCCTGAGAGGGGTTTGCGGGAGTAAAACCGCGTGGTGGAAGGCTGCTGTCTGCAGACGGCTGCGTGCGGGTGTTGCCATCACTGCTATCCACGACCAGTTTGATGTGGTCGCTTTCCTAAAGTAAGAATGCAAATAGATGCTGATGGAAATAGGCCACGCTTTTATGGTCTCGCGGGGGTCTTTTTGTTACAGCTTTACAGGACACCCTAACCATGCAGTGGTCTGTCAAGTAATCAATCAGTCGGACAACACCGATTGCAATTGTTGAGAGGCAACACTGGTGAAAAATCAAAACACCAACGTGCAGACGCTCCCACAGGTGAGCAGCGTACACCGGGAGCAACCCTGACACAAGCTACCTGCAGTTTGGTCTCAGAGGGCTGAGCAGAGGGACTTCTCCCAGAAGAAGTTACTTCTGCGGAGTAGATGGGTCTCCTTAACCAGTCCTGAGTCTGCCTGCCCTGTAGACCTTCAGTATCCTCCTAAAAAAAATAATACCTAAAGCATAATAGCTACAGGGCATGGTTTAGTTTACTACTCTGATGTAGCCTTTGTAACAGAGTACAGAAATGCACCCAGAGTGCTTCTCACTGCCTTGCGGCAGGAGAAATATTGCATGTGCAGTACCTTCCTCTCCTAACCCTCCCCTGAGAAATAGAAGGAATAGCATTTGCTCTTCAACGCTTACAGAACCAAATCCTTCCCAACCCACAGCAAGAGAACAGAAAAAAAAATAAATCAAGCAAACAAATATTTTAAAACCTTTCAGGTGGAAAATGGTACTTAAAGTTGGAATGTTCCTTGCTGTCCGTTACTTAGAATTTTTGAGACCACTGAGCCATTTCTCGGATGAATTTTGCAGGAAGCATTGTAATGTCGCTCAATGTACCTGAGTTACTGGATTTTAAGAATATTGTTCTGGGGTCTTTTGGTAAGTTAATAACTGCTTAGTGTTAGAAGTTCAGTCTTGACATAAACATGCTTTCCCAAAGTATAAGAAAAAAAAATAAAAATGAAAACAGTGCAAGGTATGGGTGTTTTCCTAAGCCATGTAAGGCCTGAGCTGTCTGATCCTAAGTGAGCTTGTAAATCTTTACTCACGCAGGCAGTCTCTTTAGGAAAAATTATTTGTGAGACCCAACCTCAGCTTGTTTCAGCGCATGGAAAAGTGCAGATGGCTCAAATTAGATATCAGAGCCTAGCTATGCAGGCAGTAGATTGTATATGTGATTAGCCAAATATAAGGTTTATTTATATTATATTGTATGCTGCATTAATACTGTCTGTATTTATTCAGACTTTTGTAATACGTGTGTGTGATCTCACAGAGATGCTAGGTCATTAAACTCACCATGGAGACTGTGTTTACTTAAATCTTACCTTGGGCATTTGGAATACATGCAGTTGCAGGCCTCTTAAAAATAAACAGAAAAAATTAAACAATGTATCAGTTTGGCTTGTATGTTTTCCAATATCTAAGGAAATTGAGCATATTGTTTACATTACTGTTATCCAGAAACAGCACAAACACATCCAGAAGAAAGGTTTGATTATTGAGTTCCTTCTGACACACTAATGTAAGACCATATAGCTTAATATATAGTACTGTAAGTGCTAGGCTGTGAATGGGGGTGGGAGGAAAAGAGTAGGTGATTCTCGTATTTCTAGCAGGGCCTGCAAGTACAGTCCTTTACAGAAATAACGCGATAGATGTATCACGGCTGCCGTGAGCCCAGCAAAGGCTGAATTGCAAAGGAAGACATTTCCTGTAATTGGCTCCATATCACAGCTTTGTATCAAAGGATTCTGCTTGGGGACTATCAAGATGATAATGAACATGGAGATTTTACTATACTTCTACTTTGACTAGTAGATTGAGTGGCAAGAGGCAGCAAAAAGTCTTTCTTCCATTGACGCGAATGCTCTCTTGACCCTTAGGCTTCATTAGCTTCAGTATCTTCTATCTGGAAACTACTCTGGAAGCACAGACTGGAGCTATTTCATCAGCTCCAAATATAACACCTGCCTCCTGCGCCATTACCCGTAGAAATCCATAATCACCTGTTCTTTGCTCTCCAGTCAGGAAAATCAGGTCCAGATCAAGGACTGGGTGCTCATCTTTTATATCCTTACTCAACTGGATCCATGCAATTGAGTTTCTCTTTTTTTTACATGGCCTGAGCCTTCGAAGAACCGCGGCCGCCCTCCTGGGTGCCACAGCTGGCCCTCCGTTCCTCCTGTGGAGTTACAGTGAATTCAAATCCCATCGAAGGGCAAAGCCCAGCCCTTTTCCAGTGACTTTCTCACAAAAGACTGGCAAAATCAGTAACTAAAAATAAATACGGCAGTAGTGGTTTTCACCAAAGGAAACCATCTAGATCCTGAGTATGTTTGCTCCGAGGAGGAGGAAAGCCAGGCTACGCAGTTTCCCAGTTATTTAATACAGTATTGTGGTACCACGGTCATGAAAATGACTGAAATCTGACATGACATGTAGATAACGTTCAGTCACATAGTGAGAACACCCTTTTGCCCTTTCGGAAGAATTTTTTTTCCCCCATTTCAGTACCTTTGTCGGGCAGTGGCGGCCGGCGCCCCGCGGTGCCCTCCCTCAGCCGGGGCCAGCGGGGAGGCGCTGGGCAACGAGGGGCTGAGGTGGGGCGAGCTCTGACCGGCTCCTCCGGGCCAGGTGACCCGCAACAGACAAAGGGGCTGGCGGCCACCCACCGCCACGGGGTGACAGCCGTTCCAGAGGCGCTTTCTGCCACCCCCCCTCCCCGGGCCGGGCCAAGCCAGGCCGCCTCTCCCGGCCGGGGGAAGGGCGGCCGCGGGCCGGTCGGGGCGGGCCCGGCGAGGCCGCTTCCCCTGGCGGCGGACGGCACTTCCCGGCGCTCGCACACCGCGGGGAAACTCTTCCTCCGGTCCGGCCCGGCCCGGCCCCCGCTGACGTAGCGGTGTCTCTGCCGCCGCGGCGGCGGGCGGGCAGGCGGGGGCCGCGGGGCCGGGGGGGTGGCGGTTGGCGGCGCGGGCCGGGGCTCGGCTCTGTCAGGCGGCAGGGCCGGCGCTCGGCGGGCTGGTTGCCCGTCGGGCGCAGCGGAGGGGTCCCGGGGGCGGCGCTGTCAGGCAGAGGAGAGCGGGAAGGGCCCTGTGGGAAGGGGCCTTCCCACCCCCCACCTTCTGTCGCCGCCGCCGCCAGGCGCGCTGGAAGCGGCCGTGGCGGTTAACGGCAGCGCCGCGCGGCGGCCGGGGGCAGGACCTCGGTGATCGCGCACGTTAACACGGGGCGGGAGGGGGGGGGTTTCCACACTCGGTTCAACACTTTATCCTGCGAAGAAGAAGAGGAGGAGGAGGAGGAAGGGGAGGGAGGAGGAAGGCAGGCAGGCAGAGGCCCCCCGCGGAGGAGCGGCGGCCCGCGGGAGCAGCGGCCCCGGCGGTTTCCCAGCCGGTGGCGGCGGCCGCGTTGCTCCCCCGAGAGGCAAAACTTTCTACACACACTCTCACACACACACACTCACACCCCCGCAGGGCCGGGGCTGCCTCCGCACACTCGCACCACACACACACACTGACGTCTTTTGCGCATTTCCTGCGCTGGAGCGAGCGGCGGAGCGGCACCGGCAGGCGGGCTGGGGCTGCGGGGCGCGGCGGCGGCGCGGAGAGGAGAGGAGCGGAGGGAGGGAGGGAGGCGGCCGGCGAGCGGGAGGGAGGGAGGGAGGGAGGCGGGCGGGGGGCGGCCGGCGGGAGGAGGAGGAGGAGGAGGCGGCGGCGGCGGCTCTGCCCATCGCCAGGGCGGCGGCCGCCCAAGCCGGAGCCCGCCGAGACCCGCGGGGCCCTGCTCCGCTGCCGTCGCTCCCCCTCCCAGTCCCCCCTCCGACACCCCATGCGCGGGGGTCGCTCCGCTGGGTCTTCGGCCTTGGCGGCGGCGGAGGGGGAGGAGGAGGCGGCGCAGGACGGGCGGCTTCGGGCTCCGTCGCGGATGGAAGGTCCCCGGGTGGATGTTTGCTGAGCGGAGGCTGTGCAGTAGGCAGGGCTGGTGGGTCGGCCGGTGTTTCTGATTTGCGTGTGTGTGTGTGTGTGAGTGAGTGAGTGTGCGTGTGTGTGTATTGTTGTGCGGCGGCACGGGCAGGACTGGCGTGTGCGGGAGCCTGGGATCGCGGCTCTGCCTCCTCTTGCAAAGCCTGATCCAGGATTATGGTCTAGGTGAAGGGAGAAGGCTCTTGCTCGCCCCAGGGGTTGATTATGCTCGGGTTTTGATTGCATTCGGGGGTTTCTGCAGCCGCGGACGCCTCCCCTTCCCCGGCGGCCCCCCTCCCTTGTTTTCCGTTAGAAACACGGGCAAGAAAATAAATGTATTCACTGGGTGTCGCAAGAGCAAAGGCTAAATAATCAAAGGTAACAGCGGCAGCAGCAGCAAGGCGAAGAGACCCGCACTGTATCCTGCTCCCCCGCTCCCAGACCTGCCCTCCTATTTATTGGCGAGACCTTCCTCCCTCCCTCCCGGTGCGAGTGCGTTGTGCGAGTGTTTAATCCCGGGAAAAGTGCAGCCATCCAGCCATGGTGGTTTTTAATGGCTTGCTGAAAATCAAGATCTGCGAGGCGGTGAATCTGAAACCCACGGCGTGGTCTCTGAGGCATGCGGTGGGTCCCAGGCCACAGACCTTTTTGCTGGACCCGTACATAGCCCTCAATGTGGACGACTCCAGGATCGGGCAGACCTCAACCAAGCAAAAGACCAACAGTCCTGCTTGGAACGATGAATTTGTCACCGACGTTTGTAATGGCAGGAAGATAGAGATGGCTGTTTTCCATGATGCCCCCATCGGGTACGACGATTTTGTAGCTAACTGCACTATACAGTTTGAGGACTTGCTGCAGAACGGGAGCCGCCACTTCGAGGACTGGGTAAGTGTTTGCGCTGTAGATACATACATGTACATATGATTTTCAGTGGCATGGCTCTGGATGCAACATCTGTCTTGCAGAGCTAGGTTGCCAAGGGCATGTAATGGCTCTGGAGGCTTTTCATTATTTCCACGCTTTGTTATACTGAGATAGTCATGGTTACTGTATATCTAATGCATGTGGTCTACAGGCACGGGAGGAAAGAAAAATATGCTGAATCTAAGTAAGAGATGCATAATTACCACGTCAGTTTCTGAAATTACGTTACATAAATACAAGTCTGCTTATCTTATTGTGTTTGAAAAACCCTAACCAAATGCATCCAAACAGAACATTACCGCAAAACCCAGATCCAGCATTTAGACCGAGTTCATAATTTCAGTGTGAACGCTGTTGGTCAGCCTGGCAATGACAAGCCTTAAAAATGCAGACCTGACCTCTGATACGAGCCACTTCAGGGTCTTCGTATCACTTGAAAGCTCACTGCATCAACACTGATGCTCCTCCTTCCTTCCCCCAGATGATCTACACCTTTATGCATAGAGCTAATACAATTCTTCTTGAATACCTGAAACTGATAAAAGGGTCCTGGGATTTTGGCCCCAACTAGACAAATTCTATTGCCTATATGAACAATGTATCTAACAGCTACAACATCTTAAAAGACCCAGAGGCTAACATGCCTCAGTGGGAGTACAAAAAAAGCTGGAAAATCCTTGATCTGACATCCTCAGGTACTGTGATTTAACATGGAAATATCAAACAAACAAACAAAAAAAAAACCCCACAGGAAACATGAATGTGCACATTTCACATTTCTGCAGGTAAACAGTTAAAAGTTATATATTTTAAATACGATATATAATAAAACAAAAGTAGCTGTCTTCTCATTTTAAATGTGCCCTGCTTGACCAGCCATCTGAAATGTGTATGCTCATATTTTTATGTATTTATTTGTTATGGTCAAGGATAGTAGTCAGGGCAGTATTTCTTTGGCAAAGAGACAAAGAACCCAGGACCAAAGTAAAAATAGCGAGAGTTAATAGCTCTGAGTTTCATGTATTCTTTGGGTCTTCTTTACTTAATGCAGTGGTATAAAGAGATGTCAGAATGATGGAAAGGCGTGAAAGAATTAGGCTGTATTTATGCTGAATAACTTTACTGTTAAACTTCTATGTTTACAACTTTAAAATATTTTTTACCTCTGATACATATGTTACATTGTGATAATTAGGATCTAGATTATTCTGATGCTCTAAAAAGCTACGCATTAGTAAGCTCGGATGGTAAAACTGGGTGATAGGGAGAGGAAAAATAGCCAACTCATGAAAAGACAAATGCAGCACTATTGCAGATGTCTTTTACCTGGATTGAATGATAATCCAGTTGTGGTTCTCCTGAAATCAAGGGGGGTTTCATTTTTGAGACCAGTGGGATGAGAACATCGTCACAGGTTTTTAGTGAGAGAATAATAATTTCATATGTTCTTTTCGTGTATGGTACACGTTGCGAGTTTGTCGCCAAATCTGGAAGGACCTTGCAGGTTGCAGATGCCAAGTTTGAATTTTGGTGGGGCTGGTGTGCTGGGGTATGTCCTGGCTCTGATTTTTTAAGGTGAAGTCCAACATGCAAACACGTTCCCTAGATAAATAGTGGAATTTAACAGATTGAGGCCCATTGTAAGCACGATCTGGGAGGAACTACATAGCTGAATCAGATAAATGCTGTGTTTTATTGCACCAGGATTCATTGCTGTCCAGCGTTCACTGGGTGGGAGGAGACGGGGGAGTGACTATGCTTGTTGTCTGTTGATGTGACAGGATTGAGGACATGGCAGTGGATCATAACTGGTCAGCTCAATATAATGCAGCTTCTGAAGCATCACTTACCTCGGTTTTGTGCAGTAAATCCTCACAGTGTGGATTGTGTTTGTGTGGTACATATAATACACAGTGTACACCACCCTCCCTGTATCAGAGTTAGAATTGGTGAGGAGGCAAGTGTTTACAGGATTGTGCTTTACCCTTTCCAAAATTTTCCCATTTACTGAATGTGTCACTATAATTGTGATGTGTTTATTGGATTGTTAATAGATAGGGACCTTCAGAGAACAAGCTCTTACAAAGTCACGCTGGTTTTTTGTCTGATTTCACTGAGTTAAAATAAGGCCTGTGGCCATGACATCTCTATAGAGTCCATAGTGAAGTAAATAGATTTATTGGTATCTTAATCAGTGTCTGGAGTCTATATTAAAATCTGAAAAAGAGAAGTTGCCTATGAAATGAATGGGTTTCACAGTACACAGAAGGTGCACGTGGCCTAAACCAACATTAGGCTAAGATCTGCTGGTATGATACAGTCAATTTCTTCTGTTTAATGAGAGGACTAATTCCTTCAATTCACTCTTGGCATTAAAGACAGATACTTTTGTAGTGCTCTTTCCCAACTTAAAATAAGCAAATGAAAAGCAGCAGTCACAGGAACCCATTCCTCCTTACTGCCTGCAATATCAAATAAATGCAACCTAAGAAACACTCTGTGAGACCATAAATCTTCTTATGCCATTCTGAGGGTTTCCCTTTAAGCAATCCTGAAAGTGTGAACTCGGTACCACACAGTTGTTCAGTGTGTTTGGTGTAATTGCACTGCTGCCCCTCTTTACCTTCAGAATGATGCAACAGTTCTTGCAGGACTGGACTGTCACTATTTAAATAGGTTTGAGAAAATGCTCGTGTGCTGAGAACAGCTCTTGTCAATATATTAATAGCTTTAATGCTTTCCATCTCATATAATACAGTATGTATTTTTGTAAGGAAATTTCAATATTTGTTTTATAATATCTGCACTAGGGTCAAGGTTATGTTACTTATCCTGTAATATATTTCTAGGTTCTTGTCAGAAGTCCAAAATGCAAAAAAGACTTGCAAAGAAATAATGGTTTTGTTTCTTTTCCCCAAAAAAGAAACTGTTTCTCTTTTTAGCCAGCTCACCTACTTTGATTGGGTTTTGCCGTTGTGCAAATCCTTGTATTTTTTCTAAGAGATGAGTTTTTTAGGAAAATACTGGGTATTTTTCTCACTGTTAAGCCTGTATATACTGATGCCATGGTTACAGTGGAAACACTAATGATAAACAAGTACAAAGCTCGAAATCATGATAGTGTCTATTGTATTAGGACAAGTCAGATAAATATGCAAAATCCTGGTTCCTTTTATCTACAGAGTATCCAGCAGTTGCAAAAATTATTTTTAAGCTTATTATATGGATTGTCCCTGAATATATATATTTAAAAAAAAAAAAATCAAAGTTGTGGCCTAAAATAGTGGTTCAGATTTTATTGTATGGAAGCCGTTAACAAAATAGATACTTTTTTTTTTGTTTTAAAGATCAACATTAAAGTATTTGTTTGGGTTTCTAAAAAAGGTATAGTGACAATTTAAAAGATGTCTGCTTTTCCAGTGGTGCATCAATACTGACGTAGCACCGTAAAAGTGTCAGTTTTGCAGATTCTTTTAGTCGTGGCTACACTGCAGTTTTAAAGAGAGCTTTGGATTTATGACATTACAGGCTTTTCTCTAAGCACATAAAATGTTATACAGAATGGCACGGAGTATTCAAGAGGATGTTGGTGAACTTACACTTTGAAAAATACGAAATACAGAACAATAAACAACCTGCAAGTTCTGACTGAAAAACAAACTATTAACATGAAAGCCGTGGTTATATTTTTTTGAGTTAGATAATTCAGGTAATAATGAAGTATGTTGTTAGCTTTCTTACATGTGGCACATGTAAACGTTGCGCTTCAGTTGGTAATGGGCCTACGTTTTAATCAGTAGAATTGAGATTGGGAAGGAAAATTCTGTTGATATTTAGCCTTGTGGTAACACTCCTGTGAATTAGCAGGATCAATGTTTGTGTGTTTGGATGATTGGTAGTATGGGTTCTGAGTTCAAGTCCACTTTCCAGAGTTGATGATAGATGAAATCAGTGTGATTGGACCTGTGCCAAAGACTCCATCTGAGGGTCTTAGTCATTAGCCCGGCTCTACATGAGAAAACTTACTGGGTCGTCCTAAGAAATCCTTTTGTGGGCTAAGTAGCAGAACTCACTAAATCAGTCAGGACATCACAACGTTTAGCAAGAAAAGCCTGTACTTCCACTGAAAATATTTTACAGCTATATTTAGGTTAATGAAACAAGTTTAATATTCTGCTGTCTTAAAAAAATCCCTGACACTGTCAGGAAAAAAACCTCATGGATTTAAGTGAGCTTTTCTTTGCTAGTCCTAAATATCTTTCATATCTATTTTTTTTTTCTCTTCAGTGTTGCTTCTTAAGATCTAAATTTAAAACATCATACTTCTTTTAAAAGCATCCTTTCATATTTCTATTTTATCTATGTGAAGTTAGTCATGCAACTGGGCCACCATTGCATAAAGCAAGTTTGTTATGGATGAGTATAATATCTCAATAACAAGTTGATGATGAGTTATGGGAAATGGCGTGGAGAAGAGGTACACTGTTTTACATATTTGTTGAACTGTTGGTTTATGTATTTTTACATCATGCTTACAGTGTACTATTGAAGACGTTTTCCTATTGGAAAGGCTAGGTCTTTTAAGTTGCAGCTCATAAAGTTAGACACCTAGGTTAATGGCACTGTGAATGTCATGATGCCCACCTCTCATAAGAGAAATAACAGTAACAAGTATGTCATATGTTAGAAAATCAGAAAGCACTTTAGAGAAAGGTCGATATTCCTTCTTCTCTTTGAGGAATTGAGAAGTAGGTGCCTACGTTCACCCAGGAAGGCAATAGCAGGGGAGGGATTAAAAGTCTTCCGAGTCCTTGGACCAGTGAACTGTCCATGGATGTGAGAAGTAGAACTGTCTCCTTCCCATGCCTGTGATCGGAATTAACTGGAAAGACTGCATAGGTGCTTGTCAGAGTTTTTCTTTTTGTTTGGGTTTTGTTTTTTTTTTTTTTAAATGCCATTTCTGTTGCTGAAGTGGGAACTCCTTTCAGTCAGCAGGTGAACTGTTGTAGCTGGCAGTCAGAGTGGAACTGTGGTCATTTTAGTGCAGGTCACCCTGCAGGTTAACCTCTGCTTGTGCCATATGCTGCTGAAGAGTGGCATTGGGCTATCAGAGTGTGGTTGTAGCATGTTTTCATTTTTATTTTCATCTACTGGCTAAACTTAGATATCTGTGCTGATGGTGTTGAAAGGCCTAGGATTTTGCTTGTAAAAGCTTTACATCTCATCTAAACTGTGGTTCATGGGCTGCTGAAAACCATTGTTGTCAGAAGAGTATTTGTTGAAATAAAAGGGAAATTGCTGTCCTGTTTGATAGGCTTTTGCACGACAAGGCTGTCATTGAGCAAGGTCTGTCAGATTTGGGGGGCGAAGGTGAGTGAGCTGCAGGGGATCATCAGAGTTTCACAGGGACTGGGCGTAATCGTGAGGGTAGGTACTTGTCAGGAGGAGATGGAAGATTTTGGAGAGCACTTTGTACAGGTAGGGGTCTTCCTTGCCTTCTCCCCCAGCGTGTCTCCCTCCTGTGCCTCCTCTTTTCCCTCTCTGCTGGGGATGTGGTACAGTCACCACGCAGCTCACCCACTATCTCAGTATCAATCCCTTTCTACAGCTGCATAAATCTACTCCTACTCCCTGCTAGAAATGTTCTCTCCTAACAGCTCCTGCTTACCTGAAGTGCTTCCCAGCCTGCTGAGAAGCCACAGAGGGGGAAAAAGCTGCCTCTGCGGTTGCTACTGCAGGGAGAGGGAAAGAGCAAAGTGGGGAAAGAAGAGATGAGGCATGGAGAGAAACCTGGAGGAGGGTAATGAATAGTTGCTGCTGCCCCACATACTCCAGCTGCCTTTTTGGCAACAGCAGAAAGCTGCCCATGTAGGAGACAGGGATGATCTGGCATAGGCAAATTGACTAGCTGAAGGCCGTATGTTGCTCACTGACCTGATTTTTTGAGGGTTTTTTGGCCTGCTTTGCTCAGTGTATAGCTTTTGAAGTCTCACTTCAGATGTGAAAAAATTGCTCAGGGCATGAGAAGTGTGTAGTAAAGCATGCATTTCACTTAGCACTGAATTATGATACATGTAGGTCAGGAGTTGATCCCACGACTGATCAGAATCTCATCCTACTGTTGCTAATACCAATACCTATACTGCTATGAAGTTCCAAGTAGTGAAATCAATTCTACTGAACTCTGCAGAAAGGATTTTTTTATAACAAAGTTACCGGTAACAGAGTCCAGTTCATAGTTACTAGTTCAAACCTGGAGTTAAGAAACATCCAAGTGGGGTGAAAAGGATTCCTACATGTCCTTCTTGCGTCAGTTTTTAGGCAGTGAGTATCATTATTCCAGCTCAGGCGGTTCCATAGACACTGTGCAGAACTTCATGGTTGTGAGTAAACCACTGATCTCACTGGGTTCGCTGGGTTCACTGCATTTCATGCAGGCATGTGTTTAAATTCTTTCCTCAACTGGGGCCTGTGTTCCAAATGAAAACTGAGAATAAATAACATTTAACAACATCCTTTACTTTCATTTTATTCTTA
This sequence comes from Larus michahellis, assembly GCF_964199755.1. NCBI lineage: Eukaryota > Metazoa > Chordata > Aves > Charadriiformes > Laridae > Larus > Larus michahellis. The sequence goes on from NC_133898.1 coordinate 34,751,032, forward strand.
CTGATTTATTATTCTTCTCCAAATCTTGCACATGGAAGCCTGGTTTCTGCTTTCCTCGGACATCAAAACTAAATCTCTGCCCTCCCTATCCAGAATTCTTTAAATACTGCCGAAATGAGGATTTGATTTAAGTTGTAATTGTAGGACTTGGCATCTAAGTGCGATTAGTTTCCACTCCCTAACTAAACTTCCCTTAAAATGAACTTTTGAGGCATTTTCAGATTTTGAAGGGAGGCTGTGAATACAATTTATAAAAAAAAAATTAGAGGTGAGAGTCTTTCTGCCTGTAATTGGCTGGTTGGATTCAGTTTTGCTTTACCCAGTACGGGCTTAAGCCCCTTTCCCTCACCACAGTTATTAGACTATAAGAGGAAGACATCTACAGTTCATGGTAAGAGAGATTTTGGAAACGATGGGTTATGCAAGTAATGGGAAATCTGTGGTCAGAGAGGACTGAGAAGAGACTTTCCCTCCATCCATGTGGAAAGGTAGAGCTGGGACTATCTGGATGTGGAATAAAATCAGAAGTCCAAAGACAGCTTGGAAAGCTGCCAGTTGGGGGGGGACACACACTAAACAAACCCTTTTGTCTCTCGCAGAAGCTAGACAGAGCAAGATGTGAAGAATGGGGATATTTTGCATGCCCTTGTGAATCATGCAAATTGTGGCAGTTACAGGAGTTTCTACCATTTGTGAGTAAAGCGGTCATTGCTGAAGGCTGACAAGAAGTTTTAACCTTGCATCTGTAAGCGACTGCTTTCCTATTTGGCAGGCAGTCACTAGAAGATTTGAAACATATATTCGGCAATATTAATATGAAACTTCAACTGTAAAGCTAATAAATAATTCTGGAGATTGGGTAACTTTAAGGGCAGTTATGTACTTTGCACTATATTTTAGTAAAGCAAAATGCAAATTAATATGATGTAAGAACATCTGCAGAATTATTATCTACTCTGATCATTATTCATAGTCGGTAGCTTGAATTGCTAGTAAAGTTGATTTCTGAGTGTCCTCTAACTTACATTGCTCTAAGAGTGAAAAAATCTTAAATTATCATTTCTGTGATTTAACAGAAGTTACAGAAGCCAAGATTTCTCATATTTCTGAATATCACAGCTAAAAAACCTAGTGATATTGGCACATTCCCATTAAATCTAATAGGAATTTTAACGTTTATTTTATTGGAAGCAGTGTTAGAGAAATGCTACACAGTTCTAAGAGTTTTTCCACTACTGAACTCTGTAGCGCTTGAATTGTTGAAGAACAGAAGTGAAGAAAGACCATTGCTTTTAGAATTAAAAAAGGCAAAGCTTGATTCCATCGGAGGCTTGCAGGCAGCCATTTCTGCCTTATATTGGCTAACTTGAGCTGATTTAATTGTTCTAGACAATAGAATCAGTTTGGTTGTTTCTGGTGTCCTGCTGGGCAATTTCATCACAGGCCGGAACAAAAAAGTGTGAATAATGGCTAGATGTTACCAAATAAATTTCACGTCTGCATTGTTTGAACAGTTAGCCCCCATTTTATATCTGTATCTAAAATGAAGAGTAGGCAAACTCAGTGTTTCCAACTTACTATCTTTCAGTACTTTACCATATAAATACATATCAAGCCTCTTAGCATGGGGGACCAGGGTTTCTTAGGCATTTTAGAGCTCTTAATTCTTTGGTACCTTGGCCTTTTTTAATGTCATTAAAAAATATGTGGCTTTGTCAATGTTAATATTTGTAAGCATCTTTAGATAGTGACATGGTAGCCATGAAGCAGATGTAATGGTGATGAACACATGAAGGGAAGAGTGATACATAGTCTGCATAGGTGTTGAGGAAATGGTTGCAATTTGCTTTGTTTAACAGATTAGAAGTCAGCAAAATGGTAGTGTTTTCTCCTTCTTTGTTTTCTTTCAGTTTCCTCTTCATCATCTGTTCTGTCTTCATGCTGCCAATTCTCCATCTTTCTTTATCTGTTCTGGCTTCGAGATGGTCAAGGAATGATAGGGTGACCTTTACAGGATTACATAATATTTCGATGTTGGCAATGCTATCAGGCTACATGAATGAAATGTCCTGCTATAGATCTCTACAGAGGCCTATTGCAAGTACAGTTTTCTTGCTGGGACCATATCTACTCATTGCGTAAGTCTTTGCAGCATCTGTCAACTTCCCTTTATTTCAAGGTGAGATTGATCCATGGTCTTTGAAAACAAAGTCTAAGAATGTGTTGGAAAAGGAAAGGCTAAAGGTCACTCATGCTATGTCCACTTTGTTCTCATTCTTACATGGCTCTAGTTGGATTTGTTGAGGAATATTTTTTTTTTCTTTCCCTCTGAGTTTCCTTGCCTTTTCCTTCCTTATAACCGGATAGTGCCTTGACACCTCTTGAACATTTGACCTCGTGGCCCACTTCTTTTCTTCTTAATCCACTACTGTCACCTTGTCCTCAAGTCCTGGCTGTCTGTTTTAAGTTTTTGTTCATTTTTCTTGTTATTACTTCCCACGTATCCATATTGCTGTTATTCCCACCACTCCATCTCCTTCCCTCTTTTTGTTACTATTACTCTGGTGGACCAGTGAGCTGCTCATGTCAATAGGACTCAGAAGCATCTTCAGTACATGATGCTCTATGGGGTTTGCCCAGCTGCTCTCATCCAGAGCATGTCACTACTGTGCTTCTCAGCAAGTAGCAGGGAACTAAGTGATCAGACTAGTGGCCATCGGAGCAGTTATCGTTGATCAGAAGTGAAGCACTGAGTTTCCAGTTAGGTATACTACAGAAGTGGTTGAAGGAGGAAGCGTAATATGGTAGCTTTGAACTTCAAGCAAAATTGTCTGATTTTAACAGAGTCAGTGGGGTGTTGAAGGAACATGATCTGTCCCTGAAAACTAGATTCTTCCAAGCAATGGAAACACTATTGTAAAATTTTACGTGGTGCTGACTGTTGGGATTTTCAGGGACTCCTAATGACAGAAAATACCTAGTATTGTTTGGGGAGGGGTGTGTGTGTCTGTGGTTTGTTTGGTTGGGTTTTTTTAATATAAAGCAAAATTATGGTTTCTGTCTTCAAAAAATTACAGTTCAAGCACAAGTCAAAACAGGCAGATTGGGGAAGCCAAAAGAAATAATAGGAAAATGCTTACCAGTGTGAAAGGCTCTAGCAGTGGCTTAGTAGCTGCCTATCAGTTCAGCTTTGCTTGGTGTCTCTGACTCAAATCTCAAGGGGAGAGGCAACAGTGCAAATTTTGCTGGAGATATTTGGTGATCCTGATACTTTGCATGATGTGGTGTTTCTCCTCAAGGAGTTGACAGGTTTAGAGGTACAGCCCTTATGATCTAGTCCATGGTTATTTCTAAGTATCCCATATAGCTTTAAGAATATCTGAGATCCCCCAGTTTTAGGGAACTATAGGATTTTTCTGTGTAATTCCATGAAAGCTGGTATTAACTATATTATTACATTTGAGCTTTTTTCTTTATCAATAGCTGTGTTAGAGCACTACCAGTGCAATAATCAAATACAGACATGATATATAGGGTTAATCTTATCTACTAATGTCACTGTGCTGAGATAAGCTTTGTTAAGTTTTATTCCACACCTTTACTCTTTGTGCCAGCAAGTTCTCAGATCAGTGTCAAGGTTCTGAGAGGGGGAAAGAAGAGTTTTATTAACCTCTCGCAATGATTTTGCAGAAACGTAAGCCATTGATTGCATCAGAAGCAAGTGACAGTACTTTCCACCTAAAGAGCAAAACCTTGTAGCTCTTTCTGGTGACCTTTGTGCAACACTTCATTTATTTATATATATACACACATATAGTAAAGCCCATTACTTGAAAAAGAATATTGGTTTAGTGGTCATATTTAGCAGGTAGATTTGCATGTGCATTTTTTATAAGGCCATGTAAAAGGTTTTAAAATACAAATTCAGCTAAACTGATTTCTAACAATTCCATGGTGCATTAGCAGCCCAGACACCATGATATAGACAAGTTCCTATGATCTCTTTAGGTGCTCCATTCTTGCCAGTTCATGCTCATTCTTGGTGTTTGCTTTGCTGTTTGTTGCAGGATGCCTTGGGCAGGGGATATCATATTACCTTCTTGTATATATCATCTAGTATGGCTGTGGGGTCCTGTCCTGGTTTCAGCTGGGGTAGTTCACTTTCTTCCTATTAGCTGCTGTATTTTGGATTTAGTGTGAGAATAACGTTGATAATACATACTGTTTTAGTTGTCGCTAGGTAATGCTTATATTAGGTCAAGGACTTCTTCAGCTTCCCATAGAAGCTGGGAGGGAGCATAGACAGGACAAGATGGCCAAAGGAATATTCCATACCATAGACGTCATGCTCAGTATATAAAGGGGGGTTGGTCGGGGGGCAGGAATCCACGATCGCTGCTCAGGATGGGCTGGGCAGTCCATCATTGTGTGGTGAGAGCAATTGTATTGCATCACTCATTTTGTGTATTCTTTTACCATTTTTCCCCTTCTGTTACAGTTCTATTAAACTGTCTTTATCTCAACACACAAGGCTTTTTTTTCCTCCTTTTTCTCCCTCTTCTCCCTACCGTACTCGGGGGGAGAGTGAGTGAACGGCTGTGTGGTCCTAGTTACTGCCCGGGGTTAAACCACAACAGGTCCTGATCCCTTTTTGAAAGGTGTTCACTGTACAGCAGTAGTATGATATAGAAAAATAGATCGGGTATGGTTGACCTCCGTATGTCATAGCCCAGTGCAGTGCAAAAAGCAAAAAATTTTCTGTGTTGGTTTTGTTGATAAGTAAGTGTGTGAGTAAGCAAAACCCAATATACCTTAAAGAAATACAAAAGAAGTTTAAGTCTGTAGCATTTGCCATACACTAATGACGGAGGGCATAAGTTGTCTTGCACACCTACTCAAAGCTGATGTTCCTATATTGATTTTAATGGGAATTTCTTTGAGGGGTTGAAACTGTTGCTGAAACTGTTGATAGTACATGTATCAGTTAGTTGCATACATAGTGATTCCTCTGTGCTACTGGCTGAGTTAGGGAGGCAGGTAGTTACATACCATCAATTGAATTCCTTCTGTGTTTAATATTGCGCTTCATGTATTTTTCAGAATATGTGGAAGTCACATGAAAAATTTAGGCTCCTGATTCAGCAGTCTTTTGAAAGTGTTACCCAGCTGCCTTTTCATCAGTGGTTATTTCAGTGTCTTATCTGTTTCTGAATGAGTTTGTGAATGCATTGTGAGCTGCTTGTAAATGCGTTGGTCAGAACGGTTAGTTCTGACTACTGAGCCTTCTTTTTGGTTTGTTACATACGTGCTTTCTTACAAGTGGAATTGTTCAGAGCATTTTTAAAGTAAAAAAAAAAACACAAACCCAAAACCTTAACTTTTTTTTTTCTGACTGATACTTCATTAATAAACCAACAGTAAATCATTGGATATTTGAACAAATAAAATGCAACTGATCTTTAGCCTTGTTTGAATGTACTCTGGACATCAAACTGACAGCCTCTAACATGTTCCAACTGTTCTATTTTGTTTAAAATGTGTGTTCTCTCCAGCCAAGCACTGTTTTGCTATATCAGTGTTATTAATACCATACAGCTTTCAAAATCCTTAGCGTAATCCAAAGTTTACAGTTTTTTTAAATCAGATTTAAAATCAGATGTGAAGTGTGAGAATGTCATTTTGTCTTTTTTGCTGTTTCTGGAAGATCGAGGTCAAAATAACATCCGACTGAAATGCAAGGAAGGCAGAGTGAGAAATGGGGGCAGGTCTGGTGAAGCGTCTTCTCCTAAAGCAGTCTCCCACTGGACTGTATGGGCTTCTTCAGTTTGGGACCTGGGCGTAATTGTGGCAGTGATCAGTAAGACAAATTACAGGCTGAATGTTTTGCAGAGCAGCCAAAAGTTTGCAGCTCTTCCAGCAGCTGTGAATCAGCCCTGCACCCTGTTTGCAGGCTAGCAAGTGAAAGCTGCTTCCCAGCAGCCATGTGCCGGTCTGCAGAACCCCTGTATATAAGCTTTATGCACCGTTAATCAACTTTACAATGCAAATAATGTGAAGTCTTGGAGACGTTTTATGCACCTATGAAAATGTACTTGATGCTAGTGATATCCTCAGTAAGACAGGAGTGAAGTGCTGAAACCTTCTCAGAACGTGGATGCATACATTCTGGCAGGGTGACAGTTTTGACTGTAGGAATTATTACTTTCTCTTTGACAATGCTCACTATGTGTTAGGTAGTGCGGAAACAAAAAATTCATAGTTTCTTCCTGGAGGAGCTTGTGCTGTAAAATTGTAAAACTTATTGCCTCAGTTTTGGATAATAAGGTCATAAACTGCATCATAAGATCTATGAATGTTTTGTACCTGTGTATCAAGATAGAATTGATATGCAAAAGCCATAGAACATGCATAACAGTATACAAATCTATACTTTTCAGAACAGAATTATGCAAAAGCAATAAATGTTGTGTTACTGCAAATTTAAAAAATGTAGTTAGTGGCCCTTGGTGAAGCAGTGGTTGTCTAACTGAGTAGTTAAGGGAGAGTGTTTTTATTCACATGAGTAAGCAGAGACAGAGGCTGAAGCTTAGGTTGTGTGCCAAACCAAGAAACATGTAATAAGATGAATGGTCAACAAAGTGAAGCCACTTTGTCATAGACCAGATTATACAAATAAGGAAGATCATATTTGCAGCAGGCTTTATTTAAATAAAAGTTTCAAAATGTCATAACAGGTCACAACATAAAAATGGCTGTCATCAGTATTGCTTGGTTTTCCTTAGTGTTTGTGGTAACAGGTGAAGTTGGTGAATTAATTTTCACAGTGCACAAAGTGTTCCTGATTCTGATTGCTTTATGGTCTGAAGTTTTCATGAGCCATGAGATAATGTGTAATAACTTCATCATAATCTTGCATGCTGTGAACTGGTCAGACAAGTTTTTACATACTTAGTTGTCCTGCATCTACTTGTGATATAACACGTTATCTCCTCTTTCCTCTGTAATTTTTGCCTTTATTTCCATTCACATAATTCCTTCAAACAAATGAGGATGGCAGTAATGGGAAATGAGGGGGTTGGCATTCACTCATAATTCAGGTGTAAAGTCTTCTCATAAAATGAATAACCCAGCTTTTTATATCAGTGGTTCCAGAAGAGGCCTTTGTCTGCTTTAGACTTACATGTAGTGATACATAGATCTTATCTGTCTGGGGTAGTAATGAAATTCATTAGCAAAATATCTGAGTCTGGAGAATCTTGAGCATAGTCATCGTCACAACATTCCTAAAAGGAAGTGTCATGGATGGAGAAACTGTATCCCTCCATGTCACCCAGAAGTATGTCAGAAACATTACGGTTTTAATCTCAAAATTTCGCAACGGGGGTATCGGTATCCTCATATTTATAGAGGGGAGACTGGGGCTGAGACCTAGGCTTTGTTTCTGTCTTGCAGCTTCTTCCTCATCTGTCAATCACTCTTTTTACTCTCCTTTTCTAAAATAAGGATTCTGACAATAACCATTTCTATTTCCTTCTTGTAGCATAGCTTTTGCAGGCTATTGGATTTATGTTTGGTTTTTTTTTAAATTTATTTATTTATGCTGTTTTAATTCTGCAACATCTTTATTGTGGGGATGCAGCAAACAAACAGAAGTGCAGGGCCTCTGTCTTGCTGTGCTCTTGACATCGGAGCTTTCTCTGTAGAGCTATGGATCTATAAAACCAGGCTTCCAAACTGTCAAAGCAGAGTCAGGAGCGTGAAGGTGGGCTGCCTCTGTGGATGAGTAGTTGGGGGCAGCACCAGCTTTACTGTTACAGTGAAAAAGCTACCATCTAGAGGCATGTTGCATGCATGTACTTGGAGCGCCTCTGGTATTTAGCCTACCTGTATATGGATATACATAGGCTGTCAAAGGAGCCGAAGAGTTGGATGTGCAGATCCCTTTGAAATGTAGAACGATTAGTTTTGAGCACTTTTGAAAGCTGTCATCCTAACTCATAATTCTGTATATCATTTATAATCCCATACCTGTAGTTAATATGGTAGCAGGCAAGAGCAGGCAAAGTGTAAAAGTTGAAGTATTTGTTGTTAGATTGTTTATGCACTAAATTGAGAGGAAAGGGAACTTGTATGATCATGTGGTGATGATTTGGATCACTCATTTGAAGAAACAGAATGTTTGATTTTCCATTTTTAGGGCCCTGTCTTTATTACCAGCAGTAGATGGGATAGTTTTTTATAGAAAGGCTTAAGATCCTACAGCTGGAGTTGTGTGAAGAGGGAGTAGTGCAGCTGGTGTGTGCTGTGGAACAGCTGTGCAGTGCAGCAGAGCCTGATAGTCCAACACCTGAGCATGTTTATAAAACAGATACAGTGAGATTATATTGGTGTTGGCTGCTTGGCAAACTACTAGCCTGTGTTTTACACAAGGCTGTCCCTGGTTTTGCAAAAGCCACAGAATCACTATACCGGATACGCTAACATGGCTTGGGGTTAACATGTTATGCTTCAGGATTGATCCTGGGTGGGATAAATTTGATGCAGGCAAACAGCAGCAACTGAGGCTTTATGAATTTGGGGAAGAGAGGTTCTGGAGAAACTAAAAGGAGGTGTCAGTTTAGCTACTCAGAGTTGCTTTGCCGAAATTATTCATTATTTATTGTATTTGGAGCTCAAATGAAGTGGAGGAAGGACACAACGTACCCGCTGCCATCCGTTCACAGTGAAGAAGCTGCATTCTGTTGGGTCTTTTGATATTATTTACATTTTTGAGCTTCCTGATGAGTGTAAATTTAACAGCTGGACTTGTAAGTGTAGTAAAGCTGTTCACTTACAGTTCTTTCATCCAAAAGGTATTGTGCAGACATGACAGGAAAAATGTCAAAATGTGGATTGTTAAGGTCCGTCATACTAAAAGTAGTCAGTGACGGGAATATCAGTTTCATGATATTATGCCAAGCTGAAGGCATTGGAGTGGAAAAATGATGAACTTAGGCTTCAGTTACTTCGAGTTTTCATCTGTTCGTGAGAATTGACTTTAAACTCACAACTTACATATTTCTGTATGGCCATCTAAAATTTGATACTGACTTCGCAATACACTGATCAGTGATCTACAGCAAGTAACCAGCACCCTTAGAATATGGTCTTACGAATTTGCTTGATTTCAAATGCATGTGGCTCGTGAAATTCAATTAGAATAGCAGCTTAAGGGAGTATGTTAACAGCTTGATTTCTTACTGTAGGCTTATAATAGTGTGACAGTGACACCTTTGACTGCAGAGAAGCTAAAATTTTTTTTGCATTAGGCAAGTATCAGAAGACATGGTGCCCAGATGTCACCAATTCTCCTCTAATTCTCCTGGTGTCACAGGTTTACTTTCCTGGAAGAGTAACACTGAGTAAGGATGAGCTTTGTTAAGACAGAATGCTTTGAATGTATACTAGAATTGAATGAATACTAGATGAATACAGATTTGCTTATTAATATTGTTGGCAGGTCCACTGTACAATGTGAGACCATATCAGTCATCATCACTTCAGCGTGAAGTTAACATTTATGTCCTCACTTCTTAAAATATGAATGTAGTATGTTAGATGTTCATCTCAAGGCTGACATATTTCAACAGCAAAAAAGAGAGTGTTTGGGAGGGGTACCCAGCAGTCCTGAAAGTATGTCTGCTCACAAACCAGGTTCCTGGTAAAGAGCCATAACCAAAGATGTTGGGTAGGTAACTCCGTTGTGCCTCAAAATGCCATCTGCCACGAAGCTCGGATCCCACTTTCCAGGACTTAACATCTTCAAACCCATGGGCTCAATGCTACTTTCCTTCAACCCTGCTATCCTAAGGGATACAGCTTTTCCAGTACGATTTCCCTCTTGTACTTTACTCTCCCAGTGATACATGTAATCAGTGTTTTATTGGTTGCTGTTTGCATATGAGGATTTGAGAAGTACCTTTCTTCTGCTCATGGCAGAATTTAAAAATCGTGGTGACAGGCTTTATTTATCAAAACTCTTATGAGGGATCCGGGTTCAGAAACAGAGTATATAGCCACAGAAGACCCATGCATGTGCTAGCCTGATTTTAAAAAACAAAAAATTGGTTTTGGCTCAGAATAACTGGCATATTTGAGGGTGAGAAGGGTTGAAATAATTTATCTTTATTTATTTGAGTATGTATGTCCAACTCAGTCCCTATTTTCTTTCCTGTTAGGAATCTAGGAAAGGAGATGCCATTCTCCACCACCTCCGTGTTCTTTTCTTCCCTGGAGAAAGAGAGACTGGTAGCAGCTTTAGTTACAGTTAACATATTTAATCACTACAAAGCTTAATTTGAAGCCCTACTTTGTTATGTTTCCCAGTGGCTCCATCCAAATGTGAGATAGGTAGAATGGATAAAACACATTAAGGTTGTGAATATGTATCAAAGGAAGAAGTTATGTTGACTGGAAGGGGCGATGTAGGGCAGCCTCCCTTTTAGGGCTGTCTGAATGATAACTGCGTGAAAGCAGATACAGAAGGAAAATGTGTTACTGAGAGAGAACAAAAGCAAGTTCAGTCAGGTATTCCAAGGCCAAGGCGACTCAGTTGAGTTATTACTGGCTCTTATTAGCATGCCTGAAAAACGTAATGTTCTTTGCTTCAGCTGGGTGGCCCTCGGAAAGGGGAGAGATTCTTTCCTGCCTTTTGACATCATCAAAGAATATGAGAGTAATCATTTCCAAAGTTATCTCTATGTCGGAAAGCCTTGCTGTTCAGGATAAGCCGGGGTAAACAAAGGACAAATAGGAAGTGACTTTTAAAAAGTATGGATTTGAACCTGCGAGGTGCTGAGTGTCTCCAGTGAAATGCTGAGCTTGCTTGATTTCCAGTAAGTTTATGGCTCTTGGTTCCTGACAGGACCAGGTCCTAATATCAGACCTGCTCTCTGAAGTAAAATCAGGTTACGGCTGTCAGCTTTTTTAACTGCCAGTATTGCTTGCAGTGCACATCGTCAGTGCTCTGTATGTATGCAGACATGTACAGCACTTGAGTAAAGATAGAAGCTGATCTACAGGGACTGTATGACTTTCACATTTTCATTGTTTGTCTGTTGTACTGTTAAGAACTCTGATATGAAAATGAGACATCAAGCAAAAGGACTAGCTAAAGGAAAAATCCTTCTTTAGTTTTGCTCTCATGTTTAGGAGCATTTGTACGTGGTTTTCGTTTATCTAGAGTAAAATAATGCCAAATTTGTGTAGTACTTTTCATCATTAGATTGCTAAGTGGCTATCACTGTGATGAACGTACTGAATATGCAATCAAGGCCTTTGGGTAGAGGAGCATGTAGTGGTGTTGTGTTTCACTTTCAGATGAATTGCAAAGCGCTTCACACTTAGCTTTGTTGACTTCAGTGGTGCCATTCATGGTGTATGGGTATCTCAACTGGCCCGTATTGAGATTCAGAGCTTGCAAAGGATGTTTGAATTAGATTCCTCCTCTTCCACTAATATATACTTTACTGTTCTTGTGAGGTTAATTTGATTAATCTGAGTGCAGTCATTATTGGTGTTATTGGAACTAAGGGTGGGTATAATGAGAGTTCACTGTTATGCTGAAGGGGAAAACTACCTGTTTCTTCACAGTAGTTTTTAGAAGTTACACAAGGAAATCTAGAGGCTCTAAGCATGAACTGAAAAATGTACATACAATAGTCCGTCTGATTCAGTTCTCATAATTTATTGCTGTTATGATGATCAAGTGGTTAAAATTTTTGTACCTGGTTATTGCAGCATGTTGAAATAAAAGTATCTGAAACAGTACTGAAGTTCTTAGTGACATGACAGAAATGAAGCATGGTTCCTTTTTTTTTTTTGGCTGAAATATTATATCTATGCTAATGTTATATAGAAGGCTTAGACTATCTTGAGTCAAAGGGATTTTGATTATATTATACCTTTCCCAGGGTTTGTGTGTTGCTCTGTTCTCCGTGGCTTGTGCATTCATTGACCCTTCTAATATATGGATTGTAAACAAATTGGAGGCAAAGGGGAGGAAGAATTAGACAGACCTTGAAAAGAAACAGTGCTTAATTCTACCAAAGCTGCTGCCTCGGGCTTCAGTGCTCAGCGTTTCATCAAACAGGTTCTTCTACCTCTGTTTCCTCATTCCTCCTGAGGAGAGTCAAGCTGACCATGCTCAATTAATTATGAGGCTTCAGAGCCTTCCTTGTGCTCCAGAGAAGGAGACGTGTGCCTCCATGCCCATGGACCAGCAGCACCCAGGAAATATCTAAAGTACAGATCCTGATCTATAATAATTTGGAGCGAACGATTGTTTTCTAGGGCAGCTTTTTTTCCACTAGGTGCATGGTGGCACCTTCTGGGAGGCCACAGGGAGACTAAACCAAATTTGGCAAGGAAGAGAGGAAGTTGCTCCTTTGGGGGTGGGGGGGAGGCAGTCTCCTGTCAAACCTGAGGAACCTTGTTTCCCATCACACAATGATGCAAATCACTGAGAAAATAATGCAAAAGACAAGCCTGGGAAATATGGCATATTCCTTATTATACAGTAATCTTGAGCAGACAATATTGCATAATCATATGACATCATTGTGTGGGAGAAGTCAGTATTTCAAAGTCAATGTTTGTCACCTTACCTAAAGGATGATCTTAATAGTGAAAAGCATGATAGTAGAAAGGGAAGCTGTTCTGGTAGTTGCAATTCTAACCTCCTTTAGGGTACAGACTTCCCATTACACCTTCTTGATACAAGTGTTTGGTACAGGACTTCCCTGAAAAATACAGGTAAGGATAACTTCCTCAGAAGCTTTTGCAGACCATTCTTTGAATCTCTGTGTTCTCAGTGTGACAATGTATGGGCTTCAGACACTACCTACTCTGAGAAAGGAACGAGGCAAAACCCTACTTTTCACTGTACCAACAGGGTCAAAATTAGTTGAATATTAGTGATTAGTTTTGAAATGGAAGGTATGACTACCTCTCGTTGCAGCCAAGCCTGCAGTGATCAAGAGTTGGGAAAGAACTGTTCCCTGTTTGTTTACCAATACAACGAATAAGTAACTGTGTGATATTTTTGGCTTGCAGACTGTTGGCTTCAAAAAGGGGGTCCAGAAAGCTACAGAGCTTTATAAATACCTTGCGCTGGTTTTGAACGTTAGGGCTAAACATTCCTGTTGTTTCCCTGAGTGTCAAGGAACTAAAAGAGCCACGTTTGTACACTCCTTTTCCATAATATCTGGGGAATAAAGGATGGATGAAGAGGTACGCTCCCTGCAACTCTTACTTCTCTTTTGTGCCCATGAAGATGATCAGTAAATAGTGACACCTCAGTTTGGATTGGGTCACTCTATGGGCTGTGGAGCCCCTCTCTTTGAGACAGGGCGGTTGGGAGCCTTGAGGAAGTTCTCACATGGAACGGAATCTCTTACAAGGTAACATGGAGCACAGGGCTTAGCATGAATGAACTGTTGTTTAGAGAGTTTTTGAAATCGATGTGCTCATCCAGAGATCTGACTGGGAACTGAGTGCTTGCCCTTTTAAATGAAAAGGGTAAAGCTTGGTCCTCCCTCTTCCCTTATGCAGTTGTTTTCTACTGGAGAGCATGAATCAAAGCTGGCAGCGTTGTCAGTCCCGCTAGGTAGCATTGCCTGAGTGGGGAGAAGAGGGAAGAAGAAAACTGGGATCGTAATCACAACTTAAAAAAAAAAAAATAACGCCTGAAGTACTTCAGCTTTATCCCGGAGAAATGCATGTCCCTGATAAGTGAGCCTTGATACTGTTTTTAAAGTGCTTATGAGAAGCTTAGCATCACAGGCCATATACAGCCCTCTGTCGTCTTAACACATCCATCTGTACAGAGTGTGATCCTGTAACGTGGCTAAAACAATAGCCAAATGGTTATTGCATTGTACCCGAATTATTCCATACTGGATGATTTATACAACTTGTTTATATATGCGGAACTCTTTGCTCCTGTATATCTTTAACACCAATGCCTTAGTATGTTAACTACAAAATTGTGTGCGCTCTTCTGATAGCTACAGTCCCAATCAGTACCTCGTCCTCAGGTGATCATGTGTCCGAATATGGGCCGAACAGAGACTGATGGGGATTAGGCCACTGTCCTTGCTGATCTGGTTATTCAGTAATCGCCCACTAGGAGGTTTCTTGCACCTTTGCTAAGTGTGTTTTGTGGGGGTTACTGAAAGATTTCTTCGTTCTGCAGACCTCTGACAAAAGCCTAGTGGTTCCTGTTTTCCATCTGAGGCTGCCAGAGATAGCAGTTATAAGTACAGTATCAATAGAAGACTATTTTTTTCGTAGCTGGTGTGTTTGATCTTCGACTGCTTTGATTAACCAGTTCTGGAGCTTAAAGCGAGAGATTGTTTTTTCCATTCTTTGTAGTGTTTTTGGCAAGGGGTGGAGAAAATATAGTCATTGCTCCCTTTTCTCTCTGAGTTCATTTTGTTTTCTGCTCTTTGTGCTCAAGCACAAAATGAAATGGTTTGCAAATAAACTAAATATTAAAACTAAAAAGTACTTTATATTCCCTTCTCACAGAGCTTGCGTGAAGATAAATAGGAACAGATCACGTTGGGCAAGTATTTCTTTCCCCCCACTCCTGAAAATAAAGCAATCCCTCGGTTATTGAAATTTTCTGCAAGTAAACCACAAGCAGGCAGGCTGAGTGCAGCCAGCTACAGGATGATAGCCTTGTTTTTGTTGATGTTGGGCTTTGGGGGTTTTTAACTGCAGATTTAGCCATTACAAATGGAACCGCTAAAAACACATCAGTGTTATTTTGAAAATTCAGAGCAGATTCAGCTCAGACCAGGAAGTGAGGTGTTGTCCTTTTAAAGCCTGATATACAGAAAAGGGTATTTCTGACGCATGACCTTCAGTGAACAGGAATTCCTCTACTCAAAATCTCATCCTTACCGTGAACTTCACTGCCGCAATTCATCCTCTCACAGCTGTGTGAAAAGTGACATGTTGTGGAAGGAAAAAAAACAAATCACCAACTCTGAGAGATTTTGATTATATTTTCTTAAATAACAAGGGCTCGCAAACTATAGAGCGTGAGTTTTTGCTGAAATATTTTGTGTGTAAATAAATGCAATTTTAAGTTACAAGAGAGGTTTTTTTTTAGTGGAGTTCATTAGCTGTTAAGTAAATAATTTATCAGATTGTTAAAATCTGTTTAACTATCTAATTGTAAGTATCACAATAGAAACTGCTGGGGCTTAGGGTTTTTGAAAATCTGGTTTGAATTTTGAGTGGCGAGTATTTGAAACTCCATGCTGAAAAAATCTGGCTCTGCATGCGATTTTTCTGTATATGTTTGCTTTAACTTTTTTTTTTTTTTCTTTTGCTCTGTTTCTCTCTCTCTGCCTTCGGTTTGAAGGCAGTGAAAGAACACCTAATAACTGGCAGGTTTGAGAACTACGCAAAAACGTTTTTGTGACCATAGCAGGTAACATGCCGTGCTTAGTCTGTGGTGGAGTGAATTAGCAGTAATAATTTTGTGCAGATACTGAGTATGACTGCTGTTAAATGCATGCAAAAATACAGCCTTTTTGCCAGAGATAGAGACTCTGGAAGGCATTGAATTGAAGCCTCTTTGGAGTGGGAGAGGGAAATATCTGGCAGGCGTCTTTTTTAGGACTCTGCACTTCTAGAATGTGCCAGTTCCTGCTGTTTAACAGCCCAGATTTGCTAACCTCCGGGACTTACGGCAAGGCCTACTTTTTTTCTTCTGGTTCTGTGTGGAAATGGGTGTTGGCTAGAGCTAGATAACGATGAAGAGGGGATATGTTGCTGAGATTGCTCCGTTTTTGCTTTTGCTTTTGTTTTGTTTGCGGCATTATTTTATTTAACCTGGGGCAATTTATTGCTAGTGTTTAATTTTAAAAGCTTGCCAGTGACAGAGAGATCACTGAGCGGCATTCCATTGTTTGAGGAAGAAAATGAATAAATAATAGTTTTGTAATTCAAATTCCCATAAAAGTAGTGCAGCTGCTAATTATGTAGAGCCCGTATTGTTTTTATCTATGGGATGTGGTAAACATATAAGAATTTTTTCCTGGAATTCTCAAAACACAAGTGAATGCAGTGGATCCAAATAAATGTAAGAGAGAAGCCCTAATGAAGTGAAACTAAAGCTCCTGTAGGACTTCCAGGTGCATTAGGAGAAAGCAGTATGGCATATGCCCCATAGTAGATGCTGACACTTCCACGCAGTAGCAGTGCAGAGTGCAGATCAATCTATAGAAATCTTTGATCATAGGCCAGTTTTTACATGAATTCATAGACTGGGGATGAAGGAGGAATCAAAGGGCTTGTACGATCATATGCCTGGAGAGACAGTACTATGCCCTGTGTGAAAGAGATGTAAGCATAGTGTCAGATAGTACTCACTTTTAGATGCTCAAAGAAGTTGCTCATATTTAAGTTCAATGTTATGTCATTGTATTTAATGAACTTCTGACAGCTAGTTTTGTCAAAACTGTTTTTAAAAGGAATTAAAAATTAATTAGTCTTGTTAAGGAACAGGGCTGAATCATATTTTAAAATGTTGGAAAATAAAGTTTATGATGTCTCAAGACCAAAATTTATGAACAGATATAAGCCCCACTTTAAAAAGTCTACATAATATGACTTTGCAGAAAATGTTCTAGCTTAATTATAGTAATGTGCCTCGAATTTTCCAGTGGGGTCATTTATTTTGAGTATATGTCTCGTCTCTTATTACTGTAACTACGAATAAGCCTGTTGTTGGGTATGTGTTGTCTAAACGTTGCGCGTAACTTTCCTGGAATTTGTAAAGCTATTCTGTTTGACATTAGTTGGCATACCTTGTTTGCAACCCTTGTAATCCAAAAATAAAATATTTATGTGTCTCTAGTAGCAAAGTACAAAGTACCATATTAAGAACAACCATATACGGGCCTAGCTCTGCAAGATGCTGACTGTTGTCGATTCCCCCTAGCTCAGCAATTGGTTTCACATCGCTCTCTTAAAACCTGCTGGAACTACTTGGAAGTTACAACTTTGAAACCAGAATCATCATCTGGTTTAGCTGTATGAGGCAGACTAAACTCTCTCAGTTTAGGGTGCCATCCCAGTTGAGGCGCTGCTGTGGGAAGTGGACGTGGACAGGGATGTTGGCTGGTGTGGTTTGGCTACTGGGAAGGGTAGCTGTCCTTTATCTCCACTCCGCACACCACAAAGTAGCTCGCTTTATCACCAAAATAAGTGAAGCTATTGGAAGGAAGCAGAAGCTTTTAGAGAAATGTACGCAAGGGAAAAGTGTTCCTTTTCTCAGAAGGGGGACTGCCTCCTGGCCGTCCGCCGGGGCTCGGAGGAATTGCCTGGCAGGCTGGAGGAGGAGGCACTCACTGGTCTGGCACCCAGAGATTTACTCACAGCAGGAACTGTGTGATCCTCCAGGTTTTTGCCAGTGGGAGAGTTGTGTTGATTGATAGGCACCGATCTACAAATAGTGCACTTTTTCTGTGTTTTATTTGCTTTATTTGGATGTCCAATTAAATATTTGTTTTGTTTTTATCCCTGGCTGAGGATATTTTTCCTATGTGCTTTTTTTGTGTGAGAAGGAAGGGAAGGAGGCATAAGGAAGGCTGGGTTGGCTTTCAGCCTATCTAAGGCTTTAGAGGTATGCTGAGGATTTTCTTCAAGAATAATACTGTGCCAGTCATATGGCCTGCTAAATAGTATTTTACTCTTTACTGCAGTGAGATGTGTTTACATGTATCTTTCCCCATCCTGTCTCCTTCCTCTAAATAATTTCATTGTGGGGTAACAGTAATAACAAATTCTCTAAAAATTATGCCAATTTCATGCCTCAGGGTTAGAAAATCAGGTGTACAGAGGTAGCAGGGGAATCTAAAACACCTCTCAGTGTTGCTTATCCATAGCCAGAGGTTTAGGAAGAATAAAGCATAGCTGGATTTGAGTTACAAGTTACGCCCTTTGACTTTCATCTTGCATTATAATTTTAGCATGGAAAGGCTGAATGTAGATGCAAAAGGACTAAAATGCACGCTGCTTGTATTGTTTATGTGTCATGTTGAATTCACTACCTGATATTCTATCACAGCATAAAATATGTAAATTTCTTACTGAACATCGAGCTATACTGTGACGTGCTACTTTGCTTACAGACAGGGAACCATTTATCTTATGGGTTGTTTTTAGTATCTTTACATGGGAGTTAGTTGCCGGTTGGTGGAAAATAAGGAATCATATTAACCCTATATGAAAATGGGGTTAATAGTTACAGTAACTGAAAACAAAGTTTGTTTAGGCTGGGAAGGTGCAACCACAATGCTGCCAAACAGACTCTTCCTCTGACTGCACCAGGATTTCTGCCTTTATAAGGGTTTGCAGGAACTCCGAGTGGAAGTCTTGCTGTGGTAGGGGCTGCTGAGTCCGTCCCATAGGAAACCAGTGAGAGGAAGCACAGGGGTGGCTGCAGTCAGGAGTACGCTTGCTGCAAATCATAAGTGGGAACAAATGCAGTAGGGAAGCGGCCGGCATCTTTCATGGTCACTGGGAAGACATAATGAAATTTTCCGACACTGGGGCATGATAGTGAACCTGAATCATGAAAAGCCTTGATTCCTTTGTGATTGTGGGGAACAAAGCAGTGAGGGGCGATAGGAAAGGGGAGAGGCCATTTCAGAACATACAGCCTGCAGAATTGCCTGAACTTTTTATGGTAACGAACATTCTAGTATTACACTCCAACTCATTGCTAGTTGTTGAATAAGGCCTATACAGCCTCCCCTCCCTCCTTCTTGAATGATTGTCCCTATGAGAGCATCTATTTGTGGGGTTGTGTGATTTTTTTAAAGATTAACCTTTTCCCATTTAGCTTTCTGAATTTGCTTTTGGTGAAGACGTATGAGTTTTAAATATCATTTGCACTTTTGTTCAAAGCACTCCTGGAACAACTCTTTGCAATGGCCACTTGGATTATTTTATACCTTGTGAAGACATTTGAAAACTAAGCATTATAAAATTGTATCCATTGGTTCTTTGGCAAATAAGAGCATGTTTTTCATGTAAAACTACAGATAGAATTTGAGCAGCATATTAGCAAATATGCTTATTTATATTTTTCATTATAAAAATTACTTCGTCAGTGTTAGCTAGACTTTCAAAAAGTCTTAGGCACCTAGGAGAAGAGTACTGAACAGTATACTGACTTTCTAAAAATTAAATGTTTAATCTGTAAATGAGCAAAAATATGTATCTTCTGTATAGCAAATTTCAAAGCCAAATAGCACACTGTATAGAATTTTATGTATTTGGTGGCTTTGACTGATTCATATGAATACTGATGCTCTGCTTCTTTCCACTGTTTCATTTCTGCCAAGAACTGTTTTAGCATTTCAAACCTTCCAGCAGTATAAAACTGGAAGGAGATTCTTTGTTTTGCAAGGCCGAAATAGCAGAGTACTGATGTATTTTATGCTTTTCTTAAAACATGTATGCATATATTATTAATACAGGTTTGTTTGTGCTGAGAAATATTAGTAGTGTAGCATTAATACTGTCTGGAAGGGTAACAATTTTAGTTCATTCCTGTCTTTCTTCCTTTTAATGCAGCCATTCTGAAATTGTGCCTAGAAAACCTTATGCCACATTGCAGCATAGTATTATCAATGTAGCCACTGTCTGGTGAACCTGACCAATGTGATGTAGGGGTGTTTCAAGCTACATGATGAAACTATATGGGTCCAGTTGTCTAGAAAATATGAAATTATGTAGAGTGTTTGTTATTTTAATTAAAATATATAGGTGGTATCTAACCAAATTGAGTATTTCTTTGTGCGATTCTATAATTCTCTTACACTTTTTCTTTAGCTTAGAGAGTAGGTAGACACAAAGCTTTTCTGGGTTAGGTGCTTCAGCGGCTGCAGTTAGACACTAGTGTGTAGAAGACCTCTGTTGTCAGTAGCCTAGAGAGACACAGGAATCCTTGTCAGTTGTTACTGACACACTTTGAGTCACGTATAAAATGCCATACACGTCTCATCGTGTATAGCTGGTCAAACACTTGTGGGTGTTGCTGCGCGTGCCAAAGATGAATTTTGCCTGGATGATAGCTTGATAAATCATTAGTGTAGTTTCCATTGTCCATGGAACGAAGCTATAAATTCCTTGGCAGTCAGGGTTACCTGGAGACTAATATAAAGGTTGCTAGTATAAAGGTAGCTTGCTTTGTTATTTCAGATGCACGAGCGTGCCAAAAAGCAAGGCTAATGGTCTGCATTCCCAAGTTCAGGAGAAAGCCAGATCAGCAAACTGGAGACCTCTAGCCCATCCTATTTGTTCCAGCTGGTCAGGGCTCTCTTGTTAATCCAATCCTTATTTTGGAAATACTGATCTGTTGCAGTTTTTTCAGTAGAGCATAGCTGTTTTCACGTTAATTTACACAGGAGAAATATTTATGAGGTCCTGGGTGGATTTACCACTCCCAGCCAGCAGCTCGTGATGGGAGCGGTTTGATGGCATGCAGGAGAGCGCTTTCAAGGCCATGCTGCTTTGTCGACCGTGGGTTTCTGTGTCACGTCTGAGCAGCCTAACCATGTTACTGTTCGGGAGTAAATCTCTCTTCCTCTCCCCTCATTTCACATCAGGGCCTCCAAAGATAATTGGCTTCATTTTAATACACTGTAGAATAAGTTTGAAATTTTAATGGGATGGGGGAGGGAAGCCATTTTCTGACCAGCTCTGTGCAGTAGTTAGTACCCTGCGTATGCCCTAATGCTGCGTGCAAATACTTTGCCTGTCTTTAAATCTCACCAATAGTGATCTTTACACTAGGTAGGTGTGAGAATTAGAAATTCCCTGATGTGGGTTGTCCTTGACAACTTTATCTTTATCTAAGCAGAAAAGAAATCCTGTGCTGCAGCATATTGTCAGCCAGCGTTCGTTCACTGCTGGCTTTCTTTACATTGTGAATCTTGTTGTTAGCTAATTTAAACCTCTCCGAAACTGAGGGTGCAACCAGTCCCTTTATTTGTGATGGTAGTAAGGATTATGCTTCTTTATTCAACCAGGAAGCTAAAACAATGGCAGCCTCCACCCTGCTATGGATTCTGGGGATTGCCGAGTAGCTGGTTGAAAAGGTAATCTAAACTGGTAGGAAGCAGCCAGGTTGATTTCCAGCAGTAATGGGATTCATCAGGGCTAGTTCTCAGATGCTTGGGAAAATCTGTGTTAGCTCAATAACTGCTTAGTTTATAACACAAAGTTTGGTGGCAAATTCAAAAAAATGCAAGACCAGTTGGCTATGTAAATTTCTAAAGGGAGGCTGGATTACTTTCATTTATTTATGGGTAACAATAAGATGTTTTCTGAATAAAAATGAGCAAACAAGTGACAGTACAACCTTCAGTGTGACAGAAGCTGAGTCTCCCTTCGCCTTTGCAGCCTGCTGCCTAATATATTTTTTTTTGTTAAATTTTATTGGTAATACTAGCATTCTTAATAAATAAGAAATTATATACCTGATTTGATACACTTTTTCCCAGCAGCCTTTGGTTCACAAATCACATTTCAGCATACTAATTAAATGGGGAAGTTAGGAAGTTGTTGCTAGTTAGTATAGTTAGCATTAGTCACACAGCTCCACAAGAGCTTTTTGAGAGGGTATCGTTCTAAATAGAGATGTGAATCGCATATTATTTTTATTTTTAATTGTAGTTCCTGAGGCTCTAATTTTGGTTAGGCTGTAAGCAAAAACATAACTCTTGTTTTAATAGGCATTTCACAAAAAGAAAGTTGTTGCCTCAGAGTGAATGACGTGTTGCCTGTTTTTTTCTGGTAGGTGATTTAACTTGAAAGGGAGTAGAGAGAGGGATTAATTTATAATACTTGAGTAGTACCCAGATCTTGCATGTGCTTGATCACTCTTATCTGTTCCAAGCATATATTAGCAAAGAAAAAGATCTATTGCATCACATCAGATGATGTTCGTGCATTCTTGGCTTTCTCTATGATATAAGTTCAGCTTCTCTGGGGTATGCAGAAGACAAGAGGTGGAGAATGAAACCATGGAGGGAGATGAGTGACTATAAAGAAGAGGGAAGATGGGTTGTTTCCCTTCAGAACAAAGTCTCATCAAAGTATCAAAAATTCTCTTCAGGTTGTGGAAGTCACTGATGTGGTGCTTTTGGCCATATGAACTGGAACGTCTAGTTGGCTCCTATCTGCAGTTTACTTATCCCTAGAGATTTAAGGAAGGGAGACACTACTTGAATTTCAAGATGTCTAGTATTGCAATTTTTACTGTTATTTGTATGTGTTATGTTACTATCTGGGGGCCAAAGATCTATTATCTTAGTGTTATACAAACTAACAAATTATGATTCTTGTCTAAATGATTCCGCTGTCTGTCATAGACACAGCAGATGTCTAGGACAGCAGGTTCAGCTGAGTTTTGAGATGGTTTTAGGTTTTTGCACAGAAGTCAGATGTCTACATAACCTCCTTTCCCAGCCAGAGGTTAGCCATACAGCAGACATCCAAATATTACTGTCATTGGCAAGTTTCTCACCGGGTGCTGGAGGCAAAGCTGTGTTCTCCTGGAGTTTGTATTGATACAAGCATTTGTACTATTTGGTACTGCCTGTTCTTTACGGTAGCCAATAAGATGATACAAAGAACACTGATAATGTTCTGTGGCTGGTGAGTCTTCAGGCCCTACGTACACCCATACAATGCAAGTTTCGATTAATGTTTACACAGTTCCTTTAATTTGGTGTATTTGAATTTAACCATTGCAAGTGTGTGGCCATGATGACTGAGCATAATCTTACACAGTATAACATATGTAGTCTTTGATTTTAAGCACTTGAGACTCTGGGTGTGCTCTTGGAAGGACTCATTTCCAAGTCCTGCACAGCTTTTACGGATTGATTGTAAAATATGCATGGGAGAGGGAAGAGGATTCACTTCTTGGATGCATATAGCTGGAGCTGGGTTTCTTGTGCAGCAGTTCAGTGCTTCCTTGGGTAGATAGACTAAAACCAAACTGGGGAGAGTCTTAAGAAATTTCCAAGAGCACAGTCAGATATTAAGAGAACCTTTCTTTTTCTTATGAATATCATAACATTACATTTGTAACCTAATAAGGGCAGTTTCTTAGAGGTTCTAGTTGAGGCTTTGGCTTTTGGATATTCTTAAAATAAAAGAAGTTTCTATAGAAAAATAACAGTGGTCGTAGGCGTAATGCCTGCAGAAAAGGGATGCCTTATAAATAATCCTTTGTGTTTATGTTCCAGTAATCTAATCAAATCTTCCTTTAAAATAGTACAGACAGCAGAGATGAGTCCCTATAAAGAAATGCAGGAAAAAGCTATTTGTTCTCTGATTTAAGCTTCTATATGTAACTCTTTACCTAATCTTGAATTTAACCTAAAAGTAATTATTTTTACATTACAGGGTCTTTTAATTTTGATGGAGTCCTCTACTTGTATGTTAAAAGTAGATACTTTTAAAAAATAGTGACCTCTTTAGTAGTTCATTGAATGCTTAAATTATTTTAAGTTCTGGATAATTTTGAGGCTGCCAGTGTAGTACCCTTTATAATACTGACTCAACTTTTTGTTTCTCTTTTGGAAGTCAATTAGCGTCTTCTAAGATAGTGATGTTCATACTAGACCTTGGGTTAATTTCTTCTTCAATTTGCATCTTTTCGCAATTAAGGGAATCTCCTACACTGTCTCTGACACGTGAAAGGATAACACCATCTCTTGACCTTGAGAACCTGAATTGTATTTCCTGATGTCCAGCCTGTGATTGTGACTTTTTTCCTAGTTTCTTGTAAAATCCTAGGTGATGACTCTGATGTCCATGTGTAGTATGGATTTTGTTATTAAGCAGCAGTGCGTAATGATAATAACAAGCATAAATGCAGGATAATAACTTTCAGAAGGTATACTGATTCAATAAATTTTATTGATATTAATGAGTAATATGCCTAAGCTTCCTTGCTGTACGTGTATAGGAGATTATGAGCTCAATTGAATCTCATAATCTTGTCCATGGAAGTCAGCTGCTAAGAACACAGCAACCAGATACCATAGTATTCCTTTAAAGGGTATTTATTTATTTGTTAGGAACACTGCGTAAATCATGTGTTATTTCATGTGCTTCTGGTCCAGTGTTCATGTTTGTCTCCTGTCTTGCTCCCTTCTATGCTCAGGTTAAGAGTGCTGCTTGTAAGCTGTTCTGTTTCTTTTGGTTTCTATTCACCTCTTCATCCCTGTTTCACCATGTTCCAGCAAAACCTCTATCGCTGTGTTCACAAACCATCCCAAAATATTTTTTCTCTCTTCAAGGTCTTTTGTGAAGTTAGCCTGTGAGAAACAGAGCTTATGAAAATGTGTATGCTGCAAGAGATAGTCCATGGAACATGTGATGTGGGATGCATGCCTACAGAATTATGTTAAATCTTTAGGATGATAAAGCCATAAATGCAAGTCCTAAATTCCTGGTGAGGTAGGAATTGAAAAATGCTATTGTCATGTCCTAAACTATTTTGCTAGAAGCTTCCTATAAAAACACAGCTTCACAGGCACCCCATTAATTTGAATTTTACTTTTTAAAAAGAACAATATTGAGTGAAATTCTGTTTTCAATGAAGTGAGTGACAAAGTTTCAAGAGGTTCTTTTGATTAGTGGGAGCTTTGCCTGAACTCCAGTGGAACGAGAATTTCACTCTTGATTTTTACCGCTTTTCATATTGAAGGATTCCACAATGGTTTGTTGTTACTAGGTATGCTGAGATATTGGTGAGATACATTTTTATTTTTTGTGCTAGAAGGTAAAAGCTAGTAGCTCATATAAATATATGGAATAATTTTTAAAATACTCTTCATTTCCTGTCTTGAAACTTATGTGAGATTCTTTAAGCGGAGTTCTTCAGCTGTTTGCCCTTTATATCAAAGAACAGCATCCAAGTCCTGCCAACACAAACAAATGAGAACTTTAATTATGGTGAATATCAGACTTTTTATTCTTCTGAAGAGTAACATCTGCAGTAGCAGAGTACTCAATGCATTCGGTGTGTAATTTCCAAGGACTTGTTAGGAATTGCAGGTTTTCATAGAAGAAGGTACAAGAGGTATAAACATGAAATAATGGATCCTGAAGCTGGAAACAAAAATGCTCTTACTCTTGTTACAAGTTGCTTCAGCTGTCTGCATGCTTTTACTGTGCAGAACAGAAACAAAAAGATTTTGGGGGTTGTGCTTCTGTTGAGGTGTTCCCTGAGTTCCTATTATCAGTCTGAACTAGTGGTTCTTTGGGAAGCGAACACAGCAGCCGAAAGCTGCTATTACAGCAGTCCTTTGGGTTGCTCCTTCAGGGATGGTTCTGTTGACTTTTTCTACTCTATGCCCAAGTTCAGGTTTGGCTGGGGTGGCTTAGCACTCTCACTGTCATTTCACATACCAGTTTTTCTTATTAAAAATGTAGCCGTGTTTAGATGCTCTTGATTTAGTGTTAGGAAAGCTTCACAGCTGCGGTGTTGGTGTGCACATCTATGGCTGAAAATGGTCTAATTTGCAGAAATTGGTGGTGGTGGGAACTGTGCACTCAGCATCACTGAGCTAATAATTCAGATTCATAGGTTCTTTCTTTTGAGCAGATAGCTTGTTGTTTCCATCCCAGATCTCCTTCTCAAAGCAGAAGGGCCATGTCAATAACTCATTAAATAAATCCTTGTGAATAAGTTCAATTGATGTAATATTTTCCATGGTGAATTACATTGAGTGGCAATATTCCTACTGGCTTCAGTGGAGATACAGGACACACACTTCAAGAAAGTAAGCATGACAGTTAAAATTAATAATGAGGTTTGCTTAATTTCACTTATATGAAAAAAAAAAAAAACAAAGCTGTACTGCATGTCTTAAGAGAAGGGTGTCAACTGTAGTGAGGAGGAATCAGAGTAGGAGTGCACAGCTCACTGCCAAAGCATAGCAGAGTGTTTACACTGACTTGCTTGCAGTGGAGACCTTGGGTTTGTACCAACACAGCAGATTACAATCAGTTCCAGTTGTAACCTCACTAAAATAGTCCTCTAAATTGAAAGTTTTAATGAATTTGTTTCCCTGACATATTTTCTGCACGTACAGCCTTGCCTTTACTAACTGTGGGAGGTTAAAACCGCCAACTGTCTCATGGCGTGGTAAGAACAACGTGAGACCGAAGGTGTTCGGTTTTCTGCTGACAGTGAAAAGAGAGCAAGGCCAACTACAGTTTGTTCACTTGTAATCCTGTAGCAACTGCAGAGTTGTTTCAGAAGGTACGCAATTTGCACCTCCTTTACTATTACAAGTTTGAGTATTGCAGCTCCCTTGTCTAAAATTATGCTTACCCTAATAGCAACTGCACGTTTTTTGAACTGTTTTAAACAAGTATATCAAGCAAGGTAATGTGTATGAATTCCTTTTTGAATCTGCGAGATAGGTAGGTAGCAAATGAAGTATCTCAGTGTAATAATTTTTACATCTGTTTTCTGGCACTTTGGGGCACTTTTGGTGTTCTGTGGGAAACTTTAAGTAGATAAGAAAATAGATTCATAGAATGAAAAGTGTTAACATTTCTTTTGTTTCTTCTTTTTAATGCCTTTTTAGAATAAAATGATGCAAAACCCAGGGATTTGCATAAACAAAAATGTTAATAAATATTGGTTAGCTGTATAGAATTGCTGGATTCTTTTGGAGTCCAGATATGTAGTTCATGTAATTTGGCTTAATAAATTCTAAGTTACGTAACAGTCACTCTCCAAAAAGAAACTCTAGTGTGGAATTTACAATACGGTTCCTGGAAACAGGAAACTCTTTTCGGGGTTAATCTCAGTGTAACAGATACAGTCTTTAACTTGATTAAATTATTCATAATCTTTGAAAATTTTCAAGCCCTTCTATCCAAAGTATATACATGCAGCATGGTATGTCAAACACGCATTTGTTACCACTGGCTTGTAGTTTAAGAGAAAATATTGGTTGATATCTTTATTTTCTGAGGAATGCTTATATATAGCTTATAATACCGGTTCATTTGGAGCCTGTCTGTTTTTGCGTTGCTTGCTGACTTACGATGACTTGTTGAATTAAGGTATGAGAATAATATATGTAATACAGTGCAAATGTGTGGGATTCAATTGCTGTCCTATTGCAATAGCATCTAACTGTAATAGTACATTAACACAATGGGGGAGACGTACTTAGAGTAGAAATTACATGTTTGTTGGTGTGTTATATTGTCACATTTGTACCTTATTATGCAATTATTATATTGTACATGTTTGTGTGCAAAATTAAATGTTACTAAATCCAGTAACAAAATTCTCTTTGGCTTCGGTGGTACAGGTTCAGTGCAGTGGTGCAGAATTCAAAAGCTAATATGGACTAGAATGAAAGAAGAGGTAATATTATGCGAGTAGTGGTAATACAGTAACTCTCTCATGGCAAATTTTGCTAATGTGAAATTATTTCACTAGAAGGTTAGGTTTTAATAGAAGACTCATAAAAATAAGTGGGTTTGGAAGGTTTTACAACAATATGTGGGATGCTTCTTTGCCATCTAAAAGTAGTTAGTTGCAGCTTATGACATTCTCAATAACAGCTCAATGAATACTGTACATGCCATCTTTTAAAGGGTTTTTCATAATGACAGTGTCTCTCATAATGACAATTACGAGACAACTGTACTACTCAAAGAATGTTTCTGAGAGATCTTCAGTATGGGAAGCCAAGCTGAATATTATATTTTAAACAAATTGATGATGCCCACCTCCTTCTAGGAGGGCGACTCTGCACGCTTTAAAGAATTTGAGGTGGGCACAACATATCTTAACACATTAAAGAAAGGGCTTTCAACCTCTTGTCACATTTGGTACCAATTAGCTAGACAATGAGCTGTTTTTTGGATATTTTCCATCTCACACACATCTGTGTGCATGAAACTCCAAACCGTGTCTTCTAGCTGGAAGGAAAATATTCAAGCCTCTTGGTCTGAGCAGCAGAAGTGATTTATTGATTAAAGAGAGCATGGAGTAAAGACAATTTGAAGCTAGAATAATTATTATTCTGTCTTGATCAGAACATAAGACCCAAACCTTTTTGTATATTTATGTATTTTAATATACATAACCTTGACAATTAAAAAAAAGTATTTTTTTCTTGAAATAATAATTCAGCTTTTAATTTTAGATCAGAGCATTATTTTAACACAAGCTATTTAAATACTTAATGGAGAAAACTTTCATAAATGATTTTACACTTTGGAAAATAAAGCTTCAACCAAAACAATATGAATATGATCCATATTCATAAATAGAGTCTGATACTATGAGTCTGTACGTTTGATGATTAAACTGCCTGTTTGAAACTTTTTATAGGATTCTTCTATTGAAAAACTTAACAGTCCTGAAGGAGTTGCCTTTGGCTTCCACTTCGCAAGACGTTTGCTAATCAAGTTTCTTCAAATGAAGAAAACTAAATGACTCTCTTGAACTGTAGTTTTTGAATGTCAGGCATCTGTCAAATGAAATTCTTCCTCAAGTCTTGATGAATAGAGTACTTAACTAGCTGAAATTACTGTAAGCATTAAAATACAATAAGAAGTTCTTTATCTATAACTAATCATATAAGATGGTATTAAACTTCATTGGAAGAAATTCAAGGCCTTGAATAGAACTTCATCTCAGGTTATGCTGGAACAAACATAGAAATGTTTGCAAATTTTAGATCCTCGTCATTGTCATCTGAAGGGTTTCAGGGGAGAGGCAAAATTATATCACTTGAATAAATATGGGATTTTGAATACACAAGAAGTAGTTAAGTGGCAAATTCACAAGTAAAACCCTGGCCGAAGTTGGAAGTTTTCTGCAGTAAAAAGAGCAGAACTTCAGCCTTATCTGTCTTTATGGTTCCAAAAAGTATATTCTTGCAAATTCAGAGTAATGATTTCAAGCTCTTCATGAATCTGCACCAAAGCCCGCTGCCAGTCAAACCAGTTCTGTACTGGCTGCTGGAAACTAAAAGTGGTGCTGACATGGGGTTAATACAACACTGTCTTGGATTACTGTGTTCACAATGTATTAAATAATGCTAGTCCTTAAGCCACCTTGCTTATCAAGGAAAAAGTATAATTGTTAGCACATGCAAGTTTTATAGTAGTTTTATAGTAGTCATGTGTAAAATTAATACTGGAAGTTAAAAGCTTCCAGCCACTTAAGAAGTTCAAGACATGATAGTGGTGGTAGGATAGAAAGGTTGTTTTGGGGATGGAGCATGACAATTTTGTCCATTATTATAAGATAGGAAAATTCCTGGAGATTTAAAAGTGAATTTATGATAGAAATTCATATTAGAATTAATATGAATAGAATACAGAAAGAAAATATGGTAGAAATATAGGATGTGTTGGTATCTCTCAGTGGAATCAAAAGAGTGTATGCTGCTGTTTGCTTCTGCCTTGCCTAATTACGTGAATCTCAAATTATCGGGCTTCTGGTGGTCACCTCTGAAAGCTGGAAAAAAATCTTTTATCTTTGAAACGTATTTTTGCTTCTGATTTCTTTTTTCTTTTTCTCCTAAGATTTGACAAATGCCACAGTTGGAAACACAGTGTACCCAGACTGTGGTCGCACTGTTTAAGTCATTCATACCATTTAGGTGTACCATATGTGTATGCTAGCTGTTAAACTGATTGATGTTTCTGGGCTTGGGGAGTGGTTTTAGCCCTGATTGTACTGGCATGAATATGATCTGGGACAGGACCATCCAGGATGGAAGAGGTTGGGTTTTTTTAAAGCTGTCTAGCCTGTCACAGATGCTTAGGCCCCTCCATCTCTCTGATATCTGTCTTTGGTACTTTAGAGGTGTTGGTTTTACAAAATTTCAGTCTCTCTTTTTCTTTTTTTTTCACCTTTCTGAAAATACTTCATCCTAGAAATTTCTAATAAATGAAAGAGTGGTTGTTCAAACACGTAGGCAAAGGAGTACCATGTGTTTTATCTGAAGAAGATCAGAGTGATCCCAATTTGAGGTGTACTGTCTCATCTCTGCTGTTACCCAGGTGTCAGTACGTCTCTGCTTAGTTCTTGAATTCAGCTAGACTAGACTGGAGAGGGAACTGCGGCGATCATGCCCTTCACTGGAAGGCACTCCAAAGTCCTTTCTTTTGCATTTTCATCTAATTTTGGGAGAATTGTGACATGGTTTTCAAATTTGCTCCACGTGTGCAACTCTCATGGATGGGCATTAGTTTAAGTTATGCATATTGTGGTGTAGCCTGTTAGCAGAAGGACCCACTCCTTCTCCCAGACATGATTAACCAGCCAGCCAGCAACCCGTGCTGTGAGATGATGGTCCCAGAGGTGGTGGGTATGGAAGGGCTCCTCTTGAGAGGAGGCTTCAGTAGGCGGTGCTGAAGTGAGGGATGCAGCTGTAAGATATGGTAGTGGGGAGATAATGGTGAGGTACAGCCTGGTCTAGTAGGAAGGTGGTATGCAATAGGAAAAAAATTGTTGTCTGCTTACCAGGATGTCTCTAGACCAAGACCCCGGAGGGCACGGACTGTGGAGAGGGAGAACCAGACGTGCACTGGTGGGCAGAAGGGCTTTTCTGCCAGACTTGGCTGTGGTGGGTGACGAAGTATTTCCTTTTGACACATGAAAATGTATGATTATACAAACCTGATGGAAATAGAGTATATAATTTGTGTTAACGGTAATTTAAATGTTAAGTGCTCAAAGCATTAGTTGATGGAATAGCTGTTGATAAGTGGATTTTGAATTATGGATGCATAGATACAAAACAGAAGTTCTGTTGTAAAAGTAAGTAAAAAAATGAAAAATGTCTTTATATTGTTATGAACATTTAGTTACAGGTGGATTTTTCTGGTTTTTGTTTTTAATCTGAGGCACATATTGCATGAAATTCAGTTGGTGCTTTAGTCAGTCTTTTGTGTGTGTGGAGATATGAGTGGGTATGAAGTTTGGTTCAAAACTGCCTGAGACTGTAGCCAAAAAATTGTGTTTCATCCGCAGAATGCCATTTAAAAGGAGTGATTTCAGAGGATGCCACACAGATGCTGTTGTTGCGTGTATCTGACAAGACCTATGAATTTCATGCAAGAGACATGTTTTTCTTCTGTTCACTGTTAAAGTTCCTACATGAAGCAAGTCCTTAATATTTAACAGATTTTACTACTTTTTTTTTTTTTTTCAGTGTGCTACAGAATTCAGACATTGCTGTGCCATGATCCTTGTTTCCGATCAGAACTTCCCTTAGCTTCCTCAGCCAGGCTGTACTGTGAACCACCATGTGCATTTGCATTTAGTATGCCTCACCTCTGGAATTTCAGATTGCTGCTGCCTCTAGCTTGGATTGGTTAACATAATGCAGAGGCCGTGGTCGTCTTTGCATTTTACTTTGCTAAGAATTTCCCATATTCCTAAGTTGAAAATTTGTCTTGAAAAGCAGTCCCTCGTAAGTGTGTGTGCTTTTTCCACGTACCGTGTTTGTTAACAGATTACAAGAAGCAACGCCAGATGTCAAAGGTCTTATAAAATGCACTTTTGAATTTCTTGGAGCTAGGCTTTGGTGTACGTTCAGAGCTCTGTCAGCTATCTTTTCCTGTAATAGCTAGTGAGCTCTTTATCTCTGTCTTTACATCTTGTCTCTCCTTTATGCCCTCTTGCAGACCGAAAGGGACAGAGACTGGTCTTTTGTATTTTATAATCTTTTCATTATAGCTGCAGCAACACAGTCTAATTGGCAGCCAGGGACCCCACAAAGTTAGTCTGTTTGGCACCTTTCACTCATTTTTGAAAATTTTTCTCTCTTTTTAAAGAAGTGCAGTTGAGCTTCTCTAACAACAGTGCTTCCACGTAAATGAGAAGGAGAGAGGGCCTTTGTGCAACATGTATGGTCTCCACAGCGTTGTCATGTATAACTTCTTGGCATCAGTGTCCTGGAGACCAGATTCAGCTGACTTCAAAGTAGGCACCACGCCATCTGAACATGCCAGATGGGCGTTAATGTAAGCATTGGATATAGATGTTACAGACATGATTCCCAGACCCAAACGTTACAAAATGTTGTCTGTCCTGAACTTCTACCTCTGGGTGTAAAGGATTTGTTGTAAATCCAACTCAGTGAAGAGTTAGCTTTACAATATTAGAAATTTAAATCTTGGATCAACTGTGTCATTTGCAATAAGGGTGCATTGGGTAAGGGTGTGAAGTTGCTCAGAGGAACTTGCTTGTATTTTTGGAGGAGTTCCCATGAGCAACAGATGAAAAAAGCATATGTGGTGTTTACCATTTTCATATGAATAAGTTATATTGTGAAGCCACTGTGAAGCCAATGTGGAAGAAAAGAATGGTTTTATTTTTTTCTGCACCCGCAAGTAGGGATGGCAATTCATTGTGAATCTGATGAACTTCGTTCAGCTCGCCAGACTTGTCTGTTCCCTTGTGTAAAGTGATGGTTATTTAGGGTGAAAGGTTCTTTTCTCTGCTTGCCCTTTTTGTCCTGTATTTTTCTTGTATGCCTGTATGGTAGAGATGATGGATGCTTTCCTAGTCCTTGCTGACAACAAGGTGGGTTTTCCTTTTTGTGGTCTAAGCAGTTTCTTGATTCCTCCAAGGCTGCTTCTGTGTCCCACCAAACTGAATTTCATCTCTCCTGCCAGAGTTTTTATAAGCCCTACTGTGTTCTGAAAGGTTTTTCAGGAGCTACCTGCTTCTTCCACTCTGCATCCTAACTTGGGGTGTAACAAGATGTATCACTGAACGATTAGTTGCCCAGTGGTTAGCGTTGATCTGAGTTCTGAAATGAAAAAGCATCTGTGGGAGAACAAATGTTGGCATCACCAGTCTTACACTGACTCAGGGAAAAGTGTGGAGGGGTGAGGTTTCTGTGGACCCATTTACAGTCGTGGGGAGGGAGGCCGTGTTGGAAGTCAGGTGCGGGGCCTATCTCTCGGTGTTCTCTGCAGTGTGGAGGAAATGACCTAAATCCTCTTCGTTTTCTCTTTTTATAACACAAAGAGATTAGAATATGTATTTATACTGGAAGTCAGCTCCTTTTCCACATGATCAGATTATTTATCTTTTACATCCTGCCAAAAGTGAACAGAATGCCATTTGTTTGTTTATTTGGCATTTCTAAACTATCTTTTAAAATAATTTCTTTGGGGAAGAAACATCCCCCAAATTGTTAGTTTTCTTACAGCATGTCTAGTCCAGATAATTTCAACAAAAAGTTGATGTTAGCGGGATCATCCACTGAGGTCTTGGCTCTCATTCAGTCTGTACAGATGTTCTTTTAGACTCTTATCCTGTCTAGATATAATAGGAAGCATGCCTAGTAAGCAACTGTGGAGCATGTTAGCATAATTCACGTAATTCACAGTGCCTCAGCATTCAGCCTGGGGCTGTGGACTCTAAAAATAGAACAACAGATTCTGCACAGCTTAATCCTACCTGCTTGTTAGTCATTATCTTCTTAATAAGCAACTAGCAGCTACCTTTTGTTTGTAGAGAATCTTTCATTCAAATGGTTTTACTTTTCATTTGGGAGCGAGACTGGGGCTTTGTCCATCTTCTTTAGTAAAGTGTTGTCGATGTGTTAGCTGATACTAAAAAAACATAGTTAGGTGCAGTTTTTAGTATTTCTTTTTTAGTTTATGTAAACTCAGAACAAAGAGGAACAGATGTTGCTTAGTAAGAGAGGAATAAATTAAGTAGGTGCGATGCTGTGATTTTTTTTTTTTTTTAATTTTCAATTCAGTTTTTCCTTGGGCAAGTATATTCAATAAGTGTGGGATTATCTTCTCTCTTTAAGGATATGTGGGTTGTAGGGGAAGATGCTGAGTTTGCCCTCCTGGCAGACATCCTTTCACCCATACTGTGGCTCTTTGGAGGCAGTATACCATGTCATTATTATGCTGCAGGCTTTTGCCAAGACAAAAGAGATTTACGCCTGTTAAAGTGAAAATAGTACGTGAGAAAGGCAATCAAAAATATTTATGGTGATAGGTTGGGAAACCAGCAACTCGAGTTTAATTTCTGAGACTTCCAGAGATAACTTTTATAATTCTGGCGAGTATCTTAAGCCCATATTCTCAAATGCACCTTGCCTGTTTAATTTTATAATTTTTTGGTCCTAGTTTCTTTGTGCCTCAGTGTTTAACACAGAGAGGATATGGCTTCCTTTGTCTCTAAGCTCTGTACAAACATATAAATGGCCTAATAAAGCTGTCAAGCTTGGTTTGAGCCTCTAGGTTAAGCAGTAATACAAATAGCCCACTAATGAAAAAATAAGAAATGGGGGGACAGTGGAATTACTTAGCGTTTATGGAAGCAGCAACAAGGCTGAGAGGACAACAAAAACTTTTTGGAATAATTGTGGGTAAGATCTGCAAGAGCAGCTGATCATCTAGGGATGCATATGTCCTGTTCGCTCCAGTTGTTTCTTTTTGAAAATAGGATTTAGACATCTAAATCACTTAAACATTAAGTTTAGGGGGTTTCTGAAGTTTATGTGACTTAAATTCTAGATTTGGGAAATTTTATGGTTCAATCTGAGAGATAAACAAAAACTGCACTGAAAAGTATCAGTTGTTGGTGTTGTTTCCAGACTGTGATTCCCAGTGTGGCTGTCGTTAGTTCATTTGCTTTTAAAAATTCACACAGAAATCTTGCTAGGGACTTTTGAGCCCTCTGAA
Organism: Larus michahellis; assembly: GCF_964199755.1. Classification (NCBI taxonomy): domain Eukaryota; kingdom Metazoa; phylum Chordata; class Aves; order Charadriiformes; family Laridae; genus Larus; species Larus michahellis. The sequence goes on from NC_133898.1 coordinate 34,785,823, forward strand.
ACCACCGAGGGGGTAAAAAAAGGAAAATATGTTGTCTGGAGTTGAACACCCTTCTGGATATGCATATGTAAAACACGTGATTTAAAAGGCTGAGATTACCTAACCACTCTGTTGCTGAGCTGCTGCAGTTTGTGACTGGAAGACTGAATTTTGACTGGAAAATTGGGACATCTTTCAGCACATTGTAAGTATTCATATTCTGAAAATCGAGCCCATTCCAGTTCTTCCTGTAGGCTCCCAATATATGAGCCATCCAAAACCATTAGGTGCTTTTGAAAAGCCTTCCCTACTTGCCGGAGGATAATTTGGTTTTAAATGGCACATAAAGCTCCGGACTTGCTGTTACTTGCTTCTAATACACTGAGTTACAAGTTAGAATTTGACCATTAGGTCCTTGTTCTGTTTTTCTCAGTTGGTACATACTGCTCTCCGTGCCAGAGCAGCATAGCTTTGACCTGCCTCCAGTTGAAGGTTAGGAAATATCTGGTTATTTATAACCAGCAAGCACAAATCTTGTCTTTTCATGTAGCAGTAGCTACACGCAAACATACTTTGATGTAATTTTGTTGGTTTTGAATGTAGCTATCTGGTCGTCGCATCAGTCAGCAAAATTGGAGATGACACGTCTAGTCTTAAGCAGTTCATCAGCAAAGACTTGATATTTTAAGGCAAAACTTCTGTGAGATTGATGGATTGCGTTTACTTTCATAGAACTGTTACATATAAGTGAAGTTGGGTTAAAATTTGTACAAGGACGTATGGTTCAATGATAACCACTCAAATGTCAAAAGGATTTAATGCACAGACAAGTTATATTTAGTACATATTTTATGATGCATTTAGTTCCTAAATATGTGAAAATGATCACCTGATAAACTTTATACACTGGCGTCTTCTTGTACTTGGCACATTTTTGTCTTGAAGCCTGGCTCACGTTCCCATGAAAATTGGAGTTTCTTTTATTCCACTGTTTTACTTCATGGGAGGTCACCAGCTCCTGGAATCCTTTATTCCTTAAAGTTCTTACTCAAATTATGTTCTAAAGCTTCTAAATCTTGAGCATACCCAAAGTTCCTAATGAGATATCCTGATGAGATTTCCTAGTGAGAAAGTATTGCTGCCGCTATTCAAAGTTGGGAAAAGAATAACACCCTTGGAAGGTTGGTTTTTAATATTGCACTGTTTTTTGTTGTCTGGATGCATGTGGTTCAAACTGTTTATAAATGAGAAGTTGTCACCGAGCAGCACAAGTCAAGAGAACTGCATTCTCTTACGTATTTGTTGAGTCCCCAGGTGAAAAAACCAAATAATTAAGTATCCAAATTGTACAGTATCCATGGCGCACAGACCAGCGTGGAAGAGCAGCCTCTGGAGCTGAGGCTGCCTCCGCTGCAGGTACTCACCAGGCACAGTGGAGCTGCTTGGCTGCCCTGAAGAACGCGAGCCTGATGACAGGCAGCAGGATGTTTCTGTCAGAAACAGCAGAGCATGTGGGAAAAGAGCTGTGAGAGTTCTGGATTCTGGGACATTTAAGGCTTATCTTCTTGTGGATTTGTCTCAAGGGGTGTCTGCCCTGCGCTAGCGAGCAGCGTGGCGAAACTGCATCTGAACGAGGTCGACTGCCGTCTCTGCACTGCTGCTCAGTGGCTTTAATGCCATGGGTGAAGTTACTGAAAAGGTAGTAGGCTATTTTAGTTTGACGGTCATTTTGCTCCCTTCTTGGCTGTGATGGGGTTGTTGGCTGGTCTGTGGGACTGTGCCTTGGAGCAGCCAGTTTCTGTGCTTCATTGAGGGAACTCGGGACTTGGCAGGCATGGACATGCTGTGCTATGCAAAATACAGCATTTGTGTTTTCTGGATGCTCTGAATGGTTTGAATACCTGAAGCTATAGCATTAATAACAATTATGAAGTAACCTGAAGGGTAAATTTTTTTTCTTTGGAAAGCTTATCATAGCACAGTTGTCTTGTAAATGCATTAACTTGGGCTCTGTGAAAATGTGGCAGGATCAGTTTTGCTATGCTCTGCTGGAAGGCAAGGGTTACAGCAGAGCAGGTAGAGGATAAGGCAGGCGGTCGCCTTGTTCAAGGGCTGCAGAAGGCCTATTTCTGTATTGGTAGAAGGGGACATCTTGGAAGTGCTCTGACCTTTGAGAACCTTCAAAAATCAGGTTGCGAATACCAGTTAGCAGTGTGCTCCAGGAAATGAAAACTATTTAAGGAATTCCGTTGTCTTCACTCAACCTGCATTCCCAGTAGAGTCATTAGTGAGTCTGAGCTGAAGAAAATCCTCTGGGATTTGATCCATCAAATACTTAGTCATTGTAGTGTTTTTAAAGTATTTATCATGCCACATACTAATTTGAAAGAATCCGAAAAGTTAAGTGATCCTGGAACAAAAACTTCTTTGTCCGCCTTTCTGGAATAATCTACTCCTTCATAAAAGTAGTGGTATTGTTATTACGGGGGACTGTGCTTTTTGGTTCTGTTGTCCAACACTGGAGCCTGGAACAGTCACCTCCACTCAATAACAGATTTCCCAAGAGATGGTGGGCAGCCGGCGCCAATCGGTAGTAACAGGACTCCAGTGACATGATAGTTCTCAAATCCTGATCTAGACTGTAGTGAGTGGTTCTGCCTGATGGCTGTCTCGTCTTAGGCATGAATTGAGCAAGTGGTCTGGTGTCAAAAAGAGAAAATTTCTTGCAATGGGTTATAACTGGTAATCTTTTAATTTTCTTGACAGCAAGTGGTTGAATTGTGCTGAGAGCGACAGCACGCTGTGACTGTATAAACTACAGGTTCTGTAGAAGTAGTGAAACTGGAGTTTTGAACTACTTTTCTTTGCCTGTAAGGGAACCTGGTTGGCCAGAGCGGAGGCGTATTGGTGAAGGAACACACACATCTCAGCTGTCCTTTGTGCGAGTTGAAAACATGAGCCTACTTTGCACGAGCACAAAACTCACATCGGTAGCGTTTTAAAGCAGCAACTGCAGTGGAGCTGCCGTGTCTGACTGGCAGCCCAGCCCTGCGCCCTGTTCTAACTGGATGCACAAATTCTAGTACTCGGCTCCTCTTTTATCCGCTTGCAACAAAATCTTTGTTGCTACTTGAGCTTTTCTCTCTGTGCTAATATTTTTGGTGCGTCTTCAGTCCTATAATTGTTCCGCTAAGAAAGTTGACATATAGGTCATTAAGTGAATTAATTTATTTTTTTTACATATCTGTAAGTTCTGCTGCCAAAAGCCAGCGAATCCCTTTTTTTATCTTAGTACGCAAATTGTTTCTAATATGCAACACATTTTAATTTAGCCCTCGCATCCGCATTATTACTATTTAAATGCCATAGCATATCTGTGGCACCATTTGATGTATCCTGGATAGGGAGGGAGTTCTGCTCGAGCAGTATCAGATGTAACTCCATATGGCATTGTTGTGTGAGGCTAAGATGCTTGCCAGTTCCAATTTGGAACATGACATTCAATGCAAATATATCATGATACAACTGCAATGCAAGGATTTGAGCTGATTGCTGTGCTCTGCTGGTTATACGCATCTATGGTTACAGTGTTGTGGTTATGGAGTATTCAATGCTTAATGAGATAAAGGTGTTCTATATACTCAACTGTAACTTTTTTATTTCTCTGTTTCATGAGTGTGCAATGCACCAACCGTTGTATGAGTAGGCGAAGGGGGGTTTTGTTTGCAGGGTACAATCACAAGAGAACATTTTGGTATGTGCTCTAATGACGTGATGTTGTACATACCTCCTCTGGGGCAAAGAAAAAGAAAAAATATGTATTGTTTCTGACTTACCTGAGTCCCCGCTACCAGAGTTAGGTCCTAAAGATCCAAACAAAGATAGAGGTAGTTCTGAAAGGGTGGGTGAGAGTAAGGGGACAATCTGTCTGTATGTTTAAGTGTTTGAAATTAAGGCTCTCTTACAAATATTGGCACCAGATGCTTCAGAGGGGACAGGTGGTTGGTGGGTTGTTGTCTTCCTCTTCCTCCCCTTCGATACTAGCTAGTGGGCCACAGTGACGCAGGGGAGATCATGCTGTACTTTTAAAAGGCTAGCCATGCCTATGGTGATGTGCAGTGCGGTACCTTTTCCTGCCCCTTCCATGATGCAGGCTCCGGTCTGCTGTCGTCTTCTGTACATTTGCAGTGATAGTTGCTTCCAGTGGACCCTTGTAAATACTGTGTAAGATTTGCCTTTTGTGCATCTGTTGGCATACCATCATCTATGTTCTCTCATAGTGTTTTTCTGAGTTTGTTCCTCCTACATCTTGCATGTCAGCAACTTCATGGCTTCTTGGAAACATTGTCTGTCTAGCTTCAGCTTGTGCAGTTCATCCCGGAAATAAAATCTATATCAAAGATTATCTTAAGCTTTATGGAAAGAAAAATAAATCCCACAAATTTCAAGTAATGTGCCGTTAATTTTGACCCAGTATACAGCTGAGATAGAGATGTGAATATGTCCATAATTGCTTGTAACAGGATGGGAAAACCACATTTAGTGGTATGCAGCAGCACTTCTCCTAAAACTGAATGGGTGAAAATAAAGTCTCAGAAGTAAAACAAGCGCGTTGTTGTTTGTAGTGGTAAGTGAAGTGTATCACTAATTTAGAAGTCCCTGAAGCAATTTTAGAATATCGTTTCTGAAAAAATGTTACATTTTTGCCTGTTACATTATAACTTCTTAACATTATTTTACATGTGAAAAAAAATCACAGTAAAAAGAAATAAATGTCATGGCAGCACATGGGCATAGCAAGAACAGATGCTGATTAGGTCATCTTGTTAGTGACTTAAAAACGTCACTGCAGATGGGTACAGAACTGACAGCCTATGCTGAGGCATGTATCACTGGTAAGTTACGCAAGCTGCTAGGGAACAAGAAGTGTGGAGATTGAGAGATAAATCTGGGATCCTGGAAACTCTTATAGCAGGCTGAAAACCTGTTCTGTTGTCAATAACAGTCCAGAATGCCTGAAATAAAATCCATTTTTCATAGCTTGTTGGCAAGAGATTTTGAAAGAAATGTCTGACATGTTTTCAAGCTGCATGCAAATCAAAAGGACTATTACTCTGAAATCCACATGATAAAATGTTCAATTTATGTGATAGAATATTTTAAATCCTTCTTAAGGGGACTAAACTTGTTAGCAGATGCTGCCTGACACAGTTACGATTGCAGAAACAGAGGTACAAACTTAGTGGTTTGTGTGCTGACAGCTGCATAGCTAAGTTGGGAGTAAACCAATATTGGACGTGGCTTGCAATATATTTAAGTTCCTAATCATTTGCCACCTACAGGCTATGAGATGGCTCGGTTCTTTTGTGTGTGGTGCTATTTACAGAGATCCTGAGCTGGTATGCAAAACATCGTGTGAGAGACGTTTTGTTAGAGGGTAGCAATGACGCTGGATCTGAATGATTCAAAAAAGTTTTCCATACAAAGGAGGGTAGAGGTACCAGAGGTTCATGCAGCTCAGAGCTTTCAGTAATTTGCAGTGACTATTCTTTTCCCTCATGGCTTCTTTGGCTAATTTTATTTACTCCAGCCGCCCATTTGCTCAGGTGATATGTAAAGAATGAGGTTTGGGTTTTGTATCTGTTGAAGGCCGTGTGTATGCTTGCTGGTTGAATGACACTCAATTTTGCTTGCGCTGTTTTGCATTGTGCTAATTACTGCTAATATTACTACTAGCGTTAATGTTATTTCTAGTCTCTGCTCTCAAATTTTATGTCAAGACCTCAAAGAACATGCGATGAGCCTTGAAGGTTGTGTTTTAAATAATTGTGAGGGTTTTTATCTGTCTTCTAGTTTTTAAGACTTCTGGTTTTTGTATTTTCAAGCTTTGGTCTTCCTGGCAGGGGCTTGAAGGGTAGAAACTTAAAAAAAGAATATACAAGCTGAAATTTCCATGTAACTGTCTAGAGCCCAAGCATTTTAAAAATCCCACAAATGATGCAATGCTGAATTGATCTTCAAACTTTCTCCTGAGTAACTACATTTGATTTGTCTGTATGGTGCTTTTTGTGCTTGCGTTATAGCTGTGTCACTTAAAAGGCAGCTGTTTGAGGAATTGCGTGGTGCTTGCTTTGTGAGTCCTATAACATGCGCGTGAAAGTTACCAGTAGGACTGACCTCCAACAGTTCTGGAGAAAGAAATGATTCATTGAATACAATCCATGATGGTTCTGCAACCATAATTTTCTGAACACTTTGTATTCGTTTGTGTAGATGAATACGACTTGATCCCAGTTTATTTTATTTACATAGAGTTCCCTTTTTTTCTACTGCCTCTTTCTTTCTTTGTTTCAACTTCACCTGTGTGTGGACAAAGCTCTGCTTCACATTCCATTAACTGCTCATTCACAAAACTCACCTTTGGGAAGATTTGCGTCTAGCAGTCATTCTGACTAAAATTTCCTGTGCGAAACAAGGAATTTGCATTTCAGTTAAAGAGAACAAAATCTGTCTGTTTCGGTGTTTTCTGTTTTTCCCATCACCATGGTATCTTAGCACTTGGTAATTTTGCAGGCTGAAAAACAGCAAGCCGGGTTTATTAAAGAAATAGAGACAGATCAAGCATTTATTTGATGATACAGTACAGTTTAAGAATCCCCACATGGTAGACCTCTTGGTAAAATGTGTGTAAATGCATTAACTCTGAGCATGGAGCTAATGTAGGTGTAAGAGAGACTCACCTACAACATTCTTCTCCGAATGATGTTTTCCTGGCAGAGGTGGTGTATGGCATCCTGAACACCCAGCGAGCAGTGGGAAATCAGTGTCGCTTGGAGTTGTGCTGTTACACGATATCATCTTGAAAATAACTACATGTATAAGCCACGTGCAGGTATTCCCTTTTGAAACTCTCCTACATTTTCATCAAAGAGCAGCCCTGGGTTTGGCAAGAAGTAGGTATGCCATTGAAGTTGCCGTTGTATGAGCTGAACCACTTGCATCAGGGTATCCTGACACCGGTACCCATCTCTCCCATCCCCATCTTTCCAGAAAGAGACAGTGGCTATGAAGAGCGGGTATTACCAAAAGATGACAAATGCTTTCTGATCTGTCAAGAGTATTTTGAGAATTATGCATGCTGAATGCAAGAGACAAGGAGTTGAGTTTCTTGGTTAAAAAGAAAATTGGCAGGTTGGAAAGGACATCCCTTAAACCCAAACCTCTGCATGACTGTTGGTCCACTCTTTCTTTTGCTCTTTTCTAAATAGGTGCAATTAGTCCTCTTATTGCACTGCCTCCATGGGTCATTCATAGAGACTTTTAGTATTTTTAAGCGTTACTTAGAAATAAAATCATGTAAGCAGCAAAATGCACAAAACTTAACAAAAATTTTCTGCTCTCCATTTGTCTATGACTAATTTTCTTCTTCCATTGCTTCCATTTCTTTTTTCCATCTTGCTTTGAATTGGGAAAGTCGTAGCATTGTGACAAGCAGATTAGCCAGTTGTATAACTTTACTGTAATGGTTTATGAAAAAGTGAGACAGGGTAGGAATGATAGAAAAGAAAAAAAAGAGATTGAAGAAGATGGATTGAAAAAGATGCATTTCTAGCAGTTAGTCTTATTTTTAAAGAATCAGGGAGGGGGAACAGGAATGAGTGATCATAAAATGAGGAAAAGTATCAGCTAACTTAAAGAGTTAAAGTTAAATTAAACTTTTAGCATCTAGATAAATTATTTGATGCCATGCTTGGAAACATACAGAAGTACAGATACATTGAATGGAAAAACCAAATCCTCATTGCTGCATTCACTAGCGGATCAATTTTGGGGCTTGTTGGCAGACTGCTTTCGTTAATTTATGCCTTTGTATTTCGGACTGATGAAAATCCTTGCTTCAGGACTTTCTGCAGTATTTGTAACCATCATCCTTCCACAGATTCCCAAATCTTTTAAGTAATGCAGATTGTTATGTAAACAGGGGCTGTCTTTGGAGGTGACTGTTTGATCTATTTTAGTGCTGATATGCTAGGACTATAGAAAATGTGTAGTTTTGACTGCCTTCATTATGGTAGGTAAATTTAGATGACACTCTGAAGAGTTCAGATGGAAAAAAAAATCTTTAAAACAAATTCTGGAAAGTGGGTCTTAGTTTCGTCTGGGGACATTTGTAAATTTGTGTGACATCTGTAATACCGTTTATGCAAGTCTCATCCCTAGAGCAAAGAGGATTTGTGTTGTAGTTATGACTTGTTACGAGATTTGTAATATCAACAGTCTCAGTGAAACTGGATCAGATTGGATGGCTTACAGAGGACGCTCACTTTCTGCATGATGATTTCCTTCTGTGGTGAGTCTTTGACTGTTCTGAGAAAAACTGGCGTTGGCAAGTGGAAAAATGGTGACTTTTCCTTCGGTATTATGTAGGCTTTGGCACTGCACTAGAAGGCAGAAGGGAAGGGAAGTTGGGATGCTGACGCTCTGTAGAGGGTGAAAGTAGAGAGGTAGGTGTGATCGCCCATCTAGCATGTACAGTGCTCCTAATGCCGGTCTTGTGCAGGAGTCCCACTTGATGAGAGATACCCAGACTGGCACGTGGGATGTCTGTAGCATCCTGCTACAAACTTCAGCATGAGAATGAGAACTTCATGAAGTGAGGTGAAACCTAAAAGTTGAGATGCAATGTGAGGTTGTATGACACTAAGCAAGTCTGCTTAGGGATTGCCGTAATACAGGTAGTAAAATAATTAACGTAGCTGAGCAAAATAGCTCATAGAAATAATCAGAATATGGCTTTAATTCAATGGCTTTCCTCGCTAACTCAAGGACGGGTTAGCTACGCCACAGGAAACTGCACTATTTATATCTCTGATTTAATACAATGTTCAGGTACCATGATGGTGAACACATATAAAATCATACATAGATTAACAAGGGACATTAAACTTCGTGAGAGGGAAACAGAAGAGGATTGTCTAAGCATTGAGCATTCTTTTAAAAATGTACAAGCTTTGTTCTGCATGACCTTTTTTTATTGCTAGCCTCAAATAAAAGAATGGAGCTTATACTTTATGCTTTGGGCTGATGGAGCTGAAGTGCAGATAACCAGAAAATATTCTATTATCCTATCAAAGGAACTTGGGCCTTGACTAAATGAAAAGATAAGGCCTCTCATGTGAGCCTTATCTGTAGATTCCTGTATCTTCTTCATCAGTTGCAATAGCTTTTGAATAAGATGAATGGAAAACATCTTTACTGACACTAGGCAAGTAATGCATCTCTTGGGTCTTACAGAAGTGGCAATATACTAGTTAAATGTGAATGACGAAAGGGGTTTTGTCAAGTGTGTTCACCATCTTCAGCCCAAGTCTCTCTTTGCTGCCAAGGAGAAAGATTTAAACTAAAATTTTAGGACTGCAGGAGGAGTTCTGTTCAGCAAGGTACTGTAATTCTAAGTATTATTTTCTTCCAGTTTCAGTTGTTAAAAAAAGGTTCAGTCCCTTATAAACTGCTCTGACTTCAAGAGGACCAGCTTCAGCATAAGAGGTGGGAATGCAGGTATTCCCTGGCCTTGTTAAGCTGCTGACTGAAGGGGATGGCAGCGGTAATTGGGATGAAGAAGCTTCTTTCTTGGTAACGGCTGCTCTCTGCTTCTCTTTGTCTTCATGGTGGCTGAAGGCAAGCTGGGGAAAGGTGAGAGAAGGGGCATCACCTGCACGCCAGGGGCACTTCTGTAATGCTAGACGTCAGAGCGTGCTGGGGATTGGTGATGGATGGAGGTGTTCCAAATCTCAGAAAAATTACTCTAGTGACCCTATTCCTTCTTAAAAGTCAGCTCGTAGTTATGCATTTGAGGCTTTTTGCACTAGGCTTCTGACAAAGAAGTTAGTCAAATAAAACAGGGTTACTAGCAAAGAGAAAAGGGGTAACCACAATTAGCAGTCTCTGCAGCAGCGGCGTGTCTACAGCACTTCTGCTTGCCACAGAACTGATTTCAGTGGGTGATTGGGGCACTCAACATGTTGGCTGGGCTGGAGAAATGAACTGATGTGCACAGTATCGTTAATTTAGATAAAAATGTTGAAATTACCAGAGTGGATCTTCCTAAAACTTGAAAGGCTTGTGTTTCTGCTATGTATGTCTCGATAGTCAATTACTGGCTGTAAAGTAAATACAGCAGTTCTTTCAAACTGGAATGCCAGGCAAAAATCAATGCAAGGCAAAAATCAGCCAGGAAGGAGTGTTCAGACTTTCTTCATTATGGAGCTGAATTTAGGAGCTAAACTGGGAGAATAAGTTCCTGTGGAGCCAGTAAGTTAAAGGGTGCTTTTGCAGAACTCAGAACAGAGGTCTGTTATCTCTAAATTAGTTTCATAGAGAAAGTATGTGCAGAACATGGGCACCCAAATTTAGATGCTTAAAGACTGTGTGAATACTATCCTAGAGCGTATGTTGCCATAGTCACAAGAAAGACAGTCTACATACCGTGAAGTGTTTCTGCCTCATAATGATTTCAATGAATAACTCTCGTGGTGTTTGGTGGTCTGTAAAAGCCAGATTATCAGTCCAGTCGGGGCATTATTTTTATACTTAAGAATATGGTTGGATTTTTCTGTAACAGAGCCAATGAGCCAATATACGTACTAAAACCTCTCTGTACTTCCAGTGAACTGCTGTCTAATTTTATCCACCTTGATACTCAAAACTGGGATTCAAAGAGTACCAAAAAGAACACGTGCGCTTCTACTGTGCCTTTCTCATGAAATGTCTTTTACCCTGCCTTTGTTTTTACTGCAGTCAGGTTGCATTTCTTTTCCTGCACTGTGCCAGATGTTTGATGTTCGGCCTCTCTCTGCATATTTTTTCTTTAATGGGAAAGGGAAAACTTCCCTCTACGCCATTCCTCTGTACAGAACAAATGTGAAATAGGAATGCTAACTGATATAAATTCATTGCAAAGAGCCTAGCGTTAAGAGAAAATTAGCTCTCTTCCAGTAAGGTTATATTGTGGTTGCTCCTTACAAAGATGTCTTCTTTAGAAAAGCAGTTGTTACTAGCAACAGCTTGGGTACATTAGGAAATAGACCACCGGTCTGCTTAATGTACGATGGTAAGTAACCGCTATGTGAATTTTACAGCCACATCTCTTGTATTACACTGAAGCAGTTTTTTATTGGAAATTTTGGGGCCGGTTCTTTATCAATACCTTTGTGTTGACTTCAATAGAATTAACTTTGGCACCTGGTTCACCCAGGGAGAGGCCAGTGTATCTTTGAACCTTCTGTCTGGTCAGATGGGGGTCACACCCCTTCTTTCAGAGCTCAGCATCGCTGCAGCCCTCGGCGTTTCCTGAACGCAGAGCGCCCTTCCTAACGACTTCTTCAAGGCTGTAAATCTTTCTGTGTAAAACTATTGCAAGTGGTGTTTGGAGAATTAAATCAATGTAAAGTTCAGCTGGTGCTTAGCGAGGTCACTGACCAACCAGCTTGCAGTCTGTGATTACGTGGTACTTTCTAAAGGCTCATTAAAAGATGCGGTTTGTATTTCATCTTCATTAAATGATTTTGAAACTCAGAATTAAAGCCAAGCTGGGAGGTCTCATCACAGCTCTATATATTGCATAACTCTCTAGAGTACAGGCTCCAGAGTTTATGCAGAAATCCTTGGGAAATAGGACATAAACGTCACTGACTGACAGTTGTGTTACAGTAACAATACAACATAGCAGATCTGGCTAAATTCCTTGTCAGCAGGTTTTTTAGTTTCCAGTTAAGTCAATTACCAGTGAGATGGTTTAGACAGAGATGATACTAAAGTTTTTTTATAATGTACTGAGTGGTCCCTTGTGGCCCTGTTCAAATATGCATTGTGCTTGCTTGTGGCTAGGTAACAGCTTTCACTCTCCAGAAAGGCTGCATACTTTGGTTTTCACAGTGTACAAATAGTGAGCAGGTGTGGGAGAAGAGGTGGCAGAGAAGCAGGTAACTGAGGATGCAGGTACAATTTATCTGTCCGACTTTTCTGAATTAGGGATTAGAAGACGACTTATTAAATTCTTTCTCTGGTCCTGCTCCATACTGCCGAGTATGGGCAAGAAAACTTGGTATGAGCCTTTTTCCTCATACCTCAGGCCAAGGGTACATTACAGCTGGGCTTGCTGGAGGCAGAATGCACAACACTCTGCTTTTGTAATTTAATTTTGTATGAACCTCACAGTATCAGCATTGTGTATAGAGCAGCCAGTTGCACAAGATAAATAAAGAAATGTTGCATTTTTGAAGTTTCACAAGCTTTAGAAGAAGATAATTTTAAAAATACAAGTAAGATGCAAGTCTTACAGCTTGACTGTTATTTCAGTTTAATGGCAGATTTTTTTAAAGAACCTAAACTGTCATGTGGCTGCTACCAAGCATCCGTAATTTCATGCACAGCCCCCATGTGAAAACTCTTGTCGTTGGTTGTATTTTGCTTTTGACCACTAGAAACCTCAGCCACTGTTGTGTTTGCTGTGGCTACACGTGCAGTAACCACAGAAAGTTGTTTCAAACCACTGATCAAAGTTCTGTCTCTGCTGGTCATAGCTTTAACGTTATTTTTGTCTGTTCTCTCATGTTCGCTTTGGCTTTCAGAATACAACAGGATAAAAGTTAAGTTATATTTTTAAGGAAAGATTTTTTTTCATTTTCAAACACTAATAAGAATGGCTTAGTGACTGTCTCCTTAGCTCTGAGTTTGGACATTGGGGCTAGAGCAACAGGTATTGTTAATAATTGTAGTGTTTGATATTCTGTACGACTCCAGTTACTGCAGTAGCCTGAAAATGTGAATAATTTGGCTCGTAGTTCATAGTGAAAACTGGGAAAGCCTCCAAACTGAAATTTGCAATGGAAGATATTAACACAATAAAAGTGACTAAAGAAAATTTCATTTGAAGGCCAAGGATTACCCTCTGTTAAGCCAGATACGTCTCAGCCTGTCTGTATGTACCTGGAAATCTTGCTTTGCTTTAACAGTAGGACTTTCTGTTGTACTAATGTTGGGAAGCGGCAGGGGTTTACCTAACGTGTGTCTTCTCTGCTACCATCTTGAGTCTCTCTCCTTTTCCCCTATCAAATTTTTAAACAACCTGTCAGATAATGAATTCTCTTGAAAACCAACTATTACCAAATAAAAGATTATACTGCAAGGTGGAGCAGACCAATAAACATGAAGGCGCTTCATAATGATCTCTCTCGTTGTGTTACGAGGCTGAGACTTGTGTCTCGCTCAGCATAATGAACAAACACCCTTGCAGCCTGAGTCATGACTACGGTAATCTCTGCCTGTTTTTGCCTGAACCATGACTACCCTGAGACGCTGCACTCGTAAATCTGCCCTCTCTCAAAAACGCTTCCTTGTGTACGGGTCTTCTTCATGGGGGATGTGAATCAGCACTGGAAAAGGTGGCATCCACTGCCGAGAGATAATGCAGAATTGGACTTCAGCAATTTTTGGGGCGTTTTCCTAACCTTTTGGGGTCCAGAGGAAATATCTCTTAAATTACTGTGGTCTTCTCTTCACTGTATTTTTGCTTTCTTAACCTTGAACTGTTTTATAGTCTCTCTGATGGGAAACATGCAGGGTTTATTTGCCATAGCAGGAATCCCAGGACAGAAACTTCAAGTATAATCTCCCTAGGTTTAAAAAGAGGTTTTTTGTTCACTGTTAGAAGATGATAACGGTAAAAAATCACCGCTGTTTTTTAATACCCGTGAGCTCTGGTTGTCTGAATCCTGAATATAAAGTTACCTGTCTTCAGTGACTAAATATTTGGTAGCTGTTAACACCTGCCAGCTAACGAGGTGGTTAATACTGTATTGTGTCAGACCAGCATTATACCCTGACTCCATACAACGGGAAGCTTGCTCCTCATCCACTCCAGGGACAGCCCTGCCAGGCCACTGACAGCTTCTTCTGGGATCTCTCAACCATGCTCGCTGTGCCTCACCCATGGAGCAGGTGCAAAGCAGTCACCTGTGGGTGTGGGATATTCCTGAAGCAAATCCTTGATTCGCCTTGGTCCCAGAGCATGGGCACAGTCCATCCCGGCTCTGGGACCAAGTTGAATCAAGCAACAAGCTTGGCCAAAAAGTCTGAGCAACATAGGTGCAATTTGACCACTGGATGGCAAGTTTAGGACATATCCTCATAAAGTTCTTAGGATTTTGAGAATATGGTGGGCCTCCAAGTCGGAAGAGGGCTGGGGAATTCGCAGGGAGGTTTTTTTTTTTCTTACGAGTGGGCACTTGGTTTGGAAACGAAAATGCTTGACTGTGGAGTTGTTTGGCAGGGGGAGCAGCAGAAACAAGGGCTCCGTTTTGCTTTAAGAGGAGGCGTGCAAGATGGAGGTGTTGACAGAGACATGCACTCTTAGTTTATTTATTATTAAATGGACACAATCATTCTCCTTTCCTTCTTTGTTTGTAGTAGAGAAGCAGTGAGCCAATGGGGACTGTTTCACATAGACCCAAAATGAGGCAAACTAGGCCCAAATGCTGGGCCAGCAAGCGAGGACAGCTGATAGCCACAATCCCATTTTCCTCCACAACTGAACGGCAGATGCCTTGGCCCCTTCTCTCCTAAAGGTGCTTTCTGATTTTTTTCCTGTTTCTCACTTCTGTGTACTTTCCTTTCCTTCCTAACTCCTTCTCCAGATTAAAGAAAAATAGCCTCCATTTATTTTAATGGTCCATATTTCTGTCTGTGAACGTTACATCTGTTTTTGTACAAACTGTTCCAGTTCAAAGGGGAACAGTTCTGAAAGTGGTTGGTCTCCACTTCTGGATGCTCGTGTTTTGTCTGCTGAAAAATTGACTTTTCTGGTCACTGGTAAAATGCATTTGGAAAGATACGGAGCATCTGTTCATAACTTGTCAAACAGATGGAGCCAACTAAGTGAAAAAGCGTTTTTGTGCCCGTAGCCCCTTTAAAGCATTGCCTTCCAGCTGCTTCTTTCTTTAAGAAGGGTATCTTGCAGAAGACATACTGTGTATCCGGAGTTTTTAACAGTAAGTCCAAATGCCTGCACTCAGATACTGAATTAATTACAATACTAAGTCAGTCTTGATGGAGTCATCTGAATAATTTTCTATAATGCCTAAGCAGACATAACTATAAGCCAAATCACAGTGTTTCATGCAGAGGAAAACTGAACTCTCCAGTTTAATGAAATTCTTTGGATATGCCCCTAAAATAGTGAGTGAACAGGATGATACAGTTTAGACATTTAGAAAATTTTTGTCAGTTCCTCACAAAAAGCTTTCAAGTTGTAGCATGAGTACTTACAGGGCAAAAGGCAGTGTTGCATCATTATTCGGAAATTGGCTGAAAGATGCAAGTAGGAATTTCTGTAGTAAATTTTCATAATACTTCAAGTGTTGCAGCATATCTGTCCCTGAAGATTTGTTTGAACTCTTTGCCTATGTTGCTGAAATGAAGGTTAACTCTAACCATAAAGGTAAAAGCCATGGATGTTATTGTCAGTGAATATGATTGTTTATGTAGAGGAGTGCTAAATTAGTTACTTAGAATATAGAAATATTTCTTCTGCTGAAGTTGGAGATAGCCGGCTAGACTGAACGGCAATACATTTTGAACAATAAATAACAAATAGCCCTCTACATAAAATTTAACTACCTGCAATTAGCAGAGCCCATAAAAGAAGACGAAGTTTCAGTATAAAGGCACACTCGCCTTTACTTACTTTGGTAAAGGGGCTCCTTTAAGTCTGTTAAGCTGTTGCCAGTGGTGATGCTGCAGCCTTCAGAGCAGACCTGCCTGCTGGCTCTGTGAGTGCCCTGCAGGGATGGAGTGGAAGCTGATGTGGTCTGACAGCTACTCTGCCTTCAGTGACAGGTTCTCCTCTCTGCAGATATCTTCCCAGGTGTTCCTCTTCTGCAGCTGGGCAGCGTATCTTACAGCACTGCTAGCCTGGAGGAGGATCAAAGATAAAGAGTTTTAAATGGAAGATTTGATAAAGATTTTTGTGGCTGGATCAATTCTATGTTAATACTCACTTGCCTGGTTTGGGGAGAGAATACACCCAAGTGCAGTCTGTTTAAAAGCAGAGGTGCTGCCCAAACGAAGCTGGAAGAAACATTTTTGTCACTTCATATTCTTGTAATAAACTGAACCTGTGTACTCTCCTTTTCTTTCTTATTTTTTCTACCACTGCTGCATACAGCAAACACTCTTTCAGCCTTGCTAAATTTGTGGTTGCACACTTCCTCCCTCTGCCCCCCCGCCCCCCACCAGCAACCTCAGCCTTACACCCAGTCTCCAGAGTCTGCATGTATGAAGGAGAATTTTGGTTTTCATCCTGTAAAGACCTAACTCTCTTCTCTATTTACCTACCTTTGAAAATAAAAGTAATGTATATAAAATGATTGTGGATGGGCAGCCAGCTAGTCTTCTGAACCAGGAAAACAAGGGAATTGAAAGCCTCTTATGTACGATTTGGGCTATGTCTCAAAAATTTCTTCCTCGACTGTTCTTCTTTTTCTTCCGAAGTTCTCAGCTTTGCCATCTGTACTCTCACTAGGGGCTGGGATTTGGCTATGTGTGAAGTAGGGTAAGACGGATGAAAAATTATTCGAGGAAAAATTGTGGCTAAAGGTGTTCTGCATTCGATTGGTAAATGCTGAAAAGGAAGCACTTCCCTGCTTCCATTAGTGACTTTATCATGGTTGCTGCTGCTATTTCCCTGTGCTTTAAGTTTACTTTCACATAGATTCTGTTAGTATTAGAGAAATATTTCCACTTCTGAGACTTACATTTATAAATCAAACATCTTTCCTTTTCACAAGTTCAGAAACTCCTTAATAAACACTGCTGAGTAAACTGGTTTCGTTTTAAACATTCTCTGTCCTGCCTTTTTAGCCTGGGTTTGAAGAACTTTTTCTTCCCCATGAGGACCGTGTGAGCCAAACCATTCTATAGCCCAATTCCTCTCTCTCTCCCTTTTGGCAACTGCACAGAATGGCTTACGGTATGTGGAGTTTGGTGCGATTCCATTGGAGTTCGCTGGAGTTGCACTGATTTATACCTGGTGTGAATCTCTTCTTTCCAAACTGTTATTTATGCAACAGAAATGTGGAGCTGAAAAGTCTTATCTAAGAAGCAATAGTGGTCTTTCTTTTGTTTTGCAGTAAGTTAATGGCTCATTGTTATCATTGAATCATTGTTATCACTAACTTCAGTATTGTTTATCAGCTGGAAAAAACTGAATGCTTTCAAGAGTATCAAAATAAAAACACCAATTAAAAAATGCCTTATTCGGTAGTTTCTGGTAGAGTGGTATCCCTGAAACCTTGCTATGACTACTTCAGAAGCCGCCAGAGCAGCTATCTCAAATTGATAGGCTGCAAACGTAAACTTTCCTGTTGTTGAAACAGATGTTAGTGTTCCTGGGGGCAGCACTTCCCTGTGTCACTTTTAAGTGGCAGTTTCTCAGCAGTGGCTTAGGAGGGATAGTAGCTGCAAAAACTCTCTTGCGATTGGAACATAAATGGGAAGGGCTTCAGTTATAATAGTGACACCTGTGTCTTTTTTGTAGGCATGGCATCCAGGCCTTGTTTTATGTGAGAGAAACATAAATTTTATGTTGTTTTTAGAGTATGAATCTCCCCATTTTGAGATGGTGCATCTCTTTTTTCGTGCAAACATCTAGGCAGTCCATAACGTTGAACTCGAAGGACGGTCATGCCGAAGAAGGAAGTTGGTCACCGAGTAACAAACTTTTCATTTCAGTTGTATGTGATGTGATTCACTTCCTGCTTCAAACCTTAGTTCTGTGTTCTTAGGCAGCTGAAGTTTCACGCCCAAAGTCTGTTTTTCTACAGCAGTTGAACTGGTTCCTCTACGTGTAAAGCCCTGCAGTCAAAGGACTGCAACAGAGAATGCACCGTGTGTGGGTAGGTAACGTTTGCAATTGCCTACAGAGTGAACGTCACGACATCATTATAAGGGTGCTGTTTGCCTTTATGAGTCCCCCTGCCTCATAAGCAGCCTGTATTTTTTCCTATGTGATGGGGAGAGGAAGCAAAGTGAGGGATTCTGAAGGTAGTGGGGGAATCTGTTAGAGAGAGACATCTAAAAGAGCAAATACCTTCTGTGGTTACATCTTCAGGTCCTGAAGGCTAATGGAATACCTTCCTTGGAGTTTTACAACTAGTCTATGTGCTAGGTAGTTTGCAAAGCAAGGATCTGCTTTAATACCATACGACTCTTTTATTATCAGCAGCTAAATAAATTAGATCTAACTGTGTGGCTTCTAGGATTCTGTGTGTTGTGAGTTAAATTTGTTGCTCCAGCCAGTGTAGTTCATTGTAAGTTCAATATGTTACTGAATATTTATGAATGAATATTTTTTGCGTTTTACAATGACATTTAGCAATACTTTACAGCTAGAGCCAAATAAAATAAAACCTTCTTACAGAAAGAGCAGACTTGGGGGAAAATATCTCATCAGATTCTTGCTTTTCCTTGACAGATAGTTTGGGGACCTGTTCTGGAATTTTATAAATGACTTGTTTGTGAATCTGGCATAAAACCCTGGCCTTGCTGAAGTTAATGAGGGTTTCACCGCTGAGTCCTGCAGCGGTAACACCGGAGTTCTTACTTCTAACCTTCTGTCCACTTCTCCATTCCTGAAGTGTGGTGAGGTGCATGGATGCAGACAGGTCTTCTCCTTTGAGCTCAAGAAGTGACTGCATGGAAGGATCTTTGGAGCTGGGCTGTCTGTAGAGAATAAACGTACTTCCCTACCCTCTGCTCTCCCCCCTGCTTCCCTAACTCTTCCTCCCACACACTCTGTCTCTCTGTCTCTGGGATTTTCTGTAGAGAGCAAGGAAGGAAAAACTTGGAGGAAAGATTGCTGGCTATTAGCTGAAGCAAGTTCTGCCTTAAATGTTTACTTTTGCTGAAGGAAGGAAGGAAGACTGTTTGGATTTGCCTGATCTTTTAAGGGTCTGGACAATATTTGCATTTACTTTTCTGTATCAATACAATAAAGCCCAGCACAGAGGTGTTTTAAACCTGACCCTCATGTGCAGCGTTCCATCCCAGCGCTGGCCGATCTGTCTTAGCTCTGTATGATAAGATTGTTTTCTTTTCAACCAAGTTGATCCAAGTGACTTACTCACCTACATTCCTTCTGATGTGCTTGGAAGCTCTTTTCTTGTTTTGGGCCTGAAATACTTTTGATAATTTTTTTTCTGATGAATTCTCTGAAGTGAAGCTTACTGACTGTCTTTGACCTCACAGGTTCTGTCCTGCCCCTCTCTGTTGGTGCAATAAATTGTTTTAATTTGCTGCAAAATGTTTTTACTGAGATTTTGATATTTATAATGGCTGTGTCCAGGCTAAGGTACAAATGAATAGCATATGGCTATTGTGAGAATAAAATGTTAATTTTGGCAAATTCAGTCAATTCACAGTGGGTGTTCTAGCCTTTAAAACAAAATTATCACATATTTGGCACAACTGTCAAGTGCCTGGGTTTTGACTCCAAGCCTTAATCACCAAACGAAGAGAGCAATGTATTATTAACATATTACGAAGACACGGTAGCTATGACTGTGTGAGCCGAGGGTGGGTGTTCTACATGGCTGCCACACGGTAGGAAAGAGGACAGGTTGCAAAGCTAGGCCAGTATGCAATAATTAATATACTCGAAATGGAGTGGTCTGAGTGATGTGTTTGGATCAGGCATGTCAGAACAATGAGTTTGGATTCAAAACCTAAAAATTCTGCAAGCGTCTGGCTGTGTCTGGTGTTCGATATCATCTAGAATATTCAAGCATATCTTGCTTTGTTGTTACCATCAAGTCTCAAGGAAGAAGAGAATAGATTTATGTATTTAAAAGCAGCAGAAGAGTATCGATTGGTTAATTGGAAATCCCCTGATTATAACTACCTGCATAGCGCAGCATCTGATGGGCAATGCTGTGTGAGCAACTGCAGCATAAGCAGTATCACTTACGACTTCATTGTACAGTGCTGACAGCTCCTGCAGAATCCTCTCCTTGGGAAATGAGGGAAGTCAGTATTACATAGGAGGGTATTTGAGCTTTTTTTATCTGCGTGGATACATTTAAGTCACCTTCATTCATTTCTGAATACCTCACCCCTTGTCCGCCTGCAGCCCAGAATGACATTCACGTTTCAGATTACATATTGTGGCCCAGTGGTGTTATTGATGATGATTCTCATTTTCAGGAGCATTAAAAAAGCATGGTTTCATAAAGTATGTCATTGCTTTTGTGCTTCACTGGAGCATGCTCTTGTGTACCACCACCAGCTGATGGAAAATACAGGGCTGGGCACAAGGCCATTTTCCTATTGTTGTTGCCTATAATATGGTCTTTAAGTGATGTCTGTTGCAGGATACTACACGTCCTTATAAAAGGACTGATGTTTCTATTGAAGGAGATCCCAAAACTGGGACAGATCTGTATGAGTCTGGCACTGTTAGGGAGCTGGCTGGTGCTGTCAGTTATGGATTCATGAACTGTCTTTGGCATTAGTATTTAAAAAACTGTGGAGCCAACCTTGTAGGATTTGGGGATCTTTTGAGGACAAGAGGGAATTTGGGAGGGAGCAGTAAATGAAGGCTTCCGAAGATACGAACATCTTTCATTCACGTAAAACCTAGTTTCAAGGAAAATTTTAATACTTTCTAAGAATACTTGGGAATATGCTGACAGACGGATAATATTCTTAAATTTTATTTTAAACACAGTAAAATACAGGTGTGTCCGTGCATCTAAGTTTGTGTGGACAGACATAGGATCGGAGGCAGATTGCCCAAAGGGAGAGTAAGTTTCAGTTACCCTGCATGTAATTTCTGCTCCCTGTCTGGATCGCTGCTTGGAAGTAATGTGACAGTATTACTGGCTCCTAGAGGAGAACATTTTTTCTGTGTATCTCATATGCCACGCAAATATAAACCAGAGGAGAGAAGAGGAGAGGAAAAAGGATAGGAAGGCAAGGGGAGAAGTCAACTTATTAAACAAGATTTTGATGATAGATTGCTTTTTCTGGAAGCCAGCTTACCACCACCACAACATATGGTAAGCTGTAACTCGAAGATATTTTGACAATATGCAAAATGCCTTCCAAAACCTTTAAGGAAGCAGTTATGAGATCGAACCAGTTAACCGCTACTAAACATCTCACATTGTTTTCCAGCATTGTTTAAAGGATCCATGAGGTTTTCACTTTTTTCAAGGCCTTGTTCAAGACTGGAAATACCGGGAAGTAGCTGGGAAGCACATGTATAATATTTGATATTGGAGGAATGGTTTTGTATTGTGCTTCATTCAATTGTGTCAGAGTTGTTTAATGAGATTACTAGCAAAGCAGAATAATAAATTGTAAACACAATTTAAAAGACTGTCTGTCTCGTGTTCTAAAATAGCTTGAGTTCAGGAGTCAGGACTGATCTGAGATTGCAAGCTGGTGTTTTTATTTGTAACAAGAGTGTAAGCTTTCTGCAAGTGATTAAACTGTATAGTGTGTCAGCATCAGAGCATACCAGAAATGAGTCTCTTGACCAAAATGCTGTATAACTGGGATTTTGGTATGTCCCCTGTTGTAGTGTCTGATCACCTTGCAGTGCATTTATCTTCCAAACTTAGTCCCCATTCTTCCTTGGCTTCCAGTTTTTAAGTAAGGGCCATTGATCAGTGCAGGAATTCACGTCAATGTAACCTTGAACTTGATTCTTCCAAGTCCTGAGTTCGTAATCCCTGGATGTCATCCTTCATCCGGTGGGCTGTGTGTGTCTGGATCACAGGGCCTGTCTGTCATCCTTTGCACACTTCTGTCTTGCTCTGGACGTGTCTGTACCCTGATCCTTCAGTGAATTTTAGAGGACAAAGTTAAACATAGGAATCAATACAATGACTGGCATCTGGCTATTTCTTTTTAACTATTCACGGGGGAAAATTAATTTTCTTTTTTAAGCTGTAAGATTTTTTGAATGAACTTGGGTGGTTTTTTTTGTTTGAGTGATGATTTCAATGGGTTTCTATGTTAACTCTATTCTTACTTGAATATTTTTAAGGCTACCATAAAAACTTGCTAAAATGTTGTTTGTAGAATGACGTGAAGAATTTAGAAACGTGTGTTAATGCATTTTGTTTCATACGTATGCATACAGATGTTTGGTTTCTGAAAAAATGGAAGGATTTACTTTTTTTTTTCTTTTTTTTTTTTTTAAGTAATCAGGATACTCTTTCTAGGCCTACTGTCATAGTGACCCTTCCTCTGGCCATGAGAGGTACAATTGGAGCCCTCTTTAATTTGGAGCTTCTTTAATACTGCTCTAAGCTCCTGCTTAATGTCACAGGAGGTTGGTTGAGAGTAAATTGAGATGTTCTCTCCCACAGGATTTAAATGTGCCATTTCCATTGCCACATCCTGCTGATACAGTGGTAAAGGATTAAGTTGAAGATCTAATTTGATGTCAGCCTAATTATAAGCCTAGCAGCCTTAGAAGCGTATGTTGCATTTATTATTCATTTAGTGTATTTTTGAAGTACTCTAGTCTCTATTTATGGTTTAATGCCTGTGTTGGCTAACTTATATGTATTATACGCTCTTTTTTCCCCCGCTCCCGTGATCAGTAAAGCCTGGCTTGGATTTATATTTTTTTTAAACACAAAATGCAACTTTTGGAAAACATGAAAAATACTGCAGTTTCCATTCGATGACAGCATATTCTGCACTTGCAAAAAAACCAATATTGCCATCTAGTGGGAGTGAAGATTTTGACCTGTCATGCTCCTCCCTCTAGATTATTGTTATCTAGCTGTTCTCTTGGAGTCTAACATATGTTTCTGTTGAATGTACAGTTCTTCACTTTCCCAAACTATGGGGAAAATCTCACCATTTTAATGCTGAAGTTATTCATGCATGCATTGCTGGATAATCAGAAATATTTTGCAGGTGTAGAGAGCTCAGTGTGGCTCTTTACAAGCCACTTTCTGAAGTACGCTGTCAAAGGACAGGGTAATGTTTCTGTGCTACAGTCTGTTTGGGTAATGTTAACTGTGTCGGTGCTTCTGCAATGTGCGGCCAAATTGAAAAAGCTTTTGAACATGCTGATTTCCGGATGCCTGCAAAGAATATTAGAAAAATAAATCTTCTTCAAGCCTTTGTGCAAAAATATATTGAAAGTGTTCTAGGATATATGTGCAAAAATATATTGAACATGTTTAATGAAACAGAGCAGGAGGTAGGATTTGGCTGAAGCTTTGGATTAAAGTGATT
Source organism: Larus michahellis (assembly GCF_964199755.1). Taxonomy (NCBI): domain Eukaryota; kingdom Metazoa; phylum Chordata; class Aves; order Charadriiformes; family Laridae; genus Larus; species Larus michahellis. The sequence goes on from NC_133898.1 coordinate 34,809,115, forward strand.
TCCAGAACATTTTCCCTGACATTTTTTCCCCTCTTTGTTTCAGATGAGGGTCCACTTGGGGGTTCATAGAAATGGAGACAGGATGACAACTGATTAAATGAAATTTTTTGTGGCCTCGTAACACTTTATTCAACTTTTGTTGCCTTGTTACACTTTTTACTTCTAAAAATGCAGCTGGCTAGAATCAGCTCAGTAGCAATTTTTTTCTTGGATTTAATCATAGCATTTAATTAATCTCCCCGCTTTAGTCATCAGTCTGCAGATTAGCAATGCAAGGTCCTAAGAACCTAAGCATTACTTCTAAATACATTAGTAATGGTTCTAGTTAATTCTCATGCCCAGTCATTGTGGTTTTGAATCGAAGTGCTAAAAGAGACATCGCTAACGCACGGTCTACCTCACTCTGCTTTTAAAGCACAGAAGAACAGCAGAGTGATATTTATGACAGTGTTGCTATTATCGCTCTTCCTTCTCTTTCCTTTTTTACCCAATCCTCCAGCAAGGAACTGAATTCGGTCTAGAGTGCTTTACATATCTCTTGGCGAACAAATTGCTACCTGTCTTTCTGAAAACCTAGATGATCCATAAAAGAGACAAATCTATGTGTTTTCATCACATTCAATACTCCGTTGACCCTTAATCATCTCTCTTTGCTTAAGGTTGTTTATCTGTTTTTCCTCAATTGCAGTTGGTACTGCTAAGCTTTTTTTTTTGCACTCATTGCTGCATCTCTGCTGATGTCTTGTCTTACTGTTCGTATTTGGGTGAGGTACGTACGGCGTATTTTGGGAGGGTCAGGGTTGTGGCTGGAGAAAGTTTTTAAGTTCAAAATAATGAGTTGGCTTGGGATGAATATTTGGGATCTGACGTCCTCATGAGAAGCACTGCGTGATATTTGCTTCCTTTATTTGGAACATGACTTCAAAGCAATCAGAAGATATTTATTATAGGTCTATATTTGTTGTAGTGGTGGTACTGCTCCCATTTAAGTTGTAGCAAGCAAAAGATAAAGGTAAGAGAAAAATTTGGACTAGGACCTGGTACCCATAATAGCTGCAAGAGAGGCAGAATAAGGGGAAGGCCGGCATACAAGTGCTGAAGCTGAAGCATACAGAGGATGTAAATGACTGTGTCAGTATTGGATACTGGTGGAGACTAACTGTGTACTTACCACCTTCAGCCTAATCTGTTTAGGTGGCATTCAGGGTTCAGGTGTCTGCCATTTTCCGTTTGTTTTCCTAGCCCCGCAGAATCAAAATTTAAATTTGCTGTCCTCTAGTTGGGAATGAAACTCCTGGTTCATCCAGGCTCTCCCCTACTCCACATAAAATCACTCTTGCACCTTCAAAATCTCTGGTGAAACTCTAACCTCAAGCCTTCTCATAGGCTGTGCGTCCCTTTTCATAATAAGCCTAGAACCTTCACATTATTTCTTTAGGGAACTTTCCCAGTGTTTCCTGTCATTTTATTTATTGCAGACAGTAACTTCTGCTGGACAAAAAGTGTGAAGGCTGTATCTTGTTTACAAGATTAGCAATCAGTTGTCGTCCCGGCTTGATTGATGAGGAAGTGCTCTAGTTTGGGTGCTCACAGCAGTTTATATTTCAGAAGTAATACCACTGCTCCTGTTTTAACTGATCAGGACTTTTGAAGGCGGTTATACAGCATGTTCAGTACTTCTCGATGGTATTTATCATTACCTTCTTGAGTTTCAGTTGCCAGGGGGTATTTTAGTTTTTTGAGAGAAAAGTATATCCCCTCTGTGGCCAAGTAGTGTTTGAAAAAAGATAACAATACACCTGTAAATGTGATGGATCAAAACGGCACTGAAGCACTAGAGCTTGTGCTGTTTGTCAAGTTAGAAAATATGTTTATGCATCTGGTCCATATTTGATCTGTTTTTTGTGGGTCTTCAGGTATTAGTCATTCAGATGTGACAAGGAGTTTTCTAAGCAAAAATTTACATTAAAATTCCTACTCTAGAAAGATTTGTCAAAATGGATTTTTCTTCTCAGAACAATATTTCTGAAATACCATCATGGATTATAACCCATCTTCACTTCATCTTTCTGTGTCTCTCCTTGTACATATTTTTTGCATGCTAAAATAGTGTATTTAATAGTAGTTTGCTGCCAGTATATGCAACCAAGACGAAAAGGACAAAGCTGATAAGGAGTGTGAAAATAAATTCCCCAGCAGCTGATGTTCTTTGTTAAAATAAATAATTTTTTTAAGGAGATAAAAGGTAATTAGAATTAATCAGTAAGTGCTGTTACATTATTATGATGGAGAACTGACAGAAATACTTGCAGTTTTCAAATTTTACATAATTTGGAAAAAAAGAATCAAAGTGTTTTGAATTTTTCAAAGTTTCTTTTATTAATATTATCTGATTTGTCTCTGCTATTATATGTGAAAAATATTTTGTGTGAAGAATAATATATGATTGCATTTCCCTAAGTGTTTTTATTTGCTTTGCCATATTTTTCTTTGTTAGCATCTTTTTAAAATTAAAATCTTCTTTAATATTAGAACTGTATGAAAGAGAAGAACTGGCTTGATAAAAAGAGGAGTGGTTCTTCAGTACCTATTTCAGATCACTCCAGATTTCTAAGGAGTAATTCCCCAAAAACGTGGCAAACATTTATATATATGTTGCAGCAAGAACAATTTCTATCTGCTTTCTTTGCTCTTCTTTCTCAAAGAGGACATGAGTATCCTGAAGTTACTGCCTTGCTTATTCTGTAGCCTGGAAAAAGCATTATTTAGAGAGAACAATGTTTAGCTGAGGCCAGCTGCCCAACTTTTCCTTCTAATTTTCCTGCAGGTTTTCCAGTCCATCCTACACCCTGTGCTTTTGGAGCTACATTGCCAACCTTACTTGAGCTTTATTTTTTTAGAGAGAGTTTGCGTATGCAAAGAAATATGGTTGAAGTTATTCTGAGGGATATATAATATCTCTTATTATTACTATTCTTAACAAGCCTGAGAATAGCAGGTAGCAGTGTAGCAGGGTACTTTTCCTATTCATATGAGATGCCTGTTGTGTCATCAAGAATGTGCTAACATCTACAACTCAAAGAGCTCTTTTCCTCTTATCTGCTACTAAACGAGGGACGTTTTTTTCTGTTTGTTAAGTTGTACCCCAAAGTACCGTTTTTTGATTCTGGGGGGAAATATGATTGTGTATGTAATCTTAATTACCTTATCTTATGGCCTGAGAAAACAAGACCTTGATTTCTTGAGCATGTATGTTCCAGGTGTACTAGCTATTCAAAGACCTTCCCTCCCTCCTTCTTTCTTTTTGAAATTTGCCTTCCCTATTCATTGCTCCATAGCTCATTACTATTCATACAGAGTTATTCTCTTGCTGCTTGTTGTATGTCTGCAAGGACACACATTAGGTAGTTAAGACAGCAACTGAATGATCTGAATAATAATGTGTAATACAAGATCTAGAAATAAACCATATAAACAGGAAAAACTACCGCAGCTTTGGAACGGCTAATTATGTTGCACTTCATGTATTTTATCATACATCCTATTTGATATCTAATTATCAGTACATTTCCTATGCAATCTTTTTAATTTCTCAAGACCTTATTCTGTCACCCATACTCTCACTCAGCGGTTCCTTTAAATTTCACCTATACACCATTGTCTGGTGCAGAAGACAGCACTAATCAATTGTGTTGGAGATTATCAACTATCTTAGATAATTTGGCCTTGATGATATGCACAGCCTTTAAAAAAATCTATGACCTTTCTTGATTTTGTGTACTAATGCTGGTACGTTCAATTTCAGAAGGAAATACAGAAAGCCCTGAATTAATTTTCACTGAACTCCTCTGTCTTTCACTGTAGCATCTATACAAGTTCAGTAAGACATTGGTACTCCTATTTCTGCATGTGTTACATTGACCATGTATTTTCTTTTTACAAGGTCCATCTTGAATGCTTAAAGCTATCACTGGGGCAGCCTTCCACTTGTCATGTAAGTGGATTTTCACTGGTAGACCTGAAAATGAGAGATAAAAATCTAAATTAAAACATGTCCTGGTCTGTTGTGATCACCTCTGTAATGGAGCTAGCGAGAGCTACAACAGAGAACGCTTCTCTTTGACTACAGAAGAGGAACTTTTCAGTAGGGCTGAATTTTATGCCTTGGAGATAATTAGACAACCACAGAGGAGGCTGTTCTTAGATTCCTGCCTGGAGATGCAGTTGCAATACGGCTACGAAGAAAATCTGCAATATTGGCTTTTGATCCAGCCAGTTTTGTAGGCTGGAGGTTTGGTGTTGATACGGGGAGACCAGAATGAAAAATTATCTCAGGTCAATGCTGAGTTGATTTGGAAAAACCAGGAAGCGCATTACTTGTTTTTATATCTGTTACCTTATTTACTGTGCATTTGTGGATTTCCATTTTTGTGCTGTTTAGTAGAATATGAGGTATTTGAAGCTTTATCCATATTTCTTCAAATGTATATTGCCAAGTTAGCCCACTGTCTACAAAATTTTTGTTCCACTGAAATACAGTGAACAGAAATTGGCTAACCAGAAACATTCGGTATATTAAGGATTTTGCTGTGAGCAGATTCCACTATGACATTAAATTCTGCAAATACACAGATCTGTATGCTACAGCTAAGCATACTATATATAAATACACTACTAAGAATTGTTATCAGACCGGATATATTTTATGTATCTTTTGTACATCATTGTCTTATGAAATAATAGTGGTAATCCCTTTCCTCTTCCATTTCCTTTTCGTGAAAATTCACAAGCTCCCACTCCTTTCATTTGCGAGCTGTACCAAGAGGCAAAAGGGCCTCTTCGCTCCCCCCCCGCCCCCCCAGTTTTCTCTGTTAAGCACTGTTCACTTTTACTTTGTAATTTCCAGAAACTTTCAGTCTTTGTCTTGTTGCTTAAATTTAATTCACTCCAAGCAAAAAAACTGTCTCCCTCACTTCATATGTGTTCCGTAATCAGTTAAAATTTCTACTCCAGTCTCAGCAGGTTCCCTCTGTGGGAAGTCAGGGAATGTATTTTCTAAGATATGAGAATAACAATTACCGAGATACGCTAATTGAAGACAGGGTGCGTGTCCATCAGAGGAGAGAACTTCCAAAAGCCAGAGCTAACAGGAACCTCAAGACCGAAGTGCTGGGATCAGGGGAGTTTGGGGAGAGTCGGCCTGAAGCTTTTCTCACTTCTGTTAAGTCTGAGCTCTCTGCCGATCCCAGGGTCTTAAGGAGTACGTGTCGTTCATGATATGTAGTATTGTGAATGGCATTCATTTTCATAGGTGCTTTGAAGTGTTGTTTGCGAGCCAGGACTATCTTTCTTAATATTGTTTGTGTGTGTGTGTTTATTGGTTTCCTTGTTATTTTGGACCAGGCTTCAGAAGTTTGTTGTATCGCCACATCTGTCAGTAAGTATTCTGAAACAATCTGCCTTTAGGTAGTTAAATTGAATTAATTTTAATTCAGCTGCAAAACAAGGGGAGCGGTGGTCTTTTTCCCCCTTGTTCTGGGTTTTATGTTGTGTTTTGAAAGTTACAAAGTTTTTCTAGAGCTTCAGAGGTGGTCCTGAAGTATAACAGCATCATCAAAGCCAACTTAAGTTTATCCATTTTCAAGGTTTCATGCTAGGTGAGTTAACAGGCTGTCCTTTTCATCTTGATCTCTTCTGTTATTTGCAGTTGAATTAAGACACTTGAACTACAATACTAGTGGTAAACAACATTTTCTAAAATTTGCTGATTTTGTATTTTGGAGGTGGAATTTAAGTCTTGCTTATGAATGTTTGATAAAAAGGACCAAAACTCCTGAAATGTGTTTGGTTGCTATTTCTCACCGTGTGGAATTGCTGTCAATATAAAGCTAAAAAATGAAAACTAGTAAAACTTTATTTTTAAAAAAATTATTTTCCAAGTACTTTCAAGATTACTTTCAAGTTCACACAATAATTCTGCATTGATAATTACGTGCAGGTTTTAATGAAGCTTGTTCTTATTCTTGTGCTGAAAGTGCCGGTTGATAGAATGCTGCGTACTGGGGCATTTCGTCTCAGATGGGATGCGGTTCAGGATCAGACCCACAGAATCCCCACAGATCCCCACCAGGCTTTATATAGCGCTGCCTATGGTTGTTTTGGATAAAATCCTCCAAATGCTCCCTATCTGAGTTGGTTCTTCTCTTCCTCATTGAAAAAGCTGAAAATGCCTGCCAGCTGTTTTCCACCCACTCTGACACATTGTGAAGGTTGTTTTTGCAACTATTTCAGGGATTTTGTACACATGACTTTCTATTAGATGGGATCAATAATTCCTACAGCAATAGCTGAATCCTTTTACCATCTCAGATGATTCTGGGAAATAGTTACATTATCAAAAAGTCTGATACTGCAGAATTTGCAAATGTAATTTTCCTTGGGATTATTGGTATGTTTATCATGGTGTCATGTATATAGCACATCCACAGAGTCTTACTGACAGAAAACATTTATAATGTTTTTGGTTGCAGGGAGCATAATATAGTTTGTAAATGTATCTAGATAAAATGAAAAATAGGTAGAAACTCAGGGAAGTCTCAACCCCGGTGAATTACTCGTTTCGGTGACGTTTTCAAATATTCCAAATTTAGAGCGAGACCTGAATTTAACAAAAAGAAAGTGTTAGGATCCCGTAGGTTATAAGCTTGCAAACTGCCTTTTCAAGAGTTTTTGCCGGGAAACTTCAGATGCGCGGTACAGGTAGACTTTGGCCACTGAGTGGACAAAATTGAGCCATTAGCTGTGTATTGTCTTCTCTGCTGCTGCCCGCCCCACTCACCGCCCCCCACGTCCCACCGCTGCCTCCTCTGCGTGTGGTGCCAACCTGCTCCAGCACCCATCTGCAAACCCACCCGGACGGTGCAGCTCCTGCGGCTCCGCTGCGGCAAATGTGATTACCTTGGTGTAGAACGCCTTTCAGGGAGCGGTGTTATTGATTTCGGAATAATGGCCCTTTTATCTTTCACTTATTTTTTCAGCTTTCAGCGATTGGCTTTTTCTTATTATGGCTCCCATGGACCTATTTCAAAACCAGCACAATATTTGTAGTTCAGCAGAAATAAATGGCAAGCAGCGTCCTCTGTCTCTTCTATGAATAATGAAGCAGCAAGGGAAGGATTTGGTCTTTAAAATCAGTAAATGTATTGATGGGAGAGACAGGAAGGCATTAAACACTTGTAACTCTATGTAAGCCATCTTAATTCTAGCAAAGAAACAGTTAGATTTTTAAAAATATTTGAAGGCAGATTTTTGAGTACCCATTGGAAAAAAAGTGTTGAGATTGTAAATTAAGCATTGCTTCACTTTTCGGGAATTAACTTACAAGAAAACTTACATACATCTACTTGTCTTTTCATGGCTTTCCTACACCTCCCAGAACTACTCTGGTAGAGCTGTCCCTGCTACTGGCCCCAGGAGTTCTTGTGGCCAGAAGCTCTGAGCACAACCCCAGAAGCTCTGTACTTTCGGGTGTATGGTCCCCTCCCACTGTGGACTAACTTAAGTACTTTGCCCTAACTAGATCACAGAATCACAGAATGGTTCAGGTTGGAAGGGACCTTAAAGATGACCTAGTTCCAACCCCCCTGCCCTGGGCAGGGACACCTCCCACTAGATGAACTTCTCCCTTCCCACAAGGAAGCAGCTTTATTCCTCATCTCACCAGCCCTAATTTGTATCCTTCCTCAGCTGGTTGTAGACTGAATGTCCTTGAACTTTTCTATCACAAAACAACCTTCTGACCTGAAGACCTTCTACTCTCTTCTTATTCTCGGTAGTCTGCCTTTCACTGGTATTGTTTAGAATAGTGCTGTTAGGTTTAGTGAAGCTACGCTGTACGGACCCAAATAACCTTAAAGTTTATCTTCACAATCCGTATTACCTTATCCTTTCTGTGAGATTTCCAGTAGGAGTGACAGGTAGTCTGTTGTAAGGATGACTTATGTGATACGGGCTTTTTCTGAGTAGGATCTGAACTAGGACTGCCAGTATTCCCCATGGGTACTCACCACCAGGGTAGTGAGAACCATGTTTTCTTAACAGTGGATATGTTTGATGGTTTTGAATGGAATTCTGTCCCCCCTGCCAAACATCTGTCAGCTGTAAACTTGAGTTGGGCATACTGTGAAAGAAACCTAGCAGAGTAAGGAACATAATGTAAGGTGCCACTCTTCTGTATAAAAGTACTAGTCTGAATAGTTTTTCCCTTCCAGCGACAGAAGAGCACAGCACTGGCAATTAGAGGGACAGTGCTGGGGGTGGCAGATGGAAAAGGAATATCTGTTCTATGCTAGTGCTAAAAGTAGAGATAAGAACCTCGTGAAAGCTGGTTATTAAGGTGGAGTTAACCCTGCCTGATAGCCCGCCTGGTGGTTTGCGAAATTCACATTCTGTTTCTGATAGACCTGGAGAACAGTCTGTGAACCACATTGGGGTAGGTGCTGCTGCAAAACTTCTCGTGAGCTTTTGTTTATATTCAACAGCAGCTGAAATCACATGGATATCACTGACATTTTGTGGGGTTAAAGTTAGGTCAGAATTTAACCTCATAAACTAAATACTATTAGTGCTTTCTCCACATTAGATCATTAATACATATGTATTTAATGGAGATACGAGATGGACTTGAACGGGGTGGATGGGATTAGGAATGATTTCTCTTCTGATCCCATTAAGCAGTCCTGTCACCCTGGGGCTGCCCAACTGGGACATATTTTCCTTTTGGTGAACTGCAAGAAATGGTGTCTCATCGTGTGATTTCTAGGAATGGCAATTATTGCTTGGGAAAGGTAATACGTTGGATTTGTTTTAATTTGGCCTTCCTGTGCTATGTGGCTGGATCACGGTGGAGTGCTGCAGCTCTGGAGATGGTAAGGACGTGTGGCAAGAATCTTCTGTTAAAGACTTAGGGGTGCTTACAGCACAAAAGTAGGAAGTATTCAGGGATTTTATTATCACAGGATACTTTGATCATTTATAACAATTGTCCAAAGAATAACATACTTCTATGGAATTCTGTGTGTCATAGCAATCCATCCTGGTTTTAAATAATGTAAATTTCATTAAATAATGTAATTTTCATGTCCTCGAAGAAGTATTTATTGACATGAAGTAGAAAAGCTTTCTAAACTTGGAGGTTTGAAGTTCTTCTGCAGAGTCAAAATTCTTAAGAAACTTCTATCTGATTCTTATATAATGGGAGCAGCAGTTTAAAAACGGCAGTAAAGATTTTTTTTTTATCAAAAATGAAATGACTGCAATTTCAAGTCCTGAACAAAATGCAAAGCAGTTGAAAAGCGCGTGATAATTCTGAGGCGGCTACTTCCCACTGCAGCAGGTTTTATTTATATTTTCGTATTGGTATTTCTGTGTTTTTTATTAAATTTAATTCAGCTAATCTGAGAGTTTTCCATTTAGTCTTAGTCCAATACTGAAAATTCAGTTTGGTATCACAAGCACAAAAGCATCCTGTCTTCTTTCCTGTCCTTTGGGAAGTTCCCTGAGCGAGTCAGTTATTCATATAAAAATAAAAGTGCATAGTAAAGAAGGGACTGAAGAATAACTTGGTTCTGTGGGTAAAAAAACCCCAGGGTATCTTCATTCCTGAGCTGAATTAGCACTACAGTAAATAAAGGTGAGATAACTCACCGATGCACACGCTTCTGTTAACAGACACATGGGTATGATGTCCGCTTCTTCGGTACTTTGGATTGGGTTCAGTGATACATTTTGAGGGGTTTATGTGAACTCAGACGAGTTTTAGCGGAATAGGAATCAGTGGGCATTGTTGAAATAGCCAGGCTTGTAGGAGTTAAGATGCAGTTTTAAGAGCTGTTTGTCCTTCTCGAGGCAGATCTTCAGTGAAATGAAAATCGGCTTGAAAAATGTTACTGCTACATAATAAGCCAGAGAATGTTTTATTGGAACAGCAAAACTTAGAAATATTGCAGTGGCTGTAAAGCATCAAATATATAGAAATACGTCAGTCGCTGCGGATAAAAGAAAGTACAGATATTTGTGTTTCTCATGATTGATTTACCTCAGGAAATTTTGAGATAATGCAGAAAAGAGTACAGAGCATCAGATAATATTATACAAGTGTTAGCCAGTTTTAATTAGGAAGCATTCTTTATCTGTTCCAGCCCTGCTTGTGTGGCTGCTCAGGCTTTCAAGAATATTTTCCAGGCTTTTTTATGGGGATTCTAATTTTGGGAGTTTTGTTCAAGTTTCCTGCGTTACCATTTGTTACTGGTGGTAGAGTGGGTTGGCCCCATAGAGTGCCTACGAGGCGAGGAGTTAAGTCCCATCCCCAACTGCCAGACACCCCACAGCTGCTGCCAGCCATCCAACAATAGGGCTTAATAGAGCAGCGGGAGCTTCTTGGAGGGGTGGGGGGGTGTTAACAAGGCTAATTGGCAACATGCACTTCATTCCCCGTGGCTGGAGGTCGTAAACCGTGAGCAGGCAGAGGCTTGGTGTGGAGCATAGGCAGAGAGGGTTACACAAACTACATTGAAGTAGAGTCCAGTTTGCGGCGCTATCTCTATGCAGTGCGGCAATGATCTTTGTTGGCCAAAGAAAAATTTCTGAAGGAAGAAGCATTAACTGTGCAGTGCAGGTCCCTGCCTGCCAACTGCCTCACCTGCCTGAAGGGTAGGCTGTCCCAAAATGAATGCTTGTGGGAGCTGACATGGGCTCCTGGGCACTTGATGGGATCCATCAGTGAAATACCGTGCTTTGGTCCTTCATGGTGTAAGAGCAGCTCCTTGGTTTCCCATGTAGCCATTGACCTAGCTCCTTGTAGCAGTCTTAGTTAGGACATGCAATGCTGCATTTGCCCCTTGTAGCCACAGTTCCCTGGACAGCAGTGGGCTTCCAGCCTCACACGAAGCACCAGCCGTGGTTGCACTGAGTTGCTGCTGGGACTACTGCTTGGTAGGTGAATGGATGGGATGATGGTTTTGGTGGTGGGGAAGGAGATGTGCCTGTGTTTCCCACTACCACATGGGGCTCACACCTCAATGGCAAGTGCTGAATGTCACAGCGCTCCCACGCCTTGGCCGGGTTTCTGTGGTAAGGCAGTGCAGCTACCCAAAGCCACCCACTGCCGCTGCTGCAAAAGCTGGAGGCCGTTACCATCAGCGCTTGCCTTGCAAAACTGCAAAGTAGCCCCGCAGATGCTGTGGGAAGTCAAAGCCTCAAGACCCAGGGCACAGCATGAGTCCCAAAGAGCTTCCTCTCCTGAGGCAGAAGGTGAGAAAGCAAAGCTGTTGGGCAACATAATGCAGAGGAAAAGTGTTCACAGATGACTTCAACAACTTCTCGTGTGCCTTCTGTGTCTGAAGTTTTCTGTCCTTCATCAGCCTACTAAAAACCACAGCACTGTGCATCATTTAGGTATGCTGGGCATTTCAAGGTCTAATTTGCTAGGATAAGAATAAATTGTTTGTTGTTTTTCCAGTGGCATGTGAAAGTAGTTGTGTGTTCAGACCAGTAGTTTTATAGCTTTCTATTCTGTGCATTTTGTTCTTAAATCTGATTTCTGCTGTAGATGTTCGTAATGGGAAGAATTAAACAAAATAATGGAAGAAAATTAAGGATTTTAAGATAAAACTCACTTTATTAAAGAATTTAAGCAGTCAGTAATCGATTTATAAATTGTATACTATTTTCTGCATGTAGAGTTGTTCATATAAGCCTGTAATTTTTGTTGTCATTTTTCTATTTGCTTTGTGCGGGACAAAGTGCATGACACTAAAACTAAGGCTCCTTTCAGTGGGTATTTTGTTTCTGAGAAGGGTAGGTCTTCTTGGACCTGTTAGTCTCATGTTCACCTTTGACAGGGCCAACGGGTTTTTGGATGGGAGATGTAGCTGAAAGTTGTTCTGTTTAGGCTAATAGCACGAACGTTTAATGAATTGTTTCCAAGCTGCTGTGGTAGCATACTTGAATTTCTTTTCAAACATACATCTACTGTAAATTCTGACTTTTAAATCAGATATTGAGTCATGTTGAGTTATTGAAAAGTTATCACTTTATAAGCTTTTAGAAAACAACAGGCATGCAACTATAAACTTGACCAGAAGTGTAGTAAATAATTAATTTTCATAGCGAGTGTTAGTAGATAGAAATTTGAACTCTCATACTTACCAAGGTGATTTAGGAGCACAAGTTACTGGTGTTCAGGTCCCAATGAGCTGCTTACATTTTTTAGAACTATCTGCTGATTTCTGTTCCATTTTGTCTTTCTGTAACTTTGCTTGTTTGTCAGGGAAGAAAGGAAATTAAATTGTAACTCTTTTACGTTGAAAACAAACAGCCGCAAAAAAATATGACTTCTGCTTGGAGAAAACAACCCTGTGTGTATAGAGGGACTATTCATTACAAATGAGATAATTTTTGACAACAAAATTACAAATATTCTTTAAAGTGGCTAAACTGCCTTCTTTTCCCTTAGCGTCGTTTGTATTTATTTATTGAAAATTTGGGGAGAGAATTTTCTTCTTAATCCTCAGAACTGGTTTGTTAAGGATATTTAAGGAAACAAGATACATACAGACATGTAAATCATAAAGAGTTTTCCTTCTCTTTCAAGAGTACTGGTGTTAATGGAATAGCAAGTGCTTGCATGAAAGGCAAGATAATTATCAGTGGCCATCAATAACCCTCCCAGAAAATGCACTACCCTAGAAAGAGGGCAGTTAGACTAGGGGTAACGCTCATGGCACCAGTCCAAAGAGCTATGGTTTTTGTTTCATGCTTGTACTCCTTTATCCAAAGAAATCATATTGTATTAATGACTGCTTTTTTACTGCCAGGGTGTTTTGGTAGGTTTTTGGTGGTTATTTTCTTTGGTTTTAGATCTTGTGTGATTTTGAAAACTAACTAAGTGATTGCGAGTCTGTCTGTATTCCCGACCTTAACAATGCAGAGAGCCTTCCCACTAAGTTTAACGGCAGGGAAGGTCCACGCCTTTCCACCTTGGACCTGAAAATCCTTTCCTTCTCTCTTAATTGCCTTACAAAATGGCCTACTCCTGCTAAACTGCTTCCTCGCTGCGTAGGATGAATGGCCATACAAATTCTGCCCAGAAGAGAAGTACAGACAGTCGTGTTTGGAAAAAACTTTGGATGGAAGCTTCAGAAACACCAAGTTGACTTAAAAATGTATGTTTCTCTGAGTAGCGCGAGGATGTGAGTGCCCGTGCGGCTTTGGGAGGGTGTTGGAGAGCACCAGCCTTCCAGATTGTGCTTGCTTTTGGAGGGGGTCGCGCTTCCAGATCCACTGGGTGTTTCTGAATGTCTCATTGTATAAATTAAGAAAATAGATGGGGAAAGCAGGTGGAAATCTCTCTGGGGGATTTTGTTTTTAACTTGCTATAATGGTTTAATAGTTAGCAGTTAGAGCTAAGCAGGTGTTTTAAGAGCTCTTATTTAACAATTATCACTCATTTCCGGGCTTCCTGTTTGTTCAGACTGCTGGAGAACATCATGAAATCAGCCAACTGCTCTCAAAACCTCTTTTAACCCTTTGTCATCCAGAGAAGCAGGGAAAACCCTCCATCAGAGATCCATGTGTCTGAAAGGATGAAGGACACAGTGCAAAGACGTTGTGCTGCGAAGATTGGCAAATGAAAACAAGGCTCTTGAAAATCACATTGGGCATAGGAGCATCGCATCATTGGGAAAAGATTGTATCATCGTTTCATCTCTTTGATTAGTATTTTGGATCAACTATAGGGAGGGAACTTAGGGAAGCTTATGGGGCTCGTACAAGTTGGAGGTGTTTTGTTTTGTTTTTCTCCTCCCTTAGTACTTTCTATTAATTATTGGCCTGGGATGTGACAGACACATGAGAATATATAATCATGATGAAGTTCTAATTCAATGTAATTTAACCATCCTTCAAAAGCTAATATATGCTCCAAATATTCTTTGTCTTAAATCATCATGATAGATGAGGATTTATATATTAGAGAACCGGGAAAGATTTCCTTTTGTCTTTAGAAATGACTGTCCTGTTGATAATATGCAAATGAGGTTTTGATCTACTCATAACTGTTGTTCCATAGATTAGTACTAAACTATAGTGAGAGTGTAATTTTAATCAAGTATTTAAAATTAAACAGGCGACAGTGCTCTGAGTTTGATATTTGGACAGAGCAGACTATAAGACCGTGAGGCTTTTTTTGGTTAGTAGGCTTATTGGTGGCTCACGTTAATGTTTAATCATAAAATTAAATAAATGTAGTCAGTTATTTTGTAGGGCGCATGTATAGTGTGTGTGTGTGTCTGTTTTTTCAAGCAGGGAGTCTTTAAGAAGCTGTCTTGGTAGGTTCAGAAATACTCCTGTACTTACTTGAGAGATAAAAATGGAAAAAAATGCATTCTATTTCTGCTACAAGTTGGAGTGTCTCTGGAGGTTGTAGAGATGGATAAGAAAGGACAGCCTGCTTACTAGTAATGGGCCTTGAGCGATGGTCCTGGTGAGAGTAAGAGACCTGGGATATATGGTTGTTCCTACATTCGCGTGCTGTTAAGTGTATTCATGCCAACTTCAGCTCCGTTCATACTGGTTTAAATGCGTACTTTTTCTAGTTTGCCTGAAATTGCAGCTCTGTCTTCCCAGTGTAACAGAGAGGCCAGATGTAGCTCTGCTCTTGGTGAAGAAACTGTTCCTGCCATCAGAAAAGCAATTGTTCTGAATGGGAGAGTGGTGGGGAGAGACCCTCGGCGTGCTGTGTGTGTGTGCGCATGTGTGTACGTGCGTGCACACGCGCAGCACAGTTGGTGTGCAGGGCCTGTGAAGTTAACAGGGAAATGCTTTCTGTACGTACTCTCTCATGCGCGTATGTCTATTCTCAGCGTTTCTGCTGTCGTCTGCAGGTATTGGGTATCATTCCGTTCAGGAACTTCTGATAGCGAGTTTAAAAGTGTTACAGAATATATAACACTATGAGCTTTCTTCAACTGAAATGACAGAGCATTTTAGTTTTACAGTTTTAACAGGCTTGGGCTAGTCTGCATGATGATGAAGCAGTACCGATGGATAAAACCAATTTACATTAAGCATGTAAGTAGTAAAATCGATTTGCAGTTTAATATGCTACAAATTTGGTTTTCACAAGAGAACAGGGGAAAAAAACCCTGTATTTTGTACGCTGGTTCAGGTACCTTTCAGTTTCCTGGTTAACAGTGTATCATAATTTCTCCTGTTTCCTTTTAAGATAAAGTACATATTCTACAGATTTTTTTCTCCCTCACAGATTTCCTGTTTGTTTTCTCATACTGTGTCTAAAATCAAATTCCACTAATCCATTAGTGAGAATTAATAAATCCTTATGCTGAAAACCTAAGGAGACAAAGAAACAGAAACCTGTGAATGGTGTCCAAGGAAAGGAACAAAAGTGTTTACTTGAAATGCCAAACTGGATTGTTATTCCTTGAAGTTCCCCAGAATAGGAGGTGGGTGTTTTATCCTGGAGCTGCTACATGAGCTAAAAGTTCTCACAGGCACCCTTCAACATTACCGCTGCAGAAATAATAATTCATTAGTCTTGTTGGGAGCCTACATTGTCTTGTAATGTTTTGCCAGAGCCATTCTGCTGAGCTGCAGTTACTGTTGGCAGAAGAGTTGGACTTGATACCGCAAGAATCTGATTCAGTTTAGGACGAGGTCAATATTCCTGGCCTCGGTGCTATTTTGGGTTGACTTCTTTTTTTTTAAGGTGTGTTGAGGATTTGGAGGCACAATGCAGGAGATTTTGAGCACCTGAATCCTCAAGGTACGTTTTGAAAACCTAGCCTCAGTTAATTTCAAGTGGAAGTTGTTCAAATGTAGATAAATCAGCTGGTAGGTAGATGCTTATGAACGACAACATTTTTATTTTTCTTTGTCCAAGCATGCTAGTAGTTGAAGGGTTGCATGAGTAGCGTGTAAGATGTTGTCTTCTGGTATTGTGGTCTTAGGTGAATTTTGGGTCTTTTCTGGTGGGTGACAGATCATGTGTGTCTTGCAGCTTTTGGCACTTGGAACAATCTTCCTCAAATTTTCTGCCTCACTGACTCTTTGGCTAGTGTCAAATCTCACATGAGGATCTGTGTTTTAGGGGGAGAGGTGGTAGGAGGAGAGAGGTTTTTGTTCCTTACTTGAATTGTATAACGTATGGGGTTTTTTTGTCCTACTTTGCTTTTGTTTTTACTGTAAACAACATAAATTTCTTTGAAGAATTTGAGATTTTTTAGGATGACTATATTGTATAGGTAGTAAAGACATAATTTACTATTGAGTACTCTGGGCAAAAAATCACGCTTCACTCGCATGTTTACTTTTTCAATAACATTGAGAGGGGTTAGTGAGTGAGTCTGTGATAAAGGAGCATGTCAAATGTTTAATTGCCTAGATAACTCAAGTTGATTTCTTTATAAAGAAATATTTTCTTTATAAAGTCTACCTCTTGTGCGTTCTGTTTTTTTCCTTTTTTAAATTATTGCTCAACCTCGGACCGTAACGCTGAAACACGGAATTAGTCTGTTGGTGTGGAAACAGCAGGAACTAAATCAGCAACTGAATTTGCACTCAAGTTCAGATTAATTAATATGTGATGTAAGACCATATGAGATCACTGTATTCCCAAATTAGCGTTTTTTCTTTCGTATGTATCACTTTCCGATTATTTTTATTCCCCATGATAGTTTCAGAAGTAATTTTGTTCTTTCTTTCTGTAGACAGCTTATAACAATATCAAAGACAAAGCATGATTATAAAATTTGGGAGATTTCCTTTTCTTTTTTCTTCTGAACACATGCTCTGAGCAGAGAAGAAGTTTCAAAACTTTTCATGTACATGGCAACTAGAAATAGATATGTGTGTGATTCTGAGAGATGGAACAATAACAGATGTTCTCCAAAGCAACAGGTAATTCCTTCGCAATTCATCAAGAAAGAACATGCAACCTAGGGGAAACCAGGCTTCTTGTAAAGGGAGCATTCTCAACTCCAGGTGTGTAAATCAAAGACTTCGTGTATACCAGGCTCTATTTTGGTGGGCCAGGAAATGTAACCGGTTTTGTCTAGAAAGGATCAAATCATGTAATTCCTATAAAAGTCTGCAGAGTGTTCTTTTCATGTAATAGGAGACTCCTCGACAGCTTTCTCCTGAGGGAAGGCAGACGTTTCCTCATATTATTTATTTCAGTTCTTTTTCAGGTTCCTTATTCTTATGTCTCTTCAATAATAATGTCAAAAAAAATCTTGAAATCTTCCTTGTATCTTCTGGCTTGTAAAGCAGCACTGCAAAATTCTTCACCTATCTGAACCTCGAGAAACAAAGGAATGCAGTAGGCACAAAGGCTGCAGTGCCAACTTATTAGTACAACTTCTGCCAAATGAGGATCAAGCAGATTTGCATCTTAATTCTTTTCTAATATATTTTTAGTAACTACATAAAGACTGAACTCTTTTAAGAGAGGCTTAATGGATGTAATGTTTGCACTTGCTTAGAGTCCAAAATTTAGAATGACTTTTACAATGGTACTTAGAGATTGCAACAGCTTGTAAATATCGGGTAGATTGCATAGAAATTATGTGACTGCAAAACAGCAAAAATGTGGCACAGCTGAAGTTGCAATGAAGAAAATAAGAAAATCTTCATAGGCCTCTCAGATTCAGCAATTTTGCGTGTTAGGAATGGGAACTTGGCTTGTGCATGGTGTTCCATATTCCTCTGTCCTTTGAACGTGTAGGGATTTGTATTGTTTTCCGTCTGTGTTACTTATTTTCATTTGCTCATCCTTCGTCCGGCATGAATTTGCACTTGTGTTACGAGAATAATACAACTTCATGAGAAGTCCTTTCTGTCCTGCATGTAGGCTGCAAAGACATCAGATAACAACACCGAATGCCCGTTTATTCAGCGGGAGCGGCAGCACTGGATGCTTCCAGGGGTCTCTGAATGTCTTGGGGCACGCTCAGGGTCCAATACTGATTTAGTAACACTCTGCTACGGTTCACGTGATTCAGCGTGCAAAGCTGTTTCTTGTGCATATAAAAGTTAAGGATTAATTTTTTTTGCCCTGTGCACAAGCATTCCCAAGAAGAATGAAGGGATCAAACCTGAAAATAACAGGGAAGGGGATTAATACTGCTCCCATTCTTTTGAATGGTTGCTTTCTCCTTTTTCAGTCCTTAGAATCCCGTAGAGTAGTAGTGTTTTCCACAGTGGATGTGATTTCTGAAGATTATTCCATGTGGGAGTTTTATTTGTATTTGTCTAACTCCTCAGAGTTAAGGGAAAAAAAAAAGATGTTTGTGTACACTGTTTTTAAAGTATGAAATATAAGCTAAATCTGGATTAATCTCCATAAGATAAAAATGGATTAATTTTTCACATAGAGATTTGTGGACCAGAGGAGTTTTGTTACACAGTGTGTTGAAACCACAGCTTATATCTCTGCTCAGTCTCTTGCTTTCTTTGAGTAGCAAGTATGAATCCCCACTTTTAGTCTGGTCTATAAAATTTGTCTTAGTATGTAATTTCTTTTTTAGTTTCAAGGTTATTGTTAGCATTTGTATGATGCATACAGCTATAGAATGAGTAAGAGAATTAATTAAACCTTAGGTTTGGAATGCCATGCTCAAATACAGGTCTGCTGAGACCTTCCTTTTTTGAGTTTGATAAAATCAATGAAATTTAAAAGGAAAAGGCTTCCTCCCCCCCCCCCCCCCCGACAGCTCTGAGCCTAGCAGCATTGGGATGGTACTAAAGATTCTGTGGTAGGGCTTAAAATAGGACTTCATTCAGCATTCTTGTTGAAGTTCACCTCTTTTGAAACCTACTCTGTGTTCTTCTGGCGCTGCTTTACAGAGATGGCTACATGTGGTTTGTAACACACTTGAGGGATAAAAGTATCTCTGACTATCATCGCATGGGTATTTTTTATTTTTGTGTCATCCATTTAGTGACATGTAGTAAAATCAATGCGCCACAAATAATGTAGTAAGACAGAATAAAAGCGTGGACACACTCATAACCATTACTGCAGTACCAGATATTTTCAAGGAGAGTAACTTTGAGATGGATAACTAAATGGTTTTGCTGTTATGTGTGTCTGATTTCTCAGATGCCAAATGTCCTTCTCTGGAGTAGGTCGGTCCCTTACTCTGTTTTCACTGGCTGCATCTGTTTTTGTGAAGCTGTTCTCTAGGAGTAGAGGTGGTCAGGAGAAGGAGGTGATTTAGGGGAGAGAAACAAAATATTGTGCCAGTAACTTCTTTCTGTCTCTCTCTCCCCAAATATGTTTCCAGTAAGCATGGAGCCTTGAGGTCTGGCGGTTTGTGTTTGTTTTTTTCTTGTTTAAAACCTTTGGATGACCAAGCCCAAACACTGTTGGGATGCCCTTTGAGCATTGGTTTGCTAGAGCCATCTGTGCAAAAGACCCAGAGTCACTAACACCAGTGTAATACAAAGGACAGTCAGTAGGAGGTTTGGCAGTTAGGTAGGTTTGGGGCAGCTCGTTATCTTTGGGATATCTTTGGAGTTCAGCCGTTTTTATTTCTAAAGATTGGTTCAGTCTTCAGTTCCAGGCTGCAGCCAACTAAGCCCACTGCTGATGCCACGTTCTCCAAAAGCTTCTTACAGTTCTGCCCTCAAATAGTGTCTCAAAGCTCTTGGAAGGACCTGCTGCCTGCAGAGGGAATGTTTCAGTAGCTTTCAGTTTGTCTTCATTGATGGTGGTTCACAGCCTTCTAAATTTGGTGTGGAGGGCAAAGCTGCCGTAAGTTAGCAGTGTTTCAATGCGTGTTCCTTCACTACAGCTCTTCCGCTGCCATTAAACTCGATTCTTTGTAGAAATTTTTGCAGTGTGAACCCAGTAATTATCCTGATTTATGTACGGAGTAAGGGGAGGTAAAAGGAAGATAAGTAGTTGAGAGTAAAACTTACAGTTTGCTTTGATGTGTGCTCTGCTTGCTTAGCCATATGAGAAGGAAGCCATTTTTTAATATACACTGTATTACCATTTTTAATGACTTTATAAACAAAATACTACTAAATATTGACATGGCGCAGAAATAACAGTTATTTACAGCCCTCAGACAGCTTGATATTCAGTAATTTTACAGAAAATGACAAATGCGTAATAATAATTAAATGCAAGTAATATATTTTATCCTTTAGCTACTGAAATCTATTCATGTAAAAATACCTTTTCAAAATACCACTTAAATTCATAGAAAAAACTACAATAAAATAGGAATTCGAGGTATTTGAAGTAGTTGTTGCTCTAATATGCTAATTGGACTGTGGCTCCCCAAATGAGCTGCTGTTTCTTGAACACTCAGAATTAACTACAATTTCCAGCACGTAACAGATATCTCTTTATGTTTTAAAAATGTGCCTTCGTGGTTATAAATGGTTCATGGTTATAAAATCAAAGCCACGTGTTACGAAAATAATTCTGAATGAAATATTGATTCATCAATTGTTAGTTAATTTTGTACCTGAAAGAAGTCCTTGAGAAGTATTGGTTGTGCAGATAAAATGTCAGGCCTCAAAATGATGCGAACGTGGCTTTTGTGTGTATGGTCTTTTATTCCAGTACTGCTTTCTCGTGCCAAAATGTCTGTTAGAGCTTGTGAGATCTGTGCAACGGGCCTATGCAGTAGGAGAGCTAATATCTCGCCATTGTTTTTAATGTTAGTGTGTTTGCTGCTGCTTGTATTTCTCACGTGTATTTTTTATAACTGAAGTTGAAGGGAGGGTGGAAACCTCATCTCATTTAAATGATAATAAAATAAATTCAAGTAAACTAGTCAGGTCTTAAGCTCGTACTTTGCTGAGTCAGAGAGATCCAGTTCCTTCCTTTGATATTGTTCAAGGGCTGAGAGCAGAGAAGTAAAAAGTTCCCTTACCTTGTGGTAAATCTATGGTAGCAATCAGAAAAGCTGTCATTATCTGCATTAAATAAAAGGCTTCAATTTGTAGAGGAGTGAAGGGTGCAGGGGGTGAGGAGGTTCAGGAGAGCCCAGTGTGGCTGCCAGGTTGTACCTTCTATTCGTCAGGGTGTACCTATTTTATAGATGTTACTTGGATGCCTGTAAGACCCCGTCTGTCCCGGGGTAACAGCCTTCCTCATTGCTGTATTATGTGGAGAGTGTTCAGCTTTGTCATGAAGTGGACAAAACTTACAGAATCACAGAATGGTTTGGGTTGGAAGGGACCTTAAAGATCACATAGTTCCAACCCCCCTGCCCTGGGCAGGGACACCTCCCACTAGACCAGGCTGCTCAAAGCCCCATCCAGCCTGGCCTTGGACACTGAGAGATGAACTTCATTGAAGTACTTCTAAAATAATTGGTAATGTTTCAGTTTAATGGTGTTAAAACCAGTTGTTTTTCTTTTAAAATGATCCAAGATGAAAACAGAACATATTGCAGGCCAGTGTTCAGACTTTGTTAGGTTGGGGGGTAGAAGGTAGGTTAACCAATGATATTAAAGAAATTTTAACAGTAAAACAGCAATTGCATGCTTTTTTCAGCATTTCCTCGGGTATATGGAAGATGCTGATAAATTTCATTACTTCAGCTCTGAACACACAATTCCAAAGTTGCATGATATCTTTTTTTTTTTTTTTTGTTTTGAGGACAATATAAGAAAAATGACTAAATTACCCAGAATTAGTCACATCTCCGTGGCTTCATACAACTACTATTTGAGACAGGTCCCGAGAATGCTAATGTTTTTATCCTTTTATCTTTACTGGATCTCACTGCATCTTTATCTTCAATAGTTAGCAACTTTAGTAGCATGCACACATGTATGTATATATGTTGAATTTTTAGAGCGGGAACCTTTTTCCTTGATGGGGGGTGTGCGTGTGTAGAGATTTTGTAATGGGATAAATTGAAAGCACTTTTAAAGGCAGCTGCTTTGTGGAGGATGAAATGTCAAACAATCCAAAAGAGAAACTGTGTAGACTCCTGGGAAAAGCTAAAAAGCAACATATTTGAGTGAGCCACAAGCAGCAGATTGGATACGGTCAGAGAATCAGAAATGGAAACAGTCCAAAACTCTCACTCTGCAATATTACACAGGCATCATGGAGATCTATAGGATTCCCCAGAGAGTCTTACTTAAAGGGGGGTTGCCTGGATGGTTAACAAGGTCATTCTTGTGCATGAATCATTTTCTTCTTTATTACTAATAAGGAAAAAACACTGCGTTTACCAAAAAAAAAAAAAAATCACAAACAAACAAAACCACCCCAAACCCACACGCTTAAAAACTTTCTTCCCCAATACAAAGGTAACTCTCCTTCCACTTCTGTCCTTGAAGCCTCTGGAGTAAAGGGGCTATTGCTGTTCCTCTGGTAAGGCACACCATTGGGAACTGTTTCTACAATTCTAGTGAAAAATTTAAATATATAGTTCCCATTTCAGATCACCTTTTAAGATAAGTTTTTTTCATGTAAGACTGGAGAGAGAGTTTTAAAACAAACTTTGATAGGACGAAGTTTTGATTATAGAGCTGTCTCCAAGTCAGAGATTTCTGCAAGCCGTGTGGGATAGCGCTTGTGGAAATTGTAGGCCAACCAGAGATGGAGGAATGAGGAAGAAGGGTATCCAAAACTTAGATCTAGCTATCCCGCCTGCCTCCACGCTCCTTACAGATGGCAGATTTTTCATGACGCTTCCCCCAGGTGTGAAATTATTCCTCCTTCTTCCGTAGGCTGCACATGGGAGGATTATGGCTGGTCAGCATTTTAAAAACTGTTCGGAAATTGAGACAAAAAGTTTACTGAAGGCCAGACAGACTTGCTGCAAGACACATCTCTGCCTTCTCTGGGTGGAATTAGAATCACAAGGCCTCATGCTGTAAATCCCAAATGTAGATTTTTTTTTTCTGTAAATCAAGTGGTGATGTTCCTTGCTTTTGGGAAGTGATAGGTGTACCAGAGCAGAAGTATGTGCAGGTTTATCAATAGGCTACCATAATGACTGACTACTAGTCAATTTAGTAGTTCAAATAAAACTATTAATGGAGCAGCATGCCTCGAACTCACAAACTCCAATGTAAATAGTGTGAAAGAGATCGAGGTCTAACTGCATGAATGTGTTGCGGAGTGCCTGAACTCTTTAGAATTTGAACTCTAAACTAGACTAGTTATAGGAGGTGAAATAAGCACATGGAGGGTGAATTAAGTTTATTGCCCAGGGTAACGCAGCAGGTCAATAGCAGAGCTCACAGTAGGATTTCTGAAAGCATTCAAATTTTGGAGAAAATTCTTTATAGGGAGAAACTCTGAGCTCACTGGTTTGCTTTAAATAAAAGGAACAATGGGAGGTTACTTAATTTGGGTATGTAAAGTACCATTTAAAAAATAGAGTACCATTTAAAATATAAAGGGCTTTTTAATCTGAGAAGGGTAAAACAAGAACTGAGGGCTAGCCAGATAGATTAAAATGAGCAACAAAGCACGTGGTTTTTTTCACATTAAAAGCCATGAACTAATGAAACTGGATAGCAAGGAATGTAGCAGATCCTTCATCCCTAGCCGTTTTCAGAAAAGACTGAAAGCATTTTGTGGAAGACAGACGTTAGCTTTGCTCTACTTACTTGGCTCGATAGAAGAGTAAGTAGGCAGCATGCTGTGCCCTCCATTACCAGAACTGGATGGTTCTTATACGTTCAGAACTGAATTTTAAGATCTAAATGAACAAAAACTCTTCATTTATCCTGAGTCCAATTCCAGGAGCCCTGACTATCTGGCTGTATAAAATCTAACCTAAGCTCTTACAAAGAAATTACCTAAACCTGAATACTCTTGTATTAAAAAAAATTTAAAAAAATAAATTTTCAATTATCATCAGGTTTTTCAAAGAACAAAATCCGAATGCACTAGTAAATGACTCTGCACTTTCTGTTTCATCGTGGGTAAAAGAGGACCAGTCAAGTCACTACAATACAAGGCAGGCTAAGTGCCAGGGGGAATTTTTGTTGAATTTTCTTTTTTTCCCCTTAAATCCAGGAAATACCGGAAAGCTTGCATGGATGTCTAAAAGAATAAGGTTTTAAAAAGGTTTACCTAACATCTTTCATGTCAAACTCATATCTAACGTGAGAACTCCACAGGGGATTCAGTTTAAAACACTGCAGTAAATGAAAATAAATGCGAAAGAAATATGTCAGTCAGTGCAGCGTGCACTAGAATGTGTTTGTTTGTAGGGAGTTTTGAGGATGTATCTATTCCTGGTGTGCCACTTCGGGCTGGTGGACTCTGCCGTCTAACTTTTCAGGAACAATAGTAATAATAGTGGCTATTTTTGCCATTTCCTTTTCTGTAATTGCTGTATTCAAGATGTTATGTTCTGGTCTATCCGTTTCATGGACTATAGGTTGCCTGGCAGCATGTGTCAAGCTACTAAATTTTATTTTGCTTGGTTTTCCTTTTCGCATTTAAACATACATAGCGTGGACTAAGCAGTTTTCTGTTTTGTTTTCCTTTTAGCAAAGTCTTTTGTAGGAGTCTTGGAGTTGCTCTGGGTTTGTTATGGCTAAAGCTGCAGAGGAAGTCCAAGTGAATCACAGATAATTGTAGTCCTCAGGATAGCCATTTTGTTAAAAGAATTAGCTTCATTAATCTTTCTAATCTGATAATTAAACAGAGGATAAAACATCATCAGAGCAAGACAAAAACTATGTTTAAAAAAAACCCCTACGCTATTAAATGGTATCTAAAGATCTTATTGTAGTACTTTCTAAGGGAAAAAAAAATAGAACCAAAGAGAGACTGTTCCAATGATGTTTTCTTCTGGAAATAAAAATGCTGGTTTCTCTGGCAATTTTTTAGAAAGGCACATAAGATAACATTGGGGGCTACATTTTCTGTCAAATTTTTGAGGTATTTTTTGCCAATTCTGGATATTTGTTCAAGAAACTAAGAAAAAAAAGTTAAATGTTTTGGTGCTATTTTTAAATTAATGTTTTTCAGGGATTGAACAATTGAACATATCTAATATGAATAATTTTATGTGATTGGAACTGCCACATTTAGTGGCAAAATGATTACCTAATATAAGAATTCCAAAATGACCTTTTTCCTTTAGGAGACAATGACGATATTGCTATTTAGATATCGGACCTGAGGCTTGGAAGGTGCTTCCAGTTCCCAGTCTGTTACAGACATCCTTACTTAAAACCCCAGTGTGGAAAGGGGGATGGACAGGGAAGTCAAGGGGCTCAGATGCGGATGCGGCATCGTTCTGCGTGTGTGCTCAGTATGGAAAAGGACTAACGTTTACGCATGGCAGTTACTTTCTGCAAATACTGCTTGCAGTTGTGGGTGTCACATAGTGTGAAGGCAGAATGAAGCCTTTCATTCTTAAATAAACAAATGTTTAAAAAGATTTATTTTTTTTTTAAAAAAGAGCAAAGACACTGTTGCAAGTAACTTGTATTTTATTTTCTTGATTCTGTTTTCTTCTTTCTTCCTTCAGATTTCTTTAAAACTTAACTTTTAGTATAACTTGAACAAAGTCGCTGAACTGATGCGATTCTTGGCAGGCTGCAAGTAGGAGTGCTATTTCCAGGAAGGATACTTTTGTTTAAATACTTGATGCCAATTCTGTTTTACAATACGAATGTGTGATTTGTATATCATGCAATGCTTGTTTATTGTAATGTCAGTGTTTTTTGTAAAGCCGCTCAGGTTACAGATATATATGTGAAAGGACATAGACAATATTTGTGTAGAACATATTTTTCCTTCCATCTTCATAACCCAGGAGAAGAATGTTTATTTGTAATTCTTGAAGCTTGTGTATTCATGCTTTCATCTTGGCGCTTGCTGAAGATTTATTTGTTCATTTGAACTAGGAAATAAAGATTTTTGTCTTATTTTTGCAATCTCCTCCCGTTTCTATAACCAACTTTAGATACTTCTATAAGGTGACTATTCCTTTTTTGCTTGTATTTCCACTTTCTTTCCTCAAAAATGGAGGAGTATCTGTGGTGAACCTGAACAGAAAAGAAGGAGGCACATTTTTAAAAATGGGATTAAAGTTATTAAAAGTGATCAATTACAAGGATATTTCAGCAGAGACATCTTATTTAAAAAAATTACAAGCTTGCAATTTCTGGCAATAATCAAGCCTCTTAAATTATCATGGTTTTGGCATCTTGATTTAAAAACTGCTTTGAACTCCATTACTTTTAAAAAGCTTAGCCCTTATGTTAGGGAAAGAACCCCCCTGTCTTTTGACATAGCAGGACAGCTGGAATAGTAATGAGAAGCATTCTAAGATTTAAGAATGAGGTTAAAAGAAGTAGAGTATGGCTCTGTTTCCAAAATAAAATCTAGCATTTTTAGAGTAATTTTAGCATAGCTTTGTTCTTGAAATATTATTTTACTTCCTTTTGTTTGCTTGTGACAACTTCATGCCTCTTCTGAGCTGTATATGTAATTTTTGTCTCTGTATGTTTCCATGATTGTCTTTCTTCCCTAGGTCCTTTTGTTCTTCTCATTCACTTGTGGTTTTTAGTTGAAGGTATTTCTGTCCCTGTGTTATATTATTTAATCAGCTTTCTTAAGTTCTGGCTACCTGAAGTAGTGTTGTTTCTTGCCTGCTGGTAGTCCGTAGAGCTTCTTCTCTTTGGCACTGCCTCAGAGCAGCTTGGCATCTGGGTAGTTCGAGTTCAGCCCTGGGATGTTCTTCTGTGGCCTTGGGTGCCAAGGTGAGACTTGAAACAAAAACTCAAGTCAGTCACTGTAGATGGTGACTTGGTGTTCAGCAGTGCTAGCAGGTTGATTATTAGCCAAAATTTCACAAAGGGTACCCTAAGGTAAACTGCCAAGTGAAACAGGGATTTTGCCATGTTAGAGGACCAGTTTTGCACAGAAAGAGGACCAACTTGGATGCTGAAGAATTTTCAGGTATGTCTCGATAGCTTCTAGACATGTCTCCTAAGATATTGTTCCTTTTCTAGAAATGTGGGAAAAAGAGGTTAGTAATTCATAGCCAGTTGCTTAGATCAAAGACACTTATTAGGCACACCTCCAGGGCTATCTTAATTCCATATTCTGTAGTTTCAGCCACTTTAGTTGGGGGGTGCAGGAGGAGGGAATCTCTAAATCAAATTGGCAAAATAGAAGAGTAAGAATTTACCAACTGGAGTTTTTCTTCCCTCTGCTGATGAGCTCTGGCTTGCAGCTGACGTTGGTGTCAAACATCAACAAGCTACTTATAAGTTCCAGCGAGTGTCATCGAAGTACAGTTTGTCCATTTGCAGCATATTGAACCAAGCTGTTTCCCTCCTAATGGAGGATTAATTTCTATCATGGATACAAATGGAGAAAACATTTAATGTGGCTGCCTTTCAGATAAGAAAAGCCTTTCGCCTTTCTTCCCAGGGAGCTGAACTGAACTCAAGCTCATAAACGGTAGTTGTTGTTTTAATTTTTTTTTTAATTGGAACAAAACCTAGGCTAGATTAGAGTTTTGTTGGTAACTGGAACAAAGCCAGCACAGCTTTACTTACAACTGAACCAAAGTGGATTCTCTTCCCTGCTGCTTTCTTCTAAGTGGCTTATTGATGATTGTAGTAGGCCCTCTTTTGAAAGATACTGAAAGGTGTTGCACAGTAGTGTTTGAAAGACTGAAAATGTGAACCTCTTGCAGGAGGGGCCTGAGGTCAATGCTGAAGTCTCTGCCCGTTCTGCGTGAGGTATATTTATTTTCTAATAGTTGCTCTGGGAAGATCTTCCCTCTGAGGAAGTTGAGAGCTTTACTCAAACGAGGGTGTCATCGATGTTTCTAACTTTTGTTTTAAAATACAGCTCATTAATAGACAAGTTCCAGAATCTTTCTTTTTTACAGAGGACTAGAATAGGATTAACAGATGAGAAACTGAAGGGCAACTTCACATCATCTAAATATCACCATTTGCTAGCACTTATTTACATCCTGCCTTTGGAGATTATTTTACCTCATTTAGGAAGGATTTGACTTTATGCCGCCTCAGTCTTAGATCTTCCAGCTGTTAATCTCCCTGATTTTTGAGGTCTAAAAATCAGCACAGCTATTTCCATTATTCTTGGTACAGTGATGCTATGTGGGTATTTCCTACTGTACGCTGTCTTGAGTTTCCCAGAGTATACCTGGCAGGAGAAGAATGCAAGAAAGGAGCATTTTGACCATAAAGAGAAGAAAAATACCATATGCTTTACAGAAAACAGTGTTGCTTTGATATCTTAATCTGTAAGACTTCACACAGTAAATCTTACTTAAGGGAATTAAGGAAATATGGAATTTATTTAAGGAAATAAGGAAAAATGTATGCAGAGCACCAAGACTCTTGTATATGGCCAGGAAAAGTACCAGTCAATGCTAAGGTCCTCTACTTATCCATGTACTTACTTTTATGCAGATACCTATTTCATGATGATTGTCCAAAGTGTTGCAAAGGTGTCTGCTCAGGAAATATTATTGCAATTTAGGAGAGACTCCAAACATCTCTGTGGTTAAATTGTAACATTTGGATGATTTCTGAGACTGAACAAACATGCCAACTATGAGTTTGGCTTATGCGTATCAGCAAGTGGTCATCTGAAATTGTACTGCAGTAAAATAATTTTACAGCATTGATCAGTTTTTAACACGTATGAACTGGCTGACCCTGATGTGGTTGCAGTCCTGATTCTCTGTTCAAGGTGTAGGTGTGTAAGTAACCCCCTCCCTTCTGGCTGCAGTTCTGTAGCATGACATCAAAAAATGTCCATAAGCCAAGACACTAAATGTGTTTTAAATATTTTGTTGCAGCTAATTTTTCCCTATGGTTTGGAGAGTGCCACTGGTCTAGTGCATTAAAGAATAGATTTTGAAAAGCTTTGTGATGAAATTACAGGTCCGATCTTACCACATGATGCAATTCCTTTATTCTTAAATCAAATAACCATCTGCTTGGGAAAGTGATTGTGCTCTGAAGAGTTTCTTTTCTTTCTTGAAATACATTTAGCAGATGTTTCAAGTGAATGGCCTTATGCAGACTTCTGTTTTGTAGGTGGTTTTACTGTCCTTTCACTCAAAAAGTCATTGAGTGTTGTGCAGCCAAACCCAGCTCTTATGCATTGTACTTCATGTTATCTCTGGGCTTGTATAGGTTCTTTGTACTTTATCTTCATTACTATTACTAAAATAATGCAACCTCCATTTCTAGTGTGGGTATACTTATAGTACAATGAAAATGTACTGTGTAACTTTGGCTTATTCCCCTGCCTTCAGAAGATTTAGTAGTAGAAGACATCTACGCCATCAGAATAATAGTACTGGGTTAAATAAACCAACAAAACAGCACAAATATGTGTCTGAGACACTCATAGTGATACAAGTCTCCGTTGACCTGCTCAAGTGCAGAATGCCCTGACTGGTTAGTCTAGGCAGCCTTCTCTCAAGGTTATTGATTTCTTTTTCCGCTAATGAAGAAATTTCCCTCTCACTGATTTATTTCCCTCTCTCATGAA
This sequence comes from Larus michahellis, assembly GCF_964199755.1. Lineage (NCBI taxonomy): Eukaryota > Metazoa > Chordata > Aves > Charadriiformes > Laridae > Larus > Larus michahellis. The sequence continues at coordinate 34,838,687 of NC_133898.1, forward strand.
TTCTGATTGTAGGTATTTAGAAACCATAACCAGTTTGGGCATATAACTGTTAAACATCTTAGGGATAGTTAATACCATACATACTCTCACCACCTGAAGCTTTCAAGAAAGTGAAGATAATCTCTTCTTGCCTTCAGATCAGGGAGTCAGAAGCTCAGTTTCATGCTCTGACCCTTCTGTGGTCATGCTGCTTGATGCCTTGGCAGCCATTTGTACTGCTCTGCATGTGAATATAGCCATCTGTCCAAGTTCACATTTTGGACTCTACCAGAAAATGAACCATGAACACCCGAGTCCCAGTACAGTGGTCCATAAAAATTGTTCTTCCTTGTAAAGCACAAAACGAGTGCGTGACTTCTGAGTGTGCAGATGTGCATGCTTGTGCACAAACACACGTGCATTTGTGTGTCACCATGCATTCAAAAATGTTCCTCCATTGGTGCCTGGGATGCCTTAGCTACACCAGAGATCGTGGACTATCAAAGTCGTATCATGTGTCATTCAGGACACTGCAGTTGAATATCGGTATATACTGTATTAAGTAATGGAAGGATTCTTGTTTTAGAATTGACTTCTGAATACTGTGGTTAGTTCAGCTGAACCTTGTTTTTCCCTGCTGCTTCTGTTCTGTATTATGTCTGTGCATGTGTCTGGCACTGGAAAGTGTTTGATCTTTTCTGTAGGTCATGCAAGATGTTTGATGTCTTTTTGTTGACTTTTGAGTATGAGTAAATAAATGATAGAATCCCCCGTGGCCAAAATTTCTTAACTTTTATGTATATCATTGTGGTCAATTACAATGCGGCAAGCTGTGTTACGTTTCCCTGTAATTGTAGTAATCAAATATGTAACATTCATAATGAAAGGCAGATTTGTGAACTTTGTGGCAGTGCACTGGCTCTGAAAGGGACCTGCCTTCTTTGGCCAGAAGAGCAAGAGGCTGGGGGCTGGGGAGGAATCATGGAGGCAAACAGATTCTAGGGAAGTTTTTCTCAACATGTTTTCTGGGTAATTTCTTTAAAAGTCAAGTTTACCTTCTGTAATTAATGGTGTGACACGTGAAATCTGTTAATTTTCAGATAATGTTGTTAAATAAAACTTTCTCAGCTATTTTGCTGACTGTGTGGAGCCAATTGGAAAGTTATCCGTTTTAGGTGAGCTCACTACTTGCCTAGGGATTCAGGTGTAAATACTGGGGGAAGTTTGCAAATTTAATCTTACCTCTAGTTTTTGTTTTGGTCAAGTGTTTGCTTCTATTCCAATAATGATGGTGGTTTTGAAAGTTTTTAAAATACTTGGGCTGCAGTCAATTTGACTATATTGAAAAGTGTCACTATTAATGTTTTATTTTCTATTTAATAAGTTAAAATGGGTACTCTATTAGCTATTTGAATTGAAGCAGAAAAATCTTTTGGTTAAAGAACAAAAGACCAGCACAGACTCTGTCTCCAGTCATTCTCTATTAGATTACAAGTGTTCTGATTTTCTTATGCATTTTCATGGAAATAATATTTTATCAAAATTGGAGAAGTAAATGCCACTCAAAACAGCAGACGTAACTTTGCAGGTATCAGTTCTTCAAACACAAAATCCCTTCCCTCCTCCTCTCAGAAAGGTTGTGTGTTCAGAGAAACTCTGTTATGCTGTGCTCCATAAGGGTTAACACATACTGACTTCTGAAGTCCTACATGACTCAAATAACCATCTGCAGTGACAGATCATGTGCTTGGAGGTTTATGCTTTAAGCTATCCAAATATCAGATAATCCTAGAACATCACAACAAGAGGTGCAAAGCAGGTTTTATGTTTTATTTCTTTCTGTTTCTGCTGCTTATACAGTCCGTTTAGGTTTATACCGTTGCCAAAATCCTAAACAGCTTCGTGGTCGAAGGGGTTTTGCTGTATTTCACATACTGTCTCGCTAAGGAATATCAGAGAAAAACTTATTCAACCTTTTTGTGGTTAGGAAGTTCAGTTATGGAAAATGCATTTGTCTAGTCATTGCTTATTTCAAATCTGAGATTTATGTCAATGACTATCCTTAAATTTCTCTCAAGAGGCAAGCTGGCATTTAAATGAGTATGGTGCACCTAATCTTAGGTGACATTCTTGTGTTGCAACAGAGGTGGCTGATGGACTCTGCTATCATCAAATGAAAACCTATGGTAATGGGGCACTGAGCCACTGAAGATAGTGGTTTATCACTTGCTTACAACAGATCTCAGTTTGCTCCATAGGGCATGCAAAATCTCTGTGCTGGTGCTATCAGCTAGAATGAAAAAAGCACCCCCAAATGTTGATGGAGTGATTCAGGCTGTACAGTGGTCAACAATGTAAAATCTTCATATTCAAATATGAACCATCAATGCAACCCAAATAATTGCACGGCATATTCTAATCTTCCTCTATAAGATTAGACAGAGTGTGTAGTTTCCTTAGTTTCGTAGTCCAAGAGAATTCTGTCCACGTTTTATATTTCTGAGGTTGGGAATTACGTCTTGCACCTGAGAGGAAGAAAATGGTGAGCTTCTAGATAAGCTTAGGGCTCAGTATTTCAGAAGAACGCTTAGGAGTTAAAAGCTTGCAGAAAGCAAACCTTGAGGAAAAGCTGAGCTATTTTCACAGTCTTCTGCATAGTTTGATTAAATTTTGCATTACCCCAGAACTGCCGAAGAATCGTCATGCTTTGGAAATGCTGCAGAGAAATATTTAAGGAATTTTTTGTTTTATATTGTTTTTACTGACGACTCTTAACTGAATGGAAAGGAAAGGAAATTGCCTCCTAGATACGTACCCATTAAAGTTGTTTTTTGTTTTTTTGTTTTTTTTTTAAAAACAAAGTACTTGTATGTCTCTGATATTGCAGGAAGACAGGATGTGTATAGCTTGACAAAGTGAAGCTTAACTGAGGAACAGGAGAAATGGTCCAGTGGGCAGCCTGGGCCTCCAGAGACCAGAGTTCAGTTCTTGTTTAACCGTGCTTCTTATATGACTTTCTGGCAAGTCATTTAGTCTACCTTGGGCCTTTGGGAGTATCTCATTTTACAGGTGGGGAACTGTCTCAGAAGGGTGTTGAAAATAAAATCCATTAATGACTGTGAAACTATATAAATGCCGTCAATATGCTGAAACTTGGCCATGGTTTTAACACGGGTTTTTTCCTCTGAAAGTATGTCTGGTTGTATGGATGGTTGCCTTTTGTTCCCTGAAACGGGCGACTAATATGCCTTATTCATGCCTGGAGTTTTTCAAGATCTGTGCTGCTTTCCAGCAATCATCGTACTTGTCCCAATATGCTGCCACATAAGGATTATTTTAGCAATATAGAAGTTGTTTAAAGTGCCTTTACAATTAGTCTTACTTGCACCTACTAAAACTCTGTATTTTAACAAAAGTCACAGCAATAGCATGCGCCAGTAACAGGATAAAATGCATTTTGCTGAATGATCAGTGTTACATCTCTTGCTGCATGTGAAGAATGTGGCATGTATGTGTGCGAGGCATATATTTTGCAATGTGTCTTGCTTACAGCAAAGCTGCTCTTCTATCAGCTCTTCTGCACCATCCCTGGTTTGCATCTTGCCTTGTTCCTTGTTGCCCTTTTGAACAGTCGTGTCTTTTTAGATATCTTCTCATAGTGTCTTTCTGCATGTATAAATGCTTGGCTGCATTCGGAGAGAAGTATTTTTAGTCAAAGAGGAGGGTCAGAATCGGAACTGCTGTGATCAGACTATTTCCGTTGTATTCAAGGATGTCTGTTATATTCAGCAGAATTTGGCCAGTCATTCTGTTTCTGGTAACGCATGTCTGAGGGCGTTTCACATGTGATAACTTCCAGGGCATTTGGTGAAAAATTCATGGAAACTTTAGGTTGTGCTGTATGCTTCTTTTGTTGCTTATTTATAAAATGACATTGCCTAGTTTCCACCTTCTTCTAGGTGTAGTTTAATGTGCAGATTGAAAAAAAAGGCATGTAGTTTACATTCTATAATCTGACTGTTTTGGGGGTATTTATACCATTATATTTCTAGGCATTAAATTAGAAATATCTTATGCAAAATTAGAATTGAGTCAGTCCTTTTTGTTCCATACTTGCTTTGATACATGGAAGACCTGAGATCAAAAGAGGGATTCCTATCAGTTTAGAGGATTCTGCTTTTTGGGGGGGTGTTCTTTTTATATGTAAGGTCAGCTGAGGCAACTGACCTGCCGCCTTCTGGCAAAAGTACTCATTCATGTCACTGATGGGACTGTCAGCGTAGTACTTGCTGAAATGAAATGTGGGTATTCTATAAATCTAAAAATAAGACTATGTCCATTTCATTCTCATTGGTATTAGAACATTCTATGACTGAAACATACTTTCTTTGTAAAAGAGACTCCCTTTTATAAATACTTCATTCTGCTTAGAGCATCAGCAAATATTCTGAATCAAAATCAGTGAGCGTCATTTCTAATAAATTGTATTTGAAAACAGCCCACTTAATGGGTAATGGAAACTTAGGTTGAGTGCTCCAGTCTTTTTCCTGAGTTGCTTCCAATACTGTTTGTACTTAAATGGACAGAACAGAGATTTTGTGACAGTGGTCACCAACTCCTCCGGATGCCTGACTCTTCTGCAGGGATGGTGTTGGGGTTTTGTATCTCTGTGTCCACGGTGGGATTTGAACTGCATAAAGTATTTTACTGAAAGCTTAACCAAATGGAATACGGTGCTGATACAAGCAGAGCATTAGATATGCCTGTCTTTAATACAGCCATCTGTTGAGTGCTATAGCAGTTTTTCAAAAGCCTCCCTCAGCATAGACATCAAAGTCTATTCATGCACCTGTGCCTCTGATCTTCTAATATTTTTTTTATTTAAAAACTGCAAAGGGAGAGGAGCAATATTTCAAGACCGGTATCTTTATTTAAAAAAAAAAAAAAAAAAAAAAAAAAAAAACAACCAAAAAATCCCCCACAAAACTCATGCTGCCAGTTCAGAAATTGTTGAAAATGTCTTTACTTAATATTCAACACTTTATTTATGGAAAAACACTCAACCACGCTTTCATTTTCCTCTCCTCTGAGTAACCCCTGGCCTTGCTAACACCTATTTCCTGCCTCGTCTATTTACAATACAGCTGCTGAGATCATTTTCTTGATCTGTTGCTCCGATGACATCAGCTGGACCTGTGAACTCGTCTACTGGCTTGCTCTTGAATGGCACAGAAGCGTTTTTGTGAGAAGCCGGTTCGTGGAGGGAGGAGCTTGTGTCACCCTGATGCATTCAGCAGCTGTGGCCCAAAAGAGGGAAACAGCAGAGGTGCCCCTCTTGTAAAGGTCCTCTCAGGTGATGAGAGAAGCCTGGAGACAGAAGAGGTGGCCCCATGGAGCTGCCCGCTGAATGCAGACAGGCAAAGCCTGGCATAGCCCAGACCTTTTGGTGTCTCCTTCCTTTCCTCAATTAGTTGCTAATTTGCAAAGACCAACAGATTGGTCTCCCAAGTTATTAGTGTGAAATGGTGATCTCCTGATTTTCGTCTTCATGGCCTAGTACCATCCCCTGTTTGCTGACAACGGCAAAGCAAGGTCCACCTTCCCGTGTTGGGGCAGAGCAGCCTGGCACGGAGGAGGGCCATGGTGGGGTGGGAGGGGAGGTGGCCTGTTTCCAGCCACAAGCCCCGTGTGTGGTTGCCTCAGCTTAGCAGAGGTGTTGGGAAAGTTCTGGGGTTGCTGCCCTTGGAGAGCTGGGCTTGGCTGGACTCTGGGGATGAGGCAGGCTCCCTCCTCACCCCGTGTCTGGTCAGTCTGGCACCAGGAAGGGCCCATAGTCCTGCTGCTTTTTGGGGCACATCTCCTTTTTTCCATTTTCTCGCCTGCCCCCATGTAGCCTCATTTGGTACACAGTAGGCCTGATTGCATAAGTCTTCTGTGGGTGTCATGGCCCAGGGGGCACCAACAGGCCCCACTGTCCCTGACTGGCCCCCGGGGCTCCCTGACCTTGCCCACAGCCCAGGACCCCATGTCAGCCCCTGAGGCTGTCAGACCCTGCCCCACCAAGGTCGCAGCAGGGACAGTCTCCAGCTCCCCATGTCCCTGCCTGCTGAGCCAGGCCCACACGCAGGCCCACAGCCTGGCCCTGGCCTGCCCCCATCCCCAGGGAGGTGCCCAAGGCTGTGGCTGCCCCGGTGCCTCCCCGGCTGCCCGCTCCTGGCTGGGGTGGTGGGACACAGGACAGGCCTCGGCAGACAAGGCCGCTTGAGGCACCCTGGCAACGGGCATGCAATTTTATCTGTGTGCTTTACGTACTAAAATAGAATGAAAATATAGTATTAATGTACACCACATCACTCAGTCTCTGAAATGGTGTGACAAGTAAGAGCTATTGATTACATAGTGTTCTAGTTACAGTTTGATTTTTGAGAGCTATGTGGCTGCAAAAATTGTCTGTAATGTGTGGGGCGCCATTAAGATACTCAAATTCAGTAGCATTTACAGTTACTGATTAAATGTGTGGTAAAATACAGGACGATTTGTTCATTGCAGTGCCTAAACATACAGGAGCTTGATACTGAGCACCTGTATTTTATGCTGAGTAAATGTGATCTCCACAAGAGTAAAGACTCCTTAAAATCTACCAGAACGGTGCAGAAATAAACAAATTCTGTATTTCAGAAAAAGAGGATAAAGCATGTATTTCTTTCTCCCAGTGGGGATACAAAGGGCATATTATAAACACGTGTTAACCGTCCGTACAAGCTGTGTGTGTTCATTTCCCCCATTCTGTGACCAGAGCTGATCTGTCTCACTGGGATCTCAATAGGTCATAGTGTTGTTTTTCACATTTGCATAGCTGGACTCAGTATAAATTAAAGTAAGTTACTCGATACTACCACTTTTTAACTTTCTTTCTTGTCTCCTTGGAAATAGCGCTACAAATGTATGGCAAAACAGTGCTTTAAGTATTTGGTTTGTAAAATTCACTGGGTTCAAGCTTTCCAAGTGCTTAGGGCACATGGATCTTTTTTACTTCAGTGAAGGTGCAAGGTCCTCAACATCTCTTTGCAAAAGGAGGCTCGGTTGGTAGTGAACTGTAGACCTGCTAATGTGTCCTGCCTACACTTTGGCTTCATAAGTTTTGGAAACTTTTTGTTTCCTGTATGTGCAGTCGCTTGCTTTGGGAGCCATTTTAAGTTTTCTTCTAATTCTCTTCTTGATTGCAGATTGACTTGGAGCCAGAAGGCAGAGTGTATGTCATCATAGACCTTTCAGGATCGTCAGGTGAAGGTAGGGACTTTCAATATTTTATCTTATTCTTTCATTAATGGAATCTTCCAAGGGCCTCTGGAATGGAAGTATTAGAGGAGGTGCTGTACCAATATCCTCTTAAATCTGTACAAGCTCAAGTTAAACTGAACACATTTTGATGTATCTGCCTGTGAGTCAATGAGCAGTTGCAGTTCATCTTACCCTGTTAATCACTGATAGTAAAAATATTGGCTAAAAGGAGAGCAATGAAATTAGAATAGTTTAGTAGTATTCATTTCCAGAAGAAACTTCCAAATTCTTATTTTTGGAAGAAGGCGAACGATTAGGTAGAAATCATAATATGTCAAAGGTGGGGGGGGAAAGTTTATTTTCTTTTTAAATTATTCTAATATTAGGTATATTTTCCACTAAATGTTTTATTTGTCAAGTAAAGTAATGGCCAAAATATTATAATGGTAAGAGGTGTTTTCATTTTTATGACACAGCAGTTACATCTTGGGGGGGAAAAAAAAAAAACAAAGACAGAAGAGAAATATTTATTCAATTCTGAAGATATTTTTCTGCTATTAAGTGGGAACAGGATCGGGTGGTATATGGCAGGAATAAGAGAATTTATGAAGAAGCAAAGGCATGTAACTTAGTCATGCTGTCGATGACAGCCTTACCTGCTGAAATGGCCTAGATGGCTGGTTCGGGTTTGATTATTTTAAATGATGTACACTGATCAGCTTTCCCCAGTAGTTCATAGAGCTCAGCTAAACGAGGTTATCTTTGGTTCACAGTACATAAAAAAGATTCACATAAACCCTGACAGGAGCTGAAACAGAAAATGCTATGAAATGAAATTATTTTTCCTGGCACAGTTGAGAAACAGCAGAAGAATATGTTTATATTTCTGTTCCTCATAATGAATTGCTGTGCTCTGACCAATTACTAACAGTAACTTGAAAAAACACATATTGCTCTAAATCCTGAATTTTAAAAACAAAGCAAACTATTATTTAAACTTCATCTTATAGCCACATTTTGTACCCATGAAAGATATGCTCTGCCTTTTTTTTTTTTCTGCCTGCCTATTGAAGAAAATATCAGTTTAGTAGTAGTTTCCATATATCTGGCTAATTGGCATGCTAATGATGGAGGCATTAGAGGCGTTGGTGTCATTCTGTCATAGGGCAGGTAGATGTTCTTCCAACCTTTCACTGTTAGTTAATTGATACCCAGATGAGCGTAGTGTTATTGTTCCATCACAAGATGCATTCAGGTGTGTTGGACTGACAAAGAGCAGGAAGAATGGTGTTAGGTGGTTCTTCAAAAGTTCTTTAAAACCCTATAGCCTTTTATACAGGAAAAGAAAAAAAGGCTATGGTAATGTCTCATATATAAAATGGTGCATTACCCTGTGACACTTGAAAGGTGCTTGGGAAGAAATTTGCAGAGCTAGAATCTGTGTCACTACCTTAGCATTGAAGGGGAGCTCTCAAACGGAAACAGGCCACTGAGGGAAAACACTTTATGAAATACTGTCTTATGGGAAGCCCTTGGGAAGACCAAGAGGCTTTAGTTAGGGTGAATTTGGTAGAACCCTGGAGAAGCTGGTGTGCTTACAAAATGCAATTCAACTTGTATAGTTTTAGAGCTTTCCCATACAATTAAATAACTGTGGAAAAGTGCTGTGTAGAAGTATTCCAAAATTCTCTAGGAAAGTTACGGTTTTCCTCACAAGGGAGATTGGACCAGGTTTGTACAACAGTTCATAAACAGTTTTTGTAGTGTTTTGTTAGTGATGTTATGAAAACTTATTTTTAGACGGCTGTATTAGGGCTGAGGCCTAGCTAATTTTGGGTGAGTCTCCTCTCACTTCAGCTATCTTAAGTGAAGCCCCTAGTTTAACCTAACAACGGTATGTATCCTTCTGTAGTGAACAAACGCTTAACCCACATGGAAACTAACTTAGGCATTTTTGAAACACGTAGACTATTTCATTTGATCTATGTGTATATAAACATATATAAATATGTATGTAAATACAATACATCTGATTTGTATTTTATGCATTTCAGTGGGGCAGTTCACTGTAGCTGATCTGTATTCATTGACTATGAAAGGAACATATAAGGTTAGACTAAATGCATGGATTTTGAGTGGCTAGGGTTGGTTGAGGCGATTGCTACTCCTGACCTAATTTGTTAACGATGATCTTGTTTTTGAGCTCCAGTCGTTGTTGTGAATAGCAAGAGACTACATAGCATCCTTCTCATGCTGCACAAATGGGTATCAGTATGTCAGCTAGGGTTCTGGAGGGGAAAATATTGGCAATTTATGAAAATAAAAATAACAGGAGCAACAATTTTGAGTGGAGGAAGTATTCATGTTACGTGTTTCTCTGTTAGCAGTATTTAAAAAAAGATGGGCAATAAAAAATTTTTCAGCTATTGAGGTGTAGTATTGTCTGACAAGCAGTATTGTCTTATAATTCTGTGTACTGAAAATTGGTCTTGTTTATTCTATGTATTATATGCAGGTTTCTAATTATCAGCAATTATTTGGCACTTCTGAAAGATACGGTTTTTTTAAGATGGATATCCAAATTTTATTTTGGTATAATTGACCTAAGATTAGTTGAATTAATTAATATGGGCAGAGAGCTTTGTCCTCCATTAAATTACCTCTAAGATGCAAAAGTCTAAATTTGCAAATGAGCCCTTATGTGAATAAATTGCTCTATAAATTGAAAGTTTACATATAAAACCCTAAACGGTGGATAAAGAAGAAACATTCTCATTAGTAGTACATTCTCAATGCTTTTAGTAAGCTTTTATGTAATATTGACTTAAGATGTTGTTACCATATACGTCTTAAAATTCAATTGTCCCTTAGTCCCTGCTGTCAGATTGCTTATCCCTCTGCACTGTTTGCACTTGCATGGCAAAACAATGAAAACAGTTCTTTGTTATAAGCTGACTTCCTCAACAAAAGTACACAATTTCTCTTCCTCCTTCCGCCTACTCTAAACTGAATCATTCAGGGACTTTCATCGCTTGTGTGGCTTTGGTGTATAGAACAGATGGGGATATGGCAGATTACAAAGGGAGGTAAAGAGTACTTCAGCCTCTCCCTGTCCCATTGAGACAGACTTGTTGAGAGCCACCCTTAGATATCAATATCAGCATCTGGCATGCATTTTTATGTGGAACTGTAGAAAGAAGGTCTGAGTTGCTGGCTTTGCTATTTGCAATTTTTTTCCCATTCTAAAGACAAGCTACACATCCACAGGAGGTTACACAGCTGTGCCAGCTTCTCTGCCACTTCCTATATTGTGAAATTTCCTTCAGAAGCTGCCTGAAGGAGAAGCTCTACTTCTCCAGCAGAAACAGTGCACTTGTGAGGGGCCAGCCTGGAAAGCCCAAGACTTTTGACTGCTGTCCATTGGCTGTCTTCTGGCACTGCCAGCACGAACCTTGAGATTTGTACAATCCACTGTATTTGGATTTGTTTTGAAAACGTCATTTTCTGGAATTTGCTCCTATTCAATTCTAGTCTTTGAAACAGAAAAAGGTTGCAAAACACAAACGCTGAAGTCTGAGAAGTGGGAAGCAACTACATAAAAAGCCCTTACAAGTACAACAAACCTAACAGGAACGTTTTTATCATCACCTTTTTTACACTAATCCTGTTTTGGAGCCTGCTTATAGCTTCTGAATGTTTATTCTGCACTGAGAGGGAGGGTGAGTAACTATTTATTTTAGCAATCTTTTGTAAATTCTGTAGTAGGAACTGTCTGGCCCACATACTGAAAAGAAAACGTTAAATGAAGTGTTTATCACACAGAAGGCAATGTCCTCAAAAGTTAGGATTTAAATTTTTTTCTGCTAAAATTTGAACATTCCCATATTGTGCTTTCAAAACCCGTTCTGGAAGATACCTTAGCCTGCATAGCTGATGTGGACAAAGAAGAGGGAGAGAAAATACATTTTTAAAATTCTCCATTTTAAACTATGTAACCAGTATTTCCGTAACACCTGTGATTCAGGTCTTTATGCTGAAATTGATCTGCAGGGTTATTTACTTTCTGGAGATTTACTTTATTTAAAATGGGCCTGTGTGTTCAGTGTAAATATGTATTTGTGTTTCCCATGAATGGAAACAGCTGTGTCAGTGGAAAATTCCCAAATATAGATACACACTAAGGTATCCATTCATGGGTAAAATAACTGCAACAGTTAATCATAAAGTTCGATTTGTAAAAATATTTGTTTATAATGTTAATACTTTTATTGGATTTTTTTAAGGTTGACAAATAATAATTGCTCATTGAGAACTCTTAAGGGATATTTTAAAAACAAATCCCTTTGGTCAAACAAACAAATGGAGCTTCTGTGGACCTGACACAGAATCCAGTAGTAATAGTTGGAATTTTTTTGCTTAACTTCATTGAGCCATGTACTGTGCCGTATGTAAGCACATAGGATCTTTACGAATAAGCATTTCTGATAACTTGCTTTTGGGAGACCAGATCAAAATATCTGTGGTTGTTGTTGTTGTTACTCTGCCAGAATACTTTTGTCAGACTTGCAAAGCATGTAATCAGTCAATTCTGCTGTTAACCAAACATCTGGCGACTCCACTTTATGTATGCAGATATAAGAAAAACAAAGTTGATAGCAGACCAGTGTTTGTAAGAAGTAATTAGCTTGGGAAAGATCTATCATATTTATTCTCTGTTCCTTTGCAAACTGGATCTAATGATTGCACAGGATTTTAGTATTCAACTTCTGCCAGGGCTATGGAGAAGGATCTGTCTGTTTATCAGTCTTTCAATGAACAGGGGACTTGATAAGACGTGCTGTCTTATTCATTTCTTCAGTGCTGCTTGTTGTCTGAGGTCATATTGATTTTCTACATTAATTCAGTGTTGCTGTAGCATATGCATTATTTCTAGGCTGAAGTGCACTCATTGACTGCTTTATTGACATGCTTTGGCAGTGTTTTTTTCATCTATTTTAGTGCTTATAGTTTTGTGCATGAAGTTTTTCGAATTATTTCACAAACACTTAAGAGCTCTGGTGTAGCTGATCAAGATCCAAATGCAGGTGGAAAGTTTAAAACATAACTAATATGATGACACAGTGATTCAATTTATAAACTGGAATAACAGATGGCCATCAAGTGGGTAAGAGGTAAATTGCCTGAGGAATGATTAAAAACATTTTCAACAAAGTCAGTTTTATATAGACTGAAAGACAGATGCTGCTGTATTTAAAAGCTTGTGACCTCCCTACTGTATTTGTCATTGTAGATTTCTTCTTTCTATGGAATTATTGGTTTATGTGTGACACAAATGTATACAGTTACTTATGGTAGCCTTCTACCAATTTAGAAATTCAGTTACAATTTGCAATATGTCATTATTGAATCAACTCTAGAATGACTTCAGAAATGACCTTGACACATTAGGTTTTTTCCTTAACTGTATTTATTATAGGTAGCATGTAATAAAAATTTAAGAACTACTGAAAACTCTTTTTCTATGTACTATGTCTAATCAATTGTAATGATTATTTTTCATTGTTAGATGTCCCACTTTGCATTATGCAATTTCCTTTCTTTACAATTACAGATTCCTCCTTCTAGAGCAGGCAGTTGAATTGCAGTAAAACACCACAGCTCATGCTGCAGAAAACAGCCTGTTGGAAGTTCTTGATTATGTCTATAAGTTATATAATTACAAAAGATTACATCTTCTAATACAGTCATCTGCAGATTCATCTACTCATAAGATACTTAAGTTCTCCCAGGATGAAGAACTAAGGTGATATTTAACAATAGAGCCTGTCAGCTGAAGTCATGGCAGTATTTTGCGAATGTAAACCATTTTGTTTAGGTTGATTATCTGACCTTTTGCACTGAAATATCCAACAAAGAAGTCCTTAGACTTCTGACTACATCAGGTTTTGTACTTAACGTTTAAGTCAAAATATATGAGTTTAGAAGAGATTTCCCAGTTCTTCCTAGGTCATTTACTTGAAAGCTCTCAGTTTTGCAAATACCATTATTGCCGATTGGCATGTGTTATGGTAGAAGTTCTGCAGAAAAAAGGAAAACAGTATCAGTAGAAGCAGAGTATGCTTCTTAATGCCATTTTTGTGTCTCATACTTGATAAATCTATAACATAGATACAGTTTGTTATTCAGAATATCCACAGGATTTTTTCTAGGCATCCAACTTTGGTAGAATCAATACAGCAAGAAAAACTGTATTTCTGTTCCATGTTGTAGCATCCTTTTGTAAATATCTGTTAGTAGAAAATTCCCCATGGGTTGAAAACTGTCTCTATAATTCCTAATATATCCATTTGTCAGAGCTTTTGTTCCTTAGTCCATTTTGTAGTTGTCATTGCCATCATCATCATTAATTATACTTCTTATGCTGTAAGGGCTCAGAAAATGAGATCTGGCTGTGCTAGGCACTGTCTGAACAGCGAACAGCAGAAGATACTTACCCAGAAATCTCAAAGTCTAAAGGATGTGCATCCAGAAGCTAGTCTTCTTGCTTGGTTGTTTCAGGAATTTGTGTTAGTGAAGAGTGATGTTTTCTTTCACTGATGTCTTCTGTTGCAAATACAACTTTTAACAGGTTTGGGAGGGATGGCAGGAGGTTATCTCTTGATTGTTCCCATTTTGGGACATTCGTGGTGCTGTTGAAAGATTCATGAGGCAGGCCATGAAATAGTTTCTGGTAGCCATCAGCTGCTAATCTCGGGGTGTCGAACAGGCTGTGAGAGAATGCTTGTATTTGTTCAGGATTTCTAGTATAGGACTAGTTAGGTAAACCTCAGCTGCATATTCTTCCAGTAGGTAGAGAGCATCTCACCTCTTCCTAGAAACACTTCTCAGTTTTTTAGAAGGTACAAATTGTTCTCTATTCCCACTGATACATTTCTTCCATCAGGATGTGTCTCCAGTCCACCTTATGCTACGGCCAGGAGGAATAGCACTCTCTCTAAAAGAAAGTTTCAAGTTGATCACCAATTTTTCATTGCGAATAACTGCATTTTAAGATTCTAACACAGAAATCAACCTTCTTTATTGCATTAATTTTGTCTGTGCTGGTTTAACCACTTGTTTACAAAGGTTACCTCTTTTCTAGTATGTTTTGGGTTTTGTGGCTTTGGTTTTTTTCTTTTTTTTAAATGAAGATGGAGAACCTATTGCATGATAACCCATGTGCTTATGGTAAACGCATGGAAAAGAAGAATCACACAGTCCCTTAACAGCTTTACTGCAGAGACCTTCTCTTCTCTTATTTTGCAACCCAAAATTTGATTGATTTGATTCAACACGCATGCATCCTTACCTTCCTCTGTATTTTAATGTATGAAAGGAAGCTGATATTTTGGAAGTGGCTCTAGGAAGAGCTGTATATTGTCTGGGCAGAGGCAAAGCTGTTTACCAAGACTCAGCAAGCCACATGAACATTATCTTTTTAGACTCAAGGCTTGGGCTTTTTCTGAGAATTAAAATAATCTGAAACTACCTGAACAGGTCAGTGCTAACTGGATGATTTCTGTCTTCAGTCACTTGGCTCAGGTAGGTTTATGAGTTAGAGCTCTTTCACAAATGCAGCTCCCCCTGAAAGTTTCTCAAGAATATTGTGTGCTCAGGCAGACGGGGTTTGATGTGTCAGTATTGTGTAGCTCTTCTCCCTTCCCAGTGTAAAGCAAAATACCCAGTCAGAGAAACCAGGCACACATTTGTTGCTCTGCTCTGTTCACTCTCGGTAGGGAGGTCTCTGCTGCTTCTAAAGGCCTGTTCTCACCTTTTTGTTCAGAGCTTGGGTAAAGGTAGGATACTATGCTAGCTTTTCAGTTTTCCTTCTGTAGGTTTCCTTGCTTTAACGAACAACAGCAATCAGTAGTGTGTGAGACAACTTCAAATTTAAGCAGAATCTTTGTTTTCAAAACTCATCATGCAGGGTATCAACTGAAAACCTATTTCCTTTGAGGCTTTGGTTTTATGTAGGTAGGGTTTGGGGGATTATTTTTTCCCCATTCAGCTTTTCACTTCTTCAGTACCAAAAGATCAGCAGTCATTCAAACCACAAGTGAGGAAAAAGGGTAAAATCAAAGAAATAAAAGAAGCTTAAACTGATTTGCAAAGTTTTCTCCTTCTGCTATGCCTTCATTTTCTCGTCTTAGGAGGGATAATTCAAAACTATTACTAATATGGCTTTTCTCTTGGGTCTTATTTCATTTACTCTTAAAATATCTCTGTGCTGAAGTGTGGATGCTTATTACAAAAATGAAAATTTTTTTTTTAGTTTTCTTTCTTTCTCTTCTTGGAACTACTTATTTATTTTTTGACTGTGTTTATAACTGGAAGAAATCTTTGCTCATCCAGATCTTGAGTTTCTAGTTTGTTTATTTAAAAAAAACCAAAAAAACCCCCCAAAAAACCAAACACACACACACACACCCCAAAAAAAACAAAAAAAACAAAAAAAAACCCAAAAAACCAACAAGCATTGCATTTATACTAATATGGAAACTTGAAGGTTATGATGCTCAGCCAGACAACTTTAATATCTCAAAAGAACAACTTCAAATAAATCACTTGTTTTCCAAGATCTGTTAGAATAAGTTAACATCAGTAGATATCTGTAATTCAGCTGACTCTGGTGCGTATTTACTTGTTGGTGTGGTAGGTGACGTGTTTCTCCTGAGACAAAATTTCACCTGTTGGTAGCATGGCATCTGAAAACAGATTTGTGTGTTGTTACCTGAATGATAATAAGTGGAAAGCCTAAAAGGAGGAGTGTGAAATAATAGTGTGGCAGTCCACATTAAGTTCTTTGCTCCTGCAAGTAAATACTTGCTTCAGCAATGGCACATGCCTTTGGTTGGGAAAATGAACCTTGCAGGCTAACTGTTCAAACCCCAAATTCTTTTTAAAGTTGTCAGGACGAATGCAAGTCAGCACTTGGTGACAATTCTGTCTGTCGGTGCGTGATCCTTTTAAACTGCACTGCTCAGTGAAGAGGTTCTCCAAAGGGTGCTTATGTAATTTTGACTTTGTGTGGTAAATGCCTTCGTAACGAACATCTCTGTGTGGATTTATAGCCATCCCTTGGACTGTAGCCAGTAAGCTGATGGAACATCTGGTAAGCATTGTGTGTTTGTAATAAGCTCTTACTGTATAAAGCTGGCTCAAGCTTTTCAGACAAAGATCGATGACCTTTTCTTGGCAGTATTCTAGCTGTTTGCCAAAACAAGTGCTTTGCAGGGAGCAAGACGCTGGTAGAAGATTTGGTTTAAAGGCGCCTTTGTATTGTACTGTAAGAGTTTGTACTTGTCTAAAGAAAATTGCATTAGTCTGAAATAGAAAAGTAATGAAACTCATATACATACTATGTTCCAAACTGCTGTCCCTCTCTTCTCCGTTTATGTAGTAAAGGCTCTGATTTCCATATGTTGGGGTTTTTTTCATAACAAAATTGTGCAAGGCCTTTGGAATAGGCATTTTTAATTTTACCATTGCGTATGCCTAGTTTGTTTTTTGAAGAAAACTGGAGAAAAATATCAAATTAAGAGCCGTAGTGGTGTTTTCATACACAAGTGAAACTAGTAATAAGATTTGAAATAGACATGCATTTTTGGAATTCTGTGTATGGCTAGCTATTCCATAATACAAGACACAACATAGATTAATCCAGTGCTCATCATATAGCATGATATGATGTGAAAAATACACCTTATTGTTTATATATATATATTTGTTGTGTTGTGCTTCATAAAATACATAACCTATACTCTGTTATGATTTGTTAGTGTTTTGCTCTACGCTTTTGTTGTTGCAGTAGTGTCCTCTGACTTGATCTGTTCACTTTTCACCCTCATGCTCCCCAACAACAGTAAAGTCTGTTAGTATCACTGAGGAAGAAAGTGTTGGTATAGTCTATTTTAATTCTTTGATTAGGGGATGAATAGATGAGGTAATACATACGTTAAAGACAGGTCTAGCCGTGTTCTTGGCCATTCAGTGTATCGGTGCGGTTGTGAAAACTTTGGAAGCATTAATGTCTTTTCTAAACATCATTAGCCAAATGTTTTCTGCCTTCAACGTGGCCTAAAAATCTACTTCTGTTTTTAAAATATAAGTTCTACATTAGTGTCAACACCTGGAGTCTCAAAAACTATATATTTTTTGAGTATAATCTTGAAAGGTTAAAATAAATATTTGAGAACAGCTGGAAACAGAAGTCAATTTAACAGAGTTCGTTCTTAGTAGAGGCTCAAAATCTGCATACAGGTGCATATTTATTCCATGAATCCATTGAAAATAAGCATAAAAGTGTTGTAATACATTAAGTTAGAGGTAAATATTTTTTCATGTTTTAAAAGCTATTTTAAAAAAATCAATTATTTAACTGAAAAATACCATTGTTATTTCTTAGGTAAAAGCCTGAATTTCAAACTCTTAGACTTTTTAAAAATAATAAGCAGACATTCTGAAAAGACAGTCCCATTACCTGTGCTCATTTGCCTCAGGATCTTAAATCATTTCAGTGTTTTGCACTTCCCATTTAGGAAGAGTGAACAATATTAAAAACCTGTGGTGCATAATATGGAGTTTCAGTAAAGATAAAACAAAGCATTTGAGAAGAGTTAATAGATTATATGTTCTGTAAATCAGCAAAATTTATACTTGCTGTTACTTTCATTTTGAGGTAATGCTTATGCAGTACAGTGAGTGTCCTAAAAAGTAGAGTAATAAAGAACACTACTCATGGGAAGCCCTTGTCTGTAGTGAACGTGACCATCATTAAAAGGGACTCTTGAACTCTCTTTTACTATTGGACGTTTGTTACTATTAAATACATGTGTTTCTTTATGCCTCTCAGTAATAAGCCATTCTTTATACTGTTGGAGAATAAAGCAAGCTATAATCTGAGTATTTCATAAGTGAGTATTATTAGCTGAAGTAAATACATAGGTAAAAATATTTTACCACAGAAGTATGTTAAAAGGGCTGCATACAAAAGGGCAGTAGTTCTGTCGGTCAGAAGCTTTGTTGGCAGGTTTTACAGGTTACACTTGCATAGTCATAAACTTTTTTCTTATTTTTATAACAGCAGCTGCTGTGCTTATAATTTCGTAGACCTTCAGTCTGTGATAGATCTTTAAGGCATATTCTTCACTAAATCTGTGGATTTTGCAAAGTAGAATGAATGCATTGGAACATCATTTTCCCAGACTATGATAACGCGGGTTTGTGTTGTTTTGGCTTTTTTCTTTAAAGATTTTGCTAGTCATAACATGTTCTTGGAAATACCTCTGCGAAGTCATCTGCAGTGTCAATACTGTGTTAATTCTTGTGGTACTCTCAGAATGCAGTATGGTTTGTGAGAACGCTAACGTTGCTTCTCCTTCCACCAGCCCTCTCACCCCTGCCTCACCTTCACGTGGGTACAATTTGGCTGAAAGAAAAGAAGTATTCTGGTAAACTGTTGTTGTGTGTAGTAGGAGTTATCTCTAAAATAATGAGGTAGAGCAGTTCATTTTCCATAGGTACCTTTACCTGTTGTTCAGAACTTACTCTTTCCTTTTCTCCGCTAGAGCCTTTTTCATGGACACTTTGTACCTGTGGCAGGGGGGAAATTGTTTTGCCACTGAAAAGGCAGTCTATGGCCATAAAAATGACTGAGAAGAGCATGTGTGTATTACTTGCATGTTAGAGTTTTTAAAAGAAAACTTCAAAGAAAGGAAGATGCAAGTCCTAAAATGAAGATCAAGCCCTTTCATCATTTCTCTGGATTTTCAGAAGGTCTGTACTAAGGAAAGTATCACAAACTGAGATAGATACTCTGATTTAAACACTGCCTAGTCCTTTGTCTTTTTTTTTTTCATGCTATGACTTTTAGTTTGCTTACGTTATTTTTGCTGTATTTCTTTAATGTATTCTTCAAAAAAAGTGAATTATATGTGACATCAGGAATAATGTAAACTATAGTTTTTAATCTGCACTAGCAGCTTTAACAAACAAACTGCCTGATATGTTGGACTTTTCAGCTGTTGCACACGGCATAGATCCTTAATTTCTCTTACACTAAGGCTGGGGTATATTGCTCAGGAATTATATTTCTGTAACACACATTAAATTAGCCATTAAATAGTGAACCAATATCAGAATCTAGGGCAAAATACTCGCCCTGAATAAATCTGATGAGTTTTAATAACTCCAGTTTGCACCAGCGGGGCTCCTTCCTCCAAGACAGAACAGATAGAAAATCTTTTATATTACAGTATTGTAAAGTAACACTGAGAAATACGCTCTTTCTACTTACTTCTCTGTTTATAATTCCCAGATCAGTATCAGGAAACTGGATCTTTCCAGTTAATTCCTAAGCATGTGCTTTTCTTCTTTATTAGACTCTGCTTTCAAAAAATCTTTAATACAGCATTTTTTAACTTCATCCCATCGTCTTGGAAGTCTGCTCTGCTGTGAATGGTGCTATTTAAAGTAAATATCTTCCATTGCAATTCATGAATTTTCCATAGTAGATAAAAGTGACCCAGGGTATCAGTTCACCTCAGTCTAAAATACTGGAAGCAGCTGTACTTCTTTCTTTTCAGAGCAATGTAATTGTTTACATTTGCACAGCCATATCATAAGGCAAGAAGGAACTAGAAAGGAAGAAAGAACTTTTCACATTTAGACTTCAGAAAATTGAAACTGTATGAATATATAATCGCTTTCATACTTTGGTCAGGGTGCTTGAAAATCTAGTCCGACCTTTACTGAAAGTACGATGCAGTATTTAACTATTGTACAACAAAGAGCTGAAGCCATCCTGTTTTCTTTTTTGAAAGAGTGCCCATTTAACAGTACAGTTCTCCCAGTAATCCTGTGCAAGGACTTTATTTGGGGCTTGGTAAAAGTCGGACGACTACTGTAGGATTGTCTTTGCATCTGAAGAAAGTTTCAGATGCAGAGGTCAGAATATTAAGATCTGGTTTGAGGCTTTTCCTCAGTGGACGAGTTCTTAGTTTTACAAAAACAGTCCTGTGCATTTCAGTTGATTAAGTAAACAAGCAACGCTCCCCCTCGTATTCAAATAACGTTATATTTAATATTATGTTCAGAAGCAGAGTTCACAAATATTTCAGTGTTTTGTAAATGACAGTATAAGAATCATGTACAATACATACAGAACAGAGGAAAAAAGGAAGAAAAAGGTCTCTAGGTGCAAACACAGTAAGTAAAATTTAAATAGCAGGGGGGTTGTGTCATTTTTTAAACTACAGCATTTGAGTTTCAGTGTCTGATTTCCTTTGGTCCTAGAACAGCTTTAGACTAAATAAGTTTTTATTTACTTTCAAATGCTTTAAAGTGTTTCTGAAGAAAAATAGAGTCAAAATTTATAAAGAATTCCAAGGTTTTTTTATAATTCATTTGTATGCATTCCATAAGTTCAGCAGATTTTGCTAATATCCGTGATGGCAGATGTTTATTTTAGAGCACACTGTTTTCATGTGTTTGGAGTTAATAGAAATATATAGTTATTATACTGAATACACGTCAAGACTGGTGCAAATTTAGTACTTCAGGGAATATAACATATAGCTCTCGATGTGTGCAATGGAAACACTGATGAACCCATTTTATAATAATATTTTTGAGTATAAGATTTTCTGGTTAAACTCCATATCTGGAGCATCTGCCATCTTGACTCTGAGCAAGATTCTTCTGTGTGTCAACAGACTTCTCTGGAAAAAAAGGAGTATGTCTGCCTATTGTGCTGCAAAACTTATATTAAAAAGTGGAAGTTTTCCTAGAGAGAAAGAACCTGATAAATGCTGGAAAAGGACTTGCGATTTAGATTTATATCTTGTTTTCAGTTAACTATGTACTCTTCATTGAAAGAGTAGGAAATACCCTCAGTGTGATATAAGGAACTTGCAGTTATTAAAATACAATTTATCCCTGTTTAAGAATCTTAAATGAACTTTTAGTTTGGGGAATTTTTTGCTGTTTTTTTAAGGATTCATTATTATTGAACTATTTTAGCTGGCTACAGTTACTAAATTGTAGTCAGGGGTCCCTTTTCAAAATCCTTTCTCAGGACATTTTACTGAATATGGTACTTTTGTGTACAAATGCAGGAGTTACTAGTTCTTAGTTACACTTTTAAATTGGAGAGTGGCATATTGACCATAATGAATAGATTTTTCTCACAATGTGTGGTGATGTAGTGGATTTCAGAATTGCTCTTAAACCAGCAAAACCAAACCAAAAGCTGAAGACTCTACTAATTTAAGGATTTGAAAATTAAACGTGTTTAATTATAGTTTTGGTGGTTTGAGGTTTTTTTGTTTTTTTTTTTTTAGTTTTGGTGTTTTTTTTTTAAAAAAGAAGGCTGTCAACCCTGATCTTTATTATTAGAGAGCATAAATTATGCGTGCTCAGGGAAGGTCAGACATCTAACATGTATAGGATATATTTTACTTCTTCATTCAGTCTTTGTGGGATATAATCAGTATCAAAAATGACATTTCTTGTTTCATTAAGATACTGGTTTGGAGGGTTTGATTTCAGAAGAATGTACACATTGCTAAAAGTTATTTAACTTCTCTTAGGTAGATTAAGCATTTCTGTTATCTGTGCTTGAGTGTTTGATGGAGTTATGTAAGGAAATCATATCTTGTTTGTCAAGTATTTTTCCTAATTTTTTGAGTACAAGAAAGTGCGGGAGACTTCACATACTCAGTAGTATCTTGTTTGATGTCTTCTCTGAAGGACTGTGTGCTCACAGACTTTCCACCTAAGATGGCCAAGTCATTTGGCATATCAGGATTTGATCCAGCTTTTCATCTGTCTGTTTCTCTGCAACACCACAGTCCTCATTATTTACAGATTTCTAACTTTATATTGCTCCAGAAATGCTGACTTGGGATCTGAGCTATCAAATAGCATGGGCTCGTGTTTCTGTATTCTTTTCAGGCTTATCACCCATTTCTTGGGCCTCAGCAGGAATCAGTGGAACTCTTGCCACCAACTGGATGAATTGTTTGGGTTGTTGGGCACGCTATTTCCATACAAACTCAGAATGGCGACTCAGTAAAAGATCTGGAGTAGGAAATACAAACATCTTTCTTCTATGCCAGCTTAGCTACACATAACAAACTATGGAAAGTATTGGAAAGTATTTAATTTCATTGCTGCTGCCTTTGGAGAAGAAAGCCTTTAAGAATCCTGAAGTCATTTGCAAATAAACTTGTGAAAAGCTGATGCAACTAATGCTGTCCAATACATTCTACATTGGTTTCTCTGCCACGTTAATACGTTTTTCTAGGGAACAAGACTCCCAGTTCCTAATTTGATAGATAGTAAGAATCGTGGAAGCAGTTTCCCTTTACTGTGTGTATGGCAGACTTACAGGGCATAAAAAGTTGTATTTGAGAACTTGCATCTTTTTCATTTCTTTGCCCAAACTCTTAACCGTATAAAATATCAAAATGGAATTATTTTGTTACCAGATTCTTTTTTTCAGTTACAAATACCACATGCTGCTGAAGTTACAGCTATCATCTCTCTGACTTGTACTCACATAATAGTTTAAGAGTGATTCCTCCTAGCAATACTGCTCACATTACCAGCATTGAAGGACTGCATACAGGACTTTAGAAGTGGATTGGATTTGCGATAGCACAGGTGAAACTGAAACTGTTTTAGCATTTCTGGTCTGAGAAACTTCGGATAACATGAGGCATGCAATATTTCTTCTGTGATTGTAATGAGGCCAACCCAGTTCCACTGGAACAATTTTACATCAATAAGAGATTTGGAAGACAACATGGAAAGAATCCAACCTTCCAGTTTCATACCTACACTAGAAAGACTAAGAAAAGAATCAGTCTTTAAGCATCTGGAATCTATTTCTTCAGTTTGCTGGTATTGATCTTGAGTTTTCTTTTTATTCATTCTTTTCCTCTCTGTTGCTGGGAGACATATGGTTGGGGTTTTCAATTAGTTAGAAAATGGGAGTTTCTGTTAAGGATTACTCAGAACAAAGTTAAATACTGGCGTTGTTAAATTCAGTAGGATCTAAATTCTATTACTAGTTTCCTATTTTTATAGCACCCAATTAAATCTCTTCCCTTTGCCTTCTAGTCCTTCTTTCTCAAATAACAGTTGAGGATTGACTTTGGCATTAATCACAGATGAGCTGAACGTGAAGTGTGCTATTAAAGATTAGGTAATTCCAGTTTGCAGTGATTCTCTTAGTGTTCTTAATATTGATATCCTTTTTGGAAATTTACTGCTACTTTTGTGTAGCTATGTAATCAATAGCATTTCAGAAGGTTGTTTTCTAAGAAACAGGCACAAAAACTCAGTATCTTTGAAAAAAGATATTTTTAATTTTTTTTTTTTTAAAGACATCATCTTTCTTTTTTCACTTGGTTAGTGCCTATTCTTGGTGGCTCCTTCTAGAGACCCTGATGGAAAAGTTGCAGTAATTAGGCAAACAGTCTCTTGAGGCAAATATGTCTCCACAGGAGGCAATGTGGAACCAAGGCTTTTTCTCCTTTTGTTCCCTAATTTCCCTGGGATCTAGCCACCTATCCCATTTAGGTTCTTGTGAAAATTCCACTTGATGTCTGTCTCTATAGGCGCTAAAGCCTCAGTCTGTCCTGTGTTTCTTTGTATGGCGTTTGATTATATGCACAGCTCTCGGCACCAGTGCATGCGAGTAGTGTCTTCTCTTGCTCTGAATGCTAAACCAAACAAAGCTTGTTTTATGCCTTGTTACAATGGGAGGAAGAGAGCAGACGACCATTAATGGCATTGTTTGAATTTGGAGCTAAAAATCGAAGTCAAACTTCTTTTTCTCCTCATTACTGTGAGCTTGGATAGAATTCATTATCTTGCTGACTGGCCTGGAACTGCCTTCCCTCGCTTCCTGCTGAGCTGCTTATCCCGGCCTGGAGCATGTTGCTTCCCCTTCCACTTCCTGCCAGCTTCATCTCCAGAAGCGCAGGCAGGCCAAAGTCTGAAGTCCCTGCCCCGGCAAAACTGATTCTTACTTGGATATCTGTATTTGGAGCTGTAATTTCCTGTAAATCCTTCCTTGCCGAGAACTTTAAAGCTTGCTATAGTTAGGGTAAGTAAAAGCAGTCACAGAGATGACGGAATCAGCTGAACAGCAGAGTGGATTTTCCTCTTTGATTTGTCTTGGAAAGGCTACTGACATATGTAATTGCTGTGGGGAAAGTCGCTCTTTTGGTGTGGCAGAGAAACTGTGTCTGTCGTTTATTTAGAGTTCATTCTTAGGAAAAAACCATTGCAAATTGTAGTATTTGTATTTTATTAAAAGTTTTAGGGATAAATTAGCCTGTCTTTATATGGCAATAATGAGGCATGGAGCTGCCAATCTAAAGCACCACTTCTTGTACATTTTGCATTTGAGAAGGTAAACAGAATCCTTAGGAAAAACAGAATAAATAGGAGATACTCTCCTGTTGTTAAAAGACCATTCAGATTACCAAAACAAAATTAATTTTACCATAAAAAGATAGAAAAAAATGAAAAAAACTTAGACTAAACTGGTTTCGTCAGTCAAAACCACACATATATTTGTGTATGTATATACATAAATACATATATATATGTAGTTTAGAGAAATAATTTATAACTGAAAAACATTTTGTGAGTGCCTGTAAAATGTTACCATGTTTGGTATCAGAAAAACAGAAAGTTTTTCTTCATGAGAAAAACAAGTAGTTCTGTCATGGTTTTATCAAATACATTAATAATCAATAATGGTTGTAATAGTTTTGGTATATTTATTTATATTGATTTAGCATATATTCTTTTTATGTTCAAAAGACCAAGTTACTTAGTTTTAATTCTAGATTATCAGTGTGGCTGTCTGGAGTCTTCCTAGGGACAGTAAATTGTGTCACATAACCGGAAGATGCTAGAGTACACAAAATGGCCTTTTGCTTATTTGATTGACTTTAAGTTGTCTTGTCTCATCCGTGCTACCTGTTCCTGTCACACTCTGTTGTGGTCTCACATAAATAGCACTACCCATCTCATTCATTTTGGATCTATTTCCCCCCACCACATTCATATTCAATTAAATGAAGAAAATGTAAACAACTTATGTCTGTCATGTGTTTCCATCACAGTTGGTGACAAACCTCCAAAATGAGCGCTTCCTTTATCTGATATTGTTAAGTTTGAGGCTGCTACATCCCAATATTTAAATCCCTTGCCGAAGATAAGCACTGTTTTGTAAGACTGGGTTATTTGCTTTTACTTCCTGTTTCTGCTTATGGCCTAGAGGTAATTTTTATATTGCTTGTGGTAAAAGCACAGAAATAGCTATTTGAAAACTAAATAAAAAGCCAAAAAGGGAAACCAGAATCTGGCTAAGAGTTTCTGCAAGTGAGGAGTATGAAAAGCTTGCTAAAACTTAAGCAGCAACTGACTATGCAGCAGAACGTAATGTAAGGCATTTTCAGTGTTTTATCAACAACTGTTATCCGAAGTTGCAGGACATTAGGTAATGTAGTTTAGAATTAAAATATTTTATAAACCATAATCTTGACACCCTAGTCTTACTCCTTCAGCTGGTATCGTTGATATCCATTATATGGAAAACAGCTGAGATTTCCTGTGCGTGGTAATAATTGCATTTATATGGTATTTCTTATCATCATGAAAGACTTCACATGTTATGTAAGCTTTATAACATCTTTAGATGTGTTTTTATGTGGAGAAACTGAGGCAGAGATGCTGCCATTCCTCCATACTGGGAGGATTATGGGCTAGTGAGTTGGTCAGTGAATACAGGATTCAGGAAGCTGCCTCAGCAAAAAGGTATTCGTGACTTTGGACAAGTCGCCAATTTACCCCACAGCTCAATTCTCTTTGTGTGTGAACATTGTTTTTAAATAGGACTGCCCAGGATAAAATACACTGAAATTTGAATCAAGCAGATAGGGCTCCAAAGAGACCGGAGCATGTTGGAGCTGAGATCAGTTCTCATGATGCCTGTGCTACCTGAACTCAGACAGTCAGGCATTGTGAAGAAAAAGGCTATATAAAACTAATGGATACTTCTGCGTTGGATGCAATGTGGTGGCAGCCTTTTAAATCCTTTCTGTTATCAAGAAAGTGCTTTTCTGATTCTGCAGGAAAATATCATTAGAAATGTTGAGCTTTCTGTTTTTCTTTCTTTTTTTCAATGCAGTACTATAGAGCCCTCCAGCTAGTAGCAAGTGCTGTATTTTTTTGCCTTAGGCTGTCTAACTGTGACAGATTTATGAGGCAGAGTTGCTTTCTGGGAGCTGGGCACTGGAGTTTGGGTTCAGCTCTCTAAAGGAGGGCTATCAGCTATGTGCTCCCTGTTACATTCTCCAAGCAAAACTTCTCCATAATCTGTAACTAAAGTGCAATACCTTTTAAATATGAATTTCTGAATGCATACATAGATGAAGTAAATACATCAAATTGTTCTGTCAGTTTAGAGGAAAAGCAATTGGTGCAGCTTCTGGTTTGTTCTACTTCCTTTTCCTGTCAGCTGCTGACGAAGGCTGAGACAAAGATCTGGCACGCAGGTTTTTTCCCATAGGATCAGCGCTAGTCAGGCTTTTCGGTATTTGCATTAACACTTTGTCACTTCAGAGATGCATTAGAACCCACAGTATGCTTCACCTGTGACCTTCTTGAGAAGAAAATCAAGTTTGGGATATAAAGTCATGCAATAATATTACATGAAAGTAATTCATTTTCAAGCTATTGAATTATGACTGAATCTCTTTTCAGGATCCAGCACTGTGATCCTTATTCACGCAGGGCAGTAGGGATTGCAGATTTACAGGTTGCAAATCAGGTCCTTTATCCCATGTCTCACCTGTGTGAAACAAATAGGGGAAAAGCAGCAGCTTAATTAAAGGGTGCTAATTAGTTATTTTTAATAAAACGTTCCACAGTACAGATTTCATGTAGAGTATCAAACCAGCTAGCTCTTGCCGAGTCTTTTATCCTTATGCTAGTCACTGTAATGTAAGATATGGACAGTGCAATTTCCACACTGTGTTACTTGAAAACTCTTGGAAGAAGAGAGCAGTTGATTATGAAAACAGCTGAAAACATCCTTTCAAGCTGCAGAAGGTCAAGTTTGAAATAGGCAGCATGGATGCTTTTAAGGAGGCAGAAGGGTGATTCTGCAGGTCCTTACTTTACTACTGCTTAGCTCCTTTTGTGAGAGATCTTCAAATGATTAGGATTCATCCATGACGCTTTATTAGAATATGTTTATAAAAGAAAACAACAAGTTGCTTTAGATGGTGGAAGAATTACTTTTAAAAGGGAAAAACCCTTGGAGGAGTTTGTTTTGCTCTTGTTATTCAGAATTCATACACCATTAATGTTTAGTTCAAAGTATTTCAACACAATGCTTTTACCTAAACAAAGTTGCATTCATTAATAGTACAGAGAATGGATTTTGATTTGTAATTGATTAACTGTCTTAATGTGTTTGCATCAATTGAAAAATGCACTAGCACAAGCAAAAGTGCAATATCGCTCCAAGTAATTTTCCAGCCCTCTGTGTTTCAGTGGCTGGATGGCATTTAAGGTAACTATGCAATGTAATGGATGCTGGTTTCATCCTATATTGCTGTCATGATAATGACTAATAGTGCTGATAAAAGGCAGTTGAGTGTTTGCCTAGGGCATGGAAAACTGACTCTCCAGGGTGAACTGTACCATGATGTCAACGTTGTTTGCAGTGCATGGATTCCATCATGGCTCTGCCTTTGTCCCGTCTTTAAATAGTCCTTGCTTTTATGCAGAACTCCTCTGGTCTGATTTACAGTAAAACTCTTGTATCTGTGGTGGTGTTTTGCTGTGCTAAATTATAATCAGTGTTATAGAAAAAAGCAAAATCTTAAAATTTTGAAAAGGAACCTCTTTCTGCTTTTGATATTGAGGGAATACTTGGGTGGCCAATGTGGAATCAGTTGGTAGTCTAGCTCGTGGATACATCAAAAACAAACAAACAAAAAAACCCCTTCCTTATAAACAGCACCCTTGCTGATACATTCAGCATGGAACAAGAACTGAGCTGTGGAGGAGTGGAATCTTCTGTGACCTTTATATACAACTTCTCCTGGAACACTGTATTTGTAGAGAAATTTGCATACTGCTCACTGCATTATTTTGTTACTGGATTGCAGTTTCCTTAAATCAGCCTGCAGATATAGTTTAAGAAGGGAGCTCCATCCACTGTTTGCTCGTTTCTGAGCAAGTAGAGGAAGTTAGCTATAGAAAGTTGTATTTGGATACTTACTAATTAAGCTAACAATTGGTAAATCTTATAGGACTTGTGATTCTGAGGATGAGCTTGTATTTTTGCAGTTCAGAGTGCTCTTCACTGTCAGTCAAAAGAAGAAAAAGGAGCGAGTTTCGCACTGAACTCCGCTCAGTAACACTCTCCTGTTGAGTGCAGCTGAGGAAATCCACATACTGGTTGATGGGAGCCAAATAAATAAAGTAGCTTCTTGGTGAGATACTTGAAAAACTCTCATACACAGCACCATTAGATTTTAGCCAGCTACATATAAATGTAAATGGAGAAGGTATATTACTTGTGGTTGTTTATTACTGGTATCTGGAGTGACTGGCCTGTCACTTCCTTCCAGTATGAAACATGGTCTTTAAGGAAAAATGACAATGTCATACGCGACTGTGATCACTTTTATTTTGCTTATATTTGTCTATAATGATTTTTTTAATAAATTATGTAAGAAAAGTACATACTATATTTGCTTAAATTAACTTGGATGTGAATAAGAATAGGACAGCATAGGATTTATAAACCTTGAGCCCCTAGATGCTATATGAAAGTTATTAATTCGCAAAGTACTCAGAAGGGATGTGTTAGATTTGCATCAATGTTATAGCGGGTTATTTCATGATTTGTTAAATAAATTTAATTTCCATAGGAAGGTGTTAATAAAGTCTACAAATGGCTCTCTTACAACAGTGTTTCTTAGAAGGATTCCTGGGGGATGAGGGTCCTTAGAAGTTATAACTCATTTTTCTAATTCCAAATGGTAATATTAATAATTTTAATAGCCTGTGGAATTTTAAAGTAGTTTCTGTTATTTGGCTTACATGTGAATCTCTGTCTAGGTAAGTTTATATTGAGCTTTTTTCAGTATGATCCTGTTTAGTGGGAAATGGTATCGCATAAGTAAACACTATACTGAATAGTCTTGGTATGCTTTTCCAGAAAAAGCAGAAATGGTAGATAGTAGAATTGCTAGATTATATAAAATAGACTGAAGACAGAAAGGTAACAAAGTAAGTATGACTTTTGTGATATGAAATAGGCTGGTTCTTGTATGCATGAAGTTTCAGAAACTGCAGAATAACGCTAGTATTGTTTTGCACCTACATCCAGAGGCTCCGTTTATCTGTGGTCCCCATCTAAACCTGCTGTGGTGCCTAGGAATGCAGCAGATGGTCTGATTTCAGTGTGTACAACATTTCACATTACTGGTGTTGCTGCTTTCAGAGGCTTTAGAGCCTCTCTGGACAACTGTACACAAACACCTGTGCAGCGTTAGAGGAGAACAGAAAGTATTCACCCAAACCTTTGTATCGGTCATCATTATAAGAATGTTTCATAGTTCGTGTTTGTGGAAGATGAGCGTTCTCTGGACCGCAATACCCTCCCGGTGCTGTATGCCCCTCTCATTTGACTGAGCCTTTCTGTCTCATCCTTTCCTGTGCAATAGCACTGTAGTGCTCAGCTACTCGCTGAGCCTAATAACCCAATGGAGTTTCTTGTTGGAGGATGTTTTACTTTAAACAAACCATTCATGTTTCTGCTTCTGTTGTTTCCCAGTATTCTGCAAACCAGGAATCAGGAACGGGAGGTGCCCTAGCCGAGCAGTCATGCAGCCGAAAGGCTGCACGCTTCCTCTTCGCGCTCTCCAGCACCACTTTTATAAGCCCAGTGTGACAAGTTCTAATGTAGTTTGACTGACACCTTCCCCCATCCATCTTCAGCAAGGATCACTGAGGTGAAACTTAATAAAATTAATTATCAGCATGTTGCAGTGTTTCCTGTGTTAGCCAAAGACATTCTTGGTGTTGGCTGAAGAAATTCTCAATGATAGTGAAATTTAACCCTGTTATGTTTCCACTTTTATCACTGTATTTCTATTGCATGCTTAACAGCAAATGCAGAT
The DNA here is from genome assembly GCF_964199755.1 of Larus michahellis. Taxonomy (NCBI): domain Eukaryota; kingdom Metazoa; phylum Chordata; class Aves; order Charadriiformes; family Laridae; genus Larus; species Larus michahellis. The sequence continues at coordinate 34,869,208 of NC_133898.1, forward strand.
CCTTTAAATGTTTATTCTAAGATGGCGTTCTCATTTGTATCCCTGTTGTCATTTCAGTTTCAGAAATGTGTAATTTTGTTAGTCTTACCTTAGATTTCATACACAAGTTGTGGATAAAACAACAGTTTGTTGTCTTCAGTTATTTCCATGCAGAACATTATTCCTTGTGGAATAGCCTATAGAAAGGAATAGAAGTGCTGAGAAAATTGAATCCAGTTGATGGAGTTCCTTCAAAGACGAGATTCAGGAGAGTCAGTGCTCTTTCTTATACGAGGCAAAGGCATATCTGCAGGTGCATCTAGAGGAAACACTTGGATCCTGTGTATTGGACTCTGTTTTTACTGGGCTATTATTATTTGTCACTGAAAGGCAAGATGCCAGACCTAGACAGGAAATATTATTTTTTTCCTTTTCTGAGAGTTTTTTGACAAGACTGTATCTTGCATAGAAGCTTCTGAAAATAATGCAGTTTTGTCAAAAATCGTATTTCCCATCCTCTCCCAGCTATTTTTCAAAAAGGGTTTCTGTGGATCAAAATAAAATAAATCAAAATAAAATAAATAAATTAATCTGTGATCTTAACTAAACCTCCTTAAGTGTGGGGCTTTTTAAACTTAATTTCTTGTAAATAGTGTTTCCACTCAGCTTTGCATTTTGAAAAAATAACTTTAGGGCAGAAACTTATTGATTTTGTTTTAGGAGGTGCTGTTCTACATATAGGAACTCATAAAGGAGATCTGAAACACTCTGTGCTCAGGTGCACGCTGTTCAAAAACACTATGGTGACAATTTGTTACAACTGGAAGGATGGATTGAAAAATAAATATTGTATGGAAAGTCCATGTTGTTCAGGCCTGTTGCCTGTCGTGATTTTTAGTGTATTTTTCCTCCATGCCCCAGCATACACTCCACCTGGAAAGAGCTTCAAAGCTATTCCATCTTTCTGTGTCTGCATCCCATCCTTCCTAATGACGAAGATACTGTTCTTTCTGTGAACCTGTTGGCTTATTTCAAATGTGACAGAGCAGGAGAAGTGTCAAAGATAATTATGCTCCTACAAGCTTAGTGAAAAATAAATGGCATTGTGGAGAAGGGAGGACCTTCGTGAAGGGCTCAGAAGTGCTTAGAGAGACTTCATCTTAAACTGGTAGGAAAGTGGACTTTGGTAAATCCTGGGTTTATGGAAGCACTTTTCTGTCATGAGCATCTCCATTTATTTCACCTGTTGTTGTTCTAGCTTTTCTTTTTTTTCCTCTCTTTTTCTTTCAAGAGCTGTTCGAAAAATGCTCAGTTTGTCAAAGTTTGTCAAAACAAATGTAATTTAAATGCACGGGCTATTCATAACAGTCCCCTTCTGTGCGCCGGGTAGCTGTCGATTCATCACTTTGCTGTCGGAGGTGGATCTGGTGGTTAGACACTTTGCCCTCTTGTCTGTGGCCTGAAGCTAAGCTTGTGCCCCTGTTGAGCACTATTGTGATGTGAGGGGCTTAATAGTCTGAGAGTTTGCCATGCTTCACTGAACTGAGAACACATACTTCAGTGTAATAGTCCAGTCTTTGACACTGAATGATGCACCACCTCCATCTTGAAGACCTCACATAAACTCTGTAATTTATCCTATCTCATAAGATACAAATATCTGATCTGGGCTTGTGATTCCTAGCAGGTGGTGATTGAAAGCTTTAGGAAGCAGGTCTGTTGCTAGGGCCTTGGCCTAGCAACGTCTCATGTAAAAAAGTATCTGCAAGGAACAAAACCAATCTGTTCTTCTATATTCTTCTATGCAGCCATCCAGCAAGACCACCAAATCAGTTCTTTAAACCTTCAGCCTAGAGGGGTTTTTGGATTGTTCCCTACTGAAGTTTAGCTGATTTCTGATTCTTTTTTTGTAACAGTATTTGTGACTTTGGTACATGCGTATTGTGATAACAAGAAAAGTAATCTTTGAAATAGGATGACATTTCTATGGTACCCTTACAGATTAGGATTAATACGATTATCACAATATAAATTTAATCAATTGGTCGAATGTCTAGTGAAAAGCATCCATGCAAAATTTATTTCTTCCGATCAGAATCATTCTGACGTTGTCACAGTCTTGCTGATTGCACAATCCAACTTCATCTGAATTTACGTGACTCATGTTAATATATTTTGATTAGATTTTACTTCTTCTTATGAACAACTTCTTTATTGAAAGAACCAAATGATCCCAATATCTAGAAGCTGTTGTACTGAAGGTAGCAGGATAAATTTATATTATGTCACACAGATATAAGTTCTATTTTTTTACTGTTATATTCAGACTGTAGATGGTACTTTGCAATAACAGTATCTGGTTTTAGCTGGATAAAACATCTTGGACGTGTAGGTAACTTCTCAAAGTCCATTGTTGCTATTGGAAAACTTTCCTTAGATCGTGTTTGGTTTTACGCTGACTCTCGGAGTTTGGTTTTGACCTTGGTTGCTCATTGCTCTGGTGCGTTTGTAGGCAGAGTTTTAGAACTGAACTTGTGTAACTTGATCTTACAGGTGCTCTACAAGGGACTAAATGCAGAACTAATGTTGCAGGCTGTTCAGGTTTTGTGAAACAGGGCTTCAATTTGTCATCGGTTGCCTTTGTTACTTACCTCTGACAAATGGCTTCCCAGAGGGTGGGGAAAAAATAAGAGTTACAGGTTAATCAGTGATTGCCTACTTGCTAAACAGAACTACCACAACAGCGGTCGTCATAGATAGGAGCAAACTGAAGTAACAGTTTTGACTCTAACTTGAAGTGTACTGTAATTTCTCTTGATTCCTGTTAGTGCTATTCGTTGGGTGCGTATATGTCTTGGTTTTATTCTTCTGGTATTCATGGAGCACCTGAAAGAAGTGTGAGAGAGGCTGATAGCCTTCTATCAGGTGCAAAATCAAGTCAGGCAACTTCATTTGTATCGGTACCGTTTTTTGTAGCATGTAACATTGCAGCTTCCTAAACATTTGGAGCCTTTCTGCCCAAGGGTATGGTAGCGTCAGAAGCGGACACGCAGAGTAGGTTTATATTTAGAATTAAACATGGCAGCTATTTAGATTTTTAGCACACATTTATGACGTAAATCAAGTGCCTTGAATTCAAGTGTTAGAAATTATTGGTAGGAAGGATAATCAATAAATAGGCCTGCCTAACTACTCGCGGCGGGGGGGGAAATGAGTAATAATTAGGACTTAGAAAAAATAATGTAAGGAAATTAATTTTAAATAAATGAATAAACTGTACTTGCCTGTTAGTGTGTAGTGAAGTTTAATTTTTGAGGGTAAGGTCTGAGTCCTTTAAGAGTGAGTAGCACCTTACTCTCAGCTGAGCACAGCCTTCCAAGGCTGCCCTATTTAGGAGGCAGCACATAGCTATGCTAAGTAGTCATGGTCTGCTGTTTCCTCCCTTGGACTGGCTTCAAGACCAAGGTCCCACCCTCTCCCTGTCCATAGCTGCTAATTTGTTCAGTCCCCTGTGATCCCTGCTCCAGCACGTGCTGAAGACTTAACTACAAACCCACCACCTACTCTCAGCAGATTCTTTATAACTGTTTGTGATATCAGGGACTAAGCTGTGATAAGCCTATTGGAATTCAATCATTTATATACATTAGTGTTCTTGTACGTAAGTATGAATGGTGACTATAATGTGATAAATAGCAGACACATTATTAGTTACATTTGGGAAATGAATTTCTGCTGTTCTGTAAATCAAAGTTGCCGGTTCATACACGTAAATGCTCTCACTTTAAACATGCATCTAAATACTAACTGAAGGCTTAGAGTTTTGAATTGATATCATTTGGGTTCATTAGGCTTGCTTCCTAATTAGTTCTACCTTTGAAATTTTTGCAATGTTAATTTTTTGCTGACAGAGTTGCTAATTGGCAGATATTGAATTTTTAATTTTGGTTCCCTGTCTGGAGAAAAACGCTGTCCTTTTAGATCATATTGCTCCAAAAATAGAAGTTTCTGAATGAAGACAAAATTTGGGCTTTTACACCATGCCCAAATGTGAATAGCTTACCTATTAACTACTCTGATGAGGCAATCACTTTTTTGGAGCCATGTTTTAAGGTTATCCTGCAGCATAATGTAGATTTTCTTTTGATGTGAGGAATGAAAATAATACCGACTTTTATGGCAAACTGTACTTTGGTTTGTATCATTTTGAGGTGCATTTCAGATAATTCATAGGCAACTAGGTGTAGTGCTACATAAAATAGGCCAGGTATAGCTCTAATGCTCCATCTTTCCTTGGGAAGTCTCAGATGTAGTAAAAGTCAAGCCTGAATAAGAGATGTCTACTGTATTTTCTGCTGTATTTTCCGTGTAACAGGTATAGCTCTAATGCTCCATCTTTCCTTGGGAAGTCTCAGATGTAGTAAAAGTCAAGCCTGAATAAGAGATGTCTACTGTATTTTCTGCTGTATTTTCCGTGTAAAGATGAGAATGCTACACGAGTCATGTTTTAAAGCAAGGAGATTTAGGTGTACTGTAGATGTACTTGCTAAGTGTGCTCAGGTGGAATAACCTGTTGCTTCTACTTTCTGACTATGGCTTACAATTTTTTTTCAGTCTTACCATTTGAATTGATTTCAGATTGATAAAAATGTTTCACCTTTTCAGGATACTTAAATTTTCAGTTACACATGTGTAGGGGAAATGGATCTCTAAATTATTTGAAATACATGAAGCTTATATTTGGGTTAGATTAATTTTCAGTAAAGAAGATTAAAGCAATATAATCAAAATCTGTTCTGCTTTAACACGCTTGTAGTGGACAAGTCCAAAACCAGTATGCACTTATTTTCTAAAAGTCTTTAACCATATGTTCACATTAAAGAACAGAATAATGTGCTAATCTTCTGTGTAAGTATATATGTATGTATGTAAAATTCATAATATATTTATTTTGTGAGCCTTCAAATTATATTTCAACATCCAAATTTGAATGAAAACTTTACTTTTTGACAGAGAAACATTATTCCAGAGTGCAGAAGTGAACCAGCCTGACAATCATTGTAACTTTGACACATATAGTAACTGATACACAAAAAATTATTTGTGGGTGGGGGGCGAGTGGAGAGGGTGGACATGACCCTGAAAAAATATGTGTACTAATTTTTTTTCATGTTGACTTAATCAGATGTAGTCATCAGAAAACATCCCAATAATAATTTTGTAGTTAACTACAATGGAACAACTGCAGTTGTACCAATAATATTTTACTAAATTATTCTTGAATCCAGATGGTAGGTTTTGAGTTAGAGATTTTTTTTTTTTAAGAATCCAAGTGATGATATACTCACCTTCCTTCCAGGTCATTCATTCTTGTGCATTATTTCTTTAGTTTAACACTAATTTCTACTGTGGAATTTGTTGAACTTTTTGTTTTCACTCTTGCTATTTCTTAACGTGTGAAAAATAGATTTTTTTCTTTTGTGTTGTGTTTGTTTTTAAAGTGAGTTCTTACTGAATATCATTCTTTCAGAAAAAAGTCAGATTTTGAGAACAGAAGATGAATTCACACTGTAGTTGTACTGCTTTGTTCTTATCTTTCCAAGCAAGAATGCTTGTCACTAGTAGTGTTGGACATACGAAGCAGTAAAAGATTTGCCATTAGAAATAGTTTGCAATATGTGTTTATTTTCTACCTTGGTGCTGATAAATGAAATAGATTTTGTTTGCAGAATCACCATGACATTGAAAGATGTTATATAACTGCCATAATTTTGGTTAGCAGGAACTCAATATTATGTAAATATCAGAATAATCTATCTGGCTGCAGCGGGAGGTTATAGCGCAATCAGATTGATTTTCCGTAATGAATGTTAATAATGATCAGTTAATATTAACTACCTCTTTCTGCTGTGTGATAACAAGGGCTCCTGTTAAGTTGGGGGTAATGTGATAGAGCTTTTAGCATTGCGTGACATCTCATACAGGCGTGGAAAAAGTCCATCTTGTCAGAGTATCGTCAGTTGAAGACGCCGTGATGGGTTTTGTTCTGCTCTGCTTGCTTCTGCGTCGGTACCAATGTCTCAAAACATTTTGAGCAGGCATCTAGATAAGTCACAAAAGTACAATTGCTTCAGAGGTCACGATGACTTTGCATAATGAGTCCATTAGATGTGGTAATCAATATCAAGCTCTTGGATCTTATGAATATTGATGAAGCAATTGTAGCAGGGAGGTAGATGGGGAATTGAGATGCATTTTGATATAATCAGAGAAACAGTTAATGGCCTAGGTAGAATATGGGTCCAGTAACCACCTTACAACGCTTTGGAACATCATAATTTATCATTAATAATGGAAAAGACATTATGGCATTTGCAGGGGAAAAAAAATTGTACAAAGCTTGGGTTGCATTCTGCCCACATAAAGACACTGGTGTCACTGCGTTGTTTGAAATACTGTAAAATCAGTGGATCACAAGGTGAGGAATTATGTCACCTTTTCAATAGAAAGTAATATCAAATGTTGAACAAGAAAATGAGAATGTAGGTAAAAGGTCACTTCTCACCTACTGCAGCATCACTCCGGACATGAGTGGGATAGCTGGGGTAGCTGTCTGGCATCTTGCATACTCGGTGATTTTAACTGCTGAGCTCTGAATTGTTTTTCTGTTTTTGGTTGTTTTTTTTTGTCCTTACAATTCCCTCTTCTCTGTAGATGAAAAAGAGTTGGGAAGGTTTTGTGGGGAGTGCTGAGCTGATTTCGTGCTTGTGCCCATAGTTGCGTGCCTCTTCAGGCCTGTGTTCAGTGCCATGGCTGCGTCCCTCTGAGCTCTGTAAGCAGCATAGAAACTTCTGAATATCTCTGCTGAGAGCTGAAATGTTAAGAGCTGGCCGAAATACTGGTATTTCACTGGTACATACACTGGTATTAGGGAGTTTACAAGCACAAGCGCTTGTAGTCATATTATATAATCATCTAATCTCCGGCTCAGTTATCAGTCTGCAGAATGGGGTAAACAAAAATTTCATACCTTGCAGAGGTTGATCTGAACATATGTCAATAAATAACTGGCAAACATATGGAGACTGAGGTCAGTTCAGGCCTTGTCCTGAGCATGGGTCAAATCAGCCAGACAAACGGAGGGCAAGGGGAAAGGTGCAGAAAATGTGAAGAGAAAAAGTTGCTGCGTTATAAAGTAAGAGAAAGAATCCCTGACAGAAGCATGAAATTTTAAGTGTGAATTCAATAGAAAAGCTCTAGCCTGTGAAAAGAGAGTGCACAATTTTAATTTCATACTGTTTTGCCTGTGTAAGCAACAAACATGGTATTGAAGCCACAGCCTTTCTCATTCGGCAGTGGCAATGGAATGGCTCTGAATTGAAAGTCTAGGTCAAGGTTACTGTGCAGAGGGTTTGTAAGAAACTTAGTTCTACTTCAACAACCAGCTCATTCAAGTGATAGTCCAAAATCCCGAGGCTCGGTTCTTATTCCGGCATTTACTTAAGAAACCCAGTATGCAGAGCAATTATGTTTTCTTACATAAAACCTGAGGAAGGACGCCAGGATTGTATCTTTTACTTAGGAAAGTCTCACACAGCTTCCAGATGCAGAGGAGATGTATGTGATTAATACATACAGCGTGTGTACAAAGGGCAAAATACGGTTAGACAGAGTGACAGAAAATGTACATTGACAGAGGATATTTCAAAAAATAGATTTCCAGATAGTAATATGTACATTTAGCTGCAATTGTTCTCTAGTGACTAAAATAAATACCTAAAAATAAATGTTGCCTATAAATAAGTATTTGGCTTAGTGCCAAATTTCTCTGCTGTTTATGGAAAAGCAGAGAAAAAAAAAAAGCAGTAGTTGTGACTAGTTTTCCAGTATATGACCTATTGTGACCCTTACTCTGGCACTGCTGAAATAAGACCAGTGTGGCTGAAAATTGTTGTCTGCAAGTCCCATACCAGCAGAGAACTGCGCTAGGGACATTCAGAGGAAATCAGGCATATCAGTTTTGAGATACAAGTTTGAAATTACAAAGGAATAATGTTATGTAACTGTTTCTTGTTAAATATTATGGCTAGAAGGTGTGACCTTGACTAGATTTGGTCAAGTCTTTAGTAAATACTCTTTTTGTTCTGTGTTTATTTTAGAGATATTAGACGTTCTTCTACTTGTTATTATGGCCCTTTTCTATTCTGGAAGAATTTTGGAGGGCCCTTCTGCTTCTTCCAAATAGTGCTGAGATGCTACAGTTGTCACCAAATATGCAAGCATACAGCACTGATAACTTTCTCCATCTTGTAGTGTGTTCCGACTGAAGTTGGTGTCTGGCTGGACACTGACAGTGTCTCACACTTGCCATGGGGTTATGGTCTGATAGTGGTCCAGCATTATTACTCACTGTTTCACTACCTGACTTCCTTGGAATTTTTTTTGCTTCTGCTTCGTATCAAACAGAAATCCCAATACTAAGTTTCAATATCACTTATGACGGTTTTATTAATGATGCCAAAATTTGAAGACATGGGACATTTGCCATTGTATTTAATTTTAAGGAATAATATACAGCTTTTTCTGTCTGGAATTACTCTGCTTCTCTGTAACACCATTGGGATATTTTGCTGTCTGGCATTGCCTTTATAATTTTGATTTATAAACATATTTGTATAGTTCAAGGCTAGACTTTGTAAGTTCACTCATGACTCGAATTTTCCTGTTTTGATTGCCAGGATTATGAGGATATAAAAATACAGACACTGGAATATTTTTTCACCCCTTTTTGCACGGTGGATGGACTACTAAATTGAGATCACTGCACTGTCACACTTAGTATCCCTGAGTTCTTACACGGATGTATATTTTTCAGCTTCTGCTTAATAATCAGGTAGAAATAGCTTTTATAGCTCGCATGTATGTATTTTATTTTGCTATGAATTTTTCTATGAATTCCTGCAACTAAATTTTAGAAAATCACTTCTCCGTCTTACAAACTGCTTCCATTCTGCCTTTGTTTTCATAAAGTATTTTTTCACACAAAGCCGGGAATGCAAACTGAGTTAAAAATGCCTTTATGAGCAAGTCGTCATGCCTTCTCACAATCTTACTATGGTTTTATTAAAAATTGTTTTAAATTGTACAGGATCTATTTTAATGTTGAATTACAACCTTCGTTAGTCCCAAATGGTGAACCATCAACCTATGGCTCTAAAGATATTAATTCCGCAGCTATTTTTTTCTGCCATTAGTACTAACTTGCTCCAGAGCATTACACTTTTCTCTGTTCTCCAACAAGCTGTGTAGTCACTGTCGAGCAAATAATTTCCATGCTGCATCTCTGATGGCTGTGCCTACATGTTAAATAGAAGTTAGAGACAGGAAAGTACTAAATTTGCTACTGTAGGCTCAACCCTCTTGATCTCAGGTGTGATTTGAATTGTTTCAGCTGAAAGCGCTCCAGAGATTCTCTACCACTCCTCCCACAGCACCCTGCCTGGAGTTCAAGGAGTGCAACTTTGTCACACAAAGTCTTTGAAATATGCCATCTTTCCTATATCGTGTCATCTTTCCTATAACGTGTTGTCAACGGATTGCTTTATCTCAGTTTATGACATTTAGACCTTTCATGTGGATTTCCAGCTTTACAGTCACCAAACCAGCTCTCTTCAGTTCATAGACTGGAATACAATTAATTGTATCCACTTGAATGCCATTTCTGAGTGTGCATGTGTGATTTCACTGCTTTGCTCTGACTTGTACTGGTTTTGGCTTTTACTATTATTTTTTTTTTTTACCTTCTTCCATGGAAAGGCAGGGTTCCTTCTGCAGATGGGGGTCTGGGTTCTCAGAAGATAAATTCTAGACCCTTGTTGGGTCTAAAAAACAGCTATGAAGTTTTCCTTTGCACTGCTGGGGTGTCTTGGTTGTGTTGTGGTGGGTTTTTGTTGTTTGGGTTTTTTCCAGACTCCTTTTAAAAATAATTTTTAGGCATTCCCTAGAGAGACAGTGTGCCAGGTGACATAGTCAGTAATTAGGCTTTTCATTTCACTGAAATGCCTACGGGTTGCGCACACTTAGCCTCTGACCTCTTTTGTTTAGCACCACGTGTATGGACACAGGTATTAAAAGCAGTCTTCAAAATCTGGGGAATTTTTATCTTTTCTCAAATAATCTTTGCAGCTACCAACGATCTTGTTAAGATCACTGTAATGGTCTGTTATTGTCCATCTTTCAATTTTGCTTTTTAAAACTTTTCATGCAAAATTTATAATCTTACTTTTTTGTTAATCTCAACGTGTTTTTTTTTAACATGAATGGAAAAAATATGGGAGCCCTCTGGTGGCTGCTAAAACGTCTGTAGCACCCTGTAAATAACAGCATAAAAGATGAAGTTGGTTACCAATCTGCTGCCAAAGTGACAAAACCCTCAAATGCGTGCTTATTCTCGCATGCAGTCGGTTTAAATGCTGTTAGTTGCACTTCTGGTAATAATTTCCATTACTTCTAGAATTAGTACCAGTTTTCTAAAATAAATGCAAATTAAATAAAAATTCTGAAACCCTTCCACCCGTATGCGTCACTTGTTAGCAACGTTATTTGCATGAATCACTGGTTTGTATGTGCATATGGCAAGGTTTTGGGGAAGAGGTACCCACTTGTGTGGGTTATGAACCCCTTCCACCTGAGGTCATTCCAGTGTATTAGGGGGAACGTAACCACAGCCCAAGCCCTGGCCTTTGCTGGCAGAGAGCAGTACGTAATACAGCCCTCTGTAGTTTCATTTATTGTTTTGCTTTCCTATAAGGCCCCAGCCCATGCTCTGAGGGCAAGGAAAGAACACTTATATGTAACATAAAAATAAAGGGATTCAGCTTGATTTTTGTTTCAGATGCTTGGAAAGGCTAACAGTTTTGAGAAATTAGAAAATTATTTAAGATATAGACAGAAATATTATGCTCTCTTTCTCCCTTGGGTACTCTTGGACTCAAAATATACATACATGGTTTCACTAGCTGGAGAAAAAGAAATCAAATGCCTCTGGAACTGATTATATAAAAGCAAAAGAGCCCTTCCCATCTTTAAATGTAAGGGGTGGGTTTGGAGAAAAAAATGAGCTTAATTTTTTTTACAAAGGTTTAAAAGAAATTAAATTCTTTCGTCTTTATACTCTTTTATTCTGTCTACTTCAGTGGTAAATAGAGGTGGAGAAAAGGAAAGAGGTAAAATGGCCATATAATCATTTAACAAAATAAACTGAAGTGTCAGTGTGCTTTTTAGATTGCAGAACAAAAATCAATCTACTTTTATACCATTTTTGAAAAAAGCTATCTTTATTTTTTACCTATTTTGGCCTTGTTTAGTATGAGCACTTAAATTCTTTTTCAACAGAGTTTCTTTTTTATTGTCTTCAAAAAAATAAAATTTTGGTCATGTTTAAAATAGAAATCTTTTTGGCCTTCCTATGCAGTACCTTAAAACCTCATGATTTCCCGTCGTTAGATAGATTCCCTGTATAGATGGTGAACTACGTCACTACAGCCATGTTGTACAGCCTGTCTGAAATCAATGCTGGAAAAGTCTCCTGGATCAGAAGGCTGAATCCTCTTCTGGGCAAGTCCTGGTGCCCTCTCTTATCTACAACATTGTTCAACCTGATCAAATCCTGTAAATCGCTTAGGAGTTGTCTACTGTATGAAAGGAAGGGGAGCAGAGATTGAAACCCTATGAAATACTCTAGTGTACGTATTGAAAAACAGTAACTCTTTCACATTGACTCTTTATGAGGGTTGTATTACTCCACACAGCCGAAGCCTCAGGGTGCCTTGGCTTCTACTCTTTTTTAATGTGTAAAAAAAGTACTTTTTCTGAAATAAGAGCATCTGCTGTGGGAGCTGCTGTGGAACAGCCGTTCCAGCTTGCTTCTCCATGTAGACAAGCACTTACATTGTACTTGCCATCCTTTTTGGACCACTACAAAGCTCTCTTTCTTACAAACTTGGCAACTAAACATTTGGAAAAATTTAGACTAATTTTGCCAAGTCAAAATATTTCTGATGACTGTGCTATTCATAAAGTAAAGGGATGAGACTTTTTTTTTAGTGCTGTAGTAAGGTAGAGTGCCTCACAAAATATAGGAATTTGATTGTATACCAATACAATAGAAATAGCCTTTCCGTTCCTTCTTAGTGTTGTCCCAGCTCCGACTAAATATAACAATAGAGTATTTCGACAAAAAAGATATTTGCAGTTGAATAATATGACTGTTATTCAAATTGCAAATGCAATGAGCAGACAAATCCAATCATACTGCTTATGACTTATGCATGGTGGCTGGCGTGTTATTACATTAGTCTAATAGAGCTGACTGCTGAAAAATGTCATGAATTTCTGGGAATGTAAAATGTGGACTTCCTATGCATGATCTAAATTGGCATCGTAACGATATATGCTTCCATGCAAAAAATCTCAAATGATTCTTCAGATCATTTAAATGATATTTGATTGTACTGTGGTGGCGAATAATGTGTTAGGAAGGACCAAGAAGTGAGGAGCACAGGTCATAAGATGACTAGAAAGCCTCAGGGTAAAACTAGAAACATGAAGTGAAATTCAGTTCTGTGGTTAGCAATAATAGAAGTTAGAGCAAAATTCCAGAAACTGAAGGGGCGGGGGGGGAAGTAGGTGAAGGAAAATTATTGTAGTTGGAGTTGGTTTTTTTTTTTTTTGTCTTTTGATTTATACAGAGGAAACGTAGAAGACACTTTTCTTTAGAATGGTCAGGAATTTGAGGTTCTTGAGTGAAAAAGAGCATTATGCAAGAATTTTGCAGAAATATAGTCTTTATTTGTATAATAATTAAGTTCTCAGAAGTCAAATGTGCAGAATACCTGAATGAGTAGATAGAGCACAATTCATGTTGACATTTGTTGCATAGGTTTTTGAGGCCTTTCAAATAGTTGCAAAGAAAACATTCCAAACATGAAAAGAGCTTCAGAAGTGTTGAAATTATTTCCTGAGTTTACAAGAGAGCCTGAAACAATAGCTATGAGGTGTGAATTGCTTCCTTCATTTCAGTTAAATGTAATTTGAATTAACTTGCTTGTACGTGCCTACTTTACTAAATCATAGTTCGGGTCACTAGGATTTAGGAAAGATGAGTTAGGGACCGTATCAGCTTAGTCATGCTTACAAATCCACAGGACTTTCATTTCCACCTTTAAAGTTCTATCTGACCTTCAGTTACTAAAACTTCATCATCCAATTTACTGGTAAGTGAAAGTTTTTTCATGGGGGGTACGTGTGAGGTTTGGATTTTCTCTCATTTTAGGAAGACTTTACATATTTTAAGCAAGATTAATGTTTTTACTAATCTTTCTACAGGAGATTAAGTGATTGGGGAAAGATCTTTCCCCACTTTTTCCTTAGTCATCTGCCATGTATCTGGGTGGGGAAAGTAGCAAAACAGTCTGCTGGTACTTGATAGCCAGAGCGGGGCTGTTGGTGTGGATTAGCACACCAGGCTTTCACCCACGCAAGGTGGTTATCTGGTACTCCAAGACCATCTCCATTGCAGCACGTAATGAGTGTATACAAAGTGATAGTAAGAAAGGATGGAGCAACAATGCTAGAATTATTAAAAATACTGTTAAACAAGTAAGTTCATAGTATGTTTTCTTTCTGCTGATATTTTTATTACTCTACCTGGCTGTTGCACATGCAGAATAGTCCTGAAAAATGATACCGAAGTCTTTGATGGACTTCTATACATTAGGAGATTATTGTTAGTTATCATAGTAAAATAATGATTGAAGAACATAGCAAGGGCATATGTAAAGACAGTTAGGAGGGAACATACTTCTGTAAACATTTCCTGAGAAAAGTTTGAGAGTGCTCCAGTGAAACCAAAGCAACCGCCTTTAAAACTGGTCACAGGAAATCATAGCCAACGTGGCTGATACTTAGCAGAATATTTGGTCACAGGGAAAATGTTGTCACATTCATAAATTGCATACAAATCTGCAGATTTTAATGTATAAAACGCATTGGAAGTTATTTCCAAGTTAATTGTCCTGTGTCCATAACCAGACAGTAGTTTTTGCCTGGACTGCTTTGCAGACTGGATGAGCATGTCTGTTACAGGAGCAGGTGCGCCTGCAATTCCTTGTGTTTCCTGTAAAACATTATCCAAAGACAAATGAAAAAGTAAGACGGCTCTCATTGCTTCCATAAGGCATCAGATTAGGCTCTTGACATACAGTTTGGTTTTTCAAAAGATCATTTTCAGATGTGCTGACATGCCAAGTGCTCTGGCTTTCAGGAGCACTTAATGACCTCAACCATTTTGAAAGTCCAAGCCTGAGGGCTTGGAGGAGTAATATAAAATGCATATGGGGCTCACCCTTAATGTGTTTGCTAGTACTTAATGCACCAGGAAAACACAAAATAGATGCAGAAAGGATCAGGATCTTCTTCCATGCCTGTAGGAATTATTGTGTTCCTGCTGATTAGAATCCTCTAGGCACTGGATTTCCTCTCTTCAAAGTATCATTAAAGCTGTGATGGCTCTGAAGAGCTGGTAATTTCTGTTCAGTGGCAAATACATTTTGAGGAGACAGTCTAGGAAAGAGTGGATTACTTGTCTTAGTTAACAATACTACTTGTATTAAATTACGTATTCAGCATTTATATTCACAGCTAATAGATCTTTTCAAATCTGTTTTACTACAGGCAAATTTTGGACAAAATTTCTTCCATGCCCCATTATTTGATTATTTATAATTTTTAAATGAGTACTGGGAGGAATGAGAATTGATTTGAGCTTCACTTGAACCCGTGATCAAAATTTTTATTGAAGATGACTGAAGTTCTTTTTATGTTTGTTACCGTTCTCAAAATCAGTCTAACTGTTTTTTTTTAAATGGTTGCTCTGGAGCAAAAATTAAAAAGGTCTAATTTTTAACTTTGTGGGGTTTTAATTCCAGATTCGTTAAAATTATAGGAAACTGTATCTATGCGTACCAACTTGCACACGTATATTTTAGGTTAAATTCTCCAAAAGCATACTTTTTGCTTTTGTTGTAACCTCACCAAACCAGCATCAATTTGTGCACTGCTGTTAAGGAACACATAAGGGAGCAGGCTTGGCTTCAGAATCATCGAAGGGTATGATTTTATTTTTTTCTGCTCTCTCAGATATAGAGTCATAAATCTCTTCTGAGAATCAAACAACTCTGTGCTGGACAGAAAATCTGTTTGTTTAAACAAAGGTCTTATACTCTTTAAACTGGAGAAAACAGGTTAAAAAAAGTATATTAAAATTAAACAGTGCTTTTCAGACAGTGAGGTAGAGATATCCTTATTCTTGCGCTTCCTGCTGGTGAAATTTATGGAGTTGCAACTTACTTCATCAACATTCTCACTGGATTTGAATTAATTTTAACTATTGATATTTGGATTGCTGTTAAAAGTCTTATAAGTAATTCATTGCCTCTTAATGCTCTCCTGCATAGAGCTTTAATTTCATGCCATAAAATTTATTATCTAGCAGTACCTTTTCTATTGGCATTTAATATTTTCTAGCTTGCTGATGTGTAACTTTCAAGATGAATGCAGTATTAATATTACGTTTTCTACAGCTTCCTTGGTAGACTTAATCATCTTTAGTGTAGCAGCACAGGAAACTACTAGAAAGATGATTCTTAGCAAATGACATTAATATTGATGGCATATAATTAAGTCCAAAAATTGTGGAAAGGCAGTAGAAGCACTGAGTGTCTTTACTGCACTTATGAAAAGGCAGGTTAAGTTTAAGTATTAATACTTTCTATATTCAATAAAACTTTAAAATAGAACATCTGTCTTTCCCATCAGCAATTTCTGGGTCTTACCAAAGAAGAGAGGTAGAGAAAGTCAGTGCCACTCACAGTAAAACAGTTTATAAATAGTTAAAAGTAGTTTATTAATAAAGTTTATTTCTCTTTTCAGTGTTAATCATGGATGCTTCAGGCAAGTGGAAATTGTGGAATCTTCTGAGATGAAAGTTATTAGGAACGGAAAGTCAGGATATTATTCTCTAGAGATTTAGTTTTAGTTGCACAGTATAAGAGCACCAATGGTAATTTTATATGGAGAGAAAAAAAAAAAAGAAAAAACAAAACCTTAAAAACTTCATGTGCTTTGGCCTTTTTATCCTTTTATTTTTATTTTGTGGTGTGTTTTTTTTTTAATTAGTTTAGGTACTGCTTTTTCTGAAAGGTTCCAAAGAGCTAAAGTGACCTCAATTGAGTAGTGACA
This sequence comes from Larus michahellis, assembly GCF_964199755.1. Lineage (NCBI taxonomy): Eukaryota > Metazoa > Chordata > Aves > Charadriiformes > Laridae > Larus > Larus michahellis. The sequence goes on from NC_133898.1 coordinate 34,885,486, forward strand.
CTGTTTCTTCTTATATTTGAAAACTCCATACAAAAATCAACACTTCATCTTAATTATCTGTAATTATTTTAAGATCTTGAAAATTTATCAAGCTATTTGTAACTTTTTTTTCAATAAGGAAGCTATCTATTTTCTGAAATTCTGCAGGGGGAATGGTTAACAGTGCTGATATGTAAAGATTTTGGCTTTACTCAAGTTGCCAGCATTTTATCCAAGAATATGCGTGCTGATTCTATCTGTTACAGTGATCTGTAGATTAGAAGGTACTTGAAATCATTATAAAGTTGTCACTACTGGCCTTGAAACTTAAAGCAGTAAGAGAAAAGGAGGGGGGAATATGGTGGGAGTCTTTGTTGGTTGGTTGTTTTTTTTTTTTTTTTTTTTTTTTTTTTTTTTTTTTTTTACACAAAGAGACGTGTTTTCTTTCTGTCTGAAGAGAGATGTGGGCCTCATCTAATCAACTGGAGGGTGTTATCTGTTTTACAAGGAGTAAAAGCTGGTTTTTTTGCGGTGGAAGTTTATGTTATTGAAGAATCAGTGAAGCCATCACATGCATATATGGTTCTCTACTGAGTAACAGCTACTCTTTCTCCTGTCTTCACTAGACTGAAGGAATAATTTGTTGTAAAATTAATAAGCTGATATCAAAAGTAGTATGATTTTACTTCATAGCAATTTGTTTGTGTCTACATCCTCTTAGTTGACTCTAATGAAACCATGCTGACCTGGCCTTGTCAATGGGATAGGAGTTCTCTGCCTCGCTCCTGTCTTACCCAGCTTGACTGGTCCAAGTAGCAATGACCTGCTCTGTTCTTATGCAGAAAGCTGTTATGACCACAGGCCACTCTTAGTTTTCTGATGTCTTGCTGATTAATATTTCTCCTTCTTATGTCTGTTGTCAGCCAGAGGATACCTTACTGTGTTTTCAGAAGGCTGAAATCTGCATTTGGGTTATTGAAGTTAGTAGCTAACCCTGCTCAGTATTTAGTACTTAAATGAAAGATTCATTTTTTGGAAAGTGCTCATAATCCACACTCACGTGATATGGGTGACTGGCAATATTTCCTAATAATATCAAATGTGATTTGAATTCAAGCGCAGGAAATCCACTGTCCTTCACGTGCTCTGACTAGGTGTCCTGGCCTCATCATGAAGTGAGTTATCCCCGAGGGATGGCTTTCAGTCTAAAAGAAAACCGCTTTTGTTACACTCTGTACCTACATGTAAGCTGTTCCACTGATACCTTTTCGGTATGGGTAAACTGGTAAAAGGCATTTTAGTGTGAATGTGTACTATATACTTCTACTTTATATTGTGATTGCCTTTGTGGTCATCACAACAGGCTCAGAGCGGGGATTGTTTCTACATATTGTCTCTTGCAAATTATCAGGCCTTCACTGAAGGAACTGTATTTCAATTTATATGCCTACAAGTATGTTTTGTAGACCAGGCCTCCATTTTTATGAATGTTACTAGGGCAGTAGGATTATTTTGAATTAGCGTAAATATTTGATTAATGAGTCCTTTTGAAGTACAGGAGCAACACACGATAAGATGATGGAAACTTTACAGTGGAATTTAGTTCCTGCAAGAAAACCGTAACATAGCAGATTTTTAAGAAGTAAAGTACATATTTGAAATCTAGCCTATGTTCCTAAACTGATGGATCACAATGCTTTGAAGAACCATTTTTCAGCACAGTGTAGATGAAGCCTTTATTGCTACGACAATTCAATCTCCCGCAAAGAAAGATGTCTGGCATATGTTGCAATACATTTGTGCAGCACTGCATCATCTGGTTTGAAGTGGGAATAACGTGGCAGAAGCATGAATAGTCTGCCCTTTTTGCCTTCTTGTTCATTCAAATCAGAGAAGAAAGCAGGTGCTGAAATTGGTTTGTCTCTGTATAGTAATGAGGAGGATTAATCTGCTTTGATATGTAACCTGGCCAGCAGAAGAGACTCTGCCTGGCACAGAAAAAGACTTGCATAATACAAACCAAAACATGGCTACTGCAGATAATTTTAGCCTTTTTGGCCTCGACAATGTCCTTTATCTCAGTTATTTTTATTTATATATTTATTTATTTATGCTTTTGTTAGGTCCTCAGGCCATGTGAGTTATGGCAGAATGCCTGGATTTCGGTCCTTGAATTTGGCTGGTTATGTGTCCCCTGCAGACAAATATTCTGAGTCCTGGTCTTTCCCCAGGATATCCATTTACTCCTCTACTGCATTCTGACTATTTATTATGGCTGCATAAAAGAGCATTGTGAATGACAGATAAAAATCTTTTGGAAAGGGTTTGCCCACAAAAGATCTTACTATCTAGCTTAAGCTTCGGAGAGTTTTTTGTCTAGGTAACCAGCTTACATCCTTCAGATGTTGACATTTTGGTGTCTAGGCACCTGAAATAAGCAGTCCATTGGGCTAAGACAGAGTCAAGTTTTGAATTTTTCCTTTTTTTGCCATCCTCATGTACTAGTGGCCTGTAGATAGGTACGTAATGCAGGATGTTGCTTGCTGTATGAAAAGTTACACATTATATGTACCAGAAACAAGTCAGTGGTTCTAAAGAATGGTGCTTTTTATTGAGATTTAGGCACTTCCATCATTCTTTCTCCATTCTTCTGAGTCAAAGGAATGCTGTACAGCTGCTTGCCATTGGAAGTTGAAGGATGGGGGAGAAGAGGGAGAGAAAGAAGTAGCATGATTTAGGGTCATTACTGTCTTAAGAATTTGTAGCAATATTATATTAAATTCCATTAAAATGGTTAGATGTGCTTTTGTCTGTCACCATTGAACAGATACAAAAACAGGCTCTAATGCAGAAAGAAGGCTCTTTCCCTAACTTCTAGTTTGGAACAGACTTTACATCTGGCTGTATTGTGTGTGTGTCACAGGTCACTGCAAGGTTAAAATTATTTGAATTGGAGCAGCAGCAGAGCTTAGCACTGGAGTTCAGTAGGTGCTGTGCTAAGACCAAGTTCCTTTGAGAGGAAGTCAGTTGTGGGCTCATTTCACTTCTTTTGTTTTACAAAATCAAATTGTCCAAAAGAAATTAATTATATATATTCTTCAGTTATAGACAATTGTAAAAGTTTAAAGACTTCAATTGTGTGTATTATCTGGAACAGAAAGGGAGGACTGCAGGAGTCCTTAAGAGTTGTCCAACTGACAAGCTATTGTATGACAGTCTACCCCATGGAGCGGTTACTCTTTTTTTTCTGAAGCGTCTACTATTTGAGCAACTCTCAGATAAAATGTTGAGTTAAATTTGTCCATTCCTATAGCAGTCCCTGTGCCTCTGTGTCAAACAGCGATTTTTCTAGTGGGTATAGGCTAAAGCAATTTTTCCTAGATTCCCTTCATGAGATATTAACCTCTTGTACCAACATTATTAGGTACCCACATTGCCAGCTTTGCAGATTTCGTTTCTCATTCACTGTATGAGTCTCTAAGAGACACATTAGCAGGCTGTAACTTAATTTTCTCAGAATCTTATTGGGATCTAATTTCATGTACTGCTATTTGTTGTTATGGAAACAGTATAATGAGTTCAGTTGTATAAGGGTGGAAATATCACATACAGTTTCTGTTCAGGGTAAAAATGACAAAATGGCATTTCTATAAATGGTGTTCCAGAATAAACTGCTTCAGTGGGACTCATGAAGTTTTCCTTCCAGCTAATTCTTCATCGTTCCACAGTTTTTAAAGTAAGTGGCAGAAGAAGCATTTTAAAAATAAAAATCATAGAAGACTTTTTATAAAAATAGCAAGAACCTTACTCTTCTCATTTAAAGTGTAAGAAATAATCATAAAAGTCAAGATATTGTGGCAAAAAGTGTCCTCTAGAGTACCTTTATTATATCAAAGAGTCTAATGTGTCTTTAACTGCCAATTATTTTAACTAAACAATGTTTAGTATTGAGAGAGATTAGCATTTAGCATACAGAACAATGCTTTTACAGTGTCACATAATTATTGGTCTCATAAAAATAAAATTATATCCCAGTAAATTTGATATAATGGACACTGTCATGCTTGATGTCTCGGTTGCATTTTGGGAGTCTATATAGAAATTTGGCAAACATGTCATAGGTGTCATTTATGTGGGTAAGAGCTCTATCGGTGTGGATAAGATAGATGCAGTACTTGCATTATTGATTATTTTATTATAATATCTAAAATATAGAATAAATCTTATTTATTTCTTTCTGGAAAGTTGACAGATAAACTCACTGGAAGTCCTATGTCCATGTGATCAAGGAGATTTCCCATCTACTTTTACTGCTCTGTTGGTATAGAGATGGAGAAATTTTTGAATGTTTTGAGATGACGTCACACTTGGTGTAGCACTAAATTTACACCAGTTGTTACTCTGGCTTATTCCATAAATTGGGGAGCATTTCTAAGAAGCATGGACTTCATTGCATCAGAGCAATGAAAAGAGAAAACCAGAAAGCCAAAAAGATAATATTTGCACTAAAGAGGTCATAAAGCAGAGAAATACTATCACTTCTTAAGCAGGAAAAATTTAATTTCAGCATTAACATCCTTAAATAACACTTATTAAGGTGTTAGATCAGAGAATTGCTTAGCTGCTTACTTAAGAGAAGCGAGATGCAGAACCGAACTTTACGTCCCTAGGCTTGGGGTTAAACAGTAGGTCTGCAGCTGTGGTTGGAGCTTAACTTTTGTAGAAGAGCTGGTAAAGTTGTTCTGTATTCCTCAGGTTATTTGCTTTGTCATCATCTACCATTTCCAATCTGTCCACATGGCAAAGCTCCCTATCTTTTCACTCATCTGAAACATTCAATGTTTTACTAACATCAGTTTAAAAATCAAGTGAAATATTTCCAGCCATAATATTAGTTAAAACAAGGCAAAACTATTTCTCTTCGTAGTTGTCTATCAACTTTTACTTAAAGCTTGCTTTTCAAGAGAGACATTAGTAAGTGTGCCAAAATACAAAATAAACTGAAACACCTGCTTAGTAAGAAGATGACACACTGCATCCACTGTGTCATCTCAGTGTGTTCTGGACAACAACGTTTGCAGGTGGTTTTGTCTGTATATTATCAAGGAGCACACAGGGAGCTGTGGTGGGGCCGTTACTGCCAGTAAGGTTCGTATGAAGATTACACTGCTGCGTGTGCTCAGTGGTTGGTTTCTTGTAGTTTGGATGATAGTCTGTGCAGGTTTTAAGATTTGCAATGCAATAAGTAAAAATACCAGGTTAAAATATCTTCAGCCACTGAAAGAAACATTTGGAATTATGTATTCTTTCTAGGAGTATTCTAGAAACTTAAATGTGGGTTTATGACAAATTAAAGTATGCTAGGTAAGTTGTTTTGGGGGAAAAAGGGGAAAAAGAGCTTTGTCCAGCTTTTTTTTCCTCACGTCAATAAAAGCTCTTTTCTCCACATTGCTGTCGTTAACCTTCTCTAGCTCTAATCTGCTTATTAATATACAAATAGAGAAAGCAATTTATCACATAGTCATAAACTAGGTTTTGCAAAAGACTGTTCAAGCTTAATGAAATCAGACCCTGGCAGTCTGGCCAAATCCCAGAGTCCAAGGCAAAAATACCATGATGGAAAAAAGCTGCAAGTTTGGCTCCGTTTCCGCGCCTACCTGAAAATGTTAAAAGAATACCATCATGCATTATAAAATACTTTTTTGTAGCATCTGAGGTCCTGGTGCTGATAAAAAGCTGAATGTTGTCCCAGAGGAGGTAGAGATAGCTGAAGGCTGGATGGACTAAGTTAATGACTTAGCAAAGGGACAGGATCACTTTCTGTATGATTCTGGATGGAATGGAGAGAAGGGGAAAACTTACGTAGTATGGGAAAACCCCAGGCGGATAGTTCTTTTTATTTGCTACTGCTGCTAGTAGTAAAACTTCCCTATCTGTAACTTGCAAAAGTGAGAAATACAGTTTACCTGTTTTAATTATGCATCTTTTCTCAGGGAGTGATCTTAAGCTGTTTTTTCCTTGATTTGGTCGAATAGACCAGATGGTCAGAGTACAAATAACTAGAATTAAGCCCAGATATACCTCGAGATACCCATCTCCAAAAGTCGCCTGCTCTTTTTTGGGGGGGAGGGGAGGAAGGGGGGGGGACTGTGTGTGAGAAATAAAGTTTTAAACTTGTAATACTGTTAACTTTGGCTTGTTTGTTTAATTTGCCTCCCCTCTTTCTCTCTCGAGAGATCTATTTAGTTGCACCAAGAACTGGTTGGGATTGTTCAACTGTTCAGGCCACAATTGTATCAATATGTTCGTTTAAAATTACTCTTAGGCACTGTTTGGAACATACTGACTGCCGAACCCTTCCAGATTATCTAGAGCTACCCATATCCAATCCAGTCTGCATTTCAAATTCTTCTCATACTTGTACAAACAATAGTCTGATTCTTTCTTTTTATTAATATGAACTATTACTTGCTAACGTTCTGCTGAAAAACAAGAAAAGGGTAGAATTAAAAAACTGTCAAATAGTATAACTGTTTCTCTGTGGGTGATCTTATTTTGTCTATTTTTCTTATGTTCTTGGCTCTTTAAATGGCATTAATTGGCAGCATAATTATGAAATAGAGAGGAATTAACGTGCTAGATGTGTGATCCTTATAGACAGTGGAGAACTGGTGTTCTACCCTGAAAAACAATCAGTATCAGGAATATCTTGTTATTTTGTGAGCATCTTGATGGTCATTACGTGAGGTAATTTTTGCATTGCATATGCTAAATATAATCATTATGCAATGAGTATGCAGTTACTGGTTTAGGCTTATGTAGTTTTGTTTGGTTTTTTGCATTTGCAGATTGTTCTAGCAGACTTGGAGTGGGGGAGGAAAGACAAAGATAGAGTAAAAAAGTAAGATGCATTTCTGGCCTGCTGGTGCTATGCATGTGAGCGCATATATATATATAGATAGATAGATACACACACACACCACCACCCTTATTGCCAATAATGCATCCAAATGTTAACCCTAGATCTATATCCAATTTTATCGCGTTTGTGCATTGAGTAGATAGCTTGAGTAAATATTTAACCTTGAAAATTCTCTTACATTTTTCTCCTGGAAGAGGCAAAACTTTTTGTTTTCCAGAAGGACTGAGTACTTTACCAGAGCTCATTGTTTAATATAATGGCAAAATTTTAATTTTTCTGGTTTTGCTAAAAGTGGTGTCTCCTGTTTTGTTTTATGAAAGGTATTTTGTTATACCTTTTGTAATACCTTCAGAGTAACTTTTTAAATACCTTTAAAATCTGGTGAAAATAAAGTTACTATTTATGTCAAATTGAGTGTCCAAGAGAATAGTTAACTAAAGGTTTTTTAATAAAGTACTGACGTGTATTTTTCACATAGAGGAAGCAACGTCTCTTTTGCTTCACTATGGTCCCAAAAGTGCAACATCTGGAGGCTCATAGTAGAGATTGTGGTACATGGTAAAGTATAAACGTACCAGTCTTGTTGGTAATAATAACTAATCTCACATCATCTTTAACCAAAATGTAGGTATTGCTGATATTCTCAAATGACAGAGTTGTCTGGTCCTCTGAGTTTGAAAGAAGGGGAAGGAACGGATGGATACCCGTGCTGTACAGGACAACCCAGGGCAGCGCAGAGCGCTGGCTTGCCTGGACCTTGCCTGGCTGTTCCCTGCAGGCACCACGCTTTTTTGAGGGGATGTTGGGAGAAGCAGCCTCAGCAGCTCACCCCACTAGCATCCTTTGATGTGGGGCACTGCAGGCAGGGGGGAAGAGAAGCCAGGTTTTTCAGTTTCCTGTCTCTGCTGGCTCCTATCTGCCAGAGAAATCACAAGCAAAGGACTTGGCAATTTCCTTTCCCACCCAAGGAAGCGGGAGAGAGCGGAGTATCTCCCCCCGCCCCTCCTCTGCGTTTGTAGTGAACTGTGGATCCATCTCCCTTTTCTCACTGGCAAGGTTGTGTACCACTGAGTGGTAAGAAAAAGCCGAGTGTCATCTGTTACGGGGATGAGTTGTTGGAGAGTGGGATGTGGGGAAATCTTAAAAAGGTGGCTCCCAAGGGGAAGTTCCCATTACGTTTTTGTGTTGGTACCTCATATTGTGTTTAAAAAACAGCCCTCCATGAAAGATTACAGCTGAGTGAGCAGTTAGTTACAAATTAATAACGAAAGCTAGACTGAGGATGGTTTGACGGTATTTTAAAATTAATGGCCTGCCATAGAGCATTTCACTTCTGTCTCTCTTTTTTCTTTTTTTTTTTCCTGGCAGCCTTGACAATATAAATGAGTTTAGTAAATCGAGTTTATGTGAACTAGTTTTTGGTGCTTTTAGTAGAACTGTTAATGACACTATAATGCTGTAGATGCTACTGATTAAACCCAAGATATTGGTAAACTATGAATTGGCAACCTTGAAAGTGGTATGTTGAATGACTGTCATAACAAAAAATACACTTCTGGCAGTTAAGCAAATAATACTTTTTTTTTTTAAATGGTTTTGCTTGCAGTCATACAAACTAATTTTGTAAAAGAAATGCACATCTATTTTTCTTGAGATAAGTGTCTGGTTTTAGGAGAAATGTGCAGTGGTTTATGTGGGAGGCTGTTCAGAGAGAGCAGCCCACACACGAAGAACTTGTCTCTTTGTACGCATAATACAATTTTAGGGATTTAGTTTTTTTTTAAGGAAAGGCTTAATTTCTGTACAAAACTCCAAACTGGTAGAAGCACCACATAAACGTGTGCCTCAGTGCAGACATTTTCACAGCTACGTTCTTTAGAAGCATTTGTCGAAAGCTGTGGTGATTGTGTCTCCAGCAACAAGGATTTGCTTGGTAGTATAATTACATGAGGGATCTGGCAAGAGATCTGATGGATAATTAAAACTTTTACATTAACTTGTTTTAAAGTGATCTTGCTTCCTTCTCATAGATCCTCTCTGACTTTGGATTTTAAGGAGAAAATAAATGCAAAGAGTTTTTATTCCAGTATTGGCTTAATCTGTGGCCATTGTGCTTGCTATTGAGAGTAGCAAATTAAATAGCCAGGGACAGCACAGCTTTAAAATAGATAAGCAGCAGTCATTTTAGGCAAGCTTAATAAGTATATGTTTATATAAGATCCTGAAGGCTAGCAAATATTCTTCTTTATGGAAAATCAAGAACAAAAAAACTAGATACCACTTAGTGGCAAGCTCTTTTGCCTGTTAGTAGTCTGAAGTCTACTTTAAAGACTAGTACCTGAGAATCTGATTCTCTTACTGTCTGGCCGTGTTTCCAGCTGAGGTTAGCCTTAGATTATCCACTAGCAAAAAGCGCCCAATACTTCCAGCTTTCATAGAGTGTAAATGCTACACAAGTGCAAATTATTATTACCAGTAATTTAATTGGAAGATAGTGATAGTGGTAAGTATATGTACTTACACATTGTTAAGAAAAATCTGTGTTTCTACTATGTCCTCCTTTTCCAGTTAGGTTGGTAACCATTGAGCCATCCTTGCTTTTTATTTTTCTTCTTTAATTCTGTCCCTGCACTGTAGAAACCATCTCAATACAATTCCTTTCATACCTAAAGGAAGACGTGGACTTTGTTTTATTTCAATAGAAGATACTAGTTTGCCCATCTGCTTTTGTGATACTGTTGCGGGAGGGCTGGGTGGCAGCAGTAGGTTGTGCGTGTCACCGTGGGACCACTTTGGTTTGTGGTGACTCTCTGGCACAAGCAGCGTGGCACAGCCCCTGCAATTGCCTGCAGTCACACACAGAGCAGCTGCTCACCTGAACCACTTTGATTTAGGCTTGGAGGGCATCCTGGAACCCAAAGACCATTGAAAACAGAAGAATTTAAGCATGTAAAAGCCTTGGTGGATCTTGGGTCTTCTTCAAATTGGGCGTCTGGTACATGGGTGTGCCAGGAGGTCCTCCTGGAGGTCTCACACCTGCATCTGAATCTGCCTGAAGTGAGCACAGTTTTCTTGCCAGGTGGGAGCAGGGGAAGTTGGTTTGGTAGCCCTTCTGGGAGTCCTCATGAAACCTAATCCACTAAGGTCTCTTAAAATAAAATACAGGTAAGTGAGGAATACTAATAGTGATTATAAAGAGTTTTTGACAGCAATACCTTTGTGCGTGAGCATAATGTGTCTCTTAACTGTAGGGCATAGAACAGACTGAGAAATACTAGAAGAGGAGGTTGGGCCTCTGTGGGTGCAAGCTATGGGAAAAGGAGGAGGAGCAGTACTTGTAAAGGATATTTGCTTCTTGGAAAAGATAATTCATCTCACCATAATAGTCCCAACCCTCCTCATATCTCTGAAAGATTTCTGAATGAGCTTTCGATGAACTCTTAAGAACCAAGATGGTCTAGTTATGGTAGTGCAAAGCTCTGTGCATGTTAATCAGTCTCTCAGAGACGGAAGACATAAAAGATCCAGTAATACCTCACAAAGTCAATACATCTTTTTTGAAATGAATTTCAATTCCTGTCTCTTACTGGTAAAAATAAAAGGGAGCATGTGTGCAGACCTGCAGCATGTTTAGCCTGTGTGTTGCTTTGTACAACTATTCCATTAGATCATCAGGCTCTGGATGAGTAATTAAAATTTATAATGTAGGCTGTTCTGTATGTGCATTTGTTGAATGGGGTTCACCTCTATCCATTGTCATGATACAAAGCGAGTTCATAAACTGTATTTAGTGTATTGATAGTGATTTGAAAGCTATTTCAAGGTATTATATGAGCATTTATAAATAACAGAGTGCCTCATCCAACTCATAGACAAGACAAGGAGTAGCTGCAATTGCTGCAACTGCTGCGGGAACCTAGGCAAATTCATTTTGGAAAAACTGTGTATTTTCCAGTATCTCTGTTCTTGGTTAGTCTGGACATAAACGAACAAAAGATCCCTGGCAGAGCACTCAGGCACAAGAAGATTTGGGGCCACCCATTTTGGTTAGTCTTTCTGTGCTTTTGTCACGTTTTGTCCATTACAGGCTTCCTTGGGCCAAAGAGACCGGTGTCATAGTGCACAACTGGTTAGCATTTTGATTATTCAGGAGATGCCCTCACCCCTCACAAAGCACCTGCAAAACCAATAGTCACTTCCTTAAAATAGATGAGAGGAAAAAAAAAAATGTATATTTCTGTTGAAGGCCCTGAGGCACTATTTTCACTAATCTTAACCTATTCTGAGAACTTTGCTCTTGTTAGCAGTAATTCTGATACAAGGAGAGATGCTTTCGCGTCATCAGGGTGATTTAAATTGAAGCTGCGTTAGAACAGTCATAAACTTCAGTTTAACTGCAATCACCAAAATATCAAGCAGAAAAGGACAATCTGAGATGAAGAGTGGGAGTGGAACTCCCAATTTCAAACAGCTGAACATAGACCAAGGAAAGGGAAAATGCTGAGAAATTTGTATAGTGCTTCTTTAAGGATTTAATTCAGAAATTAATGTATTCCTTTTGCTAAGTGTGTGATTTTTATTTTTTTTTCTCCTTACTGCATAGCCAGCAATTTATCGTCATCTTACTACTTGGTTTCAAAAGGATTTTCTGACAGCACCTCTCCTGTCTGCTTTGATCCAAACCCTGAATTTGGGAGCGTTGAGAAAGGAGAGGCACAATTCCTGCTCTGACAGTACAGTGGGCTTTAGATTCTCCATGAACTATTCAAATATAGAATATCAAAAATATAAGGTAACCATTTGCGACAGAGTGACAGTGTTCACAGCTTACTCTTCCTGTCTAGGTGATCCGTTGTATTCAGAAAGAAAGCTGTAAAGAATCATCAGAATGTGTTACTGGGTGGGGGAGGAGGGTTGAAAAGGCAACTATACTGTCAAGGTGATAATTTTTGGTTCCTGATAACTCTGCCCCTGTGCTTGTGAGCAGGGGAGGTGGAATAACCTGGTTCTAGCCATGCTGCTCCCTCTGGAGTCTCCTGTCGTACTTAGTATTTATGCCTTGGCATAAGGTATGTCATATGGCAGAAAGGGTGGAAATTGCTAAATGAAATGTCTCTTTGTTTTAAAACAAAGAAAATTACTGTCCTTCAGTAGCAGTCTGCAACAGCAAATGTGGCAAGTAAACAATGATAATGTTAGCTGAGATGTTCTGTGAGATGTCTGCGGGATATTGTAATAAACATTTCCATTATTGGTTTCCCCAAACAATTTGCAGTCTAACAGCACTAGGGGAGTGCAGTAAACAGAGGAGTTCAGTTCTGCATTGTAAAAGTTTCCTGGAATAAATAGGAAATACAGCATTTTTGGAACAAGAGAACGGGAGAATGTTCAAGTCAAGCAGCCTCATTTCATCCACATCCCTTTGCCTAGCGTTTCCCATCATCTGGCTTTCTATCTTCAGAGGTACCCCGTCTCTAGGAACCAAGTAGCCTAGGGATTTAAATAGCATTTAGGTCCTCAGAGTTTGAGTCATGTTTGGGATGCTGTTCTGTGCACCAGAAGCGATGGGGGAAAAAACAATATGAAGTTGGGAGTGAACGAAGGAAAAAAAAAAAAAAGAGCCGGGACTGCTCAGCGTATCAAAAGGGGAGGAATCCAGGCGCGAACGTATGGAGAAACAGAAGCCCCATTTGTAGAAGAAGCTAGTGGAGCGCAGCAGTTTTATCTAAGCTTTCAGAGTGTTGGCACTCCCTCCTCTGTTTTTGGCTGGTGTCTTGGGATAGACGTGTGGAATGTGATGCAGCAGGGGGGTGGGAACTTAAAAAGGGGATGGAAGATGGAAAACAGAAGGAGCTGGCCCAAACGAACAAGCTGTGCTAGTTCCCTAGTACAGGATGCAGAAGTTGTTTCTAACACTTGGATAGGGAGGCTTAAGCTGCTGAATAGCAATTACCAGTGCAGTCTATAGGTAGAAATCATTCTTCAGATGTAGAATTTTTCCTCCTCTCTGTCCCTTTAAGCAAGCATTGACTGTTTATAATGCATAACAAATCCAGCTTTCCTTTTATCTGGAGTTGTTTGAATCCACTGAAATAATAAAGGATTTCTGGGAACTGCTGCTTTGCATCATTTTTTTTCCAAATTGGTGCCAAGATTTGGATCTATCCCTAAGAGTCAGAATGCCATAAGGAAATAAATTAGAGCAAAATTTTTTCTGTGACTGTCGTTTCTTTGTCTGTTAAAATTAATTGATTACAAGTTTACAGGATAAATTGTCTCTTAATTTCATCAGTGAGTTTCAGAAATTACCTGCTGCGGGAAGGCTACAGTTGCAGCTTTCAGGACTGCTGAAATAACACTTTTAGAATCATCATCAAAAGCAGATCGAAGCAGTTCTCCCATACTGCTATTAAACAGCAGTTTAACAGCCTGGGCACTGGTGCCAGGAAAGGGTTGTTTCATAAGGCTGGCTATTATGTGAAGTTTCTAGTTTGGGACTGCTTTCCTTTTATTTGTATAAGTAAATTTAAAATGTGTACTCTGATACTAGTCCAAGCAGATCTCACCAGATATAAATAATGTGGTCCTGTGTAGCAATGGTCCTGGTTTTGTTTAGGATTTAGGTTGCAGTATTTCAGCTGTCACTGGATGCCTCGAGGGCAACATCAGGTTTCCTTGGCTTCAGAGCCGAGTGCTGGCAGGTAGGGCTTCATGAGATCTAGCTCTGACTTTTAGCTCGAATCTTTTCAGAAGCATGGGTGGAAAATACATTTTGCCATCCTGCGGGTGGCAAGCCAAGGGTTTTCCTGCTTTAGGAAGGGTGAATGAAAGCAAAAATACACGGAGCTGATCTGAAGAAGCAGCATTCTTGCTCTCTCTGCAGGGTAGGAAAAGCAAAGCTGGGAACTGCTGCTTTTTAGCAAGGGCCACCCCAACCATTAGCTCAAACATCACAACCTTTTAGTCTTCAATAGGAATCTTGCTTTTGCAGGGCTCTGTTGGAGGAAAAGGGAACAGTGGGGCATCAGAGTTACAGATGTTAAATCAGCTGGTGGTAGTCCAATATGAAAGAAGCTATGCAAATGTAAAAGCATTTCGTTGTGTAAAACTGATGTACCTGTAATTGCGTCTCTAATTAATAGACAGCTATTACCATCCTTGATGTTAGGCCTAGTAAGCCCAACGTCAGTATGCCTTTTTGTAAGGGCATATTTATTGGCAGTGTCTTTTGGAGAGTCTTGAGAATGTACAGCCTTATGCTTCCTGTTTGAAGGCATAAATTTAACAAAATAGCATGCAGTCTACTGTTGAATTGTTCTGGGAAATTAAAATGAGGCTGTGTTTAAACATGCACTCTAATCTGGCATAAGTTTGTGCTCTCTTTTGACATTCTTGTGCTGATTTTCAGCATGTCGGTACCCTGACCGAACCTGTCATACAGCAGCACGAGAGCTAGAGGTGACACTCTGGGAGAGTTGATAAGAGAGAGGATCACTTCTTCCACTGGCAGTATGGATTTATGACAGTCTAAAATGACTTTGTAACAAGAACCTCAGTGATTTATTTTTTTTCCCCTAATAATTTGAATAGGAAATAGCTCTCTGTGACCAGTATTAGCGTTGCTTGGATCACTGCTGTTCAGCAGCCAGCTTTCTAGCCATGTGATTTCATGGAATTTAGATCTAAGATAACTATTCTTTCTCCCTAACTTTTTCAGTTAGAGAATACACCTGAATATCTAAACGCTTCTTCAAGTGCCTTTTTCAAATTAAAGATGTTTTTTTTCCTCTGTTCATATGCTTTATGTTTTTATATTAGTTTCGTGGTTTCAAAGGGATGTATCAGCGTTAGTAAAATATTTCACAAGTTAAAAATGATGTACGATTGTTATTCTAGTACTGTGGCTAGAGAAATCTGAGACCTTGTGAATTATTCAAATATATGTCATAAGGCTGCAAGCAAGAAAGAGAGTCTACGTAGATGAGTGCTATCAGCTCTGACCGACTTTGAGGTTACTCCTGCTTTGAATGGGCTCCCAGCCAGATGACCTTGTAAGGTCTTTTCCAGGCTAAATTATGAATGGACATGCATGGTCCTGGATGCAATATTAGATGGATAAGCAAATAGCAATGTGAGAGTTAATAAAGCTAAAGAGCAACTGAAGTGTTGCGTTTCTTTGTATAATCTACTATGGGAAGAAATTTTCCATAAGGGTAATTCAAACTTCTGTTGCAAATGCAAAAAAAAAAAAATCAATTTAAAAAAAATAAACTTCTGTACATTCAAACTTTTGTCCTTCTTATAAATGACACCAATCAAACAGAAATTAATCATGTACAGTGGGAAGTTGGTGATGAATACATTCTACTATGGCTATGTCTGCTGAGCAGAGCTGAAAAGCTAAATGTAAATGTTTTCCTTTTATGTTATTTTAGTAATGTTTCATTTATGGTTTAGATGTTGCATATTTCTTTTTTCAATTTTTATTTCTCTTGAAAGAAAATAACAAGAAGAAAAACACTAACATTCTGTTTAACAGCATGTCTCAGAACCTAGCTTAAGTGCCATTTGCCAATATGAACATTTTGTCACTCAGACACTGATGATGCAGATATCCTCTCCAAAAGTATTTATTACAGATTCCCATTGTAGTTTCTTGGTCCCTGAGTATTGTGTAGTAATTGTGATTTGGGGAATAAAGGAAAATTATCTTGCCCAAATTATTTCCAGTGATTTTTCCTATGGTTTTATGCTTACGTTTTCATTAATCTTGCTGAAATCAGCAAGGTGGTATGGATATTCCAATAACTAAATCTGGTATTATTTTTAAAAGCATTTAGTAGTATTTTGCACAAGTTTTTTCTGTTTTAATACACTTGTACTTTAATGTACTACAAATAATGAGATGTACCATGATAGGCACATCGAAATATACAGAGGTGAGAAGGCCTTAAAATAATTTTAGATAGAAACAATGCGGTTTGTATTTCAGATTCCTGAAAGGTGTTCCAAAACCTGCTGTGTGTGCATTAGCACACTCTCCAGCGCCATGGGGTTGGACTTGTAAGGTGAAGCATCAGTACTGAGAATCCAGTGTCCACACTATGGACACTATGTTTTGAAGGTTTTACTTTGGGCAAGCTCTTGTCTGGCTTAGTTTTACCGAAAAAGAGTCCAGATTGTGCTGTCTGAGAGCATTCAGTGATGTGAAGCAAAGCATGGTAGATAGGGATGATCATGAGACTTGCTTCAGAAAGGCACATTTAATCTGGGATAAAATGCCATTTTAAATACACTTTTCATTCACTGAAAGAGGGGAGCCTCGTGCTGTCTTTTTCTCCTCTAGACATAAACACTAAAGCAAAATGAAAAACCTTTCAGTGATTATCATCTTGCTACAGACTTCACTAATATCTATGAATATGACAAGAAATCATCAGCGTCGTTCATTGTGGGATCTACATCTGTCGTCATTCATCCTTACGTTTTGCTGCAGTCTAGCTAAGGGCATTTTCAGTTTTGTCAGTAAACACTGAGGAGGAGAAAAGAGAAATCGCAGTTGAGGTAAAAGCATTATATGTAATTATTTGAAGTTATAAATAGTAGCAGCTACATTTAGTGAGCTGTATAAAAAGGTTGCAAGATCCCTCTTGTTGGCTCCTTGGTTTTGGTTGCAAAACAGAATAATTTGTTTCAATTCATGAAAAATACATATTTTAGAAATTTTGTAGTAGGTATTCTCTGGAGTTTTGTGTCAGTACATTTTCTGCCTGGTTTCACTTGAGCTCGGTGAGCTGCTAAAGCTTTCCGACTCATTCAGGAATCATCCTTTTGAGTTAGCAGGTTAATTGTTTTTCAGCTTTTGTGTCAGGATTGTGGACGAGTCGAGGAGAGGGAACAATTTCTTGGTCTGTTGCAGGTGCGAGTGTGGGTTAGCTGGTGTGATGCTGACCTCGGCTTGAGCTGCTCTGCAGGGACCGCTCCTGCAGGCTGGGGCTCGGCAGAGGCTGGCCATGGATCGCTTGGCCCCTGCTCGGCTCCGGCTGGTGACTGTGAGGAGCCCTAGCTCTTCCAGGCTTGTACACAGCCAAACACATTCAGTTGTGGGAGAGTCTTGCTTTGGTATGAAATAGAGGAGAGAAAAGTAAAGTAGACTGGTAGTAGGAGCCCCTGTTTATTAATCTAACCTTAGAAATTATGGATGGGTATATAAAATTTTCAGTAAAGGCTGTTACTTGTGCTGTGTTTTAAAATGGAAGTTCTTCCAAATTTTTAAGCTGAATGTGGCATTACAATGGTAGTTTTAGTTTTTTTTTTTCCCCTGAAACTTTATTAACAGTTAGATATAAAATAAACTGATCTTATTTTAAATTGAAGTTTCCAATTGTACAAACTTCCAATCTATAAAGTAACGATACAGTTTGCGGTAGCTAGAATGCTCTGGGAAAATATGTACCCTTATCATCCCTGAGGGTTGAGTTACACTGAAGCAATGCTTTTTTTCATCATAGTTACTAGCGGCAAATCATTTACTGTGCAGTACAAACCCATCAGGTTGCATGTTTTCCTGAGAGTAATACAGCTTCTGAACAAGACATTGATTCTTCCGCCACCATGTGGTTATCTTGTTTAGAATCAACGACCATTTTAAGCAAGATGCACTACTGTGGTTTATATAAAAATTGGCTATAAACTATCACAGTTGTTTTATTTCTGATGGTCAGACTTCGTTAACTTACGTTGTGCTGTTTGTAAAGATTAAACTTCAAAATAGGTATTTGGAAGAGAACGTTTTGTTGAGTAAAATTCTGTCTTCTCATCTGCTGGGTTTACTGTAAATTATGTATTTTTGCTTTAGCTTTTTTTTCTGTTGAAAAAAAAGTAATAAAACTCTCACTTTGCTATTTTAGAACAGGATTGCTCCCTGTATTTTGAAATCAAAAGTGAGATTATAGTTTCCAACACCACAGTTGAACTGTACTGATTAAACCTTTTTTTCCCTCATGTCCTCATTCGCTACAACGTATTCAAAAATAAAGGTTTTGTTTAAAAAATCAGAAAATGCTCTCTCCCTATTTAACAATTTCTATTTCAGTGGGAGGGGGACTTCTAGAAACATGTTTGCAGATGGATTCCTTCAGACTTTTTGCTGCAAATTCCTTTTTTCTTATCTATTCATGGGATTCAAAATTGGACCTTCGATATGAAAACCTAGAACAGTAACAAAGCACAGACTTGGCGTGCTTTGTAAAAGGGTATCTGACATGTCAGACCTATTGCTTTTCTTCCCTTCTTTCCGTGCTATTTTCATAGAGCTCCTTCAGATTTCTTGTCAAAATAACCAGCTGCCATAAACCCCATGATTATTACGTAAGCCGTGCTGCTACTGAAATACTCATTAACATGGGAAGGTACATGTCATTTCACACCATGCATTGTCTGAAATTATAATTTTTGCTCTGAATAAGCTTTTTGCTTTTACTCCTCTGTAATAAAAGATATTTTTAGTAGAAGGGATGAAGCTAAGTTTGAATGTTGAAGTATGGGGTATATGTGTGCAGGCAGATTTGAAAGGTGTAATTAAATCGCTTAGCTCTTTTTTATTAACTCTACTGAGCATTAACTCTGAGGCTCAGTCATCTGCCTTATACTGTTAATGTAGTTACAATATGTTCAATAATAAAACTTGATTCTTTTAATTGATTTTGCAGATTTTGAAACCTTCAGTAAGTCAACCTCTCTAGACAAACAGCCTTAGCGGTTGGTTCTTGGTGTTCATTCCTTTGTGCTTGAAGCATTAGGTCTTATATTCAGTATTAATCAACAGAGCTCTGCTGTGTGGTGTTTTCTAGGTCATGTTTTGGTAGACCCACGCACCTCTCTGGAGGTTTTCTCGGATACGTTTGAGTACATTTCTACTGTGCTGATGGACATTGTGTGGATGTAGTGAAAAGGCTTCAAAATTGTTTTGTAAAATACAATGAAAGATGTTTCTCTAAGGAAATAATGGTTTTTGCAAAGTGCTAGCACTTTCAGTGTGCACTAGAAGCAAATTCCATACTGCTGAGTATTGCTTGGGCAGATAAGGAAAGGCACCACAGCCAAAACGATTCAGCAAAGTTTGTAAATGCCAAAAAAACCTTGATTTAAGGAGCCAAAAATATAATCTTTATACATTTTCTTTAAACTAGGTCATAGAGCTGTTTAGGAGCAAGGCTTTAGAGAATCTTTAAGTGAGTTCTGCTAAAAAAAAAGGTAGTGCAGTCACCTGAAACGAATAATATGCTCATTAATGCTTTGTGGGTGTGAGCTTTTTCAGCAGGGTAATGTAATTTTTCATTCTGGAGTTCCTATTTGAGAAGAAAACTCCACATTCAATTCACTCTGCAAAGGAAACCCATTAAAGCAAGTGACAGCACAACACTGCAACTAATAACAGCTTATATTGTCATGTGTCTATGTCACAGTATCTTAAATATAAACTAAGCTTCTTCTATTAATTTTAAATTTATTTAATATATTTACATATAATTGTTCTCTGTTTAATTTTTGTCACATGATCTCTCCATGTAAATTATAGCATTCTTTGAAGGCAGTTTGGCAACTTCGTTTATGACTAGGTGAAAAAGGCAAGAATTGAAATCTCATTGTTGTGTTTATTAAATAATTAAGAAAAAACTGTGGTAATTGACACTTAGGTAATTGAAAGTTAGCTTGAATGTGGTTCTGGCAAAACATTCGTTAGCTTTCCAAGCCAAGCATGGCTGATTTTACATGAGTTTCTGAGGGTAAAATTTTTGAGGTACTTAAAACAAGTGGCATGAGTCAAAAAATAACACATTGTGCAACTTAATGGGTACAATAAAATAAGTCATGGTGGCTGCTTACTGTTATAAGGCAAAGTTAGGTCCTGAAGCTTCTAATTTTATGTTGGATCATAGCTTAAAGCCTTCAGGGATCTTCTGTAATTTATGGGGTATATACGGGGTTTGCACTTATAAATGAAAGGTTTGTTCAGCGTGGAGCCTGGAAGGGGTGTTTGAACTGCCATGTTCAAAGGTTTGTTTGCCTTGATTATGAATCCTCTTATTTTCAAATGCCCGGAATTTCATAGCTCCCCTAGTCTTCCTACTTTAATAATTGACTTGTTTCTTTATGTTTTATGATTTTAAATATTAACATATTGTTTTAGTTTTTAGAGAGGCTAAGTTTCCTAGGAACTCCCCTTTCTCAGCAGTTCCTTACTTAAAATTTCTAAATGTTACTTCGAATTCTTAGTAATTCAGCAACAGTTGGAAGCAGAGTGCTATTTTGTGGACCATCACTAAGCTGAAGTAGTCTTGAAAAACTTCAAGCATGAAGAGGAATAGGTTTTCCGCAGCAGGGAAAACAAAATGCTTCTACTTGTTGCGAACTCTTAAGATATTTAGTTGTGGTATTGTACAAGAGGCCTGAAAGTTATGCCTGTGTTTATTAAAATAGGTAAAACATGGTAATGAAAGGGATATTGCATTTGCGGAATAGAATTTACATTAGTAAAGTTTATGAGAGAGAGCCTCTCTGCTGGTAAACTTGTTCTCTTCTGCAATCCTCCATATTCCACAAATCAGATGTGACTATAAATTTCACAGGGAGAGGAGCGCACAGCAGAACTGTCTGTGCCTCTTGTGACATCAGATTTGACTGCGTGCATACCTATATGGAATCATAGAATGGTTTGGGTTGGAAGGGACCTTAAAGATGAGCTAGTTCCAACCCCCCTGCCATGGGCAGGGACACCTCCCACTAGACCAGGCTGCTCAAAGCCCCATCCAGCCTGGCCTTGAACACTTCCAGGGGTGGGGCATAAAAACATGCTACATGATATGTATGTTAAATAAAAATATTTAGCCTGTCTTTCTAAAATTTTACTTCATGAAACACCCACATCCTGTGCTGAAGACTCCATTTAGGAGCATAAATTCAGTTCAGTCTGGATAGGTCCCCATACTGTGTACTGCCTGCAACTTGGTTTCTGCAGAACTTGAGTCCAGTTTGAGCTGTAGGGCTCTCCACAGCTCCTTGTACATGTTACGTAGGCAGGAATGCTGAGACTTTATATTAGAGATCTATCTAATCTTACTGCAGCAAATGAGTGTTAAACTGTGCAGGCACTGTGCTTAAAAATATTCATGTGCACTGATCTTTCTTGAAGACTAATGAATGAATCATGATCTGTTAGAAAGCTGTGACAACCAAAAATAAACCAGAAAATCCTGAACTCCTGTCTCTCATGAAAAATACCCCTTTCACAGTAAACCATACACACTAAATTTAAAAAGTTGATTGATCTATCTGCCTGCCTGCCTACCTACTACATTGTAAATTACATATAAAAATCTTGCCAGCTTTTGTATACGCTATTTTCTTAGCCCTTGATAAGAAAAAAAAAAAAAAAGGGGGTGGGGGGGAGGGGGCAGTCATGGCCAAGTCAGTGTTATTGAAATCATAGCTTTTATAAATAGGTTTCTACTTTTGATTTAGTCTCCATAGTAATGTACTCCTTAAAAGACATTGTATAGTAGCTTAATTTTTTGGATGTTGCCGTGATAGGAAAACAAGTATTTAGAAGATCATAGTGGTCATCCTACAGTTAAGTGATAACAGAAGATTTTAGGTATCAGTCCTAGCTTTAAGCAGTAGTACGTTTTTTTCTGTTTCCTGTATTAACTCATTTTCTGTGTTAAGCACTTTAATTATTACGTAATATCCCCTGCTTCTTTTACTGATCTTGCTCTAGCTTCTGCTTTTTTATTTTTCTAAACGACCTTTCCATGGTACAAAAAGAAGATACTACTTAAGAAACTTCATCTTGTGACCAGCAGAAGTAGGGAGGTGATTGTCCCCCTGTACTCAGCACTGGTGAGGCCACACCTTGAGTATTGTGTCCAGTTCTGGGCACCTCAATAGAAGAGAGATATCGAGGTGCTGGAGCGAGTGCAGAGGAGGGCAACGAAGCTGGTGAAGGGCCTGGAGAATAAATCTTACAAGGAGCGATTGAGGGAGCTGGGACTATTTAGTTTGAGGAAGAGGAGGCTGAGGGGAGACCTCATCACTCTCTACAACTACTTGAAAGGACATTGTAGAGAGGTCGGTGACGGTCTCTTCTCACCGGTAATTAGTGATAGAACAAGAGGGAATGGCTTTAAGCTGCAATAGGGTAGGTTTAGGCTGGACATTAGGAAAAAATTCTTCACAGAACGAGTGGTCAGACACTGGAATAGGCTGCCCAGGGAGGTGGTGGAGTCACCCTCCCTGAATGTGTTTGACTCGTTTAGATGTGGCGTTAGGGGATATGGTGTAAGGGAGAACTTTGTAGAGTGGAGATGATGGTTGGACTCGATGATCCCAAGGGTCTTTTCCAACCTAAATGATTCTATGATCTTGGACATAGACATTTGTACTACAGATTACATGACGGTGAATGAATTCCTATAGTTTAAATTGGGGAGGAAATGTTGTAGTCTGATCATTGAATCGAGTGCTCTAAACTCAAATTTTTGGGGGTATAGTCCTGACTTTGTCATTGGTAGTCTGTGCAGCTAAAATTAAGTAAGTCAACAGAGGCTACTTGGAGGATAATTGTTGGAGAATGGATGTGAACCTTGGATATACTTGGATTTTGACTGGACAAGGCAAAGAGGATACAGGATAGGTAACCAGAGAGAGAGATGGTGATTACAAACTTGTTAAAATGCTTAATTTTATAGTATTTCTACTACAATTTTTGTACAAACAAAGCAGTGACATATGTGGATCCCATTGTCTTTTTAATTAGCTAAACACATCGTGATACTAGTTTCCCTTGGAAAAATACAGCTATGCTGTATATATAGTATAGCTAAAAGCACTTGGTAGGTATTGTTAGCTCTGTTTTAGGTGTGTCAGATGTTTCTAAGATTTCCATTGGCTTTTATCTGCAGGTGATTTTTGATTACCAGTTTCTGCCCAACTGGGAGGTGGTTGAAACTGTAAAAATAGTTGTAACATTGTACAGAGTTAAAATATAGTTCAGAAACAGAGATACAAACTTAAAGCTTCTGAGCATGGGATAACGCCCTTTGTATTTTTCATGCTATGGGGAAAAAAATCACGGGGAAACAGAATGTCCTTATTTAGTGATCAAGCAGGAGGGCTCAAGGAAGCAATTATTTGATATTAGTTGTAAGCACTGTATCAGTCTCTAAGTCCTTAGAAATGATGGGAAGAAAATCCTGGATGAAGACTCTGAAGGCACTGTGCACAGGTCATCTGCCACAGGTTTTCTGGGTGGCCTTGGGCCTGTCATTTCAATGTCTCAGTGCCTCTTGGGTGAAGCCCTTTGAAATGGAGCAGTAAAAAAAGGGGAAATGTCATTCTTCAGGAGTTAGAGTTAAATGAAAGAAATAACACTATTGCATGTAAATAAATAGATAAATAAATTTTTAAAATTAGCAAGTGAGTAGCTATTAACCTAGTCCAATATAACCAATTTTGCATAGGAGGAAAGTTTCTATTTTAATTTCTTAAAGAAGTTCTCACCCTTGCTGAGAGATTTTTGCTTTAATTTTGTTACGAGTAATCTATAAAGCACCTTAAAAACCTGTTCCAAAGAACTGTTATTCTGAGAATCATTATTTTGTATGTGCAGAGTCAGATTATTTTGGCGTGCGTTTACAGCAATATAATTCAGAACTCCTGGCAGTTTGTCAGAGTTGGTCCTGGATAAAGACCATTATATTTTAGCATATACTCACTTTCTGTCTGAGGGGGGAACAGTTGTTTTGGAGGTAGCATTCCTTGAAGACATGTACGGTAGACTGAAATAGTTCCTCTCTTGGGACCAGTGGTGTAACACCACGTTAAAAAGGATAACTTGCTAGTAGTATTTCAGCATCTATTAGTAGGAACTCACCCTCATGTTCTGAAATGTCAGCATGAAGTTAGACACTGTGGCAATGAAAGGAAGGAAAAAATGTGATATAAATAAAACTAGAGATTTTCACTGGGCTGAAGCCACGTGCTTCTTGCATCTCACGATTGCCCCATTAGTATAAAAATTTGCAGGTGTCTGGGTCAGTTTATTTTGATGGTTCTATGTTCTGGAAAGCGTGATCCAAAAAGTGCTTCTGGTGCAGTGGTAGAGCTGCACACCTCTTTCACTGCTGATGGCAGGCAGCAATGATTTGCTGATCTCTGTGTATTTAACGGGACAAACGTCAAGCTGAGTGAGGTCATACTACTTTTAATTTGTGATGCAGCTTTCTACATCTTTCTAAATCCCCTACAATCCATTTTCATCAAACCGACACCTCTGGCATCATAATCATGATGTTTAAAATGGCCTCTCTTAAACTAAGATTTATTTTTGCCTTAGTTTCCATGAATGCTTTCTATCCTGTTTTCCTTGCTTCTGGTAAAGATAAATGCAATGCAGAGGGAGAATCATTCATGATTTTGTGTCTGTCTTTCTATCTAAGGGACAAGTGTAATTTGTATTGCTTGCTGGAATAGATACTGGAATAATTATTTTAAATAAGTTTAGATGCTGCTAATAACAGTGCTAATGCTTGCTCAGAGGAGTGCTTTCTTACCCCTAATGTTCTGTGTGGTCTGACTGAGAATTGCTTAGCTACATCTCATTTTCTTGGCTCATTTCTGTGACTTTTTTCCCATTGTGAAAAGAGGACATGGTGGTCCATTATTCTGAATACCTCTGCTTTTGGATATTGGATTTAAAACGTATTTAATGTAGCCAAGTTCAGACAGTTTCATTGTATCTTACAAAATCTGTACTTTCTAACTTAAGTTTATTATGGTGGTCTCAAAAACAGAGGATCACAAAATCGCCACTCACAATTGACTGTTTTGGATTCACTGTATCCTATTAGATTTTCAAATTCAATGATTTTTCCAAGTACACCAAAAAGAGAGGTTTGGTTTCGTGTATAGGATGGGGTGCTACTGGGGGCTTTGTAACAACTCCAGGACAAGTAGTGAAGAGTCACTATTACTTTAAGAGATTTTTGGAGTACTTAAATCTTGAAATGCTGTGTTTCTGTTTCCTTGCCTTTCTTTCATACTTGTTAAAAACAATCTTCAATCTTTAAATGTTCTTTTTTTCCTTTGTTATTAAAATCTTTTGATTACTCTTTTTTGGTTGTGAAATAAAGAAAAAGGTAGACTATAAACATGGCTTTATTTAGTCTAAATTACCTTAAAAAAATGGTATTTTTTTCCCATCTTTATTTTTGTTTTTCAAAATGCATTACATATTTTTATTTAGCTACTGCTGTGCTGCTGGGAAAGGCAATGTTTTATTAAAGAAAAGTTCAGAGAAATCTTTTCAACATGTAAGAATGTATTTGATTTTTGATAGATATTTACTGAAGGAAGAAGGAGACATTAGCTCTTACCTATGCAATTTCTGGTGGTAAAATTTCTTCCTCGGCTGGGGCATGATCTCCTTCTTAGGGCGTTTTTTGTCTCCTTATTAATGAGGAAGCTTCATTTTTTTCCTGAATTGAAACGATTGTAAAAAACTTAATTCATGAGTGCTGTGATGTGTCATATGGGTAGTCAAGTCAGAGGTTCCAGCTATAGAGTTGTCAAAATCGTGGGGTTTTTTTTAAATAAAAAAACCCACAAATGAGTGGGAGCTTTTCTCTAGAAGTCCTTTTTCGAAAGACAACCAGTGTTAAAAGGATTTTTTGAGGAACTTCTGACACCTTCTTAGGTAATTCACACTTAGAGAAAGTAAGTGGGAAATCAAAATCTCTTTGAGACCAACTTGGAAACGCTGCCATATGTCTTAGCTTTCTTGAAATTATACAAGTTGGGTTTTTTTTTTTAAAAAAAGGAGGGGGAGGGGGGGAAGAAATCCAGCCTGCAGCTTTCAACTGCCACATCCTTCAACCAGACAGTTCTGGGATCTGTTAAATCAAATCTCCATACACCACACTTCCCAACTTGTGAATTGATAGGTGATACAGTTTCCTGTGGTGGTATTTAAGTTTACCATGGGAACAGCTAAATCAGTGACAGCAGCAATAAGGAGGCACTGAATATATTATTTTTTTTAACTTACAGCCAGCTGACTTTCACATCCTTATTCAGCAACCTGATAAGGCTAAGTTAAAATAAATTATGTACTGTTTGAATATGAGCAGAGGTGCTTGGGAAACCAGAGAGGACAGAAAGGGTTTGAGATCATGAGCTGTGACTTGAATTTTTTAAGGAAAGCTTTTTTAAAGTGTCTGCTATCTCTTGACGTGTTAAAAAACAAAGCAATAAATGGAATGAAATTTCAGAGGTTAGTAATTTACAATTGCTAGAACGTTCTGTATCCTTACAGTTTGGACATAGGCAATCAAGGTTTTCTTTTGTATCTCTGCCATAAATAAACTGAGCCAAATTCTGCTTGATTTTATATATGTGTCTCTGTTCTCTGCTGTAACTGTAGGGCTGTAACTAACGATAGATCTTACCCTCATGTTCCTATGTATATAGAGCATTAAAATGTACGAATAATCATCCTTTGTGCTGCAGGCAGTCGCCATGTCATTCCCTTGGCTCTCCACAGATTTTGCTTGAATCCCATCCTCCTTGCGCTGTGTACAGGTTTCCAGATGAGTTTTGTGCTGTCAGTGGCAGGAGAACTTACCTGACACCTTAGAATATCCAAAGGTGGTACCGCTGGTGTGAAAGCAGAGTCAGTGCTGAATAGAGAACAGTTAGAGCACTGGAATAATAAGAGAAAAATTAAATCAGCAATCATTCAAATAATTGTTTTGTCTCTGTTTTCGTGGTCTGATTTGGTTTCTGGACTAAATAGGAAGAAAGTTATTTGGACCTTGAAGTAACATTTGATTTGATCCTTGTGCTGAAGAAGAGAAGAAAAAAATTTAGTATTTTTTTCTGAAGTCCATTTTTCTCTTTCAGCTATAGTATACAGATGCACAGCCCAGAGTTCAACAAATATTTTTCTTGGAAGACTTACAGTTTTAAGAAACGTTAGAAGCAGGTTTTCTTCAACACACATTGATTAATTCTTCTACAGAGTCTTCATGTATATTTTGAAAGTCAACCTTCAGTGAGTGTGGGGAGTTGTTAGTACTGAACTGCTTTTAGTCTTAGAAAGTAACAAAAGGTGATTTGCTCGAGGAGAAAAAAAAAATCAGTTAGTTGAGAGTAATGTAAGAGAATACAATATGTAACTGTCTTAACTTGCTCAGTTGGCATTTTGCACCTGTTCTGCATAAACATAGCTTGAATTAGCTTTAACTATCACATACCTGAAGAAAACAATAGCATGTCTAAAGCAGCCTCAGTTAGCTGTTTCAGTGAACTTCCTTGGCTCAGTACCTTTGGGAAAACCTTAGTAAGTCTAACATGTTTTCTTTAGCATCAGAATATCAAGTCTCTTGGAGCAGTGTGAGACGGGTATCTAAATCCATGTGGAAAAAATACAGATCTTGAGTGCTTTTCTGTAGCTAAATATTTGTACATATGTAGCTGCTAGTTCTTATGTATGAGTTTTCCGTAACAGGTAGTTAACTTTTCTTTACAGCAAATGGGTAGAAAGGAAATTAATTTACTGATTGACTATAATCCTAAACTCAGATTGGCCTTGGAATTTGGGCCATTGATTGACGTGAGCCATGTTGTTCACAGGAGTGTTTCTCTGATGTGTTCTCTTTCATCAGCCCTAGCTTCACTTTTATTCCTCCCTTTTCTTTCACATCCTATTTTTCTCTGAGTTTCTTTCTCCAAAGTGAGAGGATTAAACCCTGTCTGATTCCATTTTGGTCTTTTTTCTTTTTTCTCCCCTCAATTCCTACAGTAAGGCACCTCATCATACAGCATCCCACCCTTCCCACTTGCCAGCTGCTTCCATCAGTAAGTTCTTAAGCATTCTTGAATATTACATCAATTTTAGAGAACTATGAGAAACAAAATACATCTCGATCATCACATCTGTTGCCTCTTCAAAGGCTGTTTGCCAATTCGTTTCCTTTGTGAGTATACTTTTTATTAGAGACTTAATCTGCCATAGGTCAGGAAAAATTGCTCAGATCCCATTAGATTACTTCAAGCAGTTGATGCTTAAAAACTTTCCTGAAATTCTGACTCAGTTGGAAATCAGGTGTCCAGTTAAGCATCTTTTCATAAGCCAGAAGCACTTTTCATTTTATGTGAAAGCTCAAGCCATACGCTCACCAAATCACTGAAAATATGACAGACACTGATACGCCTGTCTTACCAAAGGTTGGAGAATTGGAACTAACTAAATACGTGAACACTGGAGGTAGGAAGTTTGGAATATTAAGAAGGTAGCAAAAGCTGAGAACAGGTTAAGTTTTTGTAACTAGTTTCAAACACAGTGTCTTGTCTTCTACTCGTGTGTGTGTCTTATACAGCAAGACACAAAGTTTGACCAACTGTGGTGTGTTGACCCTGTCTGAGTGCCAGGTGCCCCCCAAGCTATTCTGTCACTCCCCCTCCTCAGCTGGACAGGGGGAGAAAAATGAGAGAAAAGCCTTATGGGTCTAGATAAGGACAGGGAGATCACTCAGCAATTACTGTCATGTGCAAAACAGACTTGATTTGGAGAAATTAATTTATTGCCAATCAAATCAGAGTAAGGAGGGGGAATGGGGATTGCGGTCAGTTCATCACACGTTTCTGCTGCTCCTTCCTCCTCAGGGACAAGACTCCTCACACTCTTCCCCTGCTTCAAAGTAGGGTTCCTCCCACGGGACACATTTCTCCACAAACTTGTCCAACATGAGTCCTTCCCATGGGCTGCAGTTTTTCACAAACTGCTCCAGCGTAGGTCCCTTCCACCGGGTGCAGTCCTTCAGGAACAGACTGTTCCGCTGTGGGTCCCACAATGGGGTCACAAGTCCTGCCAGCAAACCTGCACCAGCATGGGCTTCTCTCTCCATGGGTCCACAGGTCCTGCCAGTAGCCTGCTCCAGCATGGGCTTCCCATGGGGTCACAGCCTCCTTCAGGCATCTACCTGCTCCAGCATGAGGTCCTCCATGGGTTGCAGGTGGATATCTGCTCCACTGTTAACCTCCATGGGCTGCAGGGGGACAGCCTGCAGAAATTGGAGCACATGATGGAGCTGGTAGCAAATTCCCAAATTCCTTTTACAAAAGTAGGATAAGTTAAAACTGTGGTCTCACCTTATTACTCAGGGTTTTTTATTGTTGTGTAGAGTTTGGACAGTAAAATAACCTCTATATTGAAATCCAAAAGCAAATAATAAGCGTTAAAACTTCTCTTATTTAATCTCCTCCCTGAGAAATACTTTTTCTGCCAATGATAGTTCATGAGGGTGGTCATCCCCCCATCCCTGTCATGTCCCAGTCCCCCCCCAGTATAAACCTATATAACACATCCAGGCTCTACTGACAATATGCAGACTCACCATTTGCAATTACCTCATGATGCTGTGCCAATAATCCTGGCAGGGAGAAAGAACATACTGTTTAGCACATATTTCCATTTTTACTGTGCAATAGATGCGTAGAATTAACATCTAGCAGGGCAGGTAAGTAGTGCTTTAAATATTGGAAGATTTCCATTGAAATCCATGGCTTTCATATAGCCATATCCAGAAATGCTTTGCTAAATTGGGGTTTTAAAGTAGTATTCTGATAATAAATCATACAAGTACTTCAGGATTTACATAATATAATTTATTACTGTTCTCTGAATGGAAATTAGTAATAATATATTTAATGTTGAAAGACATAGATGGGAGAGTTTCTTTAACAGCGCTGCTTGTGAGTCAGAGACGTTCTTAATTAAGCTTTTGTTGAGTGTGTGTGGGGGGAGGTATCAGAATAAGAAAAATTCCTCCCACATTTGCAAGAAAGACAATGGAAAGAGGGAATGAGTTCTTTTGCTGCTGATTTTTGTCTCTTACAAATGATTGCAAGAATTGCCCACTTAGGAAATGGGCAAGATGGGGATGTTAGTAGAAGGTGACAGGATTGTCATAATATGGCCCTTAGTAAAAGATGCAAATCAGAAAGAGCAGTGACATGTTGGAACACTGGTTGAAGTGTGTTGTAGGTTACATATTGGGCTAAAAAGGGAAAAGTAGTGGCAGATGTTATTTATCAGTGGCAGCTGCCTTGGAGAACAGTCCCTTCTAAGGTGATGTAGTAACACTGTCTTTCACTTGTTTTATTTGGTTCAGCAGTAGAGCTGTGAGAAACGAAAAGTTCAAAGGTTGATTACCTGTAGACTCCTACACCCTCCATCCAAGAAAGGAAAAAGTTATCTGTGCACTTCAAATGAGGACAAATGAGGATTCACTGTTTAACCTGTTGGGTGCCCTGCAGGCTCTGCTGCAGAGCAGATGCGTATCATGTGGTTTTAGTGTGCGGAACCGATTTATAAAAGATACAAGTGGTGAAACAAATGGAGAAACGTGATTTAAAGTGCTTGCTATTATATTAGAAAGCTTCACCTTTCTGTCAGGCTTCCTGGATGCCATCCATGGGGTGGCACTCAGGGTTGCCTTGATGCGGACGCCGTGCCTCAGGTTGCTGTGGTGGGGCTGTCTCGGAGCACGTTTCAGGGACATCCCTATCCCCAGCCATTCCTGCAGACTGGTCCAAAGTTTTACCAGACCTGGCTTCCTTGCTAGATGAAGAGCTGGCATACAGGAGTTCAGATACTGGTGGCAACCAACTACTTGATTCTAACATGTATCGAGACACTGGGAAGCACTCTGAAACCCCAGTATGTGTAACGTATATCACAGGCTTGAGCTTCAGAGGAGGTATAACCATTATAAAACTTTGTTTTGAAAGCCATCCTCTCTGACCTGTGTAGGTTATACGCCATAGATCCTTAATGTGGGTATATGGAATTATAAGATTTAATATGGAGATTTAGCGTAAGTGAGCTTCTTTGCATGCATTTCTAAGCTTGGATGGAAACAAGTTGTTGCTATCAGGAGGGGGCTCTGGAAATGGAATCAACAAGATGACGGTGAGATTTAGTAGCTTAAAGGCAGGAAGTAGTTTTCATTCCCCTTTTTACCTTCATATCACAGCTCTTCTGCGGCTAGCATGTGACTGGGGTATCCATGGGGACCTGTTTAGTTCAAAGCAGCTTCTGTCTTGCTGTGGCCTGAGAAATATGCAAAATTTCTACAGTTGTCTTTTCTGTGACATCTTGCTGTGTCTCTGGCCATCCCCAGCCTCTGGTCTTTTGCATGGTGTACAACGGGATAATGGTTACCTCGCTACAGATACTTCAGTAGTTTCTGTTCTGGCAAAAACTTGCTTTTTTAGGCTGCCATTCGCTCATCCAGCATAATTTACTGCAAAGGGATTTAGGTTGTCTATTAGCAAGAGAGCCTGCCTGCCAGAGTAGTGAAACAAGATACATGAGTGTTGTGAAATTTTCCTGCTGGAAATTTTCAAGAACTATCAGAAAAATGGAAGCTGAGGATGCCTGATGTACAGGAGACCCTTCCCCACTGCAGGAGGCTGGGCTCAGAAATCTCCTAGGTCCCTGGCACTTGTGCTTCTGTTATTCTATGGCAAAGGAACAAAGCTGGGGTTGAAAAAACATTTAAGAAACAACTCTTTTCTGAAAGACCGGAGAGCCCGGTCATACAAGGTTCTGTTTCATCACACTCTATGCAGCTTTTGCAACTATTTGAAAAAGACTGATGAACTTCTCTGATCTATCACAAACACATGCTTAAAATACTGTCATTTGGGATCTGTCTGGTTTAGTAGTTACCTCTGGGAAAAGGGCTTTGTCCTGAAATTTTCACAATGCTGTTTTCCTTCTTAGCATCACAACACCGTTTCCTTTCCAGGAACTGACAAAAGCCAGCAGCTCAGGTGTTGACCCTGGAGAAAGTTCAGTTGACCTCGCAGTTACTTCCATAGCCTGGAGCTCTGTTAAAATGAACAATGTGTGTGTACACCCCTTTGAAAGTTTGTCTTCCACAGCAGCCTTGACCGTGATGTTTTGTCACATTTTCCTTCTTTTCTTGAAGACAGCCAAAGGGCAGCATGTGTCACCAGAGTATCAAACACCACCACAAGTGGCTAGGCATCCTCTGAGGAGCATGCTGCAATCACATCGCAGGACATGTCTGCAGACTTGCAGCAATAAGACTAGAGAACTCTAGCCCCAAGGCTAGTTTTTGGTCTGATCGTGGTTATAATAATCTTATAGAATCATTTTGGTTGGAAGAGACCTTTTAAGTCCAACTGTTAACCCTAACACTGACACGTTACCACTAAACTATGTCCCTAAGCACCACATCTGCCTGTCTTTTAAGTATCTCCATGGATGGCGACTCAACCACTTCCCTGGGCAGCCTGTTCCAATGCTTGACAGCCCTTTCAGTGCAGAAATTTTTCCTGATATCCAATTCAAACCTCGCTTGGCACAACTTGAGGCCGTTTCCTCTTGTCCTATCACCTGTTACTGGGGAGAAGAGACCGACCCCCACCTCTCTACAACCCCCTTCCAGGTAGTTGTAGAGAGTGATAAGATCTCTCCTCAGCCTCCTTTTGTCCAGGCTGAACAACGCCAGCTCCCTCAGCTGCTCCTCATAAGGCTTGTTCTCCAGACCCCTCACCAGCTTCCTTGCCCTTCTCTGGACATGCTCCAGCACCTCAGTGTCTTTCTTATGGTGAGGGGCCCAAAACTGAACACAGTACTCGAGGTGGGGCCTCACCAGTGCTGAGTATGAGTATCTTACAATAATAATATAAAACCACAAGAGTATTGTATTATATTATATGTGTAGTTTCTTCATTCAAAAGATCATGTATTTTTTTTTAGCCTTAGTAAGTAGTTAATTTAATAAGAGATATTGCACCTCGTTAGCCTGTCAGGACTTAACGCTATCAATACTAACACCAGGCTACTAATACTACTTATTACTAACACTGTATCAACATGAACTGAATGTCACCACCATAAACTAAATTTGTTTTCTTCCTGTAGGTTTATCATGTGAAGTTACGGCACAAAAACTCTTCTACATTTTACAAATTATTATTTTACATTACTAGTTATTGCATGAGTAGACCCATTACATTCTGTGGAGTAAGATTTTTCACCTGAATAATAGCTTCAGTATTTACCATATGTAGAATGCATTTCCATCCTCTGATTTCAATTGCAGATTTATTGACATAAGGGCATTGTATTTAGAGTGAGGCTGTTTGTTCCTCTTGAAAGATAACACTGGAAGACTGAAATAACCTTAGTTAGCATTGATTATTTTTTTTTTTTTTTGTCCTGTTGTCTCCTTTCCAACCAAAAAAGCCCTAAATTCTGTCTTGTGGGGAAAAAAAGTCTTGGAAGTTGAAATTTTATTTTAAAAACGTTGAGATGTGAAATTGACTTTTCAGAAAACCTGTCATATAGCAATAACTTCCCTGTGGTGTTTCTAGCAATATAACTTCTTTTGCCAAATAAAATGTAATGTGAAAATTGTAGTTACAAGTTCTTTATTTCAGGAATACTATATTTCTTAAAATCATTAATGTTAAATACCACCAGTGAAGAAATTGAGAGGAAGTAGGAGGAATCTGTCTCTGATTTGCTTACTTAGTGCATCTGACAGATGTTTAACTATAGGAATTGGTACATTCACCCTCCAAGATGAGGTCAGTACCCCTCTTGTGTGTGAGCCCCCAGGGGTCTATAAAATGGACGTAGCACCCTATGTTTATATCCATCCCTGACCAGTTGTCCAGTAAGCATTTCTATAAAACAGAAATCTGTTCATTAGATTTATTAAAACATGCTGCATGATCGCCTGCAGATAGGCATGTGTAATTCCATGTTGTTAATACCTGAAGTTTGTGTAGGTTCTCACTAATTCTGTGGGCACTGTGCAGGTGGAGAGCAGAAATATGTGAGGGCTCATCTTGAAAGCTTTCTTAAGAAAAGTCTCAAAGTCATTTGAAGGAGAATTTTCTGTGCGCGCGTAAGAGAACAAATCCTCCCTTACCCCCAGCCTCTGCTGCAGCAGAGTGGATCGGCTGCAGCTGGGGCAGCAGTGTCCCTTCAGGGACCAGGAGTACTTTCTGCTTCTGGTTTTTGAACGCTTGGTCCAAATAGTTGCCAGCCAGCAAGGGTGGGACATTCCTGAAGAGTAAATTGGACTTGTCCATGTGCTGAAATTGCAGTCAGACCTTCAGTATCTATGAGATCTATAGTACTTCTGGACTTTATGTTCTCCTTTATTAAGGGAATTGAATGTGAAAGTATTTCCATTTGAAAGGACATGGGGAATTACTGTTGTCCCTTCAGCTTTGAGTGAACTAGTGAATGTGTTCATGATAATAAATAAGTATGTAGAGATGGCTTGAACCATGTGTAAATAATCATTTGGATAGCTTTATAGCTTTGGTTTTTTGTTTTTTTTTTAAATAATAAAAAAGAAAAGGCAAGTGCCTGTTGCAAGCCAAATCACTTTTATCTGTTTGCATGTCAAGGGAAGTCTGTGAATACATACAGGCAGAATCTCTCTTTTAGAAAGGAATTTAAGCATTTAAAGATAAGCATGTTTTTGAAGGCAAATAAATTTGAGCCTGAGCCCATGCTACAAAGCCACCCACCATATTTGGGCTTGATATACTTTAAAATGCAATTTATTCTTCAGTGCATTCAGTAAATAGCTCATGTTAACAGGCATTACTTGTCAAGACACCTATCTCTTCTAAAACTAACCCATTCTATGAGCATTTTTTCATTTCTTTAGTAACACTATCATCTTTGTTTTCTTTAACAATATAGCATTATCTAAGGATCTCATTCTTCTCCTATAAAACAAGAAATTTCCTGTCAGCTTTCCTAAAGAAAGCGGATTCCGGATATAGTAAGCAAAACCTGTGTGTTTATTCCTTGTTAAACAAATGAAATGAACTGGAAATATTATTCTTTTAGAAAAAAAACTTAGAATAATTTCATGTTCTTTCTATGACTGTGATGAACTATCCAGCTAATTTCTGTATTCATCAGTAACAACTTTATGAAATTAAAATTTAGCATTTTACCTTGCTATTTTTTATCTCCAAGTTTTAAAATTAGTTTGTTGCATGGCTTTTTAAAGCAAGGCTTTTGAAGGCAAAGAAAAATAGAAATGTAAGCATATGGGGATTTTTGTAGCTTTTTTTTTTTTTTTTTTTTCTTTAAAAAAGACTAAAGCCTTAAAGGCAAAATCCTTTAACAGTTTCTGCCTGGAGAAATGTTGATGACAGTATGTATGCTTCTACTGTAGAGGCCCAAAATAGAGCTTGAAAATAATCCCTTGAGACCTAATTTTGATGCATAATGATCTGGTTACACTCCATCCTGAAACCTGAGGACATTGTTCCTACCCCTTCTCACATTCTGACATAACTTTAGGCAAATTACCTCTCCTGCCTCAATATCCTTCCTTTGTTTAGATGTTACATAGTGCTAAAACAAAAGCTCTATTTCAGTGTGTACATACTGGTTAAAGTGTTCAGGCTTAAATATTGTACAAAAGCTCTTAAAATTAATCTTCGGCACTCAGTATGATCATTGTTCCTTTGTATTCATTGTTCGGTTAGGCCCTGTTGTAATTACTAAGGATGATGTTAAACCAGCTTTTTTTTTCTGGAAGCTGGTTGTAGTTACGGATGACAGCAATGTGAAGGGATCCAAAGGGTGCCCAGCGTGAAAATCACTTTGTGCCAGAAGCGCTGTGGAGGTGTCAGTGTTCCGTTGCATGGTGGTTACCTGGCAGCTACACCCGTTCCTGCGAGTGCCCTACAGTTTGGCTTTGATGGGGCAGTAGCCATTTAATTAAAACATCTGATTTTAATATTTTTTTTCTTCTCCAAACACTGTCTCTGTCCAGATGCCCAGGACATTCCCTCTTAGACGTCAGCATTCTGAGCAGTAGCAAATGCTGAAAAGCCTCTCTGTGCATGTAATCTCGCTCCCTCTTTTTCTGCAATATTTTTTCGTTTTTTGTATTGTCAGAATTCTGTAAGTACTCACAACATGGAGGATTAGGAATGGAAATAGCACATTGTGCTGTGCAGGATAATTCTGTCTGTTGTGGTTGGTGCTCCACACTGAACCCTTCTCATTTATGCTGAAACCATTTTAGTACAAAATGAGACCTAGCACGTTCCAGCCTTTGTTATTTGTTGTGCAGGGTCTTTTTCTTCCAATCTTGCCCCCTTTGAGGGTTAGGGAGTATTCTGTATTATTTTTTTATCTTTTAAGTTATGACTTATATACTGAACAGATACTACAGAATTAACAGTGTTAAATGGGATTCTAGACGCTTCATTTAAACATTCTTTTTGTGTAAGTATTTATGAATTTTGTGCAATTTTGTATTCCAGATATTTCTGACTTTTATAACACTTCGCTAAGAGCTTGGAGTTAAGCCTGTAAGTCTTTTCAGTCTCTGAAATTGTAGGCAATAAGTTTGCCTGTATGTGTGAGTTTATAAAAGCAATTATATCCTATTGTTTTCCAAATAACTCAGAGTTACTCTTGGCTGCAATGAAAAGAAGTAGTGGCATTACTGGGTATAGTTTTGAGATGAAATTAGCTCTAAATTTGCCAGATCTCAAGTACCATCATATAAAGCTTAAACTTAGTGTGTGCTGCATTGACAGTATTCTCCACGAACATTTGGAAATTATCATGAGCCTTTTCTACTCCTCCTTTTGAAAAGGAAAGTTAAATAAATGCATTAAAAAAAGATAAACTGAATAATATAAAGGGCTGAAGGACTCAAAATCAAACAGGGAACAGAATGTACTTTACATAAAGAAACAGCTTTTACTGAGGAAATGATAACCCTCTGTGACTATTTAGTAGAAATACTATGAGAAGAAATTGTTTATATTGGAACTTGCTTATAGACTGACTACAGCAAATTCATTTAATTTTAATTTTAACTCCTCTACTAAGAATAGAAATAGCACGATTGAGCGGTATCCTAATGATACTTTCTAGAACCTGTCATAAACCACTGTAAGACTTTTTCTTTTTAAAATATATTTAAAGGCCAGTTTTGTTTGGGATGCTAATATTCTCTTAAAGTATGTCTTGAAAACACTAGTCGGCTGTATTACACAAATGTTGGAGGGTTTCCCAAGTATTCCCTGTTTTCTGGTAGCATTTAGTGATCCCTGCTTTCCTGCTTGTGAATGAGAGAGGTTTGAAGAGAGCAACGTAGCTCCCTTTCTAAGGAGATGTCTTCAGACTGTTAAATATATGTCTCTAGTGTGGCTGTTCAGTATGAGATAAATGGATTTGAATTTAAACTTAAGACTATCATTAGGGCAACTAGAAATAAGTGGTTCACAACCCTGGGTATGAGCCAGCACCGATGTGATCATCCAGTTCTGAGGCACCTGGGAAAGTTACTGCCTGGTTTGGTGCCTGTGGTCCACAACAGCCGTGTGCATCAGGCAAGACGTGGCAGTGACTTGCCTGAGGACTGTGGAAAAGCATTGCTTACGTCTTTGTGTTGGGTAATGGTGAACAAGCTGGCTGGACTTAATGTGAACTGAGTGTAAAGCTCTTGTGACTTGGTCTGCTTTGGTGAAGGCCTGATGTCCAGTCATCCAGTCTCCAGTCATGCACTGCTAATGCCAGATGCTACTCCAACCCCCCCAAATAAGTACTGCTGCCGACTGACAAGGGGGGACTCTACACGAGCTGTAATGAGAGGTGAGGTGGAGGCAGAGTCACCGCTGGGGAGTCACTGCTCTTGAACATGCAGTTCATCTGTGCATAAAGCAGGAGGTGGTACAGGAGTTTGGCCAAGTGCTCGTCTTTGGTATTCCCCTGAGCTGTTTGAGCATCCTTCTCACACACAGAGGTGCTGTTTGTGTGGAAATGATATCAATAATTAAGACCTGCTGTTGAATCTGATAATTTCAGGATTGGTGTATTGCTTGTATCTGTTTTCAAGTCAGTGAATTTCTGAAAAAGGACACTGTTTTATTGTGTAACTGTAAGTATTCAAAACCTGCCTGGATACATTCCTCTTTAACCTGCTCTAGGTGAATCTGCTTTGGTAGGGGGGTTGGACTAGATGATCTCTGAAGGTCCTTTCCAACCCCTACCATTCTGTGATTGTAAGTGAAAAATGGAATTTCATAAAAGTATTAAAAATAGAACTGTAAGTAATACAGTGTCGTTAGTTTTAAGACTTCCTTGGTTAAAAAGAAAAAAAAAGAAAAAAGTAATAC
Organism: Larus michahellis; assembly: GCF_964199755.1. NCBI lineage: Eukaryota > Metazoa > Chordata > Aves > Charadriiformes > Laridae > Larus > Larus michahellis. The sequence goes on from NC_133898.1 coordinate 34,923,659, forward strand.
TAATGTGTTTATCTAGCCAAAACAAGAAGAGGATTTTCATCTGCTCTGTAAAATTATAGGTGCTTTATCTGTGAGGAATGATACTTAAGATGAAAAAAGGAGAAAAGTGGTATTGTAGACTGATTATCATATCAAGTGTGAACTGTTCACTGTCAGAACATCTTGTTCATTTCATATAGGCAGATAACTTTTTGGGAATCCTTTCCAGGAGAGTTTAACTTTCTCACATCCAGACTGCATACTTTAGCAAATTCTACAATCTGGATAACCAAAAGAACAGTTCTGTGTTAATATAGAATTATTTCCTATAGTAGTAACTTCTAAAAGATTTCCTGCAGCTTTGTAAAGTCAATAAATCATTCAGAAGCTGGAAACAGGAGTCTTTGGTAGGATTTCCAACTACTTGTTATGTATTCTCTGTGGAAGACAGTCTTTCTCTTGAGGGGCTATTGTATTTATTAGACATTGGAATTTTGCTTAATGCATAAAAATAAACATAATTCATAACACAAAAATAAACATAATTACTAACTATTTGGTGGTACTTATCTCTTTCTTGAAGGGGGAGCTAGCGTCATTGCTTTTTGATTGATCTTGGGCATAAATAAAAGGAGTAGCTTTGCATATAAGTCAATGTTTATTTACTGAGAGCTCACTTAGAATAGAAAAGCAAAGCCATTCTGGCCATTCTACAAATGTTTCTTAGGGTGAAAGCCCACTCTGAATAGGAAGTTTTTGTCACATATTAATGTGTAAGGAGCTCAGGCCTTTTAGTACATAAATGAATTTTCTAGTTTCATGGGGTTTAGCCCTTGCTGTGCACTGAAAGAAATTGATCTCAATTCATGGGTTTGTGCTCTATATTTTCCCAGGATATCCATCTATTGACTTAGTTTAAGACGATTTTCTAAGAATTCCGAAGTCAATACCTTTTAATTTTACAACCCTCAAAAATCATGTTTCTTTCAGTGCTTGTAGAAGAATTTCAGACTATTATAGAGTTGAGTTGTTCTTGGACTTGTAATTTTCTTTGTGTTATTGTTAAATACTGTACTGTTGCTTGGAGAACTCATTTGTGTACAGAAAAGCTTGCAACAGACCAAAGTTGGCATCTTTAGGCCGCTGTAGTGATTCAGCGTAGCTGAAATTCAGAGAATGACAAGTGCTAAATACATTTCAAAGCGTTATGTGCAGTGAAGTAGTGAGTGCATAGATTCAGTTGGCAATGGATGACTGAATGCGGACCCCTCCAAAGCTGATATTCCATTTTGTGGAGACATGAGTGGCTCGAGGAATGCTTGTAAAATCTGTCTTTCATTACCAACTGTGTACTATTCTTCATTGCTAATTCATCCTCAGCTTTTGCCTAATGCATACAGAATACTATGGAGGTGTTAGTGATGCTTTTCAAATTAAAGCCTTGGGAAAAAATGCACTCTGGAGGATTTTTCCCAAAAGTTTTCATTCTGAGATATATCAGCTTCATTTTTTACTTCCTTTACCATTAAATCTCATATGCACTTGAACAGGAATTGCTTAAAAGGAACAACTTCCTTCCCTTGAACATTTTGCTGAAAATGTATTAGTACCAAAGTGAATTATTAGAGCCAGAAACTCAGATCTTAATCAGGAATTCTACATAGTAATCAGTTCTGGATGGAATTTTTGTTCAGCTTGATAATATGTATTTGTGCTCAGCTTTCTTGCACTTGTGTCGGCACTTTCGGAGTGTACAGGGACCAGGGGATGTTGGGATTTTTTGGTTGATTTTTTTTCCCCCCCTGAAGATCAAATGAGATGAGAGTCTGAGCTGTTCGGAGAATCTAACTGTGTTAATTACTGTTAAAGAGATTGTCAGTGGGCTTGATAGTGATCAAGCACAGAAGACTTATTCCCAGCTTAGCGTGAATTTACAGATAAAGGTTTAGAACAAATAGAAGATCCTGTACTAGGCAATGAAAAACCTTGCCCTTCAGTAATTGATGCTAAAAAAGAAAAAAATTACCCACAACTTAGGGAAGTTATCTTGCACTGCTATCTAGAGAGGATTATTTTTTGAGAATAGCTGCTTCTGTATTGCATTTGAGTTTTCCCATATTTGTGTCTGATACAGGCAGTGCTTACTGGTATTTTCCTCTGTTTCAGCACCCAAAGACAATGAAGAACGTGTGTTCCGGGAACGTATGCGCCCCAGAAAGCGGCAGGGTGCTGTGCGACGCAGAGTACATCAGGTTAATGGGCACAAGTTTATGGCCACCTATCTTAGACAACCAACATACTGTTCGCACTGCAGAGATTTTATATGGTGAGACTTTGCTTTCTTTGCAACTTTGAATTAAAGAGTTACCATACCCTCCTGTTTTGCTGAAGTATAAATGGCGTAGAGTAGTAGTCCTTTTCCTCTTCATTTTAGTATTACACCGTCATCAGTTTTGCAATCATAGAAAACTGTAAAACTTCCATCACAAATGTTAGAATTTGTTGTACTTGCATTTTCTGTTGTCTGAGCCACAAAGTTCGATCTTTTCCTGTCTGGTACACACTATAAATTCTAGGTAGACAGCCAGTCTCGTGTTCTGTAGGTGCCTAAGTATAGATTTAGACCTAATATTAGACTTTTATGTTTTGCCAAGGTAACTGAATCCTTCTTTAGGTGCTTAAGTATCACCCTCTTCCTCCTAGGAAATGCCAAGCTCCTGTAGATCCTACTGAAGTTAATGAAATACGGGAATATTAGCCTTCTGCGATCCAGGGTTTTGGGTACTCAGTGTACAGAGTCTTTCTTATTACAGTGTATGTCAAGTACTCCCTTTTAGAAATTGTTTACGTTAGTTTTAAGTACTCGAAATTTTCAGATAGTGAAAAGTGGTGGAGACATTCAGCTTTCAGTTATTTTTCAGCTACTCCATTGATGTTTTCCAAAGTTAATTAGAGATACTGATTTGCACCTTTATACACATAAGATCTGATGTAATCCATAATTAATATTTCTTAAGAGTGTGTACAGAATCAGTCTTTCTTAATGTGAAACGATGTGAATTGTTCATGAATTCAACTGCATTCTTCTAAGAAATGTCTGCAGGTTAGACTTTAGGTTGGCTAAGTTGATTTCAAGCAACAATGTTGGCAAATGCAATCTTCTGTCTATTTAGAGGCCTGCCTGATGACTATTTTGCCAGCTTGTGGCTTCCCTCTCTATGTACCTTTTGGCTTTGCCTATTTTATTATAGTAAATGTGTCTTTAATAGTAAATGTCATATATTAAATGTGTTTTTCATTTCAAAAAATATATTCTTCATTTTCTAAAACACTGTTTTATTTTCAGGGGTGTAATAGGAAAACAGGGATACCAATGTCAAGGTAAGAGAAAAATCTACAGGGGGACAGTTTGAATATATGTAGTATGTTACATAAATAACAAGATACTTTTATCAAGCATTGTATACATACAGTGTTAAGAATTTAGCACAAATTGAATAAGTTTGTCTCAGTGAAGATATGATCTTTACAGTAAGTCCCAGTAAAATTTTTCAAAACTGTTGGTCTTAGGCAGCATATATGGAGTGGGGGCACAGTTAACATCTCCAAACAGCAGATCCTCGGTGTCTCTTGATGCACACCCAACTAAGGGGGCATATCTGCAGTTGTTGGCTTCTTCATTTTTCACTTCTTGCATTTTAAAATTGTGAATTCTTTATTCTGCTTAAGATTCTTTGTTTAAAAATGCCAGGTAATTGCAAAGACTATAATTAAATAGATGAGATAATTATAGAGGTCATCATTAGAGAAAGTTATAGCAAAGACTGCAGAAGTGTTTCATTTTCAACTCCCGTTTTTCAACTCAGTTTCTTGTGCTCTTAATTTTTTATGCAGTCACCTCTTGGGATGATGTTTTTCTACTCGGTTCTCATGTGACAAGTAGAAATAATCAAGTTAGTAATGATTTTTCAGTTACAAAAGACTTAATGAAATCTCATTGTAAATAAATAAATGCAAATAATGGTTTTACAAGCTATAATAAGAATTACTGTATTAACATACAGCAGAGGTTCCTTGAGTTCTGTGTTGGTTTTTTTTCTTACAACAATGACCAAAGCTAGAAGAAAATTAAATTCATTATTTCACTCTGAAGGTTTCTTTCTTCACTTAATGACCTTGAATCCCACAGTAGGATAGACCTTGCAATTTTTAATCATAATGGTCATATCTACAAATGTTATTCCTTGATTAAGTAATCAGTATGAATATTGACAAAGCATTTTTGCCTCCTGAAACCTTTTACTGTTATCAGCTTAGGATAATGTGTTACAGAAAGAATGTTCGACTTTGTTTTTTCTGTTCTTTGACTTTTATAATGAGTTATCTTTATGTCTCTCTTTCTCTGGAAGCTTTTCAGACAGGAATTGTTTTTGCCGTTGTGTCTTATATAATGTGGAGATCATGGACTTTATCAGATAAAGAAATCAAATATGTAAAAATTGAGAAGAATTGCCATTAATATTTTAGACGGTAATTTGTGGTATTACGTGCTGAGATTTTGGCAGATAAGCTTTAGTTCTCTTAAAATTCATTGGCCTCTTGAAGTCCATTATCTTCTGCCTTTGTAAGCCAGACTTACTATGAAGAACTCACTAAGTTACCAGTCACTTGCAGCCTTTCAACTTGCAGCATTTCTAGTCTTCCAAGATCAGTCTTTTGCTTTAAAATCAATCTTAATGAAAACTCATTCTTTTATCTGTTTTTTGTTTATAGTTTGCACTTGTGTAGTCCACAAGAGATGCCATGAACTTATAATAACGAAGTGTGCTGGCTTAAAAAAACAGGAAACTCACGATGAGGTAAATGTTTATAAAATACATTTTCTAGATAAAACTCTGTCTTTCATCTCTTCAAAGAAGTGTCATCTGCTGTGTTTAATCAATATATGTTATAGACTTTTTTGTGCCCTTCTGGTTGTCTTGTGATGTAGCACATACTTTGGAATGACAGATTACCATAACCAGTTCATTTACGTGGGAATTATTATACTGCAATTTATTTCTAATTAGTAAGCTGAATGCTTTAAGTCTCAGTGAGTTTCTTCCACTCCTTTTCATTTTTAATATTTGCCATTTCTGAGTTAATACGAGTTTTGTCATTTTAATTCAAAAGAAGCAGGCTGGGACCCTTTATCCCTTAACTGCGTTTTGTGTGGCTGAGTCGTTAGCAGCTGATAGGTTAGGCAATGTGCTTGAGTGTCTTGCATAGACATAAGAGACTGCCCAGAGTTTGCTTGCAAAGTCTCACCTCAACGAAGACTGCATCCGAACTGTCAAAATGTACAAAAAGCCATCCTTGTGTTGAAGAAGGCCCATGCATGGTATATAAGATGGGAGTGATAATTCAAGGTATTGCGCAGCTAACAGGTTTTCTAACAGGTTTTCCAACATAATTACTCCCTGCCTCTAACAAGCTTTTGTATATTAATGGAATTAACACAATACGTGCTTTAAGTTGTCATGCATTTAAATAAATGAAGATATCACCTGAAAAAGAAATTAGCTGCCTTCAGAACCGTAGGTCAGGGAGGTAAATATATCTGCCAATGGTACATTCTGCTCTAGATCAGAAGAGAAAACAAAGCAATCCTTTCACTTGGGTTAAAGCGCTCTCTCAGCTAAAATGGCCTTTTAGACTTGCTTGGGAGATTAATGTTAATCCCTCTGGACTGTCATACACCAGGGAGCAATGTGACTGCTGTTGTGTTCAGCTCCCTTAGAATCCTCAGCTTTGGGGTTTGCCTTTATGGCTGGGTTCATCGGGGATAGTTGCGGAAGGGGGCAGGTTTTATGGGTTTTTTAAACAGTTGTAGCCCTCAGCTGTAACCAGTGAATGCTTTATCTTATACCGAATTTTTTTGTTTGCTTGTTTTTAACAGAAAAGCTAATGAATGCTCGCTGTCCTTTTCTGTTTTGTGCAACAGCAAGGGCCTACTATCTTTCACCACAGGAGTAGATGAGGTAGTCTGTGGGTGATCCCAATTTCTTGGCCATGCAGAAAAAGTACATTTCTTAGTTTTATTGGTTAAAAACGTACATGTGTATGCTTGAAAACACCTAGTTTTAAATTACAAATCAGAGTTGTGTGTAACAATGGGTTTAAACCACTCTTTCAACTTTGATGTATAATTTGACTGAGACACTAACTGATCTCATTCTTCCTGTGCAATTCTCTACCATTTTTCATACTGGAAGCATTCTTTAATATCTGGTTCACAACCAGTGTTTTACATCCGAAACTTGATCACTTGCATAGGATTGTGATAAAGGACTGTGTTTGGCTAGTGCTGTTTTCACATAGAGTACCCACAGGAAGATACAAAATCTTGCGTAGATTTATGTTCCCAGGCTCCAGACTGGTGGAGACTTGTATGCTTTGCTGATATAATGCTCTCATTGTTTAGAAGGGGTACTAGATCACTGGAGAGAAGCCAGTGGTAATAGGAAAAGAAAGGAAAAACATCAAAATAAATCTCCTGCTATGCAGTGGCCACTATAAAAACTTATCAATGACATCCTTTAATTAGTAAGTTATCGTACCTTGGAATCCCTGAACACAACAAATTATCATTGTCATTTCCATAATCTAAAGAAGAGTGGGATATGAAAAGGTAAAGGGGTTGTGATATATCTTAGTCCTGGATTAGTTAGGCCTCCTGCTCCTAAAACAATTGGGAGTGACTTCCTTGCCTTCCACATTAAGAGATCTTTCCTGATAGCTATGTATTTGTTGTTCCCAGAAGTACTAGGAAGTAGACTTTAGTCTTTATCTCTTGGACAACAGCAGCCCTTCCCCCTCTTTTCCCCAAATAAAGTAGTGAGAACTCTGGAGCTGAAGTATATCTAATGCAAAGATCATCATCTTAGCACAGGCCTAGTTCATCTTGTTTGAATTCTGTATGGTTTTAAAACATAGCAGGGACTCAGCATACGCTGATTATAAAGAAACTAATTAGAATGAAATATGCTGTGCTCTCCTTTTTCAGCAAGTGGGATCCCAGCGTTTCAGTGTCAACATGCCTCACAAGTTCAGCATTCACAATTACAAAGTGCCCACCTTCTGTGACCACTGTGGTTCATTGCTCTGGGGTCTTTTGAGACAAGGTTTACAATGCAAAGGTAAGGATTACCGCTTCAGAGCTTTTCTTTGTGAGTGCGGTAGACTTGGAAAGACTGGAAGTTATTCTGTCTTTTCCAGCATGTACAGAAATGCATAGCAAGTAAATAGCAGACTGCAGAAGGGATTGCCATCACTGTTAGAAAATGGTCCTTTACCCTGCCTGCCACACCAGTCAGTAACAGATGCAGAGAAGAGAGGTGCAGAAGCACATTTTGCACTTGGCTGATGTGTAGGTTTATTGCTACATAGGAAATTAGAAGTTGACAGAAAATTAGGAGGATGAGAATTTACATCCCTTCAGCTTATATGCCTTTTGTGTTTCAGGTTTGTGGTGATGGTTGTTAACCTTTTTAAACATCATTATTCCAGCTACTTTTCCCTTTAATACCATCTTCAAAAATTACTATTATGTATTGCCTAGGCTAGGCAGAACCGGTCCTGTGTGCCCATATCCAGAATAATAAGTATTCTGATACCTAACTAAATCATCCTTTGTGATGGTCTGTCTAGCCCCTCTATTCCAGAAAGCAAAGGATTCATTATGTTCTGCAGCTCAAGGTCTGTGTACTCTGTACAGTAACTGCATATGAAGTTACTGCTGGAAGGTATGTTCATGTCATTTTAGCTAACAGAAATGGTTGGTTCATATCCCCTTGTTTCAAGCAGATCTATATATTCTAAAAGGGGGAGAAAACAGTACAAACACTTGCAAAGGAAAGTAATATTTTAGAAATGGTGAATAAAATACGTAAATTAGTGGATTAAGGGGAATGATGTCTGAAGATTGTTAGATTCTTAGAAAGTAGTACCTAATGGAATTATAAGTATTTTCATTTTGTTACACGTTTACAACTGGATAGGTCCATCTTCATAAATAAAAAATCATGTTATGTACACTTCATGTATATATTTGTAAATCTGTAATCTATTAAATATATCCTTTGCAGTATTTAAGATGAGACATAACTATAGTGAAGGTCAGACCTAACGTTTGCTGAGCAGCAAGAGAAAGAAGGAATTTCTTTCGTGGTAAAGTGATAAACAGTGAGAGCATTCTGAAATTCAAGCCTTCCCTTGTGATTCCTAGCTAGTGAGTGCTGATAACATGTTAGACTCTAAATACTGTTATTTTACTACTATTAAAAAGATTTTGTTCAAATGTTATCTTAATTATGGTGAAGATACATTCAAAGAAGATTTTTCAATTCAACCTGCTTTTTTCTTTGATTGTTAGTCAGGGCTGTAGTATCTCTCCACTTAATCTATAAGTATATGAATTCACTTTCATATTCTCTCTCGAGTACTGCAGTGGTTCATTTCCTCTTAACTGTAGAAAATAATGTTATTTCTCATATGTATGCACTTACTGTGTAGCAGATGCATAGAAACATTAGTTCAGAGCACCTGTGTTGCTTTCTCTGTGTTCCTAAAATGAGTGCCTATAAAAATGCAGTATTGTCTGCATGAAATCTACAGCTCACCTGAGCTGGAAATGTAATTTTCTCTGGGCTTTGTTTTCTCTCTTAACAAGTGCCAAGCAATGGTCCCTTCTTCAGTGATGTACTTGCTTGCCCCGCATGGTTATTGACACCATGAAAAGCGTATTCCAAAGGTTTATTTTTCTGGGTTTTCATTGCTTATTCCTGACCTTCTCTTTACAAAATATGTTCATGAAGTCAGACTCTACAAAATTGTCCTGTTTGCTTTATTTCAAGCAGTTCAGTTCCTCAGTGTCCACAGTTACAGTCAAACATGTTACTTGCCACTGAGCTTTTGTCACTGGATATACGTGCACTGAAAGTACCATGTGTAGCAATTTCTTTTTGCTCTTCTCGTGAGCTAAAACATACTTGAAAAGGAAAGGAACCCGCTTTCTGAAGCGCGTGGTTACTGCTGTAGTTACAGTGCCTCTGTATAGTCTCAGAGGCGAATGTGACTTGTTTCTTTAGGGCTTATACGGAGAAAGCACTGATGAAGAACAATATAATGAAACGCGGCTTTATAAATACATACTTTTTTGATTTTTTTTTTTCTCTAAAAAGTAATGAAGTGAGGAATTTGAGCAATTGAATGTTAATCTAGTATTTTAATTATACTTGCGATTTTGCTTTCTTTATGCCTTTCTCCACAAGAGGGCAGCGAAGTCTAAGATAAAACATGTCATCTGTTCCTAACAAATCCACGCTATGCTATTTTTAATGGGGCTGTGTTCTCCCCCCTAACCCATAACCTGGAAGCAACGTAAGGGTTTTTTTCTCTTACTAGTTTGCCAAATTCAGGCGATGGTATTTAAGAGAAAGGGCTTGGTAAAAGGATTGCCATGTAAAGAAAGAGTGTCTAATAGTGCCAAAGGCTTTTATTAAAACTTAAAACACTCTTGGTTTCATGCCTGCCTACATTAGGAGTTAATCTACCCAAGTAAAATAGAGTAAGAAGCAATAATACACGAGGAGCTAATGTTGTGCTCTCAGAGCAGAAGTGGACGGCTAAAACCCAAGCTCTGAAGGACTTTTCTTCTAATTAAAGTTCTGTTTAAGATTTACAGGACCATTAGATATTTTTGTTTGTTCCTGCGTCTGTTCGGGGTACTTTGTGAAAACGCTGTTCTGCATTATCATAGCAGAAAAATGATAACCAGGTTAATAATTTTATATTAGCATTGAAGTGTCACTGCATATCCAACTAAGTATTTTTCTACTGAAATTATATTTATTTGAAAAAATCATTGGTAGGTCCAATAAGGTCTGATTTAAGACAAATGCATGCCAAGGCAGCATTTAATTTACGATATTACTTTACGTTTCACTGCAGTTTGCAAGATGAATGTACATCGACGCTGTGAAACAAATGTGGCACCAAACTGTGGAGTGGATGCTAGAGGCATAGCTAAAGTTCTTGCAGATCTTGGAGTCACTCCAGATAAGATCACTAATAGTGGGCAGAGGAGGAAAAAGGTAATATTACTATTTAGTGTCACATAAAAAAGGAGATAAGTATGGATGTATTGTAACTTTACTAGTTGGGGTTCAATCCTGTTTACTTGACTTGCACAAGAATTTGTTTTAAGTCAGTACAGAACTAAGACTTTGGCTTTGGATTTATAAGTGAAAATTACCTATTCTGAATTTTTATATGAAATTTATTTTGACCTGCTATAATTTTGCGAACTTAAAGTCTGTATAGAATCTGGAAGGATCTCCCCTTTTTACTTTTGAGGAAAGAGATTTGACAGAGAGACAGTGTCTGACACAACTGTTCATAAAAAACTTAAGTGTCTCTGGCTCAGAATTGGCATTGGATAATTGATTGATTGAGACACAGCACTACTCCGTAATGTTGTAAATGCTCATAAATGAGCAATATGGTGATTCTCATGAAAAGGAGCTGTTTGCTGGATGACAGTTCTGGAGTTGTTATCACTATTATAGGAAGAACTAGGCTGTTCTAGAAGTAGAACGCATAGGTCACCCCAAGTACGTCCAAACCTGATAGACTTATTCTGGATTGATGATATGTAGCCTGGATCAGAATTCGGCCTCGTTTTCTATCCCTATTTGCATGATTGTGACAGCAGACCCATTGCTCTCACTTACAGAAATACGCAATTTTTACCATAATTTCTTAAAACATTGACATTTGGTTCTGTTCCTTTTCCTGATTTTTGCACACTTGGATCCCAGGTACACTGTTTTAAAATTTTACAGAAACACAGAACAGTCAGGAATAAATTAATTGATCTGTGACTCCTGGGAAAAGATGTTGTCATGTTGTTACCGCATGAATTAGTTTACAATGCTTGCTGGTACTTGTTGTAGTTAAATATATTTACTGGATAGATTTCTACACAGGCACATGGTGACTATACAAAACTTTCCCACTGACTGGGTGTACTTATTACTTTTAGTTCATCTTGAGAACCTATTTTTCTTTAAATGGATGGGTCTTTCTCTGTTTATATTATGGTTTCCATTTGATGTGATGCCATCTACTGTATGCTTCAGGTCCTGACAGTGAGAATCTATAGGGGTGGAACATCTTGACTTTTTTTCATACTTCTACTTCTGAATTAATGTTGTTAAACTAAATTTCCTCTTGGCATGGGAGAATCTCATAGCTGAGTACCCCTTTGGGAATTGTTCTTAGCTAATTGCAGGTGCAGAGACTCAACAACCAGTTCCTGGAAGCGCATCATCAGAAGAAGATAGGTCAAAGTCAGCACCCACTTCTCCATGTGATCAAGGTCGAACATCTCTCTTTTTCCTAACGTATATTGTTACATATTTTCCTTCGTTATGAGGAGTAAAAAAAGCTATCAGCCCCACCCTCTGTAGCAAAAAATCAATGAAGTAGTTACCACCGGAAAATAAAGAACTTGAATTTATGAACTGCAAAAACTTTTTTAAAAGACCTGCTTCTCGTGTTATTTAAATCTTGAAAATAAATGGCTTTTAAAGGGAAAATTATTAAACAGTCATCTTAAAATATTGTTAAGTTTACTAGATGAGTCCATGCCTAGCCCAATTTCTTTATCTAAGGAGGTTATATATTTTGTTCTGAGAGTGAGAACATTTTAAATAGTGCCACAGAACTTGAGAGCCTTTATCTATCTGAAAAGCCTCTATCTGTTAATACGTTTCTGAGATTAAATTGCCTCCTTTCAATTCTACACTGAACATTTGATAATAAAAACTTACAGACAGTTAGGCTATGCTAGCATGTCTGTGTGGTCTCTAGAGCCATGTTTCCTTTCAGTGATTTTTTGCATGCTTAGATTTGGAGACAAATATTTTAGTCTTGACTGATATGACCTGATTTCATTAAGCTGAACAGCGTGAAGGACAGAAGCTGTATGTCAGCAGCACTTTTTGAATCTGATCTGATTGTTGTTTTTAAAAATCAGAAGGCTGACAGATATCTTATGTACCATCATGTGTGTAAACTGGTGAATGAAAAATCTTTACACCAAGGCATGGGAAGATAGGTATTTTTATGTCAAATTCTTTAAAACTTATTTACAGTTGAGAAGTTTCTCACCCTTATTTTTAGGGAAGAGACTTTCAAAACTCCATGATAATAAGTACTGTAAGACCCCAAGTACAGAACTGATTTAAATTTGTCAACTTTTTGGTTTCACAGACAGCATGTTGGTTAAATAATATTTTTTAAATATCTGATGTTTTGCTTAAAATAAGAACAAAGAATTTGCTGAAACTCTTGCTTAAATTTCGCTTTTGTAGCTGTCCAGTAAAGTTGTTGCTTCCAAGGCCTTCAAGCAGAAGTGCTACGCAAGAGGTTGAGGCAGACCCTGAGGTCCATTAGTCACCAGGACTCGCTGTGTTTAGCATTGAGAACCCTTCAGAACCATTTAGCAGATCTACACAATTGCTGGTTAAAGTGGCATTAGGAAGTGGTCAAATACTTTATTGGCAGGTGTCTGATAAATGCTGGAGCTGAGTAAGACGCTCCATTCATGTTGACTTCAAGGACTGGGACGCCCAACTATCCTTTGAACTTTGGAAGATACAACTCTAAAATACTTAAACAGGAAGATGAGTAAGTGCTGCAGGAAGATAGGGATATTCAAAACAAAGTACTTCTCTGTGGTACAGGAACACCCAAAATCACTAAAACAACTATTTGGCCACTATTCTGACTTATCTGTCAAGTTTTGGGTATGTCATTCTCTAAGGTTCATTTTAAAAGGCCACCCTTCCTGTTAGAGCAGGATTTTGGCAGATTACTGTAAGGTGGAGAAGCAGTTTGCTAAATATGTGTTCTTAACCACAGAATGCCCTACGCAGCATTTGGGGATGATGAATGGCCCTTCTCAAAACCGATACAGACTAACACGGGCTGTTTTTCTGGTGATTGGTTAAAACAAACACTTTTTCTCACATTTCCCCAGAAATCAAAGAGCTGGAAAACAACATTAGGAAAGCGTTATCATTTGACAATCGGGGAGAGGAACACAGAGCAACAGCTACAACGTCAACAGACAACCAGCTGAACAAACCTGGGGAGAACGGTGAAAATGGGGAGGTCAAACAGGCCCAGAACAAGCGAATAGGCCTTGAAGAGTTCAACTTCATCAAAGTATTAGGGAAAGGCAGCTTTGGCAAGGTGGGTAGCTTGTTTTTAACTGGTGTGCTGGCTTTTTTTGACTGTACTTCTTTGAAAGTATTCATAGTGACATTCAGAAAGTGCTTCCATGCCAGGGCTTTCCTCCCATTCTTTACCCATTGGGTAAAAGCAGCTGTTACCCCCACATATCAGGAATATCAGCCTCCTGATCAGCTGGTATTTTCTGTGCTTTAGCTAACTTTGTTAACTAGGGTCAAGCCTTTTGAAACAAAATGTCAATGTTTCTCTATTTCAGGATATTGATAATGAAGACATACATACAGTTACATACATACTGTTCAACAAGATAATCAGTTGTGGTCAAGCAGGAAAAACAGCCCAGGAATAATGCTGTGGAGTTCTGAGTTCATTCCCTTTCTAGATAATACCCAGTTCAAGTTTACTTATTTCACAGAACAGTTTGTGTGCTTGTTTTTCCTTAGTGGGTGTGTTCAGTGCTGGAGGAAGCAGACCTTAAGCATTTCCACTCAGATACGATAAGTGCAAGAGACTTAGACAGCTGCCCAAAAATACCACGTATGCGGCAAAGATGTAACTTGCCAGATTCCTTCCCACAGTAGGGAATTGATGAGGATGGAAGGGTGTCGTGGTTTAACTCCAGCTGGCATCCAGAACCACGCAGCCACTTGCTCACCACCCTCACCCTGAGTTGCAATGGAGGAGAGAATCACAAGAGCAAAAGTGAGGGATAACTCATGGGCTGAGACAACGACAGAGCAAACTGCCTATTGGAAGCCACGCATGCGAGCAGAGCAAAACAAGAAACCTGTCCACTCAGCCATCCCCAGGAAAGCAGGGCTCCATTTGTGTGATGGTCACCTGGGAAGACAAATGCCATAATTCTGAACATCCCCCCTTTTCTCCTTCTTCCCGCAGCTTTATATATATTACTGAGCATGATGCCACACAGTGTGGAATAGCCTTTTGGTCAGTTGGGGTCAGCTGTCCTGGCTGTGTCCCCTTCCAACTTTTTGTGGGCTCCCAGTCTATTCACTCGCAGGGCGGTGTGAGGAGCAAAAAAGGCCTTGAGTGCTTAGCAACAACTGAAAACATTAGTTGCACTATCAACAGTGTTTCTCATCACAAATCCAAAACATAGTGCTACACTAGCTGCTGTCAAGAAAGCTAACTCCATCCTTGCTGAACCCATGGCAAAAGGACATTGCTGTGTTTACAGGGCTCATGGATTTTCTTTTCACAGTGCTGTGCACCATGGAATCAAAGAGGAGGACTGAAGTATGAATCTGTTTCACAAGTACAATCATCCTTCCTTCATATACGGGAACTGCAGATGCAGAGGGGCAGGGCTGAAGCATTTCTTTTGTCTCCCTGTTTACTAATCCTTTCTCTGAAGATTACCCTGGCTCCAAGCCAGAACTGACCTTAAACAGAGTATAGGACTTGAACCTTAAACAATAGTAGTAGTTAAAATCAACAACTTTAAAGTGCCCAGAGTGGTATGTGGGATTGTATATTAAGTTCATTACACACAAATCTCACTACCAAAAGTGGGAGATAAAAGTGGGAAATAAATTTCTGTTTTATATCAACTTCCTTCTGTTTTTAGTTTTTGAGAGCTCATAATAGGAGCTCATTAGGATATTTGAATGAGGGGATAAAATTTTTTTATATTCTGCATTCTTTACTAACAAACAAAATAGATATCATCTGTTTCACATTTAAAGAATACCAGAGATGTCTTTTTCTAAAATTACATTACTTTGCTTTTAATTTTATAAACATACAACTTAATTCAGGCAGGTATGTAACTGTCTTTGTATTTCCAGTGCAGTCAAGCTCATATGCAACCCTGCATTTATGGTATCTGTCGTGCTTATGTAAACAGAATTTCTGTTTGGTTTAGGTAATGTTAGCTGAGCTAAAGGGAAAAGATGAAGTATATGCAGTGAAGGTCTTGAAGAAAGATGTCATACTTCAAGATGATGATGTAGACTGTACAATGACGGAAAAGAGAATTCTGGCATTAGCACGGAAACACCCATACCTAACACAACTGTACTGCTGCTTCCAGACAAAGGTAAGCTACATGAATCTTATACTGGTTTGTGCCCAAGGAACAGTATTCATTATTTCCAGAATAAGAGACAGCAACATAAAAAATACGGCAATATTTCGAAAATATCTCTGGGAAGTTTTTGGCATTTCAGCAGTATTGAGCAGGAGTACTGGCTGCTGTTAAATAGCATAAATACTGTTACCTTGTAAGTACCAGGAGATGGCAGTAAATGAGTTAAAAAATTAAAAACCACAACACATGCATAAGCCACAAAAAAACTACTGAGGTGCCATTTTCTGGATTTCTCCTGTACATTAATATGGTGTATCGTTTGTTGAATTAACTACAAACATTTTTAACATCTAGTATTCAGAGTGAAAATTATAAAATGATTTGTCAGAAATGAGATTATGGCAGAACACTCATCTTCTCAATTTTCTTGTGCTGGGTAGTATACATGTTCAAAAAGAAAGGAAAAAGATATACTGCTGATCAGATAAGTTCCTATAGTGTTAATGTCTCCCATGTGCTTGAGGAGCAGGGAGAAGGAAAGGCAGAGAGAGCCGATATCAAGAGCCTGTTCCCATGGCATGTTCCTTTTTGGTAATTTTTCATACAGAATTCCTCTTCATAGCACATGTTTTGGATATACTGCTTAAAAGTTTGGATGTTTTAGCCTACTCTAGGATTTCTGAATCCAGTCAGTCAAAGTGCTTGAAACCAGTTGTGTTCACAGAGTATTTCTGGTTTTCATGTTTTAGTCCCTTATTTCACTCATGTCATTCAGATGAGCTGACATTTTTTTACCTGTTTATCCAGAAACCTTTATGGACAAAAAAAAACCCCACAAGGTGAATCTGTATTGGAGATAGAATGCCAATCATATATAATTGAATTTACAGAAGCATCCATTATTTGTGAAATGCCTGATAAAATGTTTACTATTTCAAAGCACTAAGGTTTGAACTTTTGCCTGTTGAACTAAATACTGTTGAACTAAATACAACTTTTGCCTGTTGAACTCATTTCAACAGGATGAGTTTTTGACCTGTAGGGAATAAGTTTAAACGTTAGTATATATGTAGACATTAGTTTATATGTGTGTTTTAAATAAAACACTTGAAAATCAGTCGGCTTCCTTCAAACTTCTGGGTTGGTTTTTTTTTTTCTTTCAGTAAAACACTAGATTGGAGTGTCTGAGTCAATTTAATGGATAAGTTTTGCAGATTAAATGAATAATTAAATTAGCATATTGAGCGAAATTCAGAGTTGCTAATGGTGTGTATGAGTATATGGGTGTGCATGTATAAATACATACATATTTACGTATTGTAACAAAAACTATGTATGGCACAAATGAGCAATTGCAATAATTGTATGTGTAGAATAACAGAAAAGCTGTGACTAAAAGATCTTCCAGCAAAGTTGTCAGGAAAGATAAATATGGCAGTGGGAAAGCCATAGGAAAATGGCTAGTAGGATCAAGATTATAGTGTATTCAAATACTCAAATAGCAAATCTGTAGTATGTTTATACAGTTCTTAAAATAGCGAAAATGCATTAGCATTTTATACGCTTTGAAGCTGACATAAAAAAAAGCCCAGGAAGGTGTGTATACAATTTATGTCTACAGAGGATGTTTCGTGTGCTCAGACTTTCATTTCATTTGAATATATGTGTGAACATACACTTTAAATGTTTTAACATATTGTTTTAAAATCTATAACTAGAATTGAGCATATTGTTTCAGATGAAGAAAGTGATAAAAAGATTGTACTGGGGTGAGGAATAAACTCTGAACAGAGAGGCACCTTTAGGTCTAAGGCAGACCGCACTTGCTGAAGTGTAAATTACAGTATCACCAGCCTTATGTGAATCATGTGGCAGAGCATTGGTAAAGATCAGTTTTACATTAAGTGAATTATGGGAGAAGATTCTCCTGCCGCTTCTCTGGTTTTCTGGACATTTCTTTCATTTTTTTATTTCTCATCTGTTCTCCCCTCTTTTGTATCATGCTTTCTGCCCTCCTCCTGGCTCTTCAAAGCCTGTCATCAAAGTAAGATATTCAGAAGGGAATCTATAGTTTGTGGCTTGGATTGAACTCAGAGGAATTGGTAATTATGTGATTTATAGTTACAAGTCATAGGCTAGTGACTCTTATCAGACAACCAAAACTATACGTAGTGATACCCAATCAAATTAAAAGTCCACAGTTGAAAAATTGGAGGATTTTTTTGAGCATAGCAGATGAACAATTTGCAAAGAACTCTCAATAAAGAAACCAAAAAAACATAACACATGTAAAAGCAATACATCTGCTAAAGCTATAAATTATTTATGAATGACAACAAATGAAAATGTACCAAGTAAATTAGTCACTGAATGATTTGCTCAGGTTCAGTGGAAAAACAGGTAGAAAAACTTGCTTGAACAAACATGGTCTGTGGTTAAAATAGCTTTACTGAGACAAAGGCTATTGTACAATAGAGTTTAAAATGTGTTTAACAGTAGTGTCTAGTTACTTACAGTGCAATTGTATGCCGTGCCACGACTGCTGTACTTTGCAGAACTGGTCCTGGAATTAAATTTTACATTTCAAGTAGACCATATTTGTCGTATACACCCTGACTCAATGGCAAGATTGACTCAGTATTCATTGTCAAAGCACTTAGAGGTTGACTTTTGTAATGAGATTACTTGCTTTGTTCCTCTTCCACAAAAATGTGAATGTATGAGCTCTGCTTTATATATTGCAATGTTTTCCTTCAGTAATAAGGTGAAGACACTGCATAAAAGTTGCCTAATACGCTTTTTACAGTAAATATGCTTCGTTATTATTTGTTTTTTACATGGAACAGACTTTTCATTAGTATCATTTACTAAATTATAGTATTATTATCACAACAAGTAGGGGGTCATATTTAAAATTATCTTGGAATTCAGAAATCATGCCAAATACTGGCATACCTTATGCACTAATGTGTTTTTAGCCCTACATATGTGAATTTACTTATAGCAGTCCTATCTAGCTTCCATATTTTAAAGGAATATTCTTGGGACTGGTACTTCTCATGTTCCTTCTTAATCCAAAAGCTAACTTTGATCAAACCAGTTTGCTTTAAGCTCATCAAAAACTGAGGCCCCAAAAACCTCAACATTCTGTTGAGTTATGTATATATTCGAATATTGCACTTCAGGGATTGTCTTGCAGTCTTCTGCAGTGATCTGGAAGTCGAGAGCTGGGTTCTGCTCCAGAGCTTGGGATAAAGTATGTGGAGCTGATGTATGATGTTTTGTTTGCAATAGTTTGAGGTATGAACTCAGGAACCCAGTCCTACACGTTACAAAGAATGTAAAATCTACTGGCAGGACTAGCTGATGCATGTTTTTACGTGAAAGGAGCTCACGAGTTTTTAGTGTAGCATATCTTATAAAACTATGTCACAGTTAGATAGTATTTTTCAACACTCCTATACTCTGGCAGCATTTCCCTTCTTGTTCTGCCAGAATACGGTCAATACATCTATCGTATTCAGAAGTTTGAGTTCTGTTTTGCTTGTGATCTGTCATCTGGGATATAAATGAAGAATACTGGATTCTGTGTTCGGCACTCCCATAGTGAAACTTGCCCAAGGCCTAGCATACAGCGTACAGCGTTTTTGTAATAACTGACCTTTGCTTATCATCTTGGATTTGTTCGGGACTTCATTGTGTCCTTTATTGAGAAAATGTAGGGCTTTTTCAGGACTAGTACTGTTTACATTCTTTTTTCAGTCTTCCTCCTATCTTCTCTTATTCTTCTTCTATGTGCTGGTTCCTTGTGTTTCCAGTAGGGATTATCGTACCTGACAATAATGGTGATGCTGCCCAATTCCCCACTCCAGTGTGCTTTTCACTCCAACCTCATACCATGCTTCAGTGATCAACTATGGAACAGTATCAACATTAGGTTTTATTGATAATGCTTCAGGCAAGTGACTGACAAAGTGGGGTTAAGTATTTCTAGAGCTATTTTCAATGAAGAAATTCTTGTATTTGTGGTACTTAATTCACAGTTGGAAGTTTCAGAACTGTGAAAATTAAAGTCTTGTAATGGAAAGTTGAGATTCTACCAAATAAAGGTATAACTAGCTTTGCTTTATTTCTCCTACACCCTTGTCAACCTTCTTCATAGTACATAAAATTTTCTAGACCTTTACCCTGTGAGATACAACACATATACGTGCATGTCCTATAATTTATAATGAATTATCCTAATAAATACTTTAGAAATAAAATGTTTTATAATTAAGGCAGTGAAAGCCTTATGCAATAATTACTTATAAATTTAGAAGAGTAGAGAGCTACTGATTCAACGTCTACCATTTGCTTTTTTTATCCAACTTCAAGAAATTAGATAAATTGGGAACTAGTGCTCTCCTGCTCTTTTCAGAGTACTATCTTCAACAAATTGCTTTGTACACAGGCATAGTAGAGACTACTATTAGCACGGAGCAATGTTCCTGTTGATTGATAGTATTGCATAACTTGTAGAGGACCCTTAGTCAGCATTATAGCTATTTCTATTAGAGAAAACAAGTAATTAAATAAAGGATAGAGAGAGTCAGAAAGTCAGTTACTACAGGTAAATAGTTAGACTTATCATAGAATCTTCATGATTGGAATATCCCACCCATAATTTTTTTTTTTCCCTTACAATTGTCTGCATGTCAATGCAGCATACCTATTCATAGCATAGCTCCTGAGCTGACATTCAAGGCCATTCACTTTTCCTGTGTTCTGGTGTTGTAAGGTAGAGATTAGCCACACTGCGGTGGCAGAACTGAAGGACATCTAGGAACAAGCTGTAGTGACCCTATGATGCTGATCCCTTAACTGTTACGTTCTATGTAGTGGCTTACGACTGGTTTATCCTAGATTGTGAGTACTGTGCTTCAGGTGCTATTAATTTCTGCAGATCTGCATGGTATCTAGCACGCTCTGGGTAATCCTAGAAGGCTGGTGTTTATAAAGCTAAGACGTTGGAGATTTTGTTTCCGTTTCAGCTGTCACGTCACGATGTTCCTTAGTGATTTTTGGCAAATCTCTGAACCTGCTTCTGCATCAGACCCCTCTGTAAACACCAAGAGTAATCAGTCCTTCTCCTACTCTAGGCTTGCATTTAAATGTTTCCAAGGAGGTTTTGGAAGTCCAGTGGTACAGTATTATAACAATGTACGAAGATCGGTAGGGGAAAGTGCAACATTGCAAAAGGTGTAAAATGGAGTTCCATTTTTAAAGTGGCTTGTTTTATTTCTGTAATAAAATGTAAAACATCAAAAAGGAAGGAGAATCATATGCTTATGATGTCACAAGTCATGCTTTCTAAGTTAATTTAAGAAGAATCACTGCAGTATGTGAGCGCAACTGTATTTGGTAATGTAAAAGCAAGTCTTATTTTTCTTACGTGTATTTGTACAAAAAAGTAAATGTCTTCTGTAATAATAGCTCAGAGGAGTGTCATTTATGATATACAGTGCAAATTAACCTAACTGAATGGCCACTGTTACATTCATCTGGGACTAATCAAAGGTTATAATCCATTTTATCTGGTATTCTTCTACTTTTGTTGCTAAGCAGCTAAAGCCATTATGCAGATATTGCTATATGGGTGTAATCTGTTTAGCACAAGTTTGCATTGCCTTTTATTACTGATTAGTGTCAAATTAGAACTTTTTAGGGCCCGATTCTGTTCATTATTATTCTTGCTTCAGTGGATTTGTACATGTGTGGGACAAAAGACTGAATTAGCCCCTGTATTTTTAGCTACTTCAGTGCTAAAATATTTTAATAAAAATTTAAATATAAAATTATTGACAAAGATTTCTTAATAATAAGTGTTAACTGGTAAAAAGGTAGAATAAAATGGTAGGTAAGTATGGAACAATGTTATTTATACTGTTTATATTGTGGTATCTTTTTATATACATTTATGCATATTTATATTCAAACTCAATTTTAATATTTTATTTACCTATATTATTATATATGCATACACACAGAATATGTGCAATAATAGATGTTTTTTAATTCCTAGCTGGTTTCTACAGGCAGTTCATATCATAAGAAATGAAAATGAACTGATATCGACCCATTCTTCAGAATATTTTCTGAAGCACTACAAATGAGAGTGGTATCTGGTGATGCTTTATATATCATACAGTCAAGAAGTCACGTAAATACGTGAAATTTTGGTAGAATAAGGTTTTTCAGAGATCTGGGTGCTGTATGTGTTGAATTTAGATTTCCTGTTGACTGCTACACAGTATTAAATACATTGACCGTGATCATTGTATTGTCTAAAAGTAGACACTGTGGTCAAGAATAGTTGGAACGGTGAAGCTGATGATTAAATACTGTAATCATTGTCTCTCACACACACAAGCCCCTGTTTCCAGCATGATGACCCGGTTTGGGGAAACTTGCTATTATGCTGCTCAGTTATTGCTAGCTGCTCTTAAGGATTATTAAAGCCTGGTTAGCTCACTGAAGATTCATTGTTCACATTAGCCCTTTTAGTGTTAAACTTCAAGTCAGGCTATCAGTGCAGCCAGGCTCATCAAGGGCCCGTAGGAGAAATTACTCCTCCAGCATCAATCAGAAGAGTCTAAATGCTTTTCTTTCAGACAGGAAAGACTTATTTTGTGATGTAGCACCCAAACTGAAGAGGACCCTTTCACACCCTCTCAAAGCTCGGGCTTGTTTCTAGTTTGCATGTATAAAAGTGAGTGCTGCAGCTGCAGCTCCATGGATTGCTTTGCTGTAACCAACTGAGGCCTTGACAACCCCGGGAATAGTCCCCGAGTCCGCATCTGTGACCAGAATTCACTGCAACTGCTGTCATGAAATAGGTGAGGGCAAGCTGGAGTTTGTACTGATTTCATTTGCCTTGGTCCTCATGCCTGCATGTTAGGGTTTTAAAGTTAACTATGCCAGTAGTTCACTGTGTTAGAAACATCTTTGTAGCCAAGCGTAGAATTCAACTTCAGGATTTTAATCCTGATATGATCATGTGCAGCCAGGAGGTTTCTGGGATAACAGGTGGAGCTAAGGGCCTTTTAGGTACTGGTTTCATATCTCTTGAACAGAGTAGCTGGAACTACATATTGCACATTTTTTCTCTTGAGAAAATGCATTTCTACAGTTGAGGCACGTTTGAGGGGGGGAATTTTCAGAATATCTACCAGATGCTTTGCCAGTAACTTTCCTGGCAAGTCTGTCTGTCTTGCACATCATGCTTTAGCAGAGATCAAGGAGACAAGAGTATTGTCATCCAAACAGGGCGAAGAGGGTAGCAGACTTTGAACAGAACTGGAGTAGACCCAACATTTACTGGGTCCACAAAATCTCTGTATGAGCTTGCACTGTGGCTGTGTTAAGATCATGTTGGTTGGTTCCTCATCTGGCATTCTTAATCTTACACCATTTGTGGGAATGGAGTACTGTTCCTCAGCCAGCAGGATAACTGAACAATGCTGCTTTAAATGAAACCCTGCAGGTCAAGGCTGGATTGTGTCTTTAGTTTAGTTTCATCTTGGGAAAGAGGAGTGGGAAGGATATAGGTAAATCTGCCTTGTGGCAGCAGACTTTGAGAGAAATGTGCTGGATTGGTTTGTAGCAGGATCTGTCACGCTGCAGCCGTGTGCTGTGGCCCTCCTTTCTGTCCTTCCTCTGCACCTCGAGACCATCCTCACACTTGGTGTGGGATCCTCCTTTTGGACAGAAGAGACCTGAGTACATGACCTACATGAACCCGCTGATCCTTTGTCCTAGCACCCTTCGTGCTTTTACTTTTATTTCATAGTTGTAAAGCACTATTCACTATTTGCCTCTAATGGTTTCATTATAAAAATGAATTTTTAAAAATAAAACCTATCTCTAAAATAAGTGGAAATGTAATACTCACATGGGTAGCTATCAGGATGCCTTGTTTGTGCTAGTTAACTGTTTTAAATGCTATTTAAAGAAAGCCTGTTTTACCCAAATGGTTGTGGGAAAACATTTAATACTGTGTTTGTTAGGTGTTGCTCTTACAAGTAAACAACTAATGCACCCCAAAGGAAGAGTCAGGAAAACGGAAACTGCATATAAAATTTGATTCTTCTGCTGCTTCTTTTCTAAATGCAGGAAATGATTCTCTTTGGAATTCATTTGGGCACTTTAATACAACCTTTTTTTTTTTGTAACAACAGTAAGCTTAGTAAATGATAATTGTACACGAGAGAATTTCACCATGGGAAAGAAGTGGAATTTACAAAACATTTGGGTTTTCATCTTTACTAAAGTTTTCATTGCTTTTTTTGGCATGTACACATGGTAATTTTAGTTTTGGCATATCACGTCTTCTGCACCATGTGTGAGGTGGGACAAACCTGACTAGGGTATAACTGAAATTACACTTTATCTCTTCTTCTCAAAACCACACCATCGGATTATTTTTACACTGTTAATGGGTGTTTGAGAAGATTTAAGGGAATCCAGTTTATGCCATTTTCTCTCACTTGTGGGTGAGTACTTTTAGCAGAAACGCACACAGCTTTTTGATGGCAGCAGGGTTTACTCTTGCCTAATTACTGCAGACTGAGTAGTGATGCGCAGCCTGTAGTCTCATGCTTGTGTGTGGGGAAGTGTGTGGAGACCTTCTTTGTGTTCCCATGTAAGGTGAGCCCAAGGCCATTATGTAAGCTGAGAAGTATTCAATGCATTGTTTTATCTCCTTAAAAAAAGAAGACAAAGAGAGTGATGTGTAGTGTAAACTTAGCGGTTAAGAGAAGTGACTCTCTGGAGGAGAGCGAGTGGTGTGTCACTTGTGGGCCTGTGAGTCCACAGTGTCTCTCTCTGCGCCAGGGCTGAAAAGCTGTATGAAAAGTATATACAACATCCATTAATAGTAAGAAAGAGTAAATGTAGATCTATGAAACATGTACAGGTAAATTGTATCTCATCATTAATGCTTTCTGTTCTTTTCTAGTTAACTGATCGGTCATTAAAAAGTAATTGTTCAGAACCAAGGAAACATGAATAATAAAGACTCCATCCAAGTCCTGGCTGTGTTTATTGATATAGTAGTTCATAAGAATGTAAAAAGTGTTGTTTAGCAATTGGGAGATCAGGACAGTGAACGTTAGGTTTTGGACTCTGCTATTTCATCTTACAGCCAATGGCTATGAACTACTGTGAAACGCTTTCTTTTTCCATTCTCCACTTTCCATGTCTAAAAATGTGCATAGTCACCCTTAAATGAGACTGAAAAGAGGGAAAGGGCTGGGAATTTTAGCTAATGTTCCTTTTCATTGTAAGTAGAATCTGATGATTACTGAAGCATGAATTATTTATATTGTCATCTCAGAATTTATGCCACTAGCATGTCTGTTTTATCATAAAACTAGTATAAAACAGTGTTTTAAATTATTTGCCAAAGGGAGATCCCATGCTTAATTTGCTCACAGTCTTTCTCCTCCTACACAGTGTAGCATAAATATTTCGCTTTTCCCACATTGGGTGTACTAATGCATCTTTTCCTGCATTACACAGTGTATTTAATAACTGTAAGTCTCTTTCCCCGTGCATAGCGACTCTCTGTGTGTACGGTTAGCTTTGTTGTGATCAGACCACTATGTCCTCTAAGGACTAATGAGGTTTTGTTGGAATGGTATGACTCTCAAAAATAATTATCACCCAATGACACTACTTTAAAGAATTTAAATAATAGCAGTAACTATGCTAGAAAAAATCTTTCTTCTTTTAAAGGCAGTATGTTATAAGGGAACTGAATGTTTACGGAAAGCACTCTGAAGGTTAACTTACAAACTCAACTACTTTAATTGTGTATGGAATAATACCAGCTAGTAGTAAGTCTACGTATTTCCATAGACTAATTTTTAAGTTGTGACCTAGAGAGGCCACCCCATTTTATCCTTAATACATCCAAGAAAGACCCAGTTAATAATTCTTCCTTTCAGAGTATGTATACCTTGCCAAGTATCCAAGAAGGAAAATTGTCCTTTTATGTACTTAACTTTCTATTCAGCCGATAGAGGGATAAAAGGGATTGATTTCATAAGCTTCTATAAATATGTTTTTCCAAAAATCTTCACAGAATCACACAAGATAAATAAATTCAAATACTCTAACTGATAAGTGATTTCTTGAAAAGTCTGTGGTGGTACTTATTTTCTCTTTTCTGTCTTTAGAAACCCAATATTAAAATAATCACGCAAAATTCTGACACTTAAAAATGCTTCCTGATTTGTACAAAAAACTACACGCTGAAGATAAGACGCACTGTTTTCTTCTGTGCTGCTTTACTCATTTTAGAGGGTTTGGATGGCTTAGATAATGGCAGAATTTTGGATAGTGTTTCCTGTTGTCTGACTAATTTATACTTGTGAATTGCCAGGGTTTTCATGCTTTACATATGCTTGCCAAAAATTAATCATGTTCTGGAAACAGGAAAGTATGGAAAATAAAGTAGATACAATTAATGCTTTTAAAGGTCACTGTTGCATTTATAGAACTACAGAAATCCAGACAGTGAAGAGAGGTGTATGAATAATGACTTTCAATAGGTATTGAAAAAGCCTGGCTCAGGTAACTCATGTTTATAATATAGAACAAAAAAATCAGTGTGTGGTGCATACACAGATTAATGGAGATTTTTATAAAGGAAGGGTTATGAAAACATGTTGAACAGAGAATGTTATTTGTAGACTAAGGATTTTGCATATATTTATCAGTTTTCATTAATTCTCTGTGGTCATGTAATGTTTCTCTTGAAACGTGAATTTTAACCTCTTGCTAGATTCCTTTCATCCTCTTTCAGAAAGTTAATTTGTACAAAGGGCCAAAGAAAAGGCAATACCAGGCTCTGATCTCATGATGGACTGCATAAGACATACTAACGTAAAAACAGCCAACAGCTTCTTTGGCCCAGTATCCTGTCTCCAGCAGTGCCAAAGCAAATGCCCCGGAAGAACGTAGGTACAGGGTAAAGCGTATCATGATATTTTTCCAGAATGCTATCCCAATATCCGGAGATCAATGACTTGGACATTTCCTGAGCCAAAGATGGTGGTTTTGCATGTAATGAGGTGGCACCTTTGCACATCTTTGTGGGAAGCATTAAAAGTGAGAAACTATTTAGGAATGTAAATGTTGGAGAGCATTGTGTTTTGCTCTCCACCCTGGAGTGGAGAAATCCTTTTAATACCACATCCGCAAACGGACAACCCTGTAGTGCGCCATAAATATTTATACCGTTTCTATTTAACAATATTTCTGAAAGTAGTGCCTATGCCACTAAAAATCTCCAAACTGATGTAGCTGCACTGTGTTTCTCCATCATCTTCTACAGTAGTGAAATAATGTATCTGATCACCTGGAAATAGCAACTAAATATACTGAGGTTTTTCAGATAGAAAAAATCAGGATTCCCTACAGGTGTTTTGATATGTGTTTCCATAATTATTACGCATACACTAGATAAAAAAAAAATATTACATGCTGTAATACAGGTAAATACCATGTAATAAATTAGATAGAACAGTTCTCAAATTACATTTTCCATCACTCAGAGCTAAGGTACTGAAAGAAAGAGGTACGTGTTACGGGATCTTGTGCTTTCCCATCAGGAACATAAGCAGTGAACCACAGCTGGCAATGTTATGCCAGAGCCAAAAGGGCATCATGCATAATGCATTAGATTTAATTAAGAAGCATGCCAAAGAGTGATGCCATCCTCTTTCAGATTTTCGGTCTGCAGTGTTCCTTTGTTGAATTTCTGAAGTAGGATTGAAATAAAGGTTATTTTAAACTTATTTCAACCACTTTTTAACACGTTCATCTGAGCATTTCTTAAAGAAAAGACAGGGTATAGAAAACTCTTCCATAAATGAGGATAGCTGTGTTGGATATATTGATGAGCATAACCCATGGATTCGTTTATGGACCCATACAGTAGGAGAACAAGTTCTAAAAGAGAAGTTAATTAGCTTCTTTGGACATCGCTTGTTGTATTTTTAGACAATCAAAGAGTAAAAATAAAATAAGGCTCGGGCAGGAAAAGGGGCTGTCGTTAGGGGCTTAAAATTCAGTCTAGCCCTGTCATGTATTTAACTCCTGGAAAGTCCTCTTTGGTTGCATTCAGATGTGAAAACCTTGGTGGTCATGTTGCCGAGGTCTCATTCACACAGGCCTGTGCCACATGTTCACTTTGTGCATTGCATATATAAACATCCCCTTCATGCTTGCCCTATTCAAGAGCAAGTCCTTTAATGGCAACTTCTCTATTGCAGCAGTGTCAGAAAGGAAGCTTGGAGAGCTTTTCTAGTATAACGAGAAACGGGAAGATCGTATCTAATGAGATTTCTGGATCAGAAATGAGGGAGTTTTAGATAGCAATCTGAATTTAAAGAGGCTTAAGCTCACCAAACCTCTGAACTTTTGGAAATTTGCCATGAATCTGTGGGAAAAGTTAGGAAAAGAGTTGTTGCTGGGTGATATGCCCGAGGAGATTAACTGCTTTCCACAGTGCAGTTTAATGTGGTATTATTATATAAAACACTCGAAGTGGTTCAAATATCCCTTGGGCTAACATGTAATCTCAGCCACATGTGTAACCCAATATCCTGAGTATTGCTTCACTCTGCTTTTTAACCGGATTTAGACTGATGATTTGGGTCTAGGAAGCCACAGGCAGCTCCCTAGAACCTAAAATATCACCAAGTTCAGGCTTTGATACACAATGCAGACTTCATTAAAATTCGTTAACCATTATCTGATTGCACAGTGAATATCATTCAGTAAATAGCATTGGCAGAAAGGAGGTTTATTTACTGGCCTCGTCCAGGGAAAAGTAATGTTTTATCCATTAGTAGTATGTTGGTTTTAAAATTGTTTACATTCTTTGAGGAAATGTGGAAGCTACTGCTTGAAGAGGTTAGAGGACATATAAGTGTATGGGTCCTTTTTGAAAATATTCTTGAAGCAAATGCTAAATTACATTATCTTAAGTAACAGACAGCAGAGAGAACATTGTGTCTTGGCAAACTGAATTTACTGTGTTATATTTGAATAAAGAAATCTAAACTATGAAAAAAGTTCTGAGATCTTATCATGATACCGTGAAGAATTATACCTTTTTTTTTTTTTGGTCCTACCCACAAGTTTTGCTTGCAAGTTACAGTCTTTGTCAAATTACTGATGGTCTCAGAAAGATAAACAGACTACAAATAAAATTATTCGAGGGTTTAGGTAGAACGCTTAGAAGGTTAAAAACACGATAATCTGTTAATGAAAAATTCTGAGGTTTTTAATTATTTTTCCTTTTCCTTCTTTTTCCCTGTAAGGGTAGATGTCTGTTAATTTAACAAGCTTTCCTTAAAGCTCTCCTTTGAATTATGTAAATTGTTGTCCCATAGAAACCTTACGTTATAAACTTCAAAGGAGTCTCACGAAGCCTCGAGGTGAAAGTAGGGGAAAATTTCAAAAAGACCTTCTCTCCTATGGAACTAAAGACATGGGAAATTGTGTCAGTACAGCTGAAGTTTACTTTGAAATGCTGGGTTAGCACGACCACAAAGTACCGAATGGGAAGCTTCAAATCACTGCTGGTGTACTTACTGAATCACAAAGGCTAGGTTCGTGCAAATTGTTACCGCTGCTCTTTTGTTCCTAATTCCAGACAACATTTTTTAATGATTCATATACTTTTTCTTCAAATGAAATATTGCACTGGGCCATGGTTACAGCATGTTATATTCTCTGAACATGTTTTAGTCCAGTTGTAGAAATGCAGTGCGAAACCACTGGGGCAAATATAAACTACAAGTTCAACGTTTCGTAATCTTACAAAGATAGAATCTACTTACAAAGAATATCCCATTGGTATTCTTTCTCCTAAAATATGATCTTTCTTTCTAATTCTTGTTAGTTATCAGACACCGATTGCATCGTTCTGCTTTACCAGCTCGCTGTGTTGGTCTGCCCATTCAGTTCTTGTGGCCTGAGCGTACTTTTTGATCCTGAACTAACTTTGCCCCCTCCTTGCCTTTTTTCACATAACACAATTGCTATAAAGGAAAAGTAAAACAAATACATTGGAAGCTACTGCATTGTTTTTTAATTCATTTTGAAAATAATTGTGTGAACCTTTGACATCAGTTTTGAAATATACAATTCGCCAGTTGTTGTTTTCAAGATACTGATGACTATCAAGAAGTTGTTCATATATTATATTCTTCAATATGCTGAAAAGCTTTGCTGCTTCAGGGACAGAACGCTCCGCAGCTTGAAGTTTAAAGCCTAAAATAATTGAAATTAGAAAAATAAATACAGTCATGCTTCTCTTTGATATACAGAGTGAAATCAGTTTATTTATAATGAAAGATAGCACCTTTTGTTTGCGTTATTTTTTTAATGAGAGCTCAAACTTAAGGAGAGTGAGATAATATGTGTCTGCAATCACAGATACAACTACTCGTTTTTTAGAAATTCAGCAAATATCTTTTATGGGTGGTCTTTTAAAATTTGTAGTTGCAATCCTGTTTGCATTATCCAAAAACAATGCATTATTCATGCATTATTTAAGGAAAGGCATTTTCCCTTAACTTTGCATATGTAGTGAAAAAAAAATTCCTGAAATGAATTTTCCGTATCTTCTCAAGCTATTATGAAGTTCCCATCACTCCACTGTTCATAAATACCCTTGACATTTTCCTAGCTGATGCTCGTAATCTTACCAAGCCACTGGCTCTTTCTGCTTATTTTCTTAATATAAAAAGCTGTTGAGCCTACTTTAAAACTTGCCGGTATTATACACATGGGATGGCATTTCTGACAGATAAGCAACACAACTGAGTCTATAGACATTCTTCATTTTTACTTACTGCTTATCAAAACCTTTATTTATTTTTGCATGTTTTTAATCTTTGTATATTCTTTGTAGTCAGCCTTGATACTGAAAAAAGGGTACTGAAAGCTCTGTCTTGAAAGCCATGTCTTTAAAAATAAAGTTTGTGTTCCTACTTTATCACTGTTTGCATGGAACAATTAAGTGAAGCTACAAAAGTTGTAACTGGAATTGTGATTTGATCCAGAAGTCATAAAAGTTATTGTGCTTTTGATCAGGCTCATAATGATGAAAGCAAGATACTCTGTGATGGCACTGTGTAGATTTTAGGGATGTTTTATAACATTTTACTGCTGCAGTCTGTCATCTCATGAAAATGTTTATGGAAAGAATACAGAAAATCTACTCAGTCTGTATCTGGCAGCCAGGTATAAGTCATTGAAGACTTTTTTCAGGATATTGCCCAATTTGTGTGGGGAGGGGGGATTGAGGTTGGTTGATCTGTTTGAATAGTGACTACATTTAATTCAATGAAGCTGAAAAAGTGAAATTAACTATTCAGGGGTGAAAAATGGAAAATAAACGGTTTGGGTCTGTTTGTACAAAAAAAAAAAAAAATACCGATGTTTTATTCCAGGCCATTTAAACATTGACCAGTTAATAGTGTGGTTTCATGATATGTGCACACTGATCTGAGACCATGCTGCTGGTGGATGAGGGCGTCTTCCCCTTTGCTCTGTCTTGCTGGGCGTACCCAGTCTTTCCATTGCATCTGTTCCAGCGAGGCCTTGTGTGGATGAGTTGGATCAGTTTGCTGGTAAAGCTGAAAACTGAAGTTACAAAAAATAACGTGTGTGTCAATGAGCAGCTCTAACCTGCCTGACACACCCTGGTGCCTAAGAGGCAGCAAGCGGGAAGGACGATATTGCTGTCCGCAGTAGCAGTGCACTGCTGAGCCAGTGAGCCAGCTGTGAAATTCCATGTAGCTTTTGCCTATCCAGACAGCAATGGATTTTCTTCTTAAAAGAGTAATAAGAAAATTTGAACTGCAGTTTTTTTCACATTGGTGTTTTGGGGCTGTAATCACCTTAGATCCTAAACTGGGATCCTGAACTCTTTATTCACATGATTGCTATTAAGTTGCTGATGAGAATGGAAAACAAGATTTGTGGGTCAGTTTTGATCCTTTCGAAGATAATGGTTATATTCCCACTGATTTCAGAAGGGTCAGAAACATTAGCCTTCCTTTTTTTTTTTTTTGCCATGACCAGAAGTACGTAGCACAGATGAGATGTGTCATTTTGTCATCTATTACAAATTCAGCTTTTGTCACTGCAAATATGTGAGCAGCATGTGCGGTTGCTATTTTGTTTCTGGGTTTGGGATTTTTTTTATAATTTTTTTTAGTTTTATTTGTTGTTAATTCTAGTGTTTATAGTCAATGAAGCCTCACTAGCAGTTGTTATACATAAATTAATTACACTTTTAAGAGGACATGCTATAATTTTCCATGTCCATCTTTGGAAGTAATTATTTCATGGTATGTTACCTATGCAGTAGAGGACTTATAATGGTTGATCCCAAGTGGAATGTAAAATATCTGAATGTGGATTTTTAAAGGACAGGGAAAAAAATTGGCTGGTAGGTTCTGTATATCAAATGCAGCATTTAATTTGGAAACCAGCTAGAGATTGCAGAGCATTTGTATTATAATGTACAGTGGTGTTGGCACTCTCCAGACACGTTGATCTTTCAGGAACTTGCACGTCCTTTTGTATTCCCCTTTCTTCAGGCAACTTTGAACTTTCTCAAATACCCCTGTGACTGCCTGTCACTATCTTCTCACAGGGCTGCAAGCTCTCTAGGCAGGATCAGCCCCGCTCCCTGACCGCTGCTCTGCTTAGCATCACTGCCAAGCACATAGCTGCTGGTTTGAAGTCTGCAATCTTGACATACTGTGTTTCAACAAGGCCTGACTCAGATAGATACAAGTCTTAACCTGCTGGCTGCATTTACTTTGTGCCTTACCCACTGTCACGGGAGTTCTTGGGATGAAACAGATAAAATAGGAATGCCAAATAGACGAAATAACGTGAAACGCATGCACAAGTGAGTTTGCCATTGCTGTTTTGATTGTGTACATCACATTTCTGTATGACTCGATACTAGAGAAACAGTTCAAATACCATATACATTAGACTGGAAAAAAATACATTGAAACTCACTGGGAAGAAAAACGCTCGGTGTTGAAGGCTTATGACTGATGATGCGTGGAAATGATACCTGCTGGTCATCATCTAGCAAAAAGAGGGTCACAACAGATGTCCATGTGGTTACTTTTCTGTGTTACAACACAGTCACATTTTTAATGCAGAAAGAAATTATTTGTGTGAAGAGAAATACGGGGGAGTATATTATACTGGTAAGCTGTTGATATCTGTCTTTCAACAGAAAGGCTCTTTTTGCTGTAAACCAACACTATGCATGCTGGAGGCTAGGAGACTTTTTTTCCTGTTGATTTTTCTTCCAGTTTTCTAACCACAAAGTCTTTTAGCTTTCTGTTTCCCACAGTTCAATATGCTGAAGTCTGTCTTCAGATAACTTTCAAGATGTGTGAAACTTGATTTACCTGGATTCAGAGATGGATTAGGTCTTGTGTACATCCAGGTCATCTCTGTCAGGAGTTCTTAAAAAGTTTTTTCCTTAAGATTTCCTGTAAATTTCTTTCATCTACAACTAGGAATGTCCTATCATGTATTTGCTTTCACTCTAGATACAGCATAGACGTTTCGAGTCAGGCTTGCTACTAGCCGTTTTTTGTGTTGGGTTTTTCTGGGGGTTGGTTTGGGTTTTTTTAACATATGCACTGGTACTGTTGCTGACCTCCGTTAAAGGTGTTTGCTAAGTGCAAAATTTTAAGTCCTAGATGTTGAACTGTGTGGGGTTTAAAGAAAAAAAAAATCTAGGTTTGCACTTTTACTGACCCAAACTTTCATTCATCATAGAATTCTGTGCTTAATCTGTTCTAGGATCTCTGCCATAATCTTATCGCTTTAATTATAGTCCCCAAAAATGCAAAAAATGTTATATAACTCTTTCTGAACTTGTTTGGGCTTCTTATAGACATGCTTATGTGGCAGGAAAAACATTATGCAGTCCAACAGTGGCACAGGGGAAAAGTCATGCAAGCAGCAATTAGGTTCTGATTTTCTGAAAAGAAACTTCTATAGTGTTGGCAAGAAATAAATTTTGAAACATTAAATATTACATCCCAAAGAATAGTTTCATTCTAGTTCTCTGAAAAATGTAGACTTCATGATCTGAAGACTGCAGTTGAGTAAATTTTAATTTTTTAAATTGTAATTATTGCAAACTTTCCGGTTTTCCTTATGAAGTCAGGTTCTAACAGATTTTATGTGTGTCATAAAATTACTTGCATCATCTTCTGTCTGTAATTTTGAAAACTATAATTTCATTGTTTTCACATAGAGTTAAAAACCATTTGGGATTTATGTATATTGTAAAAATCTATGTCTGTAGAGGTTACCCAGCTAGAATCAGAGTGACTTTCTGCCTTTTCACATCGTGAAGGCTGCCTGCATTTCCTTTCATGGGGTCCCTGAAAAGAAGAACTTTTAAAACGGTGGAAAAATTAAGTTGTTCCTACATATTGTTGCCTGTGCTGAGGAAACCAGTTACAAGTTTGTCATTAATGTTGTCATAATTATAATACTAAAGGAAGCAAAAAAGGAGGAACTGGATTTTATTTTCAGTTAACAAATCCTGTTTGTGTGTGTGTGTAAATTAAAGGTTTTTAAGGACTTTTTTTTAAAGAGCTACTGACCTTCTGAATTGTTTGTTAACTCTATTTCTAAGTTACCTTCTTTATTTGTGCATGCTTTTTTTGGTGTCTTCAGACTCAATTTTGTTTTAAATCTGTCATGTTTTAGTACTTCTTTTTTTTTAATGTCAAATAACAGGACATAAAATCATAGTAAAATTTAGGCTTAGAAAGCAGAGTCAGCTTGATCGATCTGCCCAGAGCCAGAAGGTCTCTCATTTAGATATTGCAAGCGAATCTTAATGTGACAGTAGATCAGAGCATTTGCAGAGAACTCAACTCATTTGGTGGGAGCATAACAAAAGCAGTTTCTGCAGGATTAGCTTTCTGAATACTCTACTGCGTGTTAAAAGTGCTATGAGAAATTCCGTCATGCATAAGAAACACGTTGGCTGTTGAATAATTTCATGGAAATGGTATGTAGTTGTACATATTTGTGGATACAGACAAGATAGCGGCAAAAGCATTTTTACTAGTGTTCAGGCCATCAGAATTATTGGAAAATATGGCATATTGTTGGACCAGAACGATCATTCTTGGTGAATAACACATATGTTTTACAACCCAACAAATTGTCTGGACTCAAAGAATCTGAATGTCGAAGCTGCCATTAAGCTGCCACCATTATCTCACTATGTCATGTTAATTCATAACTCTTGTAAAATCTATTATATGAACTCCAAATATATAATGCACAGGGCACAAAAGTTGTTGATATTTAGGAACAGCCTGCTTGAACGGCTATATTGTTTTTTTTAGTAGATATCCAGACTTCCAGTTCTTGTGTGCTTTGTCTTTGAAGTTTCTGGATTACAGTCAAGAATAATCTGGGCATTTTGAGGGGTACGTCACATTTTCATTTTGATAATGGGGAATTGCTTGTGTAACTTCTTGGCTTTGGTGGTTGCCACGTGAGAGTTCTACTTGAAGATCACAGTAACACAGAAAGTCATTGTTTCATTTCCCCTTTGTTAGAGCTTTAAAAGTCACCCACATGTAATTGGTGACAGCGAACGTCTGTAGTACCAGTCACATCCCTGTATCACTAACAGAGTCTGCCAGAGGAGCCCGGGGGCTTCCACAGTTTCTCCCTGGAGCAGGGGACTTTTCTGGCCAGAAGTTCTTCAACTGGACTTCGGTTTGTAATGCTTTTTCCATTAGTGGTGGTTGTCTGTCCTAGAAGAGGCTTCATTCAAAATGTAAAACTCTGTGTGTATAGTTGGCAGTCTCCTTTAAAATGGATTTTTAAGAACTTTGCTTGGACAAGGACTGTCAGGAGTTTGGCTGCTGCTTTCAGACCGCAAAGATCATCTTCATTTATTTTTAGAATGTATGTACACTTTATCTTCTTATATCAGGAGTATTTCTTACCAGGCAATCTCTCAATTAGTATTTTTAATTTGATTTTGCTTGGAATATGTAAGAGTAACGTGTAGTAGCAGTATTTGTGGAGATCACTCAGGACTTTGAATTTCTAGCCAACACACGCATCTGAATTACTGCCTCTGAATGGAGAGTGACTTCCGAGCCCTCCAAAGCTGCCGGAGCATTCATTTTGGTCCCTTCCACCCCTGCTTTTTTTTCCTTCTATTTTTAATAGGCCTAAAATAATATTGCTGAGGTATCCAAGAATCCTGGGGGGCGGGGTGTGTGTGCACACGCAGTTTTCTCTGAGTGTATCTCCTTACATGGCACTTATCACAATAGTGCTTGTGCTAAACATTCCTCTTCTATGAGGCAGCGCAATGATATTTAGTTGCTTTTTTATTTCTTTGAAACAATTTTTACAACACTTTGAAATTGCTCAAACCCTCAGTTTTTCTGCAGCGACAAGTTTAGAAGAGAAGAGAGGATTCCAGCAATGAATAGCACCAAGAAAGTATGCTGGCATACAAAGAATCTTATATAAGAAATCGGATTTTTTTTTTTTTCTTCCTCCCTTTTCTGCCCAACCCCTTTTCTGTGCTAGTCAAGGCCTTTGTTACAGCAATAGCCCAGCTGGGTGCTACTTCCTCTGCTTAAGTGAAGTTCAAGAAACCAGCTGCTGCTTAAAAGAAAACTGCTTATTGTTAAGTTCCCCTTCTTCCCCCTGCCAAGGTTAAACATGTCCCTTCTCCGTCAGCACCTCCAATGTAATGTGTCCCTAGATATTGTGGGGCACGCCTTCAAGGATATAAAGCTAGTATTTACCACATTACCTGCTGACGAGACAAAAAGATAGACAACAGTTCTAAAGTTGACTTAATGTTAGCCAGCCACACCAAGATTGATTTCCCTTCCTTTAGAGGATTTTTCCTATCCACAAACGTAGTGCAAGGTGAAATTCTGGTTCTGTGGAAGTCATTGAGGACTTCTAGGAAGATGTTTCTATTAGTTTTCTTACTCTTGCTTTACTCTCTTAACTGCTTTTATAAGAAGAGGTATTTTTTTCACCCCATCCTTATAAATCTCTGAAGGTGCTATATAAAATCTTGTACTTCGGAATTTTTAATACAAGAATTCTTACGATACTGCCCCAAACTTCTTAGTCCAGTGATTTACCCACACTTACATCCAGTAGGAAGTGATTGGCAAACAATCTTAATCTGCCTCCTATATGCCTAAAAAAGCTTTCTAAAGAAATTTAGAAAAAATCACTGCTGTACTGAGATTTCCTGTGTAATTCAGCCTTCTGAGTATTCAGTATGATGCAGTGCTTAATTCCATGATTGTGTACGTTTTCATCTCAGACCATTGCTGTAGTAAAAGAGTAAGTGTCTTTTTCTGTATCTGTGATAATCAGTGCGATGCCTTGTTTAGGTACCGGTTGTAAACCTTATGCCAATTTCCTTCCCAGGCTGTGTATTTATAGTTCTTTTACCAGTCTGCCTGAATGCTTCACAAAACGATAAACAGGGTACCCCATGGGAGCCACTGAAACTGCTATGGCCATTTTACAACTGGAGACCTTGGGTGCAGAGGGATCGCAGCCATAATCTTCAACAGTTTTGTTTTTGTAAAACATCACCTGTGCATAGATTCATTCTGCCTAATTGTAGCACCAAAATTGAAGATAAACTCTGTCTTCGTGTAGGGAGCTGAGGCTGACAAAACTAGGCATCTTTTTTAGCTATCTTAAAGTTGGATGGAATAAAATTGTGCCCAGAGCATATTAGTATCTTTTCAGTGTTAGTGTTTTATACTCTATGAACAACACTTTTTCTTTTAGTTCAGATACCACTGTTAATGTCCTAACCTCTGCAGAGAAAGTGCAGAAGAGAAATAGGTAGCACCCAACACTTTTAAGAGGCCTGACCAGTAGGGTTGATAATGTAACCAAGGCAAGGACAGGCTCCCTCTGTTTAGAGTGACAATTAATTCTGAAACCATCCTTTCTGTAAAAATTAGCTTCATTTACATTTCTTTAAGCTTTCCTGTGGTAATAAAGTGGGGTTTCAAAAGAAAACACAGTCATTGCTTAAGTAAACAACATCAAACTGCAGGCTAAAGAGGCAAAGGGGTAATAGGTGAGGGTATACACGCATTCTTAATTCTGGCATTTCTGGGGTTTTGAGTCTTTGACTGCTTCCGTAATGCTCTTTGACATATTCTTGTGTGTGGTTTTTAATGTTTATTTACAAAACACATACACATTTTTGTATGCATACATATATTTACAGTGATGGGAAATCAAGCTTAGCCCCAAATCCAGCTTTTATTGCTATGAGCAATTTCACTTCCTTCAGGAGTGTACATAATTTGGCCCTAGTTTTAGCTGCTTCTTGAGAGTTTTTAAGTAGTTTCAGATATTGTTTATTTTCTACCAGGAGATCTATTCTTTGGTTTACCTTGACTGCATTTACTAAATTTGTTACAAGTCTCCAGGAAAGTGAAGTCTACAGCAATGTCTGAAGCCTATCATAAATTCCTTTATCAGGGTGATTTCAGTAAAACCACACCACTGTTGTGTGGTTAATGGAAAGTCTACTCTTTGATGACAGAAGAGTTTAAGTGTTATTGTCACCTCCTAGTTTGTACATCATCACATCTATTCAGATTCAAGGGAACTGAAAGGTAAAATTAACGGCTTTTCCTAGATCTTTCAGTAGGTCATTTCCTATATAGGAATGGATATGTCAGATGTGGTGTTTCACTATATCCACTGTTCTGTGTGTTTTCCAGAGTGCATAATTAATGGAATGTAACATGGGAAGCTTGTGTTGAGCAGGGATTGCTGTAATCTGTAGCACACGTCTTTCACAGTATTATTTGCAGCCCTGGCATCTATCTTGGCTTTGTATCTTCTCCTGAGGACATTGTTTCTGAATTCACATCTCTCCTAGAGAACCACAAGAGCTCTTTTGTCTCTCCGGTGGAATCCTGAGAATGCTATCTGAAGTGTTAGTGTAAGTTTATCTGTAGCAAACAAAAAAAAATACTTACTGGCTTGTTCTAAATTTCTGTCTGGTCTTTCTACCTGGCTAGTGGGAGATAGTGTGCTGGGCTACCGTTTAATATGCATCTGTGTTGCACACAGGGAACTTATCATGTACTTTCATTGGAGTGGGAGGGGATCGAAGCTATGTTTGTTGAGTCTTTGTGATAGTCTCAAAGACTAAAGAAAGGCCCTGTCCAACAAGAACTTAATTTTGACAGCACTGTGTTTGATTGTGGCTGCTCTGTTTTTCTTAAAGCATTTCTGGAACCACGTATGAACTGCGGTTGAAGATTTTTTAAAACCTGGTTACCTAAAGCCAAGTTCCTAAAAGATAGATAAACAAATGGGAAAGTTGTTGAAAAGTTGTTTATGAAAATTCCAGTGTCTGAATCCAGTGTGAGACAGAAATTTATGTATTATTTTAAAATAACTGACAGTCATTTTCTACAGAAGGTTTCAACAGATTAATATTGCATCATAACATTATTTCAAGTCAGTTGTCCAAACAAAGCAATGCTAGGTGTTGCAAATCCATCAATACTTAACACCTTCCTGCTGTGCTCAGTGATAAAATATATGGATGGTAAAAGAGTTGATGTTATTTTTTAGCCATTCCCCAGAACAGAATCATAGAATAGTTATGGTTGGAAAAGACCTTTAAGATAGTTGAGTCCAACCGTTAACCTAGCACTGCCAAGTCCACCACTAAACTATGTCCCTAAGTGCCACATCTACGGTCTTTAAATACCTCCAGGGAGGTATTTAAAACTGTCGACTCAACCACTTCCCTGGGCAGCCTGTTCCAATGTTTGATAACCCTTTCAGTGAAGAAATTTTTCCTAATAACAATCCAAACCCACCCTGGCACAATTTGAGGCCATTTCCTAGGCTAGTATCACCTATTGCTTGGGAAAAGACACCAACCCCCACCTCACTGGAGCCTCCTTTCAGGTCGCTGTAGAGAGCAATAAGGTCTCAGCCTCCCTTTCTCCAGGCTAAACAGTCCCAGTTCCTTCAACTTCTCCTCATAACTCTTGTGCTCTGGACCCCTCACCAGCTTCCTTGCCCTTCTCTGGACACACTCCAGCACCTCAATATCTGTCTTGTAGTGAGGGGCCCAAAACTGAATACAGTACTTCAGGTGGGGCCTCACCAGTGCCGAGTACAGGGAGACAGTCACTTTCCTAGTCCTGCTGGCTACGCTATTTCTGATACAGGCCAGGATGCTATGGGACTTCTTGGCCACCTGGGCACACTGTTGGCTCATATTCAGGCGGCTGTTGACCAACAACCCCAGGTCCTTTTCGGCCAGGCAGCTCTCCAGCCACTCTTCCCCCGGCCTATAGCGCTGCATGGGGTTGTTGTGACCCCGAGTGCAGGACCCGTCAATCAATCTGTCCCATCCAGATCCCTCTGTAGAGCCTTCCTACCCTCAAACAGATCAACACTCTCACCCAACTTGGTGTTGTCTACAAACTTACTGAGAGTGCACTTGTCCAGGTCATTAATAAGGATTTTAAACAGAACTGGCCCCAATACTGAGCTCTGGGGAACACGGCTTGTGACTGGCTAGTAGCTGGATTTAACTCCATTCACCACCACTCTTTGGGCCAAGCCATCCAGCCAGTTTTTCACCCAGCGAAGCGTATGCGTGTCCAAGCCCTGAGCAGCCAGTTTCTCCAGGAGAATGCTGTGTTACTAAAGTCTAGGTAGACAATATGCACAACCTTTCCCTCATCCACTAATATTCCATGAATGGGAAAAGAGGAATAAATCTAGGAAGACCAGAACTTTGAAACTCAGTAATAAAGGAATAGTTTAAAAAAAAAAGTTTGCTGTGATATATTATCTCAGAAATAAATAGTTCACAAAAATTATCTAAACTCTCCAGAAGAGAGCCAGCACAGCAAGTGATATAGTCCCGCAAAGAGTGTGTAATGAACACCTTCCAGGAATAGAAGAGGATGGCTTCACAAGCAAAATTTAAAGAAAAACATATCTCTGTTCTCCATTTTACGCCCAAAATCACACTTGATTTATAGTCAGTTCAGTTAAGCGATGGATGCCTGTTCATAAATAGAAGCTACTAATTTAATAGTTTCCAATTGCCAGAATGCTGTGTGTAGCATGAGCTAGAAATATTGAAATGTAGTCCAAAATATTTCTTATTCATGTGCTGACTGCAGGAGAACTAATCCCAGTGGAAATCAAATAGTAAGATCCTCTGTCTCTCATCTGTGAGATCATCTGCAGTAGGAATGAATGACATAATTTGTTAAGAAAACAACTTTCCTGATTTTCCTTATGGAAGAAATGTTGATCCACCTCACCAGAATGGTGCAGGGCAGCTGATGCCTTAATGAGAACTGCTCAGGAGTGTGTGTCACTTAGGGCTTGGATATGTGATTCATGGATCTTACTGAAAAAAGAAGAAACAAGCAGGATAACACTACACTTAGATTTATGTGCATTTCTTATTTCTGCGATTTAAGCCGTTGGTAATGGGACGCGTAGTCTTGTCAAATATCCATAGTATCTGTTTAACCTTATATATTAGTTTTCCCCTGCTACACAGAAGCAAGTTGCTTTCTGTTCACAGAGAAAGCAATAGTGCAGAGTCTGACTGTATAATTAGTGAAATTTTTTGGGTTTGGAAAATATTTTTCAGTAAATTTATTCCTTGGCTATTTCTCCATCCCTTCTTCCTCATTCCAGGGGATTCCAGGGGGTCTGCCTCAAAACATAACTCTGCTTAGAGAGTAAACTCTTTACTGTCTGCAACTCCCCCCAGATAAATAACATCACAAAGCTAGCAGTACTTTTATCATTCCTTCAGCGACTGAACTCTACTTTTATACCAGGGAAAAGAATTAGTACAACTATGAGTAAAACAATCATATAGCATTCTGCTAGCTAAGCAAATATTTATTCAGTATATAGAAAAAAAAAAAAGAGCAACCACTTTATAAATGAACATATAAATCACAATAAAGTGTCATAACATTAGATGAAATTGAATGATGTGCTACCAGGAAAAATTGCTGTGCTGACTGCAGGAGTTGTGTTGCCAGAATGCTTATTTCCGTGTTGTTGTTTATGTTCTTACTAGGTTTTACATAATTCACTTTTTTTTGTGTGATTTTATTTAATGTGTTTTGAGCAAAGGTTTTCTTTCTCTTTTGGATTCAGTGAGAGTGAAAGACTTTTAGAGCTTTGTAAAGTTTTAAACAGGTTACAAACAAGGAGTGACTGATTTAGTATAGACTAGAAATTTTCTTCTTCTGCATCCCAAATAGGAATCACGTCAGAGTATTTCCGCTATGTAGTTGGGGTAGAAAAAGTGATTTTTATCCTGTCTAACAGTTTTGCGTCCAGTTCTCATCAGGCTAATAAGATTGCAACCAGTAGTCAAAACAGAAAAAAAAAATGTCTTTAACTTCAAAAGAAGTTTCAATTTGGGTATTGTATAAAGTCTTGAGTCAGTATTTTGTCCTACTGAACTTAATGTTTGTACATAGACAATAGTATCTAGTACCAGTACTATAGCAGTTTACTTGGTTAGTGTCCAGTACTGTAAAACACAGTACATCAGCTTCATGGCTGGTCTAAGTAACCACAGATCCATCGATTCAAGTGAGTTTTGACTTGCATGTACCAGTGAATAGGTTATTTTTTTTCTACAAGATCATATTACCAAAAGCTTGCCAAGAATTTAATACCATGCTGGAGTTAGATTTGTAGAAGCTTACTACATCTTGTGACCTCAGTTTACTTAAACTTACATGTTTTCTACTCTGGTAAGACATAAATAAACCAGCACTGGAACACTACACAAGCTGCAGAGAGCACAGTGCAACTCAGGACACTCCCATGGCCACCCCTTTCTGAAGGATAAATGCCCTGTCTCTCCATAAGCCAAGATCGCTTTGGCAAAGGTCCAGCAACTTGTGTTGTGATGGAAAAAAACACTTGGAAGCAACCAGTTCAACTCTCCAGGATGTTACGTATTTTTTCAATAGAGCAACACTGCATTTAGGTAAGGTGAAAGCGCTAACTTTTAAGCCTCACTAGGGAAAAATGTGGTAAGGCTTGCTGTGCAGGCTAACACAGAATTTAGTGAATATGAAGGGCAGAATACTTAAACCAGGTCCAACCTGTCTCACTGTATTTTATCCATCATATTGTCTAGTTTCTGTATAATTAAAATTAAGGGAATTTTTTTTTCGTCATTTAATAACAGTAAGCCTGAATGGCATCTTCCTGGGTTTGGTTTTATTTCCATGATACAGTAAAATCTCATGTAACAGACCCAAGGAGGTCTGAGATCCCTGTTTTGCTCACTGTGAAGGGGCTGACTTGAGACCTTAGCAGGAGCAGGATGAAGTATAACACGCTCCTGCAATCAACAGGTGGTGAATGGACCCTTACTGATTGTTGCCAGACTGCCTTTAGGGCTCATGAGGAAACCTTTGATATTACACTGAGACTCTTTTTCTGGCGGCATGGATTTAACTAAAGTTTGGTGGCTGGAGGAGAAGGGCATCTGCTTTCAGTCGGCTGTGGAGCATTATATTGTTGACTTTGGGTCAAAATAAATTACTTTGCATTTTTCCTGGTTTATTGATGTGTAGCTTGCAGAATTTAAAATTTAAAACGTTTAGTAAAAGCAATTGTTTTGTCACTACTGTCTTGGTAGGAGTAAGACTGGAGTAAGGAGTAAGGTAGGAGTAAGTCTTATAAGTAAGGATAATATAAGAAGTGCAAAAGAAGCTGATTATTATGCTGGCTCTGATGCCTCAGTAACTTGCGCTAAAGTGGAAATTAACCCCAGTGCTGCACTGATTTCAAAAACAAAAAGGACTTGTAAGGTGAAAAGACTAAAAAGGTTCCATAGTAGTACTAAATTGCTCGTGGTGTTAAAATGCTAGCTAGGCAATACATAAAAATGGTGCTGTAAATGATACTCAAGTAAAGGAATTGTTTCTTGCCTTGGGCAGAGGGACCTTCCTCATTCTTATGGCAGTTTTGCTTCAAAAGATGTCTTAAGATTGAACTTGCCAGACTGAAGATCTTCGCTTCTGCTGTGCTGTTGAAGTACTTTTAAAATCTCTTCATGTTCTGTAGAATTTCAACACTAGTGCAACATGTAAAGCACTCCACATGCATACCTTCTGAAAATGCACATCACTAAGTGCTTTACGCTTATAAGAACTTGATCTGAATGATACGACCAGAAAGCACTTTGAAGCTAGCAAAGCAATATCATCCTAAAAAATAATCTGTTAAATACTGATGAAGGTCTGTTTCTAGCAACGTAATTACTTTAGCAGCAGGATAAGAAATATAGAAAGAGAAAAAGAAGACAGAAAGCTAGGAGTTTTCTTTCTTGCTCTGGCATCACATTTTTTGTTTTACTTCCTGAACTACAGCAGCTGAAATAATTTTATTGTTTCATTCCTGCTCACTGCAGACATTGAAGCCAAACAAAACATGTTTCTAGGTTAAAATGGAAAAAAAGCCCACCTAATGGGGGAATGGAAACATTTTTTTTCTAAGAGGCAGTTGAAGCTCTGTGAGTCAGTGTCAAGTTTATATTTTTTCCAATGTGCAATAATTGAAACTAAAAGTGATCCCATGTCACAAAAGCAAAATGCATATATTTTGAAAAATATTTCAAAAACAAAGGTGATTATGCTTTGTTGTGAAATTACTTTATAATATTATCATTTTCAGTTTCAAGTATTCTCTTAGGAGGATAATTTCGTATAACCATAACGTTCCAATATATCGTAGGAATCTATGTAAAAATCCTATTGGCATAAATACCTGTACTTTGAAAGACTTAAGGGGGTTTTTGGGGGTTTTCTTTTGTG
The DNA here is from genome assembly GCF_964199755.1 of Larus michahellis. Classification (NCBI taxonomy): domain Eukaryota; kingdom Metazoa; phylum Chordata; class Aves; order Charadriiformes; family Laridae; genus Larus; species Larus michahellis. The sequence continues at coordinate 34,967,993 of NC_133898.1, forward strand.
GAGTTGTTGGGGTTTTTTTAATCTGCAGCTTGAAAACAATCTATTTGATGTAGGTGATGTAGGTGGCTTTGTTTGTAGTATTTCAGTGTATCAGAACGTATATACAGGTAAAAGACAAAGTAAAAAAAATTAGGTCTCATTTGTCAGTCAAATCTTCAAATTGTCCTTTCAGTTGCTGCAGAGTCTTTAGACCTATGTGACTGGAGGCTTGGAACCATAATGAGCTTTATTCAGAACATGATATTCTAAAGGAGATTGTTGTTATTTTTTTTAATACCCTACATTCTTGAAAGTACAGGCTTCTAATGAAAGCTTGTGATTTATCAATGGAATTTTTTGACTATGTTTTTACATTTGATCTGCATTGTTGCACATTAGCAGATGTCATAATTCATTGATAGATGTAGAGGAAAAGGCTTTGAAATTCTTTTCCAGAGTAGAAAGACTTGGTATACAAGAGTTATGTGACCCCTGTTCATTCTGGGTTTTTTACAAACATTTTTGTTTAAATATTTTTTCATACCTTGTTAGTTCATAAATTAAAAATTTTTAGAGCCAGTTATGAACTGGAAGCCTGAAACAAGATAATCTGAAGTCTCTTTTCCAAAATAAAGTGAAAACTTTATTGACCTTTATATTTTATGCTATCATTCTTCTCTCAAGCTGCTGCAATAATTTCAGTCTCTGTCCTGACGATGCCTATATCACCTCCTTCATTGTTCTTTTAAAATCATTGCTATAATAATGCAGTTATTCTTCAGATAAATTGCCACCTTCACTAGGATAATGATCATTAAAAAAAGTTCCATTTTGTGTATGTCTCTATATATATATAGATATTTTGTAAGTTTTTTTGTAACCTACGAAAACAAGAACTGTCCTACCAGGTAAGATCAGTGGTCTGTATAATCCATTTTGTTGCTACTGACACCGTGCAATAAAGAGGCTATTTAGAGAGGGCATGTAGGCCTATTCCCTTCATACTTCACCAGCATCCAGAGTTACAGATGGATGTTAAAAGGGACGCTTCTGCCTTATTCCTTTTATTATCTGCTTATGAACCTATTGTCCATGAATGTTTCTAATCCCTATTTGAAGTAGCTGATACAGTCTGCCTCCACAGCTACAGCACTGAATTCCTGAAGTTCACTAATCACTGTGTGACGAAACACGGGTGTTTTTACCCATTTTACTACCTTCACCAATGTCCCAGTTCTAGTATTGCAGGATTGGGTGTACAGCAGTTCCACATTAGAATCATAGAATGGTTCGGGTTGGAAGGGACCTTAAAGATCATCTAGTTCCAAGCCCCCTGCCATGGGCAGGGACACCTCCCACTAGACCAGGCTGCTCAAAGCCCCATCCAGCCTGGTCTTGGACACTTCCAGGGATGGGGCATCCACAACCTGTTCCAGTGCCTCACCACCCTCACAGTAAAGAATTGCTTCCTAATGTCCAATATAAATCTCCCCTCTTTCAGTTTGAAACTGTTACCCCTTGTCCTGTCATTACACTCCCAGATAAAGGGTTCTTCCCCATCTTTCCTGTAGGCCCCCTTTAGGTACTGGAAGGCTGCTATAAGGTCTCCTCGGAGCGTTCTCTTCTCCAGGTTGAACAACCCCAACTCTCTCAGCCTGTCCTCATAGCATAGGTGCTCCAGCCCTGTGATCTTCTTTGTGGCCCTCTGCTGGACCTGTTCCAACAGGTCCATGTCCTTTCAGCTTATCCACCATCTTCATGATGATGTTAATCTCACTTGCGTTCTTCCTCAGCCCCCAGATTTTAGTTAGTTCTTGTGAGAGCCTTTTCATCCCTGTCATCATTTCAGTTTCCCTGTCTGTACTCTCTTTGCCTCCACTGCATCCTTCTCAAGTTGCGTAGGCCAGAACTGCACATGATATTCAAGATATGGGAACACAAAGATTTTATGTAGCAGCAGAGTAGTACCCTCAAGTGACCTTCCTGATGTTACCCAACATTTTGTTGGCTTTCTTGAGTGCTTGCTGCACCTTGAGCCAACAATTCAGAGAAATGTCAACAAAAGCATCAAGATGTTTCTCCAAAGTTTTTACTCTGTTCCAAGTTCAGCATCATGTAGATGTGGTTTCAGATATTTTTCCCCTAGAAAGAAAGTATTTTCACTTTGTAGTTATCTATGAAGCTTGTCACCACCTTTTTGCCCTCCCAGTTTGAGTGATTCTTTTTGGAGTTCCTTAATCATTAGCACAGCATGTGACTATTTGAAAGAGCTTAGTATCATCTGCTGATTTGCACATTTCACTGTTCACTCCCTTCTTCAAGCCATTGATAAAGATGTTGAATAAAACTGAGCTCAGAAGTGATCCTTGGTGGGACTCCACCTATAAAGTGACATTTTTCTGCCAGTAGTAAAACGCTGATTTGTTAAGGATCTGTCAGATGAAATAGCTGTACTCCTGTATAAAGTTTTTCTTACACCAATTCCTCTAATCCTAAAGAAGTTCCCTCAAGGAAAATCCTCACCTCTCCATGTGTTATTCTTGTTTTATTTTCTCTAGATGTGATACCACACTGACTTGTGCACTCTTCTCTCTTCACCTGCATTTTCTCAGCTACTTCTTGCAGATATTAATAATATTTCTTTTGCTACCCATAGTCACCTTGTTCAAATAAAAAATGCCACATGAGGCATATTCTTAAAAATAGTCTTTTCTCCAATAGACTTTACTACCCTGTTGTTGTGCTTGTCAGTGTATGTTGGACTACCTCACAAGCGTTCCTGAATTTTCGTTTGGACGAGGAATGATGCTATCACTATTATTTTACAGATGTACAAATGGAGCATAAAGAAGTCAAAAAGTCATTTAAGTTATTTTTTCTGTTTCCACCGTGGGATCACACGCATACACTCACTTATTCTGGGAGTCAGGGGATAGTTGTCCTTGCAGGTGGTCTGAGTGAGGTATATCTTTACATTGGTGTTGGCAAATGGCGCAGCATAATGGGTAGTGGCAGTACAGGATTTAGGCTGAGCCATTTACACTGTGCCACTGTCTGGATGGTAATGCCCCATTTTGTATCGTTTGTCTTGAGGCCCTTATTCTGGATAAGAGAGAAGTTGCAGTCCTTTGTGCAGTGGACTTTCCACTCTAGGAGTCCAGCACACGTGTTCTTGCAAGTGGGAGTTGGTGTGAACTTGAGTTTACAGTAGCCCTTCATTTCTTTAAGATGAATAAATAAAAAGTGGTTTTGAGGGGATTTTAATTCAAAGATTTATTGACATTTTTGAGCAAGGTATGTTTGTATACTTCACAAACCATGGGCCAGGTCTTTGTTTCTGAGGTTAATTCATATCTTTTTGTTAGCATTATCTGCTTATAATGGCAACAGATGGCTGAAAATTTTGTGGCAGTAAAAATACCAAGAATCTAGTGTAAATTGAATGTTTCCACCTTGTAACATCACTCTCTTGTTCTTTGAAGTGTGTTACTTTTTCTATTTAACCTGGAATTAAACTTTCCCGACCTGGATCCATCCTGTCATATCTTTTTAAGTATTTTTCAGAAACATCTTTCCTTCTAGATTTACAAAAAAGTGGTACTACTTAAGCTATTTCAGTAACTGTCAAAATAGGAACTTTACTATATTCATGTACATTTGCATTCCTTTTTCAGTTTATCTTACAGTGTGCAACACATTCTGCAGATTCCTGATACACACATCTTTCTTTTTTATGGGCATTCTGCAGAGAAGTAAACTGCCAGGCTATTCTGTAATCATCTTTGATGTTGCAATAAATGCTGTTTTCTTTAAAGTTTTTTAACCTTTAGCCAGCTAAAGAACAAATCAAAGAAGCAGATTTCTAGATAATTTAAAAAGACTATAGACACAGTAGATAAGTTGAAGTCTGTGTTTGCTGTGTATGAAAGCACTTTGCCTCCATGGGAAGATAGACATTCATTGAGCAGCTAGCAGATAAACTTAATTTAGAGATCTCATCAAAGAAATAAATGTATATTCAAAACGTGCAATTATTTGCACATACAAGCATGTGTTTACAGGACTAGTGTTTTAAATTAGCCATGCTTCAGTATGTGCTGAAGATGCCCAGTGAATATATACAACCTGAAGCCTCCATACGTATGCTTCTCCAAGCAGCAGGTGCAAATCTGATCCCACAAAAGCTTCGCCCGAGTCAGAGGTCACTGACTGTTGGTAATGTCCTTGTGGCATCACTTGATGTGTGTGTCCCTGCTTGTTGCTTCAGGGGAAACTTGCTGATCCAGTTTTAAAACCTGCTGACATTTTACTGGGTCTTAGAGTGAGTTCAGCCTTACTCAATCCAGGGCAAAGTCTTAATCGGTAACCTGTAAGGGCCCTTGCCATCTCCATAATAAGCCAAGGCAACTCTCCCTCCACTTTCATTCCCCTAAGCAGCTTGGCTGGTGATTAAGTCATGCAGGGGACAACCTGTGCTTCAAACAGGAAATCCTCCTGTACCTGAAATTCCAGGGGATCACATTGGAGCAAATATTAATTGCCTTTCTTTGGGGATATAAATGTAATCACCATTTGTTCAAATTTGCTCATACCATTGGAAGTAGATATACACTGTCTCGTCAGTGAGAGTAAGGGCCAGCCTGAGCATCAGGCACTGAGTCACCCGCCGCAGGCCACCCTCACAATTGGCACAGACCCGTGGGGTCTGAATGCAGTGAGCAGAGCTGGGTGCTGGTAAGGGCGTCCATCAACAGCCCCCAGTATGGTGAGGGGATGAGCCAGGGCCAGAGGAGCACACCTACAGCCCTGGGTTGGACTGAAATGGGACTCCCACGGGTTGTCCCTCCCCATGGGAGGCAGAGCAGGGACATTGGGGCCTGTAGGCGCCCTCAGGGCCCTGACTTTCTCTAGCAATTTTGTATGTGCAAAGAGGGTTAAATGCTAAATTTGAGGCTACAGAGAGGGACAGTGATCAGCTCAGCAGAAAGTCCTTTGGTGAGATAGTCCGTCACGGTCCTCATTTCCCTGTATCAGTTCATGTGGTAGCCTTTTATATATGCTTACCTCTTACCATTTGCTGAATAGGAGAATCCGTGCATACATTGGTTTATTTTGAAGTCGACATATTTATTTGAATTTCTATTAATCATATTAAATGTTAACTTTTTTAGTCTTTATTTATAGTTATAATTCCATTCTCCCTTCTTGGTGTGGGTTTGTTGTGGTTTTTTTTCTGCACGAGAGCAAATTAAAGCACGAAGCACTGAGTTTGTGGGTAGAATAGCGGTGTGTACAAGAGACACAAGAGAGAGCATATGAAGGTTAAGTTTCTCTCTGGCAGCTGCTCTCTAGCAGAGCAAGTTATCTGGTTTCTCCTTAGCAACAGAGGCTGCCCAGGGATTTGCTCAGGACATTTACTCAGGGTGGAAGCTCTGCCCGTGAGCTGCTCTTCATACTGACCTCCATCTCCCCATGACAAGGGAATTCTGATGTTATGTTTCCAGAGAGAGATTTCAGGAAAAGCACTGACAGTTTTGAGAAACGTACATATTATCACTATCTAATGAAACCGTTATATTAACTGTTTACCTAGGGCAGCCTAGGAGTAAGAAAGGTAGTGTAAGAGGAGTTGAAGAGAGGACACCATTTTGTGTTTGGCCTTGCACCAGACACAAAGTTAGCAGCAGATCTTTTAGTCTCTCTCTTCCCAAATAGCCTGCTTCACTGATAATTCTGTGTTGTCCTCTCTGAACGAAGGATACACTTCCCAATGCATAGATGAGCATCTTCTTTCGTTGCTGCAGTCAGTGTGATGAAGTTTGCTCAAAGGGAAATAGGCTGGGCACCTTTAAAAAGTGTGGCATAATGTGTAATCCCTGAAGTTTAGCAAAGTGAGGTGATTCCTGAGGCTCTGGCAGCAGCTCCAGCACTCAGCAAAGGCCGCAACTCGCTCGGGTTACGCAGCAGATGCCCTCCAAGCACTTTTCCTGATGTGGCTTTGAGTAGTTGGCCCACTGTTTCTCCCTGTACATCCTAACTCTGCTCCTTCCTGGCAGGTCCCAGTGCAGAGGAGCTGTCAGTCTCTATTACTAAGCACAGTATCAGTGGCAAGTTGGTCTGTCATTGCGTCTCGTAATGGTATTTTATTACAACTAATAATAGTATACGTTTGAGCTCAACATATTTGTTGAGTTCCCCCCCATACTGAGGGACTGAGCTTAAATTTGAGGAAATGAGCATGTTAATGTGCCTGTCACTCTTAGACTACTATGAATTCATACCTGTAAGAGAAGAGGGGTCTTGAAGAAAAAGCTGGAATTAGGTATTTCTGAAGGGAAACATTTCATAACTTACTTTAGAGCAACAAGACATCTATTTTGTGCTGTCATAACTATTTTGTTCTGGCTCAGCCAAGTTCCCAAAAAGAAAGTCTCTTTGGTAAAGACTGCAGAATGATACTATGCTGTTTTTCTTTCATGTGAGTGGAGACACAGTTACTCAAGCTAATATCTCAGTTTAAGGAACTTGAAATCCTCGGCAAGGTTTTGTTAGTACAAATGCAACTATTTTTTACTATTCAGAACATCATGTTCAAGTAAACCGTAGACTTTAAGTTATTTCTGGCATCCAGGGCATAGTTTGTGAACTGATATGACAGTATCTCATATAAATTTTCCATCTGGATGGTCACAGTGCAGTAGAAGTTTCTTGCTGTGTTGTCAAGCTAGAACCAACTGTTGTCACTGGCTGACCTTTGTTTTTAAGTACGTGGGAACATTACTGAAACGCTTCACATAATAGAGAAGAGCTGTTTTTCTCTGGTAGTGAATATCTTTATGTTGCCAAAGACTTCATTCATCTCCTTCTTTTGAATGGAGCACAGGATTCCCTGTCCTCCCCCACCGCAAACTTTCTAAAAGTATAAATGAGCCAGTTCCTTACCACTTAATCTCACGAAATGTCCTGTAGGAGTCAGTGGCCTGGTCTAATGAACAAAAGTTAGAAAATCAAGTCCTAAAACGAGGCCAAAGACTGTTTTATTGTGCACTGACTTGTGTCAGATTGCTGAATACAAAATACTGTGTGTCAGTGAATAATCTTACACTTTTTTTTTCCTTAGTGCAAAATGATTGAGTCGGTTCTAAGAGTGAGGAAGCATTAACACATGCAAAGGAGTGCTCTGATGGGAACATAATTGTGAATGACTTATTGATGAATGTAAGGGAGATGACAGCCAGCTAGAGACTGGAAAATTATCAGCTTCAAAGAATAAGAATTTTGTCCTGAGGAATTGGTAAAAGCCTAATATTTAATGCTCATACTGCTCCTGAGTTTCATTTGGTGATTCCTCTTCAGAAAAAAAAATTAGCTGCGAGGAAAGTACTAGTCTTTTCACCCACCCTCCTTTTTTGCTTATGGAAAAATAACAATTTAAAAGCAGTAAAGAATACCTGGTAGCAAATGTTTCTGTAATACATAGAGCATCATAAATGGAATATCTAGACAGTACGTATAGAAGCTGGCCCTACTGCAGAGCAGTTTGCCAGAGTTCATTCCCATACTACAGGGAAAAAGGTTTGAAAACTTTTGGAGAATTCTGGTTTACTTCTTTCTTAATAAGTGCACTAATGTTCACGTCAAGCTGCTATTAGCCAATTTAACTTACAATACAACCTATCAAATGACTTTTTGTACCCTTCTGCATTGCCTTCTTTCCTTCTTCAGTGTGTACTACTCTGTTCATGGGCAAGTACAATTTTGAGCTGGAAGAAGGGGCAGGTTTTTCCAGTGCCAAATTCTGTAATGCAGGACAACTCTCCTTTCACAGGCTGGTGCAATGGCAAAAATTTGTTGTTGCGTGGGGAGAGAGGAAAGCTCTATACATCCGTGCTTTCTTTTCTTACAAAGATGTTAGCTTTTTGGTGTTTTTTCTAAGTGAAATTCTAATTATGAAAATGTAAGCAGTGAAATTTAAATATAAAATATGCTTATGTATTCCTGCTGTAGTGTCCATTTTGATTCAGTATGCCTCGTCCTGATATATGTGACTGGAAATCGTATCTCAACAGACTTCTTTGTCTGGGTAGATTTCATAGAAGTAACCCATTGGTAAAGACGTTGTAGTTTCCTCCTGGATCATGACTGATGGTTTGATAGATCTGAGAAGACAACTTCTGCCTTTTGGTCAGTTGTTTATACCCGTAGAAACAAAAAGCACTGTTGCCATATGTCATGACTGTGATATAAAGACTTGCCGACTCAGCTAATTACTCCTAGTTGTTTTTTTCAGCAATAATAGATAATTTCTCAGAAAATGGTTGCCGGATGAGTATTTTGTCCCATCATTTTTGTTATCTTCTTTAACTGTGTTCCTTTTCCTTCTGATACAACTGCTGCTGGGCCAATTGGCTGCATTCCTCAGAGTGTTCTCTATTAGTTGTGTAGCATCTGATGCATTTCCTTGTGTGCTCAAAGACGTAAACTAGATGCTGTCTGGAATTACAAAGACAAGAAAGGTTCCGGAATCAGCCTAGGGGCTGAGGAGACTCCTAGGACGTGTGCCATCTCTGTCTAAGCCCCTTGGTAGAGTATAAACAGGTTAAAAGTCGTTTTTAGAAGTTCTGAAGTGCCTTCAAAAACTATATAGTTAGTTCTAATTGGAAGACAGTGTTTATATTTTTCCTATAAGAACAAAGGAATATTAATAGCTGCCTGCACATTGTAACATTTTCTGCATAATGACATTTTGCAGGCTTGATATAATTTTCTGCCATGTGCATCAGGCCATTAAATGAGAGGTCTTTAAAATTATCTCACCAGAACAGTTCTTTTTTCCAAACACCACCGAAAGAAGATGAGATCAAAGAATTTCATAAAAGGCGCTTTTCACAGCTTATCTGTCATCAAATGAAGGTATTAGGGAAATGGCCTGAGAAGCTTTTCCTACTTGATACCCCTTTTGAAGTGACTAGAACTACAAAACACGCCATTTCTGCAGAGGATTCCAGTTGTGTTTCTCCCTTGTATAAGAGGAAGGGCACAAAGAGCGTATTACAGCAGTTGGCACATTTCTGGAGTCCTTGCTCTCGGGGCTTGCTTGGGCTTTCAGGGAGCAGGCAGGGATCAGGGTTCCTTCTCCCGGGGAAAGGCAGTCCTTCCCGAGACCACTGTGGAGCTCGTGACTACCAACACTGTAGCTTGGGGAAGACTGAAAGATTTGCACCAACTCCCAGAAAAATCCAGTGACAACAGAACACATATCTCTCCAGGATAATTTGGGGTTAAAGATTTTCCCAGAGTTAGAAGTCTTTTTGTTTCAGTTTATTTCTAAGGTTAGATGGTAGGGGATCGAGCTGGTGAAATGGCAATGCATATAATTAGTTCTGCATCTTCATTGCATGCCTTTGGCTAGCAAATTCCACATGTTACAGCATTAAAAAATTAATCCTGATCTAAACCCCATCTGAGCTAAAGAGTCTCACCACTAAGCCCTGTAGATGCTGTGTCAGAACATCAGATGCTATATTACGGGTGTCACAGAAAACATTCACTGAGGCAGAAGGCATAATTCCCATTAGTGACTGACAAGAACAAAAAACGAAAGTGTAATTATTTTTTAAAGTGGGAATAAACTAAAAAAAAATGAAAACGTTAGCACTCGCATGATAATATTTTAGGATCTTAATATGAAATGTTTGCCCATTCAAGAAACTCAAGTAAAGCTGGAATCAACGCTATGGAGAGCAGGCCGACAACTCTCCGCCTGCTGTTTCTGTGCTACATTGAATTAGTCTAAATTTTATCTTTTTTTTAAAAACAGGATTAATGACATTTTGAACCATAGTTTCTTTTTACTTGCCCTAGCGTGAGCCTGATACACCAACTAATCCAATGCATAGTTAATTTGGTCCAGATAGTAATCTGATAGAATTCATTATCTGAAAAAACAGTAGGAAGATTGTATTCAAACATCAGATATTCGTAAATGACACAGGAAAAAGCTCTGTGTATGGGACGTAACCTTCATGTGTTATTCTGATGTGATATGACTCTATGACTCTTAGTTTCAGATTCTAGGGTATAGATTTTATTCATAGACATACTTCATCATGTTCCAAAATTTATGGTATAGATGAAGACCTGTACATTTTAAAAGTGATGTTAAAGTCAGTGGATTTTGCTGGCCACAGTAATGTGAAATTAGATTCTTTGAATAATCGAAACAATCAATTAAACTTTTCTAAAAGTATTAGCATTAAGGGGATAACCAAATGGCACATCTTTTTACTCTCTACGAATTTGGGACAGGCTGGTTTCTCTTCGTTTTGGACAGCTTTAGAGCATTATTGAACCTTTCTTTGGAAAAATCATAAAACGAAACTTCCTTCTTGAATGCCAGTCTAGGTAAAAGCTAATCATCCCTTGACATTTTTTGAAACGAACAGGTGATGTCCACAAGGTCCTGGATAATATTTCCTGCTTTGAATCCTAAGTTGTAATTTCCATAGTTTTGTGACCTACTGCTGGCACATAGTAAGTCCCCCACCCCCAGCCAGCCAGTTTATCTCAGTGTACATACAGTGGCTGTATTTTCCTTGTTGAACAATACTATGGGATGCGTTAGGGGCATGAAAAACATGTTAAAACCCCCATTCTGTTACAGTATCAATTGATACTCCACAGGGAGGCCACATAAATCTCGCATGACAAAAGCGACATACCAGGTCTGCTTTATGAAGATTAGAGATCTCAGGCAAACATCTTGCTTAAAAACCCTTTTCCAGCGCCTCACATTAGGGATGAGTAAATGCTACAATGCAAGTCTTTACAGTAATACAGTGTAAAGGTTTTGAGGACCTCTGTACTGATTCTGAAAGCAGTGTTTGGAAACTAATTGTGTTTGACTTCTGGCTTTTTTCTGGCCCTTCACATGATATGGTATGATAGGGCAGAGAGGGTGTCTTCAGAATTATTCCAGAGTCTCAAGGAGGGCCAGCTATTCTTGAAACCCTTTTCAAGACATTAAAGGTGGTTTTTATGCCACAGGCTCTCAATTGACATAATGTCTAGAGTCTCTACAAATAGAATAGAAATATTTAGTGGTCGGTTTCGTAAAACCAAGAAAAATCAATAATCAGTTCTTTGTGTGAGAAACAAAGGTGGAAAGCACTGAAGTGTTTCTCTGAGGGTGGTATATAACTTCCAGCACAGCTAGGAATTGATAATTTGAGTAAGTTAAGCACAAGAAAGAATGCAAATTATTTGCAGCAGTGAAAAGAGTTTCCAGTGGTATTTTCTATAGGTACTGAAATAGACTGCCGGTGGAGGTCAAGGAATGCTTATCAGTAGTGATTTTTAAGAGCTGATTGGATTAATTTCAGGAACCAATGCAATCTTCTGGCCTGCGATGCAGAATATGTTCAAGGAATACTGTTCACTACTGACTTTTGCTGCTGATGAGTCGACTGAGAAGGCACTGGAGCGTTTCTGGCACATTTCTGCAGCTGGAGACCCCCCTGCAGTGGAGTGCAGACAAACTCACTTGCCCTCCGGCAGACCACAGTAGCAAAGACTTCTGCTTCCTAGGTCTTTGTGGGCCGAATGGAGTCCACTCAGCAGGACTGTTCAGGTTCGCAGTTAGATCGCTGGCTCACAGTGCCAGGAGACTGTCGTGCAGCATTGAAAAGGTTAGTTCCCCTTGGCTTAGGTACAGCTGATCCTGCCTGTCAGCGGTGGGATAAGCTAGATGACCTTGCAAGACTTTATCCAATTTTGTGTGGTTCTCTGACTCTCTCCGGTCTATGTTTTAACTTTGAGGTCATTCTTTCCTTCAAGGGCAAAAAAAATGATTCAAAATTGAATACCAGGCAAAGCTGAGTAAAACTGAGCAGTAAATCCCTAACCTATAATAGTACTCACCAGCTTGAGAGAAATTTGAAGTGTCTGGTTGATAAAAAAATCTTTTAATACAAAATCTGAATGTGTGCATTTTTTGTTAAGTGGAAGATGCAAATACCCTGTGTGAAATTTAAGATAGCAGTTCCTATGTACAGGGCATTTATTCCAAGAGATATGGGATTCATAGAAATTGTTCCCTTCTTACTTGGAACTCCATTAAAGCATCGGTACAAAACAGGAAAAAAACCCCACAATTAACCCTGAATATAAACACTGAAATCAGAGACAGATAACATGTCATGGTGTCCTGTTGAAGATTGCTACTGTAAACTTCAAAAAGGAATCAAATGAGCAAGAGGGAGCTTTTTGTTGTTTCTTTAGTGTTGTACCTGATTTTTCTCTTGTTTTTCAAATTTGTCCCTCCTAATGCTGGGATTGTGGAAGATGAATCTGCCACCCTGCATAGTCTTCTGCTCAGGGTTTTGAAGGTTTGCGTATAGTTTTGTGTACAGTGTGCCTGCGCATTTTCCATCAGAAGCAGGAAATGTTTATTCAAGTTCTGAGGGGTGGGACAGTTGCTGTAGTTTTAGGTAATTTTAAACAAACTGTTTGAGCATCCTGTTTAAATAGAGTTAAGTAATCACAGTTTTGTACAAGTTGGAAAAGAATTCCATACATGCGTGATATGAATAAAGTATCGTCTTACAGAGCATACCAATGTTGTGATATGCCTGACTTCTTGTGCAGTAAAAGATGTATCTTTGACTTCTGTTTTGCACTGAGTTTAGTGGCTAAACATATTCCATGATGTAGTAGTATTCTAGTAGAATGCAAATTCTTTTGTATTTAAATTTACCCGTATTTAATAAACATTAGTTTCCTTGATATTTTCAGTAACCTCTGGCGATCTAATTCAAATATGACTATCTGAAATTGGGAGGAAAAAAGTATATTCACAGGGAAAAAAGTATATCCACATATAGTTTAGGGAACTAGTGAGAATCAGGAAGCATTTGATTTATTCACAGCCAATTGTGTGAAAACATAAATGAAGGAAAAAAAGGTAGTTGGAGTAGGCTGGTATGATTTATCAGTTGTGAATTTTACTTGAGGAGTCCATGTTGATGCCTTTCCTGACTTCTCTGGTGTTAAGTGTTGTAAGAGTTGAAATGGGAGACAAAAAAACAGTAGTGAAAAGATTTGTTCTCAGGCTTGTAGCATGGATGCACATCTCAGATTTGAAAGTGGGAGACAGATTGCATGATTTATTTTTGTTTTGTAATATTTCAGTAATGAGGCTGTGCTGAACTGTATATTGGGTTCCCCAGCTGCTAGGACTCGACTGAAAGAAAAATAAGACGTCTGTACTCTTCAGATTGCAATGATAATTGTACTTGGCCTTATGTCTATCAATGGATTGTCTTTAAGCTGCAATCTAATGTTAATGAGATTTTAATTGGAAAACAAACAAAGGACAGGCAGGTTAATGACTGATAACGATTTTAAAAAAAAAATCTTTTAAGGGCTACACAATAATTAATGTAAACAATACATCAAAGTCTTTCCATACAGCTTTCATACAGGGTTTACGTAGAAGCTTGTTCCTCAACAATGGTATTATTCCACATCTAAACAACTAGTAGGCTGTGTAGTGTCATCTGTTAAATCAAAACTGATTGGCAAGATTATCTGGTCTTACTAGCAGGAAGGTCTTGGTCATTAATCACACCTCCGCAAAAAGGAGCTGGATTGAGTCTGTTATGTCCTGAGACTTTATTACTATTGATGTTTCTGGATATCACCCCCCTTTTCCCAATTAAAAACATACAATTATTCCAAAAGACACAACAAGTAGAAACTCTATCCAGTGGGACTCATAACATTTAAAAACAAGCAAATATAAACTGGTAGGGAGTGCACATCATATATAGGCTGATGTTAGCAAAACATATGTAAATAAAACTAGAAATCAGAGAATGGTTTTGCAGAGGGAAGGTTATGGTAATAATCAGAATAGTGAGTAAAGGATTAGTTAGAAGGATTTACCGTAGAGCTAAAGGGTGACTATTTTGGATGTCAAGGAGGATGAAAATGAAATGAGGGCACAATTAAAGGAGTGGAATGAGAGAAAAGAAGAAACAAGATTTCTAGTTTGAGTGGCAAGTGTACTTCTACAGATAGCGATCGGGACAGAGACTAGAAAAGAAGTTGCTTTTAGAGTCCAGTTTTGAAAACATAAAGCACGGAGGAGAGTATCTCAATTAAGAAAATCAAGAAATGAGACTGGATAATAGAGATGTTAAGACAGGCAGTTACACATTCCAGTATAGTAGTTAAAGCCATCGTCAGAAAATACTATGGAAATACAGAGTGAAGTTGAACTTTTTTTGTTCTGACTTCTAGCCTGTTTCACGTCCACTTTGCTTTTAAAATCTCTTACCCAAGCTCTCTGCTCTGTTTTTCTTTCTATTTATTCTCGTTCAACCATACCTTTTGAGTAATTCAAGGAAAAGCAGGTATGATTAAGGGCTAAAATAAATCCTGTAAAAGAATCTAATTACTTCAGAAAACATATTAGCTTACTTTGCAGTACTTTTTTTGCTTTATAGATGCCAAGAGAGGATTAATCTATAATGCCTTTGTTTGTGATTTTACCTTTTTTTTTTTTTTAGTTTATATAAAGAGTTCCCAGGACTGCTTTACATTTATGTTGTTCATCAAAACGTACTTCTCAAACGTTATGAAAATGGAGTCCAAAAATAATGCAGTCCAAACCAAACCCATTCAGCTTTCTCTTGGAACACAATCAATGATAAAGTCATACCTTATATCTCATTTTTAACTGAGTAAACACTGTGTTGTCCCTTAATGCATAATTCTTTAGGGCGTTCACTATATTCTCTCACTTCAATATTTGAATATATCCTGGTGATACATGTAGTGAGATGTATATAATCAGGTATAATGCAGTTATTTCACAATTACTGTTTGAGGATTAACTCCTCTCTGCATTGAAGTCACAGAGGGTCACTCTGCCTGTGTGCTTACATTATGATAGAAAGGAAATCGTCAGAGTGTTAGGAACCTATATTTTGATCATTAAGTTTTGATGAAAGGTAGGGAAAAAACTTTAAGTAGCAAAAATTAAAATAGTCTCTGTTGTTGTTGAGGTTATGAGAATCAGGAGAAAAATAGACTTATCACACTCAGCTCATATTCATAAAATAGTCTCTTGTCTCTTGCATCCTCTTTTCATGTAAATTTGAGTCCCAGCTGATCATGTCATTGTCCTGACCAAACAAAGACCAGAGAGTGGTTTTAAGAAAGTAGTTTTCATAGGGACTGAGTATATTTCATCAAAAAAGACGGTACCTTCTTATACTGGAACTCTGTCTTGCTGCGCATGTGCATGTTCTGCATCCTATTGTTTTATCCCACCCACTCATGTGAGTGGGTGAGAATTAGTATTTTTCTTCTCTCAAAATCGAGCCCTTTCCCAGACTCACTGTAAACAGAGAACAAAACTTTCAAACTAATTTTTTTTCTGTGAATTCTCAGTAGGAAGCTGAAATGTGCACCCAGGAAAACTGGAAAAGTAACTTGAAATATCAGTGTACAGCAGAAAAACGCAACAGCAGAGCAATTTTGATTACTGAGCTGTTAATTCTGGTTTTAGTAGGTACACTTTTGAAGAGGTGGTCAACTAAGCTGCAGAATCTGCCAGAAATACCCCTTCGCATTGAGAATGGGATGTGCGTAAGGAGGAAGGTATGAAAGAGGATGGGAGAGTTATCACTCTTCAGCTCTGTGAATCGAGCTGCTGCTAAAGCTTTTGTTCAGGCTGTCTAATGACAAGATATTCTGCTAAACAATCCAGGTTAAATTTTTGGTTGACTAAACTGGAAATGCCCTACAGAGGACTGAACCAAAATAAAAGAACTTGAAGTCTGAACTGAACACCATTTCTGATATTTAGAATGGGCAATTAGGCATTTGGTGAATGTCGCAAAAAACATGGATTCTGTTTGGATCAAATAAAGAGTATTTATTATAAAAAAGATACAATGTATATCATGATAAGTTAGGAAGCGGCCATAATCTAAACAGTTGTGTATGCCAGTCTTTTTTGTGTGTGTGTTTACAGTCACTCTCAGCTGGAAGAGTGGTGGTGTCCACCGTTGGGAGCAGCAGCCCCCAGCTTAGTGGCAAGTTGAGGATCACCATTTGGGAGTCGCAGTTGTAAGACACAGAGCAATCAGTTTGCAGCAGCGTCGTTTTATGCTTGTCATACGGGTGCAGAAAAAAAGGTAGCATTGTTGAGAATGAGTGTGGCTGCTCAGGGGAACGTGAATTGCAGCTTCCTTTTCCTGATTGTGCCCACTCACATCCAGACTGTTGACTTTGGAAAGGTTAAAATAGCACTGTAAGAAGTTTCAACTTAAGCAAGCATTAGAAGTTACTTTAGCTAAATGTTAGAGACATGCTCCCCAGCCAGCAGTCCAAATGGGTTTTGTGCTTGAAACACTGAACTATATCCACGTGAGATAATCTAAGGCAACGTGTTGCAAAGGGACACTCATACCTAAACTGCTCTTCAGAGGTACTCTGTCTCTAGTGCAGTGATGAGGAGCCTAATGAAGGACAACGCCTGCATCATCTTCTTAGGGATGTTGTATCCTCTGATGTTACATTACAGTGCCAGTATAGCTATGCTTTTTGACTGACATTATCACAAAGCTGACTGCATTTGGTGTTATCCTTAAGCTCTAGCTTCTGAAATCATAAGACCATCTGAGAGCTATCAGATTTTCTTTTAAAAGGAAGGCTGTAATTCTCATCGGTTCCAGAGAGAAATCAGACAGACAGCACAAGGACCCATATTTTTGCTTAAAACAAGCAAAGGAGGTGATATTTAAAGCCTACACTAATGTCAAGAGATCTGCACTATGATTTTGAATGCTTCTTATCAGCAGTACTGAGCATTGCAAAAAGAACAAAGGCATGGCTCTAAAGCTGTGCTCTTTTGAGTGTATGATACAGCTAGAAGCTTTGATGCTATTCTTTAGTAGGTTTTCCTTACTAGGGAATGGTAAGAAAAATGTTGGAAAATGTACCAAAGTTGTTAGCAGTGTTTCACCAAGAATGCCAGTCTACCTGGATCCTGAATTTGATCCAGTCTAGCAGTTTCTGTGTTCCCAAGATATGGGAGGAAAGGCGCAAGGTTTTTTTCTGCATCCTCTTTCTGTAATCAGCAAAAAGTCAGCCAAACATTTCTAGTCTCCTCCAGGAAACATCCCTGATAAGTATAACATTTAGGCACTTAATGAGAAGGATTAATGCAGACACTTAATTTTAAGGATATTTTTAAGTGCTATGCATTGAATCTGAGCCGCAGAGTAGATGATTAAAGGCAAACAGTAAACATTTATTAATTTCTGGACTCATATATATAAACTATGTAATCTGCAGGCTTGGATTCACTTGTGGGAGGTTAATTAACTTCCATCTTCTGTTGGATTTGTTCATCCAAAGCAATGCTGTATCTTGTCTCCTTTTCTTCCGCCCGGCACACCAGATGCCATGAGCTACAGCCAAACTGCAGTGTGACCAGAAAGTTGGAGAGGGGCTCTCTTTGGTGAAGTCCCACACTTACACACCTGTGTACTGTGGGTCCAGACAAGGACGCATATTTATGTCACTTGAGCTAATGCAGAGCGAGGAGTATGTGCTCAGATCCGTTCTCCGTGTCGCATGAGAATTACCTCCACCTCTGCCTAAACTCTTGTGCATAGATATTTTACAGTAAGAAAATTAAGAATGTGGAAGTCGGCTTACAAACCAAGGGTGAATGGGCAAAGAGTTGATGATTTAGGGCTGTTAATACTGATTAGGGGAAATTATGAAAATTTATAAGAATCATTAACAAAAAATAGGATCTAAGTTATATCAAGTGGATGTGTGTCATTTCTTTGCTTATGCCTTCATTTGCATTGTCAGTTTAGATCATAAATGTTTCAAGATGCTAAGCACACATGTAGTTTACTGGTGTTCTCAGTTATGACTGCTTCACTGAGCACTTAACTTTTGGATTATTTTTTTTTTAAATATGCCAAAATGGGGTGATTGCCTGAGAATCTCAGTTGCTGTTCTCAAGTAAAGTTCATTTCTAGTTCTTCATTGTGAAATAAGGCTTGAAAACTTGAACTTTGAAGTGATAAGCATCATAAGAAAATAAAAGAAACTTGATATGTATTTTAATAATGTAATTATATTTCATTGTCTTACGAGAGTCACATGTAAGTGTTTGAGATTGTCAGCACTGGTTTCTATAATTTAACAATCCTAATTCGTTTTCACATAATTTGGGAAAGATACTTTGCAGACAAAGTAGCTGGTAAGAGATAAGAGAAGAAGTAAGGAGCCTGAAATTTGCCCAGCAGCTCTTCAGTAGTTGACAAAATTGGCTTTATCTCTTCGTTGTTATGGCTAAATTTTAAAAGAAATGGCATCGTTTAAGTATGTCCGTTGTTTTTATAAAATTGGTCATAATTCCATATGTATTTGATGTGTGGAGATTTGTGTGTGTGTTGCTTATTACTACATTTTGATTCTATTCCCTTTTTCTCATTTCTCACTTTGAGACTCATGTCTTGTTTTCTTTAGGTTTGGGGGATTTTGGTTGTCAGCTTTTCCTTTTTCGGAATTGTAACGTTTGTTTCTTTCATTCCTTGACGCAAATGCTGCAGTTGCCTAAAGTGTAGCTTCAAGCAGTCCTTTGTGTGAGTAAAAGAAATTAGCTAAATAGCACTGTTTAATTAATTTCAGGACCGCCTCTTTTTCGTCATGGAATATGTAAATGGAGGAGACCTAATGTTTCAAATCCAGCGTTCGCGCAAATTTGACGAACCTCGATCCCGCTTTTATGCAGCAGAGGTCACATCAGCACTCATGTTTCTTCACCAACATGGCGTCATCTACAGGTACTTTTTTTTGATCAAAAATAAAGTATTCTTGAGGCTTGGGACTGGTTTTGGCTGAAATCCTCTGTCTCTTAGCAACCAGATTTAGATTAGTCGTTTGTTCCAATTTGCTTACATAGAACTTTTTTTGGCTGTTTATTATTGAGAATGTTAACATTTGAATAGCCTCTGCAGCAGTCGCCAGCTGTGTGTGCCAGTTTTGTATTATAGTCCAAATAAAGCCGTTTTGAAAAAGCTTGGCACAGTGCGACCCAGAGGTGACCTTTCCGCAGATCGGCGCAATCTCTTCACTTTCCTCTCTGTGCCATAGATTTCCTCTCGGTTTCTAACTCCCTGCCACTTCCTGAGTTTGTTTGTCCTAGTTGTCTCCACTCTGATACAATCGGGATGGTCGTTTGCAATGCTTTACTTATGCCCCTTCCTCTTCACTGTTTGGGTGAAGGCTTAGTCACCAGCAGGAAGTGGCTCTTTGCAGACAATTCTCATTTGCTTGCAAGTGCCCCGCATCTATTTGAACTTCTGCCCTGCTGCTCCCAAATCTCTAATCTTCAGCACCCATCCAGAAAAAAGTGCATATTGTTGCACTGTGGTGAAGAATGTGTTTAGGGATGGGCTTTTATTATCAAAAGTAAAGAATCACTTTGAAAATTTTCACCCTGATGTCCATGTGTTGATTTGTTTTCAGCAGCCTGTCATTGCTTGCAATAAATTTGGGCTTTCACAAGCAGAGGGCTTTATAGGTTTGTGATACAGGTCTGTCCTGTCTACTAGAAATTCTGAGTTCTGTGGATCTAACTGAGTTTTGATATTCTTTTGATATTCTCACCCTCTTTCAGGTTATCAGTTTTGATTCGGGATAGTCATCTCAGGGAGCGGCAGCCTCAGATTTCTAGAGCAGAAACAACAAGATGAGGATGTGGAATTTGTCACATCCCTGCATTCGTATTAAGGCTGCTTTCAAGAGTACTAGAAATTGAAAGAAGTGAATTTTAAATGTTTAGTAACCATAACTGAATGGTAACTTCCATCAGAGGCCATTGGCTTTCCCACCAACTGGGATTCAAAGGGAAACTTCTCAGAGAAGTAGTCTCCTTTCCAGAGACATCACAAACAGCAGGACATTGCATCTTCTGTGGAAAATAAATCTCTGTGAAAGGGGTCTTTCAGACAAAAATCCAGTTGCCTTTAGAAAACTTTTTTGCTAGCTGCAGCTCTTAATCTCCACCTTGTATTAACACTGGTATGATGTTTGCATACTGGGTTGGACTTTCGGCCGTACCACCTTGTGTAGGTTTGTTTTCAAGTGCTGAAGATCCAACACATTTCTTACCTTTGCTGCCTGTATCACGTTTCCTACTCGTTGCATTTATTTCCAAAGCTATGTATTTGTACGTTTAGATAGTAGAACGTGACAACTTCAGAATTTATAAGTATCTATCATAAAGGAAACAGACAAGATTGGTACTTTAAAAAGTAGAAGGATTTTGAGGATTTGTTTCCATAAAAAGACTTGAGCTAATTTCCTCTTCCTGAAAACTGGAGTTTAGACACTTTGTAGTTAGCAGTCAGTTTAGTGATTTCTGTGAACCAGCAAGAAAGAATTGGTAAAGTTACCTTCCCTCTTCTTTATGAGTGTGCATTCATTCTCCCTTTTCTCTCTCTGCTACCATCCTTCGTCTCACATCCTCTTCTCTCTCCTCTCTTTCTCTTTTCTCCCTCTTTTCCCTTGTCTTATGTGTAGCTTCTGCTGTGTGTTGGCTCCTAGCTGCATTGAATAGCTGCGTGTGCCTGCATTCTTTCTATGACTTTTTATCATCGAAATGCTTCAATCCAAGGAAAATGTCATTCTGATGAGACAATTCTTTGTAATTTAAACTTTGCAAGCTACTCTGAATTTCTGATTCAGAAACTATGCTGACATGTCTTTGGCATGCTATAGTAAAACGCTAAAATTGTAAACGGTGTGTTATATTGGGTGTATTATCAGAAAAGGCAAAAGAAGAGAAATAACATGAGCTGTAGGATGAAAGCATAAACTAAAAAAAGCAACAGGAAGAACATTAGGAACAGATTTAGATGTATTCTGCTTTGACACAGGCTTTTGGATCCGGGCATAGTTATGTCCGTAAGAATAACTCATTTTCCCAACCGGGGGATACTAGGAGCTTTAACAATTTGTAAAATGTGTATCCCAGTTACTCTATAAAATACAATTAGAATGAAGAAGTTAGAGATTATCTTTGAAGAATTAATCATAAGAAAATGTCACCATTCATTCATAGTGTGCCAGGCCCTGGCAGAATGCATGTGTTGATATCAAGCATATGTTAGAATAGGTGTCCTGCACAGGACAGTTTCAGCCCGATTGTTCTGTACCTCACTGCAGCATTTATTACAATGTTAAAAATGCATTGGGGTCAAGTCACTCCTTTACATCTCCTAAGCTCTTATTAGCTGGCAAACAAGGAAAGGAAAGGGGGGGAAGAAAAGAAAAAAACCCTATGCTCCTGAATAACTACCAGTCATAACTACCTAACATGCCTTCAGATATTTTAATAAAGAATACTTGTCTTCTGTGTAATTATATCTCTAGAAAAAACATTGCGGTGTGAAATTAATGGTTATTCACCAAAGTGGGAAATGCTGCTTGTGTGGGCAATACTTCAAGGAAAATGGGGAATATATAAATAAACCAAGATGTTTGATGGAAATGCAGGTTTCAAAATAGCTGCTATACCTTCTGATCTTTTTTCAGCCATGTATGTGGAAGTATTTGTTTGCAGCTAAACATAGTTATATTTTTGGAAGTAAATAACTAGCTTTAGCTCATGCTTTGGCTTGTTGGTTAGATTTTTAGAAAGTGCTATGATGATACTAAATGATCATCTTTTATAATAACTAGTTTATCCTCATTTCCCCTGAAGTTCAAAGAGAAAGCTGGTTCCCTGTTTGGCAGTAGAAATTATTCTGTCAGTTCACGTCTTTGCAACTGGCCCAACTGTTGTTCCCAGACTCGTCCAATTATCTGTTTGCTTACTGGAATTACGTACCTCCCTTTTGTTTATTGATCACATGCTGTAAATAAAGATGAGCCTCGCAATTTTTATATATAAAAATGCTGCTGTTACTAAATGTATCTTGTATGGTAGATACACTTTAGGATAATTTTTGGTGTGGCATTTGTAAAGGTATAATGTTACTGTTGTTGTGTCAAAAACACTTCAGCAACTTAATAAAAATATTTGCATTATCCCTGCCACCTTCCCTCTCATCTGGCATGCAGCTATTCGGGCATATGTCAAGCTGGGGCCTGATAATACAAGTAGAGTCAATCAGACACTAGAGACGTTTCAATCGCGGTTTCTGGCAGTCGATGTTGTTTGTGTTATGCAATTGCACCACTTTGAAAAAATGTATCTAAGCTTCAGGTATTAAGGGCTAGACTATGAATCTCATTTTGCTTGTGAGCTGAACTGGACTTTGAACTCGGTGATGAAAGCTTGTGGACTATGTTCACTGTCACCTGTCCCTGGAGTCTGGTATATTCAAAGTCAAGTCATTGTCAGCTTAATATATATTCTCATATAGGGAAGATGCAACAAACTGGGTGTTGAGAAATTGCCAGTTCCCTGCTCCCCTCTGGTACTGACTTTCAACATTCCTGTGCACTTTCCGCAGTTATATGTAAATGTTAGATCTTATTGTTTCACCTGCAGTTGTTGGGCTGAGGACAGGAGTACCTGGGTGGGTGTCTCTGGCTCTCATTGTAGGAGTTCAAGTGAGGTGACACAAGTGGCCCACTCTGACCTGAAATACATACAAAGAACTGTTGTCTCCCCGGGCAGGGACATCAGCACTAGAATGGGGTACCACTTCATTAACATAAATGCCAGTGCCCCCAGTTCGTATTTGATTTAGGAAATAACTGTGTGAACTACAAACCTTGTTTCAGGGAAGTCCTGACGGGCCAATAGTTGCATGATCTCTGGCGTGCTCCAAGACCATTCAAGTGATTAAATGGGGTGCTCCCTCTGAAAAGTAAAAGAAGGAAACTGAACATACACAATTTCAGTTCACCTGAGAGGATGAACAGTATCTTAACTGGGAAATTAGTGTCACCTGCTTTGGGTTAACTCATTCTTTTGTTTTCGAATGTAAGGTCTGTGAGATGTTGCCTTCAAATCATACAGCACCTGGTCATGGGGGAGTCCTCCTTCATAACTATGGGTGATCACGTTCCTCAGCAATATGAAGTAATAATCCAGCCTGTAACTTGCTGCAGCTTTCTGAGGCTCTGTGCACTCTGTAATTAGTGTGTTGGTTGTGATGAAGGATATATTAACACTGAATTGATGAGAATGTGAATATAAATATGCTGATGCCAATCCTTGAATACCTCCGGGCTTTTTCCATACACAAGTACCCCCAAGAACTTGTTTGAACACTAACTGAATTTTTCTTTGGGTGATCAGTTTTCCTGGCATTCCTGTTTATCAGGGTAACACACACCAGTGTTTCAGAAAGAAGAGCTACCTAAAATTAAAAGCACTTTCATTAGTGTGTTTTTATGTGAAATAAGAATATTTAGAAAGTCTGACTTCACTGGTGGTTGTATGATTCAGTGCAACCTTGGCAAAGTAACGAGGAGTTATATTTACACCCATGAAAATGTTGCATGGTCAGTGGTTAACATGTTAAAAGTCATCATTCTCCCAAGTTACCTTACTGTGTTATTTCTGCATGGCAGCAGCCAAATAAAATTCCCCTCCTCCCTTTTTTGGGGGGCTTTTTAAACTACAAAACTAGACATGGAGCATTTTGGTTTAAGTTTCTTTTTAAGTATGTAAAGATCATATTATTGCAACTCTAAACAGTTAAAGGTTAAATTGCTGCTTGAGCTATGGTCCGTGAAGGAGGGCAAGAAAGACCTTGTACCCTCAGGTAGCATATTCAGACCTAAGCACAGGAATATCCGGAACTCAAGCCCTTCCCCACATAAACTGCCTGTTGCTGGTGTCTGCTACAGAGAAGTTACAGTTTGCTTTTGGCACGAATGGGCAACAAACTATTTCCATCACCTTCAGTAAAAGCAGGAAGCAAGGAGTGAGCTGTGCTGCTGCATGTCTGAGTCCCAGTGTGCCCAAGGACTGCTGCCCAAGCCGTGCCACATGACCAGTGCTCCTGCCTGGGTTTGCACCCCAGGCTTACATCCGTGCTCTGCTCTGCCTGGTCTAGTTTCTGAAACTGAGAGTGAGCTCTGACGGGATTTTAGTCGGTGGCCTTCTGCCCTCTTTGCACTTTTTCTTGCTGGATCCAGGCAGGCTAGCAGTTATGAAAAGCGTAAATAAGCAGGATATCTTCCCCGCAGGAAAAGGCAGTGGGCTGGGGTGGAGAGGCGCGGGGCTGAGGGAGATGAGAAGCAGGAAGAAGGGTTGGTTCCCAGGCTTCTGGCATTCGGACTGAGGGAGTCCACCCTGCCATCTGCCCAGCTTATGTATTGTGCTAAAGGCTGCTGTCGTATAGGAGAGCCTTTGACAAGGTTTCCAGCTGTGGAAGGATGAGTAAAGGCTGTGGGAATAGGATATGAACCACGCGGTCTTGCCAACAGTAGAATGCTTTCTAAATTTCTCCTGGGTTTGGAACATAAGAAAGTCCTCGGTTGGCTCTTGCGTGGGAGTTGGGTATGTGGAGGAGCAGTGCCGGGCAGTTAATATTTAGAAGGATAGAGCTGCACCATTGACCTCATTTGGGGAATGACAAGGTGCTTCCAGGGGGAGTTCCCGGTAGCGAGGTCAGCATTGTTTTTTTGCTTCATGTTTATTTGGTGCAAGATTTTCTTGTTTAATGACCGTTTGTATAGTGCTGTATTGTGTAAATAAAGCTATGACCTTTACCTTCTGATAACAGTATAGGAGTGAGTTAATGTTAAATGGGAGAGGGCAGGGAGTGGGAATCTGCCAGGGTTAATGCCAAGTTTACATTCCTGTGAGGGCAGCCATGTTCCGGTGCACTCAGTAGAAAGGGCGACGGTGCTTCTCAACAGATAATAGCACCGAAATCTTACTGAGCTTATTTGTATTTATTTCTGGGTGAATGTCAGTGATTTTAGATGACTGATGTTTGTGCTTTCTATTTTATAACAGGAAGAAATGTGTGTTATCTTTCTGCATTTGATAAGATTTTAACTGACAGAAACATACACAAAATACAAATCCACCAGAGCTGCAGCACGTGTAAAACTGAAATGTACTGACACAAGACAATCCCTGTAGTTTTCCTAAAATGCTGAGGCACAGCTTTGTTTCTAAAGAAACATGTACACCAGTTCCAAACAAAATCATATTCTTCAAACAATTTTCTAACAGAAGAAAGAGAATGCTTTTTGTTTCACAGTGCATTAAAACTTTGACGGTGCTTCCTAACTGTAATTCTGCTACTAACAGGCAAAAGTTAGGGCTGAATTTCGCTGTGCCCTTCAGTCGTGTTTGTCTTCAAACAATGGAAAATATTTCTATAACCCAGTTGCAGTGGTGTTGAAACTATGTCACGATAAGGGTGAGGCTTTGCCTTTTTGCATGCTATTGAATGCATCTGCCAAAGTTTCATAGTAATACAGAGAAGTGCACAACAAACATGGCTCTG
Organism: Larus michahellis; assembly: GCF_964199755.1. Taxonomy (NCBI): domain Eukaryota; kingdom Metazoa; phylum Chordata; class Aves; order Charadriiformes; family Laridae; genus Larus; species Larus michahellis. Next base: position 34,993,492 of record NC_133898.1, read on the forward strand.
AGGCAAAAGGCGTTTCACAAAGATTTTCTTGTGCTCTTGAGATGCAGCAGAGAAGTTGGAGAGTACTGCAAAACATTAGGTGAAAACATGTAAGGAACTCTAGTGTTTTTTAAATAATTATGTTAAAAATACTAAACAACCTTAAAATGAAATTGGGATGATATGCTTTGGTAAAGACATTTGCATACAACTTTTTCCATCTTTTGGTCAGAACCTTGCTACTTTTGGCTCAAGTTTTGCATTTATTTTCTTTTCCCACTCCTCCCCCCCCCAGATTTTATCCACCTCCTTGTTATAGAAGAACTTATCACTTAGACACTGCTCCAGCAAACATTTCTGCATGCAGATCACTGTACTCATAGGCTGATTTTGATTCAGTGAGACAATCCACATGCGTGAAATGTGCAGCTTCCTGGATGATTTGGGACTTTGGTTTGACTTTTCAGATTGAAAATGTGATTATTTTAAAATAGAAATCCTCACATTTGAGAATTCCCTGATATTAAAAGCTATGTGTTATTTTGCTTAGCATTGCAAAAGGCTGTGGAAAAATAATTTAGCCAATCTGAAAGCTAACATAACTGAGTTATCACTGAAACTTTTGAAAACTTTAAAAATATCTGTTTAGCTGACAACTTGTACTGAAATGTAAGAAAACAGAAATAATACTGTTCACTGGGAAGTTAACTAAAATGGCCTAATGAACTAAAACGGAGAAAATACAGCCAGTAAGAACCCCAGCATTTTGGGGAGTGCATCTGAGTCTCTACTGCTACCAGAATAAACAATGGTAGGATTACATCAGAAGGACCTTGGACAGACTAGGTGCAGTCTAGCTGGGGGAATCAGAAAGTGGAACAAAATGGACCAGCACATGCCTGTGCTGAAAATGAGCGGAAAGGTGAGGGGTAGCAAGGCCAGAGCGGTAACAAGTCGCTTACCTTCTTGTGTCAGAAGTAATATCTGCTCCTCTTCACCTGCCCATGTTTCACAGGGTCCAAACAAGCAGCTTCCCAGAGCAGCAGACAGTGGCAGAAATACAATGTCTTCATCATCTCAGCAGCATTGGGCACGTGTGGAGGCAGCAGATGTGGAGCAGGGCTAAGCCGGAATGGCAGTGAAGCCAAGGCCAGATTTTACTGAGATGGGAGTTTGTGTGGTTCTGCACTGTGATACACCCAGGGATGGATGCCACCAGGAACAGACACTCTCCTCCCACCACCACATTGAATTTTGACCCCCCAAGATTATGTTGGGGGTATAATGTCTTGGATTAAGAAAAATTCCTTTGGTAACATCCAGTTTATGAGGAGAAGCCCAAGTGGCACTTCTCACAAAGTACACATCAGATGGGTCTTCACTTCTTGCCACCTGCTTCTCGAATTTGTTTCCAGTAGTCAGTCTTGTGAAACAGCAGAGAGAGAGAAAAAAATAAAGGGGAGAGGCCAAAAATAATGCCAATATTTACATAGGTGTACCTTTTCCTCCAGACTTTAATTTCCTTCTGCTGATGTATAGAAGGCACCGAAAATAGTGTTCTCCAAAGCATGTCAAATGCAAATAGTACATGCTGTTTTGTACATTTTTTAACGTAGATTTGACAGTGGCAGTTGTAAAAGTATTCTTCACAAGGTATTGCAGTCTTAGGGCATGTGATTGCCCCTTGAAGGGGAAGGAAGGATGGTGTGGCTTCAACAGTAGACAGCCAAGATGGCAGCTGGTATGGGTACACCTTGGTATGAAACTGAATAATACAGAAGCACTGCCCTAAAAAAACCAACCAAAGAAAGCTTGGTCATGAATAACCTGAAGTGAGGAACTTCATGTATTCAAAACGTGGAATATTAAGGATAAAATTAAGTAATAACAAATAAACATTATAGCACTTCACCAGGTATTTACTTACTTTATTATAGGGTTTCCAAGGGAGATCCTGTGGTCTATTAACACTCATTTAAAAAAAATGCCTAAATATATTCTAACAAACACAAATAATGAGTCAGATGGAATTGCTATGGTCAATTAAGCGGGTAATGGATATTTAAAAGCTTCCAAACATCAATAAATCTGAAGCAGCTCTAAAGGAGTACTTGTAGAACAAAAATAATATGCACTTAAGAAACTGCCTGAGTACATATTTGCCTAAACTTAACCACCAATGAGAGGACAGCAAGCGTTTATGGTACTGTATACTGAGGGCATAAAAAGGCATACCTAATGTGTGCCAGTTCATCTGGTGATAATCTGTAATAGGTCCAAAGGGGCCATAACAATTATAAAGAGCCCCTGATTCTCATTTATACGGAAGTCTTTAAATACCTGATAGCATAAAAGGATCCTCAGATTATGAACGGGGGAAGTAGACGGCAGCTCAGCAGCGTACCCCTTGGGACGAGGCTGAAGGCAGTCCTTTGCAAGCTGGTTGAAGCTGCCTCTGCCAAAACTCTCTGAGCTGGTTTTCACAGACACTGAGGGAGAAATGCCCAGGGTGGACATGAGAGAAACCCTTTGGACAACACTGGGGTTTGTGCAGGTTCTCTTTTCACCTTTTGAAAAATCACAAAAGGGAAGTGAGGGGATCTTGTGTCAGCCTCCACGAGATTGTAGTGAGTGGTACACTTGCACACACAGTAGGACAAACGTTCTGTTTTTCTGTGGATGACTCAAGAGGAAGAGGACTTGGCTACGATTTTTAAACATCTGCAAATTAGGTAGAAGTTGTTCTGTCCATGAGCAGAAGAGTCAGAAGAAATTTTGAAACAGCATCCTGGAAATTCTCTGTGTAGTAATAACAACAAAACATTAGCTGATGTTAGTGAGCTATAGAGATGACAAAATCTGATATAATCAGTGACAAATCTGATATAAAACATTATCTTTACAGCCTCTTCTACCCTGGCTCAGCTGTGGGTGCTCTTAGTTAGGCCACGATAATTGTCTGTATAAACCAAATCCAGAAGATGTATGCTGAAATCCCCAAATCCTGCCATAGAAAATGGGGTTTACTTTTTACACACCTTATTTAATAGAATACACTTTAAAAGCAATCAAACACAGTTATGTTTGCCTAATTACAGCGATGGTAGCATGGGGGTATGAAAGAAAGTGGAAGGGATGATGCCTGGGGCAGAGCGGGCAGTAAAGGGTTGAACTGTGTCATTGGTAATGGAGTACTTCATGTCATCATTTGAAGTCTGAGTCTGGGTTGAGGATCGTACTATAGTGCCCCTTAATATTTAATTTGCTATACTATCAAGTCTTAATGCAATGCTGCAAATTGGCTACAGAGACTTTAAACTAACACCCACATTTGTTTCAGGGTTGGGCAACATTGAGTTTATTACATCGTAGGCATGTCTTTGGGATATAGCACAACTTCTGCAACTTCTATCCCATTTTGTTTTAAAAGTGCTTTGATAATCTTTCTCAGATTCGTTCTTTCATGCATTTTTATTTGGAATTCAGAACGAGATAATACTTAATATGTTGTAAATGTGATTATCGCATGACATGAGTGTATAGAGGCTGCTACCTGGTGTGTAAGAGACTGGTTCTTTAAAAACCATGATTCTCATTTACAGTAAAAGCTCTTTCTGACACCAGAGGAGCAAAGCAATTTTACAATGGAATTAAATTGTACTCAGTGTGCTCAGTGTAAGGCTGTCAGAAGGATGCAAAGAGACTTTATTGAACATTATAATTTACTGAAACTTTATGTAAAATAGTTCTTCCGTAAGCTGTATAATTATATTTCTTGATAGTCTTTGCCCACGTAACTATCTGGGAGTTTTATAGGATAATTTCTGATCTTGTCAGACCATAGAGTCTGGTTAGCAGGTCTCTGAAAAGAGCCCTAATGGCTGGACGCATAGAAATTACAAAAATAATTCCTCAGGCTCAAAATAGATTTATTTTTTTATATTGACAAAATTGTTCAAGAACAGCCCGCTTTGGTCAATAGTTTACATTATAATCCTACTAAAGTCAGTATTTACGTGCAATGACTACCCAGTAAAAGTACCAAATGTTAGAGATTAAAATCACGTTTTAGTCTCGCAGATCTTGTATTCAGAATTGCCTCTCTTTTTTTTTCATTTGGGCTGGACTATTAGACTCTTCTCTGTAGCCTCTCTGTCTTTACAGCTGAAGGTAAATTGGTATAGCACTCTTTGCCAACCTTGATGTTGGCACTGTAACTTTCCTAAGTCATGCCATGCTTTATTTCATGTGAGTAACCCATGAGTCATCTTTCCGTATTAATTAAAAATAGTGGGGTGCTTTGTATAAGTAGATTTTAAGTGATGATATTACACGTTGGCACTACAGTCGAAGTAGCATTCTCGAGCATGTGTTTTCTGGAGGAGATGAGGGAAGGCTGCAGGAGCTACATTAAAACAGCGCTGGAGCCGAACTTCCTGGACAAGAAAAGTTTCTCTAGGAATATTTGTGCAGCTTTCTGGCTGAGGTTGGGGGTGAAAGTAGTTTAATTTTGCTACACAAATGTGATTTTAAAAGAGTATCTTGTAAAATATAGCTCTCTATTAACATACATAACCCTTTTTAATTATGTATCAAAGCAAGGTTTGGAGTTGGAACCATCAGTTTGAAGCACAAGCTTCTGTGACCTCTGATTGGAAGCAGCGTTAGGAGTTTATTTTGTGTATAGATCAACATAGAAGAGCAAGCAACTCCCATTTTTTCAGGCATCTTCTTCATACTTTACAAACAAATAATAAAGAGTCTTTTTAATTTTGCCAGAATCCCTCCACTGCAGTAATCTTCCATCAAACATAATAGAAAGTTGTTAACTCTACAGAATTTTGAAGCAGACAAATCTATATGTATAACAGAATGCTTTTAGAAGGTTAAAAAACAAAACTAGATTTAACTCACTGTTTTTACAAGAATTTCTGCAGAAATCTGTTAAACTGCTGTTGACTGCTGCTGTTTTGATCCATGATAAATACAGCAGGGTTAGAAAAGGTTTTTAATTAAAAGCCTACATGCCCTTCCCAAGTTCAGACCATGTGATTGTGTAAAAAGATGTTTGGGCATGTGAACTATGCTACTGAAATCAGAATAGAAGAAAAAATTATTACAATCTTTCTTCTAGTGATTCCATATAAGTAAACATTTTGTTGGAAGCAACATTCTTGCTGAGTTACATCATTTCATTCATGCTATATAATTTATTTAGTCCATTCTGCTTAATATTACACATAACACTCTGTGGAAAAGCTTTCCATAAAAAGACCCAAGAGGTTGAACTGAGACTAAAGTGAGGTTGGAAAAAATCAGTGTCTGTACAAAAGTTCACTGTAGAGGGTTTTTTTCTGGCTAAGAAAGCATTTTTCTCCATGGAAACATGATACGGAGCTTTACCAGGAGTCTGCTTACTGCTAGGAGCTGTGTTTGTTCCCTGCTAAGGACACCCTTGGGAGCATAAGGAAGAGAATTCTGATAAATTTGTTTCTTTCATAAAAAGAAATAGTGAATGTAGAAACCTTCAGCAACCCTTCTCCTTTACACTTTCTGGGTATCATAAAGCTGCAGAGTACAGAAAAGGCACTGGAATGTCGGCTCATGCTGGCACATTAATGGCTTGCTCAGGATATGCTCCCAATCAGCTGGGTTTGGCCATTTTATTGTATGCCCCATGTTGTGGTTGCCAGACTAAGCTATTGGGTTTTTTAAGCATCTTCTTTAGAGGTCTACAGATTGTATAGAGTTTACTCAAAGAAATGAAAGAAAAAGATGACCAAGTTATAAAGTAGGTTCCCAGCATTGCCACATTTTCATTTTTTGCCCTGAATCTAATGGTGGTTCTGCCTGTTCCCGATAGAAGCACAAAATCAGCATTATTGAGGATATAAAAATGTGCTGCCCTTTACAAACAGATTGTAATATTTTAAGAGCTCTTCATCTTCACTGTGTGTTTTCATCTTTGAGTATGTTGAGCTCAAAAAAGGGTGGGGGGCAAGGGAGAACAGGACTTAAGGTGAGCTTTGGAGGCCGCCTGCTAGCACTCAATAGCCTCTACTTTGTGCATCTGTGTTCAGTAAGTAGGTAACAAAGTTGCGTGACGAGTCGGCTTTCAGTCTTATTGCAGTGCCTTCTCCTTTATGAACCAGAAGTGGACCAAAGCACAGGGTTTTCTTAGTAGCTGCTGGGAAAACATGCCATGCTTTTCCCTTCTTTGCCCAGTCAACAATACGCTTGGAACTGGTCATTTCCAAAGGAGGTGTTGACATTTCTGTTACAAGTTAAAAAATTGTCATTTGGCATTCATGAAAGAAAAAAAGACTTTTTCTCTAGAAAAAGAATAGGGTCAGAGCACAGGATAGGAATGCTATATACCTTAAATGAGTCTGTATTTAATGTGACAGCAGGATGACAATGGACAGAATTGGATCAAATTAACCTACGCTATTGTAGCTTTGACTTTTGTGTAATAGTCATTTCAAAACTTACACTCGATCTTAATAGGCAGCATGATGGAAACGATAGGCTTCCAACTGAGGGAAGGTTTTGGCCCAGTATTGTAATTGTGAATGAAAACCCATCTCCCCTGTTGGGTTTATATCATACTAAAATCATACTGGTATTGTTACGCAGCATGAGGTTGATTGACCTTTAGGCTAGGGGAAGTGTAAGGCTAACAAGTTAAATGCCATTGAAAACAACTATCTAAATCATAAATTCAAAATGACCTGGTTTATGCATCTAAGATTTAAGGAAGAAAATGGGAGAAGTGGGATGAGATCCAGAACTAAACATCTGAAAGAGAGAGACTGAAGTAGTCAACTTCAGTTGATTAAACGTATTCTGATCCTGTTTTTCTCTGGTGTCTTGACCTTACTAAAGTTCACTTAGTATGTAATGGAAAAAACAACTGGTTTGATAGCAAAATACAGGAAATGCCTTCAATCATGGCTGATTACAGTAGCAGCTTTTCTTCTGTTGTTTTCATTTTTTTAGAACGCTCTTTCTATATGCCTGAAACAATGTAGAATAATAATGCTTTGGAGCCCTTTATTTGCTGTGTCCAAGTAGAGCAATTAATTGTCTGGCTTTTTGATGGATATGCATGTTGGGAGTTTTTGCAGTCAGGAGAGTGCCCTATGACATAAGTGAGAAAAATTAAGAGTTATTACAGGGCATAACTTCAAAGCCTAGCAAATTGGGAGGTGTGTGTGTGGCAATTCCACCATGAGTAACAAGATGAATGCAGGTCTTTTTTTAAAATCTGCCTTTGTTTGGCTTTCTCCTACAAAAATGGAAGGTTTACAACTAATTTGAATGAAATCTCTATCTGGAAGCCAGGAAGCAGCTTATACTGACTATACACAAAGGATCAGATTCATCTCACCTAGCTTTAGGAATGCAACTGAAGCTTCCAAGTCAGGATCCTGCTTGTCCTGGAGTGCATTTACAGTCAGTGGAGAAGGGTAGACTTCTTTAGGGACATGTTGAGCCCACATGTTCTGTGAACCATCCGCTCAGAGATATCTGTGGACATTGGCCATGGAGGGAGCCTGGGGCAAACCGTGGTACCTCAATTACACCATAATGTCTGGTGCGATAGATCTGGGTCAGGATCCTGGGAAACACAGGAAAGAAAATTACCATAAAACAGGAGCAAAATGTTTCATAGCTCTACTGACTTTCATATTTAAGGTAAATTTTAAAAAGGATGGAGTTGCGGTTGATTACATTATATCCTTTTATTCTGTCTTTCCTATTATCTGTATAAGGCAGTAATATATCCTTGTTGTGGGTTATTAAGAGTTACAAGGCTTCATCGCTGGAATAGCTGAATGAGAACTGCTACAGAAATGCAAGATGCTACCTGGATAGACATGCATTTGTTGGCTGTATGTTTTTCTGTTCTGTGTAAGAAAGGTTCACTCAAAAATAGTGAAGAAAGAATTTCAGTCTTTTCAGTTTGCCACAGAAACTGTATGCCTGAAACCCAAGTACTCTTTTCTTTGTGTTTGCATAATTAGTGTTCCATTGTTGCTCAAATGATAGTAACTTTGTCATCCTACCTACTAAGGTCACTGAGAAAAAAAAAACATTGCTTTTGGTTTCCAAAAATCCCTTTTGAACAGATACAAACTTAATTAATGTGACTGCCAATAAGTTTGCTTTCTAAGGTTCTGGTAACATTTTTTTGGAATTGAGTTTTTGAAACTTGATCTGACAAGCTTTTCTAGCTTCACGCCATCCTTTCACTGTCTTTCATCGAGTGGTTTTATGAAATAACTATTTAGTATTGTTTTGTTTAAAAGGATTATAGACATACATAGTAGGCACTTTTAGTTTGCGCTCCACCTAACCTATTGTTAAAATATGCAATCTTGGTTTTATGTTATTTGAGATATAAAAATAAGAGCACAAAGCCTTGAACCTCACAGAGCAGAATACCGCAGCTTGAGTCAGTCCTTGGCTAAGCCTGCGGACCTCTATTGTCTTAGTGGGATCACGGAGGTGTCAGTGAGGGACGGGGTTTATCACATTACATATTTAGCAATGACTTAACTCATGGGCTTTGTGGCAGAGGCTGAAACAGTAAATATCATTGGTGGTAGTACAGATTTCCCCCTGTCATTCCCAGCCTGAACGCATGGAGGCAGTTAGGAATTTTTCATCTAAAATCTTCAAGAAAAAAAGTTAGAAAGTGGTGGTTTTAACCAAAGTGAGAAAGAAATTAAAAAAAAAAATCCCTGAGGGAACTGCTAGTAGCCTTAGTGTCGGGGCTGTCTCGGGGGCGGGGGGGGACCAGGCCGCGCAGGCAGCTCCGCCTCAGTTGGGAGCCAGGCGCTGTCCTGAGCATCAGGCCGTCGGCTCGTCACACGCCACTCTCACAAAAAGCTTTCAACAGTCTGTGTTTTCACTCAGCGTGAAGTACAAATGGTTTGTAAAACCTCAAGAAGCCTTACAAAATGAGACAATTGTTTGCTGTCTAGTTTAGCTGCCGTTTTCTGAGGCGGATTGTTTGTCCTGTACAATAGGCCTAACATGAAGCCAGCTCCATTCATGACAGTTCTTACTTCATATAAAAATTGCAGGCCTGTGGGCCATGAGAAGGCAGAGTTGCTACTGGGATCCAACACAAAACCTGTCCAAATCAGGGCTTTGGCGGTAGGCTAAGTCAAGAGGAACAGTTGTACCGCTACATCCCATTCCTGCCTCGCGCTCATGAAAAAACTGTTGCATTCCCAGGTAGGGGTCATGGAAGGATGAGGTTTATAAAGCACTGTGATGTGAATGTAAAAGGCAACCCTCTCTTGGAAAGAAGTAGAGACCACTCCCTTCTGTGCTCAGCCAATTTTTGATAATGTTTTACATAATACATTTAAACTTGTACAAATTTCACTTACATTCACAAATAAAAATGTGGAAATAATAAGAAAGGAAAAACCACACAAAGGAAAGCTGTTAAGTACCATATATTTATTTGTCTGCACATTATTTTAAGGAAACTCAGCATAATAAGATAAGCAGATCAGGCACTGTAATGTCCTAGGCTGCTACCGACAATTGTAAGAAAGTTATGGTCAAAGCCATTAAAAAGCCATATATAGAAATTATTTTATAGAAAATGTTTTTATGCTACCAGAAAAAGTCATTGGTTTCCTTAAGCTCCTGGAAATTAATATTAAACCTTTGTTCAATACGTCATTAAGACATCAGTAAGTAGTTAGGGCCACATGATGAACACACGGCCTTCTTTGCCATTTCAGGACCTTGCTGACCTGCGAGTTTTCTCAATGGTAATGTTGCTGGAGGAAGTGATGTTATACATCGTGCAAGCCAAACTTTTGCCTTGTAACGACTAGGGTTTACAGAGCCGCAGATAGCAATTGTGTATTTGCCTCCCTCTGATGTCCTTGGTGGGTAGACAGCCAACTGCCTTTTGCTACATCCCTCCTCTTGTCACTGCCATCCCCTTAGTCCACAAGATACTTGTGCAAGTGGCAGGGTGATGGACATTGTGTTATATAAGGAAAGTAAACGTGTGTGTTTTTAAAAGCAAACGTGCCTGACAGAGAGTGTCATTATGGTCACATTAAAAGTTGGCATTTCCCATTAATGTTTACCCTGCTGGCTGAACTATCGCTGTTTTCTTCAATGAAAAGGAGCTATAATACCTGGAATCCAACTCTGGATTCCATTTACTGGAAAGCAAGTCTGTGCTCTTCATTCATCTGCCGCTAGCCATTATACATACTGATTCACATCAGTATAAGGTGGATTCACTTTATTCCAAACTTGGCAGTGCTGAATAGGAGCAGTTTTCAAATCTGCACAGCAGGTTTTTCTGTATATTGCTGAGTACGGCTCAGCTATAGTTTTATAGGGAGGTGACTCTGACCCTCTGCTCCGCACTGGTGAGACCCCACCTGGAGTTCTACGTCCAGCTCTGGAGCCCTCAGTGCAGGAAAGACATGGACCTGTTGGAGCAGGTCCAAAGGAGGGCCACAAAAATGATCAGAGGGCTGGAGCACCTATGCTATGAGGACAGGCTGAGAGAGTTGGGGTTGTTCAGCCTGGAGAAGAGAAGACTTCGGGGAGACCTTATTGTGGCCTTGCAATACTTAAAGGGGGCTTATAAGAAAGATGGAGACAAACTTTTAGCAGGGCCTGTTGCAATAGGACAAGGGGTAATTGTTTTAAACTATAAGACAGTGAATTTAGACTAGCTATAAGGAAGGAATCTTTTACAGTGAGTTTGGTGAAAAACTGGCACAGGTTGCCCGGAGAGGTGGTAGACGCCCCATCCCTGGGAACATTCAAGGCCAGGCTGGATGGGGCTCTGAGCAACCTGATCTAGTTGAAGATGTCTCTGCTCTTTGCAGAGGGGTTGGACTAGATGACCTTTAATGGTCCCGTCCAACCCTAACTATTCTGTGATTCTAAGCTGACATCCAATGATGCTGCTATTATTGCATGTTTATGCTCACTAACATCAGGAACTACAGGCTCCTTCTTTCCCATGCAGTTTTTCAAATGGGAAAAATTATGTTATTAGTTTGCTTTTTCTTAGAAGTTGCAGTTTGGATTTTCCTATTTATCTCTGATCTGTTGGGGGGGTTTGGGGGCGAAGCCATGCTGATGTGTTGTGACTGAAATACTTAAAGCAATAAAAGAATCCACTAGTAAAGTACAGTCCTGAATATATCTGTCCCATAGTTTATGTATGGAAACTGAGATTAAGTTGGTGAGAGCTAATCACTAAAGAAGCTAACATCAAAACATTAAAATTTTTGACATTGTTTTTGTTGTCTGACCAGTTCCATATATAACTCCATCTTGCTTAGATTATAACTGAGTACATTAATTATCAATATTTTGAGGACACCAATGTGTTTGAAGAACTGAGACAAAGATTTTGGTGAATTTATCAGTCTTCCAGAAAATACCATTTCAGGTGGTATGGTAAAAATGATCCAAGTTCTGTGATAATTACTGCTTGTGATCGAAATTTATTTTGAAAATGCAACATTAACCAAAATTATAGCAAAGAGCAAAGAGTACTGGGTGCAGGACAGACCTGTTGTTGCAGGTGAGCATCTTTGTCTCAAAAGCAATTTGGATACCACTGAGTAAGTTAAAAAGTAATTCTAGGAAAGTAAAAGTCTTACCGTAATTAAATAGAAAAAAAAAATTTCATCTTACTTGTTGAAATTGCTAATTGATATAATGAGCATGTTGCCTTCAGTTATGAATTTCAATAACTGTAGTAACTAGAGAATGGTTCCGATGGTTTTCCATGTTGTTGGGGGAAGTTTCCCTTTTACCTTCTGTGGTTTCTTTTGTGAACGGCTTGGCTTGTCTGTTTAAAGCCTGCAGAGAAGATGTGATTTCCCTCCGTAGGGGAACAGTGGCAATGGTAATGATTTCAAATACGCTATTGAAAGAGTTTATTGCCGTTGAAAACCACCAAAAAAAAATGGTTGTTCAGTAGCTACCTATTTTAGACTTGTGTTGCTTTCAGATCTTTCATGTTTGATGTTCTAAGGATGTTTAGTAAGGTACAGTCCTTCACTGACCTTTCACCCTATAAAGAAATATTCTTGCTCCCAGTGTCATTATTTGTAGGTAATAATTATTATGCTTCATTCGGACCTATGCTTTGAAATGTATACACTTTCTAGTTGTGTTGCTCATTCAACAGTTAGAGTAGAAGCAGATGCTGCGGAGATATTTAATTGTAAAGTGATTGCTCAAGCCAGCTTGTGATCATGTTTCTCAGCTACTTGATCTTGTATCTTCAGATATGGATTTATTTAGTCACTAATGTTTACTGTGTTCAAAGACTACTGTTAGTAATGTTTGGCAGGCTTTCCGATTTTGCTGGCAAAACCAATCTTGACTGTTTAATTGCCTTACTTTCAACAGGAAAATTGTCTGTTATCTAAATGACACATGTGACATAGGGCCACGCACACAAGGCAGTTATCTCGCTGGCTACTGCTGAGAGTCAGACTTTAAGAACCCAGTCCTATGAAGTCCTCGTCCATGGAGCGTTTGTGGGAAGCCAGGGCACTCAGTGTCTCATGGCACTGGCGTGCGGAGGAAGGAATGAGCGTTATGGAAGTTTTCTCGCAGGTTACCTGCAGTCAGCCCACTATTCTGTTCCGACTTGTACTAACCTCACTGTTATAATCCTGATTCTTTCTTGAGATCCTGCCAGTCATTCCAGCTTCTGAGGTGATTGTGATGCTGGACAGTATCCAGAAATAGAAACCGAGGCTTAAATTTCTGTTTAATGCTTTCTGAGAAAAAAAAATATTTAAAAAAAAAACCCAAAACCAAAAACAAAAACCGTTTATGCAATTGACTGCTCAAGTCAACTGAACTTACTGTACAAAGTATCTTGGCAAACAGACAAAGGAGAGAAATAGCTTAATGTAGCACTACCGCATTCAAGCAATCTTGGCATTTTCCTGGCTTAACTGGTATAGGTTGTTTGCAGTTGCATGTAATTACTCAGGTTGTAGGAACTCATTTTGTCAGACACAGATGACTTTCTTAGTTCCTACAGAGAGAATGCAAAATGAGAAAAAGAAGAATTTAATAGACTTTTGTCATTGAGCTATCTGACACTGTATTATTTGGTATGCTCTGGTTTAGAGGTAGACAACTGGCGCTAATACCAGGAACCAACTAAAAGACAGAATGGATCAGGATGGATCGTTCTGTACAGACAATTAATTTACATTCCAGAGCTTGATAGCTGTTTACTTTACTTTTTGAGATGTAGGAGAGCTGGCTGTTTCTTAGAAGAGTTCTGGGGAGATATAAATCTTAAACTAAAACTTAAGGGTTTTTTTCAATGACACTGCTGCTGTGGAAAGGGAAAGACAAGCTTCCTTGGCAGCTCTTTTTATATTATTTTTTCATTTGTTTCCTCATCTCTGTCTGTTTTGTCTTAGTTTTTTTCCTGTGAGGTGTTAAATACCACATTACCTATTCTCTTACATTTATTTAGTTAACTAAGATTTCTTTTTCCAAAGTTGCATAATTAGGGGGTTTTGATGGGGTTTTTTGTTTGGGGTTTTTTGTTTTATTTTTTTTAATCTGGAAACTGTAAATTGACAGAATGGTTTTAAATGGTTTTCAGTGCAAGCACTTAAATGGACTATGATAATCTTGTGGGCTAGCTATGAATTTGGCACTTTGGCAGACTCCCAGCTTACCTTTTAACCTCCCATCTGTACTTTAACAGGAGTCATGCTGCTGTTGTTTTAGCCTCTTCCAAAATTATTTTGAAACTGTGGTTCCTTTGTATTTGTGATAATAAAAATCTACTAGTATTAAATGACATTATTGCATGAGTAATTAAGCTGATGTCCTCAGTGCCTCCAGTAGGGTTTTGAAGAGGCTTATGGGCTTCACTCCTTTGTTTTGGCTTGATGAAGGGGTCCCAGATGTTTTTCTTCTGTCAAGTAGGATTATAGTTTTAGTAAATGGTAAGAAAGTATTGATTTGTGCTTTAACAGGTAGGCTTAAAATTTCACTGTCAGTCTTTACAGTTAGTCAGAATTTAGTATTTATACTCTTCGTGTTTCTCTTTTTGCTCAATTTGTTCATTCTCTTTTTCCACTGTCAAGTTAATTTTTTATTGCTAATTTCTGTGTCTTATACAAATCTTCAAGGTAATAAAGACAATGGTGAGTATCCTGTCCTTCTCCATTATTTGGTGGCTTGCTCTTAGTGCTTTATTACTGTTGAGGTTTCTTTTAGCTTAGGAGTTTCTTGGGTTACTGACTATATCTCCATTAATTCCATGGCTAGCATATGTGTGGCATTAAATGAACCTTAAACAATTTTAGGTCCTAACGGCTCCAGTGTGTCACCTGCCTGCACTGGGAAGTCCTGCCTCTGGGATCAGTGATAAGATAGCATATAAGAGTCTTCTGATGATCACGTACCACTCCAAATTAAGATGGATCCAGTTTTCTTAGCAGCCTCTTGAATTTCATCAGTTCCTATCATAACTATTTGTATTATGACCTTCTTCCTAACAGTCTGTTGTGATGGTGGCTGGAAGTGGTTCCCAGATTACATCAAATATATTCATACTTTGATTTCTTTATCTGAACATCTTGACTTTTTGAAATACAGCTTTCATTCTTACTTAGATGAGGAACATCCAAGATAACACTGCAGTTGGAGGGTTAAAACCTACAGCTACAAGCTTATTTCCTTCTCCCATCTGCAAGAGCTTTATCCTATTCTTGATCACATTCTACTTGATGACGTTACAGTTTTGTCTTAATGCAGGTCTTTTGATTGTAACACTTGTAATTCACTGAAAGAGCAGTTTTGGGAAGGTACATGATTTTTGGAGTGGGGAACTTTATTTTGTTTATTTGACTTCTTTGAGGGGCACAGAGATATCTGTCTGCTCTTGCATGATGTTGGACAATTCTTGCAAATCACTTTCCAGGGATAGGAAGAGGTAGTTATTTGAGGGGTTAAATGGTTGGATGTAGGGGGTTATGTTGTAGCCAGCTGGATCTCAGGTTTTTTAGGAACTCATAAAAAGGATGACCTTAAGGAATGGTAAAATTTGTCATGTGCTCCAAGGGGCCTTATGTGGGTGACCAGCTGAGGATCTACAAAAGCAACATAACTGATCTGGAGATAGCAAAGTCTGGTGTAGGGCGTATCGGTTGCAATGAACATTTCTACAGCCAGTTTATACTTCAGCAACTTAAACCATAGCTGATAAAGCTAATTTGTGTGGGAGACAGTGGATTTACGGTTAGTGAGGTAAATCTGACTCTGTTTTGCCATGTCAGACTTTTTGTACATGCACAAACCGTTTTATAACATGTACACAGCACAACTGATCTCTGCATGCACAGTACGTCATCCAGTGCTTCCAAGAAGTGTCTGATTTACTGTACAGATGTACAATGATTATGCAGATCTTGAGTAGAAAGTCCACTGTGTCCCAGAAATATCTGATTTTTATGCTGTCCTGTGTACATGCTTGAGAAATGTATGTTAGATACAGGTGGGCCAACACATTTGAAAATTTTGAACAAGTGTCAAAAGAAAGGGGAAAAAAAAAAAGAATAAAATCTACATACTGAAATTGGGGTGATAGGGAGAAGAGAACATTTCTGGGGAAGTCCCAGCATGCTGTAGCCTCGGACATGTCCGTACAAACTCTTAACGCAGCCTCGGAAGGGTTGTTCAATCATTTAGTGTGTGTGTGAATGCTTCCACCATGTTACGGTGCCTGGCGTTCTAAGGTCTGTGGGCTGACAGGGAGACGTTTCTCTGAAAAAAATCCTCAGGATAAGGTCAAGGCTTTTCATCCCTCACTCAGGTGGAATTTGTTGGCATAAAGGATTTTTGCAACAAAACCTGTATATTTTCATAGGTTTTTAAGGTGAAATTTGTTTACAGAGGCTGGCATGTGATTTTATTCCACTATCCAAAATTAGAACTTGCCTACACACACTTTTTTTCCTTATGAATTCCACCTCTGGAAATTTTCTCTAATTCTTCTAGGAAAAAAGTGCTGATCAGAAAGTGTCCACACAGAGTCACCTAAGGACACGTGTTCTGCTTTTGTTTCTCATCTCTGTATGCGTTCCTACATAAAATGCCTTCATTTATTGCTGTGTATTTTTAATACACAGCAGAGGTACCTAGAGCCTAGACAGAAGTATACAAATAAAATGGTCCATGCAACGTAAGTGGGGTTTTTTGCCTATATTTTATGTTTGGTTTATTATTTATACATGATAAAATGTTTTTAATTGTGAGGCTTTATTCATGCAAGTGAGGGTTCTTTTATGCATTGACTTTCCAGATCCTTTTATGGTTTAGTCTAAGGCAAGCAGCAGGTAAGTTAAATGGTACCTAGAATCCATTGTGTTGGAACATGCGATAACCATCAGTGGTATATTTAGAAAATGTGCAGAGGGCAAGACAGGAAAGGTGGATATCCCTTTCTCAACCTGTTTTTGACCTCACCCAATTTAATAACCAAAGGATTGTGTAGTTTTGACACAAAGACATTTGTACAACAAGGGATCAGAGACAGCTGCTGAGATGCGTTGTTTAACAAAGAATGCAAAATATCCCTGTGAGATTATTTTTGAGCAGGTTTGAAATGCAGAAAATAATGCTCCCAAAGATGAGAGCATTGGGTTTTATCCCTCTCATTGCGATTTTGAATTGCTAATATACATTCAGAATCCAATTCAAATAATCCAAGTTTGAAAGTACCTATTAATTCAAGCCATATGATAGAGTATGGGTAAATTGGTACTCCTTACTTTGTGCTAATGCAAAAATGGGGAGCGGTTTCATTAGTCATTGTTGGCCTATATTTCACATAAATAGAATGTTATATTTGTAGCAAACAAGACTGAGATCTTTTCCAAACATTTCTGATTCTGTCTTGAATACAGCTGCACTTTCATGCAGCTAAAGAGAGAGTAAAGGCCTGGTCTTGCAAAATGCTAGGCGTTGCCTGCTTCCTTATTGCCTTTAACCAGGTTTATTTAGTGACTGCTACCAGCTCTTCAGGTATATGTGTGAAGGACAGTTCCTCAGTGGTGTTTGTGAAACCATCTGTTTACCATATTCTGTAGTTTATGACGAAATTCCAGAGCATATGATCAAAATTTGAGAGCTGATTTGATTTTGGGCCTTTTTGTTTCAGGGACCTGAAACTGGACAATATTCTTCTGGATGCAGAAGGCCACTGTAAACTGGCTGACTTTGGCATGTGCAAAGAAGGGATTCTGAATGGAGTGACCACCACAACCTTTTGTGGCACACCTGACTATATAGCTCCGGAGGTATTTTTTTGAACTGCACTAAGAATACAGATACTTATCATTTATCAAACTGTTACATGTGTAATTTTAGACACTTTCTACACATAGATGAAAAAAATAGCAGATGCAGACTAGACTGTGACTCGGTTTTTCCTGGGTAATCTTGCAGAAGTTGCTTACTCTGCTGCTCACAAGCAGTATTTCATGTTGATAGGAGTGGCAAAGCATGGGTTTGTTCTCTGAACTCAACCTTATTTTTCTCCATATGCTCATTTCTGACTCAGCATCATTGTGAAGGTGCTTTCTAGCCTTTAAGGTGCTAGATGCAACTAAGTACTGCCAGCACTGGTTTTTAGTACTTATAAAAACTTGCTTAATTTTTCATGAGACTTAGAAGGGGATGTTCATACGGAAGAGACCATACGTTTGGTGTCATTTTGCCTATGGTATTTGTGGGAATATAATTTTTTTCCTTTCTTTAAAGTATCTGTGAGTGAAAGATACTATGTTTGTGTACTTTTCATCATATGGATGAACAGAAAGTATAGACTTGAACAGAAAAGTAGGAACTTTTCCCATGGATGTTGCATATCAGTTGGCAACATCCAAAGTCATTTCAAGGCATTCATTGAATAAAAGAAATGACTGAGAATCCTAAATTTTAATATCCTGAGATGCATTTCCAAGTGCCTAAAATGAACCAATATTGTACAGTTAATCTGCTAGGCAGACTTTGTCTGCTCTATTTAGTTAGTAGCCTGTGCATCTTTCTGCTGAAGTTTCAGTGTGCTCATTTAAGGTATTCTTTTCTGATTCGGTATACTAATTGACTCCTTTGGAAAATTCTTTGAGAATTAATACTGAAAACAAAGCAATAATAAAATCCCAGGAACTTATACATGAAATCTTGATCTCACTGAAGTCAGTAACTCAGGCTTCCTTTTTGTCATCGTAATTGCACAAGTTTATCTCCTGCTTCTATTTCTCTTGCATCATGGTGGTATGTTTCAATTTCCTTTTTTTTAGTAATATGTGAGTTCCAAAGAGTGCCCAGAACACTTGAAAAGTACACTTTTGAAGAGTATCATTTTCTGTAATTAATGGCTATAAAATGTAATATCCATTCAGCTAAGAATCCAGTTGGGATCCAGACCTCTGTATTCAAATGTTAAACTAATTTCTGGTTTTGCGTTAAGACTGAATTTGGTTTTATATTGGCTGTGATTCCCAAATACAGCACTAAGTTCACCTGGTTCACCACAAGGCTTCTGACTGTAACAGTGGTGGTGTTTAAGGAGGTGGTGGAGTTGTTGCCATTCCAACTCATTTTAGGGCAGTCAGCTTCACCTTAACCAGTCATCCACTTTATTTTCCCCAGTTCCTTGTCATGCTGAAACATTGCAGCCAAACTACAAGCTTCGGCGGAGAGGAGCCAAGAATTAAACTTGTTCTCTGTATAGCACTAGTTCCGTAACACCCAGTACAATACAATAAAACTCCATCATGCTAACCTACTACTCACCACTAAAGGTATTTGCTACAAGGTTGAACTTTTGCCACCTGAAAAGTTGTAGCCAGTTTTCCTGAAAGCAGAGGCAATTAAAGCGAGTCCTACAGCCACGTATTGTACAGTGTTTTAATGCTGTAAAGAGAACTTGAACAAAAATGCTTTTGGCTTCCTTCAGCCCTACCTAAAGGACGAGAATAAATCTCTCAGATGACTGCAGCATTACAGGCTGGTTCAGTTTGTTTTGTTCAAGATAGAGGCAAGGAAATGTTTCACATTTTCCACCAATCTGTTTTGTATATGTGATCTTTTTTCCCCTATAGCGTGACCTGCTTTAAACAGTTTGGAAGGATATACAGCTCTCTTGCTTACAAGCATACTCTTACTCAGGGGACTGATAAACTCAGCCAGTACTTGTGAGAATAACTACGCATTGACACTTAGCTGTGTTTAGCTGTGTTAGTGCAAATTGCATGGGTAAGAAACCAAACCATGACTGCTGTTACCGAAATCAGTGTGGGATTTAGTCCTGCTCAGGCACTGGGGGAAAGAAGGGGTGTATCATGTTGAAACAACAAATGTGCAGCCGAGAGTCTGGTCTAACTTGTCTATTCAATCCAATCTCTTTTTCTATACTAGATCCTCCAGGAGTTAGAATACGGCCCATCAGTAGACTGGTGGGCTCTGGGTGTTCTCATGTACGAAATGATGGCTGGGCAACCCCCTTTTGAAGCTGACAATGAAGATGATCTTTTTGAATCCATTCTTCACGATGATGTCTTGTATCCAGTCTGGCTCAGTAAAGAAGCTGTCAGCATTTTAAAAGCAGTGAGTCTTCCATTACTTGCTTTCCTCCTCCTCTTCGTGTTTTTTTGGGCCATTGGTTTGGGTTTGTTTTTTTCCTTGATTAAAATTGAATTTGCTGAAAGTTGTTGAGAGCAGTCACCGCTGGGAGTTCAAGCACAGTTCACAGTGCCACTGTTAGGATAATGGGGCCTGGGATAAATTACACTGCTTGTGGGAAAGGAACAGAATGTTTGTATTCCACGCAGTTGTACACTGTATAAATCTGTGTACTGCAGATTCATGTTTCAGGGAAAACCCAACCAACTAGAACTGCGCTATCACTTTGACACTTTATATGCTGCATGTTCACTGGAGTGGGGGAAGCACTACATAGTTAAAGGAACACTGTTTTTATTTAATGCACTTACAAAATTTCCTGTCCCTCTGCATTTCTTCTCCTATCGTCAAGATGGGTTAAAAGCCGCTTATTTACATGCTCTATGTTATAATTCACATAACACTTTGATAAGCAGCCTTGCTCTAATGTAATTGTTTCTGCCCTGGTGGGTGTGTTTCAATACGAGTAATGACTTGACAGAAATGTGTGTCACCAAATGCCACAAATTTTCTAATCGGTCAAAATGTGCCACTGAGCAACTTCAGTTTTTAGATTACCTTTCTAAAGTCAGGTTTACTTCATTAACCTGACATTGACATAAATTCTTTCTTCTGTACTAGTACCATCCTAAAATAAAAAGCAAAACAAAACAGAAGCTGTATGCCAACCCACACATTTTGAAAACCTGAGGAGGATTTCTGGCTTAAAAAAAAAACAACTTGTTTTTTATTCCAGTTTTCCACCTTTGAAAGTGGAAAATTTCTACTTTTCCACTTCTGTTTTTCTTTCAGCATCTGGAATAAGGGAGACTTTCAATTAAGAGGGCAGCGGGTAGTGTAAGGTCCTGCAGACATCTTCATACCCAGTTACATTTTGAAATTATACGTAAAACTTGAACAAATTCTGATTTTAACACCAGTGGACAGGTAACACATTCTGCAGAAATGCTCATCTTGATCTTTTAACAAAAATACCTTCAGGCTCATTCTAGCTGAGTGAGAGAGATGCTCTAGCAGATGATTCAAAGCAGAAGTCGAAGTTAACCTCTCTCAATTGTTTGCTGAAGTCTCTTTTGCTCCATTCACTGCAGTGAGAACATGGAGGGTTTATTAAAGCTGACCTTTATACATATGCTCCATTCTCCCCCTAGGTAGCTCTCTGACGACTTTTTATTAGCTGACATGATACTTTCACGCATCCGTTTTTGTTTCCAAACCCTTCAGTTATTTTCATTTCAGCAGTTAAAACATATGGACTTGAGCTGCAGAATTCAAGCTGATATCCAGGCATCAGGGGTTATTTTGGCGTGTTGTAGAGAAAGGGTTGTTGTCAATGTTCATATCTGCATCTGAATTTCACTAAAGTCCAGGAGATTTTCTGTAGTGTTTTGGTTTCACAGTCTGTAAGATCTGTTCCTTTGCCATGCACAGGGTCCTTCTGTGAATCTATATTAACTGACCTTTCTGTTACTCTGAATCACGGAAACATTTGTTGGAGGGGAAAAGTTAACTGATAACCCTTGGTGAAGTGTGTAGCACAAGAGCCGTTGTAACTATTAGGAGAAGGTGTTTGTTTTACAGAGGAAAGGGAGAAACAGATTTGACAGTCAGAGCCTTACGGTGTTATCTCATTGGTCATGCAAGTAGTGAGATATCTTTTAATGTTATACATGTCATTCATTAACTACACACAAATGCAGACACAGAATTAGGCTGCAGTTGTAAGCTATGTATTTTTGGGAATATAAGTGCAAGGGTGTTAAACCCTCTAATTTCTTTTAAAGCTGGTTTTGTGATAAATTTTCATGAGGCTGTTTTCCTGGATCTGCATTTTGATAGTAGGCATGGTGGTTTGTATTTTGCTGTAGTTGTAGCTTTTTTTTTTTTTTTTTACATTGTTCTGTCTTTCTGTCTAAACTTAATCCTTAATGTCATTATAGACCTTAAAAAGAGAGTTGCATCCATTAAATAGATTGCATTATAATAATAGGTTATTCCTCATTGGGCAAGATGTCTTCATTGGCATAAATTGATATAATTTAATAGAGCTGTACCAGTTTACACTGTAAAAAGAAAACATTTGCTTACATTTAGCAACCTGCTGCCTGTGCAGCTATGGTGTGAAACATGTTTGAATCTTGTTCATATTCTGTTAAATGAAGAACAGGAAAAACAGAGGAAAGAAAGAGGCGTCTATGTATTTTACTGCTGAATGGTAGCAAGGGATTAACTTTGGAACACTTTGTTTCCTCACATTGTGCTTTGAGACATGGGTTTTATTCTTTAGAAACTGTGTATTTTTACACTCCTCCAAACACCATGTAAGGAAAGTTTAATAAGGAGACGTTCTCTTGTGTTAACTAACAAAGTTTTTTTATTTTCTGAAGAAACAGTTTTTCCTGTTATTTCCAACAAAACACTAAGGAGGATAATTTTACAGCTCAGTATGACAAGGCAGCATGTTGCTTATCCCATGCTTATTAGTTCTGTTTCTATGAATTGACAGGAATTGCTATTTAAAATTCTTTCCTGTCTGGTAAGGAAAACAATTCTTCATTGAAATTAGCTCTGTGCTTCTTTGCAAGCAATGGAGAGGGGTTGTGTCTACAATGTGTGTTCCCTGTGTACCCAGATGACAGAAATCTCTGGGTACAGAAGAAGAACTGTTTTTAAGCTGTGCCATTTTTCTGAAGAAGCAAAATTTTGGGAGCCTGATGATCCTTGATTTGGACCCCATGTTGCATGGCTATCTCAGAAACCTTTTGCCCTGTTGTCTTTTAAGTCAGTAGGAACTCTGATCTTAAAAGCCTTCTGTTTTCATAAAAGGAGGCTCCTGCCTTAATATGGGAAAATAAAAAGGCAACACTTAACGGCTGTGGCTGTCAGCTCCATTGGCGACCATCTCATCAACGCAGTACAGTTAACAGCTGTCTCTGCCCTGACAGTTGTATCATTGTTGATGATGTTGATGAACAGGGAATAAATGTCAGCTTGTGCTTCAGAAATAGAAGGCGAAAAAATCAATATTTATTGCAGGGGATGAAATTTATAGAATTAAATGTCCACTTCAGAATTTTGAGATTATTTCATCATCTTTGTATATGATATTTTTCTTTGTTTAAGTATTCTTTCTTAAAATTTGTTCTCTCTCATCATCCGTTTCCAAGTTTCCTGAAGTTTGTGAAGTACAGTACTAAACTACTATCTAGGCATATTTTCATGTTCTGAGCTTCTTAAAAATGACATGTTCTGATGTTTTCCCTGCCTCTGGCTTAAAACAAAGATAGAGCATGGCAGATACTAGGATCAGATTTTACTTCTTTGATACCTGGATTATACAGTACAAAAAGCGTATCCTGTAGTTGCCATATTCTGTTTCTGCAAAATGTGTGGCTGCTGGTTCCTGGCCTGTTCGCTCCAGTCCTGGAGGTGAAATAAAGCAGAGGGATGCAGGAATGCGTTTTGTTGTTTTCCAAGAGACCTCACCAAAGCACAGTAATCCTTTGAAAACCTTTGTTTCTCCTGCCCATAGGAAAAATGGCCTGTAGTTTAGATATGACTTGTCCACTTGCAAAAGAACTTGAGGAACAGTTGAACACAAGACCAAAGAGAGGGATCGTCTTTGGAGTGGCGCATATATGTCAGAAACCACAGAGAGAATTGCCTCGCTGATCTATGTTAAATCTTTAAAATGATAGCAATGGTATTCTCCTGTGGATGGTTAGTCTAGCTATCTAAAACTATCTTAAGGGCTTCAGTAGTTACTTATCTAATAACTGGAGTCCTAAAGCAAGGGTATGCATTATAGTGATTTATTTTTTGTAAGGTTTTTTTCTCTGCAGATGTATAGTATAATGTGGTACCTAGGTTAAAAAGGCACTGAACAATTACCGCATTTTGTTTCATTTGTACACTTCTTTTTAAATATAAAAAATGTTATAATAATGGCTGAATATGAACTTACAGCAATGCTTGGGATAATTCTATAATATGAATGTGTGTGTGTGTGTATAAGAACAACACTCGTTGCTACTTGAATTGCAAGGATTTGGTGTCCACATGCATTAGGAAATAAGTAGAGCAATTGCTAATAAAAGAAGGAAGAAATAACAGAGCAAAATCAGGAAAAATATTATCAGCTGCCATCATTTGATATCATTGTCTTACACCAATTCTACAGCTTTTTGCTGAAAGGAATAGTAAGAGTTTAAAAGTGAGAACTTCAGAAATTACCACACCAGAGGAGACCAGTTAGTTCCAGTTGCTGCCACTAAGGGTATACTAAAAATGAAAGGGAAGGTGCAAGTTATGTCATGGAGTTTCTCAAGGGAAGCTTTTTTGATGGTACTGATCACTCCATATATTTCCTGAAACATATGGACAGAACATTTATAATTCACACAGCTGCAGGTGCTGTTCTTACTTGTATTAGAATAAAATCCTAGAAATGAGTAAGGGCTTTTCCTCTGTCTGTTTGAATGGAGTGTATGATTATGCAACCTTTGTACCTAAAGAAAATAAACAACAGTAAGCATAATATGTAGCCCCTATCCCACAAATTAATAAGATAAATAAGAGCTATAAGATAAAATAAGAGCTATCCTGACCATCTCTTTGGAAGTGTCTCTGGAGGGTTTAATATTTTCTTTCTTTCTTTTAGTATTTTTGGCCAAAGCAGGAACTAGAAATGCTGGAAGAGAATCTGTACCTGTAGCACTCCCAGCCCAATGAAATTAGGATGTCTCAGCAATCAGTTGAAAGAGCTTCCTGCAGGAAAACTTGTACTTCAAAGTCTGAATCTTCTAGTTTGGCTGGAACCTCTGAAAATTGGAAGGGCATCCTTGTTGCTCTTACAGAAAAACTAACCTTCTGAAAGGGGATTGTCTCTAAAAATTCAGCATTAGGAATTAGAATGTGTAATTGAACTGCAAATGATTTCCAGCCATTGCCATTCATGTTTTAACTTTTTCCTTCTCTTCCTCCCCCACCCTGTAGTTCATGACAAAAAACCCAAATAAGCGACTTGGCTGTGTGGCGTCACAAAACGGGGAGGACGCAATTAAGCAGCATCCGTTTTTCAAGGAAATTGACTGGGTTCTTCTAGAACAAAGGAAAATCAAGCCACCCTTCAAACCCCGGATTGTAAGTAGCAATTTGCGTAACATTCAGAGGAAACTTCGTTTGACAATTCTAGTTGTTGGCTTTTCTAAGACATGAGATTACTTGATGCAACATTTGAGGGTTGAAATAGTAACATAAAAACCACGTTGAGAAGACAGCGTTGTCATTGTTTCTGTGAAGGTAAGTGTCAGGAATAGATTTAATGCACAAGAAGACATTCATGTTCAGTCACATAAACCATGAGAAGGTTCAAGGCCCTGTTTTAATTATTTTCCTGTGTTCCTAAAGATACCTTGATCAGAAGAGATTATTTCAGTTGGTTATATACTGTCTGTACTTTCTGTGTGAACTCTGCTACAGTCCTGCATTGCTGATGGCCACTGGATTTTGTAGTGAAAGACAGAGGAAAAGATTTCTGATTAATAATATTTTAACTGAAGTTACTTGAAAAAACAGCTTCCTGGGGGGAAGAAATATTAAACTGATGTACTTACATTTTCCTAGGTAATAGTGTTCTATTTTGAAGTAACAAAAACATGTAGCTGCCCCACATGCAAAAACTACAAAAGCCAAGCAAAAATACTTTACTTATTCTTGTCTTCCTCTGGATGAAAATATTTACAGTTCACCAAATGTCAGCTTTTCAGCTGAGAATGTGTGCAGTAAATTTTGTACTTGAGCAGTACAAGAGAAGTGATAAGTCCTTTGAGATTGATTTGCATCTTTTGACTTAGCACATTCCTAATTGAAATGTTTTGATTTGCCTGTAAATACGATCAAGGTACTTGTCTGTTTCTTTCTTCGGGTAGTTTACAAAGGTATTTTTAAAATAAACAAAGAAAACGACCCCTAACTTTGGACTCAACACTGAATCTAACTTAAATTTAGAGGTTAAAAAGTCCCCTCTGACATTGCAGAATTGCTGTCATTCACATTTAATGCATTTATTTTTAGTCCAGTGAGATGCATTTCCCCAAGTTCCTTGTGTAGGTGGTGAAAGTGGGGCTGCCTGTCCAGAACAGGAGCCTGAGAGGTAGCTCCTCTGACTCCACGCTTGGAGAAGTCTCTCTCTCTCTCTCTCTCTCTCTGTAGCTATGCAGAAAGAGCCTAAAGGGACTGAGAACTGTAAGTGGAAGTTAGTCCTTGTGAATGTCTTTCTGGAGTAATAGTAAGATATAGCGTTATCACATGGGGAAGTTTTTCTTAATGTATTTCTACAGGCAGAGGGATGCCTGAGCCAGCCCCTCTCCTGCAAAGGGTCCAGCCAGCTGGGCATGCCGGCTCCCTTCCCCTGCTGCCCAGCTCTGCTCCGGGGGTGTGGCCAGGTTGCACCTAGTGCCTGAGCTGCCTTACAAATCTCTGCACTGATGTAGGAAGTGTAAACACAAATTTACCCTATTAGTATCTATCTGAAGCCTATTTAATACTGTAACTAGCAGCTTTCCAGTCAGGTTCCACAGCCCTCAGATAGTTGCAGACAGCCTTAGTTGGTGTTTTGCTGAGTTGCATGCATGTAGTTCTTTTCCTGTTTTAACTAGACTTTGGCCTTTCATCTCACAGTAATTTTTGTTGCTTTGCTCCGGTATTCATCAACGTTTTGGTAATACAGTTATCAAATCAGGATGCGCGATTCCAAAATAATTTTCACTTCATGCCTGCATCTAGTAAGTCCCAGATTCCTAACATCTAGTCTGTTTGTTGGCAGTTTTCCTTTCATGATCAAGATGCACAATCCCTTTGACAATAGGTATTTTTACAAGGCCTTTATTATTTTTGTAAGTAGTCCTGTTTTGGCGGTTCTTCTTAAAAGTCAGGAGAGATTTAGTATGTCAGACATTTTTATTCATTGCTGATATAAATATCTTCTACCTTCTCAGTGCAGCTTCTTTCTCTTCCTGGTAATTATTTCACTGCTGTTATATTGTAAAGCCATTCCTATTTTATTCATTCCTGTTGTTTTGTTCCTTTTCTCCTTTTCAGCTTCCTTTAATGGTATTTTAGTTGGGTATTTCAGTTTTAGTAGTGATTTCAGATTATGTCAGAGTAGTTCTTTGTATAATTTTCAAGACAGCTGCTTGCTCTTTAATAATTGTTAGGGTGATTTTATACATCTTTATTTATACTTTTTCTCATTTTTCTTCAGGCTGCCTCTATAATGTTGGATTTTCATACTACTTCTTTCCATATAGTATATGCCAACTTTATTCTCCCAAATTTGATTCCTGCTGTCTAGTAGTTCTGTATGCTTGTTTTTTTCTGAACTCTTTTTTTTTTTTTATGGTGGTGAATTCAGGTAATATGTAGTCTTTGTTACAGGCATCCCTATTATTTTCATGTTTTCAGTCTGCTCTCTCCAAGATATCTTCCCCAGTGACCTGGTCCTTTCAACTTTTACTGATAACTTTTCTACATTTAGAAAGGGTATGCCTTATATATTGTCGTGGTTTGGGCTGGACCGGCCACTTAATGAATGACAGATGCTCTCTTTAACCTCTTTCCCCTTCAGACCAGGACATATATTTGCACTATGTTTATGATCCATCAGCTGTTTTGTACTTGCTGTATAAATTTTGCGATTGTTTGGGTTTTGTTGTTGTGTAGAAATTTTTGAGCAAGATCATACTGAAATTTTTACTTGTCCTCTTAAAATTGAACACTTTATTAGTTGGAAAGTAAAGTGTGAGATGTATCTAGGCTGCAGAGAAAGATCACACAAATAAAATATAATTATTAGTTATGCAATTTCAGAAAAGGCAGTAGATTTTAAATGCTGAAAAGGTGATTTTTGATACTTGCCAAGCTAGGAGAGATTTCGCTCACTTTGAAAAATACATGAGAGAGGGAACACTAATGAAATTAATTCTACTTTAAAATCTAGATAGAGAGTTCCTCTCTAAATTCAGTTGTGGGTGTAGCACTGAGATTCATTGATGCAGATTAACAGGTGTAACTGTTCCATAGCTATGGAATAACTATGGAAAAAACATAATTAATGTCTGTGTTTGGAATGTCTTCTGGTTTTTAACATCTCTCAGTATCGATAAAGGGTCGTTGATTATTTAAAAGTGACTTGTAATGTTGAAAAGGGATTAAAGAAATATATTTTTAATCTTATGTTCAGGAGAGCCTAGATCTGTGAAAATAGCTTTGAAAAGAGAGGCCAGATTAGTAGTCAGAAAATAGACATTCTTGCATGTGATATGTGAGTGTACATATGTATAGGGAAAGAAGCTTACAATGCATATATATAGTCATTTGTGCATTCAAATTGAGTTTTGCATGCACATACAAAATTTGGCTCATGCAAGAATGCATATATTTACACAGGTATTCATCTATTTTCTGACCAACCGTTAAGATGACTAAGGGGGGAAATTTTATAATTACTATATCATACATACTTTCAAAAAAACCCAAAACACAGGGTCTATTCGAGTGAGCTCTGGGCAATACGACATTAAACAAGTAACGTCATTAGGGAAAATGGTGAAACACTGAGGTCCCATCAGACATTGGAATAATCTGCCAAGGGAGGTCACGGAGGTGCTAGCATGGAAACAAACCTTGTTTCAGTTCTGCCTCACTACTCCGCTGATCCCAAAACCATGAGTGCCTTGACTAGCACAGCTGTCTTACTTTTATGTTACCTTTTATCCTTTCTCTGCCATAATAGATTTTTCTGAGGAGCTTATTATATGGTACTGTAAGGCCTGTGCTTCTCCATAGTTCAGGTATGTCTCTTCAGCTCTGCCAGCCTTAAGTCTGAATTTTTCAACTGGACTTGGAAGAAATACTGCATGGTTATTTATTAGCCAGAAGTTGGGGTTTTTTTTAGATCTCATTCATGCTGTGAATGTCTGCAAACATATTCCTTATTATACCAGAAATATGCCATTAATATCTTTATCATTTGTACATGATTTGATTATTCCAATGATGTTTTGGAAGCTGAAATTTCTTTCCTAACTGTTTTCAACCTTGGAATGAAAATTACCAAAGTCCAAAAGGTCCTTGAAAAACTGGCTATGTTTTCTGAAAGCTTGCAAGAGCGCCCTGGGCAGAGCACTCCTACAAATGGCAGAGGTTTAGATTGCTAAGCAGTGACAGGAGTGCCACACCACGTTGTGCTAGGTAGAGACAATGGAAGCAGATCTGGTGGCCCTGAAACCTGTTGTGAAGGATTTTTATCTGCTCCTCCAGCTTAATGTCTTTGAAGAGAGAATGCAAAGGGGTGAAAATGCCCAGTCCTATGGGGCCCAGTCCTATGATGCATACTGTCTGCCAGCCCTTCCTTTCATAAATCCAGAATTATGAGGCTTTTCAGTGGCAAAATTAGTTTTTTATGTATATACTGTGGTTTACTATAAGGAGGGTTCTCCAATGTAGAGCTATTATAAATCTTAAGCTACTATAGAAAAAGTAATAGCTCTGGGGCATGTACATTAGAAATCAAGCAAACCTTTGAACTGCTATGAAGACGATATTTGTTACGTGTAAGCTCCAGTGACCTTGACAGCGTCTCTTGAAGATCATTTCCTCTATTCTTAAAACCTAATTCTTACAGTTTCAGAGACTCTCTTGAAATTTTCTGAATAATATTATTCTTCCCTGCTGCTTTTAATGCAGACATGAGTATGTAATTGCATATGTAAGAAATAAGTATAGTTTTAGTGCAGACAGATATCTTTTTTCCAGAGCAACTGTTGTGAGACAGAAATCCCTTTAAGGCACTTTATTCCCATGTTGAGATATTTTTTCTCATGTATTCTTCCTGGAATTTTATTCCATTTGGAGATTGAAATTTCCCTAATCTGTAGCCATAACACCACACTATGGTTTGCAATATAATTAATGCCCAAGAACCACAAAGGCCTTGATACAGTATTCAGCGATTCTCTACTCTCTATTTTTCCTTGTTTCTGTGGTTATGCTCCTGGCTTGGTTAAATTGGTTATTTTCGTTTTCAAAGTGTATTTGCCATAATACAAATGAAAACCAGGGTGCAGTTCGTTAATTTCTTACCAAAGTCATTGACAGGGTGGTAAGTGTGGTAGATCAGTGACATGATGGGATGATTCTATCTATCCCATAATAAGATACGCATTAAAAAGAGTGATTGAAACAGATTGCTGCTTCACCTTGAATGTGTGTGATGAACTTCATATTGTCCAAACTTGTTATTTACTGCCAAAGCTTATATTTGAAACAGTGAAGCAAAGGTATATTTTGTGGAATTTTGATTTTTCCTCAATCTTCTCCATATCTTAGATTCCCGGCAAGAAATTCTTTGTGTCATTTCTAAGAGTACAGCTGGCCAGCTGCAGGCTTTCCAAACTGAACTCGTGGCCTGGTGACGTGCTACTAGCATCAGCCAGTGAAGCTCAGAGAGGTGTCCACAAGTGGCATAAAGATACACGATATCCCAGTCCCACTTGCCAGGGATGGAGAAACATCACTGCCCAGAATTTCTTGCCTCATGTGGCTGAAGTCAGTAGTAGCTTCATATGAGCATCGATTTCATAGAATCATAGAATAGTTTGGGTTGGAAGGGACCATTAAAGGTCATCTAGTTCAACCCCTTGCAATGAGTGGGGACATCTTCAACTAGATCAGGTTGCTCAGAGCCCCATCCAGCCTGGCCTTTAATGTTTCCAGGGATGGGGCATCTACCACCTCTCTGAAACACTCCAGTGTTTCACCACCTGCATCGTAAAAAATTCCTTCCTTGTATCTAGTCTAAATCTTCTCTCTTTTAGTTTAAAGCCATTACCCCTTGTCCTATAGCAACTGCTAAAAAGTTTGTCTCCATCTTTCTTATAAGCCCCCTTTAAGTATTGAAAGGCCACAGTAAGGTCTCCCAGCAGCCTTCTCTTACTCCAGGCTGAAAAACTCAGCAGAGGTGCTCCAGCACTCTGAGGGATTTCTTCTTGTTTTTGTAGAATTAGACCAGCACAATGACAGTGGCTCGGTGTACTGCAAGGATCTGTGAGACCAGAGGAAGCTGTTAGGCACTTTGCAGTAAGGATGGTCTCACCACAGGCACACTCCTGTCCTTTCAGGCTGAGTTGAGTTTTCATTGTCAACCCTTGAAACATGTGCATGCAAACAAGCAGACTTGTTTTCATCCACCCTGTTGTAAATGTCAGGGTTGGGAAAATTTGAGACTTTGACTAAGATGTCTTCAACATGAAAAAGCTGAGGAACTCTGAGCCAGAGGGTAATATAAAGCCTGGTAAAATAGATGTTTGCCATATGTATTTCTTTTTAGCAATTAAGCCAAAGTTTCGTTGCTAATGGCTTTATCAGTGCCTGTGGCAATTCATTCATAGTGTGGCTTTATGGAGATGAAGTTGACAAAATAATCGCATTATGATGATTTACTATGAATGTGCAGCTTTCACAGAACAATACATTGTTTTAATTTTCTCTATGCATTCATAATTTCTTGCTTTTCCCTTTTAAAAGCTCACTTTCTTCAAGACCATTAGAAGCAAAATGAACAAGGTAGTCTATTGCAGAATTGTATGTTGCAGTATGGAGCAACAGCAGCTGCCACCGGCACATTTAGTTCATCTAATGTGACTCCTTTCATTTTGCAGCCTCTTCCGTTCCTACTGTTACATCACTGAGAATGTTTTCTGAATATTTATATGTTCCTTCTTCAGTTCTGACTTCTCAGGAGTAGAGAGCTGGTCTAGCGGCTAAAACTAGAGACCTGAGAATTGCAAGATACATAAGTTCTTCTACCAAATTTTCTAGAAACTCATGGTGTGGTCCAGGGTTCATCACCTAACCTTTCCATGCCTCAGTTTCCACTCTGTGGTAATCTCAGGATGCTTAATGCAAAGTTCTGTGACAGTGAAGAAATATGACTGAGAACTGATAAAAAACCAATGCTTAAGATCAGCCTAACTTTTAAATTGACTGAACACATAGCACTTCCCTTGGAAGAGTGTTCTGTGCTATACCAGACCTCAGTGTTAGCAGATTTCATCTTGATCATCAGTCTCAAACCTCCTACAGTAATTTGCACCTCTCAGCTCTGGTAACTCTTAAGATAATCATAAACCGTTATCAAAGTCCCTCCCCCCTTAGTTATCACTATCTGAGCCACATTGTCTGTATGAAGTTTCCTTGTGAACCTAAACTCCCTTGTTAAGTCTTGACTTAAGGATGCCAGCAATGTGTCCCCTTCCAGTTTTGCGCTGCAGCAAAGGTTTGAAATAAAATCATTCCCAAATATGAAATTCTAGTTCTAGACAATGATTGTTGGATACAACTGGAGTCAGTGAGCACTGGGAATTTTCCCCCTCCCCTAAATGAGTGAAAAACTGGCAAAATTTTGGCAGCCCTTTGTCGATGACTTATGACAAGCCGGATGCCCACAGTGTTTGGAAACTGGGTAATAAATAGCAAATACAAATCAGCACCTACGGAGCGTGCAGCTGGCCTGTTTGCACAGGCAAACAGGCAGAGGCCACACCTGCCTCATGGGTAGGTGCCTCACTGAACGGCTCCCGAAAAATGTGTTCAATTAGAGAGGTGTGTGTTTAAATTGCTGCAGCAACCATCTGCTTACTGTGAAATATGGCTGGAATCCTTAAAGAGGGACCGCGTTTCTGGAGAAAACTTTCAAATATATTAGCCAGAAACATAAGTTTTATAATCTCAGATTTGTGTTCATAGATGACGATAACAGGCAAAGATTTTTTTTACTTTCTAACGAGGGATTTCTAACCTTGTGTTGGGAAGTCATGATGCTGTTTTAGTGGGGGTTTTTTGGCACGCCTCTGTTTTTTTGTGACAGTGAATTGTAGCATCATACATGCAGAATTATGACTTTGCCTTTACACTGTGGGGAAGAAGCCCCGTAAAATGCAGTATCATTCAGTAACACCAAAAAGAACTTAGGAATTACAGGCCAAGTAAATTTCTTTTTGTATAAATGTTCTCTCTTTTCAAGTTTGCTTCAGTGTGAATGTCCCTCTTTAAGGTAAGGCCTTCAATATGGGGAAAATGTCAAGGTAGGTCCATTTTTAGGCCTAATAACCTTGAGGTGTCCCTTCAGTTTCATAATATATTTCCATTAAGTCATCAGTGCATGGCAATGAGCATTTAGCAGATGGGCACGCAAGGGGCTATACTGCATGCTTTTGCATGAAGTGTTACCGCTTAGATGAAACACTGGAGAGTGATTTTGAGACCTCAGACCCTCATGTACCATCGTTAAACATTGCACATTATGTATTCCCCACTTGCTGCAAGCATTTCAGGCATAGGAAGACAGTGGGCTTTCTTCTGAGAGTGATGCCATGGTGATTAATACTGGTGAAAAAAAAAATATTTAGAAACAGGGAAGAATCCATATTTGTCAGAACGCTTAACATATATGCTTTAGAAAAACTAAGGAAAAATGGATGTGAAGTTTTGGGACAGCCTTTTTATTACAAACAGCCATAACAGTTGAAGTCCAACACAATTTTTTTGCACATGGCCCCTGCCACAGGATATCACAAATTAGAATATTTAATGTCAGCTGGTTCCTAAAAGTTAAACTTTTCTGCTACTGGTTCAAGTGTTAGCCAGGTCGCTGCTGATTGAAAAGTATTGACTATTGGCAGGCGATGAAGTTTGAGATCTGAGTTTAGCTTGCAGTAGACAGTTGTGAACAACAGTGCCATAACTGCCTGCAACATAGCTGATACCAATTGGTCTAGCATGTGTCTGGGCACCCCAGAGAAGTTTGTAACATTTCTGCCTCTTCCCTCAACAAAGTGAAGGACCTTGGTTTCTAAAGCTTCAACTAGCGTGGCACTTTATACAAGCACTAAATTTGCTCGGAGAGTAAGTATATAGCTTTCCAGGAGCTTCTGTTCAGCTTGTATCACAACTTAGAGAAGTCAAGAGTAAGTGAACTGGTATTTTAAAGGATTTCAATGTTGTTTGTTTCAATGAAGAAGGTTCTGTTTTCCCAGAATTTGCTCATTCGGTTAGTCTTATTTTTTGCTTTTTATTCTCTTCAGCGTCAGTGCCTGCAGCAGCTGTTTTTAGCTGTGATTACTACAACACTAGAATTACAGAAGTTTGAAAGCTACTTCCCAGTACTGCAGGTTCCCAAATATTTACAAGTTAAACAACTCTTATTATGCTTCTTTTGATTCTGTACTGGGGATTCAGCAGTATTTGTTTGGTTTTGTTGAGTCCTGGTCTTATAGTACTAAAATCTTTTCATACTGAATAATTAGGTTCATTTAACCATCTGTTAAATGTACATGGTTAAGTGGTGCCCATTGAGATGGAGTGATAAGCAGCCTGAGTATTCCTGCTTTCCTTTTGGGCTTCCTCAGAATAAGACAAATTCTGTTTCACTTTCTGGCTGCTTTAATCTCCAGTGCTATTTTCAGAAAGTAATCTAAACCATTTAGTGAAATCGTCTTATCACGGTTACTTACAGTACATTCTTAAGTGTTCAAACAGAAATATTTTATTTTTGTATTAATGTAGCTAACAAATAGTATTCCTAGGTTGGGCCTGTTTGTGATGTTATTAAAAGCCAGTGGCAAAACACCAGGTGATTGAAGCAGCAGTAGCATCTGGCTCTTTATCAGGCAATGGAGAAGAATTTATCAGAAAAAAAGCAAAGACTTGTTGAACACTGGCAGTCCCTGACTAGTCCCATTCACAGCTGGAGTCCGATGAACACAGAGTATAAGAAGAGCCTTGGCTTTGAGTTTATTTTTCATGCAGAACCTTTTGTATTCGCAGTATACCATGCTAATGCTTGCATAAAGTTAACAACGTCTTACTAGGATGTTCGTCCAAAATAAGCAGCAAAAATTTGTCACTGTATGTGTTCGCCGCTCAGCATACTAGTGCAAAACTTAATTTTTTGGACATATGCACAAATATGCAGATGGTGGACTGAAGCAGCTGAGGTGTAGGCACTTACCTTCAGTAGCGGGACAGGGAAGGCGTTTTTAAATGGTAAGGAATCCTAGCACTTCATTAACTGCTGCTTTCTTGTTGTTATGCTGCTGTGCTGTTACAATGGCTTTTGTTACTCTGGAGGCACAGACCTTGTACTTGTCCTCTCAACAGCATGCTCCAGGACTCATATGCTTAAATTATGCAGGATGACAGGAACACTTAGTCTAAATATTTATGAAAAACCTTAAGCACAGATCTTCCTTGATTTGCATGCAATAATCATGTTTGCAGAGGACCTACAGAAGAAACATTCCCTTTGCTTAATTAGGGAGCATGGAAAAGAAGAAGTTGAAGATTGTAACTGCCCATGACTCCCTGAAGAATTCTGTTTATATTTGACAAAAACAAGAAGAAAGAGAAATTGAATTTGTGCCCTCAGGTCTGCACTAACAGCTCGAGTTCCCAGCAAGATCAGGTTCCTGCTGTGCAAAAAGCCATATAAGTGAGAGACAATCAACAGATCATAGATAATGGTAGATAGAGAGATCACAAGCCATGTATAGGAGAACAAAAATAGGAAGAAAATTAGATGCACAGGGAGGAGAAAATTACTCAAGCTCAAAGCAGATCAGTAGCAGAACCAAGAATGAAACCTGTGTCACTACAAACTCTCCTATGTCTTACTGTGCTCTTTCGGTAAAACCGTGTTCCAAAAAAGCAGTTCCATTGTCTGGAGGAAAGGTGGAAAGGAGATATATTGAGATGCAGAAGTAGTAGGCATTCATGCGTGGTTGTGCAATGCCTTTTTTTTTCAGTCTACAATTAGTATAAGAATGTGTATTAGTTTAAAAAAAAAAGCAGCTGAAGATGCTTTCTAAAAAGCTACGTGTATCTTTATTCTTAACTGTCTTTGCAAAGGCTTAAAAATAATCATTAGACTTCAAAATATGATCTCTTACCAATCAGTCATCTTACAATTAAACCATCACTGTGTAACTTTCTCCGTTTGTATAAGGTGAGAACTGCCTGTCATATGCATCGTCCATGTCACACTAAAAGCCTTATTCTTAACAAGCTAGAGATCATCATCAAAGACCATGAGTTTCCCCGAAATGTTTTGAAGAAGGCAGTTTTGCCAAAAACTCTGTAGCATTCCTGCTTTACAGCCTATAATGCAAGCCATTCTAGCATATAGCCGAGTCTTGCAATGATGCTCCCACTGTACGTGCTTGCCATTACCTTTCATGCTGTGGTGTTTCTTCGCATCCAGTGTCACAATGCACATGCCCATGCCCCCTTGACAGAGGAGGGGCTCAGAATCACAAGGTATTGCTATATATTTACAATTTCATAACATTCTCAGGAAGGTTTCCATAATGTGTTACTTTACTGTAATTAAGTTGAGTAGGTGACTGTAG
Organism: Larus michahellis; assembly: GCF_964199755.1. NCBI lineage: Eukaryota > Metazoa > Chordata > Aves > Charadriiformes > Laridae > Larus > Larus michahellis. The sequence continues at coordinate 35,029,683 of NC_133898.1, forward strand.
GCAGAATAAAACGATGGAAGGTCAGTCAGTCAGTATTTATTCAGGATACGTGGCAGAGATGTGAGTCTTGAAATATTTAATTATATGATTCACCTACTCACTCGCATCAGGGTCTCCTTTTTATTCCTTGTCTTTGTGATTACTTCAAGAATGTAAGGCAAAGTAAATCTGTTGATCTTTTACAGAATAAATCTGGTCAAATATCTGTGCACTGCTAGACTGTCTGTATTTGGGTAGTTTTTCAGTGATTTATGGATGTCTCCTGGAAGCCACTGGAATTCTAGGGACACGTGCCCTAGACTTACCAACTCTCCTGCATCACTTTTTTCTCTTCTTTGCAAGTCAGATCCATTTTCTGGGTATAGCCCGTCCTGTGTGCTAAAGTGCTAGTGATCAGGAAGACAAAGAAGGCTTCTACGCATGTATTTGTGGACTCACCAGCAGGTGGTTTAGCGTGTCACAGATGCACCAGCCCTGACTGCTGCAACTCTGCTGTAGCAACAACAGTTAATATGCAATTTCAGGAGAACACAACCGAAAATGGACTAATTTTGGATGTGTGCCAGGATGTAAGAGCGGAGGTGACACTGGTCATCATGGCCTTAGAGCAATTGAGAATATCAATGGAGGCTTGCCAATAAAATGTGAATTAGAGAGGTACGCATAAAATCTACACTGCAGAGTGGATCATAAAATTTGCAATGGGAATAGCATTGTGCAGGTGAAGGGTATTTTCATGTGATTATTCCATTGCTTCCTCTTCCCGTATTTCCTCCCCACCTCAAGAAGAAATATAAAATAGTTTGCCATGTAGTTAAATCCTCAAAGAAACCTACCATAAGGGGAAAATATAGTGTAGAAATTCAGAAGTTGGCACTCTTTCCCTTTGTCATGGTATAACCCCAAGCGACAATCAGAACCACACAGCCGTTCGCTCACTCCCTGTACCCCAGTGGGGTAGGGGAGAAGAATCGGAAAAAAGGAAACTTCAAATGTTGAAATTAAGACAGTTTAATAGGATAGAATCATAGAATCATAGAATTGTTGAGGTTGGAAGGGACCTTTAAGATCATCGAGTCCAACCTTTAGCCTACCCTGACAAGAGCCACTTCTAAACCATGTCCCTAAGTGCCCCATCTACCCTTTTTTTAAACACCTCCAGGGATGGTGAATCCACCACCTCCCTGGGCAGCCTATTCCAATGTTTAATAACCCTTTCAGTGAAAAAATGTCTCCTAATATCTAATCTAAACCTTCCCTGACGTAACTTGAACCCGTTTCCCCTCGTCCTATCACTTGTCACCAGGGAGAAGAGGTCAGCCCCCATCTCTCTACAACCTCCTTTCAGGTAGTTGTAGAGGGTGATAAGGTCTCCCCTCAGCCTCCTCTTCTCCAGGCTAAACAACCCCAGCTCCCTCAGTCGTTCTTCATAAGGTTTGTCCTCCAGGCCCCTCACCAGCTTTGTAGCCCTTCTCTGGACACGCTCCAACACCTCAATGTCCCTCTTGTAGCGAGGGGCCCAAAATAATGAACAATAATGGAAGAGAAGATGATAATAATAACAGCAATGATAAAAGGAAATACAAAGACGATTGGTTGCCCAGCCTGTCCCAAGCAGTGATCATGGATTCCTGACACCCAGCCAACCTCCTTTATATACTGAGCATGACACCTATGGTATGGAATATTCTTTTGGCCAGCTTGTCCTCTTTATGCTCTCTCTCAGCTCTGTGGGAAGCTGAAAAAGTCCTTGACTTGATATAAGCATTACCTAGCAACAACTAAATTAATATGTTATTATTCTCATACTAAATCCAAAACACAGCAGCTACTAGGAAAATTAACTCTATCCCAGCTGAAACCAGACACCCTGGAATTTTTTTCATTCTAAAAAATGCATGTATTCTACCATAGTATACCTTATGTGCGGTGGTTATGTCATGATTAAGTCCTAATGGAAGCAAGCCCCAATAAGGTGGACACGATGGATTTTGAGGGTAAAGGACTAACCTCAGGTGGGAAGCTGTAGTGCTGACCTCCCCTGCAGCTCATGTGAAATCTGTTGCCATCGATGTTTTACACGGAGATAACTCTCGTGCTTTAGCAATCAGGCTCTGAACTAAGCAGGTTTGGTGTATATTTAGCTTTAGTACTGTGTACTCATTCATGCTAAAACCATACCCAAGTATGGCCATAGGGGACAACTTCTGGTGAGGTTCGTTGCCCAGACTGCGAACACGAGGTGATTGTCAGTAAGCCTGCAGAGCTTTGGTATTGTTTGCCTTGCTGTTTGTTTTGTTGTGGTGGTTTTGGGGTGTAGGATGGGAGAAAGGCTGCGCAAAAGTGAAATACTAAGGCTGGCATCCTGGCCATGTAGTCATTATGTGTTTGTATCCCCTAATTGTTTAGGTTGTTCCTCCTTCCTACCTGACCCATTTCACATTCCTAGTAAAGATACATACTATTTCAGTATAAAAGTGGTTTCACTTTACTGGATCACAAATGATCCCTTTTAAAATTCATAGTTCTGTAAATTACCTTGGTGTTTACTAAATGACTGTGTTCTTCCATAACAGATTAAATTGTGGACTGCATAGGTTGGCATACTTTCCAAATACTGTTTCACAATCTATTATCATCTTCATTGAGTGGAGTTTTTTTCCACTGCTTTCTCTTAATCTGGTGTTCTTTACATCTAGTGAAAGCATAATGTAGGAGCACAAAATCTCACCCCCTGCTTGGAAGTAATGAATATTGGTATACTTGTAAAAACTACTTGGATTCAAAACACTTTTTATCATCATAACCTCAGTTGAATATACTGCAGCTCATCGCTGATCTGTTGTAACCCTTCCATGTGTGAATAGAGCAATAAACATGCTGAAAAAATTAAATAACTTCTATAAAGTTATTCTGATACCATATATTTCATATATATTTCATATATTTCATTCTAGGACATACTTCTAATACTGATACACATTCTCAGGGCATGCAAATACTGTGAAGAGGCATCACCAGGATAAATGGAAAGACAGGCCTGAAGTGTTCTGCTTCTCAGACTGTTTCTTTCACAGTATTCATGCTGAATTTCTGTGTATATAGAATGAGTTATATGCGAAAGTGAGTGCTTGTTACAGTTGGTCTCAACTTTTTAGAAACTACTATACCTATGTGAAAAGAGATCTCATCATTGGTGCAAAGTGATCTCTGCCTATACTGCGGTTTTTGTTATCATAATAAAGAGAGGTGACTGAGAGGACAGTGATACATGAGGTAAGCCACATGACCTTGTGCTTCAAACCATTGTATGATGTCTTGAGTTTTCAAATTTCTTGAACAAAATAATCTGAAGATCTTACCGGTGATGAGGTAAATACAAGATATTTGAACTCTGCTCATCCTGATCTAAGAATTTCTGCTTGATGAAGAAATGCGGGAATCATTTATTTCTTAGTGAAGCAAAATTTTGGATAAAATTAAATGATACCGTGTAATACGTATGAGAAGGTGCAACTCTTACGGAGCGTCCTGTTCCAGCTGCACTGCTGTTCTGTGCCCCTGTAGCTGCACACCAAAAGCTGCAGCAGCTTCCTGCCCAGATTTCAGGTTACTGTCATGTGTTTGATGTGCTGCTGATACAGCCCGGCGCTGCACTGGAAGGGTTCTCTGGTGAAGCTCCTCAAACAAATTACAAACTCCAGGATTTCAGTGTGGGCTTGAAAATATATCAAGAGGCATCATTGACGGAAAATTGCAGTAAAGTTAAAGATGTTTCATTCAGTGATATAGAAATATAGAATAGAAATATATAGATAGATATATATAATATAGATATAGAAATATAGAAAGACCAATCTGCATCTGCTTTTCTGTGGTGACAGTATCTCGGACTGTGAAAATCATGGGTGAGCTTTGTATATATTTTGTGTCAAAAGGTCCACTTACTGAAAACTATCATAGCATGATCTTTTTTTCTTCCAACATGTTGGTTCATTGTTATAATAATCATTTCTGGCCTCACTTACTTGTATTGGCTGTCTGTTGTGGATTAGCTCCTCATTCTGTTAAACTAACAAATCTGTTAATTGATTTAAAGAGGATTCCTATAGTTACATCTAAACAGTATATTGTGAAATTGTAGGAAAATCAAACTAAAATACAAAACCTAGGCTTTTGTGACATTGTTGTTTTCTAGCCACCACCTCCCATCTTTCTTTCACCTCCTCTGAGTAGGTTTTGAACCCACTGGACAATTCCAGCCCAATTTAGTGGAGCTATTGAGTTTGCAAAGGACTTGAAAGTGTTTCGGCTATTTTCTGCAAATTAAATGAAAACAAATAACGGAGTAGAGAGATATAAGCCTTAGTGTCTCCAAACTGGAGAATTAATTTAATCCTTATTAGGCCGAAGAGACTGCACCAAGCCTCTTGGCCTCATGACACAGCTGATGAGGTGCCCAAGCTTTGCTGAGTTCCCTGGTTTGGAGCACCCTCTATCAGGTGCCTTCTTGCAAGGATTTGTGTGACTTTTCAATACCAAAGGTTCCTGTCATTCACGTTTGGTTTGTGTGATTAATGTAAGGAATGGCAAGTTCTAACTTTCTTAATGTATTTTCAGTAAGAAGAACATGAACTTAGATTTCTTTTTTCATTGTTGCAATTCATATAGCGTCATTTAGTAATCATTAACAGACAAGGTTGGTGATCCTTAACACTGGAAAGCTTATTAAAAGCACGTTTTGGAGGATTTTTTTAAGCTCTAGTCTGTGACTGCAGGTAGAAAATTAATTTTTTATTGAATGGTAGTGAAAGTAAAACCAGTTCAGAAAACCACTGTTTAATGTGTGCTTATTAATAGCACATGAAGTTCATTTTGATCTTTTAGAAATTATGTGAAGATATTCAAGAAAAAAAAGCGTTTTGACTCATAAAACAATATCTCTTCGTCCAGAGTTGCACAGGCCAACTAAGAAAGCTGTTTAAATGGTGTTTTATGAAGCGATAGTCTTTTAGAAATTTCCAGTGTCTTTAGCTTTTCAAACAGAAGCAGTAATCTTTGAATAAAATAAAACATGACTTTGACTTAAAAACTTTAATCCTTGATGGGTAGTAGGTCATGTTAATATTTATTAATTCAAGGGGTTCTATTTCTGTAGCATTAAGTGGTACATCTAATCAGATCGTATCGCCCACATGAAGCAAGCCCACCATGTCTCCAGGATAAGCAGGTTACACTATGTCAAGACGCTCAGACGAGAGACCTATGAAGCATTCACACTGCTAGAAAAAATAAAAGATCAACTAGCCAGCACATTTCCTGCACAAGATGTTGTGAGTCACTGTGCCTTCTCACTACCAGAGATAGCGTGCTGGTGGAGAAGCCATCTTTCAGATGTTATTTAGAATTGGAGTCACGTCGGTTTTAGTCATTAGAAGTGCCGTGGCAGTGCTGCTGCTCTTTGTCAGATGGAGTCGGGCTGCCTACATGCTGCCTGCAGTAGAGCAGTTTCAGTGCAGTGTGGAATTTGGCACCTATTGTTGGCAGCTCTTGGGTAGCTGCTGTGCCCCTGCTCTCATGTAGCATTGACGCGTGCTGAACACAAGGTGTCTGAGCAGTCTAGAGAGAGAAAAAGTAGCATCTGAAACCTAATGAAATTTGTGTGTGTTTGGGTGGACAGCTGTGGTTTTGGGGGTTCTTTTTTTCCTAACAATCCTCGTTTCTTCGGTCATCTGAAATTGAAAACTCTTACCTGGAAAAAAGTTTGAAAAGTTAAAAATAATATGTCCCAAAGTCTCAGGAACTTCAGGCTAAATAAACACAATCATACCCATTTAATTACTGCATTTTTAATGATGCATTTGCCAGCCAATCTAAGTATTTTTCCTTTTTTCATCACGATTTTTTTAATGTTCAGAGGTGGATAATAGTTGCACTCTGTTTCCTTTATATACTCTCCTTACCTTGTTAATCTTCTTGCTTTTCTCAGCTTCTCTGCTAGGAGACAGCCACAACCCTTCATACTTTCATCCTGAGCCCTCATGATGCAACTATATATTGGTTCATGCTGTTGGCCTATAGAGTATTCACAGTGGAATTACATTAAAATAGCAATAGTAGCAGAAATGTGGCCAGACCTGTTTCATCTTAGCAGGTAGGCCTTGCAAAATAGTCATTGCTTCAGGAAGAAAGTGCCTAAGTTGCTAAGGAGGGTTTCTCAAATAAATCTTTCTGTTGAAAAGAAGCACTTGTTATGAAGTCTACCTTTTGTCTTGTATGGCTTAATCCACTCACTTTTGTTCCCTGTGATTTATTTAATCTCCATTCGTCAGTTGGTTAGTTAGAGACTTACTTAGCATACCCTTGCAATCTTAGATTGCTCCATACTTGTCCTGTTAATAAATTGTGTGATTTACATCTATACTGCCAAAAAGACATGGAATTGTTTATAAATCTGAGAAAGTAAAAACTTGTATTTCCTTCTTTGGTCTTGCTAGGCTTTTAAATCTAAGCAAAAACCCTTGTGTGTTGTTTCAGAATGTTTGGGATTCGAAGTTCTACTGGAAGTACAGTTAGTTTTAATCAATACAATTTAGGTACAGCGGTGTGGGACAGTTTTTCAGATGTACTCATCTGCACTCTTTTTCACCTAAAACTTTCACAAATCTTTGTGATGGTTCTCTGGAAAAAGTAGCTATTGGGAATTAATTGCGCCTGATAGGATTTGAGGAATTTATCATCTTATTCTTATGCTGAAACTAATTTCAGCAAGGAAATAACACTTTTCACAAATACGTTCAGTATGAAAACCTGAAAATAATATATATTGTATTTGTTCTTAGCTAGTCCAGAGCTTATTTGCCCTGGAGAGCTAGTAGTGAAAGTGTGAGTGTAATCACATTTCTCTTGCAGAGTTCTGAATTTGAATTTTACTTTCTATAGGTATTCACTTACTTCTACTTTAGTGACTATTCTTCTAGCAAATTCATTGTGTGAGTGTATAAAAATACTACAGTAGGACATGGGGAACAAGAATAATGTAGATGTAATTGCAATGTAATGCATTTAAAAATACATATGGAATTTCATTCTTATTTTGCAGTATTTGCCCAGATGACTGGGAAAAAACGTAAAGCCCAAAGCCATGTCCCTCACACTTTAAGGAGTTCGGAGTATATGGGTCACATGCACTTTATGTCCAGTCTTTATGTACAAAGTAAATACTACAAATGTAAACATGTTTGTTAAGTCCATATTCCTTTCCTTTTAATGGAATTTTGTAGATAGAGGATGTGGATTTTTTGTTGCCTGTACTTAGAAAGGAGTTGGTTTACAAGTGACAGTCTCTTGCATTTATATAGACCTTTTTTTCCCTATATCTGTAAAGTTCTTACAAACAATGTAGGTGAAGGTTGCTCTGACCATTTTTCAGTTGTGAGAAAGAAATTTGTTTTAGTGCCTCAGTAGAGCTCATGAAGGAAATACACTTATGTATATATTTTATTGGAGAATCTACCTACATTGACTTGAAGGCATATATCCCATTTGCAATACATTACTGTACTTTATGATGTGTCACTTTATGATTTTATCATTTTATTTTGCAAGTCAAATAGCTAGTCTATATTTCTGGTATCATCTTAATTTCAGACATGCAGGATGGACACGAAGCTAGTTTTTAATGTGTCAGTGTTCTTCCATTAAGTATCACTCAGGTAACTATTAGATTTCATGAAACAAAGAAAAAAGAGACAATGTAAAGGAAAATATTTTTTCCACTTCCCTGAACCTGTACATGCTTGAAATACACTGCTAACATGGAAAACATGAACAGTGCAGGTCTCAAGGGAATGACCATGGGGAATGTTTTCCCCTGTAGCCTTAAGGTTTTTTACATGTAAGTGGTCACAGATAGTCACTGGTATGAGTGCCCTGAGGACAATGAGTCGGCCTCCCCAAGGCTGTCTCTAGTTAATATATCTTATCCCACCACAATGTGTACAGTTGCACTTTGTTGGCCCAACTTCGCTGAAAGAGCAAGGTGCTTTAGACTTCCATGGGAAAATCCTGATGCCGTTGAAATAAAGAAGAGTTCCGAGGTGGATTTCTTTGGAGACAGAATTTCACTTTGCCGTGGTGCTTTGAATGACATTCGGCTGCGTTAGGAAATCTGAGTTGCCAATGTGGAGCTCAAGGATTTTGGACTGAGAGGTGTTGTGAGGTCTACCTCTGATTTTAAAGCTGAGTGTAGCCAGATATAAAAAAACAGTTAACTTAGAGTTGAAACAGTAGGCTATATTGTGGGGAAATCAGTTCACTCTGTGCCTCTGAAATGAGATATCATTATGTTCAAATCTAAGAGGAAAGAGCCGTACCACCTACTATGCCAAAGCCTTTTCTAAACTAGTTGTAATCTCAGCTTCCTGCTTTATCATCATACTGCTATTCCTTCGCCTGTCAGAGACCAGTGAGTCTTTGGGAATTCATTTATAGTGCTGCTTCTGTGGCCTCTCCTGAACTCATTTATAGTACTTGCTCCTGTAGCTTCTCTCATACGTCTGTTATTCTTTGTGTGAAGTAGCTCCTCTTTTATTTCAATCATTCCAGAAAATTCAGCCTTTCGGGGGGATGGAGAGGAGGGAGAGCACCTTTTATTTTACTGTGCTGTTTCACCATTCACCTTATTTGTATTTTTCTTCTCAGAAAACCAAAAGGGATGTAAATAACTTTGATCAAGACTTTACACGAGAAGAACCAGTATTAACGCTAGTGGATGAGACAATTATAAAACAAATCAATCAAGAAGAATTTAAAGGGTTCTCTTATTTTGGAGAAGAGCTACTGCCATAGACAACGTTAGGCTGACAGATGAACGATGCTGCAAGAAGTGATTCTGAAGAGATCGTCAAATTCCTGAGACTCAGTAGATCAAAAACTGCTTCTCTTACCCTGAGCCCATATCCCCAGTTAAAGTATATATTTATTGTTGGTTTTTTTCTTTAATCTTCTGACCTGAAAGCACTCTTAATTTCTGTCTCACAAAGCAATGCAAAATAATTTTGTATCAGAAATTGTAGATGTAACACACTGCCGTATATTTGCAACTTTTCTTTTATTCCTAAGATCTCCCCAGAGGACAAAATTACATCTTCTCCATGGAAAATGAAGCCATGCTATTAAAAGCAATTTAGCAGATTACGTTCCGTAATTGTCATATGTATTTAAGCTAAGGACGTGAGAACTGTTTCTTCTGCGCTGTTGGTTAAGGTGAGATCTGTATTTAGGTATGGAACAAATAAGTAATATGTTGCCCTTTGGTAAGCAAAGAAGTCTACCTTCATGGATGTGTAATGAATTACAAATTTATTGTGGTGAGGTACAAACTTAAAATAAAGCTGTCCGGAAAAAGAAGCACATCAATTACAACTTTTGATGAAGTTCCTCATGCAATTTACAAAAAACTCTTAGGAATAAGAAGAGTCACAAAGATAACTGAAATTTTATTTAAAGCAAGAAATAGATACTATATGGATAGTTATTAAAGGGCTAAAGAATAAAAAGCCTATAGTACTTTAGCATAGCTATACATAGGCATTTTACAGTTTTTCAGGCAATTGGGTGTACTATCCATGTTACCAAATTTAGTATCCATTTAAATGAACCATTAATGTGATGGCAAGCTTGCAAATGTTTACAGTTAATTTTATGTTAAAAATTAATTATAAACATTATCAATTTGCCTTTTCCATTGTAGCTAAGTTGATAAATAATTTCTTATTTATATTTATTTTCTCAGCAGTGTGTTACTTTTGCACACTTTTACAAAACCATAATACTACTGTGTTTGTTGTTTTTTATGTTTAAAATCTAAAGAGAAATCTGCTTTTAGAAGACACAAAATAAGGCTACACATGCATTATGTGGAAGTGTGTTAAAAAACTGAAGATCAAACATTCACAAACTGACATTATTGAAAGCTGTAAATTGAATTTTTTTGTGTATGAATTGAAATGGTAACTCATGTGGACAATATTACTAATGTGAAGTTACCTCCTGTAGATACGCTAACAGTGTTATGTACTTATATTTCCAGGAGTACCCTGTGGTTTGGGTTTTGGTTTTTTTTTTTTGTGTACATGTATCGCTGAGGTCATTTTATTATATATTTTACTGGACTGAGTGAGCGGTCATTGGAATCCATTTTAATTGTTGCACATGGATTTCCAGCTGCACAAAAATATATATACTTGTGATTGGCAAAGTGGCACTAAAGAAGCTTTTTTGCCTTTTGTACAGGTGAGATTTTGTATATAGTGTTTGCTGCAAGGCCTGTGGAATTCATTGAATATAGAGGTATCAACTGCTGCATGTTCAGGCATACTATTAAAATGTTAGTCTATGAAAGAATAATTATAATAATGTCCATGTGCAATACTCTTGTATGTGTATTGGTTCAAGTTACTGTCAGAGAGATGAGGTTTTTGTTATAAAAGATGTAGACATATATTAAGCTATACTAAATCTCTTGTATAGTTCTCTTCAACTCTATTATGACATGATAGAGCTCAGAAAGAGAAAGGAATGTTACAAATCGTGGTGGACAAAGTGTGAATCATTGGCTTTAAGAGATAATCTCGGTCTCAAGCAGATGAGTTAGTTTGTGTCAGTTTTGCGTCTGGCTGCTCATAGCCTGTTACTGATGACAACATTCAGTTCCATTTTGTTTTGTTTTTAAAACTCAGGTGTAATTATTATATATATTCTTATGATGATTTCAAAATATTAAATATTATGATATTTCAATTAATGTGTTGTCTGGCCTACAGGTGTAATAATGGATCAAGCCTTTAGTTTAATTTAATTTATCTTCAGTAATCTTTTGTACTGGGAAAAGACTAGCTTCTGGAGCTGAGTACCAGCACAGAAACATCTTAATGATTGCATCATCTCAATGTTTAAATTTCTTTCTCTTTTAGAAATATATTGTAGAACTGCCCATCAATTTGTGTCTCGCCACTGGCTCTGTTTATTTCTCATCACAGTTAGCTTTTGACATCCAGGCAAGAACTGATCACAATGCTAAAGCGTTCTTTTCCATAGGTGAGTAGACTGGCTAGGAAGACAAGTTATCAGATAGTGCACTACTGTTTGTACAACAAGAGGCCTTTACAGAAAACTCTGAGCATTTATTTTGAAGGAATAAAAGCCTCCCATAAAGCTTTTGTAAGCAAGCTGTGTAGTCTGCATTCCCGTTTCTAACGTGAAGATAATTAGCAAATGTTTATATTTCAGGCCTCAGCACCTGCAATGTTTGCTAGGATGCTAAGAGAAAAGTGAAGGAGATAAAAACTTTTGCATGGGCAGATATTTCTTCAATATAAACAGTTAGATCCTCTGCATTGGGTTTACATCAGAAGGTTTGTCTGTTACCTTGAACATTTTTTAAAGATAATTCTTAAAAATGGACATTCTGTTACATTTCTGCCTGTCCTGTAAAATCTTTCTTGTTCCTTCTTTGTAAAATGAGTGCAAAATGCCAAAAAGATTATTAATAATAACAATAATGATAAAGAATCAATTGTTTCTTGTTTTTCCTCCCAAATAGACTTTATTAAGAAATGGAAACACGTTTTTCTCCATAGGGTGAAAAATAATTATCTCCAAAAAAGGCTTACAAATTACCTCTTTTTAAATTATGTGCAGAATAGTTCTGGCTAAATATAAAATGTATTCAGTTGGGGGGGTAGTTTTTTTTATTGTGAGGATTTATTTGTACAGAATTTTTTTCTTATGGATGTAATTTGAATCTCTTGCCATTCATTAGTGTTATTTCATCGTAAACATTATTACTGTGCCAAATGTACTGTATTCAAAAGGATGTGAATGTGTATTGTTTCGGAACCTAATAAATACAATGATGTTAAATCTTATTTTTTTCCCCAAAGTTTTCCTGAGTATTTCCTAATGAGGAAGAAAGAAAGATGAAGGATGAATATTTTTCCTGTTACATGCTGTACGAAATATCATGAGCTTACCTTTTAGGAGTGGATATTTTTCAAAGGAAGGATTTGCTAACAAGAGCCTCATCTGTGAAACGTTAAATACTCCAAGAGAAACACAGGTAAACAGTGTGTGAACACAATTTATCTTGGGCAATGTAACATTTACCTCGAAAACACCAAGCAAGTGAGTTTACAGACTTTTTCTGCTTCTGAACTAAGTAATGGTCACTAAGTCCTGACTGATCCCAGCGTTCTGCTTAGCTGCATCGTTAAAACTTGCTTCAGTTGGGCACTTTGTGTACAAACACATGAGACTGCTTTAGTCTTTAATTGGATTGATTAGAGGGATTAATAGTATGCACAAGTTTCATTAATTAGGGTCATAGAGCTTATTAAATGATTTATTTAACTTCAATCTGTCAATGTGACATTGTCTGAAATATTTCAGTATTTCATCATGTTTTCATTTGCACCTTAAATGCTTTCCATTTTCATGGTCTAAAATTCTTAACTTCTGTTTCAGTAGATTAGCTATCAGTATACTCTGGCAGTAATTCCAGTTAACAGTTTCCAGTTAGTATACCTAGCTAGTAGGTATAGTAACTCGCTTTAAAAAAAAAAAAAAAAAAAAGAAGAAAAAGAAAGAAAATGAATTAATTGAAGAGTTGAAGAGTGATTTCTGTTCAAATGCCAGCTTTTGCATAAACCTCCATTTTTTTCCTTCATGCTGAGTCTTCTCAAAGTCACTAAATGTGTTTGGTGCCTATGAGCATATTCCAAATCTTGTGTGTTGACAGCAATAGCATAAGCTTTGTCACACAGATTTTACCAGTTAAACAACTATGTAACATCTTGATTTTCTGGATATGTTTTGCAACCTTAAAAGCACACAAAGAACTTAACCATCATCTTACAAGCAATAAGCATCACTGGTCTCCAAATAGATCAATCTGTATCATCTTTTCTCATAATGCTGTAACCGATGTCTATTAAGAAGAGTATTTATCCTTGCTGATGAACTGCAAAATTTGGAAAGACAAGCAGTCTCTTGAAGGGGAATGAGTCACAGTCTGATTGACCATCCGTGCTGTAAGTATGGTATTAAAAGTTCAAGGAGAGAATGTATCTCAGCATGTATCTCTCTGCTTCTGTGGCCTTCCACACAGGGGATCACTTCACCATCAAAAATGGTTTTAGCCTGCTAGTACTCTGGTCAGATACGTGGGTAAATCAATATGATAGGCACCTAAACAAACTGATCAAAATCAGAATAATTTTCCAATAATGATTTGAAATGTTGAATAGGTTGACATATCGTAACTCGAAGCTACAGAAACTCAATTTGGGTCTTCATCTATCCATACAGTTTGAGCAAAACGGTTTTTTAATTAAAAACACGTGAGAACATGCCTCATCCCAGGCATAAGGAGAAAATGAGAATGGGTTAGATCTGAGTGGATCTCTCTTAGGAACAAGAAACGTTTAATCTGAGCAAGATAAATAAGGTTTTCGTATAAGCAAAAGAAGGTGTGAGCAGCTATACTGGATCAAACCAAACAGCTCAGGTCAGGTATCCTGCGCTTGGCTGTGGTCGGTAGCTTAAGCAGTAATGTGCACTGATTAGAAATCAAGAAGTCAGCTTTGATTGTAGCTGTAGCAGTATAAAAGTATAATAAATAGAAAATACCTGTGGAAAAGTCTGAAAAAAAGAAAGCACGAGATGGTATTCTGCCTGCAGCAGTTTGATTCCATGATGTTATGAAGTAGATGGTCGTGTCTTTATTATATTTAATATGTCTGAATTAACTTTCTTTTGATTAATCAGTTTTTGAACAATGTCAGCTTCTGGCACACAAAACATTCTGTGGGAAAGAACTACAGAGCTCAACTAATCATTACGTTAAAAATTATCCTCTTTTGTTTATTCTGACCCAGTCTTAATTCCATTTTGTGCTGCCTGAGTCTTTCCTTGAAAGAGGATAAATAATCATTTGCTATTCACCTTTTTCATGCCACTCAGATTTTTATAGGTCGCTGATGCGTCCGTCCTTAGCCAGTTCTTTTTCAGACTGAAAAGTCTTCCACCATCTGTAAAAAGGCTTCATAAAGACACATCCCGTATTTTTGGTCATCTGTGTCAACTTTCTCTGAATCTTTTCTGATTCTACTGTATCTCTTTTGAAGACAGGGAGTAGAATTATGTGTAATATTCAGTATGTGGATGTAACATGGATTATTACAATGACTAGTGTGTTCTGGTTTGTTTTCTGTTACATTTTTACATTTTTTATTCTTAATCCAAGTTTGTTCTCAATTATTTCACAGGCTTTCCCAGATTAGTGTCAGTTGTAAATCTAATATGCATGCTCTCTATTAGATTCTCCAGCCATAATGAAAATAGGTTCTGTCCAGGACATAATGAAAATAGGTTAAACAGGTATTTAACCAGTGCAAAATGATGCCTTGGTGCAGGCTTCCATTTTAGCAGTAAACCTTTAATGGTTACCTTCTCCGTATGGTTTTCCTACCGCTTTTGTACCCCCTATATATAGCTATGTTTAGACTGTCTTTCCCTAGCTTGCTTATTAGAACGTTATGTGCAACAAATATTTTTCCAAAATCAAGATACGGGACATGCTCTACTCCCCTGCTATCAATACAGGCTCTTACTGTGTTCTTGAATAGCCCTTCTTTTGACGTATTAGCTACAATGAAGGGGGGAAAGAGAAAGGTTTTCTTAGCACATTGGGAAAACGTATATATGTGCCAAAACAGTTTCCACTCCGTCTTTCCTTTGACCTCATCATCACTGTGGAAGCGGGACATAAGAGCAGCAGCCTGAGGTGGAACACAAGCTGCCACTATAAATATTGTGAAATGATTATGCAAGACTGTCCAAAATTTTGGACAAGCATTAAAGAACTTTCACGTTTGTACACAGATGTTTAATCCTTGGAAAAAAATCAGTTAGGAAGAAAGTCAGTGACCTGGAGTGTATTGCTGATTTGGGCACTGGATTGAGAACTGAATTGAGCATTGCATACGCTTGTCATCACCATCCAATACTACCATTTTGATCTGGTGTCTTATGTACTACAGGAGGTAGCACGAAGATAAGACTAAAGCTGCTAGTAACAGCAAGAGTCAGTGCCAGGCTGATGCTTGTCTGTGCCAAGGTACATTCTCATTTCTCTAAACCTACTAAGACAAAATGTTACCCAGAGGTGCCACACATCCAGGATTGGTGCCGCAAGGGGGAAAGTAAAGAACAGGAGTCCTGCTTTTGGCATACATGAGCTGTTAAGTTAGTTTGGTCACCTTATGTAGCTGTACCCTTAACAACCTTTTAGGAATAGGCCAGATATTCCTTGAGTGACAATGAATACATTCCTGCTCAAATACGTCTATCAGATGGTGACAGTTACAGAGAAGGAGAGGCTGGAATATCAACATGAAGTGTGTCTAAATACCAGAAACGCACTTGTTACTTGTGCTTTCACAAGTAGAATGATTACAGTTGCCTAAGCAACCTCCTGTTTCCATTGACACGAGTGGCATGGAGCTTGAGACTTCGAAATTGTGCAAAGGGAAAGATGCTATTATCGCCGTTTTACAAATCAGCAAACTGAAACTAGGTGCTGCGATGATCATTTGCTGCTTATTGTGTTAATATAAAGTCAGAAGAAGTTCTAGGAAAAGAGCATGAGTGAAGCTAGTCAGTGCTCTCGCTGTACTGACGTTTCTGAGCATAAGGTGTTTTCAAATCATACTTCACTAAATACCTGCTGGTGGTCTCCTGTGAAAGGGCTTCATGGCTGCTTGGAGTCCCCTTCATTTCTCTTTTCAGACAGTCAGAACTTGTATGCAATCAGATACAGTACCTGATGCATAAGGGTGGTGGGTTTTTTGGTTTTACAATGGGATAAGCTTTTTATTGAAACATGGTCACACCCACACAAAGTGTTCTAGGAAAGCTATTTACTCAGAGTCTTTGGTACATCAAAAAAGAACATTTTCTGTTGATTTTTGGTTAATGAGCAGTGAGAATTAGGCAAAGATATCAGGCACATGGAGGCACATTTTTCTAAATAATGATGTGGTTGATTAAGGTGAGCAGATTGAGGGTCAAAGAGATTATGCAAATCTTGCTTAGGTAAATGTTTATGTGTGGGTGGGGATCACTGTCCTGTTTAGAAGCAAACTTAAGACCTTTAAACTTTACTTGTTGGAATAATGTGGAGACAAATTTTCTTTGATTAGACTGTATGCTAACCCCTTACATGCTAGTGCATTGCAATTGCACTCTTATCCTTCTGTAAAGGACAGAAGCTGAACTTCCTAGATCCTGAATTCTGCTGTTATGAGGCCTGTTCACAGTTTATGATGCTGCTCTACTGAAGTACAGGGTTGTGTGAAATCCCTCAAACACCACCTCCTGCCTGATGAACGGAGGCCCTGGGTAACCCCAAGATCTGTCCTCCCAGAGTGCAGGAATCTCGCTGGAAAACTGGTGTTCTAGAGCAGATTGTTTTTCCATGCTTTTCCAATCCCATATATAGGGCCAACTTTTTAAGCAGCTGTCACCACGAAACTCTGTGTTTGGGCACTCTGAAATACAGTCTATGGCGTGTGTTCCCATTTAAAGCATCTCTGGTCATAGAGACAGCCTGCTAAAATCATTGGTGCATTCAGTCTACCAAATACGGGACATAAAGTGCTCACCCAAATTCCACATTAGAGTGTGTCCCTCATATTGTTAATTGCGTAGTCACCTTGCACTACAGATATGAGATTACTGTGAGCCTGCCTCCCATTACATATCACCAGTGCTGGCTTGGTCAGGCAGCAGTTTGACACATATTGACTTCAGTGGGAGAAAAAAAGGAAAACTCTGCAGAACACTGTTATTCTGACAAGTTGAAGGGCTAAAAAAAGCAGCATTAAAACATTGGTGTTTAATACCACCAGAGAAATCTCCTTCCTCCAGAAGGAGTCAACTTACATAAAACGTCCTCTCGATGCATCCCTGCTGAAAGCCTGTGTACTGTCAGCCATCGGCCTTCTGAGAGGCCCATACTGTGGTGAACTGTCAAGATGCTCATCTCAGTCACACTATCCTTTTTCTCATTTGCTTGCTCAGGGATAAAAGTAACACACCAAAGGAGCATCTTGCAGTGGATAATAATGCTGCCACCATGTATTTGGTTGGCACACTGAGAGAGGATCTCCAGCTGCAAGACTTCAAATATGAGAGCTTTACTGATGTTTTTGTTCTTGTTAATATTCCTGCCTGTGTTGGGAGAAGAGTCTGGGTGATGAAGAGGAGTCGAGAGTATTCATTTTCATTTACTGAGCTGCCTAGCAATAATTTGAACCACCCACACAGCTGAACAAGTTGATTTCAGAGCCAGGGACGTTATCAACACCAATAGAAAAGCAGTTGTGTCGTAGTTTAGACACTATGCATGGGCAAAATACCTCCCGGTATATCACTCATATGCAAATTGAAAGTATTTCTATAACCTTTGACCCTGCTTGTAAACAGCAGATTCCAGGAATTCTGCTGGAAACCATACATTACTGAGGCAAAATTGTACTTAGCAATAAACATGCTTTCCTCAGTGAAAGAATCTGGAAGTGTAAGAATGCAAGACCTTGAGATGCACTGCTGATTGTGGGGAAACCGCTGAGGCCATCTCCTGCCTAGCAGCTGGGAAAACACCCACCCTTGTGGAGCTCCGGGTGGAAATATGTAAACCAGACATGGCTGTCGTGCGTGAGCACCTCGTTAACACACTATCAGGCATTTGCAGGCAGTGGCTGTGCAGTGCCAGGAGCGAGCAGACACGCGATTTAAGCTTGCTCTGGCATGAAACAGGAAGTCATCGGAGGAACTCAAAGGACTGAGAGAGTGAACTGGTTGTTCAGTCTGGAGAAAAGAAGGCTCCGAGGAGACCTTATAGTGGCCTATCAGTATCTTAAGGGGGCCTACAAGAAAGCTGGTGAGAGACTTTTTAGGATGTTGGGTAATGGTAGGACTAGAGGGAATGAATTAAAACTAGACATGGGACGATTCAGACTGGATGTTAGGAAGAAGTTCTTCACCATGAGGGTGGTGAGACACTGGAACAGGTTGCCCAGAGGGGTGGTGGAAGCCCCATCCCTGGAAGTGTTCAAGGCCAGGCTGGATGGGGCTCTGAGCAACCTGATCTAGTGGGAGGTGTCCCTGCCCATGGCAGGGGGTTGGAACTAGATGATCTTTAAGGTCCCTTCCAACCCTCACGATTCTATGATTCTAACTGAGTGGAAGGACAGGATGGTTGTTTTAATGGCAGTGGGAGGACAGAGGAGCAAGTAGGTGAGAATGGGAAAGACAGAAAATGCAGTAGCAGTCCAAAATGAAAAATCCCCTTGGAACGGAAGAGGTTTCCAGTGATCAAAGAGAACGGTGAGAAGATTGTTGAAAGGTGATCGAGGGAGGAAACGTGAATCTTGGACAGAAGCTAAGTGTAGGAGGGAACAATAAGAATTCAAAGTGGATGTCTGTGCTAAGTCATTATGCCTGAGCTACTTTTAAAATAGCTAGCATGGGTACAGTTACCTCAACAGTGCCACCTCATATTCGAATATTTATCTGGCGCCTGAGGGAGGGGAGTTTACAATTGGCTGAGAATTCCACGTGGCTGCTGATTACATTGCTAGGAGTAAAGAGTGATCTGATTTAAAGCTAATCCAGGGTGTTTATCCAAAATTTGACCTATACTGGAGGCACATCTAAATAAAACCCCAAAGGTTGTCATGTCCATGGAAAATACACCACATGGTCTCTTCCATCAGAATTACCACTCGGCCACCATCTGCTTCCCAAAAGTATGTTCATAAGGCTCTTGCATTCGGCTCTTTCAAGGGAAGGGCATAATTTTTAAATCCGGTAGTACAATGTTTTTGAAACACTGCAGGAAATCCAAGCTTTACAGCCTATATGTTAAAAATATAGGGCAGTTAGTGTGCTAGGGTTTGCCCCCCAAAAAGCAGAGGTAGATCGTTCTAATATAAAATAGAATGAACCTCTGTTATTTGTGTTGTATATGCCCTCACACAAGGAAAATATGTGTGTTTCTTCATGATGGATACAGCAACAAAAGGTAGAGAGATCATTAGGTAAAGAATTACAGTGCTAGCCTATGCCTATGGCTATTAGCCCACTGCCGTCATGGTGCTGCACCAAATGGACACACTGGGTTTCTTCAGTGTTGCCTTTCCTGTTCATTTAGCAATGCAAGAAAAACTTTTCATACATCAAAGGCAATAAAGCAAAACAATGCAACAAAATAAATATGAGATCTGTTTAACTCATTAACTCCCATGTAGAAGATAGACAATTATGCTAAAGCAAATACTTTCTGTATTCAGAGCATATTTTAATTTATCAACATTCAGACTTCTTTCTACTCCGAGTGCTCAGTTTTTCAGAATAGAAAACTAGCACGTTACTGGTAGACCAAGCTGACAAAAGGGTGCTTTGCAAAATCTTTTTTTTTATTATCCCAGAAGGTCTTCGTAGTTGTAGTGTGCTGCAATAGTTAAGCCAGCCTGTCAGCCCGTGGTGGCTGAGAGGGGTGATCCTGGCCATCTGTCCTGCTCTTACGGGGAGTGGAGGGGGTGGGCAGTTCCTCTCAGGTCACCTTACCACTTCTTAACTAAACAGGCTCAGGAGACACTATTGCAAAGGTGAGAGAAACTAAAGGACAATCCTGTGTTGCAGGAAACCACGCTGGTGAATCAGTGGGGTGTTCCCCTGTCTTGGAACCAGTGCTGCCATGATGAATTACAGCATGTGTTTGCTAAAAAAGTAGCGGTTCAAATTTAGCGCATCAAATTAGGTATAAAATTAAGTTCTTGAAAGGTGGATTTTGAAAAAAAGCATTAGCAGTTTTCAGGGGAAATTCAATAGGGAATTAAGATAAAATACGGAAGTTAAAATGACCCACCCAACAAAAGTCAGGGAAGAATTGCTAGTGGTTCCAGTTAAGCATGTCTTGTCCTCAGGCAAGCAGCGTACATTACCTCCAGGGCTGAACAGACATGATCAGCATCACCCAACTGGGTATGCTCTACTAGCGTATTCCCTGTAACCTTCACGCTTGGACTGGAATCCAGAGTTATGCTAGGGACTGTGTGATCGCAGGCACACACACATTCCTGCTGCACTTACCAGTGACCCAAAGAGATCCCATCGGCTTGCAGAAATGGTGCAGATCAGCACCCACTCTCCTACTTGTTGGATGTGGAAAGTAATAAATTATAGGGCTGTCAGAACTGCAGAACTGTAGCATTTTAGTAAAGAGGTTTTTGTGGTTGTTTTGGGGTTTTGTTATTTATTTTTTTTTTACAAACAGACATTCTTGGATTTATTTTCCAAGATGTAGATGCCAGAGGGGAGACATCATAGGTCATCAATTTGTACCTCTGCAGTAATATTCAAAGAACTGAGCGTGCTTAGAATTTCATCAAAAGAGCTGATGAACTATCAGTTGCTTTGCTGAAAATTTTCCTTGTTTCTGTGATTTCCATGAACTGGGATGGGTGTTTACCAGCCCTTTCCAAGCCATCAGCTCACAGCTCACTACAGCCTTGGCTAGTACTATGATGGGAGGCTGGGTCCGATTGTTTAAAGAAAGAGAACTGAGAGCCTGGTCTGCTGGTGCACAGCATCCTCAGGTCTCAGGAAGAAACAGAGTACTTAAATTCACTGGAGTGGAGGCATGCAAGATGTGAAATTCAGTACTTCAAAGAGCCCCGGAAAAATACTAAGCTATTTGCAGCCAATTCTCCTCAATAATGTGAAAATTCAAAGTTACGTATTGAAGCACTCTCTCTGACTGTTTTGTGTGTGCCTTGCTTTGGTTTCAGTCCATTTCTGGCTATTTTCCCACTGATATTATTCATTTCTTTTCCCTTCAATGTAATTTTGTCTCTTCCCCCATCTTTCTATTTTTTTTTTCTCCTGTTCATGTCAACAGCTGGAGGCTGAGCTGTTGGGTGAGATTTCTTCCTATATTGGACAGTTTTACCCGTTGACCCAGTGCCTGCTGTGACTTTGGCTAAGATAATACAATTCATTCAGTGTCATTCACAGCAGGAGCAGAGAAGAAATTGTTTCATTACGGGAGCACAGAACAATGATGATAGTACCAACTACGTATAAACACAGAGCAGTAGTTACCCACCAGCCAACTTTTAATGTAGGTGGAAGGCTGGGTGAATTGCCTTGGCTACTGCCATCTGCCAAAATGCATCCTGAAAGAACAGACACCCCATGTTGTGCTTTGAAAGTTCCAAAACTTGCGATCCAGCTATTGAGTTCATATCCCCCAGACTGTAAATCGCAGCTCTCCTAGCCTGCAAAATGATACCGTCTGACTGCAGGCTCAGAGTGAGCGAAAAGAGTTGCATCAGACTCCAGAAACAGTGCGGTAATTCATCTCTGATTTGGCAAAATGCTTTAATAGGTACGAACACTGACTGAAAGAAAATGCTGGCATTCTGCCTTGGTTTACTACCTCACACCCCTTTTCTTCCCCACAACCCCTTTTCCTCCTCGCTGCAAAAAGTATGTTAAAGGAAACAGATTTACCAAAATTACAATCCTGCATGTGAGCCGGACAGTTTTCACAGTATTGCAGTCAATAGCATGTGCTCTTGGAACGCACCACTTTGGATATCAAAGAGAGATTTGATCAGAAGGCTAATGGGTGTTCTGAGCAGCAACATTTGTCCCTCAGTTTGCTTTGAAAGCTCTTTTCCATGTACAATAAAAGTAGCCATACACTTTTGTGCAACTGCTACCCAATACCCACAATGAGTGATTATAAGTGAAAGGAACTACTGATTCACTTAGTCATCTTCTGTCACAGATGCCCAATGACCAAATACTAATTGACTCTTTGAAATCTTTTTCAAAGTACATCTATGCAAACAGGGAAAAAAATTACTCCAAATACTTGTAGTTTTGTCGGTAGCTGCTGTGACTACTGATCAGTCCTCTGCAGTTCTTTGGAAATGAGAAATGCGTTTTGAGATTCACAGTGGAAAGAGATGAACAGACCTTGCAAACTTACCCCTAAATTAAGAAATCCGTATTGATACTGCAACTACTAATGAAAAACTACATTGTGGGGATTTTGTTCTCTGATGGTACTGTATATCGTGTAAATAAAGAACTGACCAGATTAAGTCTCCTGCTAGGGTGATTCTTCATAGTTATGGTTTTGAGAACAGAAAGTCTGAAATACAGTTGCCCCAGGTCCTAATATGCTTGGGCTGTAAATACTCCAGAACCCTGAAAGAAGCAACTGAGCCTATTAGAGGAGGGACCATTTCATCTCCTTTTCCCCACAACTTCTGGAATGAGGTCAAGGCTCTCCTTTCCTCCAGAGACTGAGAGATGAGGAAAATACTAATCTCTTACCCCAGCTTGGGAGAGGATGAGAAGAGCCCTGGCACTTGGTCTCCTATTGTTTTTAGATGACTGGTGGCTGTTTTCCTGATGGGTCATGCATGCTATTCCCTCTGCCAGTTTGCGCTGCTGGTGAGAGCCCAGCAGCTGCTTCCTCTGACCTCTGCACGGTTTGAGTGTCTTGTTTCTTGGCCTGCCGTGCCTTGCCCCCCTGGAGTGTATGAACCATTCTCTCCCACTGTGAGGCAGAGGGAGCCTGGGGCATGGTGAGATCAAGTACGTGCTTGCTTCACAGGTGCAGGTCACTAGCAGAGACGGGCCAGGCCAGTATTCCGAGTATTGGTGATATTCCTGCACTGGGAAGAGTAAAAGAGTGGTGTGCTTGCTAGAGACCAGTGAGCTCGGTTGTTTGAATAAGTGAGGCTCTTAACAATGTTATTTGGACTGCAGTACTTGGAGGCATCTAGCCAGGATTTAATTGTGTGTCTTCTCCAGTGTGCTGTTGGTCATGTCCCTTTTTGTTTTTTTTCCCTTCCTGTGCTTTTCTCTGGCCAATTGAAATTTGAAAGCTATAAAAAGAAGGAATTTTTTTACAAGGATCAGAAGTGCACAATTTTTCCTCTTATTGTAAGTTTTAATATTGCTGATATCCTTCGAATTTACTTGTTGCTTGACATGTCAGTGTGAATATATACAACTCTCTTTCCTGAGGATAGCTGAAGTGACAGATGACTTCATTGTTGGGTGTACAATAGGCATAAGTACAATGGAAAAGAAGGGCTGACATCTGCTATGGTGATATGTTTTCAAAAACATGTATTGTCATCTCTTGCTTTTGTGTGTTATGCAATGATAATTAGGAGTGGCAAAGTGAGCATCAGTTTGGCTGCTTTGCGGTGATTCAGAGTTTCTACTCAGCAATCTGTATTTGCACCTTCCAGTGCCTGACAGTGCGGTATGTTCAGATACCACATCTTTCTGAAGTAGTGTGCTAACTGTGCAAAGACAGCAAAGGAACTGCTGTTTATATGAACCAAAATCTAGCAGTCCTTACTTAGGTCAGCTCCAGATGTCTCCATTCTGTCTGTGAAATGTCCACATGGAAGTCCTGGAATGTCCACCCTGGAATATCTCAGGTTAATTTTCTATGCCCTGTGTTTTCTCTCTCCTGGTTTTCTCTCTACCCTGAGCATGAAGTTTACATGTTTCATGCCCACACCATACCACAGCAGTGCAAACTATAATACTGTAATCACCATCCAATGACTAACCTGTAACTGAAGAATAATCTTTATATCTCTACTGAATTGGGCTCATATTCCCCATTTGAAAAACTTCTGCAAGTTCAGATATGACTGATGGGTAATAAGGTAACACAGCCCATTTGAAATAGTAACCTGTATTCTCTGATGATATCCATATTCCCAAGCAGCTCGGGATCCCACCATGTGGGGGATCTACATTTTTAGGTAACATGGTAGTTCTTGCCCTCAAGTCCATTTCTAATCTAAAAGGAAGAGCAAGCAGGTAGGAGAGAAAGGCAGAGGAAGGCATAGAGGGGCTGTAATTGCAAATGCAGCTTCAAACCCATTGCAAATGCAGCTTCAAACCCAATAGCTGCAGTCATAGCTGTCAGCACACTGCAGCGCTCAATGTGCATTTCACAAAGCTGAGAGAGACGTTGAAGATGGTGCTTACAAAACAAGAGTTGATTCTTTGTGTAAAAGGTAGTCTAGGAAGAAGCGAAAGCAGTGGCAAGGGAATCAGATGTTGGCAGAGCAAAGAGTGCGGCTGATCTTTTAATGGGAGAAAGATCATAACAGGAGAGGGGAGCCGAACCGTGAAGAGCTTTCAGAGGAAAACCAGAAAAGAGGTTGCATTTCCTTTTCCCTCACCAAGGGTTTAATTTTCTCCCCAAATGCCCTGCATACTACATCACCTGAACATATTGTGTGCCCAGCCTATCTCACCACCACCACCCAACACACTAAGGAAAAGCTGTGTTCCTTGTTTTACATGCGGTGAATTAATGATTTACTCATTCAACATTTACATATATAAAACTATTTTCCCTGCCTAGGGATGGTTGCAGTACCCATAGTACTTTTTACTACTGGTAGCAATTCTCCATGAGGAGGTGATGCATCTCCTGCTGCACTTGGGCTTTGGAGTTTTTTGTCTCCAAACAGGTCTGAAGGGGGACGTTGGGAGGGGATGAAACTTTGCTCCTGTCACAGGTGTGGGCTGTTAAACAGCAGTGTGGAGCTGGCAGGGCCATAACAAGCCCCAGCTGTGCCAAAGCCAGCACCAGCTAATGAGAGCTGTGGTGGCCATGACAGGCTCTAAGCAAGTCCTGCAGTCAGGTCCTTGGTCTGAGGAGAGGTTTGGTCTGAAGATGTTCTCTTGTCCCTGTCCTGAGGTGGTTTTACAGGACTGCCTGCAGAAGAAATCCAGGTAGGCAGCAATCAGCACAGTTGATCTTTGTGGTGGTGTCAGGGATGAGTTTAAGTGGGGGGGGGGGAAGTATCAATTTGCATATGTGAATATTTTGTGCAGGGGCTGGTAATATTGGTCCTTTGTTGATAAAGATGGCTTAATTTTGGAACCTGTCAGGAGAATTCACTGTTCCCCTGTAAAAATTCTCATAGGTGAGGTGTACGTTTCCCTGCTACTGCATATAGTCTATATAAGCATTCAGAATTTCCAGTGCTTTTGTAATATAATAAATATGAGGGGTCAGGGTTGTTTGTAACTGAACTCTTTCTTGTAGTAGCAGATAGAATTTTCAGTTGGGCTTCTGT
Organism: Larus michahellis; assembly: GCF_964199755.1. Classification (NCBI taxonomy): domain Eukaryota; kingdom Metazoa; phylum Chordata; class Aves; order Charadriiformes; family Laridae; genus Larus; species Larus michahellis. The sequence continues at coordinate 35,054,945 of NC_133898.1, forward strand.
TGTGTTAAATCTTGTTCAAGCTCAAACTCTATGCCTGTTTCTGAAGAAGGAAAAAAAAAAAAGTATTTTAGTCATCACTGCTAAGTATGAGGTGCCTTGAGTTTTCTGAGCTCTGTGGCAGGATAAAATATGGTAAAAATAAGGCTTGTTACTTTATTGTTATGTTATAAAATGAATTTACTGATAGGCAATGAAAGAATCGTATATGATGCTAAAAAAACCCTAATGCGTGAAGGCTTTACTAAAGCATAAATTTGGTATAGCCTACAGTCTCTCATCTTAGTTGTGGCAAAAAGTGTTCTCCTGTTACACTTCACTATATGTTGATATGTAGGGCTATTTTTAACTACTATTTTCATCAGAAAAGTCAAATTAAGAGGAGCTAGTGAAGACAAAATTGCATCTCAAGACATGGACATTGTAGGAAAGTCTGAGGATTTGTTCCTTGAGCTCTGCTCCTGATTTGTTATATGACTTGAGGAAGTTCCTATGTGTGCTCTGGGTCAGAGGCTGAGCCCTGTAGTTAGCCTGTTTTATGAGTTTTCAGTAGTAAAAGGACAAAAGCTATGAGATGGGATCCTCTGGCATTAGGATCAGCCTGTTCTTGCCCCTTTCTCACCATGGGGACAAAGAGAGAGCAGAGGAAGGAGCTGTAGATGAATTTTTGGTGTGCTTTAGCAGTTCCACAGTGGCAGAGGGAAGAAGCAGAGACAACTGGAATGTGCAGGGCTGTGTTTCGTCTTAACTGTGTGCAAAAAAACCCCAATTACTAATACTTCTCTGTCTCTTTGAAGGATTGAAATATAATTAATGGACAAAGGTTTAGGCTAGCTTCATTTGTGTCCAATTTATCCTTAGCTTAACTGCGAACTTTTTCCTTCTGTAAGAGAAGGTAAATGCTTGATTTTTAACCACAGTGCCTCTGTGGTTATCCTTGCAGCAGGTGTAGCACCTGTGGTAGGTCTGCCCTAAAACACCTGGAGTGAAAAAAGACTAAATGACTAAAACTTGGTCTTGCTCTTGATAAAGGAGGGCACTTGTGGTGAGACACTAACTTGAATAATGGGGCCTTTGCTCCTTGTCCGAGAGCCTGTGGAAAGGATAGGAAATTAGTAGGATTATCTGTGATAGTTCTTGGGGTGGGACACACTGCAATTAAGACACATAAATGAAGCAGTTCTTATAATGAACTTGTCTTGGGTTGTTTGTTGTCTGCCAGCACAGCTGCTGCTAATGTGGTGTGGTGGACGGTGTCCTGAGCTGCCATCAGCTGGAGAATAGAAGAAAGCCAGTACATTGCCTTTTTTTTTTTTTTAAATCATCCCCTCAAACTCTTTATTAATATAAGATTTAAAACATTCCGGTCCCCTAAGGTAAGGCTTCTCAAATTTCTTAGGGGAGAAAAGTCTGCAGACAATATTATTTCAAATACAAACTAAATGCTAGATTACATTTTGAATGTTGCCTACCTTTGCACAACTTTGTGGTTTTCACTTGCATGAGTAAAAAGGCTTGTGAGGTTTTTTTTTCTCTTAGTTGTCTGGACAACCCACTGAAGTCTTTCAAGCCATAGATTGAGAAATACCTCCTTGATTCATCTTTTATTCAATCCTTTGCTTTCTATTCTCTTTCCATTTTCTTTCTCCTTTAGACGGCCTAGTTTGTCTCTGGCTTTTTTCCCCACTTTCCGAAAATCAAGAGTATTAAAACTAAGTGAAAAGTGCAAACCGCTCTTGTAGTTATTCTTGCGCCATGTGGTAGTGGACATTTTTCTTTATCTTAGTTTCAATTCACATGGTTGTATCTCTGTGACTAAGAGCAAGGGTGGTTTTGTTTATAGTCTGAAACACTCCTCAAAACAATGAAGCTCATACTTAATGATTGGAGCTATAAAGAGAATGTTCTTTAATTATGTATTTGAACCTTTAGTTTGTCACTTGTAGTCTTCATTTTGGTATGTATGTGTGTTTCTGAACCGGGGCCTCTGCGTACCTTTCTCCCCACCTCTGTCCATAATTTGACTAAAGAAAAATATATAATTGAGAGGTAAAGCGGAGAGCAAGCCTGAAGGTAGAGAGTTGTTAATAATGTTTGTCTTTATTGCCCCTTTGGGTGGTTCTACAGAATAGGACTGGAGTGGCATCAGAGGGCACAGGCATTTGTTGGGGCAGCAGTGCTCTGAGGCGTGGCAGAGAGGTTCTCTGTTCATGATTTTGACCTGTCTTTGCCCCTTCTGTATGGGAAGCATGATGTGTATAACTGGCAGCTTAAAAATGTAGAATTTACCATCTGTGTCTCTTCTTTGTCTTCCTGTTTGGCTATTGACAATGCCATTTTAGGACTGGGTGGCAGCAAGATAGACAGAGGGCAAGGTGCAAGCTGTGGGAGGAGGCTGGGCATACCTTTCCCAGAGAGAGCTTGCTCCTATGCTCCCATTTACTTTCCGTTCCCCTCTTACTGGTACAGAGTTGTGTTGTGCTGGTTGGACCAAACTACGAATACCCTCATGTTAAAGCTAAACCTTTTGATAGGCTGTTTTTAACCTGGGTCAGTTATTACTTGGCTGAATGCACAACTGCATGGACAAATGTACCGGCATAATGTGAATGAGAGCCACCAAAGAGCAAATGAAAAAGAGCAAGGAAAAGGGACAAGGGGCGGCTAAAGTTGGTATTGCTGCTGAGATATGCCTGTCAAATCATGACCCAGGAGTATGATTGCAGCAGCCGCAGAGCGGTACGTGTTGTGCTAGAGATTCACCAAATGTGTCTCTTGAATAGTCTGGAGAGGCATCTGTACTCTCTTGTCAAGGCTCATTAGCATGCATAGTCAGGAGCATAAGAGTTTGGTTATCTTTATCTGACTAGATGAAGGCAAAAGTGCTTTTTACAGTCACAAAATGTCATTGCCCTCTTAAAACATAGCCCTAGTGCATAAGAGTGATTTCTTTTAATAGCTGCTAGTTTTGGGACAAGTCAAGGTAAGAGGAAGACAAGGAAAACTGAAATTGTTCATACGCAGTGTACTCAGTAACACTTGGATACTGTGACGCTGCATGCTCTAAAGTCCACCTTCAGTAATTTTCATGTGCAGTCCAAATATTGTGCCAGGTGTTTTGGTGGCTGAAACTGAGCACAGAGGGAGTTTGGCTCAGAATGGCCAAACACTTGCTAAACATGATCTCTTTAGAGAACCAGTTGCGAAGAAATGCTAAGTGTTGGCATGTATCCATAACCCTACCAATAACAAGGTATGGTCAACTATAGCTAGAGCTGCAAAAAAATTTGGTCACCCATTGGGGATCCTTAAGATGAGATCCCTCTTTTATAATATAGTCTATGATGGAAGAAGTGGAAGCTATTCTGATCCATTTTGCAGCAGTCTGGAGGTAGGAATGCTTTCAGACAAAGTGGTGAGAACCAGTTTCTTTGTGTCCCTATGTTGCAGGGGCCAAACAGGTATCTCCTGCATCTGAGGAGGAAGCCCTGGGTGTCTCCTGACAGGTGTTGCCTGCTGAAATGCTGCCACTGCAGAGATAAGAGGGAATGTGACTCTCTAGTTAAATGAGTTGAACAGGAAGCTGTAGGGCCTATCCCGTTACTCAATGTCCCTGCATTTCTTTTGTTTGTTTGCACTAGTGTAGTGAGCAAGATGCAAAAGTAGGACTCTAGCTCGAGTGCCGTAAACACTATATGACAGCTCAGGCTGTATTTTGACCCTTGCATTCCTGACTGTATGATGCCACAATTTCTAAAGGAGGGATCAGCCCTGTGATTGTGCTCTCTGGGGAAGAAATCTAACTGCTAGGCTGTTATGCAGAAGCTGGATGGTGCTACTTAGTACCCTAACTTTCGTCTCAATATATTATAGCACACATGAATGTATTCCCCAAAATGAGGAAAGCCCTTTTCCTTTGATGGCAGAAGCACAAATACCCTGTACTTGAGAGATTCACAAGTGAGGAATAATTTGTCTCCTAATGATGGGTTGGTGCCTAACTTCCACTGATGCCAATTTGAGGCGCCTCCTAGAAACTGTGTTCTACTGATTTCTGTGAAATATTTGGAAAGAGAGAGGATTTTTTGACAAGAGGTCTGGGATCATAGGTGTCATCTGAAGTAGTTCCCAGAACTTTTTAATGGGACTCAATGTGCTGCACGGATGGTCACGTCCCTCACCAGAATCCCCTCCAACCTCTTCATTGAGCAGTGTTGCAATTGCAATATGTAAAAAGGTTGAATTAATTGCTTTTAGAGCTAAAGAGTAGATCCAGCATATAAATAGTTCAGATGCACAGTGCTTACTCAAAGCTGTTCTTATTTACTGTTGACTTAGCAACATGAAGTTATGTGACTTTACAAACTCGCAATTTTGTACAAATTAAAAAAAAAAAAATCCAAACCCCAGAACCTTTGCCAATTGAGTATGGATCTGTGTTGGTAAATGACAGAAAGTAAATAACAAATCACACAATGTTGTGTTTGTGGTTTTGTCTCTGTTGGTCTCTGCAGCCAACTACCTTTGAATCGGGAGATAAGAGTACATGTAGTTCATGCATGTTTACAGTAAATAATGTGATATTTTGGAATGTGATACTGCAGGCAGTGCATCATTTCAACATAATCTTCGCCAGTATTTGCTCCAGAGTACTTTTAGGATGCAGTAGCCTGTTAGGCCTCCAGAAGGTAGAAGACATGGGTTCATATTTAATATCTAAATCACATAGAAGAAGAGTTAAACACAAGTCCTCTGTATCCAGAGTGCTGCTTTAACCCTGGTTAAGCTGGAGCCTGAATATCTCAGTTTTTTCATCGAAAGGCAATCTGTTTAGACATCTAACTCTGAAGGGGAGAGTTTCCAGGGAATTGGGTGCTAATTGTTTTTGTTATTTCTATGAGGAAGGGGGCGTGCATCTAGAAGGTGGCTTTTAGCTGCGGCTCTAGGGTGTGTGAAGAAATAATAGGCTAGGTGAGAATATCCAAATTCATCCCTGTTTACAGTTGTAGTCTTAACTTTCCTTAGCCCTTTCAGAGTTGCTTGTGTTACTGAGTGATGTTGTCTGTAGATGCTGGAGTCTTCTTAATCATGATGGGGATGGATAAGAGCAGCCTAACAGTGCAGGGCTGTGATTTCTGAGGCTTGATAAACTTTGTTTGAAAGAACTGTGAGTCCAAAAAGACTGTCTTTGTCAATTACCATTTACCTCATGCATTTATTTCCAGCTGGATTAACTGTTAAAAAGACTGTGCTGTTCAAACTTGGTGAGTGCTGATTTTACCCACACAATGAGAGGACAAGGGGAAAACAAATAGGCACCCGCACAAAGATTTCAAATTGGAAAGAAGACTGGCTGCTCACAAATGAAAGAAGCAGAGTATTCCCAGTAGTGACATGGCTGATGTGAAACCTTTGCTCTCATTTCTGAGGCTTTTGACACATGATAACTTTCTTCTATCTGTCCCTCCTTCCCTCCCTCCCCCTACCAAGTGGAGCGCTGTGGGGCTGCTCTCAGCTGTCTGCCTTCCTCACCGCCCCTTTCTAGCAAAAATTGCCATTCCGTTCCCCACACACACAACCAAGAAAACCTTTTTTAAACCATACTGAGTCTGATGTCAAAGCTGTCACCTTCAGTGGTTGCTACAGAAACTTTAACAACGTTTTAGCCAATATTAGTGCTTTAGTCTTAGTTTTTCCTGAGTTACTACCAGCCCTTGGATAATGATGCCCTCTTAGAGCTTTAATTCAACTTGTGCTGTTTGAAAAATAATTTTCTAGATGGAGGCTGGAAGAATGCATTAAGATAGTCTAATCTGAGACCTTTGCAAAGAATGCATGTGTGATCTTCGCCAATGATGCCTGCAGGTAACCCAGTGACCTAGCGTATCTCTTAGAAATTTATGCTCTTCAGCCTTGATCTGAAGATTGTGACTGCTGGTCCGTTCGTGTTCATTGCAGCCTTGGGTAATTTGAATTTCTAGTAGTTGTTTTGCCTTTGTCTAGGAGATGGAGCCCTCTAGTTATAGCTACTCTCTTTGTATAAATACCTGTAGATTGTGATCAAGTTAACTTTTGACCTTCTCTTTGATAAGTTAAATCCCCAAATCATCCTCACTGTGGGGCCGTGTGTCAATTTTGTGTCATTCTTCTAGGCAATTTTTTTGTGAGGGGGGTGGGAATGGCAAAGGGTCAAATTCTTGGTAGAAGGAGCTTCCATGTACTAACTTGTATTTCTAATATGGAAGTACCATGGCCTTTTCAGTATTCACGTGTATATGTTGGTTTATTGTGGTAGTTAAACACTAATATTCCCATTCCACAAACTGAGAAACTGGAGCTGAGGAGTCAGGTAACTTATTTGGGGTCATGTTGTGATCCATCCACACCTGCTTTCATCTTCTTCTTGCTGGACATCCACTGCAGTACTACTGCTCACATCTGAACCCGAATGCTCCCTCTACGATGACTTTGAGATACTTGTTGTTACTGGAATGTGTACCCATGTGCACTCCCTTGTTGTGTTTAAAAAGGAAAAAAAAAAAAGGTTAGAACATTGTTAAAGTTAGGAAGTCTAACACTTCAAAGGAAAAAAAATCACTTTTAAGACTGTTAAAAATTGTCACCTTTTTCATACATTATGGAAGTGTCCCACTATGTCAGTGCAGATGCTTTTATTTTATCTTTCTACAAATACTTCTGGGCTCACTAAGGATACAGAACAGTAAAGGTATAAGTAGCCAAAAATAGAGATGTGGTCAAAAATGTTAAAGCAAATTCAGCTTGTAATTGAAAAGTGAGTCTTACGTTCTTCTTCCAAAGTTATTCTGAGAAGAGCCTTTGCTTTTGAAGTATTCTCTGTAACTAACATCTGGGTTGGCCTTCTGTCATTGCACTGAGGAAAAACAGATGATCTGATATGAGCAAATGTATGTTTTGAGTTGCTTTTAACAAACATGCCTAAATAACTCACATTAGTTACAGGTACTATTGATGCACGTATATTATTGAGACACCAAAACTTGAAGCAATATGTAACTTAGAACAGGCTTTAGGGAAGTTTGCAAATCCAGTTGGTAGTGTCTAGAAGGAATTACGAATATTCTTACCGGATTGTGACCTTGCAAATTCCTTTTATGTTCTTTGTTAATATCTCTGAGACTGTTGCATTTCAATACATTTAAATTCCTTTCCTTTGTCCCTGGAATGTGTGTTCTTAGTTACCTAGTTATTGAAGGCTTGGATGCCTTTTTGTCTCTTACTGGTCCTAGAACATTACTGTCTCCATGGCAGAAAAGGATGGGTACAGCTGATAACAGTATCTATTTAACACTTTCCTCAAATAATGTCTCCTGAATAGAAGGAACAGGCAGGCAAGAGCCTGTTCTCAGGTCGCTTTGTAAACTTCTGTGGTAGTATTTTAGACCCTTGTTACGAGGTTGCTATGAGGCAGGAGGGAAGACTAATATTTTCTTAGTTCAAAGGGCTACAAAATGGATAATCCAGTTTATCAGAAATTCAGTTTATTCCCTGACCAAGCAGGTTGGGTTTTGGCAGAAGCAAACAGTTTATAAAGGCCAGCTTGTCTAATCAAGAAGGACAAGGATAGCCAGGACAGACTTTAAAAGGACTCAGTTTATCCTACCAGTGGAAGTAATGTTACTTTTTTTTTTTTTTTAAATAGGGTTTTATCTTTGAATTTTAGAGACACGTAAACCAAAAGATAGCTGAGAGTCCTGGTTGGTATGTCTTTACATCTTTTGGGTCCTAGGAAAACATAATTCACAAATCTGTGCTGTAACACTTGCAGTTGGTCCATTAAATCAGATGTTTGATTCAAGCTACCAGAAAGATCGCAAGCAATGGGAGGAAGGGGGGACCCCAAATATGTCCTTTCCTTATTAACAATTTACAAAGTGCGGGAAGGATAATCTCATCAAATCACGGTAAATAGTTCAATATGTTCTCATAGTTATCTCCTATCTTGTCACTACTAGGACTAGAGTCACTAGGATTTGAGTAAAGTTGGGTTTATTATTAACCAAAGTTTATGTAAGATGTTATTGCATCTGATTCTATTTTTGCAGTTACTTGGACTCTGTTGATCTTTCAGACACAAAATGCTGCCTGTGTAAAAGTGCTCGTACAAAGCAACTGTAATTCCCACTGACTGGGTGACAAATTGGAACTCGCAAGGTGGGTGCTGTGGCCTGCCCATGTTTTCTGTAGACCAAAATGTGATGCCTTTGCTTTTCTGAGGGATCTTGAGGCAGGGCTGGAGGGGTTAGGTAAGGGGTAGGGAAGGACACCATCATGTACACAATGTCGCAGACTTGAACTGGAAGATGGTGTAAGCCCTGCCAGCAGGGTGCCACCACCAGGAGCAAGACCCTTTGGAGGCAGGTGCCACCAAGTGCTGCATCACCCAAGCTCAGGAGAACCGGAGGCTGTGCAGGTGGGGTTCTGGGACAGGGCTCCTCACAGATCAGTTGCAGAACGCCTCAAAATTGCTTGTGCAGAGGTAACAGGGCAGGGTATGCAGGCTTTCCAGACAGTTTGCTGGCCTGTGGCAGGAGGCTAGCTAGCTGCGTGGCGAAACAAGCACCTCCTGGTCGGGTTTCCCAGCTCTGTACTTTTTTGAGGGGTTACAGGAATTCTCTGGAACAGTACCAGCCTGTGGGAGCCCGGAGAATTTGGGCAGGCAGAACTACACCCTTGTGCAATGTGTGGTTGGTGTGGGATCGATCAACTACTATTCTGTGCGATGAGGTGTGAGTTTGGCCTTTTAGATTTTCTCAGTACCACTACTACTCTGCTGGTTTGGTTTTTTCCTCCTTTTTATTTTTTTTTCCTTGGAGGCATAAGTGGGAACAGGAGAGGACAGGCAGGACCAAGGGAGCCAAAATCCCAGGATGGACACAAATGGGATTTCTCTCAGGAACAGGCATAGCCCTGCCATCAATGATGAGATGTGGAGAATAACTCCTACCTCTTTCCCTTGCCCACCCCTAAAGTGGGTGATGGCACTGAACTCCACCGGCTCCAGGCAGGCGCAGGGTAGTCCTGCTCCCCCCAGCCTTCCCAAATGTGCCAGCATGGTGGGCAGGTTGGTCAGATCCAGCAAGGGAGACTGGGGAGTTGTGGAAAAAAGCTGTGATAGTGCCTTGTGAATGAGGGGGGCGAGCGAGAGGGTGGGAGACAGGATACAGTACCCCCATATACATGTCCACTGCAGCAAGGCATCAGGATATGGAGATTTAAGAAAATAGCCAAAGTCTCCTGGCTGCTGTGAGTCAAATACATGGCACATTTAAATGTGCCGTGCTCGTGTGCAGCCTGTCAGAGGGAAAACTTCTTCTTTAATGTTTTGGGTTTGCCTGCATCATAAATATAAGCATAAATAAATATGTGGGACTTCCTTAAACCTTTCAATCTCTGCTGTGTTTTATCCCACATCAGAGGAGGGAGGGGAACCAGAGAGGCACAAAGCGGGACCCTGTGGCTCCTGTGTGGAACTGCACGTCAGCTTATGGCGAAGGACCCTGCTATCTCTGACCCCCTTACCCGCAGGCAGCCGGCGTGCCTCGCCGATGCCGACAGCCTAACTACAGCCCTGGTGAGGCATCCTTGGCCATCGGGCAGCAGTTGGAGTTCCTCGCCTGTCGCCCCGAGGGTGACGTGTGGTGGGGTTCTCCAGCTGTCCATGTAAGGGTGAGATAGTGGCCTTAGAAACCTGGATGTTTTGCAGACCGAGGGCCCAATCTCGCTTTCAGATCTGCCTCATACCTCTCCTCAGGGTTGGAAACCTTCTGGGGCATGAGAGCACCTCTAAGTTTCTGTGAAGTCTTGAAGTACGTGTGGCTGTTTTGGAGAGGAAAATTGCCAGAGCATATAACAGCTGTGTTTGGCATGAAACTGCAGGGATAAATGCAACTTATCTGTGCCAGTGACACAAAAGTATGTGGTAGCTCCCCCAGGTTTTGTCTAAGCCACTTCTGGGGTTTTTTGTGGTTCCTTAGGAGTACAGGGGTGGATGTCAGGGTGTGCAGGAGAGCCCCAGAGCTTGGAGCTGCAGCTGTGAGCTGCCACTACTTTTGGTTGACACATGCTAATCAGGGCGTGAGCACCACTGGAGAAAGACTGGTGTCTTGAGGAGGGGGAAATGGGGCTGTTGCGTGAGAGTTGATGTCTTTGACTTATCTGAGTCACAGGCATAAATAGCTGAAGGAAATAGGCTGGTTGATGTATGTGCTCTTGCTAAATAGCATTCAAAATGTGAAATGTGCTTTTCCCAGGGAGGGGGGGAGAAGTCCGCTTTTCATCTTTCTTCTCTAGCCTGCCATAATTTAAAAAATAAACAACAGCAACAAAAAAAAACAAATTGAAAAAACTTCCAGGACCTCAATAATCTTTTAATAGCCCTTTGCCAAGCTGGATAGAAGTCAGTCAAGTCCAAAAGGTAGTTGGGGGGAGGGGGAGGGTGGATGGGGTGGACTGAGAACTTAATTGCATTTTAGGGTCATAGGATGACAATTCAGGTTGGAAGGGGCTTTGGTGGATCATCCACTCCAACCTACTAATGGAAGCAGGGTCAGCTATTTTAGCTTATGAAACTAGGCTATAAAAAACTTGAAGCAAAAAAACCCCTATTGACTCCAAGTCCTGCAGTAATGACTGAAGACCAGGGTGTAGCTCTGTGTGTATATATACATATATGTGTGTGTGTGTTTTACGCAAGCAGTGATTTCCGCAGAGCAACAGGCACGTTCCTTGGGTTTTTGTTACCAGTTGTGCTTACATCTCTTCGGAACGGAGAGGGATGGGTTGGATGTGAAGAGGGACGCGAATGGTCTCGAGGCCCTGGCCCGTCTCTTGCTCTTAGCTAGCCAGGGAAGCCACGGCGGGGTCACGCTGGCTGGCATTTTTAGGGCTGACAGAATGCACTTTCCTGAAAGGCCAGTTGCAATGGGCAAAATCCTTGAGAGCCTCTCCTGGAGGAGCAGCACCATCCATAGGGGAAGTGAGCTGCTGCAAAAAGCCAAGCCCTGGCCCTTTAGTACCACACACAAAATCCTCAGTAAAGATGAAAGGGATTTTCTGGAATAAACACAAAGAGGACAATAGAGAAAAGACTGAAAATTTTGATTTTTTTTTTTTTTAAATACATGGAAACCAAGGTGGCTTTCTATTTAAAATCTCGTTTTTTCTTTAGAAGAAAGCAAGCCTTTTAATATTTTCCTATGGCGCAGTGGATCCAAACACAACAGCAACAAGCCAGTTCATGGGAACCGGAAACTGAGACAGGCTGGAAAACAACATCCTCGGGTGGGGGGGAGGGAAAAAAAAAAATGCTGCTTTCAGGGCTGTTTCATTTTTATTTTTATTGCTGTCGGAAACAAGTGACCTACTGCAGCCAAGTAGGCCTGGGGCTAAAATAAAAGGACCTTCAGAAGGCAACCAAAATATGCAGACCAAATGCTGTACTCAACATAAGTGTAATTGCTACTGTGCAGTCCGTTTCCCCTACCAACGTCTATCATTTTAATTTCTGAGGGGAAAAACAAAAGTAACTGGAAAGTTTCTGTGCCTCAGTTACTGTTCCCAAAGGAGAGAAAACTTGAGCTCAAAGGGAAAATAGACAAGAAGATGAAGTTTGTGTGCAGATAAAGGGGGGGAGGAACTGGAGGAAGATTTGATGTGAAATGGTTCTCACCGACATGAATGGAAGGATATGATATGTAGAAAATAAATGTTGCTATATTTGTGTATCTTTGTGCCGTAAAGTTGGCAGATGCCAAGCTTTAGACTAGACCACAATTAGGGATTATTTTAGGCTGGAATAAGATGCAGGAAAGACTGCCGGTTTTCAGTAAGACATAGGTCTAAGAATTGGAAAATACTAGATTGCTGTAGTCTGTTGCCTCCGCCAATATGCGAATCCACTGTGAGACACCAGTCCAGTAATGTGCCCGTGTATGCTAATGTAATTAAATGCAAAAGCAATGAAAAGTAGATGTTTACATCAGTCAGTATGACTGATGGGGTAATGAAAAGCAGAATTACAGACTCTCTTCTCCCCTGCATTTCTCTCCTCTTTCTGTGAACCTAAAAAGCCTCAGATTCTGACGATGCGATCGATATGCTCTGATGACAGCTGTATTCCAGTGTACTTAAAACACTCTGTACAAAATAAATTTGCAACAGAACTAATGCTTGCAAAACTTGGTTTTCCCTTATCAGTTGCAACAAACTTTTTTTTTTTTTCCCCCCTATGAGGAAGAGCTTTCTGTATTAAATACTAGGTCAAGGTTTCAGTGAAGCATTTAAATGTTTGAAATAATCAGGGTGCTACTAATTCAAAAATTTAGGAAGGGAGATATTTTAGATTTTTAATTTGGAGAACACAAAGAAGTCTGTCTCCAAGTCCAAAGAATCTTATTTTCTGTTATCTCGGTTTAATTGTGCTACCCCTTCGGGCTTTCTATGATTCCAGTAAATAACCCTGTTAAAATTTGTTTGTTAGTACCTGCTAATCTGGATTGATATGCAGCTGCTTTCCTCAGCTACTCATTTCACAGAAGAATCACTTTTCTATGGGGTACACTTTTCTCTACCTGCTTATTTTCTGGTAGTGGGAATAATTATTTTTTTTAAATTAAATTTTTAAAAATATTTTTTTAATTTTGTAAATAAAGTATTTACAAAATTATTTTCTCCCACAAGACTCATTTGCTTTTTATCTCTGTAAGTACCTTCAGGTTTTGGACTTTAGATGAAGACTCTCTAAAGTTCCCAGGTCTGTCTCCTGCTGCTGCTGGAGACTGCTCAGCTGGACTAGATATGTTTAGCTCTTGTGAAGAAGTCTTAGTCAATTCGTCCAACCACAATTGTTTTGAAGTTCTTCTCCAAAATCCCTCACAGTTGTTTACATATCTCTGAAGTTCAGATTAAAATCCTGCTGGATTGTCACTGGCCTTGCAAAGAAACGTATTTTGCCCTTTCCTGATTCAAACCTTCTAAAGACTAAACTTGCTGGTTGCAGTGTTGGTGGCATCTCGTGTTGCCTACTCTCACTGCAAGGGCCAAACTACTTCTCGCTGGAATTTAGTTTAAATGATGCAGCTTTCCAGCGGGGATGAAACAGGCCCAGCTCTGAATTTCACACTTCCGTGCTACTGTGTTTTAACTAGCATTTGTCAAATTATTTTCCTTCCAAACTCTGTGTATAGTTGATGTTTTTTCAGATTCTGTTCCGTTTAACTTTGTCCTTATTCCTAACCCTTTTTTGGCTCTCTTCTGTTCATCATGTAATTAGTGTATGCTGATTAAGATACCATTCAAGCCTCCTTTCAATATAACTTAAAAAATACTGAGGGAAATTTGGTCTTTCTTAACTTCATCCTTTTATTGGAAGCACAACATGATGTTGCCATTGATCCCAAAGGGAGCATTTGACCCCCCCCCAAAAAAAATCAGAAAAAGCTGAAGCAGAATGGGCCCTGAAGCAGTACTTCTTGTTCATACACTCTATAGCTTGGCTGTGTTAAGGACAGATCCTTAGACAGTATCGCTTGGCCCAAATGGCTGTTAAAGAAGATCCCCATCTTTATTTATTTATGCTGACTCAAACTTTGTAATGTTTATATGTATTCTTGTAGGAGTCCTGTCATTTTGCTTCTTTCTTCTGCTCAAACTGAACTCGATTAAGTCTTATTGTTCCTGTTAAACTGGAATAATTATACAACTATTGACAAACTGCTCTCTAATCTCCACTTTCAGCAATCTGGTTGAATACCTCTCTAATCTCAGGTATGTGACACCAGTGTTTAAAGTGAAGTATGTGATCACTGCAAGTGTTAAAGGGGGACTAAAGTGAATTTAGCTGTTAAATTGCATACAGTAAAGGGCTAAAAGTGAACTTGTTTACTGTGGTTTCTGTAAACTTTTACACTTGACTTGCTGTGATGGAGTACCTTAAGTTTTTCACCTGCTCTGCTCTCAGTTCACTTATTCAGCCACTTTTCTTCTGTGTAGAAGCACATACAGGTATCTGCTTTTTATGAGAATCTGTTTTGTAAGGAGAGCGTCCAAGGTGGAAAATGCTTTAGGACCAGGAGAGAACGCAATACAAAGTAACGAAGACGCCCAACAAACTTGCAGGTGATGGTGAAAGGCACCATGTGCTGCATTACTGCTTGTCAGCTGGCATAGTGCACTGGGGTACCAGTAACTGCACAGCAAGATTTCTCAAGCCTTTTTATAGTCTTAGAGGCAGCCCATCTATACCAGCCATTAGCCAATGGTTGCACTAGGAAACTCCCAAAGTGCTTATTGCACTGCATAAAGATGCAGATTTCCTGTGGCAAGATCACTTCTTTTTCTTTTTTTTTTTTAATCTTACTTCAAATTTCAAAAGCCTCTTGTTAACCTTCTACCTTTTCAGTCCCAAGGTTTATGTACAAGAAAATACCTTTTCTACACCAGTATAGCTGACAGGATAGTGCTGTGCCTTTTGACGTAGCTGTTTCTCTTGCACTGTTCCAAGTGGCTTAAAGTGTGCCTGAACAGATGTTGCATCTCCGAAGCTGCCTGGCAAGGCAAAGGGCAGCTCTTGCTCCTCTGCCCCTTTTGGGAGAGGCACCAGGCAGAGCGTGGAGCTGGTGATCCAGTGTGCCAGCAATTCCAGGCAGCTAGTACGGGATGACCAGCTTGTAGTTGATGCGAGATAATGTAGATTGAGATCGGGGATGGTATAGTTTTCCGCTCAGAGTCAAGGGAATTCAATGCGGTGCCCGTGGCTACTCCCATGCCCTAACACTGATCGCATTGCTAGAGAGTCTCAGCAATTTATTTCTCCAGTGGTTTTATGAGCTAACCACACCCGCTGCTGGTTTCTACAGTACCAATTTACAAGATTGGCTGGTTTGGATGAGGAAACCCACACTTCCTGAGGTATCCCAGGGAGCTCAAAAGCCAAGATCTTAAGAAAATTAACAGAAGTGATGATTATTTTTTTTTTTTCAGCACTCCACTTTAGAGAAGGCTGTTTGTGTTTCTCCTCCTGTGGAGGAGGCAGCTGCGGATGCATACTTTCAAACATCAGGAGCTTCTGGTATTGCTCTTGTTGCACAGCTGGAATCACTAGCCAGTTGTTTGGGTTAAATCTCAATCCCAAAATAACTTTCTGCGCTAGGAGGAATCAAGCTAGAGTCCTTGAGTGCCCTTACTCAGGTAGGCAAAAGGATGAGTGGACTAAGCAGATGCATCAGTATTTCACCACAAAGGGGAAGAGTTCTGTCTTGCTCCTTTGCACCAGCTGCACGCTGCTTGGACTTGTTGAAATGATTCAGTCTTAATAGCAGCACAAAACTACGTATTACTTTATTTATTTATTTATTGGCTTAGTTTCCTCCAGACTTAATGAGCTAAAGTAGCTGATAAGAATAGTCTAATGAGCATCAGGCCCGGCACAATGTAAGACAGGAATGGGTGTGGGAAGCCAGATGGAGGAAATACTTTTCACCTGTGATGAACAGTTAGATCAGCTCATTTGGTCTCCTGGAGATGCAGTCTTTTTCCTGCAGCAAGGCCTTAATGCTTTGGGCAACTCTTGTAAGTGGGGTGAGAGGCCAGGAGGAGAGGCTTCTGGTCCACACCAGCTTGAGCCCCTCTGGGCCCCCAGTCACCTCCTGGAGCTTTTCTGGGCTGGCTGTTGAGCTCTCCTGAAGTGCTAGGAAGTGTTACAAAAACTCCTCTAGGGGAGATATAGGAGGGTGGAGGCTTTTTTAATGTTGTTTAACTCAAAGTTCTTAGGCATTCAGTTTCTTTTTCCAAAATTACCAATAACTGTTCTGAGAGAATCAGTTTTATAAAAGTGCATTAAAAGAAAAAAGGCAGCTTATAAGGAATTGCTGGCATAATTCTATAAAAGTCATTACTAATATTAGGGGGCAACTGTAAAAGAAAAAAAAGACTTTGTACTATCATAATCACTGTTAAATGCTGTGTACTCAAGGAACTAAAAATAAAACTTACAGTCCCAATTCTGTCCTTTGAAATATTAAAGTAATATTGTTGCAAATGGGTTATACACAAGACCCAGCTTAAGGTAGTGCAAGGCTAAGTCTATACATCTGGAAATTGTAGAGTCAACCCATGCAAAATAATACAGCTGGAAAACAGTGTTAATAAAGCTGCACATCCATTTGATTTTACGGCATGTATTTAACAAATGCTGAAGCATGTGAATTTGGTGCGTAATGACTGCATCCCACTTAGCTGAATATCCTGGGAGTTCCCTTCATGTCTCTAGGAAGGGCTTTGGGCATCTTACAGGAAAAAAAATATGGAAAGATATGATCCATCCTTGAAGAGGCCACAGCCTGGCACTGGTGATGCGCTAATAAACGGTGGAGAGGAGGGAAAGATAAAGGAAAGGATAAGGGTCACCGTTAAATGATGGTATGATTACACAGTCTGGGCATGTTCACAATTTGCTTAATTCTTGATCCTGCAACTTGCAGCGATCCACCCACTCACTGCAAATCCAAAGCCCCAGAGGCTTCAGGGGATTCCACAGTAGGCTGTCAGTATGATAAGTTTTTCAGGAAGAGATTTCTGAAAATAACAGCAGTGATGATAATTGCTGTTGGAACCTCAACTCACATTTCTTGCCTTTTAGCGAAGTGACTTTTTTTTGTAATTTGTTTTCCTTTGAAAATAATAACTTCCTAATCCTTCCCAGTGCTTCATCCTACCAACTTGCTTCCGTGTTCATCTTAAAAGTGCTCACAGTATACACTTAAAACTTGAAATGCTGTTGTTAAATGTAGATGTCTTTCTTTATGTCCCACCTCCTAGCAAATACACCCTCTCATACAGTTGTATGCAAGGAAAGCTTGGAATTAAGACTGTCATTCTAGATGGAGTGAAGAATCTCGCTCCAGATGAGTCTTCAGTGTGGTTTTTCTGGCAGAAAGGATAACTGTCTGTGAAAGGATTTTTCTTGTGGTCATGAAACATTCAGAGCACTGGTAGTTTCATCTGCACGTGTTACCTGACAAGGAATCCAAGATGTGAAAATCTACATGGTTAAATATTATAACTACCTGTCACACCCACAGCTCTAAATTAGGTCGCACAGAATCACACAGAATGGTTTGGGCTGGAAGGGACCTTAAAGACCATCTAGCTCCAACCCCCCTGCCGTGGGCAGGGACACCTCCCACTAGACCAGGCTGCTCAAAGCCCCATCCAGCCTGGCCTCGAACACTTCCAGGGCAACTTCTTCCAGTGCCTCACCACCCTCATAGTAAAGAATTTCTTCCTGATCTCCAATCTAAATCTCCCCTCTTTCAGTTTGAGGCCGTTACCCTGTATCCTATCATTACGCTCCCTGATAAAGAGTCCCTCCCCATCCTTCCTGTAGGCCCCCTTTAGGTACTGGAAGGCTGCTATAAGGTCTCCCTGGAGCCTTCTCTTCTCCAGGTTGAACAATCCCAACTCTCTCCGCCTGTCCTCATAGCATAGGTGCTCCAGCCCTCTCCTCATCTTCGTTGCCCTCTGCTGGACCCGTTCCAACAGGTCGATGTCCTTCTTGTGCTGAGGACTCCAGAACTGGATGCAGTACCCAAGGTGGGGTCTCACCAGAGCAGAGTAGGAGAGCTGAATATATACCATTTTGTCTTGCTTTCTCTTTAGAACAAATACTGTTTTCTCTTTGCCTGAAAGTGTTTCCTTTTAACGTCATGTATTAGTGTGAGACTTAACAAGAGGGTTAACAGAATGTGAAATAACACTTGCTTTTTCATTATTGTAAAGAGTAAGCAAGTAACTTCTTGCAACAAGTTCCCTTTGCTTAAGAAATGTCTGAAATCTTTACGCAACTAAACTGGAAATTAAGGATACAGCCAAGTGCGAGCACTGAAGTGCACACTTGTGTTCAAGCAGGAGTCATTATGGGATTTACTGAAGTACTTAAGAAGGAGCATGTGCTTTATGTTGCAGAGCTAAGTGAGTTGGCCTTTCTAAATTCAAGATGATATATATATATATCTATCTTTTTTTTTTTTTCTCCCCCTCCGGTGTTATAGCACAAAATAGTTGCCTTTGAACCTGACTTAACTAGCACGGCTATATATGCTGATGCAGACACATCCACTAGCTCCTGGTTGCAGGTGACCCTGAATCCTCCTGTGAAAATCAGGAATAGGTCTACCCAAAACGTAGTCTTCTTTACCCCAAATGCCCCTCATATTGCTCCTTACTCACCCTGCTCATAAAGGGATAAAGAAGGTGTTATCTCCTCATGTCTTTGGCTAATGATCTGGCCAAAAGTAAATACAGACCGTGTCACAGGAATGCAAAGGGTTTAGCTGCTGCTGGTATCCTGTTCAGGGACAACCCTCCTCTGCGCCTGCCCCACCACCGCCTTGCCGGCCTGATGCCGACTCCTGACAATGGGGCTCTGCTGGTGGAGCATGCGTGTGCTCCTCGGAGAGCAGGAAAACTGCCATGCTGGATTAAGATCTGGGGCATCCTGTAAAGCATGTTACCTGATGGCAGCTCTTCCATCTTCAAGAAAGTGTGCTGGTTTGCCTTGCTGCCAGTGTAGAGCCCTACAGAAGGACCTGTTTTGCTGAGAAATGTGGGTGGTGTTTGGATGAGCAGAGCTCTGGCCTTCATTATTCCTTGCGCTTTTATCCCAGAATATCCCCAATTCTTTTGTTTCTGCTGTGTGCGACGATAGGTACTTCCAAAGAGGAAAAGAGACTTCTTTTCTTGCTGGTTAGAGGGACCCCTATGTGAAAGAAATAACTCTGTGTAGTGGCGTACAGCAAATGATTAACAGCAGCCATATACTCTTATCTAGCCATAAGCATATCAGTTGTTCCACATCAGAACTATCGAACTTATTCTGCTGACAGGCTTACACCAGACTTCTCGCTTTGCTGCCTGATAGTCCGTGTCTCTAACTGTTGATGAATAACTAAATGCCATAAATGCATTAGCTAACATATAATATTCATAAAATATTTCTTGAGTTTTTTGTCTTGCTGTGGGCAAGTGCCCTTAAAGGACATTCATTTGACCAATATGGTTGTATTAAAGATTATTTTAAAAGTTTCATTGGTAATCTTGTCGGTGCGTTGAGGTCTGAGGATAAAGTGAACAGAACCTTGGTTTGTCCCTGGAGAAAGGATTCACGACACAGAAGACCAGGAGCTGGATTTTTGTTGGGGGATGTGTGCACACTTCCTAATTTTGGAAAAGTGCAGTCTTTTTGTTCTTCGCCATGTGTTCACATGATTTAAAAACAAAACAAACAAACTGAAAACAACAAAAAAAAACCCAACAGACAAACAAAACTTTACAGCATCAGTGCAGTTGTGAGAACTCTGATATTTTTGGTGCTCTTGGAGTTAGTCAGTGTTAATGACAATTGGTAGTAATAAGGCTTTAAATATTTCTCAAAGGAGAGGCCTCTGTTTATAAGGATCTGCATGCACAGATGTGGTATGCAAAATGCAAAGATGTGAGCAGCTGAGGGACTCCTATGTGTACATATATACAGGCCTCAATCCAGAAAAGTACTCAATTTTAAGCATCTCTTTTCCACAGCTTTCAGTTGAAATACCCCCAGCCGTGGAGTAAACTCTACATCTTACCAATCATGATACTTCGCTGCATGAAGCATCTTTGTCTAACTCTGTGCTAACAATGATTTAGACTTCTGCATTTTGGAGAGAAGAGAGATCAGGATTTCTGTGGCAGGCAGCCTCTCTGGTTCAACACACCTCTCTGGCACATTGTGGCATGCTTTTTTTTTTTTTTTTTTTGGGGTGTGTGTGTATATTCTATTGTATATTGTATATTTTTGGTGTGTGTGTGAGCCAGGGTTGGTATGTCTAATGAAAACACATGAAACCTGAAATAAAACACAGGGCAAAAATAAAATGATTGGTTTGGAGCATACTTGTGGGATTTCCATTGATTTCTTGGGTTTCAGATCATAGTACTATAAACAGGTGAAGAACATGGCATAAGGTCAGAAGGGTTTGGGGGAAGAGGATGCGTATTTGTACTGCAGTCTTACTGAGCTACAAGTATTTATATGGAATTTTTCCAGGGCAGAAAACCCTGAGCTAGTGTAAATTGATTAATTTATCAGGATGTTGCTGACTTTAAAGGAGGCTACCTGATCTACAGCAACGGAGTATCTGCATGCATTCAGTCTTCCTCTGCCAGGAACTGGCAAATGAGACCTATGCAAATAAATAAATGAGAAAATGTGTTCTTATACCATAACCATATACACTGGATGCCTAACTCAATTTCTGCCTTCATACACAAAAGTTTAATCGGTATTGCTATTGGAAGCCATTGCTTTTAGATGGTGTGTATGTATTTATAGTATTTAAAGTTAGGAATAAAACATTACAATAGAATTAATCCAGATCTCTGTCAGAATTTCTGGTGATAATAAAAATCTTGTGTAAAAGCTTATCTGGTGATGGAGCACACAGACTGGCAGTGCTGCCTGCCTGTGGAATTTGTGTTCCTGCAGTGTAGTGCTTAGGTTAGATGTAATTTCTACTGCGGTCAACAAGAATCTTCTGACCTATTATTTTCATTTGAGAAGTGGTTAAAGCCTGCAATCCCTTATTGTTCCCATGTTAACTGGGTGATTGTGTAAGGAAACAAGCTTGAAGATTATCCTAAATTAGAAAAGTAAAAATAGCTGAGGATTATTGTGATAGAGTATGAATTTAAATTATTTTTTTTCCCTGGGTTTTGTTGGGTTGGGTTTTTTAACTTCTAAATTAAGATTAAAAAAATAAAAAGTGATAGGGTAATGGAGAGAACTTGATTTAGAAGGTGAGGACTGTAAGACACGTTGCATAGACTGGGGGCCAGTTCCTCAGGTGGAGTAACTGGTGCAATTTCTCTGAAGATTTGACCTGTTTTAGCTTAATGTCAACTATATTGACAACATGTAAGCTTGAATAACTCTGTTTAAATATATTTTTTTCCCCTGTATTTTGGATGGGAGGGTGTGTGTGACAGATGTACAAGTTAAAGCAAATTAACATAATGTAAAAGATGACAGGAAATAGTTAATAATTCATCACTTCTGCAAACTGTGGTTACATGTACTTAGATGCCTGTTTGTTTCTGTTTCAGTGCTTAAGACAGTATCAAAATGTACTGTAAACAACAGATAACCTTCTGTGAGACAGCTGTGTTAAACTCCTCCCTAGAATTTTTTCTTACTACCAAAAGAACATGAAAAATAATAATACCTTAAGAGACAATCAGTCCTTCTAGGAAAATGCCAATTAATAGATAGAGAAGTCGCCCTGTTTCTATAATAACCTCACTCCCTCCCCCTTCTCTTTTTTTTTTTTTTGTGCACTGATTAAAAAATACTTCCTGATGCAGTGCAGTTGGGGAACTTGGCAGGCAGTCTGCATTTCAATGGAGCACAACTGCTGCCTTTTCTTCCCTTGGACTCTCTCAGCCCAGCTGTAGCAGCTTCCTCCCTCCGCTGGCTCTGCTCCGTCTGCATCTAGGACCAGGTGGAGTCTGGGTCTGCAGTTATTTACATCAAAGATTGAATGCTGTTCTTCCGGCAAAATGTTATGGAATTTTTTTCCTTCCTGGATTTCAAATCTTCTGTATTTGAGAATAGAAACGTATATTGCGTGGACAGTAATAATATGAAGCCCCCAAATATATTGAATTTAAAAGAAAAAAAATTATAGAAAGCCTGACTGGAAACCAGAATGTGGCACATGATAGTAATATAGAGAGATGTGTATCATCTTGGCTGCTACCTGCTGCAGTGGCTGGCAATGGGATTAGTCACAGCTAGAACTTCATAATCAGGAGGTTTGTGGCAAAGGCACTCTGAAACCAGTTGTGAAGTTCCAAAGGCTGATATTTCTCTCAGCAGGAGGCTGAGTTTCTCACTGTTGCATTCTAAGGAAGAATAAGCAATGAAGTAGGCAGGCACCTGACTGACAGCCCTGACAAAGCTAACCGGGCGGTTTCGACTCTTCGTTTTGTATCTACCATGTTGTACCATCTAAGAAAAATCAGAAGGTCTTGCCCATACACTTCTGCTGGCCTTCTTGTGAGTTACTGAATTACTTCAGAAAGTTTGAGTGTGCCTGTCTATCTGTCACTTTGAAATTTGGGGCTTTGAGCAACCTGGTCTAGTGGGAGGTGTCCCTGCCCATGGCAGGGGGTTTGGAACTAGGTGATCTTTAAGGTCCCTTCCAACCTAAACCATTCTATGAAATTTGCCTGCTTGCCCTCTCCAACACACACACAACCAGATTACTTGGTGTGGTCACGCAGAGCACTGACAGATCCACAGATCCTCCTGTCCATGCGTCAGCCTCTCCTCGACCACGCAGCTCGCTTCAACAGAAGCTAGAACTTGTTGAATACCTGTTTCAATATGCTTAGAAATGTGTGAAAGGGTATAGCTCTTCTCCTGCTGTTCCAGCACCAGTTGAGTGCTTCAGAAACCTGTTGTCTTAACAAACCATCTCCCTACAATTGTGCCTTTCACATAGTAAAAATAAACTGAATAATATTTATGTCATTTGTAGATACCATACGTGTATAGCCCAAGAAATTCTCCCAGTACATCACTGCTTGGATAGTATTAAAGGAAAAAGGCTTCCTTCAATATATATTTATATACTTTCAGAAAAAACAAGGTGGACTGTTTTTGCTAGTTGTATTGGAAAAGCGTGTGTCTGGATCTGTGGTAACTGATTCAATTGCATTGCAGTGTATTAGGACTCTCCTTGGTTTTGATTATATTTTTTTTTTCCGCTACTGCTTGGGCTTTTTTTTTTTTCTTCCCCTCCGCTGTTTACCTTCTGATTCCTGAGATTTTGCTTGTATCATCTTTCCAAGTTTTCATCTGAAACTGTGAGGTTTAGAAACATTTTTTAATGAAAGTTGAGATTTTCATATAACTTCTTGTTTTACCAAATGGAATCTAAGAAGATTTATCAACAGTAATAGATTAATGATAAAAGTAAGCCATTTTAATATTCTTGGCTTCGTAGGGGCATAGATGGAGACTTTCTAACTCACGTAAACCAATCTCTATTACTGCATGTGAATGTCATGTCACTGTACATTTTCAAAAAGACTTTATATCTAAACTATTTAGATGTTTTTCCCAAATCCTTTTGCCACACAGCTGTTTATGTTGTTGCTCCTCCAGTGACTGAGCACATTCTTTTCAGCATGAACATTTTTTGTTGTAGAATTACTATTGATTTACTGGAACTTATGTGTATTGCTCACTTTTACAAAAAAAGGAATGGGATGTGGTACCAGCTTGTGTCTGCTGTGTATCTCAGATCACTGGTGTTTAAGGGTCTAGAAAACCTGATATGTGGTCTACAGAGTAAAATCAAAACAATGCCAAGTTACTATGGAAGACTGGTGTATGACAGTTACGTGTTGCAAGCTGTGAAACAGGATAATAATTTGTAAATACTAAATGAAAAATTTTCAAACCCAAGAAATGGATACCCACCATCAGGGAGGAAGGAAGAGATGATGATCTTTAAAAATATTGTCTCTGCAATTCCTCTTTCATCATAAATTAACTGGGGGGGGGAGGGGAATACAGTTTGTTGCATTGATTATATTTGAACTCTATTCCATTTGCACAAGTTTGTGAGCAGTATCCTGCATGCTTTTTGCCAGTTTCAGACTGCTGAATCTGGGCCTTCTCATGCCGACTGTGAGGGGGGGAAAAAAGGACCAGAGGAACCTCAAGAGATAATCTTTCAGCTGTACGTCTGTCCTCATCAGCTCTTTGTACATCTTTTCTGAGAAGTGTTCATCTAAGTCTAAGTCCAGTTGTGGCTCGCCCTTCCTATTAGTGAAGTTAGTTTTCACTAAAATCAAAGTCTGCGTTGTTTAAGCCTCAGTTTTGTCCTCGCCACAATTGATTACCAGATGGTTACCTTCTTTTTCTGCAGAAACTCTTCTCTATTTAAAGTTTGTTACTGGACAGCATTTCTTTCCTAGTTGTGCCGAAGATCTCTGACCACTCTTGTTGACCCTCCTAGTTTTCCTCTGGCTTTATCCACTTCTGAGCACTGCATTTCAGCAAAGGTATGAATGCTGAGCCAGAGTGGCAGAACTTTTCCATGTGTCTTATGAGCTGTGCTCACACATGGATATCTGAGTACAAGGATTATCGTGCTGTCACGGAGTAGGAAGTGCTGAATTATGCTGACTTTGTGATCCACCCTGTAGCCTCCAAACTACTTCTTGCAGAATTTTTGCCTCCCCTCTTGTTTTCCACACTGTATCTGTGCAGTCAGCTATGCGAGTAACTTGCATTTTTCCTACTGAATTCGCTTTTTTACCCACTTCCTCAGGTTTACCAAAACTGTCTTTTCTTTCTAATGCTACCACTCATCATACACCCGGAAACTCCTGTATCTCTCATGGATTATAGCTAAAAATGAAAGGATGCATCAATGTGTTCTGTGGCTTGCCAGACAGCACTAATGAATTTGAGAGATATGACAGTCATTGCTTCATATCTGGAAGGTCTGCAATTGTGTTCCAGATGAAAATTAATTTGGTTGAGCAAGATTTGTTGTTGATAGATCCAAAGTAACTGTTGTTACTCTCTTTGTTTCCTTTTACAGCAGATTAATTATTTACCATATAATTTTTCTAGGGATTTAAGTCCAGTCTAGAAACCTATATGTTGTTTGACATCTCCTCTCCCACCCCAGCCCCTCCCTTTTTAGAGGTAGCCACCAAGTTTGCCTCTTCCAGTTCTCTGGTACAGCAACCGTTCCCTGTTAGATCTCAAAAAATAACCATTTGAGGTTCTGAGCTTAGTTTAGCCCAATCTTTGAGTATCCTATGACAAGGTGAGAGTCTTTAAGTATTCTCTTACTAATTCTGACTCTGTTCTACAGGATACATAGTCACTGTCACTGGTGTCACTGTATCAGCAGCCTACTCGCAGCCGGCTTTTGGCAAATGCTGATGCAAAGACGGTGTTAAATACTTCGGCCTCCTTGGCGTGGGATCAGTTGGCTGATTCATAATTTGAAGTCATCGCTCATGTTTTTCTTAATCCTAGCAAGTAGCAAGCATTTTAAGCAAGTGTTGCTAGGTGTTCAAAAATCTCCTGCAGGTAGCTGCAGTAAGGAAGCTGCCCATGTGGATAAAACTAATGACTGATGCAGATCAGGCTATTGATGACAGAGAACTTGCAAGAAAAGGAAATGAAAATGGTAGGGCCATTGGTAGAGCTGTGAATGGTAGAGCCTATGCTGAAAGGGATTTCAAAAATATGAATGAAGAAAATGCTATTAGTTCATTTAAATGTAAAAACAGAAGAATAAGCAGTGATGCTAAAAGGCTGAGCATTTATATTTGTATACTGTATTTGAGAGCAGTCCAGTGACATAGAAATCACAGGATGAAATCAAAAGTGTTTCAGTATCAGTCATAACAGGAGGATACTAAATAGGAGTTTCTTGACTTGCATATTGACAGCCTGAAATGACTTGCATCTGAGAGTTTTAAAAGACCTGGCTGAATGGGTCTCTGGGATACTGATTTCTTCCCCAAATAGCTATTTGAAACTGTGGAAAAGACGGAGATTTGACTCAAAACTTAGCATTGTAGCAGCATTTTTAGAAAGATTAATTTTACTCGTATTCAAGGGAAGATAATGGAACAATTAATGCGAAACCTAGTAAAGAATGAACAGATTAACTCAGAGCCACACAGCAGTGCTCTAGTGTAAAATACACCCCACTAAAGAAAATCTTTCTGTAAGGCTTGCTTCCAGAAATCGGGAGTGTTTAAGTACTGTGTTTTGCTTCCTGTAAAACATTACAATTGATGTCACAGTCTGTTTAAATTAGAAACTAGAACAATTCAGTTTAGAGGCAGATACTGAGTGTATTAAAACTATGTGACTGCCAGGTCTCAAAATGTAGTGGCAATAGGGACAGTGTTTCTAGAAAGGTTTGGAAAAGCTTAGTTCTTCACCCAACTCTGGTTACTTTTAAAAACACCCCTGGAGTAAACAAAAGCAAATGCTTGCAGCCTGTGCAAAGGCTGAGGAAGCACAAGGCAATGGAGACTCGCAGCACCTGAAGGAAAGCGGTGGAGATGCTGAGTAAGCTGGACACTGCCAACCTGAGGAAAAATGGAGGCTATGTTTGCAAGGTGCAAACCTGACTCTGACAGCAGTTTAATGGCTCAATATGTTACAGAACCTCAGTATCTACTATGTTTGTAACTCCGAAGGCTAATGTGATCCTTTAACTTATGAACTGATGGATTTCAAGCAGTATCAGCAGAACCTATGCTTGCTCTGTGTTTTACACAGGAGATGCTTTTATGGCACTTTCCCATTAGTCCAATATAGGAATTGCAGGAGGTCAATCTGGAAATAACTAAAAGAGCAGAAAACTGCGTGTAGTGGGACACGGGGAGAAAAAAACCTGCCTGAAGAGGCAAGCAGAAGGATGGGAGCTGACTAGACTGCAGATCCTGAGTATCTCCCAGGACAAGGGGAATGAAGCTGAAAAAACTTATTGATTTTGAAAAATATATAATACGTTATAGGTAGTACAAGGCAGGCCATTTCATGCTTAGTGTGGGTTTTCAACTGGGAGCATAAAACATGACAGCATTTACCAAGAGTTGTGATAGATTCTTGCCAAGAATTATCTAAAAGATACTAGAAAATTTCTCTGTGATATGCTGTTTTATTGTCTTGTATCTATGGATTTATGACAACTGTATTTAATGAGTCTTTTTAAATGGAGTCTTTTGAGTGAAAGTGAACTGTCAGTTTGAGAAAAGGATGAACAGTGACATGGGGAGAGAACTGCAAAGGGGGAGTCTGAGGTGGGTCTGTGGGAGAAGATGGAAGGAGGGAGGGGAGAGAGTGAGGAAGACAGTAAGGAGTTGGCATTTCATCAGCGGACCCCTGCTAGACAAAAACTAGTTAGGAAATGACATGGATAGCGTCAAATGGTTGCAGTGGGTTGACCTTGGCTGGATGCCAGTTGCCCACCAAGTCATTCTGTCATTCCCCTCTCCTGTTCTCTCAACTGGACCAGAGAGAGAAAATATAATGAAAGGCTTGTGGATTGAGATAAGGACAGGGAGATCACTCAGCAATTACTGTCATGGGCAAAACAGAATTGACTTGGGAAAATATTATTTAATTTATTACCAATCAAATCAGAGTAGGGTAATTAGAAATAAAATCAAAGCTCAAAGACATCTTCCCCCCACTCCTCCCTTCTTCCTGGGCTTAACTTTAATCCTGACTTTTGCTACCTCCTCCCCCCACCCCAAGCAGCACAGGGGGACAGGGAATATGGGGGCTGTGGTCAGTTCATCACACATTATTTCTGCTTCTCTTTCCTCCTTAGGGGGAGGACTCCTCACACTCTTCCCTTGCTCCAGCGTGGGGTCCCTCCCATGTGAGACAGTTTTCCATGAATTTCTCCAACATGGGTCCTTCCCACAGGCTGCAGTTATTCACAAACCGCTCCAGCATGGGTCCCTTCTGTGGGGTGCAGTCCTTCAGGAACAGACTGCTCCAGTGTAGGCCTTGCCATGGGGTCACAAGTCCTGCCAGCAAACCTGCTCCACTGTGGGCTTCCCACAGGGCCACAGCGTCCTTCGGGTGCATTCACCTATTCTGGTGTGGGGTCCTCCATGGGTTGCAGGTGGACATCTGCTCTACCATTAACATCCGTGGGCTGCAGGGGGACTGCCTGCCTCACTATGGTCTTCACGACAGGCTGTGGGGGAATCTCTGCTCTGGCACCTGGAGCACCTCCTCCCTCTCCTTCTTCACTGACCTTGGTGTCTGCAGAGTTGTTGTGCTCACATATTCTCACTTCTCTCCCCTTGCTGCTGTTGTTCCCTTCTTAAATATTATCCTAGAGGTGCTACCACCATCACTGATGGTCTCAGCCTTGGCCAATGGTGGGTCCATCTTGGAGCCAGCTGGCATTGGCTCTGACATAGGTGAAGCTTCTAGCAACTTCTTACAGAAGGCACCTTGGTAGCCCCGCCCCCCGGTACCAAAACCTTGCCACACAAACCTAGTATAATGGCAGATAAATACATGGGAGATTTTCCATTTCACTGAAAGGTGTGAGTCCTGTGGTGATGTCTAAAGAGTATTTTGCTTCCTTCCAGCTTGAGTGCAACCTCAAGCCACTAAAAATCCCACTTGCTTCTCTGTTGCTCCAGAAGAGACATGTTAGAGATTCCCCAAAATGGGAGAACTATCTCTTTTGAAGGATACTTTTGTGAATGTTTTCTAAAGTATGAAGATTAAAATTATCTCAGCTTTTATAGGGTAAAAAAGATGAATTCCAAGACAAAAAGAAACAAAAACTCATTTACAAGGCATGGGATAGTTTGGTTGGTCAGAACAGTACTTGGTGGTTCTCTTCCTCCCCTCACCCCTTTCCCCCATCATCTTCCTCTTTGTGGCTGAAGTTTCTGTATCATGAAAGGGGTATTTCACAGCCCGCTTTCTGTTTGAAGCTAATAGGAACTAACCATCCGTGTTGCTTATAGACCAAAAAATCTCAGCTAGAGTTATCCTGCATAAGTGCCGGGGGAGAACGCGTGCTAACCTCTGAGCTCAGTGCTTGCTGGTCCTGCTTTAATTCTGGTACTTGCCAGTAATACTACGTGTTTCATGCCAGGAGCTGAGCAGCACAACTTCCAACCTCAGTACTTTCATCTCAATGCTTCATAATCTGCCTCTCTTATTTATTGAAGAAATTCAGGAGTTTTGACATAAATTACTTATTCATCTCTCAGGAGATTGATTCTCTCATTTGTTTGCCAGGTTTTACTGGAAAAGAACTGAAAGTTGCCTTGCAGAATAGAAAGTTCAGGCTTGTCTTTCTATTTTCATTATTTCAGGTTGTGTGGCAGGGATATTGGGTGTTTTCTGGTAAAAATCACTTTAAAAAAAATATTCAGTGTTGTTAATGTGAACTAGCTTTTAATTTTAATATAAACTTCTGTTGAAGTTGCGTGGACTCAGACTGCAAAAATTACTATTTCCATCAAAAAGTACCTTCTCTTCTGAAACACTTTTAGTAGACAAAACTGCAGAACATAAAGAGAGAAATGGAAACTAAATAAAATACATAAACAAAATTATTTAGGTACAAAGTAAAAGCTGTGTTAATAATGTGAACACTGAGTTAATTCAGATTGTTGGAGAACTCTGCTGAAGTCATTTATGTGCCTGTAACTAGGGAAATACGCCAGCACCCTGTGTTAAGCCAAATCACGAGTATCCAGTCAATGAAGGACTTAAAAACTTAAGTTCTTTACTGTGTTCAGGACAAATCAAGGTTTATTTAAGCAGGACGCTGATTCATAGTTGTTATCTTGCCTTTGGACATTGAATTTTTTTTTTTGTATTTTTGGACATTGAAATTATGAACATCCTTTTATTTTTCTGACAATATAATATGTGCAGATTTTCCAATGCTTTTCTGAGGCTCAGATGCGTTACGTGACACAGCCCCAAAGACTTTTAATAAAGCATACATCTGGATAACCAGATGAAGCTCTGTGCAATCACTGTTTGGAAGTGTGTAGGTTTCAGGAAAAGCTTTTATGTATCTAAGCTGGTTTTGAGATGAATTGTTGTGATAACAATGGATGCTGTGATTTCAAAATCCTGTTGGTTTTATTGAAAACTGGTGTCATTGGGGACTTACAAAAATCCCACCAGTGATCATTTAGCGTAATGAAAACAACTGGTGCTGATGGTGGGAAATGTCTCAAGCTGACTGATGTAGATGTCTTAATGTTAATTGGGAGGAGGCAGGCAGTCCTGTTTTCAGTTCCCTAATTTGCATTCATGGATATTCTGTAGGATTCTTGCAGCAAAACTTCCACCCGCATCTTTGAAAACTTGAGCGCAGTGTTCATGTGTCAGTCGTTGCTCGCTTCTGATGCAAGGCATGTCTGAGGCTCTGCTATGTCTCTCGGGCTTGGTGACACAATTCAGGGAGAAAAACCTGCTGAGCCTGTCAGGCTGGCCAAGATTTTGGGCTGTACTGGCCTAACATGCTCCGCTATTTGAAAAATGTAATTGGAGGTTTTAGCTGCGTTCCCGAAGCCTCTCTGAAGAGAAAAACAGCTCTAAACATTGTTCTTTCCTTTGGCTGCTACACTTACTTTGTCTATAGAACATATCATGTAAAAATCAATAAGTCAACAACTCCCATAGCTTGAGCAAACACTTTTGTTGCAACTGCTCTGAAGCAGAGGGTAGATGTAGAATGCTAAAAAAAAACTTGCTGGGGATGGATGTTCAGAGGTTTTAGCATTTTTTTTTGAAGTTAAAGATTTTTTTTTTCTTTTTTTGAAAGACGGTGTGAATCTTTGGACCAGTTCCCTTGTCACTGGTAAAGAAAGAAGAAGAAACATGTATTATAGTGTCTCAGATTCCATGTTACTGAATGGGATTTTCAGATACTTGAAATCTGACTGTAGCTGTCTGTAGCAATGTAAACGAAGAGTAGCTTGGAATCAGTGACTATGTAAGGGCAATTTATGTAGTCCCCAGCTTTGGCTTTGTGGAAATACAAGTACCTACCCTTGTTAGTGTTGCTGCTGCTTAATATTAATTTTGAGTATGCAAAAATGGGACGATGAACTCATATTTGAATGCATGTGTTGTGACCAAACTCATTCCTAGATTAAATTGTCTTGGGTTCACCATTAATGCTAATTGCAGCAAACTGTAATGGTCCTTCTTGTTTTAATTCTTATAACTACTGAAAGCCAAGGGTTAAGGATTTGGAGAATGTTAAAACATTCCCTTACTACAGCAACTTACAATGAAATTAAATCTGTTTCTCCACAGAAATAAATGACTTGGGATATAATAGTTGCAGTTTTCTGCTACTCTTATTTTTTTCTTTCTCCATGAAATGTTACTATTAATTATAAACTTATTTATTATAAATTACATATTACAGTGTAATGAAGAGAAATGTCCCTTAGTATATGTGGCCAGGGTTGTTATTGATAACAGGTGCCCTCACACAAACTGTGCAGCACATAGATGTGGAAGAAAAACCACAAAGCACAGAGATGGATTTGGGGAAAAAGGGGGACGACTATCCAACTGCTTGTCTGTATGTGAATCACTTCTACTGTTACTGATATCTCATGTTATCTCTACTTAAGAGCCTATAAATATTTCCAGGAGCAGATCTACTTGAGAAATGAATGTTAGGCTCAGTGCCAAATGGATCTTGGAGTGGTTCCCCAAAATAGAACAAGTTTCAGGGTGAAGGGGGGAAAAAGGTGAACTTTACCAGCACTTTAAATAGTCAGGTTGCTGTGATGTTGCAGCTGTTGAGGAGGCAAATGGTGAGGGACTGGGTTGTCTGGGCAGTGGGGGTGTGTGAGGTGGGTGGAGGCTGTCCCAGATCTCTCTGAGACCTGGGTTAGGCTCTTGCTCCAGGTCACCCTCCCATGGAAGTTATGTTTTCATCAATTGACTTAGAGGGAGCTACAGGAGACTTAGTTATGATTATCCACTCTGAGTATCTATGACTGCCTCAGGTCGGTTAAGGCTTTAAAGTACCCAGGATACATTTGGGAGCTGTACAGCAGTACCTTTGGGCTGGGATTTCAATTACCAAGAACCTCGCCCACTAAAAACTAGCCTTTCTTTAGGACAAAAGAAAAAGATCTAGAAGTCTGAGAGCTCCAGCAATACTGTGTTATTCTTTTGAAGGATGTAGTGATAAGGAATTTATCTTTTTATGACAGTTTTCTGTTCCCAGAAAAGCCTTTTTTTTTTTTTTTTTTTTGGCAGGGATTTGGCAATTAATGTTGCAGCGCCTGAAGAATTTAGAATTTTTTTGCAGTTTTGCAATAACTTCTCACCTTCTTTAGATGGCAAGTGTCCACAGGGTTAAAGGGTTTAGTAGTTTTGTTAAACATCAGTAATTTAAGAATGACTGTTTTAAAGCAAACACTTTTCAAGATCTTCATTAAAGTAAATTAGTCTTTGGTGAATAAAAACAAAGCCCAAATCTATTTGCTTGGATTAGGGTTAAATCGGCATTTAGTGCTGAGATTAAAAGAGAGCTCATTGCTTCAGTTTCATTCTAAACTTGAGTTTTCATTGGGATTATGGTAGAGGGGAATTCACTGCTATACAGAATGTTAGTATAGGCTTAAGCATCACCCATGTGCCATGCAAACCCTCTAGGAGTAACCACCAGAGTAAAAGAGTTAAGAGCTGCATTGCCTTTGGTATTAAGGTTCATTAAAATAATATATATATATATAAAAAAAAATAAAAATCTCTTGGGTCTCTTTAAAACTCAAAGTTCTGCAGTGGATATGTTACACTGTCTCTAAATAAATATTTGTTGAGTGACTGAATGTTAACTACTAGACACTGGTATCAGCTTCAGTATTGCAAAAATCTTCAATCACAGCTTCCCATCTCTCTGGACATTCATCTGGCACACGGTGCTTTTGCTCATGTTTATGTTGCTCCTCTTCCTCCTCTGTGATGATAACGGTTTCTTGGGGACAGGAGATAATGAGTATTAAAAACATTGCTACAAAATTTGGCTCTTAGAATCCACCCAGAGGAATGGTTTCCCTTCCCATCTCCTAACTGTTACTGTTGTTTTTGCTGGCTTTGAGTAAAACACGCCTCTGGTGATCTTGTGTCCGTGCTTCCTTCTCAGAGCTACTGTCAGGGAGCAGGAAGAGGCTGCAGACCTCTTCTGCCTGATGCTAGCGCTGACAGACAGTCTAGTGCAGGTAATACAGAGAGTTAAAGTAATTAGGTTAAAATAGAATAGGAGGTAATAATTAACATTATATCTGTATGGTGCCTATCTTCCAATAACATTGCAAAAGGTTTTCTAAAAATTAAGTGAAGGCCATATCGGCTTCATACTTCATTTTCATTAAATTGGACTATTATTGCATTATATACCAGAAAGCACACAGTAACAGACTATATTCCTAGATTAAACTCAGTCCTCTTCAGTCATTTTTTTAAATATGCTGGAGTCTCACATGTGCCCTAAGTTTTCAAGCTGCTGAGTGGCTGCCCTGCAGTTGTTTGCATTCTAGATGATGAATCAGGGCCCTGCTTAGCATATGTGTCCAGCCTTTACTCTCCACAGGCCAATAAAAAAAAAAAAAAGTAACTGTGAAACATACTATTTCTGAATAATAAGCTATTGAAGGTCAAGGGAAAAACCCAAAACAAAAGCCTCTTCACTTAACAAGCTGGATTACATCTGCTTTCTCCTTGGTTTCATGGTTGAGCTTTCTGAAAATTTCAAAATGATAGTTCCTAGTATCATGACAGGAGTGTTCCTGTGTATTTATTCATCATCAGTTTTCATTCTAAACTGATTCTATTGCAACACATTGCTATGTTAATTAGACTTTCTTTGGTTTACCACCTTTCCTTGGGAAAGGCCTAAGACATCCTCAGTATGTCATTTTGAAAAAGGCTAAAAGATAAGCTGAGTAATTTTAAGCCTTTTAATATTTACAGGTGCATTCCCAGCATTTTGGCCATCACATCTTTTTTTCATGGGAGTGTGATGGCCGAAACATCTGGAATGTGTCTCTAAGTAGTCAATACCTCAAAACACTGGAGTTTATCTCTGAGCCTTCTTGCTTGAAGGTGTGCGCTCAGTATTTGGAAGCTCTCAAAGACATCTTAATGTATTCCCTCAAAATTACATTTTAAACTGGCTGGTCCAGTATTGCCTATAGAGTGTGTGTTGTTTTCTGCCTAGGAAAACGGAGGAAGTTCTGGTTTAAGTTGTTCTTAATATATATATTGCTCTTATGCAAGAACAGATGTCTTAATATATATTCTTGGATAAGAATTCTCTCCAGCATGAAGCAATAGGCAAAGGAGTCCTAAAGCCCCCGCAGATGTGCTAGCTGGGGTCCTGTTTCCTACCCTGGCAAGCAATTGGTGCCGCTGCAGAGAACGGGCACAGCTAGTGATTTCGCAGAAGGCACAGCTGTACTAAGACACAGGCGCACACCTCTAATTATGAAAGAAGGTGGGAGTGAGTGTAAGTGATCAGTTGCACGAAGAACAGTACTTTTTTTTTTTTTTTTTTTTTTTCACCACGGTTCAGGCATTGTTACATCTCCATCTGAGTAGTCCCTGCTTTCTCCTGTGGAGCTTGTGTGTTTTATCTAGCTTATAAATATCACTTTTTGTCTGCTAACAAATGAACCCAAAGTTTGTTATTTTTCTGTCTCATTTGCTATCATGTGTAATAAACCTTCTGTGGCTGTGATTTACTTATTCTGGTATGAGTAAGTGAAGAAACCTGTCTCTTTCCTTCAAAGGATCAGCTGTGTTGCAATAACAGGGCTCTCCTTTTTCCCCTTCCCTTTCCCATAATGTCATTATTTGTTATTACAAGCATCAACTTCTTGCTGTCGCACTTTCTTGCAGTATTGAGGAGCCAGAAAAAGAAAGAAACCAAACAGGGATTATTAATGAATCTGAAGCATTTCATCCTCTCAACAATCTGTTTTTAATAGCTGCTTTAAATCTTAATAATAATGCCCCCGCTGTAAGGGCTGGAGTATCCATATTCTTCAGACTACTCTGAAGTATTAATTGCCGAACAGCATCGAACTCCTGTATGTTTTACCAATACTGTTCAGTCAATATAGGCGCCAGCAGCATGCATACCTAAAACAGGGTACTAGAGCTGCTTTCACTTCACTCATGATAGCTATGCGCATTCAAACTGGTGCAAGCGCTGATTTGGATGGTTGATTACATACATATGCATACCCTGAGAAAGCACAATGTAGCATAACTGGTCCTAAATCAGTGGTGTGTTTCAGAATAAATGGCAGTAATCAGGAGCTTGCCTGCTGCTTGTTTGGGTGGCGGGTGTTCCTGCCCGGGAACCCCAGAAGGGTGGGCTGAGCACCAGGGGCCCGATCACCACCCTAAGCAGACTTTCTAATTTCTTAGTGTAGTTTGAACTTGAGGGTGGGTTGTGAAAATTGCTCACGCACCACCATTTTATTTTTGTAAGTCTTCTGTTTGTTTTTCCTTAGAGCCTAGTCCAAACACAGTTAACATAAACTGGTCCCCTGTAGACTTGAAGGACCCTTCAAGAACCCATCTGCTATCCCAGCAGATGTTAATGACTCTTTTCAAATACCTCATCTGAAGATTGCTTTTAGGAAATCAAAAATTTTATGTTCCCATAGCATCTCTAGAATAACTCACATAGGTGCAATGTGGGTCATCTCCTATAATTTCCAGAATGGAGTGGGTGTTGCAATGCGTGTATGTTCCCTGACCACCAAAAGTAAGGAAGCCCCATTTGCTATGTTGATTCTGCTGGAAACCTTGCAGGGACAGGGGGAACAGAAGGTAACCCCAGCTAAGGTTAGTCCATGAGGTTTCCTGAGTACCTTTTCCCTTCCACCAGCTTTTCTCTGAGTTACACCTACTGAGCTAAGTGTAAAATGTAGCAAATGCAAGATAAAATGTAAGGAGTAATATGGGAATAGGAAAGACAAAAGAGCCCTTGCACTGGTGATAGCAATTGAGGGCAAACTGCGCTTACTGTCCGTTTGAGGTTTTTCTTGGCTTTCCTGGCAGTTGTCATCTGCAGATTAAATAGTGGACGTTTGTAGAGTAAATGTATTGATGGTGTGGCTCCTATTGAAGCTTCTGAGTAGTCTAAGATTAGAGAAAGTCCACCTTGGGGTGGGTACTGCTGTTAATAAATATTGACTGACCATAAAGGAGGTCAAAGCAGTAATGAGGTGCATTTGAGAATGAAATTATATGATTCTCTCTACTGTTCTCCAGCAAGGAGAAAACTTTCTGTGTCCCTGTAGATGCCATGGGGTCTCCTACTGTAGCAGACTGTGTCAAGTAGAACAGCGCTATTACAGAAACATTTGATCTTTTCCTCCCTGAATAGTCATGGGAAAGAGAGGAAATTAACAACTAAAGTAAGCTCCAGAAGACAGACTATTTGTTTTCCTCATGGTCAAGATGGGGAGCTCAGCTGCCAGAAATAATAGTACGGACAACTTCAGGAACGAAGTTGCGAGGGAGCTCTAGGAATCACTCGGTCTCGCTTCACCTTCCTGATGCAGCAGCGAGATTCTGGTTTTGCTGGGTGTTGATCAGGTTTGGAGCCCACCAGTCTGTCTCCACAGAGGAGGACAGGTGGTGGTTCTGGAGTGGAGCTTAGATGTGAATTATCCTGTTGTCAAAGCACCTTCAGGCCTGGCTCCTCAAGAGAGTGAGAGATTTAGACTGTTAATCAACTATGCTATATCCGTGTAGGCAGAGCCAACAAGAGTTAGGCCAGTGGGCTAGACCTGAAATATTTGAAATCTACTGATGAGTGGTTTAGATTTAGTCGATTTGAATGCTTTTCTTGTCTGATTTTTGGAGGCAAGTTGTTTATCCAAGTGGAGTGCTGTAAGATACAGCAAGGAGCATTGACATCAGCAGAGATCAATGGGGGATGAAGAGGTCTATTTAATCTAGGAAATGAGTGACTTGGCTCTTTGATCCTATTGCATTCTCTTATTCCCAGAAGGTTACATTTAGTCCTGCATACACAAATTCTGTTTGACTAAGTTTACTTAGGTTTTAAATATTTGTGGGTTTCTTTTGTTTAGGTTCTCTTGTATAACAAGAAAAAAAACCCCGACGGTTACCACATAATTAGGCTGTTGCTGTGTAAGCATGTGTAGCTCTTTTCAGACTTGAGAGCAGAATATGCAAATTCAAACCCAAATGCATTTATTTAAACATTCATATTGTATAAAAGGAAAAAAAAAAAAACCCAAACAACAAACTCTGACCCATTGTACACAAACCAGCCTATGAAATGGCATAGGGAAATTGCTCAAATTTGAATAACCAAGAAATAAAATCTAGTTTGGTTCTTTTTTGCCTGCAGTACTTCCATTTTCCAGAAGTATGGGAAACCTGATGCGGTTTAATGCAAAGGTGTGCATTTGGGTTTGAGATGTGAAAATGTAAGGTAAGCCTTAGAAAACATGAGGATAAACCTACAGTATGTGATGAAAGACGTTCTCAGAAAAATTCTTGTAATCCCTTGTGTAGCAAGGCTAGTTGCTTTGGTGTAAAATAAATAAAAATCAAAGCGAGGGTTCTTTTTTTATTATTTACATTGACCTTAACTGCAGCACCCCAGAGCAGGTGCTAGCATGAGATGGGCTTTGGCTGGGAGAAGAAGTGCCATACTTGGCTGTGTGTCAACAACCAGGCGTTTTAAAAGAACGCATAAGTAGAAATACGTAGTGTGACATAGAAAATAAAGTTGAAAACCCGGGGGGAGGAAGGAATTCCCCGCAGGGAGTCAGAAGCGCGGTGTCGTCCGTCCGTCCTCCCCCCGCCCTGCTCCTTTGCACATCCCTGTAGCCCCGGCGGCCGCTGCCTGCCCTCCCCTCGCTGCGTGACTGGGACTGAAACCGGCGGAGTTTGGGGCAGGGGCATCCCGTACCTGGGGGCTACCTCCGGTGCGTCGTCCCGAAGCTACCGCTCTTAATTTTTAATATTATTTATGTTTCTTAAGCAAACCTCCGCTGTGTTGGGCGCTCCGAGGGACGAAGGTGGGGCCGGGTGCCGCAGGCGCTCCCCGGGGTCTCGCCGGGCCTCGAGCACTCCCCGGCCCCCCACCTTTCCCCCGTCCCCTCGGTGGGCAGGTGCCGCGGTGCCCCTCGGTACCATAAGAGATACCGGAGTAAAAATGCCTTGGGGCGGGAGGCGGGAAAGGAATAAAATAAGTTAACTTCAAAAAAAAAAAAAAAAAAAAAAGGTAGAAGCGCGGCGGGGCGTCCCGGTGCCTGCGGTAGGCTGCGCCCGGCGCGGTGCCGGTGTGCAGGGGGCGGCCCCGCTGATCCCCCGCGGCGCCGCCGGGCAGGCCGGGGCCGGGGCCGGTGCCGGGGGCGGGGAGGCCGGGGCGCGGCGGCGGCGGCCCCGCCAGCCCCCATTGGCGGGCGAGGCGGTGGCGGCGGCGGGGCCGGGCCGGGCCGGGTCCGGGGCGGAGGGGCCGGCCCTGCCCCCGCGGCCGGCGGCGGCCCAAGGTTTAAAGTGAGAACTTTCTGCCGGCGGCGCGAGCCGCACAGCCCGCCGCCGCCGCGCCGCTCCTGCCCCGCAGCAGCCGCCGCCGCCTCCCCCGGGCGGGCCGTACAATCCTCGGCAGTGTCCTGAGACTGTACGCCCGCCTCGGGGGCGACCCGGCCGAACCGGACCCCCGACCCTCCTTCACCCGGCCGCCCGCGGAGCCCCCGCGGGCAGGTGCTGAGCCCGCCCCGGCCCGAGAGGCGGCGCAGGAGCCGGCAGCCGCCGCGATGACAGCTGACAAGGAGAAGAAAAGGTGAGGGGGCTGCTCGGGCCGCTTCGTCCTTCTCCTCCTCCGGCTCCCCCCTTCCCGGCCCGCACGGGGCCGCGGCGGGACTCCCCGCGGGCTGGGGAACGCTCCCACCGCCCCGGCTCCTTGGCGGGGGGCTCCCGACCCGCAGCCTTAGTTCGCTCAGCACAGGCTGGGGCGGGCGGGGGAGCAGCGCCGGGGCAGCCCGCACTCCTCCGCCGGGGGTAGAGCCGCGTCTCGCCCGTCCCGGCCGCTGCCGAGCCCAGCCGGGGAGCGCCTGCCCGGGGAGCTGCCCCCGCCGGGCGGCATCGCGGCCGGCAGCGCCCGGGGAGCCGCCGCCGCGGGAAGCGGCCCCTGCCCCGGCCGACACGTCCCGAGCGGCCGCTCCACCCGGAGCGAATGCCCGGCACCGGCCGTGCCCGGCGGGGGCTGCGGGAGGGCAGGTGCGGGCGGGGGGGGAGGGGGAAACGGGCGGCGGGGGCGGGCGGCTGCGCCTACCGGCCAGCCCGGCGGTGCGGGTTAGCCGCTCTGGCGGGATCAGTTCAATACACGTCGTGTTAGGGTTTATTCGCTTGCTATCGATTAAAACCTAGTTATTAGGAAATTATTTTTCAGTTGAGGAGACCGGGGTTTTAAAAGTGGCACCCTTAGCAAAACACGTTCTGTAATTAAAATGGTCTGGAGGTAGTTGACAGGCTCGGTACAGTCTTATCAGTTGTATAAAACTAATAGAGCCCGAGAAGCTGGCCGTGTTCTACGGGGACTCGCATCTCCGGCCGTTCGTGGAGTTCCTCAAGTGTCAGCAAGTTTTTCCTCGAGGGCTGGGAGCTGGAGGAGCGCCTGGACTCGCCAGGCGCTGGGCTCAGCCCGGCACCCACGAGGATGGAAAGCCAGGCATTTCCATATTCCCGTAATGAACCTTCCAAAGGGAACAAAAGTAACGTGGTAGTTTTTTTTCATGGTCGCGTCAAAGAGCGTGTTTTCCGTTTGGTTCTCGAGATCGAACGTCAAAATAAAACTCATGATCCCCAGCACAGAAGTTACAGGTGGAGATTGAGAGAAGTATCTAGTCGCGTCTCCAAGCCTATAAACAATTTTGTGGATGAGAGAGGGCACTGACGCGGTGAAGGCTAAGCAAGCGAATAAAGGTCCACAAAGTCTCGCAACAGGGTATTCAGTCTGTTTTCTACAGCGGGCAGTTACAAGGCTGAGTCTATTATTGGCTCAGGTTGCTGTTCTGGTCTGACTATCGATTGTGTTCATAAACGATGTGATTTACAGACTAAGAATTTTATCTTGTTATTTGTCATGTGTACTTTCCAGTTGATGATGCACTAAACTTTAAACACTGTTTTTTGGTTTGTATAATAGCTCCTTTTTTATTGAGTCACCCTGTGACGATGTAACAGGGGGAAGTATTGTAGTATAAACCATGCCCGAAACTCTTCCAAGTTTCCTCAGTTTATCGAACGTTAGTGTATTAAGGTTAAGCCATTACCTCAAATGTATTTTGCTCTAGGTATTAATCTTCTGTGTAGGGTGTAAAACATCAGTTTACTTTGTGTCCTCTTGTATTGAACAAGAGAGTAAAAAATTATAGTACGGTACACTGTAGTTATAAAACTGTGTTATAGTAGTTCATAGGAATGAGAAGAGTGAAATAGTGTACATATTGATAATACACTGCATTCATTGTATCACCTCTTTTTAACGAGGCGCTCATAATCTCTTCAATTTTAACCTCTTATTTTCAAACAGAGTGAGGGATGAAGCACTGTCTAATCTTGCAGGACGGCACACTGAAGTGCTGTGTGGAAATACTCTTCAGATACAACGTAGAAACTTCACAG
The DNA here is from genome assembly GCF_964199755.1 of Larus michahellis. Lineage (NCBI taxonomy): Eukaryota > Metazoa > Chordata > Aves > Charadriiformes > Laridae > Larus > Larus michahellis. The sequence goes on from NC_133898.1 coordinate 35,095,278, forward strand.
GACTAAAGTCTGAACACTAATCCCCGCTCTGTCACTGATTTTGCGTAAATCTCATGACATTCCAGTGACAATTTTCTGTCTCTCTCAGAACTAGGCTAATTGTTACCTGGCTCATAGGATTGTTGTGTAAATTAACGTTTGTGGAGGAACTGGGAAAGTATCGGATGAGGGATTAAAGATAGCTGCTTGTGCCTCCCTCTGTGTGCGGGTATGTACGTACGTATGTACTGGGATACGTACTGGGGACGTACCCTATGTAGCCTATTGAACCAAGACTTTTTTTTTTTTTTTAATTTTCCAGTACTATTATAGAATAGATTTATTGCCTTGAGTTCAACAGTTGTTGTATTATTTGCTTGATCTCTATCTAGATATACAGCTAGGAACTCTAACCCGACTCCCTAATAGCATTTACAAATCAATTTCAGGGAGAAAAGGTGGTGGGGGTAATCGGGTTTACCAGATTTGCAGGCAGCTCTGGAATATATGTTTAAAGGAGCAGTTCTCTCACTGTTGAACAGATGCTTTATGGAAGATAATCTTTGATTCTTTTAATGGTCCATTAAAGTTGAAGAGCATCCTCAGGTTCTCATGTGAAGCCCTGTCTGTCAAGAGAAAAGAGCAGTTGCTTTCTTTAAAACAAATGCTATTGCACTTTCAATAGGCTGATTTCTCACATTTAAAGTTAGTTCCAGATACTGAGCTGAGATTAATATGATTATTATTTTAACTTATTTTAAAAAATCATTATCTGTCTTAAATACAAAGTCTGATGTTTCTTAGAATGGCAGTGATTAGAAACTGGGAAAAGGAGGAGTAAAAGGGTAAAACACATTTTAGCGAAATTGTAAAAGCTAAGGAAAAAATATCTGTGATCATTGTGCAGTACAATGCCAATTAGTAGATAGGTCCCAGTTTAATGAGGTCAGTCTTGTAGAAAATCTTGTAGTTTTTATTAAGTCATCATGTGGTTTTGAATTATTTGAGGGACATAGTTATTTTGTTAGGAATGGATGGTGTGTTAAATGGATTGTTCTGGATGGGCAACAGCATATGTTTGAGAAAAGCTTTAATGCAGGCTCAGGACAAAGCAGGTGGCAGTGAGTAGGATGGATCATTTGGCTTCACCAGTTGTATTGTTTGGGGATTTTTGTGTTTGTTTTCCAGTAGTATGAAAAATAAGCCAATTTTGCAGTTCAGGGAGATTCTATACTAGTGGTCCCCATATAATTGTACGGTACTGTTTTGTGATCGCTCTTTCAGGAGAGCGATTCTGCCAAGCTGAGGTCACTCTTGGCCACTCCTCCTACAGATGAAAAGTGGTCTTGATGGCACTGCTCTCCAGAGCTCAGATAGTTGCTCGCTCTTATTGCATGAATTTGGGATGCCAGGAAATGTGAGCATTTGGATGTGCCAAGGTGTTTCAGCAAACATACGGTCTCAGTTTTGTTCTACCCAGTATTCTTTCTGGTTTAAGGTATGTCACTATTGTGAGGTATACTACCTCTTGCCTGTTTTTCTGTGATGGCGGTGAATTAGATGATCTCGTTCATCCGCTTGCCAACGTAGGTTGTTCCTTATATTTATGTAAACTTCATTTTATGTACTTCAGCTGATGGAGCTTTGAACGCTTTCCTTCGCAGACTAATAAAAAGATTGTTCAAGTTTTTTATTGCTCAACATCTCCCCACGCACAGCCCACGTATTTAATTTACTCCTGTTTGCTTCTACGTTAACATCTGCCCTTACAATTTTTCTTATTTGGAGTTATGAAAAGGAAATGTAATCTCCTGAATTAATGATGAACAATCTGTTGAAATTGCCTGTTTAGCACATGTTTATGGTATGTTAACATTAAGAAATTTGAACTTAGGTTTCAGCACCAGAAATGCAAGTGCTTCATAACTTGGAAGTCTTACTGAATGACTCTGCCCAGTCGTACTCATCATGCTTTGATTTTGCCCCTTGTGGTTTCTGCATTCACCACCCTTGCTGTATTTCTACAGAAGTGGAAAGGGCTTTTCTACCAGAGGGTGGCCCAAGGACACGTGAATGAGGAGCAACTGGCTGCATGCCTGCCTCCGTTGTCTCCCTTTGCCTGCAATGGCACGTAGCAGAGGTTGGGCTGAACTATGACTTGGTGTCCTGGCCTGCTTGCAAAAGCCTGATTTCTGCTGCCCAATTGCTGTGGCTTTACCTCTAGAGAGCCCCGAAGTGGTTGGGCTTAAGGAGGGCTGGATGGCTTTCACTGTGAGAGTGGTGTGCAATGCGAGGGCTTCCCGGTGTGTACCACCCTCCCAAAGATATCTGGGCTTCTGAGGATTTGTGCTGGGCAGGGATGCCACAGGGGCTGGCTCTGCTCACATTTAGCACTTAGCCCAAGAGCAAGTTAAAAAGTTAACACCCCTCAGCACACAGCACCTTTCTTTGTCATGTCCTTTTCACTTCATCTTCTGATCTCAGTTGTCTTCTGGCATGTTTATCCTGTGTGGGTCATTGGGAACATCTTGTGTATTGGAGGTAGTCCTCTAACAGGAGTTCTGGGATTACGCCGCTAATTTAGGAGACCCATCATGAGTACTAAAAATGGATCTCTCTGCCCTTCTATAATGTATTTGACTACGAGGGTTTCATAAACATTAAATTTTTTTGTTTTCAGGTTCCAAGTAGGAGGTGCTGTTAGGGGTAGTGGGGGCAGAACTCTGCAAGCATTGAACTTTTTGCTATTATTTTCAAATGGATAACCTTTTTAAAACTGGGAATTAGGATAAACATTAGAGTAAGGAAATGTGCAATACAAAGGCAGGTCATATTTAAAAATAATTTGGATACATGGAATGTTTTTATTCCTCTAAAGCTATTTGTGAAATACTATTCTGTTAATTACTCCAATATTCATGGTGTCCTGTATATCTTAGTAGTTATAAATAATTTCGCTCCTAGTAGCTGTCACAAAGTTGACAGAACTCTTCTCTTACATTAGGCAAAAGTCCTAGTATGGTTATTATGCAGCTGGCAATTTTTTTTCTTTCTTATTTATCAGTCTTGTGCTCTGTTTGCTTAAAAGGCAATATAATAAAGTACTTATCTGCTGAGGATAAAATCTTGATGGCGTATATAAGAAAAAATAGCAGCTTTCTTGAATTTACAATACTGCTTTTCATGGAGACTCTTTCTGAAGCCTGTAAAATGGGAAACTATTTTACTGTGCATTTGGCAAGTAGATTAATGAAGTACAGTAGGCGAACTGGCTGATAAATAACTAATGTTCCAAAGTAACTTTCATTTAATTATGCTTTCTACTTTTTGAGCTCAAATCTAATTATGATTGTGTTTCTTTCCTCTGTGACTTTATTTAGGTCTAGAAAATTTATCTGAAACAAAACCTACCATAATAAATTCTGGTTAATGTGCATGTTTAGGTCTCAAAACAGTTAGGCTTGTAATTTAATTTACTTGACTGTTATTACAAAGAATTTGGAGAAGGGTAACATATCCATTATGCTTCTCTGTCCATTGAATTACATGACACAGCAAATATTCAATGTTCCATTCTATAGAAACTCATCAAATGTTTTGCGAGACAAGAAACAAAGTTGCTTTAGTTGAATTTTTATGTCTGATCTTCAGTCAAAGAAGTGTCCTGGACTCGACCCTTCCTCTGTGCATGAATACGTAGAATCAGCAGTTTTCTTTGATTACGGGAATGTTTAGGGTGTTGCCTTCAAAAAGATTGTCTGAAAAATTCAGGAACTTTACAAATGCTTTATGTTAGCCTGTGGGTGTGTGATTAATACTGGCTTATTGCAGCTTTATGAACAAGTTCTGTGCATCTGGGCAGGAAGAAAAAACACTTTTCTGCTCTGAAGTGGGACAAAACCAGGATAATATAGCTCCTTAGCGTTTTTCATTCCTAATGCAAATATGTTGAACCATCTCCCAAGTTACAAATGCTTCTTCATTCTACTGCATTTGTATTTATATAGTGATCTGCTTTGAAGCAAAGAGACTTTTAGTAGCATGTTTTAATCTCAAATATTTGTGGGGTATCTGTAGAACCAAACTGTCTGTTTTCCAAAAAGATCTCAACAACTTATTGGTGTTTCTAAGAAGACACAGGAGAAGTAAACGCAGTTCTTAAAAGTTCGTCTTGCCCATGCCTTGCCCCTACTTCTTGAGGCCCCACTTCTTGAGGCCTGTCCCTAAATCCCAGCTGTGACCTACATGAATGAAAACCCGAGGCCAGAATGTGGACAGGCTGTAAAGCAGGATTGTGATGGAGAGAACAACCGGGCTGTGGCCATTTACGGGATTTGGCTGGGGTTTGTTTGTTTGTTTGTTTTACTGTATCATCAGTAAGCTTAAGAGTTATTGCCCTGCCATGATCTTAAGATAACTCACAGCAACTAATACGTCTCCTCAGCTATTTTTTCCCAACTAGGTGTAGTGGCGATTAGGTCACCGTCTGCTCTATAAATGCAGTGCTCATTTTACAGTGTACTAAGATAAAGGTGAGGTTAACAGAATGATGATTCCCCATGAGTATCTGCTTCAGTCCTTCAGATCTGTAAAATGAAGGATGCATTTATGAAATAGGTGGTGGGCAAACAGTGCTAGTTCTTACTGTTCTGGGCTGGTGTCAAACCTACCTTAAGTTTCTTTGAACTGAAAACAAGACTTTCTGCTGGGTGTGCTGACGTTGGCGTGGCCGTTAGGTTGTTCCTGCTGTGGGGAGGGTTGCACTGATGACCAATATATCCCATGAGACGCCGTTTCTCACCTTCCATGCTGCCGTGCCCATGACCAGTTTAACGTCTTGGCTGTCTTGTTGCTTTTGGCTTGAAGGTCGTCCCTGGAAACCAGAGCCATAGCGGTGGGGGGATGTGGGGTGATGGTGCACCACCCGGCCTTGGGTGCTGTGCTCTAGTGGGATCATTTCTACAGAAAAGCCATGAGTGCTGAGTCCTACACTGCGCTCCGTTGTCTACCTCAATTTTTTTCAAAAAAATAATTAATTCCCTGTTGTTTTCACCTTATTCTCTGCAGCCCTGGCAAAACAGAAAACTGGAGCACTGCAGCTTTATATTTGGATATGAATTACTGTATACGTTCAACTACTTTTACCAATAACATTTTGGTGCAAGAAGAGTGTGAGCAGTCTAACCCTCTCTTTTTGTTTCAGGAAATTGTGTTATCTAAGGAGAGGCTAAAATTAGTAGGGATATGGGGAGGGTTGTTTGTTTTGTTGTCTTTTTTCTTTTTTCTTTTTTTTTTTAAACTGAGCAACTCTCCTAATGGATGAATCATGTGGGTGTAACTTATGGCACTTGATAGCAAGCAGTCTGTCTGAAGGTATATGTGTAATAAGATTACCAGGATCATTTAGAAACTATTTGGAACTACTGAAACGTGAACTTAATCTCTTGCAAATATTTGTTGCTCATTAGCTAATGTATCAAAATACATTTGGTTAGAGTTAGGCAAATGAAGGTAAGATATAAGGTGCAAGTTTTTAACAATCAGTTGCTGAGCATTGGAAGAGCTGCAGATGCAGTTGGTGGAGCGAATATTTTCTGTAAAAATAAATATTTTCTTGGAAAATAATTTTCCAGTGCATAGGGGAAATGAGCTAGTGTTAGACTTAAAATAGAGGGATAGGACTGAGAAATTGTCAAAACATTTGGAGAATGCCGAAACATTTTAAATTGGGCTTAATTTTAATAAACTTTCTGAATTCCTGTGTTGTGCTACATTGTTCATCTAAAACTGGGTGTTTTAAGTCTTACTCACTGGAGTGAGACTTAAGTAATCTTTAGCCTCTTTTTAATTTAAAGATTTTTTTTCTTCCTTTTCTGGTATTTGACTCAATTGGGGTTTTTTTTTCTAGATCTTCTTTGTTTTCCTGAAAGCTGCAAGACACGTACATGAATCTGATTTGGTGGCTTGACCTGAATCAAGTTCATGTCTTCCTTTCAGGAAGACTCATTAAGTTTATCTGCTAAACCAAAATATTCAGTATTCCTTTTACACTACTCATGAAGCCCTCATCACTTGAGGCCTTGAACTCAAAACGGTCCCCGTCTTTCAAAAACTGCAATTGCTTAAACAATTTACCAGGTTTGATGAAAATATTTAGTCGTCTTTGGATTGGGTTAGGCAGGAAGTGTGACTCGTCAATGACAAAGGTCTTCCCTAGCTTTGGTTGTGTGAACAGCTTTTTAAAGACAGTAGTATAATTGAAAACATAGCAATAAAGGCTCTCCCCACCCTCTGACCCACATTACTGGTTCCTGATATGACAAACAAGTAAGTCAAAATGTGGGAGAGATGAAAATGGCATGTTGCAGAATTTCTGACTTGGTTGTTCTCGAAGGACTGATAATTTCAGACTCATGTTCTTGAAAACCTGCCTACGTATGGTGAGAGATAGAAATGTTTGTCTTTCCCAGGAAAGCTATTGCTTTAAGTAACAGATATAATAGTATCTTGGGTATAGTGATCCCAGGTAATATCCACCTTTGGCCTAGTACATTTGTTTTCTTTAGGTAGTCGGCTTCTGAGTCCCTTAGTATATATTACTTAATACATGGAATGTGATTTGCTGAATGACTTCAGTTTAAGAAGCCAATACAATGGCCTGAACAAGTTGCATGAAATCTAAAATTGTGCCCTATTGCTCTTCTTTTCTTGAAAGGAAAGCCGTTGCTAATTTACAGTGCCAGAGGTCTTACGAACTTTAAAATCTTAGCACTGGGAAAAATCCATTAAGAGCTGACAATTTGATGCAAGTCGTCTACTAGTGTTCAGAAGTTACTGTACAGTATTTTTCCTTGAAGATATATTCATGTGCTTGTAAGATAAATATTTGCTTAAGTAGTACGCTGAAGGAAGTATGAAGTGGGGTGGTTATTAGGCATTTTTTATAAAGGTAGTGGAATTACGCTCTCAAGAACATTCCTCGGATTTTGTTTCATCCATTAGCATATCTAAGGTCTTTACCACCATAAAAAGGTACTTAAACTCTTGGTATCGCAGTTGTCGTTCGCACTTGCATTTGTATGATAAACTACAAAGCAACCCTATTCAGTCATTGTGTTCGGGACATTCTTGGGGCTGGTGTTGGTCTTCCGAGCCCTGTCCGTTCATTCACAATTGTGTCACCCTCTCTGCCAGTAAATTCTTGGTGTTACTGGGTACTTGTTGTCACAGTACTTCAAAGATCTTTGTGACGTTAACAAACACTAAAAAAACTCCCACCCCTCTCTGTATTTCTACATTTGTAAATGGGGACTGTTGCTAGGAATGTGCCAAGCTTTTAGCTGTCATGCAATTTGTATCCAAAACTTGTTGCAAATACCGGAATATTTTCTGAGATTGTATGTTTTGTTGCGCCTGGTTAGATTTTTATACGCCATTATGACAAAATAACTTATCAGCTGATGGCAATGACAGTTATTACTCTTAGGTATAGATTTAAAGGTGATATGAAGCTTGCTAGAATAAAAATGCTTCTTGAGTGATCCATGGAGTGTCAGCATCATACATACACATGGGAGAAGAAATTCAACATTAAGTGGCTTTATCATGCCATGACTCTTCAGGCAGGATTTCTCTGGAATACAAACCCAGTGACCGACCAATTATAGCTGTAGTCCTCTCCAGGTTTTTTACTAAGGACTCCGTTGCCTCCAGTGTGTTTCATATCCTGTGAAAGAAGGTTGGAAATTGGTGGAAACACTTCTGGTATTTTTCCTGTAGAGCTTTTTCCAGATGATTCTTCTGGAAAGGCTGCATTTGCCCAGTTTTCTGAAGGGGAGAGCCCTTGGGAAAGGGTGAGCCTTTGGGAACAGCCTCTGCATGTTGCCCTCTCCAGGAGGGAAGAGAGCTGTCTTTGGAGGAGCAGCAGGGGTTTGCTTACAGCTGGTTCTAGCTCTGTTCCTGGGTTTTCACGTCCCTCCTTAAAGGGAACCTCTGTCGCAAAGGAAAGCCATGACGAGTGTAGCTCTTGGTTTACTTCTTCTGGTGTATCCCCATATTGACCCAAGCAACCCATTTCCCGTCATCCTTGAAGCTGACTCATGTACAGCAGGCAACGCAGGAAGTTGGAATTTGTAAACTTTTGCACACGAGATGGGTGACCTTCGCTTGCAGAGGAGGAAACCAGTACCCCATCTAGCCGAGATGATGATGCCTCGTCTTAACAAAATAGCATTATTGCATTTTTATGAAAAGGTAGACTTTGGGGGGTGGGGTTGACCCCTTTATTGCTTAACGCAGCACTTTTATGTGCATGATTTGGATGAAGATTTCTCATTTGACTGATGTAACGTAGCTTGGTTCAGCTGCGTGTGGGCTGTTTATGTGCTGCAGCTGTAGGATTATCAGTTACTGTTAATAATTCCAGTTCTTCGTTGTTCCCCTGAAAATAATTTGAAGGATGTGTTTACTGGCATTACTAATCAGAGGGACATTTTTATGAGAAGATCTTTTCTGTGCTCAAGTTGTCTTTACTGCTGCTACTGGCTTTTACGTAACAGCAAAGCCATATTTATGTTCCCAGTGATTCACAAAAGGGGACTATCGCGTTTGCTTAGGCATGTGCTGGCTTGAAAACGAAATAGAAGCAAGTGCAGATATCTTGAGGGAAACTTAATGCTGGTGTTTCGAAACACCCATTATTTCCCATTTAAGAAAAACAAACCCCCCAACCCTACTTTTGTTTGTTAACTGTGAGGCTGGCCCGAACAAAGCCTCCTTGGCATGGGGACCTGCGCCAAAGAGCAGCGAAGCTGAATAAAACCATTGCTTGGATTCCGTCTCCAGCTTGTTCACCACTCTCGGTAGAGCTGGCTGTGAAAGCCGCGTCTGGTTGCTGACCTGGCTGCTGAACAGCAACTTCAGCAAGGGGTTCTGGCCTCTGCAGCTGCTTCTCCCTTTGCCTTTCCCCTCCACACCCTCTCCGAAGGCCTTGTTCGCCTGGCCCTGGCTCTTTGTCCTGCTGGGGACTGGGGGCGTTGGTTTGGTAACGTAGCCTGGACAGGGGGTGTCTGATCTCCGTTATTATCCTCGCTCCCCAGTCTGGAAAACTGGGATGGTAGTATATCCTTCCTTCCACCCTTTGTGTGTCTTATTTATTTAGACTGTAAACTTTTTAAAGTAGGGACTTTCTATGCCTAACACAATGCTGTAGCGATGTTGGCAAGAATCTTGTGTGATAAAACTAACTTGAAAATGCTTAAACAGGGGGTGTTCAAATGGAAGGAGTTTGATTATCTCTCGCTCTTCTTACGTTGCCTGCTTAATTGCTTTCTTTACTGCACCACTCCATATTATCTCTCAATATGTAGGTTACACCCACATGCTGACAGGTGACCTACGCCTTCGTTTGCTTCACCTTTGAATTTGGCCCTCCTGTCATATAAGATCCATGTGCAATATAGACGGCCTGGGCAATTGAGGGGATGGGGTGGTGGTGGCAGGGGATTACAACACCCTGAAAGTGTCTGGGACATGGTGAACCCCCTTATTCTTTCCGATTTCATTGCAAGCAGGCAGGTAAGCAACCCTGTGGGGCAATAAGAACAAAAGAAAGAGGGTTTGACCATCACAGCAAAACCAGTCTTTTCTGCAGATGGGAAGTTCATTCAGCAGGGTTTCAGCTGGCAATCATTTGCTCACAGTTTCTTTGAACTGAGAGCTGTAAGAAAGGAAAGCAGTGCTGAATTACAGGATTACTCTGGTACGGGTTTAGAGAGTTCAGTGTATGCAAGCTCCTTTGCATAGACTGGAGCCTGTGGATCTTCATTCATGTTAAGGCTTCTCCTGCATACGGGTGGCAGGGCAGGACTGAAGAGGGAGCAGGCACGTTCCTTAGTGTAAAGAAAAGACATTGAGAAAAGCATAACATTTTATTCAGGCTTTTACTGGCAGCTTTGCATACTGTGTACGCAGGCCCTGAAGAAGATAATACAAGAAGCTGTTATCCATATAGCACTGCTCCTTTCCCTTTGCTTGACAAATCTTAGGACAACACGCCCCATCCCCCAAACCTAACCTCTACCTTAAACACGGTGTAACAAATTCCAGCTTCTCTAAAGGCAAGAATGAGGCAAACAAATGCAGTGACCAGTGTCCTTACTTTCGAATTATTATTTTATTATTATTATTTTAAAGGGGGAGGATGACAGCAAATGCTGCTTACTGTAAAGAAATGACTCTTGGGTGCCCTTCCAGCCTGGGAAATGAAATGAGCAGGGAGCAAAGTCTGCATTGCAAGTAACAGTACAGATGTCAGGTGTAGTGATGGCTAACATGGAGCAGAGGTCCACCTAAAGACAGAGCTGAAAGAGGAAGGGTGTCTGCAGCCTGACCTGTTCAAAGCTTTAAGAACAAACCACGTCAACATGAAGTCATTATAGAGCGTTCCTTTGGAGGGAGTCCATGTGATGAATACAGTGCAAGCATAAAATGATTTCATGTTGTATTGCATTTTGAGTAGTTTACAGCTGTGGAATGACCCTAATGGGTCATTTGTACATTGAGCTGTGTGCTCCTGTTGGTTGGGTTTCTTAGTGTCTAGTTGTCCCTTACTTAACAGACTTGAGTGCTCTGGCTTTTATACCAAAATAACTCCAGCTCCAAAATCTTTGAAGTCTGATAATATGTCTAGAACTTTTAATCAAAAATGGGGTTCAGTTCCTGCCTGTGACTTCTGGGTACTGCTTTGTGAAAATACCTTTGAGGAAAATATGGTATAAACCATGTTATTCCTCTTAAAAGGGAATTTCATGATTGTTCCACTTGGGTTCTACTTCTCTTACTGGTGGATTATGCAAATTAAATGATCAAACACTCGGTAAGGTATGACGAAAGCAGAGCAGCATCTGTTCTTATACTGTTATTTGTGGAGGAACTCAGTTCTGATTTCCAAAGTTGTAAGAAGGAAATATTTGGTTGACAAATCTATTTTGGTACACGTTGTTTTGAAAGTATTTAGTTTGCTCACATACCAGGCGTTCCTGTAGGACATACAGTAAAGCTGTTGAACGTGAAATTACTGTACTGCAAGAAAATAAAGAGAAAGCCTCAACCTAGGGATATACTAACTATTGAGAGTCAGAACATCTCCCCCTCCAGCTGGAGAAAGTGAATGCTGTATTGCTTGTGGTGGTAGGTGTATTATAGTTTGTTATAGCTGACTATGAATTGCATACGGGAAGTTCAGAGAAGGATTTTGACTGGGTGAGTGTTGGCCTTAAACTGCTGGGAAATACAGTCATCAAAAGAAATTTTAATAGAAGATGTACTTTTAATAGAAGATGAGGCAGTGATTAGAAGAACTATCCTCTTTTAGCTTGTTTCCTTAAAGAGTCACGGTTTACACTGTTACAGTGTGTCTCTGTCTCCGTTCCTGACAGAGCTGTAAAGATCTCAAGGATATTAAATTCCTGGGAGTAGGTGTTCAGAAACAGCACTGTAATTGCTTCAGGGAAAGGCTGCAGCAGCAGAGCCTTCCCCTGTAGAGAGCAGAGGCTTTGTAACCAGGAGATATCAGCCTTGATATTTGGTAGAAACGGATACAGATAAAATGTTTTTCCTTATTCTGGGCATTTCCCAGTGTTTTAGTGTGCTTAGACCTTACAGGTTTTTGATGAAGAAGCTGCTTTGCAACTATGATTAGTACTAACACTTCATACCGCAAGATGTTTTAGACTGGCCATATTAAAACCACCAGTCTGTGCTTGACTCAGGCCCCAAGAAGTGCATCTGGACTTCTTTCTGCTGGACAGGAATTGTTGTCTTCAACTAGAGAAACAACTGCACTTCTGAACAGCTGTAACTCTGGACCAGGCTGTAGAAAGGTCTGTTTTGGTTGGAGGGGTCCAACTGTGTGTGCGTTTGGTGTTGGTTGTTAGGTTCATGATTAATTTTGGGCATTGTTATACCAGCAGTAACGATGAAGGCATTGTCACCACTAACATTTTCACTTTCCTGTGGTGCTGCCATGCTTGTTTAATTATTTTTGCAAAAGTGGTAAGTTATGGGAACCTTTTCATGTGAGAACTGTGGGGAAGGTGGGAATCACTTTTTAAGAATTACGTATGCTTGTCGTTCCCGTAAGTGATGGTAATGATGAAAATTTCTACAATTGGTATTGGCATTGGCAATCGTTATCTACTGGAGATCTATTATACTTCTCAGAATCACATCCCCCAGTCAAGGCAGTTCCACTGTTTGGTTTTTGTTTGTATTATGTATTTGCTGGAAGGAGAGCGCTATTGTGTGTTTGTTGAGGGCGATTACAAACATAAAATAGATTCTCTTGAGAATGCTTTGTCTACACTCATCACAATTGGTAATTGTTTTATGTTGTGTAAGACTTTGCATGCTGTGCTTCTTGTTTGGCAGCGTGTGTGTGCGCCTGAACCTCAAAATGGATTCCCACCTCCAACCTTTTATCATTGATGTTTTAAAGGTGAATCCTAGAATAAAGCGTAAAACTTCTCTGAACTCATGTTTTGATAGATGATGAACATTTGCCAGATTAAGGCCAATTTTTTCAGCCATTTTGGAAACAAAGTTTGCTGCATTTTGATGAATGTCTTCTCCAAGGTAGGACCTGGATGAGGTAGTTCTCAAAAATGCGAAAAACCCCAATTACTTTCTGCATGGAAGCGGATTAAAATAGTATAGTTGTGTGCAAGGTGGGTGTCATCTTTTTGCGCCAAGTCCACTTGCCATGGTCATTCCAAAATGCCAAGGGAAAAGGAATCCATAACCCTCACATATCCCATTAGCAGAGTGCCTGGAGGTAGAGATGGGCAAGATGGGTGGAAAAAATGAGGCTTCTGCCAAACGTTTTCTTTGTAGGTTGCTTATTGTAGTTGAAATTACAGGGAACTCTAGAACAAGCGGTCTATTAGCAAAGCCATGAAAACAAACCGTTTGCCACTTCTAACAAATGTTGGACAAAAATATGCTCCAAATTTTAAAAATAAGTGAAGACTTGGCGAAAAATAAGACCCGGGTTTATCTGCATTTCATCAGGTACATGGCGTCCTGGAATGGAGCCCACTGGCAAAAACATGGGGAGTGTTATCCTTTGCAGCACTGGGAATGTTCTCTGCTGAATTTGGCGCCAATGACCGAGCTTTGCTTGTTAGCTGAAGTTCACACAGACTCCTTGCCAGGCCTGCCCAGAATGCTGTCTCCTCTGACTTCCTGTGGTCTTGCATAATATTTCCTTGCTTCTTGTATAACTGCGGCTCGATCTGGTCACTGCCCAGTTTATACGGTTGACTTTTTTAAAAGGCCAGTCCTGCAAACGTGCGGCTGAGCCATGTCAGTGGCAGGAGGCGTCCCGGCGGTGACGCCGATGGAAGCGCCCTTCCACGGGGAAACGGCCGGCGGCTGGGGCCATACGGCGATGCCGACATGTCTAAAGGCAATAAAGTTGACTGCCGCAGCCTCGTGACGAGATAAGCGCAAGGCACGACTTCAGATTGACTGTGCCTTTGAAATATGTGCCGCTGATGCTCTAATTTCTGTAACAAATACAGATGTTAATGAAGGGGGGGGGCAGCACCAAGGGCGGTGTATCAATGGATGAGCATGTTTTCAGAGCACTGCGAAGTTCTCAGTATTGCTAGCAGTCACTCAGTTACAAGACCTTACATTTGCCTTGAAAACGTGCTCCAGGTACCTCAAATATTAATTTTAACACAAGGATAGCGAGTCAAGGTATTTAAGAAAGTAGCCTTGTCATTCTGCTGATTTTTTTAATGCTTCCACACAAGTTGTTTCTTTAATTGTCTGCTGTTGAAATATGCCTTAATTTTGCATTATTATTGAAGCAAGTGTATTTATTAATGTTTACCATTTTATTAGCCTGGATTATTTGTATATATGTTATATATGTTTTGGAAGTGAATTTCATAGCAGTTTGCGCCATGTAGCTCTGCATTTATTTTTAAATATTTGTGTTTGCGCATGTATGTATAGATATAACACTGCGTGTAATTACAGAGCATTGTCATCTTCAGAAAGGTAGTTGTCTAGTGTGACACTTTCTAGGACCCCCTTTTTAAATGCAGGTTTCAAACTGTTATGTTCTTTGGCAACCCCGTTCTTGGCATGACGTTGAAAAGCCGAAGAGTAAAGATTACAAAATAGTCGCTTCAGTGTGTCTGAAAACTTACTCAATGGACTTCACTGATTTGTTTGTTATAGTTCTCACATCTTCTGTGGTCTTCCAGTTAAATGCTATCTGCCATGAAGAAACAGAAGAATCGTTTTAAGGGAAAACATTAAAATTGGCTCAGTCATCACAGTTGTGTGAAATTTTGTTTAAATCACATCTCATTCTGTCATCTCTTCCATGAATCCAGGTTATCCAGTTGTCATAGTAACTTTGACATCGAAAAGTTCATGCTGCCTACACATGACTTCTTGCAACACTCTCTATTCATCTGATTAATTTAATGGAAAATACACATTTACTGGTTAATGCATATTATTGGGGAAGCTTTGCTTGTCACTTAAAAGTGATTTATTGCCTTGTATTCTTAGGATCAACATTTTAATGATTACAATCTGGCTACTATAATGCGATACTACTGACATCTAGCAGACCTTTTTTTATAGTACTGTGAATACCAACACTTCTGAGAGGCTTGTGTAAACATACTGCATTTTTGGCAGATGGATGCAAAGCCAGAGTTCCTGGTATGGTTTGACCATACACCTCTAGTGGCATGGATGCCAAATAAACCTGGTTCACCTCGACATATTTTTGCCGGCGATGGAGAAGCCACTGCACATGCCAGTACCAAGCTAGTTTCTCACTGATGGCTTTGGAGTCCTGGATAAGCCATACAAATATGAATTGCATGATAGAAGAAGGCTGATGCTGGCTAGGCCCTGAGATTAAGGAAGAAGTGTAAGAATTACAAAAGGTGTTGGGTTGAGCATTGCTTAGCATGGTAGAGAACACAGTTCACAGGCAATAAAGAAAGATTTCACCTCTAAATAGAAGCAGAGAGAAATGTTAGGATCCGACAGTCTGTTTCTTTTAAAAAGTATTTGTCCCTCCTGTGTAAACCATCTGAGCAGTTTTAAAAGATTTCAGAAAAAAATGTTTTGGCTTATAAACTCACAGAGCTGGAAATTTACTCAGCATTACAGACTATCAAGTTTTAGAAATTCTTGTTCAAAATAAGATGGGCTGACCCTTAGTACGTGTATCAGCAAGGTTAGAGAGGTACACGCGCTCTCTGAATCCAAATGTAGCCGAGCGTTCGAGAGGCCCACAGTCACATGGGCATGTTCTTCCTGCTCTTCTTTTTTGCTTTTCTTTTTTCTTTGATTATTTAGAAATGTGCAAATGGGCGCTGCAGAAGATTTAAGGGTTTTAATCCTCAGCTGCACAGGCGGACACATATTCTCTGCATTCAGTGGGAGTTTTGTCTGAATAAACAGCTTGGGATTGTGGACTTGTATACATGTCTAAATATGGACCTCGGTCAAGTAAACAAGCGTGTAGCTGTACGCAGTAATCTACTTTTGAAGCTGGGGAACACCCTGCATCGCTTGTGTGGCTGAGTACACAGCCACGTCTCGAGCTTCATGCGAGCTCGTGTTAAGGACGCTGATCGCCTGTCCACATGTGTCTCACCGCAGGAGGGGAGCGATAGATATCTCCAAGGGGTACAGCAGCCTCCGTCACTCGGCTTTTGGTGCAGCGAGATACCACTCTCCTTTGAAGGACGTGTTAGGGCAGATACGCACTTTCAAAATGCCTGTGCTCGCAGATAAAGGCAGAAGGGAGCAGCTTGCCTAACGCTGGGTGTTTTCAGCCCTATGCGCCTGCCCTTCCTGAAGCTGAAGACCTTGCTTGGTGTTTCTCAGACTGAACTTGCACAGGAGCAAGAATAAACTTATTGAAGGAAGAGACTGTGTAAAGACTAACTGGAAACACCAGAAACGGGGTTATGCTTACGGTGCCGAAGAGCATTACAGCGTTTTTTCATCTACTCCATTCTGCAGCTGGCAAAGTGGGCAACATCTGTAAACCTCTTCATAGGTGTTGTGCAGTGGGGAATGGGACATACTCCTGGCTTTATTTAGATACTCTCATATGGGTATCACAGTTGAAAAAGAGTTGCTGATTATTTTCTTCTTATAATTTAATATTTTTTTTTAATGAAACTTGCCCAGAGGCTATCGTCTGTCAGCAGGGAAAGCCAAACTTGTGACGTCACTGCAAAATGCACCACGTCTCATGCAGTATTGCGATTTGTATGCTGTAATTAGGGATCTGGGCACATGAGGGAATGCTGTAGGTGTGTAATAACAATTTTATTGTATACCATATAAGCTGGTCTCGCTGAGGACCTCGGGAGTTTTGGAACAGCTTCTCCTACTGTCTGAAGTAGTAATACTTAGCCTCTTAGAGGATAGGTCTAATAACAACAATTAGTACGTTTGTACATTTAAGTATGCTTAAAAAGCTTAAATGGATGCGGTTTGAAAAAGTGAAATGAAAGAACTGTAAAATTAACATTAAAACCCAGCATATGCTATGCTGAGGAAGTGTAGTCTTAGCCATGCTACAAAAAATAGAGATCTGAAAAGCTCTCTGGTTGTCAGAGCTGCCAGATCAAGCAGAAGTGAATAGTAAATGTTACTGTCACTTATGGTGCATTGGTTTTCATTTGTGTTTTTCAAAGTGTTAGGGAATGATGGGGGGGGGCTGTGTGGAATAAGAATTATGAAAATGCACCTTTTGAAATGTCACCAAAAGTCCTGGAAAGAGCAATGATATCTTACACAGTTTTCACACTTCAGTTTCTCTGAACAACAACAAAAAAATAATTTCTGTTTCCTTTAATAAGTAAGGTCAGGAACATTTTTGAAACAAAGGCAAAGAAAAGGCCGATGCACTGGGAGCTGTAAGAGAGGACGAGAGGTACGCTTTGCTTTTTCTGGTGCTAGTGCTCCCGCAGGCTTGGTGAGATTGCCTTTTGGGTGGAGGTGGTGTATGCAGCACCAATGCTGCCTGCGGGGCTGGGAAGGGACAAGGGAGCTCTGCCCTTTCTGTGGAGACCTGTTCACCAGCATGAGTTTCTCCTGAGGAGACTGCTGTAGGTTGCCTGCTACATGGGAGGGCAGGCTGGACAGGACTGTGAGCTGTGGAGAAAGTTGATGAGCAGTTCCAGCTCTGAGTGTCATGCTGGCCTGTCACCTATAGCTTCAAAGGGTTTTGCTGAGGCTTGGGTATATGCTAGACTTTGGTCATCAAAAGCATCTGTAGCAACTAGAGGTTTGACCAAACCGACCTTCTTGGGGACGGTGGTCAGATGAAGGTCTACGGACAAACGCATGGAGGCTGGGAGAACGTTTTGGGGAAGCATCACCCTGCTTTCTGTGGTGTCTGCTGATCTAAATGGGATGATGGGAAGATGCTGGGCTACGTCAACCTCTCACCTGGCCCATCAGGGCTATTCCTGTTTATTGCTACGTCGACAAGGATATCCCAAGAGGGTAGAAAGTGTTGAAGAAGGGGCAAACCAGCTTTACTTTCACTCTATCCAAATCATCAGCAAAACCTCCTCCTGCTGATTTCAGTGGCTGTACATGATTTTTGAGCAGACATCCTCATCATTGTGTATCTATCGTTAATATGTGTATGAATCAACTTGCAGTCTGGTTAATAAGGGCTCTTATGAAATTAGTATTTTTGTTGTTTCTGCTTTGCTTGTTTTGCATGAAAAAAAACATTTGCTACTAGCAACCATAATTAATTATTCCAGGAGTTATTCTGCTTTTTCTCCAAATGGCATGTATATTTTTCCACAGCAAAGCACATTTTGCATACCCTTAGCACAACTCTAACCTTGGCCTAACACTGGGGGATTAGAGAGATAAGATACTATCCGTGACTAGCATCATCTCATGATAAACTGGAGCACTAGCAGGGTGCAGAGTTATAGCCTTGGAAGGCAGAGAAAACAGTATTTAAAGCTCCTTAAAATGATTGTTTTAGGGATTGAATAAGAATCACAAACAGATTTTTGCAAGGATTATGGGGACCCTGTTAACTTTTGCAATAATTATTCAACTCTTGTTTTAAAAATCGGTGCTCTCATTTTTTCTGTTACTGTACAATTAATGGAGTGAAATATTTGGTAAAAATGGCAGTGTGGGGAAATAGTAATGTAGTCTAGTTCAAGCAGTATTTGAATACTGGAAACATAGGTAAAATGAAAGGTGAACGATAATGATTTAATAATAAGGTCCCCGGGACAGTGCCTTATGTATAGAAGGCAGTAATTTGCATTTGCTTCCTGTAGGGTGACTTTGCTGAGGAACTGATGGCATTTAGCATATGCTGATGATGAGACTCTTCTATACATCTGTTGTTACTTGGAAGGTGTAAAGTCTGTGGTGGAGTCTTGTAAGACGTTGCAGGAGAAGGAGTGAGGCACTGACAGACAGGAGAGGGCTGGCGTGGGCAGGGAATGATGAGGAGAGGAGATGGTTATGTGTGTTCCAAAAAATCTTGGGGGACACCAGGGTGGCTACTGCAGGCAAATAGGCTCTGTTTAGGAGAGGGATGTTTATGTGCTAGATAGAATTGCATATACAGCAAATAGCCTTAAATATATTTTGTGGTTAGCACTACTTATATACAAAGCAAAACCATGATTACAATGCTGTTCTTGTTCTTGAAACATCATCGTGTGCCAAACAAGTTCTGGATATTTGTAGGGCACGGTAATGTCAAAGATCGCCAGAGTGTGAAAAGGATAGGTTTACAGGTACTGGCTATATTCACAAAACCAACTAAAGCTAAATTCTCATTCACATCGTATTGTGAAGACTTTAACCTTCAAGTGTTTGGCGGTGACTTCTGCAGCACCCACGTGCCCACAGCAAATGTTGCGAGGGGTGGGTGGCTGGAGACACAGAGACTTGTGTCCTCAGGTCCTTCAACTCTTCCCTGATCCTGGTCAGGCTGTGCGGTACGTGCAATGGCATCATTCGTGTCCCTCTGTTCTTCCCCAGTGCTGTATGAACAGCTTGGGGCAGAAAAATCTCCTTAAACTGAGTTTGCTGATGATGACAATGTCTCATGAAACTCAATAGTTTCTCTTTGCCTCTTTGCTCATGCTGGTAGCTCCTGCTGGAACAATCTCCAGCGTATTGGCTCTTTTATTTTTTTGAAGTGTTTCTAAAAGTTCAAGGAAAAGTTATTTGTTGTTTATTGTTTTTTATTTTATTGATTGATTGGAGACAGTTTTAGAAGAATGAGTCCTAACTGCAGTGGGAATGACAATTTCCTAGACAGTTCGGCACACTCGTTCTCCCTCTCCTACCAGTGTCCCTGCTGTTGTTTTAAGATAAATTATAGATGTGGAATAGCGCACAAGTCAGATGCCTAGAGTAAGAGCCAAAGGCTTCAGCTTTGGCAGAGTGGCCGAGCTCCCACCGACTGTATGTCCCCAGGATTCCCCCAGGTTAGCTGGAGGGTTCTGAACTTGCTCTTCCAGTCCAGCTCGCAGAGCTCACGATCTCAAATTACTCAAATTATTCATTGGACCTCTGCTCCAAAAAGAAAAAAAAAAAAAAAAAAAGACATGCGCACCCTTAAGTCCCTTTGTAATGCTTAATAATAGATCGCTAATCGTTTTAATACATTAGAAAACATACACTATCTATGACAAAATGTCTGTATGTTTGTACTAAAGGATTTGTTTTTTCATCCTTTCACAGCACATTTTAAAGAGTGTAAGAAACACTGACTTCTGCAGGCATGAGTAAAGAAACTAATAGAAAATTTGGAGATTTCGTGCTTTTGCCTGTCCTGCTTATGCCCAGTTCAATCCTAATGGGACAGTATTGGATGTAAATGGCCACAGCACTTCTGCTGTTATATATAAACTAAATTTGGGGAACTTTTAGTGTTTGTTATGCACAGTGAACCTCTGGGAAAGCTTCAGCCTTTGACCTCTGTAGTGGGTTATGACAGGGAAGAATCGTAAGAGCTTGATTTAGAGCCATCTGTGGAAAGCTGGTTAAAAATATTCAACTACCATGTTCTTCCTCCTCCCCCCTCTCAGTAAAGGTCCTCTTAAAATACATTCTCTGTGACTTCATTTTTATCATTACTTTGGGAGCCCTGTAGCCAAGCCTGCTTGTAAGGAAATGATTAAATTATATTCATGTTTGTGCTTTGAAATTGCCTTGGTGGTAGTCCAAGAAGTATTTTCTTGCTCTTCCAAATTTCCATGTGCTTGAATATTAATCTATTTTCATCAATGTGACCTGCCCCAGCAGTAAAATTTGTTTGTAATTGGTCATGTAATGATTGCTGAAGGGACATAAAAACTAAACTAAATTTATCTCAGGCTTTTAAAAAACTTATTCTAAGAAAAATAAAGTTTTTATTAGAAAATGAAATGGCATTTGACAGTATCAGAGGGTAATTTGTCAAAAACCTGAATGGTCATTAAAGAAATTATGGTAGCAGAACTCTTTAATTTTGCTTTTACAAAGTAGAATATTTTTTCTTTGAAATACTTTGTCACTAGCTTTTAATTTTGCATTATATGTTAATAAATGTTTATGTTTGGATTGTGGTGGCAATTTCAGACTGAGCAACCCGTAATGACATTATTTGTTGCCTTTGAGAAAGAACCCTTTTATGCGGTCTGTATATCACAAATTAAAACTATCCCAAATATCTAGAATAAAGAATGGGGGTTTTTCTGTGTTTTTTTTTTTTTTTTTTTTAATGGTAGCTCAGGCAGTCTTCAAAGCAAGCCAGAACATCTGGCTGTTAGTTCAGACTCTGAAATTCTGGTTTGCTAACATGGCTTTTTTTTTTTTTTTTTTTTTAAAGTAAAGGTGAAAGGATATTTCACGCAAGAACATAAGGGACTTTATTACTTAGGAAATGGCTATTACTAATGACTATTAGTTGCATTTTTAGAGCAGTCAATAACATTTTGTTGTTTTTCTGGCAAAATAGTTTGTAATGAAAGCCATTATACTATCGCTTAAATGGAAAGGCCACCGTTTGCCCAGAACAGCTGTGTAGTTACATTAGCTTCTATAAATAAGTTTATTATTTTAGATGAAAGTTATAAAGCAATCTGTTTACCTCTACCAAAGTAAGGAGAATAGCTGAAAACATGCCTAAAAAAAGGATGAGGAGGAGCATTGGAACAACATAACATCCTCCAAGGGTTCTTTATGCATATTTAATATTTTAATCAAACACAACTTCTCTGTGGTTTTGTGGTCTGAAGAAAACTGGAAGGAAGGAAAGTGCTTTTTCACTCTTCAGCTGACTGAAATGTAGTAGTTTCCTTGTTTAAAATATTGATTCTCCCCGATTGCCCTGAGATGTTTTTGGAGGCAGATGGGGGGGGGAAACACAAAATAGGAAAATACGAAAACTTTCATTAACTGTATGGAGGGAATAAAAACATTAGCATGCACTCTGTTCTCCTTCAGAAACACATATTGGTTAGATACGGAGGTTTCAGTACCACGTATGCTGAAAATGTGGTCTAAGAGCTTTAATTTACCTTCGTCTGTCAACGTTAATGGACAGAGCAAGTGCTGGAGCTGCTGTAAAACAAATCTGTTTTCCTTTTGTCTGCTGTGCCAGATAATGAAATAAAAGCTAAATTATCACTGATAAAAGTAATTTGCAGAAAAGCAATGATAAAAATATAACAGCAGAGCTTGCCATTAGCAGTTTAAATGGATAATGTTTGCTAGCGCTTGTAACCTACTTCTGTCCTCTGTTTTTTATTGTCTTCTCCCCCTTCCCATGCTAGCAAGGGCCTTTTCAGTAAAAGCTTAAGAGCAATAAAATTATGGGTATGCTGAATCCTGGCAGGGGTAACCTTCTGAGGCATAACTACTATTTTTTGCCCTTCATTTTCTGTACTAAAATATTGTCAAGTCAAAGCATGTAAACAGTTTGAAGTGCTGTTATCAGTGTAGTTTTATCCATCCTAACTTGAGGAATGTATCTGCTAATGACGAAAACTGAGAAAATGGTTTATCTCATTGCACCGCTGGTAACTCTTGTAAACTTATCATGAGTTATGCAATATTTACTGTGAAAGCCTTAGTTCTTGGAGTCATGTGTTCATGACTCTTGGAGTCATGGAGTTTAAGTGAGACTCAGACTTTCCTTTCCTTTCTGTCTGCCTTTTTGTAGGTCTGTATTTCTTTTTTTTTTTTTTAACTCTTAGAGAAGTTTGAAGTCGTGTCCCAGTTGCTCACAGAAGCTCAGAGATGGGAAGGAAAAGGTACATATTTCTGAGCCCCATGTGTTTGTGTGTGTGCACAATGATTCTGTTGTGTGCATATATAAATGTACACGCACACACACAAACGTTTAAGTCTTATAATTTCCCTGTAAGCCAGCCTTATCTCTCTTGAAATTGAGTCATCATTTTTAAATGCTTGGAATTCAGTTTACTTTTATGACGGGAAGCCAGCGTCCAGGGTAAAACATTAGCCATACGGTACTTGAAGGATGATTGGTTTCTTATAAGAGATGGACATGCTCATTGGTACCTTTGTAGTTTTTAAAAGTATTTATTTAAAGGCATTCAGTTGTGAATGACTAAATAGGGAACTGCTAAACTCTAGCTGCAGTACCTAGAAGCAATCTATGTTTGCAGCCTGGACGCTGCTGGGCAGCGCTTGCCAGTTTGCAAATGTCAAGGACAGTGTTACCCTCTCACGTTCCTACGTGGTTCGCCTCTGACCATCCTTCAGAAAACTTGCCCTTTCTCCAGCTCTTGCTGCCAATTGCTGTGCTGCTCTGCGGCTGCTGTGGCTGTCATCCTCGGGAAGCCCTGGCCCTGTTGGTCCAGGCGATCCAGGAAGGCAGGTTGTCCCCCCTTGTCCCCCAAAATAAGACAAGGGCATCTTGAAAGGTGGGGAAACTCTTCTCGCCAGTGCGGCTGTGCAGAATGTCAGCTACAGCACGCAGTCTTGCTGCTGCTCATCAGGCAATCCCTTATAGGCGGAGGCTTATATGATGTCAAAGCTACTATTGTTTTAATATTTTATTGTGCACTAATATCTTGATTTTTCTCATGTAATGTAGGAGAAAAATATCACATATATCAACTTTTATCTGGTGAAAACCTTTGTGTTAATCTTGTAAGTGATATGGGTCTGTATTGTTCTGCAGTGTTTTACTACTGGGGCTGAACGCTATTGTTATAAATTTATAATGTTATAATATTTTGAGCTTTGCTTCTGTATTATGTCCATTCTGTGTGCGGTGCTCTATTCCCTTTGCAGCTTCAAAGTGCTTAGGAAAAAAAGCGTGCTATTAAAAATGTGTTTATAGAGGAACAGATAATTATGTTCTTATTTCGCAATGCTGTCCAAATAGGTAAAAGTTGCCTTCAAAGATGCATGTAGTGCTATGATAATTAGCTATTAATATAATGGAATAATAATAATAATGCCATATTGGAAGAAAACCTAAATTTCAGTTTACTGATGTAAACCCAAATTTATGGCGATAACCTGAAAGCACGGTGGCAGAGGTCTGCTTGCCGGTGTAGAGTGGCAGCCGGTGCTCTGGCTTTTACCAGGCAGGCAGGATGTGATGCACAAGCTGATTCTTTTCATGGCGTGTTAAACACAACTTCAATGAAGGAAAACTTTGATGAGTAACATCAAAGCTGTATCACCGTAGCTGGACAGCAAAGCGCTCTGATGCGTTGGCACCATGTTTATGTACTGGTTAACAAAAGCACCAGAGAAAAAAATGGAGTAGCAGAACTGATGCTTGTTTAGAGACAAAGGCCAGAGCGTGAACTCCCAATGCCCAAGTAGAAATAGGGGTAGTTCTGCTGTACCTATTTGTCATCTTGTAGGTATGAATGGATGTTGGACAAAACAGTTTTGCTGCGGAAAATGGTCCCCTATTCACAGAATCACAGAATGGTAGGCGTTGGAAGGGACCTTTGGAGATCATCCAGTCCAACCCTCCCTGCCAGAGCAGGGTCACCTAGAGCAGGTTGGACAGGAATGCATCCAGCTGGGTTTGGAATATCTCCTGAGGAGGAGACTCCACCACCTCTCTGGGCAGCCTGTTCCAGTGCTCTGTTACCCTTAAAGTAAAGAAGTTTTTCCTGATGGCAGAGTGAAAAAAAGGGGTAGACCACAAAACTACTGAAAATAGAAGGATGAAACCTTGAGAGGTTTTGGAAAATGGTGTCTCTGCTGAAAACTCAGTGTAAAATACATTCGGAAGCGCGCACTACTGCAGAATTAAATCCTGAGGATGTCTGGTCTTAGGCTAGGCTCTTGTTTGAACTTTCCATCCGTCTTCAGGGAGGAGGTTGCAAGTGCCCAACACCTTCTGGCCATCCAAGTGTCAGAAGCACAGTAGAAAATTATCCATTTTATGTAGTTTAGGTGAGCAGTCAGACCAGAGATAAAGCACGTAAGACCTGAGATGTTTGGTCAGACAGCCGTGAAAAGAAGTTTATCCAGGCCAAAACTGGAAAAGACAGTCCAAAAAGCTTTTCAGTAAATGAAATTGTCTTCTTCAAGGGGGGAGTTGTCCTCATTAGGTAGGAGAGCATGTTCCTTTCTGAGATGGGCTGGGAGTGGTCTTGAACGTGCTAATACTAGCAGGGGGCTCACTGAGAAAACAGGCATGGGAGCTTCCCATGGGTGAAGACGGTGCAAGTTGGTGGGCAGCAGCATGGGGAAAAATATTTGAGTGAATGGAAAGTAGATCCTGATGTAAGGTTTATTCTAGATTTTTTTTTGTTTTTTGAGGACTGAGTTGTATCTGCACAGTTGTAGCCATGTATGTTTATAAGAAGGTACTAATTAATAGAAGGTGTATTTTTATCCTTTCTATAAAGTTTTTATGCAGTAACTTTTCTTCTTTTTTACAATATTTCTTGTGGGGGTGAGAAGTGTCTCCTTTAAGACCATTTCTGATCTACCAAGACTCGATACATCAGGCTGATGGGCGGGCTGGACTCTTTTGTTCTTAGAAGTGTTATTCATGGAGTTAAACAGAATTAGTCTTTGTCCTTCTGACTGTTCTCAAAGCTTGCTTAATTAAGGTGATCAGTGCTTGCATAACTGGGGCTTAACAGAGTCCAGATGTTCCTGTATTTCAGCCACACTTGCACCTCTTACCCCGTGTGAAGCAAGACACTTAGGGTGAAAAGTTCTCCACTTCTCTCTTTATCTAATTCTAGGTCTGCACTTGGAAATATTTTCCATGCTCTTGAAGTCTTTCTACACCCATGGGATTTTTTTTTGGTTGTCTGCTTTCCCTTTCCTCTCCCTAAATCTGCTGACGGCACTCCCAAATCTTTCTCCCATTTTCTGAATTGTGTTATCTACTTCCTCCAGAGATGGTTTGATTAAAATCTGGTTTCCAGTTCTCTCCATGCTTCGGGCCTCTGTTGTGGTAGAGAACATCATTTAATGAAGCTCTGTTAGTGGCCCTTCTTGCTTTCTTTAAAGTGATACCCATTTCAAATGCTCCTTGATATTTTTTTTTTCCTATAATGAAGTACAATTGTATTGAGACATTGGAAATTCTATATTATAAACTAGCTAAATATTAATTCTTTCTTGGCCTATGAAATTATGTGAAATTTTCATTGCTTTTTGTAGTAGACTTGTAGAAAAGAGTTACTTTTTCCATGCAGACCCCTTGTTTTCTTTAAACTTCCCCCCCAAACTGTCGTTTCTACCCACGTTCTTTTTTTAAACCTTTATCCTTCTCTCTTGGTAGACAAGTAACAGGGCTGATGCGGAAATCTGGATGTTCCTTTCCATGCCAAACAGTCACTGCCAACTAGTAGCTGGTCTGGCGTAAGGAGCGTGACATGTCCCAGGAGGATCTGAGAGCAAAGTATTTCCTGCTTATTGGCATTGCTACGAGACAAGAAAACATCAAATAAAACGTTTTTTGAAGCTCTGTGTTCTGAACTCCCATCCATGCAAGATGGGAATAACTCCATTTAAGTTAGTGTGGTGAGGCGAGAATTGTTCCCGGGGACAGGTGTGATGTGATCCCCCAGACTCGGGGAGGGGAGGCTTTGCCTTTGTAGTGTTGCAGGCTAGTCCTTCATCCTGGACTCCATTGTGTCCCTGCTGTGGCCTCTTCCTTTGTACTGCAAGCACCATTGTTTGGATGGAGTTTCAGATGATTTTTTTTTTTTTTTTTCTGTCCTTCATGTGCTTGGGCTCCCTGTTTGTGTGTGGGGATGAGTGTCAGCCCTGCATCCCTGCTCTGAGTTGGAGTCTGATTGATGGGTCAGACACGGGACAACCCACTCCCCGTGTCAAGGATGTTTTTCCCAGTCACTTTGTTGCTGTTTTGGTTTTAATGCTAAAACAAGGAAGTGAGGAGTTTAACATTTCAAGGTGATGATTTGAATAGCTTCAGCTCCCCAAAACATGGGAAAGACGTTTTGAGACTGGCTTTGCAAAGCTGTTTTGAGTTAGCCCTAAATCAGAGGGTATGGAGGGTATGCTCTGTGGCATTCAGTCCTTCCCACGTAAACCCTGGGGAGGGGTCACACGGCAACAGGCCCTGCAAGCACTGCCTGTAGCCACCCTTCGGTTCTTACTGTCCAGAGCAACTCGTCTGTAGACATGTTCATGCCAGGCAAAGTCGTGTGATGGTGAGTACTAATGAACAGCGTAATTCTAAAAAGCACCTAAGTAACGATTCGCTGTGGCTGGCACATGCATAATGCGGAAGGAGAAATAGCATTCACCAGAGTAGACGCAAACACCGTATTTTCTGGGAACTGGGCCGGGGGTGTGAGGGTGTCTGTGCGTGTGGGTTTTTCTCCCCAGACCCCATAGCTTATCTTGCTTGTTTTTCTGTCTTGCCTCTCCCCTCTGGCCAGCCTCCAGTTTGTAATTCTGGGTTCTTTCCTACTCAGCCTGAAGTTTTCTCATGTTAAATGTTTGTTTTGAATTTGCACCTTGTTTCTGGCCAGAACAGATTGGTGATGCAAGGCCTGCTGCTTAGGAGATTTTTCAACATGTAAAGCAGCGGCTGAAAGTCAAGTGGTGTTGGGTTGGCACGCCTATGTGCCCAAAATATCTTCAAACCTATAAAAATAGGCAGTAAGAAATTAATTCTCGCAGAGGGAAAATAAAATCTCTGCAAATATTTTGACAATGAAGGTGACTGACCAGTACAGCAACCTGCTAAATGTTACAGTGGGTTGGTTCTGCATCCCTGAAAGTTGCTTAAATTGACCTGATTGTTCTTTTAAAGAAATGCTCAGATTCAAACTGTATTACTTCAAGCAAATCCTGCAACCTCTGATCTACAGGTTAGACAAGTTGTTGGCATTTTTCTTCCTTTCTGGGCTGATGAGGTTTGACACTGTCATTCATGCTTCTCCCAGAGCTGTTAGTAAGCCAGAGCTTCAGGGAAACATGTCTTTGTTCAGGATTTTAATAAAACATGCTATAATCATAATGAATAAAATCCCTGCGTCGGCAGAGGCATGGGCCTACGCCCTATCTCCACTCTGATTTGAAGCTTAATTGAAAATTTAGCAGATCACTGGACTTGCCTATTGTCACACCGTGGGTCAATTTTACTGCCCTTTCAGAAGGGGTTTTTCCAGCTTTTGTTGGTTAAAGCTAAACAACCTCTTCTCAGCTGTGGTAAACATTTATTGGTAGATAATTAAGTTTTATTTAGTATTATTGATGAAAATCACCTATTTGATTCTTATGATCTGAGGTATTGGACCTCTCTAAGTGGAGAAACTGTGGTTGAAATGTTCACCCATGCGCGATTGTTCTGCTAATGACTATTGTTCTTTTGGAGTCCTTGGAGATTTTTTCCAATGTTTTCAAGTTTTCTTCAAAAGACTAGTGGGAGGGTCAACAGAAATTGGTGGAAGTCCATTACGTGTATGAGGAAATGATAATAAGAATGAGGGGGAAAAGTTGATATTGATTATTGTTACATACAAACATGAATAAGATTTTTTTTTTTTACGTTGGGAATAAAATGAATAGAATGTAAATAAGTGTATTCCTCTAAGGCTTGTTATTTTACAAATGTACCATTGACTAAAAACTATGTTAAATCAAGTTTAAATCATATTTGTACAATTTAGATTGACCCCATTGGGTGTGCTATGCCTTGCTCTAATTATTACTGTTGTTTTCCATATGCATTGCATTATAAAGGTTTCTTAGTCTTAAATGTATTTCACAGTAGCATACAGCTGTTCCCGTAAAAGAGTTAAATATTTATTCATGTTCTGTATTTTGTGTGAAAGGACTTTCTCTTTTTTTTTTTTCTTTCTGTCTATGAAGGAATAAAAATCTTTTTATAATTACTCTTGGCCATAGAAGCATGTTTTGTACAAATGTAGCTAACTATACTGGCATACAAATACAATTCAAAAGAATATGTTAATGCAAGAAGCAATTTTACCTTTAGGATTCAGCTTGTATCAGCCCGGGTACACGGTGCTCTTTCTGTGCCTGCCTCATCCCTCTTCTGCGCGAGTCTTTGGTGTAGGGCTGTGGTACAATTGTTTCTCAGTGTACCTCATCTTTGGCCTCTGTACCATCCCAGTTGTGTTTTGTAATAGCAAAATCATCAGTTTTGGCAGTGAGTGCAGCTTCTTTTTTTTTTTTTTCCCTTTTCTTTCTGCTTCTCCTGAGAAAGCAGTCATTTAGTCATTTTTGGAAAAGTTGTGCAGTTCAGTTGATTACTTTATTTAATTTAGCAAAGGACAAAAAGAATAAAAATTGCATTTTCCAAGGACCGCTGTAAGGAGGCACAAGGTATGTTTACAAAACAGTATTGGTGGTTATTGAGACTCTCAGCTCCAAGCGGATGAGAGCACCCTCACCCTTGCCTTGGGAAGTACCATCTGTTTTGTGTAACTCTTGTGACCCCTTATGCATGTACTGATACAGTTGCATGCATTTCAGCCTGCATATCTTGGTCTTTCTTGTCAGAAATTTGGCTGCTATACAGTTAGAATCAAAATAGTGAAATAGGGAGGTACCACACCCTAACAGATGCAAAGTTCTGATAGATGGCCAAGACCTGCCTGGTTGTAATGTGTTTCTTGTTAAGTAAGCTGACAATTGTGAGTTGTACCAAATTAAACAAAAAAGCCTGGCTTCTTTTCTGAAAGAACTGAGTTTCACCTACCTACCTTTGTCATAAACAGAATTTATTAGAGTTATTGGACTCCCACCTCCTGCTGTCTTGGGTTGATGGGACCATGATGGAGATGAGAATCGGGCCCAATATACGCGTATGTGCCTTGTTTGCTTACCTTTAAGGAGAATAAAAGCTCCAGCAGGAATAACGACAAAATACTGATATGGTAAATCACAGTTCTGAAGTATAAACCAGAAAATATGAAGAAATGTGGCCATGTGAATTTACCATTGTATACACGCTGAATGCCTCCTACCTTTGCTGCTCCCCATTTATCATCATCATTTATTTTTGTCTAGAGTAATCATCCTTTGATTGTGGATGCGTAGAAGTTTAAGGAGTCAGTAGGCAGTAGAAGGAGAGGAAACAATAAAGCAAGGAACACCAAAAGAGAAAGGCTGCATCCAGTTATTCACTTTGTATTACAACACAGACTGCCCTTATATCAGTTCCCTTTGAAAGTTTGTGTTTAGCGAGTAATTATTCAGGGACATGTGTCAGAAGAGCTAGCAGCCATTTCCTTACAGAACCAAGCCTTAATTTTTAAAATATTTGAAATACTGCAGTTGAGTGTGGAGAGACCACAATTGTTTCCTCCTCGAGCACCGGAGTTTCGATGCCCCCCTGGCTTCTGCCGCGGCAGTGGGTGCCGAGAGGCAGGTCAGCAGTTGAGAGGGCCCCTTGGGGCTCTGCCAGCGGCTGAAGGTGTGTGCCGTGAGGTGGGCAGGAAAGGCACTGCTTGACCCCAAGTTGTATCGCTCCAGCCCCTGAGTTTAGCTGGAAATGCAGAAAAACTTCCTAACTTTGCTGAAGTGCTGGTTTTCTGGCCTGACCCTTTGGTTCAATCCTTTTCCCTCATAGTAAGGGGAGAATATAATTTACCCCAGCTCAAAAAATCTTCGATTTTTACCAACTAGTGTCAGGCTTAAATACTAATGAGAGATTAAAATCACAGCACGGGAAGTTATCCCTATTTCAGTTTACCCAATGCGTTAATTAAGAGGAGATGGACAATTAAAGAGTTACTGTATAAAATAACAGCCCCCTGAAAAGAAAGCAGGAACTAAGAATGAGCTGTGTCCCGGGATGTTTGTACAGACAAAACTGACACCCCAGAGGGCAAAAAATGTAGCCTGGCTCTCAGGATCTGCACTTGATCGTTGTTGCAGGAAGTGGAGGAAACTGCATTACATGGAATGATCAAAATTTAGAGCGTCTGTATTGTTATTCTCAAGAATTATTATTCCCTGCTTGCCAAAGAAGTGGCTGTTTAATCTGTCTTTCTGGACATCCATCTTCTTGCTGTGAATGGATGGCTACAAGTGGCCAAGAGATGGAGGGGGAGAAACCATTAAATTCCATCATAACCAAGCGCACATTGAAATGATTAAGGTCCAAAAGGTAAAGAAGGATCAGCATTATTTCACAAAGATTTTATTGCAAGAGCTGTTTTCTTAACTTTATTAGCAAGAGTGTATAGAAGGTTTGCCATTTTGGAAGAACAAGGCATGGCTTATTAACAGGCAATGGCGCAAAATAATTTTGATGATCACTCTGAGCGTTCTCTAAAGGAGACAAAGCATTTTCATCTTGAGCTGCTGTGCACCACCACTGCTGTCTTTGGAGCATCCAACGCAGAGGCCTTGGGCTTGAAACAAAGTGACATGAAGTGGACAAATTTCCTTTGTAGATACTCGAGCCCTCTTTATATACTGAACTTGGGTGCTGCAGAGGGCATCATCAGAGAGCAGCCCAGAGCCTTAGAAGAAGAACCACCTCTTCTTGTGTTCTCAAGGTGGGGGAACTTCACCTGCTTGATCTTTGCTCTGTTGGTAACCAGGAGACAGGCCTGTGTGAGAGCACAGCCTCTGTACCTTCAAAGACTGGCCTCCACTATCTGCTGATTTCCGAGACCTGTTTCATTATGGGTTGATTTCATAGCTCCTTTTCTGTCTTGCGGTTGTTTTATCTTAAATATTTTATTAGTTCTAACCACTGTTTTATTTGGCAGAATTAGCAAAAGAAAATCACAGCTGAAATGCATTGTGGAGGGTCATTCACTTATAGAACAATTTTTAAAGTTGTGACAATATATTTACTTTATGATCTCTATAAATGCTCACTGTCCTTTATTTACCAGCAAATACTGTTTAAAATTTTGATGACTTTACTCTGGAAATAAAGGTGTTTAGTTGAGTCTGCTTACATAGACAGCCTTGAGATGCATGAGAGAAGAAAGGTGGTGGTGGAGATTTCGGTGGATGCTTGCAGACCTCTTACATGGCTCTGTTTGGTGAAGATCTCTGCGTCTTTATGGCTTGCTGATTTCTTTTCAGGGGCTGGAGAACCTACAACATATCGAAGGGTGGGCTGTTTGTTTTCTCTGTGTTGTTTTTATGTACTGAAATATTGTAGTGAAAATAGCTGGGTGGGGTGTAATGAATGTTTTCAAAGACCTTCCTTTGAAAGAGGCTTTTTTTCCAGCCCTTGGTGGTCACCACCCAATTTCCGGTGCTGTGTGTGCCTCTCTCATTGTTCCTACCCACAAGGGCCCCTTCTGTGAGCCTGTCAGCAATGTGCCACCGCCACGAGATAAAATGTCGTGGGACATTGGTCTGAGCCTGCTGAAGCGCCAGGGTTTCCACCCACAAATGTTGGTGGATATTGCCCAAGGCATAACACAGCGTGAGATCATAAAACTTGGGATTTGTCAACAATTTTTGGCATTACTCTTCCAGTTGTTTACGGTTGAACGGGTTGGAGGCTGAAGCGTAGGTACGCGAGCCACTGATAGTAAAGTCATGTGATGGCAGTGTTTGTCCCTTAGGCTTGAAATAAAGCTTAATTGAAAAATTGTCCTCTTTTACCTGTAGTTGCACCATCTTGATAAATAATGCTGGTTGTGGTTTGGTATGGGCTGGGATGTGGTCAGTGCCCCATGTGAAAAATGAGTCTGGTTTTGAGTTTAACTTCTGGGCCCCCCCTCCGGCCTGTGAATTGCACTTCGTTCACCTTTAGCTTTAACCCGCTGGTGAAGAGATAAAGCACATCCTTTGGTATGTGTTTTTTAGAGTAG
Source organism: Larus michahellis (assembly GCF_964199755.1). NCBI lineage: Eukaryota > Metazoa > Chordata > Aves > Charadriiformes > Laridae > Larus > Larus michahellis. The sequence continues at coordinate 35,127,596 of NC_133898.1, forward strand.
GTAAATAGTTGGGTTATCTGAAAACAGATCTTAGCAATACCTGCTGAGCGTCTGAGCAACAATATGTATGGACCTCTAGATTAGCTGTCAAAATTGACTGATTGCTACAAGAAATACCACAAGATAAGGATCTGTAATCTCTCAAACACAAATCATTGATAGAGATCTCGGGGTTGTGCGTTGTCATAACCTTATCCCTGCTGCTGCAGTGCGATCCCAGCTCTAGTTGTGCTGCAGGGACTCTTGAATGTCTAAGTGGAAACTATAAAGAAAAGCAGAGTGGTACATTTATCACCCCCAAAAAATTTGCTGATTTGAAAGCAAGTTCAGTTTTGGCCAACGTTGAAACAGTCCTTTCTATAGCTTTGTTTAGTGGGTTTGGTGGTGGGCTTTTTTAGTCCACAAGTTATCTCTGAAACTTGCCATATCTTGGCTGGTATCAAAGAGTTGATTGCCACAGGGAAGGAATCCACAATCCCGTATCTTGATGGAGCAGAGCAGTGCAAAATGAGTCTTGGGCGGGGGGGGAAGACAGACTTTAGTTGACTTTGTGCTCCTCTGATTGCGATTTGACCGTGCGCTGGGCTGCTTGTTTCTCTCCAAAGTTCCTTATTATTTGGGAAGATGGAGGAAGTGTTTCGCTTATCTGTTTTAAGTGTGGGCTGTAGCAGCTTTACAGGAGTGATCCAGAGCTGTCCTGACCCTTTCTATGACCGGCACTGGGGCTTGCTGAGCGTGCAGTGACTTGGAGCAGGAAACTGCTCTGCCTGAAAACTAAGCCGTGAGAAAAGTCTCTCTGCCATCTAGCCCTAATGCAGGGAATGGGTTAAAAAGGCAAAAAGGCAATGTCTCTGTCTGCCCTAACTGCTGATCAAACAGCAGCCTGGCATCTCCTCTGCACGCTGTGGGCCTCCTCCCGTGGTTCCACGGGGCTGTGCCTTGCCCCGGGAGCAACGTGTTCGGCACGTCCTCTGAGGTACCAGGCTCATGCTGGCGTGGCGACTGCAGGACGGGCTGCACTCACGGCAGCATCATAAAATAATCCAGGACCAGATTAATGGCTCCTGAAATCCTAATACTTATCTTTCTGGTTCAAGGTACTCATAAAACTAGAGAGAAAATGGTAGAACATAAATCCTGTAGACGTTGTTTTGCTTACTGTGATTAAATTTATCAGACTCTGGTGACATATTGTGAACCTACATGCTTTTAAAAAATACGTGTTCCTGCAGCTTCAGTAAGGTTTTCAACATTGAATTCCCAAAGTACTATTTCGCTGCTGAAGTGACAACTTCAGTATTCACAATGATACTTTTAATTGCAGGTGCAAAGTGTTTGTTTTTTTTTTAGTAGCATCTTTAAATGCAACTAGTGGTATAAAAAAAAGATGCTAGTGGTATAAGCACTTTAAAACTGTATCGGTGTAATGCTTTTTGTCTCAGCAGCTTAGCCAGGAATGTTTATGAAAATAAATAAAATACAAATCGAGTACAGCTTAATTATTAAGACTAAAGGCACCATCAGAGCTTCAGGCATTGGAGAAGTTCCAGTCTTACATGTGGTTTTAAAGTTCATATGAAATTTATCCTGTCTAAAGAGCTGGTGTGTTCCCCATTGAAGAAAACATATTCCTGGCTGTGTTACTGTCAGCTGTGGTGGTCCTAGGATGACATGGACTTAGTGAATCATAAATATGCTCAGTGACAGCAAAAGTCTGGTATTCACTAAGGCCTCATCTCTTGATACTCTAGTTGTACTAGCCAAGCCCCTTGTCATTGTGCCAAGCATCCCTTGAAAAGGCCTAATGAGAATGGAAATGAGTTCCTCGCCCTTAACACAATCTCTTCCCTGGTCTGTCCCTGAGACGCTCATATTTCTCATTTTCCTGACTGTCATCTGCCTGTGGTTTTAAACTTTGAAGAAATTATTGCATCACATATTGATATGGCAGCTGGTGCCAAGCTTTACAGAACTAGCAGTGATTTGTTATTTAGTGGGTATGTACAGAAGCACTAGGAATCCCCCCATCAAACCAAGGAGTCAGTGGTGTTACTGTAAGTTAGGGCAGCTTTAAAGGAAGGGTGGAAGGTATTTCATTTCCTTATTTTTGTAATAGCCCTTTCTGTTCGTAGGTTTTCTTGTTACCTTCGAACTCTCATTTCCTCTATTAATGAATTCCTCATTTTGGCGTCGTTTGTCTGTGTACTGGGTACCATATCCCAATGTGCGGCAACGCTGTTTCAGCACTTAACAGTCATGAGCACTCCATGTATTTTCGAGCCGTTTTTTTCCTTCTTAATCCAAGAATAACTCTATGTCCTTCCCCTTCCTATCGTCCTTGCTGCTGTGCTGAACCTGAGCATCTGGGGTCTTCTCAGACTTTAGAAATAGTTATTTTCACTGGAAAGAGGTATAAGGAGGGATCTGTATGGCACTGTGTATGGGTTTCATTCACAACTTTCATAGTTTGGCCCAAGTTCCTGGTGAGCGAGTAAATTGCTGTTTGTAACAGTTTTTATTTACTCATGGTCACTTTTATTACTTTACCGGAGGGGGGCTTTCAAAAGCACAGCATGCCATCCAGAATAAACTGCTCGTCAGGTAGAATGGTTACAAATACTTTTAAAAGGAATTTTAAGGCTAAGTAAGCATGACCGCTGGCTGCTTGGTGTCTATGCAAGCAGTGTGGTTCCAAGATAGCTATGGAGTGAGTGCCTCACAGCCAGCGAAACTCCTGTTTAGATATTGTGCTGGTTTAAATCATCTAAGCATTTGCCAAGCAGAAGGCAAAGGAAAATATAAACACACAGCAAAATATGGATTTTCTAGATTGAAATAAATCTGTGTTGTTATCTAAGAGTGCTGCCTGTTAAAATATCTTTATTGAGTTTTTACTGGTTTGAATTAGAAAGTCTTTTTAATGCTAAATGTCTCATAATGTTTTTCATTTTTTGTACTGTATTTTCTTATCTTTGCATCCCTAGAACGTATTTTTCTTGTTCTGCAAGTTAGCATTTGAAGCTTTAACTCTAAACTGTTTGAAATGCACACTTACTACAGAAATTTCATGTGACAGCTTAATTAACTGTGGATTCTTGACCTTTAAAGTGCTGGAGCTAGATACATTTAATAACCAGCCATTGGATATAAAGTAATATGCTTGTTGGTTTACTGACTTGCATACATGGCAGTTTGAAGCAAAGTCCAAGGGTCACCAAAATCATGAAGTAAACTGAAGCGAGTCAGTCTGAACTGTGTATTTCAAAGCGTTGTACGAACGTGTCATGCAGTATGTATGTACTAGTGAAGGCTACCAGATTATATACAAGGTATTTTTATGCAAGGTGCGGATTACGATTTCTCTAAAAGCTTCTGTGATCTGGAGCCTACAAGGTGGGAGTGTAATTCGGTGCAATTACTGTGCTGCTTAGTCTTAAACAAGCAAGCGTGTGTGTACACAACCGAAGTATCGACCCATATAGACTTGTTGAGAGCAGCGAAACCTTGAGCAGAAGATTGCTATCTCAGCAAGTCCCCTCCATCAGTTTAAAGGAGGCCACCGATGTCCTTGACAGAAGGGAAGATCGCTGAAGCTGACCATCCGGCACCGTTATTGGCTGAGTGGGTACCAAGGGCTTTGAGGGGGTAACTGCATGCTGGAAGGACCAGGGAGATGTATGGGTGGAGCTGGTGGGCAGGGATTACTTGTGAGGAATTAATTACTGGTAGGATTGAGACTGCAGAGAGCGAGTATGGTCACAGCCAGTGGAAACAGTACCGAAATGTCAGGGCAGTCCCTCTCTGCTGAGACGAGGAGGGTTGTGTGGGTATCTAACCCTACTACAGACCAGCAAGTGACACCATATGCTTGCGCCTAAGATTCTGTGCGGGGGGTGGTCTGTTTGCCCCAGTGTTTGTGGGGCTGATCCCCGCTGTGTGTGGGTCACAGTTACCTTCTGTGGGTGCCCAGGCAGGGAGGGCAGTGGCGGCAGCACAGCCCCTGGCCAGGGCTGGTTGCCCCAGCATTTTTCCCAGCTGCCAGAGTCCAGAGCCATCACAGCAGTGAGTGACAATCCTTAAGATGACATGATATTTTCCAAGGGTATTTAAGCCAGGTGGGTTACATGGGGCCTCAGGTTTTGCCAATAAGTTGCTGTGCCTGGAGTTTCCAGTCCTGCAGTAAGAGAGGCTTTGGAAAGAGAGATTATGATCTTCACCCTGGGTGTGCAAGACCTTTGTCTGCAGTCATTCCTGCTGATTTCAGTGAAGCTGTGTCGCAAGGGGCTGTCGGAGATGAGCAAGGGGATAGGAATCCGGCTCCCGGGATCTGTGCAAGGCATTCTTACACTGCTTCAGATGCTTCCATCCAGCGGGTGGGATTGCATGCTCTGTTCCCGTGAGTGGGTGTACCCTTGGGGACTGGTTTGTTGTTTGGGTTCTTGGGAGAAAGCATGGAGAGCTTTTGCTCCTGAAAATTCAGGAGCTTCACCTGAGAGAGCAAATACTTGCCAGTTGCTTGTCATCTTTGCTCACATGCGTTGGCCCATAAATTCTATTTTTAGAGTGCAAACTAAACATGGCCAGGAGGGAGTGGGAAATCATGTAAGCAGCCGTCCCGGGGGTACAGTGCCATAGTTGTGTTCTGTGGCAGGGAGCTGCCTGTAATGCCTAAACTCTTCCACTCCCTTCGGCTTGCACATGTGTGAGTGCTGTGGCCCCACAGCATTGTCTGGCAGCCCTGGGAGAATCTTTGTTGGGAAGCGGCGCCTTCCTTTTCCTTCTCCTCCAGCCTCCCGACCAGCCTCTGCCCAGCCAAGTCCTGAGTGGAGTCCCCGGGCCTATCCCTCAGCTCAGTCACCCTGTTTCTGGCAGAGATTTGAATGTCTCCATTCCTTCCTAGTTGTTTTGTAGGGAATGGTCATGCTGCGATTGCAATGTGAGGGGTGCACGTGTGGCTGAGCGGGGCCTGATGCTGCCAGATCCCAGGATTCCTGAAGGAATGAGTGTCGGGGAGCTCCTGGGAAGCTTCCCCTGCCATACCTCTGGGCCTTACACTAGTATATGGGGGGGTTCATTTGTGGTCATTTCTCCCCTCTCTCCCCTCTGTGCTTTTAAAAATCTGACACAGGTTTGGGTGAGGGAGGTTTCTGCTCCTGCTTGCGTCACTTTCTCCCAGCAGTGACGCACACATGTGCTCTTTTTTTGCCACATAAGTGGGTGGTTTATGTGCTAGGAGGGAATGATTCATGCATTAGCTAGAGCCTGGGCCTTTTTTCTATTGCCCTAATGATGTGCGAAGGGGATTCGGTGTCAGCCTTTCCTCCTGGCCTTCAAAAGGGCAGGCTGTTGAGTGGTGACATTTTCACTCTCGAGTTGTGGGTAGTCCAGCTTTGCCTGGGTAAAATGCTAATCCTAGGCATAAAATGGGGCTAACTGCAGAGAGACTTCATGTCCTGCTGCCTGTAAATGAAAACTGTGAAAATACTGCTTTTTGTGCCAGAATTCTGTCACTCAACTGCAATTTTTGGGGGCTTTTGCAACCAGGGCGAGTAAGCAGAGAAGGACCGTCTGTGACAGGGGTGTCCCTGGGAGGGACAGCAAGCAGGTGTAGGGCTGGAGCACCTCTCCTATGAGGACAGGCTGAGAGAGTTGTGGGTTTTTGAGCCTGAAGAAGAGAAGGCTCCAGGGAGACCTTATTGCGGCCTTTCACTATCTGAAGGGGGCCTACAAGAAAGCTGAAGAGGGACTTTCTACAAGGGCATGTAGTGATAGGACGAGGGATAACGGCTTAAAACTGGAAGAGAGTAGATTTAGATTAGATATCAGGAATAAATGTTTCACTGTGAGGGTGGTGAGCACAGGAAGAGGTTGCCCAGGGAAGTTGTGGATGCCCCATCCCTGGAAGTGTTAAAGACCAGGCTGGATGGGGCTTTGAGCAGCCTGGTCTAGTGGGAGGTGTCCCTGCCCATGGCAGGGGGTTGGAACCAGATGATCTTTGAGGTCCCTTCCAACCCAAAACGTTCTATGATTCCATGATTCTATGTCTGCTGGGAGGGAGGGGAAGCTGTGTAGGGCAAGCAGCAGGGGGTGTTGGGGCTGTTTTGGACCCCCCTTGGTGTTGCTTGTGCTGGGCTGGCTACAGTCACAACGCGACTGGAGGCTGTGCTGGGGGAGAGAAGATGGGGAGGAACATTGAGGTGCAGGAAGCTACAGGGGGGAAATGCTTGACAAGCAAATTGTTTGTTTATTTAAAATGATAATGGGTGAGCAAGAAAGTCTTTTGAAATCAACCAGGCAGACCGATTCCTCCCCCTGTTTTCTGATGTGAGAAAGTTCTCATGCGGTGTGTCATAAACGACGATGTCTCTCTGCAGAGAAACAGGCATGACAGTCAGAAGCAGTGTTGAGGGAAAGCATTTGCAGCACAGAGGGAAAAAAAAAGTCATTCTCTGCTCATAGCATTAGTTATTAGAAACCTTGAGCAACCCATGGTTAATGAAACCAGCTTGTCTCATTAGCCACACTTCAAAATTATATTTACAGAGGTTAGCAAAACTAAATATTTTTCTTTGTGGCCAGAGTGGCGTCATGAGAGACCCTGTCTTATACAACCCGTTTTTACAGCAGGAATTGCGACACGGCTTTGGCCTTGGTTCCCAAAGTTCCATATTTAAACGAGGAGGGATTGGATCTTGTTTTGCCCAAGCTGGTTCTAATGTGAAAATTGTGGCCTCTAGATTTACGGCAGAGCTCAAACATTTATGGTGCAAGTTAAATTTTCTAAGCTGCAATTGGAAATTCTCACAAATGTTCCCATGTAGTCTTTGTTCTGTTTGGTTTTGTTTTGTTTCTACTCTTTTATTTCATTGGTAGAATTAGAAACGGCAAAGATTTGTTCCTAGTCTGGCATCTTTATAGGCACAATGTAGAGACATTTTTCTTTATAGAGAGCAAGACGTACTTCTGAAAGAATCATCGGTGTAAGTAGTTCACATAGCCCTCCCGTTCCCAACACCTGCCCTGGGAGGGCATGGGGCATTTTCTGTTGTATGTTCTCAGACAGCTGTATGAAGGGACTTTTTTTATGTGGATGTAGTACGACTTTTACTTGGCAATCATAAAAGTAAGGAGTTAGTGTCACCTTGAGAATATCTGATTCTTTATGTTCAAACTTGGGCGGGTCAATGTTCGCTTCAGCGATGCCCTGAAGTCATTACCAAAGTTGGATCCTGCCATTATGTACCAAAATGTGTGTAGGCCGCATCCCATGCGTACCTCCTGTAACAGATGCCATGTTAGAAAATATTCACCTCAGGCAAAATAATTGTGAAAGAGGTTTGCTGAGGGCTGATCATGGATCTTGAGAAGATACCGTAAGCATTTATGAGGCCCCTTGCCCTGTTAGCACACCCACTGGCGGGCACCTATCTGATCCCTAAACATATGACTAGCTCCACGTGTTTTGCAGCACGAGGGCCTTACTGATGTGTGGTGAGCACATTTCTGGTTTGGATAACCGTGTTGAATGCCCAGCCTTGCCTAGGGCCCAGCAAACACCTTTCTGTAACTTTACTCTTAGCATTTAATACACACCCTGACTCTTTTTCCTTTCTAATTTATGAAGCCACTTGCAATTTCCATGCTAGAAGCTTTTGCAGACAGCCTAGCTCTTCTAGAAATGATTGTCTTCTTTAGAATACATTACTATTTATTAATACTCTTTTTTCTATTTTATGCAGTTTTATATAAGACCAGCTGTGATTGGAACATTTCTAGGATTAAGTGATGCGTTTAATGTTTGTTTTCCTTATCTTCACACAAAGAATATATTTATTGAAATATCCCATTTTGATAGGACTATTATTTTTTTCCAGTTGCTCCATTTTTAGTTCTTATTATTTTATACTGACATTGGAAAAAAGTGGCTTATAAGCTGCTTCATTTTTAGGCGGCCTTGCAAACGGAGAGCTGCCACTGGTGATTCTAGAAATGAATGTGCAGCCCCAACAGCAAAAATGGCAGGGCTGATCTTCTCCGCACCCTGTTCTGTGCTCATCCAAGCTGTGCTGTTTTCACTGATACAGCATTACAGGACTCTGCTTGAAAATAAATATTTTGTGTTGGCGGGACTAAGGTGCAAAACCTCAACTTGTGCAAGTGAAGGAAATTTGTAGCATCAGCAGAGCTACATGGGGTTGAAATAGCTGATAGTTTTGAATAGGTTCAGGTTCTTCATGTTCTGAAATCAGAATTATATTTTATGAAAGAACCTTAGAGTCAGTGAAGTTCCCTATTAAACTGTCCTATCCCAGATCCATTATACGTATAGCCCTCATATTTCTCGTGTGTTAAATTTAGCTTTATGTCCCTCAGTGGCTTCATTTTGCATACTTGCTTCATAAAATGCCTTCCCCTTCGTTATTTCCTGCACTTCTGTTCTCTGTGGAGTTTGACGGAGGCTGACTCTATCAGTCATGTTATTTTACTCAAGAAGGAATCTATTTTCATAGACAATGGAGAGATGGTGATTTAATTAGAATAGTTTCTACGAAGCTATTCTTGCAAACAACAGTATTTTCTTTCCCATTTTGTATCCTTCATGGTCAAGAAAAGGTCGTTTTCCAGAACAGTGTTGGATTAAAAGCTGGGACAGTTCTATATACAAACATAGTTTGATACCCTATTATTACTTTTATTTTAATGTGAGGTACAGCTATTGAAATTCTACGACACTGAAATATCTACGACACAGTCATATGCACTGTAATTGTTTCAGCTTTAAAATGGATTGTCACGTCATCCCAGAGTATTTTTCAAGTCAATTAATTTAGATTGAACAAACAAAATTTTATTTTTAACGTTTCCTGAGTCCCAGGAATGATAGTTTGCTATTTCGTTTCGAATCTCTCTCCTAAGGCAGATCTTGATCCTGTTACACTCAATGGGGATCCAGGGTGTCCAAAGGCTGACTTGTGTAGAATCGGAGCCCTTTCCAGCTGTGGCAGTCCTTTCTTAATTTCCATTTTAAAAGGAGTAAATAGATACTAAAGTCTGGTCAGTTGATTTAAACCAGTTGATAGAACGGATTCATTGCTGAGAAGGTTTACTCTTGTAAATGCCTCTCTCAGGTTGTGAATTGATTTGAAGAAATGCTTTTTTCTTTCTCTACTTACCAGGAGCAGTTCTGAAAGGAGGAAGGAGAAATCGAGAGATGCAGCAAGATGCAGAAGAAGCAAAGAAACTGAAGTTTTCTATGAACTGGCACATGAACTGCCCCTGCCTCACAACATCAGTTCCCACCTGGACAAGGCCTCCATAATGCGCCTGGCAATCAGTTTCCTACGCACTCACAAGCTTCTGTCTTCAGGTAAGATCTGGCTGAAAGAAGTTGTCAATGCTAGTTGATGGCAGCTCGGTAAGAATTGTGCGTGTTCTTCTCTGAGTACTTGGTCCTAAAGTGAGAACAGAACACAGCTGCCTGTGTTGTAAGGATACAACTAGGTTTAAAGGTAGGTTGGTGGGGGTTTTTTTCATCAGGATTATGTATTTTATGTATTTTAATTGGGATAGAAAAATCTGAGTGATATAGTTTTATAGGGTCTTCATTAACAAAATAATAACAATGAGCTTTGCCTCTAAAAACTCTCACAACTCTTGAATGTGGTTTATTAAGCTCAGTTACAAGATTCAGAATTCAAACGTACAACTTAAACTTCCATGCTGGAACAAGTACGCTTATTTTTTGGCATAGCAAGCACGTTTGTGCCCAGTGCATTTGAAAGGCAGCTGGGAAGTTCTGAACATCCAATATTTTGTTTGAAAGGACTAATTGTGCTATGCACTGGTAATCAGTAGTAGGTAGATTTTTTTATGACAAGACAGACTAAGATAGCTAAAGTAAACAACTTTTAAATACTCAACATGAATGCATTCTATGTAATCAGAATCTTGCTCATGTTGGACTAGTAAGAAATGTGAACCAGCATCGTTTTCATAGCCTGTGAAAACTGATAAAATTAACAGTGTTCTCATTTTGCATGTATATTTGAATAATCACTTTGATGCAAGTCTGTGGTTTGAGTAGCCTGTGAGATCAATGAAAACAAATGATGTTTCTGGGGGAACTTTCACACAGTGACCTATAAGTGTTCAGAATATGTTAACAAAACAATGCCTGCATTGTTTGTGGAAGGTAAACCCAAAATTTCATCTTTTCCTTCATTAATGGCAAAACTCCCGATAAGGTCACGATTGCACTTCCTCTCTTTAGAAAAGTTGAGTCATGCCATAACAATTACTTTAATAAATGTTATTAGGAAGTATCTCATTTGTGGAAGAGCACGGTGTTGGTTTGTTGTTGGTTAGTCTGAGAAATATGACAAGTTCAATTCTGCTTCCGTGTGCTTTTTTTTTTTGTTGCTTTTTTGGGTTCTGATAAGACTATTGTATAAAATGCGGGAATTTTCATCTTAGCTTATAGAATGTGGCTTTAACATTTACTTCTGTGAAAAGTTTATTTGCTGAACGGTGTTTGCAGATCATCTCTGATTTTGTCATGTAATTTAATACCTGAAGAAGTTGAATAAATAGCCAAATGTTCTTAAACGTGCCATACACCAAGCCAATTTGTTAGTAACTTTCTCATAAAAACACAGCTTCAGCTTTTCAAATATTTATATGGCATGAACTAAAGACTGGCACAGCGTAGGAAAAGCAAACTTCTGAAGGGCTGTAACAGATAATACAAATAATGTGTGTGTCTGTGAAACTTGACATGAAATAGTTTGATGCTGTCATCATCAGAAAAATACATTTGCTTACCTATAAACTGCTAAGTTTAAAGTGAGATTTTCAAATACATATACATTTTCTGGCGAGGAAAAAATCTACAGATAAAACATTCATTTTAGTGCTTCTCTAGTGTTAAGGCTTAGGCTCATATAATTTGATAGTGATGACAACTCAATATAATATTCATACATACGCATACATATATGATTTTTCTGTGACAGTGTTTGAAAAACAATGTGATTTAGCTGGTTTACATTTTCCTGAAGTACCACCAGGACCCAGCAGTTAGAAAGGAATCTGGAAATGAAACGTTACAGTAGTGACAAGATGTGATTTAAAATTTCAGGCTTTCTCTATGTTAGTTATTTGCTTAACCTTAAATCTGACACACTTTCCCAGCCTAAACTTGGAGTAAGTCCTCTCATTAAAATATCTGTTGTTAGTCAAATGCAGATTTGTCCATCGCTGCATCTTTAGACGCTGGGGATGTAGATAAAGTTTTTAAAATCTCTAGTGCTTCTATTCTGAGGAAGTGAACTTAAGGTACTTGAAAGAGACTGATTTTCTGGAAGAGCTGGATGTTATTTTCTGACAATGAGAATACACTGAAATGAAAGAACTCAAGCCAGAAAACCACTGTTTGCTGGTAAAGACCTCATCTGCTACTTATATTCTTCTGAGTATAGCCATCATTTAAATTAGCCAATCTAAACAAGAAGGCTGAAAATTTAAGCCCTGAGTATTTGCAAGATAAAATTTATCAGGCATTGGAATAAAGTAGCACCAGAGAGAGAAGTTTCATTATCCTTATCGGAATAATGACTTCAGAGTATTATTTCTTCCTCATGCAATTGCCCGACCCCGACAGTTTACGCTTGCTGAAACTCCAGAGGTTCACAGGTGTAGAGTACTGCTCTGGCCAGAGTAAATCTCTATCAGGTTGAGAACTGTTTCTTGCCCTCGGGAGACAAGGCTGTAAAATTGAATATAGGCATTTCTGGCAGGTGAGCTTTGTTCAAAAAATACCACCTTTCAGGACTGATTAACACCATTGCTGTACAATAGCTGCTTAATACAGCTAGTATTTGATGGTTGCTGTATTTCTGATCTTTTCCTATAAAAGCAGAATTTAAGTCTTTGATGGTGGGCTTCTGAATAATGTCAGTGTTTATAAGGGCACTGGCTTTCACTGGGAGGCCGTCCGATTTAATTCAAAGTGATACGTTTTTGATACACCTTTTGGCTCTCAGATGAAGAAATTTGCTGCTCGTCATGTTTTGACAAGAGTGAGGAGCAAATGGACACTGGGCTTGTGTGACGCCCGTCCACGCTCCGTTCTTATTCTGGCTTTTGCTCTAAACCCTTTCTGAGCCTCAAGCAAAGCTGTCCCCGTTTCACACGCATGTTTAGCAGACTGGAATCTGGCCATTAATTCTGCATTGCATTTTAGGAGCCTGATTCGACTGACGGGGAGCACGGGGGGTTACTGTGTCATCTCTGACACGGAACTGGGAAAATGGGGAGGTGGAGAACTGCAGCGTGCATGAGAAGCAAATGCCTGCCCCAGCCTGCAGCCTCCCCCTTTGCTTTATGTTGTCTTCATGGAAATAGTTTTGATTATTTGGGCTAGACACTTAGTGTAAACAGGAGTTAAGTGGGAGTATTTGTTTTGTCATTAATTGGGGCATTAAAATAACATTTACTGCATATTTTTATATATATACACACAGAACATCACTAAAATAGGCTTGCAGTGCAGCTTGAAAAATGCTTCAAAAGGTAGTAAAGAAAAAAATACCGCTTGATTAGCATTTTTATTATTTATTCTATCAAAAACTACTGGTACAGCAGATTTTATTTTATATTAGTGTTTGTGGGCACAATCCTCAAATGCGAATGCATCTCTTCATTTCACAGCAGTTTTGCTGGGAGCAGAGGGAGCAAGGGCCTTCCCAGGACTGCATCCTCATCTTACTGCAAGCTGATGCTCCAGATGGGATTTCAGAGACGGCTGTAGGCAGCTCGCCAGTCTCAGTCCTCTGGCATCGAGTGTCTCATGCCCCTTCCTATTCTTCCCTGACTTGGAATAGGGCTTTTCACTTGTGTAACCCGGGCTGTTTTACTAGCTGTGTCTGCATAATGATTATTTATCTGTCAGGAAGCCAAGACCTAGGGAAATGTATGCCCACATTCTTCCAGCAGGTGAATGGCAGAGCCCACGAATCTGAGCCCTCATTGAGAGCTCTCCCGCTACGTGCCTCGGAAAATCCCGGCTTCTGGATTGCAGGGTGCACGTCTCCTGCAGGCGCTGCAGGGCCCGAGCTTGGCCCTTGTATCCTATCATAATAGGAAATAGCTGGTTGTATATCTCAGAGTTCAAAAGGGTAAAAAATACCAGGTTTTGCTTTATAAAAGTTGCTGCTTTACTTAGTAACACGTTTCCCTTTGATTTTCACAGTAGGCAATTCTGTGTGGGAATGTTGGAGAGGAAGCCTTTAACATTTAGAAATGCAGGCTGTTCGTCTGACGGCCTGATTGAGATTAGTATCACAGGAAGCAAACTGAAACAATAGCTTTATAATACTGTTTCCATGTTGTGCACAGAACAGTACACAGTATAATTGGAATGCTAAGTAGAAATATCACTTAATTATGATGGTCTTAAATATTTTTCAAGATGCCTCCAAATTCCGTTGGCATAATACGTTTTTGCCATCGTCACATTGAAATGTTTGGGATAAATTTAGAACTGATCTCTGTTCATTTCAAGGAAAGGTTTTGATCCCATAAAGTTGCTGCTGAAAATAGACTGTTTGATGCTTATCGGTAGTGGAGCTTTTGGGTTTGGGATCTTATATCCTTTAGTATAGTCAGAAAAATTTATAGCAGTACTTGTCCCCTATTATTCTCTAGTATAGCTAGTAAATTAGCTTAATGCTTCTGGGGGAGTTAATAGGTGGCAAAAGAGAAATAACTGTATTTTGCTAAAGAATGGCTATCTTGCTTAACAGCTAACATCGTGGTAGTTGCTGAGGCTGCCTCAGATGGTCTCTTTTTGTCTGAATATGGGGAAGAGAATCGACTTTAGGAAGCCTGTATAGGCATTAGCATGTGGTACTAAAAATTTTAAGTGTTTATTTGGACCACGCTGATGCTAAAGGCATTACAGGAACTTTTTGGTACTAGTGAGTTTCTGTGTGCCAGGACTACAGTCTTTTTCAGTCAGGCTAATCAGCCAAACACAATTTTATTGGCTTTCTTTAATCCCATCCCAATTGTGTGGTCCACCCGGGTGTCTTTTCTGTGCAGAGATCCAGGAAAGGAAACTGGATGGGAGTTGGTCCTACGCAGACAGACAGCAGCAGAAATGGGGAGGGAACGGGAAAGCAGACGGGAAGTTGTTTGGGAGAAGGGAGGCCACGAGGAAGCCAGTGTGAAGTTGTTTCAAGGGAGGGAGACAACAGAGCCGGAAAGCCAGCAGGGAGCAGAAGGGAAAAAATAGCTTTTCTCTGGGCTTTTAAGGGAGAGGACAAACTGTAGGGAGAAATGATGTGGGCATTGTTTTTTGAATGTCTGGACAAGCTGCATCTAATCTCAGACCATTGTGGCATAAAACAGTGCTTTAAAAATAGCATGTCTACTTGTTTGCTTTTATTAAATTGGAAAAAAAGGTTTGTGCCAACTGGGCTGCTAGGAGTGAGAGTGGAGCTGGGTGCTGAGTGCTTCAGCTGCTTGAAGTGATGTCCCTTTTCTGGGAAGGTGCACCAGAAGGTCCCATGGGGCTCAGGAAGCCTGGGCTGATGGGGTGCTGCGTCCCACCGTTCAACACTGATGGCCGCAGGACTCAAAGCAGCTTCCTGGGAGCAGCGTCTGAATGATTTGGCTAGATACAATCTCTGCAATCAAAACAATGCTAACATAAGTGTTTTCTTTATCAAAGTTGCTTGTGCACTTGGAGATAAGAGCCCTTCAGGAAGCTTCAAGTTTAAGAGTAGCTTTTTCTTGATGTATCTAAATTGAAAGCTTTTATTGAACACATTGAAAATATCCCCTTGAACAGGATGTACTGCCCTGTCAAAACAGAAAAAAAGAAAAAGGAAAAAAAAAATCAGTTGCTTTCCTTTGATGCAAAACAAGAAACCAGGAAGAGACAAGTCTGTCTCAAAGCTGCTCTCTGGTGCAGGATGGAGCTGCTCTTAGATCTTCCCTAACTTTTACCTACTGGCGTCAGGCAGTTTTCACAACCCTCCTCTGGAGTGGCAGCTGTAGCCTGATGTCTGTTATGCACAATATCCAAGCAACTTTCTGGTACTTGTAGGATCCAGGATTAGAGACAAAGCCATGAAAATTCTGTGGAGGTGACAGTGTGACCTGCAGTAAAAACCCTTTTGCTCACTATCTACCTCTTGAACTGACCAAAAAGGCCCCTTTGAGTCTGATCAAAGGTGTTGAGAGGAGTATAGGCTGTTTACTAGGAGGTTGTTTACACCTGAGCAGTTATTTCTTGTACAGAGAGCCTGGTTTTTGAGCCTTCAGACTCGTTCCAAGAGGTTGGACTGAAGGAAATGAGCAAGCATCTACGGAAAAAGTGTTCTTAAACTTGGGAACAGTGCACATCCTGACAGTGGGAATTAATCAAAGCTTGTTTATAAGAGCTATTTTTAGCATAAAAGGTTATCATAAACACTGCAATAAGCATTTGCCATTACAGTTCAAAGTTTCTTGTTGATGAGTAAATTCTACTTTGGTGGTTAGAATTTTTTTCAAAATAGAGCTGAATAAAAACTATTTACCACAATCTGGTGAACACTGAGACACGGACTGAAAAATACTGAATCAAAATTTGATGCCAAGAAATACTGCCCTGGGGTAGTACAAACAGTGGATGACCCATCAAACTGGGACATGGGACATGGTTGCTCTGCTCCCGGTTCTGCTGTAGCTCTGACAGTCGCCCCGGGGAGGGCACTGTGCTTTTCTGTGGCTCTCTGACGTGTTTCAAGATCTCTCGATCACAGCTAGACAGGGATTCTGCCTCCTTTGTAGGCTTCCCAGTGCTACATGAGCACAATCTTGGCTGGGATCCATAAATGTAACTATAATATGAACAATAATATTACAGTACTTTGTTCTGCTGAATGTGCTATTAATTTAAAGTTGAACTGGCATATTTGCACTCCAGTCTCCCTGCTATACTGTCATGGTGCCGGAACTGAGATACTCCCGTTAGTAAAGATGGAAAAAGTTGCAGGAAAAAAGAAGAAACGCATCCTTATTTCAAAATTTAGTTTGCAGCTTTTTTGAAAAGCATTGCTGATGACAAAATGTCTACCTAAAAATCAGGGTAAACTGAGCCCTTTAAGACCTGGAAAATTCTGTCAAGTCTACGTGTGGTGCCACTACCTGGATAAAGTGACCTCAGACCTACTGGAAACCAAGTTGTGCCCCCACCTCCTCATGCTAACCTGCTTTCATTTGGCCCCAGCTTTCTCAACTTTTTTCCACCTGAAGCTGAAATTTCTTATGCCAAAGTGAAAGACAATGGGGATTTCTGGGAGTAGCTTGCAGTAGCAATGGGTTTATTTGTTTTTCTTCTGCAAAATAGATTCTTTCTAAAGCAAACCAGATTTTTGCTAGTGGCAATAACTGAATTGCTTCTGATGTATGAGTCTCCTGATGGGTGTTATATCCTCTGTGTACTAGTAGCTAGTGATTTTCACAGGAGAAAAGGGAGCAAGCTACAATGCTGTAACTGTAGCCGTATGAGGGACTGTTTTTTATTATTTATATTACTATAGTTATACTAAGTTACCTGATACAGGGCATAGTAGGGCCACCACAATGATGCCCAGCACATAGGGCTGGAGCATCTATGCTATGAGGACAGGCTGAGAGCTGCAGTTGTTCAGCCTGGAGAAGAGAAGGCTCCAGGGAGACCTTATAGCAGCCTTCCAGGACCTAAAGGGGGCCTACAGGAGAGATGGGGAGGGACTCTTTATCAGGGAGTGTAGTGATACGACAAGGGGTAGCAGTTTCAAACTGAAGGAGGGTAGATTTAGATGAGATATTAGGAAGAAATTCTTTGCTGTGAGGGTGGTGAGGCACTGGAACAGGTTGCCCAGGGAGGTTGTGGATGCCCCATCCCTGGAAGTGTTCAAGCCCAGGCTGGATGAGGCTTTGAGCAACCTGGTCTAGTGGGAGGTGTCCCTGCCCATGGCAGAGGGGTTGGAACTAGGTGATTTCATTCTATGATTCTATGAATGGTGAACCATTCTATGATTTCTTTGCTGCAGACTAAGGATCTTCAGGTAGTTAACATGCTTCAGGGGTTTAGCTCAGATGACACCTTCTGGGACTGTGTGTTTGCAACCACCATAAAGAACCTGGACACAGCAGAAGACGTGAGCACCTTTGGTGCAGCCCCCCGTGCCTGGGCTTCCCTGGGCAGGCTGCCGGGGATGCCCACAGGGGACAGGCAAGGAAGAGATGGTGGCAGCAGCATAGTGGTCCCTGGAGGTACTTTTCACCTGCCTGATGGTGCCCATGTTTTCCGCACTCCATCTTTGAAATGTAAGCATTAATTATTACAAGAAACCTGTATCTGCCAGCTCCTCTTGCCTGCCGCGGCCAGGGCTGCTAAGGGGGAAGGCAGGCACGCAATGGGGTTTATTGAGTTATCAGGGAAGGTGGAGGGTGTCTGCAAAACACCTCAGTTGTGCTTTTGGGTTATGTGAGAGGGGGTGCACAGCAGCACAAACCCTCTTCCCTCCCTCCTCCCAGCCCGCATCACAGACTCCTCCAGCTGGATGAAGGTAATTTTAATTAAATAGTTGAACTCTGATCCAACAAACCCCTATAATCACGTGCTTTAATGCTGATTATATCTTTAAGCGCAGTGCTCAGCTAGGACGATAAGGGTTTGAACCTGCAGCCCTGATGTGAGCGATCCTCTGTCCTCTGCATGTGTTTGTATAAGTAATATAATTTATATACATGGAAAAGCAAACTTAATCATCTGATAATACAAGTAAAGTGTTTGTCTTTCACTGTTGGAGGCATTTAAGAATACAAATGCTTTGAATAGCCTTCCTGCCTTTGAATGGTCATGTTTTGTTAATGCAAACTTAATGAGCTGGGAAAAAAAATGGAAAGGAGGGTCTGGGGTTAGAGCTGAAAAGTCATTTTTTTCTCTGAACCCACACTTGGCTGATTGTCTTGGGCTATAGCCATGATCCCTGCTGAATAAACCATTTGTTTGCTTCCGGAAAAGTAAAAAAAGACCCTTGACATTCTTTACACAGCAGAAACAAGCTTGGGAGCAGATGGTCACTTACCTTTTTTTTTTTTTTTTTTTTCCTTCCCTAAATGTCATTATGGTCAAAGTGCATACTATTCAAATATATTATTGTGTATTTTTTGTATTTTAAATGCCAGCCCTGATGTAATTTCCTGAAGTCAGTTGCTTTGTACTGAGGAGGAGCTGGCCCCTGCGCGTGTAGTTATAATTGCAGTGCAGGGACACAAAATGATAAATCCCCAGCCTGTGCTGGCCATCCCCAGAGAGCATCTTCTCTTCCCTCCTACCAAATGATCGTGCTGAGAAGCAAAGGGTGATAAACGAAGTGCCTCCCAATGGCTCTGGGGCTGAGTCCGTTTGTTTCCTTGTTTGCACGATGGGTAACGGGCTGCTGCTGGGGAGGGATGTTGAGGAGCAGGAGGAGGATGCAGAAGCAGCAGCCAGCATCATGTTTGTCACCACTCCTCTGTTCCAAAGGGCAACTCAGTGGGCTCTGCATTGCAAATGCTCATCCTTCCACCTTTTGCTCACTGTCCATCCTTAGGCACTAGCAGATGCAGTTTCAGGAGGTGTATAGATAGAACTCATCCTTTAATCGTAACTCATTAATACTTCAAAGTGAAAACTGCACTATGGCTCGGCTTCTTCCCTATCCAAACACATACCAAACCCAAACCACTTCTAATAATGTTTTACAAAGTAATACCCCACTCCTGCTATAGACTTCTTCCAAAATTATTATTTCAACAAGAAACATGAAGGAAAATGATGAAAGTACTGTTTCAGGGAGGAAAAGAACAAAAATGAAATACTTTTCTCAAGTGCTAACAGTGTGTGTACTAGAGAAGAAAAACTGTGCACTGAAATTGCAACATTAAACCAACAAAGAAGAGCAACTTCTCCAAGAAACTCGTTTGAGTCCCACTGTTCTGACAAATAAGGCTGATGCAATTATGGCTGGAGCCTCTGGCCAGCAAAGTCAGTGGTGGCTCCAGCCTGGAGCACTCTTGTGCCACTAGGGAGGGGCACAGAGCAGCTCCTCTCAGATCATCCTCGCTGCCCTGGGGCTATGGAGCACCTTTGATCTAGATGGGACTTACCTATGGCTTCCTAGCTGCAGCAGTGTATGGTTGGAGCCTGTTATTCTGAGACAATTAGGGGTTTTTTTTGTTCTTGCATATGTGCAGGCTAACTGACGAAACTGTAAAGATAAGCTCACCACAGCATGTCTGAGGTACACAGATCAGATGCGATATCTGCAAAAAGTTCTGTAAAGAGAAAAATCCCAGAAGTTTCATGTAAAACATGTCAAGAAATGAATGGGCCTGCTCCTACACAGAAACTTTTTGATACTAGTCATCTACAAATCATCTCCTGCAGGCTTCTTATTCATGGAGCTGAAACATGCTTAAAAGCATAGGAGGGAAGGCAAGAGTGCTGAGTGGACACTTTTGGTGACTGGCATTAGGAGGAGCAGTGTCTCTCCCTGCCTGCTTGCAGCTTTGCCTGCTTCGCCCCCCCCATCGCAGGAGATGAGCAATGTGGAGCACACACGACGAGGGCATCGGGGTGCTGTCAAGTGTCTCTGCAGCCCAGACAAAAAGCAACAGGGAAAACGCGTAACCAAAAAAATGCTTCAATGAATATTCTAGCATAGCCTTAGATTTCAGCATAACAGTGGCATGTCTTTCCCAAAAACGGGTAGGATGCACTGGGTTCATGAATCTGCATAGGCAAACATACGGGATGTAAGTGGGGTTTGAGGGCCTCCTGCTTTTGAGGGACAGGAGGAGCGTAGGTGGGTGACGAAGCTTGTCAGGGTTTGGTGGAGTGGTGCATAGAGAGTTCTGATGTCTGCAGTTGAAAAAGCAGGTATCGGTGGGATGGATCTGTGTTTTCCCAGGAATACTGAGATTTATGGGATGAAAGAGAGGTTTACCCAAAAAGCACTTCAAAGGAGTGTTTTTCTACGTTTTCTACTAAGGGTAGTGTTAACAGACTTCTCCATACTGAGTGGAGAGCTCTATTTAGGCACACTTTGTAGGAACAGTATTTGAACTTCTTAGAAAACCTGACCTGATGAAGAAGTCTTCCGTTAGATGTTTGTTAGGAATGCACAAATTTACTTTCCTTCTGTAAGATTTGCCCTACGCCTCGTGCCTGTTAGGAGACAGAAAGGTTGCACGTGGCTAAAAGAATGTGCGTGAAGAAGATGTCTGGGTATATAGGCGTTATGTACTGAAAATACATCTTGCAGAAACACGCTAAAGGTGAATAGAGGGTCTATTGTATTTTCCAGAAAGTTTTGAAAAATATCTCCTGCCTTTCTAGTGATAAGGACATCCCTTTTATACGCTGTTCAGAAGGCCCCACCAGGAGGGGTTCGTGGAAAGGAAATTCTAACAGCAGAAAAACGTTTTGTTGCCTTGTTAACTGGATGTGCTTGTGTTGAAAAAGGCTGGGTAGGGTGCTGAAGGCTTTACATTATTTTTTTTCTTTTTTTCTCAGTATGTGCTGACAATGAGAATGAACTAGAGGCAGACCAGCAGATGGACAACTTGTACCTGAAAGCTTTGGAGGGATTTATTGCCGTGGTGACACAGGATGGAGACATGATCTTTTTGTCAGAGAATGTCAACAAATACATGGGTCTTACCCAGGTAACTTGTTCCCTAACACTTTCCTGTCTTTGTTAATACAATTCCTAGAATCGAGTCCTATGCCTAAATGCAGAAAAACAGCTGCGTGTCACTGCAAAAAAGTCTGGAAATAAAATGTCTTATTTCTCAGGCAGGTACCCTGCACACCAAACAACAGTGGGGGTTTTCCCTCTCCCTTTCTATCAAAGTTGTAGTCTCTTTGGTGACTGCAGACTTGCCTTCCTAGATATTACCGTGGAGAGAATGGGCATTTATTCAACTTGTGCTTTAGACTATGGGAAAGAGGGGACGGAGCTGCTCTTTTGGGTCCCTCCTTTTCTGCTTTGTGGATTGAGGGGTTTCTTCTTCTATGTTGAAAATAACCAGACTGTTAACTGCACCATGCAAATCCAAAGATAGGGAATTGATCTGGGAAGAAAATCAGAACTGAGGCATAGGATAAACAAAGGAAGGGTCACAGGATTTGTGTCTGTGAGCATCCTGTCGATGCAGTTACTTCTAGCGACCAATTTCATCTGGACAGGTAGTGTTTAGAAGCAGATAAATACCATTAGTTGCTTTTATTTGGCTAAATATAGTTCTTACTCCTGCGCAGGTGGAATTAACTGGACACAGCATTTTTGACTTCACTCATCCATGTGACCATGAAGAAATTCGAGAGAATCTGAGTCTGAAAAATGGTAATAATGAAAATAGAAAAGAGTCGCTGTTTGCTTTTTAAATAACCAAATTAAGTAATTGGCTGACAGTAGAGATCTGTTAGTCATGGAAAAGGGAATTTTCATTTCTAGAGTAATCATTAACAGTTATTCAATATTTTGCAGATTTGTTTTGTTTTGCCAAATATTGCTTATATATGATAGCACTAAGAATTGTTTGCTTAGTGTTTTCCTTTCATCAAGTTAAGACAGGCATAATGTTCTCACTTGTAACACTTTGCAAAGATTTATGTGCTGCAAGCTAAAACATACGATTAAATGCACAAAGTCCCATTTAAGTTCCACTTAAAGTTTTAGGTCTGAGCTCTACAAACTGCTCTTCAATGGTCCATGCATCTTTGGTGGTCTCTGCAGGTAAATTATCTGAGAATTAGTTTGTTATTTCTGTCAAATCCTTCATGCTTATAAATAGAAGAAATCAAGAAGCAAAACTGAGAAAATTCATTTACTATTTTCCTTATACAGGTCCAGGCTTTGGAAAGAAAAGCAAAGAGATGTCAACTGAGCGTGACTTCTTCATGAGGATGAAATGCACCGTTACCAACAGAGGCAGAACTGTTAACCTCAAGTCTGCCACATGGAAGGTATCGTATTTTAGCCGTAATACATGGGTTTTATGTAAAAAGACATTTTGCCATGTAGAGAAAGTACATTCTAAGTTTGTTTCTCGTTCAAAAATCCTTATTTCAGGTTTTGCACTGCACCGGACAAGTTAAAGTGTATAACACTTGCCCTCCTCACACTCTGTGTGGATATAAAGAGCCTCTTCTCACCTGCCTTATAATAATGTGTGAGCCTATTCAGCATCCTTCAAACATCGATATCCCCCTGGACAGCAAGACCTTCCTGAGTCGCCATAGCATGGACATGAAATTTACCTACTGTGATGACAGGTAAACTTCACTGATTTTTCCTTTCCATAGGTGTTTCTACCTTCTTGAACAAAACAAGCAGTCCTTCCAAATGTCCTCTTGTGTGGACCTGGTAAGCAAGGACTAGAAGAAGGTCCAGTCTGTTACCAAGACAGGTATTCAGTGTCTCATTTAATCCATTTCAAATCTCAATTTAGGCAAAAGAGTATTCCTGTTGTATTTCCTCCTCCTGCTCAGTTTGGAATTCAAGTTCACTGGCAGATGAGGCAACTCGGAGCCATAAGCGTTAGCTTCTTGGGTTTTAACAAACTGAAGAGTTCACAGGATTTCTGTTCTTGTTTTTTAGAGAATATCTGAAATGACATGCCTTACGGACCTTAGTCAAGGACCGTCTTATGGTTGATTTGGCCCAGGATGCTATTATCAATTAGCTGGAAAGTACTTTATGCTCTAGATTAGCTAAGAATTGCTAAGGCATCCAGAGCATCTGCAGCTATGAAATGGGGTTGCAGCCTCTTGCTCAATTAAAAGCAAACAACCTTTGCTGGTTATCTGTCTGCTCCTTTTAATGGCGAAATGAAGGGGAGGGGAAGATCTTGGGTCAAGCAAGGGGCTGTGTCCTCTGCTCCCCACGTTTCCCTCTTGAGTAGAAAAATGGAGATCCCCCGCGTCTCTGCCTGCGTGATTTTCCCTGGGATCTCTGTGGCATTTCATACTGTCTACCTCTTCTTCTTGTCTACATATTGTGGTAACCATCTTCCCTCGTGTGAGTGAGCCCCAGATCCCTTCCCATGAAGTGTCCTCCTGCTCCCCATTTCCCCAGAAAGTCCTGTCTGTATTGTTGTGGGTTTGGTGTTTGTTTGGGAGTTTTTTAAGTTTATGAGATCATTCCTGAATTTAATATGAAGTTTTCTGTCTAGTGAAACTAGTCTGCTGAAATTTAGAGATGCTAGCAACTGCCTGGGTCTGTAGGGTTATCAGTGGGATTATACGTATGCTTGCATTTTACACAAAAACTCGTGGGATTGAGATCTTGGTTATTTTTTTCATCCTTCAAGGTTTTTTTAAAACTTGTGCTAAGCAAGATCATTATTTTAAACAATATGATGAAGCAACCGTATAAACTAGCAGTGTTAGCAGTTGTGGATGAAAGCAAGATTACAAGTGTGAAACTTGTGACTGACCTTCTTCTGACCTCTCTGAGAATTTAGCAGCAAGTGTGCTGTAACTAGAAATGTCCTCTGATGTAACTGCAATAAAACAGACTTCTTTTTTTTTTCTTTTGTGTTAATACTTTCAGGATGAAAATACTGATATCTCAATAGGATTTTGCTGATGGGGGCAGGGCAGGCAACAGTATGGTAGCGACTATTAAAAGCGATGTACCTCTGAATTACTGAGGACATTCAGTAGCAGGCTAGAGGAGAGTAACAGGATTTTGCATCACTCACATATCTCTGCCAGACTTGATGCAGAAGCAATTATAAATGAGAACTAGAGGGACTGATACTATCCCATTAGATACACGTACTTATTTTAAAAAGAATGACATATTATGCCCTGTCTTAGACAGTAGGAATTGATTTATGGGGAAAACTTTTCACATGGCAGTGAAATACAACAGCTTCCTCTGGAGGATTTAACTTGTAGGGAATTTCAGAGATTTTTCTTTAAAACCGGGTAACAAAACAGCACGTCTTTTACTAGATAGTTTTGCTTGGATGTTTCATTCATGTTTTATTGAGATTATGATAAAGCTGTAAAAAGCCGGCCAGGCCAGAGAGGTAAGAGACCTCATGAACCTTTCAGGTTCTTCCCAGCAGATCCTCCTGGCTCTCACTTCCCTCCCAGAGGGATGTTGATTTCTCTCCAACAGGCAACACATCACTAGACACATAAAAATGCAAAACACTCATCTGTTCTTATCAAATTCGGTGCTGCTAGACAAATTGTATTGAAGGAGCAGCTTATGCCAGGAATGTAAATCCAGGCCGAGGAGCGGGGGAGGAAAAGCAGCATGTGCCAGTCAGATGCCTAAACCCTTTTCAACCTGCTCTGGCCTTTCTGCAGTGAAGCAGCAGGGCTGACACAGCTCGTTTCTCCTTAAGAGATTGCGTGTTTCCAGTTCAGGGCTGATACCATTGAGGGCTGCAGCGATCTGAGTGTCCCCTTTGCAGTTCATCTGGTGTGGGAAGGTCTGCTTCCAGGGGGCATTAAGTTTTTATTTTTAAAGCATTCAGTTAAGTAAACTCTAGGATTTCTGAGGAAGTAGCTTAATGAATGGCAGCTGTGCTGGACCTTACTAATGGAAGCATCCACCATCAGGGTGAAGCTTAAGTGGGTGCAGAAGAGAGCTGCCCTGGCACATGAAGCTGAAATTTATCCTTGCGGAAAATGAGGATCACATCTGTCAGCTCCTCAGGAAAGCTCGTAGTCTCTGTCTGTCACAAAGTGACACACAAAATATAGGCTGTCCACCTTTCAACACTTTGTAACAAAAACTAGTTGGCTGACATGACGTGCCTTGATTCTTTTGGTTTTTCCTCGGGAGGGTTCAGGACAGATGTGATATGAAGCGGGCAAGACTGGCCATCCCTCATTTAAAACGTGTGAGACACTAGCCCATATATTTTGCTTTCCAAAAAATAATTTGTGTATGTGGGCCTGTGACTCGCCAGTGGTTAGGTGGGATATGTTTGTATTCTTAAAACAGCTTTTGCAAGGTGATGAGCCTGTAAAGAAAGGTTTGCGAGATATAAATAATAAAAATAGGTTGTTCTGTTAAATGGCTACTTCGGCCATTCCTGGAGAGCGATTTAAAAATGTTCCCTTGCTCCACTTACCTTGGCTAAGTGGTTTACAGGAAGGATTATTTTAGCTGTAGTACGGAAATGCTGATCAGTGGTACAATTCAAAAATCCAAGTGAGGATTTAGTTCAGCCGCACAGTGCTTTTGTGTCAGGGAGGATTGCCACTGAGGGTGTTTTAGTCAGAAAAAAAGGCAATTCTTTGTACGAAGGCAATTTTGTTACCTTGGTGGCATAGCTGATGCTCAGCACATCTTCCCCTGCAGGGCCACAGGGGCGATGGGTAGGTACAAATGGCAGCTGTATGTTTCTGTGGTGGAAAAATACACAAAAGTGAAAACTGTGTCTGAATTTGATAGAAAACCCCGAAACTACTTCAGGTGCCCCAGCAACAGGCCGTCTCAGCCTTTATGGCTTATGCATAACAAAGGAAAACCATACGCTGTGGTTTGGGAGGGGACCTGGGTTTTGAAAAGGGAGGGTAACGTGGCATCGTGGGTGGTGTTGGCTTTTCACCTTCATCCCTGAGACCTCTCTGGGGTGCTGGGGAGGGGAGAGGGAAGCCGTGATTGCTGTGGGCAGCATGCGTGAGGGGAGAGAAGGATAAGGAAACAACTCTATTCTGCACGGGGCGCGATGCGCAGGCGGCGGCTCCGAAGGCTGCGTCACAAACCAGTTCCCTGGCACCGGCATGCTGAAAAGCGTATGTTCCCCATTACTTTGAAGGCATGGCTTGCTTTGGGGAATTGTATGTTCCTGGTTACAAGAAACCCAATTAGTTATAGTCTTTTTTGCCTTGTCTTGATTGGAACATTTTAATGGAAAAACTGAAGAAGAAAAAGGAGGAAAGGGGAGGGTGTATGGTGATTCGGAATAGGACGCTGCAGGAGGATGCAATGCCAATAGTGTTGGTCCCAGTTAGGTTTCTCCTAATACGAATGTACACGTGGGATCCAGGCTGTGCCTGACTGAGAGGAAGCTGAGTTGTATTGGGCTTCCAGATATGTCCCTGTAAAAC
The DNA here is from genome assembly GCF_964199755.1 of Larus michahellis. NCBI lineage: Eukaryota > Metazoa > Chordata > Aves > Charadriiformes > Laridae > Larus > Larus michahellis. The sequence goes on from NC_133898.1 coordinate 35,153,760, forward strand.
AGAAATACGCAGGCGCGAGACCTTATATGAGGGTTTAAGTCAGTTTGCCACTTGACCTGTATTAGGGAAATATTTTTAAATTAGTTCAGAATGCAAATAGGCATTTGAAAGGACCTCCTGTCCCTTGATCCCTGTTCAGGGAGGAAGTCCAGTATGGAGACAATAGTGGTGATATCTGAAGCCAAAGATCCAAATTTGGCAAAACTGGCTTTTGGTATGTGCCATATTTAAGAAAAAACATAACCGACTTCTTTTGTTAATAATGAAACTTTGATTTAGATGGACCAAACAAGTAGGAGAGCCAGAGTCCTGGTGCAGTTTTTAATGTACCCATCTAGTTGTTTTGCTTAGCAGGGCAGGTACACCTGACCAGGCCAGCCGTCCCTCTGAGGAGTGGATGGGGGTCCCAGGGTTTTGCATTTTATTTTCTTCTTTGGCCTGGGTTAGAGTGGAAGAAGCCATGAACGTTTTAGAGAGGAAATGTGGGTACTTGTCAGGACTGCCGCGCTGCCCTGCCGCCCTCTCTATAGCAGGCTGGCAGAGTGCTTTAACCCCAGGCGCAGCGGCTGGGCTAGGATTTAATTTTTTTCTTTCTTTTTTTTTTTTAACTCATTCTGCTTTAAGTATAACTTTGTTTGTTTGCGTGTTCCCGTCAAGACCAATTTAACTTCAATAACTTGGGAATGGTTTGAATACAGAAAGATTTTGTTGAGATCCACACCCTCACACACACAGTCCACACACGGCCCGACGAATATACACCCAGCTCTTTTTTTACGAGCAGTAAACATTACAGCAGTCTTTCACAAAGAGCCTGACTTCTCAGTCCTCACGATACTATTTTAACTCAAGAAATGGTATACAATAAAAAGTTTTGTGCTCCTATAAAGAGACAGAAAAGCACAATTTTAAGAAAAACCAAAGCACTTGAAATAGCTCATCCCTTAGGAGATGCAGCCTTTGAAGCAGTGAGCTTTGTTTGCTTTGCCATCTCTCAAAGAGATAAAGTAGGGCAAAGTTGTACAGATCTAGAAATACAGGATTCAGATCGCTTGTTTCTCCATTGTGTACCCTAAGCACAAAACTTTGCCTTAACTCCACGTCCTAAGAAATGGGTATATTAAGAGAAACTAAAGTAGTGCTCAAAATAGTGTTTAAGTCGCGGTAGTTGGGACAGATTCGTTACTGTGGAGGGCTACTGCCCACCTCTTTAATGTGTTTTCTGAGATTTTGACCTCAATACATCATGGTGACAAGTTTAGCTCAGAAAACTGAAGGGCCAGTCTGGCAAAAGTAAGATTCTCCCAGAGCTATTTGTGCTTTCAGAAACAAGTGGTGAACAGGAGAACAAACAGCCTCTCAGCCCACCTGTCTTCTTCAACAAAAATTATTATTATTATCCTTCTAATTGGCACCAATTTAGCTTTTACAAATGCAAAGGAAACACAAAGCCTACCATGGCAGGAACGCCATCCAAAACCACCATACAGTTTGTTTTCCAATTTTGTCATTCCACAGCTTGCACAAAGAGCAATTTTCCTGTCTGGTGTCTAAGCAAAAGTAGGAGTCTTGTGTTCTGGACTCAGGTTTGTAAACGACCCTTTGGTCCCACGGGACGTATGCATTTCTGTGACTCTCTTAGTTAGGTACTCCTCCTCCTCATAGCTCCGTAGGATGCTTTTTCCTTTGCACTTAGTCCTCTTGTGTATTCACTTGGCATGTCGTATTGCTAAGAGGAGGCTCCTGTGGAAAGCACACGTGGAGTTTGGAGGGTGCACCTCACTTGGTGAGCCTCAAAATTGATGCTCAAGTGCGGTCAGTGCAGAGACCTTCGCCGAAGCACTCGCCGCCTCCTGGCCCAGGTGCTGTTCGGGCTCTCGGCTGTGGCCAGTCTTCCACGGATGTTTCAGGAGGGTCACGGGACAGGTGTGATGGAGACAGGGATGGAATTGGCTAATCTGATTTCCAGCCTGCCAGCCTTTTTTAAGCTTTTTCAGAGTCAGCAGCACCAGAGGAGGAAGAAAGGAAGTGGGTGCCAATTCATGCACCCAATCCCAATACTGCTAGCAATTCTTGGAGAGAGAGAGGGTGTTTGTTATAAAATAGTGGTATTTTAAAATCTATCTAGGAAACACTGTCAGCCAGCTCTAGAGTTTTTTTGGGGGGATGGGAGAAAGGAACATTCTATAATTTTTTTAACAAATCATTTCATTCCCAGGAGTGTTTAAAGAGGAACGTAATGAATCTGAATAGTAGTTACAGGTTAACAGTTTAGTTAAAAAGGGCATAGAGGCTGTTTGGCTGTTTACTTTTTTTTAAAGTAACTATTTTAAAACAATTACTCTTGATTAGTATTTCACTTTTCCCAGGCATGGGTTTAGAATTTGGCCAGTGTTGCGGGGTTTGTGGGTAATTCTTTGATATCTTCTTTTTATCTTTCTGTGCACTTTTTAGTTGGTTGTAGTAAAAAGATATCAACCCACCACTTGCTATCTTTCGTCCAAGATTACATTAGATCTAATTATATTTTACATTATCACAGGAGCATCCCACCACAAGTCATTCTGTGCCATGGAATGACCAGAAGAGTAATTTTATAGTGAGGGCGCTTGTTATGAACAGCGAGGAGCAATTTGAGAGGGGAATTACAGGATTGGAAGAAACAATTTGGCATAGAGATTGCCATTCCTGTATGATAAGAGTTAAGAGTCCCTCAGCCTGCTGTAGCACGTTGTGTTCTTCGGTTGCTATCTCAGTTCCACTGTTGACACCCATGAAGGCTGTAATGTGGTTTTGGACTTGCATTGGTGCTGCTGGGTACATGATGCTCCTTTTTTTTCCCATTATCTTTATTTCCTTTTCCTTCTCCCCACTCACCACCCCCCCCACACACACACACGCGTGCGCGCGCACACACACACACACTTGGCTCTTAGCTCTCAGTGACTGGATTAAGCGTAAATCCTCAACTTCCTGAATTTTAAAAGCCTTCCCCTTGTGATGAGCTCCAAACTAACCAGGATGGTTTTATGATACTATGCCATGATATAACCAAAGGCCATAGTTTCTGTTTTTAAAGGCTGTATATTTACACTGGTCCTGGCAAAAGCCTCTGGCCACTTTCACGCAGTCGGCTGGGGCACACTGGTAAAGGCAAGCAGCAACTGTATTTTGGGAGCCTTACTTTTATTAGGGTTCCTTCTGTATTTGTTGTTTCTCTGATGACCAACTCATTGTGAGAGCTTCTGTTTTTGTTAAAAACGAACAGGCAATTGTGGTTTCAGAGCAAAGTTACAGATTTGACTGGAGTGCAATTGAAAAGCTGAGAAGCTTGTTAGTGAAGAGAGTCAAGAAAGCAACTCTTTTTGAAACCTGATTCAAGAATTTCCCCTTTGTCAGTCTAATTGTAAGCATAAATAAAACTGCAAACATAAACAGAAGAGTAAGTCTTTGGGGGAACCCAAAAAAAATTACTAAATTCTTTGCTAAGCTAAACCATTATTAGCGAACCCAGGTTCGTTCCATGGAAATCGGGACAGAGAGTAGTTTTCAGAGTGACAAACCCAAGGTGTCCCGGGGGGTATTCGCTATAGAGTTCCGTGGAGGCGAGGGAAAAGCTGACTCAACGCCTTGGCGTTCAAACCATACACAAAATAGCTCCATCTCATGTGTCTTCCTTGCTGGAGGGGGATGTGGGAGATGAATGCCATGTTCCTGCTCTGTTTGTTTTACAGTATTTACATGTCTGTCTTGTAAAGACATGCTCGTGTCTGGAGGGCTGGGCCAAGGCAGTCCTTCCAGGGAGTACACAAGCCTGAGGATGCGTCTCCTAAAAGTAGCAATGCCACGAATCAAACATGGTGGTGGCAGATATAAAGCCTTTCCAAGGGAGTCAGTTGCGAGGCATAAAACTCGGGCACTGCCGTTGATGGCAGCAACGTGCTGCAAGATGTGACCATTCCTTTGCAAACCCTCCCGGCTTTTCAAGGTTCATGACAGCTTAGTGGTCTGTTTGTAGTCATTTTTGATACTGCTCTCCGCGACATTACAGGTTGTTATTGCAGTTTAAAAGCTAGGAAAAGGCATCTAAGAGTGTTGTGGCTGACTTGGAAAACAGTAATGTTTCCTTCTTTCCCCAGAAGATACGATATCTTTGATTTTGAATGTATATAGAGGATTTTTTTCTTTTTTTTTAACTAACCATGTTTCCTGTAAAGTTGTGTGTGATGGTATTTCAAATTGAGTTTGGGACAAAAGAACCCTTTTCTTCCACCCACTCAGAGAAAATAATCTGCACAGTTTGGTGACCTATTTTCATTTATTCAGGAACTTGTGAGAAATTCTGCCTTGCCTGAGTACTCAGAAAGGCTCTGAAAAAAGGTCTAGTTTTTGAGATCATAGCTTTCTTTGTGTAAAATCCTACTTATTTTGTGGATTAGTCACCCAAGTAACCTAATCCGTATGCTAAAGTTCTCATATAATTGAGAAACACTAAGTAGAAGAGCTGAACCTTTTATTTTAACTGCCCTTAATTTCTCACCTTGCGTTTTTATTTTATTAAATGCAATACCCAAAGTAGTGATTTAATCCTTTTGTGTATGTTTTTTGAATGTACACGTACTTTTAAACCTGACGGTGCCAACCACTACCCCTCTCCCATGCATCTGATTTTGAGTGATGGTAGTCGGGAGTTTGTGCATATAGTGGACAGATTGAGAACTTCATCAGCCACGGTCTTCCAGTTAAGAACTTCTATATGAGATACTGCGCAAGAGGCCTGAGAAAATTTGCAACACACATAGTGACATCCCTAGGAATTATTATTCCAGTAGTAGTAGAAGGCATTTTATTCTGAACATGGAAATATTTCAGAAGGTGATCAGAAGTCCTCTACAGCTCCTAATGTGTTTGGAAGTTCAGAATTTCTCATATTGTGGTTTTAATTTCGTTAGTCTAAGGACTAGAGCTGATAGCTGCCCTGCACGCATAAGGCTAAGGCGACCTGAATTTTAAACATTTGTTTTTTCCTTAACCCAGAATAACAGAGTTGATTGGATACCATCCAGAGGAGCTGCTGGGCCGTTCAGCGTACGAGTTCTACCATGCCTTGGATTCGGAGAGTATGACCAAAAGTCACCAGAACTGTAAGTCACATTCTTTATTTTTCTGCCTAGTTTGCACGTAAAGCACAGCTTGCGGGTACCTCAATAAGTAGTTGAAAATACAAACGCACCTTGTCTGTAGATATTCTCTGAGAACAGTATTTACGCTTTGCAAGAAAGCTTACAGGTTCCCCTGATTGTCCAGCTGAAACCTGCTGCTGATCTTTCCAGAGGGTCTGATTTTTGCCATAATTAAAACTAAAGTCGGATGGTAGAGAGCAGAATCGCTGTCTCTCTAAGGGATGATACAAGGATCAGCTGAAAATTTGAAAAGCTGAGTTAGGCAGTACTAGCCTGGTGAGAAGTGTGTTTACTGGTGGCATTATCCTTCTGGTGTGCCATTGGGCTCAGCAGGAAGAGCAGCTGTAAAAGGTAACAGGAATATTGCAGTGTATTTTTGAATGTCTTTCTTCTGCTACCAAATAACAACTATCTTCCCCACCCAAAACAGATGTGCGAGGAGATTTTCTAAAAGGGATATTCATTAAACAAATAATATATACTGCCAGGAACAGCTTCTTCTTGTTATTCTTATGCCTATGTGAACTGCCAGTTTTAGCTGTTTTAATGTAAAGTACCCTAATTCTTCCGGGAGCAGAGATCAGAGCCAAGATCTGCTCCCTCTCTTCAGCAGGCCACACAGTTACGCTTCCTCTCTTTCACACATAAGGTGCCTTCAAATTATTGAATTAAAATCTTCGGTCTCTGTCCTTAGAGTTGGCGTTATGGCTGGAGACAGCACGGTGCACTAATGCACAAATGACATTTCTCACCCTTGGCTGTTACAGCCACTGAACTAGTGTATGGGAGAGTTCTCAGCAGCACATCACTAAAATGTCTGCTGCTGCTCTTTTTATAAAAACAAAGGAAAGCTCCTAGACTGGAGTCCACAAACTGAAAAAAAACCCCACCTTGTAGTTAGTATGATCAAAGTCTCTGTCCTCAGGAAAAAGGACCGTGACTTAGGTCATGTCTGTGTGGAATTGCCCACCAAATAGACTTACAGAAAGTATTTCTGTACTTCCCAGAGAAAAGTAGCAGCAAAAAGTAACTGTCTGACCTTAAGGGGGAAAAGGGAACATGCGTTAGCTCTAATGGCAAGGATTCAGGACAGCTTTGAGTTGAAATGTTACTTGAAAGAATGTTTGGCAGTGATTAAATTTGTGTGCTGTAAAACAGTGTTGGTATGAATCATCCTGTTTCCAGAGCTGCTTTTAAAAAAAAAAAAAAAGAAATCACACTATACTTACTGAGAGTTGTCTGGGAATGTATTTGTTAAAATTTTTTCCTAGGTAGTGCGTTCATGCTTTTAACAGTGAAAAGGAATTAGTGATATTCATAGATAGGATGTCCAGGCCCTGTGCTGGGCTACCAAGAGTCATCCCGAGAAATCAGTGGGTATGGCGCACTGTTGCTTTTGAATCGTTGTGTTGCAGTTCTAAGAATGGGACAGCACCGGGGAGGGAATGAAATGAGAGCTGGCGGTCTCTTTGGTAACAGGAGTGAGAGAGCGAGCCCTTGTTGGTTACCCCTATCTAGTTACTTAAACGAGACCACTGAGTTGGGACTTGCCCATGTAAAGATTTCTGGAGAGTTTCTAGTACCCATCTTGACCGCGCATTGATGGATGTTGTTCCTCACTCTAGCAATTCAATTCACCTCGTGTAGTGCAGAGTTTATGTCTAGATGCCATTTGTGCCTACTGAAAAGGGCCATGTCCTACAAGCTTTTGCTGTTGGGCATGAGGACTGGCGGAGAAGCACAGTGAAGGTAAGGGAAAGTCTAGAGGGGTGAGTTGTAGCAGCAGGAGTGCTGAAGGCACTGTGCGCTGCATGGTTTCTAAAGATTTAGGATCAAACTGTTCCATAGTGTTTATGATAGCGCGGGATTGACATGGATCATCTTCACTGTTGGAAGGACAGGACCAAAGCCTGTGCTGTGATAAATGCTGTTGCCCACAACAGAGCCATGATTTTACAGTGCCAGCAAATTTGACCCCTTTAGTTTTTCTAAGATAAGTACTTCCCTTGTCTTCTGGGACAGTCGGGCTTCTTACCAACTCAGAGAACAACCACAAAGGCAAAGCAACAGCAAGCTGTGACTTGAGAAAACACACATAAGACCTCCAAATAGTAAACCCTTAGGTCTCATAATGCATGCCATTGAGACATTGTTCTAATGCGCAGAGTAACCAAGCAGGTATATAGCTTATATACAACTTAATAGTTCTTCCTAGCACGTAGCCATACAGAACTTACTAGTTCTTCCTGGCCGTGTTAATTTATACATGGAAACATCCCCCTCAAAATCAATGTTCCGCACACTTGTATTTATTAAACAATTTTTATTAGAAATATGCTATGTATAGAGTATATATTCATGCAATAATACAGCCATCGATTCTGACAGTGCCAGCCATTTAGTGTTGTACAGATGCATAGGAAATACTAGAGAAGGGTGACTTTAAGTTTGAAGAGAGAGGGAGAAAAAACTCAAATAAGTCTCTTGGATAGAAGCAGAAGTCCTTCCATTTCCTTCTTTCTAATTTAGTGATAAATCGTGCCTATTGCAGTTTTACTGTACTGCAGTTGGTTGTTGTTGTGTTGTTTTTTGTTTTTTTTTTCTTGAGGTGAAATAACAACCTCACATTTGAGCAAGCCACAATAGTGTTTGTGTTCTTGGCTGGCAGTATAGTTGCATATAGAGTACGAAAGTCTTAATTAGTCACCGTCAAATGGAAGATTAGAATGTGTTTGGCAGTATTTAGCGTACGCAGTTTTTCACGTGTTATGCAAGCAAGATGAAAATCTCTGTCTTGTCAAATCTACACAAAAGATTGACTGCAGCGCTATATTTTCCAATCCGGCAATTAATAATCTATAATCGCTTCCAGTTAGAGTCTGGTCTTGTTGCCATTAAAGCCAATGGGAATTTTGCTGTTGACTTCAGTGGGGAGCTGAATGTCACCATCTGGGAGCTGCCACTTGGCAGTTCGTAGCAGAAGTTTGCCAAGCCTTCCAAGTGAATCATATTTCTCAAGTGTCTCTCAGCAATTGAAAAACAAATTTTGTGTTCAATTAAATTCATCCCTGCTTTCCCCACCTAAAGATAAGGAATAAAATTGGAGCTTACTTCATTGAGATATTACTAGTTCTGTAACTAGTAACAGTAGTTACTAGTTCTGTAACTAGGTACAGGTAATGTATAGTTTAAAAAAAAAAAAAAAAAGAGAGAAGCGAGAAGTTCACTCTGAAGGCAGAACCTTAAATGTAGCGTTGATAACAAAGTCAGCAGTTACAAGTGTATTAGTAATTTATGAGATTACCCCACGGAGGATCCTGCTGTACTTTATTATATCAGAACATGACATGCTTTGAATAATAATAATAAAAAAGATTAAAGCAGTAAAAAGCTTCTTTGTAATGTAACAGGCGCCTGCGCTGTGACTCTTATTGATGAGCTGATGATTAGGAAGCAGCGTAATTATGTTTCACAAGCAGAGCAGAACAGTCCAGTCACCAAAACACTTTGAAATGAAAGCCTTTTGATTTTGTTCCACCAGAAGTATTTAATCAATAAAAGTAATGTTTTACTTTGTCTAAATAAATCAAATGAAGGATGATTAAATACTCCTAGGAGAAGAAAACAAACAAACTTCAGAGACAGAAGGATAAACACAGCAACAATTATCTGCAAAACAGTTGTTGCATTTCACTGGCCTGGATTTGTATGTTTGTATGGTGGCGATGTAGGAGAGACTGACAAGAAATAGCTTCTGTTAGTGGCCACATTCGCAAGGAATTTTTTTGTACAAAGACTGCAGAATCCAGTTTCCAGCCTTACTGAGTCAAACTGCATTATTTTTAGGGCATTAGTTTGGTGGCATACTGTCTTCAGGTGTAAAAGCTGTTTAAAAGGAAAGGTTGCCAGTGTGGTCAGAGCTTGAGCCGAGCCAGTTCCCACTTCTGCTACTCAGTGCAACTACACCTGCTTACAAACACAAACCCTTATTAATAGGAGTAATGCTTGCATACTCCAGCCCCAATTTTATTGATGTTGGTGGACAATATTTTTCCTCAACTGACAACTGTGAATTACATGACAATATTCACTGCTTTTAGGAAAGGATTTGCAACACACAGGACACCATAAAACTTTACATGTCAGCACTCCAGAGCTCCATACTGAAAAGTCGTTCTCTTCAAATATTCTGAAATATTGGAGGTGCGGGGATTTCACCCTTCAGGCATCTAGATGAAGCTTTAAACCCAAGTCGCACTATTGTCACTTTACTGCTTGAGAAACACAGGCCAGTTCAAAAAAACATTTCAAGTTCAATAAACATTATTGGATTTGTCACACGGGTCTTGGTTCCTTCTAGGCTGCTAATTTCAAGCTGTTGCAGAGGAACAACACATCTCGAGCAGACAGACAAATACAGTAGTTCAGCTTTATTTTATTTCTCAAACAGTCCCATTTACATTACATTCTTAATTTTGCTACTTTTCAAAGAGTGATATTACTTCTTCAGCCTCTTAAGAACAATGCTCTGCTAGTGCCACCTTCGCTTTATTTGTGATGTTGATATCTCCTGCTCCTAACTCTAGGGTATAAAAGGAGATAGGTATAGATTTAACCTGTGAGGGGTTTTTTGGGTTTGTTTTTTTTTTGTGAGTATAGCTTTTAAATCATCTGATTCTTGGGCTTATCTGTCACCTAAATAAATACACTTTTCTACAGATCAGTTTGGGAGCCTAAACTGAGGCACTTCCAGAACAGGGACTTTCAAGAAACATGCAGTCAACAGGCATTATTCTGAGGGGCAATTAGGATCTTAAATTAAATGCAAAAAAAATCCCACACCGAGTGCTTAGACCATTTAAAGAACTCAAATGCCAGGCATCTTGAGACCTCAAATTAACATCCCCTTTTGTATTTAAAATGGCCAAATTTTCCCAAAGTTACACATCCTTGCTTACAAATATCGTAGGGTAGTTTTGCATAATGAAAACTCAGAAGCGGGTTTATTTACAACAAGCGTTACATATTGTGCGTTCCTGTCCTGCTGCATTATTTATCTCTCTCTGCCCCCTTTTCTCAGTGTGTACAAAAGGCCAAGTAGTGACGGGCCAGTACCGTATGCTTGCCAAGCACGGCGGATACGTATGGCTGGAGACTCAAGGGACGGTGATTTACAATACACGCAACCTCCAGCCTCAGTGTATCGTCTGTGTCAACTATGTGCTGAGGTACGTCGTACAGGACAGAAAAACTATATACACATTCACATGCTGGAAGAAGTGCAAAAATCAGAGGGTCTACTTATTCAGTGTCGTTGTTCTGAAATCAGTTTAGTCGTGTTTGTTCAGTCTTGTTTACTGATGTTAGACATCAGTGAAAAATGCGGCATGCCCGTTCCCATACACGCTGATGAAATACACCGCAGCCGTTTTCTTCCGCAGAGTATAAAGCCTGCACTGAAGATTGTATCATGTAACACAACGGCTAATATGTTTTGTTTTTCTAATGCCATGACAGAGAGATAAAATTAAGTAGTAATTGTATCTTATGTTGCTAGGAGAAGCTGTTTTCCATCTCAGAAATCAGGACCAATCAGGAGTTTTGCCTCTGTTTGGCAAAACTCAAGTATTTTTGGTCCTAGATGGGGCCAAAACAGGAAATACTTATTTGAGTGATAGTCTCTAGGTCATTATAGCCTCAACTACGGCCCTTTAAAAAGCAGAGCAACAAAGCCCTGAGTATTCCCACAGAAGTCCTGACCACACTCTCTGCGTCATCCGAGATGGTGGTGCTCAGCAACGCTGGAACTGTGCCTCGCCTGTTGAGAGCCTGGCATGTGACTGAGAGAGGCCAAAACGCTTGTATGGTCCCCAGCTTTAGAGAGTTTGTACTGCCTACATTACCCACGTCTTTTTTTTTTTTTAGAGTGCAAAATACCTAAAACCTATTTTCTTGTTAGTGAAATTGAGAAGAACGATGTTGTGTTCTCCATGGACCAAACGGAATCGCTCTTCAAGCCTCACCTGCTGACGATGAGCACCACCTACGAGAGCGGCATCCCTGGCACGGAGAAGAGTGACTTCTTGTTTACTAAGTTAAAGGAGGAACCAGAGGAACTTGCTCAGCTGGCACCAACACCTGGCGATGCCATTATTTCCCTGGATTTTGGTTAGTATTTGTATGAATAATTTTTGTGCAACAGAGAACCACATATGAGCCTACATTTAGAAACTTAACAGACGCGGTCTGTTTGCTGTGTGTACAAAATGAGGAGTAATGGCTATAAGAGCCCACGTGCTCGCACCAGTGGAAAATTTCTATGAATGAGAGCAGAATCAGGCTTTCTTGCTGAACTAACCAACATGCATTAAGTCTATGCCAACTTATTGTCATGGCAACTAGGAGCAGCGTTTACTTTCAGTGAATAGCTGCAATTATATCATAACACAGCACAACCTAAAAGCATCCATTAATATTGTTAAAACTCCATGCAGGGACACAGAAGTTTGAGGAAGCCCCTGCCTTCACCAGTGCTGTTTTGACACCAAACAAAGCCTGGCCAGCAGAAGTGAAAAGCCACGCTGCTCAAGGTGAAACACTGACGATACCATCCTTTACAATGCCTCAGATTGCACCTGGCAGCAGTACTCCAAGTGCAAGCAGCAACAGTAGTTGTTCCACGGTAAGAAGAGCTTTAAAAAAAAATAAATCCATGTTATGTTTTGTATGTAAGTTCCATCAACATATGTCCCATTAATATAGGTTTTCATGTTAGAAGTCCTGTCTCATTGCTTATTAACAAGGCCCAGTGTATCTGTATCCCTCCTGTACTACGTAAATCTTAAGAATCAATAGCAAAAACATGTAATGGGAACTATATCCTGCTTTTACATTGCAGTCCTCATTTTCTCCCAGCTGTCCCTCAATAATTACTATAACCTATAAAACAACTAGTAGAAGAATGTTCTACCACCTTTCAAGGAGTTAGCCTTAAATAAAAAGCCAATGTAAAATGGTGTGGTCACTAGCAACATCACCCCAGACGCGTATGGCCTCTTTTTGTTTGTTCACTGGAAGTTATGGTCTCTAGTCCAGAAACTTGACACAACTCGGGCTTTTGAGAGGAGCTCCACAGAGTTCCTCACTGGAAGAATGAATGTGCTTTCAGGGCAATGTCCCCAAGAGCCGGAGCCACTCTTAGCCAGCCTTTACTAGAGGGTGTCCAATTTTAATAAAGACATGGAGGTAGTGCTAAGCATCTCTCTTCTTGACACAAGTATTTAAATAGCATACATCTCATGTTCCTCGTCTGCGTTGCCAAAAAAACATTTAAACAAAAACAACAACTAGGTTCCTTTATTGCGTGCGTTTGTTTATGAATATAGCTCTCCAATTTTGTCATGATGAGTAATCTTGTGTTGGAGAAAAGCATGTGATAGAAGCAGACAGTTTTGGGTTCTGAGGACACTGTATACCTAGAGCCTGGCATCGTAGGAAAGATCTGTTACTGAATAGCAGGATGCTAAGGCTATACTGTAGTTATCTTGCTGCTTATAGCAAATTCTTATTTGTGTGCAGCCAAGCAGCCCAGGAGATTATTACAGTTCTGTGGATGAAGATCTTAAGATTGAGGTGATTGAAAAACTCTTTGCAATGGACACAGAATCGAAAAGTCAGTGCAACTCCCAGGTAAGGAACTAATATCTCTTCCAAAAGCCATGAAAATCAGTCCTCTGCTAGCAAGTAGTACAGATGCATGCTGTATGTGCAGGTACAGTAACATACATGCAAACTGCCTTTGCACATGTACACCAAAACTCTGATGCACAACGCTAGCAATAAGGTACACTTTCAAAAGCTGGGGTGTAAATTTCTATCCCTAACTCTGAAGCAAGTGCCTTAGGATGTCACTGTGGTGGCACTGCTAAGAAGAAAGAAGCAGCAGAGAGCTTTCAGAATTTGGAAGCTTCTGTAGACGGGATAACGAATATAAGCAGCTGCACTTTTTTTTAATCTGGCCTAATGACTAGCAAGTAAACATCCTTTCTAGAACAAAATATAAATAAACTAATTCTTGCAAAACCTCAAAGGGAGAACGAAATGCCCCTCATAGCACATGTCTCCTTTAACTACAAAATGAAAACTGTCATTTTGGATATATTCCTCTTGTCTTACCTCCTGGAGGATTTCAAGGAGATGTGACAATTACTTGCACATGAAGTAACAAAGTATCGGTCTCCTGCATTCTAATCAGGATGTAAGTGTAGAAATTCCCTCTATAAATAACTTTCATCCTCCACTATTACAACATTACATCAAGTGAATAAAAGGTGTAAACCTGATTCAGCCCAACTAATTTTAGGCACTTAATTGAAATGCCTTTGTTAAGAGCTTGTGTTTCTTAATAGTTAAGAGAAAGGAACAGACATTGCTGGGTGGGTAGCTCAGACTTTAGGCTCACCTCCTTCTATTAATCCTATGGAAATTTTGGGTCCAAATGAGGTGCTGCAATTTGCCAGTGCAATTTGCAGACTTAGTAAGACACAGGTAGGCTGTAGTCCATATCCCAAAGAAATTTCATCTAGGTTCGGATGTAGAAACAGCAATGAGAGCAATAGAAAGAGTGGACAGACAGGAGGAAAACATGGGATCAGGATCAAACTTGGCGCAAGACTCGATATGTGCAAACTTCAGTTTTGTCAGACTCAGCATCTGCTTGCACAGGCGTGTCCCACCACAGCAGCAGGTTTGTCTGGTGGCAAAAATGCGTGTTAGAAAAGTGCCCCTGTCATGAACTGACTGGGGGGCCAACATTCATTTCCCTCTCTGTTCAGCTCTGGTCAAATGCCAAGAGAAATGAATTTACATACGACTAGTTCTCCAAGAGAAGGAAAAAAAAGGCGGGGGGGGATCAACAAACAAACCAGATTTAAGTGCAATAGTGTCCTTCCAACTACATTTCTTAAAACTTATGCATTTTTTTTCATGTAGCTGGGTTACGAGAAAGCTATGTATTCTATTTTAGCATGAAAAAGCCTGAGGTTGAACTACATGCCACATGTTGTAGAGTCTTGGCAAACAAGTTATTCAAAGCTTAACGAAACACAAGATCTAGTTCAGATCACTGTGATGTTGCAGGCTGCATGCAAGCTGCTTTAGCAAATACTGCTTATCTGGAAGCTTTTTTCTTCAATTTTTTTGTCCTACTTTGCTGATGATTATATGATGAAACGTGTATGCTAGTCATAGAAATAAGATCTTTAAATAGGACCTAGCCAGTTTCATGTAGGTAAATTTGGTGTACAGTGATTTTTTTTAGTTTCACATCTACCAGTATTTCATATCACACTAACTGCCACAATTATTATTAACGGTTAGTTTCTTTATCAACTTAATTTCTTTTTGTGCAGACTGACTTCAATGAACTGGACCTTGAAACCTTGGCTCCTTACATTCCTATGGATGGAGAAGATTTCCAGCTCAGCCCAATCTGCCAAGAAGAACGTCCGCTCTCTGAAAGTGCACAAAATACCCAGCAGAGTCTAAGTAGCATGAGTACCCTCTTCCAACCCCTTGCTTCTGCTTCACAGAATCAGTTCCTCCCAGAGAAATATTGCCCACAGCTATCAAATAAAAACATTAACCCTGGTCACGGGTCCCTGTCGTCGGTGTTCTTCAACAATGTGAGTAGGTCATCACTGCCACCGTACCATGACCAAGCCAGCACTCCCCTGTCTTCGATGGGGGGAAGACCAAACACCCAGTGGCCACCTGATCCCCCGTTAGAATATGTTCCTGCTAAATGGAGACTCATGAATAAATACTCAGGATCCCTATCAAGTTCCCCTTCAGGGCCACCAGTACATTCTCCCAGCATGCCCATATATAAAAAAAGGTAAGAGTTTTTGGGGTATAACTATGTATTTCACTCAGAAAATATTGGGGGCGAGGGCATAATATTGAAAAAGTCTTTTTTCTCAGTTAAACCGGAGTCGTCGTTTTGATAGGCATCAGACTGCACTTTTGGGGAAATGAGTGTGGCGCTCTCCCAGCGGCAGTCAGTCTTGGGGAATCAGAAGTGGGCTAATTTTTTGCTGCCTGTAAGGACGCATGAATGGATTTCCTGCTGGTTGGGTAAAGATTACCCGAGTAATTTTGCAAAGCCTGCCTAACTTTTATGCAGTTATAAAAAAATTCTGAAAAGGCCTACTGGTACAGCAGTAAGCTGGGACCTGTGCATGTTTTCTTATTTTCCACATATTTTTTGCACAACAAAAAATAGGGGAGAGGGAGGGATGATAGTACTTTTATTGTTGGCGTATGTAAGTGTTACAACTGAGATGATTTGAAATTACAGGGTGTTTTTTCTACAGCCCTTCTTTTGCTTGATCGTTTCCTTACACATGTGAACAGTAAGGGATGAGATGTAGATCAGAGTCTACAGTCCTGGAAGTTTCCTATCATAGCTAGAAGTTTCTCTGTAGGTCTCAGATAGCATGCAGCATGTGGATCATCCGTGTTGGTCATGCTCAAACACTCAGGGAATACATAAAATCGCAATGGTCATTTTAAAACATGAATCTGTGTGGTTTACCTGCAGTTTGCTTTCTGGGATTTCTTGTTGTTGGCAGAAATGCCAGCATCTGAATACACATCTGGAAAAAGAGGGTTTGTCCCCAAACAGCCACCTGTGTGTTCCTGTTTAGTATGCAAAGTAAGGGGACAGGCACAACCCTCAAAATGCTGTCCTTAAAAATCACATGACTTTCTTCACCACAGCATTTTTATGTCTGTCTGGAGATTCCTAGAGGCTGTTTATGCTAGACTTTCATTAGTCAAAAGTTTTCGAAGCTTGTGTGATGACTAACAAAAGGAAATAAAAACATTTGACTTTTGAGGTCTGTCCACTGTGATGTGTCAAAGACACCTGAAATGTCTTTAAATGAAGGAATCCATGTAAATGAACAAGACGGTTTAGATTTGCCTCCCTGCCCACTCACCCAGAGATCTTTTCTCCACAGGCCCCTGGATGCTTTTGGGCAACGAGGCATAGAAGTAAACCCAGCCAGAATTGCATTGTCTAACAGTTTGAAACTGAAACGACAACTGGATTATGAAGAACAAGCATTGCAACAGCTGAGTGGGGTAATCATAACAAATGCATCCCCTTCGCAACTTTGGACTCACCACGGTCATTGGTGTAATTGTTTGATTTGCTTTTCTTAACATTCTAGGGAGATCCGTCGGTCATTAACCCATCTCAACTCATGTGGAAAAGAATGAAATTTCTCAAAGGGGAAACCTGTTCCTTGGTTACAGAAAAAAAGTCTCTCAGCACAAGTGTTCTTACCGGTAAGACAAAAGAAAGTGATTTTGCAATGTTACACATTGAAACACAATTTTAAGACAGGTTGAATAAAAACAAAAACTCTTTGAAAAGGAAATGTAAGTCAGCTCTGTAAATATTACACTAAGCTAAAATTAAAGATCGGGTTCTATCACTAAGAGCTGAACAACTTAAGGTACGTTTGATAACTACTGGGTAGATGGTTTCATGTATGTTCACACCCTTGCTTTGAAGGTAACAGAGATCAGCTTAATGGAGATGGGTTTACCTCATGCTGATCCAGGGTGCGGGCATCTCAGAGCTAGAACTGATACCTTCCCTCTACAACGTTGTGTTTCCTTACACAAGCATATCTTGGGTGCAATACTACTTCTAGAGCTAGTGCTGTTTTTGGAATTCCTTTGTGACAAGACGTGGGTATGAGGATCACATGAGGATCACTTTAACTTTTTTTTCCCCCCCTACTATGTAAATCAGATGAATTTCTCTGTAACTCGAGAGGTCTGAGCCAACCAATGAATCAACTGCAACAGCAGCAGCAGCAACCCACCTGTGGCAGCCCTGGTGAGAATTTGAAAGCAGGAGCTTTTCCCCCTCCATTTTACAGTTCCCATTATCAGGACTATACTGTCCAGCCAGCTCATAAAGCGTCAGGTAAGAGCTGTCAAATGTAGACATTGGGAAATGCTGGTAATTTCATTCCAATACTGATTCCATGAAAGAAAAGACTTAAAAAAAAATATGGAGGAGGATGATAAACAAAGATCCAAATATGTATTCCTTCATAAAATGAAAAATTAGTTCTGTTGTTTAGTGTGAAAATTCAATGTTTACGTTTGTAATATATGAGGAAAAAAATATTTTAATACCTTTGTACCTTGGAGGTCCAGTCATCCTCCATCCATACTCTTGACTTGTGATGGAACTGATTAAATTGTACTAAACAACTTCACTGCAGTGCAGCATTGATATGGGAGGTTTGTAGGCTAGAGTTTTAACACATGCCTTCTAAAAGTTAAAAAAAGTAATTAGAGGGGCCGTGTATATGTCCCTTGTAATATAGGTGGAGCGCTCCTTTTAATATAAAAGGGGAGTGGGTGGCAATTTAGAAACTCTGGTGTTTGCTACAGCTTTCTTCATCTGCACCAATATAATTTTTCTCAGAACAATCTGAATTGGGGGTGGAGGTGAAAAACTGCACGCATCTGTGTGACACGCTTGCAAGAGTTTAAGGCAATGCATAGGTTTGCTCTGAAAGCTGTAATGGCTGGTGGTTTGAGGCATACGGACATAAACACAAAATTCAAATATAACTGGTATAAAGAGAAGAGGGAGGAGAGGAAAGAAGTCTTCTCTGTCCCTCTGGTCTCAGCACCACAATTTACTTCATTGATCTCTTCCAGGTATGACCAGTCGTCTGCTGGGGCCCTCCTTTGAACCCTACTTGTTGCCCGAGTTGACAAGATATGACTGTGAGGTGAACGTCCCCGTTTTGGGCAGCTCTACGCTTCTGCAGGGCAGTGAACTGCTCAGAGCACTGGACCAGGCAACCTGAGCGATCCTGCAACATTCTGTGGCCTATACTGTTCAAAACAGCTTCAGTTTTTAAATATATTTTTGCAAGTAGACAATTTCTAATACCAATACACTTTTACAGGATTTTACTTAGATATTGAACCTGTTCACGTTACCAAATAGTGGCCTTTTGAAGTTACTCACTTTATTATTCATATTAAAGAAATACATCTACTGTATTTTCTCTATTGCAATTAAAGTGTTGTTTAGAGAGTTTGATTACCCTCCCCTTATCTCATTACCTGTAATTTATACTCTGAAATTTTCTTCAAATTTCATGCTTATAAAAAGCCGTGGTATAAATGCCTCATCACGTGATACTTTGGCTGCAGTACTGCAAAGATTTATTTTTATTGCCAAAGATGAATGAAACAAATTTGATCTCCAACCACAGTTTTTTGTTGATCTGCCAAATTGAAATCCTTTGAGTCTTTCTGTTTTCCAGCATTTATTGTATTGTAACTTTAATAATTTTTGGAAAAGCATACTAGGGAAAAATCCCAGCCTTCTGCCTCCCCCTGTTCCCTTCATTTTTTTTTTATACACTTTGTTGAAAGAAATGTGAATGGTGAACTGCAATGTTTGTGGGTATCTGTGAAAGTTGCACATTGTAAGCTTTTTTCCTCAGAAGCAAATCAATCACATTCTCAGTTGCCTTAACCTGGCTTAGCTCTACAGCCACGGGAGTCCGACAGATTTACCCCAGTGGAGGAGTTAGACCTGGGTTTTCATTTGTGTTGGGGTTTCTTGTTTTGTTCTTTGTTGTTTCCTTAATGATTTTTTTAAAAAACCACAAAACAGATTTTAAAAAAATTATTTTTTTTTTTTAATTTGTCTCTGGGTCAGTTGTTAATCATCTTTTGGTACTTTTGCTGTATCTTGGACACAACAACTTTAAGAGCTGTTTCTGCTAGAACCTAGTAGTATTTGTTACGATATTGCTGGTATTTCAGGAACCTGACCAGCGGCCAGTACTAACACCTCTGATTAATGTTACCCTTTTTCATTTTATATGCTAGCTAGCAATATAATTGCGATATTGAATCATTAAAACTGAAAGTTAAAGTAGTATTTCCCAGCATATTAGGCTAATTCAGTTATAAATAGACAAAAAAAATTAAGGATTGTGTAGTGAGATGAATAGCTGGCAGGCAGGTCTCTATCATTTTTACTTGCCTTACATGAATCGGTAGCTGAAATGCCATTAAAAGTCAGTTGGAGATTTTTCAGAGCTCCTTTCCAACTATCATTAGTTGAGATGCACATATTTTTAAAAATAAGGCTTTGAATGCTTTCAAAGGCACAGGGATTTAAAAGTTTAAATTACACCGTATTTAAACAGCAAAAAAATTAAATTAATAAAAGGCAGGTGAGCAGTTCTGACTTTAAAATATATACAGACCTAGATATACCTTGGGATATATCATCTTGTTTCCTCCACTGGTATAAATCATCATAGCTTCATTGAAGAAAATGGAAGCGTGGCAATGTACAAAAGGTAAAAATCTGACCCAGAAACTTAAAACAAAGATACATTCTTTTGAGACTTCTGATTCTGCTGAAGCCTGGTTTATAAAATTGCTTTATATCATGCACTGACACTTGCAGAGAGGGAGCCCCGGGTTCGCTGAGCACTTCAGAGTTTGCTGTGAGTCTTAACCACACATACTTAGAAAAGCTGAAGATCTTTTGTTATTGGTACATAATGTAAAAAAATGATAGTCCCTATTGTAGGCAATCTTTCAAGAGTTTATTACCAAAAAATAAGCCACACCTAAAGTCAAGTTATTACCGTGTGGAAAAAATATATTGTAAGCAAAGTCAGATGAAAATTGGCAAGTCAGATTTGACAAATTTGCAGTGGCAAGGACTTAAAGGCTTCAAGGATTAAAGACACTTGAATACTGCTCTTCTGTTTCTTATTTGTGTAGTTTCAGCATTAAAAATGTTATACCCTAACAGTTTACTAAAACACTCTGAAAAAATATTCCATGTCTTAATATTAATCATACTTTTTATCATAATTATTTCGTAATCTATATTGCTGAATTCTTATTGACAATATTATAACTGTATGGGAACTTTAACTTGATAAGGAAATGTATTTTGACACTGATACCTTATTAAAGTATACTGATCCTAAATTCTTTGTGACTCGTTTGCTATGAATTTGTTATTTGTTGTATCATTGTAAAGCAAAAGTATTTATTAAATTATTTATAGAAAATAAAGGTTTGCATTGATCTTTGAAGAATGAAAGAACGAACAAAAAGTTACCCGTATTTGAGAGCTGGGAAGCAGCCTGCCAAAGGTCCGTACCACCAACGGTTCGTAGAGTTTACCCAGCTTTCCTCAGATGGAGAGCGAATGCCCTGCAGACGGCCCTTCTGAAACACGTCCTAGGATTCAGGCTGCTGCTTCCATTTCAACAGTGTATTCCTGTCTGAGGCACTGAGGGTACCTCCTGTAATACTAGCCTTTAAAAAAAAAGAAAGAAGAAAATTAAGTTGACAAAATGACATTTTAGAAGCTGAATTGCCACAGTTCCCCGCATTTTGTGGCAGTAACGTAGGCCATCATATTCTCACAGTACTGACAAGCCCATAAATAACGGGCTTTCCCCCATCCAAGCCTCTGCTTCACCCACCCAATGCTGCTGTTAAATGTGCCAATCCTTTTCTGTATAGAAATTGTCCGTTTTGCCCGTGTAATAACACTGATCACAACGTAGGAGGCCAGACACATCAAGACATTCAGTTCAAAACGTGCGCTTATATTCAGGCCAGACTGTATGGAAGGTGTTGGTGCTTGACCCTTCTCATGACTGGCCTTTGACACCTGCAGTGCCCACACAGGCACCGTTGAGCTTCTCAAACAGCAAATCTTCTGAATAATCTGCAAAATGGGCTATCAGTCATTGCCTCCTTTTCTAGATGGGATCCTCAGCAGGCCTAGAAAGTGACTCCTTGCTTCTAAAGCTGTTGCAATTAACAGTCATCACACAACACGCAGAAGTGACAAGCCAATGGTTGTGTGCCTGTTACGCTCCCTTTTAAATCATCCCATTGATCTTCAGGGCACTTGGACATCACGTCAGATCCTTGTCCAGCTGAGGGGTTAAAAAAAAAAGAAGCTATCTCTTAAATCGAGATTAACCTGTTCAGATCAATTTCTATCTTTTAAAGGTTTTAATCACTGACTGCTGCTGTAAAATAGTGGTGTGAGGCACTATGTTTTTGGGGGGGGGGATGTGTGGGGGGGTATCCCACACATTCTAAAAAGCTTCAAGCAGGGGGGTTGGACTAGATGATCTCCAGAGGTCCCTTCCAACCCTGTGATTCTATGATTCACCACTCCCATATTCAAGTAGCTGAAGTAACACAGTAGCAGTGCCTTCAGCTTCCCCTCCCTCCCCCCATGCCCTTTCTACGACAGCTAAACGCTTCTCACGTTAGTGAATTTTAGTGGCTTTTTCCTTCATGCGTATGAATGTCCTGGAAAGCTAAGCTCTGACATTGCAACTTATGTATGTACCCGAAAGAACCAAATCCTGGCCAGAAACATACTACCTAGCTTACACAACAGCTGAGCTTCGTGCTGCTGAGCAGGAGTTTAGTACAGCTTTTCTTAAAAAGTTGATTCCCGCCCTGCCCTGCCTCTCCCCCCAAAGTAGGCCAGCAAAAGTGCTTAAAAGTAAGCGTACATCCTCTTTCACTGCCTAAAAGCACCATTTCTTGGCGTCAGATCTCATATCTCCAACAGCATAGACAGAACTGCTCACAACTTGGCTGTTCAACACACAACTAAGTTCTCCTGAAAATTCGGCATTTCAGGTAAATGCTCATGGCTGGGGCTGGTCTCGGTCTCTGGCTGATTTTCAAGTCTATTCTCTTTTTTTAAAATGATCAAGCCCATGTTCTTCCTAGGCCATAGATTTCATGCAGGTAAGATTCACACTGTTTATCAACCAAACTGTTACAACAAAATACTACAGTAAATTCTCAACATCCAGATATATATGACTACTAGTAAAACTGAAAAAAAAGACGAGATAACTTGGAACAAAGTCCAACTATCTTTCCAGTCAAGGCACCAGCTCCTAAGCAGTACTGAGATCTGTAGGCAGCAGGTGATTGATGGCACTTGCTTGCAACAATAGGCAGAGCACAGGAAAACAGTCTAACATACAACTGGCTCCAGTTCTAGATGGTGTGGAATTTCATCTGCTACTTCTCCCTGAAGAGCTTTATGACTGACACTATTCACAGACATGTCAGATGTATTTTTTTTGGTTTTTTTTCTTTTTTTAAGAGCTACAGTGGAGAACTGGAATTGTTCTCCTAAATTTAAATAAACAGCATTTTCTTCTTTCTTTCTCCCCCTCCCAAACTCATTTATTATAGGCTTCCCAAGAGAGGGAGAAACAATTTCTAAGAAAAAACAGAGAATCCTCCACAATATTTTCTTAGGACAACACAAATCTGTGACATGTCCCGGTTCTCCTCCCTTAGCACAAGCCACCGCGCAGCTCAACAGCTGCCTTTCAGTTCCCTGGGGCTGTGTATGAGCCCTGGGAGCTCACCTTCACCCGCAGGGAAGGCAGGTGTGGAGTCCTGCTCCTCCGGGCTCCGGTTGTTGTTTTGCTTTCCTTAGTCAACTGAAGCCACAAAAGCACCACAGGAAGGCTCTAGTAATCAGTACGTACCCCATTTTTGGGTGTCCAGATCAAAAATTGCTTCAAGTTAATTAGTTAAATAAATACATAAAAAGTGAGGAAAAAACCACCTTAGCTACTCAGTTTGGAAGCATCACTGACATTTCTTTTGTCTGAAAGCCAGCCTGCAGTTTTGGCAGCTTGTGATGGGCCTCAGGTCTCACATGGAACATTTTTCTTGAAGAAGTCCTAAATTCCTGTAATCAAGGAGTTCCTGAATTCTCTTCAGTCACGCCTCTCGGTTAGCAATGTGGTTAAGATGCCTCATTAGGGAAGAGAAGCACATGCATGAACCTGGCTTGCAAAGAGTACCTGGAAGCCAGATGGCACCACCTACTTCTGCCTTCGACACCGGACAGTAACAGGCAGCTGGAGGCAACGGCAGCTGCGTCAGCCCCTCGTGCGCTACCTGCTGTGGAAACTGTGGCACCTTAACCGCAGCGGCTGGGAGGGCTGCTTAGACTTGGGTCGCATCTCAAAAACCACAACTCCCCTTAGCTTCATTAAAAAAAGAAAGCTTCATTGAAAAAAATAAAAACAAGCAACCCTCCCAAACTCCCCGCTTGAAAGGTCTGTGTTTAGGTCTTCAAATTACAGACAAAGCTGGCACCAGCACCAGGAAACCAGAGTGAACCACCCCAGGTATACTTTTTAAAATGACATGATTTGTAAGCTAGTGATTTGGGGTCTGACTGTTGGTCTTTGAAGGACTGGCACTGACTGGGTTTTGCAAGAAAAAGCGTTATACCAACAGCTCTAGTGACCGAAGCTCTGCGTCCCCACAGCACTGGCAAAGGCAAACCAACAGCGAAGTCTCTTGTGGCAGAAGAAACCTAGCCTCAAGCATTGCCTCCTCCAGGCATATTAGTGTCACCCTCCAGCATGGAGTTTCAGAAAGACCAAAGGTCCTGGCTAAACTATAGCAACACAGGACCAGCAGCTTGATGGCTTGTTTGTCCATCAAACATGGGAAGTCCCCCAGTCTCTCAACAGATGAACATGCTTCTTGGCTGCAGCAAGCAACCTTTATTGCTTAGCCTTGATTCCTGGCCTTTCCTCTAGCCTTGATCCCATTTCTCCCCCTAGCTCCCAGTCCTTACCCCAGGCCTGTGGTTTCATCGTTCTGGTTTTTGCCTCATGCTGCCTTCCCCCTTCCCCAGCTCACCTTCCCCTCCTGACAAGCCTGCTCCAACCTGCCCCATCTCTCCATGCCCCTCGTGGCAGGCAGCAGTTTTTAGCACGGATTCAGGGACTTCCAGTATAGGTTCCCTCTGGTCATGTTGTTGCCTTGGCCGTCTGTTTGATACGATTATCAGCCAGAACACCCAGCCCTTTTTGCCCAAACCCTCAGCTTCTGTGGTTTGTGATCCAAGCTCATGTTGAAAATGTACATATAGTTTTTCCTGCAGTTTTGGAGATGAGAGCAGAGTTGAGCAATTTACCCAGATGGCTGAACTCTGTGTGTTAGGCCAGAACAATTTCCCATCCGTAAGAGCAGCAAGTATGGTTTTGCTCTTTTAGTCCTATCAGCACCATAGAGCTAACACTAGTGGGAAGAGAATCCATATTTGTGGTTCCCCAAACCTTCTTCTCCCCATACCAATAACTTTGTGTCCAGGACAAAAATTAAGGCTGAGATAAAGAGAGGCACTTGTTAGAGCACTCCCAGATGCCGCTATATGCTTGATGGACACCAAAAAGCTCGCTTAGGGTGTGATTTCCGAGTCCAGCTGTACTCCCTGGTATTTTCAGCCCTGGGCAATCCTTATGCACTCACCCCAGAGTCTGGCTGTTCAGAACTTGGAGAACCCCAGGGTGCCCCAAAGGAGAGTCACCCATAGGGATCTCTCTATCCAGTTATAACCCTTAAGTCAGGAAAATCAAAGGTTAACATTCCCTCAGGCAAACTAAAACTCACTCCTAGGTCTACTGGAGCGAGTGACAGTAGAGTGATCACAACGCCACTTCAGCAGAGCTTTCCAGAATACGGCTTTTTCTAAAGACGTCGACAGGGACGCATTTTCCCAGTTACAACTGTTTATGCAACTGAATTTTATTTTAGATTCTCTAGTGAAAAAAACCCAGCAGCTTGAAAGTCTTGCTCTCTTTTTCTCAAAATGTTGGTAAATTCCGCCAAATTTGAGAAGGAAGGGGAAAGCACAAATCAAAAAAACAAACCAAAAAACAAAACAACATGATTGCCAAAAAAACAGACCGAAGCCTACAGCTCCCTGGCATTATTTTGTAGCATAAGTTGCACGAATTCCTAAGTGTCAAACCACAAAAGTTGCCCCATACAATGGGCCTTACAATCAATACAAATATATACCTTTTTAATTCAGCCCCTCCTCCACACAGCAGCACCACAACAGTCTTACACTGGATCAAACGGAGCATAAAATGGATGTCGTCATTGTCCATTTTTAGATGCGTCGCATGACATCTATTGGCTTTTTTCCTGGAAGAGGAGGCCATACTAATTGTGTCTATCACCTTACTGCTAACACAGATAGCGCTGCCCTTTGCCGCAGCCCCCAAAACAGAGGTAACAGAAAGCAAACCAGTGGAAGCTTACTGGGAAAGCCGGTTCCTCTCCATTATTTTAACTGCAGATGCAAACATCAAGATGAGCTTTTCTGTGCTTTGTTCAGCTACAGAGATGCTCGTATTTTTTAACTTTACCTTATTCACACCTTTTAGCACAGCTCGTGGCTCACAGCTTCAATTTCTTTAAGCTGCGGTCAGTTTTTGGAGCGCACAATATGATCTCTTTTAGGGCCAGCCTTATCACCACAGAAATCTCACAGATAAAGGAGACACCAACACTGAATACTTTAATTTTTGGTCAACCTTCCACTTCCTTTTCAAAACTCCTTTCTGCAGAAAAGATTCTGTTTAATGATAGGCAACACCTTGAATGCTATGTACTGGTTTTGCTCTTATCTAGCACCACATTCTGCCTTTCCCAGATCCACAGCAAGCAAAGTCCATGCAAAGCCACCCCAGCACTCTGAAAAGCGGAGACAAACCCCTGGCTTTTGCAACCATCAATTAAATCTTAATATACTGAATAAACACTTTAACTTGGGCTTTCATTTTTAGAGTGACTTCCCCAAACTCCTCCCTTACACGTCCTCCCTCCCTCCATGCAAAAGCAAGAAGAAAGCAACTTTAGAAAAAAAATGAAAGTCACTAAAATACTTGTCTGGGTTAACCAGGAACCAACGAAATATCTGGAACTCATTTAAGTTCATTGGAAAGACAGGGAACGTCCAAGTCAACAGTGCTCTCATTTTTCTTTCTGCAACACAGTCCCTGCTGGGCAGGGTTTGTTTGCCCTGAGGTTTTGTATTAGTAACACACACACACAGAGCTAAATAAGATTTTGTTCATCCGGGGTTTCTTCTGTCCTGTTCAATGCACAAATTCCACAAAACCGGTGCTGAAAATTACAAACAGGGTGAAAATTGCCTGCGCTCTGTGCCCAAGAACAGCAACGGGTCCCTCTGAACAGCAGACTGCCATGCTGGGCGTGCTCAAAAGACTCGTCCTGAAACCTGCTCAAAGCGGGTCCTCTTCAAAAGCCAGCGGGAGAACACTTTCCCTGGTGGGTACGTTTAGAGCGGAGCCCAAACAAACCACCTGGGAGAGCAGGAAATGCTCTCGCTGTCTCCTGCTGAGCCATTCCCCAGGATGTTTCCAAGAGAACAGAAAGAAGTGATCCTCCTTCCTCCTCTTCCCTTTTCCCCACACCGCGCCTCCTTTCCATGGAAATCTCTCACAGAGTATTTTGATTCTTACAGGCAAAATCATGCCCTGACTCATGCCAAGGAAAGAAATTCCACAGGTCTGCAAAGCCTGTGATACAAACAGGTTGCTGAGGGATGACCATTCCCAGGCCCCTGAAAATTGGGTCTTCTGTAGCCTATGGCAGGAACTCGTGCTCTCCACAGGGCACTCCTGGCCCTGACACGGGAACACCCAGTGTGCTGCAGGACATGCGGTGGCTGTGCCCAGCAGACATTGCTGTTCCTTGAGACCCGGGACAGAAGTGCAGGGGCCGAACAGGCTCTTCGCTTCATGTGCTGTCCCCAACACAGTTCACCTATACAAAACCCATTTACTGAGGTTTAACGCAGATAACGCACAATCCACTTATATATGGAGCACAAGGGTAAATAAGCCTGGCAATGCATTATTTCCATGGTTCATGGAAATACTTCATGGTTGTGCATTACAGAGCAACATCACCCACGGCAAAAGCTGCTTAATAGGAAATTGCCCCAGGAAGCTTTCCAAAAACCATGCTTTCCACTTCCACACTAGATCCTCAGGCTTCACCGCCTGAAGGGCAACAGCACAGTGCCCCCACTACGCTACTGTCCTGCTCTTCCCAGCGAGCCAAACCGTAATGGCAGCAGCTTGCCAGGACCAAAAGCAGCATGGCAGGGTCCCCCAGGCACGCTTGTGCTCCACAGCCCTCACTCACAACCGCTCACTTCACAGCAATCAGACACTTCCACAATTTGCTGCAAGCCCCTTCCTTTCCTAAGTACCGAGCTGCCGAGTTCTTCCCCTGAGTGAGTATCTCCACCTCGCTTTTTCACAACGTCCCACGGCATTTAGAAATCCTTTTCCAGATGCTCTTATTGGAAATGCAGACCACACAATTGCAAAAGGAGTTCTGGGATCTTATCTGTACCACTGTGAATCATCTTTGAAAGCAGCATTGCAGCGGCACGAAACGTACATTCAAATTATTTGGGTTTTTGTTTGTTTTGGTTTTGGTTTTTTGTTTTCTTTTGTTTTTTTAAGTGAGCTACAGAAGAAAAAGGATGTGGACAGCCGTGTGGCCATGTGCAGCACACACTGCAGTTGTACAGGCCTAGTCTGGCAGTATGAGGCATACATAGAAGTAAATCAGTCCATACCCAAGGACATATAGGCTTGTGGGACTAAGGTCTGTTAAGAAAACTAGGCATTCAAACCTGAATTTTAAAAATAATATGTTGTAGCTCCTCAGCTAATGCTAGATGTAAGAGACAGTGTTGCGCCTGCACTACACAGTGCCAGGAACTGAACTAATGCTGAAAGAGTAAACTTGCTCTTCCCTCAGGATCTCCAGACAAAGCCCAACCAAACAGGTATTTTTACAACAACGAAGGAAACAGGACAGAGTGCTTCTGAAGACAGAAGTCAGCAGGATACAAAGAGGCATTTTCAAAAATAACGCCAACTATTCTCTCCATTTTAAAACTGGAAACAAATAGGCTGTCATCCATTTCTACTCGGTCATAATGTATTCCTGCCCAATATTTCTTTCTACTGATAAATCGTTGCATCTTCAGATTTTTCTGCTCTATTTAAAAAAAAAAAAAAAAAAAAAAAAAAAAATCACCTGACTGACTTCTTTGGATTTTTTAGCTTCTTAGTGTCTCCCCTTAGCAGCTACAGCAATGTAATTTACAGGCTCTAAAAAATGAGCTACTTTGAAAACGTAACTTTTTAAACAGCTCAGAGAAGATGGCTGTCATCCTTTCATTTCCAAGCAGCAGTTCGTGTAGGTTTTAGTACAATCAATTCGTGTCTATGTCATGTTTCATTTTCATGCTTCATTTTACAAGCCCACTAATCAGACTAATGAGGTTGAATGTGAAGAAATCCCTTTGTTTCAAGCTGAACAGCCTCTGAAACCACAGTTATAATGGTCTTTCTTTGCTTATTCAATTCCTGTTTGCAAGTAATAGCAAAAAAAAAAAAATAGCACTCGAGAATTTTTTTGCTAAATCTTAAAGGCAGAAAGCCATGTTATTACAACCTCCCCTGTAATTCACAGGAGCTCGGGCTGTATATTGATGTAAGGGAGTCACAGTGCCTTCCAGTTTGTGAGCATGCTTAAATGATAATAAAAACTTTTTAACTGCTCTGGTAGGGACACAAATATGTTCCATACGTTCCAAAGCGGTGGCTTAAGACAGTCCAGTGGGCTAATGCCAGTCTGCAGGCAGTGGGGAGTTTGTGCGGTGCTGACCACACTCCCGCATCAAGGAGTTGATTCCCCCCGCGCCCACGTACAACGTTTCTAGCACCTGGCTGGGGACTGGGACCTTCCTGGTACGTTGACCCACCTAAACCCTGAGCCACATGTATATAGATAATCCACAGCAGGAGGCAGAAGCTGGGAGTGGAGATGGAAATTCCCACTCGGGGATTCATTACAGGCTGCAATACAAACCCGCCAGTGCTCCTCCGAGCTTTTTGTCACGAGTCAATAGGAGTACAGAGAGACGCACAAAGAGACTTACAAGGGAATACACGCAATTACAGGATGGTTCCACAAAAGGCGACACTGTCAACCCCCACACAATGCCGATAAACTTGAAATCATAATCGCAAAACGTCCCTGGTTTGAATTTGTTCATTCTTGAGATTTTCGTTTGTTGTTTTATTTTGGGTTTTTTTAATATCACACACAATTCCCCATCCCAGCCTTGCTTTGGAGAGCAAATAGAAGCAAAAAGTATATAACAGTAATTCGAGACAGGCTTGTTTCTGATCCTCTGAACACCTGAAGTAGCAGCCCAGACCATCTGTTGAACAAGTGACAAGTACATTGCAGAGTTAGGAGGCCACAGAGCACTCTACCACCAAGGTTACTTTGGGTGTCACTAGACGTGCTCAGTGTGAATACACAAGGTTCAACTGAGTTTCAGAGATGTCTAAAAGATGCTGGGTATATCTGTAAAAGGGCATGGAGATGGGGAGGGGGCAAGGTTATCTTTTTCAACTTTAGCAGCATGATACCACAACAAGCACAGTGCCACGGCTTAAATCCAGGAGAAGGACGGCTCCCATTCAAAGAAAAACACATCTGTAGACAAAACCCAGGCAACCTGTTTCCTCCTAAACCCATAAGTGAAACATGCGAAATATGATCCTGCTACAATACATCCCAGACTACGACAGAAGCTTCAGGTCCATCACACATCACCTATAGCATCCTGAGTTGAGAGTCAGTGGGACTTTAGAGGATTAGAACTACCAAGTCACTAAACGCATCATGCCACAGCAGGGGCCAACACTACCTCTGCAGGGGCTCTGCCTGGTTAACCTTCGACACTTTCCGAGGGGAAAGGAGGAGCATCACCAGTAAGATGACAAAGACCTGAGCAAAGACACCCACAGCGTAGTAGCACCCTCCACATCAGGTGCAGCCTGGCCTGGCTGAGGAGACAGTTGTGGGAGGACTGGGGCAGAGCACACAGAGGGTCACAGGACCGGCCTGATGGCTACCACCATGCCACACGTGCATGACTATTAGCCAGTGCCTACATCTACCCACAGAAACCAGACATTTGAAAGTGCATTTGTTTTTCTCCTTCACAGGAGACAAACCTGAGCCACTCCTCAGCAGCACCAAGGCAGGTAAATAACTGAGAGCTGATGGATCTGAAGACTTCTGTGCAGAATTTAGCCTTCAACTATCTCAAGTGATCCTCTGATGTTTAATTATGAATAATGAAAGAACAAACAAAAAGCCTGATTCCTTTCATGGATACTTCATAGGTATACGCTAATTATTTCAAATGGGAGCTTGGTTCCAGGGTGGCAGGAGTCGAGGAAAAGCAAACTAATCTGTTAAAGAAATAGAGCAAAAAGGTGTCAGATTTCTTCCAAAGCAGAGATTTTTGACAACAAACTGGTTAGTAAGCTAACTAATGACAGACAGCAATCCCCCACAATGAGCCTCAAGACACAGGTGTTATTAAAAATCGACATGTAGCTTTTCTGAAGTCCTTAAACACTGCACTGCCTCCCAGACGTGGGAAAAGAATAAAACTGCCTGAGCAGCTTGGTTTTGGCATAGAAAGAGAGAGTTAATTAAGGAATTGGGTTATTCCCAAACCGTGCTGTTTAAGAAACCCCATTATACCTGCTGCACAATAGATGGGATCCATTTTTTTTCAGGAACACTTATGTCAGATGTTAATTCAAGACTGTATCGCGTTTAACAAATACTCCCCTAAGACAACCTCCGTGCTGCCGAAAGAGAGGTAAGTCATGTCGCTGGGAGTACTGCAATCGGAAGCTCATGAGCTGGAGTGTGTGAGTGAAAAGCAGGTGACATGGCAATGCACATTGAAGCAAGTTTAAAGGTGGAAGACGGAACATCGTTCAGAGTCATCAGAGATACGGGAGGAGCAATGGAAAAGGATGATGGCGCTCCTTAAAGCGAGGGAGCGCAGCCTTTGCCATCCTAGAGCACCTCCCGAATTCTCTCTTGTTTTCGGCGCAATCTGTGTTTCGCCCCTCCGAGGCACGTGCCCCGACCTGAAGAATGTCCCCTCTGTGCTGCTGGCTGCAGCTCCCACGCTTGATGGAGCAGGGGGGTAGTCATCACTTCTTGAGCATTCCCTGGGCACGCTTATCCTCCCATGGGGGGCACGGGGGGGGGAGGACGGGACAGAGTCCCACCATTCTCGCACAGCTGTAAGGGCAACAAGCCATACGCAACTGGTAAATCGGCAGACACGTCGCCTCTCCAGCAGATGTGGAAACAGACTTTGGAGGCCCTCCTGTGTGAGGGTGCAGCTGGTACGGGGAGTGCCCTCGCCTCCTGCCCCCGCCACCCCAGCTGCATGGCGCAGCTGGGCACTCCTCCGGCCAGGGAGTACCGGCACGCACTGGCACGGGAGGGAGGGAGAGCATGGCAGAGAGGGCCAAAACGTAGCACGGAGAGAGCTGAGATGCGCAACAGCACCCTCGCCACAACACTGCACCTCTTCTTAGAAAGCCCATTCTCCAGGAAGCCGCAGGGACTCGCCTTCCCCCTCCGCAGCCACAAGAGCCTCCCGGGTGCACCAAAGGGCACCGGGGCAAGAAGCAGGAGCATCAGTTTCAGCAGGAGGACTGAGAAATGGAGGCCATGCCAGCCAACTCCCAACGTCAGCTTTTGCCTCATTTTAGCACCAGATGTTTGCAGACCCTCTGAGGGTGCTCAGGAAGGTCCTGAAGGTTAGACTTGATGCTACGTTTTGAAATTTAGAGGGTGTGTTGCACAGGGGACAGCAGGTTCCCAACTGCTGAACCATGGGAAGGAAAGAGTCTCTGTAGTCTCACAGAGAGGAACCAAAGGTGTGGAAGAAGGATGGGGGTAGCACCCCTTTCTTCGTTGCCTCACTGGTCTATTTAGATTTAAAGGTCTCTGATGCAGGGATTTTCTCTCCTTGCTGGTTTTCAAACTCTCAGAGGATGGAACCTTAAAGCCACTTGTGGGTCTACAGAAATTTCCATAGGTATAAACACTACGAAGCAAGGAAGAGGTACTTTAATCACAGAATGACAATGTATGGGAGGTATTTAAATGAGCCTCTACCTCTAAACACTTACCATTCACCACTACTGCTTTTGCACTATTGCTGTGCGCTTCTTTTTGCCTTAGCAATGCGTTACATCAGCATTACATATGAATCCTCTAGGCAATTTTTGGTCCCCTCTTCATGTCCAGCCCATATTTCCTTGCATCAATAAAAAAAGCATTTCACACAAGATAATCAATAGGCCTGCTGATTGGACTACTTCCTAACTAGACACAGAAGCATCACAGCTTCGTGACGACCCGTTTCCCCTGTGTTCCAAAGGGCAGGGTGTAGCGCTCTCCCTATTTGATGGAGAAACACTTTTTGTCTTTGGCATTTGTGTCACTAAAGCTAAGCTCACAAATTCTAATCATAAATAGGGGCAGGAGCAAGTCCACAAGCATCAGTTAATACATATTAATTTAAACCATGCAAACCACAGCATGACGTGCTGATTGCTCTGGTCACCAGGAGATCCAGGGCAGTTAGCGGACCCCTCTCATAGCAAGCTAACAGACCTGCCCTTGTGAAGTTAAAATGCTGAATTTCAGCTACAGGTCTAGCTCTTGCAGATGTCCCTTCACCATCTCCCAGCCCAGCTGCTATCCCTGCAGTTTTTAAATATTCTGGAGGAACCACCATATCATTCCGGAGAAAATTCAGCTGCACAAAGTGAGGAAAGACAAACAAAACTAAGTAATGTGCCTCAATTCCATTTCAAAACTAACAACCATACATTGCTTGGACAAGCAAAACCATTTGCAGAACAAATGATAGTCTACAGCCCACCAACAGGAAAGGTCACATTATTGTTATGGTTACTTTCCACGCTTAACCCTTCCCATCTCATTTGCCATTCTCTTCCATGCCCTCAGATAGTGCAGCCTGATCTCAGCATGGAGACTTTCTCAATTCAACAGAAACATGTGGAAGAATGGGAGCCTGTTTCACTGATCTAAACATAGGATGGGGACCTTAAAACTGTCCCAAATTGTAAGGGGCCCAGTTGTTAATAGCCTTAGGAAAGCAAGAAATAAGAGATACTTTATTACTCTAGGATTCTGAGCTACAGCTGTTGTTTAATAAAAGTTTAAAAGTTCATTCCACAAATTTTTCAAAATTTTATGCAGAGAAGTTGTCAAGAAACACTACAGTGTATCTTGAAGGTCATGCATGTAGAAATAAAAGAAAAGTAAACACTGAAACTGCCAAACTACCATCTTTCCCCTCAATTGCTTCGGTTCTAAAAGGATGGGTTTAAAGGCAGAATATTTATAAAGCAGGAAATACACAGAGTTTAATAAATATAACGGGGGGGACGGGAGAAGCATGTTGTCATCCTCCCCCTGCCCCCATTTCAAGCAAGATTTCCAACCTGAAGAAATGTGTACACATCCCAGAGTGAGTTAGTTTTGGGGGAGTAGACCTTAACACAAAAATATTATGAAACAGAGCAATATAGTTTACCAACAACAATAAAAGAGGAACATCACAATATTATCTAATTTATTCTTGGAGCTTTTTATTACATGTTCTCACCCATCCACCCTTCATACTTCTTCAAGGGAAACACACAGCAATAATTTGTGTATACTTTGCTCTACTCTACCATCTTTCCTCAATATAAAACCATTTTTTTTCCTTGAGGTGTTCTTATTAGTTCCTAAAGGAAACATTAACATCAGCAGATTTGATCACAGACAAAGTCTCCCAAATGGTTAGACAATGTTTATGCTTATAACAAAAAACCCATAACAGACTAAGCCCTCTGGGATGAGTAAGCAGAAAAGAACATCTAGACCAGCACAAGCAGTGTGCCATATTTTTCTTCATTGAAAAAACACCCCACAACTGTATAATACAGTCAAAAAGCTGAACTTTCTTTACCCTCCTCCAGTAACCAACGGGTAACACGTCTTTATTTTTTCTACGCAGCAGCCTTTTAGCAATAGTCTTTTGAAGGACAGCAAACCACGGGCAAACTAATGCTATCATCCCCCTAGGATCCCTGAAACAGTTTAGCCCTGATAAGGAGTTTTTAATGGGCTCTTCCTAGAAACACCCGTATTTTCTCATACACATTTACCTAAGAAAAGTGAAGCAAGGAAGCACGCAAATGCCTGTTTATGTAAGCTCATTCATGTGCAAACAGGTGCATGAATACCAAAGGCTGAGAACTGGGGATCTCATTTGAAGGTACTTTGAGTGAAAATGTCACGACTACAGGTTCTGGGTGCTGGAATTTAAAACGTCCCATGGGCTTGGTCATGACGACACACAGTCGGGTCAACATCGGGCTTCTGAAGGCAGATGCCTGATACCGAGTTTTTTGCATATATAAAAGCTGACAATTCAGTTACATAAATCTCAGACATACCTAAAGCTAAATTATATTGAATTTAGTTACAGATACACCACACCATATGTAAAGCTTGTGCACTTTCAGTTTTATATATGTAAAAAAACCCCATAAATACATGTTTTCTTCTCCATGCTACTCGGTTTTCCTATAGACCCCACAGAAAAGATGCATTTCATGGACGGAGTGAATTGTTTACCCTTCTCAGGGATGACAAAACACAAATGAACTCTGGTGTGGAGACTGAATTATCTGTATAAATGTACAATTAAGACAATATGGCCTGTTCAAGCATAATTACAGATGCAAATCCATCCCATTCAGAACATTTTCAAGCTTGGTACAAAACACAAAGAAAGCTAGAACTCATGACATTTTCTATCCATAAAGACAAGGTTTTAAAACTGGCTTCTGAATCCATTGGATAGAACAGAGGACTAAAGCTCCTTTAAAACATTTCCCAGCATGGACCACTTATCTACAGGAAACTCATAAAATCCTCATTGTGATAGCAAGTGATCGTCATTGCAAGTGATCAGCATTGCAACTGCTCCCACAATCGCCGAGATGCCTTCTGGGCTGTTTATGAAGGAGAGTCAGAGGAATTACACAAGTACACGAGAGTTCAAGAAATGTTAGACCCAAGATTATCGTGCATTTCCCCTCCACTGTGCCAGTGGTAACGTACCTGTGACCTTCCACTGTAACTCTGTAATTTCCTTTCCTCACAAAACCTGCTAGCAAAGAAATCCCGAGTGCCTGAATTTTGAGTACCTGCGATGGAAGAAAAGCCTCTAGGTCATATTCCCACAATCCAGAGCTAGACTATTTGAAATGGATCCAGATGCCACTCCTAATGGCCCTTTTTGATGAGCAGAAATCACTGACTAATGACGCCCAGGAGATATTTTTCTACTCTCTGCAGAGCTACCATCAAGATTCTCTATTCTCCACCACTGATGTACATTTCTATCATCATGGCATATTGTCGCACCTTTTATTTCCCCCCAATTTTATGCCCTCTTTCCCTAGGAAGATGCCAAGAATCACTCCATCGTACCATGAAAACAACTAACTTTCCCAACAGGTCGATAGCAGCTGCTCCTGAGCATCTGGCTTAACCTGTTGCCAGAAGCATAATTATCACTTACAATGTTCAACTGCTTGAGATGTTGGCAAGAGTCACAACTTCTAGTCTGCTCCTTTTTTTATCCATATAATGGACAGCAATTATCAGAGATAAACTAGAGACTAGAAAAGTCCCTCCCATCTAGACTTAAGTGGTAAGAGCTGCCTTCTGAAGATATGATTTTATATGCATTTGGACACAGTATTCATAAAAAAACCCCAAACTTTAGTCTTCAAATGCCAGACTTTCTCCTGGTTCACTCTATTGTCAATGACAAGAGGCAAATTATTGCATGGGGCTACTCAGAGCCACCACTGAATCACCTGAGGAAGGACCTGCCTTTGATTTTGGTGGTACTTACAAAGACATGATAAAACACACACGGTCATAATGAAAGAAGATGAAAGATCTTTGGACTAGCTAATTTATTGATAATTTTGCCTATTTGGTTTCACGTTCTCATCCTTTGCATACCAGATAAAACCCAGACTAGACTCCCCGATATCTTTAATTTTGTATGCTCCACACAGGGTTGACATTGATAGTCCCATGTGTTTTGAGAGCATACTAGGACTGATATTCCTCCTGAAACCAGAATCAGGGTTTCTTCTGTCTGGAGTATGAGAGTGTGAACTGTTCCCAGTGTAACATTTGATATGGTTTAGATCATCTCCTCAGCTGAAATTAAGTTTATAACAGAGAAAGAAGCTAAGAAGGGAAAGGGGTAAGTGAACTTCTAATATTGCTAAGAAACTGCTGGACAGGCAATAACCTTATGTTACAGAGTTTAATGTTTATTGGCAAATAAGCAAGCTGGAAATTATTCCCCTCTTTGACATGGCTTCCTGCCCAGTAAGCCGGTTTCCATCCAAGTTCTTCACATCTTTTCTGAACATGAGCTCTTCTTTGTCAAAAGTGATCCTATCACCCAGGCTCAAATGTCAATCACAGTTCATGGCTAGAGACATGCCTGTCTTGTACTGAATTCACTCACGGGTACCTTGCCTCCACAAAACTGTCTTTGTTTTTATTCATTAGGTCATCTACATAACCTTGTTAATAGGGGACAAAAGGATGTAAAAGCATTGCCAGAGCTACTCCTTTACCTCCTTCCCATCCCCCGAAATCAACGCTCTCCTATGTATCCTGTGAAAAATAAGCTCTAATGCAGAGTTGAGACCTACTAGCTCAACTTTAAAACTGTATTCTTTCTTGTCAAGTATGAACATTAACTTACTCTTTTAGACTTAGGGGGTGTTGCGATGTCGAAGCATTCACCTCCTGCATTTTTCATTCTGCTCAAGATTTTTCAGGCTTGAATTCACAGACTGTAACCATGGTTTGCTAGGAATGGAGAGAGATCATGACCAAGAGTGATCTCATTCACTCCTGTACCCACTGTGGATTCTCATATCTTACAAGATATTTCAACACTATAAACCACTTGAATTAGTTTACCTATTCTTCGTTTCTTTACTGACCCTAGAACATCACATATGCAATGTCTTTTTGTAAGTATAGATGTCACCAAACCATTGTTGAGACTTCATTAGTAATCATATCTGCTTTGCCATAAGCATGGAAAAATTGAGTAAAGAATTATTCTGTTTTGGTCAGAGAAGCATAAGAGCCTTTTTTAAAATTACATTTAATTTAGAGATAAAATATAAGCATAAGTATAAAATGTAGTAGTACACACTTCTGCTCGTGAGACTGAAATTTGCTCCTTACACTAGTATGAAGCTCCAATGTAGCTCAGAAAGGAAGTTACACAGGTTCTTTTTCCCTTAGTTTCTCTGAGAATAAAGTGAAAATAAGCAGCAGTCATTACTGAATATGACAAGGACTTTAGAGACTAAAATGCTGTATGCAATGTTCCTTATAATAAAGTGTACAAGTGTTCTTCCATCTTCAATATTCACAGCGAGCGTTTAAAGGCCACAAACTTGAAGAGCACATTATTAAATTTTTCTCCCAAATGCAGCTGTCAGGGTGGAATAACAAAAATACTTCTCAAGCTGTTTTTATTGTGCATGTCTACGGGACACAGGTGAATACCTATGCGATTTGCTCTTGCTTTAAACACAAAAGAAGTGCGGATGCGAGAACCACACCCAGATTCCAGTTTACAAGCAACTCCTGTAACCTGTTTCCAAGTCAGGTATATCAGAGTGCTCTCTCTCTTTACCTATCCAGTTTTTTTCTAATTATTTCCAAACATATAGCCCATCTCATGGAAGTTTGGTATTTTAGACAAGAAATGAAAACAATTTTTTTTCAAGAAGATAAATATTTTACTGGGCAATGCCAACAAAATAGCAGCTCAGCAGGACCAAGGACATCAGATACTGATCTTCTAAATCTATGGCTTTCAGTTATGCCTCCAATTGTGGAATAGCGTGGATTCAGTAGAGCAAAAAGGTATTTTCTTGTGTCAACAGAACCATAGCAGTGTTCAAATACTTTTTGTACTTTGGCTTTAGTATCTTATGATACATCTGTTGCTTTTAGTAGTCATGTCTCAATCCTGATTCACATTCAGTGAACCAGGTGAACTTGATTCATGCCTATGCAAATGGCCACATTCAGGCTCACTGAGTGTCTCATACACCTACGAGATCATCTGTCCCAGGCCTCTTGGCTTACGCGCATTGCTTAACCCAGCCATATTGTGCACCTTGTAACAAAATAGCTTCCCTCTTCCAGGAGGCCAAATACATTATGAGCCCTTTGCCGTTTATATTTACTTTTCTATATTAGCACAGTGCCTTTGTTAGCAAGGGTAACAGGCACCTCAGTTCAGGGCGATTCAGACTTCCTGCACTGCATTCAAGCAGACGAGCACGAAGGGCATGCTGGTTTTTAGCCTCCAAGATGCTGCAGTCATTGTGGACAGAGAGCTGCGTACAAATCTCCAAAATGCCTTTTGTTTGCATTGCAGAGGACAAAACCACAGCTGCATCTGTCCCTTCACCCTTCGAGGACTTCCTTTTTGCAAGAACAAAGACTAATACCACTAGTGGGGCGACCCAAGCTGGCAGGAAAAAGGTATAGAAGCCGTATTTTCAGAAAATGCTGTTCAGTGCTTAGTTACACGGTGAGAAGGGCAGGAATGACAGATTGAGCGATACGAGGGGTGGAGGAGTGGGAAAGAGAATGTGGCAAATGAAAAGGAGTGCTGGGGGCTGCTACATCACTGGGGCTTGCTCTGACCCCACGTGAAAAATACAATCTCTTTTCTTTCAGTCTTGGACGTCTATTACGTTAATTGGCAACTTGCATGCAAACTCCAGAAGCTTGTACTGGGTACCGCATTTGATAGAGATCTCTGTACTGGAGAGATGGGAATAGATGATCAAAGGCATTGACAGGCTATATACATGTTTCCATGAAAACACAGCAATAACAGCTCTGCGCAGGCTTCCTGGGAATCCTCCTAAGATGGACACGTTTAGAAACTAAAAGCTCTAGTTCAGTCTTCTGCGACTGAGATACCCATGCTCTTCAATTTCTGTATTTTACATCAACAGTTCTTTTGGTTACGCTGCCTTGAGATAGGTGCAGCCACAGATTAGTGTTTTCTGGTATGGCCAACCTCAAAGCCTCCCTCTAACTGTTGACAAGAACTTTATATCTAGGATATAAGTAAGGGTTCTGCTACCCATAAATCCAAAAGAGTTACAGAAGAGGTGCCCAACATTCAAACTCCATCCCGTACATATTTCTGTAGTGGACGATGTGGTATGCCTCTTTGGGCAAAGTTTAATACTACACCAATCCTCCCCCTCCTCATGCTAGTATTGACCTGGATGGGTCACTCACCTTGCTCCTCATTTGAGTCAGGGTGTGAGCAGTGGGGACAACCATGACATTTAGACTGAAGTACCAGGCTCAGGTAGCCAAATACTATTGATACAAGTTTTGAGAGGGCTATCTGTTTCCTCACTTACAAAAGGAACAGCGTGATGCTATGCAAGATGAGCAACAGTAATGTCTACCTCCTCTCCAAGTTGTCTCCTGAAGGAAGCTGTTTTAAAGCTGATATAAGAACAAAAGGCAATGTTAAAATGCAGACTAATGAAGTCTTTTCGCTCCCTCTAAGACTTGTCACTAATTAGAGAAGGGGGCTTCCTCCTCTCTGAAGGAACAGATTTGATGTCACTGCATCTGTTGTGGCTTTATTCAATACTGTGCTGAGCAGCAGAGAACCGTGTAGGCTTTTGCAATGCAAATACTTTTTTTCCACCTGTCATTTGCCTGGATTGGCCCTATTTCCAGCTCATGATACAATATTCTGATAACTCTGTTTCCGCTCTTACTTTCCACTAATGAAAACTACATCTGCCATAATTGACGTAAATATAGCACAAAATACTGTTTCTTTTTGCCTTTACTAAAATGTAGAGCCCATACCTTCCACAATATTTTCTCCATTCAAATATGGTAATGGACTTGTGACATGAGAGACTACAGCAGAACAAGCTGCCATAGTATTAAGTCACTCTTCTGCCCCCTTCTCTTCAGTTTCTCCTACAGCTATACAATTAAAAATAAAGGTAATCAGGAGTGGGCAGATCTCGGTGGGGGTTTTGCAACTTCAAGCAAAGACTGCAAGTAGGGTATGGAGACTCCAGAGAAACAAACATGTTATTCTAGTCTCCAGGAATGTTCAGAAGATACCTACCATAGACGTGGTATTTACTTAAGGTGGAAAACAAGTATCAGATTGGAAAAGTGCTTAAATATACTGAAATCTTAAAAATAATCTGGTAAACAGACCAAGTTTATATAAATCAGGCTGTTTAAAAAAAACATAAGAAAGGAATAGGAGAAGAAAAATTATTATTTACTAAAATAGTAGTAGAAAACTGGGACAGCAGTTGTATAATAAAAGTTTATCCTACAAACAGATGAGTTCCTGAGATGTCAGTGGGTGACAAGTCAAGTAGGAAGAACCACAGACTACTCAACTATGAGGCAGGAGTTTCTCATATCATCCTGATCTTTTAAGATAGCTTGCCAGCCAAGGATGATGTGCTCTAAAGCCAGAGAGTCTAAACAATGTGCCGAAGGCTAAGAAGAAATTTGTGGCAGAGCAAACTGAACTCAATGCCTTAATTGCTGCATCATCATTATTTACTTACATTAAGGTTAAGCACTTGCAATTTCAAAATCCTTATACAACAGTTTAAAGAAGAAAGTCAGTTAGTGTATAAACAGAGGTTAGGTGTCCACTGCAGCATTACCGTGCTTGGGTTTTTATACCAGGGAAAATGGCTGCTAGAGCTTTGTTGTGTGTCTATGAAACATTAATGAGCTGCTGTTCACATGCTCCCAGCTTGCACACAAGAAGCATCAGGAGAAACACCAAAATCTACAAATTTTGTACTGAAGTCTATCTTTCATATTTTCTAGCTAATTTTACCTCACCGTCAACTTACCACCATAATACTGAAAGGAGTAGGACAGTTACAGTCCTTATGGGAAAACCCAGTGACTTCTATCTGCTATACAGTTTCAAAGGTGTGGACAGTAGCACAAGCTGTCTAACTGATCAAGATGTTTGAACCGCAGATGGAGGTTTAAGCACCGGGATCTGAGGGTGCACTGCAGGCCAGTTTAGTCATTAGCAGACAGAGGCCGGACAGGGATGAAGTCGCCTCTACTTGTCAGAAGGCATCTTGGAAAATAAAAATCTTGTTCTTCATGTCACTTTGCCTGTCGGACATGAGGGAAGATGAACACAGTAAGAAGCCTTCTAACCAAATGATTCACTTATCTTTTTCCATTTGCAGGACAGAATCACCTATACCTTGTTTGCTGCTGAAAGACTGGCCCTGCTACACAGATATAGTGGGCCTAACCTCTGAGAAGCACTGCCTTTGCTTTAGACAGGCAGACGTGCTTCCTGACTGGAAAGGACAGATGCTGGAGAAAGCCATTTGGGATTTTTCCCTAAACATCCTTAGGAAGTAGATTTCAAACAGAAATGCCGCTGTGCTCAGTCCCAGATGTGGTTACATGCTCCATAAACATGTTTTGATGAGTCAAAGTTACGTACAGTGGCAAGATGGCACCAACCAACTTTCAGGAAATTTATATCATGTAGAAGTCATCACTGAAGGTGGGGGGGGGGGAGGGGGGGGAGAAAAAAGAAAAGAGTAAAATGGTACCTTGCACATCAAAGCTTCAACCAGCAAGCACATCAATATCAAGGGTGTGAAATGCTTGGGATCACAGCTAAGGCTGAATCACAAGGGTTCCCCTGCCTACAGAAATCTATGATGCAGAAAGCCAACAGATTTTTACTCAGCTGCTAGAGAGCTTTGAGATGGGCTGCATACACACATACATGCTCAGACTATAAGATGTGATATAGAATAGGTAGTATAGAAGAGGGGGACTCCTTATTAAATTTGAGATCTACTCCAAAGATTTTTTTTCTGTGCTCTCCCCTTACAATGAGGAAGAAGAGTCCTGGCCCTAAAACAAACAACCCAAAAGGTGCCTTACATAAGGCGTCTAGACCCAAAAGCAGTCTCTAAACAGTGGGACAATAGCTTCAGATTTTTCATAGTATGTTTCCAGGAGCTTTATTTTAGCGGTATGTAGAAAGTATTTGGAAGCTGTGACCTGAAACCTGAAAGAGCTCAGAAGTTCATAATGAACGCTGACATCTGCTTAACCTCACACCTCTATTTCTGTTCCTACTACAGCTATGACTGTTACTGATTTTAATCAGTGTCACAACCTTTCATACTAACTCTAGAACATAGAAAACTTCAACTTCCAGCTGTAAGCATGGGGAGTAGCAGGAAAAACTGAGGGGGGTGAAAAAAAGAAAAAGATATAGCAAAAATTTTGACTTTCTGTATTTAATTATCAGCATGACCTGCCTTTAACCCAAACTCTATGGTTAATAGGTTTCCTGTAGCCATCATGTGATTAGACAGCTCTTGCACCTGTTAGCATATTTAGGCATATATTTTTGTGTTAACGGCCAGTGTCTCTTTCTAAATAAGCCACGACTACATTTTAAATTGCTTAAGTCAACTTCCTCAAGCAACCACAAAGTGAGAGGTTCTCGTGGGAAAAAAGAGAAAAGAAAAAAGTGCTAGGCATCAGTTTTCAGTTCAGAAAACCTCAATTAAACCTACAAATTATTTTATCAGAAGAAGGGAAAAGAAATTAGAAACTACCTAATCAAAATACAGAATAATAAATATAAAGTGGAATAATAGGGTCACAGGTGGAAAAATATCTTTATCTATGTTTTATCTTTGCTTTGAAGTGCTGTTGCTTTACCCTGATTATCATAGATAACAAGTTCTCCAAGGGTAAACATTGTAGTATTAGTCTACAACTGCTTAGAACAATATAACTAATTCCCATTTGGGGAGAGGACAGAGGCTTCTTCCAGCCCAGGGCAACTCACAGAGTAGCTCTAACTGCTCTCTTATGTGTTTGCACCTGGAAAATAATCTCAGTAAAAAAATTAAAGGGTTTTGGCATTATTTTTTTTTTTTGCTTTACAGCAGAGCTGCTTAACCTATTCCTCCTTTCCCTTGCACCTCAAAGTGTTATCATTAATATGGTTTTCTCCTTCCAGATTACATTCCAAATTTTGTGACTCTACGCTACTCCCCACGTAATCCATTTTGACACAATCCTCATCTTCACTTGTCCCTTTTTCAGAGCTCCCTGAAGAGGCTGACTCCCTGTTCCACACAGCACCCCCGGCTCCTTTCCCACTGAAAGCGTAGGGGGATGACTGTGTCTGGGGTGGGTTTCACTTAAGGACTCCTTCTGTTATCAGTCACGTAAAAGTCTATTGACTGCAGTTAGGCTTTGTACGTACTAATGCACGCGTGTGTGCAAAGTGCCATCACGCAAGGTCCTCGCTGGTTATCAGGCAGTCACTGTGACAGTGAGAAAGCGCATGCGTTTGGGATCATTGGTACAGTGACATGGAAACAGCTTTATTTAAGTATCTTCTGCCAGCATCATTTATCGCTTCCTATATGGGAATGAATGGGAAAGATACTCTAATATAAAATACCACAACACTGGCAGTACCAGTTCAACTGTATTTGTGGGTTGCATAAAACATAGTTCTCTGGAGTAGTTAATGCTGTGCAATTTTATTTTATTTTTTTTAGCATGGACAAGACCCAAGATACAATCTGATTCTGG
Organism: Larus michahellis; assembly: GCF_964199755.1. Classification (NCBI taxonomy): domain Eukaryota; kingdom Metazoa; phylum Chordata; class Aves; order Charadriiformes; family Laridae; genus Larus; species Larus michahellis. Next base: position 35,197,619 of record NC_133898.1, read on the forward strand.
CTTGCAGTCAACTAATCCCTTTGTATTTCCACACCAAACTCTTGCACGAGCTCTGGCCAGCCGCAGCCCTGTGCTCAGCCTGCTCAGATTGCTGCAGGCGCTTCTTTGTAAAAGGCTGCTCTGTACTAAACACGCAACTACCACCCAGCATCACACGGAAGAGAAAGACTCAACGATTTGTACCTTTCTTCCAGCTTGCCTTTTTTTTTTTTTTTTTTTTGTAAAAGAAGCCATTTCTGCAAAAGTTGACAGCGGAATGCAGACTTGTTCTCAGGTCTGATGTTTGCCCAGGCAGACAAGAAGGCTGGTAGCTTGTAGAAGAATTTGATAACTACATGATACAGGAGTGGAAGAGGAACCTGCTAGCTTTCACCTAGCTACAAACAACAGCTGTGTAATAACTAGCAGGATAAGCAATCTAACCTGCCACAAGGGCAAAACCATGGGTTTGTTACCCACCACATCATCATCATCAGATAAAGCCCTTCAATTTTTGCACAGAAATTGTGTTAAGCTTCATAAAGGCCTCTATCTCATCTTCCCACGAAGCCATTCACTTCCGTATATCATTATTGCCTCTAAAACAAGCTAGTGACAACCAAGATGTGGTTATGTTGCCTTAGGGTTTATTGCTTGATTTCTGTTTTTGAAGTTGCCGTATCTGCTCTTCATACCAGTTAGGGTTTTGTACTTACATTTTGAAGAATGATGTTTAAAAAAAAAAAGAAACCAGCAAGCAAGAGATGAACGGCTAATATGGAAAAGTAGCTATGTCGTTTTGCCTTAGGTTTCACTCTATGTTTTTGACAAGTATGATGCATGCATTTCTCAGGCGTTGAGCATATTGTGTGGCTATGAATTAGCCAGCTACAGATTTGCTTTTTCCTGCTTACTCACATTTTCCTAGCCATTTATGAAGTTAAAGAGAAAACTTCAGGAGTGTTAGGTTACGTGATAAAAAGAGATTCATCTGCACATGCCCAAATGAGCACAGACAGATAGTGGCAGGAGGGGAAGCCAAAATAATACCCTGCCCTGGCTATTCCCAAGCCCATCACAGGATCCATCAGCCCACCACAGCCCAATCTCCACAAGCCCAGAGAAGCACAGAGGCACAAGGGCAGGCAGAAACCCAAATTAAGGTCTTGGAAGAAGGGACACCCTGTTTGGACCCCTGCCAGGGCTGTCCCAGCAGGGCCTCTGTCCCAGCGTCCAGGCATGAAATCCATCAAGATGGGTCAATACTGGAGCACCTTTTGAACGGAGAGGGGTTACTGCACAGGGGCATGGGACACATTATGGGATGTGGGGGAAGAGCATTTTGGGATTGCACAAGACTTGCTATGGGGTGTTTATGGAAAACACCAGAGGTGGGAAAAGGGATAGATTTAAATGATTTGGGGATGAACAAGTGTGGGAAAAATAAGAGAGGTAAGGGGATATAAAACATTGGTCACATGTAGCCAGTTTGTTGTTTGGTACACTTGTTTGGCCGCACCCTGCCATATCTTATTAAATTAATTTATAACACTCTTTCTCAGTGAGGGACTCTAGTTATTATGGGAGTGTGTGTATGGGGGTTTGAGTGCAGCTGCTGGAGTCTGACAACAGATGTGCAGGCCAACGTGTCCATGGAATAAATGTGGAAGTGCTAGCCCATACGGAGGTGAACTGGCCTGGAAGCCAGGGATGTCTTTAGGGGCAAGAACATGGGGGAGCTGGCTACTGGAGACCAGGGCCAAAAAAAAATATATATCTATTTTCCCACACCCCTCACTAGAGGACGTCTGTCCTGCTCAGCCAGAATGGAGCGGGATGCTGCCTTTCCTAGTGTCTGGGAATACATTATCTTCCTCACTGGTGGTGGCTGGGCCTGGGGATGCAGCAGCCTTGCATATCTCAGGCCACTGGTGATGTATTTTCCCCTAACAAAGTACTCTTTTTCTGAATTATTCTTATTTGCAGATATATTGTTGTCACTACTCCATACCACAAGTATGTTTCATGATGTACTCTAATCATCAAGAAGGACCTATATGCAACAAATCATTGTTTCAGCACATTATCTTCTCAAGCCCATTCTGACCTTTTAAAAAAAAAAAAAGAAAAAAAAGAAAAGCAGCAGTGGCTACTATATTAATTCTCTGGAACTTAGATCAAGGCAATTTAACTGGGGAAAAAGTAACTTAACAGTCACGACAGAAAGAGCAGATGTGTTTGCTGTTCACATGGACCTCCCCATCCCTTCATTGATACAGCAGCAGACCTTAAGGGCCACAGCCCTTCAGAGATGAGGAGTAGTAGACATTCAACACAGAACACAGTCAGAGAAAACTGTCTGAAGAGCGTGCAGGCTATATAAACAGGAAAGGAAACACGGGGAGGGAGAGGCAGAGTGCCTTTCCCCAGGTCATACACCAGGTCCTTGACAAAGCCAGAAATAGAGCTCTGGCTTCCTGAGCCCCCTTCGCCCCGCAGCACACCTGGTCTCCCACGTGGTTAGGCTGCAGACATCAGTCACATGTAGAGACACCCCTTCAGACACTGGTGTGTCTGGAGAACAGTGCAGCGGCAACCTCACAGGAGCGGCACCTTTACTCTTTTCAGGAACTGAAGTTTCAGCAGAAAGAACTGGGCCAGGACATATTACACAGCAGTGACGGTATTTTAACGTTCTTCACTCCAAAACAGCTGTCTATCCTTTTCTGGATCGCATTTGAGGGATTTGTTTTGCACTACAAATCCATAGTTTCTCCTCCCATGTAAGAGGCTATTTTTATCACCAGACATCACCACAGAGTCCAGTTATATGACTGCTAAGAAAAGCTCCTATTTTAAACACTAATAAAACAAAAAACATAGGGCAAGAAGAAAAGACTCTACTATCCAATCTTCAAAGCAAATATACAGCACTATTGTATCCCCTTGCCTCTGAACAGTGGAGGCATTTCACCTGGAAGTGATTCTTAGTTAAGCAACTGATTCAAAGTACAGAAATATTCATTCCTTACATATTCAGTGTGATGACAACTGCAGTGTCTGAGATGAATACTGGGGTCCCAAGCCTGCTGACTCACAAGCAAAACTCATCAGGTGAGAATCAAATCTGAATTTGCTCTTCTGGACCTTTTTCTAGCAGATGCAGGGCAGCACTTGGGTTTATTGAGTAACTCACAAAAATCAGAGAGTTGCAGGCGGTGGTGTCTCATTCAAAAGCAGCATCTGCGTCATTCCCACCCAGCAGCAAACGTACTCAGTGCTCTACTTCATCCCCCCAGGCCTGTTTGGCCATGTTAACGCAATAATAAGTAGGTGGTTTGGTTTCAGTTTTCTTATTTTCACTACAGCAGAAGGATCTGGAAGAGGTTTTGAATTGTAACCCAAGGAAATTTATATATACAGTTTGTTCTTAAGTCTCTGGGATTCTTCCTCTTCCAGAAGGAGCACACCTCAGCTAATTACACATATGTTGTTCAGCGGTCACATGTTGTTACCTCTCTTTGCAGTAAGAACAACTATTCAAGTACCAAAAAGCGTTAACTGTCGTGAGTGCACACTGCCTCGGTACACACAGACATACACCACCACATCAGCGTCACTAGGAGCCTGTCCTCCCTCATGCAATCCTGTGCTGCTCTGGTTCTGCCCCTGCCTCCACCCCTGCGCATTCCCACCCACAGCTGAAGTGAATCCACCTGTAAAGCCTGCAAGCCAGGCAGAAAGGTGGCCTGGGAGCAGACTGTGCTCCTGCCGGCTTCCTGCAGCCTTTCAGCCCCTTCATCCTCCAGGTTTAATTGTCACGGTTGAAGCTTTCGCAAGGCGTGCAGCAGAAGTGGCACAGCCCAGTCTACCATCTTCTGAGGAGAGCGGGGCTGGGGGAAAGGACAGCAAAGCACACCTGTGCCCAGCCACAGCCTTGCATCAGGTGAGGGAGTGTGGCACCAGGTGAGCTGCTGCCTGGGGAGGAGGAGGAGGAAGGCTCCTCTCACCCTGTCTCTGCTCCTGCCCCTCCTGCAGGGGGCAGCTCCCTGCACACCACAAGGTAATAAAGCATTAGAATGATTCTCTATTTTGAGATGCATTGCTTTTATTCGGCAAAATCTTGCCATTCTCCTCAAACACCAGGCTATGCTGGGGCTGAAGAACAAAGGGCCGAATGTTTCAATGATGCACATACAGCCTGGAGTAAACCAAAGTGAATTAATAACGCTACACCTGGGCAGTTAGTGCACACGCTGCCTATTACCAGAAGGCTGTGAGCCAAGTGCCATTAACCTCCAAGGCAGATCGTTATTAGACCAAAGCACCCAACCTGTCATGTCTCATTGTTTCATTAACACAGTTCTGGAAAACCTCTAATAAAGTCAGGGAAACTGTTGCCTCAAAATTAGCAGAGATTACAAGATTTTCCACGTAGATACTGAAGAGAAGAAAAGGAAGCTTATTACAATAATTTTAAGGGCATTAGAGATAACTGTGATAATTTTGCTTCTGATCTAAAGCCCACTGAAGGCAGTAAACAGGCTCCTACTCTTTTCTTCTGAAACAGTGATTTTATTATTATAAATATGATTCTCCCCCACTCATTTATTAAATTAAATTAGAAGTTGCCCAGCCCAAAAGAAACCTGTAACGCATGTACCAAAATATTTGCATGGCTGACAAGCTCTGTCTTTGAATCTTCATGAAAGGCATATAATTGTGCTTAACACAATTTATTTGTCATTAAAGAAATAAGCTTTGATCCAAACATCTTTGCAACAGAGATCCAAAGAAACTGAAACTCAAGGTCTATTTTAGAGCAACGTGCGTTTAACATTCATTCCTTTCCTTATCTGATTGGGAAATTTATTCCCAAATAGATTATAGAAATCTAACAAATAAAAAAGTTACATTTTTGTAACTTTATTAATGCCTCATAACTTATGGCTGGACTAGTTTGTTGTTGGTTTGGTTTTTTTTTTCCCCCCTCATTTTTTAAGAAGGGACATTCTCATCTAACTTAAACCAAAAATCTTTGGGACAGAGATTATTGACCGCTCCACCACCCTAGAAAGCTTAGATAGCACCTAACCAAGTAGGCTTCCAGTGTTTCAATGGGTCTCAAGTGCCAGCTGACGAAAATAAAGAGAAATTTAACCCGGAAAGAAAGGAGAGTTTGGAAAAACTTTAATGGAAACATTTTCATGAATTATTTTGATGACAGTGGCAGATTGTCTGCATTTAAGTAACTCTCTGCAATGTCTGCATGGCCAACAGGTACACTGTACTTCTATCCACAAGGGAGGAACCAGCTAGCTGGTGTTTTTGTTTGGTTGGATGTTTTGGTTTTTCTTTTTTTCTTCTTTCTTTCTTCTTTCCCTTTTCCCTTTTTCGGTTTAATCAAGACATGAGCAAAACCAATGCTCCAGAATGTAATCAGTTAAAAAAAAAAAAAAGAAGAAAGAGAAAACGTAAACAAAGGAAAAACCTCTCCAATAGAAAAAAAAAAAAATGTGTTTTTTCCTCTGCCAAGTGCCTCCAGGAAACTTTCTGTGGGAGTTGGGACATTCATCTCCCAGAATCTGGCCCCTAGTGAGGAACTGCGGTGTGCCAAGCCAAGAAGAGTCGGGGAGGGTAAAAAAAAGGAAGCAAATTCTACATCGATTGTGAAATAATCCGGATAATCTAATTTCCTATTACATATGTGAAATATTTCTTTAAAAGAAGGAGAGTTACTTAGAAGTCATGATTGCTTAAAAAGAAAGAAAACCTTTAAAGACCATACTGATTTGACTTTCAAACTAGTTCTTATCCACATAAAAATAATTTATTACAGCATTTAAAAATCACAACACCCATAGCGGATGGGACCGTCTTTCAGCCACATCAGTCTCTGCAGCCTGTTGGCTGTTTAGGTTAGGTCTAGGTTAGCCTGTTTCCAACACTGGCAAATACCAGATGCTTGGGGGAAAACGTAGGTCTAGCGCAAGCATGTGGTAACACCTCACCAGATTACTCTGTTGGAGTCAACACAATTCACATGTCTCCTGTCAGACTCCTTAAACACAGAACTCTTGAACCAATGTGAATTTCTAGCACCTCTAGCCTCTGCTCAACATCTCAGATGACATTACAAACCACCGCCCCTTGCTATAAACCCCAAACACACTAAAATTTTTCACATCCCCTGGATCTCATATTATAAGAAGCAGCAAACAACTAATTCCTTTTCATCTTCTCCTTCCCTGTGGCATCAGAAGACTTTTGGCCATCCCTTTCTCAGTGGCTTCTTTCCAAGGAAGTCCCAAGCCTGTTTGCTACTCTACACAAGGTATTCAGTGCATTTGACAATTACTGCTGCTCTGATCTGAATCTTTTCTAGCTCTAATCTACCTTCTCTGGTGTGGAGCTGCCCTTAGCCCTTTTCAGTGCTGTTGGCTTTTGACTACTTATCCCACTGTGCGAAGCCTCAATGTAGGCAACAGTGGAACCAAAGGGTCTTCTGAAAATCAGTAGTGAGGCGAGCATCTAGATTTTGGACTCATCGGTTCCTCAGGGACTGGCAAACAAATGCGTTCTCAAAAAAAACAACCAAACAAAACCACCACTACCACACCCCACCCCTCCCAACAAAATCCAGGTTTTCATTTTCAGTCATATAAGTTTTGAGTGAGGATAAGTCAAATTTGTTAACCAATGCACATTTTTTTAAAAGAGAAGACAGTCCTAGAACAGATTCCCTGATATAAACAGCTTAGTTAAATGAAATTTCTAATAGCACCAGGCTAGTTTGAATTATTATTCGTATGGAGATCCTTTTATTCCAACCAGACTGACATAAAAATTGTCATGCTGTAAAGACAAAGCTACTTTAGAGTGCCGGCACAGTAGAACAGCTCAGTCCCAGTGAATTTGTCTCTAGAATACCCTTGTTAATTTAGCCCTACCTCAAAAAGGGCCTGAAATACAATTGTCAGGGTCCCCAGTGCAAAACATCCATTCCAGAAAGTCTGTTTTTCCATTTGTTTTTAAGCCACCACCAGCACATGCCTTTGAGAGTGTCCCAAGAGGTAAACTTGGGTTTCTGTCCCCAAATGGAAGGACAGAATTAGCTGCTGCTTCAGACATTTTCCACTCCTTTCCTTAGATTAATTGAGCTCTCCCGGGAGAAGACTACAGAAGTAGATGAGGAAATCATGTGTGTAAGGATGTGATGGGGGTGGGGGGTGGAAACACCAGGGTATGAACTGCATTCCCTCTCATCCTGTGAAGACCACTGGCTGAATCTTGCAGGAGGATACACAGGCTTGTTCCTGGCATCAGACCCAGCAGTAGCCCAGGAATAACTGAGCCTGTGGAGCTGTAGAGTCCAGGCAGGGAAGTTAAATACAGCTCCACCAGAACAACATTGGTAAGCAGAGAGTGCCAGCTCCACAGGGTCTGAATTATGACACAGGTACAGCTTTGGGTCCTTCGGATCTGACCCCAAACCAAGCAAACACTGTCGGGAAGTTGGGAAGCTTTGCTTCTAACGGGAGAGTACAGGTCCAGGCCTTTGGCAGTCTTCAGGGAATAACATTTTAAAAAGCTGTGGAAGCCCAGCCACAGATGCAGAGATGAAGCATTCATAGCATGCATTCTAATAATTTCTGTTTATACAACTTGGGAAAAAAACTAACTAAAACTAATTCCTTTTTGTGTGGGAATCTGCTCTGGTTTAACTCAAAGGTCATTTTTAAGTCTGTGTGCATTTACAGTGCTAGACAAATATTTGTCAAATATACAGGCTGCTGGTCTCGTTTGAAAGATAAAGGTTATGAAGGAGGAGGGGAGGGAAAAACACCCCAACCAATGCAGAACACAAAACTGAATGAACCTTAAGGAAGAGCATTCATCTACCAGCGTGCAACACATTCCTGCTAGCAGAGACTGCCACCTTTTGGGGAATTGCTTTAGAGGCCGAGCAGAAAGAGGATGCTCCCGCTTTCCCATAAATTTCCAGTCTTGGTTCTGTATTTGCCTGTATGTCAAAGGAGCCAAATGGGTTGAATTTCTCAGTGAACTTCCAGTATAGGGGTAAAAGAAGAGAATATTTACAATAGGATCGCTGAACCCTGACAAGTTTTTTTTTTCTCTGTTTCTGAAAAAGCAAGGTGTATTTTTACAGTCTGTTCATCTCATCTGCTGCTACTATTTTTGAATCTGTTAGCCAATTTCAATCGAATTTTACACAGGGGAAGTCTCTGTGATGACAACATCCCAACTCACTTCATGAGAATTAGCAGCTGAGAAGATGAGCTACGTTCAAATTCATGCCTCATTTGCAGAGAGCAAAGGAGGAACTTGGCTATGACACTTCCTGGCTGCTAGCAGTCAACCAGCATGGATGTGGCTCTCCACTAGTCACTACAAATAGTCTTTCTTACCCCAGACCCCTGTGCTGACCCCAGACACATAAGGATAGGACAAAGGAGGCTTATTGTGGTAGGTAAGCCAGGAAGGAAATGTATCGTAGGTCAATTGGGTTCAAACATCATTGGCTACACTCTTATTTTGGTGGCTTGCATTGCCACTACACAGAGATAGAGCCTACAAGAAGAGAGAAAATGAAATACTTTTGGGTGAAATCCCTCTTTGGAAGTGTTTTGCCTATATCACGTGTGAAACACAGTTGTAAGAGATACTGGCTTAGGATTTTCCAATGTGTTTTGCCTGAAGTCTCACATCAAAATAGGTCATCGGATTTTTAAAAGAGCTCCATAATGAAAAAAAATGAGCTGTTGAAAAAAAATAAAGTCTTACCACATCTGTTGGGGTAGAAGCAGCAGATTTAGTCATTTCTGCTGTCCTCCTTGCCTTTCTTACCAGAGAGCGTTTTGGGTTTATTCTCCCTTTTTAAACCTAGCTGCCCAATTTCAATCCCATTTTGACACAGATAGGAATATTACGTTCTTGTAAGAGTCCTGACAATAGGTAGGGAAAGACAGCCTCAACACCTCACGGAGGGACAGGTTGCAGCCAGAGCTCAGCCACACCATTTTAGACATGAGGGGCTGTGCCCGAAGCCAGCCGTCAGTCAGTAGCCACAAGAACCTGCAGTTGCACACTGCTGCCCGCTCAGACTGGTGAGCATTTTATTCCACAGTGCAATCTGTAGCTGCACCCCACTGTGAAATCCCTCTCCTGACCTGCCTTTTTCTGTTTTTATAAAAACCAGTCTTTGGACTGACAAGAGATCTCCCTCACTTGCTCTCTTGGACAGGGAAACGTGCAGTTTCAAATCACAGCAAAAACCTTCTGTACAGCCCCTGGGGGCAGTGAAACCAAGGGGTACCAAGTGAAACCAAGGGGTACCAAGTGAAACCAAGGGGTACCAAGTGAAACCAAGGGGTCTCACAGCAGCCTGCCTGTTGCTGGCCAACTAAACTACCTTCCAGCTCTGTAAGATGTTCTCTCCTGTCACCATAAGGGAGACTGTGAGGACATTGCCCGTCAGAAGGTCAAAAGCACCTACATGTTGCCCTTGTACTGCAAAAGGAGATAAGGCGAAAGACTGCTCTGGGAGACGCATCAAATGACAATTTTTCCCAGCAATTCTTCCACTCCACCCAGCTGCCGTCCCTCTTTGTCCTTTCCCTCTTGTTCCTTGTACCCATGTGCATTTATGTGAAATTGGATCTTGATGTGGAGGAACAGTGAAGACTGAGATATTAACAACCCTGAAGAGAGTTACTGAGGCTGTGAATGAAAAATGACCCCGAGAGGGAGGAGCAATGAATGTCACACAAGGGGTTCAGTGCTGGAAGGGCAAGAGTAAAAGAGTTATTTGGACAGTATGAGAAGTTTTGCTTGCAGGGGCCATGCCCCCTTATTCCTTCCTTTGCAGCTTATTTGAAAGGCAGGAGCAGCAGCAGCATGTCAAGCTGCAGAGGGTATTGGAAAAAGGACTTTGACACAGTCATGTCAGACACAAAACCTCAGTGGGGCAGATGCTAAAAGACACCCGGGTCATCCTGTGCTGATAGTTTTCCTCTCCAGCAAGAAAAGGGAGACAAGAGCATAAGTTTAGCCTTGAATCTCACCTGAAACATGCTGAGACCTTACTGGTTAGAAAGCACAACCCTAGGATCTGAAAACATCAGGACAACAGATATCTCTATATAAATCACTACAGGCTGTCCTAGTCTTAAAAATGCAGTGAGATGTGTTTAACACTACAGATAACTGACTAGCTAGTTATTTCTATTTTTGATGCTGAAATACCATGGTAGCTACAAGCAACCAAAGCCCACATATAAATTCAAAACCCAAGCCATATCTTACAGCAGCAATTCTGGACTGGATCCAACTAGAACAGCACTTGTTACAATTCTGATCGTAGCCAGGTGTTAGAACAACTGATCTTAAAAGATCTATTCCATCTTAGCTTAAAGTCTAAAGCATCTTAGGGAAGAATGCTCTTAAAACTCCTGCTATTACAGTGGCAATAAATCTAGCACCTCTGAATTAAAGATTGAGGCCATAATAATTTTCCACCCCCTACAGGCTCTGGAAAGAACATGCTCCCACCACCATAGGAGAATGCTTTCAAAAATCAGCTTGTGCAAAGAGAACAAAAGCTGGGCATTTTCTAGTCTTGCTAGACAGAAGGATTGTTCACTGCACAGGAGGAACACAGAAGATAACTTATTTCACCCTTGAAAAGCTAGTCTTATTAGAGACAGAAATTCAAAATATCTTTTTTTTTTTTTTAGTTAGACATCTTCGAAGGACGCTACAACTTTGGTGAGCCACCAAGAGTTAATCAATTAATTCCCTTGTTCTCCTCGGAAAAGAAAAAGCATTTTCTCCATTGGAATTGCTGTAGTAGAACTGACAACAGATAGCAATTCAGCGAACTGAAGAATGGCGTTGGGAATACGTGACTGTCAAAGGCTTGTCTGAATCCTTGTCCAGCCTAGACACTGACAAAAGATCATGCTGGGGTGATCTCAAGTTTCCAGTATTCCATTAAGAGGTGACAAATAACATGACCCCAGACAAGCCAAAAAGTAATTTAGCCCATTTCAGTTCTCAACCCAAAGGTAGGTAGGCTAACTCTGAGAGGATATCCCTGAAAACAAGTTAAGTGGAAACAATTTAAGCCGTCGTAGTCTTACTGAGCTGCCTACAGCACAGCTCTGGATTGTCTGCCTTCTGCAAGCCTTACTATCTTCTGTTTGTTGGTTAACTCTCAGTGTCAAAGGCATATTTGCCTTGGCCAGGAACATGGATCAGGGCAAGAATCTCTCCTCTGGCCTCAATATATCCCATGAAATGGGGCAAAAAAAATAAATAATCAGGCTCCATGGGAGCATTCTGGTAAAATAACATGGCTCCTAGGTCAGCAGAAGTATTCAAATATGTTTTCTCCATAAAACAAACAATAAACTACTCACGAAAATCTATCAGGACAGGCTTTAACAGCAAGATAGGAGAGTTTTCTGCACACACCAAGTTTGTGTTGCCTTAAATCACCTGTGAGAACTTTATTTTTTAAAAAAAAAAAACCTTAACAGATGAATAAAATAAACATCTTCTGTTCTAGATACCAGAATGAGGCTGGATAAACAGGTCTACCTTCCTAACTTGCCAGTCTAATTAAACCTAAAAAAATGGAAATGTTTTTTATTTTAGCCAAAGACAACTTTTTGTCCATATACTTTCTTGTTGCCCTGGTCAGATTACTCAAAAGGTGTTACTTGAAACATTTAAGTAGAATAAAATTAAAAACCATGTATGATCAGCTAGGAGATGTAGGATACTACGTACTAGCACAGGGCAAGATTTCTTATGGCGTTGAGGTACTTAGATGTTGAAATCCCTCCAAAAATTCAGCGAGGTTTGGTCATCTAAGTCCCTTTGGCACCTTGGAACTCCACTCTTGCTACATTTAAGCAAATGTTTTGAAAAGTTGGTTTATCTCTTATCTTCCAACAACCTCCCTTGTTTCTAAAGCAAGGGGAAGACGGGGGAGAGAAGAAAAAAAAAATTCACCTGGACGACAGTTGCCTGCCCAGAGGTGAACATAGTAGCAAGTGTCTTGAATTATTTTGAAACTTTCTAGCGCTTCCTCCAAAATGACAACCCACATTTTAATAAACACATGTAAAAGCAAGTGTCAGTTCCAAAGCAAAGATGCAAGGGTGACTCTTAGTTGTAAGTCCCTTTGCGACCAGTGCAGCAACGGATAATCTCCAAGAGAGGGCAGTCTTAGACTAGGGATGATTCACGGAGGGCTTCATTGATACACCTGTTTTCTGCCCCATTTGACCGTATGTATCCAAGAAGCTTGGTGTTTAAACAGCCCCGTTCACCAAAAAAAGCCACCTGGATACATGTCAAATCTTACAAGTTAACCTCCTGCAAGCTTCAAAGGGGAGGGGAAATATTCTTTCCCTTTTACAGATGAAATAACAAAGGACAACATTCTGCACCTGGATCTAGTCCAACAAAAGAGTATACAGTTAAACACGTGCTCATCTTTAAATACACCATCAATTTTACAGCAGTCAACACCACTTCTCCTTACTAGAGTTCACCAGCAGTAAGATCAAGGTGAGTGATGATAACACAGATGCTGCAAGGCCAAGTACTATCACAGCAAAAATAATAATTAAAAAAAATATCACAATTTATATCGCCTTTCCCCCTCAAAGACAAAGGTTCTTCTGGGCTTTTTTTTTTAATTAAAAAAAAAACACAACAAAACCAAACAACAAAACAACCTATCAGCCAGCTAGACCATGCCAGTCCTGCTGTCTGCTTTTCATTCTAAGCAGAGGCTTTACTACCCTAAATAATTAGGGATAGAAAACTATAACAGACCAGAGTTTTCTCTACCTTTCTTCAAATCCTTAATGAAGGCCATTTGGAAAAGTCAGCCCTGAAATACAGTCCTGTACCTTCTTTCTTGCCAGTGAGCGGTCTATCTTCTAGAAAGACGCAAAGCTTTCCACTAATTCCCACTGCTTCCAACCCCTCCATGCTTTAGGCCCATCATTTTGATATTGGTACTTCCAGCCTAAGCACCAGCTGACTGATGATGGTTCCCAGGCCCTGGAGAGACACCACATTTTGAGTGGTTACCCTCAGCACTCAGAAGACAACCTGGCTGGAAATAACCCAAGTCCTACAAGCCATTTATCTCTACTTACACCAAAGCTGAAGGCAGAGCCACCAACTGATGTGCAGGAAGCATCACCCAGAGCTCTGAAGACCTGGGTAAGCGGTGCTTGTATTGGAGCACACAGAGCAGCAGCACACTGGGGACAGAGGTGGGCTGCCCTTCAGAAGCACTGGAGAAACACTTACCAAACTAGGGATGGAGGAACAGCTGTGAGCATGGTACTGCTTCAAATCATCTAAGCAGCAAGATCCCAATTCATGTACATGAATGTCCTGCTAGAGCCCTTAGTCCAGCTGCACACCATCACACTCAGCACCTGTGAGGTTCATCTGCTTTTGCCTTACAGGTGGCAAAGCCCACAGACACGTTCACCCCAGTCAGAGAAACTGCAGTCCAGCAAATCCTGTTCCTTCAACTAGAATCACCCTCAGCATCTTAGAGATGCACCTCATCCTTTTTCTCCATCTCTCTCTCCCAAGCATGAAGCCATTTTTGTTCATGCTGGTGACCAGTTTCATTAATTTCACTAAGCTGATGAAAGAGGTCACACACTCAATTTTTTTCTCCAGTAAGGTCAACGCACAAGGATATCAGGAGTTTCACAACAGCAATAAGAGTTTTGGGGGCAGAACACAAAAAGAACACAGGGAGAGAGATTTCTTAATGGAAATTAAAGTTCTTTAGTGTGATTTTAAGGCTGCAGAAGAAGAAAGCAAACAAGGACCTATTTTCTTACTTCCCTCACTGAAGTACTAAAAATCCCCCAAACAAACACTCCACCAGCTTCTGCTGCCAACAGAACACCACCATGGGAAACACCAGACAACTCAGATCAAAGTTGCTGCCCAGTGTGCATACCTGTAAAGGTTTGTGGCTATAATGAGACTTACAACTGTACTATCCCATCAGCCTCTACAGTGGAAATACTCTTGAGTACTCTTGCAAGCCAGAACAACTAACCCAGCTACCACTGAGGTTAACAGAATGATTTTCACTGGTTTCAGTGAAAGTTGGACTGGGCTGTAGCAGAGAGGCTACCTACATGGTAAGGTCCTTGGAAGAAAGCACCAAGGCAGACTTTTAAAATTCTCTTCACAACAATAAAGCAACAACAAACCTCAGAGACCATGGCTTTTAAGAAACCAACTGACCATTTCAGTAAAACTCATCCAAGGCTGGATATTTCAAGTAGTTTGAAAGAAGTTGAGTCCACAAAGAGTTAAGCAACTACAGTTTCCAAGCTCCAAATAAGAAGAAATCCCAGAAGTACACAGTTAATTAATCTAACCACAGCACTACAAAAACCTTGTTTGTTTTTTGTTGTTGTTTTTTTGGTTTTTTTTTTTTTTAAAAGAAAAGCCAAGAACACAACTGTTTGTGCAGACACAGTGCATCTCTGCAGAGGTAAAGTGTCTTGCTTTTAAGCATGCAACAGATGCAAAAGCAAGTCCTTTTACAACCAAAGCACAGTCAAAGGGGTAATTCAAGAACATTACTGTAATTTAGACCAAATAGTTTGGGTCTTGGGAAATAAAATGAAAGATGATAAAGAACACTGGGATTTAGGGTGTGATGCTCCTCTAAGGAGGCCCAGCCCACACCTGGCTGTGATCAGTGGCATCCCAGGTGCAGGCACTTAGCCAGTCAGGCCTCACCTCCGTGGGGGAAGGGCAAGCCACTTCCATGCACAAACACACACTTTTTACAGCCTAGTTTTGTACACTGGGGAGTCAGTCATTTTCCTAACAGTAATGCAGCTGGGAGCCCATCTCACTCCACAAAACAGTTTATAAAGCTGAAGGCAGCAGGCAGGACCTAAACCATTTTTCTCCAGCAGAGCTTATGTTAATCTAAAAAGGTGTATCAGAAGACCCGAAAGTTTCTTCTCCCCACATCCCCTAAACCCCCAGTACATACAGTATACCTAGAAGCTGGCTGCTCATGACTGCTAACAAGTGTAGTATCAGCTTTTAAACCAGTCCCAAAAAGACTTGGAGCAAAAGCATCCAACCTAGAGGAACAGCAACCCTTTACACAACTAGCAGAACTGCACCTAACTCTTTGCCACAGACAAATTGCGCTGTAAAACTAGGGGGGGGCAGGAGTCCCACCACCTGCCTTTACTGACACCCTCTCTCCCCAACCCATGCCTGCCAGGCTCGGGGTGGCAGGAGCACACAGGTACTGTTGAGCAGCAGTTCAACAAAGGCACTGTCTTTTCTCCTCCTGTCCTCCCTCGTCCCTCATAACTGCAATTTGTAAATCATTCTTCACAAATTATTACCGGTTTCTTGTCCGAGTAACGCTTCTTCTGGGATTACACAGCTGAAAATAAAGTAAAATTAACTTTGCGCTGTTCAGAGCATGAAAAAACACCCCCAGCGCCCCCTCCCCTCACACAGGAGGACTGATATCACTCACCCCTGAAGCTCTCCAAGGTTTCTTTGTCCCACGGACGTCCAGTGATTTCCCTTCGGCTGTCGCTCCCCGTGCTCTCAACCTGCCCCTAAGAGCAGCCTGCCCTGCCCTGCCCTGCCCTGCGGCGGCCGTGGGGTGGGGGGGCGGACCGGGGCGGGGCTGTCGCCGCTGCCGTGCCGCCGCCGAGCAGCTGCTCCCCGGGCGGCCGCCCGCCGCCCTCTCGGGTTGTCCGGAGGCAGCCGGGGCTTGCCGGCAAGCCGAGGGAGCTGCTGAAGTGGTCGGCGTGTTGCTAAACGGCGTGGTGTCCCGCGTCCCGGCAGCGCCAAGAGGCGCGGTGACAGCCCAGGGTCTCGCTGATGCGCTTGGCCGCGCTCCGCCGGGGCGCCTTTGAGCCGCTGAGCTTCGCAGCGCTGGGACTCATTTCCAGTGGACGATCTTCTGGCCAGATCTTCCTTTCTCCTCGTCGCCTCTTCTCAGCCTTCCATTGCAGGGAAAAACAAAAAAAAAAAAAGACGGAAGGTTTTGATTAGGTTTGTTAAGCCTTTATATAGGTAAGAAGAGCTCATCTTGGGCTAAAAACGTAAAAGTTTTGAAGTCACCAATTAACTGAAAAGCGCCCGTGAACCTCTTTGCAACAAAGCTGACCTTGCAGCCTTCTGAAAAACCCCAGCTTCGAGTTCAGAAACGTTTCTGACTAAGGGGCCCAAGAATGAAGTTGCTGAACACGAAACAAGTTTCGGTTATCTAGTGGGTTGGTGCCTTCCTTTCACCTCCAGGTTTGCCCTTTGATTTGGTGTAGCCAACCTCCTTACGGGAGAATGATAAATAAACGCTGTGAAATGGAGCCCTGCCTAGCAGGTGAATTAGCAAACTTTTTGTCAAGATCAGTAACACCCAACTCAGGTACTGATAAATCACAAGTTAGCTGTCAAAATCCATGGGAATTACGGCATTACTATTTTTATTTGTTAATTTGGAGCTCTTTGTAGTGGCTTCTGAAACTTTAGAATAGCTTTATGCTACTACCCTGAGCTCTTTTCACTTGCTGTGGTTCCGTTGAAATTAAACCAGCTGTAAAATACTGCCTACTTTTAGGCTTAAAATAGCTGAAACCACCAAATTTCCTGTGGTTTCACATGAAACCATATGCTTTGTGATGAGTGTGCCTACGGTTGTAAACTAAGGGTGCAGGGCACAGCCAGGCAACCCAAAGGGTGTATTTGTTACCCCAGTGAAAGGCAAGAGCTGATCAAAGCTCAGAAGGACCTGAAGCAGTTAGGGAGGAGCCTGGATTTTATTGTTCTTTTCTGTACTGCTACTTCTCATGACTTTTATCAATGGATTCATGGTATTTCAACATTTTTTTTGAGCTGTGGCTCCCAGAAGCTAGGCAGCTACACAGAAATTGCCACTTAAAAAATCTAGCTCTCATCTATGTGGGAATAAGTTTAAGAGTATAGCATGGGTACACACAATGGTTGAGAGAGCACCCATCAGGAAAGGCTTACCTATTTTTCTCCTTGATTTTATGGTTTGGGGATATGTGTGTGTTTGTATGGTGTCTTAGGACTATTTAGTATTATCTCCTGTGTGTGATAAATAAAATGCAAAAGACTACCAACTCCTTCTGCCTCTCCCCAAAAAGCACTAAATGAGTATTAAAAATAATGCTTCAGTGCAGACACTGTATTCTGGAACTTCCAGTGGCCCCACATCTCTGACTAATTCTAGTTGTCATTTGAATTAACAATATCAAATGCTGATTGATATAATCTCTCTCGTTGATAAAAACCAAAGAGTTACTAACAATGAAGAGAAGTAGTCGAAGTCGCTTGTGCTATTGCAAACTGTACTTATAGACCGGTTATCTACAGAAAGAGTTTTCAGATTCAGCAGAAAACAAAGGACAGGCTTCTCTCAGTTGTCTGGTTGACATTCTTATGATTTCAGTGAGAGAAAACCACAGATTTGAAAGCTTAGTTACAGATATTACTTTCAGATCATTTACAAAAATAAAGTCAAATCACTGCCTTCCACAGAAATCCTAATGTGGGTGAGGGGGGCTGGGATTTCAGTGAGAGCTAATGGTCGCTTTTGCTGGAAAAAGAGGAACTGCAGCTGGGATAAAGCTTTTATTCATTTACTGATTTTTGATTGGTCTAGTTCTCTAAATCTGTATATGTACGTCATACCTACAGCAAGCAACCACACTTTGCCTGGTTAAATTTCCTTTCAGGAAGATGGTGCCATTGTTCATTTCATTATTCTGCAGATTTTTCTGTATATGTACAGTGGACCCTCCTTGTAACCTTCCACAGATTCAGAAACGCAGAGCTGTGGAAATGTGAGAAGACCGTGCTCTCCGCACTCATTCTGCACTGTCAGGAAACTACCCAGTCATTACACCTGGATCTGAGATACTCTCTTTTCTACTACCTTCATTCAGACAGCCTTGTACTTTGTAAACACATTGCCCCTAGCGTGCCTGAAGAATTACCATCTTGACTGAGGTCAAACTTACAATGGATGCAGAATAACCTGAGTAGGGTTAGATTACACCCACTTCACCCTGACATAAATGGTTTTTTGCGTATCCAGCCTGATTATCAAATACCATTTAGGTTGTTTTCCTGTTAAGAACACAATGCTAAGAGAATGCAGATTGAGACAAGACTTAAATAAAACTGAGTAGGGCATGTGTATGGGGATATATGGGTGAATGACGCTCTGATTCTAACAGTAGAAGGTTGATAAGATTGTACATACTCTAATCTGACATATCATATGGTAGATGACTCTTCACCTTTTCTCTGCTGGAAATATCCTCTATTGCATGACTGAAGTAGTGTTAAAAGGGTCTAGTCACATTCTCACCAGACAAAATGCCTTTTTATTGGGGCTACATTTGATATCTGTCCTTAGCAGAGTGGACACTTCAGAAATCACGATACCTTAATTACAAATAATGTGTGTGCTCGCCAGTGCTTGCTGGTCTATTGCTGGTAGAAACTGTGTGTAACTGTGGAGGATCGCACAGCACAGAGGGGAATGCTTCTATCCCAGAGGTAGAGACAGCCCTAATCCAAAGTGAGGTGTCTGCCTGGCGCATGGCAGTGAACACATAACAGAATATGAAATTCTCCTGAGCACCTCCTTCCATGCTAGTGAATCCACCCCTGAAACCTCTCTGTGATAATTTATTATAAGTAGAATCATAGAATCATCTAGGTTGGAAGGGACCTTTAAGATCATCGAGTCCAAACAAGTAAGCCCAAGTCACCAAGGTGGTGAGATAAAATAGAAAGAACATGTTCCAAAATTATTTCTTAATTGCAGACAACTTTATTTGTAGAGATGAATGCCCCTGAATGATGCTAAACACGTTGATAGAGCATGAAATCAAATGATGTCATTTAGTCACAACTTTCTGGAGGAAATCAGTTAGTCTTCCATAATTAGGCTACTGTGCATATAACAAGAGCTGAAATCCTGCATGTATGATTGGTGTAGTGAGGAAAAGATAACAAAAAGCAGTGAAAACGGGGGCAAAAAGTGTACAGTATGCTGCCTTTTTTAAGAGCATTTTTTCTTATTTTTGTAATCCTCGAAAATCTTTTTGAGAATGAAAATGAGCACAATAGCAAAACAGAACAGGTAATGAGTTTGGAAAAAGTAGAAGGCCAGCTCCTTTAGTGTGTAAATAACATGAATAATGATGAAGCAATATAGGAACAAGGCATACTGGTTTGGGGGCCGGAGTAGGTCTTGGAGTCCTTGGCTAAACTGTGGAAAAAGGAAAAAGAACACATTATGTCACATTATATGTTCCACTTGGGTCCAGTCCATGTGCTTTGCTGAGCACACCTGGCCTTCTGGCACACTTAGTTCATAAAAAGTTGCTATGAGATAAGCCAGCATGTGAAACGAGAGCAAATCAGCTACTCTGTGTTAAGTAATAGGTGTCACATTCCCACCCACGTCCATAATGTGAGCTAGGTTTTCTCTCTCTCTGAAATTAAAGTAAGTGACATCATATTTACTGCAAGAATGACCGTTCAGGTACACAAAGCGGTTCATATGAAGTGCGTGCACACCCATGGCTTTTGCATATCTATCTCTACATCTGTGGCACAAAATGTTGCCTCTGTTTTTTCACTGCATGGTCATTTTCAGACATTTACACATGCTCATGGGCAAACTTTCAGGTCTTAATTTAATAAAAGAATTCAGTAGTTAATTTCCTTAATCCAGATGCATGTCAGTTATTCAGCCAAATATACATTGGACCTGATCCGCATCTGTTTTTCTCTGATATAACTTTATTGATTTCATTGGAACTGCATTTACTTCACATAATTGTGAGATCCTATCCAGACCTATGGATTAGCTATATGGAAAAAAAATAATATATGCAGATGGAAAACTTCGGGGCTTCTGCGGTGCTTAGCTGAGTGCCATTATTGTGCATGATCTGAGCTCCTATGTACAACCACAACACAAATGCTACAAATACTGTGTAAAACACATCCTTCTGTCCTCTCCTGATTTAGAGCACAGAACATGCAAGGGAAGACAAACATGCAAGTACCTCTAAAACATTGATGATTTAGATTCAGATACTCTGCTTACTCTCTAACCCAGTCCAATGACAAATTGCGTTAAATTGGAGGACAGTCAGGCCCACAGCCAGACAATGTGATCAGGAAGAGCCCAGACAACCAAGATTCACAGCTGTCCCATTTGCTAAACTCTGCCAAATAGAATGGTCTCTTCTGGGTTGTACTACTGTTAACAACAGACTTATATGCCTGAACATACAATAACTTCAGCTACTTAGGTAAAAAACAGGCTTGAAAAATCTGACTAATTGTCTAGAACATTTTAATTACTTTGGTAGATTCTGTCATCCACTTGTTTATTGATGTGTTTATTATCTGCATCATCTAACTGATCAATTTCCAAGCCAGGAAATTGATCTCACTGTAGAAGCAGGAAACTGATTAAAGTGGTGTTCAGAGCAATTCCTCTCATGTTCGGGGGGGGGGGGGGGCAGGGGCGAAAATAAGGAAAAAGTTCTTGGATCCTGACATCATAAACTTAATTTGTGAGTTAACTGTTCTTCAATATATTTTGTAGCAATGAATGTTACCATAGTTCATATTGTAGAGAGCAGAACAACTCCATTCTCCTTGAGTGTGTGTACAAGCTGTAAAGATCACCTAGTCGAGTCTAACTTTAAAAGAAATCACAGTACTACTCAACATGCAAAAGTACAAAACCTTACAAATTGCTTAACATAGAATGTGAATGTTTCAGTCTCTATTGCTTTTTCCTTCCTGTCCTTACCGGTCTTTTTACTGCCTGTTGATGAATCTGCTCCATTCTCTCTTCATGAAGCCTTTGCTTTTCATTATCCTCATGTTCATATTTCAGTTTAGCCAGCACAAAATCCCACCTCATCCTCTCAAGCTCAATATCAGCTGCTGTGACCTGCTTGCCACAGAGCTGTTCCAGCTCCTCTGCATTGGTGGATACTTCTGACGGCAAAGCACTAGTTCCTCCATTCATGTCCAAATATGCCATGTGACACTTGGCATCCATGCTCTCTGTTTTACTGTCTGAGATGAAAGATGATGTTGTCATGTCTCTGATGGCTCCCTGCTATAAATTGGAGAGAGGGAGGACAAATTGAAGCCGATGGATGAAAATAAAATACGTTCATCTAAAGCCAGAATATTTATTCAAGTGATTATTCCCATATTTGTATACGACTCACTAGTTTTCTAATATCCATTATTTCCCTTTAAAAAGATCGTTCCTAGAGTTGGAAAAGAAATCTTCCATTGAATGTTGCCTTACAAAATATGAAATATCCACCATATAAGAATTTTCTGATTTGAAAATGTAAAGAAATTTCTGAAAATGTTTAACTAGGGCATGGTTGATCTAAACCAAACACTATGGCTCTTTTGACCAAATGGAAGGATTTCACTTCTGGTGAATTTGATGTTAACCCATGAAAATGGAAGCCACTGAGGTTCTTTACCTCTGAGAAATAACTCAAATGTCTCACAACCCTCACTTTGCACACTCAATTTTCCGGCTGGTCCACATGCTCCACAATGCATTGTAGTTTTACCTCTGGAAGAATTGTATCTTCCACTTACCATCTTTTCATGCAGCTGCTTCTTGTTATTATTATTCTGGAGTTCCTGTAAAGTAAGTTGATTATCTTTCTGATTTTCCTCAAGCTCTTCCATAGTTGTTTGGAATGAATATTCGGATCCCTTTAGATTGCTGATTTCTTCCAAATCTTCTTGTATTTCCTGGTGTTTAGCAAACAGAGTTCCTGTTTCAACATGGGAGACCTCCACTAATGTTAAAGCATCTCCAGTGATGTTCTGGAATAGAATGTCGATGTGCTGGCAATGAATCAGGTGACCCGTATGTAAGAACAGGAGTGACACTGAGAATAATGTAGGCACATACACATAGGGCATACTGGAGCCTATATGAAAGTGGCTAGGGGATTAACTCTCATTTATGTTCCATCATGTTCCTTGCTTAGATGTGAATAAAAAAGAAAAAACACTGGATATAGGTTGGTAGGTAGACCTTCTGAAAATCTCACTTGTAGGCTTTTTAAGATGAGAATTTATCAGAAATTCCCTTTACAGTAACCCATGGAGCAGCTAGGGCCCCTCAGGAAGTAAGAATAGCATATCACAGTTCTTTAAATTGTAACATAATCAATACCCTTCTGCATCTCAAAGAAGGATGGTGTTTCTTTCATGGAAATAAAACTTGACTAAAAATCTAACTTAGACTGGTGAGTTTCCTACTGCCTCTGGCATAGTCAGATCACAACTTGTAGGGTGTATCTAGTCATTAGCTAGAAGTCAATACCATCCTTTTAACTGACTGGAGCTAGGTAGACATTTCAGCATGTGCACTAAGAGTTCAACCTCTTGTTTCCAGGCTCATAGTACTTGCTGCATTTTATAAAAGTGATATAAGGCATAGATTTCACATCTGAGAAAAGATTTAGGCAAGTAAGACAATTAATTTGTTTGTTATTGAGTCTGAGGAAGAGAAGCAGAAGAGGAAGAAGGTAAAGCAAGCTGATTACCATGGATAACTGATGTCCAAAGATAGGGCAGGTATCAGGCTAAACATAAGGCAACAGTCTCCTCTTCACAGGATTTCCATACAGAAAACGTGAAAGCAGCTGTCCCAGTTCAAAGGCCAGGACACATTAACTGCAGAGATTCTGCCCTTGGCTGACTTCATAACTGCCCTGTTGCCACAACAAACCGATACTTTTTGTTGGCAAGGTCACATTCTGCCACGTTCCTTGTTCGACCACTGGGGCAGTATTCAGGCTCTTCAAGGAGGACTGAGCTTTCCTCCTCCTCTGTCACAGACCATCCTACTTGGTCACTATTTTCTCCCTTGCAAGTACATCTACATGTTGCAGTGAAGCTTTCTGCCAGAATTTGTGGACTCCCAGAATGTCCAAGTGCCCAAGTCAATTAGCTCTTTCTGGGAGGCAGGTTTATTGGATCAGATAAAGCACCATGATAATAGCTATCCCATTTCAGTGTTCCTGGATAGTTTCACTGCAAAGTGTTGCACTGAATCTCATGGATGTAATTAGCCCAGAAATCTCTGCACTGTCCTCTATCCCCTACTGTAGATATGCCAGCATTTCAATTTCCCATCTATAAACTGGAATTCCTTGCAGGAACTGGTAACAAGCTCACAGTGACTTCATGATACAGTAAAGGATGTCCCTATAGTGAGGTAATGTGAGCCTTTTAAGAATCTTAAAGAACACTTTCTTCTTCTCTGTTATTCAGGAGTAGGGAAACAAAGTTCTTCTACTGTTACTAGTCTGCATAAAGCACTTTTCAGAAAAGGATCTATCAATTACAGTTTATATCATGTAAATAAACACAGGGTCCACAATTGCTTTTTCCCCTGTTCCATATATCATATACACTAGTGCTAAGTCAGTATATTTGCTCGGTAGGTGATGTGTGGAGAGCTGGATGACAGATCCAGTGAAAATAAGAAAGACTAATGAAGTTACTGAGACCACTTCCTCTTCCATCATTTATCAACTGTTTTGTCAGTTTACAGATGGATTTTCAAATCCCAAGGTGCACTGAAGACAGAATGATACACAGGGCCCTGGAATTCCATCATTAGTTTTGACTGAAAATATTAGAGTTTTTAATTGCTTTTGGTGCCAATGATCCAATTATGTAGTTAAACATAGGTCCCAGTTATTGAATAATCATAAAAAGAGCAAGAAGGGATGTAGGATATTTGTGCGTACATGCATATTTGCATATTTACCTTACGCTTTCCAAAGCTAACACGTATTTTCTAAGATGACACTGAAATGTAGCTGTGGCAATCTTTGTGCTTTTATTGCAGTTAAGTTTCATGGATTCCTGGTGGACAATGCAGATATCATAATGTCTAAAATGCTGACTAATGATGTATTTATTCAGACAGCCTCAAGACATCCTCATGAATGTATATCCCAATAAATCTTAAAGAACTATAAAAAGGATTTTGATCTCTGTCCAGGGATCAAACATTGTAGTGCAGTTAGGAAATCAATCTGGTTTTGCTGAATGACTTAATTGGCAAGTGGGAGGCATACAGTACTGTTTGGTAGGCACGAAATGTACAGTAAACCTCCTAGAGTAAATAGGTACTTGCAAAATCATTCATTTTCCTTGTACCAAACACCTTTCAATCTTTTGAGCCAGACTCACCACAAAGTACTTCAGGGAGCTGTGAAGTTCTCAGCATCTCACATGCTCTTGTCCTTGATTTATTGTATTAAAATATTTGCCTTCACATTCAAACTGAGAGGAGGCTAATGTAATTTCTCTTCACCACCCGAAGAAGTGGAGGCTGCTACTTCCATTTTCAAATGATGATATCTTTTGCTGTTTTGCATTCCTCTTATCTCTCTAAACTTGCTGTCACTTGCTGAAGTTAACGCATAGCAGGAAGGTATACTGTTGCTGTCATTTGTGCTACAGTTACTGCCAAATATTGCAAAATTTTACTTTCATTTCCTTCTTGATATAATTTTTTCATAGTTGCAAGGACACAGTAGGGTATATAAAAGCCGGGATAACTGTATACATATTTAGAGAGTGAGAAACGTTCATGCCTGAGTAGGAAGTACTTCTTCACAACTACTTAAATATCTGAAGATAATTTCTCTATAAAGCCTAGCGCATCTCATATGGGTGTCTATATTGGAGGCCAAATTTAGAGCAGGATGTTAGTAATAAGAGATTGTGAGAAGGTGCAAAGAATTCCAAAGGAATTCCAAAGGTTGGGCTTTTTGGTACTCAGGCACTGCAAGTTCCTACATAATATTTAATAAATGGGAAGGTCAGCAAATGGAGCTGTATGTGGACACTTACCAGCTGTTTCAGTCCCATTCGGTTAGATGACCTTCCAATACACTGGATCACAGTGCTGCTGTTTGGAAAAATGGGAGAGGACTGGCAAAATAGTTCCTTAGACTGCAGCTTTTATGTTGTCAAAGTAGTCAGGTAGTCTTCCTTACATGCCTGTTAGGAAATAAATGAGTACCTGTTTTGTGGTACACACACTATTGCTATAGATTTTTATGCACTCGGGTTAATTTGTAAATTAATGGTATTGTAAAAGGAGTTATCTCCTCTTAACACACAAGGAATTGAGGCACTGGCTAAAACAAATGACATCTGATGACACCTGATCTTTAGTCTTATGCCTTACCTGTGCAACCATCCTTCTTTGCTCATATTTTCTCCTTCCAAATAGTGCAGCAGTAGACAAATTAAAATTCTTAGAAAGGAAACAAGTATCATATTTCTCCTTCGTACATTGCCTTTTGAAAAGAGATGTAGTTATAAAGTTACTGATGTACAAAGGCATTCATACCAGAAAGAACAGCATGCATAGGAAAATCCTGAGTGGATACAACTAACACATGCACAATCATTCTCACATTGTCATCAGGCTGGAGGACTTGTGCATGCACTGGACAGACAATCTGTGGATAGTGGCAACATCACTAGGACTTCCAGGATGCCAAACATTTAGAAATTCCAGACAAATGGCCAACTCCTCTTTTTCTGGTCAGACAAAACGTACATGCAAGAAAAGAGCACATGTTTCAGTGAAATTAAAATACATGTAAGCCTTGTCAAATATAATGGACAAAAAAATTATGATCACCAACATTTTCAAGCTCTTTAAAGGCTAAGCTCCCTCCTCTATGTATTTTTTGATCAATTCCAATGAACCATTTTAAATTATCCTAGCTAATCGTCCTTTACTGTTCCTTTTAGTGAATTTTGATGAACACTCAGAATATATGTTTGAGTTTCCTGAAGATAAGCACAAAACATACGGGCTGTACGTACTGAATAATAAAGACAATATTATTTAAGCTGTTCTGAGAGAAAGTGGTCTAATTTTACCATAAAACTTATTCTTCTGCTTTTTCTACAGCTTGCCTAATAAACTCAGGATCTGTTCCTGTGTCAGCACTGGAATACTTAATTTTGATGGTTTCTTTTTTTTGTGCACCAAGAAAAGAGCTCTTCCATTTTGTTAAAACAATGCAGAACTATTCACCTGTAAGATTTAATTTCTACATACAAACATACATGAATACATACATATCTACATACATGATTTTTAAAATATATTTGTTTGTCAGGAAGGACAGAATAGGAAATACGAATATTTCTGTGACCGATTAGGGCAAATTAATTTTCTGAGTGATGGTTCATTTAAGGATATGGGTGTTACAGTAATTTATGATGATATGAAAACCCTCAGGGATCAGATTATCATCTAGAATAGGTTAGCAAACCTCATTTTCTTCCATGACATTCTCATATTTTTCATCATCTGACAATTTGGCCTAGAATATTTTACATCAGTTCTGAGGCACTACAGATAAAGTTGTGTTCTTTTACCTGACAAATAATACTGAGATTCCCAAATCCAGGTAACTTCCTACATCAGTATTTCACGGAACACCGACAGATCTGTTTCATTAGGCCTACATTTTGGAGCTTCCTTAATTTCAGACTTTACTCTGTACTCATTAAAATTCTGACCATACTCCACCAAAGATAATTTCTTGAGGCCTGGGTCCAGCCCCACTTGCACTGGTGAAAAGGCGCAGCCTGGCTTCTCCCAGGACAGGTATTAGAACAATGCTGCCGAGCTGTCTAAGTTTGAAAGGTAGCTGAAAGATGAGAGTAGAAGGCTGTGCATGTTGTGTCTGACTTCTCTGAGTAAGCAGAGAAAGCCAATGAGTACCAACAACCACTGCAAAAGCACCACCAATTTGATTTTCCTGAAATTTTATACTAATTTTGCACAGCTGTAATTGACATAACAAGATTTGAGACAGCACAGTATTGCTGTCATGGTATTTAAAGGCAGCTTTTAGTCAGAGTAATTATATGGGACTTCAACAATATCCAGAGTTTCAGTAAGGAGTTGACGGTTGGGTTTTAAGAACTGTGAATGCATTTAAAATGGGAAAAGGCTTTTTTGAACACCTGACAGGAACTTCTGCAGTTATTCCAGGTATTAGAAATAAGCCCTGAATAAACATAAAAGTATTTGCAAAACCTGAGCTACTTTTGCTGCTCGTTTCACTGCAGTCAGTATATCAATCACTGAAGAATTAATGAAATTTTTGCTTCCAAGTGAATTGCTCCAGTTGCCCCCTTGGTTAGGTTCTGAATCATTGACAGAATCCAAGCAAAGCAAGCCAAGCAAAGGCCAGTCCTGAAAGATGAATGCAGTCTTTCTTCTGTTGGCTTTGGGCCATCACTAGAGAAGATGGTTTCTCCCATTGCTTATGCCTGTGTGACTTTCACAACTGCCAGCAGATCTGTTGGAATACAGGATACCTTCAGAGAATGACAATCAACTGACAAAATGTCATTTCTTCCTATGTATATGCTGGTTGGGTGATGTCTCACGTTCGAGGTAGTCCTACTTTCATCTTTATATCCACGTTCAATATCTGGCAAATCTCATTTCTTTGAATATTCAGGATATCTGTGTTCAGATGAGAGGATTTGCTAAAATTATCTCTGCCTAGAAAACTTAACATATACGCTGAGAAAGGAAGGAGATGGTAACATAGTTATTTGAGAAGCCATCTCCAGTGTTCTGATAACAGAGGTACCACGCATGCTGTTAACAATCGGACCTGTGCTCAAGCCTGAGATGCCATCACAGAGCTGACACCATGATTTATCGGGATACCTGCTTTTATTCTCCTCCTACCCTAGGAACACAATGACAGCTGTACTTAGAAATACCCCCACACTAATACTACTCACATTAAATGTCAGCCTAGTTACTCAGCCTGCTCCATCTCATACTATGTGGTCAGAACTGTCTCAGTATGACATTAGCATTTGAAATATGTTTCTCAGCTATCAACAATCCTCCTCCAAAAAAAGATAGTTATTACTTCAAAGAGAAAAAATCAGTTCTCAAGCCGTCAAGACTACATTTCTTCTTCTTCTTTTTTTTTTTTTTAATACACATCTGACATTTCTATAAATGTTTTGGGATGATGCTTTCCTCTTTATGACTAACTTTACTGAACATTAATAATACGTCTGTCTTGATATAAATATGTAGATGAGTCCCTTCTCCCAGGACATTACCATATAAACCAAGGTCAGATGATTCAGTTAAAAGCCCAAGTTGTTCCTGGCACAGCTCTACTTCTGTAAACGGAGCACATTACTTACTTACACTAGCAGACTTTTTTTTTTCTTGAAAAGGAAGTAAGAGCAGTGGATGCACAACAGTGCTTCTTAGTCTGGTGGGTGGAAGTTGATAATTCAGGACACATATATAAAGAGCAATTTAGGAGATGACGCTTCGTGTTTTAGAGAAGCAAGGCAAAAAAGAAGGCAAGAAAATCCTTACAGGACAAAGACACAAAAGAAGAAACAAGTCAAATACATGGACTGAATAAAGAAAGGAAGCTAACAAATAGCTTTAAATGGCAACTGCTCCTGAAAAACAAAGCAAATTAATATCACCAAGACTGAACTCTCTCATGGAGAAGCTCTAGGAACAAAGAACAACAGATGACTCAGAGAGGAGCGAAAGAGCAAAGAAATATTAACTGAGCATAGACACTCTTGATGTGAATGGCAGTCTCTGTCTTCACTCTGTATTTGTGTGTACTGCATGGGAAGGAAGCCAACATCGCACCATCAGAGGGCACGCATCCCCTTGGCAGGGTGTAACCCTGCTAACACCATGTCTCTCAGCTCCCTTCACATTCTCCTAGCAAGTTAGACATGTTCTAGGGAACATTTCCCTTTTGGGGGATTTGCACGTACTGAAAAACTTAACAAGCACCCCAAGAATATCCATCCAGCCTTCCCGGCTGGCTCCAGGTCTTCATACTTAGTCCTTAATATAACTCCTGCTGAGGTTTTCTACCAGCATGACTCATCTTCATCACCCAGGCTATCTGCCTCCCGTTCCCTGAAGGAAAATACCTACAGATTCTCTGTCAGCTAAAACCTCTAGAGAAACTGCCTAAGCACACTTGTTTTCCAAGAAGCAACTCTCAGAGTTTCCCCTTCAACACTTCCCTGAGGTACTTAACAGCTGTTCTTCTAATGTTAACTGGGACATCTCTAGCTGGTAAGGACTTGGCACCATTCTCCAGCTCCTCTGCTGCTGCTCCAAGCAGCCACCTCTTCAAATGGCAACATCATGCAACAGCAGGAAGGGGAAGAGGGGAAGGTCATATTATAGCCTATACAGCACAACTAAGGAACGATGCTGACCATCGTCACATAGTCAAGCTTCCTTTACTCCCCAGTTTTAAAGACAATGCTATAAGGAACTACAGTCTTAAATAATGAGGAAGAAAAGTGCTATACCATCCTAAAGTGACCTGCTGTAGTTGTCATTCTTGCTGCCAGATAAACTACATAATAACAGCAAAGAAAATGTATCATTCTGACATAAGGCTTGGCAAACTATTCTGGAGTGAGTCCAGAACGGCCAATGGGTTTGAACAGCCAGATGTAACAGCATGAAGAGACTGGTCTATACACACAAAGACACAACAAATTTCAGGGAAGTGTCTATCACTAACACAGTTACAAATATCCATATTATTGGGAGATGGAGCACATACAACACTGAATAGTCTCATATTCTGTGTCTCCAGTTAAATAGCAATTAGACTGTTCTGGAATGGATATGTAACTGGACAGGAACAGCCTACAGGAGACTTTTCGCCATTATTGAGCTCTCTGTAAAAGCACACTCCATTCCAAAGGGTGTGTCTGGGGCTCTGTGTGTGTGTGAATACTATGCCTAATTATAGCCTATATTGTCTAGGTGGACACATAATATATCATCAGTATCCAGAACCAGGCAACAGCATCACTAGATGTGGAAAGTTCATAAACTTACTCTTAGACACAATTTACTTCCCCTTGCCCCACCCCCAATGGAGAAGCTAAAGGAGTAATATCTCATCTAGAACACGAAAAGGAAATGGAAACCCAGAAAACCCTGCCTCAGTGAGAGAGCAGAGAACATCTGCTGCAGCACTGCGCTGCATGGCCACCAACTCACCAGGTGAACAGGATATTTGGTGTTTGCAGACAAGCTGAACATGAGTCAGCAATGTGCCTTCATGGGGGATGAGGGTCAACAGCGTACTAGGCTGCATTAGCAAAAGTGTAGACAGCAGGTCAAAGGAAGTGCTTAGCCTCTCCGTTCAGCACTTTTGAGATGACATCTGGAGTACTGAACCCAGTCTGAGCTCCCCAATAGACAAAAGACTGTCAAACTGAAGGATGTCCAGCAGGCATATCCTAAGATGACTAGGGGATTCAACACATGAATGAGAGACCTGGGTTTGTTCAGCCTACAGAAGAAAAGTCTATGGGGTGATCTACCTGCTATATTAACTACCTAATGGGCAGCATTTAGCTGAGCTTTAACCATCACTCTATGAAGGGAGTTACCTTCAGCCCACCAATTAATAACAGCTTGTTTCTGTGTGTGCCAGTGGCTCCATGCTGACCAGCTGCCTCACTTGCAGTGCTTGTTGCAGGGGCTGAGTTTGTGCTGGGAGCTGCACTTCTGGCTCCAGACGTGGGAGGATGTGGGTTGCTGATGTGTGAATGAGAGGGAGAGCGAGGTGTGAGATTTGAGGGTGGTGCAGGTTCGCATACTGAGCTGAGATGCCAATCTGTAGGAGTGAAGAAATACAGTGGGAGGCTATAAAAGAAGGCTGTCTTTTTCTGTGTGTATGCATTTTCTCTGATAGGAGTCAAACATACCCAGAAACTCAGTGTCTCATAAGCCATATTTTAAAATCTCATGGTTTTCAATCACCTACCATGGAGAAAGGGGAAGAAGAAAGTACATTTATGTTATTGTGAATATCAGAGAATCCAGTGACGACTTTGTAAATATTAGAAAAATGTCTTTGTCACTAGTACTGTGGCCATCAATGGTATGCCCTTCCTTTTACGTAAAGCATGGTATTCCCCAGAAATCAACTAACTGGGAATGATAATAAATCTTTTCTACCCACGATGGCTCTTGATTTTAGTGCCAGTTTGGTAATAAATGCCAGTTCATATCATAGATACATGACGTGCTAGCATTATACTTGAGTTTTCAGAAAGCAGAGGTGAGGTTAAAAGTTTTAAATCAATACATACCAGAACAAGGAGATATAATAGCTACTAGTATATGACCAGCAGGTTCTATGCTGGCAGTCGTAACAGGAGATAAAAAAGAAAATAGAAGGGAAGAGATTTTGAAGCAGAGTCACAGCTGTTTCACACTCAATATCAGAAGGACGCTGAAATAGAAAAGAAGTGATGCTCAGAAGGAAATACCTATCAAAGAGAAAAGAACCTGTGCCAGCTCTTAAGAATGGATGATGGGTTCTCTATTAGCTCAGATAAGCTTGTTGCTATGAACAGTGTCAGAGGCCTTTCAGTCTTTATCTGTATGGTCTGATACTTTCCAAAAAGAGGAAAAAGCAATGTGACTAGGTCATTGGATTTACCTGTGAGTAACTCATTAGGATACTGTATGGAAAAACATCTTAAATGAACATTTGCCAAAGCTGATTAGAGAGCTTTTGCTGCCAAACAATACAGCTTTCGCTGGAAGACCTGGAACGGCTTTGAAGCATGAAGATCACAGAAGATGATATACAGCTGGCAAGGATGTGGTGGGATTCAGAAACAAACAAAAAAAGATAACCAAATGTAAAAGGTGTTTGAGGAGGAAATGGAAGAGGTATGTCAATAGTCAGCCCACAAATCAGTAAGCAAAGATGGGAAAAGGAAGCCTGGGCAGAACACAGAAGGAAGTATC
This sequence comes from Larus michahellis, assembly GCF_964199755.1. Taxonomy (NCBI): domain Eukaryota; kingdom Metazoa; phylum Chordata; class Aves; order Charadriiformes; family Laridae; genus Larus; species Larus michahellis. The sequence goes on from NC_133898.1 coordinate 35,229,630, forward strand.
ATACCCAGCTCAGTAGTTAAATGCTTCTGCATTTTGCTAATGTCTCATTCCTTCAGAAAATACTCTTCAGAAATCCTCTTAGCCTGTTTTTAATTAGATCAGGGAATGTGCCAATAGTGCAAATGCATTCACAGACAATGCCAAAATGCTCCTTCTTGGGAAGCTCAGGTAGATGAGGTAGGTTATTAAAGTATGATGAGTTCTGCACTGAAGAAGGAAGGTTAAAAGTTCAGAAGAAAAAGAAATTAAAACTGAAAAAAATATATTCAGACTGCTGAGAATAATTTACTCCATGGATGACTTCAGTGTTTTTACCTACCCCCTAAGGAAAGTTAGCTCACTAAAGTGATCACCTGACACCTGACAAAGACTGTTCAAGACTTTATACCATCAGGTACTCATGTCCTCAGTCCCAGTTGCCTGTCAGAGCATCTAAACTCTAACTCCTGTCAACAGGGGCATAGTACATATTTTCCCTATTTTGTACAAAATAGAGCCATAAGAGCTGCCTCCCTCTTTGACAATCCTATTATCTACTAGTCCAGTGATAAGACTGCTCACCTGGTGAGATGTGGAGATCTAAATTCATATCTACACTCTAAATCAGGTGAAGGATTCAAACAAATTCAAATTCTACTTTGCGATTTTCTGAAAAATGTCACAGCTTGAAGCCCTCATCTCCAGCAAATGTGAATCCTAAGGGGAGAATGAAAACCTATCCCTGAAGAAACACAAGACAGTCTATTCCTCCCCTTAGCATTTCCAGATGGCTATCTTGAAGTATCAGGATAACAATCAGCAACTTTTAAATTCCATTGAGTTACTGCTGAATGCCATAGTTCCTAAGTCCCTCTCTGGGTTTTGTCCTTCATATATCTGCCTCAAAAATTTAGGGGACAGATTTCTAAAAGTATCAAGGCACCTAATGACATCTCTATGATCATGTGAAGGTTTAGTCAGTATCATTTTTCAAGAGTAAATAACCAGTTTAAGTGTTTGGCACTCATTAGCTAAAAAAATAGAGGTGCCAAAGTCACTAGCTGGGTATTTGCATCAGTACAGCTAAAGAAAAAAACATGGATCCTGTAGAGCTAATAGGCAAGCTTAAGAAGAAATACTATTAACTCGGTGTTTAACAGATGAAGATCTGACACAAAACTCTCAGAATTCAATTGATTTTTGTGGGTTGTTAGAGTTGACCTTAGGTTGTCCAAGCAGAAGAGAAACTCAGTGGAGGTCTGGACAATGAAACCAGAACAACTGAGTCTATTCTGTTTTTTAGCCACATGATCATCTAATGAGATTTACGACTGAGCTGATACAGTTCAATTTTTAAAAAGGTTGAAAAACCCCAAACAATATCACTGCTGTATTTAGCAGCCCTATGTAATTTACTGTCAGTCAAAAATGTAACACATGGTGGAGAGGCAAATAAGATTTATTTTTAAATCTTTGGAGAATGATTCAGTGACAGTAGGTCATTCCCCCTACAAAAGGCTACATTATTCTTTCTCCATAGCGAATTCTGTAGAAACTTCTTTGAAATGCTTTCATGCAATTTATCAGATTCTCTGCTGCCCTTTTTTTCAGGTAGTGAAGGTTATTGGGCACTTTCTTGCTCTTCCAATGCAGTATTGCATGACTTTCATATATATACACTTTGAGAAATTTTATCTAGGCTTTCTTTTATCATTGCTCATGACATTTTCACACAAATAGTTCTTAGCACCATTGTTAAACATGGGAGATGTCTGCATCCCTTGTTTTTCTTTGTATTTGTCACACAAAGTCAATTGAAACTACCTCTTTCCAATTGAAATTTTCCTTGACTGGACTCAATCCACTAGTGAAGCATTTGAACATTCTAAAGAGCATTGGCAATGTTTTTTGAATACTAAGGTATTTTTCCACAAAGACCGATACGCACTACTTTGAAGAGTCAGCACATCAAAGCCTGATCCAGTGACCACTGAAGTAAAGAGAAAGGTTTCCACCAAAAGCAGTGTATTTTGGCAGAGGTTCGTTTAAGTAATTGTCCTAATTTTGCCCATATTACATCAGTTTTGTTCTACTCGTTCAGCTGAAGTCTACAAGGATGTCATCAGTTCTGGTAAGATTTCACATTCTTGTTCTGGCATAGCTCTAATGTAGGTGATACACAAATGGGACATTCCCCGGAAACACTGTTTTCCATCTGAGTCCTGAAAACAGACTCTTTGTCCGGCTGGGACAGCAGTCATCTACACTGAACATCTAGCACCTGCTGTGTATGGTGTGCAAACCAGTGTCATCCAACCTGAGTCGGTAGCAGCAACCCCACATAGAATTATAGAATCGTTTTGGTTGGAAGAGACCTTTAAGATCATCAAGTCCAGCCATTAATCTAGCACTGCCAAGTTACCACTAGCCCATTTCCCTCAGCATTACATCTACACATTTTTTAAATACCTTCAGGGATGGTGACTCAACCACTTCCCTGGGCCGCCTGTTCCAATGCTTCTGTCTGCTGTTCTGGACACCTCCCACACACAAGCTTTTCTAGTACCTGCTTCTTATAATAAACTGACAGTATAAATGATCTCTTCTTTTTGATTTAATTTGATTCACTTAAGTCTGGCTTACAGCCTTCCCCTGTGGATAAAAGGGTTGGCCTATTTTGCCCTGCAATGGTTCCTTCACCTTTTCTTTCATTCTCATATATGCCAGATGCTGTAATTTATACTTCCTTAGGTTTCTTCCTCAACAGTGATTACTTCAGTGCATGCGTGGCAGGTGCTGCATTTAGAGATTTCAGTGATGCAATGTCACAGGAGATACACCTCCAGAAACATTAAGGGAATGTTCCAAAAATGTCTTCCACTGTGCAATCCTCCAAACAACTCCACTGTCTTTGGGACCTAACTAGATTTACAGACTCAAGACCTTCCAGTATCATGCTTCTTGCTAGCACACATTAATTACATAGAAAACTAAGTCTTGGTGGTTTTATCTTTGCATACCCCATCTATATGGAATAGGTATGTTCTGTATCCTGTGAGTCTTGCTGATACCAGTAATGTTAGTGTTTTAGAATGTGCCATGCTTCCTTACATGCTACTCAGTTTATTTGTGCCTTACTATGGTACTTCGTCTACATTCACGAAAAGAATTCCATGTACTTTGTCACTGTTTGATAAAAATATGACAGTGTCACTGTTGCTGAGATTCTATCCCTTGAACTGTTCTCCAGTTATAAACACCATGTATCTTGTGTTTTTCTGCATACTTGTAAGGTTTATTTGTGAAATTGTGAAAACCATTTTGCACTTCATATTTTCCATATTTTCTCATGTGCATGAAATTCTTGTTGCTGTGCATGAGGCAGCTCACATCTACTGTAAGCCTTCTGTCTCTATGGCCTTATATGATTTCTGTCTTGTAATGATGGATATGGCTGGCACCTACCAGCTGTTTCCTTATCCCTTTCTTCATGGTGAGTTTGACTGATGGTTATATTCATGTTTCTATTATATGTACATTGTGATGGTGCTACTAAGTACTTTCATCTGCTCTTCTGAAATGGCTTTGACACTATTTTTTTCCCTCTTTTAATAGTGTTTTCTGTATTTCTTTTGGACACCCATGAAATTATCCAGCAGCAACTACATCTGTCAAAGTCCAAGCTTTTATACCTTTCCCTGCAGAAAACAACAGGCTTTCAGTAATTTGAACACCCTCATCAGTTCTTTCTATCTGCTTTTGTGCGTTTACTGGTGTAGACTCATGCTCTTCCATGATGTCTTTTTGCCCAACATCTATTACAACAGAAAATTGCCTGTCTGTCAGGTATTTTCCTGCCTCGGTTCCTGTGAAGAACAGTTCTCATAATTACTTCTTCTTTGTTCAGTTCTCAATGTATATTTCGCTTCATATTCTGCAAAAGGGAGCACAGTTCATGTTTTCTTCTTTTGATGTTCTCTTGATTAAAACTGTTCATAAGAATTGGAGACTCTAGGATGGGGCAAAATAACCAGGTATTTCAAAAGTACATTTGTGCTAACTGTTCAGTTCACAGGGAGGAGAGAAACGGCATGAAGGAATCGATACCTTAGAAACACTTTGGAAACTCAAAAACATTCGCCATCTATCTAATCGTGACAACACTTTAGTGTTTGCTGCAGGTCTGTTATTTTAATCTGACTAAGACTCAAACTTCTTCCCATTTTCCCTTCTTTCTTCTTCTCGTCTTGTCAGGGATGACAGCATACTCTTCCTACTCACTAAGCATAAGCAGGGCACCATCTTTCCTCATCCCCCTTCCCAGACTGCCTTATATCTTGGCTCTGTTTAAATCTTATCACTCCTTCCTCCACAGCTTTGCAAAGCCCATCGTGTTTTGCCTGAGAGACTGCTGAAGTGTTTGTCGATGGACTGATAATCTTGTTGCTTGACTACTGTCACCTCCACTTTTCCAGCTCTGTTGCCTCCAGTCCTTTAGCCACTCACATTTATACCAAATGCTACTGCTATTTCCTACTTCACCTTTTGCTTTTGTATCCAGTTCCACTTTGCTTTCTTTTTACCATCTTACTACTTTAAACATAACCTTCTTTCTTAAGGCTTTAAAGACTGCTATGAGGTAACATCGCTATGATAATTAGGTCTCCTTTGATACAAAAATGACAACTCCAGCCCGTGTTATTCTGCTAACAAACACCTCTGTGAATAACTTTCCCAGTCTCTCGATTGACACATGACATGATATGAAAATCCCTATCAGAACCCAGGAAAACTTCACCAGTGCTTTCTTCAACTTCCTTCTTAAGTCTTTTCTTCTCCGGGTCTTCCAGTTCACCATGAGTATTTTGGTGGATGAACTAAGACCACTCACTAGCATGCAGAATCACATGAATGAAACTGCATCTCCTCCACCAAAGAAGCCAGGAAACAGGTGGCATGCATGAGAGAAAACAGGAAAGATTGCTTATCAATCATGGCTTTAAATCAGGTCTTGGGTAAACCGCATCCTGACCTGGCTCTACTTCAGACTGCTATTACCAGGGAAACTCAATATCATCCAATTTTCCAGACTGAAAAGGCAAAGGGCTCCACAAGGGGACAACCCTGGTGCAGCAGGCAGGTGGCAAGGATGGCACAATGGCCAGAAAAGTCAGCACAGCTGCTCCCTGCACCTGACATTGGGCTTGGATGCGGGGTGCCAAGCTGACCTCAGACAGGCTTCACGGGGTCCTCTGCAGGGAGAATGAGAAGCCTGAGAGACAGAGGATGCTATTTATGAGCCCAGCATTAGTTTGTCTGATCTTGTACCTAACTTCTCAATGCGAAAAGTAATACTGTCTAGTTTCATGTTTACTCGCTCTTTTTTATGCAAACTTTGAACTATGACAGAATTTAACACCTGTGACAGGGAGAATTTACCTTTTCTCTTTGATCTTTTTTTAATGAAAGCCTTTGTCCAGGTTTCCTGCACTTACTTGCTAAACAAACAGATCTTCAGACAACATCCATCAGCTTACCTCAACTGACATCACTTTGAAAGGGCACAGAACAATGCAAGTTTACACATAATGATGAAAATACCCAACAGTCCTTTCTTTGAAACTTTATATGCAGCTCTAACTAGATACCTCCAGTTATAGTCAGTATGAAATTTTCTCTTCTGTGAACAATGAAAAATACTTTAAAGGTTTAGTCATGAGGATACGGGGCCTAGAAAACAGAAGGTCCAAAGCAGAAGAGTCCATGTGATGTAACAGGACTCAGAAGTGAAATAAGCTTCAAAAAATTAGGCTGGCTTTTTTTCTGCTTATAAGCACAAGTGACCTTTGATTTGAGAAAAGGAAGGTAGGCATGACATAGTCATCCTGCCAGACGCTTGTACCATCACTTAGAGCTCAGTCCCACATTGCTGGTTTGGCATTCGGCACAGATGACAGGGGAAGACATTTCAAGCAAGGTAAGGGACAAGAGCCTTTTAAATTGATAATTGAGTTTGTAAAAGTCAAAAGTCAATGAATTCGTTAACATTGACAAGCTCTACTCTATGCAGCTTAGAGATGCTAAAATATTCAGAAAAATGCAAAAACCACAATGTAAGAATGTAAAATACATCATAACTCCAGTTAAAAAATGCTGTAACATTAATAAGGTAAAATTTTATTATATTGAGAGGGCAGACATACTAATGACTCTGTTTTCTGTATGGCTGGTTACTGATATACCAGAATTGTAAAGGGAAGGCCTTGGGTTAAATCTGCACCCTGCACAACACCATGAAATAGATTTGTACTGATGACAAATTTGACTTCTATCTCATTCTCAGTTTTATTCACTGTGAGCCCTCTACATTTTCCATCTTGATGTCAGGAATCTGGGTCTCCAGTTTAGTTATTCTTATCTTATCCTTATCAGTAACAGAACAGGATAAAAGACAAAGCAGCAGAGAAACAAGCAGAAGCTTCTCTTTCACTCCTCAGCATGGCTTCCTCCTGATAAGCAGTGACTCCCTTTTTCCTGTAGCCCAGCAGAGCTGGAGAAAGCTTCCTCTTATGCATTACAATCTTCAGCTCTGACATTGGACTAAAAGAAGCAAGTCCTTTTTCCCTTCCTTGCCTGAAACTGTCACTCTTCCCAGATGCCTGCTTGCTCATTGGTGTCCTCCAACAGGCAGCTTCACTACACAAAAATCTTCTGTATTTTCCTTTCCAGATAACTTGCTGTGCGATAACCTTGAAGGTACTGCCATACCCTCTGCAAGGAGGAACAGAGGCCCACAGCCCATTCTCTCCTACACTCCCTCTGGAGTGTTTACATGCAGCCACTCATCTTTCCAGAGTTTCTTGCTGTAAGTGCTTGCCTGGAGTGTATAGCTCCAAATTTCTTTGGTTGGAGAGGAATATAAGCAAGGCACAGCTAAGGTTGGAACCTATATTACAGAGGTCGCATTTTTTTCCGAGGCAAGGCAATACTCATTCAGTCAGCTCAAAAAATACCCTGCGACTGAATAAATTCTGAAGAAACTGAAGAGCAGATTAGAGGACCAAATACCAGGCAAGGGAAAACAAGCAGTTGTCATGGTTAATAGACACAAGGACAGCTCATAGGAAAAGAATAATGAGACATGGAGCATGATGTAAAAGAAACAGGCCAGATGGCAGTACAGCTGTGGGGAAACTCAGCTAGCTCTGAAATGAGTCTTCAGTTATTCAGACTGCTGACTGCAGTTCCAAGCCACTGACTGCAGAAAAAGCTCTGGTTGTCTCAAGAAAGTGGCAGTTTGTTAACAATTACACAATTGAGAGCAAAGCAGAGCAGGTGATGCTAAGAAATCTACTACGGCAGATCTGATGAAGAGTCGTACAAGAGTGTTCACAGCCTCTCTTTCTTCCAATAGCACAGATTCAGAGATATTTTAGAAAGCTGAGTTATAACTTAAACCTTAAGTAACAGAACAGCTAATAACTTTACTCTGTACAGGATTATCCAATTGACATCAGTTCCAGGAAGTCTTTTGAGGTCATGCAATTCCTCTCTGAATGACTCAATATGAAAATAGGAAAATGAATCCATGAAGTAGCGTTGTGAAATAGTTTTAATATGTAGCAGTATGGAATTTCTGTGACATCATTTATTTCATGAACACTTGTAGTCTACCAATGACAAAGACCACAAAGGAAAAACTTAATGCTAGTCTAATTCAAACTTCATGTGAATAATTCTCATCAGAATAATTCTTCATGGACACCAGAACTGTCATGTTAGATTCCTAGATCTCATGCTAGATTTTAAAGCAGCTACTAGATAACTAATATACAGCACGATGGTGTTCTCACAACAGTTAAATGGAGCAGCGTTTCAGTCTTGGAGCAGTGTGCTGAATGGAAGTTCCAGAAGTCTCTTTTGGGTGAGCGGGCTATGAACCAAGAACCAGTCTCCAAAGGAGTAAACAATAAGTAGCAGCGATGACCTCAAGTGACTTCCCATGCAGGTTCCTAGAAACTGTATTATTTGACTCGTCATCTGGGATTTAAAGAAAAATTCTGCAGCTGAACAGAATACTGCTGTTCTTGTCTATGCTATTAGAGCAGAACGATAGCTTCGGGCATAAGAAAGGTGGAGTTCTGTGCCAGAATATTCAGGTATTTGGAGAACTTTTAGTGTACAACGTGAAACGCTAGCTGAATGCTTTGCCTAACTAAGCAATGCCATCAGTCTGCAATTCATTGGCACACTCTCATGCAGTTCTAGTGGTTTTCAGTGGATCATGACAAGTGTCAGTGCCAAGTGCTTGTCCTTGAAATATTAATGACTGGATCAGGCTGTAATTCAGATGGGAGGTCAACTGTCCACCACTGTATGAGCAGTGCTGGGAAAGGCAGTAAGAATACATTAGATTTTCCCACCTGATTAAATTCACCGCTGTAGGAGGAAGCGAAATTAACAGAAAAGCAGGGGAGCAAACAATAGATCAGGGAAGAAAATACTAGGAAAGATCTGTTTAAAGGAAGACTGAAGCTCCCAGGTAAAGCCCCAATGCACTGCTGGGATCAACAGAGCATGGCAAGAGGTTATTCTGGGAGCTGAACCAGTTCACTGAGACACTCTTCATTATTTTTATACTGATTATAGCCAACTGAAGGGTATAAAAGGGATTACATGGCACGGCTGCCTAGAATAGCTGAGAACAAAACTAAGGAAGTCAGTTCTAGCCTCGTCTTTCTAATTCAGCCTGCACTAGACAAAAGCTCCACCATGAGCCTAGAATCCATTTAGAAAGAGAATATTCATATCTCTCTCCATTCATAAATCATACTACTCATTTTTAAAAGTTCTCTATGAGCCTCAGCTTGTGTCGCAGGCGGAGTGAATAACTTCACTTGTAAGAGAGAAGTAGTGAAATGTTTATTAACATAAAACATTGATTTATCAAAGTTAGTAGTGAATGCGACAGTGTTTTACGAGATTCGATGCCAGGGTACACTTGATTATTTACTGCATAGAGACCAGGGTCAGACAAGCTCTCAGGGAGACCCTCCCGTTGAGTCACATGGCTCATAAATGACCCCCTTGCTTTCTAAACTCCTTCTCAGAGAGGAGTCTAGGTGCAGCTGGATCCAATCCTAGTCCCAGACTTGGTCAACAGTTTATGTCTAAAGGATTATATATGCGCAATCAATCCTTATATCACTTAGCTAAGATTTCAAAGCTTAGCATGCTATTAGTCACTTACCAAGAATCTGTTGTGGCAAGGAATCTCTCAACCTCGAGAAGAACCTTAAGCGAGCGTCCCCACTCAAGGGGAGATCCTGTTGTGCAGCCCGCTGCCATGCAGGAGAGCTCAAAGAGCTCTTGGGCTGTCCGCTATTTATGGAGTAAGATAATTGACCTACAGTCATATTCTCATGGGAACAAGATACCTAGGTTCCCACTCCAGACAATGTTTTGGTTATGTTGCCAGCCATCTCCCACAGTTCAAGTGCAACTCATAACAACTCCCGCTGACGGCCATGGCTTGAGCAGGATCCGGGGCGGGGGGGAAAGGGGAAAAGGGGAGAGCACACTGCCACAGCTTGGCACCACTGTAAACCTATTTAGACTACACTAGTGTGGACTTTGGCTCAAAATAGGTAAGCAAAAAGAACAAATGTATATCAAAACCTCATTCTGCACTCCCAAACTCAAGTTGGTAAATAGAACCAGCCATAAATCCTGAAAATGTTCTTGGCTGTTTCTTTTTTATTAAACTTATCACCCATGCAAGTCTGGGTTATCAGCTAGACACACATGCTAATAAAAAGGAAGAACCCATACAGCAGCTAGAATGTGAATTAGGAATGTTATGCTTGATTTAGAGTTTGATGCAGAAAAAACAGATTTTACATCTGCATTACTGGCTGGATGCTTTTGCTTTGCAGCTAGGCTGGCATTCTTAACTTCAGGAAGAAGAAAGTTACTGCCATGCTGCAGTTCCAGTCCACTAGTTTGCTACTGCAAGGTGAAACCTAGATACCCACTGTTCAAGTGTATTATCCCTTTGCACCTTCAACTGTCTCTGTCACTCCCCTTGTGAAGTCTTTTTGGCTTCTAAGATCTCTACAATGTCTCTCTCTTTCCACCCCTTGCTGGACCATCCAGCTGTTCACTGTTTACTAAAATCTCTCTCTCATGGGTATAAGTGAGGATAAAAATAAATATTTAATAATCTGCAGATCTCTTAAAATCCTAGAAGAAAGACGAATGGTAGGCATGATTTCCTTGACAGACTCTGGTCTCCCCACATGGGTTGGTTTGTTTTTTTGAAAAAACTAAACCAAAAAAAGCCAAACCAAACCCAACCCAGATTATTTGCTTTATTGAGAGAATAACCCTGATTTCAACAGAAGGCCATCAAGAAGATTCCCAATGTATTGAAGATCTGTGTCTTGAAAGTATTTCTTACCAGGCATAAGATGAAATTCTAGCAGATCTAGAGGACCATGGATGGCAGTGAAAGAGCTCTGCCATTAGCTAAAGAGTGAAGAAGTAGGCTGCCAGTTGGTATGGCCTGTGGTCTCATTCCATCTTAGTCCTTTTTATGAACGTATCATCGCACAGACTTCTCATGAAACAATGCCACTGATGAGGGTTTGTCTTATCATCTCACTGAAAAAATTATGTTCTTACATGGAAACTGTGATCAGAGCTATCCTGTGGAAAGTTCTCAGTGTAGTCAATAACCACATTATTATCTACAATTATAAACTACCATTTTATAGCAATTTATAGCAATTATAAGCTACCTTTTTATTTGTGGTCCTATGAGTCCTATGACTTGTCACAAAGTTGCAGCTGAAACACAGCTCATGTTGAAATAAAGGATAGGCACCTTGCACTGAGCAGCATGCAGCAGCAAGGATTCTTAGCTATTTTCACGACTACAGACTTTTGGGGACACAGTAGAGTGAAGACACTGACAAAAGCCTAAACGTTTTGCCATAATAGAAAGCCAAATTTGTTTCTGGACAAACACCTGCCTGTTACCAAACAAATACCTTGGCTATTAGAAGAAATTCTTGTATGGTGAGATGTACAGAGGCTACTTCCTTTCTCTTTGCAGGGTAAAAGATTGAGAGGACCTGACCATACTTAAGCCAAGAGATTTCTATATGCACCTTGACAACTCAGAGGCAAGAACATTAACTGAAAGCTAAAGTCAGAACATGTGAAAAACATGCAGAAAAAACCCAACTCAGTTTCTCCAAACAGGTCTTCCTGGAGTCCCTTATCATCATGCCCTAGAGCACTGGTGAACTGTGACAGTTTTATAATTGTTTTCAAACACAGAACATTGTCCAGCCATTTAGACTGAGCTCTGAGATGACTATTTGTGCCGTATCAATCCATTAAAGGCTAAACTTAGATGCTGCAATAAACTGCAGTTGCAGGACCAGGGTTAGGCACAGGTCACTCTACACTTTCCTATATTCTTCAAATCTTGGGGGCAGAAAGGATCCAGTCTGGTCCCTGGCATTATTCAGAGCAGCCACATCTGCTTAAAATTAGACCCTGCTTTGCTGAGCCAGTGGCCTTCGTGGAACTGTCTTCTGTCCTACTTCCTACTCTAAGGGACATCACCTTTGTGGGTGAATAAGGGTTGATTATCTCTTCTCAATAGAGCACTTTTGTTTTTTTAGGGAACCCTGTTAATTATCCAAGTTTTATAGCTGCAGAGTCACGGCAGCTGAAGCAGATCCTGGAGTCAGGTCCTACACATTATTAAGGATTCCTTTCAGAACAGGAAACCAGCTTGCTACTCCTCCATTGTTAATTCACTTTCCTGGGTGATGAAATGAGCTAAATGGCAGGTGTTGACATGTGTAGTGGAAGTGTGCGTAGTAACAGGAAAACTGGATGAAAGCTGCTACAATAAAGGAGAGAAGAAATTAAAAGAAGGAGCAGTGCCATGTGGACAGGAAAGAATTAAGCAGCAGATTTAGGGTGACAGGCACGATGATGCTGTAAGAAAAGAGGAAACGACATGCTGTTCGGCATACATAAGTTATGCATAACCATAAAATGAGAATTGAAACAGCTTTCATTAGAGTGCCTATGAGGCCAAGCAATCCCTATGGGATATAAGGATAACAAAGCAGAAAAAATGACTGGCAATAATTTTTAAATATTTTTCACCTTTTCAAGTCAAATGATTTCGTATTTTCCAGACGCCACTTTTTTTGAGAGCTTACTTGGCCTCAGAGAGACAGGTGTATGTGTATAAAACCCATGTAATGGATAGTTACTAAATGCATGTGATACAAAACCATTTTGGTACCTATTTTTTATATTAGGACGCATTAGAAATAGGCTTTATTCTGCTCAAAATGCCTCCTTGCGCTCAGTGGAGTACACGACTTTCTGGGTGAAAATCACCTGTTCTGATGTGGAAACTGTGCATTTTCTAAAGATATTGGTAACAGTAAGCAGATTCTTTTCAGCCACATCTCCGCTTTTCCCGGTGAAATGTGAAGACCCGTTTTTCCTCATCCCGGGGGACTGGGGGGGTCGTCGGGGAGAGCAGCTGGTGGGCAGAGCCGAGGCATGGCACTACACCGAAAGCAGATGGGGAAGGCGGAAGGTTCCGGCAGCCGGAACGAAGGAGAGCAGCAGCCAGCGGCACACAGAGCCTGGTTTCACCGCCGTGCTGCCTGCCTCCGCGCCCCGCCGGCCGTCCCCGAGGCGCCATCGGGGGCGGGGGGTGCGGGCCCTGCGAGGCGGCCCGGCCTGGCGACGTGACCCGGGCGGCGGCGCGGCGCCGCGGGCGACCCCGCTACGTGCGGCTGCGGCCGCCGCTTCCTGCGGCCGCCGCACCGCCCCCCGGCCTACGTGAGCGCCGGCAGCCGCCCGCGCTGCGCCGCCGCCGGCGAGCTGTTAGCGGGCCCCAGGGGCCCCGGCCGCAAGGCGCTCCCCTCCCCGGCCGGTGCCTTCGCTTCCCGGGGCTGCCGGGTGGGAGCGAGGGGCGCAGGGAGGCAGCGGCACCGGCCTGGGGCCGGTCCGAGGTACTCGGTAGCGGCCCTGGCAGAAGCTGTGGGACTCCGCTGGCGAAATCTGTATTTGAGTGCGGGGGACCAGACTCACGTGGACCAGAACTGCGTGGTGCAGAGCCGGGCTGTGCTGTCCAGGCGCAAGGAGACGGGCATCCTGCAGGAAGAAATGGTGGCCTGTGGAGACCGAGATAATAGGAATGGGATGAATCCTAGTCCATACATTTAGGGATGAATAAGCACAGTTGATGTTACAAACTCGTCCATTTGGAAGTGAGTGAGAAGGAAGGATCCAGGCAGTGAGCTGCCACTCTGATGCAGCTGTGAAAAAAAATGTGATCCTAGGTATTTCCAGTATGAAACGCCACTGTAGAAGAGCATTCAGGAGAGCACAGCTGAGATGCTACAGGCAGTTCTGGTTCAGTCATGTGATTCTGGTCACTCACATTCACATACAGGTGAACTGGGACTAGCATACCTGCTGAGAAGACTTAAAAGAGAGATAAAGAGAATGGACAACCCGTAAACCTTTGCAAAACAAAGACTGAGAGCAGATATGATCACTTTGCATAAATACTTTGGGTGACTTAAGCCCCAGAAGGGCCAAGAACTATGTAAACTAAAGGTGAAGTGCTTGCACAAAAGAAATCAAGGTGTAAATGGGTCGCAAATACATTTTGATTGGAAATCAGGAGATTATTTTTTCCCCGTAGAGAGTGATAGCCTGCAACAGCCTTCCTATGGAAGTAGGAGGGGAAAAATACTGAATACTTAGCTAGCTAGAGCTCTGTCAGTTCGTGACAGAAATTATAAATATATTCGCAGTGGCACGGGAACTGGGCTTGAGCAGGGTGTCCTTTCCAATCTTCTTTTCTTAAATGGGCCAGGAGTGTCTAGATACCACAGTGATAAATCATGCAAATAAGTACATACATAAAAATAGTAGTGACATTTCTAATGTACTTATCCAGGGATCTCCAACGGCCATGCAAATGTGAATGCCAGATACGTATCTTTCACTGGGGAAAAGCTAGGCAGGTATTATTAGCTTCATGTTGAGCTGGGGAGACTGAAGTATAGAGAAGCTAAGTATCTGGCATGAGCCCATTCCACGGGTTTTATTTTCAGTGACTGCAAAGCTCCGTTGGGCAAACAGAAGCTCTGGAGTGCAAATGCCAATGAAGAAAGCTTTCCTAGAGCAACAAGCGAGAGCTACACCTGCCTGCTTTATGAACTGCTGCTTGCTTAATACTGGCTGAGGGCCCAGGCGAAGCTTACTGGGAGTGGCCTGTGTTGTACTGTAATACAGTGCCCTTTATATCCTGGGGATAACAGAAAATAATCAGAATCAGCTATGCCAGTACGAGCAGCCTGGAAGTGACTCTATATTTCACTTCAGGACATCACATTAACGGAAGAGTTCTCCCCCTGAGTGAAAAAGAAGAGTGTGACTGAAAAATAGGCCGTGTGAATAAGTGGCAGAACTGAAAGAAAGCCACAGTAACCCTAAGTTCTCTTCTAACCACAGTGAATGCAAGTCTTCATTTACATTCAACCAGCAGCAAAAAGGAAAAAGCCTGTTACTTTGCATCAGCCCTCCTTCACTGGCCCATACTTCCCAGCTATTTGTCCATGCCCTTAGCATATGCCTGTAAATACAGGCAGTTTGGCAAAAAAGCAGACACTTTCCTTTGCTAAACTTTGCCCAGAAAAAACAAACAACTGGCAAAACTCAGTGACAGGCTTTTAAGAATTTATCAAAGGAAAAGCGTGGGTCTACCTGTGTAGGCGCATACCTCATAACAAAGGTCAGCTTTCAGAATGCTCATCTGCAGTAAGGAAAAAGATGACCTCTGTCCCTGCTCTCACACAATCCGTTCTGTTCCACACTCCAACCCCATGGTCTCAGGCAAAGCTAAGACACTTACAAATCTTGTCACCTCGAAACCATCACTTTCCCATTATATCAGAGTTCTGGGTTGAAAACATTTGTATACAGCAAATAATACACCTGTCTATAATGGGTTCTCTGTTGTCTTCGTTTTTCCCCTGCAGGTTACTTTTCTGTTACTTAAATGCCCAGCTTCTTCCCTGACGCACTAGAAGAGCTGAGCAGAGCCCTAGCACCTTAACTTTCTAGCACTTCCAATACCTGCAGGACTCCACTTAGTGGGAAGCTGAACCAGACCTTTTCTACGATGCAGGGTAAACCTTGGGGTTTTTTATCCCAGTTCTTTAATTGATTTGCTACAGGGTTTGTACAAGTGAGTGCCTTTGTGTCAGTTTTCCCCACTGGAAAATGAATAGTTCAGTTTAGTCTCATGATACATGAGTGCCTCTTGAGTCCTGAAAGGCTGTCAATCTACTGGAGAGAAAAGAATTCCCATGGAATGGCATCTGTTTACATGCAGTTTTGTTACAGGTGAGTTATTGGACAGCTTCACCTCATAATTTCTGATACTGTCTATTTATCTTTCTCCTTTACTTGGGAAATAAAATGGAAGAAATGAAAAAAAAAAACGGCTTTAAGCAACCTGTTTTCTACAGCAGACATCAACGTGGCTTTTCTTTTTTATCATTTTTCCTTCCTGTGAAGCATTCATCATGTTGACACAGCACATATGGCAGAAAAAAAATTCTGGGCTGGACTCTGTACCACTGATGTTGAGTCATTTACACCATTGTTAGCAATCACCGAGTGAAATGGTTGTGTAAACCTCCTCCTTGGACCTTTATAAACGATGCCAAATGCAATGCACTGGAGCATCCTATATTGTGTACTTAAATATTTTAGGCTTCACATTTCCCCATATTTCTAGGCAGTGGTCATGTTTGTATTTAGGCCTGCATCAAACAATTCCATAAGCTCATGTGAGGCCAAAGCTTGTCTTTAAGAATGATGGGCAGAAAAATCCATTTATTCGGAATTTATGAATGCTGGATAAGGGTATAAAATTGCTCTATTATGGAAAGGTTAAGGTTATAGTGAATCAGTAATTTGCTACCACAGCTGTGTCATATAACTCACTGAAAAGGGAAAAAAATGTGAGTCACTGACATTGATAGTCTTCCATTTAAATAGGACTGTCTTAGAAGAAATGCACGGCTGCCCTTGCACCCAGTGGTCTGTAAGAGCTGGGGGGGGTGTCATGGAAAAATCCCAGCAAAAATGAAGGAACAAAGAGCAGGAAGTAGTTTTTGAAAACATGGATGTTAAGAGTTCAGGGGACTCAAAGGAGCACATGTTGACCGAGAGAAGTCTTTTGATTATTGTACTGGGAAAAGGAAAAGGTAACTTGTTCTGGGAGAAGGAGACGTGTTTTAAAGCATACACACAGAATCTGTAGCAGAATCCCTCTTGGGAGGGAAAGGGGCAGGAGAGAAAAACATGAAGCTCAGCAGATTCTCCATGTCACAAAGGAAGTAGGAGTGTGAAAAGATGGGGGGTACGAATACAGCTCTTATGGAGACATGCAAGAACTCTGAATGTCTGTAGTAAAATCTTTACACAGAAACTAAAAGACAAGTGTCTCCCTCGTCAGTAGAATTGGTTTTTTATCCAACAAATCTGAAAAGTTGTGGATCTTTGTTTTGTTGTTTTAATTTCAAGAGCTTGCTTTCCTCTATCTTCTAGTTTCCTGTATATTCAGTCTCACTCTATAAGGATGATCTAAATTACCCAGTCTTGGCGAACAGCCCCACTTTCAAAGTACTCTCCAAGCAGTGTAACATTAGGGATAAGCTACAATCATCACAACGTGGCTGTGAATAACCACCTACTCTGGCTGCATTTCCCTACAGAAAGCAGAATAAGTGCTGGGCTGTGATAGGAACCCAGACAGCAAAGTAAAATGGTAATAGGGAAAGTAGCATCTTCACATTAATCTCTTTCAGCTGGTGATTTCCTGGTTTGATGAGTGTGCACTGAAGCAAAACAGAGCATGGTTTAGGAGATTGTTTCTTCAGTGTTGCCATGGGGCTGGAATGACCATAGCTACACCCTTCAGCAGTGGAAATGTCAGTTTTATTTTCATCTTGTGAGGAAAACTGAGCCCCAGTGCAGCCAGTACCAGTGACTGGGGAATGCAGCTTTGCTTGCAGAGAGCAAGCAGAGGGCGCAGATGGCCCTGCCTCTGGCTCCCCTGAGCAACCCTCAGCCCCAGTGAAGACTTGCCGAGCATCATCTCATGTTTTCGGTGCCAACACATTGGGGACTGGCAGGCAGTTCTGTCTCCTGTTCTCTGACTAGTAGCAACTGGAAGGAAGGAGAGGCCCTGCCTTAAGGAGCGGTTACCTACTCAGTTTTTATGGACTGGCAGGACTGTACCCTCTGTCAGTGGTCAGAGGGATAAAAGCAGCTCAAAGCTTGAGGGGAAGGATGGTATCAGAGACTTGCACAAATATCCTGTGCAGGGGATCCCAAAACAAGGAAAAACAACCAAAAAAATGGTGTAGCTGTGCTTGGTTTCTCATTATCTCCCGACCTGGGCCTTAGATTTTAAGAGAACCCATGGGAACTGAGCCACCAAATTGAATTGCTCATAAATGTAAATTAAAGCACATTTAATCACAGGTGCAAAATGTGCTTTTTAACTGTTCAGAGAGTACAGTTTAGGTTGTATTGATGTCTAAGCATTTCTTATTTAAGATCAATAAGGTCCCTGGGTCTCTGAATAAAGAAGACGTATTTGCCAATGACAGGCACAAAAATTGAAGCCACAGGTTCTAAATGGTCACATAATGTTTTCAGACATGTGAAGGCTATGTTAAACCATGATTTAAAATAGGCAATAGCTAATTTTTATGACCTGGTCTCTTGGTGACATTAGTCAGTCCTGAGCCATTGACTCACTTGGACTCTCTGTCTAAACAGGGAGAAGCCTAGGTGCTTTCTCTTTTCAGCTATGAAATGTAAATATTTTTATGAAGGCAGAAATTGTGCTTAACATGCTACAGGCTTGAAAATACCTTAAAGGTCTCATAATTTAGCTGAAGGTAGCTGGCAGGAAGCACAGGAAAACAGGAACTCCTCAAAAGACATTAAGTATCTATCTCTACCAAAGATATGTTTCTCTATATATGTTATTCAGCCATGAGATCTCAGAAGACAAAGCCAAGTAATGCCTCTTCACAAACCAGTGAGAATCCCATAGTTATCTCATCTGAAAGGGATAGGGATCTCATCTGAAAGATGAAAAAACAGCCTGATTTAGAGAAGGGACAAGTGGTGTCTTCCATCTATCTCTTAGTGAGGCAACTGGTGATTTAGGATGGGAATTTCTCCTTCTGAAGCCACTTCTGCTTTGAATCAAAAAGTAAATATGGCATTGAGAAAGGTAGCAAGAGCCTGGCCTTACAGCTAGCTGATGAGGGGGGACTTCTAGGGTGTCTGGGACTCATGTTTGAACCTCTGGCCTTATGGACTGAGGATGTCATCTTGAACATCCGCGGTCTCGTAAGACAGATGACTACTTTAGCTACCATGCTTTGACTTACCAGATCCATCTGGAAGATGCTTGTTCTGTCCCATTAATATTGCAATGGGGAACCTGGTTCATCTGCACCTGCATCATCTTTAATAGTTTGTTTTCCCTCTGACCTAGACAAAAACTGATTATCTAGGTCAAACTCAGATGTCTGGAAAGTCTAAGCATGCTGATATGAAAAAACAAATATCTTTGCTTTCTGGAAAGTTCATGGTTTCGTCTGATATGGAATGGAGAGGTACCTTCAATCTTCAGAAACATTAATGGCATGGGAAAATTATTTCTTTACAGTTGTAGTGCTGTTGTAGAGAACTGTAACAGAAACGGTATGAATGGGAATTGCCTCGGTGTGGAAGTACTGGAAGGGACACAAGGTAGGAAAAGGACGATAGGAATGGCACGTGTTGATGGCACCTAGATTAGCAAGTCATCAGCATCCTGGCACACATACATGTGCAACTTCTCAGAACAAATTTTTATATATACGTTTTTATATATATAGACACACATATATATATTAAAAAATATATATATTTATTTAAATACATATATATATACATGTTTGTGTATATATACACAGATAGCAGTATGTATAGGCATCAACAAATACGGCTTTTACTCATTAGAGTTATGAAGATGCCAGTAAGCATAATCATGGCTCAGCTCATACCTCTCAGTCTGTGTTTGAAAGGATATTAGCAGGGAAATGAATAACTGATGAATTTGGACAATCTATGGTCTTTTTAATCCTTCATGAAAAATGGTTGGTTATTACCCTATAGTCTTTGTCTGACCTTAAAATGAGGTTTAAAAAGAGAACTGACATACATCATCTCAACCTTTCTGTCTACCTCCTGTCATAACTACTGGATGTCAGATTTGTTAAAGTGGGTAGTACACAGGCCTCAGAAATACAACACTTGAGCTTGAATTTTGCTTATTCCACTGGCTCCTTTACTTGTTCGCAGACAAGTCATCTAAGCCAAAGTTTCAAAATCCTCAGCCTAATGCTGGTATTACACTGTCATTAGTGCTCAGATACCCCTTTGTGACCTTTGATCAAAAATCACAAGCTCAAATTCAGCTTTGCCTATGCAGAGCTCTGACACTCGCAGAGTTCATTCTTGTGCTGCGGGAGAGCTTGGTGACATTATTCAATGGCATGCTCTCATATCAGAGAGTGTATGTATAAGGCAGAGAACATGTATGGGGATAAAGATCAGAAAATCTAAAATTAGCCATCACCATCAAAATAATTATTTTGATGAGATTCTTTTATCAGATGCCACTGTTAATGGCACCCCTACCTGGATGGCAAGACATAGCACTTTCCCAGGAGAAACACATTCTCTTTCAGGCAACTTCAAAAGTCTGGGGGCTAACCTGTGCCTCGGATGCTGCTGTCCTGCATCACTGCTCTTACACTAAGCCAAAATGACTCAGCATCTCCTGTTGCTTTAGAACAGCAAACCCAAACCTTGTGTGGAGTCCAGAGGTGGTATTTTTTTCTGCAGTTTCCTCAGAGCAGCAGCAGCAGCAGCCAATGGTGAAGACTCTCTGCGGTATAACAAAGCTAACAGGCAGGGCTCTGAGGCTTCACTCCTTAAAGTACCATGGGCTCCTTCTGTAAACCCTCATCAAGTCGTTGAAATGCAGTGTCCAAATCTGTCCATTTCTAAGACAGGTCCTGATTCAAAGCTCATTTATCTCAAACCACAGTAAATACGTTCTTGATTCACTACAATTTTTTTAAACAAAAGTCACTGTAGCTTATGGACTCTGTGTGTATCTGTATGCATGTGAATTGTCTATATGGGCTATAAAATTTGAGCTTTTGTATGCAAAATTTAAAATAAAATGTTCTTTCAGCAATGCCTTTTCACTTTTATCATAACTTTCTGGCTTTCAGGAAACTATTTTTTCCTATTTCCATTTAAAAAAGAAACTTGCATATATAAAAAAAAATAAAATGCAAAATAATTTTATTTTTCAATGAGCTTATCTAAGAACACTACAGATTTCACTTGGTTATTTCCTGCCTTGAAATCTGTTCTGGTATCATCACACAGAGAGAAGTAATCTGCTGAGAGTACCTCTGCTCCAAGGGCCCTTCTGGGCTATGAAGAACTGGTTTAGAAGCTCCACATTGGCTTTTCTCCCAGCTCCAGCACACAGGGAAGATCAGGAGCACAGCTGGTAGGCACTAAGCCCTGGGTAGTCTCTGCTTCACAGGACCTTAAGAGGCACAGCAAATTATGCTAGCCCTGGGGAGGCTCCGGCTCACAGTAAGAGTTGTTGCGGCCCCTGCAGGACTCCGGAGTATGAATCCAAAGGTAACTTCAGATAATTTTGCTTCCCTGCCTGCAATCATTCCCCTCCTGCCTGAAGTGTGGGAACTGAGTAACTGAGCATAAGATCCGTTACATCCCTCTTCAGCACTAGGCTATAAAAGCCCCATTTATATTTTTTTAAATTTTTTCCACTGTGAAAGCTGGATATACAAATCAAAACCAGTACTGCTGGGTCTTAAAGATTTTCTTGTAAATCACAGCCACTAGTCATGTGATTACATGATTACACAATAAATACCTTCTTTTCAAGTTTCCAGCTCTCATAATTATGAAAACTCCAGAACAAGACTTGACGTCCAGAATCCAGATGACAATTTAAAAAGCTCTAAGGCTCTTATTTGCTCACAAGAAAAATTCTTATAAGTTTTAAGCCAGTTGTGACTTTGAAATTGGAGTAATTCTGACTATTTTGGTTTAGCAAAGGTGTGGAAAGTACTGATTTTGTAGCACTAAAAATGTTGTGGTTACAGACCTGAATATAGTTTTGGTGCATACACTGTTCTTCTAGAAGCATTCTGCATACGGGAGAGGAAGAAGAAACAAACAGTAGTGCCGTGGTTTTTATGGCCGCTGCCCTTTTTTAAACTGATTTTTGTGGAACATGTTATAACAATAGCAGTTCTCACTGCAAAAGTTGCAACTGTCCCTGGGAGGCACTAAGTCTGAAATGCTATCTTTGTATAAGATTTGTCAAGAGTCTATTCTTTTCTTTCATTTTAATAGATATTCTTTACGGCTCAGTTTTTACTTGTCTCCCTTCTTTAGTCCTACTACTTCTGCAGCACTGCAGAGGCTCAGGATCATAACAGAGAGGAGATCACTTCTGTATGAAATAAGGTGGTTCAATAAATCTTGAATCATAGTTCACCAAAAGTATCCAGTTTCCCTTCTGTGGGTACATTCACAAACTGCACTCTCAGCATATAGCTTCTAAAACTTATGTTCTTTATCTCAACTTGCTTCAAACTTCAGGGTAAGGGACATCTCTTGACATCATCTCTTGACATCACAGAAATGCTCACTGCGTGGTGTTTTTTGACAAAGATGAAACTGGAGAAATTCCATAAATGTTGCCAAACAGACTGATGCTACCAAAGATCCGCATTGGGGTTAAAGCCATTGTTTTCTTTCTAGCTCTGTGTTATACTTCGAAACACAGGGTTGGTGCTTTTCTTAGTAATAACTGTTTGATCAGATGGGCTTAAAGAGTGTCAGTTCTGAATCAGAGGACTGGAAAGTTTGAGACAATTTCAGCAGATGCTAAAGAGCCAAATGGTCAAATACTGCAGTTAAGACATATATTTTTGGATTGAAATCTTAGAGAATAAAGCCCGAAAGAGTGAGTGCCCAATCTGCTTTCACAGTTCTCTGTGACCGTCATAAAAATGCTGTGCTGCAGAGAACATTCACACATGGAATATCTGGTGTTTATAATTTTCTTTTTTGCCAGGCAACTGGATCAAATAATCAGTTAATAATAAGCAGAAGTAAATCTCACATGAGTATCTAACTGTATCTAATCAGAAATTCCTGAGGACTAGAAGTACATTCTTAGAGATCAGTTGCTTCCCAGTTTATGGCTTTCCACCTTGTGTATAGATATTCACTGGATATATCATCAGCTAATATCTCCCAAGAAATAGAGACACTCTTGGAATTGACACAGTAACAGACTATCTTTGATTTTCCTGTATTTTCTTTTCTGGCATGTACCTTGCAAATGTAGAGTTACCTGCTACAGTTTCCAAGGACAAAAATTTGGCTACTTACTTTGCTGCTCTCAATTGCTGCCAGCCGCTAAGGTAAGAATTAGATGAGGACAAATGTCTTCGAGTAAAAAACCTCTCCTTTCTTACAAGAATGGCATTTTCTCCACACATGCTTTGTTTTAAATCCTTTTAAATGTTTCCAATATTCAAAAACCAAAAATCCTTCAACTGCAAACAGAACAAATGAAAGTTTCCAAAAGAACCTTTGGAAGAAATGTGCATTTTTCTTTTCAAGAAAGTATTTCCACCTCAGTCTAAGAATAATTGCAACAGCTTTTGAAATTCCAGGATCGCCTCCTTCCTCTCATGACAAAGCATGGAGCAGCGAATATGTGGGATATCATCTCCCACATACTTAATATTTCTTTTCCAGTCACTAAAGAATGGAGAGCTGAAGCCTCCTGTGATGCCTAAAAAAAGGAGCTGATAATTACTTCAAGTACCACCAGACTGAGGAGCGCCTGGTCCTTGACAAAGAGTACGTACATAATCCTCTTGGTACCACCTCAGTTCTTTGTGGACCCTAGTCCTTGACCTTTGGTCATCCCTTCAGTGACTTCAGCTCTGTTCTCTTCCTCACTGATTGACTCCAGTGAAGTTCATCTGTGAGGCCTATAAAGCATGGACTTAACGTTTTGGATGCTGAGACTTGGCAGCCACAAGCAACTTTAAGTCACAGCGTAGTGGCTCTGTTTGTGTTTAGCATTCACCCTGAAGGCAAAGCTTAGTTTGGTCATTTACACTCTATCAGAGCAGCATCATCTTATACAGTACCTCTGCACTCTCAGGGATACTAGGAGATTCAAGTTGGTGGTTTATTTATGTGATAAAATGTGCACAATACACACAGAAAGTGACATTGCTGAGGTTATTACTACAGGAGCATTGTTCTGATGCATAACCATCATATATATATTTATAAACCAGAAGATGCTTTATCATTTACTGATATTTAACTTTGGTCAAGCTTGACAACTGTATTAGGATCAGGGCCTAGGAATCTGTGTGTTCCCCTGTCAGGGAGAAAATCTCCTTACATACAAGTGAAGCCATCTGCCTTTTGTGAAATTCAAGCGCAAACTCCACTTTGTAGTTTGTGTAGTTGAAGTTACGCAAGTTGCTAACACAGCCTTGATGTGTCGCCCTGTGATATTTACCTTGCTTGTCATGTTCTTTCAAGTCAGAATGGGGAACAGTGCAAACGCTGCAGCGAAAGGAAATAATGTGAGGAAAATTGGGTTTTTGAAGGAACCCACTGCAATATTAGGGAAACACTGGGAGGATAATGTCTTTTCTGTCCTTTGGTGTGATTAAGTGCATAAACACTCTGGGTTTAAGGGCACATTGGTAACTCAGATGTTCTGGTATTTAAAGCTGTAGGATATATATCAGTTTAAATCCAGATAGCCAGGGATTAGTATCAAAGCTTATTTTAATACAGAAACCACACAGGATTAAAGGAAACACTTGCTTTTCTTCTCCTACAGAGGTGGTGAAAATAACTCCTGGAATGCACAAGATTTATGCATCACTTTAAGTCCTGTTCTGATGCTGCTAAGTAGAGCATTGTGGTGCCTCTCTGCATAAAGGTGACCTTAACCCAGCAGGAGTACCTCAAGGTATTTATCTGGCCCCTGTCAAGACATGTAAGAGAACTGAAAGTGTTTCTAAGGGCAGATTTTATAGCACCAGGAAGAACCTGATTAAATTCACCAAGAATTCTCTAAGTTTTTTTGGCAAAACCCTCAATACAAATATGTTATTTAGGTATTTCTTGAACTCTGGTACTGTGTTTCATGAAAGGCATTTGTATTATTTAAATGTCTTCCCCATGACTATTTCTAAACCTTCCTTCTAATCTAACCCTTTTGATCAAGTTCTCTCTATTTTAAAATAAGCCTCTACATTGGGATTATACACTTTATTGCTGATTTATATCCTAAATCACTGGCTTTCTACTGTGTTCCAGAATGTGACCCAGACTGCAGGAGACTGCCATGCTAGAGTTTTTGCTGGAGCCTGCACACCAGCAGATGTACGACAGTCTTCACTAGACAGACGCAGGTTAAACTCCCAGTAAGATCAATAGCACCATTCCCCGGTTGTTATTAGCGAAACCAAATCTCTGTCTCAAAGAGTTTAAATTCAGCTATATCAATTATGATGCCCTAGTCTGACTTCTGCCGAAAGACTGACCAAATAAAGTAACCTAGGACTTCCTGTTTAAAGCCCATAGCTCTCCTTTGAAAAGCAGTCAAACTTCTAGGAGGGCATCCTCTCTTGATGTAGAGACTATGAAGAACAGAGAATTCAGTACACCCAATTCCCAACTATCCCTACCTGTTAAAAACATGTAGCTACAGCCTGAACTGTAGCAAGACTTTCAGATACCCATAATAGGCTAGATCTCTCATTTGTAATTTTTTGGAGTCTTCCTTCCTACCTTACCGTGGGGTTTATTGCCAGTCTATTGCCTACAGAAAGGCAAACTCCTCTTTTTTTTTTTTCTTTTTTTTTTTTTTTTTCCCTTAGGGAAATTTTATTTTGACTAGGAATCGTGTGAATAAAAGCACAGAATCTAGGAGCTCTGGGTGGCTGTGACTCCTGGAACTCTCTGGGAGCAGAAAGAGTACATTCATGGCTATGAATGGCTATGCCTGGCATTCAAGCTACCTTTCCAGTAACCACTACCCTCTACTTCAGTGGGGCCAGAAAAAACAGGGTCTGTAGTGAAGCAAGCAGGAAGGAAGACACCGCCCCAACCTTTTGTATCAGCACAGACAACAGTCACAGACTAGTTCCTAATGGAGACAAGAAAGCACGATCAGTGCATTGCTATAGGTCTGAGGGACAGATAAATGTCACGCATAAATATTCATTGAGGCGTTTTAATGAATTAGCTAAAAATATGGCATCACACTATTTTAGTGCAACCAGTGCAGCTCTGTGTGTACATGCATACTCTGTACTAGTCTGGGGGAAACTTCAGGAGGATAAGCAAGGTTTAAAGGGACACGTAGTTAAACTGGTGCAACATCATCCCTCTAATTCAACTGATACATTTCCTCTGTGTAATGAACTGGTTTTGAGACCCCACTGCCTTGTCTGCATCATCATTTACACCTATGAGAAATGGGTACCTTACAAAATCAGCAGAGGGGGTACTTCTTATCAGATCAAAAGTTCACAAGGTGATTGCAAAATCAAAGCTAATCTAATAATGCCCTAATGCTTTACTGGTAGGTTTATTATTTTTAAAGCAATCCAGGAAACAGCAGGGAGTATAGGTCAGTATGATTGATCTCCATAAACCTCTGGGTATGGGGTAATTGGTTATTTGACATGTTTCTGTTTCCATGCAGGTTTCTTAGCTAAGCAAATTCCTCTCTGTAAATAATCTCATGAAATGACACAGGGCCAAATACTGTCCAGCCTGTACTTTGTATGCAAGGTGCCAGCAGTTCTACAACACTGTATCTGTGGATCCCAGTGAAATGAAATCCTGTCCAAGAGTCCACATGACTACTACCATCTGACTAAGCACAGTGAAGGTCCTTGTTGCTTCCTCCAGTATAACATCACTGGAGTGACTGGGAGGCTGAGGTGCACTGGTGTCCTGCCTACTGGAAGAGTTGACTCCTACCTAGCTCAGTAAGCTACAGCCCTCAAAGGCTGTCAGCCTGAAAGACAGAGAGAGAACTGAGTGGATGAAGTATTTCATGGATTTGCCCCTGAAACATGTTAGGGATTGAGCTCCAGCTGTGACACACGCATATGATGTGCGGGCTATGTAATTGCTCTGCGGTTCACTGTTACTGGGAAGTGTCAAGCTATGCAAAACAGAAGTCAGGAGGGAATGAAAGCAGGTCTATTTCATTCCTTCTGCCAGATCCTCTGCCAAACATACTATGCCAGAAAGATCTAATTCCTGTTCTTTACTCCTTCAAGATCTCCTATCTATGGCACAGGCTGCATAGAGTAGTATATGTTCCACAGATAGATTGATAGCTGTGAATAAGCAGAGATTATATTTACCTAAGAACTCCCCTTCCCGCGTAACCCCAATGGCCTGTCCACAATGGAGTGCAAATTCTCGCCTTGCTCTCTCTACCCTCAGGGATGGGGAGTCCAGCGTACCTGTATGTTTTGAGGTAAACAGAGGCCACAATGCCACTCACAAACATGAGAGGAGCTAGGATCTGTGAGAGTCCATTTTATTTGCCAACTATATTCTGATGCCTAAGAGAAACATTATCCCTTGCTTTGTAAGAATAAACTTATTTGCTCATGCTTTTTATATGAGGGATGACTCTAATGCTGTCTGCTTTAGTTATTCTGCAAGGCAGGAAATCTGCAGTCTCTCACTAAAATTATAGCAAGTCCCATATTTGCTGTGTATATGTTATGTAAGAGTTACTATTCTGGGCTGTGCTAAATTTAAAAGAGAAATCTATCAGGGACTCCTACCAGCAACTTGGGCATTGAAATGTTCAGGAGGATCTCCTGCTTTGATTAGGCAGATTGTGAGCAGAAAAGCAGAGTTCAGAAGCTTAATTTAATTCCCAGTTCAAGTTAAAAGAGAAAATTGTAAAGCCCTAGGCAAATTGTCAATGATACTGTCATTTAATCTACTCCCAGAATAAAATTTCAGTTACAGTGACACATAATATTTGTAAGGGGGCATATCCTGAGGCCTTTCACCAATAAATAAAGTTCCTCACCTAGACTGGCCAGGGGGGTGGTGGTGTGTGTGTGTCTGATGTGTAAGTGTTATGAAACTACGCATGGTCTATGCTCAAGACATGTTGGCTTACTGAAAACTTGTAAAAATAACCTTTCTCCACTCCTGAATGTTCATGGCTTAGGTGGGGCTCACACAGAGACACTGTACTGCTTTACCTCATGGAAGTTACTTTTAACTACTTTTAAGTGTCAAGTGAACATGTTAGATTGTTTGATGCTTTCACCCTAACAGCATTTTACTAAATAACAACAACTTGATAACTAGTTAATTTACCAACATTAAGAATTAAGGAAAACATCAGCTAAACACTAAGAGCTAAATTTTCAAATGTTTACAGGCACCTAACTGTACGGCATAAACCTGTAGAAACCTGGATGTTTTGATCAATGTTTGTAACAGTGTCAATACAGACTGTCTCTGAAAACTTTTAATTCAATGATATAGGACAAGGGATTGCATAAAGGCGTAAATAACACTTTTTGGAAAGCTTTAACAAGAAGGAGGCTAAGGTGAGACTCCCCAAGGGATGATGCTGTGACAAACAGGTCAATACCTGAAACCATGACTGATCCCACTTTGCTACCTACAGTACTCCAGGCCACTCTCATTCAGTTCAAATCCAGCTCCAAAGACTGTGTAAGCTGTCAGAAGGCGAGAGAACTTTCTCTCCAGTGTCACCTGAGCT
The DNA here is from genome assembly GCF_964199755.1 of Larus michahellis. Lineage (NCBI taxonomy): Eukaryota > Metazoa > Chordata > Aves > Charadriiformes > Laridae > Larus > Larus michahellis. Next base: position 35,257,684 of record NC_133898.1, read on the forward strand.
GCTCTGTGCCTCCTCTCTGTCGGTGTAGACCCGCAGAGGGGGAGGCCCATTCAAAACAGGGGATAAAGCAGCTTCCTCCACCAGCCTCAGGGTCACACCACCCACCACCACCACTGTTTGAGGAATGATGGTGTTGGTTAACTGATTATTTTTCCCAAATACTCACTTGAAATTTAGTGTTTTACCAGAAAACACATTATCACAGGCGAGGCTTTAGGTGAAAAAAGGTGCCTGTGGATTTTAAATCTTGGTGAAATGCTGGGAGCTATATTTTCAACCACGTGCACTTTGAAGGAGTTAGGTGTAGGCTCACCCCAAAGAGGAATAATGTGTATTTATCACCATGGTATTTTACCTGTTCAACAACCGATGTGTTGTACTGTGAGAAGCAGTCCTTTGCTGCTGATGTCGTTTCCACTGTGAAGACGCCTTCCAATACACTGGGGAAGGAGCTAGGGCTCGTCGAGACACCCAAAAATCCCCACACTGGGGTAGCAGCTCTCCACACCGGTGCGGCTCTCCACCTGGGCCCACACCCCGCACAGGGGGGCTGCTGAACCTGTTGGCCCCTCGCTTGCTGCACCGAGAAGCAGGCGGCCCTACACCACTTTGAAATGCTTTTATTTCCCCCCATAACAAGAACGGCAGCGGCTTCATCACCCGGCCCCCTCTCCGGCTGCTGTCCCCTCCCGCCTGTCTCCTGGCACCAGCCCTCAGGGGCCACAAGATGGCGCCGTGGCGGGAACGCGGCTCCCAACATGGCCGCCACACGGGGGGCCATTCGTGGGCGGCGGGAGCTGGAGTAACCCCTGCCATATGGCTGGGCGTGCTCATTTTCCTACGGGCAGCTTCCCCTCTGCCTCGGAAAGGCCTCCTGACTGAAACTGCCGTGTGAATGCATCCCAGAGCTTTGGATGTGAAAGCCCGGGCCTTTGGCAAAGCTGGGCCAGGACAGGTGGTGCCGTGGCCATGGCGAAGTCTGCGTGGTCCCTGCTGCAGGTGCAGCTCCGTGGGCACCCAGGGCCGCACACGTTTAGTGACTGCGGCTGTTGTTCAGGTCCCTAGGAAGAACTCGAGGCCAAACGCGGCTTCCCACCCGCCCTTGTGCCTGGTGCTTCTCCAGCAGCACCTGTCAGTCATGTACCTGACACAGAAAATAGTAAGAAATGAGCTGGTTTTCTGCCCTACAACCTTGGAAGGGGAAAAGGGCCAAGGAAACAAACCCAGAATACTGTGGTGATCTCCTGCGGCTCTGCAGAGCCTGAACCCCTGGAGGTGGTCTCAGGTGCCATGGAGGAGAGGCACTGTACTTGCTGGGGATGCAGTTTCAGGCACCCAAGCACGAACCACAGGACTAGAAGACCCTTGCTTATTATGGTCAAGCAATAAAACCTAACAGACAGACACAGAGAGCTCTTCTTGTGCCCAGATTTTCAGTTTTCTTTGATCTGGGAAACTAAATAATCATATGAGGGTCTTCAGCAAAGTCATGTAACAGATCAGCAACAAAGCAGGGCACAAGCAGCAGGCCGTGGAGCTGCTGGCCTTTTCAGGAATGCTCATGCTTCAGCTGGGATAATCAAAATAACGGTTGTTGTATCTAGTCAGAGCTTTCCAAGAAACATCTTTCCTGGAGCTGCAACCCAAACGTGACTGAAACCCTGTGTATCAAATCCCATCCTGTTCTGACATGCTGTCAACATTAAGGAGGCTAACTGGGATCTTAGTGCTTCAAAAAATTACCACTGCAACTGGTAGATTAGAGTAACTGTGCCACATTTCAATCCAAAGAGAAGATAAGCAACATCAAGCAAAAGAAAAGAAGGTTTAGAGACAAGAAGTTGTACAGAAAGTTCTTAATTTTTATCTTTTGAACAACGCTGAAGCTGAATTGAAAAGTTTCAGGTCTGTAGTCTACAAATAGCTGCAAATTGCAGATGCATTAGTGAGAAAATTCTAAAAAGATGCATTAGTGAGAAAATTCTAAAAAAAACACAAAACTCTCAGCACTTTTAGAACACTTTTCCATTGGGATAACTCAGCAAGTAATTGCTATTGTCATTGCATGCATGGCATAACTTGCCTTGGGGGCCAGTGCCAAAGCTGGGATTTTAATTTAGGACTTTTAACTCTCAGCCAGCCTCAGCTTTGGTCCTTGCGTAATAGTGCTGTGGCAGAAAATTATCCCCATGGGGCAGATTGCACCTTTGGAAATTTTCAAGGTGGGGTTCCCCTACATGCTGAAGTGGTGTTCGGCTATCAAGAAAGCATCGTCCCGTGTCTTTCTCCCAGAACCCTCCTGGGACTTGCATGATCCAAAATTTACGCAAAAAGGAGTGGACAGGCTTAGAAGGACACTCAGTACCCCTGGAAAATCTCCAGAAAATTAAATGCTATTCCAAGCTGTTCCATACTCCTGCAAAATCACCCTTCCAGAGCATCTGGAGTGGCTTCTGGAGCAGTGGCAGGGCAGAGCCGACCTCCTCATTGCTGCAGCATCCTCCCCACAGATCCCTGGAGGACATCTGAGCTTGCAGCAGCCCCATTGTCTGCAGAGTAATCCCATGAATGGATCATGGAGGCATTTCTTCCCCCTACTGCCCCTCCTGCTGATTTTTCCTTGGGAAAGGATGATCTAAGCCCATGTGACTTGGGATTCAATATTTTTACTCTAATAGCAACTGTAGTGTGCTTCCCAAGTGGAAAAAAAGAATTTTGCTTCACTGCCACTGTTGAGCAGCTGCTTAATAGCCCGTACAAAGTCTATCTCTGTGTCCAAATTCAGGCTTCTCCTTTAAGTAACTTACAAACTTGCCTTCTGTAAATGCCTTCTGCTTATTTAAGTGCCAGTGCTGCCCTCATCACTGGGGGAGGAGGGGAGAAAGCCGAAATATGAGGTCATGTTCTAGTCACGTGACTGCTGCAGCATCTGTCAACTGTGATACAATTACTAAGCCACAACTGTGCGTTTATGACATTCAGACCCGCTCAGCAAAGCCTCTCCTCGCCTCTGGTGCCTTCACCCTTTCTGCGCTTAGGGATCATCTTAAAAGTTGTCTAGGCAAACCCGTACCATGAATCACAAAGCATGCATTTTGGCAGTCCGAATATTGCAATGTACCACGAAAATAACATTCTAATTAAATCCTTTCCCTGCAGAAAGCTTCAGGGCAGCCTCTTGGGTGGGACTGGTGGAGCGGCAAATTTAACCTCTGTGTTTCAGGAGAGCTCTGCGCCTGCTCAGCTGAGCAGGAGGGAACACGGTCTCCTGCCCGGAGGAGCTGAGGTTTGAGATTCTTTTCCAAACCGACTGCATGATTCTCACTTCAGCTGCAGTGTGGCTGCGTAGGATATGCAATCACTGGATAAAGTATTATTATTTTATTTTTTTCAGTGACTGTTTTATGACTACAAGAATAGCCAGATCTGTTGTAGGTTATGTCAGGAGGTGCAGCAGCACACCAGTATTTTCTGTCTCTCAGTAGCCTGCCATCTGTATTGCAAACTCAGAAGCATTGCAAGCACAGTGTGGACAAATTCCCATTGTTTACGAGTTTCCACTTTTAATTGGTGGGTCCATGTCAGAGAAGAATGGGTACTACTGCGTACTAGGTAACGCCCCAATTATTAGAACCATATATATATTTCATTGCATAGGGTCCAGCAATATCCTATTGGTTGCAAGTAGTAAATTCAGCAGAACTGTACAAATCCTTATAGATGAGCCCCTGTATGACACAGATTAATCACTATACAAAACATATTAGCCAAATGCAGATTTTTAAGGAAAAATATAAGAATATTTATGCCATACCAAAGTTCAGCTAGCTGAACACCTTATCATTAACGGGGTGGAGGGGGGGGCAAGGTCAATGCTCAGGGAATGTTTCCTTCTGAAGGGTGTTTCTTCTTCGAGAACATTGTGGCATCTTTTGGCAAAGTTGAACAGTTTCCTGAGTCAGAGGTTGCATTTGGATCATCGAGTCAGAGGTTGCATTTGGATCATCATATTTGATAGCCAAGGATGGAATCATCCTCCGCAAATCTTTCCAGTCCTTTTAAAGCCCATTTACCCATTTTTGCTGCCACAACAACTGATGGCTATGAGTTCCACAACAGTATTAAGCACCATGTTAAAGCAATTATTTTCTGTTTGTTTAAAACCTGGTGCCTGGTAATTTCCTTACATTTCAGTTCCCATCAGTTCACGTTTATCTCATATATTAAGCACCATAAAACTATTAGTCACATTTGATGAGTTATAAGCTGATGCATATACATGACTCAGAAAGTCAGAGAGAAAAGTAAGCAAGCTATTGAACTGGTGGGAAGAAGGACTAGGATCTTTGCTGGCAGCATTTGGGCTGCCTCTGACGCTAGCACTGGTGATGCGGAAGATGAACTGTACTCTGTAGCTACCCCACAATACCAACCACATACCCTCAAAGGACAAAAGGAATCTGTTAAAGGGGGAAAGACAAGAAATCCTGTAAAGGAGGAATGCAGAACCTCTAAGGCTCTTGTAGCTGTTGATTGGGAAGAGTGAGCAAAGGAGAAAAAAATATCACCACAATTCCCCTCAAAGCTCTGAGTCCCTTCTGCTTCTGTGGGCCCATTGGAGAGAAACTAAAGATACTCAGCTCTAAGCTCCTTCACGTATTCTCTGGCTTGAAGGAGAGCGCTTACCCAGGTGGCGGTGAGCTGGAGGAGGTTAGGGCAGGCTGAAGATCACAAGTAGATGAACGTACTAAAGTGTCCGAAGGATGTGTTCACCAATAATGCTTCAGAATGGAAATTGCAATTGCTGGGAAATTGGTGATCCCTGAATAATTTTTACAGACCCTACAAAAATTGGCAGAGGCTAATTGATCAAGCTAATATATAAGGGAGAGATTTCTGTGAATGCTGTCAAGGGAGAAGTTGAATTGGCCTTGAATGGAATCTGCTAGCAAAATCCTTAATGACTAACCCAGCTCTGATACAAACATCAATAACAGCAAGAATGAGACCACCCTTTACATAGCCAAATTTGAATCAGCCTCATACAATGCTTTTGTGTTTTAATTCTGACGCGTGGTATGAACGTGTTTGCGACCAACAGGGGACAGGAATTATATCACATCCCTTAGCAGAACATGGAATTTTATGTCTGTAGGCACTTGGTATATGAGAAAATTCAAGAAAAAAGAACAGCAGAAAACAAGGAAGGATTTCATATTCATTATTAGGTATAGCTGTCTCCTAAGTGGCATGTAAAATGTAGCATACCCACTGAAGTCATCCACTGAAGGAATCTGAAGTCATACCCACAGCATTTAATGAATTAAGAAGTGGCGTGAGGCCCATCTTGTCACTTTGGGCTATAAGTGCAATTCAGGCTGCAGGCTGCAAGTTCTGATTGCGTCGTCTCTGATAGTTCGATGTGCATTTTTCTGTCCTCTGCTTTTCTCCTTGTTCCTTTTGACTCTTCTCTTGTATTCTGTACCCCTGTAACACTGGGGTTTTTTCTCAGACTGAAATCTTGAGGGAGGCAACATCTTACTGTGGGCCATAATACGATAGAGCCTCCAACTGCAGCAAGGTCTCCAGGAGTTGTTGTATTACCATGCATGCCTTCATTTGTATATGTCTTCTTTTGCATTTGATAAATAAGCTGTGCAATGAGAGAGATTTCTAGTTGCAAGAAATTCTCTGAGAGCTTCCTTAACAGAAAAGGCATTTGATGCTTGAAGGAGCATAGTAACAAGTTGGCACTGCATCTAAGCCTTTTATAACAGTTTAATTCACACCCTCTCTCCAAATGTAAATTAATCTAGATTGGGAAATGTTGGAAATCTGAAGCAATGTATGTAATTTGGTACTAGTCAAGGGGTGAGGAAGAAAGAATAAAAGAAAATATCCTGCTCAAACCCTTATATGAGCATTAAGCCAATTTTTAAGCCTTCTAGCTTGAGGCTAATAGTGCTGCTAACACCAACAGACAGAAACTGAGAGTCAGATCCCAAACTTCCATCCCCAGACCTGCTGAAAATTCCTCTAGTGCTTGGAACTTTACAGTTCTCCTTTCCACCTTTTCTTCACAATTAGGAAGGCAAAAATTTTAATGAAACCAAACTAAGTTAGGACTTAGGAAATTATGACTCCAGAGCATGGATTGTGAGGAAAGATGAACCTCTCTAGGTTCTTAATAAAAACAATATGGTAGAAAAATATTATTCTTACAAAAAAGAGTTTGCTATACACGTATAGGAAAAACACACACATACAGACCGAGTCACATTTGGAAATGCTTTGTTCCATTTGCACAGACATTCTGTAACCCCATAGCTTTTTTTTTTTAAAACAAAATTTTCCCCTCTAATGATGGCTCTTTAAAACCCAGGCCGCTTCCCATTAAAATGTTCTTAGGCATTCCCTAGCAGAGCACAAAGGCTGGTATCCTGCCCTCAGTCAGACAGGTGGCAGGGCACTTGCATAAAAGCTGCCATTAGGATAAGCACTTCTCTTTTGGTTCTGCTAGTGCTTTTTGCACTTAACTCTTTTCCATCCTCTTTTGGAAGGATGGGTGGCTGTCTGGGGGCTGTGTCCATGTTTGCATAGGTGATGCAAATGAGATTGAAAGTGTTTTGGTTACTGCAGATTACCATTTGAGAAATGCACGACGTAGCATTGATTCACCATGGCTGCAAGAGAAGTAAATTAATGCAGGGAGCAATAATTTTGCAGTCCTTGTGTTAATGCAGCACCATTGCATGCAGACACACAAAACTGACTTCCACATAACTATGCTACATCCAGCTCTACTGCCAGGAAAGGACTTGAGGTTTTTAACTTGGTCGAAGTTGTCCATGATTTTGGAGTACTCTGTAAGGTTGTTCATAATTATGCATTGTTACTATCTTAGGAGGAAGGCGACCTATATGACTTTCCTCTGATGTCTTTACTGTATGCGCTGTTATTTCTGCAAATGCTTATATCCCTAAGTTCCTGTCTGCCTCTTTGGGTTTCTCATGGTCAGTAAAATACTAGAGATCCACACACAGGAAGCAGCAACTTCTTTATCTTTTCCAGCTAGAGGGCAACACAAAGAGTGCAGTTCCCTGTCTGAAAACATTAAGTAGAATTTTCTATTGGCTTTTTGGATAACCTGAAGCAGGATGACCAGTAAAGGAACTGGGGTTTGTCTAAAGCCAACAGACAAATCTAGAACAACTCATCAAGCTTGAAATTAAAAAGATTTACAACCATTACTCCCAGCATTTTGGCAGTCATTCTAGTGAATGAATGATCATATTACTTTTTTCTGGAAGAGGAAGGGGGCACAAATTGGAATGCATGGGAAGATGTCCAGTTTCTTTTCAAAATTTGTGAATTCAAGACCAAGCCCATTTTGACTTGGGAAGAAACAGCTCTCTGAAAATATTTTGCCTGGTTCCAATCACACTTAATCACTGGTTGCCACAGAAATCTTCCTCAGGGGGAATGTTGGAGTTGTCTATGCCTGAAATCCTTTTGTTCCTGTCTTGCACTGCTCAACAGCACAAAGGTCATGTAAAATTTATTTCTAAAGCAAGATCTGCTTTGTTTGGATTCATCCACTGACCAAATTCAGCCATCACAGAAGCTGATGCAACTGAGCTGACTCATGCCACCACTGAATTTTTTTCAAAGTCTATTACTATAAGGTAAAGTCTACATCAGTTTTATCTTCTTGAGCTCTTGTTATTGCCCAGCATCAACCATCACTTTCTGATGATGTTTTAATGGGTGGAAGGAGCAGTGAATTTGGTAGCAGTGCACTCATGCATATTCATGAATATGTGAACTGCTGAGGTGTTTTGTCGTTCCTAAGTTGGCATGATAATACCAGTTTTCCAATGGAAAACATTTCTTTGTGTTAGTCTTTAAGAATTTCATTTAAATGCTTGAATTGATCTTTAAAACATTTTTTCTTTGCCCTTGTCACCACAGCTTTTTGCAGCCATCCTAGGAGGGGGTTTTGCAGGTTATGGAAATGGAAGGTCAAGAAGGTTGCAGCCACCTTTAAGAAACAGCTGTGGTATATCATTTACGTCACAAGATGGAGGGGGCAAGAGTTGTACATCCCCTGTTTCCACTGACAACACTGATCCTTCACCCCTGTTATCCTGTCAACATTATGGACGTACCACAGGATTTCCATCCTATTTTAGAGGCATAGAACTGAAAAATTAAGTGATGAGTTCATGGCTGAGTTTTGACAGACCTTGGACTAAAGGGTTAGATTACCTAGGTCAAAACGTCAGCCTCACTCTATCTTTCATCCCTACACAGCTGAGATTAAAGTTTTACAAGGTCATCATGTACCACCCAAAGAGCCCACTCAGGTACATCCGAAAATCCAGCTGTAAAATGTGACAGTGAGATCCACTGAATATTTTGGGATAACTATCCTTTTTCTTTTCTTTTTTTTTTTTTCATTTTTTTTTCAGAGAGATAGGAGCTGAGCTCTGTTGAAACTAGTGCAGTGTTTGTGGCTTCAAACAGTTATACATACATTTTAAAAAGCTAGTTTCTCTATAGATACCTGCTAAAGAAGCCTGCTCCTCCTTAGCTCAGTGTTTTCTGACTGCTATTAAAAACAGAACCCATGAAAGCAATAAAGAAAATAGTGAAATGATAGTGAACACCACCACTGGTATAAAAGAGACCGTCAGCAAGAAAATGTTCAAAACCAAACCACCACCCCACACACAGCAAAAAAACCATCCCAGCCTACCATTCCCTCATGCTTCTGGTCCTTCCTAGAAACTTCAGGACTCCAGAAGCTTCATTTTTTTTTTCTCATCCTGAATTATGGACCAACACATTGCAAAGATGCTCTCTCTGAAGCCATATTTTGAGGATCAAGGAAAGAGTCCATAAAGCATCTTTCCTTCTTACTGACTGACAAAACCCCTTAATTAATGCAGAGTTAGGATTTCCTGGCAGTAGCTGGAGCCCTTATAAAATATCAGCTTCAGCAAAATTCAGACTTTTGGAAGCCAGGAAATACAGAGTTTAGGTCAACATTCAGGCAACCTTTGTTTTTCCCTCCTGGGAGCTGGCAATAGGAACAGGGAACTGGCAGTATTTGCTGAGTTGAATATTGCTGTGTCAAATGGTAGCAGACTCGGTAAACTATGGTAGTCGGAAAGATGGGAGGCCATACCTCTCAGATGGGGCCGCAGCCCCATCACTTCTGTGGGTGGGATCAAAAGACCAACATATATATGTACCCCGAGATAGCTGCATGCCTCTTTTCACGACTTGAGTTCTGTATGTTCAGTCAGCATCCCGGGAGGCAGAGATGTTTTAGGGAAAATATTCAGTGGGCTTAATAATATATATGTGACCAAATACTGTTATCTGGTGAGTAATGGGAAAGATCGATTTTAATTATAATGGAATTGTTTCTAGGAAATTCATTCAGCGTGCATGTAAAGGAAGCGTCATTGCAAATACAGCCCCCTTTTCCAAAGAGAAGGCGTGCCTGAGCTATAGTAGATACATACAGTGTTCTCTGAAAGACGCTCACTGCAAAGGTGAATTCTTTCTATTGCAGATACATTGAGGCATTGTTATGAAGGTTGGAGTTAATATTGCTTTATTATCCTCTGTATTTCCTGGTTTCTCAGAGGTTTGAATTATGCTGAGCTCAACTTTATGGAAGCAAGTGAGCAATCTTAACCATATGTTAACAAATCTTTTCAGCAAAGTAATGTCTTTAATAGGGACGTATTTTTTGTAGATTTTTAGAGGTTCTTTAGGTCCTTGTAGTTACTATTGCAACAATGGCACAACTGAAATGAAGTAAAGGGAGCTCTGGACTCTGAAGCCCTGTTCTCTTGAACGGGGTTGTCACCATTCACTGAAATATTTGGAGGCTGAAGATATTGACAGTGTGATGAGAGAATCCTCAGAAATTATGGTTCCACATTGATTACAATAAACACCTAAAATGAAAATGATGGGTCTCCCCTCTCCTCCCCCCCCTCCACTTCCTATCAGGATATACATAACCCTGCCTGAGAAAATTTCCAGCACGCTCTTCTCTTCCAGCCCTATTAAGTCATTAACATTTTAGAAGCTATTAGCACTTAAAGAGTTTCTCTTTGCTCTCCGATACTGTGCTGCTGCAGGCATGCTTCACAGCGGGCTGCTTACAGCCCCATGCTCCCTGCATATGCCAGGTTCCCGAAGTCTGGATTTCTGTCCTCAGGTCTGTTTTTGAATCCCCTCCAGCATTCTCCATGAGCCAAATTACATGACAAATTGTTGAAGAGGACAGCCAAGGAAGGACTTAACCTGTCCCTCCTAGCGCAGAGTGGGTTCAGGTCCTAGAGCAGGACTGAGTGGGGGGACTTCAGGGTTCCCCGCCTTCCCATTCACTTCTCCCGTTCTCTGCCATCCAACCCCATTTCCCAGTATCCCATCCATCACCATTCTTTGCCTTCACATGACACCAGACTTTACCAGGCATTTCACTGGGAAGGTGATAACTGGCAGGGGTTAACATACGGCTAGAATATGACATTTTTCTGTGTGAAACACCCTCAAATCAAGAAAGATGTTTGTTTCAGCATTTGGCTATAAAATTGAATCTTAGTGGTGCAGAGAAGATTAACTAATTTTGGGGCTTCCATCTATCACGTAGATCAAGAATCAGCTTCAAAGAAGCTGATGAAAGAAGTCCAGGCTTCATGAAAGGTTGGGGAAAATTCAGAGGTCAGCTTTAGGCGCAGATTGATTTGTAGTAAGTCAAATTAAAAAAGGTATTTTTTCACATATATATGGTTAGAGCCGGAGGATTTGTTGGTTGGTTAGTTGTTTTTGCTACAGAGGGAAATACTACCCAGAATTACCAGAATTAATCAATAATAGATACTGGTAAGAACCAAGGGAAATAATTTGCATTGGAATTAGTGTAGCTCAGTAAAAATGAAATTCGGTACACGTAGGCCTTGCAATGATGATATCCATCCTAGTAAATTACACAAAGCCAAGGTATATTCTTGAATGACAAGACTCAGTTGTCAGCACTGTGATATCCGCAGAACATTTTTGGGGGTACTTTTGGGTGGAGCAACATGGGGAGGCTCTCCCAGGGAACTCACCAAGGCCACAGAGAAGTCAGCTTTGACATGGCACCATTCCCAACAGAGCAGAAGACATCAGTGTCGTGGACATGGCCAGATTGTGCCTGCTGGTCCCAGAGCCATGGAATAGGCTCAGGCACAACTGAGTTTAGTTCAAGGGTTGTAGGTTGTGGCCTTTTTGGCTCCTCAAAGACAGTTTTCATTTAGCTAAAATGAAAGATTGCTAAAGGTTTAATTTTGCCCTCCAAGAGCCACATCTGGGATAATCACAGGCACGAGCCGCAAACTCAGACACAACACAGCAGTGATCCTGGTGCCTTCTGGAAGTCTAGTGTACAGCCAAGTACAAAACAGGAAACCTGTTATCTCATGGATTCATCATATGGTGACCTTAACTTCCAGTAAAGCCAGTAGAACTGGAGGATGATTTGTAACGTATAAAACGATGCTCAGTTTTAACTTTCCAGAGCTAGAAGTTTCAGGGGATTGGTTTCGTTCCAAAATACATGGTTGCCAGGAAAAAGTCAGTATTCCCTATGCAAATCCTGCCCTGTTCCTGTAAAAAGAATACGTCTTCTGGTCTCTGGTTCAAGATCTTCTTTCATTCTCCTTTTTGGTACGCCATGGTACATAATAGCCATGCCAGACTATACAGTCTTCAGCACTGGAATGAGTCAGAGGTGTATATTTCTTAGCAACCATGAAAGGGATGTTCTGATGCTATGGTGATGTATGGAGCCACATAGGTAGCATCAACAGAGGATGTTAAGTGCTGAGAGGAAGCGTTTGCTTGCTGAGTCCTCTCTTCTGTGTCTCTCTACAGCTCTACAAAAAGCCCCATCATGATACAGATTTTATTTCCAACAAAATGTCTGGTGAACTGCAAGTAATTGTCACCTTGGCCTGAGGAAGACACTTGCTTCTTTTTGACACTTTGACCAGCGCTAAATAGCTGCGTAGTGATTTATTCTGTTCAGGCTCTTTCACTGCTTAGGGAATAGCACCAAAAGAGCTCTAGCATCATTTATTTTATAGTTTAGTGCTATATCTCGAAATCCCAGATTTTTCAAGAAACCTGTGGGAGGTAGGTGCCCTAATCTCACCAAGTTTCCAAGGGATTTATTCTCTCTGGTGTGTAGAAAACTGCAATTTACATTGGCCTGAATAAAACACAAGCTTAATTTTAGGCTTGGGCCTGGGTCTGTGGACTTTTTGTATTTGAAATTAAGTACCTTCTCAGAGGTTAACTGAATCAGACACTTTTGTTCCTTTTTTGGTTGGCTGTTTTTTTTTTTTTTTTTTTAACATCTCTTCTACCCCTACATTTTCTCATTCTTCCATCTCCCTCCATTTCTTGCAGCATCCTTCACCCTGCTTTAGCTTTCCCTCTCTTTTTTCCTTCCTCTCTCCCTAAGGAATCTTCTTTTCCAAGTGTAGTAAAGTAGTGTTATATTTAATTTCTTCCTTAATTTCCTAAGAGGGGCTGGTAAATAGCATGCTAATGAATTTGGCAGCAAACACTAATTTGGGAGGTATTACAAGGGTCAGCATGGCATAAATAACTCTAGAGAAATCAAGATACAAACAGAAAAAAAAAAAAAAGAAAAAGAAACAAGATCTTTAGAAACAGATATGGAGAAAACCAATCCAATTCACAGTTATTTCTTAGGACAGAGAAAGCTGGAATGTTGGGCATGTAGCCACGGTTTGTATCAGCTTGATCCTGTCCGTTTTAACTGTGCCTTCATTCACTTGCTCTCCTTTTTATGTGTGGCGCGTTGGTTGAATTTCTTCAGGGATTGCACCATAAACTCTGCAGAAGAGAAGCTCTTTTCCAGTCTATATTTGAGCAGTTCCTATTCAAACCAAACACTTACCTTAATTAAGGACATGAGACTATCGCGAAACACTAGAGTAATTATTAATAACAGTGTGGCAACACAGCATTGCTGCAAAATTGGATATATTCTTGGAATGTGTATCTAAGAGAATCGCAGCTCAGAAGTGGACAGCGCTTGTTGGGGGTGCTTCTGCTTGGACAACAATGTGGAAATCTGTGCGCTTCATTACTGAAAACACTGACAAAGAGGTTTCAAGGGAAAAAAAGATACTATGAGTTAGAAGGGAACAATACTGTTTTATCATAGTTTATCATGCCATGAGCATGAGGGAGTGCATAAGCTGTGCAGAGGATGAAAATTCAGTTTTATGAACATTGTTGAGGTTTGTCTTTGTCCTAATCAGGAATGCCACCTGCAAATTTTGAAATCTCTTAAAAAAAACACTTTTAGAAGGAAAATGAGGATGATTGAAATGTTTAATGATGTCATCTTTTCATTTATGTTTCACTGTATTCTAAAACTATGCTAACTTAAATTGAAAACAGTGATTTAGAAATGAAAACATTTTGCTTTTAAAATATAAAACCTGAGTGCTTTGAAGCTGCTGTAACATTTTTCTACCTTTCTTAAAACATTTTCAAGAATTCACATGATTTCAAAAAGTATTCACCTCAAAGGAGCTGCCTTTTCAGAGCAAGGGGTTCCACTGATGTATTTTCTTTGACCGTCTTTAAAGCTCCTGCACTACAGTTATTAAGAAAAAGCACATAGGTTAGTGATTGTGACACTTTCCAGTGGCTAGTGCCGAATTTATTTTTAAAACATTGTATCTCATTCTCAGCAGTGAGTTCTAGTTTTGGTCCTGGTGCCACTGTTCTGCTACTGGCAAGCCGTGTATAAAGTCAACTAACCAAAGACTCCCATCTTGCAAAAAGGAAGGAATTTATTTAGGGTGGTTAATACAGTATCACAAGCTGTAATAGCACAACAGAGTAAGATCAGACAATTCAAGAGACTTGTGCGGGAGCTTTCCATAGCAGGGACCACACCAGGTTGCTCCCTGAAGAGACCCAAGTGTGTTCCCCCTGCTTGCGACGTTCAGCCCCATTGAAGAGGACCGCTATAGGTACGCTGAAGTGCCAGTGTGCTCCAGCAATCAGATGACTACAGCAGATGACCACAGCAGATGACCTAAAATGCGTCTTTTTTTATTCTGATTTTATATACTGCATGCCTTTGCTTGGAGACATCGCCACGTTCACGAAACATTATGAGGGAAGCAAGCACACAGTCGGGACTCTTTAAATTGAGAGGAAATTAGTACCAGTGCTCTTGTAAATTATTAAAAAAAATATTTGGTGTAGAGTACAGACTGACATTCAGAAGGAATTGGATCTGCAACTACTGAATTGCGTATCCATTTTTGGCACCTTAGAAATACGTGATTTGTTTCCTCCGTAGTACCTGAGATACATAAACATTCTCTGCATTGCATACTCTTGGGTAGAGAAGCAAAACTGTGATGACTGGATACATAAACGGCAAAGACGGCATTCTCACCATTTATGACAACAATAAGTCCTTCTGACTGAGAGCCAGGCTTGTGTTATGTCCGTTGAGGTGTTACCTTCTGCTGCTTAGGGACTGCTCGAAAATGGGAGATTGATTGGTCTGAAAGACGATATGCTGCAAACAGGGCATTCGGATGACATTGCCCTTTTCACTGACTTTCCTCAAGACTTAACATTCCTTGTAAGTCTAAAAGTTTTTTTAGAGGATCATAAACCATGTCTCCAATCTTGCACAGACCAGCATGCCTAAAAAATGAATCCTCTGATGGACTATTGTGGGAGTAATTTGAGAGTTTTTCACACATCGCTTCAGGCTTTGGCTGGGACTTGGCATTTTTAGGGGCATTTCCTCAAATGTTGGCTACTCCCATGAAGTCATTTCACCCAACATGGGAAGTCACACAGAATCACAGAATGGTTCAGGTTGGAAGGGACCTTAAAGATCACCTAGTTCCAACCCCACTGCCATGGGCAGGGACACCTCCCACTAGACCAGGCTGCTCAAAGCCCCATCCAGCCTGGCCTTGAACACTTCCAGGGATGGGGCATCCACAGCTTCCCTGGGCAACCTGTTCCAGTGCCTCACCACCCTCACAGTAAAGAATTTCTTCCTGATCTCCAATCTAAATCTCCCCTCTTTCAGTTTGAGGCCGTTACCCTGTGTCCTATCATTACACTCCCTGATAAAGAGTCCCTCCCCATCCTTCCTGTAGGCCCCAAGTCGTCCACCTTTGTAGTGAGATGAGTGCCACTCTCTAGCGGTGCACATCCATCTGGTGACAAAGTGAGGCACCAGGGCTTATCTGGCAGGGTGGACAAGAGGATTTGGACAGAGAAACGCCAGAGCGTACTCACAACACAGAGTGGCAGCACAATTGTTGAAAATAATCGTATTGGGTAAGTTTTGAGGTTAAATTTGGAGACATGTTAATAACTGAGATGGACAGATTTATCTTGTCAGAATACGTTGAGTTTAGACGATTAACAACACTTATTCCCTGGTTCCACACAGGTCTTTTGCTGCTTACTAAGGCCTGGCTTCATCACTTTCTCTCCTGCTGCTGGTAATGTCACATGAAGGACTTTGTGATTCTGCTTCACGGTCCCACTCCATCTTCTCACTTGCAGAAGCCTGTACACCCCAGGAATTGCTTCCAAGACATGCTTATCTTCTGATATCTAGCTGCATGCTCATCTACGAGGTTTCACTAGGCTTGTGTCCTCACAGGCTTCCCATCGTTTATTAGACCTTCTCCTCTACACTCTTTCCTCCACTACTGACCTGAATTATTTGGAACAAGCCTTATTTCTAAGGGAATCTAGCTGTGTATGCTATCTCACAGAAGTCCTACAAAGCAAAATTTTAATTCCTAAAATTAAAAAAATGGACTGTTTAGCACTCATCTGTGATGCTAAAGTAACTGCTCAGTGCACAAGCCAGAACTAGTCACAAACTGTCCTTAGAAATTAATTTTTTTGTGAAAAATTAGATTGAACTGTCTTCATAGTAAACAATGAGAAATAAAAAGCATTTTACATATCACTAAGATGATAAGAGTTCCTTTTAACATTTCATACTGGTTTATTTTACTACTTAGGAAAGAAGTTAGGGAAAAATGGTTAGATTTAGTGTCTTTAATAAAGATATTTAAAATCATATTTGTCATAGGGAGGTAATTATTTTAACACATTTTTTATATTCGTACTGCTGAGAAATGGAAATGTATTACACAGATCAGATTGTTAATCTATCTGAAAGAAGGATGTGATTCCTGGTAAGGTATTCGTTGTGCCAAGACAGAGCTGAGTTGAATTCCTCCACGGAGCCATGTCAGTTGACACTGGCAGAGGCTCTAACACATTCTTAGGGAGCTGCTGAAATTCAGAAAAGTTTACGAGAAGAAAGCAATTTCCAGGAACGCTTGGTGAGCCTATTCTCCTTATTACTGCACCCTCCTTATCGCACTGCTGTGGCTGCATGCCGGAAAACGACACCTGCAAAGGGTGAAAAACAAGCACAAGAAATATGCTGTGGATGAAACCACTTGAGCGCTTACAGTCCTACGCCCCTGTGGGTGATTCCATGGAGCCGTACTGGTCGTGGGGCTCGTGTCAGGTTTTATGAGGTCTCAGCTACCCATGGCTGTGCGACCAGCCAGGCTGGTGAGAAGAGCCGAGGCAAGCGTTTCAGTTTACCAGTTCCGTATTTTCATTTTCTCTAAATATTTAGTGCAGGCTAATTGGCCATCCATTGTCTGAGAGAGATGGGGGACTGGATGAGAATCATTTGGCTGAGATTGTGCAAGTTCAAAATGATGATTACAGGATTTGAGGAGCAATGCTAGCAATTAAGCAAGCAGCAGACTGGAGGGAGTATACTTCCCACTGACTGCGCAGGCGGTGGCCTGGGGTGCCGTTGCCCAGGGCTGCAGGTGTTGGGTGCTCCTAAACGTACACATTGGCAAGTACAGCAAAAAGGAAGTGAATGTCACCTGGGCCACTGAGTATTTGCATGCTTTCAAATCCCTCATGGGTACCTGGGAACCTCTAACCTCAGGTAGCACGAGTCAGATCACTGTAAAGCAGTTTTCCCGCACCTAGTCCCAAAACCCATCCTGAAATAGCTGCTTGTGCGGGACATACCTCATTTTGTGGAGTCCCCTTCTCTGGAGATATTCCAAACCCTCCCAGATGTGTTCCTGTCCAGCCTGCTCTGGGTGAACCTGCTTTGGCAGGGGGGTTGGACTAGGTGATCTCTGAAGGTCCCTTCCAACCCCTACCATTCTGTGATTCTGTGAGACCTGTGCACCGAGTCCGGTGCTGGCTGCCAGCTGCCTTCCTGGTAAATCCAGCTATTTTATGGCTGGCATTTTCCAAAGGGCTGAGGAAATACCTCCTGGGGCAGCCTCTGTCTGATCATGGGTTTGGGTTGATGCTCTCTGGATGAATCAGGAGATCGCAGCGGGGCAGTCTTGGATGTCCTGCTTTTCCCCTCTGTAGTCAAAAGGCATGGAAGTTTCATTGACTAAGCTGAAAAACTTGCAAAGTAGTAACTTTTCTATTTGGTCCTGATTTGAAAACATGCTTTAATGAATATTCAGATAAGCTTTGTGCAATGTGGGATTTGCATTTATTTTCTCCCTCAAGCATGTCAGATCAAATAGAAACACAAACTGTACGACACAGAGGTCTCCTCGTGGTTTGCACTGCTGCGTGCCGTCTTTTGTCATAATTGGATAGGGCTTATATAGCATAAATCTGCAAAAAACAAAAAAAAAAGGGCCAGAAAAGACAATTGTTTTCTGTCTGACTGTAAGTGTATTTCCATTTGAAAAAGTGAAGTTGGAAACGGCATTCTGGGGTGAAATCCCAGCGTCACTGAATGGTGGGATTTTTGCCATTGACCTGAGTCAGGAGCATGATTTCACTCATTTTTCGTGCAGTATCGACTCTCTCTAGATCTTGTCCTCCGGCCCTTTAGCCCTTCACATGGGTTCTCCAGAGTGTTTAAACCGCAGACGTTAGTGCTCTGAAATACACGACTGCTCCTGCATTTCAGACCCAAAGACAACAAACTCAGTGCAGAAAAAAATAAATAAAAACCCATCCTTTCTCGTCCCGTTATGTTCATACTTACCGGCCGAGTTAGGGGCTAACCACGCCACAGGATGCGACCGAAGTTTCCTTTGTGGAAACGCCACCGGGCGACCGCGTGGGGGTCGGGACAGGAGAATTAGCGACGCTCGGGGCTCTGGCGGGGCAGAGCTGCCCGCAGCGCCCGGGTCCCCCCGCGGAGCCCGCCCGCCGCCGGCGCAGCGCCGGCTGTGGCCGTGCACGCGTGGACGGGCGAGAGCGGCGCCGGGCCGAGCGGCCGCTCCCGCAGGCCGGCTCCGCAGCCCCCGCCGCCGAGCCCACGCGTGGGCCGCCCCTCCCCGCCTCCGCGCCCGGGCGGGCGCTTCCCCTGCGCGGCGCGGCCGCGGCCGGGGGAAGGCGGCTCCCGCCGGGCCCAGCGCGGCGGGCGGATGGCGGGGGGGCCGCGGCCGGCGGGGGCCGGCGGGGGCGCCCGCTGAGCGGCGGCGGCGATGCCGGGGGGCCCGGCGCGGCGGCGGGGCGCGCCCGGGGGGCCATGAGGGCGGGCTCCGGCCATGGCCCATGGTGGCAGCGCGGCGGTCATGCTGAAGTGCGTGGTGGTGGGGGACGGCGCCGTGGGCAAGACGTGCCTGCTGATGAGCTACGCCAACGACGCCTTCCCCGAGGAGTACGTGCCCACCGTCTTCGACCACTACGCAGGTGAGCGGGCGGGGGGACCGGCCCCCTCTCCCTCCCTCCATCCCTCCATCCTTCCATCCTCCGGCCTGACCCTGCCGGGGGCGGGGGTGGGGGGGTGGGGGGAAGCGGTGGGGTGTTTCGGCCGGGGTTTGCCCCCATCCGCTTCACCCGCTGTGTTTCTCCCCCCTCGCAGTCAGCGTTACCGTCGGGGGCAAGCAGTACCTGCTGGGGCTGTACGACACCGCCGGCCAGGTGAGTGCCGAGCCCTGCCCGCCACCCCCCCCCTTACGCCCCCCCCCCGGCCCCTTCCCTTCAGCTCCCGGCGCTGAACTTATTTGCGGGGCTGCGCTTCGGGATGGGCGATTCGGAGGCGGGTTGGCGGCGGATGGGGGGGTGGGCGCTGCGCGATTGATAAAATCCGGCTTTAAAACAAAACCATCGATCTTATTCCCGAGGGCGGGCAGGCGGAGACGGGCTTTATTTTTAGCGTGGAGCTGCGGCCCGGGGCGGCACGGCATCGGTCGGCCCGGGCTGTGCCGGTGCCGGTGCTGGCAGGGCAGCGCTCCGGGCCGGGCATCGCCCGCCCCCGGTCGGGCACCCCCCCGTCCCGGAGTGCAGACCCTCGGGTGGGGGAGATGTGCCTCCTTCTGCACGGAGGGGGCTCGGTGCCTCGAACGCCTCAGGTCGGATGGAGAGCCAGGCTGCCGCAGCTTGCCTTGTTTACGCTCCGCAGCTCTTCAATAGCTACAGAGTTGTTTCGCTTAAACGTGGAAAACAATAAAATGTAACTCTCAGCCACTGCCTTTGAGATAACCCGGGTTTCTTTTGCTATCCCAGACAACGCAAGTGATTCATTCGGTTAAGATTATTACAGCCGCTTGTGAAAGATGCTATGTCAGCATGTCTCTTGAGTAACTTTAATCATGGATAAAATGCTTGATGTTTTGGAGGGGTCACTGGTGTAGCGGTTTCTAAAGGGCTCCCTTATTCAAGTCACATCTTGGTTAGCTTAACTTGCTCGGCACCAGCCGCGGGCCAAGCACCATCTCCAGAGTTTAAAGTTCTCCGACCTCTCCGGAGATGCCTTATCGGAACCAAAAGAGCTGGTGAGGGGCCTGACCCCCGGGAGGTGCCGGCCTCTCCCAGGGTGGTGCGGAGCATTGTATGGAAGTGCTGCCTGGGTTTTTGTAAAGTTGTGTATTCCTTATATTAAAACTTCTCGCAATGAGAGCATGTGTTTTGGTCTCACATGACCTCAGACATGCTTCCTCGTTGTAAAGAGCAACTAGTAAGATAATCTCACTGGACTGGCACAGACCGAAGCCATATTTTTTAACTGTGTTATTTCCTATACTTAATTGAACAACCACTGTGTAAATAAATTAGTGTACCTTTTTAGATCTGCATACATCCTCAAGTAAGGGAAGCAGCATTTTACCGTTTTTTAATATCTTTGTGGCCTAACAAATCAGTAATTTCAGTAATTTTATTAGTGAGATCAGTAATAAAATGAATTCCGTGAGAATTGGAGGAAACAGCCCCATTTCCAGCAAGCTAATACCTGAAGGGTGAGACTGTCCCAGAAAGGCTGACCTCATGATTGTCATCTCACTGACGTAAACACAAGCTAGTCTAATTTATGCCAACTAAATGCATTTCTTACTACTGTCGTAGTCCCTTTTTTCTGTAGTAGTTGGTTCAAAACACAGCTTATAAAATACTGTTTAAGTATGCTTACAAAATGAGGATCTAGCGCTCAGGCAAATAAAGTATTTGGCTAATACGCATCTATTTTTATTTTTTATAATGAGCATTGGAAAATGTAAAAGCGGCCCTAGCGCTACTGTACATACGTGTAGCTTGTTTGTGGATGCCGTCTCAAACTGCTTGTGCTGGTGTGTTGCTATTAATGGGAGCGTGTGTTGCTAGCCCTGTGTAACCTTAACTAAGGTGGTTTTGTGGTGTCCCACTCTGCCTGAATGTGCTGAGTACAAAACCGAGTGACCTTTGGCCTCCTCAAAAGCTAGTGGGGTAAAGCGGCCAGTTCGCAGCTAAACAGCAAGCGAAGATACTCCTGTTATACTAAGAAAAACTTTTCAGTGTGAAATTTTATATCCAGGTGTGCAAAAAGTTGAGGTAAGCTTTTTTCCCCCGAATTCTGAGAAGCTGAAATATCCTAAGCTTGAATTACAAAGCAGTTTCTGATGTACTCAGGACCAGATCTTGCTGGCCTAATTCAGAGGAGCCTCAGCTCACGTAGGGTGTTTTAATGAGGCTACCTTTACAAATATAGCTGGTCTTGGCAAAATTCCCCTTTTAGTCAGACTTGCGGTGCTAATAAAATCTTTACCATTATCCCGGTGCCACTTCAGCATGTTCGGGGAACTGGTGGACGTCTGGGGCTGCCCACGGGAGCCCCATCCCAGCATCCAGCACAAGTGGGGAGATGCTCATGGGGAGTCTCTGTGAAGGTGCCAGTCCAGCAATTTTATTCCTTTAGCTGCTTTGTCAGAGAGCGTGCCGACAAGCCCATCTTCCCAGAGCTATGCCATAACACAAGGCTTACTTTAAAGCTTAAATATTTATAGTAAAGAACAGAAAAGACATGAGTTGATGGTGCCTTCTCTGTGTTGAGGAAACAGCGTGCTGCATCTGGTACATGCCTGCTGCTTGCACAGGCTTCTGTACCGCTGAGATTCTTTGCTGCTCAAAGTCGGGATTTCTGTGCCAGCATACATCAGGGCTTTTATTTCTAATTCTGTCACCCCCAAATAGTTTTTACTGTAAAACACTGGCCTGATAGTATCATTTTATCAGAACTTGGCAGTGCGTGATCGCTGTGGTATCCAAGCAGTTCACAACCTTCAGCGTGTTTATACTCCCCGCTCCGGACAGAGTACAAAGGTACAATCTACAGATCTCACTTCGGGGGGAAGAGGAGTGAGGGGGTATAAGGATGTTCAGACTGTGACCTGCTCCAAATCCATGCAGGAAGGCTGTAATGGAGCAAGAATTAAAGACCTTTTGATTTCTAGCTAGTGCCCAGCAGGCTCATCAGCCTGAAATACTGACTGCCAGCCTGTGGGTCTCTTGCATGGTTATGTATTTAGCAACTTGTGACAGACTTCTCTTTGGCAGGGGGGTTGCAAGTTTTTGAGTTCATGGCATCCAGCACTCATTTCTAGCTCGCTTCTTCACAACACGCAGAGGATCACGTGTAGTAACTATAGCGATGACATAATGCCTCGCATCTTTGTGAGTTTAAAGTAGGTTGAGAATAAATCTATTAAAATGCCGTTTTTTTCCAAGTTATATATAGTAGGGAAAAATGACGCTAGGGGTTCACAAACTTTGGTCTATAGGCTGAGACCATCCCCCGTTTGTGCGTGTGTGAATTCAGGCAGGCTTTTCTCTGGCTGAAAATACTGAGGCCCTGGTTTGGCAGAAAATAGCTAGTACAGCTGCTGGGCAGTGGAGGCTCTCACAGCCCGTTTGGGTTTGCAGCTGTGGGCACAGGCTTCCGCACCAGGGAAGCGGGTGGGAATTCGGTGCTGGTGGTGTCCGAGAGGACATTCTTCCAGCAATTCCTCCCAGAGGTGGAGCCAGCAGCTCCTTTTAGCCTTGCTGCTGCTCATAGCCAGGCACGGAGACTGGGTGGGCTTGGAGGGGGTCCTGGTTTCCCCAGGAAGAGGAGAACTGTGGAACCTACCTGCATCACGTGGAGCTGGGAGCACTGAAGTGCAATTGCACTGAAGTGTAAATGAGAGGTGCTTGTGATACTGGCCTTTGGCTTTGCAGGAGCCTCTCTTGCTCTGAGAAGCTAACTGCATGTCAGGTGTGCTCTTCATGGAGTAGGGGTACGTGGCAAAATCAGCCTGGGAAGAGAACCATGGCTTCATCAGGGTTCTGTTAACTTCACTTTTGATTTTCCATAATACCAAAAATAATACTGCCAACTCTCAGGATATTAAACCTTTTGGAGAAAAGTCTGTAAGTGCTAACAAAGAGGTGTGCTGTGTGTCCCCTTGCCATGTCCCAGATGATCGGGATGAGTGGGAGGACACACGGGAGACTGAAGGCTGCTGCTAGCCCATCCTCCTCTCCGTCCCTTTTGCTGTGGGGTTTTCATTCATGGTGTGGTCTTGTATGTGCTGTCCACATACAGGTGTGAGCCTTGCTCTGCTCGTGCGTCTTTGCTGTGAAGGACTGTCAGGACCTGCAGGGAGGAGGTGGGGGGATGCAGGAGCAGAGCCTGCGCTGCTCCTGCTGCCCTGGGAAGCGAAAAGCTGAGGCACAGCGTGGCTGGTTTGGCACCAAACCAGCATCCGGGCTGTGCAGAGCCCAGTACAGAAGGAGCAGAGTGAATCTTACTATGGTGCAGTGCCTAATAATAACATTTTTATCCCTCAGCACCACTTACTGTTGGGATACTAGCATGGCCTGGTTGGACAAAGCTGAGGTAAACTGTGTTCCTTGGCTTTCCACTTTCATTTCTCTGCCTTAAAGGCCCTAATACGTGTAGAGCAAGCTGTAGGTCTCATACAATAAAGCTCTCGGTGCCTTCTCAAGTGTCACCAAAACAGTAGCCACATAACACCTGAAGCGCAAGAGCAGAACAAACCACTTCTTGGTTCTTCTCAGTTCAGATACCGATGGCTACTCTGGTTACAGCTGCAGACATTTTAATTCAGACACACTGATTTTTTGGTTGTAACGGAGGCCCTGATGTTAAAAGCAATTTTATATTAAAGTTGGTCGGGCTGCTGAAGTGCATAAAGCTAACTCAAATATTAGCGAGATCAGTGCCTGCGTTAAGGCCAGGTGTAAAAAACAAATGGTTATAACTGTGAATGTGCCTGTGGGAGAGAGGGGTAGAGGTGCGGTTATTGAAATGGATGCTCACCAAACTTGCAGTGGTTGCTATAAATAAAACAAGAACTAGCAGTAACCCTTGTACTCCTTGCTGACTGTTTGTCTCGGCTTTGGTAGGTAGCCCTGGTCTAGCAGGTACCACCTCGGTACCCTACTGAAAGCAGAGGCGGCTGCTGATGATCGTGGCCGCTTGGTTGTGAAGTCGAAGTGTCCCTCCTCAGACCACGTTGCTGCTGCCGAGTTGCCCCCACCAGGCAGCCGTGTTGCCAGCGCAAGCCTGGCACATGCGGGCACCGTCTGGCACAAGGCGAAGCCTGACACACTTTACGGCAGAGTTGCAAAAAACGGAACCTATAGTGTCATTTTGGCGGATCTAAAACCAAAATGTTAGCAATTAACATCCCATCCCCTTTCCATTCCTCCTCCCGGCCCTGCACCTCCCTCCTCCCACGTGCGTTTTCCTCATTCTGCCAGCCGGGCTGGCTGCAGGCGCTGGGAAGCTGTGAGCTCCCTCGCTCCTGGTCGGCGTGCTGGGCTGTGAATAGCTGCTCTCTGCTTCAGGACGTTGCCAGCCACGTAGATGTAATAGCTCTGCAGCAACAGCTGGTTGTGTGCAGATAAAATTAAAACGTGCCTAGAGTCCCCCTCTGAAATCTCAGTTTTTTAAGGCAAAAGAAGGAGGTGAAGTGCCTTACGATCTCTGTGTCGACAGTTTTCTAGACAAGTGTTTAAGCAAAGGCAGGCTTTCCCTTTAAAAGGAAAGGGACTCTTACCTTCAGATCAGCTTTTAAAAATGGCCTTCCAACAGTAATATTCCCAGTGCAAAGCTTACATTCAAGTGCCTCTTTGTGAGCTGTGACTCACACTTGGAAAGCGTCGTATCTTTCCTAGAAAGGTAGGTAAGTATTGTTATCGGGGAGTCTCAGGATGGGAGATGCTGCTCCGAGTTCCCAAAAGCACTCACTAAATGTATGTGGCAAACTCAAGATAGTTCTGTTTCATTTTCAGAGTGTCAAAAGCCCCATGGCACTTCTACATAGCGGCATGGAGTTATGCTAAAATCAAATGTAAGGGATATGTTTGAAAATGTAGATCCAGAGTGTCTTCACCAAATTAACAGTAAGTTAATGGCAGACCAAAGCAAAGAACCCAAAGCAAACCAAGTTCAAGAGTTCTCTGAAACTTCAATTTTTGATGTGAAAAGCACATGTCTATGAAGATGACTGACCTAGAGAGACTCTTGCTACACATTGATTACGTGGTCAAGTAAAAATCCCGTTTTCCTGGGTTAAGAGTCGGTAGATATCCTTTAGTCTGTGACAGAGTTCTCTATGAATTTTACTCCCTTATAATTTCTTCGAGGTACAGTGACATCTTTCAATGCTATCCAAACATCACCAGCTAAAAAGGCACCACTGAATACAAGCAATAATTATTGCTTTTCCAACACAATGCTATTGCATATCCTCTTACTTCCCGACTTCATTTTAAGATGGGGCATGTACCCGCCCTCATTACAGCATGACGTACTCTACAGCTGTACTGCGGGAGGCAAGAGTGAGGGAACGGGACAACTGGGCAAGGTGGCATGAGCTGGCAGAGTTTTTCTGGTAGAGAACATTAGAGACCTCAGGATTTTTTGGCAGGTCCATAGTCAGACTTCTCGATTGAAATCTGTTGCCTTTGCAAAGAGCTCTTTATATTTTAGTGAAGTATAAAAAATGCACTATTTTTCCTTTATAGCCTAACTTCTGATTAATCCTCCATGCTACATCTTAAACTAAATATAATTTAGACTAGAGTACTGCCTCTATAGCGCAGGCCTACAATGCAGAAGGACAGATAGTGTGTGTTAGGGCCTGATCCACGCTCTTGTGTTAGGCACCCTATTGCTGATTTCAGTAGCTTTGCTCCAGTTCCTTTATTGAGAACACATGGACAAAGTGGATGTAAAACTTACTTCAGCAATACCGAGGTTTTGTCAGTCCCAGGCATTCAAAACGATGAGTCAGCCATTCCTATCCACAGACACCGCTACCTAAAAAACCTAGGAAATCAAAATGGTTTGAGACTTCTTCTTTTGCCCTTTGCTGGATGTGGGTTTTCTTTAAGCCTTTGGGCTTCACATATTCAAGTTTTCTCTATATCTGTGGGGGACTAGACATTTATCTTTCATTTAAAGGTAAAAAGGATGTGATTTTTCTTTATATGATCATGAGACTCCAGGAACCTGGGCTTTAAGAAATAATATAAAGCACACTGATTCCAAATCCTGCAGTTTTATTGTGAACTACGAAACCCAGCTTTACTAAAATGGATGCGTTGGGACAGAGCTTCAGGACTTTTCTTTTTAAACCTCCAAATTAGCAGTTGCGTTTCTAACAAAACTGCCCATCCTCTAATGAGAAAAAATGCAGAATGAGGGCAGAGAGAAGGGGAATTGTATCTTTTTACCACTGTGTTCTGTGGTTTTATAAGCAGTCTATTGGCTTGGACTGGTGACTGGATGATTTGTGTTAAGAAAAATGTGTCTGAACGCTACACGACACTTTCAGCAGTTTTGAAGAGGTTGTGTCATTTGACGCGTTGGCGGCTACTGTCTGCAGTCTGTTTTAATTCTGCCCCGTGCTGCACCCATGATGTGGCACGTGCAATAATTCTTTGCGATGGCCGGCACTCGCTGGTGTGTGTATAAAAATGCAGGTGGCAGCATTATTCTCCAGAGCAAAGGAACATCTATCAGCATCCTAGGTGAGCTTATTGCTCCAGATGAATAAAACACAGACCGAAAGCGCCGCAGGCAGCTTGCGCTCTAAATTAGATGTAGCCGTAAATGCTAAAACATTGTGTGTAGGGCTTAATGCTCCTTCCTGGTGGGTCTGATTTCCAGTTGGGATGGAGTGGCGGAGTCAATGAGGGATGGATGCCAGGCGTGACCCGGGCTGCATCTTTAGTTACGACCAACAGATAGCCCAGCCATGGGCAGTGAGATTGCTTACATATTCCTCACTTAAGAAAGAAAAAAAGTAGGCAGTTTTTCAACTGCCTTAACATCTGCTGCAGTGAAATCACTGAGTGTTTTACCGCGTTCTTCAGTGGAAGCTGTTAGCCCTGACAAATCGGTATTTGACTTAAAACGAAGTGCAGAAGACTCTTACGGACTCCTTCCATTCCAGAAACTCTTTCTCCATGATGTGTTTGTTCAATGTGCACATGATGGCACCAGTACTCAGCCACTTTGTCTTCTGAGAGGTTGTGTGATGGCAATTAATCTTGAGGAGCCAGCGTGAAGGCTTAGTCTTCTATCTTACAAAGCTGTTGCTCTACACTGGACTGAAGAATGTGCTTTTGGGGTTTATTTGTAAAAAGTAAAAGGGAATGGGACACCTAACGGATCAGTCTTTCTTGCCTGGGCAGGATTTATATAGTTAATAAATGAAAAGACATGTCTGACTATGTTAACCATCTCTATTACATAGTCTGTTTTCCATTTGAGAACAGATTTGCTGATGGTAATTTTCTTCTGTAAAAATAAAGTTTAAGAACCCGTCTTTCACAAGAACAGGTTCTGCAGAGGATCTGACCAGGTCCATTGTGCCAGGGTGAATTTTATTTTTTTCCTTTGATTGCCCATACCTGAAAGAAGGGAAAATACTGATTGTTCATGACTGCAGTCACCAAAACTGGGGTGAATTCCTTTCCTGGATAAAGTGGAAATCCTGTGTGGGAAGAGTGCTGTTCATAAGGTCACTGACGGTGGTAAAGGAACCGTCACGGGAACACACCACAGCCTCGTGATTTCTGGTGGGTAAGGAGAGAAAGGGCCTGCCCTCGGCAGTTACTCTGCTACTTAGCAGTTCCATAGTGGCTAAGCGACTGGTAGAAGGTGTTTAAGTGAAACAGTTAAATCCGTGTTCTGTTGTCACAAACGCTAAAATAATAAGTCTTATAGAGAAAGTTCAGGGACTTCTACTTTTAGAAAACCACGAAGAAGCCAGCAAGTTGAAGTTGCTGTGGTGATGGACAGGGGAGAGGGAGCATTCTGTTGAGACTGTCTAGGCAAATGGTTTAACACCACCACATGGCAAGGTGTATGATTTGGACAGTACTTAATCCCACATTAAGACTGGGATCAATTCTGATCACTTAAAGGCAATTTTTTTGTATAATTAAAGGAATATTCTGTCCTTCTTGTCTCTAATGCTCTAAAATCCATTTTACTAGGCTCAATTTTCTACCTAGTTATTTCTCTCTATGCAGAAAAGCTTTTCAGACATGTAAGCAGCTGCAGAGTCCTCAGATATGCCAGAAGGAAAGTTTTGTCAAAAAAAAAAAATCATAATTCACAAACCCTGGGATTCTTCAATGTATAATTCATACTGCCTTTGAACAGTCCTCCTCACAGGAATTTAGAGATGGATTCAGATCGGCTGACTTCATTTTTAGAATACAATGGAAGAGCACTTACCCTGCATTCTTGCAGCCTTTTCTATAAATTAAAAATAGATGCTGGGCCCAAATCGGCAGCTTTTTGTGCTCCCTGGGAAACCTGTGTGAACCAGCCACAACAGGACAATTCTGCTTTCTTTAGCAATGCGAGCTGTATCGCCCAGAAGCCTGTGAAGCGACAGAGGGTCTGTAGCGTGCTTTCCCCCTGCAGCCAGGGAATAATCACCACGTCTTGTTTTGCATGTTCAGGAGCCAGTGGCTACAGATGTAGGCAACTGAAAAAATTGAACATAGCCATCAGTGTTAGCGGGGCCTGGGTTGCAGAATTGGACAAGCGGTCGTTTTACGGCAATGCTGTGGCAGTCCAAATTGCCGCCTGCCAAACACAGTCCTGCATTAGAGCCGCCTCCTGAGTGGCAGTGCCAGGAAGGCAGCATCCTGGGGACTCTCCACCCTCCTTCCCTGCAACGGGTTACGGCCTTACACAGCCCGGGTTGAAAAAATTTGGAGAGCTTTTTGTTTTTTTTTTTTTTTTAGCCAGGGAAGCAATTTGTGCTTGGCATGGGGCAGCACAGGCCACTTCCCTCTCTCTCCTCCCCCACCCAAGCATCTCGTAGAATCAGAAACCACAGGGTGATTCAGCGGGGTGAAGCCCGTTTCCTGGCGCGCTTCTGCAGCAGGCAGTTGCTCTCGGAGGCTTTGCCTGGTGCTTACGGCAAAGCTGCACATCAGCCTTTTAATTCCAAATAATCTGGGGAAGACAGCAGGATGTGTCCACTGGGGTAACAATGAGCTGGTACTGAGTCCCTGGGGCGCGTGCTAGACCAACAGTTACGGTTCACTTGTTATTTTCTCTGAAAATTACCGCAGGCCTTCTGAAATGGAAATTTATTTTCAGGCAGGAAAACTATGAAAAATGCAGTCTTGAAGGATAGCTTTGAAATGTACTTCAAAAATTAAAGCCTGGTGATTCTTATTGAGAGAGGACTTTTGACTATCGTTACCCAGCCCTACTATGAAATGGGTTACAACTTGAACTTTTAGCTGAGATTTTGCTCTGCAGAAACCAGCTAGTTCCTTCCCTGTGCGTGCCTCACTGCGACCCTTTGAGCAGCAGCACTCATTACCCTTCACTGCATGAAGGTTGGATTCCTCCAGCAACTCTGCCCAATGTCTATTTTTGGCTTCCCCTCTAAAAACAGATGGTTGGGAGTGAGAACCTCCCCTTGCGATTGCTGGTGTAAGCTGTGAAAGCAACAGATGGTTGCTAACGCAGAGATCACAAACCTAGAGTTGTTGAGCTGTGGTTTTGATTCCAGTGGGCAAGACTTATTTTGTTCCCCCTCATCCACTTTATACTTTCTCAGAACAGAAAAGAAATAGGCTTATCCTTTTGTTTATAAGAGTATGTCAGTATGACGTAACTGGAGATGTATCGTTAGCATTTCTTTCCTAAGCTGCAAAACACATAAAATCACTGAGCTGGGATTAAAACACAAGCATGACATACCTTGCTCAGGGCCCCTGCCACTAATGTTAATGACATACCAGAATTCAGTTTCTCCTATTTGCTTAAAGATGCCAGCCCTCATATTTGCAAGGAAAAAAAAAAAAACAAGAAACAAACAGATCTAGGTTAACATCTTCTTTGCTGCCTGTAACAGCAGATCTGAGAGGTATAAATTTCCCCAAAGGTCTTGGTCGAGGTGTGGGGAAGGTATTGACTCCAAAGGTGACTCTTCTAATTGCCTTTCATCCCTCCAAATTGGATAGAGAGACTCTAACACCATTCCAGAGGAGAAAGTGGCCTGTGGTCTCACATTACTGAGAGGGGTAAGCATCTCTGTCCCCATCACTTCAACCTGGGCAGGGAGAAGCGTGATACCATAAAACGGGGGAGCTACAGGGACTCTAACACTATGGGATCTCAGGATGCCTGCACCTCTTACTTCGGTTTTCTAATAAATACAAGGAAATAATGCTTTTTGTGGGTCAAGAAGGTTGTCAGGAAATTATTGGTCTTCACTTTGTCTTAGTTTATTTTTAAAAAAATATCCCACTGCACATAAGCTATGTACATCAAAGGCTTTCGGAGTGCTTTGCAAAGACTAATGCATTATTAAGCTAGCAAAGCCCTACGGGGCACCCTAACAGATGGGGAAGATGCAAGCAGAGAGAAGATAATAATTTGCTCAGGGCTACGTATTGTGTCAGTGGCAGAGTCAGGAATACAGTTTGTGTGTTTTTAACTCTGTCTCTCAGCTGATATCCATGGAATTGGGCAAGGGTATTAGTTCAGAACCAATTGTACAACTTGAAATACGGCACTGCATTCTTCTTTTATCCTGAGCAAACCCTTGGAATGAAGAAGAATATAATGCGGCAGGATTGCAATACCATTCTTCAGTCTGGACACAGAATGTTCCTCAAGACCTCTGTTTTTGATCAGGTAAATGCCAGGAAAAGAAATAGCCACGTTTTGGACAGGTTAAAACAAATCCACCTGAACTTCCAAAATATGGTGAAAATCAATCATTCAGTATTTAAGTACAAGGCAGTAGAAAATCTCAGAGGCAGACTATTGGGGACTGTAACAGGGAAAAAGAGACCTCAGGGAGAGATTTTAAGGAGCTAAGATAAAGGCAATGCTAGACTTACCTACAGAATACCAAAACTAGGGTGAAATGAAAATGTGAAAGCATGAATTTCCATCCTCCCCTCTTAAAAACAAAACAAAACCCCTGAGCAGTCCTTCCCAGTTTGTAGCTGAGAAGCCAGGTCAAGTGATTAGTTCCTCCATCTCATCTCCTTTCCCGTGTCTCTTCTCTATTAGCAGCTGTCCTGGGTTTCCACAGAGATGCCAGGTAAATGATGGATGGTCCTGCTGCAATGGAGTATCTTTTATAGGGATCACAGCTCCATATAACATTAATTAAGCCAACATACTTGCATCCGATTTGTTTAAAGTTATTAGAGCTCCCATATTTTCAGCATGATTATCTATCCGTATTCATCTGCTTCCGCAAACAGCGAACAATTTTGTTTTGAAGTCCAGAGTATGTTGGAGAATGAGCCATTTCACTATTATAGCCTGGAGTTTTTGAGACTTGTACTGCATATTTTGATCCTCTGTGGCTTTCTTGCCCATCCTATTCACATTCTTAAAATATTCCAGTTAAATTGTTTAAATATTTTTAATGCCTAAATATATATGCAGTGCCTCCCCCAATTAGATTGGAAGTCTAATTGCTGTACAGTGTGGTGTGTACATGCACTCAAATTGGAATTTATGTTGACTGGCTAGTATAATTAGATTTTGCGATTGCATTTAATTTTAGAATAAACCACATTTATTTCCCTTACACTAGATTCAGGAAATAAATTATAGTTGAAGCAATCAGATTTTTCCAGGCTTTTCAAGTATTCAGTCTAAATTCATTTGGTATTTCAGATTCTTCTACCAAGTGCGGCAGTTATTTAGGCCAGGTACGTCAGAGAAAGTTTTCAGGTTTGATTGCTGTTTCTGAGGGGCTGTTGGGGAGCAGAAGGAGTCTTCAAGCACAGATGACCTGATGGTAACGTTTGTCTTCAAGCACAGATGACCTGATGGTAACGTTTAAGCCAGGGGGTCTCTTTGGAGGACCCAGGACCAGTCTAGTCATGAGGCTTTATTAGAATTATCTGCTATTATTAGTATCAATACAAACCTAATTTTCGTAGCACAGACAAGGTTCAAAGGAGAGCCTGACAGCACTGACTTCTTTCAAGCAGCAGGATTGGTGGGCATAGCCAAATTCTCTGTTAATTTAAGTACGCCTAAGTGCAGTGAAGTCACTGTAGTGAATACCACGTACATCTTTGGCCGCGGTACGTGATGTATCCAATCACACTCTACTTGCCTTCAGTTTAACTTCTTGATTACAGAGGATGGACCCACAGCGTGCCCAGTGCAGAGGGAAGAGGGTATAAATCAAAAGGCATATAAATAGATGCAGGGACAGGAAAAGAGTTCAGCAGTGCACATGCCTTAAAAAGTGCTAACGTTGCTGGCTCCCAGATGACTGCTGATGAATACTTGGGAAGTAAGGTGCAGTACCAAGGTGTGGCTAAACGTACAAGGATTTGCATCTAATGGGATGTTAAAAGATAAACGAAATACGGAAGTTTTGAAGTAAACCGTGCAAATGTAACTGGGCTTCGACATCAGAAAACGATTAGCATTTGCTACGAATAAAAGGTCCATCTGTAATTTGAAGTGGATTAACTAAGAGGTATTTTAAGGTCAATGGACTAACAGTAATTTCTGGTGACAATGAAATGTTTTCTCCATTCCAATATTTAATGCAGGCAGTACTCTAGTTATTGTAACCCAGGGGTGAGATTTTCAAAAAACGCTGAGCGTAGTGAAGGCAACTCTGTGATAGTAGGAATAAATTACAACTTTAAACTAATTTCTCTTTTTTTTTTTTTTTTTTTTTTTTTAAGAAAACCCTTTCGGTAATATCCAGCATATGATTTAGTAGAGCTGAACTTGAGAGCAACTGACGGATCTGCCTGCGTGTTCTTGCATACAGATTTTGTACTCCAGGGACCAGTGTAATTTGCAGTTGGGAAGCTTCTTTTAGGATTTTGATCTCCACCCTAGAAAACAGAGTGGCAACCCTGAGCAGGATATAACTGCATTCAGTAGTAGACGTGAAACATAAAATGCTTAAAAAAATGGATTGAATGCTAAATAGTTTCAAGTTGCTGTTGTGATTTTTTAAAAGTTATTTCTGCCTTCTATGATCCATGTCCACAGATGTGGAAAAGACATGGTTAACAGTGGGGGTTTTTTTTGAAACAGGATAGGAGCCTGACACTAGCAGGGAAACAACTGATCTTCAAGAAGGCCTGTCAAATGTTGTAGTTTCACAGTAGTTTCAGTTACTGCCGTTGTGAAATTGGGAGCCCATGTTTACAGCTAAGCATGCTCTAATTTACTGACAAAACTGTAGAGTATACAAGAATGGCAGCAGAGCGTGCAATCAAAATGGCACATGCGAATACTGATTACGAATGAGGATATTGTGTAAATAGACACTGAAGAGTATTGGCCAATTTGCCTCCTTCCTTGCTAGTGCAGAATCGACTCTGGTGCTTGTTCCCATGTGTCTTTTCTCCATTTCACGATGAGGGTAACGGCCCTATTCCCATAGCTGTTGACTTCCAAATGAAAAGGTGGGTCTAGCAGAAACTGTTCTGAGGAAGTCCTCACGTGTTTTCTGAAATTCTAGTGACAACCATCTTTAAAACTTAACAACTAATCAATGAAGGGGCTTTTTTGAGGGTGCAACTATAGGTTAGTAATCTGGTAATGTGACAGTTGCCAAGGAAACAAAAATTTAATTTTCTGGCTCGTTTCAAACATGGAGTTGAATTACATTTCTGTTTCTACACTTAATGAACAAATTGTTCCAGTATTTGTGAGATTTAATTAAGATGGGGAGCTTGCATGGGGAAGAGGGAGGCTGCTGCAGCAGCCACAATAAACTGGTGTTTATTGTGGAAGGGAAGGTCTAAAACTGGCATTCTTTGCTGTCTCTGCAGTGCCTGGGCTCAGTCTTTGTTATCTATGTTAAAAATAGAAACAAAAAAAGCCTAAGGTAGGAATGGTAGGGCATTGGTTCACTGCCATAGACCAAAGGAAGCCTTGCAGAGAGAAGCTGGAGCATGTTCCCTCCTGCTCTTAGCTAAAAAATATGGCAAAATCCACTTTCTCTCTTGCTAGAGGGACTCTGTCTTACAGTAGGAACCATGCTCCTAGGTACCTCTGTTGCCAGGGTATTGTATGCCCTGGCAGTAGGACTGGTGGCTTTAAATGCTATGATTGGAAATGACCCAAATAATAATCTTTTCACACTAACTCTTCCTCCCTACCCCCCGCCCCCCCAAAAAAAGAAAGGCATTAATGTTCCCCTGGTAGTGTTCTTGATCTTTAATTTCTGTTCCTTCCCACTCTTTGCTGGGCTTGCTTATAGAAAACAGAGTCTGGACAAAAGAGGTCCCTTCTGATCCTTACTTCGTGTGCCCTTATGATTAGCAACAGGACAGTAAGGTTTCTAAGAGACAGAAAATTCTAAGGATGGACTTAAATATCACCCCTACATGTGTTCCAAAACAGAACGTTTAAGTGTGTTAAATAGCCTAAATATAGCCTAGCTTTGTACAACCTGGATGGCTCTACAGCAGTCACATCTGCTTACTCTCTTTGGTCAAACAAATGCTAACCTTTGCTGTGCAAGTATGTTGGAACCATAAGCTTTTCTTTTTTTTCTTTAAGTGAAAACTTTTTAAAGGGTAGTCTTCTGTATATTCTTGTACAGAAGTATGTTTCTATCGGTACTAACGCACAGGGTTTTTTGTATTTATATTCACATATAATTACCCTCATACACAGATTT
Organism: Larus michahellis; assembly: GCF_964199755.1. Lineage (NCBI taxonomy): Eukaryota > Metazoa > Chordata > Aves > Charadriiformes > Laridae > Larus > Larus michahellis. Next base: position 35,292,246 of record NC_133898.1, read on the forward strand.
TGCTCTAACAGCCACACTAACTAACCTGGAAGAGTTGTAAACATTCAGAAAGTTTGCTTCAACAAAATGTGACGAGTTTCTGAATATAACTGTTGAAATTAACAAAATACAAGCAACGGTTTAATATTGCAGATAACAGAATTTTTCTTTCTCAGGAAGACTATGATCGTCTGAGACCTTTATCTTATCCTATGACCGATGTCTTCCTTATCTGCTTCTCAGTGGTAAATCCTGCTTCATTTCAAAATGTGAAGGAAGAGTGGGTACCGGAGTTGAAGGAATATGCACCTAATGTTCCCTTTTTACTAGTGGGAACACAGGTATATCTGGTTCTGTTCTACTTTATTTAAACAGTTCAGATCATTGTATGGTGCCTTTTCTTTGGGCTGGCAGTTCAGGCCTGACAGGACCTGAGCAGCATCTCCTTCTGGCTTTGGAGGAACAAACTTAGAAGCGGCAGAAGAACCTAGATCTGCGTTGTTCTCTAATGAGCAACCTCCATTTTGTTAAAATACATAGATTGTAAACTGGGTGGCAAGATTGGCTGCATCTCTCTATGCGACTTTCTATAAAGTCCTGGGACTTAAGGAATAAAATTGTTTGTTCATACCCATGTTACTGGAATTTACTTGGGTCTGTAACTATTGGTTACATACAGTATTTGCTGAAGCAAAGGAGCAAGGGGAGAAGTGAGACCATTTCCTCGTGCTCCTTGTGGGCAGTGGACTGGGCTTCAATTGCAAAGTGATCCACATGTTGGTATTATGTTTGGGTTAATCTTTCTGCCACTGTTGGATGTACTTGCTGGTATTCTGAGATGATCACGTCTAACTGAAGAACTGAATTACAGGATAAAAGTTTGTTCCTTCTGGATTAAAGGTAGTAGTTCATAGCCTAAGTTTCCAGGGCTTTTGGATCAGGAAGGGTCCACAATCTGTATCATGATGACTCCATTTTTATACATGCAATACTCCATAAAATAAGTCTGCTCTAAAAAGAGGGTATCGTGTAGTCTGCTGACTTTTGTTTAGAAAAAGTATTCCAACGTGACTGCAATCTTTCTTACTAGATTGATCTTCGTGATGACCCGAAAACTCTGGCAAGACTCAATGATATGAAAGAGAAGCCCACATCTGTGGAGCAAGGACAGAAGTTGGCAAAAGAGGTAAACTGGATACTCCTAAATGAAACCAAGAAGCAAAAAAGCCTATTTCCAAATGACTTTTTCTTCCCTTACCACTTTGCCCAATTCCTTTACCAGTCAACATATGAAACCTTATGACTGGTTACCAGTTAACAATACTTACTTACATTGTTGAATACAGCTAACAAGCAGACCTGTGCAATAACACTTCCGTGTTAGTAATAGTTCCAACTTTCTGTGTAGACACTCATAAAAAATACGTAAGCCTTAGTGAGAGAGAATTAAAATCACAGAGTGGTTGAGGCTGGAAGGGACCTCTCCTGCTCAAGCAAAATGTTGGAAGCATGCTATACTACCATTTTAACACACTGCGTGGGTAGTGCTTGTCGGGACACTTACTTATAGAGTCTTATTTTTGAAACATAAATTGGTCATGTAATTCTGTAATTCTTTTTCGCTGTTTAGTTACCAAAAATACCTTAGGACCCCACTGCCAATCCAAAGAGCTTATTTAATGTGCTTCCTTCAGAAACCAAACCAACTTAAATACATTCCAGATCTTTGGCCAAAAGAAAAATCTTCTGTTCTGCTGGAAGCACATTCAGATAACTTTTCTAGATCACAGCCAAACATTGGGGTGTCACTATAGGAAAAATAAAAAACAGAAGTGCACAGATAGAACTGAACAGCTGAAATATATTGCTATTGAATTTACTTATTTTCTTGACAGATAGGAGCCTACTGCTACGTGGAGTGTTCAGCTTTGACACAGAAAGGACTGAAGACGGTTTTTGATGAAGCTATTATAGCCATTCTAACTCCAAAGAAACACACAGTGAAGAAGAGGATAGGCTCAAGATGCATAAACTGCTGTTTGATCACGTGAGATACATTTGACAATGGCCAGGCTTACTGTGAAATTCTACTGAATTTAAACACAATGCATTAAGTACGCAGTGAACTTGTTACAGGTTTGAAAGCTAAAACTACGATTCTGCCTTCTACAACCAGTGAAATCCAGAGGAATAAAATCAATCTCAATGAACTTGTAATAAGAAGCCACCACATCTGTTACAAATATTTTATTCAGACTGGAAGGTACAATCTCTCAGGGTTACATAGTCTAGAGGAAGCAAAAACTGCACTGTGTTGAAACAGCATCTATGCGATTTTATTGAGTGGAGATGCTTGGCCTGAAATACTCTAAATGAATTTGGATAGTCTTCTGCTTTGACTATACGTATATATATATATATATCTCTTATAAAAACAACAACTTTTGCACAGTCTGTATGGAATCTGCACAAAGAAATACCTTGTCTCTCTTTGCTCCAGTTATCTGCTTTTGTATGTAAGCTGCTTCCGGTTCCAGTGTATCCACAGAGGTGCAATAATCAGACCAGCCATATAGCCAAAGGTAGCTCCGAGGGAACAGGAAATGGGCCACACCTGAGGGCAGAACACAAGGTAAAAGCAGACCATGAGGAAAACGTTTGTGGTTTTTTGTACTTCGCAGCACAAATGCTCAGTGTAATCTGGGTACTGAAAGACAGTATGGTCTTACTCTACTTTAAAGCTTGACGTGCTTTCCTAAAAATGCCAAAAGTGTAACAATCATCTTCATGAACACTAAATGCTGTTGTACAGTTTTTAACATGCATTAAAATGTAACCAGGCTTCTGGCTATTGCAGACTTTAGTTTGATATTCCCAAAACTATGTGAAAAAGTCACAAGTATTTATATCCCCTGAAGCGTTCAGCTAACCTAACTTCCTGTTCTGCTGCACACGTTTGGAAACCTACAGATTTCTTGGCAATTTCTCCTTCTAATTTCTGACGGCATTCTGAAACTTTTAGAGGTGTGTGTATAAGTGAACTAATATTCCAATAAGGCCAGAGACTGAGATGGACAGAGGGTTTTTCTTTCTTTCGGTCTTGAAAAGTAGGCAAAGGGATGAATTTCCCTCTGGCTAGCAGCAGGGAGGGAACATAAATTTGGAAACTGACTGAGCATCTTGCACCCAGTTCAGCAAACACACATTAAGCCAGTTATGTTAAAGAGAGCTTTAATTATAAGCTCTATTTCCTAGTACAGGAACAGGGAACTGACTCAATACAGCTGACTCACTGTCACAAACCGTCTAGTACCAAGGCAAAGAAGTAATGGGATTCTCCACCCGCCCCCCGCCTTTTTTTTTTTTCTTTAAATTGGTATTGATTTGCAGGGAGGAGGGGCCAAAGCAAAACTTCACCAGTCTGCCCTTATCCTTACATGTAGCTTGTATTACCAATCAACTACATACTGAAGTTGATGGAAGCTCTCAACTAAGTTGGTGATTAAGAATTACTATTTACTGTGGAATTAACTGAATTCCCATCCCTCTTCAAAATTCTCCTTTGCACATTTTTTTTGCAAGGACAATTTTGCACTTCCTGCTGTACAGTGCATGTTCCTCAAGCAAGTACAGACTGCACCCTCCTATTTTTTTAATTTTTAAATTAAGGGGGATATTCCCACCTTCTATAGTACTTGAGACTGAGAAATGCACTAGACATTAAAGAAACTATACACATCTCAGTGTCCAGCCTTCTGTTCTACTTCATTTTGACTTGCAATTCATGAATATCAAATTAACTTACTCTTAATGGTACTGGTTCCTCCTTTCATTCATTGTCCTCGCTATGATTCTTCTCTTTACTTCATTATCACTTGGAGAAATATATTTATTCACAACCTTTGATCATGGGAATTTTAACTAGAAATAAGAGTAACGTATTTTGTGCTCTGCTGTTTCATCTTCACAATCTCCTCAGCTGTTTCATCTTCACATTCCTTAGCATTTGCAGTTTTATATATTATTTGGAGGTCTTAAGGAGTGTAGCAAAGATGACTATAAACAAGGTGCCTTAGGTACTCTTTATTGACCTTGTTTCATTCTTCCATTTCTGGACATTCTGTCTCTGCTACTTGTTTTTGTGTTGTGGAATATTTTGGCTGTTGCCTCTCAAACCAAAGACTTGCTTGTTTTCATTCATTTAACAGTGGTATTGTAGATCTTCTATAAAAAGCCTTGAGATGCTTTGGCATGGTAAGATATTATGTATATTTAAAACTCAAATGAGTCTGTGGCCTTGGCTAAACTTATGCTTCAGGTGGATCTTTTCAACTTCTAAATGAAATGTAATCAAGTTATTTCTAGCATTTTGCAGGCTATTTCACATGCCTAAAGGACAAAACAATAAAAAAAAGTCCCCGCAACCCCTGCTGCTCACTCAGTAAAGTTCAGTTGGAACAGGAGCTGTACTTTCTTATCCACTGATGAAGTCAAATACCATTTCAATATCCACAAAACTATGGACAGAGGCTTCACAACTCAGTGGTCTTTTTGCATCAAATTCTCTCCGTGATCAATGATCCTTCACTAAATTTTACCTACATTAGGTGAATCTGTCGTTGCCTGTTTGCTTTTCAGAAGTATAAGTACATGTTGGACTCTTGAATTTTTCATGTTCCCTTAACTAGACAGTCAATATCCCTGATGACCCATTGACCCTGTATCTTTTGGTATTGTGTGTATAGTGGGCAATTTTTGGTATGATTAAACGGATCTCTGCTGATTGTTGTAGCTTCTTTTACCTGACTGAACTGCAACTTGGAACGTGTTTTTTAAATAGTTATGTAACTTTTAATTTTAATTATGCCTGCCTTCCAAAACATTCAATTTCTTTTTTAAAATCAGTGTTACCTCACAGAAGTTTCAGGCTGTCTCACTTAATACATGACTCTGACCTCTGAAATCTAACCCTCACCCGTGGCAGCTGGCTAAGATAGGGAGCAAAGGGAAGAAACCATATAATACTCCATCTCACTGACTGTGAGAGAGACACAGAAGCAGCACCACCTCATCCCTTCTAGTGGCATAGAACAGAAAGCTACTAGGCCAGGTACTAATTTTTATTATGCTGCTCAGATGGCTCAAAGTAGCCCTGAAGGCAATTTGATTGGCCTTTTGAAAACTCCCCAAGCACAGGAGTTAAAAGCCTGGCCTTAAGAGCATTGCTGTCCTTAGGCTATTTTCTCTAACCCTCATGGCAGGGCAAAAAACCCCTAAGAAACAGGTAACAATACGAGTTTTATTCTTGACTGCCAGCCTGTAGGCTACATGTAGCCAGATGTAACCATGGGTATATCTAAAGCAGCAAGTTATCAAAGACAGACTAAGACATAGCTCTTAAGCACATCAGCTGCACTAAAATAACAGCCCTTGCATGTGCTTTTATCCATCTGTGAAAGGGGGTTGCTTTATTTTGCAGTAGCTGCTGGCCTTGTTTTTCCAATCCGTTTCTGCTGGACCTTTTTAAGTTAATTACTTGATCAGTCTGCTTTTGCCCTGTCTTTCATATTATCTCTTAAACTTGGTTTAGCTTCCCTAGCTTGCTACAAACTGCCTGTAAGTGATAAAAATCTAAGCAGCTAATATCCATCTGCCTGTTCTAAGAGGTTCCATTCTGCTTGTCTAAAGTATGCAACTTTTAATACACCCCTCTCCTCCCCTGAGAACTATTCAGCTCAGTTTCTTCTACTTTATGCTCCCTTCTGCCGTGAGGAAGCTGACATATCCTACTCCAGTATTGATGTCATGTCTAGGCTGGGTTAGCGGCAGGGGAATAAGATGTTAGGCAACATTGCCTAACTGCACGTTTTTTGAGGGGGAAGAAGGCTGATCTGGAGACAATAGTGTGGGGAGCACAGGAGACAGGACAGAACATTCTTCAGGAAACTGTCATGAAATGCCTTGTCTGTCCCAGCAGCTGGGAAGCATCAGTTACCATCCTCACAGCCTAATACAAGAAGAGTCAGTTTACATATCAAATGCATGTGGAAAAGGGCAATTTTAACAACCTGTATATGATTACTAGGAAACAGAACAGCAGCTTGGCAAAAACAAATCCCCACCTATATGCTTAACAAGCATAAAAATTGCATTTTAAGGGGCAGAGCATGAGCCAGTGGTTAATGCAAAATGATCATGACTTATGCTATTTGTTAAAATTTTCTTTTAGCCTTTTCATCTGGCAGCAGTGATAGGACTTAACAGAGAATTCTTTAGGCTCGCTAAATAGACACTGCAGAACTGCAAGGCTTCTAGTATATACTCGAACTCATTTTAAGAATGAGAACTCAAAATAGGAATTGCCAACCTTTCAGGACACAAATGAGCTAGTTTCCTCAGTGCTCTTTAGAACACCTGTGAACTGACGTGAGACTGCTTAGCATACTGCATGGAAAGCAGAGCATGTTGCAGGATCCCAGCAAGGTATCTAGCTCAGCTGTACTATGCATGTAGTTAAATCAGAATTCTGACTGCATGACAGTTCTGTCATCTCTTACAAGTCTGTAACTCGCATCCCATGCAACGGGAATTACATAGACATTGATAAGGACATAAAGGCCAGATTCTTACAGGCCAGAGCAGCAACACCCTAGTAAGGTTTTTAAAGATACTATAAAGTAACCCATCTGACTGCTGGAACTTTAATTATACAAATGCAAATACAGAAGGGCAATCTACTGTAGTTTTTGGTTTTGTTTTTTTTTAATAAACTGGTCCCACTCTCTAGAGGAGTGCTTTTCTCATATTCCTAAACTCAACTTTTTTGTATTTCAAAAGATCCGTTTCTGGCTGTCAATTAGAAAGCTATGTAAAAATTTTTGTTTCATTTTAAAACTGAATAAATGAGCACAATTACTTTCCCTCCCTGTTTCTAACATGCCTTAAATTCCTGGTTGTTTAGTCTGTACTGTCTTAAAAATTTGAGTACATGCCTTGAATCTATTTTGGTTGCTTGCACATGTTAACTAAAAGTGTCTTATCACATTGTACAGAATGTGTGTGTTGACAAGCACATGCTGAGGAGAAGAAAGTGTGAGGTTTTTTTCTGGCTGGCATTTGTAACTAGAAGTTGGTTTTGTGGATTTGTGTTCTAAAGTTAGAGCAAGCATAACTGCCTTTGATCTCACCATTAAGGTTTACATTAAGAAAACCTATCATTAAATAAACAACGATAACCACACTGAAGTGGAACAAGCTTCTACCTCTGTTTAAAAAAAAAATAAAAAAATCAAACACTGGATATTATCCCTTCTACTCACATAAAGCAACTTATTTTACAACAAAACTTTCAGAGTACACAGTAGATCGAAAAGCAAAGACAAAAAGGGAACTCTCTGAGCTGTGTTAAGAATAACAAAGTAGTGTGAAAGTTTATAGTCCTATTTCAGTTTACTCGAGCATCCACTAAACCGTACCCAAGAATCTCCAGATTATTTTTCAGGTTACAAATGTCTGAGAGGTATCTAGGCCAATATTTACAGTCATATTGGCTAAACTACATGACAGTCAATCAACTCATTTGAGTTGTATCAGCACTACCTATTAGGTTTGCAGTATCCAGTATGAAGTGGGAATACATGAATTTCACTTTTACCTAATGATATGAAAACACTGTAGGCAGAATATTGTTTCAAAGTTACTTTTTATCATTAGTAACGGGTACTACAGATCAAGATAAAGCTACAAGAAGGATGGGTGGCTGTGCACACAGTCAACCCAGGAACACGTTTTAAAAGTCTGTTACTAAAACATGCAATAAACCCAGGAACTTCACAATTTCCAAAATTCAGTTGCTGTCAGTGATAAATGGGGTGTCTGGAATACTAGTTCCACTGCATATAAAGTGTGCTGATAAGGTTTTTTTGTTTAATTATACCATCTTGTTCTGCAGCTAAATTACTTCAGACTGAGCAGAGAAAGGATGTGTCACAATGTGTCTAGTAACACCTAAAAAACACCCTTCTGTTTCAGTGGTGTTGTGTTTTAAGGTGTCACTTCTCAGATGACACATGAAGCTAGGATCATAATCACATGCTGTTATTAAAAGTACACCATCAACTTGAAATAGGTAATGTGAAAAAAATCGAGCAACTGTAACAAAGGAAGTTATTTTCTAGTTCTTTGCTAGAACTGTCCTAACTAACTGTAACCCTTACATACCCACTGTGCATCAGAGGGCTAGAGGCAACTAGAGATGGACGTACAACTCTTTAAGCCTTTTGAACATCATCTAGAACTGCCTTATTTAAATGATCATACTTAAGCGTGGCAAAGTGTTTTTAAAATGGTTTAAGAATTAGATAGTAATCTCAGAACACGGGCAAAATTATTCTACCAGTCTGACACTTGTAATAAACTGAAACATGTTTTGCAGAGTAAGTCTTGAAAAGTTTGGGGGTTTTTTTGCTTTGTTTGCCCCCCCCTTTTTTTTTTTTTAAAAAAAAAAACAGAAATGTAGTTACTGTAGGGACTAACTTGCATTCCTGTAAGGCAACTATCTTTACCTTTGTCTGAGATAGGCTTAATTCTGCAGACCTATAACCAGGAACAACCTTAGAGTAGGCCTCCCTGACCAACTGTTTGGCATATTTACAAAATAAATTTTTCTGAAAACTAGCAGAGGGACAATAGGTATGGCCAAATTATGTTAAAAAATTACTTTAAGAACAACAACAGAATAATGAAAAACAATCAATCATCAGGATGCCAAATGACTTTCTGCAATAAGTTTTATATTTCTAACAGAAATGCTTTATATATTTTTCATTTCCAATCTGAAACATTATTCAGATAATTAATGTCATTTTATTTCCAGAACAATATTCTGTTCCTATTAAGTAATATTTACTTAGCATAAAAGTGGTTGTATGCTAAAAAAAATGCATTTTACATGATTATTTTTAAATGTAGACAGGCCCACTAATCTGAGTATCCCCTGTATGCAATATTTTTCAAACATGAACATGGAAAATAAAGTGAAGATTTTCTGAGACATCTGTATTTATCTTGGTTTTGTTGCATGTCACAAGAGGTATGTGTGAAGAAGCAATATGTTTTCTTTCGTTCTTGAGTAACTCAAGATGAAGTGGCATTTTGGTTTTAGCCATTAGCACATGAAGTCCTGATGATGAATTAATTTCACACCAAGTTTGCTCCACAGAAGTCTGCAGCACTTTGAAGTAAAAATAAATTCTAGTGAAAGATAAACAAGACATATTGACATCTGATTTTCTGATCAGAAAAGACATAGGCAAGGATACTACAAACTTCTCTGCTTCCACTAATATATCTCAACCATGATGTAAAGGGATAACTACCATATGTCTTTTCAGTTCTTCTATTAAGATTGCAGGAAATGATGCTAGTCCCAATACAGACAGCTAAGGACTGGGAAATAGATTAGCAAAATGTTACCCTATTGTTGCCCTCAATTGCTTTTTCTTTTAAGAGCACAAAGCAGCAACAAGTGACATCAGAAGAACTGCCATATGTATCAGTGTGGCAATTCAGACAACAGGTGCCTTACAGAAAAATGCAGGCAGCTTTATTCAATATTCTACTGGAATTCCTGCACCCTCAGTACTTTCTCTCTGTCTTTCCTTCAACGTCTTGTTTGCTTCAGGTGAATGACTACAGGCCTTTTGCATTTGAAGCCATTTCTATGAAGAAAACTAACTTCACAGAAGTGGCTTTACATACTCCACTCTCTGAAGTGGACTACAGTCAATTTAAAAGTAGACTGCAGACACTCTGAAATTGTCTACAGTTTGAAAGTGTAGACGCTAGATTTGTTAACTGCTAAATCCTGATTGAGTGAAAAAAATATATCAATTCAAGACACAGTGCTTAATTATTAAATTGTTCTAACAGCACTAAATGAATAGCAATAGCATTTTTTATTCCAAACTCATAGTGCATGTCTGCATCTGCTGGATGTCAGATGTTTTTGACAACTTTTGACATTTCAGAGCTACAAACGCAGCACAAGGGCAGCAGCAACCCTTTGGTTTGCTTTATCATGTGGTATTTCTCAACTATTGTTGACCCATCCAATTCTTGTAGTACCAATTTCGCCTTGCCTACAACACTCCATAAATAATGAATTGTTTGAAGCTAAAGGTACAAATGCAGCTGTGTTTCCATAACACGCCCTTACATCACAAACACTCACCATAACCAATAGAAACATCAGAACCAGATGTTGCAACAAGCAGTCTAAAAGGCCTTACCACTGTTGTCCGAAACGACACCACTTTTGTCTTGCTCATAAATAAAGTTTTAAACCACATTTTCTGTTCTAGAGCATAACCACTTCCACTACAGTTTAAAAAAAAATAAATAATTGTTTACAACAAAAAGTCTAAAATACAAGACAGAAAACAATCAATAATGAAACCTGTTCTTATCTCAAAAGCTGGTCTTGAGTCCAAAGACTAAGCTAATCTGTTTGAGACCCTTTTTGGATCTGAGAAGGATAAATCCAAAACCGTAATCCTGCTTTTAGGCTCATATGAGAAACAGCTGATGTCAAAAGCATGACAGCTTAATACTTTATGCATGCAGATGCCTAAAAGTAATTTGGTTTTGACTGGGCTCTGACTACTTTCAAGCCTACATTAAGATGTACATGAGTTTTTTTTTCAGACCTTGCTTGGACTTAATCCGTACGTGTTCCCAAAAGCATACCAGCTGGATTGGGTTCTACACAAGACACTGACAGTCCCTATCTTTTGGGGGGATTATTTTTGAATTATTATTTTTAAGATAAAGAACCTCTTTCTGCAACTGCATTATGTACAGGTATTTTTTATGTTCAGTGAGCCACTGGTTAGATCAGCCACTCAGGACACAGGCAATCTGCACTAAAGATTTTCTTCCCAAATGAAGCAGATCTGCAACCACAGCAAAATCCTTTGAGGGCCATTCTTCTTTCCCCTGCCTTAGGCTAACGACAACACAGAAAGCACCTCTCCTCTTTCACTGCTACAGTGAAAGAATCTACTGTGAGTTTCTGCAATCACCTGACAGCAGGTAGCAAGAGGGAATAGTCTTGCAAAAAGGGGTTTCGTTGCTAGTGCCCCATGAGCTTCCGAAGAACAACAGAAATCTCTCTTGGCTCTGAATATTTTTGAGAAAGCAATGCAGAGCTACTGCGTGCAACTTGATACGTGTGTTGTTGAATCCATACTACTCAGTGCGCACAGAAAGACAAGACTTAGGTCAACTGTTGCATGAAGTTCTGTTTCCAGAGAACCTGATTCATATATATCTCAGCTTGGCTGAACAGGGAAGCAGTGTTTCCTGGGCAACTATTGAAAATCCATGGCCAGGACACTTTTTTTTTTATTATTCTGTCTTGGTGAAAATATTTAAGAGATCACCTTCACAAAAATATTAAGTTATCAATAGGCAACTGAAAACTTCGGAGACTTGCGAACAGAATCTCTAACAAGCTACTTTAAAGAGGTTCATTTCTGCCTTGAAGATTTGGTGCCATTTTGGTGCTTTATTGTGTTTCTTTGCTGAGGTAATTTGACTTTAAAATCTACATTATATTTAAAAAATAGCTTCTTTCATTTCACCTTAAACAGCAGATCTTATAAAAAAAGAAAACACTTAAAACTGCAATTTTCAAAGACCGTTGCAGTGGCAGCCTGCAGAATTGATAAGAAAACTTCTCTATGGCTGCTCTTAAATTGCTCAGATGATGATTAAAATAATGATGAAGCAGTTCAGACCCAAAATGGAAAGCAAGATTTCTTTCCCCACCCCACTGTTTTAAACCCTGTAAGGTAGAAGGTAGAAAAGTAGGGACAGAGAAAAATGCTGGGAACTTAAGGGAAAGAACACAGCAGCAAATGCTCTGGATCTAGGCACAGGAAAATTGCTTTGATGCGGGAATTCATAGTCAGAAATTCTCCCCTGGCAACTCTACTATCAGCAGTATGTCAGAAATGAGGGTGGAGACAGAGAAGGAAAAGGGAAATGCAGGTTTATAGTTTCTGCTGCTGCCTGAATTCTCTGGGGAGAATTCATGCCCAGAAACAGCTAGTGACAAGTTACAGTATTTGAGGTTTCTGCAGATGCTTTGCTGTTCTGAGGAGTCAGATAATATCTTTTTAGATGTGTAAGTATAGATTCTAGAGCTTAACTTTTGTCAGTCATATTTGGCTTTTATTGACTTGGTAGAGTTTTCAAACAGAAAAAGCTGCCAGACCATTATCAAACTTCTGTCTCCTACTATGGGAAGATGGGAGAATGGACAAAAAAAGTAAAAAATTAACTGTACTTAAAAGTATCTGTCTTAATCTATTAGTGTCTGCTTTGTTAAACAGAACCTACTGACAATTATTAAGTTTTCCTTAAATCACTGCTGCATAAAAGGTTACATTTTTATACATGGCATATTAGCAAAGTCTGAGATTTTGTGCATGTGTGTGCACACATGCATGTATCTGCATCTGCCTAAAAGAGGTAGAGTAGTCATACATGTGGGTGGCATTAATTTGTCTAAACGTAGGTGTCCAGTGTGATTTTAGGTATTCCACTATTCTGTCTAGTCTCCAGCTACTGCTCTGAGAGGCACCGGGTCTCCTTTAGGTCCTGCACCACGTCCAGCAGTCCCACATGAGTTTCTTGGGTGTATCAGATGGCACTCAATATTACATTTAGGTTAATGAATATAATCCAAAATACATGTAATATGGACTTAACTCTAATCCTAAATGCTGACCAATGTTTTCTGCAGTTATTATTCATGCACACAAGAGTTTCCATCCCAGAGGGCCAAGTTCTATACTTGCAACCCTTAAGAGTAGCTCACTTACACAAAGCAAAGAGGAGACAGACAGCATTTTGGATTTTTTTGACAAATGCAAATAAAGCACGGAAATGGACAACATACCATTATATGCTACATAAATGCAAGTTTTCATTAACAATTCCAGATTGAGTCAAAGCCCAGATGACAGTGAAGACACTGTGACAAATCTCGACTGCAAGAATGGGAATAAAATACAACCTGCCAGATATGACATGCCATTTTAAAATCCCAGCTGAGCAAGAAAAAAAAAAAAAGTGCTTGCCTGTCATTGGAACAGGAAGGTGAATAGACTTCACAAGAAGACCAGAGATTGCATTTCAATGAATCCCTTGATTTTTGGGTGACATTCACGTCCATCAACAATTAACTAGTGCCAACACATACCTACATCAGACTGACGGTGAAACATCTTGCAAGTGTAAAACAAGTGTTTTTAGGGAAGAAAACTTAACTTTTTATTTCAAGTATTAACCTACTCCTCTACTATTATTTTTGAATTAGAAATTTAATATCTCATTACACTGGTGTAAAGAAGGGCTGGTGACATAAAGGCTGTTAGTTACTTACAGAAGACAAATTTCCATTGCAGCTCTAAGCCACAACGCCTCTACAATATCAGAGAGAAAAGTGTGTCGCCTGTTATACTGATTTCTGAAAGAAACCTTTGAAATCATCTGCTGAAGAACAGGCCTGGCAGATACTACTCAACTGAGAGTGTATGAGTTTGGTAACTTGAGGAAAGAAAATATCCACTGAGGATGTTAGGAAAAAGTGTTACTAGTGTCATAACTTCATGGCAATTGCAGACTTCAGATACATTTAATGGAGTAATTTCTCCATGCCAACAAAAGTATTAAGAAATTAGCAGACATGTTTGAATCTATAAAGACAGAATCCGCAATGCCAGCTTCACATTGTACAACTACAAAGCTAATGCTTGCCTTCCTTTGAAATCAGGAGGTAAGTTTTTAGTACAGTGCTTTGGCCACACCATTTCCACAAATCAATCCAAATCCATTTAAAACGCATTCTGTTAAGTGCTTTTATGGAAGATAGAGGGGAACTAAACCACTAGGAAAGCATCTTTCCTTCCCTACCCATAAACAATAAAAGATACCAGACTGAAGGCAGACAAACTTGGAGCCATCTTCATCATTTCACATTTCTCCTCCGGCTTGTCTAGCTTCTTCGTATCAAAATCCTTACTGCTGTATTTCATGATAAAATTTGCATGCAACAGACACTCATAAAACTATAACAAAGAACCGATTAAAAAGGGAGGTAATACTCCTGCATTTTACATCCTCATACTGTAAGCATAGATGCTTCCAATGACTTTTAAAATGTTTGGCATAACCCTGCAGGAACAGCTTATGTGCCAGTCCAATATACCTGTACAGTTTCAGAGCAATTTTGTATAGCAGGCATACACAGAAAATTAGTATTTTTGTATTTATGATAAAGGTGCAGATACTAACCTGCCAAGGCCGATCCCAATCAAGAGGAATAGGAAATGCTCCAAACCAAGCTCCTAGTATACTGCCCATGGTAGTAATCTGTAGACTGCTTTCCCAGATGGACATAGCTCTGTAAAAATAGTGTGTTCCAAGAGTTCAACAGCAGTAGAAGTTACCATGTCAGAATGTTAGATCTGATTTCTCCCAAGATTTTTGAGACTATAAAAGGATATACAAATCAATATATTTAATAAATAACATGCAGGTTTCTCCTCAGAGATACACACTATATGTAAAATGTAAGTTGTGTATTTCAGTTACAATCACAATCTTTCTATACCACACATTCAGGAGATTTTTTTTTCCCTTGAAATGTTTACTGCAAAAGCTAATTTATTTTACCTGGAAATACTCCTATTGAGCTTGAAACACTGTTTGACTGAGGAAGTTAGAATATCACAATAATATTGTGTGCATTGCAGGGAGAAACAGATATGAAAGGGTAGCGGGCGATTGTATAGAAAAGTGCAAGCACAGTCACAAAGTACTCTATGGCGGAGTCACGTTGTTATTATTTTATGACTGTGACAATTTAATATTTAAAATAGCAGTCCACTACATGAATATTCTAAAGTAAACTTCCATCAACTGAAAAGAAACATGGTGAATAAATGTAACCTGCACGTTGCAGCCTGTCAGCAACACTGCATCCAAGTTCAAGTACACTGGCTGGGGGATAAATTTATTGCACGCTAAAGAATTCTGGCATCACCAATCATGGCACATATATCATAACAGATGTTAAAGACTCCAGTTCTCAGTTCATAGCCTTCTACCACTACTGACTTCAAAAGTTTTGGCAAAGTTGGGTTTCCATTTAATAGATAAGCACTTAACTGTCAATCATTAGTTTTCCAAGCGATTGCTTTGGTTTTCTCAAGCCATGAACATTTGTGTATTTGGTACCAATTAAGAAACAAGAGCAGAAGTCCAGAACACAGTAGGGCACAGTTCGGAGACAGAAGAAGCGTGTTCAAACCCCTGCTCCAAATCAGTAAGGTAAGAGGAACCGAATCTTAAAGTTTACTATATCTCAGCCTATAAACACAACCCGAGCTTTAGCCAACAGAAGAAAAGAAATGGGCATTTTTATAGCTAGAAGACTATCTGGTAGTAAACTCCAAACTTCACGTGCCGTTTAGGCTGCAGGCATGAAAGCTTTAACCGTTGTTTCGAAGAACCTAACATTTATGACTTTACTTCTGAGTACACATAACTCACTGCTGCATTTGATATTGACCAAAGGGCTCACAAGTGTAAGGCAAACATTTTTTATTGTTTGCAAAATAAAGGTCATAGAGATTATAATAGTTACAGTGCAACGTTAACATTTTGAGCAAAACCAGAAACTGTTTCTTCTACAATAACCCCATCCCTCTAATTTACACACTTGATTTCAACTCACAATCCTACTGGCTTGAGAGTTCTTTTTAAGGATAAAGGTCACGATTTAACAAGAAAAATTTAGGAGTCTGCACATAGAAAATTACTGTAAATTATTTTCAGAAGCTGAATAACTGAGCAGAGGGCTGCCAGGCACCATGGGAAAGAGAACATTCACTACAGCCTTAAAGCAGTGAAAGAGCCAGCAGAATATACCAAGGACTGACTGAGGTACATTTATAGCCCAAAAGACATCTTATCTGGTAAATCTACACACATACTGCTGCACCATATGGAGATGTCAGACTGAGTCCAAAAGCAAAACAACAGAATTAGCAAGGCACAGTGCCCGAGTGAAAAACAGCGATTGGTAGTTTGGCAACCATTTGAGCTGCTAATTCAACCACTCTGCGGTACGGACACTGGCTACTCAAATACAACCTGGTTTGTCCTCCTACATTACCCTGCAGGAACAACGCTTTGATTATTCTCTTTTCTACATGGCATGTCACCTATAGGGATTTTTGCAGGTATTCTTTAACCCATTAACCCATCACATCATTTACATGAAGATAATGACTGCAGCAACATTTATAAACTTTGAGTTTTATAGGTTTCTTAATTTTTTTTAACTATGAATTAACTATAACTAAAACTATTCTGCAGGCAAAACTAGCGACATTCGAGATGATAAATGACCAGTAGCTGCACAAAGGCCTTTTAAAGCCTAAAGTAATTATTTAACCCCTTTAAATAACACAATACATTAAATGCTGTTTTAAATAATGTCTTAATTAAGAGGTTAGTTAACATAAAAGAATTTACGAAGACAGCTCTTGGACAGACAAGATCTTGAATTCTGTGCTGTGACAGGACTGAATTACAAAGCAGCACACCACTTTGATGATGTCCACCTTTACAAAGAATACTTCCAAGTCTGTAAGAGTATGCAGTTCACCAGCAAGTGACGGAACAGGCAAAATAAAAACCAGAAGGGGCTCTAAAGTTTAGTTTTATGCTATTTTTTGACAAACTCCAAATGAAATCTATTTCCTACCCAGGTGACATAACTACTATTATACCAGAAAATTCAACACAATTACTCAGACTAGCAATTTGAAATAAACAGTCTCCAAAAAGGTCAATAAAAATCAGCAACTGAAAGCTGATTTCTTAAAGGCTTTTATGCAGGATTGAAAAAAGCCCTATTTACAGCTTGCTTACTCAGAATTGAAGCTTTTCAGATGTAGCTTACTTCTATCACGCATTCCATGCACACATAGACTGTAAATACATGGGTAAGAACAAATTGTTCAAATTTCTTAAAATAAAGTAATTAAAAAAAATAAATCTATTTGTTCCATCAAATCAATGCTCCAATTCAAAAGCGTACTCAGTTTGAAAATGTGGAGCACGTGCAATTTTCTGTCTGAGCTACAGCTGTTTCATGCAATTGTTTTCTGTATTAAAAAAAATAATAAAAATCCCCAACCAAACACCACCTCCCCTCCACCCCACCAACCACCCAAATTTTATACTATAAACAATAAACCTGCAGTGTCACAGATTACAAGTTATCATGGGACAGCACATATAATCCACCTCCTAAACGCGTAGGCACTTAAAGACTGATCATGTAATAACCTTATTAAAAGTGATTTTACTAGCAGTGACTGCACTTCTAAGTGCTGCAAGTGGAAACAGAGAAAGCTAAGTATCTCCGCAATAAAAATGAACACTTCGCAAGATTATTCCCAAAATATTTAAGTCGGACTGACTCAGTTATACCACAGCTATTATGATGCAATAAATTACATACAGGTTACTTGAATGTAACTTTATGAATAGTACTATGACAAAACATTGCATGCATCAGTATTTTCACACTAGATCACCTAAAACATAGCAGAAAGTTATCCAGAGCAATAGCTAGGTAATTAATATCTGTTACTTATTTACATTTGCTATATCAAGATAAACATTCTTTTTCCAGATGTCCCTTTCTGTCTTTCTGCAAAGACAATAGCACAAGCAGATTTTCATCTTATAAATATTGCACGGGTAAACAGCAAAAATAAACTCCAGTGATTACTTAAGTCTAAATTGTATTCAGACATTTTTAAAACAAATTCCTTTTTCATACTAAGCTATACTCTAAATCAGACTTTCCAGCTTGCTGTCCCAGTGCAATTCAATTTGCTAAACTCTTCTTTCAAGGCAAACAGCTTTGTTGATCTTACCTAAGCATCCTTTTCCTCCATTCACAGTCCCGCCTCATTCCACATGTTAGAGACAACATCCACATTCCACAAGTTAGAGACAACCTTTTAATACATCGTGCCCACACTCAGCTCACACCTAAGTGCAAGACCTTCCAACTCATCGATGAGGTCAAATGAAAAAACACGGAATTATTTTTATAAGAGCAGCTTGCTACAATCCATTAAAAAAATCACTGCAATATTTCTTGGTAGTTCATTTTCATTCAAAGGCTAGTCTAAATAAACATCATTATTAGACTTTTTATTCAGATTAACATCACATGTCACTAGTAAGAAGTATGTATAAGTTGTCACAGTAAAAATGTCAAAACAAGACAACCCTGTTTCCTATGCAATAATTGTGCTGAAATAACATTAAGACCTAGACCTGGCGCAAAGACAGACTGTCTGACAAACGTCTGTATTCAAGTATTACTTCCAGTTTCAAAACCTCCAAAGATGACTAAGTGAATTGGCAATGATTTGTTTTGGCTAAACAACTCCATGCTTTTATTAACGTCTTGCAAGGTGTCATTTCCATTACTCTATTCAACCCTTCCACTGAAAATAAAAAAACAAGCATAACTAACTTGAATAAGGATTCAAGATAATTTTCATTAATCTGAGAACCATGAAACTACTATAAAAAGTCTACTTTTGTCCTCCTCTGGAGAAGTTTAAACCAAAAGTAACTCCACAGGTCAGCAGTGTTACACAATTTTCCACTTTCTTCAGAGATGAGACTTCACCCTTATGGACTATTAAAAAGGAATGAATGCTAACAACTTATTATTAAACATCAAGCATATGCAGGGCTTCTTTATGTTTCAGCACCCCCATCTTTCCAAAACCCTGTTATTTAGCGAGTGAAAAAGGCAGAAGAGAGAAAATACTTCTGGAAAATACATTATCCTTGATACAGGCTAATGTCATGTCTGTCATTAAGGCGAAAATGAGGTAAAAAGGCTCATTTTACTTTAAACGTACTCTGGAAAAAGATTAATGCTTGAAAACTCTTGACACTGAAAAAAGCTTTCTCTGAAATTTGAAAAACAGAATGGGTAAACATTACATACTTAAGACCACAGTAGATTATATATAATCTTCACCATTACATTGAAGTTAAAAATACTTTTAAAATAGTGTTTGTTTTTGCTTGTTATTCCTACTTTAAAAGTTGTGTTTACGATGGTACTATTGGATCAGGTGCAAGAGTTTCCCTTTACAGCTCAGTCTCAGGTCTCCTCTTTGTTTGACAACCATCACAGTGGATTGCATAATGGTTTTACATCAGTAAATTGCGTGTTTGAAACTTTACTTCCTTCAAACACATATAAAGTGAGATATAGTGTCTGGACACCAAAAATAAAAAGTTATTTTTCTGAATCAATGTGTTCAAAGTAAATAATTTTCTTTGTCAGAAAAGTTTTCATAAACTTGTAATTACAAATATGAAAAATGCCCATAATTCCAGAAGTTTTCCTTTCTTTACAAAAAAATTCCATTATATATTGTTTACATCAATTCTGTCCATTTCTTTCCTGGGTAAAATCAGAAACTTTAGAATAGAACTTACCCATTTTTACTAAATACCCGTATCCATGCTTGTATGTTTGGTCCCAGTATACACAAGCATTGTAAAGTAGTAAAGGTAGACAGGAGAACTGCAAACAAAAACGTCTCAGTCACTGACCTACAAAGAAGGAATATTACAAAATTAAGTGAGGTAGTTACTGAGTTTTCTAAGGGTTCCAAGATTTAGGAAAACACATCCCCCCTAAGTCAACTTGTGAAAGCATGCATGCTTTCTTAAACCTCATGTAGAAGAATAAACTATTTTCTTCTTACTCTGCAGAACAGTAAAGACAGACGGAAAGAATTCTGGTATCTGTCTGTTATCTCAACAAAGACCGAAATGCAGTAATTATTTTAAATGCCTGATACTGGTAACACTTTAAAAAACACAGGAGTACTTCATATAGCACATTAGTTATGAATTGAATTACACTTGGATATTCACTTCACTATTCCATTTATTTTTCTAGTTTGATGTTGTGGAAGCAACTACGAAACCAAACTACATAATGCCATTGTTAGCGTGTAACTTTGTATCTCTCTCAGAAATCAGGCTGCTTCATACCTCTCTTTTTTAATCGTTCCTAAAAATTAAAACACTAATATCAAAAGGATGAAAGGTATGCAAGATGTATGTTTTAGAGTCTTATGGGGAAAATGACTAAATGAAACATGGAAAAATGTCTGTACCCGTAACATAAATATTAAAATAAAAGGAGTTGTTTGTAACTGTCTTGAACAACGCATCTCCAAATACAGAGAAATTGTAACAGACAGCTTCTAAAAAACAAATAGAAACAAACTACAAACCCAAAACAGACCCCAAAAACCAAAATAGCCCCCCTTCTTCCCCCAGCCAGGAGCTTATCCTTTCATTTCCAATGTACCAGGAAACACACAAGTACTTATACCAATATCTGCAAGGAGGACTGCCCCTTAAAACATTTAAGGAAAGACAGGGTCTCTGACTTACTCTATGAGAGGCGCTCCATAAAGAACAATAATCGCATGAAATAGTATGCAAGACATGAAAAAGTATATACAGCATTTTAGAAATCTGGATATCTAAAAAAGAGCAATAAAATATCAGAATAACATTTCAAAAGAAAAGAGGACGTAAGTAACATACACAGTCTGTATCTCATCGCTAGCATTGTACTCTAGATAGTTAGTTTCAGCTACAACACAGTATGATAATAGCATGGCATATTTCAAAACAGTTTTCCCTATGTTTAATACTTTAAAAAATTAATTAAAAATGATCATACTCCATCTAAAAATTTTTCATGCACCCCATTATAATAAGGCAAACATACAAAAAATATAACTGGAAATGACAAGATAAACAGAGATAATTTTATTGGATATTTTTACATTTCTGTTATACATCTGAGTGTTATATCCTGTCCGTTCTATTAAAAGGCATCTTTCACAGAAAGTGAAAAAATATTTTAAAGCAAGAAAATATGTAATATGGAAATAAAAAAAGACATTCAGAATAAAATGTAATACTTAAAAGTACATGTAATAAAAACCACTACATTTTGACCTTGTCATCTTAAATTCTAA
Source organism: Larus michahellis (assembly GCF_964199755.1). Classification (NCBI taxonomy): domain Eukaryota; kingdom Metazoa; phylum Chordata; class Aves; order Charadriiformes; family Laridae; genus Larus; species Larus michahellis. The sequence continues at coordinate 35,313,413 of NC_133898.1, forward strand.
ATCCATTTGAGCAATGTCTGTGACTTTCTATAGATCTGCAAAACACATACAATTTTCTATGAATTTAAACAACAGTTTCTGTGTACTCACTATATCATATAGAAGTATAGCCACTTGATAAACAGTTCTAGTAGGTCTGTTCTGATCAGGTCACCAATGGAAATCCACAATTTCACTTGAACACTTTTTTTGACATATATTCGTTATGCTAGGCTGGGATGAAATCTCACCTAGAACACGATGTCTACTTCATTTTTAAATCACAGATGGCTAAAATACTTGTTTTCCATAATGATTTCGTGTATTTCACATCCCCCTCAGTCAGCAAAACTAGACAGAAGCTTTGCATATGCATATACTGCTTTCAGGGATGTCTGCTTAAATGTTTGAGAATCACCATATCAGCGCACTAAATCTTGTCTGACTCTGCAGGTTTGGAGTGCAAGACTATCCAGCTGACTTCAAAATGCTAGTGTATTCCCCCACTCCTGAACAAGTTGTGTGTTGCTTCAAATTTGCTCTGTTCAAACCTATTTCATTGGGATTTAGTGCTCCTGTTCAAACTGTACTACAGAAATTTCTCCCAGATTTAGATTCTTCTGTGTGCAAACTCCATCATTCAAGGATAGGTAGCCATTTTAATACTTTTCCACATAGTTTTTTAAAATTTACCGATTTTGTTGAAATCGTAATAGGCTAGTCTCTCTTTTACATCTCAAATTCTAAAAATTATTTCTCTTCCTTTAAAGTTATTAGAAATTAGTAATAGAAATTATTAGTAATTAGAAATTAGCTTCTTCATAACACTGAAGGTCAGGTTTGGACTATGAAACAAGTTCTGCACTCAATCAATTTTGCCAATTTTTGCCACCACGCAAGTTGCTGGAAGACCAACAGCTGGGACTACAAACTGTAGAAAAAGGGAAAGGCACAGAATTGCTCACCTGAACAGGTTATTTACAGGTAGAGAAAGTTTAACATCATGAAAATATTGGAGAACTTATTTCAAAAGGTGCTACACTCAGCTCATTCATGGAAAACAAGAATTTACCACCCAAAATTGCCATCTTCTTTCTTTCTCATTTGATTATCTCAGGGAAAGAATTTGCTTCCCCTTGGTATCGTCTGGTAGGAATTTAAGAATGGAAATCTTACCTTATGAGCAAATGAACTTCTCTTAGGAGTCAGATTTGGTCTAAGGACTAAGTGCAAGATTACATTAAGGGTACTAACAGAAACAGAACAAATACACAGCCACGCGAGGTGTGTTCCCAAAACCGTGAATCCTTTCCAGAAGAAAGCCGGAAGAATTGCTGTCAGGATAATTGAAAAGACACAGAGGAGGTTGGCAGCCAGGAGCCTCCTTATTTCTGCTTCTTTCATTGTGTTCCCTATTCACTGGCCACCTGCAAGACACCAAATCGCACCCCATTACTGAAACGCAGCACAAGCATCACAGGGTAAGACTTTTTCCTAGTTGCAACATACCAGGCACAAGTCTGAGCTTAGTTTGGGACTGAAAGTTATTGTTTTGCGGCACAAGAACATCACCCGCCTAAAAATAATCAACCCCGGACGCACCAGCACGGCTCGCACCGAGCAGGCGGACAGCTTCCCCCCACCCCGGCACTGCTCACACCGCCCTTCCTGACAGGGGCAACCGCCTCGGCCCCCACCGCTCCCGGGCTTTCCCAGCCGCCTGGGCCGGGCACCTTCCTCACCGCTCCCTCTCCAGCCGGGAGGCAGCAGGGTGGCCTCCTGACAGGCCTCAGGCCGCGGCCTGGCCCAGCGGCACGCTGCCGCGGGCCGTGAGAGGGGTGAGGGGCCAGGCCCGCCTCTTACCGCCGCCGCCGCGGGGCCGCCCGGCAACGGAAACCAGCGGCAACCCGAGCGTCAGTTCCGGGGCGGGCCCGGAAGCAGCCGTTTGTTGTTGTGGTGGAGGCGGCGGGGGCCACTATGGTGTGCGAGAAGTGTGAGTGTGTGGGGGTCCCGGGACAGCGCAGGGGGGGTCCTGCACCAGCCGCCGAGGGCCCTGCCCTCCTCTCCGGGGTCCCGGGAGGCCCCTGAGCCGAGCCGAGCCGACCCTAGCCGAGCCGGAGCGGCGGGTGGCAGGCTGTGTTGGGCGAGCTGTAGGCGGTGGTTCCGGGAATGTCTCTGTGTGAGCTGTCATCTCCCCTTAGGCAAGCGCTTGTTAAGGGTATTAACGCAGTATATTTTTAATTTCCCCCCCCCAATGTTTCCTGATGTAGGTGAGAAGAAACTCGGCACGGTAATCACTCCCGATACGTGGAAAGATGGTGCAAGAAACACTACAGGTAATCTTGGCGAGGTTTAACGCTTGTTTTTTAGCTGTCTTAAAGCTAGTTGGGCAACTGAGCTGTCTTACAATCTTAAGGCTAAAATTTGAAAGAGCTAATCAGGTTAATTTTGAACTCCTGTAGTTTCCCTCCCAAGCTATTTTAATGCATTGGGAATTTACTTACCCTGAGCTCTTCAGTATTGAGCTTCTCTGTTGTTTTTTTTTTTCTCCTTCTGTGGAATGATGATATACAAACAGCACAGCATAAAGTATTCCGCTGTCCTGTGCCTTAGTGCTTTACTATATGTTTTATCTCTCATGGTGACTTTATTTGCATGTGTGTAAAAGCTGTAAACAGCTTTTTAAAGTATGCCTGGAACTGTGAAATTTATTGGTTTATGGTTTTATTCTTTTTGTAGAAAGCGGTGGCCGCAAGTTAAATGAAAACAAGGCATTGACCTCAAAGAAGGCAAGGTTAGTATTTAATACTAATTTTGGCTAAAAAAGTCAGTTTGCTGTAACCGAGGTCTGTTTTCTGCATATCTGGGCAACTGCTCAAAAATTCTCCAGCATTCTTTTTTTTTTTTAATAATTTGGGGGTTTATGGCATTTGATTACTTGGTAAAACTATGTCCATCCGTATTTTGTGGGTGCTTTCTGATGAATCGTAGAGTCTGGGCATCTATTTTATTGAAGTCCTCACCAAAATTGCTAGGGTTTGATGCTTTTTATAGGAGAGGAGCTAGGAAGGCTTATTTTCCATGCTAAAATTGCCATTATAATCTTTAAGCATTTCCTTAATGTCCGGGGGACATTCTGTTATGCAAGGGGGCAAGGCTCTGCTGGAAGGTGTTAAGTTCAAAATAGTCTAATATCTTAATAAAAAGACACATTTTTAGTTCTGCTTTTGTTAAGTTTGTGCCCGTGATGGAGAAAATCTCTCTTAATGGGGAAAGTGGGAGCTTTTCTGTAGACTTTATGCAGCCTATTAGACCTAATCTTTGTAGGTCCTTTTTCTAAATTATAGTTTTTGCTGGAGGTTCTGCCTGTGCTCTCTGGCTTAGATTTTTTAGGATGAGGCAGAGGAAATGTTTTATTTCAAGGCCTGTAAATAAAATACTTGTCCTTTTTCCCAGGTTTGATCCTTATGGAAAGAACAAATTTGCAATATGTCGGATTTGTAAGAGTTCTGTCCATCAGCCAGGATCTCACTATTGTCAAGGATGTGCCTATAAAAAAGGTGAGTTTCCCTGAGTACCAAATTACCCCAGTTCGGTTTGAAATTACAGAGCAAGTGGAACTCTCAAATTTGTTTTGCCTTACAAAGAGAAGGCTAAGGTGAGATTTAATTGCTGTCTTCAACTACTAGTAAAAGAGTCTGACTCCATCTTCTCTACGCCTCCCTGAGGTGCACAGTAGTAGAATGAGAGACAATGTACACAGGTTAGATTGTTTAATTCTAACTGAGGTCAAATTGCATACAAGGAAAGCAATTTTCACCATGAGAGTGGTCAAATATTGTAATAACAGGGACCCACAGAGGTTGTGGGGGTACCTCACCTCTGAATGCCTCCTCTGTGGGAGGTATTCAGAGCTTGACTTGAAAAGCCCTGATCCAGCCTTATCCAAGTTGGCCATGTTTTCAGTGGGGCAGGGGCAGGACTAGAGACTGCTGGAGATCCTTTCCAACCAAAGTCATTCTATGACTCTGCTTCTCTTAGAATATTTGTGGTATCTAAAGCAGTGGAACTGGAAGAATAGCTGTAAGCTTAATCTTGGCAATTGCATAGAAAACTGTCATCTATCAAGTTCGATTTTTCTTGGTTTTAACAAAAAATCTGGCCTTTTGTAAAACTCAGTTGCTTATTGCAGTCTCTTTTCTGCTCCCTTCTCCCCTCTCCCGTTTTTATAATAGTCAAATCTAAAACCTTAAACAGTGGTCTCAAAAAAAAAAACAACACAAAAAACAAACACCCCAATAAAACCCACAAAAAAAACCCCAAAAAACCAACCACCCCAAACCCATCCACCCCCCAAAAAACCCCACAAAACAACCAAAAATCCAACTTCTGATCTTGGTAAAATGATAGGCTGGCTTAACAAAAGTAGGATATCTTGGGAATAAGAGGCAAAGAGGAAAAAGTACATTGAGTTATAAAAGCGATTAAGAAAGTGTCTCTGAAGGCAAATTATGCTCATGGTTGTCTTTGTGCCTGCATGTATTCTTATGCATTCAGTGGCTTAAAATAAGCCATTGAAAGATTAATTTCTCTAAAAGGAGTCTCTAGTCCAGTTGCGAACGTACTTCATGCACTGTAGGTCAAGCTTGGTTTAATGTGAAACTGAAAAATAAAAAAGAAGAATATAGCCATCATCCCTAGAAACCAAGATATTTTACTGTGCTGTACATAATATGTAAAATATTTTTGTACTTACGTGTGAATGACTGCACTGAAATTCTGCTTATACCTGGAAGCTTTCTCTCTCCCGTATTCATAATTAGTCTTCAGTATTGTTAAAAACAGTTCAAAAATTCCTGAGGGGGGAAAAAAAATCAATTTCAAGGAAATTTGATGGAGAGCCCAAAGGATATAAAATCCTGTGATTTCTGAGTAGGTAAGCAAAAGGGCTCAAACTTGTAATTCCTGGAGGGCAAAAAAAGCAACATGAACTCAGTTACATGATTAATACCGAGGGAGTCCACGTAGCAGACAGACATGGGGTGAACCAGTTGTTAGATGTAGAGCTACAGCTAACCAGTAGTAAGTTTTGTTTGTGGAATTACTTTAATTATTCTATAAATGTGCACTGTCACTGAGTCAGTGATTTAGCAGCCTGCTGTAGGAGGCTTGCCTTTTCTACTTGCTATATGCTCACCAGATGGCTGCCTGTACCCCATATGGTAGAACCTTGCTCTCTTTCTTAAACTTATGGCTGATTTGGGTGGGCTTCAGGATTTTGTCTTTATCTGCTTGTGTATCCTTCCAGGTTGAATCTGGTTTCTGCATAAAATTCAGAACTCTTAAGTGCTTTAAGTTCTATTTCTGACCATCAAAGACGTGGTTGTGGCATGTTTCTTGAATCAAATTCAGTCATATGGCTTAGTTCTTCAACTCTTGCGTACCTCTGAAATTGAGAGGCAATCTAAAGTTAATTACTCCTCAATTTAGACCTGAAGTGAATGGCCTGTGGGATGGATTTTGCTCTCCAAAGTAAATCATGTGGCTTGTTCCATGCTGTTCTCTTTCCTAATGCACTCACAGATATCTATCCAGTCACATGATGTCAATATATGAAAGCACATGATTTGGACAGAGTTAACTGGAATAGTTGCCGCTTGACTTTTTTTTTTTTTTTTTTGTCTGCTGATGAATGATCTTGTAGAATGAGATGTGGCCGTACCAGACAAAAGATGTAGCACCTTTCTGCTTTAGAAGAAGAGGGAAACATTGAGAAAACCCACCCCTCTGCCCCTGCCAAACTTGTGTACTTTTGGCTGCTCTAGTTTTCTAACTTGCGACTCTCTGGGTTTAGGGCAAAGTCCTCTAGGACGTCAGTGGTCATCTTCACTTCAGCTGTCAAGTATTCTTGGTGTCCATTGTTTCTCACTTCTGCTGCTCTATAAATAGCTTAATTCTATGAAACCGTATTCTTCTCAACTTTCTCAATTGTCTGAAGCTCCCCACCTGTTAATCTTCCATTTAGCAGTCAGTTTGTTGGTGACTGTATTTTCTTAGCATAGTTACTTTCTGTCTGTCTTGGGCCCTGGTTTGGCTATAGGACTTACAAAGTTTAATAGTACACTGTTTTTACATGTTTGACAGATGGGAGCCATTCCCAGCTCTCTTCCAGTATTCCATCATATAGAGGCTTTGGACAGTGTTGTGAATCATAATGCTCTCAAAATAGAGTTGTGTTTTGGTTTTTTTAAGAGGTGGTATTACACATGTGCTGCAAATACTAATTTGTATTGTAAGTCATATTATTACTTCTGAATTTTCAATATCTGGTGAGAAAATGCACAGATAGATTGTCTATGAGAGCTCATTTAAACAATTTTTTGAAATACATAGCAATTATGTTTTTGAAGAAAAAATTATTTTAAAATAATTTACACACCTTTTGTGTGCTTGTAGGTATCTGCTCAATGTGTGGCAAGAAGGTGTTGGATACGAAGAACTACAAGCAAACTTCTGTCTAATTGTATTGACTAGTCTTTTTATGAACTTCAACGTTTGTGTCTTTGTACAGTTAACTTTTCTCTAAAATCATTTGTGAATGTTACTTTCTGAAAGATAATACATTTACTTGGAAAGGGATGAGAGGTAAAGATAGCCCGATTGTTTGCCTAGTAATGTACATAATATTTGATTTTTGTTGTTTTAGCACTAATGTTAACTGATATTTAAAGGTAATGGTTTGCTGCAACTGGTACAGTTCAAAGGGAATGAGAGGATCCTAGTGGATAGGTTGAAACTATGTTACCGTAGTAGCAGATCTTGAAGGTTTTATTCTTTTGCCACATCTTGAGTCTTCTGCTTGTCTGATAGTAATACTTTATATGAGCTTGTATCACCTTATTATAATAGTATCCACGTTTAGCTCAATGCTTATAGGTATTTATAATTACTCTCACCCCAAACTATTATGTCCTCCCCTCTAAGTATTGCTCTTCAGATTTTAATGCAATCATCCTGTTGAATTTTGTTTCTGCCTACAGTAGGGTTGGTTAAATAACAAAATGTTAAACTACTGAGCTCTGATGTGTTACTCTGCCAGTTCTTACTTTGGCATAAGACTGATTAGCTATTCCTCTGTTAGCCTCTAAGGAAGCTTGACACACGGCATCTGGTGGCCCAAGGCAATAAAATAACAAGCATTGGTTTCTAATGCCAGGTCTGAGTCCCATCCTTTCCTAAGTTGGTGTGGCTTTTAAATGGTAAGTTTGAAACTGGCTCTTGAATTCTTTGATGTAATTGCTTGTATACATGTCAAATATGAAAGATCAAAACAGGCTGCCCTCTCTTCAGTATTGCTTTGGTGTAAGACTTGAAGTGAGCCTCTCTGAAGAGGAGAGGCTGAGTGTGGCTCTGTGTTTCTTTTGTCCTTTGGTTAGTTTCTATGTAAGAAAGCAATTTCTGTTATGGAGAGTAATAAGTGTTCACTGTGCATGCATTTTAAGGGAAAAGAACAGTACTTTTAATTCATGGTGGGGTTTTAACTAGACCTATTTAAGTGTTTACTCCTTCCAGCAATCTCCTCTTGGCAATCTCTTACACTTTTGCAACTTTCTTTCAACTGTAACAGAAAAGCTATCAATGGGAATTTCCCTATCAATAGATACTCTGGTTTAGGTTTCCTTTTGTTCTCATATCTATTACTGAGACTAATGGAGATTGAAAAATCACTGTTCTTTCCATGTGTTAGTGGGAGAAAATAAAGAATACTAGGGATGTAGTTATCCTCTTTGCTCTTGGCTCCTGCCATGCTGTGGTTGCGCTGTAAGTAGACCTCTGAAGGGGATTGCCTGACATTTCCTGTCACCCTTAACTGTCCTTCATTGAGCATTTGTCACCAAAGTTTTATGTACCAAATGCGTTGACATCCTGCAGTTGCTAAAATAGTAATTCTTTTCAGCATTTTATCTACTAAGAAGCTTTGTGAGGATAGTGGAGTGAGCTGGGTCCCCCAAAAGAAGAGAGGAATGTTGCTGCTTTTCATTTGAAAAGCTTCACCCACCCTAACAATTGAATAGAAGTATGTAGATTATCTGGCTGCTGATAGGTGGCATCCTGCAAAGTTGTTTCCACATGGTGATGGCCACTTGTTTCCAAACACGTCGAGGAATTCCAGTATTAGTGTACATATCCATGGCACGTCCTTTGTATGAATGCAAAGAAAATGTCTATAATTAGCTTCAAGTTTTGCAGCAAGTGCTTGTCGCCAGAACGTGTGGTGATTTCACATGGCAGATTCTCCGATACTCTCTGAACTCTTCACCCTTTATGGGTGTGTTCTATAAGATTGATTGATTTTTGCTGTTCTCTGAGTAAAACTTCTATTCTTGGCTTCCTAAAACTTGTCAGTATCTCTGTTTCAAAAGCATTACTGTTTGTAATTCTTGCATGCGGTGTTATGAATTGAGTGTTTATTGCACTCTGTAATTATTGGCACTGAATGAACTCTTACCTTATTTTGTAACTGATATAAGAACAACAGGGATTTAAATAGTATGATCCTTTGTTCATAATTATTTTTGTGAATAGAGCTTTTATGCACCTGCATCCTATTATTGGGCAACTGCTTTTGCATGTTAAAATGTGCTTTACTTGGAAAAGGAGGACAAGTTTTATTTTGGGGTTTTGGTTTTTTTAATGGTTGATACAAACAGTGGTTTGTTGCTCTAGTGGCTTGTACATGCTTGGGATCTTCCATCTGTAGCTCTCAAACCTTCTTAGTGTCATGAGAGGCTCAGTTCCTGGGATCTGTAAAACTTGCTGGTGTAATAGTCAACTTTCAGAAAAGCCCATTTTCCAAGCATTATTTTGGAGACACATTGCTTTAAATTTAGATCACAAGCCCTCTCCTGCACCTCTGAGATGCACCACAGTTCAAGGCAATTTTGCCAAAGAAGCACTTAAAGTTAGCTTTTAAAATTACATACAGCTTCACTATAATTGAATTGTCATATAAAAGCAATTTTGTTGATACTAAAAATGTCTTGTTAGCATGGGACGCCTTTCCTGAGACATTATGCAGTGAAAAACAAGCAAGTCTGTAATGGAAAGTTGCCATTTTTGTTTAATGTACTGAGAAGAACACGGTAACGTTCCCAGATGATCATACTGTCCTCTAAATGACATGTTACGTAAGAGATTTGTGCTGCCAAATTTAGTAGGATTAGAATTTTCCTCGGTGCTGCTGAATTCCAATACTGTCCTTGCTCTTTCTGCATGTTCATTGGCCAGAGCTATTACTGAGTTAAGTACAAGCAACATTTTGATGCAGATTATTGAGATAAAAGAACAGATTAGCTGTAAAAACGTTACTGTGCCTGTAGCAGCTAGTCAGATGAAAATTGAACAGGAAAAGGGTTCTTGTGTCAGGGTGTTGTCAAAGTTCTTTTCCGTCCTTACCATTTGTTACGGTGATGTTTTTTTACATTTTTTTAATCCTGTTCTTTCTGCTGCAGGAGCTGGAGAAAGGACCATCCAGGATGGTCATTTGGCAATATTTTTCCAAGGCATTAGGACTATTTTAATTGTTTACCTGTAGAAATGGGGTGGGTTTTTTTCCCCCTCTTAGGTTTATTCTATTCCTTCATTATCAGAAGGACAGCAAGAAAGACTTTGTCTTATATACAGGGATGTTACTGACCACTTTGCATTCAGTTTTTCTTGAGAGCGGCCCAGACTTGCACCAAAATCTCTTATTTAGCAAAGTAAGAGATGTACAGGTTTCAGGTTGTAAGTCTGTTGCACCTGCATGCTTGATCTTGTATCACTCCTATCCTCTGCCCATCTCTCCACAGTGCCTCAGATTCCCCAAATAATCCAGTTCTGGACTAGGTGAGCATCGTTCTACCCTGAGACATTTAGGCCAGGACCCTCCGCCAATATCACCATCATAAATTCTGGGCAAGAATGCCTTTGTATTGTCAGTGGACATAAGGAGTATGTGCAAAAATTAAAAAAAACAATGGATTCAATTAAGTAGTTGCACGAAGTAATGCAATGAACCATTTTGCTGTATTTTCCTAATACAAAGCTGTTTAAGTTTCCCAGCTGCAGAAAGAATACCCAGCATGAGAGATTCATTATTCATTGAAAGACAGTAAGCCAAGAGCAGGAGCTGTGGCTCTTTACAATTGGTATGGCAAAACTTAGTTTGTGATAGGAACTCTACACTAAGAATAAGATTCTGGGGCTAATAAAGTCTTTAAAAATCCCCTCAGACAAGTCATTGTTTTCCCTGGAATGAAACTGGTCTTCCTGATCTCCTGTAAGTATATATAGCTTAAAGATGGGCTCTGTTCTGCCATTTACTTTGGATGTTGCTGCCCAGTCACTGACTTACAGGTTGCTTAATACAGCTATCTGGTTCAGCACGGGATCATGCAGGTATCTCTTTTGCTTACAGTATTTTACCAGATCACCGGCTTAGAAAAAAAAATGTTGCAGGGTGCAAAATGGAGTACTGGTGATGGGAAACCTCACCCTGAATATCTGAATATCATGAGAGAATGAACATGTTGCTGCATCACAGCTGAGGTTTGCTATTAAACAAAAATATTTTTGCTCTCCCAGTCAGCAGAACTGGTTGGGCAATCTGATAAGGCATGATGACAGCCCTTACAAATACTAGAGCCAAGTATTTATTTTAGTGAGGATTATAAACGTGCCTCATGTGAAGGCCAGTTGATTGTGAACTGCTTCCCTTCCTCCCAGACTGGTGCTTTTATCAAAGAAGTTATCATCTGAAATTCATCAGAAACTGATTTTTCATCAACTTTTATGGGTGGGGGCCATAGTTCACTCTGCAGAACTTGCATGAGGTATACACGTGTTCATCATGTCTGGCTAGCGCCTGCAGAAAACATGAGTTCTCTGTTGACAAGGGGCGCTTCCTTCTCCCGCTTTAGGGCAACAGGAACAGAAGTGTTGATGGGACCTGGAAGAATTTGTTTGAAACCTTGCCAAGAAACTGAAGGAAACGCTGAGTGTATTCTCCATGTGGGTATTGCTGGTAAAGATTACTTTCTTACATGATTCATGAAGACACTTTTGACGCTTATTTTTTTGCCTTGCTGATGTTCATTTGTGATAAATAGTGAGTGGATTTTTTAGGCACCACTGAATTGATGGCCAAATAACTACCTAATTAAGCAGAAATTTCCAGATTAGCTTTCTAGTAGAAAAGCTGTAGAAACTGCTTCTGCTTCCTTTCTGTCTCTCTCTTTGCACTGAAAGATGCAGACTGAACTGAGCAATGCTAGCGATTCATTAAGCATAAACGCTTCCAGCAAATGCACTTACTATGTGCTCGTCTGCCAAGTGGTACTGGGAAAACAAATGTTGAGATATTTTTTTTTTTCTGCCTCATCATGGTTGTGATGATTAGATATCAGTATTTTTAACTGTTTCAGGTCACATGCAAACACACAGAACTCACAGTTGCCATTTTCTACTGGCTAATGGGTCTCATCACAGGCATCTTAAATATATCGTTATCAGTCCAATCTTCAGGAAATCATTCCTTGCTTTAATTTTCTGTTACTCCTTTTGCTGCCACAGAAGGTAAAGACTAAGTTTATACAGCTCCCAGATTGTGTCATGGACATTTACTGTTCTGGTATGTTTACTACTGTTGGTAAGACATCAGTGCGACTGAGACTATGTGTGACAAAAGGCACAGCTCTCAGGGATTTGGCATCTAGCCCAGTCCAACTGTCATCTTTTATTGATTAAAATATTTAAATGCTAATTGGATTAAGCAAAGACACTACTCTGCTGTCTTAAATCTCTGTCTATGGAAGGCTTTGTAAAAATTGATGACATGACATTTCAGTGATGAATAGCTTCCTTCTACGACTTCCAAAATCATTGTTTCCTAAAGGATGGGAAGTAAGCGAAAGTGATATAAGGAAAGAGTTAGTCAACTGATTTTCAGATTTTTTGTTTGTTTTGTCTTGGTTTTTTCAGCTAGTCCCTACTTACTAAGGTTTCCCAGACATTTTTAAAAGGTCAGGCATGTTTTCTGTATGCAGCAGTATCAGCCTGAATTTGCAGAGAGCCTGAAGCAGTGACTGAGAGATCAGTTGCTCTAAGCTTAAAAGAAATCCTTGTTTGGATAACAAGTTATTGGTAACATTAATTGCTGCTGTTCTCATCAGAACACGTAAAATCTAAATTCAGAAACTCACCAAACCGTCACAGTTTCCAGCCTATGTTAGGAATAGTGGATGGGTAAGGAGACCAATATGGGTTTACCTAGATTTGGTAGAGCTGCAGTGAAGAGGAAGAAGGGGACATGGTGCACTCACTCCATGTAGCATCCTGCAGGGCTGTTGTGGAGGCTCTGGGCAGAGACACTCTGTGCCTGTCCTGCTGGTAGCTAAGAAAAAGTGTCTGCTATCAAGGGCAGCAGAATTCAGGCTTTAGGAGTCAAAATGTTCAAATTTAATGTCTGTCTAGATTCTAAAACATTACAAATAGTGAACTGTGTGAGTGAAGCTTTGAAGCTTCTAGGAAAACTATGTAGAGAACAGTGAAAGCAATTGATTCTTAAGGTTTTGCTGGTAATACTCACCTCAATTTCTTTGTTTTATCCAGATTTTCTACTGTGATTACCTCTCTGCACCTGGCTAACGTACAGGCTTATGTTATTGCTGAACTTCGAGTAAATGCAGCATTAATAGTTGCACTGAGTTAAAAATAGACAACCAGGTGTTATGGTATGTAAAGAAAAAAGCCTTAGTTTTTAAAGACTGTCACAGACATCCATTATAAAAGAGAAAACTTTTTAAATTTTTTATCTTAGCTAAAAACAAATGATCATGCAAATATTAAGGATATAAACTAGCTTGCGATCATCATGTCTCTTTATTCCAGAAAAGATTTCTGAAGATTGGGCTTTTTTTCAGAAACAGCCTTGTGCCAGGGATAATTTTTAGAAAGGTTGTTAAGTTTATTTAAGCAAATAATTAAAAGTTTCAAATCCTTCGCATATAAGACTATGTATATCAAGGTCATGAAGATTGTTTGGAGGTGAATATAGAGGTTAACCAGGTTTTGACAAGTGCGCCTGTCACATGCTAACTGTGAAATGCAATTTTAGAAGGACTGCTCTACCATAAAGTACCATATGCTCTGCCTTTATTCCTGCCTTTATGTTCGTAATGAAAAATCAGTGCTTAGATTGAGGGAGGAAATTGTAGTATTAGCAACAGTAAAAGTGTCTTCTGTCATTGAGCACTCAGTAAGCGTTAATTTTCCATCACAACTCCATGCAAGTTAGATAAATAAGAACCATTCAGCTCATTTGTCCAAGGCATCTGAGGAAGTTGGTGTCAGGTTGGGGTTAGAACTCATTTAAAAAAACTATGGCATATGTAGATTGCTAGGAGATAGCTTGTCTTTGTGTGTCTTTTGTATGTGTAAGACTTTTGTGACCAGGGCAGACTAAGACAAGAGTTGGATGCAAGAACCCCTTTAATGAAGGAATTGGTTAATTTGGAAAACAAATAGAGCATAGTTTTCATATGGGATTTTTTTTCCCCTTCCAGGTCAGTTCAAACAGTTTTCTATAACATTTTATGTGTCTGTATGTGCATATATGCAAGTTTCACCACCAGTACTTAAAACTTTGGGCTACACATCTGTTTTATTTGCATAAACACTTTCTCTGTATAATTATTCAACTTTCAGCATGGATTAAAGTTAGGCAGGAAATGTGATATTTATTGAACATTTCACACATAAAACTATCTATCAGCTTAACTTATTCTTCTTTGGGCACCTATGGGTTTTATTATTTCAGTTCTGCCAAAGATTAAGGCATATCCAGGTTGTTGTAGGGCAACGTTTTATCAAGAAGATGGGTCAACAGGATTATAGTGCATTGAGGAACACACAACTATATCTCAAAGTACACTTGCATGTGAAAAATGTTTTATTTATAAAATTGCCACAACTAAGAATGCTGAAGAAAGAGCAGGTATTAAAATAAATCGATACTATGATAGGAAAAACCACCCAAAACATCTATAGAAGATAAACTTCTGATTTAAATCCAGGTTAACGGTCAGATTTTGCCATTCTTCTTTATTAGAATAGTATCTTTTTCTCCAAGTGTTCCTCCTATTTTGGTTCAGATGTGCAGATATTTAAAGGTAATTAGGGACCTAATTGCCATCGAATTGGTTTCATTGACAATGGGTGATCACATCAAGCTGTGTAATAACTGTGTAATAAGGTACTGTACAGTATGAATAAGGTACAAAATGTGGCATATTAGTGATGGTATATTAAAAATGCCACTTGTTCTGTCTCATTTAGAATTTATATCTGATTTACATCTGCACTGTTATTGCAGATTTCCTATAAAGCTTTAATAAAAATTCGGCTTGCCACTAGAAGGTAAATAGCAATACAATAGCAACTGATCTTTTCCCTATGCATAAGGATCTGGAGAGACTGTTTCATGCCGGGGATCTTAAGAAACAGCATCATTTTACCTTGTTTGTTCTGTATTCCCTTCAGAAAGTGGCAAACAGGACTTCTGAACTGGAATTTCCAGCTAGTGATAAATAAATTACTTTCGCAGGAGGAATAAGTCCACTTAGCTGCATTTCTGCTAGTGAATTGTAGGAACTACAAGGAATAGTAGAATACAGGAATTGTAGGAATAGCAAGGAAAAATTGCCTTGCTATTTTCCAGTGGGCTATGAGTTCCAAAGGGCAGCTTACAAGACAGCAGTTTCTGAAGCACTGTGGCATGCTTGTTTTGCCACACCAGGTGGGAATTTTAGCTTGCACCCTAATTCTGCCAGCCAGAAAGGGTAGTGGACGGTGTAGAAGCAGATTATATCAATCCTATATATTCTGGCTATTCATAGGTGGAATGCTAGCTGGGGAGACCTGGCTGTTTTTTTGTTTGTTTTGATCAAAGCATCTTTTTGAAATTAACTTGTAGAATCCTTTGAAATGGGACAGAATCCTCAGGGGCAAGGATTAGGGGTCTGGATCCTCAAAGGTGTGTGGTCATTCAGCTCTTACTGAAATCTGGGTAATGCCTGAGTGTCTTTGGGGATAGGTAGTTAAATTTGTCTTCTGTCGGCTTTGTTAGTAGTTGGGATGAGTTCGTTTGGTTTTGGTTTCTTGTGAGGGGATGAGTAGGTCATTTTAGATTCTGGCTAGTAGAATGTTACAGTGGCATTATGCTGCGAACAGTAAGAAAACACCTTCTCTGTTTTTTGTTGGGTAGCTATGAATTAAATACGTTTATCGTTTAGTAAGAATTTTAGGAGACTGCAAGGTGCTAACAAGAGGTGAGAACAAAGCTGTGAAATAGCTGTTTCTCTTGTACAGATTCGCCAAACATAACACAAACATGCCACATATGGTAATCAGTGTCTGGCAATTGTTTTTACTGTTAGTGCCATCAAACTGTGATTCAGAATCTGTTTCCATTTAATTCTTGATCAGCATGAGAACATTCTTCCTTGGATTTTGGATCTTCTTGCAAGGCTGCAGGAATGGCACTGGTGACTGTCCTGCTGTTTGTCAACACTGAGCAATACCAGGCATTTTCGTCCACAAAGTGATTTTTTTAAATGTTCAACCTGAGTTTAATATTCTAAAATACTATAAGTCTGGATAAAAGTTCACAGAAGTATCATTCTTAACTTCTGAGAACAGCTCTGAAATGAACTGCTGTTTTTCAGTAGTCAATATTTAACATGCTTCAGTTAATCAGAAAACCCATATATCACCCACTGTGTATTCCTCTTTCTTATATGATCTGCCTTTTATCTCTAGAATGGAGTTCATGGTGAAAGTCTAACTGAAGACGTGTTCCTCATCTTGGGAATTTGGTACCTAGCCATCTTTACGCATGAAGACCTTAATGCAGCTTAGGTAGCTTCTCACTCAAATTTTTGCTTGTTGAGGATCTCATCCTTCAGTCCCCAACACCCCACAGGCTTTTGTGCAGGAAAGCTGCAGTGCCCATCTCAAGGCTGAAGATCCCATTGCTCATGAGTTGGCCTAACGATGAAGCACTGGAACACTGACATCTCTCTTGTGGAGCCAGCTGCAAATGACTTCACCAAGGTCATGGTATCTGGGTCATTAGCAAAATCAGCTTTGGGAGCTGGCTCAAAGTCTCCCCTAAAATCTCCCGAAAAGGAGATGACAGTGATACACTGGGACTGTGTAGCTGTTTCTGACTTTTTAATAGCAGGCACTATGATTGAATTCTAGGAATTATTTTACTTCTACAGCTGTGGGCACCCCAGCAGGTTTCAGACCTTCAGTGACTGTAAGAGCAATCTGTTTCATAAGCTGCTCTTAAACTAGAGGAAGAAAAGTAGGATCTTGCAAACCCTGCTGCTACTGCCAGTACTTGTGAAGCAACATTGAGATGGTCCTTCTCCGGGTACATGCCATCAAATTCTAACACCAAGTAACTAAGTGAGCTCTTGTGCTAGAAGCATTTCTTCAGTGCTTTGGAAAGCCAGTAAGGCTACTGCTAATGAAGAGTATTGGGCTGGCAGCTCTAAAATTGTTATCCTGACTATTAGACAATATAAATGATTGTACACCACCATATGTAATCTGATTAAAAATTAGTTAGTCATCCAGGCCTATTTATGATATCTTATATACTAGTTATCATTACTATATCCTTCTTTGTAGAATTTGGTCTCAAAATATTTTGGGGTTGGGGTTTTTTGTTTGGTGGGTTTTGTTTTTTTTTAATACTCAGCTGCTATTGAAGTTTAGATTATGTGACTGTTAGATGGTTCTGTGGTGCGTTCAAAGAAGGCGTTAGGGACTCCCAGTCCTGTTAGCATAAGCCAGTGAAGTACATGCCTCACATTCTGTGGTTCAGCTATGGTTGAACCCATTTGCTACTGCCCACCAGCCTAGCCTTCGTCGGCCTGGAGTTACACCAGCACCCACTTATTTTAATCCATTTCTTTTTTTAAATGTAGTTACAATGTTCTAAGGTCAGCATATGAAAACCTCTGCTTTTTCCGTGAGATGTCTGTCAGCCAAAACAAAGAGATCATATTTTGCCAGTGTGATCTATTTCCAGTAGATCAGCAGCCTTGCTATCACAATTATAAAACAACCTCCAATATCACAGTGTGTTTGTTGCAGTTCAGAGTACAGTAGGAATATAGTATGGTCACTGGCAAACATTTTTATTATTTTTGGCTCTGGTTTGTGGACTGTTTTTTCAAATGTAAGGAGTATGCTCATTATTTGATAGCCTCAGCCCCTTCAACAGAAAGTGGAGCTCCTCACTTGTGAGAAACCTTTTTTTCCATCCAGAAAGTGGCACCAGTCTGAAAGTTACGGGTACCCCTGATTTGCTTACAAAACTAATCTGGCAAACCTAGCAGATGACCAGCAGGGCCATCAGCAGCTGCCAGTAAAATATGTATGCTTGGTGGTTAGATCTTAACTAAACAGATCACAGAATCTACCCTTCATACAGACCTTAGCTTCCTGCCAAGTCCCTCCCCCACTGAGAAGTCTGGGCAATAGGAAAATATTTGCAGCATGCCCATGAGGCTATTTCAGTTCAGGGTGAGGTGCCAACTCCTCAATTAAGTACCTCTCACAGAGAACACCCTCCTGCCAATCTCTTTCTGCTTGTAAATGATGGCAGTTGTTTTGTGTGCAAGCTTTCAAGAAGTCTGATTGGGAAATGGTGTCAGAAAAGATAGCATTTCCCTGGCCTGAAAAATCCTGTCATGAAAAAGCTGCAAGTAACTATATAAACTATAATAAAATCATACTATATAAACCCTAATTTCCCCCTAAAAATATTATTTTGAGATCATCTTTGTTACTGGTATAAACAAACCACAGAAAATCTATCATCACTATTTCTGTTACTTGTAAAAGACCCTTGCCTCCCATGTGGAGGGGAAGGTGTTCCCAGAGCCTGAGATAGAGTTCCACCTGTGTACTTTGCAGCTGCTCTCTGGAGGTCTTTCCACTTCTTCAGGTTGGGAGACACTGTGGAGCTACCTGCCAGTTTTCTTCATGGCTCACAGGAGGCACAGTACTACCACGGTATCAAGACTTCTGTCCTGACTCTGAATCTGTCCTTTTGAGTGGTTCACCACTACTCAGTCTCAGTTCTGAAAACGAGATTTGCCTCTTGCACCTTAGCTATAGCATTCCACAGATTTGGTTGTCCGTATACATCTAGTTACGTTGCAAACTGACTTAGTGCAACCACTTTCTTCATAAGTATCTGACGCATAGCTGCAAAAAGAAAGGGTATAAGTGCTTAATGACTAGTAGGAGTGATCCTAGAAGGAAAGGTGAAGTATAAATGAAGTAAGGACTGAAGAGGATTTCTGTGCCAAGTCTACAGGGCTGCCCATGGTCACAGCAGCACAGGTGCAAATCAGAAACTGTAAACACCGAGCTCTTGAGCTGTGGTCTTCAAGCCTGCATTGTCTTCCTGTTCGTACTAATAGGAAATTCAATACTGCATCTGAAATCCTGAAAATGTTATCAGTAAGTCAGACATGCTCTTGGTAGCTGTAGAGGTAAACTGTCCACACATAGAGGTGCTTTACAGCTGAGATGCTAAGAAGCAGATAAACTCAGTTTCCTCCAGTTTCAGAATAAAATTACCTTTAACATTCTGAACGATGCAATTTTCTGATGGACGAGAAGCTCAACATGAGCCGGCAATGTGCACTTGCAGCCCAGAAAGCCAAGGGCATCCTGGGCTGCATGAAAAGAAGCGTAGCCAGCAGGTCGAGGGAGGTGATTCTGCCCCTCTGCTCTGCTCTGGTGAGACCCCACATGGAGGTCTGTGTCCAGTTCTGGAGCCCTCAGCACAAGAAGGATGTGGACGTGTTGGAATGGGTCCAGCGGAGGGCCACGAAGATGATCAGAGGGCTGGGGCACCTGTGCTACGAGGACAGGCTGAGAGAGTTGGGGTTGTTCAGCCTGGAGAAGAGAAGGCTCCAGGGAGACCTTATAATGGCCTTCCAGTACCTAAAGGGGGCCTACAGGAAGGATGGGGAAGGACTCTTTATCAGGGAGTGTAATGATAGGATACAGGGTAATGGCCTCAAACTGAAAGAGGGGAGATTTAGATTGGATACCAGGAAGAAATTCTTTGCTGTGAGGCATTGGAACAGGTTGCCCAGGGAAGCTGTGGATGCCCCATCCCTGGCGGTGGCAGGCTGGATGGGCCTTTGAGCAACCTGGTCTAGTGGGAGGTGTCCCTGCCCATGGCAGGGGTTTGGAACTAGATGGTCTTTAAGGTCCATTCCAACCCGAACCATTCTATGATTCTGTGAACGCCCAGAAACAATCATTCAGTTCATGAAGATAAGGTGACATTTTAAATGGAAATTTTGTTTTGACAAGCCTTTTTATTCCTATAGCTAGGAATTTAACCCAAATTTATCCAAGTAATAAAACACTACTTTAATATTCTGAATGTTGGTATTGTATTTGAATTCCAATTTGCACCTAAATGTAACTTAACACTAATCAGGAATCAAAAAGAAATAAACTCTAAGAAATATCAGTTACCTTTTTCTATCATCATAAAATATAAACATTAGAAATCTGAATAAATGTATGTCACGTTAAATAAGTTCTTGTGTATATAGAGAACGTATCTTGCTGATGCGCAAAAAGAAGACCCAATTTAATGTAGAGGCCACATTATGCTGCAAATGAACACTAGATTACTAGTCAATGAGAAGTCCAACTTTTTTCGTGAAGTAACAAAAACATGGGAATGCAAAATGATAAGCTATTCGAGGCAGGAATTTCCATTTGCCAAATTAAATCATAATTAAACCAGTTATTTAAATTATTAATCAGCGTATTTTGAGGCACAGTTTATGCATGTCTGGATCACAAGTAGGATTTTTTGTAAGGAGGAAAGCAGGCAGGTGTATTTTTGCACATTCCAAATGATTCAAGCTGCCAAGGATTTGCATGGAGTAAGTACTGGGGCCATAAACAGAGAAAGCTTTAGCTAAGCAGTGCTTGTATAGACATAAAGTGTAGGGTTGAAGGGAAAAAAAGGAAGTTCTACTGGAGAGAAGAAAATCATCTGGTTTGTTTAAACGTCTTTCAAGCAAATAAATGCACCATGAGTTTCAGTTGTGAACAGATCTCAAGGTTAAGTCTGTAAAATTTGGATTAAGTTTGTCTGACTTTGAGTACACATATTTCCTTGGTAGAGCTTACATAGCGTTTACGTGAACCGCTATAATAATTGACTTCAGTGGGAATTCGGAATGCTTCAAGGAGAACAGCTTTGCCCCTTACTAGGCCGTCAGCTTTCAGCTATCTAGCTACAGAAGTAAATGTTACTCTGTCACTTTTGATGGATATCTAGAGTGACCAGCTCCGGACTGTTTTATGCCACAGAGATAACTACTTTCACATTTCATGCTCCTGAAACTACCTTCCTAAGAAGCTACTGTTTTTACTTATGCCTTTAGGGATGAGTATTTGCTGTTCTGGTTTACCTCACTGGGCAGTAAGAACTCACAGCATTTTTTCTTTATTTATTCTTTTTATTATTATCTCCCATTTTATTTCCATTTATTCAACACAACATCCAAGACTGAGAAAAACAGATCTTTTCCATAAAACAGCTGGAGAATAACTTATTTACATTAGAAGGGTAGTAAGTGGTGCTTATAAAGGGAAAACCTGTCAATATCCTTGATGGTTATCATCTCATCATGACCTTCATCAAGACAGCACCACTGACTGTACTTAAAAGGACAGAGATGAGCTTTTACTGGAAAGGAAATATCTGACCTATAGAAAACTCTGCTCAAAAGGGATTTATGGTTGTAATGCGACAAATGAGCTGTACAGCCCAAAGAGCCAGTGGGAACTGCAGGTGTACATTCCAACCCTTGAAGAGGGCTTTAATGAAGAAACCTGCAGTTACACCATGGGGTTACTCTGAAGACTCAGTAGTTCTAAGGGGAAGTGGGAGTTTGAATCCAGATCTGCCCTTTTCTCTTTCCATTTATTCAAGAAAGTGAGGATTCTACTCGGGGTTCAAATTTGTGACTCAAGTACATTTCCAGCCTTGAACCATTCACCTGGATCTGAATATTGCTGAGACTTTACCAGGTTTGAGCTCTGACCAATTTCAGGTCCAGTCACAATGTGATAAATTTCTAGGGTTAAGCTTGATTTGTTTAATGGTTTGTTTTACTAATTGCAAATCAAGGTACAGTTGCGTGTCCTTCTAAGTGTGAAGTCCTACAATATTTGTAAGGTAATTTTTCAATATTTTGACAAATGTCATGGATTTATTACATAGAAAAAATCAAATAAACTCTGAAAAATCAAACTGGAATCCCAAGTTTACAAGTAGTGAGTGTGCTGAGGTGAAGGGATGAGAAAACAGGTCTCCCGTGCACACTGTGGCAGTAGAGGAACCTGTTCCCAAACATTTGAATTACCATGAGAGCAAAATCAAATTGACACACAGAAACCATGATCGCTGAATGAAATAAGAGTCATGGCAGAAGTGCTAGATAGATCATTATTTTCAGTTTCACAAATAAAAGGCTGCAGCCCAGAAAGCAGTGATAAAAAAGAACGAGCATTTATTTCAAAGGAAGAAAAATTCCCAGGATTAGAGAAACTGAGCAGAAGGAGATGCAATTTATTTAAGGAGGGTTTTTTTTTGAGTAAAGCAGTTTTCACATTTTCCATAAGGTACCTTCCTTTTGTACATCTTCCCAGCAGCTTATCTGCCACATTCTTCATTCAAATCCTTCCCTTAAGTCATCACTGCAGTAGCGCCTGCCTTTACCAACTATTAGCAATGTTACAGTAATGTCATAGCCTTAAACTTGCCAAGAACTGAAGAGCTTGCCAGGGCAAAAACAGAGGTAAATGCCAGATGAACTTAAGAAAAGAAAGGGAAAACACAGTCAGACTAAGTACAAAGGAGGAGTCTGCAAATCTCTCTTCTCATCACCCACTAAATGTTCATCTTTTAAAATTGCTCCTAGATTTTTTTTTTAGTCTCAAGATCACTGGCCGTGACTACTGTCTGACCTGATGTATGACCTGATTCAGTGAACACTTTGGCACCAGCATCACTTTAATCATGCTAGTCAAGGCAAGCTCCATTTGAACAGAGATAACACGTACATGTAAACACTTACAAGATCTTTAGTCTCAAGTTATCACACATAATTGAAGGGGAAGCATCTTAAAAGGGGGCTCTGGAATAGATTATCGGAATGGAAGATAAAAAAAATTGTGTATGTCAGTGTTTGTTCTTATTTTCATTTCATTAATGACAATATGTTTGTAACTACTTGCTGATTTTCTCTTCACATGGAGATAGCTTTTTTAGTTGATCTTTAAATACTGACTCATAGAGAACCCCTACTAAAAGGCCTATCCTTGACATACTTTCAACAAAAGAAATAATAGGACTTCCTACCCTACTGCTGTGTGAATATCCAGAATTTAAAAGATAACAATAGCAATGGTAGAACTATTGTGTGCAATGGATGTCCAAAGGAAGATGAAGATTTTAAAGCATACAAATGTAATCTGTGGGAGTAGAGTTCAGATTATTTATCATCCATGTTATTAAAAATGGAGGAAAAGAAATTAAAACTCTGGGCAGTTTTGGAAGCAGGACCTTTTCAAAAAGAAACAAAAATTTTCCATTAAAAAGATTCTTTATGGATCTGGCCTGGCAGACTCATGAGTTAAAATATGCCATTATAGCAACATGATATCTCATTAAGTAAAAATGATTTCTCAAGAAGTAGGAATATGGTGCTGTTCAGAAAAGAGGAAACCAGCCAGCCCCTGGATGCATCCTTTGTATCAGGAATAGCTGGTTTTCCTGGCCTTGGGAGGCAGGTGCTAAAATCTTACAGCTGAGAGCTGTAAGGCATATTTCATGTACTGCAGGAGACAATGGGTGGAGAAGCTTCTGAAGCGGTTCATAGCTAGGAAATGGCAACTACTGCCCAAGGGCCCTCCTGCCCCATCGCAGGATGGGGACATCACTGGTCTGAATGTCCTGCTGAGCCCTAGAGCGTCCCCAAGATGTTGGCACCAGCAGCCCCAGATGGCTGACTCCTTCTTGCATCTGACATTAAAACTGAGGCAAGAGGAGGCTGTGAGAGCCTTCCTCCGCAGCCCTGCTAGAACAGGACATCCTAGGTTTAGGACCTTCTGACAGGAAAAAGGACTCCTGTTTACAGCAACTTGACTAGCAAGGGAGCAGGTAGAAAAGAACCCTGTTATCACAACTTTCTCCTAGTTGAATGATATGGAAATTTATCTCCTTTGGGGAAAGGCTCTCTTTACACAACACTCACAAAAATTTCCATCAGAAGGTGCAGATCTGTGTGAAACCTGGCTCTGTTTATTTACAGCAGTTTGAGCCAGAAAAATCCAAACACCCTTGATCTCAACAACTTACTTCCCATTACAGAGAAGGCTTTCTGCCAATACTGTCTAGGATGGAGAAATGAGGAAGAGGCAAATCTGGGGGAGGCATATTCATACACCAGTGGGAGAGCAAAACAGTGGAGGTAAGAGCAGCGCGGTGCCAGCCAGACGGGCTTGCCTGGAGCTGAGAAAGGCACCCCATAGGTGCCTTTGCCTAAAGCACAGCTTGCCATGCCTGCGGTACCCCTGCCTCCCCCCCTCATCCCCCAGCCTGTTAGTGAGATTGCGTGGGGCTTGCAGCCCAGTATAGCCCAGCATGTGCCAGTATGGCATGACTTGTCACAGCTGGGTATGGCCAGTCCTGCTATGGGACATGCCAGCACAGCATGGCATGGCACAGTTTGGTATAGTGTGAGCCAGGCCATTATGGCCCAGCACAGCATGGCTCAGTGCGGCACGGCACAGCTGCCCGCCCCTCGGCTCAGCTGCACGCTGCCTGAAACCCACAGACCCCGTGCTTCTCGGGTCCAGCCCCAGCCCCACTCTCCCTCCCTGCATCCTGCACCCAACTGAAGCTACCTTTGAGCAATGCAAACCAGCCTGTTTTCCTGAGTCTTGATTCATGTATCTTGCCACTCCAACCATCCAGGCTTTCCCTAATGACACATTAACCCATGCTATTATGAAATCAATCTTGTACTGGGCTTGGAAAATGTTAATTACAAAGAAAATTATGAAGCTAGCAGGACTGGTGTGGTGCTCCCAGTACCAGCGTGAGCTGTGCACAGAGCAGTGAGCACAAGGCAGGCTTGCCCCGCTTGGTATGCAGAGGGAACCTGTGAGGCTCTGTACTGGCCAAATCAGAACAAGATAAAATATGTTCATATCTATTAATTTGAGACAACATCGTTATGTATAGTAGTGGCTGTTCTGGATCAAACAGTAGATAATCTGTAATTCCTCTCTGATTTTGCCATTCCCCTAAGGTATGACATTATTAATTTGCCTTTTACTCAAGCGATTAGCTGAAATTAATCTCTGAACCATTGGTAATCATCTCATAGATAACTACAAGGCCTGGAAAAGAGAAATGGTACACATTCAGCTCCAAAGAGATGTCAGAAATGATAAACTCATCAGCCTAACTTCATGCCCTGGGGAGTTTTGGCATAAAACACCAAAGAGTGAATATGTTAGTGCCAAGATAAGGCACTGATAACCATCCTCCCACAACACCCCCCCACTCCCCCAATCTGTTATTAGATGAACCAGTCCAATTTTCTTCTTTAAGAGGATAACGAGGCTAGCAAGGAAGGGAGAAATTGTAGATGTATGTATAGCAAATAACCACCTATGTAGTAGTACAGCAGAAAAGTATGTGGGAACAAAAGTATTTTACAACTACAGATGAGTCAACTAAATAGTATCATTCTGGGATGAATGAACAGGGCTATCATATTTTAATCAAGGGAAGTAATTATTCGGCTCTACTTGATCCTTTTAAAGACTCATTGGAAAACTTTGTCCTGATGGCAGATTTTAGAAAACACAACTTAAAGCAAAGCTTAAGGAATTAGTTTGTTCATTTAAAAAAGAGGTTATGGGTAGAGATTTTAACAATTTTTCAACGCATGAATGGATGTTATAAAAATGTAGTGCTCAGCTGTTCATCATCCTTACAACAGCAAAATGCTTCATATGTTAAACATATATCTTCTTTGCCGCAAATGAGGATGGTTTATTTTCATCATTCTGTTTTATAAAGTCCTAAAACAACTTGTGTAGGTAGGTAGTATAATAGCCTTCATTGCAGTTTTCCAAGAAAGTGGACAAATCTGAACACACTTTAGCAGCCTTAATGCATAGAGTTGGACTATACTATCTCCTGAAGTCCTTTCTGGCTCTGCAGTCTTACATTTCTACAATTCTGTTCTAGTTCATCTTTTAGACAGAAAACTCTTTGAGGCAGGGTGTGTCACCATTGTGTTTGTGCAGTGCCTGAAACAATGATGTCCTATATAGTACATCTGTCTGCGGAATTATCTAGAGAGTAGTCTAGACTTAATGCTGCAGATCACAAAAGCTTGTCATGACAAGCAACACACTGGAAGAGATAATGTAAATATGCCTAGGATGGTTATCTAAGATATGTATTTAAGTTTATTTGTTTATATTTTCCAGTATGGATGTATACAGATACAGATCTTCTGTATATTGTATCTTAATCTGTATACCATATTTTTCTGGCCTGTGATGCTTTATCGTCATTTAGCTAAGATAAGACTATTAACAACGGTTTTACAAAGCTCTAGTTTTAATTGATTGGCATGCTATGGAAAAGAAAATTGTTCTAATTCTTCCAAAGTTTCCCTACAACCTTTGATCCACCCACATACAATTAAAGCTGGGTACAGAAAATTTTCTGGTCTCATAAAATTTACAAAACAGAGGTAGTGTTATTCCACAGTGTGGAACTTCCACCAGTTTTCACAGCTTTCCATAAAAAGCAAATCCAAAACCCTAACCAACTAACCACAAGCACCCTTAACCCTACAGGACTAAGCCCAGCCCCAAAACAGCTTCCTGCTTATGGCACTCACATGGGGTGAAGGGTACTTGGGTAGGGATGCCCGGTTTACTGGAATCAGAGCAGCACATTGAAGCTCCCTGACTGTATTTTAAAAGAGCCTGTCAACGGAATCACTTCGTGTTCTCCTTACCATCAGTGGAGAGAAATACCTATTTCCAGACTGTGATTCATCCCATCTTAGGTGTGCGTCTCACACATCTTCCCCTGGTGTGGCTTCTGCAGGCTGGAAACACGCGGTGTAAGTGCCCCTCTGCAACTGGCTCAGGAGATGGTTTTGTGCGTGGCCAGTGGCTGAAACTCAGATACCCACTGCAGGCTGAAATGAGGATCTCGGGGTTTCAGTGGAACCTTCAAACTGAACTTTCACGCCCTCTGTGAATTTAGCTCATGTTCCCTTCTCATTCCTTGCCTGTCTTGAGAAATAAAACCAGATGCCTTTTAGACTGTAGATGGTGGTAGGGCAAGATGTACAGAAAATGAAAGTCCGTCAGTCATGGATGGATATTTAGGTAGTACCGCTGTACTTCATGCATGTATCAGTTGTCAGGCAGTGAAATCAGCTGGCAGTGGGCTGTAGGAGTGGATTTCTAATACATTGACTGTTACCTCTTCTGAACTTCAGAGCTGAAAATATTGATGAAAATTCCCTAATCACAAAACAGGGTAGGTGCCATAAAGGAAGTGCCTTTTCCTACTAGTGTTGTATCAAGATTTTCCAGCAAAGATGAACCTAAAATATTGTATTATGACTTGTAGACTTAGGTGTTATTCAGACAGATAAAGAATAAGTAACACACAAGACGTTCCTTGAAATTTGATCTGTGGTCCCCTGTACTTAGACATTTTATGAGTAGTATATTATGTAGTTACTCTTGCAATAGTTTCTCTGTTGAAGAAATTTGGGTACAGCAGATGAGCAGCAGATCATATACAGAATTAGATGGGTCTGTCAGTAATCGTTTTTGTACCAGTGACAGAGCCTTGGAATTTCAAATAGTTATTCATGTATGCATAAGCAATTGCATATATAAATGTTTGCCAAAGCTATATTATATTCTGTATATGACAGAGGTTTCCCTCTAGAAAAAAATAACCTGATGCATTCTTAGATATTTTTGCAGAAGGTCTTCTAACATCTCTTCCAGTTTGATTTTATACAAGGATTGATGCAGACTATAATGTTATAATTGAAACAGCATTTTTTAATCCATTTGCATATTAGCTCGTGGTAAAATTAATTTTGCTGACATGCTACATGACTTTTCCCCTTTTTAAATTTTGACTTTTTGGACAGCGTCTGGCATGATGGGAGTGCTGACTCTGTTGACAATCTTTGGGAAATGTCATGGCACAGAGAATAGTTATCTGGTACAGAGAATAGTTATCCAGCACAGTGAGACAGAGGACATAAAGAATACTAAGCATTTCGAAGTGAATCAGACCTCCAAACTATGAAACTGTTTTAAAAATCATAGCATTTTACCACAAATAATTTTGGGAGGAGAGACTTGGCCTTCTTATTTTTGAACTGTTATTATTGATGGTTTTCCACCTTTCTCTGTAGTTTTAAGAACAGTTAACTTACTTTTTTCCTTTTGTTCTTTTTCTTTTTTAAGATGAAAGCTGGGAGTTTCACAGAACTCTGGAAACTTAAATTAACGGATTGCATTTAATGAAATTCATGCAATTGTGAACAGCACTGGGATCCTACCTGGGATCCAACTCAATAAGACCTAGAAAGGGAAAAACCATCTGTTTTTCATATTAGATTTTTACTTTCTGGGAAAAAATCTTGCAATAAATGTAGTTCTGACGTTCAGCTCTAGATCAGGTACCACTGCAGTAAATGAAACAGCTTCTGCTGATTTCAGTGAGAGCTGAGGCAGACCCTCATAAGCAATGCTTTTTTTCCCCCATCTTTGTGTTCAGGAAACAGTTCAGTACTTTTGACAATTTGCTAACCCACTTTAAATATAGGGAACCTAATGGAAAAAAAGAACTTTAATGTCAGATCAAACCAGGCACATGAACGTACCTCAGTATAACTTCCTTTTAGGCCAATAGGAACTTTCCATTGACTTACCCAGGCATTGAATCAAGGCAGATAAATCAAAGCCTAGCCATAAATTTAAAATCTGAATGGAATCTAAATAAAACTGATATCCTTGAGAGAGGTTCTAGGTAATAAGCTTAATACATTCCTAAACCGAAATTCAGATGGCAAGTGCACAGCAGTACAAAAAATGGAGGCAGAGTGCATCAAAGTGTGTGTGGGAATTGCTTTGTTGTTGAAAGCATGAGTAGATTTAGCAGCAGATCAAACTTAAATTAAATTATCAAACATATTTTTAGACTATTTAATGTGTAAAAAATACTAGATGCATCTTTTGAACAGGTTCTTGCTGCAAGAAGTAATTTTGCGAAAGTCCTATGGAAGTAATATCTGCAGCTCTGGCTGCAGTCTGTATCAGCACATTTAATCAAAAATAACTCAAAGCAGGACTTGCGTAATGTCAGTGATAGATGTGTCAAATCAGGGCCTGCGAATACTCTACACAAATGACATTTATTAAGACTGGATTCTGTTAATGACACTGCATAGGACTGTGTTTGGCAAGCAGTACAGATAAGTGAAGTAATTGTACGCTGGCAGTTGGACTGCTTTGTCCTGCCATCACTCAGATATGCTCCCAGCTTTCCCCATTTCAGTCCTGACATGCTTTTGTCTTTCTGATGTCCTTACTTTTGAACAGAGTTACTAGTAATAATTACAGTAATGCCATTTGGTTCTAGTTGCAGATGAAGCCTGAGTGACCCTAGTCTAAAAAATAAAGAGCGAATGGAAACTGCCACCACAAGCTGAGATACTACTGTGTGTGAGGATAGGTGCCAGCATTGCTACCATCATTTTGCCAAAATGTCTAAGTACCAATAAGTTGTCTACATGCGACCAGAGAAGATTAAAATGGCATCACTAGTTCTGGGGCATTCTTTATAGAAGCAATGAATAACGTTTCAATTTTGAGTCTGGCTTTTCTCGCATTTCGCTTTCTTCAAAGCTTTGGTTTGGACCAGGCTGTTTCTGCTAATCCTTCATTGTTCTGTGGCAGAGCTGGGAGTTTTCAGTTAGTATTGTAAATGTTTGTTCGGGTCTACAGATGTTAATGAAGGTTTTGCAATGACTCATGAGACCTCAGACCGTGATTCATCTAACTTCTACTGAAAATTCTTTCCAGAGCCAGGTCTCCCAGACTGCGAAAGCTTTGTCCTATGCTCTCATGCGCTATATGCCAGGCTTTGAGATCTGATTCATGCCCTCATCAGAATCCTTGAGCCTTTAAACTCAAATAGCTTTCAAAGGGATCGGATAAAATTTAACTTTTAGTCTTAAGTAGTTCTTCATGCAGTATTGCTATCACTTCAGTGTATTCCTACTTATCTCTTTCTGCAATTTATCCTCCAGATTACTCTTTCTCTTTCCTTCTTGCCCAGCTGTGTCTTACACTCAGAATATAATGTTCTCCGTGACTCATATTCCAGGCAAAATGCCATTCATCTTAATAGAGTGAAACAGAGTATATTTTCCTTCTATTAATTTACCCAAATCTGGCTTTTGTTCAGATCATTTTCTGTACTTTCAAATAAATCTTACTTGTTCCTAACGTCTTCTAGCTGAGGATCTCATCACACTTTACAGTTTAATAGGTTAGACCTTATAACTTCACTATGAAGCATGTAAATAATAAGATTTGTTGGTTTTTTCAAATGAAAAATTCAGATAACCTACCAAATTTGTTAATGATTATAAACTGGTGAATGAGCTGTGATCTGATTCAGTATCTCATTATTCCTTAGCCTGAGCTTAACTGCTACTTACTTGGTACATAAGCAGAGTTTCCTAGGTGAACATGCATGTAAAACTCACATTTTTGGAGGTGAAAATTCGGGTGTGATCTGTATCACTTAACAAGTTTGGTTTTAAGTTGGGACAGAAAGTTAGGAAACACAGTTCTGGCACCCGTGGCCATTTTTATTCTCTAGAATAGTTCTGTCTTGTAAGTTGAAAATACTGATGTGGTCTGTATCACAAAATGGCTTTCTTTTTGTAAGCTGCTTGCCAAGTCTAGAGAATGAGCATCCTCATAGATGCTCATAGAGGCACCCACCAATTCATCCCTTCTGGGCCTGAACATCACGATGTGAGCAGTAGCTGTTTATCTCAGCATCCCTGATAGCTTTTGGAGGAAAATTATGGTGGATCTATTTCCAGCCTCATATTGGGAGTGATGTGGTTGACCTGTGCATTATGTGCTATTCAGGCATATACAGTGGATATGTTGTTATTTTTCCTTTTCTCTTGTCTCCAGTAAAAAAGGGTTAAATTCAAACTATTTATTTGATGTTTTGCTTGCTAGCAGGGAATTTTTGCTTTTGCAATATCATCTATTTTGCAGATTCCTGGCTTTGGGCTTGAGTTGATGCTGCGTAGGTGGTTTTGTAAGGACACCTAGAAATTGAAGCTAGCCTTTTGAAGCTAACCGGTCTTTGGCAGATGATCTACAATTACAATGTTAGGAAATGAGGCTTTGCCCGCGAAGGAGTGCTTAAGGCAGGACTGCTCAAGGTCTGGGAAACAAGGCTGCATTTGGCCCACAAATGCAGTACTACTCTCCGGCTCGTGCTCATCCCCAGATTGTGTGAATTGTAGCCATGTGTCAGCAACACTTGCCGATGTACTTGGGATTTCCCTGGGTTTCGGAGAGTGGCGTCGCAGCAATTGGCTGCCCAGACAGACATGAATTGAACCTTGAGGTGGCTGATTCTCAGAACAGGGTTTTTAACCAAAGCCCTTATTTCCATTAGATCCCTAATGAATGTGTAATAGATTCATCTCCTGTCACTGGCCTTCTCTTTCTTTAAGAATATTTAACCTAACTTTGCAAGATTTAACTGTGTCAAAATGAGATTGAAAATGACTCCATCCTAGGAACCTGATCTACCAACATACCGTGAGAGTGACACAGTGCACCCAGCGGGCGTGTGAAGTAATGCTAATCTGCAGAGGAACTGCGCGGGAGGTTATGGACTTATATTTGTTTCACAAGCAAAGCAAAGCAAATTCCTGAAATATTTCACTATAAATTGTTTTCCAATTTGTAATGGCAATTGTGAGTCTTCTGTAAACCTTCTCAGTGTCTCAACACTGAATTTAGTGGAGATCAATCACACACATGTCAAATAGGCCCCTTCACTTTTGATTTATAAGTACATTTATGGATTGCATTAGTGCTCTTGGCTACAGAATCAGATCAGAAGCTGAATGCTCAGCAGACAATCTGCCTTACTCATTGCCAAATCCTTTCCAATGTCACATCTTCACAGGACAGATCTTCCAGCTTTCACCTGTTGTCTGAATATGATCTGTATATTTTCATCCTAGATCTATAACTTCATGTTTGATTATATATTCTGCTTGTGTCCAGTTGACCACGCCACCCAGATTATTCTGTATTATTGACTTGTCTTTGTTCTTCACAACGCCTGTAATCTTTGCTGTATCTCTAAACATCATCACCAGTTAAGCATAGGTATGCTGTTGTTTTCCCTTCGGTATGTTTGTCTGTCCTTTGCACCCTCCCACCACAGCTTCTGTACCCAAGTTTGTTGAGGCAACATGGTTCTGGTAAATGCAAGATGCACAAACAACAGAGACACAGTGCCTTCTGTTTGTTCAGTCTGCTTTATGGTGGGCTCTATCACATCATTTCTGTTGCTTATGAATGGGGCCTCACTGTAAGCCTGTGAGCCTACTGGTAAGAGATACTTGCAGTCTTGCAGACCAAGCTTCTAAAAGTAACTTGATTCATTTACATACATGCTGCTGCCACAAAAGACACGAAGACACAGCCCAGTTCTCAGGGAACAATTTTATATCAAGAGCAGATCCGAGGAACCTTCTTAAAGACTTGTGTTAGAAGGATTTAAGAAATGCTACTTATTTATCCACTGAGAAAATAGACTCTCTGTCCAGCTACATTGACATGTATGAGATGTTCCTCATGATAATCCTTCTGATAGCAGGACCAGGATCTAGCGTCTGTACTGACAAATAACCACATGAACTGAGCCCGTTCCCCAAGACTCAGAAAAAGATAATTGCACCCTCTTGCATATCCTTGGCAGACAGAAATTCCTCTTCCCACAGAACTCCGACTGTATACAAACAGGAAAATCTGGACTGGGAAAAGAAAACCGTGTCAATAACTTGAAACAATAGAGTCTCAGAATTGAAATGCTAATGAGGTGTCAAATATTCCTTCTTTTTCTGCCCTTTCTTGCTAATAATTTAATAGCAGTCTTCCAGCAAACTATCAAGTTCATTATCTCACAGATAATAGTCTCATACAAACTGCCTCAGGAAAGTACGATACTGGCTTGCAGAATGGCTACAGATTTTTTTTTCCCAAATATTGCTATAAAGCAGTACTCAGTGGATATTATGCATTTCTCATTTAAAGTTATGGCAAGTTGTTTTTCATTCACTAGAGTTTGGTCATACAGTGAGACCAGTAAGACTATCAGATGGGAAAATATGTTTTTTATTCAAGAAAGTTCTAAATCTAGAAGTTAAAAATTTTTAGCATCTTTTTTATTATGTAGGCACAGATACAGTTTGCAGCCATTTGCATTTTTTAACCTTGCAATCAGTGTCTGTAGTTAAGTTATAAAATAGGTCAAGTAGTATTTTTATATCTATCAAGAATAACCTTTTTTTAATTAGAAACACATTTTTGGAAAGTTTGGCTTTGTATGTTAGAGCTTAAGCCAACCTGTAAGTGTTAGGCACCAGGCTAAAACCAAGGGTATGACCCTGATTACCTGCTTGCCACAGGGCTCTTACAGGTTTCTTTGAACCACTTTGTACCAGTCACTGTCAGAGGAAGGTTTTGGACTAGAGGAATCTTGACCTGCCCGT
This sequence comes from Larus michahellis, assembly GCF_964199755.1. Lineage (NCBI taxonomy): Eukaryota > Metazoa > Chordata > Aves > Charadriiformes > Laridae > Larus > Larus michahellis. The sequence continues at coordinate 35,346,451 of NC_133898.1, forward strand.
GCTGGTAACATCCCTGTATTGAAACTTCATTTCTGAATTGCTGTCCTCTCTGTAGACTCCAGCACCAAATTACCTGTGAGTTAACCTGTGGGTTGCTGTCATCTTGTACAGAATTTTTTTCCGTCACTTCCTAGGAAATGAGAGATTTTAACAGTAGATTTTGAACTAATTCACAGAACTGCACAGAGACCAAACTACGCCAGTATTGCCATTGTTTTAAAGTCAGCTATTCTTTATGTGTGGACCCTTGGCACCATCTAGTGTTTGAAAATGTAGACCAAGTCTAGACCACTGAGCACAGACCATCACTACAAATAGGTTTGAGCCGTAATAAAAGCTAGGGGTGCTGGAAGCCATCACCTAATTAATTTCACACAATTAAGTTTTTCCAGTTACAGGATACAAATGTACCAGAGTAGGATATGCAAAAGTCTTTCCATGCCTGTGATTTCCAATCCCTTGTCTTTCCCACAATGTTACACTGGCACTAGTAGATCAATTCAATGTCAGAAATGAACATCAGTGTGTCCACTAGTGGCAAAAGTACAGTACTTTTCATGGGAATAAGTGTGGTGTTAGGTAAATCTTCAAGTACAGCTTGAATGGAGAAAATGGTTTTCTGTTCCTGTTCTAGATAGGGGTGTCTTCTGACCCAAACCATAACAGCAGCCATCTGCATCCCAAATTTAGCTGCTGATTATCCCCCCTTTGAGGGAATGATGTTGACCTTCCAGTTCTTTCATGGGGTTCTTCAGAAACAGAATCATAATTATATATATATGTACTGTATAATTGCATATGCTACTCTGCAAAAATCTACCAGCAATGGTTTTCTGACAACAGTTTGTACTTCATGAGTTTGCTATCAAAACATTTGTTTTAATTAGATAAATAAAGTGTGTATAGTTTTAGCATAGATTTCTATGGCTTCTAACAAAGCTGAGACAGCGTAGCCTCTGATTTCTGATACCTCAGGACCATTATTTGCAGCAGCTGAGTGAAAAGATCATGTGCAATGTGCAGTGTGGTTAGCCAAGTGTGAAAGGGAAAATTGCAGTGATAGCAAATTGTACTTCCTTCTACGTGCTATGAGAAATGTGGTCAGGCAAAAAAAATGACATCCCTTTGTCAGTTTATGCCAGGCCGAATGAAAGCCAGAGAGAAGAGATCTCATTTTTAACTGATAGCTTTGTGTTGTTCTTGTGACTCCATGAATGTGACCCAGCTGCTGGTTATTGAGGTATTGCCAGGAATGGCTGGGAAAAGACAATCTGCTATAGATGACTAGAGCTAGAGGCAGAGGATGCGTGGAAGACAGAGAACAGAGAGAAGCATTTAAATTAAACTTAATGGATTTTCATACATATACTGAAATTGGCTACGCATGGAACAGATTATGAGTGCTTTCCTGGGGAAGTAATCAGCTGGACTAGAGAGCCTGGCCTGTCATTAAGGAAATAATTATGATTGCATTTCCATGGCTATCAAAGAATTGGACACCTGGCCTAAGGCTGTCCTGGTCACTCCCTCGCTCGTCAACAGAGAGAGGCAACATGTTTGGGAGGTGATTCATGCTGCATCTCCAAGGCATTTATTTTAGAATGGGGTGAATCTAGAGCTCCGGAGGTGGTTCTTCATTTCCCAGACTGTAGAGGAGACCGAAAGGGGCTTAGACGCGATGGCAGTTTTACATCAGTTAGGTGGGATGACTCCTCTGCTAAGTCGGAGGCAGAAGGAAGGCGAGGAGAAGACATCTGAAGAAAACTGTACTGTTAGTGGTGTGAACTCTCTTCTCTGTACTTTATTCAGCATACTGAGGGTAAAAGCAATAGGCATGACAGCCTTGAGACCCATGCCCTGCCTGTAAGTATATAAACTGACCTGCATGCACTTGACATCTCTGTTCCCCACTGCCCTCTGCCTGTGGACTCCATTTACATTTGCTCCAGTAATTGTTTTGTTGTACTAAAGGTCCGATGAATACAAGGGTCTACTCATAAAACCAGGATCAAGGCTTTCTCTTGGCAGGATCAAGGCTTTCTCTGGGGACTGATTGCACCCAGGTCTCTGTGCAAACTGATTGTGTCTGGGGGATGCAGGCCCTGAGGCTCTCTTTCCTCACAGCTGTCATAACACAACATGATCTACCCTCATCTCTCCCTCAGAGTCAGCTCAAGGGTCTTACGCAGGGCTCCTCACAATCCTTTCAGCAGAGGAGAACCCAGGGTTACATGAGTCACAAGCTGAGCGTGAGTCAGATATGTGGCAGGATTGCAAAACAGACAAATGATGTTCTGGGAAGTGTTAATAATAGGGCCATACGTGAGCCAAAGAAGGCCATTTTGGGGGGTCTGTTTGGCACTGGATTTTTCTTTCACAGCTGGAATTGACAGTCCCATTTTGGGCACTGTGTTTTAAGAAGAGTGAAAAACTAGAGAGAGCTCAGAGAAAAGCAATGGAGATGACAGGCAGTTCAGAAATCCTGAGCTCTGAGAAAGGACAGAAGGAAGCTAGGCTGAAAAAAAAAAAGGAAACTGAGAGAAAGGGAAATACAGCAATCTGCTGAATATGTCTTCAGTTGTCATGAACTTGATTCAACTGTTGTCTATGTCTAGTGCAGGTGAGAAGTTAAGAAGTAATTACCTTAATTTGTAACAAGAGAGATTTAGATTAACAATAAGAAAAAAAATCCTAGTTATAAGGGAAATGAAGAGTAGTGTGAGGGGATGCTGCCTGCTGTCATTGTGGAATCACCTTCATTGGAAGCTGTTAAGAAATAAGCATCTGTCAGGAATAGCTTGATACACGTCATTCTGTGCTGGTGCTGGAGAATGGACTAAATGATACCAGGAAATCGCTTCCAGCTATAGATCTCTACGTCTCATTAATGCTGTCAAAATTCAGGAAAAACTGTATTTACTTTGCTCAGATGCAGTGACAGATACATGTGAACTTTCCCATCAATTTAACAATATGCCTACCTTTTTTTCCCTAGAGCTTGTATTCCTTGGCTGCCTCTGGATGTGCAAATTGCAGCGGAGGCTGGAACCCCCTTGTGCCTGACCACCAACCTGTGAGTACCTGTCTTGGACAAGGACCGTGCTGCCTTCCTCCATGCATTTCTCCCTTCCATCCTGGATCACTGCACTCATAAGAACAAAAGTAACCCAAGCTAATTCAGAAGTGTCTACCTGTACTCTGTATTGTATCGTACACAGATAATGGCATGGCATGGGGGTTAATCAATGTAATGCCTTGTCTCAGTAAAGAGCCAGTAAAAACTAAATGCAGTGAACCTATTTAAATGTCTGTATCACATATATTTAAATTTAAAGTACAGACCAACATAGAATGTAAGGTCCTGTGAAAGATACATTCCCCACTGAATTGTGCCATGTAGAAGCCACAGGGGCAGGAGTTTACACTTTATTGTAAAGTGAGTAAGAAGTTCTCCAGCTGCCCAGATCTCTAAAGACAATAAATAGCTTTTTCTGTCTGATGCAGAAACAGAAGAGGGGGGAGGAAAGTTACTAATGGTGACTATCCTTTGGTAAGAGGAAGAGGCAATGGAGCCATACGAATTAAACATTTCATATACTCCCATTTATTTGCTTACATACCTCCTGCTAGAGATACCGTGCCTCCAACACAGAATACAGATATCAGAATCCAGTATTAAAAGGGATCTCGTAGCTCACTTCCTAAGGTGTTTATAATTGTAAGTCATCCTGGAGATTTTACAGCTGATACTAAAAAGAGAACAGTTTATTGCCATATTGTGTCTTGAAGGTTATATGTGCCTACACTCTTAAAATAACGACCTTGTAAGATAAGAGCTAACAAAGGAGGGTAACATAGTAGTTAGAGTGTAGTTCTTCCAGTCCTGCTGTATGGTATTTTAAATAGCAAGCTGTAATATTTAATAAACCAAATAAAGAGGCTTCCAAATTCGCAGGAGAGATAAGTAGTGGAATAGCTAGAAGTTCATCTAACAGGATACTTTCTTCTGTCTCCTTCATCTGCAAGGAATATTCCCAAGACAATTAACTCAGAATTCAGTTGGGAAAATAGTAATTGTTTTCCACTCCTGTAATCAGGAAACTGAAGTCAGAGCAAAGTACTTAACTTCTCTTATTACAACCACAGCCGTCTGTAGGGTTCCCCCCACCCCTCATACACCCAAATTGTTTGGTGTTTGCATTCAGTGAATTTAGCATTTTAGGATAGGTATGTGGACTGTACATGCAGCCTGAATGTTCAGGAGTGAAAAAAATTAATGCAGAAATATTACAAAGGGTTGATTATAGTTGCATGTTACCTTCTATGTACTTTATTTCAAGTTGTCCACTCAACAAGATTATAGCTGGCAAAAATTAGTTATGACTGAGAGGGATGTGTTCAAAGTTCAGGAGTAGCTTTCCAGCTTTAGTGGGTCAGATTCTGGCCATTTCCATGACTCTTTTCAAGGAAAAAGAGACTCCTTCCTGAGCACCCACTGCTGAACCACTGAGGTCCTGCAGTGTTTTCAAGTTCCTTGGGATAAGAGCTACTAAGGCTGGAAATGGAAAGCTACTCAGTTTCTCCAAGGGTGAAACTTTTGTTTTGCGAAGTCAAAAGGAGTTTTGCTACTGTTTTGAATAAAGACAAGAATTCTTCTCAGCAGGGAGTGACACAGGTAGCAGGCAGTGTTTCCTCCAGCAGTCTCGGAGGAGGGACAGAGCCTGCCTTGCTGGGGAGCAGGGACTACGAGGAGACTATGAGGACTCCTCCTCCATCCTGGATCTGGATGGAGGGTCTCGTAACTCTCAGCTTGGACTCAAAGGCAAGAAGTGGAGAGGCTGCAGGTCATCCTGCATGTAATCTTCTCAGTCCTTTCACCCTGAGTGTTAGGTTTAAGGAAGATCTTTAAGAAGTTCAAGCTGCTTCTACAGGAGTAAAATGTTCCTCTGTGGTGGATTCTTTAGCTGTTAACCTGTAACATCCTGCATGGTATCCATACTGGGAAAATAAGCCTTCTTTAGAGGCGTGCGGTAGCTTGCTAGAGGAGCCTGCCAAAGACTGGCTGAGCAGCTACTTCTCTTTCATCTTCATGACCATACTTAGCACCAGGCCCACTGGCATAGGGAAGAAATGAGAATCTCTTCTAAGGACTTACTACTCCTGCATCTCTGCTTGTGTCCCCGAAGTAATCCCGTTCAGTTACATACCAGTTCTGGTGTCTGCTGGGTGGTATGGTATGTGAGTTACCCCAGTCTCTGGCTCCTGTCTGTGCCTTCTATCATCTTTGCAAGATTTCATGAACTATTGATTGGAAAAATTTAAAGAATAGAGGGACAACTGATCAACACTGGCTCCTGAACAAGGCACAGTCCCTTAAATGTGCCTGTGCAAAATTGACAGCTCTTCTAAAAATGATTGCTTGCACATACAGATGCAGGAGCTGGTTGGCACCACAGTGTATGGATTTCATCAACTACCCTGTTTAGGTGCAGCCATGAGTATTAGACACTAGGTGATTCAGTTGCCTAATTAGAAGCATCTAGTGTATTCTTAGACACTGACCAGCCTCCAGCTGCTGCTGCAAAAGGGCTTGGATTTCCTGCAAGTCCTTATAATATCTGCCAGACCAATGCAGATGTCTTGGACAAGCTAGGTCATCCAAAACAGCATAGATTCCCACCTTAGATCTGTCCTGATCACTCCCAAGATGTCTGTGGAACTGGGAAAATGGGATACATTTGAAGTTAGAAGCTTGTATTTTCTGTATAGAATAAAAGGGTTTCCTTTGTCTTAGTTAAATGGGTCATTAGGAGAACTATAAGCCCTTCATGGGTTTGTGCATGAAAGGAAATCCAGAAGGTCATGAGCTGTCACATGCAATGAAAAACTGTAAGTACATAGTGTGTCTGTAATCTGTATGTAAACCACAGTGAAAAGTGCCAGTTTTGATGTCACCTGACTGTTTTCATGCAATCAAAGGCTGTGGAGTCCTTTGATTAAGAATTTATGAGATTTCAGTGGCAGCAAAGACTGTCACTATTTAAATGTGAGTAGACTCTTGTGAGAACTCAAGTCATTGTGTGATAAGAAGAATGTACTGGTTATGAGACTTGCATGCTTCATTGCAGTTTTCTACATTTATGGGTTTCTTTCCAGAGATGACTTAAATATGCTTCGTGCCATGTGACTCAAGCAATTTCATGAAAGAAGTAAAATGAAATAAAATGGAAATAACCTGAAATCTTAATCATTGCTCTAGAAGCACATAATTTTATAATGTATCTTACAGTAGTAAGGTGACATGGAATTCTTAAATCTAAGTTGTCACATGTAATGGCAAAGATAAATGATGAATTCTAAAACACTAAAAACATGAACAAAAAAAAATCCCAAACCCTTATGATTTTGGGGTGCTTCATCATGAATTTGGAATACTTGTCATTAGCAATACCAAAATAAGATGTTGGGCTTTAACTTTTCAGGGTATTGAGGTTGTTGTGGCTGTTCAAGCACATCACACCCTGTGTCTTGCACCACTGGTCTACACTGGAAACCTCAGTTTTTCCAGTAGCTCCAGGCTGAAGTTCAGCAGTTGTTAACCTGGTGTGCCAACAATCCCCCACACCTCTCTTACTTTGTACTCCGTAACTTCTGTGACTTCTGAATCCCCTACAGCCAAAGTGAATCTGTAAAAGCAAGTCATTGCAAGATTTGCTCACCCAGACATCCAGACTGAAGGAAAAGCAGTTGCAGGGAAAGGATTGTGGATTAGGAGAGGGTGAGTGCACTGCCACGCTCCTGTGGGCATGCCCCATGGGCAGCTTGTGGCATTTTGGCAAACACAACTAGACTTCAACAATCTTTCACAGTCCTGTTTGACCCTGTTAGAGAAGCAATCACCCTTCAGTCTTTCCTTAACAGTCTCTGCTTTCCCTTTGGAGTCGCTCCCCTACATACCCTAGTCATCTTCGTTGGTAACATCTGGGCATGTGATATCGTGGGCTAGCCCTGGAGAGATCATCTGCTGGCTGGTAATCAGACTTCTCCTCCATGAATCCAGTGCCCATCCAGGGTGTCTCTTTCCTTGTGGGATCTCCTTTGCAGGGAACTTCCCTTCTTGCTGCAAGAATCAGCCAGCACACATGCCCTACTGGAAGGCCCCTGGCATGGCTGATGCACATATATTTCAGGTTCTCCACAGACTACCAAGTGAGCAAATGACAGATGTGCCAAATGCCAACCTTTTGCCCTCAGCAACATCCTGGATGTTTCCTTTCTGCCTGGCTTAGAGCTAGAACGCAGCTGTTCTGGACATTTTGGCCATCACCACACTGGCTGCTGGGAAGGCAACCTTATTTGTTGGAGTCGCCGGCAGTAGCGCCACTACTGTGACTAGCCTGGAAGTGGATCTGTGACACACAGACACTCGGGCGCTGCATGTTCTCAGGCAAATCAGTTCGCTCAGTAACTCCAGCGTAGCCTCGACTGGCTAAAGGTACTGCACATGCAGCAGACAACTGCAAGAGAGTCTGGGGGTTGTGTCTTTTTGTGTTTTGGTTTGGTTTGGTTTTAACTGGCCAGCCAGCAAGCCTATCTTAGTTCTCTTCTGTATGCACTAGAGAAACTGGACACAGAGAGGCACCAATTAGCCAAAGCCCTTGTCAGTTCTTCTGTGCTTTCCATCAGGGCTTGTGTGTCCTGTGTGACGTAGGGCATTTGCTGTGCTTGGTGGGTTTTGTCACGCTTTACAAATCCTGTCTTGGGAACACCTAAATTTTGTACCCCCTTGTTGCTAGCACTTCCCCTCGGGGGCCCCAGTCTGTTCTGGTTATCTTCTTCCAGCCTTGGTGGACTGAGAACATTCCTCCTCAGCTGACCTTGGGGGAGTAAAAAGCAAAGGATTAGGTGAGACAGCATGCCTTGTAAGGTAGTAAAATGTTCTTTAAACTATGGTACACACTATGACAAGCCTTTTCCTGGAAGAAGATGTAACTCTTGAGAAAAAAATAATTATGGCTTATTATAGATAAGAGACGAAAAATGTTACCCAGACCTTACCCTCAGGATAGAACCTGAAAGAACAGATGTACTGCTGTGCAGTATATAGAAACACTCTGATGGACATTGTGATGGGCTGTTGACTCCCAGATGAAATGAGAGGAGAGAAACCAGGCTGTTCTCACTCTCTACCTTCCTGAACTCCTCATTAGACTTGCCCAGACATAGTGTCATCTAAGTCTGGTTGCACAGGGGTGGGCATGCCTGGAACAGTAGTACCAGGGGTGGATACACCTCCTGGAAAGCTGAGGGCATAGCTAGATTGATGCATACACACTTCTGGTATTCATTTTCTTGAGATCTGGATAAAACCCCACTTTTCAGTGCAAAGCAAGTGATTTGGGCTGTGCAAGACCTGAGTCTGAGTACATTGTGGCTTCTGGACAGCTTGTGGACAAACATCAGCTTTGACCTTGAAAGCGGAAAGCCATGGATATATTCAGGAAGAGCTAATTTTGCCACCTTCACTTCTCTGTGAGTCACTTGAATGACTTTCACATCCTTACCCCCTTATTCACACAGCAATGTACAGAGGAAAGATGACAGAAGTAGCAAGTCTGGGATTTGTTTACTTCTGTCTCAAGTCACCCATGTGAAATCAAGCTAGTAGACTTCTCCTCTAACTTGGATTTTGAATTTACAATGAAATTTTGTTCATAAATAAGTTATTGAATGGCTTTCTTATGACCAGGCCTGTCTTTTTTAAACATATATATGTATTTTTGCTCTCTCAAAAAGCTCCTTCTCTCCTGCAGGGAAAGAGGTAAACAGGCCTGGAGAGAGAAGGACCTGTGCAAAATTGCAGGATGCACTGAAGGAGCAGAGGGGGAGCAGGAGGAGTGAGGAGACAAGAGGTCATGCAGGGCAGGACAATAGGGAAGAGATGTGGAGACAGGCAGAACTGTTTACTTCAGAAGTATGCAGACTTCTGCAAACTCAGAGCTTTGTTTTGGTCCCTTTTGAGTCTGTATGAAAGACCGACTTTTCTGGAATCTATGGAATAAATGTCAAGGAGGTGAGAGCTAGGCCTCTAGTCTCCTTTTTTCCTGGAGCCTTCCTAATTTATCCATAGCTTTGCTCTAGCTCCTTAGCTTTCTGAGGTGGAACTTGCTCTATTTGACCATAAAGGCCAGATGCTCAAAGAGTGCAAACACACAAAAATTGCCTCAGTGGACACTGTTACTGCGTGACCAGGAGCCTTTAGTTTATTGTGTGGCCAGACAAGGAGAGGAGCGATGGAGCACACACTGAATCAGCACGTCGCACGAACAGATTGAACAATACATGGGAGGTGAGCTTCGGGCACGTGCAACAACGATGCTCTTGAAATGTTGATGCCAAGTCATTCTTCAGGATCTGTACATCTACAAAGCACTATTAAATGTGTATGTCAGCTAAGCAGATGTCATTAGTTCAAATAATGTGTCATTCTGTGATTGGTTCAAATAATGTTTGAGATTTTTTTTAAATGAAAGGGAAATGACTAAGAACAGAAAAGGTAAGCAATTATCTAAACAATGAGCTTTATTGCAAAAATATATAGTGGGCTTCGAGAGACAATTTCATATGATGCCATTCTAAATCCTAAAAATCATGTTAGAACACTGAAAAGCTGACTGGCATTTAACTGTAATGGAGCTGTAATACTAAGACAAATTTATTTGAAGAAATATTAAAAGTGCCAGGATAATTACGGTACTTATAATGCTCTCTACTCTCTTGCAAAGCCCTGTATTCTTCCCTGCTGACTTTTCCTCTAAAGCAAAATAAATGTTGGCAATAATAGTGGCTCATATCACCTTACAAAGCTGTAAAATCATATATCATAAGAAATGGGGATTCTTTGCCAATGAAAATAGAAAAAGATTTTTGCATTCTCAAATGTCTTAGCTTTTGGCATTTGGAGTAAAACCAACTCTTTTTGAAAAATAAAACATTATTTTATGTAAAACTTATGTTCCTTAGGAGTCTAGAAGCTATAAAAAGGGGCTTTCTTGAAATCACTGCATTTTTAAAAAACAATAATGCAACTCATATGTTTTCTAAAACAAATTTAATTAGTTTTTAGTAAATATCTCAGAAAAATGAGTAAATCTTTCTAGCAAGCCAACATATCATACCAGAATTTGCAGTTGTTTTTCAGTGTCTCGCTATTGTAGCATATTGATGAGATCAGTCAATAAAAGTTGAAGAAAATTTCAGAGGTGGAAAAATACGTTGTGATAGAATGAATGACACATGGGAATCCCGTAGCCACGGTGTCAGTGCTGTTACAGTGCTGTGTCAGTACTACTCTGTCAGAAGTGTTCAAATTACAGATTAATTCCATGGAAAACATTTACCTTAAAAAAAAGTATAAAGAAAAGTAAGCGAATCTTAGAAAATAATAATTTGAAGGTAATTTCAGCCTCTCTAACACTGCTTATTGTGCATCTGAATATATTTACTGTTCCTCGTGTGCGAGAGGACTCCCCAAGAACACGGGCTCTTTCTCTATGCCCCTTCATCTCTTCATTAATTCATAAGCCCTGCAGCCAGAAAGAATCATCGCAGATCATCTCGTCTCATTTCACAAATCAAGCCCACCGCTTCCAGCAGAAAGATACCCAGTCTGGTTTTTGAAATGGCAAATGCCACAGGGTCCACAAGCCAGCCTTCTCCAATTTCTCTGCAGCCCTTGAGGTGAGCCCTGGCCCCCCAAAAGAAGGGAACCTACCTCTGTGGAGTGAGTGACTTGCAAAAGCATAGGAAAGTAGGAAGGATTCCCTCGCAGTCCCTCTTGCTGAAGGAACGTATTGGGGCAGAATTTCCTTATGTGCAGAAGCCCAGAATGAAATCTACATAAGGATAAGGGCATTGAAAATTCGAGAGAGTGAAAGCTCCTCTTCAGACTTTTCAATTTTGACAATATTTACTGCAGATCACAGAAGTCACATCAGCAAACTGAGTATTTTTTTTTTCTGCCAGAGAATCTCAAATCACACAGCAGTGCTAAATGAATAGAAAAAAAATATTTCTAAGTCCTTTTCTTGGCCCATTTCATCGTAAAACGCATTTCAGTCATATTACAGAAAGCCCCCTGAACAGAGTATGAATCTGCCAAATTTTAGGCCCAAGGAAGGGGAAAAATGTTAGGAGAGATCTACAGATAATTCCTCAGATCCGGGAGAGACCTGTATTGCTGCACCAGTAGGTATCAATCTGCTGCAATAGCACCATAATTCTATACTGTGTGAAAAGATGTCCAAGAAAGTCAGAGATTTCAAATGCATTCAAATTTGAAGGGAAAGTGAAAAAAACAGTTGTCGTTATTCACAGTGTAATGAATTTCTGCAGTACTTTGTAAGACGCCCTTAATTATCAATGTAAGTTCAGAGCATGCTGAAAAAAGATATGACCATCTTTGTAACCATTCTGAAAACAGAGTTTAAATGTTAACAGGAATGAGCATTGTCCTGATAATGAGAGAACTGCACTACTGGCTACGCATTAAAGCAGAAATTTTGGTCTCGTTTGAACTGAGACACGTCAGCCACAAGTCCAGAGCAGTCAGCAGAGATCTCCGGATTTACTCCTATGAAAAAGACGACAGAGTCTGGTCCTGAATGAGTTTATTGCTTTCTGCTCTGCGCAGAAATCAGAAAGAGAAGAAAGATTTAGCTCATTTTAATCGAACACTTTGGTAAAGAGGCAAGTCTGCTCTAACACTCTTCTTATGTTTGTAGGGATAAAAGGGAAAAGAATAACAGAATGAAACCAGTCTTACAGAAAGACCACGTTATTGCCATTAAGTAAAAAAAAATTTTAGAATTAATGAAACGTGAAACTACATAATCGTGGGAGGGGGGGAAAATATCATCCTAATACCAAGGAGTTACAGAGATTTGGGAACACAACTGAACAGCTGGGAAAGTTCATGTCTAAACTTGGTATCTTGATAGTGTCGATCACAAGTATACTGCAAACATTAGGAGTGAAAAAAAGAAGTTCATTATACGCATTAGTCATGGTTGTTGAAAAAAACCTGTGAAATCTCTGCTGTGACACAATGTGTTAACTTTCAGCATTTGATACCTTTACATCAGAATGAGAAGCTAATGCAATCCACCCAGAAACTCTGCTAACAATCTTCCAGCAACTCACCACCAAAATTAAAAAAAAAATAAATTGAAGGCAGAGTTAAACTGAAACATTGACAAAACTAAATGACTTGCCAGTAATGGGGAAAAAGAGAGCTAAAGTAGTATTCCAGATGGAGATTATTTGGAGTTATAGCAGTGAACTGTGTAAAGCTAAAGGAATGGTAATAAAGAATAAAAATGAATCTGACTATTAAATGGATGGGATAGGAAATGGTGCCACCAAGAGATGGGCGCACGCAAAATGGGATACTCTTTGTAAGAGATTGGCTCCAGAGATGACAATCCTGCAACATGTCAGTTCTTTTCACAGCAAAACCAGCAAAACTCTTATTAAATATCAGATCATCCGTAGTGAGTTATGAAAGCCGACTTGCCTATGCACTATTACTTGACAACAGGGAGCAGAGAATGGCTAAACTAACTCCCTCCATCCTTCCCTTGCTCCATAGGCTGGCTGTCAGAGCTGCTTTGCAGCACTGACTCTGGGAGCCTCCCGCTGCGGTAGTGAAAGCTGACAGAGGACCCCATGGCCCAGGGAGATGGGTGCTGCAGCACCTTGGCACTGGAGCCCTGAGTCCCTGAAGCTTAGTGACAGTATTCAGCGAGCATTCACCAATTTCTTCTTCACTCTTAAAGGTGATGGGATAAGGGATAAAGAAGGTGTCTGAGGTGAGAGAGAGAGAGTTTGAAGAGGGCTCCCTGGTACCATCAAAACTGCTCATAGTCAAGGTCTCAGGTGCTTAGTAGGGTTTCTGAATTTCTGTGTCCCAGACAGACAGACAGTGCAGGTTGGAAGGCCTCCCTCCGACTGCAGGAGCAGCAGCTGGGAAGAGGATCCCACGCACTGATCTGTCATACTGTAGGGCATTAAGGCATCTGAATCTTTCTTAAGACTGGAAGAATTCATTATAAATGTGTTTTATTTCAATGTGATGTTAGGCCACAGATGATATTCACACTCACAGGCTTCTGCACAGCTCAGTTTCTAGTTTGTTCTCACCTCTCTTTACCAAAGACCACCTCAACCCCACTTTGCTCCAGCTGGATCCTCCACTGCACTTACAGACAGCCTGTAGCCATATTAGATATTTAAAGTGGGGAGTGGCAAAATCTTTACCCTGCTAAGGACTGAAAGCCTTCTGAACACCTTTAACAGGTCTCGACACACGTCTCAGTATTACTCAATAGTAACCAGAAAAATAAATAACGTTCATGTTGGCAAGCAGCCCAAATTAAAATCACAAGTCACATTGAGGCCCAACTCCGATCTCCCTCTCCCTTGTTGTTCCTTTCTCTCTCCCTCAGCAATTTAAAATCTTATTCTTCCACAAAGGAGACATTTAAGGCTGAGATCAGGGAGTAAAACATAGCCTTCAAACGCCTTCCATTCTCCCATCATCTAGAGATGCACAGCAGCAGCTGGGAAGGGCCTCATCCTCCTGGACACAACCATGCCCTGAATGTCAAAATCTGGGTGTTTCTGCACCCGCCTCCATTTGTTTGGCCCATTGCTGTTGTTTTCTGCGTCTCCTTCAGTTCATTCACCCACTCTTCACTTTCCCTGCCCATCCTGGTTTTCACTCTCACCCTCCCCTGTCCAGCCTCCTTCCTACACAGTTGCTCCTTCCTTTCTTCACCTCACCTTAAACCTCAGTGCCTCTCCATATCCCCCTCTAACATCCAACACCCATATCTTCAGGGTGCCCAGAGAAGTTGTGGATGCCCCACCCATGGAAGTGTCCAAGGCCAGGCTGGATGGGGCTTTGAGCAGCCTGATCTAGTGGGAGGTGTTCCTGCCCATGGCAGGGGGTTGGAACTGGATGATCTTTAAGGTCCCTTCCAACCTGAACCATTCTATGATTCTATGATCTTCTTTGAAAGTATGCTTTGACCTCTCACTTCATGCAAATGTGCACACACCCATTATGTGACTCTTACATATAAAAAGACATGCTTAATATAGAAGTCAATGGTTAGTTATCTTCATTCATCAGGTTGAGTGGAGTGAGATGATTTATTCACACAGGTACCTGCTCTTTGTAAAGGGCTCACATCGGAGCAGTGGCTTGTTCCCTACTCTGTTTCTTGATACCATGTTCAGGATCATCCGGGAAGGAAGGGACAGATTAGACCAGTTCTGTCCCAAGGGTAAAAGCAGCAAGGAGGGGAAAAAACCAAACCCAAACCCTACACAAAAGAAAGCAGAAGAGACCAAAGTCCTTCTGACAGAAATCAGGCCAGGTCAAAGGTTTAGAAGTAGGAACAGTATCACAGAGGAGAAGAACTTCATATGCCAAATATCACATCATATGTGGTAAAAAATGTGAAGCCAGATGTCACTGAATCTTCATAAGTCACATGTGTTGACATCCTCCGTATAACTCCTAGGGGAAGGAAATATTTATATTTAAAGCGTTCTGTTTCCATATTATTTCTTAGGTTATATTTATTGCTTGACAGTGAAAAATTGATCTACACCTGTTATATCTAAATCTCTTAACCAGTTTGAAGTATACCAGAGGGGAACATCTATTTGACATTTAAAAGAATGAGACAGTTGTGTACTGTCTTTAGCTGTGACACTGTCAATCAGCTCATTTTTATGTTTAATACATTGTACTCACAAAATGTGTGAAATGTTTTCTAAATACAATGGGAATGTAATCCTAGCCTTTAAAAAAGAGTAAAATCTAGATAGCTCACTTGCACATTTGGTATATTTTACTGCTAAGACATATTTAGCACAGTCCTAAAATTGAGACTCTTATTGGAGCTAACATAGAGTGTAAAGTAAAATTCAGTAAGAATGTCCCTAAATTAAACTGTATCAGTCTTTCCCACAGTTCCTGTGATATGTTCCAAATGGGTGGCAGTCAGATGGTAATTATAAATCATTGCTTTCAGTTCTCTAACTTGAGCACTATCCAAGATAGACAGTGAACACCTCTGAAATAGCTTATATAGTCACCTCGAAGACTTCAGGAAGATGTTAGGTTTGCTGTCATTCTGTAGGACTTACATGGCAAAATCTGAAAAGTGTCTTCTCACATCAGGTTTTTTCACTCCTTTGCAATTTGAGAAGGCATCGGGCAGCAGCAGAGACTCTGGAATTATCTTCTGCAGACTCAGGAAGATGGTACTGTACTGCATCGTTTTCAAATCGCATTTGAATTGTTTTTCAGGAGCAGCACTAGAAACTTTTTTTAAAAATGAAAGTTATTGGCATTCATGAGGGGACATCCTTACTCCTGCTGAGTAGATTTTAGACACTTTTTATTGGGTCAAATTCTTCTATCTGTCACTAACTCACAGAGATCTGTGAAAAGTATAGACTAGGTGGTTTTCTACTTGCAGTTTCCTTTTGCTCACTTTACAGGATCCTGTTAAAAGTTCCAGCAAGATCAGGCTGCAGTGATTCTAGAACAGCTACAGAAACTGTTGGATACACAAAAACTGAACAGTGGGCAGCAGGGCCCTTTCAAAATGAACATTAAGAACACATAAATGTATTTCAAACAAAAGTCCTAAACCTGGTGAAATTTGTGCAGATGCTTAACATTTTACTTTAGTTCCATTTAAACCAATGAGGCTCTTCACAGCATCTAAAACTTGACACATACACAAGCCTTTGCAGGATGAGGGCCAAAAATTTTTTTTGAAGAGTGTGACTTGCTTGGAGACATTCCAGAGGAAAAAAAACATGTGAGGCTTTCTATAAAGTTGTTGGCACCATTTTGCTTATTAAACAGACATGAATTCACTCAAATAAGATAAGGTCTAGACATTTAGATCAAGTATGTGGAAGTTTGTGCCTATTCCTAAGTTAAAAAAAAAAAGCAATAATGCTTCTAGATGTGTATGCTGGGTTAAATTCTTCATATATATTTATTTAGAGCTTTATAATATTACCTCTCTCACCTATTTTACTGTCGTATCTATAGTTCTGCTACCAGGCAAAATTTGCTCTGTTAGCTAATAAATTGCTATAACTTTCAAGCAGACTGCACAGAAAACAGTTTCTATTATTTACTTTATGACCTCAGAAGTGGCAAAAAGTTAATCTTCCTATCTTACGTCAAGATAATTCAACACTAAGTATATAAGACAAGAATTTATTGTTCAATTTGCAGCTTGCGTATTGAAGAGCAATATATTCATTTCAGGAACAGTCTAATTTTAGATTGGCATTGAAGGTGCGATGAAAATGTGAATGCTGGGAGTGTCAGTAGGACTTTTCAAGAGCAAGCCCAGTATAGTTCTTGAACTACAATGACTGTGAGATGAAAGAAATTATAGAATAGACTTTACTGGTCTAAGTGGAACCTGTTATATACCTGAAATTATTCACCCCCGAGTTGTTATCATGGGCATAGGCTCAAACTACTTCAGATAAATGCTTCAACATTATAGCTCTTCAAGGAAACAGAAATAGTCATTTGGCCCACTGGCTGCTGGACTGCTTGGTGGTAGATGCTGCCAGCACTTTAAATAAGCGGCCTAAGGAGACACGTGGAACATCTGGCGACAGCAGCTACTTTTAATCACACAGGCCACAGGTCACATTGTATCACAGCACACAAAATCAGTGTCACATTTAGCAAAGCACATTTACTTGACCACAAGATGTCTTGAGGTCAGATTTAAAAGCTTCTGCAGATGTAGACAGGAACCCGGCAGGATTTTCACAAGCCCCTAAGTCCTTGGTTTCTCACTAGGACTGTCTTTGTAGTAATACTTTAAAAATACTTCTTCAAAAGTACTTCAAAAATACGGTGTTGGGTGCCTCAAGGCACACCGCCTTGCTTCAGGCTGCAGAAAGCCAGAAGTTGCTGATTGGGTAACTGGTTCTCAACTACAGTTATTTTTCGGGCAGCTGTCCCATGTCCATACCAAAATCCCCTAGGGCTCCTAGGCTGGGAACACAGGGGACCTGGGTGAGTTAACGGAGGCAATTGCTACATGAACCAGGTACATTGTAGTTAACAGAATTGCATAGAAAGTCTTGGAAGTCTTTTTCATCTCCTGGGGTGCGGTAATCCCTGCGGATTTTTCAACAGAGATATATACCTATAGGCAGGGAAAAGTTTCTTCACCATTTGGCCCGGGCTTGGTGCTTCAAAATTGTCTTTGCAAGCAGGGATATCTCCCCTCTCCTCCCTGGTGCTCTCCAGCCCTGAACCCAGACTGGACATGCTGGAAGTCATCAGGCCCCTTCTCTAGATGTGCTTTCCTGAGCAACTTCTGCATTCCTATTTTTAAAAGTTGCACATTTTTAAGATATGGGAACACATGCTCTTTGCAAGATAATCTTTAGTTCCTTCCGCATTCCACACAGTCACTCTGGTTGGTGCCAATTTATTGCATTGCTGGAAGGTCTGTTATAGAAATGTATATGACCTATATTATGACTTGCCTGAGAAAAAATAGGGGGTGGGGAATGTTCCCGAGGAAGTTAATTGCATTTTTAAGATTTCAGTGTTTAGAGTTAGAAGTAATGAATCCAGAGCAATGTCCTTGGAAATGCTGTACAGCAAATGCAAGGATCAGCAGAGTAGCACTAGATGGCACCACAGCAATTTTCACTCAAAAAGCATAGGCCGAGCCCAGGGAAAGATGGACTCGGGTCCAGCTGTGAATGGGCAGCTCAGATTTACTATCTAAATTTTACCTGGGTGGCCCGGGTAGATGCTGAGCAATATGAGACACAGCAGTTTTTCTAAGGATTATAATATATAGCCTCGAGTAGGTTGATAAGTGATATAATATATATGATGATGACGACTGTGGAAAACTGCCTGAATGCCTTTATTTCACAAAGTAAGACCACAAGACACCTGAAAACCTCTTCTGTTCTGTTGAACCCAAGGTAAGGATATCCAGACTCAATATATCTGAAACCATCTCACTCAAAACACACCAAAAGTGTTATGTGTCATTGAGGCAACTGGATAGTTCAATGTCTGTGTGCAGATATAAACTGGCTGTTTATAACTATAGTGTTCTGTGCCTAAAAATGAAAATTTGACTTAGCAGGCCAAAAGTGGCTAGATTTTGGGCACTAGCTTCATAGATTGCACTTCCTATCGTACAGAGTTAAATGCTGACTATTGCCAATTTCTTTTAATGTTTCCCACAGGTGGTAGCTAACATCAAATCTTGATACGCATCTGGTTCCTAATAACATACAACATAGCTTGTTGTCCCTAACAGGTACTGCAATAAGCTTATTTGAGAGCTTGCTTTTAGAACTTTGCAGAAGTGTAGTCTTTGATAGAAACGACTGAGTCATTCTGTATATTATCAAATACTTATAGGAGAAAATAGAACTTGTTGAAAAAATCATACTCATTCTTGTAACTTGAACTGTTTTAAACTAAATTCAGGCGGTTGTTGCAATTTAAAGGACATGGTCTATCTCAGATTTGAATTCTAAAACATTTTAGAACCAGATTTATATATCTTGTAAATCCCTTTAAAGGAGGAAATGTCTTAAGTGCAGAATATTCACTACAACAGCACAAGTTGTTTTTAGAATATCATAATTATTTTTCCATTATGCATTTCTGTGAGTTACATTTTACCTTCTGTTATGCTCCAGGTTCAAATCCTCAAAGGGTAATTAGTATCTATTTCACTGGAATCAGTGGGAGTTAGTTATTTCAGAGATAGGGAACTCTGACATTTAAGTTTTAAGGAGAGATCTGCATGAATGTTTAAGTTTCTTCAAGTAAACCTTATTCTAGTTATATAGCAAATACACTTTAGGGATATTGCCAGATAAAAGGCCATCTACTTGTCAGTTACAAATAAAAAAAAATCTGATAATACATTCCTTTACTACGAGAGTGGTCTTTATCAATGGAAATAGCCCAACTGGTGACAATAGGATTGCTTAGAAAAATAAGCACTGGAACCAGTAGTACTAGTTGATCATAGGTTGTGCTCCCACCCAGCCAATATGTGCAGGTTGACCCAAATGGGCTTTCAACACAAGAAGGGTGGACAAGAGGGGTCATAAGAGTCAGAGCATAAAAATCTAGCATTGCACCATTGCTTCAAACTGCAAACATTTAAATAGCATTGTTTAATAAGAAATTAAGTGCCCCTTGTGCTGGAATTGGACTGTTTGTCCATGCAAGGCTAAACCTGTGGTAAAGATGAGAGACATATGATGTCCAAAAACACTTTAAACTGTCTCTTTTAGTCATAAGCCACTGGTCTTTGAAACGATTCCTGTGTGGTTCTGAGCACATCCTGAGAAAATGTTCTAGTTGTCCTACTTCTTCTAATGTGTACTCTAATAAGGGCTCCTTTAATCTGTGCTTTAAATCTCCTTTAATCTGGTCACTGTTTTACACTTTGAGATGTACCCCTGAGGCCTCCTCTTGCCTCAGAAGAGGCTTGAAAACAACCATAACTTGCTGCTTGCTTTCTCAGACATGTCTATGTCTACATTCCTGGAGTCGATGTTGGTCCTGATAGACATGTCCTAAAAGCAGACTCCATCCTCAATGCAAAAGTGGTCTGTGTAGTTGGCAGTGAAGCATGGCACTCACGGAAATACTGGTGAAGTGAAGGTCTGATGAGACATGCACTTTGGTGTTCAGCCCATTTTGCAACCTGAGTCACTTAACCAAGGTTGATCCCACCAACCCATTTGAAGTCCAGAAGAGCAACTGGAGAAGTTTCCTGAACAGTGTGGTCTGCGTGTGGGAAACAACAACAGTGCCCCAAAGCTGACTGTTTTCACTGTCACTCCAACAGGGTACAGGGTGACACAGAAGTTGATGAAGCAGTGCCTTACCTTGAGCAAGTACAGCCACAGCGGTGGTGCGTCGCTGCCCAGCTGTGCAGGCTTGGGAAGAGGTATGTGCTTGACAAATGTGCTCAGTTCAGTGCTAATTACATTGCCAAACCACTCTGTGTGTGCGTATGTGTATGTGGGTGTGTGAGGTGGGAGATGAGGGAGCTGTCTTACCTAGCTCTATTGCCTGAGCACCAGGTATCTTGCCTAAACCAGTCGCCTATGCTCCCTTTGTGTCAATGGCGAGGTAGGTAGGATAATGCATCCTGTTCTAGCCCAAGAGACAAAGCTTAGAAAACTAATTTAGAAAATGAGTAGCTGCTATTTAGTTAGCTGAACATGTGAAAAAATTCTCCTCTCATTTAAAAAGTCAAACTATCATGAAATATTTTCAAAATATAGCACATTTAAGACAACTTAATTCCCTTCTAGGTTTAAAATTCACATCTAAAACTGTTTCAACTTCTTTAATTTGTCTATTGCAATGAATTTTGACCCTCTTCATTTCCAACCCAGCCCGGTTCACTCCTCCATAGGCAGCCTGGTGACCCTGAGCTCCCTGGGGATCACCATACTGATGGTGGCCTTAGTACGGACACCTGCTTGGCATAGCACACTGCAGCCCCTGAGTCTGGCAGACTCAGCCTCCCAGGTAGCTGGGACTGCAGGCGTACACCACTGCGCCCAGAAAACAGCATGCCAAAAGCATCTTGGACTGCATTAGGAGGAGCATTGGTCAAGGGAGGTAATCCTTTCCCTCTGCTCAGCACTGGTGGGGCCATACCTCCAGTATGATGTCCAGTTCTGGGCTCCCCAGTACAAGAGAGATGTAGACTTACTGGAGGGAGTCCAGCCAGCACAAGGCCACAAAGGTCATTAAGGGACTGGAGCCTCTTTCGTAGGAGAAGAGGCTGGGAGAGGTGGGACTGTTCAGCCTGGAGAAAAGGAGGTGCTGGGGGATCTTATCCATGTGTGCAAATACCTGATGGGAGGCAATGAAGAGGGAGGCTGATTCTTCTCAGTAGTGTCCAGAGACAGGGCAAGAGGCAATGGGCACAAATGAAACATGTGAAATTCCATCTGAACACAAGAAAACACTTTTTTACTGTGTCACAGTTTGGCCAGAGAGCTTGTGGAGTCTCCGACTTTGGTGATATTCGAAACTCAACTGGACACAGTCCTGGGCGACATGATGACCTCCAGAGGTCCCTTCCTACCTCAACCGTTCTCTGACTTTGTGATTCTGTAAATTTGCTTCAAGAAAAGAAAGCTTCAAGTCTTTATTGTGTTGTTACTATAAGGACATCTTTTAGTGTCCAATCTGTAGTAAATCCAGACAGCCCTGATACAGGAAATAGG
The DNA here is from genome assembly GCF_964199755.1 of Larus michahellis. Taxonomy (NCBI): domain Eukaryota; kingdom Metazoa; phylum Chordata; class Aves; order Charadriiformes; family Laridae; genus Larus; species Larus michahellis. The sequence goes on from NC_133898.1 coordinate 35,367,814, forward strand.
CACTAATTTTAACATAAACCTGGTTTACCCTTATGTAAATTACACTGGATTCACATGAATTGTATGTTTATTAGTATTCTAACCATTTCATTCTCATTTGCCTATAATTTTCATTTGTGCAGCTCTCTTCAATGATGGCTGTAGTTGTATTTCACAGTTTGTATTCTCCCCTTAACAACAACAACAACAACATCCCAAATCCAAAGAAATAAATAAACACACCGTGTATTTTCTGTGTTTCTTGACAGAGTTACGAAAATTTGACATGTTCTGTCTTTTTTTTACTACCTTGATTACTTTTATATTTATATTTATGCATACATACAGGCACATGCTCAGACAAGATAATTTAAGTTAAATCATTCAGATGTTTTGACATTGTATGGACTCCTTCAATACTTTTTTCCATTCTTTAAGTTTAGCTGCCAGCCTTCAGAAATCCCGTTGGTAGCCACTAACATCAAACATTACAGATTATAATCAGATTTTTATGAGGGTAAGAGATCTAAACCCTCAGTCCTACATCACTGATCTTCAGTGCTCTGAACACACAGAGCAAGTTCAAAACATCTTTGCTGGAAGTCTGGAAATCTCCAAGTGGAGTGAAGCCACCAAGCAGAATGTCTCCCAAAGCACCTCCTGGTAGGCACTGCCACAGAAGAATGTAGCCTGCACAGATATTCTTGGGGACTGTTCAGTTGCTTCAGTTTATACTCAAGTTATGCTGACAGTCAAGTGACCTGGGGAACAAAGAGGTATTTTAAAGCAACTTTGTAGGTCGCTCATACCTATATTGAAAAACCTTGGCCCATGTCTCTTGCCTTGATTCTTACCTGTTTGCACCCTAATTTCACTCTAAAACTCAGCAAGGTGAAATAACGCAATCCTGTTCGTGCTGGCACCTGAGTTACACATCATTTTGCTCAGCCTCTTTCTAACTAACTGACTTCTGCAGATGAGGAGTGCTACATCAATGCGGAAAACTGGTCTTCCATGTTGAATTGTGGAAGGCACGGTCTGCCAGTCTTGCAGCACAGTACGCAGTCACGGGGACTGAGCCCTGAAAATACAAACCTGGAATGTATTTGGGTGGCATTAAGTAGGTTTCAACCCAATCTTTTCCTGCTGTTGCTGTAGCCTGAAAAACTATGCAAATGCATTGCCGCTGAAGAAAGGAGGGAAAACGAAACAAGTCCAGACAACACAACCGCCAGCTCACATTAGTATTCTGCCAGGGTGAAATAAACCAGAACGTTGAGACAAAATAGGCACAAATGAAGGTCTCATCGGGAACATAGCTGCTTGAATAGGAACAGCTCTAATCTCAGCAGCGCCACAAATCCCCTTTGAGAAAATGAATTTTGGAACACTTCAAATTTTTAACTGTTTTTCAGTTTCCATGGAATAGCACCATGCCTCAGGCCACTCTAATAACATTCCTGGCTTGCCCTGCTGTAACAATCTGTAAAAACTCATCCAGTCAGATGATTTGGGTTTTAATATCAAGTTGCTTTGGAGAACATTCATGGTTGGAAGTGCATAATAATATGTTTTATTATTGCTGTAAAAAAAAAAAAAAAAGAAAAGCTAGGAGAGAAGTGGTTTGCTTTTGCCCATTGGGGAGCTCTGGTTTGTTATTACATTCTATGCAGTGATAATTAATGACTCCACAACCAGCACTAAAAAAGTGTTCCCTGGCTAAAATTTTCAGAAGTAACTAATGATTTGGGGTTTCTTTGCTTTTACACCTTCAGTTTCAAATACCTTAAAGAGAGACACAGTTTTCAAAAAATGCTAAGTCCTGACTTTTTGCAAATCACCTACCTTCCTCTTAAAAACATCAGACTCTGCTGTCATTTTAAGGTCATGGTAGATGCTGTTTACTGGTAACGAGAGAAAAGTACATCAATTAACAAATTAGTAATAGAGCACCAGAGATGATCACAAATAAATCCATTTCAAAGGAAAATATTTTAAAATGATACCTTCCTCGCACCCACAAGAGCAGACTTCTAGACTCTTGGGATGATTGGAAGCTACTTAATGAAGAAGCATGTAAGCAAAAGAGGGTAGGCTAGGGACCGGTTCTAGCAGTTGTTTTGTATTACTCAGTGAAAGAAAGATCAAGACCACATCCTACAGTCTTGGGTGGTGCTTGGACATGTCAGAGTTCTTTTGAATGTCACTGTATGCGTTGCGCCTGCCTGAAGCTGTCCTGGAGCCTGGCTGTCCTTTGCCCGGCAGGAGGAATCACTCTTAACACCTGTGCAAAGCGGAGAACCTGCTACTGCATCAGAAAGCTGATGTTTCGGCCTTGGTGTTAATTCTCATTCAACAATGGAGAAAGGAGCATCATAGGTGTTCTTATTTCATCCACCCCAATGACTCAGCTTCAGAAAAATCCAGAAAGGCTTTGAGGTCTTTCCCCCAGCTCAGCTGCACTGGAGCAGGCAGAAGAAAGCGAAGGACTGAAGGAGAAAGCAAGTAACTGCTTCTGAGCTCTTCCTCTGCCACAGTGATTGCACCAGGGTATCCTTATTTCACACCCTTCTACTTCTAGTCATGTTCACTTAGCCCAGATTAAAAACCTTTGGACCTCTGTCTCCCCAGCTTGGTTCCAGTCATTTAAGCAGCCTTGCCTTTTCTTCGAAGGGCAGTCCCTGGCCAGGGCAGGTGTGCTGGATGTTCAGGTCAACATTTCAAATATATAGTCCTCTTCTGATATCTGAGGTTCTCACTTTCTTAAGTGAAAATTTGCCTTCTATTCATTTGGGCAAGATGCAACTTTTGGTCCTGTATAATTAACAATGAGTACGCTTGCGAACAACCAGATCACCATGCTGCAGCTGATTTTACATGAAAGCAAAACTGTCAGAGGTCAGTGAAGGCAAAGCAGGGTAGCACTTGGTAGCTCAAGGTGTCCAGCTGCATGGAGCCGCCTGGCCTGCTGATGGGGGTTCCTCAGTTCTTAATCCTAAATCTGTCCCATGTTGAGGTTATTTTTGTTAGATTAGACACCAGGCAAGGCTTCGCACTTGTGTAAGCTTGCTTTACCTGCCCCAGGATTGTCCACTTTTGCTTTGCTGAGGTCTTTGTCCCTATTGCAAGTCCCTCTTCCCAAATCTTGTGGTTTATCTAGTACATGCTCATTAACCTCTTGCTTCAAGGTGTCCTTCGCTGACACTATTTAATCATAGACACCAAGATTTCCTCAGCAGTATAATGAAAGTGGTTATTATTGTTTTACTGCAGCTGTCTTTCCTCACTATTATCTTAGATTTTCCATCACTAATTCTCTGCCTGGCTGAAGGAGAGACGAGTGTGCATCTAGTTCCAGTCTGAAGGGAAAAAGCCTGGAAGTAAGGAGGCAGCATCAAATGACCACACTTCTGATGACTGCTCTGACTTTCATGGGCAATCCTCTGGCTGTGTGTCACTATGGCCTGGAAGAAGCACCCTGGCACAGTGAAGTCCTACCGCTACAGCTGCACCATGGCTCTCACAGACACACAGACTTCTGGGCACAGGGCAGAGATGCTGGGTCTGCAGAGAAGGCTGCTGGCTATGCCAGCCAAAATTGAAAGGGCACGGTTTTGTTTTGCTGTACTACAATTTGATTTTACAACTCCTGACGCACTAGCTGAGGTTTGGTATGTGTCTGATGCTGCCGCTAGGAGTGAGGGGAGAACATGTGCCTTTGACTAACTTCATCAAACTTTATGAAGCTCTGTTTGGGATTAAAAAGTTTTATTTAAGGTCTATGCCTGCATTTGCTTTCTCAGAATTGCTCTAGGCTGCAGAGAGGACAAGTCCTGGAGAAGGGAGTGAGAGAAGGTGCTCAGAGGCAGAGCCGCAGAGCTTGTCAGGCTCAAGCAACTTTTCACAGAGAACCAGGATCAGCCAGGGACACTGAGCAGCAACGATTCAGCAGAGCTGAGCTAGGGAAACACAGTCAGTGTGGTAGCTCAGGGCTGGTGAAGCAACCATGGTGGCTGATAGCACAGAAAGTGGGCGTTGTCACCCAGGAGTGGCAGGCGGAGGGCACTGTGCATGGCATGCCCAGCAGTGCTGCGCTGCATTGTTGGCAGCGCACACGGGAGCTGGCGGCACGCCCGGGAAATAAACATCGAAAGATGAAAGCAGGCCAATGTGGGAGGTAGCAGCCTGCTCGGTTTCCAGCCTCTGATCACCTTCTTCCAAGCCCTGTTTCTTCACAGTGTCCCCTTGTCCTCCCACAATGAATGGACCATTGCCCTCTGTTGGGAAAATGAGTTGCCTTATGAAAAAAGGGATTGCCCAGATGTCTCCCCAGAGAACTGTTTTGCATTCAAGGGTGTGTGCACATCCTGAGAAAGAAGGTGATCTGATTTCTTTTAATAGACTCGTTACAGCCTCATAGTCTGGGGCATCCATGATTGCCCATGGCTATCTCATATTCTTCCAAGTCTAACTGATACAGCTCTTTAAGATGTCCATACCAACACATTAGTACAGAAATACCACAACAAGTGGCATCATGCTTTGAGGTCTCAGTGTTGGTCCCTTGCACCAACGCTTCCTCCCCGAACCTAAGTAGATCCCACAGCTGCATGGGTCAGGCTGGTGAAGCCTGGGGACAATAACCACCAGTCACACAGTCTCCATCCCGCTGGGCTCTGGGAACAGCCTGCCTCTGCTGCTATTAGGAAATTTTCTCCTTGTTTATAGCAAGTAGCAGCCTATTTTCTTTCATTTCCTATCGTCAGATCCCCAAAACAAAACATATGGTAATTAGAACAAAGTAGTTGATTATTTCCCTCTATTCAGTTACTAGTTCTTTGCCAGAGTAGCAGACCAGAATGGCAGGTGTTTTCATTACTGAACCTTAATCCTGACAAAAATGGTAATATCAAGAGGATTTGCTCCATGAATAAGAAGAGATATAGCAAATCTTGGGGGTTTTGTTACTAAAACTTTATACCTCTGAGAAGTTTGTAAGTATCTAGCATAAAAATATTTACTACATACCAGAAGTGAAAATGAATGCTAGTTTGCTACAGAAGTAATTAAAAAGGGAAACAGCCTACAAGTTGAAGCTAAAACTGATTTATGGAACTTTTATACAAGTGGAGTCAGTACTGGGTAACTGCGGAAAAGATTGTTGTGGCTTAACCCCAGCCAGCAACTAATCACCACGCAGCCGCCCACTCACTCCCTGCCCGCCCTGCCCCCCCCACTCTGGGATGGGGGAGAGAATCAGAAAGGTAAAAGTGAGAAAACTCATGTGTTGAGGTAAAGACAGTTTAATAGGTAAACTGAAAGCCAATGCACACAAGCAAAGCAGAACAAGGAATTCATTCACCATTTCCCATTGGCAGGCAGGTGTTCAGCCATCTCCAGGAAAGAAGGGCTCCATCACATGTAATTGTTAGTTGGGAAGACAAATGCCATTATTCTGAACAGTCCCCTTCTTCTTCCCCAAGCTTTATATGCTGAGCATGATGTCATATGGCATGGAATATCCCTTTGGCCAGCTGGGGTCAGCTGTCCCAGCTGTGTCCCCTCCCAGCTTCTTGCGCACCCTCAGCCTACTCGCTGGCAGGGCAGTGTGAGGAGCAGAAAAGGCCTTGACTCTGTGCAAGCACTGCTCAGCAGTAACAACATCCCTGTATTCTCAACACTTTCCAGCACAAATCCAAAATATAGCCCCATGCTAGCTACTATGAAGAAAATTAACGCTATCCCAGCCAAAACCAACACAAAGATAAACAATGCTTTAGAAGCAAAATCTCTCAGGTGGTGTGGTGATATTAAATGTTACAGAATCACATAATGGTGGAGACTGGAAGGGATCTCTGGAGGTCATCTCATCCAACTTCCCCTCATCATGCAGGATCAACTAGAGCTGGTTGCCCAAGACCATGTCCCGATGGCTTTTGAATATCTCCAAGGATGGAGACTCCACAATCTCCCTGGGCAACCTGTTCCAGTGCTTGGTCACCCTCACTGTGAAAAAGTGTTTCCTGATGTTCAGGCAGAACACCTGGTGTTTTAGCTTGTGCCCATGGCCTCTGGTCCTGTCACTGGGCACCACTGTAAAGAGCCTGGCTCTGTCCTCTTTACATCCTCCCTTCAGATATTTATATACGTTGATGACATCCCCTGAGCCTTCTCTTCTCCAGGCTAAACAGTCCCAGCTCTTCCAGTCTCTCCTCATAGGAGGGATACTCCAATTCCCTAATCATCTTAGCAGCCCTCTGTTGGAATCTATCCTGTAGCTCCATATCTCTCTTGTACTGGGGAGCCCAAATACTCCAGGTGTGGCCTCACCAGTGCAGAGTGGAGGGTAAGGATCACCTCCCTCGACAAACATTCCTCGTAATGCAGCCAAGGATACCGTTATCCTTCTCTGTGGCAAGGGCACATCGCTGGCTCATGTTCAACTTTGTGTCCACCAGGGCCCTCAGGTCCTTCTCTGCAAAGCTGCTTTCTAGTCAGTCAGTCCCCAGCATGTACGGGCGCCTGGGGCTGTTGCTCCCCAGGTGCAGGACTTCGCACTTCCCCTTGGTGAGCTGTTAAGACTAACTAGATCCTGGCTATGCTGCCTGTATATTTATTTTGCCTGTTGTTACTACTTGTTAGCTCATTCTTTCTTGCACTGTTTATGTAGCACTGCCAAGTGGCAATTTAGCTGCATCTGTGCTGGGCACACATGAATCCTTCATGAGTGCTACCCTGTTCTAGAAATGTAAATTCACGCATTGGCCTCATCAGTATCATTTTGAATGCAACTAACATCAATTATGTATGTTTCATTATATTTTTCATCCTCTTCCAAGGTGCAGATTTGCTTATACAGTGTATTATTTCATCTTTGGGGTTTTTGCTGGTAACGTATATGCTAGGCTGTGTTGTGTATGCAGAAGTATTCTGAAGCTGCCTCTTCTCCAAGCTGAAAGAGGCCTGTTACCTCAGCCTCTCCTCACAGGGCAAGTGCCGCAGCTTCGCCTGAACAGCCTGGTGGCCTCCACTGCACTTGCTACAGTTTGCTGAGGTTTCCCTTGCATTCAGGGACCCAAAACTGGACACACTATTCTACATGTGGCTAAGTAGAAACAGATAATCACTTTTCCTGGCCTACTGGTTATGCTGCTGGTGGTACAACGCAAGATGCTCTTGGCCACCTTTGCTGCCAGGACACACTGCTGGCTCATGGCCAACTTGCTGTCCACCAAGACCCCATGTCCTTTCCTGCAAAGCTGCTCCCCAGCCCACCAGTCCCCAGCCTGTATTGTTGCAGAGGACTCTTCCTTCCCAGGTGCTTGACTTGGTGAATTTCCTTGCAGTTTGTCCTTGCTGAATTTTGTAGACTTCCTGTTCAGGCCATTCCTCCAACCAGTCTAGATGCCTTTGAATGGCAGGTCTGTCCTCCAGCATTGCCACCGTCCCACTTTGGCATCACCTGCAAACTTGATAAGCACGCACTCCATCTCCTCCTCAAAAGTCACTGAGAAAGATGTCAAACAGCACTGGCCCCTGCAGTGTTCTGCTTGCTAGTGGCTCCAGTAAAGTACAACCCCCTGACCCCCACCCTCTGAGCTGGATGATCTAACCATTTTTCCACATGTGACTGTCCACCCTCTGTCCTGTAGTGTCCCAGTTTGTCTGATAGATGCAGAAAGATGAGATGCGCTCTGTTACTTGGAATGCCAAGCTGTCATTTTGTACTGGTGCAGCAATAAGCAATTCCTTTCTCTGACGTGATCAAACGTACTTCACCTGTACTGTAGCCAAGCAACGAGTTTGGCCCCTGTTGTAGGGAGGGGAAACTGTTTTGAACACGGTATTAATCCCGTCCAACAATGTAAGGGAGACCTTACAGCAGCTTTCCAGTATCTGAAGAAGGAATTTTTTCAAGGACATGTAGTGATAGGACGAGGGATAACAGCTTCAAACTGGAAGAGGGGAGATTTAGACTGGGTATCAGGAAGAAATTCTTTACTGTGGGGGTGGTGAGGCACTGGAACAGGTTGCCCAGGGAAGCTGGGGATGCCCCATCCCTGGAAGTGTTCAAGGCCAGGCTGGATGGGGCTTTGAGCAGCCTGGTCCAGGGGGAGGTGTCCCTGCACATGGCAGGGGGCTTGGAACTAGATGATTTTTAAGGTCTCTTCCAACCCAAACCATTCTATGATTCTGTGAACATCCATATGTCTTCAAGACTCTCAATTAGCAGGCGTTTCGTAGTCCCTTCTGCTTACGAGGAGCCGTTTGACTCCTCCAGTCAGGATGCCGGGGCGGCGTTACCTGCACCAGCAGCTGCCACGGCAGGTCCGCCCGCCCGGCAGCCATCTCCTTAAAAAAAGAAAAAACGCGCACTCGGGCCGCGCTGGGAGCCGCTCTCAACGCTTCTCTCAGCCTTCCGAGGGCGAGCGCTGCCGTGGCGGCTGGGAAAAGCGGCGGGGCCCGCACCGCCGCCGGGCCCGGCCAGCCGGGCTCCCCCCCGGCCCGCCCCGGCCCGCCCCGGCCCGGCCCACGCCCGCGCTCCGTGGGGTCTTGGAGGCCGGGCGAGGCGCTGCCTCCCTGTCCTGACGCCGGGCGTCATGAGTGAATTTCGGCTCGGCTGCGCCTTCCGCGGGCGGGACGGTGCCCTGCCCGGTCCGGCCCGCTGGGGAGGGACCGACCAGGGCCCCCCCGTCCTCCTGCCCGCCGCTTCCTCCCGTCGGCCCCTACCACGTGACCCAGCCCTTCCCCGCACCCCTCAGCCCGAACCCAAAATGGCCACCGGCGAGCCCCTTCCCAGCTTGGGCATCGTGCCCGACTCCAAGATGGTTGCCAACGGGAGGCCAGCCGGAGACATCCTAGCGGGTCAGTCCCGACGCCGCGGCCCGGTAGGCTGGGGGAAGCCCCGCCTCAGCCAGCCTGCCTCTCCCATTGGCGCTGCCGAGGGGCAGGCCCGCTCTCATTGGCTAGCGAGGTGTCGCTCCCGCTCTCTCCGCTCCAGGGCCCGGGGAACTATTTTCCATTCGGCGGAGGGGGGCCGGGGAAGGGGGGGCTCCGCTGGATCGGTGTGTCCGCGGGCTCCGAGCGGCAGGCGGTGGGCCCGGGCGGGGCGGCGGAGGATGCTGCGGCCGTTGGGGCCGGCGGGACGGCGCTGAGGGGCTGCTGTCCCCGCCGTGGCGCAGCGGTAGGTGCCTCCCGGTCGGGGTCGGGACTGGGCGGACGGGACCTGCTCCGCTCGCCCCCCGGCGGACAGTGGCGGCCGCTCCCCGCCGCGGTCCCCGGCCCCGCTGTCGCCCGCCGAGGCCGCGGCTCCGTGAGGGAGGCGGGGAGTTGCCGCCGTCTCGCGGACGCGGGCAGCCAGCGCCCGAGGGAGCAGGGGAAAGGGCCGGGGCCGGGGCCGGGCGAACGGGAGGGACGAGGGCTAAGCTGCGGAGCTCGGCCGGGCCGGGGCGCGGCGGGATGTCCGCGGGGGAGGAGGCCGCCCCGGAGAGGGGACGGACGGGACGGTATGGGGGGCAGCTCCCCTCGGTGCCGGCCGCCCTCCCGAGAGAGGCGGGGGGAGCCGGGGCTGGTGTCCGCAGCCAAGCCCGGGGGGCTGGAAGTTAACCCCTTCCCCCCCCAGCCCTTCTGGGGAGCCGGCAGCCCGAGGCGGGCGGGCGGGGGTGCCCCGTGTCGGGCGGCTGTCGGGACGGCAGCCCCGGGCTGCAGCTGCTCCTCTGGGGCTTCCAGGTGAATTTTGGAGCTAGTGCAGGAGCGGGGGGTGGGTGGTGGGTTTGGCCGGCGGTCTGCTGTCGTTGGGTTTGCATTCGCGTTTGTCCATGTGGAAATGACCCCCGCAAACCTGCCATGAAAGAGTCTTCGGGGCACACAACCTGCTGCTAACCCCTTCTGCGGAGGGTGCTGCCTTGAACATCAGGCTGCTTCCTTCATGAGCACTCAAAAGTTTAGAAGTCGCCCTTATGTGCATCTAACTCAAAGTTATGAATGGTTTCTGGGAATTGCAGAAGCAGTAAATCGTGTTATTTCTGCTGTTGTTAACTTTGTAATTCAATACTTGAGCTGAATCACAATAGCTTAATTGTGTGGAATACATTTCTGTCTCTTGATAGGTTTGTTTCATCAGGTTTGTGTATCATCTGATCATATATTCTTATGAGCACAGCATGTTCAATAGTTAGGCTTCCATACCTTGAATACTTCCTTCTTTTCCCCCTCCTCCCCCCTTTCTCCTCTAAAACTTGTTGAAGTTTTCTGCAACGTTTCTATGACTGTAAGCTATAAATTTTAGGCTAATCGTCATATGGGGTACTATACCCCGTCCTGTGAGGTGTGATACCTGACCATGCCACAAGAACCTTCTTATGACAAATACAGCACTTTTCCACTGAAGCTAATTGCAGTATGGTTTGTGAGTTTGCCAGACATATGGCTTTTCTCACATAAATTGCAACAACTTCAGGAGTGCTTTTGTTGGTGAAGTATACTCCTGTAACAAGAAAATGTTTTGGGGATAGAGGTGGCCCAAGTGAACTATTTGCAGGGAGAAGATATGAATGGAAAGTAGTACTAAAGCTTGCATTTATATAACCTCATTTAAAAATTAATATGTTCTACAAATTTGCATGGAAGTTGACTGGATATCATTTCAATTTGATCTGATTCCTTCAGAAGACAGGTGAACTAAGTATGTGCATTGGATATCAAGATGAGAGTGAAAATCTTGAGAGGTTGTTTCCTCTTTAAAACGTTGTGCAGAAGACTAAACTGCATTTTCATGGCTATCTAAATACTTCAGGTCGTTCGAATACACTTGAGTATTCTCTTTTCGTGATTTTTTTTTTAATTGTATCTTAACATCATTTGTGTAATTTTTTTAAACTTAGTATTCTTTTAGAGGTGAGCTGTTGCCTTTCAGGGTATGGGGTTTTGTTTTTTTTCTTCCTAGGTGAATGGCAAAAAAGACCCTTCTGTGGTTGCAAGTACCATAGTAAATATTTCACTAGTTTTTAAGGGTACTGTCATTTAAAATGTAGCTTTAGAGTAGTTTCATTTTAATGATTTTGTTAATATAGTCTCAGTTAGGACCCAGTACTGTAAGGAGATTGTTCAGTTGCTGGACCTTTTAGTGTGAAGTTCTTTACAGAGTCAGTGTCTTTCTAGAAGTGCTTTTATTTTTATTATGGGATTATACAATGAGGGTGCAATTCCTAATTTCCTTTCATGTAAACCTGGTTAACTTCACTTTAGGGATGTTACTCCAAGATACAGTACTCTTACAAAGGAGACTTTTTAGTCCCATTCCTCCCCACAAAGTGTATTTGTGCAACATTGAGATTGTAATTTATGGGCGCCAGAAGTTTTGAGTCCAATGGATTATTGAGGAGGATGGAATGTACTTTCATAAATCCATTTCAGGAAGGGAAGCTGGGGTTGTGTCACTAGGTACTGACCGTTGGGTACATCATAGCCCCCAAATGCTGTTTGTCTTACTCACTTAGATCTCATAACTTTTCTTCTGAGTTCCAATCTCTCATGAGCCGCTGCGCACACAGATGACATTAGGGCAATTTTGTAGTTAAATTGTGTTACGTCCATAGAAATCTTAAGGTGTGGTTCACACACCTCAAGATCTCATGTCCTGCAGGTTTGTGCCTGTAAAGGCTTCCTGCTGAAGATGTCATGCAGCCCTCAGCCTGAACATAACCCCTGTTACCTTGAATATCCTCAGTTGATGAGGTTGCTACAGTGAGATACTGAAAGAAGACAAGTTTCCAAGTTAACAAACTCCTAATTCATTCACAGTTGTCAATCTGTAAACCAAACCAAGATATTCAAGTGGGCCTGGTATCAAAGCAATAGTCTTAGCAATAGGGTCTTTTTCAGAACAGATTCAGTTCTGTCTTTTTGTGGGCTTTGTACATTAATAACTATCACAGAGTGAATTAGTTGTACTTCAAGGGTGCATTCTTTGTCAGTCCAAAGCAAGCTACAAAAAAAGAGAAAACAAAACAATTGTGAGACCTGATGGACTGAGCTGCTGAAATCTGTTCTGATTTTCCAGTTGGTCTAGATGTCTTGCATCTACTCTGGTTTCAGAATTGCATTAGCAATACAACCAACTAGTGAATTTAGACAGCTGGGTAGCATGCAATAACTTGACATGACTTCATATGTATGAGAGCATTGGAAAAATGGCTGGGTTAGTCCTTGGAGGAATATCCAGAATTGCTCATTTATTGGTCTTTTAATGATGGCAGGTACATCTAAGAAAGAGAGAGCAGATGGAAGGGATTAGAAATCAACTGTGTTCTATTAGAAAGGTTTTTTTTAATCTTCTTTGAAACATGTGAAACCTGTCACTCTGCGGCAAGGTTCTAGAGAGAAGGCTGTTCATCGAATTTGATGTGGCAATTTGTGTGTTTCCCTGATGGGCTGATAACCCAAATGGTATAACGTGCATTTTCCTGGTCTCATTCATTATGATTAAAGTTAAGTAAGAGATGTATTTTAGTCTAATCAAAGGATAGTGATGATTGCTGTTAATAGTTGTAAAGCACCTTGTCCTTTGATTGCTTGTTGCTAAATAGCTCAATTTTTGTTAAATACTTCACGGGATTCAGATGATTCCATGTAACTTTTGTACCGCAGGCTTATCTATTCTTAAGATTTAGTTAAAGTGGTGATGTTTCATTTACTGCTACAAATAGTGAAAACAAACTAAACAGGATACCTTTTTCTTCACTAAAGTCTACATTCTTGACTTAGTAGAATGAAAGAGCGAGCCTTTTGTTGTAAAGGCTTCACCATAAACTCATAAAATATTAGTTCCTGTTCCAAACTATTGGAATAGGCTGTCTAGTTAAGTAGTTCTTGAGTAGCTGTCTATTTTAGGCAGATTTCCTTGCCTCTTGTTTCCCCAAGAGCTATGCTTGGTAGTTTCTTCAACCTTAAGGGGAAATTAGTGCTTAGTATTATGGTGTGGTATTTATGCCTAGAGGCTTCATTAAGGCCGCAAGGTTTGGTTGTGTTGAGCAATAGGCAGTGCTTCCCCTCCATCTGATCATGGCCTGCACTGTATTGAGATGCCTGTTGTCTTATAAAGATGTCAACCTAGTTTAAAAAAATGCATTTTGATTTATGGGGGTTGGGGTCAGAAGGATTATCAACTTTTCTGATACTGTTAACCTGTGCATTAATTTGGAATAAACATGCAATTGCTCCATTAAATAAGAAGTGTCCTGAAATGAAATGTATGTGTGTGGTTTGGTTGTTGGACAGCTTATTTTAATCTTTGAGCTATATCTAGTTAAAATATTGTATTTGAAGTTTAGTAAATGTATGCTATACCTTCTGGAGCCCTTATACTTTGTCAGCTCTATAAATTAACTCTGACACACTGAATATTTTTCACCAGCTAACGTAGCTGTTAGTTAAGTTAAATAAAGGAGAAAAGCCCACATGCTCTCTCCATGCATACAGCTGGACATCTCTGTTAAATTTTTCAACAAAAATGAAATTTTGATTGCTTTTTAAAGCTTCATGAATACACTAATTGGTGAATCATCTAATGTGCAGTTTAGTTTCAGGAAATACGAAATGGCTCACTAACTTCATGGTTATAAGATTATGCAGACCTTCTGAAAATCTCGGTAAGAAAATGTGTGCAGTGGTGGTGGTTGATATTTTTGGCTGTGAGAGAGGTTGGCTAAAACTCAATGTAGTTATGCATAGTCTGCACTAGTTTATATGGTAGAAACTCCTTTGAAGGATTATCTGGAAGGAAGAAAGAATAATTTTACAGGTCTGTCTGCTCTTGGGACCTTATCCAGATTTTGTTAAAGAGGTCTGCAATCAGGAACCTCTTCTGGATCTGTAACTGGTCCTGAATTCCTGGATAAAAGTGGTAGTTGCGTTTTATCCTGTGCTTTTACACAGACAGCCGTGGTTGTTGAATTCTTCAGCCTTAATGTTGGACAGCTGCAAAGCATTTAAAGCCTATCTTTGAAAGATTGGGATAAGAAGGAGGGGGAGATGGAGGCTGCCCAGATAAGTAATACTTCTTGAGGACTCTGAAGTATTTTCTTTATGTAGCCATATACGGTGTGTTCTTGGCTAGCTGGATACTACTTGATTATGTACTATGTTATCGGCTGGAGTATTTAAGCCGGTAGTCCTTTCTTGTGAAAGTTTGGGTCTCTACAGTAGTTGCACAATCAAAGAGGGCAGGAATTTGCTTTTCTTTTTGCTGCAGCAGAATAAGAAAAATTTCAGTGCAGTGCATAAGGTCTTTCTAAGCTCAAGGTTTTTATAATATCCTCATTGTTGTTGATGATGCATGGAGCATTCTTAGAATATGGTGGTATTGCAATACATATCACAATACTTAGGGTGAGCACCAGTTTCTTACAGGCAGAAAGAATCTTTTACAGTGTTTGCAAGTGCTCCAGTGATTTCTGATTGGAGTATATTTACAGAGGTGAAATTTGAAAGATTGCTTAAAAATGTAAGTGCAGTAAAAGCAATCAAAAATAGTTTTCTTTGCAGTGCTAAATCTTATAACATTTTTGTTCCTTCTCAGCAGAATGAATTCTGAAAGTAATTCAACAGTCAGCCTGGCTCCCAGATGAAATTATTTGTGCCTCATTGCTGAAGGCCCAAATGTCAATCATAGGATTAAGAATTGTAATTCTGGGATAAAAAGGTCTGGCACTTGGCACCTTTTACATATTTCCGTTAGGCTAGTAGAGACTCAAGGACTGCAGTTGAATCAATTAGGCTTGATCAAGATTGTGATAAAAGCTGATCAAGATAATATCTTAGAATATTTGGCTTTAAATAACAGGAATTTAGGCTGTAGTGCTTGCTTATGCCAGTTTGACTTAATTTTCTTCATGGAACTTGGCTAGCTAAGGATGAACATGTTTATAGGGCAGACCAGCAAGTGGCCTGTTTCTTGAAAAGAGCTTGAACAACAGACTTCCATCTCCAAGATGTCTCTAACTTCTGATGCCTTGAATTCTGTCTGCTTAGGTACATCGGCTTTTTTATCCAACTATACACTCTGCCTCTGTACCTTAGGTTTTTGGTTTTGCAGTAAGGCCTGTGCAGCAAAGTCTGATTTATTGACTGACTTGCTTATGGAAAAAGTACCCAATACTGAGCTTTGTTTTTTCGAGCGCTGTTACGTTTGGCCTCTGTGAAGAAGGAAGTATTTTAATCATTCCACTAGTGCAGTAAGAGGTCTCTTTATTCTTTTGAAGTAGCATATGGATAAAGTGAATTAATTTTAGACTGCAAATTATCTTTAATCTTCAGTTGACTGGAACCTTTGTGTGATAGAATTGGTTAAACACTTACACTGCTTAGTTGATGCTTTGTTTTCTTAGATCTTTAGTTTTCACATTTCTGTTGGGAATGGTGAATTATATACTTTTATTTTTTTAAAACATATGTTAAGCCTCACTTGGATAGAAAGTGGAATTCAATTAAATATATAAATAGTATTTTAAAATTGGTTTGTAGTTCATTACTTCAGATGTGCTGGATGAGTAGTTAAACCAACAATTTTATCAAAATGCATTTTTTTTTACTTAAAATTTGCTCAATAAATTAAAATTTTTATTCACTTGTGTCTTGCAGTATTTTAGACTTGTTAGATCTCATTTCTCATTCATTGGTCTCACTCATGGCTTAGAAGAGGAATATGTATTTATATGTATAATAACTATGTATTTTTAAGCTGCCAAACAGTTGTGGTGGTAAAATTATTAATCCTTAATCTCTTTGCCAGACCTCTTAATCTTATCTTCAGTAAAAGAACATTCCTTTCAACTAAAAGCTAACAGTCTGTGATTGTTTCCAACTCCCCACTTCTGAGCTAGGATAATACTGGGTGTGTCACGTCTATAGGCTCCACCAAGAGACATCTCTCCATATTGTCATGTTATTTACTGCTTGTGTCCTCCTTAGAATTGTGGTTGTTTAGCAAGGGATTTAAGGAGTCCATCCTTCTCAGGGATGGGTACCTGGCTTTGTTAACGTTGAAATGATTGTTTTTCCTTGCCTTTTTCTGAAATAGTGTACAGGTTGTTAGGTCTCTGCGATCACTTGGCAGAGGACCAGGAGAGATGCTGTCAATGTTCTCTCACTGTGATCGTAGTTAATAAAGCTGCTGTCTGACCTGTCCTAAATTGTACCTGCATTTTTATGCACTTGAAGTCCCCAGATTCTCTGACACGATTTCTCAATTTTTATTCAACCAGTTCATTTAATCCATGATGTTCTCCTTTCTTTTCTGGGTTAGTTGGTAATGGCTTGTTGAGGGATACCAACTTGCCAGGGAGACCAACTCTGAGTGCTGGCGTTGGCATAAGAGAGTGGTCTGGGGCGTGTGAGAGGGTGCAGAGGGGGGGTGATGGTGGTGTGCTGTCCCTTCAGACTGCAGTGGTTTGTTCTCTCAAGTCTGTCTTATCTAGCCACATCCTTAATGTAAGAAGGGTCCCTTGAATTCAAAGTGAGCGAAGTTTCTGCTGTCAAGATCTCACTGGGTATTTCTGCAAGCTCTCGCCAGTGGCTTAACTCGTTTGGACATTTGACGTTCTTTAAAGCTTTGGCAAGAGATATGATCTGCTTTGATTTTGCTTTATTTTTTTTAATTTATTTATTTGTTTACTAATAGTAAGTCAAGGCCTTAATGCAGATTGTCACAATGCTGGATAGATCTGTATATAAACTGGATTTAAAGTTTCAGCATAATTGTCCTTAAGATCTGGATGCCTTATTTATAGAAGCAAGAAATTTGACAACAGGACCTCTGGTTCTTACAGGCACAAGACAAATTATATGTGATAATTTAGTTCAAGATTGTGAGATTAAAGTTTCTATGAATGTAATCTTGGAGAATGCAAAGGTACTACCCCTGGGTTTAAGGCCCTGAACTACAAAGTACTGACTCTGGGAGAGGGTATCACGGATGTATTAATAAGTAGTTCACCTGTTCTTGTATTCTTTGCTGAGCCGCATGTATTGGCCAGGAAGGTTTTTTACGGGGTGTACCTTTCATAGGCTGGGCTATTCCTATGTTATATCTCATTACTGTATTTCAGGAGTGCTTTGTCTGCCTGTTAGTATTTGCTGACATTATTAGCTTATGGCCTGATTTGGCAATTGACAAATTTCTGTCCCATCTTGGATTATGACATTGTGATTGTTGGTTTGTTAGTTATCTTCAGAAGAGAATGCTTGAAATGGACTTTTTTGGAGAAAATCTACATTTGTTCTGGAAGCCTAATGTATTTCTACAGTTTTACCAGTGTACAATACTGAGTTTCTAATTTCTATTCACTTATTCACTTTGAGGATGAAAATTCTTTTTTGTTCTTTATAATAAAGATAACTTAGCAATTAGTTATCTAGTATGACAATTCCAAAATAACTTATGGTATTCTATGATGCTTTCATGTCTCAATTAAAATGTTTGCAAGTTCCGTAAATCCACGTAGTAGTCTATATTCTAGGGATATTTTTATTGCCCATTGAATTGTATTCTAGCAAGGTTTATTTGAATAAATACAAGCACTCCTTGACTGACCTGTTGATCTACTGTTACCCTTACTGGACCTAAAAAGAGAAAACCTGAGAATCTGTCAGAAGTTTGAATTTTTATAACACTGATACAGTTGTGCTATAGGAAGTGACAAAACTGCTCTGGGTTGACCAGTGTTAATTCTCATGTGCAGATGATACAGTTTTGTTCTCTCAAATTCCTTGGGGTCTGAAGCATCTGTTAGAGGATTTAGTATTTTATTGGTAGAACTGTTAGTCCTTATATGCATGTGACATGGTTTTGTTCTCTCAAACTCCTTTGGGAGTGAAGCATCTGTTAAAGGATTTTCAGTGTTTTTGTCAGAAGGAATGTGACTAAAATTCGAAACTATCAAGTAATTACACTCCTATATAACTCAAGAGTTGCTTATGTGGATGACTGATGATCGCTGCATTGAGCAAGTTTATTATTTTGATATTTGTTGAACAGTTGTGAACAGAATAATTGAGGTTAGGGGCTTTAAGGTTCAGACCAGTAGAGTAATTTGTGTCTAAAAAAAGTAGTAGTCATTTTCTTGTATTTTAGATTAAGGTTTGGACTTAGATTTAGTACAGCATGTGGTTTTGGAAAAAACACTTTGTTCTGCTGTAGACAATAGAAATGTATATAATTCAGGCAAAACTGACTTTTTATTGATTAAACTTATACTTGTTGCCAGGACTAGGTCTGGAAGCCAGCTTCTAGGGGCTAACTCTTAAGTTGTTTGAAATCTCCCTGCTTTTGTGTGTTGTTTGGTTTATCCCTTTGCCACATCTGTTGGTCACTGTTGTATTTTTTTGGTGGATGCTGTTTGGCTTTTTTTTGCGTCTAGTTTTGGTCAGGATTTTAAGAATGGAAAAAATTAGCATAGCAATGTATCATCAGTTGTCTTTTTGAAGCTATCTAAATTTAACTGGTATTTGGAAATCCTCATTGGCACTGAGCTCCAGAGGAACTTTACAGCCCTGTTTTCAGCAATACAGTTGGCTTATTTGGGTAGAAAATACTCTCCCTGAGCATCACTGATGACAATAGATAAGCTGAGGATTTGCAGTTACACCTATTTTGTAAATGGTTCTTAAAATATAAATGACTTTGTTCTAAGTCCTGTAAGTTCTTGCATATAGGCTCAAAAATTATGAAATTGCATTTTGTTTCAGTTATACAAATAATTCCCTTATTTTGGCTGTGTGGCAGTAAAAACAAAGACTGAAAAATATCTACATGGCCCATGAATTCTATAATATTTTTTAAACTTTAGTCAAATATGAGAGATGAATCAATTTTATACCGTGATAAGCCAATCATCTCAATGCTAGTAATGTTAACATGGCATACTAATAGTAGTATATCTATGCATGGTTGAGAAATATGTCATCCTTGTACTTGTTTTAAAGCTGTAATAAGTGAAAAGAACCTGGATTTGCCAGTTTCATTGAGAAGAGGCATGTATAACTTCACATAAGTTTCTTAATGGGACACCTGCAATGACGTTTTCTGTTTTCCTGAGAAACACAGAGGCACTAAGATTTCTTTTTTTTTTTTTTCTTTCCTCGTAATCCCAGAGAGCAGTGAGTAAAGCAAACCTGGAAATTGTGGAGAAAAGAGAATATTGTTATGTAAGGAGATAAAATGCCATACAGCTGTGGTTTACAATTTATTCATTGCTATGACACTTGATAGAATTGTTTTCTTCTTTTTTTTTTTCAATATTAATGCTTTGCTTGACAAAAGTTTGATACAGCAAAGATGTGCAAAGAAATAGTTTTGCGCTTTTTGTTATGCAGTAGGAATCTAGAAAGAGGCTAGTCTTGTTCAGGGTCTGTTTTCAACTTTTTCCCTGTAAACTCACCGCTGGTATCTCATTTTCTGAGTTCTCACAAATGTTGGCCTTGGTTTCTTCTGTTACTCACAGACTTGCTTTTCTTTGTACCATTAAGTTATATCTTTAATGCCAAAAAATCTACTTTGCAATTTAATTTTGGCTGACTTGAAGAGGGTCTGTAATTACAGTTACTGTTTCCAGCAAGTTGAGTTTTTCCAGCAGTCTTTCTATGAAGAATGTGACTGTGGATTAATTGAACATAAAAATGAGTCAAAAACTTTTCTCTGCCAAAGGCAAACTTAGGAGTAGGTGCTAGTAAGGTTTTCAAAACTGTTACCTAGGTAATTTGTAGATCTACTGTGAGCTGTTGCTCCAGGAAGTATAAAACTGATTTAATTGAGTGAGAAAGTTATTGGGGTACAGCCTACTTGTAAAACAGATAACAATTTTGTGGAAGTTTTCTAATTTTTACTCCTAGAAACAAGGCATTTCTAAAGCCTACTGCCTCCAAGATGAGGTTGTCATCTCTAAAGCCATGGTACCCTGCCCTTTTTCAAGTTATTCTGAATTCAGAGAGGACAGTAAGTTAACAGCTGTTGATTTAAGAATATGCTGACGCCCTGGATGACGGACTTACCTAGCGGAATTTCTTCTATTCTGCCTTGCTAGTTTATGTGCATTGGTTTAGTGTCCTGGAGGGGCTGAGGAGGCAACAGTGGTGCTCTGCGGCAGCAGGATGACGTACTTTAGTCATTGAATAGTGTGTGATAATATTCAGCTGATGCCTCTCTTCTGAAGGATATTTTAGTTCTGCAGTTTCATTAATCACTGTAAATTTTCCTAATGCTCCGTATGCACTTTTCTTTTATAAAAACACTATAGTACTGCTATAAGGAATGATCTACAGGGAAACACTTTGCAAACGTAATTGAGTTTATTAGCATGGAAAAGTAGTCTTTATCTTAGCTATCATTACTCTGCTGTCAGAAACCCTTGTGGTTTGCATATAGCAGGAGTTATGGTGGTGTTACAGGTATGTTGGCAAAAATTGTGGTCTCTGATTTGGGACAGTGATGGAAGCCAAATCAGGAAATGAATGTCAATGTACAAAGGTACCTCTCTGTTACAAAATTTTCTGAGGTAGGCCTACTGATACAGCACCATTTGCAAATCCCTTAAGCATAGATGAATCCGGTGCTTCTGATCCTTGTTTCCGACTCATTTAGTGTGTATGTTTATTTTATAATCTTTCTACTAATTTTGGAGTTGCACCATGTATTTAGTTCTAATGTGAAGTGATTGTGCTTCAGCACCTGAGGCAGCATAGGTAGTTAAATGCCTCTATGCAGGAGCTAAGCCTGGGGCTCAAATAAATGCGTGTAGAAAACTGCTACTCAAAAGGCTTTGCAAACATACCTATCCTGTATGTGCAGGAATTAAATAGATAGGAGTAAACTATCTATTTTGGTCATATGGGAGTGCACAGAAAGAAGATGAACTTTAGCCTCCTTGGTGAGCAGCAGCAGCAAACTAGTGTTTCGTATACAGAGGAAGGAGAAGGAGTTGAAACCAAGTTCCGTGTGTGTGGAGTCTGCAGAGCTGAAGCTTGCAGTGTGGCAGTAGTAGCACAACCGCTGGCAGCGGTGATACCAAACTTATGTGTGATCCCTGGGCTGTACTGTAATGCCAACAGGTGGTGCTGTGAGTTATTGCTGCTTTTGCATCTTTCTCCCCTCTCTTCAAGTAGAAATGACCACATAAATCTGTTATAGGGGAACATCTCCAAAACAAACTAACAAAAAACCCAACAACAAAGAACGACTGTTTAGACAAAGGTGCAACTTTGGACCAGGTGTAGCTATATTCAAAGCATTCCAATTTTAGGCTGTCTGCGTGTAGTGATCTTCTCGTGATACTTCAAATAGCTTAAAATTGCCCATAGTGGAAGTTGAGCAATGGTAACTGGAAGTAAAGAATTAGTGGCCTTGGCTGTTTCTGGTTTTATGTCCAGGACCGCTTGGAAGAGAGTCAGAAGAGTGAAGAAAAACCTCTCCTGGTCATTGTGTTTTCTTACTGTTGAGGTGGGGTTTTTCCCCTCTTCAGACTATAAGGGATCTTATCTGGTCCTTCTGGACTTCAGTTCCTGCTTACTGTGGGTCCAGTACTCCATTTTCTGTAATAACTTAAGAGAATATTGTCTTTTGTATGTGTCCATGGTTGCCTCACTTTATTGTTTGCTGCCTCTACTCAGTGCTCTTAGGATGGAGTATACCATTTACAAGATCAAGGCTGTTAAGTCCTCTAATTCAGTATAATATCTCTGAGGCTTGCAAAGGTTTCTCAGATTTGCCTTTCATACAATGTTTTCTGGAGAAAACAAGCTGGCATAGGGTCTTAATGTTACCGGATATCAATGAGTAAAGAAACAGTCGGAATTTTTAGAGAGGAAGATAGTTTTATGTTGTATTTGTGTTTTCTGGATCATCCTGTTCTGTCATTTCACTGAATCTGACATTGTCCACAAATAACTCAGGGGGTGTCTAGTTGTTCACCCATCATTTTGCAAACTCTTAATGGACATTTTGAATAGTTGTGATTCTGTATCATTGACAAAGTCTCCTATTTTGTTGTGCAGCTGTAAACTTCTGTAGTGAAGTGCATTGCTGCATAAGTGAGAATGAGAGTTCACATATGAGTCATTGTTCCTGCTCCTGTTCTTCCTTCATCTCTTATTTCCATAGGTAATAGGAAGTGTTAGAAAATTTTTAAGAGATGCTGTATTCAGTTGTTTATAACTTTGCTAAACTCTAATCTTTTGGACTGAAATACTTTATGCCTTTTCTTTGCCTTGAGTTTAATTTTATTTAAAGCTTTCAGCCAAAATTCTTCATCTGTTTTCAGAAACAAAACTAGAATAATTGTCTGTGCCTTTTTTTTTATGGCAGTCTCTTCTTTGAAATGTTGTAGTGCATCTCTGAACTGGAACATCTACTTGAAATTTTTCAGTGGATGACCTCTGGCTGAGCTCTACTGTTTTAATTTTATATGAAAATCTGCCAGAATTGAGCCAATTCTCTTTTGAAAATTTGTGATCTGGACATGGCAACATTTCTTTGTGGAATTCCCTGGAGACTGTCTGCACTCTGTGTGCTCAACAGGGTTTTTCTTTCAAATGCATCTCTGGACTGCAGTGAGCTGTGCAGAGCCCAAGAACCAGAATTGTTCCACGATAATTAGGGGGTTGAGGAGTGGTCTTATGGCACAAACACATTTGGTCAGTACTGAGCGCTGTGACAGTCATCCAAAAAAGCTTAATCTGATTCTTTAGAGACTCTAACAGGTAAAATCTGGAAAGGCTACTGAGACAGTGAACCTAAAGGTTTTTTTCTTCAGGAGTTCCAAACTGGACCAAGTTTGGCTGGACTCCTATAAGGATAGCAGAAGATATTCCACACAAAGTCCACGCTTCCTGAATTTATAAGAGGAGGTGGTGGGTTTTTGTGTGGTCTTTTTGGTGGTGTTTTTTTTTTTTTTTAAGATATCCGAAATGCAACTTCTTTGCACATTTTTCCTACAACTTCAAAGAATTATTTTAGGCAGCTACCTAGCCTATAAAATTCAGAACAAATCAGAAAGCTACAGAAAGCCATTCAATGGGGACTGACAATGGGAAGCATTACATAATGGTAATAAATACATTATTTAAATAAAAAAAAAAAAAGGAAAAAAATGTTTTCAAAGGCATGTCCCACTTGTTGGGCAGACTTTAAGCCCAGCAAGTAGCCTGAATTTCTCTGCTGCTTTTGAGATGGCTGGTTCAAACTTTAAGAAAGTTGGCTTTGCCTGTTGACACTGTACAGCTTAAAGTACCCTTTTTAAATGAGTTTCCTCTGTAGCAAAATCCATGTAAATTATGTAGCCACTTGAAGTTGTGTGAGAGAACCTTCACTGAGTTTTATTGCTGTTCTTCCTGTGAACCAGCAGCAGAGCCCACTGCAGCAGTGTGAACTTCACAGGGACTTAGTCCCCAGTTGAGCAGGAGTTTCTTTTCCATGTTTGTTCAGTATACAAGAGAACAGACAGATTTTGCTGAAAGATGTTCCGGTCTGGCTGGTTATCAGAACTCTTATGAAGGTAAATTTTCATTTTTCTTCAAATCATGGCAGATTTTAAGTTACCTGCAGGTTAGTCCTGTATGCCCGTGTGCAACTGATGCCAGTGCTATCAGAAATTTGCAATCTTATGTACTCTCAAACACTAGGCACTGTTCTCTGTTTTTCTCCTCCTTCCCCTCACCTGACTGTTAGACTCCTGCCAATCTATAGCAGAAGAGTTTGAGATCTGTGTGAACTTGCACAACTGGTTTTAGTTATTCAGACCTTTCAGCTTTATCTAAGGGCTTGGGGTGTGGTCAAGCTGTGGCTACTCGTGGGTATCTCAAGAAAATTTCTTAGTTTTCCTCTACGAATGAGAATTTGGAATTCACATTTTTTGTGATCACTGTGCATGTTTTCCATCAGGAAATCCCGGCCACTATGTGACAGTAGCTAGAAGTGGAAACTGTCACAAGTGTCCTAATGATAAATTGAGAAAACTTAATATTTCTACAAAAAGAATGAAATTCCTTCTCATCATGG
The DNA here is from genome assembly GCF_964199755.1 of Larus michahellis. Taxonomy (NCBI): domain Eukaryota; kingdom Metazoa; phylum Chordata; class Aves; order Charadriiformes; family Laridae; genus Larus; species Larus michahellis. The sequence continues at coordinate 35,391,839 of NC_133898.1, forward strand.
AGGATACTTAAGGATCATAGCTTCCTGAAATAATTTATTGAACACGTAGACCCATCTTCATGAAAATGTTTATGTAGGTTATCTGGTATTTTAAGTAACAGTTGAACCATCTTTTTGAAAAGATGAAGAGGAACAGTTCTTGTATTTTTATGTTAATCACTTCTCCTGTTAACAGTATTATGGCTCTTGGATCTTCTGAAATGTATGGTATTTTTCTAGATGACTCTTAATCTCAAGGCTTCATTTTATCTTTTTGCTGAAAAATTACGGCTTTCGTTTAATAAAACATGTTTCCTGGTATAAGGAGAATCTGGTTTAACATTAAGGTGTGGGGTTTCACAGAAATGGCTAAACCAGTGTTAACAGCTCACTGCTGCTGGTAGAGATGGTTCTGCTCCCTTTCTCTCTTTGCGTAAGACCCTGGAGCTTCTCCTACCCTTATGCTGTCACTTGTCTCTTCTGGTTTCTTTTTCATAGCTGAAGTGCTGTTTATATGTCTGGTGTTTACATTAATTAGATTATAGTGAAAATAGAGGTCAGATGGATGTTGGGCCTGATGCAAAGGGGTGGGAGGTAAGCAGGAAAATCCCTTTTAATAGCAGCGAAGCAGTGGTAGGTTAGTTATCATGGACTATCACGCTTAAGGTCCCCTGGCTATGGCTAAATTTTGTTAATAAGAAACAACTTAAAAAGATCTGTTCTCTTCTGTTCCTTTCATGCAGGGGATGGTAAATTATCATCTCAAGCTGATACGGTGAAATAACATCGATCACTTAGTTTGTCTCCATTGTGTTTTGGGGTTCAGTTTTGTGTGGTGGACTGGGTTGGGGTTTTTTTTTTGTTGTTGTGTTGTGTTTTGGTTTGGTTGGTGTTTTTTTTTTTGATACCTGTTCTTGGACAAGTTCATCATCTACTAATCGTTGTGTAATTTAGGTTTGCTTAGTTTTATGTGATGCTGCAAACTTTCTGCATGAAATGCAGTCTCTTAAAACATCCATACAGCTGAATCTCTGCTTTCATAGACCTGATTAAGGGCAAAAAAGAATTATTAGAATCGTAGAATTGCCTGGCTTGGAAGGGACCTTTCAGATCATCTAGTTATCTGGTTTTATTAGTCTCGTGCAGCTGGTAGTGCTATTTTAAAGATTCTTTTTTTTCTAGTCTGTTCCTTTGCTGCATCTTCTTACGGTTCCTGCAGCCTATGACTTATATCTACCCATATCGGACAAGAGCCCATAGATACTTGGCAGCTTTCCAACATGAATGAACTGTTGTGCATTGGTGAGTGGTACCACAGGTTAGTGAGTTGCCTTTTTCAAATAAGCCATTAATAGGAACCCACGTTAGCTAACCTGTGGGTTATTGGTCTATGACTAGGTCTTGGTGCAACAATCTTAAGGGAAGACTGGAGGCAGCTTTAGAATTAGACAGATGACACCAAAAGGCAAAGCATTTATATATTTTATTTTCAGAAGAATTTAGGAGCTAACCAAACATGTACATTTTTCTTAGAAAATTCTCATTCTGTGGGGGCTCGCTTACTTATAGTGCACAGGTGCTTCTTCGCTAGGATAAGCATTTCATTTAAATAATTTTGATGTAACTGCATTATGTAAGGCCAAGAAGAAAGATGTAGCTACATCTTGACAAAAAGCATCGCTTCCTTTGCATCTTACTATGCAATAGGATCCAGCTCCCTGAAGTTAAGGTAGTAACATAATAATCTAGTTAACACCTCAGTTGTACTGGACTGAGGCAATAGGTGCTCTTAAGAGGGAAGACAGACCTGATTTTCTTATCAATGATTGTTCAGTCTTTCTAATGCGTATCCTGTGCATGTAGTCATAGTCTTACATTTTTGACAATGTGAAGAGTTAGATTTTTTTTTTTTGCTTGAAGCTTTTATGGTACATATTGATACTATGTTTCGAATCATGGGCATTCCTGTTTTGCATGGTACAAGAAAAGTGTTACTTTTTTTTTTTAATTTAAAAACATGGAAGTCTCCTTGCTCCTGAGTAGAGACCAACAAGGCCTCTAAATTTACTCATTAATCATCTTTGTGTAAAGGTGCAGAGTACAGAAGGAGAGCAGGTTTTGCAAAGAGCTTGATCCTTTACTGTGCTGTCACTCTAAGAAACATTTTTGTTATTGTTAGTAACTCTAAACTTAGTAATTTATAATCTCATTACCCTGAGCTTTTTCTTTTTAAAGATTGCTAATGGTTCTTTGTATTAGTACTGTTTAACATCACTGCCAGTTAAAGGAATGGTGCAATTGTTTATATAACATGTTCAATTAAAAGCCATAGAGTATGCTGCTCTGCTCTTAAGTTGTGTTTCTTTTGGTAATACCAGTGGTTTGACTATCAAGCAGTTCCATTACAATCTCTTGTTTTCACAAACACCATAATTCTGCATTAACGCTTATTGATTGAAATGTCTTTCATACAGAGACTGTGTACAAGTACTGCCTGTGCCTTTTAACACTTCTAAATCTCTAGTTATTTAAGTTATGGAAATATTCGTGCTACTGTACATGGTTGGAATTCTTGACTAGCAATCTGAAAGTAAAATGCCTAAAACGTGAGGCTTGGCAGAGGCATAGATAAAGTCTCTGCTGAGCGCTTTACTTTCAAGAAATTTCATTCTGGCTTTTCAATATTTATACTTAAACTGTCTTGTACAAAAATAAAAATCTGAAGTATATTGATGTCATGTATATATTTTTATGTATTTATTTTTGTGTATGTGTATATATAATTAGACACTAGTTGGTTCAATAATATAAAACTCTAAGCTAACAAACTGATACATTTTTTTCCCTTACTCCTAAGAAAAAATCTCCCTGCCTCAAGGGGCTGAACCTACAAGGCTAATGCAGCAAGGCTAATGATTTTATTTCTTTCTTATTTTTTTTAATTGAGTTTTAGCATTGTGAAAAACAAAGGGCAGAATTTCAGAAAGCTTCAAATTCAGTGAAATCATGATTCCTACTAGAGGTCAAAATATGTTCTGAATTTCTTTTCACACTTTAGGAAATCCCACTTGAAGTTCCTCATGCAGTCTACTTTTAGCTAGTTTCCAGAATGTTGGGTTTGGGTTTTTTACTTTTTTCTCCCCTTTCCTTAAAGATGCACTGTAATTTGCTATGTAAGGTATCATTGCAAATGTTTTATATGTCCAGTATACAGAAAATCCATGACAGTCTTAGTTTTGATTTTTTGGCGTATAAGTCCATAATTTTAAAGTTATAATAATGCCTTTAAGCTGATTTTTGGTGGTACTTGAAAACCAAAATTTCAATTCCACTGCAATTTAGTAATAGTGTTGCCCTTGGTTGTGCTGCAGCGTGACCCCACACAGCAAGGCTTGGTGGGTGCTCAGTGGCAGAGCCTGCAGGTACAGGACCATAGAGCATGGGTTCCTTTCAGCTGGGAAGATGCAGGAAAATGCTTCTGATAGCTCTAACTGGGTATAGTCTAGGATAAAGTTGTCTGTGGATCAAAGTGAAAACATGAAACAGGCTAGACCTACTGGCAGCCTTCCAGCTTCTTCTCCTTCTTTGCAGGGTTTATATTCTTTTACCTACCCTGGCCCAGCCTGGGGAACCAGGTGCTTGCTGCCAATTAGTCTTGTCAAGACAGCCCACAGCTTCTCTTGACAAGCCTGACTGCTGACAGCAGCTGTGGGGTAGTCTTAGGCAGGATTTTAACTCCTTGCTTGCCAAATACTTTGCAGGTTAAATCCCCATGTCTCATTCTGCAGTAATTCAAATATGCGTCTAGTTTATGAAAACATGTTTTATACAGAAACTGATCTAAGATTGCCAGTGGTGCTATAGCGATAGGGTTTACTTGTCAAACTTCTGGTATGAAAGAATGTAAGTGGGAGTTAAGTCATTACAAAGGTCACTTTATAAATTTGTGTATGTTATCAGAATTGTCCCTCCCAGGCCATCTCCTACTTGATGTGGAGCATGGCTGTAGCTGTGTAAGACACCAGGCTGGTCCAGCAGTTTTCTCCCCAGTAGCTTGAAGTTTAATCTCTCTTTGGCATTGGAGCGTCACAAGAAAGTTTGACCATTAATATAGTTGTACTATAGATTACAATTAAATGTTTCATATTTTTAAACATTTCGTGTCACTTATGTTGCTGCAAACAGAAGCTCATTTTTAGTTGTGGGATTTTCCTGAGTATTCTTGTCTTTTACCTATGCATATGACCTTGCTACTATCAAGTGCTTTGTTCCAGTAATGTTTAGCAGTGAACAAAAAATAAGGATGCTATCCATAAAACCTCAGTGGGTTTTTTATTTTCATCAGAAATGGCAAATTTATGATCTGAGCAACTCATAGTGCAAGAGATTATTTATTTTGTTTAAGTGCATGTAGCAATATTTATTCTGCAGGTTAACACTAAATTCTCTAATTGCAGTTCCTATGAAATCACAGCTTAAGCTGTCACTCTTCTCAATTGTTGTTGTTGTAGAAACTTTTCATTTCACTCAAATTTGAAAGAAAGGCAGTTTTTTTTAATGTGTCTTCGAAATTGCATGGATAGCAGTGCTGCTTTTTCCTATGTAGTCACCACTGTAGATACATCACTAGAGAAAGGCAAGTAGAACTTTCTTTTTATCAGTTTTAGTAGGTGGCAGTTAGATAGTTTGTATTGGAGAATATGATCTTTTGCTTGGTCAGATAGAAAAGAAACATGGGAAGTATCTGGGTGCATGAGAAGAGCTCTGTGTGTAAAGATGATGCTTGTAAGCTGATGGAGGGCAAGGGTACTATGGTGGGGTAGAGGCATTAAGCAGGCTTTTGATGTTTTGAAAAATGTGGAGTATCAAATGAGAAGAAATAAGACTGTTTAAACAGCATAAATTGATCCCAGAACAGAGGAACTAGCTGTTTGCAAAATAGCCATTTTGCAATTGAATGAAATGCTCTGTTTACAAAATATCTTAAATTGAATGTTTCTACTGAGCTAGTCAAGGATGTGGGATATGATTGACCCATCTTTTCAACTTTGCTTCCAATTTCCTTTGCTTCTAGTGATACATAGCTATTACAATATGCTTTTCCTTAACTCAGAAGTCCCAAAAATTACATACGAATAACCATTAGATCACTCTTTATATCAATTTGAGACCCGTTTATATTTTAGAACTTGATAGAAAAGAGTATGCTTCGTTAAGTGTTCATAAAAGTAGAAACAAATTCTGCCCTGCTAGGGAAGAGCTCCGTAACTTTTTCTCAGAGTACTTACAGCTTTTGCAGAGGTCATCAAGAGGGCTGCTGTACTTAACTTGAACACTGACTGGAACCGTTTATTCTGCCCACATGAACTTAAAAAAAGTCTATCGGCAGCTTCTTTTTGAGGAGAGTTAAACATAGCAGTACAGAAAACATTATTTCAGCAAGTCACCTAGAGTTCTCTTCTGTAGTGGGTACCTTACTTTGCTAACTTTATGCTTTTTCTTTTACTTTTTCAAATGATAAGGTGAAGTTATGAGTTGCCTACTTAGGGTGTGTGGAGGTAATTTAAAGAAAACTACTTCTGTTCAATGTTGCTGGTGTTGATTTACATGTTGTTATAAGTGGCCATCAGGATACTGCCTAAATGATTTGAGAGTGTCTTTATTTGGAATTAATATGCATCATTGTCTTGAATTTGCAGAGCTTCTACCATAGATACCTACCAGTATGTGGAGTTCTCAGTAGATCATATAGCATTACTTCTGTGTTAATATCTGAAACTTATGCTTGCTATGTGTGGTTCCGTGATCCTTATATAATTAGATATGCTAGCTTTGTTGATGATGGTTATGTCATTACCTGCTAGACTTGTGTAAGTAAAGGGAAAAGAGTACTTCAGAAAAACTGTCTCTTTATTTTTGTTTCAGTGTTGTTCATGTTCTGTTCTTCCATTGATGGCTTTTCTGTTTGAGGGATTTTAGATTTTCTGAACAGAAAAGATCACAACTGTACGGTATTTTCTAATCTAACATGTGAACACATGTAGTCCTGACATTGTCCTTTTTGAAACCCAAAGCCCAGTAAGGGGCTACAAGAATGTATCCCACTGTTCAAAACGTCTTGGAATGGTATTCTTGAACTGAAGCTACCAATGTGTAGCTGCTTGGAAAGAAACTGGCAGAACATCAGCTATCCAATCCAAGACTGCATTTTGCTCACTGTGAATCTGCACCAAGGAGGGGGAGGAGATTACTTCTCATTTTCAGGTTGGAACAATGGCAAAATATCATTATTTTTCTTTGACTTGACAGCCTGCCAGCTTAAGTCCTTGAAACTGGTAGCTTTCCCTGTGTTTTAGCAGGACGCGTCAAGCCAACTCAGCATTTTATTTTTGAAGTAAACATTTTCAGTGGCTGAACTTTCAACATGAATGTTCAAAGCAGCATCTTAAATAGAATCCTCATCTCTCTCTTCACAGCCCCACAGTTGATTAATTGAGATTTCTCTTCAAAGTAGCAGTCTAAGCCCTCAATATCGTGAACAGAACAAACCAGTGCTGCTGTGGAAGGAAGCAGTCTTGCCCTGGCTGCTGCTTCCTCCCTCCTCATCCGCTCCTCCCTTGCGTTAACACGAATGTTTATAAAGAAGTCGTAAACCAGATGGAGTAAACGATTGAGACTTTTTCTGGTAATTCATTTTAGTCTGGATCAGTTCCTTGAGTTGGTTGACTGAGCAGCTATACGGTGTGCAGACCATCTCCTGTAGCAGCACAAGTGGCCGGGAAGAGGCTGAGGCCTTTTCTTTCGGTTGCAATGCTGACTTACGCCAATTTTATGTGGTATTAGAATTACAGCTCAGTGTTCTTTACCTCTTCTTGGCAAGTTTGAGTTTTGATTTGGGGGTTCAGACGTTCATATTCTTCTTCCTGTGCAACTGCATTTCCAAATTATCAGAGCCTGCTAGGAAAAACGCAGTAGTACTTTGCCCTGCTAAGGCTTTCATGAACACTTGAGACACTTGGCCCCCTAACTTTGTCTAGTTAAAAAAAAAAACCAGCCACCTCTTCCTTCAAGCCCTCCAAATCAGTTTTTCAGGCTGTCTGCTGTGAGCCCATTTTTGTGTGTGTGTAGAAAAATGCATGGTTCCACTTAAGCCAACGTATTCCTTGCTTTTTTAAGAAATGATGTCTCTAGTATTACAGTAGTAATTTATTATTTCTGGAATGTGTAGTGGAAGGGAGGAAATTGCTTTGTAATCCTTAGTGTTGCCCTTTCTTCCTTCCACAAGTGGGTTACTTTAAAGAGTAGGTGTTTGCCAGCCTTATTCATTTTGACTGAATAAGGTTGAGGAGTGCTGATGTGAGCAGCTTTGTTAGTGCATCCCTAGGAGCAGTAGCCTATAGCAGGCGTTTGGCAATGTGCAAATAGGACATTAACCTCTTCAAGCAAGCATACCTTAATGGAAGCAAATGTCTTTAATAATGGAGTCTCTCGTCACTGCTAAGTGAATCATTTTAAAGTAAGGAGCAATCTAAACAGACGTGTAGTCTCTCTCCATTCCTTTTACTTCTACCTCTGTGGTCCAAGGTGATGTGCCCCAGTGTCACTGAATGTGTTAGCCTGCTTGCCTTCTTATGCTCGTGCTAGCATTGCACTAAACAATGTGCAAGGAGCAGAGAGACTGGGACTTCTTTTCCCTCCCCTTTCAGGTTATTGTGGTTTTTGACTTGTAAGAATTGTCTGGTTTTTGTTTTCCTTCAATGTTTTGTCCTTGTTATCTTTCAATGTTTTGAAGCTATCATCATATGAAAATACCAAAACGAAGAATCTTGTAGATTTTTGTTTTTGAAATAAGCATGCTTTACTTGTTTGGTAAGGTGTCATACATTATGCAGTGTTTCAGCTTTTGTGAAGATTTTTACGAGTTAATATTTTGAATGTAATTTACTGTATCAACTAATTTTTAAATTGGGTAACACTTTAAGGGTGAAATAACTGTGTTATCTTTAGGACAGAGCACAACCTTGGCTTTCAATGCTCCTCCTAGGAAGTCACAGGTGGAAAGCACTGGCTAGATCTTGTGACACTTCTGGAAAGAGTGGCCCGAGTTTTCACAGTAATCTATTAATATGTGGTATTTCAGGATTAGAAACAGGTTGTAACTGTTGCCTTTATTTAAGTCATATTATACCAATGGTTTTCTTCACTTTCTTTGTAGTTTCATTATTTGTTCACTTGGAGTACTTGAAGACTACACTCATGCAAACTTCATGGCTTTGAAGGTCTCTAAACTTGTTGCAAGTGGGAATATAGTGTTAAGATACTATGTCTTATCGCTTCTGTAATCCCTGTAGGGTGCTTATTACTGTTATTTTTTTAAGATAACTTATGCCAATTTATAGTATTAAAAAGAGATTGGTTTAGGAACATTAGTGTAATTTTCCTGAGAAAATCTACAAGTTCATGAATTCACTTTGTGGATTTTGATGGAATTAAATTTAGTTTTTGTTCAGGCTAAAGTAACTTCTGGCAGTGCTCCTTTGTAAAACCAGCATGATTTTAAGGCCAGTTCAGAAGTAATTTGTATTTTGTCAACCTTAGCGCTGCCACAAGAAATCTGTGGCACATTGATTTAAACTCATTTAAAATTAATAGATTGAATATTAAATATTTTAGCAATGACTCAAGTTTTATTCCAACACAAGGTTGAGAGGTTTAACTGAGACAGTCACCCAAATTCAAGAAACTGTTTTCTGTTAGCGAAGGATGGTTCCCAAAGCAACCGCTCCCTCCTGGAGCCACCGGGCAGTTTGTCCAACAGACCGTGTCAGCTGGCTGGCAGTGGTGATACGAGGGACTGTTCATCTTGCTGAGCAGAACTGAGGAATGGTAGTGGTGTCTAAAGTTAAGTACCATTAAGCATGAAATTTCAAGATAAGCTTCTGTGTCCTTTTCGTATTTTTAATAAGTTAAAATGGTTAGCTTGCAGCCCCTTTGCCACCTGTGCCCAGTAAAAGAACATTACTGGTTTTATTTGGAATGCAAGTATGTCTTCAGAGGCCTGAATGACCTAATGCTTTAAGTAAGGCTTTATTTAAAATTGTATAGTCCTTATTCTAGCAACTTTACCTTTCGCTTGCTCTGTTAAGGCCCTTGCTCTGAACCAATTATAGTATTTTTTACTGTCTCGTAGATGTGCTAGGAAGTTAATGGGGGGGGAAGAGAAATGGGGGTAAACTTCAGAGTTCCAAAGAACTTTACTTTTGCTTTAATCTTCACTTTGTACTAAGATTTTGTACTTGTAACTCTTGCTGTCTGGAAAGGTTACTTTTATGGAATCTTTCAATAATAGTATGGCCTAACTTTAAAAGTGTTTCAGCAATTTTAGTGCTTACAGAGGTGAATGAAAACTAATCGTATTTAGTACTTTTCTGATGTTACACTGGAGTTTCTGCCTAGGAATGCTAACTTATATTCTACTAGTGATTATTCAACGCCATAGTTTTTTGTTCCAGTAAATATGCATAATATTTGAATATTTTTCTCCCTGTTTTGCAGGTAAAGCTTTAATATAAGTTCCCAATATTTTCTATTAACTCTTACTGCTGTCCTGGATTTGGCTCTAGTGTGGAGAAGCAAATTATTTTCCTTTGTCCTGTTACTGTTAGATTTCTGACAGGGGCTTAAGCATACTAAATCCCTCAACTCCTCTTAGATTTCTGAAAAACAATGATGATTATTTTAGGGAAGTGCTGACCTGCTCTTTTATTGAAGAACTTGTCTTGTATTCCACTTACTTTCCCATTTTTAGAATCATGGTTCATATTCCTCTGGCTTCACAATCATATAACATCCTTGTGGCAAGTACAGCAGTTGCTTACCTGGAAAAGTAATATTAGAAAAGAGTGTATTTTTAGCTGCCTTTTGATGTGATGTAGCAGCTGGAAACAGGGAGGAGAGGCAGTATGAGGTGATCTGACAGCACTGCCAACCACAACTTGGGAACCACTGCTTTGGACTTGAGACCAAAATGTGGGGAAACCATTTTTACAGGCCTGAGTATGCCCATTGTGCCTGGCACTTCAGTGATCCAGGTGCTGTGGCTTTGCTCTTCATTCTCAAAAGCTTTATTTGAGGGTCCTCCCCTGGACTCTATTTGACAAATATTGTTAGTGGATGAAAAAAAAAGTTCTGTGAAACTTTTTGTTTATGTTAATGTGCATTAAAAATATATAATGAGCAGGCAGTTCCATGCACTCATTTAAGATATAATTAGTAAAACATCCCTTTGATACCAGTGAGTAATTGTAAATATCTAAATTAAAAGATATTCTAACAACTAACAAAAATACCGTTTTTCTCTTTGTAGTAATCATGTCTACTGCTCAGAGAAGGAATCTAGCAAGTTCATGTTGAGGTATATTCTCAAGACAAGATACAGCGACTCGTATGCTTTTCTGGGTAAGAAGAGTATCTATATTCTCTCAGTATGACAAAAAGGAGTTAACCTTTCAAATGTAACTTTTCAAAAGTACGGCCTGTCAGGACAGTGTGGTGGGGTTTTGTCGTTTGTTTTCTTTGTTTGTGAAGCAATCTGGACAACTGTCGAGAACTTTCCAGCCATCTAACAGTCTGAAGACATTCTAAATTTAATAGTGCAAAGGAAGAGCAATAATGAGCAATTTTAGAATAAAAGACGCTACTGAATAGCGTATGACTGTTTGGCTAGAAATGTAATTCCAGTTCATTGTCGCAAAGATGTCTACTGTTTCTAGCCTGATTTCCCAAGGGACTGAAGCTTATATACTCTCTTTTCCTTTTCCCTTCCAAAAAATTTCAAATGTTTCTGTGACTAGGAAAGGGAAAGAAATGTACAACTTGAGAGAAAAATGGGTTGAAGTCAACCTTATATGTACACTGTGTTGACAGACTGGCAGCCAGCAAACATATGCTGCCTCCTGGTCAGTGTGGGTATTCTGAGACACCACAAAGAGCTATGATGATTGCGATGGCATGATACATGGTTGTATGGTTCCTACAAATCTGTATGTGATCTGACTTTATTTTTTCTGCTGCTCTTAGAACTCTTCTAGTTCCCCCGCTTGGTCCAGACAACTCCAGAAAAAACAAATTTAGGAATATTTTTTTTAATCAGGAAGACATTCTTTGCTTATTTGCTTATACGCTTTCATGTATGTACAGAACGCTATAGCACCTTCTACGTATAATATTTCTCTGCAAATGTCTCCCTCCTTAATAACTACTTGGGTGTGGTTTGGATTGTCATTAGCACTGTGTTCTAGGTAACTTGTACCGGTAATCTCCAGAGACTCTTAAGGCTTGATTTCTTCCCCACTTCCCTGCATCCACACTAAATTCTTAAGGTTTTATTTTATGCAGTTGGATGCAGATACCTAGCTTGCTGGGTTTGCTGAAGTATCTGAGGAGGTGGTGCGGAAAAAAGCTTTTGCTTCTTTTGCTTTTTGTTCCTATAACAGTTAGGTGTTTCACGTTCATTATCCTTTCATGATTTTCATGTAAGCTGTACCTCTGACTATTCCTCAGTCTCGATGGATTCTGCTGTAAAGTCATGGGCATACAGCTGTGGTGCTATCTGAAGGGACTTCTAGACTGGATCGCTAGAGTATCGCCTACTTGCTTATCATCCACATTATTTTGTGAGACTCAGTGCATTCAATCATTCCTTCAGATTCCTTTCTAGCTGTGAACAGAAAAGAACTGCAGCAACAGAGAAATGTTGCTTCAAAATAATATATTTCCGAAGAACAGAACAGTTTCCATTAAGAGTTAAATTAGATAAGATGACATGTTTTAGTCCTTTAAGTTTAGCACTTCTCTCAGAACTTTAATTAGATCTAATTTAGCTTGGCATTGCCTGACTTTTTTTAGTACAGAATTAGCCTGTTTCTCTCTGTCCTAGGGCAGTCCTGTGTTTTTGGCAGTCTCGTTCCAATTATCAAACTCGGTTTCTAAAGAAGTCATTGCAGAATACACACTGCTAATGTTTTTATCTTTTTACTGTATCTTCGTGATTCCCTGTCATCGTGTTTCTGCTGCCGAGCTGCTTTCTTTTTAAGTGCTCTTACTAAAGATAGAAAAGCTCCTTGGGCTCTTTCGCTCTTTTATATCTAAAGTAATAAAACCAGACAGGTTTTTTTTTGATGTTTCATATGTATGGCTTTTATTAATATATCAGAGACTTTATAATTCTAAAATTCTTACTGCTTTTCCTTGTCTTTGGGTGATTGCCTCATCTTAGAATGCTGAATGCTTTTTTCCCCCCCCAAAGTTTCTATTTTTGGGCTAATTTTTTTATTCTTCTCAGTTATAGTTTGGAATTTATCTGACCTGTGGCTGGAGCTTTTGCTTTTAGATGGCATGTCTGGACATTTGCAGTGCACTTGTTGGATTTCACTTACTGTTCTTATAGTTTGGAGTGACTCAAATAGATATTTTTCAGGATTTATTTTTACTGCTACTTTATTGGAAGCTTATCAGGGAGTGATACCTTACAAATGACTTAAAAATTCTTCCTAAAATGAAGAATTTTAGACTGTATGTTTCCTGGTCATCAAATACAACTATGCAGACCTACCTATGTGCCTACAGAAAAATATGAGGGCATGTTAGTAAATAAAATCTTTGTAATTTCCAAAACACTTCCTTCATGGTGATTTTTCTGAATATCAAAATGGTGCGATGCATATCACTTCCACATAACCATTCAAACACTAGGGTACTTTTTCAAACGTAGTGTGTTCAATTAACAGTTGTCTTGTGTCTATAACTTAATCGATAATTAAAGATGTATCCTCATTTTTTTCAAACTGTATTTTAATATTTCTTCTCTTGAATTTAGATAACGTAATCCATGGATAAAGTGGGAAAGATGTGGAACAACTTCAAATACAGGTGCCAGAATCTTTTCAGTCACGAGGGTGGAAGCCAAAATGAAAGTGTAGTTGTGAACTCCAGTAGTTGTTCATCTGCTAAAGAGAAAGCTGTCCAGATAACCGATTTGGCTCAACAACAACCTAGCAGCCCTTTGAGAGAAAACATTGCTTTGCAATTAGGTTTAAGTCCTTCAAAGAATTCGGCAAGGCGGAACCAAAACTGTGTTACAGAAATTCCTCAGATTGTTGAAATAAGCATTGAGAAAGAAAATGACTCGTGTGTCACCACAGGAGCTAGACTTGCTCGAAGGGACTCTTACTCTCGGCATGCTCCTTGGGGTGGGAAGAAGAAGCATTCCTGCTCTACCAAAACCCAGAGCTCCTTGGATACTGAAAAAAGATTTGGTAGAACACGAAGTGGTTTGCAGAGGAGAGAGAGGAGGTATGGGGTGAGCTCTGTCCATGATATGGATGCAGTATCAAACAGGACAGTAGGCAGCCGTTCTCTGCGACAGCGTCTCCAAGAAACTGTTGGGCTGTGTTTTCCCATGAGAACTTACAGCAAACAGTCCAAACCTCTGTTTTCTAACAAAAGAAAGATCCATCTCTCCGAACTAATGCTTGAGAAATGCCCTTTTCCTGCAGGCTCAGATCTGGCTCAGAAGTGGCATCTCATTAAACAGCATACAGCGCCTGTGAGTCCTCATTCAACTTTTTTTGACACATTTGATCCTTCCTTGGTTTCCACAGAAGACGAGGAAGACAGGCTCAGAGAGAGACGCAGACTTAGTATTGAAGAAGGGGTTGATCCCCCTCCCAATGCCCAAATACATACTTTTGAAGCTACAGCACAGGTTAATCCATTGTATAAACTGGGACCAAAGTTAGCCCCTGGTATGACTGAGCTGACCGGGGACAAAAACATAACACCTCCAGGGAGCTGTGACTCTGAAGAGGACACAACAACACTTTGTCTGCAGTCACGCAGGCAGAAGCAGCGTCAGATGTCTGGAGAGAGCCACGGCCATATCAGCAGGCAGGGGGCTTGGAAAGTGCATACTCAAATTGATTACATCCATTGCCTTGTGCCAGACTTACTTCAGATCACAGGTAACCCATGTTACTGGGGCGTGATGGACCGCTATGAAGCAGAAGCACTTCTGGAGGGTAAACCCGAAGGCACTTTTTTGCTCAGGGATTCTGCGCAAGAGGACTACCTCTTCTCTGTGAGCTTCCGTCGTTATAACCGATCGCTACATGCACGCATTGAGCAGTGGAATCACAACTTTAGTTTCGATGCCCACGATCCCTGTGTGTTTCACTCCTCCACTGTTACAGGGCTTCTGGAACACTACAAAGACCCTAGCTCTTGCATGTTCTTTGAACCGTTACTTACTGTATCTCTGAACAGGACTTTCCCCTTTAGTCTGCAGTATATCTGCCGGGCAGTAATCTGCAGGTGCACTACGTATGATGGAATTGATGACCTTCCTCTACCCTCAATGTTGCAAGACTTTCTAAAGGAGTATCACTATAAACAAAAAGTCAGGGTGCGATGGCTGGAGCGGGAACCCATAAAAACAAAGTAAATGGAAATCGGAATAAGCTTCTAGAATATGCTTTTTTTTTGTGTGTTACAGTTTAACTGCAGCAAGCGCACCAACAATGTCTAGCTTTTCTGCAATATCCTATTTAAGCTGAGTGTTAGTATCCTGTCAGATGCTGCCTGCTGTTAATCAAACTAAGTTGTGATGCCTCTTGGAAACAATAAGCAGACACAATTCTGCACGTTTTTCATTAAGGCCTAATGAAAATATTTTTGCTAATTTCTGAATATTTTGTTTCCCTTTTATAGCTGTAGTAATTGGATGAAGAAACTATGAGGCATTTTCCATGGGGCATTCATGTAATGCTAATAAAGAAATGCTTTATTAGAGGAGCATTTTTGCTAATATTTGAAGTATTTTTTTAAAATTATCTTCTTGAAAACTTTCCACTACTCAAAGTGCTAATTTAGCTCACAAACAAGTTTCCAAATACTAGTGAATAAGAGTATTTTCTTTTAATGAAGAGCAGTTCATTAGAAGCAGTCCATTAAGAGTTAATGGTCTTCTGATGCTAACAGATAAATCATGCTTTTCTCAGTGTATAAGGTTTTCTAATCATTAAGACTTGAATATGCCTGCTCAGTACTGTAATTCTATTTTAAACACTTGGAGATTTAAGTGGCATTCTTAGCAGAAGTAATACTGTCTCAGACGGTTAAATACCTTCCAGTGTGAATTACTGATTCAGTGTCAGGACATGGGATTGGATTATTGCTATGAAAAAAAAGGTTGTGTTTTTTCTAAACCAGAATTTGGTGGCCTGACTGTTTGTAACTTAAAATGGAAGGTAATAGTGAAGAGTAAAAATGTTTAGTTATTTAAAGTGGTCTGATATTTTTATGGAGAAAATTACAAGTGGTTGAATTATAATCAGAATACAAAATCTGACATACCTGAAATGTCAGGTTTCACAGGTACTGTTACACTTTACTTGTAAATATCTTTCCATTTGCGCTTTTTAAAATACTTTAAAGTAATATGCACTGATTATAGTTTCAACAGATTACTTGGAAACAAGATTCTGAGTTCTGTTTGCTTATTTAATTGGAGATGGAACTTAAGATAGTTCTGTCTTAGGCATTTTTGCACTAAAATTTTGTTGGAATGCCCTGACCCCTCTTTAATGTTTTGTACCAATTATGAGTGCTCCCTAGTTTCTTTACCAGCTGCTACACTATGTTATTACTTACTTCTCTATGGCAGTGACCTGGGTGAGGTAAGGAACATTTTGGCTGCAAGTACAATAAACGTTATTCTTGTATGCTACACTAACCCTTCTATTGATGTATTTTTCTGCTTGCTGTGCCTTGTTCTGGCTTTTTGTGCTAATAAAGTACAGTATGTTCAGTGTTATACTTGTATATCTGCTCTGTTTTTATATATTCACATAACTTGTAGCAGTTAACTGAATTTTTAATAGGCTTTTCTTAGTATTTAGTATAGGTAATGCACAAATACTGTGCGGCTGAATATTGGTTGGTCAGCACACCATATTCCTGGGTTTTGTTACATGCTTGTCAGAAACCTAACAATGTACACCATTGAATAGTATTTCTGTAGCCACTGCGAAGTAATGGACTTGTCTGCAGGCATAGAGCATTTCAAAGTTTGGGGTTTTTTTTGTAATGTAAAGGATAAATGTTAAGCAAAAAGTATTCTAAAATGTTACAGATCCCCTGTAATGATTGCTGAAGGTGTTTCAGCTTGTTACATAGCTAACTGCTCAGCTTAATGTTTTGATACTCCCTGCTGAGTAAGGAATGATTATTCCTGTAAATTGACAGTACAGCAGTGGCATTTGTTCACTTTTAGACTATTTTAATAAATAGATGTACACGCAAACTGGCCAAATGTCCTGTTTTTACCAAAGAATACTGTCAATTTATGTTGGGGTATTTTTTTTTTTTAGTGAAAAACTTAGAGTGGAGAGGTGCAATTTCTGTTCTATCAAATATTTATCCCAAGTGATGATAAACCAAAGTATTTGACAACTTCATCTGAATTTAAGTAATGTATACATTTATGTTGGTAGAGCATAAAACTTTTACATCGTGTCGTCATTTTTCTTGAACTCACAATGCACCTGAAGGGGAATGATTTAAATAATTTTGTAATGACTGGAACAGCACTACATAGAAGCTCATACTGCAAGGGGTTAATCTGAAGCACGCAGAAAGCACTTTAAAATGTGTGTTTATATGCTTGTGGAAAATTTGTGATCCTGTTATGCATTCTTTGTAGTAGCTTACCTTCTTTCATGTGTTAAAAGACTTCAACTGTTAAAATGGAACTCTGTTTAGAATATGTAAATACTAAGTTTATGTAAGTATGTGTACAAATGTGCTAATGGTCACTTAAGTTTTGAATTGTGTGTGTGTCATTGGATATGCAACTCCTGGTTTAAAATCTGCTCTAAACATAAAATAGGAAAAAAAAAAGTCACCAGCATGAAATTGCACCCAAGTGTACTTTCACTGTGTCGTTCTCACCGTTCCCTCAGTTGGATCCAAATTCCATATGAGTTTACTTTAAATCTTGCTTTCATTATTAGTATCATACAGTCAGCTTACAACTGAGCTTTGTCCCAGTTCTAGGCACCTGGTTTTTGTTTACACCCATTGCCATTGCTTGTCATAAACTAGCCGATGAGATTCTAGCTGTGACATTATCAATGTGGTCAGGAATACACATCCATTTAAATTTTTACCATGTGGTGGAATCTTGGGGAAAAAAAAAAATAAAAACCCCAAACCCTGATCTCAGAAAGCTTGCTCTTGCATTTCTGTAAATAGTTTTTATGGAAAGGATTTATTGCTCCCTTAAAACACACAAAAAAGGAATGATCTATTTCTCTACAACTTTTTTAAGCTTTGCTTCACTGAAATATACAGAATAACTTGCTAGGGTGGTTATGCTAAAAATAATAACTTTTAAAATTATAGTAAACTTGAGCGTTGACTACTCAAGTTGCAGTGTATTTTGTAATTAATACATTTATTTTTCAGTTCTACAGGCACTAGAACGTTGGTATGTTGAGAATGGAAGTAGTTGATTCCTCATTTCTGTTTGAGGAGTATGCTTTAACATTCTGATTTTGTTTAGAAAATCTTAAGTGTCATCTTCAAAAGATGTGCACAAACCACTGATTTTATTATGTTTTTTAACAATAGGATTCAATGTAATAAGGTGCACTAGCATGATTCCAGTCATATGTGGTTACATGACAGTTAAGTGTTTGAGCCTCAATCTCGTAAAGTGTTTTTTCAAGGTGATTCTCATTTCTGCAGAAAAAGCTATAGAAAGGGCTTACTTGGTGGGATTGTTTTGAAAGAAACCCCAGAGATCTTTGACGATATTTGAAAAGAACAAAGTGGCGGTGCTATGTGGAAATTAAGATCTTTGAATACTTGCCACAACTTGGTGGTTTTGTTACATATAAATACACACCTCATTATACTTTAGAAAGTCAGCAACAGTTCTACTTTACGAAGATACAGAAATGAAAATAATTTTAATTTCCATATAACATGTTGTCTAACGTTGGAAAATTATTCTGTAAATACGTCAATGTCATTAATGCATTGACACATAGTGCATGGAGGTTTCTTTACAACTGGATCATTGTTTGTGGAGCAGAACTACATTTCAAAAAATCAGGGCATTAAATCCGAATCTTTTTAGAAATTTATGTCCCCATGGAATTGGAGAAAACTAACTATACTATGTTTTGGCTATATATGAAGGTCTAGGGGTTTTGTTTGGGTTGTGTTTTTTTTTTTTTAATCGGTTTTAAAGATATAACCCTTCAGAAAATACTGCCAAGGCCACGTAGACACTTGTGGTCTTGAATAATTTGCATGTCAAAATGAAACTTCTCTTAAGAAAATATGTTACAAAGCCATGTTTTGTATTTTACGTAGTTCAAATTTTGTGTGTATTTGAAGACTTCTTTCTTAAAAATCGATAGTCTTTAAATCAGAAGCATACAGTCTTTGAAAGATCCGTGTATCCCTAGTGTTTGATAAGATGAATTCAAGCCTTTGCTAGACATCATCCCTGACAGTCGCTGACATCCTTAAGCCCATGTTTAACTTTAAGGTTCTGCACTGTTTAGAAACAAGCAAAGATTCTGAGTTTCTGTGATACAAAACCAGTTTGCTTTAGCCTCCATGTGCAAGCCAAAATATTTGCAGAATGCTTTAAAGCTTGTCTATGCTGCAAAGTTGCGCATAAGACTGAAGCTGTCAAGTCAGAAGCTGCTGGGTACCAGAGAGATGAATCCGCAGGGAGCGTGGTTCTTTCTTTTTACAAAGCGGCCTTGAAGTACAGTATTTAATAGAAAAATATTTAATAGAATCTTCCGTGATTCTTTCTAAAATAACAGTATTTGTCTCATTTTAAAACAATTCACATTTAAAATGATGAAAATGCTTTTTGAGTCAAATTTTCCTTTTGTTGTGAAATGATCATGTATGTGCCAAACCTTAGTCTGCAAGCTTCTGCGTAGCCCATATGTATATATGTCAAAAAGATGCCTCCAAGCATGTGTGTATTCAGGATCTTTTTTGGAGCTACCTGAAGTACGCCAATATGCTGAGCATTAGTATATTGGCATTTTAGAAACTCTCCCACTTTCTGTCTGTGCATGGCATACATTGCAAATAAAAGGACTATTTTATTTGTATCTTCAGCTGTATTTATGTATTATAGACAATTGATTGTTGTGTGTTTTCCTTCTGTTGCCACACTTGCCCTAACAGTTGTCTCGTGACTGTGACCAAAGGAGAATTTTTGTTCATAATTGCGTTTTTAAAAATCTTACAGTACACAGAAATCAAATCAGTTGACACTTAGTGTTAACTCTGTTTACAAAACATGGTATAACACTCTTAATTCACAATACTGGTGTGCAAAGAATCATTTAGCTTGACCGTAGATTGCGTCTATCAAATGCAGTTGACTTAAGTATCTGAATTTAATGCGCTTTTTTTTCATTTTTAATTAAAATGCTACTCATGAGGACTATGCAAAGAAAAAGGCTTGATGTTTTCACAGCAAGATACATTACGCAAATGTTTTTCAATGAGGTAAGGATCTCTTGAAGATTCTTTTATCAAGTTTCCCCCTCTCAGAGAGTCTTGATTTAAGGCATAGTGAAGGAAAAAAAACCAACCAAAACCAAACCCACCTTTTGATGACTTTAACCTTGAAATCATTTAAAGAATGAAAATAAATCTGCTGCTTTCACTGAACTTGCTTGCATGTTGCCATACTGATGTCAGAATAGTTGCTTCAAGAAGCAAATTTTAAATCTGTTATTTCAATGAAGCATTGCCATTTTTTATTTTTATAAATTTTTCCATTTGCAGAAAATTGCGTGTCGATATGATGTTAACCCGATACTGTCTTTACATCTATTGTTATCAAGGTAACTATCGTGTATGTGCTTTTCAAGCTGAATAAATGTTCACTTTTGTAAATTTGTGTTAAAGCTACAGCTCGGTTTCTTAAGGCCAACACAATGTGTTTATGAGCTGAAGCTCCTGGTGCTTGACCTTTTTTTTTTTTTCTTTTTTTTTTTTCTGTCATTAGAAAAAAAAAAATACACAATTGTGTATGTGTGATATAGCTAATGTTGCAAATTTCCTTGTCAAGCACACAGCTACACTGACAAGCAGAAACATCTGAACTTGCTTGTTGGGAGCAAAGCAACCTCTCTGATTTCTCCGCAGGAGCTGTAACTTGGTGGCGCGTTGGCAAAGAGGAAGCAGAAATGGGGTTTGTTCTTCTCTGAGCAGCTGTTAAATTGAACATGGTGCGTGTTTCCTGTGCGATAAGGTATATTAACTTTTTAGAGCCCTGATGATTTTAATATCTTTTGGAAGATGCAAAAGTACTTGGCTGCTTTGTGACTTCTTGCTTTCATACTTGTAGTTTTGCAAAAGCATGAAGAGATATATTTATTAAAATTGAATTTATGTAGTCACTGACTGTATAAGCACTACTTTGTAATATCTTTACAGAGATAGCACATTCCTACACGATTATATTTAAACTGTTTGGGGAGAATGAATAATGACACTGTGGGCACAAATTAATTCAGATTGCACTATAAACTTTCTTACCAGAAGCCTTCATTCTTACAAAAAGGGGAAGAAAAAAAAAAAAACAAAAACCAAAAAAACACTATGCGATCCCTGCACGGAAAAACTGTAGCTTTGGTGATGCGCGCTTTGGTTGGTGTCCAAAAAAAGCAGCACCCAGACGGTCCCTGGACCTTTTCCTGACATTCCAGTCGAAGGGGCCCTGGCAGGCCTGCCGGGCACTCGAGGAGTTGGCTGGCAAGCGTGCCGTGCCCAGCGTCGCCCCATGCCAGCACCTTGTGTGACTGTGCTGGTTTAGGTCTCCTTCACTTAGATGTTGGGTTTTTTTTAACCCCCTGCAGCGTAAATGTTTCTCCAGCCTGCCTAATTTGTCTTTGTTATCTGGTTGCCAAACTGTCTTGCATCTTAATATCGTAAGAAAATGATGTGACTTATGGCTACCCAACCAGTGTATTAAGTAATAGATGGCTCTGTCTTAATAAATGGGGTATAAACTACCATATTGTTTTCTTTTTATATTTGTTTGGGAGCAAAAAGTTGTGGGTTTAATGAGTTTATTTTAAGTCTGTACTGTAAATATGTATTTTTACAAATACTTGGTTGTCATACGTGTCAAAGGGATAATTAGTTCGATGAAAATAATCAGTAACTCATGTTTATTCCAGTCTGTTTCTGTTGCTTCTAAAAGACTTGAGTGAAGAGATCCAGAGACTGGTAATCATCATCTTTAGAAGTTTTATCACACCCTGAAATTCCAGCGGGCTCTTAATTTAGCAAATTTTCACTTAAATCTCCAGGGATTTTCTCCCCATTTGTGGGCTGAGTACACATTTTTGCGACATGAACGTCTGTATTCTAGAGCACAGCCCCCCTGAGCACAAACCAAGGAGCAGCTGTAGGTGTTGTCCTGTAAACTGAGAGAGTTTCTCCTTTGTGCCTGGTGAGAGCTACTCCTAAAGCAAATTAGCGCAAACTCTATAGACTATGAAAACTGGGCAAAATGCTGCGGGTGAGGAGCTATAGCTGGGCACGACAACGGCCGTGTGACAAGCTGAAAAAATATCGTGGGCTGCTCTGTGGAACTATTTCAGGCTTCTTAATTTGTTTATTATATATTTTCTAGAGCATTGCTCCTAAAAATACGTTTAGTCTAGGCTCCTTTGGAGTCGTTATCTCTCATCGCTAGTGAACTAATAGGAAACCAAAACCCTGAAAACAGAGCTATGGGGTTTTGTCTGTTTCACGTAGAGATTGCCTTTTTAGCTTTAGCTTTATTGAAACATGCAGAAAGTTAATTGTCTTAAACTCGGCTAAAATAAATCCATAATTGATTGATTAACAAGTGAAAGTTGTGGGAATTAACTGACCTATTATAGTGGTGTGTTTGAAATGTGAAGCTCTAATTCTGTTAAACTTATGGCAGAGATCATCATTCATAATATTAGATGATTAAGTATTTTGAGCGCTTAGATAAGAAAGGTGCGGGCACAATAATATTTCAAAAAGGTTTCAAAACACCAGGTGATCTGAAGCTAAGATTTCTAGAATCAGTCCCTTCTGTGTCAGAATCAGTCCCTTCCCTACAGGAGGCAATTTTAGAAGTCTGTCTCAGAAAGCTGTTTGTGTTGCGAGTTTGCAGGATGTCAAAAGCGTAGTGGTGTTTCTTGGGCTTCTGGTTGTCCACACAAGCATTTATTTGGTCACCCAGATCAAATGCTGAGAAGCAACACCAGAGCTTTCCACGCAGTAGAGATTCCTGAAGCAACATTACTGCCCCCCAACCCAGAGCGACTGGACAAACGCATTTGTAAGAAGGGTTAGTGGTGTCACTTCAGCTTCTGAAGCAGATGGTGGTATGAGGAGCATTAGAATGGCTCCACAGATGAGTGTCCCAACAGTCCGTGGGGTAGCTCAGGTGTGGGTGAAGTACCACGGGCACAACCTGCTTGTGAGAGTGTTCTTACTTCACTCTCCCATCAGCTGTCATGTGGCATCTGGGAAGTCAAGGTTGTAAACCTTCAGTAGGGATTTCATAGTCTCTTCTTAAAACTTACTGAAAGTAATAAAATTTGCTATTTATAGTGTCTCTAATCTTCAGTGTTAGTTGCAGCTCTCATCTGTTATGTTAGGAGGAATATGTAAATTCATCTCAGTGTTAAGAGTGGGGGACAGACTTTGTAAGAAGGTCACGAAGAGCTGCTTGGAATCAGACTTGCTAGAGGTGGGGTAGGTTGGACACGTTGCTGTTCGCTAGCTGAGGTTTCCTGTTAGTGAAAGAAGAATGATGATACTTGATGCGTTTGTGAAATACTTTGCGCTCTAGTGATGAGGAGCATAAGAGAAGAACTGGTCTGTGTTATTTGGGAATGTTTGACACCCTTCACTGAGCGGTAGAGCTGAGGTGGGTCCACTCTCAGGATTTGTAATTCAGTGGTCTTGCTCAAGTGGTAACTGACTGCTGTGGACGTGATATATGTGATGCACAGGTATGTAGGATGCTGAGAGCCATATGCCCTTTATTTCCTAACCCAGCCCTTTGCCAAGCCATAGTTTGGGTTTTCACCATGAAAAGTGGTGTTTTCTTCTTGCAAGCTCTGCTGTGGAGACACGGGTTTTGCCTCCTCACTTCTGTCACTTTATTTTTTGTATCCAATCTGATAAGGCTGATAACCTGCGAGCAGTGTGTGAGGAGAATTTCCTGGCACGAGCTGATGAATTGCTGAGATTGTTACCATTCTGTACTGCAGAAGCACTCTGTTTTATTTATACACCGTTTGTCTTCAGTTTCATTATGCGCCAAGAAGAAAAACGCCAGACTTTCCCTTTAGGCGATTGCTTGCATAACCATTCATGCTATGGGCTTGTGGATGCCTGATATTTAAGCCAAATACTTTTCTGCCCTAGCAGTGTTGGTGAGGGTACTTTCCTTCCCTCCTCCCCAGCCTGGCACACATGTTGTGTACTCTTGGTTGGAGGATGCTTTCACCCTGCGTCTTGCACACCAGGTAAACGACCCAACTTTTGGGACACCTTGTTCTTCTAACTGTCCGGTTGAGCTGAAGCTATCAAACTTTTTAACTGAAAATTTGCTTTCTTGTCTTTGTGGGCATGGCTTTGCATAAAGGATGTGGCTTTAAGCTGTTCCAGATGTGTTGGAACCACAGCTGACCATCAGATGAGTACTGCCAGTGTTTATGCTGTTCAGGAAAAAGCCAGGGGGAAGCATTCTGTAAGGGTTGGAAGCCAAGAGTTTGCAAGAAGCATCAACATTTCAGCTGTGTTTTTTCTGGAAGATTTTAGCTTCATCTTGATTCCATACTTCAAGGAGTCTTAATCCTTATGCCGGGTTACCTCACCTAGATTTTTTTTTTTTTTTTTTTACATTGGAGAAGAAAGGAAAAGAAGGGAAAAGGTACTTGTAAATAATTCTAGCATGAACTTAAAAAGAACTGTTTCCAAGACTAGTATCTGTTATCGCTTTAAGACCACCTGAATTTCTCAGGTGTCTGGTATCTCTCACAGGAATTCAAGACTGGCACCAGCTCTAGAGATACAGTTGCCCAGAGAAGCTTAGTGCCCTGAAACACTACTTGGCTGCGGCTCTTGGTAGATGCCTTGGAAGTCACTTTCCAGCAGGTCATCACTTACTGCGCTACGTACTTCATAGCCATTGGTGCCCTCCAGAGCTTGGTCTCTAGGTCCTGGTTTCTCGTGGTTTAGACCTTTTAACAAAAGTCCCATTTCTAATCCTTGCGCTCCCATTGGGACCAATGCCATCTAATGAAAGAGCCTAAGGTGGTCTGAGGCTCTGAATGTGGCTCAACCTTGCTTCTTGGAGAGACCTCTTGTAGGTGGAAAGAGAGGGCCAGGGACAAGGGTTGAGCCCTATCTCAGGACAGAGAATGGATCTAGTGGCCAACCCTGCTTTCCATCGCCTGCAGTCAGAGAGCTTTTACTACCCTCCTGTAGCCAGTAGTCTCCGGTTCACAGGAGAAAATCTGGTTTGGCTCCTACCTGAGTGAGCCTGTGGACCAAATCCCTGTCCTAACAGGCGCTGGTCTGGCATCCCCCTTGTCATATGCAAGGTGAGGAATTCTGCCCAGCTGCCTTGGTTAAGGGTAATCAAACAGGGCTCTCTTCAGGCTGCCTTTTCTAGAGTACAGAGATAATGCCTCTGCACCCATATCATGAGCAATTTGCATTCAAAGTAGCAGAGCTGCCTTCAGTTTTGCATAAGGACAATTTCTGCAGCATTATTGTCCTCTTTAGGTCATTCCAAAGGGCTCCTCTTGGTTTTCTCAAGACAGCGTCTAGTCTCATGTCCATTGTAACTTGAGTCAGTAATAGCTTATAATTTCTGTGGTTTGCTACAGCAAGTTTTGTCAAACATAACTAAGCAATTTACTAATCAGTAACATTGATCAAATAGACTCTGATCAACATTGTGTTTCAGACCTGCTCAGAGGTTCTTAAATCAGTGTGTTCTTTGCCCTCAGTCCATGAGTCATATGGTCCTCGGTGTTAAACCATGGCTTTGCTTTTCTGTTGGGAGATACCCTAATTAGCAGTAGAATGAATGCCAAAGCCAAGTAATTAGATTCTCTGCTTGAAGTTCAGTCATCTCTTTTCCTTGGGGACGTGTTCCTCCCCTTTCATTCTGGCACGCTCTTTGGTGTCTGAGCTTCTTAAAAATTTGTCTACAGCCATCTTGGCAGCTCAAACATTACTTTTCCTCCCTCATCCTGCAACAATTAGAAACCTTAAGGATTTAGAAACACTTCCTTTCATTCTCTTTTAATTTTCCTCTCCCTATGTTATTTTAAAATCTCTTCCCCTGGGAGATACTTAAACTGGGTTCGGCATCTATGAAGACCAGACCTCTGAGCCTGTGGCAACCATTCAGATGGCGGTCAGATCGATGGACAGGGTGAGCAATACACACCCTTTCAGCTGGCCCTCCCTGTGCTGTCTCTGTCCTGACAAAACTACTTTTTGCGCTGTCTTTACTTTTCTATCTGAGGTGAATTTTATCTGTGCTAATTGCTGTGTTTTTTCCAAAACTGTGGATGCTCATATCTGAAGCATCCCATTTTATCTTGCATATTGTTTGGGTTTTTCTATTTGAACTCCATGAAACTGGTTGGGAGGGCCTTCCACAACAGAAATCCAGGGCTCAGCTATTTTATCTAAAGGCTGTGGTAACAAAGTGCTGGTTGTGACACCACCTGTAAAAAAAGTGAGAGGCTGGAAATATTAAACGTGGTTAAAGTACCACCCACCAAAGCGTGGACAACTTGGATGGCCTGGGTGAGGAAAGCAGCTACCTGGAACTGCATCTTTACCGAGGAGTGCGCAGATGTGGGGTCTTCCAGCTATGGCGTGGTTTCAGCAGAAGGGTGCCCTGCTCACCGCGCTCCAAAGGGCCACAAAATAGTTCACCACGTCATTTGCTCATCAGGTTCAGGGGGTAACAGGGTTGTCTACCAAGTGAGTAATGGTAGTGGAAATGGACATTGCTCCTGGAAAAATGGCACTTCTGTGACCTCTTCTGAAAATACATTTGATCAGAGTGACTTTTATGACGGGGCAAATATATATGCTACATCTGCTCCAGACACAAGGTAAGCAAAGCACATGCCACTGGGCATTGTGTAAATGGTCACAGGAGTACTCCATACATTTCAACTGGGATGTAGTGAATATGTGCCTTAAGAGATAGAGATATACTTTTTTTATTTATTAATTTTTCTGAAAAATTTCAAGCTTACCGAAGTCGTACTTGAGAGGATGCTTTTCTGTGCCGAACCAGCCCCTTTGCGTGGATGAGGAAAAGGCTGGAAAACTTTAAGCAAATGCCTTCACTTAAAGCTTTTTGAACTAATGGGTAAATACATGAAAGGAGTTTAAATCTTTCTTACAATGTTTTCATGCACGGAATGACCTTCCAAAGCTGTATCTTCATTCTACAGCTTCCTTAATCTAAGGTACTTCTGCATATATCTCTGTCTCTAACTTCCCCCTCCCACAACGTACTGTGGAGTAGTTGTTGGCCAGCGTACGCGTTAGGCGCAAGTCGGACGATGTGCTCAGCACGTGTGTGATGGGTCAACAGGTGTTGGAACCTGGGCGGTGGGGGGAAAAATGACAGGACTGGGATTCCTTCCAAGTTGTATGAGATTCTAGAAGTGCCAACCAGAGCTGGATCGGCATGTCGCCTGTGATTTTTCTGTAGGGTAGCTTTTAGCTCTAGAAACATGGAATTTGAATATGGAATTTGAAATGGAATATTTATGTGTATTGTCTTGATTTCGTTGGTTTATTCTACAGTGATTAAATGCTGTTTGAGATGAGAAATTACTGTGAGCTTACAATGGGGACTTAAGGGAAAGGTTTGAAGGGAGCGTTTGGATTTATTTTGGGAACTTGAGCAACTAGGCTCAGAAGCGTTGGACTGGGTTAGGCAGCACTGCCTGTCCATGTGGGGCTGGGAAGTGTTCCTGGGTTACCTTCTGGGGGGCACGCCACAGCCCTCTCTCCCCAGGCAGCCAGCCTGTCAGGTTATTGCAGCTTTTGAGCTGCGCGTCTGTGTGTTGTTTGCACGGAAGCCATGATGCGGGGAAGGTGCGTGCTCACCTCTTTCCTCAAACTGTCTCACAGCACGGGCGTGCTGTCCCAGACCCTCTCTGGGAGGCCGCAGCCCTTCAGGAACACAGTTGTGCTTTGTTCCCTGTTAGCATTAGGTCACTCGTCCAAGTAAGAGATTTCTTGTTGTGCCTTTGCTGGAGGAAAGCCTGAGCCTCCATTATTCCTTGCTCACCACATCTGGCTTGGGACCCAGTGCTGTTTGGTGGCCTCTTACACTGCCTGTGTTCTCATCCTCTGTGTCCTGTTGTCGCGTGACTCAGCTCCCTCTGTCCTCAGCAGATCGGCTGGGATTGTGCTCCAGCATTCCCTGTTGCTCCCAGATCTTCTGTATTTACAGTCAAACCAACTTTTTTGGGGACGACGCACATGATCATCCTGGAATGTGCCTGTGAAAGGCAGTCGTCCAAGGCCGCAGCAAAGGCCCCACACTCAACTCATACTCCTATGGACTTGAGGTGGCCAAAGGTTCAGCCTGCCAACAAATGGAATGGGCTTTGGGAGACGTTGTAGGTAATTGTATAAATTTCTCCCTCAGGATGCACCCCAAAGAGGTTTGATCATGATCCCAGCAATCACTCATGCATCAGAAGAGGTCTTCAACCTCCCAAAGATGATTAAAATAGGTCATGCAAGCGTGAAGCGTGGTAACTCACCTACACGTGTTATCACTTGAATGAGGTCCTATGTCTCTCTGTGCTTTGAGTGTATAATTATGACTTAAAATGTGGACATACTTAAAAATAACCTCAGATTATTTTTTTTTTAAGGTGGCATGGAGACAAACAGCGTAATTCATTGCTTTTTCTTTCATATAGTGATTGTTGAAATTTAAACAGACTAGACCTGCTAATCTGTTCATGATGCTTTCTTGGATTTTTTTTTTAACATCTATTTCGTTAAGAGTTATGTAAAATTTACTTATCCTAAAAATGTTAAATGGGTATATAGGAGAAAACCTTTGGAAAATGTTTTTCCATTTTATATCCATTTCCATTCCAAAATTATAGATTAGTAGCTGTGACATTAGAGCTTTGGACTGCAAACTGGGACATACCCGTATTTCCGTTCATAATGGGACTACTCATTTTGGGATGAACTCTCCTATTTGTAAATCCTATTTATCGTGTGAAACAGTAATGCCCCTTAATGGCAACACCTAAAAAGTTAAATCTGTAAAGAGACACATTAAAACTAGTGAGAGTACTGTAGTGCCTTATAAAAGGCAAAGAAAAAAAATCAATTAACCAAACAATCTTTCTGTTAACAGAGCTAGAGATAATCATCTAAATATGTGTCATCTTTACATTGAATTTTGTTTGTGATAATGAAGGAAGTTAGACTGATCTAACCTTGATTACTTCTGAGTGCAAAAAGCCCCAATAATGTGTGTTTCAAATTGAGGGTTAAAAAAAATTTTTTTAAAAGCAATTTGCATTATTTGCAGATTTTTTTTCTGTCTCTCCTGAAGCCAGGGAGGCCTGAAAGTACTAAATTCATCACATAAAAATTATATTCGGCTCTAGGCTTGACACATTAAAGAGCACAATCTGGCTGGTTAAACTAAAAGATGTTTGAGATGTGCCGAAGGATTTGAGGTAAAGGAGAAAATATTCTGCTAAGTGTAAGCGTGGAGATAAGCAGAGATGTAGTGCTGTTGTAGGAATGCTGTTGTCCTTGTCATGGTGGATGAATGCTGACAACAGCTTTTTTTTCTATATTCAGAGATAATTCAAATCCCCATGCACTCGAGCTTCTCTGAGAAACCTTAACAGAAGCTGGGGACCACCAAATGGGTGCAGAGTCCATTGCTGCAGCAAAGTCAGTCTGGTACTGCGATGCTCATTAGAGACTCTGAGAAAACCCCCCTGTGGGCACCTTGGAACAATTTAAAGTTTTCTTTGCCTGTCAGGTGTGTGATTCCAGCAAGGCAAAAGCACGTTCTGGACAAATTTGATGGGAGGTAAAAGGCCCAGGTCAGTAGCTGTTGTACCTAGCCAGGTTTTTAAGCTGGTAGAAGTAGTAATAAGCCCTCCCAAAGAGATCATTTTGCTATCAGAAGAAGCTGGAGACCATAGTATCTGCACAAACGTTATTTCAGGCTACTTCTCCCTGCCTCACCTCAGTTTGACTGTTTAAAACTGCTAAAACCCGAAGTGTTGGGACAGTTACAAAGTGGACAAAGAGCACTGCAGCTTAGCTGGCCCAAGGACGTTCGATGCGGTTGCTCCTCGCTATTAATCCTCTCCCTTGATGTCTCCTCTGGACTGATGGTTCCAACAAATCCCTGGGGTAGGTACAAGACAGCTTTCTTCTCTGCAGTGTGCTTGCTGGAAAGCCTCTCGGGGGTCATCCTGCCATGAAGATTCCATGCCGGCCCTGTGCAAGGAGTTCACCAGATGCGTGTTTGGAAATGAGCAAGGTACAAGACCGTTTGCTTCACTTTGCTTCTCTCTGTCCTGTGAGTCTGAAGCCACGGTTGCTGTCAAAGGTTCTCGTTTGGGAATTTACTTCAACAGTTATTTTCCTCAAATTCTTTGCTGTCCCTAACTTTTATGGATTTTTTTTTTTCTTTAGAAAGTTGTTATTCTATCAGTGATTTTTGTTCTCCCTGTAAATTAGAAAGGAGGGGACAGATGATGCCAGTGCTAGCTAATACCACAGGTATGACTGCGTTGCTGGTCCAAACTTTGCCCTGACAGAGAGGGACTGAAAGTTGCATATATGTATGCATATGTCATGCATGTGTTTGATGGATGATGGATCTTCTTGTATTGACCAGACTTTTAATACCTGAAACAATTTGTCAGAAAACATGATGTCGCTTTCAGTTAGAACATGTACAGCTGTTGCAAACACTGCTGCGTGCTGGTACCAAAAAAACCCAAGTTTTTCTTGTACAGTTTGAACGGGAAATAATTGTGGTTTCTCAGATCCCACTTTGAAGCGGCGGTTGTTTATAGCTGACTGACTTTAATAACTGTAATTGTACGTGCAGTCCTGCTCCAGCAGTGCACTGGGCACCGTGACTCACTGTCCAAAAACATCCCTTGGGTTCAAACCCCTCTTAAAAGAGACAGTTATAAAATTCGCCTGCATATCCCCTGCCTTGTTATCGGGAAGTCCTCTTCTGGTGGTGTGGCCGTGTTAGATGGATCTCCTGGAGTTTGTGTAGGCATATCCTATGTGGCGTGCTCCCAAGCTGGAGATGGTGACAGAGGAGCGGGCTGTCCCCAAGGAGCCGCGGCATGGCCAGTGATGGGCATGTGCAGTGATCTCAGCCTCCAGCATGGCGGACAAACAAGCACATCATACGGGGGCCATTGTTTGAGTCACCCGTGTCACCCAGGACCCTCTCCTGAGGGCAGGCGCGGGCCTGGGGAGCCTTCCCACCCACCTCTGCTGCTCACCCCCTTGTGCAGAGCTGCTTCTGCCTCTTTGCTTTGCTCCTCACTCCTGTCACACCAGCATCTTCCCTAGTAGGCCGATTTGCTATAAACATCAACCGAGAAATCCAGGAATTTGTCCACTTTGTCAGAAGAAGCCACAGTTTTAAATACCTGTGTATTATACTGTTATAAATCTCGCCAGGCTTTATAAACGCCTTTTCATCAGTAGAACGCAAATGGGTTGATTAAACAGCTAATTATTGCCTGGTGTGGCTATAAAAGTAAAAAAACTGAGGCGGAAAAGTGGAGTTCACTTCATGTTCCCAAGTGGCCAGTAAGAAAGATGGGGAAAATGAGGTTATCCACTTCCTGCTCTCTTCCCAGCAGCTAGTGCCGTGCTGTAAATAAAGTTTAAATACTTAATTTTTTTTTTAAGTTCCTTTAAAATAATTATAATAAATGCTGCCTTATTTCATACATTTCTTGCCTACATAGTGTATTTACATATTACATGTAGCTGGAAGGTATTATTAGAGATCCCTGTTCAGGTACCTGAGTCATAGCACCTTTAACTTGCCACCATAAACGGGCATGTTTGACTGAGACTGCTTGTGACGTGATGCCTCAGCCTGTGCGCCGAAGACTCTGTCTTCTACTGATAGCTGGGGCAGACCTCAAAATCAGACTTCTTTTTTACAGCAAAATCCCATTTGCGTGATTGCTGGCAGATGTTTGCGCAGGTCTGGGGCCTGAGCCTGACCTGTCAGGCTGTTGCTGGCCTCACCAGGTGGAATGAAACCTTCATGTTTGATGTTCAAACCTTCATGTTTGAAAACCTTCAAAACATCCACGAGACATCCTCAAAGTGAAGTGTGGTGGCACCCAGGGGGTCTGTCACTGCGGTGCCAGCACAACTGTCCACCCTGCCTACCCGTCCATGTCAGCAATGCTGGGAGGCCACCTGCTAGGGCTCTGGGAGATTGCAAAGCACTGGGTCTGTGCAAAGCAGGTGGCCAAAGGCAGAAGTTAGGCACTTGGGTCTGATTTTCTTATGTGCTGAGACACATAGGAGGTGGGGAAAGAGCTGTTTGAAGGTATCTCAAGCAGTCAGGTCTGAAAATGGACTGTATAGTGCTACTATATGTACTAATATCTATTTGAATTTGCAAATACAGGACTTCACCCAAGAAATGTCAAATCTCCCTTGCCTAATCTGGGAACGCGTCCCAAGTGCTACATGGGTTATTTGATGCTTTGGGATGTCCTTGACTGTATGTGTGTGAATTGTACCTACTCAGTAGGACCCG
The DNA here is from genome assembly GCF_964199755.1 of Larus michahellis. Classification (NCBI taxonomy): domain Eukaryota; kingdom Metazoa; phylum Chordata; class Aves; order Charadriiformes; family Laridae; genus Larus; species Larus michahellis. The sequence goes on from NC_133898.1 coordinate 35,423,778, forward strand.
TTTCCCCCCAGGATCAGACTTGTGTGAATCCACCATGCAACCTTGAACAATGTGTGGGTAAGAATTTCCAAAAGTAGTATAGTATCCTCTGTGGAGGCAGAGTATATGCACTATAGTGCAGGTGTGCCTTGGATTCCCAGTTTTCTGGTAAGCCTGAGTGGATTTGCTGCATGGTAGATCCAGCCACTGTTGGACACACAGATGTCATGGGAAAACATGGACAATTGTTGTCCATCTGACTCATGAAGTTCAACCAGGCCAACTGCAAGGTCCTGCACCTGGGTCATGGCAATCCCAGGCACAAATACAGGTTGGGCGGAGAATGGCTTGAGAGCAGCCCTGAGGAGAGGGACTTGGGGGTGTTGGTGGACGAGAAGCTCAACATGAGCCGGCAATGTGCACTTGCAGCCCAGAAAGCCAAGCGCATCCTGGGCTGCATCAGAAGAAGCATGGCCAGCACGTCAAGGGAGGTGACTCTGCCCCTCTACTCTGCTCTGATGGGACCCCACATGGAGTACTGCATCCAGTTCTGGAGTCCTCAGCACAAGAAGGACATGGACCTGTTGGAACGGGTCCAGCGGAGGGCCACGAAGATGAGGAGAGGGCTGGAGCACCTATGCTATGAGGACAGGCTGAGAGAGTTGGGATTGTTCAACCTGGAGAAGAGAAGGCTCCGAGGAGACCTTATAATGGCCTTCCAGTACCTAAAGGGGGCCTACCGGAAGGATGGGGAGGGACTCTTTATCAGGGAGTGTAGTGATAGGATACAGGGTAACGGCCTCAAACTGAAAGAGGGGAGGTTTAGATTGGATACCAGGAAAAAATTCTTTGCTGTGAGGGTGGTGAGGCACTGGAACAGGTTGCCCAGGGAAGCTGTGGATGCCCCATCCCTGGAAGTGTCCAAGGCCAGGCTGGATGGGGCTTTGAGCAACCTGGTCTAGTGGGAGGTGTCCCTGCCCATGGCAGGGGATTGGAACTAGATGGTCTTTAAGGTCCCTTCCAACCTGAACCATTCTATTACTCTATGATCTGTACAGATGCTCTGAGTGGGAAAGTGGTATTTATTTTTTTCCTAGGGGATGCTGAGTGTATCTGGCCCATAAGTGCACCCCTGCAGCTGCTTCGGTTAAAAAGACATTTTCCTGGGTGATATGTAATTTTATAGCTCATCTGATATATCCCAGTTGTTGGGACAGCAAAGAAGTGTTTGCTGTGGACTCCAAGAGATCAGCAGCAGTCCTGGAAGGTTACTGAACTTGGGCTGTCCTTTGACAAAGAGCCATCCGACCCTGATACAGAGCAGGACGTGGTTTCTCAAGCAGAATAGCCACATTCTTGCAGGAGGTGATGGGCAGAGGGAATTTTAATTTTAGTTATTGAACGTGGAATCACTTATCTGCTTATGCAGCTCTTAAAAGGGAAGGAGAGCATGGTCATTCTGCGCAATCCTTTGTGGAAGCATTGGAATAGCTCAATTTGTCCTTCAAACAGGCAAGTGGCATGGTGTGTGAGACCTGGAAGAATTAAGTAGGCCTTACACTTGGAACTGGCCTGACCTCATGCCACTGTCTCCCAAACTGCACATGGAAATCATAGGACTTCTGTATCATTAGTGCATTCTTCACTGGGTCTCAATCTATTTATTTATTTATTTTTTAGATTAGCAATCTATACGATGAATGATATCATAAAATTCTGTCTAGCAAAAACTGCTGCCAACGTTTTAAAATATCTATCAAATCCTCTTGCCATTAAAACAGTCTTGTTAAAGTTGTCTGCTCCAAACAGAAAGATGTTTTACTGAATTCTTGGTTATGTGGTTTTCCTCCTCGGATTTCTGTGAAAGCATGTGTTTCACAAGGCATTTCAAAGTTGTCTCATGGGCAAAAACACGTAAACAAGCAGCATTTTCTTGAAATCCCATGTAAAATGGCTAGCCATGTTGCCTTAACCATGCAGATGGTTTTCAGAGGCATAAGAGGAAAGGAGTAGTTCGCAGACACTCCAAGCCTGGGACAGGGGGAGATCCAAGCTGTGCCCATTCCTCTTCAGTTGCCCATCAGGAAGTCACCCAAAGGTGCTTTCTATGCCTTGATTTCCCTGTTTTGGAGGCAGTGACTGTGTAATCCATCTGGGTTCTGCTAATGAAAAATACAACACAAGGTCCACATGTTGCTGGCTTGACTCCTTAGGTATGGCCATACCCACTGTTGTGATAGCCCAGTTCATGCTCCTGGGAAGAGTTCACTGCAGCACTTCAGGGTGTGAAGTTTCTCTCTTGCGCAGGCTCCACACTGAACTCTTTCTCCTTCATGCAGCCAACACATGGAAGGGAGAACAAGCTCTCTTATTCCTTGCCTTAATTCCCTGCCTGGTTGTTTAGGGTGAATCATTAACCAAGCACTTGAGTCTAGCAAAGCAAAAATGTTTGTTGAGTGCCTTGTGCAGACTGCATGGAGCCTTGGCCTTCTGCAGGAGGAATGGCTCCCCTCTCCCACAGCAGCAAAAGAACCGCGAGTCCCACTGCTCACCACCATGCTTCAACTAGACCTCGCTCTTCCAGTACGTTTATATGCTGAAGTAGAGTGTATATATATGCAAAAGTTCTGGTGTTGCTCCTGCTTTAGGGGTGAGGAAAGGGAATGGTGGACGTGTCCTGTGGAAAGGAGTTAAGAGGTATGTTAACTTTTCCTTCGATTCATCCTTCATAGGCCTACTCATCAGTTTTTTGGTAAAAGGAACAGTAGTCCTTTTCCTAGCGGCAGTTAATGAACTGAAACTGTTCTCTAGGGTGATGTTGACATGCCAGTTCTCTGTATATGGAAGATGACTCCTGAGGTCCCACAGGAAAGGACTGCATAGTCTGCTGAAGACCACGGACAAGATACCCTGCTGTGAAAGGTGGGATGGTTCTGTCCTGTGTGTTTCCTCTGCAAATCTTTCTGCTTGCCTTGAAACCATCATCTTGGTGTGCTGGGCTGTAAATCCCTGGGGACAGTGATGAAGGAACAGCATGGTCTAGATAAACTCTACTTAATACGCTTATTCAGATGGAGGTTGATTGGCTTTGTCCTTTCTCCAAGAGCCAAGACTGAAGAATTACTGAAATGCTGCAACATTATCAAGCGGGTAAGTGCTTTCATTGTAAATCTGTAAATCCTCTTAACCCCGATTTGTAAGAGATGAATAGGAACCCTGGGAGCCCACCTTCTCATAGACCATCAGTCCCATTCATGCCACAGATACAATGCAAATACTGATTTCTCCCTTTTAAATGGAAGAGCATTAATCTGCCCGTCCTCAAACCGTATTTCCATGATATAAGAAGAGTTGTCTGGATAATTAACTAGCAGAGTTACCATTGCATCAGTTTGAACAGTTGTTCTTGTCTGGGCTTTTAAAGTAAATGGTCTTGATTTTGCAGCAAAGTCAGTGAGATGCCGTCTGAATGCGAGGGTTTGGGTGCATGAAACGGTTTGCAGAACAAGGACCTATATTTATAGTTCTTCTAGAAAGTCTCACTATACTGCGCACAAACCCCATTTAGAAAGTTTTACCAAGACGGCACATTCAAGCCTTCATTTTTAGAAGATGTCAGCAATGAGATTGTCTGTTCGATGTTAATTCTTCCAGCTGTGCCTCTATGTATTGTAATTGCCCTGATTGATTTGGTCGCAGTTCATTTTCCGCAGCGTCCTCTTGCCTGCTCAGTACTCGTGGTGCTGAGGTTGAACATGCAGCAGATGGGGCTGTGGTGTACCAGACCCATGCTTGGGCTGTCACATGGACCAGCTGGCCAAGGAACGGCAGTGCCTGGCCAGTGGGGCAGAGGCACTGGGTGTCCTGGTGTCCTTCAGCCACCAGTGGAAACTGCTGCTCTTGTTGGGTCTCTTGGAGGGGGGGGAGGGCGGGCAAACACAGTCATTTCACGAGGAGCACGAGTCTGTCCTCAACTCTTATCAGCTAAAAAGTTGTCATGGAAGTTTGTGTTTGTTTCACATTGAAATTCAATCAAATTTGGAAAAATACGGAGATGTCATATGGAAATGTTGGTCTTCCTGGCCAACTGCCCATCCCTGGCCCCTTACCTCCACCACCCAGCCACAGAGGAGCTGTGCAGACATAACCAGCTGAGGTTATGGGTCAGCACAAGCTGCTGTTGGCTGGCAGAAAGCAAACCCCTTTCTCACCTGCATCACCTCCTCTTCTATCTCTCCAAGTCCAGGTCTCCATCCCTTGGCCATCCTATTCCCCATCCCTTTCCATCTTCCCTCCCCTTTCTTCCACCCCTGCTAGCTCCTAAGGGCGGGCCCACTTTGAAACAAATCTCTGTTTTTGGTCTCTGCCAGTCCTTCTCCTTGCCAGGGCTCCAGGCCCTGTCTCTTCCTTGCTCCTGAGCTCCTTACTTTTCAGTTGCACCTCTTCCCGCGATCAGTCTATGTCTGACCTCCTCCTCCACAGCTCAAAGCGAGCTGTCTTCCTGTGGCTCTGTGGGAAATAAGGGACTTCTTGCCCACAGCAGAAATAGCAGGTAACTGCTGGTCTCAAAAGCCTTGACTGAGCCCTTAACTGCAGTTTTTAAACTTGTTCTGTAATCTGGCCAAAGTTTGGTAGATTTTAATAGGGATAGACACATTTCTACCACAAAGGCTGCCTCCCTGCCAACTTTCAAAATTCCCCTTCTGAAGCTAGAGATCCTCATATAAAAGGTTGTCTGGATTTATTTAACATGTGCCAAGCAATATATTTTCCCTGTAATAATATTCCTGGAAATGGCTGCATTGTTTTGGCTAAAGCAGATGCCGAACTGCTTGGGATCAAATTCTCCAGGCTAAAATTTGGCAAAGTTGAGTAACGGGCCATTTTCTGTCATTGACACCGGGGGAAGGAGGAATAGGAGGTGGCACTCCTGGTTGGAAAACCAGCTCCAACCAAGTGTTGCTCTTAAGAAACTGTCAGCTTGAAGCCAGCGAGGAACATCCCTGTGCTTGCACACCCGATGTGCCATGCGGTTGTTACCTTCTTCTTAAATAATGAATTTGGCAACCCACAAGCATCAGTGCTGCTTCCAGCTTCCTTGAACTGCCAAAATCTGCCCTTTAAACCATCCTGGCTCCTCCTCTCCACCTTTATCGCTCCTGGACTTGAGGCTGGATCTATATGTGGAATAGGTGTGCATTGGAGTGTTGGCTGAAGTCATCTGTATTGCCACCTTGGTGCTCACTTCCCACGTGGGAAGTACATCTGCAGAACCCCTCTGTGCCAAACAAGAATGTCCCCCAACAAGAATGGATGTTTCACCATATAGTTATATCTTTCGGGACAATGCCTTTACAGGGCTGTGATGTGAATGAGGACAAGGCTGCTTCCCTCTCCTCTTCCTCTATGCCCTGTCTCCTTCCTCTGTTTCTAGGACCCGAGGCACAGTGACATACAGCTCCTGTTCTCCTTCCTGGGTATATATAATGCTTTGGTACCTAAATGGATTATGATATCCTCTGGCACCCTTGACCAAATTGGTTTCATCACAGAAAGTAGGGACTTCTTGATATTTCATATTACATTATAAAATTTCTTGGCATTTCATTTTAATATGAATAAATGACTGAACAAATAAAACCAGTTACACTCTTTAAAAAAAATAATGGTGTGCCTACTGACCTCAGCACCCCAAGCTGGATTATCACGCTCTTTCCAAGCTTGTGCTGTGCAAGTCCTTTCAATAACTTCTCTTGCTACTCAGCAGTTTTCTCAAACAATACTGGTACCATAGCACAGGCCCAGCATTTTTATCAGCTGCAGAGCTATGAATATCTCTTTTTATGCGTACGGTGTTTGCACGCTGTAGCTTTGGGCACAGGGTATTTCAGTATTAGCGCGGGGCTAATAATAGCCTCTAAAGACAATTTCAGAAGTTGCTTACCTTTCCCCAGGGAACAGGATGTGTCTTTGTGATTTCCTACCTTTAGATGCACAACCCGCTCGTGGGCTTGACTGCATGGCGAATACGGTGTGAGAGTCAGCCTGGTTTATATTCTTTCCCCCCCTGCCTCTCCTTTATGTTCTGCTTTGCCTGGTGGGCCGTTTTATGCCTGATTTCAGTGTAATAGTCTGTCTGTCCGTGGCAAGTTATTGATCATAACCGAAGTAAGGTAGCTGCTGTGTTGGGTAGCCCAAACTACCCCCGCCCCTGCTTTGGTAGGAGGAAGAAGCTGTTTCAGAAGAGCAGAGCCATCCTGAGCGCCTCTGGGCTTGGGGAGCACAAGGGCTGCTCAGAGGAGCCCCTTGACCCTGCTGCGACTCTGACTGATAACAGCCAGCGCAGTTTGTGTTGGGCCTTTGTTCTCCTCTCTACAGAGAGAAACATTAAACTGCAGAATGACTAAGTGCCTTTTCAAAGGCCACATAATGAATCAGTGAACGAACAACAACCCCCAGCAGCTCCAGGCCCCCTTCTCTCTGCAGAACAATGCCTCTTTCCCTCTGTCAAGATGTACACGTAGTGTACGTTGCATACAGAATTATGTATTTCAAAAGAAATTTGGGTATTAATATTTATATTGTAGTGATGCCACTGTCCTCGGGGCTCTGTAAATAGCAGCACCACAACAATGTGAATTACTCTCTTTATTTTTTTTTTTTTTAATGCAAAACCCTGGCCAGTGAAATAGCTTGTCAATGCAAAATAAAATTGCTGCACAAAAGTTTGACAGCTACATTCATTACATGTGTCAATCAAAGGATCCTAGAGGCTTTATTGTCACTGTACAATGTCTGAACAATCTGCTAGCCCAATATGCCGCAAAGTTATTTTCTCACTACTCCTTTTGTTTAAAAAATAACCACCAATAACTTTTGTCAAACAGTCTGAGAGAACTGCACGAACAGCAAAGAAGTCTTAGATTTTCTTGGGTGTCTGTGGGCTGGAGGCATTCCAGGCTTAACTCGTTGCGCTGTGCTAACATATCACAGCGCTTACAGTAGATGAGATCTGATCAGAAACACAGGACACGCAAATTAAATTACAGCACAAAGCCCAGAGCAGGCTGAGACTGTGAGGATGGCACGGTGAGTCAGAAATGAAAAGTTACTCTAAAGAGAAGTGAATTTAACCGCTTAACCTGCTTTTTGTCTGCTTTTGCCAGGTATCCTAATATTCAAGCTCTTCTGTCCCAAGCCTCCCCCAAGGTTAGGATCAGCCTTTTAAATTGTCCTGAGTTATTTTCTGAGAGGTTTTGTTAAGGTCTTGCTCTCAATAGACTAGCCTATAACTTGGGGGAGAGTTTTATGTTTAATTTTCTTTTTCCAGCGCGCTCTCCTCACTGAAACTGTCAAAACCCAGCCGTCGGTTATCACTAGATTTGGGGCAGGGGGATGGACAAGAAGCGAGCCTGTTTCCCCAGGAGGCAAAACCATCCCGCGGGCGCTCCGGCAGCAGCGACGCTGCACCCCCCGGGCTGCGGGGGGTGTGGGGGGGTGGGTCCCCGCAAGCCCCAGGGCCCGGAGCCTTGGGTTTGCCCAGGTTTGAGGGCACAGATGCCAGCCCTGGCCAGCCCCCTGCGCCTTCCCAGCGGAGCGCAGAACAGCCGCGAGAGGGAGCTTGCGCAGCTCCGCGACCCGCTCCCGCACCCCGTCCCCCTCTCCCCGGGCCCGGCAGCCGCTCCCGCATCTCCCTCCTGGGCACTCTCCCTGCTCGGGGACCGTCCCAGCATTGCCGGCAAAGTGGCTTTTCTTGACAGTGCTGTTGCAGCAGGCAGTAGGAAGGTTCATCCTCAGATGGGAGTTCATCTACCAGCCTCCTCCTTGCAGATGAAGTGCAGCGGCGTGGTCTTGTCCCATGGCAGGCCCTGTCAAATCTGATTTATGAGGGTGTCGCAACTTGACCAACTTTAATTTGCTCTGGGCTGGAGCCTAAATTAAGTTTCCCAATTCATAATATTTTGGAGGTTGGTTGTTTCCTCTAAGTGGTCAGTTTAGAATCATAGAATTGTTTTGGTTGGAAAAGACCTTTAAGATCATCAGCTTGGTTCCTAGGGCGTGCTGGTGCGTGGCTTTGCTTTCAGGCCCTGGTCACGGGTACTACAGCAGCAGCAAAACCTCAGGAGGGTGCTTCCTGCATGCACCTCTGGCCGCACCATTCTGGTGGCTGCTTTTGGGATGAGATGCTGCTTTTGGCCTGGGCTAAAGGGCACTTTTTAGCCATTGACCTAAAAGTGTTGAGAATAGTCCTCTTATGTTTGGGAGTGGACCTGGGGATGCTCTGTGAGGATGCACACAGAGATGTTGCAACAGGAATGCTGATCGTGACAGCTAGTGTTTCTACCGAAAAAACACGGTGAAGAAATGGAAAAAAGGAAACTTTTAAAGAATTGTGGTGTTAATTCATGTGCTGAGGGAGCTGTGCTGCCCACTCACCACCCCAGAAGCTGTGTGACATTTCCCTGAGGTGTGCTGCTTGCTGCTGCATCATGGACATGTGTTTGATCACAGGCAAAATTCAACATGTTTTTGTGATCAACAGACTCCACAAGTTACTTTGGGGTATATGGGAGTAAAATACCCAGACCAATGTTTTCTACAGTGTTGAAGTTTGTAGGTTTTGGTGTGTTCTCTCCCCACACAGCATTCCCTCTTTTATTAACATTTTAAGTATGCCAACTGCATGACAATGGCATGGAAGTCCTTCAGCGCAATTACTTTGTGGCAAGCACCAAATGTCATGCAACAGAGTTTCTACTACCTGTGACAGAATTGATAGCTAAAACTACTACTTTTCATTTAATCTTTGCAAGACAGAAATCAACTGAGCATAATCAGGTGATGCTGAGAGGACGCAAAAGGCTTTCTGTAAACGGAGAGGGCTGTGCTTTTCTTTCTGGTCCACCTCTGGCCAAGGACAGGCTTTGTAGTGTGTGGGTGCAATGATAAAGACATTGCAAATGCTTTTCCTACTGTGGTAGGGCTTGGAGCTCCGGTCACTACGCTTGGTGTTGTACATAGAAAAAAACCCAAACAAATAAAACCCTACCCAAGTCTGAAGCCTCAGCTGTGAGCATCAGTTTGTTCGTTCAGGAAACCCTCCTGAAGGACCTGGGGGATGCATCAAAAGGAGCAGTGAAGGAGAGGGATACCCAGCCCGTGCTCCTGTGAATGCAGAGGTAGTGAAGACTTCGCAGGGGAATAAACCCGCCTGCACACCGTGCTTGGCCATCTTGCTTCAGCGCCTCATGGGAAAACATTACGAGTCCCTCTGCTTGGGCGATCGCTCACACTTCCGCACCTGCGGACTTCCTCTGTAAACCCTTAGCAGAAAATACGTACTGATGCGGGGATGGCTTTTGCCAGCTACGAGCTCTTTTCCAGTGTCACTGACTTTTAGTTGGCATGTGGAACGCCTATGGTATTTTCTCAACGTTTAATGTGACCTAATTGTGCACTTCCACTGTCTGGGAGGATCAGCTCTTCTGGTGTGACAGTTGCCGTAAAATTGGTGGTGTTCAGAAGCCTCTCTGGCATTTATTTGCAGCTGGGTGCAAGGCACAAGTTCCTTGATTTTGCTGTATCAGCCCAGGGAAACATTGCGTGGCTGTGTGTGCAGCCAACTGCTTTACGTTATGCCTGGTAATGGCTTGTCGATGTAACCTCCAGCTGCCTAATTTGCTCTAGGGAGGTGGTGGTGGAGGTGAAATGTTTTCTAATAATCTTCATATTTGCTTGGCGAGTTTGCTTGGAAGCAGATGGAGGTGGGGGATTGATCTACAGGACAAATGACAAAGCAAGAGGAGAAAAAGCGTGTGAGTGGCTGCACCGTTAGAGGGGGGAGCAGGCATTTTTGGCACTGAGGTCTCACTACTGGCCCTTTCTAGGGATCTTTTGGTAAGTCAGCTTATTGAAACTGCAGCCCACCAGCTTGCTCCTTTGGGCATGGCCAGCTGTGCCCCCCAGGTGCCTGTAGTTAGCTCTTGCTGTCACCTACAGGGGAGGGGAAGGTGCAGAGCCCTAACTAACGAGAGGGGCAGAGATGGCCAAGGTGATCGGCAACTCCAGCTCAGTCCCACTGCGCCTTCCTTTTCTACCCCAAACTCGGGGTGCTGGAGCTTCCCCATTGCACCACCTGCTTCCTCCCAGTGGCCAGTCCGGTGAGTCCCTGCATACTTTTGGCTGAGCTTTTGGAAATGGTCCTTCCTGAGCCACTGCTGCTGACACTGGCACCAAGCAGACCTGGGTCCTCCAGGCAGGCTGGCGCTGAGGCTCTGCCCTCCTTGCTGTCCTTGCTGGGACCATGCATGCCACTGCCTTGGCAGGCAGCTGGCAAGTTACAAAATAGGGATCAGGATACATATATATATATATATTTTTTTTTTTTTTTAATATACTAACTTGTGCAGCTGTCCTGGAAAGGGCTAGAAATCAGTTCTGGAAAAGGCTGCAGTAGTTGTTGGTGAAGAGTTTTGCTGCGTCCTTAATTATTTATAAGCATCAGGGCACTGTTCACCCTCCTGTGGCAAGAGGGTGCAAATAATCGAACAAATTACGCATGCAAATTTACGCTTTGAGTAGGTTCGATTGCAAGTTCCGAGGCTTAAAAGTGAGGAAATATCAGGTATAAGGCTGCTGCGTAATATTTTGTATCTCATGCAGTTTGCTTGGTCAGGCAGTGGGACTGGATGGTCATTGTAGGTCCCTTACAACTGAAATATTCTACTCTGCTCTCTGTTCCTGGTGGTACAGCTTTCGCCTACAGGATCACAGATTCACTTCCTACCCCTGCCCTGGTTGCTCCCACCACCTTTTGCTGCAGCAGATGTTGCTCAGGGAAGGAATCAGCGGCAGGCTGCTGCCCATGGGGCCCCTGCCCGATGGCCTTGGGGCCAGGCAAGGCCGCAGGAGCACTGCGGAGGGGATACTGGTGTTGGCAGCTGGATGGTGTTGGGAAAAGCAGGTTTCTCTCCCTGCCAGGTTTCCAGGGGGCTGCCAAGTAAGTCAGGGAAACCAAACCAGGGCTCCTTCTTGGGCTCAGAAACCTCTGTCATATGAGACATGCTAGAAGAAGCGGTCCCTGCCCAGAGGGGAATCTGAAGAGACCTGCAGGAAACGTCATTTGCCAAGTCCTCAGGGAAATGAGCCTTGTGGCAACCTGCTGCACAGGTTGGGGTGTTGTCAGACCACTGATATGCATTACGCCACAGGCAGGTTTGCTCAGAGCACAGTGCACCAAGTCACCGACACATCCTTGGGACTGTTATGCTCCTCCATGAACAGCTTAGAGGCTTCAACAGATTTTTGAAGTCCTATTTGGTCCTGCATCGTATATAAAAGATCTAATCCCCACCGCAAACTAACTCAATATAAACAAGCTGCTACTGTACAGTATCAAAGGATACTTTAAGAAGTTCACCCATCTTGAGCTGGAATATGGAGTGCCAGCATACAGAACTCAGTATTGTTCATTTTAACAGGTCTCTGAATGTTGATGATGTCAATGGTTCGACCTGACCGTCTTGCGGTGATCAAACCACTGCTTCCGGTGGGGGACCTATGCTATAGGACAGGCTGAGAGAGTTGGGGTTGTTCAGCCTGGAGAAGAGAAGGCTCCAGGGAGACCTTCTAGTGGCCTTCCAGTACTTAAAGGGGGGGTCTACAGGAAAGACAGGGAGAGACTCTTTATCAGGGAGTGGAGTGATAGGGTGAGGGGTAATGGTTTTAAACTGAAAGAGGGCAGATTTAGATTAGATATTAGGAAGAAATTCTTTACTGTGAGGGTGGTGAGGCACTGGAACAGGTTGCCCAGAGAAGCTGTGGATGCCCCATCCCTGGAAGTGTCCAAGGCCAGGCTGGATGGGGCTTTGAGCAGCCTGGTCTAATGGGAGGTGTCCCGGCCCATGGCAGGGGGTTGGAACTAGATGGTCTTTAAGGTCCCTTCCAACTCAAACCATTCTATGATTCCACCTTAGCAAACACAGGTTTAGAGCATTTCTGAGATATTCTGATATGGTGAGAAGAGAGCTCTGGAGGTCGCAGCTGGAGAGAGGGAGATCCCTGAGGGACAGCGATCTCTGCTCTTCACCAGCTGCCAGCTGTGCTGATGCACACAGGCTGTGCAGGGCAATGCCTTCTTCTTCACCTAAGTCAGAAGAGCAGGGAAAGCTAATTGCCAGGTAAGGTCATCAAGTGTTTCATTCTCAACTGAACCAAGAAGTATCATCTGATAAAGTCGGAAGCTTCAAAGCCAAAACCCTGTGTTTTGTAATACCCAGCAAAAGAGAAGGGGGATTAAAATGGAGATTAGTCCATGTTGTATCTTTGAAGCTGGATGTGTGCCCATGGCTGTGGTTCTGAATTGCTTCTCAAGCTGGAAGGCGTGTGGATGGGAAATCTTGCGAAATATCAGATCTGATAGGATTTCTGCTGCTTGAAATCAATCATGTTGCAAGATTCAGGCACTGTCAGACTTAGTCCTGTTTTAAAGTGAAGACTAATTTTTAAAAGGAGCCTAACCGTTAATTTGTATTGGGTCTCTTACACAGCACCTCTTCCAGCTGCTGCAAATAGCACCTGGTAGTGCAGCTATAAATAAACAGTAGCAAGTATTATTTAAAATGTGCAGAGGCAGTGAATATCCCCAGTACTGAGCCATAGCATAGTCTCTCCTGGCACCGCTTGTGCTTACAGGACCTGTGGAAGCATCTCTGTAGCAGAGCAAGTGCCTGTTACACAAGCGTGATCCATGGTCAGCATGGGCTGAGCTGACCTGTAGCTCCTTTGGCTGTTAAGGAAAAGAAAAATCATTTTTCTGTTTGCCAACTATTTCTTACACTTATTTTATATTGCTTTTAGTTAAAATGAAAATATTTAGAGGGGTGTTTCAGTGGCACGTGACTCTTTTTTTTTTTTTTTTTTGTTTAAATACTTCTGTGGAAGGCTTTGTGGGTGGCTTGATGTCCTTCGTACCACATCCTAATATAATTTAAAGAACTTGAAGATCATGAAGTTAAGCACCAAAGCACTAAGGAATATCAAAATGAAAGGAATCCGTTTAAAATTATGAACTGTGTGAATTCAGTCCCTTGTATTGTGCATTACAATAAAGGCCGTGGCTATGCTATGTGCCGAGAAGAGCCGTGCAATGTGCCAGTGCAGCTGGATGTCAGAAGATTTAGCCCTGCACCTTGACATAAGGGCCTCTTGGACCTGTGTGAACTGTGATTGCTTTTCACTGGGCCTGTGGCCTGATCAGGTTTTGGGATAATGTTTGTGGGGAAGGCAAAAAGGGCATTCCTCACTGTGGTAGTCTGCCAAAACCCGGTCGCGGGCTTTAATATTTTGGAAGCAATAAGACTTTTCAACAAAATGGGTAAAATGGTAGACAACTTCAACCTGGGCAAAACAATATGTTTCAGAATCTCCTCTTGGTGCTGACTGAGAGGTCCTTGTTGGTTGCTAAGAAATACCTGATTGCATCAGACGTGGTATCAAAAGATTTGGCTATATCTTGACAAAGTTATAAACAGCTGAAAATAGGAGAATGTGATGGGACACCACCAGGAAGCTTGTGATAACGGGTGGCCCTACCGCCGTCTGCAATAATTCTTTGATACAATCAACTGGTTGAATGCTTAGTATGTTATCTTTCAAGCTCTATTAACATTTTAGTTGTTTAGTGCTCAGAGGGCCAAATACTAAGTGCATTTAGGGGTGCAGATTTGGTGGCTACAGCCAGCTCCCGTCAGTATTACAAGTTTTGCAGAGCTTCAGCTTTGCGTGCCTTTGACTAAAATTAATTGGCCTTATTCAAGGAACCTCTTAAACACAGACTTAAACTCTCCTGGGTGTCTTTGGGACTTACCCAGTTAAGCCTTTAAGTTAAACGTGTGTTTCCTTGTGTCCTTCAATATGTTTTAGCATGTCCTTACTAACTGTTCCCATGCTATAGTATTAGAATGAAATTTGGACCTTTGCTGAACATAAGTTTCGTTGTTTTCTTATTTTAGATATTACAGCTTCTTGGGCCATTTTGAAGTAGGTGTTGTACACAAAATGATGGTGTTCTCTATAATCTATTTCTGTAGGAAAAGGAACATATTTTCCTACCTATTATGGAGTGCCCTGATGCAGAGGACAGTTTATTTCTAGCTGTATGTTTTCCTAGCCCTTTTTTTAGTGCTGTCAGTCTTGTCCTGTGTTATTAGGACAGTAGTTTTCAACACCGCCCACTCTTAGTTGTAGAGCAATGAGATCATTTTTTTTGTGGGGAGGTTTGCAATTTCAATTTTTTTCTTGATACAGGATGGAAAAAAACTCAGAAAACTTCATAAATCTTGCTAATCAAATGATGCATAGTGGATTTTACTGTATTTCATAGAATTAAGAAAATGTTTTCAAAATAGAAAATGGATCGTTCCATTACAGAAAAGTTGAAACAGTGCATTTAAATCTTACTAAAGCTCTCTGTTATCAATTTATAACTGATTTTTCCCCCGAGCTGCCACATTTCACTTTCAGCTTCTCAGCATTTTCCAGCAATTTGCAACTACCCTAGCTGGGTACCATACAAAGTTTCCTTGCAAATAAGCAAACGTGCAGGACTTCACAGTCAACAAACTGCAACTACTCTGTCTTCATCAGTCATTTTTGTCTGAGTGTTTTAGCTGATCTGTCTGTGTCCAAAAGGCTCTTTCTCAACGTGTCGCGGAGCAGGTGATCTCTTCCTCTCCTTCTTTCCACTTAACAGGCCTCGCATGAAATCTTGCTCACGCTTATCTTGTGCCAGATGTCTAGAACACATCTGCCTTTCGACAAGCAGTTATGTTTATGGAAATAGTGCCTTCTGGAACTGGAAATTTAGGATAACAGATTCAGGAGCATTCACTAAGTAATACACAGTAAAACAGAGCGCAGCTCTTGTAAGCACAGCACCCAAACAGATGCAACTTTGAAACTGCTCAGGAATAATTTAGAGCATGCACTCAAAGCTTGGATAATATAGCTACTGATTCCCAGAAGGGATGGAATTGTGTTTCTTCTCTGCTCTGACCTTGTCTTTGAACCGTTTTATATAAATTCTTTACCTTACCCTGATATGTGTGCACATATTTTAAGAGTGAGAGAGAAAGCCCAGAAATCAGCTGACTAAAGAAGAAGTGCAATTAAAACCAGTCAAGACTGAGCATGTCCCTAGTGGCAGAGTTGGTTGGTTTTGGTTTTTTTCCCCATGCCTCTTTTTCAAGAACTTCTATCTTTTCCAGCCTTCACACATTGAAGTCAAAGAGGACTTGGCATCATCAGACGTGTGTTTGCATCTAGTCTGAGGATGTTCCCGTAAACTTTAAGATCTAGGTCTTCTAGGAATCTCTGGTTTTGACTTACTGCATCACCCCAACACAATGCTCTCACTACAAAGCAAACTTATAATTGTACCACGGATGCACACTCTACATTTGGGCTTTATGAAGCCCATACCAACCAAGCGTGTTTTTCAGAGACCTTGGCTCTAACTCTTACCTGCTTTTGTAGGATCCACATGGGACACATAGTGTTCCCAAATCCTCTCAAGTGAGCCACTCAGATTGGGGAAAACAGTCTTTCTAGCTCTGTAACCTTAACAAGGATTGCAGTATTCCTTCAGCGCAAAATATGCACGACATCTGGAAGCAATTATTGCTTTAAAAATCACTCTGTGAGTCAACACTGAAAATGCACTCAGCACTGAAAAAGAAAACTAATAAACACTGAAGTTTCCAGTTATCCCACAGCCTGAGTGACCCTCACTGGAACAAAGTCATTTCTAGACAGCCTAAGCAGGATGGGCACAAAGCTGGTCTGGGATCTCAAAGCTGACCAAGCTGTGCTGAGACAAAGAAGTAATATTTCCATGAAATTAGATGGCCAGGGAGATTTTCTTTCTGTTATATTATGGAAATAGGTGGGGAGTACGAGTAGCCAGGTCACACTAACAGACCTTGCCCATGGAGGAACTGAACACAGCATTTATGACTGTAGAGCCAAATTGTACTTTTTGGTGATATGATATGTAGTTGTCTGGCCATTTTAAAACAGCCTAAGGTAGGATTGTCACAGGGCTGGAAAACCTACAGTGCAAAAACTAGCGTGCCTGCGGCCTACTGGGCTAGTGAGGGAGCATGGACGCTCTGCTGAGCTTTGCTGGCAAAGTGGATCTCGGGACATTTCTGCAAAGAGCTGATGCTGAAGCAGATCCTAATTGTTTTAGATCTCATCAGATGTTGTGTTCAACCTTTCCAGGGTAATGTGGAAGATGGCTGGGAGCTGGTTTCTCCTCCCTCAGCAACGTTAAGGTGTGCTCTAGTACAGTAATTTCTAGATTAATTATTTTATTAAATTGCCAGGGAAGACTATGAGTCCTTACCAGGCTGTTCCTAGCCTGGTTTCCAAAGGAAACAGAAGTTTATCTGATTATGCTGTATCAGGCTCTCTTTTGACCATACTTAAAACAAGACGAAAATATCCAGTTCCTTGAATTTTGTGAAAACAGGTGGCTGAGTAGAGGGGAGGGACCCAAGAGCAGTGTGAGCTCGGCAGTGCTGGTGGGCAGCAGAGGAATCATCCCAGAAAGGGGGCTCTGGGGAGCCCTGTGAAGTGCCAGGAAGCCCCAGACAGAGCTGCAGGATGCGTGGAGCCAGCAGCTCCTGGTGGCGTTGCCTTGTTTGTAATCCAGCACTGCCCTCCAAATGCCTCTCAGAGGTGGGTCTCCCTCCTCCTCCTCTTCCTCCCGTGTGCAGAAGAGCAGTTCCAGTAGGGCACGCAGGCTGCCATGCCCACGCAAAACCTCCCTGTCCCGGGGCCTTTCTGTCCTCTCTGATGCCCTCTGGCCTTTTGCACCTGCATAGTGCCCACTCGGCATGGGCTGCCATTGCCATGCACCTACTGGTCTGGGGAGGTCCCTTTTGCAATGCAACTGCGGCTGCAATCCATCTCCAGTAACCTGCAGAGCTTGCTGAGGCAAAGCAGGGACGTCGGAGAGTGTGCACTGTGCCTTTATAACGATGCCCAGTTGCTCTTATTTTCCAATAATGTCACTTTTGCTGCAAGTTTTTCTGGCGAGTGCCGGGGCCTTGATGAAGTCCCAAGGTGTTGCGCTGTCTAACGAAATACCAGTCGAAGTCGAAGGCTTTAAGTGCCTCACTTCCCGTCTCAGGGTACGTCAGCTGTGTCAAGCGGTATGATAGATGGTTAAACACCCTCTCTTGTTTTCTGTAAGACAGGAGTAGTATCTGTTATCGGGGCTGCAGGAAACTCAACTACTTAGTGGTCATGAAGATCCCCGAGTACCTACTGTTCTCCAGAAGGACTAGGTGGTAGTGCTGATGAACATATTTGTGCTGATAAACATTGTGCCCAATTTGCATGCCAGCTGGATCAACTACTTACTTGCTATTCTTTTTGCAACCATAATTTTTATCATAAATATTTTCCAGACATACATCAGTAGCTCATATCGCTTGGCTGGCAAGTCTAAGACAAGTCTGTCTTAGTAAAACAGACAGTTTGTACAAAACAAGCTGACTCTGTACCCCAGAAAGTGGTCATTTCCTGATTCTTTTGAGTCTCTGAGCTCTTTCTCAGTACCTACGGTACATCTGGAGGCAGATTATGGCAAGAATGTTATAACTCCACAGGCATTAATGGAGGAAATGGTATTTTGCTAGCTTGCATTATACCTCTTTCCAGTGACATACTATTTTAAAAATAACTTCAGGTTTGGTGGGTGTTGGAGGAAGCAGTTAGGACCCCAGTTCTTAATCTTGAGACTGCAGTTTGCAGCTGCAGTAAAACACATCACTGAAATGTAAGTGTCACTCCATGTTGCGCGTTCATATGGAGAGGATCCGGGAGCGAAGGGTGACTCCTGTGACTACCGAACTGTGCCCTGTGTAGGCAAACAGGGCAAAAAGCAAGATGGAGTATGGGAAGGGAGGTAAAGGAAAGACAGAGCTGCAAAGTACGAAACACACAGTGGGAGAGAATGGAGCTGATATGCAGGAAAAGGAGAGGGAGCAGAGGAGTGGAAGGATGTTAAACCAGCAGAGAAAGTAGAGGTTTGCGCTGCAGCCCCCCAAGAGGCCAGAGCCAGGGCCCTGCTTTGCCGGGAACTGTTGAGCATATTCCAGGGACAACCCAAGACTGAAGCTCGTGCAACAGCTGGTGAGGTGAAGGGATGGCAAGGGGCAATGCTGCTCCTTCCCTTCAGGGGAAGGCTGAGGGATGCGCAGGGGAGGGTAGGGCAGGTGTTTTGCCAGCCTGTCAGATTGTTGTGCTCCCAGTGACATTAGTAATCGGATCAAGGATAGGATGGGATTTCCTCCTCACCCCAGGGTGGCAGGCAGGTTTTTTGTTGTTCTAGGCACTTGGGAGCAAGACTGGCTTCTAAGCATCACAAGAGCATTTTCCCCTGAGATTTATTAAGAGCTGTTAAAGAGTGTGTGGTGGCTTGTGATGAGAGCAGGAGGCCCAGGTAAGGTTTTTTTGGGTTTCTGTCTGGTGGTTACCTGCTACCGTCCCTCCACAGTGGTCCCTGTTCAGTGGGTAGTGTAGGGCACCCTGAAGGGCTGTGGTGGGTCAGTCTGGAGCAGTCCCTGGGCAGTGGTGTCTGTGTGGTGAGTGAAGAGCTAATTTCATTTCAGCCTTTCTACGCATTTTGCTCACTGGCATATCCGAGACCTAAACTCCTAACTAAGTTGTTTTTTTTTTTCTTCCTTTAAAACTTAAAAAAGTAAAAGAGTGGAGAAGTAGGTAGCATACTGAAGTCCTTGCAGACTCCTGACTGGTGGAGACTGGTCCAGTTTCATTGTGCTTTGGTGTTTTTTTTACTGCTCATATACTTGTAAAGGCATGCTGAGAAGTCCTCTAAGGGACAGAGAATCTGCTGACATGAGTGCAAAGGGTGGTCCTTCCTCTCACTGCCTTCTTGTCAATAGGATGCAAGTTCGAAAGGCTCATAGACTCTAGATTTTGCCTGTCATAAGTCCCAAATCCCTGTAGCTCCCTGGCTACTAGTGATGGGATGAAGAAGAGAACATAGAGCAAAAGTACCTGCGTTTTCCCTTGACATTTGGAGCCAGCTCTGTGACCCGAGTTGCAGCAGATAAACTGTAGTCCCTGCAGGCAGTGCAGGAGCTGCAGAGATCTTTGGTGATCATGGCACAGGCGTCCTTTCTTCCTGCTGTAGCCCACGGCATCCAACTGGTGATACAAGGCATATGGCAGACTGGGTGAGATTGCTGGTGTCTTTGATTCAGATGGTTGGAACATGCTGGACAATAATGCCTTCATCTTTGAATCCATTATACAAACGGCTGATTAAAAAGAAAGAAAACTGCTTGCAATCAAGTGTTGTATCAGATCTTTGTTTGTGGTGGCTAAATCCACTTTTTTAGTGTTTCTAGCCAAGCAGTGAGGCATGGGATGAGTTTTCTTACTGCCCTAACTAGAAATGGACAAACCCCAGTCATCTCTGCAGACACTGCAGACCCTTCACACTGCCAGCACTCACTAAGGATCCTATTTTCACATCTGTTCCGTTCCTATTTCAACAGCTAAACAAAAGTCTGATCTTAAGTGGACACCGGTCCCCACCCGTTGTTCTCACCTTTGCATTGAGGTAAGGACAGATAGTTTGGAGGCAAGCTCTTTCCAAAACCCTTCTGCTTGCTTTGATGCCCAAAGAGGGGGACATTGCTCTTCTGAAAATGCTGACGCCCGCTGCACTACTGCATGGTGGCGTGCATGGTGGGAAGTGGTACCTTAAAGAAGCTCTTCCTTCTTTCTGGCTCACTCTGTCTTGGTGCAGCAGGAGAGCTTTCCTCCTCTGTTTATTGTCATTCGCCCGGAGATCATCACTTACATCACTTTCACATATGCTTTACTCTGGGCAGATAAGAAGCGATAAAAAAGCTTGTTTTATTTTGGTGCCTTGACCCAAGTGATTCACTCAAATAATCTGATGGCGCCTGGAAGGCGTGATTAAATAGCTATGATTGATTAAACAGCAATGATGGCTCCAGCAATACATTGCATGGGCATTTCTTTGCACTTTTTAAATCCTGGCCCTGTTGATAGCTGGTGTGTTATCTAAACTCTCTTTCACGGGGCTTGCCAAAGTGCATAAGAGTCCATCTGAGAAATGCTGTGCTTGGGTCATTTTTTTTAGATCGGGGTGCAGTGAAGAAACAGCTTGTCCAGTTCTAAATATACTGTCCTTGACAGACGTGAAATAAGCCCACTGATTAAAATAGCTGCCTAGTTCCCAGTTCAAGATCTTACTGTATAACATCAGCGTTTGGCTGCCCTTCTGATAAACTTGGAGAAGGACTGATTTCCATTTTGCTCCTTTCGAAAGGGAAGAGATTGGAGGGTTGTCATGCAGCAGGAATGCACCGATTCTAAGAATTTCTAAACAAGACCCACTACATTGCGAATGGCAGTGGGAGCTGGGATTTATGGGGAGATTACTTGGTTAAACGTAGCCTGAAGGAATGAAAAATGAGCAGCCCAAATAAGAAATTTGTTGAATATCCTGGCAGTGAAATTGGGTGGCCTGATATATGAGCAATACCGAGTTATCTTTCTGCAAACAGATTTCTGAGAGTGGTTTTTCAACCTATGCCCTTTGGAGGGGCAGCTCTTGGTGAGATGCGCGGTTGTATCTATTGCCCATAAAACGTGGTGGGACAGGCTCTCTCTCTCTTTTTCTCTACATGACTAGAGGGAATGCTTGGGCATGGTCAGCTGCCATAGCAGGGGTGCTGGTGCTTTCTTACCCTTGGGTCTTCTTCGGCTGGTGGCTGTGGAGGATGGGAAGGAGGGCTGGCTGCAGGGGCACAGAGCCCCGGGGTCCCCGCTGCAGAGAGGGACAGTGAAACACGGGTGGGTGGGAACGAAGAAGCCAGAGGTCCCTGTTGAGGCTGAATGGGCGCCTTGTGAGTTCAAGACCAGACTGAGGAGATCAAAAGGTGTTTAGGTCCCTTTGCTATGGCAGGCACTGCCAGAGGCACAGTCCACCCCACTGTGACTGGTGGGTGGCTCCCCCTCGAGGTGCCACCCCCAGTCATACGCATGTGTGGCTGGTGTAGCCTGGGACAAGCGATGGTGAGACTGATCAAGGTGACAAGTCATAGCCAATGTAACCGTTGTGGATGAAACCATGGCTTTATTGGAGTCTCAAAGACTTCTGCTATTGCCTTCAGTGGAATCCCTAATTTTCCTGTGATGATTTTTTGCATGCGTGTATGCACCAGTATACGTGTATATGTGAATCCAGCAGCCACACAAAACTGCTTTTCATTGGCAAAGCATCCCGCAGGTCCTCTGAAATTTTCCATTCAGCTCTCCACACAAATTTAATACTGCCCATGTCTCCAGGAGTCTTGTTTTTGCCCATGTGAAGCTAACTGTCTATAATGAAGTCATGAGTTATTTGACTAAAATAAGAACTCAGACTTCAAAATAAGAAACCCAAAACCAAACCCACAGCTATTTTTTTCCAAGTTCTAAAAAAAAAAAGTAATCATACTTCCTTTTTAAATGAATCTCTCACCGCTTAGTATGAACTTGCAGTTCTGCAGGACACGGAGAGCTTTTTTCAGCAGATGCTAAACTTGAAGTCAGTGAAAGATCTAATCAAGTGGTTAAAGGTGAGCATGTGCTCAGGCGCTTACTGATTTGGGACAGAGCATTCAGTGTTTTCCCGAGTTGTATCTTGTGTTTCAAAGGAAGAACCTTTGTTTTGCCAAATGGTTCATTTCTGTTTTGCAATGTGCTGAGAGCTCTGGATAATCCCATTTGGAGAGAAGCAGAGAGGAGGGAAGGTTACCCTTGGGAAAAGCTATTTTCAGTAGCTCTGTTTTCTCTAACCCCATTTTCCTAATTATGATCAGCTAATGCTGACACACAGGTTCACAGAAATTAAACCCTATTATATGGTACAAAGAAGTCAATGAGGCCTGGAGTCGGACACGACTTTAACATAAGTAAAATAAAGATCCCCTGTGGCTTTTGATTCCTTTTTATTTAGTTACTTAATTGAACCTGCACTGTTCTTCCTTTGTAATTGATTACCACACAGAAAAGGTAATGAAACAGAAAACTTTATTTTCTCTCCAGTGATTTTTATGGTTATCATGGAAATGTTTTTACTGCTTCCTTTTGGGACATAAAAATTCTCAATATAGGGAAAGGGAAATCAATGTTAGTTAATTGAAGGCATTTACATGGTTGGAAGATTAAAAGTTGTGGGGGTTTTGTTGTTTTGGTTTTGTCCCCCTCAGCCCACCCCCCTGTGTTTTTTTTTCTCTGGTAAATCAGATCAGATTTTTCAGGATGAGAATCAATCTGGCATTTTATTGTCCCTTTCTTTTTTCAAAGCTGAATCTACAGAGTTTGGGGACCTGGTCCAAAACCCACCGAAGCCAAATGGGAATCATTCCATCTAATTCAGTGGCTTTGGATCATGCTTTAGAAGCACATATTCAAGACATATTTATATATGTATACACACACAGATGCCTATCTGCTCCACATGCCATTTGTCGTAACTGGGATTAATCTCTGAGGAAGATAGGACAGGAAAAATTGGTTTGGGTTTTTTTTTCCCCTGGATTTAAAGAAAAGATTATGTTAGTTTCCCCAATTCTATTATTTCCTTTAAATCTCATTCCTTTCATTCTTCTCTCTGTTTCTTTAATTTGTGAAGCTTGGTTTTCTTAATTTTGTACATGTTCTCCCTTCTCCTCTCCTGCCTTTTTATTTGGGTGCCTCGGCTACCTTTGGCAGGGCAAGGGTCTCGTGGACGCAGTTCACCCATTACCCAGCACTGCACCCACCTTCCCTACCCTTTGTGAAGCTGTGGGTGTTTCTCGATGGTGCTCAGAGCTGGCTGAGAGTTAAAGGACTCAAGTCTGAAGGTCTAAAGGAGCTGCCAACTTTCCCCACCCCGTGCCTTTGTGCATACAGCTTTTTGCCTTGAAGCAATTTTAATAAAGACTGTGTAACAACATGGTGTTGGCATAGCATGAGCAACATTATTCCATCTGTTTCTAGGGAAAATGTAAAAACATGTGTTAGCGTAACATTAAGGTTCCCATTTTCAACAGTTAAAAATCAGGCAACACTGAAGTTACAGACTGCTTTTCAAAGCGATTTAGTGATTTTCCTTGCCTTTGTTTTTTTGGATCTCGAGTTCCGACACCTTTAAAAAAAGTCTCATGATCAAAGAGCTTTGAGCATCCATCCTTTGGAAACGAAGGCGCTGCTGGCTATTTCAGTTTGGGCAGTCAAAATTATTGCTTTCTGTTGATAGTGTTGCAGAGCTGATATTTTAAAGAGTATTTAGCCTCCCACTGTAGAGATGAATTGTATTCACAAACATTCATCTTAACTTCTAGGAGAATTAACCTTACATTAGGTGGAGGGCTTGCGCATGCTAACTTTAGTATTTTGTCAAACTCAGATAAGTATAAAAAAAGAGCTTTAAAGGGAAAATTTAGCGCATTTCTGAACGAGGGCCTTAACCCCTATTTTTAATTTGATTTTTTGTGTGAATAATTATAAAGATATGTCAGGCAGAGTTTTTACTAAACATCACATTTTAACCAGTGATGATAGAATATCCTGTCAGTGCAATTGTGGCTATTTGTGCCAAAAGTCTCATTTTAAGAGTTATGCTGGTACAGACAGGAAACAAAGTGATGCAGCATGTGGCTTCCTGGCATTCGTACCTAGCGAGAGCAGCTTTCACTGTCATACAGAGCAGTATCGAGCAAAGGTGTGATCCTGTAGAAACAAGCGATCGAGGAGTGAACAAGAAAAGGTGCTTTTCTGGACTTGATACCTTGAACAAGGAAGAGATGTTTGGAGACAACATGCCAAGTCGGAGGCAGCCTTGGCTGCAGTGACTGTGTGATTGCGGAGTCAAAGACCCAAAGAGAAAGGAGCAGTGCAAAAGGCACGACCAGAGCTCTGGACTCCAGGGAAGCAAAATGCAGCCTCTTGGCAGAGATCTGCTCAGAAGAATCCTATGGAATTCGGCCCCAGAGAGAAGAGGGGTACAGGAGACATAGGTGCTCAGGAAAGGACCATCCCCAAGAGTAGGAAATCAAGTAAAAGTGGCAGGAAGCCTGTACCGGACGAGCAAGGAGTGCCAAACTGAATTCAGGCATACAAAGGGAGTGTATGGCATAGAAGCGGGAGCAGGTGACCCAGGAGGAGTGTAGAGATGCTGTCCAGTCTTACAAGGATGGGGTTTAGGAAGGCTAAGGCTGATCAAAATTTGAATCTGGTGAGGCATGTGAAGGGCAACAAGAAAGGATTCTGCAAGTTACACAAACAGCAAAAGGAAGACGAGGGAACAAGTGGGCCTGCTGAATGGTGCAGGGGAACTGGTGACAGATGATATGGAAAAGGATAAGGTACTTAATGCCTGCCTTAGTCTTTATTAGGAAAATCATCCTCCAGGAACCAGAGACCCCTGAGACCAGAGGGAAAACGCGGACCAAGGAAGACTTGCTTTCAGTGGGGGACCACTAGGTTAGGGAGCACTTGAACAAACTGGACATACATAAGTCCATGGGACCTGACATGATTTACCTATGAGGGCTGAGGGAGCTGTCTGATGTCATTGAGAGGCCACTCTCAGTGATCTTTGAATGGTCATGGTGACAGGGAGAGATTCCTGATGACTGGAGCAGAGCAAATATCCCTCCATCTTCAAGAACAGCAAAAAGGAAAATCTGAGGAACTACAGACTGATCGACCTCACCTTAGTCCCTAGGAAAGTGACGAAGACAATTGTCCTGGAAAGTGTTTCCAAATGCAGGAAGGATAAGAATGTTATTGCAAACAGTTGGCACGGATTTACGAAGGGGAAGTCTTGCTTGACGAACCTAATAGCCTTCTACAATGACAAGACTAGTGTGGTGGATGAGAGAAGAGCAGTGGATGTTGTTTACTTCAACTTTAGTAAAGCCTTTGACATTGTACCCTGTGACATCTTCATAGACAAGCTGACAAAGATGGGGTTAGATAAATGGACAGTGAGGTGGATTGAAAAGCTGGCCAGACGACAAGGCCCAGAGGTTTGTGGTCAGTGACACAACGTCCAGCTGGAGGCAAGTAACTAGTTGTGTATTCTGAAAGTCAACACAGGGAACAACACTGTGTAACATCTTTATGACTCAGATGATGGGACAGAGTGCACCCTCAGCAAGTTCACAGATGCTACTAAACTGGGAGGAGTGGTGATACACCAGAGGGTTGTGCTACTATTCAGAGGGACCTCAACAGGCTGGAGAAATGGGCAGAGAGGAGTTTCATGAAGTTCAACAAAGGCCAGGTTGGATGGGGCTTTAAGTAACCTGGTGTAGTAGTGATAGGTGTCCCTGACCAGGGCAGAGGAGTTGGTATGAGTTGATCTTTAATGTCCCTTCAAACTCTAACTATTCTATGAAATGCAAAGTTCTGCACCTGGGGAGCAACGACCCCAGGCACCAGTATGTGCTGGGGACCACTGGCTGGAAAGCAGTTTTACAAAGAACTGCCTGGAGAATCTTGGTGAACAACAAGCTGACTATGAACACTCTCATGACAAAAAAAAAAAAAAAAAAAAGGCTGACAGCATCCTGGGTTGCATTAGGAGGAGTGTAGCCAGCAGGTTGGGGGAGGTGATCCTTCCCCTCTGCTCAGCACCAGTGAGGCCTCACATGGAGTACTGTGTCCAGTTCTGGGTTCTCCCGTTTGAGAGAGACCTAGACATAATGGAGAGAGTCCAGTGAAGGGCCATAAGAGTGATTATGGGATTGGAAGAAAGACTGAGAGAGCTGTGTATGTTCAGCTTGAAGACAAGGCTCAGAGGGGATCCTGTGAATGTGTGTAAATACCTGATGGGAAGGAATGAAGAGGGAACAAGACTCTTCTCAGTAGTGCCCACTGGCAGGACAAGAGGCAATGGGCACAAATTAAAAAGAGGAAGTACCATCTGAACAGGAGGAAACACTTTTTTTACTGTGAAGGTTGTCAAAGACCAGCACTGGTTGACCAGAAAAGTTGTGGAGTCTCTGTCCATAGAGACATTCAAAAACAAACCGGACACAGTCTGGGGCAACGTGCATTAGCTGACTGTGCTTGAGCAGAAGGGCTAGACAAGGTGACCTCCAGAAGGTTCCTTTCAACCTCAATGGTTCTGTGATTTGCTAGTCTCCTATTTAAATAATCATTAGTTTATAGAGCAAAAAAGATACCATACAACAGGTGAGTCACCACACATCATGGTTATTACGTTTTTAATGGTAAATAGGGAGTTCAGAACAAGAGCAGTTTGAAGAGGTTTTTTTGGTGAATGATCTTTAATCAATATTTCTAAACAACAAACTCATATTGTGAATGATCTGTTAACAAAACTTAGATTAAATGTGTAATAACTATGATTAATGATTCAAGCAACTCTGCTACTGCTGATTTTGCATGACTGTGTACTAGCATCTATGGCCTTTGGTTTGATCCCTAGTCACCAGCAGAAATTGGTTGAATTCAAGTGGCTGACTCCTATAAAATTATTGAAAGCTTTCCTTAATGGTTAAATGGTTCAAGGCCTCTTTCATGTTCATCCTTGGAGTGCTATTGTATTAAGTTCCTCCTAAAAAAAAAAATAATCTTTTAAATAGATATTACACAAAAGCAGCAGAGAAAGAAATTTCTTTTAGAAAAGAAATTATATTTATGCTAGGTATGGATAACACTCTCAGCTTAGAGCAACCACAAGTAAATGTTACCACATTATTTGGTGTGTGCAATACATTCAATATAGATTGCACTTCTTATCCAAAACCTTTAGGTAGCATGAGGCTCTGAGATGGTTTTGATGGTGATGGGGATGGCAGCAGCAGGAGGGTTGTTGGTTTTTTACCTTTTTTGTTCTGGGTGTTAGGATAATTTACTGTGGATGCTATACTAAACCACTGTAGGAGAGAAAAGAACATCATTTTATGATGGCTGCTGTGCTGTCTGATATGGTTGCTTGCAAGTAAATCCAAGTACATGCTGAGAAGGAGCCTCTCTGTTCCTCCTCACCCTTTTTGTGAACATGGCTCCACATGCGCTTCCCGACACTGAGTGCACGTGAGCTGGTGGCATCTCCAGCAGCTCTGGGCTGGCCTTCTGAGACCAGGGTGGATTGCTCCCCAGCCCTTGGCAGGGCTCCTCCATGAGGGAGTCCCCGGAGGACCCTTCATATCCCCCCAACCGCTGAAACAGGCTGCTCTCAAACCTGCATGTTGGTTTTTTTTTTTTTTCATGAGGTGTGACTCATCAGAGTCATCAGGCTGCGACCTCATAAAAATGGCTTTTCTAGAGCCATAGAAACCACAAGATCCCATTACAAGCCGTTTCATTTTCAGTGACTAATGGAAGGTTAGCAGTAATCAGACAAGAGGAAATTCTTAACTCTTTCTCAAATTCCCTTTTTCCTCTTCAGTAAAAACAAAGCTCACCAATAAATGAAATTCAGCTCATATGGGTATTCTTCGTATATACTGTGCCAGTGCCTGGTTACTTGACAGAAGACCACCAAATGTCTGTTCAAGTTTCTTGGTTTTTCTTCCCACAAAAACTTGTGCCCCTTGTAAGATGTTTCAGCTACTTCAAAGGTCTCAAAACAGCTTTTTAATTTTTATTTTTTTTTTGTCATTCCCATTTGTGATTTTATAGATCATATAAGTGGAACGGGTAAGGAGCAAAGTATCAAGGTTGCAGACCGGATCCCTGAGCAGACAAGCAGAACTTCATGGCCAAACAATAGAGCGAGCTGGTGAAGTCAGTGTAGCCCAGCTCTGCAGTGAAAACTGTAGTGAAAACTGCAGAGCTGGGACTCAGGAGGTCTCGCTCATTAATTTAATTGTAGCAACTAAAGAAATGAAAAGGGTAAGAGGGCAGACACAGAAACACATTTTTGAGCTTACAAAAAAATTGAGCTGTATGTGCCGTTGGCCCTATTAATGTAAGAGATTCAACATAGACCAACTTTCAGACCTATGCAGAGCTCTTGTAAAATTAATGTGAGCAGTATGTTGAAAAATGTAGAGGCATGGGACATGTAAGCGAAGACTGGGACTAAACTGCTAGTTGGCAGGATGGGCAATGCATAACTGGGAGGTGGTGGGCTGTGGAGCATCATATGCGCTTTAATTATCAAGTGCTTTTTAATGTCTGTTGGGGGCCTATTCAACTTAGGACGATTATATACGTATGCAAAAGTCTGCAGTGTAACAGGTTCTGCGTTGTGCTTAATACTGAAGGGGGACTATTGCTGGGGTTAGAGGACTACCCAAGCAAAGCTTTGCTAGGGGACCCTGAAGTCAGCACGAGCATGTGTAATACAATGCAAAGGACTGTATGTCGTATTTTTCTGCCTCTTTTCCCATCCTGCTTTCTCCATCTTCTTATATCTATTTTCCGCTCAGTGCAGGCCTGAGGGATAATGGCAGATGACTCATGGACTGGACACCGGTGGCAACACATTTACCCTGTCTCTGTTGGCCAAGTGCTACTGACTGAAATCAATGTCTCTACCTCAGCTGTCTGGTCTTGCTTGGATCTACTTGAGAAATTACACTTCTTCTTTCTCCACGTTTTCACCTTATGAAATCTCCAAGGGTGTGCCGAACTCACTTATGGCTTATTTCCCCCTGCAGGGGTGAACAGGTTTAGGGAAACTCTAAAGCGCACACCTAAGTGGGGTGGTTTTATGTTTTGAATTCTTCATTTGCCTTTGTATATAAAACTTCTAAAAATGGCATATAATTGCAGGTGAGGAGATAACAGTGTTAGGGACGAACGTACGCCTGTGCAGTTCCTCCCAGCCACTGTCTGGGGGAATTTAGGAAGCTGTGTGTAACCACAGGGCTGTTTCTTTTCTACCTCAAGCAGTTGGTGCCATTATGAGATTAGTTTTCTGGAACTTGGCCAAAAAACTGTTCTAAAAAATTTCCCTATAGCAAGGACAAAGCGCAGCGAGGCTTTTAATGCTAACCCCTGAACCTTACAGGTACTGAAGTGGGACGACCCCGTATTTCAGAATGAGACATGGGCTCCCCATTGGCCACCTGATGTTGTGCCTGGCCTCTGGGTCACCCAGAGAAGTCCTCGCCAGGCAGCATTGTCCCAGGTCTGAGAACCAGCTTCTCCTTCCAAGTTGGATGCCACAGCCAGCTGGGGTCACCAAACTGGTGAGGTCTACTGGGTACTGTGGGAAACCTGTGAACTGCAAACATCGTTTCCTGTAGCATCACTTTGTATGGATTCCCACTTTGGACTGCATAAAAGCAAAGGCTGTGTCAGGTCTAAGATCACACATAATGAAAAGCAGGGGCTTCTTCTCAGGTGGCTGCATCTTCAAACAAGCCAACTAAATGAAAAGAGCACTATCAGAAAGCCTGAGTCCTTTGGAGGTCCAGCTCAGTCATGCTGCTTAGTATCTATGTATCTGTCACTTTGCTTTAGTTTTATCAAGTAGGGAAAGGTGATGAAAACCAAGGCAATGAGCTAACGTGACCCCATGCTGGATAAGTTGAACATAGTGACAGACTAGAGGCAAGGGCAGGCTCCTCCGACTAAAGCAATATACAGCTGATAGATGTGATGAAACACACAAATGCTTCTCTCCTATGGATTTTGTTGGAGTTAGAGTGTTTCTTGCCTGTAACAAGTGATGAGAAGACTTTTTTCAGGTTTCTTATTGTAAAATCTTTCATAATACAAAAGTCTTCTACATGGTCTTCAGTACCAGCAAAGTAGATGTCTCTTAGAAGCATAAGAACATTTCAACAAAGTGACATCTGACACCGTTCTCTTCCCTATAAGTTGTTATTGATCCTCTTAATGGCCCTCATTTATTGACTTCTTTTTGCAGTACCAGGGGATCATTAACTGGGCATTCCTTAATATTTTGGGTCTAGAGGTTATTTGGCTAAAGGTGAACACGTTACACTTTCATTGGCTTGCTTCTGTTGGTTTACTTTTCACTGGCTGGAAATTTCCTAAAAGAAAATCACCAAAGTAAATAATTCTGTCACACACTGTGGTGATGACTCCTGAGCAGAGAAGTTTTAAGTACAGAACTGAAAGATTTAATCTGGGGACACACAAGGACATGCCAGGCTGCACCAGAGGTAGAATTCATCCATTCAAACCCAAGAGTCAAAAGGGGCTTCAAGTTTCTGTGAAATAGAGCTTAGATAGTGCAGTCAGCTTTTTGCCTGGCTTTAGAAGTAACAGCTGACAAAGTCAATGCGACGTAATGTGCAGTGAACCGTAGATCACAGTATCCATTCAAAATCCTGGTGCAAATACTGAGTATTTGAAGACTTAAAGTAATTGACATCCTGTCAGGAGCAGAAATGGGGACAGCATCAACACAGAGGATGTGAATTAGATCTTTTCCTGGGACATTGATTTACAGGCTTTGCATTAGAACATCAATAAGAGTGACTTAAAAATGGCCTCACAATGATGGAATTATTTTTGTTGGAACAAAAGGTATGCGTAAGTGTATACATAATACACATAGCAGCTGATTGGAAGATAGTCAGATGAAAATATTGATAAATATTGATATGAAGATAAGGTAAAAATCCGATTTCTTGCCTAGCCATGTTACACAAATGAAACACAATAATCCAGAGACTATTTTAAACAATTATTTCCTAAAATCCTACCTTGCCTTGACCTTTTCAAACTTGCCATTAATGTAAAATTTGGAAAGGTAACTCATTAGGATTCTGAATAACAGATTTTACCTTGGCCTTTCAGGTAGGTTGTGCAGGGAAATTGTACTTGACTCTAGTAACTACTGCAATGAAATATAACACAAGTCCGAAGTGACTATGTAAATTTTTTGAGATATAATATCTCATGAGCTGCTGTACATTGGCACTCATCAGCTGCTACATCAAGAGATGATTTGATAGGCATTTGCTTAAGGTCCTGAGGTTATCCTACACCTAAGCACCAGACACAGGTGAACCAAAGCTGTCCTGAAATATTCAATAAGGAAGCCCATTAAAGACTGTAGGAGTGCTCTGTCCATCTGTGGCTTGGCACAATATATAACTCAAGACCACCCGAAGCTGAGACAGCTTCACTGGAAGGACTGGCACATATGAGGTCATTTTGGATTTCCCTGCAAACACCTGTCGTACAACATGCGCAAGGAACTGGACAGAGCTTTTTTTTAATCTTGTGAAGTGCGAAAGCATAACAGACATAGAGATGTGTATCAGAAAGGTATTTTTCACTCTAGGTGAGCAAGCGTTAGGCAGGAAAGAATCTTAAAGTTGTTATTCATTAAGAAGTTTGTGTGCTATGTATTTAAGTGGATGCTGGAAATGATAAAACCATCTCTTCCCCTTTCCAAAAATGAAGATGACGTATTTCAGCTGCAGAAATTTTAGCACTGATTGGGTAGTGGGTACTAGCAGCATACTTGTGCACTGGATCCCACTACCTCTCTTGCATTGGACAAACTGGGAGTGTACTTTCTCTTTTTGCAGAGAACAGGTGAATTCAGAGTGAACCGATCTTCTCAGGAATAAGCTGGACCTGAAGAGATAAAGGTAACTGTCAATGTTTGCAAAAGTTTTTTTTGTAAAAAGCAGCCTGTGAATATTCCCAGTGCTCCTGGTTACTGAAAGGCACATTTTGTAATCGAGCTGAAGTGAGCTTTGGGCTGTGCTCCTCCGGCCACCAACAGGTATCTCCTCTGGAGAGGACATAAACATACAGTTGCTCATGGGAACATTGCAGAAATTTTTTTCCCCTCTTAACTTTATCTACTGTGGAAAATTCGGCCCTAAGCATTACATTTAGAGTGCAATTGGTTTAGCAATACATGGGGATTTGAGTCCTGATGTAAAGTCATTTAAACAGGTGCCACGTCATATTAATTGCAAACAAAAGGCTTGCTGCACAACCTATCTGGTTGCATTAGTCAAAGTTAATGAATTATTTATTTATTAAGACATGTCCTCCAGCATCTGCACGTTCTGCTGAAAACAGCTCAGATGGCAGCTCGGGCCCTTCAACTCAGCAGAAGCATAAATCTGGCCATCACCGGGGGAGTGGGAAGCACAGGAGAAAGGTACTGGGACAAGTGCTGTTATTTTTCCAGCCCTTTTAGGAGTTTCCCCCTGTGTTGGACTGCAGCACTATCTGAGCAGCTTTCTGCACCCTCTCCCTGTTATCTGCCCGGCAGCACCTGGGGCTTCGCCTCCCTCCGGTCAACAGCTGGGGGCTCATTACCTTTGAGTCTTACCCACTGTCACCTGTACACAATACACAATTTTTTCTCTGGTTTACTGTGTGCTTCTTTTGCATTTCTGCAAAGTTAACTAGTTTGTAATGTTAATTTTAAGCAAGTCCTTAAATATTGGGCTTTAGGCCATGCTTAGAGAAATGGAAGAGGGATTGGTCACCAAATATTCTCTAACGCCTTTCTGAATTTGGCCTGCAACTGGTCTTCAAACCTACAGTCGTCTTTTCCAGGGTTTATTTATCACTAGTGTTAACAAAGCAGACAAGTCTGTCCAGTTACATTGCTCTTTATAAAGCCTCTGCCATTTGGTGTTTGATTCCTTTGGCATTTAGCAGACTCCTGGATACCTTTTGCTGTTTTCTGTCATGTTTCCTCTCACGTCCCCAGGACCCCAGGGCAGAGCTCTCCTGTCCTAAAGGTGGCCGCCACCCTCGCTGTGACAGGGGAGAGAGGGAAGCATCCGATGGGGATGAAAGCAGGACAATGACGCGCAGAGGAAGAAATGGCGTCGAACAGGTAGGCCGCAGGGCACTTGGTGCCCTTATTGCACCTGCACTTCCCCACTCTCTCCTCTGCTTTTCCTCATGAGGAATCTGCTGCATAAAGACCAAGGTAAGAGGAGATGAAGAAGCCTCTGATTGTGCTGGAACAAAGACGGGGTAGCACTGGGGTTTACTGAGAAGACAGGGAAAGCCCATGGTACAGAGGAGGAAGTGAAGTCAGTAGAGGAGGTCCAGGTGCTGCCCTGCAGAACAGGAGGCTCCTAAAGCTGCTCCTACAATAAGGAAAAGTTCAGTTGTTCCAGAACAGGGACAAAGACTTTTAAAAAGATACATGTTCAGACTAAAATGGCCCAACAGTGTGCCTCCAGTCCTCTGTGAAGTTAATGACAGCCAAGGGCGAGCAGTGCTAGGCAGGACCAAGCCAGTGCCACGTGCATCCTGGGTGAGGGATGCTGTCATCTCCTTGGCACCGGGCAAGGGGTAATCCCGCCTGGGGGTCTGCCTCTGTCACAAATAACACTGGTGGTGTCTGATCAGGGATGCTGTGTTTTCCATAACTTTCAGGAATGTGCTCTCTGCTCAGGGGAGGGAGCAAGGGCAAACATTTATCAGGCAATCTCGGAGAGGCTTTCGAGCAGGGTGTCCTGGGCCCTCCCTGATTTGTCTCTTGACGTGTTTTATGTCCTGTGTGAGAACAGAAAAGCTGTTGCGCTTTTAAATGGCTGTCTGTAATTTAATCTGGGCCTTGGGAGGAGGGACTTGGGTTCTGAGAGCTGAGCCTGGGCTCACAGGTCCTCTGCAGTGTTGCCCCACAGGCTTGACAGTATGAGGAGCATCAAAACCAGGTTTTGTTACCAAAGCGAAAATGCCTCTTGGTGCACGCGTACAACCATGACTATTCATACGTAGTCCCTTGTCCGACTGAAGCTGTCACTTTGCAGACTGCTGGGCAGGGTAGTGCCCCTGGACTGCTGTCCTTGTGCGGGTGCGAAGCTGTCACCCTGTCAGTATCGTACTTGTTTGCATGCTGTCATCAGGTTGCTCCTGTCTCACCATCGTTCATTTCCATGAAAGAGTGTGTGTGCTAAAAGACATAGGTACGAACAGGTGTATGTGCGTGCATGCCATCCACTGCTCATGTGGTGCAGAGCATCCTTTAAAAGGCAGGTCACACTTCAGAATTAATATTGGGAGTCTTTATTAGTAGGAAATGATTAGAAGCGTTGTTTGGTATAAGCTGGTATAAAGCTTTATTCACATTCCTGGACAACTGTTTGCAGTACAAGGGCAGGTGGACACAAGTGAATGAAGAAACAGGGATGGGAGGGAATATGCAGGATATTAGCAATCCCTTGTCCAGGGCTCAACCCGTGACAGGACTTAGGAGAGGCGAGCAAAACTCTGGTAAGAGTGGATCATTCAAAGTAACGGTAGGTGCTTTCATTTTCCAGCTCCAGACTGCACACTGTGTTGTTATCTCTTCCGTGGTCTTAGAAATGAATCGGGCCAAAATAATCCAAAATCACACTATGTGCTTATCTTTTGTTGGAGCCCTTGGAAGTAGTCTATGGGCCACAGAAGTTGAAAAAAAATTAATTTGAGAGCTTATCTGTCTTCTTTGACTTTCCTGACATCAGAAGTGAGGAGCGGGATTTCATGATGTCTTTAACATAGGAGTGCTCTGGGACTTCATTTGCAAATGTTTTTAATAAGGTTTTGATCTTCAAGTGAAAAGTCCAGTAGAAGGACAAGTGAGTGCAACTAGTAAAGCAAAACCATCTGTCATTTTAATATTCAGTTCTTTTATATATATGATTGTAACAGCCAAGTCATTCTCACTTGTCTCTTCCGATATTTGGCTTCAGAGAAGAAGGCTGCAGCCTGATGAGTGAAGCAATGACTGCCTACCATTTGATTTCTTCACAGAGATTGGATGTGGCAGCATCGTGTTGTCATGATTGTTGCCTGAACCTGCTAGGAAGTTAAAGATTTCATTACGATGATTTTGATACTTGCACTGATCTCCTGTGGATTCATAATTGAAGACATCACAGAACAAAACAAACCTCCCCCAAACAATTGTGTGTGTCTAAATCGCCTACATATGTTTCTTGTTCCCAGTTATGCACGGGTTTCTTTTTAATATAACTCTTGGCACAACAGAAACCATGCTGGTGACATTATTGGTATTGTTGGCCTAGAATGTTTTCAATAACACTGAGTTTGTTGGGACAGAGCGTGAATTAGTTGTCAGTTCTTGAGAAGTAAAACTTTAATTGCTGATCAAATGTTTAAAATATGACTTGTATTAGCGATGGGTTTCCATATAAATTCTTTCTTGTGTCCATTAGGCAAGAAGCCAAAAACTGGCAGCATGACAGCTCTGCTCAGCAGCCACAGTTTGGAAGTCAGCTCCAGGCTTCTATTCTGGACTGAAATTCTCATGTTTTTCAGATTTTTTCTTTTTTTTCATTTTGGCAGGAAAAATTAAAAATAAGTTTAGGCCAACCTGAAATAAATCTTTCCCTTATTCTATTTTTCCAGGACAGTTGTCAGGCTGACAAATCAGTTATTACGTAGCTCTATCTATTATGCTGTGTATAAATCTATAGTTCCTACTATATAGTTCCTACCAGTCGAACCATAGTTCAACTGTTCTCCATCACACCACCTTCCTTCATAGCCATCGTAAAACAGACATGGAATCAAAGTATATTTTTGCAGATGTCTCTGCAAAAATGTGGAATTTTACCTGTGGAACAAAAGTATAAATTTTTAGAGTTCAGCTCCAAACATATTGTATTTTTACAGATGAATCTGTCATTCCTTCCTGTTTGTGTTGAGTTTATCAGCCTGTCAGTACTGTTCTTCCCTTCTTCTGACTTGCACATGCCTCTCTTGACAATGTAGTGTGCAAACCAATTAGTCACACTCCACTGAAGTACTGTTAATCTAATAGATAGGTCACTGTTGGGTCAGGGAAAGGGGAGGAGAAAGAGAGATTTACTGTGGGAAGAAACACCAGCATTATACAGGAGTCCGCTGGTGATGGGGAGTCACGGACAGTGATGCTTTCCACTCCATGGGCACACCAAAGTCAGAACTTTCCTTCTGCAGCTGTGGGGGAAAAAAAAGTTAATCCAGGATTAATGATGTCAAATTCCCTTAATACACAAAGTTAGGAGTTCAGGGTAGATGTTCCCAGGATAGCAGACTGAATAGGTCATGTGTCTGTACCAGCATGGTAGTTCAAAGGTTCTTCAACCTCCTTGTCCAGGACCTTTTGCTTACTCTAAAAGCAAAATATGGAACTTGCTTGTTCCTGTGGCTGGCAAAAGAGCCTGACCTGTGGCTCCCACTTCTGTGCTCAGCTGATTCCCAGAAGTATCTGTCTGAAGGCGTGCACCAGAGCAGGTTGACCCTTCATGGCCAACAGAGTCCTTCTACAGACAAAATTCCTTTCTCCTTTGCTGGCTAAATGTTCCTCTGCACTCATTTCTTTACCTACACTGTCATCACCTGGAATCTGCCTTCAAGTTAACCTCATCAGATAATGTTCGTACCAAGTTTGAAAAGCATGAAGTACTACAATTCGTTATTATTTCTTTTGTTTTCTTCCTGATAGTCTCTCCAAGTCCAGATCACAGGCACTCACCTATAGTCTTAAGTATGAACAACTGATCCCTGTTTTCAGGTCAGCCTGTTTAACTCCTGCATTGCTGGATACAGATTGTGGAATCGGGGATTGTTAAACACTGCTGATTACTTCGTATTGTGGTCCTGGTTCTTGGTAAAGACCAGTGAATACGCGTCTAGTGCATTTCTGCAGTGTGTGCGTGTCGTTCAGTGTTACGGTCTGATAAACAAAATCTCTACCTTTCTATTTCCCTTGTTTCTACCTAGCTGTCTGTTGGCCACAGACACCCCCAGGGTCCTCTGTGGTTTTCCACCAGAGCATGAGAAAAAGCTGGAACACGCCAAACGCGGGTGAAGTTTGGGGATGTGAATGTGTGCTAGAAGCTTCTACGGAGCATGTGTGAACTATTAAAGGAGGGTTTTGGTTTTGCAATTTCTTTTTCTTCCCTCCCTGAAAGACTCATAGTTAGGGGAATTTTTTACATGAGTTTTTACTCTTTAGATGCAGAGGCTGTGTCAGTGACAAATATCAGGTCCTTGCCCCAGAGCATATGGTTCAGAGTTGCTTGTGCAAGGATCTTATAAGCATAAAATCACAAACAACAGCTTCTGCTTTGGAAACAGACCAACTATTTTGCTGAAAATATTTTTTAAAAAAATCAGGCTGGCCAGAGCCATTGGAGTCGATGCAAACCAAGTGGTTACAGCCTGGCAAAAGGATTAAGATGAGAGCAGGAAGCGCTGAGTATCAGGGTCCATGATAAGAAAGAAATTGGTTACAACAATGCTTATCCTGGAGTGCCTGAAAACATCCAACAGTAAGAATCCAGCTAGGGCAGAGAGGCAAACCCCTCCATTCTTTTGTGGTAGTTTTTTTTCCTGAGGGACGGATCTATTTCCAACTGTGATGAGTTCAAGTAAACTGCTCTTGTGGTATCAGGGGTAATATTTCTAGTGGGCACAAATGAGCCTGGTCGCAGTGGAAATAGCTGCTGCCCAAATTTTTTTTCTTGTATTCGTTGCAGCTGGCATTGATGACGCTCCATGTTAAGGTGGAAGACCCAGTGGAGCATAGCATGGCATTGCTTGTTTTCCTTGTCTTAATTTTCCAGGCTGATAAACATGCTAGAGGAGATGCACACAACAATTACAATTCAGGTTTGCGGCTGGAGCAGCTTAGCAACAGAATTTCCCTGCAACCACGAGGACTCAATTCAGCCAGAAAATCCCAAGGCAGCCTCTGCATTGGTCTTTGAGTCAGGACAGGCCCACTTGGGGGAATGCTCCTCTCTGGCACTGGGGTGTCCTGGGTTTATCCACCTCCAAATGCACGTTCACCAGCATGGCTCTCAGCTGTCAGGCTCCCAACCAGCACCTGGAAATCTCGCAAGGACATGTCTTGGGGTACCCTTGTTGTGTCCAA
The DNA here is from genome assembly GCF_964199755.1 of Larus michahellis. NCBI lineage: Eukaryota > Metazoa > Chordata > Aves > Charadriiformes > Laridae > Larus > Larus michahellis. The sequence goes on from NC_133898.1 coordinate 35,461,672, forward strand.
CAGCCTGCCCTTCTTCTGCCTTCTTTTTTCTTCCGCATCAAAGCTTTCTTTTCTCTGACCATCACATATCTCGTTTCTCTCCAAGCTATCAAAAATCTGCATCTCACTTTCCCTTCTTTGTCTTTCTCCGTACCCAGGAGAATACATTTGCTTTGTTCCTGCACAGAGAAAGGCAACACAGGACAAAAGGCCCACGAAGCTGTGGGAATTGCTGTCGAAGTTGTTGTTCAGGCTGTGAACTCACCAGGTTTCAGAAGATAATGAAACACTTTAAATATGATGCTTAGATAGATTGGGGGTGAGGAGTCACATAATGGAGGCCTTTAACTTTATTTCAGGTAGTTTACTTGGCTTTCAGCTGTCACTTTTCCATTCCCCAGTAACTCCTACCTCTGACTTCATTCTCAAACTTTCCTATTTCGCCCATGCTGTTTGCTTGCTGGGTTGCTTTGGCTGGGGAGAGGACCTGTTTATACTAACACTCATTGGACAAGTTTGGTTTTTCCGGGACACTTGCCAGTTGCGGCTGAAATCGCTCAACCCCTGACTTGAAGACCCATCAAAAGCCCTTCAAAGTTGGTAAATACAATGGCCTTATCCCACCCCCAGACTCTTCTGCACGCTCTACACTTCAGCGAAACTGTCTCTTGTTAGACCAGCGATCCAGCCTGCCCGTGTTTCTGCTCTGCAAACCCAACCTGGGGCCGTTTTCCATGCGCAGGGTCACAGCCTGCACGTACTCCGGACACTCTCCAGCAGGACCTTCCTGCCCTGCTGAATCTGCTCGCACCCATGGGATGGCAGCTGCCCAGAAATCCAAACTTCTGCTTTAATGAAAATTGTGACTTGATTCCTGGTGGGGAAAAGCTCACCAAAGCTGTTCATTTTGTTTCAGTGACCATTTTTTTCCCCCTGTAAGTGCAGTCTTGAACCTGAAGCACCTCCAGCGTTTAGGAGAGTGCTAGAAGCAGCAAGAAAATGCAGCGTGCGCCCTGAAAGGAACAGAAAAATGGATCAGACTGTTCTTAAAATTAAAAGACTGACCAAAACATCCCAATGAGGCATGCAGGCACTAATGAGTCACACGCCAGGATAGGCTAAATAGTACTAGAAAAAAAGCTTCTTGTTTCAGTTCTCTGCTGGGGCCAAAAAGTTGATTCTTCACTACTGATGGTTTCTTTTCCCTCTTAAGTGAGTTACTAGCTGCAATTTATGATGAAATAATTCCTTTGGGAAAATATTCCTTTTGGGGAAAGAATTATGAAAAGGAAGAGAGATGCCCCCCGCTCCCCATTCATCAAACCAATGAGAAGAGCATTCAGAAAATTCTGATATCATGAGACAGGCTAGCCTTTGCTTCCAATTTTGTTTGGCTGATTATCCTAGAAATGGATTGAGCGATGCCCTTGAGCCTTTTTCTTCCTTTCCCACTGAACGTTAGCGAAAAAGAAATTGTTTCACTATGAGAAACAGCTTAGATTTCACAGGTCACCTTTTGTCTTTGGCAAAAAGGTTTTTGCCACATCTTTTTGAGAAGGCAGCCTTGCATTATTTATGATAAGCAGTTTACCAGGACAAATCTAGTTTAAATCAAATTCTAGCAAACATGTCCGGCTTCTGTGATCTGAATTCAGTGCTGTCATGGATGGATATGCCTTAGCCAAGGCAAAGGATTGAGATTTTGGAGCAAAGTGTGCTAAAAGATGAGGTCAGGATGGAGTTCTGGCATCCGCAGTCATGTTCTTCTACATTGCAAGAAGTGCTGGGAGGAACTTGTTTGTTCCTAACACTATTGTGACTGTGTTTGTGGTGTTGTACGTATGTCGAGGACAGAGTTAAAGCTGTATGGGTTGAGCGCTTTTACCAAGCAGCCTTTAGGAAAAACTTGCAAGAGCAACCATAACCCTGCTGGAATTAATGCTTCTTGACAGGTAGGAATGTATTTGTGACTTTCATTAATCTGTTCAGCAGTGAGCTTGAGTGTACCTGCAAGATAAATGAGACGTCTTCCTTCATCATCCAGTGTTACGGGAAGCTGTTTTGCTGATACAATGCAGAGAATGGAAACTTGGCTAACTTTGGGTCTGAGGGCCCAGACTAAAGGGTCCCATTAGCAGCCCTGCAACTGGCATGTTAATGTATGGTATTAGGGAAGATGAATGATGGCTGTGTTTGGGCAGATTGTTTCCATAATTTAAGAGAGAGAAAATCTGCTCGTTGTTGATCCAGGTTTTGTCATAAGTAATTTGAAAGTCCTCTGTGGGTTCAGCTGAAAGGCATTTGGAGTCAGGAGAAAATGCATGTTGATGTTGATTTTGGTGAGAAAGTAGTGTTTTATGATCATCCCGGTCCTGTGGGTTCACCTAATAAAGCAGTTCACAATTAATTTGCAAGTTTGGGGGGAGTTCAATCACTCTTTTCTAGCTCACTCTTTTTAAAAAAATTACTATATAATTACACACAGAGCAATATTTCAGTCCAAGAAACTCTTTGAATGCTATTAGGAGACGTATTGTATCCAAGTGCTGCCAATGTTAGCTAAAACTTCAGAAGCATGAGCCAAACTGAGAGACACAATTTTTCCTTCCTTCCTCCTTCTATTTTTCACTCTTTTCCTCATCAGTGCAACTAAAAATAATGTGCCCTGCTTGCCTCATTTGCTAACTAAAACATGTATACCTGCTTGTTAAGCTGTAATTTTAGCTTCACTTTGATTGATAGCTCAAGTAAGAAAGGTTTGAATTTTCATCGTGTACAGACACATTCAGATTGCTTGGCAAGGCTGTTAGATGCATTGCCTTTGTAGTCATCGTGCAGACTAGAGCTTCCCCAGTGACTGAAAAAAGTTTAAATGAATTTAATGAATTTTGGGTTCTTTCTCTTTTTTCCTTTTTTTTTTTTCAGTTAGTGCTTTAATAAAGCACTGGATGTTTTGGAATGGTGAACGCATACCTTCTGAGTGAAGTGCGGCCAGGGCTACAGCTGCAGCTCTCTTCCTATACACGTTGTTCAATAGGCTTGTGGGAACTGATGGAGCAGACTGCTGGGACTGCCAGGCGGGACGGCTCTGCTGTTGTTACTGGCTTGGGCCCAGTTTAATACCTCGTGTGTAGCTGAATGTAGGAGGGATGTCGAAGCGGTGTTACTAGAAAAATGCTGCTTTAAAGCAGGACCCCTAAAAAACCCATAATTATGGTAATGTTTGTTCTAATTGTACACTCTGGAGCATCGCATTAATACCCGAGGAGGCTAAGACTTTTTATTTTTAATGGTTTCATGCCTGTTTGCAGCCAGTGGGTCAAGTGCTTTGCCTGGCTGCTAGTCCATAAAGGGTCTGGACACACTGCCAACATGTGCACTACTGCCTGTTGTGGGGTAGTGTACCAGATATGGAAAATACTTGTGTGACTTCTAATGAAGTACTAATGGTGCTGTGACTGACGGTGTTTCTTCTTTGGTAGAAGTGGCAGGGACTGGGTTTCTGGAGCAGAGTTGTCTTGAGTCGAATTCAGCATGGATTGGTGTGGGGGACTGTTTGGGCATGAAGTCTTTCTTTGTAAGACAAGAAAAAAGCAGAGAGAAAGAAGACAAAAGCCAAGTGGTCCAGACTCAGACTGAAGCCAGTATTCACTTACTGGTGCTTCTGATTACTAATGCAGAGCAACTCTGTCAGGACAAAAATATCCCTGCTGGGCCAGGGTAATGCCCTATAGGTGTCTGTGGCTAGTAGCAAATGCTTAAAGAAGGCTCATCGATGTACATTCTTTCAGCAGTCAGAGGCTCTAACCTCAGCGTCTGGACCATCGTGGTCCAGCAAACAATGCTTCTACCCTCTATCAATGTATTTAATCTCTGGAACTCAAAATAACCTTCACAGAATCATAGGGGTCAGAACGGACCTCTGGAGATCATCTAGTCCAACCCCCCTGCCAGAGCAGGGTCACCTAGAGCAGGTTGCGCCGGAATGCATCCAGGTGGGTTTTGAATATCTCCAAGAGATGGAGACTCCACCACCCCTCTGGGCAGCCTGTTGCAGTGCTTTGCCACCCTCAAAGTAAAGAAGTTCCTCCTCATGTTTAGATGGAACTTCCTATGCTCAAGTTTGTGCCCATTACCTCTTGTCCTGTCCCCAGGCACCACTGAAAAAAGCCTGGCCCCATCCTCCTGACACCCACCCTCTAAGTATTTATAAGTGTTGATAAGATCCCCCTTCAGTCGTCTTTTTTTCCAGACCGAAAAGACCCAAGTCCCTCAGCCTTTCTTCATGAGAGAGGTGTTCCAGTCCCCTAATCATCTTTGTAGCCCTTTGCTGCACCCTCTCCAGCAGTTCCCCGTCCCTCTTGAACTGGAGAGCCCAGAACTGTACCCAGTACTCCAGGTGTGGCCTCACCAAGGCAGAGTAGAGGGGGAGGATGACCTCCCTCGACCTGGTGGCCACACTCTTCTTGATGCACCCCAGGATGCCATTGGCCTTCTTGGCCACGAGGGCACATTGTTGGCTCATGGTCATCCTGTTGTCCGCCAGGACTCCCAGGTCTCTTTGCACCGAGCTGCTCTCCAGCAGGTCAGCCCCCAACCTGTACTGGTGCATTGGGGATATTCCTCCCCAGGTGCAGCCCCCAACCTGTACTGGTGCATGGGGTTATTCCTCCCCAGGTGCAGCACCCTACACTTGCCCTTGTTGAATTTCATAAGGTTCCTCTTTCCCCAAATCTCCAATCTGTCTAGGTCTCTCTGTATGGCAGCACAGCCTTCCGGTGTGTCAGCCACACACACCCCCCAGCTTTGTGTCATCGGCAAACTTGCTGAGGGTGCGCTCTATCCCCTCATCCAGGTCATTGATGAATATATTGAAGAGGACTGGACCCAGTACTGACCCCTGGGGAACACCACTTGTCACTGACCTCCAACTAGACTCTGTGCCACAACATTTTGTGGCAACGAGCACTAGGACTAATCCCATTCCCTTAATCAGATACAGGAATGAGTTGCACATTTAATAGTTCATTGTATGAAAAAAATATTTTCTTTGGCTTTTTTTTTCAGACTTGCAGCCAGAAAGTGTTACCAGACACTCATTGTTTGTTTTACTAGCAGGATGATTTTTTAAAAATCAGTTTCTCCATTGGAGACAGACTTCCACCCAGCTCTGCTGATGAGAAATCTCAATTCACTTGAGATAAAATTAGCTGGGAGATTGTAACCTCTTGTTAGCAATGTGGGTAGTAATATTCTCAGATGGTAAAACCAGATTTGGAAGAGAACATCTGCCCAAGCCTCATACTGTGAAAACCAGCTTTCAAAATGAAATAAGCTTTGAATGACTTTCACTAGACTAGTTCCGTTAAACCTGAGGGAGCAACTCTGTGTTAGCAAGATTACTTTGTTGCATCTTCTTTTGGATTTGATTGGGTCTTGTCCTCTTTGAGTATGCTCCAGGTACACGTTTGTCCTCGCTGGGTACATAGCTGATGTCTCCTTGTGTGCGCCTTTAAATGCAACAGTCATGCAAGTAAATAAATCCTGGTAATAAGTGGGTGAAATCACAAGTCAGTTCATTTCCCTGCCCCCATTTCTTTGTAATCAGAAGATGAAGTCACTCCAGAAAATGCAGAGGAGGCTCTGCCATCCATGGCATGCCGTGCCTGCAGTTAGCGCACATTTTAAATCACAGTTCTAGAGCTTATTTATACAGCTAAATGTCATACGTTTAAAAATAATGAGTTTATTCAGAAAGAAAAATTCTCCCTAAAGTGATTAATTAATGGAAGGAGACTCATTCCCAGTGTAACAGCCAGCTAGAATTATTCCAGGCCTTCTCTTGAAGTCAATTACCTGTTGGAAAATCTGTTCGCTCCACCAGGTTGGTCCAAGTTCAACAGCTAGAAATAATGAAGCAATGGTATATAGCAAGAAACAGTAAATTTTTCATAATTGCTTCTGCATCTCATTGTAACATGTCAATCACATTCTAAGACAACAAACTGTTTTGGGAGTTTGAAGTTAAAAATAATAGGGTTTAGGCAAACAGTGGCTTCAAAGTTTTTCGTAGTGAAACAGTTTGCTTTTTGCTAATGTGTATAAGCCTTCCTGAAAAAGCAAGTGACAGTGACATTCTTAAAACCATATGTTGGACTTAACGCTCAGTGTCACAGTTACTGACTCTTCAGTGTCTTCCCTGAGACTGAATTTAACGTGAAAGGAAATGGCTGTGCCATAGAGCACTATCACAAAATTGCAATTGCTGCTCTTCAAAATCCTCACCTCAGCTTGTGGGCAGCTGCGAAGCACAGCCAGGCTCGCACGGATGCTCTGCTCTCCCAACAAAGCTTCCTTATTGCTTCTTGCCTGGTCTTTCAGCTAATACATTTGTACCGGCCCCAAACGAGCAGGATCAGATGAACTATAACCACAGTGAACTGCTTTGCTGGACTGTGACTGCAGCTCAATATCCCTCCCAATTTAGTTTTGCTCTTTGATCCCAACTTCCAGAGTTTCATAATGGAGTTATAAAAACACATTTCACAGTGAGACTTGGCAAAGTGACAGCCAAGAAATGATTTTCCCTAGTAATTTTAAATGCACAGTACAGTCACTGTTAAGATCGTCTAAGAAACGGAGGATGGGGGAAAAACATTTGAAAATTGTTATTATTGTATTTCAAAAGCCTGATGTCTCATGATGATGCTGATGGGGACATGTCATTTGTCTTTTGTTCACAAAAAGATCTGAGATCCAATAATTTCAAAATATTAATGGCACGCTACATAAGCATCAAGTGAATATATTGACTAGGGTTGGAACTGCTCTTTTCCAGTGGATTCATAACATGTCTTGTCTAGTAAAAAGAAAAAATCTAATTGCAGATATTTATGCATTTGACAGACCAGAAAGGCTCCAGTGGAGTTGTTCTTCTCTCTGAAGTAAATGAAATGCACTTGTAAAACTTTCTAATTACAAACTCGCACAAGGAACTGTTTTGATCTTCAGGGTAAGTACTACAAGATTTATAGGAAATGTGCCGAAAGTTGTTTTTTTTTCCTTTTTTCTCTTTTTGTTTACATAAATACTGAATTTCTGACACAAGCTACCAACGGTTCGGCCAGGAAATTCAAAACTATGTTTGACCGTGCATTATCAGGTCATTGTCATGGTTTGTCTTTTCGCTTAAGAAAGTAAAAGCCATGCCAGGCATACAGTAACTTAAAATTGCATGGGAGGGGTTTCTTTAGGTTGTACCAGCAGGTTATTTGAGAGGTGTTTTCAATATTAATTTGCGGGGCAGGGGCAAATACAGCAATTATGTTTTCTAGCTTTCCTTTGGAGGAGAAAGATCTTGTAGATATAGAGCATTAAGTAAAGATCTCCCTAATTGAGGGCTTGTGTCTGGCCAGGGAAAAGGAGGTGAAAAGATGCCAGAGAAGAAAGAGGTGGTTGCTGAGAGGCAGCTGTTGGTTTGGAAAAAAATCGACTGTGAGCCAGTGGGGCCTGGGCTGATGGTGGGGCAGTGCAGGGAAGAGATGGAAGCGGAGGGAAGTTCATATGTATTTAATCTCTTCGGAGGACCAAAATCCTCACTTTTGCCTGGGGACATACAGAATCATTTCCTTCGCTTCTGTGTAACTACTCCTCCTTCATGCTTCTCCTAAGATCAGAATCCAGCCCTGTTTGACAAAGAAGTTTGTGTTTTGAGATATTTTTAACTCATATTAAAAAAAATTGGTGTCATTTTTTTGTTTTCTGGCTGTGCCTGTAAGATTGGAAGAACCCTACTGATTCACACTGTGGTGATGCACAGCAGCGTTTCTTTGAATTCTGAGGAGGGGGAAGCGAAACAGTCACACATTGAAAGGAAAACATGCTTAATGAATCCACATACATTAATTTGCCACCAATAGAGAGCCTTAGTAACAAAATGGATCATTACTCACGCAAAGATGATGACTAAAAACCATAAAATGCATGTTCTCTGCAGCAAGCATCAAATGAGACAGAGCCATGCAGATTTGTGTGATTTATGGTGCTCCATTTTATTGTCTTCTAGGCTTGTACCTGATGAGAAAGAAAAGACCCAAGAGGAGGCAAAGACCTCGTTCTCTTTCATCTGCCCAATTTTTTGCTATTGTTTGAAAGAAGATTTATTGGGAAGATGTTATTTGTTTTGCAGCCATGTTGTTCTTGAAATATGAAAGAAATATACAATGAAGACCAGCACTGGAAGAAAAAGACTGCAGAATACACTTGAATATACAACTTATTATTTTTAACTGCTTTTCCAAAAGGACTGGGCTTTTAATAATAGTCTACTTTTGTAAAGCATCTCCCAGATGCGGACTTCCAAATGTGGTAGACAAATTGTCTCAACATGTCCGTGGGATAGGTAAGTACTATTAATCCCTTTTTAGAGGGAGAGAAAGCTGAACATCAGAGAGCCCAGAACACTGTTTCCCAGCTTTGGCATTACGTAAGGACCATCAGAGCAAAAAGTATTGTGTTAAATTCCACCCCCTAAATCTAATTTCATCTTTTGCCTTTCCAGCAGAAGGTTTGGTGTAACTTCATCTTTTCTGCTCACAGGTTATAAAATGGGCAAAGGCAGGGATGGGTGTGAGATGCGTCTGGTCATTCCCAAGATGTACAATGTGTATCTGAGGTTATTTGTAAGCTCCTAAGTTAAACATTTCTTAAATATGTCAGAACGGACGTAGCCTTTCGTAACGTTCTTCAGCCTGAAACTGTTTAAGCTACCACCATGTTGCTTGTCTAAGTTTACAGAACATGGGCAAACTCCCCAAGAACGTCCAGCCCTATTTATGTTAGTGGGGTTTTTAGAAGTCACAGGCATACTAGGTATTGATTGCTGGGCACAGGTAGTCAGCAACCTTACTTCATCCGAGTTCTCCATCTTCAGAAATACAAGGGACTAATAAGAAAGTTAAGTTCATGATGAAAAGAGAAACCATGGCAGTCTGTGAAGGCTAGAAGTCTAAAAGCATTTTTCAGTCCTACTAAATCTTACTGCTTCTTGTATAAAATAGCCTATATTAACAATTATTTTCTTTGCCCACCCTTCACTCTACAGAATAGATGAACAGAGAAGCTGGGCAACAGGACACAATAGTTTTGAGCGTTCATTCTCCAATTCTGGATGCCAAAAAAAGAAACTCAACATATTGCAAGTTAGTGGGAGGAGTTGCCTTGTCTTCAGGAGCTGTCAAGAAGCTCTTAAGGAGGCAAAGAAAGAATAAGTTGATTTTGAGTGTGTAGTCTCTTTCATGACTTGTTTACATCTCTCTAGCACTTTTTAGGAGCTGTGTAGTTCCTTCCAAAGTATACTAAAGCAAAGGCACCAGAAATACAAAGGTGAGCCATTGGCTCATTAATACCGCCAGGAGAAAATAAAAGAATTAGCAAACTCTGTGATGGGCAGCCACAGCCAAACCGAATACCACCTCTGTGGGATTAGATGTGCTGCAAACACCAACAGCCTGCGATAATAGGACCTTTAAAAAACATATGTTTCATAAATGGAAAAATGAACTAAAGAGGCTGCTGGTGAAGTTTTCAAGAAGGCTAACTGCTCAACTGTACATTAACATCACACAAACTGCCAGCTGAGCCAGGAGGCGATGTTGACAGGGGCTACACGTTTTCCTTTACATATAAACCTGCAGAAAAGCTGGTAGCCATGGGGATGCCCACTGCAGGACAGGATGAATAGATTTTTCTGGTGCTTGTCAAAATTGCTTTTTACAGTATTGCATTGCCTTTGGTGCCAGCCCCAGCTGTCGGCAGCCAGTCCAGTGGCAGCGCTGGTGTTTGCAGGGTGCGGGAACGGGTGGAAAAGCCCAACCAGGGAAACGGAGCTGCACTCGTGGAAAATGGGCAGCAGGAGGGGAGAGTAGCCAATGGCGTTTGCTGCAGAGAGGGTTATCTTATGCAGGCACATCTCACCAAAGCAGGTGGGTGAGTGAAAAGAGGCAAGGCACAAGTGTAATGGGGTTTGGGGAAGGGGGAGGTGAGCAATGTGGCAATGTTCAACGTGTGGCTTCGCCGTGCCCGCCTGCAAGGCTGGGGGCTTTGCACGCAGGAGCAGGGACCGCAAGCACAGCAGCTGCAACGTCGCTCCAACAAGCCATGATAAATGCCAGCTTTGTTAGTGTGCGTGGCAAGTTACCAGGAGCTCGGCGAATTCCTGCGCTTGGAGAGCCTCACGCTGGGAAGGAAAAATGAACTGTGAAGTAATAATGATAATAACAGGATTCAATGAGGCAGACGTAATCCACATTTCTTCAGCTGATCCTGGCTTGCAGCACCAACGCTGCTTGATGGAATTGTATTCACAGGGATCTTTTCAAAGGTTCGTTTCGACACTCAAGCTATGGTGTGGCTCAGACTGATCTACAGCTAAAATACAGCCCTTTTTTCTCAGAAGTCATATTTATGGAGTACTTCAGTGAGGCAAGTACCTCAAAACATTTGTCCGTGACAGTTAGTAGTTTGACGAGGGGTTTCCCACTCATTTATGAAACATTTAAGTACATTTTTGCTCTTCTGGCTTACTGACAAGAAACCTTGGTAGTGCCGAGCTTCATGCAAATATGTATTTGTGGCAAGCCCACTGGAGCCAGAGAATAGCAAATATTGACCCTCTTGTGTCAACAGAAAAGCAAGTGCAAGGCTGGCTGTGGGCAGATCAAATTTCATTTTCAAAATAAACATTTGGTGTATTCTTTGTGCTTTCAGCTCAACCCAAGGTGTTGATGCTAAGAGGCTGAAATCCCTACTGCTGCAGCTTGCCTCTGTGTTGACATGTCAAATTCTCTGGGATGCTCAGGGTTCAGACAGGCATGGCACTAACTTATTCTTCTTCTGACCCACAGTGCCATCTCTCAAACCATGTCATGCAACTCCTTTGGGACACATTCATGCACCCTCTGGATACTGTGGAAAACACCCTGCAGGGCTTGGGCACTTCCGAAGGTGATCTAGAGCTCGTAGATTCACTACACTTCACTACACCCTTTGGACAAGAAAAGTCTGCAAGCTGAGGTGAAATCACTGTTATTTCAGTAAAACACAAGCAGAAGCATTGTAAAAGTAAAACAAGTAAACAGGAAAAAGTAAAACAAGTAAAACACATCCAGAAGTATTTATTTACAGCATGCACAGTAGGAAAAACAGTCACAGATAGTCATGTGAGACTTAAATGGAAAAAACCATAGAAGTGCTTGGACCTTTGAAAAGTCATCTCGATGTGCCGCCTGGCTGGTGCTCTCCTGACTCTTCCCTTGCTGGGGGCTTTGCCCGTCTTCTCTGGCTGTGGCCACAGCTCTCCAACAATTTCCATTGGCATTAGCTGCCACCACAAGGAGCAATCCTACCACCTTCTTGCCCCTACCTACAGAGTCCTGCCCTGCCACCTCCTCCACGGTGGCCTTGGACGTGCTGGTGGGGTTGTGCAGTGGTGGGGGTTAGACCACCTGTCCATGCTAAGACTTACCTTTATTTTTTGTTGTTGTCAGGTTATCTTTTGCTGGATTGCTTCTTTTGCCCTGTGGACTGTGAGGCTGCAGGAATACTCGGCTCGACACCAGCAAAAGGGCAGGTGAGGGGCAGGAATGAGACCTGGCCACTGGGCTGGGGAGAGGACCACTAGTGCATCCTGGCTTAAAGTCTCTCTGAAATCGTGGCCTCACTGTGAGAGTTTCTGCCTGAAGCATCTTCTTGTTTGGAGACAAATATTTAGTGTCGGTCCATCAACAGAGATATTTGATACAATTGTCTAAATCAGTTAGAAGCGTGTAATCCCCGACTAGCTCTTGACTGAGAGCAGACATGACAGTGATTAGCCACTTTGGGACAGCTTCTCGTCTGGGGAAAGATGGATATGATATGATAGATGGAAATTTCAGAGGTGTGGGAGCCAGCTGCGGAGGGAGGTTCAGACTAAACGTGGGGCTTGAACTCTCTGCCCACCCCCAGAGATCTTCCCCTCCAAATAAATGTGAAGCTCGTTGGCAGCTGCCACATGCTGAAGCCTGCATAGAGTTATACTGCTGTCTGCTGAGCAGTGTATGTACAAACACAAGCATCAAATCCTTGCAAAATATAAATTACACTTCACCACACCACGTATAATTTAATTGCCAGTCACCTAACCAGCACGTCTTTTAAATACTGACTGTTTTCCCACTGGACAAAGGCACTGCATTGATTTTTACTATATAATCATAAAAGGCCAAGGCAGGTTATTTTTCTAGGTGATGTTTCCACGGGTAATTGAAGTCACGTGGGTTCCTAAATCCTGTTCTTGTGGAAACCTGATAAATCTGCTTTAGTTTTTACCATCTAGAGAGTTCCCACCAACATCATAGTCAAGATTTGCCAGTGAAGCCTGGGGAACTATGAAGTGGACCACAACTTACTTTCCTCCTGGGAAAACGTATGCTTTGAAGCTAAAAGATGAAAAAAGATAATATTAAGCGTAGCGTGAAGATGACAATTTCATCTGATTCCACATAAAGCAATTGACGACAATAAGGTTTGATCAGAAACAAAGGTGCCCTAGCATTTTGTTTCAAAAGCGTTGGAGTCACAGAGCCCGGCAGGAAAGATCTGGGGAGGAGTTTTGCAGGAATCGCAGCCCTCGGGAGGCTTGTTCAGGTTCACAGCAAATTAGCAGATACGCACGTCTGCTCCGTTTCCCCAAATCAGGCAGGCTGGGCAGCTAGTGGGGTAATGGCTCATATAAGGCAATACAAGCTAGAGGTCCAAACTAGCAATAACCTCTCAGACAACGGAATTTATACGCACAGGGAGACAAATGCATCCTGGTGACATATGTGTTGTTGGGGTTTGGAAAATAAATATGAAATGCCCAGAGCATGTGAAATGGAACGAGATATTCAGAGATTTCCAGGTACGTAACTTTTTCTATTTTAAATGAGTCAAAGTCAATAGGCAAATGCTGACCCAAAAAGATGCTGCTGGTTAAATGAAACACTAAAAAAAATACGGAGGTCACAGGGAATTAAATCAAAATCTATAACCTCTGTTGCTATAATAGAGAATACAGACCTGAACATTTGTTGAAAAAAACACCTCATTTTCTTCTTTCTCGGTGAAGATTCATCTAATGAGTGGCTCAGCTTTACAAAAGAAAGGACTGGATGGGGCATAATAAACATGAGTCACTCTAGCAAATTTTCAGTTCTTCCTTGGATTTTTGTATTGGGAAAAGGAAAGGGATGGGGAAAGACATGCACCAGAATTCATATAGCTATAAATACAGATGAGATTATGCAAACAACAAGGAAACGTCATTTGCTTCCCTTTGCATAAATGAGTGGAAAGAGCATATGCAAGGTAATCTTCACAGGAAAAGCAAAGCGTAAGACTATAGTAAAAAAAAAAAAAAGACCAGAAATACTACAGGCAAGAGATTTGTGAACAACTAGACAGTGAATTTCATTGCTTCAGCCATTTGGAAAACTATCAATTCTGCAGTTGTTCAGTGTCTGATGTGCACAGAGACCAGGCATGTTTGGGGATGATGCCATTCCCCAGGTGGGCAGACTTTTGCCAGGCAACCTTTGCATTCTATTGGAATAGCAACCCATATCTAAAAGCTGGGTGGTAAAACTAATGCTGCCAACCAAGGCATATTTTATGAAGCCAGGACAGACGCTGAATTTATATTGCTTTTGAAGTTTGTTTATTGATCTGAAAGCTTTGGAGGGTGACTACCCTCTTGTTTCTTTTGTTCTAGTGGTCTTCAAAAGCTCTCCCATTAATCCGTTTTCCTTTCCTTTCCAATCCCCATGTTTGGGACTAGGAATACCTCTTTATATTGGAAAATAATTATAAAATTACTTGGGCCGCAGCTGAGCCATTCTCTAAAGTTTGTTTTAAAGCAAAAAAAAAAAAAAGCCCAACAAACCAAATCCAAAAAAAGAAAGGGACCTTTAGGGTCCCTCCTGACTGTCCAGCTAACACAAATCTGCTCTCCTTGAATCAGGTGATTCCCATTGAGTTTAACGTGAAATGTATTTAGTAAAGGAATAAATGTTACTTTTATGTCTCAAAGCTGATGCCAAGTTTTACTTATTTTCTACTGAAAATCAGTCTCCTAGGGCCAAATGGATGGTGCTTTTGTCTTTGCTCACCTCACATATTAAAAATGATGGTCTTGTTCTTCCAGGAGAGCTGACTGCATCCTGCTGAGGACTTCTCAGGATCAGGCCTGCTGGGACTCTGGACAAGTCACATCAAATTAAAATTCATCATCAGAAAACAGCTCTGGAAAGGCAAGATCAGATCCAACCATTATGAAGATAAACACCTGACAACAAAATTAGAGAGGAGAGGGTAGCAGTCAAATGGGAAGTGCCATGTAGAGAATCCTAGAACAGACTTCACTCTTGGTTTTCATTTCCTTTCTGACTCTGAAGACCAATACAAAAATCTAACTGGTGAAAGTAAGTTCCTAGAAAGAAGCTCAAATTCCAGATGGCTGATACCACCCAGGCACCAGCTGTGAGGAGGTAATAAACTCTGCTTTTTAAAAGAAATAGGCAGTGCCAAGCTGCTATTGCTGCACTTGGGGGTTTTGTGTTTGCTGAATTCAGCTCGTTTTAAGGGCCACACACATCCAGGGTCTGTACAGCCCCTGCTACGAGTATCCTCCGATTGCTATCAGACTATGTAGCATGTACCAAAAGAAATGTTATTTTGGTAGGGGTGAAACCTTTGTCAAGCAATACCAAGGAGCAGCCATAAGTCATTTAGGCAGTGGATATACTTTCCCTGGAGGCAAGTCTCACAACGCTTCAAGAAAATCCACAGCAGTCTCCACAAGGTGGGAGATTGTTTTATCCAAATTTCACCTCATTTTAAACAACCGCAGTTGTTGCTTTTTTTTTTTTTTAAATATATATTGACGAACTGTATTGACCATGATGTATAGGGACATCCTATCCTTTGGATGTTGGTTGATGGAGGCAAGAGGCTGGGGAGCAGGCAGGAGCTGTTTTTACAGAAGCAAGCACCTCTGTGGCTTGAGGAGGTGCGTGGGGAGGGAGGGAGGATGCAGTGAACCACGTCGGATGTGGCACAGGGGAGACAGAGGAAGCTGAGAGCACGGCAGACCACGGGTAGGCTGGACTGGGAATGACTGCAATTTTTCAAAGGCCTCCTCACTCAGAAGCAACACCTTCTCTCTGGCTGTCAGCTGTCAGAAACAGTTGAAAGAGCCAGGCGTTCAGGTCCCTCTCAGCTAATAAAGTTTTTTGGATAGCCTTTAGCTCACAGTGGACATAACAATCTATTCCTGATGCTGCTAAACCATAAGGAATCTGTGTTTTGGTGCTAGTTGGACCCGTACCTCCAGGTGACTTAGTCTGGAGACTGAGCTTCATGCTCAGTGCCAGCCGCGCACCGCCGTGCCAAGGGTCCTGCATCTTGTGGTTGCATTCAGAGCGGTGTGTGCCAACTAGGTGGTGACACAACTGGTGACATAGGAGATGAATGCAACAGCTAAGCACGCACACTCCTGTGCAATTGCATGTGAACTGGTCTATCTCTTGTGTCTCTGTCAACCACAACTCACCTGTACGAAACCAGGTCTCTCCAAGTTCCTAGATTAGCTAATGTTGGGTTGCTGCAAGACTCTTTCATGCTACAAAGGTATGGGACAGACTCTGAAAGCAGAGCAGCTGAGATGAATGAGATTGTGAGATTCCCTTGTTGCTGCTGCTGCTGTCACAAGTAAGTACAAACTAGCTACTGCTTGAAAAGATCCATTTCTGCCCCCCTGGCCAGATCATATTGAGCCTGAAAAAAAGTGAGTTTTTGAAGAATTACACACCACATAGAGTAGAATTTGCCCTGTTGTTCCTTTAAAAAAAATTTCTTTGTTGTTCCCTAAATGAAATAATTGATTTCAGTGGTTTTTGAAACAAAACTTTGCCTTTCCATGAAGACACAGTACTGTTAAGAATAGAGATTCATGCTCCCCCCCTCCTCCCCCCCGTTCATTGGGGTTTTTTTGAAGAAAAGTTAAAAGCATTTGTAAGTCTAACCCTTTTCGTTTTAATTTGAGCTGAATGTTTCAAGGCTGAGCTGAAATAATGTCTCATTTTCCTTTTTGCATTGTTTGGAAAAGTATTTTTTGTTCAACTCCCCTCTGCCTTCAGTTGGAAACTTAAAGTTAACAGTATTTGCCAGCTTTAAGTGAAAATGAGTAAATATTCCTTAGTCATTGGGTGAGATCTTTAACTGGCTTTGAGCGTTATAATCCTACTGAAGTCAAATGAATCAGACTGATTTATACCAGATGGCTATCTGGACCTCCGAGGGGAATGAAATAAGAATCACGGATTAAATTTACCATCAATACAAGAAGATCTGTTTGCATTAGCAAGATTACATCTGTGCTTCCTCGCAGATAAATTTTGTCCAAGTCTCCACTACTAACGTTGTCATCTTCATGCTGCAGATTGTGGTTCAAACTAGCAATAGAAACCCAGGAGGTTTTTGCTGGAGCAATACTTCAGCCTTTGGGCACAAGATTTGCGCCAGTGTTCATGTGACCCTGGATTTTAAGGGGTTTCTTATCATCTGTTCATTTTGTGCTTGTGCCAGAAATGTGCACAAAGACCAGAGTGAACTAAATTAATGGGAAGATGGTTGGGTTTTGTTTTTGTTTTTTTTTTTTAAGGATGGATACAATAATAAAGAAAAATAATTAAATTTTGTTTATATAACAGGAGTACGTTGTATGGCCACCAGAATGACCACAGGTATGAACAAAGTGGTGGGGAAAGACTTCCTGAAGTATTGCATTCGCATAAGCAAGGAAACTGTTGCAGCTTGGAAAATGAAATCTGCGATTTATGAGCCCAAAGGATGTGAAGTCAATATTTTGTTCTCCTTAGTTATTCAATAATGACTTTGACAGTTTGTCTGGGTTTGAGGAGATACAGATTTTCGGGCTGGCAGGATGCAATGGACTAGCTGATTTCCAAAGCTGTCACTGATCTTTGATTTATGTTTTCTGTATTTTCCTTTTTGGACCAGTTAGTACCATCAAGCTCTTGCCTGTCTTGGCTCAATATGCAGCAGCCTGTCTCCAGGATAATTCCAGGATGGCTTGTCCTACGCCATCTAGAAGAGGCTGCAGCCCCGCTTCTGTCTTACCTTGTTGTGAGTGAGTTTTAAACCTAGAAAGACATTAGAGTTGTGCCTGGATCTTGTCCTGGGGCACATGTTGAGCCCCATGCTCTCTTCCTAAGCTTCTGTTGAATCTGTATTTATAGCAGATGAGGCACTGAATTTGCATCACTTTGAGTTGGTGGTACTGGTGAGGATGGTTCTTGCCTGTTTGAGCGGCATGAGCCTTTCTTTCACCGCACCATTCAGCCCTTTTCTGAATCTATATCAGTTATTTACATGCTTGAAATGATTTAAAATGACAAGCACCGTGGAAACTGTCTAGGATGTATAATTTGCTGTGAATGGTTTCAAATTAGAGAAGAAAGTGAAGAATGAGAACTCTTGGCTGTAGTACCAGCATGGTGTCCATATGTCTGTGTGAATTTCATGGACAAATCCCTTCATAAAGACAAAGTCCTGTGCTGCACTGAGGATCCCTTATCGCTTCCCCTCCAGGGAGCATGGTAGAAGTCCTTTTAGCAGGGTGACATGGAAGCATCCTGGTGGTTTCATTTCAGGCATCCATGAAACAAAATGCCACTTGCCTGTCTTCCAAGGAGATCTGCCTGCGAAAAGAACTAATTGTAGCATAGTTATAGCATATAGCTATATAGCTGATGTAGAAAAGTGGGTGAATAGTTTTGGGGCAGATTTTATTTGAACATTTTGGAGCTGTGTTTGTTACAGGCAATGACAACTTTTTGAAGCGCAGAGCAAAAGTAAGAAGGATTTGGGGTCTTGTTGTTGTTGCTGTTCCTGGAGTACTGCTGCTTCCTTATTCGTAGGGAAGGATAGAGCCAGCTGGCAAAAATATTCTTCTCATCCCATTTTTTTTCAGTTTACTTTCTCCATTTCCTCATTTCTCTATACCATCCATCTACATTGTGCAAACTAAGTAATGAGACTTTACCAAGGCAACTCAGAAATTGAAAGGCAGCTCTACAGGCTTTGGGATTATTTAGCGTTAAACTGTTATCAGGGTAGGTTTTTAAAAAAGAGTGTTTTCCTAACAGGCCTGGTACATAAAGAATTTCTGGCTGAATCTGTAAATTCCTGCAGGGAGATGTTGATCCTTTATCTAATGTTTGTTTTATCTGCTCCCTACCAGAGCATATTGCTGGTATGTAAGTAGATTGCTGTCATATGGCCCTAGACAATTGCTTCATCAAGGATTTCTACAGCTCCTTGATAGGGAGGTTCTATTTTTTTTGTTTCTAATAACATCTATGCTCCTTGTAATTTTTTTGAGGGAGGCTGTTTTACCTGAAAAGCCACTTACACAGGTACTATTTTTTCACCTGCCAAATTCTTCAACTATATTAACAGTACACAGGAGGCCAAATTTTCTCATACTCGCTCACTTCTCTTAGGTAAAGCACTTGCTGAGATAAAGGAAATACTGATGTGAATCTGGTGTAACCGGTGACTTTTTTCATAGTAACACAAATTTTGAGAAATGGATACTAGAAATACAACATTACTCTGCCTGCTTCATCACCTTGCTTAAAAATCAGCAAAAAGACTATAAGACGGGGGAACGCTGCTTCCAGTGGGATGGGAAGCAGAAGTTTTCCTGTGGGCACAGATACCTCTAAGTCTGTAGCACTAGCAGAGGTATTGGATGAAACGGAACTTTAGGCAGCCTTGTAAATACTCTTGTAATTCCTGCAGCTCATGTGGGATCGTGACCCTGAATTTGGGAATGGCTGGACCAGTGCTCAGCACCTGGGGAACAGAAGTGCCTCACACCATCCTGGGCCAGCCCTTCCAGTGACTTGAGGGTGACCTGGCAAAAGTCACTGGGGCTTTTTGTTGCGATACAGACAGGGCTAGAAAACTTTTCGCTGCTCTGCTGACAGAATTACAAACCTCAACTGGCCTGAGAAAGCAGACAGCGCGCGTGAAGGTGCTGTTCCTGATGCAGGTGGCCCTTCGATTTTAGAAACTGCTGCTCAACCCCTACTTGCGGTCAAGAGCATTCTCCTGAGCACGTAGGAGAAACAGTGTTTTTCTTCATTTCACTAGTTTACCAGCTGTGCTTGTGTTACAGTCTCCCCCCAGGAAGGGCAGAGTATGCCCAGAGGACTGGCATATCTGTACCTCCCAAAGCAGAATTTTCGGCAAGTGATGGTGGAATGCTCTCCAGCCTCATAGCCTCTCCTCCTTGAGAAGATCTTCAGGTGCTAATTTTCAGGTAAAAGGCTGCCTTGTGCAGTTTGTGCTGAACCAGGCTTCGAGTAGAAAACATCAGAATGATACTTAGACAACAAGAGAGACAAAAAGAAGACATTTATAAAATGCCTGTGAAATTGTCTGGTGGGGGCAAGGTGATTCAAGGTGATTCTGGCTACAAATGTAACATTTTGCTAATTTTGCTATGCTGCTTCTCTGCCTGCTGGCTCCCGGGGTCCCATGGGAAGCCACAGCTGTCATGGGAGGTCCCTAAACGCCTGGACCCCGGGCTGATCCTGCTCTGTGGAGCAAGGGGAGCAGAAGGGCTTTGCAAGGTGCACACCCTCTGGGCTCAGTCCTGCTGATGTCAGGGGAAATTATGTCCATGGCAGGAAGACTGGATCTTAATGTGTTTCAGAGAGGGTATCTTGTATGATTATTTCCTTACGGGAACTCTGGCCTTATTTTGCGCTCTGCTGCGTATGCCAATTAACCTAAGGCTTGCTTTTGACAGGGCATGCTTGCCTGTCCCACTACCTTTCTGTTCTACATGTCTAATTTCACAAAGGAGAGTTTTTTAAGCATTAATAGCATTTTTTAAGATCTTGACAAAGAAAGAGGAGTCCCCTAAATATCTGCCTTCCCCGTATCCTGCAGCAATGAGGACACAACCTTGGGAGTTACTTAAAAGTTATGTATTTTTAATTGCATCTTCTAGCTGAGAGGCACTGGGATCTTCAGTACAATTCCTTTCAAGGTGACCTTTGCACAGTTTGTTGTCTGAGCAAGCCATTGTGTCACTGTTAATAAGGGCACTCGCTGGAAAAATAGTATCACCCACCTTAGGTCTGCTGGCATCTTGTAAAACTGCAGTGGCTGGGAAGGTGTTAGTATAGCTGTGCAATGAAACTTTGCTCCCATGGAAGGCACTGGTAAAGTTCCTACTGTGCTTAAATTAGCCAGGACTTCCTCGTTTAGTTTTTTGGTGAGGAGCACAAGAGGAACATCACAAGTGGGGGCTACAGTTCTTCCCTTGCATCTTGCAATTTAAATACTGTTCTTGTTACTGTCCTGTTGTCTTCTACCAGAAAATCAACTACAAAGTTCCTGGGAGTAAAATTAATATGTTTGTTGCTCCAGAGTCTATCATAAAATCTTAAAGACTGATTTGGAGGTAGAACTAGTCTTCTCTATTAAATGATTTTACGTACCAAAACTACCTCAGAGCTGGTGTGTAACAGGGAGAGAGCCTGGTTTTCCTCAGCTGCTGTTTTTGGCCAGCCATTTACCTCTAGGTAAGGCCAGTGGCTATTGAGAGGTTACCAAATCAGAATGGTGCCTTCCCATGCTTTCTATTCCCATCATCAGAAAAAAGTCAGTATCGGGAAAAGTTTTTGCGCCGCAGGTTCCTGGCTGCTCTCCGAAATGGTTGCCAGCTGATGGCTGCTTCAGGAGCTGCTGTGAAATGAACCAGTGATTATAGTTCAGTTCCTGTTGACAGGCATCCACCTTACAACCTCCACAGCTGGCAGCCTCGGTGGCAGGCACAGCAGAGAGGTCCAGGGCTGAAGGAGCAGGAAAAATAAACAGCGCTCTCATAACAGGATGTGCCCGCCCTGCTTCCATGATTCATATCCTGAGCAGCATCCCCTGGACCAGTGCAGCCTAGCGACCAGCTCCTTGGCCCACTGGTTTCTCTTTGAGGTCCAGGACACTTTCTGATATTACTGCTGTTTATGGGGAAACTGCTTTTGGCCTGGTTCTTCAGGAACTCCTACTCCTGGCTCTCCTGTGAGACGAACATTTCTTCCTTGGCGAGGGCTCTCAAAGGGGCTTTGTAGTGCTGCCGGCATTACCTGGGAAGTTGATGTAAAAGTCATTTAAAGTTGGAGGCTGCCTCATCTTACAGTATTTCCTGTAGAGCTTGTCTGAGCATTCATCAAGGAGAAATGTGGTGAGCTTTCTGGTGAAACGTTCATCCAGTGTCCACGTGCCCACTGTGCAAATGTCTCCTTCCCTTTCTGCTTCCTTGTCCCTCAACTTTTCAATCAGCTGTGGCATTTTCTGGCTGCTGAATCGTTCGGGAGGTTTGTTGGGGTGCATTTAGGATGGCACACCTCTGGGAGCACTGGGCTCTCCTCTAGCCTACTGACACGTCTTGCGTTCCTTTCCGGCATCTGGGTGCCTTCCAGGTAGACTTAGGTTCCTTCTGAATAACCAGAAAATTTCCAGCTGCTACTACACAATGGTGTCTGCTGTCTCCCTGTTCTCCTTGAATAGTTGTTCTCGCTATTTACAACCCAGGGAATGTGCTGAGAAAGAGGATGGCGGAAGGTACTTGTAATTGATGTCTGTGGAAAATGAGTGTTTATGGTATACTCACAGTGTCAGAAAAAAGCAACTTTCTCTGATGCATAACTACCCAAAGTCAAGCTCTGAAAACATACAGCTGTCTTATTCCCAGGACTCTGCAACCTGAATAATTGAGAATTCGTCCATTTCCCTGAACATATATAATATTATGGCTATTTTTCTAATTCACTTCTCTTTTTAGAAAGAACTCCTTTTTCACTTCTCCTTTTAGATAGACCAAACCCTTGCAGCTCACAAGAGGTTCCTCTGCATTTGACAACAGTTTTTGTAGCCTGTTTCCTTTTCCATAGCTAAGTTTAGCTCTTGATTTTCCTCTGTCTCATCCCTCAGGCAGGTCTCACAAGCAGTTATGCTGTTTGTGTTTTCTTCTTGCCTGCATCAAGAAGTTTGTAGAAATAAAGTGCAAGTTTTTTATATTCGACTGGTGGGGAAAATATCAAAAGACAGAAGAAAAAAACAAAAGTCCTTTCTGAAGCTATTGTGCCATTGAAATACTCACAGCAGAAGGTGGCTTTTCTGCGTTGAGTTTATTCATCATCGCAGAAATCTCTTCAAGAACTCGAATTTCTCACATATCTCATGTGAGCTCTGTTCCCAATCAGTCCCATGTCACTGACTTGGCTCTGACCTGTATTCATGTCATTGTGGTGTCTGTCTGCACCAAAGATCTGCAAATAGCCAACGAGAAGGCAGGCCTGCCTTCAACAGTTCACAGTCTGAATATATGACAAGGTGTAAGCTGTCAATGGAACTAGCAGCTGTGGAAAGACTAAATTGACTGTAAGAGAGCAAGAGGCAGTGAAGGAGGAGAATCACAGAATGATGGGGGTTGGAAGGGACCTCTGGAGATCATCTAGTCCAACCCCCCTGCCAGAGCAGGGTCACCTAGAGCAGGTTGCACAGGAACGTGTCCAGGCGGGTTTTGAATGTCTCCAAGAGATGGAGACTGCACCACCTCTCTGGGCAGCCCGTTGCAGTGCTTTGCCACCCTCAAAGTAAAGTTCCTCCTCACGTTTAGATGGAACTTTGTATGTTCAAGTTTGTGCCTGTTACTTCTTGTCCTGTCACTGGGCACCACTGAAAAAAGACTGGCCCCAATTCAAGCTGTTGACTGTCAGTCATGGGCTGACCTTGACATCTATCCATTCCTTCCCTTTAGACAATGTTTTGCAAGAGAAGCAGCAGAGAGGAAGCTTTGAGGAACACTGCTTTGAGGGCTGTGAGCCAGTGCCCTGGTGTGTTGGGAATGGACGGAGGTGCTGGTGCAGGATACTGCAGATGACTGTTTGCTTCTGGACCATTTGGCAGGGCACTAGCCCAAACGAGTGAGTCTGCGTGGGTGAATCTCTGTAAGGCTGTGGGGTCTGCCCAGTCCCCTGGGGAAGGCTAAGGCCTTTGTAAGGTGATTGCATCTGCAAAACCAAATAACGGGATAAATTTCAGGGTCACAAAAATTTCAAGAACTCCTCAGTGTTATTGCACTGTGTGGGTTGAAAAAAACTTGACTGGAGCAGAGTGGCAGATCAAAAAATATTTGAGCTCTCCCAGCAATATCCTATCACAGATAATTTTTCTCTATGACATTATTTTCCTCGGGCAGAAGATTAAACACTTTTAAATGAATTATAGTGATTTTAGTTTCTGTTGTCCTTGCACATTGCTGCAATTGTCAGTGCAGTCTCTCAGTTGCCCTGCTGCCATCACAAAGCCAAAAAGGTTAATAACCATTCAACTAAAAATTCCTAGATCTGTGTATGTGATATGTCAGTATCCCATAGAATGAGCACCTCTGATATTTAGATGGAATTACTTTCATCCTTCTGCCCAAACAAGGTCTGCGCACCAGAGGATCATGGAACACATTCTCCTAGAAGTTATGCTAAGGCACATGGAAGACAGGGAGCTGATTTGAGACAGCCAGCATGGCTTCACCAAGGGCAAGTCCTGCCTGACCAGCCTAGTGGCCTTCTCTGATGGAGTGACTACATCAGTAGACAAAGGAAGAGTTATGGATATCATCTATCTGGACTTCTGTAAGGCCTTTAATGCAGTCCTCCACAACATCCTTCTCTCTAAATTGGAGAGACGTGGTTTTGATGGGTGGACTGTTCATTGGATGAGGAATTGTCGCATCCAGAGGGTAGTGGTCAATGTCCAGATGGAGATCAGTAACAAGTGGTGTCCCACAGGGTTCCATATTGGGACAAGTACTGTTTAATATCTTCATCAGTGATATAGATAGTGGGATTGAGCGCACCCTCAGCAAGTTTGCAGATAACACCTAGTTTGTTGTTGACACACCTGAGGGATGGGATGCCATCCAGAGAGACCTGGACAAGCCTGAGAAGTGGGCCTGTGTTAACCTCGTGAAATTCAACAAGGCCAAGTGCACCTGGGTCGGGGAAATATAGGCAGTGGGATGAAGTGCGAGAGAAGTCCTGCCAAGAAGGACTTGGGAGTACTGGTGGGTTAAACACTGGACACGAGCTGGCAGCGTGCGCTCGCAGCCCAGAAGGCCAACCATATCTTGGGCTGCATCAAAAGAAGCGTGGCCAGCAGGTCAAGGGAGGTGAATCTGCCCCTCTACTCCACTCTTGTGAAACCCCACATGCAGTTCTGTGTCCAGCTCTGGAGCCCTCGGCACAGGAAAGACATGGACCTGTTGGAACGGGTCCAGAGGAGGGCCACAAAAATGATCAGAGGGCTGGAGTACCTCTCCTGTGAAGAAAGACTGAGACAGCTGGGGTTGTTCAGTCTGGAGAAGGCGCCAGGGAGACCTTATTGCAGTCTTTCAGTACTTTAAGGGAGCGTATAAGAAAGATGGGGGCAGACTTTTTAGTAGGGCTTCTTGCAATAGGTCAAGGTGTAATGGTTTTAAACTAAAAAAGAAGGTAGATTCAGACTAGATATAAGGAAGAAATTTTTTACGCTGAGTGTGGTGAGACACTGGCACAGGCTGCCAAGAGAAGTGGTAGATGCCCCATCCCTGGAAACATTCAAAGTCAGGTTGGATGGGGCTCTAAGCAACCTGATCTAGTTGAAGATGTCCCTGCGCATTGCAGGGGGGCTTGGACTAGGTGACCTTTAAAGGTCTCTTCTAACTCAAACTAGTCTATGATTCTTATCAAGGATGTTTCAAGGTGAATTTTAGATGGGTCTTGTACTGGCTTTTTCCATTGGGTAAATTCCGCTTCAGTTGAAAAGGTTCCTCTAGTGGGTCATTTAATAGACAAGGGAGTGTCTTAAACGTTGTGATGAATTACTGAAGAAAAACGTATCTATCTGACCTGTGGTCAAGGTGTTAAAAATCCAAGGCAGCATTCAGACAGACATCCTAACTACTGCCTAGGCTAAATGGATAAACCTAGGAACTTCAATCCCAAAAGCAGAGATTAAGCAAAGAAGGATTTTTATTAATTTTTGTGGTATCAGGGCATATACCCTTTTTAGACTGTATCCCTTGAAAGTAGAGGTACCGCAGTATGCACTAATGCTAGAAACAGCCCTAACAGCTACATTACCGGAGGGCTTCCTCCAGGTTGGTATTCCTGCAATTCAGTGCCTTGTGCTGCGTGGATCTTACTCTGTTTGGCTCCAGCACACAAAGGGTGGTCCCAGCTGAGCTGCCTGGAAGACCTCAGTCACATGAGGTACCCTGAAACTTTCTCAGCAAGAGTTTTGAAGCTCTATTAATTGACGCTCCAAACTGATTGAATTTAATGAGAATCTTTCCACTGACATCATGGCTTTGATTTATACCCTTAATACATAACGCATTGTTTCAAATGTGAGCCTTAATGTCCTTATCCAGTCTGCCACTCTTCCAAGTTAAATACGAATAAACAAAGAGAGAATGAAAAAAACCCAGAAGACAAGTTTAAGAGATTTCTGTGTGCCTGTTAGAGGCAACTCCCAACTAATGCCAAGAAGCAGTGGGAAAGGGTGTCTTTTGCCTAGGAATTCAGAGTCTGCAGGACTCTTTGCAGCCAGAACATTGCACCGCTGAGTTATTTTCTATCAGAAAAGGCAACTGAACCTCCCGTGCGATAGTTAGACCAGTAAGAAGTTTAATGGATTAAAAACCTTGTATGTTTATGTTAATTAAATCTGTCATCCGCTGTATTTTTATTCTATTTTTAGTCTGGTTTCCTAAGGAAATGAGGCTTATATGGTTGCAGTGGCTGTTTGCCCATCTGTTGGTCCCCTACGCTCCTCCCTGTAACTTTCAAACTGTCAGCATATTTCAGCCAATCTGGAAAGAAAGGAAAGGATCTCGAAGACGTTACCATTTTTATGAATTTCATGAAGACTTGTGGAAATTTTCCAAAGGCTTGATTAATGTCCCCTCAAGGTAAAGCTGAGATCATTCAGCCCTTGCCCTTTCTGTTTGCCCCGACGTACGAAACCCATCTGCCCTATTGTTGTGTGAGTGGCTTTAAACCAGCTACAGCACGGGCTGTTTCTTGCTTCCCCCAGAGCAATGGGAAACTGAAGGTTTTGTGGGAGGCAGAGATGTCTTAGATTAGATATTAGGAAGAAATTCTTTACTGTGAGGGTGGTGAGGCACTGGAACAGGTTGCCCAGAGAAGCTGTGGATGCCCCATCCCTAGAAGTGTCCAAGGCCAGGCTGGATGGGGCTTTGAGCAGCCTGGTCTAGTGGGAGGTGTCCCTGCCCATGGCAGGGGGTTGGAACTAGGTGATCTTTAAGGTCCCTTCCAACCCAAACCATTCTATGATTCTATGTCAGTGGAGACTTGCAAGAGGTTGGAGGGGAACTGCAGGGCGTCAGATGGAAAACAAGTAAGTGAGACCATGGTGGTGAACAGGTGATGGAAACAAGGGAGGGATACCTAGAAGGCATCGTGCGCTGGCAATTTTTCAGGGATGTGACTATTTTTGAAGGACAAGCAAACATCAGAAAACCTGAGAATATCGTGGCAGGGAGGAGGGCTGAGGGGTGCAGAGTAAAGCCAAAGGTGTAACAGGGAGGGGACACTGAGCTGTAGTAGGCTAATTTCAGCAGCAGTGTGGGAGTACATGACAGAAATCCATGGGAAACTGAGTTTCATTAGTTTAGCTGCTCACAGAACTCATTTTATCAAGCTATTTGTTGGCAAGGTTAGCCTAGGGAATGACTGAAGTTATTCATAAAACGTGCTCGTGTGATTTCTTTGGGGCTGTGCAATTGCACTGATAGAGATAGCAAGTCTTTTTCATGATAAATTATGGCCAGAAAGCATACCTACCCTCTGCCGCCTGCGTTCCTCGCAGCACACACTGGGTTTCTTCAATTCCAGAACTTAATTTTTCTTAAAAGGATGATTGTTTTGCTGTGCCCACGCCACTAAGACGGAGCTGCGCCGATTAAATAGAGCCTTTGTGAGCAGTTCCTTGGACTATGTGAGGAGGATCCTTCTTTACGGCTATGTGAAAACTTATACTTACTTGGATGGCAATCAACATGCCTTGGTAGATGAAGCATTGGCCGTCTGTGTATCATTAAGGAGCTCGAAGAGCCAATTCAGTCCAGACAGTAAACAATGAATTGCTGACACTTTCAGCTCTGCTGGGGCTCAAAAACACCAGCGCGCACATCTGAGCCATATCAGTGGAAACACACAAGGATTAGATTCTTTTGGTGACGGCTGCATTTTTATTGTGAACAATCTGATGGGAGCCTGATGGTGTCCAACGCATCCATTCTCGCCTTGTGATTCTTTTGCCATCTGAAATATTGTTAGTTTTAATGACATAATTATCCTTTATGTATTCAGTTAGACATGTGGGTTGGGGTTTCCTTCCCACCCCCTTTTTTTTTTTTTGAGTTATAATTAGTTTCCCTGAGAGGCAGCAGCTTAAATCCTTGGGTAGTTTTCTGAGAAGCTGGGACTGAAAGAAGCTTTTGGGAAATGACAATTATATGTCCATGGTTTTTATTTGGTATGCTTTATTTTAGTCTTTGTCTAGGCTGAAAGCTCTTGTTGGCTGGCAGAAGATGGATTGAATCGGTGAAATCAGGAAATTTCAGTCTCAGCCTCCTCCCCCGCCCCAACAAAAACATGCGAAGAACTTGTATATTGACTGAAAGTAAAGTGCAGTTGTTTTGCTGAATTTATATGAAATACTGGTAGGAAAAATTAATACCCTTTCCCCCACTATCCTTCAGGGCATTGATTGAATTCATATGAAATTTTTTGCTGAACTTTTCTAGAAGTTTATCTCAACAGAAAATTTTGTAATAGGTGTTTGTATCAAGGTAATTCTAACAAGATGAGACTATTTAGCCAGTGTTATCTTGGAAAACAGAAAAAAAAAAAGGCTATTGGCTTGTAAATGACCTTGTAACCTTCTTCTGTATTACTCTTTCTGTGGTAAGCCCGAGGTGGCCCATGTCTGTCTTGGAGACCTTGTGGTACCCCACGAAACCCCCAGGGACTATTGAACCTACATGGATGCATAGGGCTCTGAAGTACATTAGTAAAAGAAAACATGTATGGAAACTTGTCAGGAGTCATACAAGTTGTTACATTTTGAAGCTTCATATGTGTGGTTAGTTACCGATTGCGTTATGCCCTGGCTTCATGTCATCAATAGGAAAAAACAACAGAGAACAATTTTTATGGGGTTTGTAAAGCTTCGGTGGGGGTGCACCAAGGTAAGAGCTCTCCCAGCACCAACGTAAAAACCCTCTGGGTTTTCCTGTTGTTTATGGTGCTACTCTGCAGCAACAAATCCGAGGAAGATGCTTAGTTTTGCGAGCATCTGAAAGGTCTCATATATTCCGCCTGAGTGGGAAGTTTCATTATTATACTGAAATGATTAAGAAAAGCATTTGCTTTTGGCAACAAGCTGGGGGCACAACTCCCCCGCCACATCCTCTCACAGTGCAGAGAGAAGCACAGACTCCGGCAACCCTGGAGTGCGGGATCTTCTCTCCCTCATGTGGGGCAGGCTGCTCGCCTGCCCGCTGTGCTCCGGCAAGAGAAACGAGAAGGATAATGTGCAGGTGTGTTCCTCCCCAGCAGCTGATGCAGCCACTGCAGGACCCCTGGGGGGAGTGAAGCACTGCCCCCCAAATCTGCTCCTGTGGCTGCTGGGGAGCAGCAGAGGAGGAGCCCCGTGAGGCAGCTGTGGGAGCATCTTACTTGAAACAAGGGCGAGAGGAATCAGTACTGCTCTAAGTTATTTTGCTCATCCGGTTTCTCCCAGCTTCAAGGAACAGCCAGGGTTTCTGTCACTTCTGGGAGATGGCAACTGGTTTCTCTCCCAGAAAGCCCATAGCAGCCAGAATTGGAAAAGCCTTTCTCAGTCCCTTAGTCTCCCTCTCCTCTCCTTGTCTTTCTTTCTCTCTCTTTTTTCTTTTTTTAAAATAGCGTATTTGAGAATGATGTGTCCATGTTAGTTTTTTGCCTGTCTCCTGCAAAGGGTTTTCAATCCCTTACTTTAAATGGAATATTATTCCCAGATGGAAAAGCTCATCTACTGGCAAAGTCAGTGATATAATTTGTTTATATAGATTCAGTGCAACTAAAAGGGGCGGGGGAGAGGGGAAAGTAGAGAGAAGAAAATTCCTTCACCATCTCGTACTTGTTACTTGTCAAGTTGTGTACGCTGTGAGTAAAGCTGTGTTCTTGAATGGTCAGGGATGGTGTGGCCCCAAAAGGCTGTTGGTAGGGAAGAGGAGACAGGGTGCCTGCCGCTCTGGCTTGGAGGGGGTGTGCTACATAGTTTTCATTTTCTGCATGCATGATTAAAATTAAAGGAAAAAAAAAAGTCTTGGCTCTAGCAGTGGGAACCACACAGATGTGAACTGAATGGAAAGCTGATTTTTTTTTGCTTGTATGTCACCACTTCCTGTGACCTGAAGGACAGATTTGTCTCAGAGTTTTCTGCAGCACAGGCAAAGGCATTAATTAAGCTTTTCAGAAATAAAGGAAGTACCATGTTCAGTGTTTCACGGTGTGCTTTCTGTGCTTTACTTTAGATGGGCCTCGCAGCTTTCCAGAATCTCAGATCTGTTGGAGTTTTTCTCCCTTCCTTCCTTTGAAGTTGAGCATCCCAAGCACTTTCCCAAACTGACCTATGCAGCCTCTCATAAGGCCAGGTAAGGCACATGCACCCCTTGAGCCCTGGGTATCATATGGAAGAACACACATACGAGCCACGTGTGCGTTTATATGCCCCGTTTGGTAATGACATTCACATACACCGTCTTCCTCCCTGGCCAGGGGACTCGATACACATACGTGTCCAGCAAGATATATTTCTGTTGCGTGATCAAACACACATCGTCTATATATTTCTGAAGAGGAAAGCAGGCAGGGATCCTCCTAGGGGCCCAAAGGCCCTGCCAGCAGTGTGACTGCTGCAGGGCAAGTATCCTCGCCGCAGGGCAAGCAGCCCCTCCTACGTGTGTGGGCTCCTATTCTGTTCACGTTATGCGTTTTTTCACCCTCACACATCATGCAGGTATCAGCAGGCATCAGCTTGCTGCTAATTGCCTCCTTCCAGCTCCTCCGCATGGGAGCCATCTGCGTTGCAGCTCTCCATCGGCAGGCGTGGAAAGTCCTAGCCTGAAAAGCCAGGCACCTCACGTGGTGCCTTAACACGAGGTTGCTGGGGTGCATAGGCTCGAGTTTCACTTCCAAAGAACTAAGTTCAAATTTTGGTTTCGGTCACAGAGGGAATTATGTTTAAAGATCTTTTAATCCCTTGGGAAGCTTTCCAGTCCCCGGGGATATCACTGCTTAATCACACCCTCAACCCAGTGCCGGGTCATTCTCTCTCAAGACAGGGCTTGTTCAGGGACTTTTATGGGTTTTTGTTTGCTTGCTCACTTTTCAAGTGGGGTTGTTTTCCAATTTAATTTGGGGTTGTTTGTGAAAGGTGTCTGCTTTCAGAAGATTGTTGAGAGTTTTTTGGTGTAGAAAAACTGAACATTCTTCCTTCTGATTAAAAGGCACACGGCACAGGAAAATGTAACTGGGAGAGGGAGCAAGGTACGCAAAGGGGAATGGGGAGTATGAGGGGTCTGAGTCAAAGTTGTCATAAGATAGTCAGAGGAATTTCCAAATTGAAGTATTTTGGATTTTGCTTTTTGCTTTTTACATGAAGTATCATATTTTTCCTAGAGGAAAGAGGAAGGAAAGTATCTGGTGGTGCGGGCCAGAGCTGATGTAGCTGTCTCTTTGCTTGTTTTTGCATATCTCCCATGCTCAGAAGTACGACTGTGCTTTGAAAGAGGAGATCACTCAGCAATGTAAGTGATGACAAATGCATCAGCCCCTGCCTGCACCTTTACATCTCAGTTCTGGACGCAGCTGTCCCCCACTTATGATACAACAGGAACATATTTTGTTCTGCTCCAGCAGCAGCACTCGATTGGCTCATTAGGAAATTAGATGATCTGTCTAAAGCTTTAGGCAAGGGACAGGTTTTTTAAGCAAGTATGGGGTGTTTGAGTGATGCCAGCAATAGCAATCTGTAAATTACAGATGAGGTGCACTGAGCAAGCAGTGTGTTATCTCTCTGAGTGTTTAAGTTTTTGCACATTTTGGCAACTTCTTTAAAGAAGGCAAAAGCTGGACTGTCAGCACCGATTTTAGTTTTTCAGTGCTATGCCTTTCTATTTATAATGGGCATGAAAGAAGTCCTTGAAGGCAGCGTGTCTTGTCAGTGAATTAAAAATTCCTAGCAAGTTTCCCGGGTCCCATCAGTTTACTTGCGTCTTCTTCCTATTTGTGGTCAAAAATAACAGCCCTGTAGGAATGGCTGTGATGCTCCTATGGATGGCAAAGTGGGTAGCAGTCCATTGCTAAGGGGATTTCACATCATGCGGTTATCCAGCAGCCCTGGATGTTACTGTGGAGAGTCTGGCCTGTCTTGTTTAAAGCAGCTGATAAAATGTAAAGTGCCTACCTCGAATGCTCTGAGTCTGTGCTGAGGCAGTTTCCTGATGTCATCCTTAAGCGGAGCAGGAGACGTGCCCAGCGTGCAGAAGGATGCAGGGCAGAGCTCTGGCCACGCTTCCAGCTGCAGAACTGCCCACGGTTCCCTGGTGCAGGAGCTGTGTTTTTGCAAATAGAAACCAGGCAAGCTCAAATCACGTAATAAGCGTTATAGGCTTCTCTTATTTAGTTTGCAATGTATACCTTTGGGCAACATTCAGACTCTCCAGTGCCTGCTAATTAATTTGTTTTCTTATACTTTACTGAGATTTGGATTGGCACCAAAGCCCAAAAGGGAAGAATCTAGCTGTCAAAAAGTGGATGTCTATAATGAGCGTAAGGTGTGGATGGAAACCACACAGTTGTCACACAGCAGCTATGACATATAAGATGCTATTGCTTCCATACTGTTTCTCATAAGGGAGAGAGATATTTTGGGAGGGCAGAAGATGTGATTATGGCAGACAGCTACACGGAAACTGTCATTGAATGCTCCATGCACTGAAATGGAGTAGTGTGCAGAAACAAGGCTGTTAGAAATAATTTAATAAATATTAAGTTCATGGAAGAATAACAAAAATATGTAAGCATTAATTGAACATGGTTGGCTAGCTTGTTCAGCATTGTCCAGTCGAGGAATAATACAAGATTCAGAGTGGGAAGCTGAGGTTTTCCTCCTGGCCCTGAACTAGTTTTCTCTAAAATCTGAGAAAGTCTTATTTTCCACTGATTTCATACTCTTTGGACCAGCAACATGTGCCTCAGTTTCCTCTTCTCTAAAACACTGTTCCTTGCTAACATAACCTCCAGACCACTGTCAGATATTGGTTATAAGTTATATTAAGACTGTGGAGTGAATAGCTATGGAAAGTCTGAGATACTAATCAATCATCGTTAGTTTTATGCTCCTGGCCCTTTGCTGCGCGATGGCAGACTTTGCAGCCCTGTAAGAGCCCTGTATAGAAACCGGGCTTCCCTTTCTGTGCCACCTGCGGTGCTACCTTGGCTACTACCCACCACTCCCAGGCAAGCGCTCCTGCCGGCACACTCATGCCTAGTGCCAGGCTCCCGCAGGCAGTGTCAGCTGTTGAAATAGCTTGGTAATGAACTCTAGGGTAAGCACTCTGTAATAAATTAATCTTCATGAAGCTTGACGACCACAAAGAGTAATCCTAACGTGAAGCATCTCTCTCCATAGCAGCACAGCACCACCGGAGCCTGTACGTCAGGAACCCTTTGTGCTCCCTGCTGTCAGTACATATGGCGAACTCTGCCCAGTTGCTCTTGCAGCGTCTTGTTTTCCCTGTGATGCTTCAGGGATTCTGTGACATCTTCAGAAGTGCCCTTGAAGAGAAGTAAGTAAATCTATGCTTCAAATAGGTTGCATTACTGAAAATGTCTTGAATGATGAAGCAAAAGAAGAGACTGTGCAGGTGATTAGTAGATGGCGAAGGACAAAAAGTAGGAGGCTGATGTACAGCTCATTCAGTGCCTGTGAGTCCTCTGGATGTGTTGAGTGAAGAGCTGTACAGCTTATTAAGCCCTGCGAACCCTAGCGAGACAAGTGCAGAAACCAGCACTTCAAACCTCCTAGCAGCCAGTGGAGTTGCAGGGAGGTGGTGACGGTCACTTGCGTGACTGTTTTTTCCAGTCCTCATTGTGTAACTGCAGAAATATCAAGCTGTAGTCTCCAGGCCTGCACTGGAAATAAAGAGACAGCCCTTCCCTGGGATGCAGTGGGAGGTGTGGGGGCTGCCTCCTGCTCCTTTTTAGCAAGAGAACATCTCTACAGCTCCCCATACCACCTTCTACAGAATGACAACCAACATATGACTTGGGTTTGAAATCCTTGCAGCTGATGGAAAAACAATTAAGATCTCATTAAAATTCTATGTAGAGAGCCAAGAAAAGGAAGATAATGTCAGAGGAAAGGTGATACGTAGGACAGTACGGAGAAATCTCTTAAGTTAAGCCTGTCATTAGGCAGGAGCACAGAAGGTGCTAATTGTACAGTGCATTTCATTCATCCCACAAAGAATAATTAACACTTTCCCTTCTGCCTTCCCCTTCACCAAAATGAATGGATTCAATACATGTGCTCTCTTGTTAAGGCAGGAGTTGTTATATCCTGGACCTGTATGTGCCGAAGAATTCTACTGACAGGTTTCTTCACCTGCTGACTGTTGAACAGGAATCATTATCAGTCATGTGAAGGTTGCTGATTTTATCAGTCTCTTTGTATGTCTTCCTCTGCTGCTGTTACAGAAATTACTGACCCAAGATGGGGAAGCATTGGAACAAGCATTGGAAATGGCTTTCAAGTAAGCACATGCTTAAATATTGCCTTAAATAGGTAAGGACTGACCAGAGATCATTCTTACCCTGAAAGCATGGATAGATGTGCTGGTGGGGAGGGAGCACAGTGCAAACAAACACTGCTTGGTCCCATGTGGGCTGCCAGCAGCCTGGCAGGGCGCTGAGGATTTTTCCTCAAGATTTATTTCCAGGCTGATCCAGCCCTTGACAGAGAAACCAAAGCTCTTGCAATTCATGGACTTTGACCTGCCTTGCTGCCCTGATCACTGTCAGTCCTGAGCAATATTATCGTGACAGAGCTACAGCTGCTTTGCGAAGTAAATCTTAGCCTCACCAGGTCCAGTTTGAGTGTTTGCACACACTTCCTGGCCTCCCACACTCCTCGTGAAATTGAACTAGAGGTGACAGCCTTCGCATCCTTTTAAACTGGAGAAGATATCACTGCATGTTACTACGCACCTGATGCTCTCTACTCCAGCAGTGACTACACTTCAAGGCTGGGGTGAAGTGATCTATGTCCACATGTCCTTTCTATTTCACAGAAATAATTCAGATTAATGAGTTAAAGATTACAAAGCACTCTGACATTACTGGCTGAAAATGCTATCACTAAGTATAACAATAATGGTACTTTAAACCCTCTGATACTTTTGCAGGAGTGTCTGTAAGAGGAGCTATGCATGTACAAGCTGGTGTGCTTGGTATTAACTGAAGTTCTTCATCCAAATTCGTGCCAGAGACAGCCCAAAGAACCACTCTTCCCCTCTCCCTTGGTCTAGGCATCTTCAAAGTTTGGGGAAGTTTGCCTTAGGACACTGTGCTCTTGATGCCTTCCGTTGGCATCAGTAGGCAGCTGGCTCTGAGGCTCGCTACAACTGCGGTGCCAATGAGGGAGCTGCACAGTTTCACAGCCGCTCCGCTGCCCTGCTCCCCCACTTTTTGCATTACACCAGCGTAGCTAAAGGGGGTCCTTTCATCCCCACAGTAGATTTGCTTCTCATTGGCGCTTTGGGCGTACAAGAGTAGGCAGTTGCAAAACGCCAGCTTATTTTCAGCGTCACAGACACCTGCTACCATTTCCATAGCATGTGGGCTCTGAAAGGGCTGAGCCAAATTCCTTCCAAATGTATGCATTGGCTCTTGAGACAAAGGTACAAGATCAAATCTCTTTGTCCTTTGACACAACCTGAGACAGCAGCATCCTGTCTTCAGTCCCACCATTTCCACCAAGCAGCCTTAGCCGCTGGCAACCAGGGAACATCTGTACACCCACACCTCACCTGGCCTGTCCAGTCCATCAAGTCCTTGGTTCACCTGTTAACCCCACAACTAACATTTGTGGGGCTTATGTTGTTTCCATGTGGCCGCTTCTGACGCACAATTGCATGCAGTCCAAGATGACACAAATTATCTCACATTTCCTAAAGCACCAAGACTATTCCCAGCCTAAGCACAACAAGCTATACATGAAGCCACTTAGGAAGGGTCTTCTTTGGGCCTAGCTACCTGTGGCTACATAGTAATTTCTTGGACTTCACCCAACCTATTTTCATTCATAGACTCCTCACCACCCATCTATGAAGCTTATGTTCCTCTAAATGAACCAGAAAGCTAAAAGGTAACCAAATCCAATAATGGGGCGGGGGAAATAGGAAAGGAGATTCCTTTGGTGCTTTGCTGAAAGCTAAAATGGATACGATTGCTGATGGTGAGAATAATTGGTGTACTGGTAGGCCCAAAGGGATGTGTGTGAGGTGTGAGCAGGTGGGGTGTTCAGGGGTAAGGATCAGGAAAGCTTGCAGGTATAGATCATCATCTTATAGGTCTCCAGACATTCATACAGTGTGGCAGAAACAGCTAGAGAAGTTCCTAGGCAGATGAGGAGCAATTACGCAGCTCAATCTCTCCAGCTGGCTGAGGTGCCTCTCGTGGTTTCATTCCTTTGTAAATTGAAACAGCCAATAAAATCAATGAAACCAGAACCTGCAGGTTAATGATACCAAAAATAGCCATTCCCCTCCTGCTGGAAAGGTAGTTCATAGCATTGCAAAAGGCTATTGTGATTTTTGACACACAATCCCTGCATGGCAACCAAGAGGCATTTCTGTAAGAGTTGTGAATGCAGCTTGGTCACCAGTGTAGGGGAGGGAGCATCTCTGTTGTTTTAGGGACAGGAGACCACCAGCTTCCAAAGTTTTGGAAGTGTCACTGACTTTTGTGTGCCTAGCAGAAAAAAATTCTCACGCTGGACACCCGAATCCTGAGGCCACTTTTAAACCTTGTTTTGTTTTTTCTGGTTGAAGTGGAAGAAGCATTTCTAACATGCAGTCCATTCTTACAGGCACATTGACTTGAAAGTTAATCATAGTTCTGGCCCCAGATGGTTACAGTGCATCTGCTTCTCCATCTGTGGGAGTCTTAAAGGATACTTGATAGCTGTCCAAGTAAGCGCTGAAAAATTGTATCATAAAAAGGCAAAATAACAGGATAGTGCAATCCAGAACAATCCCAAAGGAAACAGAGGTAGAATAAGTGTTTCAAGCCCTCAGCTGTGCCCTATAGATTTCACCTGAAATACAGATTATTGTATGGCACGCGTGAGGTGTTACTCATAGTAGATGTGCACTGAAGATGTACCTACCTGTTTACATCAGGCAAATGCTAAAAAAATATACTTCCTGCTTTCCCATGGACAGGAAACTTACAATTAGGTAACATGTAAACAAATGTATGGATAACATTTTTCAGTCATATCGTATCAATCAATCATATCATATCATATATCATATCATACCATATACTGTATTGAAACTTGGTGTGGCTGTCCATAAGTAAGCTTGTTTTGCAAATTGCTTTCAAACCAGCTAGCACTCTTTTCCATACCAGATGCCCTTGATAAGTCAAGAAGAATGGTGCAAACTATTTACAGTCTCCTTCTGTCCTCCCTGTAACCCCAGGCAAAGATAAATATCAAAATCTCTAGGGCTGAGATGTGAGATGCAGTGTTGATGAGCAAATGTGGAACAGGCCTCACTTAAAACATCACTAGATCAACTGGTGAATTAAGATGGAGACGGAGCTAATTGAAATCCTGTTTAGGGGGCAGATGTGCTGGGTCCCTTGTAGGTTTGTAGAGAGGCCAATAACAATAAGGTCTGAGAATGTTGGAAGTTTCAAATGATATGAAGCTTGATCCATAGCTCAGTGAAACTGAAGAAAATCACCCATGGTGCATGAATATTCCATGTGTTATGGGACTTGCTTTTCTTTTGAAGAACAATTATCTCAAATGCAGAGACACAATGATTCCGCTACACGTCACTTTTATTCTATGTGAGGGTTACGACAGATAAGAGGGAGGAAGGAGTTACTTTTCCTTTTGAGGTGAATAGAGGGTGATAAAGCTAATTTCTGGATTGTTCCTCAGAGTCATACCCAAGGCGACAGAGAAGTCAGTAAGGCTCTTTACATTGAGTTGTGCGAGATGAAGAAGGTAGGGAGCCAGTATGCCATACCTGCGATGAGGAAGCAGAGAAAGAACAGAGGGAAATGGGCACGACCCCTTGCATCGTCCTCACCGCATCTGCTCAGGAGAAGCAAGCCACCACAGACAGTCAGCAAACCGCCTGTCTGTCATTCCCTCTCTTCTGGAACAAGCTGTGAGCACAAAGTATTGCAGTGTAAGTAAACACGTTAATGATGGTTGAGCTTTACAACTACACATAGTAAGGCCCTATAATAATAGTTTACAAACAGGAATCATGTGTTTTGCTTTGTCATAATAATAATCAGTGGTACTCGGGAGCTGTTCCACTATCACAGAAACTCACTGTTGCAGCCCGGAAAACCCTCAATTTCTGGTAAGACTCAAAGAAGGGCTGCTAATCATGTATATGATCGTTAGGCAAATGATACGGCAGAGCAATAGGCCAAGTAGGTACATCGAAATCAGCAAGTTGTAATACGCTACCCGGGGAATAAATACCATGGTATGCGACACCACTGAGGACAAAGCGTTAGTGCAAAATATGTACATAATACTGTGAGCAACCCTAGGGGATAAGTATCGGTATTTACAACCCTGCTTACAATTACTGATGCCACACTCAGTAATTCTGTATTAAAATTGGTATTTGTTGTTTAACACATAGCTGAGGACTGATTTACGACTCGATTCCAACTCCTAAATGAATTGCAATTATTCTGGCAGTTATTAATTGTGTAAATTGATGTGCAGGAGTTTGTCTCACACTATGCAATCTGGTTTTTATGGCTGCTATTTTATTGCTCCGTGATTGCTCTAGGATTGGCTTTGCTTGCCAGTACTTACAAGTTAAAACTAAGTTTTAATATATTTGTTGGCTTAAATATAAGACTAGGGGCAGGGATTGTTTCATTTGTGATTTGGGGATTTTTCCTCTTCATCATCCCAAGTTTTTTCTATTAATTTCTAATGCAGTTGCTCCAAGTCTGTGGTCTATCAGTCTGTTTCATATAAAAGGAATAATAGCAATTTTCCCTGAATAAGCAACAACATTTGGTGATGTGTCTTCTACTTAGGCAAGAAGGAAGACTCCAAGCAGGAACAGCGTTCCCCAGGGAGAATTGTCACCAGTGCAACATCATGGCGCTGCTATGAGTGTCTCAGCCTAATGGGGTTGGGGGACAGGAAGACCTTGGCCTTTGCTAACACTGTGTATCCTCCTCCCTCAAATCTCTTTTTTCCTGGAGGGATGCCCCCACTGGGGAGGGCAACAGTCAAAGCCAGAGTTAATATCAGGGATCAAGAAAACCACGGGAAATGGGGTATTTCTAGTCTGCCTCCAGCAGAATGAGAAGATTGGGATTAGTTGCCCAAATCAAGGTCAGACGCTCTCTAAGAGAAAGTTGGAGGGAGGAAACAGCATACAAACAAATGGAATACATTCACATTGGCAATTAGAAAGTTTCTAATTGTCAAAGCAGTGACAATTTAGAGCCAGTAAGATAAATGGGCGGAAGAAAGCTACCTGATTTTAAAGAGGAGATGGAGCAGATAATCTTGAATCATTCTGGGCGCTGTGCCTCTGATAGAGCCTGGACTCCATAGCTTGCTCACAGTGCTATGTGAAAGGTCCCCTGCAGCACGATGAGGTCCTGTCACTTTGTGCAGTTTCCCACCATCTTGCTTGGTCTTGTAGTGACAATGTCTGTCAGAAAGCATTACCCAGATCCTACATTGCAAGGATCTTGGGCCTTTCCAAAGGACTCTGACATGTCCTGGTCAAGGCCAGACTGAATTTGTAGTCAGCCTAAGCTGAGGCTGAGAAAATCTGGCTGTCAGATGCTGGAGATCTTCAACTTCAAAGTACCTGTGGGAGCACCCTAATAGGTAGAGCATAGACAAAGCCTGTGACTCCCAATCCTTTGTGAGCTTTGCGGCAGTTGGTTATGGTGAGCTGATGTTTTGGGTCCGGCTGGTTTCTATGTACTTTCCAGTCTAAAGACTCTGAACTCAGCAAAGTACATAAATGGCCTTGGGCTTTGCTGAAGTGTGAAAAACTTCAGACAAGATTTCTGCAATGCTGTCTGAGCATTGCTTACCCCTGTGCCTCCATTCTGCCACCAGCCAAAAATTCTGTGGGAAATGGTATCTTGATGTCAGTGTAGAGTGGCAGGTGATTCCCTTATGGTTTGGGGTGAGCTGAGGCTTTGATCATGAAACCTCACAGACTGGAACTGTGAGGAGAAAGAAAGAGAATGTGCAATATTCTTTCAAAAGGTTGCAGAGTTTCCTTACTCTCTGGAGCCATGTGGGAATCTCACTAAGCCATCCAAATGCTTTCCAGAGCTTTTGCTGCACGGAAGCATCCTCAGGGCTGCAATGCAAGCTTTGGCTTATAGCCAGAATTGTTATTTCCAATAATAATGGGCTGATTGATTACTGCTATCAATTCCTGGCTGCTAGAAATGACAAAGAAAAACATTTCAATTATTCTTCTAATGACAGGATAGAAAATAAATAAGCCCTGCCATTCTGGGACCAAAATATGGGTTAGGCTAGTCCTGAAAACTAGGTAGTGGAAAATTCTACTTTCAGATACTGAAAAATTATTTAAAAAAATATGAAGTCACTGTGTAAAATTTCATAGAGCAAGTGAACATAATCTTAGTGGCTTGGAGATACAGAACAAGCCTGTGATATATAGTGACTAGCAGCAACCCTTTGGGTAGATGTTGCTTATCTCACAGTATATTGATTTCTCCACTGTGCCTGAACTTGTTAGACATGACACTTCAATCTCAGAGTAGTTTACGGCACTAGCTTTTTACCTCAGGACATACAAACTCCATCCTACTAACTTCACCATAGAATAAATTTTCATGATACATATGAATTCCCTATTGTGTACATCAAAACCTGATCATGACTGGAGTGTCAATAAGCAGAATGAGAGAATGTTTTGTAATTCTTTCATATTGCTGGGCATGCTTTTCTTTCCCCACATTTGTATACACTTTTTATAAGGGGAGGAAATATGTAAGAGTCTCATCACACTGAAAGACAAGAAAACATAAGACTATTTGTACTTTTTGGTCTAACGTGGTGCAGAATAGCCTTTTGGTCTTGAATAGGGCCATACTCTTTTGCCTTGAGCAGAGGCAGACTCAACAAAGGAAAACTGGCATTGCAGAAATGATTCCCACTGGCATGAGCTGCCTAGGAAACAGGCTGGAGACAAGTTTACAGAGAGAGCAAGAGAGAAAAGAGTGAATTTTAAATGCCTGGAGGAAAAAAAAAAACAAGAAAACAATATGCCCTCTTCTGCTGAAGGCTTAATCCAGTTTGGCCTGAGCCTTCTGGATTAAGGAACTTTGGATCCTGCTACCCAAATGACCAGGCATGTGCATTCACTTCAGAAAAGCTTGCCGAGTTGTAGAGAACTGCTGATTGCCTGGCTTCTTTAAAAAAACACAAAGGCTCTCTTTCAGCTTTGAACTCATTTTCTGGTCAAGGTAGTGAAGTGAGTTCGGCTCCAATGAAGGGTGAAGGAAGACTGCAGACCATGAATGAGGATGTTATCAAGGAGAAACCTGGTCATCTTCACTGAGTGTTTTAGAGAGAGAGTAGTTTGTCTGAGGATGGAGAACATGAGGAGACTTGGAGGCAGTAAGAGAAGCTAGCCTGTGTACAAGTTGA
The DNA here is from genome assembly GCF_964199755.1 of Larus michahellis. Taxonomy (NCBI): domain Eukaryota; kingdom Metazoa; phylum Chordata; class Aves; order Charadriiformes; family Laridae; genus Larus; species Larus michahellis. The sequence goes on from NC_133898.1 coordinate 35,502,874, forward strand.
ATCCGGATTCTTCTGAGAGGAACACAGTGACAGGACAAGAGGCACCAGGCACAGGTTGCAACATGGGAAATTCTCTTTTGTTATTAGGATTTTTTTTTCTCACTGGGAGGGTGGTGCAGCACTGGAATTGATGCCCAGAGAGTCCATGGGATCTCCATACACAAATCTTGACTGGATGAGGCCCTGAACAAACATGATCTCAGCAGACCCTACACTAGGCAAGTGGTTCTCCCAAATAACCTACAAAGGTCCCTTCCAGCCTGAATTATTCTGTAATTCTGAGTCAGATCCTACAGCTGGCAATGGAAGAACCTTGGCTATCATGCTTGAGGATGGGGCAATGTGGGTCTCTGACTCATGACGAAGCTGGAGTCACTGATTAATTCAGTGTATTTCATGACTGTATGTCAGATTTTATGGGGAGCCTGACAGCTACAAACTTTTTGACTCTGCAAGGCAACAAATTATTTGCTGATTCATATCACTAATAACTGCTGGTATTTATCCTCTCCAGCACTGGCAGATGATCCCTTTGAACTCTTCATGATGCTTTGGACCAGGGCAGGAAATTAGATCCCTTGAAAATGCCTTTTCCATGCATGCTCTGACCCAAACTTTCAAAGCCTCCATTTCCCCAGCTGAAACTTGGTCTTCAGGAAAAAAAGCTCCAAGCAAATGGCAGCTGGATGGATCAAAGCGAATGCTCTGGGCTACACCGTGCTCTGGAGGGATGCGCTGGGGACAAAGCTGTCTGTTCATTCTTCATTGCAATAGCAATGCTCTAGGTTGCAGTGGATGAGTTGATGGATTGCTGTTTACGTCAATATTCTCTGCTGGAAATGAAAATTCAAGGAACAGCTCTGGTATTTTATCTGCTTTATGTGGGAACATGGTCACTGATGCTCATAATTCATACTATGGTATGACTGGGACTCTGGTTATGTCACACAGCATTTCAAAATTGAGAGCAACAACTTCAAGTGTAAAGCTTAGCTGTGGATGTGTCCTGTTACAGTTTTATAACTGAAGAATAAAAAGTGGGCTTCTCATTACCTAGCCGGACAAGTGCTACTAACAAAGGCACCTTATTCAAGTTATATTCAAAATACAGAATTTCGTGGAGGTTTGTTTTCCTTTGCATTTCCACAGCATAGAAAGGAGGTTGGAGGCACAAACAGCAGTACCTCAGACTACTGCAGCAGCTGCTTGTATGTTTGCTCCCCAAAAGCATTTTCTTGTCTTGGCATGAACGAGTGCATGTGTGTACGCTGCCTGCAGACTGTTGGATCACTCCTGCCATGCGTAGCCTGGCAGAGACATGGTGTTTCCTACACGAACTGCCATCTCTTCCCAGCTCGCGAGTGAAAGGCTAAACATTAAGCAGAGACTAACAAGATTCCAGTTCTGTAGCACGTTTTAATTTTCAGCAGTTTATATTCTGCCATATACCCAAACACTCCTTCCTAAGGGAAAAAAGCAACATAATTAACATGGGATAGATTTCGTTCAATGTACCCTGTTTCCTTCCATTATTGTATTCATCAGAGGAACTATTTAGAGAGAAAGCTTTTCACAGTATTGTGTATGGTCCAAGTCTCTTTAGTTGGTCAGAGGATTTTTTTTTGTTTTTTATTTTTTTTAAGAAAGCGCTATTTTAGAGGTTACATTTTCAGAATCCATTGAATTTCAGCCATTTCAGATACATAGTGAGAAGGGAGGAGACAGTAAGCACTAAAAAAGGTGATTATTTTTCCCATTACCAGCAGGAACATCCTCATCTGTGTCCCATTAAAGAGATAACTGCCTACATTAATAAAATAAACCAATATATAATCACCACCAGTCTTAATGCTGGGGCTGAATGACCCTATTTAGTAACTCATTTATGCTGTGTTTTAGTAGTGTGGCCTCTCTCGTGTTATCTGAGTAAATAGAACAGAGGCAGATTCTTGCCAGAGGTTCGGAGTCTCATAAACCTGTCTCTACAGACTAGCTAGAATATGCCTTATAAATTCGCTCGTCTTCACTTACTGGACTTAAGCTTCAAAGCAAGCATGAAAGCTAGAAATGCAATATTGATACTTACAGATCCAGTTGCTGTAACTCAGGTTAGTCAAACAGCGAGAATGAGCTAGAGAGAGAAACAAGAATATCACATAAAACACCTCTTTATTTATAATTTTCCACTGGCTTTACTGAACCTGTCCTCCTTCAGTGTCTGAGACATGGTGAAGAGAGTTATGTCTCTATCTTTGCAGAGGCATTTTCAGTCTCTTAACAGATCTAATTACCTCATTGAGGGACAGCTAGCTTAGAGATGAACAGGACTTCTGCCCGGTGGTTTGTCTTTCTGTGGTTCCCTCTCAGATTTCTGTATTTTTCCTGTCTGGGGAAATCCATCTCCAGTGAAAGGCGCCTGTGTGCTTTGGAGTGCATTTGCTGAGGATGATGAGCAATAGCTGCTGTGTGTCAATACTTGTAAATAAAAGCAAATGTGTGAGAAAATCCAGTACCTAATCCGGTTCTCCAAAAACATATGATGCAAGTAAACAAGACAATGCTTGTTGCCCTTCAGCCCCTGCACCAGGAGGGTTCTCAGGTGAAGGCAGGTAACGTTTGTGCCTTAAGCAAATCCCTGAGCATGCCGATGGCTGGTCCAGTCTCACAGCAAAGCAACCGGGCACAGGCCACCAGCAGCTCGGAGGTCAGCACAGCACCTGCATGAAAGGTAGCCAGGATGCTGGGGGAGGCAGAGACACCGCAGCATCCTGCTGTGCCCGACAGCAATCACAGCTCTTGCCAGGGGAGTGGGACCCACCAAGGGCGACTGCTCTCATTACTGTGCAGCACCAGTGGAAGAAATGATAACATCTGTCTCAAGACTTGTGTTTTTAACACCGGCAATATAATTTCTTCCTCTTCCAAAATGGGTTGATCTGAAGCCCTAACTTTCAACTGCTTTTCCATGAGCAAATTAGTTTTTTGAGAACAAACTCAGTTTTTCCAGTTGCCTTCTTGATTAGTCTAATGAATTTTCCTCCTTCTCTTCCCATCATCTAATACAATTTCCCAGATCATGGGGAGGTTCTTCTCTAGAGGAAAAAGATTCTTTGATACAAAAAAGGATTTAAATTAAGATTTAAGAAGTGTCTAGTGATTTAGGTGTTCTCAACATTTCAAGTACTAAGTTTGAAACATTGTAAAGTGACAGTGAATGCTGGGTACCTGCCCTCTGATCCCTGATGCTATTTATTTGAGTTATGCTAAATAGCCATACAAGATCACCACTCATTTTTGGCCCAAAGCATATCTCAGACATTGAAAAATCTCATTCCCAAACTTCTACTTCTGCCCCAGATCAGAAGGTTGGCTGAAAGTTGCCAAGTATGAAGTTTAAAACAAACAGATAAATAAATACTCGGATCTTTTTAATTGCTTCCTGTTTTCTGAACTTTCCTGGTTTGTGTTTTCAATCTAATTCTTTCTGGCTTTTGGAGAGAGCAGATTTCCTTCCTGCCTCAGTTTCTAACTAACTAACTAGCTATACTAAGGAGTTAAAAATAATTGCACAGCTGAAGGAACTTTCCTTAATAGGATATATCTGCCTACAGCTCAGCCTTGAGCACTGACTCTAAATCTTATACACACCTGGACTCTCTGCTTCCAAGCTAACACCATAAATTTACTGTACAGGCACGTTGGCACATCTTCTTCTGTACTTACCTAATGCAGATCTTCTCCTCCCTGTCTTTCTGCAGAGCATCTCCTGTGATCACGCGTGAGACCCAGTTGTGCCCAGCTGCTGCTTTTTGCCCAGCTGTTCTGCAGAGCTCCATCATCTGTCTCGGCATCCCATGGTAAAAGGACTGGGGGAGGTAACTCCCATGCTTCACATATGAAGTATGAATCATGTTACTTTTTACCCGTCCTGCTTAATGTAATTCACGTATTTCCATTTTTTTAGATTTATTACTTACTCTCGCTAGAACCTGAGGATGTTAACGCAGAATTCCTTGCTCCCTAGACCTGAACACCCAAAGGCACGGTGAGTTTTTACCAAGCGTTCCTTAAAGAACAACTCAATATGACAAATCCTCCTACAAGCCCCACACGAATCTATGTAATCAGCCCTGTCAATCCACTGCTGATTGCACACAGCCATAGATAGGATTCCAAACAGTTAATTTCAAATAGCTCATTTTCTCTCATCTCCACACAAATTCCTGTCATGTTGCATTATATGTAAACAACTCAGAAACTTAATGACATGCCTTTCAGTCAAAAACTAGTATGGCTTTTCAGTCTGAGCAGATTAATTGCAGTTTGTAACAATATAAAGTGATGCAGTCTGATTAGAGTTTCTATTGTTCTGTGGGATAAAATATTTTATGTGAATGTAAAGCCAAGTTTTCTGCTGGCACGACTTTATCGAAAAATAAAATACTCATGTAAAATCCATAGTACATCATTGTTCGTGTGCTGTTATAGTAAATAAATTTTATAAGCTTCTGTAAATTAGATGTGACAGATCAGATTCCAAACCCTATGGAAATGGCATTGTCAATGAAGTGAGGCAATAGGAATATTTTGCTTTGGAGCAGATACTTCTGAATGAATCTTTTAGTACTTTATGGTTTTGAAGGGGTTTCCTACTTCCATTTTTTTCACTACCGATGTTGTCTTCCTGATATATTGCTTTTAAAACCTGCTTGTCATTCTCTTTAGTTTCATGTGTATGTACTCTAGTTGTTTCTCTATTCTTGCTACAGGCATTGCTCTCGTGTTTTCTGGCAATCCTGTAGACCCAAGCCGAGAAGCCCTGCAACACGTGAGGAACTTCCATGAAACCTCTCTGAGTACATCCCTCACTAAACAATATGTCCCTCAACTGTTTAGGATGGGATTTTCCTCTTCCCTTTTTTTTTTTTTATCTCTAACTCCTTTCCTCTGATTTTTTTAAAGCAAAATATTTTCAGAAAAGACATTCAAGTGGATAATTATTGCATGGTTTGCTTGGGTTTCTTTTTGAGGGGGGTGGAAAATCTCTCTGAGGCAGATATACTAATGTAGAGATGCTTGGCTCAATGTTTTCCTTTGAAACATTTTTGCTTGCTTTGTCTGTTGTTTTGTAAAAAAACAGTTTTCTTTAGTTTAGGTTTCTTTGTTTATTTTTCCAGTTTGCAGAATGCCATGATTGAGGGCAATCACTGCTCAGAGAGGTCAGAAGTTGTTTTTGGTGTTCTGAATCCCATGTAACTGCACCGGGGGGGTCTGAAATATTTTTGACAAATGTGTGGGCTTGCCAATGCAATTCCACCCTGTCCATGCTGCTGGACTAAAAATGAAGGTCACAAATATTCTACAGAAACTGCCAATGTCTGGTTGTTTTGCCTCCTGTTGAGTTATCAGGATTCCAAAAGGGTTTCACTTTTATAGGACTAGCACGTTTTATAAAACAGGAGACATTTTTAATGTGATATTTGCAATATTACATTTCACTATTACAATACTGCCTGACACTGAGGACCAAAGCAAAAGTACTAGATGGAAAAGTACAAGCTGCACTTTCAACTAAAGCTGCGTGTATTGGCACGGGGGAATGTGTAGTTCACATCACCAATGGGATGTGTTACATATAGATCACATTAAACCAGGCTGCAGCACTGGAGATGTTTATATCAGCATTGTAAAATCCTGAAAAAGTGTAAAAATGAGGAAAAAAACTCCACAGTATCAAAATATATCGAGTCATTACTTTGATGTGTGTTGAAAACCTTTCTATAGAAATAGATTCTTTATCCCTGTCCATTTCTGTAAGGCATCCTCTTTATTTTATATATCCGCTCTGAGCGGGTAGAGGCTTTTAGGTTTTGGTAGGAAGGGTTTTGAAAGAATCTGTTTTCACACTGCACGTAATAGCATGGTTGGAAGAACAATTACTGCAAATTCTTCCATTTCTGGGTGTGAAGATCCCCAAAGGCAGCGGGAACCGCTATTGCTACCCATGTGGTTTGTCACTTGAGGGTTAGGGGTTTTTTTATTTTATTTATCCAGCCTATCTGCTGTAAGCCATCACTCCTTAGGCAAGTACATGGAGTTTTGATCTCAGATTGCATGTTTGCACATAGATATTCCTTACTATGAACAAATTCAGCTGAAATATTATTTAATTGTTCAATAATTATACGCAATTTTAGGACCAAATAATTCCTCTTTGGGTGACTTTAATTACCTTGATGAATATTAAGGCATAGTACAATATGTTCCTCCCATGAGAATGTTTAGCTGTTCTTAAGTCAGAGGCCATTGGGAATAAAACAAAGCATCTGACAGAATCAGGTTTTGATAATAAAATAAAAAAGCACCCCTCCTAAAGACTTTTAAAAGGGCAACTTCAATGTTGGTTGAACATTACTGATCATTTATGCAGCTGGATAAACACCATTCTTTTACAACTGTTTAGGCAGAGCATGAGGGTACTGGAAAAAATGTGGCTTTATATTGAATTTTCCTCAACTGAGTTTTCTCAAAGCAATGCGGGTTAACAGGTCAGGAGGTGACTGCATGGGCAAAAAATATATATAGCAGAGAATGACAGAAACCAAAACTAAGAAGGAAGGGGTTTTGTAGAGCCACTGTGGTCATCTCCAAAACTTGCCAGTCAAGAACTCCTTGCTGTAGTATAGGCCAGATTTAACCAGAAAGTTTTCTTGCAATCCGTAGCTGTAAGTATCAGTAACTCTGAAAACAAGGGATTATGTTTTCTTCATTCTTCAGATTCTGTTTTGTCTACTGAATGGGGAGTGGATCGTTAGCAGCCCACTGGTACCTCCACCTCTCGCTTGCCTGTGGCCTCCGCCAGCGGTGACCAAAAGCTGTGGCCACCTAACCACCCTCTGAAGTCCCGCATGAAGTACCCGTGACTGCCCGTCTGCGATGTGAAAACCCTGATGGTGGGCAGCACTCAGAGCTGTCATCAGCAATTGGTCATTTCGGACTTCTTCCGGCAAGCGCTGCAAGCACAGTGAGGACAGGCACCCTTTCACTGCCTACGCTGTAAAAAAACAAGACGCCTATGTGCTTGCCTATGCAGGCACACGGGTGAGCTCAGTTACCCCACATTTCAGGCCAACGCCTTTCACGAACAATTCAGGATCAGTTACAAAGGTGTGCAACTCAGATTAATGTGAAGATGTGTACGGGAGGTCAGACTTACTGTCTAGTCTTGGAAAAATCAGAATATAATCTTTTGGGTTTTTTGTATTCATCAGGCTTTTTTTTTTTTTAAATAGATGAGAAATGTTTTTGGTAAGAAGTGTAGGAATCGTTGCTTAAAACCAGGCAATGATACTTAATATTTTTAAGTCTCAGTAGAAGCTATGTGTTGGCCATGTTAATATATTTATCTCATTCTAGCCCAGTAAAATGTGGAGTTGCAATTCCAGTGAGTATTCCAATGAGACGGGCCTATGTGGAGCAGTTGGGTTTATACCCTCAAGAGAGAAGTTGAAGAAAAGAAAGGGAAAAAACAGGAGCGCATGATTGTTTCTGTACTGATTCACAGATCTGTTTGCCATCAAATCTAGCATTGTGGTGGTGACATGGACTTGTTACAGCTAAAAGCAAAGAATGCAGAAAGTAAGGGGGTTTGACCCTAAAGCTTGAAATACTCAAAGGTTTAGTGTTTTGAGTAAGGCGATGATCCAAAGCCTAAAAAGGCAGAAGAAAAGCAGCCTTTGGCTTCAGTGAGCATTGCATCAGGCCTTCAGATGACTAGCAATCAGCAGACTTCATTCTGTGTAATTCTGTATGAAAGAAGCGTTAGTTCTCCAATGTACAGTCAGCTGAGGAGGAATAAGATGCTCTGTGTCTTTGCAACTTGCCCTTCTGGTCAGCAGACATCCTCGTCACTGAAGGCAATGGAGATGTTCTTGCACAACCAGTGGAAAGGCATCTAGTCATGCTTTGCAATCGCTGCTTCCCACTAAGCCATCACCAGAGGGAAAATTAGCAGAGACTCCATTGTCACATACCCCAAATCTGAACCCTGGGTTATATTTATTTAAAGGCTCCATGACCCCAGTGAATCGGGCGATCAGTTTTTCTGACCTGGAAGGTGAAGGTTGGAAGATCAGATTACAAGTGTCTACCCGCGTGTTTTCACTGGGTAGTGGGTCAGCTGGAGTTCAGGCTCTGCAAATACCAAGGAAGTGGTTCCAGAGCACTAAGCACTTCAGCAATTCCTAGCATCGGTGGTCTGAACTTGGGAAGTATTTCATAACATGTCTGAAAGCCAAAAGCTCCTTTGACTGCTAATTTAATAAAGAAGAGCGAACTACTGGGTAAGTCCCTGGAAGATAGACTAAATCAGGATAATTTGTTATATAATCCCTTTTTAATGTGGAGAATTAAGGTGACGGCAAGATGACTACGTATTTAATTCTCCAAATAATTACTGGCGGGTATTGACATTGAAGATGGGAGAGAGCAAGTTAAATTCTGCTTGTTGTTTTCAGCATGTGCCAAAATCTTACTTCACACCAGTGAGGAAGGGCTGGAAACTGTGTGTTTCATACGCATGAAGTAACAGTTGGCACAAATCACCAAGGGGAGAAAAATAAAACCCACTAAAGCCCAGCAACCCAAACTGTCACTTGCTGACAATTTTTGACTCTCTCTGCTGAAAAAAAAAAAAAAAGTAGTAGTAAATGGAGGCCTCATGCAGAGTATTCCACCTGAGTAAACGCAGGTGTCTGGTCCTCCTCAAGGCAAATAATGTGCTGAGAAGGCAGCGATAGCCTCAGTTTTTCCAACATGCTCCTCTCTCCGTCTTGGGAAGCGCCATCATGGGCAGTCCCAGAGTGGGATGAGAGCAGAGCAGGGGAGGATGACAGTGCTTGACTCAAATCGGTCCTTTCTTGGCCATGAAAAACATGTTCTTCCCCATTGCTAGGAATGGAGGTGCTGAGGCTCTTCATGGCTACCAGTGTCTGCCCTGCCTGGGACAACTCCACCATGTGGACCAGGATAATGGTGTTTACATCTTCCCTTTACCAGCACTGCTGGATTTGCCCCAAAACAGATAGACACAGCTATATCTGCACAACCTGCAGTTTGTGTCTTCACATTGGCCTGGGATATCTTTGACATTTGGGCCATGGCTGCCAGGGTCCTGGGGTCACTAAGGAGCACTGATGTCCCTGTCCAAGCCATGTCAGTCCCCCCGGGCCCATCAGCCTCTGCCCCAGCGATGCCGCAGCAGGGCTGGGCTCCAGCTCCCACAACCCTGCCTGGCCAAGGGCCCCACTGAGACAGGTGTACCCACAGGCCCACATCCCATCCCATACCCATGGACTACGCTGTGCCCTGGCAATGGCCATGGGTCACATGAGTTTTCTCACGTGTCTTCTGTTTGAGGTGATGTCCTGTCATCACAGGGCTAGATGACCATTGAAGTCTTCCTTGTCACTTATTTAAGTAAATATGTAAGTAAGCATATTTATTGAGAGTCAAAACATTCTACGTATATGATATATGGGATATAGCATACAGAAGTATTATGTACTGTTCCTCTATGGTTTCGTCCCACTGTCGTGACATCTCTCTTTCTCCTCCTTGTTCTCTCTAACTTGATGTCTACAGGGAAGAAGAGGAGCTGAGGATGAAGTCATGCAGCCTGGAAAGCAAGGGATGACACTGGGAAAATTCATACCAAGAGTTAATTTCAGCATGTTTCCATCTAATCACTCTGGAATCACACAAATAGATACTTTCCTCCTATTTTGTTGATGACTAGAATATTACTTGTAAGTCAAAGCCTGCTTGTTCAAATCAATCCCTTATTTTATTTTTAAAGAAGGAAACCGTTTTTGCAGTTTGACGTGTTTCTTGTTTTCAGACCATGTTGATTTTCTGTGTGGTTCACTCTAGGCTTCCTACGACTGACAGCTTATTATCTTGCCTTATGAAAATCATGCATGACTTCTAGGAGCCGTCTGTCAAAAGGAGAGAACACACTGAGAAGCTGGTACCTTCTCTCTAATTATCCGGGTTGATGGTTGTTCAATTAACCTATTAGCCGCATGAAGTGACTTGCATCTTTACAGGTACCCTTCTGCATGGTCTTTCTCTACAATGTTTAAATAGCAAGTGCTACTTCTGTGTAGCGTCCCAGTCTAACTTCTGGTCTGATGGCTCCCAAATACAGCTGGTTTCACTTACATAGCAAACCCTTTCTTGTGCTGTAGGTCAATGTTCCCTCCTCCCCTTATCTCCTGTCCTCTGACAACTGCCTCTCAAGGTTTATGCCTTTCAGTGAAGCACTTAAGCACATACTTAGCTTTAAGCACATCATTCCTGTCATTTCATTGAATAGGGATGAATTTAAGTGCCTACTCATAGTTCACGGCTTTCCAGCACTTCAACAGTTTCTTTTGCAGTGGCCAGATAAGATAAAAGTTAGGAGCCAGCTCCGACAGTCCTGCACCTGGGGGAATGGTTTGCTTTCTGGTAGTGATGGGCAACACCATCCAAACTTTTCATGATATTCCAAACTAGAGATTGACGGGGGCCCTGGGTCCAGCTACTCACTGAGGATGGAGGAAAGGTGCTCTCCAGAAACCTAGGTCTGACCTGCCGGAAAATGGGAAAGGGAAAGATTCCCCCACTTTCTCTGGTTGTGGCCCACTGGTAGCACCACGATCTGCTGGAGCAGGACAACCCAGCAGCACAGCAGGGAGTCAAGCCTTCGTGCTGTGGCCATAATATCCCAATTCCCCAGCACAGCTCTGGTGGAGGCAACTGTGCCCTATCCCTTCCAAATCCTGTACCACCATCCCCAATCACCCACACAGATCTCTTCTCTGCTGTGCCTCCTCCCAGTATCAGCTCACCCTTAAGAGTCAAGAGTATGTAAGTTTAAAGCAGCTCAGGAAGTGAAAAGAGAGAGGAGTTGATTAGGGTCTGACTGAGCTAAGAAAGTCTGAGCACCTTGTCTACACTGGGATTAAGTGTTAAGAAATAACTGATCACAAGAATATGAGAAAAATAAATAGGCCATATTCTTCTGAACAGTAGAAATCATCTTTGGGGGCAGTGCCAAAATTAAATGGGATGTGTTGGAAGGTGACCAGTGATAGACTCCCATTTCTACAACCAGTTACCAGATGAGTTCAGAAGCTGTACCTGTCCTGGGAGGAGGTGTTGTAGGATAGCATGTAGTAATCTATCTCAAACTGAGATTTTTCAGAGAGTTTTTTGGCTGGCATTTGGAAATATCCTTGGAAACTTTGCAACCATCTCATTTTGCTTGAATTGGTGTGCACTAACATTTTTATCTGTGGCATTGAAGAAGGAGTTTGGCTTAGGACTAGTTGCCACTGGCTTCCCAAGCATTAGAAAAGCCAAGCTAATAAACGACCTAGTCGAGACAGCAAACCTTACTCCTGTGCCCCTGTGGTTCTATTCCACAGGGGATTATATTCCAGCCCAGGCAGCTGCCAGGGAAGAATGGACCACTATGTCCACCAGAGCTCAGCAAAGCTGTAACCAGCTTTATTTAAAGGCTTTTTTTTTTTTTTTAAACATATGATAGAGCATACTCTGATCTCGGTTACACCAGGTGAAAACATGACATGAGTTGCTGGCCCTGTTCCAGTCCTTTTGTGCCACTGCAGCAACAAAAGGAGTCAGAAAACTGTGCTCGTTGATAAAGCATGGAGAAGTCATTCTGCAAAGGAGTAACTTGGCTTGGCCAGCCCTGTGCCACTGCTGTGCTCCTCATGTTGCCAGCACAGCCAAGCACCTCTGGGAGTGTGGTCACCCCAAAACTGTGGGCTGCTAGCATGGTCCTGGTAGGTCTAAGTTGCATGGCTCTGCAGAGGAGCCCTGTGGCTGCGCTACATTGTGCTGGCAGCCATGGACAAGCTGCATTTGTGCCCCTGTGCCACCCTGATTATAAGCGTGGCCAGGAGCATTGGTTAAAACAGAGGGAAAAACTGGGCAACTTTGTTGACATGGGGCTTTGAATTTGCATAGATAACGATGGACAAGTCAAGTTGGGTTGGAAGGACACTAGCCAGCCACCCTGGGAATTCCTCTTTCTGAAGGTGGATGGTGTAGCTTTTGTGGCACTGCTTTGGATAGCCATGTTGTGCAAACTCCTGACTCTTTAGAGATCCAGTGGACTATCAGACAAAAAAAAAAACCCATATCATATGTCATTCTGGATACATACTTGCTGTGAATGAATACAAGGACCTATTCATCGCTCCTAGTGCTCACATAACTGACAGATTAAATCACTCTCTGGCTGTGAAGATGACAGTGCCCCAACAGCTAACGCTGTCTAACAGTTTCCATTAGAAGGCCTTGTTTCTGACTGCCAGGCTTCAGCTGCTTGAGCTGAAATTTCCCATGCCGTATGGCACCACAAACTGAAGTTTTGTGTGTGGAAGGGTCTGGATGAATAGTCATGGCATTTCCAAGCTCATGTGTCACTGAAAAGTCACTTGAACACAAATTTTCAGAGAGTGACTGTATATTTCTCCTTTCTTGAGGGAGCAGGAAAAACATCTGGAGTTAGATGCTCCCCAGTGGTTGGTGCTCAAGTTGAAGCTGGAGTCACAGCTAAACAGCCTGGGTGCAAGAGGTTCCTTGTCCAAGGCTCTAAACTTGGTAGGCATTCTTGGCAGTTTTAACCTATTCCAAAATGACCAATTTCTTTTGAGGCTGGACTTTGGTCCACTGACATACTTAGTCCCATATTGTAGCCCATGTTGTTGACAGAAGTTGTTTTAAGCAGACTGAGATTACGGTACCAGGGAGCACAATTTGGGAAGATGGCACCTAATGGCCTAAGTTTGAGCACATCTCAGGTTTGGGGTATATATGATGGCTTTTATAGCTCTCCTCTGCTTGCACTTTACCTTCTCCACTGCCATCCACCTTTGGTATTTCTGACCAGAATTGCCTGTCATACAGGATCCAGACCAGTTTTTCAGATCTCCTAACTGGGCCGAGTACCAGGCTGAAGCTGCTAGTTCCTGGAGATGAGTTAGTTTGGCAGCTTTTAGAATTACTTTAATTTGGTCCACTGAAGCAATTTTTTTTCTCTGCATTTTCCAAACATTTCCAGAGGTAAAGAGGACGAGCTTTCAGGCTGAACTGAGTTGTCCCCAGGTGAGGCGGTTTTGTTGGGAAGCCATTTGGTGACCAGAAATAAGTGGCATGGGTGTGGGCCAGGAGTGGGATGGGGATTAGCAGACCTAAAGTAACTTTGAGGATGATAAACTGTTTCTGGGAGTAGTATCGGCAGATGACAGCTCAATTGCACATTGGGTGGAAATGCGCTCTCTGATCTGCAGCCTATATAACCCTTTCCCTACAGATATTTTTATTAGAGTGAGCTTTACAAGCCCCCCTAGAAAGGACCTCTAACTGCCACAGGAATCTGAGAAGGCTTGTGTAGGGTCCCTAGAGAAGTTTTTCCTTAACCATTGTGTAGTCCAGAAAATTTCCAGATCTCAGTAAGAACTCTGTGTGTCCTACGTTTTCCCAAACTGGGCATCAATATGAATTGTAGGAGCTATTGGCTAGGAACTATCTAGAGGCAGACTTTATAACCACCCAGAATATTTTCATTTAACTACCCACACTACTGGACATGCGGGAGATTTAGAGCTCTGACAAACCTGAATTCCCATTAAGCTAGATAGCTTGGGCCCAATAAGTAATGTTATCCCAGTAAGAAAGTGTTCAGGATGGCCTGCAAAAAATATCTGACCATTTAGTGTACTCTGCTTTTATAGAGGGTTTTGCAGTTGTGCTGCATTCTGTAATGGCATTGCCATGGTGTTAGCAGTACCTTAGCTGGCTAGTCTAAAGCTAGTTGGGTATATCAATGCCATGCTGCAATTTTAATAAGGTCTGTGGTAGTCAGAAATTGTCATCATTCTGCACTGCCAACACGGTGTAATACTCTGCACAAATCCTCAAGCCAGACCTTGAGAAATGGATCTGGATCCTATAAATATTTTAATGGGAGGAAGCAAAAATACTTGCGTAACCTGCCAGGTCTTTTTGTCTCATAGGTAGGACTTCATATGGAGGAAGTGGTCTTTTCCCTTGGTGATAATAAAAGCACTTTTATTTTAGCTACAATGGAAAGATCATGCGTTATATAGATCACACTGAACAGTCTTCAGAAAACGGCAGATGTCCTTAAGTTTCCATTTTAAACTTGATTTTATTCCTATTCCTCACTTTGCCAAAATTAGCCCTATACACCTACAACTTCACAGGCATAATCTTATTCTGGGACAGATTTTTTGGAAGAGTTGAAGGAAACTGGTCAAGGTGTTTAAGAGAGATGATGGCTAAAAAAAATGAAATCATCTGCTTGGAGAGTTTCCTAAAGACTTTTTGGCTTGTTATATCCTGAAAATTCATTTGCCTAGAGATTAAAAAAATATTTCAAATCTGTTGGTCTTGGCTAGAAATGGTGCCTTTGAATAGTTTTAGGCTGTCTGGTGACAGAGTTATTTGGTTACTGGAAGTGGTTCCTGCCTCAGTGTGTGCATGTGTGTGTGTTACGTGTTCTTTGGAGATCTTAACTTCGCTAGTCAGTGCCAAGGCACTCATAAATTTATGGTGGCGTATGTAAGGTTTCTAAACAACCCTGTATGTATCCTAAACAGGCATGTTCCTTCTCTGAGACTAGTCCTATCTGCATGTACTCCTGCCTAAAATCCTCCCCCGTATGTTTCCTGACCCTCCATTGCAATCCCTGCTGACGCTGACAGCATGGCTTTTACAGTCCCTTCTGCACAGTCCCTGGAGACCTCTCCCAAAGGGAACATCACTCAAATCTCATTCTACTCATCCCAGTGCTCTTTCCTGGGTCAAAAAAAGATCATACCTGCCATGATTTGTGCCAATATGTCTGTCTCCAATGGCTGCGAGCCACACGTGATGAGACTTAAGTCAGTATTATTTTTCAGCATATATGTTCTGTCGCTTATTTCTGGTTTTATGAAAAAATAAGTTCTGAGGCATAATGTTACTATTCTTAAAGAAGATTTGTTTCAAAATATGTGCTTAGGGCTTTCTCGTAATTGGGTCATTTTTAAAGTCAGTTCTTGAAGTGTGACCAAAACCAGAGGCAAACAGATTCGTTAGACAATTTTCAGTGTCTCTCAGTTTAAGTAAGAAGAATGTGACATCTGGAAATGTTATAGTTGTGCTATACCACCGCATTAATGCAGTCTCCTGGGATTGCTACTTACCCCCTGCACCATCCCCTTAGCTTGTACTGAAGGTTAGAGTGCAGCAACAGTAAAGTCTGCCCAGCATGTACCAGTGACCATGGAGCATTGCCTATGTCCCGTGAGTCCTTGTTTTTAGCTAATAGTATTGGCAGGCTTTAACATTTAAACCTTGATCTCGCTGAGCTCCTGACTTCGGTCGGTTTTGCTGTTGTTGAAGTCAAGTCCCTGACCTACAGATTGCTAGAGCCTGTGCATGTATTTGGGAGAAGTATGACACCATGCTTTCTCTGTTTATTATTCCATCAGCATCTGCTCTTGGACACTATTTGAAGCAAGCTCTTGGGCTAGACGGACCTTTGTTTTGACTCAGTGTGGATGCTCTTGCACTCTATGCTCAGTGTCAACAAAAATAGCTGACTATTTGCTGAAAACAGGGCTAGGAATTCACTTAGTCAGATTAAAGACTTAACAGTCTTTTCTGCTGTTGCTCTTTTTTGTGAAGAAGCTTTGGTAGCTCTGTGCTCCAGAGCTAGGACTTGATTCCTGAGCAAAGCATCATCTGGGGGTCAGAGATATGTTTTTTTCCCCCTGTTCTGATTCGAAGCGTTCACTTGTGGCTCTTGACAATCTCATTTTGAACATGCTCAGTAAAAACTTGGTCAGATTTTGCACTTAGGTGCTGTTGACATTGAGCGTACCCTGACAGGACTGAGGCGGCCAGCGGTGGCTGCAGACTGCTCCGCCACACAGCACAGGAACTGAGTGCAGCAGGACTGTCCAAATGGACATTGTCTTCTAGGACCAAAGAACTACCTGACTGAAAAGCAGAAGTGACGAACAAGTTTTCAGGGGTTTTCAAGAGGGAAAATGAGTTATGGTGGTAAGAAGATGAGATGTAAAATTGACATCTAGATGGATTAGGGGAAAGCTGGAATATGGCTGGCTCTGTAAGAGTCTACAGAGATGATAAGGAGAAGAGGCAAGGCTTACAGCAGTGTGAGAGGAGGATGGTCTGTGATCTTGGAGGACTTCTGAGACACAGAGTTGAGCATAGGCTTCCTGTATTCAGTTCTGGTGTTCGGCTCTCAGCTGTGGAACCCACCATAAGGGACTTCTGATAGAAGTCCACATGGATGTTGAGAGTCACAGAGTCACTGAGAGACAGGCTTTCACTGGAGGGGGTCTGGAGAAGTTATTAACTCCACCTTTCTATCCCAAGACCAATTTACAATCACATCACCCCACGCTACACTGTCTTATTACTGATATTGAAGTTTTGTCCAATGTCTAATCTAAATCTCCCAAGCTGTTTGGTTTGTGCTTCTTTATGTTTTATTCTTCCTGATCTTTCCACCAAGAACATATTATTTCCTTATTCTTTGCAACAGCTTTTTAGTTGAAGACTACTAACCTTCCTTCTTCTCAGCTGTTACTTCTTCATCAAAAACCCCCCACTTTTCTTGCAATTTTCTCTCATGTTTTCTGGACCTCTGTCCATTTTTGCTGATCTTCTCTGGCCTCTTGCCAACTAGTTCATATCTTTCTTGAAGTGCAGTGCTCTAAACAGGACATGGTACTCCAGGTGAATCTTTAACAGTGGGGATCAGCCCACATGGACTATTTCAGCAATCTTTAAGACCCTTTAGACATCCCAATGTGAGGGCTTTGCCATTCATGTTCAGTTTGTTCCACCATAATCCCTGGATTTTTCTCTTGTGAACTGGTACCTAGACACTTATGCAGGTACAAATGATTTTTTCTGTGTAAGTATGGTATTTTGCACCATGGCATTCCATCCATTTTAGATGACTTCTCTAAATATATCAAGAAAATTTTAAATTCTGATCTTTTAGCATCTCTAACATCTGCAGTCCTTCCCTGCTCCATATGAAAGTTTAATAATCATACTTCACATTTCACCTTCTATGCCTTCAATGAAAACATCAAATAAAACTTGATACGGGACCAAGGCCCACGTAATTCCTTGCAAAATGTGTATTTTGATAGGTTACGATGAAATTACCCTGTGGATACAGTTATCCAACCAGACTTGACCTCCTGCCCCTTCCCACAGCAGTTTCACTAAGATCACAGTTCAATGCCCTGTTCATGAGGATATTATAGGAAGTACTGCTAAAGGCCTTGCAAAAAACTAAATAAAATAAATAAATTCAAGCTATATGACATCTCCAGCCATTACTTCACCCTGCCTTTAAGACTCATAGAGTTGCTCAGACAACGGGAAAACATCTAACTTAACTGGTTACTCTCTAAGCAGGGTTTTTATTTTAGGCTGAAATTTTACTCCCTTTCCAGGCAATAATTGCACTGTCTGCTTGGTGTTGACCTTTTTAGTAAAGATTGGTGAAAAAGAGAGAAAAAGAGGACATTAAACTCTTCGGCTTCCTTAATGTCCTCTTTTGATAGCACCCCATTTTTGAGCAGTGATCCAAACTTCCCTTTGTTTTTCTTACAGCCTTACCTGTAAAATTTCTTTTACTTTTGGTAAGTTTTGCTAATTGCACCTTGTGCAGTTTGTCTTTACTAACTGTATACACCCCCAGCCCCCGCCACGAACGGAGTATTTTGCTGCCTTGTCAACCTACTTTCTACTTTACAGATATCTCTCTCTCTCATGTTTGCAGTCAATTAAAAGGTTGTGAATTAGCTGACTTCTGCTGAATTTCCTCACTTTTGTCCAAACTGGCATAGGTTGCACTTGGTTTCTTATTAGCATTTCTTGGAGGAACTGACAGCTCTCCGTAATTTGTTTTTTCCCTTAGATTTCCCTCTTATGAGATCTTCCCTACCCATTCTCTGAGTTTATTGACATCTGCCTCCTTGAAATCTAGTGCTGTCAGTCACTCGGTTGGATCAAGTGGCAGAAGTTGACACTACGTTCGCTGCAGTATTGATTTCTTGTAAAATGTCATATCTGGCAGTAGACTTTGAGTCATATGTTACACTGCCCTCTACCTACGTGTAAAAGTGCTGCTCACCTGAGGAAGGTAGTGATGATTGTGTTACGTATTACCCTTAAGATTTAGGCTGCTGTTCAGAATTTACCATGAAGAACAGGAAGAAAAATGCAACTTTAGAGAAACCTTCTGTAAGGCATTAATATCTACCCTGATAATGGGTCTCACTCAATGTGGACAGAGGATCTGTGGCTGATGAAATGTTTAGCACACAAATTCTTTGTGATAATAAATAATCCAGACTAAGGTATGCAATGCTCTTTGCTCTAATTTGTTTAGTAAAAGCTTGTGACATTATGCAGCTGTTTCATAGTGCAGTGGGCAGGCAGTGAGACTGTAATGGGGGAGAGGGAGAAAAAAGCAGTAAGCTTCACCTTAAGCAAAACGGCTGATCAGGCCACACTGGACCTATGCCTTGTAAGAACAGTGACAGGAGCTCTTACTGACATCTAATGCAAACCCAGTAAGACTCCAGGTCCTACTAAAACCCACTAATGTTCTTTAATGTTGGTTGAGACCACTGCAGACTCCTCATGGACCCTCTCATAGGTCAACTAGAGATGGTCAAGAAGTCAGGCCAAGCCTGGTGCTTATATTAGAAAGCCTTCCTGTTAACACAATTATTTTTATTGACAATATTACAATGCAAGTTTCTTTACTATATCACTTCCACGCGATTTGGATTCCTTAAACAATGAAAATTAATTATCAGTAACCAGTCCCAGCTAAGGTCAATTTTTACGAGAGGTGTAAACTAATGAAAGTGCGGGCATCATACTGGCCATGTGGTGCCGGAAGACAGAGGAGCAACCTTGCCTATCATCAGAGTAGTGGCGATGGCTCAGAGAAATCCAGGTGGTTGAATCACTCCGAGTTACAGACCGCAGGGAACGAATGAGCAGTGTCAACACGCTATCTAGTGGCTGTAGCGATTATGACATCGTGCCTAAATTGCTGTTTTGCCACTTGTGAACTGTAGTATTAAAAAAATACTTTAGATGAAATCAGGATTTGTAAGTCTGTAACCATTCCTTAATGAATCTAAGACATTTTGAGGTTATAGATGATTATCTAAAAAAAAAACAAACCCAAAAGGTAGTAAAGTCCGTGTGAATGTGCAGACAAAACTGGGAAGTTCTAGGCAGTCATTCTTGTCATTAACAGCATGCCGACCGGCACTGGACAGGCAGTTGAGGTTTTTCTCCTCCATATACAGACTATGTTCTAGATCAACTAATAAAAGAAAACCCCAAACACTCAGTTTAGGAGTGTTCAAAAACTTTTGTAAGTATTTTCTTTAGCTGCTAGATTATGCGATACTTTGTGAGGTAAAAGCAGATAATCTAGATACGTTAAACTGGGCATACAGTATACAGTAATGCAAGGCCAGATGTGTTCTCCTCTAATGGGGAAAACTAATCCCCATCCCTTGAGATCATAGACTAGGAAGGGGTGAAGATCACACGCAACAGCATTCTCTCGGTTTTCTATTTCTGCCAGGGCTGTGAATGACCTTCCGTAAATCATGCACCCCTACGGCTTCATTATTTACCTGTGAAATGGGGATAGTACTGTTCTACGGAAGCTAAAACAGCTTTATAGTTGGTTACTTCTGTTGTAAAGGCTGTATTTTCTATATTATATATATGTGAAATAGAAAATACTATATGTATGTATGACCCGTACCGGCATATTTAGGGTACTGCATGAGCTACAACTAGCTCACAAATTAGGTATATTTAAAAAAAAAAAGGTCTGGCTCACCATTGCTCTCAGCAATTTTGCACTTTTCTACTTAATAACTGAGAAAGCTCCCTAGACAGCTGTTAAACCATTTATTTTTAAGTGCACTTAATTAAGTATGTGTATTTGTTTTAGGAGGCTGAGTAAAGACATGATGATGCAGGTTTCAGCTTGGGTAGCATTTCTTGAACTATTCTTTCTAGGAAAGCAAAATTTTGTTTTGATCTTTCTTCATGCATCATGAAATCAAAGGTGCTAATTTTGTTCTCCGTTTTTGGTAAATCATTTTTCTATTAATACATACTTCTGAATCGTTAAAAACAAGTTTAAAATAGTTGGTAAACAATGTTTGCATTACCTGCATTTATCGTAATTATTTCTGATACAAAGCTTCTATGGTACGTGTCTTTTGCCACATACAATAGCAATTAATGTATATACATATAACCATAATATATGTATATAAATGTGCCCCAGGGGTGGTTGCTGAACTAAGTTTACAAACTGTGTTTAATAAGAAAACTATGATTTTTAAGAGCAGTACACAAAAGTCAGTTTCTTGGTCTTGCTCTTTCATCCCAAACAAATCCAAAACTCAGAAGCTTATGCAATAAGCGTATAGGAGTTGGCAGGTTTACAGGCAACCTGCTTTAAATGCTCAGAGCTGAGGAGTTTAACCTCTTCTCCTCTCCCACCCACAAGCATTTTCTACCCTTTCTTCTGATTCAACATTCACTCCAGATAAACTACCCTCAAAAGGGATATTTAAAAAATGCTTTAACTGAAAGAAGAACTTCCTTTTAAGATCATGGCTAGTGACAGAGATGGGCTTAAAAATACATCAGAAAATTAGGTATGTTTCTCACTAGGACTTCCTGCCTCATGCGCCTAGCTCCAGAGGGCATGAACCCCGATTTATTTTTATTGCTTGTACAACCAGCACAATCCTGGCCACAACGGTATCAAAATAAATAATTAGCACAAGAAAGGAGTCCGACACTCAGGATTCATTGCACAAACATTTAAAGAGAGGAAATAATTTCTTTTACAAATGTGTTTCTCTCGTATAAGAATAATTTTGTACAGAAAATAGCTCTTTATACATTTTACAGAAATATGCTAACATTTAGATTCTCTATTAATGGATAATGATTGAATGCAATTTAAGATTCAGTGATGTTTTAGAGTCACCAAATACCAATAACACAGCAATACATCACTTCTCTAATAGCCTTAAACTGCTTAACTTATCAAGTATTAAGTCAAGCCAGTGAAAACATTCCTAGAACCATGTTAATTTGCAAACACTCGAGTATCTTGAAACTGGTAGTTATGAAATACCTCCTGAAGGTAATACCGTAATTTAAGTGTCAAGGAATATGAACTTAAACCTTAACAAGGCAGCATTAATTGCTCACTTAGATTATCCTGCTGGCTAATACTGTAAAAACCAAATTGAACATAAGCTTTTATATTAAACTGGTTTACTGTTAATGTGACCTTCAAAACGAGATAGCAGAAGCTACTCGAATAAATGCTATACAGCATTAATACAACACATAAATGTAATAAAAATACTTTCATTTCCTTAAGAAAACACCATGGAAGGTAGAGGAAAAAAAATCACTAAATTAAGATATAAAAGTAAATCTGTGAAGGACAAGAAGGACTTGAACACCACATGTATATATATTTATATGTAACATGTAAGCGTATGCTAGGAAGTACGCATATTGAAAAATAGTCAGTTCCTTCAAAGACTGTGTTAAAGTCCATACGGTATCACGTGGACCTCACAGACAAACCACATATAAATGCTCTTCCTCTAAATAGCTGTTTCAAGCACCTGTACTTACATGCAAATTTCCATTGAAATTAGTGGGAAGGAAAGGACATTTATCCTTGAAATACAACTATATGCAGTAATCTTTTCTTGCTTTCTAGGTATTTTACAAGTTTAAGTAGAAGATGTAAGCAAACAAGTACTATATAACTCAATGAGAGAAAAACTGAAATTTAGATTGTCTGTGATCTATTTAGTATTAATACACAGCTACTTAAGAGTTGGCCGGCTGTACCCCATGTGAGTACTGTTGATGCTTCCATGCTTCAAGATTCAAATGTGTAGCTACATTTAGTCAAACATGGCTCTTACTCTGAGTTAGCCGATCTCTTAACACATACAACTTTCAAATAAATTCAGCTGGAACTGGTACACCTCTCCTTCTCACAGCAGAGGTTCATATGAGACAGTAACGAATCACATTATACTGGTTCACATTTCCACGTAGTTAGAAGGAGAAACAAGCCCCCTGCAAAACCTTATTCCAGTGATTTTGCAAATTCTGCATAGTCAATGTATCCGTCATTGTTCTTATCGTCATCTCTTAAGACATCATCTATTAGACTAATTAGCTCTTCTTCTTTCATTGCCTGGGTATGTTCACCACCTTCCTACAGAAACAAAACCACATTGAACAGTTTAGCAGTGTTTCCCACCTAGTGGCACATATGATAGATTACTGGCAACTAATTTTTTTGTTAAGCTATTCATGTTTGGTGCCTAATCTGGCACTGAGTTTTACGTAATCGCTTATACCAATACAAGCAACTTTCACCAAGTGCAAGCTATGAAGTCCAAGTTCCCTGGACTTCAGAACAAGCACTCTTGTATCCCGTTAATATTCTTAGCCAAAAGATCTAAAAGCTGAATAGCACAGTGTATAACAATGGATAGTAATCTAACAGATGTATTTTTAATTTGGATCTTGATATAGTATAGACACGACAGTTTCTAATACAGTACAGAAACATATTCCTGTGTGTCAGAACTTGCAAAATGCAAAGCTTGACATTAGTAACACTCCTTACGAGCAAAGGGGAATACAAAGAGGTACCTCTGCACAAGAAACAGCAAGCCACTATTCTGTTCTCGGCTAGGTATTTTTTGCCACAGGTGTATGCACCTATTCTGAATTGTAACTTCCAAAAGGTCAGTACAGGACAATGTATTAGTATTGTCTTCCTAATGATTGTATCTTCCTACTACGTCCCTCCTAGTTGGAAACAGAATTTGTGTTCAGAAAAAGGCAGGCTGTGACAGGTTCTTGTAACACTAATTTTGAGCAAGAGGTCTTGTACCGTTTGTGCATCCATGGCAGTAACAGTTTGGAGTTGAAAACCACAGCCTTAGAACCTCAAATAGCATCATAACACATGCTATTTCTATAAACCCTCAAAAGCATTATCTCATTTTGGATAATTTTCCTTTGTCCCCATCCCTGCCTACCGAAGTATCCTCTCTTGACAAATCACTTTCACTCTATGGTCCTCCCTCACTCCGTTTAAACTACAACGGAGACTTCTTGAAAATGGCAATGTGACATAAAAAGCTGTAATAAAGCTAGCACATTCATAAACCAAACCAAAACTATGAGGGGGGAAAATAATCTCATTTTCAGGCAAAATTGTAACTGCACTGAAGGTATGTTGTAACTGTTCCGTTCTATTGTAAGTGGCTTTTAGAGAGTCAGAACTGTTTCCAACCACACATGCCCTGTTACATAATTCCACCTACCTCTTTGTGGACGTGTGATATAGCAGTAGCAAGCTCTAATCCGTCTAACAAATTATTGCCATCATAATCATGCATTTTGAAGTAATGAAGCTGCAACTCTTGTGGAGACATCTCAGATTCTGGTTTCTCAATAACACCTTCCAAATGTTCCATGATGTGGCTAAGAAAAAAAAAATAAACAAAACCCAGAACATGTCTGTCAGTTAATATTTAATGCTCTGTTTACATCAAATTTAGTCTTTGATCAGACAGTCAAGCACACATGAAGTATTGTATCTCTAAAAGCACCCTGGAGAACCAGGACAACGGAAAGCTACAGTTTGATACTAAGGTGAAGGGGGTACAAAGGTTGTTTGTTACAGTGGCCTCTAACACCTTCGATAGCTATTTCTGCTTCTTCTGGCCTACTTAGTAAGTTATCAAAACAACTGAAGCAGTGCCCTAAATCTCCTTCTGGCTGTCTTCCAAAGCACAGGAATTGGAGGAAGATCTTTCCCAGTGTACTCCCATGAAGTATTCTAGGGAGTTTTATTTGCTGCTACCACTGTTTTTTCTGTATGAAGCAGCAAATGAGAAAAACCCCTCTCCCTCTACCTGTTCTGAGTATGATTTTGTCTAACATATGTTGATCTAAGTAAGCAGGATTCCTATAAGTAATTCTTTATAGTATAAGCAGGACTAAATGCTCCACAGACATCTCTAGGTCTCATATCTCTACAAATATATCGAGCAATCATGTCTCATATCTGACTCTAGCTAGTCGTACAACACCCTGAGAAAAGAGGGTGTCCCAGGCTTAAGTCCAACTCACGCAACAAGACTTAAGAGATAAGAAAATCATTAAGAAGTAAAGTTTACATTTTTAGAACATGAAACACATACTCTTTATCTTGTACCAAGTTCTTATCAAGGCGAATATTTGCATGTTGACTCTCTCCTCCGTGTTCCTCAGCTAGGGCAGAGATGAAGAACGCGGCCAGAAAGCAGAACAGCAAATGCATTCTAAAAACCCTTTGGGCCATCATGATATCCTGCAAAAAGGAAAACATTCCCCCCAAAAAAAACCAGATGAAAAAAGCAATCTACTTTCAGCAGATTTACAGAGTACTTAGAAATAACCCCACTAAGTTCTATAGCAGAAGAACTTGTTTCATTTCAGGCCTTTGGCAAGCAGAACGCAATGAGCTACAATCTTCTGAGGGTCCCCATGTCAAGAAAACATGCAGTAATTTTCAGAGAATTACTTTCTTTTTTTAAAATTCACATAGCGAATGAGCACCCTTTAGCCACGCTCAGGACTTTATACTGCTTCCAGCCAGGCAGCCACGCCAGCCTCATGCAGACTGGCCCCACGGCTGGGGCAGTAACGGTCCCTTAGGGTACCACGGCGGCCACGTCCCATTAGTGGATCTATCAGGACTGCACGCCCTAAATAATATACAACTTTAAAAAAGCCAGGGTCGTTGCAGCGCTCGCGTGGCAGGCAAGTGACACGCT
The DNA here is from genome assembly GCF_964199755.1 of Larus michahellis. Taxonomy (NCBI): domain Eukaryota; kingdom Metazoa; phylum Chordata; class Aves; order Charadriiformes; family Laridae; genus Larus; species Larus michahellis. The sequence continues at coordinate 35,527,935 of NC_133898.1, forward strand.
CAAGCCCTTCAGGAGGCCGGTTTTCCTCCCGGCCCCGGAGTGCGGCCGGTTCGGCGGGGAGCGGCGCCGGAGACCCTGACAGCTGGCACCGGGCTCTCCGCCCGCCCGGCCCCCCACCCTCCCCTCGCCGCGGCTGCCGGGTCGGGCAGAGAGGCCCCGCCACCCCCGCCCGGCTACGCACCCTGCGGCGGATGGCTGCTGCCGTCGCCGTCCCTCCGGCGGGCTCCAGCAGAGGGGCAGGTGGCGTCGCACTCGGGGCAGGCCGGCCACCATCCCCAGCCTCACCTCTGACCCCACGCACCCGCCGCGCGCGCCGGCCCCGCCCCCTCTGCCCCCTCATTGGCTGCGCCGCTGCGGGAATTCCACGTGGAGCCCTCGCGGAGGGGACAGGTGGAGCGCCCCGCCCACCGAGGGGCGGTGCCACCGCGGCGCCCCTTCACCCCGCGGCCGCCCCCCGGCACCGGGCAGCTGCCGGCGAGGAGAACCCCTTCCCGCCGCAGAAGGACGCACCGAGCTGGTCCTGCGGAGCAGTAAGGGCGGAGCCGAGAGCAAGCGGGACGGTGGAAAGGGGCGGTGTGTGCCCGCTGACAGGGCTGTCCCCGGCCGACCCTGCACGGCGCCTCCCCACAGCCCCTTCCACCAGCGGCGCTTTCCCCGCCCCGCTGCTCCTTCGGGAACGGCGGCGTCCCGTGGCCGTTACCCTCTGTCGATTAAACTGTTCCCTCGGCTTCTCCCCCTCACCAACGGCCGAGGGCCTCGTTACTGTTACGCGCGGCGCCTAAACAGCGGCTGCCTTCGCCTCTGGAGGTTTTAACCCCCCGCGCAAGCCCCAGCCCGGGGAAGCGGTGCGAGCTTTCGGTTCCCGAGGGGCGGCCGCGAAGGCGCCGCCGTCCCCGGCCGCAGGGCTGGGGCAGGGTGTCACCCCTCCGGGGCCGCCCGGAACCGCGGCCACGCACGGGCTCCGGTGGTTACCGCCGGGGACTCCCCGCCGGGCGGAGCGGGCGTGGCGGGGCGGGCCCGGCCCGGCGCGGCGCTAAGATGGCGGCCAAGTCCTCGCACTCCCACGTGAAGCTGGAAGGGGAGATCGAGCGGTGCCGGGCGGAGGGGCACTGGGGGCAGCTCCAGCACCTGGCCCGGCAGCTCCTGCCGCCGGTGCGGCCCCCGCGTAAAGCGGCGGCGGCGGCGCGGGGGGCGCAGGACGCGGGTAAGCGGCGGGCGGGGCGGGGCAGGGCAGGGCGGCCGCCGTTACCGGACCGCCCGGGCGGGGGGCGGTGGCGGCGGCTTGTCGTTCCGTGCCACCTTCCGGGGCTCGGCAGCCCAGTCCCGGTGGGCTGGCGTGGGCGGGAGCTGCGGCTGCCCCGGTCTGCCAGGGTGTCGCCCGGTGCCCCCCGGCCCCGCGGCAAGAGGGAGGGAGGGAGGGAGGGAGGGATGGCGAGAGGAGGCGGCGGGAGCCCGGGAGACGGCGTTCAGGAAGAAAAACCTCTGCGCTTCCTCTTAGTGTCACCGCTTCCCAGCCGGTCGGGCCGCGGGGGACGTGCCCTGCGCGGGGCTGTCCGCGGGAGCCGGGAGCAGCAGCGGCGCCCGCTCGGTGGCTTCCGAGCGTTGGGGATGTTGCCCTGGGCTCGATGAGCACCTGGACGCGGGTGGCGGCGGAGCTCGGTGCCTAGCTTTTCATTTAACGAGCTCGGCTGGGCTGTGGCCAGGCAACCGACCGACCGAAAAATCCCGTGTTTGGAAATGTCTCTTCAGATTCTCGATATGTGTGATCCTGATTCCCTCTTGCCCTCTCCCCACCGTGTTCTGGATGCCCCTAAGTTATCTCCCTACACTTCTGAAGGGGACTGCTTTATTTAAAGGCTTAGGCTCATCCAAATATTCCTTCACCTGTAAGACAGGTTTCATAAATAGCAAATGTATTCTTACCTTTTTTTTTTTTTTTCCCTGTTATAGCATGCTACTTTCCTTCTTTTTAAATGAAATCGCTTGTAAGAAGTGAGGCAGCCTAACTTAGAAATATAAAATTCTGTGTCTGTAGTCAGCAGCAGTAAGCTGTGAAGAGGACCTGATCCTAGACACTGCACTGGTACAAGAATCATAGAATGGTTTGGGTTGGAAGGGACCTTAAAGATCATCCAGTTCCACCCCCCCTGCCCCCCACGGGCAGGGACACCTCCCACTAGACCAGGCTGCTCAAAGCCCCATCCAGCCTGGCCTTGAACACTTCGAGTTCTGCCGCTGAAGTCAGAGGAGCTATTTCTATGAATAAATTCGCTTCTTTAGAGGAGCGTTTTTAGGATGTGGCCTTAGAGTAATTGAAGCTTGCCGGAGTGCATAAACTTCACAGTGGGAAAGCATGGTGGGGGGAGATGTTGGTAGTTTAATACATGTTTGTTTACAAGGCTTTCCAAGTGTATACGTGATGCAGATTGAACCCTGTGTTGAGAACCACACGGCCAAACTTTGAACTTTAGTCAGGTTTCAGCAGCGCTTCCCAGGTGCAGAGATCATCATGCAGTTTGGGGGCATTAATAGTTCAAGAGTTCACATTAGTTTGTTACTTTGTAATTAAGAGGCATAACAACAGTATGATTGCTGTAAAAACATTTGTTAATTTGCTGCTATGTCATCATAACTTGCTAGTTATGAAAGAGTAATGCTTTATTAGTGCTACAGAACTTTTCTTCCAGCAAGGGACTAGCTACAGTTTTGTGTTTCTAGAAACAATAGTGTCTCTGGATGGGATTTTTTAATAGTAGTATTTGCTTTGAGAGATTGTGTATATTTATTTCTTAATTGTATATGGTTTTATGTAATTCCTTAAGCTTGGTTAAGAGATCAGTGACTACCCAAAAGCTCTTTGGTGTTGCGTAGAAGTGATTGCATGCAAGGATGGGGGGAAAATGCACTTGAACATTTACACTACCCGTTTTATGTACATATACTTTGTTCGTGCAAGTTAGTTGTAGAGCTGCAATTGAGCAGGAAGAACTGTGGTTATAATCCGATATGCAGCTGAACACTTAAGCCAGAACAACAAAAAAATAGGAAACAAAAACCCCTCACAAGTCGATTATTAATGCTGTATGTAGTAAGTGAGGATAAGTTGTCCCATGGATTGAAAATATAGAAATAGGTACACTATCGTGTTTCCTGCATTCTAGAATTTCAGACTTTGAAATGTGAAGTATATAGGAAATGTTGGCCTTGGCTCTTTGGTTTACAAAGATTTTCTTACCCTGTCTGACTCGCTAGTCAGCTGATTGAGGTGCTACTTTTATGAATAAATATATTGCAGAACTGGACCTGTCATGCAAGAACTCCAAGTACACTGGCAGATGAAACTTTTTTCTTTTTTTTTTTTCAGTGTATAATTGCAACATCGCATGATGTTTCACACCATATCCAGTGCTACTACCTATGTTTCTTTTCTGTTTCTTTTCTTTGTGGAACTCTGAACAGGAATGGATTTTAATGTACAAAGAATTTTATGCGGCATATTAGTTATGTCACTGGATCAAGCCTTCTGTGTCTTTAGTAATGGATGTGTAGAATGTGTCTAAATTCTCTATTTTCTTTTTTTCTGTGAACTTTCATGAAAATCTTAAAAGTTTCTGATGTGATTACTGTTCTGCAGTGAAATTCATAGCTTATCTGTAGTCCGAAGCATGCATTTCATGCTTATACATTTGTAAATCTAAAGCATGCACTTAAATATTTACGAAGATTGGTCTTATACTTTTGAAAGTGAGTTTTGTGATAAGAATTCTTAAGTGTTATATTAGTGACAACACAAGAATGAACAGTGCTGTCCAAATGAAAGGATTCACTAGGCAAAATCTTCAAGTTAAAAGGAAATGTCACTTGTTTTTTTCATAGGAAACGCACTGTTTCCAATAGCTAGAAGTCAATGAAACTTTTTTCTCCATGCTAGTTCTTCCTTACTCCCTCATTTGGGTTACGTTTGTGCGTCTCAAAGGTGTGTTGTTTTGTTTTTTTAATGCTATTTATCAGCAGTACGGTACTAAGTGATGTTTCTTGTTGGTTGGTATGTGCTTTCAGAGGATTACGGGAGTATGCTGCTTGCAGAGGCTCTCCTGGAAGAATGTTTGAAGGAAAATTTTGCCAAAGTGAAGGACTCCATTCCACTGACAGAGAAGAATGAGCCAAAACTGAGTGAAGCTAAACAGTATCTTACCAATATCTTAAGCAGAGGAAAGCTACGAGTAAGTGGACTCTGTTGTTGTAATTTCTTCCAACTGGATGCTTCTTTCATATGATTGTTAGTCTGTTACAAGGTGTTGGTGTTGCCTGTGTTCCTGTTTGTATAGTGTTGTATTGTAGGCATTAACTAATGGACTGGTAATTCAGCACCCCTTTGCAGTGTCTTCTGCTGGGAGACTTGCTTTTTCGTATGCAAACAAATTATGTGCTACAAGTACATATCCTGTGTATTTTTTTTTATTAGAAAGATGCAGGATAAATAGTTAGGAATTCTCTGGGGTGGTGGGGCATGGCCGCATAATGGTGCTGTCAGCCTAGCAAGCGGAGTGATCTACTGCTGCTCCCGGTCTGAGGGAATTGTGTACACCTAGTCATCTCCAGATCGGAGGTAAAATGTGCCACAAGCTGCTGTCAGGCACTTAAGATCGTGGTTTGAGTTCAGGATTACAGCCTTGCCTTGCTTTCAGGTCTCTGCCAGAGAAGTTATGCAAAGTTATGCTTTTATTTTATTTTGTGGTCTGGGTCAACTCAGCTGCAGAGCTTTAGGAGTGTTTGAAGACTCTGCGTGGATGGCTGATGCTGTATAGGTGTCCTTGGACACACAGTTGCATAACTGGCTTTAAAAAGATGATCAATTGCAATAGTCTGTTCTAGACTTGTATTCCTTTTGGTCCTGAAACTTACAGGCTAGTTAGCTTGGAAGTGTATGTTATACTTTTATCATGTTAATTTCCAGGGAGCAAGTGTGCAGTGGCTTTTCTGGGGGGGGTTCCGTGTTCTTAACTTCTTGAAAGTCAGTGTATGTAAAAAGTAAAAAGGAGGAGGGAAGGAAGGGGAGTCGATCCAACCCTCTTTCTTTATCGTTTAGCCCCAAACCATCCAGAACCACTGAATCCTTTCAGGTTCTGGTGCTAATTTGGCTGCATGAATTGCCGTTACTGTTTGTTACTGGTGACTTGGCTACAGGTGCAGCACTGACCTTGTATTGATTACATGTATTTAGAAAAATGAGTATGAAGCTTTGGAAACTTCTCATGTTTTCCAAAGCATAAAAAGGGTTTGAATGGATGTATTTTACTAAGATTTTTTTGTTACACAGTTTTGTATGTGTGTTTTCAATTCTTAAGAAACAAAAAAAAAAATCTTAGAAATTGCAGGCATGCCTTCTGTTTTTCTAGCGTTGCCTGAAAATTCTTTGATAACTTAAGAAAATTTGGGACCTTTATTGCTCTTTAGTTAAATGTACAGAGGAGAGGGGATCACTTGACTAAAAAGTGATGCTTTCTGCCTAGTTTAAAAGCAGGGGATTTTCTTGGTATGTATGTATGTAGTTCAGGCAATACCGGGCTTTTATGTGCTATCTGTGGCTGGTGAATCAATAGAGTAGGTCAGTTGAAATCGACGAGGTGGCTTGTAAGCTGTGTATTTCCAAACTGAGCTTCAAAGTACTTGCCTGACCTTTGTTGCTTGCTGCTGTCATCAGCATTGCCCTAAGATCTCTAGATGCTTAAATTCTTCCTGCTCTGGCCTGTGGGGCTAGAAACGTTGAGAGGAAAGCATTATGAATCTGCTTAATTTGTTCTGAAGTATCTCATTCTTGCTGTCTGGTATTGTACCATGTAAACACTCTTTTCCTCTTCCTGCTCCATTTCAGCCTAAGTATATGACAGAAGCTATGCTGATCCTAGGAAAGCTTCATTATGTGGAGGGATCCTACAGAGATGCCATCAGCATGTATGCAAAAGCAGGAATTGATGACCTCTCAACAAAAGATGAACCCCTGTACATGCTGCGTTTGGTAACTGAAGCCTTTGTTATTAAAGGTAAAGGACTGCATATGCGTATTTGAAGTATGCTGTGTTTCGGTATGCTGAAGTTGAAGGTATTTCTCCAAGTGATTTGATTGGAGCGGAGTTAGGGCAGTGTTGTATGCTTTAGAAAATCCTACTGGGTATGGTCTGTGTAGTTTATACTTAAAGGCATTATGGAGTCTTAGTCCATGGTTTTTAAACTTGGCTGGCTTGTAATGAAAAGCTTGAAATTGGAAATCTTGCGGTAACCATTGGCTGTAAGTCAGCAACATGCTTGAGCTTGTGCATCCATTTTGGGAAAATCTTAATCAAGCACTCAGCTGAATTGGGGCCTATGCTTTCTCTTAGAACGAGTTCATCCACTTGTAAATTTTAACGATTTCTGTGAATTAAGCAAGGATGATGTTTCCAAGTTTTAAACTCTGGACTAACAGAATATGTGCTTTCAAAGCAGGTAGTATATTTTTGCAATGCATGTCACACAGTATCAGACCTTATGTACAAGCAGGAATCTCTCCTCCCCCTTGTAATTCTACAGACATTGCACTGTTTGAGAGATCCTAATAAAAACTGCCTCTATGGGTAGTGAAATTGCATTTCCTTTTTGAGTGGGGGAAAGGAAGACCCTAGTCAGTTTTTGACTTGGGGGGAAAAAAGACCAGTAATCTTCTCCTTCATTTGCTTTCAGTTCCTTTATAAATGTTGCTCAAGTACTGCTACCTATCTACTGCTTTCTACTCTTTTCAGCATGTCCACCAGCTAATTAGGTGAATGAGAACTCTGATGATCAGATACCTTCAACTGGTATGTAAAAGAGTGAAACCAAATCAACCCAAAATACTGTTTGACTGGGCTGCTAGTACTGCTGATAATAATCTGGGTGTTTCATGATCTCACACGGTCATTCAGCTTTTTTTAAAACCTATTTGTGCTGCTTTGCTTGCTTTGATTTTGTTTTCTGTGGCACTGGTTGAATCTGCTTCATTAACGAGCTTTTGTGGCGTAGGACTCATTTACTTGTAACTCGCACTAATACTTGCATGGCGTAGAGGAGTGAGTAACTGCCAGTGCGTTCATAGCAGCGTATTTGAGAGCAACGGTTGGTGCGCTCCAGAGTCTGAAGGAGATGCACTGTCCTCACTGGGAACTGGGTAAGGCCCTTGGCGAGGTGGGAGTGTAATAATAAGGTATGCATGAATGCTGATGAAACAACATGGTTCCTGGAAGGCCTCCTCTGTGGTATTGACTACTTCACTTGCATATGAAGATATTTCGGGTGAGGTGTTTGCCTCAGAGGATCAGGCCGTATATTTTTTCCCCCACGTCATTTAGCATGGAACGTAAATATTGTGTTGCCCCTGTGTTTGTGTGTGCCATTGCAGAGCATCCTCTGTGCTGTTACTGTTCCACAGTGTTTATCCTCCATGATCATTATTTTCAGATTAGCCAAGATAACAAGGGTCTAGTAAATCGCTTAGTATTCTACCAAAGTTTCTGACAGAGAAAAGTCCAGCAAAGTGAAGCTTGTCCAGCTGAGTTTGGAGGGGACACTCGCTGCTACGATCGCGGTACCCCATGCCATGTGCTCAACCTCCCAGTTTTAGAGAAAAAAGCCCTTAAAGGTTAGAAATTTGTACAGGTAACTGTGGCAATAGTAGTGTGAATTTAAATTTTCATTTCAAAACATACCTGTCCAGGCTACCTCTGCAGGGCAAGTAACAACACAGAGTTGAATTGTTTAAAATTCACTTATACTTTATGCTAAAGATTTTTCTTATTCCCCTTTTGTCATTTGGTATCTCTGCAGAAATTCTGTTGATCCATACCATATTATTGCCTTCGGTTGAACTACTGGTTGCTTATGCAAACTGAAACCTTCTTTAAAGATGCTCTTGAACATCGCTGGTAGTAAAACTTTTGCAGGGATCATTTAGGCAACAAACTAGAAAAGCCACAGTCCTGTCTTTATTTCAGGGCAGAACTTAGGTTCCCCATTTATCTTCTTACTTAGATTTTCAGTAGTGGGAGAAAATAGTTGGTTTAATAAAATATGTCTGTTCATACAGCATTGGTTAGACACCAGAACTTTATATCACTTCTTAGTATGAACCTGAAACCACCTTGGTTTTGAGTAGCTAGTACTGCTAGGTTGTGCCTATATGCGGAATGGCAGTGTAGGTCCCCAAGGATTCGGGATTATGCTGGAAAGGTCATTGAAGAAAGAAAAGTCAAATCACACCCTTTTACCGTTGGAAACAAACAAAAATGTAATGAGAAAGTTATGGGATACACTGGGGGGAGCTGTATGGATAAAGTCAGTGGTAGAAATGAAATGTGAACCAGCAAAACTGAGTTTGCTTTTTTTAGAGCACCTGAGGTCCGCAACACTGAAGGCTGGACGTTAAACTAAATCTCTGGGGTCTTCCTCTGAAGGTCCATAGCATGTAGAAGGTTCATATTCTGGTAAAAAGCAATATGGATTTTATACCTTTGTCATTGGACTGCAGAAGTTGAACAGGGAAAAAGTTTCTTGCTTGCCTTGCTCAGTAGACTTCCACCGAAGCTGAGTATTGAGCAGTGAATGTTGAAGTTACTTATAAATGCGGGGACTCGAGCAGTTGACAAGTCACAGAAGAAATGGCAGAGAGGACAAGACTCCTTCAGTTTCTCAACTGACTGCTTCTGCTTGTCCTGTTTCTAAATCCCCACATTGTGAAGAGAGAAGTTCTGTGAGCACCATGAGTGGAGCTCTGACAACAGTTTGATTTTTCATGATGACTAATTTTAACCTCTTATGGTTAGTTGGTGGGTGGTTGGTCTGGACTTGTCTCCTCCCTCCCCATCCACCGTGAAGTTAATTTCTCCTTAAAACCTCTGCTCAGTTCACAGTACAGCAGGTGATCTCTGATGCAAGCAGTTCTGTCTCTTGCATAAAACAGTATTGAGTAAGCAAACTTGCTCTCATTTTGCTTCTAATTCACTTGGGACATGTTGTGGCTTCGTTATCTGGCATTGTCCATTTGAAACAAGCAAGCAAAAAAGATATCAGAACAACGTGTGTAACTGCCAGAGCCTGTTGGTTTCCCTCTGGCTGTGCTTGCTGCAGAAACCTTGCAGAGATCTCTGTCTGCTCCCAGTGGATAAATGTTCCTGGTAGTAGGGTAGGTCACAACATAACCTTTTACAAAGCACGGTATCGCTCTAGCCAGGGCTTCAGCACACCTAAATTCCATGTCAGTTGAAAGGCTTCTATGGTGTTGCAATGTGTGTTGCACAGCCTTTCTTGCTGCGCTGCGTGAGAGTGTGTCGAGAGCGGTGTTAACTGAAGGAGACTGTTGTCAGCCTGAGCGATGAAGGCTCAGGCAGGGCTGATGTGGCACGTGGGTCCTATCTGTAAGGACTGAGAGTGCCTTTGGCTTGCTGCAGTGCTTGCGGTCAGGATGTGTGGCACCGGAGCTTCTGCAAGGTGAGTCAGCGCTGTGCAGAGGAGCTCCCTGTGTCCATCAGAGCAACTGTCAGGCCAGGCACTGGACTTCTTCCACCTGGAGGAGGGTAGCCTGGAGATAGGTAGCTATCTAAATCTGTGCAGCAATGATGTAGTATTGCAAATGGTATCTAGCTGGTTTTCTAGTGAGTTGAAGCTTTAACAGTCCCACTGCCTCTTTTTCTCTTTTTCTCCCAGTCCATCCTGCAGTAATTTTTGTGTTGTTATTGGCCATTTTCAGCTCAGGGTAGGTTTAATTCATGCAACTCCAGTCTGAACTCTCTGTACAGTCAGAAACTGGCAGTTCTGGGGTGATTCATCACGTCTTCAAATGGTGTCTGACACAGATGAAGCGCACGGTATTGTACAATACAGCCTCCTCTGGTGACTGAGGGGAGGCTGTGGATTAACTTTTTTGTGGGTATCTAAATATGGGTGAGATTAATCCCTTGTATCAAAAGGCTGCAGTGCGAGCTCGGCATTTTTAGGCCTTAGAAAAATCCATGTGGAAGAGAACAAGGTGATGCTGTGTCTGTAAGAAGCCTTGATCATAGTCTGTGTTTTGTTATAACAAGTCACACGTACAAGGAAAAGAGACTTTGATAGTTCAATGTCTCGGAGCAGTCTTTATTTTGTTCTTGAACCCGTTTAAGTCATTTAAAGCTGTTTAAGATCTGTAGTGTGACACTCCGAAAAAACGTAAGATCATGAGAAACTCTGCTGAATTGAGCCACTGGTCTTTATGAGCCCTCCTAAGAGCTGCGAATGCCATTGCTGAAAGCAAAACCCTGAATCCACCATGTGAGGGTTTTTCCTAAGCTTGATTACGCTAAACAGCCTGGAGCCTGCATCCAAGGTTCTGGGTTCAGTCCAGCTCTTTGTGGGTTTTTAGCGTTTTTTGTTTGTTCATTTTTAGGACAAACTGCTATCTTACATGTTTTCCTGTTTCTCTTACGGTTGTATCTTTTAAAACTTCAATGATAATGAGGTCAGTATTGCTTGGAAGTATATTGTTCTGCTTTCTCGCCCTGTGAAATCTTTGTCTTGGATTTGTAATACTGGAAGTGGTTGTTTGGAGGTTATGCTGGTGAAAGGAAAATAGTGATATCACACAGAGATAATAAACAGAAAAACTGACCTTTTACTCAGCTGGTTTGAAAACTACCTGGTTGGTTTTAATCATGACTTTAAATTGACTAACTGAAGCCTTGAAATTTGAATAATCTATATTAAACTTCCTTTTGTGCTTCTGCTGCTTAATTAATTTCTTATTGTGTTGGTTTGCAGAACTATTAAAAACATGTAGGTTTGCGTTCAGTAAACATAAGTCTGGTAATAAAACTGTTCATTCTAACTAATCAGAGGATACATCACCCACTCATTCATACACTTAATTGGAGTCTTTAATTTTGACATTTTCTTGGGTGTCATTCATTTTCTAATACGGTTTTCCACAGGATGATTAATTTCCTAGGTTAGATTTGTATTCAGCTGAACTTGTTTGGAAATTAGAATAAAATGTACAGTTAAAGGTAGCTTTATTGCAAAGCTAAGTTCTGATAAATCTACTTTTTCCTCTTCTCTTTAAAGAATTCGATTAAGAAAATCTTTTCAGGTAAACAAATGAATTTCACTTGTTACAGTGTTGTAACTCAGTGTTTCTGCTAAGTGTGAAAACTGGTAAATTTCTTGTCATGCGTGCATTTTTTTAAAAAATTTGTAACTTAAAATGGGAAAAATAAGCTTTCCTGTTTGGTTTTATTTAGTCAAAACTTTGTTGGTTCATCAGCTCTGAAAAGCTAATGATTGAACTAAATTAGTGGAGAGAATTGAAAGGGAGAAAGAAATGTGGGGTGCGTTATTTTGTTCTTGTTTTTTTTTTGTCTTCCCTGGAAGAAAGTGCCTCTACTTTAAAGACTTATTTCAGTACTTCATCAAACTCTTATTTCAGATCCTAAGCCAGTAACTTCTCCATTTTTTTTTTTTAACTAAAAGCTGCCAATCCCATAGTGCAAGGATATATTGCATCCAAACAATGTTCATGGACTATTGTGTGTTATAGACTTAACTTCAGCAGCCTTTCTTTTAAACAGAGTGCTTCTGAAAACAGAATTTCCAGTTAGCTTCTCTGGGATGAGATTTTTGTCTCCTTAGTTTTTGATGAAGGAGATGGCAATACCCAAACTAGTGAGTGTACAGGAATACAGACTGTGTGGAATGATTCTGAGTGCCAGGAGTTCGAACGATTTCAAGTACAGATAAACTGAGTTTGGAAACGTTTTGTGACTTTGCACGTTCATAATTTATTTCATAATCTTCTTTCGAACATGTATTTACTCTTCTAACTTATTTTTACAGGAAGCATTTTCATTTCAGGTCATGTTTTACAAACGTGTTAACAGGCCATAACGTGCACTTTCTGAGCCTGCTCCTCATTTCAGAGGACATAACATTTTGCAAGGTGCAGTCTCCTTTTTCCAGACAAGCATTTGGAATACTATTCTGCCTTCCGATTCAAAAAAAACCCCTCCCTGTGGTTATGCATACTCTTGTGCTTGGGATCTTTTGCACAGGCTGATTTTAGAGAGTTCTTGAACTCAGAATGACTCTGCTGTAATATCTAAAAAGAGATAGTATGTGGAGGCCTTACTATATAAGGACATACCTTGTCTTGTCAACTGACAAGTATAGGAAATGGATTAATGGAAGGTTGATGGCATTTTTTCCGTGTTCAAATAAATAATTTTCTTTAGGTCCTCTCTGGGCACTAAGGGGTGAAAGTAAAAGCATGTTTTCAATTGCACATGTCAAGATAAAGGTGATCCATTTCTGTATTATTGTTCAGTAGCCAGATGACTATAAGGAAAATACCCAGATCTGGTAGTGGTAAAAAAAAGAGGGAACCCAGCTCTTCCTCCCCTCCTTCCAGCACAACCGAATTCCCCCTAAAAAGTTGAGTTTTCATCCTGCCTGCATTGCTACTACTGACTGACACGGGGGCAGCGTACTGTAATGTACCCATTTAGCAGAAATGGGCAGTAGGTTGTAAAGGACAGGGAAAAATCCTAAGAGCCTGAATTCTCTCCCTGCCTCTCCCCATTAGTTAGTCAATTATTAGTCCCTATTAGTATCAATTATTATGTTGCTCAGGCACTGTTGACATCATGGTATGCTTACTGTAGGCTCTTACTTGAGAGTCTAAATCTTCTCTACCCTAATCATCCCGTTTACACCAGGAGAGTTGTTACTTTAAAGCGTGCTGGCTTCACTGGGACTCCAGTTCACTACTGTTTGGAACCTGCCCACCTTGCAAGCAACAGTGCTGCCAGAGGTGCTTGAATTCCTTGTAGTGTTCAGGGGAGCAGCAAAGACTTTCCTAAAGACAGCATAGTCTTTGGGAAAGTTTGCTGATTGTGATGAGCCAGAATTATACAAGGCACAAAGTTAAGAAGAGAAAAGCATAGGTTTGGGTGAAAGTTGTGGGGAAAAATTATCTAAAGCTTTGCTTTTACTTTTTTCATACAAATATATTGTTCTTGTGTGGTAATGGGCTTCATGAGAACGATTGACGCTTGGCAGTACGTAGCTGTTTTAACCTAGATGTTGCTTTTGAGATGATGTACTGGCTTGTACTAGTCTCCTCCTGTTCCTTAACTGCTGTTTCTTTTACTGGCAGCCACTCAGTGAGGTTACTTTTGCCAGTATTTTCAGCTGCTGCTGTGACTAAGTAGACCTGCAATGGAAGAAAAAAATTGTTTTCTTTTTCATTATTTTATTTTTATTTTTTTAAAAGGGTCTGTCAGGGGCAGGACGCAAATTCATTTACGTTGGAATCCTTCCCTGATGAGTAAAAATAGATGAGATTTATATCTTTGAGCACCGAGATCTGTGGGAGGTGGGTTCCTTTAAACAGAGCCTAAATAATAAAACTAGTTTTCTTGCCTGACGGTTAGGAAAATTGAGTCCCAGCCACGAGGCTGTATGATGCAATATGACATTAAAAAATGAGTAACTGAGGGTAAGGCATTTTGTTGGCAGAACTTGTTTTCACTTTTGCCTGACAAAAACTGCGTCTTTTAAATGTTAATCCTCATCGGAGAGAGACTTTGTTCTGTACCTGGTATACACTTCAAAGTGCTGGTGTTCACAGTTCTGCCAGCTTGACAGGAAGCACGCTGTTTATTCATGTTGGCATCAGAGCAGCTGTCTGATAGGCAAAAGCCCCGATTTGTAGATGCTGCTGTCTTGATAAAAGGGCCTAGTATTAGTATGTCTTATGTGGGTTTTCGGCATAGAAATTTAAGAGTTTAGAGTTGCTCTTATGTTGTGACAGTGACGACTTCAAAACTGTTGCATGTTGGTGAATTGTGTGCCTTGGTGCCACTGCTTTTTGGCTTTGATGTGAAAGAGTTGCCAGACCCAGGCTTGGCATTCTTGGTGCACCTAGGCTTCCTCTGGCAGCCAGGGAAGCAGGTTTGGTTGCTGCGCCTCTTGAGCTCTTCTCTGCCATTGGGTAGGGTAGTTTACTTTTTTTTTTTTCTATTTGCAGTTTAGAAGTAGTTTGTTAAGCACCATCTGCTATGCATACATACAGCATGGGTATGATTTTAGACTTTTGAGAGGAGTTAGCTGCAGGCCACTAAAGGCAAATAACTGAACTTTGGAAAGTGGAAAAGGAAATTAACTTCTTGTTCCTTTTGTTAATGAGATTTACTTTCTGTGATGGTAAAGTTTCGTTAGTCTTCCGTTCCCTTCTCCACACACAATTGCAGGTGCTGGTTGTACACACGCACGAAACCTTCTCTGCCTCCTGCACTATAATTTAGTTCTCTGAAGCTGTGGGGTCAGCAGCATCAGGAGATACAAGAGTAGTTTCACATGCTTTTCTGAGGAAACGGAACAAGGAATGCACAGTGTTTGTGTGGGGAATATGAGACAACATGCTGCACTCTTTTCACTAAAAGAAAATAAATACAAATGTACTCTCAGATGGCCTAAGCTAGGGGTAGCATTTAGATGCCTGTGATGCTGTCCCTGTGCTGGGGCTGTGTTGTGTAGCATGGTGTGTGTGTGTCCAGTGGCTATGGGAAGATTTCCCTGTGCTGCTTTACCTTGGAGTAAGCTCCGGATGTCTCTGACAATCTTTTAAGTTACAGGGGAACAAGCCTGTTAGTCCTCACAGGGTATGTCTGTTTTAAAAAAAATAAGTAGAATTGGCACTCTATCCTTCCGTCTTCTCCTTCCTGGTCCCAAAGTACACACGAAGGTGGGGTACTCTGGTTCAGTGACTGTGACTGCAGCTAGAAGAGAACTTTCTCACTGTTGATGCTGTCTGGCAGAGATGCAGATGAGCTCAAGATGAATAAATCCCAATACTGGTCATCAGCACCATCTCTCTGCCTTGTGCCCCATACACGTTTCTTTTTTTTTTTTTTTTTTTTCTCATCTGCTTCTGCCTGTTGTATTTAGACCAGGGAAGAAAATGTAATTCTTGCAGCATGCCGTGGAAGTTTATGGATGTTGATGGTGTTGACAAAGTCCTTTAGATGTGAGGCTGTAAGAGATTGCCGTTCTCCCCCGTGTTTGCTGTGCCCCGTAGCATTGCTCCAGCAGAGGTGTCTCCTTAACTGCTATCGGATATGTCATGCAACTGAGGTGACCTCTTGTACCAGGACAATTAACAGGTTCTAGCAGTCGTCCCCAGCGTGGGGTGCATGGGCCTCAGGTAGTGTGCAAGATGATCCACTGGAATGCAGGACAAAAATATTGGAACTTCTATTTATATTTATTTTTTTCTTTAAAAAATCCCAACAACACACCGTTAAAATTAAGCTATACTAATGTATTGTATTGACAGTGGTGCCCTTGCTCAGTCTATATGTCTGAGGGTGCCATGTCCACAAAGTGTCTTGCGGAAGGGTGGATGTTCAACAGTGCAGAGGGGCTCACAGGGACTCCCTTACTTGTTCGTTCACTTCCAGTGTATTGCAGTTCAGGTGTGCCTGGTTAAGTGGATTTATGTATTATATTATCTAGTTCTAATTAAACTAACCCTCATGACATAGACAAGTAGCTTAAAGATTCCATCAAAGAAATTGCGGATTGCAGGTCATACTAATACCACGAGCACAAGTGAACAATAAGAAAATGTCAGAGCTGACACTACTCCTAGCACGAGCTCTTCATCAGCCACATTATGAGGTAAAAGCAATGACAATCTAATCAGATCTAATCAGCAATGTTTGAAGTCCTGCGATACTCAATTCAGTACGTAAAAAAATTTTCATTAAACTTACTGGTAAATTTTTAGAAGCCTCTTTTGAGATTTCTTACATGAGAGCAAAACATGAAAAACTACATACCATTGGGGAAACACTTGTACTTCCTGCTGCAGCAAAATGGCTGAGAGAATTCACAGAAGACAGTATGACAACACACTAAAATGCATTCCTTTGGAATGCATGTAGGCAACATTGCCAAAGACTTGAAGAAACAAGTATTAGAACAAATTACGTGGTGTGGGAGGTTTGCTATACAGTTGCACAAAAGTACAAATGTTCCTCATATGTCTCAGCTTACGGAGCTTGCTCAATTCTGGTTCAGTAACAAAATACACTAAGAACTACTTAGCAGCAAAGTGGGACGCAGAAGTGCACGAAGAAGTGCATGAAGTGCTGTAGGATGCCATCAATGTGGTTAACTTTATAAACACAAGACTGTTAAATAGAATCTTTACAGTACTTTGTCATGAGATTGACCATGAAAGTCTTTTCTAACATGCCAAAACTCACTGGTTGTCTCATGGAAAAGTGCTTAAAAAGTTGTCAGACTTAAAGATGAGTTATGCCTTCTTGCTTTTACAAAAATTCAAGTGTTCTGAATTTGCTGGCCTTTCCTGTGGTAACAGGTGACTGTCAGTAGCATGCTACCTAGCAGGTACTTTTGAAAAAATAAACATAAATATATAATAAAGACTTTGTAAAGCAGTGTGTGCATGTAACTATATACATATGTTGGGTGTGCATGCTCAATAATTTTTATTTTTTTTTTATACTCATGCTGTGTATGATCAAAAAAGTTTGGAGACCACTGTGTTACAGGTTAAACTTAAGGTTCAAAGATCTGCCATGAAACTCGAGAGCAGCCAGCTGATAAGCAGCAGGTCTTGGGATGCCCAGGAAAAGAAGCATCTTTGCATTAGGGTTGTTCATTTCTGCAGTAAAATATGCAGTGTGATGCGGAGCATACACAGCATTGATCAAGGGTAGGTGACTGAGGCTGCATCTCAGGGGAGTGCTTGCCACCTTCTGCCTTCACAGCCACTCAATCAAAAAGCTGTCCTAGTTTTAACGGTCAGCTTTAGTTGTAATTCCAAGTCTAACCAGATGGAGTTCTTCATCTCAAAATAACTGGAGTAACAGCGTTAGCATTGGTTTACTGCATTTAGGGGGAAGGCTGGGAGTAGGAGTCTTGAGTTCTGCTTTGATGCAACTGAGCAGCCTTGCCCGAGTTACTTATATTTTGAGGCTTCCTTCCCAGCTTACACACAAAAAGGTCTTCGGATAATTTTATTTAGGGTTAAGGGGATTTTTTTGCCTATCTTTGAGACTTTTAGATGAAAAATACCTTAAGATTATAACAGATCGCTGTGAATATACAATAATCCTGTATAGTAGGAAGCAATGGTGAAATAAGTTTGAGCAGCTTTCTTGGAAAACAAAACTCTCTTCCTCCACCACCTTTCATGAGGTGCAGTATGAATGAATGTATTCAAAGGCTTCTCAGCCTTCCTTTCCCCTCTACTTCTATTTGCACGGCAAATAAATTCTGCTGAAAAATCATAGCTTAATTGCTGGGGAGATGAGTGTCAAAATCCATGATGTGAATTACTTAAACTGCTGTGAATTGTGGCAGAAATAATGTGTAGTGCAGGGTCTTGCCTGTGTCAGCCTAATCCTGACTGCTGCTTTGGCTTGTTGAGGTTCAGGCTCTTTTGCTTTCCAAGGCATTGTAATAGGTTGATTGAGGGCTGTGCTCTTAAGTTCAAACCTTAGCTGGCAGGGCAGGCTGGTTGTAATACCATTTCTAAAATGGCTTCGTTGTGATTTTGAATTTTGTCTTTGAAAAGTGTTTAGTGTTCTGCTGAACCTAGTCAGCATGCGTGTGTATATGTGTGAAGACTAGTCTCAAAAATAGTCTTGTTTCAATGGTAATTGATTTTCTAGAGCTACCCTTCTGAACTAGGCTGAAGGCGGCATGCTAGAAATTAAGTGCACCCTCCCCTTGGGGACAGCCACACGGGATGACCTGGTGTTCGCCACAGAGCGAGGGTGTGCACACAACCAGCTTCCTTGCAGCGGTTGCCACGCAATATGTTGACACCTGGCTTACCTCAAGACAAATGACTTGTCTTCCTGTAGCTAGAGTAAAACTCTTGCGCGCACTTAGCGTAGCAGCATGCTGGCTTGTGGCCCGGATGGCCTGTCTGTGCGGCACAGGAGCATAGGTGCTGTAACCTTGCTTTGCTGACTGGGGCTGATGCTGTTGGCAGGGCTCGAAGTTCCACCCTAAGCTGTCTTTTTGCTTCAAGATGCCATAGCTGTGTTCAGTACAGAGCGTAGCACCAGGACACAATACAAGAGGTAGGCTTCACGCTCTGTGTGCCGTTTTTCTTTGATTCCTTCCTGAGGTTGCCAGGTAGCTCTGATACTCCTGGGCTATGGGGTTTTAGCAGCTGCAAGCTAACACTGTTGGTGAAAGTAGTGTGCTGCTGCTGACCCTGAATTCTTCCACCAGTGAACCCACCATTCCCCAGTTGTGTTGTGTAAATTCATCCAAACACAGGAGGCTGGAAGCCTGTGTAAGAAGGAAAATGAAAAGAACCTGTGAGTGGATTAGTATATTCCTCCTACTCAGAAGGAGGAATGTGGCTATTTGGAGAACTATTTTATGAACTGGAGGAAAAGAAGAATGTCACCTTAGCCTCCTCTTCTCCATGGTGGTTGTGCAGTCTCCATCTATGCACTGAGGCTTTCAAGACCAGGCTGGGTAATGCCCTGCTTTGAGCAGAAAGTTGAACCGTGGACCTTCTGGGATCCTTTCCAGCATGAATTTTCATCTTACATTGCTGAGAATCTGATCCCGCATGTCAATGTCCACATGTATGTTCCAGTTCTGGTAATAACATCACCCCATAGTGCTGGAGCTACATGATATGATGTCTTCCCTTGGCAAGGACTGAGCGAGATGAACATGGAAATAAGCCTTCATAAAATCTCCCCTTTCAGGTTTCCATAAATGAGTGCAGTGCATTTCAGCTCTAGGTAGAAATTTGTTCAGTGACACCTCTTAAAAACCTTATGGGTTTGTTTTTTTTCCTGACATAAATGCAGATTAGGTTTAGAAGGGGAGAAGAAAGGGCAAAGATTATAGAGAGATCGAGGGCCAAAGATGAATCTTCGTGAGAACCAGAGGGGGTGAATGGAAGCCTTATCTTTATGTAGAAAAGCAGTGTTTCTATACATAGAATGTTACTGCCTC
Organism: Larus michahellis; assembly: GCF_964199755.1. Classification (NCBI taxonomy): domain Eukaryota; kingdom Metazoa; phylum Chordata; class Aves; order Charadriiformes; family Laridae; genus Larus; species Larus michahellis. The sequence continues at coordinate 35,546,991 of NC_133898.1, forward strand.
TGAAGTAGCGAGTAGAAAGAGTTTGTTCTTTTAAAAAGGACGATCTGGAAGCTTGTCTCTCTTTAAATCTTGAGCTTGGGGCATATTCTATTAGAAATCTGTGTCTTCACTATATAAAATGTTATTATGGTATATATGTAGATATATATTTAAATTTGTGCATCCGATTCATATGAGATAAGTTATAAATTGGTATTATCTTACTATAACTGGTTGTGAAAAATACCCAAGTCTCTTTACCTTAACCAGCTACCAAGAAAGCATATGGCTTTGTGCTTTTCTCAGAAGCGAGTTCTGTCTTAGCAAGAGCTACACTTTTCTTGCTAAATCCAGCGTGGAAGTAGCATGCACTTCCGTGGCTTTCTGATGCTTTTTGGGAACTGAGTTGAATTTAAAATGTATGTTGTGCTGCAGAATTTTTCCTGTGCTGATAATGGGGCGATGGAGAAGAGTTAGTGGAATTTGTGCTCTCAGGACTGGAGCGCTTGTAAGCAGTCTTGTTTAACTGCAGCTTAAGCAAATCTGTAATTGTTGGGGCTTGGCACTGTGAGAACTGAATTGGTGACTGCAAGAGTAGGGAACTTCTATTGTTATTCTTCTGTTCTTCACTTTGTCTACTGGATTTGCAATCTGCTTGCTCTAATTTTTCTTTTCATTGCGTTTCTGTGGTAGGGAAGAATAGCCCTGTTTGGATTCTGTAGAAGATTTTATACTCTGATGGCATCAGGTCAGTGCATGTGGTATTAGCAGAAAGAACCATGACTAATGTCACATCATGTGGATCATTTTTCCTTCTTGCCCTTTACAAGTAGAAAAATGTGTGCAATGTAGCATAGTATCTGTTTTAATACACTGTATATTGCACTCTACTTGCTGTGGCAAGAAACCTTTTGAAGATGTTCATCCCCCTGTCTCTCATCAGCCCCAGCTCTGTTTTTCTGACCACGTGGACGGGCATGTTTGTTGTCAGTGCCTGGTGCTGGCAAAGGCTGCTTGCTTTCCTCCCCCATGCCAGAGCTTAGAGATAGTAGCTCCTTGCAGTGGGCTGCCGCATGTATGTAAATGGCTTTTTATCAGCCTGTTCTCTCTGTGTGACATCTCCCACGATAACCACCCCCATACAGACTGTGCTAGGATGGCTCTTGCGGTTTGAGTAAATGCTGCATGCGTATTAATGTCAGTGGATTGTACTGTATTTCTTTCAGGGCCCTCAGCCCCACTTTGCACTTAAGGGGATGGTGACTCTGAAGTGCAACACTTCTTAAAATTTATTTTCAATTAAGGTGAATGACTTGAAATTCAGAGGTAGATAAAATGGACAGATCTAAGCAGATTTGTAGGCTGATTGTTCTAGCTTCAGCAGTGAATGGTTTCTTTTTCTGTGTGGTGAGTTAACGTCCTCTTTTCATTACATAGCAACAGGGTTAGGAAATAGAAGCTTTGAAATAATAGGAAAACAACGTGATCTAAAGCCAGATACTTCATAGATGGCCTAGAAGACAAAATCTGTTATATGTGGGATGCTGTACAAAGTGTATGTCAGCAGAAAGGAGACAACACAGTATAGGCATTAGTCAAAAGCAGCAAAATGATCATCATCCCTGTCCCCTACACACTGTCAGTTTGAAGTAAACCCACTCCCCCTGCTCTACTCTGGTCAGGATTTTCAAAGGTGAAAGGCCTAATGTGTGTTCCTTCAAGATACAGGTCCTTGAGGGAATGTGCCATGCACTTCTGACTCAGGAGAGGGCAGAAGGAGTGGGGAGCCACCTCCTGAGCTTGCACCAGTGGGGCATCTTCTCGTCTCAACCCACTGAACTTACTGCTTGTGTGTGGCTCAAATGTAAGATGTGAGATAGGAAAACTCCTAGCAGAGTAACCAAGGGGACAAAACAGAAACATTGAACATGAGAAGTAAACAAAGCTAACACTGCCTAGGAACCTCAGACTCCTCCAACGTGAGTGCTCATACTGGGTCGTTCATCATGGGGAAACCTGGCCCCCCATCGCCACCTCACAGCAATTTGTCAGACTCCTGAAATGAGCTGTGTGGAGGTGCTGTGTCTCCTGGGGTTGTGGGAGCCCAGGAAAGCATGGCTCTTCGTATGTGCGGTGGCTCCTCACATGGAGAAGGATCCTTTGCCATATGCTACAGCAGTCTAAATTGCTTCCTTGGAGAGGCTGTTCAGACAGCTGAACTCTTTTCTTCTTTCATCACCTCTGTGGATCTGTGTCAGGAACACTAGGATTTTTTGTTACATCTTACGTGTTTTTCACTGGTATTAGGGAGTGGTGTTATATATAAAATCTATTGGGAAGTATGTGCTGAACTTTTTACAACCTGTGTTGGGCTACTGGGCATCAGTGCCTGGTTTAGAAGACATGAGTTTCCAAATAGTGGTATATTGTAGAGATCCAGTGTGGCATAAGAACCTACACTGATCAGAGTAAAATGGGTATGTGATTGTGTAGCCTCTCCAAATAGATTTAGAGAGATAAAGGATACCATAGTGTGATGGCAGACAAGGATCTGATAATAAAAGATTTTCATGTAGGGACGATAGCTGTGGGTCTTCAATTAACATCCTTTTTGTGGGTTTGGATGATGATACAAGAACGAGTTTCAGTAGTACAAAACCCAGGGTTTTTTTCCTTTCTTTGGAAAAAAGGGTGATCTTGTGGGTAAGAGCCTCTTGTGCCTTGCTAAGAGCTTGCTGTGTGTCCATGTGCAATTTGCATGTGCTCAGATTTTCCAAGAGGCTTCAGATTTTCCGACTTTGTTTTGGTATCATTTTCCAGTTTGTTTTTTCCCCCTCAAAACTGCTGCTTATTGAAAGCTTCACTTGGAATAGTGGATGCTTAGAAATTCTCAAATCCAGTGCCAGGGTGTTTCTGAAACAGCACTTGCATTGAAGCACCCAAAATTTATAACTGCCATTGGAAATATAGGCCTTAGTTTCTCTGCTTGCTCATCCCGGCCAGGGGAATGTATGTCCTTTCTTCGTAAAGTGTTTGAAAGGCACTGTAGAAGTGTGCAGTGGCACCGTGTGTTAGAGCAGCATGACAAAAATGCCTTGCATGTGTAGGAATTATATTTTCCTGGGGGTCTTTTCCTGAAAGTCACTAAAACAAGGGGGAAACCCACCTATGGAAAAACTTTCCTGTCAGCTGGTAAATGAAGGACTAACACGGCCATACTTCTGTTCGTGGGCTCCAGTTAAAGAAGGTGTTGCCGTTTTGCAGGTCTGTCCCTGGAGCGCTCAACCAACTCAGTTGCCTCACGTGCTCGACTGTGTGAAAGGGAGCAGGAAGTCATGGCTTGTTTTGAGACAGCGTGTGTCGTTGCCCAGGTATACTTGCAGGAGCTCGAAAAGGTAAGAAAAAACATGCTCAGGGTGTTACCTGGTGGCCTGGGTGGAATATCCAGGGGTTTGAGAGTAAAAATGGTGGGGAAATGCCAAGTGATCATAGACAATAAGGAGTATGAGAACAAGTTGGAAGGAGTGAGGTGTCTCATTATAAGCAGTTGCAAAACAGCGGTTTAGCTGGGCTCTGCCTGTTTCCTTTGAGAATGAGGATTGGAAACCAGTTTTGCCTGTGGTAAAGCACTGGATGCTTCAGATATGCTCAGGCTGTATCTCAAGTTTAGCTCTTACTAAAGAGGGACTACAAAGTTTGCATAGCAAGTGCCAGCATGAAGGAACCTAAGACATTTTACATATCTGCCATGTAAATGATACACAGCAGTGGATATTGAGATCCCTAGCGAGTTCACAGTACCCTTTTTGGGTCAGCTATAGTGGTTGAACTGCCAGTGCTTCTCCTTCTCCAAGTGAAACTGGAGGAACCTAGATCATCAGTAGCAAGTAGCTGCTCAGTCAGTGGTTGGCTGGGATGCCAAGTAAGATGAGTACTGTGAGCCCTCCACTGAGCTGTAATACGTGCCACTGATTTGCTGGGCACATGCTTAGTGGTCTCTGTCTCTGTAATTTCGCCTAGCTGAGTTTAACAGGGCACACCGTGTGCTTCCATGCCCTTCCTTTGCCACACGTTATGTTTGACACCAGCACCAATGATGGCAATGCATGTTACCTGCTCTTCTGTAACTTAACAGCCTTTGACCGTCTGACCAGATGTTTCTGCTCTTCTCAGCAGCAAAGGTGTGTCTGTTCCAGGTTTTGGTTTTAATTGCATTAGAGCAAGAAAAAAAATAGCTTAGTGCATAGATAAAAATTCATTAAGAAAGCAAGCTAAAAAGTTGTCTCGTCTATCTGTTTGGAGGAAAAAAAAAGCTGAAGGCTTTTTTATTTAAAATTAGGTACTGTCCTTCCCCTGTGGAAGGATGAGTACCTGCCAGTACTGGGGAATGTAAATGTTTATACTTACAGCTTGTGTCTTCAAAGAAGGGAAATAGTTTGAACTGTAATTCATTCGTCTTCTGGACACAGAGACAAGGATGCAGGATTACTGATAGATGTACTAGAAGTCCATAGGCCTTCTCCAATCCTGGATGTAAAACCCGGCTTCGGAGAGTCCACACAGGGCAACTTTAGCAATGAAAACTGTTTGTTACCAGTAAGGAAGCAAAAGCAAGAAGGGTTTGGTAGGAGAAACAGAGGAAAGGCTAAGATTCTTCCATCAGGACTCCTGATAGCTTACTAACTCTTAACAAATATTTATGTTATGTTAAGGTAGACATACCTATTCAAACATTGCATTAATATTTTTGTGCAAGATGCTGCATCTGTGTGGTTGGACTAGTACTTCTGAAGCCCTTGGTATTAATGTGTAGCTTTCTACTTACTTTATTAAAGGTTGGAAAGTAATAAGGGGTGGTGTTTCAAAACTCATATTGCATGTAGACTCTTTCATGGAAGTCACTGTATTTATTTGTTTATTGTGCATTATTTATTTTAAAGTTGACTTTGAAAGGTTTTTGAATAGCTAATGAAGGTAAGTTTTCAAGTAGTCTGAGGAAGAATCTGATGGCAGAAGCTAACATTTTATTGTTGGAGATGTCTCTGGCTCATGAGGAACTGCCTAGTACAAACAGTTGTCTGTAATCCCAGGTATTTCTTTCCTCCCCTCACAGACCTTAAACAACACACATTCAAGGAGTATCAAAGGCAGCAACTTGACTTACTCTGAGTTTGAACTTTCCTTCTTCCTGGAAGCAGCTCTACAGAGTGCCTATGTGACTCATTTAAAGAAGGGGTAGGTGAATGCAGATGTTAATAAAAATAGATAATGTTGCATGTTTTGTTTCAGAACAGATGAAGGCTTATTTCTTTGTATGCATTCTGTTGTGACTCTTTTGCTGCTGGCTCACTTCGAGTCCCCTCAGTGTCCTTCACTCCCTTCTATTTGTCTGTCTCTCCTAAGAGTCCTAAGCCTCATTTTTCCAGACCCACAAGTAGGGTGGAGTAGAACAATTTTGTTGTCCTGACTCAGCTCTGTTCCCTGTGGAGATGAGGGGAGTTTGACCGTAAAGAGAGAGTGGAATTTACACTGCTGTGTGCTTTTAAAATGTTCAGCCACAGGGCCTCGTTTAGAGCTCAGTGAAGTCTTAAGGGTAGTTTCTGTTGTTTGTTTGTTTATTTACGGTCTTAAATGTCCCGATCGATACCTCAAATCTGTATGGTTTTACTAGAGAGACTGCATGTGGGAACAGTGCTGCTCCAGGGTATTTATTGTGCCTCTGAAATACAGCTCCCAGTGAACCTTGGAAGGGCAAGAGGAGTTGGTGCCTGCAAGCCAACAGTGAATTTCACCTGAGGAAAACCTTCTCAAGAACAATAAAAAAGACATTGTAAATGCCCACTTCCAAAGGCCATCAGTGAGGGCACATTGTTCCCTAAAACAGGCCATGTCTTCAAAACATAATCAACTCTGAGCTGATGGAGAGATTGCTGTGTAGGGAGAGTGTCTCTTCACCGTGTGTAAACAGTACTTGTTCCCTAGTCCTGTTCTTGCACCATATTATCCCATTTGTTCTCAAGGAATCAGATACTGAATTTCTGGCTGCTCTGTGTAGTATTGCTGGTCAAAGTTTTATAAGCTTTTGAAAGCAAACCGTCCTTGAAAGTATTTCATTTTGGCTGTTTTTTTACCTTCACCCCCTGCCAAAGATATTTTCTCTCGTTTTCTTCACTCCTCCTCCTTTTCCTGCTGAATAAAATGGAGAAGAAAGCAAAAAATGAGGGGAGATTCAAAGGAAGAAAACTAGGGAAAAAAATCCCAGCAAAAATCAGTTTAAATTCTTCTGTAGAAAATTGGTACCATTTTTTGACTCTGAAAGAAGAGGGGTTGCTCCTTGCTTAGGGCTTTTTTGCTAGTTTTTCATATCCCCCAAGAATGACTTTAAATGCAACTGTGAATAGCCTCTATGTTCCACGTTCTTTCATTAAAAGCCTGCATATACAGTGAAGCTGTGCTCATAGGCATATCCATGAGAGGTGCCTTCAGCTAGGCCTTGTTTAACCCAGAGACTTACAAATACACGAAACCCGAATGTTGTGAAATGACCCCTTTATTCAGGTGAGTACAAGTTTAAGTGTAAAGAAAATATGGACTTATAACGTGCAGTCTCAGTATCACCTTGGCAGGAGAGGACAGGTATGTGGTTTTCCTGGGTGAGGTGGTGGTTGACCAGCTGTGGCACAGTGTATGCTTTCCTGGCCTTTTGACATTTTCATGGTGAACAAAAAGCTCAGGTCTTGTCAGTAAGCTCATTAACTATGTAACAAAATAAAATGTCATTTAGAACATGTGGCACCGATGTCCTCTAGGCACCTTTTGAATATCAAACCCACTCATGTTCATTTTATTCATCAATGTTTTAAATTCAGTCTTCATCAGTTCAGTATATCCAGTGGGTTGTTTCAGCTATAACTCTGGGCCCTGCTTGCTCTCTTCCCACATTATTTTGATGATGGCCTTAAAAAAAAACAAAACAAAACAAGCCCACAACACAAAACAACCCACAAAAACCCCTACAGGAAAACAACTTGGAATCAAAATACATTTTGCAGTGCTTTGATTATAAGCTGACTTGCTGCAATAGCAGCAAAATGTTCTCTGTAGCTGTCTCCTGATGAAAGAGCATCCCAGTCGGTACGATGGAGCTCCTGTGGCTGGCTCAGAAGAGGAGCCCCACATGCTCCTCGCCTCCTCCAGTGCAAGTGAGAAACACCAGCCAGGGAAATGAAAGGTCTGGTGGGGGAGGAAGGAACCCGGTGGGAGTCCACAGCTTGTCTCTGCCCCCCCCCCCCAGCTCGTCTTAATGTGTGGTTTCTGCCACGAGAGGGCATAAGCAGCATTGGGATATATTAATCAAAGAGGAGGGAAGTGGGAAGAAGCTTTTTTGGATGCTTCATGTGTGTAATAAATTTCTCCACTCAATATTGAACAGCTCAAAGAAACGGTTTTGTTCTCCTTATTGCTTCCAGTGTGTTCAGGTAGGAAATAAGCCTTGGATGATGAATGCTCAAGCTGTCAGCGGGGTAGGTCCTATCAGGTGGGATGTCCTTCCCCAGCAGCACAAGTGTACAAAAGAAATGGTGAGTGCTGTATTCTTGTCTTGCGAGGGAGAAGAGCTAAGGGATATCCGTGATGTTGTCATGCTTTTGTTCCTGCTGGCAGGAACAGGCATGATCCTCTAGGAGCATGATCAGGGATCCCCTTTTCTCTTGCAGTGTGCAGGGGAAAGACAGCACCAGTACAAAAGAAAGGTCTGGTCTCCCTTTCAGATGTTGAGCTGACAGCTGTAAGACCCAGCAAGTCTTGCAGCTGTGCAAGACTTGTGCAGATGCTTTTAATAAGATGTTTACTTAAAAATATTGTGTTGCTGAAGACACTTTTCCTGCAATTGTTTGCCCTGGTGCCTCCCAAGAAAGCTTTCTTTTATTCTTTCAGTGAGCAATGTTGATGCTGTGGATGCAGAATATAAGCAGGCAGATGCTGTCGTACTGTAGGAGGCAGCCGGTTGTCTTTCATGTTAGCATCTGCACTGGGGTTTGGGGTTTTTTTTCTGATGCAGAAAGTTTAGGTTCATTTCTTACTGCCTTTCCTTTTAGAGTATTGAACAGGTATTACTACTTTATACTGCTATGGGGGTTTTGGTTAAGATGCTTTTGGTATTTTCTTTGGGCAAACTGACTTCACCTGTGTGAAGAAATGGTTATATGTATGCTGCTCTCTTAATGGCACTTGAAGTATGTGTGGACTTTTACAGGCAAGACAAAGTCAGAGATTTCTAGAGGATGTGGTCGGATTTGGAAACTCTAGATGGGATGCTTTTGAAGAAAATTAATTTCTGAATAATAAATACTAAACACTTCCTAGAAATTGGATTTCCTTATGATCCCTCAAGTTAGGACCTAAATTGCTTTGGAAAACCCTGATGAAAATGCTTTGTAGAGAAAGCTTACGCAACTCTTTCTCTTCCCTCCTCCTGTCAGTTTTCTAGAGTGCTCAGTTTCCTCTTTGAAATTTTGTAGGCTTCTGTTGCAAGGGCACTTTGAGAGTAACTTCATGTATGTGTTGTTTCACAGTAGAATCTAATGTCCAAAGGCAGGCAGGACAGTCTCTGCCAGTCTGTTAATCTCTTCTGAGGAATTTATGTGGACTTTCTCCTCATTTATCTCCTCTTCAGTCCTCACAGTCTTGCGCCTTATCCAGGACACTGCCTACTGGGTGAATCTAGATAAGTGCTAAGCTTTTGTTTCGTATTTGGGTTTTTTTGAGCGCCCCAATTCTGTTAGACAGGCTGCCACTAGGAAACTCTGATGTGCTTTGTTGTAGTTACTTGGCTTGTATCTTCATTCACTGAATCTGAGAACCTGAGGCTTACTTCTTCAGGTGCGTTTTGGGCCTATGCATTGAGCGGTTGTTTAAGGAGAGAATATAACCTTTTACAAACCTGGGCGAGATGCGAAGATGCAAAAGGAGGTGGGCAGAGGCAATGGTGTATTTGCTGTTTGTGTGCTCCAGCTACCACTTTCCCCTGGAGGGGTGCCTCTGCAAACTGCCAGGTAGTGATCTCGAGATGGTCTCTTCCATCTGTCAGTGGCTAACTGTTTTAACGGTTAATGAGGGGGGATAAGAACATGACCTTCTGGTTCCCATGTTGTTGGGGGACTGTCTTTGCAGATCTCGGTGACCGCTGTCCACTCTTGGTTTATTATCAATATTTTTCCCAGCAATTTGCATAAAGACAGTGTATGTCTTATTTTATTGTATGTTTAAATTTTGTGTAGTGTTAATCAAACCAATATGACATAAATGTGATACAACTGCTTTGATTCATGGACTGGTAACTAATTACCCTCTATTAACCTGGTACTTGTGCAAACAAAACAGATTTTCATGCCAAGCTGGGCTGACGGGACTCAAGGTGCTCTTTGTCACAGTTTGTGCCCATGATTTTCTGTATTCCTCTTTATGAGATGAGCTATAATTGAATCCTAAACCACATTTAATCATGTTTTTTTTTAAATGCCTCTCTTGCCACTTTTGTGGCTAAAACCAAAGCAGTTCAATGACCATGTGCTTTTTCCCTTCCTGTTCTGCCTCATTTCTTTTTCTGGCATCTTAGCAGTGCAGTAGCGGCCTATGGACTCTTCCAACTCATTTAATTTCCATGATCTGATGTTCACTTATGATGCTATGGCTTGAGGCAACAGTATCTGGGATTTCTAGATAGTCTTCTGTCCTCGAGATTGCTTAGTTTCTGATCTAGACAAGATCAAATGGATTCACCATGGATTGCCAGAAGCTTTGTTTGCATCCTCATCCACTCATCTACATACACTTAGTTCTGTTCAAATACATACTTTTCTTTTTGTAAACTTCTTCAGGTTCTAATTTAAAAAAAAAAAATCTCTTCACGTGCACGTTTAGTATATGAAGGACATCTATTAATGGAACGGTAAGTTCCTTATCATTGAGTAGAGCAATTCATACACTTAAAATGAAATGTGTGCTCAGATGGCCTCCTGGCTTGGAACAGTAGAGTGGAAAGACAAACTCCTGTAGTGAGGTATGTTTGCAGACTGCTGGCAGGTGTGCTCTGTCTCCTGTCATGGCTCAGTAATGTTCATGAAGTTCAAAATATAAAAGCTGCCAAACCAAATCTTCATTTCTGTAGAACTGGTATTGTTGTCAGCTGCTTTGCATGTTTCGGAGTTGAGAGCTTGGCGCCTGGAGCAGGTGCTCTCTGAGAGACCCTGACCACACAGGCACCTGTCTGGGAGGTGGTGGGTGTTGGGTGCTCCTCCTGTGCTGCCCGTTTTGCACTCCTGTCTTCTGTTCAAGGTGTTCCTAGGCATTTGTCATGCGAGTCATGGTTTCAAGCCTGACTACTTGCAGATGGGCAGAGATCTGCCATTTATTTTCATTCACTTCAGTGTGTCAATATCGCTTTCTTTTCCTCTCGCTTCCCCGCTTCCTGCAGACCAAGGTGTTTCTTCCATGAAGCTTAACTTCGTTCATGGCCTTGTCTAAAAAGTGGAACTGAAATGGTGTTGAGTTCTCTGGGAACAAAACTGTCTCTTTTTAGCACGTTCTCCAGGTTTTTCATCTCTTATGTATGTCCCAAATGTGGAATTAATTGGCTTTGCAAGTGGTCACTAATCTTTGTGATGCTAGTTAATGGAATTGACACTTTATCAAGACAAATACCATTATCATAATAAGAAATCTAAACATATACATTTTTGAAAATGTTGTAGAACTGTTATATGCCATAACTGTTCTGTCCAGCTTCTTAAGGAGCCCAAGGAAGCACAAGAAATGCCAGTAGTTTTCAGTAACTGGGGAGAGCAGTTGGGCAGCTGCATTTTATTTAGATGAGGGAATTTACTGATTTTTTGACTGTCTGATAATAAATAGCATGTGAACAGTTCTGCCAGATTTGGTGTGACTGCTCGTGTGCATGAATATCCCCACGTGGTTTACTGCTTTCCTCAGTTTAAGGTCCAGAACTACATCTTTGTGGGTATATTCTTTCGTAGATAGACAGAAAAGCACAAGACGTTTTGACCCTGTAATTGGAGAGCCTGCTAAAGCATTAAAGCCCAACTTCCAAAACCTTCCTTGAGCTTTTTCCCCTTGATAAATTCAAAGCACATCTTTTACTTAAGAGAAAGTGGAAGGGAAAAAAGAAAGGCAGGTTCTGACTTTCTCCCCAGGGGCAAGTCTCCAGTGTTTTTGCTCTTGCTTTATTTTGTTGCTTGTCTATAGATTACCCATAAGTAGGTAATCTACAGATTACCTCAAAGCTTAAAATTTTGAGGTGATTTTTGATTGGGAGTAACATCACACATATTTGCATTCTGTGACTTGGTGACCATAAGCTTTAGGGCAGCATTTTACGTAGCCAATATTCACGGTAAACATGATCACACTTTATTTATTTTCCCCTCCTCCCAGAAAATATATATTTTTCTTTTTTTATTCAAATGTTTGCCATTGATTCTGGAGTGCAAGAAGGCTTGCAGTTCATGAAATGGGCACAAGCACAGTCTGTACTGCTTACCTTCAAAATTTAATCAGATTGACAGAGAAGGTTGCTGTGTTGCATGGCTTTTTTTTAATATTTTTTTTTTTAAATGAAATCTAGGTTTCATCTGCACAGAAAATTCTCCTGGAATAAGCTGAAGTGGCAGTATGTGTACCAGTATAACTGCTTATCTGGTTGTCTTTATTTCAGTACAGCATTGCTCTTCTTCTGATAGTTTGTGTTTCTTTGGGTAGCTTCCATCCTGCAATGAAAATGAGCTGAACCATTTTGTAGTTACTGTGGTGGTAGGGCCATGTCCTTAGCCTTGAAGAGCTTATAGGCTGCAAATGTGTTAACTAGTATGTCCAGTGTTTGATCTTTCCTCTCTGCATCTTTCTTAGTGCTCAGACACATGATTAAGATACCATTTGGGAACTAGTCTGCTTTAATTGCTTATGGTGTATGCAGAGTAATGTTCAATTGCATATGGCGTATGCAGACTAATATGATTTTTTTATTTTTTTTTTTTTTTAGCCTAACCCTCTTTTATTGCAGGTTAAGCTGTGCTTGCAGACAGTTACTGCAACTTAGCTGCCTGATAATAAACTGTTTAAACCACTGTAATTTCATCATGTGTCTGGATCATCAGACACAAGGCATTTAAGCACCACCTAAAAGGAATCGTCATTTAAAAGCATCACGTAAGCTCAATATAATTCAAACAAGTACAATCTGGGTGTATGAAGAGGAGATGTGGATGCTTTTAAGAAGAAGCATCTGCTTTATAAATACGAGCTATGAAAGGCTTCCAAATGTCCCCTCTGTTCATCAAATGTGAATGTGATCTTCTCCTAGGAAGCCATCTGGAGTAGGCATGCTACAGTCGCTGCCTCGCTCGGTGCCATTGTCCTATCTGTGCCTCAGAGTGACTTGTCTCGCTACTGCACACTCAGTATTAGTGATTGTTTCATTGGTTTGTTGGAATGTCAAGTTTGTTGCCAAGCTTTGGTGCATCATAAAAATATTTTGTCTCCAATGTGCTGTTTTTTGGGTTTTTTTTATGATTTTTTTTTTTTTCTGCCTTCCCCATAGAAATATTGTGAAAGGAATGAGGAGTCTGCGAGAAATTCTACGGACTGTGGAAACAAAAGCTACTCAGACCTTAAAAATGGTAAGGGGAATGAGTGGGAGATGGGAAGGTGGGGTAATCTGCTGTGCAGGAATTCGGTTTATTTAACCAGTGCAGTAGGACAAAATGTATTTGTCCTCACTTGATGGATTGCTGCTTTTTTTTTTTTTTTTTTTTTTTTTTAAAAAAACTTTTTGAAGTGATGCATCAAGTGATGCACTACCTGCACAATTAAAACCTCCGAGACTTCAGACCTGGGCATGTGGGTTATTTTTGGTGGGTTTTTTTCAGTGCATTTTCTAGTCCTGGTAGAAATAGGGATGTATTTAGTTTGACAGTGCTGTCCTCAGGTGTTAATGTCTTGTTTTCTTTCTCGCTTTTCAGGTGTGCATGCACACCTTTTTGCATTTGCATGTAGAAGCATTAAGGACTTCTGTCTCTTGCAACGAGCAGTGGTTTTTTAGACTCAAGTGCTTCAGTGTTCTTCCTGTGAAACTCCCTTCAATACAGTACAGTACAGAGTGATATTAATTTTTTACTTTTGTTTTGTTGGTGGTGTTGGCATGCTGCATCCTGTTATCCTGAGTGTCTCTGGTAAAGAAATCATGGAGAAAGTTACTTATGTGCCTGTTTAACTTCCTAGACTTTTAACTGGTTCTTCCCTGTCTCCCGTTTAAGAGATCTTGTCCTGAAGTTACTCAGGAGGTGACAAGGTCAACAGCATGAAAAATATAACAGTCTTGAGAGTGTGAATTAAAACTTTGCAGCCCTAAAAGCACTGACATCGATATGACTAAACTGGCTTTGTGCTTGGTTCAGATTTGTGTGTTGTATACTTCCAGGGAAGTTCGGCATGGGAGGTGGGCATAGATTTGCATGGTGTTTTGGAGATGCCAGGTTCCGACGGAGGGACTGACTGTGTCTCTAGCTCACGTGCAAATGCAGAGATAAAATGAAAGTGCGAGTGGAAGGGGTATCCTGACTGCTTTTTTGCCTAGGTTCCTCACATCTGTGTATTTTGGAACTTCTGTTCTGGAAATGAATCTTGTCGTTGCCTTAGGATCACCTTATATGCCTAATTGAGAATATGGATGTATGAGGAAGTTTGTGCAGGGAATTAGAAGAGGTGACAAATAATTGTCATGCTCAAATGATTGCTTCCTTTTCCAGATTGAGATCAGGGTTCAGGGGATTTTTCTTCCTTGCCTGTTTTATCATTTTGCTGAAATGAGTCTAACCATCTGCCGTTCCTATACCATGACAGAATGTGGCACTCAAATGCTCCTGTCCCTGGAGCAACTGGGGTGAGCTGTACAACATCCATGGGGGTTTCATCCCTCAGGGAAATCTGAAGGTGTTCATCCAATAGTTTTTCCTGGGATTTCCACTTTACCGGAAGTTGCATTTTCATTTTCTTACTTATTTTTAAAGAGCTGTCAAGAGGGCAAAGGGAGGAATGTGCTTAATTAAACAAGTTTTTCAAGCATGAAAGTGAAACACGTGATTTTTTATTTTTTTTTTCCTAATTTGTGGGATCACAGTGTTCTTCAAGCATAATGATGCTTTTTTTAGCCAAAGGCAGTAATAACATAAATCAGTGCCTTGGCCTGTTCTGGTTTGTTTGGTCTTATTCAAAATAAGAATGAGGCTAATTTACACAGCTACTGTACTGTATGTTAAAATCAAAGACACTAAAAGTATTTCCTGCTTGCCTTTTGAAAGGCTTATCACAAACTGTACTCCTGTATGAACCAGTAGAGATCTTTTTGTTGCTGGCATATTATTTTTCCCTCCCCTCTAAGACTGTAGGAAAAAATATAGGAGAGTTGGCTCCTCAGGGTAAAACTGACTAAATAATTACACACTGAGATGATAAAATGATACTGGCTAATGTCGCAGGGCCCTAGGCCATTTTGCTTGTGGTTACTTGCTATAAAAAGCATAGAAAAACCTAGTTAGAAACAGAAGGCTTTCTGTAACTTGTCAGTAGGAGCGCGTGGAAGGTCTTGGGGTTTCCAGGGAGTTCCATGTGACCATATTTCCTTGAGGCACCACCACACATTCAGATCACTTTGCCAGGTACATCTATGAAACCTCCCTTTCTGGTGTTCAAGGAACAGCACACACTGCTGTGGTTGCATTTTAGACTACTTCAATTAATTCACGTGCACCGAGGTGGATGAAAATAAAGAACCTTACATCAAAACAAGTTATTTTTCTGAACTTGATAATAGGAACTTTAACCTCAGTATAATTTATTTGGTCCTATAGATGTCATACCTTAAGTGGAGTAACGCTTCAGTTTATCAATCATACCTATCGTGGTATTTAAAAGAAAATGACTCTCAGTGGCTTTGTAACAGATCTCAAAGTGTTAATTGCATGTAAAATTTATATGCAGTAGTCAGAGAAGTTCCAAAATACTATTTACAAGTATTTCGACAGACGGGATGAAGTCTCAGGCTAGTGCTGTTCTGTGCAGTGTTTACTTTAGAGCTTAGAGTGCTCTGCTGCTTAGAGTTCACAGAAGATACCACCCGTTTTGATGTCTCTGTGCTTGTTTGCGTGTTCATCTATTTACAATGCAAAAATTTAGAGATTTGTTGGGTGGGGGACAAGGAGAAATGCCAAAGATAGTTTTTCAAAGTCAAGTTAACTTGCGCCCTTTTAGGTCCTGCTTGCCAGCTATGCTTATGAACTGAGAAAGCATTTATTCAAGGATCCTTGGCCACTCGCTGGTCAAAAAAGTGCATGTGTTGCTGTCTCAATGTAAAGTTCTTAACTGTCTTCTCTACCCCATCCATTATTGCAACAAAGAGAGAGAAGCAGTACCGAGATGAAGCTATAAAAGGCTGCAGGAAGAGCAATACTAACAGATAAAGGGTTGATCTTTTAAACCTAATACAAAAGTAGCCTCTGGGCTGAGACTTGCGTACAAAATTCTGAGGCTGAGAATGCAGTGGAGTGCCATCATACTCTAGTATAGTTACATTTGTGAGCTTGTCTCAGTGGTTCGTGTGGCAATTGGTTGTCTTCATTCATCAAAGCATCCCTTTCTGTCAGGCCTTTTTGATACTTTTTTTCCTACAGCATTGCACCAAGACCACGTAAATGCAGAAGGCTGGCCTTTTCAGAGAGGGGAAGGAACTGCCACTGCTGTAGACTTTTAGCAGCTGTTTTAGCTACTCTAGCTTTCTGAAGAATGGTACTGTCATGTTGTTGGTCCATCTCCTTCTTAAAGTGGAACATGGGGAGGGGTGAATCTTTTGTGCAGGAGAAGGCTTCACTGATGTGTCTCTTTCCGTACTGTTCACTCCTCTCTAGACTGCAGCCAAGCAGCTAGCCCAAGTACTTCTCCATTCCCTCAGTGAAGACTGTTACTGGAGCCCTTTATCTGATCCGCTTCCTGAGTTCATGAACAAGGAAGATCAGTCTTATGTTAGCAATCTTCTTTGTCGGAGGCCTGAGCTGTACACAGAAGAGAAGTAAGCGTTCTTTTTTATTTCACTTTATTGGCAGGAGGAAGGAGAGTGTTTGAACACTCTTTGGTGCTGCTAATTATGTCACTGATTCATGTAGTAGTTTTGTGTGTTCTTGTTTTTAACTTCCTATCAAAAGGCCTGCTGGAAAAATAAAGCATTAAACCTTGAGTGTTTAATTTTTTTTTTCCCCCCAGGAAGGAAGAAAATCAACCAAATAGCTATCTTTGCTATGAAAGGGAAATAGTCTATTTATGGTTCAGTATAGCTCATCTAGGATATATTGCAGAGCTTTTAATTATGAGAACCTGCAAAAGAAGGTATTGCCTAGCAAATGAATTATGCATGAGGTGTTTCAAGTTACTGCTCCTCTTGTGAAATGAGAAAGAGGCTGACAGGATAATTCTTGACCTTCCTCAGAAAAATGTGTTCTGTCTTTCAGTGCATACTGCCCTCAAGACAACGTAGAAGAGGCTCTTCTTCTCCTCTTAATCAGTGAATCCATGGTAAGCCAAAAATGAGTTTGTAATACTAATAGCACAAAGGAATATCTAGCGTGTCTACGTCAAGTATTCTGGTTGGTTTTGTTTACAGAATCTTCCCTAGATAAACAGAAGCAAAGATTCAGCTGTTGAACAGGAAATACTATTTATTCCTTTGCTAGTAAGACCACTTTTATTAAATGGAATGTCAGTGAAGGGTTTTGGGAATTGTCAAGAAGAGGAAGTGACTGCAGTCGCCATAGCTGCATGCAGGTTCTGACATTCAGATACATTGTTCGTAGACTGATGTTTCCACTCAAAACATCTGTGGGGATTTATGGATCAAGAATGAGAGGAAGGGAGCCCTACCTAAATCCAGGCATGGTGGTGGTACCTGCTGTTTGCAGGTACATTTGCGGGATACAATATTCTGCTTACATTCCTTACTCTGCAGGGATAATATTTTAGCTGTTTCAGTCTTGAGTGATCTTTGGCAGTTTCTGATGCTGATGATACAGGGAGTTTTGTCACATGTAGAAACATCCATAATGAACTAGTAAAATAATTGCATTTCTTCTACTTATAACATCAGTTGCTTTAAAAGAATCCCTTTAAGAGGAAGGGGAAAAGGTGGAGAAAAACCATTCCATGGAGAACTGCACAGTAACATGTGATCCTTTTCACGTTCTGAGAAGATGCAAACATACAGAAAGTGTGTAAGGAATGCTTTCTGAAAACGTGTACGGAAAGTTACTTTGCTTTAAATACTGGGTGGTCACTTGTAGCTCAAAGCGAGGTTTGAAAACCTTGGAGCATCAATGACCCTCTTAGAAACTTCTAAACAGCTTTCAGACAAGTTGAAAAGAGATACTGTGGGAACTTTGTTTTGTGTTGTTTTTTGCTTCCTTCAGTTTGTCTGGTTCTTCTGGCTCAAATCCTTCCCCTTTCCTGCTAAGTTCTTCAGAACATGGCAATTTAATATTGTTTGCTTTTAAAATTTGGGGGAAAATTGAAGAGGCGGAACCACCCCAAAATATTAAATTGACTTAAAAAATCACATACATCTGAGTGTTACTATAGTTGGTGCTTTTTAGCGGTTTCTAGGTGAAGCTTCTACGGTATATCTACTTTGTATTTTCAAGGGCTTTTCTGCAGTTAGAAGGGCTTTTTGTAATTGGAAGTGGAGACCTCAGGAGTGAGGGCTTGTAGAACACCACATGCACTTCTGTTAAAATCAGAAGAACTCCTGTCAGCGTGGCTTGTCAGGGCTGATTCAAGTGGGAGGAGGATCACGGGTTTGGATCAGCAACAGTACTGGCTGCTCCAGCCTTTTCTGGGTCTGGTCTTGCAGTCAGAAAGGCCTTGTGGGATCTTGAACTCTATAATCTTGTTCTGCTGAGGTGGAGGAAAGTTGTCCCTGTTTTATACAATGGTGCGTAAAATGGCAAAGTGGTCCTGTAACTAAGTTATGGATAAAGCAGTGTGAAAATGCAACTGATAGGAACTGGGCTGCTGTGCTGACTTCAAGGCTAAATAAATAAGCTTGTGTTTGCTAAGTGCTGTCTTCTATGTATAGGAATGTTCTAGAGGTAGATGTGAGGCATTTTGATCTGCTGCATATAAAGTACTCAATCAAAGATCCTGTAGCAGAGCACTGCAGGAACCATAACTGTCTTTCCATTTTTTGGGAAATGGAACATCCGAGCTTTCCTCTTGCATTAGCAATAGGCTTGCCACGAGTTTGTTGTTTTAACAAAAATACAGGACAAGTCTATAGAAATATAGCTGTATCTCGAGATACGCTTAGGAACTACAGGAATGTGATTCCTAAGTGGAGGAACAGAGGGAGCAATCTGATTCTTACACGTTTGCAATTCATAAATGTTTTCCTGTAGTTTTACTGTTATGGTACTAAGAAGGGGAAGGTTTGTTTAATTTATGGCATGAGACATCTTTTTCCATGACAGTTTTGTTGTAGGCTAGTGAGTTTTCTCATGTACAGGTTTGTTGTTTGTTTGAAGTTTTTTGTTTTGTTTTTTGAAACTTGCTGAAGCTCATGGAAAATGAGTTAACGAGAAGCAGACTTCCGGTTGAGGTCTCTGTAATGATATAATGTTAACAACTGAATAAAACATATTTTCCTTCCTGGAGAGAGTGTTAATGGCAAGCGATAATGGTATGTTTCTGTAGGCCAGTAGGCATCGTAGTTGGTGTTCCTGGATTTTTGGCTGGATTAGGCGTTCTTTCAGTATGTACAATTTTGAACCCCTTAAAATGAAACAGAAGTCTACAATTATGTTGGCTTACTGGGAGCTCTCCAGGCTCTCTGACACTTTGATTGCTTTGCCAGAGCAAAATTCACCAGAAAAGTACTTTTCCTGTCTGATTTTTAAGGAGACAAAAGAGCGCCCGTGCCATTATAACTCTCTTGCAGGACTGTAAAGCCAAACAGCTGCTCTACAGCCATTTCTGACTCTTGCCACTCCAAAAGGAGCTCAAGGGGGACAAAACTGGGGAGAGGAGGGGCAGAAGAATTATCAGCACGTCGAGGGGAGACAGAGCAAAGATGTACTGGGGAGCAGCGTAAATCATTGGAGAACCTCAAAGTAAATATGTGATAAATTTCATTATTAGGAGACATGGTAGCTCTTTCAGGAAATATACATCTGGAACACCTTTTTTTTTCCCCTCTGAGCCATACAGGGAGGGAGTAGATCAGTGCTAGGTAGTTTGCTGCTGAAATTCACTCTGTTTTTCTGTTTGTCTTCCCTTCCTAAGGTGAAGCTAACATCTAGTTCACCAGGATCTGTGCAACTCCACAGAAGATGTTACAGGTGTTAAAAGAACTGTTCCCATAAGTGGAAAAGGAAGAAAATAAATTGCCTTTAAGATGTTGTGAGCCAGATCCTGCATTCCAGCATGCGTCTGGCTCTTAGTGATGCTGGGTTCTGGCTTGTGATGCTGCCCCAGCTTTTGTTTTATCCCTTTATCTTGCATTGGAAGGGAGCCACTTTGCATGTTCTGGTGGGATGAAACGAGAATATCTTCTAACAGGGCAATTAAAGGTTGCTTTAGTATTTCACTCACTCTGAGCCCAAGTTTTTCAGAAGGCCAGATAACACGGTAGCCCCTTCTATAGCTTCGAACATGCTTCTTTGAGTATACTAACACTTACAGTGAAAGCTTGGGGCTTCTTTCTTCATGGCAGCCTCTTGAGTTGCCTCCTGTATTCTTTCTGTCCTGTTGAAAATGGAAACCTATTTTCATAGGCTAAGGCATCTCAGTAAACAATGAAAAGCATCTGGGTTGTTGAGTTTGGCAAGTGCTTCTCCTCTGTGCCAGCTGTTATTTAGTCACGGTGGTTGGCTGTAGAGTTCTCATAAAGGAATCTAGTGAAACAAATCAGGCAGCCTGAAGATTACCACAGTCAGGGCGGTCTTTAGGGGGGGTTGTGGCCTGCTGGCTAAATTCTCATTCCTTATGCACAGCCCGAGCTATGGTATGGATGGGCTGCGTTTCTGAGAGGAGGAAAATGCTCTCCTTCAGACCAAGGAGAAGGCCAGCTGGTGACAGCCTTTACAAGCTCAGGCTGTGGTAGAATGATGTGTTCCTATCACATGTTGGAAAAAATGGACTGGCCTATTTTTAAACCACTAGTCCTCTTTCTTATTGCATTTAACCCATCAAAACCAGTGTGCTGTGTTTGTGGGGAGAACCAAGTGCATATGGTGACTTGCTGTGGTGTGGTTTCTCTGCATCGTGCTACCAGTGGGAATGGCACTGCTTCTGCCATCAGGGACTCTGGTGCTTTGTGCTGTGGGGCGTAGGCAAAGGAGGTTTGGCAGGACTAACCCTTAGCCACAGTTTTGTTTATTTTAATAATCATTCTCAGGAATATCCTGAGTTGACTGCACTGCCCCTTAAAGTCAGCCAGAAGTTCCTCAGAGCCAGGAATGGAACACTTTCTATTACTTTGTGTTTACTTTTGAGGTTTAAAAAAAGAGAAAAAGTTCTTTGTTTGCACTTAGAAACTTTGCCTTCTTGAATCTGAGATCCAACATACAGTCTAAAATCCCTTTATTCAGCCCTTGGCAATTCTGGTTCTTACAATTGGAGATTCTGGGTGGTGCGGTCCACCAAACATACCAGGTAACACGGATTATTTTTTCTGGCTCCATGTTCACTTCCCTCATACTGAAAATGAAGCTCCTTGTATCCAAAACTAATAAATTCTGTGCCTGTGTAACAAAGATTAGAAATGTCATCCCCATCTTATCTCCGATTTGAATCCCTAAAGGCGATTTGACCTTGGAGAGCCTGAGAGCACAGAACAGATGGTGAGGGGGGAAGTAAGATACTGGGACTTGTCCTGTTCTTTTTACTGGTGAGAGCAAACTCATGGCTGTGAGCATGCCTTTAACAGAATAAGATTAAACCCATGTATTTTTAAGCACAGAAATAATTAAAACCTGTTAACTCTACAGTTCCTAGCTTTATAAAATAATGCTGTCCAACAAATGGGTTGGCGAAGGAGAACAATCTCGTTGCTTTTGTAGGATTTTCTTTTTTTTGAGCGACACCATGCCCAGTGATGATATAACAGCTGGATGACCATCATGAGTATTCTCCTGAGGGCTATTGGATCACGGCAGCTGAAAGGGACAACTGGGGACAGGACTGCCTGCTCTGTTGGCTCTTGCCAAATCGCAGTTGTGCACTTACAATAGCAAGCCCAACTGTCTCTTTAACTGGTCCACAAGGCAAAGCTATATGTTTGGGACCTGCAAAGGCAGATTGCAGGATGGGAAATACACCACCTCTGTTAAGTGCTTCTTGACTAAGTAGTTCTAATGTGAGGTGCTGGAGACAGGATAGAGAGCTTTTTTTCTTCTGCTTTGCAGTGTGGAGTCTTGTTTCCGAACTTACAAAGAGGATGCAAATTCTTGGAACATAGCTTTCTAAATATAGATTACTTATAGTAAATATATGACTTGTTACCCAGGACAGTATCCATAAAGAAACTTCATTACTTTCTTGCTCTCTTTCTTTTGTGTAGGGTTGTTGGGCTGGCTGGGGGATATGTCTGGCTTTCAATGATGTTTCCAGAATTAGTTCTGCTGCAGTACAAGACATTAAAGTATGTCTGGTGAGAGATAATGTTATATCTATATGGACATACTTGATAACCAATAATAATGGGCTATTTTGCTGAGACATCTGAATGGGGTACCAGTAACTTGTGATCTATTGCCTAGCAGAAACTGCCACGCAGTTCACAAGGCAGTACGTTTTCATTCACTGTGCTTCTGGTCTGAAGCGGAGCAAGCTGTGGTATCCCTCTAAGAGCAGTTTTGGGAGTGGCTGGAGTACAGTGTTTCCTCCCTGTTACAGCTGTTTCCCATATTCACGGCAGCTTTGCAGTCAACCCTGAATATTTTTGTTGTATATGTTAGTGAGGGGAACCTTCAAGTGCTTTGTAGAGATCATCAGTAACTTAGGTGAAAAGTCAGTAGCCTCTTCCATGTGAATGGGTCCTTGCCGTTGCGAAGAATTCATTCATTTTGTTGGCAGTACAGGCGAAACAGCCAGAATGGAGATCCAAAGGACATGGGCTAAATATTTCCCAGCTTTTAGCAGCAGAGGCATCAATTGCATGATTTCAAAGGCTTGTTGTCAATCTTACACACATAGCATTTGTTTTTCTCTCTTAATGCTAGTATTGAATCACACCAATTACATTATTACAGTACACTGTGTAAAACATGCTGCCGTTCTGTATAGATGGGTTGCAGTGGATCTGGCAATTATGTCTATTATGAAAAGACACAAGTTGAACATTAGAATGCCCAGGAATTAGGGGGCAGGCAGCAGGCACTCATTAAAGATTTTAATTGGTTTCTTTTTCTTCTTTGGAAAAAAAAAAAGGCAGGGGGAGCCATGTTTCAAAGTCAGCAATTAAAGGATACTTCATAGCTAATTGCTGTGAGAAGGGGCTGCTACGTGAAATACGCACTATTGTAATTCATATGATTGTGTGATGGTTTATTAAGAAGCACATCTTTGTACTGTGGTAAAATTTTATTTTCTGCAGCGTAACCGTGTGTGTAATAACTGCTGAAGTGATGGCTGTTTGGATTTGCTGTGGCTCTCTTCCTTTCTACATATAATAAACATGCCATGAATAAACTGTAATTATCAGGGTCATTGGTGTACAGCACATCCTCCGTGTATAGGTGGCTTATTGAGTTTGCAGGTAAGTATATTGTATATGTGGATAGGAAGGCACAAGCTGTCTGTAGCTCAGCAGGGTTGTTAGTTAAATTGCAGATCCCCAGAAAGAGAGATCTCCTCCCTGCTATCAGAGCCAGCAAGGGTCTAAAAGTCCCATCCTGTTATATTGCTGTGGTTTGGAGCTGGACCTAAAAAGCGCTGCTGAACCCCCAGCTGATTCTGTGCCCCGGTCAGGGTGAACACCTGAGTTGGGCTTCGAGGATGATACAGAGACATCAGCGTGGCTGAGCACTGGATCGACTTGGGGGTACCAGCCTGTGCTGGAGTCTTTTGGATGTGTGTGGCCTGCAGGTGGGCTGTGTCCCTGGGCTGTGGAAAGGGAGGGATGAAGGTGCTCGCTATCCTGTGTGCTGCTCGGTCTGGGCTGACTACAGGATGTGTCTTATCTCCCAAAATAGGATTGGTGTCATGTCTCAGCCACCTACGTGCACAGCTAATTGTGTCTAATGCATCTCTGGGTTGTTCCATTACCTAGGAGTACCTCAAATTAAGGGGCATTGACTGTATATTTTTGCTCTGTATAGTGCAAGTTGCACCAACTCCCAATGGCGAAACTCGTGTTGGTAGCATTAGTGACCTTCTCCATCCCACGCAACAGCCATGAACAGAGGTTCTCTTCTTTTAATAATGTGACTCACCATCTCTCTCCATCTCGCTTGTGTGCTGTGAGGCATGTCTGTGTGACAATGGGAACAGCTTAAAGGGAAGAGTCATGCTGGGGGTGTTGAAAATGTATTTGTAGCTGTGTTTTACTGCTGCTTTTACTGGAGGAGGAGGAAGTAATGCAGTAGGACAAATTGGGAATCGCTGCTTGTGTTATCGATGCGCTGTTTGGAGATCAGTGTTCTACAAATAACCATTTTTGCATTTGTGTTCAGGAAAATTAGTGGTCTGAAACAAGAGAAACACAGGTACTGGAAAAATACTGGTGTAAATGGCTTAGAACTGATGCGTTCTCACATGCAAAATGAAATATCTCTCTCTGTATGTTTCAGTAAGTAAAATTACCCGTCCAACAGAATTGGTGTATGCCGTATTGCAGTAATGCTGCAACTATTTTGTACCTGTGCTTAACCAGTGACTGTCAGGTTTTCTCACCGCCAAACAGAAGTTTACAAAAACATAAGCAAAGGTGAGAGGCAGGCCACAGAACCATGCCCACTTCCCTGAGTGGGTTTCAAGAAACAGTGATTCACATTCCCTTCTCCGCCCTCCTGTATGTAACACTGCAGTAGTAAATGATACCTTGAGCCTTGGGATGATGATTTAGGTTATTGTGTTAGACACACTCCGTGTTCTTACTACTGTTCAGTCAGTTTGTTATGAGGTTTGCAGCTTTGGGTTAGTTTTTTTAAATATATATATCTCTGTGATGATGCAGGGACATCTTGATTTTTTTGAGCAGCTGCAATTAGCAATTGGAAATAGGTTCAGTATTAAAAAAATGTTGGGATAGAAGTGGCCATGAATTTGCTTAGTGGCAACTTTTATGCATGCAAGGAAAGAGAGTCATAGATTGCAGAGACCTTCTATGGCTTTGAGGTTTGAAAGCTTGAACAAAATAAACAGGTTTATGACCTTCTTGGAAAGAATATTAGTCATGCCTATGCATATGGTGTTTTTAACTGCTGTCTTCTTAGGTAAAGTACAATATGTTCAGTATGACTGCAATTTTAGAATGTTACATCCTTGTAATATGTCTCATATTCCTGCTTATTGCAGGATTTGGGCATGTTCTTGCCTCTAGTACCAAGATCTGTTAGCAGATGTTAATGGGCATTCACCAGTACTAATTTTCTGTCTGTGCTAATGCATCAACTTAAGAATCATTGTTTGATACTAGATGGATACCCAAAAAAGCATCAGGCTACAGCTGACTCTAATGGGAGGTTGATGATGAGATTACAGAGCAGGGGGGAGCTAGCTCAGTAGCTATTTTCTACAAACAATTGTTGTAACAATGTAACCAGTGCAGAAAAAATTGTTAATGCTATTGTATATACGTAGGAGGATTCACTCGGCAATAAGGATCATTCTGTGTATGCTTCATCTTTAACTCTCTGAAGTAGCAATCTCAGAATTGTTCTGTATATACCTTTACTTTAGCTTCTTTTTTCCTTTTAAAGTAACAGTCTTCAGTTAAGCTGAAATAGAGCTTAATCATCTGTATTATTTTTTTATTCTTATTTGTTTAGTTCTGCTAATAAAGATAGACGAGCTCTGCTTCCGTACTCTGGTTGCAGGTTTTTCTCTTTGAAGTTGGTTTTGTTCTCTCATGCCACCTATTGTTCTGAACTACTTTTTTAAATCACAAATTGTGTCTTTCGCAGTAACATGGAAAAGAAAAATACTTTTGTGGCTACGGGAGTCGCTGTTAAGTTTATTTGTGCACACACTAGGCTGGGCCTGACCTGTCAGTTTGCCTTTAACTGCAGTCGCCATTTGGCTTTTGGTTGTGATTGTGTTAGTTGTCAGTAATTGTGTTTGCTGTCTCGGCTGGAGGCTGTGATGAAGAGTGCTTGGAACTGGGGCATTACACAGATAACATCATGATGAAACAGCTGCAGCTTAATCATGATGAAATATGCGTGGGCTTTAAGGGCTGCATATTCTGGAAATTTTTATTACACTTAATTCCCATGTTTAACCTTTTTAGGAAAAAAAAAAATCTCCCTGCAATTAGAAAGAAATAGATGTAAGATTATAGTAGTAAGTATTATAAAATAAATCTCATAACCTTCCTGCTTCAGGGAGGGAACATTTTGTTTGTCTTTGCTCCAGGTGAAACTGCTGTCAATCTTCTAATTTTTCTGGTCTTTTAGATGTCTAGACCTGGATGTCTGATGTTGCACCCCTTTCAGCTGAGGGGCCCAGGGCAGTGTATCCGTGCTATCAGTTAGTGCTAGTGCTCAGTGGCATCCAGCACTGCCCCTCTCCGAGCTCAGGCAGTCTGGGGGAAGTCCTCTGCATCTGGAAATCAGAGGTTCTTTTCCATTAACTCTGGGTTTGAAATTTCCCTCTTTGTGCTCCGAAAGCGGAGAGGCTGGAATCCTGAGGTGAATCTGAGTCTATGCCATATGGTATTTTGGAACATCCTCGCAAATTGCTAGACTGATCATTTTCTGTCAAAATTAACGTTTCTTTCTGATCTGGGCTGAGCAATGCACTGATAGATTATGCAAAATTAACACTTACAACATCTTTATTTAAAAAATCATTTGGTATTGCGTGGCCCAGACTTCTAACTGCATTAAATTGATGACAGGCAAATCTGATTACTAAGGCAACTTGCTCAAATTAAAAAATAAAAAGTGAGTAGCAGAAAAGAGGAACAAAACCACATGCTATTGGGAAGACATCAAGTGCAGACACAGAAGACAAAATATCAACCATGAAAGCAGTTACCACAGTTGCAGGCAATTGAAGTAATGAGGAATGTGGTTTAAGGACGGCCTTGAATTTCTAATTATCGAGGAAATGGGATCTGGTAGGTCTGTTTCCTAATGCTCTAATTCTGTGAAACAAATTCAGATGAGGTATTCCAAGCACTTTCTGTATGTACAGCTATCTTCTTGAGTGTGCTTCATATGGATAAAAAATAACTCTGAATGGAAACACTTTCCTTATGTTTGGATGAGTTAAAAAAATATCTCAAGATGATTTTAAACAAAATGCTGTGGATGATGAGCAGAACTTCCAATGGAGGAGTCAATTCTCTCTTCCTCTTTTGGGGTCTGATGTTTCATTTGTGTCTTGTGCCCAGGCAAACCGGGACGCAGTGATCAGCCGAGCCCCAGACCAGCAGGATGACCGAGCTGTCAGCCTCCGGGATGCTTTTGCAGTCTATGACCTCCTCAGCATCACACTGGGCAGAAGAGGGCAGTATGTCATGCTTTCTGAGGTACCTCTTCTTGGCTTCTGCCGAAATTTCCACTTGAAACGTGCAAGCAGAGCCCCTCTTTGCAGTAACTTGTTGGGAAAGGTGAAAGTGAAGCATGCTAGTTGACAGTTAGTAGAAACAGCTACAGACCTATGGCAGCATAAGCCAGAAATGCACACAGAACGTTTGAGACATTAAAATAATTTGTCTGTACGCACTTGAGCAAAGTAGCTCTTGTTTGAAGTGATGGTGTGTGTTAGCAAGGCCAGTTAACTGAGAAGAAAATGATGTCATTGAAAAAAGGAAAAATCACCTGGGCCACAATAGATTGTTTTCCCTGATGTGATTATTGAGCCAAGCAGTAGTCTTGACAAAAGAGATAAGATATTAAAAAAAAAAAAAAAGTCTGACATTTCTCCCAACATTTATTTCTCAGTGCTTGGAGAGAGCCATGAAGTTTGCGTTTGATGAATTTCACGTCTGGTACCAGCTTGCCCTGTCCATGGTGGCTTGTGGAAAGGTAAGGTTCAAACCAAAGGACTTGGAAAGGGCACGTTTTCCTCTGGCAGAGTGTATCTAGCTTACTTGTGTGAACGTGCGGAGTCCTGTATTTTGTGGGGGTAGGTGCTATCACACAGCTACGTGGAAGGACGGTGCTCTCCTTTTAGACTCTGATTGCACTTTGTGATCAGGTATGTGCATTTGGTATTGAGTATTGTTCTTTCCATGTGGTGTTTTCTTCTCCTTATCAAGGAGAAAATGGATTTTGTGCATAGCTGTGGGTTGAAAAGCATTATACAGCTGTCCATTCTCTGCAGGTTCAACATAAATGTGCTTAGCATAAGAAAGATACTGATCTCTAAAACTGTCATCAACTCACTCTGTGGGCAGTTGACTTAACCTCTCTTTAAGCTGTGGTTTCTGTATCTGATCAAGGAAATGTTAATGCTTTTTCATAGAGAGCTTGCAAGGATTAATATTTTTGAAGTGCTTGGTGCAAAAGATACTGTAGAAGAAGAAATGGTGTGTGAATGTTGGCATGGGCATGTGGGTTTTTTTTAAACTAGTACAGTATTTGTCAGAGTTACCAGTTAACCACTGAGATAACTGAAGTCCGGTTGCAAAAGGTAGACGAAGGCAGCATGCCCTTTTCTTTGTTAGTCTTAAATGAGTGGATTTCCTGCAGGAAATGTGGATGGTACAAAATTTAGCCTGTTCATTCTTGGGGTCCCCATCTACGCTTTCAGGAGATGTGAGCAAATTAATGCTGTGTGGTAGTATTCCGTGCCCATGAAGTGTAAGGGAGTCCATGTAGAGCTGCGCAGAGACCACCAACTAGCAGTCACCTGCTAAATGATAACTTACTACTGTTTTTTTTATGGCTATAAGCTGACTTAGAAACAGTGGCTTTGGAGTGGAAATTGGAGATGAATATACAGTGGCATGCTTTTAGAAAGAAGTTGTCATCTCGTGGTGTATAAGCAAAGCTTGGAAGATGTCTTGAAGGGATTCCTTCACTTCTATGAGTATAGGTAAAGCCTTATCTTGGAAGTCTGTCTGTTGTTATGTGTTACACTTTGAGAAAATGGAAGACCAACAAGAGAAAGCCTAATAAAAAGCATTGAGGATGGCTAAGGGTATAGTAAGCAGGACTGTGGAAAGATTGAAAGAATTGAATTTTTTTACCTTTAAAGCGGAGAAAAAAGTCCAAGAGAGAAATAAGTCTTCAAGAGCTCTTAGAAGAGGTTAATTTTGTCTATGGTGGCTAGGATAAGACGTGATGGCTTCCAGTTGCAAAAACACAAGTTCGTGTTTCCTATTAAGAGGCAAAAAAATGATAGTGGGACACTGGAAAAAGATTGCCTGTGGAGGCTGTGTGTAGCCTATGACACTGGAGATCTGTGGAACACCCTAGGCAAACATCGGTCAGCAGTGACACCCACTGTGAGGCACCGGGGGTGTACTTGGTGTGACCTTGCAAGCTCTGGCTCTGTTCTGTGACTCCACAGTTCTCTCATAAATCAGCTAGATGTGTTATAATCAAAAGGAGACATGAACACTTTGACAAAGCCTATTAGATCAGCGCAGAGCTGAAGGGAGATGTTTAGTGAGAAAGAGGCTCACAGATTACTATGAGTTCCGTACAAGCATTTCAAAATCCAATTCCAAGTATGAAAATGATGGTTAGACTCAATCATGTATAGGGAAACCCGAAGCTACCCGTGGAATGCTTGAACAATGAGCTTGGTGCTGTGGTGCTAATACCTTGCACTGGCCTATGTCAGGTGGGGGGTTTACAGGTCAGATCCAGCTCCCCTTGGCATTCAACTGGAGTTAGCATGTGTCTGCCCTCTGTGCCTTTGCAAATCCTCTGGATAACTGTTCTCTTGATACTGAGGACAATGACTAGATAGGTTATGATGGAAAGGCACAGTATCTTCCCATTAACGCTCACAGGACTTGTCTGGGAGCTTTATTGACGTTATAGGTTGTGTAACCTGTTTTTCAACAGCAGACAATGCTGTCACTCTAGTAATCTTCCAGAGAGCAAATCTAGATTTTAACTGTTGATTGTTGAGAGTGAGTGTATCCAAAGAGTAACTGTCATTCAATCTTAGGTTAGTATGGAGGCAAGAAATAGGACCTGATCTTTAGCTTCTAACAATTTGCATGAGAACACTATCCTTCTCCTTATATGTTTGTGTACCTCTTCAGCTTCCCTACAAGTTACTGAATATTTAGTACTTAAAAGAAAAAAATAGCAACACAAGTATCTGTGTCTATAACTGTCCTCTCTCTTCAGATTTTCAAGTACGTCATGTCTTTTTGCCTGTACTTTAAATATTTACAAGGTAAAATGGCTTGATCTTGCCTATTGATGTAAAAGCTCTAAATGTTCTGAGCCCTATATAGGGCAGAGGGAATTCCCTTACCCAACAATCCCATCTGTGCAGTGTTTCACTTCTAATCCCAAAGTATTCCCTGAGGATTCCTGTTGTATACTCTGCAATGCGTCATCTTGCTAATGGGAGATGTGGCATACATTTTTATACTGCTTCACAGCTTGATAGCAGGACAGAGTTCATTTAAAAGTAAGTGCTCCGGTGTAGCGGAAAGAACTGCTGAGAAAACAGCGTGGTCTGTCTAGACTGCAGAATGCACTTGAGTTTTTGTAGGCAAAAGATCTGTTTTTACCTGTCTCAGTCACAGCCAATTCCTGATCTCATTTCTTGGTAATGAAATCTCACATCCTGCAGTGTTACTTGTTCTGCAGTACAGCAAATCACGCCCATAAATCCTGGGTACGACAGGAACAGTTTTATCAACCTGTAAATGCTAGAAACTTTGGTCTCTCTTCTTTTTCTTTTTTTTTTTAAATGCATTTTTAGGATTTGCAAACTCTGACTTCTTAAAAGTGCTGTAAAATCCGATCTTGCCCACTGTTCTACACTGCATTTGACTAGTGTTACTTTTATTTTGCATATTCATCTTCTTCAGGTTAAGTCAATCAAGTTGAACTTCAAACTATTTTCTTCCTCTGCCAGCTAAAAAATTGCCAAATGGTGACTGTCATTTTTCACAAGTGATCAGTCTGAATGTCAGGCCAGCCACCTAGGCTCCTTACTGTATGTATGTTTGCGTTTACACGTTACTTTAAAAAGCATGTGTCTTAACAAAAATAGACACATCATTTCAGTAAGTTCTTGGAGAGCAAGTGAGGCCTTAGGGCTTCATAAAACAGTGAATGAAAAAGCTCAGAGAAACATAACCTTCCTGTCTGTCTTCTATTCACTTAAGCGGTGGAAATAATGGCGTGACAGCAATTTCACTTTCCTGTGCTTCTCAACAACTTGCATAATGAGTAAGATGGCGTGGCCTGGTTGTTTTTTAACCCATTCTTGGGAATGCATGTATACTGAGCTGTATATTTTCTGAACAAAAGAAGCATGTTTGTTTAAATGATTAAAATCCACTGTGAAATTCAAAAGACTTTTGTAGGCAACTTTAGATGAAATATTGGGAAAGCCTAGACAATGGCAAAGACATGCCAGCTGTAGGCGTCACCAAGTGCAGTTCTGGATAGGCAAGAGAAAGGTTTAAATCAATCTAATGCAGCACCCCTGTTCTTCTGAACTGGTGCTGGAAAACTGAATGCTGAACCCTTCACAGCTGCTTTAAGTTGCTTCTGCTGGTAATAACCTTCACAATCTGGTAATACGACAGCCAGAAGCTGAGTGTGCATAGCAGCTCCCTGGCTCTGCTGCCATGCATAGACAGGCTGGAGTCTGAGGGACGAGTGGTATGATAGCCGAATGCCATCTGGCAGAGTCCTCAGGCAATGAGATAAGCCACTGTCCTGCTGCCAGAGTAAAACAAGTGCAGTAGGTTGCATCTGCTTGTCTCAAGATTTTGAAAAAGTAGTGACCCATATTCAGCAGAATGGGGGAAGAAAGGACCAAACTCTTATTTACAGAGCAGAGAAGACTTCATAATCTTCATGGTAGGGAAGAGACAGACAGCTGTTTGGGGTAGACTTGTTCTCTGCTGCTGCTTTTCATCTAAACAGTTTCCACAGGAGGTTGTGGAGATTACCAGCACACAGCACCCCTGCAGACTAGGGCAGCTCTGCTGACGTATCTGAAGCTGGAGGTAAAATTGTCATAGTGTCTAGATGATGTATTACAAGCACACGGGATGTGAAATAGGGTCCCTGTGCACTTGCAAGCATTTCCTTGGCCTTGGACCAGCTGGATCAGTTACATGTTCCCTTGTTCAGATTTCTGTCCCCTTACACACTTAACAGCCTCACACGGGACCCAGCCAGGGTGTCCCGAAGTGTCACTAGAGCTCCCTGGGAGTAGACTCAGAAGTGGATCGTGGGATTGGGCTCTAGCTTAAACTGATGGTACTTCAGAAAGTCTTCTGAATCTGCATCATGAGTGTCTTTTTTTACCTGTCATACTGCTTAAGGGAAAGATTAAACTGATAAAATATGCACCTTAAACAACATGAGGCAACACTGATGCCTCTCTTCTACCTACCAACCAAGGAGTCAAGATTTGTAATTAATGACAACAATGTGCTATTTTTCTGAGGGTAATGGGGGAGGATTCTTCAGGGATAGCTGTGAAATTATTCTGTGAACACTGAGTCTACTTAGGCTGAAAGTGCTGGGTACCTTAATTGAGTCATTCATGGGAGATCAGTCTATGTTTATTATTATTAGTGTATGCAGTGCATAAAACCATTTTCATGCTCATATTTAGCGCTTCTGCCCTAAAAAAACCACCACAACACCATTTGATTAGTGAATGAAAAGTTTTAGGATATGTTTGTTGAGAGGAGCGGTCTCAGGCCAGCTGAGGGAAGTCTGGAGCATCTGCTGGGAGAGGGTAATCTGCTCTTACCCCTCACCCCTTATAGTCATTTGGGTGATGAAGCGCAGCAAAATGTGTGAAAAGGAAGAGCTGAGGAGCGTTTGAAGGGGCTGTGGGGAAGAGCCTCTGTGAGAGCCCAGTGGAGCTGGAAGCAGTTGCCTGGAGGCAAGGGCTGCACTCAGCAGGCCTTGTGCTGGGATAGCTGCTGATGCTTGTGTTCCATGAGCCTGGCACACAGCTGTCCAGCCCTTCTTGTCCAGTGCTGATAGATCACTATCAGCCCAGCGCTTGCCTTTAGGACAGCAACTGAATGAGTTTAGAAACAACTGCATCATTGCTGATCCTCCGTGCTAGCCTGTACTGATGCCCTAGGGACAATGGTCAATGTTACCATATAGATAAGATAGGCTGGCAGTAGGGGGATTTAAGCACTGAGCATGGCACCTTGCAAAACCAGGCAGATAAAGCTGCTTTTAACTACACGGAATTCTCCTCTCTGCTCTTATCCTTCATGTGTTTGTTCATCCTTAAGGCAAAGAGGAAGAAAGAGTCACGCTTGTCTACCTGAATGGTTTTCTTAATAACAGGAGGTGTCTGGTGTTATACAAAGGGAAATAGTCACATCCTTCTTGGCACCTGTCATTCTGCTGTTTTTCCAGGGGAGTAGGCTCCAGCTCTTCCCAGAACCAGTCTTGCACCGTCACTGTTCTCCCCTTGGCTGCTCAGCAGTTGGAGATACCACAGCCCTGCCCAGGGCTTCTGCTGGCAGCAGTCTTAGGGTTTTGAAACCAGTCTTAGACATGAACTCTGATTTTTGGCGCACTTTGCAAGTTGCTGATACATACTGGTCATAGCCAAATAATGACAAGCTAACGTCTGAGCTGCTCATATCTGTGTTGCACCCAAAAAAAGGGAATACTTCCCCTTATTTAAACAGTGCAGCAAAAGCAGATGTCTCTAACAGCTTCGAGGAGCTTCAAGTTTGACTCAGCCATGCCTATACTGCTAACATGCAGCTTTCCAGAAGGTTAGAAGGAAAGTTATAAATATATTTGATACATAATTCTGCAGCAACAGCAGACGAATTTTATGATTTAGGCTGTTCCTTCTGTTGGTTTCCTTGCAAAAGCTTAGGCTGGTTGCTAGGCAACTGGCATAAAAAAAGTACATTTCTCTTTGCATTGCAGGCAGGAACCTTGGGAGCAGCAGAGGCCTCGGATGGCTCCTTAAATAGCATTGCTGGGGAATGAAAGTTAAAATATTGAACATTCATTGGTTAGAGATCTTGTTACAAAGGTCAGCCATCTGGGGAATATTCAATAGTTTGGTTTCCTTTGGTGCACAAGAAAGATTAGAAAGGGGTGTGCCTGTGTGCTGTAGATAGTACAAAAAACGGAAATTTCCAAAGATTCCTGACTGTCAAGCAGAATACCTAGGTGGGCTATATAATTGCCTTCAGGCTTAACCTTCTTTTCTTGACAGAAGGTGTAAAGTGGGGTGTTTGTCACATCAGCAAGGACAAATTTATGCTTTTAAATCTTAGAATTTAAGAGGTGCTTTTAAAAGTGAATATTTGAAGCTGCTTAACTGCAGTGCTCTAATTTGCTAAGCACAAGGTAGAAGAAAAGAGAGAGAATTGGTCCCTGTGTTGAGAGAAGTAAGTGTCTTAGGGGAATAATGTTCATGCTGAGGGATTCACAGACATCTAGAAATTCAGTGGAAAACTAACATCAGAACAACCAATTCCAGAGTTCTCAATTGCTGGCTTACTCTGTTCGTCTTCCCTTATTGGTTCAAAGTCATTTATAGCTAGATGGCTGTGAATCCCAGGATACAGGGAATACTAATTCTTGCATAACGATGAAATATTCTGCCCCTTTCCCCCTGCCAATCCCTTTGAGATTTTAAAATACCTTTGCAGTTTTTAAGATCAGACAGGAGGATGCTAGAAATAAAGCAGTACTAGTTGTGGAGACTCATCTGTGTAGTAAACTGCCCGGTGAATTGGGAATGGGGCTGTCTACCAAAACCACCACCTTGAGGAACATTGTTCCCTCTGGTTGAAATACATTACCAAAGAAGCAAAAAAGGAGAAAGGTTTTTGGAACCTTTGCAAGAGAAGAGCAACTGTTTATGGTGTGTCAAGTCTGCCTGGCATGATTTACTGTCTGGAAATTCTTTTTCCTTTTACTTACATTTGTGGTTTCTTTATCTTCTAAATATGAAATGAATCTCTGACTCCTTTTGTTGCTTTGGTATGGTGAGAGAGAAGAGAAGGGGAAAGAATGAAAATTGTGTTGGAGTAAGCTAGGAAAACCAGCATTTGGGCAGCCTCTATGCATTTACTGTAGTTGATGGCAAGATTTCTTAAGCCTTTTGGAAAAGTAAGAAAGAGCTGTAGACGATTCTTTGTTCTGTACTGCTCACGTGCAAGCATCTTTGAGGAGTATGCTTGCATGCTTCATTATATAATTAGTAAATGGGGAATGGGAGTTCTGTTTTATATTTGGATAGAAGTTTTTCTTTACATTTTACTCCCTTATAGGATTTAAAACCATGGCTGCAGTAATTACTTAGGGGGAAGTGTCCTCTCCATCCTTCTCCTTGCTCAGAGCTTCCTTGTGATTTCTCGCTGCAGATCAAGAAGTGCCGCCCCATATTGGATATGGTACATAGAGCTCTTTCAGAAGTCTGTATTGAAAGCAGCCATTTGTCAGTATTGCTTGCTACTTTCTGGAAATTGCTTTTCCTAATTTTCTTTTCATAAATTATTGTGGAGCATGTTTGTGATCTCTGCAGAAAAATATGGTATGCAAGTAGATTAGGTGAGGAAAAAATTTACAGAGAAAACCATCTTCCTGTAGATACTGGATTTAAATATGGAGCCACTAGTGCCCTGTCTTTCCCCAGCTCCATTGTAATAAACACAAAGTTGTTGGTATGTGAAGGATGGAGAAGCCCAACTCAGGTAATCGGAGTTCTTAAGTCCCTTACACACAGTTCACCTTTTTTTTTTATTATTTATTTTATTTTTTATGGCTGAATATTCCCATTAAAGCAGTGCCTGATGCACAGCCTGATTGAGCTCTATCCTTCGTTGGTCATAACAAAGGGAGGATGGTCATGAATCTCCTTAAACCTGATGAGGATCCCAAGACTGAGAACTCCTATGTTAGAACTCCCATAAACAAATTTGAAACCCCCATGAGGCAGCTGTTGGCAAGCTTGCCATTTGTTTATCCATTTCTGTTTTAACGTGTTTGTGTGTGTTTGAGGGGACTTAAAAGCCTTTTTCCCAGAGAGAGGCCAAATGAGACCCAGAGGCAAATCCCTAGTTTTCTGAAATCTTTGGGAACTGGTTCCAGTGCAGTTGTCATAATCCAGCAATTAGCAAGCTAAACAGAAAGAACTTAAATCCTGGCTTGAATTTTTATGTGAGCCCCTCTGAAGCTCAGAATTATGAGTAGGAAGCATGCACTCACTTGGAGTTCAAGCTCTTCTCTTCTCAAAACATGCCTCACCAATAAATCTAATTATTATTGCCTTGCAGTGAATCTCAAAAACAATGCACTTGGCTGCCTGGTCCACCCACGCTAAGTGAAAGAATATGTACATTTTAATTATCAGATTATTTCAATGTTACACAAACACTGTTTCACATTAAATATTTTTACAAACCAGTGACATCTGTATTCAATACTGAGCGGATTATATTTGTTCCCTGCCTGTAATGTCTGTAATTAATATCTTTAACACACCTTGATATTATATGTCACGCCAGTCTCCCCTAAGTAAGGTCACTGTGGGAGTGGGATATTCTTTCGGCTGTCATTCCTTGGCTAACATTTTCATCATCTGTATATAATTTCCGCTGAGTAAAGTTTTCAAGGTGAAATTATATAGATCTCTTGAATTTTTAAAATGCAGCTGGGGAGAAAGGCTTCATGCCACCCTGTTTCTAAAACCACTTCTGCTCCATATGTTTAATTGCAAATTTTATAAACTTCTTTAAAGTGACATAACTTTGTAAATGTTTTAGAAGTGTGGAAACTTGAGCGCTGACTCTGTAAATGAACGTTTAGAAGCTCCTGAGTGCATGTGATAAAGTGCCTCCACGCATGAAGTGTTTGGGTGTAGGCACAGGGTGGGATTTTCTGCTTTGCAGTATTCAGTAGTCACTGTTTTCTAGTTGCTTGCTGAACAGGCTCAGGATGGACATGAAAAGTGCTCTACAGTTTGAGGCTAGCAGAGACTGCAGGGCTGGCTTGTGTCGTGAGGACCAGCCTTACTGAATGGACAGGCTGCAGACGGGTAAGGAGCAGAGTTCGAGAGGAGCTGGCATGGAGCCAGGTTGTATCACATCTCCTCTGGTGTATGTAGACCCTGGAAGGTCCTACAGTTGTGGCCCAAATTAGGACAGGCCTCTCACTGCTCTGGATTGTGCTAGTGCTGGCTATACTGGCTCAGTGGGTGGCCATCACCAGCTCCCAGGTGCCTCCTGCTTTGCCTGCAGTTGTGCTGCTGATGGGAAGCTGAGAAACCAGCACTGGGTTCGGTTTGTATCTGTTTCTGAAAGCTTTAGCGCCGGACGCTGTACGGTCTTTTACATACCTGGCCTTTTCAGTTCACTTTTGTGTGGTGAGATGACAAGGGCTGGGGGGATTTAGCTGCAGATACACTGACCGGCAAGGTGCATGTTGTCCTGCTCTATTCTTTGGGTTTCTCTTGTCTGGAAACACCTGTGGAACTAGAATAGGCAGGAGAGCACAAAGATGATGTGTCAGTCTAGGACCCGCGTGGGGTTATGCTTGCATTTCCAACACGTCTAGCAGTGCTATTGGGAATACCAGCTGCCTGCAGCATAGGTAGCGTTCTGTGAGAGAGGAATGAGATGCCGTTAAAACCTGAGACACTACTTGTTCTGAGGAAATAGGTGTCAGAGAGGTTCATTCTGAGGGATGCTAGTCACATTGTGACAGCGGAGCGCAGCGATGTGTTTCTTCCTGTACCTCAGGGTTGAATTACCCAAGTCTTTGTTTCTGAGAAGGGTGAAGTAATGGTTTAAGCTCTAGGACAAAATGTATTGATTCTCATCTTTGCTCTGAGACAAGCTTCCTTCTGGCCTTAGGCAAACTATGCATTTGGAATTATAAAATAGCAAACACTTCCTTACTTTTATTGATGCTAACTGATGCACTAGGTAGGTGGGAGAAGCCTGGAGAACGTAGGGCATGCTGTTGCTCCTCCTCAGACCCTGCGGCAGGTACCCAAACTTTTCAGGCAGGAGGGTTTGCTCTCCATTGCTGCGGAACTCATGTCTTTGGTTACAAAACCCGTCTTTGCCTTAGCATGGGCAAGGCTGCCGTACATCTGTTTTTCCCTTTTCCCAGGCTCCCTTCCAGGGAAGTTCTGTCCAGGCTTTTGAATCCTATAGGAGGAAGTGGACCTTCAGCTCTGTGGAGAAAGGAGACGGCAGGTGTGGTGTGGTGTGAGGGAGGTGAGGTGCTTATGGCCACCGGTGGGAGCACGAAGTTGCAGTGCGGGGCTGCAGGGGCTTGGAGCAGACACCAGACCCTGCTGCCAGTGCTGGTGAGAACTCTGGTGGGTCACAGTCAGGAGGAGAGGGCCAGGACGTAGTAGGAATAGCAGTTAGCTTGATTCTGCAAGATTCTGTTGCTGCTCTACTGTAATATGGAAAGGCCATGACTGGTGTACTCCTGAGAGAGAACACTGGGTGAAAGAGGCCTCTGTGTGTCTTTGAACCGCATGGGAGAGTGTGGGAGGAATGGGGCATGAAAGGAGAAATTCTGAGAGAATAAAATTTCCCCTTAAGCTCAAGAATGAGAGAATTTGGGGGGATCAGAGGTCAGTAGTTGAGGAGGGAGTGGGAATGTGAAAGAAACTGTGGTCCAGGTGGGGTGGGCTAGGGCTGTGGCAGGGCAACTTTTGTCACCTCCTCATCGGCTGACCAGACCTTCTCACCAGCGTCTCGGACTTTCCTCATTCCCCTTTAAACCTTCTGAAATCTGGCAGCCATGAATGCGTGCTGTAAAAAGCAATGTTTGTAGAGTACATTGAATCAAAAGAGCTATTAAACATCATTCATTAATGGTAACCTAACACCAGAAAGACAGCAAGAGTTTTGTGGACATTCTTTCTAACACGTGCTACTCAGACCACGCACTGAACAGTGTATTGCTCTGTAGTTGCCTGCTCCACACTTCGCATGGCGGGATCCCAGTTGTCCTCTTGTATGTTCTGCAACTGGAGAAGACACAAAACAATCTACAGAGCAGATTACTTTACCTGCATAAACCTCTCTCTCAGTAGAGTTGGCCTAAAATGTTAATGTACTGGAGGGATAAGGTCTTTATGTTCTTTTCTGACTTACTGGAAGATGGTTGTGTGCAAGGAAAACCATAGCAGAATTCTTGTGAATTGGGAGGGCAGAATTAAAATAACCAGTGTGTTAACAGCCGAGGAAAACTGTTCCTTGTAAAGGGCACAGCCAGGGCTGGTTCTTTGGTGTGTTTCCTCTGGGCGTGGGAAGAGCGTGTGTTTGCGTGCGCATGTGCACACATGTGTCTGTGTGTGTGTGGAGGTGGGAATAAAGTTGCTAACTTGTTGCTAACATGTGGTTCTTTACATCATAGCGCTTTTTTGTACATTTCACTGAAATATCTTGTTTGGACTCTGTAACAGCATTGTCTAATCGCCCTTTCTTATTTCCTCCTCCTCCTCTCTCCCCCTCCTCCTCCTCCAGTCAGCATATGCTGTGTCAGTGCTCAAAGAGTGTGCTAAACTGCGACCTACGGATCCCACTGTTCCTCTCCTGGCTGCCAAGGTCTGCATTGGGTCGCTACACTGGGTAAGCAAGCTGATGTAGTTCTTGTTATGGAATGGATCAGGTGCTGCAGTGACGGTGCCACAGTGTAGTTACAGTGGGGAGAAAGGGAATCCCTGTTAAAAATCATACACGCATGCATGCCTTTTAAAAAAACCATTAAAATCCCAGCAAGAAATTTTGCAGTGAGTCACTGAAATGCATTTTGTTGGCACATTAAACAAAGTGGGGAGGGTGTGGGGAGAAGCCATAGCAACCATTCTGGGGACTGCTTCTTCAACCAAGTGTCAAATTGAATTGGCTACTCTTCTTGTAGCCCCTGAAACACAAAAGTAAATAATTATGAATGGACTGTTAGACAGTTCAGGTCTGCTGGACAACTCAGTCCTTTGTTCTTGAAGTT
The DNA here is from genome assembly GCF_964199755.1 of Larus michahellis. Lineage (NCBI taxonomy): Eukaryota > Metazoa > Chordata > Aves > Charadriiformes > Laridae > Larus > Larus michahellis. The sequence goes on from NC_133898.1 coordinate 35,586,377, forward strand.
GCTGTGTCAGTGTTTTCTATTCTGGATGTGTTAATGTATGCCCTAGAAGCAGAGTGGGAGTGGAAGTCTGTGCCTGTGAAATTCTGATTATCCAAAGGAGCAGAAACATCTGTCAGTCTTTTGCTGCTTGGTTTAATTAATTGAATGGCAGCCTGCTGTTTTCACCTGTCCTCACCACGAGGTGTCCCTCCAGTCAGTGAAGGATTATAATTGCTAATGTAAGTAAAACAAAGATGCAAGAAAGCATGAAAGAAAATACTAGAAGGATCTGCCTAGATTTTGGTTAAAAGTTGTTGGGGTTAGATTTGCTGTTATTGTGTCCACTTCCCTGCTGCCTCCCCATCCTCTACATCCCTATCTGGTGAAAGCTGGTATTCAGCTGAACTTAGTTGAGCTTTATTGGTTTACACCGCTCTCAACGAGGAGATCTGGTTATGTATGTTTTTGAATGAACTATGCTGTTCAAACTATAATGGTTAGACTCGTATGTGAGTCAGCAAAAACTGCGAAGTATCTTGTTCTAGGAAAAATCTTTCCGGTCTGAGGGCCTTGAGGGAATCCTTGCTGAACTACCCAATTTAACTCACTTGCACCTTTAGCTCAATATCTAAATTTTGAGGGCTGAAAGTCATTTGGTTATATAAAATAACACTCACAGTGATTTTTTTTTTAATTTTTTTTTTAAATAAAGCAAGCAAGGTTTTTTTCTTGATTCTCAGAGATATTAAAACAATATGAAAGCCAGACATTACAACTGTGTTAAACACACTAGTATCTCTGATAAAGTTTTCAGAGCAAGGTCAACTTGTCATTAGTCTAAAACATCAGCAAGTATATTGATAATTTTTATTCTGTAGGGTCTGAAGCTAGAGGAACTTCATGGGCTCCTGCATTCACTTGGAGCCATAGTTGGGGGACTGCAAGAGCCTGACAGCTTCCCCTGGCAATTCTGCTGTCTCAGTGATTGTCAGGAGGCAAAAAAAAAATTAAACCCCAGCAGAACAGTTGTGTTAAATGTGAGGAAAATCTTTCTTGGAGGTCAGGCTAGTTTTTATCTAGGAGCCTGAATTTTAGTGTAGGAGACAAGCTTGGGGTCTCCGTGTTGCAAATAAATCTTTTACTCTTCTGCCTTCCTGCGCTGTGAACATCAGTCCAACAAGGGGAAGTCACTGGAGCCATGAAGCCAGTGAGGGAAGACGCTCTACTGGACCTGATACTTACAAACAAGGAATAACTGGTTGGGAATGTGAAGTTTGGGGGCAGCCTTGACTGCAATGACTACAAGGTGGTGAAGTTCAGGATCCTGAGAGAAGGCAGCAAGGCACATAGCAGAATAATCCATTCAGATGTGCTTTGACTAACTTTGACTACTTCTAAACACAAATAGTGACTTCAAGAAGGCTGTGGTCACTCAATACTCTCTAAACATGTGACTTCTGCCATGCCTGGCCTTTGGACAAAATTGAAATACAGTGAATGCATTTTGTGAGAATCGGTGCTAAAATCAAGATCCCTGAGACGTTCTTATGTTTAACAGGAGCAATGACATTTTAATGGAGGCACTCTACCAAACACTGGGTCATTGGTGTGTGTTGAGGTGAAAGGACAAGATTTCTGTACTGCGAGAAAAGAAATGGTGTAGAATCCTTTTTCTTTCGTGTGCTACTCCGTTGTTCATGCAGCTCTCACTACTGAGGACTAAATTTCAAATGGTACCATTAAAATCTGCCGACTGTGATGGATGAGGAGTTGAATATGAAATTATGAGCCCAAATTGAAGATGCTGGTATGCCAGGAAATGGGCAGAGTCAGGATTTGTCCTTCTCATTGGTGCTTTCCCCAACATCCTTTGGATCTGCTAACACAGCTAGCATATAAAGAATACCTTGTTACAGAGACATTTAGAAAAGAAGGTGAGACTGTAATTCAGTCACAACTCTGTCCTCAGGCATTCCAGTATCTCCAGACTTCTCATACATGGCAGAGCTGATAAAGTAACAGTGTAACTCAAAAAAAAAAAAAAAAAAAAAAAAAAAAAAAAAAGAGGAAAATAAGCTGGTTTTGATTATTGCAAAGTAAGAGGGTTTTTTCCTCTATCTACTGCTCTTTCATTGTGTGAAACACTTTCCAGTGTTTTTCAATCAGACCCTGGCTCAGAACTGGGGTGCAGTATGAAATACAAATGTGATTTCACAAGGGGGTGATTTTACTGCAGTTATCTAGAGCACAACCTTACAAACTAAAACCAAATTAAAAATATTCCTCTCCTCTCTTCCTTTCACTCAGTGGCCTATGATCTGCCCTGATACCAAACTTGATGATGGTATAGAAGAGTTTTAATTAAGGCGAGTCAGAGGGAAATCGGAGCATATTTTAAAAGAACTGAAATGATACGTTCCCACATCTCATAGTCAAAGGGATGCCTCTGATATTACTGGCAAGCTCCTGTGCCTAATAAAGACCTTCCTGCTTAGCAGAGCTGTTTTTCTAAATGTCATCCTTACAGTAATTATTTGCATTTAAATTACATGGCAATCAAATCAGAATTGAATCATTTAAACTGGAAGTGAACAAGCTGATCAATGCCAGTATAAATAGAAAGGAGGATAGACATGGCATGGGAACAGTCTAATGGACAAATATTAACAGTTACAAATACTCAAATATATCTTGTTTTTCAGAACATACAAAATATGATTAATTTCCCAATTAGGAAATATGTCTATGTACTTCATTGCTGGCTAGGCAGGAAAAGGGTGAAATCAGCTCACCATTTATCCAAATGAAACGGCTAATTTATATCCTGCATCTGTCTACTATGTGCTTTTGGTGCAGTATTGTATTCAGTTTGTTTATGGTCCATGGACAAGCAGTACTTTAGTCTTACTTCAGTTACTAGCAGTAAAAAAACTCCAAACAACAGAAGCATTTATGCAGCTGGATAATTGTACAATGTCACAAGGAGCACAGAACCGTTTCTTTCCTGATTAATCTAGTGGTCATTTAACTTGTTTTGCTGGCTTTCTACATGGTATCTCAGCATAGTTTAAGAACCACGGGAAACAAAAAATGCACCATAGTGATTTACAACACTGAGGATGCCCAGATCACATCTATGACATAATCTCTCAATGCAGAACAAATCAAAGTAAAAACATGCATACATTCACACTGTGCCATGCAAATCAGTATGTAACAGAGCCTGATGTGGAAAAGAACTAAACGCCCCCAGCTTCTGTTGTGACAGTATGACCAGATTATTAGCTGATGTAAGTTGGCACTACTCCACTGGCATATTACTGGCACCATGCTGGCTTACATCAGCAGATGATCTGCTCCATCAACCACTAGCTTTCAGGATTGGGCCTGCAGTAAACAACTGAGTGATATAAGCAATGTTTTGGTTACCTTTTTCAGAATTATAGGTTTTCACAAATATTTTTTTTAAAAAAAGAAAGGTCAGATGAACAGTAAATCGATAGTTCATTAATTTTAAAGTTTATGCCAGTTGTCTTGGAGGACCAGGAAATCTCTAAAACTAGTGGACCTGTATAGACCACCCTTGTCTGGTCAGGATGCAGGTGGACATGTACCTAATAAAGCTATGAAATACAAAGGTTTTCAGCAAAGTTGGAACTTTTATACTGTATCTAGCCTGTTACACAGGTGTTTTAAGTGTCTTTATAGTGGGCTCAGAATTACTTTTGAGGCATCATGCTGCCTAGCCTTCCAGTTTGCTGAGGTTTCAGCTCAACAGTTTGCTGAACTCGCACGTGAATGATTCTAGCAAGTGAATACAAAGCCCATTTGTGTTTAGCCAGCAGTCTTTTAGCTTTCCAGAATGCACTATGAATTTTTTGACTATTGAAGTTCAGAGTATTGTTTTAAATTTTCATAGGAAAGTTGATGTAGCTTACTATGGCGTGTGTCCATACTGAGGTTGTCCTGCCTTGGCCCACTATAAAGTCAGAGTTCCATTTAGCAAAAGGCTTGCTGCAATTTCCTCTTTCGCTCAGCCTTCCCTGGCATGACCTCAGCTGAATGCTCACTTGCCTATTTTGGCAGTGACTTTGAGTTGCAGCATGAGTTATTGTTTTTAATATTTTAATAGTGCAGTACTGTTAATTCCACTACTGATTTGGGTTCTCCAGGACCCTGTTATGGCAGGTGTTGTGAAAATACTAAAACCAGAACTTCTGCCTATAGGCAAGTGTTAAATACCGAATTTCTTAATTTTAGGAGCCTTATTTAAAGGCATTTAGGGTTACTATGATGCTTTCTTGTGCCTTTTACTCAATTGATTTCAATGGGTGCTTGTTGAAAACGCTGTAAATACGCATAGAGACAAATGGACTATAATCCTAGGATAGGCTTGAATCTTTTAGAACTCTGGTCTGACAGACAGTAGGAAGATGAGAGGCATGTTCTCATTGTTTTCATTGCCCCACAGTTGATACCACAGAAACCGTGGTGTTGTGCTAAACTTGTGTAGCACCAAATAGTGCTGGTTTTGTCAGTTAGTATGAGCTTTTGGGGGGACTTCACTCCATGGCAAAAGCTGCAGTGTCAGATGGTGCTGTGCCTTGCAGACATTTCCCTCATTTCTTTGAACTCCCCGGTTCCCATGTGCACAGTGAAGCGCTCTGCTCCAGCACTTGCTAGCAAGGCAGAGATTATGCCATCAGTCAAGGAAGAGAAGAGAGTGGGGTCGGGCCAGGCCAGACCAGACCATGCACGGTGTCATAAAAAGTAAGGAAGGCATACCATGAAGTCAATCCATCATGATGTGTGTGTAGAGGGGAGAGGTTGGCAGGATGTAGATTTAGAGCTGCATACTTCTGAGGTAACAGCTTATCATTCATTACTTTCACAGACCACTTAATCCGACAGTGCTTCTCTCTCCTTCTGTCCGTTGTTGACCCTGTCACTATAGATAATAAATGCTGTGCATGTGCTTGTACCCAGTCGCCTAGGAGCCTTGGAGTCGCATGGAAATGCTTAGGTCTTACTGCAGTATGAATAATATTGAAAGATTAAATCTAGTGCCATTATCAGAGTTATTCTGCCCGCTGAGCAGCCACTCTAGAGGACCAACATCGCTAGGGCGAGAGGTTACTGAGAAAGCAGTGAATGGTATGGAGCTACTAGAGATTTCTTCCTTCTTTTAAAAGACCTTCTTGCTTACATCACAGCTACTGTTATTGGGGCAATCCCAAGCATTTTAGACATCAAAAATGACCAAGAATTTTGCCTTCTAATTATCTCCCTTGTGAACAAACCACTATTGCTAGAGTGGAGGAAAGGCCTAAGTATTTCTAAGTGCAGGGGGCTGAGCTTACATGCAGAGTAAGTTGGTGGGCTTAGCACTGGTGACACATGGAGAAAATGCTGACTATACCAACAATAGAAAGCACAGGAATTTTTTTTTCCCCGATATACGTAGCATGATTCACCTTGTGTGCTGTAAACAGCTGTGGGACAAAACCTTTCCATCATACTATGCCTTATTGGCCACTTTCTTCCTGTGTATTTTTCCTCTTCTCTTTCTCCTTTCCCAATATTCGATTTTTATTTTTTTTCCTCTGTGAATTAGTATCTATACCTACAACCCAGTATAACAAAAATGATAAGAAGAGGTCAATCCATCTAGTTAATATCATGTGTAATTTTATGTATGCGCTTTCTGTAGGATTTGAGTCTCTTACATGCTTGGGTATCACTCAGTCTCACTGGTGGCCAAACTCCCGTTTCACTAACTTTGTCTAATATCTTAAGTCCACTGTCACTTGGCTTGTTTCCTGCCTCCTCCCTTCTGCACTCCTCTTTTTTAGCATAGTAGGTGCTATTTCAGTGCTGCTGTACGTCATCAATTTGCTGGTCCTTAATTGTTCTAAATCCACGCTGGTGGGAACTGCAGCTCCCACTTACAGTCCTGGAGGGTGTTGATTCAGTGGGGTAGGGCTTGAGCTTTTCTAAAAACAAGCTGGGTGGCAGTTGGGAACCAGCTGGGTGGCGATAGGCCAGGGGACAGCACCTGCTGTTCCCCACTCCCTTGTCAGTGTGCCCCCGGGCTTGGCTCGAGCGCACACCAAAACACATAGTCAAATAACAAGGGTGGCTGGAACAGCCGCTCTCTGTTTCAGGGGAAACATCCCCCAGGGTTATGCAGCTAACAACTGTCCCTTTTCCATCAAAGACGATGGAGGGGGTGGAAGGGGAAAAAAAACCCCAACCCCACGCTATTACGATCTTATTGGTGTTAGCTCACAGTTTGGCAGCCTATCTCTCTCCAGGTGCCACCTGTGTGTGTGTTTCTGGTGCGGTGAAGAGGTTGCTTAGCTAGTGCTTCCAGGTGCCTCCTGACAGTTTATACAGCTTGACTTCGAAATACAAAAAGTTCCTTTTAGGTTATTTTTCCCCAACATCTGCTTTCTGAGCTTTCTTCCATGCAGGTCTCGGAGGCAGGGAGCCTCTCCCTGCAACCTGTGGTGCTGCCCTTCTCTCCACCAGCCTCTCCACCAGCTATTCAGTGCAGAGTATGCAGAAGAATGTAAGAACAGTAAGGCCCAAATCAGAGGTGTATCTGTGTGGCTTTGAGACTTTGTATTTTGCTTGCTTCTGAGGAAGTAACAAATAATGATGCTAAGGAAACGGAATTCAAGCTGTTACCAGCACTCTTGATGCCAAAAGAAATATATTTTCCGTGGTGTTGGAAGCTGCCAGTGGTGCTGCTAGCAGCCAGGTAACAGCAGTACGCTGTGCATTTTGTGATCACGAAGTGATGCTTTGCCATGCCCGCTGTGGGGGAGGACATGTGGCATCTTGTGGCTTAGAGCTTACTAGCAAGGGCCTATAAGTTGCAGCAAGAAGTTTTGATCTGTGTTCCTTGCCCTTCCAATGCAGTGGTGTGTCACTTTAAGGTTGGAGTCCTTCTCTGAATGAATGAACCATTTCGGTTGCCTTCATATTGAGACTGGCCCCTGCCTTTGCAGTAAGAGTAGGAATGGATATTTTGATTCTCCTGATAAGCTTTCTGCTGCTTAGCTCACTTCTGCGTACCTCAAACTCAACTTCTGGGAGTCCCACAGGGTGAGACTTCGCATACCCGGCACCACGTGGGGAGAGGAGAAAGGGGGAGCAGCTCCTGCTGCTTCAGGTCATGTGGCAGCATGTAGGAGCTGCAGCTGGGAATGGCTGTATCTGGTGGGACCCCTTTAGAGGCCTTTCCCCCCTCCCTTTCCCATTGCTATGGCACAGACTGGAGACATCTCATATGCGTAAGGACCCCCATGATCACAGCTCAAGCTCACTACTGGTACCCTCAGGTGTACGGCGAGGGAGTTCTTACCTAGACTGGAAACTGCTAAGGGCAATTTGCACTGGAGAGTTGAAACCTCACAGTAGGTGACATGAGTGAAAGGTTTGGCTTTTCACACTTGCCCAAAATGGTTGAAGAGGAGGAGAATGGGAGAAGAGGGGGCAGATGGCAGCCACAGCGGGGCTGGCAGGGGAAGTGGCTGAGTGGCTGTAAGAAGGAAAAGTAAATGCTCTCATAAACAGAACCAGCTGTGCTGGAGTTTGCAAGGCCACTTATTTTCAAAGCAGCCTTCAGCTGACCCAAGTTTGCATTCATGAGAATTTTTGTGGCTGGTCAAAGTGCCATTAGTGTTTAATATGAATAAATGTTTACAAGAATGTTTGTGCTAGAAGTGCTTTTTCAGCCATTCTGAAAAGTTGTGGTTTTAATTATTCATACAGTAGATTAATCTGACACTCACAGGTGGCCCTGGATAACTGGCAGGCAAGAAAGCTGAATGGTGTGCTGCTGATTTATGCAGCATAGGCCATCAGTCAGAGACTGGAAACACCATCAGGTGACCATTTAGAGAAACAATGGAGTAAAGTCTCTCCAATTTTAAATGTCTCCATTTCAGCTCCAAACCTTTCATTTAATCTCTTTTTTCGTACACTCTACCCACCCCTGCCCTTGTTCACTAGTCATTAGAATTCCTTGTATAGCTCTTTCCTTCATCTGATGGAGACTTCTTGGATGAAAGTGTGTGCGGGGAAAAGAGGAGAAACAATGAAGAGAGTGGGAATATAGCTGTTTATGGTCGCAAAAGAGGTGCATAATTAATTTTCTGGCTGCAGAGATTTCATGTCTTACATAAAAGTTCCTGAAAGCCGAAGAATTCAATTATTGTTTCATGGGAAGGTTTTTTTTTGTTGTTGGCTGATTTTATTTTTTTTTTGGTTTTTTCCTTTTTCTTTGTGGCAAGTCATGGGAGGTTTTCTTCTTCCATTGCCCTAGGCTCTGGTCCAGAACGTGTTTCAGTATGGGGCAAGGAAGTCAGTAGGGATACTGACAGGATTAAGAAATCTGGAACAAATCTCAGTCTTCCTGATGTGATCAGAGTTTAAACGGTCTCCTATGAGCATCGCTGAAGTCAGCAGGATTATTTCCAGTTATTTCAGTAGTCTTTGGATTATGCTGTTAAAGATAGTCTTTGCAATTTAGTTGGTAGTCCCAAGTATCCCCCAAGGGGGTATTCCTGTTTCAATCAGTAGTTTCCAGATTCATAGTTGAATAGGCAATCAGCAAGACTGTAATGCTTTGATAGTGCTTTCAGGAAGAGTTTGATGAGAAAATATACGTTGGTCATTGGGCTGACTGACCTGAGGTTTCAGAAATTTGGGAACTATTGGTCTACATCTAGTTTGAATTGTATGGCCTCAGGGAGCTGTGCAGGTGAGAAAAAGACCCAAGCAGTGGAGATTACTCCTTCACTTGCACTTTTCAGCCTTTCTCCATGCTTACATTAACAGTAAATTTTTTCTTATGTTTGATATCATGTAATAAATACCAGCTCCTGTGTTTATGAAGCTGTTAGTTAATGTTGTCACCTGAATGTCTTCAAGTGATGTAACTAGGAGGCCCATTGACAGGGTAGTATCTCAAGTCAGGTAGATTCTGTTCGTAGGTAGCATATTAATAGATCACTGCAGAAGGGAAGTTTCTGGTCTGCTGGTGCATTTTGCTTCCAGTTCATTACAGGTGACTCCTTTTAGATGTTAAGGAGCTATGAGGTGCTGAACTCCGACAAAGCTGAGTACTAAGAGAGCACGTTTCAGTTACGTCTGCAGTACTTGCATCCTAAACAGTTGGATTTCAAACAAAAATGTATTTTCTCAAAATTAAACAACCCCCTGCTAGAAAGTCAGTTATCATGTAATAAAAATTTCCAAAAGGAGGATTTTTTGGATAGTGTAATGCTGTCTGGTTTTTGATTAGAGATGACTCTGATTATGGGTGACAGGATCTGCAGACTATCTTGTACAAAAATGAGGTCTTCCTGCAGGCTTTGTGTCTTTCAAGCATTACTTTCAGCTTTTGCTTGCACCTCTCCAACCTGCACTTTTCCAGATATGTACAATCTATAGGTCTTAGTCTTTTCTACTTCTAATGGGTGAGTGATGTTAATGAGACTTTACGGTTAGAAATGAGGAACACTATTCTGTAATTAAATATTAAAATTATTTTTTATTTAAAATTCCCATTAACTCAGATTCTAAAGATACTAAAGCTTCATATTTTTATTAGACTTAGATCTGTGTGATCAGCTGGAGAGGAAGGTTAGGGGGAGCAATCTCTACTGCAGTAGAGGAGACCAGATTACGTATTTCACCATTTTGGAGGCTGATCCTGAGAAGTTGTGACTGCTTTCCCTTCTTTTTACACTCTGTAATATAAAATGCATTTTCAAGCAAGTTGTGTCTTTGAAAAAGATGCAGAATGGGGTTGGTGTGGTGTGAGCTGCTAAGGTAGTGTGGCACTTCAGATCAAAATTTGTGTCCTGAATTTGCTGCCTCCGTCTTGTGGCAGGAGAACCGCAAGCAGCAGCTGAACTCAGTTTGCAGTGAAGTGCTTTCTTATTTTACTCTTGTAACATTTTAAAAGGGAGTAAAAATACGCTAAGCTTTAAATGCCTCATACAGCAAAACTAAATGGTCTTTCTTTGGAGGTAGAAACTTCTTAGACCTTTCATTGTACTGCTAGGATAGCATATAAGTAGTCAGTTGGTCCAACGTTTGTATTTAAGGTTGCATGATCATTGCCCGCTACAACTACCCAAAAGGAGGCTATAGAGAGGTGGGTGTTGGCCTCTTCTCCCAGGTGAATAATGACAGGACCAGAGGAAATGGTCTGAAGTTGCAGCAGGGGAGGTTTAGATTAAATATTAGGAAGAATTACTTTACTGAAAGAGTGGTCAGGCACTGGAACAGCCTGCCCAGGGAGGTGGTTGAGTCACCATCCCTAGAGGTATTTAAGAAACATCTAGATTTGGTGCTTCAGGGCATGCTCTAGTGGCAGAGATTGTAGGAGGTTTTTTTGTGTGTGTATGGTTGGACTCGATGATCTCAAAGGTTCTTTCCAACCATGAAGATTCTACGGTTCTATGACTGAAGTGTGCCTAAAGGGAAATACAAGAATAAGATAGTGTCCTTCATTAACCTTAAACATCTGGAAATAGTTTGGGATGGATGCTTAAATCAAAACCAGAACTTTTCTCAGAACTGTACCATGTGCATCAAGGTCTGCTAATTTGACCTTCTACGTCTTCGTTTCCATTTACTGTGTGATCATGGCACTTACTGTGATCACTGAAAGCCCTGTGTGAATGGCTCTCAGATCACTTACGGGTAAGTTTAACGGGATCATCTTATTGAAGCAAGTACAGAGAAAATACCTGTAAGTCACAACCTACCTCTTTTGCAGCTGGAAGAAGGAGAATACTTTGCTAAAATGGTGATAGACCTTGGTGAGGATGCTGGAGAGGCCCTAGCAAAGGGTTACCTGGCACTGGGCCTGACGTACAGTCTTCAAGCTACTGATGGTGAGTTATCCTGTTTGTCAGGTATGTTGTATAGAAAGCATCTGTTCAAAGTCTTCAATGCAAGCAATGGAAATTTATTAGAAACTCTTGCTTTTAGTGATGACTGGACACGGGAAACAGTCATATTGCAAGACAAATGGGGACTGTTCACTTGCTCAGAGGACTGTCTGCTATGGTAATGAAGGTCAAGTTTTTAGGTAAAGGAAGAAATGCAAATCATTACTTAGGAGGTGATAATTTGACTGTAGCCAACAACGCTTGCTGTGCTCTACTTGGATATTTGTAATACATTTCTTTTGTTTATTTACACAACAAAATGTCAAACTTTCCATCTATTTTCATATTTTTGTCACCCACACATAAATCACATAAAGAAATACAATCCAAAAACTGCAGTCAGAAATGCCTGACTTCAGTTCCTGGTGTGATACTGATTCCCCACAGAGATTCAACCTCTCTGTGATGTCGTTTCTTTCTCTGCTTAGAAGTAAACAAGATAAAAATATCTGCCTTGCTGGTACATGTGAATGTTGACTAGATACACACCAGTGAATGCAAGACGTATTATTTTTAATGCTGCTTGCTTGGGTTTTGAATGACTGGACAATGGGCTCCTGCAGATTTGATGCTTGGTAGCCAGAAGAGCTTGAAGTCCCAGTGTTTGGGAGAGTTATAGCTCTGACCTTCATCAGGCTCACAGGTGGGAACAGTCTTTGTTTCTTCTACAACTTCTAACATAGTTTCTTTGAATAATGGCTGAGCTAGTGTGTTTCCTAATCAGTTTGGCAGTCCTGCCCACATGCAAGCAGTGGCTTTTCTGTTAGATGGGTCCCACAGAAAGGCACCAACTTCTTCCAGCAAAAGAGCCTGAAACAAAGCTAAAATGGCTGTATGGTATCATGGAAGTATGCTGGCCTTGCAAGGTACACCAGAATTCTGCAAGGCATGTGTATGAGGAAGTGGCTTGTGCTCTTGGTAGTGCAAGTTGGTGTATTTTTTTAGCGAGCCATATCTGATCAGCAGTTCTGAGAACTGCTTTCCAACACGGAGGCTAACAGGCACTGTAGCTCTCTTCAGTTCTCCATTTCTCTGTCGCAGAATAGTTCCCCCTAGAAAGTTTGTGTCAAGAAACGGATGTCATTCCTAGCCCGAACTTTCTCGTATATATATTTTTAAAGTTCATTAAACATTGAGTTCTGCTTAACAGCCTAGCTTTTTAGGGCATTTTGCCTAGATTTTGTTTAAACTGTCCCTAAAGCTATACAAGATTCCAGAGACTATTTTCAGAGATAGAAGGTTTTCTATGTTAGCCCATTACGGTCTATTTGTTATCCTCAGTATGGAAAGAAGGGTGATTTCTAAAGAATGGAGTTGTAGAGGCATGTGCTGTACTCTAGCCTTAAAAATACTTTGATGCAGCAAAATGCGAGTTCGAAACTTTTCTTCTGGAAGAGAAATCTTCTCTGAGTTTTCAACAGATTAGTTCAGATGTTGTGATAAGCGTCCTTTTTAATGTAAAAGAAACAAGTCCTCACTGCCTTGGATTATTTTCCAGATTAGCATCTGATTTATGTCATAAAACAGGGGAATATCTGCCTTCTCCTTGTATCTCTAGCCTTTAAGTCAATAAGGCCAGTCACTCAGTTGAGGGAAGTTTTTCCCTTGAGAAAATGGATTAAGTCCTTGTAAAGCATACTTAAGATGATCATGAATATGGAACAGCATTTTACTAGAAAATGTCAAATTTGCACTAATGAGACATTTTTCATTAGCTTTGTTAAAAAATAGCTTATCACAGTGAAGAAACAAGAATAGAACATGCTGAAAGGAAGATAGCAACTCCCCTGTGCAGTCCTGCTCATTCCATCAGTCCTGTTTATTATTGTGTTTATACCAGTTCATAGTGACATATACAGACACGGTGTCAAACATCTGTGTATATATATGATTTCTATAACTTTCCATTGGAGCTGACTTTCAGTGAGTCAGCATTTTCAATAGTAGCTAAGTGCTCCAGAGACATTTGACCAATTGCCTTATAAAGTTTGCAGCATTATATCAAGATGCCTTCCATCCAAGGTTAGGCTTTGTTATTTAATATATCCTCTTAGTAAATATTTGTCCTCCTGTGTGACAAAGGCACTGAGGAGTTGTATTAAAGCCTTTCCCTTGTGACCTGCAAAAAGCACGTGCTAAAAAGCAGATTCAGAAGAGAGAATCCTACTGAGTGACAATTCAAATAACTTGTGGGAGCGTTTGATAAAAAGTCGCTTTACAACTATTAGATTTACTCCTGGATGACTTCCTGAAACTTATGCTGGGAAGCAGTATGTGTAGCTTCCTTGTTCTTAATGTCTAATTACATGTTTCTTGAAATAAGTCTCATTGAAGTAGCTGAAAGATGTGTCCTCAGAGGAAGTTATTGCCACTTTTGCCTCACTCTTAGAAGCACAAATCTTTTGCTCATACACCATGTCCATCTATTGCTATGCTAAATTTTCAGCAGATCTGTTCCCAGTGGGTCAATGTCAACAGTAAACCTTTCTCATCCTCTTGTAGTTCCAGTTTTGATATAAGCTGTATTGTCAGCTTTGCCTCCCTTAGGTCTGGTGCAGAATCCATTGAAGACACAGGGGAAGGTGAGATGAATTTAACAAAGGCTAAAGCAGAAAGGCCAGGTTGAGAATGTGTTGTGAAATACAAGTGCTGCTCTTATCTCACATCACCACCTCACATCTTGTGAAATCTTTGCTGATTTAACAGACTCTCTATCTTTCAGAGATGAGTGTTCTGTATCTCTGTTTTCATTTAGAATTTTGGTATAAGGCCACGAATCAGGGACTGAATTGGAAGCTTTTTCTATCAGTCCTTGTGGATTTTATAAATAATCAGTACACTGACAGCACTGGTTAATGTTAAAAAAAAAAATAAATTAGACATTGCTTATTAGTGAACAAACCCATCATTTTTGCTTCTGGAGATAACAGTCAGTACCTGCAATCTTTAATTATAATTCTGGGTGCTAAAACTATGTCTTGCTATATTAGGTGTCTTAACACAAGGGAATATTTTTTGAAACCCACTGATAAGTGCAAAAGGGTGCATGTGCACTAATGTGTCTGGATCAGAAATGGTTTTTTTTAAGTCCATCTCTGTGATCCCCACTTCTGAATTCCTTCCCCTAAAACTAATGTGCTACATAAATAGACCTGATTATGCTGCAGCTGCTAATGGGTGTTCAGTCCGTGGGACAAGACTAGAACTAGACCCCTGTCCCTGTGTTTGTAGCGTTGATGCTCATCCTCAGCATTAAGTGTTTCACTCCATGCATTCACACCTACTGTGCTGCACCTGCTTGCTAACACAGAACTTGACCTCCTCTATTTTCAAGTGTGACTTTAGAGCTTTGTATTTAGGTACCAAAATGTTGCTGAAGATCCTGTTCACTTCTGGTAAGGCTTAAGATCCTTTAAAAACCTAGAGTGCTTTAGAAAACAAATCTTGGGCTCCTAAGGTGGCATTTACAAAAGTACTGTGTCTTACAGGAATAACCACTGAAGTTTCAGAAACTTAAAATCCCCCGTGCTCTCTGCCTTACTCTGGTCAGACTCTGCTTTGCAGGTTATTTTAATCTAAGTAGTGTGTCATACTGTGTTTTAGTTGGTAGAACTGTAGGAGCTGCGCTTGCAGTGAGTAAAGTTGGGTAGAGGCTAAAGAATTCATTAGTGCTGTTAACCTCAAAGAATGGAGCACAACTTTTAGACATTTAGTCAGACCTGCCTAATTCTGTTTCCTTGGTGCAAACTTTTCTTTGTCTGAAGTGAGACCTTTTCAGTGATACAAGTGGGTTGCAGTGACTGTGACTTCTTTGAACAATTGCATGGGTAGGGCATCCACAACTTCTCTGGGCAACCCATTCCAGTGGCTCACGACCCTGATAGTAAAGAATTTCTTCATTATATTTAATCTAAATCTTCCCTCTCTTAGTTTAAAACCCTTACCCCTTGTCCTATCACTACATGCCCTGGTAAAAAACTCTATTTTTCTTATAAGTCCCCTTTAAGTATTGAAAGGCCACAGTAAGGTCTCCCTGGAGCCTTCTCCAGGCTGAACAGCCACAACTCTCTTAGCCTTTCTCCATAAGAGAGGTGTTCCATCCCTCTAACCGTCTTCATGGCCCGCCTCTGGACCTGCTCTAATAGGTTCACGTCTGTCTTGTACTGGGGGCCTCAGAGCTGAACATAATACTCCAGGTGGGGTCTCAGCAAAGCAGAGGGGGGAAAATCACGTCCCTTGCTAAGCTTCTTTTTATGCATCCCTCCCCAAATCACTTTTCTTTCCTTTTTCTTCTAATTTATCTCCTTTAGCTGTAAAGGCCCTGTAAACAGCATGGTTAACATGCAGCATCAGTCCTCAGTATTGTCAAACACAAATTTCAGTGTGTTTATCCAAGTCAGACACAAATCTAGAGACGGACAACCAAATTTCCAATTTAGTTGTAGCTAAAGATGCAGTTCATATTGTGGGAGGTGGGACTCACATGCAGTAGTGCAGAGGCAAAGCTGACTAGTTGTAGAATAATCACTTCATTTCCATAACATATTTTGTGCTCTTTCTGACTAAAAGATGAACATCAGTCAAACGTCTTACCAGGTGGAACCTAAAAGTTCTCCTAGCTTTTCCATTAGATGTTTATTTTGGGGGGCAAATCGTAAAATTTCTTTCTGTCTTCCTCATTGTGTGGCATTTCCAGAACTGCTCTGTAACTTACATAAGGAATATTGTAGTTTCCTTGAGAAACAGAATCTGACATATTTTTCTGGATGAACATTTCCAGCTATGATCAAATCCTTTCTAGTGTCTCAAGCATTTTTATGTTTACACCAATCTTGATTCTTTTAATTTTTTCTCTCAGTTTTCCTCCACTGTTACATGTTTCCAGTATTTGGCAGTGGACCCGAATACTCAATTTAAGGCTATTAGGAGTGAAGTATTTCCAGCTACTTCTAATAAATGCTGCATTTTGCATGAAAGCTCATGTCTTCAAATATATTCTTTAAACTGCAAACTTTTTGCTCCATTTTTACTAGTTAGAGTAGATTTTGTGACATAAGCAATTTTTCATCTTCATGATTTGGGAAATCCTGAAGATTGCTGTTCCTCCCAAATGAACCAGATGGTTTGAAAAACTGTTGGAAGATGTTGGAATAAAAAAGGTCTGACCACTATAACTACTTTGGCAAAAGAAACTACTTTCAAAGTTTCCCTCACTAGCATGTTGCAGAATCCAAAGAAACTGATTACCATTGTACGTCTTGTAGAACACAAATCTTTCCTCTTAATAACTTTTAAGAATACTTGACTTTTGTGTGGTGTTATTGCTTAAGTATATACCACTTACTACCTTCCTGTTCTGGAGCTTACACTGACTTGACGTGTGAAGTCAAATATATTCACAGGTGGACGTTTGCTGATGGATTAAGTACTCATCACTTCTTTGTGCTGTTGATTAGTAGCTCTCAAATTCAGGACAGGCAGAACAAGAAACAACTGCTATGCAAAATCTGAAAACCAAGATCCAGAACAAGACAGCTAGCGTACTTCTGAAAATTATCACTAGCTTTCCAGATATTTTGGATCTGAGAAAGCCATACTTCTCTAAGCTCTTCCTCTGTTCCCCTTGCTCTTGAAGATGGTATCTTATGATACCCTGGCATAACAAGAACTTGTTTCTTCTCCTTTTATGGTTTTAGCTAGGAATTAATTCACACATTGAGAAGTGAATGTAGCGGGCAAGATCCTTTAGTCAAGCAATTAGAGGCACCAAGGAAGGCATTAGTGGCTAATGCCACACCTGAAGTACCCTAAAAGTCTTTTGTGGCCTCAAGGGAGGTGGTGTGTTGTCAAGGGTTTTGTTGTAGAGCTGTAAATTTGGCTGCTGGTGTTCCCTGTTCAACCTGCAACACCCTCCTACATGAAGATGATGGTGGCGATGGGTCTGTATCTGAGTGAGAATATGCTACTAGTTACTGCTTTGAGCACATACACCAACTTGGCAGAGGGCCTGTTGTGCTCTTAGTATCTCATTAGCATATGTCCCCTTCTCCTCCTAGACCCCTTAAGTGGCATATGTAAATAAAAAATGCTTTGGCATTTCAGACAAGAGAGTTGGAAGAGTCTTTAAAAAAAATGAAATTGAGAATTCAGGTTAAAATATGGGGTTTGTTCTTTAAAAATGAAATGGCATATTTTCCAGCCATGAGCAGATGCACCACCGGATTTCTACAGTTTTTATGCTCCCAGTCTGAAATACTCTGTACACGTATAACTATTTATTTAATCTGAAACATTGAATTCAACTCTTAAATGGCATTGTATCTTGTCCTGCAGCTACTCTGAAGGGCACTCAGGATGAATTAAACAAGAAAGCACTTCAGACTTTGGAGAGGTGAGTAGGGATCTTGCAGATATTTGCATTATGTATTTCTTTGGATGAATTCAGAATAATTGTTGGTTTTAATGGTTTTTTCTTCTGCATAAGGCTTCCTCGCCTGAAAGTTTAAAAACAGTTCAGTAGATTTCAGCAGTAGTGTGTCAAAACTATTCCTGTGATGGCTAAATGCAGCGATGATTTGGTTGAATATCCAAGGTAAGAGCACCTGTTCTGCCATTAAACAGAAATAACCTTAGCCCCAAATTAGCTGCAGCCAGAACTACGGTGCTGGGGGATACAACTTCCTTACCTGCTGTGTGGAAAGCTAGTTTTGTCTCTGTTCTTGCGTGAAGCAGGCTTAAACTCCTTTTTCCTTCATGGTGGGAAAGTAGCTTCACCACCAGGGTGTAGGCTGCTATGGGGTGACCTGGCATCAGTGCACTTAGCAGGGAGGGGATGATTGCTGTTCTAGTGAGTGTTTGCATGAGCGGTTGTATGAAAAGGGAGCTACGGAGCTAGCAGTACAAAGTCATCGCCATTCACCTGTTCTTCACCACTGTATTTTGTGGGGGAGTCTGATTCAATGGCTCTGCCCTGAAAGTATCTGTGAATTAAACTCCTCTGCAGCAACAGTTACCCAAGTAAAAGTGCTTGGGTTAAAAAATGTTTTTGTCCATTCTGTTGTGGTAGAGAGGTGAGGTGTGAGCTTCCTGACCCTGTTACAACTAAGTTACATCACCCAAAATATACTAGGCGGTGTTTGGGCAGTTAACATTGCATATGTAAATGCCGACAGACTTTGGATGGCAACTAAATGGAAGCTAATATGGTCTAAGTCTTGGGCTGAAGTTCTAATTCTGGGTTTGCTGTGGTCATAAATACATTACAAAAGTGAAGAAAATTTGAGATCTCTGGTATCTCAAAGTACAGATGTAGCAGGTTGAACGTGTTACTGGATCTTAGCTGTTTTTCTGATGCTGAGCAAGGAGGAGTCCAGCATGTTCATCTTACACTGGTTTTGCATTGGTTCCAAGAGCATGTAGTAAGTTGAAACCAGTAATGTAGTTCTGGACATTTACGTTATGGAGATCTGAAAGACAAAATTTAAAAAAGCTATTTATTTGGTCACTTTTTAGGTCAGGAGTATACTTTAAGTCATGCTAGTTCCTGGACTCCAATGTAGTACTTTTAACTACTGCACAATTTTGATGTAATTGCAGCGCTGCAGTGCTTTTAAACTGCATTTATTTTTATCCTTTGACCTTTCCTACTGGCTGCGACTTGCTTTCATGGTATCTTAACTCTAGCTAGGAAGCAGTCAAGCTTCTAGCCAAACATTAGGTACTCAAACTTCAGCCAACAGGGATGTTGTGACAGTGAGGTCGTTACTAGTGTCTTCCAAAATGCCTGAATTTTGATTTCTTTTTTTTCTTTTCCTTGTTTTCACCTGTTTTTAAAGTACATGTATGATCTGTCAGGCCATGGTTTGGCTTGTAGTCTTCTTTATAAGTGGCATTTTCAGCTGGAGGCTTGGAGCAAATATTCTTTTAATACCTTTTGAGGAAACTGAACAGTAAAGTAACAACACTTTGTTTCTTTCCAAAAGCACCGTTAATCTCTTCTCCTGTACACCCATGTGAACTTTCCCCTGTT
Organism: Larus michahellis; assembly: GCF_964199755.1. Classification (NCBI taxonomy): domain Eukaryota; kingdom Metazoa; phylum Chordata; class Aves; order Charadriiformes; family Laridae; genus Larus; species Larus michahellis. The sequence continues at coordinate 35,605,358 of NC_133898.1, forward strand.
ATTTACTGTTGGAGGCTGCTGAACGTTTCACAGGAGCTGCTTGCTAAAGAGGCGGCTCACCCTGCGCCAACAGCTTAGGACAAAGCTGGGTTCTATCTTGTGGCGTCTTGTTGTTGTTTTGGGGTTTTTTTTGTTTTGTTTTTGTTGTTAGGGTTTTTTTGTTTAAAATGGGGGGAGAAATTAGTGACTTGCTTGTACTAATTGCACCGTGATGCTTTTGGCATTGCTTCAGAATCCTTGAGTGCTACCTTGACTTGCAGAGTTACAGGACACATCCAGTCCATGCTTTTGCCAAGAAAGGTTGGACTAGATGATCCTTGAGGTCCCTTCCAACCTGGTATTCTACGATTCTATGACTCTATGATTTACATTAAATTCATTAGTTCTAAAGGCATTAGTTACAAAAGTCAACTCCAATAGCTTCTTGCTCACAGGCCAAGATGGCGTTTGAGAAGTGTCTGCTATTAAAACAGTATGTGGTTTGTTTCCTGAAGTAATTCTTTGATTTTTGTTTCTTTCTTTGTTTATTATTAGCAAATGAATAGTTTTGGCAGGGTTTTAAACCACCAGCCTTGTCGGCCTGTCGTTTGTCCCTCAGAAGGACATTAATCGTGCTTGCTTTGGGCAGGGCAATGCAGGTGCAGGCTTCCCTGGTGTCCTGGAATGCAGCCCAGAAAGAGGTTAGGAATGTCGGTTGGCTATGAGGGACCTTCCTCTTCCCCATCTCTCCCATGTGAAATGACTTCCCCGTGCCACAGAGCTAGGAGTGAGCTCTCTGGGTCAGGGAGGGGATAATCCACTCGTCCCTGGGCTGGGCTGGCAATGTGGCATGAGCCAGTGCCCCACATTGCTCCTGGGTTAGGTCCCCAAAACACTATCTTCACATTGCCTTGGTTAATGGCTTCTTCACAGGCTAGCAAGCTCAGACCGCAGTTTGATGCTTAGCATAGTCTGAGAGGGACAGTTGTGCCCTGGTTTTCCATCCCTGTTCCCTGTCTGCGTAAGCCTGTGTGAAGGGCCTGCACGTCTGTTTCTGGAGACACTGCAGCCATCACTAGCCAAGGGATCACCGCAGTGCCCAGTGACTGCTATGGACTAGAAGGTAATATCTGAGAGACCCAAACTGGAGAAGTAAGGGCCTTGGTTTTGGTCAAGGCTCAGCTCCTGCCACCAAATCCTCATTCCTCCGTCAGTGTATTCCCTTTCCAAATTAGGAGCCTACTGTCAACGATTAGACTAGAAGCTGCAGGGTGGAGGGTGTTTTGTGTGTTTGAGCATCGGCTCACATCATGGGCTGCTGATCTTTAGTCCTCTACATGCTTATAGTCACAATAATAGCAGAAGCAATTATTACTTATTCAGTGCTAACCTAACCCTCTCCTATTGTTTGAAAAGTGGCAATATAGGAACAAGTTGGACAACTGTCTCCCTCATCTAAATTACCTAAAAATAATGCTTTAATGGGTTTATCATGAGTGAAGAGCAACTTTCTTCATATCAGTTATTGAAGTTCCAAAACATTAAGTGGCATTTAATGACGGAGCGTGTCAGTTATAAGATGGTGGCACTTGTGTTTCTCATACTCGTTCCCTGTGAGCCTGGCTTAGCCAGGCCAGCATTTTTTGTCTAGTTTCGGTGTGCTTACCATTACTGGACCAGTTTTCTGTAGGATAGGACTGGGTTTTGTTCTGTGCTTGTGTGTGACTCGTGGTGAAGGGAGTTCTGGAAAGTACAATCTAACAGTCACTTTTCTCTTTCTATTGTGTGGTCGTCCCTAAAGAGCACGTGACTTGGCCCCAGAAGATCACCAGATCATCCTCTACCTATCACTGCAGCTGGCTCTTGTCAGACAGGTACGTGCAATAATTGGCAACCACTGAGTTATGAGAGGGCAGGAGAAGGACAGTCCCATTAAACAAGACCCAGATGTGCTAAACAGGGTCCCTTCCTTACTATGTTGTAATCGGTAACAATCAATCAGAACATGTTTGTGTGAGATTTTTTTTTTTAAATTATTATTATTTTTAAAATAGTAATTCTGTAGCACGCAGAATGACCTCTCCTAGGGCATGCATTCAGCTGTGACTCGTGAGCAGTGCTGTTCCCGCTTGGAGCAACTTTGTCTGGGTGGGGCGAGTGAGGTGTATTTATTCCTGTTCCCTGAGTATCATGCTGTGTCCCTGCTGCAGGCCGCTCCAAAGGCTCTCTCATTACTGCCCAGTTCTGTATCACGCCAGATCGCATGCTCTCTGCACTGGATTGGTTTATTCCATACTTGGGCACATTCAGCGTTAGGCTTTGACGGGCGCTGGAGCTCTGCAGCGAGTGGGATTAGTTGGCGTTTGAATGCTGCTGCAGGTGTTAACTCATAAAAATTAAGCTGATCAGAAAATACACTGCACTGCCTTTGAGAAAAAACATTTGGGCTGTGCTTTATTTTTTCTGTCCCTTCTTTTTATAATTGGGATGTGATTTATTTCTCTGTCCCTTCTGTTTAAAAGCCAAAGTCTTTATTGGAACAGCCCCTATTTTTTAAATGCTTCTATAGCTAGATTTGAAATTTCATCATCATAGTTTCCTTCTTTGGCAGGCTTTCTGCTTGCTGCAGTTTTCTCTCCTTACTCTACACTACAGAGTCAAACTGTTGGATCCTTCTTACTTTCCTCAGCTAATTAGGGGAGCTGTGTGTTCATTAGGTTAAGCTAATTGTTCCAAGAGAGCACACTCTTGATAATGTCACTTTTGTAACCCTTTCATAATGAGAGCAGTGTGTTGTGAGGAAGCCTGCAATAGGACAGGATAATTAAAATGGCTTATTTAACTTTCTCATCTGCCGACTGGCTGCTTTATGATGCAGTTTGCTCGAGGTCTTTCATTAAAAAATATTCAGCTACCCTTCTTTCTCTCACAGCTTTTGCCTCTTAGGGAGGTTGTCTGATCTGCTGCTTCTTCTGCTTCTTGCCATGAGTAAAAGCATTACAGCTTTTCTGCTGTTATCCTTAAAAATAAAATCAAGATTTTTGTGGTCATTGGTTCTTTGTTGTTTTCGCTGTTATTGGTCCACTGCATTTTAACTCATTACCCTTTCTTTTTTTCCAGTTGTAGCCTGTCTTTACAGTGTTGTTTTGTATGTCTCATTTCATCATTTCCCTTCCCTCCTGTTCTTTCCCATTCAGTGTCTTGTCCTCACGTTCACTTTCTCTTTAGTCTGCCTCACCTCTGTATTTTCATCCTTGATGTTCTGCCATTTGCCCCTGCTACCATAGATGTGTGATCTAAGTGTGTTATATGGTGTCAGCCTGGCCCCTGCAATGCTGCTCCTGCTCTTCTCCATCTAGTGAGATATAAATCTTTAACGCATGCTTGGAGAGAGAGGAGATACCGGAGACATCTTTATTTTTAGACTGCTGTAAAATATCCTACTCTTCTTTTGCCAGTTTACTTAATGATAAACATTTGGTAATGCATTTTTAATATCCTTAATTATTTAAAGTATCTAATATATTCTCTTTCTGATTAACTGAAAGATAAATGATACCTTTTTTTGATAGATTGCATTAACTATTGAACGTCGCAGTTAGGGCTTTCGTCAGGCGATGCTACAGTACCAACAAATCCTAACAACAGTAGGTTATAATATAATACTTTACTGTTATTCTCAACAAATAGGCCTTTTTATTTCTATAGTCAAGGTCAATAAAGGAGGTAACCTTACCCAACACTGAAAAATCTGGGTATCAGCTTGCATAGGTAAGAAAGCATTTTCATGGAACAAAGCAAGAGAGGCAGCTGACCGGTAGAGTGCCAGGCAAAGTTGGAGCAATTTGTCTTCCTTGGAAGACTCTAAAATATTTCCAGTAGCACTTGTCTCTGTCAGCACTGGGCAAGGGAGAGGGTAAATGGAAAAGCATAAGCTTCCCTCTGACACGCAATGAGGACGTGACAAGAAGAGGAATGGTTATAAAAGGTTTTTGCAGAGTTGGCAGTTGAAAACCACAAGCAACCAAAATGAAAGATGATGATGTGCTTCGTGCTTGTGTGTGTGGCTCTGTGTCTTAAAGAGCAGCACAGTCACTGGGAGGAGTCTTGGAGGGTCTAGAATCATAGAATAGAATCATAGAATAGTTTGGGTTGGAAGGGACCTTTCAAGGTCTAGTTCAACCCCCTCTGCAGTGAGCAGGGACATCTTCAACTAGATGAGGTTGCTCAGAGCCCCGTCCAACCCAACCTTGAATGTTTCCAGGGATGGGGCATCTACCACCTCTCTGGGCAACCTGTGCCAGTGTTTCACCACCTTCAGCGTAAGAAATTTCTTCCTTCTATCTAGTCTAAATCTTCCCTCTTTTAGTTTAAAGTCATTACCCTGTGTCCTATTGCAACAGGCCATGCTAAAAAGTTAGTCCCCATCTTTCCTGCAGGCCACCTTTAAGTACTGAAAGGCTGCAATTAGGTTCCCTGGAGCCTTCTGTTCTCCAGGCTGAACAACCCCAACTCTCTCAGCCTGTCCTCATAGGAGAGGTGCTCCAGCCCTCTGATCGTTTTTGTGGCCCTCCTCTGAACCTGCTTTAGGTCAGCCCCACAGTGTTTTAGGGTGGACTTTTCAGAAAAATACAGAGTAGAAGACCCTCTCCTGTAAGGAGGGTCTCAATCTGGTTTCCCCTCAAAGTTGAAGTGTCCTGAGGCCAAGGTCAGTATTTGCTATGGTGGCTATCTACACCTGCAGTGCCGGGCTGGCAGCCTGCCGAGCCGATAGACGAATGAGACTTGTAACACCCAACTCCCTGCAGCTGGTTCGGCTGCTTCTCCTGTTTCTGTGGTAACAGCATTTGGATCAGCAAAAACAAGGTAGAATGAACATTCTAAAGCTCACTGATTTTAATGCCTTGCCTTGTTTTTTAGCAGGCCAGTTTCTATGGAAATGACTCTAGAGAGTTAGCGCTTTTGTTAATTTTAAGTCCTGGTTCCCTTCTCGGTTTTGGTGGTGGTGTTGTTTTTGACCTTGAATGCAATGTAAATTGGTATTGGATACATAAAAACAACATATGGGGCTTTCGTACCATTTTAATACTTGGTTTGATTTGACCTTTCTTTGCATGAAAGTAGAAAGGGAAAGACAGCCAGGGGCCAGCAGCTGAGAATTAGAGGTCTCGCTTATCAATTTCATCTGTGGACTGCCAACAGACCTGAAGTTTCAAGTGGCAATATCCAAAATACACCTACTGTCTTCCATAGAGCCTGGATGTAAAAATAAGATAAACATTGGTTAAGACACAACAGAAAACATTTCAGCTATTTTCTCCACGGTTTTTATTCTGGTTTCAAGAAGGCGAGACAGCTCCCTTTATTTTGTCCCAGGAGGTGCTTCTTTCAGCGACTGCTGGGTGTGGGTAGTTCTGGTCTGTTTTCTCCCAGACCAGCTAGTGCCTCCTCTGATGAACAGTAACACGCTGCTTTTCTGTCTAGGTCCTGGCCTAGATTTTTCTGGTGATCAAAACCACCTTGCAGTAAAAATTAAGTAATAACTTAACTCACAGATACGTCTGCGCCTGCTTTCCTGAAGTTCTGGTGGACTGTAGCAAGTCTGTTTTCAATGGAAGCTCTTGCCAGGCAATAAAGCTTTCTCATATAAAGCTTTTCTATAATGCCTGTGCTATAAAAAGAGATGGAGAGGATAGTTTTAATGGTTAATTAACTGTAACGCACAACTGATGTGAAATTATAAGGCCTGAAAACTCCTTTTATGAGATCCTGTTTCGTTTACCATTCTAAGTATTGCAAGTGCATGCTAGTGTTGGGAATTATTTTTAATGCTCATACTGTTTTCCCTTTTATACCTACAGTTGTGACATCCCAGCATTGTTTTTAAGGAAGCATATAGCATTATTGAAATAAATCCTATTATATGAGAGGCAGCCTAAACAATCCATATTGTGGTATTATTTTGGTAGTGCTGGTAGTGCTGCAAGATGCTATTTCTGGCTTACTGCAGTATCTTTGCTTCTTAATCAGTGCGATCGGAATATACCTGTATGCCATGCGGAACACGTGTGGTATATTTATTAACAGAAAGATGAATCAGAGAAGGGTAGCATCTTCTAATTACAGGCCCTGTTTAGACTGGCAGTCCAGCTGAAATAAGATTACTTTAAAGCTCAGCACTTGTAGGGAATTTAAACTGGCAGCCTACCTCTGATGCAACCCTGAAGTTTCAGGGGGCCATCTGGGCTGCTAGCTTCCATCTTTCTCGTATTACATAGTTACTTAAATAAATAAGCTGTGGCATCTGTCAATAGATTGATGATCTCTGCTTTTCAAAAGAAGTTTGTGTTGACTGCTACCAAATATCTTGCTTTTACTATTCTAGAAACTTATTTTGTATTTTATTGTACCTGGGCTGTTGCAGGTTGTTGTTTTCTATAGTGCTTCCTGTAAAGGAATAGAGTCTCTTCATATTATTTATTAGAGGGTATTTTATCTATGTTTTTTCCACCATTTCTAATTATGCAGCAGTACTGTGTAGGCTACTAATGGTGTTACAGCACTAAGGAATCTTTTGGGGCTTAAGTTAAACAATCAGGTATCATGATTAACTTCCAAAACCAGCCACTGCCTGTGACTCTGATGGTACTAGAGGGAAGCACTGAAATTAGATGTAACCATTGGAAACCCTATGCTACAGAACAGGGGAAAATTATTTTAGATTATGTCTATTTCAACAGCATGTGACTGCCTGTTCAAGCAGGCACAGGTTGGCAGGAGTGACCATAACTGACTTTTGTGCTGCTTTATTTCGTGTGTGTTGCAACAGAGTCAGAGAGCTTCCTTGACAGCTGGCCTCTGTTAGGGGTATGAACTTGCAGTTGTGCGATCATCGGACATTTACACATATAAAGCAAAGTCTCAGTGACTTAGTTTGCACATTTGCATGCAAGTAAGGTCAAGTATCCTTACAGTTTCAAAGTCCCTCAGTAAAGGCACTAGTTGCAAGTATCATTCTCTGTCTGATGCATGCTAGCAAATTAGGATCACCTTCCCAAGTCTTTGAATAGAATCATAGAGTAGTTGAGTTTGGAGGGGACCTCTGGAGATCACTCAGTTCAGTCCCTGCTCAAAGCAGAGTCAGCTGGAATAGGTTGCTCAAAGCCCCCTCCAGTTTGGTTTACAGACTTTCTTTTTCTTCTAATGAACTTACTGTTACCCAAACTTGGAATTCCTTTATGACTACTTGTGCAGGTCTGAGGCAGAGGTATAGAAAAAATAAGAGATGTTTTTAGGCCTGAGTGCAAGAAGAGCCTTGATAGCAGCTTTGCATTAGCATGTCAAATATGTACTGAAAAACTTTGTGGACAGGCAGATCTGGGCCCACCACAGCCTCATGCCTGTTGTCCTAGTTCCAAGTTGTCTTGTCATTGCTAGTGTTTTTACACTGTAAGAAAATGTGTCCTAGTAAGCTGCTGAGGGAACACTGGTGATTTAAGCCAATGTGTTTACCTTTGCAGTAGGCTATAATAACACATGTGGTTAAAGTAGCTCCACTGACAAGCAGTAATTCATTAAAGCTGAGCACTCAGTCATGTATCCCAACCTGAATCTAAGCCAGGACATTCAGCAGTTTTGAAGCAGTGGGCCAGATGCCAGTTTGGGGTTATGTCTGTGGAGCAGTCGCACTGATCTCCAGACTTGCATGGAGTCACCAGTAATAGAGTAGTTAAGTCCTTTGGCTTGCACAGGCACACTAAGAGTGAAATGTCATTTGGACATTACAATGAAGTTGTCCCATGAACAGAATATGTATCATGCTCCCAGAAGTATACGTGGGATGTAGATAATCAGCAACCCCTGTTGTAACTGCAGGCAGTGTAGTTGTTGCTTTCCTTGGTTATGTGCTACTTGTTTTCCTGAGTAATCTGTGGAAGCAGTGGGAATTTGACACTGGTGGTATGCCAAGACAGGAGAATGTCTGCAGAGCTTTGCTAGATGGGAAGTTCTCATAGTAGGAAAGAAGGAGCTACATTGTCCATCCCTTAAGGGAAAGAGAGGGAAGGTATATATGAGAAAAAGAAATTTATACATTTCTCTATTTTGTTTTCTGCAGGCTTCCCAGGCCAAACACAGATCTGGAAAAATTTAAGTAGCTGTAATTTCAGACACTAGAGAATCTTAAAGAAAATCCTCCATATAAAACTTACTGGTAGCCAAAGGAAAGAAAATCTACTAAGAAGTTCCCTTTTGAACAGATAGCCTAAAATAGGGTATTGGATCACAAAGAGTATGTGATACACTTGCATTCATTATAGAGGTTGTTTTCTGCCAAGTGAGACTTGATTCTGATGGCATGCTGCTGCTGTGAGTGTCAGGACTGCTCTTTACATCACTGCTTGCAAAGATATTTCTTTTTCTGACAGCATTTTGAATCTTGACTCTTTTACCCTTGAACATTAAAACTTAATTTTTATGTTCTTGATCCCGATCATGAAAGACCTTGTACAGCCATGACAAGAGACAAAATGCAGCAGAGATGTATAATGCGCTCCCCCAGGTGAAGATCCAGCCACCCATCCTAGAAAATAAAAGTCGAGAATTGGGCCTCTGTAGTGGATCTGTTTACAGCATGGAAGCACCATGTCAAAATAAGACTGTATCAGGTCTGCTGCTCCTGTTTATAAGCAGTGATTTAGTAATGCCGCAGACTCTTTTCTCTAGAACGTGTGGGTCTTTTTTCAAGCAGTGTAGTCTGTTAATTTTGTCAAACTGTTCGGAGATTAGAAGTCTTTCTCATAGGTGCCTAAGTAGGATTTCTTCAGAATTTCTAATGACTGTATTTGTACTTACCTTTGGCATATAATGAAGGAGAAATGTGTTCTCTTTTTCTTTCTACCCCATCTCCTCCCAGATTTCTGATGCTATAGAACATCTTCAAGAAGCACTGCAACTGTGCAAAGATGACATGAATTCACTTCATCTACTGGCCCTCCTCTTTTCAGCTCAGAAGCACTATCAGCATGCACTGGATGTTATCAACATGGCTGTTGTTGAATACCCGGAAAGCTTTAGGTAAGAGTTATTGCACGATGCAATACATCCAGTCAGGAATGATCTGCTTATTTACTCTGTTGTTCTCAGTTAATACACAAGGAGCCTGTTAAATCAGGTGTGCTACTGGTATGTCACTCTCCTTCTGGGCGTACAGTGAAGCTAAAACATGTGAGGCTCAGGGTATTCTTTTGATTTGCTGTCTTCATAATCTGTCTGTTTTTAAAACTAATCTTTGTGCTTATTTGATTTTCCAGTATTTGTCTTTCTGTATTGTGCTGATGGTGTCTTCTCCCATATCAATCCCTGTACTTTTTCCTGTGTCACTTTACATGTGGAGAAAGTGTGAGTGTGCGACAAGTATGATGATGTCTGCCTGTATCACAAATAATTTTATATTTGGTAAACTTCCTGGTTAAAAACAAACAAATTCTTCATGTATTGGCCATTCTTTTGATGCTCATGTATGACTCAATTTGCTGCAATAGCACAGCTGGGGAAAAAGATCAGATGAAAATCGCAAGCTGTAATAATGTATAGCTGAAAGGATGGTTTGGCTGCCTAAGAGCAGGTTTGAACCAGCACAGACTTCTTGGAGCCAGAGGTTTCCACTGTTCTATGTTTGAGTCAGTCCTTCATCCATCCGAGGGAGAAAAATTGAATTCCTTACGATTTACTGTCATGACCTTTCAAAACAACGAATTTGTCTATTCTGTGTGAAAATTAAAACTACTGTAATACCTTCTGGTGATCGCATACTAGCTGAGTTTCTCAGCCAAACTGCAACAAATCCTGTTGCATTGCTGGAAGACCAGCTTCCATTCATAATTGCCTGTATTTAACTGATGTTTTAAACCCGTGCAGCACTGCCTTTAGACAGCCAGCTTTCTCAGTGGAGAGAGGGAGTGTTCTCCACAGATATAATCCAGCAGCCAGCTGAGTGGGATGTTGTCTAAACCTGAGCAAAGGAAGGTCCAATTCAAATTGAGGCTGTCTAAATGTGAGCTTGAATGCTTTAGGATCTTCTAGAACTATGGTGCCCTATCAGCATATAATACTTTTCATTGTAAGCTGCGTGTTGCCATTTAAAATAGCTGCCCGTGGTTTTGAGGTTGCTTTGTGTACGTGAGGAGTTAAGACTGTCAGTGCACATCTTTGACAACAAGGTGAAAATTAGTAATGGAAAAGCTCTTAAAATGATGCCAACCTCTCTGCAGAGTGTGAACATGGGTATGACAGAAACAGGAAATAGTGGCTGCTAAATTGTGTTTTGTGGTTTGAAAGTAATAAGCATAGTAAAAAAACTCATGTTGTACATTCAAAGGTCAGACATTCATTGAGGACTACAAACTCTCAAAGACAGATAAGACAGAGGTGGAAGAGGAAGAAGAAACTGGTTGTTTATGTGAGGAGCAGAGTATTTGCCACGTCAGATCAACCAACTGGTCTGTCAGGTCCTGGATCTTTCCTCCAACACTTAATGATAATTTATGTTTTAGGGGAGGGCAAAACAAAGAAAACATGGTGTGCAAAGTAGCTTGCAGGGCTGCTGGGTGGGTTTCTTTATGCTGTCTGGTGATCAGATTTCACCAAAGCAGGAAAGGATATTATTTCCTATGCTTCTATTGGTGCCAATCTTCATGTGCGAAAAGATCTTGCAAGGAGTAGCAAAAGAGGTTGTTTCTGGTAGAAACAATGAATATTGGTAGTGAAACCCATGAGTTTGTGCTTTCTCCTAGACACAGACTTGCTAGAGTGTGTGCTCGTGGAAGAACCGCTCTTTTCTCCCTGCGTGCACTGTGGTATGTAACACAGTTGGCAGTGAGACTCATTCACAGATACACAGGGATGCAGGAGTAGCTGCTGGCTTCTTCCCTCTGCTGCTGTGACTAGCCTGTCTCAGTGTGGGTCTTTCTCCAAACCAGCCAGCAAACAACTGATGAGTGAGGGAATGGAAAAAGAGTATTGGAGTTGCAAGAGAGAAAAAAAAATATTAAAAAAAGCATTTCTGAAGAAAAAGAACAGGAATCCAATGAGGGAGAAAGCAAGAAGAGTAACAGAATACATCTATAGTTTGTACCAAATCTGAAATCAGACTTTCTAGAGGTCTAAAGTACAGTTTATGCTAGGAGGGCTTTACTGCTTTGTAAAACCTCTTCGAGGGGAGAAAAAACTGATGCTATTGTGTACCTGGAGTTGTTATTGCCTTATAGAAAAATTGTATTAAATTTTATTACTGCATGGAATGACTACAGGATACTTCATGTAAATAGTATAGGCAAGTTCAACTTCATGATTTTAGAGCTCTATTTTAAAGTGGTTGATTATTTTTCCCAATTCGCGTTGATATGAACCAGGCAACTGTGTAATGTGGTGCCTGGGGCCTCCCTTCCTAATGACAACTCTTTTTGGAAGTATAGTTTGATGGCATGTATCAAGAAAAGAAGTTGAAAGCTGCATTAAGGGACCTTAGGGCTCTGTAGATGGCAAAAACCGTAAACGTTACCTGGGTGTAGATCCTCAACAAAAGAAAGAATAATCCCTAAAAATTAAGGTTTTAGCTGACCCAAGCTACAGGCATACTGTTTCATTGGTCTCTGGACTGTACGTAATTAAGATGAGTTTGTTCCTGCTTTTTTTATTTTCATATTAAATTCTTTCATTATGCCTTTTAAAGAAGGAATCATGCAGGATGTCATGTAGTTAGTTAGTGGCTGAAGCAATTGGAAACAAAGGTACTGCATTGTTAGCTAACACAACATCCTTTGGCATGAGCCCCTTAATACTGACCCAGATGTGTCTAGAAGTGCTCCTTGTTGGAGGGTTTAAACTTAAACATTTACTTCACATTTCAATGGTCGGTATGGCGCATAGGGAGGAGGAATACGAAAGCTAGACACTGAATACAATGAGAGATGAACTGGAATGTTTTGGATCAAGCTGTTGGAGAATGTTTTAGAACAGCTGGATATCCAAAAGCACAAATTGTTCAGAAAAATGAACTTAGGAAGATCACTTCTGCTTGAAAGGTCGCATGTAGTAAAAAATGCTTTACATTATAGTCACTGAATGACTGAATTGGAGCACTTGGATGTACTGTCAAGCAGGGACAGAGGAAGACTAGATAGAGGAAGAATAAGAGCTAGCTGTGTTGGACATATTGCAAGATGGAGTGAACCAGAAGAAATACACTGCCTTGCCATGACTCTGAAAGATAGAAATAATAGCAACCTTTACCTGGGAAGGTGTCACCTGAAAAATCACTGACTCCTGCGGAGGCAGACTGCCCAGGATAAAACTTAGTGGTTTTACATCCTGTTAATGGTGATACACTTCTAAAAGAAGTTAATGAACACAGTACCGACAGTTGGTTTTAGTATACGTTTGAAAGCACTATCCGGCATGTCAGGTAGCATCAGGTATCTCCCCTCCAGGTCAATGATGCTGATCTTAAGCCTTTCTTAAGATGGATTTCCTTCAGTTTTTGTCCAACTCTTTGAGTTGGACAGCCTTTTGGGCAATGTTTTACCTGGGACCTTGTCTTAGGGATAGACCTTTTACCTGGAAGAAATAATACTAGTGAGCACTCCTTTGCCCCCCCCCCCAGGTGATTTCTTAAAAGAAAGCATTGTTTATTTAGAAAGAAAGTATTTCCCCTTTTAAAGCCTGTTTTCACACCTCACAAAATGTTCCATGGAGAAGTCCCATAGGTCTGGACGCCTGCAGAACCCACTGGAGAGTGTGGCTGACGCAGTCCTCGATATTCAGCTGGTAATATTTCCTCCTTCCTGTTTTGCTTGTGTAAAATTGACTTTGTTCTCCTGACTCGCCCACTCTTCCAGAGACTGATTTGCTCTCTGGTCATCTTTTAGCTCTAATTGGTTAGCTCCTGGCATTGGAAAAAAAACAAATTAAGATCTGTACCTAGCCTGAGGTTGGAAATACGATATCAATTTTATGTATACTCTATTGCTTTATAATTGCTCCCAGACTGCTTATCAAAACCTATTCTGTTGTTTGCCAGCTTGTTTTTTGTCTCCTGGATGGTCCCCCATTTAGAACAATACATTCTTCTGGCTTAACATACAACAACTTCTAATCGCTGCCCAATATGACAGTGAAAGTTAAATGATCATGTCTTTATATCTGTATATCTGCCAGTTCTGCATCTGGCACAGGAGTCGTAACTCTTTTAATTTAATAGCTTTAATTTTAATTTAATATTCCTTCTCTTCCTAAATTATAAGTCACTATTCTGTTGCTTTCAGAGTCTCCAAACTAGTTTTAAAGAGAAATAAAATAAAACTTTTGGGAAGCGCTGCTATTTTACCCATAAAGACTCAAAAAGAAGCTGGGTGGGCTGGTGTTTCAGAGCAATGTAGCTGTCAAATGCAGATGCTTTTGTTCTACCCAAATATTTGCTATCACAAAAGTAATTACTGTAAAGGTAGTGCAAAAAAGCTCAGAAGGCCAAGAAATATTAAATGTTTATCTTGGAGACTGTCAATAAAAAAGGAAGTAAATTTCACATGGGGAATTGTGTGTGGTGTCTTGGTGTTGTTTTAGCAGAAAGTTTTTGGGTTTGGGGTTTTTTGGGTTGTTTTTTTTTTGGTTGGTTTCTTGGTTTTGGTTTTTTTTTACTACAGCCAGCCCTCAAAATGCAAAGTCTGTTCTAGACTAGAAGAGGCTTACTGACAGCAAATGTCCTTGACTTCATCACTACTACGTTAATTTCATTAAGGACACGTGACATAATTGTCTGGCAAGATTTGTTTGTCATAGTCTGATGCAGACTTACTGTGGGAAGAGCTATTCTGTGGTGTATAAGCAATGTCATTTACCAGGTGCTTCCACTCGCTACAAAAAAAAAAACCCAATGTAAAATCAGGATCTCAAAATGCATGATTAAACTGGCGTTCCCCTTTGAATTCTTTTTCCATTACTTGTCGGGCGATTTCTTGTATGTTGAAAATAAAAAACTCATGTCTTCTTTGAGCAATATCTTTATGGGCACTAGCGGAGTACCGCAATATTGTTGACAACCATAAAGTAGAACTGTCTTTTTGCCTATAATCTTTATGGGGAATAAGGAATCAGTTGTCTCTCAGGCAATGGTTTGCAAACCTTTGTGTTATGCCTAGTCTCTACTACAATTTTTTGCGGCAAGATAGTTGTACCTCCCACCTCATCCCCAGGTAATACGAGTGTGTATGCTGTAGAATGGTTTTACCACTTTTCTCACAAAAGTGGTGGTGACCTCACTTAGCTTTAGAAGTATGGCTTTAGAGAATCAGATCAGCCTGTTTATATGATTCTAGTTCACCATTAGGCAAGAGGCAGTGAAGCCTGGTACATCTTGTGAGCGGACATGGTGATAAAACAGCTTGTTAAAATTCTCAGAATATTGTTTTGTTTGCTGAATTCCTTAAGGGTGCAAAGTCTGAGGATCTAAAGCAGGGATACATTAATATTTTGGCTGTAGCATTTGATCATGCTAGACAACTTTTTATAAATAGGATATTCAAAACTCTTAAAGACTGGAGCTTTTTTAACTTGACATCTTGTAGTGGTGTGTTCACACCCTGACTGGTGAGAGTGACCCGCAAATGTTTTTATCTCTGTACTGACGTCCCAGACAATAATACAAAGTCATAAAAGATTGAAGTATGTACTTGGCTGATATGGCAGTACTGTGCTACAAGAATACAAAACATATATTAGGCTTCTATGATTCACTTAAACAAGAGAGATGTACTATGTGGATTTAGAAGGGTTGAGCTGGGTTTTTTTGCTATAGTAACCATGAATGTTTGCTTTTGTTGGCATGTTATGGTCCCTTGTTGTTTTTATAAAATTATCCTAAAAAACCTTGGTGATACATTGCAATAATCAGGACTGTACTCTGTGGAACTGGTAACGATATTGAATATTTGTATGGCAAATATATGAAGGGAAAGCTTTAAGCTAGTCTCCTGACTCTTATTAATGATAACGCAGATAAAGCTAAAAAAAAAAACTTAGAAATAGAAATCTAAGGGATTTCTTTCTGACTTGGATTTATTCCACAGTTTTTTCTTTTTTTTTTCCTTTTCTTTGTTTGTCCTGTATGATGAGGAAACTGAATGAATTCTTAAGTTAGGGTATCAAAGACCAGATTCCCATTTTGGCAGGTTCAAACAGATATATGCACCCCTTTCTAAGGATCACAGTCTGACTTAAGACAAAAACTCAGCAGAGGAGCATGATAGCCTTCTATTCACCATCTTAATGCAGTGGGAAGAAGTAGCCCCCTAGCTCTGGTTCATGTCTGTTTGTGCCAGGAATGGATTTGTGTTAGAGTACACATAAATTCATCTTAAAATTATATGGATGGATTCAGTGGTACGTGGGGAGAATGCCGTTCCCTCATAGCACAGGATTCAGAATATGAATAAAAGGAGTTAAACAGCTTAGAGAGGAAACCTACTGCAGGCTTATTTTCTTAGTATGGTATGAAAAGAAGGAACAGCCATGCGGTTTTCCAACCTTAATGGCAAAGGTTTGAGTCTTTCCTCTGGATGAAAAACAAATTTTATTTCTTAATTACTACTTTTTTTTTCTTTTTTCTACCACCTGAGTAAATGGCTACTGCCTCCATTCATTTAACGCCTTTATAGTGAGCAGCAGCGCTTCTAGATGCTGGTTTTGGCATTGGAGAGGTAACACAAGTTCTGCAAATGCACAGGCTTCACTTCAGAAATTTAAGAATACATTCCAAAATGCAGGAATAGCATGGCTGATGTGAGATGAGATTCTGTACCTCAGAGCAATTTATTTGTGTAAAAGTGGGAAGATCCATAAAGGGGCGTCAGTAACTTTGTGTTTGAGACTTCAAGCTCAGATTTTTTAGGTTTTCCTGTAGATTCCTGAAGTGTGTTTCCTGGGGCTCCTAACTTGTTTTTGACGTTACATTTAAGGCTGAGTGACTGCTGATAAGCCAAAGGAAAATGAAACCTGCAAACCACTTTGTGGTAGTAGTAACTGGCTAAGTTACTTACTGATCTTTAAAATCTGTGTTTCTTTGATGGGTCAGGCATTAAAAGAATAAACCTTGACCGTTCAGCACAGCTGTATTTTTTGAAAGAGCAAAATATCAGTTTTAGGTTCCTCTACTCACACTTATCTTATGCAGAGAGCTTCTTGGAAGTACTTTCTCACCTGGATGGAGAAATGGACAGTTTTCGGTTCCTGCTGGCTCACTTCAGTGCATTGCGTATAACTGCCGTATCAGTGACTTAGTTCCCCCAATACACCCTTTTCTCCCTGCTAAGTGCCATTTTCTTTTGAACAGCGGCAGGGTGTTCTGCTTTATATTCAAAGGAAGTGTTTAGGAGCCCTGACTGTCTCTGTTGAATGCCAAAATATATTGAAAAATAGCATGTGTGTGTTAGCTGGGCAGCAGAGTCAAGTTGCCAGTAGGAACTCTGCGGGCTGGAGTTTAGCCATAGTACGTGCTTGTGGGGGTTATCCAAGGTGAGGAAGAAGTTGGTGATTGGGATGCCTGTGTCTCCACCAGGCAGTTTTGTGAACTCCAAAGGTAGACCTGGGTCACAGACATCAGAAGGAGGACCTGAGGCCTGCTTGCTGCCTGGAAATCAGAGAGAAAACCAAGGGGGAAAGGTGGTGCCAGCATGGGAAGCCCAGCTCTAAACTTTCCCTCCCTGCTTTGGGGCTACACACGTATACAGGGGGGCTGCATAGGGTGCCACCATTTATTAGCAACCTCAGACATCAGTTCCTGCTGGAAAACATGTTTAGAACCTTCTTGAACTGAACTCCTTCAAGGGTCTCTTACCGTATGGATAAAGGAGGAAACAAAATGCCCTTCCTGGCTGTTTTTCATCTTTGTACATGTAGTGAAGGTGAAGCCTACGGAAAGTCTGCTGTCAACCATACAGATAAGATAATCCGAAATTGTTTCTTGAGGGTCTTGGAAGCTGATCACCAGAGGAGTAGAGGACGATATGTTGGGGTTTTTTTTTCTTACAATGCATTCCTGGATTTTCTGAAACCTTTAAAAAGCCTCAAATGCAAGGATGATCAAGAGTCTCTTTTTTGGATTTTCAGCGTAAAGAACATTGGCTTTATTAGCATTCACTGAGAATTACTGTTGATAATCATTTCTGGAAAACACAGGTCCTGAAATACAGAGAGGCATGGCTGTTATGCTTAGCAAATTGTTTTTCAGTGCAGTAAATGACTTTCCAAGAAGTTTGCAGTGCAGTCAAGCCATGTTGTCTCTCAGATGAGTATCGTGCTCCAATCACTCAAAAGAAGTGTTGTTTTTTTCATCTTCAGCTGCAAATTTCAGACATGAGTGACTTCAACTCTAAGGTCCTAGGAATATTTATTTATCTAATTAGAAGAGCACAAAGTGGTTTGGGTTTTATTATTTTCTTTTTCAAAAAGAGGAGGAAGGGGAAAGTATTCGGACTTTCTGAAGAACTCGCCAGGGAACAGAAACTATGGTAACTTTTCAGCCATGAGTGTGGTTTTTACCTTCTGAGAACAGGAAAGCCCTTGCCCTTTGCACTCTCAGAAACACTGGGAGTCATTGTGTCTTAGTTGGTAAGTCTGCTTCTGTTGCCATTGTCATTAATGTCTGCAGAACCACAGATGTTTGATATTAGTCAGTATTCCTGTTATTTAATATTCTAGTTTCTGTTAGTAAAGGAAAGAGAATGATGAATGGAGGTGTTATAATCGAGAGAGAGAGAGTGCAACGTAGAAGTTCTGTGTTACCAACATGTCTTTAAAAATGTCCAGACGTATTCCTTAATATGCTAACATTTTTACAACACAGAACAGATAATACGAATCACTTTACTATTAGCTTTATTTATTTTTACCTTGGCTTGAAGCTTTCTGTTTCGTATATAGTTCAGCAGTAAGTTTGTCACAAGACTGTATTTTAGGAGGAAGGGTGATCATAAGGCTGGAGAGCTAAATGGTCTAATCAAGTGTTGCAGTCATTAGCAGAGAGCTTCCTACATACACCAACAGAAAATTTGACCCAGAACTACGTAAGTATGATGTCGAATTGTGCTTCTCAGCACTGTGGCTGGAAATGTGAACTGCTGGAGATCTAGTAGGTTAGGAATTGAACACAGTGACCTCTACTCCTTATGTCCTAACAGCTGGAGAAGTGGCAGGAGGCTGATAACTCGCACCTCAAATGATCAAATGAAGATCATAAAAGTAAGCAGTTGCACTGAAATTCATAGTGAAAAGGCTCTGGACTTATTTATTTCCCTGGAATCTGGCCATTTGCGTCTACCATCTGAGCACTAGCAATGACTTGAGATTATTCTGTAGTTTTTCTTGTATTTTCTCAGGACAAAGTAATGTCTTTCCTGTGTTGGTAGAGTATGTAGCGCAGCGGGGCTCTGAACCTGGCTGAGAATACAGAGTGCCACTGCAGTCTGTGTAATGAACAGGAGGGATGGCCAGTTGGTCCTTCCACAGGTTGGGCAAGGGAGCTGCAAGCAGCTGTGCTACTGAGTGAAGGAGGGAGCCATATCTCCCACCCTGCAAGTTCCAGCAAACAATAATTTTGTTGGATTCTTCAGAAATTAGGCATCTGCTCTGTTGAGGGGAGAAAAGGGAAAAAAATCTTTCGCTTGGCTTAATAAACTTCAGAAATATTTAAATGGGAAAAATAGCAAAGTAGGAAAGACTTACAGGGATACAATATAGGTGTGAGGATCATCTTTAGTGTCTTCTCCAGCCCTCCCCAGACCATTGCAGTGGAAGTGTTTGGAGAGGCTGCCATGACGCAGTATGGCAAAAATGGCACTTGTGGAGAGGAATGTGCGGCATCTGTCCACCCCCAGGTGCACATGCCAGGGGCTGTGACCCCCCCCAAATAAGGATGCAGAACTGATAGATGCCAGCTGCTAGACTGTCCTCACTGGGACTGAGAAACAGCTGGTGCATACAAGGGAGGACCAGTTGCAAAGGGTATGTCCGCACTGCCGGAGCTGCTCCTGCTTCATCCCAGCTCCTTGGGCTGCTGCTGACAGAGTCTCCGTAGAGACACGGATCGGTGTGGGCGAACTGCCCGGCTGTTTGCGCTCACACTCTTGGGCCTTGTGAAGCCTGTGGGCTGCCTTGAACCGTGCAGCAGCTCTTCAGCTAGCCATTGACTAGCGGGAAGGTAGCAAGCTGCAGCAACTGGAGCAAGGCAGGCAAAGCATTGGTGGTAACTAGCACTACTGACTCAGAGACTCTGAGAGCAAAAGGCTCAGAGATCTTCCTGGCCTGCACAAACCAAGCACGTGCTAATGCACAAAGCACTCCCCAAGGCTTATATGTCCCACGTACGGGCTTAAAACAGAGCTACCAGTAAGGCACACCTCAGGAAGCCACTGGTAAGCAGCATTTGGGGTAGTTCACGCCACTGCCAGTCAGCTCTGCTGATCTCGCTTGTGGGGGATTTTTAATGTACCTGGGATTGCTTTAATCCGTGCTATTCCTACTCCTCCAGAAGGAATAGCTCCTGAGAGCGACAGCGCAGAGACTTCCTCTGCCTTTCTGAGCCACCACTACAGTGCTGTTCTGTAGGAAGACTTGTTCAGAGCCGCGCATGGTAGTATTGCAGGTTTATTGTCTGGAGAGGGTTTTTTGCATCTGAAGGTCTTGTGTGAATTAATGCTTTTTCTTATATTTTGAAACTAAACTGGATGTATGTTTTCTTGTTTATTGCTCTAGTGTTAAAGCAGATGGAAATGCTCGGCGTCTCCTTTGTTGCCAGGGGTATAAACTATGTCACATCTTAATCAAGAGGCTGCACATTGTCAGTTTGGAAATGCCAACTGGAAAAAAGTTTTATTTTTCAAGTCCCCTTTAAAAAAGAAAAAAAAAGTTTCAATATATACACATTCTTTGGAACCTTTACAGCAGATGATTTTCAAGTATATTTGCAAATATAATGGGGTTGAAGCCTGGTCTACCAGCAGCTTTGGGATTATGTTGCTTCTTTCTCAGTGGCAACCAGCAATTACCTGCTGCTTCCCTGGCCACCTGTAGATGTCAAGGGTTTGCATAGCAGGGGCATAGTCCTGTGCAAAATGTCTGTGGGGAAGAGGAAGGGAGATCCTGTAGGATAACGATGTCCAAGTGTGTGTGGTGTACGCTGTCTGTGGTTTTGCAGGGCAGGAAAACTTGCATCTAAAAGCCTATGGTCTTTGGTGTTACTTCTTTTCTCTCGGTGCCACCCCACACAGTGTGTATTTCTTGGGTTTGGTAGCCACATTTTGTCCCACATACGTAAGACTGCTTTTGTGTGAAGCCCCATTACATTTCGTACAATTTTAAAAAAAAATGTTGCAGAGGCAAAAGACATCTGAATCAAACCTTTGTTGTTTTAAAAAAGGATTGACTGATAGATATATAGATATATATATACACACGCACAGAAAGGAAGAGAGCAAAGCAAGCCTGACTTAAGACTTACCCTTTCAGTTAAATTTTGGGGGGGCATAGAAACAAACACATTAAACTTATGCAGTGTTAGTTTATTATTTAAATCCTATGATGATATTGTGAAGTAGCTAAATAAGCTGCTGCAGGAGTATTTTATTCAGCGCATTAGCTGCGATAGTAACATTTGAAAGCATGTAGAGAATTCTAGTACAGATTTTTGTTCTAGAGGTCAAACTGGTCTTAAAAGAGTGAAATAATTTCTTCAGATGCCTTCCCGTCTCAGAACATGCCTAATCCTTGCAATATCGTTTTGGGTTTTTTTTTCATCAGATGTGCATTGGGTATTAATTTAGACTTTGCTCATTTCTCCACCTAGACCTCCTGCAAACTTCTGATGCAAAACCTGTATTTTAGATATGGCAATATCCCCTTCTGATCTCATCTAATTGCCCCCTGCACATGGCAGAACCAGTGTCTCATTTTACAAGGTATAGCAATACGTGCTCTGAATCTGGGAATTCTGGATGTAAGCAGTATCGTAGCTGAAAAATAATTTCTTTTTTTCTCCAACACAGTATAAGCAACGGTACGGTGTAAAGTTGCAGTGCAATGAAAAGCTAGAAGCAGCACTCACAAATTATGTATTCCAGCAGGTACCCATTATTTGCCTGCATAGACTAGGCCGTTAGTCTGGAATTAGTTGCAAGGCGTGGGAGACAGAGAAATCATGGTTTTAGGTGTCACTGTGAGCACTGTTATTACAGAGAAGAACCGATGAAGCAATTCTGTATCCAAACAGCACCTTAAGGAAATCATGTTTCTTACAGGATAGGGCAGATTTGCCCTTCAGCACTTATGAGGCTGTAATAAGCTGTAAGACTGGTTGCAAATAATGGCACAGCTAAAAAAAAAATGTGTTGCTCTGTCATTAAGGAGAAAGCCATATACAGGTTCTCACAAATGAATGAATAAATTCTAAATGCTTCCTCTGATGTGTGAACTCCGAAATTAACACCACTGATTTCTGCACACTAAGAATAGTACAGGGTGTCAGCACTGAGGGAGGAAGGGAAAGGAAAGGAAAAAGATACCCTTCCAGTCTTCTGTAGAGTTCAGATTGCTTAAAGCTTAAGCTATGTAGCATAAATGGCTACATCTGCCATTTCAGAAGTTAACTAAATAGCCCTGTATCAGTGCTGTAGTAGAAAAATCCCTAGTCGTTGGCTTGGTCCCCACCTGAGCGATGCTTACTGCAGGAAAACAAGCGTAAAAACAAATGTATTTTCTGACCTCAGCACTTGTAAGTGCTTATCTTCACTTACGAGCAGGTTCTGTTTGGGCTGTTGGCCTTTTAAGCAAAAGCTTAATGTCTAGATTTGAAGCTGAAGACAAGGAAAGCCATGCTGGTTTACGCTACCCAAGTAGGGGAAAAAATACATCTGAGAACAGTGCAGATGGCCTGAATCAGACTGGCACATAGTACTGGAGTATCAGCATCAGCTGACTACCTTAAAAAGTGAGGTCCTGTCATCTCCCTCCTTTCGCTGGGGATCTCATAAGCCACTTTTCCAAGATTATACATAATAGCAGCTTGTCTGGCTGAAAATATCCCCCAGAAGAACAAGCAAAAAAATTGTATGAAGCCAGACTACATTAAAGGCCAAGGAAGAGAGGATATTTATTTTTTTCTTACTGATGTTAAACTTTATCGAACTAAGCTAATAAAAATGTAACAAAACGAAAAATGGCAGTGCTGCAGGATATGTGTTTTCTCCCTGGTGCTCTTCTAACTGGCTACACGCATTTTTTCCACCAAATTCAACAGCCTTTCAGCAAATTTTATTAAACTCAATTGCCAGTTTCTCCTGTACGTGGCAGCCACTGTCTGGGGAGGAAGTCACTGCTCGTCTTGCTCAGTGCACAGTCCCATCTAAATTCCTTCACGGTTTTACTATCTATCGTGAACCACGTTGATGATGTTTTCGGTGCTTAAATAGCGACATTAAACTGTTGCTCAAGAGTATGCCCTAAGCGGTGTGAAGGCATTTTGAGTTTGGGCTTGGAATAGAATTTGCAAGCGGGACTGAGCACAGAGCTGGTAGTTTCTGAAGTTTAAGGCTGCAGTTGTGTTGGGGTTTTATATAACAAATACCTCATGCCTTAGTCAGGGCCACTTGTAGTGAGAAGTAACTATAGTAACAAAACAAAGTTTCTAGCTAGTGAAGGAGTATTTCCAACAAGCGGGACATCAGTTTCTGATCCAGCCCCTGAAATATGCTTATTTATCAGTTTTGCGTGCAATGATATTTTAATAGCTACTACTGTATTTTCAAAGCTATTTAGAAATTTTCATTTCTTTGCTTTTGGTGTGGGGTGTTTGGTTTTCTTTTTTGCCTAAAACCTTTGGAGGGACTTGCTCCTTTTGCCTTCAAATGGAAATGTTCTAATAATATTCCTGCTTTTTTAACTTGTTTTCTCAAAGAAATGGGGATTATGCAGTTGGACTTCTTATACCTTGAGCACTTTTGAAAATGTTGGTTGATTTAAAACAAGTTTTGACAGTGTGTTAGAAGTGCCGGAGATAGTAAAATTTCTGCAAGTTTCCTAAAAGTCGAGGCCGGAGGGGGCCGTCAGAGCCGAGCCATGCTGTGCTCCGTGGGGGTGGCAGCAGCCTGCGGGATGGTGAGCACACGTGCAGCGGGGATGACACAGGCGGACACATGGCAGCAGCACTGTCGTAAGGTCTCCCAGAGGGCCCTGGGAGAAGGGCTGGCGGCGGGAACAGGGACAGATTGCAATGGGGGACAGGGGCAGAGGATGCAAAGCCGTGGGAAGTTGCCTACCACCTGGGAAGGGACAGTTTGTGGCATTTAAGTGAAGAGTATATAAATACGTACTGTTTGTTCCTGTGTCTTACATGCTGATTTGCATGTGTAACAAGTGGTAGCAGAATGAGTAAGGAAGATAATGAGGGATGCTGTAAATGGTAATCGGCACAGCTTAACCAAATCTGCACGCTGGAGGTGCTGTGAAAGGCTGGGGCCTCGACACGGCCCGCGGGAACCGTCCCCCCTTGGAAACCAGGGAATCGCACTTCTAGGTTTTCACAGAAATACTAATCTAAAAGTGACAGCCTGGTTAAATAACAGCAGAAAGAATTATTATTCCATTAATAAAAAGGTCTCATAAAACTCCAGTGGAGAGCTTTTCTGTTTTGCCAAACCAATGTTTTATGAGGAGCGGGAAGACGTTTTTAAAGGAAGCGTGGCATTTGCTGAAGCAAGCTGAAAGCACAGTACAGGGCCCTGGCTCTGTCTCCCCAAAGCTGTGACTGCGTTTGGGCAGTCTACGTGCAAGTTTCCTTATCCTGGCTTCGTAAACCAAAAAAGCGCTCGTTTTTAAAGAGATCCCTGGCACTTTTTTCTATTGTCTGTGAATAATTGTCTTTTCTAAAGTTCAGTAACTTCCTGTTCAAATGGTTGAGACGTAAATCCACATTATAAGCCTCCAATAAAACTAAATGTGTTACTGCACTGGAGTGAATTCTCACATTCCATGTATTTCCTCTTCCAAGCAACAGCTTCTTGCTCCTGCTAACTCTCTAGCCATTTGGTGGCAGTGTATTTGGAGCACCAGGCAAGGAAACAGAGGTGTGGAAAATAGAAAGGAAAACAGAGTGAGAGAAAGCCAAAATCTGTTGTTTGGACTTGAGGGAAGGTAGAAAAATCCATCAGAAGCTTCTAGGTAGTTTTATGGGGCTCCTTCTGCAAATCAGAAAATGTAGTAATTCACCTCTTTTGACTGTAAGATGCGGTTTGACCACCAATAGACAGGAAGCAAAAAGCTGTTCTTTTGCAAAAGCGTGTTTCCTAGATGGTGTATAACTGTAGTAAACCATTTGAGCCCCAGACTCCTTGCAATGATATTCTGTTTGAACTTCCCAGCAGCCCTGTGATGCATCAAACATTTTGTAATCACTTTGTACACCCGTGAAATGCAGCTGTGACTGGGGAAGAGTAGAACAGCTCTTTAACAGGCAAGAACAATAGCATGTATCAGATTAGTCTGGGAAGATAGGAAGAATAATCTGCCTATTTCAATTTGGCGAGATGGTTGTAGAGAGGCAGAACGTAGAGACCAGAGCTGGAGTTTTACCATATCATATGAGCTAACACCTGTGTTCATGTAAAAATGTGACTTCGGCCCCTTAATATCTTCAGTTAATTATAACTTGTGTTTTACATTTCACTTAAAATGAATTAATGATCCTAACAAGGGGTGGGACAGGTATTAAAAGGGGTGAATCTTAAGGTGGCAAATGTAATCTTAAAAACCCAAATAAAAGCAATTTAGTTCAACGTGTTAAAGAAAGCGTGCTCCTTATAATTGAATCTGTCTCTTTCATTTGATGGTTGGAAAGATTATTTTTTTTTTACTCCCCCTAAATCAGCTACAGCACTAAATCCTGTAATAGAAACACTAAAATTAGTAGGACTGGCTGGGTTTTCCATCTTTGCTGCACAGTCTGGTTAGGATTATTAATGAAAAAGTTCAACTTTTGCCTTTGTCTCTGTTTCAGTAAATTAATAATAGGATGACTTAATGTAGGCAGTAAGTTTCAGGCTTCGTTCTACATCACATCAGTTAGGGGTGGTTTCCCAAGAGCATTTGACTTTGTGTTGTTGTGTAGCAGCTCTACGAGTACAGCAGTTTCTGCACAGTGTCTCCTGTATAACTGTGACTTTGATTTGTTGTCCACAAACTAATGCACGTGGATTGTACAGGTTCATCTCTTGGATTCTCTAGAACAAAATTCCCCAAACTGTAGGTCACAGTTCCCTGGAGGATGGTAACAGTGTCTGAGCCAGACTGCAGTACAGCAGCCAGCATAGCTCAGTTCCATGAGTACAGGGGCATGAGATGCAGTTGTAATTACTGCAGCTAAGGTTGTCTTCTGCCAATCCACCGTACTCATAAAAAGTGGTTTAGGATGGAGATGCGCTCTAAAACTTAAGAAAAATGGGCTGAGGACCCAAGCGGAGACACAACTTAGAGCAGTCAAAGTATTTCTTTCACTCTTGTAACTTAGGCCTGCTTGCTGAGTAGCAGTAATAAACCACGGAATGACTCATTGGACAAGGTAAGTTGCAGTTTAACTTTTATTTATGGCAGCAAAAGAAAAATTTGTCACATGGATGTGTCCAGAGGCATAACCTGTGGGAGAGGAGAGGGAGGGATGAGTCCAGCGCCCTGGCTGTGTTTTCTCAGTTACGCAGGGGAGTCTCGCAGTTACCCAGTTTAGGCAGGGAGGGCTGGTATATCTCGACAGAGCCCCTCCTCTCTGCTGCTGTAGATGCTGCCCGCCCTGAAGTGTGATATCTTAAGTCGGGATGGAGCGGTTTGCAGTGGTGCAGAGCTGTACCAAGCCACGCCAGGCTACCCCATCAATGCGATTAGCTGGTTTAA
Organism: Larus michahellis; assembly: GCF_964199755.1. Classification (NCBI taxonomy): domain Eukaryota; kingdom Metazoa; phylum Chordata; class Aves; order Charadriiformes; family Laridae; genus Larus; species Larus michahellis. The sequence continues at coordinate 35,631,320 of NC_133898.1, forward strand.
CAAGAGGGAACACACAGCTTACACAGAGGGGGGAAACTTTCTGGTAGTTTAATCCATTTCCCAGGGTAGTCTTTGCTGGGTTAACTCCTACAGAACTGTTTTACGGAGCAAACCAAGTAGGTGATGTGTTCTACAACTTAAGTAGTGTCTGGATGATAGCTTTTATGGACTTGGGAATTTATGTGCTATGGTTGTTGTGATGCAGTGGCTTTGCAAAGGTGGTATTTTTGTACTATTGTAGTAGTGTATTGGTTCTGATCCTGAATATAAATATCAGAATTTGTATCCATTCAAAACAGCAAACTGCTCAGAAGAGGTGGCAGTCTGGAATATGTGGATCTGCAGGGTTTACTGAAGCGAACTTCACCAGATTTGAGTGAATCAAGCATATTACATTATTATTTACAGTTTTCAGTGGATAAATGAAACTATTTGGTAACTGGAATCACACTAAAATTTCTGCATTGAGACTGACTGAATGGCAGGTGTTACCTGAAAAATAAATTTACACCTGGAGAGATCAGACAGATAGAGCTGAGATCTTGGCATAGAGTGCGAGGAGAAGAGGATCGGGGAAAATTTAATGGAAAGGCCTGTATCTACATCAGATCTGTCACATGCAGCTACTGTAGGCAAAAAGCGGGAGAAAAACACACAGGGGAAAAAAAAAAATTCAGTCATGCCATAAGCAATCACAAATCTGATGCATTAAGGAATCTGTCAGCTTCCAGCAGAGCTGATGTTTCTCTAAATTAATTCATTCTCTATCTCATTCATGCTAAAAGTGCACTGCAGCTCACGTGTTTGTGCTTTTACTAACTTCTCTAGGGCCTCCAGGAAAAAGACGCCCAAGAAGTTTATTGACTGCTCTCCTGGATACTCTGTACAGGACTTGACCTCAAGGATGTAATTTGCAGTACTATTTAGTCAGCATGTTGGATTTTATGTTGCCATTTCTGCTGAAGAGAATCATTGCTGCAAGCTGATGCAGGATTCCCTTGAGCACTGGGTAGCAAACGCTATAGTTATCCTGAGTTAAGGATGTAGTTGGCCTGCCCTGGAATTGCACAAGTGAAATATTCGTACATGCCTCCTGAGGCTGGGTGGCAGTAAGCTGTGCCAGCTCTTTTTGTCAGCCACTAACTTTCCCTTCTCTACAAGCTCATTTCCCTGGGTGGCCACACAGAGCAGCTCGTGGCTGAGTCAAAACCACAGGTTATGTGTGTAAAAGCATTAGTTCACTGCTGTTGCTTTGAGGAACTACCTCACCCAGTCGGCTTCCCTACCCACCCTCCCTGTTTTTTTTCTCCAAAGACCCCTTTATACAGTAGATGGGTTTGGTACTTTCACATGCTCTTGCCCTTCCCTCTCAGTTCTAATTTTAGCGTAATTCAGGCCTGTGACTTGACAAATGCCGGCAAAGTGCTCTCATCACCATTCAGCTTGGTACGTACATATACTGAGGCTTTCATAGCCGGTCTCTCCATTTCTCTTCTGCTCAGAGTCATCTTGTGCTGAAGCCTGATGAACAGGGTAATTATTTGAGGAAGGATTACAGCTCTGAATCTTTTCCACTAAGGCTGAAGGAAGCTATTAGTTCATCTTATATTAAATGGCACATGGTAATTTTAAACACCTTCTGGATTTCTAATGAATTAAATCAAATCTGTTCAAGAACAAAGAACACTGATTCTTATCTGTATGTTTCAACAGTTTTTAAGCCAGTCTCTTTATGACAGGATTTAGTTTATGCCATTATCTACAGTTGAGGCAAATAAAAATGTCACATCTTCCATGGATGCATCTGGGTGTTGGGAATCTGATTCAAAATGTCAAATTTCAGGTGTACGCTGTGTATTTGAACCGTGCTTCCTCGGGAGGTCATTCCCTGAGGGAATTAATTATGGTAGGATATATCACATACATAATGACAGGCTCTGTTAAGCCTTCCGGAGGCAAAACTACCAATCAGGTCAGGAGAGAGCCTGAGCGCTTTCAGTTGCCTTGGAGTAAGGAGTTCTGCAGAGCGACTTGGGATATCCTTTCGGCAAGGTACTTCAGGAAAGCTGTGGACATAATAATGCAAATACAATGCCTTCGAATGCTATAAAGCGTGGTGGGAATGGAGAGGAACCACTGTACCTGTGTTTTGGTTGTATTGGTTTAGAAAAAAAAGGAAATAGAAATTAGATTTTGCTCTCTGAACTACAGCTGGCTTGCACAATGGCCTTTTAAGACGGAAAGTAGAGGCATACATAAATGCAAAGCGTTTTTTATGCCTAATGATGAAACACAGGACAGTTATAATACTCTTACGCTTTCAGGTTGACATCTGTTCCTCCCCTTCAGGCTTATTTCAAGGAAGAACTGGAACGTGCTGCTAACTTATCAGAAGGCAGAGATTATAAATACACACTTCCGATTTATCCTAGTGTGCTCTCATCTCTTATTCTGCAGAGAACTCTGTACTGAATTAACAGGATAAGCGAAACAGAATAAACCCGGGGATTTCATTGTGCCCTGTCAGCAGGAGCAGGCGTAGAGGAGTTGAGTCCAGCCTCTTTCTGTCCCCCTCCTTGGCTGAGGTGTAGAGATGCGGAGTTTGACGTCGGGCACCTTGCAGCTCTGCTGCGGGGCTGCTCCGAATCCGCACCGGCAGCCCTGCACAGCTGGCGGCCTCGCAGAAGCCAGGCATTTCCACGCAGGGTTTCTCGCCACAAAGCAGAGGGGAAAGTATAAAGCTTTTCCCTATGAAAGGCCGAGGCTTGCTATTTGTCATCGCTTCTCTTCATTTTTTCAGTTGCAGTTTCCTTATGGAAGAACTGAAGGTTGTTTTTTTTTTTTGTTTCATTTTTGTGTGTGTGAGTCACTGTGAATGTTTTGAGCAACTCGTTGCGTTTTTTTTATTTATTTTTTTTTTAAAATTTGCAGGCTAGAATTCTGCAAATGAATGGTTTATTTAAAGGGATAAAGTAGGAAGTCAGCTGGTACAAGCTGAGCAAACTGCACTGACCCTGCACTTCATTTCTGCGTTTACCTGATGCATGTTCATTTTTAGGGAGTTGAAGACAGCCTGCCTGAGCTTTTCTGACTTAAATCTTGAGTGCCAGATCCCCAGCTAGTTTAAAAAGGCGAAAATCCATTCCTTTCAGTTGAACAGAGCTGATTGCTGACTGTCTGGCCCTGAATGTTTAGTTCCTTTTACCTGTTTCATTGCAGCTGTTAGCTCTAAAATTTGGAAGGGAGTTCAGTTTTATAAAGCACTGTGGTGTTAAAAATATGTAAAGGTCAGTGGTTGCTAAGTGCTGGACTGTTCCTCCAAAAAAAAGAAAAAAAAAAAGCCTTCCAGTAATCTGTGGGTGAAAAATCCAAAAGTAAATCTAAACCCACTAATCGTATCGCCTGCACTGTACTGTATGAATGAGACCGTTTTTCAGCAGTCAAGCCTGTTTTATTCTATCCAGCATTTAAATTGTATTTGCAGTTTTACACTGAGGTGTGTTTTCAGGCTATTATTGAAAGACAGCCAAATATTTCTATTTTTGAACGCCTGAAATATAATAACTATGCATGTTTTCCCAAAGGATTTTCTTTAATCACACATGCAGTGCTTGCAATCTATAATATTGTGTCATCTTTTCTCAGCGCATCTGGAAGATCTGTCACGTTGGGGTGTAATAGATATTGCAGAAAAATAATCCATTAATCTGATTTTAGGCTCAATCTGCCATGGAGTCTCTCTTTATTTTGCGTGGTTTTTTTTTTTTAACCATGCGTATATTTCTCACCCTTCTATTGAGGCTTTTAGTTTTTGTTGGCAGTTCTAATTGCAATTTGTTGGGTATTTCTGACAGGTTGAGAGACTGCTGATTTTTCTTTGTTACTCATGAGCGGCGACTCAGCTTATTTGTACAGTGTGAGGTGCACCTGCTGGAGTCATACGTGCGACAGTGAAGTTACCGTTTCCAGCAAGGCTCAGAAATGAAGCTTCGCATTTAAAATACAGCCTGCAAGATCCTGAACTATATATCAGCGTTCAGCTGAACTGGGCACAGCTCTCTGCTAGGAAAACCTTGTGCTCAAGTAGTAGTCGAGGGTGCAAGCTGTGGAACTGGGGTCTGTAAGTAGGCAGCACCCCTGTGTTGCTGTGTATTGTTGGGAAATTTTTAGGAAGAAAATCTAAGGAATTGTTTTATGTTTAATTATATTTGCACCAAGAAAACAAAGAATATTTAGGTTAAACTGAAATGCTTAAGTGGTTGCACACATACTTCAACTCAGAGAAGAGTGTCTCTACTTATACTGAAGAACCTGGATTTATTGGAAAATACAGTCAGTTGGACTGTATTTAAATCACGGTGACCCCTTTCAGTATGACTGGAAACGTATAAAGCTGCTCACTATTGTATCCTGAGTTTGATTTTTGTCTCAGAGTAAAGGTTAAGGAGAGCTATCACGATATTATTTCAGCTGGCTGACCTGAGATCTGTGGGAAACCCGTACTGTGTGGGAGGGTAACAATAGGACAAAAAGTGCCGTCGTTGCCAAAGCCAGTCTGCACGGTCTCAAACCTGACAAGGATTAAGGGCTACGAGTCCTGACCCTGCTATTAGCTTTGTACAGGATGAAGGAACTTTATAAAGAAATGCAGCGCATCTCCACAAACACTTGTCTGTGGTGAAAAAGCAACCCAGCCATCCCACGAGTACAACTTTGTCTCATTTTTGTAAGTCAGTGCGCTGTGTCGAGCCAAATGGTAAGCGCAGGTTTTGTTAGGTGAACTTAATCGTGCCAGTGAAGGATTGAGTGAAACTGCGGTAACACGATCTTTAGCCCGTCTAGCTGCTGAAGTACAGACCGGGGTCTGTGTGCCGATTGCTAGCTCTGCGTTAAAGGTCGCGCTCCTGTGTCTTCTTGCTGCTGTTGCTGCACTAACTGTGTTCAGCTGGCGCTGCTGCTAACATAAGACTGCAATTACGTCATGGTTTTTGCTTTGCAGACTTAGACAAATACGATTCCTGCTGGTAGCAAAATATCCATTTCTTTCCCTAGGATTTTCTTTTGTGAAGCTAGCAGTTTTCAGTCTACTTAACCGCAACGCAGTTCTTTTTCTAGACTATGTGGGCTTTTTCTGAAATGAAGGAGCTTTTTTCTTTCTTCACTTCTTTCACCTTTTAAGCATGTCTTTCCCCATCTTTTTTCAGGCTGACATAGAAACCTGCTTCTCCATATCTCACTGAACGAGCTCATCTTATAAAAAGCACTACCTCTGAACTGCTGTAACTATATGGTGGGTTGTCTTAGCCAGAACATAGATTGCAACATGCCCACAAGCGCCCCAGACCCAGTATCCTGCAGTGAAATTCAGTGGTGTCTGGCAGATGGATTTCTGTGTTTCACCTCTGCTGAGACACGTAGATAGCACTAAATATCAGCAGATTCCAGCCCTTCTTGTGTTACTCGCATTTACGCAGTTGGAAGAGACTCTCATAATCCTTCTCATAAAGAGCTGGATCTACCAAGATTCGTAAGCACGTGCTTATTTTTAAGTAGAGGAATAATTGACTTCTTGTTGACTTCAGCAGGACTACTCATATGCTTATAGATGAAGACCTTTTATAAGTGCTTTGCTGGAGTAGTGCCAAAGTGGCATAAATTATATTGCCCCAAAATAAAATGATAGAAAGAGTGAGGTCTGTTTAACAACATTGTGTAATGCATTTCAAAAAAGAAAAGCTTATTTTACACTAAGCCTGTTGGTTTTATACCAAAGCCAAATTTTGTGTGGTTCTAATTTACTAATATAGTGGGGGTACGATGCAGTTTCAGACTGTTGGCTTTAAGTATCAGTAACACGCAGGATTTCATGAATGTGTCGAGTTGGGTAGAAATGTTTATTAATCCTGGGGGTGGGGGCTGTCTGCTTTACTGTATTTTGTTGCATAATTTGTACCATAATACGAGTATGCTATCACCTTTTATTACCTTGACACTGGGTTAATTAGAAAGTATATCACTCTATTTTAAATATGTGAATCATGATTCTGGCATATCTTTCCAGACAGAAGGTGTGTTCTTGGTTGTAGATTGAGGTGACTTGGAGGTTGATGTTGAATGTTACTTTACTGGCCAGAGTCCTGGTGTCCTTTCCTCTAGAAACTGTCTAAACCGCATGTCCTAGAAGCTTTTCTGAAAAACACAACAATTTCTAAGTGTAAGTGAAGCATCCAGTTCTGCAGTCTTTGGGGATAGGAAGTATTGGCAGCAGATTAAGGACTTCAGCTTTGTCCATTTAATGCTCTTTTCTTGTCTGGCAGGATCTCAGCTCAGCAATTAGAGACCCTAGGCCTGGTTTCCTTTTCCGTTTCTGTAAATCAAGAGTTATTCCAGTGATTGTGACAGCACGATAGTTCTCAGCTCTGCCTTTCCAAATGAATTCCTATTTAATCAGGGCTGGCTAGATTCACCCGTGGGCACATCTGATGAAATTCTGAAGAATCGGGCCCATAAGATGAGAAAATGTTTTAAAAGCTATGTCAGTTACAGAGGAGCTCAACCTGCTTTCCTTCCTGTCCTCAAATAACACTGAAGTTGGGAGCACCAGTATTGAGAGATTAAATGTAAAGGATATGGAGAAGGTGATGGTGAAGAATGTAGTTCTCTGAATGCTTTGCAACATCATTCCCATTACCTACTCTGCAGTTAGAAGAACTGGAGCACAGGGAGCTGAAGCGACTTGCCCAAGACTGGCCAAGAGGCCATGCGAGAGCAAGAAATGGAGGATGGCTCTCCTACGTCCCCAGCTCAAGCTATAGGCTATTGGCAACACTGCCACCACAGGTGAAAGACAGTGGACCGCTGTTTCCTGGACGCTCCTGAGATTGCACATTGCCACATAGGTGTCCACTTCCACCCACAAAGGAGATACTGCACGACAGAGTCACCCGAATTTAAGTGCCAGGGCTCAGATCTGCTGGAGAAGCTATGCACTGAACTCCTACTGAATTCATGATTGAAACTAAATAGGAGGTAGACCTCTAAGCTCCTAGCCTTGGATGCTTGAGAGCTGGCCCCGATTTCCAAATGCGCTTATGTGGTGTCCAGTGCAATGAGGAGTTCACTCAGTGATTGGAGTCTGTCAGAGGAAAAAGCCATTCACAAAACAACATGGAGGGGACACTTGCAAATTAAATTTGAGTTTAACATCTTCTGAAGTGTTGCAAGAAAAAGTCTAATGCACACTGTCACAGAATCACAGAATCGTAGGGTTGGAAGGGACCTCTGGAGATCATCTAGTCCAACCCCCCTGCCAGAGCAGGGTCACCTAGAGCAAGTTGCACAGGAACGCGTCCAGGCAGGGTTTGAATGTCTCCAGAGATGGAGACTCCACCACCCCTCTGGGCAGCCTCTTCCAGTGCTCGGACACCCTCAAGGTAAAGAAGTTCCTCCTCATGTTTAGGTGGAACTTCCTGTGCTCAAGTTTGTGCCCATTCTCTCTTGTCCTCTGTCCTTCCAGAGGGAAATTAAGTATAAAAAAAAAAATAAATGATGTAAACACTCTGCATACCAAAACTGGAAACATTTTTTTCCAGATTTTGCTGTAAAACTTTTAATTGTGAAAATTATTTTTGTCTTTATCCAGGTGAGATATGGATTGAAATGAAAGTGATTTGTGATGGCACAAAATTATTTTGTTGTCAGTTCCTCATCAGGGTGAGGAGAAAATACAACCTCTTAGCGGGTGTATTGCCCACAAGATCCTGTGTAACACAGGGTGAGAGAAGGGGCGTTATCAGCTCTGCTGACAATTAGCTTGATTCCTACATTCTTAACAAAAAGCAAATCCCAAAGTCTAGGATTCAAAATTAATGATTTAACTAAAATGAAAGGAGACAATAATTCGGATCATCCTTCTTTTGTGCCTTCTTTTCTTGGGTATGACTAGATAGGGCTTGATCCTGAAGAAAGGTGAAGACTTTCAGTGCTGCTGCTTTTTTTTTTATTTATTTTTTCCAGCAAATCAGTGTGCTTTTTCTGTCAGCAGACTATTACTTAGTTGTTGTTTTTCCTTCAAGTGACAACCTGCCTGGGTTTAGCAGACAAGTGGTTTTGTTACAAGACCTCCTTCCAATGTAAGTGGCAGTTTCTGGATGGGCCACATCAGTATTGACTCCTGTTTGCCCACTGCATCACAAGTGAATCTGATGGAACTGAACGCTGAAATAGATGCATGAGGTTGCTAGACTGGCTGCAGACACGTTTGTCTTGGGAAGTGATGTTTGGGTCCATGCAGAGATACACAACATAGTCCATCAGCGGGACCTTCACCTGACTGACAGAAGGCCTTTCTGCCATCAGGCAAATGCCGCAGCTTACAGGAGGAGGCAGTCCAAGAAAAAACACCCAGAGCTGAGCCCTGTCAGTGGCTGCTCATTTGTTTTTTGCTATGCAATCTCTGACAGGTTGCTAATATCTGCAATATTAGCTTTTCTGATCACCTCTTCTGTTTCCTTCCTGCTCCATGTGCAGGAGCCTTCTAGCTGCCTTGTGTCATGAGGATAAGCCTAGCAAATTGTCTTCATCGTGTAAAATTTTAAATAGCCTAGAATCTACCTCTCTGCAAGCTCCTCCTCACCTTGTGTTGTGCTGTTGCAGTTGTAGTTCATGGAGCAGCATTAGCTGAATAGCTGTTGTCACTCGAGACTGGGGCTCTGAGCAGGACATTCTTCTAAAGGAGATGACACCTCTGATAGTTTTCCTCGTCTGGGAAGATGAAGTCAACAGTTCTTTGGACATGCTACCAGGCTGCTTGTTTTTATTTTTTGTTCGTATTGTGGGGGTAAATGGGCAGGGAGCCATAAAAAAAAAAAAGGACTGTATGTCTGTAAAAGTACATGATCAATTTATTTTTGCAGGGAAAGTGATAGATAACGTGGCACAGCATGAAGTTATAAAAGGAGGTTGCAGTCAGCGCTGCTGGCATTAATTTAACTAGAGAATGTGCCCTTAAATGTCAGGAGACTGCAAGAAGCACTGAGTTATTTGAGAAGACAGCAACTTTGATGCTGATTTTTTTCAACAAAAATGCAGGAGATTAAAAGCGGCTTTCCAATTTTGCCAGCTTTCTTATTGATAACAGGACTGGGGCTTTAGTGGGTGCTCTAGGAAGGTTAATGAAACCATAATGGTTATGGTGAAAGAGTATACGTGAACTAATTGGCTTGTATAGGTGACTCACCACTGAAGCTAAACTCAGCAACTGATAAACTAAGCAGCCAATTTGCTGTGAAGATACTACAGTTCCAGATACACCATCCTCTCGTACTGGCAGATAAAACAAGACCAGACAATCTGGGTTATAAAAAGAACATGGGCTGCAGTCATATTTCTGCCATATCAAAATGTAAGAATGGCCATTCTTGATCAAACTAAGGGCTTGTCTGTCTTCAGCAGGGCGTCTGGTGAGTGCGCAGGAAAAAGCACGTAGAAACGTGGCAGTAGGATGATCCCACCCATCATATGTCATCCCCGCTTCTGTTAGCTGTGTGGTTCAGAGGCTTTCGGAGCCAGAGGTTGCATTAGGTTGTGTTTAATGCCCCTGATGGGCCTGTCATCCGTGAATTTATCTAATCCCTTTTTGAACCTATTTATGCGTCTGCTCCAGAACATCCTGTAGCAATGGGGTTTGCACTTTACTTGTGTTGTATGAAAAAGCACTTAATTTCCTCATTTTAAATCCACTGCGTGATTGCTTTATTGGATATTCCTTCTTTCATTTGAAACAACACAGACTGCTTTGATTTCCTGATCTTCTTCATGCTATTCGTGATTTTATAAACCTGTCATCTCCTCTCAGCCTCTTTTCCAGGCTGAGAAGTCTATTTACTATCTCCATATATCAAAAGCGTTCCAAAACTTTGATCATTCTTCTTATCTCCTCCGTCCTCTTTCCAGCTCTGTTAGATCAGTCTATATCCACCTGTATCCTCCTTTTGCACATGTTACCTTAAAGGGGAAGAAACTAATTCAGGAGTTCAGTGATCAGTGTGTTGGGGGTTTGAATCCATGCCTCCCAGTTCCTTAGAGAGCATCGTCGGGCTGTCTGCCCATCCAGGTCGTGTGGCATTCCCCTGCTTTTCTGCACTGGTGTGGAATATTTATCTGGGCTTCAAACAGGTAGGAGGATGAGCTGGAGTCTCCTGTCCAGTGGCACTTTCATGCTGCTCCAATACAGCATCAATCAGGCATTGGATGAAGTACGTTTACTGTCCTTGGAGCTGTGACTAGGGTTCTGGTTTCTCTCTCCAAGCAAATGTCTGTAAAATATACAAACAAACAAGCGCATGCATCCGCTCATTTAATGAAAGAAACAAAGAAAGTACAAATATTAGTTGCAGAAGTTCAGTATCTACACACTAATGTACACAGTTGTCTCTGTGAATTGGGATGTTTTACTGCTGGCTTTGGTGTTTTGTTTTGTTTCCTTTTTGTATCCAAGATCCAAAATAACCCAGCGGCTTTGTGTGTAGGTAGGCAAATCTGGGTCAATAATGAAAGACTTTGGGGAATGATGGCCCTGATCTGTTAAAGCTTGAAGATCTGTGAGCAGCTGCTGCCAAGCTCTGAAAAACCGGAGGGTTTATAAGCAGCCAGTGAATGGCAAAATATATAGATAAATGACTCCATAATACTCATTATTCCTAATTTAGTCTCTCAACCTTGTAATGAGTGGAACGTGTTATTGTTTGTTATAGTAGTAGCATTATTTCTCATCAGACGATAGGGCACAGAGATCCCATTGTGGTGCCGTAGAAATGTGTAGTTAAAGGGCTACGTTTGATACTAAAAACTCCATTCTAAAGCAGCTTTTAAAAGTCCCAATAATTAACTGATTAATAAATCTTTACGTAGTCCTATAGCATCCATAAAGTAGTCAATAGGTTATTACTAAACTTAGCAATTTACAACTTCTTCCACAGATGTGCTCATAAGCATTTATCGTATACCACATGCACACGTGAAACCTCCTGATAATAAGTATTAACTATTAAACCTCAGTAATTAGATTGTTAGTGATAGGAAAGAACTGCCTCTTTGCTTCATGGGTAGTATTAAAGAACTTAAAGGCTGAGCATTTAGCCATGTAGGATTAGCAGACTTTCAGCAGGGCTAGGTAGGTGTCTTTGGCCAGGCCTTGAGACACAGTGAGTATCAGCAGCTGAAATCTGTCTTTAAGAAGACAAATGTTGAATACCTCCTGAAATCAACCAAAGCATCTTGCTTTCTGCTGAAAATTTTCATAGGCCTTCCAGCATTCCAGTCCCTAATTTTTTGACAATGCATGGCATATTCTAGTGATATTTATGCTATTTATACTATTGAATTTTTGCTACTTGGGAAACCTAATTTTGAATTTTCAGAGCTTCATGTCGGAGCAAAGTCAACCGTATACAGATTTTAATTTGCCAGAGTTAACGTTACTGTGAGAGATACGTATGTTTGCTTGTGGCAGTAACCTAACATTACATCAGGGAGTAGAAGCCTTTGCATACTGTCCACATAAATGGTAAAAGAAAACCTCTTCTGAGAGGGAGCTCAGAGTCCAGTATCAAGAGTAAGCACTGGTTATTTTCCATTGTTACTGTCCCTGAAATTATACACATTACAAGAATGATTTGTGGATTTTTTTTGCTCTCTTTTCCTATGCTTATGTAGTAACAATTTATATGTTTGCTTTAGCCCAAACCACTCTGTTTTCATTTTGAGAGGCTAACAGAATTACCAATGACTGTATTGATAATCTTGGGGCTATTTTTATATGCTGAATCTCTGTAAGAGTCTGCTCTGCTTAATATTATAAGCATCATACAAAAGTACAGTAAAATGATATTAAGAAAAATATAATAAGGTGAGATCGTAATATGTAATTTTTATTTATGCCTGAGTTGTTTGCAGAGACTGATATGACACAATACCTATTAGTTTCATTTGTAGCAAGAGTGCTATCTCATTAATAAAGTGATAAGCTCGAGATAAGTGATACTGTCACCTACTTCAGTGTTTTCCCTATATTTTTATTTATCTGGTTTTGCTGTTGCAAAACTTACTAGAAGCTGAGAAAAACAAACAGCATATAGCACATATACATGTACTGATTTTCTTTCCACTTTTAATTATCATATTCCTTTTGCCACTTATGTTCCTCCCATTTGCTTTTGGTTTGGTTCATTATATTATTGCACGATAACATGAATACCACAATTCCAAAGGTGAATTACCACAATAGCTAACAACGCGTGGTATCTCTGAGATCTGGTAATGTTGTGCTGCAGATAGTTGCTAAAGTTACATTTTTATTGGTTTTTTTTAACCTTTGTGTGCCTGTGCTTTGTGGCTGGTGATAATATTCTGCTGAGACTTTGTTATGTTTTTGTGAGAGACTTGCTTTTTCCTATGTTTTACTAGTTGCTCTCTCTCCTGAGAGAGACCATTGCATCTTCATCCAAAGAAGTTGATGTAGACTCACTGTTAACAGGAAGCATCAGAGTGATGGAGAGAAGAACTTAATGCGTTTGTCTTTTTCAGGTTTAACCGCAATGTTTGAATATGCTATGTAATTATTTTAATTGCCTACACATAACTAAGCCATCTATGTCCCTACTAATGTGAAAGGGAGGTAGAACCCTTAATATATCCCTCCTGTATAGTAGTTTGACTGTTAACAGATTCTTCATTCCTATATTCTTCTATTTCATTAATATTAATAAAGGTATTTTACAACGTTCAAAAGTGTGGAGTTATTCAGGGATGTAATACGACTATTTTCTTCTCTAGGCCTTGGCCTCCTTGACCACCACTCTTCTGCTGCAAGGAGGGTCATAAAGTGCTTTAGAAGGTCTGAAGGTAGCTCTTGCTACCTTATGCTCTTAAGGTAGCATAGATTGTTCAGTGTGGTACTTTCTTGGACTAGTAGAATATTTTTAATAGATGAATTGTGAGAAGGAAGGTTATGATGCAGTCTCGCTCCTCTGCACAGCACAGTCCAAAGCAGCTCGCTCATGAGCCTGTGCCTCAAACCCATGGCTTCTATTTGTGCATTAGCATTGCTTTCCAGATGTTATCCTTGTCTTGCTGAAAAGGCTTTAAAGACTACAAAATTTACTGTGCACACAAGGCAGTTGCTGCAAAGATTATTTGCTTTGATAGTTATGTGTCTGCATTTACTTATAAATCTCCATTTGACTAGTTTCAGCTTCCAACAAATCCTTGGATTTTCTGATACCTTTTCTTTTAGATCAAAGACTCACAATTAGATACTTCTCCATGTAGGTGCTTGCAGGCTGCAGCAAAATAGTTTCTTTGCTGCTTCTCAGTTAAACCAAATAAGCTGAGCTTCTTGAGGCTCTGATGAAATACATTTTTCTAGCCCTCAGATCACTTGCATAACCTTTTTCTGAACCTCATCCCATTTTTAGTCATCTCTGGGAGTTAAAGAGCAGGAACTAGAAACAGGATTGTAGTAAGTGTCTTGCTGATGCTGTGAACAGGAATAACCACATCTTCCAGCTCCTACTGGATTGTGCTTCCGTATATGGATGCTAAGGATTTCTTGACCTCTTGACTGCATTGTTGTCCAGGAACTTCATGTTCATGGAGCCATCTTTTATAATACGGTTACACTCCAGGGTATAACCTCCCATCTTTCTAGTGCAGCATATATTCCTTGCTCCAAAGTGAATGATTCTATATTCTGTTGTATTAAAACAAGCTTTGCTCTTTTGAGCCCAGTTAACTAAAGGATGCAGAGCATCATGCACCACTGGCCAGTTTCCATTGTTAACCGCTCCTTTGAATTCAGTCTCATTTTTATTTTCTTAAGAGTGCATTCACTGTCGTATTCTTTGTCCCGGCAAATTTTTTGATCAGTCTGTGGATCTAGCCCCAGAATAACTACCTGAATCATGAAGGCACTGCCTTTCAGTTAGGGGGTCAGCATCTTCAAGAGCAGGGGATGTTTTTATTAGCATTTGTTTTGCTCAGATCAGTAACAAGAAAATCAAAGGTAAACATCAAGCGGGGATATAAAATAGTAATGGCCAAAGCCAAATTCCCTTGATTATGAATCTTGATCTTCCTTTCCTAGCCTAAGTTTGAACCTGGGGAATTTAGTTGAATGCTTGTCCTGTAAGATCAAAGTAGCAGCGGCTGTGAGCAGACTTCCCTATGGCAGTTGATACAGTTGGGCTACATTTGGTTTACTTCCCCCTCACCCCGCAAAAAAAAACCCCAAACCAACAACTCTAATGGTTTGTTTGCAGAATGGGACTCCCATTTTAGCGCATTACTGTAGATATGCATGACAGCATCTTGGCTGCAGATTTCTAATTGTTGGAAGTGAAGGATCTCTTGTTCAGCTGCACAGGCTTCTCTAACATCATCCACGCAGTTGCTGTTGTCTCTCTCTGAAGTTGTTTGGGTTCCCCAGGAGCCTGCAGGTCACATTCACAAAACTGGATTTAGGTTTTTTAATATTCAGCTGCTAATATATGCATGTATGTACATATATGTGCCATCCAGCGGATTAATTGCTAGCCATATAGAGCTAATTCAAAATCTTGGACTTTAAGCAAACATTTAAAGCAGAGAAGTAAATTTACATTAGTAAATAAGAAATAAATTCAATTATCTTGGTTGGCACTTAAAAAAGAATAAAATGGGTATTGTGAAGGATGGTGTTAAAAGCCATGCTAGCAGCAAGTGGTAGGTTGTGTCATTGTCGAATCTGTCTTCCAACCTCTGCTTGACCTAATTCTGCTGAATTCCAGTGGTCTGGGCAAGTACGTATTCTCTAGGTATAAGAATAATAGCCGCAGTTACACTACCTAGAACAAGAATGTACAAGGACTATCAGCTGTCTTGCCTAGGGGCATGAGATGATCGCCAGCTGGGGTTAAGAAAAAGCGTTTTCTTCCTGTGAGGCATTGCATAATTGTCTGCGTATATTAACCGTGTTGGGTCTTTTGTCTGAAATTCATTATGTAAGCCAGCGCTATAGGAAGATGCCAGATTAAAAAAGCAGTCTAGCATATGTATTATGACAATTCCTTTTTATTCTGTTTTTAATGCTGTCCAAAATAAAATGAGATTCACTGTATGCTTCACCTTGATAGCTTTGCAGTGCATTGCTTTTTAACACTGTCCTGCCAGCTTTGTGACGCAAATTTGACTGCAGCTGAGGAATATTGTTAATCCTCTCATCTCCTTGTGGGGAATCAAAGTTGAGCCAAACGAAATGTTTTGTGCTATGGTGTTTTCTTTTATTGCTGCACATACAAAGCAAGTAAAAATGCTGTCTGCCAGGATCTCACTAGAGTGATGCTGATTCTTCACGTTTATGAGATGCCAATAAACCAGAAGTTATTCTTTTTCATCTTGCAGCTTACTCTTTACCAAAGTAAAGCTGGAATGGATACACAAAGGACCTGAAGAGGCTCTGGTGACATGCAGACATATGTTGCAGATGTGGCAGATGGTATATAATGTTTTACAGCACAGGTAGGCTCCTCCTACAAATTCTGATTTCATAATGGAGACGCAGTTCTCTTCTTTAATTGTCTATATACTTAAGTTATTTTGCAAAATGGTAACAAACAGCACTTTTAAAAAGAAACATAAGAAATCTTTCTAGCTGTGATTAAAAAAAAAGCAAAATTTTAATAGCCATGATTTAAAAAAACAAACAAAAAAACAAACAACAAAACAAAATGTCAAGATTTTAAGTTGGAAGAAGCAGTTTGAACCAAGAATTTCTGATCTGAATGTCGAAACATCTCTACCCATATTCAAATGTCCAGAAGGGAGGGCAGAATTATTTTTTTTTTCTTAATAGTCTAAGCATCGATCAGCTATTGTTCATAGTCTGCAGTAGTTGGCACCACCTAGGAATGTGTGGGGGTGATGCAGTCCTGAACTGAGTAAGCCAAGGAAAGGCACCCAGCCAAGACTCTATCATATGCTGTGGTTGCGTGCCAGTCGCATAGCCTGGTGCTAACTGGGCAAGAAAAGGAGTGAAGGATGTAGCATCTTTTTTCCTTCCCTTGTCCTAATAAATCTGCATTTAAACAGTGCTAGGTTCGCTGTTTGTTCCCTCCGTCTCATCTGCTTCCCCTCCTGAAAGGAAAAGTTTAAAAAGTGTGAAAGTTACCAGGTTGGGTTTTCTTCCTTCCCACACCCTTTGGATATTGTCCCAGTCATGCTACCACTGTACAACTGTCTTGAGAATGTTATCCAAAGACTGTACTTATCTCGCACCTGTAATATCCATAGAGGTTGTGTTTGATGGGAAGGACAGCATGCTCAGTGGCAAGAGTCATGACAACAGACTGATGAAGCTTGTATGCATTTACATAAGCTTTATAAACACCAGAAGCATCTGTACAGAATGATACATGTCTATATACAAGTTGTCCTTGAGGGCTTATTAGTAATTCCTTGTTTAGCTAATGAGCAGCAGACCAAACACAAAAATCAAGATATTTACATAGCAGCAGAGAAATGGTCTGTTACAAGCTGGAATCATTGATTTCCTTAGGCCTTAGTCTCTAGCTAAGGATTCAATCACGTACCTCTCACATGAGTAATCTTTATATCCGTGAGTAGTCCTCATGAAGCTGATCAAATCCATGCTGAACAATTAGGACTGAGTAAGATTTACTCTTGCAAGGGGGGGCTGCAAGCCTGAGACTGAAGAGAGTACATTGGAAAACACATAGACAAATTTGGACTGCATTTGAATCCCAAGCTGTGCTTTGGCTGTTATACTTAAAAACCCGAGATGCGATAGCTTTAGAGGCTTTTGATAAGCTTTAGCCATAGAAGCCTAAATAAAACAAATTGCTTTGCTTTTGCTCTTAGGAACTCTAGTTTGTTCCCAGTGCTATTCCCAAAGGGTCTTTTTGGCTTTCTCAAAAAATACTTCATAAAGCATTTTGTATTGGGGAGTACTGCTTGAAAGGTAACAAGAATGAACTTGGCACCTGCAGTTTTAGACTGGATTCTGTAACCCAGGAAGCCCCTTGTATTAAGCAAATTGCAGCACTATCAGCTAACAAATATGTAAAATATTCCGGGTTGGGCTTGCAAAGGAACTTAAGGGGAATTCTTGTCAGTAAGACTTGGACACAGATATTTTTTAGGGCCTCGTGGAAAAGAGAAGCCTGTATTTACCTGAAGTTGAGAGCTGTTGCACCCAATATTCTTTACTAGTTCAATCAGTAGCTAATCGCCCACACAATTAAATTGCACTTTAGATACATTTGGTTGCATTTGTCTGGCCTAAGTTTCCTGGTTTTGCAATCTTACTGTGACTCTGCTAGACTAAGGAGTCTTTCAGGGCCCAGTATTTTCCCCCCAGGCAGCTATTCATATGCCATGCTCAAGTCCCCTCTTGTCTTCTCTCTGATAAACTGGTGCCTCTGCAGTCTCTCACAATCGTTTTCTTCAGCAATTTTTGTCACCATTTTATCCACTGTCTCAACTACCTTTTAAAAACATGGGCAGTGGAGTGGCAACATGTCCCACTGTCAGCCGTTCCAGTGCCGTCTGCAGAAGGTAAATCCATCTGGCTTCTGTCCCTTCCGTGGTGCATGGAAAAGCGTTCTTGGCTGAAGGCCTCTTACTGCAGCTTTGAAGGAGCAGTTCATTTTCAGCCCTTGTCCAGCATAACAAATAAAGCTGTTGGGAGTGGCTTTTTGCATAATGCAGTCCACTTGGGTTTCAGGCTGGGATTTCAGTCTGTTTTCCCAATTAAAAGGCCGTACTGTTGACTATGCTGAGGTGCATTTTGTTAACTGAGGCCGCCTCATCAAGCCTTCTGTGAATGCCGCTCTCCTGCGGTCAATTTTTACTGTGGCCAAACTTAGGCCATCCACCGATCTCCTCAGCTGTCCTTTGTGTAGGAGTATAGCATATAAGCCAGTGTTCGGCCATGTTCATGGTGATGGCTGCTGCATCAAAGCAGCACTTATCTCACAGGAGTAATATTTGAAGGGCAGCTGCCATGTTCCTGCATACGCAACGCACCAGCAAGACAGAAATGTCCCTGCGGGTCCACCAGCCGCCCCCAGCCAGGGTACTCTACACTTGGGCTAGTCCTGGCTAGGCCAAGGCTAAGGCACAGGACAGAGAATTTAATTTTCCCTTGTATCTGTCACCACATGATAGTCTAAAATTGGGGTATCAGTGTAGAAACCGGTATGGAAGACAGGGAGGCCCAGTCAAGGCCGGAGATTTGTGCAGTCAAATGACCAAGAATTCGGGATCCATTAACAGAAATTGTAATGTTTGATACCAAAGCCCAAGTAAAAGGTTAATTAGCTATTGTAAATATGATTACCACTATAATGAATGACAATAAGTGGCTTTCAGTCCTAGATTGTTAGCAGGGAAGGACAAGATTTGGTTTATCTTTTGCTGCTGTTTTCTGTGATAACAGAATAATCATGTTTAAAACCAAATATCAGTCCCAAGCTAATTCTTCTGCTAGATTAATGCAAATTCAAGGGAGTCCTGTGCAATCCCTACCAAAAGACTGATCAGACTGGAAGATGGGGTAATCATGACTCTGTGACAGCTTGTTTCCTGGGAGAAATATTGTCCAAAGGCTGATCTGCAGGCTTGGAAGCATGCCAGAAAAAGTAGCCAGGGCAGTCACTTTTCCTTTTGATATTTTCTCCCGTAATGGATGATGAGAGGAGATATCATCACCATCTGATCCTGGGGGTATGGCAGACTTATGTGGTGACAGGAAGGCTCAGGAGATCTGCGTTAAGTGATTTTCATTAGGCACATGATTTTTTTTTTTTTTTGGAGTTTCCCTTTGGAAGACTTCTGCTGTGAGGACAGAAGTCTAGCAGAAGAGCAGACCAGATAGTCTTCCTATCAGAAAGCGGTGCTATGTGCTAGCTTTTATCTTCCTCCTCTGTTTGAACAGAACAAAGGTGGAAGAGGAGAAAATAATCCCTTTGAAATGAAGAAATTAGCGCCTGGGCGGAAGGTGGTAATTGGTCTGTTTCAGAAGGATCAGTACAGCAGACCTGTGAACAAATCCTTCTGCAAACAAGCCCAAGGGATGGTGGCTCTTTCTGAGCATGGAGTTGCTGGTTGGCCTCCTCTGGCCTGGCTTGTAGCTGCCCACATGTTCCTCGTCCAGTGGTTTGCAAAAACCCCAAGAGCCAAATGGACTAATAGTGGCACGTACCCTGGAGCCCTTGCTGGGCACTGTGCCTGACCTTCCTGGCCATTGGTGGGGTGAGGGCGTTAAAACAACACATTCAAGAAGCTGATTGCCCGCAACTGGAAGACTTGAGTCCTCAGTTCCAGTGGCAGCTACATATGACTGTTGCCTGCTTCAAGGAGAACATTGTCTCTATGCTAAAAGGTGGCCAGGTAACATGGTTTTGTTTCTTTACAGCGGCTCTGAGAAAGGAAGTAGCGTGACTGAAACACCGGTGATCAAAAAGCATAATGGAATGCATCTCACACTCCCGGATGCTCACGATACCGATTCTGGTGAGGAAACAAGATTTGTACTTTCCCATCCTAAATGCGCGCTTTTGTGAGACAGGAATATTTTCTTTTCTTCAGCAAGGGTGGGGGGGCTGCGTGCTCACACACGTGTTGCTGGGCTGGTGGTCAGGAGGCCCAGATCTGTCTCCAGGGCCATCTTTGCTGCAGAATGTGTCACTGTGGTTTGTCTGTACCTTGGCTTCCCCATGCCTAAACCAAAGATATGGGTTCCTGCTTTCTTTTACAAATCTCTCTGAGACAAGCATGAAAGCTATTAGATGGGAGTTCACTATACTTCTGCAAGAACTGTATGATTCAGTCTTTTTTTTTTTTTTTTTCTTCTCCCCCTCTGATCCCCCTGAATTTAATCCTTTTTAGATGTTCTGATCAAGCCAGCTATTACTGTGGTTTTGAAAAGCGTAGTGAGAGAGTGTCAATTCCTATTAGAAGGTGATTTGGTTTGGGATTTGTACATAAGCCTTGTGATACTTTATTATATTGTAAATACACATTCACAGTAACAGATATAGTCAGATGGAAATAACTGAGACATCAAAGCTAATCTTGGCAGGAAGGGGAAAGCAGGCTTTCAGAGAGTGCTGCTGACTTGTGATTTTATCATAAGTCTTGTGATAGTTGGTGCTTCCTTTAAAACCCTAACTCTTGAAATCAGATGATTATGTGAGAAACTTGCCTTTTAATTTGGGTGGGTTTTTTAGGGAAGCAATTTTCTACCATTGTGGATGTAGAGAAAATAACCTCACAGACTCAGAAACTGGACAAGAAGAATGTCAAAGCTTATTTTTAAAATACCTAACAGTTAAACAAGTGTCACACTTTGGGGTTAGGGAATTAGAGTTTGAGTCTTAATCTTGATCTTTTGGAATTGGTAAAACTGAAGTCACATGCTCAGCACATATGGCTGAGATGGAGGACAAGTTATTATGTGTTTAGTACACGACATGTATTAAATTATGTGTGTTTAACCCCCATTTACACCCAGTGCTGGTTAAAAAGCATTGCAAAGTTAGGTCTTCAGCATACAAACATTCAAATATCAAAACAGTATTCAGCATGTCTGCTCTTTTGTTTGTAGTGTTAAACCCTTAGGGTCTATATTTATGACATTGTAATCTTACTGATTCTATACACACATATTTATGTAGTTTTTAATATTTTAATTCAATTTCCCTTTTATTACCCTTTTGCTGAGATGAGTCTCTGTATTTTGTATAGGTCCTTTTTCCTCATTGTTTGTATAACAGTGTTCTATAGTCTTCAGCTTAATTAAAGAAAACAGGCCAAATTCAGCACAGATAGATGAAGAGGATATACTAAATGAATATGTGCTGTTTGGTATATTAAAAATTATCTGGAAAAGGCAGTGGATATGACATGAAAGTTTCCTGGTGATGCAAAATCATTTAGGATAGTCATCACTTTGTGAAGATTTGTGAAATATCCCCTATCATCCCTGATGCTGGGCAGTAAAATGGACTTTCAGTTTCAGTGAATATATGAAAATGGCTTGGAAAACACTGTAGATAGTTTGCAGAATCCATCAGCAATAAGCAATAAAAACCAAAAAATATTACTTGCCACAGTATTTCTGTTATCCATCCAATTCCCATTCTGCTGCTGAAACAGTGAGGGGCTTGTGGTGCCTAGACTGTGGGGCTGAGCCTGGATGGATCCCTCAGATCTACCTGGTGCTTCATGGTGTGTAAAAGACATTCTGGATGTGGATCCCATGCTCTTCTGGAGATCCCTCGCCTTGCTTTGTAATTGTCTGGAGAAAGGAGTGTGACCAAGTTTGGGCTACACCCACTTCACAGCATGGTTTGAGATTCTGAGACCAAATTGTCACCGGCAGAGCCTCCAATGTTTGGATGTGCTGGGGTACCACCCTTCTAAGATCACATTCCTGCCTCCTGCTTGCTTCTCTGCTGCAGACCTGCAGCATCTCCTCCAGAGGCACAGCAAGGAAAAATTCGGGAATGCTTGGCTTGGTCTCTGTGCAGTGCCCTCCTCAAAAAGCACCTGGGTTGGGTACCTGTTCCAGCCTGCTCTTAGCCCAGTTTTAGCAGCCAGCGTGCAATGGAGCAGTTTTAGTTTAGCAGAAAGTGCTGTTGTGCCATGGTACTGCCTGCCAGAAAGAGCAAATTAATGTAAAGTACAAGCTTTAACCAGCTTTTCACACACATAAAGTGATGCACACTGAATGCCGTTTAGTTTTAGCCAAGAAATGTATTCCTCCTCCACTTCGAGAATGTAGGTTTCCATGCTAACACAGTTGCACCCACGATGGACGTAAGGATGGGGCTCGTACTGAAATTACACCATCCGCCTTAGCGCAGGACTGGCGCTGGCTGTTTTCAGCAAGGGTCTGTGGCTCGCTGCTCTGCAGGCTCTAGGTGCTGCTGTTCTCCATCTGCAGAGAGAGGGCGGCTGGGTCTCCGTTGTCCCGGTTGGGAGCCTCTTTGAAGACAGTAGGAGGGGAGATTGGAAAGCACAGCTCTAGCCCCTCTCGCCCTTGTGCCTCCCCAGAGCCGCAGCTGTGGCTGGCTGCTTTGAAGGAGGGAGGAGATCTGATTATTATTTTTTTTCCCGCATCATTCTGGAACAGGCTCTGGTTTCCATCGTGAAATCCCCCAGGAGCGTGCGGCAGTATCGCTGTGGTGCACAGGCGCTCTGTGATCTCTGGGCTCATCACTGAAGGGGGGATTACTGCGGCCGGGTTTGACACTGGCCTCTCCCTCAGTTAGACCACAATGAGATTATTTGCTGTGCCAGAATTTTAGGTTTGCTGCCAGGAAGATTAATTCTTCTTTATTTTCTTCATCTTTTCCGAACTGAAGCAGTGTTCCTAACTAAATTCACCGATACCAGTCAGCTGCCTTGCTGTTTCATTCTTTTCCTGATTTAGTCTTATCTTATAATGCTCTTGCCTGAAGCGATTTAGGCTAGGGAATTCTGTGTTTCTTATAAACCTAGTAAATCTACTGAGGTACATTTCTATTTTGATAGCAGTTTTTTCATAGATGCAAAATATTAAACTTGGTCCTTCTTGGTCTTATAACAACCCTAGAATGGTGCTTTAAAATTATTTAGATATATTTTGTATGGCTTATACGCAGAGCTCATCACGACAGAATCAATTTTGTTATTTTTATGATTTCTTTCCAGAATGTGTGGAAGGCTTTATTGTAAAATGTGAAGTTTATATTCTGTCTGATGGAGCTGTTAAAAAGAGAACGAGACTGCACTAAAATAACAAATTGATGTGATATCTTCTTATGCCAACATTTGCATGTATTTTGAGGCATGACATTAAAGTTCTGTGAGACAGGTTTTGTGTTTGTTTTTTAGCATATAAAGATGTACGTTTCTTTAGGAAGAGGTATTTTATAGTGAGACATTCAGAGACTTTTTTTTCTTAATGTTGCTTGAAGTTCTTCTGGCTCCCACCACCACCCTGAGGTCAGAGTGATACCGGTGTGATACATGCCTACCTCCTGTCTCTGGAGACAGCATGTTAGAGGTACGCTCTTTTCTGGTTCCAGTAGCCTTCAATCCACCCCTAGGGTCACCATATTGCTTGCCTGAGGTTCAGAGCTGTGGCTGAGCCTCTTTCAGTCCAGAAGGGCCAGGCTGGCAAAGACCTCTTACAGAGCTTATTTGGGCACACAAGCTTTTAGCAGCATTCCTGTGAGCAGTCCGGCAGAGATGGGTAAGAACAGCAGTAGCAAACGTGCAGGTATGGGCTGGCACGGAGAGAGCCTTCTCGTGTGGCATGTGTCTAGAGCAAGGAGTGTATCTGTGTCTGAGGCTGGGCAGGGATGGGAAGGGATCGGCTGGTCTCTGCCTAGCGTGGTTTGCTTCCGTGTGTAGGCTGAAATGGAAAAGAAAATAAACATCAAAGGACTGGAATGCCAAAGGCTGTTAAATGCAAAGAGCCTCTGCTGTAAATTACTAAGTAACTTGGGTTCCCTTTTTATGGCTGTGCAGATTGAAGCCCACAGCACTGGGCAACATCAGTCTCAAATCGCAGGCTTTCCCCTCTTGGCAACTACCCGGTGAATGACGAAGGAGAAAAGGAGCAGCTTACTTGTGTTCCTTCGAGTGCAACTAGCTCACAGTGATATTCCTGTGAAGCCTACTTTGTGAGGGAAGGATGCTTCAGTAGATCCTAAGTAGCTGTTCAGCCACACAGCAGTGTGTGAACCTCTCCAAAATGCACAAAGGTGCCTTACAGTGACATAGTCTCCTTGGATTGACTTGCAAGGAAAAGAGGATTTCCCTGAGCTCTGTGAGGATGTGAATAAAAACACCAGCCCATCTGCCCACCTAATGCAGTCAGACCAGTGTTACATACGAGTGCTTGCAAGAAACACAGCTCCAGAAAGCCTCTCTGAAAGAGGGAAGTCTTGGCAGAGAAATGTAATGCTGAAAGTTACTTTCAAAGCATAGTAACGTGATCCGGAGCGCTAGTATAAGAATCTGGTTAGGCTGGCTGCAAAATCCCCAAAGCCCATGTAATATTTTCCAGATTTGCCAATCTAGAAGGCAAGAGGTCTCTCCTAACTTCATTGTGCTCCTAAATAACATTACTAGCTGTTCACATGGCTGTTTTCTCGTTACCTCTGCACTGCAAAGAAGCTGTCCATGTTTTGGATAGCCTGGGGTGAGTGCCTGGTAGTTTTCCCTGTGTTAAACAACCCTTGTATGACTTGAATTCCCAGAGTCTCGGTGAAATTTCTCCTAGGTGGAGGGAGGGATGGGGGGAGAGGAGTGAGAGTGGGCAGGGCAGGGGGAGGAATCCCATGCAGTGACACAGGCTGAAGATGGATCTGTTAAATAAACTGTTAAATATAATAAATTCTCGGTGCAAAGCAGAATGGCTTTTACTGTACCATTAAAGCCGTAATTGCTACATTACTGCAGTGTCATCTCTTGGAACATTAGATCAGGAATGTCTTTGAAAATATGTAGGAATTTCAGAAATGCATCTAGGAAGAGCACATTTGCATTTTCCGAGGGAGCCGTGGGAGGCGCCTCCGCTGCAGGGCTGTTTTGAAGTTCTCCTGCTTAAAATGAATGACATTAGTTAGCAGTGAGATAATGGGACAAATATTTCCCCTGGCAGTTCTAGGATTCCAGTTGCACTTGTGGCCTCTCCCTGGCCATGGCACGCTGAGAGGCAGCGGTGCCTCAGGCTAGGTAAAAGCTGTGGACCGTATCCTGCCCCACGCCACACAGGTATCAAAGGAGCATGGGGCAGACATGTGCTTCCCCTCGTGCCTGGCAGAAGTCTGGGTCCCAGCGCAGCGTTCGGAGGAGTGCCGGCCAGGGGACCTCGGCCAAGGGACTGTGCTGCTCTGCCTGCTGGCATCCTGGTCCCGGATGATGGTCTGCTGGTGAGGAGGTGGTGTTTGGCAAACCTCTCTTCAGCACGCTCCAGCTGAAAAAGCACGGTCTCCATCCCAGAGAGACCACTTAATGCACATGCCCTGTGACAGGTTTTTTGCCCTTCTGTCCCTTCCCTTGCCCGGAGCCATCCCAGCTTCTCCGAGTACTTGTTCCTGGGCTCTGCTGGTCTCTTAGGGTGGCTGTGGTGAGAGGAAGGGGGTTTCTAACTCTGGGATCTTGTGGTCTACAAGGTCAGCCTGTAAGGATAGATTGAAGAGTAATGCTAATCAGCGCAAGTCGGTCTGCTTCAGTCACAGCATCTGTCCAGAGAAAGGGCTTATCAACCTTAAAATCACATTAAACCTATGTATATTAAAATATTTATTTCCCAAAGCTTTAGAAAGCCAACTCTGAAATCTCATTTTGTAGCTTCTTATTTTGTTACCATCCTCTTGGGTATCCCTCTGAGAGGTCAGCTCACCAGTATAATCCCACTTGCTGTACTGGAGAACATGGTCTTTGCCCGTGCATTCTTCCTGGGAGTAGCTTTTGATGTGATGTTTTGTCCCAGAGATGTGGGTGCCAAATACTTTATTCTTGCGTAAATGTTACAGCACATACTAAAGGTTAATATAGTCAAAGCACTGAGCTCTCAGCTCCCCAAGGTTAAATGAAAAACCACGCTGCCTCTAAACCAGTAGAACAATATTGATGTCACTTGAAATGTGTGTGCTTTGTGAATGGTGCCAGGCTACTCTGTAATGCTGTACTAAGATTTTACATTAGTGGGCCATATTTTGTAATTGTATGGTGACAGTGTGCTTATAAAATGGGTTACTAATAAGTATTCGTGGGAAATATTTGATGGTAGAGTTCTGCTTTCCAAATGAGCAAAATACAGTTGCTTCCTTGATGAATGCTAAGCAGACCTTTATAAAATTACCGTCTGTCTCTTAATTCTCTTGTTTAAGCTGCAGCCCTTGGGCAATTCAGTGTTTTTTTCAGTAAATTAACCTTTTATAAAACATGGTTCTCCAGTTGGTTACCCCAGAATCCAGTGGAGTTCTTATTAGATAAAACTGATGCAGCAAGTGGAGAATCAGACAGGCTGCCTTAATGAGTCAAAGAAATATCCTAAAGAAGTATAAAATGCATTATTGCTCTTGTTTGTTTGGTCCATAGGATCACAGCGAGCCTCTTCCCTTGCTGCATCAAGACTGGAACAGGCCATGTCTGAAATAACTATGCAGAGCAGCGCAATGAAGCAAGGACCTATGCAGCTGTGGACAGCTCTTGAACAAATTTGGCTACAAGCTGGTAAGTCCTGGACCACCTGGGGTTCCTTTTTCCCTCCAATGGTGAATGAGATGACATAAGTGTTAATGGAATAGTTGAAAATCACCTTATTCCAGCAGAAAATCTGCCTATCTATCCCAGCTGGTTTTTTAAATACTACTTATTTGATCCAATATAACAAAAAAAAAATACTGGAGTAGTGCCATTTTTGAGCTTACTTCCATTTTTCCATAACACTCAGAAAACTTTAGTCATCACTGAAATATGCTTGTAAAAGAAGAGAGTTGGTAGTTCTTCATTAACAAATGGTAGTTGGTAGGGACAATTATTTTCATTCTCCGTTTCCTATATGCTTCCTTGTAATAAGACTGGGCAAACCATGTATTAAATGTTATTTATAGACTAGGAACTTCCCAATCTTTGCTGAGGTTTAAGTGAAAATTATTAAAAAGAGCAAGTCTTCCGCTCATTTTATCCTTGACTGTTTGATTCTCCCAAGGACTTGTAGGTTGCATGTCAGTTTGAGACATTCATGCAGAGATGCTACAGCAGAGCACATAAAGGGGAAAAAGAACAGTGAGAAAGAACTCTACCCAGAGGCAATCTCCAAACTCATGAAAGGGTTTTATGTAGGACACTTAGTGAGGAACGGAGTTGCACAGCACATTCTACCATTTGCATTCCAGCATTTCGGGACTGATAAAAAGAGTTCTGACCCTGCAATTTTGCTCTTAAAAGACACAGCTTTTCTTACACACCTGGGCCCACAGTTGCGCGCCTGAAATTACATTTGAGTGCTGTGATTGCTTCTTAGATGTCTCTGCTAGCATTTGCAATGGGGGGGGGGGGAAGCAGAGCCCACTGGAACCTTGGTGATAATTTGCTATTCTGTGTGCAGGAGAACCTTTCAAATTCTCATTTAGCTAATCTGTACAATTCACAATTCTCACATAAAACCTGGCAGTCTCACCCTACTTCTCAGCAAAGATTTTTATAGCTGTTTTTGTGGGCCATTTCCTACCAATTAGACTTCAGTTCTGGTACAAAATATGTGACATTCTTTTTGTTACAGTTTGACTAACTATTAAAGAACAAAAGAAGTTACCTTATGGAATGCATCATCCTTTAAGTTAATCACATGTGTTCACTTAATGGCTTGTGTGTATGTAAATTTCAATGATGTACTGTGGGCTTCAAAATCACTAGCAAGATTTTGCTTTATTGGGATTATGCTCCTGATTTAAGGCTGCAGAGGAGGCTGGTGGGGAGCGAAAAAAACCGGAGTTTATTGTGATGAGAAGTCAAGTGTCTGTTGTCCGTCATCCTGCAGATAGCTCTAGGCAGTTTACATTTTTGCAGCTGCGTGAAAAGACAAAAGCAATAAAGACCTAGTGCTTGCTGTGACCTAGCTGTGAATTGCTATGATTACTTTTCAGTGTAAATCGAGTGCCTTTCTCAAAGGTGTTAATTAATTCTTTTAGATGGAATTTATTTTTATAAGCTGTAACTTTTCTGTCCTGTTCTATCATTTTGAAATCTTGTGTTTTGTTTCATGCTTGCTTTTAACTGGCCTTGAATCAGGATTGATATTCTGAAAATACATACTGTGACTGCTTTGTAATTTCGTTACTGAAGTCAGTTATTGTTATGGATGCAGCTTAATGAGCTCTTGGTGAGGTACTGCCCATTCTCTTCTCGCAGTAGTGTGGAAGTTGCTGCATTCTGGTATCCTGAGGGGTGAAAAGAGATGCAGGTAGATTTACTCTCTGTGGAGAAGGACACAGCACTTGAATGATTAGAGGACAAGTGGGTCAGTATGCTGGGCTTAGTGAGTGGAATAGTCCAAAAGGGTATCACTGACCTTGTCTACTAGAATCTTTCCCATCTGGAAGGGAGGGGAAAGGAGGAACAGGTGTACTCATAAGAGGTTAATAACTTCCAAAATAGAGATATTTCATAAACAACAAATTCAGCAGAAAGGCATGGTTAAAAACAGTTGAGGTAGTCACATGCTTTTGCGTGACAGCTCACCCCAAAATTAACAGCTGTGGAAAGCAACAGGCGATTAGCGTAACATTCTGATGCCTGCATCCGGAGTCCCTTCGTATTCATGATAGAGCTGCACCAGTATGCTGTAGATTTCTATCAGGTTTAGCCTGCAGTTGTCCTTTTTCAGTCAATGACTCATCTTGTGACTCTAGGCAAGTTGCCTAACTTTTTCATACCTCAGTGTCCTGAAATGAAAAAAAAAATGTTAATCTGCCTTTGGGAAATGACTCGTGTATTGTTATTTTTGTTGTTGTTAACACTTTAACCTTTTTAGCATGAATCATAAATCTTTAGATAAAATTATTATAATTTCCTAACCTCATGCTACACTAAATTTATAACAAAGCACCCGTCCTCTTCAGATAGTAACAGGATGCAGCTGGCCGTGTCTCTGTGCATGAGTATGGATTTAGAGCGCCAGGCTGCAATCGTGTCTGGGTTCCATTAGAGCCATTACCATTCCCAAGCCTCTTCATAACCCAAGGCATGAAAACTAATCATACCGACTGACTGATCCAGTTAAAGCTTTCTGCGCTTAAATTGGAAAGAGGGATACAAACCCACCTATCCCACAGCTATGTGAGGCTGTTCTCACAGCCATCCAGCGGCCAGGCCAGGCCACAAAGCCAGCACATACGCTTGCAAGGGGCCCGTTAGTGGGTGGTAGCTATCAGATGGTGCTTATATAGAGGAATTCTTACTGTATCACCCTCCACCTGCAGTTGCAATAGGAATTCCTGCCTTGTGCAGAAGCATCCTCGGTCCTTTGGAGCTGGAGAGCCCTTGTTGTGCTCCTAACGGGTCTCACAATTAGTGCATGAGAACATGTGCATTCTTTTAACAGTGGCTGAAGAGGCTGTGAACCCTGTGCAAATAGTGAAGCTCTTTTGTTCTGTGATAAAGATACTTATCTAGTGCATAAGAGGGCATAGACTTAGTGGTTTTATCTGTAACTTCTCTGGGTTCATGACCAGCACAGTTATGTAGGGAAGGTAATAAAGCAGCAGCTTTGTAAGTGCAGCTGCTAAGTCCAAATGTGCTGCATTATACTGAATGCTGCACCTTGGCTTTCCCTGCAGCATTGTCTAGTGGACTTTGGCAAGCTAATTTTTTGTAGCTTATTGTAAGCAACCAAAGAGCTACTTGATGGATCTGTGGTCTCCAGAAAGAGTTCTCTTCTCTTTCACACATCCAAATAAAACTCTGAATTCTCACTGTTGATCTTATGTCTGGCCATCTCATGTAGGACCAGCTGGGAGTAGTCATCTGCAGCAGGGGACTTAGCGCATTTCTTCAGTGGGCTTCCGTATCTTCCTGTTTTCCCTGCAGGTAGTCACAATTAGTTTTGGAATAGTACAAGGTCTGCTGTCCCCAAAGACTAGAGAGGTTGTCCACTCCCTGCGGCAGGCGTGCTTAGAGGAATACTAATAGGCATACTCTGTTTTCAAGTGTTCTGCAGCAAAGCCTGTGATTAACACAGCTTGTCTGGTCCCTTTTAACAATAACCTCCCAGTCCTCTTGAAATGTAATGGCTTCTTAAAAGGAGAGAGTTGTCTTATTAGGCTTTAACATTAATAAGCCTTAACATTGTTCTTGGCCCCGAGTCTGAGAAACAGGTCATTTCAAGGAGTACGCACGAAGGGTGCTGCAGTGAACATGCTCCTGTGGTGCAGCTCCAGGAGAGATGGTCTTTATGCGATCCATATGCCCGTTTTTCCTCTTTGTTCTACTTTTCATGACTGAGAGCTAGAATTCAACTTTGAGAGGAGAGAAGGAACTTCTGCAGCGTTGGTAAAGTTTGTTAACTCCTTCTACCTCTTGTTGCAGGAAGAGCTGCAAGGGGAATCCTAGAGATTACTAGTGATAATACAGTTTGTGTCACCAAGAGAAATGTCTGACCTTGGAATTATTTCCACCCCTTATTTCCTTTCTCAAATCATGCCAGGATTCCTCTTTGCTGTTTAGAAAATACAATCATGCTGTTTGGCTAAGGAAAACATACTTGAAATGGTTCAAATTTATGACCAAAATTTACCTTCATTCGACATTTTTATAAGATCGCTTTTGATCCAGAGAGCAAAGTGTGTCAGTACTGAAAAGAAATAGTTTTAATAGTTTTAAGCTCTTTGGGTAACTGGAGTGATTTCTTATCTGAAGTATGTGTGATTATATTTCCAGGAAGTAATAACTGTATGCTCTACTTATATGGAGCATTTTAGAATGCTGCAAGCCAGTTTTAATAAGAGTTCTAATATTCCAGCTCCTGTTGTTATATTATTTTAAGCTTTACTTTTAACTACAATGTCCACTTTGTTTGTCTTTACTAGTACTTTATATCTGACAATTTAGCTTCTTGACTAACCCAATACTTTACCAAATATGGTCACTCGCAGCAAAGTAGGTCTGGTAATTTGATCTAAGATTGGCTGAATGCCTGCTAAGCACAGTCTGCGAACCTCACCAGGTAGACCTAAGGCTAATTTAAAGGAGCATTTTAAGAAAAATTACTAGGATAACTATTCCATGTGCTCACAGCGGGGCTGGAATGGGCTACTTGCTGTCTCAGTAATGTGCTAAAGTTTACCCCAGGAAAAAAATATTATAATGAACATGCCACGAACAAGAAATGTAAAGACAGCCGGTGTAGCAGAGAACAGTGAGCTAATGGAAAAACATCTGCTCCCCCGAGTTATGTACAGCAGGAACTTTTTTTTTTCCTCCCTTCACAAAACGCTTGAGATTTATTTATTTTATTCTGCATGGGCCAGTTCCTGGGAAAAAGCTGCGTTAGAGGAGATGGGCTTTGTTCCACGAGAACGTGTCGTCAGGGCCAGTGGGCTGAATGTCCAAGCCCGGCTGGCCCGCGGCCGCACAGCCGCACTGCGGCTGTCCCGGCAGCAGCCAAGGGCACGGCCGGGCCCTCCCCTGCTCGCCCTCTGCTCACCCAGCACGGCTTGTATTTGCACAGCTTGCGCACGGGTATTTAAATGCTCTTCCTTCCCGAAGCCTTTGGCGATCCTAAGCCCCCTCAAGTTATTAGCTCTGATATTAAAGGTGTTCATCAGGTTTGTGAGACAACTTTACTGACGTTGCCAGAATAGCTAGGATCAGCTACTGTCCCTTGATGCAGCACTGGTTGTTGGAGCAATTCTAATATTTTTATTTCTCTTTTGATTAAAAAAAAAAAAAAGTGCTTTCAAATTTTAGAATTTCAAATTTAGAACTTCCCCATTCACTGCGTGAGTTCTCGAGCTCCATGAGTGCTGCTGATTTTTGTGGCTCCTTACAGTGACACAAAGCAGTGTGAAAAGCTGGAGCCTGGCGAGGGGGAGCAGGAGGGAGTCCTTTATTACACAGCTATTAATGAGGAGAATAAAGATGCATTGCAAAGATGGCTACCCTGCAGTTTTTGCTTACTAGGAGGGTTTAGGAACACTTCGCACTGGAGATGATAGAAATGGTAAAGTGAGCTGGTTTGGTCCCCTTTGAAACGTTACTAGGGAGATTAAGAAGCCAGCAGTGGTTCTGCTAAGCCCCCTGGTTTAGCAAGCTCTCTCCTAGGCTTTTTCTAGGTCAGAAATCCCCCATTTCTCTTCATCTGAATGTTCTCAAGGATACTAGGTTTTGATCCGCACCCTCCAGCTTGGTTTATTTTCTTTTCTATCAACAATGAATTTAAAAAGTCAAAAGGTGTCTTGGCTGTTTATTAGTACTGGGCATTTTGGATTGCTTCCCCCATTCCTGAGGCTTCTGGATATTTCTCATTGCTGGAGCAGGATGTGAAATTTTGTGGACTGATAATCCGTTGGCATGGATGGTCTTCAAAGATCACATGCCATTTCTCGAAATCTGGGACACGCAAACATGCACATGAGTGTGAACACTCGTTTGTAAAGGATACAGGCAGTAGCTAGCAGTGCTCTTTGTTAAGTCTGGGGATCCTGTGCTGATAGATGGAGAGAAACCTGTTGCGCTGGCAGTGGTACCCATAGAATGACAGAGGATACCAAATACTAGCATTTCCTCAGCTGCTCGGTAACTTTTGGGCAAGTGATAAAGTGTACACAGTCATGAAGAAGGAAGCAGGACGTTTATTCACACCAGAGACAAAAAATAGGAATTTATACTATACTGGGTGGGAATATAAAGACTTAGAAGTCCTTTCTTTGACTATAGCCAGTAGTACGTGTTTTGAGAGCGGATACAAGAAAACCCCAAAGGTACTTTTCCAACAGAAGCATTTTTATGTCACCCTTTTCAGTGGTGGCCTTATTGCCTAGAAGGTGGTGGCTTGCTTCTCACAGCTGGGAAAGAGCTGTTTCCTCACCAGACAGCAGGGCCCCACTTCGCATGAAGTAACCAGCTATCTTGTAGTATTTCAAGTAATGTTTTGACCATGCTATTTAGCATAGAAGGTAGCTTGTGGTAGTTCTGTGTTGCTTCCAGAAATTGTCACTCTAATGCTGCATTCATAATAAGCTTAGTGACCATTTCAGCCCCTGTGAGACCCGAAGCCTGGAAATTTAAAGCAGGTCCCTGGACTCCAGGTAACTACCTTTGAGAATGTAAATCTGTTGCCTCACTCAGAAGAACATGCGGCTGACTTCAGGTGGATGGGAACACGTGGCAGTTTCTGTTCTTCTTCATTTCTGTATCAAAGGTTTGCATCAAATGGAATTATTGCAGTCAGGATATGGTTTGAGGAATCTTCCATCTAATCTACCCGCAAATTGTCAAGCTACTGCATGCAGGCTGGTGTCATAATATAGAACAATGACTAAACGTCACCTGCCAGAAAGGCAAGGTAGCGGGGGAACCCTTTGTCACAGTAATAGCTCTGTATTCACTGCTGAAGGCAGAGGTGTCTCAGAAGAGTGGGTCTTTCCAGCTGGCTAAGTGCTGCTGCAGTAACAAGCATTAATAGCACCTGAAGGCAGATGATGTGGAACAGAAATCACCTCCTTACAGATCCTTGCAGGTGCTCTCACCTTAGAATCATAGAATCACCTAGGTTGGAAGGGACCTTTCAGATCATCTAGTCCATCCATCAGTCTGACTCTGACAAAAACCATCACTAAATCATATCTCTAAGCACTGTGTCTCCCCATCTTTTAAATACCTCCAGGGATGGTGACTCAACCACTTCCCTGGGCAGCCTGTTCCAATGCTTAATAACCCTTTCAGTGTAAAACTTTTTCCTAATATCCAGTCTAAACCTCCCCTGGTGCAACTTGAGGCCATTTCCTCTTGTCCTATCACCTGTTACTTGGGAGAAGAAACAAATCCCCACCTCTCTACAACCTCCTTTCAGGTAGTTGTAGAGAGCGATTAGGTCTCCCCTCAGCCTCCTTCTCTCCAGGCTAAACAACCCCAGCTCCCTCAGCCGCTCCTCATAAGACTTGTTCTCCAGACCCCTCACCAGCTTCCTTGCCCTTCTCTGGACATGCTCCAGCACCTCAGTGTCTTAAAGTGTGAAGGGCTGTTTCCCACTGTACCATCCTGCAGGTCATCTGGCTGCACTGCCCTGGCCGTGTCGCTATGCAGTAGCATTTTTGTGGTGGATGAGACCAGGCAAGTGCTTTAGATCCAGCAGGCACACACAACCAAGTGATGTGGAGCAGTCTGTTTGTGGGAGTTAAGTGCTGTGTCTTGAATAACACCTAACGTGATTTGCAAGGAATGAAATTTTAACTCTTGGGTTGTTCACATCACAGAAATAAATTTTAAATCCATTTGATTTTTTGGCTAGATTTAGAGTTGTTGCTGCTTCTGTGGTGACAAGCACAATCACTCTTGGCACTGCTTTGAAACACTTAGGAAACGGGGAGTAGAGTCAGCATGCAAGGTGATGGCAGGCAACTCTGTTCCTCAGACTAGCACTGTGATGCAAACATGACTAGATTACACTGTTGTTACTCCTCTGATGGACTCCCTAACAGAGGTCTGTCAAATAATTTATTTTGGAGATGAAAAAAGGAGCCTGACTGTGGGAGACCCAGCTTTGTCAGCGTTGTGGGAAGTGCTCTCGGTCTGTGCGTTTGTTACTGGTCTTTGGAGTGAGTAGATGATATGCTTCTGGCAATTCTCACTTGATTAGAGATCTTCACTGTAGATGAGCTTAAATGCTAGCAGGAACAGCTGGAAGAACTAGGAGCTCATGATAATCTGAGTGGAGATGCACGCTGCTCTCTGGGACTGGGCCCAGCATTAAGACTGGTGGATCAGTGGAAGTATAGTTGCAAGTCAAGACAGAGACAGCCATGGCCACAAGAGGAGATGACAGTTGTTTAGAAGCAGCAGCAGAGTAGACTGGACAGTACTGCAGGAGAAGTTGGATATAGGAAGGAAATAATCGAGCTAGGCTGGACCTTGGAGTCAGCTGCATAGCTGCTCGTGGTCTCAGTGGGTGCAGGCTCAAGCTTCAATTAGTGAATGAAGGAGACAGTGCACGACTCATTATGTCTTTGCCCATCCATACAGTGCGCTGTCTCAGCCCATATGTATATGTAAACACGCTGATTATTTCCTAATAATCATTCACACTCAGAGTTTCTAGCATTACTCCAGAGATGCTAATAGACGAGTTGGTACATCTCTCTTTGCTCAGTAGCATTCAGAGAGCCATTGGTGGTACTGAGTTCAAAACAGAATGTAAATTTGTTCTACGTTTTTATGAAGATGGTGTTAAGTGAGAAAGAGCAAGGAAGCTTGCAAACATGGCCTTTGGATTCAAAGCTGCGAAGAATGTCAGTACCAAGCATAATGTAGTCCAATAGTTGGAAGTTCATAAATGGTTTCCACGAAGCATTGAACCTTTCACAGGATAAGAATAACACATCTTCTCTACCTGTGTCAGCCTGAGGAGACACCCTCTTCTTTGGAGTCAATTGGGTGCCATGTCTCTATAACAGAACTTCCTCGCCACGGCTGCTGATTTGGTTAGGTGTTTATTTACAGCATGATTAGGTGATATAAGGAGATGCACTGAATAATCCAGTGGACAGGAAGCTGCCAACCCAGGTAACGCAAAGGCAGGTGTTTTGAGTACTTCCAGTACCATTGAGGAGGCAGTAGTATTACCATGATAAATTTAATGAGTCCTTGTTTTTGGGGTTTGATTTCTGCCTCTAGCTGTGTTTTTATTCCATGTTGCATAAGTGTATCTTGTTAATCTGTAAATAAAATGAGTATGTAATAGAAGTGAAAAATGAGTTTACAGAAAACATATTTTAATGCAGGCCTAAGCGATTTCCCTTAATGTCTATTTTTAGCTGGGTGGGTGCACTCTTTTCCTTTTGTAACCCAAAGGCACCTCTCTCATTCTTTTTTTATGCAAATTAGGCCTCCCACACCATTAAATCATTTTTTATTGACTATTGAGCCTGCAAAGAAATGGACTGAACTTTAATACGCTACATTACCATACCATAAAATACAATTTGTAGATTCTGTGTTGCTGCACTTCCTCTAAATAATTGTTATTACTAAAGAAGATTTACAAGCCCCGTTGAAAGAAAGAATAAGTACTCTCCATTTTGTATGCATTGAAGCACCGGCTGTGCATGATTTCACATCTAAACCCCCTTGCTCCTGGTTCTTTTCTGAAATGAAACAAGTTACATTATGCTGTTAGTTGCTAATAGAGCTTTTAATATGGCAGTATCCAGAACTTCTGCTGACTTTAAACAGTGCCAGGATTTCACTCCTCCTTCTGTGCCACTAAGTTTGTGCTAACTTTGCAGATTAAGTGTTTATCTTCAGGCTGTGAATCGTCACTTTGCACATCCCCATCCTCATTATTGCCACATGCACGGCATCAGCTGCTATACAGCGCTTGGCAGGAAAGTGCTCTGTTCCTTGGGAAGTGCAAGTAAGATACTGTCCTCCCACAAACTTTTGAATAAGGCAGCACACATACTCAGCTTGACAAGGTACATGGCCTTGCTTTCTGTTATTATAGGTAGCTGCATCCTCTTGGAGCCAAGGGAAGGGATGCATGCTGAGATTTTATAACAATTAACCAGAGAGAAATAGTATATGAGTCACTCTTAAAGAATATAGCTCTTACCACCAAGGAACTAACGTTTTGCTCATGTTGACAGCCTTGGAGAGTGACATTTTTCTGTAGCACAACCTAGGAATGGCTAAGAAATATTCAAGAATTTTCTTAACAATGTCTCACCCTTCTTCTAGAAGGACCACTTCAGAAGTGGAAGCTGTTCGGCCATGCTGTTATTTCAGTACACGATTGTTTTCAGTATACCAGTAGAAGTGCTATTTGTGGTCCCAGTCTCACATCAGATAGGCCAAGGACTGCCTTTGAGATGTTTTCATGCTACCTGTCCCCCTCACAGAGACTTCCTGAGAATATTCACTACCTTTAAAAGTCAGGGCATTTAAGGTTTTGTCTAATTTCAGAATTATTTACCTAAATCTGGAGTCTGAATTAGTCATTTTGAGTTGGACTCTTGAACTGTCAATACTTACTGCATTACCACATCAGTTTAAAAAAAAAAAAAGAGACTTTGAGCTTTTGAAGTGATAACGTGTAGAACGTAAACAGGTTATGGACCAAAGAGCAATGGCTGCTGTATGAAGAGAGAATTATTTTATATACATATGTGCATACATACATACATGCATATATACATACATATATCTAAAAACACAATTTCCCTTTTCAGTTATGTGTGGCAGTAAAATTGACTATCTCTTTTGAAGCCTTTTGCAAGGATTTAATACATAATAAATCTAGAATTAGAATAGACTATTTCAGTTGTAAGGGACCTACAATGATCATCTAGTCCAACGATGATATAGTCCAAATCCTGAGAAATGTTAAAGTTTATTTATGAGATATGCTATGAAATTTATGTTTAACATGAAAAATTATCTGATTAACAAATTTACAGTCAAGCACATTAGTATACTGGTTACATTTTTTTTCCTAAGAAAACCACTAAGATAATCACTAGTAGTTGAAGAAAGTAAATGACTGAGCAGTCTCTTCCAAGAGAGCTCTTTTGTTTTTCTATAGAGTGTGTATGAAGAAGTAGAAGTGTGAATACACAATATAAACATGTCTCTATGATAAATGCCTTTTGATTTTAATAGTCTCTGAAAAAGAGACAACTATCTCATAAGCTAGACAAATAAGCATAATGAAACATTTTTAATCATCTTTTAAAATGTGGAAATGCTCTTTTAAATAAGTTATCTAATGTCCAGCTCAGTCAGATGTATCCTATTACTCTGACATGTTTAAAGTTCTCAGTAGACAGTGATGGCTTATTCTGTTCTTTTTTTTCCCAGATTATTTGGAAATACTTATGATGGCTCCAAGTGGCTACCAGCCCTGCTTCCTTAGGGCTCAATTCAGCACTGTTTACATTCCTGATTGAGGAATCCATCAGGCCGTCCTCTGTCAGGACAACACCTAAAGATATCCATGAACATCTGTATAGAGCCCTTAGCATTAAAAAAAGATCCATTCAGTGAATCCACTTGTGACAGTAAGCACTAACCATAGTAGTAAGCACTGTGCAGAATCATGGCCTCATGTTTTAATGTGCTTAAGGGAGATGATATGTAATTAATGGGTAGAAAGGTCTCTGATTTATTTCAACTAATGGTAGGGTGTTTTTTGGGTTTTGTGTTTTTGTGTTTTTTCAGCTGAACTCTTCATGGAACAACAGCATCTCAAAGAAGCAGGCTTTTGTATCCAGGAGGCAGCGAGTCTTTTCCCCACATCTCATGCTGTACTGTACATGCGTGGGAGGCTTGCAGAGATGAAAGGCAATTTGGAGGAGGCTAAGCAATTGTATGATGAAGCACTCACAGTGAATCCAGCTGGAGTGGAAATTATGCACAGCCTGGTGAGTTTGCAGGGGCTCAGCTCCATTATAGTATTTATGTTCCTGATTAACTGTAATAAGAGGGGAGAGGGCTCATGCTTGCTCTGGATGCCATTGTCTTCCTAATCCTGAGAGCAAGTGACTGTTCCAAGAATAAATTGGGTAGCTTGAACCTCTATTTTAAGACTGGATTGAATGTTTTTAACTAATTAGGACTTGTGTCAAAAGTAAATATTTTAATTGATAAAGGCTGATAGTTTTGGAAGTCAATGCAGTGTTTTGTCTTTGCTGCTTTTCCTACTAACTGTTATGCATTTTAAATAAGCAGTACACTGATGTTTGAAGGATCTGAACTAAATAACTACAGAACATAGATACATACGGGGTTTGTAAACTTTGGGCTGGAGTCTTGTGTCTACTCAAATCAAGATAAACTATGAGTTTACGATAAAATTAATGTTATTATCTTAAGCTGTGGCTTAGCGCCAACCTTGTGTAGGGGCAGTGACTCCACATTTGTGGGTTGTTTTGGTAACACTCCTATCTAGCAAGTAATTTTTCTGTTGCATTATCCCCAAAACAAACTTATTTATAGACACAGGGCCTAGAGCTTAATAATAGTAATATAGAAAGCTTTGTGGAAGACCAAAACTCACTTCTCTTCTGAAATCAGAACAGTTAATCATATTCCATCAATGATGTGTCTTGTTAACCATAGCCCTTACTAGGTCTCTCTGGGATTTTAGAAGTCTTTCTTGACTAATTTAATTTTTACAGGAATTCTACATCTGCGTGATCACATTGTGTCTTTGTATCTTCCG
The DNA here is from genome assembly GCF_964199755.1 of Larus michahellis. Taxonomy (NCBI): domain Eukaryota; kingdom Metazoa; phylum Chordata; class Aves; order Charadriiformes; family Laridae; genus Larus; species Larus michahellis. The sequence continues at coordinate 35,670,315 of NC_133898.1, forward strand.
GCATAAGTTTGGTCCTGAGGAGGTTTGCAGGCAACTCCAAAACTGAGGGGGTATCAATGCACAAGAGGAGAAACGTGAAGTGAAGTTACTATTGAGAGAAAATAGTAGAACCTACGGGCAAAGGATGAGATATTTGGTAATAATGAATGTTCAGTGCAAACCCAGCAAATGAATAGCTGGTGCATATGTCAGGAGAAGGTTACAAAACAGCTATGCAAGTATCAGGCTTATAGGGGGCAATAATATTACTTTGTTGCTATGATCCAACCTTTACAAAATCAGTCAGTAAAAACCTGGCAGGATAGAATGACATTCTTTGCTCAGTTAGTGCCATGATTTCAGACAAGTCACTGATATCAGAGCAGCCGTCAAGTTAGATGCCAACATGATGCTAATAGCTTTCATTTTTGTCTTATTTTATGGGCAGAACCACATACTGTGTCTTCCCGTTTCAGTTGCTTGCAATTTTCTGAAACTATAGTAATTTGGAATAAAAATTTCTGAGATGCACATCTGCTCTGGCCCAGTTTACTTCGGAAAATGTCACCCAACATGACTTAACTGTTTCTGAAAATGAGGCTAAAGAACAGACTTCAGATATCTTCTTTACTGTGCTTTAGTGTCTCTAGGTTTTGTCAGGAATGAGTTGTCTTTGTAACATATTAATGTGCATTTTACCATCCCTAAGAAAATCCTTCCAAGGTTACCCAAGTTACAACCTTTAAAAATGTGCTTAGTAGAGGTGTATTTCTGAAACCTCTAAGGAGTCTGTGGGTGCTCATTCCCCTCAAACCCCAGTAAGCTCCGTCATCTCTTAGTCAACATGCTCATAGGCAAGCTTAGGAAGTGTGGGTTAGGTGAGTGGACAGTGAGGTTGATTGAGAACTGGCTGAATGGCAGAGCTCAGAGGGCTGTGATGAGCAGCGCGGAGTCTAGTTGGAGGCCTGTAACTAGTGGTGTTCCCCAGGGGTCAGTACTGGGTCCAGTCTTATTCAACATATTAATCAGTGACCTGGATGAGGGGACAGAATGTCGCCTCAGCAAGTTTGCCGATGACACAAAACTGGGAGGAGTGGCTGACACACCGGAAGGCTGTGCTGCCATACAGAGAGACCTGGACAGGCTGGAGAGTTGGGTGAAGAGGAACCTAGTGAAGTTCAAGGGCAAGTGTAGGGTCCTGCACCTAGGGAGGAATAACCCCATGCACCAGTACAGCTTGGGGGCTGACCTGCTGGAAAGTAGCTCTGCAGAGAGTGACCTGGGAGTCCTGGTAGACAATAAGTTGACCATGAGCCAGCAATGTGCCCTTGGGGCCAAGAAGGCCAATGGCATCCTGGGGTGCATTAAAAAGAGCATTGCCAGCAGGTCGAGGGAGGTCATCCTCCCCCTCCACTCTGCCCTGGTGAGGCCACAACTGTGTCCAGTTCTGGGCTTCCCAGTTCAAGAAGGACAGGGAACTGCTGGAGAGAGTCCAGCGGAGGCCTACAAAGATGAACAAGGGAATGGAGCATCTCTCTTACGAGGAAAGGCTGAGAAACCTGTGTCTGCTTAGCTTGGAGAAGAAAAGACTGAGGGAGGATCTCATCAATGCTTGTAAATATCTAAAAGGTGCATGTCAAGAGGATGGGGTCAGACTCTTTACACTGGTGCCCAGTGACAGAACAAGGGGCAATGAGCACAAACTGGCACACAGGAAATTCCTCTCAACATGAAAAACTTTTTACTTTGAGGGTGACGCAGCACTGGAAGAGGCTGCCCAGAGAGGCTGTGGAGTCTCCATCTGTGGAGATACTCAAAACCCACCTGGATGCATTCTCATCCAGCCTGCTCTAGGTGAATCTGCTTTGGCAGGGCGGTTGGACTAGATGATCTCCAGAGGTCCCTTACAGCTCCTACCATTCTGAGATTCTGTGATTCTGTGAAGGGATCGGAGTAAAATTTAGAAGAGGGGAAAAAGACAGTGAGATGGGGAATTTGAGGGCAGAGACTCAGTCCATAAGCAAGTAGGGAAGAGGAAAGATAAATAAATAACAAAGAGAAATAAGGATAGATAAAAAATAAGATACAATGAAATAGGTAACACTGGATAAGAATGGATAGATAAGAAGAATGAGATGGGGCTAAGGAGTGAGGGTGAGACTCATGGGTCGAGGGGTGGGCATGTTGGAAAGGAAGAATTAAAGGGGTCGGTCTTAGGAGAGAGATAAAGGAGTGTGAACCTGTATGAGTACTTCTACTCCGTAGCCTTCAGTCTCCTTAAAATTCTCAATCTCCCCATCCTGGTGCCAGCAAATATCAGTGAAAATCACTTGCTTAAGGATGTGTCTCATCTCCTTTAGCTTGGCCATGCTGGCAGCCTGTGGTTTACACCTGTTAGCTAAGATAGCAAAGGTCTGGTCTATCCCTGCTGATATGAATCATGGCAGTAGTTATAGGATGCCACATAATGGCATTCCTTTGTATGCTTTTCCAAAAGCTAGGAAATTGCACATAACAAGTTAGAAGCATCTGATGAGCACTATAGAAAAGCCTGTAAAGAAATTAATCATTCTGCCTTCAGAACAGAGCTGGGATAATATGCAGTAAACAAGGCTTTTAGGGCTATGCGTCAAATACAAAGGGCAAAAATAAAATATTGAATGGCTGCTAGATAAGTGATTTTTGTCCTGTGTACTGAATGAGACAGTGTCCTCATGGGGAACTTAAGGCTGGGTTTATGCTATTGAGGATATAATGTAACAAGTGTTAAATTCTCCATCTCCTGAAGGCCATCAGAAGAAGGCTTTCTGAAACGTATACATTAGGCAAGTACTAGCCGTACTGTTATTAAAAATACAGGTTCTTTAGCACAGTATGTTCAGTCTCCTACCAGAGGGAAATGTATGTCTTGGATTATGCAAGAGGCCAAACTAGATTATCAGCTAGTTCCAAGTGGCTTGAAACTGTGCAAGAGACATACACAGGCAGCTGAAATTAAATTTACACATGCTGTTTCGGTGCTGGTCTCCCCAAACATTTGAGTACATAGTTTTCCCACTGTAGTAATAGTGTTGTGGTTGTATAATAGTTTAGTGAAAGAGGGTTGGTCTGGTTATGAGAATTACTGTTTGACTTGGTGCAACTGCCATCCAACTGACCTAGTCCACTTTAGCGGAAAATTGTGCTGTAGACGGTGCCCATTCTCCCTGGTGTATCAGCATCAATTAGCAAAGTAGTCATGTCTCTTCCCCTGGGTTCTCAAACTGGGTTGTCAAAGCTATATTTGGAAAATTCCAACCTGAAGAGCGTTGCTGGCTTTAAATGAAGGGCACAGATCTAGCAATGAGTAAGTCCATCAGGTGTCAATAACTTCACTTTTACACAGGGTAGAGTCACCACCATAATAAACAGAAGCTCTTCCTCTGCAGAGCTGAAAACGGCTGCATTTTACTGTGAATGTAGGGTGTTTACAGTAGCTGTCAAATCAGTGTGCTTTCCATATAAAGCAGGCTGCTGCGTGGAGGAGCAGCTCCGTACAGCAGGACTGCAGTGGTGAGTGCATCTGATGAGGTGGGCGGCACGCTCTGCTTCACAGCGGGGGCTCTTGGCAGTTGGTGTCCAATACCGGGGTAAGCAAGCCACAGGCACGTTGAAAACACCACATAGTTGTGCTGCTTCTTGCTAGCACTTGCAGTTTGTAAGTGATGCCACAGGATCCGTAAGAGCCTGTATTAAGAATCCACCAATGGCCTTTACAAAGTAAATACTACTGGCTAGTACCTAATCTAAGGAAGCACATTTGTTTTCATTTTGAAAAAACGCATAGAATCAGGTTTTGGGGCTATTGGGAGCATACTTATGTACGAAAGTACTCCTGGTGAGGTGTGGAGCTGCTCCTTTGGTTGAACAACTGTTTGCTGTCAGAAACTATTAGTTTGACTTGGCCCTTAGAAACTGTACATACTGTAAGACCACAGCTCTCTTTACGTCATATGATTTGCTAGGGGTTTTTTCACGCATTTCTCCTCATTCTCTCTCACACATTTCTGTCTACCCTCCCTTTACTAGAACAGCCCTGTTCTTTTTTTTTTTTTTTTTTTGTTCTTCCCTTTCACAGGCTCCTTCTGGGGCCTGCTTGCAAAGATCATAGAGCACTTCTCCCTCCCACGGGAGCTGATGGAGTTTCCACTGAGTAGGTATCTTCACTGGTCCAGAAACAAGAGCTTAGCTCATATACTCTTGTCTTACACTGTGACTAGTTGACCGTGCCAGATGCTAATCTCTAACAGCACACCTCTAAACCAAATAACTATGTCGTACTTCTTTCAGCGTGTACCAAATTTGGTTATATAACATCATGATATACACAGCTTTGGGTCGGTGATAACAAAACTGACATGTGCCCAACCAAGTCAGAAAATACAACATAAGCCAGGGCAGATGACACCTCCTGTAAAGTGATACACAAATTCACCTACCTGTATGCCAGTAGAGAAAGACTGAAGTTTGCTACTTCCTGGCCACGATGCATTCAGTACCAACCTCCCTTTTGATTCAGTGGAGGACAGAATCGATGCCAGCATGTTGGATTTGGGTCTTAAAGCTGCATATGTAATATTGCAAGATGAACTAAAAACATAGATGTTCAGAGGACTCCCGCCTAGCATGTGTCTCACATAGCACTTTGTTGAGTTAGAGCAATTCTCAACATGCTTTAGTTTAGGGAAGAAGAAAGAGAATTGTGTATTTAAAATGGAAGGAAATGGGCAACCTCATCTCTGTCACTGTGCCAGATTTAATGAAAACAAAAAAAAAAATCAAAACAAAAAAAATTTTGCTTGACTCATACTTGAGTCTTATTGATTGCAGTGGAAGATTGTAATGATTCCTCACTTCTCTTGAAGCCTGGGGCAAGGATGATAAGGTTGTTATCGGAACGTGACGTAGCTGTCTGCACTGCCTCATCCCTATGTTTGATAGCGAAAGAAATTGAAATACGTGTTGGGTTTTGTTTGGTGAGTTTTTGTGAAGGTGAAAATGGAAAGCAGTTTTCATAATGTACTTCTGTATGCTGTTGTTACCACATAAATGGGTGGAAAACATAATCTAGTGAAAATGTATTTGATTTATTCCATAGCCAATTCAAGTAGAATATACAGGTAATACTGTGTCATAGTTTAGCCCCAGTTGGCAACTAGTACCACGCAGCCACTTGCGCACTCCTCCCCGTTGCAATGGGGCAAAGAATCAGAGGAGTAAAAGTGAGGAAAAACTCATGGGTTGAGATGAAGACAGTTTAATAGGTAAAGCAAAAGCTGCACACACAAGCAAAGCAAAATAAGGATTTCATTCACTGCTTGCCTTTGGCAGGCAGGTGTTCAGGCATCTCCAGGAAAGCAGGGCTTCACCATGTGTAACGGTTACTTGGGAACACAAATGCCATTACTCTGAACGTCCCCTCCCTTCCTCCTCTTTCCCCCAGCTTTATATACTGAGCATGATGCCACATGGTATGAAATAGCCCTTTGGTCAGTTGGGGTCAGCTATTCCAGCTGTTTACCCGCCCAACTTTTTGTGCACCTCCAGTCTACTCACTGGTGGGGCGGTGTGAGGTGCAGAAAAGTCCTTGAGAGCTTAGCAACAGCCAAAAACCTCAGTGTTCTGCTAACACTGTTTTCATCCCAACTGTTTCACATGCAGTGTTGTAGACTCAGTGTTAAAAAAAACCCTCATTGTCCCATGGTCTTCTACTGATCTAATTATTACCTATATAGACTTTCATACAATACAGTGTTCTATTTCAAATGTTGTGTGTTAACCTGATCTCGTTATCGCAGCTCTGTTTCTGTCTCTTCGTGCCTATAGGGGCTAGATTTTTTTCTGAATGGTCAGCATCTCTAACGAGTGGATTGTGATTTATAATAGCAGTGAGCAGTGTAACAGTGTTGTCTTGGGTCCTTGCACAGGTGTTAAGTGTCCCAGCTTGTGAATACAACACAGGCAGCAAGCATGCAGTTCCAGTCTTTGATATATATTCTTCATTCTACTTGCCAGAGACATCTTTTTAGCTGGTGGAACACAAATTTCTCTCTGATGATAGTGCTAGAAGCTGAAGAGCTTGCTTGAGAACAGGTTTTTGTATAGGTTATGTTCCTTTTGCCCAAGATAAGTACATTGCTTTTGATTAGATTTGAGTATTTAAAAACTATATGATGCTTTGTTTAAATCTTCTGCTCTTACTTGTTCAGTTGGATGCAAGAGATAAATAAAAAGAAAGAGCCTGCACAAAGAGTCTTGGACTGTTTAATTTGGCCTTCATTGTGTACTTAGGATGCAATTTCATGTTCATTTGAGTAGAAGAGTCAACCTATTGTCTCCAGACTCGCATTTGGTAGCATCAGGATAATTTGAAGACTACAGTTTCCACTGATTAGAACATGGAAATGAATTATTTCTGTTCATTTATTTCATTTTACCTCACAGTATGGTGCGTGCATCCTTGTTTTCAAAGGCATCCATTCACATAATAAAAACATGCCTTGATTGCTTAATATTTTTAAGGATGACATGCATTACTTCCTTGGGGATTTGTTTCATGCTGCCATGAAGTAATCATATAAATCATGGGGCAGCTTCTCAGCATGGGTAAATTATCATAGCTCCATCATACGAAGGTCCGTATGTCTTGTAAGGTAGCTAGGACCCTAATTAAAAGCATTTTTACCTTGAAAGATGAAGTTAGAATGCATTCCATGCTTACATGTGGGAATAAAAGAGTGTAGTTTTCACATTAATAGTCATTTATCATCTAAGGAGCTCTGCTTTATATCCATAGTTTATCCAATTTGTTTGCTATTTTGTAGATAAGTATGCTGTGGTTTGCTTCCATTTCCTAGTGACATTTCTTGCTCAGTTTTTTATGTTTGTGCACAGAGAATTGAACACCACAATTGAAGTGCATCTCCCTGAAGTTAGGAAAACTGTGCATTTGTCCTAAGTGTAATTAGGTAGATAATTGTATCTGGAGAAACGATGAACGACTGGTTTTTATCTCTTCTGGAGATATTTCTTCCTAGCTGCATTTGATGCTCCCCTGCTCTTGTTTTGGCAAAGGTGATAAGCAGAGTTAGGGGCTGGGTAATTTTGATTAAGTGGACCGTTGTACTACTTTGTGATACTGAGAATGTTTTTCATTATCACGGCTATTACTTAAATACTTCAGTGGGATCTTTAAGAAATTGCTGTCATAAGAACTTAAATTTCAGTAGATAATGACAGCAAAATCAATTTCTAACTGTTCTTTGGCATATAAAACAATTGAAGCTTTACTAGTAACACTATTTTTAAAGGGTTTTTTTGGTAAAAAAAAAAATATATATATTCAGTTTATTACTTTAAATATTTTTGAATGGTACCAGATGTGTTTATATTTATCGTCCGGAATTCCTGTATGTAAAACCTGCTTCAAGAGAGGATTATTTTAAGGTTTTGATGTGTGTATTGACTGTAGTTTTTAATTACATTGTTTCTGTGTGATCCTAGGTCAGCATGGCTTCTGAGTTAGAGTGAAATACAAAGAAATAGAAAAATAAAAACCAGCATCGCAGATCAAGGCACTTAAGATATTATGTATGCCATGTCCTCCAAACCTGAGAAGCCGCAAGCCGTGTTATTGGGACTGTTTGTGGGGGATGCCGATGCAGAGGCGATTGATCTCTTGGCATTTTAGAAAGAGCGAAATAGAGCACCCAAAGCAAATGTGCGAGAGCAAGCGAGCTCCCGGGTTCTCTTCCCAAGCTGAGCAGCGTTTCATGGTTTTTATCAAAGCGCTTCAGGGCTAGGGCTTCGCTACTGTTGTGCAACAGGGTGGGTCCTTCCTCTCCCAGGGAGCAAAGAACTGCAACTCAGTCATTTTCCATTGAAGGCAATCCACCGAAGAGGGCTGGAGAGGAGGTGGAGCCCTGGCTCTCCCCATCCCCGGCATGGCCAGCGGAGCTGTGCTTTCCGCTGTGATTGTGTGTCACACTTCACTCTAAACCTCTGTAAAACGGGGATGAAGCTGCTAATCTACTTCATCTGGGGTTTGTGGAGCTTAATTAATATCTGCGCATACTTTCAGATGACAGGCGCTCTGTAAGCGCAAAATCTTATTTATTCTAATTATATGTCTTGATTCCTGTGGTGCTTTACTCATTTGGGCTTTTGGACCACAAATTATTTTAGGCAAAGTACTGCGACTGTTCGACACAAATGATGTGCTTTACAGCTCTGAGTACCCTTATGTCCCTAAATGTAAGTAGTGATGAAAACATTATTGCGGTGGGAGTGGGATTTAGGAGGCAGATCTGTGAACTATTTCTTCCTCTCGCAAGGATTTGTTTTCATTAGAGGAGTCTGCCTTGCCTGCGTGTTGTGCCTTGCCCTCCATTGTATTGATAAATTGTTACAGCAGTGCTGTGAAGGGCACAGTAAACAGAAGCAAATGTGAATCTGAGGGCTTTCTAGCACAGCCCTCTTCTCTTCCTGGGGATAAGATATGACAACGCCTGCAAAAAATAGCTTTTTGCAGGGGGGGAGGGAGGGTGCTTCCTTTCTCTGACAGTGAATGTATCCTTCTGCTCTGCAAATTCAGTGCGAGCAGAATGTCTTTGTACCAGTACGCTTCTACAGTTTCCCCTGGTGAGAAGGGGGTTGGATTTTTGAGAGAGAGATGACAGACCTAAAGGTAGAAAAAGCATTTGGGTAGACAGTCATTACAAGCCTTTCCAAAAATGGAACGGCTTTGAACAAAGTGCCTTTTATTTATTTTTTTTTTTCTTCTTAATTAAGTAAGCAATAGTGACAGTCAACAGGAGATTCTAGCAAGCCAAAGGAAGACCAGTGACGTATTCTGTGATGCAGCTTGGAGAGTTACAGACTCTGGGACTCTCTTAGGTCTACCTAATATGGAGTGTACAAGAAAAGACTGGAAGGGTGAATTTGCTAAGTCTTAGTCTCCAGCAGGATATTTTTGGACTACTCTGACGGTACAAAACATTTAAACGGTTTAGCCCACCCCATAAGTTTTCCCTCGATGTGGGGAAATCCCTATATGCTGTTAACAATTTTTCTCACAATTTTTTTTCTGTTCAGTCCTCTGCATTTCTCCAGTACATAGGTATATGAGAGAGAAGGGGGAAAGAATTGGAAGGGACATAGAAGAAACAGTAATAAGCACAGACTGCTGCTTACTTTAAAATACTGAGGTAAAGCATTGATCACTCAGAGGCAGTTAAAATCACTTCTTTACCCGTTAGCTGTTCAACAGGTTGTTTCTTCCTTTTCCATCCCTCTCTGCCTCGTAGATTTCTGTAGGAGATGAGTCCATCCTTGATTTGCCCCAGGAGGCTCTTTCAGTGCTATTTGCTATTTTATCCAGGCAAGGTAAAATTCACTACAAAGAATCTGAAGTGCACTTAGGTCAGAAGCTTGTTCCAGTGGTATTGAAGTGTCCGAAAACAACAGAATAAACAATCCAGTACCAAGAAACTGGGAGGAACTCCTAAGCACTTTGGAAAATTCGACTCCTGAGGCAGGAAGTTAATACAGGTTTCCTGTTTGTTCTTGGTGGCATCTAAACTTCTGCATTTTTTATGTGTTGAAAACACCCCTCTTGCTCCTTTCCGCTCATCCTTCCGCATGCTCCTATAAAGCTCTAGTCTATCAATGAGCTGCTGTTTAATATTGCTAATGTGAGTTTTGCCTATGTTTTTGCGAAAGTGCTCAAGACAGAGAAGCCCTGGCTGGAAAAAGAGCAGGGTAAAAAGCCCAAACTGTCTATGATGGGCAGGGATGGGCAAGAGAGAGCTTAACTTGTCAGGGTAGCAAAACAGCCTGGGAAGGGATACATTTGCTCTCTGCAGGTATGTGTGGAAAAAAATAGTGAACGCTGTGGGGAGACAAAAGCTGAGTCAACTAAAGGATGCAGCTTTATCTGCTGTAAATTGGCACCGGAGATTGAAGAGGGCTCCCAGCCATTGGTGCAGAGAGGTTCTGGAGTAGCCTTCCAGGACGAGATGTGGGAAGAACAATCTGACCCCTCTTATGCTGGAGCTGGCTCAATTTACAAGGAAGGGAGGGAGCAGCCCCAAAGGTCCCCATAAGTAGTACTTAACCAGACCCAAAACAGTGCTTGCCCATTGTGGTGTGCAGGCTGCTCTGCCCAGATCGCCAGTGATTGAATTCATACTGTCCTTACAGTATAAATTTAGCTGGACCCAGAGAGTCCAGCTAAAAATGTCTTGCAGACCCACCTGCAGTCCTGCCTTCTTATTTCCTTTTTCTGTTGAAGAACTTCTATTCCCAGAAGCATTTTGTAATTATTTTGAGTTTTATTATTTTTTAAATTAGATGTGGAGTTTGAACATTACTAGGGCTTCCCTGGAACACAGCCCTAACCTCCATTTTTTATATATATTTTTAATGAGTTGTCAAGTAGCTTGTGTGTATCATGGAGTGGAATGATGGATTTAGCTGGACCCAGGAGAGTTGCACTGAAATTCTCTTAAAAATAAGCAGCATTGTGGCAGCTCGGCTCTATTGACAATAACGTCAAGTCAGGTTTAATAGCGTAGTTCCTTATTGAATGAATCCACCCTGTAGGAAACAGTATGACCTTCCTGTGTGTGTGCAAGACAAAAAATCAATGTTAGTCTCTTGGGAGGAAAAATATAAGATTAACGGAACAGCTGAGTGAGTCTAATGAGAATCAGATGGCAAGAATGTTAATTTGGAAGGAGATACTCGTAGAAGCTGTCTGAAGGTATAACGCGCTAGTTTCCATATATCACCAAACGTCATGTATTCTCCTTAGATACATATCTGCAAGATGTAATTTAATGGATTTGCAACTCTTCTGTATGGCTTCCTGACAGAACAACATGGGATTTTCAAGCTAATCAACTTTCAGTGGGGAGATTTATGACCAGTGTAGTTAGCCCAGCCTTTCCTCCATCAGGAAGGGCACGGACTGGAGACAGTTGTTGGGCGCAGCATACCAACTCAGAGCTGCTTAATCAGAAACAGGCTTGAGCATCTCTGTCTTGCGGTTGCTTTCTGGAGTCATGCAGTTCACTGGCATTGTCGAACATAATGTTTGCCTGAATCAGTCCTCATTACTAATATTTTTGGAAGTTGGGTGGGTAGTAATTTTTCTGTCGTGCTTCACTTACAAAGCCCTTGGCTTTGTAAGAAATAAACAAAACAATGGGCTTTTATACTTCCTCTTTGCATCTGAGAGCCTGAGGTGGCAATTCCATTTTAAGTGCTTTTAAGTCGTAGGTGAATGTTCACGTTGCCTATTTCTTAGCCTTGAGCTTAGGCAGATGCATTGGTCGCCCTCTCCACCTGTTGCCCAGAGAGAGGGACTTCTCCAAGGTTGTTGCGGAGCCTCTTTTGCTTCTTAGGCTTCTGCTCTGCATTGCCTTGTGGAAGAGTCTACCTCTCTTCTTCCCCTGAAGATGTAGGGAGACTGTGCAATTAAAGTGGGTGCCTCTGTTTGTATGGATCACATACCTCTTTAAATTAGTCACATGAGGCAGGTGAGTATCTGGTGCATGGTCTAAGGCAGGAAATGAGGTGAAATTACATTGGCTTGTTCCAGAGAAGTCACTGCATTGATGTTTTCGTATTTAGCCCAGTTTTCTCAATGCTTGTGTTCACCTGTTCAGCATTTATTTTAATACAAAGGGTAGGCTTATAAAAGCATCAGGTTTACAGTTGCATCACTTACCGGGCTGTATCTGCTTTCCAAGATTGTCACCAGCATAAGAGACTGCAAATAAAAATCAGCTGGAACACACATGGCAGCATCTCAGTAGTGCCAAGCTGTAGAGTGGAGATTATTTGTTTATGCTTTTATTTGCCAGCATTGACTAAACAAAGATAAGAATGTAAAGGCTGTAGCAGAGCTTCCCAAACAGGATTAGAGGGGTGATAGGAGCTAGCACTTAGCATTACAACAATAGATGCCAATGTGGGAGAGATGTCACTGCTCGCTGCTCCTCTTACATCCTAAGAGCAGAGCAATGAAAGAAGAGGCAGGTCTGTGGAGTTTTATGTGAGGTTTCCTGCTTTATTCAGGAGTATTAATCTTTTAGGGTTTGATACGTTACGTTTGTACTGTGTGAGCTTTGCTTTGATTCCCCCAAAATCCAAATGGTGGTTAATATGACTCTGAAGGAGGGCCTTACTTTGTGAGCCTTAGTAAGTTTTACAACAAACAGGGCAAGCTCAATATAAGCTCTGAATTGAGTGGGGAACAGGCCTCCAAGTCGTCTAATTTTGAATGTCAATGTGCATGGTACAGGGCTAATTGAGATACACAGAAACTGCCATGTGCCTTTTTAATTGCATTTAGACAAGATGTACAGTATTTGAGTCAGCTCGGCAGCGTTCCAGCTGATGAAAGTGTTGATGACACCTGACACCAGTGATGATATATTAAGTGTGCTTAATATCTTAGCGCACATGTCATGAGGCACATTAGAACCATAGAATAATTCAGGTGAGAAAGGACCTTTCCTCTGGAGGTCATCTAGTCCCACCTCCTGCTCACAGCGTGGCCGACTTCAAATATAGAGCAGGTTGCTCAGGGCCGTGTCCAGCTGAGCTTTGAGTATTTCCAAGAATGGACATTCCATCACCTCTCTGGGCCCATGTTCTGATGCTGCACCACTCCTTGCAAAGAATTTTTTCTTCCATAGCTAATGAACCATAATTTCCCTTGCTGCACCTTAATCTGTTGCCACTGAGCACCTCTGAGAAAAGTTTAGTCCCACCTTTTCTCCAGTCACCCACTGGGTAGCTGAAGGTGGCAGTCGGGTACCTCCTTAGCCTGGAGAGGGAAAGGCTAAATAAACGCTCCTCTCCCAGGCTTTTCATATCATGGTCCCCTCAGCCATCTCAGAGGCGCTTCACCTGGCCTTCTCCAGTTTGTCATCATCTTTCTCATGTTGGGGAACCCAAAACTGGTGACAGCATTCCTGATCCTGTCTTACAAATGCCAAATAGAAGAGAATAATTACTTTGGTCTGCTGTGATGCATTACCTAATGCAGCGCAGTCTGCCATTAGCCTTCAGTAGTGCATGGGCAGCCATGCTGACTCCTGCTCAGATGTTGCTCACCAGCATCCCTAAGTCCTTTTCTGCAGACCTGCTTCTCCCCAGTCAGCATCCAGCCTGTACAGTCGCATGGGGTTATTGCATCCCAGGTGCAGGATGTCACTGTTCAGCAAGTGTGATTCCTCTTAAAGCTCCAGCAAGACCTCCGTCATTAAGGGCCGGAGGCGAATCACGCATAATGATCACTTACAGCAAGTAAGGCTTTTACACTCAGAATAAGTAAAAGATTAAGTTTGGTGAGTGCTTAAATAAAATATAGAGCTGCCATCTCTGAGTTATGCTGAGATTTTGGTACCAACTCTGAATTTTTTCAGTAACCCACAGTGCCCTTTGTACAGAAAGCCACACAGCGTTCAGTGTTCTTTTCCACATTGTAGACAGTAAGGAATGGTATTGCCCAAGGCAACGTGAACAAAAGCAGAGAAATGTGATAAAGTTAGGCCTGTTGGGAAATCACTCGTGATTGGAAAGCTGTTGGAGTAAGACACCTTCGGTAGGAGGGACCCCGGTGTGACCTTGTGATTTTGTGCTTTCAGTGTTTGTTTGTAAACAGGCAAGCTGCTGGAATGGTTCTGGCATCCTCTGTGGCCTACAGCAGGCAAGTAAAAGCATGTGTATGTGTGTACCCACACCTCTTTGCCTTGTACCTCAGAGCTCCTAGAAATGTAGTGTCAGCTAATTTAACAGGCTCAAATTTGGTTATGAAACCTTAGATGGAAGGAGCATCTCCTGCATCCCTTGAGCAATCTCTTCTGGTTGGGGTCTGGTGCTTTGGAAAGGGGACAGGTCCCCAAAGCCGTTCGGTAGGTGTGCTGTGCCCCAGGGTAGAGCCAAGTAAGAAAATGAATAACCAGATTCTCAAGAGGACTTCCCTTGCAGAACTAGCAAGGGCCGGAGGAGTCTAATTTGTTGGAAGAGTGAAGCCTTGTTTGTAAGCAGTTAGTGATCCTGAAGCGAGTAGAGCAGGAGGCTGAGCGAGGGCAACGCTGGATACCTGAAACAGAGAGCCACTAGGAAACCACTGCCCATGCTTTGGCTCTCGTACACCTGGGGCTGGTAGCTCTGGAGGTCACGAAAAGCTGCTACTCCATTTATTAGCATGGCAAATGCCATTGCGGTTCAGTGGTAAACTTATCCTTGTAGTCTCTGTCTCTCCTTGTGTTACAAGAAACGGCCCCCCCTTCTTCTCCGCAACCTGTCAGGCCAATCTGTGTCCTGCAGACCTTAACACCTGCATTGAACATGACATGAACCAGCACTAAAGAAGCAGCATACGGCTGAAATATTGCACTGGTTCAGCACATTTACACATAACATACCAACCTGGCCAAACCTAATTGGTAGCGAAGGATGGACTATGAATTGCTTTTAAAATAAATTCTTGAGCAGCTCTGAGATTGGGATTATATTTTTAAACAAGGAGAAAGGTCAGCTTCATCCTTCTGTAAATATTCCCTGGGGCAGTGTTCCCCAAAGCAGCTAATGCTGAATGAGTCTGGCACTTCTGTGGGATTGTATGTTTTTTAATAAGAGAGCAGTATTATTCTCTTGCATCTAAACAAAACCTCTAGAATTTCTGAACTCCTAGTTATAGTAATTTTAATTTTTGTGCCAGGTTGGCAGGCAGTGGTATTTTCTCTTTGAGGCTGTCACTTGCAGCTGAGCAGAACACAGGAGTGACTAATACTGATAAATGAAGCTAGGTCAAATTAAACAAATGCCACAGTAAAGCATTTCTAAAGTCATACATGATCTCGTACTGCATTGTGAGGCTCAAAGCTTGATGTTGTAAAGGAGTATGTAGACTTGTTAACGTACAGCCAGACCCACAGCTTTTAAATATTTTCTGAACTGAGATAATGTACATAAGGATAGTTCAGGACAGGCTTCTCCAGGTACAAGCAGATATAAGTTCTCCTTGTGGCTTCAGTGAGAGTAAAAGATTCTGCACAGATTTCATGCACATTAAGAGCAAAATTGCCTGCAGTATCTTCGGCACCGGTTTCATGGACCATTTGGTATCCTGTTTGCCTGAAAAGTGTCTTGCCTTGAGAGCAAGAAAAGTAAATAGATGTAGAGAGAGACTGATAAAACCTACAACCCCTGGAGATTTCCAGGCTTCAGGAGCAGAAACCCTCACTTTAGGATTCCTTGCTGTTATTCCTAGAATACCACAAATAGGTCAAACAAGCAACCTTGAAAGCTCAGAACTGCTGTTCACTAATGATAAATGATTGTGCAAGTGTTTGAGATAAGTGTTAATTTCACATTTCTGCAGCGTTAAATTATTTTTCTTTGAGTATCACCGTAGTCACCAGTGGTTAGAAGACTTTCTCAGCTCAGAGATTTTGTGTTCTCTGAGAAATTCTCTCATATATTATTTGCTGTCTGACACAGCAAATGAGACAGACTGGAAGCATATACCATTTTTAACTAATCTCTTACTTTGAATAGTGAATGAAGAACAATCAAAGGAAATGGTTTGAAAGTAACCCATTGTTTCAAAGCAGCTTTCCCAAACCAGCAAATATAAAATAGCAGCATCGAAAATAGCAGCATCACAAAGTAAAAATGGTGTATATGTGAGATCCTTGAGACAAAAGGCAGCCTATTTTTTATAAATCTATTTTTAGCTTGGTCAGCTGTACTAAGTGATTTTATCAATGTAGCTAGTCTCTGGAATAAGAATGTTCACATAACGTAGTGTCAATTCAGGCAGCTATGACAAGTCGTGATATATACATGTAGCGCATCCTTTCAAATCAAATTCATACAACTGAAATTCTGTAAATGGATTAAATCTTGATAGTCTTGCACTTCTCAGTTCCACTCTCACAAGCTGGCATCAAACAGGGACAGAAGAGCAGCCTTGTTGGAAGCACAGCCCTGCTATTTTTGCATACTTTGAACTGGATGACTTGCAAACTTTTTCCATCTCAGTGGTCATAGAGCCTGTCACAGTTTGAGAAGAACCAGAGGGACTGCTTCTCTGCATCTCCTAGTAGAAGAGAGCTCCCTTTAGAAGAGGCTTCCCTTGCACAGATGCTGGTGGTGAAAGGTGAAACCTTTCAAATTAAAAGGAATTATGATGGCTTTTAGGTATCTATGGCAGCATATCTCAGTGCTTGGGGCAAGGAAGAAAAACCTATAGTGTGCCTTTAACACTACCTAGGCTTGAGATGTTAGACAGGATTTGTTGTTCTCAAGGAAGGGGGTTAGGGAAGGAGCTGTGTAGGTGTGGATGCCACCCCCTTCCCCAGGTGGCTAGCACTGCTACCTATAGCTTTGAGAAGCCTAAGTAATGGTGCTGGAACATTACTGTCACTCACTCACTGCACTCAACACAAGAACCTGGTGCTTCCATGGCTCCTGCAGGATGTTGGGAATTCAGCACTTCCAGAGGTAAACTAGGGAAGAGATAAAAATAACTATCCCAAACAAAGCCACTGTGCTTCCAGTAATCCCCATCTGAAGGAGGAAAGGCAAAGGAGGCCTTGAAAGCAGCTGGCTTTCTGCGATACTGTACATCTTGAGTGCCGCTGCTAGTGCTTTTACACCACAAGTAACCAACTAACAGCAGTTGTGGTCAGCAGCCCTGGCCTCACAGCGAAGGACAGGGGATGGCCAAGGTTAACAAGGACAAAGTGTTTGATAAGCAACACTTTAAGAAGGTGAGAGAGGACCATGGGAGGATTTTTTTTTAGATTTTACTGTCCGAAAACTTAAGAGCGGTTTCAACACCTCAGTAAAGCACGTGGGCAGTGCATAGCAGGTATGAAGTTAATTTAAAAATAACGGAGTTTTTTGAAAAATGGAATGAAACTGTACAGCAAGTACGATCTGAACGTGGCCTGCTGTGGCTTCCTTCCTGTGCATTGCAATACACTGCATTGTGGGGCTGTTCATCAGCAACAGAGCAGGGGTTTGTATTCAGCATTATCCCTATTATCCTCCCTTCCACCAGCACCCCTAAATCAATACTTGCATCATGTGTTTGGCACAAGCATCTTATGCTCGTTCTGTTTGGACTTGTTTTGCCTTGCAAGTGATCTTGTGAACGAGTTGGCTCAGACTTTAAAAACCGAACCCTCTCAAGTATATCTTTGCAGAGCATTTTTCAGCCTGAGCAAAGCTGGTGCCTAAGCAGGAGGGAAGAAAAAGAAAAAAGCCTTTTTTCAGACTTCTCCAAAGTGCAGCAGGGTCACATAGATTTCTCCGTAAGAAACTCCTGCAGCTGTCCATCAGAGCTTGCCAGCAGCAGAGGCTGGAAGCAGAACAGGGGCTGGGGGAGGGATTTCATTTTTGTACTGGGCCAGATCCTCTGAATAATGAAGCCAAGTGGGTAAAAGCAAAAGACGTGTTAACTGAAGCGAGCTGAACTGTTCCTTCATCAGTGCCTGAGGCGCTCTCGGTTTATCCTGTGTTTAATTCTGTCATTTTGGGCCCCAGTCCTGCACTGATGATAGAAGGGTGGATGCCTTAGTCAATCAAAACCACCAAACTTTAAAATCATGAAAACCAGCCTAGCTACTCTGAATTTTGTTCAAACCAAGCCTGAACAAAGGTGTCGTTATTTAAATCGAAGCTCCAATGTAAAAAATAACAAAAATCCAGTATTGCACATGCTAAGCTCTAGATCCTCGTTAAGCTGTACCCTAAAACCCACAAAATGGAGATGATGTAGAAAATCCTCAACCAGCCTCACCCCATTAAAGTACTGAAGTTTTGCCAACATGTCCTCACCAGAGCTGTAGCCAAGGATTTAGGAGGTCCGTGTTTGTTTAAAATTGTCTCCAGACTACCTGAAACTAGAGGCCCAGGATCTCTGCAGAGCCATTGGGCATTGTTTTTATTTGTTTTCATCTGTGCATGAATTTCTTTGAAAATACCCAGCAGAGCAATAAGAAGGGATTGTTTTTAATCTTTAGAGATGATAGCATGCTGTTATGCATCAAGGACACTCACAAACAAAGCATCAGATAAACTGTACCAGGAGATTTTAAATTTTTTTTTTACCTCCGGGTTTTTCCGAAAATAAAACGCATTCTGCATGGAGCTTGCTGCTGCTGAGACATCTGTAGGTTAGGTTTGTCATCCCAGAAGCATTAACGCCACTGTGTTCAGACAATGTGTGTGTGTGTGCGTGTGTGTGTGTGTGAAAATGCAGCTGGATTCTGCTTGTGCACAGCACCCTGGGGGAGGGCAGTCATTATTGCTACAGGGACAGCTGGGGCCTGGCCTTGAGCCAAGACCTTGCTTAATGCAATCGGAAGATTTTGGTGGTACAGAGTGGATTTTACATCCCTTGTTCTGGGAGAGGGTAGCTGAAGTTGAGAGTTTTATGCCCTACTGCCACCGGAATTTAAAAGTAGTCTGTGCATTTTTTTGTGTTATGCGGGCAGCACAGTGGACAAGAGTGTCTTCTGCCAGCCAGGTTTCAAATCATGTTAACAGCATCTATCTACGTAGCTGTAAATCTATCATTTCTCTTGTTTAGATCTCTTCCCTGCCTGAATGAACGAGGTTATAAAACACGGTAATTATAAATCTCATTGACTGCCTTGCATTCAAGGGCGTGTTCCCCCCGAGCACTGCTGTGAAGCGTGTTACCCAGGAGACTGTCCTGTACAATCCAAAACAGAATTATTCTGACCCAGCGAGCTTGTTGTGGGGGGAGAACATTTGGGATGCTGACCTGCTGCCACGGCACAGTAAATGCATTTTTCTCATTTCACAGCGGGGCAATGCTGCAGTACAATAAGGCCAATACATTCAAGTATTCTTTTGAGGCGTGACTTACATCTCACTGACAAGTGCTGGCTCCCTAAAGATGCAGAAAGGGAGCCTAGGACAGCAGTCACAAACCAGAAGTCTTGCTGACTGTCCATGCAATTTCAGCAGCTTTCTCTGGAGGTTTGGTTGTCTTCAGCCTTTCCAGGCAAAACCATAAATACCTCAGACAATATAACATAGTATCAATAAAACCTTTTCTTAAAATGTTCGAGTCAGGGTGTGCTCGTAAGACAGGCTAAAAAGCCTGTGACCATTTAATAAGTGACAGCTGGGGCTTCTGCCTTGCACTACTAACCATAGCACTCTTCAGTACCATCCTTTCCCCATCGATCTGATCGTAGTCAGAATCTGTACAGGTACTTTCCTCGGTCCTGAGGGGTTTATTATTGGTATCAATCATGATGCCCTATAGTCGAGAAACTACATGAAGTCCTGTCAATCCCCCACCCTCGCAAAAGGGCTGTAAAACCTAAGCAGTCTTATGCTCTGGAGGAAACAAAAAAGGAAAAAAAAAAGAAGAGGAAAGAAAGCACTTCCTAGAACAGTAGGAAACACAAAACACGGCTGTTGCCATCCATTTTCTCAATTACTGTCAGTGCAAAAAAGGAGCACAGTGCTATGTGGTAGCCCAGGCAGTTGCATCCTCTTTGTGCTCAAGTCAGAGAGGGAGATGAGGCGCAGAGCAGTCACTCCCAGCAGGTGTGCAAACCAATTGAGTCTAATTAGAAACATCCTGCTGAAAATGTAAATGTTTTACAAGTACATCATCCCCATCAGGGGCTGCTGCTGGAGCCTGTGTTTCGTTGAGGCATTGACACAACAACAACAACTGGAGATGCCCCTCTCCCTCGCTCGCTGGCTCCAGTGCTCCCCAGACACATGAGCGCTGGACTCGTGTCGTACTGCTGCACGGTGGGTCTTTTCCACGTTCCTGCCTCCCTCCACATCTCAGAGACGCAGGCTCGTTCACTTAACATACCCATGCCCATTCCTCCTAGCACGAAGGCAGACCAGAATCATTAAAGTGAAAGGGCTTTGCTAGGTTCAGGAATGGATGCAATGCTAGGGGTTGTACTGGTCTGTAAATGTCCTCTTCGCTCTATAGGGATTAAAAAGACTTCACAAAGTTTGTGATTAAATTTATTTTTTGCTTAGGTCTGTGGGCAGCACTGGAATGTATCTTATATGTATGTTTCTTTGTGATTGCAGGAGTTACCCATTTCATTATATTTAGGCAGTTGAGTTTTTTCACTGGTTAGCTGAAAATCATAAAAGATTGATTTTACCCTCTCTCCTGATGATTTTTCCTCTGGCAGTTCTCAAGAAAATTAATTTTTCCCTCCTCCAAGTACAGTATCCATCTGTAGACTACTGCTAAACTATATAACCAGCAAAATAGCTGGTCTGTAATGCACACGGCTCTGGTGCCAGCTAAACATGAGATACTCTACAGAAGTTTTCAGTCAATTCAAACCTGGTTCAGGTTACTAGCCATTAGAAGTCATCGCCTTACCTATTGTATCTGGAGAGGTTACAACTATTTTTTCCATTCTTTTCAGTTAAGTGATGGGCTGATGAGCCCATGCCTGCAAAGGAGGTATGCAGATGCTTTAGGAAATCATGCGTGTGGTTTCTATAGAGTCTAGAGTCAATCCTTTAATAAAAAGAGAATTCGCTATTCCTCCCCATATGTGATTTTTAGACAGCGCTGTACTGCTTTAACATTATTCAGAGCTCATGTAGAGCCATGTATCTGCCAAACTGACAGCTTCTAAGGTGCTTCTGCAGGAGCAAGGACTTGTCTGAATGGTGAAGTGCAACTAGATAGTTCTGCTGCTGAACCAATTCTCTACAAATCCCATGCGCTTGTATTTATGTGAGGCTATCAGCACCTTTGCTCAGTATACCTACTTTGCTTCTAGAACAAAAATGCAAATATTAGAGTATAAAGCTAAATACCTTAGTCACATGCCAACAAAAGCAATTACTGACTGCTATATTTTGGCTAAATATTTTGATCTCAAGTATCCATCTGTGAAAGAGTATCGTATCACTTTGGAGTTTTAAACAGTTACAGAAACCAGACAGATCTGGACAAAATATGCTTGGTGCTTGGATGAGTAACAGTTTTTTTATGCTTGACTTCTAGAAAGATGACTGCTATGAAAGTGTCTGTTGTGGTTATTACATGACAATTAGCAGTTGTTTCTCTGCTGACAGATGTCCACATCAAAAAGCACTGATTTTCTCTTTTGTTTGCAATTTTAGAGATACCATAATCAAGTAGCTTAGACCATCTCCAAGAGATATTGTCCTTTGCACCAAAAGCGCAGCCTCATTGCCTAGGTTCATGCTGGGGAAAGTCAGATTGTGAAATATTCTAGCAGATGATGTATGTGGAAGTTTAAGTCCTTTCTCCCAGTACAGAATTAAAAATTGCAGTTATTTCTGTGGATAGATCTCTTATCCGGGGTAGATGAGCAAGCTATATTTCAGCATTTTATTTACTAATGAACTGTTTCAACAACAAAGCATCATACAGTATGCACACATCACATTGGTGGCATTGCTTATCTGGGACTGCTAAGAAGCAAGAGAAGAGAAAGGAAGAATTTGTCAAGAAGGGGAGAATGATTTCACATGAACACATTCTGGTGAGCAAAGTTCGCAGATTCTCTTACTGCACAGCTATAGCACAGAACATGTCTCAAAAGAAAGCTTCTTAAAATGTCACAGACAAGAAGTATTATTCAGATAATTCAGGGGGAAAATAGCTGGTTTACATTAGTGCTGAAAAGAATGCAGTGCAAACTGTGACCTAAATGAATACTTCTGCCTGTAATCCAGAGGCCTGTCCTCTAGCCTTTCCCTCCTGCAGCCCACTGAAGTTAAAAGCAGTCTTTGCGTGAGGGCTTTTTGCCTGAAGTAGGATTGCAGAATGATGTGCTGTGCCTGGCAGTGTGATTTTGAAGCATTTGCTAACAGGCAAAGGTCTGTGGGAGCAGACATGAGACTGGCAGGTGGGATTTGATAGCAGAGATTTTGTGCAGCTGCCAAAAAATCACAACCCAGATGCTGGAGCTGAACACATGCTGCCTGATAGGAATGGTGTTCTGGGGAAAAGAGGAAGCTGGCAAGTGTCTGTCAGAGAGAAGAATTTGATTCTGGGTCCAGCACTGACTTACCTCGTCCTTCTCCTGGGGTCAGACAAGTCACAGCACTGTCCGTGTATCAGTGACTGGCTGAGCATGGAGGTGTACTGCATTTTTTCATTATGCTGCACCTGAAAAGTACCTCACCAAGTCAGACCCCTCTTTGCTTCTCCAGGAGCTTATTTAAATCCCCTGCTTACTGTCTGCTTTTCCTTCCCTCTTTCTTTTTCTTCTCTGCATGAGCTATCTTCTCTGAGCTCCCTATTCCCCTCAGACATTCATTCTGCAAGGTACATTTTTATTGCTGCTCCTCAGAGACTGTATTCTTCCCGAGACATTGATCTTCCTTACTTTTTTCTCCATCCCTCCTCTGTTGGAGGTCGGCTCCCTCTCTGAAAAGCACCAGCAAAAAGAGAGAGCAAGCATGCATGCATTGAAAGAAAGAAAAGCACAGCAGCAGTCCAGCCCCGTCTTTTACCCTTCCACAACTACCCTGATCAATAGATAACTAGGACTAGCACTGTATCCAGGCACTAAGGGCATCCACAGACCAACGGGTGGCTAACATGCTCCCACACCCTGGTATGAAAGATCTGGGCAAAGCCAGCAGCCTGTAAACCAGGCCGAGCACTTCACCCTTTCTGCCCAAAGGAGGAATTTCCTAAAAATACATGTCCTGACATACCACTGAGCCACATGGCACAGTGAGTGCAATCCTATTTTGAGCCCGCTCTGCAGGGTGACATAGCTAGTTACACCTCCTCCCAAAAATGGCACGTCAGCAGCGCAACACTTGCTGGTGGACCATCAAGGCAGCCTCCTGTGGGACGGTGCTCTCCACTGGAATTCCCCGTCAAGTGATCACACGCTCCTTGTGGAAGGCTGTGATTGCGGGAAGCATCCCCAGTCGTGCTGAGTATATTCAGGACAGCTGCTTTCTGCCCCTCGGTACAGCAGTGGTACTCTGCAAGTCCTAGATAGGTGGGTTATAGGCTGCGGAGGAGAGAGCGATCAAAACTAATTCGAATCTGATCCTAAGAGAAGCTCTCCCAATGGATATTATATCTGTCTGGCACGTATCTTTTGCAGCTCTACCAAGCAGGATAATGGTAAAGCAACAACGTTTGGCCTTTGGAGATGATCGGTAGCCTCCTTCCAAACCATGGCTGGTTAGCAGATTCTGTTTTCCCAACTCTGAGGCTTATTGCAGAATCCCAGGAATGTTCCTGCACTTCAGATATCCCAAAATAACTGCTCTAAGCTCTCCTTGGGGAAAAACAATCCTTAGAGCAGACTCTTAACTCAAATTTTTGTGTTGAAGCAGCTGAGCTTGAGGGAGAGGACTTGTCTTTGCCTCTAGTCACTGGCTCCCACAGGAGAAATGAGGATTTTGGATGCTCCAATTAATAAGTTTGTGTGTCAGCTCACTCACTGTCCAAGGAATTGCAAATACTTTGTCCTCCTCATTTCTGGTTGCTGCAGAAACCTCCCTCCCCCACTGCCATCCTCCCTGCAAAGCCGCTAGTTAGCTGGCAGCTTCAGTAGCCCAGCCGTCGGAGCAAATCCCTGGCTGTGCAGCTCCTGAGCACCAGTTAGGAGCGGACAGAGTTGTTTTGCAGGTTTGTTGCCCACTCTCTTCCTCTGCAGTTGCTGAGCTTCCTTCCTTCATCCAGAGGAGACAGCAGAGCCATCACAAACAAGGTGATAAGTGATTCTCTGACACTGAAGCTTAGACACTTAGTGTCACTTAGACACTATGAGTGGCCATTTCCTCTCCTGGGGGAACTGCGCATTTCCCTCATGAGTGAGAGACCAGACCTGCTGGGGTGTTTGGGGTCGTTGGAAGCAAATCTGATCCACTACGCATCGCAGAGATTTCAGTCCATCAGCGGGAGGGCTGGTGCTCTGCTTCTCAGAGGTGGATTATCCCAGTTTCCAGGGAATCTGTAGCGCCTGTTTATCTGTGCCAATCACTTGCGTTCCTCTGCTGCGGTAAGTTATTCTCCATGTCCCTGAGGTGCTCATTACCACATTATTCAGGCTCTGTTTATATAACTTTAGAAACCAAAATAAATTCCTAAAAGATAAAACTCCCCAGCTCTTCTCTGATCCCTTCTCTAAAGTGTGTGTAACACCTTACAAGAGAAGACCCTGACACATTTCTTAAACCCCTGGAGTTCTTGGGGTGGTCCAGTTGTCTCTGTAGAATAAAACTTGCATCCAGGCTTAAAGACATTGTTCCTTGGCTTGATCTTTGCCTGTAGCAGATGCCTGTCCACTGAGCTCCAACCTGATCTTCCAGAAGATTACTAGCTTTAGTTGTGGTTTCCCATCCACAGACCTCAAGATACCACTGCAGCTCAACTCATCAGTATTGTCCTCATGCTGTGCTTTGCTCTGAGATCAAATTAAAGCCTAGAAATTGTAGAAGTCAAGTTGGTCTACAGCTGAACTCGTAAATAGTATCTCAGAAAGTGCTCAGGGAACTGTCAGAAGGGAGAAAGGGTGGGATGACTATCCCCTTTATACTTCAACCTTCAAACAAGGAAACCAGTTATAATTAGTTTAAATTCTGTGCTATTTAGGCTGCCTGTTATCACACCAAAGACAGGACAGAGTGATAGGCTACAGTAATACAGTGCATAAAATAGTGTGTAGCACAATAACAGAATATGTTGCCTCCTGGTACAGAAGACACAGCTGCACAAACAGGGAGTGGGAAATAGCGAGACTTCCAGGTTTTCAGCAAGCTGTCCTGATGCACTGAGCTGGCCACAGCCAAGAGAAGGAAGCAAAAGTCCCTTCTTGCCAAACAAATGGGAAACATGTAAACATCACAGCTCTCCAGTGTCGCTGGAGCTTTCATTTACACTGAGGTTATGTGCAGTATTTATCAAAAGTCTTTTAAGTATTTATCTTCTCAATGAGTTTCTTCATTCACTTTTAAGCACGTAACAGAAAATGCTATCTGTAATTCAGTAGAATCTCTTTTTGCATGGAGGTTCATGATTTATGAGAGATTTTATGTTAACAGATGATAAGGAAATGTGCTCCTTGCGGGATCAGAGGCACTGGAGCAGAAGCTGGAGGCAGTGGCTGGACCACAGCGGTGCATTCCTGCCCAGCTCGCTCCGTGTTTCCCAGCAGCTCAGCGAGCTTAGTGCTCAGCTGCGATATTGCGCTCTGAAGCTCCGGCTGTGGTTGTGTGGAGGATGTCATTAATAACATGCTATCCCAGAGACTGCCAGTAGTGGAAAACTAAGCAAATTAAGATTTTTTAAATATCTCGGCTCTCCTTTCGGAAGACATCTGCTGTCATCTGCATTGGCATGCTGTGTGCTTCTGTCAGCCTTGTCTTTGCTGTGCTACAGCCTTCCTCAGAGACCTACTAAACTTGCTCTGGCGATTAGTTCTGCGGGACTGAGATTCATAGAGACCCTCGGCAGAGCTGAAGCTGTTATCTAGGAGGGCCTGCTCATGACTCATACGTTCAGACAAGATTTGCTCTGTACAGAGAGGGGAAGATAACACGCATAGGAAATGCGCACATCAGCCCCCTCCTTTCTTGCAAAGCAGTGCATTGAAAGTTGGGGAAAGATTCGGGATTGGCACTGAAGGAAACTTAAGCGGACAGAAGTTCCCTGTTCATCAGCCACAGCACACTGTGGGCACTCAGATTAATTGGGTGTCCAAGTTTTAAGCCTGGACATTCCCCAGCTATATGCAGCAGCATCTTGCTATACGTGTGACAGAACATAGGCACTTGCTCACTATCAAAATAGAGGCAGAGAGCTGTTTTTCCCCCTGGGGGCGATGGCGCTGCTTAACTGCTGCCCTAACTTCTTAAAAATGTTTGCTAGAAGTTAGCGTGTACCCCCTGGGCACAAGAGAGGCAAGTTCTCAACCCTCTTCAGCCTGAGAACGCTTAAACCCAGGACTTCTGCCACCCAAAGGTTGTCCCTTGACCCTGTCCCTGCTCTCTGAGTTGTTCCTGAGTTAATGGCAGATTATTCAATGCAAAATGGCATTAGCAGCTAATGAAGCACAGCAGCTGCTTTCTTTACTATTTCTTATTAGTTTGGGACCTTCTGTTAGTGCATGATTCTACAGACGACATCATGAGCTTGAGCCCTAGTTGAAGCTACTGTGTGTTCCACTGCAACATTACTATGACAACTGCTAAGATCGGGGCTGGAAGAAATCTTGCCTTCCCCAGGAAAAGAGAGCGCGAAACAAATACTGCATTCAGTTAGTCTCAAACATGTGGTCGAGGCATCCTGTTAGGTTTCCTTGCTTGCTGCTTCATCTCCATGTAGGTCCCAGCAAAGGAAGAACTATCTAGAAAATATTCGTCATGCGGCAAACAATTCTGCTTTGAATGAAGCTTAAGTGACGACAATCCAACAAGGCAGAAAAACTCTTCATTCTCCCTAGGCTTGTATGAGCCTCCCTATGAAGAGATCAGAGCCTCCTGGTTTGAAATGCTGCCTTAGGGTTTGCTTTTTATGTCAATAAATGTTTTATCACGTTTAAGCTTCAAACACGGTACAAACATCCCTGCTAACATTTGATGAACTCAGATAGAGACAGCAAGCCTGGGCAGAGGGCAGCGTGCGGCACAGCACAGTGCATCCCTTCGGCGGGGGAGGGGGGCACTTGCCTTGGCCTCACAGGAGGCCTGGGCGAGATGGTTCCTTTGGAATTATCGCTTCCCTTGAAAAACACATTGGCAAGCTAAGGAAGAGGATGTTCCTCTCTTTGGGTCTTCACCACTTTTGATTTTTTCTTTCTTTTGCTTTTTCTTCTCTCTGTGCCAAAGCTACCTCGGTATGGTTGGTAAAGCATAGCCATGTGCCCAGGTCTGTGGTGGCCTTAAGACGTCTCTGTCTTCGTGCTCAGCTAGTCTGTCTCTCCTGATACCTCCTTGCAACCGCACGCTCATCTCTAGCGCATGGAGATGCTGCAGTGAAGTTTAAGCAACAATCTGCTGCTAGGCTGCCTTTGGTACCTGAGCTGCAATCTCTGGGTTGAACCTACTGAGTTGAAACCCACAGGCAGCGCACAAGTGCTACAAATCACGAGGCAAACTCGGGTTTTTGCTTTTCTCAGCACTTGCCAGTTCCCCCCCCTCCAGTGCTGTTCCTTCGTTTTTCTTTTCCACATGCTGCATTTAGCAGTGGCCCTGCCTGCCTTCCCTCTCCTCCCCTCTCCTTCCCCTCCTCTGCTCTATCAAATGCAGCACTTCAGCGTCACGGACTGACAGGGGATGCAGCAGCATCAGCAGAGGAGATGGAGAGGGGGAAGGAAGGAAGGAAAAGCTGCCCTCAACAAAAGAGGCAGCAAAAACACTGAAAGATGAGCTTTTCCTCCAGAAGCGGATCCCAGACACTCTTTGTTAGGGCAACAAATTAAGATACGGTCTCTTAACTCAGTGCGTTTGGTGAGCAGTCCCTGACTGTTCCATGTATTCCTACAGTGTATTTTCAGAGAACAAAGCTCAGACGTGTAGCTCAGGTTCGCCACAACCTGGACTGAATCAGCAAAATGGATGATTAGTTACCCGACACGCTGCCAGCTGCTGCATGGCTAAGGCACAGCACAACAAACACTCACTTCGCTGCTCACAGCTTAAAAAAAAATCCTGGCTCCTCAGAAATGCAAAGGTTATGAATGTAGGGGGAAAGAATTCACAGAGCAATTGGCTAGTTACGTGTCTGTCTTTATTTGAGGAGACCTAGAACTTCCAGGGTTAATCTTTGCCATTTTCCAAAAGGACTGCCTGATATTTCATGGTTTATGCAACAGATTTTGCTTACAAGTTATTCTGATTGCTAAATAATTACAGAAGCGTATGTTGCCCTGTAGCAGTGCGGATTTTTCTGTTACATGAGACTGTTATCACCAAGTGCCAAATGCATCTTGAAAGGCTTTTTGTAGGGTTCTGCTGAATAAGCACACTTTGGAAGAAGTACTTTTCTGCAGCATGCCCTGATCTTGCCAGCTGCTGATTACCCTTCTACTAACTACTAGTGACATGTCCGTATTGCAGATTGCAGTTGGCAGTAAGGAGACCTCATCTACCTTGAAATTAATTGAATAATGCACTAGCAGAAGCCTGACTGCAAAGTCTAATTTATTCTGGAAACTTCTAGGGTATTTAGACAATAAAGGGCAAAAATGCTCTGCTCGACTGAGAAAAACATCAGAGACAACCTCACTTTGGAATTTGAGTCTCATGCAAAGAAAGAGGGAACTTGCATTTAAAGTAATTATTAAAATCAGTTTGTAAAGGAGAGAGTCTAGTCCAGATTCTCCAAGAATGAGATGACCACTCAAACAAACCAAAAAGCAATCCTCCAGGAATGAAATAAAACATTTTTCTGGACATCTCTTTGCGACGCAAGCCCCAGAGGAAAGAACAAGTAAATCTGTGCCACCTTAGTGAAAGGAGACAAGGATGCCAAGACTCAGGATAACTCCCTGCGGCTCATCAGGTGTTTGAACTAAACATCTGCAAAGGAAGTTTTGACTTTCATTACTAAAAATAAACTCCAGCTTGTACGTGAGGCTTATTTTGTAGTCTTCCATAATGTTTTTGCTGGGAATTTTATGAGCTAACAACCTTTAAGGAGGTTTTGTCGAACTCCAAGGAAATAAAGGCACAGATCAGAAATTTCATGACCTTCTGAAGTGGGACTTCAAGTGGGGCTTATGCTCATTTTCTTTATTAGTGGAAATTGAAAACAAGTCACTTTTTTGCTCATCTAACTCACAGTGAAATATGGCTCTCCTATTCTAAAACAAAAATAGCCTCACTGAAGTATCAATTACTAAGTATCACATCACTGAAGGCAAGGGAGTCCAACCCAGAGTCGCTATAGAAGTGGTTTAGGTTTTGTTTTGCATGCAGACAAGGTCAAAAATACCTTTGAAAAAGCTTCCCATGCGCACTCCCCGTCCCCTGAAATTAAAACCGATAAATTCAGGAGTCCAACTGCCAGTGTAAGGCACCCTAAATCGGCAAACCAAATTCGCCACCTGCCCTTTGCCTTTGTGCGCTGCTAGACTGTACCAGCTTCGCTGTGCCACAGCCCTTCACCTCAAATGAATTTCTTCCAGTACTTTCAGCGCCGTCTTTTACAGTCTGGCTTGAAATCACAACCTTCGCTACCCTGCCTCTGTTTACAAGGTCTGAAGTGTGTCTTCAGACCTAAAGAAGAAAATTAAATTAATCTGCGCAAGTTACCCTCAGACCTCCTTGAGTGAGTGAGTTAGCATCCAAGCGCCACACAGCTATATTAACACAAGCAGCACACGAAATGCCTGCGTGTGGCTAGCACCGGCCTGGTGCGAGCCCCAGCAACACGCTGCTCACAGGAGCTCAAAAACAAAAGGATTCCCACACACCTTTTGGTTTGGTTTAGGGATTTTTACTATTTATAATATGCTTGAGTTTAAAAAGAAGGCTGTCCTCATTGCTCCGTAGGGCCTGACTCAGTACCAACACCACTAACAGAGAAGACCATATTTAGAGGTACCTTCCATCTTTGGGAGGAAAATACCCCGGCAAAACCAGAAGACTGTATATTTAGACCATATTTAGGGCCTGACTCGGTACCAACACCACTGACAGAGAAGACCATATTTAAAGTTCCTCCCATCTTCGGGAGGAAAACACCCGGGCAAAACCAGAAGTGCCAGTGCTAGCCAGGAGGTGGCAGAGGAGCGAGGCCACCTTGTACACCCGTTTCTGCCTTAATTTGACAAAAACACAAATACAAACCAAGGAAAAACAACAAAACCCAGCCCCACCCTCCATCTTCAGGAGTAAGAGGATGAGACCCTTAATCACATTCCTGCTTATATTTATACTAATTGCTCATCTTCCTGAGATCTGACTTTATGAAATTATGCATGCACACCAAGCAGATGAGTTTCCATAGAAACTCAGGAACTGAACTTTCATTAGAAAAATCTTTATTTAAAAAAAAATATCTTCCAGATAAAAATGCAAATTGCCTGTCAGTGGGTGGCTTTCTGAATTTATATATAATTTTTTTCTTTTGCTCTGTAGGCAGATTCCAGCTGGACCTACATAGCAACAACATGCAGGCATTGCTTATAGCAAGCCAGACTCCATGGGGAAATAAGAAATTCAGTAGCGAGGAGAAGCTCTCAAGTGCAAATACCTCAGGGAAACAAAAAACTGAAGTGCTCAGTGCTGCGTCTTCGTGAGGCTTGGGGATTGTGCAGCCTCCAGCTCTCACAAAATGCTTGTGGTTTGCAAGGAGCAGGGCGGAGAGGAGGGGAGAGAGGAAAGGCAAAGCAAGAAACTCTCCTGCGCGCAGAATTAATGATGTTCAACCTGTCCTTTAAACATCCAGCAGCATATTTCTGCTGGTTCAGTTAAGCCTCGCTGGAAAGGCTGACACCATCTGTCGCGGCTCACTCTGGGTGAAGGAGTAGGTCTCAGCACTGGGCTTTGGGAACATTTGCAGAGCCTGGGTTGGAGAGGGGATTGCCCGCACCCTGACCCCTGCTTGGGCTGAGGCCTGAAGCACAGCCTCTTTTGCCCACACTGCATGGAAGTCCAGGCGCATGGGCAAGAAGGGGACACGGGGCTGTTCCTGGTCAGAACAAGAGGGAAGCGGGACGGTGGGCATGTCTGGGAAGGGCCATAGAGCTGGGCAGCCTTTGGCACGTGTAAGCAAGGAGGAGCAGGGGGATTCATTACCTCCTTTAGCACATGTTTCCTCCTGTGTTTCTCCCCAAAAACGTATAGCAGTTTTTCACTCATGCAGTATACTGCAGCATCAACAGGAGGCTTTCCGCTGGCTTTGCGGAGCCCGAGATCACCCTTTCTGAGGGTTCACAAATGTTCTTTCAGATAAACTGGCATGCTTGAAAGCACTGAATACTGATGAGCAAATGTTCACATGTGCTGCACTTACTGGTGGGCTACACTTCGGCACCTCCCCCAGGTGAAGACAGTACCTGCGGTTTGCCTACAGCCTCCTCCCAGTGCTGCAAAACAGCTGCAGGGACCATGAGGTGCAAAGCTCTGTTCCTCCTCAGCCACAGGCAAAATGAAACGCAGTGGCTCGGTGCTGGGGAGCCATGGGGGACGAGCCACGCCAGCCCCTGGTCCTTGACCAACAAGGGTGCTGGGGCAGAGGAGGGAGCTGTGCTGCACGAGCAGTTTACGATGAGGTGGATTTCACTGCAGCATTGTTGAGAGGCGCGAGATGTCAGCCAGGCAGGGAATTCCCCTCCTCGTTGGAGAGGGATGACAGGCAGCAGCTGCACGGGCTCGCTGGCCCCTGTGCCTCAGGGGCCAGCAGCCCTCCGGCAGCGTCGAGAGGCTTGATGCCGCTTAGTGTCAGGGTGAGGACAGCGATGGGTCCCCGGCCACCAGAGAGCACAGTCGGCTCTGCTCGGTCAGCGCAACAGGAAGAGCTTTTAGGAAGAGTGGTTTTGAGGTTGAAGACAGACTTGAGCTGAGATAGCTGCCGTCTATTCTTGGCTCGGCAGCAGATTTGCTATGGCCACACTACTTGCCCTTTCTATGCCTCATTATCCCTGTCAAGCGGGTGACTCAAATTATAATTGCACAAATTCCTTCCAGTCTGTCATTACGTGCCTCCGGTCATCTCCGGGCAGATACCTCTAGAGGAACCAGCCTCTCCCATCAGGGTACCTCTGTGCCACCTGCGCCTGCTCACAAGGGGATGATAAGATTAGGCCCCGTTGCCTCATCATTTTCCAACAGAGAGAGAAACCTGAAGAAAAAACATCCCCACTGCACCTTTAGATGATCAGATTTGATTTTGAGTTGATTATTCGGGTCAAGGTTATGGGCAAGAAAGAGGCAGTGAAGCTTTTCACAGTACCGCCTATACTTGATTAAATGGGTGTTTCTTAATTTTTCTCTCAGGCAAAGTACCGTGTTTCTGTATGTATTAGTACTGTCACTGACTATAGGGGTCTTAGTCATGCTGAGGCACCCTGCATCTAATGGCACTTTTGAGAAAACAAACAAAAGCAAGACAAAAGCAAGATCTTCACTAATGCCAAAAGTATCACTGTTCTTTCATCAGAAATTTCTTTGGGTTGTGGTTGTAAGAGATTTCAGGTTTCTAATGTATTTTCATATCCCCTAAAGGCAATTAGACCCATTAAAGGTGAAGCTAATGCTTTTCTTCATATATATGACTGCATCCGCATACTACGTAGTCCCAGGAAAAGCATGAAGTCAGGCAGTCGTCTCACTTTCCAACATTTCCAAGAGTGAGTGCAGGCAGAGGCCGTGCAGAGCTTGGCAGGCAACATGAAAGTGTTGGCTGCTTCTTCCACAGGCTGGAAAAGGCCTGGATGAAGCTGGTGGGAGATTCATCCTGGTGTGCACACCTTCAGGAGGAAGCAGCAAAAATGCCACTAATGCATTGTGGCCAGCAAAGCCCACGTGACCATCTGGGCTTGGTGTGGTTGACTGTCGTATAATTAAAGGCTCATTAGATCCTTGTGGGTTCAGATGCATGCATGCGAGCCCTATAGGAAAACATGTTCTTCCTACGACTTCTTTCATCCACCCGCTCCTGTTCCTTCCAGATGGTTACACCCACTTGTGTCTTTTCTTACCCTAAGGACAGCTTTTTAAACAAGGTTCCTCCATCCTTCTCCTCCCTCACGCTGCTTTAGGTTCTACACTGGAGGGCAGGAGGACAGAGGGCCCACGCTGTTACATACAGCCTGCCCCTAGAAGGCTGGAAGGGGACCGCGTCCCTCTAGTCCCATTTGTTAAGAAGACCTTTCTCTATGGTCAGGATGTAGGAGCTGAGAGACTTTACCTCAGCCTCAGCTGGATGTTCCAGATGTGCAAGAGTTAATTTAGATACTCCGTGTAATTGAACCTGTGTATATTTTCCTGGGGATTAGAAGCCAGTGTAACCTAGTCGAGGAGGGAGGGATGCTTAAAGGGCCTGTAGCCTTTCCTTTGTATAGCACCAGTATACGCTCTCCCAGTAACACGCAGCGGGAGCACTTGCAGAGCTGGATCAGGCTCTGCTTAAAAAAAAAATGTTTTTGCAATTGTTTTTTTAAATTACACATCACAATCAAAAAAAGCAGACCTTAAAAGCTGATTGCTTCTCTTCTCCAGAAATAGGTGGAGAGATTCCCCCCATAAGACTCCCATGCCTGAACTCATACGTCTGCCCAGCTTGCTGGGAGCTCAGGGCGCTCCGTTTCTTCCTCTGTTTTGTGCCGTTGTTAACCGCTTGTCCCTTGTTTGTTGACAGGGGCTGGTGCTGAACAGACTTGGGCGGAGGGACCTGGCCCAGAAAGTTCTCAGAGACGCCATCCGGATCCAGACCACCAGTCACAGGGCCTGGAACAGCCTTGGAGAGGTTTTGCAAGCTCAGGGGAAAAATGAAGCGGCCATCGAATGCTTCCTCACCGCTTTGGACCTTGAATCCAGCAGTCCTGTCATCCCCTTCACTGTCATACCCAGGGAGCTCTGAAGCTTTGCCCTGCAGCTAAGCACCTTCATTCCGCGGATAGACACCAAAACCAAACAAATAAACAAAGAAAAAGCCCAACAGAAAAGTGCCATTGTAGCCTGGAAATCGGCAAAATAATTCCAGGATGGGGCTCAGGCCTACATGCTGAGCTGAGACAAGCCTAACTGTACAAGAATTTGCAACAGGCAGAGATATAGAATGCCTTTTTCTTCACAGGTGCCTGGCTAACCTCCTGTTCAAGTTAGGCTTGAGCTAAGCAAGTTAATCAAGGCTTATTTCAAAGTGTTGGTTCAAGGTGACTGTCTGTAGAATAGGTCATGCTAGAGTACAGCTGTTCTAAGCACTTGCACCTTTCGATTTTCATTAAGGATAAAAACCCCAAGCCCTGAATTAGAGCCCAGACCTGCTCTAAACAGGAGTAAATGCACCAATTAACTTGACCAAGTGGTGCTTAAGCACGTGGCTGCTGCCACACAGATCTGACAGGATAGGAATGACAATTAAATAATATAGACATGCAGTATATGCCGTTTACAGAATTATTTCAGCTATTTTGATAATCCTTTTTCCTGCCTTGCTCTTATGTACTGCATAAGCTCACTATATTTAGTGTGGTACTTGCCTAGACCGATTTAAATTAAAATTTATTTTTTTTTAAAGCTGCTATTGCAGTATGATTCACAAAAGCAGAAAGACCAAAGACCAAATAAGTTCACACTTGAACTAGTATTAAAAACATATATGTATCTCCAATTACATATTTATTGAAAGGGCTTACATGAAATAGCTAGTTATAAACTCAGAGCTTCATTCTTATTAATTACCTATTGCGTCACTTTTAGTGAGGAATATAGCGATTACCAGTATATGGTGACTGAACTTTGTGCTCGACTGCATTACCATTCCTGGCACAAAACATTTCCATATCCATCTTTTCATGATATAAAAGATGGCAGCAGTCTTTTAAGGGAAAGTATGCTGAAGGCAGTGTGTGTATATATGAATTACTTCTGTCTTACAAACCAAATCTTTGGATTGTCTGTAGAAATTTCACATTAGAGGTACAGAGCTGAGCCTTCAGCGGAGCAGGATCATTTTGCCTATCGTATCAGATGTAAGAGTGATCTCTTCCGAGCCATTTGAAGAGCTCCTAATCCGCACAGCCCGCCCAGGGCTGGCCGAGCCGGGGCGGGGGGACGCAGCTGGCATAGCCCCTGCTAAGCTGCTCCTTAGCTGTGCTTGACCTCCCCGGGGCCTCGGCAGCCAGGCAGAGCTCTACCCTGCTGTCACACCACACGCGACAGCCAGCCCCGGATGGGCCAGTCCCAAGACGAAGATGATGCAGAAATGAGCTGCGGGCACTTTTCCACAACAAAAGGTTGGGGCTCTGTGCCCGTTTCTGTCCAAAGAAGATTTGTGACTATTTCGTACGTAGTTTTGCACTAAAACACACTTTGTACTATAATTCTGCCCAGTATTGTGATCCGCAACTAGTTCATTCCGGAAATAATAATATCCTCAGGCAATAAATGAGTAGGGGTTATTTCTTAAAGAGCCTGAGGCTCTGGCAGCAGACTTGAAGTCAGCGTTGTTTACAATTATTTGGAAATCTGGAGGTTAATCGAGAGGTGGCCCCTTGTGCTGCTCCCAGACCGCACCATCGCAGAGCTCCTGTCCCCAGGCAGCTTCAGCTCCTGCCTCCCCTCGGAAGTACACTGCCCTCAGGTTTCTCTCAGCAGCCTGTTGCACTCCCAGGCCAATATATATATATATTTTTTTCCATTAAATCGTGCTGATGCAATAGCCCAGCTTATTCCTCTGTTACTGAGGGATCTGGAGTGAAAGCAGCCCAGCCTCAAAGGTGCTCAGCCCCCGAAGTCTCTGGCTTTCAAGTGCCACACAGGCACCAAACCGAGCTTTTTAGGCCAGAGGCAGGTTTCCAAGGAGACAGTGTTACCCGGCCGCGTTTCTCCTTTACAATAGCACCAGCAGCAGAGGAAGGAGTAGGTGTTAAAGTACCAGAATTAAATGAGTTTCATGAAGACAAAAAGACGCAGCAGAGACCCATTTTGCTGTGAAGGATGCTATGAAGTCGGCTTGCTCCGCGCTGCAGGTGGGAAAGGGGGAAGGGGAGGAGGAAGAGGTGGTGTTGTTGACATAATATGTAAATTGTTACCCAGGTGTTTTAAACTCAGTTCCACAGTCAGATGCAATCTGACAATAGACTTAAGTAGATATACATATATATATATATAGACAGATATTATATTCCGGTACTGGAACTGCTCCACAGTTCCCAGGGTGGGAGCGAGCCTTCTGTGTAAGACACAAAAAAAGAGTCAGTGTGGTCCCACATCACCGCTTTCTTGTGCAACATATGTCTGCATATCTGCAAAGCGCTGCCATAGCAACTTCTATGTACCGGACAGCTATTTGAGT
Source organism: Larus michahellis (assembly GCF_964199755.1). NCBI lineage: Eukaryota > Metazoa > Chordata > Aves > Charadriiformes > Laridae > Larus > Larus michahellis. Next base: position 35,706,358 of record NC_133898.1, read on the forward strand.
ACAAGCTATGCATCCACCTCTGCGACCGAGGAACCCGCTTTAAGAGGTCCATGACGTCGCTGGCAGGAGGGTGCCCGTTTCCCAGCAGCAGCTGAGAAGCAAACACTCACAGATCCATTTCCTTCTGCATGCATAGCTTGTAAACAGCCACCAGCCCGTCGCATTTGTTGCCATCAGGCGAACTTCATCTCGGCGATAATGAGACTTGCCACAGCAGTCATCTTCCTAGGAGAGGTGCAAACGTGCACCAGTGCTTCGAGTGTTATCACCCAGAGTCAGATGTTGCCAGGGTGGTCCCGTATTTGTCGTGCGCATTAAGGAGTGTTACTGGCATAGGAATTGGCGTCCTAAGAGTCTCTGCTTCAGGTGTGGCAAGGAAGACCTACACGAGTAAATGCCATCAGCATCAATAGGCGTTACATGGGTAAGGTGCCCTCCACCAGCGCAGCACACCACAGCCCGTCCGTCAGTTGCAGACAAAGTACTTTGCATAGAAACTGGACTCGATCGTGAGATTTGCTGTGTGCTTCCCAGAGGATACGAAGCACCCGTTGGCTGGAGGGGTGTCATATTGGCCTGAAATGCTCTCTGCATTGCAGGAAAGAGAGTGGTTGGTTCAGACTTGCAAGTCTTTGGGGGGATAAATCCTCTAGCTACATTTGTTATTAGTGCTCACCAAAACAGAAGCTTTCCCAAGCTTATATGCTGCCTCTGTTCTTCACCGTGGATTTTGTTCATACTGCCAGGTACAGAACAACAAAGACAGCTACATCAGACAAGCCTATGTATTGTAGTACTTATTTAGACAGCAACGTTGGTAAATTTAATAGACCTACTTCCCTGGGCTCAGTAATACTTCTTTGTATAGCCCGGAGCCTGGCATGCTTAACCATCAGAGTTTGAGACTAAGAACGTAAGATTTACATCCCATCCCTCATGTGATTATTACAGATGATCATAAGTAATGGAAGTTTGGGGAACAATAAGTGAAATACCAATCCTGTGAGTTTTAGCACTGACTTGAGTCCAACAGAGTTTTGTCATTAGTTTAGAAAGGGGAAGAGAAAAAGGGCGTCGTTGCCAAAACGATATAGGCATGCCCAGGTTCCTCTCGTTCCACCACGAGGTTATTTTCCTTTATGTTGGCAGGGTACATACAAAAGAAAAATAATTCGCTCCTATTTTTCTGTTGCACAATAAGGGAGTAGTATTTGCTGTTGCCTTTGACCAACAAGAACGTTTGTATATTGTAACAAAAATGACTCTGCCTCCAGGATAACAGAAGGAGAAGCCCAACAGGCCAGGGAACAACCCCCCTCCTCCCTGCCTTACCCCGTGTAAACTGTCATTAGCTCCGCTGGAGTTGTTGGTGTTTATGAGCATTTCCTCCAGCTGAGGATCTGCCCACTGGTATCCACGTTCCGTACAGGGAGTACAACAGAGCTGCCATGTTCCTGCGCTGCACAAGTACCCCAGTCCGTTTCTATTGGTAACAGTTCGTGCTACTGATTATCACAATGCTTCAGAAGTGCTAATTATCTTTTCTTGGTAATGACTAATAAATCCAAATGGAGAACAGTCCTGGAGGGTGTTTACTTTAAAATTCACTGGCTGGGTACCAAAGTAGGCACAGCACTGACTGCTGCAGTTTGAATTACAGTTATTTTATCCAGAAAATGTTCCATTTTTGGAGAATCTTGGTGAAGACAGAGTTTGGCTAGTTTATATTTCATTTTAATGACAGCAGAGTGGGAAACGATCCTTTTTAGTGAAAAGGCATCACTGCCATGATCTTTTTTCAGCCAAACCAACAGAGATTTGATAGTTGCAATTCAGCCTAGGAGAGGAAGGCTTCCCAGAGCAACCGCGCTGCAGCGATAATTGCCTTTGACGGAATTGTATTACAGGCATATTTGACAATTATGCAACGAGCATGTGTAGCTGAGACGCCTCTCCCTCTCCCAGCGTGTCACGTATTTGGCTAAGGAGAGCTGCTTTATGCCCAAAGGGACATCCGCAGTGCCTGTCTTGGTGCCCATCAGCACTGCCCTGGTGCCTGCTGTCACCTGCGAGGTGGCCGCTGCCACCAGCTGCACGGTCATGCTCGCCGGCACCCCCTCGCTCATGCTGGTTTCACCGACCCTCTGACTGCTCCCTAAGCCTGGCTGCAGGCGAAGGTCTCCCCACTGCTAAGTTGTTGTTCAGTGCCGCAGGGTATATCAGTGCACGGTCAGATAAAGAGTTATTTTCTTAGAAATGAGAAGCTGAAACATCCGTCGGTTCACTGATGTTGGCAGGAGGGGAGGTAACCACTGGCCCAGCAGCTGCCAAGATGGTTCCTCCAACTTCGCCTTTAACGAACTGGCTCACACCTTTAACTCCAGAAAAACCAAGGCAGGTTCCCGAATAACGGGATGCTGAAAGACCCCGCTGGTTTCCCCACGGAAACACGTGCCCGTCTGTAGCTAAAACCACTGATAGAGATGCGACACCGCACCATTTTGGAGCAGCCTGTGATGATACAAGAACCTCCTCGAGCCGGGGCACAGAGAGGTGTTTGTACGAGCGTTTCCTACCTGCCACTTGAATATTGTTAACACGGTTGTCGGAATCAGTTTTCCATGTAACTTAACTTTTTTTTGTCATTGTAAGATGTTTTCACCAGATGAATAAAATTGACCCTGTGGAAAACGAAAAATGCTCCTCATGTTTCCTGCCAATTTTAGGACTTTTAATATATTCATGCCACAGATACTTCAAGCATTATGAAACGGCCATTTGTTATATTAACTGGAACCTAGTGTGCCTAGCAAGTTACCAGTTGCAAAGGGTATTTTGGCCTACACCCTGTAGTTCATGGGAAAAAGGAGAGTGAGCATACAAGCGGCGTGCTTTCCGAGAGGAACAGAGCCAGGAAAAAGGAGCAATGTAGCTTCAGATGTTTGGATTTATGGAGATTTAAGCAAGCATCATGCTTTTTTTGTGCTTCTTCCAGTAAAAATAAACAAAGGTAGTGTGAGAAACTCTAACATCAAGGTAATATGCAAATACTATGCAATCACGTTTAGGGACTCACCTTATTTTGGCCACAATGTCATTAATCATCTTTTTGCTACAAACAGTTACTCCTGTGGGTATTTGGAAATAAATGTCTCCATTCAAGTGCTTCCAGAGCATTCTTCGCATTTACACATTAATCTTTTGGGCAAGCTTCAAGAGGGCCTTCTTAAAAAGCCAGCCCCTTAGTTTCATACTGAAATGAGATTAAGGACAGGGTTTTTGAAGAGCATTTCTTCATTACTGTGGCTGCTTTGGTTTACGAGTGTATTCAGTATAGCTCAAGCAGAACAAGGTTCCTCTGCGGCAATAACAGACTTAAGCCCTTCAGCTGTTAGTACAAAGTCTTCAAAACTGGAAATGGAAGCGAACCAAATACTAGCTCTGGCTTTTCCCCCCTCTTTCCCACAATACAGAAAGGAAGGGAAACAGTGGTGTGGGGTTTTGGGCGTGGGGGCAGAGGGAGTGAGAAGGCTGCCGTGGCCCCTCGGAGTAGGAGCCCAACTGGGGCGTATGTACAACTGAACCCCAGCAAAAATGGGAGAATTTCATTGTTCAGTCCCCTCGGAGGGAGACCACTCGCCTTTGCTTCCCTCCTAATGCCGGTACATTGCCTATTCTCCTCTCCGCATCACACAGATATTTAATATTCCCTTTCCATTTAATTGGGAAGAAAATAAGCCTTTTCACCCCTCATTGTTGCTGGGAGGAGCTCCGGATGGTTTGGGTACTCTCCACCCTTAATTCAGAATTACTTCTTCCCTTTCAGAGAACCAAATTATATTTCAGTGGTAGTTTTGACATGATGCTCTTGAAAGGTTATTAAGAATAATTTAATATGTTTTAATAATTTAATATATATGTTATGTATATTTTTTAATAATTGATTCATATCTCCGCTTCTGTCTTTCTGCTACAGACTGGGTAAAACTGACTCATACATACAGTATATTCCTGCCTCCTGGGAGCCCCAAATATTTAGCAGGCCCATAAACGGCAAGGGAAGGGACGAGAAGCATCGCTGCTGCTGCTGCCCAGATACTGGCTTCTGCAACAATCTCCGGCTGCCAGGTTTTTTTGTGGAGTCACCAAAGCAGCAGTGTTGACTTAGTCTGTGTTGAACCATATCCCTCAGGAGATGTCACATCCCAGTCAGACGTGCCTGAACCAGTCTCTGGAACAACGGAAAAATATACACATAACCTACTGGTCTTTAATACTGGTGTTACAGAAAGTAGATGTGGGTATCACTGGCTTATTCTGTTGCCATTAGCAGACACCATCGCATTTAACTGAGCCGTGGCTCAAACCAGTTTCCTCTGCTATGTTGTCTCCAAAACGAAGGGCAACATCTCACAGTCAAAAACATCCCCGCAGCTCCACCAACTAAAGGGCAAAAGAGCCAAAGGTTTTCTCGGTGCTCCAAGTTAAGCAAGTGTTGCATTTTGGAGGAAAAAAACCAAATCCCTTACAGGTCATTCCCCTGACTCTGCAGATCTGATCCCATTTAAAACTGATGTAGCTGCTGCGATCATTTGGCTGATGGAGGAAGAGAAGCAGGTAGATGGAACATCTGAATCCTATACAGCAAAAATGGAAAGCACTGTAACATGTCCTAAAAAAGCAAAAGAGCAGTGAAAAATGTAAAATTGAAGACATTTTTCCTCACTGAAAAGCTCTCACAAAGGCAAAGTCCAGCTTCACCAGCTTTTCTGAGAGAAACACCCCAAAATCCCAGGCTGCGAGAGTAAGAGCAAACGTGAAGCAGCCCCTCGCCAGCCTCCCGACTGCAAAGGCCTCCCTGAACCTTCACTCTGCCTCTGCTCCGCACCACAGCCAGGGACACAGCCCTGGCCACAGCCCACCTACGGGCTGGCCACCAGCCCCCTGCCTGGCTCTGGTCACCCCTCAAAGGACGCAGAATGGTGGCCCTCGAAGCAAAAGATTCATTACATTATGTGTGACAGGTCAGACATCATTTTCTTTTTTTATAATCATAGAATAGAATTGTAGAATGGTTCAGGTTAGAAGGGACCTTAAAGACCATCTAGTTCCAACCCCCCTGCCATGGGCAGGGACACCTCCCACTAGACCAGGCTGCTCAAAGCCCCATCCAGCCTGGCCTTGGACACCTCCAGGGATGGGGCATCCACAGCTTCCCTGGGCAACCTGTTCCAGTGTCTCACCACCCTCACAGCAAAGAATTTCTTCCTGATCTCCAATCTAAATCTCCCCTCTTTCAGTTTGAGGCCGTTACCCCGTGTCCTATCACCACACTCCCTGATAAAGAGTCCCTCCCCATCCTTCCTGTAGGCCCCCTTCAGGTACTGGAAGGCTGCTATAAGGTCTCCTCGGAGCCTTGTCTTCAGTTGCTTACGCTATCATAATGAGGTCTGGGAACGGGGATGTCTGTAAATTAATCAGCAGTAAGTATTCCTGTGTTTTGCGGTGCTGTGAGAGGAGCCGACACGCGCAGCCCGCGTTTGCAAGGCCGGGTACTGTTTCAGAAGGCTGGGAGTTCAAGGATATAACGATTTTCTGGTCAGTGGAGGTTAGAGGTGATTTTGCGCTCAGTGTAAATGGCATTGTCTGGCAGAGACAATTAGCAAATGAAGGGCTGCCTCACCAGAGGCTTTGCAGCCCTGGAGTCTCTTCTAGGCTGACAACAAACAGAAATTCGAGCTGGTGTCTCGGGTTTCCAAAACAGGAAGCTGCTAAATCCAGCAAGCGAGCAATTCATTTCCCAGTTATAATGATGCTGCTCTTATATCTCCTAGGACGATACCGAAGTGTTTTTTCAGAGGGAATGCAAGGGAGGCATTTCATCCCCATTTTTCACCAGATGGAAAACCAAGCCCTCCAGGAGTTGAGCCAAGAAGGGGGTGTTTTTCTGTGCAGAACTGGTTAAATTACTATGGCTCGGGTTTGGTTCCTTTCTGCAGTCTGCCTCCCACCCCTGGCTACCATCCCCTACTCACAGCATGGCGCGGTCCTCCTTCAAAACCTTTTTTTTTTCAGATTTCTTCTGTGGAGGGGGAACAAAGGGAAGTTTCCACTTACTTGTTATATTAATGCAGTATGTATGACGACTTCTGTAAATCAGCAGAGCAGCCCACATTAGACACGTGCTGGTGCAACTACAAAGTACAGAAAGGTACAGGTACCTCAGCCCAAGTGGTCCGGGTCTGGCCTTGGAGTGCTGCTGTGTCAAGGGGGTGACTTATCACAAACAAGGCTTTTATTTATTAATTTCTTCTGGTTTTCCATCATCCCCTCTTGGGTACTTGCAAAGCACTTTCTGTTCAGCCAGCTAACAGAGAAATAATAAGCTGGAAAAAAAAAAAAAATTGTTTCAAGCTACATTCCAAAGGAAAACTTCTGATATTTTCAAGTAAATAAAGAGCTTAAAAACACCTTCCAATTAAACAAAATATTGTTCTGACAGGAGTCCTCAAGTAGTATCTTCAATAACTCAGATTTATATGACCAGAAGTTTTGAGAGAATTGCCAGAAGGGAGAGCATTTTGAAACAAAAATTCAAGATGTTTAATCCTGAAACAATCTACACAGAACATTTACATTTTCCTTTTTGTCTTCCAGCCAAGAACTATTCACCAAAGTTATCTCAAGTTTATATGTGGCTCCAGTTTTCTGGAACTTTGCTTTTCAGCAAATACCATACTTGAAAGAGTTTAGAAGTGTTTACCAGTCCCACTTCTTATTCTCAGACGTGGCTGATGCTGGAGCTCCCGGTGTGAAAGCCTTCTCAAGTGCTTCTGCACAACATTACCAACCATCACATCCGCAGTTGAGCAAGCACAGGTTGTTCCGCAGTCCAGCAAGCACAGGTTGTTTCCTGGAGATTAGTACGAGCTGCTGAGTAAACATCGGCATGCACTGCTCCACACAAGGTGGGATTGTCCCCACTGCAATAAATACAGACCAGACCCAAGTACTTTTGGAAATTACACCCTTGTACACATCTGCAGTTCAGGCGATGGTGATTCAAGTCTGTGGCTGGCTCAAACACGCTCTGAGTAAAAATTAGTTCTTAAGTATTTTGGGTCTTGCTACCAAAAGAAGTGCTTTTACATATAGCAAAGCACTAGCGAAGTCCTGTAGGGGCAGCACCTTCAGCAGCGACAGAGCTCCCCTGTGCTGCTCCCAACTCCACCGCGCTCCCGGTCACGGCCCACTGCTGAACAGCAGCCTACTGCCGAGCTTCTCAACTTTTTGTGAGCCCTAGGAATTTTTCAGGGGGTGTCTCCATTTCTAAGATTTACTTCTGCAGATTTCTGCATGGGATATGACCTTTCCAGGAAGGACACGTTTAGGGTCTTGTACTAGTTGGCCATAGACACCCCCGGGATCTGTAGCTCGCAGCCTGAAGACTGGGGACTTAGAAATTTTCTCCTAGATTCTATTAGAGCTTCTTAATTAAAAGTCCTCTTTGGGGACCTGAATTGAATTGGAAACCATGGTGATCGCTTAGGTCAATCAGCACAGAGATGATTGCATTTGGGAGAGTGAGGTGGAAGATGAGAATGTGTGCATGTTGAAGAGCTTTAAGGAAAAAAAAAAATAAAACAAACCAAAAAACCCCAAACATCTGTAAAAACAAGGAGCATGCACGGTTTGCAAAAGAACAATTAGAAGATTTGCCTTGCAGGGCTCACTGTTCAGTATTGAATGAGAGACTAACAGCTGTCCTACAGCATTGAAAAATGTCTTCAACTTACATGTCTCTGAACAGTTGATCAATGGATTTGACAGTCTGTTGACTTTCTCAAATCCGTGTATGCATGTTTGCACTCATGTTGATAACTATGCCAGGAAAACCAAAATGCTAACTGAGCACCCGTGCTTCCAATCATCCCACAAGAAAGAAAGATGTTGCTACCATCCTAATAGGAACACAGAAACGTTCATCCACATGCAGTGGGTCCCGTAACTTCTTTATGCAAAATCTAGAATGTAAAGAGACGCTCAGCATCCAGGAAGCATTTTTGTTCAGAAGTTGAATTCCACTGTTAAAGTCAGGACGTACTCATCAGTGATAAGATAACGCTGATAAGATATACAAAGTTATGTTTTAGTTTCAACTTACAAATCATTGTACTCTAGCTCCAGGACAATGAAATTGGTTTCAAAATCAGAGCTGTTTCACTAGAAAGAATAGTTCTAAGATTCATTGTTTTTCTTACAGAAAAGGATGACATGCCACTAATCTACTTGAGTATCATCTTCTTCTCCCTTTCCTCTTATAGGAGAAAAATCTAAGAAGGGACAAGGTATGTTCTTCTTGTGTCTGCCAGAAATAAGTAACCTTGCTTCATTTGTCTTTGCAAATTACGGCGTTTGGATCAGGAACTTTTACAGATGAGACACTGCAGTTGTTCAGCCCACGTGTGAAACACTGTATTGCTCTTGAGAAATCTCACAACGCCGATACACAGGGTTAACCTGTTATAACCTGCAGCAATAAATAAGAACGTTCACGTAATTCACAGGAGACTGAAGTCTGTTGATCCATAACCTATCTAAATTATCTGTTTATTACGAGCTCCTTCTTTTCTAAGGTGCATGTTAAACACAAGAGCACAGAGGCTGCAGGAATTCAGCTCTTCCTCTCTCCATCACCTTGATTCCTCCCCCTGCCCCCTTCCAGGTCTTCTGCTTACTTTACGGGCAGTATCTGCAATGCCCTCCATACCCAGCCCTCCTTCCCCTCCGGGAAAATATGCCATACCGAATTCACAACGTGTAAAGGGTAAAGCAGTAGATGATGCTGAAGCAGCAAAGATTGGATTTTTTTTTTGTTTGTTTACTCTACAGTTAAGTAATTGCAAGGCTCAGATATGCTGCCAGCTAGAGCACACTCAGCCTCAGGATGACTGCCGCCCTGCCCCAGTGCCAGATTTTTCACTCAGTGCCAGGGCTTCGGACCTGTAAGGTTAATATTGCTTGTCAATTCATTTCAGGATGACATGGCTTGTACGATAGGTTTCATTATTCCAAGCAACCTCTTGCTGAAGATTTGCCCTCAAGGCCAAAGTTTTCTTCTATTTGTATTAGTATCACCTGAAACATATCAGTGGAAATCAGTAACCTCTGTTCTCAGTTACTCTGCAGGTTTATAATTACAGCTATATAAGATACAAGCATGATGTAGCGTGCATACAATGACATGTATTTTTCCAACAAAGGCAGAAGCAATTCTGCACCAGAAACAGTACCAAACCCTACAAATCTCAAACATAAAAGATTCAAGGAACACCACTCTCCTCCAATACGCTTCAGAGTTGCTGTCCGCTTTCGTTTCCGTTAGTATGTCCCTGAATCAAGGCTACGGACTTAAAACCTACTGAACCACATTTTTCCATTGCCTTCATTGTGCAGTGCCCTACGTCCATGCAGCCAGCAGCACGATGGCAGGTGAGTCACCCGGATCACGCCTGCGACAGATTCTGCTCAGTTGCCTGGGTCACAGCTCTCCCAATAAACAGGACAGGCCACCGTGAAGGCAGAAGGTCAGGTTACCGAGGTCTCCTGAAATTTTCAGTGACTAATCACTAGCTTTTGTTATCACAAAAATACTATCTAAAGCCTCAGAGATGCTTTGCCGCTGAAAATATCTGCTGGTGCGGGTCTGCGCGCACACACGCACCCGGCTTCCTGCGGCAGCGCATTGCTGTGTGGGTTACCCTGTGCCGAGCGTGCTATTCCTGATGCATCCTGTTTTTACTACTTGCAAAATTACTAGAGCTGCCGTATTGCTGCTAGCAGTCTTCCTGACAGAAACATGTGCACGTCCAGCGCTGTTTTTCTAACCGACGCAGACCTTTTGCCAAAAAGTTGGGCTGCTGTTTTCCCTCATCTCCGTTTGCTGTTGGAGAAGTATTTTCCACAGCAAAACGTTCGCCACTGAGCCCTGCGGGCAAATCCTGATAAAGGCTATTCAGTGAAGCTTTCCGCTTGTAATCAACATTTGCCCATGGAAACCAAAGCCCTTTTTTTTTTTTTCTTTTCCCTCTGCAAAGGAGTTAAGTCCGGCATCATTTGGTTCTGGTTTCGAAAGCCCTCGCGCAGGGGGACACATCCTTACTCTTTTACACACACACGGATGGGGGAGAGCAGGACGAGCCCTCACTTTTTGCTTTCTGTGTAATTAGTGTGTTCAGAGGGAACCTGAATGCTGTACATTAATTTTCAAATCTGGAGCATGTTTTCAGATAACAGAGAGATATTACTTCAAAACAAAGCAAGGGCATTAATAAACACAGTACCAGGAAATCCACAAAGGTTAAGTGATTTTCTACAGAGTAATTCATTCTCCTAATGAGTTTGCTGCAGACAGTGCTCTCTGCAAGCAGTTATTGCGTATGTATCTTTAATTTGTGTATTTATATAATTCACGGTAGTGCAAAATAAATTTCTATGTGAAGTGTCCTAATAGATGAAGTGAGGCTATAATACTCTTCCCGAGCTTGTTCATTACAGTATGCACTGGCACGGAGTCCCGAGGGAGAGGAAGCCATTAAACATTAAGCAAAACAATTGCTGTCATCCTCCAGGGGGACCGGCTTTGTAAATGCTTGTGTTAACGCTGTACGAAATAGTTGAGTATTGGGGAAAAATTAGAATGATAAACGGAGGCAAGCACCTTGGCCTCAATTTCATGAGGTTGGGTTGGATAACTAGCAATATTTGGATCTTCCTCCTAGAAGAAGAGAGCTCATCCTCTCCCAGCCGCAGACTGGGCACCCCTGAGAGCTAATTGTCGCTGGCAAACGGAAAAGACGAAACAAAAAAAAACCCCACGTTTCCAGTGCTCTCTATCCACAAAGCTGAAACACTCCCCTGTGTGTGTTTTCAATTTAACTAAAATAGATCGCTGTGTGTAAACAGCCACTCTATCTGCATCATTCATATTTGATGGACTAGTCAGTACAACAGATACTTTTATCCGTCCCGTAAGTGATGAGAAACTAGACACTTCAGTGTCTTGTGCACCTCTCAGTTAACATGAGTGGCAGCAGCTGTTATTCTGGGCTCCTTAACATCTAACGTTTGATGTAGAGACAGGAAAATTGGAGATGTAGTTAGTGGAATTGGGTATAACAAAAGTAACTTTCATGATCAAACCCTCCCAGGAGAATACAGAGTAAAGCTCTCGCCAAGTTTGTTAACAGCAGCCCGGGCATTTGTGTTCCTGGGCTTTAGAGGCCATATGATAATAGTAGTATCGGGTTAAAAAGTAACTTACAGAAAAGGTAGGGCACGATCTCAAGATGCCTCCATCCACATCGGCAGCGAAGCGCAAAGGTGGTCCAGAACACCGTCACCAGAGACTGTGAAGTACATACTAAGCAGATGAGCTTGTGTTTCAAATTAGGTTTTTCACATATGACTTCACACACCTGTAAGAAACATGTGAGAAGACCTTTAAACCCATTGGAAACCAAGAGGAGATACTGCCACTTCCTTCTGCTTGGAAAAGATGAGAGTAACTAGTTGACATGGGAACAAATGGAGCATCCCAGAAACAGCACACGAAGGGAGGCAATCCTTCCTTCTCTGAGCACCCACCTGAAAGCAGGAACTCCTGGCCCAGCTGAGATGAGGGTATGCTGGTGGTGGTACTGAAATACCAGGAATTCCATTTAAACATGAAACCAAACTTGTTTCAGTGAGGGTGGTCAAGCGCAAGAATGGGTTGCCCAGAGAGGTTGTGGGGCGTACACTTTTCAAAATAGTCAAAATCCCATCAGATCAGCATCTGCTCTGGCTGACCCTGCTTGGAGAAGGGGGCTGGACTAGGTGGTTTCCACAGGTGCCTTCAAAGCTCAACCATGCTGCAATTCTGTGAAAGGGAAGTTTTCAAAGCAAGGCCACAGGCAGAAAATACCGTCGCCGGTATTTGGCAGCAGGCTTTGGAGGGACCATGTAGATATACAAAAAGAAGAGAGCTTCCTTTCCTTCTTTCCAGTCCCTCCCACCCCAACACACACCTTCTGTGCCAGCATGTAGGGCGGGAGGAGAGGAGAAGGCGATCCCTTGGCCAGAGCTTCAGAGCTCTCAGACATGGAAGAGCAGGAGAGAAGGAAGACCCTTCGACTGCTTTAGGATGTACTCCAGGGAGGCTCACCAGCCCTCTTGCCAGCTGGCCTTTCAGTGACCCACCCTGCAGAGGAAGGGGTTAACATCTCCTGATGTTGACTCGTGGCCTCACTAAAGAGGGCAGCTGCAGCCCAGTTTTTAAGCCTCTGCTCTGAAGCCAGAGACGATGGAAAGAAAACTGTAACTTCTGCCTTCTCCTCTGGGAAGACGCTGGAGAAGGTTTGCGCGAAGGTCATTTTGATATTAAGCCAAAGGTCTGAGAAGCACCAGACAAACCGTTCTGTTTTTCCTAATAAAGAGTTAGTAACGACACAGATATAAAACTTTCTCCTCTCATTTTAGCCAGCAGGCTGGTCCTTCCTCATTCCCGAGAGAACACAGTAATTTCTTGGGCATGTTTTTATATATGCCACCGAGAGCCGGGAAGAGGAGGCAGCATGTGCTCGCTGGTGGGCTTAGGGTACGGGGCCTCCGTGCGGAGAGGAGTCACAGGGCACAGACTGGCCACATGAAGCAGGGACAAGGCCCTTCAAACACAGCCTTTGAGGTCTTCTGGAACCAGGAACTGCATCCAGCTTCTGACAGCCTCTTCAGGGGGCCTTGTAACGTGCCGACAGCTAAGGTGGGAAGATCGCTTCTCTCTGTTACTAAGAATATAGTCAGGGAAACATTACCCTGCGAATCGCTTTAATATGCATCACACTGCCACATATACTTTATGACTCTATTTGCACCCCGTGTGTCAGTTTGTCTCAAACCCACCGCTACTGACAAGCTCCTGCAGCTACCGGCTTTTCCCTCACACGCACTGGAGAAACGGGGAGAGCAGAAGACAAGACGCCTTCCAGTACCTAAAGGGGGCCTGTGGGAAAGACAGGGAGAGACTCTTTATCAGGCAGTGTAGCGATAGGACGAGGGGTAATGGTTTTAAACTGAAAGAGGGGAGATTTAGATGAGATATTAGGAAGAAATTCTTTACTGTGAGGCTGGTGAGGCACTGCAACAGGCTGCCCAGGGAGGTTGTGGCTGCCCCATCCCTGGAAGTGTCCAAGACCAGGCTGGATGGGGCTTTGAGCAGCCTGGTCTAGTGGGAGGTGTCCCTGCCCATGGCAGGGGGGTTGGAACTAGATGATCTTTAAGGTCCCTTCCAACCTGAACCATGATTCTAAGAAGGTTTCCCATGAGGTTTCTGCTGAGATGAAGGGATGGGGCTTGCCTCCTGTCCCCACAGCACTGCTTGCATCCGCCGAAGGCAGGCAGTGAGCAGAGAAAACTGCTCAGGGGTGGAAACCTTGTGACTTAGAGCTGTGGGGCACATGGAGAATTCAGAAGCAGGTTCATTTCTAGGTGAAGTCAGCCCAAGATTGCAGTGCAATCCATGAGATGTCAGCAGCAGAACCACCACCATCGGGAGGTTCCCCTTTGCTTATGAAGCGACTCACTGGCTGATGGGCACAAGGCGACGTGGGTGACAGGGGTACTACCGAGGTGACCTCTAGTTACAAGGGCCACATGGACGGCATGTACAGGAGCAGAAGGAGGGATAAGAAGTGAAAGGCTTCTGCTCCCACCCCGTCATCTCCCTGTGCAAAAGCCTGCCGTAAATAAAGGCACAGGTAGGAGGAGTTGTCCTTCCTCTGTACCTTGGCACCTCAGATAGGGAGTACAGCTGGTTACTCATCCAACCTGCTTATTCTGCTGGCTGCAGGAGGGGGAACATACTCCAGATCTTACAATTTAATGCTGTTCGCAGGCTAACAAAGACTAAAATTTTTTTTGGGTGCTCCAGAGAAAAGCAGGACATTGCTATACCTCTCTCCTATGAGTGCCTAAAGCCCTAAAAATTGAGCATTTGGGGATTTGTATATATTCCTTATCTTAAACTATTGCTTAGCAACAGGCTTCAACCAAGGACATGTTTGTGAAACTGCCAGGCATATCCATATCTGCTAAGTTCAAAGCCATAAACACACCTTTCCAAACTATCTCTGCGAGGATCACATACGTAGCAGACAATCAAACCAAGCAGAAGGTTATCAGCTGTATAGGCTCTTAGTGTTTTTGCAATGCTAATAAAGTGATCTCGGCCCCGGGTGAATCAAAGCCTTTTCACTGCAGAAAAGGCACCTTTGCATACCAAGTAGGTTGCAGAGGGCCGAGCCCCCGGCGTGATGCAGTTCTGTGGCTGCTCCTCCCACGTGGAGAGGAGCGATGGACGTGTTTATCTAGCGTTAGGTGTTCCCCTGGCACGCTGCTACATGTGCGCATCCTAGTGAAGAGCCCTGTTTTGGAAAAAAAAAAACCAAACCACCCCACGCTGCCTTAAACATGACTTTAGATACCATCTTGCTATCTATCAACCTGGCTATTCTATCGAGCAGTTAATAGGTCAAAGCTTAACCCCAGTATTGTACCTCAAACTGGATTGCAGCTGGCAGTCCAAGGTTAGACCTCTCAGTTACATTAGAGAAGAATTTTTTCCTTTCCTGTTACCAGGCTGCACTTTAGCACTACGAGCCACAATGTAAATGTAACACACATCTATATGATAACTGGGCCGTGAGAGACGGGTGAACACAGGGACCCCTTCTCACCTCCTTGTAGCCTCAAGCCCCAGAGGCTTCGCAAGAGTGTCATAGAGTCATAGAATCGCCTAAGTTGGAAGGGACCTTTCAGATCATCTAGTCCAACCATCAACCTGACTGAAAAAAACCGTCACTAAACCGTATCTCTAAGCACTGTGTCTCCCTGTCTAGGATCCCTGCCTTTGCAGACTTTCTTTCGTGCACCAGGAAGAAGAGGAGATGAATTTCACTTCATGCCTGAGCTCGGGGGAGAACCAACGGGAGATGCACTGAATAAAGCGGGGGGGTGGCAGCCGTGAGACAGCCTGTTTTGGGGTGCAGGGAGGCGGGGAAGGTGGCTGCAGCCCCTCCTCTCGCTAAGAAAACCTGGGTGCATGCGTGGCATATTGCAACACAGCGACACGTGCATTGCTGTGATTCTGCCCGCCGGCCCCGTGCACGCAGCAGCATCCTCTGCAGCAGCACGGCAGCGGTGCCTGCGCCCTGCAAAGGGGCAGAGCTTGAGGGGCAGAGGGGTGCAGCGTTCTCCCCCTCCTGTCGCAATAATTGCTGAGCTGTATTTTACAACATTAGAAGCGCTTATGCTGTCACTCCGAGAGCTTGGGGAGGCAGCGGGCGATCCCACACGATCCTTATCTTCATTAGCACATGCCTGTAACACCATCATTAACGCAAAGACCAGGCACGCTGGTGCTCCGGCTGCTGCACTGCCGGCTACTTCCAAAGGCACAATAAAACTCTTAATGCAGCTACAGCAAAGGAAGAGAAGCCCTTTGGACCAGAGGACATATGAAGTTAAGTCAGTCCCTCTGGACAGCCCGGCTGTAAACCATACCATCTCAGCGCTGACTTAAAACTGGGCAGTGTACCAGACTTTTAAGGTTTTAATCCAGGTTTTAAACGCTTCATTTGAGACCCTTCATAAGCCGTAAGCACTTAGAACAGACGCTGCAGTCGGGTCTATATTGTCTTAAGACATGCTGACATTAATGGCCATGCTGGCAAGAGTGAAATTGGTGCTCACTTCTGGGATGTGCTGGAAACCTACATCTCACACTGGAGTCGGAATTGTACATCCTCCATCTTTACTCATTTTCTCATCAGTTAAAAGGGGGAGTGGAGGAGTAGAGAAAAGAAAAAGAGGAGAAAGAGCAGGAGCCCCAGTAGATCTCACTGATCATACTCTTTAGGCCAGAAAAGCAGATCCAGCCGAGTTTCCAAAACATAGGTACTTCCCTGATATGTTCTCAGCCTGGGAAGGCTGAGTACATCCCTGCTGAGGACAGAGGCGAAGAAGGAGAGATGGTCCTGTGCCAGCAGGAGATCAAGCCACTTTTGTCAGGGCTCTGCGAGCAGAGGGAACACAGGGGATTAAAATCCTTTCTGAAATCCTGACGACAAGAGGAAACACAGCTCTCCCATTATCCTCCTGCAGATAAATATTTGAAAGCAACTATAAAGAAAACTCAGTCATGCGTCCCCTGCTACCTACCGGGCAGCCACGTCAGTACAATGGGAGCCACGTTCAGACAAACAGCAACACGAGGAGGTTGAATGTACCAAGTTCACAGGCACCGACCTCTATCGATTTCCGCCGAGCGCTACTATTTTATATAGATACCTGTTTATTCTAAAGCCATCAGAAGATGTATTTTCACTACATGGTGGCAATACCAGTATCACAGACCATGACGTTTGTTTTCAAAGGGGAGCTGAGGGGACAGCAGAACCACCTCCCCTACTCAAAGGGGAACCCCAGGGTTACACCAGCAGAAACATAATTGGTGGCAAAAAAACCCCTACAGATCGCGTTGCAGGTTTGAGTTATTCATCAGTCTTTTCCTTCTTTTCAGGGACTCATTCAATCAGGCACCGCAGATCCGTTCACAGTAAAGGTAATCCGAGAGCAAAGGCTAGCCCTTAACCTGACGCAAGTCAAGAGCTGTCTTCAGTGGACAATAGCTCAAGTGTTGGTGGTAAGGTGCAAGTATGTAAGCTACTGACTTCTCCACAGTGGGGCAAGTCAGGGGGTGGGAGGGCTTCAGAATCAGGATCTTACTGAGGACCTTTCTTAGAAAACTAAGCCAAGCCCAAGGACTCTTAGCAGGAAGGACAGCAGCTCACTGGGCCGTTGGATGTCCCACCAAGCAGCAGGCAGGGAACGTGTGCCTGGGGCTCCTCTCCACTCTTACTGGCTCTGCAGCGGTAACACTTTGCTGACTAAATTTCCAAAAAGCTCTCCCAAGTCCTCCGTGTGCTAGAGGAGCAAAAGGTCTCCTGGGACAGACCTGTCCTAGCAGCAACTCAGTTGGCAGAGCGGTAAGGCAAGTCAAGAAACCTTTGTGCTTCCCAACGCTAAGGAGTGGCATATAATTCGTCTGCCCAGAAGGCCACGTAGATATAATCAGACACTTCTACGTACACTTTGTCTCAGTTGTTTAGATGGAGCACAAAGCAATATATTATTTACAGGGATTGACAAAAAAAATGTGGTGTCTGGCAACCTGCATGTTACAAGTGCTCAAAATACAGAACCAGATGGCCACCATAGCTCTCCCCTTCATTCCGGTGTAAGTTTCTCACAACCTCCACAGGAGCAGTGACCTTTAGAATTATTGAAATTTCAAGAAAGTCCAAAGTCTGATCCGAGATCGGATTCCCTCTGTGCTAGGTGCTGTAAAGCCGCAGGTGTCCTTTATGTCTGGTGTTTATAGCCTAAGCAGGTAGTGCCTGGGCTCACTAACAAAACATGGGAATGCAATTTGTCCATGGATAAACACCAGGGTGGGGGGGACGAGGGGCGCTTGAAGTACAAGTTGCGTTTCCTTAATACCAGCGCGGCACGGTAGGCATGCCAGGAAGGACGCGGAGCCCAGCAGCAAGTCTCTTCCCTTGCCCCTTTAGGAACACCGTGTTGCAAAAACGGCAAGCAGGGCACAGGCAGAACGGGTCGATACGTGTTAGACCACGCTACTTTCCAGTATCTAAAATGGCTCCCATGTGCTTAAGTGCAGTAAACCACTCTATTTTATCTCATATCCTTAGTTAGTTACTGATTACCAGAGCCAGTAACACCACTACAAATAATTCACAGGCTGCAAAGACCTTGCTCATCCCAGGGACAGGAACATTTACCAGCCCCACCTGATACTGGGGACAAGTCTGCTCTGCGTTGCCCCAACTCTTCTGAAGTCTTCCTGTAGCAAGAAATACCAGAAGATATTACAGCTTTCTGCTTTGATGTGTCTCAATCAAAGAGAGATTTATGATGCCTGATAAGGGTGGCTCTCCCACCCCTACGTTTGTTTCTCCATTTGTCCTTACTCTCTTTTCAGGCAGGTACACCCATCTGCTCCACCCTCTCATCTTTCCATGAGGAAAAGAAACAGCCCACAACAACATTCGTTCTCCCTTGGGTGTATCAGGGGGACCCACCTCCACCCCCTGGCTAGGTGGAAAGCACCACACCAGCCAAGAGGAACTTCACAGGGAAGAAGATTTAGGAAAGCTGTGAGAGACAAATGAAATGGGGTCAAGGTGTTTCTGTGATGCCATGCCTTGTTCACAAGGGCTTCCCTGGGCAGGGTGGCAACCCCTGGCCACGCTCACCTTTCTGCTCCCAATGACAGCTCACCAACCTCCAGGTGGTGGCCCAAGGACGCGGCACGCTGCAGCCCCCAAGCTGCTTTTCTTTCTGCTTCACCTGAGTACCAGGCGGACCCTTTTCACCACTGCTAAGGAAACCGTGCCACCAGAGAAGCATCACAGAATCATGGAATGGTAGGGGCTGGAAGGGACCTCCAGAGATCATCAAGTCCAAGCCCCCTGACAAAGCAGGGTCACCTAGAGCAGGTTGGGCAGAAATGCATCCAGGTGGGTTTTGAATATCTCTAGAGCAGGAGACTCCACCGCCTCTCTGGGCAGCCTCTTCCAGTGCTCTGTCACCCTCAAAGTAAAGTTTTTCCTTATGTTCAGGTGGAATTTCCTGCGTAAAAGATGTAAAGCAACAACTGAGACAAGAAGGCACTTTCCTTCTCAGCAGCCGGACACCTTCCTGGCTTAGTGCATCAATACAAGTTCATCAGGACGGGCAGGTGCATTCCTAACGCCAGTCAGCAGATGAGACGGTCGCACACAGGGCACCAAAGCTACCATGCAAATTCAGCCACCAAATTAAAACCAGAATTTTTTACTGCCTTTCAAAAGCAGTTCAATGTTTCCCGAGTGAGACTCATACACAGCACTTCGTAGAAAGTTTTTCCTGCCTGAGGATCACCGGGAGCCACATAAATAAAACACTTTCAGGAAGGTCTTGTTTGCCTTTACTTGTCATCAGCAAAGTCATACCCTGCCTTACCTACCCCTCTCCAATAATGCAAGGTTTTCCAAGACTTTCCTCAGCCTCCCATAGAGAAGAATTACACAGATGTAACATTTTTCAATTTCAGCAAGAGCAGTGGTGAGGCATTTAATACACTGCATTTTAGAAGCTTATTCTACACTTTCCCTTCTCCATGTCCCACTTCACTTGTAGTATTAAGGCCCAGTTATTTACTTCACTCATCTAAGCAGAAACCTAAATCTTCACCCGCACTGGGAACAGCACATTGTATCGTCTTATGAACAATCCATTATGTATTTTTAGGACCACTTTAAGAAAATGGCCAAAACCCAAAAATGGTAAAACTTTACATCCCTGAGATGTACATCCCTGAGACTTACAAGCGCACCTTGCAAGGCTGACCGCTAATTGAAAACAACAGTACGGGTTAGAAAGCATTTCTGAAATATTTAAAGCCGGCACATGGAAATAAAGGCCATTCCTGATTTAAAATGTCTGAACTGGTTTCCCTCAAGCCCACGTGCATGAAACCAGTTTCAAAAGGAAACCATCTGGAAGAGTTCAGCTCAGCACATGAAGTTTCAGAAAGTCGTAAGCAATTGTAAGTGCTGGAGAAAGAGCAAAAATAGAATTAAAAACACTTTAGCAACCTTAACCAGCGCAGGTAGCACCACTCCCGCGACAGCCCCTGGCTCCAACAGACACATAACACACACACAGCTCTCAGAGCACAAGTGTTCCCACTGAAGTCCTTTAAATTATACATTGGCCTAAGTAAAATGCTAAAATTAGACCAGAAAATAAAACTACCAGACTTTGCGCTTTCATTTATTACCATCAATAAGGACATTCCCTTAAGTTTAGAGCCTTCTTTTCTGATTAACATTTAACTAATCATGGTTTCTTGTCCTTGGGCTTATTTCTGCTTGTCCTGCCAGACAGCTGTTTAGGTTTTTTAGAAAGTTTTCAGATGTCTTCCCCCCAACCCCGAATATTTTTCCTTCCCCTGAGCATCATGGGCTGTGATTCCCACTTTATTTGCAGCTACTTCCAAACCACTTTCCAGGTTCTCCCGGGTGAGAAATTGTGTCTGGAGAGAGGGGCTTTGCCTTCCCCCTTGTGTTCCTGACACTAGTTTGTGAGTTGAAGAAGATGCTGTGCTCCTGACCGGAGCCAGCAATAGTTCATGGCTGCTTGGGAAACCACCTTGTAGGTGTAGAGATTCTCAGCCCTGGTGTTGCCCACACAAATGGAAAACAAGGAATATCAGATAAAGGAGGGAGGAACAAGCAGTGAACTCCCAGGGCTGTTAGATGACTTCCTACTCTGATTTCTATTCAGATCATATAAATCATTAGGAATTCTGTGTTGCAAAAGGGTCTGAAAGCTCCAAACAAGAGCCCAGCATCCTTTGTGACACATAATGTTCAGTAACATATTCAGCCTTTGAATAGCTATTTTCAGCCAGAGATCTCAAAAGTAGTCTTCAAAGGATGAGAGTGTCGTCATCTCTAGAGATGGGTTGGGAAGCCCAAATACGGAAAGATAAAATGAGTTGCCCCTGCTCACCACTCCTCTTTGTTCCCCGCCGAGTGCAGTGCTGAGCCACAATGCCCCCAGCAACAGAGAGCCCAGGAAAAAGGTCCAGGAAGGTCCCCAGATTTTACTCTTTTACAAGCATATACAATCCAATTTTCAGTTCATTGACATGCGCCTAGAGGTAAGTACAGGCACAAACCTCTGCAAATCAAGGGCTAAGAAGGAGACACAGGTCCTAATTTAAGGACACGAGTACCCATCGGTTACCTCCTTTGCAGAGCTAGGGATGGGACCACGGTACCAGACACGACTGTGCGTGGGCCATGGGATCCCAATCCCACTTTGGGATTCCCAGGCTCTTGGCTAACTCAGTAAGGCCAAACTCTTATTTCAGTTACTTACACTTTTAATCTTACTTTCTTTTAGTCATTGCTCACTCCTGCCACTCATTGTGGACAGGACTTAATTCTTGGGCATCACAAGGATTTCAAAGCCAGCCCCGGGGTTTGCAAAGGCATCTAATTACAGTACCAGGGCCTCCATGTTCATGAGTCTGCGGTAAAGCCCAGGATCAATCAGCAGGCAGCAGCGATTTAAACGAATTCCAGAAGAAATTCTTTCTCCCAACAGAGAAATAAACTTTCTCCCCCATAGGATTTGAACCACTCAACCACTGAAGAGCTATGCTGGTGCAGAGGGAACCTAGAGTGAAATTCAATGTGAGATAATCGTAAACCATCTAACTGGTATTATCCAAGCTGAAAAGTAATGCAAGTAAGCAATAACAAACGAATGACACTGGATTTCTTTTTAAACTGTTTGGCTTTAAATGTGCAAAGACATATATATATAATGCTTCTATATCTATATAGGTATATAAGGATTTTTCATGTTATTTTGAATTTTATAGGATTGTAAAACAGCATGTAATTGGAACAGGACATTGAAATTAGATAATGATCTCCTGCAGCTTCAGAAATTAAGAAGAATACAGAGCTGTGTATGTATTTCCTTCTCCAAGGAAGAAATAACTGTACTGTGATGATTTCTGTCTCCAGAGAAGGAATCATTGTGCTGCGTTTTGTGGTTTTCTAAATAACACTCATCAAACGAAGGGCTATTCAGAGGTGCAGAGTACAGCACACGCTAACTGGCCCCAGGGCTAGCTTGAATATCCAGACACCTGGGAGAATTTAAGTCATAGCTGATAAGGAAGTCTTCATGATACTTGTACTTGGGTAAACTGAAAACAGTCTCGTCCTTGTTCATATTTCCTTCTCACAACTGGGTAAGTAGACCCAAGCCCCTTGTCACTGAGGTTTATCATCTCTGGATCTATATCCCTATGGTCATCGCATTAATCCAGTTGCTTGCTGTTCAGATACTTTACGTAGAAGTTACATCAGACAAGTGGTGATGAGCAGAAAGAGGAGGAAACAGATCTTTTTTCTCTAAATCTAGGCAGATGGGAGTGACAGATTACAGGACTCGCAAGTGCCAATGGGGTCATGTACTGCTCTGGAACTGAAATTCCATCATCCTACTCAGGGATTCTTCATCCACTAAATGCACTAAATGCCTTCCTGGCAGACAGAAATTTCAACGTACCGTTTCAAAATGTTGTGATATTTATAAACCTAAGCCAGTGAGGATCTTCCCACAAGGAATGAAGGTTGATGCCCTCTTCGCCTTTGCAGCTTATGATGGGTGTCATTTGCCTTTTTGTCTCTCATAACAGCAAGCTGTATCTTTGAATTTTGTCACTTCTTCAGTTCTGTAGTTGCGTGTCTTTCCCAATTTAGTGATGGACCTGGAAGATGAGTGATTGTTTCTTCTGACTAATACAGTATCAGGATAAAACCAAACCAGTTGCCTTTAAAATGTTTTACAATTCATCTTAGTGACCTATTATCCCCACTTAGGAGGAGACAAAACTGAAGCACATAGATGTTAAGCAATATCCTTACCTTTACGCATGTCGCCAAGAGGAAGAACACAACCCATGACTCAAACTGACGAGTGTATTTCCTGCCCTCTGTATTCTGGTGTCAACTGACCTTGGCAATATGGAACATTTTCTCACACGCGTTTTGCTTTTTACTTTTTTTTTCCCCCCCTGCTTACTACCATAATCATTTACTTGAAGTGTTTGGTCTTAATTACAGTAAACATTTTTCCATTTCTGTACAGATGGGAAATGCACTGGAATAGAACTGGATGGTTTAAGTTCATCATCTGTTCATCTCTTGATAAAGATCAATATAGATTAGAGGTAAGTCTGTTTATCCATATTCATTTTCAAAGACCAAAATGATATGCAACAGATTTATAATTAAGCAGAAGTGACGATGTTTTTGTACAGCTTAGTTAAATGGATTTGCCACCATGCATTAGTGTAGAAGCTATAAAAACAGACCAGATGTTGCATTTCCCTCCCCCCACCCCACCGTGCTGCAATTTGCATGAGTCCTGCATCCTAAATAAAACTTGGGGTCAAAGTTTTCTAACCTGGGGATCTAATTTAAGTCTTCTAAAACCATTCTGTCCACCCAAATAAAGTGGCTTAATTTACAGAGGGGATGAACAACCCCAGATAGGAGTAAAAGCTGAATTAAATTTAGTCCGGGACTTCTGTGCCCAAACAGAGCGGCAGCTTCAGGTGCCTCAGCCCGCTGAACTCAAGGCTTCTCGTGTAGCTCCTGCCTTGTAGCCCCGACATTGACATTTCTGCCACAAATAAAACCAGCGGCCTGTCTCACAAGCGAGCTGCAGCGGGAACCCTGCACTGGGTGTTGCTCTGCCAAATTGATGCCAGCCCTCCCAAGGGCCCTTGGCACCCACAGCCTCCCTTGCTATCCCGGGGGAAGCCGGCTAGGCAAAGCCTGGCAGTGCCTCTGCGCATCCCAGTGCAGCGGTGGCAAGATTCGCATTCGTAACCCCATCCTGCCGGATTTGAAGTGGGGATTGGAGCTCCCACACTTTGTGGAAATTCTTGGTTGAAAGCAGGATTCAGCCAGAGGTATAAAAAAAGACAGATTGCGTAAGCCAATACAAAGAGACACTCAAAGACATAAAGAAGTACCTCTGCATTCAAGACCGGTATCGGCGGGGTTGGCAGGCATTTCATCCTGTTGGCTTGGCCAGGACATAAGAGGACACCGGCCCCATGATCCTCATCCCTCAGCTGCCAGAGCTGGGCAGAGCGAGGCCTTGCAGATGAGATCTTGTCCTCATGACACGCAATGTGTGTGTTACCAGCGGCTTTGGTGGAGCCAGGCTTTCACAACATTCCGTGTTTCATTCACGATGAAGTCACCGGGGTTGTTCATGAGGCAGAGATACGAGGATGTAGCCCTCACATCATGCAAAAGCGTAGGCTTGGGCAAGGGCCTACTAAAATCAACATTACGCAACCGCTTCCATGGGAAGCTCCTTTTCTCCAGTTATTAACCACGGTGATTAAGTGTGCTGGGTGACTCACGGACCTTATGTTGCCCATCAACAGCAAAAGCTCTTTGGAGTTAGATAAATGCCCTTCAAATGTGTTCTTTAACATATGTATCTCACAGTATTTTGAGCACCAGTAGCTGTGGTGTGAATCATCTCCATGCGCTGAAAGTTTGTTTGTTGCTACTTCCTTTTTTTAAACAAACTGCGTGCCGAATAGCTCTTTGAAACGGCGAGATCACCCTGATCAAGCAATAAAGAAAGAGCACTGATGCTGATTAAGGGTTTTTTCTTCATGCCTTCAGTTTCTAGCAGCCTGGCTCTACAGTGTGCTACGCATCCAGCACGCCCTCGGTGCACCTCATAGAACGAGCACGTAACTGAGGAAAAACATCCTGCAGCGTATATGCCAAATTATCATTTTTAGAAGTAAAAGGAGGTAGTTATTTCTCAGTTCAGGGGTCTCTCTAATTTCCAACTAGCTCTTTAAAGGAATATCTTAATTTTTGAGCCCTCCATACTAATAGTACTTTTATAGATGCAAGCACTTTTAAAGAAACCAATGCACAAGGAAGAAACTTCTTCTGGTTTCAGAATAACTTCAAGGATTTTGAAGAAATGTAGCTGCTCGCTGTATGCCAGGATTTAAAAAAAAAAAAAAAGACGTAGAACATCATTAGCATCTCTAGGCAGCTAAGTATTTTTTTTAAAAAAACCCTGTCCTTTAGTCTCTTGGATTGATTAATGGAACATTTCTTGTTGTGAATAATTCAATGCCTTGGAACAGTATTCCAATCACAGTTGATTATAAATTAACACTCATTTTAACTGATGCAGATAACCATGCCAATGTCACATCAAATACATTATCGAGCATTTATTACCTATGGATGCTGTAATGTAAACAAGAAGCTGAGAACTCCATTATCTGCCGGTGCATCACTACCAAGTAATTTCTAAATATTTCATCATTGTTTAGACTGCATTCAGACTGCACAGCGTAACTTGCTACTTATAAGCAGTAGATGCAACTGTTTTCTTAGCCATAATTAGCAACAAAGAGGAGTAAGATTTCCTTTGTTACCAGTTGAAACGCTTGCTCAGGATACTGGAAAAGAAAATATCTTCCCTGGACTCAGATGACAGGCCATACTTCCTGCCTAACAACTAAAGAAGTTTGATTGAGGGGAAAGGAGGAACAAAAGGCTGATAAATAAGCTCACGTATTTTATATAGAATCAAAGGAAAACATGACTGCGCACAGCACAATAACCCTTTGCCTCAGTTTCCCCTCCTTGGTGTTGTGAATGACTGGTAGAGATACAGACCACTTTATGAGACTTCCTTGCTTTTCCCTCTGCGGGGAATCATACTAGCATTTTGTGAGTTAACAGGCTTCCAGAGTAAGGAAAGGCGTACTGACACATTCTTTTCCAGTCCTCACAGTAAAATGCTGCCTGTCATCCGTTTTTAGCTGCAGTCCTCCCGCCTGTGTTCATGGACCAGCTCGAGCTGCTGCGGGGCTCAGCGAGGTTCTTCCACTCGTTTCTCTAGAGCTATTTAACCGGTAGGCTTTTAAGGCGCAAACGGGACCTATACTTTACAGCGCAGAGCTACAAACAGGTATTTCACTCTTGAGGTGCTCTGATCCTTGCTCTTCATTCACAGAAATAAACGCAAGCTATAAAATAAATGTAGACTTAGCCTGTTGAGCTAAAGTACCTTTGTATATATAACTGATTCTGGCCTCAAATATTTTTTTTTGGTCAGTGTCACTTTAAAGGCTTATTTCTGATTAGACTTTATAGACACTGGTATAAAGCCCTCACCATCATTTCAACTTCTCCTGTTATTTCAGGGTGAGAGGAGAACTAACTAGGAGCGGTATTTAGGAAAGTTCCTCCTGATACAAAACTGAAGCCCTAGCCATATCGTTTATTTGCAGACAAAAACAGTAAACTACTCGGTAACTCAAGCTTTCCTCTATCCCCACCTCATTTTAAGCCCAAACTTGAGAATTTTGCAATCGAAGCGATCAAAAGCAATCCAGAGAAGGCATTTCTAGTTATATTTGGAAGCTGATCTCAGACATTAAGAAAATATATAGCCACTCTGTGGAGAGGGAAAACAATGATGTTAAAATAGCCCTAGCATATTATGTAATGCATTTTCTTTTTATAAATATATTTCTTTCTAATAGCCATGTTATTTTTTACTGGGAAATGAGCTGGAGCCTATATTTTTGAACAGATTATTCAATCCTCAATCCCATTCCAAACCAAAACCAAATAATAATTTCATAGCCGTAGCAGACGTAGGTAATGTTGATCCATTATAACAGCCATGCCTGCTTCTCCAGAAGGTTCACGTTTTGAGTCCCATCTTGAATGAAAACATACATTTTGCTGTACAAACCAAGAGGATTTTGGAAAACTCAACTAAAAAAACCCCAACAACTTCCACTGGCCAATTTTGAGTTATTATCTTCCATAAAAGGCTTTCATATTTGTCTCCAGAAAAAAAAAAAACAAACACCATCCTGGTCTCGAACAGCTGCGGTCCAGCCTAAGCCTGTTCATAACCATTATGTAGGGTGATGTATATTTATTAATTCTCCCTGCTCCCCTCCCTTATTTTTGATTGTCAGGTTTAGTCAGGCATAAAAATGAAGCTTTTGTGCAGTCAGAACATCTCATGATTTTTCACATAGCACTTCATTTTGTTTGTCTGCAGAAAAGGATTGTGAATTTAGAGTTTGTTCAGATAACAGGACATTTCACTCAGCCATCACATTTTGACATTTGATAAGTAATTAACTAAAGGAAAGAACAGCTGTTAAGAAAATGCTTAGTGACAGCATGTAGATGATTTAAGGCCAATTCATGAACCACGTAAGCCCCATTTAAATCTAAAATGTCACGAGATACAGAGTTTAAAAAAAATAAAATAAAAATTGCATGATGCCTTTCCCTTGCAGTCTAACAAAGATTTAGCCTCCACCAGCTCGAATATCTGAATGTGCCGTCAAATACTCCTGTCATCAAGGATGGGAAGCTTAGGTTCCCATATCCTAAAGACCAACTTTATGACACATAGTAAATATAAAACCAATAAATAATTACAAAAGAAGGGAGCTTACCGGATTTCTTTCTTCAACTTCAGCAGCATTTTCCCTAGCTTTCACGTCATCATTTTTCTCACGTCAATCATGTTTCTCATGTCAATCATTTAGAAAAAAAAGGTCAGACAGATCAAAGGTGGTGCGCTTGAAATAAAAATGAGTAGGAAAGCTAAGTACAACACTATGGGCAAGACAGAGAAGAGGAAAAAAGAGTAAGCAATACGGGAAAAGCATGGCAGAGGTGGCAGATGACAAAAGAAGTCAGGTTTATGAATGAAAAGAATTCTGAAAAGTCATCTCTCCAAAACAGAGCAGAGTTCTGGAGGGTCTCACGTATATGGTAACTTACTTGCGCAGCAGATAAACCACGCTGATACTGACCCAGTGACCATTTAAGGACTACCCATAAAAGCAGATTATTAGTTTTCATAACATAGATGGGAAATAAACACTTTCCCTTCTCTAAAGATACCTTCTTGAGGCTCTCCTTACCTGGAGCTTAGCCGCAGTACTTACTTAGAATGATATTAATAGATTTCTCTTGGCTCTTGAAGCATTTTGACCTCAAATGGCTGTGGTAATAGGTAGGGTACGTGCCAATCTACAAGCCAGCCAGCATATGCTGCACCCTGTCATTGCAAACACCGCCGTCCTCATTCTACAACTGCTTCATTGACGGCTTATTATTCTAGGACAAGGATTCAGTTGCTGGTGGTTAAGAATAGCTATTATGCACGCTTCAAAAGAGAAATGAGAAAGAAGGTACAAGCACCTTAATACCGCTCCCAGTAGCCACTGATTGGAACAGGCTTGCCGCAGCCTCCCAGAGAAGTGGCAAGGCTCGCAGAGACATTCCTATATATTTTTGGCAGATTTGAATATCCTGGTCAGAGGGAGATATGAACAAATGCGTTTGGCTGGATGTTGTTATGCCACGTAGGAACGGTTCTGAAATTATTTATGTTTTATCCTTCATCAAAGAAAAGACCATTTGGTCAGGCAGGGCCTGGGGGGGGGGGGGGCGGGCAGGAGAGAGAAATTACTTTCTGCTTTTGGAACAAGGCAGAGTAAGAAGGTTTTCCCACTGAACTCAAGCTTCTGGTGCGCTGGGGAAAGCAAGCAGCAGAGCTACTGAGGGAAGACAGCCATGGAGGTAATCCACAAGCAGCCGGCATACCATTCAAGCGGTAAAACAAACACTGCAGTGACCGAGCACGACAAAAAGAAGCTTCAAAGCTTTGCAGCAGTGGACTAGAGCGCTTGAGGCAGAAGCCTCACAAGCACGACAGCCGCAACTGGGCTGCGGAGAAGGGAAGAAGGTGCCGAACGCAGGAGATCAAGCCTGTCGCCTGCTGGATTGATGGTGGCAGCCTGCATCTCTGGGGCTGGGCTGGTCCTGACCCTCATCAGCAACCACAGGGCGGCCCTGAAACCCCAGGGCAGCCTCAGGGACCCGATTAGGCTTTCAGCAATTAGCGGTAGGGAAGGGGAAAAGCATAGCCAAACTGGTTTTGGAGGCCTGCGATCCTTCTCACCGAGCTAAACCAAAAAGTGCTGCACCTTCCTTGAGTAATAGCAAACGAAAGATTGGGCCCTTAATTTATAAGCTTAGCAAATTTGATGTGGGGATCATTAGTTAAGCAAAGGCGATTAGTGGGAAAGGCATTTCCTGGCATGGTCAAGACCCCAGAAAAAAAACAACAAAACCAACAAACCCAACAAACCCAAACAGGAGCCCTTAATCCCAAGTCACAGACCCTCAGGATCACGACTGTTAAAAGACTAGGGGTTTGGGTTGTTTTTGTTGTTTTTTTTTTTTTTTTAAATTAAATTAAAGTTGGAAATATAAAATGGAGAAACGACAAAAAAATATTCTTATATGTGGAGAAGCTGACATTTAGCGATAGACATGAGGCTGTTAATAGCATAGAGCTTTCTCCTGACAGTTAATACCAGGATAAAAAAAACATCCGGAAAGTAGGACTTGTGTATATTCTGCTATGTTTATAATTCAGAATTAATATAGAACACAGAGACATTGCTTTTACAAAATCCTTTTCCTGACCGTAACTGTATTTTAAGCCATTCACAGGATGTTGATATGCATTTATGAAATTGAAAAGCTAGCCCCCACAGATAGCGGCACCGCACTAGTGCATCAGTTTGTGTCATTATTATGGTGATGAGATTTAAAAGGGGAGCAGTTGCTTATGAGATTACTTAGAGTACATGATCAAAAACCTCGGCACGGATGCCATTTATAACTAGTTGTTAGCTCGAGGTCAAACGAGAAGGTTTCTGGCACAGAACAATTACACAGCAAAATAAACAGAAAGTGTAAAGCCGTTCCCCAAATCAGCAGCCAAGCAGATCTAGCCTGTCAATAAAGCACACCAGATCCAGGCTGAAATTCCAAGGCTGGAAGTGCAATTTTAAAAGGTGTTACAGATCATTTGTTGCAAGTTATTGTGTAATAGCAGTGTCTATAACTCATTTAAGAAGTTGCTGTTTACTCAGAATGGCTCTCCTACCACAATAGGCCACCTGGCACGGAGCAGTTAATGAGATCCTAAAGGACTTTCAAATGAAAGGTTAGCATTTACTTAACTGAGAAAGTCTCTCCTATGATAATTTATATTAATACAATCCTTTGCTATACTTCCAAGTAAACACTGAGGTACTGCACTGATGTTTATTTTATTTCTTGAAGATACCGTTCCTTCTAGAACTATAAATATGACAGCTAAAGCATGGATAATTTGTTTTGAAGGATAAAAAAAACAACCAACCAACACTCTTCTCATTTCCATGAGATATCTAGAAATTATTGGTACCTTGAGATTGTTTATCAGCAAATAGATTCAGCCCCAAAAGGGAGGAGGGCCTGTCTATCTACTGTAAGAAATACAGCCAAGACCATGGCTGAGTTAGGCATGAATTCCTACAGGCAAAGGACAAAACATACACAAGCATTATAGTTGCTGATTCTGGATTTAAAAGATTGAATGAGCAGCTGTAATAAGTTGCCTTTTCCAGTAGGAGCTTCTGTACTTATATTTGTGTACATATGTTTTCCCAGAGTCATTTCCAAACATACATCAAAGGCTCTCAGGAGGCATGTGTTAATAAATACTCTGCTTAAAAATTGCGAGGGGTGTCATTGGCTATTGTTGGAGTTCACGCCATCTCCAGCTACTGCAAACTTCTCCTAGCCAAAGTCGACAGATCCTCAGACCTCATAAAAAGCCTTGCAAGCAGCACGTTGTCCTCCAGAGGCACCTGGTTATGCCAAGCTCTTGAGGGGGTCCCCAAAAATGCAGACATGTTGAGGGAAGCGACACCCACATTTTCCTATTTCAGGTGACATCCAGCTGAGTGCTCTCAGCAGCGTTGTTTTCACATTTGGGTTGCGCTGGGGGGAGAGCAATCTGCCAGGGCTCAGCCTACTCACTGCCTGCTTTCTGCCAAGCCTGTTCCGCGGGGAATACGTGGGCAGCAGCCCCTCGCAGCTCCCCGCAGGAGCGGGGCTGCAGCGCAGCCATCCCTTCCGTGCCCCCGGCCTCCACAGGTGGCTGCACACAGGACACTGATGCCGCAGTCAATCCCTTAACAAACACCAGTGATCGGAGCTCATTGGAGCGTGTTGATTGTCGAAGCACAGTAAGTCTTTTTGGTTTAAGAGCAAAGACCGCCAGTTTCAGCTGCCCCAAGTTAATCAGGAGAAAGTGTCCAGTAAGTTTTGACATTTCGCCCGCTCCATGAATTATCACCCTCCGTTCATTTCAAGCAGCCAGCCGGAATCACTTGCTGTTAGACCAATGGTTTTCCTTTTATGGTTTACAGATTTTGTGGCTAATTATGAAGAAAGCCATTTTTGGAATGCCTGGGCAGTACACGCGTGAATCACAGCAGCAAGCCATTGCTTCTGTCTCCCAACATGTATCATGGAACTATTTTCTTCCATCCCTTTCGTAGTACAGTACATTCTACATTGTGAATCATTTTCATGCAAAAATAGAAAGCAGCGATGACTCTATGTTCGCTTCACAACAGAGAAGCAAGAACTGGCATCCCATAATTAAAGTGCCAGGTTTAGTGCCGTTGTAACAAATTGCTGCACAGACGGGCCTGAGTGTCAGCTGTAGAGAGATTAATAGACCCCTGAACACATGTTTCCTAATAAAATATGATTTTAAAAAAAAAATCAAATTCTAGTCCTCAGGGAAGATCCAAAATAACACACAGATATTTAGTGCTATGTACAAAAAGGGGTTCGGATGTTGTAATGCTTAATAATGCCATACCTAAAAGCAAAAATGAAAGGCTGCCATTCACAACACTGAGTTTGGTGCCTATCACCCCTGTGAGAGTGAGTGAGAGGAACTGAGCACCTGGCAATCAGATTTCCAGTCTCTGGCGTGCTGGGGTGTGGGAGGTGAAAGGCTCAGGACAGGCAATGTGTTGGCCATCCCTTCCACAGATCCTCCCTGTATCACACACCGCTTCTGCTGACCAGTGTCTCCCAGACACGAGCCACCCCGAGCCAGGAGCATAGTCCTCGTCAGCAGAGTGCCAAACCTGATCCACTAATGCTGCTGGGGGGCTGGGAATATTAACTCCTGCTTATTGCCACCCTAACGTGGCTGCTCGGCTTCTCTCCAGCCTGAAGCCTGCACTTTCTTGGGATGCGGGCAGAGAAAGCCCAAGCCTTCCTGCAGGAGGTGATGTAGAGATTCCCTTAGGTGCCTGTCTTGGGCCGCAACAGACGTTCATTTTGTGAAGCGTGGTACCGGTTGGAGACTTGCATGTTTTCCAGCTGCTCAACATGGCCCATCGTTTAGTCCTGCTGGAAGAAGAGACTGCAGTAACGCTTCCATTTCCAATTTAGTAATTTTAGTCAGGTAAACTTAAGACACCGGTTTTTTAATCTCAGTGACTCTGTCTGAAGCAATTGCTCCTTCTGTAATACTCCAATGGCAGAGTAACATGAGCATTCTTCAGGGAGAATGCATCAAACTGGCCTTTTCTTTTTTTTTTTTGACTGGAAGTTGTGTGACTGGAGGGCTATTCAGTGGGGAACAGAATCCGCAGATGGGAATTATAGCCAGCTCAGAGTTACACAGGTTGGGGATTGCCGGTGTAGGGACGGCTGGCAATTTAATAAAACAACACACAGGATATTTTGAATGAAGCAGTAAAACGGATCTGCAGCAGCCTCGAGTTTGATCTCCCCGCAGTAAATCAGGGATTGTGTTACAGAGGCCAGAGAAGCCACGCTACTACTGAAGTGATTAGGATCAGCCTCAATACCGAAAGGGCTGAAGGCATTTTAAATTTTACGGACTTGTAATTTAAGCAAGGAAGGAATTTTACAAGTCATTTTTCTGCCACATAGTCATGCCATGCATCCAATCCACTCACTCCTGTTTTCAGCTGCAGAAACACTCATACTTTCTCTCATCTACGATCTGAATCCGTCTCAGCCACACCGCCAAAATACACCTCCTTCTCAATCTGGCAGATACTCTTAGGTCCTTTAAACCCTTACAAGGGAATGAAAAAAAATAGTGTTTATCATCTTGTCTATTTTTTAGAGGATGGTTAGCAATAACAACAACATATATTGCTTTTCGCTATGCACACCGTAAAAGGCCTTCAAGGTTGAATAGTCACAAAGAGAAAGCTGAGGCGTTTTAGTAGCCTTCTGAAGACATTTTGGCCCAAATCCCATGAACAGGAGCTGATGTGTCACCTTTCTTCCAGCAGCAGCCTCATTGCCATTAAAAAGAGAATTCCTGCAATAGTTTTTTGCAAGCTGCACTGAAAAGATTGATGTCCCAGTGTGCTACCGAGGCCACAGGCACAGGAGCAAATGGTCACGAGGGTAAGAGGATCTCGTACACCAGCTGAGATGAAGTTACTGTTGATTGTTAGGGTGCTAATAGATGAGCTTATTATGCCTTTCTGCAATAATATAAGGAGTTACTATGCCTGTATTTGCGGTTGTCATGCTCACAGTGAAGTCAAAAGAAGAGAGGATAGTCAGTGCCCCAACGGCTTCAGTGCGAAGTCTGTTGGTTCAGCTTAAATTTGGCCTCACCTGCAGCGTAAAGCAAAGAGCAGACTGTGGCAATAAAGCAGCTGAGGTGGGGCACACCTTCTGTTCTGCTCCTGCTGCTGTGGGAAGGGGCAACCTCCAAGCCAGGACTACAGCCAATAGCTGGGGGAGGTAACTTCTGAGGCCAGCGCGGAGAGATTCACTGGGTCTCATTTATCACTATCTCCAGTCTCTGACAAGCGTGAGTTTACTCAGATAAGGCAGCCCCTCAGCGCCGGCTGAGCTGATGAGCCGGAGGGCTAGGCTGATTTGAATGACTTCTCACACGCTCAGGTCATACGTAGAGCTCCTATGCTATGCCTCAGCCAACACACGGCAATTTATGTACACGTTTTGCATTTCAGATGTCCATGCATATTTTATTAGTGGCAATATTCATTTGCCTAGTACTTACTGGAGTGAAGGGAATTTTTGAGGACCTCTGGCCAGCAGAATAAAACATAAACTGCCCGGACTTTGAAAAAGAAGCAATTATGGTGAGCTGAGGCACTGTTGTCACTGTCTCTGTTTTGTCAATGGTTTGTATCAGTTTTTACTTCAAAATAGCTGTTTTTCATTGTGAATGCCCTCAGGCAGCATAACCGAATTTACTGTAAAATGAAGGTCCTACGTACGTGACTGGGCACAAACAAGCCAGAGTGGGTTTTTGCTTCAAAATGGTTGGATTTTAGACAGCTCTGTTCTGAAAGGTCTGTGACCACAGTGATATCTACTGGGGCTGTGTGTCTGCAGAAGCAGAAGCCTTGTTTTTCACATGCTGAATGGGCACAGCCTCTAATGTAAATTACTGTTTAAGTCCCAATTCATAGCACAGGCTTCAACCTCTCCCTGCAGTTAATCACACATTTAATTGCTTTATTCAATGGGGATGGAACTAAGAATAACCTTAACAATATGCTGTATCAGGACATACACCACAGATGGTCAAGATACCGACTGTGGGCTTGGGCCAGATACCACTAAAATGAACATGAGACTTCAGTGGCCTTTGGTTGAAGCACATAAACGGGAGTCACAGGTGCGCTTCAATGTTGGAATACATAAATCAGTTTTCCTATCATGTAATTTTCATCTGATTTACTTACTTGCATGCAAACCCGGGAGCTGGAGGAGAGCTGAGGACTTAATGTCCTGGTGTGGTGTTAATATCCTGGAAGAAAAAGTCAGGCCAGACAGGAGGATGACAGGACCTTCGAGCTACTGATTCTTCCCAGACTTCCACAGGACAAAGGACAATACGGTGGAGCTGAACGTAGAATGTGACTCACAAGTAGGCCCATCGTTTTCCAGAGGTATCTTCCAAGGTTCTGATCTTGCTTAAGCACAGCTCCCCATAAAGCTGAGGCTCCAACACTTTTCTAAAATGTTAGTCATGATTGAATCATCTTACAAAACTGCTCTGAGTAGTGGAAAAATATTTATGTTACCATAATCATCCTTCATCAGAGGATGTTTTTTGGGGGGAAAAAAACCCCCAAGCTTACAATAAAAGTGAAATACTTACATCTTCAAGTAAAAATGGAAGAATTATAGATGGCAAAATCCAAAACACCTCTTCGGCAAGTTAATTTGAGTTGAGACTCTGTCAGGCTCATGGCTGCAGGGTAGCCTGACTGAATGGCTCAAAATTCATACGCCACTTTTGTTTTCATCCCCACGCTACTGAGATTGCTGTGCTGTGCCAAAGAGCAAGTCCATCTGGAAAAGGATTTCCTGGCTAGGATCCGCTCTGGGGCTGTAAATTAGCAGAGAAGACATGGTCCTCCCCACGATATGTTTATCATGAGCAATATTAAGGATCTGAACTGGGTATAGCTTCACTGAAGAGGGGAAAAAACTCTGTTCCAGAGGTAAAGAGCTTTATTGCTGGGTACCTGTCATACTAGACAGTGTCCTGTTCCCCATGCTCTCTCAAGCACAGGGGCTCAGGACAAAAGTACCACCCCAAGGGGATACAGAGAAGACAACTTTTGAACAGTAGAGTTAAGAGCCGCTCTGTCTGTTGGTGAGATTAAATTATCTCACAAGAATGACTGTGGACCAGAAAAGTTCAGAATCGCGGGAGTTCATGCAACATTTAAATCCACCTGCTCTATATTTTGAACAGAAAAATAAGAATCAGATGAGGAAGGAGCAGCAGCGGCCTTGCTTTCCACAGAAAGAAACTCAGAAGTTCAATATGCAGGCTTATTTTGGCATTGCTTGCATCCACAAAGGGGAGACTGGTGGTAAGAACTGAGAAAATAGGGCAGGTATGCAAAAATGTGGACCTTTGACTCCACCACTCAAATCTCTACCTGGGGGGAATAAAGAATATGTCTTGTACATCAA
Organism: Larus michahellis; assembly: GCF_964199755.1. Taxonomy (NCBI): domain Eukaryota; kingdom Metazoa; phylum Chordata; class Aves; order Charadriiformes; family Laridae; genus Larus; species Larus michahellis. The sequence continues at coordinate 35,742,018 of NC_133898.1, forward strand.
AACTGTGAAAACACGAAAGCAAAGTATTCTGAGGAACATATTTTAAAGCTCAGGTGAAGTAGACAATACAGGTCACGTATTATCTACTGAAGAGTGAGTGACCCCTAGAGCCTTCACCCACTTAGAGTGTGAGCCACAACTATTGTTTCTCTCATATCTACTCATCTACATAAATGCTTATCTTGTCTTTAAAACATAAGGTGTCGGGATTTCTCCTTGATGTTTTTAAGCAAGTACACTGCCAGCATTTTCCCTGTCAAATCTACAAAAGTAGGAAGAAGTAAATATGCAGAAGCCCTTGGTAGCAATACATTAGCTTTGGGTTTATAGGCAGACACTCTGCCTTCTCCTTGAAAACTGTGTGTGGGCTTCACCCAGTTGAGCTGGGCTTCCTGAAGAAAAAATCTCATACTGCAGAACTACCTAGTATTAGCACTGGCTGATCAAGCAGGTAAGTTGAGTTTCTTGTGCGGTTTATACTCTGAAGACATACTGGAAATGTAACCTCATTTCAATTTGTCTCTATTTCAATTAAAAGTTAGTCAAAGACTGATGAAAGCACAAAGTGGTATTGGATCCTAATTGCTTTGTCAGTGAAATTATTAAAAATGGAGGAGAGTGGATTCTTATGACAATTATTGAAATAGCTAATGAATCCAGAGCTATGGACATGTTTACAGGTGAAATATAGCGTCTTGTCTGGAAAGGCTCGAGTGTTCCCCAGAGGTACACAAGGTCAGCAGTGAAACGCTGCCCTTCATTCAGCATGATGGGCAAGGTAGGGTCTGCCTCCCCTCTCTGAGGAAACAAAGCGGAGCTGAAAGCTGAGGACACCATTCATACAACTCCTTTCATCCTACTACGCTAACACTGAAGGGATAGAACTACCAGCATTTTCGGTGAAAACATCCTGCTTTGGCTAGGTGCAGAAGGGAAGGCTGGACAAGGGCTGAAGGAAGAAATAAACACACATATTTGAATATTGGACGCATTTCCCCCCCCCGGCTTCTGATATAAAAATGTAATTGCGTCAGATGTTCTCTGAAAACTGCCAGTTTGCTTAAGACTATTCAGCAAATTACCTCAATAGCTGCTTGCCTACACTTCACAGACAGATTGCAAGGAGGTACTTTTCTCTCAGATGCAGATGCGGAGTAAGGTTTTGGGATTGATGTAGATGCTTCCCATCTGCTTCACTAGCAAATGACTCATTTTTTTAACGGCTAACATGGCAGGCAGACTTATCTTTAGGTAGAGGCATCCAAGAAAGTAAGGACCATGGATACGAAACCCTCCCCCCAATATGATTCTCCCAAATTTCATTGCTTTTGTAGTGAAGATTACTCTTTACTAAGAGCAAAACAGCAAAAGCATTTTATACCTCTCTTCAGCAGCCAAAGAGAATTTATCAGAACCTTGGCAATAAAACCCATCCTCAAGTGTAATTTATGCCAGAAAAATGATGAATCTACAGCACAGCAATTTGGGCTGTTCTGTGAGGGACCTCCAGCTTCAATCACATGGAGATTTCTTCAGGGTATGTGGAGATGCGTCTCCTGAGCTAATGTTCCCTTAGGGAAGGGTAGAGCACAGGCAAATTGAAGGGAAAGAAACTGCTGCCAGAAGTACAGATTTTGTTTTGGTAGCATTTCTTCCAAAGCCCAGTTAAGAACCACAAGAGGATTTTAAAAGGTTTTAGGGGAAGCCACTGCCTGCGGAAACCCCCCCAGCATCAATCCAGTTATGATGCTGTACCAGTGGAAGGGGATGGAAAAGCTAGAAGAGCAGTAACTTCCCTCTGTGTTTAGCCTGGGCACCACAGCCCATTTCAAAAATGAGGAAAACTTGTCCTACTGGTAGAGTAATGAATGATTAAAACAGGAAAAATTGCTGAAAAGTGCAAACTGGCCTGTTCATCTGGCTGGTGGGGATGGCTTCCTCACAGCAAAAGTCAACAGAAGACAATCCTTCTTTGGCAGCCTTTTAAACTGTCACTGGTGTATAAATAAATGCCAATACTAATTCCATGGAAAAATGCCTAGCATTCTTAGAGTTGAAAATGCAAGTCAATTATGCATTCTGTCTTAATACTACCATCTTAAAAAGGAAACAGATTCATATAGTCACATATGATACTGCTTTGTGAATCAATTCCAAATTATTGGAAGTTTTTACACATCCTAATCCATTAAGCAGCTTTATTTTAAGCATATTCAAGGCCTTTTTGAATCAATGTAAAGACTATACTGACCATAGAGCTTTAAGAGTAGACCTTGCATTATGATTTTCCTATTCTGTGTGAACGATTTGGCAGCCACAAAAGACTCTGCATTTCCACTGTGGATACAGGGAGCTTCAAAGGTTTCTTTCAAGTTCAGTTAATATTAGAAAAGCAGTGGCTATTTAAGAGGGGAAAAAAAAAGAAGCGTATAGTAGTCAGAGGCTTAAACAACTTGGAAACAGAGGAAACAGAAACCTGACAGCCGTCCTGGGGTTGCTAGTCATCTAATGCTTCACAGTTGGTAACAGATTGGGAGGAGGGGGTAAGACCTGAACCTCTTTTTTGCCTTTTCTTTCCATAGCAGTGTATTGTAGCTGTGTGGGGAAAAAAGCACTCTTAATTTAGATTTAAAAAATAGCTCTCACTCCAGAAACAGACAACTCTTCTACAGTCCTGCTGACATAGAAATCTAGCAGAAATTCCTTCCCTCAAAAGCTTTTAGTTGCATTTTTCTGGCTGCCAAAAGGCATGTGCCTTTTAAGAAGGTACCACAGGACCAGGGGTGCATAGCCATAATGATACAGTAGGTGACTAATCCGAAATCAGGGCATGTCAGACCCGGAAGGAAGGGGAAGTCCTGTCTGACCTCTGCAGGGTTGCCTGTCATAAAAGGAACCAAAAGAAGATGGCTACCTAAATGACTAAGGGAGGGATGCTGAATGGAGAGCTGGCATTGTTTGCTGATCAAGGTGTCTGTTACTACTGGAAAAAGTACAGGTTCACTAGTAGGGAAGTTTTAACTTCTGAGCAAGTGCATGCCTACACAGAGGTCTCTGCAAGATGAGGATTATGCAATTGGAACAATCTAAATGCTCTGTTCCAGGTGTGGGTGCCACTAGAAATGTATCAAACTCAGCTACCACCCTTGCCACCTGAGAACAGCCTGCAGGAGTGAGCCAGGGGCTCCAGCCCGCAGGTGTTGGTATTATTCAAAGAATAGCATTGGACTTTGTCTTGCACCAGTTATTAAGACATTTGTATCAAACTCACTTCCTTTTTTCCTCCCACAGTATTCTCCTAGTTCTATATTCATCCTCTTTCTTTTCTCTGTCGCCTTTCTTTCAATTTCCAATTCAGTTCCTTTTAAAACAAACAAAAAAGAAAAAAGAAAAGGCCAACCTGCAGTGCGCTGTCATTACCTGACACTGCATGATACCCTGTCTGTATGGCGAGATCTTAGAGCAGGAACTATCTGCTACCCTGCATACACAAAGCATCCACTAAAATACCGATCCATCCTTCAATAACCTACTGAAACTTTGAATAAGAGTTATTTGCAACATATCATCCAGAGTTTTCCAGGGAATACGCCTCATCTTTAGGCTAATACTGTTAAAAGTCATCTTTACCAAATCTTCCACATCTTTTGAAAGTCTCATCTTAAGGTATTCTATTTGGACTAGATCTTTGTGCGATTTCTTGAACAGCATCTCAGGACTCTCAGGTTTAAGACACTGAGATAAATGCCTTCTTCTCCATAGAGCATATTAAAAAAAGCCATAGAAATTATTTTTCTAAGGAGCAGATAGAAAGGAGTCATCAATTTCAAGTAAAATCTGACATTTACATCATCTGAAGGTGACGCTATGACATCAGACTTACACTTATTCCGGAAAACTGGAAAAATCAAGGTCCCCATCCCCACTCCAGTATTTTCTTCTTTCTTCTTTGCAAACTTAAATCATTAAAAATCCACTTTTTTAGTGTATACACAGCTAACAAAAATTCAATTCTTCAGAGTAAACAGATTACTACAAGACTAGTCACAGTTTGACAGGTTGAGTAACAACTTTTATCAAAATGAGAAACTGGAGTAGATGGGGTATAGTTATTCTTACTCCAGTCACAAATCTGTATTAACGATAAAGGTAGGTCTAAGTTGAAAAAAACATAGCTGAGGAGGTACTATGATATAGAAATACACTTATTCTAAAACCCTCCCATCAGCAATGTCTCTGCCTCAAAGATGATTCTATCTCCTTTTCAAAGTTCTGTTAAGAATAGGTTTATTGTGCAGTAGCCAAGTTTTTTCATGGCTGAACGTGGCAGGTTTTTTTAATCCTTAGACCACACATGCCAGAGTATTCACATACATTGTCATCTTAAATGCCTACTATTCTCACTTGGAAAAAAGATTGCATTTCAAGATTTGTTTTTACAGAAGTTCTTTACTAAGCTGAATGTTTTTAACTGAAAAGTGTATCATTTGACAGACTAACTCTGAATTAGAATGAAACTTCCTTAAATAACCATTACAACATGACAACTGCAACTGAAAAGCCGTTTTTTAAAAAAGCATTTAAATGCATTTATGTATAAATGCATAAATGTATTTCAGAGAACTTTAAGTCTCTCTAGTATTTCCCACCCACCCCCACGGGAAATGGCCAGCAATTACAATTAATCCTGAACTATGGAACCCCCCCTTACTTATACAACAGCCTTTTAAACCAGTCTGACACAGCTTTTCTCTTAATTGGGCTGAGTTACTGCCCAAGAAACACAGCATAATCATATAACACAAGTCATGTACATAAACATAAGCAGTCATTTTGCTACTCATTGTGTCCAGGTGGTCACCAAACAATTCCTGAAAGGGACCACTCAGATGCAGCAGATTTAGCTACCTCACTCCTGCAACATCTTTAGAGACCAAGGGCCCCATTTGAAAGACTGAATACCCAAGTCTGCATTATCTCCATGGGTCCATCAACTGTACTCCAACATCATATGCTCATCTACCTTTCAGCTACGGTCTCCCTCAAATAATTAGACTGATCTCATTAGCAGGGTCCTAATCCTGATTTACTGTCTCGTTTACCCATTAGCTGTCCCTAATTTATTAGCTGTATCTTAACAGGCTGCAAGCTTACCAGCTACTATTCCTCATCCAGAGATACATTCCCCACCAAAATTCCAGAGCTACAAGCTATCAGGCAAGCATTTATTTTCAAGACAACTCACAGCCTTGAGGTACATCACATCTTCTATAGTCCTGCTTGGTGACTCCTAACACTACCAGAATGAGCTAGAGACATACTCAAAATTTATCAGGCTGTAGCAAACAATTGCACATCTTCCTTCACTGGGAAAGGCCACCTTATGAAGATAGGGTTGCACAGCACGGTAAACCTCAGAAGGTAGCAGGGGCACTTGTCACTTCACAGAATCGTTTAGATTGGAAGGGACCTCTTGAGATCACCCAGTCCAACTCCCTGCTCAAGCAGGGCCAGGTAGAGCCCCTTGCCCAGCACCTTGTCTCTGTGCAGATTCAAAACCCAGGCAACTCCACAACCTGTGTCTGACCACCCTCATAGTAAAAAAAGTGTTTTCTCCTGTTCAGATAGAATCTAATCTTTTTAAATTTGTGCCCATTGCTTCTTGTCCTACCAGAGGGTGCTACTGAGATGAATCTGGCTCTCTTCATTCCTTCCCATCAGGTTTTTATACACATTGACAGGATCTCCCCGTAAGCCTATACATTAAGGGAACCAGCAGTCTTTAGGCAGAGAATCTCTCACCTCATCCCCATTTAGAACAAAAAAGCACCACCAGATGTTTTACTGCACTGTTGTGCCACATAAGTTTTTGTTCTTGCTATTAGAGTACAGAATGTAAGAACTTCCACCATACGTAAGAGACAAGATGAAGGATTGTATCTTAGCAAGCTACCAGAAGCTGAACTCGAAATTCCAGAGTACTCCTAGATACATATCCAGAAATCTGCCTAGGGTGACCTAAGGACTACCTGCCTCGCAATAGCAAAAGCACCTGCAAATACACCTCAACCAAAAGGTTCAAGTTCAGTAGTCAATGCCATTAGCTTCCACCGCACTACCGACTGTGCCTCAGAAGACATTCTTCCATTAGCAGGAAGTACTGAGAAGTATCACCCCCATTCTGCAGTTAACATACAACGTAAACAGGGCGACAAGACTTCAGTACTGACCTAGAAATCAGGCATTTTATTTACATGCAACACAGACACACTAAACAAAACCACCAGCTTTGATTCCTGTGACTAAACACTCTGAATGAAGGAGCAGCTAAAATGACAGTAAATAGAAGTACCCTTCTTATCACACATTCTTCACCCATTCATTTTATGAAAGGCCATTATCTTGGCCAACACAATCTTTCATAAGAGAGAGAACCCTCTCCTTTTTACCTCAGTCAGATGCTTCCAAGCACATGAGCTGTAGCAGAAGACTGAGTCAAAGTGTGATTCCCATCCTACTCAAGGTCAAGACACCGAAGTGGCAAATACAAATTCTTACCAGATCCTTGTTTGCATTACTTACCTCTAAAAATGACACTTCCAGTACTCCTGCAATTCAGAGTCTCAAGTAGTTCTGACGGTTCTGTCAAATTCTCCTCATCCTGTGCCACTTTAAACACTTACGTCTTATCCCCAGGCTCCTATGCCACAGGATGAAGACCAGATAGGAAGTGTTTGTTTGGTCACTTATTTTGTAGAAGGCAAGCCCTGACTGCTAGAATACTTAAGATTGACCACATAAGCTTCCTGAAACAGATTGCCAGTGCACAAGCAACAATTCTAAGGAATTCTGACGCTGGCAATTTAAAGACTTTTGACAAGCCTCCTTTGAAAAATCAATAGAGCTGCTCATAGTTCTTTGGGAGCAGAGCTTTAAGATCAGTGACCACAAGCATCTGATCATGTTAATCAGCTGTCCTAATTTTACATTTGCACTGTAATTACAAATACATCAAAGATGATTAAAACAGTTTTAAAACATTAGGTAACTGCTCTGCTGGGACCAGTGAGGGTAACCAGATGCAGGGGCCAATGCTTTGTTTAAAGGCAACCAGAATCCCCAAAGAAGATAACCATATAGCATAGGCACGATCAGTCAGTTCTTGCCAGGAGAGTACAGGGGCAAGGGGCACAAACAGCCTCTGACAATTCTTTTGAGGTTTTAGATTCATTCTTCATCAAAACCAGGTTTGTTTTCTGCTTTAAAAAAAAAAATTTTAAACCTTGACAAAAAACTAGGGCTAGAAGCACAGTCATGCTCATTAGCAGTTCAGTAAGAGAATGTTTTCCTTCTGTACTTTGAGCTGACTGCAACCTGAACGGCAACTCAGACACGTCAGTTTCAGAAAAGTCCAGGTATGATACTAAGTTACCCCAATGTGGCAGCTGACAGGGAATAAACTCCAAAATAATTAAAAGAAAGCAAACAGGTTTAGTTGTCCGAACAAGGAATTTTAATTTTAGGTCAACTATTGAACTAGGTCAACATCCAGTTCACAATGTCTACAGATAGTGGGCATAGCCAGTCACTACGGTAAGTTTATTGAAGCACCAAGCTCCACACAAGACTGTAAAATACATTTGAAACTGCTAGTAAGAAAGCTTCTCCAAGTCAACAATACTATTAAGGGCCAGAGTTTAAGGACTAAGTTTTCACCTTCCAAGCTATTTTAAGACAGCCAATCCATTGCATAAGCAAACCAAACTGCTACATACTGAAACACATAGAGCAGCAACTGTATTGAACAATTCCTGTAAATAATTCAAGGATACATTGAAACAGTATGGGTAAATTGTAATTTTTTATTGGAAAACAAATATACAACTTGGAATGGATTTGAGGCAAATCGTGCCATAAGCAGATTTTTTTTTTTGAAAATAAGTGGCTAAACAAAGTTTAAAAAGCATAGTAACAAGAGGAGAAAAATGTTTTCTGGTACAGGACCAGCAGTACAAAAAAAACTTGTGTACGAGTACCTGGATAAATCACCCGTTTTGCATTAGTGCAACTTAAGTTTCATATTGTTGACTGTCAATCGTCCACAACGTTAAGACTCCACATTTCAACAACATGTTACAGGTATGGCCACAAGCAAGTTACTGTGAAGCAAGCTAGGAGAATGATTTTTACAGTGCATTAGCCACATGTATATATACTATTCACATGGTTTTATCCTGGAGTTAGCTGCAAGAGTCCTTATCCTCCATCACAGAAAGCGCAATAAACTCCTTTATGTACTGGAGAACTAGAGCCAGCATGTCGCTTTAACTAAGGAATTGCTAATGCATGGTAAACCCTAGCTTACTTTATGTAACTTGTCACACTAGTCATACCTAAGTCTCCTAAAGAAAGCTACTTTTTTATTTTTAAACAGACAACCCAGATGTTCCCTCAGTTAACCAACTCCATCTAACTTTAGATGTGCAGAAGGGCTTAAATATCCAGAGTAAGCCACATGCAACATTTGTTACTTAGATCAATTTTCCAAAAATCAGAACAATGACAGTAAGATAAAGGAGAAAAACATGGAGGAATGGCCTTCTAATTACTATACATGCATATTCTTTTGACAGTAAGGGAAAAACCTTTTACAGATAAGTTACAAACAGAGAAAAGGCAAATAAACAATTTTGTACAAGAAATTTAACACATTCTGTACAACGTCTTCACTTCGCTGTCATCATTTGTACAAACTCTGTAAAAGGAAAGAGTTGCATAAGAGTTATTTAGAGAAAAATCAGAATTGCAAGATCTTAGAAGTGATCTGACTTACTAGTGCTGAACACTGTTTCAAAACTATGTTTTCAGTTACACTCAAAAGCATCTTCAAGATAGTCCCCTTTTCCACCATCACACCTAAAAACCTCCTCTATTTTTAACAGCAAAAGGCCTCTACTTTTATCAAAAATGTTAGTCCATCAAGAGACTGGGGAACAGCCTTACTTCCAAAATAAAACCAGTACAGGGTCCCTCATGCCTACTAGCTTATAGATAAGGGACAAGCTATCTAAGAATGACTAAGAGATCCACAGGAATTGTGCTGAAGCGATACTCAGTTAAGCAGGTGTACAAGCAAAACACTGCATTGGTTTGAACTTTTTTCAAAGCAGAATAGCTTAAGTCTTACTATTTTACATGACTGTCTTTAAGCAACTGAATCATTGCTTATTCACAGCACATTGGAAGTTAGATCCCACAAAATAGGATTCTTCACTTATCTTGCTGAACCATAGCATCAGGTGCAATAACAAAAAGAAACCAGGAACCTAGAAGGAGTTAACTGGTTGCTCAAGTTTCCAAAGAGCAACAGGAATGAAGAGGGATGCCTACCCTCTCTAGCGCCAGCCTCTGAACAGTCTATTCATAAGTACAGTTAATGGAGCAGCAGCCTTGTTCCTAAAAACGCCTTTTTGCTCACAGGTGAGCACTCATCCCGAGGCTGCAACCAAAAAGGCCTTAAAGGGAAGCCACACCTATACCTCAAAAACAGTAAGGGCATTATCTGAAAATACCCTAGCTCTTTTCTATAAGATGTTCAGAAAGTTAAAATGAAAACCAGCTTAATGCTTCTGAGTTACAAGCAATTACCTAATAGAACTCCTCCTGCTTGCATGACTTTATTTAAGCTTCAATGCCAGCAAGAATGAAGGAAATAAAAACAAACTACTGCTGCAGCTGATTTATGTGAAATTATTAAAGAGGTCTTTCTAAAAGGTCTTGAAATTCCTGTGTATTTTAGAGGCTTCCCCTTTAATTACTAATTTTAAAAGCATTAATGAAAAATGAGTGGCTTTAGCTACAGTCAGACCAACATTCATTAGTGAACAGAACGGCATGAGAACACATCAGCTAGCTTCCTTATTCTAATGGTCAATTAGACATCATTAGATTTTCAAAGTTATTTCTTACACTACACCGCTGAATAGTCATTTTTTGCCTTTGGCACAAAGGTAGCAATAACCCACTCAAACTTAAACCTATTTAGAGGTACACAATGTACATACTAAAAGACATTAGCTTAGAGGAACACTAACTGTTGAGATCTCAACTGAAAATGCCCTATTTAAACCTGGTGTGGCTATCAGCATCTACACAACCGCCATCACGAGAAGTGCTACACAAAGAGAGTCAGTTAACAACTTCTTACCTTCATAGTTTACTTGACCATCACCATCAATGTCTGCTTCCCTAATCATTTCATCAACTTCTTCATCTGTTAGCTTCTCCCCAAGATTTGTCATCACATGACGGAGTTCTGCAGCACTAATGTAACCATTACCATCCTGGGAGGGGAAAAAAGGAAGACTGGAGTAGATTTGTGTAAGGCCTAGCATCTTAACTATAACTTAAGAATACTGCAGAGCAAGGTGACTACTAAGAAGTTAGCATAGCTTTAACCACTAGCATTTGCACAAGGCAGATGAAAGCTTTAAGTGTGTCTTCAGTATTGTCTAGAATCTTCGTCTTAGAGACATTTTAAAAAAGCAACTTATCCAATACAGTCTACTTTGGCTGCCCCATCCCAATACACTTTTTAATCACTGACAAAGCAACAAGCACCTTTTGCAACCTATGCCTATTCAATCATGTGACTATCTGGTTCAAGTGTCTATTTCCTAGAATAGAAGCTACTTATCTCATTCACCTGTTTGACTGGAGTCCAGCACAAAGCCACAAGGCCTTCAGAGACCACTTACATATTCCATCCTTGTTGGGACACTGGATATCAAAGTTCTAGTGTATACGAACTCTGGACTGACTTTTTCCTCCCCATGCCCCGAGGTACTTAACATCATATATTTTCTGTTTTAAAGTGCATCTTGCTTAAGAAGCTGATTAACTTTAGACTTATTTAGCAATTTACTCAGTAAAGACTAAGCAAAAGATTTAAAAGATTACCATTTTAAATATTTAAGCAATTTCCCTGACAGCCTTGAACAAGTATTTAAGTATTACCGCAAGTGGTATCTTAATAGTACCACCCACTACTATCACTATGACTCATTTGACTTTCAAGCACAGTACCACAGTAGACTGAACTTCAGGGTGACTAGTTAACCTAGAGGTTCTAGGTGACAGGACTGCAGGTACCCCCTCAATTCCATGAGGAAGCTCATTAGAAGTCAGATTGAGTTGTCATTAACAGAAATATTTGGAAAGGCGAACATTTTAGTACCTTGTCAAACACACGGAACGCTTCTCTAATTTCTTCTTCACTATCTGTATCTTTCATTTTTCTTGCCATCATTGTCAGAAACTCTGGAAAGTCAATTGTGCCATTGCCTGCAAGATAGTTACTTTGTTAGAAAAAACACATTTCCAGCAGTTTATTAAATTACTTATCAGTAAAATCTTACCATCAGCATCTACTTCATTGATCATATCCTGTAGCTCTGCTTCTGTGGGGTTTTGACCAAGCGATCTCATCACTGTCCCCAACTCCTTTGTAGTTATAGTACCATCACCATCCTTGTCAAATAGTGAAAAAGCTTCTTTGAATTCTGTACAACAGAAAAGGAGTTAATACCTTCAGATTTGAAATGTTAAGTTTAATTGTTTAAGAATCAATTGCTGCTTACTGTTGTAAGTTACAAAACTTGATTTCATTCTCTTAAGACAACTTTGGTATACTGCTCAGTCTGCTCTAATTGTAATGCCAACATGGAAGCACCAGCATCTGGAAAACAACCTGCCAGCCTACCAGTCAACCATGTTTTGACCTAAACAAGATGAAAGGTCATCCATGTAAGAAGTACTCAGACATTTGTTACTATCTATCTTGAACAAGAATCCCTAATAGAGAGCTCAAAGGAACAGCCATCTCCAACTAGAATGATCCACATCCTTGGTAGGAACTGTTTATCTCATGAGAAAGTAGTATGAAATTACTTTAAGAAAGCTGAAAAATGGTACTCAAAATACAAATGCTACAGCTTAATAGCACTTCTATTACTAATAGAGGAGACCAGTCAATGAAAAAAAGGTATAATCAGACCAAAATAAAAATAAGTTTCTCATTATAACTCACTTCCACTGGACATGTAAGTCTGAACAGTATATGCTACGTGAAGCTCCAGTACCTAGCACCACAGGTCTTTAACACTTGGCCACACCTAGCTACAAAGGAACTTCTCCCAGCTCTCTCTCCCACTGGACTTCTGCAGTTCTTCAGCCTATGTATATACACAACTCCAGTCAGTTGTTCAAGGAGGAAAGTCACTGGAGTCTCAATTTCTGAAGAGCTGCGTAGAAAACTGCTTCAGCCCTACCGTATTCAGAAACAGCTTTTACAGAACTAGTCAAAAACAGCTGTAAGACTGCTTAACTGTGTTTCAGTGCTACCTCTTAGCCCTCTACAATGGCTGTATTGTAGCCAGCAACATTAATACAAGCATGACATGTTTAATTGTCCAGTCCAAAAGTGGAGTTGGTTTTAATCCATGCCATCTGTTTGTCTTTGGCCACAGACCTTAGGCTCGCTCGCTGGACTGTAGTAGCTCACACACAAATTACAGTTAAACATGAAAACTTATCTATTCCCTTGTATAGTTCAGATCCTTTTACAGCTTTCAAGGCACCCGAGATCATGCCTTTGGAGAACTCGTTAGCTCAAGGGTACTCCCGCATCAGAAATACTTCCAAGAATTAATTTTTCAACATTTCCAAGCAGCCAGCTTTCCAGATGGTGGGTTTCCCAGACCAGAGTTAGTCACAGTAAAAGTTGTGTTTTCACATGAACTGCATAAAGTCTTACTTCATCCATTTCATACTCTGAAACACTCGAGGTTAGCACAAGCTGGCAAGTGTTAAAAACGCAACTACAAAAATAAGCTTTTTATAGTTCATGAATGCAGCTGTAATACCAGAGCCACAGTTGAGTCCCATCCAGGAAAAAAACACTCTTCTACATCTAATAGTTTGAAATGTTCCAAAAGCCAACTCCCGCTGTTTAGCACATAAGAATCAGAGCAAGGCTAGCACAGCACCAGACAAAAGTGTTTTTCAAGCCAGTATTGTATAATCAAAAAGCAGAAACAGGCCTACCCAAACAGGCAGCTATAACCTGTACCTACAGTAACTTCCAACAAGTCTTTGGGGCTAGTTTCAGTTAGCTTGGATGCAATACACAGGTTTATCAGGAGTAAAGTTTTACAGCAGGGAAGCAAAGGCTTTTGTGTCAAGCCTAGAATAGAAGTTCATAGCCTATTATGGAAGGACCTCAACAGGGGAATACTGAATCTTCATCAAGAGTCAGGTACTCACTTTTTATTCAAAGCATTTAGCTGTTAACCACTTTATCCTTAGCTTGAAGGTCAACTGTCACTAACCCAAAGACAAACCAGACTTCACAGTACTGCAATGATCCTGCTTAAAATAAGTAATACTTAATTGTTACACAAAATTCAAAGTCTTGCTTTGGGCCATTCAGTAGTATATTCTGAACACTTGCAGTGAATTACTCAAAGGACAACTCTTCACCTTTCTTTTACTCAGAGATGCTATAGGCTAAGAAACAACCAGCTGTAAATCATAACCATAAAGTAAAGCAAGTAAAAAATAAGCAGCATATTCCTGTTTGAAATGCTGAATCAAGTTAGGAATACAATCAAAATACCTCTTTAACCACTTGCAGGAATCACCTCCGCTAGTTAAAACAAAGGAGTAATAATCTATGCAGATATAGTTTAGACTAGAACAAGAACAACCCAGTGTAGCTTTGGAGGGTTTGTGTCAGTGGCCAGTGAAGGCAGCTATAAAATACTGAAGTTTAGGGAGCAACTCAATTCTGGCTTCCTGCAACATAAGATTATAAAACACACTTCCCACACTTAACACCTTATGACTCCATGTCACATGTAAGCAAATCCTCCCTTTATTCAACACTCCTCCATATCAACCTGCAAATGAAAATTCTCCTGTATTCTAGACAAGGCTAACCTATCAGAAACCTGAGGACAGTGCTGGCAGAACCACTCATCTTCAGGACAGGATACAAGGTTTCAGCCTTTCCTTCCTTCCAAAAAGCACACTGCATCAGAAGGAAAGACTACTTCCAGGCCCCATGAAAGAAAGGCTAGTCCAACAGAATGTGAACTCTTAACAGCCTAGCTCAAAATGTTCTATTTAATAGCTTCTGAGGCATCTCTGCACCACATCACCTTTCCAGATGAAGCAGCAGTCTTCAGTGACCTAATATGTTCAGTGAACCAGAACTACCATTGCCACTCTCACACAGTTTAGCCAGCTATGTCTGGAACTTTTATAGAACACCAATTGTTCTCTTCACAGCTACCAGGAGCTCAACACTTAAACATGGCTATTTCTACTATGAAATAAATTCTAAATAGCTCTTGTGGTCAGATCCCCAACAGAGAAGTGCAGCATACTAGAGGAGCAAGGCAAAACCAACACCATACATAGGCCTACTTCTTCAGAGAGCCCATTTAGACCCCTTTGAGGTTAGTGGAAGAAGTATAGCTCACTAGAGCAGTTACTCTGGGACAAAAGCATCTATAAAGGTGTCAACCCCTCTCCCCCACCACTCACAAATGGTCCTGACCTATATACCTTTTTAAAACAACGCATGACCAAATGGATACCCATTTGACTTGGCAACGTCAATTCTTACTGAATGAAACTGCAACTAGCATTCACGTTCTGTATCTACTCAGGTTTCAAAATCAATCTTTCATATGAACAAAACCTGAGAAGTCTTTCACCTCTACCTATTATGACAAGAAGCTTCAGTCCTGTATGACCAGTGAGTTCCACAGGAAGTAAGAACATCTGCAATCTTTAACAACTGTATTCTGGTGCTTCACAGCAGAGTTGAAAGATTTGTTTTAAGCCCAGAAGTGCCTGCTTTAACTAACTACTTCATCCTTCCATTTTAGAAGGGGAATGTTGTCTCCACCTTGTAGTACCACTTTCATAAGCTCACCTTCAAACCAAAAGCAAGGTATCTTCAAATAAACTGAAATGGAATGGTAGGGGGCTCAGGCCTTTAAAACAACAAGGCCTCTGTAAAACATGCAAACTGTACCTGTAACAGTTTTCCCATGCAAGACACTGGCCTTCATCAGCAAAACTAAGCAGTCTGCTTAGTCAACTGCAACCCTTCTTAAACAGTAGTAGGATGGTTCCCTAACAGGCCAGCAGTGGGCTTATACCTTCACATCAGAGGTTCACAGCTTACTTGCAAACACATTTGCTTCATGAAATACCATAGCTGAACTGAAAGTGATAGGCCATTTTACACTGTATACTGATACTAACTTATGTTTTTGTTCTTTCCACACGGATGAAAACCCTCTATACCAGTATGACAAGCTTACTAATACTCACTTTTGGCTCTGAGAACTATACTATCACTACTGAATAGCTAACATTTGCACTAATCCTGAGGTAGTGTTAATGAGCTTCCTGTTTATATTCCATAATCAGCTACATCAACTAATAAAGCTTCTACAGTTAAGAACTGGAACAATGAACCATTATTGAAAAGACAACAGTGACAATTGATAAAGCCTGCTCCAACTAAACTGATCACAAAACCCTTAAGATATGTAGGCCACTTCCAGAAAAAAAAAATCTCAAGCTTGTGCTTACTCATAAGACAGTACCATGGCAACAAGTAAATAGACTAAGGACTTTCCACAAAACCATAATTAGTCTCCTATGAGTTAAGCAAGCTTCTGAAGTCTAAAAGCAGAACAGAAGAATGTTCTTACACTTCAAATTTGGCAATTATGGTAAAAACAAACTAGGTCATTATGACACTTCTGTTTAATACAGTGTCTTCAAGAGCTGCACCATAGTTAAATAGCAATAGCCCTTAAAGACTGTTATTTGCATGCTTGACTTGGTACTATTAGATTAGCAGAATCCTAACACCCTCCAAAGTCATTTCAACATGACAGTATACACAATGAGACTTTCTAATGTTAACGCTATACACTTGTCAGATCAAAACCCCTGAAGTTTTTGAATGTCCATGGCAAGGCTGAATTCTGCATTACTCGCTTTAAGTCACAACAGTTACTGAAGTTGAAATCATTCTCCAGAGACCAGTGACAGATACTAGGTTGTGCAGCCTGCATAAGCAGGAGACATCATAACCAGAAGAGTTTTAGTCATTAGTAGACAGCTGTCAGCGCATAGAAACCATTGCTAGGGGGCCACAGATGTACACAGAAGATGTAAGAGATGCATATTTGTTTAAGCATTTCAGAGCAAGCCCCAGACCATCAGAACAGCGCACAGAACACTTGTGTCCAAGTATACAACGCAGTTCCAAAAATGGAATATCAAGTGTTGTCATTATGAAGCCAGTCTCCGCTGTCTTAAAAAAAAAGCTACTCTCAAACATCTCCGCTAACAGGAGACCACAAAGTAAATTATTTTTGCCTTCTGTTAGAAGAGCGCTCCAGATTCCAAGCCTTCACCAGATATTCAAGCACCCCACCCCCCCACCTTCAGTCTGCACTTGGGACAATTCTATAGTCATAACAGAAAAAAAGAAAAAACAGTCCCAAGTCTACCAGCTAGTAAAGCTATGAGGACTGTCTAAATATTCTCGCGAACAAAACTTCAGATTCATTGTATCCATGGTGCTTTTACAGTAGCTAAATCTGTAAAACTTAAGACAACAAATTAAAACATTCCACAGTATTTCTTTAGTACCTAAGAAAGATAAATTATCCTGTGTGACACAGACTGTCACTGGATTAAGAGATGTGCCAGGTCAAGTAGGAGTAGCAACACAGCGCATAAAAACCTCACCTGCAATCTGCTCTTCTGTCAGTTGATCAGCCTGCAATAAAAGAGAAAATCGTTATAGTTGTAGCAGAAGTTCAAGGCAAAATAAGACACAGGCCTCCAAACATGGTAGCTGCTCTTCAGGACTTATCTGTAGCATTATGAAATAGTTCTAACTAACACAGCTCAAAGTCATCAGGATTGCTTGCTAAGTGAGAATTGACAGCCTGTCCTCATTTTCAACCCCACAATATCTGGTATACCCAAATAACGGATTACCATGGATATCAATCAATCACCCAAGCAACACTAGCAAACTCAAGGCACACAGGTCCCTCTAGACCGGTTTAAAAACTCATTAGCACAGCAGACTACTGGTAGTAATACTTTGGTAAACTAGTCTCAGCTTTAACACTAAACACTTTAGGTCTAAGTAATGCAGCTGTAATGCCCAAGCCCCAAATTTAAGGCAGACTGGTCTGTTCTGCTTAGTTACGATGCTATAATTAGAAAAATATACTCTTCTCTAGAATTCAATCATCCCCTGATTAACATGAAGCTTTATGTCCAAGACCTGACCACAAAAAAAAAAAAAAAGAGTCCATATAATCAGTACTGGCAGCTTTAGCCCAAACTGGCAATTTCAATGCATTTGTCATATGGCTGTCTAAACTTTTTTCAGACCACTGTCTACAGACTCAAGTAGCATAAAGTAGTTTACAGGGCCAAAAGAGAAAGGTTCAGTGGCGCAAGACATAACTTCTCTATCAGTTGGGTAAGCCCCAGTTTATACCTCCATTTTGCTCTATCATTGGACAGTTTCACATCAACTGGATTTGATAGCAATCAAAGAGCACAAAGCTGTTTGAGGACTGTAGAAATACTTTCCCTAGGTCTTCAAATCAGCTGATTCTTCAAATAAATTCTAGATAGCTTCAGTTGAGTTGCAGTAACAAGGCCATACATTTCCTTCAAGAGAGCTCCCTGAGCTCTTTACCCCATGGTACTCCACCAAAGAGACAAAAAAACCCCAAAACTCTAATATACAGAAAAGATACAATCACTGCCCAAGTTCAACACAGCTTGTTTTAGTTTTGTTCCTACTGCAATCATTTTGGCAACAACCTTTTTATAATTACTGCAATATTGACAGTTAGAAATGTTTTCAGTCATTAGCTGTGCCCACAAACATCTCACATCAGCCATCTGTCAATGCAATACTTAGAAAAAAGGTATATACACCACCTGTCAGTTTTTCCTTTACTAACTTCAATTTGAATTACATTTCTATACTGCAAACAGCCTTAGAAGTTACCCGCTTCTGGTTATTCTTCCTGTAACAGAAGGAAAGTTAGCTGCTCGAGCAGCCATACAAGAGCTAAACTGCTCACAATAAAAATATGCACACAATACAGAAACAGCTCAAGATGAAGGCCACTATCAGCAATTTCTCAGACTGCCTGTGGCTCACCTGCTCTTAAGAATCAAGACCACACTACTGAGCAACTCTAAAGAGCCACCAATTGGTATTTGCATCTATAGACTCCACTTGTTCCCATTTCAGCAGCTGTAGAAGTATTCCCATGCAGGGTCATCTTTTTGCAGTTTTTGTTTGGTTTGGTTTTTTTTAAAAGATGGTCTAGGGTGGCAGCAACACTGCTGAGAACATCACCAATTCAACACCAGTCTTTGAGATGGAAGCATTCTGCTGGTCACTTAAGAGAAGCCTAACAGATTCTCGCTTGTCTGGAGTGTATCATTAACACAGTCAGACTCATACCTTTGCATGCTATTTACATTTTTATTGCTCGAGTAAGGACAATGATGTGCTATATTTCTGCAGGATATTTATATCCACAGAAAGCTGTAGATCAGATTTAAGTAGCAAGAACCTAGTTTATTTAGGTCAATACTTATGGGTTACCAAGTTGAGGCACATACTGTTTTATATAAACAGTTTTATATAAAGACATGACATTAAGCAGTGTTTAAGCTGGTGAGTGTTCTTGAACTCTTCCTCTCTTAACTTTTCCAGCAACTTAAAACATCCTATAGCCACTAACCATAAATTTGGATAAGCTTTGTCAGCACCTGTAAGAAGAACAGTGTTTCAGAAGCGCACAACGCTTATTAGAAGCCACAGGTATACGGCAGTTGAAAGATAAGCTCGGAGGTGGGGCAAGGTTGAACAAACACCATCTGTACTCTGCAGTGCTAGGCTCTGCAGGGACTGCTGCGCAACAGCAGTAAAAGGCGGAGCCAGCAAGTCTGCCAGATCACTCCCTCCCCATGCCACTCAGGTGGAGGGCGATCAGCCCGGATCCATGCCTGAGCCTTACAGGCCACCGTCGTCTTCCTAGAAGGGCCTTCTAGAGTTCTTTGTCCTGAACTTAAGCTAAATACTCATGCACCATACATGCGACAGTATGCACACCTTCAGTAACGCAACCCAACTTCTGAAACAAACAGTTAAAATTGCATTTGTAACATGCCTATGCTGAAGTTTTGACATGCCCCTTACTATGGCCTAGATCCACCTGAAAACCTCCTTTGATGAAGTCAGGGAACCCAGCATAGCTTTGCCACGGCATTCTCTGATTCATGTTGCAGCACTTTCATTTTCACTGCAACAGCTTCCATTCCCCCACCCCCAGATTATGTTGAGGGCCTGACAAAGAATGTAAGCCTCCTAGGAAAGAAGGGGAACTGCTGCCTGTGCAGCAGTTTCAGTGGCACATGCAGCCTCTAGAGGTAGTGTTTCGTTACAGTCGTAGCTGCTATGCAGTAACCGGTTTGGAAGGTCCTCAACAGAGCTGACAAACACCGCCTGATAGAGAGCTACCAGCAAACCACAGAACTGATGACACCATTCCCCTCCAAAACTTGGCATTTTGGTGTACTTCACGGGTGTTAGATCTGAATGGACAGTTCTGATCTGGCAAGATTAACTGAAAATCAACAACTAGATGGACTAGCATTATGCTTATAGTAAGTTAGCTTTATTTTGGGAGCAAAGCATGATGCTTTGTCTAGCATGTACAGTACTGGACAACACATATTCACAGGTTTAGCCAGTCTGGTCTGTCAGGATGAACTATAACCACACTCGGAGTGACACTGTGCCTCCTGGACACACCCATTTTTATATAGACCTTGCTTGGAGATACTCCATTTTTGGTTCTGATGGTGACTAAAAGCAGCAAGAGTCTTTTGCTGCTAGATTCACTGTTTTTTTCCTTTATAGATGGTTTGCTGTATAGGTTCCCAATTCAAGCAAAATAACAAATTCGGGCTTCTGTTCACCGAATTTCTTTGCCCAGAGAGAGCACTTAAAAAAACCCCCTCAATTTTAAGTACCCACCGTTCACATTAGACATGGCGAGCTGATAGTGATATGACTCCTTAAAAGCATGTAATGAATGAAAAGGCAGTTCCACTATACTGCATCTTCTCTAAATGCAGAGATAGTACTACAAGTGGTCATTGGTGTTGCTTTTGCAACGTAATTGTTCCATTTTGTACGTGTTTCAGTATCCACTTGTTTAAATTTAAAAAAGCTAAACTCGTATCCTTTAGACCGAATTTGAAACAATTCTCCAATTCCACAGAATGTGTTCTATTTCGACAGTTGGTTAAAATCCTAAACAAACGTATTGCTAGGAAAAATAAATTGTGGTTGATCAAGAAAATGCAGGACAGTCCACCGCAATGACCAAAACGGGACGCCAGAAACTGTTTAAAAAAATTATATATAAATCCCTTTTTCAATAGAGCCACCGACAGCAAGGCGTTATCATGAAATCGGCAGGGGAGAGAGCGGCTCCAACGTGAGCTGACAACAGGTCTAGCGAGGCGGGAGATGGTGCAGTGAGGCAGCCTGCCCCTCATCATCATGCTGCTCAGAAGCTGCAGGGCTCCGCATTGCATTATTACCAGGCGCAACACACCTCGCTAGAGAGCCAGACATCTTAGGCGCCCGCAGCAGCCGGCTGCCGCGCCGCTGGGCTCCCTGGCCCCATTCAGCCGCGCACGCCGGCTTGCCGGGGAGGGGGAAAGGCGGAGGGGAGAGTGGGGGAGGAAGCGATAAGAAAGTGGAGCTGGTGCCATCGTGGCAGGCTCCTTCCCCCCCTCCCGGCACCCCCCACGCGGGTCTCCTCCCAGGAGGAACCGTTATCTGCCGCTCTGCTTCCCCCCCCCCCCCACCGCCCCGAGCCGACACACGCCCCGACAAAGCGTCATGGCGCTGGAACCGAGTGGCAGTTTGAATTTTGAATCCGCACCAACGCCCCAGGGGCGGGAAAGGGACCCGGGCGGGATTCGTTCACCACCACCACCACTTCCTCCTACGCGCCGACACGGCGCCTCCGAGTGGGACCCTCCGCCGCAGCCTGCCCGTGCTGCCGGGCTCAGCCAGCCGGCCACACCGAGGGACACCTTCACCCTCTCTCACCCTTCTGCAGGCGACCCCACCCCACACCAGCCAAACCACCTGTCCCCTCTGTGCTCCCCCACACACATCCACACCCAAACCACAAGCGCGCGCACGCACATACACACACACACACACCCCCCCCCCCACCCCGAGCACCCGACCAGCACCCGCAAAGCCGCGTCGCTACCCCATGCCCAGGCAACTCACCATGGTGTCTCGGCCTGGCTGCGGGGTGTGGTGGAAGCTAACGGCTGCACGGGGCACACGAGCAACCTGCCCGCTCTACGGCTCGCCTCACACTGAGCCCTGCCCGGCCGCCAGCAGTGCCTCATAAACCGCCTCACAGCCCGCCCGGATCGCTCCGCGCCGCTCCCTCCCCCTCCCCCCCCCCTTTCCCCTCGTCTGGGAAAGGAGCTGCGAAAGAAGTCCCGGCTCTTCGCGCTCTTCTCTGCTGCCCCCCCCTCCCCGCACCCCGACCGCGTCCCCTTTCTGCCCCCCCACCCGCTCCTTGTCCACAAGCCCCCCCGCGGGAATGGGCGAGATGCGGGGAAAGAGCGAGGGAGGGGAAGCGCTTGTGAAACGGCGGGAGGGGGGGTTTGCCGAAGGGGGTGGTGGTGGGGGAATGTGTGATGGTGGTATCAGGCTGAGGGGACTATTTCACCGGGCGGAAGAGGATCTTAGAAAAAAAAAAAAAAAGCCGGGGAGTGCGGCGACTCCAGAAAGGAAGGCGCCGATTGGTGGATTCGTACCTGCAATGCGTCACTCGGACGTTAACCGCCTCCCTCCCCCCCCGCTTCCCCTCACACACTCACCCCCCCACACCACCACCACCGCGCCCGCAATGCGTGAGGCCCGGCCCAGTGCGGTGGGGGCCAGGCCCGGGACGGCCCGCTCCCGGGCCGTCCCGGGCCTGGCCCCCACCGCACTGGGATAGCCTGAAGGGACGGGGAGAAGAGCTGCGGCAGTCAGAACGTTTCAAGCCTTATCGCGCTGCGCTCCGGGGAAAAAAAATGCGCACACCCCCCCCTCCGCCGCCTTCACGGAGTTACTAAAAGAGATCTCCCTCCGCATCCAGCGCAGTCCGGCGAAAAAAAATATTCCCCAGTTCCCTCTGCATAAACCGTGAAGGGGGGCTTCGTCGCGGGTAGCGTTGTTTTAAAAGAAAAGAAGTTCCCCCCCCCCCCCAGCTTATGAACCACCTCTGCCCTGGGCTTGTGGCTGAGGAGGATGGATGGCCACCAGTTCCTGAGCTAAAAATCTCGATTTTTCTAAGGTGCGTTTGGGCAAATTGCCTCAGGCATAACTTCCAAACTCGCAAATGTGTTTTCAAGTCCTAACAGCCTGCTTAAAATCGACGGGTAATTCGGCGAGTAGCTGCAGCGTTGGCTGAGGCTGGTGAAAGGCCTACCTGTCATTTCCTACTGCCACAAGGCTTCTTTGGGGACCACAAATACATTATTATTAAACTTCGGGGGCCCAAGCCTTGAGTTTTCTCACCCAAGTTTGAAAACAAGTTACCGGTCGCATCGCAGTCAAAATCGTCTGCTTCCATATCTATCGCAAAAATAACTTCATTGATATTTATGCAGTACTTATAAATGAGTATTATTTTATACCTGTCTACTCTGTGCTCCCCTTAAACAAACCAGAGCGATGGCTCTCACTGAAGGGGTTTTGCTCATCTCTGCTCCTCGCAGTCATTTTGTTCCACAGGCCATGTAAACGGGATGTACTTAGGAAGGGACTGGCGTCAACAAACTCTTTGCAAAAATCCTGTGTTTTTCCCCTCAAGAATATTAATTTAAATTCTCAGGCTGGCTCTCTTGTCAGAGGTAATCCCGTGTCCCCCCGAATTCAGGAACAAAGGGGAAAAATCGGAACAAGGCCTGGTTTCTTAAATTAGTCAGAGACCCCTTCGTCAAGCCCAGTGCCTCTACCTCACCTTGTGATCGCAGGCAACACAGAAAACACCACCCTAGACTTAAATTTGGCCTTTGGCCTTGAAATCTGAAGTTACTATTTTGTGATATGTTAGCTTTTTAGGCCTCCTTTCCCCTTAGATGTATTTATAGCCCCCAAATCAAACTATTGTCTTTTCAAACACTGATGACATTTTTAAAATGTGTGATATATAGCTAGATGAATAAAATACTTTTCAGAGACGGCAATAAGTGCCAAGGTTATTGCTATGCACACCTCCTCATACCTCCGTGATATGAAATAGAAGCAAACCCCCAGCTATGGTCAGGCTGTGCTCGATACAGATAGATGTGGCATCAAGATGTCTTCAAGCAGTTCTACTCCTCCCTGTGCCCCCTCTGGTTCAGTTTTAAGGATTGCTCCGACGTTCCCAACTTCTCTACAGCCCCAGAGGCGTGAATCACTTGCAGACAAGTTCTTGACCAAAAAATTCGTCACCCGCTCTAGATTTGGGATAAAAGCGGCATGGCATCGCTCCGGGTGCGTGTGTGTCACACCCTGAAATCTGGAGCAGGGCAGAGCGCCGGTGCGTCTGTCTGGAGCAAAACCATCTTCCATGGAGACGCTAGCTTGGGTCCTGGCAAAGAAACACCCACCTGTGCCTGGTGCTGGGCCTGATTTACCAAGCCCTTTCTTTCCTTGGCGCCTGTCCTTTATCCTCGCAGTATCTCGGAGAGGCAAAGCATCGTGATACGCAGCTTCACGGGCGGGTTACTCAGGTGCCAAGGCTCAAGGAATCCATTGAGATGAGGTACGTAAACCCTTCTGTGAAGCAGGTCCCCAGAGATTCGATGAAAAGTATATGGGAGGGCTGTAGCGAGACAGCCTGCTCTGCCCGAGTCCTGTTCCTGGAATTTGCTACTGGCCGCCTCAGGAGCACAGAGGCTGTAGGAAGCATGAAGCCCACAGCGTAAATAAAGTTTAGGCTCTTTAATTGTGGCCTAAGGGTCTGTGGTGGAGCAAGGACTTGAATGCAACAGTTTCAGGTCCCAAAGAATCATTTATTTCTGCATATGCCCATTAAAGTATTTGGTATGTGTAATTTATTAAATTCTTCATACTCTTTTCAGTTATGTTCAGTTTCCTCTAAAGGTAAAAGAGGTGGTCATTCAGAGCATCCTCTCTCTCCCATATGTTTCCTATGTCCCCTGGTTCCTTGATCGCTTTCTCTCCCCTTTCTCTGTTCTTGTGTGTCTCCTTTTTTCCATCTGCATTTTCCTCCAGCAGCACCCATTTCCTGTGGGTTTCATCACCACCCCCACCCTGCTTCCATCTGTTGAAGAGATCAGCCACGAAGTTAACTTGCAATTACACTACCAGTGAAATTACACCAACACGTACAGCGGCATTACCAGGCATTAAAGCGAACGCCCCGGTGAAATTAATGGGGGTGGGGGGGGAACTCATCCCTCTCACAAACAGGTTGTCAGCAATCTCAGGTGGGTAAACCAGCAGCTCCTCACGTAATATTGAGGCCAGGGTGCTCTCTCGGTAGCCCAGAGAGGCAGAACTGCTTTCCAGCAGCCCAGCTGACGCTCTGCAGCCTGCATGTGCCATGAGAGGCAGGGAAATACATCAAATGACCGGCCGCAGCTGCGGGCTACGGCTCTGACACCTCTGACAGAGCAGCAATGGGAATTGACTGTAATTTCTCTGTTGCAATGGTCCAGTATAGCTCTACCGACTCAGACTTTTTAATGTGGTGATTTCTCTCTCTGGTATGTAATTTAATGGATTTGTCAATGTTTGTGAGCTGTGCTTTTTTTCTTTCCCCCCACGCAGAAATATAGTCTTATAAAAGTCCAGTTTCGGGATTGGGGCAAAAGATTAGAAAAGCAATTTGAGGTACAAGGTTGGAGGAGCTGTATATGCCAGCAGTTTTCACAGTTACTTTATGTGGTATATTTAATATTGTATAATTTCAATTTATTCTGTCATTTTAATAATGCTTTAATGGGTTGTGCAGACTGATGTATACAGAGCACTGTGCAATGGCATAAAATGCTATAGCTGCCTCCTCGAGTTTTGCTATGTCATTTCTGTGTATGTTATAGTAATAATTTCAACAACCTAATTAGAAATTAATTGCGAATTTTATAAGTTAACTTCTCAGGTAAGCAGAAAAAAGTTCTCTACTTACAGCGAGTGTTAAAATGTAACATTTAAGTAACAACTACATAGGGAAGGAAAATAATTTATGGCTGATTTTACATAAGGGGTCTGCTTTTTTTTCAGCTTTGTCTGTAGTAGAGAACCTGCCACCCTGAGAAAGGCCTTCATCCCCCGTTCCAACTTTAAATAGCGCAGCCAATGCCATGGGGATAAAACTAGGCTGTAAAACAGTAATTAGCCACTCAGATGGACTTGGAAGGCCCATTCAGCCCTCAGCAAGGAAAAACTTTGCTGTGTGCAAAATTTTAGGGTGATAAATGAGACGTCTCTGTTTCTGGTATCCAGAGGGCAGCTATTGATCAAACAATCCAGAATGCTGAGAATTGGGAGGAAATGGGGTAACTGTTCATCCAGCTATCTTTGCCTCACCTGGATGGCAGCCGTGGTTAGGAAAAATTAGTCGTTTGTTGACTGTGTTGGATGGAAGAGACTGCCTCTAACATAAACACGGTTGTGGGAATAGCTGTGCTTTTTCCTTAGGTGTTTGGAAAGCCTTGCCCTGTCCTTTGTGCCTGATGCCCGAAGCAGTCAAACCTGAACTGCGTAGTGCCTGCAAGCCACTGGGATGGCGCTCCTTCCCATAGGAATGGGACAGGGGATTCCTCCCACCGCTTCAGTTTTGCTGTGTTAATGCTGAAGATGATGGAAGCTTATCCAAATTAGCATTTCAGTAACTCGGGTATGGTTAGCAAGGCAACTCCAGCAGTGTGGCGCTTAACACCAACCTCAGACCCACTCAAGAAGCCATGAGTTAAAGGATACAGAGCTCTATTGTGGGGATCACACGGCTCTCCTCCTCGAGGCTAGATGTTGTAAAGCTGATTCAGGTGACCTAAAGCCGAGTCTTTAACTACATTATGACTGTTCATTAAAATGAAACAAGACGGGAGAGTCCAAAAAAAGTAGATAGGTGCACTCACATAAAACTGAGAGAGGCTGGAGGAGGATGCGAGATCTAATCACAGGCTCTAGACTAGGATTAAGAGTAGAAAGCCAGTGGGACTCACAATCTTTTCTTTGTGGTTTGTTTTTTTTTTTAAGAGATAAACATCTGCTTCCCTTTTATGAGGATTTCTGATGGAACATTGTCCATAAACCTGCAGCAATTTCTGGACTCCTGTGAGGAAAACATAGCTCTATGTGTTCGTCTCACCAGCGTATCATTCTGGAAAATGAGAAAGCTGCCTGGGTAGAGGCAGTAGCAGATCCCCGTTCTAAACCATGTTCTTGAAGTACAAGGATAGATGGCTCTCAACACTAATAATGAGCAAGATCTTGCTTTTTGTGTGCTTCATTTTCTAAAGTACTTTAATAGGAGGGAAAGCATAAAAATCATATTTGCTCCAGGTAGCAGAAATCCCACAGTCATCATCTATAGTGCAGTCCTGTTTTCCAAGGGCTGAAAATAATAACGTAACACTTGACAAGAGGTAGCATAAAGTCCAGGAAATTGCGGAGTGTATTCAGATGTCTTCAAATGCTGCAAAGGCTTCTTTTTCTTTTCTTTGATGAGCTGTAAGAGAAAGAGGAAGTCTTCAAGTCACCTGCACTTCCACACGTGGGCCAGATGCCTTCATCCATGGGAACTGCCACGTGGATATTACTGACATCGCACTTAGAGCTGCAGTGTGTGTGTTGCAAACCAATGAATTGCTTGCTGCGTGTCTGTGGACATGGTAACGAACCTCCATCTCAAATGGACACTCTCTTTGGTTTGGTGGATATGACTGAGAAAGTACTTGCAAATGTGCAGTGGCTAGAGTTTGCCATTTTCAGTGGGAAAATGCATACAAAATGTGCTTATTCACCAGCCAGCCTACACCTTTGTTACGGGTTGGTTTCAGTTTGCCCAAAGCCAAGTCCACAAAATATGGAGTGAAGAAGGAGTATAATGGAATTAATAAATTTGACAAAATGCATCCAAGCAAATGATGCTGAAGCCACTGTTTAAACTTCCCCTCGTGTGGAGATCTAGGAAGACAGTAGTCAAGGAAGAACTTGGTAATTCTCTGTTTTGATGGGAAGAGATACCTAGAGGAAAAACATGCTTTTCCAGGTCTGAAGACAGTTAGCTTTGGTAGCTTTCTACATGGGAGTTTTTCATCCTAACATATTTTTTCTTTATTAGCCAACAAAAATAACAGAATAATAGCTACCTCCTATTAAAAATTACTGGGGGAGGCAAAGCAGTGCTTATAATAGAGTTATTGCTGCAACCTTAATTAGGGCCTAATGCCAAATACCTCTGTGAAGAAAAACAAATCAATGTAACAGTGCTTTCCCATTACCTTTTGTTGGGGAAATGAAATGTCACAAAATATTTTGCACAATTCCTGTTGGGTACCAGGGCATATGGGACTGATTTGCAACAGAAGACAAAAGGATTTTGTTTAAAACTAGTGCAGGTAGACAGACAAGAGCTGGAAGTGAAGTTTAAAATCTGTTTTCATTTTCTAATCACAGCAAAGGATGAAGCACTTACCAACTATAAAATTTGAAATATAGTATAGAATCTGACTAGACTAAATGTAGTATACCTACTTCCCTTTTTCACCCAAATAGACATTGTTTCACCTAAACTGAAACTGCTCTGGAAAGTCAAACCACGTCATTTAGTCTTGTGCTCTATGGTCCTGCACGTTTAAAGTGATTTTTGTCCACATACTGGCAGCTGAAGAACCCCACCTCTGTTGGAGTGGGTAGGTGTTTCGCAGGCTTCCTTTCAGCGGGTCACATCCCAAGCATCTTATTCACTTTTTCCTCTATCTGTACTCAAGCACAGAGGAGTTTATCCACATAAGGGCTGACTAAATACTGAGCAAACAGTTCAGAATTTGGCTGTCTTTTATAAATAATGATTCAAAGGTTTGATTTAGCTACAGATGAGCCTGAGCCACAAAAATTGCATCTGGCTCCTAACTGTGTCAACTCCCATGGCAGAGAATTTTTTTTCCCAACATGTTTTATTTCAGCCAAAGCTTGGCCTGAAAGTTCATGCAGAAAGACAAACTGTGAATCAGAAGTCCGTATCAGTGCTCCGGGTGAAGTGCGTACCAAGATAGCCCGCGGCCACATGCCAGCTTGCCATTGACCTTTTATCTGCATAAATAGTCATGACCTTTGGGCTGCTCAAATTAGTGCTAGCTGCTCGAGCAGTCAAGTATCACAACCCTGTTCTGCTCAGGCCGCATCTCTTTGCCTCTAACTGCTCATGCCGGCTCCTTCGCTGGGCAATGGAGGTAGGTGGGGGCACGGGGCAGCTTTCTTACCTCTGTAGGCATCCTCTGCCTTGGAGGAAATCCATCGCTGGCTGGGTAAGACCGTTCTAAAGCCTCACTACGTCGACTGAGCCACACTGGGAAGAGCGAATGAAGGAAATGACGATCCGCCTTTAGATTGACACTTTTCCATAGAGCACAATAAACTTTCGCTTTTGCTCTTGCTTTAATTTATCGAGTCTGCTCATTAAAACCTCAAATCAGGGCAATAAGTCCTAAAAGAGTTTTAAAATCAAAAGAAATAAATTGTTACCAAAATAGTTATTCTTTTGCCAAGCATCAGAAGTGAGTTGTTTTGCTTAAAAACTGTAGTAGATCACTAAATCACAGATCTCTCTTTAAAATATAATCTACTTTTTATTCAGTGGACTGTAAGATGTAAGGGTTTAATGCCCATTATTGTCTCAGTAGACCAGAGCTAGCATGCTCTCTCATGTAAATAAACATTTAGCCCTCTTTCAAAATGCATCATTTGTGTCCCTGAAACCACAGGAGTTTTAGTTATTTTTGGAAATAGGTATTTGCACAGTTTTACAAGCACTTTTTTTCCAATTGTTTAGAAGAGAACCTTTGGTTGCTTAAATGATAATATTGACTACGCCTTGGAAAAAAAGAGTGTGATACTTTTAATGATATGAAGTAGGAAAAAAATACAAACCTTTTCAAGGTTCTCCAAGACGACGACTGCACAGATGTATTTCAAAGGGAGGTTACTATCCCTGAAATTTGCTCCAAAGCTCTTTTTTTCTGGTTTCCTTTAACTAGAGCTTTTTTTCTCCTTGGCTGTTTCAGTCATGGGATAGCAGATACCAAGTGCGTTTTTCAACCTGTTGTACATTGTCCGTACAATGCTTTAAAAATTCGGTTGACTCCCATTATACATTCTGGAGACATTTTCAATTGCACCCAGGAAAACTGTCAGGCAAGCAGTGAGACAGCCAGTCACTAATCTCCGTGCTTTTAAAATGAAATTTGAGAGAGCCATCCTGCAAGTAAGAGTGGGAGCTGCATGTGGAAGCACACCCCTGCCGCCTATGGCAGCCATGTTGGAAGGGAACTCATCATTCTGCTTCGTCAGGTCCTTCAGCTCCGCACCAGGGTCTAGCCCACAGTGGGCAGGGTGCGCTGAGTTTCACCACGCGTTTTGGGAATACCTTCTCACTGGAAGGGCTACAATGCCACCCGCATGGTCCTTGGTCAGCCACCCAAAAAGCAAATGTCCTGCCTCTCTCCCAGGAGGATGGTGTGGACAAGGGACACGAGCTCTGAGAACAAGTCAGGAGGGTGCAACGCCTGCAGACGTGTCTTTATGGTCTGCCATTGGAGCGGGTGCAAGAGAGGATAAGGGCTTCTTGTTCTTATTTCTGTGAGCAGTTGCACGGAAACAAGACCCTATGCCTCTCAAAGCCCATTTGCCAAATTACGGCATCTCCCTCTAGTTATACCATAGAGAGGGTGTTTATGTTTCACCGGAGAAGCACGTGAAGGGAGGGTTGGTCTGCAGCCTTCTCCTCTGCAGCTACCGAGCCCCTTAGGCACAAGCTGCGTTACAGCTGCAGGGAGGAAAAAATGTGGGCTACCCTTGCTGAAACATTGGCAGCACATCACTGTTTACAACTGGAATTCTTGCTGCCTGCTTTTACCAATGACAACTCAGGACAGGAATAGGAAACTTCACATGATGATGAGGTCAACTTTTTTTCACTTGTCCGGTGCCCCCCGACGAGGACAAAGCTGCTGAAGTTAGAATTTATGATTGCTTGCAAAAAAAAATGAGCTCGAACCACAATTTTGAGCTGGCTCTTTTGTGATATCTTTTATAGCACTTCCAACAGCACACTCATTTGAAACTTTGAAAAGCAATTTGGTTTGCTTTCATTTCTTCCTCATTTCAGCTCTCCCGCCTTGATTATCTGCGGCCATACCAGCAGCAGTTTTAACTCGAGCCTTTCTCGAGTAAATGAGAAGGCAATGCGTGTGTTTGCAAAGTGTGTTTAACTTGTGTCTTCCATCGGTGATTAATATTAAATCTATTGAGCTACATAAATAAGTAATTCACTTACAAACCTGTCAAAGCAATAGTAATTTCTTCCCCTCAGAGTTTGCAGCTCTGAGGTGTTCCTCCTAATGGTTTCATTTCCTTTTGTGTACCTGGAGGATAAAACCGGTCAGGTAGACAACTTTTCACATGTGGAAGAGGGAGAGGGCTGCTCAGCTCTTGTTCTCCTCTGCCCCCAGCCCGCTACGTGCAACGTACATCAACGTGCATAAAAAAAAGTAGAGTGGAAATAAAATAACCGCTTTACATGTCACTTCTGTTGTGGTGGTTTGTGCATGCGAAGTAGGCTCCTGCTTGGCCTTCTGGTTTGGATCACAGCCCTGTAAAATAATTTCTACCAAGAGACTAGGGATCTGTTTCTGTTCTCATGCAAATGAAATTAGTGGAATTACGTAAGCATAAAACCAGGGGCAAATGGGAGGAAACTCTTGTTTGCTCTATTGTGCTTTTAAAGAGTCGGGCTCCTTAAGCACAAGGAAAGCGATGCTCTGGTAAAAGATTGGAAGCGTGTCATCAGGCATCTGGCCTTGGGAGGACTAGCCATGACACTGAAGACTT
Organism: Larus michahellis; assembly: GCF_964199755.1. Lineage (NCBI taxonomy): Eukaryota > Metazoa > Chordata > Aves > Charadriiformes > Laridae > Larus > Larus michahellis. The sequence goes on from NC_133898.1 coordinate 35,773,315, forward strand.
GGAAGCCACATGATGCATACGGATAGCTGGGTGTCAAAGGGTGGCTTGAAAGAAAATAAACTCCCCAAGCTGGGAAGCCCCTTAGAGCTAAGGAAAAGGAAACACTAAGGAAGAGGGTGTGGGGGTCTGAAATCCCATCCCCTCTCGAGCTTGTCCAGGTGCCTATGTCAAAGCTACAGGGAAGGGTCTCCTTATAGCCAGGAATCCTTTTCTAAAAATAATTCTGTAGGATCTCTCTTTGGAAGCGATGATGGGAGTGCTTTCCCTCAAAACCCACCCCAGCACCATTTCAGGCTGTGTGCTGTACTGGTACCGGGGCTAAAGCTCTTTATCCGTGGGAATTCTCCTCCCTCCACCATTAGCTGCATATGTAAAGCCCTGCATAAGCCATTGTAGTCTCTGGGATCTGGGGGTGGAGAGAGGAATGGAAGAAATCTTGTAGCAGAATATATTTAGCTTCCATCTCTTCCAGGATGCTCCTTCACACCTCTCAGTTAAGCGCATCCAGCCCTGTACCGAGCCGTGGAAACGCAGCAGAACCAGCAGAGCTTTCTGCCTCCATGAAGGGGCCTGGATTTATATTTCAATAAAGCAGCCTCAGTACTGAAAACATAAAAGGGACCCCCCAAGTTATTTGACAAAAGACTTTTTAAACACAGTCCACGGGAGAGAAGCTAAGTTAGTTCCTAATACTATTCAGCTATACTGAAAGGAAAGTAAAATTTTACGGCTGTGCAGAAATAAAAAATGGGATCAAGATTATTGGCTAAAAGGGCAGAAATCACATTTACTAAGCTGCCTTTTGTCTGCGATGTTTGGTCTTTACTGTTTTTCACTTAACAAGACTGCAGAACTTATTACTTGTCCTTAAGGAGTGCTACTGTACGCAGGGAGTATCCGGCTCGTGCTGATCTGCTGTGACCAAAATGCTGACATTTTGCAATGGACGTTATTCATTGCAGCCGCTTTGACTGAGGGCATTTCATATGGAAACAATCAAGAGGCAGAAAACATATCATAACAAAGGAATGAGAAGGAAGATCAGGAAATACAAGCAGATTGGATCAGTCTCTAAAAATGGATACCGTATTTACTCCTAGCGATTATAATACATCTAAGACTTGAATTACCACAGGAGAGCAGACATGACTCCGAATTGTAGATTTTCTTATGCAATCTAGGAGGAAACCATTCCCTTTAATGATGAATGCAAAATGTAGGTCCAGGATAGAACAAAATGTGACTTATTTCATATGAGTGCAGAATGGAGGGAGCCTGAGGATAAAGTGTTTAAAAAGTGGTCACAACAGGAAATTACAGAGAAATAAAAAGCAAATAGGAAATAAAAAAATATAGTCCGTGTGCATTTCCTTAAACGCAAGGGGGAAATGTAAATGTACGTTGCAGAGCACTCACAAAGATTTGCACATCTTCTTGAGACCCATCTAAATGCAACTGGAAACAAAAAAGGGCTAAAGAACAAAATTCATTTCTAAGAGGTGTGTAGTCTTACAGGCAGGAAATACCCAGGGGAGGGTTTTTTTCCCCCACTACTATGAGAGAATGAGCGAGGTAATTACTGGAAAGCATATATTGCAATAAAGAATTCTGAAACACTATTTAATACTTCTGTCTGGTTGAGTAACTAAATGAACAGAATATCAGCTCTAAGCAATGTGAGGTAGACAAGACACTGGCAGTCATACACAGCTGGGAGCCAGGATGTCCATGTCCCTCAGTTCCTAAAATAATCATCTGTATTTGCAGGAAAGTTTGGAAATCACTTTCAGTAGCTGCCAATACCAGGTCTGTGAGTGCCATGACTGCCATGCCTCGGTGCTCTGTGCATACTTGCACACAGGATTTCAATGTGTCCCAAAGCTCGAGTGAATTTAACTTGAAGTTGCACTGTTAGGCGACAGCAAACTGCCATCCAACTCCGCCCTCTTGACCACTGTCTAGGAGACTGATTTCCATTGCCGCTGAAATCAATTTCAGTTGTATGACTGACCTCACTGGAGCCAGGATTTGGCTTAATGTCTCGATGTGAGCAGCTAATGGTTCTGCTGACAGTAGCTTGGAGCTGCCCTACGTCAGAGCAGAAATATTTAATGCCTTGCGACTGGATGAATACCCCATTCATGCTATCAGCTTACCTGGCAAAGGGGATATCAGGTGTTGATGCCTTCATTCCGGTTCAACCACCCTACTTTCCCCCTTAAATTCCACTAATGCCTAACTGGAAGGCACCTCACTTCTTCAGGAGGCTGAGAACTGCGCAAATGCGCACTAAAACCGTCTTTAATCACTCAGGGCAACCGCTGAGGTTGCCAGCTGGAAATCCATGCCATTTACAGTCCTTTCCCAACTTTGGGAAATGCTTTTGCCTAAGCAGCAGGGAAGCGGAGCGTGGCCAGAGGCGAGCGGTTGGGAGAAGGGGTGACCCTGCGCGGGACGGCACCTGCATCCATCTACCATCTGGCCGCAGAAAGCAGCGGCTGCAGAACGGGTAATCCTGGGGGCCACCGGCATTTTAGAAAGAGCTACATATTTGACATAGTTTCTCCAGAAGAGCCCTTTAAATAGTAAAACTTTTGCACATTTGTATTCAGAGCTCTTACGATTTTATTTTTAAAGGGAATGTAGGTGTTCACGAACAGTGGGTGTGAGACTGACAGCACTAGACCAGAGCTCACCATTTGCAGGATAACTGCTGCATCGATTACTATGCTGCAAACTCCTGTAATGAAAATACCCAGGATTGAGAGGGTCTTCCCATCCCCGGGCTTAGTTTGCCTTTGTTCTTGCAGCTGAAGCTGCCCCAAAGGGAACCAGCCGCTAAGACGGCCCATGCACGTACGTGCGTTTCTGTGTGTGTGTGTTCGAACACTTGCTAGAACAGACGCAAGATTATCAAGCCCTACAGACATTAATTACTTTTAAGCTTTAGCAATGCATTTGGGTTTTGCACTCCATTGCCACAGAGGTAGCTTCTCGCATGACATCACGAGTTCTCTGACACATTCTTAAACAACATGTTTGGGGCTATTTTTTTCTTTATTTGCTGCCTTATTGTTCTTAAAAATAAACAGCTTAGACTCAATACCTAACTTTGGAAATATCAAAGGTCCTTACCAGGTTTCCAAGGATTGGGAAGACACCCAAAAGCACACGTGTTGATCTCAAAGGAAACACCAAGTACTCTATTTTCCATAGCTGGGGTAGCTTATGCCTCTAAGCATCATTTAATAGGTGACTCTGCAAATGAGAACCATCACGCTGGGTTTCCGACCCTTTCTCCCACTCAGAAACACCTTCTGAAAAAAACTCCATGACAGAATCTCTCTGACCATTTAAAAAGCCTCTTTTTATTCCTTACCTGTTCCTTGGGCCGTCTATTCTGCACACGATAAGGTCAGGAGTGGTGCCAATACAGCATAGAAACTTTCCCTTTTTTGAGGTATGCTACATGTACTACTAAATTAAGTGAGTTCCTACATTTTCCTCCAAGACTATAGGCATGCAATTTCCTTCCAGCTGTTTCTCTGAATCTTCCAGTCCTCATACATTAATGTGCTTTGTCTTTTGGTACGAGTTATTAGGACAAACTCTTCTTTAGCCTATATTTTATTTCTTTGCTTCCTTTGAATAATTCAGGGTCAAGTTATAATTTTCCGTCGCTGGCTCTAGTCTTGCACAGAGAAGAGCAAAATTCTTCTCATTTTTATCATTTTTTTCCCCCCCAGCTAATTGGAGTGGTTTCGTTAACATGCTATGCTTGTACACTCAGCCCTCTGCTAACCGTCTTAAGAGTTGTTTTTTTCCTTGCACGTTCCGTGGGCAAAATCAGAGGTGGATCAAAGCACCGCGCCAGTTATGGATGCTAGAGGAAATGTAGGCAGGAGCTGGCTGGCACAGGGTCCCTCTGAAGTCCCTCTAGCATCTGCCTGCCGCATCATGGTGGGCTGTGGTCGGGCATCAACAACTGGAAGAGACTGGTGCTTCGGACCTGCCTTTTCACGCTCCACCCAGGAAATCTGATTTCCGAACTCCATCTGCTTTCATAGTGCTAGAAAATTCTGTCCTACAGACAGAAATTCTGTTGTAAAAGAAATATAAATGTTGTTATGCAAACAGATCAGGCCTGAGCCTCTGAACTAACTGCGAGCCCAAAGACTGGGGTTGGAATGATCCAAGGTTTGTCCCTGCAGAGAAACCGTACGCAAAACAGCAACGGAGCCTCATGCTGCCAGGTCACCTAAGGCTCCTTGTGCGTTCTTCTGATTTTATGGTGGGATCTTTTGTGGTGAGTTTCAGCCCTGCCTGCCTTCTGTTCATTTATTTTTATATTTTTTTTTTAAGTACTTTTGCTGTAGTCAGTTCTCTGCAGCACCGTTTTCTCTCCTTTGAATTGACTGAGAATCTGGGTTAAAGTGACTGAATGATGTGACAACAAAGGAGCGATTGTCATCAGGTCCAAAGGATTTGATATGCTGTTGGTTATAAAACGTACTCGGACAGCCCAAGTTGTGTGCCAGATTAATATTTGATGTCATTGGATTTGACTGGCTGTAACCGAAAGAGCTGGGGCCATTGTTGGGAAAATGGCCATCTCCCTTTCAGGGGGAAGTTAGGGCTCGTAGGAGCTGACAGCCTGACAGCCCCATCTTCCATTTACCCAGAAGCGCCAGTCGGTGTGAGCAATGACAGTGCAAGTTTCCCCATATTTAATCACAGATAGGTCAAATTCTCTTTGCAATCCCTAGGTATTGTGCGTGCTTTCTATTATGAGCAACAACTTTACTTCTTCCAGCAGTTTAGAGGGTATCAGTGCATGGCTCCTCTCTCGTCCTCCTCCATCCCCACCTCTCCTAGTGGCAAGGCAGAAGCAATAGCCCACTTTCTCCAGGCGAGACAAGAGGACCTGTACCGATCTGCCTCAGCCTCCTCCGCTTATTTGGTAGTGGCAGGCACTATTTAATCATGGTCACAGTCGGTGACAGCGACCCATACATCGAGGGAGGGGAAGCTGGAAGAGTGCAGTTGGAGGGTGCATGTCTGGCACAGTGAAACAGCCCAAACACAGGCTCCATGGAAAGGCCCCCACAGCAGGATCTGCTCCTAGCATCAGCCTTTCAGCAGGAGGATTCTGGCTTGATGCCTTGCAGTATTGTGCTGGGCACCACATAGTGCTAGGGGAGTGCAGGGAGAGTCATGCCAGAGGGCAGAATTTATCCCACGTAACATTCATGCGTTTGCTGCCATTATTTGTTAAGAGCCATTAAACAACACCTAGGATCCAGACATTTAACTCTGGCCCTAGCTACATGTGTGTGAGACCCCCGCTACGTAGCCCATACAGCTATACCGTAGCCCAATATGCTCAGAAATCCTAAACTCTCTTGCATAGAGAGAAAACAATTTTGGGCTGCATCATCAACACTGTCCTAAATGGCCCTGTTTTGTTTGCCTGATGATCCCTTGTCTTAAATTACCCAAAATATCTCTAGGCTAATGAGGACCATGCGCCAATGACACTTCATTTAAAACTTGGGGGGGAAGAAGTCGGGGTTGTGGCACGTAGATATTAAAAAAATAAATCAAATAAAACTTGGCATTGTAAATGGAAATCAATGGACTGCAAAATTGTATTTGTTCTAGCTGGCTAGAGTACTCGCCGAGTTCCAAGCTGTTTGTCCCTTTCCGAGGAGAGAGAGGGTCTGCTCCGTTTGTGCTATAGTTGCAAGGCTGTTGTGAAATAAGACTTGGACCTTTCCACCTTCAAAGCAGTTTATGCATACAAGAAAAAAAATTAGCCTCACAACATCCCACCAGACGCAAATCCCAGGCCTCGTTTACAGGGAGAACGAAGGGAGAGTGGATATTGTGTCTGAAGCCAGGAAGCAAGTCTCTGTTAGAGGTGAAACATTTGGCTCCCAATCCCATTCTGACTACGTCCCTCTTAAAATTCTTTCAGTATCTATGAACTGCAGGCAGCATAGTATCTGAATAATAATAATTAATGATAAAGCACTGCAGTGGCTCAGGGTAGCAGGTAGACAGTTGCCCTGTAATTCCCCGTGGCAGCTGGCTAGCTGTAGCTTTCAGCTCAGGGTGCCTGACGACGTCACTGGGGCCAGAGTTGCTTCTCATCTGCACTGCCCTGAACTTTGCTGCTTTTCTGCAAATATGATTCTTGATCTCTTTATAAATCTTAAGAAAACTGTGTATGACCTAGAACTCTGCTCAACTGAAACATTTGCCTATTACCATGTGGAACGAATAAAAATATTCCTGTTATGAATGGCCCCTTATCACCAACATATCTACAATATCTGCCTTTTGTCTTCTTCCCTATTCTGTGATGTTGATAATGATGATTATTCATACTACACGTAGAAACAAATAGCATTTCTTATATGTTCTCATTGACTCTCAGTCCCTTATAATTACCATATAAAAGCTAAATTATTCTAAGGATTTTTATCACACTGAATTGCATTGATCCAAAGCCCTCCAAAACTCTTTTCCCAGGATTTTCACATGTACAGTCCTGAGAACCAAAGTTTTCATTTGACTTTCCAAAGACTGCGGGGTTTTAAACTCATCACCTTGAGGATGGGAAGCCAATCAAATGTACCTTGTGAGGCTGAAGAAGGTTGTTTTCAGGCTGCAGAAGGTACAACTGGACAGGAAGGGTGGGAACTGGAATAAGACCTCCCAGTTCTGACAAGAGGATGAAGTGAAAGCTAAAAAGAGGAGACAGGTAAAATGAGCACAGCTTATTCTTTGAAGTCCGAACAGGTGATGCTTGAAGTTAGAACAGTGCAGTAAAAGAGTATTAGAACAAAATACAAAGAGCCTGGAGTTTGTGACTGTTAGCTCTATCTGCAGGAGATGCCTGTTCCAGCCACCAGGGCTGTCCTACCAAAGAGGTGTGTCTTCTAAAACCGTTCCCCAAAAATTTTAACCGTGTGGAGTATGCTATGCAAAGCAGTTATCAAAAAATAGATACTAGCTCTGTCCTTGATATTAAATAGGATCAGTTGGCTTGCTGCAATCAAATATGAAAAAAAAGAGCGTTCATTACGAATGTGAATTTACATCTCCTCGATTGTAGAAATGATCAGAAGAATATCTCATTTAAAATTAGCATTCTTTAAGTAAGGCTTAAAAATTGGGTTGATTGGAGAATAATAGCCTATCCAACTCTTTGCTGCCCTCAACTCTTGCATGTATTTATTACCAAAGTCTTTAAAAGAAGAACTTTTTCTTAAGAAATGTATAGACCATTATTATTTTCAGCCATATCAGTTACACAGCCCTAATCAATTTGGGGTGAGAGTTATTTTGGGTTGGTTCCATTGGGGCGAGAATGCTGATGGACTTGGGTAACTCCTTACATCAGTGCCCTTGATTAACACTGAAAGCACAAAGCCCTTTGTCCTTGAACTTTTAAACCAAAGGCCAAGCAAGAAGCAGGAGTTTTGTTTGCAGTTTCAAGCGTTTTTTGCTTGAAAGCACTGTGTCCAAAAATCCCTCCCTCGGCTTTTGTTTGGGGTCATGCTGGTGGGGGCTCCTCCAGCTACACCTGGGCCTTCTTGGCTCTTTTCTGTCTCCCTTCTGCCCCACAAGGAAATTGCTGCAATCAAGTTGATCTCTACCTTAATGGGTAGGTTAGCCCCCAGCCAAACCATCCTGCTGCGCAGCTGAGACTCCTGAAGAGCCTTACGGAGAGCCTGCCCAGCTCCAATTGTCTCAGTTACCTGCAAGCGAAAGAACGGTTAATTATTCTGTTCTCACCTGAATGGTTGGCATCTGTCAGGAACATCAGCCCGAGCCTGCAGGATATACTGAATCCTTTCAGAAACACCCTAAACTCAATCACTATTGTTATAAATGTTGTCCCACCACTCCTGCTGCTTCCTGAGACCTTGGCAGGAGAGCTGGGGCTCCAGTATCATCCAGCCCAGCACCAGGGGCTGCCCACACTTTGTACACCCCACTGTCATTTCCAGTCACTGCTTTTCAGAACAAGAGGTATGAGGCCGTGGGGAACTCTTTAGGGGTTGACTTTGCTGCTCCTGCTATTATTTGACTTCAAACTAGTATTATCTGTGATGGCTTTTTGCCTGTCTCCATCTTCCTGACGTGCATAGCTAGACACTACAGTGCAAATGCTGTTAAATGGGAACCTACTGAAGACTCTCCTGGGCTCCATCATGCCCAGATGTCATCTGCCATGAACTTGGGCACTCCTCAATGCTACCACCCTTGCACCGTGCTCACCAGGCTGGAGACAAAGCTTTTGGTTGCCCTGTGGACAAAAAGGAAATTTATTTTCTTCTTTAGAGGCTACATAGAGAGCAATATGCGTTATTATGGTAAAGGAGAAGGTTACCTGCAGTATATGGACAAGCTCCATCTGTCAGCATAAAACGTTCATAGAGTGTATGCTGAAGGAAAGGCATATATTTCTTGGGGATCATAGTCTTTCTTTTTGTCTTTTCTGGTTCAGTGGTTTCTTACTCCATTTCTTGTCTGTTGGCAAACTATTTTCACTTATATTTCAGAGGAAATGTGCTGAATGGCAGATCACAGGCTAGTCACTCAGCTGATGCCAACCGACATCTGTACATTGAGCTAAACCAAGTGATCTTTGGCCCTAACAGAAGGAAAAATCAACTATATGTACACAACACATTGACACACAGAGGGCAGGGGGGGGGAGGAAAAAAAGAAAAAAAGAGCAAAATCCAAACAACAGAAAAACCCAAGCCACAGCACTCCAAAGATTATAAGTAACTAGGCAGAACAAAGGTCTATACCTAAATGCTAAAGATCAATGTAAGAGTTTTTTTATGGCTGATAACATACCGTGCCCCACTGCCAGGCCGAGGACTTTTTATAGCCCAACAAAACCTAACAATCAGCTTTTATGCAGCATGTGTCATAAAAAAAAAAAAAAAAAAAAAAAAAAAAGAGAAAGTGCTCTACCAAGAAGGTCAATATTGTTATCGCCATTTCTCAGAAAGGAAAGCTGAGCAGCAGAGAGTGGAGGTAACTTGCCCAAGGTGCCTCACATAGACGGGTGTAGAAGTGCAGAGGAAGACTTCCCAATCCCAGTCCAGAAGCAAGAAACAGTTACAAAAAGGCCAACCTTGCTGCACTGGGGCGGTTACACACACCACTCTTGTATACAGTAGGAACATTTCCTAAACGCTAATTCAGCCCCACCGACTGCGCTGACAGCGCCTGCGGCAGCCAGGACCATGTCTACGCTCGGGGACGGGCAGAGGAACAAGTTCCTGCACCGTCAGCTGGAGTATGAAATTACAGCACTTCAGCTGCTTTGCAGGAACGGCCGCGTGCGCCCGGCCGCCGCCGGGAAGGCGAGGTGCTCATCCTTCAATGAAGCGGTGTAAACCACACCGGTGCTGGGGGAAGGACCCAGGAAAGGACAGGTTAGGAAGAAATCCATAGAATGGTTTAGGTTGGAAGGGACCTTGAAGATCATCTGGTTCCAACCCCCCTGCTGTGGGCAGGGATGAATCTACCCTGTTCAGCTATGCCAGCTGGAGCATCCTTACCACACTTCTCAAACCCCAGGACGCAGCTGGGAGCTACGACACCAGTGCCTAAGGCAAACCCGGCATGGCATTTGGAGCTGTACAGGGCCAGTCCCTCTGCAGAGCAGCCCCAGGGAAGGAGCCAGGCTCCTGACCCCACGGGACCACTCATCGACCCAAGGTCCCACTCCTGAACTGGCCCAGGAAGCAAGTAAATGACACAGCAACATTTATTGTTTGTTTGTTAACGTGAAACTTACGGAGCAATTAAATCCAGCGCAATAAACACTGGGTACTACAAAATGGGAGATAACCCCCCCCCCCCCACACACACACACACACAGGGGGAGTGGCAGGTTCCTTTTCTTGGTCCTAGTCTAACTCTTTGCCTGTGAGGAATGGATCATCCAATTGGGAAAAGCCTTGCTGCATGTGCCCCTAGCCTGGCCTCCCTCCTGCGCCCTGCCGGGGAGCAGAGAGTGAACCTGTTGCCACAGAGTTGAGAGTTCTCCACCAGGGAGAGAGGACAGGATTGCTCTCCCTTTCCTTCTGCATGTGCGGGGAACAAAAAAAAAAACCACCAACCTCCCAGGATAACTCATTAACCCAAATTACCTTCCGTTCTTATCTCGCTCTGCTGGTAAGTCGCACTAATGGCCTTTCAGGAAGACTTTGAGAACCCTGCAAAGGTCCTCCACGTGACTTTTCAGACTTGTTGGAGACCTGCCAGTGCCTGTTCCTTTACTGGACCGAGCAACCCCAGCAAGGGAAGCCGTAGCGCAGGGCTTGCCTCTTCTTTAAGGCTGCTCCATTTCCCTCCGGTTTACCCTGCGTGAATCACAAACTGTGGTTTCCACGTTTAAATCCCATCCACACCCTCTGCAGCCAGCTGCCCTGTTGGCCGGTCTGCCTTGCAGCTCGATGTGGGAAAAACCTAGTAGCGGTTAGTCACCCGATAACGATGTATATAGCACAATGTGCATCTATATGTTGTCATGGAGATGCCATAGGATACATCCCAGGGTTTTTCCGGTTGGGTTTCTTCTGCATCACACATTTGCACAGAAATTAGGTTTTGATGAAAATATAGTACCCAAAGTTTTCCAGAGCATAAGTGGAACATAGATCTGTGTCAGAGCAGATCAGGTCACCTTTTTCATGATAACTTGCATGGGCCTTATTTTTTTATTTTCCATTTAAATTGCTCCTGATTTTATATCCGCATAACATCACCAAGTTCCGAGAATTAAACTAGTCGAAAATAATTGAGAGGGAAAAGAAGCAGGCCATATGTTTTAAGAGCAACAATTAAAAAATGCAAGATGACACAATGTAATAGACTTCTGCTAACACAGTGGGAAAAAAATAACCAGTCAGGAATTGCCCTTAACAGTTAACCTGAGACATCTGAAACATCCATCATTTCCCACCTTTGCCTGTTGTTTTTAAGATATGCAATTTTATTGTTTGTGTCCACCTTATTTTTTTTTCCTGTTAATGTTCTCACAAATTTAATAACAGGTATTTTCAGTTAAATGGGGAATTATTTATGTTTTTTTAAAATCTTTTAAAAGGAGGAAGAATTATCCATTTCTAAATCACACCTTCTCCATAAAAGGTGGATCACGTGGCCAATGGAAATCATATTCCAAAGAGTGCAGTAAACGCCTGCAATCAAACAGGCCAAGGACCTATCAGCTAATTATGTAACCAGACGCGAACTTGAGAAGCCACCGCCAGCTCACAACCTGCAGACCGTCTTCAATCTGAGCATTTTCCAAAAAAATACCGTCTTAGTCTTTCTACGTAACATCCTTACGCTATAGCTTTTGTATCTGTCCGCACAGTTAAACCTCTCACCTATCCAAGCTCTTGTCTAATTTTGCTAGATGAATTTTTTTTAATTGTGCTTGCAAGTGACAGTCAGCCGTTGGCCTCCTTCTGAAGTTATTCAGATTTGAGATTACTCTAGAGAACCTGCTGCATTTTCATACCACCACTAGCGCAGATCCACTGCCTGAGAAAAGCTCCCTTGTGTCTGTTGACATGAATAATCCCCAACATTTTTAATATAGGCTGCCTTTGCCAGTTGGCTGACACTTGTGCTATGCCGTGAATAAAAGCTATTTGATGACAGTTGAGAAATGGATGTGAGATGCTTGCTGCTATATTTCCTCTGCTGGATGGGAGCTAGTCCCTATTGTTTGTCATGTGCAGGAATGTAAAGATGTTCAAGGCAACTTGAATGCAGCCAGCGATGATGTGGTAGCGCAGGGCAATACAGAGATGCGAGACCCAAACCCTCTTCTAAAAGCCCGCTGCATATTTACATTGCTCGAATGGCTTTGCTGCCTATAGGAAGTTTAAACGCTATAAGTTTAAATAACGTGCATTTTTGTGCATTTGCCTAGCTAGAGCATCCAAACTGTGCCTTCACATCAACATATAAAAGATTCCTCTTATTACCCAGCTAGAGAAAGTTTAGGTTTTTTTCCATGTATTGTATAAGCAAGAGGATTAATAACGAACGGTTACTTACCAGCGACTGCTGCTCTTCAAAAGAGCCTTGTGTGTTTGTATCTGTGGGGTGCGCGCTGTGGGAGAACCACAAACTCCTGGTGCGAAGAACATGCACTCCAGGAAAACCACATGGGACAACAGCTCAGGTGACTCTGCATGAGCGTGTGTGGGCTGTTAGTGCTAGCAAGGAAGAAGAAGATAGGGATTTAAGGCAGAGTTGACAGAAGAAGAGGGAAAACGTTTGGCTAATAGAAAATGGGGATGGATTGAGGTGTCAGAGGAGTGTGAAGAAAAAAAGCAAGATTGAACCATCCAAGAACCAGATAAAATAAGCAGAAAGGAGGGAAGACTGGGGGAGCACAGGCAGGAGGAGGAGTGGGAGGAATGAGATCAAAGGCAAGGTCTTGAAGGGGAAGATGGGGAGATTTAATTGGAGGCTGAGAGAGACATGAAATCAGTGGGATTTGAGGGAGATGGGCTGGTGTGTCACAGCTGGGGGAATTTCAGCAGGAGACTTCTGAGCAAACTCGGGGGAAGAAGGTAAGAAGAGGCGAAGGAGGACAGACTGCTGCAGCATAAATATTTACTGCACGGATAAGAGTCTTTTGGAGATGGAAGGTAAGGGAAAGGTAGATTTTAAAGAAGACTTAATGCATCCTAATACTTTAGGAGACAAAGCTTACAGATAACTCATTAAAGCCCTTTTAATACCAAAACACCCCAAGAAACATGATGAAGTTTAAAGGACTAAGAAGAAGAGAGAGCACGTTATATTCAGCAGGCAAAAGTGCTTAAAAATATATCCAGTGGCCTGCAAAAAAAGAAATCAACAAGAGAAGAGCTGTTATTCTCAAACGGAGCATTCACTTGATTCCAGCTCAAGCTGATCATTGCCCTGGCTTTTGCACTTACTGATAAGTAATAATAAGCAGATTTACAGGTTAGTCAAAATTTTCTCTCCCACTAAGTCCTTACCAGAGTTTTCTCTGAAATCCTGACCCAGCTGAGAGAGGTGCTGCCATCTCCCCTGTTGTCAGATCAGAGCTGGAGCTGACAAAATGCACCTGCCATAACGACTCACCACTAATGACCCTGCACCTTCAATATAAAGTTTCAACACCTCATATTAGCGTGGTGCAGGTTTTCTCTGCCTACAGGCTCAGTGTTCTGCGGAGCGTCGAGCTGTTATGGGGCACCTTGGACATTCACAGTGGTGGTGGTGGTGCCTGGGGCTTTGCGCAAGGAGGAATGAGTTGATGGAGATGCTTCATAGTTGTCTCTGGGAAAGCAAGGCCCATGCTCTCCAGCGAATGGCTGAGACGAGAATCAGCCCAAAACCAGCTGAAGTAGCATGAGAAAAATCAGAAGACAGAGAGAATTATTTTCCCCCAAGAAGAGGAGGGGGGGAAAAATGGTGTGTGCACATAGACAGTGTCCTGGTGGTTACAAGGCGAGACACGGTGACACAACGATGGTGAGATTTCCAGGTGATACGTCGAGCAGAAGACGCTTTGGAAAGCTCTGTTAGCCAGATCAGCTTTTGGGATGTGTGACTAACAGCAATGGGCCATAATAATTATTTTTTAAATGTCACTTCAAGCATAGTTTTCTCCTGATTATCACTAGAGCACATTTCTGGCACAAAGTGCCTCTGTACAGTATATCTTGGTAGTATCTGAAGATACTAGCTAGCACCCAGCTCTAGGCAAAGATGTTAAAAACAGTATATCATTTTGCTCTTGCAAGGCAGAATCTCACAATTAGGCCATCTGCTACCTTCCACACCAGTGACAGCTCATCCTCGTATTTGCTGATAGAACTAGGGCTGGCAATTAAATAGCAGCCCTTCCTCCCCACCCTCCTCCCTACCTCAACAGCTATACCCCTGCCCACTGCGCCATAGCTCCTCTCCTGCAGCGCCCACCAGAGATTTCCTTCTTCACCTGAAAACAGACAAGCTGCCACGATCCACTGTGGCCAGTCTCTCCCCAGCTCCTTTTGCCCCGGCTTTGGCTGCCTTGAGATATCGCCACTGCCCTGGTTGGGGAGGGCTGATGCTGAGTGTTGCAGAGGATGGAGCTGCAGCTCCTCGATGGCATGATGCTCATTCCCACGTCGCATCAAGCAGTCACAGTCAGAAGAGAGCTGCATCTGCACCTGGTGTGCCTGCTTTCATGTGGCTTGAGCCTCCTTCAGCACAAGAAGGACATGGACCTGTTGGAGCAGGTCCAGAGGAGGGCCACGAAGAAGATCAGAGGGCTGGAACACCTCTCCTAGGAAGACAGGCTGAGAGAATTGGGATTGTTCAGCCTGGAGAAGAGAAAGCTCAGGGGAGACCTTATAGCAGCCTTCCAGTACCTAAAGGGGGCCTACAAGAAAGATGGGGAGGGAGCTTTATCAGGGAGCGTAACGATAGGACAAAGGGTAATGGTTTTATACTGAAAGGGGAGATTTAGATTAGATATTAAGAAATTCTTTACTGTGGGGGTGGTGAGGCACTGGAACAGGTTGCCCAGAGAAACTGTGGCTGCCCCATCCCTGGAAGTGTCCAAGGCCAGGCTGGATGGGGCTTTGAGCAGCCTGGTCTAGTGGGAGGTGTCCCTGCCCATGGCAGGGGGTTGGAACTACGTGATCTTTAAGGTCGTTTCCAACCCAAACCATTCTATGATTCTATGAAATCTTCTGTTCCAAAGTAGATTGAGAAAACAACTGATAGGCCACACTGATTTCAGCCTTCCTGCAGACAGGAAGAGAGGGTCTCATAATTCTATGTCTCTACAAGCAACTGCACCCCGACATAGAGATACCCACCCTACCTCGCAACACAGCCGTCAGCTGTGGTGGTGTGGAGCTCAGCACCGCTGGGCACCTTCACACTTCCACCAAACCCAGCTTCTCCCAGAGCCTGAGCAGCCCAAATCCACACCCCTGCAGTATGCCACAGTCTCCAGGGCAGAGAATCCAACAAGCTCCTTCTCCCACGTGCTCCCTGCACAGTGCTGGCACCGTGTCACACCAACCACAACTACTCTGTGGTTGCATGCAGCCAAGTCTTCCCCTTCCCTTCTCAGCCTGCGCCCTCACCCTTGCTGCACTCCTCAGGCGTCCTCCTGTCCTCCGCCCCTCTGCAGAAGACAGCTCTCTTCAGTCGCCTGCTGGCAGGGAATGTGCCTGACTCATAACGGGTCTCTTTCTTTTAAGAAAGATGGGTGTCTCTGAAGTTGGTAATTTTTATGTCTCTCGAATTCGTAATCCTGTGATGGCTGCGATATTAAGCATCAGAGTTACTACAGCAGAGGGGCTGGCTGCGGCGGCACGCTCGGAGGCTGAGTGCCAGGCTGGGAGCAGATAAACACGCCGCACACGCTTTATAAGCCAGAGAGACCCGGAGCAGCTCTGTGCTCTCAGATACGACGCTTTGCCTTCTTTCGGCACATCAAACACATTAGCGTGTTTTCAGCAGGAACTGAAGACCCAGATGCAAGAAGGCAGAGCTTGGGCTCAGCTTCGCAATTACTTTTCCTCTGGTAGTTTTGCAGAAAGCTAAATATTCGTGCACGCTAATTAGCATGTGTTTCTTTAAGGGGGCTTGTTCTCTTAATGCTGATCTGGGCTGAATTGCGGAGCACAAGGGCATTTTGCTTACGGTGCCGGATGAATTCACCTGTGGGGCAGCTGCCTGATGCGAGGGTCCCTGCGTCGCCCAAGGGGTGAAATAGGGCTTGCTGGGCTCGTTTCAGCAAGCCGCATTTTCTTCCCCAAGCTGGGCTCTCCAGCTCGGGCAGACACTTGAAGCGGGAGGTGGTCTGGGTCGATGGAGATGATGTTTGTCATGGGGAAGAGGACGCCTTCCTGCTGCCAGGCAACCGGCTCCGCAGCGCCCGTGCCAATGGCTGCAAACACCTCTGCAGAGGCAGGTCTAGAGAAGGAGCGGCCAACCCAGGGCTGCTGGCTGCCGGCGGGGGGGGGGGGTCTGGGGGACCCCCACCACCCCATGGAGCCTGGGCAGGGAGGGGCACAGCTGCTCCCCAGGTAACCCCTGCAGAGGCAAAGCTGGGAGATGGGGCTGTGCCCCCTGCCCTGCCTGCCCAGGGGTCCCGGGGCAGCGAGGGGGACAGGCAGGCCTCGCGGGGAGCCCGGTGCCTGCTGCACCGATGGAGACTTTCTGCCGTGCTACCAGCTACAGTTTCAGCCATTGCTGCTCGGTGGCAGCTGAGGAATAAGCCCCTGCAGCCCAGACCCAGGTGAGAGGCTGCCATTTGCGGGGTCTGCAGAGCCCCCCACCCTCCCTCAGGTGCACAGGGGCATGTCTCCCCCTCTGCAGCAAGATGGCGGGCCCCGTCCACTCACCCCTCTCCATCCTGTGGCACGACCTCACCGTGGGGCTGGCACGACCCCGGAGCTCCTTCGCCTAATTTTCATCCTATATTTGCACCCAAAAGAAACAAACTCCTCCTCCTCATCCTCTCTGCTGCATCTTCAGCTGCCCCTGGCAGGGGCTAAAGGAGGGGAGAGGGGCCCCAGCCCGGGTGGGTACCATCTGGGAGGAGGTGCAATTGCTATTTTGGCTGAGGGGCTCCAGAGGGAAGTTCTACGCTCTGTTCTCGGTCTGGGTCATGAATTTCTTTCCCCAAGCCCTGCTGCAATCTGCCACGCACAGCTTGTCAGCTGAGGATACAATAGATTTTAGCTATGACAGATATGCATACAAGTAAATATATACATGTATATGCACGAAAAACTCAGTAGGATTAGGCAGAATTACCACAGGGCGTGTAAACCAGCAGTGCCATCCCCTGCAAGCGTGCCCTTTGCTTACTCGTTTTGATAAATGACTTTGGTTTCTTCCAGTCTCTCACTCCAGGAATATGCTTGCAAAGACAACGTGGAGGCTTTTGCATTAAGTGTTTCAAGAAGTTTTCCTGCAGCGATAGTTAGGCCTCTATAATCTTACATCTCCTGGGGAAGTTTTACAGTTTAGGGGCGGATACCTGGAATGCCGAGGAACATATCTTGCTCCGTCCCGCTTTGTGCTTCACAGACAGGGTTTGGCCATAAGTCCAGTGGGAGGGACATAACTTATTCAGAGACACACAGCTGACATCTATCGCCGCTTCGCACAGCTCAGACCCTGGAAATACCAATGTGAGGTGAGAGCAGGTGAAGAGAAAGGCAAGACTAGATAATTTAGTGCAGCTCCCCCCTATGGTAGTTACAGATAAATCTCCACAGATGCAATGTTTGCAGGAGAAGTTTGAAGCTGGGGGATAGGAATCATGTCCCTTCTGGACCCCAGGAGCAATGTCCTTGCAGCGCGGGGGCTGGACGCCCGCTGCAGCAAGCAGACCTGCAACAGCGGTAGCGGAGTGCAGCTCAGAACCAGCACTTGTTCCCGAAGCTCCTTCCCATTTTCCCTGAGTTTCGTCACTTCTTGTAGCGAGGCAGGTGGCACGGCTTCCCGATGCAGATGGCCGTAGGAGACGGAGCACTGCCTCCTCCTCCAGTCCCTGCGGGTGCGGGAGACCGAGCCTCCACCGGCCCCAGCAGCCCGTCCCGGGAAAGCAGACTCCATTGCTGTGGTGCGCAACGCCGCCTGATGATTCACTCCAACCAGCTCTTCATTCCCTCGGGAACACAGAAGGGAGACAGGGAGCAGATCAGCACCCTGCAGACCCAGTTTCCCAGGACCTAAGCTTAGCCTTTTAGCGAGCCTATGCCCCAGCTTAAGGGGAGTACGGAGAACCTGTCAGAATAAACACCGCTAAGGATTATTGTCAGGAGGCATGAAGCAAGGATTTAGACAACCACCCCGAACGCCCGTCAGTCCTAATAAGGGGTGAGCTTGAGGGCTGCCATGCAAACTGGGCAAGCCGTGGCGATGCAGGGTGCTACCAGTAGGCCACTGGGCTGGCCTGGAAATAGCTTTTTTAGGGGAGTAAAAATACCTGACTTTGACAGCCGGCATGCTGGTTTGTGTATGCGTAATTTGCTGCGATCATGCTGTAAATCAAGATGAGACTGCTAAAATTATGTATGACCTCATTTGATAGATTATCTAATAAGGAATTTGCTAATGCAGTTTATCACTTAAAAAGCCATACGACGGCTAAGGATGAGTACTTTGCTGCAGCACATTTAAACCTAATTGTCAGAGGAGAAAAGCAAGCGGATTTCAGAGGTGAGTTAGAAGAGCATCCTTATGAGGATGATGTCTTCACTAAATCAGTGGTGCAATGCAGCAAGCAGGGTGGAAAGGAGTCTCCTCTGGATAAAGGTACAGAAAGCTGCTAGACAAGGCTGCGCCGTGTGAGAATACTGCATGGACTCACTGACCAGGAGAGCCTTCATAAGTGTAAATAGTTGTATCCTAATGGGCATGCTGGATTTTTTTGTTTGATCTAGTGCTGTCTTTTATTGTTATGACATTTCAGTTCTGTTTCACTGCAAGCAGACCTAAAATCCTTGATACATGGAAAGAAATTATCAGCCTAGACCTCTAGCTCGAACTAGCTATTCTGGTTATCACGCTTGTCAGAATGAAAAGAGTAATTGTTTTGCTACTATATGCTACCATCAAATATTTTTGTTCTCGCGGTCCTGTGACTCATTTAAAAAGACGGAACATCACTTCCACATACACAAACAGAACTATAAAAGCATCTCAAGCCAATGAAACAAAACTCGTTTTGCAGGCTTGTTAACCACATGTTCTGTTCCAATCCCAAATTTATGATTAATACAAGTGCCATTTTATTTACTGGTGATTTTGTAAAGCTCGTTCTGGGGTCTGGATGCCCGTGTACATTCCCTGGATGTATGATACTGTACATTAAACCTTCTCACAACTCTGCGTGTGTGTGGGGAGGGGGAGGTGTTAGAGAAGTGACGATTTTGAACTCCATTTTAGGTTTGGGCAAAAAGAGGTGGAAACGTGAAAAAGCGTACAAAAGGCCACACAGAAAATCGTTATTGGAGCCAAGGCTAAAGCTCTGACTTTCCCGATTCCCACTTAGAGCAAAGCTGGCAAACGTTCCCTTTCTACCCCCGGCGCCCTGAGCACATCCTGCCTCATTTGCAACCCTGCCCAAAAGGTGGAGTTTGTTCTTCTTCGGGGGAAATAACGCTTTATGGCAGAAACGGGGAAGCTGGACATGGCTTTACAGAAAGCAGGACGTGATCGTTGGCACAAGGCGGCAGTAGGCAATGTTACTGAGCGCTACTAAGTCAATACACTAGGTGAAACCTCCACAGTGACTTAAGTGTGTAACTAATGATTTGGGGTTGTACAGAAGCTACTGGTGTAAAGCATTGTAAATCCCAGGGGCTGGAATCAAGGAGCTGAAGAAGGGTATTTTGGTAGAGTCGTAAATTAGAGTCACGCAGGGGGACTCCCCATGATATTTGCGTAGGAGGCCCACCTAAATATTATGATGCCCATATTGATAACACAGTCCCAGTAGAGTAGCTGGGACTGTTCCTGAGGGAACTGGAGTCTGCGTTTCTGCGTGAACACACAAAACACAGCTGTGTGTATACATCTGACTGGAATGATTTATCTACAAAAGAGAAAAACACAAAGTAACGGCAATATCATCTGCCTCATTAAAAGGCCCAGCTCTAAATCAGAGAAGCCACTTGAGGGGTAAAAGCGTAGTTCACCACCATGCCACATCACCATTTGTGGTTTTCCCCGCTGACATTAATTGATACAAACTGAGTTAGTGGATTTTACATTGAAGACACATCTCTACGGCAAGCTGGACTCAGAGCACCTGCTTACTCACCCTAGGCTGTCAAATAACCCTCCGATGATAATATTCAGTCACAGTTGACATGACTTAGAGAGAAGTTTCATCATAAAGCTTTCATTAGTCATTCCTTGAGCCATCCTGTTTCATGAGCTCTTACCCCTACCAAGATAAAATCTAGCTATCAATCAGTAACACTTCTCAGAGAGATACCAGTGATTGTGTGGTGCGACCTGTAGCAGCCAAGCAGAATTTACTCCTCTGCATTTTATCTCCTGACTGTCATCAGCAAGGCAAAGTAAAAACAGCTGCTCTGAGCCCACATTACTGCAGTGAGATTCCAAGGGAGATGATGCTGAACCTCATCCAAAACCAAGGGAGAACCAAGAGAAGAAACAAACATCCTAAGCCTCTACCTTTGAAGTTGAATGCTTTTTTTCTCATTACACATCTATTCAAAATACATGCTTCTCGTTCCTACGGGGCAGTAAACCTTGCCATGTAGCTGCATGTATTGTGCTTGGCCATGCAGCTGGTAATGCACTGTAAAGCTCTACATATCATAAAAACAGTACTGGTAGAATTCTTCTTAAAACATCACTTATGGGCCAAAAATATCCTCTAGAAGAAACAGACTGTGAAAGTACATCTTGAGGTTGCTATCTGGTACAACAGGCAAATTCTCCCGCTGTGCAAATCAAAAGGTGGATTGCTTTGAAAACATAAGGTAAACATTCCTAGAAAGACAGAACTGAAATGCGTGACAGGAACTACAGCGAGCATCCGCTGATCGGCGTCTAAAGATTGCCCAGAGAAGTCCACGGGATGTGGGAGGAGAGCAAGGCTGCAGCCGAGGTTCATACCTGAGGACTGTGTCACGCTCCTTCAAAGGATGGAAATCCCGCCCCACCACACGTTCTCCTAGATCATATGGGAGATCTTCAGCTGAGTCACCGTAGAAGAGCAATGTAGAAATTTCCAAGGCTGTAAGCAGCAAAGTTTTACAGACATCCTATTATGTTCAACTTACATAATCTGCGTACTTAGCTGCTCAGATAATACAGCGATAGAGCTTTATGGAATTAAAAAAGAAAAAGCTTCTCACAGATAATAATATAGCAAGAATGGAATAATAACGCTCAAAAAATCTGTAAAATAAGTCCCATTTTCTTTCTGGCTTTATCGGACATTTCCAAGAGGGACTTACTGCAAGAAAGATGACACCCCGACCCCTGCAGCCATGACATCATTTACATTGAACTTTGACTTCTCAAAGCATTATTTTGCTTTTGGAAACAAGCTTCTGGTGACTTAGAGACACAAGAAGGCAAAGGTCAGGGTTCAAACAGTAGTCTTGAGATGATTGTGTTGTTCCTGTTAAACTGTAAAATTTGTACTACCTTCAGTGTGGATTCCTACTCTTGTCTGTACGCAACACGAACATTTTGCAACTCTTATCTCCATGTACCGTAAAGATAAACGCAAAAGTCTTGCACAAGCAGCTGCAGCAAGGGACTGCAACTGATGTGGAAGAGTAATGAAGCAAGCATGTTATATCTAGAAATATTTCTTCTCCGATCACAAGTTTTGGGGTTTATCTATGTTACATAAAATACCGAGGAGTTAGATCCTCCACCTGCTTAAGTCATAGCTCTATTAAAGCACATTGAATTATGCTGATTTGTATAAGATGACCACATTTTGGCCTAGATGGCTGATAGACTCTGAGCAGGGCTCTCTGAGCAGGGCTCTCTAGAGTAAGGGAGTAGAAGGAAATAAGCCCGTTTAGAAAATAATACTCTTGTGCTTGAGTAAGCAGTATGTCTCAGTGAGAAATGTACCCCTTTTTCATATGCACAAGCCACATTATCTCTAATAAAGTAACAACAACAGGATGGACAAGTATATGGACAATACAAGGGGGTGCTTACTCCAGAAGCATTTCCCCTGCACTGCTTCTGGTACCTTCATCTGCTTGTTCTTCTGAAGTAGCACCTCTCTCTGTGCAGGTTATCCAAGGACCCTTTTTCAAGTACCAGTATACTCGCAGGGGTGCGGTTTATCTGAAAGGCAGACTATGCAAACGAACATACAATAAACTTTTGCAGTTCCACGTTTTTTCCACTCCAAAGATTGTTCTTCCATCGCCTGACCCTTTGGTGCAAAATGCATCAACAGCCTAGAAGCTGGTATGTAAACTTCACATGCCAAACAGAGGGAATGCTAAGGACATCCATAGCTGAACTGTTTCCATGACAGGAGGAGACTATCTTCATGCGAGGGTGGCAAACTTGGTTTACCAACAGTTGGGCCATTTGCTGTGGAATAATTTGGTCACTATTGGCATTAGACCAATTACTAGTTTACACGGTGCAACTGTCCTTTTGGAAGCGTAGGCTTCCAGCTTCCACAGCCAAACGCAGGACTGAAAAGGGCAAGGACTGATAAGAAAGGAATTCAAGCTATCTACTACCAGAAAGCAGACCTGACTTCCAACCAAACACCTGCCATTAAAAACTGGCTCACAGCAAAATCCGCATTTCCTTTGTGGAGTCTCATATCTAAGGCTAGCCAGGGATGAGAGGTAAAATGCCAAACCATTTTGCTTATTAACAATGAAAGTCTGCCAGTTCTTTGCAGCACTATTAAAAAAATTAAAAAAAAAAAAGAAAAAAGGTAGCTACCCGTAATGCTGCTTTTCCATCATTTTGATGCTGTTGTTAAGGATATTGTATTACTTTTTGTCTTTATTTATTTCCAAGTGTTACTGCTTGGCAGGCAAAACTCTTGGACCGCGTTATGTACCAATCCTTCCAGCATCTAGGTTTTCACAGTGATATTAATACTCAAGAACACTGGAACAGATCTAAGATAAATATCCCACTGTCCTTTTTGCTGGGTCCTACGCATCAAGTACTGCACTAGCATAGAGAAATGTTAGGTATTCCACAACTGGATGGAGAACAGACAAGGGAGAGCTCACGGTGAAATGCTGGGAGCTCGCTCGCTGTGTACAAACGGAACGGGAGATAAATCAAAGCCGCTCTTTGATCCCGATGCTCCGGGACAGATTCTGTTTGACTCAGCCTCCAGCCCCTTCGCTCCCGCGCTCGCACAGGCGCGAGGCACTGCCTAACCACCCCGCGCTGCAAAGCGGCTGAGTCGATTGCAGCGTTAATTAGGCCAGGATGAACGTGTGCAGGCCAAATAGGAGCGGAGCCCCGGCTGCGTCCCGAGGAGCAGCACAGCAGACCTCTCGCGGGGGAGCCGCCAGCTCTGCTGCCGCCCAGCGCTTCCCATGACCCAGGTGCCTGGACTTCAACGCTCGTCGCGTTCCCCCTCTGCCGCTCCCAGAGGGCTTGAAGGTGTGCCCTCAGATGCTATAATTCAGCCCTTCCAGGCATCAGTCCTGTTCACCCATGTGAGGACAACAGAGTATTTAAAGCCAAAACAGCCAAAGAATATATTCAAGAATCTATGATAAAAGCTACAATTTTATGCACCGTGGAGCATCCATCAAGGAAATGCACAGAGCTAGTGCCACAAAATAATTACATGTGCAGAGTCCATTGTAAACACAGCTTTTATGTGCATCAGCACAGCTGGGGACAGTGTTTAAAAATATAATTATGTAATGCATTTTATGTAGTCCGTGAGCCATTCAAGTGATACCATCGGTTCAGCAAAATTGCACGCAGCAGTTCTGTATCTATTGGCCTGAGCAAAGAAACATTTTTCAAGAGCATTATTTTTTTTTTTTTTTCCTGCCACGAAATAGATTTGTCTCCGATGCCTACGGGGGATTTGTGTCTCTGTCATTGGCCACTTTCTCTCCTACTTTCACCAATGAAGGAGAAAGAAATGGGGAGTTATTTTTGGCCTTGCAGCAGACTCCAGCATCTAAATCAGTTAGTTCTGAAACCACTTGGGGTGGTGCTGGTTCTGTTTTAATGGCTTTAGAGAGAAGGAATTTGTGATGTCTGACTGTTAATGAAAGGAAACAAAGCGGCTATTGTCGGGTAGAAGGGCAAAGCAAGGTTAAGACGCTGTGTAACGAAGCAGGGTCCAGCCTTTAGTACTTGATGTGCAGCAAGTGAGGAGCGGTGGCTAGGGCAACACAGAGGCGGCTATTACTAAGCTACACACAGCCTTCAGTGTGGCAGGAGATCTCTATTAAAATGCACAAAGAAAACAGGCTGACAGGTATACTCGCTGCTGACACCCTCCTGCCCCCCCGCCCCCAATTTGTTTTATCCCTGTGATGCTTATAGTGTATGAGCTGCAGAAAACATAGAGGAAGCTTTGCTTTCCTTCTTGTTTAATCTGCAGTCGCAGCTGAGTTGAGGTGATGCGACAGTCAAATTTCTGAGACAGTGCTTAACAGCGCTGCTAAACGATAGCAGCAGCATGCGCAGTTGTTTGAGACAAAAATAGAGGTTTATAGACACTACTTAATGGTCATTTTAAGGCTCCAAAGCTTTCATTGCTTTGCAGACAGTAGTTTATCTGTCTTGGCCAAATCCTACGTGGAAAATTACATTTGACCTATCAAAATCTTTCTAGGAGACCCAGCAGATTGCTTTTTCATTTAAAGACACCATTAAAGAAATCTGTACCTGGTTTCATAATACAAGATCCACAGGTGGGAGTAGCGAGATAGCTTCCTTCAGCTAGCCAGGAGCTGCTTGGCACAGAAATAGGACCTGATGCTAACTTCTAAATCTGGGATCTGAGATTTCCTTTTCTCTGTTAGATGCTGGGTCATGCGCAGCATATTGAAAAGGAGAGCGGGGACCAAAATCCAGGTGTCTGCATTCCTGCTTGCATGCTAGCATCACTGAGAAATAGAGACATAGCTCCTTGCTTTCTCTCTTCCTCCCTATGAATATTGTATTTCTTTTTGCTTAGTGGAATGGCATCGATTGGAAGACGGAAGATATCACAGCCAGAAGAGTCCATCACCAGCTGCGGCATGGCAGAGGCTAGCGAAGTGGGAGCTCTGCTTTTGGATCTCATCCGGATGATCAGCAATGCTCAAGAGAATAGCTGTTTGTCTGAAAGATGGGCACAGGCATCCTCCAGTTACGCTTTCAAAAGGAAGCAAACACAGCACCGTTTGAAAAAAATCTCAGAATTGCCATATACTTGATTCCAGAGCTATCAAGCTATTTAGATGCTTCCTTCCCCATGGAAATCTCTGTAAAATACCGTTTTTTAGGTGAAGCTTTTTCTGCTTTCTGTGGTGGAGCCTGCATAGATTATCTAGATATAGACTTACGTAGTGCATGCCACCTCGGATTTACAGGGAAGGTTAAGGCAGCTGTCAATGCATTGCCTCCACTGCACAGCCTCACGTCATACACGTACGCTGTGACCATATTTCATGTCATGTTACACAACGAAGATGAGGTTTTGCATTAGCACTTCATGTAAATACACACACACACACAGTGCATAGATACTGAGTAGAATCTGTATATTATTAAGAGAGATTGGTTTCGAGGAGGTCTAAGCAGTTAAATGGTTTCTCTAATTAAACTCGGGGAAAAGCAAACTTCCGTATTTTCTAAATCACTCAACACGTGATTTTTAAAGTTGCACTGTGCAGAATTTTTTTGAGAGAAATTTCGTCAACTCAGACAGTTACTGCTTTGCAGCACAAGGTGTATGATGTAGTCCGTCAAAATAAACTATCACCTCTTACCATGCAGACAAATAGAAGGTATAAAAAAACAGTACTTTTAAATTAACTTGCTAAGCAGAATCGGTCAGTGGCCAACTAAGAAATACTTCGGTGTGTGGTATCAGCATCGAACGTGGGAGTTTTGTGGTGGTTTTTTTTTTTTTTTCTGTAAGAGCCAACATTTTATATTCTCATGGGAATTTGCAATTGTCAACTTGAATGTGCTCAATACTTTTGAAGAAGACGTATTTAACAAAATGCCTGCACACAGTGAGCTGGATTTTCGAAACCCCACGCTGTTGAGCAAGTACCCTCATGAGGTTATATGTCTGTGGCCTGTTTATGCAGGAGATAATGTCTTTGTAAGTCTGGTTCGGGATGTGTGATACCAACAGGTGAAGACCAAATTCTTCTTTATACTTATCTAACCCAACTGGAACGGTATCAGTACAAAATTAGTCAAAAAATTTACAGTTTTGGACCCTAAAATGCTATATTTACTACCTTTCAAAGGCAACATGTTAAGTAGAGTACTGTCAGCAGATGAGACACGGGGAAGAAGCAGGAATGGAGAGGCAACGCGACTTCCTCAGGATCACATAACAGATTCATAGAGGAATTCACAGCAGAGCCCCTGACTTGTGTTCCACGCATTGCTAACCACTTCTCAGGTCCAAACTGCTTGCAGGATGCCTTTCTGTAGAAATACCACAACCACAGGAGCAGCAGAGAACATGTTCATTGAACATTTGTTAAACAGATCTAGTCTAAGGTTCTTAACACAAAAGTTACTTAAAAGGGTATGCTCTATCCAAGTGCATTCAGCACAGCTTTATGGCTCAAACTCTAATAGAAAAATTGATTAAGAAAAACACTTCCAAATAGAACCTATTTTATATGACCAGAGGGAACCTTCAAAACACAAAATTAAATAATTTATGTCGGTAGCTTCTGGGCAAAGCCTGGCTGTGCTTTCAGAGGTAGAACTGTGCAGGCAGTACATCGTGTCCTAGAAAGAGGAACAATGCCACTGCTACCTTACCAGAGAACAGAGGAGCCCAGCACTAACATTAGCATGGAAAAAAAAAAAATAATAAAAGTGAGTTAAAAGCATAGGGAATCCTTCAGGCTGTGTGCACAGATATTTCTGAGTAGCCACAAAGAGGTTAATGCTAAGTATATTTATTAGTTAGCAGAATTGCCCAGGTGTAACTAAAACTCTGATTCCTTGAAGCCAATCAATCATTCTTAAAATATGGTACATATGTGAAACCGTTACCTCTTCCAAAACAGACAACTGCCTTGGCACCGCAGAGTAAGTAATACTGCAGAGTAAACAGTGGGATTTGGTCACAGGTTCGAAGGAGCGTCATAAGGAGATCCATCAACCCCGTGCCCTTAAATTCCTTCGATGCTCTTCCTTTAATCCCTCATAGTAATGTTATTTATACAGCGTTTATTAAAAGTGGTTTCTAATTTCAGGTGCCTCGCTTAAGTCACCCAACTGCCAGAGGTCTGCCCACCAAACTCCAGCTGAAGTAATGGAAGCACTGGGCAATACATACCTAATTCCATCTCCTTCCCTATGATCACAGTAACACATTCCCACTCTTCCAAACACCACTGCTCAGCACACAGGGCTACTTTAAGCTGTATTTCCTTAAAAAGGTGGGAGTTGGGGAAGCATTGGCTATTTGGGGAACTTGCATGCAAAATATGTTTTTTAAGTAAGAAGATACCAGCAGATGGATTTCATGAAGGGAAAACATTGAGCAAAATGCCGTAGCCAGTCCAAATAGTTACAGCGAATAAGAAACGTGAAACTGAAACCCAACTTG
Source organism: Larus michahellis (assembly GCF_964199755.1). Lineage (NCBI taxonomy): Eukaryota > Metazoa > Chordata > Aves > Charadriiformes > Laridae > Larus > Larus michahellis. The sequence continues at coordinate 35,800,673 of NC_133898.1, forward strand.
TAACCACATCTTGGCAGCAAGCAGTTGCAGGTAATAATTGTCTTCACAGTCCAAATTCTCATGTACTTTCCTGTCCATGAAATGGAAAGTTGAGGACGTGATCGTCTTGACTGGCAGACAGAGCAGGTGGATGGCAGCTTGGAACTCCTTGGAAATCACAAAAGAGACTCAGCCTTTGGAACAGTAGGTGCTGGTCAGCCTCTTCCATGACAGCCCTCCAAAGCTGTCAGGATATTTTCTGTTACTCACTATGCACAACCACAGGTGAAGCAGTGGCGTGTCCTCTTCTCATCAACACGGATGACAACAAAACAACAGTTTTAAGGACAAGGAGAAGGTGGCAGCCAACTTCTACTTGCAGCATCATCTAAGAGCACTGGTTTTTTACCCATGGAAAAGGTAGGGAGACGTGGGGAAACGTCCACAGAAGTTCCTACCCTCCATCACATCCTGAATTTTATTGAATTCATGGCTGCTGGCTTAGACCTAGACCCGGTTTTGAGTATCCACTCACCTGGCACATGCAGGTGAGGAATTGGTCTGCTATAGATTCAGAGAGTTTAAGGCAAAAACGGACCATTGCAATCACCCTTTCTAATCTCCAATGTATCAACACCCTTTTAATTTCAATTCAGTAACCCCATATAGAACCAAATAACCATTTATTTAAGTAAATACCTTGTAAAAATGTGTCTTCTGAAACGTTACTCAGTCTTGTCTTAAAGAAGAGGACATGAAGAATCACTCCTTAGGAGGTTATTCTAAGCAATAAACCACCCTTTCAAAGTATAAACCAGATTTCTAGTTTGAGCTTGCTTAGCCTCAGGTTTCAGATGGCCGAGATGTACTTCACCAGTCTCCACACTTTCTTTTGAGCCATTCAATTATTTTTTGGTGACTGGTACAGTCTTACCATGAGGGTACTTTATACTAAGCGAATCAACTCTTAACTTTCTTCCTGATAAAGCTAAATAGGCGCTCCACTAAAGATCCCAGGCCTCAAATCTGTTTCTGGCTTTCTGCAGTGTCTTAATCAACGCCTAGGCAACAAACTTATCTGTCATTGCATGTCAAAAAGAAATAATTGTTGAGAAAAGGGACATAAGAGGAGAAAGAGTGGTGCGCCCTAAACAGCAAGTCTACAACATTACAAAAGACAGTGTTCAGGTCTAGACTTCATCTGTTTTATTTTGTTTCCTTAAGTTCAAACCTTACCTTTAGATCTCCTAGACATATAGGAACAAAAAATTAGGGAAACCCTTGTATTTCCATGGCTGAAGAAAAATTGTAGACCCCCTGCATTATGCGCAGAAGTGCTTAGCCACTGGGAAGGACGGCGTTCAGACAAAGGTGTGACGAGCACAGCCAGGAAGACACGGACCGGCAGGGAGACATCCCTTGGGGCTGGCCAAGGGGCACTTGCGGCAGCGCCCTGCATCCCCCTGACAAGTGCAAACCGGGACAGCTTCCACTCAGCCCTTCTGTGGGTCGTCTGTTTTGACCTGGAGCAGAGTGCTGATATTTGGGCTCCGGGCTGTGGCTATTCAAGGACTGAGTTCATGTTTGCTAAGCTGTTAATTACTGTGTAGGACTTAGTTTAATACCAATGACACAGCAGGAAGTATGCCAAAGTCTCCACTTTGCCATTCCCCACCAGTACCAAGGGGACTGTATACCACTTCTTATTTTACATTATTATGTCTTTAAAAATGATCAGATCACAGTTTCAAGGAGGAGCCATCCTAGGAATGGCATATATTTAAAAGAAAGGCAATTTCCAATTACTACAGTCTGTGAAAGCCAGAGATCAGATTCAATTACACTGCACTTTGCAATTTACAATCTGTTGGTGCTCATTCCAGCAGAGGCTTGTTAAAAGCTCTCTTGCCGCAGACCTTCAAAATGTGCTTACCTACTGAAAAAGAAGAGGTTCTCAGTCCACAGCCTCACCATAACTTAAGCCATCGAAACCCAGGCCAGACCCCAGCCTCCACTCAGGATCTCCACTTGGGCAAGGGTGCCACACGGCCGGGCTTTGGCCTAATAAAGGAACCTTGTGGGCTACTGGGTGATGTTAGTGTGAGCCGAATTTAAAAGGTGAATTCACCAGAATACACGAATATGCCATTCAGATTCTGACAGTCAGACTGTCCTATTACTTACATGCTTCTAAATCCAGAATTTGAATGCCCTCCTTCAATTTTCCTTTTTTGAGAATCAGGCTCTCCTGGCTTCACAGCTTGGTTGCTGTTGCTGTGGCACATCAAATCTCCAGAGGTAACAACAGGCATGTGGTGAAGCTGCTCACCCTAATGTTTCCTAATGCACATTCGGGCAGCTTGTTAGTGGGAATACTCACAACCAAGTCAGGCTGCAAAATCCAGAGGACCGCAAAGGCAGTGAGATTGCCAGGCAGGTGGCTTTGCAAGCCTCTTCTCATAAGTACAATGCAAGTTATCCCTTAGGTATGCTACCACAAAAATCACGCAGCAATGCTAAAGCCAACAGAATTGTATCAGTTCACACCAGATCAACATTTGGCGCTCTCTAGGAAACCCTGTAAAAGTGGTATATGATGAATTGATTGAAGACACCAACACAGGTTTCCAAAGAATCCGTGGCTCAGGCAAAACGCAAAGGGACTTGTGACCTGTTAAAACAAAGGAGATTCAAAATATACCATTAAGGGTGACAGCAAAAACATTTGCAAAAATGGAAGATGGTTACATTTCTAAATTTGCTCCAGAACTGAGTTCGACCCAATCACAGATTTACTCCTTCCCCTTTTTCTGCATATCTGCTTGTACAGACCTTGTCAAGCCCCAGAAAACATGAAACTAAAGCAGAGGAGGAGAACACCAACAGAAATAACAGCATGCATCTCTCAGTATTTAAAGATGAGCCTAATTTTCCAACAAGAAAATTGCCAGGAACAATGAACTGATCCTCTAACAAAGCAGATCAAAATGATCTAAAATTTGTTTAGGAGACTAGATAACAACAAGAGTAATGTCCATTAAATCTTGCCCTATTAACAGTGGCATAGTGTGAAATTAGCACACTCCTGAATGGGCCATCGACCTTACGTCATGGCTATTTAACCTACAGCGTAATGGTGCAGTGCACCACGAAAAAACACAGTTCAAAGTGGGCAGCTGCCATGGCAGATTTAGCTTCTGTCCTGGGATGCATTTGTTTTGTGTGCTCAATTTACATTTCTTTTAAATATTGTGACCTCTTTGCTCCACTTTCTGCATTTCCTTTTTTAAGCTTGCCTTACCAGGTGTTAGCAAGTTTTCATTTTTGTTTTGTTTTTCGGGCATGGGTGGAGCCAAAGATACTTATCTGCTATTGTTCCCGCCAATAATGAACTACATTACCAGTGAGACATGGGCTAAAGGGGTTTTGTATAATCAGGGTAAAGCAGAGTATTTTCAGAGAAAAGCAAGGAGTCAAACTCAGGTTGCATAAATCACTCCGAAGTCACAGGAGGAACCAGGTCATATAGCAGCCGGCAATCTAAAACCTAGATTTGAACAGGTGTCGGTTGACCCTCCTGCCACGAAGAACGATCAGAAAAAGCACCGGGGGAGGATGGATGGGAAGGAATCCTGAAGGAGCCGCAAGGGCGAGAGGCCTGGTTCGCTCTGATAGTCCGAGGACTGCAGAAGTACTCCGCAGCCTGCAGGGCTGCTCCCTCTTCCCAGCCCTTGGGGGAGCACGGCCCGGAGCAGTACTTGGGCAGCATCCGAGAAGAGGTTTTGTCCCTAAACAGTGGGGCTAAGGAGGTTCCAAGGAAGAGGTGACGTTGGCTTTGGCAGCCTCGAGGAAAATCCCAAGGCAGTTTTCGAGGTGAAATGAGGGGAAAGCTAGGAGACAGGCAAACTTGGAAACGCAGTGGCTGCAATATCCATCGAAATGGAAGTCACATATGGATTAAAAATGAAATAAGACGTAACTTCTGAGATACAAGTATCATTGGGAAAAAGGAGCCATGCAATTCAGTACAAAGGGTGCTTCAAAGCTGTGTGTTTTTAGCTAAACAAACTAAATGCTAACAGGAGACACTGACGTGAAGTTGGCTTTTATAAGGAAGAACTTTCCTTTCCTCCTCCCAGCAAGGCAGCAAGCCAAGCTGAAAGCCAATGATCAAAGGTCAGTCACTGCTCCTGAATCTCACTAGTTATCAGGATCTCCGCTGGAAACAAATGCTTTCACACTACAGCCGAGCACGTTTATAAGGGCTGCTGAAAGCTACATTTCAATTAATGCAGAGGTAATACACTTCGGGCTCTGGGCAACATCAGCATGTGAGATATTTCGAGTGGCAGTGAGTCAATACCCTGTTACCAGCAGCTCGGCAGGCAAAGCGCCTGCTGGGAATAGGGACACAGCTACGCTCTCACATCCCGGGACGGGGACAGGGTGGAGAAGCATCCACTTTTCCTGCTTACCCCAAAAACAACCTAGCACGGGGCAAGCTGAGAACTTTGGTTTCCAGGATTATCAGCTCAGCACCACTATTAGAGCCCTACATTTACTGTAATAATATGCTTCAAAACCTGCTTCAGAAAAACCCCCAAGCTTCTGCAGGTGAACAGGCTGCTAACGTGAATTTTGAAAGCCAGCTTTTGTCTGAGCTACTCAAGTGTCCCTCCTGTCGGTCTTAGAGGCCTGCCTACCTACATTCCCGAGAAAGTTAGCATCTCGTCACTTCTGTTGGAAAGTACTTTTTGTATCACTCACAAGGGATGACGCACCTGGGGTCACAGAGAAAATTATTTACACTTAGGGAAGGAAACACGCAGCATTTCACATTTCCTGCACAGAAGACCCTTTAGTTTCTCTCAGTTTGGGTCTTGGCTACAAACGTTTCCTGCACAGAAGACCCTTTGGTTTCTCTCAGTTTGGGTCTTGGCTACAAACCGCGTTCCACTTTTTGACCTTGAGCTGTTGGAAAGTAGCTTCTGGACTAGATAATTAGGAAGAAACCGAAACAATATTTTGAGTACTGGTGTGGGGCTTGCGTACTTTTGAGCAGTGCCCTTGGCCCATTGACGGCAGACAGCCCCCCATGCCTACCTGGAATTTTCTGCCTCTCAGAATTGATCCTGGTATGAACAGGGACTTTCTTCACTGCCTATAAAAGTTACTCAAGGAGAAACTTAGAGAAAATGCTTAAAGATCTTTCTGAAAGACATCATACCAGTTAACTGCAAGGCAGGGAATTGGGTTTTTTTTTGCTCATGAGACTGTGCCTGGCAACTCTGTCCTGCTATGTCACATGCATACACCACAGAGCTTGGTAGAAAAACAAGAACTTAACAAGGGAAATGGCAAAATCACGCATCTAATACGGGTGGGCTAAAATGAAGCTGAAGAGGAAATAAAAGATGATATATCCACAAACACTGATTACGTTGTGGGCGTTAATGAAAAAACAAAACTTTTCTTCATTGAGCTAAACAGGAGCTGGGACTGAACATTACCCAAACTCAATATGCATCAAATGCAGAAATAAAGCTGTATTTTTTTAATGAATGAAATCCGCTTGGGAGACAGTTGGCACAAAGTCTAAGCAGAAATTAAGACCCACTTCAATCCATAGAATAGGACTTTAAAAAATAGGACTTCTCTCTTCACCAGAGCCCATTTCATCCTTCAGCAGGCAGAGAAAGGCATGGAAGCGAGGAAACCAATGCAACAGCTTCAGAAAAAAAAAAATTAATCTAACTCACAAGTTGGAAAATAGCAGCTCAGCATGGTTCGTGGGTTTTCTTCCCCCTTTTAAATCATTGTAGCATTTATTCCTCCACAGTGTATTCAAGTTCCTTGTATGTTCATCACTTCAGAAGGGAATTTGAGTGGAGTGGGAGTGCATAGCCACGTATATGCTTTGGATTACCTACGGCTTTCTCCAAAAATGCAGATTTATCTCCACATCAGCTAATTTTGGAGATATGCCAACTAAGTAGGTAACACACAAGAAAAGCAGTAGTCCCATTCTTTTCTTCCTAGCAATTACCTCCTCAATTAAAGTTGGGAGCAATTTTTTTTTTCAAGTCTTTGTCATATTATTGTAACAAGTTCAAACACAAAACTGCTTGTTGTGCAGCAAATGAGCCTCATGTCATGCAGTGTCTAAAACCCTCCAGCGACAGAGATCTCTGCACAGGACACTTCCACACTTGTATAGACCTTCCTGACTTCACTGCGTCTCTGGAAAGATGTGGAGCTTGCTGCACAGAGTCCACACCAGCAAAAATCATCAATAAAACTGCCTGTTACCAATAAAACCCAACAGATTTCTATGTCCCTTCCTTGCCAAAGCAGTGCTGCTGTGGAAAAACTGAGGCAAAGAGGGCAAAGTGTGCTTTCCTGCTCTATATCAGAGCAAGGAAAAACTGCCTTTCACTTGCTGCTTTTCTCCTAGGTCCACCTCTTCCAGCTGACCTTTGAGCAGGGCACAGATCACGGCACAGAAAGCAGCGCTGTAGTTCGGCTTCCTTGAATCACCTGGTTTCCACGTGAAGTTTAACCTTATTGCAACAACTCTCACTGTCACACTCGAAAAAGGACCCTTGAAATCCACAGGCTGTAACTTAATCAGTGCTGCAACCCTCCACAGAGCACTTAGTACTGAAACAAGGATGACTGCCATTCTTTGGAAGTCTGTCACATTTTATCCTGCAGATCAAAAAATTAAGCCGTCACACATACCAAATTCACCCACTTCAGTTATTTTGCATATAAGACTCAATTTCACTAGTTGTTCTATATGCTATACTCATTTTGTGCACAAAGATGAAAACCCCAGCCAGAGTCAGGTCCTGAGTCTGACTCATTCTCGTCTTTCTCTTTGCTCTAGGGCCCATCTTTCTTCCTAACCTTCATATATTCTTTCTCTGCAAGAAAGACCAAGAAAAAAAATCTTTTCCCCCCATTTACTAGTGCTAGTGAGAGTAATGGCTTTTGTTCACAGTCTTAATATAGCATCATCGCCATTCTCCTCCAGGTTTTCCATGCAACAGCCTACTTCATCTCGTCAGTAGTCACCAAAGTCAGTTGAAATGTTTCTATGGATTCCAGCGGGCACTGAAATAAGCCCTTACAAAAACCAACTTGTGCAGTTTTATTAAAATCTGCTTTATACTAGGTGATTTTTTTTCAGAAAAGGGTTTAATACTCAGGTCTATTACAGAAGTTACAGGACCACCCACAGGCCCACAGCTGCCAAAGTGAAAATAAATGGAAGCATTAATTGAAATCGTGCCTGCAGCTGACACAAGAGCTCTGTACCTTCCAGTCTTCTACAACCAGGATGGGAAAGTACTTGTCGGGTTCAACAAATGAGTGACCAGCACCAAAAATCTTTAAGCTTAATCAGTTAAGCTAGTGGGCAATCATTCAGAAGGCAAAGGAGAAGACAGTCCTCTAACCAGTCTACTCTGTGGTGTTTGCTGTCGTAAAGTCTAATCCTTGCTAACCTCTGACAGATGCGCCGTCTTCTCCCGAGTTACGCGATGGATCACCTTTGTTCTTCTTCACCCATTAATCTGTTCTAAGGACTATTGCACCATTTCAGCTGCAAGAAGTACTAGGCTCACATGATGAAGTTTTTATCAGGTGGAAGCTCATGGAAAAGGAGGTTTAATTGTGTCTCTTTTTTTAATACCTATTGAATCTCATCCTGTAATCTCAGGCAACACTTCTCACTCATGGTGTGCCCATGAGATGAGAAGACTAACATTCAGTGTCTGACACAGCCCTTCTTGCAAGTGTTCTTCTGGTGCTGCTCTTCCTTCTCCCAGCTTTGAAAACCTAGTTGCAATTTGCAATGTGCAAAACACCTCAGGAGAGGATCAGCGTTTCAAGGTGGCTCACGGTTTTTAAAATGCAGTTTCCTTAGCACATCATAAAAGTGCTTTTGTTCCCACTTAGCTTATCATAACTTTGGAAATGTTGCATGGTGGGATTGCTCACACAGCAGTGAGTGCAGAGCAAGGTGACTACATCTGCTAGACTAGGGTAAAACATAGCCGCCTACTCCTACACCAAACAGGGACAAGTTTTCTTCAGGCAGGGGGTTATTCGGTTTAGCCATAGGCTCATTCATATCAGATTCTCTCATCACAGGGTCATGACCCAGCTAAGGTGACTTAATGTTGATCTACAGCTTCCAGAACCAAAGCCCAAGCAAGAGGAAAAAACCCAGTCAGTCTTCAATTTCAAACTTCAATTTTCCTTCCTTCATCCCTTTTCCTCCTTCCTGCCAAGAAAAGCTTCTTTGGGTGCAGCGTTATGCAACCCCCACCCACAGCAGATCCCAGAAACCATCATTTCTCAAGCATCAGGCTCTGTACCTCCCAGCTTCACACTATTCCCCAGTGTCTCTTTCCAGAAATTCTACCTACGAGCCCAGCCTAAGGGCCTTGCTTCATTAACAGAGCCCTCGCTCAGATCTCCAGCCCTAATCCCTATGGATGTCCTGTATCACCTGGCAAGCCCATTTCCCTTCTCATGCGACTTTATGTCTGCTCCCTTCATTTAGGTTTAATGAAATAGAATTAAGGTTGAGCCCTCGTTCCTCTAGAAGGGTCCAGCTCACCACAGGACAGGATGTTGAACACAGATCCGCGCGTGGGGCAGTTTGGCCTGGCAGCATCAAGGTGCTCATTTTACCCGAGCTTCTGGGACATCAGCTGCAGCTCAGCAAAGCGGATAGGCAGGTTTAACTTTAAACATGAGAACAGCCCCTAGGAATCAAAGTGGTGACATTGCCTACTCACCTACCCAAATGCTTAACTGCATGAGAGCTGATGTGACCTAGCTTTGGCTCTGGGTTTAAATGCCGGGGGCTGGGTTTTTCACTTGCTGCTTTAAAGGAACACGGCAAGCCTCCTTTTTCAGATATTGAACTCCATCAGGTTTAGCTAATGTCAGGGGAGTCCTTTGAAAATCTCTGAAATTTAGGCACATAAAGTGTAAATTAAGATTGTACAAACAATGCAGCCAAATAAGTAAATTTTGGCAATAGAACAGTCATTTACTGAGGAAACAGCACACAGAGAAGAGGAATTAACTGGGAAGTACTCTTTTGTAAAATTATTTGCCCAATTTCCATGTAAGCTATCAGCAAATCTTGGAAATTACCTTGGAGATTTCCAGTCACTGAGGCACCATTGCCAGCTCTCTGTTTCCATGCCACAGAGATAACAAAGACGCACTGAACAATCCTCCCCTGCTTCCATGCTGCCGTTAGGCAACTTTTCCACTATTTCCTACGTGATGATGTTCTTAAACAATAAGAAAATTCCACCTGGCATGGCACACTGTCCCTCTCTCCATTTCTGAAGCGCTGTAGGATGTGTGATTCACCATTGCTGCGTGCACAGAGAGAAGGGGCTGCAGAAGTGGCTGGCTCTAAAGAAAAAAAACCTCCTAGACATACAAGTCCACCACTTCAAGACATAAAGCCAACTCCACCAGCTCTGCCACGCAACTGCAGCACGCAGTCCTCTGTGCAGAGGCAGTCATGAAGGCTTGAAGAGAGACCCTAGAAAGCTGCATTTCTGCCAGAACTCCTGAGATTCACTGGAGCGGGATCATAAAAGTTAGGTCACTATTTATTTCCGCATTAACTCCACTAAATAGGAGAGGGCCTGGCACAAGCACTAAAACAAGAACAAGCCTGGCCTTTAATCCAAACCCTAAGACTTGACACAAGCATGAAAACGTAATAGTAAATACCTTTTTTAAAAAGGTTCCATCTTCTTCGAATATATGGATGCATTTATCTCCAGGGTTGCAGCTGCCAGCCAAAATCTATCCCTCTCCAGAGATGAACAGTTAGTGAGATTATGAGATCATATCCTCTGAAATGAATTCCTGGTATTCAGTTTGTTCAGCTTCGATTCATGAATTTTGCACAAAATGTTTCAGGGAACACAGTGCATCTCAGCTAAAGATGACTTGTTAATAAACAAGATTATTTTATGAACACAGAAATTAGAGAAGGTCAATCAACAAGCCCTATTTTAATAACATCTTTTGCATTTTCCCCCAGGAGAACCCGAGCAGCAAGTGAATTTGTGTTTGTGTGAAAACTCCAGCTCCACATACTCTGCTGCTGTTAATCAGTGCTCTTAATTGCTCTGGGCAAGCCTGTTTGCCTCAGCCGAGGATGAGGCCTCCCCTGGATTTGATTCACCCTTGGGTATCAAAGATAACTATGCTAAAACGAGCAATAGTAATACTGATACCAAACACAAATAAGGTGCAGGAGAACACGGCCCTCTCCAAGAAGTGCAGAGTGCATCTTAGGCAGACAGGCTTTGTGTTTTTAGAAGCAGGTCCTAATTAAATCATCCGCTAGCAACTGTATGAATGGTCATTTTTTTGGCTGAGCAATAAGCAGGAGAGCTTAACAGTCTGTTAAAACATTTTATACCCTGCATGGCCATTTTCAGCCTATCTATGGCCTGCCTTTTGAGGTATCACCATAATAAAAATGTTCTTCCCTGAAGGTATTTCCACACTGCAGCAGATGTCACTGACTTGGCGCTATTTGAAGGGCCTATTAAAAGTAATGCAATTAATTACGTGGGTTGTCATCACTGCACTGCTTTTGAGATATTTGAAATGGTTTATTATTGATAGCCTAATCCTGGAAAGTGCTGAGCACCTTCACACTCAACCACAGACACCAAGACAAGGCCCAGGGCAGGCTCCCCCGTCACTGGGCATCCTTGGGTCTCCTCCTGACGCTACTGCGGGGAACTGGGAACTACAGCACCTCTGGAAACCTCCATGAAAGGCAGCGGCTCCTGGTGCCCACTGAGCACTGAACTCAGCCAAAGCTAAGACCAGCACCTTTGCTAAACTGCCTGGCTGCATCTTATTTCTTCATGAGGAAGTGTCTCCTGGGTTCAGCTAAATTTCTGCCAACACATTTGACTTCCATCTTGGGACAGAAAATGCAATATAGCAAAGCATCCTTGAAAAATTGCTGAGCTCTGCTCTGTGGCAGTAATGACAGCATCTATTGCCAATAAAATGAAAGGGAACAAATTCTGAGTGGCAAAAAAATTGTCTATAGGCATACAGAGGATAAGAGAAGTAAGAGTAATCTACTGCCTGGGTCTCTAAAGCACAAATCTTTGGTTAATTTCAGTTGCTGATATTGCTGCTGTTTGTTTCATTTTAGACATACCACCAGCAAATGAAAAGGAAGTATCAGATACAGGGTTAGATTATAGAAGATAATTTAAACACTGCTTCCTCTCAAAATTGATTCAAATTGTCTCAGATACGAGCCAGGTCATGCAAACTAAGATCTCCCTGAACACCATAAACAGAGTAAGAATAAATATGAATTTGAAATATGAAAAGAAGGGGATGACTCCAGGCATCTTTCTCAGCATCCTCAGTGATATGGAAGACAGAGCCATTGTCACATTAATGACAGTCATGTACAGTATTAAACTGGAACTTTTCTCAAGTACTACCAAGGGCCAAGAAACATTACAAGGGAAGTAATATAAGTGTGGTTAAAGTAGAAATAAAATACAACACCAGCAAATTTAGAACCTCACCTGAAGTCTATTGAGTTCAGGGTAGAAAGCCCTTGACTCTGTGATGCTTTAGAACCTTCTTGAAGGAGAAGAACACAAAATAGCATTTTCTCTGCAGGAAACAAAGCTGCAGATAACCCCTCTAAGACCAGAGACAAATCTGAAAAGCAACAACAATGAAAGTGAACTGGAAGTGAGAGCAGGAGGGTAGGTCATAGGTAAGACTACGTCATGCAGTTTGACAGCTCTGCAAGCTAATATATTTTGGGCTGCAAACACATCCACACATGATGTGGTGCTGTGCCAAGGGACCCAGGCTAGCTCTGAAAGAGGTAGCTGTGTTACCAAAACCTCTGTGACCTCTTTTCCTTGGCACGCCGTTCGATCTCAGAGGAGTAGGATGTTTTACCTCAGTAGCAGGCAGCGTCAGAGCAGCGTGCGAGCGTGGCCAGCAGAACTGCGTGCTGGCAAAACCCAGGCTGACTAATTTTCAGCTACAATGCAGGTCTCAAATCTATGGAAGTTTTCCCAGCTGTTGAAAGAAGGGCTGTGGGGAAAAAAAAAACCACCCAGGAATCATCTATACAGACCGTCATGGCTGGCTGCACTCACTTGAAGAGCTGAAGTGTTGCTTGTAGCTGCTAGAACATCTGCCAGATGCTGTCTGCTGGCCACAGTCGTGGTCCCAATGAGGTGAACTCTCCCCTTTGGAATAGGAAAAGGCTGAACTTGATCCCAAAGTGGAGACAGTGGATGAACAGGCTAAACCTACCTCTGCTGGAACCCCGTGAAATTACATGCTAAATTCACTATTTGAGTTTCATCCTATTCTGCACCGATTTCTTTGTCTTCCCCCAATCTTTCTGTGAGTTGAAAGAAATGGATTAACTGGAATTCAGTTGACCTTCTGTTGTTTAAGACTGAGTCTTACTTGTGCTCATACAAGGTGGCACAGAACTAAGCAGACATCTAACCTAGACAGGCAGGCTTTTATGTTATGTAAAGCATAAGCAGATTTCAAAGTAAAGCTACTATTAACCTCTGCCTAATTTCTTCTAAAAGGATTTTTTAAGAATTTGAAAGCGGGGCAAAGTGAAAGCTGTATTTCAGAGCAAGGCCTGTTAAGCAAAGGCCAGTGAGATAATTCATGACTCGAGCATACTGCAATGCTTCCCTTCCTCTGCCTTTCTGATTAGGTTGAATCTCTTACCATCAGGTGGCCCCTCTTGCTGTATATGCTGCACATCTTGAAATCGTGAACCCTTGTATCCCCGGCGCCATCTATGTATTTATGCAATAGTAACAACCATAACTATCCTGAGATAGCCGGGGGTGTTACTCCAGGGAAGATTAGCTCATGGTGTAGGTCTTAAGAATTTACTACTTAGTTTGGGAAACATCTGTTGAATATAAAGAAGCAATTGTACAGCTACTTTCTTCTTTCTCAATCATGTGCTAGAAGCTTCTTATTAAGGATATTCAAGTGACCTGTGTGACAAATTACTGCCTCCGTGCTTTCCCTTACAGGCACTGCCACAATTGTGCCATCACAAATCCAGCTAGTTTTACAGTCCGATCTCTGCAGGGACATTCCAGCACCCTGCCAGGAGCAGACCAGAGGCTGCACTGGGGGACACAGTTTACTTCTTAGCAGTTTAGACCCCAAACAATGACACAGCCAGATACAGAGCCCAAATCCCTCTCAATGTGTGCCAATAGGAGGAACCAGGTAACCACGCCTGCTTTTCCCTTCCTATTTCTTCACCTACTACTCTGAAGAGGGCTGACTATGGACCTCAGACACTGGAAACCAGAAGACCTATCAGGTAATGTAGCACTTTTATAACAATAGGATTATTTCCTCTAGATTACCGTATTCTAAGCATACATAATGAAGCTAACACCATGATAGTACCTGGTCCTCAACAGCTGGGTGCTCTACTGTTGTCTAATTCTTTTCCCTATGTTTGGATCAATCCTGTCTCTTTTGAACCCTCTTTGAATCTTCCCCTAAATTTCCGTATCGGTGACAGCTGATCAAACTCAAAACTTCGGTAATGTGGGGAAGTCCAGTGATGGTGGAGTCCCAGGACCCTACACTAGGATTTTTAACATTTCTAACAGCCCTCTGGTTCAGGTTCAGCTGCAGGTAGGCACATTAAAGCAGCCACCCATTAGACTCTGACCAAGGGTAAAACAGACAGGCTGTGCAGCTTTAATGTGAAAATTTCTGTCTCTGTTTTCTCTTAACTCCTGCAATTTAACTCCTCCACCCAGCTACGTAGGATGCTGACCTCACATCTGCATACGACACTGACCAACCTCAGGCAGTCCTGACTTCAAAATAGACTTTCCATGCTCTCTGGAAGACGTCAAAACGTTCAAATTTGCTTTACAATTAAAAATACCCCCAAAATGGCAGAATAAAGTACTGAAATGGCCTTGCAAAGTGCTTTGTACCGACTTAGATTGTATGCAACATCTAAAATTATAATTGGAATGAGATGCTTTTGGCTTGTCAAATTAAAAAAAGGTTCAAAAGCTTTCCTTGAAATTTTAAACAGAATGTGTCTGTGTATGTGAAATGCTTCCATTTTACTTAATCAGCAAATTCCAACACTAAACCTGTTTGCTTGAAAATCATCAACTGTTTTGCTTTAGTAATTTTGCTCTTGTCCTCTGAACAGCTGATTATTTTCACCATCTTCCGTTAATAAGCAGCACATAATTAAATGTAAGCAAGGTACATACTGCAGCATGACTTGATGGGAGAGGAGTTACCTCACTGGTAGCACGCAGCACGCGCAGGCCTCTGAATTAGATAAGAATAATGTGGTTTAGCTTTTCCCCCAGAGTTTTGGTGATTCTGCTCTCCCCTAAAAAGACACAAACAGAGCCAGCGCAAGTATTCACACCAAAAATCTACATTGACAAGCCAGTAAGTTCACATTTAAATGCAAGATTTCCCTTTAATCAGCTGTGCTTTTTGTCTTTGGAGTCCTGGTACATTTTGCATGACGAATCATTCAGTCTTCTGATGCCCACAGAAGAAAACAGCCTTTTGACACCCATCTGCCCAAGAGGCTGGGCTGAGAACAGAGGCTCGTTTCAAGCTGCATTCTTCACATTTCATGGTGAAACTGTGATAATATACCACACAACGCCCATTTAAGGATTTCTTAAAACTGCACGGGTCAGTTTTATGCCCTTTGCTGTTCCTTCAGGTATAAGTAGGGAAATTTGGACTTAAATATATTTTCAAGACACGTTTATCTGTCCACGTGGTTGTATTTCGGGGGAACAATCATTAACTAACTTCCTATGTTACAATCATCTTACTGATTTTTTTTTTTTTGTGCGGTCAATTTTGAGTGCTCTTTTTTAAAAAAATATAGTTTTTGTAAAAGCTATTTTATAGCTATGCATAGTGAAACCAGTTTCTAAAAGGAGTTTTGCAGGGATATTTAGCTTTGAAAGCACAGATAGCCTGGAGAGGTGTGTGTTCTCCACCCGGTACCTAGTGGACATTTCCCGCATCAGAGCATCCTGGGCACAGCTCTCCGAGGAGCTGGCAGACATTCGGGTACTCCCTGATCCCCTGCGGCACAACAGCGTGGCACAAAGCGGTCATCTGGACACGGAGCTGCAGCAATGCGACGCTCGGGTTATGACAAGCTGCAGACATTACCAGAGCAAAAGAACTTTATTAACTCATTTCCCTGACTCCCCTCCTGCCGCTTACCCTACAAGACGGTTGTCTGCCCAAAATGGGACTTCACCTGGCAGGGGCCTGATCTGAGTAATAGGGAAAGAAGAGCACCAGAACGAAATACACGGGATCTTTGGAAGTTGCAGCTCACCTCTATTGTTTCTTGCATTTTCCATCCTTGAATAGCTCTGAACCACCATGCAGCGAGTGGCCTTTGTCCTTTGCAGATGGCACTGGTCTGGCCTCAGATGCAACCCACTTTGTGAATTGCTCTGCTACGTGAGTCCCGATTTCAGCCTATCCTTTACAAGCATGTAGGCAAACAAAGGAATTAAAAAAAGACAGAAAAAGACACAAGACTATCAAGTAATGTCTCAGTTGAAAAAAATATGAGTGACTGCAAGAGCTAGGAACTTCTACAGCCAGCCACATTCCTGGTATCCCTATGCACACTTTGTGCAATTCGTAGTATGTTTTATCTCTCTTTCAGTAAGTCCATCTGTACGCGTGCTATAGTTACCAGGGAAAAGTTAAAAATACATCCTAGGTGTAGCAATACATAAGGCAGATCCTCACCAGGAAACTAGGAAATGAGTAAATTTCCCCCCACTCTCCCGAACAATTCTTCGCAATGACAACTCCCTCCTTCCCACACACGCACTCTCACACGCCTGGAGAAGCCGGGGGCGGGGGAAAGCTGAGCTTTGCAATGTTGTCTGGAAGCTCATCAGACCCGGGGCTACTTCCAATTAGAGGAAGGAGCAAGTTCAAAGCCTCTGCTGCTCTCAGCTGTGACCTTGCGCTGTGCTCAGAGAGGACTGCGCTGGCTGCCGAGACACAAGACCACTGAGCCAGAGAAGGAGGTCTACAAGCACGTCCCCCTGCTTCGGGAAGTAAAAACAGGACAGGAGGGAAAGCCCAAACCTACTGAGGTGGCTTGCAGTACTGGAACGCTAACTGGGACTGACAGGAGGCACAGTGGCAACCAAACCCAAGGGAACTGCAGTGGCTCCCAAGCGCTGGCAGAAGATGCTGAGGGGGAGCGAAGGCCAGGGAGAGGAGATGCGCAGGGGGGAGGTAATCCCGGCACCGTTGACATCATCATGCTGTAGGGATCTGAAGGGCTCCCAGCTGAAGCTGCTTTGCAGCATCAGCTTTTTCCTTCCCTAAAATGCACGCGCTTCTAAAGTCTCTGGTTTTTAGACCCTAGATAATTGTACTGGGAAATTAAGAAACAGCCTTCCAGGAGAAGATTAAGATATTTCAGCAACTAGCAGGAAAACATGCTTGAGGATGAGCTGTATAGTTTGTCACATCATTTCCCTTCTACCAACTGTTAGAGGATTCTGAATTGACATAAAAATTGCCCAGTTTCTGCCATCAGCTTGGGCCTGGATTCTTTGCAGTACATATCAAATCTAGAGAACCTAGAAACGGATCGACAAACATAGACCTTGCATTTGCTGTGACAAGTACAGTGACAACAGTTGTGGCAGCTCCCCTCTGGAAGCTTTATCTGGCCCTTGAATATCATTAGAGCAGGGAAGAGGAGTGGGGAGAAAATATGTACTTGCATGCTTGCGATAACAAAACAACTTTAAGCAGAGGTAGGTTCCTACTGCCCTCTGCTGTAACATGTTTATAAAACTTCTAAGAACGAAGTACCAAGCAAGACAGCCTAACATGCACACTAGGTGTTACATTCACAGAATGGTAGGGTTGGAAGGGACCTCTGGAGATCATCTAGTCCAACCCCCCTGCCACAGCAGGGTCACCTAGAGCAGGTTGCACAGGAATGCGTCCAGGCGGGTTTTGAATGTCTCCAGAGACGGAGACTCCACCACCCCTCTGGGCAGCCTCTTCCAGTGCTCTGCCACCCTCAAAGTAAAGAAGTTCCTCCTCATGCTTAGGTGGAACTTCCTATGCTCAAGTTTGTGCCTGGTACCTCTTGCCCTGTCACTTTGCTTTTGAAGTTATGTATTTTAGATCATTATGTGCCCATAGTTTGCAGTTCCAATGGATAGACCACCACATCCTTGACTATACCAACTTCTGTTTTTTCTTCCACTTTAGGACTTACAAGATGTTAACCCACAGCATACCAAATTACTAGTACACTCCCTAGGTAAGTCTCCCTAACAAAATGCCCTAGGTCAAGTTGTCTGGAGCCTTTTTTGCACTGCACAATTACTGCAGCACCAAAAACATACCAAACTTTTCTACCAGCATAGCAGTTAATAAGATTTTTTTTTTTTCCTGGACCACCTAACTAGTTTATACACATGTAAAAAGAAAAAAAAAAGGCTCTAATTCATCATCTTAAAATAAGACAGCAATATCACTTACATTATAGATAAAGAAGGATGCTGGTCATTATGTAATACTGATGTCTATTTGCAAGTTGATCCCTATATAGAGAATTCCTTTCAGCTTTTTCCAGCAGTTCTTCTTGTTCCTTTAAAACTTTGTGACTTATGGAGACTTTTACAGAGCTAGGGGCTTATATAGCAAAACTTGAATAATATTTTCTTTCATTCATTTTCTTCTGTGTTCTTTCTCTTTACTACTCAAACACCAACAAGACTAAATTTACTGAAGCTGGCTAAGACATACTGTGTTTCTCTGGCAAACAAAATCACTGCCTATAGAAAAGATATATTTAGGGGCAGTAAACAAGACACAGCTATTCAGTTTGTTGGCTTTTTTTCTTCCCTGAAATAAAACAGACATCACAATGACGGGAGCACTACTGTCAAATGGCAATTTTAGCTTGGCAACACGCATGTGGGGAAACATGGCATACGTAAGTCACACATATAGAGGCTACACATAAGGTTAAACAGAGGCTGAGATTCTCAATGCTATTTGGATATACGAATACTTCCCATTAGAAGGAATAGGAAGTGCACATCCAAATCACTCTGGTGGATTTGAAAGCCTCTTCTGTGAAGAGCTTGGGACACCAGTACTTACTCTTGCTTGTAATTTCATTCTTAAGAGTCTTTTCAATACCTCTGCAAGCAGCTATATTTAAGGGAGAGCACAATTTTATGGTCAAGTCTGCAACCCATGGACATTGCCTGGGCAAGGTACCAACCCATAGATAAATCCACATCTACGCCCTTATACAAGGCTAACAAGATTCCTTGCCTTTCTACCACCCTCCCTGAACTTCAGATCATGTTTCCTGGATGAGCTGCTGTGCCTTCAAAGAAAGGAGGACACAACTACAGCTTTCAAATGGCCCGAGGCATTCACTGTTTGTTTTTTTGCTTTGTTTTGTTGTTTTTTTTAAAGGCTGCATTCAACTTTCACGAAAAGGAACAAACAGTAACTAATGAGGCATTTGAGTTATGGGAAATCCTGGGAACAAACTACAGAACAGAGCCTGCAGGCAACTGCACAAATGTTAATGGGATCGATAATGTGTAGAATACATGGGAAAGGGCTGGGGACACTCGTCTATAGGATGCAGGCGTCATAAGTTTTGGAGAATGTCTGAGTCCTGTTTGATGCTGATTCTTAACTAGTGGTGCACAAGATGGAAGAGTCTACCATCCCTCTGTCACAGTATATACGTGATCTTAAAACCAATGGCAAAACTTGGGGGATGAAATAGTAGGTCAAAAGCCACATTCTGCTTCCAAGTGCAACCATATAATTTTGCTGAGGTCAAAGAATACTTTAAAAAAATAAGTTTTTGTTTGGTTTTTTTTTTGTTTTGGGGTTTTTGTGTTTTTGTTTGTTTGTTTTTAAGACATAGGTGGAACGTGTGACAAAACACTGCTTTGCTAAACCCGAAGGGACCAGGAAGCTTCTCAAGAAAGGATCAGACACGTACAGGCTCAAGCTACTGACTGGATAAAGCATGCACGAACAGGATAAAGATGTGAAACAGTTAAGGAAAGATTAGAGCTGGCATTAACGTACTTTGCTGCCATGTCAGAGAGTCCCTGTTTATGATCCTGATCTGGAGAAGCGCTTGAACACTTCTGTAGAGTTCAGCATGCAAATAGTCCTAATGATTGAAAGGGAACTACTTCTGTGTTAATTTTAAGTACGCACTTAGGTGCTCCACCAAATCAGCGTTTGAAAGGATTAAGGGCTGCTAATCTGTATAAAAGCTTCCTTCTACCTTACATACCTGAAGAACACAATTTAATAAATTGATCTGAAAGGCTAATTTCTGCTACGGTTCTACATTACTTTTCAATAGTGCAAAGCTACCAAAGATAACGCAAAACCAAACTGAACCCTAACATGAGCAAGACCTACTGGCTTTAAGAGCAGTACTCAAATTGCAGGACAGCAGTACCAGGGGAAATGACAGAACGCTTCTGATTTCACTTTCATCTCCAGTTAATTCTCATGTTTGCACAAAGCCTCCGCTTTTGGAACATCTATTTTACCCACTAGAAAAGAAACATATACAGTAAAACATTTCAAACCTTACGTACAAATTATTTCATAGAGGTTGATTACTCAAGTAGAAGGAACGGCGTGTCCTCTCCCTCCCACCAGCTAGTCTGATTGATTAAAGAAATTCATCTTAACAGCTGATAACTACTACTGTCAGCAAACTCTGCAAGAGCAAATTCCATATGTGGAAAAGGCTACTTCTTCACCAACAATTATAAAGTCCCCAAATGATGATGAGTGAAAGGCAGATGAAGCAGATCTGCTCTCTACTGGAAGCACCATCGCCGTGTTTCATCTTCAGCATGAGAAAGCATCTCCCTGGGACAGCTCAGCAACTTGAAGGCAGTCAGGTTTTAGCTGAAGGCTTTTTCTTCTTCCTTAGAGAACAGTCTCACAAGAGAGTAGCCAGTTGTCTGCTTGAGTGAGAATTTAATTTCTTAAGGCTGTGTTGGAGTTAGGTCCATGTGGCCCTGATCTTCCTCTTCCTCATACACCTTGCACCGGTTCCAGCAACTAACACAGTCCCTGGGGACGTGAGCAGCTTATCTCAGATGCTTCCAAGCCACTTTACTTAGGGGTAAGGAGGCAGAGACTGCCCTTCCCATGTCAGCAGAGGGTTACAGAACACCATATGCACCATCTGCAAGTGCAGTTCCTGCTTCCACTAGCTCAGCTCTACTGCACATCACCTGTCCAAAGCCAGCTTCCCTTCAAAAGAGCCCCTTTCCTCTCAGGAGGCAGCTGGCTGCTCTCTTGTAAGGCAGTTCTCTCTCTTTCTTATTAACAGTCTTGAGAGGAACCTAGATGAAACTTCAGGTTGCTGAGGATTCCAGGACACCTCTTTTTTCATAAATACAGGATTAGGCTTTGGGGCAACTTTCCTAGAAATTCATCTTGTACAGCCATTAGATGCAGAACAGGATGACTACAGCGAGAGGAGCTGCTGGCAAGGGCTTCACTGAAGTTGCAACTTAAGGACAACTTATGACTAAAGAGGTTACATGGATCACATTATGTACCTTCCTTCTGGATGTATTTATTAGTCTTGCAGGACTCTCAGCCTTATCAATATGAGTAAACTAGAGAGGGCCAGAGAATGGGGCCAAGCACTATCACACAGCTGCTGTACTAGTTAGTTTTTGGCGCAAACCCTGACACACTTTCACCCATGTCAAAAAGCCATTTACGGATAACATCTACATGTACCCCTTCCACACTGCAGAAGAAAGATCTTGCAACGCACAAAAAGTTACACTAAGAGTGAGAGGGCCAAGAATTTCTGTTATCTGGACTTGCTACATCTTGCTATAGACATTCTTTTGTGAATACTTGACAAAATATCTAAGACAACAGAAACAGACCGAGGTGAGTGCTTGACCTGAAGAGACATCTACTGGGGATGTCTATTACAGGAACCAACTACTAAGGTTAGTGTCTTATTTCATGGTTATGTGGCAAGTGTTAGTTCTTCTCTTGGGTGTGCCTTCTCACCAAAATCAATGGGAGGTGAATATGCACAAGAGGACACTGACCTTTTCACGAGTAAGTTTATGCCTAACCTACACCTGGTTTCCATCAGTGGAAACCTGGACAGAAAGGTGGTAAGAGAAAGAGGTAGCTGCAGCCCTGGGGTATGCAACAGTACCTGTGGCAGAGAAGCAGCTCAGAAAAGATGGTGCTTTTGCCAGGGCAACAAAAGAGTGCAAAGGTTCCGGGCATCATCTCCTGGACTCTTCGGAGAGTTGGGTTTTGCTCTGGCAAAGCCAGGAGGAGGACAGGAGGCACAACCAGCATGTGCCCTCCCACAGGGTGGAACTCTTCCTCTGGGAGAGGGGGCTCAGCTGGCACAGGCAGCGCAACACACACTTCAGCTGAAGCCAGCCAGACCCTGTTTCTCTTTAGCAGAAGTTCCAGCTGCTTTCAGAAATCCTGATGATAAAGTACAAGCCAAAAGGAAGGAATCCAGATCCTCTATTTCAGTTTCTGTCCAAATTAGCAACTGTAGCCCTTTAAATCGTTGCTTTTTATTTTTTGCCATCATGCATGAGAAAAACAGTTGTTTGTCATGCTTCAATTAATACATGACCTGGCAGGCTTTTTGTTGGGCACCAACAAAAGACAGTTTGCAGATATTAATCATCAGACAAGTTTAAAATGAGACTTTTATGTTCAATAAAGGGTTGATTCCATGCAGTAGTAGATAAGCCTTGAGCCCAAATAGACAGCTTTTGTACTGTGTGAGAAGGAACCTTTGCCCTCCTGGTTTTTTTTTGGATACTACCTGTTAATGATCCATGCAGGATTCTGGCCAGAAAGCTGACTCACTAGGCTGGCCTGCCTCAAAATACGACCACCGCAGCACTGAAAGATTCACGCTGGGAACGGTGAACATTGAAAATGAGCATTTTTCAGTGCCCAGGGCAATTTGTGCAGCATTCGTTCCTATTTAGCTACTTTTTCAAGGCTTCCCATGGCCCTTCAACAGTACCCTTGCTGTGTGGTAGGGATCAAGACGACTTCACAACTTATCTTTACTGCCATTCCTTTTCATGGAAGCGAGGCTGATTCCTCGTAACTGCAAGACTGCTGTGCCCGGGGCTTCTGAAATAAGCTGGACATGTATGTTCCATCTGCTTAAAAAGTAATCACAGGGAATCAACATAAGCTCCTTGCTCTTTATGGAACAACATTTGCTCTTATTAGTGAGACAGCATTTCAATAGAGTCAATAACTACAGAAATACACTGGTTGTGGATTCAGCTATATTCTGTAACTATGTGAAAATTTTATGATTCTGAAATCAATAAACGTTTAATATGCCTGAAAAAATTAAATTTTTTTTTCTTTGAAATATCTGTTATAACAGTAACGGCTTGAGTTAAAGTAGCACGTCATACAGGGAAATCTTCTAATGCAAGATACCACTTGCTTAAAAAAAAAAAAGAAAATCAATACACTGATACTTCTTCAACAAATAGTTACATCTCTTTACCTATCATACATGGGATATTGACACAGGGCACATTCAGGAACATGCTTGTATGCCCAAGAGGCAACAACAGATGGTGCATGACTGCAGCTAATGTTCTAATCTGTGACAATTTGGAGTTCTTAAAAAAAAAAAACCAAACCAAAAAAACCCTAAAAAACCACAACAGACAATCTTGCATTACCCTACATCATAAATAGGGTTCAAACGGTTACAACAGAAGCATGAGTTCAGCTCTTTGGAAGAGGAAGGAGGTTCAGAAATATGCTAGGTTCAGGGTACATAAACTGAACTATTGGGTGTTCAGGGTTGTGGCTCAATCCTCTGTTCTCAACGCAGCATCTCCGTAGTTCTTAAGAACACCACCCTAGGAGGAAGAGAGAGTGTTTGGTATACAGATGACCTGCCACTGAAAACAGACATGTTTTTCTGTTTCCAGACATTCACAAACGACTATTTCTGAAGTAGAACGAATTCTTGGGAAATACTAATTGTTAATAGAAGAGGTCAGCATTTTGCCAGATTAAATCTTCCTTGCTGGAGAATGGCTAAAGAGACCCGCTATAAATTCTATCAATCTCTTTGACACAGATTACAGAACTCAACTGAAGAATTCCTTTTAGGCAGCAACAAAAGCTTCTACAGGCTATTTTCCTAAATTATTCTAGCTCAAATGTAAGTGAGTAAAGGCATATCTCTAACTTTTCGTATGATAGGCCACTTTGCGTATACTCTTTTGGCCAGCAGCATCACTCATTTCAAAGATGTATTTGTTGGGGTTGTTCACACCCAGTTGTACTGTTTATAAAACAGCATTACCAATCATAACCACCTCCAGCTGAAGAGCTTTAAAATAAGTAGCCTGAATACCAGTAAAACACTCGCTAAAGCAGCACAGAACATGCAAAGCTCAGCAGGTTGAGTTACCTTTACTTTATGCTACGGCAATTAAAACTGCTTCTTTTAACTTTGTTTTTAATGAGCTTGGGTGCCTAGTGGGATTCAGGGGTGCCCAACTCTCAAGCTGGCCACCCTAATTTTCCACTGCAAAGAAAGAAGTGAAAAGATGTATTTGAATATATATACACACACACACACCCCCTACCTACCTGTAAGAAGGGATATCAACAGAAGCCATGAACTAAGAAACATGGAGCAGAGATAATAGAAATAAAGGCAGATTTTTGAGCTGGGGGAAGTGGATACATAAAAATAAAGGCCACAATGGGTAAGGAACTACACAAGCAGCTTATTTCCCACCAGGCCTACAATGCTTAGTACTCCCAGAATGGAAATGTTCAAACTGGCTGAACTCATATTTTTCTTGACAAAAAAGTCGGTCCTGCGGAAACAAGAGGTAAGCATCAACTGCAGCACACTGCTTTTGGTTTTCCTATAGGGAAAGTTTATAAAAATAACTGACTTTCAAATGTTATTTCAGAGCAGAATTTTGAGTGGTTGCCAGTAAAAGCTAGCAGTAGGCTCAGATGCCTATTTCAAAGAAGCATGTGTATGATTCTAATGCTCTCCACTTTGATGCTGTTTCTCTTGCAAGTTGTACAGGGCAATATCTCCTGGACAGACAGATGCACAATGACTTAATATCACCATCTAATGCCATGTAGATTCAAGTATACATGCTGCTTTTCTAAGAAATGGTGACCTATGAAAATCAAGTGCAAAACTAGGCTTTCGAGAATTACACTCACTTGAAGTTTCTTGATAGGAACAGCAAAAGCACCTTGTGAAGTTTCAGAAGTACACCTCCTACCTCATGGACATGTTGACATGGGACCTTCCACAGCTGCTAGCAGCCACAGGATACTAACAAATGGCTCTGACAAGAAGAATGCAGACAGATGCTTTCATCCTCACTCTTTGTAGAAATCATCTATCAAAGCCACATGCAAAATCACTGCAGCATACCAACAATCATCCCAGCATAGCACAGGTCATCTTCTGGTACATGCTAGTAATAAAGCTGAGCAAGGATCATGATTTTTTTTCTTGTCTCACAATGGTACTGCTTCTTCCTCTGTCGAACTGGTTCCAAGAACTGAAGTCACCAGTTCGAAGGGCAAACAGAAAAGGTTAACATCTAGTAGCAATCGCGGTAGGAAGATGAGCAGCCAACAATCTAGGGCGATTAGAACATTGCACATTAACCCTGCAGTAGGTCAGTGCTACTGTCAGTATGACAACACCGTTGTGAAGGAGGGATTGCAGTGTTTTCGTCGGCTACTGGTTAGGAGTGTTATTTGTGGGTCAGAAATAACAGGAGAACAAAGCAGTGTCTCTGATATGGGTGGACAAAATGTTTGTGGTTTTTTTTTTTCCCTTATTATTCATTCGTTGAAAAGGTTAAAATGAAGGAAAAAAAAAAAATAAATAGGATTAAAGAAAGAGACTGAGGAAGAACCAAAGTTTTGAAAGAATTCCAAGCAAAAAAATAGAACCCTTTATTAGGAAATGGTGGCCAGCGCTGCCAGCATTGTACACAGGACACAATTACTGTCTTTAAGTAGGAATCTAACCCTGGCCGCAGGCCTGAGCCAGGAACTCCTGCATCTTCACTCTAGTGCTCACAAGCACTTTATTGTCAAAAAGTCCTTTGATATTTTTGTTTTCTACTGTTCATACTTACCTACCTCAAAAGGTTGTGAGGCAGATTTATTGTTTGGTTAATTGTGGATTATAGACTACTTTAACATGAAAGGAGGATAGGAATGCATGATATTTGCGGCACAGAGCACACGTTTCTTGTTCATAAAGCATTAACGTTATAAACTTCAGCCACCCAAGTTTTCTTCAGTTTGAAGACTACGACACTAACACCAGCAGCTGAGATCAGTGACCTATAAAAAAAAAACCTACATGCATAAATTGGTAATCACACAAATACAGTTTGAGTCATTGTGCACAAAAATTACATCGAATCACCCTAAAAAATATCTGACTGTAACTGCCTACAGATTATTAGTTCTTGATTTAGATAAGTTACATAAAAATACTGCACCTCACCTACCACGCCAAGCATCCTTGTACAGACATGGGTGAATAAGCAAGCACTGAAAAAATGTCCACGGTGAACCCCTCTCCTTTCAGTGTCACTTTGAGGCTCAAATGCTTATTTGTGGTACACCGATGCCTCCTCCTGGCCATTTTGATAACTCAGACACAAGCTTCTCTATCTAGTACGGATTTGTTTTTATTTTCTTTAAGGGAAAGACAGCAGTTCATCCAAGTGCAAAAATACTTACCACCATTAAAATTTCTCTATTACCAGCTAAAAAAAAAAAAAAAGACTATGCAGCACTGTATGGGAAGAAACTCGTGCCTGGTAACTATGTGACAGTCAAGCTCTTACGTGATTCCCAGAGGTGCCCAAGAAGGTATAGAATCATAGAATGGTTCGAGTTGGAAGGGACCTTAAAGATCACCTAGTTCCAACCCCCTGCCATGGGCAGGGACACCTCCCACTAGACCAGGCTGCTCAAAGCCCCATCCAGCCTGGCCTTGAACACTTCCAGGGATGGGGTATCCACAGCTTCCCTGGGCAACCTGTTCCAGTGCCTCACCACCCCCACAGTAAAGAATTTCTTCCTGATACCTAATCTAAATCTTCCCTCTTTCAATTTAAAACCATTACCCCTCATCCAGTCACTACACTGCCTGATAAAAAGTCCCTCCCCATCTTTCTTGTCGATCCCCTTAAGTACTGAAAGGCCGCTATAAGGCCTCCCCAGAGCCTTCTCTTCTCCAGGCTGAACAACCCCAACTCTTTCAGACTGTCTTCATGGAAGAGATGCTTCAGCCCTGGGATTATCTTTGTGGCCCTCCTCTGGACTCGCTCCGACAAGTCCATGTCCTTCTTATGTTGGGGACTCCAGAGCTGGATGCAGTACTCCAGGTGGGGTCTCACCAGAGCAAGAGTAGAGGGGTAGAATTGCCTCCCTCAACTTGCTGGCCACACTTCTTTTGATGCAGCCCAGGATGCAGTCGGCTTTCTGGGCTGCGAGCACACATTGCCAATTCATGTTGAGCTTCTCACCCACCAAGACCCCCAAGTCCTTCTCCTCAGGGCTGCTCTCCATCCATTCTCCATCCAGTCTGCATTTGTGCTTGGCATTGCCCCAAACCACATGCAATACACTCAATTCTGTCCCCACAAACTGGCCACAAGCTTCAGAGCTGCTCCACTTCTTCCCAGCCTGCTTCATAGCCTCAGGTCAACACCACAGATCCCTGAGGGCATAAGCTATTATTTGTTCTCAACTACCAGATACTACAAGAGCTGAACGTGTATTTTATAACCAAAACAGACACATGCTACTCATCCCACGCGGATGTTTGAGCCAATAATTCAGCAGAAGGCATCCATTTATTCTGAGCCTAGTCTTCGCTGAAGCACCCTTTCCAGAGTTATCACACCCTTCCAGCATTACAAATGGCTCAGCCTGTATTCCAGAAAACCACAAGTCAGGAAGTCAGGTAATTTGAGCTGGAAACCTAAAAATCTGAGTGGTCAGAACACCTGCACTTGAAAAGGTTCAGCAGAAGTGTCCAAATTGTATTCCCTGAGAAGTGATGCATAATCCCTATGTGGATGACCAGAGCCAGGCCCCCAGGGGGAGCCAGTAGGGCCTAGAACTTCAGGGATAGGGAAAGTGATATGAATGAGTGGGCCGATGCAAACTTCTCCTAGGGGTTCAATAGGGACTAATAGCCCAAACTTATCAGTGTGACCAAAGCAGCAAGTTTCACACCCCCAGTTCTGAGCAAGGCTAGAGGACCAGTAAACACTGCTTCCATGCCATGCTACCTCATCCTCACCTATGTGAGTGGAAAGAGCATCTGATGACCAGAGGTGTATGAAAGCTGTGAGCAGAATCAAGCTGACCTTTGCCTTCCTTTCTTCCTGCAGTTGGCCCATGACTCACTACCTAAGAGCACGATGGGGAAACTCTGGAAAGAAATCAAATGCCTCCTGAAGATATTGGTCTTCCCACCACCCTCCCAGAGTCTCCTGCTCCTGAGCTTTACTAAGTCTGTCACGCAGGCTGCCCAAGAACTGCTATCAGGCTTGCTACGACTTCTAGGTAACTGACCACGGCTGTCTTCCAAGCTCTTCCTTCTCTATTCCCTTCGACCAGTTGTGAACAGCATGCCTTCCAGCACGGCCTCCCTTTTGTAACCAACCACCTGAAATTCTTGTGACATAAGCTTGTCTACCTCCCACTAGACTCCTATATATCTGGAACAAAATCATGCCAGCAAGCAAGACAACACATCATTTTTCCCCCTGCCACCCTGGGGGCACTTGGCCCACAACCAATCCATGACTGCAGGCTGCCTACTGAAATAGCAGCTCTGTACCTGACATCCAAGCCTCTGATCCCGCAGTGACTCTACAGTTGTACGAGGCATCTGCTCTAGGGCAAACTTCACGCTGCTGCTCCCAGGGCCTGACTAAGGAAAGGCAGCCATGAAACCTTTCTGGCTTGCTGGAATGTGGAGGGGAAAAAACATTACTGCAACGTCAGCAGGTATCTGCCTTTCATTCCAAGTTACCTGACACCTCAACCAATATTTGTCATTGTTGCTCTTCACAGGGTTGCGTGTAGTGTCATTAGTTTGTACCCTGCAGCATTTATGGAGGGAAAGAGGCTGTATGGCCTCTTGAAGTTGAGCAAGGTTACGCAAGCACGTTATCCAGTCTGCTTTGTTCCTTGCATAGACCTAACATGGTAAGAAGTGAGCACTTTGAGACAAAATTGTTTCATGATAGATTTCTCCTACAGCTCACAGCCATATGGAATTGCTTTTAAAGGCCTAAAACAGCTCTGCTGCTCAGACTAGCAACTCACTGTCTCTCCACACACTTGGACCCATGCCCTAGTTCCACCTGAAGCCTTGCATGCCTGTCCTCCCCCTCCACCCTAACAACATGTATAGGAATGCAGCACATTCACCTGGGTTGAATCTGAGTTGCTACCAGCAGAGGAGGCGGTATGCTTCCAAAGAGATCTCTTCAGTATCATTGTAGTAAGGACACATGCTATGACACCTCAACATCTGGCTGTTGACCTGGTCTTCAAGATTTCTTCCACCTTCTTGAACTGTACACATACTCCAGTTGCTGGTCTTCTGAGGTACACAGCCACCTGCTACTGCTGCAAGGTTATCCAGCCAAAGATTTCAGCCCTCTCATAAGAGATTGAAAGTTATTATTTCCTTGCAGCCTAAGGTGCAACCATATTGGAACACCTTGGAAACCAAAGAGACCTTGCCACCATTAAGTAGAAAAGTAGTTAGAAAAGAGAGAGTAAAATAAATAAATAATCGGAAAAACGGAAAGTACAACAGAAAAAATGAAAGGTATTGAGGAAAATATTGTTAGATTGTGGAACAACAGAGTAACAGACTTCAGTATGACTCTTGACAATGTCAAAAGGGCAGATGCCAGTCTGACTTTACACAGCATGGGAAGCATTTCAGTGTCACATAAGCTCTACACATTTTGATTCCATTCTATCTATCAGTGCACCCATGTGTCACCCATCCTTGCTGGGGGACTTCACAGCAGTATGGCCCCCTCAGTTGTTTGGATAGTTGTCACCACGGGCATACACTAGGAACAAATTTCTTTTGCATGAAACTAAACCAAAAGGTCTAATTTGCATACAACAGCATGAGCTCCACAATCCAAACCAGTACATGAGGACAATCAGGAGGATAGACTTAAAAAAAATACGTAATTGCTCCGAACACACTGGTATAGATACAGCTTTTCAAGAGCAACTCATTGTTGACAATTATTGGAACCCGTCTGACTATCAAGTGATTCCCCCAAATCAGGTCTAAACTCTACAAATCTTTTCAACAATATATGCCTGTGATACTAAGCCCATGGGTGGAGCAGAGGAAGAACTGTGTAACTAAAAGTAACACAAATTATGTAATATTTGTGTAGATAAGGTATTCAAATTTAATGCCATCCCTATTCTGATAGCATCTCCCATTTAGCTCTCCACACCTAAGCCAGAACCAATTATTTTTTTCTCCCCTATGTAGTTATATTGGTTTATACCAGAGCTAAACATACTTCTTACATATTTTCCACCAGTCCTCCCTCCAGTCCCTGGAAATTTATACAAAGAATCCCACCTTACTTGGTTAGACTTGGGAACAGTAGATTCCAGAATGGGGAAGAAACCTGGAAACCTTCACCTAAGACAAAGCCTAACCTTTCTATCTTTTCATGGCAGCTCTGATTCTTTTTTTCCTTCAGAAATTATCTCCCCAGATAATTTTAAGAGACCTCACGAAGTCTGCCTAACTTAAGGGAAACAAATGTGTACGTCTGAGGTAAGCCTAGCTTCAATACAACAAGATCTGAGTTATTGTGAAGCCATGCACTATGGATATATTTCATTACTGATCAAGGGATAAGGTTTCCACATCGGACAAGTGCAAGATAAACAGGCAATAAAATGCCAGGTCTGCAGTAACAGCTTCTCATGCACCGGCCTTCGACCACTAGAGGGCATCTGCATCCTAGACTAATTGTAACATGAAGAAAACTTAGTCAAGCTGATTAGGTTTTTTTCCTAGGTAACTCTTAAATTCTTGTATAGCATTAGTATAAACAAGACAGACCAAGGAAAGGCATAGGTCTTCTCACTCTATGTGGTAAAGGCAAGGCAAAAGCCTCTAAAACCAGCATGTCAGTTGTTTGCTATAGCACCTTTAGGAAAGAGCCTTGAGTAGGAAACAAGTAAATAAGCTATTTGTTCCCCATCATCGCTTCAACAGAAAGGGGGCGTTAAGTCTTACAGCTCGTCCTCTTAACCCAGCCTCCTGGAAACGAGATGCAATTAATGTGCAGTTAAGATGCCCATTAAAATGTAATTCTCATAACACATTCCTTCTCCCAGCGTTTCACAGAAATGATACGTGTTCCATCTTTGTGGAAGATGCAAGAAGCCACTCAGGAATAGCAATCTGAAATATAAACATAAAATATTCTGGGGTAACTAGTGGAAAATGACTAATTTATACATGCCCAGAAATTCAACAAGGCAATGACAGACTTATATTAGAAGTGCTGCTAGGAAGCAGCCAGAAGGAACAATGTGAAATACTTGTACTTATGTTCACATTACGGTATGTTTGTTGGGACTTCAAAGCAATGGAGAAAAACTTTACATTGGAACATATTTACTCACCAAGGTTGTCCTCTGCTTCATGTCATGAGCTGCACCAGTTTGCCTGCAAGGTACCAGGTTTTGGTTTTTTTTTCTGGCTAAGCCTTTTCAATAATTAATTGGATCCATCTACAGCATTCTCTTGCACCCGGAAGATTCAAACCTTTGGAGTAACATGAGCAGGCAGAACTCTCTACCAAGGGGAAAATCAGTAACTCAAATTATTTTACAATCCAACATGGCCTGAGGTTCCTTCAGCTTTGATCATCTGATACATTCAGTGAGAAGAATGCTTGGTTATAAGCCCATGAGTTGCGTGCAGCCACCTGGTTAGATGCTGTCATCAAAACCTTGATCAACCTTTGGAGCAAAGCATCCAAAATCAATGCGTGATCCAGGAGAAAAAAAAAAGGATACAGCTGCACTGACAGCAAGATTGGAAGCTGCTACTGCTAATTGGCAGAAGCAAACAGATGACTGCAAAAAAAAAAATATCCAGGGCTATGCCTAAATATCCCAAGCTGGTATTGATTCATCAAGTTCCTTTTTATTGACAAGAATAACTATGTGCATGAACTTCATCGCAACTCTGTTTTGTATTAAAACACCCACACTGCTTCAAAGCATATTATTAGCCCATGTGGGCTCAGAGATAGAGACATCTGACTGTGCTTTCATCTTTTCCAGCCTAAGGAGATATTCTCTCACTCTTACTTTTTCACCAGTTCATCTGAAGCCAAATATTCACATATATCCTCGTGTACATTACAAAGCAGATGGATGCCAATCATGCATCAAGTTACAATTCAACTTCAAAAGCAATACAATATTGACAGTATCACTTTGCCTCTGCTCTTTGCCGAGCTGTAATGTTACCTATCAGGTTTGTATAAAGTGTCTTCATCTCCAATAAACCTGACAGCAAGGAAAGTTCCAGAAACACCAGCCATGGATAAAACATTAACAGTTTGCCAGGAAGAAACTCAACACCCAGCTAAAGGCTAGGTTTTTACAACTATTATCTACATAAGCCTCTACAAAGCAGGTACCCTCTTCTGTTAACCTTTGAGCTTTACACCAAGGGCCCAGCATGCGATATCTGTGTTTGTCATCAACGTATTCTGCAAATTCCAGCCATCCAAAACAGAGCTACTCTCAGGTTACCTCCACTTCAGCCATATTCAACAGCAGTAGTATCTTTTCTATTTCCATTATTAGAGAGCAAAAAAATGTGTTTGCCAAACCCAGACTAACAACATACAGCTCCAGTAATTTAATCTGACAGTTTCCACGGTATGACGGCAATATCCTCTTGGACTTATCAAAAGATAAGCCAGACAGGAACACTTCTTCACAAAAAAGACAGCTTGCTGCTCATTGACTCCTATCATCTTTCAGCAGAAAGGATGCCTGTCTTCAAACAACCTTAAAACAGGGAATGTAGGCTATTAACAATAAAAGCAACTTCCTTCCACAGATATGAAGAATTTCCATCCGTTACCCAGGCAAGTAAGTACACAAGCAACGCACGGGGATACTAAAAGCTGTGTCTTACATACCTATTTGCTCCTCTCTCAGAGCATACAGTCCAAATGCAAACTGTCTTCGTAATAGGACTGTGAAGCTTGGTGATGCCTAGCAGCAGTACACTTGCAGTTAATCACACTAAGTTAGAAGCAAAAAGACCAACTCAGACTTCAGCAGCCACAAGTACTTCTATGTGTCCAGACGTAGCAAACTGAATACAATCCACCAATAGAAGACTCATTACAGTGTTTTCAGTGAGCCTATTTCTACAGCATTTTTTGGAAATAGATCAGATTAACACAAACAACCTAAACAGAAATAGTGTTCAAGGTATTAGAGCAGCACAATAACCACAACTATATGAAACACTATTTTTTCCCCTCCTTTAAAGCAGAAAGGAATTATGAATATTCCATGCATAGAAAACAGACCACTATGAAGCATACAAAAAAAAAAGTGATGTAAAACAACAATCTCGTATCAATCAACACAAAAGAGACCAAAGAAGCACTCCCTGCAGCGATATTTTAAGTTAGATTAAAGCAGGTATTTCTCTAGTGTTTGGGAATCACAAAATGCCAGTCAACCAAAAAGGAAAAAGATAAGAGGTTATATGCCGTGTTGTACCCTACTATGAAATCAGGAACGGGTATTACTGTCAGATAAAAGGGGGTGGGGGGAGAACATACAAAATATTCCTCAAACGGTGTAGTTTTATATGCCCCTAAACAGCTCGTTTGAGAATGATCCTGTTACTTCCCAGCACATTAACACTGTACTATTTAGCAGCATTTTTGGCTTTTATGGACAAAAAGTTTACATGGAAAGAACTTATTAGCAATTAGACCACTAGAGATTTCCACAGAAAGAGGAGTTAATTGTATCCAAGTATCATTAGATTCAGGTTCCCTTTTCTATCTCTTCCAGAATAAACAATAGGAAAAATATGAAAGATCTACATTAACATTGTAAGCATAAGCTGAAGTGGTGCGGAGAGTTCTGTTATGTATCTGATGCTCCTGACTTGCTTTTAGTATGGAATATCAATTGTATTTGTAGGGATAAGTTTATTAAATCATGTGTTTTTTCTGCAATATAGGACGATGAGGGATGTTAGCAGATGTCCCAACTCCCCAGAAGTCAAAACAGCATTCAAATCCTTCGCAAGTGATTGCTGCTATATAAAAACAGCAATTCTTCAGAATACCACCACCAGATCTGGCTTTCTAGTGCCATAAAACAAACTAGAAATTTCCTATTTCTTTAGCACACATAAGAAGGCCTGAAGACTTTATTTTCCTTTTGACATAGCATCTGTAATACAAGCGAGCATCTTGGGTACTCACATAACATACAGCTTTACACCTGGACATTTCATGATACAGAAGACATTGTTCCAGAAACTAAGGAAAAAATGGAAAAGTGTTAATCCAGATGTTTGGTAACATGATGCTTCTTATAATAGAGGCTGGCACTTCATAAAACCCAGCATTTTCAAAACTTGTAAAACTAACCCTCAAGTAAGCAATGACTTAGAGCAGGAAGTTACCCTGTCAAGGGCTTATAGAATAGATTTCATCAATTATCTTGTCACAAACTGAAGTTACTCTCACTTACATAGCGCTCGTCACTGAATTTCAAGAACAAGTGTCTTTGAGCAGTATCAGAAGAATTCCGCCCTACTTCTACATTTTATGTATTGAAACTCTGGTGCTTGCTTCAAGGTGGGGTAAATTAAGCCATTGTTCAAACACACAGACCAAACCAATATAAATCAGGAACAGATATATATGCTGTAAGTTTGTTTGTTTTTTCTTTAAAAAAAAAAAAACAAACAAACTCCACACTTCTTGAGTAACAGTAAGGTATGT
Organism: Larus michahellis; assembly: GCF_964199755.1. Taxonomy (NCBI): domain Eukaryota; kingdom Metazoa; phylum Chordata; class Aves; order Charadriiformes; family Laridae; genus Larus; species Larus michahellis. The sequence goes on from NC_133898.1 coordinate 35,834,968, forward strand.
TAAAATAACAAGTCAGACTTCATTCAAATGAATTAGACAACTTTTACTAAATGAAAAAACCTACATTTAAAATATGCATTTAAAACAAAATGGAATTAGAAAAGAGACTTAAATCCATTTTAAAGAACTTGCTCACTGTGTCAGAAATCAATATATCTCTTGCATTATATAATGTGCCAGTTCATAAAATGTAAGTTACCAGAATCTGCAATTTAACATTTTCAAAGACAATACTGAAGTCAAGAGTTTTACGTCTACTGATGAACATTTAGAATGGTATAAATCTGAAGCCTTCCCCCAAAGAATCTTACAAATTTGACAATATTCAATAAACACTTTTGCAGTTATATCCAATAAGTATTGCATCCCAAAGCATCACAAATCTGTGCCTTTCATTTATTCTACTAGAAATTTTGTATCTTCTCTGTATCTTGCCATTTACCAATGTTAACTCTTTTAAGAAAGGAGAAAACTGAAAAGAAATACTGCATAACTCTTGATCATGTACAGAAATTATTGCTACTATAGTACACTACAAAGCATAAGTCTATACAATAGTATATGAAATTTGATCATGAAAATCCAAAGGATATAATCTTTAGTGACATAAGCCTTATAATCATGTTGGACATTCCTATAGCATTTTCAGATCACCACTCGCTAGTTAGCCTACTGTCCACTGATGAACATCCATTTAAACACACCCTCTTCTGAAAAAGAATGTCAGCTTTCAAAGGCTTAGCAAATAAGGATCTTCATGTTCTGTGGAACTATGTAAGATGAATTTTGATGCAGGTAGGGAGTTACCTGGAAGCTAAGCATGCCAAAGGTGTTTCATGCTAATAAAACTAAAGCCAAGGTACCACATAATCAAGTTACCAACTAATAGGCAATACCATTTTTGTCCTAAGTTAAATGAAGTGCCATAGCACAGTGTAACATCAATAATTTAAAATAGTGTAGTGCACAAATTCATTGTGTGGCAGTTTAAGTTAAAATGTCAAGACAGGTTTTTCTGTCTCAATTTATGTTGGCTGTCAAGCTGTCCAGTCTGGGCATTTTGGACTTAGTTTGCCTTTTAATAACTACCATACTATAAACTTTGCATTATAATGGGGCACACATTTGGGCGGAATTATTATGAACAGGGGCTTGGGGGGAGGATAAGAGACCAATGGCTGTTCTAAAAAGCCCCTTCCTTATTTCAATTTCAAAGAGAGAGCCGGGAAATAAGACTAGATACCATATTCGCATCATTCTAGCTACAAAATAATCAAAGTAAAAGCAATCAAGCAACAATAAGACCACATTACACAAATGGAACATCATGCTCTCATCTGGTTTAACTATTACATCAAGTTTTAACTGGGATGTTGGTCAACTTTAAAAACCGTGGTAAATGTGAATATGTAGTTGCAATAGTTTTTTCCTAATATTTTTTTACTCTATGCTGGATATTAGAACTTGGAGCTATACTTGTTACAATACAGTGTTGCACATCTTTCTCCTAGAAAAAATTAATAAAGATCCTTTACCCGTCTCTTTAAGTTAAACGTGTGACATCATAAAGGGTGTCAAATGGCTGGATGGTTTTACAGTGCACACTTATTATTTACTGTAATATGGAGTTTTGTCCTTGACAGATCTGATGGTGTTTCTACATTTTTCCTTTCTTCACCTCTTCTTCGGTGGATTAGCTGTGCGAGGTGGAGTGACTGGACGCCCAGAATTCAGTCCACCATACTGGTACTTGGCTTTCTTTTCAGATGGTTTCAATATCTTTGAGAAAATAAAGCAGTTCTTTTTAGTCAGTGACAACTCAGAACACTTCAAATACTGTTAAATGAACATGACATCTCATTCAGCAGGAACAGGAGAGGTGAGGGTGGGGAGGAAATCACATCACAATCCTACAGATTTATTAGTCCCATATACAACAATACTACTACTTCTAAATCCTTCTATTTCTACTACTACATTGGGCTGGGAAGGGGAAAGAAAAGGGGCTGAAAACATGTCCAGGAAGGAGTAGGGATTAAAATCTGTTCAGAGTAACCAGACTAAAAGGGTCCCAATAGGCCATTAGTCTGCATAATTAGGTACTCCGATCACTAGGTACAACTGAAAAGAATCACCCAATTAAACTCTGAAATAAGCATCCGAATAAATGGAATAACTCAATATGCAGGAATTTGGAAAATAGCAAATCCCACACGGTTCTCTGGAGAACAGTTGGTTTGCAGTTCTAACTGGCCACAAACACCAGCCTGCTCTGCAGTCCTTTCTGTAACTCAAGTATATTACCCTAGACTAACCGTAAGCACGTCAACAGGCAGACTCAGTCCATATAGTCCAACACCTAAAGTAATACTTAATGTCCAAATATATCATACCTGAAAGGAACACATCAGAGTTTCATCCACACTCATCATGCCCCCTGCGTTGTCAAACTCTCCACAATAATTTGGAGCTGAGAATAGGGTGACCAACTGCCGTTTAGCAAAGAATTCGTATCCATCTTCAACCACCTGTCAACACCAGAGAAATCAATACAGCTCACATTAAAAACAAAAAAAAAAACAAACAAATTTTGAAGAAAAAAGCCAGTCTTTAGGCAAACAGGACTTATATTAAAGAGATGACAAGAACTCATCAAAAAGGTATTTTATGTCTTGGCTTTCAGACAGGACAGGTTCAGTCATTTTGTCTTAACTGGACACTGAATGCCAAATCAGCCAAATCAGGTAGCTTAACCTGTCTGATACTTCGAACGTTAAATATGCATAAGCTTGACTGTTCAATATTTTCATACTTTAAGTCCAATTATGCACTGCCAGTTTAAGGATTCCCAGAATTTTATGGTTTATACATGGAATTTGAATATTTGACCTACTAGTTTGGAACGCACAAGGTTTAGATACCACCTTCATTGCAACCGTAACAGTACAGTTTAAGTCACACTAGTGTTGATCATACAAACCTCAAGTGTAGGCTTTTTTATAATTTTGATGCTCTAAAAACAAAGTGGTTCTGCCATATTTTGTCTAAGAGCATAATTCACCTTTGAAATGCAAGTAGCATGATGCATCAGTTAAGGATGTTCCCTCTTCCCCAAAATAAAAGCCTCACCTTATAATGCAGTGAAACCAGTGCACCAACTGCTCACTTTGATCCAATCACCACAGTCTTTTAAAAGATGTCATACTTTTATAACTAACTGAAGTGACTACGTGAATACAGGAAATTGGTACCAATCTTGATCAGCAATTAAGCAATCTTAATATCCATTCCACACACTGACCAATCTTCTCTAATGTTTTAGCAGTAAAATTGCAAGAAGAAATATTTAAATGTTCTGATATTATATCCAAGCCTAACAGTGACACAGAATAAAAAGCCTATTTTTCTTTCACAGCAGGAGACAGCTTTTAAAATTGACTAAATAATGAAACCGAAATGTTATACAGGAAATTGAAACCTAATGTCCACCTAACTAGGACACTTGCTTAAAGTAACTTAAGAAAAACTGCAGAAAAGTGTGCTTAAAGATTGATGGTGCCAAAAATAACCTTCCTTTCCGCACATTTCAGTCAGATAATCTATTGTAAAGTACTCTAGATTGCTGAACCAAAAAGGAGGCAATGGTGAAAGCTTTTATGTTCAGACTTGTTTGCAGAAACATTCAAAATACACTTAATACTTCCATGAAGTGACACAGAGATAGTTTAAGCCACAACTACAAGGGAACTGACTACTACTGAAATGGAAGAACTCTGAAACTTCAGTGTAAATCTCGAATTCAAGTCACTTTGCCACTTTAAACCTGGACAATTTACCCGTAATGTTCATATAAAACAGTCTAACAATAGACATTACAAAAGATCAGTGGGGGAAATCTAGTGTTAGTATTTTACTTCACTGACTAATGTTAGACACTCAGTTCAATACGAGTCAATAGAAGGACACAGCCTTATAGTCCCTTTATTAGGAAGATCTTTCTTTCCTAAAAGTAACACAATGCAAACTAAGTTTCAAATATGTCGTACTGATAAGCAGCACCAAAGACGCAGAAAGTCTAGAAGGAGAGGTTCTAAGAAGCAACAGCGGCATAGTTCATACCTGGTGAGCTCGACAGATCAAATCCAGATCATGACGATTCAGAAATTTACTGACCACATCAGCACCAAACGTGAAAGAGACCCCACGATCATTTTCACCCCAACCTTGCACATCTTTGTCTGGGTCAGACCACAGCAGGTCACACAGCAAGCCTTTGAAAGACAATACAAGTGAAGATGCTAGTCTTAGGAGGTATCATTCTACAATGTAAAATACTTTTATTGTAATTACCAGAGCAGCTCTCCTAAAGCAAATAAGCCTTAGCAGCAAATACAGCGATATTTAAACTGCAACTCAGACAAAAGATACGGTCTGTGTATGTCTGGAGACTTTTCCCCCCTCACCACTGATAGTACCTTGAAATATTCAGCATGTTTACAGTTGGCATTTGAGAAGTTTAAAAATGCTGCAGTGGGTGCATTTTAGAAGGCAACCATCTATTTCACAGCTCACCAAGAAAGCTTAGTTTGAAAGCTGCAGCAAATTAGAAAATCCTATGCAAGGCCAGTCATTAATACAGCAAATAAATTTGTACCACAACCTCCTGAACATGGGTCAGCTTTGATTCTTACGTTTCTTACCATACATGAAGAACCTTACAGATCAAAATTTAACATTGCAAAATTCTGATATATTGTTTCAGGTAGCACTTTCAGTTTGCTTGGACTATTGTTGACTTTTTAAAAGGCCTCGTGCCAACTAGTCTGGAATCTAAATTAGCACAATAACCTCTTTGTTGTTTTAGCACTAGTCAAGATCTTTTTTCCGCTACCAACAAAAGGTCAGCTAACTCTGGAGTTAGAACTGGGTACAAAGAAAATTCTCTAGATCAACTGCAATGCCTTTGGACAATAGAACTTTCAAAGCGTTTTCACATGAGAAAGAACCAGGCCAATTCAAACACACCACAAACAAAAAGCATTCAAAATGTATTTCATAGTTTTCCATGAAATTGTACTTTCTTTACCTGTGATGACTAACTCTTAAACATTTAAATGCTTAAAAGTATTTTTCACAATCTGAAAGAGATGTCAGCAGGCTCCTTTATCTGGCACTCAGAAGTTCTGATTTACAATTACATCTGGTTGTTTGCTAAACAAAATACTGAAGACACTATTTCTTAATTAACAGATCCTTCAAGTTGTAATCAAGCAAAACTAACGTCTGAAACCTATTATACAACTAGATAATTTTGTATTTACAGCTATCAAATGGTCTGGTACCAGTCACAGTTCTTCTCTAGCAGAGGCTAAAATTTTATTTGCTTTTAGAAGATGAAGAACAGAGCAAGTACAACTGCATTTTAGATAGAATATCTACCTAGAAATAAACTACTGAATACAGACAGCATATGACAAGAAAGTCAACTGAAATTTAGTTCTATATTGAATAACATGTTTTTCAAAACAGAATAGTTGCACTGCAGCCCTAATGGTTTCTTATCATGGATTTCCAACAAGTGACAGAAGCCACCTAGGAAGCGCTTCCTCTTCTATCCCAAAATCAAATAATCTTTAGGGTTATACACAGCAATAGGCAAATCTGTCCTATAACCTTTAGCAGTGGCGTAACAGAACCCTGCAACAAGTTTGTCTGAACTAAGCTATGTTGCCCAGGTAGACTTATATTTTAATATGCAACATCTACCGTTACAATAGCCTAGGTTGACCAGGAGCATCCCATGGCACAGCTGATATGAGACATTCATGATTACACAGAAGAGGGAGTTACAGTTTCCTAATAAGCAAATGGTTGGCAATGCTGACCAAAATACATCATTTATACCTTGGTCTCACAGAAAGCAAATACCTTAACAGTTACCAGAAGCAAGTGATTTAAGTTGGAATACAAAGTTAGATTTGAACAAACAGCTCCCCAAACCCATAGAAATGCCAAAGTTAAGAGGTCTTCAAATTGCAGTTTAAGTTGAAAAGGCTTTTTTTCCACCAGGCTAGAAGAAACAATCATTGCGATACAATCTTTTCAGCACAAGCCATACGAACATCTACCAAAAATGTCTGTGTATCAACACAAACGTTCACCAAGTGACATCCTCCACAAAGGGATAGCTTTTAAGGACTTGTAACTTTCACAGAAGTGAGACCACTTCAGTTTATTTTACATTTTTCCACAAGATTTACTTTAATTCTGTAATGTTCGTTGCCTTAAGTAGGTCCAAAAGACCAAGACCTTCTATGTCACTGTACCACATGTACACATGCCTCTGATGGGACATTTCATTCTACCTCTGCTGGTAAGCATCCACCTATTGCCTCTGAAAGCAAAATTAAGACTGCAGATGACTCTGTAGATCAAAACCCTTTTTTTTTTTTTTTTAAAATCTCTGTATTTATTTTTAGGAGGTACTAAGAATACATATGATTTCAGTGGAGTGTCCATGGAAACCAGAACTACATTCTGCTAGGGCATTCCTGAAGCGGGGGTGGTTCAAGCAGTAGTACTAGCCTGTTGAACAGAACTACGTTTTTCTGAGAGATCTGATAGATGCAAAGATTGACTCGTTTTGTACTGACATTTATTTGGTTATTCATTGGGTGAATTATAAGTAGCATAAAAGGAAGAACAATGTAGTAATTTATACTACAGAAACACTACCAGTCTAGTAATGCTTCTCAGCATCAAGTATGTATACACCAGCTCACACAGAAATGTTGTTGTTTAAGGGACAGTTGACATATTCATATCCGTCCCTGAATTACTTTTATGCATCAGCACTGAGGAACATTACAGGAAGTAGAATTCTTCTATTCCAAGGTTTAACTGTAATTGTAATTTGTGTTTCAAAACGAGGTTTAGATGCGATATCTCCTCTGAAAGTTAATTTCAGACCACTATTGGAAATCAACACTTTAAAAAATCTCCCATTGTACTGCTTGACAGTTCCACTAGTAACAGAATTTGAAATAAATGGGACACTGAAGATGATGATTAATTAAACCATTCAAAATAATATTGTACAGAAAGCACTGGCAATTTGCATCCAACACCTATATACAAAGCATTAACGTACTAGTAGAAGAAAGTTTCAGGACTAACACATTGATACAACTAATTGAAAACCCAATCACAGTGAAGTAGGAGCTACACTTTACAAATTTAGAGGAAGGACACATAGCCCCAAGTAGAGAGAAGCCCAAATACTTTAAATAATACTCGGCAAGCTTTAAACAGTTGTGTTCTTTGATAGACTAAAAGGTTTGGTGTGCCTAACCAAGGCAAGAAAAAGAACTGCTTAATTTCATTTGATCTTTTATTAGATTTCTAAGTTTGTTTTAAGGCAAACTTGTGGATAATGTATCCGGACTTGGACAACATATCCTAATTTGTTATGAGAAGCAGTAACAACCTGGGCAATAGCCTCTAACATATCAGCTAACTTAGCCATCACGAGGAACAAGACTGTCACCCTATACAGACATCAAGGAATACTGTACTGTGAACAGAGGTTGTGTTAAGTCACTGCATTGCCTGTACAGAAATTAAACCTGTTTCATCATTAAGACCTATTTAGAGTAAATTCCATGTCACTCACCTGTGTCAGGAACATCTGTAGGTCTCATAATTCTCCGGATCTGCTCCATTGACTGGAGATCTGGAGACAGGCCTGTAAGTACAAGAAAACTAGTGACTTATCCACGTATTTTACCTGTAAAAAGGATTCCACAGAACACACAATTAGAGGTTCAAAGTCATACAGCATCCATTGTTTCCACTGTAATATAAAGAAAAGACATTTGCTGTAAGACAATTAAGTTCCTGAACAGAAGGGCAGAGTATAACACAATGAAATTAGCAAGGGGTTTTATTAGTTTTCCTACCATCCTTTTAGCCACACAGCACAGAACTCTACAGTTAAGTGTGTTCTCTTAAACAGCTTACTAGAGAGAACCAGTGAAAGACAGCATTCCCATTACCTAACACAATTAAACTGGTGCAGAAGACCTTCTTTATAACCACCTTATGAAAGCTAAAGGAAAATCCCCTACCCAGCTTTAAAAGATCACAAGCCAAAGCAGTCTGCAGGTGTGACTGGAATCATAACTGACAGCACTGTATTTCAGTGCTTTACCACACACCAGCTGAGCAGCAGTCACCGGATGCTGTTCAGCTGCAACAGATAAGGAGCACAAAGGTGGTCATCTACTATAGCTCAGATGCTTAGTAATTTATATAACCATTGCACTTTGATTATTCAAAAAGTCATTTATCACAAAGACACAGCTCTTTTTGTATACTTTTACCATATTAACATGTAATTACAGCCAAAGCAGGGGATTCCAAAGCCACCCTTTGAACAGTTTAAGTAGACACGCCAGAGCTTTTCTATGCAAGGCATACAGGCATGAAAGAGCACCTACTAGATGCTCTAGCACCTTAACATGTCCTTAAATAAGGGTCCTAAGTGACTTAAATGACACAGGCCAAGATCACTTAATTTAAAAAGTTGCATATTTGGAAACAGAACACAAAGACCTAATTTGTGATGAAACGTATTCCATATTAACAAGCCATATCCATTTGAATCAGCCCAGAACTTTGAAAATGACAGAAGAAAACCTGTCACTGGAAAGAAGTCACCACAAAGTAATTTCAGCTGACATCAGTTTGCACAGTTGCAACGTACATGTTACAGGAACAATGACTCCAATGCATTTTATATAAAGACTTGAGGAACTTTTCTTCAAGTATTAAGATTTTAGATTATTTTTATTGAAGCAGTCTTATGATAAAAGCCTATCCTCATCGGCTTGCTAAAGCTGTCTTCACAATATTATCTTGAGGTTGTGAAGGATGGCAGAAATCTTACATTAAATAGCATACCAAAGGAGTTTCAGTCAAGTCTACTTACACAACAACACAGGGATACTAATATAAATTCAAGTAGATAATCAGCTTTTAAACTTTGACCAACATACCATTCCCCAGATCTGATCTATTTGCATGCAGATTACATTAGCACAAAGGCATGTGGATTCTACTCAGCACCACACCCTGAGACAGTAATGGACAATCTCCGTGAAATAAGCACAACCAGTCTGTGACCTTCTATGAGGTTACAGCTCTTAGCATTTCAGGTTGCACCCAAAGCACTAAGTTCTTTATAAAATATTGTTATTACAAACCGTGTCTCAACCCTGTAGCTGTTAATTTTTGTGCTATTTTACATCACTGTAAAATAGCAAAACCCCACAAAACTGCCTGCGTGTTTGCAGACCTCTTTGTAACCACCTAAGAGGTCTTTTCCCAAATATCTTCCTAACTCTCCCTGCACAAAAAGGAATAGCTAATGTCTCAAATTCAGACCTACAGACAAAAGTTGTACATGATCAGCATTAAATGAAGGAAGTAAGAACTCAAATACAGGCCACTAAAGCTCACTGTCAAGCTGCTGCCACTACAGCAATTGCTGCAACCTACTGTGTACTGAAAGAAAACTGAAAAGTACACAATTGAACTAAGTTGTCCTGACACATACTGACAGCGAAGCACAGAACAAGTATCTTTTAGTATACTATCTTCTTGAAGCATAAGAGCATCCCTTCCCTAAGGGAAAACAAAAAATGAATTGACATTACTCCTGGCAGACTCATCAAATCCAGGATCTAGATTTGAACCACTCCCTTGATCAGGTGGAATTGGTAAAGCAAGAGTGATGGTTACTTATTTTTCTAGCATAATCCAGGAATCTCCTCAGGTCTCTCTGGGTACTGCGTAAGATTATCAAGTAGACTTGACCTTCAACATACATTTCATTGTCACTAATGTCACAAGTAAAATAGAATTCCACAGCCTGAAAATATTACATAAATCCAGGATTCTACTAAACTACCATGACTCCCATCTCAGAGCTTAAATGCAATTTGATAAGACATATGTTCCATCAACATGACACCAAAACATGGACTTAATTACAGATAATTGAAAGTAATCACATAAGGTCTCTAAAGATCAGAAATAGGGAGTGGTATCATAGATAAGAGGACATAAGGACAATACTGTACAGAATACAAAACAGAGCAAAAGGGAGAAGTTGTGAATGGTCATGGAATAAGCTTTAATGAAGCAAAATAAAGAACAAAGTCAGAAGTAGAGTAGAGGATGACCTTGAGAAAATGCCAAAATGTGACTTGTATGAGCAATGTGAAAAGACAGGGAAGAGAGAGGGAGGTAATGGGGAAGGATACAATGAAAGATTCCTTTCATCAGCACAAACATTTGGAGACAGGGATGGCAAGAGAGGTTTGATTTATACTGTGAGATAGAGAACTCAAAACAGCAGATGCCCAGAAAAGTCTAAGTAAAAAAGGTGACTCAGGATTTTAAGCTATTGTAGATAGCCTACTGGGGTAAGTTAGGTGCCTTTTGTTTTACTATGTTATGCGGTTTTGCAAAGTTTTATTATATATCCCAGAGGACAATATTTTTAAAATAAACTATGCAAAAATGCGCAATATAGTAAAAAAGGCACCTACCTTGTATCTACATGCTAGCTTCAACCTCCAGCAGAGTTGAATGGTTTGTGTTGCTGCCTCAGTGTTTATTATAGTAGTAACATCATGTAAAGGCGTTGACAGTCCATGACTTCATAGGATCTGGAATGCAGTTTGGATAGGATTGGAGAAGAGTGGAAAATGGGCAAAACTTACTTATGTGCTGAATGTCCACTTTCGTTTATTAGGAGCACACAGCACATTTAGTAATCTTTTCACTTTATTTCACAGCCGCAGATCAGTTGTGAGTGATAGTAATTTCAGTGACAGATGAAGCCTGTACAAGCTTAAGGGACAATCAGCATTCAATGAAATAAATATTACTTTTCATAAGAGGATCCTTAAAGTATACTATGCACAAAACGAAAGTTTTCTACTTGATTAAATAAGAGGTTAATCCCCCCAATACTTATACTATAAAGCTTTATTTCTTTTTTCTTGAAACATAGCTTTCTAGGCTGCTTGCTCATAACTTAGGGCTCAAGTGCATATACACACAAAACTATCAGTTTTGTCACAGAACACAGCATTCTACTCTACCTGCTAAGCTTCTTGGATTAGCTTCTACTACCACCCACTTAATTATTTGCCTGTATTCTGTCACCATTCATTTTCTACCATTTCCCAAATAAATCAAAATTCAAAGAAGTATAATGGTAGTAAAAGAATAATTCCTTCACCAGCTTTTTTGGAAACAAATCTATTACATGGTTTTAGCCACTAGTAATTGGCTAACATGGTGCAGAAGTGATTTTGTACCTCACATGCTTAAAATTATGAGATCTAGCTCATAAGATAGGCACCAGTTCTAAAAAAAGACAACACATTACACTGATTGAGAACGAGAGGAAAAGATTGAGAATTGATTTTCTCACAAGATGTGAGAAAACAAGTACTTTTTTTAACATGTTAGTACTACCTGGAGACTGGCAAACTCAACTGTCTATCATTGCATTAATTCTGTATTTACAAACACATGGCAATACCTTAGAGCATATTATGCATAGCACTCTGATAGCTTATACTAGCAGGCACTGAAGGCAAAAGTTTCAATACAAGATGCAAGAAGAGCCAGGATTATTTTTAATGCAGGCAGAGCTCTTGCTGACACACTTGTAATTAGTAAAGGCAGGATGGCAGCCATCAATGCAAGTCTCAAAGTCTGGAAGTCTGCTCAGAAATTTTGGGTTCGTGCTATTTCTAATTCCAAATGGAGCTGGAGGTTTCTGCAGTGCTCTCTCACTTCCACTAATCTCTAATTGTCTCATTGACAATGCAGGTGTGACACCCATCACACCATCTCTGGATCAGTCAGTGCAAGGCACCAAGTTGCTTATTAATGGGGGCACTTGCAAAGATAGCTGCAAAAAGGTAGGATGGCTCTTACAGGTAGTAATTTGAAATTGTTTGATTGTTTGACTCTACATGCTCCCAAAAGCCTGTAAACATCACTGCCTGTAAAAACATGGGGAGTCCCCTTATATAGAGAACAGCACCCAAGTAAGTTCCAACATTCAGACAAGTCACAAGCCTCACTCAGGTCAACACAAAACACTTTTTTCACTATAAGAACAGGGCAGCACTGGGACAGGCGCCTACAGAATGGAGACTTTCCAATAGCAAAGGTTTTATGGAGTTAGAGCAAGCTATGGCTAACCGTCTCTAATGTTAACAAATGTCTTTCTTCAAGCAGCAGGCTTGTCTATGTGACTTCAGAGGTCCCTTCCACCAACATCTTACAAAAACAGCTAAAGAGACCAAAACTATAAAGCTGGGGTTACTTGTCAAAGTTATTCTTTCACTTCACTGCTAGGCTGCACTGACACATGGTTAACAGCAACAAATCATGTGGCAAATTAGGCAAGGATTCTAGCATTCAGTATCCTTCAGGGAGGGACACACTGATGGGAATACTTACAGACACACTTGCCCCTCAGACATGGAAGAACATGTGTATCAGGTAAGAATGACACCTGTCTGCTGCCAGGTGTACAGAAAAGCACAAGGCATAACAGTGACCTTTACAGACAATATAAGGTTAAATGTGTCCCCAGCCAAATATCAGGTATGCACATCCACACTCCACTTAGTATAGCATTAACCCAACGATCCGTTTAGACACAGCTTTAAAAACAGTCATAAGCTTACCTCCATGACAACAGAAGATCTTCTCATCCACAATGGCTGCAATAGGCAGACAGTTAAAACAGTCTGTGAAGGTCTTCCACAGCTTAATGTTAAATCTTCGCTTGCCTACAAGAACAGTGTGCAACATTAGGAAGAGAAGGGTGTGTTCCTAAAGCCAACCTGCAATATGTATCACAACCTGACTAAAAATGTCATCAAACTGTCTTCAGAGGGCTTTATTTCTGTTAGTTTACTTCAGTTTCAATCTCCTGCAACAGCATGTCAAGGACAGCAGAGAGCAAATCATCATCCTCTAGAGTGACTTAACCTTGGTTTGAAATGTACTTTTAGAAGTTTCAAAGCAGGTTCACAGAATATTGAAATCCTTGCAGTACGAGTCACATCTCCAAAACACAATGCTAGTCTGTTACAGTCTTTCAAAAGAAACAGGTTTTGCTTACATTCATCATAGAATCCATAGATCCGATTGATGCTAGCACACTCGTGATTTCCTCTTAAGAGAAAGAAGTTTTCCGGGTACTTGATTTTATATGCCAGTAACAGGCAAATTGTTTCCAGAGACTGTTTGCCCCTGTCTACATAATCTCCAAGGAAAAGATAATTAGCTTCCGGTGGGAATCCTCCATATTCAAATAATCGAAGCAAGTCTGTATACTGACCATGAATATCACCTGTATAAGAAAATGTTTACCGAGGATTAGTGCAACAACATAAAGAGTACACAAATCAAGAACTTAAGTCAGCCAATCACTTTTTATTAATTAATCTTAAGAAAAGCATTAATAGTTCTTCTAAAAACAGACTGGCAATAGGTATCAGAAAGGTTAGAACCATGTTAATATTGCAACCTGAAGTCCTCACTAAATGTAAATAATCCACAGTATTTGCAGAACTGCTATGTCTGCTACGAAGCCAATTTGAAAACCAAAAGCTACAGAAGTCTTCACATTTAAGCAGACAGCCAGCCTCTAATTGAAGTTACATGGCCAGGAAGTCAATGTATTAAGAAAAAGTTAAGTCACATTATTTACTCCAAAAACAGATCAGTAAAGAATCTAGATATCGACTAGAGAGAAAACGAACATTGTGCTGGCACTAAGCACTTATTTCAAAGGTCAACTCCTTATCCTCCCATAACATTGCTGTACTAAGATTCCCATCCCTCAGCATTTAGGCTAAACTCCTCCTTTGATGCAATCGTTCACACAAAAACAGTACAGAGACTCAAAAGACTGATATCCCTTACAAGATACACAACCCTGCAGGTATATCTTAGGAAAAATAACTGTCATGGTACTCATCACACTGCCAGCTTTAAAATTAAGCAGGCTTTCCATGAAACAGCTCTGTGTGGCACTTATACCACCACAGCGTACCATATCAGACTAGCCAAAGCTAACTCTGTGTGCTGCCCATAAGGTCAAAGAAGATACCAACACTGCCCTACAGTAGCTTCCAGAATACACACAATTTATTCCAGATGACTGTAGAATTAATTACCAAAGTGACTGAATGCAAAAAAGCTATGCAAGAAGCCTTCAGTACAAGCTGTATGCTGTTTAAACTTAGTAGCTCCTCGCCCCTTCCACTAAACATTCCACAAACATATTTTGATTTTTGCTGCTTGTTCAGTGGCAAAATCCTGACTTTGTTAGGCACAGCTACTCTCCTGGAGAGTGCCAGCTACTATGGCCTTAAAAAGGCAAAAAACCACACACAGACATCTCTCTACAACTTCTTCCATAACCTTAAAAAAGAAAAAAGCTTCCCAAACCTGTATGCTCTCCAGTTCAATTCTTAAAGCATACAGTGGTAAGAAGAGTACATAGCTATATTCCTCTTTACTCTTTCCAAGAGAAATGCGATACTTCCCTTCTTTAGGCTGCATTCTTCCCTACCTATTTCTCACTCAGGGAGAGGAATCACTTATCAATTTTCTTTAATAACAGGGAACACTATCTACTACCCAATTCCAGAAATAATCTGAAGTTTCACTGGCTAAAATCACTTTCATATACGATGCAACGAGAATGATTCCTATTCTACTTGTCATTCACAAATCTTCAGGTCACAACCAGAAGAAAACATAGGAGACTCCTCAGCAAGTCATTGCTATGCCGAGTATAGTACTCCAGAACTACACTATCAATTCACTGCCCAGACTTCACCACCACCAGAATTAACTACCAAGTAAATGTACTACAGAAAGAATATTGTAATTGTGTTCATTGTCTAGAACTACTTTCAGTTACACATGAGCCAGAGGGACCAAAGCGCTTAAAGGAACATTTTATAGAAACCATTTTGTAAAGCAACAAAAGTATTTACTACTCCATTCAAGGCACTCGGCATTTTAAAATACAGCTTCGTATGGGCACAAGCTGAATTGAAGTCTACCAGATACAAAGCCTTACAGTAAAAACTGCACCTATTTTAAAATGGATGTTTACATAAGAATATCTTTCATCTTACATTAAAACACAGCCATTCAAGATGTAAAAGCTTATTTTGAACCGACTTGACTACAAGACAAGACAATTCTTTAATGGTTCCTCAGGCATTGCCTGAACACACTAAAATAGTAGTTCAAAGCAGTACAGCTGCATATTTTGCTTTTGGTGAAAGTGATCACCTTTCCTTCACTTTTATCTAAATGCATCTTTTGACAATTGTTCTAATATTAAATTTAGATGCACCTGACACTTCCCAGTGCTATCACAGTGTTTGGAATCCAATTTAAAAGTAACAATCGCCTATTTAACTGTGCATTTGCTACCCTATTATTGTGCACCTAACAGTCCTTTCAACTGTCTCAATTTAAGGAAATGAGAAATTAACTTTGAAGGAGGCTAATTATACTTTGCCGACTGTGACTTATGTACAATCTAAATATTTAATTTGAGTTTTCATCTTTTCTTTATCTAGGAATACATTGAGACTACTGCAATCTTTTCAGTGCAGCATAAACACAATGTGACAAAGCTGGATTTTACCTTCAACTTTATGTCATTAGGCAAGCTGGTCTGTTTTCCCTCCCCACCCTACCAAGCAATTAGTCATTTAAAAATGGCTTCGCCATTAGTGTTTGGTTTTGTTTGGGTTTGGTTTTTTTTTTAATTGATAACATCCTCTCTTAATGTAAGGAGCATTGCTACATTAGGTCTGCCAGGAGGAAGCCTAAAAAGAAGCTAATCCATCTTTGAGCATGTCATTACTAACAAATTAAAAGACTGCTTCAATGCTACAACACTTTTAAGAAGTCCAATTCAAGAAATTTTACTCTAAGACTGTGTCTGCTGTTAATAACTTGAAGGATTATAAGCCAGCATTTATTACAATACTTTTGTAACAGGTTTTTTTTTTTTTTACAAGCTTGCATACCTACTAACAGCAGCATACTTTTGAAGAAGTCTAGCGTCTTATAAGGGCTTAGAGGTAAAGAACACACACGCTTTAGTTTTATCCATATTTGACAGTAATAATGAAGTTTGTTAAATTTCTGTAAAGCTCAAGGAATTTATTACATGGTAACTAAGACTAATTTAACAGTCTGCATCCGGTTGTATTTTTTTTTTTCAATTGAAAGACTAACAATGCTTTCTTCCAACACTTTTTGATGTGTTCCGTTTCACAACATGTAAAGATCTTTGTTTGCTTATGCTTTGAAGAGAGCAACTACGGCATTAAACACTTGCTTCCTTTTCTTTTAAAGCTGCTAACCACTAACTATCTCATAGTGTTCAGAAGAGTAGCAGCTCTGTACAAGCAGTCCCTAGGGAAGTACAGGGACAGGTTGCAAAATTCACACTAGACAAGGACAGAAGCAGCTCTTATTGCCAACGGAACTTGCTCCTAAGTAGTACCAGGAGCATCGGCGATCTGCCAACTGTTAACTGCCTTTTCTCAACTTAATCATATCTAAATTGAAAGTTACATTTAAGATTGTGAAGACCTCAGTCTAATCTGTATCACCCAAGTCAAGACCACTTGCCTATCTCAGTATCCTTTGAACCCATGTAGCATACAACTAGATTAAAATACCTACATAAAACAGATACACACAAAGTTTACATACCACAAATTTTCAGAGGTGCCTCTAGTTCCAGGAGAATAGGCTGGCTAAGAAATATTTCCCTTGATTTTATGCACAAGCCCCGAACTTCTGCTTCGGTCATCTGAACAATCTTCCCAGGACGACATCCTCGTACTGAAATGAGACATTTAACAATTGAAGGTAACTATCACAGGGATACACAGCAATAGGTAAGTGCAGATGAGCTGTATTTGAAATCTATATTTGACAAAAAACCAGCAGCACACTCCAACTTATATACCAAATGTGTTGGAATTATGTATTCCAACGAATTATAAAATTAATCTCTGATACTGTAGTAACCTGTGCTTAAAGGTCTGTATGCATTCCTGTTAAATCAGGTTCTCAGAAAAAAGCAATTTAGGCCTTGCTTTCACCCGCATTTGGATAGATAGCATCTTCAAAGAGTGTTTAAATTAACAATCCCATTATACTAGAGCATTCACAATAGGCAAAAAAGTCCTGATAATCAAAATCCTGAAAACACTTTCATATTAGCAGAAAATAAACTTTAGGACTGTTGAGTTCAACAAGGCTAGCTAGCTAAATAAAAAAAAAAACAAACAAAACAACACAAACACACAGGCACATTTACACTTTTGGCAGCTGAAATTGCCATATTAGGAACATCACACTAAAAATTATGAAAGTTTGATGAAACCCTCATTCATATATAATGGCTCTTGAGCTATTGGAATCTTTATATCCAAATAAAGACGTTCTAATTAGAATGAAATTGAATTCCTAAACCAGTAAGTCAGGTACTCAGACCTATATTTAGCACTTAGTTTTCTAAAGCATTCACATGTCATTGCACTCCAACCAACATCCTCTGGCAAGTTTATCTGCAGCTGCTTCTTTCCACAAATATCTATACAATTCCTCCGTCAGAGGCTTTAATATGTCTTTAGTGAGATGGCAAAATAGAACAAATGTGTCCGCACTTTGGTTGATCCAGTTCAGTCTTGCACCTCAGCATAAAGCAAACTTCAGAGTTCAAACTAATAAGCCAGAATGTATCAGCATCTACAACAGGCGAACATCCTGTTCCACCATCTGCTTGAGATGGAAGCAACATTCAGCATTAAACCACGGTAGTAGCTACAAAAGAAGGTAGTATGAAACTTTAGCAGTTCACATCGAAATACTTCCAAACTCAAACACAAAGTCATTACCTTGCAAAAATTTTAGCTGCAACTTCAGAAAGTGTAATAAGATAGATGTGCGAACTGAACAGCAAAAACTAGTTCTTCACATATAAAATAAGTTCCCGGCTTGGGCTTCCCCTCTCCAAAACAGGAGAGTAAAATGGCAACTTTTTTTTAAATTAAAAAATTAATATAACCTCTCTTTTGTTTTCATTTCCACTTAGGTCCTAGAAAACATACTTTACAGAGGAGATCAGTATCATTACCTACATCGCGTAACAGGGAAAAAAGGATATGAGGGACAACAGTTTGTCCTAGGTCACCTAGTACTGCAGTCCGAAGTGTTAAGCTCAAAAAGCTCTGCTCTGGGTTATCACTGCGTACTTCTTCCAGTGGAACCACACATTTGACCATTCCAATATTGTGCTATGAATTTTTATTTTTTATTTTTAATAAACACCAGACACACTTGTTAAATTGAGGCTAGGAAGCAGCCACAGGAATATATGAAAAGGCAGAAATGAAGAATGCTTTTCTCAAGCAGAGAAGAGAAGATGTGAAACTAGTGTCAAAATACCAGGAGGGCTGGTCTATCTGCAGTGAGGATACACTGGAAATATTTCACTCATTAGAATCCCACAAGAACAAGGCTGTGGCATACAGGAGTTCTTTCAGTGAAACTCTGAATCAGTACCAGGTGATATTTACCATACGGTAAGTCACATTCCTTTTCCTTAATTAAGATTTCAACTGTATTTGAGAAAGTAAACAGCTTTTTAGTAACACTTTTTTGTTGCTATTCTTCATTGGCTTACATATTGAAAGCATACAAAGGCAGATGTTAGACACAATCAAGGTGACTAGAAAACAATAAATGCCTACAGGCTTCCACTTCACCATATCCCAAATATCTACTAAATGATGCACTTACAGATACATCTTCAGCACGGTAAGGATTATTAGCAAAAAAAAAAAATCTCAGGCTCGACAACTTTGCACAGGACTTGACTATCCGAAACACTCCAACAATCTCCACCTTTTCAAACGCTCACATTCCGGTAGCTTATAATGATCCCTTCCATAGACCAGAAACTCATGTTGATAGGCACAAGAAACTGTCACAATACTCAAGAAAGCTCCCACCTGAAAGAGTATCTGAGTCTTAATAACAAAACAGCTATAATTTTATTGAAGCAATTGTTGTGTTTTAAACCCATGGTTTATAAAATCAATGTCACACTGAAGAAGCATGCGGCACAACTAGCTTTTCAGTCCCATTTTTCCCCTCCACAAATCATGCATTCTTTTAACCTGTTTTGATAAGCAATGATAGTCTCCTCTGTATTTAACTACTTTCATAATGTTTTGCAACACCGGAATTAAGCTGTTTCATGCAGAGTAAAGCCAAGAATGACTTAACTGCACACTTGTTACATCCACTCCAGTCTCAGAACTCAAACCCAGGAAAGCCCACCACACACGACATTAACGTTACCATAACTAGCATCAGACCAAGCACAGAGTCCAAAATTGACACAGCAGTTCAAGGAAGGCACTTAATACTTAAAGTAACTTTGATCCAATCAATATTTCTTAGAACATCAGCCTTTAGCTCCCTTTGAAACTCACATGGAGGTTTAAACTTGGAACAATTGCTTTATAGGATTGAGGTTTTAAGTGCTGCTGGAGTTTTGCACTATAAGACACAGTGAACATGCAGTTCCTGACTTCAAAATTAACTGCCATAGTCAGAGCACCCAGTGTCTTGATGTTAATTCTTTACTTTTTACAGTAGAGCCTTAAATGTTGCAAGCCCTTAACAGACAAAGCGGGCAGTGACTTATTACCACACTTGGGATTCTCCAGATAAGAGAAGTTTCTACAACTATGGCAAGTATGTCACTCTCAGAAGAGGAGACACCACACACCTAACCATTGCAGTTACTTCCAGCCCTTAGGAAGGGTACAAATGTTGGCCACCACCCCTTTGCAAAGGCACCCTCGCCCCTCCATCCAAAGAGGCAGCAGCTCCACATAGCAAACATGTACGCTCAGTAACATTTGAAGTAGTACAAAGCCTGGGGTTTTATGAGGAATATTCATCAATAATATAGTTAAGAGAGAAGTTTTCTCCCACAATCCCCTGATCATCAATAAGGACACTACATACTGAAAAATGAGAAGCTAGTGCAACCCTGGATGCCTTAGCCCTTCACTGAATTCACAAAGGCACTGAAAGGTTTGCCAAGTAGTCACCTGAAACAGCTGTACCACAGCTGTGGTACACGTACACAAGCAAGACTAAGCACATCTTTCACCAGCTTACACTGCAACTAGAAATTTGGTCAAGTTTCCTTGACTCAGCCGAGCACTGTATGGATTGTAACCAAGAACATCTCTCACCACATTTAGTTTTTTCAAAAGCCAAATCCTCAAGAACAGATTTAAGAGGAGGTTATGAGAATGAGATCAGGAGTGTAAGTGATGTTTTTCAGACTCATTTGCAAATTACTACAGCTAACCATTCTTAAAACATGCAAGTCATAGCTGCATGCGTTGCAGAATCTGTAGCTCACAAAAAGCCTTTAACAGCATTGGGAAAACCATCATTTTTAATGGTTGTCATTTACCCAGAGCAGAAACAGCACCTCAACATTAGAGGTAAATTAATTATCCTTAATCTAAGATGCAGATGCCGTAAACAAGCTTTGATTTACATAAGTCTTTGGTAGGGACAGTGATTCCTGTTGTAATACACAATCCCAAGTGCACAGCTCTCTGCCAGAACAAGCCTTTGCTGCAAAGGGCTTAAAGCAGAGTGGCATAGCAAGGAATACAGAGAATTAAAAGCAACTTCATGCATTGTACTGTCATGCTATTATTTTAGCACAATAGATCCTGTAGTAATCCAAAAGCTGCTCTATTCAATATTAAAATGGTCTCTGCGTCTTCACAATCTACTAACAGCAATTAGTAATCCGAGACATGAGTTGCACAGTGGCAGGAAAAACTTCAGCAAAAATAATTTTTTTTTTAATCACTCCAAATTCATGCCAGAGAGTAGCAGATTATGTAAGGCAATAGTGGAGAAGAAAAAAAAATAACACTAAGGAAAGTGAGATAAAAACTGGCTGTTGGAAGTTCTACAAGCATCGCTTTTTGCCACACTCTTTAATGAACTGAAGAAAATACGCTTACTCTATTCTGTCACACTGTTTCTCATGTGCCTCTAAGTAACTAAGCTGCTCATTTTGTGGCATCACTAATAGAAATTTCTTCAATTACTAAATCAGCTGTGGTATGCACAGCTGTCCTAAGCATTTATACTGTTCCCCAACACCACACGTGTCCTGTTTACAGGACAAAATACTCATGGTTTTAGTATAACATCAAAACCCCGACAGACTTCTAAGTACCATAAAAAAATTAGGCAAGCATTATTGCTAAGAAGCAGCCTCCTCCTTTCCCCAGACTCTGCTTTTTTCTCTTTTTTTTTTTTTTTTTTTTTTTTTTGCAGGCATATGCATTTGTGGGGCCACACACGGTAAACTGCATCAGTGAACTGATCTTTTGTTTCTAGTACAGACACAAAGCAAAAACATCTAGATAGTTCCCCAAGCTGGAGAATACATCGACTGTGAACTCAGGCTAGGACTAGTGAAGGAATAAGCAGCTGATTCTGCTTCTTTTCACAGTAACTCCAGCCAAGCTTGTTTCTGAAATTATGGCTTTAGAGATCTATTTTGCTAGAGTGTATCTAAAAAAAAACCCCAAAACTACAACATAAGACTGCAAGCATGCAATTTTACAAATTGCACACAAGCAATTTCCACAAGCTTACACTCCCCCTCAGACATTCTGTGGAATGTTTAATGATTGGTGATTAAAAACTACGACATTATACTCTATTTCTTGTAATTCAGAGTACTTTGTAGTATTTGATGAATCCTGAACTGCCTCCCAATAGTAGAAGCAGAATGGATTTGGAAGCCAAAAGTAGCATTACCTATGACTTCGAAAAAACCAAATAGTTCTTACACTGATTTTGGAAACATACTCTGAAGCTATCTGCTCTCATCATTTTTAAAATCCAGGTTACATATTTTCATGGGCTTAAGTCAGGAATCCTACATTGGATTTAGAAAGTGTCTTTCATTTTGTAAAGCAAAACTTCTACTCCCTCGAAATATTTTCTCTTATTTAAATTGTTCAGTTGTCATCCAGAAACAGCCACTCCCTATCTTGCAGCAAAACACAGTTAAGCCAGCAACAGCAATTCTGAAACTTTGAAATCCTGCGTAACAGAACTAACCTTAGAATGGCTTTCATTCATGTGTTACACTGGTGGACAACAATAATATAAATGAAGCCCTGCCAGAGCTTGCTCAATTCAGTAAGAAGCATATTGCTGAATATACAGCCACTCTGCATGGCATACGCAAAGCCCTGTACCTTTCATAGAGCACATCATCCAAACTCCCCACTAAAAATAGAACAATCAGCCTTCTAGGGAGGTTTTTTTTCCTGAAGAACTGTGCTTTTACATACAAGTACTCTTCAAATCTTAGTAAATTTGCTTTCACTGGATGCCCTTGATATTAAGTATTTTGCTGAAGAACATGGTGATTGCTTGTGAACTCAGTAGTAGTAGTAGGACTTATTTAACATCAAACAAATTCACTGCAGAGTAAGAGACTGTCCAAGCCTTTAATTTCTAACCAGGAAAACAGCCAAACAATACAGCATTCTTCTACCCAAACTTGAATTTATGTACTTAAAATACATGCTATCCAGCAGAATTAATGCTCATGGAGGAGGAGCTTTATTAGAAACTAATATCTAAAGTTGCTTCAGAGAATACCCAAATAAACCCACGAAAATCTTCAAGTGTCCCTACACCAACCTCTGCCCATTGTATTTGCTCTTCATGGGCCACCTGCTTCCTTACGCAGAGGTTCCATAAACTAACTCATGGTCTCAATCATCCTGCACAGTTCCAAGAATTGCCAACTCAAGGTTGAAGGGCAAAAATCACATTAATTACTCCATTCTGTAAGCAAAATGTGTAACCCTAATGCTTGTTATTGGTCTATATTTACTGTTCACTTAAACCTACTGTTCACTTGAACTTAAAACTCACAAAACTAGCAAAGCAGAAGGTAGAAGCCTCTCGCTACACTGTATTATACAAAGTGGTGGCAATTCCTATTCTAGTCCACTTGGAAGGCTAACCTAGCATAAAAATTTCACGATACAAAGAATTTCAGCTTATTTTTCAAAGTTTGACTTTTCTTTTCCTATAAAGCAGTGCTAGTAAAATTCCTAAAATCTGAGAAAGGCAGAGGCAAATTACCAAGTTACTTCATAATCCTGAGAAGTACCAAGGAGAGAAGTTACTTGAGTTGTAATACAAAAAGCTAGGGTTTAAGATGACTTTTGCACCTCTTCAATTTCTCAGGTATTTAACTGGCTATGGGGGATATACACACAAAAGCTTTATATCAAGCTTGATATTAAAAAAAAAACCAAACCACAAAACACACAGAAGATGGTGCTGCGAAACTAAGATGACTTAGCTTATGTACTCAGACAAATCACATCACAGTAAGAGAAGGCAGTAAACAGGTTCATGTCTATGTTCAAATTATGAACCAGATACTGGTTGTAGTTAAAAGTAGATTCCCCTATACACACCCAGCCCTTCACTGAGTACAGCATCTGACCTTACTGGGTAATAGCCAAATACAGTACGCTTGATTTCAGTGTTAAATCATTTTTTTTCCTTTTTTTTTTTTCCCCCCATTTTAAAATTTACATACTTACACTTTGTGGTCACTAATGAGCATTTAATTGCAACTATCAAGTATTAAAAAACATCTAATCTACATTAAATAAAAACAGTGATTTTTTTTTTCCTTTTATACTATGACTTAGCTGTACTCTGAGAAAGACCCTGAATAACTGAAGTAAAAAGTGTACTGCAGAATATCAAAATGAAATAGTTACTGAATCATGCAGCCTTGAAGTGGCAAAACAGCCAGCCAGAATAAAGGAACACCAGCGCACATTGCCTGACACTGGGCTCTTGGCCTTCACTGGAATTTTTCAAGCCAACTATCCCATTCGTCATGCACTTATAAAGCTAAAGATGAACTGGCCAATATCTGCACTGCTGTACAAACACAGAATCAAATGTCATTCTTCTTTCTATCCCTTCTCCCTGTTTCATACAACACCTACCCTCCTAGAAACACAGGAAAACTACCTGTTTGCTTCCTCTTTCTAAAGACTATTTCAAAAATACGTCCTTTGCAAGGAAATCCTTACTAATTTCTCCTTGTTTATTTTTCTAATAGCAGATTATCCAGTGATTTCACACCAAAACAGGTAATAACCCTTGTTTGTGCAAGGTTCACCTCCATGGTTTGTTTATATTGTTTTGCAACAGATCATTAAGGTCTATTTTTCTTCTCTGTAACTGCCTCTCTTTTTCATTATCAGTTCCAGAGCCTGTGGAACTGCAAGCACTACTACTGTATCATACCAGACGATCAGGCTGACTGGATATGTTAATTAGTTAAGACACTAACCAAACAAGAAATACATTACTGACCACAATACATTAGCCCAGTAGCTTTACAGCATTTAAAACTCAAGAAAAATCTCCACTATTTCATAAGCATTTGAAATCCAACTTCCATTTGAAAAATTGAATAATATTCAAATTTCTATCTTTATCACAACCTGCAAGACCTCCGAAATCAGAAGAAACTGAAGGTTGAGGCTTTCTTAGAAGACCTCACATGTCACAGAACAACCAGCTTTTATTAAGGCAATCATAAAAATCACACTTTGAGCTGAACATTGAAGAAACAACCACTCTCCATGTCTACTGGAAGTCTGACAGCTCTTTTCTTGGGTAAGTATTTTCCCAGTTTTCTTGATGGATCAGTACTATCAGAACAAGTAGCCCTCCTAACCTCACTAAAAGTAATTTTGTTTTAGAGCAGATCCACATTAAGCTCCATCAACTGAATTCAAGTTGTTAATTTGAAATAGGTTAGCTACATTTAGGCAAGCAAGAGGCCTTGCCTAGGCAAGGTAAATTTGTTTGTACGGATATATAAATAAACCCTCTTCACAGAAACACAGCTTGTATTTAAGGCTACTATATGCCTGGGTTTCCCCCGAGTACATCTTCTCTTCCATGTGGTAAACTCCTTAGTGTTTACCAAGACAAACACCTATATATTTCAAAGCACAGAAAGTCCAGTCCAGGTGGGATGCATGATATCCAGAAATTTTAAGCGACACTTGCAGCACAAAAACAGGAAGCCCACCACTCAGACAGAAATACGCCAGTCTTACTTAACACCATCCACAGCAGTTTTTACAAGTAAGGTCACACATATTCCAGCATCCTTGCTTGGACATAGAGGGAACCTTTCCACACATCACCAACGCTTGAATTAGCTTAGAACCTGGCTTATATTTACAGGGGGGATGGATACATGGTGTGCCTAGATAGGGCAAAACACAATGTATTCCACATCTGCTGTACTCATGACAGTGTCGTGTGTGTGCGCATACTCCTGTGCTGCCCACTGCTAGAAAGGACTAGGAAAATCTATCCACCAGATGGCATAGCTGGGAAGGTAGGAAGAAAAAAAAACAAATAACAAGAAAAGTCAGCACAATGAAGCAAAAATGAGGTGATCATCTTTTTGTGTACCATAGCACAAGTAAACCTGACCCATGACTAGAATTCTGAGTATTACTGCAAGAAGAAAACAGTCTTAAGACTAATTTGGCTTATTCATTTTCAAGGTCACACAAGTCTAACAGTGTTTTAGCAGGGTTATGAAGTTTTGTGTTTACATGACCTGTAAGTCTTTGCAAATTTACTTATGAGTGATTTCTTTACCAAAAGAAGTCTTATAATAAAGCTAATAGTATCTCCAAAATTAGTCAGGCACACATTTAAGAGCACTAGCATCTCCCTCATTTTTCTAGTAAAGAAACGGGAATTTAAGTCTCAAGGTAGAAGTAAGAGAAAGCATTGCTACATTCAGACTTTAAGCATACAGTATACACTTTAGTTTTACTTTCCTCTAAATAGGCATTATCTATAGGGTATCATTAACTAGTAACCAAGTATGAGACACACTGCAAGAGAAAGTCAATTCAAACCAAGCTGTTACCACTCCTAAATTCACCGATGAATAAAGAGGATAAGAAATTGGTATACATAAAAGAGCATGGAAGTGAAAAGTTAATGTCCTAGAAGACTATCACCATGCATTACACTATGAGTCAGTTGAGTCTTTCTGAAAGCTATCCCCAATTTAACTCAGGAGTTAATCAATCTGGCTCCCAGCACTCAAAAGATCTCTAAAATAACTATACATTCAAGATAAGCATGCATGCACATGCATTAAGAGCTGGAGAGATGTTCTTGATGAATTCTCCCAAGCATCCTGGCTATAAGCCATCTCATATTGACATCTCAGAAAGAAGAAAAAAACCCCACAACACACGGAGGGTAACACGATCTAAGTAGGTAACTCCAACCAAAAGGCAAGTTACTGTGTCACGTAACTCAAAAGATACGTAGTCTTGAGCATCAAGAGTAAAAACAGAGTAGCCTAATTAAAGTAAGAGCAAGAACTCACGACAGCTAATATCACAGCCTAGAAACAGGTGTCACCAACCAGCAACCCAACAGCAGCAGGGAAGCTTCCTGTTGCTGAGGCTTTTGGTCTGTATTTGCCACCCTTTAAAAACGTACGTGCAGCAGCCACAGAAACACAATTGTAGACTGCTATTCAAACTTACAGGATCCACGTCACTTAAAGTAACCAAAAGGACTAAATATATACTGCATGACAACACTTCATAAAAGTGTCTTTTTATGATTTCAACATGCATTTTTAAAGCTCAAAACCCACATTTCCTTGTCCCTTAAGTTAAAGTTGAACTGGGAGTGATGGAGCCAAAAAACTTGCTGTAAACTAATTAATTGCTCCAGAGATAAGTGTCAAGAGAAATTTTTCTGCGCAAGCAGCGTGGGGAGGGATGCACACTCACTTTATCAGAACAGCTCAGCTAAGCAACAGCACAGGCTCCAGAACGTGAGATGCCAATTGCACAAAAAAAAAGCTTCATTGTGAAACACTACTAATTGAACCACTGCTTAAAATATTGTACGCTAGCAGTACAACAAGTAATATATGTTAAATGGAAGCAAAAATAATTCATATGCAATGCATTCTTTTTGTAGGTTTTTTTTTTCAAATAGAACTTGCAAGAATCTATATTCCCTTTCAGATATAAGATAACGTACACAGCACCCTACTACTGCTAGCGGGTGACAAGCAGAGAAAAAATATCCCTTGAGAATCATCTTAATCTCTGCTCAGAGGGAGAAAGAGGGTGAGAAACAGAGATGAAAAATAATAAGCAAAACTTGGTTCAGAAGTTGCACATACGTATCCCTAAAGATTAAAGTACTATGGAACACAAAGATTAGGTTGCTCAGACACAAGGCACCCAATCATAACCCCAAAAGCTAGAAAGTTGCAACACAAGTATTTATGCTGTATGTAAAAGGTACAGAACACATATTTTAAAAGTCTTAGTTAAAAAAAAGGATAAACAGAGTAATATTTAAGATAATAGCCGAACAATCCAACAAGTTACGTACCAAAACACTGCAGAATCCCCTCTTCTTAAGGCAATCTATATTTAAGTAACTACACTGATGAGCAAAGAGGACAAGTACTTTCCAAATATCTTTTTAAAGTCTCTCAAAAAAAACACCACCACCACCACACATATATGTGCATTCTGATGTCCCCAAAAAAATCCTAACTACTAACTCAATGTTTACTAGATTACTATCTGGTTTTTCTTAAAAACCTACCTACTAATCTGGGTTTCAACACCCAGAAAAAGGGATTTTTATCTGTATTAGTGATCAAAGATAAACTTCAGCTCATGATACCTACAGGTTTCTTCATACTGTACTACGCTGCATACCTTAAATCACAAACATAAGCACAGTTGCCCAGAGCCTTTATGTATTTTAAAATATTGATTTTACTGTTGATAATTGAGTTTCACATCAAAAAGAACAGATAGCAACTACTAAAAGAAAATCCTCAAAGCCCTAAAAACTCAGCTTTGTAGTAACTCTGCTAAACAAAACTTTCAGACTTTCAAAACTTGTTTCAGTTCCAGAACTGTACATACTCCATAAATTCCTCCCTTAAGCCTTGTGCAAAGAGATCCAACTATCCAAGGAGCACAGCAACCAAGTCAGCTAACAGCGCATACCCGTGCATGTACTCTGGTCTCCAACATACCAGGTATTTGTTGAATGTGGAATGAAAGATTAATGGCAGAAGAGGCCTACGAAGACTAAATACTCAAGACATAACTTCAATAAAAAGAAAATGCTAGGAATAATTCCTCATCTCCTCCTAAAGCAGGGAGTAAGTCAGTTTCCTCCCTAGTTTAAAGAAATACTATTTAATACATACAAACCCCGTCATATCTTTTACTAGCCATCCGTGAGGGCCACTTTTGGAGTGCCCCGTAGGCAGGCGGAGGAATGTCAGCGCGCTAAATCCCTCTGCTCCCACTGACGCTCACGTACATACAATTCCATATCTAACACAGCTCGTACGCACAATTTTAAGTGGGGAAGACTGCGACCAGCCCAGCCGGAGGGAGGGAGGGAGAATGCCGCCCGTGGCTCTGCCAGCGAGGCTTCTCCAGCTCGCCCCTCAGCCAGGCAGCACCAGCGGCGGGGTGGGGGGGCAAGAAAGAAAGCGAGCCTTTTTATTTTCTTTTTTTAAATAGGAAAGCAGCCGCTTCGCCTAGGCAGGGGGGGCGGACCCCCGCGCACACCCGCGCCGGCAGGACGCCTAGAAGCGCCCCTCCGCCCTCCGGGGGGCCGGGCCCAGGGCCCAAGCCCCCTCCCAGCCGCCACCCCGGGCCCGGCGCGGTGAGGAAGGCGCTGCCCCCGCTCCCCCGGCCGCACGGCGGGACGAGCCCGCCCCGCCCGCTTCCCCCCACCCCCCACCCCGCCGGCAGCCCCAGCTCCCACAGGGCGACCGGGGACAGGCGACGGCGCCCTCCACGGCGGCCCTCCGCGGCGCGGGCGTGGGGCGGCAGGCGGGGCCGCCCGGCTCACCTTCCAGCAGCCGAGTGATGAGGCTGTCCACGTTCAGCTCCCCATCCGCCATTTTGTGGCGGCCAGACTCAGTCCCGGGCGGGGAGAGGGCGGGGTGGAGGGCGCTTCACAGAGGAGGAGGAGCAGGGAGCGGTGGCCGCAGCTGCGGTGGCTCCCTCCCACCCCCCTCCGACGGTCCCCTGCGGCCGCCCGGCTTCTCCCGCGCTAGCAGCCGAAAGCGCAGCGCCCGCTCCCTCACCGCTAAATGGGGGGGGGAGGGGGGGAAGCGGCCGGCCCTGCGCCTCCTCCCCGCCTCAGACGCCGCTGGGGCGCATGCGCCCCCCCCCACCCCGCCCGCCTCTGCCGCTCTGGACACCGCGCAGGCGCAGGCGGCTCTGGCGGGCTCCGGGGAGCATGCGCAGAGCGTCAGCGGCTCTCCCGCCCCCCGGTCTCCCGGTAACCGGACGGGCGGGCGGCACCTCGGGCGTCGCTCGCCGGCCCCGGCAGGGGGGAGCTGCCCTGCCCTGCCCCGGACCGGGCTTCCGTGGCCTGTGCTCTGCCCGTGCCGCGGAGCCGTGGGCTTCTAAGCCAGACCCCGGTGGGGCTTCCCTCTGGGTCAGCCCCTTCAGGCCGCCGCGGAGCGAGTGATGAGGAGGCCCTTTCCTGTCAGAACGCCCTCCCCGAGGGGTTGGGCGGCTCCGCCGGCTGCCTCTGAAACTCGGGGACCCGCTCCCAGGACTTCATCCTGGATGTGGGGACACTTGGCACTTCTCACGGTGCCCCGGCTCTTTGTGGCGTGTTACGGCCGGGGAGCGGTGGCTGTGCCTGAAGAAGAGGTTACGTTGGCAGCCATCAATGATGGGCAAAAGGCAAAAAAAAAAAGAGTCCTAGCAGGCTGTGTGTAACCTGTGTGTCACCCCTCCTGCTGAAACTGCGCCTGCGACAGCTCAGAGTTCATTAAAAAAAAAATATCAGTAAGAACTGGAACGACAAGTTGTGCTCTTTATAGCTCTCCTCTAACACAGTTGTCAGAAAAACCTCCTAACCGATGTGGTTTGTGTTTCATTGCAGCTGGACCCGCCCAGAATACTTTTTTGGTGTTTTCTGAAACTTTTTAAAGACGAATGCTCTAAAGACATGTTAGTTTACATACTTCTGTCAACGGATGCTTGCCTTGGATGGCCAGAGAAGTGCTTTAAAATGTAGGTGGTGAAAACTTGTGAACTGGGACAGCAGACAAATACGTGTATGTTGACAAAATAACAAAGAGCAGATGTTCTACAAAAAACAGGCAGCTTATTTATATGCCTAAATACAGATGTAGAAACTTAGTTCTGTGAGCTCAAACTTGAATTTTTCCATCGGTCTGTGCAAGCCAGCAAAATCCTTTCACCTTAAATGATTTCAAAACACAGTTTTTCATCTCTTGATTAGGAGAAAATGAGTATGAGCAAAACAAAAGCAATTAGGACAAGGCGGGGCAATGATTAGGCGTCAGATGATGCTAGGTGTCCAGACAGTCAGGCAAAAGAACACTCTTTTGAAATACCTATGCAATGATAATAAAGTTTCACTTGATACACCAAAGGAAGTGGAAGAAACTCCAGAAAAGAAAATTGGTTTTGTATCTCCGTTTGTAGGTAGCATATACGGAAATGTAATTCCAGCTCGTCTGCTGAAAGCATATACAGCTATCCTTTCTTATTATTCAAATTCTGCTAGTAGTGAAAAAGTAAAGAAAAAGAAATCTTAAAATGTTTTTCTTTCTTTTTTTGTCCAACTAAGAAAAATAATTATTCAGCTTTTAAAAGGATCTTCCTTATCCCAACTGCTTTCTTGCTGCCAAAACTAATAGATCCACAGCCCCTCTTGAGCTTTTAGGAATTGTCCCAGTTTCATTTCACACAACCGAACTGCCCTGAAGGTTATTTTAAGCCGTCGCAACATCAGGTTCCAGCATCATAATAGAACATCACAGAACATTCTGCATTGACAACAAAACGGGGATATGAAATTATCATCTTTCACTGTGGCACAAAGATACAATTAATCTGCCCTCCAAGATTACAGAAGATACTAAACTTTCAGATACACTGAGCAAAACGTAATTCCATAACAACTGTTTATACCAGGCATGTCAGCATGTTCCAGAAACAATTCAGTGGCATAGCATAATAACAAAATAATAAGCGGAGATGCTGGGGAACAGAACAAGCTGCAAAAAATCCCTCACTGATGTCCTTGTAGACGCTGCGCCACTGTCTTACTTTACTTTACACCACATCCCATCTGAACCCACGTTGACCTGTGTAACTCGTGCCGTTGCATTATTGAGGATCTCTGGTAAATATATTTAAGCTTGTTTTTTCTACTCCATCTCACTTCTACTCTGTTTTCTCAGTTTTCTTGAGTTGGCTGACAGAGAGCCGGGTCATATGATGAGGAGAGCACAGTGGTGCTGCCCTTGACGTTGGAAGCAGGACACCTCACAGGATGCCTCTCTCTCCCCGTCGTGGCTGCATCCGTCCCAGCTCGCACACCAGGGCACGCACGCCATCCCTCCTCCTCCCTCGGACCCGGCGGTGGGAAGGTGGCTGGGTGACAGGGCCGCTGCCCGGCCACATGTGGGTTGTCACACGGGAGGTGGTCACCTCCCTGCGCTGCACAACCCCATAGGGTTTGCCCCCGCCGCCGCCTGGCTTCCTGGCTTGAGCAGGGAAAACAGGACACGAGTTTCTCCTTCAGTGGGTAAAACTTGACAGGTCCCGTGGTTTACGTTGACGTAATCCCAGCACAGCAAACAGAATTAAAAGATCAGAGAATGAGGCTTGTTGTCTTCTGTGATTCAGAAAGAAATAGTTAATGTGGAGCGAATACGTTTTCTTTGATCGGGGGAGATGCTCAGTAATTTTTAGCATTATACTATACACAGATACAGACCAAAGATATCTACTTGGTGATTTAAGTAGCAGGAGGAGCTGAACATTGCTGATACCTGGGGCAAATTCTCATTAATAATGCTCAACTTTCTAAACTTCCTTTCGGTTATTTTGACATTTCCCCTAATGTCCACCAACATGGCTTTGCTTCTAACTTTCCTCTCCTTGGTCTCAGTGTTATTTACCCTAAATACCCTATGTATCAACTTCCCTCTCCTTATCTGCATGCTGCCTCGAGCTGTCCTTTAATTTGCGCTGCTCTTCTGCTGAGTTTAGGAGATTTGAAGGCCAGACATTTCCAGAGAAGGTGGCAAAAGATTATATGTTAGTAAGTGTCATTCCCTAAACTGTGTCTCTCTAGACACGAGTTCTCATGCTGCTGCTGGGAATTGCAGACGGTTGTGTCCCCAGCTGCCAAGAACCAGCATCTCTGATGTTACCTGCTCTTTCCTAGTAACCTTAACGTTGGGTGAGCCAGTGCTTCTGCTACTCGCTGCGCTTTAAAGTTAGTGCACTACACGCACTTTAAAGTTATTTATTATGTCATTGTAACTGCTGCCTTCAAAAACCACATCCCCGGCTGCATTGCCTTCCTAGGTCTGTCATCAGTTACCTGCTAGACAGCACGCAGCAGTATTTTACAGCGTCATTCCATCACTACAGCTTGTTTCTAATGTACTCTGTCACCTTCGCCGACTATAACTCAGGGCTGACTGCAGCTGTTATGTAGATGGGAGGAGGAAGCTGGGAGGAGCCATGTGGTTCGTTTTCCAGCGTGTAATTAGGAACATATTCTCCCTGAGCGGCAACAGCTGAAGCACCGCTGCCTCCTCAGTGGCCACCTTCAGTTTTGGCCTTGAAACAGAAATTAGTCGTCCAAATCGGCCATGTATTTTCTTAGGGTAGTTTCTTTGCAAAATATTCACAGGTCCTGTGCCTTTAGTTAGAAATGTCAAGAAACAGTATCGAAGTAATCTCAAAATACGCAAAGACTGCAGATAAATTATCACTGTTTTGTCCCAAAAGTTTAGATTCAGAGACAGGTGCAGAAAACCAAACCGATCTCACTTTATGACTTTTCGTTTCTCAGTGTTTACACTAAAGCTAGGTAAATAGTAGGTTTCGTTATAGCCTTTTAAGATTTAAAAAAAAAAAAAAAAGCAACACGAAAATAATGCTTTTCTACACTGAGGTAAAATCAAGACTTTCCCAACTTTCCTGAGAAATTAGAGAAGGAGGACAGTCCCAAAATAGCCAGTGATTTGGGTTCGGATGCAGGTACCTAGGATGTGAAAAACTTCTGTGAACTGCAGCATGCAAGCCAGGTCTCTTGGTTTCTCACTTTTTGGAACTGCAACACTTCGTGTAAGTAATTAAATGTCCACTGGGACAGGGACTTGAGTCTGGATCTGTGTCCGACGAATACCCCAATCATTCAGCGATGGAGCTGGTCCATCCGTCTTGATGTAGCTATTATACTTTGTAGAAATAGTTAATCCAACCAAAGGGGCAGGCTAGTATTAAAGTAACACCGTAAATATTCTACTTATGTTTTACACTTATTCTTTCCACTTCAAAGAGCTAATAGGTAAGTCAGAGTTCACCTCCCCTGATTCTTGTCGTACATTTGCTCATCATCACCTGGGCAACTTTGGTGAGCTCTCACTTTTAACTCCCGCGTTTATAAAGCACAATTAATGACATATGTGAACCTTTCCAGGGAGTGAAGAGACATAACTGAAATATTTGAAACCCATGATGAGATCTTTGGCTGATACACAAATGTGTTTTCTATAATCGTCAAAGCTTTAGTAATAATATTTTTTGAAGAACAAGGTTATTTTTTTTGTAGATTAATACTGACCCTCGATTCCTGTGACTGGAGTATGTCCTCATTGCCTTTTTTGCATACTTAAAAGGCGGGCCAGGTCTAGATCTTCCCTTATTTTCTCTGGAATTAAAACAAGAAAACGGATTGTTCATGGCAAGAAACAGTGGTGAAAGAGTTAAAAAAGAAAAAAGAATAGACATTTCAATCCAGTAAGCGTGACTTGGAAGTCTTGCTTTGAAAAGAGCAGCTACCCCTGCCCTATCCCCGTAGCTGCCAGCTGGGTTAGAGCCTGGGCAAGACAGCAGCGCCTCGGCGGCAGGAGGGAGCCTCCCGGGAGCCACACGCAAAACAAAACAAGGGCAAGGTGAGGCGTAGGTATCGCGGATTACTTCATCTCCCTGGTGTCAGAACTATTTAAAAGCGCGAGGAGCTTCCCCCCCCGCCCCGTTATATTTATTAGCGTATGACACAATCTCGGTTCCCCTGGCAGCCTGTCCTACTGCCCACAGACCATCAGAAATACTCTACACCCGCTGTGGCGTTGCTCCCCAGGCGAGGAAGGGGAGAAGGACTTCTGAAGCAAAACAAGGCAAATAATTTGGGCCTGCGGGATCTGCAGTTTGGGGAGTGTCAATCAAGCTTACTATTCCTCTGCTTTGGAGAGAAAAATGTTCCTCTCCTCCTCCTGTTTCCCAGGAAGGAACAGCTGCGAGAACTGAAAGCGTCTGCATCCATTTTCCTAAGTAAACACGGGAATATTTAGTTTCAGCAAAACCAGATGGTTTATGCCCTGTGAACACGCTATTTGACACTAGCACAAAATGTGCAGAGTGTTAGAAACAACTCCTTTAAGCTCAGGGACACAAGAAATGAAAGCTATGAAGGTAGTAATAACAGACTTACAAAAAAACTCCCAACCTTTATCCAGGGATCTCCAAGTGCACTCTAAATATTATTAATCAGAGTACATAACAGTCCACGAACTAATTAAATTTTGATAGACATTTCTCACAGAAGGTTGCCCTAAAGATGAGAGGGTAAATGAGTTCCTCCGGGTTACGCAGTGAGTCACGGTCTGGTCTCCTGCATGGCTCTGACCATCCGCTTGTCTCTCTCCTTGCTAATGCCTCTCCAGCGTGCTGCATCCTCAGCCATATTCCCAGGACACCATTTTTAAATGTGAAACCATTCCTGTTAATAGCAGCGGGAGGGGATTGCGGTGTAGGCAGCATGCATCGCCAGAGCTGGGACATCCGAGCGCTCTAGGGGGAATTTATAATATGCTGGAGAGATTTGTGAGCAGCCCTCAGACCTCTGCTTAATGGCAGTCGCTGTGGGTGTTAAGTGTCTGAAGACGCTTAATTATTTGGTGATTTTTATTGATTGGTGGTGTTGCTGCTTAACGTAACTCTGTAGTAACAAAGCGTCTCTTTTCTACCAATCTGAAAGCGGTTTCCAACCAGTGGGTAATTACACTGCGCACATCTGGCGGGTACGCCATTTGGTTGGACTACTGGGAGGCCGATGTGGTTTGCTGAAGATGGCTTGTGGCCGGAGGAGTGGGGCTCAGGGAGCTTCAGGCCTCGTGGTCACTGGTGGCTGCAGCTCGTCTTCCCCAGCCAAATCCAAACCTGCTGACTCCTCGCCCTCTGCCACAGGTGAAAAAAATAGGCTTGGGAAGGATTTCTTTTTACTTGCAATTTCAGAGTGAAGCCACCTGCGGGATCACTTAGGGCACTGCCTATCTATTGTGCATCACTAGGCACGGCTTCCAAGTCCTACAGCTGTGAACCCTGAAGCGTGTCCTGGTTGCGGGAGACAGCAGAGGTCCAAAATGTCTCCTCAGGTGGTGGTTTCCTTCGGTTTCCAGGTGAGAAGCCACGTTGTGCCCTGGTTTATCCCACCGTCTGCGTGGCGGAGGGTGTGCCGCTCAGCACACCTGCCCTGCAGTTGAGGCAATGTTGTAATTTAACATACTTCATGATCAGCATTTTAAGAGTTTGAATTTGCTATTTCTCCGTTATGTAATTACATAATAATAATAATAATTTAACTAACACGATGTACATGGAGTTTTGCTGTTACTTCTTATGTAAATCAGAGATATTTAGCAATATGTTACAAAATGGGTACACGTATTTCAGAGCGAGATCTAAGAGGTTACTTTGATTCAGAACAAATTAAAAGGAGCTGTTGGGAAAACCTACTTTCTAAAGAAAGAACTATTTAGTTCTAAATATTTTCTAAAGAAAGAACTATTTAGTTCTAAATCTTCATCCTGCGGCTCATTCACTAACATGAAAACTGCAGCACTTCAAGGTGTTTAAATTGAAACAAACAAACAAACAAAGCCAGCAGTATTTTCTGCCTTTTTAGAGAAATTCTGATACTTTATTTAGATTCAAAAACCCAACTGATATACAAGTGAGGAATTTGAGGCTGAGTTTACATAAAGTAACATGAATCACTAACAAAACATTGAGGAAATAGCTAATCTTTAGGTACAAAAGAACATTTATTTTAGTTGTTACTCTGCTCATAAGCAGCAGATGATACTCTGTATTTAAAGTACACTCCAGAAGAATTAAAAAGAGATTTAAAGTCAAATTTAGACACCAAAAGGTGTCAGATAGCTTGACTTCTACTAATTGTAACACCTGCTGCACATTCCTGTTAATTTCTGTGGTATTTTTATTATCCATCAATTAATCTCATTTATCCTCGTTGTTCCAAAAATAGTTCACCTGCATACGGTATGGCTCAGGAGAGCAGGAGCTGGAAGAGACGACATCACTGGGACTAGTGGCAATGGGTGACAAGGATGGACTTAAGCCTGGAGTCAGCAAAACCTCGACTCGCTCTGAAAGCCTGGGTGGGCTGGGCTAAGAGGAGACCATTAGCTGTCCTAAGTGGGTTGTATGCTGTGATCCCCCCACAAAGCGTATCCCGGGTCTGTGGAAGCACATGTGGCTGGGGCTGGATGCACAGGGCTTTCTCGGCGGTGGCAGTGGTGTCTGAAGGTGGGCTCTCCAAGCTCCCGCTGTGATCGGCCGTCCCTGCAGTCATGCTGGTGTGTTTGTGGGGCTGCAGCGCAAGCCAGATGTCCACAGTGATTCCAATGAATAACAAACTCCCTCTGGCTCTCTGGAAAGCACTAGCTTTAACCCACATTGCCTTGAGCGATCTGGTGTGTAGCACATCTCCCAGACACACGTGTCTCAGCTCAGCTGAGAAGACCGAGGACCGGGGCATGAGGATGATGGGGGCGGTGGCAAAGTGTGGAGGGGGACAGGCTGAGCAGCCTCCCAAAGCCATGGCATGGCCGATCCCGGCCGGAGGGGAGGCTGCGGCCCCCGGCTGCTGCTCGCGCATCCTCCTGAGTCATCCCATGACTTCAGATAAGCCGTGTGCTTTATCGTGCCTCAGCCTGCCGTCTGCAATCAGCGATAACAAAATTTGAATAACTCAAGAAGGATGCAGCAAGGCTTAATTAAGCCTTGCAATACGTTTTGGACTCCTTACATGCTATACCGTAGCGCAGTGTTTAACATATCGTTGTTACGGAGTGCGTTGCTAGTAGTGCTGTCTTCCTTTCATATTCTCTGCAAACTCGCACTCTCTTCCTACTTTCATTATCAGCGCTTGGCTTTGGTGTCACCGTGTTGCTTGGACACCTTCTAATTTAAATTTCATATTTTGATTCCTGGGTGATAACTTGAAACACCAATTTTCTTCTGCTACGCTATACAGCCTTTTTCTCATTTTAATGAAACCTAGCAACCATAATGTAAATTGGAAATAACTACAGCCCATTAGACTATTGAAATCCCTGAAGATCTGAATTATTCACTATTAACAGAACTTGTATAATTATAGGTTAAGATATCACTTAGGCATTTAGCATACATCAGCTCCACTGTTAATTTTTAGCTCTTGATCTGTATTAGTAACCTCAGCTTGCTAAATTAAAGGATATGCCTCCAATTAGCCTAAATTTAACATTCAAGAACACATCTCTGGTGGGATGATGCTTATAAGTTTAGAACATCCAGGCAATTTCAGCTGAGCTACTGAGGCTCTATCTACCACAAGTGGAAAACATTTTCTTATAAACACTTTCCTGACTTTCACAGGGCCAGAAGTAAAAGGGCAAAGCTGCATTTTGCCTAAGGCCCAACACCAAAAGGTGGCAGGCGCTGCAGTGCTCTGCCCCTGTAGGGACCCCGAAAAAAGCCCGTACCCAGGGCAGAGGCAGTTGGGTCATTGAAGGAGACACCAAGAAACCAAAATACTGAGTCTGCAGCTGTCTGACTCAGGCAACAAGAAAATATTTAGATACATATGGAGAGAGAGCAAGAGAGAGAGAGCTGATATAGTTAGCAAAAAAAACCCCACCAGAAAACAGCCAACAAAAATAAGAGATCTTACTTTCCTGAATAATCTTGCCTGTGTTTAACACAGCAGGCCTGGGTAGGACACTTGGCACGTACTACTTTGTAATAGAAAATCAGGGCACCTGTGTGATGCATGGTCCTTTCAGAGTCTGGTGACTCATAAACAACGTTCTTCACAAGACAAGTTTCGGAGTTAAGAGGTGTAAATCCCTCATTCGAAGCTGAGCTCCTTTTGGGGGCTGTCCCTGGGAATTAAAAAAAAAAATAATGACTTTCTTGAGCATCTTCTTTCTAATTGAATGACCAGAGAAGTTAGTGTGACAGATAGTTAAAATTTCATGTACTCATCCTTTAAAATGTGAGCGCTTCTTAGTCAGAATAAACTTTAATTAGCTAGTTAGCGATTTTGACAACAGGCTTTCAGCAACCACAGGGCAGTTTTAACTCTTTCCTGGGGGTCAGAAACTCTGCTGCAGCACCTTTGATAAAGACTCAGCACTTGTCTTATTCTTCTGAGAGCAGCAAGCTGCCTTGCTGTTTACTAAAGTTTAAATTAACTCTTCTGTTTTCTCTCCTATTCCACCAGGAAGTAAAGATTCCCGGTCATCATCTGACTATTTTTTATATCGTTTGATACTGGCCTTAGATGATTAGCTCACTCTGCATAATGCTAGGTAATCACACTCCCACTTGTGGCAAGCCCTTTTAAAATATGTAGCTAGGAAATGGTTTAGGCTTTTGTGCAGATGATGGTGAGCGAGTCCCTTCTGAAGTGCTAGTCAGAAGTTGGACTGTAAGGCTAAAGCTCCTTGGTCTTGGCCAGCACTGAGAAAAGATACAGCTTTTGACAGTGTCCTCTCATATACACGTAAATTCAATTAAATACATTTCAGTAAACATCAGTGAGCTTGTTAATGAAGAGGAATGCAGTACACTTGGTAGCTGTATAATTGTGTCATAAGTATAATTTCAAAAACAGTGTCTCCATAGAAAAGCTCTGGGTGGTAAGAAATCCTCTTGCTGGGAAATCTTCTTATAATCTTATAATGGCAACCATTAAGAGAGAAAGGAGGAAGCACTAAACTAGAAAATGCTATTAAAAATTGTAGTAGAATCCAAATTATTCAAAGCTTAGTCATGACTCTCATACAGCAAAGCTTATTGCGAAGTATGGATTCTATTGAAAACAATTGGAATCGAAAGATTACACGACTAATACCTGACTTTGTTGTACCCAGAACAAATAAAACAAAAAGGAACGTTTTCAGTTCACGGTGCACTGAGGATTTTTCCAGTTTTCTTTCATCTAGGAGATTGAACTCTATCATATAAAACCTTTTATAATGTAAAACAGTCACTGTAGTGTGTCTATCTTTATGGTTAGACCTCCAAAAATATGTAGGTGCCTCAGTCTTCAACAGTTCCTTCTTGTGATGCCAAATTCCAAAACCGTGATGCCCACAGTCACCCTTTCAGCCTCTGAGTGAAGGCTTTGGTTAGTCAACCTTTGATTTGTCACATCCTCCATGTGCTTGGAGTCCTGTTTCTGAGCACGGGCAGTACTGATACTTCAACACCTCCATTTCAGGAAGATCCATGAATTTAGGCGTTCCTTTGTCTGTATTGCTTGTCCCTGATGCCAGGGTTATTTGTGCCCTGTATAAAAAAGGTGCTCTCTAATATAAAATCCATGAGCAGCTCTGAGATTAAGGACCAAAGCTTAGGTGCCCTACTGTGTGGCATCTTGCCCTAACCTCTTGTCGAAGCCCCACGACTGTGGCCACCCAGCTGCCTACAGGCCAGCTTTACTAGGAGGAGGAGACGTTTCCCTCTTTCTCAGACTATGCCATAGGTTGGGAATTACAGCATGCCCTGGGGAATGTCATATGTCTCCATCCCAAATCCTGTTTCCTGGGTGCATGCTTTAGCTGGTAGGTCATTCTGCAAAACAGGCCATCACCACCACAGCCTTGTTTTAAAGAGTAAACCCTCATCCTGCTAAATATTTAGCCATAAGGTGAGGAGCCTATAAATAGCACGCAACAGGAGGATAAGAACTCAGCAACCTGATTTAAACTGGCCCTGTTCTGAGCTGGGTAGATGGACCCGGGGAACCCCAGGTCCCGTCCAGGCTACGCTGCTCTTTGTACACCTCTGCATAATACCACCTACGGACTGATTTGAGGCAGGTCCCTGATTAGCAAGTGGGATGTTTGTCATTCTTTGGAGGATGCTTATTCTGCTCCTTGCTTGTAGGGGACGGCCGTACGCCTGTCGCTGGTGCTTAGAATCACCCTGCACGGGCAGGGACCTGCTCCTCAGCCCTTGCAATGCCTCAGGAGAGCTGCATAAGTGGCAATCTGGCCTCGTCCTCTGCCGCTCCACCTCTGAGCCCTCGCAGATTTCTCTTTAAAGCTGTCAAACTTTTAAGGAGTTTGGATTTCTCTCATCTACTCTGGAAATTTACCTTTAATTATTTAGAACAAAGACTTTTCCCACTCTAATTAAAACACCTTTTGCCTCAAGTGTTGACTATCTGCGTCTTTGCGTGAGGATTTACTTTAAAAATTTTTAAAAGCATTTTCTCTTCTGCGCTCAAGATGACTTGCTAGTGACAACATTCCTTCATTCAGTTTTCTCTCATCAAGCCTGTGGATTTCCAAAATATTTCTGGAACATGATCTTACATTTTTCTCTTTTTTTTTTTTTCCTAGCCCTTTTTGAACCCAAATACAAGAAAAAGTACAAAATAGGTCTTTCCATGTCTGACTTGATTTTTTTTGGGTGCGGGGAGAGTAAAGGGGCAAATGTAGAGCTTGTTAAAATAGTGATGGCAACAGTCAGAAATACAACAGGCAGGTACGGTACTGCCCACTTGCTGTAATACTTTAAATTTGACCTTTTGCCCAGCCTTCCTGGGTACATCTGCACTGTAGAATTAGAAGAATGAGCCAAGCTATCAACAACCCGAGCTGGTAAGGCTTCCTCACGCAGCATCACACACGTGCACTCCAGCCGCACCAGCCTGTCTGCAGGCAAGAAAAAAACCACTTTCCTGTGGCTGGCGACGGCATCCAGAGCTGGCAGCCGAATCGCGTGAGGGAGAAGCTGCTCGGTGCAGGGTGCAGCCTGCCTGGTGCCCAGTTAGCATCTCCCGCTGCTTCCTTAAATCCCTTTTGTCCCAGCTGCGCTTGTACACCAATAGCCGAGGAGGTCAGAGCTGGCACGAGTTATGTGGGGAAGCGTGAGAAGAAGTCGTACCACTGTGTAAGTGAAAGTAGGACAAGGACTAATTTTTTGCATGTTTTTGTACTTCCCAAGGCGTTGCTTTTCTCGTCATACCACCCTCTGCTAGCGGGTGAATCCCATCGGTTGCATCCTTCTCTGCAGAAGCAGGCCTGACTCCCTCTCCGGCAGGCTGGCGTCCCGCTGCTGACTTCTGAACCAGGTGAG
Organism: Larus michahellis; assembly: GCF_964199755.1. Classification (NCBI taxonomy): domain Eukaryota; kingdom Metazoa; phylum Chordata; class Aves; order Charadriiformes; family Laridae; genus Larus; species Larus michahellis. Next base: position 35,876,781 of record NC_133898.1, read on the forward strand.
AGTCAGACCCAGTGTGTGGCTGGGGAAGGGGAGGTTACGAAAAACAAATCATACTTTGTTAAGTGGCTAGAAGACATACTGACTTAAATAAGCACCTAGCTCCCGCTTACACTTGAAAGTTTTGTCATGCTGGTGTAGTTATGCCAGTAAACTCCTCCTACATAATTAGAGTGCTTTTTGCCTGTAAAACGCATTCCAGTTTGGCAAGCGATGTAAGCCATAACTTCAAAACTACTTCTTTTCTTTTTTTTTTTTCCTCTTATAATTGTGTCTACACTAGGGCTTTTGTTGAAATAGTTATGTCATAAAAATCACCCTACACAACACAAAGGCTTCAAAAGTGTAAACCAAAATCTTAAACCTTGCCTACCCAGCCAGAGGTTACCGTGCTCCAATACAGTTATGGAAAACCAAGGTAGATTTGTTGGAATGAGCTGACCACAACTGAATAGTCAGCAGAGACAAAGTTACGTCCCATTCAGCGTCACATTAACTAACTGTGTATCTGCTGGGGTATAATCTAATTTGGTTTTTGCATAGCTGCGGTTCAACAGGGACCATTCAATCTGCTTTAAACTATATCATAAATTTATAGGGCCGGGGGAAATTTGCTTTATTTCAGCTTATTTTTCACTAGTTTTACCTACATATTTCTTCCAACATTGATTACTTTGGTTTTCATCTCAGTTGAGTGTATTAATAGTCATTTTTCTTTTTAGGATTTTCATATTCATTTCCCTTTTTTTTTTTGATACCATGAACAGTAAATATATCTAAGATACCAATGAGAAAAAAACATCTGTCACTTTGATGGATACTCCACTGGATCTTTAAATATAGACTCCCTACAATTTTTTGAATCGTTTAGATTTAAATATTTGCAAGCACTAACATAGATCATCAATACAAATGACATTAATATATCTTCTTCGCTGAATATCACTTTCTAAAGGATGTCATTAGCCACACTTAGATTAGTTTTCCTCAGTAGACTATAATTCAGTCTTGTGTTTCTAATAGTCTACCACATTTTAATTATTTTTCTTTCACATGAGTGTTGCTAGGTTTCCTCAAAAATGCAAATGCTGCCCTTCAGAAAACAATGACACGAGTTTTTTAAATCGGCAAGGCGAGGACCTGAAGAAGTCACAGAAAGTTACTTATTAGATCATGTAGAAAAACAATACTATCTTACACATACAGTGTGACCTTCACCTACTGCAAATCCAAAGTCTACCAAAATTCCATCTACTGGAACCAGATTTGCCCCGGAATCAGTCACAGTTGGTTATTGAATTCAGAGGAAGTAGCTTTAGGCTTCTACTAAATAAAGGAGAAACCTCATTTCTCTCTCAGTTGCAACTAATTCTGCAGTGTGATGTGGACCTGTTTGATCAGCTCTGCTTATTTTACAGATTTTGAGAATGTCCATCCTCGTGCTTTCAGTACTAGCTGAACAGTTAGTTAGAACAGAGCACTGAACAGTTTGTTAGCCACAGCCAAAGCAATACATGTAGAGCGCTACATCTTGGAGATGCCACTGGCAAACGTGACTAGACAATGTAATTACCCAAACTGGAACTGAATTAGAGCATTGTATCTTTATTACAGAAAATAGCAGGGGATTCCTGTGGTGGGTTTGTGCCTCATGCCAGGCAGGTACTATCACTTTGTACAGTGCCTGGCAAAGAGAGTCTGTGCTGTTACTGTGGCCTCTGTAGGACTTTACACGACAATAATCCCCCGAGATCACCTCCTCCACCACTGAAAGCTACAAAAAAGGCAAACTTACAGGCCAAACCAGGGACCCGATGTGCAGTGGAGCCTTGGAATGCGCTTTCGATCATGGGATACGCAGTAGATGCAGCATCTGAGGTTTTCAGAGAACCAGGCGAGGTCAGACACTTTGATATATCGGAGTATTGTTTTTTGACTGCAAGAACAGTAAAGGACTAGTGGCTGCTATTCCACTTCAGGCCACAGAGCCTCATATTAAAATAATGAAATTCTTGCTTCACTACTCAAGGAAACAGAGCCAAGAGCATTTTTCTAAAAACAAACAAAAGCAATGCAAATGCAATTTTAATGCTGGCACTCAGCCTACATGTGTCTGCACCCATTGCTTTTGCTTTGGTAGCAGGCTGAAAACAGAGTGTGTATATATATGTGTGTGTGTGTATACATATATATATATATATATGTAGAGGCCTACAGAGCTGTTTAAGGTCAATCCTGCCAGGCTAACAGTAGGGTTTTCTCCGACCATCTATTTGCCATCTATCAGTGTCATCAGCATCACCACAGGAGAACATAATCTCCTCGGTGCTATAAGTGTTTGTTGTTATCCTCTGCAGCACCAATTGATTTCCCGGTAGAGATAATAATAAATAATAGCTGTAGCAGTGACATAATGCACCTGCAATTTTCCAAGAGAGGACGTAAAGAATGATGCCTGTGAAAAGCAGAAACTTTCTTCTTCAAAGAATACTGTGTAATTTTGGTAGATAGCCTTAAACAGTATAATCTAGGTGAAGAAGCAGGCACTAGGCAACTGAAAGGATTCGTTGGTGGTTACGTATCTTTTACCTCCAGGCTCCTGCGTGAGCCTGGACCAGGTTAGTAGTGACTGAAAGCTGTTACTGCCTGGCAGCCAAGGGGAGAAGAGGTGGTGGTGCTGCCCACTCAGGTTTTTCATGAACTGCTGACCACAATACAAAGACCCAGGACTGAACAATGTCCGCAGATTAATCGTCTCTTCCAACTCTGATCTGGGAATAATCCCTTTTGATCGGGGTGGAGAAGCGATTGCCCTGCGTGGGAAGCTAGCCTCACCGTCGCCCGTTCTGTTCCTATTGTATGAAAAACGAGCACAGGCAGACCTGCAGCCAATCCAAATTGTCAGAGTTTGGGTCATGGATTTCAGAGCAATTACCACCACTGACGCTGCAGAGGAGGCTGCGCAACAGAGTTTATACACGCTGATGTCAGCCTGAAGGTTTTTATGAGCACTACATATATTTCTCAAATATGGCTACTGTAGGTGAATTGGCCCAGCCTTTAAAGTTACAAAATGTGCTTCTCAAATGAACTGCATTGGATTTTTTTTCCACTCTCTTACTATACCGGATTTCAAACTTCCACATTAATTTTACAGCACATAGGAGCAAAACACATAGGTTCAGATTTTTTACAGTGCTTTATGGAATATTTTTTTCTTCTAAAGTACTTTTGAAGTTGGGTTTTTTTCCTCTTTTTAGTCTGCATGCAGTCATTAATCCAGTCTCAAATTCTGATATTTTTGTCCTTCTCAACCTTTGGTAGATACAAACGGGGTGTACCGCAGTACTCACAGAATTCCCATTTCACTGCAAACTTGTAACTTGCCTCAATAAATCACATAACCCGTTCTCTTGCTAGCGTAAGGTATATTTCCCCAACAAATGATACACTGGATATTAGTGGTATTAAACTCTAAGACAAAAACCTAAGAAAAAGTACACCTGTCGTTGCCTATTACAAGATGTGGACAGAACACTATCAACTGCCTCGAAGGAAGAAGCACGGTTGCAGTCTCGTTGCATAGTAACAGCCGTTTCTACTGCTCCACGGCCCATGAACAGCAACAAACAGACTTTGTGATTAATGAAATTAACTAATTAAAACCTTCTCCAACCTGATTCGAGTATTTAGTTAGTCGAAGCAGTTGTTTACTTCCCGTATGACAAAGCAACAGGGGTTACTATAATTAATTAGAAGAAATAGTAAATAATTTGGAGAGTATGGGCTTTACGAATGTTCCTTGAATGTTTGAATGACAGATTAAAAAAAAAAAACAAACTCCTCCACACGTGAATAAAACTCTGTGTTCCCCTGCCCTCGGTTTCTGGATGCGAGCCGTAACGCCCCGGTGGTTCAGGTCTGCTCCGGTGTGGGTGAGAGGAGGGGACACAAAACCTGTGTGACGGGGGCTGCTGCCAAACTCCCTGCTTGCGGCACACCTCCAGAGCAGGCATGCTGGCAGAGGTGAAAACAGGGTTTTTTTCAGTGCTCTAGGGCACCCGAAGACAAGCTGGGGGGAGAGCCTGGGCGAGTGGAGGATTTGCATCTCCCCATGGAGAAGGTGGGGTGACGACAGAGCCCTGACGTGTCCCACAGCTCGAGGCTGGGTCCCGGCCCACGCTGTGATCGACCTGAACAGCACAAGTCAGTGTGGTAAATAGCACCACATCTGCCTTTTGGTATCCTTATTCAAGATGCTTCAGCATCCCTTTTCCATCTCTGCAACTGCCATTACTCTTTCATATGAACGTGGTGCCACACATCTTTTCACCTGCCTAGAGCCTTTAACCCACAAAACATATAAAATAAAACGCCAAAACATCTCATACTAGCCACAGTGGTAAGCATTTACATGGTATTTTTTCAGTAAAGAAATATTTCTTTGGAGAAGAGGTACGGGGACCAATCATCTACTGACTTCAATGTCAAATAATCTGATTTATCACAATTAACTTTCCAAAAGCTTCTGTATTGCTGACTACCCTACTTTTCCAGCAGCTTAGCAGCCGGGACTCTTGATGGGGGATTTACTCAAGAAACGTGCAACTTTTCCAAGTAGCATTTTCTCTTGCAAACACCCATATCGTTGATGAGAAATTCCATGCTTATTAGCAACTCTGGCTTCACAGTGGACCAAATATATGGTTTGTGTACTTTAAGGAGATTTGGTGCTTTTGGCTGGAGCTGCAAATAAAATTGGCTGAAACACAGAACTGACTTTGGCGTCAAGGAAGAAAATAAACCCAACTAAGTTTGATGATCATAATGGAGGGGAAAGTAAATTTTGCCTGGGTTGAATTTCAGCTTGGAAGAAAGGCAAATGGGAAACATGCACAGGCTTAAAGAATAATTCCACAGACTGAGAAAAGCTACTTTATCAGATAAGTATTTACATTTTTTTTTTTTTGTCCAGTCTCATTCAAAAAAAGTTAATTTCTTTGGTGCCAACGGATTGTCTTAAAATTAGTTCTGAACCTCTGGAGAAAGTTGTTGTGGTTGGCCCTCTCTGTTTCTGAGCTACGACCGAATCCACAATGAGAAGAGGAGGACAAAAGAGGGATTTTGCAGCACAACAGCACATAAGTGAAGAGCCTACAATCCTGTGAGGACTGATAGAGCGGCAGGTCCCAGGAGAAGCAAAGGCATCTCCCGTTGCACGTCTGTGGAGGTCTGAGGCGGAGGAAGAGAAGGTCTTTCTTTCAAGGTTCGGTGGGAACAGAAAAGCTTTACAGCCAGCTGGCCAAATGCTTAGTGCAGGGAGCTTCTCTTCCAGAAACAGGTCCCAGTTGTGGTCGTACCATAAAGAATACATGAAAAATGAACAGGAATAGTAGGGAAGATACATGGGGATTAAAGAGGGAGAGCTGGGATATAATTCTGGTTAGCCTTTCATTTTATTCTATTTTTTCCTTCGCTCTGTTCCTGAAGTTCTCCACTATTTTTCCTCCTACCTCTAATTCCAAAGAAAGGCCAATACTGAACCCTTGTCAGAACTAGCCAGCTCAGCTTTTTAGTCCTTTAGAAAGCGATGTTCCGCTAAGCAGTTTTTCACTGCTGTTGTGTGGCCAGATATACGATACAATAAAGTGCTTGCTCCTAGAGAGAATTGTGATCAGAGAAATACAGTGAATTCTTTATTTGCTCTAGAAGCTGTCTCTATATAAACATTTTATAGAATTTGATGTTACTGATTTGTTACTATTTTGTAGTAATACATGGGTTCTGGATGATGACTCGCTTCTAAGAATGTTTATCTTTTGAGTAGTGATAACCATATTACTATCACTATTAATCCAGGCGAAGGAAGCTTGTGGCTCACAGTCCCTTGCCCACGAGTCCTTGCCCCCAGTACATTGAAAGCATTAGGTGGGTTTAAATCTATGACCTATCAAAACCCATTCAACTTTCAGCAAGGAAAAAGGTTTCTTTCCTGATTTAACCTAATAAATAAGCATAAAGAAGCAAACAAGGAGGAAGAATGACTCAGAACAAGATTCTGTGCAGCAAACACTCAAAGGTGGTTAAGAGACTATACCAGGATTATTGGTCTGAAGATAAAGTAGCATAAAGAAAACATGTATTTCAATGTGGCGACCGGTGAGGTTAAAAAAATTAATCAAAGAACCTCACCCATCTATACAAGGTGGTGGGCTAGTCTAGCCTCAACTCCATAAGTCTGAAGAAGATATGAGGCTGAAGTGGTTAATGAGTCCCTGAGCTGGTGCTTTGGACAAAGAGATTTAATCAGTAATTTAATTAGAAATATCCCAAGTTAGTGGGTTTTTTTCCCCTTTTTTCTACAGAATCAGTCAGTACTAAAATACTGTAAGCACCTTTAAACACAAAAATTGCCTGGCTCTCAGAGAAACTAAGTGCTCACAGCTGTAGTGTATTGGCCATTTCTGTAGCTCTGCCAAGGAAACCTCACTGAGGGGGGTTAGGGAAGACTCCAGCTCAGTAGTTCTCAAGCTAGGATTAAAATAAATACATGGGGACTTTGACATCCCCGTCTTACTTTTCTTCCCCCTTCCTTTTCTTATTGGCTTTGGTATCAAAGATCATCACCCCCATAAAGCTTGTTATTTTACGACTTCAGAGTAAAGGCATCCAGTCCCCACGAACCTGAAGGGAAGAGCATTCATTCCCTCTTCAACAACACATTCTAAAGTAGAATCATAGAACCATAGGGTTGGAAGGGACCTCTGGAGATCATCTAGTCCAACCCCCCTGCCAGAGCAGGGTCACCTAGAGCAGGTTGCACAGGAACGCGTCCAGATGGGTTTTGAATGTCTCCAGAAACAGAGACTCCACCACCCCTCTGGGCAGCCTGTTGCAGTGCTTTGCCACCCTCAAAGTAAAGAAGTTCCTCCTCATGTTTAGGTGGAACTTCCTATGCTCAAGTTTGTGCCCATTACCTCTTGTCCTGTCACTGGGCACCACTGAAAAAAGCCTGGCCCCATCCTCCTGACACCCACCCTCTAAGTATTTATAAGTGTTGATAAGGTCCCCCTTCAGTCGTCTTTTTTTCCAGACTGAAGAGACCCAAATCCCTCAGCCTTTCTTCATGAGAGAGGTGTTCCAGTCCCCTAATCATCTTGGTAGCTCTCTGCTGCACCCTCTCCAGCAGTTCCCTGTCCTTCTTGAACTGGGGAGCCCAGAACTGGACCCAGTACTCCAGGTGCAGCCTCACCAGGGCAGAGTAGAGGGGGAGGATGACCTCCCTCGACCTGCTGGCCACACTCTTCTTGATGCACCCCAGGAAGCCACTGGCCTCCTTGGCCACAAGGGCACATTGCTGGCTCATGGTCATCCTGTTGTGCACCAGGACTCCCGGGTCTCTTTGCACCGAGCTGCTCTCCAGCAGGTCAGCCCCCAGCCTGTACTGGTGCATGGGGTTATTCCTCCCCAGGTGCAGCACCCTACACTTGCCCTTGTTGAATTTCATAAGGGATCAGGTAGGATCCTCTACGACATTGCTAGAAAAGCAAAACCACACAACAGCAAATACCCTACGAAGCAAGCACTGCAAGCGGGTCAAGTAAGCGGGGCAGCACACATCAGTGACAAATGATTCTCGTGCCTGTAACAATTCCTCCTAACTGCATCTGCACATCTGTCGTGCTGTCTCTCTCTTTATATTTGCTAGCAGCTTTATAAATATCTGGGCCACTAAGCAGATTTTCTCTTCAAAACCTGTGGCCCAAATGCTTAAAAACACATTATGGTCCATAAAAAGACAGGAGTGTGCACATGTTTACGTGTTTGTTTAAAAAAGCAGAGCTGATCAGCTAAATTATGACACCTTTGCATAAGAATCAGTGGAAATTTGCCTGAATAAGAGCAAAAGAATCAACTGATTTCTTGTTTTTCTGACCAATAGCTGCCCTGCATTCAACACACCTTATGTTGGTTAATTCTGTCAAAAGTATAAATAGTACAAGTTAGGGGGTCATGCCTAGAAGCCAGCAGCTGTGTCTTCTGCCTCCTGTTACTGAAGCTTTTTAATCATTTGGCCATAGAGAGGAGAAGAAAATATAGTTAAGCGATTCTAAACCTTAGCCTTACACTGTCTGTCAGTTTTCTGAAGAGCATCTTTTCACTTCAGAATGCAACCCAAAACAGTAAGAGACTGCACAGCGGGGTATCATGTACAGGGGCACTTAATGAAACTAACAGTTGACGGTTTTAGAAAGACAAGTTGAGTATTTCACTTTGATCGAGAACATCCTATGGACGTTGGAGTCGAAGGATTTCTTATACTGACAGCACGGGCTGGGAGTTCTGTTCCCTGGCCGTAGCTAGCAACACCTAGCATCTCCTTGGGCAGACTAATTACCTCCTGGTTACATTTAGGAAAATCAGGTGAATGGTTTTCCAATGCTTTTTTTGGAGAATTCTCCACGATGCGAAAAAATTAAATCAGGAGTAATGGTATTTCTAAAAATACATCCTTGTTCAGTCAGAGGTTGGCTGGCCCGATGCAGGAATTACAGGTTAAATTACACAATGTAAGCAGAATTTCAGTGCAGATGGTCATAACGGTCCCTGCTGGATTTAATATCCATGAATCAACTCATGAGAGGGAATAAATGCAGTGGGACAGCTCCCATGATCACTGATTCCAGCTCCTGCCCCCTCTTTTCAAAACATTTTGCGAGGCAGCTCCCAAGCCATAGCGGTTGATGGCCCGCTGATGGAGCACACCATTGAAATATTATTGCTCGAGTACGGGGCACTGAAAGGCAACAAAAGGGGCTACATAATTTTTTTTTTTATTCAAGAATATCTGCATTTTGGACATGAATGGAAAGATAAACAAATCTTCAAGATGGAAGCTGAAAAAATCAAGGGGATGAGAACAGACGTTTCCTGTCCCTATATAGTAATTATGTAAGTAGCAGACATTTGGGATTTCTTGTGCTAATGTTTTTTTCTCCTCTTTTGCTTTGAAGCCTCAAACATTGATCGTTATTCAAGCCCAGATGAAAATCTTAAAGAGAGTAATGGTTCAATCCAGTAAGGCAAATCCTACTTTTTAAAATATGACACATTAGGAGAGATCTTTGCCACCAACACACAGGATAGCTGACCTTGTCAAAGGAGACTTTATTCAGCGTGAGCTTTTAGGCTCAACCATCTATCAGAAGTAGATCACTCAGCGCTGGCTTAAGGCAGTGGTAAAGCTTCCATGCGACTTCAGTGACCGAACCCATCGGCACTGCTTTTATTCTACCTACCCACCCACCCACCCAGCACGAGTCAACTGATTGCATTTAGCAATTTGCTGTACACCTGTAATTTATTATACTGTCATCTCAGGAAGAAGCATTGTTGAAGAAGAATGACATAGTCCTTCCTTTATAATTTATTGTCCCAATAAAATTAATCACCCAACCTCCAGCTCCTAGAAAACTCCACAGAGGAAATAAAATTCTAAAGATGATCCATTCTTATCAGCGGCAAACAGAGTAAAAAGTGAATCATTGCGCAGGCCTCGATGCAAAATACAAATGACCTTGGAATGGCAATCAAACTTTAAAGATTCATGTTTCACAGAAGTGATGAAGATGAGTCGTTGGAAAAGGTTGTATTGATTTGGAAGCGCCCCCATACTTTTAATATTTTTTTTGTTTTAACGTAGTTTGCAGTTGTTCCAGGATACAAGGAGGAGTCTACCCAGGGCAGCTGTGATCTAAACAAGGGAGATGCACAGTTGCACACCAGTGACTGCTGTCACATAAGTGACAATGCAGAAAATCCAACCCAGCATCTGCTTTGCGTTTGGCACCCATTGAAAAGCCAGCTCCCAAGGAAATGTACGATACTAAGCCATGATGTTGCATGGAATGGTGGGAGAGCTCTCCAAAAATCAGGGCATGCAATTGCTCTGCAAACTCAGGGCACCACTCCACCACCGCGGCTATTGCAAGGAATCAGGTAAAAGTGCAAAACATCATGAAGAGTCATAGGCTCGTGGGCAGAGCCATGAAGGAATGCTGGGGTGGTTTGTCCTAAACCCTCCCATCCATGAAGGTCAGTGTAGAGGGTCGGTTTGTCAGGACCTAGGAGGACCTGTGCTGTTAGCACCGCTTGGCGTGGCACACACGCTGCGTGACTCAACGGGGAAGTGGTGGCACCACTGAGCTGAGCAGCTTCTCCCATCGCTCCATCAGGCAGTGGTGTGCCTTGCAAACACTGCTGTGCAAAGCCCTGTAACTCCTTCTGATATGGATTTTACTATTTCATTCAAGAGCGAGGAAAAAGTAAGACACACAAACTCAACAGCCTGAAAATTTTCCAGTGCCTCTCAGTGTCAAAGAGTTTTCAAGAAAAAAAAAAAAATCAATGCCATAAATTTGAAATCCCACTACCTATTTAGATCGAAGTCCACACCAGTGCTATAAGAGAAAGCCCAAGGCCACTCAGCTGAGTGAATAGGGAATATAATTTTCAGGAGTCTTCAGAGGATATGCAGAAATCAATAGCACCATCCTAACTTTGCCACCAACTTGCTATGGTTAGGTCACTTAAAGTCTCCATTTTCCCTTATTCCTGGTCATAAAGTGAAGACAATTCTAATGACTGCTCTCATTAGAGAAATATTGGAAGATTTAATGAGCTAATGTTTTTCCAATGCTGGAAGTAAGTAAAGTACTCGGCGACTGCTGAATGTTACTACCAGTGCTGGAGCAGTGGTGGGTAGCAAGAGTGCCAGCACTTATAGCTAAGGAGGAGATAGGAAAAATTTGTTTCATCAGAGGTGGAACCAAAATTGAAATAGGTTCAATCTTTACAAGCTTGTTACGGCATCATGATGGCATGTTCCAGCAGTTGCTTAAGAACCCAGACATTATGGAGTCACACCAAGCTGCCTTTCACTGTCAAGAGAGCGACTCCCTCATCCCCACATACATATCTCACTGTTGCTCCTGCTGGTTCTTCACATACAACTTGCCGTTATGTATTTTAAAATCTCTACGCCAGAGACAATGAATTAGTTCAAATGTCTTATGGAGGAGAGATTTACAGACTTGGTTGATAAATGCTGTTCTTCAGCCTAGGCTGGTTTCTCATGGCAGATTAACAGATGAAAGCTACCAAAAATGATTATAAAGTACAGGGTAAGAAACTCAGGTAGTATAAAAGTAACTTCAGTTGGCCTAGGATGAGTTATACGTTGAGGATCCGGCCATAAACTAAGAGGAAGCTTGCCAACAGAGCTTTTCTTACAGAAGCCAGTGCAATCCCAAGGAATTTCCTCTATTAAACCCCTCTTCCAGCTCAGGAGTTCCTTCCTTTTACAGCAACAGTGGGAAAATGTGCCCAACAGCATCAGACCCATCTGTAAAAGTAATTTAACTACACAGATCCATGACTGGTGTTTCAATTTGTGCACTGTGCTTATCAAAGAAGCTTGAGACCCAGCTACAATTCATAAGGAAACACATTTTTCAAAGCCATCTGAGCTGACATGTTTACCAAAGAACACTATCTGACTCACTGAAATCAAGATCCTCTTCAGCAATAAAAACCATGGGAAGAATAGGCTTTGCGTCTTGCCCAGGATGTCAAAGGGCTTTGCTCAGTGATGAAACACGCACTGATCACCTGCAGCTAAAGTCACAGCACAGCAGTTAACTGTATCCTCGTACATATCTTACACGTGTTCGCAATTTTGCTCATTTCATCAATTCCATTAAGATCAGCCTATTCACCTCGGTAAACATACACATTTGGTTAAATAAGCTTTTATGGTAAGATTACGCCCTGCACTGGAGTTTCAAAGCAGCACTGCTACCAAAATGCGCAGCTCTGTGCCATCAACTGCTATGTATCTATTCATCCATTTTACCAAATAACCTTTGCTCGTGGTGCTTGTATCTGCACTCTAGTTGGAATTAATATTGTGTGCATCATTAATATCCCTGTGGCTGAAATCCCTTATGTGTTAGCAGTGATTTAAAAAAATACAAGCGTTAGTTGGACAAAGGTGCGGTTGATACGTTGGGGGTCTTTCCTTCCCTACATACGCATCTGATGCTTTTATCCACCGCACCTTAAAACACGCCATTTGCCCACCCCGACACAAGTCCCCTTTTACCTGTCGTATGTGCTTACGTTTTTGCATACCCCAGGCCTGGCCTCCCCTCCCCGAGGGCTTCCCCTCCTGCCTGCCACCTCCTTTACCTGGTCCTCTACCTTCACCCCCAATACATGTGTGCACACTGATATTGCCTTTCTTCTTGGGACCCCTATTATAACACACAGGCCCCCAGTAAGGTGGTAAGTGATGCCAACTGTCATGGGAAGGTGCCCAAGATACAGAGAGAACTAGATGCTAGCGCTCCTCTGCTGGCCCGCGTTTATGGTTTGGGTCATGGTCACTGAGAAGCTCAGCGGAATAATATTGTTGTCTTATTATTCGTAGAATCATAGGATCACAGAATGAATCGGGTTGGAAGGGACCTTAAAGATCACCTAGTTCCGACCCCCTCACTTCATTGTAGCATTTAATTTCATTCGAATGTATGATATATAAAGAAAACATACCCTGTTAGCATCATTTCTAGGTACCATATATTTCTGACTATAAAACAACCCCTCCATATCCCCATCTGTGCAGGGTGACATGACATAAGCCCAACATAGTAACATCAAGGAACTGATCTGCTCCCATCTTTCCTGCCACCAGCTGTATGAGTCATTTACTTAAAAGCAGCTTTGGAATACAAGTATTTTGACCTCAAGTACTTTGAACCGTCTCCAGGCAACCTCCTCGCAGGACCAGGTGGGTATAGCCCCATTTCCACCATGACATGAGGAATAATGTTATTTGAGCTCAGTCTTTTTTATCTTTTTTAATGCTTTTGTCTCTTTTGCCGACTCCTCCTGTTACCTGGTGTGCAATGTGCTCCTTAAGAGATCCAGGATGCATTGTCTCAGGGAACTAGCAATTAATAATTAAACCTGTCTCTATAACAGCCTTCCAGGTGTTGAGACAATCTGTAAGCTAAGCACTGAGGTTTATCTCTGTAACACAGCACTACTGCATGAAACATGGCAGCCAAATGGCTGCACAAGCCTTTTCATGTTTTTATTTTTTGGAATTGCTTTGCAGTGGAAAAATGCCTTTTTTTTTTTTTTCAGAAAAAAATACAATTGGTCTGTGGTTAAATCCTCCCTTTTGTCCCCTTCTGGGCAGGCACGTGTCACCGTGCAAAACCTCACACCGATTTTAGTAGCGCACTTTGGTACGTAAGCAGTCAGGAGCTGGCAACCTTGAGCCAGGTTTAGATCCGTCACCTGCCATTTGCAGGCCGGTTGATTTCTTGCAGGGTTACACACGCTTCCATGTCATCTGGCTGATTTTAAGGTTGTCCCTGGAAGGAGAACGGGGCGGATAAGGGCTGAGGATCTGCTGCCGGCAGAAAAAACCAAAATGGTGAGCTAAGATTTTGTGCCCTGCAGCTGAAGGATGAACCTTTGGTGATTAGATCTCCTGAGATTCATAGGCCAGGAGAGCAGGCAGCCTGAGAAGACAGCTAAAACCCAACTGCACTGGGTCAGTCTGGTGGGCCTCGGTGATACAGCACCAGAGTTGCCTTTTGTTTCTAGCGGGAATGATTAAGAAAGCCCAAATGTGATTTTGAGCCCTATTGTGCCACCATTTGAAATGAAACAGATGCAAAATTCGTGTATTCAGACTCAACAGAACTTTTACAAGGCTGTGGCAGAGCAAGCTATGGAAAAGTGCCAAAGCCAGGAGGATTACAGAAAGGTGCTGCCCTGAAAATAGCTTTGTGGATGGGAAACGTTCATTAGTACATTCTGCCTTTATTGCTGTTATTATTATTTTTTTTTTCCCCACAGTCTGTAGTAAAACAATAAAAATCCCTCTCAGGGATGTAAAGTTATTGTCCCAATCACAGTCCAAACAACACAAAAAAGGAATTCAACGAGCACTAGAAGAGTCCAGGTTTCTTATGGGTTTATGTCTTGTGGTCATTTGCAGGTACAAACAGAGGTGCTTTTTTGGCACTTGTTGGTGTTATCTCCCTTATGAATTGTTTGGTATCTACTAAGATGCAAATTTACCTGCTACCTTCTTTCTGGCTTGCGACTTCAGAGTTCCTCTCTGCTCCAGCTGGCTGCCTACTTGCACAAAACTTGTAGGGATTCAATTAGCTTTGAGCCTGCTCTCCATCAGCCAAATTGAATCAACTGGTGTATTCAACAGTTATCTGAGGATGTGCAGAGCATGATCACATAAGCCTCATTTCCTGAGGAAACCAGACTTGCAATTCCTATTTCTAAGAGCTAATTACCTGCAATGGATGCACAAAATAAATACGAAGATAGGAAGAGAAAAAGATGGCAGAAAGGCTGAATATAGGTAATAAGAAACCAAGCATACTATTGTGCAAGAATATGAGCATTAGTCACAGTCCAATGCTGACAGCTGGCACCAGCTTCGCAACCTGGTGAGGCATTTAAAGGAAGGATAGGAATTCATGAGGGAGGTGGCAAGGTGGGTTTTTGTCCCAGATCTTCTCAGATGTTTAAGGCAGCATGGAGGGAAACTCCACCTGAGGGAAAGTTAACTAGTAGGAGGTGGATAAGCAGAAGTGGCTACGTCAAATAAGCAGGGACCAGCTGCTTCCCCCAGGATTCAACGGTGCTGATCCAAGGAGACTGACCTGCCTCCAGCCTTGCCCTTGTGGCTTGCAGTTCATCCCTACTCCAGCCCAGGGGCTCATCTTCCAGCTGAGCAGCTCATGCAAACAGTCCTCCTGCTTCACCCAAAGTGGAGCAAGGGGAAGCTTACCTTCTGAGTCCAGCTTGTTCTGACAGGAGCAGGTCGAGAGGTGCTCCAGTGGGCAGCTCAAGAGGGGCTATAACCTTTGTCACTGCCATAGCTGTTTGCGAAGGGCTGTCTTTCCACGTCCTCCACAGGATCTTGGGGAGGGGCTGTGTTTTCAGGTGCCTTCTTTATGAAAGCACAACACCTGGGATTTCGGTGTGGGGAAGGGGAGTTGAGTCGAGTCAAGTCAGCTGTGTGCTGAGACAACATATTTCTGTCATTGGCCGTGCGATGGGAGACATCCAGGCTCTCACCTTCCCTCACTGGTGGGTACTGGAGGTTTGGATGGAAAGAAAACTTGAGTTTAAAAAAAAGACGTGCTTACTCTGTCACACGTTTTGGCTGATGTGGGTCCAGTGAGAAGCAGCAGACTACAAGTGGTGGTGGCTGAGTGCTAGGATATGTAGCCTGCAATGACAAAGAAAGGCAGGAGACACAGTACAAGGGAATACCAGGTTCTGTGGAGGTAGGACTACTCACCAGTTCCATTGTTTCATGTATTCATAAGGCAATGTCAAGTTTTACATCTTGTCATTTGCAGACAAGCCTGGGATAGATAAATGTGAGAATTATTAGCTGAAGCTGTGTCAAATCAGACATATGCTCAGCCTCTAGAAAACCTTCTGCTCTTTTTCCTCTACCTGCATCAAGAGCAGGAGATGGCAGACTTAGCAGCTCTCTCCATTTTCCAGCTCTCTGCTGCCAGACCTACCTTGTTGCAGGAGGTTTTTTCCCCACTGGTTAAGCCTGATGCTTTAAGGCCAGTGAAGGCTTTAAAGCTACTTACAGATGGCACAGTGACCTTTTTTAGGCTTCAGATTCTGGGACTGACTCCTGTGAACTGAGAGACCCTGAACATAGAGAGCAAATTCTCTTTCATATTTCTCGACTGTCACACATTCATTAGTTATAAATAATAAATGCCACATGGCTTGCAAAATATATATCCAACCTATTTAAGAATACTCAAGACTGTGATAAGCTTTTCCTCTTAAAGTATTTTTGGTCTCAACCAGAGTTTTCAGCCCTTGACTGCAGGACTACCTATGGGAGGGAAGGAGAAAGGCAAATACCCTACATTATACTCCTAAATATGAAGACAGGAGAAGGAGTAAGCCAAAGGCAGATCTTGGGCAAGAAGCCAGGAGGAATGAGGATGGACTCATGCGCACAGCGGCCATCGTGCTTGCAGTGCGCTGCAGAAAGGCTATGCTTGCTAGCTGCCGGTTGCCAGACACCGGGCAGGAATATTCCCTGCAAGCTCCATCCTTCCCATCTGGCCCACAGATCTGCTTCCAGACGCTGGGAAAGGCAGGACAGGAGGCAGAGCGGGTCCCTGCTCTTCCCAGCTGAGCCCCACTGCTGACTGCCACGCAAGTCTGCAAGGCAGGCAGGGGATACGTAGCTTGGCTCCGTGCGAACCCAACACGATTCCTCTCTCCTCACCACTAAACTCACATTTCCTATGCCTCGGCTAGTGCAGTTCAGGCTGAAAAATGGTCTTCGTAATGGCTGAGTTTGTTTGCTTTCTTTAAGGCTGTTTGTTTAATATCTCTTCACTAATGAGTCAGGCTTTTTCTATGATCCACAAGACATCAATATTGCATGTGCTCAGGGACCCGAAGCACGTACGCTGAGCACTGTGTATTTCAAACGGCAAGTGTTTTGTTAACAACAACTAAACAAGTGAGGGAGCAGCCTGAACTTCTAGAGTCAAAGCGAAATCAAAGCACACAAAGGTTAATGGGCAAAATGCCACAGGAGCCATTCTGCAGTGGGAATTTATGATTTACAAGCGTACCAGTAAAAGACTGCTTTGATCACTAGATTACGCTAAGTACTTGCAAATTTTAATATAGTAAACCACTATCTTTTTTTTCTACTTTAGCATCAAAAAACTTTCCCTGCTTAAATATAGAAACACATAATCAGATACTTATAAAAGGCTTCTTCCCCGCCACTCCCCCCCCCCACCCCCCCCCGAAAAGCATTAATATTATAAATAACACCACAGATAGCTCTGAGAAATAGGTGTGGGAGGATGGGGGGAAGAATTCACCTCTTCCCTCCCCCGATCCCTGTTTTGTGCTTCCCATAACTATTTGCCTGCAGCCACTTGCCCCATTTGCCTGTGCTGCCCTCTGGGTCATTTTCTCCTTTTCCTGTGAGAAAACAGGCACTGCCCCATGCTGACCCTTGGCTTGGGGACTCTGGAATTGTCCTCCAAGCACATAAATCCCCTGATGCCCTCCCCAGTAGCCCTGTGTACCTCACTTGCCCAGCATGCTATTTGCATAATGCCTTTGCCGAAATGAAGGGGGGTGGGGGTGTCGAGGAGCCCCCCAGCCACGTGTCCCCAGTGGCAAGGACACACCACCCAGAGGGTCCCCCCACAGCCAAGGGAAGCTGCTGCAAGAGCGAGGCAGCAAGCCTGGCTCACGGCCTGCTGAAAATGGTATGTTAAATATTCTATTGTGCGCTTAAATTGTATTTATAGACACCATCAATCACGCAGGTCCTAAATGCATTAAACCGAGATTCGCTTAAAGACCAGTGTTCTTCCAGACTCCTAAAAACAGCTCAGAAAAATGGTATCATTATAGCCCTTACCTAAATCTCCTGGATTCAAATAGGTCTCTGATGCTCAGCAGCGCTGGGTTTACGCTCAGCCCCTGGTGTCCATCACAGCGGTGGACACAGGCAACGGGAAGCAGGCTCAGATTGACCTTTTGTGTTACAGTGAGCTGACCTCAAGGTACCTTTACCTTCAGAAAATCAAGATTCAGCAGAGCAACGTCAATTCAGAACTAATGCAGAATAAGCTAGAATCAGGCTCAAAAGCTTCAGGATTGGTTTAAAAAAAGAAAAAAAGTCATAACAAAGACACAGCCCCATCTCCAAGCCAAAGTGAACAACTGACCTCTTGCACCACTTTTAAACTCTAACCTCCGTGCGTCCCTGACCATAATTGGGCACAGCTGGGCTCCCTCTGCTTGCCTCCAGCCGGGAGGAAGGCTGAAGCACCAAACAGAAAACATATGTGAACTACAGACCTTGCTAAATGAGCCGTAAACAGCATTTTTCATTCCTGATGCGGTGGTATTTTAGGCGGCATTAGAGTGTTTGCAGGGGTGCAGTTTCCTGGGCGAGCACTTGCGTTTTTGGTCATCTGAACATAATTTATGCAGCTGTAGCAGATGTCCCACAGCCGAGGACACAGGGATAGCAGCAGGCCATGCTGGCATACTAACAGTGCGACAGGCACAGTACCTCAGTAGTCAGTGGATATAGGTATTGTTACCCTGATTTTGTCTCTTAAGTCTAAAATGAGTTATTTAGCCTCCTGAGTTTGGGTTTCCCTGGCTACCCATGTTTTTATTTGCATTTACCAATTCATCAGTGATGCGTGCAAAATTAAGGTAGCACTTACAAGCCATTCTCAAGAGAAGCAGCGTTTTACTTTCTGAGTTTTACTAGAGCAATGGTGCTAGAAGCAGAAACGAGGCATGAGTTAGCGCGACCCGCTGCAGGAACGCTGCTGCTTATTCCCTGCATAACTAACCTACAAGGGCAGAGGAACATGAAGCGCTATGGAGTCCGCTGATTTGCTTACACATACAAATTTAAGCAATGTGCCTATCATGCAACCAGGTAAGCTGTGATGCGGTTTGCTTTTTCTTCATTACTGTAATTAGGTTCTATCCTTTTGCTGTCCCCCCACCCTGCTTTTTTTTGGTGTTAACTGTTCTGCAGAAAGTCAAACCACAGGCAGCTCTCTTCTACAATCAAATCCAATTAGTTAAGATTGTGGACAGATTAAGATTTAAGACTCCACAGAGATGCCTGGATGGAAATCCTTTAGGTTAGTTAGTTCTTATTCAAAAACACACAAACAGAGGACGGCAGCACGTTTAGCTTGGGGACTGGTGGGTGGAGACTACAAGATAATTAAAGATCTCTCCTTTATTATTACCCTTGGAAAAAGGAGGGCCCGATAAGCCAGGATATGACCCATTACCAGCAAGGACAGGTATGTAGGTCACTGTGTCATATGGAAAGACGTAGAGCAGAACCTGAGCAGCAACCTGCATTCAGCGTCCCAGATCCAAGAAGAAGCTGGGGACACCTTTAAAAAGAGCTCTGGCCACAGATCAGGGAACAGCAAGAGGCCCTCAGTCCAAAGGAAAACACTGTGCCCAGCTTTCTTCTTCCTCTGGATGGACAGATTGCCATCTCGGCTGCTGTCAGGAGGTAGCTGATGAAAAAACCTTTGATGAAGAATTATGAGGATTTTGTAGGGACAAAAATAAGGAGGGCAGGGGGTGTGCAGACAGCTGCATGTACAGCGTGAGTGGCTTCTGCTTGGTCCCACTCTTCCTTGAGTTCTTTCATCCAGAAAAACAAAGTCAAAGAAAGGAGAGGGGAACAAAGATTTCTCTCCTAAGGCATAAAACACAAATGAGGCAGACAGCAGGGTGGATGCAAAGGTTTCAGACATTCATTTCTGGAAACGGGTTAGGAGAGATCTGAATCCAGCTTCAGCAGGGTGAGTCATCAGCCAGTCTGCAGCTCCAGCTGAATAGCTGCTACAGGTCTTGGAAATAAAAGTTGCCAGCCTATAAATGCCAATAAAGTGGGCACACTAGACTTGGAATGATTGCATGAGATCATCCTGGAGGATCAGCTACCCGGCAGGAGTCAGTAAGGGTCAGAAAGGCTGACAGGCACTTCTCCACTGCTTTCTAATGATGACTGTTTAGATCCACGTGACTCCAGAAGGCACCACCGTTGTCACCTGCCAGGCAGTTCCCTTGATTATATGGTGTCACAGAGCAATAATATACGACTGTTTCCCTGGACCATGAGGTTGGTATTTCAGGACGCAGTATTTTAAATAACTGTTTATACAGTAATAGCTTGCTGCAATGGAGTCGTCAAGTGGTTCTGAGGTTACTTAGTACTGCAGAACAGAACAAGAAACCACCTGAGCTCCCTCAGCTATGCCCTGGGTACCGCAGGGTGCCACAAAACCCACAGAAGCGGCAAGGGCTCAGTACAGCAGTAGGAGCTGCTTTGGGTGCCAGCAAACCACATTTATTTCACCCCAGGAGCTAATATGAGCAGCAGAAGGCTGGTGGGCACCAGTTGAGCCTATGCTAGAAGAACTGCAGGAAGAGCCATACCATCAAATCTCCTCTAGTGAGCAGTGGACCATAGCAAAATACTAGATTATGGGCAGAGCGGTCATTTTGAGCAACTCGGTATTTTAAAACGGCTGGGCAAGCAGCAGGTTGAGAGATACCAGGAAAACAAAACCAGGGTTCCGCCATTAGCAAGTCAAATTGTGAACTGACGGCAGGAATGCTGTGATGATCATATCATGAATTTCACAATATTTGGTGCTCTTTTCTATAGCCCTTGCTCCTGCTACTCTGTAATTACATGAAAATTGCTATTCTCATTTGAAAGTAAAGAATGTTTCCAGCCTTGAAAGTTAAAAAAAGCACTAACCAAGCACTCCAAATGGGGAAAAAAAAAAAAAAAAGTAAAGATCAAACTAATTCTTAAGCCCCCCCAAACTCTCAGGGTTTTCCAGCAGACAGCTCATGATGTGCGGTGGTCTGAGTTGAGCTGATAGCTGCTGGCTGCTCAACTGGAGAAAATTTTGTTTTCTTGAGGGAGAGGCAACTAGGAGGGAGCATCTGTTTTCAAAAGATAAGAGAGTAAAATACGGTGGCTGTGGGGTTGGTCAGAAGGAATAGCTGTAGTTTTCACATGGGGTTTTTTGTGTCTGAGGGATGGAGCTAGGAGAAAGACTAAAAGTGGATCCTAGCTAGGTCTTTAATGAGCATCTTCGCACTCGCTCCCTATCTCTTTGCTCATGTTTCTTACACACCACTACAGAAGCTTTCAAGTACCTGGGAAACGCATCATTAACTGAGCTGTCTATACACATGTACATGTGTGTATATACCTGTGGGTGTTTTAAATGCCTGCAAGCCTTTAGCCACCTAAGGCCTTGTAAGAAGCAACAGCCACAACATACAAGAGTTAGGAAGTAAGAACGTAGCTGCCACAAATCCATCTCTAATCCTCCTTTAATTACACGGGCAAGCGGGGCCTTAACGCTGAGACAGCTCCGTGCTCCAGTGAGCGTAAAGGAAGCAGCAGCACCTGATGACGCAGGTCGGTACAGTACAGAGGGTGAAGCGAAGGCTATAATTAGGAAACCACTTTATTGTGAAGCAGGCGGTCTAATGACAGCAGCTGATGGGACCAGCTGACTGCATCTACATTGACAATAGCCCGCTAGCATCATTAGTATCTGTCATCTTTTCCCCCCCTTCCTCTCTGGCACACCTCTGAATGTTTAGAGTGAGGTAACCTCCCCGCACCATAAAGACTGAAATCTTTCTTTAAATTGCTCCGCTGAGATCTGCTCAAACTCATGCGTTATGATGGCCACTATGTTGGGGCGGGGGGCGAGGTGGGGGGGTGCAGAATTTCACCTCTGGGCACACCTATGGCAAACAGCCAAGAAAGGGTGGCTGCATCCCACTCTTGCTTCACAGACGCTCCCTCATGCGTGAAGGACACAAAGGAAATGCAGAAAATACAGCTAGGCAACAGTAGACGCAGAGGAGCAGACGAGGCTAAATCCCAGCAGAAATTTAGGTAGCAGCAAATGCAAGACACTTAACACAGAGCTCTTCTTCACAGAGCTCAGAATGCACTTCAGAGGATTCTTCACTCCTGGTTCTTGTGAGAAGGGGTCGAAGTCCAATTACCTGTTGTGCAGCCAGGAAGACTGGGGTAGGGGAAGAGAGCAAGGCCTGTTTGAGGCCTGATACATGTACAGAAGATGAGTCTACTAATTTTCAGTGTTTAATTCTGAAAAATTTAGCTTACATGCCTCAAAAAGACCTTCGGAGGTCCCTAAACCATCTGTTCCTCATGTCTGGTACCCTATTATTTTTTTTTCCCACAGAGTATTTGGCTTGGAGAAGCTAATAACTTCTCTGTGTATGCTGAGTGGACTAGCCTCTTGCTTTTCAGCTTAGCTATTAATGCAAGTGGAAATACATATAGGAAGAAGCTTGCCCTTTTGCTGTCCTTGATGCACCTAGTCTGAGCCGACAGGATTTCGGATCTCCAGGGCTCTCCGTCTAGCAGCTTGTAAAAGCATTCCAAATTTACTACTCTCTTAACCAGCACAGAAAATAAATCTTCCTTGCCATAAATGCTAATGTTGGTGCACTGAGAAGTTCAAAGGGAGGCTGCAGAGAGAGCGAGCGAGCGAGAGGAACATTCCCCATGCGATGATTAAAGTGCCAGTTCATGAAAGCTGACGTCAGCGCGTGCTTTCAGGGTGGCAGAGCACTTTGCATTTATCCTCTCCTTGTTTGTGCTCCATCTGGATGGGCTCCAGTGGGGAGGGGGGTGGGGGGAGAGAGAGAAAAGGAGAGACTAATGCCTTTCTAATACATTTCTGAATTCCTTCGGTTTCACACAGGGAGCAGGCTCTGAAGCACCTAACTTTCGCTTGCCCAGTTCAATGAGATAAAAGAAACCGAAGGCAGCTGGTGCTGGCGGCCAAACTAAGTTATAAATAGATTGTCATAGCAAACAGTCAGTTGGGGCAGCTCCGAGGAGGACCGAAGGAGAGCACACTGGTAAATAAGATCATCTCAAGATTCGATAATTTGCAGAGGCAACCCTGTTTCCCATCAAGCGCATTCATTCCAGCTCACAACTGCTTTAATGTAAAGTCACAACAGTTCAAAACCCAAAAAAAGCTGCGTGAGTAAGCTACATGTTCCTGCTAAAAATGGTCCGATGGGAAGATGGGAGAAAGGCCAAGAGCAGCTCCCTGACTCAGTGGTATTATTTGCAGGTGAGAGGACAAGCAGATCTCCCTTTCCTGGGATGGATCAGCACAGGGAGTGCCGCATGTTCCCCCTTTCCATGACCCCTTTTTCCCCTTCCAGCCGTGGCACCACCAGTTAGGTTAAGCAGAGCAGTTTGTTGAAGGTCTGAGCTGTGAGCATTCCAGAGGAGATGCTGGCTGCTGGGAAGCAGCCTTCTGTGGAAAAAAAAAACTTTTTCTTTTTTCCTTCCTTTGTTTATTTTTTTTTTCCTTTTTTTTTTCCCTCCCCTCTCCTTAAATTCTGGGCTGCTGTTGGAGTCACTGGGAAAGGCTTACCCAATCAGTATAGCACACACATAGAATCATAAAATGGTTAGAGGTGGAAGGCACCTTAAAGATCATCTAGTTCTAACCCCCCCTGCCATGGGCAGGGACACCTCCCACTAGACCAGGCTGCTCAAAGCCCCATCCAGCCTGGCCTTGAACACTTCCAGGGATGGGACATCCACAACTTCCCTGGGCAAACTGTTCCAGTGCCTCACCACCCCCACAGGAAAAGAATTTCTTCCTAGTGTCCAATCTAAATCTCCCCTCTTTCAGTTTGAGGCCGTTACCCCGTGTCCTATCATTACACTCCCTGACAAAGAGTCCCTCCCCATCCTTCCTGTAGGCCCCCTTTAGGTACTGGAAGGCCACTATAAGGTCTCCTCGGAGCCTTCTCTTCTCCAGGCTGAACAATCTCAACTCTCTCAGCCTGTCCTCATAGCATACGTGCTCCAGCCGTCTCATCATCTTCGTGGCCCTCTGCTGGACCCGTTCCAACAGGTCCATGTCCTTCTTGTGATGAGGACTCCAGAACTGGACACAGTACTGCATGCTGTGTCTCACCAGAGCAGAGTAGAGGGGCAGAATCACCTCCCTCAACCTGCTGGCCACGCTTCTTTTGATGCAGCCCAGGATGCGGTTGGCTTTCTGGGCTGCAAGTGCACATTGCCGGCTCATGTTGAGCTTCTTGTCCACCAACACCCCCAAGTCCTTCTCCTCAGGGCTGCTCTCAAGCCACTCTCCGCCCAACTGGTGTTTGTGCCTGGGATTGCCACAACCCATATGCTGCAACTACTACAATAATTACATTGCAAGGTTTCTTACTGAAGATGGCTACTGATAATTTGGTTTTAGAGCTACAGACTGATACTGTCAAGCAGCATGGATGATGACTGTACACAACAGTGGTTTTAGTCTGTTGTCTCTCTCTTAGCTGGCATGGTTACTTGGTAGAAATAGCTCACGTTGATCAATAGAGAAGTTGGCTCTGCAGTGAAGCTGCCTCTCAAGCACTGAAACGGTGAGGTGGGTGTCAGTCTCTTCTTCCAGGTACAAGGAGAAGAAGAAACAGCCTCAAGTTGCACCAGGGAAGGTTTATATTGAATATGAAGAAAAATTTCTTCTCTGAAAGGGTTGTCAAGCATTGGAACAGGCTGCCCAGGGAAGTGGTTGAGTCACCATCCCTGGAGATATTTAAAAGACATGTAGATGTGGTGCTGAGGGACATTGCTTAGTGGTAACTTGGCAGTGCTAGGTTAACAGTTGGACTTGATGATCTTAGAGGTCTTTTCCAACCTACACGATTCTATGATTGTAGGAAATAATAGTATTGAATTTACTGGAACTATTCAGAAGACAACTTTTCTTTCTCCCCTGACGTTCTGATGGTTTAGACTTAGTTCCCATTTCAAAAATCAGGATGGTAATATAAAAAAATTCAAAGGTTCCAAATCAGGAATATTTTTCAACTATATGCCTTCAGCTGGAGAATAAGTCAAAAGGCAGACATTCAGCTCTTCTGAATATTCTGAAACTAAATAGTCTTTGAAATAACGTTATGATATGAATAATTTCACTTTAGGTCTGCTTTTCCCTATCATTTCTCTTCCACCAAGTAAAAAATAAAAGACAAACAGACTAAGGATGCAAGAAAAAAATTAATCCATTTCAGCAACATAATTTCTTCTCAATGGGATTTTTTTTTCTCTATTCTAAAGGACATACCTTCACCATGTAAAAAGATATCAGATCAGATCCCCAAAAATGCTGACCCTTCCTACTCTAAGCAATGTGCAAGGATCCCCAAGGATCCCTTCGGAGCTAGGTGAGGAGAAGGCGCAACCTGCAGCCTTGCACCTCACAGGCTGGAGGTGGAACCTGGCGAGCTAATTACTGGGTGTGGGTAATGCAAGTGGGAGCACGATGGGAGAGCAGTGAATTTCTCTCTCCTCTACATTCCCCACCCTGTGACAATCACAGCCTGTGCCTCTGCCAAAGCACTGCCGAGCACTCAGTGCCCCTGTATGGATAGGAAGCATTGGGGCAGACCCGATCCTCAGTCACCTGCACGCCCCTGAGCTTGCTGCTCCCCACCGCTCTCTCCTCGCTCGCACAGACTGCCAACGTTTTGCTCTATTTGCATTCAAGTTAAGGGGAAAAACAAGCGTAAAATTGGCACAGCTACCAGTCTAGCCATGTTAGTGATTGAGCGATAAGTTGTGTAGTGGTTACACAACCGGGCTGCGTCTTTGGAGCCAGGGCTTCTGGGTTTAATTTCCTGCTCAGTCACTGACTCATCACATCACCTGGGGCACATCACTTCACCTCTCTGCACATAAATTTCATCATCTTTAGTTGGGGCGTAATAAGACTATCTCACAGGAATGTTAGGACACACAAATTACCCTCATAAATATTTGTAAAATGCTTTAGACAATGCTTCAACAAAGGCATTGAGTATTTCGTCGTTGAATAAGTAACAGCCAGGGGAATGTCCTAATTGCCAGGCTGGCTTATTTACTTACCTTGCACCAGAGATTTCTGGCAGTAGTACCGAAGGGATGTCTCAGGTAGGGGAAAGGGTGAAGAGGTTGTTCGACTAGTGCAGCAGGAGCAGAAGCAGGAAAAGGTCAGCTTGTGCCACAAAACCAAGTACACGATAGATAAATGTTATGGCAAAGGCAGAGAGGCATTTGCGTCATTTTCAGCCCAGATGCACAAAAAACTTATGTAGGTGACACTTAACGGTGATGGAATACGGATGTCTAATCCTATTAAGTATGGTCCACAAAGTCAGTTCTTCAGAATACATGGTCAAGTCTGTTTTCGGACTTAAAAAGCATTTAGATACCTGAAGTTCTGCTTTTGCACCTTCCCAGAGGTGTTATCTTCTTGCCTACACTGAGCATATCAGTGTCTGTCCTCCACCTCAGGCTGTCTGGGATTCACAGCATAAGGTGTGTCAGTGCCTCAGATCCCCAGAGGGTCTGGGAGGAATACTCAAGGATATTATACGATTCATACAATCACTCAGTTTTGCTGTGGGACATTAAGGAGCTGCTGCAGTCCAGGCTCCAGAGGCTGTATTTGCAGACAGGTGAGCTTTCTGAGGGTCCCAGCGTCTGCACTGAAGTGATACAAGACGGTTGCTGAGACAGCAAATCTTAGAAACCCCAGAAGATGCACTCTTGATTTTTGTTGTCTATCCCAGCTCTGTCCTCCCCACTTATTCCTAACTCCTGTGCTGTACTTTGATCTGTAATCTGATTCAGAGGATACCTGTGGGCAAGCTGGCAAGTGCAGGTAAATCCCTGGTGGGTGGAGAGCTGCTGAACCTGCCAGTTCTGTGACTTCAACAGGAGGTACTGACTGCAAAACTGCCCTGGTGCAAGAGCATGTGTCGTACTTTCTGCCTCATCCACCCACTGTGGAGCCGTTACATGTAGTTTTCTGGAAAGCCCAAGGCTCAGTTTCCCAGCTGTTGTTAAACTGAACAGCAGCTCTGGCTGCTGTTTTACTTTGGGGATTATCTCCTGTCACAACCTAAGCCCATTGGGGCCCTCAGGTGGCGCTTCCAGTCACCTCAGCAACACAAATGGTAGCTAAAGGGTTTTCCTTCATGGCTAGTTTTTAACACTAAAAGGAATTTTAAAAAAATCCTTGGTGGTTATGATACAGACACTTTAAAGGTATTAGGTCACTTTCCTTCTTCACAGCCATAATCATTTTATGCCAATGAGAAAGGACTCTTAGATGTTTGGAAGCAGCTCCAGGGTCAGCACATGGATCAATGGCAGAAGTTCCTGACTGCCTCTCAACGAACCATGTCCCTGCAGCACCACTACTCCAAAAGGACCATTACATCCTTCTTGTAAGGAAGCAGAAGGCCTGGAGAGTACAAGCACCCTATCACTGAAACACATTCATGGATCCCATACTCTGACAGAGGACGTGAGGACTTTTCCATACCTGGCTTTTACAAATCCTGCCGAAGGCCCGCAGTTAGGGAAAACTCACACAGTTCAGTGAATGAAGTATTCTCAGTAAAATCCACATAACTTCATCTAGTTATGACTGCCTGTTATATAGGTGACAGAAATGGAAAGACATAAGGGAACTTCTTCCAGCCTCTGGCCGGTGAGTAGTTCCAACTACCTCTTAAGTAAGCCCTCCTGTGTTTTGTTGGATTTTTTTAAAAATTGCTCAAGCCATGGGCTCTCTGTCTTTTCCTTTGGGCAACCATTGTCTCTGAAGATTGAAACAGAACAATTTTTGCTTTGCACTAGGAAGTTTATCAAAAGCAGATGAAGTTAATAAGCTTCACCCCCTAAGTCAGGTGTGTGCTGATAACGTTGGGTTTCAAAATGCCAAAGAGAAATCTACTGAACTCAGAAAGGAATCCAATAGGCAAAAGATTGTGTTAACATCTGGTGTCCACAAAAGCTAAGTGGTGGCAAGGACAGTTGCTGACAGTTAAATGGAAGATACTTAGCATGTGGTAAATTAAAATGCTCCAGCCTCTTTTCCCTCTTCCACCATCCCCTTTTTTGGATACAGACTCCCGGTGCTAGACATACTTCTCAGATCCCTGGATAAGAAAACTATGTAATCAGGACAGAAACAGTTTTAACACAATTGTTCTCAGGAGCATCCCCTCCCTGTCATGCTCAGAGATCTATGATACCTAGAAAACTTGTTTCATTTAAGTAATTTGTCAACTACTTTATGGATAGACTTTTGTCTGCCTTTTCCCAAAATCCCAGATACCTTCCTTCTAAAAAAAAAAAAAGGTAGAAAAGAGCAAACATTGCAAACCTGTGGTCCTCCAACAGCAAATTCTTTAAATACCTGAGGGGACATGAATCATGCAAATGCAGAGTTGTAAAAATCCAGGGCTTTTCCATACCCAGCAGCCCCCTCCTTTGGGGTGGGGTTGTTTCACCTCAACATTTTAGCTAAATACCCCTCAAAGTAACAAAATTCTTGCCCAGATGTCCCGAACTATAACATACTGACCGGCTATTAAAACGACATAATTTGTAATCGGTACATCTGTATCTCACCATCCAGAAGCTGGTGGGACGAAACATGTAACAATCTCCAAAGCCACAAAATCCTTCTGTGCAGATGTTTTTCTGAGTTTTCCCTCTCTTTCCTAAGTTCACTGAGCACCTAAAATGGACTTTGGGGCAAACTAACCCTAGATGAAACTCTTTTGTGCCATTTGACCTTACAAAGCAAAATGCAGACACTGTACCATGACGAGAGAGAGGTCCAGCAACAGCAACAAAGGAGGCCAGAACGTGAACTCGCCTGCTGCCTAAGCTGTAGACAAATGATTTGCCAACACTTGTCAGGCTCCATCACTTCCCTGTTTGAAGAACAGATTGCTTCTCAAGACCAGGCAACAGCATAACACCCTCAATACCCTTCACAACAACCTGAGCCGGGCAGCAGGGACAGTAACCCACAAAGGTCCTTTGGATAGTGACTGCGGGCTGAGCTGTAGCTCTTCTGCAGAGGACGACTCCACAAAGCCTGTTTTCTCAGGCTGTTAAGAAATTGCTTTACACGGAAGAGGTAGTTTTCAGTGGTGGATGAGACCACCATTGGCCAAAGCAACATCCTGCGCTAAGAGGGTATCCATTTCATGCATTTTTTCCATACAGGCTTTAAGTTCCTCCTAGGGGTCTCTCTTCTTTTGTGCATCAGTAGGCAATCTGGCTTACGCAGTGGTCCAGTGAAAAAAAAAATGCCCTGAGGCCTTTTGAAACCCAGGGCACGTTATTAAACAAAAAAGGGGGAATGGACAACTGACAGACAGGACGTACAGATTGCTTTCTGATTTAATGGGACACTAAACGCAGTCAGACTAAGATCCAGACTAATCATTTGTCATTCACTCCAGCTTAATGTCACCTCCACTTAATGAGCACAGAGGGAATGCACAGCGGTAATATCTTCAAGGAAATAATCTTGCTTGTGGAACAGCTGCAGACTGCATGATTCTTGATGTTGGGTTTTTTTTTTTAAATGTCAGTGCAGTTCACCACATACTTCAGTCTACACAAGAAAGATGCCAGAATATCTTTCCATAGACTAAATAAGAAGCCCAACAATTCATGCTCCAGCTCCTACGTGCTCCTGCTGTAGTAGTGCAGGAGTAGTACACCACAGCTACAGAAACTCGGGGCAAAGTCTCCTGCTGCAGAAGCAGCACAGAGCCAATATAATTTAAGCTTGATGGCTTCTCAGTTCCCAGAAGTGTCAGCAAAGACAGCATTCCTTACAGAGCTGAATGCTGCAGGGAACTGGGAATCTGCAGTCCAAAGTGGAGTCACCCTGTCCCCTGTGCAAGGATCGCTATGCTCTAGCACGCTTCAGGATGCTGGAGGTGCCAATATTGCCATCTTTCCCCTCACCTCCCAACTGGCTGCACCTCTTCTGTTTTGGCTTTCAGAAGCTGGGAACAAAATTTAGTTTCCTAAGTGAGGAAAGGGGATGTCTAGTTATTCTAGCAGGGGACACCAGCACGAAACTCAAGATGGACTTGTACCCATCTCTAGGCAGGAGAAACCTGATGTGAGAAACTGCAGTATTTTGTAGCTCTAACTCATGCTTTAGGCCACACCTGGCCCCTTTCCTGCATGCACACATGAGAAAGGTAAATCGACACTGATTTGAGTTTCCTTTGAAATACCTAGTACTGAGGAAAGGTTCTGCAGACAACTGTATCTTTTTACTCCTTCCCAAGCCAAGGGCTGTATGAGCAGTGGCTATCCGAGTTCCCAGGAGGGAAGAGGAATCACAAGAACAACACTTAGGGATGAAAGGAGATTGTAGCCTTTGCGATCCGCTGGGATATTTGCTCAGGTTCCTCACTTGCAGGACTTATATTTTCCAATGTGTCTGAGGTGAAGGTGCTGTGGAATGGACTGAAACACAGTAAATCTTGTCTCCTGCATTGCAGGTTTGAGGCTGTGTTTGCTTCCATTTACTGAGCTAAATAAATACCAGCAGCTGGGATATCAGGCAGATAGTGACCTACAGTGAAGACAGGGACAGGAAATGCAGCAGAGATGCCTGTGCTGCACTGAAACAAGATGCAGGTGCTTCTGTTTGGCATTCCAAGTACATCCCCACTTGGGGCTGCATGTAGAGCTCCCAGACACGCACCTGTGGATAAGATTTAGGCAAATAAAAGTCCTACTAGTAATAGCCCAACCTTTGAGTGCAGATCAAAGGAGAGGTGAATGGAGCTTCAGCCCCTGAAACCTGACTATACAACTTGTATTTTACCCACCTCTTTTTATCTTAGCAACAACAATGACACAAGTGAAATGGAAAAAGGAGGAGTCTGAATACCTTCCATGTGCATAATGAGTAGATTTATGAATGCCAGAACACTTTCTTCCCTGAAATATTTTAATTTTTTGCTCATTTACATTTCTGGAGTGGAAATGTAGTACACTTCAAAAAAAAAAAAATCAGTAAAATAAAAATTTGAAGTATTTGACATAAGAAATAAAGATATTGAAAAACAAGATCACAGGGAACTTGTGAAGTATCTTCTGTATCAGCAGATCATACGAATTGACCTGCAAGTATAAAACAAGGAATGTCTAATTTCCAGGAGCGGCTTCCTCTGAACTCCTGATCAGAATTTTGGAAAAACTTTGCAAATTCATCCTTGGAGAACAGCCATGGAGAGTCCAGTCAGGACCTGAACATGCCACAAGTCCTGTGAGAAGGGTTCAGCCAGGCTAGGTTGCCCATCAGGTACCTACTTGTTGGTTAGACCCCCTACTACATGCTAGCGAAGCTACTACGTGCTCTTCCTTCTTCCCAGGAAGGCGGGGAAGAATTCTAGAACCAGCTGCTGTACAGTGGTAGGCAGGGGGGTACAGGACTGGCCCTTGGATATTTAGCCCTGGAGGAGAAGTGATGCGTATGGTCCACCTCCACATCCAGTCCCAGACAGATGGAGCCCAGAGATCAAGGCAGTGGAGAGGGCACAGTTATTCTAGCTGTGCTGCCTGGCGCTACACGAAGAATGCCACATGGATGGTTTGGGCTGCTCAGAAGTTGGCTTAAAGATGTTTCCATGGCATTATACTTGCCTGTGTAGAATGACCTTAGCACCTTCAACTCGATGGTCTTGTTGGAATCTAACATGTGAAATTGCAGCTTTTCTTTTTTATCTCACTTACCTGGCTATTGAGGAATACCAGGTCACATCATGGACGTGTAGCTAACATTTTATATACAATTTTGTAAGAAAAAAGGGCAGATGCACAATTAAGGCGCCAAGATGCACGAAGAAGTTTTCTCACTTCGTGCACGCAATTGACATACTGAGTAATTTTCACAAAATGGAGAATTGCATCCCAGAATGAAAAAGCTTTAACACTTTAAACTTCATCCTCTGCTTGACTGATCTGCAGAAGTTAACTCTACAGTACGTTTCTGATCAAGATTATTGGGCCTAAAATCCCTGGCTAACCAAGAAGCTTCGTTTATATCCAACAGGTTTTTTTATTCTGCTGTGCTCTGCACCACACCAGAGTAGCCTCAGCAGAGACAGATGTTTGTTCCACTTGCTTTACAGAGTTGTCATTTTAGTGTTCTTTTCTGTGTCAGCATCATGTTGGCGCCTCTTGGTTCTTCTTCCTGACACAAGGCAGATGAGTAAAGAACCCACCAGGACTCCAGCTAATGCAGCCACAATGACAGCCCAGTAGGGGACTGAAGGTTCGGTTTTGTCCGAGATGAGATCAGAACTTCTGAATCCACTATTTCTCAGTGTGGAAAGAAAAGGTTTTTCCTATGAAGGGAGAGTAAAGGTTTTACTGACCACAGACCACTTAACAGGCAGCTTTCAGTCCATATGCCATCACTCCTTCCCAGAGTCAATCTTTAGACAATCTGTTTCTGTCTTCTCTCTATCTTAGCTCAAACTCTTTCCTGCCCTATTGCCTGAGAAGTTCCTAGAAGAAAAGACTGAGCCATCTCAAAATCAGGAGTGATGGCATCATTTCCAAATTTGCTTGCTGCAGACAACCAAATGGGAATACGTAGACTTATTAAAACTGGCTTGAATGAGAGGCTTTCTGCTGCAGTGAGGATAAGGTTTTTTTGCATTAAATTTTAAGTAGATTTTCCTGTGCATAACAAAGCAGCAGTATATTTTAGCTATTTAAAGCCTTCACAAATATACTCTTTTAAAGAATAAGAAGAAAGAGAAAAATGAAAGTGGACATCTTGGCCTTTACTTACTGGGTTTGGACACTTGAGTTTTGATCTGTCATGGGTAAAGTTGTTGTAAGTCTGCTTTTCACCAACTGGCTCCAACTGAAGAAGAAAAAAGCAATAGTAAACATAATGATGATTTTTTTTTTCCTCCTCAGACTCTCCTGACTTGGGTGGTTACAACTTTTTATCCAGTTCTTTGGTGCTTGCAGCAATGAACAAATGTTGTAGAAGGTGCGTTACAGGAAAGTTTCCAAACACTTTAATGCTCATGAACTGAAGACATTGAGAATCTGATTGTACTGTCTGCAGAAAAACTCCCTCAGGAAGCCAGGAACGGGAGAAGCCTTTTGCACTTAGTGGAGGAAAAAACAACTCTGAATACCACATACTTTAAATATTCTCCTAAACCAAAGTGGTTCACTATACACCCAGTTCTCCCACTTACACATCTCAAATGATAGTATAAACCACATAGGAAAAAAACCAAACAAAACCCACATGACAGATGCTGGTCATGTTACTTGGCATGTTACTGAAAGAAAGATTCTTGGATGTCACAGTGATGGAAGCGACTTCAGAAATGATGTAGAGCTAGAGACAGGATGTGATGGCGCCAACTTCTGCAGTCTTCACTCAGACAAGAAATTCCCTGGGAGTTTTAGCTAAGGCTAGGTTCACAAGATTGCAAGAAGTGAGTTAAATAGAGCCTTTTATATTATCAGTTGTCAGCTAAGTTGCAGCAGCTGACCATAGGCTCACCCCGAGTCCATTTCAAACTCAAAATAAAATATGTCCAGGCTAATGGCATAGCATTTGTGGTTGGCTAGGAGCGCACATACCATCGGTTACCATAGTTAACCTAACAAGTAGAGGCTTGCTCAGTCATGTTAACTGAAGTGTTTACAACTGTGTATGGACATGCCTGAAGTAATGACTTCAGGATTGGCCCCTAGAGAACCGTAGAGCTGTCATCCAGCACTTCTGTGAATACAGCACAGAGGAGTGCTGGTGCTTCTGCTATTGTCTATGTGTGCATTAGCGTTCCGCAAGTGATTAAAGTGTCAGCGGCATGTTGGAGAGAAACAATACCACAAAAGCCCAACATAAGATGGAGAAAATAAATTCTATTCATAAGATTCCCATATGGAAATACTGGGAATACTCTCTCTCTCTAGTTCAGTGAAAGCAAAAAAAATAAAGGAGAAAAAAAGGAGGCAGAGACTGAAAAAAGAAGAGAGAGAGATGAACTACGGCAAAATGAGATGAGGGAAGGGAAGAAAGCTAACAAGTGGAGAGAAGATGAGAAGCAAAACAGAATGCCAAGTTTTGCTGACTGTTGTGGGCTCCTGCTGGACTCTTGTGAGAGTCCTAATCACTTGGCCTGCCCACCAGCTGATGTTGCGAAGGCTGAATTTGGTAGTTTTGTTGCATCTTAAAGAGAACAGCTGAAATTCTGATGTGGTTATTTGTAAGACGCGTGGCTCATATCCTCTAACATTCTGTCTGCTGTACGACTGGTTATTTGTAGATAACTGTAATACTTCCCTTGCCAGGGCACTTGGTGAGGAGTCTGGCGCAGAGCCCAGGCAAAGAATGATAAGGTGCAAAATTCTGTAGCCAGCCGTGCTTTGCTTCATCTTTATGCGATCTGTTCCTCAGGAGCATTAGCTCCTGAGCTCTGAAGATGACAGTACCCCCATCTCCCTGAGCGTACAGGGCAACTTCTGGAAGAAACACAGCCCCTCTAGAGCATGTGGCAAGCATGGAGGCAGAACACAAGCTAAACACACTGTTCGTGTGCTCTTCTCCTGGGCCAGGGTATTGATGAGGTGGATTTTGAACCAGTGGGGGCCCCTTAAGACTGACCCTCTGACTTCAGAGAGTAGGAATATGCTTTCATATAGGGCAAAGGGCAAAGAACATCATGGTGAGGGAGAGGGTCCTTAAGCCATCCCCATCCCTGCATACTCTCAGCAGTGGCCAGGCACAGTCTGGCCCTTTATGTGTACTGACAAGAATCCATGTCATTTGGCCATAAGCCTACAGCCTGCTGAGCTTTTCAGGGAACAGGGAAACAATACAGCCTTACAGTAAGCTTGCACAGCCTCACCATACAAGGACTGCGAGTGAAAAGCAGAGATGTCTTAGATTTAAATAGTAAACAGTTAAATCTTCAGTTGGCGTAGACGGACAGATCTCTACGTAAGGGAATAGTTGCACTTTGCATCAGTAAGAACCTGATCCCCGCCACCCTAGTAGAAAGCTTTGTGTCAATATCCTTACATGCGTAGGAAATGAGTGACAGTCTGGACAGAATAAAACTCCGATGGCATAGAAAAAGGACTGATGGTGATTCAGGAATGAGTAATGTCCAATAGGAACACCGCGTGGCAACAGAAACCCAATTTAAGGCTACCATATGTCCAGGTACCATCTCTTTTTCTTCTTGAAACCTGCAGCCATGCTCAATTTGAATGTTTTCTACATTTGCTTGGGGTTTCTGGGCCACCATTAGCCCTGTTCGAGCTACTGCACAATGAAGCCTAGCAGACTGCTGTCATCTGGAGTCTCAGACAAGGAAGCCTGATGGAAAGCATGCAGGTTTGCTGTGCATGCACAAATTGGTTATTCAGAGCACGTGCATGCACTGTATGTCTACTGCTTTCTATAACTCTGGACCTACAAGCTCATATGCTATACTGGGCAACTGCACAAGTTTCTGCCCTACGTTTCCCAGTCCTTGTGTTCAAGTTCATTCTGGAGTATCCTGTAAGTTTCTTATCTTGCTCACACTTTTTTAACTTAGACTCGAAAAAAAATCCCTCTCCATTTATGCTGGTTTCTTGTACAAACCAGGATATGGGATTTCTGCTACCACAATGTGTTTGGGTACTGGTGTTTATGAGACAAGAGGAGGAAATGTTGCTGTGGCATGAAAATGCCAGAGTCGCCCTTCACCACGGGAAATACCGTGGTTCTGAAAGCAGCTGTGACCTTGGAGTTATCAAGTCCAGCATGTGCCTCTTACACACTCTTCCAGCACTATTCAAAAGCTACCATTTCCCCCAAAATGACAGAAGGAATATGACTGCAAGCAGAGACATCATAGGTGTGATTTCAGCCTCCCATTAGTTTCAGTGACTCTACTAGAATTGCTTCAGATACTAGAGTGGGTGGTAAAACATGTCCATACTATTAATGGCAGCAAAAATTCAATCCCATGTATGTTTTCCTAATAAATCTAGCAGAATTCACCGAAGAAGGGCAAGCTCATTCAACACGCATTTTCAGGAAACCTACAGAAGTGAATGTTTAACTAGGCTGATTTTTTGCTTTAATGCAAGTTATTTACCAAAAGAAAAGGGATTTTTTCATTACATTAAGACTGTCAGGATTTCTCATTTTGAATGAGCAAAGACCTACACTGTTTTATGCAACACCATCACTTTGGATTGTGTTCTAAGCAATGCAGACCAAAAAGGATCTCAGAGTTGAGCAGCCCCTCTTTTGTTAGGACATCAGTTTTATTTCTTGCTTACTGTTTTGTTTCAGACACCTTTCTCATGATCTTTTGTAGGGACTGCTACCACAAACATACAGATCTGGGTCGTAACCTCTTACCATATTATTCCAGAGAGCCATGGCCATCTCAGCATAGCCTCTTAAACTGAAATGAAAGCAGTCTGCAGCAAAGAAACTCAGATCTGGCTTGCCGTTCTGCAATAAAAGCAAAAATTTATTTCTCAGCACATTTCAACCATTGACACCTGATATATTATATCTATCTAATAACGCACTGTACTTGGCATACTTACTCCACAATTTTGGTATCTTTCTAAAAGCCATATGCTCGTATTTTGACACTGAAAATAAACTTAGGTACTCCTAACTGTGGGCTGATTACTGCATCTTGAGATCTAATGCAGCCTGCTCAGCTTCACAGAACAATTTTCATAACAAACTTAAACTTATCATTAAACCAACAGTCACAGCTCTTATACGGACACTACCATTGACCCACACTCCACCTTGTACAGAACTGATAGAACACTGCTTATTCTTGCTTGTTAAACTTCCGTAACTCAGACTTATAACCTTTCAAGTGTTGAAATTTGCGCTGAATTTCAATCAACATTAAAAATTGTGGCTTATCCAGCTGTGGCAAATGTCTGTCTGAGGAAAAATTTGCCTCATTACTACCTGTATGGTGACTTCTCTTTGGACTTGAAGGCTGCCAGAAGAAAATGGGGATGATATGATAAAAGATCGGTATTATGCAAAACTGGGTGGTTTTGACCAGGATTCATGCTAAATATTTGTATCCCTAACTACACAGCATACATAATAGTAAGGCTGGAGAAAAGAAGGAGAATCAGTGTTTGGTTTCAAAGGCTGCTTCATGTTTCCAGGCTGGAATGAGTCAGGCATGCAAGTGCTGGTCTCTGAGTGAAGGAAACCTGAACATATTCCATAATCTACATCGGAAGAAAATTGTGGTGAATGCCAACCGAGCCTCCAACAGGGGAAGAAACGTGCAGTTTAGAGGAAGCCAGAGGGTGCTTAGGTTTAATGCAGGCACACTACGAGTGTTTCCTAAAGCCATTTTGATTCACAGGCAGCACAGTCTTTCCTGTCCTCTCCTTTGTCACCCGTTGCAGGTTCCACCCTGTGCCGCTAGACTGCGCAAAGAGAAGAAAACACAGTCCTTGTGGCATGGATCTTACTGACTTGGGGAAATTAAGATACTGGTCCTCGTTTAATGGGAAAGAAAAACAGGACTCACACTATCCAGGGGCAACAAGGTGTTTCGGAAAAATGGCTGCATGACAACTGCAAAGTCCTCACGCTCCTCGTACCGACCGCTGTTGATCAGCTGTAAGGCTTCAGCCTGTATGGAGTTGCGTGATTGGAAACAGGAGTTACTTAAAAGGTTCATCAAACATTTGTCAGCTATCAAAAACATGCATATTACACTTCTTTCAATGTAGGAACCCATAGATTATTTGGTATAAATCTAAATGAATAGTTTAAAGCAGTCCAGAGAACGACTAAAAAAAATAATTTGGTTCATGAAGAGATTTTCATAAGGAAAACACACAGAAGCTAGTATAAATTGAAATGTAAAGTTGCTTAATTAAAAAAGAAGAAAGTAGTTCGTACCTTATTTATAGAAATCAGTGCTGCATAATCACAATGAGATTCAAATTTACAGAGAATTAAAAAAAGGCGTAAGGCCAAAGCTTTTAGAAGTGACAAATGACTCCAGAAGGCCAGCTTGAGACAGAAATGTGCCTGAAGTAAAATCAAACCTAAGCATTGAAAAATCACCTGCCCCTTTTGAAAACTATGGCAATAGACACTCACACAGATAATAAAAGCATCTCATTGTTACTTACCACCTTATGGATATAAATTATAATGCTCCTGGTCATATCTCAAAACATTCCTAACCCCACTTCCTTAGTAAAGGAAAACATGCCCTGGATAGTTTTATACAAGTATTTTCCAAGATGGATTTTTTGAGCATTGTGAGATTCATCAGACAACATCCACTGCCAGAGACAGAATGGAGGACTGCAGAACATAATGTGAACTGATACAGTGATTCCTGTATTCATAGGAATAATGATGGAAAAACCTTCCGCTCCAATAGCTATTTATAGTCTTTGTTAGATCTGAGTGAATCTTACGCTCGAGGCTATGAAAAGTTACTCTCAGAGAGCAAGCTGACCCATGGTAAGCCATCTGCATGCACTCTCTCAGCCCATAGCAAAAGAAAGGAATACCTTGTTGGTTTAGTTCATTTTCTCTGCTAAGGCTTACCACAAAACAGATGACGCAAGGTAATTTGTAACCCTTACAGTGACATGTTAATTCATGTGACCTATTTATTGGATTCCTAATGGACAAACACATATCAACAAAACAGACATCACCAGTAACTCCTTTTTAACTGCCGAAACAGCAACTGGAACCAGAACCAGTCTCAATCTGATCCAGCTCAGGTCAAATTACAAGCAGTGTGGAAAGACTTGCACTGCTGCTAACTGGTTAGCTGGGTAGGGGTTTAGTTAGACTGTAGCCAAGCTCTTTCCCAGTCATCCCTCTCTGTCCTGCTGACAATATGCATGAGAGGAAGGGAAGTGATATCAAGAGAAACACAAGTGAAGATGACCAGTTACAGAATCAAGGTATTACCTGAAAATCTCTGTTAACTCTCTTAACTTCTTCTAGTTCAGAAGAGTTTTCCTCAGGGTTTAAGAAACATGGGCAAACATTCCTTCAACAAAAGAAATACTAGAATTAAAAGCCCACCTGGAATAGCCTGTGCAATTCTTCAGCAATGCATGTCTGCTTGAAGAAGCTCAGGACAGGTGCTCAAAGCTCACATGCAGAAGAAGAGCCACCTTGTTGGCTTAGAGGTAGACAGATACTTCAGAAAAAAAATCCCTATTGACTTAGTTTTCAAAGTGAACACCTGCCACAGCCAGTAAGAGCTGCAGGATCCACAGTTCTGAGTCAGACACAAAAGCGTTTAGTATGCCACACATTAGCAGGAAAGCACATGCGTGAGAATAAAAAAAAAAAAAAAAATCAAACAAAACTACATATAGGCTCACAGCAGTTTCAGAAATCTGGGAATTTAAAGGTAGAAAAGACAAACTGTTCATGTAGTCTGACTCTTCAGACCACTGTGTTTCATTCTGTTAGCCCCACCATCAAGAGGTAATAATTTGTGTTTCACTGAAATGCATCCTGTAAGGATGTGCCTGGAATGAACATGAAGACATCAAGCAATACAGTCAATTCACTATTTTCCCTTCTAATGTGTTCCAGTAGTTAATCACTTCTATTATTAAACATCTGTGCCTAACTTCATTTGAATTCATTAGGCATCAGCCTCCAATCACTGGTCTTTGTTATACCTTTCTCCACTAGACTAAAGAGCATTTTCATGTCCATGCTGACGCTTGTAAAGGCACTGGCTCCTTTCTCAAACAAGTCCCTCAGTCTTCTTTGAATTAGGACTTTGGTCTCCTCTGTTAGGTGTGAAAAGTAGTCCCTGGTTGTGCACTCTGCTGTACGCAGCCCAGGCTGCACCGTAGGTAATGCAGCACTGAATACAAGGAGAAGCATCAGGGATGTCAGTCAGCCTGTGCTGCTGAGCAGTGAACGAAGTTCAGTAGTAAACCAATTATATGGTGACTTGTGCTGTGACACGCTGCCTTAGAGCTGAGAAGGCAAGTGACAACTCTGCTATCTACAGGTGCATGCCTTTTAGCTGAAGTATTGGAAGAAGCAGTAGAAAGTTGATGGGAACTAATGCGTCGAGTAAAGGCAGCAACGAAAATAGCTTGGAAAGCTCGGTGTCAGTGTCCTCCTGTAGAAGCAATTTAGATTGCTCTGAAAGAGTAGCACTTTAAAGGCAAAGACCTGTTTTCCTCACTTACTTTGCTGTCAAAGCGCACCCCGAAGAGCTTGCTGAGATCTGACGCAGTCCAGAAATCTCTAGTATCTCCACCATGTTGACAAAGACTCTTGGGAGCTGCAGGGATTATAATAACCAGACATACCAAATCACAGAACGTGATACCACTACAAAGTGAGAAAGAAGTGCCATCCGTAGGTCAGGGAGTCAGTGCAAACTACACCGACTGCAACCAATGGCATGTGCAAGGATTATGTATAAATGAAGGGGGAGGGAGACATACAGTGGATGTCAGCCAAAAAATTCCCGGCAGCGAGTACAAACTAGCTGAAAGGCTGCTTCACTCCCTGGGGCATTTCCATTTTCTCTAGGGTAAATGAAACTTCGTACAGTTGGTTTAGCCATCAAAACTGACAGTAGGGTTGTGCTATGTTTGGTCTACAGCAAAAATACTGTGAAACACACAGTCTTCCTGAAACTACAGCCCACTTTCTCAGGGCATTATTTAATACAGTTGTTGAAACACAGCATTGAGGATTAGTCTGACTCCAGCTATTTGGAAGATGACCTTGTATGAAACATAATCACTGACAGTCTATGAGAGGTGAGAAAAACAGTGTGCTTGCCAGGAACATAGCCTGCTAGGGTATCTTAACAGCTTACCTCCTTATAGAAAATATCCAGAGCATCCTGAAGGTGCTTTACATACTTTTGCACTGAATAGGTTTCCTGTATAGTTAAAAATAATTAAAAAAAAATTGGATCAGTCTTCTTTCAGGAACCAAGAAGTTTAACTGTTTCACCTGACCACAGGAGTCCATAGACTCTCTAGTTGCAAGGTAGTCCATGAGAAGATATACCGACTCGATGCTCCTTTTCGCCTTTGTTGGCAGACATATTTTCAGATCAAGGGCTTTATTGCCACATGCACACAGGTTATATACTGCTTGTGTTTCTATGTCACTAATATATTCCCTTAATCTCTATAGAAAATCCTGAGGCGTATAGTTGTTCTTGGCAGAGTCTTTGCCTCATGAATGACTACATAAATCACACCTTTGGATTTCATGGTGTCTTTTATGGGACCCAAACCAGACTAGTTTGCCTTATGAACAGAGTGATTCTTTTTTTTTTTTTTTTAACTGTCAATCT
This sequence comes from Larus michahellis, assembly GCF_964199755.1. NCBI lineage: Eukaryota > Metazoa > Chordata > Aves > Charadriiformes > Laridae > Larus > Larus michahellis. Next base: position 35,917,725 of record NC_133898.1, read on the forward strand.
GGGGAAATTGATAAGGAGGCAGTCATGCCCCATAAAACCCATAGGCAACATGATTTTGTGACTTTAGTTATAGAGGTGTAGCTGTGGGGGCAAAGGCTCCAGGCAGCAGCAAAACCGAGAGAACAGTCTCCGGTCATTTCAATGGGTTGGGGTCCAGATCCCCAGTCTGTGCCGCAGGAACCTTTTCAGAGGAGATGAGCAGTGATAACTAGATAAAAGACATCTTTTTCACTATGAATGAATGTTATTTCTTTTGGTGTCATTCTGAAGCAAGAATCAGGCATCCTAAGTAATTTTTACGTGGAGAAGCTTTCCAGAATAAAGCTTCACTTGCGTCCCCATAACAACGTACTTAAGACACCACGCTGTCTTGATTGCCTCGTCCAGTTAAGCTGGGAGAGCTCTTCAGTTTATCCTTGGTATTTTGTTCCATATGGGGCAGATTGCTGGTTCTTAAATAATGCATTATTCCAGAGCTACAGTGCCCCAATATTAAAAGCTGCGCAGTTGTTTCTGATACAATACAGATGAAGGGAACAGGACTTCTAAGTGCTTTTTGAACAAAGAGGAGCTTTGGCTCACAAAGGGAGAGAAAGGTTAAATTTCCAGGGCTGGTCACTTGCCAAGTGCCTGGATGAGCACGCCTAATTCAGAGATACAAACCTTGTCCAAGCAGTACTGGCATAGGTCGTTGCCTCCAACGAGGACAGTAATCAGCTTCCAATCTTCCTTGAAATTAATTTTCTAGTGGCACATAAAATAAACAGATTGCAGCATCCATTGCTTAGGCATGCAGAGGTAACATTCAAAAATGGGGCTAAAGAGGGCACAGACGGCATGGCAGAACAGAGAAAGGAGGCATGCTGAGTTAAGTTGGCAGAAGAAAAGTATCTGTCCAGGGGGAAAATATAAGCTGCAATTCACCTTGGCTTTCAAAAGGAAATCCCCTTCAGCAGACAAGATCTGTCAGGGTAGCTGAGCATAGAAATGTGTCTGTGGCAGCAAGCGTGCCTAAATGAATGTTAGCATCAGGACAGGGATGGACAGGAGAGATTTGCCAGCCGTGGCTGAACACTCCAGGCAATGTGGGGATGAAGAGATGGAGGGAGTGGATGCTGGCGTGACTCATGGAGCTGCAGAACTGGAGCTGCTGGGGATCCCTGCCAGCTGGGCAAGTATTACCCCATGGCCAGGAGGGGTGAGGGGTGCCCCGGGGAACAGACAGTTGGATTAAAATAGAAGAGTCCAGGAGGCTGGTGACTTCACTGAGCTCATATAAGGGCAGCTGCAGCATCCACGTCACTGCAAGCTAACAATAGGCACTGCTGAGAGCTGGGTCTCATCAAAACATTTTGTAACGTTCAGTACAAAGAAAGGAATCAAAGGCAACTATTTTTAGTGTGGTGCATTTACATAACAAACATCTGCGAAAGGATCCCACAAATAGAGAAAGGGCCTGGGAATCACCCACAGGTCTGAATTCTCCTCCTTAACCTGCACTTTGCTTGGAAAGCCTTTCATGAAGAGGCAAAGCATGGCAGGGACGTCCCTCCTCCCCTTTTTTAAAGATGCATGAAAAGCAGTGAATAAAACAAAGCTCTAGAGCCACGTACTCATTTATTGAAGAGCCATGCCAGCTCCCTTCACTCTGCCAAACAATCAGTACTGCAGAGTAACTGACAGTGGGACTCGCATGCAGCATCCATCAAGAATGCTGGCACAGAGACACATGCTTTGACAAATCCTGCTTATTCAGTACCTTCCTTTCCCATTCAGCCCGAGCCAAGGAGCACCAGGCACTCCCATTCCCTTACAGGGTGCTCTCCCTGAACCAACATCTCACACCCAGTCATCCACTCAAATTCAGCCAACACTTGGAGCAGGGCAGCCTTGTTTACCTCCCAGATTTCCTCCCACCACCCCAAACTGCAGCTGCAGCCACTGAATTAAAAGCCAGTCACCCCTTTGGTGCCCTTTGTAGTTCTCAAGGGAGCTGGCACAGCATGCTGGTCCGCAACACTAGATCCACTACTAATTCCCTAAGAGCTTGTGGCGTGACAGGGATTCACCCAACCCTGAGATTTCTGCCCACTGATTAATCACTTGCCTGGTCAGAACCAGGGTTTCAGAGGGCCTAATCTCCTGGGAAGACTTCAGTTGTCCCCCTTCCCACTAGTGCCATTTCCCAGACCCAAGAGTGAATAGTGTGATTCATGTTTGTCACCGTGTGCCTGCTCCAGCAGTTTTACACTCGGCCTTTATGACCTCCACTTTGAATGCTGCTGTACAGCTGAGTAGTCCTGTGAGCTCCCCTAGAGCCTTCATATCTCTCCTCTTCCTCACTACCATCCTTACAACTCCTGGCCACACTGCACCCTACAACAGTCTCTGCCTTGTGTGCCTTGCACCTTACCTGCACTGATTTATATAGGTAAATTATCATCTCCTAAAGGGCAATGCCTGACACATTCATCTTGGCAAGCACGCCGGAGACAAGGACAGTGACTTTTCTTCCATCAGTTAACAACTCTTCACTACTCAAGCACTCCATCAATTAAAATCATCTCCCAGAGACCACGGGAGCACTGAGGGGTGGCCCGAATTCCACTTACCGAGCTGCTTCTCATTAGCTCCACCAATTCACGTGCTTGGGCTGACATATTGCTGTAGAAAGAGGACAGAAGCATTTTAAATGCATGCTCTGAAAGCATATCATCTTGATCTCATTTCAGGGAATCTTAGGATCAACAGAAATCAGTACAAGGAAAGTGAAGTCTTAAAAGGATGAACAAACGTAGAAGGACCAAGATAGCAGCAGCTGCACAAGTGAATTATCTGATCGGAAAGGGCTTCAACTAGGATGGCTGCCAAGTGGCAGGCAACTGGGACGAATTCTTCCCATCTCAGAGTTGGCTTAAGTGTTTTTGTTTGGAGAAAACCACTAATGCCCAGATGCACGGAGACATTTAGTTGCATAACTCCCTTCGCAATCTAGTGGGGGAGCTTGATACTTACACAGAAGCTGGGCACCTAACCAGCCTTCTTGAGCTGGCCTTAAATTCCTATGGCTTGTCTTATGGCTGGAACATATTGCTTACACTGTGGAACTGCCAGGCTGTAGAGTCCCAGTCCAGCTCTGGACAGGATGCAATGTCCACAGAGTGAAGCACAAACCATGCTGAGAGACCAGCTGGAAACTTGAGCTTCTGATATACTAGCACGAGACTGTGCTTGAACTAATAAGCCCTGCCTCTCTCCGGCAGCTACACAAATGCGGTTACATTATTTGTCCTCCCACAACCGTACTGATTGCCCTAAGTCTTTGCCCAGGGCACCCAAGAAGTATTTGGTAGCTACACAGACTTTGCTAGCTATCCTGAAAGTCCCTTGCAGTAAATTTAATGACTGTTAGAGACATCACAGAAAGGCTTGGAAGCAAATTCCATGAATATCCATAAAGCAGGGACAGTGTATGCAATAAGAACCCAAATGTGTACGAGTTTGTAACGGACTAGTAGAGTTTTTCTTCAGGAGGAGAAAGAAATTAATTCCCAGCTGCTCATTCTGTTCCTTTTCTTTGCACTGCAAATACGGATAGTTTTTAAACACCATTAGGGTAGCAGTAGACTTCTATTTGTTAGTTTGAGGCACATTTCCCAGAAATCAAGGAATAAATGAGAGATGCTTATGAATTTTTCTCTCATTACAGATATGGCTTGTCAGCGAATCAGGGACCTGCATACTGAAGGCTGCGCAGAAAAAGGTGGAATCATAGAATAGTTTGGGTTGGAAAAGAACTTTAAAGGTCATCTAGTCCAACCTCCCCTGCAATGAGCAGGGACATCTTCAACTAGATCAGGTTGCTCAGAGCCCCATCCAGCCTGACCTTGAATGTTTCCAGAAATGGGGCATCTACAACCTCTCTGGGCAATCTGAGCTAGTGTTCCAACACCCTTATTGTAAAAAATTTCTTCCCTGTATCTAGTCTAAATCTTCCCTCTTTTAGTTTAAAGCCATTACACCTTGTCCTACTGCAACAGGCCCTGCTAAAAAGTTTGACCCCACCTTTCCTGTATGTCCCCTTAAGTACTGAAAGGCCACAATAAGGTTTCCCTGGAGCCTTCTCTTCTCCAGGCTGAACAACCCCAGCTCTCTCAGACTGTCTTCACAGGAGAGGTGCTTCCTCCCTCTGAACACTTTTGTGGCTCTCCTTTGGACTCGCTCCAACAGGTCCATGTCTTTCCTGTGCTGAGGGCTCCAGAACTGGACGCAGCACTCCAGGTGGAGTCTCACCAGACCAGAGGGGCAGAATCACCTCCCTCAACCTGCTGGCCACGCTTCTTTTGATGCAGCCCAGGATGCAGTTGGCTTTCTGGGCTGCAAGTGCACATTGCTGGCTCATGTCCAGCTTTTTATCCACCAGTACCCCCAAGTCCTTCTCCTCAGGGCTGCTCTCAATCCCTTCACTCCCCAGCCTATATTGATACCGAGGGTTGCCCTGACCCAGGTGCAGGACCCAGGTGCCCTGTTGAATCTCATGAGGTTCACACGGGTTCACTTCTCAAGCCTGTCCAGGTCCCTCTGGATGGCATCCCATCCCCCTCAGGCATGTCAGCTGCACCACTCAGCTTGGTGTCATCCACAAACTTGCTGAGGGTGCACTCAAATCAGTGTAGAACACACCAGTGCATTCTACCAGATAGTGGTAGAATAAGAAGCCTAACTAAGGCGTTGGCTTGGAAATTCTGGGCGAGGTCAAATGAAGAAAGGAAGTTTCTCTCTCTCTGTGCTTTAGAAAAAGATACAAATAAATCCCCCAAATCCTGAATTAAAAAAAATAATAATTAAAACAAATTTAAAAGCATCAGATCACAGAAACATGCTCAGTACAAACAAGTCATCAGTATTAACTGATTCTTAACATGCACTTCAAAGCTAATCTGCCAGTCCATCAGTTCTCACCCCTTTGCCCATTCTCATTTGTGATTGTGCTTACCGCGCTGTGGCACCTTTCTCCGCAACGTTGAATCCAGCTGTTTCCTTAGAGCTGCCAGTCGAAAAGCCAAAGAGGTTCGGATTGAATTTTTTCAAGATATCTTAAAAATAGAAAATACAATGTTTAACCATCCACAGTACAATCAGCAGTGTTGCCTCCCACAGAAGCAAAAACCAACCGAGTGGTGAGAATGTGGCCCTGGGTTTTCCCCTCATTCACTGTGACTTTACAGAAGCTACAGACACACATGCTTGGAGAACTCTGGTTATTGTCCAAACTTCAGCACTGCAACTGTTTCTGTCTGTGGCCTTGAGGAGCCAGGGTCTGGCAACTCAGGAGATGCACAGGTCCCAGGCAACTCGCCAGTCTTGAATTTTATTGTCAGAATAATCATGGTTACTGTCCTTCATGTATGAGGAGCAGATGCTCCAAATATGGCCTTCTACATCCCACTCCTCCAGCCACCCCTCAAGATAATAATATGTATTGCAGAGAAGTGAATTTTATTCACATTTCTAGATTTCAGGAAAACCCTCAGTGGGGAAGCGTCATGTCTGAAAACTGTTATTGTTACTGTTCCTGTAGCGCTGTCTGAAATCTCTTGATAGAGTCTCATTTATAATGCATAAAAGAAACATGCTTTCTATTTTTCTTTAAACCCAGCAATGTGTGTGGTACAAGACAAAGCATATCAGATTTTATTACCAACGATGTCAGGTATTGTCAAGCTGCTCCACAGCACAGATCACATACAAACAGATGAACCATTGTGAACCGAGTCCCCTCCAATTTATGGTCACATTGACCACTTAATGGTTTCTATGGCAACTACAGGGACTGATTACACAGAACACCGGGACAAGAAATTTATAGTATTTTTATATTTTTTTCAGTGCAATATAGCAACTTGAAATCATCAGTAGGAACCATAACTTTGTAAACAACCCTCTCTAGATGGACTACTAATTGTTTTATAACGCTTTGTTTGCCCACAACCATTACAGTCAGTCACTGGACAGCACAAAATGAAATAAGGGAGGAGCAGGTCTGCTATGAACTTCTGTCACCTTCAGCACATTTAGTCCTAATCATTTATGTCAAAAGGACAATACAATCACGTGCAGGCCCTGTGATGTGGAGGGGCTGAATCAACTTTACAGCTAGTCAGGTCAGTCTGGGTTTCAGCTGTGACTCTCGTGAACTGCTCACATCCACAAGAGATGGGCATTCCCCACTGTTCGCAAGGAAAGCATGACCATTTCCAGATGTTTTCAACATCCACTTAGACTGCTTTCAGAGTAATACTCGCCTTTTGCTTTTCTCACATTGATTTTCCAGGATACTCACTGGGTAAAGTAGTCTGGGTCTCCAGGGTCCCATCACCTCCGATACTACAAAGGGAAAGAACAAAATCATCAAGTGGAGTTAGTCCTGCAACCGTCTATCTTATTGTCACCATATGTTGCCGCAGTAGCCCAGGAACAAAAAAAAAACCACAAAAAGACTAACCTCAAACAGGACTAAGGAGATAAACCACAAGAATTCAGGGGAAGTACTGAAAGGAGATTTAGCATTAAATCAAGCAGGGTGTTAGCTAAGATAGAAGCTATGCCTCCAGACTGGGAATAGAGCATACTGGGAGAACTGATTTTTCATATAGACATGCTGGGATGCCCATCATAGAAAGGCATATTTCCTCACCAAAGTTGCTGCATGTGACCTTGCTGAAACTACGTTTGTGTGCAGTTATGCATAGAAGAGAAACTGCATTAAATGCTCATTAACCACCCATCTGTGATTCGGCAATGCTGATTATGAAAAAAGCCACTGCCTCTGCCATTCAAGAGTTTTCTGTGTGCATAGCCATACATTCTTATACCACTTCTGGCAGCCCCTCCTGAAGGTATCTATGCCTGCAGATACATACAAGGGGGAAAGAAAGGATGAAGATAAGAATGTATACCTGCGCAGGGCTCATCAACCATACTTCTCCCCATATGAATCAGGCAGTTTACTTCCACTCTAGCATGGACATTGAGATTCGCACCCCCTCTGACACGTATTGTCTTTGTCCACTTTGCAATAGCAAAGATGTTTGGGACATCTTCATTGAATATGCCTGTAGTGCTCTCACCACGTTCATGCCAATCCACACTCACTCAGACTCTTTAGCATTATGTCTAATGCTACTGCATTGTCTACTGCAGTACATAATCACACCACCAGCAGCGTTCTGAATAAACTCCAGAGGGCTAGCAAGACGCTAAAAGAATTCACTCATATTAATAATCCAGTACTGTCAGAAATACAGGACCATGCTTGTAGCAATCATGCCTGGTTAAAAAAAAAAAAAAAAAAAAAAAGGCAGCAACAAAAAACCTCACAGAACCAAACATAAAAAACCCCCCACAAGAATCACTTCCTTCCTCCCTCTTACGGTCCTGATTCCTCCAATCCTTACCAAGCAATACTTGATCTCAGCGTCCTACCCCTGCATTTACATACTTATGTTTGTAACTACATAACCAGGTGACCCACACTTTTAACTGCACCTGTGGACAAAAGCAGAGAAAGAGAAAATCGAGCATTTTCACCTCCAGGAAAGTCCTCTCCAGTCTGTTTGTAGGTCAGTTGCTTTGGCTCCTACTGCAGTCTGGAAAGGATGGAAAGAATAAGTTACAAAAATACTAGAAGAAAAAAGTGCTACAAGTTTAGGTAAGACAGACACTGTGATTTGAAAGTGCTGAAGCATTTTGATATCTTTACTCTGAATCCAGCCAAGCTTTTGCAATATCCCAGTTTTAGCATAAATGGTCCACGTCCTTATTCACCACCACACGCTGTCCTCTGGGCAGCTCTGCATCTCCTGTGCTTCAAATTCACAGGCTTCTCCTCATATACAAAAGCAGCTCATCTAGATAGTAGACCGTGGAGCATCGGAGGAGATATAGTCCAGCCAGAAGGCATCAGACTGTAAAGTCAAGGACATAAGGCTTTAGAACTACTGCTCTAATATTGTTTTAGCAACGCAATGGGACCCAGATTAACATCAACAGCTTTGTATTTGTTTGGATTTTTTTTTTTTTTAATGGAGAATGCTTCATCCTGGCATTTCCTGAAGAAAGCTGATTTTGAGAGACTTAATAATTCGGGGTGGGGGGGAGAAACGACACCCAAAAAATCTACTGATGAAAAATTCCCAGCCAGTTTTAGCTGTAAATAAATCAGTAGGAGCTGCTTTTTAATCTGCCAAGAAAACAAATCTTCCGTGTAAAATCCACTTTTCCTCTGCTGGACCCAGTCTGCTAGTCTAACACAGAGATTTGACGAGGTGTAGGCAGGATTTTTTTGCCAATACAGATAAGCATGTTGGCATATCTATTGCTTTCACTGTGCCTTGGTGCTAAGAAGTCAGACAGATGCATTCTAGCCAGTGACGTGACCGAGTTGCTCAACGTTACATTAATCTCCAACTGCATCTAGACTGAGAACAACCTTCCTGCAGTGTGAACTTTAATATCTTTCAAAAATAAATAAATATAGCCATCAGAACAAAGAAGTTTGTGATGAATTTGAGTAGCTCACAGGACTCGGACAGACCGCTAGCAAGGTCAGCACCCTGACTCACATTCAGGACAGCAATCATGAAAATGGGTTCTTCTACAGCTTTATAGTTTCTTAGTGGTTTCACTTAATTTTGTATTCTTTGAAAAGCCACAGTATCAATTCAGCCATAAACATTAACTGCACTCAGGGCTCTTGTGGGAAATACCACAAGGAAAATCAATGCCTTAGTGGACCAAGGCATAGCTTTGCTGCTGCAGTCCCTCTGTGCCAGGGGTGGTTAGGCAGTACAGAGTGTGCGCTGCTGCTGGCCGTACTGCACTTTCTGCAGAGGTGTGCACATACGCACATGTACTCTGTCATTTTTTCTGCCCTCCTCCCGCCCAGCGATAAATCCCTTCATAAAAACCCCAGTCACACCTTGCTGTGGCAGTGGCAACTGACAGAAACTGCATGAATAATGGCAGTATGAAAAACTGCCTTGCTTAGCTTTTGAAGACAGGGACCTCAAGCATCAGAGTCTGGCCCTTATGACTAGGGCTCTCTGAGACATTTCAGGCACTAAAAGAATTAAAATTTAAAAGAGAAGAGATCTGTGCTAGTGCGCATGTCTAGCACTAGATGTGGGGGAGGAAACCAAGCAATTAACTTCAAGAGTCATGGCAATGGATAGCAGGGAGACTTGCAGGGTCATTACTGAGGTCTTCTAAGAAAAGCTCAAAGCTCAGCGCTGGGGGGAAAGCCAGGATTACATCAGCTCAAGCAAAATCAGTTTCAGAGCTAATGAGGAGGTGAAGACATGTACACCTGCCTGGAGATGAGCCTGATCATTTAAGGGCTTCAGTCCCTTCAACTCCCTCTAAACTCTACGGGAGCTGAAGCTGCCAGAATGAGCACTGGTTTAACTCAGGAGTTAAAATTCATGGGAACTGTTGACACGAATGTTTGCTTTCTTCCCATGCCAGAATAATTCTGTAGTGCTGTGTAATTCTTGAACATTTTCTCAGAAAACTTCAGTGCAGATCTGCACTATTCCCTGCTATTCTTTTCTGGGGCCTTTCTTTTCTGTCCCTATTCTTTTCAGTTTGCGTTTCTTGATACATGAAATACATCAGTTTTAACTGGAAGAAGCCTAAACCAGGAAGCAACATCTGAAAGCAAAATTCTGAAATACAGAAGTATCAGAATTATCTCAAGTGAGAAGCACTTTGTTCTGCAATCAATTATTTCCATAGGAATTTTCATCAAGATCTCTCATTGCATGAAAAAATTGCTCGCTCTTGTTTTTATGTCAGAAAAGACTATTCCTATAAGGCAGACCTTCCCTTTTCAAAAACACTTGAATAAACTGTGTGCAATAGAGAATGTGATCCCATTTCTGTTCTGGCCTGAATTATTCATTACTGGATTACACAATTGCCAGTGTCATTCATATCCCTCAAGGCTATTTCTTTGCTAAGGGACACAGGTAGATGAGTTTTGCTTTGCCAAACCAAAGCAATTTGCTTTGTATCTGATGATGCCTGACATGACCACATCTAGGTAGAAATGGACAATTGCTCTTCTCATTCTAAACGTGGGAATACAGCAGTACTCACAGTCAGGGAATCTCCCAGTGCTCCTATAACCTTGATGTCAGCAGGTTGTAGCTCATGTACTAAAACATAGTAGGAGAAAAAAGCATGATTATTGATAACCGGCACAAAATACTGTTTAACAGAATGAAGATACAAGTCTATGGTTCCAACTTGAAGGTATTTTTACGGACTTTTAGGGGGAATGAGCCTCAAGTTCTATGCATCAGCTAGGCAAAAAGCGTAACTTCTTGCCTTTGCTTGCAAAAGTGTACTCGACTAACAAGGAAATAAATGGACCTTAAAACAGCTTAGGAAAAAGTGAAAAGACATTAGATATGTTTAGGGATGCATGCATTCAATCTCTTTTAATTGGTTTTCAGGTTTGGGTCATAGATCAATATTTCCCATTAGCAATCTGCCCGTAAAGCCTTCCAACTACACACAGTGCGCCTGCTGCGCTGCTTGTCACAGTAGGCTCACCAGGTAGGTCAAAATTGTTGAGTCACTAACCTGCCACAGCAGTTTTAATCTGCCACGTTGCTGTATATGATATATGTATATGATAAATGTGGTCTTATTTATACAGAGAGCACATCTGCTGCGTTGCAGAACTTGCTGTGTATGGCAAGATAAACTTTCTTCCTTTGCTGCTAAATATATCAGCTTTTATTGTTTCCTTTCCATCTAGGATTTGCAATTTCAAGATCTTATTGTTTCTAAAAACAAAAGGTGAAATCTTTCCTATTTGTGATTTTAGCTTACAAGTGCTTTCTCACCTGATGTTGGGACAGGACTGGATGGAGCCTGTTCAGAACATGACAGGTCACTGCCCCAATTCTGAAATGGCAAGTTACAAAATTGGTTCACCTTGTGGTTAGAAGATAATACGGAATTCAGACATGCTACAGCAAAGGGCAAAACCAAGTTAAGACACAGATCCTAATTTGGTGCCTATACAGCTCAACAGCCCCTTCCTCTTCTTTGTGGAACACTGTCCAAACATTAATTACTTTTGGTGAAATTATCTAGGCAAAGCATACAATTTTTCCAAAGGCAAAGCATTTCATCTAGAAATATTGCTTAGACAAGTTTCCATAAGGAGGATAATTTTTTTTCCTCTCCTTTACAGCCTGGAGATTTTGTCCATGACCTAGAAGGTAGAGTCTCCAGGTTTGAAGTACTGCTCTGACTCAAGAGACATCAGATGTAAAACCAAAAAAAAAAATAAAAAAATCAACAATAAAATTCTCTGCAAAGTTAAAATACTATATTAATGTATTATATTTTTATTATTTCTCCATGTACCTCACTAGAAACCTATTACTTTCCTAGAAACTTTCAAAAAGCACTTGCTTTCACTGAATATAAAATTTTAAAAAATTTTGAAGCTTCAGAACTTTCAGTAAAGAGAACTATCAGCCTCTCAATAATTGGACTTTACCATACATTTGCAGGTGACATAATAGCTACTATGTTTACTCCACCAACTGAGGAATTTGAGTCAACCACACATTGCAGAACATTCACCAGCAGAGATAACTGATCAATGTGCCACCCACGTTCGTTGGTAGTGAGCAAAAATATTAGCTAAGAAGGCAGCAAGGAAAAAATTGTACTTGTTGTAATGGGCAGTCCCTGTACTAGCAATGACATTTGCTTACACTGATCTAAGAGCCGGCCCTGCTTGGAGTGGGAGGTTGGACTAGGGATGTCCTGAGGTCCCTTCCAACCCCAATTATTCTATGATTGCACAACTATACCATTCCGAGAAGAACTATATGGACCAATGGTCTTCAGAAAGCATGGTTAGTGTTAAAAAAACATCAAGACAAATTCATCTGTTCTTGTAAAAAAAAAAAAAAAATGAATGTAATAGGCTCTACTATCAGCCATCTAGTTAAAGGCTGGTTGCAGATCCTCGAAAGGACAGCTGGGCTTATTTTTAGATCAGAGAGGAAACTGTTCCTTTACTCTCCCTGCTGTTTCTTTCCTTTACCCTATTCACTTCAAAAGCTATTGCTGTTGAGATTCAGTGGAAGTGCAAGAATTACCCATTAAAAGTATAACTCTAGCTTTACAGATAAAACCCCTATTTCGATATTGAAAACTATGGCTTGCTGAAACAATAACAGTTGTTGCTCTTTGTAACCCTGAAGGCACACAGAGATTTTCATAATTCGGCTAGGCGTGAGGACCACCAGAATGCCAAACTAGCCCAGCCCATTTTGATTGCCATCTCCAACCACTCTTAGTCTGCATGCCTGCAGCCATTTGTCAGGAGCAAATAACTGCCCCATTTCCTCAAATCCTACACCAAGTTTGTTTCTGCAGTTTGTTTAATCTACCTTGTGGCAGTTCCTCAGTCATGGTGGAAAGTGAATCCCTTTGAAAATGGATTCCTATCACCTTTGTATCTGGCCGCCTATTCAATATGTAAAGGTGACTGCCCTCTACGGGTTAAACTTACTTGAGTGCATGGAAGTACAGTGGCTCCAGAAGAGAATATGTAAGCCTTTTTCAGATCATTTGGGGGCTCAGGGTTCTAAGTTATCTTCTCCCTATTGCGAGGGACTTGCTATCTGAATTCATGATGCATCCCAGGTGACTTACTGCTGAGCAGTTTTGCTACAATTGCAGCAATTAATACAATTTATTTTGTTCAGCTTTTAGGAAGAGTTTAATATTTGTTTACACAGGAAAAAATGCAATGCAAGAGAGACTTCCCTTTCTGAAAACTGGTGATAACTTATCATCTCATCTATAAATTCAGGATGATGCACGAACAGTCATCAGATACAGCTCTGCATAGTTTGCCTAAAATGCAGCAAAAGATGAAACGATTACCTCTACTGGCTCATTAGTGGGCTCCACAGGTAGATAGTTGCTATTCTTGTATGTTGCCAGGAATGGGTTGTTCTGGAGAAAGAGAAGTACGAAAGTAAGAGAAAATAGACAATAAACACATGGCACAGATGATAGCAAGGGATAGCAAGACATCATATCACCAAGAAAGTAATTGCCTAAGCTGCAAAATGGAGATCTGGATTTTGAAACCGTGCTCCTTCCTTAAAATTCAAAAGTAAGATTTGTATTTAGCACCTTATGGCAAAAATTACATATGCCAGACCCTGATTACAGTTTAATATTTTCCTCTTCTAACCTTCCACAAATTACTTAGACTTTATTAGATGTTTAGTTCTTTCAAAAGACACTGATGTAAAGTCTAGAGAAACCTGGGCAGATCTTCCTGTGTCAGCAGAAGGAGATGAAAGATGGGTTACTGAGAGGATCACTCTTCCGCCCATGAGAGGCTGCATGGTTATTTTTGTCCCCTACTAATGCCAGGAGTACACGCACATTGTATAGGCTAAAAAAATTCACTGGGATGCCCACTTATCTCAAATAAGAGCAATTCCAGTATCTGCATGAGGAGGTCTTACAAAGCACTAAATTCAGAAGGCATGTGTAATTGATCAGAAGACCCACTGATCTTTTATTTGCAAGGTTTTATCCTACTTTAAGTTGCTTCAATACAAATAACTTTCCTTGGTTTACAATCTGGCACACCTGCTATTTCCATGGACATGACTACCTGAAGTAAGATTTGAAAACTGTAGTAAGAAACCGTGGGAACAATAAATGGAATTTGTGGGTGTCAGAATCTGAAATAATTTACTACTCCCTTTAGTAACACAGAAGGTGAAATCCCCTAGAAACAGTCTATTTATTCCTTTGTAGCACTGTTTCATAGTCTACCCCAGAGCTTTCTCAGCAGGGAAAGCTACTGACATTGCTATCAATGACTTTTCCAAAGCAGTGTGGGCTTACCGTTTCTGAAAACAATGGCCATATATTTTTTGCAGGGGATATAAAACTTTTCTATGCCTGCTTCTGAAAAGCAACATCTTTGAATAAGAGTGGATGAAGGAAAGGAAGTATAAAATCCACATTATGTGGCACTAAAGAAGTTGCTAAATTAATTTAAGCTGCCTGGGTAAAATGAAGTATTAGCAAGTTAAGTGAATCTGAGGACTTTTGAAACATGCTGTTTAATAACTCAGCAGATCTTCCTTTTCTGACAAGATGGATACGATATGGACAAAATCCTCCTGTATGACTGGAATGACTGTCTCCAGACCTGAGAGAATAACTCAGCTCCCTGATCTGTGCAGTTCTTTGGCCTCCCCATTGAAACTGCTGAAGAAAGGGAGCCAATTATTGCTGACTGCAGCAGCCATTTCCACGTGCTGATACCTAGCAACTGTACTGCAAGTTCAGCAGCTTGTTTTATAACTGTAGAAGCAGCTTCCAAAGAGTCTGAAGTACCTCTGTTATGGATCAGGTCAGGAAAACCAACCTGCCACTAAATCAAAAGATAACAGACACCAGAGTTTTCAGAGACACTGTGGTGCCCAAACCCCATTGATTCTGATGGGAAAGTTAATGCAGCATATTCTGTTATTTGCTGCTTGAGCTGCCTCTATACTTCACAAACATCACAAAACCCAACCTCTGCTACAACTGAAAACACACAAATCAGCATGCTGTCAATCAGCATTCATTGCACAGTAAAAAGCCAGGGGACACCAGAGCAGGTGTATGAGAGAACCTGCTCACTCAGAGGTAAGCAGAGAACAAAAGTTTTCAGTGAACTTCTTTTAGAGATGCTGAACCCCTGCTCTCTGCAGCAGGCGCGAGCATGTACAGCCACCTGATACCCAATCTCCACAACGTGGGTATATTTACCTGAGTTGGACAGGCGAGCACAATGTCAGCTGTGAAATCAAAAGAGTCAGCTTTCTGGTCTACAGGCTGTAACTAGAAAGGAAAACAAAAAACCCGATTTTCTAACCATTCCGGCTCATCTTACATTCGTATAACAATTCTAATCCAAATGAATCTAAATACACCTTTCAAATTTATATAAAGCTACCTGTATTTACAGACCTTGATTTACCCACTGCTGAAATGCATCTATTTCTCAGAAAGAACATGGCAACTGCGTAACAAAACAGCAACTCTAGAAAGAAGCTTAAAATGGCAAGTGGAAAGCTACACTGGATCAGTTTGAACTCCTGGAGGATTTTGGCAGGCACATGAAGTACCTTGGAATTTCGCCAGAAAGCAAGGTCATAAACTCTCTTCTCTTGCATAAAAGACAAGACACTAAGAGTCCCTCAACTTTTACAGCTAGCTGCATGATGGCGTCTCCAACAAAAGGCTGTTTATGCATAGAAGATTAAATGAAATTTAATTAGAGGTACTGCTTGAGGATTGCAAGCAATCATGTCAGCTGTTAAGACATTACCCCGAAGTACATAAGAAGTTACCATCCAGGATCTGAGATACTGCCTCTGACTAGATGCGTACTCCTACTGCATTGCAATGCTAAGTAAAATGAGTTTGCTTAAGGAATCTTTAATGACGCACTTTTATTGAGCTTTACTCATTTCCAAAGGTAGTAAACCAAAACTAAATTAAAGCCACTTTAATTCCTAATGAGACATTCACAAAATGTGGATTTAAAACAAACTTCTAAGTAATCCATTTTAAATTGACATATGCAGTTACAGTTCTTCTTTATTTGGTGGTTTCCCACATCAGCGCACAGAAACATCATCTTTATTGAATACTGTCCTGCCTTTCATGACAATAGGTGAAGTAGACTTGCTCAGCTGACATAACGAATGACTGGGATCACGCACTTACAGTGCCCCGCTCCTCCCCACACACTTTGAAAACCGAGAGATTCTAGGCTGAGAGCAGCGCCAGAAATTTGAGGGTATCTAACTAGTAAAGAAGAAACAAACACAAGGTCCAGCGTTAACCAGGCCCTTATTGCAACTCCAATATCTTTATTACAGAGATTATTTTAATGGTAGTCAGGTCTAGGTAAAGACCACATTATATGCAGACCCTGTCACCTTACCACAGCATTCCAGAGAGCCTTGGCAAGCTGAGAATGGCCTTTCTGGCTTGGATGGAAGCAGTCAGGTGAAAAGTAGGAGATATCTGGATGCCCATCCTACAAACAAAAGTGTAAAAGACATCTGAGCGCAGAAGAATCCACACCTCCAACTCAGGGTTGCTGAGGCCAAATCAGAGCCAGTAATGGGAGGTTCATGCTACTTGTTCTTGCTGCTGCAATGTGGAAAGTCTCATGACTACCTGGTGACACAACAAAGTGTACTACTGGAGATCCATGAGCTACTAGATACGCTTAACTAGAGGTGCTTATGTGCATCCAAGGGCAGATCGACCCAGAAGGAGCAGAACCACCATTTTCAATTATGTGTGTAGTCTGTCTTTGGGTTCTGCAATAAAGATGAGTTCCTCTCCTTGGCACGTTATCAGAACTGGCACCACAGGCACCACTGTGCTCTGCAGTACCTTTGCATGGTAACGAGCATGTTATGGATGCTTTAGCAGAAGGAAGAGAGCCTATCTGCTTTTTCACAGCTGTGTCAGTTCTGCAAGTTTGAAAGGAACAAGAAGCAAGTAAGTGTTCAAGCAAAAGCAGCCGGGCTGACCGAGTACACCAGTACAATCTCCTTTCTGAGCAAAGGTATACTTTAATACAGATACTGGAGCATCTGGAGGAAAAGGAGTTTGGAAATTTAAATATCTTGGCTTTCATGTGAGTACTGAGATGAGAAAAAGTTTACATCACAGGTGACTGAAACAGCAGGGTTTTTTTGGTCAGAGCAGTCCTTCCTCAAAACTTGAGGAGGTTTTGAGTCAGTGTGTTTGGGCTAGCTTATTAGAAGACTGCTACCAACATTTGCAATCGATATCTGATCTTTTGCCAAGTTTAGAGGCAGAGTTTTCAGTTCAGGAACATTCAAATGTTGTGTGAGATACAAAAAAACCCAGTATCTCGAGCTTTTTTAAAATCTGAACTAATGCTTGTGAGACTATAAAAAGGTTCAGAAATATTTTGCTTCTGTTTTTGCTTCTGTTTTCATTTCTGTGTTCCCTACCTCAGTACCAAAACCCCTAGCGATGACTTTTCACATAAACGAGGTTCACAAACAAACAAAAAACCAAAACAACAACAAAAATAAATATCAAAGCCTGTTTTTTCCTGTGAAGCTTTCAGTCAGTTTTCCGTATTTGTCTGTAGCAGCATCTGAACTTTTCAAAGTTACCACTAGCTATTGCCAGCATTTTCAGGATCACTCTGGTTCAATTATACCAGAGCAATCCCTGCTTAATGTTTTACCCCATCTGCTCTTAGTTCCAGGTGAGATGAGGAAGTGTAGATGCATGTGACAACTAGAAAATGGAGTTTCAGGAAGGTTTGGGTCATTCCCTAGATTTGTAGTTTACTGAGACTTACCATTCGAGGTACTGAAATATAATTGTCAATAACAAGAAAAAGGGCTTGCTACATAAAACTGCTATTTCCACCACATCATATGCAAACTTCTCTTTCTGTCAGACATAGAAGAATGAGTTATGGAACATGAAGAGGAGGTGGTGCTGTAGTCTCCAGTGAGCAAAACAGCTATGTTGCTTTAAGAACTGTAACTTAATATCTGTGTCTTTTATTAATCACGTTATATTTTCAGAAAGAAAATTATTTATGTAGCCTTGAGAACATACACAAACCAACCTCTTAATTCGGGGTTTGATTCTTTTTCCAAAACAGTAATTCATTTCAACAGCACATTATGTAAAACAAAGAACTGCTAACTATATAAAGAAATCTGGTGTACTATACCAAAAAGGAAAAAGTTCTAAGAAAAGCACAGAACAAGCTGAAGCTGTTTTTCAGATAGTCTCTAAAGGCTAGATACCCACACGTAGTCCTTCGCATGCAGAAGTCTCTTTAGACCATACCTGACCAACGGGAATCTTGGGATTTTGCAGGAAAGGCTGGATGATCACTGAGAAATTTTCATGAGTATCGTATCTGCCAGACTCCACTAGTCTCCGAACGCCAAGCTGCAAGAAACAAAAAAGGAACCACCAATAACCCATCAATACTTCTGCATCATAACTAGGTTTTTTTGGTTTTGGCTTGTTTTTTGTTTTTGAGAGCCCAAGAATCAGAAGGAAACTTTTTCTTCTTAACTGAAATAGCTGTCGTCAAAAGGTGTCTCACAAAGTGGCTGACAAGGCTGGAACACAATACTACAACTGTCTGTGGGGGACAGGATTTTGGTGACTAAACTCCCATCTATCCATTGTTTTTGTTAGAAAACAAAATTTTTCTGAAGAGCTTTGCTGCATTGTTTTATTCATATAGTGTTTTGGGTAGCATCAAATTACCTCCTGCTTAGCTCATGGGCCCATTTGGGTAAAATATTGCTATGATATGTTGCTTGGTAATCAAGAGCTCACCTCAACTGGAGATAAAGTAACTGCACCACTCTTGATAAACATACCTGGTAATCTCTGGTGACTTGCCTCACCATCGTGAGATTTGGTGAGTTTTCTTCTCCTGTGAGAACACAACTACACAGATAACTGTGGGAGAGGTTAGAGGAATAAAAAAAGAATAGAGAGAGTTAGAGATCTGAGAATGCAGAAGTCAGCCTTTGCCACCCAACACCTTTGGACATGGGAGGAATAAGGAAACCTGTACAGTTCTATTTCTGTGAAAATGTCTTATCGTCCTTGCCATCATTTCAACCCTTAGTCTTATTTTCTGCCTCATATGAATGATCCTACTTTCAAACAGTTTGGTTTCACCCTCGAGTATATCAAAGTGATGTACTCTGTACTATGATAGTTTGTCCCATTCATTACACACCAGGATCCAAAGGCCCTGCAGCCTGATAGAGGTGCATGCCAGTCCCGCTGGAACTAGAAAACAGATCTTTGAAATGTACTGGCTGCATTACCTCTGAGCTCATACCTTTCCAATCAACAATTCCTTTTGCATTCCCAAAACACAGAAATTGTCCCTGTATGGAGGGTCATCAAGGAATGCAAATTTCCCATTGCAATAAAGCCTCTGAAACAGGGGAAACCTGTCTATTTGACTACTCTGCAAATACTCCACATTCCCTCAAGAGGCCTGAAAATCCAAATGCTTGTGGACTTCAACCCCACCTTGAGGAACCCCTTATCAATAACTTTAACTCAAGCTCATTGACCTGTACATTACGGAGCACAGGAAACCTTACAGTTCTAGACCTGGACAAAACACAGAGGTCCTCTGACAACATTTAGGTCAAAGCCAAGAGAAGGCAACACCATCAGGCAGGGTGATGTCAGCACTGCATGGGATGTGTGTAGGACTGCAGTGCTACCTTTGAACATCCGTTCAAATGATGAGAGAAGCATGGAATAAGAACATGCTTTATCATCACAGACAGTAAGCTCATGTACAAAAGGAAGTCAAACAAGCCTTACTCTGCCATATAAGTGGGGCACTGAACTTGAGTATCCACAAACAACTGTCTCAGAGGGAGGAGGTCCATGACTTCAACCAGACTCACTAGAGCTTTCGGAACCTGAAAGGTACAACAGAGTTTAGCTTAGAAGGAACCGATTATGCAGCCCACAATGCAAGCCCACTTTTACCCCAAAGTCCAGCCATTTGACACCCCTTCCCTTTCTCCATTGTTGGAAGTTGGCGGGGGGTGTGGGGGGGTAAGAAGTAACAAAAAAACCCCACCAAACTCCCCCAACTCAGCTTTTGATTCTTTTCCAACACCATGGTCCAGTGTTACTGTCTGTCATTTCAGCCTGCATCTCACTACTTTCAGATAGACAAGACAAAAGAAAATGCTTTTGTAGAAGTCAACGAAATACGTTTGGTACCAGAACAGAAAAAAAACCCCAACATCAAACAATCAGAAGAGCCAGCATCAGTCAGTCATGTACCAGTATGAGCTAGACGATTTCACAGCACTTGCCTGCTTGTGCAGAATATCAAGAGTTTCTTGAATCCTTCTGATGAAATTCACAGAAGAGTAGTGATCCTGATAGAAAGAGAAAAGATTACTGCTAAATGGAGAAACAAGGCATTTTGGTTGGGAGGCTGGAGAGTCACATTAATTCACTTCCTTTTCTGCCATACTCTGTGGTCAGTAGAATGTTCTTGCTTCTTTCCAGTGACCAGGGATTTCAATATCAGTTAATCTAAAATGTAGAAAGACTCGGTGAAATTTTGGATTTAAAATAAACCTTGTTGAGTAGTAGTATATTTAATCCAAATCCACTGGGTCCTTTGTGTAAAGATGCAGGAAGGAACCTAATCTGAACATATGCAGAACAGCATAAACCAAGCAGCCATAGGCGTGCTCGCAGCCATAGGCATTCTCACAGCCAGTTGATAAGCTCTCATAAAATTAGGTGAAATCATTGCCAGTCAAGGTCATAGCTATAAATACAGCTATAAAACTTGGCAGCAGCAGCAAAGATGCCTAGCGAGGCTCCTGCAGAAGCAGCAAATTTCTCAAGCACAAGGGATTGCAGGAGAATTGAAAATGCTCACAAGAAGTTAGCTTATTAAAGGCAAGAGAGTAAAAGCTGGCAGAGAAAGGTGGCCTCTCCCTGCCACCTGCCCACTCAACTCCCATGATCTCCTTATGGCAGCCGGAAAGGCTTCTCCACAATCCAGAGAAGGATAAAATTCAAATTACACTGAGCACTGCAGCAACTTCCCTCATACATACCTCACCTGTTCCTAGCACCTCCCTACACTGTGAGTTATGAGGTGATGACAACTGTAGGATTGAACTAGTCGTAGTTCAAAGCAGTATAATTTTTTTCTTGGATGTCTAAAGAGTCAATGCTAGCAGTAGAGCAGTTACCACATGAAAGAAGTGAAGCTTTTCTTCCCTTCCATTTTTTGCTCATGGTCAAAAGACAGTGGTTCTTACCCTGGAGTAAACCAGAGATAACACAACCGTCCTACTCTGTTGCTGGTAACTGTTTTTATATCAGGACACTGTCAGCAGCAACCACCAGCAAAACCTACAGCAGCACATACAACTTGTGCTGTCTCTTTGAAGGCTCTAAGGATCCATGGATTTCCCTTGACATGTTTCTACACTGATATTACAGTCCCACGACAGTTTTAGTTAACCAGTTCTACTACTCACAGGGTCTTTACAGCAGTTGCACAGATCGTTGCCTCCAATATGCACCGTTATGAGCTTCCAGTCGGCACTGAAGTCAATTCTCTGTGCAATAAAAGGAAAATAACAAGCCTGAATTTCTTTGTCTTTGATACACATCTGGTGTCATTGCAGGTGGATCTATTGTGTTTATTGTCATGCTGTAAGATTAAAGGAGTCACAGACAACTTACGGGATCAGTTTTCATTAGTCTCACGAGATTTCTTGCTTGGGCTGGTAAGTGCCTGTGAAGAAGGACAACAACTAGCGAGTGAACAAAACACCCTTACGGAGAGAACAGTATTAATGCTCTTCCTACGCCTTAAATCAAATTGTCAGATAGCAGAAGGACTGAGTGAGGAGACAGTACAATCCTCATGTTGCCGTGGATTACACGTTCACATCTTTGCAGAAAGTCAACATCAAATTGACCCCGCATACTGATTTTACTCATGTTCAGTAATTAATCTGGAGCCATAAATTCAGCTTCTATTACAGTGGTTAGCACATAAACCAGCTGTTTAGAACTAGGCTGTTATCAATCTATTTCTCGTGGACTAAAACAAAAAAGGAATCCCAAGTCCCAACATTTAACTGGTCTCTTGAGCATCATTTGTGTGTAAACCACAGCTCATCCCCCTGCAAAGCTGAAGTGTTTCGGAGCTCACTGTGCACACCTCCCTCATTTCTGTAGCCTGCACCCAGAGTGAATACTTAATTTTCAATTATGTAAAGCAGCTCTGTGCACACTACCCTTACAGAGTAATTAAAAACCCAAGAAAATTTCAAGATTACTCAGACAAATTAAGATGACGGCCTCGCTGTTTTCCAATAGTCAGATGAGCACTGTCTCTTTTTTGTATATATACATACATACATATATATAAACTGCCATGAATTTTGAGCTACCAAGGCTGAACACTTCAACCTTGTTTGACTGCCCTGACACACTGATCCTCAAATATGCACAGAAAAGAGAATATGGTTGGAAAGCTTTGGCCTTCCAGGCAGCTCTGTAGTATAGTATGAGCTGCATCTCCCTCCAGGCTCTCGTTAGAAACACTTCACTGA
Organism: Larus michahellis; assembly: GCF_964199755.1. Lineage (NCBI taxonomy): Eukaryota > Metazoa > Chordata > Aves > Charadriiformes > Laridae > Larus > Larus michahellis. The sequence continues at coordinate 35,940,008 of NC_133898.1, forward strand.
CTATCTATCATTTCTGGAAGCGTATCAGCTGACATTCATAAGCACAACACTTGTTTTGTATGGCAACCAGAGCTCCGCTCTCCTGTGCAACACTGTTTATTGTAGGAACAGGAGACACCTCTCACCACCCCTCTCCAACTGAATACTGATCTAACACTAACTGTTAACCCCAGCCGGCAATAATGGGGAATGAGCTCTGTCACACATCTACTTGTGGCACAGACACTGTATTCATGTAATAGTTCTGCTCACCGTCACCCTTGTCCACTGTCAGAACCTACTTATTTATATCTCAAAGCTACCACAAGCGTTCACAATTTCCTTCTGTTCTTATTGTGGAAACCCCTAAGCGAGGGCACTGACTTCAATATTGATCCAGAGGAAAACACCGCTTATTGACCTGATCGTCTGCAACACCTTTGATTTCTCATGCAGTCACTGGAGTGCTGACGCATCCTGAGCCAATGCAGCCAGTAAGATCTAACAACATCTTGAATGAAGCGGTAACAGCAATCATTCATCCTTGAGCTGCAGTTTCCACCAAATTTAGATCTTCATCAACAGAAACAGTTTGCTAATGGGGAATACAGATATTCACAGTTCCTGTCACCTGTTCTCTCCTCTCAGTTTTAAATTCATAACCTTTTTTTCCATGTGAAATCAGAGATCTCAGCCAGGCTTTGCTTCAGCAACATGCTTCAGATCTACCCTTAACTCCAGCACGTACGTAAGCACTTTGGCAATGAATGCAGATAGGCTTAGGAATGTTTTGCTGAATGAGACCTGCCTCGCTACATTGCCATCAAGTTCACTAAAGAGCTCTTCAAACCATCCACTGTTTTTATTTAAGAAACATTTATTTACACCTGGTTTCCAAAAGCTCCCAAGGGTGCAGAACTACCTGATTTCAGAAAGGTCCCAGCACCCAGTTTCCAGATTAGCACCCAAATGTGAGACAGGCCAGGTAACAATTCTGAAACACCAGCATTAACTGGTGGACTCTTTGCCCTCTGAATCATAGTAAAATGGATATTTTTGGCTGATGAAGAATAAATGCTGGATCGCACCATCATTCCAGAAACAAATACCTAAAGCAGAAGAAACCTTTCCTTGTGCTGCAATACATTTCGATATTCAATTAGGATGCGTTCATCTTCTCAGAGGCATCAAGGTCCACAATGTGACAGAACAGAAACCCAAAAGAAGCATCACAAAGTTCAGGGATATTAGTGTAGTAGTTTACAGGACTTTACTTTTGCAACCTTTCTACAGAAAGTAATGAGACAGAGAACAACAGAAAACTAACAAATCTGGGACAATTGTTGTCTGCATCTCCATGCTGAATGTTTACAAAAGATGGTTGCAGAACATAGATAGCTCCACTTCGTCATGTTTATCCAGTCCAGCTGCTTGCATGAGAAGATGAAAGACTAATTGGTATAGAAGAAGTAGAAAATTTTTCATTAGACTAACATCCATCAACTCATTTCATACAGCTAACAAGTAACTATTTAATAGTAATGCCTCAGTTACAACTGATACAAACTGCTTTAAGTCATATTGGTGACTTCAGAGGTTGTGTATCCCATTTCAAGCCCTCCCACCACTCCAAAAAGCCTGTTTAGGATCTAAAATATGAGATAGGCACCTATCTCATTCTTTCCAACAAGTGAACGCTGAAGCTAATCTGGATATATGCAACATGTAGAAGTATGTTAATCAATTCAGCCTTTCATAGGAACTTGAGCTATAATCCCTGCACATGTTTCACTGACATACATACACAGATATATTCAGTCATCGCTAGGAAACAAAATCCCTTCTCTCAGGTATGGGAGGCTGTAGGATATACCAGGGCACCTAGCAGACTATTTCTGCCAGTAAATCCAAGCATTTACTGAGATTGCTCGTGCGAGTCAGAAGTTACACAAGGCCCACAGGAGAGCAATAAAAATACCCGATAAATCCCAACAACCTTTGCTTAGATACAGCAAACCCAAACACCTCACTTGGCTTCTGAACTTCACTTCCAAGACCTCCTTAGGAATTAATAGGAATTTTTCTTTAAACAAACAAACAAACAAAGGTCTGGGTAATATCAACTAACAATGTCAAATCCAGGCATGGTCTGCCAGAATCTGTGCCCGAACTGTGACTGAATTCCAGCAGCCATCTGTTTTGTTAATTAAACAGCACTGACTCTTTCAACAAGCCAGGGATTTCTAGGATAAGCAGTACAGCAAAGCTGAACTCATGCAGCCTCCCAGGTGTGACCAAAAGCAAAGAGCCAAATTCAGGTGACCACAAGATATTACAGTCCCTAGGTCTGCAATGCACCAAAAGCCATATATGGCCATCAGCAATTTTCCTTGCTTCAGATTCCAGACTGTGGCTAGGGTTTTTTCCTCTCTCTTGACCGCTCCTGCTTGCTTCTCCTGAGGCCAGAATTATGGAACATTTCATCTAGTTTTTCTCCTAGTATCTCTTTACCAGTTCACTACATGCTTATTTTCTGAAAACATCCATGTTCTCAGAGATTTATTGACAAATTGATAAATGAATAGATGTTGAAGAGGAAGAGTAGAAACCACAACCAAGCAGTTTCTGCCAGTTTCTTGTTTGTGGATTTCATAACCAGGACTGTTGGCTTCATTTGAAGGTTCAGCTATGAAATAAGCCCACACATTTAACCGGTTTTGAGCCAATTTTCAACTCTAACTAGACTGGTTTTGCTTGCTGTTCAGAGCAAGTTGTGACAGCACATGAGACAGTTGAAAGGGAATTAGATGAAGCAACCATCACCTGCAAATGTAAAACAAAAAGCTACATACTCAGCCTGTGCTCCAGGAACTGCCTGGTTAAGGAATGCATTCGAATCATTCTCACTCCCAGTGCCGGTCGAATAACCCACGATTGTAACATTGAACTCTCGAAAGATGTCTGAAAGAGAAAGATGGTAATGAAAGGGAAAAGCATATATGTCTGCTTCCTGCCTACAGGGACTAACACACACCAGCACTGCCGTAGTTTTGCTCTCTGACGGCACAGCACAGCCGCTGTGGCTTCCACTCAACGAGTTGCATCCACCAAGCAGTGGCAAGAGAGAGACCACCAGCTGGCAGCAACTCAAGACAGCAGCGTGCTTGCTGTGCCCTGCACTGTCACTGCAGGATAAAACAAGCAGAATTGATGATTACTGCATGCAGTTATCTCATGTCGTAGTGGTTAAAGCCTAAAATAAAATGCTCAGTCATGTGATGGTGACTTTGTGAAGCAAGGCTGAAGGGGCCTCAGCCCAGCAGGAGACTGTTTTCAGCTAGAGCTAGCTAAAAAGTAGAGATTTTTTACACAGCTGTGTAAAAATCTCATACTACTGACAAATATGAAGAAGAAAGCCTCAGATGCATGGTTCTGACAAAATCCCACCACATTCTCTATTGCCTCCATAGTAGTTTCCAAAAGGAAGTTGACAGTAATTCACAGGTGATCACAGAATCATAGAATTGTTAGGGTTGGAAGGGACCATACAGATCATCTAGTTCCAACCCCCCTGCCATGGGCAGGGACACCTCCCACTAGATCAGGTTGCTCAGAGCCCCATCCAGCCTGGCCTTAAAAACTTCCAGGGATGGGGCTTCCACCACCTCTCTGGGAAACCTGTTCCAGTGTCTCACCACCCTCATGGTGAAGAGCTTCTTCCTAACATCCAGTCTGAATTGTCCCAACTCCAGTTTTAATCCATTACCTCTAGTCCTACCGTTACCCGACATCCTAAAAAGTCCCTCACCAGCTTTCTTGTAGGCCCCCTTAAGATACTGGTAGGCCACTATAAGGTCTCCTGGGAGCCTTCTTTTCTCCAGACTGAACAATCCCAACTCTCTCAGTCTGTCCTCATAGGAGAGGTGCTCCAGCCCTCTGATCATCCTCGTGGCCCTTCTCTGGACACGTTCCAGCATGTCCATATCTTTCTTGTAGTAGGGGCTCCAGAATTGGATGCAGTACTCCAGGTGGGGTCTCATGAGAGTGGAGTAGAGGGGGAGAATCACCTCCCTTGACCTGCTGGCCACGCTCCTCCTGATGCGGCCCAGGATACGATTGGCTTTCTGGGCTGCTAGTGCACACTGACGGCTCATGTTGAGCCTCTCGTCTACCAGCACCCCCAAGTCCTTTTCTTCAGGGCTGCTCTCAAGCCAGTCGCTGCCCAGCCTATATCGGTGCTTGGGATTGCCCCATGATTGATAGTGAAAATAGTCCCATTATAAACTATAAAAGCTACCTTAATCTCAAAGACTGAAATTAACCACATTATAATGAAGGCTTTGTCAAATGTAATAGCATCCAGTGAATCAGTAATTGCTTATTCTAATTAGATTCTTGTTACAGTCTGCTTGTAATAAACGGGCAACACACAGTTGTTGGACAGTTAATGGAACTTCCTCTTCAAATGGAAGTTTATTATTACGGCTGATCCAAACTGAAACTCCAGTGGCTTTACATTAACAATAGACCAAGCTATGACAAGTTGCATATTTTAGTGAAGAGAAAGTTAAAATTATTCCCTTCAGGTTACATGCACGAGTAGTCAGCTTTATTTACCAAAGAGGTCTATTCTATGCAAACATCTCTTTTTGGAAAAAGCTGTGGTAGAATATTTATTAAAAGCAAATGTTAATTGCATCACAAGCATGGGCATAGCAAACTTATTTAGAAATTCAAATAACACTCATGAAGCAGTTGTGAAGGGAGAGGGAAAAGAAAGGAAGGGAATTTCTAGTTGCTTCTTAGCTTCACTGATGAAGCCAACTTTTTATTCATTAGTCCTAGGATATTGTTTCTTTGAAAGGTAGCTCTCGTTAGTTGCTCTAAAACAGCTTTGAGATGCTTAACAGCTCTCTGTAAACATATCAGCCCATTCCCTCTCTTCAATCTTGCCAATTAAATCTAGCAAAGCATTTACTTACTAGGTAGTGTTGTCACATTCTCTAACGACGCATCTCCTCCAATACTAAAATGAGAAAGAAAAATACCAGTCAGTCATCTCTTAGGTGGACAGAGACAATAAGCAAAGTGAAAATCTACTGCAGATCACGAGAAAAAGCAAAAGTGATTAATTTGGTAGCTATCAATCTATCAGTATACATGGAGAGGACAGAAGTGCTATTGGGGAGAATGGCTGAGGTTTCAGTGGCAAAGATGCTTGTCAGAAGGATTTAATGATGTTGCAGGTGTACACAGGTATAGTCAATCATTATGAAATGGCAGAAAAATGCCCAAGACAGCTACATACTTGAATGATTGAGCCCTAAAGTACTGCAGATTAGAAGGTTGACTTTGAGGCCAGTTCCAGCCTCACGAAGCCACTCTAAGGTAGCACCAAATTGCCAGGCCCTAGGTGACAAGAGAGCTGCAGCAGCAGCAGCTCCTCACTCTCTTGTCTTGCTTCCCACACAGGGGTATGTTGTCGCCAGCTTCTCAATTTGTGGGACACACTGAGGCCACGCTCCATCTTATGGAGAGGTGTTAGGACAGCACAGAACCAGTCAATGTCAGCTGAGCTACATCGTCACATCAAAAAAAATTTAGTCTTTTATGGCTGTGTGCTGCATGTGGTAAAAGTTATCCAGTTAAACAAACTGTTTTCCATAGTACTACAAAAAGTTCAGAAATAGCAAACTTTGGGAAGTCCCAAAAGCAACCAGTTCTGACTTGCTTTTTCCAGTGATTTTTCTCTGGTTTTGTAGATTTCCAACTTGCCATCCCACCATAAAAATAGTGTCACAAGCAGTCAAAGATGAAAGCATGAGAGAAGTCAAAAGGCTATCTTAAAATCCATTGCTGAAAACATCTTCTGTGAAGCCACCCTTATGTCAAATCTTGGATCCTGATACATCTTCACAAGAAATGCTAGCCAGAGAAGCAACCTTTTTTTTTCAATTTTCTGACAGCTGAAAGCCACAAAACATGTGGAAAGGAATAATATGCTTTACAGGAGAGAACACACAGCTCCTCCTCACCTTAGCTGAAGGCTTACCTCCAAGACAGTCCACGGTATTCAGTGTCCAAATCCAGGAGATTATCTGAGGCAATTCCTGTACCAGCCTGGACATTATTTTCCATTAACCAAATGAAATCAAAGCACAATTACTAATACAATAGTCACTCATACATAGTAATCTTATTTATTTTTGAATGCATCTCTTCAAAAGCTTTAGAAGGCATCTGGCTTTTCCCCAACCTTCCTCCTGAAGAACGCAGTGAAACCTGTCATTATTTTTTTTTACAAGCATCACGTTGTATATGATGTACAAAATATGATGGAGGCATGAAACAAAGGCTTTCTTCTCATGGCCCTGGATGAGCTGAATAACTCATTTACATTTGCATTACTCAAGAATGATAAAAACGTCTCAGACAAACACATAAAACTTTCTGGCTAATGATAAGAAACACTATATGAACTCAACAGAGAAAACAAACGTATCTCAGAAAGAAGCACTATAATACCTTTACACCGATTTGAAGAGTATTGTGCTAAATGGAGAGACTTATATTGGTACTACAGCAAGGAAGAAAGCACTTTCTACACTTACCCTGAAGAAAGAGGCAAGCTAGCAACTACATCTCTCCTAAAACACCACCATAATTCAGAAGCAGAGTGCCTGTCAGCTGTGATACTATAGTTTCATGCTTAATTTGGGTACAGGGTAGTACTTCAGTACAGCACAAGACCAGATAGATTATTTGTTGCTACCTGAGATTAAACCACAATACTACATTTTCTTCTATGTATAAACTTTATTGAATTAATGGGAAACTGATGTTCTGAATAACTGTGCGTGGGCCAAGCACAGCTCTAAGACAGCAACGCACCACTGCACTTTCTATGAAAGCAAATTTTTTTCTCATTTCCTACAGACTATACTTAGAAGCAGAAACACCTGCCAAGTCCTGGATATTATAACATGGCAACCACAGCTATATACAGAATATCTTGCATTTGTCAGTATTGCACGTTTGCATTCAAATGCTTCTATTTATTTCAGTAGCCTCCTGTGTGTGGGAGTTTTAGCAACGTGCCTGCCAGATAGTTGTAAATGCTTCATGGTTTGTACACACAATGCCTTTGTTGTTAAGGCTCAGATTCAGATAAATCTATGTTCCAATTACATCTTTCTGCCCAGTGTTTCCTTTGAGCTGACTGCAGAGTTTCAGTCTTTGACCAGTATGAAGACATTAGGCAGAAAGACATAACTGGAATATAGGATGTCTGAATGCTAAGACATATTCCTTCTAGGCTACCAAAGATAATAATCCTCAGCAAGAACTACATCTTGATAAAGAAATTAGCCACGAGTTAAACAGACACAATAAAGAGACTGAATATCTTCCGAAATGGATAAAGTCAGAGGGCTCTCACCCCAGCACATCCTTATCTCAGTAATGCTAAAATGAATAAAAGGCTATTATCCAATATCCCTTAGTTCCTGAAAGAACTGAGGCAAAAGAACAGGTTCACCAGCCCACTCCTATTCAGAAAAACTTTGAAAACCACAACAATCTAAGGCTTGTACTCTGTCCCATTAGTTTCAACAGCATCTGAGCTCTTCTGTCTCCAACTCAGCAAATGATTTAAGCACCTCTTTAAAGGATTTGCCTGTGTTTTTGCCTGAGTTCAAAAGCATGTGAATATGTGCGTGGGAGGAACAGTGCTGGAGAACTGACACCTTCTTTCTTGTTCTAGCTGCTAGATCTATTATCATCCATGAATGAATGGATCTCTGCTTCTAGGTACAACAGCTATTTCCCCTCCACTGGAGCAGGCACATGTTTGTAGTTTTACCAAGAGAATAGTAAAAACACTTATCTTCTTACCGTCAAAGAATCCCCAAGAGCTGCTATAATTTTCACATCAGCTGGCTTCAGGGAATGCACTGCAAAGGAAAGAGATGCAGCTGAACCTGGATAGGAAATAGCTGTTCTTTTTTACCACTGTATATGTGAAACATGCCATTGCGCATTCTGATGCTCAGGCATGTTGTTTTTCCAATACCCAGGTGTTAAAACAGGAGCTCTCTCCAGCTTATCTCATGTGTTTGTAGCAGCAGCAAATGCATATTATTCAGCATGTCAATGGTTAACTTTGCTACCAAAACCACAGAAGAGCAAGGAGCAAATAATATTAAGTTGCAAACAATGTCCAGCATCAAGATGAAGATAAAACAATGCAGTATTAGACAAAGCAGGAACAGCATATTAAAGCTGTAAGAAGGCAAAGAAGGACTAAGGAGAAGACAATATGAAAGTATTATTTAAAACTGAATACTGCTATGTCCTAGAATAACATGCAGGAAGCTAGATTTCTGGTTTCCTTCCCCAAGATTTAGGTGGTATCACTTATAGGCTACGTCAGCACACAAATTGGAATTTTTTCACGAGATATTTTGAAGTTCTCCACTGGCAGTGATTTAAGTGGAGCTACTTAGTCAGAAAGTTACCTTGCGTGACAGTATGACATTGTATCTGTCAAGCAGCTGCTAAAAAACATTACATCTTTTCCAACCAGTATTTTTCCACAGTCCATCAGTCATTTCAGCAAAAATAAAAACTCATCTTGAAGGACAGTTGAAAGTAATTCAGCTTCATAAGACAAAACAGGCAAGACTACCTGAAGTTGCAGGAGGGGAGGATGGAGACCTGTCCTCGCATAGCAGCTGGCTTCCATGATTCTAAAGAGAAGAAGAAAGCTGAATACCATTTGACTAGGAAATACAGTCGGCAGTAACTAGGATCTTCCCAGTAGAGGCCAGGTGGATAAACCAAAGCCTGTTTAGTATGTAATTAACCAGACAGGCCTCAGTTGCTCAATTCAATAGTCATATTCAGTATTGCTCAGATTAGAGTAGCATCCCGTACTGATAACTGTGCTGTCTGAGCATGTGTTCCTACAGGTGTTTCTGGATGCATTCTGCCTAACTCAGGGAGTGCTTTCCTGTTCAGTGCCATGCGCTCAGCCTCCCGAAACCCTTTGGCCAAAGACTGATTTCACCTGTGGTGCAGAGCATGACTCATCTGGTTACCATACAGGAGCAGATGCAACAGAGTAATAGTGAGATGGATGTTGACACTTACTGGAGTTTGGTTAGGGTATGTGTAATTACTGTTCTTATATGTCCTCAGGAATGGCTCAGCCTACAAAACAAGGCAATCTGAGTCAGTGCAAAGCATCAGAAGAATACACGGAAATTTCTATTACCCAACCACCAGTTCTCAGATGTCTGTAGACGATTAGCAGCTTCATGCAAATGAATCCCAATGATTAAAAAAAAAAAGAAAAAAGAAAGAAAGGAATGGCATTTTTAAAATCCATACAATAACAATGTAAACCTGGGGCAATATTTTTACACAGGCAGAACTTAGAGAATACGCTCAGGACCCTGCTGTGTGTGATTAACAAGAAGCTTGTGGTCCCACTGCAAGGCAGTCCCAGTGACCTCTGCAGAGCTGTGCTGACTGGTGCCATTGTTGCCCCGTTTCCCCCACTGAAGCTCAGTTGTTCAGTGTGGATACTTGATGATCTTGTTTAGGCAGGCCAAACACCCTTCCCTTGTGTTTTGGCCAGCAGTGATGTGTGACTGTGAGGAAGCTTACTCCTTGGACAAGCTTGCTCTCCCATCTCATGGGGGAGCACTCATACTGCTACTGGTGGCAGTTGCACAAAGTATGTGGAGAAGAGTTAGAGACACCCTCACAGAGACAGTGCTCCAGGCAGTTGTGTAAAGGCTCACGCAGACTCCCAGCCACCCCTAGCACCTCCACATAAACACAGACACCCTCATAGCTTACCGCATTTGGACATTTGAGAAGAATCTCATCTTCTATTTTCTGATTATCTGTCTTCTCCCCTAAGGGTTCCAGCTGAGGGGAAAAGGGGGTGCACACAGGAAAACTGAATGAGTATCAGAGAGCAATGGGTAAGACTGGGCTACCAGCCACGGGAAACTACATCTGCAACACAGCAAGACAACTGCAGTGCACTGCACCCATGCTGGTGGCTGCCTCCACGCACTGCTTCTTCGTGTGCTGAAGAGGCTAGTTCCCATACACCATGTATGTGGCCTAATGATCAACATCCCAGGCAGGCATCATCTCCCTGAGACAAGTCTCAACACCCCCAGCCTTAACGTACCCTGAGATTTACTGGTTTGAAATGTTTGGTTTAACAGTGCAGGTGACGTTTCTTCACATGACCGCTCGTCTCCTTTGTAAACACAATTAAGGACTCAAAAGAGATAGGGCTAGCTACCTAGTAGCTCCCGCGGGCAGGAGGAGGGGGGTTGCTGCCAAGGGCAAGATGGAGTGGACAAGGAGAGACTAATACAACCTTTAAAAATCTTACCATGTTGTTCCATAAAGCACGTGCAGCCTGGGAATGGGACTTCTGGCTGAAGTGGAAACAGTCTGGGGCAAAATATGAACTGTCTGGCAACCCCTCCTAGAGAACAAGACGCGTGCTGTCACAGAGGCAGTAAATATGCAACAAGGTGTGCGTTATCCCCTCTCTCTTTCAGAGATATACGCCAGCTGACTTCAAACTGAAGTAGGGGCAAAGGCCTCTGAGGCCAAGAGAATTAAACTGGGCCAAAGAACGCTAGTAACTCAGAATTAAGAAGTCTTTTAAAGCTTTTTAACATAGGATTTCCAAAGGAATAAGGAATACAGACCACTGTGACTCTGGGTATAGAATACCTGGGCACAGGTATCGATTGTATTCTTTACTTCCCCTGAGATTCACACATTATAGTCTTTCGAAGCACGTGGGCTTTTATACTAAAAGTAATTTACCAAAGTACTGGAAGGAACTTTGTGACGTATGGGAGATATAGGGCAAGTGCTCCCTGCTGAAGACTTTGAACTAAATACCTACTGCATGGTTGTCCAACTGCAGTGGAGTGGACTAAGTGCCCCAGATCACGTCTTCAAGGTCTGTATTCCTGTTTCCCATTATCTTCAAGTTATTCCATAAGCATTTTCTGCACTTATGGTTGTTAATTCAACTGAAAGTAATAATTATTAAGCCAGAAAACTGATGGTCACATTTACAGCCAAGACAATTTTGAAGAGTCGGTGGAATTGCATCAGGATTTAGTGCAGGGACATTTATTTTGGTTGTTTTTACCTGTGTTTTTGGCATCTTCACATTTGTCAGAAATGGCTGCATAACCACTGTGAAATCATCTCTAGTGTCATACCTTCCGCTCTCCACTAATTGGCGGGTTCTCTCCTAAAGAGTCAAAGAAAAGTTGCCACTGTTCTTTCTTTTACATTCAGCTCATATGAGTCTGTCCATCCATTTACATCTCACCCAGGGGTTCCCCCTCCCTAGTGCAGAAACCCAGACATGGCTGTGATTTCCAGCTCACACCAGGCAGCCAACAAAGCCACCTTTTTGAGACATCCCAGGCTTCTTTGCAGAGAGGCAGCCTGGGGATGGCTGCCTGACTGACATGGGCAAGCAGCCTGCTCAGTAATTAGATTTTCTGTCAAAAAGATATACTTCCAGAACCACCGAAGCATTTTTGGTTTGGCTGACATCCCATGCCCGATGTTTGTTCTTGAGTTATCATGTTCTTTGACTTAATCTGATCTCCAACGAGATAAGTAATAAAAAAACCTGCTGGCTCTCTGACACACTCTGCTTTCTATGGCTCTTTAACTTTTTTTTCTTATGTGTTTTGTTGTTTTAGTGATTCAGACTTGTAAAGATCTTGAGCCTATTCCCATCTCCCCATTACCTTTTTTTTTTTTTAAAATCATAACTACGATTACATCATTAAAATGAGTGGAAACTGTCCTCCACCTCCAAATATTAGCCTCTCTGTGGTCCCTTCATCAACAGGAGGATGACGTTAAACCTGTAACAAATGCCACGTGCCTTACCTGATACCTTCTGTTAAAGTAGACCAACTTCTTGATCTCATCAGAATTATCATGAGGGTTTAAGACACAAGGGCACAGGACCCTGTGGAAGGAGAGGGGCAAAGTCAAGGTTTTGGTAGCAGGAGTGACCTCTGTGAAGAGAGGCCAGGTTCTGCCTGTGCTGGACATGGCTGGTTCCAGCCAGCTTGAACGAATCTACCACAGGGCACAGCTGAGTCTGTCAGCCAAGATGGTGCTGCCTCTGTGAAAACTTGTTTAGAAAAGGGCAGAAAACATTGGAGAGGGAGAGGAGGAGAGAACAACAGCAGGAATGAGGAGGAGGTGCCCCATGGCAAAGCAGGCACCACAGCCTGTAGATGAGCCCACACTGGAGAGGCACAAGTCTGAAGGACTCCTGCCAGAGCACAGGACAAGAGTGAGAAGAAAGGAGCGACAGAGAGATACCACTACATCCAGATCCTAGCTGCCCACACCACCCATGCCCCACTGAAGGGACTGAGGGTACCCTGCGGCAGTAACAAGGTGGGAGGGAGAGTGCTTGGAGTGAAGTTGAGCCTGGGAATGAGGGAGGATAGGTGCTTTAACTGTTTAACTTTTTTATTTGTTCATTTCCCAATATGTGAATCAGTAATTAAATATTTATGCTAACAGACAATAAATTCATTTACGTTCCCCAAGCCAAGTCTGTTTTGCCTGCGACGGTACTTGGTAAGTGATCTCCCTGACTTTATTTTGACCACTGAGTTTTCTTGCTCATGTTACTCTTGTTTTCTCCCCCATGCTGCTGGGGTGAAGTGAATGAGCGGCTGTGTCGGTGCCTGGCTGCCACCTGGGGCCAACCCACCACAAAAACCATTCGTAAGTACACCTGCGCAACGTGGTGTGTTTCAGCAGAACCATGCAAGCATCCTTCAAGACAGAGTTCCCACAAGTTCATTCTAATCAACTGAGGGTCACAAGTTGCAGGATGTTTCACATGGAGGATGGCAGCGCACCAAAACAGGTGCCAAGACTGACACTGGACTGACATCCTTAGAGAGCCATTCCAACCTGAGCCATTTTAAGGTTCTGTGAACTCATGTTGGCCACCTTATCCCTCCCTGAAATTTCGATCCTTCTAGCACATGATTTTTTTCTTCTGATGCTCCCTCTTCCTGGGCATGCCTCATTATTACTTGACAAATCCAAGTGAGAAAAAGGATTCCATTTAAAAGTCCTGTCATATAATCACAGTAAAGCATCCCTGAGAGAGCTCTTGGAGCAATAGCTCCAAAGAGATGCAGTTGATACATAAAAAGTATACGCACATCCCTACCGCCTCCAAACTTGCCTTAATGAAGAGCAACTAACAAAACAGTATTTTTCTGCTACAGTACATCTATATGAAAGGCAATACCAACCTTTTCAGAAGTGCTTCAGTAACATAAGCAAGGCAAAATTAGTGTAAACGTAAACTCTTTTTAGGTTATTTGCTGCTACTCAGAAAAAAAAGAGACAAGCTTTCAAGACCAAAAGCCTCCTTCAGGTTCTTCTTCAGTTCAGTAGCAAGGCATTTATTATCCCCCAACAGGGTCTGTTTAGTACTCTGTAAACTTGGCTTGCTGCCAGACAGGCAAATATTAAATTCAGCATAGCACCTGAAAATATGGGAAAAGATTTCCGGTATCTTGAGATAATTTAATCTTAAAGGCTTCACTAACTATCCTTGCTCAATGGTTAGGGCTTTGAGATACGTGTGCACTCTAGCCAGTAACCTTTGTTAAAAAGAAAAACTACAACTGGTGATCAGAAGCACCAGCACTCTGAGCTTAAAAGCTGTTTTTTCCATTGACAGTCACTGGAGAGCCCTTAAAACAGAGCAAGAGGATCGCATCTATGTTCCTCCTGTAAAATCACTTCCTTTAATGGAGCTCTTCAGGTGCCTGCACTTCCCCTGTGAGCAACTGCAGAGTCCCTTGTGGCTGAAGGGATCCAGCAGGATCAATTCAAAGCAGATGTTTTAGCAAGGTGACTCTGGCTTCCAAGCTAACTCCTATATCTATCCTCATAGTAGCCAGTACCAGCACCGTGGCCCAAGCAGCAGGAGGAGCAATGGCTGCCTACCTTCACAGGACAAGTTTATTCTGCCTCTCTGTCAAGAAAAGAGAGATTTGCTTTTCTGAAACCAAGCAAGTCCTGCCAGAAACAAGTCTGGGGGGACACACTGGACCCTACCCAAGTCACCAGAAGCTCACTGGGGTGCAGACCTGCCACCTCAGTGGTGGATTCACGCTGACCTGGGCGGACTGTTGAGCCATGAGGTAACAGGTAGCATGATTAAGCATCCCAGACTTCTACTTGAGAAACTAATTAACAATAAAACTAAGAATCAGCAATAAGATTACAGAGATCAGAAACTACACGAGCAAGACGAAGCATTTTAAGACTGCAGAAAGGCAAATCTGTAAATAAAGCTAGTTTAAAGTGATCAACTATGAAGATCCTGTGTCTGAATCTCTTTTCTGTCATACTCAGCTGAGCTCTTTCTGATCTGGCTTGAACTCTCTTGCAGCATAAGTAATGAGTCATTAAAATGGCACCACCACAAAAAGTGGTAACAGCAGGGCTCAGATACAGAGACAGTGACAGACAGACAGGTATTTCTAAATGCTATGTTGAAATCATTGTGTAGGTACATGTGCATACACAGAGGAAAGTGTTTGGTGGTCTGCAATACTAGAGCCTTTTCCCTGTAAGAAAAAAAGTTTCTCCAGAAGACCTTGCAGCCCTCTGTGAGCAACAGCAAGAGCTGTAACAGAAATCATCTTCAAACCTCATAAGCAGCTTTGGGCAGCTATTGTTTGTTGACTTGTGCAGCTCCCGGAGGCTTGTTATGGGAAGTATTGTCACCAGGTTCACAAATGCCCGTGGAACCTGCCAAGAGAACAAGTAAACCCATAGCTAATGCCCGGAGCATAAAGTGCCATCTTTGCCCCTACACAGCCACAGCAGACCTCAGGTAGCAGCCTGCTGACTCGGGCAGCTTGCATTATTTATAACAGAAGTGTTCAAAGTACTTTCTAAACAACTAATCCCCTACACACACAATACTAAATTACAGCCCCTGCCTGCGCTGCCTAGTTCTGTTTTAAATGCTGATGGCAGTCACTTGAAAATTATCACTTCAAAAAGGTCCACATAAGTTGTTACAGGTCTCAGCGCAGCTCAGACACCTGCTAACTCTTTGAATACTCTCGTCTCCCTCACCCTCCTCTGGAATGTAAGAACCTCCCTCAACGACCACAAAAATATACTTATTTGCAGTGTAATGAACAAGCAAAGCATTTGGTAGCCATTGAATACCATATGTTCGTTCAAATTTGTTACAATACTTTTTATGTTATTTGTCCAGAGCACGTCAGCTAGAACCGAGCACATCCTTATTCCTTTGGTAAAATATTTCTCTGTCTCTTTCTGCTGCCTCTCACAAAGATTTTCCTGCAAGCAAGCATCTCTGCTTACAGCACTGGTCCACATATGAAAGCAATGAACAAAATTCTCAATCAATAGTCAGTGACTGCTTTACAAACAGAACACGATCCTCACTCCCACACACTAGAAAAGTTTGTTTTACCTCGCTGTGAAGCATGTCCAAAGCTTTTTGCAGGTTGTAGGTGTAGTTTTCAGGAGAATAGGATACCTGTTGAAGCAAGGGGATTGAATTTTGCTATCAGTTTACTCAAGCAGGCACAACAGTGACTAGCTAGAGTCAGCTAGCTCTCACACAGAATGCTCTCACAGCACCATTTGTGTTTTTAACTGTTGGGTCAAGAGTAACAGAGTCTTAGGCAAAACTGTCCTGTCTCTGCTTTTCTTCTTTCCCCATCACAGCTGTCTCACTCACAAGAAAAGATCTAGCAGCCGCTGGATACCAGTGAGGGAGCAGATTCAGGGGCCTTTATCAGGCATCACCACATCCTCCATCCCCAGGCTTGCTTGGGCTGGTCTTAAAAGCATGGCTGGCAACTCACAAACAGGGAGTGTCTCTGGGAGAGATCGGTTTATTTCTGCTGTATGTAAAATTAGCAACACGCCTCCCATATGCTCCTTACCTGCCACAAATAATAACTGGCAAAGCTTAGGTGTTTATCTGGGAATATATACTTGCCTCTCAGCAGTGAAATTTCCCTGTTCCATTTGGGTGGCTTAAACCCTCTAATTTAATTGTCTCAAGTAATCCAACTTTTATTTCTTCACTTGTGGAACTATTCGACAATCAGATAAGCTTCCCTATGAGAAACGCCTATCTTATTTTTCAGCCTTAATTCTCTTTGATTTAATTTCAAGCAAAAGATTGTTGAGAGCCCCACTGGCCTACTCACAAAACCAGACAGCTCAGTTCCCTTATTCATTTCCTAAATCACAGCTCACCAAGAGCATTGTGGTTGGCACTATTTGTGGCTGTGCAACGTAAAGGAAGTATCACGGTGATCTGTGGATGCAGATATGCTATCTCCTTGCCACCCACACTCATGTGTGACTGCCATTTTGTGTCTGGGTCAGGAGCAGTAGGTAGGAATGGTTAATTTGCTCCCTTCCTTGTTTTATAACCATCTTGCTGTGCTGCTTTGCTGTTTTTCCTGATCTGAAATTAATCATGCAAAATGAAAAGTGTGTGCTCTGCTGCTTAAAAGTAGGTAAGACTCATCACTAAGTGAGGAGTGTGCCACAGCCTTTCACCTTCTCTGTATTCACACATACCAAAGGCTATATACAGTATGTATATATATTACATACATATACAATAGATATTATATTATATTATATATAATTGCATCAGCATGAGCTGCGGATGGAACCATTCCCATAGCACTGAAACTGATAAGAGAACACCAAGTAAGACTAAGGAGTATGACTGTGCACAAGGCAAAGAAGAGCAAAAACCTTTGCCCTTTTATCTACAGGTGGTAAAGTGAGTAGATAATGGAAGATTATCTTAGTTATCAGCAAAACTTACAGGTGTTCTAAAGATACCGCTTCATTTATCAGAACATTAAGTTGGACAACCTGAAGGTCTCAGTACAGTTACATTCCAGAGCTGCACAAATAAGACCTACCTTATTTTGGTCTCACTCACTGAGTTCTGCCCTCTCACCCACTGCAATGCATAGAGAACCTATGCCCAGGGTGTCCCAGTTCATGCTGTAGGCAGCAGGGGACTTACTGGATTCTTGCAGAAATCACATAGGTCGTTTCCTCCTATGAGAAGTGTTATGACCTTCCAGTCAGTCTGCAAATTTATTCTCTGCACACAGAAAGAGATGGAATGAAAGTTATTGAATTAAAAAAAAAAAAAAGAAAGAAAGAAAGGGAAGAGGGGCAGTCAACATACTAAACACAAATTTAACATTTCTCAGGATACCTGGCTATAGTTCTCTAAGCATCCACAACAAAAATAAATTTTCAGTCATGACAAAGCGTAGAAACTAGTATGATCTAAATAAGGTTTTCCAATATCAGTAGCACCATGCAAAATTATTTGCTTTAGGAAACTATTGCTCAAAATCCATGTGTATGCTTTTCTTAGCACTATCTTGTGCGTATACACTGAGTGACTCCTCCTGCAGTTCTAGGAATATATCTTCATTACAAAACTGATGGTATATGTCCTACTGTGTCATAAATAATGCAGCTATCCTGCTGGAAAACCCTGGAGGGCACTATATTTTGGTCTTATTGTGAGACAAACTGCAAAGAATAGAAAGGCAATATTAACTCTATCTAACGATACTGGTAAAGAATTATAGCACTTTTTCCTCTGGAGGGATTTTGCAAAGGGCTACCTAATGCAAGGAAAATATGCTGCAGTAAACACACATCTTCTTAGCCTTGAGGAAAGGTTCAGATATGCTTAGTACCATGTAGCAGATGTTGTACTCAATATCTTAGCACTCCAATTTCAGTGCAAAACACCACTGAGAAAAGCAGCAATAGTACATCAGCCTCAAGTGGTTTAAAAACATCTATCTTCAAAGGCAGAAGGCAACACATCCCAACTAGTAAACACACTCTTCAGTAGTTTCGTCTCAATATGTACTTATCCAAATTAAAAGAGGGGAAAATTTTCCTCCTGCACTAAACAAGTGTTTTTAAAAAGCAGGGAAAAAAAGGGGGAGCTCTTAAATCAAAGAGCATATATGACATCCAATATGAACATCCTTTTAGTTAGAAAGAATTTAGTAAATAAAAGGTATTTGTATTAATTTCTGTTGTGTGACCTTTCCAAGCTGATAAATACAGCAGAATAATACTTAGAAGCCTTGAATGGTTTGAATGAAAAGCATCCAACCACTTCATTGTTAGTTGCTATCCCTTTTAATCTCATTTCAGATACAGCCAGAGTGAAATCTTGTTTAAAAGAAAGTGAATCAAAAAGAAAGGCACTGCAAATATTTTTGCCAATATGTTATTCACCAGAGTATTTATACTAGACATGCACACAGTTATTTTCAAGGCTTTTTGGCTGCTTTCCAAATGCACAATTGGAAAGCCAAAATAACATCATCTAACTTAGGCCACTGATTGCATAGCATGTTTGTCAAATTACAAATAGCAAACATTCAAAGCACTAGTTGAGGTGAAAAATCTGCAAGTGATCCTCATCCTAATGTGTGTTTTACAGACCATTAATCAAATAATTCCTAAAATCAAAAATCAGTTGATGACTAAGTGAAAGAAGGGACTAAATTGTTTCTAAAGAAAACAAGTCCTTTCCTCATCTCACATGTTCACTCCACATGAGATTTGCCACTTGAAAAGCTTGCCCTCACCATCCTAGCGCGTATCATTACTGCTGGAAAAACCACGTGCTTACAAGATAATGAATAGTACCACAGCAAAATCCTAGCAAAGTTCAGTCACTTTACAGGGTAATGTAGGTTGGGAGGGGAAGCAACAGTGCTGAATTTACCAGCCACTTGCAGTAAAAACGATAAGAAGATTACAATTATTTGTGTTTGATAGTAACTATCACATGCTGGTACAAATTCACTTAAGACGAAGCCATAGATTATTTTGTACTGACTCACGTTCTGCACTAGGGAATACTACACTGTACACGGCTGTACCCATAGTTTTAATGTTTGGCATCTGCTGTTTGTCTGTTAGAAACTAATGATGCCATATAACTTCATTCTAAAGATATTAATGACATGTTAAACTCACAGTGTCGTTCTTCATGCGGTCCACCAGTCTTCTAACCTGTGCAGGAACATCCCTAAAGAGAAGAGAAAAATAAAATCATAAAATAATAACAGTAAAAAAAAGAATCCTGCATAGCCAGCAAGGCTAATAGAAAAGCTGATGAATGGACCTCCCTCACATAACGGCTAAAAAAACCTGGGAAAGTACAATTTTCATTGACCAAAAGGTATGATACTCCAAAAAGGCTATATTTTGAGATAGTGATGGGGAAAAAAAAAAAAAAGTCAAACAATTAGTATCCAACAGGCACTCAAGCACTTTGCAAATGCTGCATAGTTACACTTTTACAAGCTATATAGAAAATGCACTGGGCTGACACAAAATAAATGCACTTTGCTCCTTCCCGACATCGTACAGATGCCATTGATAAACACCCCACTGAAGCATCCGTGCATGTATCAATGTTATTACGTGCCCTCAAGTCACTGAGGCATGTCTTATCAGAAGCCTTCCCAAGAGAAAAAGAGACGATAGGAATTTCACTGAAGACGGAGCATAGTGGTCTCTAGTTAATTCCCAGTTCTGCCACAGACTGACCACAGGCAACCCACAACTTTCTCCTAGTTTCTCTACACAAACTCTTGGTCCTGCTTACAAGCAGGTTTGAAAATACCTCCTATAAAATAGGAATATTTTTTCTCTGCCTCACAATAGGGATGTGAAGCTTTCTGAGTAGCGCATGTAACGTGTTTTGTGCTTCTTGGTTGAAAATACTAGAGAAAGCATTGCTTTTGCTGCTAATTTATTTGACAGAGATTCAAAACATCGCAAAGTCCCCATCACAAATTTTTGGCCTTCATGCTAGAGATGGGCTAAAGTTATATATTTCGGTTTGCCTATCAGCCTTATTGTGCTCCTGCCAAAGTCCAGGGTTTGGGCTTTTTTAAGTTAGAACTGAGTTTTAAAGAAAAATCAGCTTTCCATTAAAATTAAAAGAGATTTCCTCTTACTCTGCACGATTCCCTGCCACAGCTTGGTTGAGTGCAGCATTATCTGTAGTCTCCTTTCCAGTGCCAATGGAATACCCTATCAGGGATGGGTTGAACTCACGAAGAATGTCTGCAGAAAAAGACAGCACCCTGAAATGTTGCGTACTGCAGCAGGTAGCAAATGAGGTTATAAAGATTAGACTTTAGTAAAAGACCTTTAAAAAGCTTTAAGAGATACCTATTAAAAAAAAATAACCTTTAACTATAATAAATGTGGAGATTCAACACCATACAAATACTTCCTTGCCTTCAAGATTTCTGAATTTCACAAATTCAGGTATCATCTCACAACCTAACACGACCATCTTGGCTAGCAATACCATTTCGCCTGGTAAGCGAGGCTGAGTAACCCTACGCTCAGGAGGGAGACTCTCATGCCGTCATACTCTAACTGCAGATGGGTTGGAATCAAATCCTTTAGCGTGATCTCACCAGATGTATTAACCCCAAAGACCCAAGATTCCCTTCTAGATCTTAGGTTACAAAGCAGCCTTACAACACCCCAGATCGCCTTGACCTCTAAAAAGCATGTAAAATCTGATCTTGTAAAGTGATTCTGCTACTGCCTAGAACAACTTTCCCATACAGTCAAAATAGCTTCTTTAGGCTCTGATCTAAGATCTTTGATTCATCTATCCTCAACACATTTTGGGCAGAACTATAACCAACAACAGGAGAATATTGAAACAACCAAACCCCTGGGAATTACAAAATACATAGTTAAGTCATGCACAGCAAATTACAGCTTGGTCATTATGCAACTTTCACTCAGCACTGGACGTTGAATACCAAGGGACTGGTGCTGTCATGCTACAAATTGTAAATCTTTCTTCATGTCTTCTTTTATAACAACAGCTGTTTTAATAAACAGCTCCCAATATTTATCAGGTTTACGGGAATAGGCACTTACTTGCTAGTGTCGTGACTGTGCTTATGTTTTCATTTCCTCCAACACTGTTAAAAAGAAAGAACAAGGAAAACGTGTTCCAATGTACGATGGACTTGGTAAGGCAACGGACTAAGACAGACAGCTCCCCCTCATGGGGTTTCTACACGTGTACACAGCACATTCTCTGGTGGTTGTACCAAGTCAAAGCAAGCTCTTTCTGTGCATACCAACAGGGTCACAAAATCAGAGACTCTGTCATAATCATAGTAATCATATTAAAAGCTCTGTACACTAGAGCTGCCCTTTGAATTCTCTCACGTGTCTTGGCATGTGTTCAAACCTAGCTGAAAGAAATTAGATTATTTTTTTTTAAAGCCGTCATCTTTGATATTTTTCTCCCTATTAAAATATTTATTACTTCCATTTTTAGTTAACAAATCCTTTGTATCCATAACAACAAGTTCTAAAAGCATATACGTCAGACTGATAAGTATACTCAATACCTTTTGCCCCCCATTTCACTCAGCAGGAAGAATACTGCTAGACTGGTAAAATTCAACATATGTCTACGTGCTCTTTACTCTCCATGCTGTAGAAAATGCTAGTATACTTCCCCCACCCCAAATGCCAGCAGATTATTATTAAAGATCAAAATACAAAAAGATGGACTTAAAACACCTCTAAAGTATCCCTTTAATTTGGAACAGAATATTTTGAAGTGCTTTAGTACCTGTTTAAACTTCTTATAGACCTGCAGTGACTGAGATGGGGTAAGAGGTGACGAACAGAAAATCAGCCTGACAGGTTTGGTGTTAAATCATAAATTTACAGTTGCAGAATAACAAGCGAACATGATCACCTTTCTTCAGAGTGACTTTTTGACCTGTCTAATCAAGTGCTACATATATAAGAGTCTGTACTGACTCATAATTGATAAACTGTTCTGCCTGATGTAAGCAATGCTGGGAAAGGGTTAAGGAAATAGATACAGCATATGAAACAGCAGCAGCAGCAAAGATCCCATTTTCACTTTTTTGTAGACCACTGATTTTAAATGAGACAAATGGGTGACGTGGGCCACAAGAGCAGAGAGAATACACAAACAGCAGGGACAGAAATGCAGAGTGTGCAAGTGGTGCAATGCCACTGGGATCTCAAAGTCCCCTTTGCAATAGCTACAACCATCTGAAGAGTCGAGACCTTCTTAACAAGGACCACTGTTTATCCGTGTATCCAGGCCTGTTCCAGCCATGCTACATCATACTCGAGATAACCACTAGTTTGAATAGCACAACCATGTGCCTCCATGCAAAACGTGAAGTCACATTCACTCTCCACAAGATTCCATTTGCTACAAAAACAACTATACATATCAAGACACGAGAAAACGGATTCCCTCCCGCTGGTGGGAGGGAAATACCTGGGACTCACCTCCAAGAAACACCTCGGTATTGAGTCAGGACATCCGCAACATCATGGGGTTTGGATGCTGCCCCATTACCTGCCTGGAAGCAGGAGAAAAGAGGAGTTCACCTTCAGAAAATAAGAATTTCTACAGTAACTAGTTCTCTGACTGATCCTACTGAAAATAATTGAAGAGTATATTAATGAAGCAAGCTACGTCATCTTACCAAAATATAACAGACCCTTGTTCTCAAGAGGATCAAGGGCTGAGGGTATTTTAATTCTGCTCCAGTGAATTACCCTCTTCTATCAACTTCTTGATTAGATCAAGTAGGGAAAAAAATTGGTTGAGAATGTTCAAAATACTCGTATAATTCTAAATTTACATAAGGAATAAATAAGATAGCAATGGTCCTGAATGAATAATTTATTATAATGTTCCTTACATTAAAAAGTGGCGTGGCGATTTTTCATATTCCCTCACCCAGTTTCCCCAAGAAAGGGCACTACAAGGATTTAATGTGGTAATTAGCACAGAACACATAAGACACATGAATTATGATATGCACTGCGAAGCAGCCGTCACTGGTTGAAGAATCACAGCCAGTCTAAGGGTAACAAGTTTATGTAGTTCCAGAAACAGTATCCAAAAAAAAAAAAAAAAAAACTCAAGATAAGTTACACTTCATACACATGATGATTTATTGCAATTTTACTCAAACATTTAGTTAGTATAAATGAACATAACTTTATAAGCTTGGTATTATCATATATATATTTATTATAGCATATATCTATACACATAGACACAATTAGCTGCAGATTTTTTTTTCTTTCTATTTATGCTGCTCACTAATAGCTTTGAAGGCCAATACCTTGGGATTTGCCGAGAATCAATAAAGAAAAGCAATTGTTGCAAGTCCACTCTAGGAGGCTGGTTTTACTGCTGTGCAATCTAATCTCCTGGCTCTTCCTTGTGTGGCACTCTTGTGGACTTTAAATGGGAACTGTGTGCTCAATTAGACTCATGATCTGATTATCAGTCAGTCAAGGTGGAGTGTGGAAAAGAATATGTGAAAAAAAAATGTTTGGCTCAATAGAGCATAACTGTATGTATTCTATTTCTCCAGTTAAAAATTGAAAAATGCTTTTTCATTGCTTGCTTTAACGATGGTTATCCAGTGATCTTTACTTACTGTGAGCGAATCTCCCAGGGCGGCAATTACACGAATATCTGCCGGCTTCAAATTATGAACTAATAAATAAAAAATAAAGATAGTGTAAAGGAAAGAGGAAAGAAAGAAAACTTCAAATTGTGATGGTTATCAGAATTTTTCCTTAGAATAAGCATAAAGCATTAAGCATTGCAAAGACAGTATTTTAATATTCATGACAGCATCAGCTCAAAATGACAGACACTGACAGGCATCAAATGAGAAACGGCTCTTGGTACCATAGCTGGGCATTAGCTACAGCAACAAGGGAGGCAGTAAGATTTTGGTCTGTCATCTGTGCTTACTCAAATTCGTTCTAACCAGTGGAAGTGACTGAAAAGCAGGCACAGCTCTGGTGCCAGCACAGGGTGGAAATCTGGGAACCATCACAGCTTCTGAGGGAAGACAAAATCCACCCAGGGACAGAATTCCATGTGGCTTTTTGCACCCCAGACTGCACTCACAAAAGCCCCTACTTCACACATACGCAGTTTACCCACCTCTGCAACTGAAGTACCCAACTACCTCCTGTCTTTTCCACTGTCACTTCTTTGTACATGGAAGGTGCAGTTGCATAAGCTTTTACCATCCTTGAGGGAGAACTTACATCC
Source organism: Larus michahellis (assembly GCF_964199755.1). NCBI lineage: Eukaryota > Metazoa > Chordata > Aves > Charadriiformes > Laridae > Larus > Larus michahellis. The sequence goes on from NC_133898.1 coordinate 35,964,294, forward strand.
TGCATACAACTATTTACTTTGTTCCAAACAGGATCTTAAAAGCCACAGTGAATAGAGTGCACTGCTTCAAAGAAAAGTGTACCTTTCCTAATTAAACCCAGTTCCTGTTCCACTTCTATCATCAAATGAAGTAGCTCTACAATAAAATTGTATAGGACTGTACCTGAAACTGGAACGGTATCAGAGGGATCCCGGTCAAAACAGGGAATATCTGTTCCATAAATCCTCTCCTGAAAAGACAGACAGGGCAAGACTTTGCATCAGACTCACTATACTCTGGTCACGAAAAACCATTTATGTTTCAGGCATTTGATTAACAAATTTCCCACGCACTTTGTACACGTCTTCCCAGCTCAGCCTGTCCTCAGGCCATGCCTACAGTTGCCCTTTGAAGGCAGACAAAAGCTCAGCCTGCTCAGAAGTCACATGGCCATATTAGTGCAGCATGGCTCTTGCCTACCAGCAGGGCCAGTTATTTCAGACTCCGTGCTGTGCCGTGTTCAGCTATGCAACATTTTGTGTGGCCATACTCCGAGCTAGGCGAGCTTGCCTCTTTTCGCAAGAAACTGTTTGAACATCCCTGGAATATCCCAGCACGAAACTGTACCTTTGTCAGCAGGCCATGAGTCTGCCTTCTCTGCGCGCAGCCCTCTACATGCAGCCAGGGATTTTCCCTCCTGGCTCTTTTGGCTTGCCATCAACTGATGGAAGCGCCCCAAGGACAGTCAGTGAAGGCTGACTGTCAGTGTACCAGAGCAGAGCATTGCACAAGACCCAAGGACATGTGTTTGGAACAAATTTCTCTACAGAACTCCTTAAGTAGGCTAACTTGCGTAAGGAAAATAAATGTGTGTGTCTTGTCCCATTGTTTCATTTTGGTTTGTTTTTTTTATTTAAAAAACCCCACACAAAAAACAAACCCACAAACATAACACAGTGTTTCTTCTTGTGTCCTACACTATAACTACCACCAAAAGTCAGAGTGGTAGGTACCATCGCCCCAGGGAGATGTCTATACATCCAGAGTAACTAACAAAACAGTTGGCATTATATTAAAATGAGAGGAGAAATGTGTATTCCGATGACGCATAGGCCATTTTGAGTGCAGATGTGGTCTAAACACTGTGCATGAAAATGAGCGTTATCACCTCCCTCTGTTGCTGCTTAAGAGCACCAAGCTCTGCTCAGAACCAGAGTACCATGACTTAAAAAAAAAAAAAAAAAAAGCACAGCCATTTATCTCTGCACATCTAATCTGCAACTAACTCACAAAAAAGAAAAACGAATAATCCATTGTTCTTCAGTTTTACTATGGCATAAACAAGACAAAATCAGACCCATACAGTGGCGTCATGCTGATCTGATCTACTTTCCTCCAGGACTAAATTTTCCGTCTTCTTATCCCAGGGAAATTAACACTGTTTAAGATGTTTAAAAAAGGTTTTTAACAGTGAAGGCAAGACTTAGTTTAGGCTGGCTGAACACATCTACCTTAAATCACACTCCACAAAATTCACCAAGGAGAAAATGTACTGTTAAGCATCTGACTATTTAGTCAAGCATGGAAATAAAGAGATGGAGGTTTGTATTTAGTTTTCCCAGGTAGTGTTGTTTAATTAGGCTCCAGCACACTCTCACCCACCTGCCCCACTGCCTGGAATACACTCGGTCCATATGACGCAAACAGTGCTACTGTACCTGAGATATTTCTTTGGTGTTTGATGTCTCCAGGGAAGATGAGTAGTTACTATTTCTATATGTGAACAAATATGGATTTTCCTGCAGAGCGAAGAGAGTATGTTTACCAACGTTAGTGGAAACACAGTCAGCTGACCTTGAAGTCTTCTGGTTAGGTTTTCCAAGAGAAGAAAATCTTTGCAGTATTATATTTTTGAATTAACATTGCACTAGTGAAATAAGTCAGGTTAGACCTGAAAATTAAGCCCTGGTATGCTCTAGGGACTGCACCACCTCTTGCCTTAAACCTGACATCAAACAAAACACATAATTCAATTTCTTTCATGCTTTAATTGCTGTTCAGTGAAGCTTTCGGATGCCAGTAATATTTTATCACTATCAAATTATTCAAGTTAGAGCTTAAATGCAAAAACATTCAAGAACTTGTTCTTTGAACCAGAGATGCTCACACCCTGAAGATACTACTGGGCTACTGACAGCTCTGGGGACTAAAACAGTTAAACCTGGCAGCAGACAGAGTCAAATTACAGAAAAGCTAAATTATATAAAATACATGGATTGAATTTCATTGGTGACACAGATTTTAATACTGATAATAGACCCCTGATATCGGCAATTAATAAATTCAGATTAGCTAGTTATATTTTGAATAAAAAAACATCTGACACAGTAAAATGATTTAACTAAATTATGTCAGAAGTTCTTGTTTTCATAATTTCATCTTTAGAAAATAAAGAGTCTGTGTCAATGAACTGGAAGTACACTGAGTTTTTAACAGTGCAGTATCTTGAGTAAGTGCACATTCCCAAGAACTTCAGAAGACAATCACAGTATTTCAAGACTTGGAAATTCTGCAGAAAGTAAATAAAATCTCACAGTAATAAGGAAACCCTTTTACCTGAGATGGACACTGCACCTGAAGCATTTTTGTGAAATCATAAGGCTGCTTCTGTCCAACCGGCTCCATCTGGAAAGGGAGAGAACAGAGGAATCGTACATATGCTGTGTGGGGGAGGGAAGGGAGAACAGCAGCAATGCAAAGGCTCTAGTGCCTGGAGTTTTCCATCAGGTCCATATATTTAAAAACTTGTTTTGCTTATGATAAATATTTATCTATGTATAACATACCACATGTATACCTACAAAAGCAAGGAACCGAAAACAAGGCCTCTTGCATGATCAGACTGTCATCCCATCATCATTAAGCATCCACACATTAACTCTGCTGTTGGGAAGGCCGAACCTGTAGATGTTTTTCCCACAAGGCACTGATCTCATACCACAGTAGATTGCACTGCTTGCAATCGAGTCACTATTTATCAGCTTAACCATAGTAACTGTGGAGATGCTCTAAAAGAGCATAGCTTAAACCATCCTCATGATTAGTTTCCCCCCCTTATGGTATGCAAAATTTAAACTTTGCTGAGATTTGCAAGACAGTTTTACTTCCCAGCTGGGCTGAGTATGAGAAAACAAAAGGTGGGTTGCCACAGCTTCCCTGCCAGGTAACAACTCTTTGCAGCAGTCTGTCCGTCCTCCCAAGCCTCATCTGCCACAGGTTTTTTTGTCTTTTCCCAGGCTGTGAAACCATGCTTACGAACATTTGAGAAAGGCACCATTGGGAGATCTTTCTTCAGCTTGCTACAGTTTATAGTTTTCATACAAAAGTATAAAGAAAGTAAAGACTTTTGTGTGGGAGGAAAAGCAACCCCGAGTAGAATGAAACTTTGAAGTAAAAATGGTGTTACTGAAACTCCTCAGAAAACGCGGCTTTGACACAGATTATACACTCAAAGCTTGGGTAAGACCACATCACTTCACCTCAGAAGCAAAAAGTACAAAATCCCTAACATAAATGTATCACCAAATGGAAGATTTTTAGTTTTCCTTTTGTGTTGCATTAGCTTTTTTCCTTCTGTCTTACGAGCACTGTCTTTATGTACTCCCTCTACTGCAGTTCCTTTTGCAGCGAAGTCAGAAACATGGAATATAACACATTAAGATCACACACCAATTCTCCGGTGGCTGTAGACCATGCAACTAAACGCTTGCTAATTTATCCCACCTTCCAGAACTATTTCCTTACCTACATTTTCACACATGTTAAACAACATGAAAAAGTGCACTTCAACTCTGCACAGAGGTTTGATAATTGATAATATTTATAGTTATCCACCTTCTAGCAAGATGGAGAAGGGATTGTTGCTAATGAGAAATTATGGAATGATTCAAAACTCAGTACTGACAGCACAAAACGGCAAATAGCTCAAAGAATCACTTCACCTGTTTAGGCACCTTGCTAGGTGCTAATTAAATTGCAATCATCACACCCAAAGGAGTTGGCCACTGTTTTAGATTCCCTCAGCTCAGTTTGCACCAGCAGCTGCCAGAAGCAGCAGACTGCAGAAGAAATAGGATTGAAGGCGCTGAAAAATACAGCAATAACAGGCTTGATGTCACCGGCACATTCTGGGCAGGGATGTTATATTCTGGTTTGGTTGTTCCATCAACGAAAATAATGGAAAAATTCAGAGAAATAGAGAAGAGGTTTACAGAGCTAGATATTCTTTGAAAGAAGCGTTTGAAGAAACAGAACTGGTGCTTTTTTGAGAGAGATATGAATAAAAGGGACATCCCTGAAACACACAAAATAATGAAGCTCAGAGAAAAGATACATTGGGAGCTGGTACTTTCTCATCCCCCTTGGACAAAACAAAGGAGCTATTTAATGACATTCTTAAAAGAAAATATTTTTCTTCCAGCACAGAATGATCCTACAGAACATGGGACAACGGTGGTATTTCTTGGCTAGGAGTGAATTTCAAACAAGTATTAGACACCTGTATGTCACTGGGAGTTAGGTGATGAGAACAAATTTCTCCAGGAGGCAATTCATTCCAGATGGCTCAGAAACACTGTTCTCCCAGCAGAGACTGACAGCTCCCATGCAGCAGAGCTGCAAGGTCCTGGTCAGAAAATGGGGCACCAAGTCTGCATTGTGGTCAGCCAAAACCTCCCCTGATTTCTAGCATATCTCTCATGCAGGATAGTTATAAGTCTGCTCTGGTACTGTAGCAGTTTCTAAGTCCCTAAGTAAACCCCTGCACACAGAAGAGAGGCACGGGCAGCCTCTTGTGGTGCTGTTCCCATTTGGGTTCTTGCCTGGTTTCAGTTTTTCTCTTGATTGGCAGATGGGTTTTTTTGTGGTCTTTTCTGTTACACAAAAGAATGCCAAACACAAGAGCAAGTGCTTCTTGTCTAAGTTCTTCACACACATGAAAGGAGCTTTGCCCCCAGATATATTTTCAGAGGTAACGTTGTAGGCATTTGCCAAAATTAATGAATTAGGCTCTCTGTGGTAAACATAAAAGCTGTCCAAGTAAACAACTAACCTCTCTCAGCTTTTCCTAGGTACCCAATGTCATTTTGCTGACTGTTCTCTGACATGTTTAGTGTATGAATTGCACAGTTCCTAGTTAGCTAGAAATGCTTTAATGAAATATCTAGCCATGCCTAGGACAATTCCTTAACACGTGCTAGCTCAGCTTCTTCTCAGCAGATTGAAGTGCAGTCCAACTGACAACTGCCACTAGATTTTCAAGGTTTTGCCCTTTGGTCAATAGGCAGGTAATCATTCCAAGGCTGGTACTAAGCCTCCAAACAAGGTAAAGGCAGGCTGGCAGACAGCAGGAGGAGGGAAACTCTCCAAAGGCAGTTCGCTGGCACCTCCTGATTCTGCTGTGTTTGCTGCCTGGCAAGTCACAATCTTGATTTCCTATCAGTTCCCAATACTGCATTGTGGGTTGGTTTGTGTTGTTTTTAAAGAAGTCAGCATAAACCATTAGCTGGGCTTCCCAGTATAACTAGAATGACCTATACTGTGTGAGGACACCTGCCAGAGCTTCCTATGCGGAAAGCATCTTTCATATCATCTACTTTTACATCATGCCAGAGTATCATCACAGGCAGACAAGGAACCTACCGAGAGAGGTGCCTGTACAATGATTGCCAGCTGTACTAAGAAAATTCCACTAAAACAAAGAAAAAGCAGGAAAACAGAGGGGAAAAGGTGTTGCGAAGGGAATACTACCATTCCTGTAGCCTCCCTTCAAACCAGCAGCAAGATGTGGTTTGCCACATTTTGCTCTTCCTCCAGATCACCTAGGCTGTCCCCTCACTAGAGAAACCACCTCACACTGAGGAAAAACACTGAAATAAAGCAAAGTTGGTATTTGTCTCCTTTATGACAATTCTCTAGTTCTGGTGGCTCCCCAGCATGGTCACTGCCTGAGACTGGGTAACTGCCCCGACACAGTTACACAATTTATCACCTCTGCTATTTCCACAAAATGCTCTTAGCAGTTAAAGTGACAAGAATAGAGTAACACAGCAAAGAACAGGATGCTCAAGGACAGAGACCAGGAGGCAAAACAAAGCCTATGCAGACAAGGGGGAAACATGGGCAGAAAAATGAAGCAGAGGGAAAGAGGAAGGCTCTTCTGCTGGCAGAAGCTGTAAAGAAAAAAAAAAAATCTTCTGAAGAGACAGAAGGAATTTGTTGCAGGCTATGTGTAAAAATTTGAGAGGGCAGGAAAGAGAAATCAGTGCTGGGTTAACTGAGTATGTTTGCATGAGTTATTAAACTTCAGGAGAGAAACCCCCTTCTACAGAGCCTGGATCTGAAGGAGGCAACGTAGCTGTTTTGGAATGGGGATGATACCATCACAAATCCTTACAAAAAAATATTCAAGATGCCTCGTATTGGCATTCTGCATAAATTGAAATCTAAAAAGCTGGACAGTAAGAAGCCATAGAAAAAAGCAAAAAATGGAAAATGAAAAAAAAAAAGAAAAAATTAAAAATGGGAAAAAATTAAAGTGAAGCCCATTAGAAGCACATGGACTCTGCTAATCGCAGAATCTGATAAAAAAGGAAGGACGTTACTCAATGCTGGAGGTCAGTTTCCAACTGATAAGCCCTAGAAAACATAGCAGTTCAGGCTGATCTATCACCACAGTCAGATCTCAGATTCTGACAAGTTTGGTTCAGTTAGACCCAAACAACTCCCACCAGAGAGGCACAAAACAGGCTGCCAAACTGGCAGCACGGTGGTCCCTCTCCAGTCCAAAGCATTCATTTTCTGCACTAGCTGAAAGAATATTCAGCATTTCATTTTAAAAGTTTTCTGATTGAAAAACCATGCTAAGCAGATGTAAAGGGCCACTTTTCCCAGCAAATTGGATATTCATACTTTGTGTGGCTTGCTCCTGACTTGCTTCAATATTTATAACAGTTAGTATCTCAGGAGGATATGCCACTGCTTTCTAATATCTTACAGATCGTGTTTAGGTGATAGTAATTGTGTGATCTAGGTAAATATCTACAATACTGAAAGGGACACCAAGACATGGGCTCACTCACTCTTTTTAGAAGAAAACTGCAGGAACAGTCAGGAACCTGACTTTTGGAGTCTGCTGTGTTCACCTAACTAGTGCAACTAATTGCCTAGTGAGGCCAAGGCAAAAGAATAATAAAGAAGCCAATGTGCATCTTATGGCATCTATTTTATGATAGAAGAACTGAGGTAGGAACTTTGACATCATCACGAGGAATGTCATAGATAACAGCAAAGGAGATAACTGCATGCAGCACATTGATTCCAAGGTTAGAGATTCAACAGTTGATCAATTTTTAACTCTTTGGCTCCTACTGACTAACTAAAGTCCTTCTAGCATTAACTAAAAGACAATATCTTTTATTAGAGTGACTGTAGGATTTTTCTATTACATCATCTGGTTGAATAAAAGACTCTTCCTCCAAATCCTGCAAGTTTAAACGATCAGGGCTACAACAGTGTTACTACAGCCAGAATTAGCATAAAAGGAAACAAGAACATGCCAATCTGCATGGATTTATTTAAAATGCAGTTTACTAAAACGCCGTTACAGTATAGACTTTTTTCCCTTCATGCTTAGGATAATTTGGACAGACACAGGAATAGCAAGTGCTTTCAGATGAAAATCTTAATAACAGATAGACAGCACAACAAGCAAAAAAAGTAAGTCTTTTGTCTTTAACATAATTGGCCATTGCAGATTCTTTTTAATTAAAGTGAATTATATGTGTTATAAGAAGATTATTAGAAAAACAAAAGCAGAACATTTTTTAAGTTTCTAAGTCAGAAGGAACAGTAAAATCAACATCTTATCCAAAACCACCAATATCAGGGCACATCCAAACATAATATGCACTAAGCAGAAACATCCTACTTTGCTCTGGGGAGCCCAAACCCATGTGCCTGCTTTTTTGTCTCATTCATATTGAAAAGCAACTCCTGTTTCTTCACTTGCCCCCATCATCAATTTTAAAATGTAAACCCTTCCAGCTGTACGTGCATCCACTCAGTCACACACACAAATGCTGTCTGCCAGCAGCTCAAGCCTGCAGAAGGAAACAGCCTCCTACAGATCTGGTCATTGCATTCAAGCTCGAGTGGGTCAGAGGGTCCAGGTTTCTCTCAGACACACTCTCCCTCGCATTAGAAGGCACCATTTGTTGGCTTTCCTCAGCTGGGTAGGACATCCAGCTCTCGAGGAATTAATAGGACCTCCTCAAGGCCATCTATCACCTTTTTAGTATAAGAAACAACAGCAGAAGGATGGTGGTTAAGGAGGAGACAACCTTATGAGTCTCATTAGTAATGAAGGGAATCGATACAGAACAGAGGAGACAGAAAAGCATAATTGCTATAGTCTCAGGCTAGGACGAGCCTCAGTTGTCACCGTGCCACTGTATCACAGAGGCAAGACTAGCAAAAGAAGAGTCTGTCATCTGTCACAGGTCATTTACTTCCTGAGACTTCCCAAAGGGTTACTTTGGAAACCTTTCAAAAAAGGTCTCGATAGTAAGTAGCAGCCACAGAAGAGCAAGAGATTTGCCTTAGTATTATTTGAGAGCAGTCTCTCTGCACAGCTGAGAATAGCAGTCATGGGATGTTTCTTTCCTACATTCTTCCTTCCCCTCCCTCCTTGCTACTCAGTCTGGGTAGTATGGAGTTGCTACCAAGCATGCGTACTAAGTCCAGTAAGCAACAGTGTTTGTGGTACTGCTCACCATGTTGTTCCAGAGACCCACAGCCATGAAAATATAATCTTCTTCCAGAGCTTCTACTTGTGTCTTTGATGTGGTAATGAAACCATCCCTGCCCTGAAAGAGAAAGCATTTCAGCATGAGAAAAGAAGAATATGAAAAGGTGAGACATTCAGCCACAAAAGGTCTCATTCTATAAAATAATATTGATATCCACAAGAACATCAATCTCTGATACTCTAATTAAGCCACTTGTTGCTGATCTCAGTTACTACTGGTGTGTTAAGATAGAACAGATGCTGTTCCTCAAAGTGATTGCTGTACTTACTGCTGTAAGGTAGCAGTGAAGGGACTGCACATCAACAGGACGAGACGACCAGAGCAAGAGCAAAGCACAACCACAATAGTGACATATAGGAGATCAGGGAAACATGCAGACGTGATCACATGACTGATTTGGAATAAACAACACCTCTAGCTAACACTTACGTGCATTTAAAAAGTGGGAGCATGCAGAAGAGATCATACTTATTTTTAAAAGAAAGTTACTGTTGGAAGATGTTGGAAGGGTTTGGAAGATTGCACGTGGTGGCCTCTAGGTGTACCACAAATCAGAAGAAATTAAGAATCCATCTATGACATAAGATGGCATTTAAGGCAGTAACAGAGCAATTTACTAAGAGAAAAAGTAATGCCCTGAACGTTAAAAGTCTGCCATTTGCATACGGGCCAACCATTGACAAAGCAAGCCCAGCATAAGACGACAAAGCAGAAAAGAAACATTTCGCAACACAGCAAATCCCAACCTTCCTGGAAAACAGATTTCTTCTCCCAGTCCTTTTTATTCTGATACTGAGCTAAGGAGAGCAATGGAATTACCACAAATTCAAGGAGTTGTTATGATGCCCAGGAGCCAGACCAAGACTTACCACCAACCTATTTTACAAATCACCACCTAATATTATGTGTTGGATTTTGATACCTTGCTCTGAGTGAACAATCATCTAGTAAGTAATATTTTCGCTTTTCCTTGCCAGGTTTCAGACAACCTTGAGCTTTGAACTTCCCTTTGTAGATCACCCATGGCAAAATTATGTCTGACATCCCAGGCAACCCTATCTATATTCATTCCCCACTGGCTATACCAAATACAAAATCTGGACAAAATTAATTCCAAGGTTCCCCGACTGCATTAACCTCATTGCAGGGAGGTAACTCTACTTTCCAACAGATTTTACAAAACCTTTATCTTTCCCCCTCCTTTTTTAAATACTTCTTGTTACCTTCTTTTTGCCTTTGTTTCCAAACACACATGATCATGATCAGGGATGAATGAGCCGATGACTGCAAAGATACGGACAAATTGGCAGCACTGACAGTTTCCAGACACTCATGACCTAATCTACAAAGGTGCCATGACTCGATTTCTCCAAGGAACATAGCATTCAAGAAACACAGGCTCTCTGACTGACACTGTCTGAAGCAAGCTCCACTCTCAGGACCTCCATGTCTGATCCTGAGGTGTGTTCTGCATGTGTCCAACTACCCTTGTCTCCTGGCATTACACACAGCTTAGACAGGAAAGAACCAGCTGAATATTGCACTCAATCTCAGCAGATACAGTCCAGAAAGAACGGAGCAACTCAGGTTTACTCACTGGTCTGAGCAGCAGATTTCTTTCTTGGAAAGAAGGCTGAAGAACGACAGTGAAATCTTCCTTTTGATCATACCTCTCAGACTCCAGCAGTTTTTCCCAAGCATCCTGAATAGAAAACCATTTAAACAGATGAGTATTATCAGGTAGAGAGTGTAATGTATGTGCAGTTCGTCAGGTCTTAAAGTGAATAAGATTATCTCCATCCCTAATAAACCACAATAATCAAATTCTGTAATCCAGAACAAAGACAGTATTTTAATGAAATCATCTTACACAATAATTGGAGACTCCTTGTAGCTCTGAGAAAGCTATACTGATTTACCATACCTTTCTTTGAAAGAGCAGCAAGCTTAGCAAGGCAATGAAATACCATGCTTATTGCCTCCCTATCATTTTTAAGAGGAATTCCAGCACAACTGTCTTTGTCTTAACATAAAGTTTCTGTCTTCTAAATCACGTGACAGGTTACTGAACAAGACAGATCATTTCTCTGATGGGATACAACAAATCCTAGGTTGCTGAAAGCTATATAGTCATTAGAAACTTCATGAGATACCAAGATCACTCAGGTATAGACAGAGCTTATCTCCAATGTCCCTGATGTAAGAAATGGGGTCAGGATTGCTGTGGGCATGTGGTAAAAAGACTGTTACTCAACTTCCTCACTGCTATTCCTTCCCTACCTCCTCACTTCAGTCCAATCTAGAAAATGAAATGACATGCCTAGCAATATGAGAGCCAAGTAACACAGAAGATGCCATACCTGATAGGACCACCTCAATATGTTATCATCTAATGTGGAGTGTTCACCAACACAATTGCACTGATTCCTGCCTGGATTGCTGCAGAAAAGAATGAAAACCATGAAAGGCTTCATGAACTCTCAATAAACAAGACAGATAACATGAACTCTTCTAAGCCACTGACAAGCATATATTGAAGACTAAATTGTTGCATATATTGAGAAAGCTACATGGAACAATCTAATTTTTGATATAAACGTAGAATGACGTATATTGCCATGTCCAGAGCTTTGGAATGCTTCTTGATTTGACAGCAAGATGACAAATGATGACAGATGACAAATATGCCAGACTTTGATTAGCACAGGATCTCACAAGCTAGCAGCATGATCAGGCTTAAAATAGCAGCTGCACTAGTTTTCAAACATTTCCCTCTCTACAGTCACATAGGAAAATTGAACACCCTCAGAATACTTCCACAAGAACTTCTGCCTTAGTATTTGGCAACAAGACTTCCATCTAGAAATGCGGATGGAAGCTCAGTACCGCAAAAGCTTATATATGCTGAAGAATGGCCAGGCACTGTCAAACAGCTAGCCAATCTCAGCCAAATTTCTGACCTGCAAGGCGAGATATGCATACTGCGTATTTCTGCAGCTAGTTGGAGAACTCAGACCTTCTACCAAGGCTGTAGACAGGAACAATATAAGATACAGTTAGGATTAGTCTGGTTAGAGCAATGATATACTCAGTTGAAAATGCCTGGATGGACTGGAATCTGAGAAAACTTTTTGTGGGATTTGCAGTAAGTACCTGTCAGGATCAGACTCTCATTTTCACAGAACTCTAGATAAACCTATAAAATGGGAGTTTTCTGTTAAAGGGCTTTTATCACTGCTGGTAAGTAAAAGTAATATGAACTCAGGACCAGAATCTTACCTAAGCCTAACAGAAGGCCCTCATGCAATACATGAAGAGAGTTATATGCCTAAAAATGTGGTTCACACACTACTTTTACTGCAGACAGCACTTCTAGTTAGTAAGAAACTAATAAAGGACAGAACTTTAAATCCCTCTTGTGTCCCAAACTTCAATGCCTAAAGTTAGGTACTGACATGGGACTGGGAGTGTCAGCTACTTTCCTCTAAGACTTTCCTCTTAGACATAGGTTTATGTTTTTCTCTCAAAGCACAGTTCAAAATGAGGACTTGGTAGCCAAATCCCAAGACCTTTATCTGGGAGACGATCTGGGCCTGAGGCTGAGGTGAACCCAGGAGTTTACCAAACACTGAAATACCTGGCTTGCAAACTGGTGGAACTGTTCAACCAGATAAACATAGCTACACAAGAGCACACTGACAATGAGAAAGTAAATTCCCTTAAGTTGAGGAGGAAATACAAAAATTCCTCAGAGGAAAAAAAAATTAGATCTATTTCATTTTGTTTTTCAAGGCCTTCAATATAAGCAAAGCCCATATTCCTCAAGCCATCTTTTCAACCTCTCATCTACCTGTTGCACATTTTTCCTCTCAGTGCCTGTGCAGGAGAAATAAGCTAGAATGCTCCACACAATTGCTTTTGACAAGGAAAACTTCTCCTCTGCTTATACTTGTTGTTAAGCATGTGGTTATGGAGCAGCCAGACGCCTTCCTTGATTGATGGAATGTCTCCCTGGTTGTATACGTGCAAAGCTTGTGAAACACTTCAGGATGACTATATTAGTACATATGGTGTCTTATGCCACAGGCACAGGAAAAAAATTATTGTGGAGTAAGATGGAGTGTAATCTCATCAGCTGTAAACTACTCCATCATAACTGTCCATGTGCACACTCCTACTCTGTACTAAATTAGGACATAACTACTCACACTTTTGTTACAAGATACTGAGGAAGAGAGATGGATGAAAGCATCTAGGCATGCAGCTACTATAAGGACTTAACAAGCTAGGTGTCCTCCCTCGTACCATACCCTAAACCCAAGTAGTAGCTTTCGCAAAGCCTAACAATGTACTTTAAGACCAGTTATTCCTTTTGCAAATGTGGGTACCTAAAAAGTTAAACTTTTAAAGAGCCTTCAGAGTTTCTAGCTCGAGAGTTGCAGGGCAGAAGTAGCACTGACTAAAGAGCTGGGGGTAGGTAGACTGTGCAGTCTTGTGACCAAAATCACAGTACTAGGTCTGGCTGGGATGGAATTAACTTTCTTCATAGCAGCCCATATGGTGCTGTGTTTTGGATTTGTGGCTAAAACTGTTGATAACACACCATTGCTTTGGCTGTTGCTGAACAGTGTTTGTACAGCATTGAGGCTTTCTCTTTTTCCCCACTCTGACCCACCCAGAGATTAGGCTGGGGGTGGGCAAGAGATTGTGAGGGGACGCAGCTGGGACATCTGACCTGAACTGGCCAAGGGGATATTCCATACCATGTAACATCATGCTGAGCAACAAAAATTGAGGTGGAGGAGGAAGAGGAGAGGTGCTTTGGCTTCCAAGGTCACTGTTGCTTGGAGACTGGCTGGACTTCACTCCACTCATGGGAGGTGGCAAGCAATCACTTTTGTGTAACTTATTTCCCCCTTCTTTTTCTTTTACCTATTAGATTTCTTTTATCGCAACCCGTGAGATTTCTTGCTTTCATTCTTCCTAGTCTCTCCCCTGTCCTGCTGGGGGTTGGTAAAAGGGGAAGTGAGTGAGAGGCTGTGGCTGCTAGTCACAGTCCATCCACCACAACCACAGCGTGCAATATTTAAACATATGCTATCCAAGTTGGCAGGATTAAAAGCACCTACTCTTCCTAGCAAAAATATGCCTTGCAGAGAAAGTTTGTCAGAAACAAAGTGGAGTCCTAAAATCTGTCACATACTTTTATATTAAGGGCAGAAAAACTGTTCAGAAGACTCTACCTCAGTTATAAAGTACATATCTGAAAACTAGTGGGAGACAGTGTCAAGAATTTAAAGGAATGTTACCTGGTATTATTGTAACCTTGGCATGCAGGAGAGGATGTTATCAGCTCAGTGTAATCCACCAAATTTACGAAGGCTTTGGGCACCTGCAGTGACAGTATAAATTAATCATGTTATATTTGCAATTAAAGATCCACAAGTAGTGATAATCGTAAATTACGTCTACAGCTTCACATGTGTTACCTCTGGCCTGGGATTCTGCCAGCATAAAATCAATGATCTAAGCCCTTGCCAGTTCCATCCTGAACCTTACTCCTATGCCTGCCATCTAGAATAATGTTGATCTTCATTCACGAAGTACTTGTGACCATGACTTCTTGACTGAGACCCACCAATACATTTTATGTAACCAGTACGTTGACACCAGTCAACCAAACTGACCTCAAATGAATTAGGAACTGCCATTTTTGTAGTAATGTACCAATGCAAAGCTGGGGATGAAACATCCTGTATAACAGCATAAGCACTCGTGCATCCTGCCTCACCTCTCCCCCAAGCAGAAAGCAAACTTCCATTTACATAATGATATTTCAACTTTTACAAGTGCACATAAACAGATTATAGAAATAATATTGGAGAGAATCTGAAGAGAATGCGTAGGTGGAACTTCACCTGTACACAACATTTGTTGAAATCAGTCTGAGAAAAACGAGTGGTTGCGGCCCAAGGCAACCAAACCATAGCAGGCTTAGGATAGCCTTTAGGCCGTCAATACAGCAAACAGAATTCTTGGAAGACGCTATTGAAATACTTCAGATAAACAGTTAATAGTCTGCTTTAGTAGCGATACATCTGCATCTAGTCTACTATTCATTAGTAGACTCACTGCAGAGCATTTCCCAGAAACTATCCTAGATAAGTAGGTAATTCTTAGCTCAGCCAGCTAGAAAACCTTTAGAAATGCTGAGATCTTAAAATGAACACTTAATAGGAAAAAAGATCTATTACACATTTGTAATGGGTGTTTTCCCTGGTCTGTAA
This sequence comes from Larus michahellis, assembly GCF_964199755.1. Lineage (NCBI taxonomy): Eukaryota > Metazoa > Chordata > Aves > Charadriiformes > Laridae > Larus > Larus michahellis. The sequence goes on from NC_133898.1 coordinate 35,979,428, forward strand.
AAGTCATCACCAGGTAGTTAGCAGCCTGTACACGGCCTAGGTAGCTCCATACATCCAGTAATTAGATATCAGTTATTGTCACAAACAGCTCTCCTAAACATGAATGACTTTCAGACCTAGACAGATGTACTCCATTTTTAATATAAATCACTTAAAAAAAAAAAAAAATCAACCCACCAGACTGAGTGGTACATCAGCTTGTGTTGCAAAACAGAGCAGTTACCTGCCCATCCTTTCTGTTTGCATGTGTCAGCTTAAAAGCATGAGTAAAACACTTATTGACAACAAATGAAGCCAGTGGATTGAAGTCAATGAAACTGGTGTTCTACATCACCTGAACAGTCGTACAAGCCCATGTCCAGTAAGGGAGACTAGAAAAATCAGCAAAGGATTCAGGTATTCAAGGTTGATGAATAAATCTTACCTTTTTATACAAAAAGTCCAAGGCAGCTTTAAGTTTTTCCAGGTTGTCCAATATGCAGCTCTTCTGTAAATGAGATGAGAAATGCCATCAAAACTAGTAGAAAAAACAAAGTTATCAATTTGCCAAGAGTCACAAACCCTGTGCGTTGAGCTGTGCACTGAAGTGTTACCAACAACCACTATGTTCTGGATTCAGCCGTAGCCGGCGCCAAGAAAAAAAAACAAAACATGGCACTAGTCTTGTAATTTAACTGCCTATAATTAGACAACTTAGCCTATGAAAAAAAAAAAAAAAAAAGACAGAGATAAGGAAGAAAAGTATCTTTAGACTTGAAGGTGGAAAAGACTAAGGCATCTCGGACTTGGGATCACAAATTAAGTACACGTTTATAAATACCAAAAAAAAAAAAGCATTCCAGGTGCTTACATCACTGGGCAGAGTCATTCCAACGTCCTGGAACCAGCTACTGCTTTGGTTCACTATGGCAGAGAGCAGAACTTGGGAAAAGTCTCATAACCTCCTGCCTTGACTGCTAAACCAACCCATGAAAAGCTTACCAGTTGTGTGGAGGCACAGGAAGAGCATGGGTTTTCAGCACTAAAAAAAACTGTGATCAGTTTCCAGTCATTTTGGAAGTCCATCATCTAGGAGGAAAAAAAAGATATAATTGAAAGGAATAGGATGATAAGAGACCTATTTGCTATTTTCCTTTCTCACACAAGATTTTCTATGGCTTTAAATCAGCAATACCAAGCAGTAGTCCATGACCCAACCCTGGCCACCCTGATCACTTCCTTTTGACAAACCATCCAGCTTTTCCCAACAGGAAACAGCAAATGGATGGTTAGGCCACAAATGCTGCGATTAAAGCTGAACACACACCTATAAAAAGCTCAGGTTAGAGCCAGAAATTGCTGCTGCCATTAGAGTCTATTGGAAAAGATGGGCATGCACAGCTTAGCACAGAGCTTGATGCTGCTTCTTTCCGTCACTGTTGCAGCTTGCTGACAGGGTTAATCTTCCTGAACTGCTGAGATTGGGTAACACTAGTGGGATGAAGACTCAAGCAAAAATCTGAGAGCTAAAGCCCCACTCAGCTGTGCTATGTTTATTAGGCAGTTCTCGCCAATCCTGAAGAGCATTGGTAGAACCACTCAGTTCCACAAAAATGCATGCTAAATCCATGTACAAACAGTCCAACGGGCTCCGTGTAGAGCGAAGAGCCAACAGCAGAATCGCCTTGGCAATTACAGATTCCCATTATGTCAGGACCATTTTACAAAATAACATGCCTTGGGGTTAAGAATAGAAGCAAAACGAATGCGTAAAACTCCAGGATGGGATTTACAAAGCACTCAGCCGTGAGTGATAACTCAAGCTCTCACCAGCATCAACCACTGACATCAGCCAAAGCATATCTGGGTCTTCACTGCCCTTTTTGAAAATATAATGCTAAAAGACTAAGAGGAAACTGAAGAGACAAATACTGAGAACTATTATTTTGGGTTGGCTTCTCAGAAACACTGGCACAGTTACGGAGCACAGCTAGCAGAGGTCTCACATCCTTAACCAATGGAAAACAAACACATTGGCTTCCCTACCAAGCTCTTCAGCCACTCTGACAAACATAAACCAAGTGGGATACTTTCAAGAACAAATCTCTGTACTTGAAAGGTACAGAATTGATTCTTATTTATGACAGAAAGACTAAAGTCCGTTAACCTCAAGAAATGGTATTTTCTATTTTAAGCAGCACTCAAAAATCTTTTCAAAGTATTTCATCGCATTTCTCCCCTTTTCTGCTTCGCACCACGCTGAATCATCATGTGCTTTAGACAAACCTGATTCTCTTTCATGAGCTTCACTATTTCTTCAGCTTGACGCAGGAGGTCTCTGAAAAGCAGAAAGGAAAAGAGAAACTATGAAGGCATCGGTAAGGGTAAAGCTTTGGCTGATTTTTACCATTAAATCAACATCTGAGACTTCAGGTGGGATTAATCTTGTCTATCCTAAATGTGTTGAGATTAGACATTTGACTGTTCTACACAGAGAGCCTGGGGTGATTAGCTCATATTCAAGTATCTCACTTACAGACACGTGCACTTAGATGAAAACAGCAGACACATGTTGGTAGGCACACCTCTAATTTTATTTGAGCCCAAAAATTTGTTCTGCAGCTATAAAGAGGGAGGCCGGATGTTAAGGCAGGTGCTCCAGACCCCAAAGAGCACAGTGGACTTTGTTCCTCCTGCTTCTGAGAGGTGACAATTGAGCCACAGTAGTATGGTCTGTGCAGCTTCTGCCAGTACTGAACATATTCTGTGTCCAGTTAAGTGCTTCAGCATCAATGGCTTCCATCTTCCACCTTTCCAGCTGTAAATGAACTGCCCAGACAAAACCCCCCTCAGACTTACATGGCTTGACTGTCTGATGTCGCTCCCTTTGTGCCAGATAGAGGAGACTGGTGTAGGACCGAGGGATTAAAACTGCTAATGAGAGCTGAATGACATACACAGGTTAGGCAATTTCTGCATACAAGGGACTGCTACTCTGCAGTTTCACTATAAACACAACAGAACTAAAGCAGACAGAAAACGTAAAGTCTGAGGATCTCTTGGCACGCAAGACAGGTACGCTGAGCCCCTCTGCAGCTGTTCTTGCCGATTTTGCTCCTCACCTTCTGAAGTGGAAGTTTGACCTCCAAGTTTGCCTCCAGACTCGGGTTAGAAACCTCCATCCCCATCTCTCATGTCAGACACAAGTAGCGTTGGCAGATTTAAGCACAGGCAGCCACAGAAATTAAGCTCCAGGGAAGGGCTACCCAGAGGCAGCCTCCTGAAGCACTGAGGAGTTGCCAGGTTTTGAACCCCTTTCGCAGGGAAATGGAGATGATGTTAAGACACTATGAAGAAGATGTAGTGCGGAGCTAACCATTACTCAACTCAGCATTTCAGTGGACATGAAAGTTTTATTTGAAACAACCTTCAAGCAAGTCAAGGCTTCCTTCAGATGATGAACTCACCTATGTGATGCATCTATAGCAGCCCCCATGTAAATCCTGAACATGTGTCAGTGGAAAGAGTACTGCACAGCTAAACCCACACAAGATTTCACTGGGCTAACATGGGCAGCAAGCACACACCGGCAGGGACTCAGGCATGGGTAGTTGGGCCTGTAGGGCTCTTACAGCAGCCTACAGCATCGCTTCTTCAACCTGATTTGTCTACCCAGACAGACTCTTTAAAACCAGCACAGATGACTCAGACTGGCTGTACTCACGTCCCCTGAGTACACTGTCCCTCAGGCTTCCCTTACACCCCTATAGTGTGCTTCTGCTGCACCCACTCTGCAGCCTGGCAAAACACTGGAGCTCCTGCCAGTGTCCCGTTCAATAAATTTGCTCAAGTTTCAGTGTGACAGCAAGACGCACCTGCTAAAGTTTCCACGCTTACTTCGAGGAGGCTCTTTCCTGTGCTATAGAAAGGGAAGAGAAAACAGGAAGTTGCTGCTACTCCATTTCTCAAAGAAAAAAATATATTATAGCACAGCCTCAATTTCTTATTAGCTATGCTGCAGCTCAGAGTGCCTATTCACAGCAGCTGCTGAAATTTAGAATGAGCCTTTCCCTCCCCAAAACCATCATGTCATCAGCTACTGCTGAGTAAGAACACAGTCTTGGATCTCAATTCTTTGTGCCTCTCTACACTCTCAGTGTTGCAGTAATTGTGCTTATGCATATGTAAAAGTAATGCAGCAGCCTCTCTACGTTCACCCACATACAAGTGGACACGGATGTTTGTGCAACCATTTAAAAAAATTACTCTTTTAAAGTTGGTTAGTGCAGGGCCAAATCCTCATCTGGAATGTTATGACTCAAAAGAGCTACACAGACTTGCATCTACAAGGTTTAGCTATACGTTCACTTACTGATTTATATCCGCTAAGGGGTCAGGAAAGAAGAAAATGAGGTAAGGCTTATCCATGAAGCACTGGGAATCATTCAAACAGAGGATAGGCTATCAGGACTCCTGGGTTCTTTCTTTGCTTTGATAAATCTCCGCTTTCTGATCTCTAACTAGTTAATGATAATATTTACTGCCTAGAATCCATCGTGGAACAGCAATTCTTAATCAAGGCTATTGCAAGCCTAAGGTAGTTCCATATCTTGTGTAAGTACAAAGAAATTCTATTGACTAAGGATTGGGAAGGATCCAGTGTCTCAAAATCCTTTAGTTTACACAGGCTTTCTCCTCCTCTCTAGAAAACAACAATAAGAATTTCTTGGGTCTAATTCCTGCACTGTGATACTGCATAAATTAGTATCGTGACGCTTATCAATGCTAACAATTCATTGTTACCTTTGGAGTAAATCCTCATGATGCATGCCAGATCCTGGTGTCTGTGAACACGCAAGCAATAAGAATAGCATTAAGCAAAGGGAACACTAGCTGCTCCACAAACATTGTTACCCTACCGTATTCCACTCCAGTTATAGGTAAAATTGTTTTCTACATACTCTTCTCCATTGTGTTGCAGTTACTCACAGATTTAAATTATTTTCCAGACCTTCCTTATTACAGTCCATTTGCATAGTCTGATAATCCTTTCTTAGTTACTGCTTTCATTAATGAATTTATTACATATGGTTTAAAAGTGACAAGTTGAACACAGATTTGGTCAAAAGAAACGCTGTTCTAACCAAATTTCTCTGGATCTACACCTTTTTAACAAGGAAAGCAACCTGAAGTCATTTAGATAACTTACAGGAATGGCACTCAGCCAGTATGATGTCTACTAAAAAAACAACCCTAAACATAAGCAGAGGAAGTTCATTGATTTCAAAGAGTCTGAGGAGGAGACAGTGACAGAGATGTTTGCTGTAGGAAAGTAGACATTCCTTAAAAGAAGATCATTTATATGTTTTTCTGTGGCAACATCCAGAAGCAACAAAGACATTAACACAAAAAAAGACTGGCTCTAAAGGGCCATCCGCCAGATATGGATGCACCTTTGCATTTAGGACAGTAATTTTCTTCCAAAGACAGAGGTGGAGTCCAGGAGTGCTGATTTTCTAATGGAAAGCTTTCATCCCAAGGAAAAGTATGATGTCTTGATGAATACCACTCAAATTTGAGACTTGTTTTGTGACAAGGGAGTGCCTCCCCCATTTCTTTGCAGTTGTAGTCCCTGCAACGGCTACCAATTTTTGCCCAACATGCATTTCTATACTTCCTCAAAACTTGAGAATTGTGGTTAAATGCATTTAATTGGGCCCCAAATCTATTCAGATATTTGCTTCCAGCTATTAAAATAAGCAAAGATCATCCAAATCTGACTGTATTAGAACAGGCAGGAGAACTTTACTCACTGATTTATACATCAGAAGTATACCTTTGTGATGCTTCTAGAGCTTCTGCCTTCTAGATAGGAAACCAGTCTCTGCGGAAAACACTTTAACAGGATGGAAAATCTACTGCATTTCTCAATAATTTGTTCTAATGGTGATCACCAAAATTGTACTTATTTCCAGTTTGAGTTTTCCCAGCCGCTTCTTACAGTTATTCGATCTGTTCTGCTCATTGTTAGGAAAATCCAAGCACTCTCATCAAATATAATTGTTCTTTTCCAAGAACACTGCGATCACATTTCCTCCTGCGCAAAGTCAGATGGCTATTTTTAGACTCAGGGTATACTGGAACACCGAACAGCAGGTATTTCCAGTCATTTTTCACCAGAAGTCTTTGATGCTTGTGGAAAGATTCAAGTCCTAAATGCACTAACTGGGACCCCAAACTACATCATCAGCTCACTTCATCGTCACCTCATCACAGAGTCACAATGGAGGAAATGGGTCACGTTCAGCACACTTCCTGCTTGTACTTACTCTTTGCAGACTTCCTATTGCAGTGACTGTTTTAATGTCAGCTGGCCTCAGAGCATGAACTGCGGAAAGGTGAAAGACTTTAGGTTAAAAAAAAAAAAAAAAAAAGGCAGTAACCTTGAAAGAAAGTTACATTCACCAGTATACTAAAACATAGCAAAATTGATTAATACATAAGAAGTCTATGCTGATCTTTTCGACCGTCAGTTTTAAATCAGTCAGAGAGGATGAGAAGTTTTACTCAGGTGTTCAGATCCACTGAAATGCTCAGTCATCACGCCAGAAGAGATCACAAAACACCACTGTGAATGATTTAAATAATAGTGGCATCCTATAGCCACTGGTAGGATAGCCACAACAGCAGCTGAAGAAACCAAGATAAAAAAGTAATTTTAAATAGAACAAAAGACTGAGGAGTTCATAGAGCCCACCCTCACTTCAGTCATATCCCACACATACACATCCCCTGAAACAGCTGATTTCTCCCTCAGCCCATTCTCAAATAATTTTGGGAGGGAAAGCCTCTACAGGGACAATCAAACACAAACCTGAAGATGAAGGGGTCTCGGGTAACATCGCCTGTTCACATGAAAACTGGAAGCTTCTTAGAGCCTTTAACATAAAAAAAATATGGTTGATTGCTTAGATCTAACAAGGAAATTTGTGGAAGGAGGGGTCCTATGGGCTCCATTCTCACACAGTACCAAGCTCTTACTCATGTAACAACAATTTTAAAGAGCAATTACAGCTCTGCTAGAAATACGCAGGAACACAGATCTGGACAGCAGCATTTTCAAATTCACTCTTCCAAGACTTGATTCTTTTTGCTCAGTTTTCTTACTGATTGCCATAGAACTGGGCCTGAGCAAACAATAAAATGTGCTGAACACAACCTGTTACACCCATTGCTGCAAAGAGTGAAAGCTTAATCTGGAGGAGGTCATCAGGACAGCTACTGCATGCATCTTCATATGCCAAGGGGCACCCAATGTACACCTCAAAAAGCTACATCTCCAACATGCAACAGGAGAGGCAGAATGAACCAGTTCTGGGCCCTTGGCAACTGTTAACATTCCCATGTGGTCATAGAAAGGACTAAAGAGAAGGGGGGTAAAAAAGAATTGCATTTGAGGCAAGGATGATTGATGGTGATTGATGTTATTCACTTAACATAAGAGACAGCTAAGTACCACGAGGAACATTGTTTAATGCCCTCCTACATCCTGACTCCAGGTATGGTCCAACACCTAGTACTTAAAAAGACAACCCCGCCAGGGTGACTTTGCTAGGGCTTCCCTCATCACTATGACCACGTTTGGCTAGCTACGTAACGGTGAAACCCATATTGCATCAAGGGCCACCACAGTCCACACGCACCCACTAGTCCTCAGTTGGAGGTTTTCAATGCTGCGCACGCCTTGCACCATTATAGCACAAGGAAGAGTTTAGTCTTTTGTTTCTAAAAGAGCAACAGAGCATCTAGGAACAAGTGCTAACCACAATCGATCTACGTACAGGATACGCAACGTAATAACAAACGTCGCTCGGAGAAACCTTTATTTCCTGATTAGGTACTGTAATCTTGCAGCTGCAATGTCACATTGCTGAGTCATTTGCTTTACATTTATTCTTTGCAAAATCGAACAGTTTAGTGCACCAAGCTGTAGTTTTTCTTCTCCTATCTGCCTCGAGGAAGTGACAGTCAGAAGGGTGATGATAGGTGTTGAAAAAAGGAAAAAAAGAGAAAGCTGCACTCATACTTTACCTTTAGTTTCCCCTGATCTTCCAGATTTTCTGCATTACCTTAAAAACATAAAAAAATACTTTAACCTTAGAAAAATACTTTAGAAGACTTAATATACCTAAAATGACAGAATCCTGACAGAAGCAACCTTTTTCCTCTGCCCTACTTTCTGAGAGTGAGGTTCATTCCAACAACCAAATGTATTTTTGTAGTTTTTGCTATACTAGAATAAGCCTTTAGTTATTATAAGCAGGTGAGATCTGTTGAAATTAGTGGAATACAATGAAGTCATACACAGAGGTGACAGACTGCTTGTGCATCTCCTCAACCAACCTCATCCTCCATAGGCCCTTTCTACCTGTTTTCCTCTTCAGCACATTCCATATATCTCAGTAGCTTTGTTTTGTACAAATTTAGAGTAATTTGAACATGTACAAAGTGGAACTCCTTAGAAAGGAGCAGTTCACATTAATCTACATCTTCCCCAGTCAGAAAGCAACATCATGCTGTTGTGAGTTTGCCATAGTGATACAGAAACAGCTGCCATTTCTTCTCTTAGTAGAGAGTGTTGACAGATGAAACAGACAGAAGTCAGGCCTGTAACTATATCAGTAAACATTATTCTCTTTTCTTGAGTATGCACTTGGATTTATACGCATAGATTTTGGGTTATCCTGAAATCTCCACAAAGGTAGCTATGATGTCTGGGTGTGGACCCTCAGCTGAACCTCAAAGCGTGCTCACAGCTGTCCCTGTTTGCCACACTGAAGCCATCAGCATCCAGCAAGTCTCATAACGAGTCTTTCTGCACTTAGAATAATTGTCATTTAACATCCAGGAGCTACATCTGGAATATTTAGTCCTGCTGTGTACTTCTGCTCGTAAATCATTCTTTCCATGTCAAAGACAGAGGAGACGCGGAGGCAGCCCAGCCCAGCAGGTGAGATACACTTATGCATAGGACAGCCAGCAGTGCTCACGCTGCAAGGAGGTGATGTGCCTGGCACGAGCAGGGGGCTCCGAGCAGCCCCTGTGGACATGGGTACCAGAGCACACAGAGGTCAGTACGGTGGCAGAGAGCCACTACTGCTCCCCACAACCACCTCAGTCTGTCTCATGAGCCATACTACGTGACCATCTTCAATAACCATCAGGAACTTCCATGCATTTGGGTTGGTTTTTTTTCCCTACTCGGGTTTCAGACATGAGCTACTTGCAAATTTATATTATTTTTACTGTACTTTGTAGAAGGTTGAGACATTTGCGTGACATTTTATTTCAAATTCATGCTTCTTCCATCTATGTTTTTAGCTGATGCTTTGCTCAGGATGATAACCAGAATCCCAGCTCTGTTGTTTGAGATACTGGAGGCACGTGCAAGGAAGGATTTGTCTGCATCATGCAAATCGGTTGTAGTAACTCAGGATCTTTCAGATTTTTAACACTAATTTCAACTGTATTTGAGAATAGTCCACAGGTTACATTGAGTGAGAAAGAGGATCCAATCCTATTTTTCGGGATTGCAGAGGTGGGGTGTGAGGAGGGGGTGAGTTGGGGAATGGTCTCTTAACATTTCAAAGATTTAAGAACAGCTATTCTTTGTCAAACTGAAGGTCCATCTAACCTGGGATTCTGCCTCTGACAACACCCAAATGCCGATACTTAGGGAAAGAACAATGAAAATACAGGTATAATTCCATGCTCTGTCCTCCCAACTATCTGTGCTGTTGGTCTCCCTGAGCAAGCAGCTACTTAGTGTTGAAGAACTCTGAGACCTTTCTTCTGTGAATTTGTCTATATGTTTTTCTAACTCTTTCACACTTCCGGCTTCCCCCCCAACTCCCATGGCAAAGGTACTTCACCATTTAAGTATGTGTTGAAAAATGCTTTTTCTTGTTTTAATAACTTGATCTGTTTCCTTGTTATTCTTGCAAAGGGTAGTCATTCCCGTGTTCCCAGAAAACTTATCATTTTGCATATGTCTGTCTGTGTTTATCATATACCCATCCATCTTTCTTCCAAGCTGAAGGGTCAGTCTATTTGACTTCATGTGGAAGTTGTTTCCTAAGTCTGAGCACTCTTCCCCTTTACCCTCCCTCCTAGGTTTTTCCACACCTGTTTTGAGATGAAAAGTATAGACAACTGTCAAGATATGGGTGAATTATGGACCTACACACAGCAGCAGAAATGTGTTTTCTATGCTGTTCTCTCCCCGATTCCTGAAATTATTTGTTAACACTGAGCTGATGTTTTCAGATAGCTACGTTCTGTGACCAAGCAGTATCTAAATTAGAGTTCACCATAGCATATGCATAGCTAGAGCAAGTTTAAACTTTTAAGTTTTCATTCCAAGCATCCTGAATAGTTTTGCATCAGCAAGCTAGCGTGCCCCCTTATCCAGATCACATCTGAATACATGGAGAGAACATGCCCCAACACAGATCAATACGAGCCTCTGCAGGTTCACTCTCGTCTCTTCTCACAGTTTGAAAATTTGCAATCTGATTTTTCAGTCCCCAGCTTTTAACCAGGGGCCCACAAAGGTGCCCTCACCCTCCTCACCCTTATACTGTGACAGTTAGCTTCCTTAGGATTTCTTGCACAAAAGATTTGTAGAAACCCAAATACATCCCAGCTGAATAATCAATCAATGGGCACATAGCCATTGTCATGGATTTTATTCATCAATTCCACAAGGAAGCTCCCCTGTTATATCATATTTACTCCCGGTCAGTTCACTCTGTTCTTTAAGCTGCTATCACCAATTTGCCTAGTACAGAAGTCAACATTACTGCTTTTGTACAACTACCACTGCAGTTCCCCACATCCTCCTAACAAGAAACCCATTATAAAAACTGGTTTCACATTTGTTGTCTTCCATTCCTGACACCGGTGCTGACTCAAAAAATAGTTCACACCACAGTTAATATGTAGACATGTTCGTATTTCTGCTTGGCATATTTCCACTCCCTTGGGTGGATATCATCTAATCCTGGCAGGCTTTTTACTATTTGTTGTCAATTTGTTCAAGGATTTGATTGTTCCCCAACTTGTCCCCCACACTGAAAGGCTCTGAGCACAAGGACTTTTTTAAGCTTTTGTGCAGAGGACACCAAAGAAAAAAAAAAAAGAAAAATTAATTAAGCTTTTCTGTTGGGCTTCAGCTTTCTTTTATACACCAGTCAGCCCTACAGGCTCCCTGTTTCAGATGTATTTGAAAAGGATTTATTCTTTTTTATTCCTTTGACAATGATTCATTGTTGCCCCTTGGGTTCATTTTTTTGCTTGGCTGATTAAATTTTAACCTACCAGAGAATATATTCTTTAGTTTTCTTAGTTTACTTTGGATTTATGCTTTCCATACAATGATTATTTTTAACTCTGCCTGCTCCCAATATTATAGTTACTCCCTTACTCTATTCATTTTGTAATTCTAGCTTGTATTTTTAATTTTCTCAACATCACAAAAAAAAAAAAAACCAACAAGTATTTTTCTGACAATTTTCCCAAAATCTGGGAGAAAGATTCTACTCCTTCCTCCCTTGCTTGTATAGTTAACCTGTTTCAGCTAATAATTTTTACAGGCTGCTATCAAGCAACATTTTTTCCTGAATCAAGTTTTCACAGGAACTCCAGTCACCATGCATCTTTTCCCCTAAATTAAAGGGCTCAAAATGTGATCATTTCTTCTGTTTATTTTAGGCACCAAAACCTCCTAACAGTTATTTATCAGAGCACATTATAATCATCTGACAATACTCATCCTCACAGACTACTGGTAAGGTAAAGCACTATTATTGTTTATCATTATTTTCTTACAGACAGAGAGCTGAAGCACAGAGCCGATAAAGCCAAAACATACACAGCATTTTTAGTCCTACAAAACTGGCATATGGCACCACACATGAACTTCACAGACCCGGCATAGGCAACAAAGGCTCCCCCCCCTACCCTGAAATGTGCAGAAATCTGATCAATGACGTCCTGAGTGCCAGGATACTGCCTAACCCATTCACACAATCTTCAATCACTGAAAAGAAGATGATCATAGATATGAAATCAGAGAAAACCTCTGTCCCTTGCTTGAATTTCTGCACCATTTTGGGACAGATCTCGCTGTTAGTCTAATTATTTGATGATGTTTTTCTCATCAGAAAGCTTTAGTGCCCGCCTAAGACACAGTCAGTCCCCAGAACAGTGCAAACCAACGCATGTATCTTTATCGAAAATGATCAAACGTACCCCAGACTACCTGCAAGATCAGTTTTACTCGCAGATTTTCTTCATCCTGCTTCTAAGACTCCTGCTATACACCCACCTTGCAACAACTAAAAATATAGGTTCCTAAATACTGTGTAACTTTAATTTTCAAAGGGCCTTTCAAAACCTACCTTCTGAGGAGAGCAACCAAAGGAACACCAGGCCTAACGATAGCTTCATGATAAACGCCTGTACGAATTGATAATCTTGGAGTGCTGTCTGTTAGACGTTAAGTCTCTGAAGAAAGAAATTATCTTCTTTTTCCTCCTTTATATTTTAACAAATTGATAACTCAGCAGCCATAAAATTTATTAGAATCTTTACCTTTGGAAAGCAAAGTGACAATGGTATCTTATTGCAAAGACAAGTGTGACCTCAGTTTATAAATTTCCCTATCCAAGGGTCAAAGGAGTGCAGAAGCAGCACAGCTTCTCTCGGTTGTTCAGAGGCAGCTGGCCACTTCTCAGGGAGACTCGCAGCAAATACGATGACCTAAATCACATGAGTCAGCTTCCAGCAGGGTCAAGGGTCTTCCAGGCAATACATAACACATTAATTTGTCATTAGCCTGTCTCTAGCAAGCAGGGAAAGAGCCTCTGTTTGTGAGGCAACAAGGCAACTGAGCCCCATGTAATAGCCTACAGCCACCTGAAGAGGAAGGTTGTGTTCTTCCACATCTCCTTCCCTGCCTCTGCTCCTTCCTTGCCTTCAACCAGCCTCATGCTGTGCCTGTCTCTTTTCCACTAGCTCCAGAACCACCAGGTCCTTCTCCAAGCTGATTTGGCTTGTTGAAACTCCAGAAACCCTAAGTTTAACTGGCTGCCAGAGGAATGTGAATAACATGAGAGACAGCACAGAAGAGTGTGGGAGGGTCGTGATCTGAGCGAGGAGAGCAAGCCTCCATTCAGAGCAGCAGCGAGCCATGGTGTAGGGCAGCGCACCTCTGCCTTGTGCTGTGAAACCCTGTCCTCAAGTGAGGCAATGTAAGAGATGTGTCACCTCTCCTGTGTTACCTGAGATTGCAAAGTTCCTGATGGTGGGAGAAGAAGCAGAGAAACGCCAAGGGAAGTAACACAAACCTTTAAGTACCACCAGCCCTGGTAACTGGCACATTAAAGACCACTTCTGCAGCTTCAGCCCAGGGGATGCAGGCAGTTCTTCTGGCAAATTTTCCTTCACTGGGGTATTCCTCATTGGTATTTGCCAAGGCAGAGTACTAGCAGAGAAGCAGGATTGGCAACCCTGTCCTTATCCTGCCCAGGTCTCCAAAACCCTGGCTACGACGCTATTGCAGTAGCCTGGTCATTTCTGCAGATTCAAAGAGCATGCAGAAATGCCAGTTAGACTGTGATACTACACTCCCCAGCGAGACTCTGCTATACCTTGATTACAGTGTCAGCATCAAACCTCTGAAGAACATCCTGCTGTCCTCACACAAAGCACCAGAGAGACCGCTGGTCTCTTCCAAGACCGTTGACACACAGATAGAGCTCCTACATGAATAGTGGGCGAATGCTTAAGTAAATAGCTTAAAATGCTTAAATAAACCACTAACACACCCATCTTGGGTAGTCTAACCCATCCTTCAAAGGGCTGTTTATTTTGGCTTTCTGTTGTTTCATGACTGAAATTTGACATTCTTTGAAGAAACACATTGGAGGTAGATCTTATGCCCACTTTTCAAAAAACAGGAATGTAATATTAATTCTGAACATGAACAGCTATTGTTCAGAGTGACACACGAGGAGGAATCTGCACAGTCAGGGGAAAACCTCCCTCTACCCTTCAAGCCTCCAACCTCATCCCAGCACAAAAATACCATAGACCTCACCAGCACAAGCAGCTACTCACCACAGACATGGCAGCACGTTCAAGTCTGAGAGGGTCGAGCTCGTTCCACTTGGGGATCTCACACCCCGAAGCACAGTTTGATACCCAGGCTCCTTTGACCAGTAAGGTAATGAAAAATTAGAAGCTTACTCGCTGGCAGGGCACCACACCAGCCAACAGGTCCCCTGGTTGGGCTGAGCTGAAATGGAGTTCCCAGGCATATGGGCAGACTGAGGGAGGCCCCAGGTCAGGCTCATCAGGGTCATTGTCACCTGTCAGTCAAACTGTCATTCTCGGGGTGGATGGGAGTTACCTTTGCTGGTTTTTGTCGTGACATACAAGGGGTAGTGTCTGCTTCACTCCTCAATAGAAAGCTCTTATTATCAACAAGTCTGAGAAACACACTTCTTAGTGAGCTGGGAGTGTTTAAAATCCCAGGCAGTCTCTTCCTCACTGTACACCAAGTGAAAGAAGGAAAGGAAGATAGCATTAATTCATACATTTGCCATAAACCACAGCTCCAAGAGTAAGAGTTTAGCCTTTAGACACTGTGACATGCTTCAGAAGGGAAACAGCATTAACTGCAAGGCTTGTAAATCTTCTGTAAACACTCCTTCCCACCACCCAAGCATCAAAATAGCTCCTAGATTGAATAGCAAATAGCAGGTGGCAGTAAAGATCAAAGAAGTTTGCAAAAGGGAGAAGAGAGAATTTTCTCTTAGATGTAGAAGGTGTCAAGAGACGAATTAAAGCTTTTGCATTACTGCAAGGGCAAAGCTGCTTCTCACAGAAGGTATGAAAACCTCCAGACCATGAGTCAATGCCCAGCTGATGGTATTTAGGAATACTCCAAGGAACTGCAGCCATACAGCTAATTACCTAGTGATGAACACAGAGCATCTTGTGCCTTCTCTAAAGTGCCTGCCACTGCTCAGGTGGCACAGGGAGCTGGCTGGACCTTGTAGCTAATCCTGCCTGAATTGTGTGAGCCTTCTTGTCACCTGCCCTGGGTGGAGGAGGCTGACAACACAACTTTACACAGAAGAGCTTTGCATGGAAGATGGTGGCAAAGAGAAGTTTTGTGCCTTGGTATGTTCTCAAGCAAAGGACACATTTCTCATGTCGAGGCCCTAAATAGTGCATAACACCACAAAACCAAAAGTGAGGTCCCAGTTACAGCTTTAAAGTAAGCATCGTCCAAAAGATACTCAAACATATTAGCCAAGCTTCTTGGCCCATTGCAACATTTTTAGGTGGCTTCTAATATACCTAGAGCTTCACCTCTCATACCTGGTATGGGAGCTATAGCTGGGAAAGCCAAGGGATTTTTCTACCTTGTGTTTAAGATTTTCCTTATCTGCACACTTAAATAAGGGGGGGGGGGTTCTGCATTCCTTTTACTTATACAGAATATTGAAAACCAGAAACTCTGACAACCTGCCTATGTTCTCACCTACAGGAGAAGTGTTTTAAAGTACAAAGTAATGAAGCTATGGCTGCACATTAAAACAAACAAACAAAACAACTCCCCCCCAAAAAACAGACACAAAACCCCGTAGCATTCAACCACTCATAATTTAAACTCAGGATGATTGTCACCACAAGCACAGCCTTTTACTGAGTAAGTTAGGGAAGTAGCCCTAAACTGCTAACAAGCAGAGGCCATATATCAGAGGGTAATGTAATCGCATCCACAAAACTATCATATTACACCAGCATAGCAGAGGACTTGTTGTGGAAATACAGAGCAGACTGATTCTCCATTTCATTTGAAGACAAAGCCTGTCTGTGACTTGTGAGTGCTTCAGCTAATCCTACTGTCTAGACAAGACCTTAGACCTGAATTTTTTATTTAGGAAGCATATCCCTGAATTGTTCCACCTACGAGACTCCCCCCATCCATAATGGGTAGAACATTTATAGCACTGTGAAACCATTGGGAGGAAATCACACGCAAGAGCGAGACATTTCACGTTTCCTCGTGATGTTGTGCCACCACCTCCGGTTGCCATGCCTCACGCTGCTGGCAAATTTAGTGCACGCTCTGGGCCTAACCAGCAGCTCATCCTCCACAGGAGGGTTCGGGTATGCAAGCAGAGGGTGAGGAGATGAATTGAAGCCAAGGGCAGCCAGGGACAGGAATCAGAGGGCAGCAATTCTGCAGCAGCGGGCAGGAGAGCTGCACAGCTTAAAGGAGGCTGCTACCACCTGCTGGAGACAATGCAAATACTCAAGGGGAAAGAAGAAAACAAACGTTAATTTAGCCATTTCGGGCAGGAATTGGAAAGCACCGCTCTGCATATGGGCAGGTTACTGAAAGTGGCCAAAAGGCCTTGTACTACTTGGTGCCTATCTTAAAAAAAACCCCAAGCTTCTGGAGCTGCAGACAAGGAGGATCTAAATTGTTTCTGAAATTGCTTTAAAAAAGAAATACCTGTTAAAAAATGCAAACACAAAGCCACAAAATCCTAAAGTAATTTTTTTTAAGCTCCGCACATGACTGGAGCAGTGGGCTCTTCACGTGGACATTTGGTATCAGCAGAGCTGCTACAGAAACCTAAGCTGTGGCACTAAATAAGTAAATAAGCAAGGTCACCGCTGAAGTTATACCCGTGTTTTGGATGAGCTATGAAGCAGCAGCCTCCTGCAAATACCCAGCAGTAGGTGAAGGCAGCAATATTACAATGAAACCTCAGATCCAACATTAATAGGTGAATGAAACTCAAATTTTCTTCCTTGTACCTGCAGGAGGGCGCAACCTCCCACACAGATTGACTGCTTGGCAAGGGCACAAGCCCTTTTAGCCGCCGACCTGAGGCTAGCACCAAAGTAAAGCACAAAGTCCATTTCCACAGGCAGTCCCCGGCGCTTCTGGGAGGCTGGTGGTACCCCTACCTGCCTTTGCAGCTTGTACAGCTGGCAAAGGTCCCTCATGCCCCATCGCCTGTCACAAAAACCCGGTGTACCCACACAGTGAAAGCTGGAGCTGCTCCTCACTGCCTTTTCTAGCAGCTCTGAGCCTTTGATAAAGACAAGCTGTAGATCATGCCATAGGCTGAAATCCCCTCTGCTCCACAGGGGCAGGAGCCCCGGAGCTGTGGGCTCCTGCTACTCATTGCCTTTCTGCGGGCCAGCTGAGGCCTGATGGTGGCTGCAAGCCAGCTGAAGGCTCTGAGTGCCCAGAGAACAGCAGAAGTCAAGATTTAGAGATCCTCTGCTAAAGACTCTTTACTGACGTTGCTGTAGCGTGAGGATTTGCTTGAGTCTGTAGGCAGCAAGAAGCTGGGGACCAGATACTTCCCATGGCCTCATCTTCAGCTGGCCTCTCAGTTATCAGATCAGGAGATAATGTTCATTTCTGGAGAGCCCTGTTTACAGCCACAGTCTTGGGAGAGTCTGTCAGTGCTACCACAGCCTTGACAGAGAGGCGCTGGCAGGAAGGCAGATAGCAAAGGGAAGCAGTCTGTCTGCTTCTGATAGACAGTGATGGCGTTTTAGAGTAGGGACCAGAAAATGTAGGCTCTCTTCCTGTGAGTCTCTGGGTGAGTTCCTTCAGTCTCATATCCAAAGTACATAATTCTCAAAGATTTGCATGGAAAATGGGCACCTGAATAAATACCTCTGTGAATTGAAGCCCAGGTCTCAAAGCGCCGTGGTCCTCTATAAAATAGAAACACTAGTATTCCCTTTCTCCCATTCTTTTCCATTAAGTAATAAAATTCCCAGAGCAGTGCCAGCTTTTTGCTGTTTGTATTCACGCCACAAAGGGGCTCTGTTTTCAGTCAGTTCTGTAATTGCAGCAACCATGTGGGAAGCTCCTGACTCCCCTGTGCTCTCTGAAGCTCTTCCCACATGAAGGTACAACACACAAAGACTCCGTGGGGTCAACCTGTCTAGGTGCCATGGTGTCCCAGACTTCCTAGTCCATCTACCCACATCCCAAAAACCCTCTGTTTACCTGACTTCCCCGCAGAAGTTTGTTTCTCAGCCTGCATCTACATGTCAGAAAACATATCCCTTTGACCTCAAGAGCCAGTCCCAGCTGTGCTATATTCCTTTTGTATCATTAACGCTTGTGCTGCCCTTCAAAAAGAGACTACCAAGTGGTAATAGGGTGGATGAGATGGGAAGAGGAGGTTAAGGCTGCTTTTCCTCATGAGGGATGAGGCTGTTTGACCCTTCTGGCTGCGGTTGCACCAAACACTTACAGACCTTTGAACAGTCCTTGAGGCCAATCAGTTTTCATCCATATCCAGCAGAGGCACCTGGAGCCAGGAGCTTATGGCTCAGCATGCTCCCTTTACATACTTTACACACCGCAAATTGCGGCAAACACGTCCTCCCACCGTAGTGTTCACCATCTATGCAATGCTCTGAGCTGCTCTCGCCTGTTTTGTGGCTAAAAGGGCCAAACACAGGCCGTCCAGGTGCTCTGTGTCTTCTTGCTCACCGTTTTTTTCACCCAGTGAGTGGAACCACGTTGGGGCAAGCCTGGAGGTAACAGATTCAGTGCTTAGAGAAGTGGGTTAAAAGGCCTTTGGACACAGGCATGCTTATTTTACTTAGGGACCATACAAGGACAAGGAGCTAAAGCCTTCACTAACTGTACAGAGGTGCTTACAGAAGCTAAATTTCCTTTTGTGAGGCAAAGAAATCACAGGCGAACAACAAGCAAACACCATCAAGTCAATCTTAAACCCAAAGTCACACACCCCTCAACACTCCAGAAAGGGGAGCGGCTACCTGGGCATAAAATAAATAGGAGGGGTGAGCATACAGAAACAATAGAAACCAGACTGGACTAGAAATATTTACAGTCCAGGGCGGAAAGGAATATCACTGTTCTGCCTGGAGCACATGGCCCAGGTATGGCCAGTTGTCCTGAATGACACGTTTGGAGGGTCACGCTTGCTTTTGCCAACGGTAACTCCCATAGTTGCCACCAGAGGACACCAAATTCCTACATTTTCACTCCGGAACACACCATGTATCCGGACCCTTCGGCTGAGAACAGGGAAAAAATGTAATGCCAGTGGAGTTGTAGCTCCAGTCCTTTGGAGGGGAAGCCCAAGCCAGGCGATTCTTAATAAGACCTATGGTTGTCCAGTTGTACAACTACACAAGAGTAGTTCCATATCCTCCCTTACAGTCAGAAGCCATTTTCAAGCTTGCATATTTTCACGCTTTGAAGACCACTAATAATACAGAAAATATCAGTGATTCAAATCAATGCTAAATGATCGGAGACCAAAAGCCACTGCCAGCTGAACAGATGCTCTTATTCCATATTTCCATTGAAAGAGCCTTCCAAAATTCACAGCTTTGCCAGGCTTCAGCCTGACATTTCAGCTGAATATTGCAAGAATGCCACCAAGTGCTAGAAGCCTTTGTTTTTAAGACGGAAAGGCTGGGCTCTGGAACCAGCTATGGGTGCAGGCATGGGCCTGTGCATAGGATTTTCTGAACAATTAATCTGCGCATTATTATTTCAAGTGATCTCAATAAATTGCAAAAGCTGCTCAGAATCAACTGGATAAAATTCAATAAAAACACAACAAAGTACTATGATTGGGTAGGAGAAATTAAGTGCACAAATGAATTACTTGGAATAATTGGTTAAGCAGCAATACTACACAAAAGGATCTGGAGGAATTAGAGTGGATCATATAATGAGTCAACAGCATGTTGCTGTTGCAACAAAAATATTTCTTTTGGGATATGTTAATGGAGTGTCATAAGTATGTCACAGAAGGTCATTATTATGCTTTATCCCAAAAGAGTGATCACCGATGCTAAAAGTTGTGCCAAATTTGGGGCATCAGCGCTTTCAGAAAGATGGAGTTTAGAGCAGACCAGCCAGCCCAACAGGAAGCTTAAGAAACCCTGAGGAAAGCTGGATTGACTGGGGGAGCTTTTTCCAGGAGAGAGGAGGAGAGTGAGGACGGCTGACCCCAATGCAGGGGGCTGTTCTAGCCAGCAGCAATTATCATCCATCTGTTTTCCCTGGCAGCTCAGAAGAAAGACACGCAGAGGGGTCCCAGATCAGCATGGAACAAAGACAGACACTAAACCCCAGACTAGTTTGGGATTCATCTCAACAGGTATCTCTGTTTTTCTTACGTAAGAGGGAAGGCATGCGGGTGGGGGATAGGAGGGGTCACGAGTTTTGATGTGACTGTCAGTGACAACCTGGAAACTTGCTTTCAGGTGAGGAATGGTCCTTTTAACACAACAAAGTGGCACGCCCAGGAGTGCATACACAGACCACACCTACTGGAGCCAGCTTCCACAGGGTTGTTTGTACAGCAAGCAAAGGAGAAGATTGGAGATGAAGCTTCCTTTTTGTCCATTCCTCCAGCAGGTAAACCTGACCTTATGAGTAGTATGGCAAGGCTGTTCACATATTATTGCTTTCTGCAGCTCCTGGGGATCTTCATGGTCTCACTAGTCTCACAGCTGCTGTTAGACTCCCTCATCTTAGACGTGGTTTCCACCAAGCCACTTAAGCAAATTTGGTCATGTGCCATTCGGCAAAGGTCTTAAACACATGCCTAAATTTAAGTATGAGCTTCAAACGAAGTGTGTGTTGAATGACTTTTGCAAACAAGGCCTTAACCTTAAAAAACACACATAGATAAAACATCTGTTCACTAGCTAGGTTCAAACACTTTCCTCGGACTCCTTCAGGTCGAGTCTACCACCCCTCTGACACTGAAATAGATGCCTTGCATAAGAAGACTCTCTTGCTTCCTCTCTGCTGTAACTCATCAGCTCTTCCCTGCTCCGGGGCACGTACCTCTAGGGACAGATGAGATCTATTCCTGTTTGTTACTATGCAGAGCTAGATCTCAGCAGCAGCGATAAAGGCCCTTGCACATCCTAGCTTGCTTTCTGATACTTCCCTTTTCTCTGGAATTCGTACTGCTCGCCCGCCCTCGCTCCCTGCCCCCTTCCCCGTTTGCTCATACTTCTGGAAAGATGACTGAAGGCTAACTAATGAGTAAGACGCTGCTGCACGTCATTGCCTGTCTGCTGCAAGAAGGGGTGAACAAGTTCGTTTGTCCACAGGTTAAAGCGAGGTTGACATCCAAACAAAGAGCATGTAATTGAGAGACCAAGCAGTGGGAAACCTGCCCTCTCTTCTCTCTCGTCTGGGGCACTTATTTTCTCTTGTTTTCTTCATTGCGTACACCATTTTATGCCTGCACAGCATCTTTCAAGCAAGGATCTCAAAGGGCTTCGCAGACCTTAATTAAACCTCATAAATCCCTAATTGATAGATGAAAATTCTGAGTCACAAAAAAGGTGAAGTGATGTGCTCATGGTGAAACAGTGAGTCAGTTGCAGAGCTTGGAGCAGGGCTGTGGTGATCCCAGTCCGGTACTCAGCATCTTCCCCACTTGCCAGACTTTACAGAAGACATAGATCTGATGGGAGAGCAAGTTCAACAGCCACCTGACGCAGCCCCCAGTGGCCTTTCAGTCACTGGCTGGAACAAGCATCAATGCCGTTTGGTACTGCAGTTCCCAGAACTGGCTAAGAGTGGTGGACAGGTTGCAGGAGTACTGTATAAACCGGGAAGAGCCCCAGCCGCCCTGCTCCCAACTGGCTGCCACCTCAAAGCCTGCCTGGGGCCCAGGGCCTGGTTAATGGCCGTTTCCAAACCCCCAGGTAGCAGCCATGGGACAAAGCCAGACCCTTCGCCCTCCCAAAACGGCAGCCTGGCAAGGGAGGGTCTTCATGCCCTGAAAAATACCTGTAGGAGCAACGTCAGAGCCGGTTTTGGGTTGGCGCAGGGGCCCTCCATGGACCCATGGGGGCACAGCACAGCCTACGCTCAGGGCCCCGGCCGATGCACCCGAGCCATCTCCTGGCTGTTGGGTGGCCCCGGGGCAAGTCCCTTTTCTCCTTCGTTTCCCTCCCCAGCCTTTGTTTTCGTGTAGGCTCAGCAGGGCTGGGACCTTCCCGGCTGGGCATTCACATGGTGTGGCCCTGGCCAGGCCCGGCTGGGCTGGTGTGGCCCTGCCCGCCCGGCCCTGCCGCCCGGCCCATCTCGGTGCCAGGCAGCCGGTCCCTCTCTGTGGACATCGTCACAGGCTGCTTTCCAATTATAGCATTTCAGGGCTGCGACCGTGTTTAATTGTCTGAGTTTTATAAACACTAAACGGCCTTGGCTGACGCCCGAGTTAATGATCCCCTGCAGAAGCGACTTTGGCCAGCCGGCTCCCAGCCATGGCCCTCACCACACCCACCAGAAAGGGTCAATTAAAAAAAAGACAGGAGAGGATAAAAACGCAGAAATGCAACTTAAAAAGATGATGCTGCATCTGAGGAAATGACACACAACTCCCTCCTATCTGCCAGTGGTGTGCGATGCCGCCGCTGAGCTGGGCTCTCCTGAAGGCACCAAAGAGCGGCGTCTCTGCCCCTCAAACCCTCCTGCACGAAACAGCACCTGCCCACGCCTGAGCACCCCTTCCCACCGTCCTGGTCACTGCCCGGACAAGGGTCCGACAACGGCAGAAGACCTGCAGTAGGACAAGCAGTTTGATTCACCTACCGCGTCAAACCCATGTTTCATTCCCTCAGGTTTTTCCCCCCTGTTAATATCAACAAAGAAAAAAACAAACCAACACAACCCACCTCAAAAATGCAAACAGAATGAAAAACCCCACAAGAGTAAATAGCCAAGGCTTTTATGTTAATGCAAGAGTCGCTGACAGCATCAAAACAAAGGAAAAATCTCTGGGTCAAATTTGCAACTGATGTAAATAAGCCTATTGAGTTTCAGTGAAGAGCACTGACTTTCATACAGTACGTATATACGTACATATGCTCCCTTCGGCCCCCTCTGCTAATGCATCCCAGCTCGGTGGCACGAAGGACACTGGAATGGGAGCAGACGACACTCCGGTATAATTTGTACATATGCACCACTGAAGCTGGGCATTTCTGTTTCCAAAAAAAAAAAAAAAATACTAAAACCGGGCGAGCGCGCAGCTGCAAGGCGGCCTGGGTAATTGTGCAATGCTGGGAACTCTTAGGTAGTTAATAATTATACTCAACCTTCGGTCTAGTTCCTAACAACACCCCTAGGCGTGTCGCTCTTACAGAATAAGGGCACACGCCCTGCTGTGTCTCCTTGCTTAACAGGAACACAAAGTACAGTAGTAGGAGGTGTTTCCTTGAACTCTGAACAATTGGACATTTAAGGATTAATTACTGTTAAGGAGCTTTGGACTGGCAAACACACTAACTCAGCTCTTGGCTGCGTCTCCCAGCCAAGTTCTCTCAGTCATCCTAATTAGACATTCTGATACCATCTTTAATTATATGATCTCACATACTATTTTTTTTTTCCCTTCTTCTTTTATTTTTTCTTTCCTTACACTGAATCCCTGTCTTGCGCAGCACGCTGAGCGGGCAGAGCACGCAGGGGTGAACCGGCGGCGAGGAAGGCGCCCGGCTGGGTGTCGCTCCCCCTAGAATCGTGCGGTGGGGTGGCAAAGACCATGCACCCCTGGGACCCGAGGCGGCTGGGACCCGAGTTCCCCGCACTGCTGAAAACACCCCGGGTCTTTCACAAGAGGGAGGAAAACGTCGAGCCTGCCGCAGCTCCCTCGCTGCTGTGGGCAAGATGGGACGTATACTGTATTTGTCGGTATTGACTGCAGCCTGGCTGGAAAAAACCTGCGCCGAGCGGTGTCCCGCGCCAGCCACAGCGAGTGCGTGTGCGTGCACATGTGTATACACACAGGCTCTCCTGTACACACCTTGATCTTGTTGAAACAACAGGAGGAGCATAGTCCATGTTACTAATGTTTTTCACCTTTGTAAACACAGTATCGCTGGGGCGATGCTCCTGCGTCCTGACTTGCAGCACCCAGTGGTGCTGCGGGCCTGGCGCCCTCCCATCCCCCTTGCCCCAGCACCTGCCAAAAGCTGCTGAAGCTGCTTCACATTCAAGCTGGTCCTGTCGGTCTGCAACATCCTTCCTAGGAAGGGACCTGGCTGCATCCGAGAGTCACTAACCCAGCGTTGCCTTGGCTTCTGTAGGTTTGCTGCCCACCCTCCCGCAGCTCCCCCTTCCCCCAGATGCAAGGAGGGAAGTTTTGGGTGGCGTGCTTTCAACTGAAACGCTGCTCTGCTGAGCTGGAAACTCAGCATACCCCGAGGTCAGCCGAGGTTCACTAAGCTGAGGAACTCCTTAAATGGTATAGTCTCAAAAGCCGGCTCCCTTCGTCTTTGCAAGCAGCGCAAAGGATGGGCGAGTTCTCAATGGGACCCTTTTCAAAATGCTGGACCCCCAACCTTGCGTGAACATGAGGGCAAGGAGAAAGCCACAGCCTCCCTGCTTTCCGCAGTACCAGCCTGCTCCCGGGAAATGGCTCCAAGATCCACCCCTGCCTCCACCTGCCAGAAGAACTGGTTGGCCTCAGCAGGGAGAGTGCATGGCAGCCGTGCTCGCACTGTGCTTCTGGGGCTGGCGAGGCTGGCACGCACCCCGGCAGGGTCTCTGCCCATCCGCCTCTAGGGTCTGGGCTAGCCTGCAGGCTTAAGTGCCGCTGAGTGCTTCGCCGCCTCTTCCAAAATCAGGGAGGACAAAAGGAAGACTTGACTGTCCCAGGCAGACAGCAGTACCCCACACAGGGAGGAGCCCTCTCCTCCCAGCTCCTTGGCGTTCCTCGCTGATTCAGAGTCAACATAATGGGGCCGAGATGGCGCCATTGATCCTGCTGGGCAGGCGGAGCCACTGTATGGTAGGGATTAGTAATGGCTTTCTTCCCTGTGGCACCAGGTCACAGGATTCAGCCTTTCATACAGCCCCGTGGTGGAAACAGTCTTCCTCCCTCCCCACCACCAGAAACGTGCCTGTGGAATGTCCTGGGGAATGGAGCAATGGCAGCAACTGCACAGGGAAATTAAGAGTTGGAGCCAAGTGAGGAAAGAAAAACAAAACAGGGACCAGACAGTCACCACGGGTGTAGAACAGACCTACCCTGCCAAGGCAGCCAACCATAAACTCTGAAGAGCAATTCACTGGGAGGGTCCTTCCTTCCAGCACCCTAGGACAGGCATGTCCATGCAATCAAGGACCTCCTACATTCAAGGTACCTCTCTGGGGGGCTGTGAGTTGCCAAGACCTTCACTGTACAGCTCCTTCTGCTCTGTGCTACCACAGCACAACCTTGCTCCTCGAAGCTGCCTGGGGATGGCCTGGGCAGGGGTGTCTGTGGCTCCAGAAAATCCCCACCTCTACCTCCAACAGGCGCAGAGGGGTGGAAGGGCATCACTCCAGGATGATGACCCAATCCCAGCTGCCAGCACTGGCAGAAGAACACGCATGAGGTCAAGGGAAGCACCTGAAGCCAATGTTTTGAAGGTGTCACTCTCCTTCCTTTCCTATTCTCTCCCTTTCACCACAGACAGTGTCACAGGCAGATCTCCATTTCCTTAGCTGCCAAAAGAGAAGATAATTAGATACCAGTATGGCCTCGGAACATTGCTCAGAGTAGAGATTTAATCACAGTCCTTGTGGCTCATAATCATGATGTTCAATTGGAGGCTACAAAAGGCAGCTAACGTCTCCCATCACCCCCATGACCTTTAGCAGCCAGGGAGGAGTGGAGGGGTGCAGCCCTCCAAGTCAGAATCAGCCTAGAAGGAAGGCTCCAGCGGCCGACTCCTGCTGCATGAGGCTCCAGTGCTGGCGCCCTGCCCTAAGCCCTGGCTTTGAGGGGTTGTAGCAGGGCTGTGCCTGGCTAGACCACAGGGCCATCTTAGACGTGGAGGGATCGTGAGCTCACCTTTCCCCCTAGATTACTGGAGACACGCATGGGCCTCTGGCATGTAACGTTTCTTTTAAGCCCACAGGCTGGCGTCTGCTGCTCTACCCTCATTAACATGAGATAAACAGTTTCCAGACTAAGTTAAGTGCATTTCAGAGTAGTAGTATGATGTAAGCAACTGAAATAGGAATTAGGCGAATTAGAGCATCCAGTGCTTGAATAACTCGAGCTACCCAAAGGAAAAAAACTGACGTATTTCTTCCCTTTGCCCAAAACCAGCATCATCTCCTGCTGTGGCCGCTCACATCAGTAATCACCAGCATGAGGGTATGTCATCATTGGGAGCCACTGATGAATTTGCCTGAGTCTGGGAGCCCAATTAGGGTTACAGAAAGGGGATGGGGGGCCAGGGGGAGTGTCTGTGCTCAGCTGATGGATTGTGCCCGACTCATGAGCTCACCTAGGATCACCGGCTGCAGATCCGTATTTACCTTTCCAAGGAACTTGAAAAGCAACTTCTTCCCGAGAGAGGAAAAAGGGTAGGAGAGCCTGTGAAAGGCAAGTAGGCAACAGTTCCTGGCACTGCCTGTGAACTTGCGGAGCTGTACAGTCATTTGTGGGATGCAGGCTCTGATTACGGCCATGTAAGGCCTGTCTCCCTCTTTTACCCCCCACTAGTCTGTGGAATGGAGCATGCAAAATAAAAAGGGAAATCTGAGACTCACACTGCGGCAGGCTGAACAGTTTACATTCTTGTCTGCCATGATATCCTCCTCCCAGCTTAGTCCTTATCTGTTTGACCTCGTATAGCCAGCATCAAAAAAGCTGATATTTAGTACAGAGGAATTCTGGAGTTCAAATGAGATAGCACTGCAAGGGGGAAAGAAATACGCTTGCAATATACTCTTTCTGAACTACGTGAAATCAAAAGCAGAAACGCAGAATGGTTGAGTTGGTAGGCACCACTGGAGAGTGTCTGGTCCACCCCTCTGCTCAAGCAGGGTCAGTTACAGCAGATTGCTCAGACCCATGTCCAGTCAGGTTTTGAACGTCTCCAAGGATGGAGACTCCACAAACCTCCCTGGGCAACCTATGCCAGGGTTTGATCACCTTCATAGTGAAAAAGTTATTTTTATGTCCTCTGTTGCAAATTGTGACCATTGCCTCTCATCCTGTCACTTGGTACTACCGGGAAGAGTCTGACCACATCTCCTTAGCTCCCTACTCCCATCAGATATTTACACACTGTGGTAAGATCCTTCCTGAGGCTTCCTTTCTCCAAGCCAAACAATCTCAGCTCTCTCAGCCTCTCCTTCCAGCCTTGCCCTTGTCTTCATTAAGGAAAATCTTCCCAAGGTGTCTTGGATCTCACTACACTGGAACACGCATGAAAAAACTTCTTTTAAACCTCAGTCTTGTGAGACTGTGCCAGCAACTTCCACCCAGGTTGATAATCTGTCTGTATGGCTCCTTGTGCTGACAATGGCCAAGCACTGCTGACTGGGGGCCTCACTTCTGCTGCGTCAGAGCAGAAAACACTGGACTCTTGCAACTGAGTTCAAGAGCTTGTTATGACGACATGAAACTTCAGGGGGATCAGGTCACAGACATCAGTATGAGTAGGACCGTAAGCTGGTGTGTTTTTTTTTAAAAAATGCATCATTTGTTCCACTTCGGGGTATCTGATGCAATAACTGTGTCACAGTTTTCCTCTGTCACAGCCTTCCCACATGACAGTGGAAACATCACTTCAAACCAGCATTCTGGATGCTCTCCTTTCCCCCACACTCCCACTCCAGCTCCGCTTGCCATTAAGCTTTCTTCAGGTTTAGCACATGCTTATTCTTTCCATTGACTGCAGAATTTCTACAGTGTTCCTGTAGATGCTCCTGCATATTCTAGACCAAATTAAAAAAGTAAAAAAAAAAAAATTAAAAAAAAAATCACCAAAAGCCTTCATCTCACAGCTTGCCATCTCTGGCATGATATGTTCAGGTCACTCCTCTGGGCTTTTTCTTGCCACAAAAGCTCTGCCTCAGGTAGGATCTCCCCTCCACTGAATATCTAGGAAGACCAGGCTACCCGCACATGCTGCCTAGAGACATGAGCCAGTTCTTGGTACTCCACTAAGAAACGTGACCATGAGGAAAGTCCAGAGATGAGTCTTGCATCATGGGAAGTGGACAGGCAAAAGAGAATTCCCTATTCTCTTAATTTTCACGGAATCACACAGAATGGTTCGGGTTAGAAGGGACCTTAAAGATCATCTAGTTCCAATCCCCTGCCATGGGCAGGGACACCTCCCACTAGACCAGGCTGCTCAAAGCCCCATCCAGCCTGGTCTTGAACACTTCTAGGGATGGGGCATCCACAGCTTCTCTGGGCAACCTGTTCCAGTGCCTCACCACCCCCACAGGAAAATAATTTCTTCCTGATCTTCAATCTAAATCTCCCCTCTTTCAGTTTGAGGCCATTACCCTGTATCCTATCATTACACTCCCTGATAAAGAGTCCTTCCCCATCCTTCCTGTAGACACCCCCTTTAGGTACTGGAAGGTCACTATAAGGTCCCCTCAGAGCCTTCTCTTCTCCAGGCTGAACAGCCCCAACTCTCTCAGCCTGTCCTCATAGCAGAGGTGCTCCAGCCCTCTCATCATCTTCATGGCCCTCCGCTGGACCCATTCCAACAGGTCCATGTCCTTCAATTTTGTCTCTCCTCTCTTAATTCTTGTACACCCTGAAGACATCACTTGGATGTGTGCCGATCCTGATGGAAGAGTTTTTGGTGCAGATGCCCCTCACATATTTTCTTTGCAAAAGGAACGAGTGATCTCTCTTACAGCATGACTCTGCCCACCACATAGGAACACACAGATCCCTCACTTGCACGTCAAGGTCTGGGCATCACAGGGTGGAGTGAACCTGTTTCAGAAGGAGGGGAAATCCCCTCCGTGAAGTGGAGATCTAAAACAAGATGAGTAAGTCAGGAAAAACACAATTTCCATGTGAATGTGGTAGAATTTGGCCTCCCACAGCTAGAAGACTAGTAGGAAACAGTTTGTTCTGCTGTGTAATTTCATCCTTCAAAACCAAATTATAGTAACTGGTGCGGACATTCCAGCGTCTGCGAGCTAATGATGATAAAAGGTAGTCTCAACCGGCCAGTGCTGGGAGAAAATCAGGTGGGAGGCCCAGCCTCGCAACCAGCATTTGTAGACAAGCAACGTTAAGACCTTTCGAAGGGTGCCGTCAGCAAACAGGAGCTCAGGGAGCACTTCAGGTGGGAAGGAGGCAGGCAAGAACGTATCCATTCTTGCTAGCCTTTTTTTTTTTTGGGAGGGGGGCGGAGGGGGGATATGCTGCCAAAGGAGCCGGTTTGACAAAATCGAGGCTGGGTGCCTCTGTGCACCAGCGTAATGGGAAAGCCCTTCGCGAGGCAGGAAATCCTGGAGGCACTCCCCTTAGAGAAAGCTTGTGTGCTGTAGAAGATCAAATGGGGACTCCCCCATGCCTGAGGCCTGTGGAGGTAGGTATTAAGAGATGATGCTCTTGTGTCCTTTGGCATATTTGCTTATAATTGCCATGCCCCCCAGAGTAACTGCTTTTTCCTTTAGCCCCACCAGGACAAGTACATTTGGAAAATGCCTCCCAAAGGCTCCTTCTCACCCACTCATCCTTGACCCCATAGGGCACCCTAAAGCTGTCTCTGGCTCCACAGCCCCAACCATCCTGTGTCAACTTTGTGTCAGCTTTCCTACAGTATGGATTCCTGACCCCTGAGCTCACTTGACGCAGGCATGTGCCTGTATTCCCTGTTCCGGTGACTGATACCTTCAGCATTCCCCATGACTTCACAAGTATTTTTCATACACCAGCCACATAACTTACTCCAACATCTCTCATCTCCTTCCCCATGGCACTGTGAGAACACTGGGGTTAAAAAAATAAAAAATAAAAGGGAGGGCAAGGGGGAAGAGAGAGGGACAGGGACAAGCAGGAAGCCAAAGCAGACATTACTCCTAAGGAAACCCATGAGTAAGGAGCAGCTTGGCCTGGCGCCACCTTGGCTAGCCATGACTCACCTAATATCTCCTACCCACCACTGTTTGGTTTGGTTTTTTTTAAACTCAAATATGACATCCTCCACTCCTAACCTGGCATATCTGGGCTCCTTCCACTCCACAGACTGCAGCTTTTCCCAGGTAAGCAAGGGAATCCCATCTTAACCTCCTCCTTACTGCCAGTGAAGCAACCATGCTCTCCACCCCATGTCTTCAGAGGAGAAGCTTTCAGTCATTCTGGCTGAGGAGGTGGATTGAAAAAAAAAAAAAAAAGCAAAAAACACAACTAATAATAAAGTCACCTCAGCACGCATTTTCTAGCTCTATTCCCTTTCCTTTTGAAGCCAAGATGAAAGGATTAATGCACTATTTGTCTTTTAGCCCAGGTGGTCCGCTCTGCTAGCCTCTGCCCCATTTACCATTGTTGCAGCTAACAGCTGTCTGGATTGCAGCTGCTCTAATGAAAGAGGCCCTGAAATGTGCTACAGCCGGGCACCTGGCAATGCTGTACCCATTTGTTCATAGTGAAGGAACATGCGAGCTTTTAATTGTTCATGGCAAAGGGAGCTTTTTAATGACTTCAATTAACAGAGAGAGAAGAACTCCAGTTAGCTCTTGCTATACAAAAGAGTGTCCACAATGTCATTAAAACAAGATTTACAAGTGTCATAACTCTCAGCAGCATAGTCAACAATACAGCCAATCATTACAACTGAGCACCAAAGGAGAAGGGGGGGAACATCACACCACCGAGTAATGGGGGCAAAAGAAAGAAGTAGTGGGGGGGGAAAGGTGCAGAGGAAAAAAGAAAAGTCATTTTTTCCTTTTCAGTCTAAATTGATTTTATTCTACAAAATGCTACTCAGTTAAAATTGTAAAAGCAAAACCATTTTAATACGTTCTTTCTTTCATAGCAGCAAGCTTTCTCTAACAAGCTTTTTGTTTTAGTGCAAATACTGTAGGCCTGTATTACAGTAAAATAACAAGAACAGAAGAGAGACAACACCAGAGAGAATGCCTCAGAGCTGAGATTCTCTGGGACTGCAAGAACGATATCAAGATCACAATGAGCAAAGAAAGGTCCCAATTCAGCAGTCACCTTTAAGAACCTCCTTGGCAGAAAAGTATTTCACCGCAGACAAAAAAAAAAGAAAAACCATGATCTAAAACTTTTGAGTTAAAAAAAAAAAGATA
The DNA here is from genome assembly GCF_964199755.1 of Larus michahellis. Taxonomy (NCBI): domain Eukaryota; kingdom Metazoa; phylum Chordata; class Aves; order Charadriiformes; family Laridae; genus Larus; species Larus michahellis. The sequence continues at coordinate 36,010,611 of NC_133898.1, forward strand.
ATGGTGCCCCCAAACCTTCAATAATCCTCATGGTCGCCTACTGATCACTGAGGCTTGATTCCACCTCCAACGCCCACTTTGCAGCAGCAAAATGCTACTGATGCTTTCAGTTTGCTCCCAGGAGAGTGGAATCAGAATTAGGCCCTTTCTGTATCTGAGGATCTTAAAGTAGACTTTAGTGACACGAGTAACTTATCGCTCTAATAAAGATGCACTATCCCTTATTGATGTTACTTTGAACTACACAGTATATCAAGATATATACAACACTTTATCCTCTCACTGAGCAAAAACAATTGGATACCTATTTTCTACACATTTTAATATGGTTTTAATATCAAGTAACCACAAACAAGAAAGTGGAATAACCCTTTAATCATACAGGATAGGAGGGGAACAATTAAGTAAAACAGGATGGGATTTTATTATTATCTTCTATTCTGAGATTTGTCCTCAACTCCACCTACTGTTCACAGAGGAATGATAATGCATCTTTAGAAACATATCTCTTTTTACATTTTATACAGACAACAACAAAACCCAGAATCTTTTATTGAAAGAATCAGAAAAAAAAAATTAACCTAAAAAAAGAAGAAGATTGGAGTATTTTTAATGCTTTCTTTATTATATCCAAGTCTTGAACAGAAAAAAAAAAGATGTAAACATGATAAATAAATAAGAAATAAAACGTAGATTGTTCCCCCCACCTCTTAAAATGTTTGACTTGGCCTTCCTAATGAAAATGAACTTGTAAGTGTCATAAGAATAAGATTTCTTACATTTCAGAAGTCTTTTTTAGAAGGAAAAAAACCCCAACAAACCAACAACAAAAAGAAAAAAAAAAAAGAAGCAACAACCAAACACCAGGAATGTGAGTTGGGAGGATGTTAAATTAATGGCGGGCAGATCTGCTGGAGCAGGCACAAGACGGCTGCCTGCCAATAAATAAGATACCAGGGAGGAAGGGGGTGTCTTCGGTTTGTTTTCATTTCGTTTTTTCTTTTCATTTAGGATGAAGGCCAGGTGGATCCTACATACAGTAAGCAGCAAAATTAAAGGTACAGATGAACTAAATAGATCATTTAAATAATAATTATAAAAACACAACAGAGGGCTACTGTCCCCGACATGTTGGTCCCAAATCCCATCACACCACCAGCAGTTTGAGACTTACCCAGTCTCCACGCCTATGAGAAAGGGATGGATGAAGGCAATGCCTCAACCGGGAAGGAGGGCAAAACTGGAATGGCAAACATCACCTGGAAGCTGAATGTCTCCTTCAATGCAGCTGCTGCTGCTCCTCCCAGTTTGGCATTGATTAATTTAAGGTGTTACTAGAGGCTTCATCGGGCTAGTCACTAGCGGGTTGACCCAGTACCAGCTGAAATTCCCTGGGCCTTTTTCTATTGACTTCAATAACTCTTGGTCAGACACCAATCATAACAGCTCCCGCATCCCCATTGCATGCAGAACGTGGAGATGCTGTACATTTACGAATTGGCAGGGAAGGTACTCATGGAAAATACTGTTTTGGGTATGGGGAAGACAGTCAATTCCCAAAAAGCACAGCAGTAAACCTGAAAAGAAGAACCCAGGGCCAGATCAAAACAGCAGCAGAGCTCAAGCTGCACCTGTCTGCCAGAAACTAAACAAAGGTAAGGCTGATCCACAAAATACAGAAGGCAGGAGACCAGCGATCCCAACACAGACATCCTCCGAGAGGTTTGAGGGAAAAAACAGGCAGGCACAAGGTGTTCGGAGCTTTTTCCAGACAGTAGAAAATAATTTTCCAGGCAGTTTCACATGGCTCCTGTCAGTATCACAGGACAGGAAAGGGGACCATCCTGTCCTGGCTCTGAGAAGGTCAATGACAAGGCAGCGGGCAAGGGCCAGCTGCAGCTCCTTTTGGCAACGATTCAGCGAGCAAAAGCGAAGGGAGGCTTTTGTTGTTTCCCTAGGAGTTAGGCTTACCCGGCTTTGAGGAGGCACCTGACTTCCTGAAACCCCCAGTAGGAATGTTCCTGTTCTCCTGGGAGACAGCAATCCTGGTCCGCTGGCCTCAAAAGTAGCTGCATCACTTTAGGATTCACCACTTGTCAGTGTTGCATTCTGACCAAAAATGGGTGGCAATGACATGCAGAGACATTTTATTGAACAGTTTTAGATTCTCAATCCAGATTGGCCCAAACAAGCATCTGGCAAAATGGAGACAGTTAAAGCAGCAGCGGTTTAACCTAAAGTGATATCATCTACGTAAAACCCTATCGAAACAGGATCTTCTGTGCTAACTACAGGAAGCTTAAAGGTCTACTTTATTAAAAAGGAAGTTTTGATGTTCACGTAAGGACAAGAGAACTCCTCTAGCAATCTTACTTATGCGTAAACTCAATTTGAAACCTCTAGCACCAGTATAATGATGGAAGTGTTTAAGCAATAAAGAAAAAGCCTGAATCACAATCAGCTTCACGAAGCAAAAAGATCACTCTTATTTTCCTATTTCTGGCAGGTTTGGTAAACACCCGGGTTTAAAAATAACAGCAATAATAAAAAAGCAAAGCCTACCTTTAGAGCCAAAGTAGTGTCCCTTTGAAATGATTCAAGGAATGGGCAGTGGACAGGGTTTGAGGGAAGCCAGCCCTGCTGAGTAAAGGTCTAGTTCCACAGGACTGAACCCTATTAATTCCCAGTGGAGTTGGAGGGGACTGCAGCAGTTTTTGCATCTCACAGCACTGGCCCTATAATCACATACTGCATTTCTCCAGGTCCAGCCTGACCAAGAAATACCCTGGTTTCAGTTGATTAAAAAAAAAAAAAAATAAAAAAAAATAAGAGGACAAGCAAATGTCACGCCAAAATAAACAGCTGCCACCACAGCTTCAACAGGCAGGACTGAATAGCTATCCACTAAGCGGCTTCGCTGGCCAGCTGGGCAATCCTAGTGTGCACACGGTCATGGATTGTCATCAACAGGAATTGAGCTTGGATCCAAGCAGGAACAGATTAGGCACATCATTACTGTTTTCAGTAGTGAACATCGGCGCTGGAGAGCTTCTGCCCTCTGTAAGCACTTAGTAGTAGCAGCCAAGCCCACGGGTTGGAGACAACAGGACCCAGGGCTAGGGGAAAAGCCCTCTGATTTGTGTGTTGTCTTCAGGCCAATCAACCCCAACAAAACCAGGTCAATTACAATGCACAAAAAAAAAAAAAAAAAAAAAAAAAAAGGACAAAGACCAAGGTGCAAATAACGGTAATCGATTTTCTTCCGCGATCAATTTGTCATTCATAATCAGAGGTTATCAGAAGCTCTGTTCTAGTTCAAACAGGTCATCACTTCAACCATGCCATTCCTCTCTGATCAGGAGTACCTTGTGGCCTCTGCTGTGCTGGAGGTTGGACCACTGCCTTCTCCCCAACCTTGGAAATTGGGAATCTCTGAGCAACAACACACACTACTATCAACTGGTGGATGCACGCCGCTTCATTTCCCAACATTGAAGAAGTCAGCAAGGGGACAGCTAGCTAGTTTCACCCTCTTATCTGCTGCCAGTCTCCATCCTAGATTTATAGGCACGTGGTGCCACCCCTTTTTCAGTAGCTTGTTCTGCAAATATGGCCAAGGGGAGGGGAGGATTTACTAACAGGAAGAGATCAGCCTCTGAGTCAGGAGCCCTGATGGGGCGGAAGATGCAATACTCCCTAGACAGCGGGCAGCCCAGGAAAAGTAAACAACAAGCAGCAGATTTGATATCCACCAAACTGGGGTAAAACCCTGCCAAAGACACTGGTAAGTGCCAGCCCAGCAGCTTTCCTGATGCTACTTTGGCCCTGAGATGCTAACTTGTTTTTTGAGGAGCCCAAGGTGATAAATAGATCTACATTAAAAAAAAAAAAAAAAAAAAAAAGGCTTCCACATGAGCCTCCTGCTGTCTCTGTTTGCTGCGTCTGTGCCCCAGGCCAGAGTTACAAGCTCTGCCCTTGCCACTGAGCCCTCGGGCTCCTCTTGGTTCTCCCTCCTGCAGATCTCCCAGCCATCCCCCTCCTGCCTGGGCTACCCTACGTGTTTCCCACAGCCTGTCCCAAGAGGAAAGATCCTAACAAGCCTTTAGAGTTCAGAGCAACTGGATGAAATGTCATGGGGTCGACAACATTGGAAATGATAAGCAGAGAGAGAGAGAGAAAGAGAGAAGTTGTAAGATCAACTAACCAGAATGATCTAAGCACAGAGCACAACCGATCAGATCAATTCACAAAGGAAAGGGACGACTAGCAACTGTCTGCAGCTCGCCTTCAGTCCTGGCCAGGAGCGCTCTCCAAGTCCACTACGGCCACAAAGAGGTTTCTATAGGCAGTCCCTACAGAGGGGACATCACCCTCTCCAAACAGTCCTGGCGCGTCAGTCCCACCCTTGTCGTTTCCTGCCTCCAGGGAGCTGGCGTTGGTCCTCACTCTCCTTCCTGGAGCTGCAGCACTTTCCCATCCTTGTTCTTGCTGCCCTTGTGCTTGAACGATCCCGTGCCTGTCTCTAATCCCATGGAGGGGGGCTCCCCCCGTCGTGCTAGGGGGGAATGTAACACACTGGCAAAATGAGGGGCTGCAGGGGGATTACAACGCCAGCAAGGTGGGAGAGTTCAAGGAATCCGAGGACTGGTCACCGCTGCTGCTGCTCCTCCGGTGAGCTTTGGAGCAGGACTCGGACGGGGAGAGAGGAGACTCCTGATCCAACACGTTGGGGTAGGTGAACACCAAGTTGGAGGAGCCAGGAGTGATGGCTGGTGTTGAGGTCACCACGATGGGAGTGTTGAGTGCCTCCTCCCCATAAAAACCTCCAGCAATGTTGATGGGCTTAATGACAGACCTCTGGGCTTTGTCAAGGACCAAAGAGGAAGATGGGATCTCTTCCTCCACAGGCTCCTGCTTCACCACCACCGCTCCGCTTGCTCCAGTCCGAACGCTCTGGAGGCTGCTGGATGGTGGGCTCCGACGTTCCTCAGGGCTGATTTTGCACACAGGGCTGTGAGCCACCAGCATGAACTCCAGCTTCTCCTTCTCCTTCTGGAGCTCAGCGATCTCCTTTTGCAGCACCGACTTCTCCTCCTCCAGCACTTCAGTTTCCTGGAGACAAAAAGAGAATTAAGTAAGTATCAGAGGCTCTGGCACTGCTCCTCACCTGCAACATGGCCATCAAGTCCAGTTCCCATTTGGCATGGGTAGATACATCCCAGACTCTTCATGAGACAAGCAGGCACCTGGTCATTGCCACCTGAGCATCTTGTGTTTCATGGTCTACCAGTAGGCTATTCACAAACTTCACTGATCTAAGGGTTATAAACGGTCTTCTCACGAGTGCACCTTAATTTTCTCATGGCCAGCTTCTGCCACTCTGTCTTGGCTTGTGACTTAAACAACTCTTCTCCCTTGCTGTCTGCCTACAGACATCTTAGAATAGAGGACTCAGATCTCCTCCCATAATTTTTTGTGTCAGGTAAGTCACGTTCTTTTCACTTCTTAGACAGAGGTAGTGTACAGCAATCTTTAAACTGTTTCCATTTCTTTCTGTAGTGCATATTCCAGACGAGGTCTGACACTTGCCTGACTCCTGCACAAAGGAATAACACTTTCATCTCCACTGGATCATCCCTTGATGCATTCTTGGATTAATACATTTACCTTTGGTCACACCACACTGACAGCTTATAGTCAATCTGTGAGCAACTAGTACCTTCCTATGCGAGGAGCTCACCATTTCACAGAAGTACTCACCCTCAGTCCTTCAGGATATGACTTCCCACTTTGCACTCCTTTCAATTCCATTACTTTAGTCATGATAATCCTTGAATTCTTCCTATAGAACGTCCTGCCTCCCCTACACTGAGAATACCTCCTGGATTGGAGTCAGCAGCACGTTTCACTGGTGTCCTTTCACTGATGCTGCTGCGCTTGTTAATAAGATCACAGAATACAACCAGCCCCAGGCTGGTTCTTGAGCAGAAGTGCTGGAGCCTTCCCTCCAGCCTCTTTCAACACAACCCATCCTTGTCTTCTCTTCAGCCAGTCCCTTACCCACGCCATGTTTTTTGCACTCATCCCTACCTTCTCCAGTTTATCTAGTTATTTCCCCTGTGGCACCAAGACCACACGTCTCTGCGGTGCTTTATTTGTGCAGGAAGTCAGTTACTCTCACCAGAAAAAGGTTAGCCTAAAGGGTGCAGCTTTAATAGGTACACATAACTTTTGGATGATCCTACCATTTTCAGTGCTTTTGCCCCCAAAAGCCTACCTTTGAGGCACACAGCATCTTTATTTCCACTTACAGAGGGAGCACAACAGTAGCGAGATTGGTACTAGTTGGGAGACGAGCTCCTAGGACTTTGGGCATCAACAAGGGAAGGTTAAGCTCCTGAGCTCCAGGCCTGAGCCCTCACCACTGTTGATGTAGGATCAACACCACCAGGCAGCCTTGGAAGGGGAAGGCAGTATGTGTTTCGTAGCATCTTCCTCAAACATGCTAGTGGAGGGAGAGCAATGCCCTGCGAGCTGGTCCAAAGGGTGGGCGACAAGGAAGGAGAAATGTATGCAGAGCACGTACCGCCTGGAGTTTCTCTGTTAGCTCTCGACGCCTGTTACGACACTTAGCAGCTGCCAGCTTGTTCCTCTCTCTCCGGATCCTTCGCTTCTCTTCTTCCTCGGGCGACAGCTGTGGGCAAGTGCCAAGAAAACCCACAATCAGATCTGAGCAAGGCATTCCTTGAAGTTTGTGAGGATTTAACCTCCATGCAAAGGAAAAAGGCCTGATCCAGCAGGATGCTGAGCACTCCCCCTCTTCACTGATGTCAGCAGAAGATGAAAGCGCGCAGTATCTCTGCCTGCTCCTCACCCTTCTGCTAAGACCCGGTGAAGATGGAGCGGGGAGCAAGGGGAAGATTGTGTAAGAGGACAGTGAATCTGCACCAAGGCCAAACAGATAAAAGATGCTCTGATTGTTTCACAACTTGGGTGGTACATTAAGCAAAACCAGAGCACGATGTTGTAAGTGCCTCTTTCTTGAAAGAAAATATCTGCTGCTTCCCACACAAAAATAGTTGTTAGCTTGAAGGTCAGGGATGGAGTGGGGGGGGGCGGGGGGCAGAGGGGGACAGGGAAATCAGCAGAGCTCCCATGAAGTCCATGAAGCAACAGTGATTTATACCACCCAAAAATCTGACCTCAGATTTTCGAGCACTCAGCGAGATAACACACTGTGCTTCTTGCATCAGCAGGCAAGGCTCCAGCGATATCAAGGGCTTCCTGAGGCCAGCTGACATCCTCACTGATGTAAATCAGGAGCAATTCCATAGAAACCCATCGAGCGACACTCTTGCGAAACCAGAGGAAGTGAGCAGGAGCCCACGGGATCTGGTCAAATCAGGCCTAGCTTCTGAGCGTTTGAGACGAGGTTTTACAAATCCCAGCAGCAGCAGATAGATAGGTTTGCACCACTGCTGAGGCCGAGGAGACGGTACAGCGGTGGGTGACCAGGGCTGCCGAGGCTGTGCTCACGGCATGCAGGAGCCGGTGCAAACCGCCAGCTGTAGGGATTCATGGCACTCGCTGGTCCGTGCATCCCCTCTCCGCTGGGGACAGACCCTGTGCCCCACACTTCAGCCTCGCCGGGCTGGTGTGTGCTGCGGGGGCTTCGGTGACTGCAAACAAAAGTGAAACGAGCGCCCTGCAAAGCACATGTCAGATCTCACTTGATGCCAGCAGGGAATGGAAAGAAAAACCTCTTCATAAAAGCTTTCAGTTTTAATATCTTCAGGGGCTGTCAAAATTGCAAATGAGATATCCACCTTTTCACTATCTTTTCCTTTTTGCATTAAGTTTTACTCTAACCTCATTCTGGTTTGTTTTGGTTTGCTTTATTTCCTTAATTTTGATCTTTGCCGTTTTGGGAGTTTACTTCAGCCTCTGGGCATTCCCCTTGCTTGGTTCTGCTTTTTTTTTTTTTATTTTATTTTATTTTGGGGGATCCGATCCATGCCTCCAATTTCACCTGCATGCACCATGAGCCCCCTCGTGCACACCAAGCAGTACAAACACTTCTAGGACTTCAGGACACAGGCTTTGCGGCCTGAAACTTCTCCATCAGCAGATCGCAGCGCTCCATCTCGGGGCAGGGGGTACCTCCACCCTGCTGGGCAGCAGCCAGCGGGGCTTTAGCATGTTCCCCTCCCGGTAAGGAGCCCCCGCAGGCACCACTCTCTCCAGTACAGCTCTGCCTGCTCAGTTCCCAGCCCACACGTGTGCGGGTTAAAAATGTGTTTGCAACACGAGTACCCGCAATACAGCAAAGCGTGAAGCTTGCACACCGAGTCTGTGCTGACTTGGGGCCTCTGCGTACAGTTTTCAAGAGCCCTTTCATGCTTCAGAAGCACAGACCTCACCGAAATATGTTGGGACTGAATTTCTCCTCCCGGGGCCTTCAGTTATTTTTAAATTATCTGTCTCGGAGGCTATGCTTTGCAAAAAATCTCATAGACGGGGCTGAAGCCCCTAATCTGGACGTGCTTAACATTATACCAGGTCTAAAAAGGAATATTCTGTCAGCGGCTGCTGGATTTGTTTGAAAGCAGTTGGATTTGGCACTCTTCGTGCCCCTGCTGTACGCGTTATCTGTAGCTTGTCCAAGCCCAATACGTGCATTCGCTGGCAGAAATGTTCATCAAAACAGGTTCTTTTCATAAAGCGTTACACAGTGTTTTCCAAAAAGGCACTCCGATGCAGTGTTCAAAGCACCAACAGCGGAAACCTGAGCCAAAGAGCCACGGTGAAGCGCCCGGGTACTGCCTTAGCACGTGTCTAATCAAAAGGACTTGGCTTTGAATGACCCACAATGAACGGCTTGCAAACAAGCCACAGGCCAGGAATTGCTTGGCAGGCATCCTTCAGCAAATAACTCCAAACAACAAATAAAGCGGAGAATATGGTGATCTCTTCACGGCCAATTTGTGAACACAGAGGCAGCATTTGTCAAACAAATTAGTTGTTGCTAATTATTCCCCCAGTTCTCGTGAGAGCTTCCCTGGCTTTGGACACCAGCCCTGTGCACAGGGAACCGGGAGGTAGCTCCGGCTGGTGGAAAGGGCTGGCACTTATCCGAACCACCACGGCTGCCCCATCCTTTCTTCCAAAAAAGGGGTCTTGGGTGTGCACAGAAGGTGCAGCTCGCTCCGGACAAGTGGCTTTAACCCCTTCCCTGCCTCTTAGGTCTAAACCAGACAGCGACTCCCCATAAAATAATCAGGCTGTGCATCAAAACAGATGACGTGGAAGTAAAAGTAGGGCTGGTGAGTCTTATTAGAAACAGACCTCATGCAACAGCCTGTGCTCGCGTTCTGAGGGTGCGCAGTGCGTCTCATTACACTGCTCTGCAGCGACCCACACAACTGCTGCTTGGGAGCGATTCGGGGAGATCTAGATTATCCAGATTTTTGGGGGGTTTTTTGGTTGTTGGTTTTGGGTTTTTTTTAATGTAAAGAAATCAGCCTAGCACTGTGGATAGCTATTCACCAGACAGCCCTGGAGAAGGCTGTTTCTTACTAAGAAGAGACTGACGGGGCTGAAAGGATATCCAGAAGATGAGATGCCTGCAGCTAGTCCACCGCCCTGCCCCAGCACAGGATCCAAGGTCCCGGCTCAATAGTCCCATCAGGAGGCTGAGCACAGGGCAGTAGTGGTACAAGCTACCCCATCCCAGCCATGAAAATGCCACTGGGTTGGGAGTAGAAAAGTCTCTGCTTATGGGATCCCCATCTCACCGCTGTAGAGATCATGTTTGTAGTGGGAAGGTGGATTTAGACCCCAGACACCCAGAAGGCTCTTCCTACTAGAGTCGAGGTGCTCTAGGGAAGCTGTTCCTCCCTGCACGACGCTGGCTGGTACTGGTGGTATCACCCAAAAGTGAGACTGGAGAAGCGCTAGCTGCCGCAGAGCAGATATAAAACACCAGCTGATGTAATTTGGGTGAAAGATTTGTAAAGGACCTACGTAAAAGCTCCTTGGCTTGCTCAGAGGTTTCCTTCTGTCTAGAGTGGCAGAGACACTCAAAGTGAAACCCAGGGCTTGACTTCAGAGTTTCACCTGCTTTTGAAACCAAGCCGCAATGTGGCCCAGTGGTGCGAAGCGTTTGATGGAGATTGGGTAAGTCTCACCGTATGATGAGGAAGCAGCAATAAAATCACCCTCCGGCTTACACCCTATGTCACCCTGAGAAACCCCAGTGCCTGTACATCCCAGGGGACGGACCTCAGCGCTCCCCCATGGGGCGGGGAGTTCCCAAGGGAGGGCAGGGGGGGAATCTCTCCCCGCTGTGGTTACCTGCTCGTCTCTTCGTCTCCGGCCCACTGTGGTCCCGATGGTTTTGATCACACCAGGTCGCTGAAGGGCCGTGTGTCCGGCCACTGAAGACAGCGGGGGCAGCGGGTGGCTGTAGGGGTGCGAACGAGAGTAAGGGCTTGACATGGAGGTGATGACGGTGGGCTGAACCATCCACTGCAGGTCTTGGCTGGTTGTGATGGCGTTGATTGTAGGGATAAAAGCACTGCCTGATCCTGGCATATCTACTCGAAATTTCTAGGAGGAAAGGCAGGGGAGAACAGGGAGAGAGAGAAGAAACCGTCAATGAAAGCAGAACATAAGTGGTTAGTCAGAAACCAGCTAGGCCCTCAGGAGAGGCACCAGCGAGGATCAAAGCAGCACCTGAAGCAAAGGCACTGGCTGCTGGAGCCTCTGCAGCATCCCGGGCTGCCCCCACCCGCCGCAGCCCCCCCGAGGAAGGTACTGGGCTCAGGAGCTTCCCCTCCCAAGCAGGCCTGCCCTCTGCCAGCCCCCTTCCTCACCCCCCCACACCTCCCCAGCATCCCCTACGCCAACCTCCCCTCCCGAGCCGCATCCCCACCGCCACTGCTCCTTCCGGTGTGGAGCGAAAGGGGAATTAAGGAGTTTCTAGAAAAACACTTCTCTGCCAGTCCAGAGAAAAGGAAGAGAAACTTCAGTTCTGTAATGCCGCTACCAAGCAGAGCGGAGCCTTCTTCTACCAAAAGGTTCCCCTGAAATTTGGGCTTGGTCCACGTAGGGTTTGGTCCAGCAAGAATAGCAGCTTGCTTCTCGTTCAGTGGTTCTGCGCTCGCCGCACACGCAGGGCGAGAAACCCGGCCCTGGGATGGTTACGTGCAAGGATATGTATTTTAATAGCCGCCTATAAAATAGGTCTTAGGATTCAGATCGGACAAGTTCCCTGCAGCTCTCTGCACTGTCTAGACAAAACAAGGCAGCAGTAAAACCAAGGCAGGTAATGATCTCCTCCAAAATACATGTACACCTTGTTTCAGACAGAGGTAAATCCATCTGGATAATATGCTGGCACTAAACTGCAAGGAAAACAATCGCTTGTCCCCCGAGGGGGAAGCAGGGGAGAAAGAATGCTTTTGTCTATGCGGAGCTCCTTCAGGAGGCTTTCAATGGTTAGACTCGGTTTTACAGACAGACGTGCCTTGCTCCAGTAATGGCTGTGCAAGGGTCGGGGCTCGTAGGACCAGCAGCCGTCACCACCACCAATCTGTAAGCCTTGAAAAGATCCCGTGAAAAATGTGCATTCTCGGGTCAACAAACTAGCTTCCCAGAGAAGAGAGAGCCCTTGCATCAGCCTGACCTCAGCTCAGGTAAGCGTCCCAGATAAGGGACAGCACTTCAACACAGATTTCCTTTTCAGGGTGTGCCTAGTCAAGCACCTTAAGTGCTTTGTTAAACCAAGGCTACTGCAAATAGTATTTCACATTCTGATAGCTACAGCATTTCGGGCCAGTATTAGCCATGAGAAGTCCAGCTGCCAACGCCTGGAGACCAGAAGATCCAGTCTGAATACCAACAAATGCCGACTTACAGCTTTGGACAGCTCAAAATCTAGCAAGAAAGGACAAGAGAAGGAAGGAGTGAATCAAGTTAAGTGGGTGGGGGAATTACACAGACAGGATGACACTGGCACCAAGATCTTGGCAAAAGCCCCACCAGAACCTCAGAGATTCACCTGGCACTCGAGTCCAGCATGGCCTCAGCATAGCCCACATTTCAGTGCATGCCATCTTTGTGAACTCTCCCAGACCTGCAAACTGCCAACACTACGGAGGAATTTACAGGCGCAAATCCCTTCTGCTCTGCCCACTGTAGGCTGTGGCCACATGGCACAGGAAAGGATGGATGCCTTGGTGCCTCCACAACCATAACACTGTAACAAAGGGATCTCAACCTCGCAGAAGGGAGGAAGGTCAAGACTAGTTAAACCACAGGTGGTCAGGGGATGCAAGTTCTGCTTCCAGCTCCAGAAGTGGCTTCTGCCATGACCTTTACCTACCTGTGTCACCATCCCTCCAGTAGCCAAAAAGCAGAGAAGACACTTTTCTTTGCAGCAACACTAGAAAGCTGTGGCTGCCAAACATACTGAGATCTTTCGGTGCTTTGCTATGCAAAGACACCGTTTGCATTCCAGAGAAAATGACCTTTGCAGTGGTGCCACTGCAGCCTGCGACACCCAGTGTCCTGCTAAAAATTCCCCCATCAGAGGTCAGGAGAGTCAGACCCATCACCAAATCAGTCACATAAGATACAAGTGTCTGACACAAAGATCTCGCTCTGAGTTATTGATAAAGTGACTACTGCACTTGCAGTCACTCTTGTATTCAAGCTAGGACCCTTCTCGAACACTAGTGGAGCTCTCCTGGACAGCAAAGGGGAGCTGCTCAGTTCAGCCACATCCCTCGGCAGCTCCACCATGCTTGCTTGCAGACCCAGGGAAGAGACCAGTGGGACTGCAGTCCCTTTCTGTGTCGTGCTCCATCTCTGTCACCAGCTTCCTTTCTAACCCCTTGAAGCGGCCTATAAAAATTCCCCAAACCTGTATTCTGTATTTTCCAAAGGCAGTATTTTTCCCAGATAACTAATTAAGGGACACACTGTTGCGACAGGCTGAGTCTCCAGGAACAGGGTGCTCAGGCTACCGCTGGGTTTTACAGGCATTGCTTCCTGACTGGTGAGGCTTTCCCTACATACCTCGCTTTCCCTGCTAGGACACTGACACTGGATCAGCTTTGCTGTGCCAAAACGCTGCTGGCCCCCCACACTGTGCCTGGTGGCGATCAGCTCTGACCCCTGGGATGCTGCTGGTTTCAGTGGCAGGCCCCAAATTCCCTGCCACCTCCCCTGCACGGTCCCTTTTGGCACTGGCCTTCTCACTTTGGAGCTCCAGACCTTGCCCAAACTTTGCTCCCTCTCCAGAGAGCTTCGGTCCCCCTGGCAGCACCACCTGCCTTCACCCACCTCCCTGTTTCTCCTCTTTCCAGACCCCCTCCTGCCATTTCCTCATCCATGACACCCGCGGCTCTCCTCTTCTGACCCAGGAGAGGCTCCTGGAGGCAACTCTCTGCCAGTTCTCAGTTCTCCTTATCTACGAGGAATTCACAGTGCTATACAGAAAAGATGTGGTGATGGCCAGATTGTAAGGCTGCACATGCAGCACGCACTCAGCCACAAAGCCACCGCTCTCCTCCTGACACAAGCAACACGCAGGTGAAGGTATCATTAGAAAAAAAAAAAAAAAGTACCCCAACAACTAAATGGCAACCAGAGAGTTCTGTTACTAAGACTGCCAAGAACTGAGGTCAGTCTCTGCTCTGCCTTAAGAATATAGAGCTGGAGAGAAGCCTCCACGGGCTGGGACAAGCTACATTAGCAGGTTACAACTTCAATGCACAGGCAGCGTGGGAACATCGCAGGCTTTGGCTCTGTTGTTCCCTTCTCCATCTTAACGGGGAGTTTCTATACCGCACCCCATTGTGTCCCTGCTCCCCTCCTGACCTTCACTTACAACTGTAACTGCAAGCGCTGAGCGGCACCAGAAAACGGTACAATGGCCATGGAAAAAAACAAACCCAACGACAAAACCATAAAAAAAAAACACCCAGAGGATCTTTACAGCTACTCAGTTATCAAATATAGGGCATATAGGGTATATCCTATAATAAATACAAGGCCCTCGATGTCTCTCCCACGTTGGGCGTCTCCTCGAAGGAACACTGGAGACAGTGCTGGGATATCTGAAGGGAAAGTCGACTAGTCTGAAAGAGTACACAAACTCTTCCCATTAAAGTCTATGTTTACCACATGGCAAGTCAGTGATTAGGAAAATAGCATGACACGCAACTTAAAAGAAAAATGTTCCACTGCTGCGTTGTATGGGAAAAATAATTAAAAAGCATCAAAGTTTTGGCTCAGAGACCCATTTTCCACTTAAACATGTGACTGATGCATCTTTTCTTGCTTTGGGAAAAAAAAACACACTGAAGAAAAAATTTCTACAATGCATATTTTCTGTAGTGATAAAACTCTGCAGATCTCCGTAGACCAGAATCAGCAGAACAGCCCGACAGCTAGGGTAAAGGCAACGCTTACATTTGATCCTAATCTACAACATCTGTAAGGATCAAGGGAAAGACAAAGCGCGAGGCCTTGAGAAATCTCCCAGATTCTTAAAGAAAACATTTATATTCTCCCTAAGCCGGCGTCCTGCTCAAAGCCCCGTTTCAGATAGTAACCCTAGAAACTGGGCTCTGGCCCCTGTATCAAACGCCTCGCACGCCAGCTGCCCGGGGAAGACCTGCAGCCCCAGAAAATAAAAAGGGGAAAACCCAGTTACGGGTCAGACCTCGACAGACGAAATATTAAGTGGCGCCGGAGTTTCATGACCTCCTACAGCAAGCGCTTGAATCCAGGGCAGCTGCTGAATCAGAGGAGAAAAGGGGAAGACAAGGGTTTTGCAGCTTGCCGGGCGTTTCCAGCTTCTCGGCCCCCTTTTCCCGCTCCCCAACCTTGCCCTGGCATTTACTGTAAAACAAGGGAATAAACTGGAGCCGAGCTACAAACCCTGGAAACCACGGTCCTCAGCCCGCAGAGGGCACCAGCGAGATGCGTTTGGAGCAGGCGGGGAGCGGCGGCGAGTCATTTCTGGTAAAACTTCTTTAATGTGAGGAATGTCACGGGCTGGTACGGTTGGCAAAGTTTAAGACTGGACCTTTTTTTTTTTTTTTCTTTTTTTAAAATGATCCTATGACTTCTCGATGGGAAGACAGCAACGCGCTCACGCTGCCAGTCCGCTCATACAAGCCGCACAAGAAATAATAATATTGTGAGAAAGGGGGCGGGAGGGGGGTTGGGGGGGAGAAGGGGGAGAGACCAACTCTGAAAAAGCAAAAAAAAGAGAGTGAGGCTGGGCCAGCTGATGTAAACAAGTTATGAAATAACCCAGGTTTGTATAACTGCCCCGATTGTGTAATGCTTTCCCCAGAAGTGGTGGATTTAGTCGATGTGGGCATATAAGCCATTCCGAGATGTTTTCTTAGGAAAATGAAAAGGAAAAACAAAATTAAAAAAAAAAAAAAAACAACAAACCCCCAAAAAACATAACTCAACCTCAAACCGCCCGACTAGACTTTTAGGTCGGTGAATTCACGCCGCTTCCACAGGAAATATCTCCCATTCTTCGAGTGCCGCCCGGCAGCGGCAGCGTGCGGGGGGAGCGGGGCCGGCCGACGCGGGGGGCGCTCGCCCGGCGGCTCCCCGGCAAACTCCCGCTCGGGGAGAGGGAAAAAAAAGCCGTCACCGGTAACATCTGCCGGTAAAGCGAAGGAGCGGGCGGGCAGAGCAGAGCGGCACGCCGCCGGCCTTCGGGTCTCGCCGGTGGGAGAGGCGAGAATAGTGACACCGCCACGGAGCCCAAGTTTGGGGGGGGTGGGGGGGTGAGAAGCGGGGAGACCTCTTTAGGCGCTGGAAAAAGCTACAGCTCGGTTCAAGCCCGTCCCCTGCGTGTTTTACGGCGGCAGCAATAACGCCTTGGAAGTAGCTCCAGCGGCACCTCCCAAAGTCCCAGGGAAGACGCCCGCCCGACCTGCGGCGAGGGAGCCCTGGCCGGTGCCCGAGCGGCCGGGCAGGGGCGGCGAGCGGCGGGACGGAGAAGCTCCCGAGGAGAACAAAAGCAGGAAGGAGGAAGAGTCGGATGCGCCCGCGTATTTGCATTACCGGCCCCGGAGAGGAGCTGCCCGCAGGAGCCCCGGGATTTCCGAGCCCGCCCCGTCCCGCCGCGGCGCCGGGTCCCCGGGTACCAGCCGGGGTCTCCCCACCGACGCCCGCTCGGCGGGGCCCGGCTCTACCTGTGGCCGGTGCGGCGGAGGCAGGCGGCTCGCCGGGCGCTTCCTCACCGCACCTCTCCCACGACACCCCGGGCGGGCACCCGCCGAGGAAGGGTCGCGGCACTCACTCGCTGCGGGGCGGGTGGGGAGGGAAGGAAGGAAGGAAGGAAAGAAAGCAGCGGCGGGAGCCACGGGACGGCGTCTGCGGGCAACCCCGCGCCCCGGTACCGCCTGCGCCCCCGCGGACGGCGCCTCTCCGCCGAGGAAGAGCCGCTCCCCGGGCGTGGCGGTGAACTCCCGGTGCCGGGAGCGCTGGCAGCAGCCCCCAGGAAGGGACGGCGAGGTATGGGGGGGGGGGGGGGAAGACGGGGCCAGCGTCCGGTCCTACCTGCTGGGCTGCGCCGCTGGAGTAGGTCTCGGGATGTCCCGGGGAGCCGCTGCTGCCTCTGGAGGAGGTGTCGAAGTTCCCGGGGTAGTCCTGGTACATGGTCCGAGGTCGGGCCGGGGGAGCCGCGTCCCCGCCTTCCCGCACCGACACCCGCCGCTCCCTCGCCGTCTCCCCGCCCCCTTCGACTCTTGCCTTTCGCCTCCCGAGGCTCGCCGAGGGAAGGAAGGGGGAGTTAAAAAAACAAAAAACGGCTTTGGAGAAGGGAGGAAAAAAGGTAAAAAAGGGGGGAAATAAAATGAGAGGAAAAAAGAAAAATAAAATAATAATAATAAAAGAGACTCAGGCGGCGGCGAAGCGCGGACGGGACGGGAGGTCTCGTCGGCGGGAGCGGAGCGGAGCCGGCAGCTGTCCTCTCTCCGCGCTGCCCGGCGAGACTCGCCCCGACGGCGGAGCGGCCGCGTCCCCGGGGGCTGCAGGCGGAGCGGTTCTCCTCCGCCCCCCCCTCCCCCCCCGCCTCCGCTCCACCACCTCCACCGGCCGCCCCTTTTCCCGGGGTGGTGAAAGGGACGAGCGACGTGACTCAACCCGGGTCTCGCTCCCCGGGAAAAGGTGAGGGGGAGTCGGGTTGAGGGGGGGGGTGGGGGGTGGGGGGGTGGCGACCGGCAGCTCGGCGGTGACTCAGAGCAATGGCATCGCCCCGGCGGCCACTCGCTTATTATCCGCCCGCCCGCACCATGTGCACTCGCACACGTCAAACCCGCGGCCGCACCGGCCCCACCTTGCCGGAGACGGAGCCTCCCACCTGCCGCCGCCGCGGGGGGGGCGGGAGCGGGAACGGGGTACAGCGACCGCCCCCGCCGCTCCGCCTCTCCCCCCCCCCCCCCCCCCCGTCCGGACCCGCGCAACGCGCGGGTCCGGACGGGGGGGGGGGGGGGGGGGAGAGGCGGAGCGGCGGGGGCGGCGCGGCGGCGTGTTCCCGTCAGTCCCCGCCCCCCCCCGCCCCACTTGGTGCCGTCCGTTGTCGCACGTTGCCAAAAATGGTCATTTGCGTCGCACGACGCCAGCGCGGGTTTCCTTGCCGCGGATGACGCGGTGCGAGAGGGATTCCCTGGCTTCGGGCGGCGGGATTTAAAGGGGCAGGCGCACGGCTTTCGGAGGGATGCGGTGGAGGGGGGGGGAAGAGGAATTTTTTGATGGGGGGGGGGTGCCGCAAATGTCGCCCCACGGTGGGGACGTCTGCGGCGGTGGGGAGTGGGGGGGTGTCTTCCCAGCAGGGGTGGGCGGCACCAGCCGTACCCCGGTGCTTGGCCCGCTTCTTCCCGGCGTCAGGAAAAAAGCGGCTGTTTTTTATGGCAGCCTTAACCTATTTTTAATATTTTTATCGATCTTAAATTATATTTATTTAGGTATCGTTTATTTAATTAACTATTAAATATTTAATAAGTTTATTATTTAATTAATTTATTTCTATTTCATTTAATTTTATTCTAGTTTTCTTTTTCTTTTTTTATTATGCTTTACTTTTTAATTTTTTGTTATATTTTTATACTTATTTTTATTTTTTATTTGCTCTTATTTCTGTTCTTTTTCCCCCTTTTTATTTTTTTATTTTTCAATTTATTTTCACTTATTATTTTATTATTTTATTTTATTTTACTTTTTTACTTTTTTTTTTTTTTACTTTATTTTACTTTTCATTTTCATTTTTATTTTTCCTTTTACTTTTCTTTTTTCAGTGGACCCCTTCCACCCTCCTAGGACGTGGCTGCAGAGCCACTCCAGGCCTCCAGAGCAGCGTACGTCGCAGGGCAGAGCAGGTACCAGCCCTAGGCTGCCCTGCAGTAGAAACTGGGGGGCGGGCAGGGACGGCGGCAGCCCGCCTCAGGTGGCTGTGGCATTGCCGGGTCACTGACTGGCACAGGCTGGAAGGTGGCAGAAGCAGATAGAGCAGAGCCATCCCCAGGGAGAACGCGGGCTCCTGGCTGACCTGCAGCAAAGGCAGCAGCGATGCTAGTTTGCCAATTGTTAAAACGTTGCTCTTAAAACCCAAAATGTTTGGTTTTCACCCTCCCTGGAGGATTCACCCGGCCCTGAGCGTGTCCTTTTTGCTGGTAGGGGAGGAGAAGTCATCTAAGTTCAAGCTGTAAAATCCCATTTAAGCTGTCTCACGGGCAAAGTATTTTCCCACAGGAGCTCATCCGAGAGTAATGGGCTTTCCTCCACTGGCACCAGCCTCCTTGGGCAGGGAGAGGCAGCGCCCAAGCTCGATCCCAGAGCCTTCGGGGAGCTCTGAAAAGGAGCAGCCCATCGGTGATAAGTCTTTAGCACCTGGGTTTTTTTTTTAGCACCAAGCCAGGCGTTTGGGGACTAAAACTCCTGCCAACGCTGTTCAGTTTTCAGCACCTTCATTTTCCAGGCAATTGAAATTCTCCATCCCAACTAGCCGCAGCTTCTGACTTTGGGGAGGTGGAGACGGGGCTGTAAAAATAACCCCGTGTTTCCCACTTTCATGGCATTCGGAGCGAGGGGCTGGGGAGGGGGAGAGGCACTCGGGGCTGTGACGTGGTTTTCCCCTTGGGTTGCACGTCAGGCAGATGATCTGCACGTGCTTCGTTCTGCTGGAAAGAGAATTAGTTCAAGATGTGAGAGGAATCGGGCTGCAGTCGTTAAGAGACAAAGAGCGATGGGGGAAAACCACATTGTAATAGAGAAGCTCAAGAAAAGGGGTTTGGTTTTGGCCGGTCACCTCCCTTGGCTCTGCCTCCAGCTCCCCTCAGGTGGGAGGTTGCTGTTGGCCCAAGGGTTTTACAGGCATCGGGAACCTCTGCTGTCATCTGGGGTCACCAGCCCCGGCGTCGGTCATGTTTTACATCAGGCTGGTGGGCTTGTTGAAACCACACGGCTGCGCAGAGAGGAATGCAAAAATATTTGGTCCGGGGAGAAAGAGATGGCCAGAAACAGGGGGTACGGAGAGGCGGGAGCTGGAGCATTTTGTGAGAGGAAAAGAGAGGGCGTTTTTCGTCCTTCTGCCCCCACCGAATTGTTTCTATAATTTTTCTTCAGCAGGTCATTAAACCTAAAATACCTGCTCTCCTCATTTTTCTGCTCAAGTACAAACATTCTGAGCGTTGTTTTCAAACATTATTGCAAACATGATTTGGGCACATCTATACCCCGTCCTGCCGAATTTGCCTGAGACCTCGTCTGGGAACAGCCTGTTTGAAATGACATTCGAGTGCTGTTTTAATATTCAGCTGCAGTTAACGTGGATGCAATTAGTTGACGCTTGTAAATCCTCAAGTTAAAAACCTGGTAAGAAGGGCAGGAAGCTGGAAGCACACCTGAGGCCAAACCCTCAGCTCCTGTTGGGCAGTGAACTTCTTCCAGGGCTGGACTGGCACCACCTTGCCCTCCTGGAACGCCTGACCCCCGGCCCCCAGATGCGACGCTGAAGTTCTACCATGTATTTGCGTTGACTTTGCTAGAGTTTCTTTTGGCCTGGGAGCACAAACCCCCTCTGGGTAAGACACGTTCACCCATACAGGAGTTATTGGGTATGTCCCGTGAGGAAAAAATAATCAGCCCCTTGGAGCCTCCTCATTCCCTATCAGCCCTTTGTAATACTTTCTTATTTTTTTGGATCAAAGTAACTCAGACTAACCTGGCTCGTGGTGCCCCAGACACACGCATTTTTAATCCGCATCCAGACCAAGCTTCATTGTGCAATAGGCTCCCTGCTTCCAAAAAAACAAGAGATAACATGTACGTCTGCCTAGTCCATTCTTGCCTGAACCATAGACAAATTAAGACCAGCCCAGGTTCCAGGGCAGGAGAGGATCATTGTAAGGCAAATGAGACCTTGGCTCCTCACGCTTCTGGATTTCGGGAGTAATTAGGAGACTGAAACCCAGACCTGGGAATGCTTTTCACCGTGTTTTTACAGGAGTGGAGGATAAGGGCACTCGGCAGCAGCCTAGACTTGGCCCTTGGCAGGCGCGTGGCAGAGCCTGCAGTTAGGACCTCCTTCTCCAGCCTCACCAGCCACACCGTGTCACCTGCCTCAGGGCAAAATCATTGATTTTCGATCAAGGAGGGAGATAGCAACCACATTCCTCTTTCTTCTTGCCCTTTTTTTTGTACAACCCTGTAGACACTTTTTGCGAAGAAGCCTTCACCTTAAACATACACTGTCACCAGTGAAGGATAGCTGAGACGTGCTGTGAGTCTCCCCACTGCAGGGCAGGGCAGGCCCCCGGCTGGGGGGCAGCTCCAGGGGTGGTGGGACTATGGCCACTCTGCACGGGCAGGACACGGGCAGCTGCAGGACAGCCCAGGAAAGGGCACAGGCCTCTTCTCCCCATGCGATTCATTATATCCTATTTTAAAGCTCATTCCCACCCTCCCCAAATTGGAGCCATCTCAGCCACCCTTCGTTAAAAAGGACTTTTATTACAGAAGCGACAACTCTGTTGCTTCCCAAGACCTTTTCCTTGAGCTCTCTGAAGAAGCAGTGTACGCATTTCCAGAGTTCTTCAGCCCTTCCTGACAACTATACTTTCATCTGTGCGCGAAGCTTGCTTTCATATTGTCTCCCTAAGTGCTGAGAGCAAGTGTTTTGATGTTAACTTCTGGGAACGAGCTCTTAAGCTACCACCTCACACTTAATTACAGTTATTTATTAAGTACTCCAGCGTATCCAAGGGAGAATGGAGGTTTTCTGCTTCAAAGGGTTTCTGGACGTGGTTGGGCAAACACCTTTCACCAGCCAGAGTGCTTTTCCCTACCCACTGAGCATCGGACCACGGAGCTCCCTCTCCTGCTGACAACCCCGTTGTTTTCAGAAGGACGCACAGCAGCCATAGGGCCCCACTCCAGCAGCGCGTCGTATCTTTAGGGCAGGGAGTCACTCCCCTCAGTTGATCTCCAGTGAATGCAGTGGGACAGTCCCTGTGTTCAAGCATGCAGCTGGCTTGGTCCCACATTCCTGGTGGGGAATGGCACTGCCATATGTCCTGTTCAAGGTAATGACGCTAATCCTGCCACTCTTACCACAGCCTGGTGGTGAGGTGACATTGTTTAACTCTTTCCCAAGCCTGATGCCAATAAAAGCCCAGGATAAAGCCAGATGCTGTGATGCTCTTCCCTCTTTTGAACCAGGGTTGCGTGATGCTGAGGGCCTGGGATGCAGCATCGGCACCAAACCCCTCCGGCACTGCTCAGTCAGGCTGGTGGCACAGCTGTGGTGTGGTGCCATAGCCAGAGGTCCTTCTGGCTCTGCACAGGGTCAGCACTGCAGAGATCCCAGACGCCGACAAAACCAAACACTACTTCAAAGCAGAAACAGCTTCAGCCCTCTTAAAATGCTCCAGAACAAAGATCCTCCCAACCCACTGAGCAGCAGGTGCAAGAAGTGGAGTTGGACCAAGGGCTTATTAAGAGTGACCACGACGCACAGTTTACGGCATTTTGCTGGTGTAGGGAAGCAGAAAACTGCTTCGGGAGATATCAGCCGAGGGACAAGCAAGCTCCCTCCTAGCCCCAGAGTATGCGGGATGTGAGAGATGGGAACAGAGATCCCACAAGTCGAGCTCTAGACACCACTTGGCACGAGATGAACGGTCTTATCTTGATACCTGTGTTTGTTTGCCCAGCTCCAAACCTGTCTCAGCAACACAAGAGCCTGCCTTGCCCCGGCTCCCGCCTCTTGCAGAGACGCCACCTCCGGTCCCAGTAGCCAAAGGGCCCATCGAGGCTCATCTGTGCTGCAGCCCAGGGGCTTCCCCGTGAGATCTCAGGCAGCGCTGCCAGGACAGCCCTGGCAGATGCTGCAGCAGGAGGTGTTTTAAGGGACGGGAGCCCTGCCCTGCGGAGCTTTCACCCAGCTCTTTCCCCATTGCCCAGTCCGGTAAGGGTCTTGAATATTTTCTTGCTCTATTTTGTGAGCAGGGCATCAACAAACACATTTTCTTGTGTCAGAGCGGTTGAAAGGACCGAAAACCTAGCTCAGAAGTAAAACCCTCAGCTGAACAGAGGCCGAGGACAGCATCTTGCCTGAAGTGCCCGTGCCCAGGCACAATCAGGATCAGACCCACGGCCATGCCACTGAGGTGCTATTGCAGCCCAGACTAGTAGGAGGGGGACCAGCCCAGCCCATGTCCTCCACCGAGTTTTGGATGCGGATCACCCAGCTGAGCTTATCAGAGAGCCCATTGTTCCTGCCTGACTGATTCGGCCCCTCCAAAGTACTCCCCGGCAGCACAGCAGTGAGAAGGAGGAGGGAGGCGTGCAGCGCACACAGATAGTCCTCCTGATAGTGGGAGGCAGATAAGCACCCAGCAGTTAATGGCTGAGCTCAGATCTAGTTGAGGCAGTTTGACCTTTCTGCTGGTAAGCCTCCCTTCAGCTGACATGAGAGAGTTTGACACAAGCACTCAGGGGAATGTGTCGCCAATAAGTGAGACTTACTTTCTGCAGCAAGTAATATTGATTAGCGTAGCGCCTGCAGACGCAGCTCGAGGCGGTGGTGGGATTTCAGCACAGCTCACTTGGGGAGCGAGGAGAAGAGACAGCTGAGATGCAAAGGTAAAAACAATTTGTTGACTGAACCTGTAAAGTCTCCTTTCTGTCTCCTACCGTAGCGACCTGTGCACTGATGAAAGCCTTGGAGGGAGGGAGAGGCTTCGCCGGCTGGGCAGCGGCACTGGGAGCTGGCTGCTGTCCCTGAGTGGCCTGGCTCGTCTCCACCTCGGTGGGTGTCCTCATAATTGACCACCTCTTCCCATCTTCCTGGGCCACTTTGTCCTTTGGCATCACTGGTGAAGAAACATCTGTTAGGGGCACTGATGCTTTCTGAGAATTTGGGCAATTAGGAGAAAAAAATGGACCAAGGATCCATCTAAGCATCTGAGAGAGGATTTTTCCTCTCTCGCCATCCAGGACGATCTCTGCCCCAGTGATACAGCTGTAAAGGGTGGCACAGGACTGTGCCAGCACGTGAAACCAAACCCAGACCTCAGACCGGGAAGCAGCATGGTGGCATTCCCACCAGGCTGAGGTCCTCGTCCCCCGCAGACCCACAGGCACAGGTCTCAGTGAGCCTGGCCATTCCCTGCTGGCTGCAGCGTTACAAGCTATTATGTAGGATGGAGTGGCTGGGACTCAGCTTCTTGCTGCCCCAGACGTCTTGTTGGTGGCACCAGGAGGCTGAAACATTGCTCATGCTGCAAAGAGTGGCTGCCTGGAATCTATAACCAAGGCCATTTGTTTCATGGGAGCACATTTTGAAAATCTTGCTCCTAGCCTTTTGCACTTACGGAAAGCCCGATCCACACATAAGGCAGTACTGTGCTCTTTGCCCAAGCCCATGGAAAGCCCAAAAGAATGACAGCAGGAGAAGGTGAACTACCCTGATTTGTTTTAGTTCTGTATTTATCCTGATGATGACACTTAAGTACCAGCGATACCAGCCAAATGCTCTGGGACAGGAGGTGGAGACTGCTATTATGTAGTATTTCTTAAATGTCCCAGTCCAAGCACCTCCCATAATAAACTCCTGGTTTGCTCAGGAATATAGAATGGTGCTCCTGAAAGCAGCAGGGTGACCTAGAAGCTCAGGTTACACATAATCTATATGCAAAGGCATTTTAAGTTATTTTAAAGCAATGCATGATATTACACCAACACAAACATTAAGTCCAAGGATACCAAGTGTTTATAATGCTGGGCCAGCTTTTGGAGGGTTAGAAGGATGCTCTCACCCGGGATGCTACTGTATCTTTCCACCATGGCCTGTGCTTTTCTTTCCTCCGCCGCCTTCCTCTTGCTGCTGTGTATGGAAAGACAAGGAAAAAGCAGAGCTTTTCCACCTGGGGTGTCAGGGAAGGACCAAGAGGTGATTGCTCTGGACAAGCGTTTGCCCACTTACCATTCCTCTGGTTAGGATGTGATCCTAGAGTTTGATCATTGGGATCATGACATGAATGCAGGAGCTCACCAGGAGCTGGGATCAGTGAGGGCAGCCCCTGGCTGCAGGCAACAGTTTAGACAGGGATGCGATGCGTAGGAAGAGTGGTCCCAAAGCAGGAGGGCAAAGCCCAGGTAAACACACCAGGGGCACCCTCGGGAGCTGGCAAAGGGGCGTGGGACAGCAATGGGAGCACTCAGCAGGCTCAGTTTTGGCCACATCCATGCTCATATGGCTGCAGGCAAACACATCCCGCCCCTCGGTAAGCCTGCTTCTAAAGCGGGTTTAACGACATGCATTGAAATACCAGCGGGTCCACAATAAGAGATGCCATTTGCGGACGCGAGTTGGTCTAAAGAGAAATAATACGTGTTATCCTGCATCGGGCTGCAAGTGGGGACAGGCCCTGGGCTGCCGGCGGACACCTGCTGCCTTGCCCCCGGCCAGGGTGCGCCAGGGAGGGCCGATCCGGTGTGGGCAGCTGCAATCTCACAGCCCCTCTGCCAGCAAGAGCCAACCCTGCAGCCAGTCAGGCACAGGTGGGAGTTTTGGGACCCTCCAACTCCTGGGCCTGCCAGGTGCAGGGTTGTCCCCGTGGGAGCATCCAGCCCTTGGGGCTGCAAAGCCCCGAAGGCGGAGGAGTCCTGCTCTCTGCCATTGTGCTGTCCTCTGTCAGATCATGCTGTGCTGGCAGTTTGCAAAGCTGTCTATTATCGGCACGTTAATAACCTTTCACAATGTTTAATTACTTGGAAAGGTAATCAGTCCTGTGGTAGTTCTTTAAAAAGCATGCCCATTTCACTTGCTCTTGGCAGAGACTTCTGCTTTTTTGTCTTTCATTCTCACAATAAATACGTTACAACTGATCCTGCTTCCAAAGGCAATACCTATTTGTAAAACAAAGAGGAAGATTGCTCCCTGGCTTTCTGGGTATCAGCTCTGCAGCCGGCTGCTGTGCCACAGATCTCTCCCACCGACACCATTGTGCGTGGATTCAGGAAGACGTTTTGGTTTTGGTTTTGTTTGTTTAATGGCTTCTCGTTTAAGGTGCCTGGTTTGACACGCACAGCCAGGTACTCAGGGGCAGACTCTTTACTTCACCGGCAGAGCTGGCCCTGCTGCTGGCTGCACATAAATAAATAGCCAAGAAGAAGCCATAAGTAAGTAGCCCGGTCCCCTCTGCTGGCTCACTGCTGCCCTTCTGCCACTGACAGCAGTGCCGGTGCAGGCTGCGACAAGCTGCGATGCCCAAGGCTGGGGCTGGCAGGAGGGAGCAGGAGGACCCGGCAGCTGCGGGAAGAGGACAGGCAGACTGTCCAGGTGGGTGAGAGTGCCACCAGCCTCTCTCCAAGGACAGCTAACCACGACATTGCAAGGGTCAGGGGCTCAAGACCACCACAAGCCACATCTCTGCTGCGTTCGGTGCACCCCAAAGACATGGCAGGTTGCTCTCCTTCCACACAAGGACACCAAACGGGGCAGCTTGGGCACATTGCCTTTCGGCTTGTGACCCTATGCTGGCAACTGCAGCAACCACGAAGGTGTGGCGCTATCCTGGAGATCCTGGACCCCACCAGCTGATGGCTGCGTCCCCTGAGGCAGCTTGGGAGCACTGCATAGCCACTGTTTGGAGTCGCCATGGCTGGCACTTGCCACACTGGTGCAACCCTGGGACCCTGGAGCCAGCCCAAGAGCAGATCTGTCTCGGTGTAAGCATTCTCCAGCATTGCTATGGAGGGCACAGGTGTGCATGGACACACATATGCACACAAGCATACCTGCGAGCCAACGGAGCTCTGGCGTGTAAGAAGCTGTTCTGTCCATGCCAGAGGCCAGCCCCAGGGAGGGCACAAAGCCCGTCAGGCTCAGGCTCCCACTAGCCACAGCCACAGCCTGCAGTAGCGGAAAGTACTAGACTAGATCGACTAAATTTGTCCTTTTCCACTGATGAACACTGTCCTGTGAGCCAACGTGTTCTGCTTCAGCCAGGGGGGTGCTCACTTTTGGGGAGAAAAGCATAAAATGATATCAGAGCAAAACATTATTCATGATGGCAGTAAAAGCCGCTGGCATTTTCTTCCTTTCTCCTTAAGTATGAGTTTGTCAAATAACCAAATGAAAAGCCCCCAGCAGCTTTCAAAGGGCCAGGCTCGCAGCCTACAAGGTTCCCCCATATGGAGGCATAGTCAGAAGCCCAGTCCCAGTCCTGCAGCCCATCCACGCTGGTGTTTTTCTCATTTTCTTGGAAGTCTTGACAGGTTTGTTTTCGTCTTTTTTTTTTTTTCCTTTAAAAAAAAGAAGCTTTTAGCAGCCCTGGGGCAGAAGGCTCTCACTTGCTAAAGCACAAGGTTTGCCACATTGAAATGTAGGGACGTGCCCACAAACGGGAACTGGCTGTCTTAGCTTTTGTTCTTGACTGTTTGCCAGAACCCTTAAAACAACAGGAGGAGGTTCAGCTACCTAAACATCCCTGCGCTCGGGGGAGCCTGTAAACGCGGGCATTAACATATCAGACACCATCGGTGCCTTTGCCAGCAGCACAGGCAACCCCACTGCCAGGCGGCCGTGGGGCGAGAAGGAGCAGAAACACCTGGCAGTGCCGATGGTGTGTACCGCCTGGTACGGGCGCCAGGTTGCGCTGACCCAGGATCCTGTGTCCTTGCAGCACTTGGTGATTACGGGCAGGAATGTCAGGAAATACCATTGAGTGCTGTGATGTTAGAAAAACGGTTATTCTAGATTTTAGAGCTAGGCAAGTGGTGATCCCTGCGCTGTCCCACCAGAGACGTATTGACAAGAATTGGATTTTTATCAACGAGATGAACGGTCACATTTCTCCCTTCCCAGTGTTTGAAGAATTTGTTTGAAGAACAGTGATGGGAAGGGACCAAAACTTGTAGATCGGAAGAGATGCTGAGCAAAATGCTGCCCTTAAAGACCTGAAAAGCAATCTCTAGTGCAGCCAACAGTGGTAGGTGCTTCCTCAACACAGATCTAACCTGTAGCTCTCCACGCCATTCCAGGGCTGCATATCCTTATTTAACTTGGACAGCACACCTCAGTCCTCAGCTACAGATATATTTAGACTTCATTTAGACTTCTATTTCAGTCATAGACTTGGAGAGAGACCAGATTTACACCTCAGACCTTGCCTATAGTCATTCCTTGGCCACCTCACTGTTCTGCTAATGTTTATTTAAACAGATGAGGGGTGGAGCATGACCTAGCAAGGGGTTGAGAAGCTCTCCTAACGTCCATCTCTCAGCTGGGCTCTTGTCAGCCACCTCGCTGACATTTTAACCTGGGAGGTCTGGGGCAGCACCGCATCTGCCTCCAGGCTCCACCTCAAGGTGCTCAAGATCCTTCAAGTCCCTTCTGTTGGCTCCCGTTTCCTTTCCATTTGTCCCAACAGGGCTAACTCAGAGGAACTTAGGGTTTCGACAAGCTGCATCGTACACCTCAAACTCTACTGGATACAAATTCTACAGCAAGAGTCCCCTGGTCCCTGTGGTCTTCACCTACAGCTCTTGGTACCAGCTTTTGCTTGGGCTCTCCTCCTCCATGTCCCTGCACACCTTTGAATCACCGAGGAACTCAGCAGCTCCAAATTATCCTTTCCCTGGGCTTTCCATCCCTGTTTAGGTTTCTCTTGGAAAAGTAGATAGGATGGAGCTCAGCTCCTGTAGCACCTAGAGCCTTCCTCTACTCTCCCTGACCATTTCCTCCTGAATTCCACCATCACTTGGGTGCCTCCTGGTCAGGGGAGCCTCCCAGATGGGAGCAGGGATGGGAGGCAGCACCCTTGCTCCCAGCACTTCCTCAACCCCATCACTTAGGCGAAGGCTAATGAAGACGCGCAGGTGAGTGCCCACCCCTGAACCACCTCCTCGAGTTTGCAGGTCCCACTAGGTGGGTGAGCCAAACCCTCTTCCCTCACAACGTCACGGCATTAGGTTATAAAGTTCAGCTTGTCAGTAAGTAAGCCAGTCCCACCCACGACTTCTTTCCACATAATTATGGTTCGCAGAGATACCAGGAAAAAAGGAGAGCCCCTGCTGGAGATGCTGACGTCTTTTTCCTTTCAGGTTCAATGGCTGCTTTATTGCGGTTGGGTTTTCTTCCTCCCCGCCACCCGGTCTTTCTCTGACTGGAATCATACCCCTCCGAAAAACGTGGTGACTTTTGCTGAAAAGCAGTTCTGCCACTTCTGTAGCGAGGCAGCGCTCACGAACGGCACAGTGGTAGTTACGGGATGTGTGGTTTACCTCAAGACGTCACATCTCCTCCCCCCAGAGACATCAGAAGGGTTATTGCTCAAATTCAGCTTCGATTGTATAAAGGAAAAAGGCCCTGTGACTTTCACTGCTACTTTTAATGTTCTAAGAAACCTTCATGCTCCCTTCCCCAGGCTGCATCAAAGGGCAATTAGCTGGGGCACAAGATGCTGCCTTTTGGTAAACATACGCATACGAAGTGCGGTCTAAAATCCCATGAGTCAAATTTCAGTATTTCCTACCCGGGGAAAGAAGCGATTGATTTTGCTTGGGGATTTTTCCCAGGTGAAGGCTGGACAGAATGCAGAACTTCAAGTACCAGATTTGCACTTTCTGTCATTAAAAACTGCTGGTGAGCAGAAGGGGTGAAATATCCGGCATGCTCAGCTGGAAGACGGTCCCTAGGGAGCCATTGCTGGGGACGGTCACGGTCTGTGGAGGGAAGGAGGGCACCGGGGCTGGGCTCACCCTGCAGAGCGCTGTGCTCTGCTGAAGCAAACACCAGCCCAGCAAAAGCTGGGCATCCTCTCTGTGACAGGAAAGCTGTGAAACCAGAGGTGGGCAGGCTCGGACACAAGCAGCACGGGGCTGCGTTAGTGCGCACTCAGAGAGCGAGCTGAGAAAGGAAACCAGCAAACCAGATCTCCCCGTCCCGGCTAAAAAAAAAACAACAAACCAACCACACAGAAGGTAAACAAATACCATCACCAGTGGAAACGCAGCCATTCTCACCTCCTTCACGTAGGCAGTGGGGAATGGCACAGGGCTGCCCAGCCAGGCCGCTGGTGCTGATGTGCCGATGCTCAGGGGAGCCCAGCTGCCACCGTCTGCCCCAGGTTTGGTCCTCTCCCTGGTTTTGCTGGCAAGAACACCCCCTCTTTTCTCACAAGCCACCCCCAGCTTTTAACAACGGTTCCCCTCTGGCAGACCCCTGTCAAGCTGAACTAGTACAAGCACAACACTGCGAATCCTGGGGGCGTGAGGTTTTTGCCCCTACAGCAGCTGATGGGCTTTTCATGAGCTGTTTGAGCCTCGCGTGAGCCCCAGCGAGCGGGGTCTGCAGGCACCGCTCCTGAGAGCTGCCCACTCAGAGCTGTGATGATGTGGGGAAGGGCAAAGGGTGCAAAGGCAAACTGTGCTGTGGCCTTTTGCTCACCGCAGCTTTGGGAGTACAGCTGCAGTGTCTGACCAAATCTATGACTGAGCTCCTCTTTGCTAAAATCATCATTTCGGATTTCCCGTGTGGTCGCCAAAGATGGGGTCCCCAAGGGAGGTGCAGGCTTCCCTTGTTTTTATATAAAGACACTGCGCTATGCCTAATCAATGCAGGGTTTACTCATGGGTGCCTTCCTCCTGTGTGCAGTACCACGCTGCGACCTGCCCAGGAAATGCAGCTGGTTTCCTGCAGCGAGCCGGGCAGCGCCTCCTTCGCTGAAGACCTCGTCCACCTGCCTATTGCTCCAGCACCAGCCTCCTGGGCTCCTCCAGGAAAGGTTCTCATCCACAGATGAAAAGCGCTGGCCAAGGGGATGAGCAGCGCGCACAACCCTTGTGTGTGGAGGGAATTCGACCCGCCCCAGCTTCGGCAGCAGGAGCTCGACGCCTGCCTCCCCGCCGGCCAGGATGCGGCATGCACGTCAGGGAGAAGGAAACAGTTACAACACAACTAGATGGAAGATGCACGTGTGCATTACAAGGACATTATCTCCTAACGCCGCTGAGGTGTGACTAGGAAAGGAGTTCTCTTTAACAAAGCTGCCCCAGTGAGGAGAGGCCAGGGATGGGCACCTTCACGCCAGCACTCTGTCTCTCCTGGGGCTGGCAGGCTCCTGGCATGAGCTAATTAACCCTTCAATTGCTGAGGAAGCTCAGAGGACCTTAATTTGACAGTCACCGTAAAAATATTTTGTCTGTCAACAGAGTCTTTCATCCAAGGATCTCAAAGCACTTTGCAAGTATTAATTAAGCTCACCAAGCTAAGTATGAATAATTATCATCATTGAACAGCATGGAGAACTGAGGCCAAACTTGCCCAAGAGCATCAGTGAGGCCCCAGAGACCGGCGTGGAAGAGGAGCAATTCCCAGCTGCAAACCTTCCTGCAGAGAACAGCCTCAGCCTGCAAACGGGCTGACCCTGCTGTGCTCCGCTCAAGGCTGTCCTCCCCTGGAAGATCACACGTCCAAAAGATGGGGCAGGGGCAGGGAAAGAAAAGTTATTTTCATTTTGGAATACAATACAATCGATGTCACTGTAAAAAATTGAAATGAAAATGTAAAATTCCCATATCAGTGCGAAAGCTTTCTGAACACCAGAAAAGGAGTGTTGTTTCTTTTATCCCGCGTCTTGTGTTAGCCCCTTCTACTGTTCTGTGCGAGATTAGTAGTTTCTGAAAGTAATGGATAGTAAATCAGGTGTTGAGGAATTAGGGACAGAATTTAAGGACTATTTCAAAGCCAAAGAGGTCAAATCTTCATTTATACAAACTTGCTTATTATTTCCCCTCAGTATTATGAATCTCAGGACTAGTAGCACTTTCATTTTCCTATGCCTCCAACCATCCTGTATCAAAGTGTCTCAGAACAGAGTTGCCCAGGTTGCAAGTTCAGGTATATTTTAAAGTGATAAAGACTCACTGTCATCAGCCAGTCTGAACTCTTGCACAGCCCAACCCAGAGGAATTTAGCTATTTACCGTGTAGATAGCCCAACTACTTACATCACGTTATTTGGTTAATTTTCATGGATGTATCTATCTGTAACTGCTGAAGGTCTCTGAAGTTTCCCCACCTTCAAAACCTTGCTCCGTGTTGCATGGAGAGGCTCCAATATTGGGTTTCTTGTTTGCAAATTCCTTACCTACAGGAATGTTGTGGGAATGAATATACAAATATGTGAGATTCGAAGATATCAGAGCAATGGGGAGGGGAGTCATAAATATACCTCACGCAGATAATAGCGGCTATAAATTCTATTGCCTTGATCTGGCTTGGCGCTGGTGCTCTGCAGAACTACTTGCTGTTCTTGTTCCTCTCTCTACGGCAAGCTTCACTGTTTATTACTGATATATAACTATAGCACTATGGTTGCCTTCTGGACAGTTCTGGATAAAAGCCTGTCCAGCGTGCAGATGGTGGTGGGCCCACAGGGACCTCCTCACCCATACAGCTCGAGTGCATGTTTCATTGCTGCTGAATCTCTGGGCGGCTTCAGATAAAATGGACAGGCAGGGCGGTGGTACAGGGTTTCGAGTTACTGACCAGTTAATTAGGAAGGGAGAGCCTTTTCTCAAGGAGCGCTGGAAACCTCCTCACCCAAGCCATTGCAAACTGAGCTCGATGAAGTGTTTCAGATTGGTGCTGCCTGTTTCCAATTACATCCAAGAGCATTTCTGTAGTGAAGAGCCAAAGTCTTGATTTATAGGCTTTTGGGCAAGGGAATGCAGTGTTTTTTATTATCTTTATCTCTAAATCTGCTCTTGTTACTTGTTGCTTACAACAAACTTGCAGAGTTGAACGCAAAGGTCTTTTGTTAAGGTTTCCTACACTCAGGTGCTAAAATCTATCATTAAAGACTAGGCTAATTGCTTCTGCATCAGATGATAGACAAGCCCATCCATTTCACCCCACTCAGCATGCCCTTGGGAGGGGAACAGGCGTTTTGGGACGGCGTCCCCTCAGAAGGTGCGCGAGCTGGAGACAAACCTCAGGCTGATGTTACACAGCTACGCTGCCATCCCACCCAGACCTCAGTCACGGCTGGAGCCTGAGCACTCGCTCGCACCTCGCCGGCATCATGGCCGGTGGGAGAGGCAGCCAGCCTGCTCCTGCACCACTCGCTCGGCATCAGACATTCCTCTGGCTGGATTTTCTGCTGCATTGGCTTCCCACATATTTATCCTGACATCACATGGGCTGGGGCCCCTCCCGCCTCTGCCCAGCATGAGTTTGCTGTGCAAAAAAAAATATGAAAAAAAATCGCTTTCAGAAAACGATGCCTTCTGTGGAAGGAAAATGCTCAAATGCAGCGAAGAAGAGTTTTATGAGCTTTGCTTAAATACTTGTTGTGCAACATCCTTACGGGATTTCATTATTTATGATTTTATCTAACTACAGTCTATGCCTAATAGCTCGGAGGTGCTGTTGATTAATTTTTTCCAGCTCTTTGATGTACCGGCAATAACTTGTCCATGGTGTCCTGTGTCAGTAAAGTGGAAATTGCCACGGTATAGTCAAGGCGTGGTATCATGAGGTGGCCAAAGCTAGAATAACTGCCTGTGTCCATGGCAGGACTGAGGTTCCCCCCCGCCGCACTCTCCCCATTGCATTGCACTGTTGGCTGATGGTGCTGTAATGAGTCAACCCATTAAAACAGGAAAAAAATAACCCAACCGAAAAGTGGTGGTTTTTTTTTTTCTCTGGGTTAGTGAGTTGAACTCACTCTCCATGTGACCAGGTATGTACCAGAGCCGGTGCAGAGGACGAAGGGAACGATCAGGCAGTGAGGAGGAAGAGGAGGAAGAAGGGCAAGTGGGGGCAGGCTGTAAGATCATCTTTTGACACCACACCCTACGTATGGACACTGTCAGTATAATTCCTACCGTACTGGTTCCGTCCTCGATGTTGTAATCTGTTTCTGTGAATCTTTTCAATTAGGTAGTGATTTATTGGTTAGTGGGGTGGGTTTGGACAACCTCCAGCAACAGACACGAGATCCATTGCCATGCTGAGCTCTGTCCTGTTGCCTGCAATGAGAAGGCATGAAATTTTTTCTTCAGGAAATGAATCTTTTTCAAAGTGATTATAAGATTATATGACTAGGCTATCGAGTGATGTAAACCTGCCCATTTCCAAAGGCTTTGGTGCAGTTACACAACTTACAAAAGGATTTGCTTCAAAATTTTTAGCTGCCCCAGCACATTAGTTGCTGATTAACTGGAGGTCTTCCTGAAAAGAGTGCATTTATCAGCATAAACGGACTCTTTGTTCCCTTATGTAGGGGTTTTCAGTCTGCCCAAGTTAAAGTTTTTGCCAGTTCAAAATTTATTATTTCTTGTCATCATTTCTCTTATAGCCGTCACCTCTCTGGTATTAGTCCAATTCTGTGGATTTGTCAATCATCACCACAAAGAAACCCGGAGCCAAAATAAACCTGGCACGACTTGATTTCTGTATTACAAATGTACTGGCACAAACATTGTCCACAAAATCTCCCATTTCAGCAAAGTGCTTGAAATCCCATTGACTTCAATTAGGAAGTTAAGCAAGTGCTTAAATGTCGTGTTTGAACCAGGGCCTGAAGACCGTACCTTGGCCAACTGGATTGATTTGTTGTCTTTTTTTTTTTTTTTTTAATAATACTTACGCAGCTTTTAGAGGAATTTCCACGTTTCAATTCAGTCAAGACATCAAAAACTTGGGTGAGATCAAGGAGAACTGAAAGCAGATACTACATTTTCTTCTGGCATTTTTGATTTAGAAACTTTGTAGTAGGTTAAGCATTAAGGATTCATGGAGAGTGAATGAGAGAATGAGATGGTCTTCTAGGACACTTCCCTCTTCTTGAAATTACAGGGTCAAATCTTGAAAAAAAATAATCTTACTCAAGCAAAACGACACAAGGAAGGGAATTACTGATGTATAAGATACGGGAAAAACCTGGACCACTACGAATGGGCTTTACTTCATGGTAGCTAATGGTGTCTGGCAATTTCATACTACAAGCTACTCCTGTTCTCCCTGTATGCAATTACATAGGCATATCAGCGTAATGCATGGTTATTACAAAATAACCACAACATGCTGGGAAGAACATTTTATGCTTCTTAGTTGGACAAAGCTCATCTGGTCTTAATCTGATTTTTTTTTTTTTTCCTTCTTAAGGAACATCTTCTATTTTAAGATTTTCCCCATTTAGCTAATGGAATCTGTGTTAATTTGACCTCTGTTAAATACATTTTTTTCCATTATTCTCTCTGCTGATCAAAGGGCTCTGGGGCAGTTTCCTGAGAGGCGGGCGTACCTTACTGCCAGAGCAGGGAGCCAGAGCAGCGGCATGTACATGCTCTCCCACCTTCCTCCTGTTGGGAAAGCGGCTTCCATCCTGGCCGCCTCCGAGGCCGGCTGCTCGCCCTCAGCCCCAGACCCATGTGCTTCCCTTGCCCAGACCTGTCCCTCCCGGTTTTCGCCACCCTGGGAGGTAGAGCCATTGGGCGCTGTCCCTTTTCCCGATGGGTCTGGGCTGAGGGGAGATCCTGGGGAGCTGGGCCTGCGCCCCCTCCATGCTCCCCAACAAGAGGGAGGCGGCGGCAGCTTATTCCCCTCTTGGTTTCTGACAAGACCAGCAGGGACTGCTGCCTTCCA
Source organism: Larus michahellis (assembly GCF_964199755.1). Taxonomy (NCBI): domain Eukaryota; kingdom Metazoa; phylum Chordata; class Aves; order Charadriiformes; family Laridae; genus Larus; species Larus michahellis. The sequence goes on from NC_133898.1 coordinate 36,045,807, forward strand.
CGGGGCTCGTTCCCACAGGCGAGCGGGAGATGGGTGCTGAGCACGCCTGGCATCAGCCGGAGCCTCCGAAGAGCAGCGCTGGCTGAGGAGCCGCCCAGCCCTGGCGCCAGCCAAGATGGCGATGCCGGCATGGCTGAGAGCAGGCCAGCAGGCTCCTGGGGAAACTCTGCCTATTCCCACCCAGTGTCAAGAGACTTCTAGCTTTAGGCAATCAGTCTAAAGGCCTGAAATCTTACAGCCAGTGACCCAGGGCATGGCTATGCCACGCGATGGAGTGGGGTGAAGACCCCCGAGCCCAGGCGGGAAGGACCCCAGCCTTCGGCCTCGCACCGCTCCCCAGCAGCTCCATCCTGCTGCGGGCAGCCTCCACACCGCCCTTCCCGGCATGTCTGCTCCCGGGCGAGGCGGGCGGGATGGGGCAGGAGAGACCCAGGCCGAGGAGGGAGCCTTTTCCCCGCCTCATGCGGAGACCGGGCATGGCTTCCTCGTGCCCCAGCAGGGGTGAGAGCAGCGGTGCCGGCTGCAGCACGTCCGGGCCTGGCCCCCGGCCCCCATCCCGCCACGGAGCGGCCATGCCGGCCTGGACCAGTCCCATCCCTGCCTTCTACCTCCGTCCCTTGTTTGTAAAACGGACACAAATACTTCACAAGGGTGTTGTGAAACCTAATTAATTAATACCTGTAATGCACTTTGATGTCCTCGCATGAAAAGTCCTATATAACTACAAAGCATTTTTAATGTTATAAAGCAAGAACTTCTTGCTGTCTTGCCTTGGCAAAGAGGCTGATTAGATGTTATCGGTTTTGCTGTTTACACGTACAGAAACTGCTGCAGTAGGGTTTGGATCCTGTTTTGTTTTTAAAGAGTAACATAGTAAAATGATGGAAAAGTTAATTTGGGGGTCTGTTCCCTGTAACTTCAGGGAGCAGCCAGTTGTGACTTTGTATTTACTGTCCATGAAATAAGCTAAATAGTCTTTCAAGAGGAAAACAAACCTAAAACCCCAAACCAAAACAGTAAGTTGACATATCTGTGCATACTGGTGTGCCCTTATCACACCTGCAGTAACTGTACCGAAAGGCCTTCTAGCCTGAGCTTGACGAAAAAGCTGTATGACAGGAGCACTTAATCCTGCATTTAAAAGATTGCGTACGGCTTGTGTTTCATAGAAATCAACTGGCTCCTAAATAAGTGCCTGTTTAGGCCAAATTTACCTGACTATTTTTGTCTAATCCGCCGTTAAGACTGTCCTCTTTGCAGTTTTACTACTTAAGTGGTAAAGACCCAACCTGGGGTTGGACTGAGCCCTGGTTCTCCTTCATGCCTTCATCATGAAATGCACAGTTCTGTCACGCCAGCAGACACAATTGCAGAGCCTGTGCTTTAACTTACACTCATTTAATAACTAATGTCATCAAAATCAAGGGTAAGCCATGCTGTACAGCCCTTCCCTTAGTGGGGTCAATGATGTACGTGCACAGTGGAGGGATGAAAGTGCAGCTTTAAATGTTAAAATTCCCAACAGGCCTGTCCAGTGCTGCATCTAAAGATGCACTAATAAGTTAATGACAAAATACAAATGTGTCGAGTCCTGTAATTTAGAAAACTGGAGCCAAAGGAGTCTTAATAATCCTGCTTTTCTTTCCCAATTAACACTGTTTACTTTCTGCATTTCCTTGACCTTGAAAAGGGATCCTGCACAATTCCATGTACTTGCTTCCACCTTTAGCCCTTACAGCACGAACACAGCGCCCAGACTGTGCATGGCTCAAGTGGCGTCACACTTGATTTAAATTGGACTATAAAACTAGAATAAAACTCCATATAAACATTTACTCCACATTTACAAGATGTACTTTGCAGTCAGTCTGCCCAGGACAGGATAATTTCACCGCACTCAGCAGTGTCGTTCTGGACTGACAGCAGCAATGAGCCTCTGCTCCTTCCCTCTCTGGCTGCCAGCACCCACTTTTTCTCCCTTCCATGAAATCTAAAACCGGCTGTAAACTTGGACATTATCATTTTGCTAACACAAGTAGGTAAATACACACATGAACCACATTGCAAAGGGCTCGGGCTCTTTGTATGCTGTCATTCCAGCAGCCGCCTCAAAGCTTGGGGATGCCCAGAATTGCCTGCGAGCAATAAGCAATTGCTCACGAGCACTTTTTTGGTCTTTTTTTTGGTTTGTTTTTAATGACAGCTTCTCCCTGTGCTCATCTGGACAGGGCAGGCGGTGCGGCTGAGCCGGGCGCTCTTGGGCCGTCCTGCCCAGTGGAGTGAGAGGGGAAGGAGCCAAAGTCCAGCTCAGGTGCGAGCAGCTGGAGGCAGGAATATGCACGAGAGGAAACTGGGTATATCGCCTTTGCAAAACCAAATAAACAATGCATTTGGGGAAAAAAAAAAAAAAAAAGCCCCCAAAACCCAGCTTGGACAAAATCCTTTCCTTCCCCCAGCCCCCAGCAACAGTGGGTTGCAGAGGCTGAAGTGTTTTCACACTGAAAGCATGGCAGCCTTCGGGAGCTTTCTCTACAGTCTACAAATAAACAAAACCCAGGGAGTGTTTTGCATTCAATAGTTAATCACAGTTGGCTGAGTGTTTATATTTTTCTTCACTGTAAAGGCATTCTTGGTCCGCCTCCCAAACAGCTTGTTTTGTCTGCGAGATTTAATCTTGAGTGGCAGGACTAGGCGTAAAGACAAGCCTCAAAACAATTCTTATTTTTCTATAGCAAGATGTCAGGCTGTAAAAGCTAACTTCCCTGCAAACAGGCCCCTCGGGTTAGCGTGCATAGGGCTTCTTGCTACAATTTCCAGTCTGCCGTGATACCGCGGCCCATAAAGCAGCTCATTTCACTCAGTTTTAACACCTTCGTGTTTGTGAACTGCTCCTTAAATAGTCTAAACGACTCCAAACAGCTAGAATTCAGTGCATGTTGGACCAGTTTCCAGCCCTAGCTCCTCCCTGAAGAAGCATCTTGTTTGTATACAGGGCGCATTGGCTCCAGATGCCCATCCCACTTTCAAATCCAAACATGGTTTTTCTTCAAGGCAACATCAAGGTACCTTTCATAAAAATGAAGGGATGATGCAATATGTCTACAGTGCTTCAAGTACTCAAGCTACTCTGCTCAGAATTAGCTTAGGTGCTTACTTAAGAGCACCGTGTTGTATAGACAACAGCTGCATTTTTGGAGCAGTCCCTACTAATACAAGTGACCAAAAATGTATTGAATGTCTGCACTTCTAAGATCTGAAAATGATCAGGAACAGTGAACTTTTGAAATCTCACCACTTTTGCTCTTCATTTTGTTTCCATGTGCTATTGCCTCTGAACAATCTTTAAAGGTAGATAATATCAGGTTGTGCTTGGCTGTGCTGAGATCTATATCGCAGGTTTTAAAAAAGTTAATAAAACCACGTCAAAGTTGCCTGAGAGGTATGTCTGCAGGTCATTTAGTCCAACCTTTTGCTTGAAGCAGGACTATCACCAGCACTAGATCAGGACCGCCACGGCTTTGCCTACTCATGTCTCAAAAAGCTCCAGGGAGATGCCCCAACCTCCGGTGGCACCTCTTCCACACCTGGACTGTGTCCTCTTGGTGGAAACGCTCTCTGCCCTGTGCTCGGTGTTCTGGAGATTTGTGCCTGCGATAGCGTCGCTTTTGGAGGAAGAATTTTTCATAAAAGCCTTCCCTGTAAACATAATCTGACAGAGCCTGAAGGAAGGAGTCACGAAACTCCCTGCAAATTCATTTCAACAGGTTCTGTGGCTCCCTTAATCCTGTGTATGTAATGCTAGACATAGGTATATACTTCTGGTACTTATTTCCCCGTATATGCTTTAAAATCAGTATAAATTGTTCTTAGCAAAGATGGGGTCTGTACGAATCATGTGCTATGTGATGCTGGTAACCTCCAGCACCTTCTGAGAATTTTCTCTGAGCTGCCTGCAAGTACAGGACCTGCTTCTTGAGCCCCCATGGTACCTCTAATAACACTTCACACAGTACAGCTAATGCAGGGACCCTTCTGCCAGACTATGTCACAGTGAGGAATACACGGCTGAATTTTAAAAAGGGCCAAATGATCACATGATCCATTTCTAAAGCACCATAATAAAAATGCTAAACCCAACAAAATGGTGAATCAAAACACAGAAGAAATACTCCTGTCATCCATAAATAAGCATGAGAAACCAGGTGATTAGATTACTTCGAAATCTCAATTTCTTATAAAGTTCCCCAGCACCAGCTAGTGCCAGAGACAGGGAACCGGATTCAGCCGAGCAATGTCCTGACAGACAACACCTCCTCTTCGAAAACCAGGCGCCTCCGAGTGCTGTTTGCAGCCTTGCTTTGAAAAGCCTTTTCTTGACAAGCCAGCATTTACCCAGCTTCGCATGAGCCATCCCTGCCGGTGCCGAGCACCCGTCCACTGGAAGAGAGGAAGGCAGGACCAAGTTGTGGGGTTTTTTTCATGCAACCTGCCCATAATTAGCCTCAAGCAGCAGCTGAGTCACTCACAAGAGTCCCGGGTGCTATTAGGACCAGACACGCTACGGCCCAGCGTATAATTATACCAGCCACCACTGTGCGGAAACTGCTCCATTTAGCTATCTGACCCCATTAGACAGACGCTGTTATTTCTTCTTGGCTACAAGCGCTCTGAAGAAGATGAGCCCAATTCTCACAGCACAAATGCATTCACACAAACTCACCTCTTCCCTGCTGAAAGCAGAAGATGCCGCCCTGTTCCCTGCTTCACCTGTGGGCTGCCTGAGAGCACCCCCGTGGTCCGGAGGCAAACAAGAGATGCTGAGACACAGCACCTACTGGGCACAAGGGACAGGGAGATGAGTGCAGGAAGTCTAGGAAACGCAGCACACTACGGTATCTTTTTCAACAGAAAGCAATGATAAAATCATCATTGAAATAAGCCACAGCGCTGAAGAAATGTTAACAAGCTGTTTCTACAATCCAGATTTTTATTTGGACATTTTGCTTCCCCTTCTCATAATAAGGATAGAAAAGTTCAGATGGGAAGCTGGTTGCTGATGGCCCCTGAACTTTTTACGTGCCTTTAGGGCTGGGGATGCAAGGCGAAAGTTTTCTGCAGTGTCTGCTCTCTGGTAGAAGGGAGGCAGCCAAACAGAGAGCAGGCTCGGTTGGCCAAAACACACAAGAAATCACCCTGAGCTGGCAGGGCTGTGCTGGAACTGCGGATGGATTTTGCAGCTGCCTTTTCCTATCAAGGTGCTAAGAGGAAATGCCGGGCTTCAGCAGCGGCAGCAGGGTAGCATTGTCCTCCAGCACTGCTCCTCTGCCATGGACAAAAACAAACCTAGCCTCAGCTGATGAGCAACCAAAGCCCGTTAGCTCCTGCAGCCAGGATCTCAGGGAGAGGGAGCGAGGGGCACCTGGGTTGCAGAGGTGGCTACGGGCAGCGACTGAGCCAGGGAGGCCATTTCGCTAGAAAAAGGGTCAGGGATTTTTGTCACTCCTGGCTGCCATCCTGTCAGACCGGGTTCAAGCGAGGTTTGCTGGGAGGGACGGGCCATGCTTGGGCTGCTGCTGACTCTGCAGTTCAGAGAAGAAACGCATGGCTCCAACCTTGCGCCGCTACTCTCACACCAGTGCTACGTCCCCCTCGAAAGACACAAATGGCCTCGACAGCTCTGATTTTTAACCAAGTACTAAAAAATCTTTTGCTGAAAGGGAGAGAAAGGGAATAAAGGAAACAAGATGTCAAATTACAACCAGCTTGAATAATTTCAAATAAACACCGAGGAAATAAAATGTACCCTGTTTGCTGGCAGGCTCGATGGCTCACAAAGTACTCGCCCCACCCAAATCAAGGGCTTGAGATGCAGCAGCAGTGGAACAGAAACCCCTGATAGCATCAGAGTTGCTTTTCCCTGGTTCCGCATTGCCATCCTCAGGGACAGAAAAAGCATCATTAGGGTTTAAATAGAGTTTGATGAAAACACGGAGCACCCCAAGGATCAATTTTCAGCACGGGCGGCTGCAGCACGAGGCATTAATTCTTCACCTTGTCTGGTGACAGAAGAAATGCGGGGAGCTGTAGGCACAAATAACATTAAGACTTCTAGCGTGTATTTTCCTTTTCATGCCTGCAATTAAATGCTTGCTTTACTTCCTGTTGTTTAAAAGTGTATTTATTCTTTAGCACTGCAAGAAAAACCTCCTGTATTTTTTTTAATTTGCACTGGGGAACATGTTTGAAGGCTCATATTGTAGACTCAGCAAGTGGCAGGGCAGCCGCCAAACCTTGCTTCCTTTGTTGATTTCTTGATGATTTAAGACCTATTTTCAGCAGCTTATCCCAGCTCCCCCCCTGCCCTTTTGCTTGGTAACTACCATTTTAACAAAATGGTGTTTGTGCAGTGCTTTGGAACCAAGAACTGAGCTTTTAAACGTAAGACAGGGAATAGAATAGGAAAAGCAGCACTAAACTCACCGACACACCATGGCTTTTCAAGCCACGTGGCTAGGGATACATGGCAGAACCCTTGACTTCTTGCAGAATACTATTTGGACTGCTAGTCTTTTATTTCATACTTAGCCAAAATTACTTGCATGTTTCTGATAACTGTGTTGTTTACTTTCCCCCAGGGCAAAGTTTGAAATTATTCTCTGAATCTACGGAGGTCAGTAAAAAACCCAAAAACCTGTACTGTTGATGTACATTGTTCATACTTTTACTGGCTTTGCCCATAGGAACAAACCCTATTGTTTCAAAGTACAAACAGGAAAAGATATAGCCTGATCAATGGTTTATTTAGGTGCAGGCTTCCTTCAGAAAAGGAGAATACACTTTCCCCCTGCTGATACTACGATGCAAATTAAAATTATATGTGGTGCAAAAAATGTAGCCAATGCTATCAGAATGATTATCCTCTCTGTTCTGGGTAACAACAGAGTCTTTCCTCAGAATTATTCTGTTGTGGAGAACATAATACTTAGCTTAATAGATAAAAACCAGTTTCTACTGATTATTTTTACAGCAAATAATTCTATATTTAATGTAGACCCATAAGACAGCAGCGCACACCTTGTTGCCTTGTTAAAACATAAACCTCAAACTTGCCAAAAATAGCAGTAACTAGTCAGGATGAAACAAAAATGACCCAGAACATTACAGACACCTGAAAGTAAAAACTGAAAAGGAGATGACTTAAGGGATTTTCAGTAACATTTAAGAAGTGAGAAACAGTGTAACCTTTGGGTTTAATGAGCGTTACAATACATCAATTACAGAGACATAAATAATTTAAGGCAAGAGCATTCACTGGCAGTCAGTTTGGTCACAGACTTCATTTGCTTCACAGGGCAGGGACAGCACTCTGTAATTAAGAGTCATGGTCAGAAGCCGTGTCCAAAGCTTGTTACCTCCTTGCAGCACGCCCTTCTCACAGGGCTGGAAGGGTGAGAAACTCCCCTTCTCCGCTGACAGAGGACACTAGCCCTTCATCTCCACGTAATGCTGCCGCGCAGACGTGGTATTAGAAACGTGTTTCAGACCTGAAGGGGTGTCCCTCACATGCTGCTACTGGTTTCCAGCACCTGCTCCTTCTCCGGTTGTTAAGGGTACTGACATGGGAGGAGGACGACATGCAAGTAGCAGCCCCCGCTCACCACTTAAACAGATTTTTTGACCTTTGCTAAACCCGCAGCCTTGTATTAGGGGGCACTGCTCAACAGAGACTAACCAGACTGATGCCCCTCTTTCCTAGGTAAGAAGTCTCTTTGTGTCAAACCACCTCAAAAAAACTCGAGGTACTGCACTTCACTGCTACATCTCGTCTCCTGACTATTCACCAAAGATGCTTATTGCTACAAGCGCCAAACAGGATGAGACGAAGGAAACACACAGAGAAACGTGTCTAGTGAGCGTCTAAGAACGCGTAGGAGATTCGTGATAATTCTAGCAATGATTTCTTCTCAAAAACTGACTCAAGTCTACTCCATATATGAATGGGAGGATGTTCAAGAACACTCGCGATACTGGAAACCTTGCTGATTCAGCAAATGAAACATGCTAATCAACAAAGCAATGACCAGCACAACAGAAAGATCAACAAAGGCCAAACTATGGACAACACTGTCAACTTTTATTTATTCTTCCAGCTGCTTGTCCAGTCTTTCCAGCAAGTTCACAAAAAGTCTAACTTTGAATTTGAAAGATTTGGTATTACTTCTAGCACAGTGGATTATGTGTGCAGAGGAATAAAGGCTTGACCGTAAGTTCGCACTTTAGGGACATTTGGAAATCGTGCATTTAGTAACTAGAAGCTTACTGCATTCTTTCAATCAAAACTATAAGAGAGTAGAATTTAGGCTTTTCAGTATGTTCATAACATTGCTATTTTTCTCTTATGTTTTGCTGTTCTCATAAACCAAAAAACTAGCCTAGGTGCGACTGCTCATCTTAACATCACGTAATAGGAAAGAAAGTGATGAAAGTCTCATTGCCATTAAATTTGCCACAATGAGTATTATCATAAAACAGGAGATAACAGAAATAACTCCAACTTATTAGATTACAGCTTTTGTGGCTAACTTAACTGCCTTCAACACATACTTGATTTGATATAAAATGATTCAAACTAACTCTCTTTGCCGATGTAGGATTTATACGGTTATCCTTCTTCTGGAGAGACTTCACTCATTTCCATGTTTTTCCTCCCAATACCCTACTTGTAGTGCTAACACCTGCAATACATTCTTCTGAAAACTATCAGGAAGGGCTCCATAAAATATTGTGCAGGTCAAAGAATGCAGAGTAGCTTTGAAATAAAGAAAATGTTCATTAAGTGTAAGAAAAATGCCTTTCCTTCTAATCTGAAAACGGATAGGCTTGCAGACTTTACCTTAAACACACACAGTTCAGTTTCTTTACTTTTCTACCTTTTTCTTTTTTTTTTTTTTTCAAATACTACCATGACATAAAATTGGACTGAAACCGTTAGTTTGTTTCCACACATACTAGCGAAACATTAGTGAAACGATTGAATTCAACAGAAGGAATTGGTGGTTTAGGCTTTTTATATCCTCAAAGTCTTCTCTTAACACGGCTTCTAAAAGTCTTAGTCCATGAAATGATTCTTTATCATGAAATGATAAAGCAGTCTTTTGTCCAAAATTACAAGGACTGAGGTGAAGGATGTCTTTTTGGTTGAAAATGCGTACTAATTCTGAAGAGTGGACCTCCTTTTGAAATGTTTTGCAATTGCTAGCCTTTGAACCATGGCAACTTATGAAAAGATTAAAAGAAAAATCCTGGTGCCACCTGGACAATCAGGTATATAAAGCAAACACTGTGTTCCTTGGGCAATCACTACAAGACTGAATCAAACACAAGGCTATAAAATTTTAAGATTCCAGGAATTTACTGATGCTACTTAAGGGTTTTCTTTTTACCTTTTGAAGATGCTAGAGATTGTTTCTATCAGATTTTGAACACCATGAGAACAAGCGTTTTTCATTAGCCATCCCTCCTTCTCCCACCCCATTCACAAGAGTTAGCTTATTCTTGAATACATGTGCGTGGCTTTGACTTTCACTTGAAGAAATGCAGATGCGAGATCACCCCAATATAACAAACAATGCCTGTTTTCAGTCACTTAAGGTTGTTCGCTTACAGTTTTGCTATTCACATAAAACCACTGCCCTTCACATCTGCTCTAAGTCTTGGTTTGCAGGCAAAAAGCCTAACGCAATGCCCCCACCGAGGGAAGTCGGGCTCAGACCTTTGGAGCCATTTACAGTCCTCAGACAATGCAGCGGGAGTCACAGGGGGGTGGGTCACAGGACAGAGTATGCCACCTCCTCCATCGGTTTGCAATAAGGCTTCTGATTTTGTTTGCAGCTTATTTTCCAGCCAAGAACTTCAGTACTAAACATAAACCCAAAATGTGCCTATAAACTAGCTAAAAATACCTGTAGGTTCTAGAGGCAAATTATTTGCATAATTCTTAATTATTAAGCTTCACTGATCAAAAGCCATCTACATTTCCTAGGTGGACATTCCCCTAGCAAGCACAATTTTTAATGTAAGATAACAAGTTTTAGAAAGGGTAGAAGAATGCTGCCAATCAAGTGATTTGATGATTCTCCATTGCATAAGCAGACAGTGGTGCTACAGTGAATAATTTCAAAATAAATGTTTTCCAGTGGCACTGTATCATCTGCATACTATTCATTTAGTTCCTTATATTTAGCAGAAGTAGGGCACATTTTCCATATGCCATTTCTAAGCGACATATACAGTTAATTTTATTCCTTACTGGAAAGTACCCTGGTCTATTTACAAATTAATTTGGGAAGTGACATCGTGACAGTTAGCCCCAACTGGTGCGCCTGACCCAAGCGTGAAAGAAAGGATGAATAGGTGGGATTTTGCATTTGGCATTTCAGAATTAGGGGAGGTAATGTTTCCAGTTATATACACCTCAGATTATTTCTGAGAATACATGTTTAACTTAAGCATTAAGCTAAATACCTATAGCCCTACATTATTTCATCGGTTATTTTTCCAAGACATCATTCATTCCTTTGTTGAACGTCTGCTTCTTCGTCTTCACAGTATTTATCTTGCTTGGAAAAATTACAGGCCTATGAAAGATCTTTATTTTGTTATCCTGATTTATATAACTAGTTCCTTGCACATGGGTACTAAAGAAATACAACTTTTTCATAATGGCAAGGGGAGTTCATTAGAAAAACAAATTGTACAAGTGGAAATAAAAACAAAGCGTAAAAGCATAGCATTTCATATAAGATGAGCTTTCAACTGAAATATTAAAAAAAAACCCTCCAACACCCTGCCATATAAATATCAGACCAACTGGAAAGGCACTGAGAATTGAACTGTGCAACTCATATCCATACCTGTGAGAATAACAACCACAGTGAGACGCAAACCTCCAAGGCAGAATATGGCACTGTACAGTCCGATAGGCATTCCTGGTACATACGGCAGTTTTATATTTTCTTAGGATAAGCGGGAAATGTTAACTAAATATACAAATTACATCGTATTTCTGTGGAAAAAGCAAATCCAATTTACACCACCTGAAGACAAGGAAAGAAGGCATAACATACAGGACATTGTTGGCACAAGAAAATGTTATCACATCAAAACACCCTCTTAAATTTAATCCAGTAGATATATAAAGGAATGGCAGTGGCAGAGGCAAAGGGAGGGGATGAATATCAAATATTCAGTTTTAAGCATGCTAGTGAGGTCTTTGTTTCGGAAATCTGACAAAAACTGAAGCTACCAAAGCCACGTCAGAGGCAAGAAAGCACCTATATCAAGACAGTCCAACCCATTTCCAGGCATTCTTCTTGTGGGCTGCCACCATGCGCAGACTGAAGGGTATGTCCAGTATCATCTCCATGCCCGAGGCTGCCTAAAGCTTCCCATTAGCAAATGCTGCCTCCTGGAACTGGGGGACAAATGTTTTGAAATATGCCCTAGTGAAAAAAAAAGAAAATGCATGGTTAGGAACGAGTAAACTTGGAACACGGTCTGTGCATGTATGCAGACAAGGTTTTAGCAGAGAAGCGTAATGTTACCATGCTCAGTCCGTTATTAGATCTTATAAATGGGTAGTGTTTTTCTTCAAAGTTTTTAGTATGCAGCACATCCATACACTTCAGCTTTCTAGACCCAATAGTACTTCTTCAGCGTCCTCACCACTAACCTCTCGATGTGGTCAACACTGCAAGAAGAGCCTGATGGACCTTTCGTATTTATCCAATGCAAGGCTCCAGAGATAAACTGTATTATGCATTGGAAAATAAACCTTTGAGTGGCTCTTAAAGTGAGAATCACTTAGATGAGCGCAAGCGTGGCTACGCCACTGCCTGCAGCATTTGGAAGTGGGACTTTTTGATGCAGTTGATGTTCACCATGTTTCAGGGATAAAAAGGCTTTTTTCGCCCATATTGAAGAAAGCTTCATATATGGTACCAAAGGCCCAAAGACAAGTAAATGGAGCAGTAAAATTGTGAAGAAAGTCAGAATACATGCAGGAGATAAGCTCTTTATCTGTCTCCTTACAGAAACCTTGACGCAATACAGAGCCACTGTTGATGGCAGTAGTTTATATAAGGCATAGTGAATAAATACTAACGCTTTGGATGATCTGTAATTCCTTTTCTTAGACTCTGAAAGTCAGAATGTTATTCTATAAATTAAGATGTGCTTTGTGTATTTTGGATCTTAGTCTATCTTCTTTACAAAGAATCGAGTGATTCATAAATCCATAAAATGAGCTGAACCTAAGTATCCAAAATCGAGTTTGACCTGTACCTTTGAGTTGATTGCACTGAAATACTCAACCACGTACTAAACATATTTTATGTGACCCAATGATAACCTTTATTTGCAAGTTGTATTAGAAGCTGCTTCATCATTCTGACTACTACTTTCTGCATTGAACTTTCATTTTCTCTACTTTTTTTTTTTAATTTTGCTTTCTGTTCATATCACTGGTCTTTATAAATTTCTATGCAAGGAGAACCTTCTGTTCTCCTCACCAAAAAAAAATAAAAAAAAAGAGAAAGAAACCCAAAGTGAGAATAGCTGCAATCAATTATGTCCTGAAGCAAACATTTGCTGATCATTTTCACAATCATGATATGTATTTCACAATTTGTGTAGAAGCTTTGGCAATTACTGAACACCAATCATACCTCCTCACATCTAAAGGCGTTGCAAGATCACAAAAGAGAACGCTCCCCTCTCTTTGTGAAGTTGTGCCTGGCAAATTAATTAACAGAAAGCTGCAGTCAGCTTTTGTACAAAGGCTGTAAACACACACGAGATGCCGTCCAAAGGTGAACAGAGCAATAGAAAGTAAAAGCATTTCTGGACTGAGGAGCTGAGCCCAGAAATGGAAAAGAAACGCAGCAAAACCAGCACATACATTTTATAGCATACACAGATTGTGCTGTGTATTTACGGAACACGCTCTGATTTACTGAGTCAAAGTTCAGAAAGCAGCCCTCACAATTATGCCCACAAAAATGATTGTTCACCCTGGCACACACGTATACATAAATCAGCTGAGAAGGTATGCCTGCCATCTGATCTTAACAGCTGAATGCCATTGCTGTATTGGTGTGTTTAGAGCATACATTTGAAATTGTAGCCTATGTACGTCCCGGTAAGCTCTACATCATTTTGCTAGCTCAAGGAATAGCCCTTGCACATTGCCAACGGCAGGATCTATCATCCTTTTATTTCCCCTTGCATTATCTGTCCTCACATTTAATTACGTTTCCTCTCCTTGCTTATTTTAAGTAGCTTCTTCCTTCCCTTTTGATAGCTTCTCTGCAGACTCTTCTTCCATGCACACGCTCTTCTTACTGACTTGATAAGTGTTACTTAAAGCTTCCCTCTTCCTGAATTGTAAAAATTCTTAAGCATCAAATGGGATAGAAGCAGAAGTATATTCCTACATTTTAGTTCTTTTCTGAAACATCATCCTTATAGCATTTCTGTGCTTTGTATTAAAACCACACTTGCTGCATTGTATTTCAATGACTTTTCTGTTAGGTAAATTCCAGAACGAATGCTTCTAATACCACATACACCCTCCCACACCATCTTTATCTACACCAGCATCCTTTCTTTTCACTGATTCCTGCAGCAGAGCTTGTATCCTTTGCTGCAAAACTAAATCTAACACCCCCCTACATTCTGATCAGATGTCCTATTTGAAAGAGGGTGTTATTTCACATGAACCATGAACATGAAGAAGAGATTCACATGAACCTCTTGGAGATGTTCCACACACTACAGAAATTCCATTACTACTTCATAATTTGTAAACATCTACTTTTTTTCTTTCCATACTTTAAAGTACATGCTTAAGTTTGCCCTTATCATTCATGGTCTTGTCCAGACTGAAGCAAATGTAGTACCACATGTTTACCCAGGATAAGTGCCTCCATTTCTGCCCCTCTCCCACACACCCTAGACATCTGAGATTAAAGAAATTTTGGAAAAAACCATTTGGATAATTATGGTTGATCACACACACAAAATAAATTACCCCTCCCCACCCCAAACCAAACAAGATCCTGCAAAGAGATCCAAAAGCACAACATACTTGATCGAACTGTATGAGCTACAGCACATGTAACAGACTGAAAGACGGGGAAGTAGAAGAAGGGAGGTTAAACTGCTTCGATATTAATGAACACTGCACACAGGGAGGGAACGGCAAGTGTTAGTGTATAACAGTAACAAGACTGAGTATATATGAAGGAGTAGAACAGGCAGCAAAACCATTACTCATTATCAGAGCTTGCCGGAATTTTTTTTTAAATCACATGACTCATTCAATGGAAAATTATGTTTTTACCCAGTTGTGTGCATTTCTGTGGAAGTGTTACTGAGTTTTCATCAGGAAAAGAATGAGGCACTTGAGTTTGGCTTGATCTGAGAAGAGATTTTCTCGTTTGTAGAACTGAGCCTAAACAATTGGTTTGATATTAACCTCGTTATCTGTGGTCCAACATCTCAGAGATGATGTATCTAGTAACACAGACAAGGTCCTGGTGCATCACGGGAGCTGTATGTATAAACAAAACAGCAGAAGTAGTCTCTTCAAACCACCCAGTCCATGAAGAATGATGGGATAAATCATTAAAATTTCTGCTTCCAGGAGGCACTGTGCTACTGCTAGCAGATGTGTTATAGTGTCATATTAACTGCATTTTTCTTCATGTTCCAAGCAAAATTCTTTAAAGAAATTTTCATCTGACATGGGACAAAACCGTATGTAAAAATATTTGAATTTCCTCTGAAATGGAACTTACGACATTTTTTCTCCCCTGCACAGGTTACCAGCAAGGAGGAAGAGAACAAGCACCAATTACTGGTTGAGTAAGTTTCATTCAACCAACTGGCCAAAGCGTACATGTTTCCACACAAATAGGACCACGACACGGGCATACTATTTCACAACTGATTACATGAAATAACTTTAAAAGAAACATACAATTTTCTGAAGGTCAAGACTCTGCTACAGACTGGATGGCAAAGGCCTCTTTCACATGGAATACTATTCCTTTCAGAGAGAAACCGTGAATATAAACATGAACTCTGGAAAAAGATTCATTTCTCATGCTGTATTCACACAAATTTACACCCTCAGTAACTTTGATTTGTGCCACACCACAGGAATTCACATAAAAATCTCTCAATTTTTTGTTCAGACACTTTGACGCACAACACTTCCAAGTACCTCAGAAGTGTTTTGAAATTATTTTTACATCTACTAGATACATTTTTCAGCCCTAAAGAACTGTTATTAAAAAAAAATAATCAGTAATTTGGGTACCTGCTCAATTACACAGGAGATGCAGAAAGGTAACTTGATTTATGGTTTCTCTAAGCTGTGTCATATGGCAGAAATCAGTTTTTGATCAATGTTTTTTCTCCTTTCTGGGAAACACAGAGCTCCTTCTTTCTCCTGCTTTACTCTACCATGTTCTTGGTGGGTCTGTGTCACGCTGAGCTTACACCAAGCTCAGAAGAACCGCATAAAATGCTCCTTCAAGCACAGAGAAACTGGTTTGTACAAAGTCCACAGATATTCTTTACGTGAGTGTTGAGTATAATGGCTCTGCATCCCTCTCATAATGGTTTAGATCTTAGCTTAAAAAGTGTGTAAAGGGTTGCTTTCTTTTCAGCTTAGAGTGGGTGCCAATCTTCATTCGCATACAGGCACATGTCGTCTAACTCTTTGTTGAGTGTCTTACTGTAAGAATCTATTGTTTTTTGCCTATTTGTTTTTGTTCCCTCAAATGGTCATTTTCCAAGTTCAAGGTAGTAAGTTATGGGGTTTCTATGGAAATTTTTCTTCAGCACTCCAGAAAACAACACATTTCGCTGTAGTTAAACCACTATATACGTTTGATATGGTACATTGAATTTCAGGTGCTACACTCAAGGACATCTGCTGAGAGTAAAGCACTTATCTTTCCCCCACCTTATTATCCAGTGGAAAGTCTTGCTATTGCTAATGGTAAGTATCTAAAAGAAGGCAGAATTGGATGACTTGTTGTTTACGTGTTTTCTAGTGATACAAAACACTGATTGTGATACAAGGTCTCCAGAAGCCCATACATGTCTAAATCCCAGAGTGTGGGTTTGCAGTGCTTAAAACATACTTGACTCGGAATTCACATGCTTTTGCAAATTTTCATTCTAATTGTAATGTTTTTTCCAGTTTAACTTAGTGCTGGGTTTTTAAAGTCTGCATTGACCATTTGATAATACCTTTTGCCTGTGCTGAAAATCTGCAAAGATTTTAAATTATGTAGCTGTGATCTCCCATCAAAAAATACTTCATTTATTTATGGTGAAAACATCCTGAAACTGCAACGCATTTGTTTTCTGTGATCGTTTTTGTTTGACTGGTGTTACAGCCAACTATACAATGGTGTTCTAGTTACCACTCATTGTGTAATAAAGTTAGAAGAGTTGTCTAGGTGTTTCTAATCCTCTTAAAAATTCATGTGGGAAATTCAGAGTAGAACACAGAAATTCAAACTCCGCAAGGAAAAAAGCATGCAAAATGCTGTGCCAATGAGATTTCTGCTTTTTCTGTCTGGGACAAGGACATTCATCATGGGGTGATGAATCATCTTCCTAAGTCATTCACAAAATAAGATTCCCCTTAAACTCCTCGGTTCAAGAGTGCCAAGTTTTTCAGCACGCTGATCTCAAATTCATCCATGCTACTAGCCCTATTTGCACTCATATGTTTTATGTGTTTCAGCTCAAGATGTGGGAGTTTCAAGTGCCTTTTCCATCAAAAGATGATTTGAGGAAAATGAAAGGGATGAAGTAATCTTGATGGCCCACATCAAATACAGACTTAGCTGTATAGCAACATGTCTACTACCAGCACAGTGTATTCTGTCCTTGCACATTCTTTACTGGTTAATGAAAGCCTTTGAGCCGAAATCTCGATCTTTTCACAATGACACATGGGCTCTCATTACTTTTCTCACTGTATCAGCGCATCTATTGTGTTCCTTCTCATCAGAAGACAGATTCAGGTTATTGTACTTGGATTTTTCCAGCTATCGGCTTTGAGAGAAAACTTATTCTTAAATACTGCCCATTATTTCAATATTTGAATTAATTCTTGTAAAATGTTTTAGTATCTTCTGTGACTATGGTTTCCCTTCCAACCTAAACCATTCTATGATTCTATGGTTTAATTCTGAAAATATCAGGCTCTAATTATAGAACAATCTTAGTGTATTCAAATCATAGTAGCTAGTGTATTTGATAAATACATCCCCTTCCTCCTAGTCTAGGCACGGCATACAGGAAAACGTGGGGTTCTTTCCCTTAACCTTTCAAGCTGATATATCTGACTTGGGCAGGTACCCTTGCAGTCGTGGGGATCTCTGAACAGCTCTACATAACTCTTCCAAGCCTTCTGGAGCAGAGTCCGTAGCTAGGACACCTTTCTCCTCAGCAGTCCCCGTCCTCTGTTGTCTGAATTGTCCAGTAGGTTAACGCTGAGTTTGAACATTCTGCAAATGTTCTCTTTACCCCAGAACTGAGGTGAGGACTGAACTGTACCCCTTTCAGCTCCATTAGATACAGCTGAGTATCCTAGGCATTTGCCCCAGCTGTTCTCCATTTCTTTCGGAGGTGCTGCAACTCTAGGCTTTGCATCATTTTGCATCTCCTATCTCTTTCCTTCTGTACCCTAAAGGAACTGTGCAAGACATCTACAAGTTTATTCAAATCCACAGAATCCTGACAGAAAAAAATCCAGTCCAGAGATGACTGATCTTCATAAATTAGCTAGAATAGCAATGCTCTCCCCTCTTCCAATTAAATTAGGTGAAAACAGGAACCAAGAAGGGCGTAGGTCAGAGTAAAGGACAGCCTGAGGCTTCCTGAGGTCTTCGACCTATTCCTCCCAGACTAGTATTATTATGCTGACACTTTGCAATAAAATCTTGTTATATAAATTATTTCAACAGCACAGCCATATCAGAATTATAAAAGAGCTTCTTCAGGCTTTATCAACGTCACCCGATTATTGACTTTTTGAAGTAGAAAGTATTTTTGCACAGAGCATACATACATATGTAGCGTGCCTTTGTATTTTTTTTGTTCCTGTTGCAACTTGTTTTGACACAATGAAAACTTGTTTTGAAAATACTGAACACCTACAACAATCCCTTTTGGGTGCCAGACAAGAGGATTTGTCCTCCTGTGACTACACAGGCACAGCCAGCTGGTTTGCTTCACAGAACCCCTAATAATTCATCTCCTGTGTAGAAGATATTTAACATAACTTTCCAAACTCTCTGGGATTTGCTGTTTGTTTATAACAGAACAAAATCAAAGATGCCAACCTTTCTTTTTTTATATATAATTGCTTTCTTTTTAAATTCCATTTGTCAGGAGCTATCTAATTCAACATGATTAGTGCTAATTAACAAAAGGAACTTAAATTAATAAATTGTTATATTAATTCCACTAGTAGGTTTGTATTTAGGTCATATTCCATACGAGTGCTCATTAGGTCCTTAACAGGTGCTTATAGAGATGCCTCCTGCATCTCTACGCCTTGCATTTAACAAGGGCTGAACGCGAAAGTGTAGAAACCTACTGAACGCTCTTTCTTTTAATAGGCCTCATGCCAACGTTCAAGGCATAGTTTTTTCCTTGTACACTCAAGGCGCAAGACATTTAAACCTCTTTGCTATTTTTGCTATATATAATGCATTAAAAACATATTTCCATTGGGCGAACCATGTTGCCTATTTATTCATGGGCACTTCCACAGCATTCCTCACCAGGCTAAAGATAAACGAGCACTCAACGGCAGAGAAGAAAAACTCAATCTTCTGCTTTGGGATAACTATGGGCTAAACAGGAGGTTAATTCTACGCTAGACATTTTACGACACCTCTATTAGGAGAAAATGACTGTTAAAGCAAATGATCTTCCTCTGCAAATCTAAGATATTAAGACGGTTGAAGTGACAAATAGTTCTCAGCACTCTGACTTTTGGTTGCACAGCTGGAATCAGGCTGCAGCAGGCAGGCCCACAACATGGCCAGGCGCCAAGTGGCAAAGGCTCAGGAGTTAATGAAAATCAGGACTATTATGGCAAGCGCTAGGCGTTCGGGAGGCAGCAGCATTTCTAAACCACCGTCTGAATCTGAACATCACTACAACTTACCCAAGCACAGCGGCAAAACGATAAAGGTACCTTCCAGGATTTCTTTATAGCTTCAAATATATATAACGATACTTGGCACGTATTCATGTTTCTAAACTAAGCTTCTTGATGGTATGCTCTTTGGGATGTGGTTTATAATTTCCTTACTAGGCAGCTTTATCTATAGCAAATATTTTGCTTTTATGTGAAACACAGTGTCTACACGGTTCTCCATTTTATACATCTCCAACACTGGCGATGCCAAGCAAACGTCTTAAGTGTTTATACAACAGCAAGACAATAGTTCTTAAATTACCGCTACTGTAACTGGCTAAACACACAAATGTACAAAGGAGCCAGTGCACAATGCCATTATGCTGCTAGCAATTTTTTTTCCCGGGTGCCAAACAAATTCATCACATAATCTCTTCCTCTTCTAATATTTCTCTACCTCCTTTTGCTGTGATTTACCCTACAAGGAGTTTGGTAAACTTTCTATGTCCACTTCCACCTGCCAGCTTACACAAGGCACTGACTATACAGCTGGGCTGAGGGACAGGACAGTAATCAAGCATCAAAAGAGCTGGAGGTCTGCAGTGGGCAGCCCTCAAAATGCAGATTTTTAAGAAATACTGTTGCCTTCGGCTCAGTTCATAATATTACATGACAGAAAATTGTCTCCAAAATTGCAAACAAAGCAAAACATGTGCTACCAAAACCATAACAGGAAATAGAAGTAGTAGAACTAGAGAAACTAAGTGCACATCTGAAGCTTAAACACTAGAATTCACTCAAGTCCAAAAGCTGCTTTCTGTATTTTACTAACAATGCCTTTTTGCTCCAGAAGTTCTTGTTGGAGCTTTTACCATTTCTGATTCAAGTCACACAGAAGGGTACAAGAAATGGTTATATCTAGACACGTTTTTCAGTGGTTTGCTGATCGCAGAAACAACAGGTGGCTTTACTTTACTTGAAGCAAACAGAAATAGAAATTAAATTTTAATTTGGTTATACACTTGTGTCTCTGTTCCAAAAAACTATGGTATCAATTGATTTTATAAATAAAGTCAAGAATTCAACATAGCTCTGCTGCAAAAATTAAGATGACTTTGCTGCCTAACTTACCATAAAGCAAAATGAATCTTGACAATCTGTTCAAATCACGAAACAACCATAAATATAACAACCTGACTAAAGGCAAAATATAAAGGAAGGGAGTTCTAGGGAACTGCTGCAGAGCCAGGACTGTGGATTATTACGTAGGCTGGCAATTAATGTTTATTTCGAAGAACCAGCATAAGTAGGGTCATCACTTAGCAAGAGATGGTAACTTTGGTTCCAAGAATGTATGTGCTCCCAAACGCATGGTCCTTTACTGACAATTACAGATAAAAATTATAGCTACTGGACACAACCAGTGCACATAGACAGACCAAGGCCAGGCTGAATTCAGTAACTATATAAGCAACTTTTTTGAATCACCTGGAAATCAAGATGCTGGGATTTATTTTCTCACAGGTTTCTGATATAGATATTTGGGAAAACACAAAGGTGTTTTGCACAGACACATTGGCTCGTAAGTGTCCCAAAGCATACATAGCAAAAGGAACCTCTCGTTTTGAAACAGTTTTATCAATGCCTCCTGCTTGCCAGCTCGAGAGATAAACACTTCACTTCCTTCACCTTCTCCACAACGTACATAAATAGACTTGCTTCAGTCAGATGAAGGCTTGTGGTCTTAGATCACAGCAAATTTTGCTTCTGCTTTCTTAACTTCCATTTTCCCCTTGGGGATTACTCAGTGCCGGGGTAGAGGGTGTCTGCGAGGGGGCACTGGAATCTCTCTGTCACAGCATGGTCACTCCACTTCCTTACCAGTGGATCATGAGAACGATATTCCAAGGCCATCATGGAAAAATTCAATCTTCATACAGTCTTTTAAAATATAGTGATAATTTGCAGGAAATTTCCAGTCCTATGAGCTACAGTGTGACAAGCCTGCTCTATTTTTCCTATTTGCTGAAGTGCTATAGCCATATTTTTCCACTCCAGGTAAAGGTTAACTTCTTAAAGAGATACTGTTTATTCAAGACACTTATTATTTCCTCCTATCTAGGCTACGTAAGTGTACACTGAACTCTATTGTTGGAGAGCAGTTATTTAGCACATTTGAAGGAGAGAGTCAATGCCAGACAAGATGCAACAAGGAACCTCTTCTAAGTATAAAAGGCAGGGTGAGGAATGAGATGAAATAAGGAGGGGGGAAAGCAGGGATAATATATGAAGTAGGAGAAAGCAGAAAAGACCGGGCAAAACCACATTCAGGCGTGAGGCTTGTAAGGAAAGACAAGAAGAGAGGAGATCACAGAAGTAATAACAGAATTGGAATCATCCCTAAGAGATTACTGAATCCCTTAATTGTACTGCAGAGGCAGAAAAGAAGGGTTACACCACAGATGGATCCATAAGGAGCCTGACAACCAGCATCCCTGAAAACAAAGTTTGCTTGCAGGTGAAAGTACTGATTTCATCATGCCATCCACTCTGCTTTGCCAGATTGCTTATCATCCAGGGCCGAAGGCAACATACCAAAACATAAAAGAAACCTCCTTGGATATTCATTAGGACAAACCAGTCAGAAGGAAAGGGATGAGACGCAATACATCCGTGATTATAAAAAACACATTAAAGAAGTTATTTCTCTTTGCTATTTAAAAGATACGCGTTTGCTATTAGAAGCAAGAGGAAATTCTTAAAAGGTCAGAGACCTCTGCGAATGGGGAAAACAGACACGAACACACATTTATATGTGAAAGCAGAGTAATGCAGATCAAAAATGAATTTGAGGAACTGTGGAGGTGCTTAAAGAGGCTGCCATGCCAGAACCCTGCTTTACAAGGGATGTACCAAAAGATCTGACTCACGCAGAAATGTCAGCCAAAAAGGTAACGAACAAATCAACAAAACATACACAAGCAAATCAGCAGGCCGAGATGATATTCACACCCCGGAGTTCCAGAGAAACTCAAGTGTGAGAAAGTTAAACTCTTAAATAGCTTATAACCTCCTGCTTAAAACAGCTTGGTACCAGAGAAGTGTGACGTCAATTAAAAAAAGGTCTGGGAGGATAGAGGGAACTGTGGACCAGTAAAGCTCCTGTCTGTACCTTAGAAATTTATAGTAACTGTTATAAGAAACCATAAATTTATAAAAAGTGACAAATTACTGGACTTGGAAAAAATACGATCTATTGGTTAGGAGTCCAATTTCATGCGGACAAGAAAGATTCAAGTGACACACACCACTTGGGTTTCCTACAGGCATTTGGGATGGTTCTTCAAAGGCCTTTAAAAAACTGAATTACTGCAGCAGGAGAAAAGATCCATGAGCGGATAAATAGCAGGTCAAGATAAGAAAAAAGGATAGGAATGAATGATGAGTACTTTTAGGGTGAAGTCACCAGAGAACTGCAGAGAAATGGGTGTTTTGACCTGTGTTGTTCAACAAATTCCTACATGATCTGTGAAAGTGAGCAAAAGAAGATGGCAAAGTTTGCTAATGCTAACAATTTAGTCAGGGAAGAAAAAATAAGGCACAAATTCTGAGAAACTGCAGATGGTTCTTACAGCACTGGGAGATAACATACCAGGTGAAAAGTCAGTATTGACAAACATGAAAGGTAGATAGGTGAGGAAAAAGACTTAGTTTTACATACACAAAAAACACAGGCTCTGAAAATCAGATAGCGAGGAGATCTTGGTGCTAAAATGTCAGTGTAACCTTAAGTTGTAAGCAGAAAACCAAATCAGACGTTATTAGAACCAGAAAAAAAGAGTAAACCAGACAACATCACTATTTTACCATATAAATGCATGGTGAATGTATCATGAGTAAGACGCAGTTCTCTGTTTCAGGAAGAATACAACAGAAATAGTAAACGGATGAAGAAGTGGGAAAAGGGCAATCAGAAACATGGAAAGGTTCTGTAGAAGGAAGGAGTAAGCAGAGCAGGAGAAGAGGTGACAGAAGAGACATGAAGAAGTTCATAAAATCATGATGGTTATGGAGGGGATCAGTGGATTAATTATTTGCTGCCTCTTTTCATACGGGAGCTAGGGGGTAACAACTGGATCTAGCAGGAGGCAGGAATGCAAAAAGCCGACAAAGCTTGTTCTTCACACCACACATTATCTGTGCAATCCCTTGTTACAGGATTTTGTGATGTTATGATGCGGACTCAAAAAGCAATCAGAAGAAAAGCTATGTAGGGCTATTAGACAGAGGCGTACCAATTCTGGATATAGAAATCCTTGAAGACGGTACAATGCGCCAGGAAAATATGACTACATGCTTTGCCATGCTCTTTCACGGTCATCAGCTACTGCCTATTGATTGGGACATGATAGTGGGCTAAATGAATGTTAGTTTGACCTAGTATGACCGTTCCTTGTGTTTAACAGAGAAATTACAAATATTACCCAAAAGACAAGACCATGGAGCTCACCTACTATTTTCACTTAACTGCTTACTTTGTAATTGACCAAGTAATTGCTCCTTCCCTGGAAGTGTCCAAGGCCAGGCTGGATGGGGCTTTGAGCAGCCTGGTCTAGTGGGAGGTGTCCTTGCCCATGGCAGGGGGGTTGGAACTAGGTGATCTTTAAGGTCCCTTCCAACCTAAACCATTCTATGAAACAGTATTTATCTGGGCTATTAAACCTCAGCTCCTTCCAAACTCATGTATTTCTCTCTACCCTTTTCTCTCAAGCAAGAGAGGACATTTTTTTGCATCAGTTCCTAACTATAATTCCAAATTCTAATATAGACCTAGCAGCTTCGATAAATGTATAATGGAGTTCTCTAATGAAGCCAAACCAGACAGTTCCTTCACGCTATTTCTAGAACAACACCTAACCCTGGTTATCTAGGAACCACCTACATTCTAGCCTTTAATTCCTATAAAGCAGTTGTCTTCCAGCAAAGTGCTATTATATTCCACTTCTACCAAGCCAACTCCTCCAATCTACTCTGTGCATTTCTATCAATATAGGAGAGAATCCTTTTTTGCAGAAAGAATATTTACTATATATCGAAACGCACATATGTACAAGTTCACACACGTACATAACGTCTATATAAAAACACAGAAAAACTAGTTGCCTAACAGATTTTATTTCCATGCACTTCTTACAGCACCTATACTCCTCATCTTTAAATAGTTGTTTTTCTCTTCCCACAGTCAAAGCTTTAATGAGAAGTGACCAGAAACAAATACCCAGGCCCCTTCTGTCTTGGCTGAAATCCACATAATGCATGACAGCACTGAAGATCCCTGGCAGGCACCTGTCAGAAACTAACATACCATAACTTAAGAGTCAGACTTAATTATCCAAAGAGACATTTCAAGAAAAGTACATGAAAAATATGACTCAAGAAGTGCGACTATCATGTGTATGCACTGTACTCTGTAGTGTACGCAGAGAAACAATGTAAAAAAACCCCACCAATATCCTGGGAAAATTCTAATTAAAAGCTGTATCTATTCTATTATATCTTATCATCAAAATAATTTTGTTATTAAGGTTTGCTGGTAAATCAACTGCCTAACATGTTACAAGGACAAAATGCAATCATTAAGTATTTTAACAAAACATAATTTTTTGTATTTGCCTTTCTATTTTTCATGTGTAATTCTGATCAGCTGATGCTCCCACAGAAAATCAGAGTTTTGATTTAATGGTCTATAAAATCAAATTAACTTCTTCGTAAGCTTCACACGGCTGGGTCGCCACATCTCGTCTCGCTATGGCTGTCACAGCATATTGGCCCTTTTGTGTTCTGAAAAAGAGCCTTCCGGCGGCAAAAAAATGTCAGCCTTACTTGATTTCAGGCAAAGAAATTACTTTTGTTCAGTTTCTGATGTGAGACTACCAAAAACCAAAGAGTTAAACAAGTGACTCAGCTCAGCACCTCACCCCTTAGTTTGTACCTACCCCGTTGCCCTTCTCCAAAAAGAACCCTCTGAGCCTTGTAAACGTTCAGAGACAAACACACAAACACATAGGGAAGGATGGCGTCCCTACATTTTGTGCTTCCAATCCCTACTCTCTTCAGAAATTTCTACATTTCTTTTTAAGTTTAAGGTAACGCATAACAGAGCCAAAGACTGTCACGCAAAAAGCTTTGCGAGGAAAGTGTATGTAAATGCAAACAAGTTAGTTTTTGGAAATCTACTCTTTATTGTTGCCTAACATGCATGAAATTCACGTAATACATGGAAATACAGTTTTCCACTTTTACAAATAAGCAAGAAAAACACTGAAATACAAACCAAATACTAAAAAATTATTTATTACCTTAATTACACCTATCAAGGAGGGAAGATTATAAAAAAGGTGCAATGTTTACATGTAAACTTTATAGTGAGATTCGAAGTAGCATAGGTGGAAAACAAAAGTTTAAAGGAAACAGAGAAACTTGTTACTTTAAAAGAATCCAAAATGTACTAATACATATTCTGCCTAAAATGTGAAAGAATTCTGACTTAATATTAAAAAAAATGAATGAGTTGAAAAACTGGTTAATGTCAAAATAAAGAAAAAAAAAAAAATCACTAGGGCACTGTAAATTTACTGACCACAACAGCAAGTCTCTGACTCACTACAACTGAGTTTGTCTAAACGGCAACACAGAGTCCCCCATTTTTTTCAAATATCCTTTTATTAGACCAAAAGATGCATTTTCCCTCCTCAACCAGGCAACATTAAAGCTCAGAGCAACCATTTCCGCCAAATAGCAACTAGCATCTTCACACGATACACGTCTTCTAATGTGATGGTATTCGAGGAGAAGGTATGGATGGGGCTGAAAACGCTACGGCCCAGTGCACCAGCCTGGCACTTTCTAATCATAGCACGCTTGCGCTGAGCACGAACCGCAGCCGCGCTGGTCATACACATGTAGCTCGCACGAGGTGTGTCTGCATCTAATTTTAAGCTGCACTTGACCTTACGGCGGAGCAACAGCCAATATACAGCTGAGAGCACTTGAGCCCTTTTAAGCTTTCACCCTTACAGCGCCCTGGGGGATATGTGAAATTACCACCACATTCACCAAACACCGGTGAATGGTCAGGGCCAACAATGTTATTCAGAAACCAGTTTTATCAGCCACCTTGAAAAAAAGAATAGGAAACCTCGGAACAACTTTTTATTGTGATACCAGTTTTCCATCCTCCTGCTATTTTTAATGACGAGTAGGTGGATTTATGTAGGATAAGAAAGTAAACTGAGTCCTGACTTGCTATCCTTGATGTATAACCTAAGTCTACAGAGCAGCACTGGGTTGGACAGAAATTGGGCCAGAGTGCATCTAAGAACTGAACTTAATTTGTATAAACAAACAAGCTTTATTTACAGTATTCCTTCATCAAATCCCAGGCTTAGACTCTGCATGTTCTTTAAAGACTCCATTTATGTACACTTGAATGCCTATTTAAGCAAAAAACAAGAGAGCTTTCCCATGGAAACCGCACAGAGATGTTTTACTTCACACGTACACCACAAACAAGGCTGCTAACTTTCCATAATTTACTGTATTTTCTTAGGCTTGCTATTGTATTTTAGGATCGAATCTTTTGGAGAAGCCGCTTACGCGGAAGGCCACAGACATAAAAATAAATGACCTAAGAGAGGCAAAGCCCGAGATATGAACTGAGAGGAAATGGCATTTCCACAGCTTGTAAGAAAATTTTAATATGTTTGGTTTCCCTGTTTCTCACTTGGAGGAACAGGTGAAAATTTTGTGTTTAGTTGAGAAACAAGCAATCTGGAGGCATTTGGAATCCCATTATTTAACCAGGACTTGATTCATCCATTAGAATTAAATCAAGCCAGAGGGCAATCCCTGGGCTAAGACAATAGCAAGCTTTAGTTATCAGATGCTATCTCTCAGCAAGGAATCTAAGTCAGTGGGCCTCAAAGGAGCCCGGTGATTTTAGAAACCGCTTCAGAGGGCACAGAGAAAGACTTCATGGACTTCATCAGACAGGCATACATCAGTCCAAATACTTCAGCAAGAACATAAGCAGTTTTTCTCTGTGAACGAGAATGATCCTGCTAAACTGATACTCTGATTTGAGAATTTGCCTTTTAGATTTAGGTGATATGTGCCTAAGTGTGAATGCATACAATCTACCTCTGTATGTATGTATTTTAGGGCAGTAATTTTGCTCCTACTTATAATTACTACTGATTGTCTCAAGGCTACAGCAAAGGGTTAAGTCCTAACTTCAAAAGAGATGCCTACTTCTGCTTGGGGGCCACAAAGATAAGCAAGGATACCAAGACTTTCAAGTCTAGCCCCTGAGTTGAAGGAATTGGATGGACTTACCTGTTTGACAAAAAAAACCCAACAAAACAAACGAACACAAAAAACCAACCCTGGGAGAAGGCTGGGCACGGAATCAAAGTCCCTTTGGCAGGAACTTACGACAGCTCTGCCCATGAATAAGCAGGCTGTGCTGAGAAGAGTGGCAGGGCTTGCCAAAACTGAGGATGAGAAAATCTCTGAGTGCTGGTATTTCAAACTTGGTGGTGCTTCTACATAGCATAAAGCAAGACGGTATACACGCTGCAGTACATGACTGGACGGCTAATGAACCCAGTTGGTGCAAAAGCCATCCTTGCTGCTGTCAAAGTGAAGAAGATCAAGTGTCTGAGAATAAAGTTGGAGAATTTGGTCAGATACCAGAACGTCAAGTGGGAGATCCTGTGGCCCTAGAACAGTAGGGCCAGAAAGATAAACAGAGCTGTTCTGTCTCAAAGGATGCCGAGCACTTGGGAGACCATTTGGCTAAGAGGGAAAAAGACTACATATAAGCAAAACCTAAACAGACAGTATTTAGAAACACAAACAAGATGTCTCTGATTTATCCCGTCTAAATTTACTTCAGCTGACCAGAATTGCATTTTTTCTAGATGCTAAATCATGTATCCTTCTTTTCTGTTTTTATTTGGGATGTTTTGACGCTGTGCTTGAGCTAATATATTTAATTATAATGCTTTCCTATATATCTACATATATTCTCATATACTTGGTCCATAACATGGCTACAGTAAAAATAAAGTAGAATGAAAAATTATTTGGTTGTGTTGAAACACACTAACCTATTGTAAGAAGCCCTAATAAATATTTTAAACACTGTTTACATAAGGTACTCAATTGTGTTAAAAATCTTTCTTAAAATATGCTAACACATACCACAGCATCATACTTTTCTTGATGCAGATTTATTAATGGTACATACCCAGGAATCACTAGTTGTTCCTGCAAGCAAAGCGCTTTTAACTAGAGCAGCTTCTCTGTGTCTTTGCAGATCAATGATAGTTATTTCAGACATCGCAGCATACTTTCTTACCCCGCTTCTCATCATCTTTCTCATATTACATATCCACTCTAATATTTAAATGCAAAGGCTTAAACACAAGAATGAATAACCTCACGTGTAAGCATACACATTTAGTGCTTTTTAAAAGAACCGTTATAAAACTTCTAAATTTCAAGTGCAGGGCAGAGAGGTCCATTTGTATACGCCCACTCATAAATGAATAAACTTAGCAGACAGCATACAGGTACTTGTAAGCTTCCAGCTGCAAAAGAAATGCATTTTGTAGTACAGTCATAATAAAAGCCACAGTAATCCTTCCAGTTATTGTTTCATCCTTTTTTGTTTGTTTGTTTTTAACAAAATACTCATAATATTTTGCTAGAGAAAAGAAACAAGTCTAAAAAAAACCCAACATATTTGGTCAAGGCTCTCCTATATAGTAAAGTAGGAAAACCAAATACTAGCAAAAAAATTTCTATTACCATGCAACAAAATCAAATGCTACTTGATGTTGTCCATAAAATTTAAATTATTATAAAATCTGCAAATGCTTCAGTCAATTGTTGTTTGCTCCCATCATTTCCAGATTACAATCAGTCTCTGACCATGCCATTCATTTGATTTACTCAGCTTGAACTATCTTCATTTCTTCTTTACGCATCTTTGCTAAATTAATTTAATCTTCTGATTGTCATTCAAAACATTCATTCCGATATGCCTTATTATTTATGCAGTTTGATGCCCTTACGTGCTGTGCAACTGACGATCAGCCTGCTTAAATCTGTTGCTGTTCTAACATTTTTACACTTTGCAAAATTGAAATACTGCAGCAAGGCCGTTGCCCATATTGCTCCATTCATGTAAAATACGTTTTGCTTCATTAGAAGACAGGGACGACATCTAGCATACAAAAGGGGCACCACTGCCCACGGCAGCTTGCCCTTGCAACAGAACCACTTTGGGGCGGCTGTCCTGTCATCCCTAACTTAAGGGGATACTTGGACTAAAGTGGTGTCTCCCCTCAGCCTGAAATGTGGGCTTGCAGAAAAACTGCTGCGGAAACAGTCCAAGATTCTCTATTTCTAGCCAACAGAAAAAGCAGTAAAAAACAAATAAAAAAAAATAAAGAGATATTCAGACTTTTATATAAGTTTCTCAAGTTCTGATAGGACTGCCTCCTATGCCAGATTGGTGGTTTGCTCTACCTCTTCCTGTTCTTCTGTGTCTTTTTATTACAGCCTTATTCCATATCTTTCAGGTTTTTCTTCCTCGCTCTCCCCATCTCACATGCTTCCCTTCAGGGTGCCCCCCACACCAACACAAAACCATGGAGTTACCTTGACTGACTGCTACCATGCAGATTGCTCCTGCTGGGGGCTATCTTGTCTACTTAGATTGGAAACTCTCTGGAGCAGAGATTGTCACCGCTCTGCGCCTGAACAACGCCTGGCAGAAAGAGCCTTCTTTGATCAGCCCTCTGGCACTTATGTAATGAGCATGATTAATAAAGTAGCTGTCTGTACTCATATGGGAACGCTAGGACTATAGGAGAACAAAAACAGGTTCAGCTTTTATAACGCTGGAAACGTACAGTTAATTCCATGCGATTTCTACCGACAGATGACCATGTAACAAATGGAATATTTAGTAGGAAACGGCAATCTGACTTACTTTGCTCTCTTGGCCATTTCATTGCCATCCCAGCGGGGGCTGTAAGGGTAATTCTTCTGGGCCTGGGAGTACAGCTGGCCACTGTTAGTGAAGTGGTAGACGGATTGAAACGTTAGGGTTGGTTGGTCTCGAGGAAAGTAGAGGGGTAAGTCAACTGAAATAAAAAAAAAAAAAGAAAAGGAAAAAAAGTCATAAAAATACACCATTGCAATTTTTTTGCTTTTTTTTTTTTTACTGTGAATTTATCGTTTCTCTCTATTGATTTAAATGTGACAGAAAAGGAGAAATTGATGATTACTTCTAAAATATATTTCTGTATTTCTTACAAGTAATGATTCCAACATACTGCTGTATGGGACAATTTGCTTTATGGAAGCATTTTTGCTAAGTACATAATTAAAAAAAAATTTAGCAAGTGTATTTCTCTGTTAATCATAATGTTTACACCGTGATTATTTTGTTATAGAAAAAGTAATGCAGTATTTTCCTTTATAGTGAAAATTTCCCTTTCAAAAACTCACAAAATACATTCTGTTTACGCTTTCCATTCAAGAAACAAATTTTTCTTTATCTGCTTTAGCCAATTCATTTTAGTGCCCCCATGGACATCAAAAGCATTATCATTCTCATTTTACAGCTGTCTGAGACTTAAAGTGATTAAATGATTTGATAAAGCATGTATAAAGATTCAGTCACATGAGTTGGAAAAGATCTCAACTTACTGTCATCTGTCAGACAAAAAAAGTCCCCACAAAACCAAAAACACACTGCAAAGTCATTAATACCCAAAATATCTCACTAAAAATAAAAATCAGAACCTCTTAGTTCCCTTTGCTTATCACTGACTCACGATCAGCTAGGTCTGGCAGAACAAGAAAATAGTCTACAGCAGTTAATAATACGGTCACAAACTGGTTTTTAACTTTTTCATTGCTAGACTTATAGTTTAGATTTCCTTGGTCATCTTTTAGTTTCAGGAGGCTTCAGAAATCTGTACTTAAATTGAGTTATGACAACAGACTTGAATTATTTACTTGAATTATTAATGAATTCATTTTTTTCCTATAGCAATGAGTGAAATAAATTAATAAATTTATAATTCATTCATATAAGCCTGGGTTCTTAGTATTGTCTATTTGTCACTTCACAGTCCTTTTCAAGGAGAAGGAAAGGCTAAGTTAATAAATAGCTTATAATAGCTGAAGCAGGAACCAAAGCAAGTGGCACCATCACTACAAACAGAATTTGAAGAGAGTGAAAAAGCATTACAGAACTGAACCCATCCTCAGGTGGAACAAGATCTCCTCTCCAGTATGCTTGGTAATGCACTGTGTTTTCTACTTTTAAATACTTCATGGAGCAGAGATTCCAGCACTTTCTTTGAAATCTCTCCTCGAACACTGAGGTATCACTGTAAAACACGTTTTATTTTTCTAAATCCCATGCTATCATCCCGCTAGTCTCTACATTTTTCAGTTTTTCTAATCATGTCTGAATACTTGGATGTGCATCAGCCAAACCACAGCTCCATTTTTCCTAAATTACCCTCCAAGTTCTAAGAGTAAAACTGTTTGTAGCCGTGAAGTACACAAAACCGAATGCGATATTCCAGCTGTAGTCTCAAAATACAACTAATCACTGCGGACGACAGCGTTTGCTCAGTTCATGACCCAGGTCTGAGCTACACGTGATAACTCCCGGAGTCCTGGTGACTCAGCTCCCACAGCAGCTTCCAGCAGATATTTAAGCCATAATGACATGGGCAGAGTTCTGCTAATTTGAGACCCGATCACCGCTGTAATGAAGGTTAGACTCAAAGATTGCTCCGTGAAATTCCTCTTTATAACATGATTATTAAATAATAACCCTGAAAAACACTGGCTTATCGAGGCCGTTTATCAGCAAGCGAGCTGTCTCCTCCCCTTGCAAGTGGTACGTATGTGCCGCAGTCTCTGAAGGACTTCACTGTGGAAAGCAAGGAGCAAGGTTCTCCATTTTAACATTATAAATATACTTCTTCGGCTCTGAGTGCTTATACTCCCTTCCTCTAGTGCATCTTTTTCCTTCTTAAGTACCAGCTCCTTAGAGGAAAACTACTCTGTGTACTTGTGTATTTTATCACTGTGTGAAAGGAATAACAAACTTTAGCAAGACACTTGAGTAATAGTTCAGTCCTTATATTTAACTCTGTACTTGAGAATTTCTGTCTTTCATTAACCTTCCTTTGAAAACCTCTGTCTACATAATGGGGGCAAGCAGTAACAGTTTTCTTCCTGCTACCTAAAAGAGAAAGTCTGCACTTAAGAGAAAGTATCTAGCACTAGAAAAACTCTTTAAACGGATAATTAAGACATTGCTATCACTACAGAGACGCTTCCGTTTGTTACGAGAAGCCTTTCTTTTATAAAAATATTTTTCCAGGAAACGTACCACCAAATATAACAGAAAACATTTTCTCCTTTTATTAACCAAAACCTGCATAGGAATTTCAGGAATTACATTATAAACTGTTAAATCAGATAATCAGATTAGATTTAAAACTGTGCATCCCACATCTGGCCAACAGCAGTTATCATCCTGAACTGCAAGTAGAGTTTTGAAAACTTTGACCTGCCTTTGATTTCTACACTACCCTTCACCTAAAATCCCCAAACTCGTATTTTCCGAACCCAAGCGTTTCCAAGGTGCGAGACGAGCCCAGACCAAGTAAAAAAACCTGTCCCTAATTCTGGAACACAACCACACCTAAAAGGCCCGTAAACAGGAAACAGCCTTGAGTTGTAAAGTGTTATACATATCTCAAGGTAGCCAGCTATTATTTCGGCAGTAGGAAGGGAAGGCAAGAACTCACTTCCGTCGCAGTGGATGCCTGTCCATTGACACCGTGAGCGCACAGAATGCTTGGATTTGGAGTGAAGCATTTTATCGTACAGGAAAAGCAAGCAAATACCATTGGTAATCAATGCTAGCAAGGTGCTTTGAAGGTAAAAGTTCAAATTCTGCCCATAGTCACACAGGTGGATGAAGAAATTTTTCTTTTTACCTGGTCGTATAGGCAATCTGTCTCGCAATCTGTGCATCAATACAAAATCACATCTACCTTCACGCGACATGTAAGGTGGCAAAGGTGAGCGTTATCATAATTACATCCCAGTCAACATTTACACTTTGTCGTGAAAAATGCATCACAGCTAAAACCAACGCACTGCTTTTGTAAATCAACACCTGAACTAGGCAAACTATAAAAGCACGCTTTGGTTTGGCATGCTAGTTACCTAAGAACTACAAAAACATATTCATGCTGAATATAAGTACTATTTCCAAATAACAGCTGACTCACAAAGTACCCTGGTGATATGTCTGCAGAAAATAAGCAGATGACTCATGTCTGTAAATTCCTGAAAGTACCAATAGACCCCTTGCTTAGTCATCTTTTGCTTGGATGCTGGGTTCATGAGCTCTGTAAACTATAATGAGGGATCTAGCTCTTAGTAGGACTCTCTCTCCCTTTTTTCCTCTCTTCTAAGCAGCGCAAATTATCTCCCTAAAAATAACTTCATCTACGTAAGTGAGTCACTTCAAGTAGCAAGCTTATACAAGTCATGCAGTTAAGCAGTAATATTTGGTTATGAAGGTAGAAATCTTGCTGTCAAACTCAGATTTAAAATGAAAATTATGTCAGAGGAAGTCCCATTTACCCCTTCTCTCACAGAAATAGAAACATTTCCTTTGGAAAATTTAAACAATTAGCTCATTCAGGAAAGTAAAGCTTTCTATTTCAGATCCATGCTCAAAGTAATTTAATACTGATGGTTTCTTACTTTGGCTTTCCTAAGCATCACACTGTTAATTTAAGAGGAGCTCAAAGACGCGGGCTGGAGAAAGAAGCCAATGCCATAGTGAAACACTGCTGTCCCCTGTGTTACAATTTACAGATCATTTTTTAAAAGTCAAGTTTTAGAAAGCCATAGTGCGGGGAAAATCACGTCTTTATGAAAGCTCTACATGAGCAGAACTTGGAGGGCTGTTTTGGGTAATTAAGCATTGAGTAAATTCTTCGGCGATTGAACCCTAATTTTCCCACACAGCTCATAAGAAAGCAAAAGAAAAAGGACTTGCTTGTTGAGAATGAGTCATGTTGTAAAGAAACTTAATTACAGTTTATAAATAGTCAAAGTTGCTCTCTTTTTGAAACGTAAGAAACCATCGAGAAGTAACACACAAATTTGCTTCTCTTGACTTAGTTAGCATTTAATGCATACATATATTCAAAACATGGTTATCTTAAAGCCAAAATCCTGATTCATTAATAACTAAAATCCTGTGCAATGAATCAGTAAGGTTTAATTGTTCATTTTCTTAAAGAATGACCATCTGAGACCTGGAACAGGTTACCTAGTTTGTTAAGCTTATGTCAACAGCTACAGAGTTGATTTCGACAGTCTCACTAACTTTAATCTTTAGCATCTAATTTTACAGCTTTTTGAACAGGGTATGAAGGGAAAGGATGTCTCGACAAAGGCATATACCAGCGCTGCCACAGGGTTTCTGAAGGAAAAACGCTCAGAAGAAAAAGGCAGGTTTACCACAGTGCTCCCCTCCTTGCCTCCAAGTACAGTAGAGAACAGACGGGGAAAACAAAACCCTGCTTGAAATGCATGCTGACCATGCAAATATTTCAAAGTACGTAGATGGTAATATTTCCAAAAACTTCCATATACTGTTCCCCTGTTCTAGAGAAAAGGTTTTTTCATCCTTTGTATGGCACTGGATAAATCTAGGTATTTGTTTTCACAGAAGTCAACATTTACTCACGGAATGTTACGCACCGTTTTAATGCTTGGATGATACTATACCGGTTATCTTATTAACCTTCAGGATGCTTGAATCTGCTGCAGTTTATAGCACCTGTAGTTTGTTTTGCACTCATAAACACTGGCTGATCCGGATATTTTACTGCTGAGATTTCGACTTCTGCAAGATTTCATGGCCTGTGCAACTTTAATTCAATCTCTGCTTGCTTTATGGAGCAGCCTTCAAACACAAGATAACACCGTATTCTTTCCAGCTCAGTTCCCAGCCTGGACAGAGCTGGCCAAAGGAGAGACTATTCTGGTTTGCCCCATCTGACAGCTTCTACCACTCTGCATTTATCTACTGCACAACACTGAAGCCTTGCGCTGATTAAATACGTATTCGTTTCTGCACGAGCTTTTCAATGTGATGATTCTAATCATCGTAAGAGATGACGATAGCTACATAAAATACTAAAAAAATTGTTTCACGGCACCTTCATGAGTTGAAAGGCTATTTAGGGATTCTGGACTGGGAACGAATGAACAAGGCAGGGACAGTCAACCTGTCTACTGAGTGCCAGCCTGTGGGACCCAATTCTTCTGAGACTTAATAGTAGATAATACTTTATATAGCCAAACACAACACCCTCCAACATTGACTGCGACAGTAGGTACTTCAGAATCAATGATTACTGGACACATTTTTGAAAAATTTTGTTTAAATTACTGCACCGGAAAAAACAAGAAGGGTACAGGAAAGATGTGCCAAACCCAAATCTCCAGAGAACACTGAAAAATCTTTGCCTGATACTATCCGTTCTCTTCCCGAACTCCCCTGACTCACTGCTTACTTATCATCCAACTTTGGCCAGAGACTGCCCCTGCATCCAAATGCTTCTGATGAAGTCAGTCATGGAAACAGGAAATACAAATCCCAGGCTCCAGAACTGCCTCTTTTTAGTATACATTCATCATCCTTTTGCCTGTTCTTTTTTTGGTTCAGTAAATTTCACATTCTCTCTGCCTTTACTTGCAACTGAGCTCACACTGCTGGGAAAAACAACTTGTGGATTTGAATGCGCTGCCTCAAACTGAAAAGTTCCTTGAACTCGGAGCTCACCAGTTTTCCTGATGTGTTAGTGTGGAGGAGACCCACGTGAATTTACAATGCAACTCAGTGGCAACACAGATACCGTATCATATAATGCTTCTTACATATCTATCAAGGTCTATTTTAACAAGAAAATTTCAAGTGGATTTTCTGACACGACTTTTCCTATGGGAAAGCTGTTCCAGACAGCCTGTACGACGGGTGAAAAATCTTCACCTAACTTCAAGGGAAAACAGCTATCTTCAGTTTTTACACAGAAATTCCAGTACAGAACGCCTTTCAGGAATCGTATTGATCACTGTCTCCACTGAGAAACCTGAATAGATTCAGCCACAAGTATTTTGGGGACTGTAGTGGCTGGCACAAATCTCTGCAGGGCAGGATTTCAGGCTATTTTGCCTAGTGAATCTTTCCTCGACTCTTGTGTGCTGAAGGCCTTTAGCCTACGTTCTGCTGGCAAAAAATGAAAGGGCGAATTTGGCTCAGAACACACAGAATTACAAAATGCCACAGCTATCCTGCAATGGTGCGGGATGATGTAGTCTTGCAAGAATGAGAGAGCAAGGATGACAAATAACATATCAATGGCATTAGTGTGGGATTTTAGGTTAACAGAGCACAGTCATAGGAATCTGAATGTGTTAAATATTATTAGGGCTAACATCCCGTCTCGAGAAAAACAGGTTCTTTGCAGGAAGATGCTATTTTGAAACCAACATTTCAAAATTTCAAATGTGAAATGAAAAGCTGTTTATGGAATTTTATCTGCAACACTTACAGCACTTTGGGTGCGTTGGTAATCCCAGCTGGTTTTGAAATAATTAAGTCTGCCCTTGCTGTAGGAAATATCCACCCCATTGGCAAAGTCAACACTTACGTAGTAAATTAGTAAGGTGACATATACAAAATAAATAAATGCTATGAAAAAGTACTATGTCCTTTTGAAAGTACTGGTAAGTACTATGAAAAAAGACAACTGTTTTTTTCTTAACTGCATCAGTTGATATATCAACTGAATGTACAATATTAATCAATGGAAGATAAACACTGAAGTGTGATTGTAATAATGGAAAAATGGCAATATTTGGGATTATGAAAATTTACGTGAATATATGAAATTTACAGCTCCTTGTTTTGTATTGGGAAATGGGTCTGGCAACAGCATAACTCAGTAAGGAGCCAGTCCTGCAACTGCATTTGTATAATTGATCCTTGTAACAAAACATGATCTTCTTGACCTTTGACAGCAAGTATAATATTCAAGAATGGGAAGGGAGCCCACTGAGATGTTCAGAAGATAAGGTTATTAGAAAGTCATTAGGAAGAACTCAGCTGGAATAAGAAAGGCAGAAAATGCTGAGGAACCTTTTCTTTAGCAGAGGTTTAAGGCACCACCTCCAGAATGCGAGGCTGCTGACAGCAATTACTGAAAATGCTGGCAAATGCCCCGTTTGCAGTAACTTTGGTGAAGTTCTTTGTCACATTAAGGAATACTTGAAGGAATCTAATTTTCCTTATTTTTTTCCTTCTTCTGTCTTTAATTGGATAGGAATGTCTTTCAGTTATTGTCAGTCCAGGCTAGATCTGAAATAAGAATTTGTTCTTTTTTAAAAATTTTTGCACCAACAGTATGCACCTTTCCTTAACGTGTCCTGTGACAACGTCACATCTCTGGAAATGGCCAACTTCAAAGTCTCAGATACAGAAGCGGTAATGGAGACAATGACTTGTGATGGACTGAACTGTTCTGACACATTACAGAGAGCAGATTTGTTTACTTGTGGATTTCAATGAGACTAGAATAAATTTATCACTTTTAGTTTTCTTTGGTTTGGTTTGTTAGTTGTTTGTTTGGTTTTTTTTTAAATATAAAGTATGTAACCCATTTTTATTTGAAAAGGACTGCATGACATACACTACCGTATCTATCTTGTGGTCCTCCTTCCACTGATAATGGGAACTACAATATAGTCCAGGCACTAATGGCAACTAGATTTATGATTACTATTGTTTTGATTTTCTTTCACCATAGACAGTTGATACAGTTGTAAAAATATCCCGTCTTTATCATAACGTGCATCTTTCTTTTTAAGTACCCTATCCTTCATATAAAAACAGCATTTTAAAAAAATGTGCCAAAAATAGTTTAAATACCTTAAGTTACAGTCATGTGCTGCAGACAGAGTATCTATAATTCTTTGTTTAGTCTTACAGAGGAACTAAGTAACAGATCAAATCAAGATATTCTTCAAGGAGTTTCCAGCTATGTGGTCAAAGACCATAAAAAAAGTGATGTAATTTAACCCAAAAAACTGCTTTATAATGCCTTCTTGCTTTGGAGTGTCATCACCCACCTCAACTAAGTCATACTCTTTTGGACTTCTACAGCAAGACTGGACTACCTCCTAAAAATATCCCGTTGAATATCTAATAATCCTACATTGAGCCCAAAGAAGTGACGTAATGGCCTCCCAGGTCTTTTCTTTCTCTAATGCCTGTAACCGTGATTATTTTAATTAAGAGAAAGGCTTTTTATTTTTACCTCACTAGCTTCAGCTAGTGACATCTATTTAGTTTTATTTTTACTTCAAATTCTCAAAGATCTTCATTCCCTCCCCCTTCCGTTTTTATTTCCTTTTATTGTTTCTGCTGTAACAGTTTCTATAGTAACTTCTCTAAGTGCTGATGAGATTGATGCTACTAAAAGCTGCTTCTTCTCTATCTGAATTGCTTCAAGCTTGTACTTTAAACACTGTTGCAGTTGTTATGGGCATAAAAAAGCACGCTGTGCCCTTTCTTGGCACAGGCTGGTGACCATTGCACGTTACTGGTGGAGAAAAGGTGAAAACTCTTTCTCTGCTTTCCCAGTACAGAGACACGCTGCTAAAAGCTGAGAAGTTCTGTGTTACTTTCCAGCAGGACTGGAAGACTTTTACAGCACGTTTTTACCTGAAAAGCAGCTGTGCAAAAACATCGCCTTCTCTCACTGATACTTCATTAAGCTTATGAGGCCTGCAAGTAAATTCTTTTTCCTGTTTTAAATGCTGCCTGAGATTTGAAAGGAAACTGATTTATTTCATTCTCATCTGTGATCAGCTTGACATTATCCTGCAGGTCAAGAGGACCCTTTGCTGACACACACGGTATCCTGTTCTTTCAAGCTTTCAGGCTTACAGCTTTCACATGACAACGCAGTGTAATCCTGCCCAACCCAACCAGACAATTAAGCCACGCCAGGTATTTTTGAAGCTAAACTGAAATCTACTGCAACATAGGCCCATTGCTTCCTCCCAGTCCTGAGCGTTAGAATTTATCACTTCTGCCCTTGAAGCCACCTTTCACACTTCTCAAGGCTTACCCCTCCGGTGTCTTTTCAAGACCTAAAGAACCAGTTTGTCGAACATATTCTTTTAAGCCATGTTTTTTAGACTACCAGTCATTTTTGATGCTCTCTTGTGAATACTCCATTTGAGGATGAAGCTGAGACAAATAGCAGGATCACAACCCTAAGCTTCAGGGAGCGGACTTTGGGCTGTTCAGGGATCTTGCTCCTCCCATGGAAGAATCCTATGCGATAACGGTCCTGGAAAGAAGAGGGGTCCATGATTACCTCCTCCAAGCTCAAGAATGGTCTGTCCTAACAAGCAGAAAGCCAACCACAGGAGGAGGCCTATGTGGATGAACACAGAGCTCCTGACAAAACTCAAACATGAAAAGGAAGCACATGAGATGTGGATACTCTCTGAGACCGGGTTGGGAATGTCAAAGCTCACCCGGAGTTGAATCTGCCAAGGGGAGTTAAGGACAACAAGATGGGCTACTACAGGAACAGCAACAGCAAAAAGAGGACTAGGGAAAACATGGGACTGCTGCTGAATGGGGTGGGGGAACTGGTGACAAAGGAGACGAAAAAGCAGCTTAAGCACTCCCTCCTTCCCCCATTTGAACATTTAAGCATCTTTGTGACCAGTTCCTAACTCTAAACCAAGGTGTATTTCTTATTATTCAGAAGTCAGTTATATTTATCTAACTCATAAAAGGCATGCAACAGTCACCTTTGTGTGCCATTGCTGTGTCACCTATGGATTCTTAGAAAAAGTTTGATTTGGTGACAAAGTAATTGTCATTGGGTAGAAAGAGGAAGCAGGCAGGGAAGAAGGATTCAGAAAATCTTTCTTTTCTTGATGCAGCTCTTATTTCTAGAAATTTC
The DNA here is from genome assembly GCF_964199755.1 of Larus michahellis. Taxonomy (NCBI): domain Eukaryota; kingdom Metazoa; phylum Chordata; class Aves; order Charadriiformes; family Laridae; genus Larus; species Larus michahellis. Next base: position 36,086,223 of record NC_133898.1, read on the forward strand.
ATATCTCTAATAATCCTGTGATGTTCTGTATCAACCTGTTTTTATCGGAAAGCATTGCCTCATATCGAGCCCAGGACTGATCCATGCGAAATCCATGCTCATCATCTCCTTTCCAGACCGAAAACAAAATATTTGCTTTTTACTTGCTACTGTGAGCAATTTTCAACTTACTGTATCTCACACCTCTAACGTAGTTCTTACCTTAGAGAAAAATGACCTGTGAATGCCATGTGAGACAACATCAAAATGTGTAGACATAAGACACAGTAAGAAGAAAGAGTATCATAATCTGTATAAAAGTCCCAACTTTGTCAATGACTTTTTGTGACCTAATTACTTTTTTCAAAACCTGATTGGATAAAATAGGATTATATCACTCCTCTATCTCAGGCATCTTTTCTGAGAATTTGTTAGTTATCTGCCATATACTTGGGCACACAGTAGCTGTACTCTATTAGATAAGAAAAAGCAACAGTTCACTTTTCTGAAAAGTGCAATTCTATAAGAAGTTATTACAAAGCCTTTCGGACCATTAGTTAAAGCACTCATAGTTCCTGGAAGAACATCAATTAATGTCTACAGCAACATACTACAGTTTTAAAGGTATGGCAAATATATGCATTTCTGAGAAATTAAAAAGGTAACATCCGCAGCAAAGTGACACTTAATAATACTTTGCCAGTTCATCCATGTCAGGCCATCATAAAATACTTGTAAAATGTAATTTTTACCACAACAGCTGTTTCCTGTTTGTTGCTGTTCACACCAAGTTTTACAAATTGCTTTGTGTCCATTCTCCCTTTTTTATCAGAATTATAAATATGAACCTCAAACTAGTTCATAGAGAGTAACATGACTCCAAAATGAACACAGAGAAACAGAAAAACAGGAAAAGAAAACCTCTATTTTCAGGTTCACTTGCATCTATTATGAATACCTGAACACGGAAAAATCTCATTCAGCTCACACACAAGTAAATATCCAGGACGGAATCAAAGGAACACGATGTTTAACGTACTCTTAATGACAAAAATTAAACTATCGGCTTTCAATACAAATTTCAAACTAAACTAGCTGGCAGAGTCCCTTAGAAATAAAGAAGAAAAATATGCAACGAAGAAAAAATGATCAGCAAAGGGCTAATTAATTTTCCAAATGCTGCAATTCAGTCCTAGGATTAGCCCCTGCCTATGCCTAGTTAAGTGCAGAACCGTGAGCCTGTGACTCAGGCTACTTTTCCATCACGCTGCCCGATCCCCAGCACTGCAGCCTATCTGCAGCTGTCATTTGACTTCAGTTACGCTATATGCACCTCACTACACAGGGAACATCAGAGAAGACTTTGCTTTGTGGTGATTAAAACAATGTACAAAGTTTTGAACTGCTCAGGGTATGTTTTGCTGTAGGCAGAACGACATGCGCTCAAGAACTTTCAAGACCAGATTCAAGGAAATACATGGTACTGACTAAAAGTAAGTACTGAGAGAGTCAGAGGAAAAGACTGCCTCGTGACGGACACTCATCTGCTTACTGAACAGTCAAAAAAATTACTCCCAAGCATAAGATCCAAAAGGCTTTTTGACTTCTGCCAGCCAGTTTTACATCACTGGGGCTTTGTTAATCGCCAGTTTCTCATTTAGGAATGAAATGACATTCCTATACAATCTTTGCAGATTTTTTTTGATCAGCATTGAACTTCTCATACTAGACAGCTGAAACATTTATTTTATTATGCTTGACATTTCTGCTGAACTATCTTACTTTCCTAATGCTACCAGACATCACTCCATTCTCCTATACGTTGTTATTCACACTGTCATGTCCTCTCTTTTTCCTTCTCCCTTAGTTTTCACAGTCATAAATTCCCATTTTCATTTAAGGAACAATGAGAAGAATAAAATAAAAGCACTATGTAAGGATCATTAGATAAAACCTCACAGAAGAGATCAAATGTAAAAATCCCACTCAACACTTGGCCCTGTTTTAAGAAAGGGCTCAGGCAGACAACAGTTTATTTTTCCATACCTTTTCTTGAAGAGACTTCTCATTCATAATCAGCCTAACTTCCCTGAAGAAGTAGCGCCAATGCGATCTTAATTTCCTCCAAAGACTTTTGTCCTGGAATTTTAAGTGTTAATTGTGATGACTGCCAGGAACTGATACTGATGAAGAAGAGCAGCTTTCAAAGGCTATCTTCTTTCCAGCTTCCAAAAGGTATGTGAGCAAGTCTTCCATGACAGAAAATTGAAAACAAAAAAATCTCTAAAACTACCAACCCACTCAACTGGTTATTCATACTCCAGTAGCACACAGGAGTCATTGAGCATATTCCAACCAAATTAAATACTGTATCAAAACAAGAAACACTAGCTACTTCTCACGTTTACATTTAACAAGATCTATAGGTCCTAAATAACAGAGGTTTCTACGGCCAAAACTAGAGGCAGAGAAAGGTCTACTGAAATAGCTACAGGAATGTTTACACAAAACGGCCTCATGTTCTGTGTTCCAAATTGCTCAGATAATAAAAATGTGTAAGAAATATTTGTTTATCTCAGTGACTGTGGAGTTATTGTGGTAGGCATGTGATTTTTCAAATAGGAATCTGCAGAAGCAATTTCAAAAAGAACAAGTACAATCTTAGATGAAGGAAAATACCTTTGCCTTCTCACATAAGCTCTTCTAAACCCAAACAGCAAACACTAAGTGATCAGACACACATTCATCTAGGAAAAATCTTCCATTTAAGCCTTTACCAAACCTCCTTGCTAGCCATTTACTACCACGAAGTCTAACTTGTTTATTTAAACAGCTGCAGGAGGAATAGACGAAGGGGCTGACGAATGCTCATTAGCTCTGTTGACTTTCCAGAGGTGAGGCAATCTCCTTTAAAGGACAGGTAGCATCTTAAACTACACCACGTTCCTGAAAAATTAACATTTACCAAAATTCTACAGATTATTGTTGCTCTACTGCGTGATTAAAACCATATCTGAAGCTTAATGAGTTATTTCTGCTTAGAAAGGGAATCAATAGAACAAATTACTTCTTCAATGCAATTTTGTTTACTTACAGTGAGTGGGCACACAGTCCTCTTTCTCTGAACGCTACTGGAATAAACTGCACTTTCTCCGCACAGTAGTGTAAACTTGTCTTCCCAGCTACTAATGGTCTTTCCCAAAATGTCCTATTTTTCCCCCCCTCCTCCCAGGCTTCATCTGACAAACACAGCTACGAAAAATTCTTTGTTTGTGTCTTTATTTTCCAAGTTGCTTTCTGAGGCTGTGGACAGATGTGCTAATCCAGATCCAAAAGAGGTTTATGCGCGTGAACCCCAATTGTTTAGCTCAGGTCTTCAATTCAAACCACACCGGCTGACTGCACTGGCGCACATTGCTCTGCTGACAAATGGATGCAGATAGCAATATCCAAACAGGAATGCATCAGAAGCTGGCACTGATGACTTCCACCAAAACCCCCTGAATCTAGAAGCCGGTTTTCACCCAAAGCCTAATACTCATAGGTATAACCTCCTACGACCCAGTTAATGCTCTAGGCCCCTTGCTTGCTTCTCTCTCCTGTATAAAACCCTCCTTCTTGCTGAGATGCTGCCTATTTTTTCTCTGATAGAGGTAACCACATAACTGCACAGATAGGTAAGAGGGTGGACAAAAAGCTACTTCAGTTGGCACTCCCATTGCAAGAAAGCTCGTTAATTAAACTTTAGCCTTTATACGACCAGCATTTTGGACCTCTCGGGTCACTGGTATCACCCAGCAGAGAAGCTAAAACCCCGTACAGCTAGCTACGGGCAGTGTCAGCAAGTGTTCCCACCAACTCCACCTAAGTCTGAGGTCCCATAAGAACGTTAAGACACAAATGCTGACAGCTTCCAACATTCTCCACCCACTGAAATATTGTTCAATGCAACAAAAACCTTCTTAGTTTAATATCTCTCCTTTTCAAGGGGTCTTAAACAAGTTAACGACTAACACAAGCAGTGCTTCATTTGCTACTGCAACCGGTCTGCCGTCTGCCAATCTCCTTTATGCTGATTACCTAAAAATCTTGTAAGATACAAACTAATCTTTGAAAAGCTTACATGCAGGTTGCTTTGGAGTCCTATTGTTGTGTCCATACCAATAACGCTACTTAATTCTTAATTGTGCACAGATAATGTAACTTATGTTTATATTTATATATGGTATAAATACACAGATTGCATGCGAGAACAAGAATGTGAAGAAATATGTCTCCAAAACCTAATTGTATCTGATTTCTAAACAAGAAGAGAAAGAAATCAGGAGTATATCGAAGTTTACTTACAAAGCTTCGTACTGTAAGCAGTATCAATATCAAAAGCACTAAGCCTGATTAACGATTTCCTCTTCCATGCGGATGCATGAACTTCTCTGAATGCTGTCTTCTGTCATATATTTGAAAGCACTTGATCAATTTTTAGAACTAAACCACTAAAGCAACAGTTCCTTTGACTGCTCTTTGATCTAATATAATAACTTCAGCAGCTACATTAATCTAATGATTAAGGTTGCAATTAGGTAGCTCTTCTGTGTTCCAAGGGAGAGCGGGGAGACTTTGCTCTTCACTCTGTAACTACTGCACAAATAATTTTTTTTAGCAAGTGAAATTGTTCTGTGTTTATTGGGCTTTGGCAATCCAGAACTACTTTGCCATTTCTGTTCTCTTATCCTTAATTCAGTTTACTCAATAAAACTATTCTGAGTAATTTCATTTTACTTCTAACGTGTTTTGCTTCATAATTTACAAAAAAGATTGTAACTTTGAATGCAAATAGTTGCAAAAAGACCCCAAAGTTATTTTTGAAATCTCTGAATGCATCTTTTAAAGGAAATACAGCTCACGTTAGGGTTTATATATCTCACAATCTCAAGTAAACCTACAATTTTAACCAAAATTAAGATGGCAGTAAAATTTACTATGATTCCTTTAATTTGATTTGCCATGGTGCTTACTGTATGCTGACCTATTTATTCTCCTCTGAATACTTTCTCTGCGTACTATAGTAAATATATAAAGTAGAACAGTTTTGAACTTATGGGTATCTCTCCCAGACATTTTATTAGACGCTTGCTAAATATTCAACCATAATATACATAGTTATGTCAGTGGTTAAGAGATGAAAGCCTACATTACTTCACTCAGGAAATGAAGTGCAGGTTTCAATCCTTTCATTGCAATATCCTTCGGTGCATGGAACATAAATGTTTTTGCAGTGGATTGTTCAACAAGCGGGTGATGCAATGGCTTACACAGCTAAGCCACTGTATGATTTCTAAGGCCACAGGGTTAATACATAGTGATAAACTATTCAGTTATAATTGCAGCTTTCGTGCCAGCTAAATTGAGCACTGTGAATATTACACAGTCAAAACCTACTCTGTTATTTAACAGAAATTTGAATTTTGATTCCTCTGAAATCTAACTGCTTCAACATCTATGAAGTTATATTATCCCACGGCAAAAATCAAATCCACAGGAATTCTAACACCAATAAAATTAAGCCAAACGTACTGAGGAGTAAGAAAGGTAGGAAATCTTCAAGAAGGTTGTACGTAAAGAAGCAACATCTCATAGAAGACAATCACCCAGTGAACAATCCTCAATTGTAGTTGAAGAGTAAGTAAAGATGTAGTAAGGACAGTATTTCAAAAAAGATCAGTTTTATTTCTTTTTTACACAATGTAAATGATATTAATATGATGGAAGTTTTTTAGTTTCAGGTTTGAGTTTTCTAGACCTCTTATGGTCATTACTGTCCGGAGATCTTAGGCGATAAAAAGGGATCAGCAAGACCGTTTTTTATGATCTCCAATGCAACACAGGGTGAAGGACTTCTCTGAACAACAGCAATCCCCATTTCTTGCTTTAAAAACTCTGGGACAAATTTCTATGACATCATTTAGACATCATTAGCTTTCCACACGAAAAGCTAGCCCACAATCAAAATGACGTAATCTGAAATATTCCAGTGCTAGAGTGCTAACAACCACCAACGTTGCAGCTGCCCAGATTGCATTATAATTATTTTAAACAAAGATGAGAAGTTTAGCAATCAAAAATAAAGGGTAACATGACTGAATTTCCCCAGATCAAAATATCTTTGATACCTGTGAAATTCGCCTTACCATAGGGAAAAATAATAACTGCTATTTAAGTTATCAAGTATAAAGCAGTAACAAAGCCACACTTACTAATTTCTAAATGCAGTAATTCCTATACATTTATTTTAGAATGCCTTTTTGAAAGTAATACAATCTTGATTTAAAAATTTCAAATGACAGCAAATCTAGCTACGTACCGTAGCAAACTGTTAGTTTTGATTACACAGTTTCAGTCTAGGAATAACTTTTGGCTCCTAATGACAGTATAGTATTACTTCTCAGTCAATATATTTCCCTACACTGAAGTGTGTTTACAATCACTATCAATGCATTAATTCCTGACAATTACACAAGATTTTAGGTATTCCCAGGTTATGTACAGGATTGGTCCTCATTATTGACACTTTTGAAAGGACGAGTTACAACTCGTTAAACTTGAAGTTACCAGAAAAACTTCCCAGGATGCTTTTGGCGTTCTGTAAGGCAGAGAGCACGCTATCAATGTGGTTCCCCTCTCCCTCTCCAACTACAATCAGGATTTTGTGTTTTCAAAGTGTCATGGCCACATCAAAAATACATTAAGCACTGGATAAAAATAGCTAAAACATTTAAATTGTTTCCTGTAATTGTATTTTTTCCCTTTTGAACTTGTATCTTCAAGAGGATAGACATTCATGCCTGAGGCAAAGAGTTACTCACTGTGAACAAGGAAGCAAAAATCTTTCCACATCAGCAACAGAGTAAGCTTTGTGAAACCTTCTGCATCATATTCCACCACACCACTATCAACAAAAAATACAAAAAAAATGAATACAATTTTTACCTACCATTCATTCCAATACTGAACAACAAATATGTAAATTCTGTATTACAGGGACTGGCTTTTGTTTGTTTGTTCACAAACTTCCAGTATTTGCTTTATTTATTAACAGTTACAAAAAAAATTAGATGAAACTTTTAATCTTAATAATCTTCTTATTTATGCTGTGGTGAGTTTCTTAAGAAAGGCCATATTCAGTTTATATAAATACACTTTAGAATGAAAGGAGACCTGCTAATGCTTCTGCAGTCTAAATTCATAACAACTGTACACACACAAATTCCCTGTATGTTGCTTAGATTAAGATAGTTTATTGACTCTGTAGTAAGTGACAGGGTAAAATTGAAAATGTTCAGACTGAGAAGAGTTTAAATTTGAAAATTCAAGAGAGTATATATAAAAAAAGCAAAACATGAGAGCATACAAAAAATTAAAGACAGAAGACTTGTTCAGTAGATGGATCAAAAGTTTCACCCATCAGGAGCTGGTATTCTCTAGAAGTCTCAAGCAGTATCACAAGCACACTCGGGCCATTTCTATACTGTACTTTTCTCAGAAGAAAAAGAAATATCTTGTTTTCATAAGGATTGAGTTTGCATCGACTCTCTATCTACTCATATGTCCAATTCAAGTCATTATTATCTGTCTAGAGTTGTGTAAAATTTGGGTGCATGCTAGAAGCCACCTGTCTTCCTACCCTTAACTTGAGAGACCTGAGATTTGAAGTGCTTCCGAATATCCATGTCATTCAGCATCACCACTCGAAGCGGAAACCTGCTCTTTGCAATGAGGTAAAGCACTGCTGGTGAGGCAACCGCTGTCACATCGGCTCCTGGACTCTCACTCAAGTCAGTATTTAGGTGAGAACCCAAAGTGCCTACCCTTCACAGTGCCAAGGTACTCTTCATTAGTTGATTTGTGAAGCTAATGCGTCATCATGCCAGGCCACGGACCTTTGAACTGCAGGAATTCAATATGACCTGACAGCCCATTCTCTCTGGAGACAAGATACTGCTCGGCGGTGGGAGCACCTGATCTCCCAGTCCTGCCTTCGTGCCGAGCAGCGGTTTCTGGTCCTGCAAGGCTTGGAACCATATCCACATCCCCATCCTCCCACCTCAGTCACTGCCTATTACTGTAAGACCCCTCCAGTCATTTAAATGAGCACATTTCTTTTGCACGGAGAAAATCCCTACTGTCCTTTTCCCATCATCAGCTATTTTCTAGTGAAATCGGATTGGCAACTGGCACAGAAGTGAAGTAACGCTGAAATTCATTCCAGTTCCGCTACAGAGAGATTATGTATACACATCATTCTGTGAAAAATGACCAGATTTCATCTTATCCAGTGGACAGCAGTCACACAACCAAAGACCAAGGGCAGAAAACAACACTTTCCCCCATGCTACAGAAAATAATGCATCAAAATAAAACTTACGTTCCAAAGTGACTCAGGAAAGCTGCAATATACTCTCTTCTCTTATGGTATCCCTGAATAACATATTGTACCTTAAAAAAGAAAGAAAGAAACGAATCCAGAGTTATAAAAAGATAAAAAAAAGCCAGCGCTCCCAATTTGTCATATATTCCTTGTTCAGGAAGATTTATGTTTGACACGGTAGTAGTTCTGAATCCTACATTTAGCTTGCATGATTCCCCTGAAGAATCCTAGACTCCCTTGAAAACAAACAGTGGATCTTGCACACAGAAAGTCTTGTAAAGAAATCCCTTCACTCACTTTGGAGTGAAACTTAGTCTTTCACAATATATTGAAGCGCTCTTTAACTGCACAAGATAAAGAGTGAAGAAAAGAAATGCGCGACCTTGCCTCGCTGAAGTTGAGCAGGAAGCTGCAATAGGCAAATCATAATTACCTGAACTGACAGTTGGTTAAGTGTCAAAATAACATTCTGGTTACAAAAGAGAAGAAAAAAAATAATATATATTTCACAACTGATCTTGTGTGTTTTCTGAAGACTGCACCTCCAACAAAATCTTCTTAAGACTAAGCTCTCTTGGTGGTTTCGTGCTGACTCAGGGAGCCACCTACTCAACTGCGAGCATCAATTTCTGAGGCATTCTGGGTTTTGAAAGACTTCCATCCTGGCACAGACAAAATCCAACAATGCTAAACTTGGAAGACTTAAGGCAAAATTCTTCTCACACCATGTATGTTTTCTTATTGATTTGAATGGGATTACTTAGCAGAACAGTGTGAACAGGGTTTGACCCATAACAGAAACAATGCGTGTGTTGTCAGGCCAGGAGAGCATCTGGTTTACTACTGGTTCCTCCAAGTACTTAACGGTATGGTTCCATATATGATTCCCTGTATAAATCCCCTTGCCTTCCAGAATGAAAACTACCATTTTAAAAGCCTTTTTTCCCCACCAAACATAAAAAGAGCACGAAGAATATTTTTCTTGGCTATGGTAATACTGGAGTTCCTTGGCTGGCAAACGCTTTCCTAAATTTTCTGAAAAAGCCTTGATACGATCATTGCTGAGAGCTATCATGTACCCCTTAAAGTTAAATTCTATTTATAAACTGAGACTTATTTCATTTTATAAAAAAACCCCACAATTATTTTGAAGGCTTTGTGTGGAATCTGAAATGTTATTTTGGGAAAAGGAAAACATATGATAAGTTTGCTTAAGGAACTTTGTTTAAGAAAGGATAAAAAAAGTCCTGTATACTTGCAGATTTTAAAAACAGAAAGTAATTTTCACAGAAAACCACAACAAAAACAACTCTAAAGATAGATTCCAATATAATTATGGAAACACATTTTGCAGAACTTTTTCTAAAAGATAAAATTATTTTCCTTGTTTGGACAAATTAAGGTAAAAATAATATAAAAATACAAATAAGAGGTCTGTAATAGGCAGATTCCTTGATGTTGGCCTGTAAGCTTTCTTTTGAAAATTACACTTAAATAAAGGAGAAGCTTTCAAAATAATATACTGACTCTTTTTTGTTTAAACAGTAAGCTAAGCAGAACAAAACCTTTTCAGCAACCTTAAGTAGCTATTACTGTATAAACACCCAAACAGACTGCTGATTCAGTTCATCTGGATGAAACATCTTGAGAAGAAAATCACTGAAAGCACTCAAAACCTACAGTGATTACTATGGTATGAGAACTTAGATATCTTCCAACTGGAAAAATAATATGCAAACTACACATTTGTATTTACTTGCAAAATAGTAGGCTACAATGCAGTGTTGTACTATAAAATAACATTTTATCCCAAATCATAACATGTCACAGTAAAAAAATTCCGCTCCAAGATCTGATCCCAAGCATGGTTGTTTATCTAAGAGAGTCATTACATTTAATGCCCTGTTTAGGTGCTCAACTCTTATCAAGAAGGTATTCCTTCCGTAGTTCACCTTAAGTGAACTTAAGTCCCTGCTTGGACTACCTTGGCAGAAGAAAAACTGTCTATGGAAATGCTATAGTGTGTTACTACAACACAGTACAGCACATAAGGGAATGGATAATGGAGTTCTCTTTATTAACTTACCTTGTTTGTCAGCAGCTGGCATACTTGGGGTACATAGTCGATAAGACAACCTCCACCAGGAAAGGCTGGGATATGAAGGGCAGATGATCCTCCAAGCGCACTAGAAATAGAAGTTAATTTAACAGTACATTACACGTACAGTCCCTGGGATTTGAAAGTGATTTGTACAGTGTCCTCTTCCCTACGCTTAAAGTCAGAGGGCTATGATTGAGGAAGTGTATTTTATGCTGTGGCGATATAAAAAGTATTGAGTGATATCATCTATAAAAACAGGTTACACCACGATCTATTGTAATTCAACAACTTTAATCAAGAGTAACACTAATGCGAAGCATTCTTGCAGGAAATAGCTTTTTCGTTGTAAACAGTTCTATTTCTTGTCCCTCATCAATAAGATGGGAAGCACTGTAGTTAAGATTATCTTGTTATAGCTGGAGGAGAGGACTTTGAGTCTTGAATTATTCAAATTGCCACCATCAGTCAAACTGGCTAAGAATAATGACAATAATTTGGACTGAGGAGTAATGGATGGCCAGATGCACATCAGCCATGCTATTTACTCCAGTTCTGGCCCCCCCAAAACAAGACAGACGTTAACCTACTAGATCAACGGGGCAGTGGGCCAGAAAGATTGTTAGGTAAATGATGTAATGGGGGATACTGAAAGAAATGGGTTTTTTCAGTCTTAAGAGAAGGTTGGAGAGGGGGCAATATTTGAAGTGGGGAGTTGAAAGTATATTGCTATTGAAGGCACATTGATGGAATCTATGGAATCTAATCTAATGGAAAAATACAGAGAAGATGGAGCCAGAGTCTTCTCGGAAGTGCACAGTGACAGGACGAAAGGCAACACAGACATGTCGCAACAAAGGAAGTTCTGGTTAGCTATTAGGAAAAACGTTTTCACAATGAGAGTAATCACATACTGGAAGACAGGCCCAGAGGGGCTGGGGAATCTCAGTCCTCAGAGGTGCTTAAAGCTCAGCTGAACAACTGCCATAAGCAACCTGACCTAAGCTGGCCCTGCTCCGCGGAGGGGCTTGGCCAGATAACCTCCAGAGGTTCCCTCTAGTCTACATTGTTTTATGATTATATTCTCTGATTCTATCATTTTGTTCATGCCCAGAAGGAAATAATACAAACAAAGATATTAACTCTGTCCATGCAAAGACTGGAAATCTGAATGGTAGAAATCCACAGAAATAAGGTAACTTCGGAGATGTATTTCATCACAGAATCATAGAATATCAGGTTGGAAAGGACCTCAAGGATCACCTGTTCCAACCTTTCCTGGAAAAAGCAGGGTCTAGACAACATGGCCCAGCACCTTGTGCCACTATTTAGGCACCTTTATCAATTGCCTTTATCACAGGAAGGAAGATTGAAGCATGCCCGCTATTGCTGAGGATAATGGCTTCTTTGGTATGGAAAGATCTAGCATTTTTTATTTAAATCAGGTTATATAAAGCAACAACCAGCTAAAGTCCACGCTACTTTCTTTAAACAGTACTAACCTAAATCTTTCTTATAGTCTTTTACCAATCAAAAGGGGTATGAACTTGCATTACACACTGTGGCTTACATCATTCACTAAGCATCTAGAACCTTGTTGGGTACAATTAAAAAGCTTCAAAAGCTGAATTACTTTGTGGCCTCCTGTTTACATGCTGTTTCCATGAAAGATTAAACTGGCTGGAAAGAAGGTTCTTCTCTACAAACTAAGGCTCTTATTCTTCAACAGGACCTGCCCTTGTATTTTCCTCAATACTTGATAAGCTATCACTTTGGTAGGTACAAAGGTCTACAATCATACATCCCTTTGAAGGAACAGAGCCTATATAAATCAAAAAAACCAAATTCATAATGAGGTATATGGAAATCTGCTACTCAGGCAAAACAGTCTGGGTTCAGCAGACTGTTCACCACATGGAACAGTTCTGCAGGTCTGGATTTTGCATATGCAACGATGAAAGAAAAAAGTCTTGAGTACACCACAGCTACATAAGAAAAAAAAACAAACAAACTTTTCCAGCAGAAGTAAGACTTGAACAGGATTCTTTTTTTTTTTTTTTTTTTAACAGAATTCAGTTTCCTTGCTGCTACCCCCTTAATAAAACTACTCACATGGGAATATAATTTTGCTACTTCCGGATGTTAAAAACAGTGAAGCATGACTATTAGATCATTACTAAGTTGGAATATTTCTGAAACAGTGGTTTGCTCTTAGGAAATTGAAAGTACACTGGGTCCATCGGTCTTTAATGTTGGAGAACAAAAGACTTGTTCCTCCTAGTATGTTACAAGTGGGTTGTCACCCTTACTTTAATCCCTGGCTTTCAGTTTATTAAACTCCTTAAATGTTTATGTAAATATATCCATAAAAGCCTCCAATCTCATACCCAGAGCAAATGGTACTGTCTGTTTTGCATCCCGCCTTGCCTCATTTGCAACCAAATCCAAGTTCCCCCTCAGCACGGAGGTACCACCAGAGACACTCAGATGACTACAACAGGAATTACAGGCTCCTCTCAGTTACAACAGCAGGCATGAAATTAGGAGTAATCTCTAACATTTTTCATGGGCAAAAAAGCTTCCATGCCTGTATCATCGGCTTCCAATAGGTCTTCCAGACTGAATTATTATAATTTGTGAATAAAGGCTTTCCATTTCACCTGTATCCACTTTTGAAAGTAGTCAATCCATAAAAAACTTGTTGACATTATTGGGAATTCAACCCTTCTCAAATGAAAAACAGACTACTACAAGGTGTGGTTTCTGAGAAATAGGTCCCTCCACAGAAAGAAGGCTGGAATTTCTAGTATAATTATCCTCTGAAAACAGAATAAAGCTGTACAATATGTAATTTATGTTCGGTAGAAATAATTACGGGTAGGGAAAATTAAGAGTGGACAGGCATCTTTGTTCCCTCTACTGGGTCAGAGAATCTGCTTATTAAATATTTTAATACAGTACTGCATTTGCACAGGACCTTGCCTCTGACCATCTCAAAACTTTCTATAAGCATTCAGCAATTAAGGCTCATCTGCCTTATGAAACTGATATTTATCTTTCATTTTTATACACATAAGGAAGCTACTGCTCAGAGTTTGATTTGACTATGCTGTACTATGTCTCTGTTGTGCCAAAGGAACATACTTGCAGTACCTCACAATCATGACTCAGGGCAAGAGGCTATAATAATTCCTTTGACCCTGTAATAAACCTATAGTTGAAGAAAGAAGAGACTTACTCAACGTCAAATAAGAAGAACCTGTAAAAGGTGCAAGGAAATATGTGTAAAATGGAGAAAATTAGGCAAGGGAACGTCAGCATGCAGCTCAGTATCTAATGCTGCTTTTTGAGGTCCCTCAAAGCCCAATCAAAAGAAAAGGCACAGAAAAAGAAAAATGCCATAAGCAGCCTTTTATAGTCAAGGAAATTCTATTTGCTGAGAGATTCCACCAGTGCAAGCTAAAGACCCCTGCATGTCAGACCCGCTTTCCAGATAGCTCAGCCTCTTGGAGGATAGACCTTACACACCTCTGTTTGTGATTAAGCTTTCCTTCTTAGTCTTGCTGTTATACACTCCTCATAAAAACAACACATTTTTATACCCAGGAATAAAACCAACTGTAACGTCACACTATCAGGTTCGGTGATATTCATTGTATCAAGATGACAAAAAAAAAAAAATCAAACAAAAAACATCAAGAGATATGATGAGGAAGTTATTTTGTTTTTAAACACAGACAAATTAATTAATATTGCTACCCTACAGCTGCCAGAGTAATTCTAGTTTCAGCACAACCAACCCAATTGTGTTCGATTTTTAGACAATTTTTTCCAGTAACCTACTACTCTTTAAAGGCTAAAATTTTAACAGATTCTGATAGTGGCTTTCTATAATTTATCCTAATTCACAAAGCCACAGTCTTAGTGGATGTCATGCCATTAGGACTGCTACTGGATGAAGATAAATAGATGGTAGGTCTACCTATCTATGAGATAAGTTTGCACGAACACATTGGAATGCAGAGACTAAGATCTGTTGGACTCAGCATTTTATACACTTGCTGTTACTCTAAACCTACGCAGCTCTGCAAACCAACTTCGCACACCTCATTTTAAGAAGGACCAGAGACTCCTTTGCAGCAAGTTCCAGCCTTCCTGGCTTTCCACAGTGCCAGACACAATGCAGTTCTGATCCACAGTTTGTGAATTAAATTGGATTTTGTGAGGAACTCACTACTGAATTCAACAAGAGCAGCAATCGGCCTCCGTTAATAGCAGTTTTGTTCTGCGATATGCTGAAATACAAGTGCAGACTGCATCGCTGGAGTGTGGTTACATTTCTGCTGTTGACTGGTGCATTTCAAGTGACTTGCTCTGTCTGTCTCTCAATGGATCGTATTTATTCAGGCCCACATACAAAACGCAAAATTCTTTCCTATTTCTTGATAGCTCATAATTGCATTAAAATGTCTTTCTCAAGACATGATCCTTTAAAAAAACCAAAAGGGTACAGCATTAATTCACAGGTTTACCAGAAGTGACTGGTTTTGTTCTTGAGTACTTATGTGTAAAGAACCAGTTATTTCCCCTTCCTTAAAAACATCACTTCACTAGAAAAGAAGGTGGGTCCTTCCAAGTCCCAAGCTCAGGAAACTGGGTGGTTTGGCAAGGCAGACTTAGAGGAACAAAGGAAGATGCTCGTACTCCCATCCCTACCTCACCCCCTTCCCTACAACTCTCCCCATGCTGTCTTGGGCGTCTCTCGTTCCCCTGAACTGCTTTCATTCACTCCACCTCTTCCCTCCAATCCATTTTGCTTCCCCCTTTCTTGGAGCAGAAAAATGCAGGTTTCTCTATATTGCTGGGAAACTCCTGAGCTGAGTCTGAACAATGAGGATTACTTCAAACCATCCCCTACATCTTGTAAGGTCCTGCAAAAAATAAAAATATCACAGTTTATAAAGTTATGTGCTAACACAGGTTACAGTACTACAGTTAAGCACCAGTACACATGGAATACTGTCTATATATTTTGCTCTTGCTATATATATATATATCTATGTATGTATTTTGCCTTTACCTGTTACTATCCCCCATCTCCCAAAATTGCATAAGCTTTTCTTTGAAAGAAGCCTTACAAAGAATAGAACATCTATAGAAAAGTTCCCCGCTCTTAAAAGGGCGTACCTTGCCCAATGGCAGTTATTTTTGCTCCAAGGGAGGAAAGAGTAAAAAAATGTGTATTTGGAAAGGAGAGCCAGCACTGTAAGAAGAATCATACTTACCCCTGAACACAGTGTGAACGTAGCATTAAAGACCTTTATACTAAAAGAAAGTGGTACATAATACCCATTGCACTCAACAATGTTGCTAATCCAACGTATTCTTTCTACAAAACCCACATAAAACAGGGAAATGACAATTTCAATGGTTGTGAATGATACAGTTGAAGGTTCGTCTAGCTTTGAAAATGTAAATAAACAAAAAACTTGCCTCTGCATGGAAAGACTCTTTATATCAGTTTAAAATAACTAAGAGCTTTTCTCTCAGCGTGGTCAATGTTAAAACATGTTCAAATCTATGTACTAGTGATGGAAAGTAGACTTTAGACTTCACAGACTATAGCCCTTGCTTTTACCTGGATACACCCTTCTTAACTCTCGGTAAGTTTTCACCTGCCTTATTTTGAAACTGAAGCACGTTGCAGACCTACAAAAGCATTTAAAGGGTTTGTTACTCATGAAGGCTATAAGCAAGAGTAGCCTGAAGCATGTGGAAAGAAATTCCCTCTTTTCGCTCTTTTTTCCTGTTTTGAGAGTCATGTTATGGGCTTTGATCTCCTCTTTCTCCTTTGTTGCTGAAGTAAATAGTTGACTTTTTTTTTTTCTTCTGCAGTTTCATCACTTTAGTATATTACACCATTTGGCACAGGAGACATGAGGAACCACATCAAATAAAAGCACGTGACCACAAAAGCTGGCTTACCAACCATGATCCCAGATTTGCTGTCAAGTTTACCATTTTTCAGACTCGCTCGACCATAACCCCAAATCCCCCCTATCACACAAACAACGTGGTGCTTGGCAGAAGCCTTGGGATAGTGCTTCCATCAGTGATACAGAGCTTAACAGTAAAACAACAGAACATTACTCTTGTTACTGAAAAATCGGTCAGTCTAGGTTTGTGACAGTATTTTCTCCCCTTTCGAGCAATACTCCATTTAAAGCAAACGTAGTTAACATATTGCTTGTCCACTCAAGTCTACTACAAGGTAAAGCATGTCCAAAAAGAAAAAGCTTCCATTCTATTTTTAAAGAAACAATTTTTACTTACAGTTATTTCTACTTCAACATTGGTTAAACAAAAATATATGTTTTCAGCTAACAGATACAATCTGAGGTATCTACATTGTTGAGTGTACAGAAAAAAAATACAACCACAAATAGACCTAGAGGGAAAACTATGCCAAATATACTTATTTGGAGAAAGAATCCCAGTCAAACTCAGACTGAAGATCTGGCCATTAGAGCTGAAAGAATAATACCATCTTTTTTCCTTGACCTACTAGAGGTTCAGGGTAAATACCTCTAAGCACCTCCTGACCAGTGACTGGAAAAAAATACAAAATAATCACTGTAGAAAGCAAATACTAAAACCAAAATGTATTTCAGTTTCACAGACTCTGCAGAAAACTGCAAGTCAGACTTGCTGAGCTTTATTTGCAGCTCTTCTGCTGACTTCATATGTTCTGGCAAGTTATTGCAACCAGTCTGCTTCTCTGCTTGCCCACCTATAATGCTCAGACGCTGTAGTGAAGTACACTGAAGTTAAATAATATTCATAGAATAGTATAAAATCTGTGGGATGAAGTCATCTGTAAGTGCTAATGAATACTGCTTTGTTTGGATTATTCCAACTTCCGTATTCTGCTGCAGGTAAAGTTGTCAAAAAAGTGCTGTTTTCTATAACGCATTTCCCATTTTAAACAGAGTGACTAGACCAAGGAAAGACTTACATTAACTGTACAAATTCTGGATTCTACCAGACTGTAACCTAACAGACGTACACACAAATCATAGCTCAGCTGATCCAATATTGAAAGATTTACGGGGACAGGAGCTCTGTCCCCAGAATTCTACACCTCCTCGAGGAGAAAAAAAAACCACCAAGAAGCATGAGATTAATAGATAGCTAACCCTATAATTAAATTAGAATACACTTCTTTTCTTCACTTTCCTGGCCAGACTCAGAACTGGGAGGAGAAAGAACAGATACTCTTGCAGTATAAAGCTTTTCTTACTGATACTTGACAGGATAGAAGTCTGAAAATGCTAGTATTTCCTCTGTATTGGATAAATCAGGACTAAAGGGATTTTTCTTTTGCTTAACAGGTCTTTATATGCAGAAAGGTTCCGCATAAAGGGGACTGAGAGGTTTCCACTGACATGTGGAATGAGAGAAAACCTGGGCTGCCAGCGATGGAAAAGGGAGCTCTCCACCACCCTTAGACCTCGTGTTCCATGAAGAAACAAAACCACGCGAGGGTAACATTTATTACCCAGCTGATGTTACACAGCGGTAGCACGCGGTATACAAGCACTCTGCCTACAGCAGTCACCACATTGCTTTCGTCTCTGGGGAGGGGGGCTCACTGCCATACATTGATCTGTAGCTTACAACAGCCAGCCTGGGCCGGCAGGCAGCCCAGAAGAATCGATCGCCCTCTGGGACCTCCATCATACCTCAAGGTACAAACTTCAGGAAAAGTCCAAGCAAGTGCAATAGAAATCATCAGCGAGGCTTCAATGTGTGCAGTGGTCTAAAATACAGGTTAACTTAACCAGTGTCCACTATATCACTCTATAAACACTGCACAGTGCAGAAATTTTGGTCACTTATTCATTCTGCCAATATAAAACCAAAGTGAAAAGTATAAAAGCAATATATTTCAAAGTGATTAAAAAAACCCCTTATGCTTAAAATATAGAATTATTTTTCATAATACAGTATGAACAGGTTAAAAAAGAGAATATGAAAAGTTCCACAGGCTACCAAAAGAGTGTGATTCTCTCTTATAAGGCTCAAAAATTCTGACAAGTGTTGCTTTTGTGTTGTAATTTACCGTATTTACGTCCCCCCTCCGGTTTTCCACAAAAGGCCCCAATAGCAAGGTGTATTGCAAATGGAATATGCTCAGTCATTTGGGGCAAATAATAATGAGAATCCATAACAGATTACATAAGAACTGAATTTGAAGATGCTTTGTATGATCTCAGACAAGTAGTTTTGGTGCCCCCCCCCCCCCCCCCCCCCCCCCCAAATATAGCAGTTACTTAGCACAGTATTATTTAAGGAAAACAGTTATAAGAAGACCTGAACAAGTTGCTAGATGCCTCACAGTTTAAACAGGACAGCACGGTTCCTGTCCCAAAGAAGTTTCGCAGCCCAGTACCTCACACCACACAGCACAGTGAGGGCAGGAAAAGCAGGGGCTGAACGACAGGGGAGGAGGAGTACAGGTTGCAGCAAGGAAACTTAAGACTTACACACTTTACAATGGAGAAACATGTTTTCAAAGCATTTTGCTTGTTTCTTAAAGGAATCTTGGCAGCAAATTAAGAGAAATCCGAGTGAGAAGTGAAAAAAAGTCACAGAAGGGTTTCACAGAGAATTAAATGCAATGAGGAAATAACAGCCAAAAAAGCTCCCCAAACGATCAGAAAAAGTTGTAGGAAAGAACACCCAGACAAATGCAGCAGCAGCAAACATCACTGAACAAAAAAGGTACAGATAAGATAAGCAATATGGGCAGATAAGAAAGGGAACACTATGCAGTCCTTTTTTATTTTTACTTCCAAAGAAGTTAGAAAAGCAGTAAGTGAAGATTAAAGAAATTATTTAAGATGCCAGGAGAAACACCATGCAGCCTAACCTACTGCAATTATCTTCTGTATGGATCTCAGGAAGAAGGGCAAGTATGAAAGAGGCTGGAGACTCGTTGCAACTAAGGCAGAACAAGATTTTGACTGAAGAAAGAGTGATCTGTAACCTAATTGCAACACTTTTTCATGCTGCACTGATTTGAGGTTTCAACACAAAATCGGGAACTTGATTAATGATGCACTATCACGGACGGTGAAAAAGGAAAAGTTGAGTCTGTTATCTGAAAATTTACTTTTCAACTCCCTGTTCTTAAGAAATGAACTTTTAATGGCATTACCAGTTTTCCAGATATATTTATAACCGCCTTAACTGTGAAGATATTGAGGGTCTTCTAAGTAACAAGGGAAATAATACTGGGCACTGGCTTTTCTGCTTCAGGGGAAAAACGTATTGACTTGAAGCACTGCCTCAAAGGAACTAAAAATGGCTTACACGTAGCACAAAGATAGAAGCTGGGAATTATAAACTTTTGCATAAACAAGAAAAGACTAGAGCGCTGGTATGCTGTGAGCACTGTTCTCCTCTGAAACAGTAGGACTCAATAAATTAATGAAAGAATTGAGGATTTATTTATTGTGAGGATCACTGGAAATACCTCTGCACCGCAGCCTGGGTGCTATGTTACGCAGTGCTTGTCATCGTTCAAGACACTCATCTGCTCTTTACAATCCACTCTGCTTTACTGATGGAGATCTCCCAAACAATCTCATTGAACAGAATATTTATCACAAATCCATGTGATTATTCTCGAATTATCCATCCATAAAGTGGATAACATAAATGAGTAACTGTTCTGAGATGGTATCAGTTATATTTACAAACATATGCCCTATATACCTAATAATTTCTTATCAATCTCCTGGCATGCATTCAATAATATCTAGCTTACTATTTTGTGACTGTTCACATGGCAGGTAATTTTCTGGTACTTGTGCTAAGCCCAGCTAAGCAGCAGTGTCTTTATCACGAAGCAGAAAAACAAGTCTCAAAAAACTGTACAACTCCATTGCCTTCCTTACCTACTGTTCTCACCTTTTTCTGAAGAAGTCATTTCCTATAACTTGCAGACTTTTACGTTTTATGATTGCACTTGCTTATATTGTTCCTTATTTTATGTTCCCTAATCTAC
Organism: Larus michahellis; assembly: GCF_964199755.1. NCBI lineage: Eukaryota > Metazoa > Chordata > Aves > Charadriiformes > Laridae > Larus > Larus michahellis. The sequence goes on from NC_133898.1 coordinate 36,106,797, forward strand.
TCATAAAATTACAGTAATTATGTCTTATTGTTAATCTTTTCCTGATATTGCTTAATGCCTAACACTTCCAGTGACACAGTCATTTTGTAAGCGTGCTATTTTTTGCCTCTGTGCTAAAATAGTGCTGTGCTGTAGACTTCTCCCACATAATCAAATGTTTTCCGTTCTTCTTAGGCCAGACAGTAATCCTCATTCGTGGATCTCTTCTATCTGGAGAAATATTTCATGTAAGAAACATCCTGTCCTCTGCATCATCAGCATCACATTTGATTAACTTACATGAAGAACGAGAAATGCAAAGTACTGAAAGGATAAGAAATCTTGCAGAAAAATTTCGTAAATTAAATGAGAGCAACATGCTGGAAAACTTCTGGATATGAAGTTGAGCATTTGGGTCATCGATAAGAATGCCCGAGGGAGGCAGAAAGTTAGAGGAGAAAAATGTTTTTCTTTCATACATCTGGCTTCCGATACTGATTTCCATGTGTACGCAGCATGATTAAGGGGCATTCTTGCTCAGATCTTGAAATTGGCTTTATCTTATGTTCACAAACGATGTGGAATGCTACAAGTCTGGTCTGGTGCTCCCGCGAAATGCCGCGAGAGGCCTAGCGAGCTCAGGTTTTATGTAAGCCAAATACATTCACATGTGGACGCAAGGCAAGAGAACATAAGTTTTTCATGTAAACACAGCCACTGCGGTTTGACAGCTAATAAGAACCATGTTAAACCCTTACTTTTTTAAGAAGACAATACGAATCTGCTAGGACGGTTTTTACAGCCCCTTTCAGAATCTCTACCACAGGCATTTGGGTAAGTGTGTTTTGTTCCTATGAATATAAATAATTTAATTTCATCCTAATGTATTCTCTTCAAAACAGAGGGAAGAGGGGGTTTGGATCACATCGCACAAAGGCAGCCTTTGGTAGGTGGGAAGACTGGGAATAATTCTCAGAAGAAAACGCTGGTGCCTTGAAACCCTGTTTTACCTTGGAGGGAACAAAGGTTCCTTCTGTATCAAGGCGGACACAGGTCTACTCTTGAAACAAAAAAGGAAAGGCAGAAAATAAACCCACAGGTCTTCATTGTGTTACGATCAAAGCAGGGACCCCATACGTGCACAAGAAACTGGAAATTTCATAATTTGCAACCTAGAGCAGTGCTTAGTTGGTCAAAAGGTGAATTACAGGCTTTCCCAGGATTTCATCTGAACTGATGCCTGGATTTTGTTCATGGAGCAGTTTCATTATGGCACGTGCTGCAAGATTAGAGTGAAAATCCTTTTGACAAAGATTTGCCTTTTCCCAGAACAGATGGTGAATGCATATAGTGCACATACAGACACCAGCCAGGCCTGAGTCAAATGGAGGCACTTGCATCGCATAAACTGCCTTTAATACAGGCCCTCTTTCCCTTAGAAACTGCAAATACTTAGATAGTCACTGAAAGACAAAAATTCCAACTTTCCGGTAATATACCTTTCAACGTTTAAGGGTTTGATTAATATTACTTAACGTTTAAGGGCTTGAGTGCATTTGCAAGCTGAGTGCTTAGATAATGGAGCGGCCTAAACAGTATCGGCAAGTAGATGTATTTACAAATAAATATCGGATGCTTTGATAAACTAGCCTTTTTAGTTGAAGAACAACATTTTCAGAAAGCTTGTCAGTGTTTAAATAATATATATTCTGGCTTTTAATAAGACTGAAGATATTACGATTCTACCTGTAAAATAGCTTTCTAAATTAAGTCTTTCCTTTTTGGAAATTATATTAAGGCTCTTGAGTCCTACAGATATGTAAAATAAAAAAAAAAAAAAGAAAGTGTGACACTGCTTTAAGCATTGATCACAGAAGTTTTCAATAATCCCTGCTATCCCTTCAAAAATCAGAAGCACCAATTAATTTTTGTGTCTAGTACTAAATGCATCAGCTCTGCCAGTGTAAATGCAATACTGCTATGAATACATTCTAAAAGGATAACTAAAAAAGGTAAAATAAGTAATTGAATGAGGCACATTCTATGAACTAGAATTAAAATTCACAAAAGATGAGAACTACTTCAAAGAAACCTTTCTGTCAATGGTGGCTTATTTCCATGTCAAAGATCTACCACTGGTCAATAAAGATTTATTTATCAAGATAAATTGTGTAATAAATCCCATTATATTCACGCTTACTTTGCTCCAACTTTCTGACAGCTAACTGTTAATATTATTATTAGTTACACTGAGACTTCTAGATTATAGGCTAATAATCACTCAATCTGATGAAGACTATGACGCCTGCCAGTATGTGTTCTTTTATAAAGTTCTTATATAAAGGAATATGGTTTTCTCCCCCCCCCTTTTTTTTTTTAAAAAACTTCTGTATTGTATGCAATGACGTCCTAAAAACATTAGCTTTTAAATTGACTTGACATTTACACAGCATCTAACAGAACTCTTCCTTCACTCAAATCACTTCAACGATGTAGCAACTTTTCACCCATTATACAATATATGGGACGAAATTTTTTATTTATTAAATTTAAGTGCAGTTGCTGCTAACACTGTCCTATCTGTGCCCATGATTAGGAAGCTGTTATAATTATCTTGTATGGCTAAATAAGAGAATGTGGTTTTACTACTTAATCTAACTTGAACTATCAACATGTTACAGAAAAAGAATTTATGCCCAAGGTGAAAAAATTCTAATTTTTGGCTGAGAATGTTTACATTCTAATTGCATTTGGCTGTTTATACCAGCAATAAATATTAACACATTAGTTGAATCTTCTGTGTTATCCATGCATATGTTTGGATATCCTGTACTTTTACTTTTTTGAAGTTCTTTAAAGCTTGATTTCCTTAAAGTCTTTAAGAAAAGACTATGCCACCAAACAGTTTGATTTTTCTCACCACCTCCATCCCTGTCACTGAATGACATGACAACTGGCAACCTCCAGCTTGCACGACGAACTTTTAAAAACTTGTGTTAATGCTATTGGATAAATCACCATACCAACAAAACAAGCTACAGAAATGCACTTAAAATTGTACAAACTAAAACCGATTCTTTCCTCTTCTAAATCTCTTCTTCACATGTACATGCTTAAAATTCATGATCTTCCACCTTAATGTCAAGTCACTACCACTGCACTGGAAGTCACAAATTCTGTGTTTTAACCCAATTCTGTCAATAGTTTCTGGGGTAAATTAAGAGGAAACAGCCACGGCCATTTTTTCACGGTCTTTGCAGAAAAGAGAAATACATAGAGAACTTATACATACAGATGTCACGCTAGGAAAAAAAGCCAAACACCACCTGGCCTCTGCAAAGCACCTGCAAAACAAAAGATGCCTTACAAATGGCAGCACGCCATACCTTCAGTTTAACTCAGAAGGCTACACCTCTTCATGATATAACTCAACTAATGTTTGCTATTTCCTTGGGATAACCCAGTGCAAATCTGACATCCTTCTTTAAGCCTGAAAAGAGACATGGCTAAGAAACATGGAGCATCAGAAGATTATTTAAAAATAAAAGCATTGAAGTAGTACTACATGTCTTGTTAAAATACTTTTCACCCTAAGGATGTAAAGTATTTTAACAACACACAATACAATTTGCTTATACTGCAGAGACAGCTTTAAATCCATTCATATAGAATCCGTGATAAAATTTGTGTCAGGTAACAAACAAACACTATTATATGCTAATAAAAGCAAAGTAGAACTCACGACTACTTCAGAAGCTGCATATGACCAGAATTTCTTAAGGAGGTCCTCATCATCTTTCAAGGTGAAGTTTACTATTGAGTCATTTCAGTTCATTCAAAATTCTTCCATCAGCTAATATCATCACAGTGTCAACAAAATCCCTTGCATACTAGCTGCTAAGGCAGGTTACCCATTTTCTCACTTTAAAAAAATTAAAGATGATACTGCACGCTGTCTATGCTATCTATCTGTAATTGCAGAAGCGTGTGATTTCAGACCGACAACTTTGTAAGATTCTTTACGTGAAGATTGGTCACTCACAAAAGTTACTCTTGAACTGACTGAAGAATGTAAAAAATGAAACCTTCAGTATTATTTAAATCTATAAATAGTATTTTAGAATTCTAGTTTACCTGCTAACCCCAGGGCAGGAACAGCTGATTTGGGGCTTCTACATGCTTAGGTTATTATTTGGTTGTAAAGACTGAAGTTCTCGGAAATCACATGCTCTTTGCTTTTTCTTCTGTTTCCTGTCTTCAACATACAGGCCATCATTGGGTGTTTTTAAGTGAACTATAATGAATGTGTTAGCTTATGAAGATTTTAGGTCTTGCAAAGTTGAAGTAAAAAAGAAAATAACAAATTGACCTGACAAGAACAAAAAAACACAGTTCTGAATTGAAACCTAAACTTTCCTGTAAATAGCCTCTGTTCACTTGGCTTCCTTCTTCCAAATGTGTGGAGGCCTTGCCTTTCGTAACTACTACTACAGTTATTGTTTCTTTGGCTACTGGTCAATTTTCATTTTCATTAAAAACTGCAGGAGTTACACTGACACCAAAGAAATCTTACTCCTCTCCCTCTTTCAGATTTTCCATCTTTTGCTAAGAGCTCAGGGTGACGATGTAGTTCCAGGATACTATACATGTCCAACTTCACTTCAGACTAAGAATCAGTCATAGGGTTTAAGAAAACGCCAGCTCTTTTGCAATGCAAACGAGGCAATAATATATTTGATCCTCTTTTACTTAGGTAAATTCTTATCCACCTTGGTTTAAAATAAAAATGTGCTTAGAACCATAGGATTTGGATCTACCGGACCTATTGTTTTCATACTGAAAAAGAAAGCAATAGTGAGATGAGGTCTTTAAAAAAAATTGTCTAATTCTGACTTCAGGAAGAACAGCAAATCCAAGAATTGCTCTTATTTTGTCCTTTTTCTTTAAATACATTGGTTCAAACTTGGTATTTGTATATACTGGATACAATGCACTATATACAGTTTTCAGTTATTATAACCTTGAACATGCAAATCCTTATCTGAACGTCTATTTGAATTCGGTGATAAAATGAGATATTGTCTTTACCCATATAACCATCTCCATCTGTATGAACCTCATACACACGTTTGTCTACAAAATGCGTAATAGTAAGTCAAATAACACTTTTTTTTTCTTTTTCAAAACCCCCAAAAGAATCACAATTTCAAAGTTTTAGTTCTCGCATCAAGAGTAATTTGGTTCTCTTCTGCACATGTACTATAATACCACAGTGTTACCGATTTTAATTCCATGCCAATATATGGACAAGACCTACTAAAGGTTATGAATTACTTCTTTATATTGCATGAGTTTTATGTGTGTAAACATCAGCCATAATATTCCAAGGATGTAAAATCTGTATTTCATTTATTCCTGAATACCTGCCAGTCAGTGTTTACCTATCTGTATTTGCTTATATCAGAACTATTAACATAAATAACAAGGAAGTTCAGGGGCAGCGCAGTTTGGTTTCCAATGGACTCCTACACTGTATCAAATTGACTTTTCGACTGAGTGTGTTAAAGCCACAGCACAGCATGAGTTCACTCCTTATTAAACATCAGAGAAACCACACAGGAAAGATGTCCTAAATGCCTTCGCCAAAGGAAAAGCTTCAAACGGTGTTCATGCCTTGTAAGACATCAGAGAATATGTTCAGGATACAAATCTTGACTGAAGAGAGGCTTTTTTTTTTTTTTCTGATGTTTAATAAGGCGTGAATTCTGACTGAAGCACTTCCTAGGATTAGAATATTCATAATTTATTTCTCCCATATTGATTCTGTGTTCACAGAATACAGTTACACAGGGGCTCCAGCCTTTCCTTCAGTAACAGAACCTGCCTCTTCAAAGTGGTTACGTTCATGAAAACTACAGTAACTTCGTATTTGCAAGGCTTCTACCCTCCTGCCAAACTTTTTTGAAATTGGCCATCAGGCTCTAAAAAGTCTGTAAGGCAGAAGTGACAGATACCTGTGTGCACAGACAACAAGATCATACTAATCGTATAGGAAAAAAAAATAATTTTTTTAGGAAGCCAGATTAAAAAAAACCCCATGGTTTCCCAACACACAAAGTACCTACGGAGTAATCACGATTCCACTGGAGTCCTTGGCAGTGCTTACCAGCAGGAACGGAGCCAGGACCTCACCCTCAGCCTATGCAGAAAACTACAGCGATTCCAAAAAAACCCACCCCCCAAAACCAACCCCACTGACTTACCTGAATGCTTAAATAAAAAGGTGAAAAACAACTGATTAAATTCACACTGCACATGCAATTCAGAGAGATGGAACAGTTTTTCTTCAGACACTTCCTGAATAAGAGGCAAGCATAGGAAACTCCATCCCATTAGGTAAATCATTTGTCAAAACCACTGTTGTGAGAGCTTCTACAAATGCCTTTTTAACCATAACCCTAGGACTGCTAATATAATACTAGTAATCTACTTTCTTTACCATTAGGGCACACAGGTGCATACTCAGTAAGTTCATACGAACTTATGTAAACCTGAGGTGCTGGAGGAGGGTATAACTCGACACTGTCACAGAAAAAAATATTGATGCACCTGAGGGAGGTAAATCTGAACTAGTAACATAAAAATGCTAGTCCTAAGGAGGCTTCAAAACAGTACCCATTTGAAGCAGTTATCTCATACGGAAAACCTCAGTCGACAACTGAAAAATTTCTAAATAGGAGAAACAAAAGAAAAATATTTATAATGGAAAACATGAGCCAATTTCCAACTGCAGCAAATTTCAAAGGTTCTTAGCTCTCTCAGCTTCCAGCTTTACTGGAAAGCAGGAGTTGCTTAATACCACTGAAAAAATCTGACAAACGCCTTTTAGTCTAAGTTTAGAGATATGACCTTTTTATTCTCCCTAAGGCTCCAGAGCAGGAATCTATTTGTATAGTTCAGTTTTGGACATGTTATGTATTTGTGAGTCTCTTCTGGGGCGGTATCCACACTGTAAAATTTAAAAGTGTCCATCAGCCAGTTTTACCTTTTTTTTTTTTTTTCTTTGGAGTTGGGAGCTTGTATTAAAGCTCTGGGGATTTCTGGTAGTTTCAGAGTAAGTTTACTAATACTGTTCAGTGGGTGGGAAAAGAAGGTGAATAAATCAACACAGGGAAAAAATGGTCATAATACCAGAAGGTGGTGAAAACTTGCTTATGTTCACTGTGTACAGCAGAAAATATGCATGGTTTATCACTGCTTCTTAAGTTAGAAAAGATTTTTGTATTCTGCCTATCTCTAGTTTGAATTTAAAAATATAATACAAGATGCATGTGCCGGGGAAGATCCTGTTTTTCCAGAATCCAGTTTTCCTCATGTATTATCCAACCCCAATGCTATCTAAAATCATTGTACAAACAAAGAGCTACTGGTACATGTCCTTGCTGTTCTTGTTTCTTCCACCACTTGACTCTTCAGAAAACTCTGAGCAGATTTTTCTTTTGTTATACACTGAAGAGAAAGGAGGAAAAAAACCCAAACAACAGGAACCTGCTCTCATAAAGTTCTGGCTAGCAAGATTTTCTAGTAAAAGTTACTCACCGTTTGATTTGCTACTGATTTACTGTAAAACAATTGCCTGTTACGCAAGGATAGTCAGCTCTTGCAGGACAAAACCCCTCCAGCACAAAGCAGAAATGCTGCTGTTCACACGTATTTGAACTGCTACAACAGCTCTCTGGACTTTAAAGTGTTCCCATTTTGGTGGCTGCCCAGGATACTCCTCAATGTAGTTCTACTTCACACTTTTTTTTTTTTTTAACTTCCCTTTAATTTCTCATAAGGACGCTCGAAGACTGGTCATCCCTTGTTGGAGTCAGTGCAGGTCACATCAAGAACCGCGCTCTCTCTGTTGCACTGATGACAGGCTCCACGAGGGAAAACTCACTGGAAATTTAACATTAACAAACAGTATCCGAAGAGCCACCTGTATCCGGAGAATCGCCACCAGTGTTTTTAAACACAGCAAAGATAAGGTTTTCCACCAAGAGAAAACCAAGTTAAAGGAGGTAACCACGGAAATGACAAACACGTGATGAAAGCTGGGCTTTGCTCCTGCGAGGGCTTCCCTAAGTTTTAGGCAAATGGGTAATGTCCTCATTTTAGTACCTCCTTCCCAGCATGTATGCGTGCATATGCTCTACGTAAAAGCTCTACTGATTCCTTCCCAGTTAGGGGCAGTCCTGTCTCACACACCTACTGCAGCTCTTTGAAAGAGCCATTAAGAAGTATGAGCAAACAATTAGCTCTAACAGCGAATTTAAGTCAGCCGGGGGGTTCAGTAGTGACTTGCATTGTTCAAAGTGTTCATAAATGATCGGGCAAAACAGATGAGCTGCCAGGTGGCAGTCCAGTTATTGAGGGTAATCAAGACAAGTTCCAACCATAAAGAGTAATAAATGGGCTTTGAAACAGAAGAACTGTGTGATAACAAGAAATAGGAGATATAACACAGATGAATATCAAGTGATGCACGTAGAAAAAACTATCCTAACTGAAAATATAAAACGATAGACACCAAGATAACATTCAGCTGATCTCTAGGTTATGATCTGAGGTTCAGTTAAAATGTCAGCTCAGCACCAAATAAAAAGCCAAAACAAAAAGAAGTACGGGATTATGAGGAAAGAAGTAGAAAGTCATCTGCAGGACGACTCAGTCTGGAAAGCAGAAAATGAGGGCAGGGGCATGACTGAGAACCATAATATGATGAGCAATGTGGAAAATGTGAATAAGCATCGACTAGTTGCTGTCTCTTCCAATACAAGTGCAGCAGTCAGCATTACACCAAGCTAACAGGAGCTAGGTTCAAAACCAAAAGGAGGTAGATCTTCATGCAGGATGTAGTGGAGCTGTGAAACTTCCTCTTGCAATACATTCAAAGGGGAAGGCTGGACAAGTCCATGGAAGAGAAATTCATTCAGGATTACTGAATACACATGAATCAAAGTCCCTGAGCCACCAATGGCTTAGGGCTGGAGAACTATTAGGGCAAAATATCATATGTGCTAGTCCTGTTTCTATAAACTTTGCTATCATTTTCCACATGCATGTGATTTTCTACGTCGGGCAACATATTTAGATGCTACTGCAAGATAGTTTACAGTGATGAATTTTAATCACAAACACATATCTATCTATTAACATAAAAAATTAAAAGGACTGTCACAGTATTATATGATTAAAATAGATACTAATAGTTTAAACAATGGGTTTTACTTAAAAATGCAATGAAAGTCGTAAGTATAACCAAAACTAATGGGGGGGAAAAAGGCCAATCTTTAACACGAATATATTTTCGTTTCCTCCAGAGAAGGTTTTAAAATAACTCATTTTGTGATCAGCAAAGTGAAAGGTGGTATACTTTCAAACAGCTTTAGATTTCATAAAAAGAATGAAACACTGAAATAAATAAAATCCTCCTTTGAATACCTCAATAGCTCTGCAACAACAACCTGACTTGTCTGACATAAACTAAGGCTGGGTGGAACCTCTGGAAAAGCACCCCGTCCAAAGGTGTAGGACCCTGCCCACTTTTACAAGTACAAGTGATACGCCAGGGATCATGATGATTTTTTTAAAAATGCACAGCTCTGCAAAATGTACTGTGCTAGCTTCCCCACCCCAGCTTAAGATACAATCCCTCTGACAATATCAACAGTTGCCTAACATTACATTTCACATACCACCATGATTTGGATGGCATGTGCTGCTTTGAAAGAGAATTTGAAACACTAGCAGTTACTGTGATGAGGTTTAAGAAGAGACTGAAGGAAGTAAACTGAGAATCAAGGTTACAAAATGGCTCTATTCATTCCTCTGTGGGGATGAAACAGCACGAACAAAACAACCAAACCCCAAACACTATTTACTTTGGGAAACAGTATGTCAAACTCCTCAGAATAGGTGGAGTCAAATAAGGACATAACTGTCCTAAAGACACCACCAGCAAATTCCTGAGCACGGTGACATCGCTGCGTACAGGTACGGCTGGCTGCAAGATCCCGAGAGAGGAGGGCAAGCAAATCACATCCCCCAAACACAGCAGTGATTTAGGGATGCATCTCTGCACTAGTGAAAATCCACTTAAAAGTGATGCTGGAGTTGTGATTAAAGGTCTTAGAGCAATCACAAACGTTGCTGCTAAGGCCTCTTACATGAACAAATTTTGTAACCAGCCAATGGTGCTGCCTGATTCTATCGTGTACTCTTTGTTTTCAAGCAACCGCAGTATATAGTAGAGATGTTGGTGATGAGAGATACAGCTAGCTCTGTTTAACCTTTTTTGGGAGGTGGCGGAGAGAGAGGGAAGACAACTACCAACGTTGTACTCGATGCAATGTTCTTCTCCATTTTTTGCTGTTTGGGAGAGTTATAATGCAAACCTGAGTTGATACTCGAGCCATTTTCATTAATGGGAACTTGAAGTAAAAATATTAACAAGTACAACTAGATAGACCTATTTATTTGAAGTTCTGTAAATCAGCATACCTCAAAATATTGAAATCCACAGTCCATGAAACAGTCTTGCATAGGTCAGCAACAACAAAAACATCTCCATATGAGCCCTCCAAACTCAAGATAAAAGCCCACAGGAATCGCCTCCAAGCATGGGAGGTAAATTCAGTAGCTACAGTCAAAGTCAGTCCTTGGCTATTTCACTGGAAGTTCAAACAAGATTTGCCAGAATTATAGCATGGAAGAGACTACCAGGTTGAAGATCTGTCTATAAGGAATTAAAAGACAACCAACTCGCTTCCCAGTTGCCATTCAGTTTCTTTGTTACATTAAAATCAGATAAAAAGCAATCATTAATAGATTTCCCAGCCTTCCCTTTCTTATTACCTTGCTGCCATCCCTGAACACTGCAAAAGTTTGGGGAACTGATGCTATCTTGTAAGACACAGCAAAAGCCCCAGCAGTAAGTTATCAGAAATTTTTCACTGTAGAAGAATACAGGTTGTATATTTAAGCACAAACAACTTCAGAAAAAAAAAAAAAGCATAAAAAAAAGCACTTTAAGTTTACAATAAAGAAAACAACTGAAGAAGAATCATGTAAGTCAGAGACAAGGGGGTTCACCATCTGAGACACTTTAGATTTGCACTCACCATGAAATCCTGTGCTGCAAGGTTCAAGGAACAAGAGCAGAAGCGGCCGAGAAGAATGAACTACCTCATTCTTTTATGAGTGGCAACTTCCCTGAAAAATTGTGTTGCCTGTTCGCAGCACCTGAGCTACACAACCAAAGACACGCTTCCTAAACATAAAGGAAATATAAATTATTTGCATCTCTGTTCTGACTGACCTGACAGAGTAGCGCTTTGTTAGAAATTAGTGACTGCAGTAGTATTACTGAAGAGACTGGAGGTCATGGTTATATACATCACAAACCTTTCAAGTACTGCATACGAATATCTAGATTACTGCTTGTAATTAACTCATCACTACTCTTCAAATCTGCCCAACCAGTGACATGTAACTGTTACCAATTGATTTAGCGTTTCTAATTAGCGTTTTCTAAGTTTCTAATACAATTGGTATCCTAAACATTTTCAGAGCATGAAAGACAAAACTGGTTGGGGGAATGCCTAATTTTCACCTTTAACTTGACAATACATGAAAAATAGTATCTGAAATGCACAGATTTATTGCATAGTTAGTGACTTCAAATTCCATGTTTAGTTGTGGAAAAAATGAAGAGACCCAGGTCTTTACATGTCAAACTTACACTCCTATGGTTTGTGTAACACCTCCTCCAAATTCCTTTCTCTTCGGAGACCTACTTTGGAAAGTGACCTATCTAAAGCCGTGGTCAGTACTTGGAAAAGTTATCTATCCTTCAAGGCACCATGTATTTATTCAGTGTCTAATTAGCGTCAACCTGAAGAACATTTATGCAAACTTGGTCAGGACTAAAAATAACTAATTGTAGCTCATCTAGCCAAATGCTGGGAAAGGTTGGAATTTATGTCCAATACATGGTCTGATTTTTCTAACTTTGTGAGAAGAAATAAAAATGCAGTACATGCAAAAGCAAGGGAAGTCTGGAGAATGGCTAACTACAAACTATTATTTATCAAGTCCAAAACTCAGTGTAGACATTTCAAGATCCCAAAGATACAAAAATTCTTTTAACTTAAAATTTCATCCTTTGCCTTGAAAATCCAGCTTTGTACCATCTGTCTATCTGAGAATCCCCAGAATTGCTCAATTCTACTGAATGATCTTCAGGACCAAGCATTTTCATCTTTCTTTCAATGTAATTCTGCATTAAAGGGGAGATGAAACACAGACAACTCCAAAGGAAGGAGGAGAGGGAAAATAAAAGAGCAAAAGCTCCTAGCTGTTGAAAAAAAGAACTACATTTTAAAAATGTATTTCTATTAGTTAAAAGAACACAGAGGAGAGTTCTAGGCAAGGCCTGGCAAGACAAGAGGGGTATGCTACTTGAACAAAGTGACAGAGAGGACAGAGATTCAGGAATATTCCCGCAGCAGCAGCGTTGAGAATTTGTGGGGTGAAAGGGTGGAAAAGGAAGGATTGAAAGAAAAAAACGGAAAGTTGGAAAGTTTGCTAGAGACACTGGAGAAATTAGGGAAGGAAGTGAATATCAAAAATACACTCATAAGACATAGTTTATGATTTGTTTGTTGTTTTTTTTTAATTTGTAACTTGACTTACAGTTTTGCAAAAAAAAAAAAAAAACCAAACAAAAAACACCACAACAAAACCACCTTTGTGTTACTGCATATACTTTTTCCCCCCTTTTTCATATGGTACTAAGAGGTACCCAAATGAAACAGATATTTTTCCTCCAACAATTAATTCAAAAAAGTACTATACTTTAACGAATCTTTTGGATACTTTCAACATAAAAGAGAGTTTAAAATAGCCACAGTTGTGATGTTTCAAAAATCAGTTTGGGGGACTGGTATCCTAATCAAGGTCAAAGTCTCTTCAGCAGGTACCACATTAAGGCTGCCCAGACACTGGAGTAATTCCAAAAGACCAAATTAATTTCCAAAAGATGTTTGTCTTCCTCCTTCCTAAGGATTTAGGTCTCACACTGCATGTACAAAATCATAAGCTGAGCTTATAAAGGCCTACTGCAGCATTCTGAAGAGAACTAAAGTCAAATTCATGCCATGTTGTAGGTATAAGAAATGACAGTAAGCCAAGTCCTTGAACATCATCATCTTAATTTCATAATTGCTTTTTCCCAAAAGCTCCCTATGAGCTCCTGTAACACAACTTCGCCCTCCCGAGTGTTAGCTATTATTGTCATTCCAACGCAACTACTAAGGAACAGAAAAGGAAATTTAAGTTACAGATAGATTTTTCCTGTGCATTCAATTTAATGGCCCAACCCAAAATACAAATCCTACTACCCAAAATATGCTACTTGAGCTTTTTGCAAGGTTATGATAAAGAAACAATTTGAAGTCATTCTACACAAGAAATATGACTTTCCCTGTGCAGCACTGATTTTATGATTAAATAAATTTATCAAAAAACCCCTTTATTTTTATTATAATATCCAACCGATAAGCAAACCCATTCTACTTCATAGCTCCATTTCAGGTGTGAATGAGCACACTGACTGCAAAATTTATGCTTCCTCAAACTAATTACTTCTTATTTCCATAAAAAAGCAGTTTGGAAGACTGAAAATGCCACACAAGCAAAAACAATACAGTATTTAAAAAAAAAATCCCCCACAGTCAATATACTGGAAGCCGTCTCTGAATCATCATTACCCATGAGGTTTCCAGATACCCTTTCTAACCTCCTTCAGCAGAATTCCTATCTGCCAAGCCTGAAAACAGATTCTCCTTTTGTTCTTTAGGATTCAGGAGTTATTCACCCATCTATCTGCTGGTATAATAAAATCAAAATCTGGGTTGAGAAACTTACCACAAGACCAACTTTAAAAGATTACTACGGAGGCTAGCAACAGTTTCTATGTTATTAATCCAATCAGACAGGTTTATGCCTGTCATCTTTGCCCAGATTTGAACTCCTGTTGCCCAAGAGAATAGGAATTGGTGATGCAGGAAGAAATGCTTAACTGTACAGTATTATTTGCTTGTGGCTCAGCAAGCAGTTAACCACATATGTGAAGCTCTGCCAAGATGTCCTCCTACAACAAAGGAACTTTAAAAAAAAAAATCAAGAGAACACAAACACAATCGGTAATTGGCAGATTTTGGATGGAACACTATTTACCTACTATTCATTCTTAAAATAGAATCCAGTATTTTTACACGCTTTTAGGGATGAATTTAATTAAAAGACCTTTTCTGCTTGCCTTAACATACAATTATAATCAGCTTGCCAATTGCAGTATCTATTTATCTCTATGTTACTGAGATATTCTGGCAGTGGTCAAGGCTCAAAAATACACTGAACTATTAAAAATACCTTTTTCATGGTGGAAAGAAAATGTACTTCTGCACATACTGAATTTTTTAATTCATTTTCTTTAGAGCACACGGCTCAAATGACAACAGTGGAGATGCTAGAGGAGCCAGTATCACATGTCGGTGCATTTAAATGCACATAGCCTCAAGACAGCCTATATAGCTAAGGCAGGACAGTGATTAAGGAGGATCACTAAGTGGGAAGATATTCTTGGTACAAAATGTGACTATAAAAGAAAGAGACCACATTTCTAAGCCTAGCAACATTTATCTGGTACAGACTGAGATTATCAAAGAGAGTTTCTGTTTGGTTCTTGTTTCCTAATCATGAAATCTTTCTGACACACATGGATACGTTCACACATCCTGACAATATTTGGTACTAACTTATCCCAGAAGGGTACCAAGAAGATAAACACATTAAAGTTTGTGAAAAAAACTTACAGATATCAGATTAAAAGACAGTAAAACATTTTACCAGTGGAAAATAGCACAAAGAAAATTGTGTATACTGTATTCCTTGCAGCATTTTGAATCAAGCCTGGACAAAACACACAAAGATTTTAAAAAAAATCCCTACTGGTACGGTCATAATTGAGTCATTTGAGGGATGTCCTGTTGTCAAAAATAAGAAAAATAAAATGTTTCTGTTTTATACACGAGCCAAGCCTGCCAATTTGACCACCTCAGAAACATGAGTTCTCCTTTCGTCCCCAAAAGAACAGGGAGAGGTTACTCGTGTAGAAGACTTTCCCACAAATCTTCTCTGTTTCATTCTGTTGCTTATGAAAATAACTTCATGATACCAGGTATTAAAGGACCGTGCACATGCAGTACAAACATAACCTGTCCAAGATAACTGAGGAGGAATAAAACACATACATATAAAAATGAAAAAGCCGCATCCCAAACCGTCTCCTTTAACAGGCCAGTTGCACAAAACACGCTGCTTCTACAAGGCCTCAACACAGTGTCCCTATAAATCCTGAACACCCCTACATTCTTGACTTTAAAGGGAGTCAGCTGTAGGACCTTGATAGATATTAATTAAGAAAAACCAGGGAGTTGCCTTGGTGAAAAGTAAACAACATTCCAGTTGCACAGAGTCTGATGTAACATGGGTGGTTGCATGTAGACTCTACCATTAAACTGTTAAATAAAATATGCTGAACAGATTGGTAGATGAACAAAAATAGAACACTAGACTTTCACAGCATCAGTATAACAAACAAACCCAGGGTAAATCTATCCTTTTTCCTAGCATTTTAAGTGTGCTCAGTTGTACATAGAAAGTACTCAGCAATGCCAGTTGCATTGCCAAGATCATTCACTGCTAGTGACTAGTGCTTCTATTTCAGGGTATTTTTTTTTTTTTTTAGTTTTGCTAGAGTATATGAAATTTAAGAAAGGAAAATACAAATTACTATTTGTGCATTGAAAAGAGACTAAAAGCCTTCAGTATACAGAGTTAAAAGATAAAGTAAGAGATTTCCCTGTATTAGGTGCCTTGGTGAAGCAAGGCCTACCACCACCCATAATATTGACCCAAATTCTTTGATTTTTGGCCCTATACTGCCCTACACTGCTCTAAATTGTGTCATGTACCAGCTTGTCCCAAAGGACTGTGCATTGGTGACGCTTGTCAGAATGCAGCAACCTCATACCTTTGCTCCTCATGCCACCCCTTAACTGTGTTGGCAGTGAGATGGGAACTTAATTTAACTTTGTACCAGCTCATCACAACCTCCAGCCAGAGCAAACCCTCGCTAGCAGTATGTCCTTAAGACCTCACCCATCCATGTTGCTGGAAAAGCATGATGAGACTAACTTAAGAAGCCTAATTTATGGGGGAAGAAGAAGTGGTGTTAACATAGTTCCGTTACTGATTCAGAGTTGAAATGGAAGAATGGTAGCTCAAGGGTGAAGAGTACCTTGCTCCCGTACCACCATGATAAATGGCATAGCGTTAACGACATTGCGTAACACTGCTATAACAAACTGCACAGCTTCAATCCAGAGGGACCTCTATGATCTCAAGGACTGGGCCAACTGAGGCCTTGGGATGCTCAGACCGGACTTTTAGAGGAACTCCTCCCCTAAGGAGGGTAGCAGAGGGCATACCGGTTCCTCAGGGAGCCTGTAGGATCTCCACTGTGGGAAGCGTTCAAGACGTGGCCAGACAAAGGCTACACAGAACCTGAACTAGTTTTGTCGTCAGTGCCATGCCAAGCAGGAAGCTAAGCTGGATGATTCAGAGCTCCTTTCCAACAAAGAGCTCTACGACTCTGATGTGAAATCTGCCACTTATTTGATGCAAATAAATTTTCCACAAAACCACTGTAGCTATCATAGGTGAAGGAACTTGACATATTTTATAAACTGATGTGACCACCAAAATTTTAAGGTAATACTAGAAAAACAAAACAAGGAAACAAAACGTAATACTAGAAAAACAAAACAAGGAAATTCATGGTACTGAGTAATATGATCCCTGTTACTGCTGAGACATGTAATCTAAACAGAATACTGTCATGGAGGGGAAAAAAGGTTGTTCAATTATATGTAATCCAACTTTTGACAAATACAATATAATGGAGTTGTTTTGCTTTTACTGTTGCACAGAAATCCTGAAGAAGTTCTCTCTCCTTTTACAATTAATTGCTTCCATTTATAAAGAGAAATAATGCTGAAAGAAGTGTAAAATAAATATTTTTAAGTGTTATTAAAAAAAATGCTAATATTAAAATATTTTAAAAAAAAGAGAACAAAGGCATCGAAATCATAGACAACACTAAATGACTATTCTGGATGTGCACTGATTCTGTGTATCAGACAAATAAAAGGGTCATTAGATTTTCATTGACCAAACAGTGCCTAAAATTTCAACACGACTTCCTTTGTTGTGATGTACGTTCATCATTCAACTCTCCTCGCAGTTTCGCTGTCAACTGAAGGAAAAACTGCTACCTGACGTGCAAAAAACCAGAAGCTCCCTTCTTGAAAATGAAACATGTTTTCAGAGATGTATGCACAGCTAAAATCAAACGTCCAAAACAGAAACCAGAAAGAGACGGAACTTGAAAAAAAGAAAAAAAAAAAAGAAAAAAGAAGGCAGTAAGAGAAACTTAAGTGGTAGGTAAGTGAAGAAAAACAAGAGTACCAACTGGAAACAACAGGATCTGAGTGGTAGGAAGCGAGTTGCACAGTCCTCATTACAGTTACAAAAGAAACAGAGACAATCTTTGAGCAATGGAACAAATTAAGAGGGTCACTATGTAATTACACATACATGCCATGTAACCATTTTACCATTACAGAGTAAAAGAAAAAAAAAAAAAAACAACCAAAAAAATATCTGGGAAGTCAAGCAAAAACATGACCTGAAGGGATTACCTCCACAAAATGTCCCAGAAAGTCCTATTTGCCTTAGAGAGGAGGGCCAGGGAAGAGCAGCGGGTGGCTGCTGCAGAGGTACACCCAACCTCCCAGGACAGACGGAGGTTGCACAGCTGTTTGGGTCACTATCAAAGGCAACCACGAAGAAAGGAAAAGGAAAGGCAAGCGAGCAGCAGCCACGCTGACGAGCAGAACTGCTTTGCACGCAGTACTTAACATATGGAATAAACAGTACTGAGGCAACACAAGGGAACAATTAGTCTAAACGGTTTTGTAAAATATCTTGGACAAATACCAGAAGAGAAGAATACTGAGGAAGACACTGACTAATTCAAGGGAGGGAAGGGGCCTAGATGGCTCTTCTGGCCTCCTCCTGTCCTTATGTGCCCTGTATTTATATTTGAATGCTTGCATTACCCAGCATATAGGCTATTTAAGGTCAGGAAAGCATTGCAGTAGCACAGCTGCCTCCAGCAAGTAGTGCTTGACATCACTAAACCACACAGAGGAGCACAGCCCTTTTATTGGCTTCAACAG
Organism: Larus michahellis; assembly: GCF_964199755.1. Taxonomy (NCBI): domain Eukaryota; kingdom Metazoa; phylum Chordata; class Aves; order Charadriiformes; family Laridae; genus Larus; species Larus michahellis. Next base: position 36,125,189 of record NC_133898.1, read on the forward strand.
CAAATATCTGCAAGCAGAATTGTTTCGCTCTATTTGTACAGGTTTTTCCACTGCACTGTGGCGTCTGCAACTTTGGTACTAACAGAGTTTTGTCCACTGAAATTGTTAAATAGCTGAAGTTTCCTCCTCATATATTTTCAGTGGCCCCTGACCAGAAAGCAGCTCCAAGAATTTAGTTTTAAAATCCAATGAAAAAGAATCTACATTTTCATATTCTCAAGTTTCAGTTCTTGCCAAATTTAACTTGTCGTCCTCCGTGGGATGTTTGACACATACTGCAGGCACATATTAAATATCACACGTGAGATCTGTGATTGAAATTCTACGATATTCTTTGTCGACACACACGTATGTTTTCCAAACTATACATAAAAAAGTCTCAGTCTTTTTTTCCATTAACACATTGGCTACACAACTCGTAGAAATCATGAAAGACAGGAATGGTTTATAAACCTGCTGAAATGAAAGGATTTCAGAACACCGCTACCCCATGTCATATTTGATAAATGTCTTAAATAAGCATTTCCAAATTTTCTTAGCTATGTATGTCAATGACCGCACCAAAAAATCCCACAAACTCCAAAAACTGAAACAGCGCAAGACAGGTGTGCCTCACAGCGTACAACAGAGTTTTGTTTCTTAATCATCCAGATCAAAGACCTGCTGGAGAATACAAGTTCCTCCCTATCCAAGTGCTTAGGGTTTCTTCCAACAAAATTGGGAAGTGGGATGTTGAACATCCAGGTCTTCTCCTGACACCAGTTTTGAATTTGACCAAGGTGCAAACCTGAGAGGCGGGTCCCAGAGTTTAGCTGTATACAGCCTGTGAGAACTCAAAGACAGCAGAAGAATTCACCGATTTGCAACAAAAGAGAGCAGGGAGCAGGCATACCCGTCTGAGGTACAAAAGAGGACTACAGGTACAAGAATATGTCTTCTTGGTTGGAAAAAAAAAAAAAGTGCTTCTTTAAACATAAAAGGAGTATTCAACTCCTTGGATGTAAGGTGGCACATAGGCCAACTCTACCTCTGTGTATTTCTTCCAGGCTGCAGATTAATCAGGTCCTGCTAGGTCCTCAAGAAGTGCTGGCTGTAGAGCAATGAAAGACGAAAAATGTCTGGGACTCACACGAAGCCCTCCTCTGCACAATTACGTTTTTGGCTGTTTCTGTTTTCTACAAAGATCAGTTTTTCCGAAGAGCACATCTACAAAAATACAGCAACTCCGTTCCATTTGAAGAATGACTTTTCTAAGTTGCCTACAATCTGCACTTTCATTTAAAGAAAGCTGAAGTTTAGTACAGTTACAGAATGTTGGGTTTGGAATTCAACAAATCCTTGTGATTTGTTAAGGGGATTCTCCAGAGGAAAGCTCCTGGGAAAGAAGTTCTCAGTATTTCTGAAGGGGAATCTGTTATCTAGGAAAAGATTATTCAACAAAAAGTCTCACATTCAGAAATACATCTTTTATACATATTCTCCAGGTAGGTCCAATGTGCAAGTGATGAAAGGAAATGGGGTTTCAGCTAACATTCACATGAGACGAGTAGCTCGCGTAGTTAAGTAGCAGGACAGACTGTGGCTGCCTCATATGCCTTAAGTGAAATCAGCAATACAATGAATCACATTCTTGACAATAATTAGGGAAAAGGAAACCCCCAGAAACCCAGTAGTCATGTTGCAAAAATCAGCCACGATTTATTTTGGGGAAATGGCATCTTCCTACAACAGATCATTAAGAAGGAATTAAAGCTCCTTTCAAGAAGACATTAAGTTTAAAATGCCACTGATTACTGACAAGAAAGCAGGAGACAGAAAGCGAGGAAAACTGAGAGGTGGTACCTAGTACTACTGTGGGGCCTGGAAGCTTATGGGGAAAAGGCAGGTCAGCAGGGGAACGAACCCTTCTGGTATTTTTGAAGGACGCACTTCAATCCTTTTGGTCATAAAGACAACGTGGCCAAGATCCTTCCACTTACAGTCTCCCTCCTGCCCATCAGATTCCCTTCAGGGCTGTTTCTCTGCCACCCTCCTCAATCCACAGTCCTCCAAAGAAGCCACTGCATTCCTTGCCAAAACACCAGCGACAGGAACGTGGTTCCTAGTGGGTACTGCCAGCTGTCCCCAACTGGGGCGAGGAAGACGACAGAGGCAATCAAAACTGAGGTCTTTCAAATATAACTTAATTCTGCGTTTCACATTTTTTTGACGTTTAATCTGAAAATCCTTTACTCTTCACTTGCAAGAGGTCAGAGATTTGTACCTACTGAACGTGACTATCTGGAAGCAAGCATTAAACAGTAGCTGAGTTTTTGTTAACTGTTTTAAATAACGAAATAGAAAAAGTCTGAAGACAGAACACTATAATGTGCAGATTGCAATTAGAGTGAAGTTCTCCAAAAACAAATGACTTAGTCACCATATTCAGAAAGCAAGCCACATATCCCAAAAATGCAAAAATCAACTTCAGTAAAGCATACTCTGTTAAAAGATGATATCACGTTCTGTAGTGGTGGGTTTGGATTTACATCAAGAACTGAGAAAAATACCCACGCGGCAACAAAAGCGGGTTCAAAGTGTACTCTAGGAAATTTGAGTTTTCGTAACCGTTGAGTAAATGTGCCTTTCTACACTCACTGCATTTGCTGCCAAGACAAATTTTAATTAACTCATTGTAACTACTGTTTGTCAGTTTTGGTAATTAATACCCAGTTAGAATGGATACAGTTGAACAGCTAAGGCTCAACTTAAGCTTAAAGAAAAACCCTCCATGACCTGCTCATGTGATTACATTTAAAGATAAGTTGGCAGAAGTCTCAGACTTGTCAGATAATTTTTAAATTTGATGCAGTCAGTAACTTTGAAACACTTTTCTTCTGCAAGAGCTCTTTCATTCCAAAGAGACAGTCTGTGGAATTAAGCGAGTTTAACAACAGAGAAGCTACTGCTTCAATTGTGATTTCCCAGCACCTCTGTATTTCATTGTTGTTTTTTATAGTGTTTAACAACAGCACATTATCCAGCAAACCGCAATTAATTTAGACCTAGACAAACTCCCAAGTTAAGTCTCCCTATGTATAAATTTTATAATTCAGGTAGGACCTGATTTTTCATTGCATTTTCAAGAGGCACGTAGTCAGGAGTTTTTTAGGTTAGCATTTAACCCCGGTTACCAGACCCTCCTGCTTTCTCTATTACTGTCATATCACAAGCCATAAAATAAAAAAAGATGACATTTGTTTCAAATTTCTCTGGTCAGCCTAACTAATTTTACGGAAAACATTTCAAGGAGTTCAAGCTGGCTCTACAGTTGTCCCACACAGTTTTTTAGAACAAAAGGTCCTACATAAAAACCTCAGGAGATTCCTATTAGTTCTTAGGTATGAAAAAAAATCCTGCCACCTGTGACACACACAGTTCAGTACTAGCATGGATTGATTCTGTTCAGCGGGCTTCCTTTCTCCTACAAAAATATTTCAGGAAAGGAAGAAGAAATCTGTTGTGTATGCTCTAACGTCTTGGGGAAATATCTAAGAAAGGCACTTCAGTACTGCACCAGGGATGTCAGAATGGCAATAAAAATACCCTCCAAGCCGACAATGCATAAGAATAACATAGGCAATAGAAAAGCCAAAAACATCTGAGGTATCGAAAGAAAAGTAAGAGGTTTTGTAAAACTAAAATGAATTTCAGTAGCAAAGTAAACACAATTTAAGAAAATAATTTTTTAAAAAAAAACTATTGCAAATACAGGGGAAGATTTCAAAAGTACTAAGTAGTGGCCTAGCTAGTAACTGAGATGACAGTAATTTTCAATGTCATTGCCAGAATTTAGTTTTGACTAATTAAAAGTGCTTCTGACAATCTCACTGTACAAAGATACAAGTCTAAACACATGGGCAACAGTAAAGAATCAAGAGCACCTTTATGAATACTACTGTCTGATGTCCTAAAGAAAAATTACTGCGTTCCCTTTTTCCTTCATTATCACTCTTTGTAGGAGGGTAATCACACCTAGAAGCAGCGATACCACAGTAAAAATGCTGAGGAAAATATTTTAGAAGACTACAGCTTTACAGCGGTACTTAGAAATGCCTATGTTGAAACAGGGGTTATTACAATGAAACATGGTATACTCATAGCATATAACAACACAACATGAGACAGAATTGTGTGTTTACATTAGGGTAGCTTGAAATAAAAAATGCAACACCTTAATGGAAAGATTTGTATCTAAAGGAAACAAATGTGTTTAGAAGTATTGAAATGCCTGTAGACCCCTCCACTCTAGTCAGAAGTACGTAGAGGAAAGGAGTTGGAGAGGCCTGTCTTGAATCACGTCTCCGTTTTCTTTTGTAATTTCTTATTAATTCAATTTTCTATATGTATTCTTCCACTATACAAGAAAATTGTTTACGGGGTAAAGTAATTGATGTATCACATAAAAATACTCCCTCCACCATCAGGTTACGCAACCTTATGCATACAGGCTGACACTCCGAGAGGAACCTGACATAACCTCTAGGAAGACACAAAACCTTCCTTCAGCTCTTAAGTTTTGCTCTGAGACTTGAGGCAACACGGAGCTCTGGATTGCTGCAAAGCATACGTGAGACCAAAAACTGCCCCTTGTCTCCTATACAGAGAAATTAGTACCTCATTACCTAGCAACAAAATCAGTCCCACCAAACTGCCTCAAGAATTTCATACCTCAATGATTAGGTCTAATTGCTTAGTCTCTTAACTGAAAAAAACCCATCTTAAAATACTCACTAACTGAACCATTTAAGGAGAGCATTAACATATCCAGCATTAAAGCACGATTTAGATGATGGACACATAATCTTAGTTCTTCTACAACTATTTTCACTAATTGTTCTGTATCAACTTCGGAAAAAAAAGGAACAGCCAGTACAGTTGAACACCCAGGATAAAAGTACAACTCAATCTGTTTTGACTGTCAATCCCAGCCCACCCTGATCTCTTCTGAAGCTGTCAACAGGCCATCAGAAGGTGGCTGCAGCATAACAGATGATTTTTAGGACAAAGGAATAGTTGTAAAGCAGAGCTACGCTAGAGACCGGGTTATGGTACTGGCTACAGTTCTAGGAGATTTGGATGATGGGGACACGGCACATACAGCAGGCAGGTGGTATCACTGACTCATTGGCCAGGCACTGCGTAGGGGCACGACCAAATGAGGCTTAATGGAAGAGAAAGCCCTGCAAAGCACCAGTCATTCCTGCTTCCCATGTCTGCAAGATGCTCTGGGATTAGAAGAAGTCATGGACTATCTTGGCTGTCTACTAACAATTCTACTGAAATCATCAACTCAGATGAATAAGCACATTTTAATATGCCAAACAGAAGACCTTCTTACTTCTGTCTTCTACAAAGATAGACATATAAAAAGGTCTAAACATGATAACTCATTTAGAGACTGTGTATTCATAATCATTCTGAAGGAGCAGGCTTCAACCAGTGATGTGCACTCAGCAGTACTGCATGCCAACTTTAAACACGAAGCCCTTCATAGCACCCCTGCAACTCCAATGCAGCGAGAAGCAGCACCTGGCAGTAAATGGAGAATATTCTATGGTTTTCCTCCTCCAACTCCCAGGTAAAAGATAGAAAACACCTTAAAGCAAATACATGTTTAATTTTCTCTTCCCCCCCCCCCCCGCCCATCCGTGAAAAAACATACAGAAAAATTCAAAGTCTAAGAGTTCAGACCAGGTTCTTGTTATTCTCCCCTGCGAAGGTTAAAGGCAGTCACCGAACTCTGCATACCACCCTCAGTCACGAAGAACCCTCTGGCAAAGCTCCCAGACCAGTAAAAAACGACCATTTCAGTCCCCAAAGCACGGAGCCTGATCCATTTAAGCAAAACAAGTTCTACTGACAGCTGGTTTTCTTAGCATATTCACGTCCGCGTATTTATCAGAGAAAAGCCCTCCAGGACAACAGTGTTTATTGCAGGATTATTTCTGTGAATCCAGAGAACGCAGCATTCACTGAGCAACAGTGTTTCTACCCTTAGATCTTTTTTTCTTAAAATGTGAACCAAGACGAACCCATTTTTATTTTCTTTGGTGTGGACAACTCATGAAGGAAAAAAAAATACATACATTAAATTTTTTTTTTTTTTAAATAATTCTGATCCACATTCACGTGCAGTATACTGACACACATTTTAAGCATTAATATAGAAATTAGCTGTTCAGTCTCGCACTGACTCCTTGGATTTAGTGACTTTTGATAAATGGAAACCAAAGATATAATGGATATTCTTATTACAAATTTCCTTTCCATACGAATATCTAGTATATTTTTTCTAGAAAAATGATTTTGAGCAAGCAAGATGCTTTTTACTGACAGGTTTAGAGACATCATGAGTAACACGTGGAAATGCGACAGAGACATATAGGGCAAACATCCCAGCGGCTCCTCATTGTGCAGAGGCGGCCTCAGAATACGTCTGTGCCTACCCAGCAGCAGGAGGAGGTTGGGTGGATGAGCAAGTGAGGGGCCTCAGGTACTGACACTGCTCAGCTCTTTGACCCTCTTCCCAAAGCACAGCAGCCGTCAGTGGGGGATGAAGAGCATCCTGCGGCCGGTCCCACGCCCCGAGGTGGGAGGAGGAGCAGGACGAGCTGGAGACGCACGCTCACAGATGCTGACAAGCACCATCCTCTCAAGTTGGGTGGTCAGTCTGTGGGGTTTCCCAGCTTACCACTTCCTCCAGAAGTGTGCGGAAACTTGTTTTTATGATACTACAGTTACGATGGTAGTTTTCAAACAAAACACATATCATAAACACCCCGCGTTTCATTTTAACTTAATCTAATTTTTGACATCATTAGAAGTAACTGTTATTGGCATCTATCTGCTGATTGATGCTGCGTAATAAAGGATTCTTAACATTACAAAATGAAAACTTTTTTAAGTGATGGATTTCAAATTATGGAAACATTATTAGAAACTGCTGTTAATGTGTTTTGAACAATTAGTATTTAAAGGAATTTTTTTAAATTAGCAAGTTTTAATGAAAAATTAAACCAGGCAAGTCAATGGAACACCGGCATTGACTTAAATGAGCCACAATACTTTGCAATACTGCATTTTTACCCCCTGCTTTAACATGTGAGCTTTTCCAAGCCAACCGATGTACTAACATCTAGGCCCCAAACCATAAAAAGTGGACATTTCCCTCATTTTGCAAATGTCTCTTCCGGAGCCTGTAACAAAGAGCAGCCAAAGTCTTACTAGTATTATATTTACCATCCATCTAAAAATAGAGTAAATGTGCTTTACAATAACCCTTCAAAGCAAAACCCCTATATTCATATTGCTCAGACTAAAATTTGCTGACAAGATCTGTGGGTATGTATCATTTTTAGAAAATGCAATGTGGGACTACATGTTTATATGGTAGAGCACAAAAGCAATGAAACCTCTTGGGAAAGCAGGAGATAACTCACGTTACACAAACAGGCCCTTTGCTCTTATTTCTCTGCAAAGCTGAAACATTTCCATCTGAAAATGTTTTTTTCATACATCAGGAAAATGCTATTCCTGTTTGCTCGTTCTTCCTAAGGTGAACAGAGTTTAGTATTAGCAAAATAATTGTGGGAATTTGGTATTTTTCCTGTTTTGTTGAGTACTTGGGAATGTTATGTTAGGAACTGTCAACTACTACTTACTCCACCTCAAAGTCTGCTGCATAAAAAAAAAAATACACTGGTAATTTGCTTACATGGCTTTTGTAGATGCAATTACTGTTAGCAGCAGGAAAGAACTTTTATAAGCAGAACACAATTCAAATGTAACATGCCATGTCCTCAAGTCATTAAACTAATCCTCAGGGCTTCTTGAGGCTTTTTGTACTTTTGGCAAAAAGTATAAAGAAGTAAGCATTGTTGCTTCAGTTCCCAACACTGGGAAGTTAACTATCTGGACTGTCAGCCCCTGCTAAAAAGAGCAGAGATTGGGTTTGGGAAAGAACAAGAGGCAACTATATTTTTGTTATTAAAGCACAATCGAACAAACATCGAAAACATACCCATACATTTTTTCACGGCACATAAGAAAGTAGCCAGGAGAACAAAGGAAGGTGCAACAGCTCACAAGCAACGCTGGCATTATGGGTTACCAGTATCTAGCTACTGTGATGAACACCTTACAAACGCACGAGGACAGACTGAATTATGTGAGTGAAGTATCTCAACTTTGATCCACAGATAACGTGACAAGGTGTAGCATGGAACTCCAGGGTTTACTGGCAAGATTTTAACATGACTACATAAGCTATAAATGACAAAGCCATAAATATGTCAGACATGAACTAACACCACCCAAATACCTTTCTGCTACATGGCTCTACATCACACATCTAGATCAGACATTCTTTACAGGACTCACAGAAAATGCAATACTTACAGGAAGACAAAGTGTTCCTTTATATTGCTATTCTGCTTGGTATCAAGAGGTTAACATCTTTCTAAAGGTATTATTGAAAGTGGGAAAATAAGCAGTATCTTCATTAGCACACGGGTCATTTAGACAGACATACCTGGGTGGCCTGAAACGCACTTAAGAATCAACACGTGACTAGAGCTGAAAATACAATGAGAACTAGTGACAGCCCGATTGCTTTTAGCAGCAGCTGAGCAGAAGAATCCTTTGGAACACGGAAGGATAATTACATGTTTGACTACAACTATTCCCTCATCTAATGTTGACAAAAGTAGTGAATTGATAAAAAATATGGAAACATAAAAGCCGCTGAATATATTGTGTGTGTGTTTGCATGTGCATGTGCAACCTACATTGTCTTAAATAAAGTATCTGGGAAGTCTTACGCCTTTATCTAACTGAAACCTTAGTTTTTGGTTTTTTAAATCACATCCAACAGTTTATCCAGACCAATGCCCTGTTGAGCAAAATATCAAGATACCACGTTCCTTCACTCACACAAACTTTATCACTCAGTTGCTGTAAAACTGTGGTAGACTGTATTTCCCATCTTTAGTTTTCTACCCAGAAGTGTCACCACCAGTTCAAAGGAAAGTCACTGCAGTATTAACCAGAAAAACAAAGCATTGCTGGAGCAGCTTTACTGTTGTATACCTGAACAGTCTAATGCAGTGACTTTTTTGAAGCAGACATTACAAGACAGATACTGAAAGGAAGGATAAGCATTAAGGCATTCTTAATTCCAGAAATGGAAGAAGAGAAATTTAACGGAAGTAGACTGATTTCCAATCCTCACCCTTCCATTTTAGCAGTAGAAATTCATTTCTCAGCAAATCTGTTTGCCAACTGGTAAACAGATCGGTAAGGTTCGACAATCTTAAAACGAAATATTCAGATACTCCCCTGAAAAAAGTAGCTTACCAAAGCTACAAATTCCTAAAAATCAGTTAATAAAGTCCTTTAGCACCTACAACAATACTTTATTCAAATGTATTATGCTTATTCAGAGAACTTACCTTCCCAAAAGAAAAAGAAATCAAAGATTCCCCCCCCCCAAAAGCTATCAGTATGCTGTACTGTGGGAGACACTCAAAATATACTGCTACAAGAAAACACAGCATAGTTTTCATGGACCATAATCAGCATGGATTATGATGCTACAAGAACATCAAACGTCACCAGTGATGACTTTTCTTCATCCACGCGTGGTCCAGCCATAAATACAGAACTAGCCAAAAGAAGATCTGATATTTCTCCAGCATACACGTGCTTGCCACAATCATTATGGCTTTATGCAATTTAATGCAATAGCATATTATCACCTAGCCAACATATCTCGCGTATCTCAGGAAAAAATGGAAAGGTTCAGAGATGAAACAGAATGAACGTTCCAGAAAAAAAAAAACAAACAACTGTCTCACTCACTGTTCAATACGCGGGGAGAGATACAGCTTAGGAAAAACCTGAGTAGCTTCTGCATCCTCAAAACTAACGGACAGAAGCGCGACATCTTCTCCAGGATCTTCATTCACATCCTGTACATAAAAAAAATAATAAATATAAAATGGCAAATAATAAACTGAGTACTTATAAGGTTACAGATAACAACTATAAGTCAAATACAAATTTATTTAGGAGATGCTTAAGTGAGGAATCTAAGGCGTAGCCATTGACAAATCGGTTGCAAATTTCTTCTTTCTAACTATGTTAGTACCTAAAAGATATTCTGCTATGCTTAATTTCCTTTAAAGGAACAAAATAAAATTTCTGTGTTAGCAAGCATACAGTAGTGTAGCTCTTCAATTAGCTGACCTACGTATTTCAGTAGAGATGCAGATTTCATTTTTAAGAATTCTTGTTTTAACACTAACATCAGATGCAAATGTCAAAGAATGTTTTTAAATGTTATAGTATCACTGAGTTAAGACCACAGATTTTATACTTGTTATTTTTCAAAACTGTAAATGGTCTAAAATTTCTGCTGTACTCAACTCCTACTTCTCTTGTAGATGAGAATCAGAAATTTCTATCTAGAAGTCACTGCCCCCAAGTTTCTTGCAAATTAAACCCATGCATTACTTTCATCAAAGACTACATACTCTATAAAAACTATGGTAAGAAAAAAAATAACCCATGATAAATACCATGAAAAATCCATGACAGTCAATCTTAATGCATTCACAGTTCAAGCTTTCCTCGTAACAGAACAGTCAGCTACAGTTTTGGGATCAGGCAGAACAAATTGTTTCTGGTTAGGACCTGACATCTCTCCAATTCATAAGTCACATACATTAGGAACAAGTGTATTTCTGCTACACACAACTGCATTTAAACTCTTGACCTCTAGTTAGAAAGCAATGACTTAGCAGGGCAGTCACCTTCATCGACAGCAAATAACATGGTGCCCCTTGCTGCTCACAAAGGAGTCCTTTAATGTGTTTGTGCATACGTACATAGCAACTTGCCAAGATGCATTTGTTTTTTATCCGTTTTGGAAAAATACGAGAGGAAATAGATAACCCAGCAGATATGTGCTCAAAGCGCGATCAACATGGTGCAGTGTGCCCTGGTATGCCCTGTCCCACAAGCGCTGTGAGGAAGGAACATGCAAACCACTTAAACATTGTTAGGAGATCCTGCCCTATCTGGGGAGAAAAGAAAAAAAAAAAAGTGACTGTTGACTGGTTTCAGGAAGACAATCTCTCACCGTTTGAAGCTTTGGCAGGACTGAAACTGTTAACGTCCAGGGAGACTAGCTGCATACCAGCTACTACGTGCAGAACACAACATGCCAAGAAACTTAGTGATAAGCTGCAGTGAAGAATGGGTCTTAAAAAAGCCTAATTGTCTTAGATGAAAAATGAGACAGAGCTGACAGTGTTTTCTTAAATTCTGCCTTGGTGTGCAGCTCATTTCTGACAGCTGAAAGAAAAGTGTACTCTTAGAAATGCCTGTAAAATGGTCATGAGCACACTACGGCTGGACATCAGAACACGGTTTTAACCCGACGTTGCAGGACAACGCTCCATACGAGCGTTGAGCACAAAAATTAGCTGCTCTGCTGATAGGGTATGATCGGTTTATGGATGAGATTATATGACACGGTGTCCGTAACAACAACGGACAAATCTCATGACCCACAATGTTCCCTTCAGTGTTACATTTCCAAATGGCACTATCATCTACAGGAGAAGAACCAGCACGAATTACAAAGCCTTTTTCAACAAGAAAAACAACAAGAAAAAACACCCAAGAGTGCAATCCTCCCCAACCTTTTCCCCAGCATTTCATACATTTCCATCATTAAGGAAAAAATTTAAAAAAGGAACAGCTTTCGCTCCTGAAGCTGAGTATGGCATTAACCGGCTTTTTCACATTAATTTGCTAATTGTCAATCAAATGAAAAGAACTATTAAGACCGATTAAGCAGTAATGCTAATGATTAAAAAGATTTTATGTTAATGGGCATTCTTCAAGAGATGACAAGTACATATAATACATTCACTCATGTACGTATACAGTTCTTCCAAGGCCATGTTCTTTTGTTCGTAATTCTTTTCAAATAATTTGTTTTTACAGAATAGAATCTACATGCATTTTACAAGCTACAGGGACAAAACCAAACGTATTTAATCTTGCATTTAGTATTAGTGCTGAAGTTGACGTGCACGCACAGATTGACACCATGCGTAAGGCTCGTTTCTAGAATACCATCCAGGTGCATGCTGATCAAAGAAAATCAAAACAAGGAAAGCAAAAAACAACCCAATCCTGAAACAGATTAGATGAACACCACTACAGCGTTCATTAGCCCATACAGTAACATTACATTGTATTTTCTACACTCACTAGTGGCTTCTTTAATATGAAGACTTATGCCGGGAAAAAAAAACCCACAAAACAACACAAATCATCACAGTATCTTTGCATGTTAAGCTGCAATAGGTTGGTAAGTGCAGTAAGAGCACTAAACTGAGACGTGATACTTTTCATTACAAAAATGACACACAACAAACACTGCTGCAACTACTGATGTCAAAACAGCACGTCATTACATTCATACAGCTACTGCCCAATGCAAGTCTGAGTACAGAAACTGGCATTCTTCTGTAACTACCACTTTTCAAACGGATGCATATTTTTGGCCCACATACCTGAGAAATTAAAACTGTAACTTAAAAAAGATGCAAAAAATCACCATTCCTGTAGGTTTTAAAAAGGTTTAATGCAGTAACTCCATGAAGTTGCTCAATCTTATTGCTCAGGTGGCCACAGATTTACAATGAAGTCCCTTTGTACCCGACACCATACCGTTTATTCCTTTCAGACTTTGTGACTTTTATTTATGCAAGAATCTGCTTAGTGGAACTGCATTCAACCCCAGTATGCTTACAACTGCCATTTATAAAACTAAACCAAAACCACATGTCTCATAGATAAACCGTGGAAAGCTTTTCAACTAATAGACCTTTTTGATGCTGTCTGTGCCAGTCACAACTTAACTCCTTCAGTGATTTCCTGGTCCCCTCCAGAAACCCATTACTGACGAGGTGAGATGATGGATCCTTATGTTACCAGGCAATGACATTTCCCCAGAACAGGGCCCGAGATCCTTCCATTACACCAAAGCATCCAAAGGCAACGGTTTTAACCATTTTAATGCTTCTTATCAAACTCTGCCCAGGCAGTGCCTTCCCCTTTCCCGTTTCTGCATGTGTATTTCTCTCAAAGAACAGAACAGATTTAAACAGAGCAGCAAAGCAAAAATCACCTCTATTTTTATTTTTCAGTTGGCTTCAAAAGAGAGAGTGACATCCAATTGCTTTGGCAATATTATTTCCTTTTAGGAAAAAAAGAGGCTGTTGAACTAAAGTCACAACGCATTTTTTAGTATTTAAGTAGCCATGTTCCTTCACATAATTTGTATTTAACTCACAACACTTAATGCTAGAGGATTTTATTAAAAAAAAATATTATATTTAAGAAAAACTGATTTTTTAAAGATTAAGAATGGCCGTTCTCAATAAATGTTAGCATCCAAAGTTAGAACTGCCACATTAAAGTACCATTTTATACTCACAGAACTTTTTCCACACAAGACCCTACAGAAGGTATCATTAAAATGAACTTCCACTGAACGGAGAGCACATCCTGGGCCACAGGAATTTTGAGGTTTAAAATTGAATGTTTGTAAAAATGTTTGAAATCATTCGTTAAGCATGTGATAATGCACACCTATTAGTTTTTCCACAACAGTCTCATGCTTGATAGTTAAAAAAACCCCTCTAGCGTACTGCAATGTAAAAGATCCAACACAGATTTTCATGGTGTCTTTCTGCCATCTCGCTATCATGTATTTCTTTAAAAAAAAATAATCTTTTCTTCATCTAAGAAAATGCAAGTTCAAATGAAACGTAAAAAAAAAAAAAAGGATACATCATTTCACACTGAAAATAAATACTTTTCTTTCTCATGAACTGCAACGAGTTTCCTATGTTTACAGAATACTTCGGACAGTGTGGACTGATCCTTAAGTAAGCCTCCAAAGCGCTGTGGAAATGCAGAATATACATAGTAAGGCAATGTGGTGAGAAAACAAAAAAAACCCACCCCACCCTAAAGATTTTCAACCCATTGGCTTTTTTTTTCTATTGCAGACACCTCCTAGCAACAACTTACAAGAATAAATAAAACTTTTCACAAAGAAAAGCATAAAGAGAAAGCTCATGGTGTTTTATTCTAATTTACCCTTTGCCTACTTTGCCACTGTGGATGAAATTATGTATTTATGAAACTCAAGCACAAAAGGTCATATGAAAATACAAATGCAGCACAGACCAAATGAAAATGGAAGTCTGAAGGCATTTAGAAAGTTTTTTCCCCAAAAAACTCCAGGAAAAGGCTTCAGGTACCACACGACTTCAAAGTAAAACTACTTCTAGTTGCATCAGCACTGTCTAAACAACCATTTGTTAGTTTTCATTCATATCAGTCTAAATTTACATTCAAGTCCATGCTTCAATGTTTACAGCTGCTCCCTTTGCAAAATACTTAATCTTTTCACAAAGTTAGTATGGGTTGTTTATGAAAATTATCATCAAAACCACTTTAAATACAACATCCAAACGGCATTGTTTTCTCGTATCCTACCTACTGTAATTGAAAACTGGGAATTTACTGGAACTGACAATTTATTATGAGTCAGATGGTTGATAGCCAGTCCAACCAAAACATCTGCTCCGCACAGTCACAACTGCTATAACCCATTTCCTCTTGTGCCTGGAGTCCAACCAAGTTGTACATTACGGTTCCTTTTCCTTAAAGATGCAGACTCTGGAAAATCAGTTATTACCTTTTCTTCGTTATCAGCAAAGAATCACCTTACAACTTCTGATTCCAGTATTCTTTCAAGAGGAGGCATTTCTGTATTTGGCAGTGATTCCCTGCACAAAACAGCAACAGTGGTAAGCGACTGCAGGCTTGTCCCAGGCAGTGGCAGGACCTGCCTCTCCATGAAGCCTCGAGAGGTAGGGGGCACGAGACTCGGGGAAAAGACCCCACAATGGGCTGACATATTAATCGAGGACCTGGGATTAAGAATCCAGTTTAGTGACATTAACTGTAAAGCAAGAATGAGAGGAAAAGAAATATAGAATTTGGTAGAAAGGATGGGAAAGGATGTGCAGGAAGAGTATCAGCACGCTCTGGGGAGGACAAGCAGCTTCTGGCCTGGGGGATGGTAGAAAATGAGATGAAGGAGCAGGGCTCCTGGTAGGTCTGTTAAGTTTGTACTATAAGTACAAACAGCAATTGGTTTGTGGATAAAAGTGAGGTAAGGAAGAGCACACAAACTGTTCAACCTACTGGATGTTCCTTTGGGTAAGGAGGTGCCACGCAGACGACTGATGTTGCAGAAGCCTCTAAACTGTATGGTCATGCCCAATCTGCTTCAGGAGGTTCCCAGCCCCAGCTGATCGTTCCTGCCTCTTCCTGGAGGTTCCTGACCTCTCCGCTCTCACAACTGCTCAGTAATTGTCATATAACTGTAATTGAGGGGATGTAAATATCTAGCAAAGGGGGAGAAGGGATTGCTTAAAATAATAAGTGAAGGATAAACTCAATTTACAACTTGCATGATATGATGGAGATGGGGGGTAAGGTGGAATACACAGGCAGAATACGGATGAGGACACAGAGGACTTGGGAGGCATTCATCTTAGCATCCGCAGCCGGCTTATGACAAGTGGCAGCCTTAACAGACACTTACTTGACTTGTGACTTGCGGTACCCCTCAGCCCTACCAAGTCAATCACTTTCACTGAAGTTGAGTGTGAAATTTATATTTCAGGATCCTTACTAGAGAAAAAAGGTCTCCAGGGGAGAAACGCATGAGAATAACATGCATTCAGAAAGGTAATTTATCTTAGGGTCAAACTTAACCCATGTAATTTGGCATAATACATACCTGCAATGGAGCCATAATTATTAACAACTGATCAGAGAAGTGCGCAACAGAGTTTGCTTTTGTAGCTGAAATGTGAATTGCACCAGAGACTAATGGACTACTTGCATCACAACGGTTAGCAAAGTTTGGCCTTTTCCCTCCAAAGGACAGCATGCAATAACGTGAAAAACAACTGTCAAACAAAGCACAAGCAACTCGTACTCTTACTGCGTAGCAGTTTCACTAGCCAGCTTTGATACAAGCAGTTACACATTCTCCCAACCTTTCTTACATCTAATGTTTTTTAAAAAAAATAACAAAACACCCTAGGGGAAAGCAGGTGAAGGAATGCAAAGTGGCAAATGAGACTGAGAAATCTGCGTCACTCTAGGGAGAATATGTAATTATTCCAGGAAATTCTTTCTCCTGTCTTCCAGGAAACTCACCAGGTCTGATCAAGGAGCGCTGATTCTTTAAATAGGATCTTTAATGAAAACAAAGGCAGTTACCTCGCGTGCACTGCCCACGGCATCGCGGAGTTCCAAACACAGCCCTTCTCCCAAGGTAACGCAGCAAAACACTCGCCTCACTCAGCCTGGGCAAAGAGTGCATTTGAGCCCACCGTAATTCCTATTTTAAAAGTTACGTGAAAAATTGTAGGCTGGGGACAACTGTGCAGAATCTGAAGAGTAAGCTTCTAGGACAATATACTGTGTTTTCTCCATGAAAACAAAATAAAAGAAATAAATATCTACTAAGTAGTAAAAAAGTATCAGCAAGACCTCCAAGCATACTACTGGGCATTGATAAAAAAACGTGAAAACAAACGGTATTTTCTTTACGTGTGAGTAACATCCCAGCATTTTGTTTTTTTCGATGTCATTGTTGGGGTTTTATTTTGTTTTGTTTCAGACTTTTACATATAAATATATGGTGCTTCTCTAAGACAAAAGCTTAAGATTTGTTTTGCCCGTATCGTTTTCTTTTACTATGGTCATGGTAATTTACCACTACCTTCACAATATGATGACTGTCAGAGTTGGGTAAAAAATGCTGTTAGGAAAAGCATAAGAAAAACCAAATGGTTAAAAAGAAAGAATAACATTCTTGTCCATGAAAATACACGCTAGATTCAGAACTTTCAAGATTAATGTTACTTAAGTGGATAAAAATTAATTTGACAGCAGAAAAAGTTGTAGTGACACTTTCACCACAACAATAATGTTTGCTTAGGTCTGAAAAACACAATCTTAGAAAATAACACAAATTTCTTCAAAGGTCAAAAACACGTTTTGGTAAAGCTGGCAATCAAATTTGAAATAAATTATCTAGGTGTGTCACAGTCTAAAATTAGTATTTCTGAATATTTCAAGTGAGTTAAGTGTTTCTACATATTCATTTTATATGCAAGAAATACAAAATACATTTGCAAGCGACAATCATTCCACCATATTGACTGAATCGAAGTCCTCCCTGAACAACTGTGTTTATTAGGTATGTTTTAGTGACACTACAGTAGGGGATATTTTATATTTTTAAAAGAGACTGATATGCAAGATGCTTGTGATCTTAAATTTCAATTAATTCAGTGAAACTTAAGTATAAGAACATTAGCTCTACCTACTCCAATATCAGGTATCACATTCAGATTAAATTAAGATTAAAAAACATCTGCATAGTTTGGAATGTATCAGCAAATGAATTAGAATAAAATTAACACAAAACAGGGAGAAATATTAGGAATCTAGATTGCCGGGAGGTAAACTCAGACCTTATTTTTCCATACATTCACAAAACAGTGCTTTTGTTTCCTAGGATCTCAATTTATCCAAGGCTACAGAGGAGTGCTTAGTTTTTGGTTTATTTACTTCTAACCTGATTTCTAAAGAGACCAGATAAGTTATAATAAAACACTACACTTTCACCATTAAAAAAAGTAGGTCAACCTGAAAGACCCCCCCCACTATTACTCTGATGAAGTTTTGTAGGCAGGAAGGAGATTCCAACACCACTATCCTTCCTACAACCTCCAGCAAAGCACCTTGAGGCTGATAGAAGAACCTGCTTCTGCCACCACCAGCTGATAATGGGATGAACAGAGTGTTTGGAGACTCCAAAGCTTAGTTTTTATAGCCATCACCCTGCTTATCTTTAAACAGTGAGCAGCAGTTGCATGCACTCAGACCGAGCCAATACTGCCATATCTTGGCAAACAACTTTTTGTCCCTAAACCAACAGCACCACAAAAATGGTTCTTGAAAATCAGGATCTTATTTCTTCTACCAACAAACACCACAATACGCTACTTTGCTGGCATCAGTGATGCTACTGGTAAAATAAAGGACAGCACAACCCGACCAACTGCGTGAGAATCTGGTTGAAAGCATAAGACTGAAAATTTAAATGCCTTCTTTACAAGCCTATATCCTAGATAAATGAATCTTTAAAGGTTGGTTGTAAACAATGATGGACTTTTTTAAAAAAAGGTTTTATATATAGTAAACAAGGTCTGAGTTCCTTAAAAAGTCATGTTAGAAAGTTATGGGTAAACAGCAAGCAAAGGACAAGTAATATTAAAATGAATACCTGGACTAATAACACCAGCATCTTAAAACAGGAATCAACCAGGGACAGCAAAGCAGAGAGAGCAAAGAATGAGGCAGCTTTGCTTTGCTCATCTGGGCTTTGCAGATTAGTCGCAGACGTGGATTCCAGACAAACACTACGTTCACAGTTGTATGTATTTACATTTGTGTATATGTTTTCAGTGCACAGAGGACTCCTTTTCACCAGTGTTTCAGATGTTTGCTATTTAAGATTTTCATTTGAGAATGATTCAGGATTTATGATGTAGTAATATAATTAATTCCAGCACTATTAGCGTTCAGGCACTCTCTGTAGTACCGTGCCATGTGCCAAGGTATTTTCTTGTTAACAACAGTCAGGAAAAGACATTTACTTTGCACTTACCTCTGCACTCCTATCTACTTTTTATACTTTTGAATACTGAGAAGAACTGTACTGGGACCTAAGAATGCAGATCAGTAGCCATCCTTAAAGGGCCCTCCTGTTCAAAGACCATGAGACAACTTTTTTCTGTGTGTACACATATATACAGCCTGAATTACTTGAAACAACTGAAAGTGCATTTATAATATTTCCAAATATAAAAAATACACTTCCAATGCTCTCAGAAACAAATAAATAGAAATAAAAATAAAACACAAAATAGTTTCCATTTAGGTGACTTATGACAGGTCACCTTCATGTAGTTTCTTTCTTATAAATCTCCCAAAGCTATCAAGCTGCTTCCACAACATGTAGTTATGATCCATTTTTTAATGTAAGCCCGGTTTTTAAGCTTGCTTTCACAGATAAAGATTGGGGGACACACACAACTTGGAATTCAAATCCTTCGCTAGGATTTCACCGAGACTCAAATCTCTCCAGCCACCTCTTCAGATAACTGGACTATAATTCATTCAGAAAGCAGTATTTGCATTCTTCTCCCCCATTTTACTGATTTCCCATCTCTTTAAAAATAGTAATGTCATTGCAGAGGCCAAAGAGCAGTCATCTCATGTCCAGTGGAAAAGAAGATCTGATAATAAATGCCCGAGTACTTAACTACAGTACTAACAGATCATTAATACAGTTTGAAATAAAATAATTTTCCTGCCAAGCCAACTTTCTAGACTTTCTAAATAAATACAGTTTTTCTATACATGGATATTTATATTTTATATACGTAAATTGACAAAACAAACGTAATAGATTAGTATACAGGGCTCACGACTGAAAGAAGATTCAGACATAACAATTCTATTTGGGAAGACTAATGTATTTGTGCAAGCAAGGATCCCAGGTACAGAGCTAAGTCTTAGAATGACAGCACGACACTAACAAGAGTATTTTTTTAAAGATAATGAAATGACTCAGTGATACGATAAATAAATCTCACAAGAAAAAAAAGAATAAAAGTTAAAATACAGTGCAAGAAAGACATCTATGATTAGTATTTCTGTAACCATGTTGTGTTTGGAAGTCAGCAAAAGTGTTTATTTTTTTTAAAGTCAATCCAACTTTTTAATAAAACCTTCTTCCTCCCCCCGCTCTCCAATATTCTTATATATTCCTGGTTCAGTGAATATCTCTGCAGAATCAGAAATACTATAGATTACATGGGTCACAACAAGAATGCTGGAGTAAAACCATATTCCGAGACAGATCTTCAGTGAACCACGAATTACCAACAAGATTTCACAGATGAAGAGGAGAATAATCAAAGTGTAAGGCAAAAACAAGCAAAGTTACACTTGCTCAGTGCTCTCTCACCATTGCAGCTTAGCATTGCTGACCTGATTTAAAAATACGGAATATATTCTTTTAAAAGAAGGTGTAAATATGAAAAGTATTAACTACTATGTGTTGTTCAGTCAATTGCTGTTCCCTGAGAATAACAGGAGTGTTTCTTATTAAAGTCCAGAGTACTTTCGATTCACAAACTGTTAATTATGCATTCTCAGTTCAAGTATGTAATACATTTCTTCTTGAGATAATTCTATTATCTCTTTGTCCCATTATTACATTTACATCTAGAGGATCTTAAAAATGAGAGTATGCATCTGTGTGGGGCATTTTCTGCTTCCTAAAAAGAATACGCAAGTCAGAGCATCCTGTCCTCTTGAGCCCTGTTTACAAACATTCATCATTCCCACAAACAACATGTTTGGTGTAATCACGCACACAAGTGTATACGTGTACAGATGCCACGACGAGTAAGAAGCCATTACTGCAAAAAAAAATAAAATTAAAAAGAGTTCTTCCAATAAGAAGAGGAACATAGCTTTTATTCCTCGCATTTGTATGAAGGTGGATCCTGCTACAGGTGGTAAGCAGGATGCTGGAATTGAGGGATAAAAGCTGTATTAGTGAAAAATTATTACAACATCGGTCTTTCTGAGTTCACATCAGTACTGGTATGTAAATTGGGTGCATAATGTGAAGAAAAATTCACATTCAGCCTGTTTTATACACAACAGACAAGTCACGCTCTGTGACATTCTGTGTTGAGAGAGGTCTCTGGAACTTAAGAGTATGAGACAGTAACTCTTGTGCTTCAGCATACTGCCCAGGTTCAGGTTGACTCATCTGTTGTTGTTTACCTTGCTCAAGACAGTGCCTGAAACACGGGGTGTCCAGCTCAGATGTGGTCCCAATGAATTAAAGTGGTAGTTGCTAAAATAATACATCACATATTTCCAGATGAAAGACTATCACTGTGATTTTCCTGATTATTGACTCAGAAAAGATCACCAGATCTTTTCCCCTATCTGTTCCATTAGTGCATCCATCACCAACTTGGGATAAAGGATTTGGAGAAGTATTGTTAAACTCTTTTACAGCACCTGGAGCTGTGCTTTAATGAAGAAGATGTGGGTTCAAAGGCCACTGATGCTGATACTGCCCTTGAATTTTCAAAGTCTTTCCCGACGCTTTCTTATATCATCTGTTCAAAGGTTCAAGGGATAATTTTCTGTAAGTCTAATCCAACTTTTAATGCTCTCACAAGGCCCAAAATCACTTGTATATGCTCAAAGGCTTCAGCACAGCATCTCCGCATGCGCAAATCAAGAGAGCAGAATACCCTCTGTTCTCTGTCAGATATTCAGCTTTTTATTGATAAAACTGAGCAGTACGTTCTTTGGCAAGGAGGATGATGTCATCACACACAAGCAAGACTTTGATCACGACAGCAGAGTTTGAACAGGAAGTTTCTTATCCTGTCCTATAGAAGAGAGCATGTGATAGATTTTTTTTTTTTTTCCTTCCTCCCTCCCCCCCTACCCTTCTTTGAAACTGTAAATTTAAGAAATTAAAGGCTACATTCTTTTCGGAAGTTTTCTGACATAATGCAAGTTTGATGTCCAAACTTCACACGTGATGGGATGTGCTGGATTGTTATTGCCTGGGTTCCACCCTGCTGGTATGAACAGTTAGAGTGCACAGACAGACAATGGTAACTCTTCTACTCTCCACTTCTTCACGAACCTCAGTTCCCCTAGAGGCATCAGTCTCAAAAGAACGTAGTCTTTGTTTACGTCGTATATATACACCTGTAGTGGGACCCCACTATGACACTTCTTTGAGGACAAAATATTAAGAATTTTAAAAAGAGCTTACTAAAAGTGCAGATTTGGAAATAATTTTTAAAATAAAATAGCATAAGAAAGCAAAAGTAACTGCCAGCTAAAAACCTGAGAAGCCAATACTTAGGATGTCATTGTAATAAACCAGATTAAAACCAGAGATGTTGAACAGCAATATTTAGTCTGCTATGTACATTAGCAAGCTGCAAGTCCAAAACTATCACGCCTTTTCTACTAAGAAGTCACTTAAAAATAAGTTGTGTTTATCAGTGACAAAATTGTAGTCAAAAGCATTTTAAGGATCAAGGGAGAGGGAAGATTCCAGTCACACGCATTCTGGGAATTCTCTAAAATTGCCAAATTCAGGTCAATTTTTCTAATTAATCTTTCCACCATCAGCAGCTTGCTTTTTGCAAACCTATGTAAAATTGCTTCTACTGTCTTGATATCTCATGTGCAAAATTCATTTTTTTACTTTATGTTGTTTATCCAGAAATAAAATGTGTCTCATCTTTTACTTCTGGGGTCCAAATATAATGTTAGAAGCCTATCCTATCTTGCTATTTTCTAAATATTAAGAATAGTTGATTTTCTGGCACACTGTTTTCACTTTGTTTGCTGAACCTCCACAGCAGTCACAGAAGAAAACCATCTATATCACACTCTGCTCCAGCCCCCCCAAACACCCAATACCTCAATTCCTACTACCTTTGGAAATATAAAAAAATACTATGGAATGAGAAGGGCTGATGAATATATTTTAAGCTAGATTTCACATCTAGCTTTAAACAAAAAGGTTGAAAAACACCGCTTTTAGTCATGAGAGAAAGCTGTCTAAAATCCCACTCTAATTAAGACTGAATACATAAACCAAAAGAACTTATTTGCCACTAGTTTGTGGTTCTAATTTCTAACAGGAGACTCTGACTCTTTGTAGGAATGATAACTGAAATAGCATACAATGAAACAACATCACACAGGGAATCCCAGAAAAAGTTCTAATGTAAGGTCTTGTAAAGTGTTGGGGAATATGAAAATGTACCAAGTAAAACTGTGAACGTACTAACAGAAATAGGCTGTGTATTTCAACAAAAAAATTGGGAGCTATCCATGGAGCATGTGAGTATTTTCTTTTTTTGTCATCACAATGAAAGGAACTGCTAGGCATCGACACTGAAATCCAACACCATCTGACTTTTATTTTACAGCTATGCACGCGTCGGACCTTCTTTTATATTAACTTCACAGTACTGCAGACTATATAGCCATGGATTAAACAAAAATTCTGCTAGCGAAGCGATAGCCATATGTTTCTGTTATGTGCAGTTCATTAGCAGTATAACAACTCATGATTAAGTGAAAATTATAATAGGCCTGACTTCTTCAAATAATTCTATCTGCATTTTCATTGATATTTGCAAAAGAAAGGAGAAATTGTCAATTTAATGATTTATTTCAAATTGTTATAAATTTACGGTTACACTCGATACTTACACCTAGGCTTCAAATCCAATAAATGTCACTGTAACCCTAGCATCACTGAAAACAGTAAATCCAGGAAAACAAGTCAGTCTTTAACTAGAAATACAACCTTAACTCAGACTGTTTTAATTTTATAATTTTAATAAAGCTCATATGCCCGGAATGGATCTTCAGTTTTAGTTTTGTTGGGTACTTCTGCCAAAGGTGTAGCTGTTTGCTACAATAATATGTATAGTGCTTTGCTTAGATTAGTTTCAAACAATTCAAGAAATAGCACTAACTGCAACCCATGGTAAAGTGCCCCACAGCCGAGTATGTTAAAAGGTAATATTTCAACAGAAATTTATGCCAATTTATTAATCTTTACCTTCCTTTGCACAACATTATCATCACGATGATAAGCTCCTTAGATATACCCATGCCATATGCAGGTGCACATACACATATGTATGTATACAGGTTCTCTTAAAAGTTACACTCGAGTTACCAGATGGTCATTGCAGTAATTAGCTTAAATGAAACAGAACTGAAGAACCTTCTATCCCCTCCCTTTTTCGTTGCTTCATTTGGGATCCATACTACAGTCTTCCCGGTTCTGACCTTTCAGTCCAGACAGTTACTCATGTCATGAACACGAACTTACCATTAACTCAGAAACTCGAGACTTTCCCTCTCATACAGCATCATTAACTGCTTGGTCCACAACAGAAGCTACTCCTCCCTCTATTTATACTTGGCACCTGAGCAGTGTCCAGAAAGCTCTGTCTAGATCAAGCCTTCAGTTCTCTTGATAGGTCCCCAGACTCTTTGGGTAATATTAAATAGAATGTTAAATATTCTTTGGAAATAACCATTGTCCTGGCGCCCTGCGAGCACATGCTTTTTAGCCCCTATAGTCTAAGTCAATCAATATGAAAACTTCTAGAGTCTTCCAGTTTTCCAACAGGTCTACTTCTGAAATAGCTTTTTAGCTGGGCTTTAACACTTTCCTAATTTTATTCATGGCAATATTTACACTTGTGTAAAAGGAAACTTTCAATATTTTCATTCTCTTCTCTAAAGAAGTTATGCCATTTCCTTTCATCCTCCTCCATATTCAATTCCTCGCTATTCTAAACTAACAAAAGGACTTCATAAAGATGGGGGGTTTCGTTTGGTTGGAGGTTGGGGGTGGGTGGGTCTTGTTTTGTTGGGTGTTTTGGTTTTTTTTTTAAGTTTCCATAGCATATCTGATCTTTCTGGCATGAGAAGCTTCAACTGCTTGAGTCCCTTCAGCCTGAAATACAAGCTGGTGACTTAAACACACCTGTCTCAGTTTTTACTCATAACAACTGCACTTACTCGACACCAGTTTGTCTTAAGGCTACCCTGTGTCCAAACATATGCACTTATGGTAACTGTCTGTTTGTTTGTTTTTAATAAATATAGAACAGATATCCTTTTCCACTAGGACTAGTCAACACCTACAGATTTGTATCTATTTTCTTCCCCCAGACCTTTTATTTCATTCATTCTGAGAGCAGTTTAAACCTCACTGCATTAATCGAGGATGGAGTGTTCCCACATTAAGAAATATTCTCTGCAGGTATTTTCATATCTATGAAATTGGTTTCCAAAATGCTTTACATTAAAACTTTAATCTTCACAAGATTACTATAATTATTAGTTGCACTGTAATAACTGGTTTTGTGGCAACCACGTGTTTGATGCTCTATTGTTAAAAGAGGAGCAGTCCCTTTTATAAGTCTTTACTATCTGGAAGGCAGATGTATAAAGATACCAGGAAAGTCCAGAGACAAAACTAAACATCCCAAGTTTTTTCCTAATGTTTGTTTGCTTTGTATTGTAATTAACTCACTTTTTATAGCTCTCATGACAAATTATCTTAGAACAAGAAAAGGAACTAACTGAAGGGCATTCTTTGCCATAGCCCGTTTCACTCTGGAAGATACTGATATGCGAGGTACAGTTATTTTAGAAAAGGGGAGAACAGAACAGACACACTCTGACAATATAATCACTGATGCCTCATTTCCTTATGAAACTAAGCTAAAATTACAGCTAAACGAACAATGTGATTTATCTGAAATTCTGAAATATGGTAGGAAAACCCTTGACGTGAAAATGTACTAAGAATTCCTTTGTGGAAATGTGTTCAGAGGATGTCAGCAGTACTCCATTCCTTCTAGAGGCTCTTATTTCCAATTGAAAAGCCATTCTTGAGAAGGAAAGATGGAAGTCTATGTTGTTGTACCAGCAGAGAGATGGCTGAGATGACTATGACGGGCACTTGCAGCAAGTCCATGAGAAGCTGTACGTAAGGTTCAGTAAGCCTAGAAAGTGGAGACGCAAGACTGACAATGAAGTGACTGCTGTTTCTATAGCTCCTTTGAAAAAGTCTTCCCCTCCCCTTCTGAGAAAACAGCTTAAGACGAAATGTTGCCTTGATTTATTGGAAGGTTAAAAACAGGGCAGGAGGTAAGTCTGAACTGTAAAGGTTCAAAGTCTGTAAAAACCGCACTCCTCGTGTGGGGAGATTAGACTTTACACTATTCTTCCTCGGTTGAAATTGCCTCTGGAAACAGAAACACTGGAGAGCTGTTAGGGGAAGAGGACAGAGTGGGCACAGCCATTTCTAACTTTCATCAGGCTATAATGTACTCCTTGAACAAAGCAGGTGAGGTCTTCTCTTACTGCTTGCTGGAGAAAACTAAGATGATGCTATTGAAAACTTTGTTTCATACCTAGTTATGGTGGTAAACACCCACCCACTGAGAACATTCACTACCAGACTGTAGCAAAGGTGCTACACTTTAAATAATCTTTCATAGAGTAAACAACTGTCTCTTTCTTTCAGTTCAAATAAAATATTTCAGTGCACTGTCCGTTAACATAAATATAATCTTTCTTCAAGTCTGAGAAACACTTCAGTGCTTATGTGAAGAGACCTTTCTCTAAATGCTCATACTTCATGACCTGCTAACTTGACTATACAAAAACCACTGGTGGACTAATTGGCAAGAACAGAGAAACATGCTTTTCCTTTGAAGTTCATAGATACTATATCAGATTAGATTTTGAAGTAGGCGAATAAGAGGAAATATTCTGTTGAGTTTTCTTGATACAGAAGTTCATTTCTAGGTATAGTCCATGAATTTTCCATTAATTTCCCATGAAACATGAAGTGATGTCATTCTTGTTCTATCACATTTTCATTAAAGAAATTGCAGGTAAAATGCATTATCCAGGCCAATGAATGGGACTACAACTTACTGTTGTGGCATTGTAGATAAGCAACATAATGCACTGGGTCTTATAAATATTGTTTGGGTATTTGTGAGGCTCATAATCAACTCTTTCAGCTAAAAAAAGGTTTATTCTTAGAATAATATGTACATTCCTGGTGGCCTGAACACTGTTCTTTAGTCTAACATAGTTAAATTATTGTTAACACAAAGTCCAATAGGAGGTCCTTTTTCTTGGCTGTAGTTCTCCAGGCAACTTAAGTAATAGAATCAGAAACTTCAGCTTTAAACGGGTGCTGGCACAACCCTAGTTGCAGTAACCAGAGCAACCTTAAGCAATGTTGTAGTTATCTGGTGTCTGCTGACTAGACTGGACTCAGATTTTTTTTTTTATGAGCCTTAAGCAGTTTGTAAAGATGTATCTTTGCATTAATTCCCACTTAATAATGTTGGATTTAATTAAACAAACTTAGGATGTTACAATCCTCACCAGAACTGAGATGCAATACTATTCTAACAAAGAAATTTAGTAGATTTTTGCCAGCTTTGATAAAATCCTTTGTTATTGGATATCGACAAGTAAATACTGATCTTCAATCTCACATTATAAATGATGCCATTTCATATATTTTGAATCAGTGAAATACTTCTGTCTGCCAATAATACTTTATCAAGACCTAACTTTTTTTTTTTAACCAGGAAACGTAAGTATCTTCTGTATTTCAGCACCTGTAAACCTAATGATATGTGGCCTGAGGGTACCCAGCTGTGATATTGAGAAAACTAAGTTACCCTCATTAATTATTTAAGAAAAAAAAAGAACAAAAAACACTCAACAAGATAACAAACTTCTGACATGACTACCAATGATAAGGTAAGCATGAGTAAGACTGATCTGCTTTGGGACCTACAGCGTTGTTCTGCCTGAAAGACAGCACTTCATTTAGCTCTCAGTCTACAATCAGAAGATAAAACTTTTCTTGGACAACACAGAGCTTCTTCAAGCATATAGAAATTCCAAAGACATTGCTAAGAATACTGCAGGTATGATCAAGATACTCTTTAAGACTACTTCTGAAAGCTAAGATGACTTATTTATTATGCTTTGCACTCAAACAGAGTAAGTAAACAAACTTTATATAAGGAAGGTCTTGCTCCCATTGATGCAGTGGGGGCTTACCAGGTTCCAGCACAGTTCAGAGCAGGTAAGGAAGAAGGTGAAAGCCACTGTCTTCAGAAGAGCAAGAAACACTGTGGCACTAAACACTCAGACCTCTAGTGCTAAGGTTTGAGCTCTGTGTTGAGAAAATTTGGCTAATGTAGAAGTAATCACGACAGCTTTTGCAATCTTGCTGGGGCTGATATTGAAGCTATCAGCAATCCAGACACAGGTAACAGGCAACTCAGCACAGGGAATACCAATTCTCATGAACTGGACAGTTGGTATCATAACAAAGTTTCATAACTAAGTTTCTTTCATAGAGTGCTGGATCGTGCATAAGACAGAAGGAACTGAGGCCGTTCCTAAATTCAGGTACTTATCAGGCAAAACGCTTGTAATCCTGAATTCATACATACACACATTTTAAGCTGCTGGTAGTGATTCAAATTATACTTAAAATGGATTAAACCAGTATTTAAAAAGATATCCTATGACTAAAGAAAAACTTAATATTTAAAACAATTATTTCAAGCATTTTCAGTTTGGTTGAAATTAATAAAATTGCTCATTTCCTCTCTCCTTCCAACATTGCTGTATCAAAGGCTATTACGTGAATATTTAAAAACATCTACTGAATGACAGCTCCTTAAATTGCATAAAGTTCAACCATGATAAACAAATACTGAAATGGACAAAGATTAGCACACGGAACAGCTTGTACTCACCTACTAATAAATACCATATTAAATTTAGGTTGACAGCCACAACTACATTAGCAGATAAAATAATTATTGTATTTGATACTCCATGGCTTAAAAATCACAACTACCAGAATCTATTTCTGTTCTGTCACTACATGACTCCACTACAAACTTCATAAACAAAAAACTTCCCAATTTTCTAATGTGGAAATTAATACATCTTACAGGGCTTAAGTCAGTATTTCTAAACTTTCAGATCCTGACTGCAAAGTTCTCTATTAATGTAGCAGAAAGGAGACCTATTAATCTTAATTCCATTAACTACCACCAACCGCTTCATGAACAACAAGAAAAAAATTTCGAGTTGCAGTAGCATTTCCAGTATCAGAGAGCTATCACTGACAGCACAAAATTCTTCTAATAGAAAAAGAACGAAAGAGTAATTCGTCCGATGAGCTAAAATTTCAGCCAGATGCCTTTATAGGAGTAATAAATCTCTGAAAACAGGATTCATAATATTGATGCAGAAATATTGAGACAAACTTAAAACTATTAATGGTGCAAAAGACACCACTTCAAATGCTTTTACCTGTCTGAACCAGTTTTGCTGCTTTGACACACCCACAATTCTTGTATATATTTATCCCTCTGAAACACAGAACAAGCATATAACACAAAGAAGCCTTTATATATAATGCCATATAATTACCCTTCGTATTTCAGATGGTTTGAAAATCTATGTTTATGAATATAGTTCTCTGATCATGTTCCTGTTGACTTCAGTGAGGGCAGAATACACCTAGTGGAATAAAAAAAACCCAATTGTCTCTTGACTGGCCAAAACTCCACCAACTGGGCCATTAGACCAGCCTTTCTACAAAGGCATCTGAAATACTTGTTTTAAAAAAGTTATATGTGACTGGTTTCGTAAGAGGAGTCATAATACTGCTTGCCTTGATCACTTTCCAGGACTATAAACCTCTTGTTTTTTCTAACACAAACACAGGGAAATGAATCCACTAGCTGGTCCTTTCCCACAACATGAAGCATAATGAATATTTCTTTGCAAAACAGGGAAGAAACCCCATCAAACATGATGTACACATTTGCTCTTCACTCCAGACAAAACATCAGCTTAAAGCTAGAAATAAACTACTTTTTATGACAGTTGAGGATATCAGGGATTCCTTGTTTCCTAAAGCAAATGACTTGATTCTCATTACTGAATAATCACTTGCTCTAATTAGCTGTACTATTATTTTCAGTATTTGTATGTGAAAAATTGAGAAGGAAGATTCAGTGAAGCTAAATCATCCTTCCAAAAAGTTATATGCCAATATACATTCCATACGGTATACTTCTCTATAAATATATTGCTTTGTAGGTGTTATTTTATTGATTGAAATCTACATTTTAAATCTCATATGTGCAATACATCTAACTTTATACGAAACACACTGTAGGAAAAATACAGCAGAAATAAGTAAACTTTACTCTCAATTCCCCCAGTCCTTTACAGAAAATAAAAATAACAATTGAAAAAAAAAAAAGACAAGAACTCTTAGGAATCCTTTTACTGCTCTGAAATTACAAGCGCATATTAGGCACGCACACACTTACTGAAAAGTTGTCTACCTGCCTTTTCAGCATGTAAATGCTTCCAAACTACTGGAATAGCTGTACAACCAATAATTTCTTTTAGAAAGAAATTTAAGACTGCAAAAAAGAAACAAAACATTGTATCAACGTGAAATTGTATGTCACTAAAGTTTTAATTTTTTTCCCTGTTTTATGTAGGAAAACCCAAGAGATTATGTGACTTGTTCTCTCAGCATCACACTGAATCTCTTTAAGAACCTCTGTTGAAATCAAAACAGAATATAAAATTTGTGCTTCTCAGTCCTTCATGTTGAGATGTAGTTTCATCACCGTGAGATACGGAAAGAGAAGACACTGACACTCCGCAACAGAGGCTTCAAAGATATCAAAATGCTTTGTTGGTTTTTTACAGAATCTCAGAAACATTCAAAGTCTTTCCAGTTAATGACGTGTGTTGCATACTTATGCCTAATTTACCAATACGTGCATCACCCATGGAAACAAAAGGGAGCATACTTTCCTCTTACTATGCTCGACAGTTTTGGTCACTAAAGGTGAGCTCGAGATTAAGAATTTTGTTAACAGTGCTACATTTAAGAAGGAAATATACTCTTAAAAATGGAATGCAAACTGAAGAGTGTAAAAGCGGCTATTCACTTTTGAACTTCTTTTATGACTTCACAATCTTAAAATAAAATGTATCATTTTCCCACCATAAATAATACAACTGTCCCGGAATTTCTCATCATTCTCAAAAGAAATACAAAACATATTTAAGAGCAATAAATAAACATTTTGCTAACAGTTACATTTGTACACCACCAGGATGGAACTGCTCTGAAAAACTCTTCATATGCAAATTCCTGGAAACACACAATGGCAAGCTCATTTACTTTTTCTTCATTTTACAGGTACGCTACTAAACGCCTGCAATTGGTAACAGTCTCTAGGTATGGGGGGGAGGAAATAATAGTCAGGCCTAGTACCCAGAGAAAGATTTGCATAAATAGATAAAAAATAAGTAGGTGTCTAAAATTTAACTTTTTACGTTTCTGCTGTTAGACAGATTTGAATTTTAAATACATTATTCATCTAGAGCTAAAACATTTATCAGCAACAATATGTAGTTCAGACTACTTCTTCCTCTGCCAACAAAATCTTTCTGTAGACACGCTATTCCTTCATGTACTATTTGGAGGGAAATACTTCTCCGCAATAAAAATTCCTTCTGTATTTTTTTTCACTCCCTTCCAACTTATACCAAACAAGAAAGCATAACACACTTCCTTTTATGGTTAAAAAGATCCTGACCAAGGTTCTTAATGTTCTTGGACAAGCGATGCCCACATTACCACAACATTTTCTTGACTTAACACAGTTTGAAGATGAGGATGATGCCTTACATGCTCCAGGCCGAATAGATCTGTTAGGAAGACACGTCCTGACAGATATGCTTAAGAGAATAAGGTCATTGATTAATCAAGAAAGGAGTCCATTAAAATAATGGAATTAATATATTTACAGATGGTTACTTAACAGGACACTTTCAAGGTATTTTTGTCAATCTTTGACTATTCCTTTCTCAATCAACATTGATAAATGCTTTGCTGTATATATGCCTAGCTCTCAGCGTGTTAGAAGCCGGTTTCCAATTCATGGATGCATGAAAAAGTAAGTAGTCCTGAACCAATCGTTTACTTAAATGTAACAAAATGAGCATTTTCAAATACTTTGTTCTCCCTGTAATAGTTTTGCAAGGATCTGAAAGCACTCACGCACAGGAGAAACAAGTAAATATCTGGAGACAATACTGTGAAAGTTTCAAACTAGTGTTTTCCAAAGTTTACATGCACTAAGCTTCGAAAATATTTATCTCAATAAGAATCTTTTTCATTGTATTTTTCAAAGAATCCAGAATTAGAACACAAAGATGAACAGATAAGACTCGTTTCCACTCTTTCTCTGTGATTCAAAAAGCACACACTAATGTGTTTTGTATAGCTGTAAATATCTTAATTGATATTACCTTCCAAAGTTGCCTTAATATGGTAATGTGGAGATCATTCATATTTCTCTATAAATGCAGACTCTTGCTTTTTCTGTCTGACCCCAAAATAGCTTTTGCATATTAAATGAGCTCTTAAGCTGTCTTCATATTGAAAACTTACTATCGATTCTCTCAGCTCATGTGAAGGGGGAGATCTCCTTCACAGTAACAGTGATGAACAACTCAATGGAGGAAGGAGAAAACCAGCTGCATCTTGTCCTACCACAAATGTTCTTGCAACTGATCACTTAACTAAAGATTTATTTTTAAACCGTATAATCCCTTAGATGGGCATTCCCGAATTGATTTAAAAAACACTGAAAGAGGATTAGGTTGCAGGAAGGAGTTTACAAACAAATTCAACCAAATGTCTCAGTGCTAACCAAGTGTAACTATTCTACATGGGCATTCATCCCATTCGAGCAAAATTGTTCTAAAACTTTCTGGATAAATGTCAGCAAGTTTTTCATTCTAATGTACACACATTGTAATGATTTTTCCCCCTTTTAATTTGGGGGGTATGAATTTCAGATTCAGTGCGTATGTGAGCACACATTCAGATGCCTCTGTGCCCTCTTCCCTCATTTCCCTGACCTCCTTTTAGTCTCAAAGATCATTAAGTTGATAGAAGGAATATGAAGAGCCGCAGTCAGGTAGAGAAGACAGACAACTGATTACCCACCAAATATTGCCATAGGTAAAAAAAAAAAAAAAACCAACAAAAAACCAAAAAACCTTGCTATGAATGGTAGCAACTGGGGTGCCAAACAGTGAAAACATGTCCCATCTTCTCACCTGATAAATTGCTACATGAGAGACCCACGGGAGAACCATAACGGCACAGAGTAGAGATTCAAGGAAACGAGGGATTAAGCCTCTAGGAAATGAAGCTTCGCAATTTATACTGCTCACAAATCTGGTTATTTTACTTAAAATCTTAAAACTTACATCCGCATGTGCCAGAAAACTGCACACATATCACCTTACTCCGTAAGAGTTAGTTTTACTAAGTACACACTCACCTTTTGTCTTGCTGAACTGCATGGCAAAATTATTTTTTTTACATCTTATTTACACATATCACTGTCACAATCTTCCAAGTTTCCCAGGAATGCATCCCTCCAAACCTAATGGACTGCAATTTTTCAATCTTCTATGGACCTTTTTTTTCTTACTAGACCTCCAACGATTCTCAGTTCTCTTTTATTAAGTTACCTTTTCAGAGCTATTCGTTCTTTTTTATTTACTATCGAAGCATTTTATTAATATACTCTTTATTCATATGCTGTTAATTACCTTTTGATAGTGGTGATAACATTTTGGTATCGCTGGCATAAAGTTTTCTACACCATTTTTCTAGGAGAGGCAAATTTATGCAGTTATATTCACAAAATTTATAAATAAAGCAGCCAAGGAAAAATAATTCTGCAATACTGCCTCACATGAGTCAGAGAGATAATATATGCCTCCAAGTTGCTTTAACAGGTATAGTCTCCTAAATCTGATACTATCATTGCCTGAAGGCCTGTAAACTGGCTGCAGTTTGATCACACATCTTTTCAAGAAGGAACTGGCAACATGTGGTAAATAAAAAAAAAAAAAAAAAGAATATTTTAGTTATTAAGTTGCTGCCATACCGTAAAACTGATGCTGCAAGAACACAATCATAAAATGCCAGTCTTGTTTATTACAAATTCAGTTGCACAGCTTCTCATGAAACATTTGCTATTGCAACCAGAAGAACCCCTCTGGTAATTTCGTTCCAAGATTTCTTTTGTTTTAGGAGAGCTCATAAAGCATACAGTCCTAAAGTTTCATATTATTAGCACCACAGTTCTTTATTTCTACCAAACAAGTTGCATAAATCCTAGTCTCTGGTCTTTATTCCAAATAAACCGCCTGCTCTAAATAAGTCTTTTTTATTACCCAGTATCCATCTATTAATTTCCACATCTTGAAATAAAGTCACAACAATGGTTTCCAATTTTAAATTAAAAAAAATAAAATTAAAACTTGCAAAAGTAGCTCGAGTTGCTATTTTAAAATGAATATTTAATGCAAGATAAACAGCTCTTCTGTTCAGTATTTCTTGTGCAGTCAAGGTTAATTACACAGAACAAAGCCTAGAAATTACTGCCGTTTTAATAGCATTTTACATACACTGTCAAAATACATGATATGCTTAAAATCAAGTGGATGCCCAAAGAACTACATTCTACCTAGAAAGCGCGTGTTCCATTTGTAAACAAAGAGGAAATACAGTGTAATGAACATCAAATTAAAATTGTATCTTAGTTTAGATACTTCTCACCCAGAGAGGACTATCAGAGAGTCAGCAAGCCAGATTTCATGTCCTCTACACCTTGCTCTGTCATTTATTTGCTTTTCAATTTTTTTTTTTTTTTATTTTATTTCATTTTTAAGTCAGTTAAACAGTTAAAGTGCCTTTTTTTTTTTTTTAATGCAGAACCCAACTGGGCTCTGGGAACTCTGGAAGGAAGGTATTGAGAAGTTATAAGCATCATCAGAGATGCATTCCATTTCATCAAGCTCTGTAACATATTAACAAGGGCCTGTTCCTGAGAAATACTATGTACTTGCAGTAAGTTTATTGCCACTGAAGTCAGTGGCATGCAGGGAGCATCTCATTCCTTTCAGAAATGGAAACCAAATGCTTTTTATTGCTTGGATCAATAGCTGGAACTCTGAGACCTGGTCTTAATGCTAAGGGAAGCTTTGTTGTTGTTGTTTAACTATATAGTTTTGGGGGCCAGGGGGAAGTAGCAGCATACAGTTTTTCAATGGAAAAGGTGATTTATATGAGTCATATGTATGTTATATATATCTTATAAGTTATTGTCCACATGTTAAGAGATGTCCATGATAACTAAAATCAACAGGTACTTAAGACACTCAAGAACAGTAAAGGCTTTTAAGGAGGGACAACACAAAAATGCACATCAGTGGAAAAACAGCCTATGAGAAAAGTCACCAACAACTCCGAAGTCATACAACTCTCCCTGTTGACAGAAGTAGCTTGTTTTTCCTTTAAGAATAACGTGCCAAAATGCACTGGACCTGAATGACTGCTTGTTGTAATTGTGATGAATTGCAAAAGTTAT
Source organism: Larus michahellis (assembly GCF_964199755.1). Lineage (NCBI taxonomy): Eukaryota > Metazoa > Chordata > Aves > Charadriiformes > Laridae > Larus > Larus michahellis. The sequence goes on from NC_133898.1 coordinate 36,160,615, forward strand.
AGGAAGAGAGGGGAGAGGAAGGACTCCCTACTCACGGCTCAGGATTCCACTGTAAATTTGTATACACCTAGTTCCTCCATGTTTCAAGTTCTGTCTAAAAAACAGAGGGTTTTTTTCCATATGTGACAACTACTGTGAACAATATATTAAACAAGAACATGTGAGATGCTCAGCTACTATCTTCATCTAGCCTATGTAGATAAAAAGAGACAATACCTATATGTATGTCAAAATAGTAACCTGCGTATAATTTGACATTTCAAGAGCTAATCTTATCACTTAACAATAGTAAGATGAAAATTAAATAAGATTTATTACTTACAAAAAGTCATGAGTCTAGGTGAAATGAGATAGAATTAATGATTTTATCTAGGACACACACTATAAATGCTAAACAATGAAAATAATAATTTGGAACAAGCATGTTTATTCTTTGTTAAACAACACATTACATTGTCCTCAGGGCTCTTGCAAATGAGTAGCTGATTATTTACATATCATCAGTCAGTCATCAGTTTTAGTCAAGACATCAGTCACATTTGTCTAATATTTTTCTAGACCAGAAAAGATGTTACAGTAAAACACAGAATATCTGATATCTCCCAATATATAAACACATTTAGATAAATTAAAAAGCTACGTATTTCAGCAGTCTATTAAAAAAAGCTAACTCCAATAAGCAAATCATTAAAATGACAAAGAACAGCAGGAGTCAGAGCAGGATTGTTAGTTTAACTCTATTTCACTTTTTTCCTTCAGCAGAAGTACTTCCTATCTACATTACGCGGGTACACTTAAATATTGTATATGCACCCCAGACAGTTCATTATGGAACTGAAAAACAACATTTACTTCAAGGACGTCTTTTTGCCCAAATTTTAATGTACTAGTAACCTGTTAAGACCTAAGGAGCACACCTAATTGCATCCAATGAAGCCAAATTAATGCTCCTCCCCACTGCCCCATCTCTCCCATGGACGTGCTGTTTGCCATGATTACACGTCCCAGCACATAAAAGACGTACAAGTTCTAGCATGAACGCTGAAATCATTAAAACAGAAATAGTCAACAGGTCTAAGTTTTATTTATCTTTCTTTCAGTGTCTCACTGAGATACTGCTGGACAAGGCAGTCTTTCCTTTAGCCTTCTCCATCTAAAGTTTCCTTCTAAAACAGAAACTACCGAAATACACCTTATGTAAACAAGCGACTACTTTCCTAAATAGAAGTTACTATAGAAATGCAAAACTTGATGGAGACATGGCACATTATTCATTAGCAATTAGTGGAGAAAATGCTGTGCATGCTGTGCAAAACAGCAGAGTATCCTAGATGTTGTGTTTTGTTTGCTTTTTGGTTTGGTTTTTTTTTTATTATTATTTTTTTAACTTTATGTTTCATGATATTATGATCGATGACACTGTCAGTATCAATTAGGCAAAAATAAATGTGATGGATCATCCAACCTCAGAATGTTTACTGCTGAGAGTAACTGATTCAACAGTAAAGCTATAATTTTTCTTTTTTTTTAAAATATTTTTGGCTTAAACCTTTAAACCTATGAAACCAAATAAAAGCGAGCAGTGTAATACGCTCTGCTACACAGCTATTTTTCAGATACATATTAAAAAAAACCAAAACAACCCCCCCCTTTTTAGATTGACAGCCATCAAAGGATTTTGTGTATTTAACAGAAAAAAGTCATGAGTGCAAATCACAGCATCCAAAACAAGAATGACTAAGAATCATATGAAATCATCATACAGACGTACATTCATGTTAGTACTATTCTTTCTTAAGAAGACAGACATAATCTAGTAATCTGAAAGCCAGAACAAAAAAAAACCCAAAACACTAAACCAACCCAATCACTGCTACAGTAAATAACTTGGCACTTTTGCATACAAAATTGACTAAAACCTCAAAAGACGAGCTGCTATAAGACTTAAGCCCTGACCTGAAGCCTAAGGAAGAAACCTAACAGTAGAAAGAGGCTGTGGGCTCAGCCCTAAAATACCCTTCTTAACATCCTACCATCATGCTTTATATACTTCTATATTTGCAAATGCACATTTGCTGGTAAATGAATTTTACAGATTATTGCTATGCTCATATTATATGCTCAACAACTTCTCAAATACTTTCCTTTTCAAGAAGAAACGGAAATGGGAAAATAAAGAAGTGTTAAAAAACATATCCAAGGTCCTCTTCCCAGTTTAAGACCACTGCTTGTTCTACGTACTATGGGTGGACCACGACAGATAAAACAAGCACCATCATTATGTAATAACCTGCAATTATTTTTAAGGCTATTGAATTCCATTCTTCCTATGCAACGCATAGAATGCAAATATAAAGCAATAGTACAAATTACAAGCCCTAACAAGGCAGTAAATCTGAACGAAGTCACGCAACATAACTATAAACAGAAAGTCTATAAACTTTCCCACCAGATGCAAAAAAAGGCTTCTAAATTTCAGAAGCTCTTCGTTTTAACTTGTTTTTCTTCAATTTTTTTTTTAGAAAATTAATGAAAAAAACCTGTTTCTACTCATCTCAGAAGAGCAAATTAGTAGTTCTATCAAATTAGAGAAAAAAAACACAGAAATTGAGATGACTATTGTAAGATTTAATTTATCAGTAGATGTGGCGGTCCTTTGCTTTACTATTGCATTATAAAAATAAAATGTTTAAATATAAGATAACTGTCACCAGAAATACAGTTCATTGGAGATTATGATTCATATTAAGATCATAACCTATAAAAATCATCAGCTGTGCAGAACGAGCTGTTCCAGTTGACAGATCTTATTAACAAAATCTGCCAATGAATTACAGAAAAAGCTGATTTAAAAAAATTGCTTTTGGCTTTCAGCATATGGAGCTTAAGGTGCTCCTGACGCTAACATGTTCTATGTGGTTTTAGTGACCAGTTACTACAAACAAATCATGTTGTTGTGAGAAAGTTGTACTAATAAAATTTAGCGAGAATGAAGGCAACTGATCAGTTAACAACATTCAAATATAAAATGTTCTGATTATAAAGCATACTTTTATAGGGCTTTGCCTCCCTTGGATTGCGGGCAGCTGATATTAGAATAAAATCATGAAAGGATGACTAATTAAATCATAGTTTCTGTAAGAATTTCTGGAGCTTCAATGAATTATAGCAGTAACACTTTACTCTGAACTCTCCAATGCCAGAATCAGTAGATTTTGTGGCAGGGCAAGAGGGCTGACCTACTCTGCAAAACTCTGTGACGTTAATAATTAGACTGCAGCAATAAGACTAGCTAAGAAGCACAATGCTTCTATACAGTGGAATAAGTAGGATCTTACACTTTTACCTACGGTGAAAACTGAAACATCCTGCTAAAAAAAAAAAACCAAGAGCATCAAAGCACAACCCCCAAACCATTACAGCTGACAGAACTTATGTTTTTTAAGCTATTACAGCAAACTAGACACTTAACAATATTTTGTCAACAAAACAGTCACTTTTTTTCCTGACTCCACAACTTCCTAAACTGCCAGAAACATTTCACAACGTGAACACCTTTTCTTTTTTATTTTATTTTTTTATTATTATTTTTGGCCTCACTACTTGGAGTTTGCATGCTTCTAGCAACAGGCTGCTATTCTGACACTGGCCACCACACTGGAGAAAAGTTCCTCCATGGTACCTGGTTGATGAAAAGAGTGGAGAGCAAAAGTAAACCACAGATTTCTGGGCACAGGCTAAAATTAAAGATGCTTAGAGACAAGTATCAATAACATCTCTTCTTGATAAATGTGTTCCACAGACACAGGCTACATTTATTTTCATGGCCTCTAGATCATACAATTTACTGGCTTCAGCTATTACCAACTACTCTGTTCTGAACGCTGCCAGTACTAACTTGCACAGACCCACTTCTAATCTAAAAATCTCAATGGCTCATTATAATTGCATGTTATAAAGTTTGCCTTTAAACTATTAACAGAAGAAACCCAGACAATCTTTGACGATTTGATATTCTGTCCAAGTAATTTAATGCTGGTACAATACGCAATCTAGTGAATATCATACTGACATCTACTTTTAAAACTCAAACTATTTGCTCTGAATGCTTACATACATCTCAAATAAGGAATACATTACCGAATACAATTCAGGAAGTCAACTTTCTGCCTCTGTCACGAAGTCCTAAGTAGTATAAGATTAATGGCAATCTATGTATTAGCTTAAAAGATCTCTCTGGAAAGCATGGTGAAAGTATTGTGAATTATGAGAACTACGTATTACTTCAGGATTTCCTGCAAGTCTCAAACTGCCAGATTTCCTATTTGTAAAAGAGGTAAAATGACAGCTGGCACGACAGAGATGACAAACTTCATATGATGTACGGGTCCATCATTCTACCCAATATAGAAGACATATATACATTATGGGAAGACAGTCAAATAGTATATACTGCATAATGTTCCATGCTCTTTTGAGAGGTAGCTGCCCAGTATAGTGTAAAACAGTCTAGCGTAAAAAGATCAAGTCAGATCTGGACTCCAAATTCCTTCTTGCCATTGACTTTGTAACCTTAAGATGCTACACATCAGGTTTTGGTTAAGCAGCTACCAAAAAAATCAAATGAAGTTTAAAAGCAAAAGAAAATATTATACTTTTTCATAGAATCGTAGAATGGTTTGGATTAGAAGGGACCTTTAAAGATCGCCTAGTTCCAACCCCTCTGCCACGGCCACCTTCCACTCGCCCTGTCCAACCTGGCCTTGAACACTTCCAGGGATGGGGAATCCACAAGTTCCCTGGGCAACCTGTTCCAGTGTCTCACCACCCTCACAGTAAAGAAATTCTTCCTAACATCTAATCTAAATCTCCCCTCTTGCAGTTTAAAACTGTTACCCTTGTCCTATCACTACACTCCTTGACAAAGGGCCCCTCCCCATCTTTCCTGTAGGCCCCCTTTAGGTACTAGAAGGCTGCTATAAGGTCTCCCCAGAGCCTTCTCTTCTCCGGGCTGAACAACCCCAGTTCTCTCAGCCTGTCTTCATGGAAGAGGCGTTCCAGCCCTCTGATCATCTTTGTGGCCCTCCTCTGGACTTGCTCCAACAGGTCCATGTCATTCTTATATTGGGGGCCACAGTGCTGGATGCAGTACTCCAGGTATGGTCTCACAAGAGCAGAGTAGAGAGGCAGAATCACCTCCCTTGATCTGCTGGCCACACTTCTTTTGATGCAGCCCAGGATGCAGTTGGCTTTCTGGGCTGTGAGGGCATATTGACAGCTCATGTTGAGCTTCTCATAAACCAACGCCTCCAAGTCCTTCTCCTCAGGACTGCTCTCAATCCATTCTTCTCGCAGCCTGCACTTGTGCCTGGGATTGCCCTGACCCACCTGCAGGACCTTGCACTTGGCCTGGTTGAGTTTTGTGAGGTTTGCACAGGCCCACCTCTCAAGCCTGTTCGGGTCCCTCTGGATGGCATCCCTTCCCTCCAGCGTGCCGACCGCACCACACAGCTTGGTATCATCGGCAAACTTGCTGAGGGTGCGCTCAATCCCACTGTCTGTGTTGCTGACAAACATGTTAAACAGAGCTGGTCCCAGTACTGACCCCTGAGGAATGCCACTCATCACTGGTTTCCACTTGGACATGGAGCTGTTGACCCCAACCCTTTTAGTGCCAATTCCTTATCCACTGAGTGGTCCATCTGTCAAATCCATGTTTCTCCAATTTAGAGACAAGGATATTGTGTGGGACAGCGTCAAACGCTTTGCAGAATTGCAGGTAGATGATGTCGGTTGCTCTTCCCTTATCCACCAACACTGTAACCCCGTTGTAGAAGGCAACAAAAGCCATCTTGGCTGGGACTGATCACCTCCTTATTTTCCATTTTTTCAGAATATTTAGCTCAAATTTTTGAGCTAAACAGCAGAAATACTACTTTTTATACAAGAGTGTTTGTGTTTTGGGATTTGCAGCAATTTCATGCAAACCTTAAGTGCTGTCAAATAAATCAAACTGCTAAATCACAATAGTAAAGAAAACAGCCGGGAAAAGGTCTCATTTGACCGTGCACATTATACTTAACTTCTGTTTGTTCTCTACTATAGTTGATTACTCAAACATACGCAAGTATTGCAGCCTTTTCACAGTACTTGGAATTTGGTCTACATCGTAAACAAAAGTTGCACTGACGCCTTTTAACAGGCTTCCAAATGATGAAATCACAGTAAGGAAAAACAAAAATATGTTCTTATCTTTCAGTTTGAACTTGAGGATAAACCTTTTCCATTGACAGTCTTACACACAACTGTTTGGCCCCTGGCAATGTGTCTAGACAATGTCTGTTATTTGTTTCAGTTCTGAAAGATATGCACTAAATGTGATGGTCATCACAAAAAAGCTCTTCAGAAAAAACAGGTTTAAAGATTTTTTAAATTTTCTACGAAAAGAAATTAGGTCTGCTTTGCATATTTCCTTTACACTTGAATAGTAAGAAATTATTGGAAGGGTGCTGGTCACAGCATCATAGCTAAATTGGTCCAAATATTAGCCATTCGCCAGGGCACAACAAGCAGGTACATTAGAATAGGAAATGAATACTTCAAAAATTACATACAAGAAGGTAGGGGTAATCAGGGCACATCTTACTTAGCCAAAACCTAAAAAACCCCATGAAAATAAAAGAAACATACTTAAATGTCTTGCTTCAACAGCATCATCGGCGACATACTCAAGTTCACTCATTTTGTGCAATCATACTACAGTCACATAATCCAGTACAATTTGTAAATTACTGAACTGGAGATACTTAATGAATTATCATTATGATAACACATGTTCCCTAGCTGAACACAACTACGAAAAATGAAACAAAATCTGGAGGAGGTATTTTAGATGCGAAGTCTATTACCTTCATTATTACTGTGGCATACATGGGATCTGTAAAGAAGCACAAAGGTGAACTAGAGACTGACTCTCAAAACTAGTATGTACAGTGAATACTTCAATTTATAAGATACTGTGGCAAAACCCAAAAATGTTGCAACCAACAGAAAAGAATTTAAGCCAAAATGAATGTGCTGATTAAAAATCCAACTGCAAAAAAGGGTAAGGGAAAGTATAATAGTAAACAGATACAGACGTAAGGATTTTCCTGAGCCAAAACCATGTTCTTGTCAAGTAAGAGAACCTTAATGAAAGACTTATCAGTAAGGAACCTTGCAGTAGTTTGAGCCACCAGCTTGATTCTGCAGTTGTTGAAACACTTAAAATTTTCATTTATGTCAAATGGATTTGCATAAGAAAACAATGCAAAAGTGGATACAAAGGTCCACATTCAATTCAAAATGTTTGCATTAAAGCATAACTTTGTAAAGGAAAAAAAATGAAAGTGTGCTTTCCTAAATGTGCTTTTTCATTGTAAACCAACATTTCTTTTTGAACAGTTCTTTAGCTTGGAAAATAATGATACTTTTTCTTTCAAATGTGAAGGAATATGTCAAGAAAACTTACAAAAAAATATTCATCTGCTGCAGCCATTACAAGGGGTATTACATTTCCAAATAAATAACTGAAGAACTTTTACTAGAATTTCAGAATTCAAAGGAAGAGACAGTATACTCTGCACTGCTCTTTGAATCATTTGCACTCTCCTTCATATACTCAGCTATTTTCCTTAAAATGCACACACATGAACTGAATTGTAAATTTGGTGCAGTGAATACCTTTAAAATAACCTGGTAAATCCACCTCTGTGGTCCACAACAACCCAACTTATGCTACACATTCCAATTTTTATTCTTTATAGGGAAAGGAGAATACTCTCACCACCATCAGTACAAAGTTGAGAGAGTAAGATCTTATGATTCTGGAGTATATTCTCAACAACTCCAAATATTTTATAACACTACAGACCGTTCTCACAGCTTACAACCTCAAATCTGAATATTGGCTTACTGTATTCAGCTTTACAGTCACACTTGTACTGTGATTACCTACTGACATCAATAAAAATTTCAGAAGAGCATTACAAATCATTGGGGTACTAGAAGTGACTGATGAGGCAAAAATAATGGTCTTTAAATATTTCACCAGTTTTTAATACAAGCAGTATTAATTAAACATCAAAAAAGAGGATAGCAGAGAGCATTAACACAGGTTTAGACTTTGCAAATCATTATAGAGAAGCTACTGCACACTATAATGCTGGCTACAGACTAGAACATGATTCAAACCCGTTAAATTCTACAGTTAAACATTAAGGTGTTAATACACTAATAGCCTTCAATTACTGACTGCTCTTCCACCTTTCAGGATAATATATTAACCATTATTTCCACTGCATCATTAGATGATCTATCGTGTACCGTAATCCAGCAGGTAGCATTGAAGCCAACACAACTGGCAGACGTGATGGAAAATAAACTCCTGTTATTGCAACAAATGAAAGATCTATGTATGTCAAAAGTGCATTAAAAAAAATAAACAGAAAAAAGACAGACATGAACAGCTTAAAAAAAAATATGTTTGTTTTTTTTTTAAGAAGAGCTTTATGGACTTGGAGTAGTCAGAGCATAAATATTTCAACCACAATGGAGCAGCTCCAGTTCTACCTGCCTCTATATTGTTGGCATATGAGATGACATTCATATAACTGATAATGTCAGAATCCAAGGAGCTACAGGCAGCAGGAGTAAAAGGTCCATGCCTGCTACAGAACACTCTCTGTCATAATCCATGCTGGAGCCTGAATCAAACAATTCTCCTGCCATCAACACACACTACTGAAATAAAACAGTGTTTCTTCTCCTATGGCTTCTCATCCAGACTACACATCATCTTCCTTGCACAGACAGTTAACCTGTCGCTTTGCATAGTAGAAGTCTGCATAAGAAAGCTAAGGATTTCATCAGTTGCCCAGCAAGAAGTTGTAAAAATCCAGGCTATTACATACAAAAATACATTAATTTTAAAACTCCAAAGCTAAGAGATTAAGATTTTAGAAATGTCAAAATAAAGGTAGACTGGGAAAGTTTGATTCTGCTACCTTCTGTGTGTGTCTCTTCACATCACACATGCACGCAAAATAAATACACGTTTTCCTTCAGATTAATGAGTCATTCAGTAGCCAGGGTGAACAACGCTCCAGGAAGCGGTTGTGGAGCACTGACGATTTATCCACAGTATACCAACCTTGTTTAGAGGAAGACGGAAGATGTTTAGTGAATGTTATAGGGAATTACAGTAAGGAGGAGTACACTCTCATGAGTTAAAACATTACTCTTTAGAAGGAAAAGTAGAATCTGTTTCTGTCACAGGGTTCCTACACAATGACAGTTACTTACAGAAGTCATACACCACCTTCCAACCTTCAAGTCATGTCACTTCCACAGAGACTGAGCAGGGCTATGAGACAGCCCTATGACTGAAGCTACTGAACATGTCCTAAAAGTCTTGACTAATTTAATATTGTTCCTGGAAAATACGACAGTTTGGAGTTCTGGTATGAGCAGACAGCATAGTTCACGTTGGATGTTCTCAGTCTCCTTTTTTCCACAGGATCTTTCAGAAGCAAATCGCAGCTATCCTGTAGTACAGGTGAACTGTTGCTGCATGCTGCTTCTCAGTGCCATCATCCCTAAGAAGGCCTTGGCCAACTCTCTTACATCTGACTGGAAATGTTCCCATCAAGTGAAAAACACAGCAGCTGGGAGAAGGGCTGCTACCATGGACATAGGAACAAACTGAAAATTTCTGGAGGCTTTGGAGAAAGTTAGGAGTGGCTCATTACTCCAACAGCAAGCAGTCTACTGAAGGTAAAGAGATCATAGGATACTTACCTCAGACTACAACCAAAAATTTCAGTTAAATTATAGTTGTGCCTGCCTTTATTTTCATGGTTCTTAGTTCAAGGTATCTAATTGGAGAAACACTGAAGATTCACACTTGCAATCGTGATCTAGCAATAGTTGAAGACAGTTCTAACAATAAGATAAGGAGGAGCTAATCGGATCTACACTGACATTTTTATCTCAACACACTAGTTGCTAAACATTAAGTAGCTGTTCTCCTTTCCAAATATTTAAAAGTAAAAAGCTGAGTAAGGAGGCAGACATACAGTTTAAAGGAAAGATGGGTGTTGGCAACATCAGCTGACTCAAACCTTGCCTGCAGTGGCAGTTCTGACACTTCATCCTGACAGTAATGATAGACAGAGAGAACCCAGATCTCTCACTGCGTTCTCTAAATATAGTAATATTGGCATTATGATGTGCTTCCACAGTAACTGCTTGAAAGAGTGACTGTCCCACTGCTGTGAAAATCACTAATTTCGAATTATTCCATGTTGATAGTTTGTCACAAGTTTTTTTGTTTGGTTGGTTGATTTTTTTTCTGCCTAGCAAAGAAAGAAATACTTATTTCCAACACACATCAATACTCTGCAGTCCTACTTTCTAAAGTATCTGGTCAAATTAGCATTTATTGTAAACAATGAAGCAAAGTAATCATCAAAACCTTCAGTTCATGTCACCAGTACTTGCTTTCACTCCCTGTTAAGAAATGGTATATTTAGTTTGCTTTTCTGTTTCTACTATCAAGATTACCGGTATAATTGGACTGCTTATTAAAACCCCAACACTTAAATAGCACGAAATTCCATATATTCATATCAAAGCAGTTTATCTGGAAATACTTAAATTTATTCCACAAAATAATACCTTAGGTATGGTCAAGAGTTTGCTACTTATTGTATTGTCTAAAAAGCCAGAACCTCTGTGTTGTATACAGTCTTCTACAACAACCCAAATCCTGCGAGGTCTTTCAGAGTGATAGGTGTATATTTACTACCTGGTAAAACAGCATGCAAAACAATAGTACATCTAAAATCACCTTTCCAAAATATAATCTGATCAGGCTTAGAAAGAGTGGACTTTCAAACTCTTGGAGAATTTTTGGAGAGAGAAGGAGGGTAGGAAAGTCAAAATAGTTACTGATACATATTCTCTCACAAATACTGTCAACTTAGACATTCGTTTTACCTTGAGAAGGTATGTAGGAATATTGCTGAAATCTACAGGCAACTTTAATAGGAAGCGAGCTGAGAATTCTCCAGTCTGTGGAAAAAAGATAACACTAATGAGACCTGGTGCCTAAAGCAGAACCACAAATTGAACACTCTGAGGATGAAATATTAACCAGAAAAATGTGTAAGAGCTCATGCCAAACAAAAGAGTTGAGATTTAAAACAACATTTCTCAATGGAATTACTAAAGAGGAAAAAAAATAATTTACAGATTTCAGATGTTATATGAGAAAACACTTCAAAACCATCACTGCCAGTAAGTCAACAGCAAAAAGTAGTCAGAATACAACAATGTGCATGACAAAAATCAGACCATACTTTGTTAGGCTCTAAATATAGATCTATCTTGGCTCTACTCATTTCCGGACAAAGGTCCGGCGAGACCTGCAAATGGTCTGAAAGCAAAGGTAAAAAACTGACAACTTTATAAGAGCATATAGATAAAATAGAGGCATCTTCACAAACATTGCAGGTATACATAAAAGAACTTGTGTTGAGTAAGGTGAGAATGTATCAAAAGTGTCTTCTGAATAAACAAAGAGGAAAGAACTGAAGTAGAAGGTTTTATATAATTTGTTTTCAGAATTATGTGACTATTAACACCTAGACAACTGTTCACTGAAATTTTGCCAAGCGTCCCATACACATTGCTTTTTTTTATGCATAAAGTGTATGCAAAGGAAATGGAAAGGATTTCCTTTCTGTTTCATACACTTCCTTAAAACCAGACGTTGTCCACCTGGTTATGAAGCAATGAAGTTGGCCCTTTTTGAAAAACAAATGCCTCCCTGATTTCCTCCATATTAATTTTTTGTCATCTCTATTTTTTAATTCAATAAAGTAGCCATACAGCAGCTATAGTTGTCATGTTGAATTAGCAGTACAAAAAGCGTTAAACATTAATTTTATGCAGTTAAGTACAAAATATTAGGACATCTTGAGACAAGGTAGCAAAACTTTTTTCAGTTTTAACACGGCCCGATTTTTGCACATATATGCTACTTAGTTACGTGATGACATACAATTTTTAAAAAACAGTACTTCGCTTTAACAGGCAATGGGACAAAGACAAGCTGTATGAATATGCAGCATTCATTCTCCCATGGTAACACATATGTACTACTTTACTTTTTCCTGACCATAATCATCTGTATCTAATTTTCACTTTAATATTTTAAATGTTTTGCATAGCCAGACAATGCGAGAAGAAAAATACTTCAAACAAGAAGTGTACAATACACAAATTTTAACAGAGTGCACGTGCATCTATGGTGAATGTGCCTATTGCAATTCTCATTAAGGGTGAATGTAAACACTATACTAGTTTTAAACAGGATCATCTTTATTGTGTATGCAGCTATACCTTGTGATAAGCAAAAGCCTGTAATACGTCTGAAATAATGGAAGCATCCTTTCTAGCAAATGCAGCAGAGACCCACGGAAGAGATGTAGAGAATCTTGACAGTGAACATGTTGCCTGGGACCATGTCCAGACAGCATCTGAATATCTCTAAGGATGGAGATCCCACAGTCTCTCTGGGCAATCTGTGGCAATGCTCAGACCCCTCAATACTCAAGGGCTTATAACCCACACAGATGTCAGAAGGGTACCGTTTAGGTCACTGCTTTACTACATTTACTACATAGTAGATGTTACCATAAGAACTCCACACAGTTATGGGGACAGCTTGCCAAAGACTACAACTCTTCAAGAGGAAAGCGTTCACAGTCAACTACACTGATATTGACAATTTGACATATGCCTTTGCAATATAGCCAGTACTTTTGCCTCCCCTCTCGATTAGCTGTGCTAATCCGTAAATTGCTTTGAGCTCAGCATAAAAGAAAACATGAAGGTTGTCACTAGCCATATACCACCAGACCACAAGCCTCCATAATCGTGGAGCCCACTAACTGCAGTGCATATTGATTGGCTGAATAAAATACTGAAGGAAAACAGCTTGCCAATACACAAGCCTGTCTGAGAAAGTACTGGAGGTCAAAGCCAATGGAAACTGGCTTTCCAAAATGAATGGTAAGCTGCTAAGCAGGACAGCTGAGGAATATAAGGGATTGGTTGCTAGGCACATTATTTGCTGTGGTACTGACATGAATTAAAACCGAGGAGGAAAAAACTCTACAGAACTGGATTCCGTCAATTATTTTATGCCTAAATTAAGGAAACATTTCACCCCAAGCAACTAAGCATATATAGAAAAAGATGCTGTATTAGGCAGATGGACAATAAGCAATGCTAGTACCAGTGCCAATTTGTTTCTTGGTCTATGTATCAGGCATGAACTACAGATAACTTATTCTACCTTCCAGTCACTAAACAAGAAAAAACAAGATCTTGAATGCAATCAAAACCTTTCCAACAGTACTTTGTCAGATATATCATTTGTCAAAAGGGTTTCTGTGACCCTTGTAAGGTCACCTACATGACAGTAGATTGTAACCCACCCTCCTACTGCCAGCTAGCTCAGAATTGGCCTTAAAATTTGTCCCTGGTAGTCACACAATAGAGGCAAAGTAATTGCACACAGAAACATTATGCAACAAAAAGTGAGCATACCTTAATTTAAAGCCAGACTCTGAAACCTCTCCTGATGACGCTACTTGTGAGGGTAGACACCAACTTTCTGACACTGCATTACTTATACATGGAGAAAAATCACCAACTTCTTGTGCATGTATAATACGAAAACTGCCCTGATGACAGTCAGGGCACTCACTTTTTATTTAGAGTGAAATGGATATTATAGACAGTGCTTGTTGTCTGGACTTAATTTCCAAAAAATGCCGTACAACATTTGCCATAAAATCCAGAAAGTTATTTCTGGTAAAATACCAAGTCTGATGAACAGAGATGGCCACTGAACAGATGAATGGCCTCTGATTAAAACATCAGCTGCTCCAAGACATACAAGTAAATACGAACTTGCAGCCTAGATCTTTTATGTCATTCAGTCAGTATTATTATGCAATGTATTACTTCCAAAAGCTGGGCAAGGAGCGGTCCCTGTCCATGGTGCTCACCTACCCAACCCCAACCAGCTGGTCGCAGCCAACAGGTCGAGCCAGATCCATTTCTGGCCACGGCACTGAGAGATTAGACAGTTAATGGGCATCTGTGTCAGCTGGTGCTCTGCCAACACAAAGCTACTAAGGCTAGATAATGTTTTGTCTATTTGTCTATAGATTTTGGAGATCACTTCATGAAACTGAAGGTACTGGAACAAAGGTATAAAAGCAAATTTCTGTTCCATTTTGGGACACAGCACTGAATTCAGGCCTCCTCTTCAAACTTCAAACTCATGCACTTAAGATGATTGCTTTCATAACACTGTGCAAGGTTCATTCATGGATGATTATTTCAGAAGTCTGCTGAGCTACTACCGATTCCTGAGAGACAGCAACGACACAAATTTCAATGACTTCTAGGCAGAGGACATAACATGCAGGTTACCTCTTGCATTTCAGATAAACACTGCTGTTATGCTGATCATCAAGACTAACAAGACAGTTGTAAAGGACTGAAAGGAGAACCATACAGGTTAGTTTCATAGTTTTGAGTTTTAAGACACGCGCAAACAAGCCTCTATCATGCAGATACCAGATTCATAGAATCTCCAAACAAAACCCTCAGAGTCTTCTTGATAGAGAATGTAAACTTTGAAAACAAAGCACACACTATAGAAACCTCAAATAGCTCCGCAATGATTAAAAGGATTTGCCTCAAAATGTATTTAAGATCTATTTTACTGGAATATTTTTAACTAAGCATTTCAAATGCAAAACAAATTTCTTTATTAGTCACCATAGGCTGAGGAAACATTCAAAAGGCTTTAGTAGATATGGCTTTTCCATAAAAAAGGGAAAAAAACCCTAGTTTTCTACAATCTTGAGTAGAATTTTGGCAGCTGCCAAAAATTATGACAAAATCTCAGTACGGTTCAGAAAGCCTTCTGCATTTAAATAAAACAGTCTGATGATACAGATGTGGCAAATTGTTTGTGATGCAAGCTATAGAGAATAACATTTAAGAACAAATTAATTTCAGTGAAATATTCTGATCTATAGACATAAAAAAAGAGATCTGAAATTCTCTGATGAAGAAAATTTTCTTGGTTTAAAATAAAAAAGCCTAGATGACTTGCCTAAGAAAAGAAAAGCAGATGAATATAAGTACTGTGAGTTGTAAAGTAAACAACCTTGCATCACTTAAAACTTCAGGATGGTTAAAGTGACATAAAGCTGAATTCTAGGCCCTGATAACCAGAATGCTGAATTTTCATCAATTTTCAGATGGCATCTATTTCAGAAGATACTGCTTTTGAAGGCCATTGTATCTTAAGAGCACGCTATTGCTGAAAGCAGGAGGGAGATGTGTTCAGCATAAACACAATTAGATATGTCCTGATGTATCTTACTCCAAACTTTCCATGATAAATACATTACTAGCTGAAAAGACCCATTTTTGCAAAGCTTACTCTGTGGCAAAGATCAGTTAAAAATTTTTTAAAAAAAAAAATCAAATCACACACTAACCAAAATGTCTACACTGCCAATAGCCTCATTTTAAAAGGCTGAGGTGGTGTACCTAGAGTGTTTCTACACAGCATGGCACATTTCCCTGGCAAAGGGTACTTCAGGAAACAGATAAGCCTGACTGTTGTATGAAGACATGGCCCTACAAAGTCACTTCTCTAGCCCATCTGACCTCCTCCTGTCCTTCTGCAGAAAATTAGTTGGGTCTTTTTTCCCCGCTTTCCAGTTTAGGTTCCTGAAACAATTCATCTCAGCTTAGACAAATGCCAGAGAGATACAGGCAGCTGCAGCTATCAATGAAATCAACTCAATTGTAATGTGGAATCACACCCTAATACATCCTACCCCTAAGCAGGCTGATTTGCCCAGGCGAGGTATCATAGCAACACCTGTTATTCTGCCTCTCAAATCTTCAGCGATAACTCACGCTTCCACATAACATTGAACTGTGCCCGGTAAATACTGCACTGACTTTTCAACAGTTTTTAAAGTTTTCATCTATAAATCAGATGAACTAACGTCAGGTTGAAAAACAGTTACTCACCAGGAAATCTGGGTCAACCAAGGTAGTGGAATACCAGTACAAAACAGGGAATGCAGAAAGTGAGCTGGAGTCAAATATAAGTTTTCTCCATTGGAAACATAAAGCATGGAGACCCACAGAAACAACTCAAGTTTTCCAAGGCAAGAGCTGTATTTATTAAAATGAAAGGATCACTAAAAGCATTTTAGCAGAAACATTCTTAATAGCTTACCCAGTTGTTTTTTTTTCCAGCATAGATTTCCATGTTTTCTCCATACTGGGGCTCTTCAAGTAAAGTCTGATATTCAAACATGAGACGAGAGCTTTCACGTAATCGACTGCACTGAAATTGGTGATACTGCTGCACAAGCTCTTTCACAACAAGCAGGAGGCATTCGGGGTTTGAAGGATTCCAAGAAGCTAAATTCTGTTGAATTAGAAAAGAACAGAGACCAAAATCGTTTGCAGCAACAGAAAGACAAGCACTCATACCAGAGGCACAGATGCATGGGGAAGCTTTGTGACAAAGCTAAACCATATCAAATGCAAAGGTTGTATCATGCTTTGGAAGAAAACCAGGTCAAACAGCAAAAGCAAACCTTAATGTAAAATAAGAGTCCATACAGGGACCTACCAGAAAACTGGTAACAGGGCTACTACCAGACACAGATAGGCCCAAATTACCATTCTGTTCTTCCCCAAAATTATGATGTTGCATCTGAGAACTTGTAAAGTTTGAATTCAAGAAATTAAAACTGATGAGAAACATACAGGGATCAGGTAAGTACAACCCCGCACAGTATCTGATCCAAAAAGCAGTCAGCCAAGTGAATATGTTAAATTAACAGCAACTACAGAAACTACTCTGCTCCACTATTCAAATAGTGGGTACAGTATTGACACCGGCGGAGCAAATGGGTTCTCTTCTGTTGCCTCAACCTTGTGCTTTACTTCACCTTGACTGTCTCTTCACTAGAGCTACCTTGACTCATCCCTGTAACACAAATGCCATCCGTACACAAGTCTCTTCAATGTGCCTGGCAGAAGCTTTTATTACAAGTTGACTGTATATGAAGAAACACAGTTAAGAGAAATAAAAATGTTAATACAATGAAGATAACTGTGTCAGTAGCACAGTAGTGATGTTATCTCTCAGTTTAACTACTCTCACATTGGCTGAGAGCAGTCTTCCATGCACAGTAAGATTTACTCAGGAGGTTTTCTGTGTTACAAACCATACCTAACATGATCAGTGTTGCATGCCTACATCTGGTTGACCTAGAATGGATTTATGTTAAGGGCAGATGAGAACTCACCCTGTACTCCATGCTGATAGGACATGAGACAGTTCTGATGCAAAAGCCCACATGCTTTGTGCTGAAGTCCTCAACAGGTCTTGATACAAGCTCAGGGCATGTTAACATCGTCATGCAGCTTTTGGTCAGCTTTCAGTATAACCAGTATTATTCTGAATTTCTGTATGTCACATGAACATATGACAACAACCTAGCTGCAACGGGTTTTTAAATTCTATGGATTGTACATTTAACATTAAGATCCTTAGAACTGGCAAAGATGTCTGTATTTTACAAAAAACTCAATATAGTAGCTTCAAATAAAATTACTTAGCAGTATCTGAACCCAAAGTGGTTACTTTTGTCCTGGAAGTTGCAAATATTTCATTAGTAAATTATATGCATAATTTACATTCTTTGGCAAGGACATGAAAAGCATTAGCTCTTTTTTACCTTGCAGTGGAAAAACTGCTTTGGTATGCACCATTTTCTACAATGAAAGGACAGAAAACATTTCTGTGCTTTGAAGAAGCTAACTTAAGACCGCCTTGTATTCAAACACATAAAAAATTACGTTCTTAACCTAGGTTAAGTAAATGAATGAAGCTGGATAAAAATCAAGTCCCCGAAAATATACAAGCTATCCATATTTTGTGTAACACCAAGACTAATAAATACAAGTAAACAGGTTGCAAAAGAGGTTGTCGAGTCTCTGTCCTTGGAGATACTCAAAACCCCACTGTACAAGGTCCTGGGCAGCCTGCTCTATCTGACCCTGCCCAGGCAGGGGTCTGAACTAGGTAGATGGTCTCTACAGGCTCTTTCCAACCTCAGTTTGATTTTTTTGATTCTGTGAAGGGGTTTACAAAAAACTCAAACAGAAACAGAGGCTCTTATCCAGGTAAGACTCCATAGTACTGACCCGAAAAGAAATTAGAGAGATGTGTACAAATTTTATCATCTGATACTCTGGAAAGGCAGATAGAAAGATTAATCAATTATTCACCAGGCACCATACCCATACCATCAGCTGTACAATGAAATCTAGTCGTAGCCTAATCTCTAACTATGTGGCTATTTCTTTTAAAAAGGCTTATAATTTTTATTGTATCTGATGACTGTAGTTCATGATATATCCCTTTGGAATGGTTTTATACAGACTTCAGTATGTGTGTATGATGACTTAATACTTCAAGCATTTATCTTTACACAACTTTGTATTTGTTTCCCTCCATATTAAGATGTTATCAAAATTAATTTCTCATTTTCAGCATCATCACTTAAAACACACAAACCAAATTTGCCAGCGAAAGCAACATGAAATATCTATTCCTTCCTTGAAAATCTTGCCTTTTTTGCAGGAAAAAAAAAAAAAAATCTATAATGTTTACTAAGGCAATTTTATCTCAAATCTCACCACATGTTGTTTTTCCTGAAGTTCCCAATCCTGGAGGGGATCAATTTTAAGAGAAACTCAGCTACATTCTACCCATCCCCTCCAACCCTTCTCATTTAAGTTAATACCTACCAGAGAGGCAAAGAAATCTGTGTATGCACTATCTACACACAGAAAAGAGAGACAAAAATAAAAGAAATACAATCTAGGAATACAATCCTTTTCCTGTCTCATAAACATGGTTTTTAGATCACTGTCATGACTTTCAGCAACACGATTCATGGTTTTTGAATGACTATGGCTGGCAGCGCTGCATTAACTGTCTATGTATTGCTCATTCCTGTGATTAGAATGAAAAACATACATTTCTGTCATACATAAAGAAGAAAATGGTTGGGGGAAATTCATTCAGAATTTTCATTCTCATTCTTCAGAAACATAGACATTGTTCTTGCTTTGACAAAAAAAAATTATAATCTTAAGAGTGTGGATGGAGCACTTAAGGGAACATTTACCTCTACAGTACAGACTTGAAAAAGCCCTCATGTTTATATGATTTACAGATTCACCCAAGACTGACAGGCTCAGCTGAAGAAACACAAGAGGACATAACTGCTGATCACGATTCGCTTTGTTTTACATGGATGAATGAACAGTTCAATGAACAGCTACAGGGTTAAACTGTACTACTATTCTCCTGCCCACTATGATTCTGGTAGAAAGGGCTGCCCAGCGTGGCTAAGATACTATCCTTGAACCTCTGCCTTTAGAAGCTACCACAGTGTCACAGACTCCACATTTGACCATGACTTGAAGCAGAAGTACTCTGTTGTTTTTTGTCCTAGACAGTAAGAACACCTATTAAATGGGAATATTACCACTGCCATATCTTAAAAGGTAAAATATATTCCAGAGTAATTGGTGAATGGTCAGATACTAACACGGTTCGCACAGGTTCCTCAAATACATACTACAGAGTGACTGAAAGCCTTGTTCCACCTTGTCTGCCATCTACAGCTGATAAAAATTTCTTCCAAACTGGAACCCATTTAAGCTTATATGATTCTACAAAATACTAGAGAACATTTTACAGGTAGACAGCGTCTTCTAGGAAACACATTTTGTATCATGCAGTCTGAAACCAGACTGTGTGTAACCTTAAATTTCCTGTTCCCAAGCTGCTGCTCAAATAAAGCATTTCCAGAAAGCCAGAGGATGTAATATGCCAGTACATATTGATATCAGCCAGACAAGTGGGAATAACCTTTCCTCCTAATGACACTGGTATAACACAATAGAAATGTTCTGTCAAAGGAAATGACCAACAATATTTTAATAACTGACCTAAATGCAACTGAACCTTTTGTTTTTTAAATAACATTACACTACAGAACAAAAAAAGAGCAAGAGGAAATCCATTGTCATTTGTCCAGCATGGAGCTAGAGTATTGCTCTCTTCAAAGAATTCAAGAGCACTGCATCAAAACACTGTTTATGCCATCTTGCCTTAAAGCTACAGAAATTAAAATGAATTATTTGACTGTAGGATCTTTATTAAATACCTTTAATTCAGTAACTAAAGATTCAAACAAAGTATGAACTGATTATAAAAACAAATCACCTGGAGAAAAATTCAACTACCCACCCAGTACATGTATCAATTACAGCAGATTCTCACCGATTAAAGGGTGAATATATGATGGTTACACAAATTTTCTGTAACGCAAGTTCTGATTTAAATAAACATTAATTTTTAACTTTAGAATTATATTATGGTACTGCTTGCTATTTGGAAATTGGCCATCACATTTCTAGACATTGTGTTAACTTTGCAGAAGTGCTGTTCTTTTCAGAAGATCTAAATTTATAAATTTTAACACAAACACTTCTGAATACAATGACATATTTATGTACGACATTTCTTCTTACATATTTTTAAGTGTTGCTAATTTGCCCTAAGCACTAGGTTCATTCATATGAAAATACTTTAAAACCATTTTATTGTGATTCAATTTCACCAGTATGCCAAAATACATACTACATTGTTCGCTCGGTTTCAAACAGTACCTTCTTTAATTTTCCTTCTTTTTTTAAAATCAAAGTCAAAGTAAGCAACTACCTGTAACATACATTGTTGAAACCTAACTAAAGCAGAATCTGATGTTTATCAACTTGATCCCTTGTAGAATGTCCTGATCATTGCAATTTCAGCATTATAATGATTCTTCTGAGAACATGCAAGGATTTGTCAATGAGTAGTGCCCATGCAACGGTAAATTGACCTCCTTCTTTAGAGATAAAGGACCTTCTAAATAAAATTTTAGTTAGCAATACAGAATTGTATATACTATTAGAATTTGGAAGTTGTTTTAATAAGCAAAATCTCAAGCTCAAGGCTTTGGTGCAAAAAGGAGTAGCAGCCTGTGAGCTTCATTTTCTGATTGCTTGCCTGAAGGCTGTATTCCAACCCTAGACAATACAGCCTTTTAAGAAATAGTATTTTAAAATATTTAAAACATAGAAGAACAGACAAACCTCCAGCGTTTCTGTGTTCCATGGCTCCAAGTTTTGCTACAAAACTCAGATCTTGCATAAGAATTATGCTCTGAATGCAACTTCAAAATTATGAGTTTTAGTTGTTACGGCTTCAGAAAAACCCTGGAAACACGAAAACACACATAACCTCAGCTTCTACAGCCAGACTGTTGAAGCCTGGCAGGTATGAAAAACCCAATTAAAGAAATAACCAGCAAATATGTATACAGCAAAGACTTGTTGCTTTCTGCAGCAAATTTTCTCTCAAAATTTCCTTCTGCTCTGCTCACCTTCAATTTTGTCCCTGACAAAATTTATACGTTTACATCATTTTACGAAAATGACATGCATGCTGAAAAGAGTTTTTTATCTGAAATTGCTATAAAATTGCAATTAAAATTAATTTTATAGAAAAAAAAATGAGACCACTGACTGGAGTACTGACAAACTAGCTTACATATTTCACTCAATAAATCTTTTCTAATTTCAAATGAGATTTCTGCAGACTTTCCAGAGAGTTAATCAAATTTTACAGAACAATCACTAATGCATTTAAAATAAAGAAATCCAGACTTGGATCAAATTCCTTGTCTTGTTTGCCAACAGATATCTTTAAGGGAACTCTGCAGTGCAAACTAAGTTACTCAAAAGTTAGCCAGCTAGACTGAAAGGGGCCCACTGTACAACAATATACAAGTATGAATCAACTCAAACTGTGCATCTGCAACTACTTCTTCATTCATGTGCATCTCACGTGAAGGCTTACGTGCCCACCTCAGATTGGTTATGATCATGTTTAATGTTATCATTTTTTCAGCATATTATGGAAGAACTTACCTGTCATTTCTGAGCAAACAGATGGAGGCTCAATTAAACAGTTCTCTTCTGTCTAGACACTGTTCGCATGGTTCTCCATAATCTCCACTAGAACTAGGAACAACTCCACACTTCAGATCTTAATTTCAACCTTTTAATTGTCTTTTGGCTCAGCCATACAACAACTTATCTAACTTCCATTTTCTAAAAAGGTAAATTGTTACCTCATCTTAAGCAGTTTATTTTAGTAGCAGGTTTAGTAGCATCAGAAGACCACTACGTATTTTCTTGTGGACACAAAAGCCTGTTAATGTCATCTGTGACTGGCTAATCCCCATTTTTCCAGCTAGGGAATGAATTCAAAATGGTCTACAGGAATAAATTCGAAATGGTCTACAGGAAAAGTAACGGAACAAGACCTTCCATATGATAAAGACCAGATTCCAGAACCATTGTTGCCCACAGTTGTAGCTACTGTCACACAGAAGATGGCCAATTACTATTTGCCTATCTGTGAGTAAGCAATTCAACATAAGGAAGCTGAATATTATTTTGTGGCAGAAGCTTCCCTGGCAATTGCTAACTTTTCCTCATTATTGGACTAAGTTTCAGGAAAAGGTCTCTGAGAAAATACCTATCTAGACCTTAGAGTAATTAAGCAATAGCATGTACATCTACTAATTTTGCCCTCCACCTCACGCCGTGTAGCAATATAAATAGAAAAATAATATTCAGTTATTATACAGAGACTAGTAGACCATAGGCATCCATTAAAGTGTGTCTACATTAGAGAAATCCAAAGTGACTCAGGAGATCTATTCTGAAGATCTGCCAGATAGCAATTTAAACAAGCTCACCAAAGAGCGTAATTTTCACTAAGTATAACCCCACAGATTTTGTTGGGGTGCAAAGTTAATTTGGAACTCCCTGGCTCTTGGTCCCGTCACCCGACAGGAGGTGGCTGCACACTAAGTGAACAGTTTGACAGGGGAAGTTTTTTGGACCATCAGACATGACCGAAGTGTTGAGAAAATCAATTCACTTACAGTATATATAAAGAGGCAGAGTAGAGATATTATAAGGCCACCCACAGAGTGCAATTTAAGCCATTTCAACAGTACCTCATTTAAATGAATAGCAATGACACCAACTGCATTTCAAAAAGAGACAAAGAAAATTTGCAGCCAGACAGTATCAGTCTTAACGAGATCTTCTTTGAGGTGAGGCAAGTGAAAAACCCTCACAAAGTAGCTTCTCAGCCCTACTAGCAAAGACACGCAGAATTTAGCATTCCAAAGTAGCCATACTATTCGACTTTTGGCAAAGAAACCACATTTAAGTTTTGTTCTGGAACATTTTGTGCTTTGCAGTCTTTCCTTGATCTTTCCAGAAAGCTAATCAAGAGCCTGTGCAAACTACCCAGTGTCCATGATTACCTATTCCCCCTTTATGTTTTCAGAACATAATGCACCTTGTGTTCCATAAGCAGCTAATTCACAGCCTCCTTCACAGGTTACTGGATTATTTCATAACTCCAGGCAATGTCTGCAGCAAACTATAATTCCACGCTATCAGAAAGAAAATACGATAACAATTTCTAATTGATCTGAAGTTGTTTTTCTTTGAAATGTGTTTAAATATCCAGGTTGCCAGAATATCTTCCAGGAATGTGATTTTAAAGAAGACAGATTGTAACTGTTTTTCCTGGCTATACTACAGGAAACAACAGCAAGATCTTATTTTAAGTTAGTGTACTTTTATATTTCTAAGCAAGAAATTAACTTTCACGAGAAAATGTCAGTAAACAAAACCGCCCAAGCCCGTAACAGTCGTAATGCATTTCTATAGCATCTTTCAATCCATAATTATCACAAAGAATAATGTAAGTACAGATTTGCATTTTGTTTATATCTCTGCACACCACATGCACAAAACTTGCATCCTACAGGGGCTTAAAAATCAGTATCAATGTAAGTTTTTACCTGAAATGAGAAAGATCGCACTGTAACATCAGCACTTATGCTCCACATAAATACAGAGGAGATACGGGTCCAGTGGTTACAGCATTAGTCTGGAATGAGCCTTCATGGGCCACCATGGGGAAATTGCTCACAGAAAAAGGCACAGGATAATTATCTGCCATATGCTCACATCTTTCTATCAACAGATATTTTTCACAGTATTTGCAGGGCTGGAGTGTTATAACAACTTCAAAGGCTTCGGTTTCTTAGCAGCCAGCACTTAAACATCCTACAGGCTGTAGTTTCAAATCAATCACTGTAAACCTACATGCCATCTACTTGTCATCTTATTTTCACAGGTTCTTCATACCCCCCTCCCCCAAAGCACCACTGGAACAACTTTCTGGAGTGATCTGCTTGAAATGATCATTTTTGGGCACAAGCAAACATCAAAACTTAACATTACATAAAAACAGTTAAACTCAGGAGCACTTTTGTCATGGCAAATACCATCAAAGAACTTACAGACCTTGTGTACTTTACTATTGTGTGCACAGCTATTGTGTGTAACAGATGAAAAGTTTGCATAAAGCAAAGCTTGGGACAGTTAGTATTTATTTTATGTTTTATTTTTAGTGAGAGCCTGTGAAAATTGGATGCAGAAATTACAATACCTTATAAAAGCTTAGCTGAAATCTCAAATACCTGAAGGCCTTGAATTAGCATGAAAATACAGAGGAGGAAAACAACATATTAAGAAATGAATTCTGTTTTCAGAAAAGCATCTTAAATTTTGTATAAAATTATTTTCCTTTTTTTCTTCCTCTGGCCACACAGCGTGGTTCTTGATTAACGATCTCATCATACCCAAGGCGACTCAAAAACCCCAGCAAATCTGATACACAAAGAACACTCTTCTGCATTCACCTAGCATAACCAGCATAATTCACCGAGCATCACTGCCTCTCAAGCACTGGTCACCTGAAAAAGGAGTGAACTTAACTTCCAATGATTCCTACACATTACTCCTATGCCCTGCTGTAGGAGCATTTAAGAGACAGCTGATCTTTGTACATGAGGGGTGCTCTGGAGATGCAGAAACTGTGAAGCTGAGCACAGAAAAGCATTTTTAAATTCTGCATTCTTACTGAAAAAGTCTTCCTCTTTCTCCCACAGAGCTCTCTTACAAGATAAATCAGACCCTTACAAGCTACAACTGCCTAGTATTGAGAGAGTACAATACTGTCTAATTAATCTCCTGAAGTCTTGGCACGCATAAGTATTTCTTGTCCTACTTTGCTAAGTGATTAGAGCAAGTTTTGTTCCTTTCCAGACCTCCCAGCACACCTCTCAGAAAGCAGATGGTACTTTTACCTGTTCTGAGAAGGAATTTCTTAATTCCCTCAGCACGTATAAACCCCGGGATAGAGAATCCAATGCACTATTCATTAGTTAATCCATGTGAGTACACAGTGCTTTTTCCCCTTGGGAGTCTGTTACCAGAGGCGTACATATTTAACTAGACATGGCAAGTAAAAGGGAAAAAAAAAAGCATGAAGAAAAGATTCATTTCAACACATGACATAGACACATGCATCATTTACCTAAAGACTTCCTCATCATGAACTGATGGTAGCGTAAACAGGCCCCAACTCTTCAGACCCTGAGTGGACCAGAGAACAGACCACTGTCTCAATGTTAATGCTTTATCGCAAGCATCCCTTTTTAAATCGCAAGTCTTTCAATCTTATCAGTTCTTGGGGTTTTTCCTTTCCTGTCCAAACAAGTAATTTTAGCTACAGCCAAAGAGGCAGAACCTTCACAGCTAATCTTTTGGACAGCATCCACTAACATCCCTTGAGATTTTATAGTTGGGTGGCACATGCAGAACTGCTTTCTTCTAACCATTTTTCCCCCTGCCAAAATCCCATAAATTAAAATCAATATATCACATGGTGGATCTCACTGGCCAAGCAGTATTTCCATCTTTATTTTCACTTTTGTACTATATGAGAGTTTATAGGGCCTTGAAAATACAGTCCCTAAAGAAAACATTTACAAGATACCATTGTGTAAGTCGTAAAACACTGGAAATCCAAACTATTTCCCTACTATAGCAGACAAATTGATGCAAATTAGTTATCTCTTCTCAAAAAAAGCAGTATAAGAAAAGAACACTCATTTGGTTCCTTTATGCAAGTAAAAGCTGTGTCTCTAGGAAGACAGGTATACAGCAAAATTAACGTACAACTGTATGAACACTAATACAGCAAACAAAAGACAGAAGATGTTGACTGAATTTGAACTATATTTCTGTAATTATCTTTTAAAAAGCGCAGATATGCCTGAGGATCCGACATGGAAGACAGCAAGGAAACACAGATATAAAAGCATGTAAAGAAGGAGTAAAACAAAGATAAGTTTTTAAACAAATACAGGCTGAAACTTGGACCAATAAAAAGAAAAGAAAAACATAGCTTGAGCCCTCCTCCATTCCGGGAAATCAATAGATCTTCTGAATATTACCCTGAGTGCAAAGACGCTTCTTTGCCCCAACAATATCTTCTGAAGGAAAGTACCTGCAGGGTGGGTCTCAAACTTAAACTAATCCCACTGGAGAATAGTACAATTATAAATTATAACAGAATTCACAGTCTAGCATTTAATCAAATATGAAACTGCATTACCAGACAGAATGATTATTTCTAACTGACCTTCTGTGATCAGTTAATTTAAAAGTCTGTTCTGCTGGCATATTCATAAGCAATGACCAACTTTCTCTACGGAAAAATGAATTATCATGGCTCAACAACTTGAATTCAATGGGCTTACCACATTGAATTTAAATGTATTCTCAATTCAGGAAGACTGTGCTAGATTTGATCTTTTATTTTTTTTTTCCCCAAAGGAAAAGGGAAAAAAAAAAAAAAGAAAACCTTGTAAATGTGTTTCTAGGAAGCTAACAAGTTGTTGCCTTCAAGCCAAACCATTTCTTACTGTTCTAGAGCTCTTGTGAGGAAGCAGAGTATATTGTGCCAGTACCATTACACATCAGGGCCAGAATCCTTTAATTTTATGCCAGTTTCTCTAATAATAACTCTTTTCCAAATTTTAATAAAACATTGCTCAAGTTAAGTATGATTAGATTTTAATTAACTGAAGCAAAAAATACTCATAACTACATTATGAGTTTGCTGGTTCATATTAAAGAATTATCAATACCAACATTATTATTTCACTCCCAGACTTC
Organism: Larus michahellis; assembly: GCF_964199755.1. Taxonomy (NCBI): domain Eukaryota; kingdom Metazoa; phylum Chordata; class Aves; order Charadriiformes; family Laridae; genus Larus; species Larus michahellis. Next base: position 36,188,023 of record NC_133898.1, read on the forward strand.
CAAATAAGACATTCTGCTTTCATATGTCCAGCTTGGGACACCCAGCTTTATATTTTTGGTTTACACTAACGATGACTTGAAAGTCAATAAGATGCTGGAATTCATTTTGCCACCCTTACCACTAGCATGGTCATAATTTCCTGCAAAGCAGGTATACTATATATACATATAAACATATGAACACATTTAGCCATCAGTGTCTAGTAATTGACAATCAGAAGTTAGGCTGCAGCATGCATTTTTCCTCCAATGTGACCCCATACACCTGAAGAGTCTTTTGTTTGCTCAATCCTGTTGCTTCCTCAGGCAACCATTAACGACTACAGAGAAAGCTGTGCTTCTTGCAGGAAAAACTGATGCCTATCGAATATACTGGGAAGAGACGGTGAAGGAGACCAGGGCATTACTAGATCAATCTGGCCACAAGAAAGCACTGCTGGCACAGAGGGGCATTCACAGTGTTAAGAGCAGCGTAGTATACTGAGAAAATCTGAGTAAGTTCCAGTTTCCTCCAAGCGCTTTCTAAAACTATCCTTCTCACAAAGTCTAGAAATCCTTCTAAGAGTTCCTACAGAGAAGGAATAACAGTAATACACCCTGATGATAGAGGGGATAGCACTAGATGCACATGTCTTTGAAACAGGTAGTGGAAGAGTTGCCAGGTGTAGCTCCTTAAAGGAGACATAGTGAAAAGTCTCTGAAAGTGGTGAAAGTCTCTGAAAACTGACAGAAAAGATGAGGCAAAGGAGCAGCTTCTGAAAACATTCAGGAACGTGAACAAGTAATGTTGGGAGGGAGCACGTCACAGACCCAGAGTCATTGCCTACAAGAATAATCGCAGATTCAGTGGCTCCAACTATGCCCTGAAGAATATCCAAAGGCCTTCCCCCTCTCCGATCCCCACCCTCCCAGTTTGTTATCTAACAAACACACACAGTTCACAACCTAGATTTTTTTTTTTTTTTTTCTCTTGTTCATGGTGGTAGACTTTACTTATGCTTAAGGCAAGATATATTAGTACAGGGTACTAATATAGACTGACTGTATCTCTGATGGGATATTCTCAGAGCCTACATAAGTGGATTGGAGGACCATGAGATGTTGAAATGGGCTTCCAAAGGAAATATTGAAACATTTGGGGTGACTGTCATAACGAGATCAATTGCCTAGCACTATTAAAGTTAAGGAGTTTGCACATAAACTCAGGCAAACATCCTGGAGAACGGGAAGGAACATCAGGAAGATGGAAATAGAGACTATCTAACTCCATAAGTAAATTTAAAAAACCCATAAAATTAAATAAAGGCGTTTAAAAACCAAAACAACTAAGCCTGAAATGCATTTAGATTTCAGTCATGCAAGGGTCCCTTGCTGAACAGCATAAAAAGAAAGTATATTGGCAAAGCTACCTAACAGAACTTTGACTATATATAGAGTATAGGTTTAGGCACAGCCTAAGCTTTAGTTTGGGTACTGACTCACTGACAGCTTGCTCAGCTATTTTTCACACCCAAGACAGGATGCCAGCTTGTGCCACCTCTAACCTTTCCAGTCTCCAGAGACCACAGGGTCAGGGAAGAGTGAGGCTGCAAAGGTGAGCCCGCAATCCCTCCTGCCACGCAAAGACTCTGGTCATTAAGAGACAAGCGATGATTTTGCTAGTGTTCATACTGCGGTGAGGTATTACCTAGCTATATAAGTGCTCCTTCTCCACTTACCAGAACTTCAGGATATGCCTCTCAATTTTATACTAGAGGAGCATAAGAAAGAATAGTCATCCAGACATGCAGTTTGGTTCTAGTAGAGAGATAGCACTCTTAAGCCCAGAAGCAACTGCTGTCCACCTAAGAAATGAGTGAATTCATTGAGAAATCAGATTAATTCAACATGAATTCAAGAGAAGATCCAGAAACTCAGAAGGCTAGTGCTCTGGGCTCGTGTATAAGCTAAACAGACGTATCTTGAAAGAAACATAAGCCTAAACAGCCTTTACATATTCTGGTCCAACCTTCTGGCCCATCTAACTGTATAACTATGAAAAAGTTGGTCAAACTCAGGTGACAACTGAAAATAATTATTATATTTTTTAATACATGAAATAATTTAATACATGAAATACACAAAATATGAATGGAAAGCCATGAAATATCTTTCCCCCTATTTTGCTAGTGCACAATGATTAAGTCTGCCATCACATGCACATTAGTTAGTATGGCAGAAAAACATTTTCTTCCACTTTGCCATCCTTCAGTCAAATGATCCATGCACATTCCTAATGTTCTTCTAAAACTAGTACTTCCTGGACTGAAATACTATATTTTAAGAGGTAATATTCTAGATTTTCCATATTCTAGGGAGAAATTACATTATCAGAGAAGCTTGTGCCAAAAACCAAAAGGAAGTATTTCCCCCCAAGCCCTCCAGAGAACTAATGGAATTAATTCTGCATTCTACATTAGCAAGATTTAAGTAAGAAAGACAAAACTGTCTGGCTTAGTGGATATCTTCTTCCCTCAAAACTAAACAAATAGTTTCAAACTGTAGAAATTTTTTCAATTTCTGGATTTGGTAGGCAAAAAGTCCAGCCAAAATGTTGTGATTAACTAAAGCAGAACTTCTGACCTCAGCATATTCTCTCTGCTTACACTTTGAGATAGGAAGCCAAGTTTTGTAAACTGTGCTAGGAAATGTTGAAATTTTAGAAAAAGAAAGAGAGGTAAATATATACAATGATTTTACAGGAACAGAAAATGACAAAATAATACAAGTAGCTAACTCGCTCTCAGACCTATAAATATTAATTCTAGACAAAGAGGACAAATAAAAGGGAAAGGCTAGAAGACGAAATCAAGGAGAAAAAGTAATTTCCCAATGTAGAAAGGCCCTGAAGGAAGAGGAGATGGAAAGATGATAGGAAACACTTGTTTTCTGTCCTCTCTCTTGAATTCTTTCTGCTGAACTGTTTGTATAGCCACCATCTTAACCACCCAGCCACACAGACAAAAACTCGCTCTCGGCACTGTATGACTTCTCAGAAGGACCTCCTAAATGCTGGCCTCACACGGGCTGTAGTCAAGCTGGCCAGGCTCCCCCAGGAGAGAATTCCCAGCCAGAATCCTCTTTTTGGGATTTCTCATTTTAAACCCAGTGCAAGCACAGCAAAAATAAAAGGCAGAAAACCTGTGCCTGGTTTCTGACACCCCTTGCTAGCTAGGTCAAGAAAACAAATGAGGATTCACTGGGGAAACTCAGTGTGGAGCTCAGACACCAAAACCAGACCAAAATACATCCAAAATTAGATTCTTTGAGGTCTGGCTTAAAGAGGAACGTTGTACTGCCATAGCTCTACCGTTTGAAAACATGGACAAAATGTATACCATAAATGCCAACAATACCAGCCAAAAGGTCCTTCTGCTGGGAAAGCTCCTGAATTAAAGTAATTCTTCTGATGATATAAAATGTGACTTTGTCACCACTTCCTATCCATACCAGATAAACCTCAGCAAGGCCTCAGTAACCATATGCATATAAAGAACCTAAACGTATATACAGGTTATCATACATATGTGTATATATATGCAACACATATACACATCCTCCATATATACAAATGGGTAGGATCAATATAGAAGGACAGGAATAAAAAGTTTTCAGAATTCATGTTTGTTTTAGACAATTAAACACTAAGTAGCACTGGATTATAAATAATCAAAAGACATCTTGACGTATAAAGTCAAGACATAACTGAAAAGTGAACACAAAAAATGTGAATATAAAGATGTTCAAAATAAGAAAAAAATTCTAATAAAATGCAGGATCCTGCATTCTATTTCACTTAAATTCCCCAAGTTCAATTGAAACCAAAGTAATTTAAGGCTTTCAGTACAAGACTGGTACGTTAGGGGTCCAAGAATGAAGTCTTCTACTGCCATCCCAAATAGAGCAAGCTGAAGAGACAGCAATGCTAAAATAATTCGAACTTACACACACATTTCCCAGACAAAGAGAACCCACTGCTACGACTTTAAAGTCATACTCTGAAAACCATCATGTTCATTGCCCTTATGTAGGGGCTTTCATACTAGAACACATAACATCTGCATCTTTGCCAACAACACAACAGCCATATTTTTTAAGAACAAAATAGTTAAGATGGCATTAGCTAACATAAAGGGTGTTTCGGCTTTTTGTAGCTACTCTGAGCATAGGAACAATTGATGCTGTTAAACATCTGTCTCATGGACCTGATAGTAAATGAAGAACAATTACGGGAGAGGGGGGTATTTAAAGGATCTCTTCACTACCCATTAAAAGCTAACTCAACATGTCAACGATAATAATGTTTAAGATTTTGAACACAGCCACAGAAAACAATACAGCCTTCCTGACAGTCATCATATAGCCAAATGATAAATATGGAGTCTAATAACTACAAATACAAGAATAATAAAACATTGCTTTACACAAGATATAGAGCATGACAGCCAATACACTTGAACAGCACAACTAGCTGAATCAACTCCACAATTAGAGTACTCAGTATTAACTCAGTACTCAGTATTAACAATTAGACAGGGGGAAACAATCTTCCCAACCCTATACACTGGCATGAGAACTGCAGTGGCCCATTATCCAAAGTTCTGTGATGGTAATACCCTCCTCCCACACGACTGCAGCACTGAGTATTCCCATATATACCAGCCCACAAGGACACATTCAACACTTACTGGGTTTCAGGAAATGCTACTGTCCTCTTGCCTCCATCCCCACTAAGGCTAATGGAGCCTTTTCGATAGCAACGGGTGGGCAGAATAATTCTGGGGAGACTATCTGGAGACCTGAAGTAGGATGCTAAAAAACTCAAATCCTTAAATTGACAGTTAGCTTGCATATACTGCTATTGTCTGCTCTTTGCCAAACAGAATATACTTCAAAATCATTGGAAAAATGGGGTTAACGTTTTGCATAAGCACTTCAGTTATTAACTGGCTCACATTAACAATCCACTAGGCTAACATAACAAACAATTCTTGTTACTCAAACTGGCGTCATTGTAATGAGCTCCAAATTAATCTCATCCGTACACAATCACTAATCTTGTTTTGTGCCAACTGAATTTTTAATCAGAACGGAGTGAATCATAGGTTGTTTTTAAAATACATTTCTAATACTTGTCATCCAAAATGAATAAACACTAGAGCAGGGAAGAACTTTTCTATTTACATTCTGAGAAGCTGATTTTATTTGTGCATACTACACACGAAGTATCAAATGCATACAATAGGTGAGGACATTTTTAATGAAAATAAAAAATAAATACGTTTATTTCTAATAATGCTTTGAGCATGAACAGCATTCACCAACCTACAGAATTTAGCCCCGACTGCAATTAAAACTTGATGACAAAGCAAAATAAGAGTTGCCCCTCTGTTGTGTTGCTCCTCAATCTCTACATCATTCTAGAAGATCAGAATACACACAACCAGACCCTACAACCAGCAGAGTAATTACTTCTGATAAGGCATATAACGAAGCAGATTTTGCAGTGCTGAACTTGAGACTCAACCTGAATTTCAAACCGTGGTGACTTTAATATTTGTCCAAGACATAGAAGCAATGCTGAGTTTCAACAAGCATTTTCGACTTGTTTCTGCAATTGCAATACCAGTTTAACATAACAGTTCATGAGCTCTGCTTATAATAATAAGCGTGCTCAACCTCTCACCCCACTGCTGAAACGCAGGCTCAACCATTTAGGAATTCTTTGAAAAAAAAAAAGATAGCATGAAGTCTTCAACTACAGCATCTACTTTTTAACGTGCAGTATTTCTGGAATCTGGTTTTAGCTGTCTGGCTAACAGCTGCTTAACCGAATACCTGTTACTGCGCTTAGATGAAAATCTAACTGGAAGGTCTGCCCACGGCCATGGAAACTGAAGAAGTGACTGAAGCAATCTGCAGCACAGCCATTCAAATGTCTTCAGGGAGGTCTACTGACAGCCTCTATTAAAGCCACACAAGCTTGAAGAATCTGGAGTACCTGGTTCTCATTTCAAGCTAAGCATAATGCTTGACTCAAGCCATGTAACAGCATGTGATGACTTCTGCTTGGAAAACAAGACATTCAGGCAGATGAGAGCAGCGCAGGAAGGCTCAATGTCAGAATTCCCACAGATCTGGAGGCACACATTACTTACTCAAGAGACTGTGCTCCTCATTTAATACCATCTACATCCTTTTGTGCATGAAGATTCTGTTTTGATTGCCAGGAACTGTTGCATCAAAACTATTTGAAGATTGCTCAAGATTAAGAGCATTAAATTACACTCAACATGCTAATCTATTTTTACTTATAGTCAGTAGAAAGATATGTTAACACATTAAAAAATTCCGCTAATATCTTAGAATTCAATTAAAATTATCTTCAGTAAACAGCTCTGAGATCTGTGGAAAAAGGGAGTTATTCAAATGCTTAGCATAATAAGCAAGTTATTGATAATGTAACATGCTGCAACCTATGTTGAACACTAAAAGGCGAATGCAAAAGCAAAAATACACTATGTAGACCATAGCTGCCAGGTGGAGATAACACGCTCTGATAACATCAGGATGGACTGCAGGAAAATGACCAAGGACCTTATCAAAAAAGGTTACATTTACATAGTTAATGCTATAGCAAGGCATAATGACCAAAGGAACGCTCTTGGCTTCCAAAATTTCTCTTTTGGTTTGTTTTCAATTAATTTTAAAATAGGCTGGTTAATATCTCATTATGCACCAAGGAGCAAATGGCTCCTTCAAGCAGCTTTCCAACGAAGAGGACACGAAGTTTGTTTTGCGCTTAGGCAGAAGAAAAGCAATGCTCCTAAAAGATTTATCATTAATGAACAATGTAAGAAAGAAAGAAAACTAAGGATGTTTTTATCTGTGCAGATTCCCTTGTGGATCACTAGTGCTAGTGACTTCTTTTCACATGAGAAGTATGGCACCATATCAAACTCCATCTGAACAGCATTTCTGCAAAATACCCCAAATTATCGTTAAGATTTCATTTGCTATTTGTTATTAATTTCAGCTTTCCAGCACATTAAAAAGTGTTCCTCTTCCTTTAACATCAACTGTAGAAAGTGGCTGCTAGTGTGAATACTTCTCAGGAGGTTGTAAGATTGTGAAACAACAAAACAGAAAGAGGGGAAAAATAGGAGAACTGGTAAACAAGAGATTGTGGAAACAGTTCTACAACTGTCATATGAAGTAAAACCTTTTCTATAAAGGAGCCTAACAATATAGCTACTCAGCAGCACCGTGACTCCTATCCAAAGGAGTTTATGAGCTTAACAGGAAAGTGACTGGAGGAAGAAAAGGAATAAGACATTCACCTTTTTAAAATTCTATTAGGTATGCTAAAAATAATTATTAAAACCCATTATTTTAAGATTGTGTCGTTTCTCACACAAACAAAATTAATAACACGAATAAAACGTGAATAAAAAGGTGAATAAAATTAAAACTGAAAAACAACACATCTGTCACACCACTTGTGAAGGGCATGTTAAATTCTGTGGCTGTTGCCGCACATTCTTCCCCCATGACACCTGTACCCCAAAATTGAACAGCACAGTTTGACAGCTTCTGACTTGCTTTGGGGAGCTCCCATACCTGATGAAATCACCCAGCTGCACCGGAGACGTGCTGATAAAGCACAAGAGAGGCTGCAGGAGAGGACTATGCAAAGAGCCTCTCCCCTAGCAAGGCTCTACACCAGGAAAAGGTTCAGTTAAAAGACATTTCCCAGGTGCCTGTTTTTGCCAGTCATTCCCATATACTCTTACAGGTAGTCTATAAAATAAAGTATATTTAAAGTGTCAATTTCTTTTTGGGTCAGCTTTCTAATAAAAGCTGTACATTTTGACAAAAAAAAAAAAAAAAGAAATGAGATCATGACCTACTGTGTGGGTGACCAAGCAGGAATTACAGCAGAGCGCTCTGGCAGAGGCCTACTTTTCAGACACAGCCACTAAATTCTGCACCATAACCACAGGCACTGCACACTTACTGGAAAAAATATATCAAAATTCTATTGACAAACAATACTGTCAACCCAGAAACAACACTGCAGGTCTGCAAAGGCAGAAGAATGGAGCCCAAAGAAAAGGGGAGAGTAAAAGAGAAAAACACTCTGAGTTTCATAATACCTTAATATGGCTTTACTAAATACTACTAACTTCTGAGAGGGAGAAGTATTTTAAAAGCATAACCACTGTTACCTTCTTCAAACAAGGCTTGAGGCGAATTTTGAATAGTGAACAAAAAGCTTGCTTTCAGGTTGTGGTGTTTGTTCTTCCCTAATAATAAGACTGCGTAAAAATATTTTATCATGAAGTTAATTTTTGACCTTTACACCTTTTAAAAAGGCATTTGTCTTTATGTGTCACTAACACATATGAGTAGATAGATTTTTTGACGCAGTGGTTCCAACATCATACAACCTGGTTCTATCCTTCCTCTTGGGAAAACAAAAAAATCTACATCACTACACAAAATTATGCTACTTTTTCTAGAACTCAATTCTTTTTAAAGACACAATTGATCAATCCTTTTTGCCAAGACAGATGTTTTAAGACGGTCAGATATTAAATTGGCATCTTTTTAAAGATACTCTGAATAGTTATTGTAAATGTCATGTTGTCTTGATTAAAATATTTTTTAAAAACCCACATCTATGGATTCAACATTAAATCATATTAGAAGACAAAGTGTTTATGCTCATATAACAGTGAGGTAAAAGGTGGCTTTTTTTTTTTTTTATTCTGCATGGTTAGCAAATTCCTACTGCTGAAGCAGTTCTAAAAAAGCCAAGTCTCTTTGCATGGTATAAGGTTTTCAAACAGCGAAGTACTTACATGCAAGGCAGAAGGATCTGGCAAAAATTCAGCATCCTCTCCAAAGATAAAATCTGGCGGCAGGTCAGGATAGTGAGCATTGAAAATTATATCCCCTGAAAAGTAATAAATGAAAATATTATTTGTGCTTTTATGCATGTGCTTATAAATAAATAAATAAAATATTATACGTATGATACATATTTTTAATATAAAATTTGGTAGCTACATTAAATATATTCCATGTATATATCTCTATAATTTTTACAAAAATTCACATGCAACATAAGCATCAGATGTTTTGGGGGATGAAGTCAAATTCCTGAGGCACAGCTTCTTCCTCCTCTGCAAGCAATGAAGCATGAAATACATTATTGCTCCATATCTCAAATGGCAATTGAAACACTACTGAGGGTTGCCTCAAAACACCAAGTTAGAAAAGTGAACTTATTTTTAAAAAAAAAAAAAAGTACCACATTTAGACTGCTGTGTTTTGCATATTAAGTTAAAGTCAAATGCAAACTACTAAGATCAGGATTTTCAAAATAGTGAAGCTTTTAAAACTTAGTAGCACTTACTCCCTCTTCTCCTTGCCACCCCCAACTTTTAGAAGGGAGAATACACAGTTCAATAGGAACCATTCCAAATACCCAAATTCTGGCCAAGAGAAATGCGGTATTACACATTTAAATGGAGAGACTAAAATTAACTAAAAATATAAAACTTCATCACAGCTTGGCACTGAGTTCTTATCTTGCCAGTGTCACAAGATACACAATTAATTACCAATGTCATAGTTCAAAGAAACTTGGGTTGTATTATTTCACTAGTAAACATACTTCAGAGTTCACATAGGTCAAGAGGCGGTCATCTGCATGTGAGCTCTTAAAAAATCCACCCACCATTCAAGGGGGAAAAAAAAAAAAAAGTATCTAGCATTACTTCTCTACCTCCCAATCATTCTTTCCTTTTTCTGAAGATATGAAAGAATAACTACAAGTTTTTGCAAAAAAGCAGATTTGTGAAGTAGCAGGCACTAGAAGAAAGAAGTTAATACCTACTATGTGTTACCACTTGTTTGAAATCTACAGAGAACAGTAAAAACAGTGTGGTCAGCCTTCTTAACAATTCTGTTCAGAGAAAGTTAAATCACTTTTCATTTCTTCAAAAATTTTGAATTCAAAAGTGGAGAAAAGCACTAGATGAACAAATCTTACAAAGCCACAATGCTGGCTCAGCGATGTCACCATCTCAAGACATTCAACATGACAGTTTTAATTGCTAATATTCTAGAAACTTATCTTTGCTCTAGCTGGAAGCAAGGATGCTGTAAAGATTAGTTTGCAGACAATAAGGGCTCATGGCCAGGAAACCAATGGCCAGTCCAGGGTAGGTATGCCCTACAGTATCGCTCCAAATCATGAACTCCCTGATCATGCGACTCAGTGGAGCAAACTGTGGGTTTGTCCTGTCTGCACTCCTGCCTTCCTTTCACAAATGTCAGGAGCACGTGTTAAGTATGGTGTGCAGGAAAAAGAAGAGGTCTGCCAGTTAAAATACCCAACACAGTCAACATAAAATCTTTTACTTCATTTAAAAGAACAACAAAATGGGCACTATCCTAGAGGAAACTGCATGAAATTGCAACAGGAAACGCACGTGTATTAAGAGAAAATAATTACTAGACTGTTTAAACTGTAACAAAGCAATGAAGAATTCATAAAAGTTGATGTTTACTAGATTGTATAGTCCTATGTCACTATAACTCAACCCTTTTTTCATGTATGACTCCTTACACCAACCTCACCAATTTCTACGTACAGAGAAGGCAACTCCTGAGGTTTTGTGTTGAAGATAGCATCTTAAAATACATTCTTTGACTGAGCCTTGCTTCATAGATAAAGAGGCATGTTATGAATAACTCAGAACACAGCACAATGTAAAAGCTTGGCCTATGACTTATGCAGCACAATGCTACTCCGAAGGAAAGAATCGTATCTGCGTTTTTGTCATATTCTTGTATGATGTTAAGTAGGTCATTTAACATACACTTTTCATATTGCAGTTGCTAGTTGCATGCTTTTCATTCTCTGCATTCCTGCTTTAACAGAGCTGACGAAACAGAGTACACATAGCTACAACTCAGCTCACTAGGAGCTGCACTCCAACTACATAAATACTACAAGAGGCCACTTAGAATAAAAGAAGGATCAAAATAACTGCATATTTTTGTGTTATACCTCCATATTTGATTAGTGAAAACCTATTACAGAACCTTACATCATGAGGTGGCTCCAAGACTCTGCTTAGAGTCTCAGGCAAGCTATGACAGTAGACATAACGTGAAGGTTCGAGCACCTACAAACTCTTTTTTTCCCTCAGTGTTTTCAGTTCTACAGCAACACGAAGTGAACTCACAGCAGCTCCCAGAACATTATCATATGCACTGCTCAAGTATGACAGTAAATTAAACTTGGGATTATTAGTTTAACATGACAGGTGTTAAACTTTTACAATTTGGGGTTGGGGACACGTGCATATCCCATGCAGTGATTCCTGCTATGGGACAGGGCCAACAGCTGGGGACAATACCCTCTTTGACCACTCAAGTGTCATGTGTGGCCACACTGAGGTCAGGCACATCACAGTGGCAGCTGGCCAACTATTACCTCTCACACATGCTCACAGCTCTTCACTACCTTCTATTGCACCCCTTCTTCCACTCAGTGTTACTGGCGTATATCATTCCTTATCCATAGTGAGTGACCAGCTGTGTAGATATTTTGGTTTTAAAAGTTTTCACATCCTACTGATATCATAGAACTATACAATACAAGGGACAAAATCCAGTGTAGAAAGTAACATTGTGATATTTGATTTTCTGTTACTATTACTTATAATTGCTTCTACTTGACCAAGGTAAACATGCCTCAAATCCAAATTCCCTGGTCCCTTTAGTAAAAGTCATTTTGAGACGCAATGTATCACCACTAAAGCCATTGTGTATTGCAAGATTATTTTTTCTATAGTATAGTCATTTTCCAAAAGGCTATATACAGTATGGCTGAAGGGTTCTCTACACTTTAGAATAAATAAAACTATTATTTCAGTGCCTGTTAATCATACAATCACAAAACACTAGTGCCGAGACCATACGCAAAACATTTTATACTCCCATGGAACCTAAAAAACCCATGCTGTTGTCCTTATTTTCTAACTAAACCAGAAACATATAATTTAATAAATCATTAACACTCTCTTTCCCTCAATACCATAGGGTTTTTTATGCAAATGGGAACCCTAATTTCTTCTGATACAATCAAATGTCACACATGCTGGGTAACAATAAAGAAATAAAAGTTCAGAACAAAGTCGTGTTTTCACTTCAATGTAAAGAGTTCGAAAAGAGCAGTGCTTCTCTACCATCAGTGGCTTTCAGTCCATCAGTTAAATACAGCATCTTGCCATTGAAGATTGTAAGATCCGACCTTAGAACAATTTTTTTTTTTTACACATTTAAAAAGGGAAAAAAGCATCCCCTCAGTCAAATCTTATTCTAGTAAGTCTCACTTTTGCCATGAATCCAAAGACATTCAACTAGTTCCTAAAAGGAAAGAAAAAAGAACCATTTTTGAACCATATTAGACATTCACCCTGGCCTCTGTAATTTTTCTGCTCCATCCTCTCCCCTTCCATATTGATATTTTTATGCCTTGCCTAATTTACCATACTAGGACAGAAAAAGTAATATCTTTGACACTAGAAAGCTTAGGTACCAAGGAATGAGTTTGCCCTATTCATTTTTCATTCTCAACAATAATATGCCACTACAAATCAGACTAAAGATTGACGGAATCAATCATAAATCTGCGCTTTGTTTTTATTAAATACTACAAACCAGAGAAATTAAAACTACAGTTAACAGTTTGCGTGGCAGGGCTATGACGCATAAATGAAAAATGCTTCTTTACACTCAAATAAAAGGTATTTAAACAGTCATAACGGCCAACACAACAGCAAATCTGGTTTTACTTCACATAAATATTACCATTAGTCTCTGCAGTGAGATTACAAAACACAAGGTGCTAAATATTTTGAATCACAAGCTACCAGTTTGTCCTGACCTAGTAGAAATATTCATTTTTTTAACAACTACTTTATTTTTATATGCTATTACCTGTGGCTTACCCTCTTCAAATATAATTGTGCTGGGGTAAAAACATAAAATTTTTCAACCAATAAAGCCATTTGCAAAACTATTGTGCTTAGACTTTGAGAATGGTTACCATTTCAATTTTGAAAGCAAAACCACCAAAAAAATCAATATAGTCCTGCATTGTCTCCCCTTCTCGCCTAAATCAAATACTGTCTTCCTTGCACATACAGCGCAAGTTTGTAGTTCCTCATGTTTGAACTCTGTTTGCTCTTATTGCCTGGGCAGAATGCAAACTGTGTGGCCTGCCACAGCGCTATTGACCATGACCATTCCAATGTAAGAACAAGGGAAGCAAAACCTTCCCACTCAGACCACTTTTATCTCGTTTCGGTAGATATACTAGCCAATAATACTTCAGTGGAATTACATTTCCAATTAAATACTACTAGAGAATTTAAAATTACTTCAATAAAGTTAAAGCTATGGAGTGAAAGATAAATTGAGAAGAAAAAGGATATATTATACATTTTTTGCTTTTCATTATCCAAAATATTACTTACTCTTCCTTTTCTTTCCTTGGGCAAAGAGCATTAAATTTTGAAATATTTTACTTTACAGGATTTCAAAAGAAAAGCTAATATGCTCCCAATAGACAAAAAAAGATAGAAATATTAATACTTAAATCTATCATTTCTTTTAACACATACAGATGCTGTTCTTTTCTCATCTATCAAAATGCATAACAAAGTCTAACAAAGCGGTAAGGACTGACTACAAGCAAGATGGGTGTAACTCTGAAACTGAGAAATTTCTTATATCCTTACAGTTGCTTTCTACTGGCCTATCCTATATACAGTTTTTCGTCTCCTGATAACCTTTTTTTTAATCCTATTGTAAATTTGGTAGTACTTAAAGATATTATACTAAGAGTGACACAGTATTAAAATCCCTGATTATCTAAAGATGGCATAATTAGGAAGCAACATATCAGTTAACATCCTAAACTCTATTTTTGAAAGGATATATATATTCTTCACCTTTTTCTGACTCCAAGAATTTTATGTCAGCACTAAGTATGTAGAATAAACACGTGTATCCACCGTAGCCTGGAACAAGACCAATCTGAATGGAATTCATCATATGAAAGAGATCAACCCAGTTGACTTTTAAGAAACAAACAAATAATACAAATGCAACTTGATCATGAAATGCATTCATCGATAATAGGGAGCAGTGCTGAAGCAAGTGACCAATCCTTTGTACAGAATCAGTTTCGGGAAAATAAAGAAACTGCTCTCGTTGAATATTAAAAAGAAAAAGACAGTAAGTAGAATTACATTACTCATCTATTCAGAATGCTTACCTGTCTCTTCTAATAGCCACATAAACTGTAGAGAAAAAACACTGATCAGTCCCCTCTATAAACAAACTCTTACCTAAACCAGCCACTGTTAATTGTCTTTACAGGTATAAAAATAATCAGTTATTCACTACAATCTGCAACCAGGATGCTAAGTCAGTGTAGTCGGCAGTATGAAAGGATTTAAAGAAGAAATCCCAGTTACTCCATTAAATGCAAAACTGCAAAGGAACCAGTCTCCACGAGCCTCGTTCAGTTCAACGAAGTTGTTTAGTGTCATTTGAGATGCCTCAGGGCACGTTTATGGCAGTTATGACAAGTTTTTTCAGAGAGACCAGTGCCCTTTGGGTCAGCAGCTGAAAAGGCCGAGCAAGATACCCTAGGGAACCTCAAACAGAGTTAGACACCTATAGTTAGGCAAGTGAATCAACTCCCACTTTAGCAATAAAAGAAAAAAGACACAGGAAGGATTTGCAGGATGGTTATTTTGTTCTTGGGCAGAGGGCTGCAGGTGTGGGTTTATCTTCCTTTAACCTCAACTGACAAATGCTGCTGTAGGACAAAAAGGAAAAAAAAAAAAGAAAAAAAAAGAGGTGTAAGACTGCATACAGAAAGAGAAATTATGTTGTGTTGTCAAGTGGGCAAATCTGCAAAAATGGAGTAAACATAAATGAGCTTGATCCCAAGCTGAACAAGAAGGCAGTGGGACAATCTTAGTTACTTGCACTTCTGTAGCCAGGCAACTGCTTTCTCAGAAATTTTAGTACTAGAATTGAAGAGCACAAAGATGAGAACAACAGATAATACAAAAGAGGATAACATATTGGTTGAAATTAAAGACAGGCAATGCTAGAGAGGTTCTAACAGAGACACTGGGTAGGTAAGAAAAGGAAAGGCTAAAGCGAAGGACAAATACATTCAAGCAAATGGACTGTAAACTATCAACAGTAACTGCAGCCCAAAAAGGACAAGAAAGGAGGAAAGAACAAAGTAGGAAGGCGCTTCAGTAACACCAATGTGGAGGCGTAACCTAAAATCCTTTAAAACTCTGTAAGTCCACAATTGTACATAGATACTACTCTTAGGTCACTACTCTTAATGCAGAAATATATTTAAGATTTATACCTGCAAAAACTTCTGTCATTTACTTGCTCAAGGGAAGTCCAGAACATAAGGAAAAGTGTCAAAAAAACCCAAACAACCCAAGTGAGAGGAAAGTGATTACTTTAAAGGGGAAAAATATTGTCAACTTTGTATTCTAAGAAGAAATAAATATAATAAGATTAGACTCTCTCTTGACGTTTCCCATTAGGCACGTTCATTAGAAAACAAACAGGTTACCAAAGGAAGAAGATTCATTACTCCTGACACGTAAAGCAAGACTCAGCAAAACTTCAGAAAACATATTGCCCAGAAAAATCTTTGGTACTTTGCATAAGCCAGCAAAAAGACACTTACCAGCCAGGTAATGATACCACCTAAGTATAATCTGAATTAGAGCAACCAAAAAGTCCTTCCTGTAAGAGCCTCAACTAAACCACAAGCGGCATAAGACAACCTAATGGAACATAGAAGACTGACACGCACATTGCAGCAACCTAGTTATGAGAATCTTAAATATTACAATAACTTGTAAAATTATTTTTAGAATTGTTTATTGGCACAATAAACAAGTGTTTAGCAAACAAATTTGCAAAGCAGCTTTTAAAAGGGCAACAAGGAGGTCAGGCTCTTCTCCGTATTTATCATTTTGTTTGTTTCTAATTACTTCCTTAAAGTAGAAAGCCACAGGGAGACTAGATGAACTTACTGAAAGAGCTCCATCACAGGGATAAAAGCAGATGAAATTCTGTATGTATATTATGGGCAATATTCTTAGACTAGTTAGGCAGCAAAACTGTGATTTCCCCCCTCTAAGGCCTATAACTAAAATGAGTAAGAAACTAGGAAACAGAAATCAGAAGCAAAAAAAAAAAAGAAAAACTAAGCTTCAAACAAGACAAAAGAAACCTTCGGGATCAAGGAAACCAAAGTGGTGGCAGTCGAACCCAGAGCTGTAATCCACTCACATAAAAACAGTGAAAATCAGACAGAAGATGAAAATACTAGAGTTCAAGAGGCTACAGAGAACAGTAGCATCGCAAGGGCAACACATTGTTTAAACACCGTGAAATTCCAGATGACAGCACTCAAGGACAGAGAGGGAGGGAGGCATCAGTGCCTGAAAAAGAAAATATGAAGAGCACAGGCAAAAAACAGTAAGAGTCAGGCTTTCTTAGTAGCAAGAAGCAGTGAAAGCTCGAGTGAAAATGTAAAACCACAACCAGGAGATTCCAGGGTTTGCTGAACCAAAACTGCCGTGACCAAGGAATTGATTCTTAATGTTGTATTTTATTTATTAATATTATTCTATAAAGACTACTACAGCTTATAACTCTGCTTATCCTGACAATTTCTATGACATCTGCCTTGATGTTTGAGCAAGGAAAACCAGTATGTCTGCAAGAATTACAAAATACTTCACCTCAAAATACAGAAATACTTCTCCCAGAAAGGATAACAAACTTTACTCAGCAGATATGGCTGTCTAGTTAGCAATAAAGTACAGCTCTGCACATCAGAATGCTTAGAATAAGTTTTGTCCTTGGAAACACAGATTCAACCTCTTCCAGGACATTACAGTCAGTTTTCTTGGAGTTAAAACTTCTATTAAGAGCTTTGAAAAATCCAAATATAAAGAAAAGCACTGAGTTTAACATAGCAGCATTGAGTTCTGGATGAACTAATAAAAAGGATACAGCTGTCTCAGATTTTAATTGACAGTCTAGCAAGAGTAGGCTCAAGTTTTCCAGCCATTCTGGCCACGAAAACACAAAATTTATGGTTTCCCTTACAGGAGAAAATAAAGTAAAAGTAGCTCTCTGAAAGCACCATTTAAAAATTTCTGAAGTGTGATTAGTATGTAGTATGACAAACAAATCTCCAACACTGACATAATATTTTCTCCAGTATGAAACTGTGGATATCTCCAAGGTCTCCAAGGTTCTTGGCTAGAGCTGAGTAACTGTTCAATATAACATTTCAGCAGCTCAGAATACATGCAACAGTAAGGTGAACGTGACATCTGAAAAAAACCAACAATTAAATAGCTAACCGGATCTCAAGAAAATGTCTTAAAATTACCAACAAGCCATTCTTAACTCACAGGATGTCTGATCTTACCAAAGCTAGCAAAACAATTATTTTACACTACAGGTAGTCAGCCACTGCCTTGCCTGCAAGTACACTTTCCCCTTTTTCAAAAAACAGTGAACTTCCTGGTCTTTTGGAAAACAGGACTGTGACTATGCAGTTATACTTCTCGAAAGTAGCATACCAACAGTTTTCTACACACTAGGATTCATATTAGGGTATTTGTGCAGTGGCAGCGGTTATGATGGATGAGATACAAAGATCTGATCTGTTGCAAAGAGGATGTAACACAAACCACAAAGGAACTACACGCTTCAGCCTGTGTTGGGCACCACATAATGAAGACCATACACTGGAGATCCTGAACATTTTCAGCCAATCTTTTTATTCTGGCAGATTTCGCAACTTTCCTTTGCAGAAATATTCTGCCCTTGAAAGATAACGTATCTAGCAACAGCCTACAACAAAGTACTACAAATCTCTGGTTGCACACCACTACCGTCTTCCCCTTCCATCATTACAGATCTAAATACAAAATTATCAAAGCTTTCTTGAATCTGCTCGCTTCACTATTTATTCCACATGATGTGAGACTGAACGTTGTACGGCATTTTCAAACATGTATTGCTGAAATGCAGAGGATTACTACTACTTGAATTCACTGCTATTACTATGTACCTCTGGAAAAGATACACTTGTTTACACCACTTTCAGTTGGTCTCGTTAAAATATAGAGCATGGTTAAAATGTATAGTTTGGGTTTTGCAAAGATGGAGAACAACAGTAGCATTACAGTTGTTTTGTTTAATTGCTTATGTGATACTCAAAATATAAGAACTGGGGGGGAAAAAAAGAAAGAGATGATTTTTCAATATTGAAATTTAATGCATAGTCCATAATCATATTTCTACGTACTTTAACTGGACTACAGTCATTTAGTATATTAGCATAGTATGTATGCCTATGTTCTCGTGTATGGCCATTTTAATCTACTAATTTTCGTTTATGAATCAGGAACAATTCTAGCTTCTACCTGACAACAAGTAAAGACTTAAAGCTCTCAGAATGTAATAACAGGGTCCCACATGATGATAAGTGAGAGTTACTACAGTCCCATAGAAAATATGACACCATTCTCTAAAGCAATGTCATCCAGTGAAGCTTCTTTTCACTGAATCTTGATCGTAGTCATCAAACAAGTCTCAAGTAGAACCTACTACACATTGCAGGACACATCAAGACTCAACAGGTTGAGTCTGCTACACAATATCACATTTTCTTTAAGAAAAGTTTAAATAAGGACAAAAACTCTACTTGGTAGGGTAGCTGTCTTCATATAACTCGGCCATTACTTACTGAAAATTCTGAACAAATGCAGAGCCACATCTTTTTTTCTTAAAAACAATTTCTAGCTAGGACTTAACATTCCATTTTTATCTTTTGGAAAAGAAAAGTTAGTAAACCTGTTGAGCCATGATTTTGTACTTTTACAACAGATAACATAGATATAGTAGACCAATACATGAACCTAGCTCCTCTCTCGAACACATGAGCAAACTTCCAGACCACCTTCTGGGAAAGACAACTTTCCTTCTAAGTGCCAGATGGAAGCTTTAAAGTACTTCTAATTATCCAAAGTTTAACCGTGTTGATTTCTGTTCATAAAGGAGAAGGGCTTCCAGTGCACTACATAATGAGAAGGAAAACTACTACAGGAGGAATACAACAACATTCTCAATATTTAAAATGTCTCAGAGAGCTATAGCATGTGTATGATGCAGTGTAAATTGATATTATCAAAGCAGCAAGTGTTCTACATGTTTTACGCTTCTGTTCACATCAAGTACTTGCTCCTCCAGATTGCACATTTTCACAGACTCACAGGACAACTGAGGTTGGCCAGCACCTCTGGAGACTGCCTAGTCCAACCCCACAGCTCAGAGCAGGGTCAACAACAGCAGATTGCTAAGGGTCATGTCCAGTTGTTCTTTTATTACACTTAAATGGAATTTTCTGTATTTCAATTTGTGACCATTTCCCGTCAGTGACCACCACTGAGAAGAGGCTGGCTCCATCTTCTTCATTCCCCCCATCAGGTATTTGCACACATCAATAAGACTTGACCTGAGCCATCTCTTCTTGAGAAGCACCAGCTCTCTTGGCCTCTCCTTGTACAACAGATACTCCAGTCCCTCAGTCATCTTTGTGGTTTTCTGCTGGACTCATTCCAATATGTCCATGCCTTTCTGGTACTAAAGAGACCAGAACTGGACAGAGTACTCCAGATGTGATTTCA
The DNA here is from genome assembly GCF_964199755.1 of Larus michahellis. Classification (NCBI taxonomy): domain Eukaryota; kingdom Metazoa; phylum Chordata; class Aves; order Charadriiformes; family Laridae; genus Larus; species Larus michahellis. Next base: position 36,207,909 of record NC_133898.1, read on the forward strand.
CTAGTGCTGCCCTAAGCCTAAATTTGCCAAGCTTTAAATTTGACTTTATCTGAAATTCTTCATCCTCTCTCATATTTCAGTTGTTAAGAGGTAAAAAAACAACACTGCCTTACCATTTTTCATACGCAGACTATCAGCAATTCATGTGTTTAGAAAACTATATTTTAACTTCTAAAAACATATAAAAGGAAATTTTATTCTAATCCTTTGAACCAAAACACAGACTAATTGAAGAGTGGGCAAATAAGCCAGCTATCTACAGATCCTCCACAGGGAAGACAGACTTAACCACACCACTAGATCAGAAGAACCAAAGTCATAGTTCTCTAATCTGGTCAGTTACACCAGTTACTGTTTAGAGATACCTAATAAAAATAACAGACTGACTTCTTTTATCAGAGCTTAATAAAGAATTCTTCATAAAAGAGAAAAAAAGAACACAAAGCAAATACAAATCATTAGTCTAAAAATGGTCATGAGATTCTCTTAGTCATTTTATTAGAAATATTGGAGGGATTTGTGACTCTTGCCTTTTAGGACTCGTTTTCAAATTTGTAGCGTCAAGAAAAGCTGTAAACTTATCTTAAAAATTAGGTATTGTCACAGCTGCACGTTCTTTGAGCTGAAGCTTTAAGAAAAAAACCAAACACAGGTATCTCAAAACTCATAAAATTAGTTTGACACACTGGAAAACTTAACGTGAAGTTAAGAACACTGTTACTGAAAGAAAGGCCAAGATGCAATAACAATATTTTCAACTTACATTTGAGTGTTTCTCCAGCATATGGAATATGTAGCTTAAACCGATCACAGCTAGGTCCAGGGGTCAAGGATGTACACCTAAAAATGAAGATGAGAGAAGAATGTGCTAAGCAGTTACAGATGGTAGCAGACACTAACGTTATTCTACAGGGTACAAATGACTGACATAGTAAAGATGTTGTGAATACTAGAAATACTCATCCTTACAAGTCTGAGAAAGAAGAAAAGGTGGGAAAGATGCAGGAGACCTATTCTCTTCTGATCAGCAGTTCTCACAACAGCATAAGAAACTTTAGGACCCGTGCCAACTATCTTCTTTCCCATTTGAACACAGAAAATAGGCAGACAAAATGCCCTGGTTTCAGAGCGTTATTAGAATAACATCAATTAGTCAGTCAAAGCCATCAAATTCTCTACTCTATACCATTTTGCAAGTGACAACTCTTTACCTATGCCACAGTAACAGGGTTACCTGCTCTTTATCTCTCCCCTGAAGATAGCTGGGATGAATCTTAGTACATCAACATTCAGTCATTTTCACCTATTTTAACCTTTAATTTTTCCCTTGTGGAAAAGTCTCACAGAAAGCCTCCAGGTGAGCAAGTTTCAGAATCTGGTATTTGAGGCTATGATGTTCACGTACGTCAATAAGCGTGTACGTTCATGATCTGTGACTATTTCATATATCTTGTTTATCTGGAACATCGCAACAGCAATTGGGTCTCACGGTAATGAGCGAGCATTTTATGAGTGCAAAAGCCACTGAAAAACCACTTAGTGTCTACAGCAGAGACGACCAGCTTTTTCACACCTTTTAAGTCATGCACCAAAATCTTTGCATAACAAAGAAACAGAAAATCTTCGATGCAAAAGGAGGAGCAGTGACACAAATTCTTTCACTGGCAGGAACGGTCCCTGGAGCTCTCACCGCTGTGGGCTCGTGGGCATTTGACAGGTCCCAGTAGCATACATACTGGAAGCCCTTTGCAGTTCATTGCTTTCCATATCTAAGGATGCTGACAACTCAGAAGTCTTCTTGACAGCCTGATATCATTGAGAATTGTTTATAGCCCCAGCACAAGAGTTAGGCTTGTTGCAGGCCACTTAGAGCTCAGAGCTAAAGACTGCCCAACTCTAGACAAAACAAACAGTGAAAAGAAGGTAGACAAAGATAAAATAACTTGCCTAAGCTCATGTATCAGATCACTGGTACAGCTCTTGCTACAAACCACAGACAATTTAATGAAACAAAGGACATGCTTCCTGGGCCACACACACGGACAAAAGCAAAAAGATGGGTAGACCAGAAAGTACAAAAATTCTGATCCTACCTTACCAGAAACAACACGGTAACTCCTGCAGCTCTGTCTTATCGCAGAAGAGGCAGCTGGGCAAATGGGGCAACGTTAACTCTCACTAACATACTCAAAATGCTTCAGAGAGCCTTTTCTCTCAGATGCTGGCTCTACAGTCTCTTTCCCTTTAGACTTGCAAGTTAAGGAAACCACATGCACTAACTTCAGATTGTTTTTATTCACTGAACTACATTCACTATTTAATCAAATTTGTGCCCACATGTAGCTTCATCAAAAAGAAGCAGCCACAGAACTACAGATCAATTAACTTAAATGAAGTTTCCACAAAAATGCTAGAAAACGTAAGCAAACTTCTTGTGTGTACCTACAATCTAATACAGATGCAATTAACAGCCTACATTGATTCAAGAAGAATACACTACGTTTTTTCACTATCATTACAGAATTAGATAACTGTCCTTGCAAACAAAAGGGAAGGAACACATGTCCTATCTTCACTTTAGAAAGGTTTTTGCAATGTTTTATGAGAGCGCAATGCAAAACAATCTACAGAAACTTAATTTAGATACAACTACTATCAGATGTGTGCAGAGCTTACTGGAAAGCAAGTTTCCAAAAAGATTAGTTCACGTCTTGCTTCATCCAGGAAGAACGCACTGACTGGCTTTTCTTCTGGTAGAGCACTACTTTGCATTTCATTGAAAGACTGACGATGGAAAAGAGATGATGCTTATTAAACCTGCCAATGATGCCAACATGAAAGGAAACACAGCATGCTGGACGACAGGACCAGAGCTGAAAAATGTTTTAATTTAATGGTCTGTACTCCTGTTTTTTTAATTACATCTAGATAGGGCTTAGCAAGAACAGTAAGCATGACCACCCTTGCTGGGAGTAAAATCAGTTTGAGAATATGGAAGTTTGGAGCTCAGTGCAACAGAAACAAGATAAAATAATTTTTTCAAAAATGCGGCTTTTTAGCTGAGAACAACAAAACAGGAGTGCCGATTGTTAGGATGTTTTAATGGCTGTGGATGAATTTCACAGCTATAAAGTATTATTAGCTCCTTTCAAGCCATTTCTAACACATCACATATAAGGCCAATTCTAGAAAGCATACCAAAAAAACCCCAAACACCACCACAAAAAAAAAAAATCTTTGCAAGTTCTAAAATATCTCTGCAACATCAGTTAATATTTAATGGCAGTTTCTTTCAAAGTATCACAGGTCAGTCTGAGGCACATTTCTCAAATACCATCAAAATAACATTATTGTTAGCTTTTCAATAGACAAAAAAAATTCTGATGCTGCAAATACCCTACAGTCTTTTCTTTTAGCACAGCAGGCCATTTGGAAATACTTAGGGAAAACATAATACTCTTTAACATTAAAATAAAAGCCTGATTTAATGGTAAATGCCCCTAAAAGCAATACTAAGTACTTTTCCTAGATTATTATACTCTCCTAGAGATGTTTTAATTTTACTGGTGTAAAAGTGATGGAAAGTGACAGTATTCACAGTCTTTTTTTTTTTTTGACAAATTATTCTGGCTAGGCTGCACAAGAGACTTCAATAACCCTGATAGGCTGAGCAACCAAGCAAAAATCTTACATACGTCCATTTGAAAGGAGGCAGTTACTTTTTAGTATTAACAGCAAAAGAACAAAACTCCTAAGGCAAATCAGAACTTTGGTACATCTAGCAGTCTACATGTGACCTTATTTCAACAGAAAGCCACAGATAATGGCCTGGCTACGGACACCTCCTCCGCTTGAATTTCCTTAACTCACAGAACCTCTCATAATTTCAAATATACCCAACATAGAATCTTGGCCTCTACCTTCTCCAAAATGTAAGATTTTACATTTGCTGATCCTTTTACTTAACTTGGTCTACACAAAAGTCACACTGAAAATGAATGACTTGTAACAAGGTCTTTTAAAGATTATTTGTTGTCCTATCTTCACAGGGAATTGACAGACAGAACAGTAATACGTGGTGTTGAAAATTAATTTCAGAAGCCAACTCCATCTCATGATGAATGAATGGATGTGCTATCTCTTTCTTTACTCATGGAAAAATATTACACTGGTTTGCATATATTCATCTAAACAGTCAATATTTTACATAGGAAAGCCACGGAAGCAAGAATTAATGCTCTGATGCTCAGAGCAGTGATATGAATTAGTCTCCATAAGATGATTAATGCTATACCACAAGATCACCCACAGTGGTTTCCTTACTAAAATATCAAAGAATCATCAACTTGACAAGTTTCCGGGACAAAGGAATACCCTTGAACGTATCACTTGAAGTCATGCTGCCATAATCAAGAGAGCTGTGCTGAGACCTAAAGTTGGAATCTGGTAGATGGAATTGAGTATGCGAGAAACCATTGCTGAATACAAACTCTTCTCTTTCTCAGCACATTTTAGCTAAGTTCCTTGAGCAAATACAGCAGGCTAAACTTCAGTTGAGATACACTACATCCTTATGAAATACATAATCCAAGTAGAAGACAAATAGAACATTCTTTTGTTGAGTGTTTGATGCATCTTACAGTTGGGATTGTCTGTGACCTGTTGGGAAAAGGTTTCCTTCCCAGTAAATAAAACACACGTGAACTAAACCAGTTCTTACTCAAAGAAAAAGTCACCGTCAGCACCAGATGCTTACTTAGAAGCGTTCAGAATTCTTTACCAGCCACAAAAGGAAATAGGAAAAAATAACCAAGAGAAAAAAAAGAGAAAAGAAAAAAAAATCATGGAAGTCACTCAGTCTTGCTGCTTGGAATAAGGCATCAGCCTATAATGATAGTTATAGTAGCAGGTATTTTTCTGCAAAATTAATCCTTCTTCCCAAGTATTCTAAAAGCCTCTAAAAGGGCAGTTCTAGTTGAGCTTGACATCAAGGTTTTCTCTTACAGCAATGCATTTGTAACTGACTATTCTCTTGCATTGACTCTTCTTCTGTTTTAAGCTAAAAAACCCTTTCCCCTTCCTTCTGAGCCACTTTGATATTTTCCAGGATTGAAGCCATGATGATAAGGAGGTTTCAACACAGCCTTGCTATCAACTAGTCTTCTACAACCATCACTTGAAAGTATTCCCAAGACAAGCAGTTTTCAATTATTTGGGCTCTGGTAAGATCTTATCCAAAAATAAGTTCTGTGCCAGCTGAAGGGGTCACAATGAAACAAGAGCCCAAGTGTTTACCAACTTAATCCTTAAAGTCTGGATGAGTGGTTATTCTATCCAAAGAACTTAAAAAAAAACCCCAAAACCACCAACACCCCCCTCAAACCCAGCTCTTTAAACTCCCAAATTCCAGTCTGAGGCTCATTTTTTATACCACTCCTAAAAATCTACTCCTTAGAACCATATAAATGCACAGCAAACATCCAGAAATGCCAACAGAAGTACAGAAGTACAATAGCTGTACTGAAAAATATACAGTCTCTTTTTATCTCTTCTTTTTTTCATTTGTGGTAAAGTTGTATGCCCCAATATTCATGTCAGATTTATTTGATGACTATCAAATTTCTTGATTAAAGAAATTATGCAATGCGTCTAGTCATTCTTCCTTCTTAGGCCATACAGAAGCTTTACCACCTTTATTATCTGAAGACAAATCACCAGTGAATTTTACTGTACAACAGCAAAGAAAACGTAGACCAATAATTTTAGCAACTATAATTTCAAGAACTTGAAACAATTGAGACTGCCTAACCTGAATAAGCAGAGACGCAAAAGCTTCTTTAATCTCATGAAGTTTAGGCTACTACACTTGCTGTTCTTCAGCATCAGTACTTTTTGGATAACTGACAACTTTTTTTTTGTTCGCTGGGCTGCTGAATGTAAAAGCCCAGAAAGCTTCACTCAGCATTAGAGATATGCTGATGGCAAGCACTGCTAAAAACCAACACACACAAAAATAAAAAGAGCAACACCACAAAGGAAGTTATGACCACTGGCTGTATTCCCAACCCTTCCCAGCTCTAAAATACCTAGTATATGTTTCTAATCACTTCTATATATGTCATATAAAGACACTGTTAGCGAAAAAGGAGGTCAAATTCCAGAGGCTAAAGAAGAAAATTAGTTTATTTTAGCAATGACAAGACACAATGCAGTCAAGGGTTAAGACAATGAAGGTTTTGTCAGCGAGAGTCAAATATAATTCAGGAGCAAGGACAGGTAAATTCCTTGCTACTAGCAGGAAGCAGCAAACTCAAAACTCCTCCCAAAACTCTTACTGTGGCATTTGCTACGAAAAACATGTTAATGTTAAACTGAAGCAGAACAGCCTTTGTCGATGCTTTTAGATTCTTCTTTCCTCCCATCCTTGTAGATGGAAATATGCTCCAGTGTTCCTTGAAGACACAATATTTCATCCCATTTAATTAAGAATTAATTGCAGAATTCACAACAGATGGATAAGTCATCTACAGAGGCATTAAGAATAATCAAAGTGTATGGAGGTGGGAGGAGAGTGGAAGGCAGGCCAGCAGGTGACAGGTTTTTTTGCAAGGATCAGCAAACAGAAAAATGGTGAAAATCACATTATAGAGAGCTGAAACTGACGGTGAAAACCTGTATCATACTGCAGGTCCCTGCAACAAAAGCACAAAGCTTTTGCAGGCCCAGAGGCCTGCAAATACACAAGAGTACTGCGCAGCTGCTGCTGAAAACCAACAGATCCAACCAAAATTCTGTCAATCAGGCAAAATTTGAAATGAGAGAGTTTAGTCAACCAGTTTTCATCTTCTGTTCCCCTTCTTTGAACAGGCATACATATTACACATATGAGAGAAGGACTTGAACTTAGAAGATAATGACACACACCACTGCTTTTGGGAAATAAAAATCCAGTTATAATTTAGAGTGATTGCTACTTACATACATATTTTAATTAAAATATTAAAATCTGAAAGCCAATTCATAATTATTCCAAAGAACTTTCCAACAGATAACCCCACTGTTTTCATAAAATTCATTTGTACCCTAGCTGGCTATACACACAAAGACTACTTTTGGTACGGCAATACAGATGACGATCTTGTGAATCCTGTTAGTATGGACGATATTCCATAATTGCAACAGCATTTCAATCCATAGCTATCAATCAGGAAATTCCACGGCGTCTCCAGGTAAGTCTTCCAGATATGTTGGGAATATATTCCCAATAAAACCTTCATCTACTCTAAGTGCTGATTTTCCTTTATGTACATATTTATGTTTTCTTGTATGAAGATCAACATACTAATTGGAACTTTTAGAAAGGACTGGGATGCTAGACAGAACGCATACCCTAGGAAAACAACCCCTCGCTTCCCTTCTGCGCACATAGGCAGATTTGCATTTTTTAAACAATAAAGTTCAAGTAACTATTTAAAATTAATTCAGCTTCCAGCAAAATGCCTTCACTAGATACACTATACAAAAGCATCTAATCACTACTGTCATTAGTAAAACAAATATAACAGCTGTGTGTTAACAGAAAACGTAGATTTACTTAATATGAGTGAGAGTTCGCCAAAAGAAGATGTTGAAAGAAGATGCTGCATGTGGGGAAAGCTCTGGGCCTGCTTCTAGAACTGCAAATCTCCTTCTTACAGCAGGTTCCCGCAATCTCCCAAAGTACAGCTGCCTCTGTTGGAGGCAGACGTTCAGAGGGAACGAGGGAATGTTTCCCTCTATGAGAGAAACAGAGGAAACACACATACATATATTTTGAAATCATCTTGGAGAATTTCTACATTAAATGAAAGCACATACAAACCCCACGCGATTGTGTTTATTTTTTAGCATCACAAACTCCCTGTTCATTTAGCCTAGGAAGGCTGATTTTAGAACTGCTCTTTTCCAGTCACAATAGCAGGATGGGTTGGAAAGGGCCACCACAAAAAGGAATATGAAGAGAGCTGATAACCAGCACCGCATCTAATATACTTGCAAGCATACTCGAAAAAACAGCTCTGAAGAACAGACTATCTCAAAAGTTTCCATTCATAAAATTCCTACAGTTTAGGGTGGGAGCTCATTATTACTGGGTGTCAAGGAGCTAATTATGATACGAATTAAGAAAAATAATTAACAACTGGCAAAGGAAAGTTTTCAACAAAGCATGCTTTAGAAACATTTTTTATAATCAAACTGATTACCTTTGTAAGCAAGATCTTTTATACATACAGGTAATTGCCTGTAACTTCCTTTAAAAACTACACACAGTGCAAACACTCCCCAAAGGAATTAAACAGAAACAGAAAATGGAAACTTTAATGAAGAAGTGATTGAAAAATGAACAGAAATAAAATTGCAATAACACTCACAATGCACACTGCAGTAGCCTATGTTTTTGGTAAATAAATTAGTCAGTTCCCAATATCATAAACTACCTTTCTGTCACATGTTTAGGCAAGGAGAAGGCACTACTACTTCATTATACTGTAAGACCAGCTGTACCCCAAATCCTTGGAACTCACAAGCAAAGTTTTAGAGAAAAGTATAAGGGAGTGGCAGATGCATCCTTTGGATTTACTTCATCTCCTTTCCCTCCTGATAGATTCAAAGTCCTGTTCATATTTTCACAACTGACACTTGATTATGAATTATTTTGTAATGGGTTAGAACATAATAATCTCTTATGTTCTACTTCTACTGTTCACTAATGAGAATTCAATTTCTGAAGAAAGAAAAAAAAATCAGAGAAGGAACATTTTTGCTTTTAGATTACTCTAAAAGAGAACTATTCTTCGCCAAGTACGAAATTACAGTCTACCACCTGGAGTTTCAGATCCTTCCAGTGTTCACAGAAAGAGCATATTCATACAGAAAGTGACAAAAAGCTACACTATTATAAATATAAGTTTTAATAAGTCATTTAGCATTGCTCCCAATACTGCCTCTAGTAGCCATAAAGACTCCCAACTTATTTTCTAAGTAATTTATTTCACACCATGTAACTATTCAGTTTATTGGAAAATGCAATGAATTGGTATCAGGAAAAAACCCATAAGGACTAAAGGCATAGTTCATGTTTATATATTTCCCCCCTTTAACGAACTACCTAAGGAATATTAGGAGTAGTCCAGTGACCCTATGTCTTTTCTTTTCCTATTTTCTTTTAAAGTTTTCTTCTAATTGCATATTTTTAGAGCTTTATGATCTCTAATTATTTGATTTCCTAATCTTACAAACTCTCAGAAGAAATTTATGTTAACACAACAATCACGAATTCTGTTCTTCGGATATGAAAGTTAGAACAAGCAAGGATCACCACATTTTGAATATACTCCGTAGCTTTCAGTTGCACATACATTCAAAAGAGTAACTTCAAATTGTGTATATTAATATAAAATATTACTGAACTGGAGACACAGCAGAAAGCCTATGAAAAGATGACACCATTTCCCACAGCATTCTCCTGGAGAAACTGGTGGCTCATGGCTTGGATGGACATATGCTTTGCTGGGTAAGAAAACTGGCTGGAGGGCCGGGGTGGTGAATGGAGTTAAATCCAGTTTGTGGCTGGTCACAAGTGGTGTTCCCCAGAGTTCAGTATTGAGGCCAGTTCTCTCTAATATCTTTACCAATGACCTGGATGAAGGGGTGGAGCGCACCCTCAGCAGGTTTATAGATGACACCAAGTGGGGTGGGGGTGTTGATCTGCTTAAGGGTAGGAAGACTCTACAGAGGGATGTGGACAGGCTGGATCAATGGTCTGAGGCCAATGGTATGAGGTTCAACAAGGCCAAGTGCCAGGTCCTGCACTTGGGTCACTACAACCCCATGCAGCATTACAAGCTTGGGGAAGAGTGGCTAGAAAGCTGCCCCATGGAAAAGGGCCCAGGGGTGTTGGTCGACAGCCAGCTGAATATGAGCCAGCAGTGTGCCCAGGTAGCCAAGGCAGCCAGTAGCATCCTGGCTTGTATCAGAAATAGTGTGGCCAGCAGGATTAGATAAGTGATCATCCCCCTGTACTTGGCACTGGTGAGGCCACACCTCAAGTGGTATGTCCAATTTTGGCCCCCTCACCACAAAAAAGACACTGAGGTGCTGAAGCGTGTCCAGAGAAGGGCAACGAAGCTGGTGAAGAGTCTAGAGCACAGATCTCATGAGGGGCAGCTGAGGTTGTTTAGCCTGGAGAAAAGGAGGCTGAGGGGAGGCATTATTGCTCTCTACAACTACCTGAAAGGAGGACATAGAGAGGTGGGGGTCAGTCCCTTCTCCCAAGTAACAGGTGATAGGACAAGAGGAAATAGCCTCAAGTTGCACCAGAGGAGGTTTAGATTGGATATTAGGAAAAATTTCTTCACTGAAATGGTTATCTAGCATTGGAACAGGCTGCCCAGGGAAGTGGTTGAGTCACCATCCCTGGAGGTATTTAGAAGACATGTAGATACGATGCTGAGGGACACGGCTTAGTGGTGGACTTGGCAGTAGCTGGATTTGATCTTATTAAAGGTCCTTTCCAACCTAAATGATTCTATGAATAAAAATATCAGTTCTTCTATTTCTACCATTATTTTAGATTAATTACAACAGTAAAGATATGCAATGGACTAAAAAGGCAGGAAAACCCTAATCACATACAAAATTACAATAAATCACCCTGTGGAACCGCACCTGCGGAAAGCAAGCCCCACACAGGTGCATGTTACATTTTCTCCAGGCTCAAGAACCTCTCACCTCTCTTTGTCTTTCTCTAACATCTAGTTCTCACATTAATTCCCACAGTTCATAGCATAAAATTAGCCATCTTTCTCCCTATGGTCACATCTAACTATACCTAAAGAAAGCAGTTCCATGTACCCTCTTCTTGGTGACAGTCAAAAAATCCTCTTTTCCCCTGCAAATACTTGCTCTTGCCCTCACTATCCAGTTCACTGCTTTCTTCTAGCATCACAGTAGGAGCTAGACCCAGCTCATCCCCTAGCAGCTTCACAGGCACAGAAGAACAAGTAAAACTTCCTGCAAGGAGGAGACTACTTATAAGCAAAGTCACCTTTTGATCCCAGTGAAGAGAGCAACAAAGTTCCTATAAATCTGAGTGTCCCACCCACCAAAAATGCCTTGACCTGTCTTTATGACACTTCCAGCATCTCACCTACGCCCTCAAGTTCTCCTCCCTCCTTTATCTACCAAATAAAACTGAATTTTGCCTATGTGCAACAGGTTAAAACATCAGAAGTCACATGCAAGATATTATAGCACTTGAAATCTCCAAGGAAATGATTCCTTTTAAGTGCCTTCGTTGCCTGTAAACAGTTTGCAGTTGACCTGAAATCGTATCACTTTTATAGGGTTTAAGTTAATGCTTATGACTAAGATTCATGGCAGCCTGAAAAAAGGACAGATAGATAGTCAACTATCTATTGGTTAAAAAAATTCTCATTACAGAAGAATTATTAACAAAGAACATGAAAATTGTACTATTCCTCCCCAACAAAAAAAAATATCCATGGCTGACGTGCACAACAAATTGTAAACCAACTTCTACTCAAGAGACTGAAATCAATATTCTAGAGGAAAAAGAGGTAGAAAAGCAAAAAAGAAAAACATCAAGTGGGAGACATTTTGAAAGGTCACTGGCAACCCTAACTATAAACAAGAATAATCCAAACAAGTTTTTCTGTTGAACGAAGAACTGACCATCCAAAACAAAGCAACAAGTACTCTGTCACATTTTTGGTTTGAAAACATTATTTCAGTGATGCACAGGAATCTGTGGGGGTTTTTAGGAAAATATAATTTTATAAATTTTTATATTTGGCTTTTTTTACCTTTTCTCCATAATGGAATCCTGCAATTTCCTTTAATTAACTGAATTTCATTTGGATTCTTTTATCTTACAATTATAAAAATACTCAGTCCTAGTGGTCTACTTTTATTCTGTCAGCCATATACCACAAATTCCAAAGAAAAGAACTTGCGGCCTACAGTGCAGAGTGGTTTGCCTCAGACATATTAATTCCCTTCTCTCAGGAAAAAGAAAATAAATATGTTCCCTTTTATCAACTTTTAGTTTTCTATGTATTACTTAGGAGATTTACCGTTACCTCAAGGACCAAATTCAATATCTTCAATTAAAATATAAACTTCAAGAGCAAACAGAACTCTGTTCACTTAGACACAGAGCTATAAGTATTCTTTTCACATGCTCACTTTCAATTAGATAATAGTTGCTTAAGGTATGACTAGACTGTGCAGTGCAGCACCAAGTAAACGCCTAAGCTAAGTATCTCAAGAAACAGATTAAAACAGCTCAGGCATAGCATTGATGTGGTTATTCTGTCTCCAGTTGAATTTGAGATATTAAACTTATACTTCAAATTTAGTGCTGGACAGAGTTACTCAAACAGTCAGAAAAATTATGAAGAGTGAGCACCATGACTGATGGTTCAAAAGCTCACAAAGTATTTTTAAGTGTGCATTTAAAAAGGCAGCAATAGAGACACGTTAACCTAAGCGCCAACAAAAGAGACTCTTATGGTAATGAAACTTCCCTTTGAAAATTTGTATGCAGGCTTACATAGTGACCAATACATTATAAGAAGAGGCCTGTATACTTTTTGGTTTCCTACAGTTAGAGAATGACTGTGTAGTTACAAAGTAGTGTACAGGTTCTGTATTCAAAAATTAAGGGCTTGCTTCCTTTATTATCACTGACGCACAGAAGTATTCCCATTGATTCCTGTTGGCTGTAATATAAAGGTGGCAGAATCCGGTCTTCAACAGTGTTGCGTAATGGTCTGTCAAGATGAGCCTCTGATCATCTCCTATGGTTTTAAAGCCCCTAAACTCATCAGACCATGAGTGCAAAAAAACAGGCTAAAACCAAAAATCATAATCTTTTGCTTCAGCTTTGTTATAAGTGTACATTAGCTACTTAATGGTATGCCATATATGTGTATACGCATACAAAAGAGTCAGGCATATGTGAAGTGTAATTGCATACGTAATGCTGGAAGAATTTACTGACCAGCTATCCAGGAATATATTCTTCTCTACTCACCAGCAGAATAAAAATTTAAAAGCCAATTGTTCTCACCTTCTGGTGAAATGTAGTATGCATCCAAAATCCACAGTATGCTAGAGATCCGTCCAGCTTACATTAAACAAATGCTATATCTGTGTGATGCAAGGGTTTGGAAAAGGGGAAGAAAATGGACCAGGTAACCCAATTATTAGATTTTTAGCTAACTTTACAACAAAGAAGGAGGTCTTAGGAATTTTTTCTCCTGCAGTGATGCACAATGCAAAAAAAATAAGACAGACATCTGTTACAATAGCAGAATGTCCTGGACAGAGATCTACAATGTATTAACCTAAGCTCTGGCTTTCAAGAAGTGTTCAATGAGTTACCAGGGTACAGACATCCAAAACATACATTTAAATACCTTGCTAAGGTACATCTTTCCAACTGTATTTGGCACATAAATTAGTACTACACCATGTGAACCTCTCTAAACAAATTAGAAAAGAAATAGCACGGGCATCAAATAGCTTCTTCTCATTTTTATTAAAGCATAAAACTGAAAGACACTACATTCAGGTTTTTTTTCCAATGTCAGACAAGAGGAAATCACTCACTGTCCCAGTCTAAAAATACCAAAGACATACTGTGCAGTATTTAAATTGAACAAATCTTCAGAAAACGTATATAGTCTTTCAAACTAGAGCCCAAGTTATTGCAATTATCTAATACTACCTTTACTTTTTAAAATCCTTTCTCTACTCATAGGACTTGAAACTGACAAATGCACACTTTTTTCCTGAACAACTTCAAGCACCTTGTTTAAAACTGGTGTAAAAAATGCCAAACTTTGTGGAGAATATTTACAAAATCGTTACCAAATGTATGCAATACACTTAGATCTTTATCAGCCTTTGTTTTTTCAACATTCAGAAGCAAATGCAGGAGACAGACACTCTTTTTGGACCAGCACAGAAAAATCGAGGTTCCAAGTGCTGCTCCACAACGACAGCTCTCTCACATTGTCCCATCAGAGCTTCAGCCTATTAAATTTTGCTTGAGAGTGACAACAAGCTTCTAGTATAATAAGATTCTTTGTAGTGAAGAAATATATTTGTTATCAGAACCTGGAATGAAACAACCTACGCTGTGCAAAACACAATAGTTTATGACTTATCCAATATGGCAGTAAAGGACTCATAAGACCATATCTCTTCTAGAAACTGCCACATCTTTTCAAGTATACATTTTATCAGAATATGATTATTTTTTAAAACAGCTTTTCATAGTAATTGTGTTCAGAAGAGTCAAATTTGTTAAACTTCATGCATAAACAAAATGCATGTTAAAAAAACCTACCTATAAATATCAATGGGAATGACGGAATGTGAACTTTCCTCTAGTAACCGAAGAATCTTTCAATTTAAATTAATCAAAAGCAAAAGATCAAAAAAAAGCTTTAAACAACTGCTACAGTATTGTAGTAGTATTTCACCGTTAAAAAAACAACATTTCATTAAATACTCACATAAAATGCGTATTTACTTTAAAAAGGGAAATACCCAAAAGAAAGGGAAATACCAAAGCATATTGCAGTCTGCTTGATAATACAGAAAAGTAAATCACCACTGCTCACTAGGAAGCAGGGCAATAAAGTTATAAATACCTTATTACAGCTTGATAGTAAATTTGTATGTTGAAATCTGCTCCAGACAGTACTACATTCTTTTGACCTCTTCATATAGGTTTCTTTCAGGAATATAACTAATTGTAAACATAGCTCAGTATGAAGCAAAGAGGCAGAAATCAACAGTGAATCAGAGAGGTGCAAAGAACAAAATACCAACATGGTTTACTACAAACCAGTTACATAAGAATTCCACAATTAATCTCCTCATAAATATGGAATAAGCATAAGCAAACAAGTATGAAATTTAAAATTTTGTTATGAGTGGATATCTACAAAAAAATAGAATAATTATACATGCAGCTTTAAATCACTGTATTCATTTTGAAATTCTGCCTGGTGAGACACATCAAAGTAATTTAAAAAAAAACAAAATAAAGTTTGTTGAGTAAGAATAACCTTGCAGCATAATTTGAGGCTCAAGCATGAGCCCTGACGAATAGCTGTATGGAAAAAAAAAAGTTCTCAAAGGCAATGACCACCACAGATACATTTTTCACTATTGTAACACATCATAGGAAAAGCAGCAGCCTCTTAAATAATTGGATTCCACATTATATAGTAATTAAACAGCCTTCACATAGGAAAACGTCCTCTACTTCTAAATCTACCTAATAATCACTTTTCCCTATTCAGCATCTTTCCCATGATTATATGTATAAATGCTAAGAAAAACGCCTTAGCCACAATTCAGTTGGTTATGAGTAAATTTTAATATCTAATTAAGATGGGTCATTATTTCAAAGAGACATCACTGGAGATTACCTGAATGATACAATATATGTCATTGACTCAATTGGCAGTAGTATTTTCTTTGGGCCTAGAACAAGGTAATATCCTATGCAAGAGTTAAGATGCTTTGATCCACTCTGTCATCTCAAAGAATGTCTTTTATTAATGCAACAGAGATGCCTGCCAGGGTTTTCTTATCACCAGAATCAATGGTGCGAAAGGTGCTATATTTCAGATGTGACCTAACACTCAGGTTCTGGTTTTGTTCACTGTGGAGCCCTTTTTGCAAGAAACAGGATAATAGCTCTGCAGACTCGACTACCTATTACTATTTCTATTGAAGAGTTTCCCTCTTTCCTGTCCTGCCATATTGCTGAGCTCAGTTCAGGGGTACTCACATTTCTTTACTCGCTCTTCATCAGCATTGGCCATATAATTCCTGTAAATAGGACTTGACCCTGAAGGTCCTACTCATAGATGTAAATGTATGTAAGTGTATGATGAGGCTGGTACTGTCTAATAAGTTTGTAAAAACACACAGACATTATGGAACTGTAACATATTATTATAAAACATTTACATACTCAAAGACTGCAAAACAATAGGATTTCCTTACTATGACATATTTCCCTCCCACACTTGCAAGCAAAGCAAATTAACATATCATCATCCTTCATACTTTTAATCTAACATCACCTCTTTAATACAGTTTATAAAACTCAACAAAACTAAGTAGTCAATCTTAGCAATAAAATAGAGTAAGTGCAAAATAAATTCCTTACTAAAACCATCTGGACTGACTTTTCAAATAATTAAACATTGTAAATGTTTGCCATTCACAAACCAAAATCAAGTGACACGATAAACCTGGAACTTGATCTTGCATTGGTGAAATAAAAAGGGAAATTCCTTCCACTTTTCAGTGAGAATGTCAAAATCAAGGCTCTGAATGGGCAAGGCCTTGGAGATATTACTGCATTTAGTATATTACCATTATTCCCTGTTAACTACAGCTCCAGTTTCTAAAACCTAAGAAACGAGGATGGATGGATCTTCAGTTTGTACATTTTGTTTTGTTATACACTGTAAAGCACTGGTTAGTCAGAGAACTGGAGTAACCCCAGTAACCCCTGATTTTCTATCAGAGTAACAGTGTGGTACATGATAGAGGAACAGCCATGCAGCTCCTCCCCTTGACCCAGAAGCTTCCAGATGTTTCCATTTCCAAAGTTAATAGCTATTGAGATGGTTACCTTAAGTATTTTAACATCTTAGAGGTTATAGTAAAATTGTATTTATTTGGTTCTTAAAAATCTTCCACAAAACACACCAGTTAAAACATAAAACATTTGCATGTTCTGTAATAAACTCTAGCTAGGCTATGGAAGTGATGGGTTTACGGCCCCTTTCATGTGTCAAAAAATGTTCAATCACTATTCAAAAGCAAAGTTTCTGAACTGATACTACTTAAATGGTAATATTCATTTGAGATCAAGAACTGCTTTTTATTAAACTTCAAACATTTTATCTAGTACCTCTTCCTCACATTCCTGTTCCACTTTTTAAGTTTAAAGCCTGATTCAGCCCCTTGAAACTGAAGGGAGTTTTGCAATTAATGTCCTGAATCTCATCCCCATTTCTCTAACAACTGTTCTCCTCATTTTCCTCCTGTTCAACCTCTATATCCTTATAATTCCATTACTTCATACAGTTATCACCTACATTTGCCTCTGCCTGCTCTTTCCTCCGCATTGTCATTTCTCTCTTTAAAAATATTAACAAAAGTGAAAGTATACAAGGTTTTGAATGATCCCATGATGTGAGGATAAGGGAGTAGAGTAGAACAGTAGTTTTCAATCCATTTTTGGACTCTTGGAGCCCTACAGAGTTTTCATTTCGAGGCAGCATACAGCAACCAATTTAAGTCTATTGACAATACGGTGGGTTGGGAATTCTGTAATTAATCAGCTGACATGGGCCTCTCAAAAACAGTCTGTGGAGTCCCAAAGGCTCCTATGTCAAAGGTTAAAGACCCCTGAACTAGACCATGAGCTACGGAAGGGACTTCTCTATAATTCTGTGATGCATCCATCTTCAGTAGTTTTACACTGTTTACCTGTTCAGTGACATCAGAAAGCACTAAATCACAAGGAACTGTGTATTGCCTCACTAACACGTAAATGCAAAATTTTCTGTTATAAATAAGCTAACAATAATTTGAAACAAGCAACAAAAATCTTTCCTAAAAACTGATATGCATGAAATTTGTATTTCAGACATTTCAACCAATTGCTAATAAATACTGTTTAAAATAACACTTTTAAGAAACTTATTTGTACAAAAAAAACCCTTAAAAATAATTCTCAACTAAATGCAGAATCTTGATTATCCCAACACCAGCTCCTAATAACCTCAAGCATAAAAAGCCTCAACATAAAGAAGGAGGTTCATTTCTATGTTCCAGAACAAGAGGAGGAAAAAAAAAAAAAAAACACACAAACAAACGAAACCAAAACTGCTAGCACTTGCATATAGCTGAGCCTGTGCTTTCAACAAGATACGGCACAACCTCTGTCAGGTGCTGTACTTGCCTTGTAGGCTCCCTGTTCAACACAGTTACTACACAATTTGAGTCACTGGGTTTGGGTGACAGGTGCAATTGGGGGCAGTTTTTAGTTTTTTAAAGAATGAACTCTTGGACAACATTCAGGATTTATCAAAGTAAATTCAAGATCTTCTTGGTAAGATCGCTGTCCAAAAACTTTAGACACTTATTAAAAATACCTCTGAAAAGAGTCACCTAGAAAACACTTATTATTTTATAGAAAATATCTATTATTTTAAAGGCAGGCAGCATAAGCATTCAGTGGGCAGAAAGCAAAACCTTTATCTACCTCCCGACAAACTGATACCTTCACAACCAGACTGTAATCGTGTTTTCTACCTTTTCTTGTATTCCTTTCTCTCAGATTCAACAGGAGAAATGTAAGATAGCTCCCATCCCAGGCTTCCTAGAAGACTAGTTCAGGAGAAAGCAAGGTCTAGCATGAAATAACAGCAGCAGATGCATAACTGCTCAGCCTGTCTCACATAATTTGCAAGCCTAAATGCCAAGCCAGACAATACTAATAACAAAGTTATAGCTCCTTAGACCTCCAAGTAAATCTGTACTCTGTCACAGCACCTTATAGTGAAGGAATGGTTCCTTTCAAACTAACTCTAGAATTCACACCTCCTTCCTGAAAAGGCATTGTAACTACCAGAAAAGTACCTCCCAAACTCTCCATGAAACCATAAAGCAGCAGCCTACAGAAACATATTAAACAAAGTTTTCAGCAGAACTAAATTTTAAACAGTGGTTTGTGGTGGTTCTCAAGATCACTTGGGTTAAGCTATCATTCAAAATGATCCACAAAGGAGTAGTTTGTACAAAAGCAGTGATTTAGACACCTTAAGCTGAAGTAACGTCAGGCTATGAACTCCAGTATCAAATAAATACCTGAATCGGGGATGCTGTTAGATGCCCAACTCCAAAAGAATACAGCAATTTCTGACATGTCTCAAGTATTCTTTTATCAGCCACCTTGGGAGTCTCCCCTCTCTGCACAATGCCTAAAGTGAATTCTACTTCAAGCATTTCACTTCCCACATCTATTATTCACAGAGGTTACACACCAGAGTCCCTATGTACGTGTGGATCCCAAACTTTATTACCATATTTATTATCATGAACCCTTCTGGAATTAAAAATAAAAAGAGTAGCTTAGCCTATTCCAAACACTTGGCCCTACAGCCACTTAATGTACTGATGAGATGAAGGAAAAGTTAATTTTTTTCTTATTTATGACTACAGGTAAGGTCATATAAATCTTCCATTTTTTAATTTACAGAAAAGATTGCGTAAGCAAGTGATCAACAACAGGAAAAAGTGTTTATCTCACTGCTGCAGATGAGCACTATCAAGTGGCAGCGATGAAAGTGTTTTAACAAGATTATTATTGCCAACAATATGACAAATTAAGTCTCCCAAACTACAAAATGGTAGTAAGACCAAAAAAAAAATAAAATGTAGCTAGTATGTCAGCTCCATATATATTGGAAATGCTTAAACACACATGAATTTAGTAAAATTCAGTCCTGAAAAGACATCCTAACCGTGAGGGGTTGCACATTCTTTTCGGATGAAGAACTCACTTACCCAGATTTTAAGTCTGTAATCCGTAAACAATTAGTAGCATCCAGTCCTACTTTTCCATTTCTGACCACACTGGAAATGAAGGGTGAGAGGGCTGGAGAAATTCTGTTCAAGGCAACTTCAGGTGACATTTTAGTATGTTCCTCTTTCCTTCTGTCTTGAGCTGCACGAGGATGGTAAGGGGGGAAAATATAATCAAAAAATATCCTACTTATTTCATGTAAATTCACACGCACACCGCAAACATCAAAAGAAAAAAGCTAAGCACGCAAAGGATCAGAAATGTAGAGTAAATGAAGTGTACGCAGGTTTATAAAGAAAAAATAAGCACAGGTAATTTTTTTTTCCTTGTACCTCTGCAACATTCAATGAAGCCCATTCATTCATTGTCAACTTAAAAACAGACTAATGTCCTAGAAAGATCCTATCCCTACGAGAAAGAGAAATAAAACTGAGGGCCATTCTGACACTTCGTAGCCTAGCCCTTCTTCTGAGCATTTCCATTAGGAGTCTATAATTGACAAGCCACATTTGTTCTGCTTCCACTGAAATCAATGGGACTTACATTACTGATTGCAATGGGACCAAGGATTTGATTATCTCTCCATATTTTCATCTGTAATTTCTAATACCCCTAGTGTAACCATAATCAGTGTTACTTTTACAGTACTCAGGTAGCTATTTACAGCATTTCACAATGCCTTTTAAAGGCTAACACTTCTTTTCTTTCAGAGGTATCACCATACTCTTTGAAAGGCACCTTCATTCACAAAGCAGATCAGGAAGCTGAGGTACACACATTTTAAGCACAGCTTTTTCAGAAGTGCTTGCAAATATGTGACCTTATGCTAAATCAGCTAGGCTACTAAGTTAGCACACTTTAAGAACCTGCTGCTTTTCAACTGAAATGCAGAAACTGAGCATGCACACATTTTAACTCGTTGCACCACAAAAAGGCTAGAGTATGTGGACAACAACAGATCATGACAGAAGAAGTGGGAGAAAATGCTAACTTAACATATTTGATGATATTCTTAGGCATAGAGTTTAATCTGAAAATAAACTGAACTTGACAGCTTTAGAAAACAAAGCCACAAATGACTCCAGGTAACATAAACGTGCCACCAAGTAGAGCAGAAGAGCTTGTACTTAAACTCTGACCATTTGAAGAGATTTTTTTAAAACATTCCTTTAATTGAAAAACACCAATACATACTGTATTTACTTCCTTACAGAATGCTGCATGTGGTCTGCTGGATTAGTAAGTGTTCTATAAAGAGAGTGTGAACAACTCATGGCAATAGTTGCAATTTGTTGTTGTTTTTAACACTCAGTTTACAAGCATTAGTTGGTAACTAACGGATATTCTACAAACTGATAGCAACATTCAAATTACACATTTTGTTCTCATGAAAGTCATTCACACTGAACTAGTATGAAGCACGAAACAGTATTTATCCGAGCTATTCAGAATACATCTGAATAAAGCAAAGGCCAGGCACTTTAAGGTAAACAAAGAGACTAATAAATAAGACTTCCTAAAAACAGTAATTATCTTTAATACACTGGTTCTTACATTTTATGGCAGCAAAGAAGCTGAATACTAACATATAACATGTTCTCTTCACATATGATTTGCTGTAATTGACAATGAGCAACAACTTAAGCTTGCTTAGCAAACACCTACAGCAATTTAAGATGCTACCTCCTGTTTGTTACTTTTCTACCAAAAATTACTGCCTGCTCACCTTTATTTTTCCCCAGAGGAACTGAGAGAAGAGAATACAAGCCCATACTTGACCTATTTCAATGCAAAGTCCAATGGCTTAGATGGAACTGCTAATAAAAATAAGTTTAAACTAAAATGATACTTTGCACAAGAGTGGCTAAAACAGGGCGCACATTTCAGTCTGCCAGCTCTACTGTAGGAAGCAGTAATTTCAAGCAGAGGGGCCGCTGGACTGAAGAAGCTAAGAACTTCTTAAACCATCAAAAATATGCTGAAAAACAAGCTATCCTTCTAGCAATCTTACAGGTATACACAAAGATGTCAGAATTGGTTCTGATAATGACACATTTTAAGGGGATTGTAAGCGTTATGAGGGTAGAATTGTGAGACCTAAGAGATACAGGTGGTGATCAAAGTTCAACAGACACACCTTCCAAAATGAACTGCAGAACGATATTCCTTAACTTTCTGTTAATACAATATGCAGATATTGTCAAAACAAGATAGAAATGACTGCTAGGCATTTTTCCTGGTTTTATTGCATCAATTCTTTAAGATCCACAACACCTTCTACATAACAAGCCAGACACACAATACTTAATGGGTCGCTATCAATTAAACTCATCGATTTATTTTGTAAACAAAGGTCTTTACAAACTATAACACAATTAGTACCATTTTCATAACTTTCAGTTGCCATATACATATTTTTTTCCCTCAGCTTAATTTTCCCACAGGGCTGGAAAGAGAACACAAACAAACTCGAGGGACTTAACAAAAGCAAAATTCACTAGACTCTTTCCCTCCCCAAAACAAAACATTTGAAAGAGGTAAACAAACTAACAGTTGAGTGCTTTTAGATTGAGCAGCCTATCATTACGACTTCAAGCAAGTGGAACATATGCCTCACAGCAACCACCCAATCCCAGGCACAGCTTCGGGCACCAGAGTGTGTCCGGACGCGACATACTCAGTTCCTCCACCACCGGTAATGACATTATGGGCATTAAAGTGAAGGTATAAGGCGGCAAAGGTGAATATTTTGATGGAGGGCCTCGAAGTGCGAGGGGACCTTTCCTGCCCAACCCTCTCGGCTCGGCTGTCGGCGGTCCGGGGTTGTGCTTTTCACTTTGCGGGCAGCAGTAATGCCCGTCCGGGTGTGGGGAAACGAGGGGACCCGCGACCACCTCCACTCGCCGTGCCCGCACACATCCCCGCAACGCGACCGGCAACGCGGAGCTCCGGAGTCCCGGGTAAACCCACCGCCCCCCTCAAAGTTCCCTCAGCCTCGGCACGACCGGACTGAGCCCCACCAGGCCCCGCTCCCGCCCCGGCGGCCGCCTCGCCGCCGCATTCCCCCCCCCGCCCCGCCTCGCCTCAGCGCGGCTCCCACGTGCCGCCGGGGCCGCCCCGTGGGAAGGCGGCGGGCCCGCCACCCTCGGCGCTGCCTGCCGCGCCGCCCCGCCCCGCCACGGCGGCGGCGCCCGGGAGCGGCGGCCGGGCGGTGCTTAGGCCAGTCGTCGCCCTGGGCCGCACCGGCCCCCGCGCCGCCTCCTGGCCAGCTCCTCCCGGCCCGAGACTGCGGCCTCCGCTCCCCCGCCTCCACTTCGCCCCAAGCGCCAGCGGAGGGGGCAGGGGCAGAAGCCAGCCAGCCCGCCCGCCGCGCCGCTCCCCCGGGGCCGGCAGGGGCGCTGCTCCCGCCCGCCCCTCACCCGGCCCGTCCCGGGCCCCGCCATACCTACGGCGGCCGGAACACAGCCGCTTAGCAACGGCCGCGGCCACGCGCCCGGCCCGGCCCGGCCCGTCCACCCGCGCCCGGCGTGCGCGCTCCCGCGCCGCCGGGCGGCGTGCGCGCCTCCGCCCCCCGCCGCTGCCGGCGCTCCCGGGCCGGAGGGGTCTTCAGCGGCCGCGATATTGGCGTCCGGCACAGTGCCTGGGCGCGCTGCCTCGGCGCGCAGGCGTGAGGCGGCGGTTTCGTCGCGGCCGGAGCGGGGCGGGGGAGAGGGGGAGGAGGGGAGAAGGGGAGGGGGTGGCCTTCCCAGCAGGCGTTCGCCGGGGGCACCCCTCCTGGCCGAAGGCCCCTGCGGGCCGCCCGTCGCCCGTGGCAACAGGCGAAGCCGCCGCGGCGGCGGGGCCTGGCGCGGAGGCCGGGTCCAGGGTCCAAGGCCCGGGTAGAGCCTTGACTGGGCTGCGGGGCCTGGGTCTGCCTCGTCCCCTGGCGCCATGGCCGCTGAGGTGGTGGTTGTGGGATCCTGTATGACCGACCTGGTCAGGTTAGTACCTGGGGGGGCTCCCGCAGGCCGGCAGGCCCCGGCGCGGGGCCGGTTCCCTGCCCTCACTGGGCGGAGGGGCCCCGAGGTCAAAGGAGCGCAGGGCGTCGCAGAGCCCCGGGCAGAGCGGAGGCTCCCTGCGCCTCCCAAGGGCAGGCTGGGCCGGGACGCACCCCGCCCCTCCTACCCTGGGCCAAGGAAAGCGGGTGTCACGTCTCTCTCCAGGCCGGGACAGGAGAAGTGGGGTCGGCGCCAGGTGGGGCGGCGAGGAGCTCTCGGCCCTGGGCAGAGGGAACCGAGGCGAGAAGTTGGCTGCGGCAGGGGCAGGGGGAAGGATCAGAGCCGCCGGTGGGGGCGGCTGGGCCCGGGTGATGTCAGCCCTGCAAATAATACTTTGAAAGAAGACTGTGGGAACGGGGAGAAGTTTGAACGTGTTGTCTGCTGGAGCTTTGATCAGCTGTCTGTAACTTAAGGGAGAAGTGAGACTTGGGTTTGTGTTTTCAGCTGTGCTAGGTGGCTTGCCGTTAGCCTTGCCAGAAAAGCTTGCATAGTAACCCGCATGGGAAATCGTGAACTCTGGTACTCGTTATCAGCAGAGGAGTTTGAAATGATTTTATGAAGGTAAATAAAGCTGGTCAACTGTAACACGTTTTCAGTTCAAAGCACTTGTCTCCACTAGAAAAGTGAGAAAGAAAGCTTAATATTGCAAAGAAACTGAAGTTAGCTCCATGAAGAAGTAGGTTATAAGTTTATTACTTGCAGACAACATTTTCTGTGACACTTGGAAGGAAGAGAGAGAGAGAGAGAAGCTATTCCCAAGCTATTCCTATCCAAACAGGTTGAGAAATGGAAATAGGAAACCCTCAAAAATTTAGCACCTCTGTACCCCAAAGCTGTTTTTTAAATTATGAAACCCTTTTCTACAGGAATGCCTCAATTCCTTTTTATTAATTTTCTGGACATTTTCCTTTTGGATTAATTATATGGGTCTCGTTGTCATTTTTTTTGTACATAGGTACGGTTTGGAAACTTCGTTTAAAAATTAAAGTACAGAAGTTCCTGAAAGCTCTTGGTTCCAGCAGCCTGGGTTTTCTTGTGAATACTAAATATTGGAAGAATTCAAGCAGAATTGCAAGAGTTGGCAACGGTGCAAGTACTAACCTAATCTAGCTGACCCTGCCAGCCCCAGTAAACTTGCAAATCTTTGCAAGTCTTTGATTTGCAGTGTTTTAAACACACCTGTTTTTAAACTATATGTGCAGACTTGGTTAAAATGGGATTTAGAAGTATATGTATCTGGACTGCATCAGCTTGTCCTGCAGGGAAGTCTACATTAAAAAACACAATCCCTGAATCAGCAGACAATTATATCAAAGCCTGTGGGTCAAGAAAGTGTAGAATACATGATTAGAAGAATATGCTGAGGAGTAAGTACAGTTTCAGCATAGACATGTGTTGCAGAAATGATGAAAACCCTTAAATAATCATAGAACCTGTGTCACAAAGATTTAATGCTTTATGTAATCTGCAGAACACGCTGGCAGCTTTCCAAGAAGAATAGCTGTAAGTCAGAGTAAGATCTTTCAGAACTGATCTTGACGTTATGTGTGAATGAGCTATCAGATGCTTGTGACGTTGTACTGAAATATAAAACATGGTGCTCTAACCTCAAGACATTCCTTTTCCTGTCTTTCTAAAATGTGGGAAAAAAAATCATCAAAAAATTGTCTACCAGTTTAAGCACTGCTGACAGATGCAGCTTTGGACTTTTTCTTAACGCTTAAACAAACAAACAAGCAAAAAAGAAAACTCCCATTTTTTTGGCTGCGAGTTTGATACGATAGAAATACAGTCATTTATTTGAAGCCATTTTAACTGGCCATATTGTAACCAAAGATTAAACCACGGGTTGTCGCCATAGATACTGCTACACTGAGATTAAGTGGTGGAAGAAAAGCCATTTCACTTTTCAGTCAGCTGAGAGGATTTCTTAAATTGTACAAATGCTATCACAAGAATGTATCTGACTCACCATTATTAGCTTCTACTTTAAGGAGCAGTGAAGGGCTTTTTATTAATGATAAGCAAATTTGGTTCAACGGAAAAAGAAAGGACAGCCTCATTCTTTCTATAACTAGTACAGGACTTCAGGCACTTACTAAGATAAGAAAAAGCGTGGTTTAAATTTAGCTGGCAAGAGTTTAGTCTGACTGAAATCTCCATGTATTACCCCTCTAGACGTAGTTTAAATGTACTCTGTGTTACAAAAATCCTGGTAAAATTACTGGAAAGTACTAAACTGTAGGCTGGGATGCACCTAGGTTGAGAGCAAAGCCATAGGGAATGATAAGCAAGCTTTATTAAATGTGGTAAAAACTGTCAGGTTACGGTTAGTATTGATGCCAGGAGGGTATCTCTTGACTGTCTTTATATCTGGCATTTAGAGGGGGCTGTACATTGCAGGTTAAACCTAGGGTTCATTTCAGGAGGGATGAAAGAGCAACAGGTTTTTGTGAGTTTGTCATTTATGCTGATGTTTCAGTTTGTAAAGGACAGGGACAGCAGTGATTATGTTAAATGCCTGTCTTTCACACCCATTTGGAGGAGACTAAATTAAATAAACTAAATTAGGAGGGAGAGTCACACAAAGAAGATCAGACACGTTTTTGGACACATTGTGTTTGATAGGCATATTCACAACTCAAGACTAAAGCCTGTCTTTCCTAGAAGATCATAATATTGATTGAGACTCTGCCAGAGCTAGACAATGCTATGTTATAACTCAAACTGATAAAATACCATGTTGGCCCTCCAGAATGCAATCTTGGCCCTCTGTCTGGAAAGCTAGAAGCTCAGAGTGGCAGACATTAAATAGTAAAAATTCCCAGGCCTGTAGAGGCAAGGTACTGAAAATCAGAAAGATAAGCTTCAAGCTACCCTTGGACATATGTTAGCCAGATTCACCACTCAAAAAAGTTAGCATATAATGTTTTTACTCAATACAATAAACTAATGATTTAAAGAAGCATAACCTCTGTGTGAAATGGAAATGTACAATGTGAAATTTGCCATGTCTTACAGAATGACTGAGAAGGAAAAGGACAGGGACCTTCTGTTGAAGACAGTATTCAGATGTAATTTTGGGAAATAATCACATTCAGAAGAAAGGGTAGTGTGCCTTAAAATTCTTTTAAAGGGAAGGGGCCTAGTGGTTTGTTTTTAAAACACTGTTCTCATTGGAAATTCTTTTCTCATTGTCCTGTAGCGCTGCAGTGGCATAATGTGGGTTTTCTAAAGTGAATTTAGTATAATCAAAACAACCTCACGTACATACATGCAGTAAACCACACTCTTTTGCCTTAATAGGACCAGGAACAAAACATATTTGTGGTCAAAATCACAATCAACACTTCATTGGCAATAGCAGCAATAGTAGTAGAAAACAAAACCAGCATTATTCTATATGATCTAGATATCAAACCAGACGGGTACCATCCATAGTGTTATTTAAATAGTTTCTTTTCTGACTAATATTTGCAGACTGGTCGTGGTATTGGCATTTTAATTCATATTAAATCAGGACAAGACTAAACATATAAACCAATGAGAGTCAGACGCACTAAAACAATTAGAATAAACAGGAGAAACTTTGGCATGGCAATTGAAAACAGCAGAAGCAAAGAACAAAATGTAAGATGGAAAAAACAGTCTTCGGATAGTCACAACAGCAACAGCTTTTCACTTTGCCTCACAAGAATAAGGCCACAGCCCAAATACTGGAAAACTCTGTTAGGATCTTCAAAACTTGAAGTCTTAGTTTTCTGTAGACTTCTTTCCTTCCTTCAGGTTGCTTCATTTGCTGTAGGGAGTAGAAATAAAATTTCTGCTTCCAATCTCCTGTTGTAACAATCGTTGTTAATAATTATTACAAGTAGTAAACTGAATGACTGAAAGCATTCAGCAAGAGAAGAAAGACATGGCAGAAAAAACATTGAGCTACAAAGTAGTATGTTGCCTGACTGGAGTGGACAGTGATGACAAAGACACATCTGAAATTAACATCCCAGAGTGGCCTGATGAATGCATTGAATCATTCGCACTGACCGAGCACAATCTCTGCTTATCCAAAATGGCAAAGGTGTGAGATTCTATATCTTCCTCTTAAGCCTCTAGTGGTGATTATTGTCATCTGAACTAAATGTCTCATTGGAAACGTCCATAATCGAAAGGCATGTATGTATTTGTTTTTTAAAGTGCAGTATTTGGGACAATAATTTCAGGCTTTTTTTGTAGGAATATGGAAAGGAATTTTCTTATGTTCCTTTTGAGCGAGCAGGGAAAGGCTCACATATGACTTCATTTTCTTCTTTGCATTGTTTCCAGGTCTTTCACATGTGTTCTCATTTCCACCATTTCTCATGCACGCACAGTCACCATGTTACAATGTTTTTTATTGCTTTAGTGTTTTTTTCTGCTCTTCAGCTTCTCCTAGCAGCAGAGAAAAGTGTTCTAGAATCCTTCAAATCCATTTCATTTGTGTTTTTGTTTTTATCTGTAATGCTTCCCCTGCAGCAGCCACTCCTCATTCTAGTCAATCTGCCGTTGCCAGCAGCATGGGAAAGCACAACTGTGAAGGAATACAAGCTTAGTCCAGTTGAGGAAATTAATCTTTTGGATCCAGAGAAAGGCATCAAGGCATGAGAGAATGTGTCATCTGTGAATTGTTTAGTTTATGTAATAGTGAAAAATCTGGGCTTGATTTCAGAGCCTGTACTATTCCCTTTGTCGTCTTCTCTGACCTAGCAAAGTTTGGATGCATAGTAAATGCAGGATGCACAGGCTCAGTGTTTTATTGTTCTGCCCTGATTTTAGAGGGCCTATATGTCATTTAGAGAAACTCCTCTTTGCCTTCTCTTGCCTGGCAGGAAGGAAGCTGTATCTTGGGGGCCCAAAAAGAAAAACGGTGTTAAAATCAAGTTGATGAAATCCTCAGTAATGAGATTCAGTAAGAAAATTACTTTTTGTTCATATACAGCTTTTGAATATCTGTAGTGGCCTAGACACTGCACATCTGTGGGGCCTGACCCAAGCTCATTCATGTCAAAAGAAGCTTTTCACTGCTGTAAACTTTGTCCTTAAATTGTCACACACTCCCCAAATCTGAGTGATCAATTTATTTTAGGGTGAGACACAGTTTAATGTTTTAGTGTGTTAAAAGTATTTGGTGTTATACCTCAGACCTGAAAAGATTCCAACAAAGTTGCTCTAACAAAAAATGACAAAATGCTGAAGGGGGAAAAAGGAGGAAAAATGTCTGGTTGGGTGTTTCTTAAATTAACACAAAATAACTAGGGCAAGGCCACAAATGACTTTTTTTAACCCATTACAAGAGCTGCATTTGCAACCACAGTTATGAACCCTGAGTGAGAGACAGTGTGCCATTGATCCCAGCTGGCACTTTCTGAAAGAAACTGTTGTTTGTGCAACAGAGGATGCTGTGGGTCCTCTCTGAAAAGGACTGCTGGTGCTAGAACACCTGCTCAACACTTGTCTTTGGCTCTTATCCATGAAAACCTTTTTTTTTTTTACCTTCCTAAATGGAAATGTGGAAGTTTTAAAAGTCTTGGGAAATATGAATATGAAACTGGTCACACAAAGTCTTTCAACTTTAGTGCAACAAAAGTGTTGCTTTCTGGATTTTATTTAATTGAAACCTCCCTGCCCTTTCATTTGGTGTCTTCATTTTGTGTCCTAAGCTATTGTATACTGTAATTAGGCACGGTTTTTCCTTCCAGATGCAATTCCATTTCAGCAATAACTAATATGACTCTTGTTTTTTAGACTTGTTTATTTAGTTCAGTTTTAATAGTATTTATTCAGTAGTGCTTTTGAGCTAAAGAATATCCCTTGTGGTACTACGGTCAGGCCTATACTACATGAATGCCATAGCTGAAGTAATTTCTTTGGCTTTCCAGTAACCAAGAGGTAGCACTATTGGCCCTACTATGCATTTGGAAAACATTTTGAAGTCAGAGGAAGGGAATAGGGACAGTTTGCTTTGTAAAAAGATAGGAAAAAGGTAAAGAGAAATTAGAGGAACGTCTTAAAAACAGGAAAAATAATAGGTAAGACATAAGGTTTTACTGCAGAAAGCATGAAGAGTCTATGGAGTTGAGGTTGAGACAAAAGGCAGGGAAACTACAATACTAAGAGTGACAGCTCCCCAGCTATCCAGAGGCCCCCTGTTTTTCTGCTTCTCTTTCTGCCAGCTCTGGCTGCCTGCTTGCTTTCTGCAGTTTTCTCATATGGCCGCATGGCAAGGTGCAGGGAAAAGCCCTGTTCTAGTCCTGCTGTCTTCTCCCAGCACCAGCATTTTGGAAGATATGGCACTCAGTAAGTCTGCTGTTACCTCCTTCTTCCCATGAATGAGTTCCCAGCTGTCTGCTTCTGTTCATACCAGCTGCAGTGTCTGGTCTGTTTAAGTTTGTGAATTGCTTTGAGATCCTTCAAGATGAAAGGTTCCACTTAAGTGAGATCATTATCGCCTTCTACATTTCTCCACTCCCTGTTCTCTGCTCAAGCTTCTTGTCTCATCTCAACTTGGGGTCCCGCATAGTACTCAACATTCCCAGGTCATGGCAACACAAAGCTTACACACAAATTTCAACTTCCAGTCCTTGAGTTGTTTGACGCCTCTCAGAGTACTTCAGAACTGAAGGTTAAATATATGTATTTTCCTGAGCTGATGCCAAAATACTTAGCACTTGCCACACTGAGATCGTACTTCTGCATTTGCGTCTGACTTCTTGTTATTTTGTGTTCTTCAAGAGACTGTATAGTTCTCTTCCTCCCACTTTTGAAGTACTTACTCATTCTAGGAAGCATTCCAACTACAATGTTGTTCTGTGATCCTACACTATATTCTTATAGCCATACTTTGTTCATGTTCTTGTGGTTAAACTGTAAGCCTGTCAGGGCAGGGATTTCTCTCCTGCCTGGTGTAGTGAACTTATGGAGTGGAACCCTGACAGGAGTTCAGAGGGCTCTTTGTGTTCAAAGACTCACAGGCAGTAACATGGTGTTTGGACAGGAGAACCCCTTTTCTGTTCAGTGACACTTATAGCTGTCGTCTTCATTTTCTATATTTTAACTGACCAGTAAGAGATTTTTTTCACTGTATAGTATCTACGTGTGTTTATTCCCGATGTCATTCACATTCCAGTGAAATTTCCTTCTTTCCTACAAAAGTGAGGTCATCTTAAACCTGTGTTTATGATACTGCAGTCATTTCCATGGCAGTAGACTATGATATCATCAGTGGAGGATTATGCCTTTCCTATGTGTGTTAGCAATTAAAAATTATGGTTTGTCAGATAAAACTAGTGTTTACCAAGCTTTTAGGTTTAGTCCATATGAGGCAGGGAAACTATTGCTTAATTCTCTAGAGAGTTCACTTGGGTAATGGAGTAAATGAATCCAGAAACATTTTGATCCTAGCAGGTGATAAGTTTTGGGGGGTATTTTTTTCTAACGGGAGAAGAAAATCAGCTACTCCATCTTGTGTTCTCTCGCCTGGCAAAGAACGCTTGTCTGAAACACCGTGATACTCATTGTTTTGTTATTCAGAGCTGCTTAAATGTTTGACTTAAAGTATCACAATTTTCTAGTCTCATTAGACTGGCATTTTTCCCCTTTGTAGGTCAGTAAGCTATTACAGACTACCCACAAAAGTAAAAAAACGTGGTTATCAGTCTTTTCATCTTTTTAATGGCTGCCCCATTAGCCAGGTATCAGTAGCTGAATCTCTTTGTTGAACCTTCCTAAGTATGTACATGCTCTCTCGTGGGTTGGTGACAGCAGAGGCCAGTTACAACACTGCAATGGCAAAAGTAAATTCATTCATTGAAAATGTAGTGTCCAGTGTTAAGATAGTTGCTAATGCAGCAAGGTGAAAATTGTGGATTCACATCATAATTTATTTCCTCCCTTCAAATACTTAAGAATCTTTAGGCCAAGGCAGTAAACTTTTCTAAACAAGAGTGAAGAGAAAGGGAAAAGGGATTAGATAAAAGTTTTTAGAGAAAGAACATCATCAGTCTAGGTATTGCAACACAAGACAAAATTTGTAGCCATTTTTTGGTAATATAGTTTAATTACAGAAATAAGCTAAACCTGTGCACAATCAGCCTGTCTG
Source organism: Larus michahellis (assembly GCF_964199755.1). NCBI lineage: Eukaryota > Metazoa > Chordata > Aves > Charadriiformes > Laridae > Larus > Larus michahellis. The sequence continues at coordinate 36,239,773 of NC_133898.1, forward strand.
TTTTCCCACATAACTGAAATGAACTCGTATAAAATATCTGTTTAAATATACTGGGTCAGAACATTAGAAAAAAATCTCAAAATGGTGTGCCCTAATTACATACAAGAGTTGCATGTGTCCAGTTTTACATAAAGTCTAGGATGTGAAAAGGTTCTCCCTGAAATTATTACCATGTTAGTAACTACAGTAGAAAGAAATTCCTTTTCTTATTGATGTTCATGGAAATGAAGCCAGGCTGGAATGGAGCAAAAGATAGACAGACAGAATTATTCTACGTAGTTTTTTGGAAACTGAGATTACTAATACGATAATAGACCTGGCCCATATTTACTGAGCGTAAAGTCAGGTGATGTTACAGCAACCTCCTGAGCGTGCAGCTTCCCTATCATTCTGCATTCCTGCTGAGCCTTCACCTGTCTCTGGAAAACCCAGAGTGACGCCTCTGTTTGAAGAAAATGAAGGGTCAGGAAATAATAACATTATGATCAGGGAAGAGGCTGTTGGGGTAAAAGCTTGTTTACCAATTGTCCAATGTCAACATCAGGAACGAGGGGTTTGTGTTCATTTCTACTACAGAAAGACGTCATTTTATTTAGCTATGGACAATAGCGTATGGCCATGGCTTCGCATTGTAACATCCCACTTTACAGATAGCACAACTGTTGCCTTTTGCTTCCTGTAGGGTTCTTAGACATCTCTGCAGTTCCAAGTAAATGGCATGCAAAATAGTGATATGCTGGGCATTGGCATTGTCAGTACTTCAGGGTATTCCTTGGGCTTCTGCTGTCTCCCAACGATACAGATTGAATGTTATGTTGTGTTATGAATGTACGTATAATTTCGTCTCCAATTAATACTCTTTTACCATATAACTCCCACATTTTTTTTATTGCTTTGGTTGCTGTTCCTGCTATCATTGGAAATTCTTTTTGACTATTTAAAATAAAACATTTATTTCCTTTTCAGTCTGGAGGTGTTTGCCATACAAGATTCACTACAATCAAAGGGGAAATTGTCTAAAAGAACTCCTTTGAAAATACTTGTCACAATAAACCGTTGTTAGGCACTATATTTTAACACCCAACACTAAGAATATTGTATTTTCTCCCCCTTTATGAGCCACAGAATGATATGATTAATAGTTCTGTTCTGTCTTGTTAATGAATTACTTGCTGGCTGTACTGTTAATGGAAATAACCATTTTCCTAGATGCATTTCTAGACATAAATATCTTCGGGTGAATTTTACTACTCCTGACAGTAAAGAGCTGCTGGCACAAATCAAAAGCTGCAATAAAAATTGTACAGAGTCGATGGTAACAAATTTGTGTAAAAACACTCTGGGCAGGCATATATATGATGTTGCCTCTAGGAGCTGTCTGAGCTGTTCTTTCCATAGGAGCGTACCAGTAAGGTTTTGTTTGCTTGTTTTATATGGCTGCAGTTGTTAGCCCCTCTATCAAGCTGCAGTAAGTTATTTGATGCTGACATCCCTGGTTTCTTCCAAGCCTAATGTTGTATACTTTGAGCCTGAAGAAAATATAAAATGATTTTTCACTAGTATGTTGCCTTAGTAGGTGCAGCTTTATAGAACACGTTGATCTTTGTGACAACTAATTATAAAATAAGAAGTTGGTAATGTTCCCAAATATATCAGTTGTGTGCTCTCTTCTGGGTTTTATTATTTCTACTAGATCAATAGTATGTCATCCCTGAACAATCTCCATCTATGATTTCCCTTTATTTGCCTTCACCTCTTCTTGTTGTCTTTCTACATCACGTTCTTACAGCGCACTTTTTACTGTATTGCTCTTTTCCTGCCTCTCATCTTTCAAAAAATAACTTTTAGTTCCAAAGGATCATAATTCCCTTTCACTAATTTATTCCATTTATCAGTTGCTATACTTCCTATCCTCTCTCAGATCCCTGTTTATACAAAATGCATAAACCTTGATAGTATAAACAGCAGAAAGAAAAACACTTGTAGGTCAGAGCTGAAAGTAAAAGATGGAAAGGAATATGAAAGACAGTTCAAGTTCAATACTCAAGTGGAAAGACAGGCATTTTCCATGTTCTCAGCTGTAATGAGAGTGACTATGCCTTCCTTCTTCTAATTGTCTGATCCTGTTAGTATTTTTTTTAAATTATTATTATTATTATTTTCCTTGTCTTTTTTTTTTTCTTTTTCCCAAGAAGAACAAAGTAAAATATGACACGTTGGGAAAAAGCAGTTGGTGATTTTGCTGGAGCTCATAGAACTCCATATAGAGGCAGCAAAAATGAGCAAATTTTTCTTCAGTTTTCATTCCCTGTTACTCATTAAATCCTGTACAGCAGTGGAGATACAGGAGTTGTCCATCAGCAGGCATCACAAACCGGGGTTATACAGAATTACACCTTTCTGATTTTTAGAGATCTGCCTTTCCCAGGAGAGCTTAAATGATGAAAAAATTAAAAGATACTTACTGTCATGGGAGAGTTAACCTTGGCCAGCAAAGCCCAGGTACCCTCACCTGCACATTCTCATCTTTGCCCCACAGGCCTTAATGTTACTCTAATCTAAGATTTTAGTAGATGCCTTTATAATTAGATTGAACTTCAGATAAAGGGGAGTTTTATCAGTGAATCAAGGGTAAAATAGTTTCAAAGTAAAAACTTGTCTAGTGAAGGCACTGTGAATTTAGGCCTGAAGTGGTCAGGCAGTTGGACAGGATGAGGGTTGTAGGACCCTTCCAACTCCTCTCCTCTCCTCTCCTCTCCTCTCCTCTCCTCTCCTCTCCTCTCCTCTCCTCTCCTCTCCTCTCCTCTCCTCTCCTCTCCTCTCCTCTCCTCTCCTCTCCTCTCCTCTCCTCTCCTCTCCTCTCCTCTCCTCTCCTCTCCTCTCCTCTCCTCTCCTCTCCTCTCCCCTCTCCCCTCCTCTCCTCTCCTCTCCTCTCCTCTCCTCTCCTCTCCTCTCCTCTTTAAATATATTGATTACCTTTCTGATACATTCAGTAAGTATATTTAAACTAAATATTGTTTTGGTTATACTTTTCATTTGTGACCCATATGGATTCTGCAGGAAGCACCGTACTTACAAACTTGATGAAAAATATCATACTAGCCAAAATTATTGTCCTGGGTATGAGATTTTAGAGCAACATCTTATTGAAGAAAATTATTAATATTTGGACTGAACTCTGCTTCATCTTGATGACTATATAGTGAGAATACATCTATGACGTTGCTCTTAATATAGTAGTTTATAAAGCACAATATGCTTATGTGTAAAATGCCAATACTTAGTGGTGGTGGTGGGGCGTCCTTTTTTGTTTTTTAAATTAAAAAAAAAGACTGGAAAAGACTGATGACAAGATTTGTAGGGGGGTCAATAGGTGTTCTATTTTCTGCATGATAGTAAAGCAGAAGCACAGATTACTTTGTTGATTTACCAGTATGTAAAAAATCCTGATGACAAGAACAAGGACCTAGTGGCCTATCCACTCAACCATATTCTTTCCACTTTGTTCATTGTTGTCTGATAAATCTTTCCTTTAAGAGGTAGAGAAAAGATTAATGTTCACATATGTCTTGTTTGTCTTAATCTGTCCTTGGGCACGTAAAGATCACTCCTTGCTTGGATTGCAAAGGTTGCTTTATTTTGTGTTGTTTTTTTTTGCTTTAACCCTGGTATTTCATCATAATATAATATTCTGTTCAGCATAGGAACCGTAGGCAGCCTTCTTCAGTCCTGGGTGAGCACAGCGTGTTTCAGAGACAGTCTATTCTAACATCACCATCAGATTGCCTTGAAAATAATTATGTAACTGCACTTCCAAAAATAATATAATCGAGAGACATCAATGAAGAACAACGTGGGAGGCAAATAGAGAGTTGTAATTTTGAAAATTTCCACAATCTTTCTTAAATACAAAACAGATGTTTGGTAAGAATGATGGAATGTTTGCTGAGACTTAAATATCTGAAGATAGATTCATATTTGGGTTTTTTTTTTTTAATCTGTTTAGAGCTTCAAGTTCAGAATGAAACATTCCACAGATTATGACTTCGTCAGTGTTGTGCCCACCTTTTCCTAAAATATAACTGCTAGTGATGTGAGGAAAAGTTACAGGTTGGTTGTTTCATGAGAAGGCTTTTCACTTTTGGCAGTTAGTCCAATAAATAATTTCTTTGTGTTGAAGGTTTCAAACTTAGAAATTTTGTTTTCTTGGTGATACCATCATTTCACTGAAGCATAGTACGGTGTGCTACTGTAAATGCGTCACGACATTCATCTGCATGCCTTCTTGTTTGTTTCATCTTTTAATATCGAGAAGAGTAAAATTTGCATCTGTGCAGAGGGTCAGCAGAAATGTTCATTGAAGTTCTTGGAGGGCTGTGGACATCTATTCTCATTCAACGTGTTATGAAGTTTTGTCTTTTTAAGTGGAGGTTGTGATTGCACATAGAAGAGGATATCAGTCTTGTGGCCCTCCTACCTGTAGTCACAGCCATTCATTTAATGTTCTCCTCTGCTAGAGATTTTCACCATTTGTTTCAGTTCAGCTGTTCACCCGTTCAGTAATGAGATCTACAAAACAGTTTGTCTTTTATATATATATGTATTTGTATTTGATAAAATATATATTTTGTCTGATGGCAAAACTGATTGAAAAGATTCCTGCTGCTCTGCACTAATTCATCATTCACTTGTTTGTGTTGTGGTGACAAACTGTAAATCCTGTAAAATCAAATTCTGAATGGATGACGAGGTAAAGCTTTTGCATCTCACTCTGCCACTGTGCTTCAGCACTGTCCTGGGAAGGGACTGCTCTTTAAGCATCAGTTATTTCGGCTGGTACCAGTCTGGGTAGTGTTTCTACACTGTTCATTACTGAGAGCTAGAGAGAGAAACCAGACCATCAAATATCCAAGCAATAACCAATTATTTGAATTCTCTGAAAAGTTTTTGGTTTTTTTTAAAGAAAAACTTGTCATGTTCAGGGACATAGCGGGGAGAAAAACCAGAGATTTTCTATGATTTCTAATTGTCTCTTAACAATTTTTTCAGTCATTAAAGATCTGAAGTGAGACTAAGAACCTAGAACTGGATAGCCCCATACTTAAACCAAACTGTAGTTAACTAAATTCCTGAGGTATTCTCTTTATAAATCTTGGAAGTTTTCTACCTTCCAATAAGATGTTTTAGTGGATTATTAAAAGGGATGAAAGCATAAACGAGTTAAGAACATCAGATTTTGAAAAGAATTGTGGTCTTTTTGGCTCCGTGTTATGGATACTTTCCCATAGCATATGTTCAAATCTTTAAAAGTTAAGCTAGACAAAACACACCAGGGCTAAACCAAAATGTCAAGCCAGATCCAAAAGAGGTCTGAGACATTTCCACCACAATGCTGTACTAATATTCCTAGTTAGAGGCAAGAACTGTTCTCTCCTTTGTATTTGTTCAGTTCTGAGAATCATGAAAACCCAGTAAATTGTGTGTACTAGACAGTGGCTAGTTACACCTACTCTAACCTCACAGGGATTTTCCCCATTCTAGGGAATTCCCAGGAGGGAAGAAAGAGATGGTTTTGTTCAGTGATTCAAAAAGAACAGAATCAAAGCTGAATTCTAGGCATTTACATTATATTCCTTTTTATTAAGACATTTTTAAATGCATTATTTCTGCTACTATTTTGATATCCCTGATTATCTTCACCCTTCTTTGGGATTAAACAAAACATCTGAATGTTTCTTTTGATACTATGTACATGGCAGTCATCTTAGATAATGTGATATCTGATCTACATAAAAATTCTCTTCTCCTCCAAATTGCCTGATGAGAATATTGTTTTCCTTTTTTTAGGGAAAAATATTTATGTTATTTTCTATTTTCCTTTCTCATGCACATGCCATTTCTCAGAAACATACTGATTCTTTATGGTTTTCTTCAACATGTCTAATGAGCTAAGCGTACTGTACTACCTAATTAATCCTTAGTTACACAGGATTCAGTGTTTTCAACATACGAAGTAGTATCAAGTCAGAGTTTCAACACTGGTGTAGGGCAGCCTGGCTGTACTGCTGCCAGAGAAGGCAGGTTCTGCTCTTCCCATCACTCGCCTTCTCCTCAGTCCTGCAAGTTCTGGCTGCTGTACAGTAAGTTGGACCAATTTGCTGTTCCAAATTAAAAGGACCCTTGGAACAAAAATATTTTGAATTAGGAAGCTCTGTAAGCAGTAAAAGTAATGCAAGAGAAACAGTGGGAAAATGCTGCTGAGGGGAGGGCATGGTTTTTCATCAGCTTAAGCTGACAGTAATAATACGTCTTTACGATGAACAGACACTGGTTAGGTCAAGAATCGGAAGCAAACCATGATTAATGTATGCAAATGCTGCTAGTATAGATCTCTCCCTTTTCCCTCCTTCCTTCTTCAGACTTTCTATCTCTGAATATGATCTAGTCACTGCTTAGGTGGGAACTTTTCAAGAAAACCCAGAATACCAGGGAAAGGGGCATTAATGACTCAGTAAGTTGCACTTTCACCTCTGATTCAGTGCTTCAACACAGTAGCAAAGGGCTCTGTTCTGTTTCTAATGCCATTCTTCCGAAGGGATGTCTGTCTAAAAATATAAATGCTAATCAGCTCTAGCCTTTAAGGGAACTTGTGGCACGCATTTACTGGAAGAGAGGGTTGAAGTTACTGCAATGGTGAAATTCTTATGTGTGTACTTTTATTCATCCCAAACCTCTGAAACATAAGTGGATATAAGATTCTTCATTTCCCATGAAAAATTGTGGGCAGCCTTGCCACGTGCTTTACATTTAAATATTGTTCTGAAAAAACTCAGTTGAAATTCTGAGTGATTGTATTCCTGTATTTGTAATGCCTAAAGTATTTCAGGATGCTTCAGTCTGAACTTTCCTCTGTAAGTACAATTCACTAGTACAGTGCACAATTTGCAAAACATACTATATAGTAATTTTATTTCCCATCTAATAAGTGTTGGGGGTTTTCAAGTTTAGTTTCTGGTTGTTTATGAGACATGAGACCTCAGTATCCTTTGTACCATTTATCCTCTCAAAGCTGAGCAGAATTTGTCACATAAGCAAAGAGTAGTCTGTTGGATAGCAACTCAAATTAGGTTTCTTCAGGTCAGTGTTTTCAAATTACGTCAAAGTTGTAAATGGCTTTACAAAACATTTTATGTACCAATTCTGAAAGCCCGTGTGATGGTTTTTCTAATTAACTTATTTAGCCTAGTTTTGGAGTAGCATTAGCTGTTTCATCACTTTTAGGCTATTTTGAGTATTCTTTGTGGCACCATCAATAAGCCAAGAATTTATAGGGTTCCTTAATCATACGGATTACTCATCATCGCTTGCTCATAACAGAAGCCCAAAATGCTCATTAAAATTGTCTGATGTGAATCAAAAGTTAGTATAGTTGCAGAATTAAATGACGAGAGAATAGCATTCTATCAGAAAAAAAAATATTCTCGAATGCCTGTTTCAGTGAAAGTGAAACGTCCAGGCTTATATATAGCCCTGTACTCTGAATTTGTTTAATATGGAAAATAAAAATAGGCTTCTGGAGTGAAGAATTGGTCTGAAAGGATTGGCGATCATGCCTGAAATGTAATAAGGTGGGGGGGTTGTTTACAATGAGCTACAGGAACTTGCTGCATGTTCTCACCTAGTCTGTTAGCTTGTTTTTAAAATTGGCTAATTATAAATCACTGTTCCAACTTGATTCTTTGCCCTTTGCCTTGTACCTTTCCATCGAAACAATAAAAAAGGTCATCTTCCCATCTTCAACAAGCTGTTTGATTCCCACAGGCAGTTGTTATGCCACGCTGCTTGAAATACTGAGGCCCAGATTCTCATCTCACCAAGCCTGTTTTTTCACCAGTGGAATTATGATGCTTCCATTGGAGTCACATGTGGATGCCAACATAACTGAGAGAAGAATCAAGTCGTGGTCTGGTCACTGTTAAAACAAGAATATGAATGGCTGAACATACTTCTTGAAAATGCATGTGAACTCAGAGCAGCGCTATTAGCAGATGTCTGCTGGGATGTCGCAATTGTTAATCTTTGTCTAAAAATATATTAGCTTTTTGTGGAAACAAAATTCTTTTTAGAATAAGCTATAATCTCTGAAAAGTACCCTAAGGACGGAAAATGAATTGAGACTTGATAACCATTTTCATACTGCAGAATTTAAATGAGAAGACAGCGTGAGCTAGTGGATTGAGCTGATCTCTATTTTTGGTTTTGCCACTGGCTTCTTGGCTGACCCAAGGCACAAAAAGGCAAAATGACTTGCCTAAGTTTCACACCCACAAAACAGGAATAATGATATTGTTCTGCCTTTTAAAGTGTAGTGAGATCTGTGGATGGAAGGAATTATACAAGAGCTGCTATGACTATTTCTTACCAAGGCTGGGTGAAACAACGCTTCTTTACTGAATGGCACGTAATTTTAGAAGTGTGTGTGCAGTACCCTGGCACTGGCTGAATAGGAGCTTCCTCAGCTGAGTTTTGTGCCCTTCATTCTCTGGTCCACAACCATCACTACTTTGGCTTCCGATGGTGAGAACAGCGATAAATTATAGATGCTATCATTAATAAATATTATTTATCTACACTCATTACACCTCGTTCCCTGAAACCTTACAGTTACTCATTGTTGTAAACAACCTGCCAGATGCTGCTGTTGCCAAACAGTTTTAACTCAGCAACCCTTTCCACATATATATATATGGTATCTATAAGTATACTTCTAAAAAGCTGTTATATTTTTATTTAAAATGTTTTAAACATTTCCCAACAGAATGTTCTTGGCTCTGCCTCTCTGGAAACAAAATGAGTGCCATTATCTGTACGTGTGAGCCTTCTGGGGTTTCTCTGTTGTCACCACACACAAAGTAAACCTGCTGGCTGGGTACCACGGCCTCACACTAAAATCTGGGGTGCTCTATCAGCAAGCATCCCTACTTAGAGTCTGCATCCCTACCTGCATCTCTCCGGAAACTGTAACTACTCATGAAGCACAGACCTGTAACAACTCCTTCAAAGCAAAAATCTGAATTTCTGGGAGTACAGGACTTGTTTGGCTTCGCTAGTTTAATTTTAGGCTTTTTTGATTTCCTAATGATCCTAAACCTTTTGATGACTGGATGCTGGAATTGAAAATTAGTAGGAAAAAAAAATGCTTGCTTTTTGCTGAGAATTTTCAGTAAATCAGGCTGCACTCTGTCATTGTCCATAAGATTTTGCAAGCACCAATATGCCCCAGAAATTGCAGCATAAACTCAGAAAGTAATACACACGTATTGTTCATATCCTTTTCAAAAAGCGCTCTGTAGTGATTTCGTAATGCAGAAGCATGTCACCTTTTTTTCTGAATTGGAGAGCTGGCAATTTTGAAGCTGTTGTAAGATGTATTGGTAAAATAATGTTATAAATAGGCAAATGGAGCTGAAGTTACTCTCTTCCTCTTTATGGCAGATTCCTCTGCATTCTTTCAGACTTCCCCACTCTCCCTTTCTTTCCTGCGGACTTTTGGAAATCTGTCTGAGCTAACTGTCATTGACTGAACGGGTTGCTAGTACATTGTAGGAGGCCTTCCTTCCATACGTGTTGTGAACTTGTTTGTAGCTTCAGAGATAGAAGGAATTCCATTTTTAAACCTTGTGCATGGAATGTATGGCTTGAAGAGACAGAAATTTTGGTAATCTGAGTGTTGTAAATACAGCTTTGGGTTATGTATTTAATAGAAGTGACAAAAGTAAGCTAGCTTTTTGCATTCGGAGAAATTCTTCCACATAGTGCCAGTGGTGTCTTTTCTTTCTTTCAACTTTTGCTGGAGATAGCAAGCATCTGTTAGGGTTAACAAAATTATGGTTTGGTTTTGTTTTTTCCAAAATGGAAATTAAACCAGAATACACTCCTGATGGGTCTCCGCTTGTATTAGTGCATCTGGTTCTGGGCACCCATCCCTAGAAGGGTACATGTAAATGTAATTGGAGTGCATTCAAAAAGCAACGAAATGCGGAAAAGTTGTAGATCATTATTTGTACGAGAAAAACTTAAAAAAGAAAAAAGTTAAATATGTACAGTGTGCCTGAGTGACAGCAGAGGGGAGAAAGGTTTTGATAACAATCTACAATTTTGAGGGGCGTGAACACCAACAAAGTGAAAAATTACTTAGGGTGGTTCAAGAAGGTATAATTAGATGTAATGAAATTAAATGAACAATATGTAAACTTGAGCTGAATGTTACAGTAAAACAACATGAGCAGTGAGACCTATAGGTTTATTATTTATCTGTATTGAGTTAGTACAGGGGAATCCTAGTCAGGGGTCAAGGGCTTCTTTTCCTGTAGAAACATGAAAGATGAACAAAAGAAATGCAGTCCCTCTTTTGACTAATAAATAAGAAGCTTGACTAGGTGGCATATAAGTAATAAACTTAAACTGATGGCATGTGAAGTAGAGACCCTAAAAGGTCTTTTGAGTATTTTTCGGTCTTACTTGCTGGCTGTTCGACCATTTAGGATTATAAGAAGGTAACTCTTACTTTGAAGATGCTTGTTATTTTCAGCCACTAATGTATGTAAATATTGCTTTAAATTGGAATAGCCTTACTACACGATTGCCAAGAGCTGGAGAAACTATCCTTGGACATAAGTTTTTCATTGGTTTCGGTGGGAAAGGAGCCAACCAGTGTGTCCAGTCTGCTCGACTTGGGGCCAAGACCTCACTGATCTGCAAGGTAAGCACTGACTTGCTCTTGGATTACCGCTGAATTAAATGTTCATGCACATTCCAGTAAACCTTTAGGTGACTTACAGAAAAATTTTTCGTTTGTTTTTTTTTTTTTTAATCCCTCTCTAATTCCCTTTTCTTTTCCTTATTTCAGCTATTAATGTAAGTATGGAGGACACTGTTTTAAGAACACTGCCACAAACAAAGACTAGTTGGCTAGAGATCTGGCAGAAATTGCATATAAAGAAGGATTGCAAAACTTATATTGATGTACCATGGAAAAGAGAATTGGAGAGAATTAGAGATGTTCAAAATTCAAGTAATCTTGATTAGCCCCTCCTCTTTATGTTCCCCACTGTTAAAATGATCAGGGCTTCATTGATGACATTCAGGTGCTAGGCACTATAATTGATCTGAAACTTACTTCACAGGTGATTAAAAATTAGACACTGACAAGCCAGTAACAAATTTGAGAAGGAAAGTAAAACTTTGTGCTTCAAGGGTTAAATCATTATCACATTACTTGAGATTAAAATGAGGTGTTCACGTACAAATTCTAGCACCTTTGTGTGCTATGGGATTTTTTTTGCCCACTTTTCTGAAACATCTGATATACAGCAGTTCTAAAGCTGACTCACAGAACATTGGGCTGATTCAGCTTGGCACAAGCTATATTCTTACAATGCTTTTCTTTGGTTTTTGTCATTAAACATTATAAGTTTTGAGTGATCATTACTAAGGTTAAGATCAAATTTTCTCTCTCTATAGCCTTATTGTCTATCCTGTAGATGAAACTTCAAATTGGCTGGACGTACTTTGTCATTGCCATAGCTGGGGAGAATGCTAAATTTGTTGTTGGATCATTGTCTGTCAGGGATTTTTTGAGAAGTACTGGAGACATCTCAAGGAAGCCTTTCTCACTGGTTTTCCAATCCAGTATTTAGGCTAAAGAATAGAAGCTATAAATCTAAATTATACCTGCAAGCATTTCTGTGGCTCATTATCACTAGTTGTTCTACAGCGTAAGGTTTTTTTATATTGGCAATGTTTGTGCTTCTGCAATATTGTGTACATTTGATCATCTTTGCATTTGAGAATGATCAGATTCAAGTACAAGATGAACTGGCAATGAATTCCCTGCTAACATTTCCTGCTAAATGTTAAAGGGTTTTTTTCCACTGAAAGTGTGAATTTTGTTTTCTTTTTTAATGGTCTAGCCTTTGCTCAGTGCATACGTGTTTCTGGAAACATTTGCATTCCTAATAAAATTTAGCAGTTACTGTGATTTCTAATTACTTTCCAAAATTTTATTTATGTTATTTCAGTAAAACCTTGTCTTCTTTCTTTCTGATAGGTATTTATTGGAGAAAAGAAACAGCAGAGAATGACTCTTTATATCTATAAATGTTTTTAATTTTAAAAGTTAATGTTTACTTTTTTAATTAAAAATGCACTTTATAGCCTCAAAAAATAGTCTAATCTCATAGCAGTACAGTCTTACGTCTGCATAGGTCAATGGGATGTAGTATAAAGTTTCTTGCTGAATAAAATAAGAAGAGTCAGGGAATAATGAGCCATTAAAATTCAATTATTTTTACTTTAACAAGTTATCTTAAGTGTTCGGTGGTTCTTAAAGCCAGATTGCCCCTGACACACACACTCTATGCTCAGTATCATGCTTGTATTTTGGTCATAATTACCAACACTTTTTATCCAGTACAGGTGCAACAATCGCTTCTACAATATGAAGTTCAGGGATTGGAATCAGTATTAATACTAGAGGGACATTCCTCTTACGAGGACTGTAATTTAGACAGAGGATGTCCTAACAAGGGCAGAGGTAGATAGATCAAGTAACAAGGCATTCTTCATACCTCAGACCTTTAAAACATAAAAGAGAGCCAGTGACTACCTGGTGAGGATTTGAGAGAGGGAATTTTAGAATGTACTGAGTCTGAGTAGTGGAAATGCAATCAGTGTTCTACTTTCTGCCTGGGTATCTTTTCAAGTGGCCGCTGTTACTCTGGGTTATCAATGTGTATCACAGTATCAGTCTTAAACTCTCCTCCTCAATTTGCTCAGTACACTAAAACAACGTATTGATGGAATAGTTGCCACTTCAAAAAGACAAGACAGACAATTGTTCAGAGAAAGGTATAGGATTACTGTCAGGGAACTAAAGGAACTAAGCACAATAAATTAATTGTTTGTGTTTATACAAGAACCCCGTTGCGGTACTGAAAAACACACAGTGGTCTTGAGAGATTCCAAACTTTCTAAACTATTCTTTTTTTTTTTATTTTGGTAGTGGCAGTTACAAAATAAAATCTTCTAAACATCCTAGATTAGGATGGTGGCAGGATATTTGTCTGAAAGACATTGTATGTGCGGAAAAATGTCCTGTTTTACTTTTGACAATTTGGAATGATCCTCCCCGGGCATTGATGTCACTAACCTGATAGTGCATATACTAAATTCTACTTAAGCCCCAGCTGCATTTGATTCCTACTTAGAAATAGGAAGTGTTGTATTACCATGCTATGTAGTCTTCTCTCTTTAGATGATCTGTAAGCGAAATTTAAGTTGAAGTGCTGTGACCCTGAATCCTCACTTCATTGTAAGAACATAGCTCTATCTCAGATGCAGCCCAAAATATGACGGATATCTTCAGTTGTTTTTTCCTTTTCTATTACTGTCTTATACTTGTCTTTTGCACCTGTTTAATTCCCTAAGCAATAAAATGAGTAAACACTCTCAATAAAAGACCATATAGAACAGATTCAACAAACAATTGTCAAGGAGTATGTGTTTTTGTTGTAATTAATTTTCAGGTATAGATGAGTTTGATTCTCTAAGCTGCTAAAATTTTAGCTGCTATGATGCCAGCCAGCTCCCCTGGCTCCCTGTGGAAAACATGATAGTAAGCAGGGAAACCCAGACTGAAAAATACTGATGAAATTCCACTCATTCTAATATGCAAACTATGTGACCATAGTGCTTGTACAAATAGCTATTGTTAAGAACTCAAGAAAGAAGAAATGCTATTTCAGACATAAAATTTTCTGTGGTCAGCAGACTAAGACATTTATTTTTCTGCGTACACAATAGTCCATCTAGCAGGGTCTGAGCAAAAGCAAAAAATATTTAAAACAAAAATATAATTTGACATGGTCAGTAAATATGCCTTTAGTCTAGAACGAGCCCGATGCCCAATACTCTGTCTTCCTTGGGGGTAAAGCCTGAATGGAAAGATAAGCCCTTCAAATGCACTAGGATTAACTGGGGTGGATGTTGATGAACTAACACGGAAAAAAGTTTCCAGAGGAAAAAGACCTCCATGGAGACCCCTCCAAGGGCTTCCCTCCAGCACTGAGATGTCTCGCTTTGAGCAAAAGTACCACAGCTGATCTCAGTTGTTATGACAGTTGAACAATAAGGGATGCCTGTCTGTCAGTTATGTAGGACCCAGAGCTGAAGGAAGGAAGTTTCAGTTGAGCTTTTGGAAAATGGTTATGAAATATTTCGTTGCTGAAATAACTGAGCAAATCCTGAGATTTGTGGTAGAAGCTTTGTAGCAGCGAGGGAGGGAGAAGGTGATACCATCAGGCGGAACGCATTCCAGTAGTACAGCTCTTAGGCTGCAGAGGTGAGCACGACTCAGGTTTAAATTGCAGATGGCTGCAGTCATCCAGCCTAAAGCAGTCGGAAGATGCAGCTTCTGACAACCCGCCCTGTCTGGCAAACTGGGAGCAGTCAGAGATGCAGAAATACTCTAATATGCAAACAATTAATAACACAGTGACCAAAGTAAATGTTGTTGGGGTTTTTTTATCATGTACTAGGGGAATGTTCTGTCTGGTTAGAATGTTTTGACCTAAATTGCCTGCCTCTTTTGGTAAAAGACTGGGACTATCCCTAATAATGCTTTAGAAAATCCCTTATAGAAGTTGTAGGAAATGAAAGTATGTTTCAAAACATGGTTGTGCAATAGAATATGTGGGGGGAAGGCTCATCCATCCATGACATTTTAAATTTTAGAATTCTGAATCCCAGGGTCTGTTGTGATCGCTCGCTAGTACTTGAGCCTTCTCCGACCCTTCTCAAGGACTGAGCTCATAAATAGACAAAAAAATTCTAACTATTTCTAACTAAAATTTCTAAATAGAATAAAATTTCTAACAGCAGGCAATAGAGACAGCTGCTTTGTGCTTCCAGTAACTCAAATAGAGTGTTAGCTATTTAGTGCTGTTTTATGAGAACATTAGTTAGGGCTCCTCATGTAATTCCTTCGTTGTCTAGACTGTGACTAGGATCTTGATTTGGCTTCTAATGTGAAAGATGTTTTTTTTTCTCTTGCAAAAATACTTGCTGTAGCGTCGGTCAGTCTTTGATACTGCTCAGACACACAACTTGCTCTTGGAAGTAGGAGCACGCACCACGCGCGCTGAAGACATAGGCTAAAACTGGTCAGTTAAAAACTATGTTGGCTTTAGAAATATATTTTAAATGCTGTTTTGACATTAAGTAAGTTTTACCATTTCTTCTCTCCATATAGCTCATCTCCTCTGTTTAGCTTGCGTGGTATAACAAAAGGAAATGTTTATTAGTCTGAATAAACAGCAAACAGAATTCTGTTCAGCGAAAAGGATTAGTGGAGCTGAAATTACAAACTCTTTAATTTGCTGTTAGAAAAACAATAAGGCATAGCTTGACTCCCTAACTCAACTTGGTCTGCTGTTGCTGAATAAAACAAACAAAAAATGTTGAATTTTTAAATAGCACATTTAGTACTGAGAATTACAGAAATCAGCAATGCCATGTTTATCGTCACTTTCTAGACCATAACCACAGTTTGATATTTTTCCACTGAGGAAACTTGAGGTAGAAAATTCAAAATATGAACTGCAATTAAGAAGGACACCAGAGTTGCTGTAAATGCTTTCAATTCAAAGCTGAATAATGATCCAGCAGTACAAGATTCAGTACACTTCCAGATTTTACAATCCCCAGAAAGCTTCAGTGTCAAGGGAACACAGTGGTTTTATGAAACTTGAATATAGCGACATGGGTGTAGGGGGAAGTTTTGTAATAGAGGACAAGAAAACTGCAGAACACTATTCCTATTTTTTATTAATACTACTAATACATTTTTAGTATTATTTATAAGTTTATTATTAGTTTGTTAATAAGGCAAAGTGCTGCAAAGCAGAAAGTATTGAATTCAAATTACATTAGACCATTCTGTTGTCTAAAGATGATCTACCTGTCCTCTCACCTTTCTATAGAGAAAACCTATCCTTTTATCTTTTTTTATAGGTTGGGAAGGATTCCTTTGGCAATGATTATGTTGAAAATTTGAAGAAGAATGGTATTTCTACAGGTAAAATTTTACTTTAAAGAAACCTTTTGTATTATTTTTGAACTTTAAAAATTGGTAGTGGAGGATTTCTTATTTTATTGCCTTATTAGATATGTTTTACCATTAAGAGCTATGAATACTTGTTTCGACACAACTGGAAGGAAAGAATTAATATGGGTGAAAATATGGGGTCTTTGGAAATCAGCTGTACCACTAAAAATAAAACGTAATGTTATTACCTCTAAATCTCAGATAATTACATCAGTGCAAGTCACCTCAAGATAACTTGCTGTTATGCAACTGTTTAGGCTGGCATTAGTGATGCCTGCTGAGAAACTGAAAAATCCAGTCTGATTATTCATTCTCAATTTCATGTTAGGAGGGGAGGGATAGAGTGGAAATGCATTTGTCAACTCGGTATATTTCACCTCTGTTTTGTGAAATGACAGGTGTAGTCATTTTAGAGACTGCATCTGATGTTTGTTAACACACATAAGCAAAAATCAATGTTAAAAGGCTTTCGGGAAAGGGGAAAATTAGGCATTTACAATATTCTATTATCTTTGCACCTTTGTAACCGTAATTCTCTCTTGTGTAAATGTATTATTTTGTACTGCTTTACTACATGATCACATTTTTGTCTACATGACTCTTGTCTCCTTCCGGGCTGACAAGGATGGACAGATGCAATCACTTAGTGGCAATTCAATATTCTGTTTATCTTTTCTGTTTAATGTGCAGCCAGAAGCTTCGTTTACTGCATTATTCAAATCCTGCTTTAAAGACAGAACTATCAGTATTTTGTGGGCTTTTTTATTATGCATATCAGTATAGCATCTAAATATTTCACAAATGTATGTACAGGTTTATTCATTGCATATCTTCCAACTTACGCGAGAAACCAGGCACGGATACCATAAAAGCAGTGTCTGTTAGTGTACAGTTCTAAATCTCTCCAAAGCATGCCTAGCTCATGAATAACGTCTTTGATCATGTAAATAAAGCTAGATAGATCAGTTGAAGGGTTGGAACATTTAGGTCCCGGGTACCAATTTCTCCTGGTTGAGTTAAAAATATCCCAGAATGGTGTTAGATTGTCACCCCTTACATTGATCAGCCCCGGAGGAAGATAGGATGTACTGCTGGTGAGGCTGGTGCATCCCAAGATTTGGAGGCAAGGGTGATTTAGTGTGCACAGAATGTTTTCTTAGGACCATCTTATTTCAGTCTCTGGCTTTTCATCTCAGTTTAATCCTTGTCTAGCCTATCCCTGTTCTACGTAAGGATCCTGGGTGCTGAATGAAAATCCTTGCCATAATGCCACTTCTGCCAGCTTTCATATCCTGGATCCTTATTGTATGTCTTCTTTGTTTATGTTTCTCTTCTATTGCCTAACATACCACCTTACCCCTTTTCTTCCAAATTCCAGTCTATTTCATAATTTCCCCCTTTCCCACTCTTTCTGTCTGTCACATCCTATCAGCTACCAGTGCTGCTCAGACCATTTAGACCTTTACTGGCGTGTTACTCCCTCTCCCACATTTGAACTGGGCAGCTTGCTGCTCATGCTATTTATTTTCTGCAGGAAGAGCATTGAGAGCACAGAAGACACAAGTTCTCTGCTTTCAATTCCAGTGTGCAGACCTAGCTCATGGTGAAAAGAAGCTGTAATTGCAATGAAAGTTCTGCTCTGACCCTTGTAATTCTGAGCTAGATAAGGGTACCTCCAGGGCAAGTACCTGCAATACTTCAGCAAAACTGAATGAGCATGATGTTATGGGGGTTTTTTTCAGCCTTATTCAAATTTAAGCAGATTTTTAAATTGGCCACAAAAGGCACATCCTGAGAAAGAAGCCAACCTTTGCCCAGCATCAAGTCCATGTTCTAAAATGTTAGAACACCAAAGCCTCTTAAACAAAAGGTCACCAGAGTTTGTCTCAAATAAAATAGTAGATTTTTCTCAAATACAGTCCATGGGGAAGAAAATCCCCCAACTTCTGTGACAGTTTTCTACTACAGTTCTACCTAAAAAAAACCCACCTGTCATAGAAAGTTTCTGACCACTGATTAATATTTGACAAATTTGCTGACAGCTGAAAGCAGGTTCTTATAGTAGTAAATATGGAAAAATCTTTATAATAGACAGTGCTGTCAGCTTCACTTCTAGTTAATTTATCTAAATAATAATCCAAAGAGGAAACATATAGCCTCACCACTGCCTTCATAGTACATGTTAATATTACTGCTGAAATGCAAATCTACAGAGAATTAAATGCTGCGTTGTTTTAATATTTTGTTTTCTCCAGCCTTGACTCTATTGTTTCATTGGATAAAAGAAATACTTCCATGTAGGAGTAGAGTGCCTGAGAAGGCTGTATAAATAACATGCTTTCTCTAAAGCAGAGATGTAGCCAAATTAAAGAATGTTGGACTCGCATTTCTGTTTTGTGGGTGTAAATTAACACTTTTTGTTGTTGTTAGCTTCTCTGGCATTGTTGCACATGAAAGAGTAATTAGCATTTTTAAATTGCTGGAGGTTATGGGTTCATTTTAGATTTAATTCAATTAAACTGCATCACATGCTATTGGTTGAAAGTAATGTGTTGAACTAATGCATGCTGTAACTTTTCCCTTTCTTAGCATTTGTAGGTCAGACTACAGATGCTGCTACTGGAACGGCTTCAATAATTGTCAACAGTGAAGGTACATATTTCTACTCTGAACTGTCCTCTTTGTTCTGCCTCTACAGCCATAAAAGAAACCTTTGCCTTGTCATTGTTAATTGTGGAATTTTTTTTTCTACATCTTTCATTTTTTTCATTAACTCATTCACACTTTATTGCACTTCCTTTTATTACAGGCAATGTTGTAGGATGAGGGGCCTAAAAGTAGCAGAATCGGACACTTGGACTCGCAGTGTGAGAGCCGTAATTCAATCAGCCGGCTGATCTATCTAGTTTTACATTGGCCAGAACACACAGTGCAGCAGAAGGTTAAAGCTCTCCTTTTCCCCCACAACTTACCTAGCACTTTTACTATGAGGAAGGGGTTTGCCTCCTCAGCACACTGAGTCATTATGCCCTGAATCAGAAAAAGGAATTGTCCTTAGCTTGATCCAGCTGCATCTGCAGTGATGAATACACAGTGAAATGGCATATTTGTTTTTCCTCTGTTAATTTTCCTTAGCCTATGCCTTTGCTCTCATATTGCAGGGGAAGAAGGAGGTTTGGCTGGTTTTCATATTCTTCTTCAAGATTGCTAAATTAAGCTCTAAAAACTTTCTGCTTATCTTTTCCTCAAGCAAGGTGTGCTATTGAGAGCTCTTAGGAGAAGTACGTGTGTCTGGATCAAAATTTAGAGTTCAGGACTGATAATGTTTATGCAAATATAACAACTTCATTGTGATTGGATTAGTTCACTTCTGGTGCAGCTAAGAGCCTTCATTTGGACAGTTACCACAGCTTAGCTGACACATCAACTTAACGAGCTCCTGTGTAACCTGATGGTAGTACATTGGGCTACAGCTCAAAATGGGAAAGGAAACGTGACTATTCACTCCAGGAGCAAACCTGGGAAGGAACTGTGACTAAAGGCAAGTCTGCACAGGAACATTCAGGAAAATTAGGCAAATTAGTTGGAGATGTGAGTTTAATTTTCCGTAAGTAAGAGTAATCAAAAAGAGTAATCAAAACCTTACATGACAGCTCTAATTCAGAAATAAGGTAGCTCTAATACATTGAATAAACTGGATACTTGCCGCTTACTTCCACCTCCTTCTCTTGGTCTGGATCAGCAGGTTAATTACCACAGCAGCTCTTAAGAACTTTTTTCTTACATACAGTCACTACTCTGACCATTGTAAATGCGAGAGACAGTGAGAATCCAGTAGCGCACTGGCAGGCCTCACTGTTTTGTATGTGTAACCGTGTTTTGCACTAGGTTTGCTGTGCAGAATAGTTGAATAAGAAGCAGTCTTATTAGTTCCCAGTTCATATGCATGGTCAACTAAGCTAAACATGGTCTAAACTTGAATGAACAGAAGATGACCTGTTAACATTACACCACCGTGAATTTTTTGGAAGGATAAGGAACAAAGCCGTCTTGTGGATCTAAAACCTTTATAAGCACCAGGAAAGGGAAACTGATTGTTCAGTGCCATGAGGTTCACAGTGGGCTATCTTACATGCTAGAGTCAGTGTGAAGCATCTCTGATAGTCTTGTGGTTGATGTAGTGAGATGAATAATGCATGTCATGCAGTTTGTTTCTTTCAGAAACTAAAAAATCCTAAATGAAGTTACCACTGGCCTCAGATTTCATTTAAAATCTAGTAGAAGAGTAAACCTGGTCTGAACTATGCTATAAAGCAAACAGATGCACAGAATTGGTAATGGTTCTGGTTGTTACTTCTCTCTAAAACCATCTGGCGCCTGAATTGAGTAAATTGCAATAAAATAGCAGTACTTATGTGCTTTGCTGTTGCAAGAGACACTTTTTTTTTTTTTTTTTTTTTTTTTCCCCTGTAGAAACCTGGCTGATTTGGCCTAAACAGGTTTTACAGCACTTTTCAAAGGGCTTGTCTACACATGCATGTCTTAACTGCGGTAGTTGTGCTGGCATAGCTGAAACACCACAGCATTCAATGCGCTAATGTAAAGCAGTTTCTGGTAGTTCAGATTGTACCTAAAAGGGAAGCATTTGAAGTTGGGGGTGGTGATGGTGTTCTGTGTTAAGACAATGAAACACAAATAAAAAACATAGGTATCATCTCTTTAAATTGCCAAGTTTTAATTGCTGTGTTTTCACACACCTAACCTGAACTTCATCTTACCATTTCTTTACAAGTACCAATACTTGGGAAAAATACCAATTCCAATCAACTAAGTAAAAACACAAGTAGGAGAGATACTCGAGTAGAGGGAGCAGACTATGATGGATGAGTGAAGGCAGAGGAAAACAAAGCTGTAGAGAGCAGAGTCAGAAGTGCCTCTGAAGTAAACTTTCCCTGATGTTACCTATATCTGTTTTGCTGGCGCTGCTGAATTTCTGGGAAGGTTTTTACTGGTTGCTGAATTGCACAGCTATAACTCATCCATTATTATAATTGGTAAAGTACTAAAAATTCAAAAATTATCAGGCAGATTTGATATTCTCAAAGTTGCATTATATTCTGGGACAATACAGTATAGTTTCAATAAAAGATAAAGAGGTTAAATCCCTGCTTTAATGCAAAATGGTGGAGAAATGTTTAACAACTTTATAGTGCTGCACTGGAAAACGTGCAGCCCAGAGATGCTGCAGAGGTTCCCTCTGGGCTAGTCTCAGAAATCTGTGCAGAAATCTTTTTCTGGAACCTCTTTTTCCTTTCAGTTGTTCTCTTTTATGTGACTGCCTTTTCAGATAGGTTTTGACTAAACACAAGTTTCAGTTTACCAGGACCCTATACACTTCAAATCTGTACTTTCTTAAGGAGAAAAGCTAGTACATCCAGCTGGTTTTCTTAACACATTTTCTTTGAGGTGCATTGCACCACTTTGAACCCCAGCTTTTGTTTCCCCTTTCAGCCTGCCGGCCTTCCACTAGCTCTGTCACTTAGCACACCTTCTGCTAACGGTGTGCTATTGAATGGTGAGAAGTTATACTTTTACATACACACGTAGGGGAGGAAAAAAGCCTCTTTATGGGTAATTTTTTACGTGATTACCTGTGAGATTTATTGCAGCTTTGTCCGCATCTGGTACTGACTGTTGACGGAGCCATTAAGCTGGCCTGACTGGACCAGTAGTTTGAACCAGTCTGACAACTTCCGTGTTCATAGGAAAAATTCAGTGGAGGGACAACAGAGGTTGGCAGGTCATGATTAAAGTGCTCTTGATTATTGCAAGTTAGGACTTAAAGCTCACCTACACAGAACACTGCGAGATAACCCTCACTTGAGATAGGCATTGTGCTGACTTTACGATAAAGTTATTAATCATTCATGAACAATGAATAGGCATTAGTTTGTGAGTGAGTGTACCTTCAATACCAAAGCACTACTAGTATTAAAACATTCAAAATATATATTTAGATAAGGCTAAATAAACAAGGCAAACTTAGAATACGTATGCCAGCTTGTTTGAATTATACTTTCCAAAGAGAAAACCTTTGCTTTGAACCTTCAGGGCTGTGAAGAAACGTCACCTGAATTTTTATAGGATTTTTATGTATTGACATTCATCATGAACTTGAATGTTTTGTGTACAAGACTATTCAATGCTTCTACCAAGTAATTCCATAGAAATTATGATACCATGACACACCCAAAACTTGCCCTCATATTCATGAACTGTGTGATTTGGCAGCAAATGTTTTTCTTGTAACGTTCTTTTCTGGTCACAAATATCATCTTTTTTTCTTATGAATTATTATGCAGAAGCTCTGCAGCTATTGTTATAAATGCATTGTTTGAGATTTTTATGAGTTCTAAGCACCTCTGATGGCTTTTAGGCTCGTCATCTCATTTTAAAAAGCAATGGTTATTGCACTGTGGTGTTTACTGTTTTGCCTTTGATTTTTCCACTGACATTTCTCATTCGGTGGCATCTATAAAATGACACTTCTAAAAAAAATCTAGCTGGAGTTACCCATCTTTCTAAGAAATGAGTTTAGAGGCCCAACTGAGGACAGTATTTATATAGGCAGCATTCACGCTGTTTTAAGTACTGATTGGACCCAATCCCCATCTGGTGTAAGCTTGCACAAGCTTACCGGCTTCATTTAGCTGTTGTAGATTATAGCAACTGTGAATGTGGCCCTTAATATTTTAGCTGATGTCTGCAAAACTTAGAATTATACAGATGCTCCCATCAAAACTGAGAATTTTTACTCCAAGTAAAGATATGTTAGAATTAACTGTAATGCCGTAAGTGTATTTTTCTCATTCTTGTGTGGGTAATATTTTACCTCACTTGAGCTGTTTCAAAGTTAGGTGTATGGCTTAAGGCTTCACTTAGAGTTAACAGAGATTCACAGTCATTTCCAGACAGCATTTATCTCCTCCTCAAACAGTTATCTAAGATAAGTAAGATTAAAACACCTCTGAAAATACTTGTCTCTCTTTGTGGAAGGAACATAGAAAACTAATTTTTAGAAATTAGAATTTTCTAGAATGTAGAAATTTTTTTGGAAAACTTTAAAAATTAGTTAACGTTGGACAAGATGAATCCCACCCCTCTTTGCCATCTGTCTTTAACTCTGTTGTCCCTGGTGCTGATTTCCCATCTGATTTCCCTGGCAAGAAATAATTGCTTTCAACAAAATGGTTGCTGGTAATACAAAATTCTGGTATTAATCGTGAGCGCGTGGGTCCAGATTCTGCTTTCACGCACACTGGGGTAAGGTTGTGGTGACTGTTAACGTGGTACATGTAGCTAAGAACAGAATGTGGCTTTTTCTCTAAACCTTGGGTTAAGCCTGCCCGGACTGTTACACCACAGTAGGTACTGCATTTCCCTGGCGGGTTTGAAAGCAGACTTTAAGTCTCTGACCTTTTGTAGTTACAAAGAAAAGCTTCTGACTGTGATCCAGTGCAGCATGGTCTACCTTGAATTTGCACATATGGGTTTAAGCAAACAGCCCTCCTTATCGCCTTGGGTCATTAGCTCTAAAGCCTAATAATAATATACGTGTCAGTACAGCTAAATAGTTCAGCAAGATAACGCAGCAAGACATGTGGATAGAGTCGGAGATTCTAGGTAGGACAGAGTCCAGGCAGAAATGAAACATACGTATGTTCCACTGATTCCTTGCTTTTTACTGTTTGCATTGCTGCACCCTATAAGCTTTCAAAATATACACTCGGCAAAATAGATGCAATTTGCTTTTGAATGTTTCCTCAGTAGGATTCAGAAATCTTTGATAGCATTTACTTGTTGCAGAAGGTTTTTTCTTTTTTTCTTTTTTTTTTTTTTTTTAACCGAGATGCCCATCATTGTCTGTTGAAAAGCAGGGCGTTGGCTTTAAATGCTGAGGTTTTGCTTTTCATATGCAGCTGTTCTGTACCAAACCATTGACAGCAGAATTGCTTTGGAAAGCTTGGGCCCCTCCCTCTGAGATCACTATATTATTCTTTCCATTGTCCTGCTTTTTTTTCAGAACATATTTAGGGAGACAAGCTTTGCACGTTTCTTGTTCAATGGACTTTGAAGTTGCATTCAACAAAAATAATGTATTTAAAAACATAAATATTTATTTACAGAGTAATTCAGTTCATTACAGAATTGGTAGCCTTTAATGATTGGCAGTCCTTAAAGGAATCTTCAGCGGGGGCGGGCTGAGCCTGTAAATCAAGGAACAACTGACTTATTGAATTTAATACCTGAGTGATTAATAATAAATTTTAATTTGAAGGCACCCATGCCTGAAGGTCTATAGGTGTTGTAACAGAGATTAAAAAAAGAAAGAATGAAAGAAAGAAACTGCAATAAAAGAAGGCAACTTGTATGTCTGAAGAAAACAAAAAGACTATTCGGAACCTAAGTAAATGAACCTCCTCACCTAACTGTAAAACAAACTAAAAGAATTAAAAGGATCTTAGACGTGCTTTGAGATACTGCTGTGCTTCCGCATGTACAGCTTTGCTTAGACCATTCTCCTGGTCATTTAGTGCAGAAAAATTTGCCACCCACCTTCTTTACTCACTTCTGATAAAGCTTTCCTTAGACACAGGCATTACGTTTCTGGGTTTTGGTGGCAAACTGATTCTGGTTTTCATGACGGTTAGGGGCCCTAACTTGAAGTGTTGCAGCTAAATGGAGCAAGCCTGTTTCTCTGAAATCTAAAGAACATGCATAATTTTCATAGCTGTGTGAAATATTCCGTTTCCAGCTGATTGGGAAAATTTAAATTTTTATGGCATTTTATGACATATGAACTCAGTTATCACATTGATGCTTTTCTCTTCAAGTGCTACTGGAATATTATAGGAAAATGCAAATATCAGCCTTAGTGTATGTCCCCCATTTCTCCTGTGACTAGTACAGTGCTTCTTTAGAGTTCAAACACTGAAATAAGACTGGGGAAAGCCCATACGTGACTTTTCCCAAAGAAATATATACTGCATTTGTTGAGCAGTGTAACATTCATTAGTCTGTCGGTCTTTTTTATTATCTTCTGAAATCCTTAGATATTTGAAAATGTCAACAATGCAAACATTTTTAGTGGGGGGTTTTTGGAAAGGAAATTGAAATCCTCATCTGAAATGTATTGTAGAAAAGCAAGGAACTGTTTTACATACCTTATTGCAAATGTTCATGTAAAAACCACAATATCTTCTCTTTAGGTCAGAATGTTATCGTCATAGTCCCAGGAGCCAACCTGCTTTTAAATTTTGAAGACCTGAAGAGGGCTTCTGATGTCATCTGTAAAGCCAAAGTGGTTGTTTGCCAGCTAGAAATAACCCCTGCTGTTTCTCTGGAAGCTCTGAAAATGGCACATGCCAGTGGAGGTAATTTAACATAAGCCATTCTCTCTCCCTCATTTGTGTTGCATGAAAAATATTCTTTATCTTGCTTTCTGAATAAGGATCCTGTGCTCTATTGTGGTTTCTGTCATACTAGTTTTATTTAGAAACTAAACAATAGCCAACAAATTCACGCTACGCTAATGAAGACTGAATTTAGTTTTAAAATTTTGCAGTATTTACCTTGAATGGGAAATCAACCTATATATAATCTCCCCATATATGTCTGATGCTGCCTGTCCTCCTGTTTTCATGCTGTGACTAAATACAGTATAATGTTGTTAGGTCAGGAACTATGGTCCTGACTCTGGCATTATTCCAGAGCAGAAAAAGCATAATGAATGCAAGTCAGGAAAGTTCCACACACAATAAAGTGAATGAAATGACCTCAAAACCAGACTTATGGCTGTGTTCTCCCAGCATCGTGGTACATATGGCTGCATTTTTCTGTATAGAAGTTAACATCCTTAAAGTAAAAAAAATGCTTTTTCTTCTTGACCAAAATTCTTAGAGTGTGACATGGCATGCTGCTATTGACTAGACACTCATGGTCTGTGAAATTATTAGTAAATTTTTACTGTGCTGTACTTTTAAATGTGCACCATTGGTCCTTCAGTGTAGCATATCCATAGATAAAAGCTGACATTTTGCTTGACCAGGATGGGATTTCACTACCAACATGACGTTTTGGTTGTTTAAGTGCCTGTAATGCTTTCAGTTACTGAAGCACAATTACCACTGTTTTTGAACACTAAGTAAATAATTATGCAAGTGAGGCATCTATATGAGGTTAAAAATATGTTCTCGTTTATCTGGAAGATAAGACTGGGAGGAGACATCTCACAGTATGGTCAATCACGCAGCAGGTCAGGGATGGAACTGGGATCAGAACAAACTGGTTCCTTGCAGCCGGGCCCAGGCTTGCTCCAGTGGGTCATAGCACGTGGGGATTGTTGACTCTTCAGTCTTTCTTCTGCACCAAGGTCTGTTGTGCACCCGTTGTGATCACTAGTGTTCACGCACTAGTGAAGACCTCAGATGTAGCAGAACTTTATGTGTCGTGTTCATGTATTTTGTGCTGATTTAAGCAGCTCTGTTAGACGCAAGGCTGAGAGAGAGAGTGGCTCTGAAACTCTGGTGGTAATAGTCATAAACTCTCTAAACAGAACTGTGCATGGGGAAAAATTGTTTTGACTTCGGTTTGAAATGTCAAAACTGGGTTTGTGCAAATTTAAATAATTAAAAACTTTAGAAAACTGACTAGCAGCTGGAATGCTTAAAATATGGAGGGGGGGCAGGGAACAGAGCTTAGTGTATTTTTCATTATGTTTAATGAAAATGGATAAAAGCATTCTTAATCTGGTGGTTAATGGAATATATTTGAGTCATGAGTCAATATCCATGACTTACTTTGTCTACTTTGAACTCCATGCATAGTTTTGGTGAAGTTGCTTCACGCTTTTGTCACCCTCTTATGGCAAGATGCCAGCCTGTGACAGAAGAAAAGAGGATTTTTTTTAAGGCAATTTTTGAAAAAATCCAAACCTGATACACGGAGCAGACATGCAAGCAGTTAGCAACTATAGACAGCACAATACATCGAGAAAAGCTAGCAGTTAACTGTGGGCCAGAACGAGAGTTCTGCGCCGTCAGTCTGCTATCGTTGTGCAGCTCTCATATCAAGAAAGCTTTCATTGCTTCTGCTTTAAAGCAATAGGCTACACATGTTCAAATGTCATGTGCAGTCAAATCTAAGTAAACAGCTGAGTTTGTAGCACTGTAAAAATCTATCCTTAGACAACTGTAAATTGTTAATGCAATTTCCCTTCTTTTAGCCTGTGATACCCTCATGTATAATGCAGTACTGCATGTTACGATATGCACTAGACTATTTTTGTTTAAAACAGATGCATACCCAGATGCCTCAAACCTCTGTTTCAAGGTTTTTTTGCTTGTTTTTCTTCATTCTTAGTGAAAGAAAGAAACAATAAGATGGAGAAAGAATGTGGACACACAGGCAAAACCCCCTTGCTTCTGTTCAGTGAACATCATCTGGATCTGTAAGCTAGAGAGGGACATCTCATGTTCTGACATCCTCTCATTGTGGTGCTGATTATTAAAGATATTGTGAGAGTCGTGGGAGGAAGGAAGGAAGGGAGGAAGGAAGGGAGGAAGGAAGGGAGGAAGAAGGCAGGCAGGCTTGTGAATAATTATACGAAGTGGGTATAAATTGTAGTGGAAATCTGACTGGCAAATTCTAGGTTTTCAATGGCCACATGTTGTGAAGCTGCTGCTGCTTCCAAGAGGGGGACCACTTCATTGGTGGGCAAAATGTTATTATATATCAAAGCCTGTAAAGCAGTTTTCAGGCTTCTGTATTGACAGAATCTATAAAAGATGGCTAATAATGTCCAGCCTATTAATACTGCAGTGAAGAACGAAAATGTATCGTAACCAGGGCTGGAAGCAGCCTCAGTTATCAAGGTTGCATGTCACTTGCAAGTAAAGGCTCTATTTTTCAGGTGTTTCAACTTTCTAAACTTGGGCTTCAGCTTTTCATAACCACCTGTTTGTCTGTGGTTAAATTCTTTGTAGAATTTCTGCCAAAGCATAGTGGCTGCAGAAACCAAGCAACAGAAAAATACCTCTCGCCCTGCCCCATTTTAAAGTATGAATACTGGCTACCTTAAAATTTACTTAAGACTTGATAGCAAGGGAGCTTTCTTTTAAAGATAAGCCTTTACAACAGTATGGAAATCTGCCTGATTTTTACTGTATTATCTGCCTTTGGAAAATAACTACCTTTCACATAGATTTGAGAAATTGTTGGAGCTTCACAGCTAGCTTCCCCTGAGAGTCTGTCCGCACAAGCAGTTGTCAATTCGGGCAGCGTGACTTCCAGTGTAATTCCTGAATCTGGTATTAGGCAACTTCTTTTATATATATATATCTCTTGTAGGCCCAGGAAGTGCACAGCAGGAGCTTGCTTGATTTGAATACAGAAGAGGCAAAGCTGGATGGGAATGGTGGGGAGGGAGATTTCAGACAAGGGAAGTGTAGGAGGGATTTGCTTGATTTTGGGGGTGACAGAGGAAGATGGAAGAGGGAAACTGAAAGCAGAAGAAAACTGGAACAGAGAATAGGGTTTATTGAATAGAGATTGGAATATAGGAGTAGAGTCAGGGAGTAGGCTGTGAGCACTGGAAGTGGGAAAAAGCACAGGAAGAGGGGGTGTAAAGAGATACAATGTGATGAAAGTCGAGTGAAAAGGTTACTATTGCATAGTGCCTATGCAAGAAGGCACAAAGAATGTAAACTAGGTGGGGAGAATGGATCTTGGCAAAGGGACAGAAAGAATTTGGGCAGAAAATAATTTGGTGTTCCGCAGGGGGACCAGATTACCCTGTTCACAGGCCATACTCTTCTTCAGAGCCTGAAAGAGAATCTTAGGGTTCCTCTATCTCCCCACTGCTCAGCAGATTTTAAATATGGGAGTAAATGAATAGTCAGGTATTACAGCCTGTTCATGATGAGTCTGTATTACTTAAAACCCAAGTTGGAACACTTCTAGTGTTCCACTAGTGTAGTGTAACACTAGTGTAGTGTAACACTAGTCTAGTGTAACGCTTCCAATGCTGCTTCTGACCCAGTATGATATGACATGACAGAGGTTTCTTGTCAATATGTGGTGTTTGTTTGTTTTATGTAGGAAAGTATACCTTAAAGATTTGTGTTTAAAAAAACTTTATTAGGGTTGCGATTCAGAAAATAGGAAATGCAAGAGTTAAGGTTGCCTGCGAAACCTTAATTTGTCTCCTTTCTGCATATGTATTATGTTGCAGTCTTTAATTATGTGATCACATGCTGTTTTTCAGTGGCATGTGATCATATAATTAAAGAGTTTATTATAATACATACTGTATTGTAATAATATAAGGGAGCCAAATTAAGATTTTACTGGAAATCCTAATCCTGGCATTTTCTGACTTCTGAGTAAATGCCTTTGTGACTTTAGTACTCTTTTTAAGGGGACAGGTAGAGAGATATGGTAAAGGCCTACAGTCAACAGCTAAAACTTTCACAGGATTAATCTAAAAGGTCACCTTCTAAACTTCTCAGTACTCAGATTTCAGGAGTCACTGTGCATCTTTCTCTTTTAGGGCATTAACTGGGATTCAGAAGTGTTCAGGGTGTCTGAATATTGTGTGCTATAGCTATAGCTTAGGGTCTAAATATGCCTTTAGGACTGAAAATTTAGGCATCCAAGTTGGAAGTTGACCACTTACTATAAGGAATATTTCTAAAGTAAGAGAGTGTGCTTTCTATAAAAACGATGGCCTTGTGGTTAAGACATAGAAGTATTAATCATAAAATTGGCAAAGTGAGAAACCAAGTCTGCAGACTTCCTGTGTTAACAGTGAGTAAGTCACTTACACTGTCCTCATGACAAACCTTTTCTGCTGTTCCACAGGGCCTTAGGCTACAGTTTAAAGTTAGGTTAACTAACATATTCTACCACGTGTTAAGTTTAGGTCTAGCTCTGCCAGATAGCGTATTAAAAATATACAGTGCCTCATCTGCACTACAGTTTTATAATGTGGCAGTTTGAACAAGTTAGGTAACACATTCAGAAGCACGTTTAACTCCTTGTCTGGACATGTCCTTCATTACTCCAATACCCCTGTTTCTTCATGTATAAAATGCAGATAACAAGACTGAAAAAATTCTAGAACTAAGTCAGTTCTTGTAAAACTTACTAAAAACCTGGAAGAAGCATCATCAGTTAAACGAATTACATTACTGCTAAGGCCTTTTCCCCTTTTTTTTAATTTAATAATTTCTTGTTATTTTTTCTGTTACTCTGTCATGTTCCCATCATGACAGGTGCCTACACATGAAGTAGAACAGAACTTCAATCTAATAAACAAAACTTTTAGCAGTTCTATAAAATGAGGACACAGAAACTGAGAGACATTTGTGTGTTATTAATAAACTTTGGGGGCTGTGAATTAACTGCAGTGGTGTTCCAGGTTATGGCTTGTGAATCTAAAACACTAGAGATTTAGACATTTTTTTTCTTTTTTTTTTTTCAGTAAAGACTTTGTTTAATCCAGCTCCAGCCCTTGCTGACCTAGATCCACAATTTTATTCCTACTCTGACATCTTCTGCTGCAACGAAACTGAGGTAATGGTGATATGTCATGTTAAAGAAGCAGTCTTAAGCAGTAAGATTTCAGAGATTCTCTTCTCAGAAATGCAGCATAGGGACCAGGAAAACTGAGGCATGCTCCTCTTATGTAGGACTTTTGGAGGTGCCAAGTTCGATCCCTGACCTAAAGAACAAAGAGAAATATTCTAGAATACCTTTAAATTGCGCTCAAAATTAAATTAATTGTTTGCGGCGGGACAGTTGTGTCCAGCCTTCCTTACAAGTAGATGAATAAAACAAATCCATAAAAGGGCACTTTTAAAATGTTATCACCGAGTGGTAAATATTAAAATAGATCTTTGTCCTTGTTCTGCGGTCCCTTGATATGATTAGCAGGAATGCGCTAGCCATTGTGTTCTGACAGTTTTAAAGTTGCTTGCCAGGAGGTGATGCACGCATGCTGCACTAGATCGTAAATAGTAGCTTCATATGCAGCTTCCTGTCAGATCTGTTTTCAGTGAATCTGTTTCTCTGGCCCTTCAACTGTATGTTTTCTTTTTTTTTTCTCCTTTCCCTCTCTTTTCTAATTCAAGTGTGTTATTTTTCCCAAAGGAAATTATTTTTGTCACAAGAGACAAATTACGCTCATTTCATAAGGCCTTAGTTTAAATTTCCTATTTATTAACATTGTGCATGCTGTGTTCCTTCCCCTCACCCTCTTTTTATATAAACAGGAATGTGAGAGAAGCAACATAGCGGATAGAAGCCGTGCCCTGATCATAGTTAAAGTTATCTCCAACAAACATGATTTCTGCAATGAACATGATACCTTTGGGTGGAGAGGAGTGGGAAGAGCTACAAGAAAAGCATGGCCCTGCTTACTTAAGGGATTTTCTGTCTGATGACAATGTCTGTCAGAGTACTTTCTTCAAGTCTCAATTACCCTTTTTTGAAATTTCTGATGAAACCCATCATAAACCATAGCAGAAGTTCTCAGTTCACAAGTCTTCTAGCATTTAAGAGTCGGTCTAAGTAACCCAAATGGACATCTGAATTTTATTCTGGGATGTTTCAGTATGTGCCTGCCAAGTTCAGATAATCCAGAGCATTCAGGAATTGGCAAAATGGCAAGGCGGGAGATGCCACAGCTCCTCAGGTCTCTGGACTGTAAAATTTCCAGTGTAACTGGCAGTGATATCGTTTGTGGCTCAGACATTGCCCAACAGCCATCAGAACTCAATTATATGTGATGAAGAGAATGCTAAGGCAAAATATTTATTCTTGTTCAGGGGACTTGCGGGACACCCATATGGTGTTTTCATGCTTTCAGAAAGCACTTTTGCCTCGACTGTGCCCTTGGATTGGCTAAATGATGCAACGGCGCACATTTTGGGCTGAGAACACCCATACTCTCCCACCAATTTAGTAAATGTCATTCGTTGTTTGCTTTTTCATAATGTCACTAGTTAGGGTTTTTTTCCCCCTTGAAAACTTATCCCCCATATGTCAGAAACAAAACTTTGGTTTTCATTACTTGTCTATTCCTGACTTCTCTTATTGCTCTTTGCAACACATGTTGAAGTTTTCCCTTTGTTATACTTTATTGCTAGAGGACAGTCTTGAAAGAGACATTCTTTGAGAAGTTTAGCTTGCTGGAGCCAGGGTGTATTCTTGTTACCACCACACGGAGAAAAGAAAATTACTTCTATTTGGAGAACAAGAAATACAGGTGTATAATTATAATAGATTCCTGCTCACTCACCTAACTTTCTGGCAGAGCTGGGGGTACAGTTTGCATTCTTTTCTGCTATTTTCTTTTAAAAAGTAATTAGCATCTGAAGATAGCTGGGATCACTGTATGCACAGTCAGGCACAGAAACTTGCTCTCTACTGTTAACGAGGCTTATCTCTTCTGAATTTATGGAAATGTTAGACCGATGGAAGTTCCTGCCAGCCATATCATGGGAGCACAGATCCAAGTGTGGGACTCCTACAGCATATTCTGAGAATAAGAATGGCACATAAATACCTTTGCTTTTAAAAATAACCTTTTCATACTTTACAATGAAATCAACTACATTAGCACGACTGTAATAATCAATTCTGTTTGATTTCGTCCTCTCTGTGTGTCTGATTTGTTGTTGAATTGATTTTCAGGGATGAACTATTGCCATTGTTCCTTTCTTTTTGCTGAGAAAAGAGGAAGAATGAAGCATTTGTTTTTCTTATGTCACAAGTTTGAAAGTTGTTTTTTTAGTAATTGTTATATATTCATGTGCCATCTGTTTTCTGTTTTCTTTCATGACTTTCTTTAATTTCAGTTCCCTGTAATGTATGCACTTGAGAAGTTTGATATAGAGATAAGTGTTTACATACCCAAATAAAGGTTACCAGTCACATCTCTGTATGGCACTTAAAAGCAATAAGTTAATTCTACAAATCTTAAAGATAATTCTAATTTTTTTTAACTTCATCCATTCAACCAACTACGTCTGCATGTCCTTCATCTTCTTAAATAAGGAAGTACCTAAGACTTTGATGATCCAGAATATATACTGGGAAAAGATCTTTTTAGACTTTTTTTTATTTCCCTCAGTCACTTATTGCAGTCACGGTCACAAAAGAGCAATTGGATAAGACGGATCTTTGCTCTGAGCCACTATGTCCATTCTTATTTTATGGTGGGGTTTTTTTTGTTATTATTTATGTCCAAATTTATTGAATGTGCTGCTTACAACTGCCTTCCTGAGATGTTCTCTTCCAGCTCCATTACCCCTCCTACTTGCTATTTCTAAGTCTCAGATAACTTTCTTCTAGACAAAATGCTATTTCTGTTCCAGCCTTACCCCTTTTGGGATCTTTTTTTTGGGGGGGGGGATTTTTAGGTAGTACCAGAAAAAAACTAATGTATTTCTGCTTTATGTTTACTAAATCTTTTAAATAGTTAATAAATCATCTTGAGTTTAAAGATGAACTCTTTAGAGCTATCCAGTTCAACTGCTTCTAAAACATTCTTTTTAACACAGACGTATATGCTAAGACAAGATTAAATTTACACTTAATTTTTTTTTATTGCTTGGTTTGGCTTTCTTAGTCATTTAAATTTACAAGTATATATCACACAATTTTACCAAAATGCCCTTATCTTGTTCACAAAAAAATACCTTCAAGTGATAAAATCCTGTGGTTTGTGGATATTATGTGAATTATGTGTTTGTAGGAGAAGATTATGTTAGCTGTAGAACAGAAAGCTAGCCATTTAGTTTAAGACATCTCATATACTCTGTGGAGTGTTTGTATTGTTAAAGATGAGAAAAAGGGGGTAGTCCTTGTGATTATCTGAATTATTACTGGGTCAGAAGTTCCTGTTACTTATTGCCATGAAGGTCAGCAGTTTTAGTCTGTGAAGCCTTTATCACAGAATAAAAGTTTAAAAAAGTCAGCTATAGTTTCAGAGAGCCATGGGATGTTGGTTCCCAAACATGAGAGTATCAAATACAACATCACGCTTTATACGCCATCCTTCATTAAATGCTTTAGGATTTAATGAAATCACATGCTGTATCTGGTATAACAGCACAGCTTGTTCTTATGGATTTATGTGCTAGAGAGAAGCAAACAAAATTATACTATCAGTGAATTATCTACCATTAGTTTGTCTAGAAGGCTCTTCACAAGCTGTTCTTTTCACTCTTGCTTGTTGCAATAATATTTTTTTTTATGTCTGACATTACTTTCTTTTTATGTGGTTCATGAACAAAAAAACTCAGAACAAATCTTGCAAGGTTATCAGTTCTTTCTTTGCTTAGCCTGTAGTTCAGTTTTATCTTTTCCCAGAAAGATCAAACTTGTTGAGACTAGTTTGTTAATTCCCAGATGTAGCACAGCCTAATCCCTGAGGTTTGTGCAGGAATGTGCTAGTTCTCCATTCTCTTAATTCTTCTAATGAAAAAAAATGTATCTAATGTCATCTTAGTGAAAACCAAGGGTTGTTTTTTTCAGTCATCTATAAATGTTGAAAAAGAGACAACCCTATACAAGATGAGCTCTTTGGAATACTTACCATTTTTTTCCCACGTATTTGTGAGGTTCCTTGCTGCAGTACGGCTCGAGGCACAACCACAATGTCAATACAGTTCATGTGTTGTTTTTCTTATTTAGTGTGTGCATGCAATTACACAGCCCTGCAGGTTAGGAACCCAAATATATTGCACATCAGCGATTTTTACGTGGTCCTAAACATATTTTGAAGAACAGCTGCTTCTCCTTTCAAAGAATACCGAGGAACCCTTCAGGAGAAGGAAGACTCCTAAATGGTTACAGCAAATGATTTAGTTTGTCAAGCTATTTTGAATGCAAAACTGGTAACTGCTTTCTCCCTAATGTGAAATGGGTATCAGACTTCTGATCTAAATAAGAAAGGCCTAGCAAAGATTTAATTAAATGCTAACAGAATACTTTGGGGCTTCAGTGGTAGAAAGCAGTACAACTAAATATGAGATAACTGCTAGTTTTGTTAAATAAAGCTGCAAGAGGTATAAAAATAATATAGAAAAATAGATACTATCCTATTTAAGATACTATTTACTTTTAAGTGTTATTGTCTATTACTAGAGGCAACATCATTTTGGAAGAAATATTAATAATGGAAATTCTTGTTTGTATGTCCAAAATCAAGACACAGTATTGACTTTTATAAGATTTAGAGAATATCAAGTTTATAAAACTATATCTGGAGTCTTGCATTAGGACATTTAAGATACTGCTTATTAATATAGAGAGATTAATACTAGGGATAGCCTTTCTTAAGAAAAAATAATTGACATCTCTAGTAGTCAAAACAAAAATAAGCCCTTTAGAATTAAAATATTTCAGAACATCTCTTGAATTTGCCTTTTCTGTTCTAAGTAATGGAAAGCTACTATTGCCAGTAACTCACAGTATATTTTAAATCCAACTTTGTTATAAACCCCATTTTATCGGTTGCTGGAAACTATGAAATTTCCCATATTTAGTCTAAAATGAAAGATGTTACTTTTGGGAGGAGGGTATAGCTTCAAGCCAATTCATTTCAATCAGTTTTTAATTATTCTAGCACGATAAGTATTGCTGCCTGCATGTATGTAAAAATTTTATAATTTGAAACAACTGGAACTAGCTTGGCTTGTGGCCTGATCTTGCAATTGCTTATACACCAAATCTGTCTCACTACTTCTTTGGGACTGTTCGCATGTGTTAGAATTAATGAGATTGAGTTCTTGTTCTGTCATTCTCGAAGAAATCTCTGAAGGTACAAGCCAAGTTTGTAGCCAACTGGCTTACTGTGTTTAAATATTTTAAATTAAAAATATTTTAAATTATCATATGTAGTTTTAGGTGGGTTAGCCTTAAAACTGGCACAGTTTCCCTATTATTATTTATTATTTCTGTTCCAGCAGTACCTGGCAATATTTGCAAAGTTGTTATTGTGCTAGGTGCACAAAAAGCAGTCCAAATGATGGAATGCTCCCCAAAGAATTAACACATCTTGTTATTTCACCAGTTTGTATTTGCTGAGGATCAGAGAAGTTGGGAGCAGTCTTCTGGAAGTCTCTAATCCAACACCCTGGGAAAGCATGGACAGTTTAGGTCAGATTGCTCATGGCTTTGTCCAGTCAAGTTTTGGATCTCCAAGGATGGAGACTGCACCACCTCTGGGCACCTGTTCCACTGCTTCATCACCCTTGTGGTGAACAAGCTTGTCCTAATACTGGAATTTCCCATGTTGCGGCTTGTGCCTGTTGTCTCTAACCCTATCCCTGTGCACCTTCAAGAAGAGTCTGGCTCCATCTTCTCTATACCCAGCCATTAAATTGTTGTAGACAGCAACTGGATCTCCCCTTAGCCTTGTGTTCTTAAGGCTGAACAAACCCGCTTCTCCCAGCGTCTTCGTGTAAGTCCTGGTCTCTGGCCCCCTGGCTGTCTCGGTGGCCTTCCACTGGATTTGTTGTAATATGTCCGTGTCTTAACTTGTGCAAGGGATCCCAGAACTAGATACCATGCTGTAGATTTGGTCTTGCAAATGCCAAGCAGAGGATACAGAACACCTCCCTGAAAGTGGCTGTGTAAGCCACAGGCTGCCCCAAATACCCCACAGCTAGGAACACTTGGCAAAGGTTCATATCATAGTTTCATTCTCGCTTTTAGCCAGTGTAAACTGGTACTGCTGTTGAAAGAAGTTAGTTGTTGCCTTTTGGGGGTGGTGTGGGATTGGGGGTGGTGTTAATTTTAACACAGACCTGCTTTGCAATCCAATTTGTTTCCTGGCCACATAAATGGCTGTGCTGGCATAAGAGAATGGGCCATCTGGACAGCAGTGGAAGGGGAAAAAACCAGGACTCTCTTTTTTCTGTAGCTGGTTTGTGTCAACTTACTGCGACTAGACTCCACAGTCCAGAGAGACATGGAGAGTTAACTAAGATTAGCGAGGATTATGGCCAAGAACCTTCATATCAGTTAAATTAAAAGCTTCAGTTAAATTTCTCTTGCACTTTTGTAAACAAAATTAAGAAAATTATGTGTAGATTAATTATATAATATCCGTCATAGGTTTATTCTTACAGCAGTTTTGTGGAATGTCCTCTTGCTTTAATAGGTCCATTTAACTGAGGAGTTTTATGAGACTAGCTGCAGAAAAATAAAATTCTTAATTTGCTGCTCTTTCGTACAGTACTGTGGCAAATGTCCACATTGGGCTTTTAGTATTGTTATTTAATTTTTTCTTTACATAACCATTAGTTATTTCCTTCAATTGTACCACAGTTTGTTTTTTAAATAAGATTCTACTGAAGGGAGGAACTTAAAAACTCACCACAGTATTTAACATCAGTTGACATTTACCGCAATCTCTAATTATTGGCACAGAATCTGTCTGGCTTCTGCTGCTTTTATGGTTCTTCCAGCTTGTTCCAGTGTTTTTTAGTTTTACCATCCTGCTGTAGATGAGTTAGATGATAGTGGTTTCAAGCAGTTGAAGATCTACTTTTGTACAGACTCTGTCCAAAATAGTTTTGTTTATTGGTATAAGCCGTGTAAAGACAAAAAAGAAAGATTCCTGAAAACGTTTCACATATCAGTCACAGAACAATTCTTTCACTACCCAAGCAAAAAATCCTGTTGACTTGGGACACGGCAATCACAAAGAGGGGTGCAATGTTAATGCTAAGCATACAGCATGTGCTTTTCACTAGGAAGAGTATTATATTTAAGCCCTTCATTTACCTTGCTCATGAGCCTACGGAGGTGCAAATAGCAGGTAAATAAAACCAAATTATGTTTACTGTTTCTCTACCAAAACCAAATCCACTTTCATC
This sequence comes from Larus michahellis, assembly GCF_964199755.1. Lineage (NCBI taxonomy): Eukaryota > Metazoa > Chordata > Aves > Charadriiformes > Laridae > Larus > Larus michahellis. The sequence goes on from NC_133898.1 coordinate 36,277,888, forward strand.
CTGGAGACTTTACAACATAAGTAGAACGTTTGGAATCATTGCCCATCACAAAGTACACTGGAAATTCAGTTAGCCAGTTTCATTTAAGGATTTGCGTTAAGCCATTTTTTTTCTTGAAACGTGATGTGCTAGGTCTTCTGAATACAGGAATGCATAGTTCCTGCTCCAGAGATCTTAAAATTCATGATGAGACACAGACTGTTTAGATGCTTGAATATTAGAATAGACTATATACATATTTTAGTAATACTTATTATCTATCCTTAGTGTCTCCAAAGCCATTATTGGTGTATTGACTTCTTGCAAGCCTTGCAAGAAGATACATTCAAAAGGTTTTGTGAGATACTTTTTGAAAAAAAAAATTAAAATTCTTAAAAATTTAAAAATACTTTTATAACCTTTTAAAAGCTGAAATAGGTTTAATTTGCATATATAGTTTGTACTGCAAGAGAAGTTTGAGCAGCATGGTGACATGCCAAAGAGAAAATTGGATAGGTTTAGTTGCCTTCTCGCAATTTAAAGCTTACTATATTCTTGTCTGGGATCGGTGTGGTTAAAAAAACTAGTTTTAAATTGCGTGTCTGTGTTAACCACACCTTGCCCCTGCGGTGCAGAAGTGTACCCACCAGGGCCTGGCACACCAGATTCTGCCTTGTAGCAATCACATCAACAACACTTGAAATCATTTGTGAATTTGTGTAAGTAGGGACTGCAGAACTTGGTCCTGTGAGTTTGAAAATTAAAACCAGTAAGTACTCGGCTAATGGTACTATAAACTCTAGGGACTGTGCTGGCATAATCTGGCCCTTCAGAGCCTAAGGGTGGCTTCTCTCTCCTGGGTCTGGCTGAAACACAGGAAATGACAGTGGGGAGCAGCGGGCGCTGACTCACTGCTGGGGGCGGTTCACTTTGGGATGCCTGTAGTTGTTCCTGTCCCCAACAGCTGTCTGCCCGCCCTCTTTTTACTACAGGCATGGCCCATGCTTCGTGGAGCAGTTGTTTAATCACTGTAGTTTACAGCCCCTTATATCAAGACGCGTGTGCACTGGACTCAAGTATCAGTAATGGAGAGGAAGGTAGTTTGAAATATTTCAGCAGCTGTTTCCCAAGAAGCTGAGCTGCCTGTGCAGCAGAGGTCAGGAAGTGTAGCTGGTGAATAGGTTCCAAAGTAAGTTTTCCACTGAAAATAAGCCCTAAGAGTGGGGAAGCTATGCCCAGTTACTAGGCGGTTATCTGAAAATACTTCAGACTGCATTTTTCAGGGTCCAGCAGCAGCGTTGTGGTAGAAGATAAAGTAGGACTTCCCCCTTCTCAGGCAAGCAGGACAAGATTCAGTAAAGACAACAAACTATAATATGCCTGTTTGCTTACAATTAAAGGCATACTGTATTATGCAGGAGTACTGCCTGCTAGACTGTTTCAGATAAAACGCACTGTATTTTCTCTTCCCTTTCATTCTTGCTCTCTTCCCTGCCAAAGGAAAAAGAAAAAGTACGTGCCATTTGACAATGCTATGCCATCAAAAAAAACGTATGAAGTGTCAAAAAGGATGCTTGATTCTGGAGTCTTCATTGCAGATTTTTGGGAAATTTTTCTCTTAGTTGGGTGGAACTAGAAGAGATTAATTTTAAGAGCCAACTGGGAGAAGTTGAGTTAAGGTCACCATCTGTTAGAAGAAGAGTTTATCTGTGTTTGTACAGAGCCAACTCGGAAAAGTCTTAGTCTTGACAGAGGCCTATGGGCATGGCCATAACACAAATATATAATCTTGTAGTGGGCCTTTGCCCATTACTAAAGAGGGTTTCAAATAACTTTTAGGTATTCCTGTCTAAAAATACATATTAAAGTAAACAGAGTGGTCAAAGTTGAGCAACTATTTTTTTTCCTTGAAGAGATTTTCCCTTGTGTTTTCTCTCTAGCTGAACACTAGAATTTAAACAAGAATTTTAAAAGTTTCTCACTTAGTGATAAATATCCCCCAACAATAGTGACCAAGTTGCCATGTAGAGTTTTTCACATTAGACCACAAAATGCTTTTGCCAAGGCGGTGTCATTGTGTCCGTTTCACAGATGAAGAAACTGAGGCATGTGGGAGAAATGCAATTTTACTAAGGGTTGCATGCCAGGCAAGTCGTAGAAGCTGGAACAGAACCCATGCCTCCTGCATCTCTGCCTAGGCTGCTCTCCATTATTCTGCTGTGCCTGAAGTACATGCTGATTTCAAACGAGGGGCAAGACGTAGCTGAATATCAGCGTAGGAAGTGGTTTCATGATCATCCTATAATACACACTTGAAAAAGATATTAAATGCTGTTTTCAAATGCAACTGTTCTCCAAAAATGAATGCTGTCAGATTATGATTTTCGTTTGCGTGGGTTATTTTCCAGGCAGAAATTTTAACGGGCATCCCAGTTGGCAACCTTGAAGATGCTGAAAAGGTGGGACGCATGCTGTTAGAAAGAGGGTGTAAGCTCGTAATTGTTACTCTTGGAGCAGAAGGCTGCATGATGATATCAGTAGAAGAACCCATTCCAAAGCACGTTCCTGCTGGGAAGGTCAGGGCTGTGGACACTACGGTACGTTTTTGTGGTTTAACTGTCTTTCTTTGGAAAAGACTGCTTAAGCACTAAGGGAAAGCAATGAGTAATCAGCCAAATCTTTGGGCACTAGCACAAAGGCTAATTTATGATGTGAAATTGATATCTTGCTTCCAGCCTCTCATATATTAAATGTCAGTTCACTTGAGTTTTATCGTCTGTGTTGTAGATGAGCTAGAATCATTATACATACTGATAGTATCTTCATGTTCCTCCTTTACTGAAGTCAGTATCTGTCTCTGACTGTAATGTGTGATGCCAGTGGCTTGAGCGGCAGTCCTGGTTTTTCACTTTTGTCATATAATTCATCTTGTCCAGAACTCAAATGCTGTGGGAGAAAGGAGATACTACTGCCCTCACAGTCTGAAACTGAACTTTTGGTTCTTCTGACACAAGCATGAATTGCTTACCAAGTCTAGCATAAGGTGATCAAAGACATAATTACTACAGAATATAGTGGGAAAAAACCCAAAAGTTCTTGCTGCTGCATGATGATTATTTTATGATGATAGGGAAGGGAGGACTTGGTCAGAGGCATTTTAGTCTTTGACATGAGGGCACTTCTTTTACTTGCTGCTCAGAATTAAATGCAGAAAGCACACTGTATCAGACCACTACATACAGTATCTCCAGGAAAAAATAAAAACAGGACAGGCAATAGTTAAGATAGCATTGCTATGAAAACCTTACCACATTGCACATATGGGGCTATTTTGTGTTCCTAGTATTATCTGACATAAATCCAAAATAATTCCAGTGGAGTTACTGAGAGCAGAGCAGGTCACGTTGTATGTACTAACTATACATTTAAATGCCTCTTATAATAACGTCATATTACATATGTTCTGTTACAATAGTTCATTAAAATCCTGGAGATTTTACCATCTGGTGCATTCCATATCTGAATTGCATTAATAATAACTTGTAGCATGTTTTTTAGCCATGGACCTCATAGTGCTTCACAAAGAAGGAAAGCAACTGCTTAAAAGATGAGGAAACAGAGGCATAGGGGACTGAAATTACCTAGCTCAGTAGCATGCAGTGGCAGAGCTAGGAATAAAGTCACTTTGTCTAAAACAGAAGATCACTCGTAGATTTGGACTGTGATGTGCTGGTACTGTGCAAGGCTTTCTTTCACTGTTAAATTTAATCCTTTTCAATTTAACTCTGAAACAGAGATACTTTGGCTTTATTTTCCTCTTTTGCCCCTTTGTCATTTAGAAGTTTGACCTCAAGTTAGTGGTGATTTTGAAATGCCCGAAAGTTCTGCTTAAGGGAGGCATCGCTCTGCTGTACTGGGCATAAGGCTCATGGTAGGGGACTACAGACACGAAACCGCCTCTGCCTGCTTTTAGCACAGAATTAGAAGTGCCAAGGGAGTGAAAGGCAGAGCTCCCAAAGCTGCCCAGAAGCAGGATTTATTAGCTTGGGAGCAACGCCTCGTGAACCTGGCAGTATGGCTTCTTGCTCTGAGTTGGTAAATCCACTATTGCTATCAAAGCTTAGTGTTAAAGTTTTTCTCTACATCACACAGAAGTGATGAAGAAGAAACATGTGTGAGCTGCTCCTTCAAAAGAAGCAGAAAATTGCTGCCAGATCAGCTATTGTTTGATATCTTAAGATATTTGCTGCTCTTGGAATAAAACAGCAATACTGAAACCACACACTGTGGCTAAAAAGTGCTTTTTATCTTGCCTAGCAGTTCAGAGTTTCATGACTGAACTAATTTAATGCTCCTCTTTTTTTTTTTCTTTTTTTTTTCTAAATAAAAGCAATTTCGTTGAGTTTACTGAATCCTTGCCCTGCCTCCTTGTGGCCAACAGGTTATTGGCTTTCACATAGCAGAGAATTTTCACAGTTAATTTTGTTAATCTACTTAAATACCAGTGGGTTGTTTTCAGTAAAACAGCTGTGCTCGGTTTACTCTTGCAGACTGAATGAAAAAAGATGTGTTGGCCTTCCATTATAAAAGTCTTACAGTGCTTAGACTGATTATCACTTTGCCTGAAAGCAAGTGGTTTTAAAGCAACCCTTCCGAACGCCGAGCAAAATAATGTCATCCTCAACTAACCTGGGTAGCTCTATTACTAAAATAAATACTAAGCGTTCTAGTAGGACCTGTTATTCTCTTCTGCAGTGGATCCTTCCACAGGGAAATAAACTGAAGCTGTAAGGTAGCTTCACAAGTAGCCACCTATCCACAGAGTATTCAGGGCTGTTCATGTGCATGCTCTTAGCGTGCCATTTAATATTAAACAAAAGTTGCTACTTTAAACTGCCCGGACTTCAGCATCTTGAGGGACCAGGCAGTAATTTTTTAAGCTGCCATAATCCAATCACATCTGGTTATGTGCCTGGATCCATATTGACGTTGTTCAGCTCTGCAGAAGGTAAAGTTACTGCTAGACAAAGAGTTAAATGGTGCGTTTAACCCATCATACGATTTGCAAAAGGTTTCAGAGCCCTTATGAAAATAGTCTGTATTAAAACAGAGCTTGCCATTTAGAAGATATAAGGTCCAGGATGAGCTTTAAAGTCCTCTTCCACTGTAGAAATTTTCCCATAGCTGCCACCACTGCCCAGAGTCCTCTCTGCAGCAGTGCAGCTTCAGTGCTACCTCCTGGTCATTTCTGTTGTCCACAGCAATTTTGAAAACTTTTAAAGGGAAAATACTTGGGTAGGTACAGCCACAAAGATTAAGAATTTGAGTTCCTTGTCTCAGGTAGTCTTCTACCTGTTCTCCGTGTTCTTAAGTTCATCAGAGAGACTAAGTGTTGATAGACCATAGAGCCTGTCTCTTCCTCCTAGCCCTTGAGATGGTTAATCTAAGAGTTTATTGGCAGAACACTGTGAAAAGCTGGCTCCATCTCCAGCTCTGTGGTGGAACATGAATCTTCAAGATTGAAAATCTGGCATTTCTCACCCACACTAAATCAATACTATAAAGGGAAAAAAAAGGCTTGTTGATTTTTTTTTTTTTAGCGCTAATTATCTTAATGTGGGCTTTACTAATGTATGCAATGCTTCCCATGACTGTTAGCAGAGCTCTCCATACACAGTCCAAAACATGTAGGGCACGAATAGTCGTTTAGAGGGAAGTTTTGCAAGACATGGTATTGTAAAGCTGAAACATCTGTTTCTCCTGTTATAGCTAAATAGTGCAACAAGCTTTTGTTAAGAAAATAAACTTTCCCTTCATTCTACTAGTTTCTGCTAGCTATTTTCTATATGCAAATTTTGAATAAAAATAAGTGAATTATTGAAAAATCATCCTCAAATTTTCTGTGTGAAAGAAATACCTATTTAAGCCCACTAGCCGTAGCAATTTGTATTTGAAGCAGATGACGTACCTAAGAGACATTTGACACATAAAAAAGTACTAGTGTGTAGATCATATAAGAAAGGTATACATTATGATCTATTTTCATTACTTTAAATAGTTGCTTTTAAATCTACTTGGCTACATGAAGTTAAATATATGCATTTACTTTATTTTTGGAAGAAGCTATTTCCACGTTAGGTAAAACTAGTACATGAAGCTGCATTAGAATAGCTGTGAAGGATAATTATATAATTCCATTTATATGACACTTCTTCAGTTGGTAGCAGAAGGTTTCACAAACCGTTCACAAATTTGATAAGCATTTCATAGAAAACAATAATATCATATCCACACATTTTGCAGTTGTGTATGCGTGTGCGTGAAGTAGTTTGCCTGCTGCTGGAGCAGAAGCACAGCTGAGGTGGAAGAGAGCAGCTGCTTGCAAACACAGCTGTGGGACACGACCGAACACCGTCAGGTCAAAATTGTACTTGAGGTGAAGTGGATGATCTGTGTGATGAACCACACAATGGTCCTGGATCGTGGCATCTGCTGCAGCAGTGGCCCTGAACACGCTGTCCTGGCAGAGACACACACAGTCCAGTGACAGAGAAGGCCACAACATCGTCCGTATTGGAGAACGAAGCTCTGCTCTTTTTGCCCCTTCACCCTCACTCTCCTGCTCTGTTTCTGACAATCATGCAAAGTGTAATTTACAGCACTATTTACATCTATTTACATTTACTAATTATATTCCATTGAAACTGCCAAGGAAAATTTGTCAGAAGAATGTAATTACTCAAAGCTGGAATTTGGCCAGCAGTGAGATTAGTTCCCTTCCATTTTGCAAAAAAGCACTATGGGATCTTACAGAGCTTCAAGTGGCAGTGGGGACCAAGCCGAGCCCTGGAGGTACTGCTGGAGGCCTGCCTAGGGTTCGGTGTGTGCACCTGGGCTTTGCAGAGGCAGTCAGGCTCTCTGGAGCTCCAGGTTACTTGGGGTCTGGACTTTAGAGGATTGTCCATGCCAGGCCTCCTCTGGAGGTGGGGCAGTCCAGTGGTCAGTGGCTACGGCAGGCTGGAGCATGTCTGCTGGCTCTGGGGCGCCTCGGGGCTTGGGGCTTTGCCTTTTACTGTGGTTGCTCCTTGCAGCTGAAGGTAGGATGTCCTGTCCAGGATCCATGCTTTGCATTGGAGGGTTGGCACAGGCAGAATCTCTCCTATGTGGGAACATCAGTGGAAAATGGGAGCTGCCCAGCTGCCACTCCCTCATTTTCAAGTTGCAGCATGGAGGTCAGTTTTTGGGGGGGAGTACTTAGGGTTAGTTTTTGTAACCTTGATGCTCCAGAGCCCAGTTTGCATCAAAATGCTGGGTAGTATCCATACGTGCCCGCATCAGTTAGGGTGACTTTCAAATTTGCATCCTATCTGGTCTTTTAGATAAGTAGTACAGTTGCTCTGCCTAAGCTCTCTTCATCAGCTTCTACTTGACCTCTAGGTTTACACATGCCAATGTTGTGTGCACAAAAGTCCTGCATTAGCACACTTAAAATCAGGAGATCAAGTATCTGCATATCTGGCTTAGGCAGGGATATATTCTCTGTAAAGGCAAATGGAGACACTTGGGCACACAATATTTAGATGAAAATTTGGAATCACTTTTCACAATGGTGCCCCTGGTAATCACAACAAATCCATAGTCTCCCTTTTCAATCTCATGGAGAACCTAGAGTGTTTAACTTCACAGTATTTCTAAGCACAACCATTAAATGCCCCATATAATTTCTCACATTACTAGCTTTTCCCTGTTTGGCTGTGCTTTTCAGATACAGAGCTTGCACAACCTGCTGAGGGAAGCTAAAGAGATCACAGGTTGAGGTGCCGTGGTCATAAACAGGAAACTCATTTATGAGACGTGATAAAATTCAAAATTTAATCTACTCAGTTGTGCCTGAAATTTGACATGAGTGTTTGATTTGTTCTGTGTAGTCCTTCTTTGTACGACATTCTCAGAGACAGATGATACATACTATTTGTCATAATCATAAATGTTACCATTATTTTTTCATGTCAGTTCTGCAAAATGAAGGCTCATTGCTACAATATGAATTTGTCATCAGATGTTTTGTGTTCAAATCCTATTAAGTTTCCCTCTGATTTCTTATTACAATATATTAGATCTGGCTCTTTTACTATGGGAGAGAATTACAAAGGCTGTCTTTAAGTAGTCAAGTGCTCACTGAGCAGCTTTGTATTGAACTCTGAAGATGTTACACAATCTTTATTTTAATAGAGCCTCGTATAAGTGTATAGCTATATAATTTTCGATATGTCACAGTATTCAGGCCTCTGGAGTAATTGTGGTCTAAAGAAGCCAGTGTGGCTTAGCAATGTGAACAAAGGACTGAATAAGACTGCCAGGGCTCTGCAAAAAACTTGCTGTAAATCCTTGGGAGAGTTACTTGTCGTCTTTGTATCCCAATTTATCTATCCTTAAATTGGAGCTGCTGTTAATGTATTGCATATAAACCATGAGGAGTCTGTTAGAGATCAGAACAGAACCTGGGAGGCCTTTTTCCCAGGCTTGTCATACAACCTCAGGCCAGTTGTGCTTCTTTGGGGGCTTTGCAAACTCATTGAAGTTCTTCTGCTTGAAGTTGAGAGGTCTTGTCTGTAAAAATATGGTTTACACTAAAATTCTCTGACTTAGCTGTATCTTCTGGTTTGGAGGAAGCCTGAGCCAGAGGAGTAAAGTGGACACTGAAATAAAGCCTTAGAATATAAATAAATCCAAACCAGTCCTCCTAATAACAGCAATTCTTTGTCTCCTGACTTTGTGGCCTAACGTCTGAGGCTCAAGGGGATATAAATACAACACTCTGTGCAATGACTAATTACTCAAAATTCTGTGCATCAGCAGAAGTGGGACTTGTGGTTGACTCTAATATTATCAAATGCCTTTGCTATTTAATAATCTTGTAGCCGTACATTATTTAGCATGCCGTTTGCACAAAGAACAGTGATTTTATTTCAGCTATCTCTCAACAAAGTAAAAATGCAGCTGGTAGTAAATGAAGCATTTGGCAGACAATGTGTCTGATGTACAGTTCTCTAACTTGCTAAGAAGAGAAAAATGTTGTTGAGTGTTTAACCTCTTCCTACCCAAGGATGTAGCAAGAAGGGGTAAAGTGACCACAAAGGGCAAGGTCTTCCTTTTCTTTTCTTCGTTTTCTTTTCTTTTTCTTTTTCTTTTTCTTTTTCTTTTTCTTTTTCTTTTTCTTTTTCTTTTTCTTTTTCTTTTTCTTTTTCTTTTTCTTTTTCTTTTTCTTTTTCTTTTTCTTTTTCTTTTTCTTTTTCTTTTTCTTTTTCTTTTTCTTTTTCTTTTTCTTTTTCTTTTCCTTTTTCTTTTCCTTTTCCTTTTTCTTTTCCTTTTTCTTTTTTTTCTTTTTCTTTTTCTTTTTCTTTTTTTTTTCTTTCTATTTTTTTTCCCTTTCTTTTTCAAGGAAAGAGAAAAAGTTACTATCAGGCAAACAACTTATCTATCAGTGGGGTTTATTCACACACCAACACAGAGTAATTATGCCCAGAGCTCCCATTAACATCCCACAAAACAACAGCATAATAGCTTCCTTTCTTTAACATGCAACCAAAATAGGTTAATAAATAAGTTTAGTTCCAGTCATAGCCCACTTTCTGACTTGGCCTTCTGCATTCCCGCTTTTACGAATATGGAATCCATTGAATTTTGGAACAGCAAAACCATGAGGAATAAGTTAATCTGCCAGACACTCCAATCAGCAATCTGCACTGTAAATCTATTTAAAGCTGCGTCTATTATGTTCTGAAGTTCAGCTGAACTGTGAAAGGGCACATGACTGAAATCACTGCATTTGAGTTGACTCACAGTTAAGTGTAGATGGGAATTGCTCGGCTCATCACAAGTTTCTGCTTTTGATTCAGGCCTTCTAAAGGCACTTCAGTTTTTGAAGGCTTGGTCGGTGGCCTAAGTGTGTACAGGTATCCAGTGACGAGAGGAATTCCAAGAGTTGCATCCCTCTGCATTGGCAGTCAACTGAAAAAAGGTGGAGCAAACTGGATGCACCCTCTTTCTCCTTTGAGAACAAAAAGCTATATCCCCATTTTACAGATAGGATAAATGGAACAAAAATGTTAGCGATGAGGTGCTCTGAAGCGCTAGCTAAAAATGTCCTGCTCCAAGTTACATAGGGAGTTGGGGTGATATAGCCAAAAATGAAACACGGGCATATATTGTCCCATGCTACTCTTAACTTCTAGACAACATTGTTATGGAAGGAAACACTGTTTATCTGCCTAGTAACTGTCTATTTTAATCTGTAAGAACAAACAATGTAAACAAAATGAGCAAACAGAAGCAGGCTTGTACAGAACAATTTGCAGTCTTGTTTTCCAGTGGAAGATTCCACAGACCACCCAGGCTTTGCTCTAGTCCTTTTCTCAACCTCGGAGCATCTAATTAAATCCCTCTCCATTCCTGACTCTAAGTGGAAGAGAGCCTACAGTCCTGTACAGTTTCTTTCCAGATGGAAATGCATAATTTAACAGAGATACAGCTGACAGGGAGAAGTGGGCCCAAAGCAGTATTAGCATTTGCCACAAATTGCATTAAATTACAAGAGGATACTTAATGAAGATGTAAAATAAAAAGAAGATTAAAGCCAATATTTAGTTTTATAGACCCCTTCTAAGATGGCACAATGCCAGGCAAGAAAAACCTCATAGTAAAACTGAATTTCTGCCTCAATTACTTTAGCGATACCAAGAATTGTTTGGTTTTGCCACACGCCATTAGTATCAGGTCATGACATTTTGTCCCATTGCATCCAACAGCTTTGTTCCATGTACATGTGTACATATATGTCAAGTTGCTCAGCACCTTACATTATTTACTACTTCCGTACTCACAACACGAGGTAAAGCACTATTCTTACCGATGTTTTGTAGGTGGGGAACAAAAGCACACAGGGACTGGCTTGTCAGTGGCAAAAGAACCTGCTTCCCATGATAAAATCATAACTTCTTCTCTGTGCTTCTCTTCAAAGGGAATTAGGCCCGGAGGAAAAACTTCATCAGGATATCAGCTGTCTCATTTTTAGAACTGGACATCATTGTAGATGTCCACGTAAATGAGAAAGTACATATCAGTGCAGAGTTGTTTTGCACTGGATGCTCCTCGAAGAGGCTGTAAGGGGTTTGTGGAAATGTGCTGTGAGGACAGGTGCTTTGGCTCCACTACTGTCAGACTGAGAAATATTCCAGTTTGGAAGTTAACCCACTTGATTGGTCTGGACAGAAAAAAGTAGGGACGTTGGCAGCATTTATGCACCAACTCAAATGTTTCCTTTGGAAGCCAGAACACGTGAAGGATACAGCATCCAACACCTGCGCTTGAGGCAACAGTCTGATGAGGTCTAGGGAAGCTGAGTTCAGAAATATCTTAAAGCTGTCTTTGTGCCATCTCACTTCTAGGGTGCTTTAATAAATGAAACAATGGTATAATTTATACAGGTTGAGAGCAGACTAGGAAATCACCCTTTTCTTGCTTCTCTTGGACTAACTATGGCTTGCAATGCAAGTCAAAATCGTTGCAGCAGAACGCGGTGCATCCCTTTTCTTGATTTGCCCTTCTCCCCTTGTCTTCATGATGAAGCCAGCACAGGGTCTCCACCAAGAGGACGGTCAGTCCTGGTGTGTATCTCACCCTGTGTTCGGAGCAGATATTGGGCTACCAATGCATGCACACAAGACAATGTCAGTTGTAATGGTGCATAGCACTCTAGGGTATCTAAGTTGCACAAAGGGTGGAGAGGAAGGAAGACCAACTGTGTGCAGCCATCCTTTCTAATTAAATTCCTGCAGTTAAAAATAAATCCTGGAAGCTGGCGCTTCTGGCACATCCAGAGCGTCACCTTCCCAAGTATCTTTTTCTGGCCTGAGCCGTAGGAAGTTGAAAATGTGATCCGCTGTGTAATAGTGCAGCATATTCTTGGCCAAATTCCTCCTCATTTTTTACCTCATGCATTTATAGTTTGTTTGCAAATGTCATATGCCTCCTTTTCTTCTTAAAGCTAGTCTCTGCAGAACCAGGTATCATGCGGGCTATTGTGGAACGTAACCTACTCTTCTCAGTTTGTTCACATCAGTCCTGGCTATGGTGAGAGAGAAGCCAAACCTGGCTCCCGAGCCCCTTGCCTCCTTAGTTACCCAGAAATGCCAATTGCGGTAATGTTGATATTGAACTAAGACCTGATTTCACCCAAAAAAGTTTTCATTGCCAAGTAATTTTGGTCACTACAGAAACCAGAAAGGTTTGTGTTGGATCGGTGATATTGCATAATTAGGTTTGCAAAAGAACAAGAACAGAGAAATGAGAATAGTGGGGAAATCAGGCTTCTTGCTTTTGCAAGTTCTAACCACAGAAAATGCCAGAAGTTTTATTTCTTATCAAGAATAAAGGAGTTAATCTTTAGTTGCCTGTCCCCTGTTCAGAATATATTTTACAGCTTTAACTAGACAAATGGAAAGAAGCTAAACCCGTAAGTTTTGGTGATTGATGGCAGTAACCTATAGGAATGCCTTTAATGGTCAGTTTGCAGTTGAGCATAATGATTTTGTCTCTTTTCTCCGGGTTTTGGTTTGTGTCTGTGTGTGTTGAAATAGACATCCAGATATAAAACCAGCTATTCTAGAACAACTTAGCTGTAGAAAAGCAGGTTCCCAAATTCTGGTAGCAATGTTTGTCAACTGCCCAAATGGCTATAAGGAGTATTGGATTTATTCATTTCAAAGCACAAATAGACACAGAAATACAGGGGAAAGGTAAGGAAAGTCTCTAGAAGTTTGTTCCTCGTTACTGGTGTCTGTGATTTTGTTACTGAAATCATTAAGCAGGCGGTATGTTTGTTGGAAAGATCCATTTTACAGGGAATCCCGCAGAGAATGCCTTTCTGTCAGCAGCAGTGCCTTGGTGCTCACCTACTGCTGAAGACGATGGGCGAGGTGCAGGAGACCTGGTCTCTGCACACCTGCCCCACAGGTTAAGGACAACAGAATGGGTGGGTAGCAGAGAACGGTATTCTAGAGCAGAGCAGCAGTTCCGGCTTGTAGGTCACATCTTGCTGAACTCAGAGAGAGGAGCTACAACCCGAGTAACTCATCAAGAAGATTAGACAAACTCAGTAGGAAAAAGAATGCAGGGAGCTGGCAAGAGGACAATGCTAGAGTGAGCTCAGACAAAAAAAAAAAAAACTCCTGAAGTTTGATGGTTTTTTTTTCCCTCCAGGATATGTAGTTCAGAGGTAGGCGGGAGCAGTGGCCAGCCAACAAAGGCTAGATACTGTGGTTTTGAAAGAGGCATTCGAGCATATGGAGCTTTCGTGCAAAAAAAGAATGTTTTTTTGATCAATTCCAGGCGAGATGGCAGTTGTGTCATTCTGAGTGCATCTCGTCAGATTAGATGGGATCACTGAGAGTCTTTTGGCATTTTCAGTCTGAGAGGAAAAAAACACATGTGGCTAGTGAAATTGTCCAGCGAGGAGATTTCCCCCTTCTGACTTGGCTGGTAGAGTAGGGGGTCCTGAAGCCATGTCAGCCCCTGATGTGATACTGAGTAACACAGTCGGTGACAATTTGGCCAGTTCTCTCCTGGTTGGGGAGCTCATTGTTTGGAAGGGAAACCCACTGCCAGTATTTGCGGTGTACTATCAGAATAACATGATGTATTCTGGGCAGGGCTTGGGCTCTGGTTTTGTGTGTTCATTAAATGACATTTGTGAAGTAACACATAAGCGTGAGCTTTATTAGGAAGAAGTTGCAAGTTGGCATGAGTGTGCCATGAATAATGAAGGGAGTGAAGTACTTCTCAAGGAAGTGAGATAAGCGAACCTTTTTGATTAGAGTAGGTGAGTAGCTGCATGTTGTTAAGGCTTGATAAACCAGTTGGAGAAGTACAAATCAACCTTCTGAGGAGCTGCTATATTTAGCGCCGAGTTTCAACCATGACTGATTCCGTGCAAGTTCAAACTTTGGGAAAGGAAGATACAGCTCCTACAGCATGTTCAACTGAAAGTCCGTCTTATTTCTGTTAGCGGCGATGTCTGCCTGCTTCCCTGTTGTTGACACGTCTTGGTATATACGCTGTTCTTTGCAAGAGTGTCACTGGAGAGTTTTATATTGAGCTGAGGTGTAGTGAGAGTTTTCCAGTACTGGGGTTTGTATGTCATAAGTTTTCTATAGGCACTCCAACAAAAAAACAAGTGTGGAGGGTTTCCTCTGCTGGCTTTGAGTTTCTCTGTGAGGTATGAACTTTCAGATCAAATGAAAAGAGATCACAGTTCATAGCTCAAGTGTGAAACCAGAGACGAAGCAGGTACCAAGGCAAAAGCTAACTGAAGCTTAAACTGAAAATTTACACTGAAGTGTATCCTAAATTGAAATATTCCTTGCCAAAATGTCTATCATTCTGGTAGCATAGGAGTTGGAGTAGTGGTGAATTGTTTGGTTGACGGGAATCTCACAGGTTCAGCAACATGGATCTGTTGTTTTCAGAATGGCATGCGGAGTTCCTGGTTCAGTGCTCTTACTCCATTGTGTAAGAAAGAAAGAAATTTATCACCTCTCGTTCATGCTATCTGGAGTTGAAAGGAGTTTATATGAGCATCATCACACTGAATTGTTTCGATGATTCAGAAAACAGAGTGCTCCCTGTGGGTGAGTACTTTGTTGGCTTTCTGGGGTTAGTCTATAACTCAGAATAACTTTCTTCCCTGGTGCTGAGTGGCATACCGGAATATTACTACCTGGCAGAACGAAGCTCTCCCGTGCTTCCTCCCAGATTTCATCAGTGTGCACTAAGAGAAAGCAACCACCGAGAGACATCTTGCAGTAGTTTTCTTGGGAACAGGGAGGCAGGGGCTCCTCTGTTCTCATCCTGACCAAGAGTCTAGCAGAGCTGTGGGCAACTCGTGGAGGTCCGCTTACTAATTTTGGATACCTCCATTTTGGGGTTCCCAAGCTGCGCCGCATTTTCAAAGGGTGGGTAGCTCATGTGACTCCCATTAAAGTCCATGCAGGATCAGGAGCTCTTGATTCAGCCCACAGATGTCTCAAAGTGGGTGTTCTTAACATTCTTGATCTTAAGTTGGGTTCATTTCCCGTCGTGAAATGAGAGCACTATTACCTGCCTTCAAAACAGATGCTGTACAGGGGCTTTGAAGTGTAAAGCAGGACTGTGTGATATTGCCAGATCTCTAGATACTTTCAGCTGTGCTTTTTAGATGACATAAAAATTAAAAATTGCAGAGTTGTGAATGTTGTATGTTTTATTTCCAACATTTACCACAAACCAGATAACTTTTCAGGGGAATTCATGCATCTGTAATGCTGGTGGCTGATGTTTTTAGAAACAGTGAATAACAATGTAGTAGGATGTTTCAGAAAGGAAAGAAAACGCACGCAGGAGGCCTTGTATCGAGATTAATCTCTCAGGAATGCAGGGGGTTAACGGTCAGGCTGATTAATCACTGTTAATGAACCATCAGGAAATCTGTCAGGAAGTGGGTAAAAATTCCTGATGGCTGATGTGAAGCATTGTGTGGTGTGCTTTGGTTTTGATGTTTCCCAACTGATAGCCTACAGTGAGTGTAGTTCAGTTACCTCTACGTTCTCAAGACATGTGAGGGACCAGATGACCCGCTGCCCTTGTTCAGCTTGAGTAAGTGAGCGAGACGTTTTCCCCATGCGTGGCTGTGCAAGTACGATGCAACATAAATGCAAGAAAGTCGGGGATTGCTCCTTCCCACGGCTTCCCAGAACAGAGTCTGGAAAAGATAAAGAAAGGAATCGTGATCGTTCTCTCATTCCTCTGGTCCGAGCCCACAGGGTACAGGGGGAAGAGTGGAGCAGGCGGCTTTCCCTGTGTGAACAAGGAGCCAGAGTATTAGGACTTGGATACACAACTGAGTTAATGAATTGCCTGGTGTTGACCGAGGGTGAGGTTTCACAGTTGGCTTAAGCTGATCCAAGATTGTGCTGCTGCTGAAAGGAGTGTTTTTAACCTCTCCCTCCTCTGAATCGGACGGACTGGCTATCGTGTGGTAATACAGCAGGTTGCTGGTCTAGGTGGAAACTCATGTTTCTTGGTCAGTGTTGGCTGGCTTAGTCTTCAGACAGATCGGAGAACTGATCTGCCTGACTGCTTGGCCGCACGAGCGCTAGATCTGATGTAGGGGAGGGCGTGGGAACATGAGACAAGGATAAAAACATGAGTGGGGACTGAGCCTTTCAGCAGTAACATAACCATGGATTGGCTTAAGCCTATTATGAAACTGCAGTCTGAATCACTGGAATTAGGAGTGCACTGTCAACCTACAGGGAATGCAAATTAAAATGTGTTAGCTTACACCTCCCGCCGTTGTTAAACGGTGGCTGAATGCAGCCATTCTGCACGTGGCAGGGAGGAAGGAGCGTGTGGCAGGGCAGCAGCATAACAGTTTGCCGTGACTTGGTCTGGAGCCTGCAGACCATGTCAGGCAGCGTCGGTGGGTGTTTGGGGAAGGCAGAGGGGAAGAAGAAAGGCACAGCCAAGCACCGCTACCATGGATTCTCTCTATATATTTTCTTTTGGCTTAGGGTAACATGTTCTAGCGTGTCTTCGTGACAAGACTGCAGAAGCGCTCAGTTACCAGAGCGCAGATTAAGCACAGTAATGCAGCTGTGGATCCAGACCCTGAAGGTCTGGGGCACAGTGTGCTTCTCCTAGTACTTCTCCTTTATCTTTAACCCAACTAGCTTTGCAGTGCTCTCTAGTCTGCACCAAAAGCCTAACTTAGACCTAAAAAGGCAAGCGCTGCTGTTTGTTTTGAGTTCATTTGGTTTTTATTGCAAAATTTGATAGTTCCATGTTAAGGACTTTTTATCATTTTGTTCTGGCTCAAAACTCCATGCATCGATATAGGAATAACTGTGCTAGTGGAAACTCTCGTTGTAATTTTCAAATATTTCAGGTTTTAGAGGTTTGCGTCCACAGGTCTGCTCCTGTAAGCACAGCTGTGAGAGCCCCACCAGTATCTGTGGGTGCCTTACAAAGATGGCAATCCTTCAACCTTGGACACCATGGGAGTAGTCACCCTTGTTGGGCCTTGAGCTTAGGAAATAGTTTGAAGACAGTCAAATTAGTTTACTTTCAGGAGAGTTTCAAGATAGCGGAGTTCGTTTAATTTAAAGACTGTCTTATTTCAAACTGCCAAAATACCTCTCCAGTGAAACATAAGGAAAAATGGTGATGGGGGGGATATTAACCCCCCCAAAAAATTAAAAAAAATAAATAAAAGTATTGCACAGGCAAATAAATGCAAAAGTCAAAAAAACAGCCAGTAACATTTCCAGAAATAAATCATTCTCCATCACATAGAGGATAAACATGAGCTGTTTCAGGGAGAAGGAAATCATAAAAATAAAGACCAAAAAAAAGCAAAGCCGTATAACTGATTCAGCCACTGTTACCAAGGGATATTTTACACCCCGAGCATTTCAGCTGAATTTATCTCTTAGCTGAGACATAGACCCTCTTGGCACAAGAGTGCCTGAATATATCCCGAAGGCTGGAAATGTTTCTCCAGTTCCACTAGTAACCTTTCATCAAAACACATCCCTTGTAGGGAGACATAGGCTTTCCCCACTTAGGAGGAACGGCTAGTGAGCATCTTCGCTGACAGATATTTTTGTGTTACATAGGGCTAATTTGTAGTTTGGGTACAGCGTAGGCAGGGGTACAGCAAGGAATGTTGAGCAGATGTGACAGAGAGCGATAACATCCTTAGCATAATCCAGTATCACACGGTTACGGAGTGCTATAAATACAACAGGAATTCTCCAAGGCCCAATTCCTTCAACAGAGTGGGGCATCTCTGCATTGCCATGCATTTAGACTGCACTAAATCAGCGCAATCCTCAGGCTTCGTTTGTTTGTGCACTGCTGTGAACGCTCCTAGGAGACTATAAGCATCGTTGCAAGCAATATCGTTGATTCCACATTATAACGCAGTTTCTGACAGCTTTTGGATTGATGTTTTGATTTATTCACCAAATGAAGAATTTATCATTATAGGCGTGCCTAATGTTTCTCTCATACAACACATCATTCCTTCAAGACTTGGTAGCATGCTCTTACAATGTATTTAATGGAATGAATCCATGTAATACAACAGAGCGTACGTGGACTGTGACTTCTTGAAACATCACCCGAGGAAAGTTTTCTGAGGTTGAGTAACAAGGGCAGGCTCCAGGAGCCCGAGCCCCCTCCTGCTCTTACATGGTTGCCATTACTCTCGGCCAGGAGGACAGACAGGCTAGGAGGGCGAAGGCTGGGCAAGAGGTTGCCCTAGAACAACCCTGTGAACTGTAGCTTTTGGTCGCTTGGCCTCCCAGGTTTTTTTTTGGTGAACATGTCATCTTATTGTATAAGTGAAAGGCATCCTATCATCCTATACATGATTGACTGAAAAATGCTTTACTTGCTGGAAAGACTGTTGAACAATATAGTTTCCACTTACAAAGCACTTTCCTTAAAAAGCTTCTCAGGGCAGCGTTGTACAAAAATAGTTATACTAAAGTTGTGAACCAGCTTCTGACAAATCAGGACTAACAAAAGCGAAGGTATAAATAGAAGTGTTTTTGTGGGTTTTCTCTTCTCTAGAGGCACAGAATCTCAATCAGTGCTGGACTGTAACAAACAAAAATGCCCTTTTCCAGACACACAGGAAAACAAGGACCTTCCAGACTAGTGGCACAGAATATAAATAGGTTTTCAAAATTGCTTCAAAACCATAAAACTTAGTCAAAACCATAACATTGTCATTTTAGAATGAGCCACGCCATATCAGACAAATTTTTTGATCCAATCCTTTGTTTTATTTCATACAAACTAGCATCTCCCGCTTTAGAGAAAGGTTAAGCAAGTTATATTTTTATAATTATGGAATGAATTGTCTCCAGGCACTCAAGGATATGAGGATTATCTTGAAGTCTGCAATGTACTAGGATTCCTGGAAGGCAAATGCTGAAGAATGTAAAATATTACATATTCTGTGTTTGTCAGTGGGCAGAATAAATGCACCTTACCGGTCATTTTCAAAATTCATTATTTTTGCAAAGTAGGTTTGTTGTTGTTTTTTTTCCTTATAGCAGGTTTTGAAACTGATAAATGTAAAGCTGGTATTCGCTAATCCAGAGCTTGGATAATCTTGATTTTATTCTGAGCCTGTTCCTTCTTATGCTCTGTGCTGACCTTTTCTGAATCTACCAAACCCAATGTAGTTTAATCCACAATGCCAAAGAGGGAAGATCTGTTTCTCTAAGCCAAAAATAGTTCTTATTGCAGCTAACCTTGCAGCTGAATCAGTTCTGCTATTGCTCTTTAAGTCATGTTTGACCAGTCATGTTTGCACAGACCAGAAGCAAGGCTGAACAGGGTATCTACATAATCAGGCTGATGCATGCCGCTGCTTTCGGTGTGGTAGCTCCTAGATTGAAAACACCATCCCCCCACCCCCCCAAAAAAACGTTTATTTACCAACAACTGAATTTATGATACCCTTGGGGTCTGTGGTAGCTGAGCTTTAGAGATACTGACTGCTTCAGTCTACGTATGGGAAGTAAGGGTTTCAGTGAGAGTTCACTGGCATCAAATCCTTCTGTATATTCTCCAGCCATCCCACGATCTTTTCTCTTGCAAAAAAAAAGAAAGTACTGGGGGGCCTTTTTCCATTCTGCATGGAAGTCTGCTGTTCACCCCCTTTTCCACCTTTGTAGTCATTTAACATATTTCAGCCTCGCCAAAAGGGAGATCTGCAGCCATCTCACAACCTCAGAGCATCACCCCCAAGCGGAGTGGCACAGTACCGCTGCAGGGAGAATGTACGTTCCACCTCGCCATCATCCAAACTAAGAGCCGGGTGATGTGCACTTAGTCTTTTTTTTCTGCGATAGCAAACAGCGCAGCAATTATTTGGGGCAGTATTTAGTTACCTCCATTAAAAAAAAAAAACATTCAAAAAGACGGTATGTGGCTCCATGCTGCTGCCGAGTAATAGTTTGTTTATGCTATATGACACCAGATATTCTGAGTATTCCTCATTAAAATAATCTTCGGCCACTTCCACTACTCAGTGATCACTGTATGAGAAATATTTGATGTGAAAATGACAAGTTCTTCCTGCTAGAGCTCCAGCATAACAGATCTGCTTGCTGAAATTCTACCTCTGTCTGTAACAGCAGCGCCAAAATAGCTTTAATAATTAATCATGCGCCGATTAGATTATAAGCTCTGAGATGGGCCAGAGATTTTTGTATTATGCATCAGACAAAAGACACTGGCAATGCTTAACTAGCAGTCACCTGCTCCTGCTCCACCTGCCATTGTGGGAGCACTCTGGAAACCAGAAGAAAGACAAAGGCCCAACAGAAATTGATAAAAACCTTCACCTGCCCCTGGTATGTTCAGGAATACAGAACTGTTGAAACAGGTGCTGCTACAGCTGCATGCCGGGGTACGGCTTAATTAACATGTACTTTGCCAGGCGACGCTTTCCATCCTACCCCCACTGTGAAGGCGATGGAAGACCGGGTCCAAACTTCAGGCTTAGCGAGAGTTAAGCAGGGAGTTTCCCGACTGGCAACACCAGTGCAAACAGCTGCTGTGGCAAGGCCCGGCAAGGGAGAGGAGGCACGGCCAGGGCACCCCTATGCTGCGCTCACCCCCTTTAGGCTTCCCTTGCAATGGCCATGCTGCTCTGCCCGGCCAGCCGCTTGTTACAGATCTCTGTGGAAATGGTATTTTTTTGCCGGAATGATATTATATGCAGCTGATTTTAGGGTAAATAGGAGTTTAACACTGAGAAGCACTAGAACTCAAAATTGGAAAATTACTTCCTAGCCTTAACTTCCAGTTAGAAATTTTGCTCGGCTATTTTAACTAACTTTTTTCCAGGCCTTTTGCTCCTGTCCCATGACTCTTGGGGCCTATTTATTACAAGTTCAGAGGTAAAACCCCTCAGGGGAGGTAATCCATATGCTGGTTCTTAAATTAAGTACGATATTAGCAGTGTGTCCAGTGTAACACTTTTACTAATATAAAAGTATGATTAAAAAAAGGGGACCTTAGAACCAGTTTTACGGTATCAACAAGAATTGTTATCAGTCCAGCCTTAGAAATCAAGCCAGTTTTAGGGGAGGAGGGGGAAGGGACACTGTGGAATGTAGTGAGCAAATCAAATTAAAAATGATTCATTTTGCCAGTTGCTGAGGACACTCAACAGTTACTCGGGAGCACTCAGGAGACGAACAGTTGTTATCCCCTGCTGATCGGAGGAGATCTAGTGGTCTCTGGGCTAGAGGGTCAGAGCAAGCCGGGACACGGCCAGTGCCCGCCCGGAGATGGCACGTTCCCTGTTTGCTAAGGGCTCGCAGAGCATCAGGCAGCTCTCCTGGGAGAGACGGCCTGGGGACGGGTAACTCAAGAGGGCCAGAGCTCCAGGTGAATGCCACTGTCCTCTGCCCCCCCGCAGTCAAACTCAGCAGAGGCAGCAAAGCTTGTTGCAAGGGTGGTTTATGCGACAGACATAGCATAGACCTTCGTTAGTGGGACCTTTTTAATGAACAACAGCTAAGTTCTGGAGGCATCAAAATGTATCGTTCTGCAATTAGGAATTTACAGACGCCACAAGCCACATGGCTTATTTTTTTTTCCCCTTTTCTCTGTCCCTTCTACCACTGCCCTTTATGAAAAACAGAAGTTAAATGAGAGAAAAATAGCTTTAATGAAATGTTCAGGTTGAGAAATCAAAATTGGACACTCCAACAACAGGAAGTTTCAAAAGCAATGTCTATAACAGCGTGTTGCTGAACTGTAGCTGCTTTTCTTTTTTTTCCTTTAAGTTTAAGCCATATTATAATGCATACCTTGAGTCAAGAGCTGGGCACAAAGGTCGTATCATGCCGTTAGTTTAACATGGCAGAATTTCCCAGGAATACAAAAGTGAATTGAACTCAACCCCTGAACAATTTCCTGACTCCTGCAATCAGTGCTGCAACTTTCGTCTTTCCAGTAAACGCATCTGAATCGTTTCCCTGTGCGAATATGCTTAAACTTCTTTGTTATTTTATTCTAGGGAGCTGGAGACAGTTTTGTGGGAGCACTGGCCTTCTACCTGGCTTACTATCCCAAGTTAGCCATGGAGGAAATGATCAGGAAGTCTAACTGCGTCGCATCAGTGAGCGTCCAGGCATCAGGGACACAATCTTCATATCCTTACAGGAAGGACTTGCCTCAGGACCTTTTCTAATTGACATTGTCTAGCTCAATGTACTGATTTTATCTTATCCCAGACAGCATTATTCTCCTGACTGCACCGAGGTTCTCCTCTGCTGACTGGAAAGACCAGGAAAGTCTCTTTGCTTCTTATTTGAAGAATCCTGTTAGTTTGTGTTCTACAACAGTATGATGGGGCAGTGGGCCTTTCAAACGCAGCACGGCAGGTCTCTCTGGCCCCGCACACAGCCACTGGGCTCGTGGCCATCCCACCCAATGCGCTACACTGAACTACACAAAGTTTACAGCAAAACATCTGGAGGGTATTGGGCTCCTGGTGATATTTTACCTTGATTTTAATCAGAAGTTCTGATGTGCCATGCCAGCACGTGAAGCTGAGCGTTAGCTTTGAGATTGCAACTTCAGCCCTTGGCTGCAGCCACCAAGGCCAGCGTCTGGCTCATAACAAAGCACCGTACCTCCAGCCCCCCAGCCCATCTGTTCCCCTGTGCCTCAGATGCGGGCTGCAGCGCTGCCCTCTGCCACACTGTGGAAGGTCCCTCAAACCACAAAGAGGACAAGAGTGCTACTGAGGTAGACTTCGAAAAATGTTTCTAGCCATATGGCTCTAAACATAGGTGAGCTAATTAAAGAAAATCTTCCACAAGTATCAGAGAACTCTGGCCCTGTGCTTTCTTCATGCTTGACAAAAATCCAGGAGTGAAAAATCCATCCTACTTACCTGACTGAAAATAACATAGACCTGTAGCCATAGTCACAGCTTATCCAAAAGCTCATCTCATTTCACCAGGTTCCCGTTGCTTCTTCCTTTCCTAGGAAGGAGCTGGTGCAACACTACCCCTCCAAGGAATGACACCAATTTGTGGTAACTACTGTTGAATCTGTGGCTGGTAGGTTAGAAAAACTTGCAATCCTGCCATTGAATTCCTGCTGTGGAAAATGTTAATTTTTATTGCCTTATAAAACAATAGTTCCTTTGAAGATTACAGCCTCTTTCACAATGGAAAACACAGACAATGGGATTTGCTATTTAATTTTTTTTTAATTGAGTACTGTAAAAATAACTCAAAAGATAAATAAATGTTACTGTGATGATCTATGTCCAGACATTAAGAATTTTCTCTCTCTACATTGTTTTATTCACAATGGCCTTCAAATCACAGGAGACGGTGATCCCAGTTCATTTCCTCTCTTTTCAGCCCATGTTGCTCGATTTCTGAATCAGCATTCACCCTGTCCTCCCCCCAAACTGTCCTCTCCTCATGCATAAATCAAGTCCAGTCATTGTTCAGATAGAGCGGATTTTTCTCTTCTCTGTGAAGAGGACACGTTGTTTTGCTATAGGGAAAAAAAAAGAATCTGTTAAAAAGCCTGAAGTGTTAAGATGCAATTCAACAAGCCTACATCCCCTTCTCCTGGCTGCCTTCGCTGCTTAGATGAGCGTGGAGCAACTGACTGGCGCGGTGCTGCTGTTAAACAGCTCTTGAAGGAGTTTAGTAGTGCTTTCACTTTACCACATGCAATTTTTAGTTCTTAAGAGGTCCGTTTTACCTCTGTGAAAATAAGTATCAGGATTTGAGTGGCTGAAAACATTCAACAGCTGCTCTGTGTGACTATTCTGAGTCACAGCTACTCGATGCAGGGACAAAAATAGGTTCTTACTGCTTTCTACTACTCTTCAACTTCAGAGCCCAAACAACTACAGATGATGAGCTGGATCTAGTCAGTCTCACAGACTGACTGCAAAGTTAACGAAGCGTCCTGTGGATCTCTCAATGAGGCACAAACTGACCCTGCCTCCAACACCTGATTTTAGCAAAGTCAGTTCAGCTACGGGTTAAGCATAGCCAATGCACTACTAAAAAAAAATAATTAAAAAAAAATAAAATCAAAGCAAAGCTTTACAATGCCCTTTGAAAGGCACCACTGTTCCGCTAGAACTTCATCATATGAATTCCTTTGAAAGCTACGCAAGAGCAATTCACACAATAACAAAATCTCTTCTTCCACATAAAAGTTTCGCTTTAAGAAATGCTGCAACTTAGTAACGCATTCTGTTGCTGCAGTTAGGAGGTAGTGAAACTTGGGCACCACTGCCACTACTTCACTAAAAAGATTCATTCTGTGGAGGTCCCAGGTTTTTGAGAAGTACAAAACATAAGGTGAAAATGCATGCCAAGTGAAAATGCTTCCTAACATATTCCTGATGTGAGTTGGTATCTAGACTCAAATTTACTTCCCTTCACACATGCAGCACTTTCTCACATCAATTTCTCACTTGTGTTCTACTACAGGCTACAAAGATCAGAGCTTTTTTTCCTAATTACTTCCAATTTCGTACTTCAACAACCTACTACATGTTCTGCGACAGAAGCTCTACTTAGCCTGAGCTCTCCACTCTCTTTGCATTTCCTACAAGTTGCGAAGCTTCTGGAGGATCACTTTGCACAATGTTTCGATGCAGTAATTTAAACTTTTCTTATTCAAGAAAATAATGCCGGTGATCTCTGATTCCCCTTCTGTATGGAATTGAGAAGGAGAGCCACAACCTCTGTCAGCGTGAGTGCTTTGATTAGAGCATACTGCTGCTCTGGTGGTTTCTCTCACCTGCCATAAAGCTCCTGTACCGTTAGATCTGAGTATGAAAAGGTTAGTCATCTAACAAGAACACAAAATTATAAGAACATATAAGCTTGAACCACATAACTACTGGCCATGCATGATGTTATCTACTTAGAGCTGCTTAACACATTTCTTCATTCTATAGATTTAAATACGTGGTTTTTGCATTCACTCCACCATGCTATTTCTAGCATGGTCATGTTTAAATTCTAAGTTTCCCCAAATTCAGCTTTTTAACATAAAATAATTAAGCTTTTTAATGTTAACTACAGACTAGTTCCTGCCCCAGAAACTTCAGCTCTTAGTCACCTTTCAAAAGCTTGGTGAGCAAAATGCAGTTTGACAAGTGCTATAACCCCCCCAAAAAATCAGATTCTTAAACTGAGAAAATCTGCAAGGACCAGAGGAACATAAAAGAACCCACAAACTGTCATCTGGAGAATGGCATCATTTGTGGAGGAGGAGGACCTTGTGTTTATTTCTTTAAAAGAAAAAGTCCATTTTGTAAGTGATGGTTAAAATTTATTGTCTAGAGCACCCATGGCAGCTTAACAGAACATTTCTATTGATGCATGCTTCGTGGCTGCTTGTTGGAGGTAGCACAGTCTAGCAAACCACACAAAGAAACAGAGTGAAAGAACTCCTGTGTCACTTTGCTTTGCCACTGACATGTGGCATCGCTGTCATCAAAGACTCTGATGTGTCAGGCAAGTCACTACTTTGTTTCGCTACCACAATCTGTAAAATGAGGGTAAGGTTTACTTCCCACTGGAATGTCATGAAGAACAGCAACTGTACAATCATCTGAGTATGAAACATGTTATGACATATTCTGCTTAGATGGGAAAAATCCTGTTATATTCAAATCTTTTGCCCCCCACAATCTGAGAAGCTTATACAAAGCAGGCTGACTTCTTCCCTAAGCTCTCTTAC
Source organism: Larus michahellis (assembly GCF_964199755.1). NCBI lineage: Eukaryota > Metazoa > Chordata > Aves > Charadriiformes > Laridae > Larus > Larus michahellis. The sequence continues at coordinate 36,303,727 of NC_133898.1, forward strand.
CAATGGGATCATATCTCAGCAGGACCAGTTTTTCCTGCAGTCGGAGTCTCCTGATGTTGAAACAGAAGCCTGTCTCGGCTGCACTTTTCATCCTCACCAGAATGTACCTAAAGGCACAAGAAATGTCTCTGTGTCAGTGCACAGGCACACAGCAACGGCCCACCATGTGTCTGCCAGGGCACGGCCAAACAGACAAGCTTTTAGCATAAACAACTTGGCAGAATCACAAAAGATGGTGCCTTTCAATTTCATGATGTTCTGGATGGGAGCATCAATACTATATGTTAAATTTCTAACACAGACACAGAGCCCACTATAAACCATAAACTCCAGCATCAAGTTTAAGTAAATAACTCCTAAACAGAATACAAGCTCAGAGAGAAGTAGCTCCTCCACAAAACTGTGAGGGGATAGGAAGAAAAACAGAAAAGAAAGAAAGAAGGGGGGGGGGGAAGAATCAGCATACAGTTGAGTCACTACAGCTGAAAAGATAATGGCAAGCGAAGAAGGATGACAGGAGTTAAAGATGTGCAGGCTGTTGATAACATTGTATCACAGACTATCACTTCCACAGGCAGAGAGGAACCCCAGCAGATAGGATGGAACAAGAGGCATGCAAAAGGAGAAGCAAGGCCCCTTGGCACTGTCTCGCTGTCTGTCCCACTAGAGATACAGGGCTTGATGTTAACCCAGCCATGGGAAGCCCCTCCCCTCCAGTGGGCTCCCGGTTTGTGGGGTGGACTGGCAGCAGCTGCGGTGTCCCTGGGAGCTGGGCAAGCCAGGACACTGAGAAAGCTGACACCACCCCCCTGACCCTGGAAGTATGCTGAGATCTGTGCAACTTCCCAGACACAGGGCACCTTCTGAAGTTTCAAAAGAAAGGTCAAACCCTTTAACCAGTCTGCAAATTACATCTTTCTCTTCCATTACAATAAAGAGATGGATACATCTCTGCACATGGGAATTCAATTCATTTTCCTTGATTTTCCTGCTTCTAATACAAAATGGTCTGTCAAAATTAACCTTGAAGAGACATCCATTCTTCCTCACTGGTGCAGCTCTGACCAGTGTACTTCATTGTGCTCTCCCTTTTCAGCTTTGCAATCTAATTTACTGTTGAGTTCAAAATAAACAGAAAAACAATAGATTCCTGCAGACCAACCAACCAAGCATAGTCTAGAGGTTATCCCCGATTACTGTCCCCCTGTTCTGTACACTACTGCAGGTGTAATGTGTAGCACCAGTAACCACACAGACTCCTTCCCCTATACCTCACCCACTTCCTCAAAGCCTCTGTGCAGTTTCCCCTTTCTGGGGGAATCAGTGGTATCAGTATGACCAGGTCCTGAAATTCTTGTGCACCACATATTCTGAGGCCAAGCCCTTTCTGAAGAACACACCTTGTTCAGAAAACTTGCTGCCCAATGAAGAAAGGTAACTAAGAGCAGAGGCAGAAAAGAACAGTGGAAAGCTATTGGGACATGGGGAGAAAACCCAAGGGTGGCACAGAAGGATATATAACATAAGGAGATAACATATTCCTGAAGTACCTGTGGGATTATACAAAGAACAGAGAAAGGAAAATCAGGAATAAAAAGGAGAGGGGAGGGAAAAAACCAAATCACTACATTAACATTAGTAACACCATTTTTATAAGCTACTTTTTCACCTCGCAGAAACATCTGCTTTGTTGTGTTTGTTTCTGCGAACACGTAACAGTAGAACGTGAAGACGTCAAACTGCTCTCTTCCCTGACAGGCACATACTTGGGACGTGCTTTCTTAATTTAAAACCTTGATAATTGCACAGAAATCCTGTAACAGAAGAATCTCTTCAAACCCAGCAATTGGTTGGTACTGGCTCTGTTGGGGGCTGATTCTTAAAAAACAGAAAACTTACCAAAGGCCATAGTTCCTGAGGCTGTGCAGTACCAAATATAATACATTTGCACAGAATACAACTTCTGAGAATGAGAAGACAGGAATGTATTCACAGAAACATATCAGTTTAGCCCCTTGGATTTGTCTAACTAATTTTCTTACAGATAGTATTTTGGATGCAAGTCATTCTCTCCACATGATCTTGTCTCCTTGCATCCACACTGTAAGACTACTGGTGTGCTGAAAGTAGTTATTCCTTCCTTTCCAACTCTTAACACACATCAGCTTTCTTTACAGGTCAAAAGACTGTGACTAATTTTCTTTCAGTGCCCACTAACACCTTGGCTGAGCTGAACTATAGGGCAAATCAAGAGGCCCACAGCACTGACTGCACCCTGTCCACTCCTCATGTATCAACGTGCTACAAGTGTGAAGCATTCTGCATGCTGCCTATGAGAAAGGTTCACAGCACCTACCCAAAGCCCATCCCACAGACAGCAAAGACCTACTCTGTACCCACACCATTCTGTACCTACCTGTGAACAGACACACATGCAGAAGGACAGAGAGGACGCAGCTAGACACAAGGACTGCATATCAAAAAAGTCTAGAGAAGCCTAATATTTTGTAAAATCACTTGAAGATACGGAGTGGTAGCAGAAATCAAAAACTGGTGAGGAAAACGCCACTTACTTAGATTTGCTCTTGGCCACTGTTTTTTTGGAGCATGAAAAAGAGGAAAAAAAGAAGAAACAGTTATCTTTTTATCTCATTTCCCTTATAAGCAAAATATAAAGATTAAGAGTTTTCCGCTGCCTGTCTTTGCAATTGCCCCAAATAGATTGTGCAAAGAGATTTACTGTCGCAAAAAAATGCCCCACATCCTTCCATCTATGTGCTCCCAGTTGCTTGCTCTTTCTTCCATCATACCGCCTTTACAAGTGTCTGTGCAAGCGCAGCGCCTAGCACAACAGATTGTACTTGTTGCAGCCTCCAGATGTTTTCAACATAAAGCTTCAACGCTGAATATGAATCCACTAGATGAACACGCAGCTAAGGCAGGTATGAACTAACACTGCTGGTGAAAACTGCAGTCCCACTCTCCCCTACTTGCTCACGCCCACCCCTGCTCTGGTTCCTGCTATAGTGCCAACGCAAAGGTTTGTGTGGCCGTACAGTGAACCGGACCAGAGAGCTGTTCTTGGTTGAGGCTAACCTTCTCACATGGCTGGCTTTAGGCCCATAACCCACCACATAGGATGAAATAGGCAGAGTTCTTTTTCTTCTGTCAGTGAATTTAAAGTAATCATAAATCTACAGCATAAATGTAAAAAAAAAAAAAAAAAAACCAAACCAAACCAAAATTTTTAAAAATTGCTTCTCTATATTCTGTCTGAGCAACTCTTGTTCAGGCTTTCATGAGCTTCAGGCCAGCCTCCTCTCGCACCCTGCCTTCGCCACATCCAGAGCTCACCCACATGCGTCGAAGGGCACGTTCCTCACCTCCTTCCTGCCACCGCCCCACTCTCTCCAGCAGCTTCCCGTTGAGAAAGAGCTGAAGTTTCTCGACCTCGCTTCTGAGGGCGGGCCGGTCCCACTCCTATCGCCTTCCCCCTGCCACTGGGCCTAGCGCTCTGCCTGCTGACACCCCGCCGGCCTCTCCTGCACAACCCACCCTCCCCGGCCGCTGGCCCCGTCCCCCGCCGGCCCCGACCCTCCCCCCGCCGGCCCCGTCCCCTCAAGGAAACCCGCCAGACGGCCCCAGCCTCGCGCCCTCCAACGGCTGCCCCGCCACGAGGCAGCGCGGAGCACGCCGGGAGCTGCAGGCCCCGCCGCCAGAGCAGCTGAAGGGCAGGTGGCGGCGCCGCCGCCGCCACCGACTCCAACGCCGCCAACACCGCCCCCCCCTCGCGCGCGAGCGCCCGCCCGGCCCCGCTCCTCCCTGCACCGCTCACAAGCCGCCGCCGTTAGGAACATAACGCCGGTTCTCACACCACCGAGCCGCCACAGCCACTTCCGGGCCGCCCGGCAGAAGCGCTTCCGGGGCGCGGGGGCGGAGGCGAGGCCACCGCCTTCCCGCCTGGCGGGGCGGGGCCAGTGCGTGGGCGGGGCGCGGTGACCATTAGCGGCTGCCGGGGGCCGGGCGACGGCCGGTAGGAGAGCCTGCGGTATGAGGCCGGGGTCTCCGGAGGGCAGAGCCGCCCGTGTGCGTCTGGGTGCCGGCACGGCGAGCGGGTGAAGCCTGGGGCCTGGCGGCGGAGCTTCCCTGCGCAGGCCGAGGCGGGCCCGCGGCGCCGGCCCTTGCGCAGAGGTGGGGGGGGCCGCGGCCGGCTCCGGTAGCCCCACAGCCGTGGGGTATGAGGGTGGGCCTGCGCCCCCCCCCGGCCGTCAGCGGACCCGGGGCCTGCCCCGCAGCAGGCTCGTCTATCCCTCAGCGCATCTGCTAACCTCCGCCCGGCTTTGTGCCCTTTTGTATAAAAAAAGGCGGTACTGCTGTGGCATCCCAGTCCCCGAGGCAGCTAAACCTGTCAGTATTTGAGATACTGTGCAAAAGCAGCGGGCGGGGAGGCTCGAGTAGGGCACCAAGGCAAGTTTTCATGTTCTTCTGACCAGTTAGATAATGAATTGTAAGTTATTACCTTCTAAAGAATTCACAGAAGCTCTGCGGCTTACTTGTCCTCCCTCTCCCACCAACTAGGTAATCTCTTAATGAAGGAATTCAAGTCCTTGAATATTTAGCAGTTACTAAGGAAATAAAAATGTCAGCTTGACGTATTTAGATGGAAAGCAAGGTTTAGAGTGTATAATAACATGCAGTTAATTTTATATTCTATGGCATGAAAACAAATGGCTGACCCTATAAAAGACCAGAGGAAGACAACATCTCAAGGAAAGCAGTGTTGCTCATGTTGAATGTTCACTTGATACGAGTGTTCCTTGTTTCCATTCAGTTATTTCCAAATACTTCTTAATGATACAACATTTCAATCTTTACTATTTGGCCTTCAGAAGTATAAATCTAGTAGTTGTGTAATCTGCCCATGAATATCAGTGAGAACTTAAAAACATTCAGGATGATAAAATGTGAGTGCTGTAAGACTTCTTCTCTTTGATCTGTGTTATTGCCTCAGTCAGAGCACAAACTGAAATGGAATGGGATTGCCAACCTCCTGACTTCACTGCCAGGAATATAAATCAACATTAAAGATGATTTTTAAATGAAATAGCAAGTTAAACATTTGTACGAACACATCATAAAATAGAGGTTATGCTGCCTCTTTTTAAACCTCTTGCCTGCTGGCAAAAATAAAACTGTTCCAGTGACATTTTCTCTGCTCTGCTGTGACAAGGGCTGCATAAATATAGACAGTGGGGATTAGAATAGACTTCAGCAATCTTTGACTTCCTTTCTAGCAGCCTTTTCTGCAGACGGTTTTCCATAGCTATGGGTGAAAAACAGGGAGTCTAAAACTGGTGTGTATGGCACGGTGGTGACAGTATAGCACGTTCCTGATGGCAGTAGTCATAGCTATCCTTGGGGAAAATGCATCCTGGCTGGAGGAAAGGAGAGAGTCAGGATTTCTGACCCCGACTCCGATACGCATTTGCTATGTGGGCTAGGATAATTGTATACTTTGAGATCTTCGATGCCATGGGCAATGCAAATAGAGATTTTCCCTTCAGCTTTGCCTAGAGAAAACAAGGAGTGTGATGAACTGCAATGCCAGCCTAGATAATTCTGATGCTTGCTTGAAGAGAAGTCACTCATGTCTCCAGTGGAGAAGCTGCTGGTGCCAAACTGATCAGTCTCACTCAGAATCAAACACGGGGTGGGCTTTTCTTCAGCTAGAAAAAACAACAATTTCTCATGTTATAATCTAACTGATTCTTTCAATTTTTATGCTTTATATTCTAGGCTGAGCCCTCTTTTACCTCCAGGAAATGAGGAGATGGCTGCTCCTTGCCAAGACAGTGTGGTCAGGTTGCTGGCACACACTAGGCAAGCAAGGGGCTTGTGTACAAAGTTGGCAGGGGAGATGCTTCTTCAAGTGCGCATGGTGCTTTAAGTCAGTCATCACTTCAAAAAGTCACAGGAAAGGAGAGAGGGGAGCAGATGAAATGTTTGCAAGGTAAATATCCTCTTGGCACTACATTTTCTTCATGAGTTACTGTCAATTAACACATACAAAAACCCAATGCTGGAAACAAGAGAATAACACTCCAAAGCCTGGGAAAAGCTCCACGTGTCCTTCCTGATTTCCCACAAAAAACAGGTAAACAGCTAACTAAGCCAAAAAACGCACACAGCTCGGTGGACAGAGTCTTAAAACAGGCAGGCTATTTTCTCCTCTCTTCTTGCTTTCTCTGTCTCAGCGCGTTACAACTTAGCAGGGTTCTTGCTGTCCGCAGTGTTAAACAAACACTCACGGGCACTACTGTGCAAATCACTCATCCCAGATAACAGATGGATTTTTACATTCTTTCTGCATATCTGAATCCATTATCCAAAGAGGACCCAGAAGAAAGTGGGCATTAGCTTAATGCAGCTCTGAAAAAGGAACTGTCCAGGTCAGGAGAGCAGGAATGATGGAAAGAGCCATCTAAATTGCTAAATCACTTTGAGCCAGTGACCAAATCCATTTCAGCTGCTGGTCTGTTTGAAGTGAGCTGGTGATGGCCTTTAGCCCAGTTCTTAGGGGTATCCATGGCACAGTATATTTGCTTGCAACCTTGTTAGAAAAGCTAGAAAAGCAATGGGCTTGGACTTTTCTCTTTTAACCTCCAGAGCTTAGTCCCCCCAGGTCAGATACGGAGCACTCTGGTGTGATAGGTTGAGGCACGGCTCCATTTTCAGGGCTCTACCTGTTCCCTGCTTATTCCTTCCAGAGCATTGGCCTCTGGATCTGTTCCTGGAGCTCCTTTCCCCAGCAGTGACGTCATTCATACGCAAGGGGGGAAGAACAAAGACAGCACTCGCCTATTTTCTTGTGTGATTTTTCAATACCCATTTCCCAATCCCGATGTCCAAAGTAACAACATCCTTTCAAACCGCCCCCTCTTGAAATGCCACAGTAGTCAAACAGCTGCAAATCAAAACACCTTGTAAACAAGTGACTGAAATCCCGTGGGATGCCCGAGGGCTTGGGCACGTCTCAGAGTGATTATAGTTCCTGCTATACAAATTGGAGTCCATGTAGCACAGTTTGTGCCAACTCCGAGCTCTTGCTTTTTATTTTTAGTCCTGTTTGTCAAGGGGTTCTCATGATAAAAAGAATGACGTTCAGTATCAGTGATACACAGATAAAATTAGATAGTAGCCGGAAGTGATCCTACGACTAATCCTCCCCACTGAGACTTTTTCCACAGGATTTCGGATCCTGTGGGCCTCAAGGGCAGCTTTTCTCTGGGTGAATTTCACTTCCCATCAGCAGGCAGATGAAAAATTGGACTCGCATGGGATGTATGTGGTAAGCCTCATGCAAAGAAATGAATGTCATTGTCATTGCTTATGCCAACAGCTGGGACCATCTGGGACACTAAAGACATCATTGTCTAGATGTGTACAGCTGATCGAAGATTGTTTTTAGCAAGCCTCTAAACCGTCTTCCCTTTTTGGGGCAACAAAACAAGGCTTTTGTCTTCCATGCATGGGGTTTTGTAGACAGAGCAGCTTAAGTCATCAGCAGGGCTCAGTCCTGAGACTTTCTGGTCCCCCAGACACAAGTCACCCACACTGATGCTGAAGACATTATTCCTTTCTTTGGAAGAAGCAACTGCCTTCGGGCAGGATGGGATAGAAGGTGCATTAGATTACATCTCTAAAGCAGATCTTCTCTCAGGAGAACAGGATCAGTTCTTATTTGTTTTGGCTTTTTTTTCCCCCTCTAAACTTTGGATTGCTTTCCTTTTTTACTACACTGGAAAATAGGAAAATACAAGAGGTTAACTGGTCAGCAAGTGCTCTCTATCACTTAGAAATATGGAATGCAACTGGGCAGTGCACCTAGTGCACCATCAAATGAAGGTGGGATTGGTGTCCGTGTGGCACAAAGAGGTTTAGCTGTGGTGTTATGGCAAAGAAAGAGTGTATCAAAACCAAAGCTGTGAACCTGTAAGGCCAGTTATTTTTAAGCAGGGTAGGTAAAGCCAAAGGGAGAGGATAATTATGTAATGCGAACATGGTGTGATACAGATAGGGAATGGAATTTTTTCCTCCTATAGCTTATTGGAGGAGAATGGATCAAGTGCCTGGACATGGTTCATTTTCTGTCAAAAATCTACTGTGGAATTAATTGGTTTATCTCTCCCATCACTTCTTGGCAAGGGAGGTATCTTCTGCTTTAAGCCAGAGCAATCAGCTCTAAGGGAAAAGAAAACAGGCAGGTTCAAGTGTGGCGAATGGATGTGGTCCTGTCCATTTTTGAATTCTAAAATAAAAAATAAAAATCTTCTAGAGAACCAGAAGGATAGGGCTTTCTGCATTCCATGGCCTTCCTAAAGACTCTTGCACTTGGAGGAAGGTCATAGGGTTCAAAGCTGTTTCTCAAGTGCTGCTATGTAGTATTGCCTTGATGTCATGCATCATTATAAACAAGTTATTATTTCATTCAGTGTTTTGGGAAATGATGGGACTGGAACAATACACCCACAGAAGTTCCCTCCCTTATCCCAGCAGGCTTTTTAGTGAGCTACTTATGAGCTGTACCTCTCTAACCGATAGCTGTCTGTCTGTCTATGTCTGGTAATAGTGTGTCTCGGGGGAACTTGGAGTAGGAATATTGATGGTTTTTATGAAGGGCGGAGAGCTGGGAGGGAGGAGAGGGACATAAATTTGCGGTGTCATGTGGTTTGATGGCTGCTTGATCTGAGAACGCTGGGCTGAGAAGGCCCCAGGGCTTCATCGCTGCAAACACTGAATGCATCATCGTTCATTTTTCTACACGTTTGTGCTTCTGAAGCCAGTCAGTCATTTACACCTGACGGGATAGCAGAAAAACAGAGTTAAGCAGGGCAGTGTTCCATTCATTTCTGTCTGCTTAGCTCAGGTTCAAGCTAGACCTCGGATGAATATTTAAAAAAATATAGGAATCATCATAAAGAAACAAGTACTAGAAATGAGGTTCAGCAAGAGCATATGTAGAAATCTGTTTGAAGTCTTGGGCTCTTGCATAACTGTCTCTGGCTAGTTCCCTAAACTTTTTTTTTCATCTGCTGTAGTCTCCCTAGACCTATTTCATTTAAAAAAATACAAACACTTTGAAAGTTCTGATGACGCACAATGTGTATGGTGTGACCTTTGCATATCTCTGCAAAAAGATTGTCTTTCCTCTTTCTATTTCATAAGCACTGTCCATCTGGCCTTGCCCTGTTATATCCCCAGATATGAAGAAATAGTCTCCCTCCTGTAAAGGGGAGGTAGTCCTTTCAGTTAACAAGATAAGGATGATAGCAATATGATGACCTGTTGTAAGGTATTTGTTGATCAGCAAAGGTATATGTACACTCCAGTCTCCTTTGAGTCCATGTTAAACTCTTCAGTGCTGTCAGACTACTAGATCAAATAATTTAAAAGTAGCTCAAACTAACTAGCTGGAAATATTCCTTGTCTGATAAAGAACAAGCTATTTCCCCACATCATTAGATAGACCAAGATATTCTTGAACTGGCCACAAAACAAAGCTAGACTGAATCACATGTTTTTGCCAAAAGTTATCCTACATAAAGGCATGAGAAAAACCATTCACCTTCCATTTTTTTCACAGCTTTTACAACATGGGCTCTAATCTCACCATTACAGGAAAAATTTCCCAACTGTGAAGATCAGTAAGAAACTAGGTGTTGCTCCCTAAAGGTAACCGATGCCATAACTCTAGTCTAGTTCTTTAAGGCTGCCTTGCTATCTAGTCTAACCTCAGTAAGTGTCCAAGGGGCATAGCTGCCCGAGAATCATATATGTAAATATGATGAAGACTTGGTCCATAGAACCTGATCTTGGATAAATTCCTGTCCAAGCATTCTGCCTGCTCATGCAACCCAGTCCATACTCCAGATGGAGTGGGAGAAAACTGGTGGGTTGATATTCCCAGCCCTGCCCTGCACTAGCTTCTGATGACCTAGTTCTGGGTAACTGAAGATCTCACTGCTTCCTCGGTACGAAAATAATCTTGCATCATTTTGAAATCACGGTGCTCCCATTGAAGAGTGCACATAATCCAATACTGCCTGCAGTAACCTCATGCTTGTATGTAAAATGGTGGTCAGGGCATTTCATGCCAGCAGTAAACCAGAAGGATTTACTGGAATGGGATTAAATTTGTTTTTAAAGTGTCTGCAGAGCCAAATCAATTCCAAGGGTTTTCTGAGCTGCTGAACAACCAGAGGCGATCATTGCACTTCTCTGTTGCCAGTTGCAGCTTTTTACCTCTTCTAGGCAGGGACTGTCTTCTACTCTGTATTTGTACAGCTGCTAGTTTTGCAGGGTGCCAGCCCACCTGATCCTCTGCACCACTATGATGGTATTGGGTGCCTCCACTTGCAGGACAGTCAGCAGGATGCCTCACCAGCTGCCCTCCTGTCTGTGATACCTGTGGGTGAAATACAGGCAAATGCATTTGAGCTGGATGTACATCTGATGCCAACTGCATCTGGCAACTGCTCCAGCACTGCAAAGGACTGCCCCAGGATTTCTAGTTATTTATAATTTAGCGTCAGATTGGACCCAGTTGCTCCTGGTTAGAGATCTTTTTGCAATAACAAACTAAGATTACATGAAGAGCTTAAAAAAGATTTTCACCCCTCCAGGGCTAAATTACTTCCACTTATATACAACTGTCATATCTTTAAAGGGCAAACCCGGAAAGCTAACACTGGAAAATATAACTCTACAACTGAGATTATCTGCCTGCCCTCTCTAGGCAATCACGTCTCATATCTATAAGGTCTTTCATAGCAAAACCCAAAATTCAGGCTAAGTGGATGGAAGATTTATGTACAGAGTAGGAAACAACAGCTTGGGAGGAGGTGTATTTGAATGCTGGAGCCAGTTACAAAGACAAACCTCAAACACCATACGACTGCTTTTACATAGCATCTCACTCATGTCTGGTAAAATCACTCCGTGCTCACCCAGACTTTGCAAACTACTAGTCACCAACTGAGAAAGGCATGATGACGTACATGTTACGGTAGCATCCGGCACTGGCAAACAATCCACTTCCATATGTAGCTCAGGATCCATTTCAGACATTTTGTAACTGATGTATTTTTCATTAAATAATCATTGGAAAGCAGGGAGAATAAAAACACTCTGTACCAACTTACCTGTCCCATGGGCGGTCTCATGCTGATCAGCTCACCTTTAGGGAATTTAATCAGGAGCAGAGTTACATAGGAACATGAAAAGGTCATACCTTCGCTACAGTTTTTGTGAATATTCCCAGTCATATGATGAGAGAGCAGTCACACTTCACATAGCGGTTCTGTTCAGCCCTGATTATATACCTGGATTAATAATTGAAGCACTTAACCCCAGGGGGAAGTGGATTTCCCTGAAGAAGACAGAGACTATGGAGGGGGGAGCTCAATGTGTCAAATGTCAAGATTTGGAGCTGCTCATAGCCTTTTCTTCAAAGATTTTCATACAAGGAACATTTTACTCTCTTCAGAAGCCTGATGGACCCAGGCTTTATTGTAATTTTTCCTCTTACCCCCTTTTCAGTGATGGCAAAGGAGAGAAGTGGAAGGGGAGAAAGGAAAGGTGAGGCAAAGAGTGAACTTTTTTCACTGTCTGTTTTTTTTTTAATTAAAAAAAATCAAGTCATTTACCTGGAAAAGTCTAGGGCTTCAGATTTTCATCCAAAAAAGAACAATTTCCATATTTTTTTTTAGTTCTGCCTATGGAAAATATCCCCTGTTGGGTTTTTTTGGTGGTTTCTTTTTCCTTCTTTTTATGTGAAGTCAGGACCCAGCACTGCATTGTCTTCAGAGAACAGCACACTGAGACCAGTGATTAACTGGTACCTTGACCAGAATACTAGCCCATTCTTCAGCCTCAATAGTATCTTACGCCTCCAGCTGCTATAAATGCTTGGGTGGCTCTTCCCCAGGACTGGGCTCTGCATGGTCCCTCCCAGGAATTATATAAGAACAGACTTTCAGAGCAAATAGCTGAAACATCTCCATCATTGAGAGAGTTAAAAAATCACTGCCCGCTCAGGTCTCTCTGCAGGTCCCTTCCCTCTTTCCATTAAATCTCCTGGTGTTCGGTATCACTGACATCACAAGCTGTCAGACTCTCTGTAAGAGCTTAGATGATCCTCCGGGGTGCACACCCCTGAAATGCTGCTGTGACCAAATTCTGCCCTACTGCCAGCAAGTCCTTGGAGGTCCTGATTTTGGCCCTGTGTGGAGATGCTCAGATACAGCAGAGATGAGTTCAGCTTAGAAGAAGCTCTGTGGTCCCTTGGTCAAACATGCTCGGCTATGAATGGAAGTGAGAGGGCCAGAGGGTTGGTCAGTGGTCCTTCTTGAGGTCCAGGCTGTATGGAGAGTACAGTTTCACAGGCTGCAAGGGGAGCTAGGCTTTTGCAGCAGCTGTGGATGGAAGATGATCTACATTGCCTCTACGCCATGGTAAGCACCAAAATGGTCATCTGAAGTGGGTGCTGTGTCTGCTTTGCAATGGCAGTGCAGAAGAAAGAAGAAATTATGTATCCAAGGGCTTTGGTAATATGACAGTCAGAAGTAAGGTTAGAAATAGGGCATTTGTGTCTCCCCACTGCAAATATTCCTATCACATGCAGCTATACCCCTTTCAATAAATTCCCAAGATTTAGAGAGACTGAATCGCTGTAGGCCTCCTGGGTTCATTCAGTCAGATGCAATTTATCATTTAACCTTTTTAAGCAAATCTACCAGTTGCCAATCTTGGCTTCATTTTCTCATTCTTAGAACTGCTGAGCAGAAAGGTCAAATAGTGTGAAATACAACAATAAGCAAAGGCCTTTTGGTTGATTCTGTTTTTTTTTCTTGAGAAAGGGAAGAACTTGCAATTGGCAATGCAATCCAGGATGGGCGGGGTGTGTAATCTTCCATAACTCTGCTGCAATCTCAGGTTAACAGAGAGGATGGAATAGCTGCCTGATCTGCTGCGTTTATTGCCATCGCTTCCTGCGAGGTTGTCTCCGTTCCAGAAGGAGCCTGTAACTCACTGACTGATAAACAGAAATTAGGTAGGAGTGGCTGAGGTTCTTGAGCAAAATTATGAATTTTCCAGTATGACTGTGGCTATCCAGAAATCTTGGGTGGTGGAACAGCACACACAGGGAGACCATCTTCCACTGCATTTTCATCCAGGACTCCAGCCACTTTGGAAATGTGTGATTGACCCATACACATGGCTCAGAGTTGTCACTGGGGTAATGCTGCATCTCCCCAGCCTCTGACTCTCCCACAGGAAATGACACCCAGTCCCAATCAAGCTGAACAAGAGAGTCCTGGCAACGGGTTAGTGCCAGCAGCTGAACTGTTCTGAAAATCTAGATTAAAATTCCCGAAACAAAGTGGTAACCACCAAGGCCTGGATCTTCAGCTGCATGACTTTCTTCTAAGCTCTTTGGCATCCTCGAGGGGTTTCCCACTGATTTCAGTGAGCTTTGTGGGGGGATTTTCAGCTAAAACAAAGCATAAAGAGGTTGGGCTGAGGTCTTAACTTCATTCCATCTATCCTTAGATACTTAAATCCTCATCAACTGCTATAGTCAACTAAAAGAATGTGCCATTCTGGAGAGAAGATGAAATTGTATCTCTCTCCATTAGCTGTAGGTTGGCATGAGAACTACAGTTTAGGTCTTATAGCTAAGCGCCTTTCATTAGGCAGTCCTCCTGTGTGGTCTTGATCAGTTCATTTTCTCTGTACCTCTTGGCAGCTCTGAGATAAGGACAGTTACATTTCCCTGTTTGAACCTCTTGGCAGCTCTAAGATAAGGACAATTTTATCTCCCCAACTCAAAAAGTTGGAGGCCTTTGAAAAGAAAGCTTTATAGAACTACAAGGAATTATTATACTTCAGCAAAGCGAGCCCACTATCAAAGAAATCCACACACATGGACTTCTGTCTTCACCAGTCCCTCTCTTCTCTTCCAGAACAACCACATTACCACATTACCAACTGTCAGTTCTTGAGCGTCCTAACCATTGTTCATTCATGTTTATTTCAGCTCCAGCTAGTGTTCAGTCTAGAGGCTAAGAGCTTTCTGCAAGATTGGTTTCTAGTAGACACACAAAGAAAAGCAGCTGGACAGCCGGGCTATTTCCCTTCTAGCAGCTTTTGTTATGATTTTAGATGTGAAATCTGCTGATAGGGTGGAGGCTGAACTGATTTTCTGAACTGCCTTGTTCACTGATATGAAAACCTCCTCTCTTAAAATGAATCAAACCAAACCTTTATGACATTATCCCATGATCCAAAGAGTGGCTTTGCATTTGGCCACAAGAAGAGCGGCATACTTTTTTTTTAGCTACATGGAACTAGGAAGGTTTCAGGCAGTAACTTACTTTATTCAACAAATGATACACAGTCATGACTGAAGGAACCTTTCATTTCTCTGTGAATTGCTAGATCAAGCAGCCCTGTCTAATCCCTGTTCTAGCCTTTAAAGTTGGGACACTTTTAATTTTTTAAACTCTCTGCCAGAATCTATTTTTAAAGTTGTTATTGCAGTAGCTGCCAGATATAAGGATGCAAGTGCCTCCCCCCATTTGTCTAAGGGAATAAGTGAGTGGGATCGCACAGGCATAGACTGAATCTCCCAGAGAAGCCTCCTAAAGCACTGTACAATCATTAGTGAGTTAAAACTCACAAATCTTTCCTGAGTTAGTGTTAGTTCCTTTCGCTAATGGAAAGCAAAGAGATATAGGCATGGTAAGGGGCAAAAGGCATCCGCAAAGAGGATTTTACTCCCTGAAGAACAAAGGGAGTGAAGGTGTGTCTTGTAGACAGTGATTTACTCAAGGTGATGTCGTCAGTAGGAGTCTTCCATTGATCTCCTCAGTCATTACAAACATCATAATTAGAGCTTGCCAAATAACATTCACGAATGGTGTATAGGTATGTTCAGCACCTTACCTTCTGCTATCAGTTTTGAGTAACTTGCGCACTGGTTCAGAGATTACAAAGTGAGAAGGAGCCAGTGGCATCATTAGTCTGAGCTCCTGCATACCTTAGGATGCGGGATCACACTGAATTGCGTTTTCTTGGAAATACAGAGTAGCTTTCAGGGAAATTATTTTCTTTTTTATCATATTGCTAGCAAATGGAGAAATTCACCGCAAGCCTTACATAAACTGGTTAATTACTCTCACTTCTAAAAAATCACGTGTTTTTTTCTAGTCAGGATTTGTCCAATTTCAGTTCTCTATCGTTGTTTTATTTATTTGTTTGCCAGTTTGTACAGCCCTCCATTATCAAGCCTCTGTTTTTATATTGGCATGGAGAGATTGTGATCAACTCAACCCTTCACCTGATCTTTGTTCAAGCAGATTGAGCTCCTGGAGTCTTTCACTGTAAAGCATGCTTTCCAGTCCTTTAATCAGCCCAGTATCTCTTCTCTGTACTTTTTCCAATGTGTTATCATCCTTCTGGAATTATTCACAAATAACCTTTTCATTAGTCAAGCCGTTCTTCAGATGGTTGAATAATATTTGCCTGATGAATTTACAGTAACCTTGCTATTGGTTGGTTATATTGTCTGTGAGCTGTGAACATGAACAGCTGCAGAGGTCTCTTCTACAGCCCCACTGGCCATAGAAGACATTTTCATGTGTTGTTAGTCCTTCTTCTGGACAAGCCACTATGCCATCTGCCATCAATCCCAGCTGAGCCACAGTGAGACACCAACATGGTAACATGTAAAAATGTTCCCATGTCTCAGGATGGAAAGGGACATAAAAAAACAGCAGCTCTTGGGTTAGCTCAGCTCTTTTCCTTGTTTTCTGCAGGTTGCCAGAATCTTTTGGTATGCAAGAAGTTCTGAGAGATATTATTATAGGTCAACCATACTCCTGAACTGGGGAGCTCTTGAAAGATGGGCATGTTTATCACCCCAAGAAGCTTCTTAAGTGGCTGCTTCAGCTGATGCTAGTTACTGTACCTAGTGCTTCCTATCCTATTGATCCCTGTGATTTATCTTAATTACCAGGCTCTATTGTAAGTGATTGACAGACACACCGGGGTATTTGTGAACAAGGCTGGTGTGACTTATGGGCAAAGATTAAACACCACAGAAGGCTATCCTCTCTTGAGAATGTCCTCAGTTGTTCTCATCTACATTTGAAAGAGACAGATGCCCACAAAAAAACTGCATCTATGCAACAATTACACAAATTTTAGCAGACTATCAAGTCCCTTCTTAATTACAAATTAACTGGACTCCCTTCTCCTTGGCTGCAATGTTTTGTCATCATTTGCTGCAGTGGAACAGGCTGTGGAACTTCCCCTTTAGCTTTTCGTTAGAAAGCCACTTGTTCAATTTCATGTTCTAGGCTTCAGCTGAACTCTCCTTTCTTGACAGCACATGTTTCCATTGAACACACAGCTTGGTGAAGAAATAGCCCCTTCCCTATCCTGCAGCCTCCCCTGACCATAGTTCAACCAGACAGGCAATTGTGGTTGTGTTTGCTCTTGTCTCTCTGAAGCCATTGAGGCTTCAGCCTAAACTCTCATCCCTGCTACATGACACCCAAATTGCACCAACCTCTTCCACCTCCAAGTGAAAATCAGAGTGATGAAAAAGCTCACATCCTTGGGTCTCACTCTCTCTCTGCATTGTCAGACCCTTGCAAGCAGCTGTCAGTGCCATCAGTATGGTAAAAAAGAGCCTCTTTCTGCTACTTTCAGCTAGAAGTTCAGAAAGCCACATCCACCTTCAGGCTTTGATCTTGAACCAAAGCCAAAACCAACCCCCTTTGTTCCCCAGACCTTTTATTTTTGCTTTGACAGACACAAGTGCTCTTCTCTGTGCTTCCCCTCTTCTCTCTGTTCCCCCTTTTCACCCCCTGCACTGCCTAGACCTTGGCTGTGAGTCTGCAACCTTATCATGTCCCTGCGGGAGGTGTGCATGAACTTCTGCTTCATAGGTCACCAAGACAATGCTGGACCAAGGGAAGTGGGCAGGCAGAGCCTAGGTGATTTGGCCCCAAATGTTAAGACAATGGGCTTTCCTGCCATTGTTTTCTGTCAGTCTGCCTCACAGCAGGAGGCGATGCACACTCTGTCCTGGTGGCTAAAAATGCCCAAGAGGGAAAGGGAAGGGCCATGGCAGACATCTGGGGTCAAAGAAGCAGTGATTTGTTAACCACGTGTAGCCACAAATGGATCTTTGAGGGAGGGGACTGCAAATAGCAAACTATTTCCAGATGTTCAAAGTCAATTCAAACATGCCACCTACTGGATCTGAGCTTGGAGACTTGGTGGAAATGGGGCAGATGGCACTGAAGAACCAGGGAAGATGAGCTTCCATACTCCTGAAGGATTTATTGTAAAAGATGGTCCTTCCCTCACCTCTTCTGGTCTCTGGACTTTATGATCTGTGTCCCCAACTCTGCTCTGCAGGAAGCTTTCATATAGCCAAAAGCTGAAGAGATCAAGGCAGAGGGCATGCAGAATTTCCCTGGAAGCTCTGTGGGAATAGTCTTTTTTGTATTGCTTTGCAGAAGGAAAACACATCAGAACAGCCAAAGTACAGGCTTTTTAATGTGGAAATCTTGAGTCTGCCCCTCCTCTGCCAGAGCCTGCTTCATGTGATGCTGAGCAAGCAGGGCACATTTTTAAATGCATCCCCTAGTTTGGGATGCTCCAGCTTCAAACATAATGGCCTGTGGTTAAGAGGTGCTGAGCAACCTTCAGAGTCATTAGTTTCAAAATATTGGATGGTCAGCACTTCTGGAGCTCTTCATGTCTCAGTTTCTTGGCCTCTGAGGAAACCTTGGAAGTGATGACAGAGAGGATGGTGAGCCATTTGCCCTGGGTAGCTAAGGTGGAGAGGTCCGTGACTCATTACCTTCCTACACATCCCAAGGTAGTGCAAGTCACCGCTAGTGAGCTGTAAGCCCTTAGGAACTTTGTGTGCTCTGGATCTGATGGAACTGAAGGCGGCGGAACTGAGGGGCACATCTGAAGTACTGCCATGAACCTCCCTGTGTCTCAGAGCTTTGTCAGCTCGCTTACTTGCAAAACTGCCTGTGCCGCTCATAGGCAAATGAAATCAAAGGAAAAGAGAAACCAATCTAATACCGAGGCAGGTAAACGTTCTTTCATACTCCCTAAGTGGCACTGAGGGCAAAGCATTATCATTACAAAACCAGCTGCTATTTGTCTAAATCCTTCCCCAACCTTTGTGGTAGATCACTTTGGTCATTTATGTTCCAGTTCTTCCCTAAAGCTTTGCCACAAGGATTTGGGCAGGCATTCAAGTACCTGGCAGCTGGAACCATGCCCCTACTAAGCCACCTAAAGACTGACATTCCAGGCCTCCCCTCATGGAGAAGAGCCTTGGTCCCCTAACTGAGCTTCAGCATCCTGAGTACAAAGCCTGTCAGATTTCATTGTTAACGAGTGAGGAAATAAATTGGCTGTAATTATTCTATGAAGAGCTTAGATGGAATTTTACAGGGAAGAAGCTTTGTCTAGAGATTATGAGATGAGACTCTGAGCCAGGATTCCCAGGTTTTATTTCTGGTTCTGCCCCTCATTCATTGAGTGGCCCTGAGTGAATGTTGTATCTTAGTTTTCCCCCATCTGTAAAAAGGGGTGATGATATCGAACTTCCTGGCATGAGTGTTTGTAGGCTTAATTAATTAACAGCAGTGAAGCAATCTGAGTTTTCAGTTGGAAGATGCCATAGTAATAATCAAAGAAATATTTCTAGCTGCCTTTGATATTTGGCATTCTCATTCTTTTTCATGTATAGATGACAACCCTCAATGAGAGAGAACCGAGGTTTCGATCTACTAACTGGTGACTGGGCATTAAGGAAAACTGGTGTGTAACTGGGTAATAAATTCACTGAAACTGCATCTCTTCTCAGACTGTGAAGAACAGACAGACAGACTTTTGCTCAACTATTTGTTAGTCTAAAATTTTCAATTAATCATTTTATGCAATCAAATCTTTTTGGAAACGATTCACCATGACTTTTGTTTGAGTAGTTTCTCCTTATGCAGAGTGATTGGCCCATCAACTCACATGGTATTGTGTCCGCTCCTTAAGTGGATAACACTCAGGCTTACACATACCTTTCAATACCATACAATCACAGAATTGCTCAGGTTGGAAGGGACTTCAGGAGGTCTGTAGTTTAACCTCTCGTTCAAAGAAGGAGGAGGTTAGCTATAAGATGAGAACAGGTTGATCAGGACTTTCGATAGTTGGGTCCTGAAAACCTTCAAGGATGGTGATTTTTTAAAGCAATCATCTTTGTCCTTACATCCAACTCCAGTCATGAGACAAATGGGCGTCTCATTTGACTGATGGATCTACTTCTAGCCATAAGTCAGTCTCTGAAGTTTTTCCTTCCCCTGACTTCAAAAGGAGTTCTAATCTTTTTAACCTCTGCTTTCCCCGGTAAATGTCAAACATATGGTCCACAGGAGATATGGACCACCAACAAAATCATGGGAAGCTCATGGACTTAGAAAATGGATGTGAGTGAGACACTCCAGGAGAACAGGATTGGCTCCACGCCTGGCCTGCTTAGGCTTGTCAACATAAGCAGTATGGATCTGAGGCACCATCCACTGTCTGTAAATTTAGGCTTTAAACTTAAACCAGATCTCCAGCTTCAATCACCATGTGCTTTCTACTGATGTTCAGCTCTGTCCTGTGCCTGTCGTCCCATCTCCTGTTGTTTGGAGATGCAGTGTAGAGAGAAGTTTTACCCTGCAACAGGGAAGTAGAAGCTGGGTGCGCTCATCATCATCTCTTCTTCTTGCTGGGAACTTTATTTTTCTGATGAAGTTAAGAATATACTCTGAGGGCTTCTGGGTGCCGAGTGAGGTCACGCATGCAGGAAGAGGGGTGTGTGTGTGGCTACTTTTTAACTGAGTTAGGAAGCTCACCCTCTCAAAGCCTTGAGCCATTCAAGGTTGATGGTGCCTAAGTGAGCCGCTCTGCTGCAAAATTGGAGCCATCCTTCATAGTACCTCAGTGGGTGCTACTCAACTCTGATGCAGCCATACTCAAGACCGTAGTTTGTAATGGACAACACGATATCACCCATGCCATGCCGAAGTATGTAGTGACCTCTGCCTAGCTGGCCAGAGGAGACTTTCTGAACCGCTGGTCCCTCATCTGTCAGAGATCTCTCCAGGTACTGACTCTGGCTCAAAACAGTTATATACAAAGGCTGGTGACAGAGCAGCCAGGACTGGTGCTAGAAGGCAGGCCTCCCCTCTCTTTACAGTACACAGATTTACAAAATCCCATGTCTGGGCAATTCTTCTAGCTTCCCTTCCCTGGACAATATTAGGTATGTAATGACACCTGGCTAGATAACTTAGAGGAAATTGTTTTTTTCAGACTGGCCTGTCAACTCGTTCCTGAAGCCCCATGTTGGCAGTGTGCTGGAGATGCACTTGTCCATGAGTCAGGTAGCACTACAGCAATGAAATAAATCATGTGAAAATTACCATATGTGAAAAATGTAGAGGTTGGTATTGGTGTCTGACACGGCCAGTGCAGCGGTGGTGAGTGGATGGCTGGATGTTGTTTCTAGCTCATCTCCCACCCAAAGACCACCTAGGACCTTTGTAATTGTGCAGCTACCTCCTCCCAACAGCACTAATGTGAATGTCGTAATTATTATTTCTATTTGCCAAGAGGTGCAGTAACTAGCCTAAGGCAGTTCATCAGGCTGTGGCAAAGCCTAGTTTTGTGACTCCTGGACCCCTGAATTTTCTGGACAATTAAAGACAGAAATCCTTCCTTTACCAATTCCGTGACACAGCACTGGGTGACAATCAGGCAATTGCCTGAATGGTTAAATGAGCCCTCTAAAGCCCTGGAGAGAATGGTTGAACTACTGTTGGATTTTCCTATCTTGTTTTCTGGCAGAGAGAAAATGAAATCTCTTGTAATGATCTTAGCTGTGAATGTAGGTACTGCAGCGTGTTTTTAATGCCAAGGTTATTTACCAAAATTGGGTCCTGTCGGAGTGGGAAGGGAGGCAATCTCATTGTGCAGCCTTCCTACCCATACAAGAATTCATTTGCATGATGTAGTCACTGTCTTGAACCCGCTAATCCTCCTTCCCTTCCAGGATGGTGTCTGCACCGCTAGGTCTCAGTGTCAGAACACTGTTTTGCCAACAGCTGATGATGTTTCCCTGCATTTGGGGAAGGGTCCCGTTCTTTACATGCTGGGGACTGCAAATGCTGTCCTAGCAAAGACAGTAACAACTGCTGTGAAGTGAACATTTTGTACCTCTTGGACCTGATGTAATGACAGTCAGGAAGTCCTGGGAAGCCACAGGTGTTTACGACATGCTGTAGATACCGGCAGGTTTTGCCCGAGATGTGTGCCCTACAGCAGGATGCCCCAGCTGTCTGCAGAGTGTCTGCAACCCACAGCCCAACCGCTGTTGCCATGGACACGCTGTCAGCCCTGGGCCCTTGAATTTTGATCACTTCAGTGAAAATAATTTGATGGAATCAACGGAGATGTGGGGTTTGCAGTTACATACACTCCTGCAACCATCTTCTTTGTGCCATGGTTTCAGTCAGTGAGCAGACAAGTCCGCTTGTAAGACACAGTGGCGTGTCAGCCAGCGGGGATGGTTACAAACGTGGTTTTCTCCAGCTCTGCTTAACAAGACCTCCTCCTGCTGCTTGGAACAATGTGTTGTTACCACAACACGGCATCTAGTAAAGAAAAGAAAGCCAAGCACAATCCACTCAAACTTCAAAACTTCCCCCTTCCCTTCACCAACAGATTTTTCTCGTCAGGTTCAAATTATTTGCCAATGAGTGCTGGAAAAAGCGGCTGCTGTGGTTTGGCCTGTATTTATTTGCTGCCCCAAATCAACAGAAGGTATTTCTGGGAAGCGAGCATCAAGGGGTGCAAGAAAATGACATTGGCCTGTAGTAAAATTCAGACTAGCTTCTTCGAGAGTTGGGCCGCGGTGGTGGTTATTTCATATTACTCCATTGCGGCTCCGCTTCCTGGGCTGATGTGTCTGGGCTGCGTGCTGTAATTTCAGTTTTTGGTGAATTGAGAGCAAAATCCGAGAAGCCACATGCAGCATTACCCGGCCTCGGTGGGCAGGCTGGCTGGGTCACCTCTCCGCGTCTCAGCCCGTAGGTGAAGTACGCTGGGAGGGCAGCGAGACAGACACTTGGTGCTTACGCTTACTGTTACTATCGTTCTTGAGGGACTCTGCCACAGGTTTGCGAGGGAGCCAGGTAGTGGATGGATGTTGTACAGAACTTCAGTCTCCCAGTCTGTCAAGCCTGAAAGTTTTTCCAGCTTTCAATTTTGTCTAGTTTCTTTCTTAAGACTCCCCCCTTCTTCAAACAGAGCCTCAACTCTGGCTGGGTCCCAGAGATAGATACCAAATGGCGCTTTTTTCCCTTTCTTTTGCTCTTTCTTCCTTCTCGTGAAGCTGGCAGACTCTCCAAACACACATCCAACCAACGCACAGTGCATTCGAAAACAGGCCATCTGGCTGAGCACTCCTTGAGAATGAGAAGACAAGAAAAACAACCCTCTTGGAGCTGGCAGCCGAAAGGCAGGCAGCCCGTACGTGGACTTGATCTCGTGGTGCAATCCAAGAGCCGTCCAATCCAAGGGCATTGCAAAAAAGCTCTTTCCTAATGAGCAGAATACGGCTGTCTCCAGAAGCAGCTCCAAGTCAACAATTTGAGTGGGATGCTGTAACTCTCCTCGCTGCACATGTGCTCATTAATTAAAGCCACTTTGGAAGATGCCCCTGACACCCCCGCCGGCACTGCCAGCCTACCCTCCCCGAAATCCTGCTCGCAGCTTTGCAGCCCCCTGCTGGGCAGGGAACTGCAGATCCCCAGGGGAAGGAGAGGGCCATCAGCATCCAGTTCTTAACCGCAAAACGGACCCCTTGCGTCACCGGTGAACAGCTGCGCGGGGAATAGAGCACTGGAAGGAAGTTGCACTCCATTTGCTTTGCTGTCGTTTTTCTCCCCTCTGAGTTTGGTAACAGCCAGAGTGCTGCAGGCATAAAACCACTCCGGGCAGGTCAGCAAGCGACAGGGAGGGAAGTGAGCCGAGCAGCCCACTATTGCAATTCTTAGCTATTTTTCTGATGATGAAGGACTGGGTTCATAAAATCAGGGTGGCTGAGGTGAATGCAGAGCCATTAGTAGACAAATCCCTTAATAGTGAAACTAGTAGGGGACTAGTTTAAAACAGATTAAAGAAATTATATCACATTAGGTAGACAACTTCTGGAAGTTGCTGGCCCTGCAGGCTGCATCGCCAGACAGCATCAGCAGGCTCAAAATGGAGTTAGACAAATTTGCAGACAACAGATCCATAAATGGATGCTAAAGGGAAGAGGCAGGATGTACAATCTAACGTTCCGATCCAACAAAGGTGAATGCTGAGGAAACACAAGGGAGAGGGGAATGTCCAGGCCTGTGTGCTCTCTCTGGATTGTCCCTCACCTTGCCCCAGTTGGGAGCAGAGTGCTGCGTGGGGAGGAACAGTGCTCTGGCCCAAAAGGGCTGTTCTTCAGCTTTTATTGTAAGATTCAGTCCCTGTGCCAGCCTGATATGAAGGTCATATGAACAGATTGTTGCCTCTTTAAATTACCAGAAGGAAGCTAGAATCTGATTTTTCTCGGAAAGCTGGATTTGTGGAACATGTTTCCATGAACGTTAACAGTCACAAGCCCTGGCTTAATCTGTTTGGTCTCCCAATTGTTACATTTCACACAGTGACTGAGTGATTCATTTGACCCTTTGTCTTCTTACTTGGAATCTCCTTGTTTCTGCACCTGCTCCTTTCGTACTGATGGGAGCAAGGACAGCTCAGCCTTTGGCAGATCATGTAGCTACATCTGAGCTATGTGTGTATGGGCTTCCAATGGCTAGTTACAGCTCTGCATCTCCGGATGGCTATTTCTCAGGTTTCTCCTGTGGCTTCTTGCATGCAGTTGTGTTTCCAAGATGAGGGAGTAAAGCTCTTGATCTTTTGGCTTTATTAAGGCAAGAGTAGACTTCTGTAAGTGAAAAATTGCTTCCTTATCCTGAATAATTATGACAAAGGATACACAGCACCAATGCAGGTCCTTAGGAGCTCTGTGTTTCGTGCCACTAACATATCAGAGACTTTCAGTGCCTCGTCCTCTTACCCGCATACAATTTAGTTGTCCCTAGCTGACAAAGGTGAGATCAAAAATTGAGATTTTGCATCATCATCTTTTTAAACTCACTGCTTTATATGCTTTAACAATGACAGGGAGGTGTTCTCAACTGAAAAGAAAATAAAAAATATTAATTTGATGGAGTAATATATGCCCCCTCTTTGGTGCTGACATAATTCAAACACAGGTGGCTAGTTCAGAAAAACCTGGAGGTGTCAAGAGATAGAAATCTGTACTAAATCAGAACAAAGTGCAGCAGTGCAATGGCTAAATCTTACCAGAGAGAATGTAAAGAGTAACTGGGAAGCTTCAGTGTGGGAAAAAGTGGGGAAAGGGGCACAACAAATTAGAAGGGACCTCTGGGTCATTGAATCTACTCCTCTGCTGTCATGATATCCCACAACAGATAAAGATCTGTCTTCAAACAGTTAAGTTTTTTATTCCCATTGTTCCTCTTTGGAGGTTATTCTGAACTTTACTCTGCTGTTGTTTTAAAAGCTTCTACTGGTTTGTAGCCTGAATTTATTTATGACCAGTGTATGCCCGTTTCAAGATCTTTCCTTTTTTAAACTCTAACCTGCTATTAGCCACATTTAGTTAAAGTCATCTCTTACAAATATGTGTGTTCTGTTATGCTAACATTGTCCCTTTTTTATTTTTAACTTACAGGAAAGCAGAATAATATGCAAAGACAAGATGAAACAGATGCTTCAGGTCTACATTACAATTCAGACAGAAATTTAAATCAGCTGAAGACATCAGAACAAACTGCTTTGTAAGTGTTCTTGTGCTATCAATTACTCTAGGGATATTTACAGATAATATACCGTTTGGTACGCATTGCTTCCTTTACAGCCTTTGATGCGATCTTGTGAAAGGTAGATTCCCTTCAGGAATGTGCTCTGAGGTCTGAGGCAAGTCAGCTGCAGCTCTGGGACTGTGGTGTCTCCAGAGACCAGGTTCCAAACTTGCTTGAGATGTTTGTGTAAACAGCACTGTTGACAAAGACAGAATATCAGGGTATAGTCTCATGATACCGAGAATACCAAGCAAATATCAGTTGTGCTATGGCAGTGTCATTTGTGCCTTATATTCCAATAAAATGAATTATGTTTTCTTCAGGTTGATTCCAAAATTAGATGTAGAGAATGTCCAAACCATCACCAGTGGAAAGGATGCCATAGAACACTTTTCTAGTGAAGAAATGGGTATTGAGAGAACAGATATTTTCATAGAAAGTGTTCACTGTCCAAACGTGCCCCTGTCTCATAAACCCAAAAGTCTTAAAAGCAAAAGAGATTTGATTGTTGGCAGTTTGGGGATTATTCCCCTCCCTTTCCCCCAGCGTTTTCCAATGGAAAATATTCAGGGTTTGGGTTTTCAGCCGTTTGCTGAAATGTCAACATTTTCCAAAGGGTGAAGGAGGAGAAAAGAGAAGAAAAGAAAAAACATGTTCTGACCAACTCCAGTCAGAGCCAAATGGCTCAATCCTGGATTTGGTCAGGGAAGTATGCTGGAGGGGAGAAAATGGGAGTGTCTTGGTTCCATGCACAGCCTGGCTGGGCTGAGGGCTGCGTATCACGATCCATTCGTATGAGTCATTCTGGCCGACATTTTGCCAGGGGAGTCTGTGTAGTGGCTTTTAAGCACTTCAGGTCAATATGTTAGTAGCAAACACTGCCTTGCTGCTTGCCACGGCCACTTCAGCTCTCCACGCGCGTGTGGGATGCACACAGGTACACTCTGAGTTCAGGTCTTCCAATATTTCCATGACGTCTTTGACTCACAGAGACAACAATAACACCTGGCACCTATCCAAGACTTGAGAATTCAGCTCTCCCCCATTCATAGAAGAGGAGAAAGGAGTAAAAAGGCATATGGGCATATGCCTGTAAACATACGTGATTGTCTGGGTCCTCCATCCAGGTGATGCTGTCTTGTGCTGTGCAATGGCTGGAATTTAGCCTTCGAGAGCCCTGGCCAGCTATGGATGGGCTGGCCCTAGGTAGGCAGAAATGCTGGAAGAGCCAGCATAAAGGCTGCTAAGCTACACACGCACATGCATGCGCCATCCTGCTTCTGGGGCAAAAGGAGTAGCTTTTTTTTCCCCAACACATTGCTGATCCCCAGCTGCCTGCTCAGCCTCTGGAAAGCCGTCCCAGCACTTGGGCACCCTCAAATCTGAGGAAGACAAGGGCCATCTTTGCTTCTGCCTCTCCAAGGTGTCTCCCACAGCTGCAGTGGGGGAGCTGGTAGATGGATGCATACCCAGACTAGGTCTTTGTCCCCCTCTAGTGACTCGACTGCAAAAGAAGTTTTCTGAGTCCTACTCCCTCCAAGCAAGATGGTCATTATTTTAGGCCAGGATGTTGAATGGTTTCCTTTCTGAAGGCCAGTAGGACATCTAAGCACCACTAGCAGGTCATATATTTATACATACTCAGACATTAGCCATTACCAATGTAAACAGTAATTAGGAGCTTAACTTTCTGCCCTAATAGGCCATGTGTGCCTGCTTTCCTCCCATGGAGGATGGCAGTCACAGGCTTCAGATGACCGCCCATGCCTAGTCCTCCAGGAGACCCAGCTATAGAGCCACCGTGAGCAGTGCAAAAGCACATGCTCCCCAACTCTTGTAACCAAACACTTGCTGAGTCACAGCCCAGTCACCCGTATGCTTAGCAAGTCGCGTCAGCCATCTGTCACCAGCACATCCTCCTCACCCCGCTGTGACTCCATGGGGAAAACAACAGGAGGCAGATTACGCTCGGCTGAGGAGCCAGGCTCTCGTGCGTCTTGGCTCTGAGTAACCCCTGGATTGCCTTCTAACCAGTGGTGAAGCCTTTAGCTCCTCTCAGTTTGGCCCTTTGTCAGGAAAGAAAGTGACATTCAGGTTCAAACGCTGAAAGCTTTGCTTGACTAATGAGTGACTCCAAACAAAGCGGGCTCAGGCAAGACATGGATTGCACTGTGCAAAATGTCCCTCCTACACCAGCCAGATCATCTACACAGGCCTCCACACTGGTGTTCTCCTTCAACCGGTGTTCAAAAAATAGCACCAAAATATAGGGTGCCCCATTTCCTAAGGCCTTGTCCCACCTACCATGTCAGCTCTTTAGCTACTAGAGCAGACTTTCTGTGTCTCCTGTCCTAATGAAAGCCCATGTTTCCCTAAGTTCGGCCCTGTGCTGGAGGTGGAGCCCTGGAGGGCACAGCCCCAAGAGGGGATCGTTTCTTGCCGTGTGCCTGCATTACCGACCAGATGAGGCACTGCCCAGGTACGGGGGGGTGTAAGCAGCGTGGAAAAGGGATTCACACAGGATTTCACAAACCTAGACCCCCGCGCTGCTTACCACAACCTCCCTGGCCGGGGCTCCTCTCTCGTGTGTTTGAAAGTCTGTTTTCCCCATGAGCTCCGTGAGGGAGAAATCACCCACACCAGCAATCTGACCATCCTGCTTTATCCTGAGGCGATGAGAGAGTGCAGAGTGGATGTGGACTTTTTTGTTCTGGAGGAAAAAAGTGAACTCAATGCCAGGCACAGATCCCAGGCTGTATAGTTCAAATCGCGCTCCGAGTGCATAATTCCCATTTGTGTTTGTGTGCACGCAGGGCAAGGGTGGGGGCTGGCGGGGGTGTATGTGTGTGTGAATATAAGAATGTAATTGTCATAATTTAATCCAAAACTACTTCTTGGAATAAAAAAAAGCAGGCCAACACAAAACAGCATGTTCAGTTATAAACACCACATGAAAGAGCCGTATTATGTTCTACTTGGTAACTGACATCGAACGTTAACGTTCTCAGCTGCCCACTACTGGGCAAAGGCCTTTCCAGTGCTCCCTTCCCCCCGACACAAACAAAAGCCCCCAGCCAAACTGCGGCGCAGATACCAATTTCTGAGGCCGCAGCAAAATTCCACATAGAAAGTTCATTATGGGCAGAGGAGGCAGGCTGGTAAATGGAGCGGCATGGAGCAGATAGATAGCCATCTGGGACTTGGGGGAGAGCGCACACAAGTCTCCTGCGAGGCCATAAAAAAAGTTGGCATGTGCCGTGTGAGCCACGGAGGGTCTTTTTTTCCCCCAGGTTTCCCATAACAGGCCAGTGTATTCCCGGAGCTGTGGGTCTTACTGGCACCACAGCTGCTACTCTCTGATTGATTGACTTGGATGCTCGGTGGGCTGGAAGCAGAAGCCACCATCAGGAGCGGTGTTGTGGCCCTCAGTGCCCTTCCCTTCTCCTCCCAGGCCTTTGGCTGGAGTGAGTCATTCGATGTAAAGGAAACAGTCATTCTGGTTTGGATCCTCAGGGGCGCTTACCTGCTTAACTCCAGATAGCACTGCACCCCCCAGAAAGCACCCAGGAACAATGGAGTCCTGATAATTCACTTGGTATTACTTCTTTCCCTCTGGGGCAAATTCATAGAATCATAGTTCAGGTTGGAAGGGACCTTAAAGATCATCTAGTTCCACCCCCCTGCCATGGGCAGGGACACCTCCCACTAGACCAGGCTGCTCAAAGCCCCATCCAGCCTGGCCTTGGACACTTCCAGGGGTGGGGCATCCACAACTTCCCTGGGCAACTTGTTCCAGTGTCGCACCACCCTTTCTTGGTGGTAGGAAGAAGAATTTCTTCCTAATATCTTATCTAAATCTCCCCTCTTGCAGCTTAAAACTGTTACCTCATGTCCTATCATTATACTCCCTGATAAAGAGTCCCTCCCCATCTTTCCTGTAGGCCCCCTTCAGGTACTGGAAGGCTGCTATAAGGTCTCCCTGGGATCTCCTCTTCATCAAGTAGACTCACCCTTCCTGCTTGTGGGACCAGGAGGTGATGAGAAAATGCCCTTGAAATCCTCCCTCTCGCCTGTGGTGGGGGTGGTTGGGGTCCCATCCTAACTAGAGGCTCTGCAAATCATCTGCTGGAGTTGTTGCAATAGGATATCATGAAATAAATGCCTTCTGCTTGAAGAATATGTTTTTCAGCTTCATGCTAACCTTTATTTTTTGTGGGGCTGGGTGACATTATTAACACCCGTTGCTTGCTGCTGAAGCAAAGCATCTTTGTTGTGGTGTGGGTGGGAGGTGGGTTACCGTCAATATGGAGCTGATCTAAAGAATGGCTTCTGTTATTTACTTTTCTGTTCTTGTAGGGTGATACGACACGTCGGGATCGAGGCTCATCGCGGATGCCGCCTTTTTGCTCCGGGGGCTGGCGGTCCCCGATCCGCGCCCGGGGCAAAAAGGCAGCGCCCGCGGTTTTGCCCGTTCTCGCCCGAAAGGTGGAATTGAACCACTCTGTCGCTAGACAGCTACAGGTTTGAAGCCTGCACCCCAGACCACTGAGGGTCATCCGGGCAATTGGGACTGTTTCATAGCCCCCCTATATAAAGCCCCGTGGCTCCGCTGCCCTGAGGTTAAGGTGAGGGGCGCTTCGCCCCAGGCATGCGCCCTCCGCCGGTTGCCGGTGGCAGGAAGCGATTCCGCAGCGGGTCGGGAACTTCCCACACCGGGAAAGGACCGGGTGGGCGCAGCGCCCGGTGCCCACCCAGCAGCCCCCGCGACTCGTATGCAAATTTCAGGGCGGTGATTGGTTGTCCCCGAGGGCGGGGCGGGGCGGGGCGGGTGAGTCACGGCGCTTCCCAGAAGGAGCCCCGCGCCCTTCCCGCCGCCCTTCCCGGATGCCTGGGGTCCCTTACAACATCGGAGTGGTGCCTCCCCCGCACCGGCCCCAGCCCCCGCGGTGATGCCATCCCCGCTCTTCCGGGGTCTGGCAGGGCAGCAGGCGGTGCGGGGTCAGCCTTCGTGCAGCCTGCAGCGCCCGCTGCCGTCCCGACGCCCCTGTGCCTTCCTTCTCCCACTAGGGCTCGCTTCCCACGCGCGGCAGCGGCTGCGGTGCGGGTCCACGGGTTCCCCATCAGTGGGGCTGCCTGGGTTGTTAAGCGGGTTGTAGATGCGGCCACCCCATTAGTTAAGAGCATATAAACAGGCAGGACTCGGCAGAGGAGACAGTGGCTCATTTTGAGAAATCTCTTTTTTTTTTTTTCCAGTATCTTTTATTTTTTTCCCCTGTGGTGGCTAATGCCAAATACTCTGGAGGAAGACGTGAATCTCCCACGAGATACCTCGCAGAACAATAATATCCTCTGGGAGGAAATTCCTCCCTGGCCCCCAGCTGAGGATCAACTTATGCCCCGAAGTATGAGGATTGAAAACACTTGTAATTTTATCCTGGGGAGTGTAACTATAGAGGCTATTTTCATAAATGTCTAAATCCTTGAAAAATTACTCACTTATTTGCCTCGAGAGATTCCTCTGAAGTGGAGCCATTTCTGCAAATGCATGTGGTTTCCAGTGATTTTTAATTAGATGATTCTTTTTGGTGTAAGCAATAAATAAAACCCTAGGCCCATTCCCCCTCTTGCTCGCCTCAGGAAAGCTGAGGCTCAAAACTGGTCCTCAGTGGAGAAACACCAGGGTAAAACTGGTACGGATCAGAACCGGGGCCGCAGCCCAAAGCTGGGAGCACTTTTGTAGGTGTCAGCAAAGGAAAGCGAAAAATACATGGTGGGGCAGCACCGTTCCTGCTCACACCCAGGAGCACTGCTGGGCACGGCATTGCTTTCAGTGCCTGGCTCCAAGTCGTGACTTAGTCCGTTGGAGCTGAACGAGCTCTGGTATCATCTGGCCCACTGACTCCTCGACATGGGCATGAGTCTGTCTGAGGTCTTACTGTTTGTAGCAAACAGCTTTTTAAGCAGCTTAATGTGTTTTTTAGAGCACATTTTAAACTCCAACCCAGAAGCAGGGTTTTCTATCAGAAGGAGCTGGTTGGGCAGTGGCTCCTCTGCCTGCCAATGCCAGGCAGGAATTTTTCTTCCCTTTCTTGGTTTGTAGGAGTTGTGTTCCCCATTATGTTCCTATCGCTTTACCTGGTACTTATCACAGTAGCAGGTGGCGTAATCTAGCAAATTTCTTTTGTGCCTAAATATGCATGGGGTGAGGAACTGGGGGGGGGGGCGCGTGGGAGGAGGCGCAGGGAAATTAGTCATGGGGAGGAAGAGGTTAGCGCGGGGGTTTGAGGAAATCAGGTGGCCGAAGCAATCCCTCAGGCTTCCAGCCGAGCCCGTCCTGACGTCTGCTGGGAGAGGCACGTCAGCTCAGAGATATGTTCCTCTCGGCCCAGCAGCATGTGACCTTGCTGACTGATTCAGGCTGAACAAGAATGGCTGCCAGGGGTCGGAGGAGACACTCCTAGCGCCTGTACTTCAGTTTCGAAGCTCAGCTCTAACAACACTTTCACTTTCTCTTTGCTTTCCTCTCTAGTATCTACCTTTTCTGGATCTCTTCCCCTGCAGTACTTCAGGGGAAGGCATCTTAGTGTGAAAATGATGCTCGCATCTTCTCTCTCTTGCGGCCTCTAGCATTTTTAAGCAGAGATGTCTGTCTTTCATGTCTCGTGATCAATCTCCCCGTGCTTTCCAGGAAAAGACTATGCCAAGCACTCAAGTTCAAATGAAAAATAACAGCCAAGCAAAATACTCCAGCCAAGTCACCAAAGGATTCATTGGAAAAGACAACTCCTAAAACTTCCCTTATTCTGCGGTGAAGGGACATGTGGAGATAATGAATGCAGCAGTTTCTAAAGATCAAGCAGTGGAGGAAGGTGTCGGAGAGGGTCAGCAGCAACATAGGAAATGATGCTGGACCTCAGAGTTGTTGGGGAAGTGGTAACAAAGAAGTTTTGAGAATTTTCTCCTTGACCGGATACTAGTCCCGTCTAGGTTCAGGTCTTCTTGTGGAGCGGAAGCTGTGCCAGCCACTGACTTCCCCAGCAGTGGTTGAAAATAACATTTCCAGGACCTCTGTGTGTCTGTTTTTTAAAGGTCTTTGTCACCCCTGACCAGGAGGGACTGCGGATGAGTTGCTGCCTCTGAGAGACATGCCGGTCTCCTTCTGTGAGGAGGGGCTATAGAGGGCAGGTACCTACAGGCAATACTTTGGGCAGTTGCCACTCCTGCTGCCAGTTTCTCTCAGCCGCTGCGTGATGTACGTATGAGGGCCCAGGTGCCGATCAGGAATCAGTGGGTAGAGCTGGCTGCCGGCTGCAGGTAACGGTCATCTTATGACTTATGATACAATTTGTAAGGTTACCAAAAATGCAAATAGGTACCTCCTGGGATTTTCAAAAGTGTGTAAATAAGTGACCAGAACTGTTGATTTGAAAGGCTCCTCAACACCTGATTTGCCTTTAAATGTTTCTTGGAAATCCTGTAAGCACTCAGCTTCATCTTTAGACCAAGTGTTTTTGAAAATCTGACCCTTTGCCATTAAAAGTATAGAACGAATTCAGTTTATCAGCTTAATGATGGAAAAGCTCGCTCTCATCAGTAATGCTCTTAATTAAAGCATTTCTCAGTGTCTTTGGACCTGATTCTCCACCTTATGCAGACAACTACACTATGCCAAATGGGTGCAGAGCACTGCCAATTTAGGTTTGATTCAATGCCCATTCAAGTTAATAGAAATCCTCCCACGGAAATCAATGGGATTTGGTTCAGGCCCCAAAGTCCATGGGGAATTCTGATTTGGCAGTATTTCACACCCACACTGCATCAGTATAAGCAAATATTCAAGGTACAAAGCCATGGAGAATTTGGAAGGGGCTTTGTAAGGCACTTCTGGGGCAGACTGTAGCCTAGGCTATTCAAGCAATTTGCAGTGCGTGAAACTGTCCGACAAGGAAGCATTAAAACAAATAACTCTGAACTTTTCCTGTTAATTTTTTATAGCACTCTTAGCACTTAACAATACGCTCTTGACTTTTTTTTTTTGGTCCCAGGCTGACAGAACATATAAGCATCTTCAGTGCTTTGTTCTTACTTCTTCTTTTAACTACCAGAACCTGATTTATGTCAGAAAAGATAAGCCTCGATCCCTACTGTATTAATAAATAATTATTTGGTGTAAGGTGGGGGATGAGAAAGGCTGTTATTCTTAGCAGCAGCAATGAAATTTCAGCAGCTGATGACGTCAGTGGTAAAATGTCAGTGTGAAACAGGCTGGAACAAATTAAGAGTGTGGTGTCGTCACTGTGAGAGCCACGCTGCCCTCCTGAGGGACTGTGGTTGGATGCTGCAGATGCAGTTCAGGAGATGGGGGGACAGAGGCTTGTGGGAGCTTCTCAGAAGCCTCCAAAAAAGCAACAACAATCATCTCAGTACCAGAAAAGTCAAAGAAGATGCTATTTGAATGACCCTGCCCACCTCATGGCATGAGCTAACAGCAAGGGAAGGGCTGCGTCTACAAACCAGATTCCAGGAACTAGTACAGAAAAAAAAAAAACCACAATAAAATTGGCCATCTTCTAGTCACTTAACAAGCTAGGCTAACTTCATCTCTGATGTCATTCCTGTGACTCAAATCAAAGAGAAATTTGGCCTGAGATGCCTTTTGTCATTATGTGCTGCTTAGAAGAGGGTGATCTGCTTGGAGCAGAGGTGATCCTGAAGCATTTTTTTACTTAACTGCGCTGTTGCATTTGAAGAATGCCGTCAGGCTATCCAAAAATGCTGAACTCGAGGTGCACAGAGCTTTAATCAAAATGGGGTAATGCATGCATTGGGAATGCATTCCCAGTGCATTCATGCTTGTCCTCAAAGAGTCTGGTCTTGCACATTCCTTGGTTAGTCTCAGTTTATGTTGTTATACCCAACCCTGCCTCAGTGCAGGGCACGGATGCTAGCTGAGAGGTGGTATCTCGGGGTCCTGATATCTCGGAGTCTCAAACCCTGCGTCTTCTTGGTCCGTCAGAAGAATTGCCTCATCTGCAGGGGTGGTTGGGCTGTGGGACACGCTCTTGTTGGGGGGTGGTTGGGAGGGCTCCATCCTTCATGGAGACCTGCAGTATTCTGTATGGAAATATGGGAAAAGTTGAGATTCCCTGGATTAGTGTTTCTAGAAAACTAGTACTGGTAACAAAAGTGCTCTGTGTTGTTTCATTCCTTTCTAGAACTGCCTTTCTAGTGGCTGCAGGGATGGATGTGGTTACAGCAGACGGAGGAAAATACATTGAGACGTGTGCTTATCTATCAATCATACCAGCTGTTTCTGGCATGCAGCAACTAGCTGACCACAGTTAAGGAAAGGAGGATGTAATCAGTTAGCAAAGGCACTCCTTTCTCAGCAAGGACGATAAGGATTATTGGCAAACCCACAGAGAGTTACGGGAATAGAGGAATTGGTGTGCTGTAGTCACTTCCTATCACTCGGGAGTCCCTGTGTTCAGAGCATTGTGTTTGCTTTCCTAGTACGGATCTCGGGGTTGTCTACATTAGTTCAGATGTCTAAGAGCACTCGCCCTGTTTCAGCACACAGAAAGCTTGCTCAGAGAGGTTGCCACCATCGTCGTTTTTTATCTCACTTTGGGAGAAGGATTCAGATTGGCCGTGAGCAGGAAGAGAGATTCTTTACCACAGCTTTACACCAACAAAACACCTTGCTGCAGAGATATTTGCAAAAACAGGCATGACTTAATCAATTCAGCAAAGAGGCATATGCCAACAGAAACACTCTTTTGCCAACACAAACCGTGCTGCCACTAGAGGAGTATCGGCAATCCCACTCTTGTCAGCATGGGGCCTCCGCTTCACTGATTAGGTGCTGTACAGGCAGGCAGCGCAGGAGGTTCCCAGCCAGTGAGATCACTCAGGGCTTTGCACCTCAGTGCTGAGATGAGCCCCGGCTCCCTCATCTCAAGAGGAAGCAACGGCCATTCAGCTGCACCTGTATCAACAGAGAATTTATATAAACTGGAGGTGAGCTCCTGAATGTGCAGCTGGTTGCTGTCGCAGTCTGATGGGAAACTTGTCTGTCAGGTTGTATATGGTCAACACAGGTCTTGATGATACCACAGGAGTATCTGGTGTCTTCTCAGAGGTCTTGCCAGCCAGCTCAGGGAGGGCTTCCGCTGCAGCCCTGCATGCAACTAATTGAAGCCTAGCACTGAGGTTAGGAGAATGCTACTAGATCAAAGCTTCCTTACCAGGAAGGCTGGAGAGCCTGGACAAGGATGAGGAAGATTCGATGCCAAAAAGCAGTGTGTCACCCTGCTGTCAGCATTTCAGGTCTAAATATGGGACTGGTAAAAGCAGGGGAGGCAAAAGTTTGAATGCTACCTGCACTGCATCCTGTTTAGTCTAGATTTACGAGAGCTTTGGGGATATGGGAATCAAATGTCCACAGAAGGAAAGAAAGAATTCTGCTTTTTCTAGATGTATTGGTTGGGGATGTGTATGTGAAATTGATCTCTAATACGAATGCCCAACAGACAGCCATTGGAGACAGAATGACTTTGTTCTGGATGGGTTTGCAAATATCTGTGTATATTTTTAAGACTTACCACTGTAGGAGACCCAAGATGATCTGTGATTTCTGCAGTCTCATCGGAGAGAGCAAGTGAGTGATTCCATGCAGTAGAGGCATACAGCCCATGAGTCACAGCCCTGAGTCACAGCATTGGGACACTTCAGCATTCAGAAACACTAGTAGTGACAGAAATCAGGATGATGAGCAAGCAGCTGTTACTCATTCTCAGCTGGACACCGTAAGCATGTTTGTACCAGTCAGTGTGGCTCTGGCTCTTCTTTGTCTCTTGCAGACCTGCAGTCATCTGGATAGCATGGTGACATAGCTCACTTAACATTTGCCTGTGGGCAAGAGATGATCAAGTCTAGTCTCTGGCTCACAGACTGTCCTGCTTGACTCTATTAGTTTCAGCATAGAGCTATCATGGCAATTTTCACTTTAGATTACTTCCTTCATCTCTGGAGATCAGAGATCAAATGTGTTCAAACATGAACACATTGATCATCACACAGGGTTAGAAAGTATCTGTATCCTTATTTATAGCTGGGGGGGGCTGAGGCACTAAGCAGGTTGGCAACTTGCTTTTAGTGACAAAGGAGATTTGTAGTATAGCCAGGACAAAACACAGGAGCCTTAACTACCTCTCTTAATCTCTAACCACTGAACCGTACGCTCCATTGCGTTCATCGCTTCCTCGTGAGGTGGCAGTTTGGATGAGAACAAGTGCCCAGGAAGTCGCCCTGTTTATTCTGTCTCGGCCTCTTAATGCCTGTGGAACTTTTTTATTGAATTATTTTCATGGCCATCAGCTTTGGTGCGGGAAATGATTCCAAGAGACAAAGACTTGGTTGTGTGTGTGCACGTGCGTGTGTGGTTGAGAGAAAGGAAGAATAAAAAATCCATTTCCAGATGGTTGAAAGGATGCACAGCACTTTGCTATTGGCAAAAACAACCTCTTTCATTTTCCGGATGTGTCACAGAATTGCAGCTGGAAAAAAACAGGCAGAAAGGGAGGCAGTGGGGTAAAAATTACTAATGAAAAATAACCCAGCCGATATTTGAAAATCTAAGCGCTTCATTTTTATTTAAACAGGGGGGGAAATGTGCTTGCTGAGGAGGATCTGTGTAGAGCAGGTTCAAATATGTATCCTCTCATTTTCTTGTTAGCTTCTTTCCTTTGCATTCCCAACTGTAGCCTCACAGGAAATTCAGTCCCTGGCAAGCTTTAGCTCCAGACAGGAAACGTTCTGAGGAGTTTCTTCCATACAGGTACTATATTTGCTTGGAGGGATAACATGGTGGAGATATTCACCACGGCTGGATTTAACTCGCAGGATATTATACATATTGGTGGAGTTGCTGGGAGTGATCTCTGTCTGCAGCCACCAGCATGCCATGTTTAAACAAATCATGCTGCTCTGCCTGCCTGTGGGAAGATTTGCATCATGTTTGGGCCAGATTCTCCTTCCCCTGACAGCAGCACGGCCCAATTTATGTCAAAGATATATGCTGATGTCAGAGGGTATCAGAATCAGGCCCGCGCAGCAGGTTTTTGTCACACAACAAACTTGGTCTCATGCTATTTGCATGTACAGTTATTTGCAAACTTATTTGCATGTACAGATATTTGCAAACAAAGATATTTTGATAAGAGGAGTGACTGTGAGGGGTGCAGGTTTATGCTGTGTGCGCAGGTGAAGGCAAGTCTTTGCTCTTGTCTTTGCTTTCTGAGGGGACCAAACATTGCGTTGGATGCGCTGTAGCAGCACATCACCTTTCAGACGAGTGGGAGGTACTGAGCGTGATCAGCTAAAACGCAAGCTTCCCACACCCCTTGGGGCTCGCTTGGGACGCTTTCCCACCTTTCTCTGCAAGTTCAGAGCAGGCCTGTTCCGCTTATTAGTCCAGAGGAGATCACAGCAGTCTGAAAAACAAGTGCTATCTCCCTCGGCCGCTTCGTTAGCTAACATCAGCGTCATCAGTGAACAGTGATGCAGTGGGCTCAATATTTCTTGATGCACCCAAGAGAAATATCCCTTCCTTACCAAAACATGTGAGCGCTCGCCAGTCTTTAATGCAGTTCTCAGGATACAAGGTGTGTAGAGAAAAGGCTGATCAGTCTGAATCATTGTCTCCCAGGAGAAACGTGAGGGATTAAGTAAATGGCTGGGAACAATCCTGTGCTGGCAAGGAAGTGGACTGCATGACCTGTCTCAGAGATCTATGATTCACTGCAAATACAGAGAATGAGCAGGAAAATGTGTAGTAACATGCAGTGGT
Organism: Larus michahellis; assembly: GCF_964199755.1. NCBI lineage: Eukaryota > Metazoa > Chordata > Aves > Charadriiformes > Laridae > Larus > Larus michahellis. The sequence continues at coordinate 36,341,647 of NC_133898.1, forward strand.
ACCTTGCCTGCTATTACAGCGCAGCCTCCAGCCAGAGACAACCCGACCGTGTTTACAGGTGTGCTCTGGGAACAGGCTTTTTCTGTGGGGAGCCATGAAAGACAGAAGAATGCCTTCAAAGCCTTAGAGGTCTCTGTGCCGCCCTGCTAAGCCGTGGAAATGTAACTGCGTGTGCAGTGCTGAAGCACGGATTTTTTTAAATTATTTTTTTTTGGTTCTGGGGCAGGAAGCGCAAGTGCAGATCCTCCCACTTAATGCTATGGGGGGAAGAAAAGATTCACAGACTCCCCTGCAGTGTTAGTGAAAATGCAGCTTTGGCCTTTAGTGCCCTTTGTTACATAAACACAAGTAGCGTAGACATATTAATCACCCTGCCATTGAGGGAGGAACAGAGCAGCAACCTCAAATGCCACCCACTCCCCATTCTCGCTCCCATTTGATGTTGCTATTTTAAGCTACACATTATTTCCTGCTGTGATTTTATTTTTTTTACCCAGCTTCTAATTCTGGCTCTGAGGTAAGCTGTGACATACGTATCCCTCCTCTCCCCCTCCCCGCCTTCCTCCTCCCCCTGCACCCACGTCCTCTTTATCGCTGTCTTTTAGAAATTTTCTCTCCGTGTCTCGTAAACAGCCGGGTCCCGGAGGTTAGTTATTGACTGCCCGGAAAAAAAACCAACCAAAAAGACTGATCTTCCTGCTTTTGGACTTCAGCGCAAATGCTATCGGGGCCACAGTTTGCAGGGCAGATTGCTTTAAAAGTGCTATTCCCCTGCTCCCCCCTCCTCAGAGCGGTTAGTGGTGTAGAGAGGATGGTCTGGCGGGGAAGGAAGGCTGGTGCTCAGCAGCTAATGATGGGCCATGGTGGGTGTACTCATCTGATAGGAAGGGTATTGCACTGGTGGCACGCGCTTTGTTGTGCAGGGGAGACAGTACAGAGCTCAGCTACTCTCCAAGGAGTTTCTCTCCTGAGCCTGCTTCTGTGTAAAGGCAATCTAAAGGATTTCTAGCCCCCAAGTAGTTTCTCCCACAGGCAACTGCCTCATCCTGCCTGTGCCAGGGCACAGCTTGTGTCTGCCTGGTTCTGCTGCAGCCACGTGTCTCCTGTGGCTTTCGGCTGCAACGGGGTCAGCCCTGAGGAAGGCTGTAAGTGCGTCAGTCTGGGGCAGAAGAAGAATGGAGCCTGCAGTCCCAGGAAGGGCCCGGTGCACCAGGCAGCATTGGCTCTTTCCCTGCGTGAGTGAGTGGCTGAGCACTGATAAGAGCTCTGCCAAGGTAAGTTTGAGCCCTAGGAGGAAATTTGAGGCCTGTTTCTGCACCGCAATTGAGGAACATTACAGGTTTATCCTCTTCCACACCCACTCGCCCCTTCCCTCCCTGCCAAGCAACCCGTCCTGAAAATCTCCTCTGCCTGGATGTTTGCTGCCACAGACGCATCCCCGCTAGCATAAGAGAGCAGGCTGGGTGGCGGCAGGCTGCCGGCAAAACCCCGGGCCTTGCTTCTACATCCAAGGAAACAGAGGTCTGGGCTGCCCTCAGCCAGCCCTGGTGTATATATTTCACACAAACAATCTCACGCCTTTCCCTTCCTGTGAATTGCTTTCGGAGCTGCTGCACGTGGCTCTTCTCTGCCTGGTACGAGCAATAGCTGTAGGAAATCCCAGGCTGGGCGTCTATGTGTTCTTCATCCTCCTCTTCCCCAGACAGGGATTCCAGTTATGCCCTTTCTGAGGTTCCCGGAGAGTGGGAGAGGCAGAGAGAGCAAGAGCGAGAAGCCCTTTGCCAAGTGGTTTAATGTTAGTCACAGCTGCTGGAAGTCTTTGCTGTGCTCTCACCAAGACCGTTATTTTTTATTTTCACAGCTCGGTTTCCATGCAAGTCCCTAGAGAAGGCTGAGGAGTCACATCCCTTCCCAAGAGCGGGCTACACACGAGCTTTGCACATTTGCGCACTTTGCCGTTTGTTTTGAAGCGGCGAGGAGAGGACACCAGCCCGTAGAGCTGGGCGGCTGTCCTATTGCAGGCCAAACCGCGGCTCTCAAATCCTTGCCTGCAAAGAGCTTGCAGCTGAATCGAGCGAGCTAATTTCCAGTGGATGGGAGGGAGGGGAAAGAGCCAGGCTCACGAACTGGGAGTGATCACACCAGAATGAAATGACTGTTTTTCCAGCATACTGTGTCCCCATGGGCAGCTCTTTTAAAAGTTATTGTGGAGTAACTTCTCCCACAACAGCAACGCTGGAGAATTTCCCCCTCGAGACAAGACCTCAGAAAGGACTCGAGTAAATTGGCTTCACAGAAAATCACCCTGCTCTCGGGTGTCACACCCAGTGCTGCGCAGCGGGAGCCAGCCAGAAGCCTGAGAGGCGTTTGGTGTCCTGGGGAAAATGCGTTGGATGAGGACAGCTCCCCAGAGACCAATGTCCACATGACAGCCACTACTGCCATCCTGGCTGGCACAGACCCACAGCACCTTGGTGGGGGTCCATGCAGTGGAGGGAAGAGCTGACTGGGCACGGGGCCTCAGCGGGGGCTCAGAATTCAGTTTATGCTGAGTGTTGCCTGCTTGCTGGGACCATCCACCAGAGACCAATGCTGGTATCGGCTCTGGTGGTCACTGTAACAATAGAAGTACCGGGAAGGAGCCTGTGGTTTACAGATAAAATGGCTGTGGGGTAGGGGTGGCTTAGGGGCACTGGCGCAATAGGCCATATGTGTCATGGCATTTGAGGTATGTGATAAATAATCCATCTTCAAGTTTGGTCAGGCTGAGTAATGCAAAAACAACAACAACAACAACAAAGAAGTTAAAAAGCCCAATCAATTCTGAATACCCACAGTTCAGCATCTGGGAATGGCACAAGATGGCAGAGATTTCATGGCTTGTGGACTAGCTGATACTGTCCGTGCAACCCCAAAGCCTTTCTTTCCTTGCAGAGCTGGCCTTTATGATCAGTCTTGCTGGCTACTTGCTCCCTGGCATAGTAGCACCCAGAGAGGCCCAGCTCACGTGAGGCAGATCTGGCAGGAACCCTGACTGCCTGGAGAGCCCCCTTGCTGCTGGCCTGCCATTGTTCCTTGTCCTGGCAGCTCAACCGTAGCTCATCTAGGTCAAGAGAGGTGGCTCAGGACGAGGTTCCTTGCGAGCTCCAATGAGATCTGCTCCTCCCAGGGCCCTTCAGCTGGGCTTGCTCTTTTTTCTCCTTCCACACACGGTTTAAAAGCTGTGTTTGTAAACACCAGTCTCCGACTCGCTGCCTCCAGGGCTCTGGGCGGAAGGCCAGGGAGGGATCTAAGAGACGGCAGACAGTTTTAAGAGGCTGTGGCGTCCGATTGCCGCCACGGAGAGGACACGCCTTGCAGTTAATAGCGATGGTGGCAGGAGTCACCTACAGTACCAGCAGGTCTCAGCACTATTTCATGGCTCCCTGGGGCTGAGCTTGGGTTTTACTGAAATGACCTCTTCACATGCCAAGGTAAATTCTGGGTCTCTTGAGCCAGTTCCGCCAGAATCAGTGGGGAGTTAGGCTGCGTTGCCTCAAATGATCAGTGCCCTGTGAGGACAAACACGACAGTGGGCATGTGTTTGCATTTGACACGGTGCTGGTTAAATATTCACTCTGTTCAACTTCTCCTTCCCATAGATCGCTCCAGAGAGCTTGGCCACGTACATGGGCTTGGGCACTCCCATCTTACTGGGGAGACAAGGGCCTGCTGTGGCATAGCGCCTGCTCGCTGAACACAAGCCGGATGGCCAACACTCTGAGGTGCTGGTGAGGAGGGTCTGCCCATGCCTCCCAGGCTCCCTTTGCCTTAATCCTTTTGAAAATTGGTTTACAAGTGCCATTGTTTGTCACTGTGACATTGTGTAGCAGTGACAAAGCTGTACCGCTGAGGGAAGGCTAGAACTGGTGAGAGATAGAGCTGGGCCCACCTCTTCCCACCAGCTGCGGCGCTTGGTGGGCAAAGGAGGCAAGGAGATGTCTTCACCCAAGCACAAGTCTGAGCCTGTCCGTATGTCCAGAATTGCTTCTGTCCACACAGTTTACCAGCAGGCACATTCATACCTAGATTTAGCTGGAGCTGCAAAGCTCTCGGGAGGCGAGCGCCAGGTCTGGGCAGAGCGGGGAGCAGCCTGAGCACACATGGAAATCTAGTACAGAGCCACAGCTGGGAAGCAGCTAGTAGTTCGGCCAGGCTGTGCGTTGGCTGTAGGGTTGGCCTGTCTATACCTGAGCTCACGCCGCACTGCACAGGGCCTGGAGCTGGGAGGGCTCCTTGCTTTCCCCACGTGGGTAACTCTGCACAGGACTCCCACGGCTTCACACTGTGTGTGATGGCTTGTACCTGGCTTACACATTACAGCTGTGAAAGGACTTCATTGCTCCGGTGGGAGCAATGTGGGATGTCAGGCCTGCCTGGTGGGGCTGAGAGAGGAAGAGAAAAGCCGGTGGCTCCTTTAAGGGAGGAAGCTGACAGGACTGCAGGGAAGGAGCTCTGGAAGCTGTGTTTTTCTCTCAGCGCCTCAGGGGCTGGTTACTAAATTTGGTTACTGGGCTTAAATAATGCAGCGTGGCAGAGCCCAGTGGGTTTGAACATTGTCATATCCACATAATCCTCTCCTAGGTGGCTGAGATCTCTTGTTCTCTGCTGCTGCTATCTGCACAGGAGCTTGAATGTGATGTGAAACATCGTCTTAAATAATTATAAAACTAGCAGAGAAGAGCCAAAGCTGCAAAGTTCCATCTATTTCCACTGTGCTCTGTCTATCTATGTAATTTCTAAGGTGCCAATCACCAAAGTATCCAAGCACTGTCTAATCTGGATCCGAGTTCCCTTGGTGCTCACAGAGGCTTGAATCTTAGCATTTTATGTGAGCCCATCTCTAATTAGCAAGCGTAGGGACAGCGCTGCATACTGTGAGCAGAGAAGCCTCCTATTGCTTTATGATTTACTGACCAAAAGCCTGTTGGGTTGGAGGAGTCAGGACATCACGGTCACTCTTGGCCTGGGAAGCATTAAATCCTCTTCCTGTTATTCCAGGGAAGGTAAGGCAGGTTTACCAAGGGAGAGCAGGGAGCCATAGTCTGCTGGCCAGTGTGTTGTCTACCTTCCAGGTCACACAATGTGGAAGTAGGGGCGGATCTGTACAACCTGCACAGTCTGTGCATCAAGGCTGCATCCAGTGCTGGGGCAGGAAGAGAGAAGGCCCTCTGCCACCCCTCGCTGCAGATCCAAGCCTTCCCATGCAGAGACAAGGGAGAAGCACAAGAGCCAGTGGCCTGGCTTTGCACCACGCAGGGGAAAGGGGAAGAAAACAATGCACTCAGCTGACCTCTCAGCTGACCTACTGCCCCATGTTTTCTGCAGACTTTGTGAAACGGATTAAAACCTGCCAGATTTTAATCCACTCACGGCTAACACAGTGAGTGTTAACGGTGGCAAACGGACTCACTGAACAACTCCATACACCTGGAGTGAAGTCAGATTAAACTGCATTACCAGGGAAACAGTATTTGTTTCTAGTGAGAACCTGCCAGGTTCAGGCAATGCCGTAGCAGTGTAATTAGTTTGGGTCCATCAGGCTGCACTTAGGAGAAGGGTCTCTCTCAGCCTCTGCCCACAGTCTCATTGATTTGACATGACACTTGACAGCAGGTTTTCATGGCAGAGGATACTCAGCAGTTACTGGGAGAGCGCCTTTCCAAATCCTGCTTGTAAGCATCACATTTTGATCCTTACAAAAAGTGCAGGTCCTCCCCACCCTCCCCCATCGATCAGCCCTATCCTCCTTCCCCTGCAACTGCTGGAGTATTTTTAGTGACATTGAATAAATACATGTTAAATCTTTCTCCATTAGTGACATGTCAGAAATTAAAATGGCATTAGCTTAAAGCCTGCAGCAAAGCTAGCTTCATCTAGGGCACTCGCACATGGTTGCCCAAAAGGCTGGGAACAACGGTACCAGCATCGCTTTTCCTTCAATCCATTCATATTCTCTGCACGCCCTTTCTGCTCTTCGTCCAGAAATACTAATGCCACCTTCTTCTGCTGTTTACTCACCAACTATCCCAAACTGTATGCCTAGGAAGAGTCTCCAGGTTACAAAGTTTCATCCTCTCCCGTGACATGTTCGACATGTCCTCTCCAGACATCATGTCAGAGATTTCTCAAGCCCCATTGTAAAAAGCCCTTGGACTTTTTTTGTCCCTTGCTAAGGCCACTGTATAGCAACTCCAAAACTGCTTCCATAGCTAGGACTTGGCAAGTAAGTACCTGAATATATCCATAACTACATTTTCCGTCTGTACCCAGAACTGCCTTCTTCTTCCACATGATCTCCACTCTTCCACATGTTGGCTCCTCAGCTAAACTTCATGTCTGACTCTAAGCCGTGCCCTCTCTGCCAGTCACCCCACTCCTTTGTTTCAAGCCTTGTTTCTCCCTAGATATCCTGCCTCTCTCACACTGCTTCTGTTGCTTCACCTTTCCCCTGCCTTATGCTTTCCCTTGCCTTATGCTTCCTCCGCCCTTCTCCTGACTACCCATCCTGTCCCCTTCCTTCTCTGTTCCCCTTTTCAGTCTACTCTGCCTCCCAGTCTAATCCATCTTCTTCAGTCAGAGATGGGCATCTCTGGTGATTCAGGCAAACGGCTTGTATCTTCTCCGAGTTGCCCAAGGCAGGATCACACTCCCCTTTGATACTGCTCCTTCAGGTACCTGGTATGGATCAGCTTGGCATTCAGAGCTTGAGGAAAAGTCTACACAGAGCTCACAGCCTGTGCAGCTTAACAGGAGGAGATTGGCTCAGAAACTCTGCCACAAAGGAGCAGTGGATAATGGATGAGGTGAAGCTTGAGGTGGAAGACAGTGAAATGCTACAGCTATCAAGCAAGCCAAAATATTTATTGCTGTGAATTGCAGGGTGACTGATTGTGCAGGGTAGGGAAAAGCTGCCATTAAGGAAGAGGGAAATTGCAAAACAAACATCCCCTTTGGATATTTAGTAGCACGCCCAAAAGATTAACATTGATTATATCTCCCTATTAAGAAGCAAGATACTATGCTGCTTTAATTAACTAGGTGGGTTCTCAATCCTCAATTGCCTCTTTGCAAGTATCAGGTGAAACATCAGGGCTGGTGTTCCCAGTGGCATGAAGTTAGGCTCTTCTGGTTAGCAGGCTAATCCTGAGGCCCTGCTCTTCAAAGGTATTTAGGTTTTAGGCAGCTGATGTTATTTAGGTGCTTAAATCTTTTAAGGCTCTGAGCCTTAGGAGGTAAGAGGGTGGCTACGAAACTCCAGATTGCCTCGTTCAAGTCTAGTCTATGTCAGTCCTGATGGATAAATGTTACTGTTAGGGATCTGCATAATGTCAAATCTCTCTCTGAGGCTGGGTCATTCTGCAGTTGTCTGATGTAGCCACTTTTTCCCCTTTGTTTCTGAAGGACGGGGTGATAGCCGGTGTCATACTCCTGCTAATGGTTTTGACAGACCTGTGCGGAACTCAGGTTGTTTTATAGCTATTAATCCATTCAGACAAGCCAGGCTGCTGCTTGATGGGTGTTTTGTTTCACTCGGGGAACGGTGGGGAGAGCACGGGGAGAACTGGTGCCTTTCCCAGACTTGCACAATGGCAGGGTTAGAATTGGGCCCTGTGCAGTTACAGTTACTCTGAGTCGCAAGTGTTAATGGCTGGGCTGCCCACTTTTTATTGTAGCCATGGAAGGAGGTGCAGAGAGCAAATGGCTGACACGGTTTGGATGTGATGGAGATGCTGTCAGATTTTAGCAGTTCAGTGACGTTTTCATAACACTTCCTGAAGTCACAGCTTTCCCAACACTTGGCAATAGGTAAGGGTTATGCACAGGTAAGGATTTCTCTTTCATGGTGCAAGAAGTCTATGGAGACAGGAGCAGGAAGGAGAGATTGGAGAGATTGCTTCCTCCACCACCCTCCTGCTTAATTACCTGCCAGAAGAATGACATTGAACTCAGACCCTTACTCCAGGTCAAAGGCTTCCCAGAGGGAACGGAAGTTATCTTAGTGATGGAATAGACTCCTTCCCCAGACTTGCAACCAATCCTTTATTAAGGATCCTCCCCTCTTTCCCAGTTCAGCACCTTTAATCTCCCTGGAGTCAAGCCAAGCTCCTCAGATCTAGGAAAGCAAAGGGACCAGGTTTCCATAGTGAATCTTTGAACCAGGAGAAACAGCAGCTCTGATACTCAAGCTCTTACCATCATTTTACACCAAAAACATTCTGCCATCAGCCTGGCGAGACAAGCTTGTGGGGGAAACCGGGCTGTGTCCTTTCTGCCTCGTGCACCTCATTAAAGAACAGTGGGCAGTTTGGCTGGAGATTCTTCAAGCAGGATGGGGCTGGGTCACACCCTAACTACCTGGAGGCAACAAAAAGCCTGAAGTGCTATCAGCTTTTCTTACGTTTCCTGGGTTGCTGTACTTCTCCCAACCATCAGAGTGTGGTGTCCAGTGGCTCCCACCAGTCCAGTTCTACATAGCTCACAAATACAGTAGAGAAAAGGGCAGCTACAGGGCCTGCTCTTATACTGGGAGGTCTTCTCAGATGAGGAAGAGTCTTGAGGTTCCAGCAGTGCATGGAGGATGCCAAAACTGGAGCACTATTTACTTAGGGGTGATAAGTCCCCACTGTGTGAGGGTCAATTCTTGTAGGAAAGTTTTAGACTGGGGTAGGAGCTTTGAGTCCACCTACATCATGCCCAGGTTTTGCCAGGCTGTGTTACACTGCTTGCGCAGTAGGGGCAAGAACTGAATGTTTTAAAAGCCATTGAAAAGCATGTCAGGTTATTCCCATGTGTTTATCTTTGTGGAGTTATGGAGACAAGCGGGATTTCGTAGCTGCCTTTCCAGTCTGCACCACTACAGTACCATACAGAGCTGGCTTGCTGTGTGCTCTTATGGCTGTGAAGGCACAATGCAGCTGGGCAGCATCACTTCATGGTTCTCATGCACTAGGTCAGTGGGGGTCTGCTGAGTAAAGAGAGCACCTGAGATGTGACTAAAACCTTGTGACTTTTGTCCTCAGAATGGCCAAAGCAAGGAATGCTTTAGCAAGTTGCTCTAGCAGATTTTGTACCTTGGTGCATCTGGTTGGGGTGTGTGTATGTGTGGTGGATGTTGTCTTTTGCTGCTGTTGTGGGCAGAAGAAAGCAGCGCTTGCCTGAAGAGTTCAGGTAAGGCTGCTGGGGAAAGCCATCATAGGGGGGAAGACTCTAGTTTGTTGAGGAACAAGTAATAAAGGGAGCTGGCATGAACAGAGGTGCCTAAAGCCTTTTTATTCTATACAAAAAGCACCCAACGCCTTGCTCCCTGGGGAAGAGCTCCAAGGTAGTTGTCAGTCTGGCTGGCCCCTGCCCTTTAATCTGAACGTGCCCAAATGGGCCAGGGGCTTTATTTTTGTATTATTGTATTGTCTTCCTCCCACTCACTTGTGCTTTCCTCTCAGATGGAAGCTTCTGGTTGTTTCTCTGTTTGCATTTCACTCTCTCTAGGGTCGTGTCTGATGTGCTGAGAAAATAACGTGTGAGACCACCTGAGTTCTACTCGGTAGCAAATTAGATTTTTAGCAGGGAACGTTCACCAGGCAAATGCAAGGTACAGTGTAAAAAGAGGCTGTTAATTCCTTATATTTCTCAGCATCATAAAGACGAAGATATTTGATACTTCCTTCACGATAAAGCTATTGGCCATATTTACTTTGTTCTCTGTTCTCATGTGACATGCTTTATCTGGCAACTTCCAAGAACCTCGCCAGTGTAATTTACATAAATAAATCTCACATTGCTCCTGTGCAATAGGCATTTTTGTCCATTTTGCAGTTTGGGGGCTAAGGCATTTAAAAGTGGATTGACTTTTGCAGAACTACAGAATAATCCGGCCGTAAGAAAGAGAACAAAAACCTCACAGTCCTGCCTTCAGTGCCTTCATTAATGGAGTGTTCTCCACTTCTAGTTAATCAGCAGTTTGATTTTCCTTCAGGTCATGATCATAAAAGGATCCAATTATCACGTTAAACACATATAATTAAAGTGCCTGCCTAGGTAGAGATCTTCACCAGAATGCTCCAGCCACTGTACAGGTGGGTAGGATGCTGCTCTGTTGAAAATTATGAGACTCAGAGAGATTAAGAAATGTGACCAAGGATTTGGAAAATGAAAGCTCACCCTGTAATAGAGAAATTTTGAATTCTTATGGCCCCATTCTGAGTCTTAGACAACATTGTTTCCCTAGGGGTTTTGGTTGTTTTTTTCCGATTGGTCCCTCTTCCCCCTCCATGCCCCCAGTTTCCTAAGGTTTGGGGGGAGGAGGAGACACTCTCTAGGCAATCTGCACACCTGCTAGCTGGTCACCACAGAAGTGAGTTGGTGACTGGAGTGGTTTTAATATGGACCAGGCTGGCCAGCTTGGCTGTGTCCTGGAGTTTGGGGAACACAGATTCACTTAACTTTTTTTTTTTTTTCTTTCTCCGCTCTCTAGTAGCTTATGCTGTCGAAATAGCTTATCACCCCATTTCAATAAGGGAGAAGAAACAGTTGCAAGTGGCACAGAAGTTGGGAATGACTGTGATTGTCTTAAGTGCCTTTCCTGGAAAAATCCCTTTCTGCCATTGGTGGTCTGAAGATACTGGTACACTAGGACTGCAGTGTTTCCAGTAACCCAGCAGGATTTGGTGGGTGGAGGAAGGGGAAGGAACTCAGTGAGCCGTGACAATGGGAAAATCTTGGCAGGGGCTTGCACGCGCAGCCTTGAAACTGGCCTCAATGTCCCAACTGTTACAAGAAGGGATCGCTCCAAAGTGAGAAAAGCTCAGAGAACGGTCTGTGAAGGCAACCATAAAACCGGAACCCTGGCTCTCTGTGTTTGGCTGAGGCCTTGGGGAAGAACGAGGAGACAGCGTAGCCCACGCTCCCCCTAGGCTCAATGCTACCACCCTACTGTTGTGACAGGAAGCCTGGGGATACCCCTTCCCCACCGACGGAGAAGGGGTTCGAAATGTTTTTGGTGGCTCTAAAAGGGGCACCAGTGTTGTTCTAGTCGAGCACGGGGTTCCTTCAGGCGGCCCCGTTTGGAGGTGACGGTGCTGAGCAGGGGGTGAGGGCTGGAGGCTCCAGAGCCCCCTGCGGACACCCGGGTGACGGCTGGGCTGCAGCCTCTGCCCCGGGCCGCCGCAGGGCACAGCCCCGCCGAGACGCGCCCCGCCGACGCCGCCGTCGCCCCGCCACCAAGCGAGACAGCGGCTCCCCGCGGGGGCGCGGGGTGCCCGGCGGCGGCCTCAGCGCCCCGGGGCGGGCAGGGGCCGGGGCGGGAGGCCGCGCCCCGCCGGCCGTTAGGGCCGTTGCGCGGGCCCGGTCGGCCGTTGGTGCGCGCGCCGCTGCTGCCCCCTGCCGGGCACGGGGTGGCGCCGCCTCGGGAGCCCCGCTGAGGGGAAGGGCCCGGCGGGCGGGCCGGGTGGCGGCCCCCGGCCTGTGGGGACGGAGGAGGGCGGGCCAGGGGCCTCAGGAAGGCTTCTTTTTTTTTTTTAATTTTTTTTTTTTTTTATTTTGACAGGGGGAAATGTCTCCCTGTCGAGGTTAAAGGCTGAGCAAGGCTTCCCTGGCCGGCGGTCAGGGCAGGCTGCGCCCTCCTTCCTGACCCCTCAGCTCTTAGAGCCCTCTTGGCTTGTCCGAGCCCCTGCTGCAGAGCGGGTTTGCAGATGCTTTCAGTTACAGAGCGCCTTGACTGCCGGTGCCTGTGTATGACTCTATCCCTGCAGCAGTTCCTGCAGTGCTATCTAGGAGTGGGTCATTTCCTTTTGACTCAGCAGCATCAGTCATGGAGTATATTGCTCTGGCTTTTGGCTCAGATCTTCAGATGTAAAGACATACTCTCCCGCTCACGCATGGGCTGTGGACAGCTTGGCAACAAGCCTTGGGCTTTGGATGTGAAGGCCCCTTCACACCCATCAGGCACTAACTGCAGCTGGCAGGGTGCTGTTCCCCAGCCTTCTTGGTGGGCATTATATATCCCCTGTTGATTTGAAGGTGCCAGCATGGCTCATGGGCCAGGCAAGTCAGCTTCAGGGTGCCGCCGAGCAGGCTTTCTGAATTCAGACTGCCCTGCTAGCATGGAAGATCTGCCGCACAGAGCGACGGGCATTTGTGAGTGTCCCAGCATTGCACACCGCACAGAGTCAAGTCTTAAGGCAGCGAGTTTTAGCTCATGCTGATTCAGATGCCTCTGGTACAATGAAACATGACCTAAATCCAGATATTCTCCAGACTGTTTAAAGGCTGTCCCCTGCACCTAAGATGTGCACAATATATTGTTTTATATGAACAAGTACATGATACAATTTATATGGACAAGTTTTTATGAATGAAAGTTTTCTCTTTTTTTTTACAGCATGGGATTTTGACTTTGTAGCTCAGGCTCTTTCCTGTAAAAGTCAAGACCAGCTACTGCTCATGTTCCACCGCTGAAGCAAGATGACTGAGTGGACAGAAGATGCTGTCCTACCCATGGATAAACAGGAGTGGTCTGAAGGCTAAGCCTGTAAATAAATACTCTATGCCTCCACATGACTTGCCTGGAGTAGTTTTAGAGAAAAAACAGCTATGTTTTACATAGCTGTTTTACATTTACATTACAAAGTGTACTTTGTAATTTAGGACACACTCGAAGTCCTATATGTACTACAGGAATGGCCTCACAATTGCTGTGCCAATCCCGTCGTCCCTGTGTGACCTGTTTGCCTCTGCAAAATGACATTGTGTGACTGACGTCAGGCAGACAGGACGGAGCAATGGCTTCCAGCTCTGAAGAGCTGTTGGTGTTGTTGACTGTGAGGAGAACGTAGAGCTGGTGGTTCAGTCTCCCTTCAGGCAAGGTGGACACGAGGTGCCTCAGTCACAAGGGAGTCCAGGGCTTCACAATGTTCCTGGGATCTGCTAGATCACGTGGACCATACACGAGACAGTGTTGGAGATTCACAGCAAACCTCAAAAGCAAAGGCAATCTGCGGACAAACACTTCTAAGCTTGGACAAATACACACTCCAGTTGTGAAAATTAATGTGAAAATTACCCCCAAATGTTTTCAGTTATTCAGAATAAAATTGCAGTATCTGAGAGGGTAGAAATTCAAGGTTAACCTGGAAAGAAGGAATGAAGACACTTGAAAGTAAGGACTGCTAATGGCTAGTCAACCAGCAACATAAACAGCTATCCACCACACTTTTGCCAAGAAATCCTTCCTAAGCAGACCAAAGTTGATACTTGTAAGTATACGGTATAAGTGCATAATATTCTACATAAATATATAGATAGTATATAAGTATATATAGATACTATATGTGCACATGATAGGATTTTAGGGTTATGTCTGTATCAGCAAATGTTGTGGGGCACTACAACTCCATCATCTATGAAATTAATAGCTGATTCCTGTTAAGTTATTATTGCCATGGTTTTGGCCTGTGCCAGTTAACACTCTTCCAAACGATTCCCAGGCATGGCTGAGGGAGTTAGTGTGGGCCAGGGGCCGTTCCCAACAACCACTTGGATCCAAATGCCTTGCTGGAAGGATAAAAGTGTTTAATGTTATGGGTGCAAACCATCCTGTGCCAGGGACCTCAGTGCCAGAGAACAGTCCTGGGCACGTTTAATTTACTGGTATAGACATAGTCTAGGAGCCCAAGGGATTAGGCAGGGTTTTAAGGGTTGCATGCCTGGACTTAGATACTTGATTTCCCCCAAGATCCATTTTATGGGGCCTTGTTTTTTTTGTGGACATGGGCCTTGATCCTTTCAATCTTCCATCACCTTAGCTAAAAAGCCTTGCGTTCTTGTGTTAATGACCCTTTAGTGTTTTCCCTAAATAGCAGACACCCCGTGGAAGGTAAAGTGGGTTGTAATTACAATGTTTTATTATTGCTGCTTTCATGACAGTGGCATATAACAGTGAACTCTGTTTAATCAACATTTTTTATACTTTTAGGAAGAAAGTCATGCAAAACATAAGAGGAAAAAATAAAAACATACGAAACAGTAATTTTTCAAAGCCTGGCTAATTTTCATCAGGCTTTGTAGAAAATAGCTTCCTTTGCCTTCAGGTAAAACCTGGAGATTTTAAGATTACGCTAATCTTGCTATATGAAATTATGGAGGGACTAACTAGATTTTGCAAGGGAATACCCCTGCAAGTGTATTCAGTTATACTGATCCTTGTGGTATAACATCTCTTGGGAATTGTGCTATTGAGTTTCCACTATGTGAACATACCTGAGATTCTAGCTTTTCTATGTCTGCTGAAGAATGGCAGAGAAAGGTGTCTGACTGATAGCAGCAAACTATATGCATTGATATGAAGGAACAAAACTCCTTTGGTCAGGATGCTAATTACAGTGCTCCAAGTCACATACTTTTCCTGACCCATCTGTTTTGTCTAATGATAGCTCTTTCTCCTAAATCTTTCTGGCCGTTATGCGCTTAATTGGACTCTTACCATAACTCGAGCTTCATTTCTGTCAATGCAGCCATCACATTAGCATCAGAGTACATTGTCCAGGGCTGAGATGAACACTGATATAATGAGTGCGAGTCTGGTCGATCTGGTGGGACTGACACTATTATGCAATATGTGACTCGAGTATCCAACCATCCCACCCATAGCCTGCTCAATATGAAAATATGTGTTGGGACAGGTCTGATACTGTGGTGATGATACAGGATGATAGCAGCAAGGAACTGGGCAGAAGTATATTGAAAGCTGGTTTATTTGCAGGTATGATGGGTGTCTGCCGTATATACAGCAAACTTGGCTGGATCTTCTGAAGTCCTTCTTTGGTTTACAAGAGAGAAGAGGGGGGTGCTGGGGAGTGATGAGATTAACATCTGTTCCTTTAGATTGAATCTGTCTGTCCTATTTTTCTTGCAATTTTCTACACAGCTACGCAGGTGTCCCAGAGACTGAATCCCATGCACCTGCTATATGCGCTTCTTCGTGATGTGTGAGCAGGTTAATTTGGGGAATTTGGTGCTATGTACCTGGGCCTAATACGCATCTAAAGGGGAGCCAGAATACAGCTGAGTGAATTTGGCTGACAAAAAAGGAGAGATTTTTCAAAAACACTCTCAGAAAATTACTCTCTAATACCTCTAGGAATGCTGGCTGTGGTGTGGAAACTAGGACCAAGAGAATTTGTTTCTGCATTGCCTCATCTGAACGCAGTCAGGTTGTGCGGGCTGTACTTTTGTTCTCCTTTGAGGGCTAGGAGACTGGTGGCAGGGTCTAACTTCTGTCAGGCTCTAGTGTCCACCTCTCATGCACTCAGACAAGGCAAGGTCATCCTAGAGTGAGATTTGGAGGCCTGATCCTTTCACACCGGCCTTTTGCACTGTCCTGGGGCTGAAGCACTGACAAGGCAGCATGCAGAGCCTGGGATCAGTGACCTGGCTGGCTGTGCATGAGACACCCAGACCTTTGGATAACAAAGCGCAACTTCCTGCTCCTGCGTGTGCTCGTCAATTTAAAGCAGCTCGTTGCTGCTATGTGGTAATCCCGGTTACCGCATAGTAATCCTGGTTCTGTGTGGAAGAACACAGAGGCAGAGCTAGGAAAACCCAAGAACCCCTCCAGACCACTCTCCTTTCTCCTGGCAGTGCTTGATTGGAAAGGATGAGCCTGTGCGGAGGCAAAGTGGTGGTCTCTTGTGCCCCCTGGGGACGGCTGGTATATAATACAGGCAACAGAAAGCGTCAGATGCAATATAGGGCCTTTCACAAGGTTTCTTTTAGCCAGCTCCCATCCCCTCCCGGCTCTCCCCGTAGGGGAGCTTTGTAGGACAGGAGCAGGCCATGGCTGTCGTCTCCATGGTTCTGCCAGATCCTGCTTCTGTTCTGACAGCACCTGTAAGCTGAAAGGTTTTATCCGGGAAACAAAGAGACATAAGGAAGTGATGTATGATAAGACTTCCAGAAAAATATCCTACCTCCACCGTTTATCTGCTCTTTGTCTTAGCTCATCTTCTCTTGGCCCCTTTTCTGACCATTTTTAGTGCTAGCGTGCCTGCATGCAGAACTTACAGTTTCTGATGCCAAACTCATTTCCTCTCTCCCAAGGCCATTTTCATCCTTGTTTATACAGCCATGCTGCCGAGAGAGCTGTTCCAACCGGGATTTCTGGTGGATAGCTTGCAAATAACTGTCCTTAGTTGTGAGAAACTGATAAAGGTTTCAGCATTTGGCCTTGGCCACTAGAAGAGCCACGGGGGGGTGGGGTGGGGGGGGTGTCTACAGGTGCAACATGCATTCAGAGAGTTCAGAAAGCAAGGAATAAATGCTTGTGATTTATTCTCATTATAAAATCTTCTAAGGTTGCTCCTTCCTTGGCCAGTCTAGCAATCTGGGCTTTTGAGACAGTGGCTTGTGAAGACAGGTTGACTTGTTCTGTTCCTCAAAGTGCAGTTTTACTGGATGCTTGGACCCCTTTGCTTGGCTTCCAAGATTTGCGGCCACAAATCCTCAGTTATTAGAGCACATTCCAGATCTACAGTTATTTTAAGGGCTGTATATTTTACTTCCGAGCCTTTCTGTGGTTATTCTGCTATGTTGTCACTCCTGCAGAGGCCTCAGGCAGTACTCGTGCTCCTCTCCCCAGCCTTCCCTGCCATGCTAAGAACATCTCAGTAGCACAGGTTTATGCCCTGACTGTCTTCCCTCCTGACTGATGAACTGGAGGCAGGCAGCAGTTGGCAATGGGGTGCAGGCAGGCTGAGCGGAGTACTAGCAGTTCTGTGAAACATCACCAGTGCCTGACTGATGTTTTCTGATGATCTGATGGCAATTTGAGAGGTCTGGCCAGGCTCACAGTGAGGCACTGTGGCCAGGAGTCCCCCAGGCTGGCCCAGCCAGGGTACAGCGTGGGTGCAGCCTAGCTCTTGCTCTCCTCATCCATGCACCATTCCCAGCAGGGATGAGCTGCAAGGCAGCAAGTTCAAACTTGCACCTCCTGGAAATTCTTCCTGGAATTTCTTTCCCTGGTGATATTAACTTCAGAAGCACTGAAACTGTTCACAAATACAGATCTAGATGGGGTGCCCAACAAGAGGAACTGGGAAACCTCTTTAATGTTGAAAGCTGTATTTTATTTATACACTTGGGATAAGCCCAGAGGGTGTCTGGGCGGCCAGAAAGTTCCAGAAAGGAACTTCCCCCCATCAAACTAGCAACCACAATAATATTTTCTCCTGTCCTCTGCAGAGACTAAGTGTGCTAATTTGCTAGCACTTTTGCTTAAGAAGTTTCCTGCTTTTACAGGAACCTAGGCCCTTTTGCTCTGATGCTGACCTTCTAAGCACTGTAGTTTGAAGTTTCTTCTCTTTGACCTAAAGACCTCAAGTCCGAGGCAGCTGGTGAGTTGATTAGCCCTCTCTGTGCGGGTAGGATGTATAGACTGGATGTTTCTTTCATCTTTGGACTGGCTGCTGTTCCTGGCTAGCTACATGTCAGGGCTCAGAACCACCGTGTGATCCCAGCTGAGGACTGTTATCATGAAGGCATTTGAAGAGGCACGAGTGAGTTGCAGTGACTGTATTTGAAGGAAAGAAGGTCAGAGATCCTTTAGCCAGATGATATAATTCCTCTTCTCCAGGGGTTAGAGGGAGAAGCTATCTAAACCAGAAATCGTCATTTATCTTTGCTTGAGTTTCTGAGGAGCCAGGCTGCCCTGCTACCCTGGAGCTACCGTCTGGCCAAGCTAAACTGCTGGCCCTGTCAGTGCTGTCCAAGTAGTCCATTACCAAGTCGGTGTTGTGGGGCCCCTTCCAGGCCCATTTGCAGAGGAACAAATATCTGGAGTACCAGCTAGAGAAGCACGGTGGAAACAGCTGTGGTAATCCCGTTCTCCCTGGTTCTTGGCGTATTAGCCACATACTGACTTTCCAATTGGCCTTAGCAATTTGCAGGGAGAGAATGAGCAGCAAGGGAGTTATAACAGAGATGGGGCTGCACAGCGGTGCAGTTAACAGGATCTCTTTTCCTTACTACTGTCACATGGCCTATGCTGGCTCGGTCATTTTTAATCTATGAAATAGCAGGGATCAGTAATTTCTGAACACTTTACAATTTCTCTTCTGCTTCTTTTCTTCTTTTCGTGCCAGTCAAAAACTTGCATCTGCAAGAACATGAATGTTAGGTAGGTCATTGCTCATATGTGCCCAAAAGAGACGTATCTAAAACAGCATAGATAGCTGTCAGTCTCAGACATCTTCTACCAGCCCTTCCTGATACTCCCTGAAGCCTTTGCATGACAGCAGATGGCTCAGTTCTGGGACAGCTGGTAGCTGTTAAGGTAACTGTGGCCAATTCCCACCTTTGGGTGCCTGTAGCCTTAGAGAAGGGGTGCTTTGTGACCATATGTGGGATGTTTCCCAACTGCCTGCCCCATGCTTCTGGTATAAAGCCCACATGGCCAGAGCTCAAAGACCACTTGTGTGCACTGCAGCTTCACCCCTGCAGCTGGGTC
Source organism: Larus michahellis (assembly GCF_964199755.1). Classification (NCBI taxonomy): domain Eukaryota; kingdom Metazoa; phylum Chordata; class Aves; order Charadriiformes; family Laridae; genus Larus; species Larus michahellis. The sequence continues at coordinate 36,360,185 of NC_133898.1, forward strand.
ACAGGGTGTTTACGGTTTGTGTGTGTGGGACTCAGCTTAGGTCGGCCTGTGTCAGGGCAAACATCATATAGAGGCAAAATCAGAGATGATCCTTTCTGGGAGAGCCTACTGGCTCAGCAATTCACACACTGGGAGGACAAATGCTCTGTGGTACCTGCCATAAATGGTTGGTGGCTGGCTCAGGGGTAGAGCTCGGTGCCCTTTGCCATGCTGAATGCTGTAGTTGCCTCTTTTGTCAGTCGTGCTCTTCTGGGAACAATTATCATTATTTTTGTGGACTGTCCTTCTCCCCTGCTTTTTACCTACATGCATTGGTCTGTGGCTGAGACAACTGGTGGATGGCCCTGCTCTGTAGCACCATTCACAATGTCCCTGGCTTTGGGCCCACATCTCCTTCCAAGCAAGCTCTAGGCTCAGCTTTCATCCTACTTCTGCCGTGCTTTTAGCATTGCCCTTGGCAGACATATCATCTGTCCGTGCCTGGGATTGGCTGTAGCTCCAGTGTCTGTCTCAGACATCACCCATTTAGGGTCATAAGCCAGAGGGAATGGATGGGTTTTTTTTCCAGCGCATCCTTCTGTATCCCTTGGTGTAATGAGAGGAGATCCCCAATAGATGGCACTTGAACTTCTTCCCTGGATGTTTTTTTTGCCTTTAACATTGTGAGTTTCAGAACAGCATCCCCACAGATGCAGCATGATCCTGCTATGGCACAGTGTCTGGGAAAGAGAGGCTGAAGATCATTTCAGTGTGCAAGGTGGGCCGAGCAATTCCCCCTGTGACTTCAAAGTGTGAAAATAGCATCTCTTTTCTTGTGAGAAGGCTTGGCCAGGCCTGCCTAATGGGGCCTTCTGCACCCACACACATTCCTGTTCTTACATCTTGCAGTGTCGGTGGTACACCGTGGGCAGGATAAGCTGCAGAAGGTATTAGATTGTCCTCCGGGCACAACAGGAAACACAGCTCAGAGCGAATCCTGAGCTAATTATTGCTGCATTGTCTTCACCTCTCCTGGCTGTCTCCCCTGTTGTAGTGTTTGGCCAGAATTCCCACAGAGGGATGTCTCTGAGGGAAAATAAGATGTGGCACACCAGGAACTAAGGCAATTCTCCAGGGATGTCTTCCCCATGGCAGCAGCAGGCAGGAACATGTGGGTATTGTGGAAGTGAGCCAGGATCCCGGCTTAGCTCACAGCCCCCTGCCCTCTCCCTGTCACCACAACGCCATGTGTTCTTGCAGGGGGAGCTTGCCACTTGCCTCCATTCTGCTCCTGGTGTGGCCATGAGGACTTTAAAAAGATCTTCAAGCAATGCTGGAGCAGCCGTGTGGGCTTACCATAAATGTTATGCAATGCATTTTTCATGTTTTTATCATGTGACCAGAGTAAACGTGGCCTCTTTTACTAGGTTTGAGATTTGGATTTGGTTTGAACCCAGTAGGCAGATCAAAACTCCAGGGGTGAAAAACCCACAGGAGCCAAAACCAAAGCAAAGCGATCACATGAGATGCTTGGGAAGTGAAACCGCTGAATTTTGCATAGCTCCAGCAGTGTGATCTAGTAACAGGCTAGATTACAGTCTGGGGCAGTCTGGGAGCATACGGCTAGGGGCCAGCAGATACCACTTCTATTCTTGGATCTTCTACAGCTTTCCTCAGTGACCTTCAGAAAGTCAAGTAACCCTCCCCCTGTCTTAGTTTTCTCCTTTGGGAATAATACTGTTACTTATCCCTGAAAAACATTTTGCTGTCCTTGGATAGCAGTTACTTGGTAATGTTCTGAAACCTGTATGTGTGTGGAGGAGCAACACCTACAGACCTCTCAAGAAGCTTTCTTTCCAGTATGTGATGCAGCAGCATGACTTGTCATTTACTGGGAACCCATCTAGCATGTCAAGCCTCATCCTCGGGGCAGGGATCACATAAAGAGCTCAGAAGAGCTGTAGCAATAGGTTGCAGCTCTGCTTTCTGCAAGGATTTCTTTTCCTCTGGGGCTCTGCGAAATTGCTTGTCACTGGTTGCAGCAGTGTGTCACCGTGCCTCATTCAGAGGAGATGCTGGTTGCTGTGGATCAATGGAGAGATTGTGATCTGTCAATCAGTTGCTCCTGGCATTGCAGTCTTGGAGCAAGAGAGGGGCCATGGTACTTTACCAGTGCAAGGCGCAAGGTTAGCTGGAGAGTCTCCTGAGCCTGATGGAACACAGAGATGCTCATGGACACTTTATACGAGAAAACACTGGGAGCAGGTGTGCAGAACTTGACCCCCAAAAGACCTTAGTGTACCTGATGTTGGTGTTGCTGGCTATTCTGGTTACATGAAATACAAAGCAAGAAAGAAATAGCTGCTCTGCAGGCATCTGCTGAAAAATATGTAGGCAAAGGTTGCAGAAGCACAGTTAATACAAAGAATTATAATATTCATTTCTCTCATATCACAAGTGTCATGACAAAGCCTCATTGGCACTTGCTTTTGCTGCTTGTTGTCAATAGCACTGGCCCCAGAGCAGGTCAGGCAGCCCAGCACCAACCCACCACCGGGCTGTGGTCACTGCTGCTGTTTTGCACCTTGGTGGAGCAGTGAGAGCTCAGGCTGTGAGAGGTTGCAGGTGAGGTGGGAAGATCTACTCTTGTCTGTTTCAGGGAGCTTTTCCAGCTTCATCTGTCCTGAGATAAACAACTGGACCCTGGCATGTGCCTGTCCCAATGCTTGAACCCAGAGAGCTCAAATATGGGAAAGCAATCATACCCAGTAGTTTAAGCTGCCTGTGGTTTATGGGTCATCTGCTACAGACCATGATGAGGAAAGCTAGCGGCTCCAGCGCCGGAATAAAGAATGAATAAAGGCCTGGGCAATTTGGCTTTATATGAAAAAAAAATGAATCTTCTTCAGTGACATACACTATGGTAAGAAAATGATAAAAGATTCTCAGTTGTCAGGCTTTGGGATGTACCTTGATTACCAGTTAGGGATCAGGAGTAATTCTTACCTAACATTAGGTGTATTATTGCATATCTATATGGAGGATTTCTGCTTTCGTCTGGCATTTTACTCTCTCTGTTGGGGGCAGAATGCTAGACTCATGATCTGCTAATGTGCACTATTCCCTGTTTTCCTGTGTTCATGCAATAAGGAAACCAGAAGTACCTATAACAACGTATGGTAGCTTAGAGTCATAAGATTGGATGGTGATTTCAATTTGGTGTGAACTGGGGGGAGGGAAGTAGGTGAAAATAAGTCCACGGTGTGAATGCAGAGCTCACAGAGCAAGTATGGTTTAATAGATGAGAGAGTTTCCTACTGCAGGCATCTTCTAAGAAGGCACTATCTGAAAAGCAGAAATGTTGTTTTCTGGCTGACTCTGTGCCCATTGTACTCCTTCAAGAAAAATACTTTGCCAACTGGACCTGAATCGTGTCCCTTTCCCCTGCAGCGAAGATGTTCTCTTTCTTTTCCGTAGTCAGCATTTTATGAGCGCTCTTTCCTTATCTGAGAACTGGGAACTGATAACGTTAACCAGCCTGTGCTTCTTTGGAATTTGTACACAAGTGGAGACCTCCTCAACACTTCCCAACTTGTCCTGAGAGGAAGGCTGGGACAAAAGGTGCTGCTGGCCCCAAGGGACTGGTAATGTCCAAAAGGGACCTTTCACCCAGACACCGAGAGTTTATCGCTGGCAGCGGGTGAAAGCTCTTTGTTGTTACTGCTGGCAAACGGTGCTGGTGGCTTCCTGCGGGCTGGAAGTGGCAGGGAGCCGGTCGGCCAGTCCCTGACAAGTGTCCCGGCTGTGTGGCCAGGGAGGTGCTGGAGGACCTTGCTGGTGGTGCCTGAGGGCAGCTGGTGGAGCAGGGGCCGGTGCCATCCCGGCCCCGCGCTTGCATTTGCTGCGAGAAAAGGCGGTAGCGAGTGTCCCTGCGACTGCAGGCCCTTTGCAAGCCCCCTGGGTGGCTCAAGGGACTCGTGATGGGCTACAGGAGTCCTCCCTGAGGATCCGCGCTCGGAATCGGGGGGCAGGGCAGGGCACCCCCTCACCCTCCCGGTGCGATCCGGCTGCGGTACAGCACTGGCAGTTATCAGTCTGCTGCGTCCCGAGCAGCGTCCCCCTGGGCCGGGGACCCAGGGAACGCCGCCTGCGACAGGCCAGCACCGCGGCGGGCCTGCGCCGGCCCGGACTCCGGAACCCGGCCCCGCGGGCAGCCGCGGGCCGCAGGAGCAGGCACCGGCGGTTACGCCGGCGGGGCCCCTTTAAGCGGAGGCCCCGCCCTGTCCCGCCCCGTGCCGCCCCGTCCCACCCTGTCCGGCCAATGGGCGCCGCGGCTGCCGCGCCGTTTGTTACAAGTTTCCCGTCGCGGGCAGGGTGTGGGCGGTCGCGGCGGTGCGGGAGTCGTGGGCGGCGCGGGAGCCCGGTGGCGGCGGGGCGCGATGCCCGCCTGGGGCTGCCGGCGTCGGGGCTGACGGGGCAGGCGGGAGCGCCGCCGTGAACGGAGCCCGGGGCCTCGGCTAGGGAGCTCCGCCGTTCCGCAATAAACACTGCGCCGAATGTCTCTTGTCCCTTGCAGCACGCTGCCAGCTGGTACCTCCCTCCTCTCTGAAGCGTAACCGGGGAGGGGGGTGGAAAGCAAAGGAAGTTTGGTATTTATTTTTTTCTTTAGGCTTTGGAAAGTGATTCCCTCTCCCCCCCGCGGAGGGCTGTAGCACGGAGTGCGGTGGCGGAGGAGAGAGGGGCACAGCTGGGAGCTGGCTGTCTGGAGCCTTGCTCCCCGCACCCCCGCCGCCGTGTACCTGAGGGTGCTGGATGCAAGCTCTGCGGAGCTCCTCCAAGCGTAGCAGCAGCGGCTCGGCAGATGTAGATGCTGCGTGTGTGTATGCTTAACCCTTTCTTGGCTCCTCGGATTTGTACCATGCTGAAGATCCTCACCAAAAAGCTCAGGAACCAGAGTTTAAATGAAATTCAACCTTTCCAGCTAAAGGTAAGAACAGCTGGTTTTGTCTCGGTTCTTTTTTTGCAGCTTTCAGGTAACTAATAACAGGGCCTTAAGAAGCTAGTAACTTGTAGTATTTATTATGCTGGGCCAGTTTCCTCTCAGCCAGTGTGCTCAGTAGGAACTGGCCTAGGCTGTACTCCTGTTACTAAAATCCTGTTCCTTTGCTCTCAGAGTTACCCTGCACAATTCATTAGGTAATAGAGAAAGGTGGATAAAGGCAGAAGTTCTTTAGAAGAATTTATTTTTAATGGGGTTCATATTTAGCTACATAAGTATTTGCCTGTCTAGTTACGTTTGCATGCGTGCAATCTGTAATCTCCTAGCCCTTACTAGGCTAGAATCCCCCTGTGCTAGATACTGTACAAACATGATTTGCCTAAAATGCCTTTCAGCTCGTTATTTGCATTTCTCTCCCTTCTGGTCTTGAAGGCTGGAATCTGAGCTGAATTGACCCATGGCTTTCTGAACGCTGCTTAAATCCTTTCTTAGTGCTCAAAAGTAAAATAAGGATCACAGATCCAGCATAAGGGATATCTAAGCCCTTCCGGCCAAATGCAAGGAGGAATTTCTGAGCCATATGCAATGGGATAAAAATGGAGTCGTGATGAGTTACTTATAAAAAAAAAATAATTACCAGATCCTGATTTGGCAGAACTGTTGTGAACCAAGGGATATCCCCTGAAATCATCAGAGTTACTCTGGATCGGCATCAGTACTGCAGGAAATGTAGCGCCTGGCCCCAAATCAAAGAATGGATCTGGGAAAAGTAGCAGCCCTCGTTGCCCAAGTTGGGGGCTGGGGATCCGTATACCAGACTCTACTGGAGTCTTTTGTATGTGTTACACAGAGGCTGATTGCCGTGTGGCTGCACTTCTGCGCAGTCACTCTAGACAGGCTGATGGCAACTTTGTTAGAAACAGTGCTGATATTTCCTCAAAGTTTGCTGTGTCCATGCACTTCTTCCTGTGGGGAATGCAAGTTCTGTGGTTCTTGGGGGAGGCAGGAGTAGATTTTATTTTTGGAAATAAAATAAGGGCAATGCTTTAGGTTGTGGTGGGTGGATTCAGTGCAGAATATCTCTGCAGAGGCAGTGGGGGATTTCTTTTGAACACTCTGTTTCTGGGGCTTGTGGCTGTGATTGCTTCCTTTAGCTTTATTGTTTGTCTCTTGGTGCCTCAGGTTATGAAACCATGAGAATCTTTGGAAGGAGCTCTCAGGGCTATATACAGCCTTCAGGATGCTTGGAGGCGTGCAGGAAAACCCGCAGGAGTGGGTATCTGCAGCCATTTTGTTCATATTAGTGCCAAAGTTTTGTGCTGCAAACAGGTGGCCTGCATTTTTGCAGGCTCAGTAGAGAAGAGAGATGTAAGCTTGCACTGTTTCTTGGAAGGCTGATGCATAGACCATCAGAGGTAGCGTTTGCAGCCTGCCATGGGGAGTGGTACAATGACTGGTATACATGTGTACGGGCATAAAGCCAGACTTTCAAACTCTGAGTTTATATATGTTTTGTAGGCCTTTGGGGACCATGTGCAGCTGCCTGGTCTTGGTTGAGCCTCGTACCAGCATACTAATTGCTTAGCAGAGTGTGCAGTGCTCTGTCTTGGGTGTTGGGCCCGATCTCCTTGCAGGTGTTGACACGGGATAGGTGTCACAAGCGGTGAGCTGTGTGGGAGCTTCCTGTGGCTGCACTGTGCCTGGACCCTGTGACAAGGCCAAGTGTCCTGTACTATCTCCCTCTACTGCCCTCAGATGATGTGGGGCTGCCAGGCACAGACTGGATTTCTGCCTTCTCAAATTCCTCACGTTGGTCTGTGTCTGTGCAGGTCTGTATGTATTCTGGCATGTATGGTACGTGCATTATTTAAAAGGTCCAGCCTGCTGCCATTGAAACCTAGTGAAAAGATAGGTATGAGCTTAAATCAGGTCTGTAGTAGTGTAAATGGAGAATGAGCAACTAATCTGGATAGAATAAGAACTGATCTGCATCCACCACCTAAATTAAGAAATTTCTGAGCTTTAAAATCAGTGTGCTTAGCTGCTCTTCTTCATTACCCACTTGCTTTTGCGCTTTATGACCTTTGTTGGAAGTTCCCAAATTCAACGGAAAACAAGCTGCTGTTGTGTTTCTAGTTTGCAACAGTACTGCCATTAGGCAAAGTCCTGGGAGACTCCTTGGGTAAACTGTCAACTCATTTTTGTAAGCTGGGGAGATTTGAACAGCCTTGGATTGGCATCCAAGCTTTGGGAATCTTTTTCAGGATGAAATTTCTGCCCACTGTGAAGATCTTATTTTGTTACCAAGTGTCCTGAATTGGTTTAGTGTGGCTGTGATAGGTCTTCCTAGCCTTCCTCTGATTGAAGCTGAGAGGCTGCCACTGCCTCCTGTAAGATGTCACGAACTTTTCTGTTTTTTCCCTCCGACTGAAGTTGGTCTTTAGGCAGTTGACAACTGAGGCTGCTCAGAGGGCTTTGGCCCAAGAGGTCTGCTGGTTTATGCTGGTGTTGCTGAGGAAGTTACTGTGCCTTTATTGCCCTTTCACCAGAAGTCACCATAATGGGAAGGGGGGGATTGACTGACTGACACTTCACCTGCTGTTGGGTTACTGTGTACTGCCAGCAGTTTCTGGTAGGGTGGCTGGGCTGTGAAGCGTGGTAGTTAGGGTTCAAATTTGCTTTTGCCTTTGAAGACAGGTCCTGCTGACCTTGCTGTCTTCCCGCTGGACACTCGTGCCCCTGTAGCCAGTGCAGCACAGTGGCAGCATGTCCACTCCTGAGCTGTTGTGGTTCATAGTCCAGCCCATTGGTTTAGAGTCCTTCAGCTGCTGTAGCTAAATCCAAGAAATGATTGTGAATTGGAGCCTTGTGCCTCAGCCTGTTGTTCCACCTCTTGCTTCAATGGTCTGGTGTTATTTGCTAGAGATCAGGCCAGATTCAGAAACCTCCAGGTTTTGGCTGGCTGTTAGAAATCGAGAGCCAAAAGCAGATCTGACTACAGGTTAGGGCTCATCTTTGTTAATAGCTGGCAACTGTGTCTGTTCCAGAGCAGACTTTGTGGGACAGGGGAGAAGAGTGAGAACAGGGGCTTGTCCCATACTGTAGTGAAATGTTTCAAATAAGGAAAGTAAGAGAGGCCTGTAACTCGAGGCCTGAATTTTTCCTTTGTTGTCCAGTGTTACAGTCTAGTACAGTTTTTTATTATTTTCTTTCATACTTTTGGACTAGTAGCCCTGAGAAGCCCTTCCTGAACTATACATCAAATTGTTCAAGAAGCTTTTAAAATGCATATCCTGGGGTTGCATGTGGGTTTATGTGATGGAATACTGATACTGAGCCCTTAGAAGTACTCTCCAACTGACTGACTGAGCTCTCTAGAAGTGAAATGTCTTGTTCATCCCCACAACTTGGGGTAGGTGTTTCTCACATAAATGCACTTCTTCCAAATCTCTCTTCAACTCTTGTGCCCTTGCATGCTTGTGTAGTGGCTAAAGTGTAGGTGTCTATTTTCTAAGCTTTGCTTGCGAGCAAGCTCCTTGGGGCAGGGAGCATCTGGTTGGAACAAGTCTGTGCATTGCCAGTCAAACTAAGCCCTTAATTAGTGGCCCTGGGTATTATCAGAATGAAACAGTTGAATTGTGGTGTGTTTAAAAAAATTAACTGGCTGGAACATGTAGCTGAAGAAAACTGAGCACTTTAAGGGTGGCAATTCCATTCCAGCTTTGCTGTTGACACAAACAACTTTGGAGGTGATACAATTGCTGTTCTAATCCACAGAAATTGTTAAATTACTTATGTACTTAGTATATTCCTTTTTGTCCTGGGCAGAGGTACTTAAGACATGTTTGTCACTTCCTTAATGTTGATCAGTGAAATGAACTCATACGTGAGTCTGCTCTGGTGACAGAGAACTGCATTTCTCTGCTATGTAATTTAGCCTTATGCTTGCAAGGGAACTGTGGAGTAGGCACTAACAAGGCCACCACATCAGTTCTCTTCACATACCCCTGCAGCTTGTATGTGTCCATACACAGTGCTGGGGACCAGCAAGTTGAGTCAGTTATTTTCTGCTGGCATCTGCATCTGGAATCATCTGTGAGACTCTGATATGAGCGGCCGGCCCTGACAAGCGACTGGGAATGATCCTGATCCTTCTTATATGAAGGGGGTTCAGCTGGCTGTCCCAAGTGAACTGCAAGCTTGCAGGCAGTGGCTTCTGAGTCACTGTCCTGGTGGTAGCTGGTTATTCTGCAGAGCCAGGAGCATGTTTAAACTTTTCCTCCTCAGACCAAAAAAGCGTGAAGTAGCATCACTATTATTGGTGCATAGTGGGTACGCCTTCAAAGATCTGTGTAAATGCTCATGCTTTCTTTGGGTTGTCCATGCTTGTCAATTTAGCTTCCTCTGTCTCCTGTGGTATATGAAGGTTTCTCTCCTTCATAGATTTTTCAGCACATACCACCAAACAGGTTCATTCTTCTAGGACTGGAGGACTCTGTTTTACATTGAAGCTTTCCTTTTCCTCCTATTAAAGCCTGGTAGCATTAGATGCTTCTGGTTTGTATTAATCTCACTCAGGAGGGGACAAGCACTTGCACAAATATAACTGTGTAAATACAATTTTGGCTACTGGAGTATCTATGAATATGCTTAAAGTTAGGTTTGTGATAATTTGGACTAAAATTATTTTAGTAGGTAAGAAACACTGTGATCGATACTTAGCCAAGACAAAGAATAGAACAGGCAATCCCAGCCACTCAGAAACCTTTATTTTTTGAGACTTGTGCCTGAGACATTGTAAAAGAATACGTTTACAATTCTTTCTATTTGGCTTCTAAGGTCTGAATCTTCAAGGGTTGTCATCTTTCCTGTGCAGACATCCAGCACCGATAATCTCTTGTAATGACTGAATTCCAGAAAGTGGGACTTCAGACAAATTGCTAATATTGCAAATACAGCACAATGGGAAGTTTATTGACATTGAGATCGTTCAGAGAGGCATCCTCTCAGCTGGCCTTGCTTATGACTGATATGAAAATATGGGATAGATTAAAAAAAAAAATCCACCCCCCAGCATTACAAAGAAATCTCATTACTTTTCCTTGTATTTACCAATTCTTGATTTTTATTTGAATGAAAAATTGAATTCTGAAAATGTAATACTATGTATTTAACTTTTGCATTTCAGTGAAAACAGATTAATCCATTTTGCTTTGCTGGACAATGCAGTTCTACTTCATTTCCTGCTGTCATGCACAGACTTACAGCTCCTGAATTTATGTTGCAGTGTTTGGGATGCTGAAAGTTTTCCTGAGCAGGAAAATAGCTTATCTTTGAAGTGAAAATAGAAAGTAGACCCAGGTCATCATTTATTTTAATTACAACTCTTGCAAAACAGTGGGTTCACCTTTTTTAAAGTAAAAAGCAAGGCTTGCATCCATGTAGGACATCTCTGTGGAGTGGTGGGTGGGCAGGGCACTGCTCTTCTTTAGCATTCCAGTCTGGCCAGCTTCTCTGGCAGTTCCTGGAGTATGCCTGGGTTCACAGAAATGTTGTCGGGATGTCTCAATATGGGAACCAAGGGCTGTATTTGCTTTTCAGCGGGAAATACAACTCCCACCCTCCATGTAGGCAGCACCAACCCCTCCTACCCCCATGCATTTATCTGTAGCCCCTGTTTTCCTGTTCAGTGGGATTCGGATTTCTGGGTGACCCAACTTTTCCTAGCAACCAGCATCACAGGTATGTGTGTGCTCAGGGCTGTTTTCTACAGCAGTAACTGTTGTATGTGGCTGTGGGCAGAGCCTGTTTGTCCTCTCGCCACCGTTGACCAACAGAGTCAGCCAGCTAAGCTGTTTTTGAATAGGCACCAGCACCACCTGCAACTGCTCAGCATGAACACCCAGGCAAGGATTTAGAGAAAAGCCAATTAGTTGTGACCTTTATCTGCACAGAAAGCATTCCCTGTGCAGTACGAAACCTCCTGTGACACAAGCCTAAAAGTTGATGTAAAGGACATATGGCCCAATGTGACCTGTGCAGAGATGTCTCCATGCCAATTTGGGCACAGACCTGCCCACACTGTGGGGACATGGCACACATGTGAAGCGCTGTTCAAAGAAGTCTGGTTTCTTCTGGACCAGCTTGGTCACTCCTTGGGGGTGGACAGCTCAAGATGCCTCTGGGCATTTCTCCTCTCTCTTGCTATGTTCTTGCTTTTCAGACCCAGTATAACCTCCTCCTTGCTGTGGGCTGATCTGTTTGGACTTTTACCTGGCCTCCATGTGTACCTCAGTATACACATCAGACTGAATTGTTTAGTTGCTGTAGGGCAGGCATTTTTAGGCTGGGGCATCTCGGGAGCTGGCTGAGGCAGAGGGAGTGGATCTTACATGGTGAGTAGTTTCTCTTCCTCTATAATTCCTGCAGCATACCAAGTGCTCAGCCAGGTGAACTTCTGCTGTTTTCTCTTTGAGACGGCCCTGGCAGCCTGGGAATACTACAACAGAGGACCCTTGTGTGGGTACATCATGTGAAGAGCTCACATGGTTGGCTCTCTAGCTCTGTCTTGGTAGCTTCATGGAGGGTGAAATACTGTGGACGCTTATAGAAATGTCCTGGTGGACCTGTATATAAGAAAGTATCTTATTTGGAAGATCTGCACCAAAGCTGCTACATAGCTGCATGTGCAATAATCCAAATCCTGAGCCTTCCTAGTTGTTCTGGGTTAGCATGGCAGAATGCCTTCTGGGGCTGGCAGGGGCTAAAAGCCCAATGAAGGTTCTGTGAGTGACTGTCAGCTTTGCAAGCAGCTCGTGTGGACCAGTCTTTGTTTCCAGCCCTCTCTTCCCCCAGCACTTCTAGACAGCCAGCCCACCATCCAGGCTCACTGTAGAAATAAAGTCCTGCTGCAGAGCCCTTTCAGCTCATCAAGGCTTAAGCTGTGGTGCTGGGAATGGAGATCAATGCCTGTGCCTCACTGGCATGCACCTTCTAAATGAATGTTGTCAGTGAGGAGATGTGGTGAAACCTGAGGAGGTGTCCTTCAGGCTTGGTAGATTGTGAGGCAATGGATTCTCTTCCTCAAATGAGCTGCTGTTGTGTGGGGCTGGCATGACTGGGTTGGTTGGTCATTGTTCTCAGCAAACACACCTGAGAAGCCCTTTATAACTTTGCCTGGGATCACCTCCCCGCCTTTGTTCCAGCATCAGCCTGTATGAGATCTAAGAGTTCAGGGGTGGAAACACCTTCTGAGGAAAAGAGGAAACGAGTGCCAGAGCCTAAGCACCCTGAGGAGGTGGTTATTAGTCATGTCTCCCATTTCAGGGATGGGTTGACCTGAGGTTGTTGCCTGGCTACAAGGTAAATGGTCCTTATCTGAATTTAGCTTTATGAAAAGGACATATCATAGCTTTATGAAAGGACGGGAGATGCCTGGATAAAGTATTCCCAAATACCTCAATATTCATCAATGTCTACAATGAGAGTAGATGGACCTTGGTTTCTGACATTTCTAGGGAATAGACTATTGATTGACCTTGGGTAGCTGAATAATTGTTTTGACTGGTCTACAAACCTGGTTTTGAGCCACTGATTTCAAAGAGATAACAGAATTCATGTTGCTAGTGGCATAAAGATCTATCTCCTTGCGTTCATTATGTTCAGCAGTCTGTCTCATCTTGCTTCTTCCTAACGGGGTCATGTTGTTTCCATGATGGAGGCTATTTTTTATTTAACTGCTGTCCTTACTTTTTGGCATTGAGGCCACAATCCGCCAAGCTCTATATGGGCATAAGATGAGAAGAAAATTTCCTTTGGTTGAATGGGGAATTTCCCATCTTGAGGAGAGGTGCCAGACAGGCAGTTGGATCCTCCAGTTTGCTGAGAGTGTGTCTGGATGTAAGCTGGGAAAATATAAAATAATCCTTCCATATCCTGTCACCCAGTTATTACACACAAAGCCAAGTGGTTGTTTCAGACAGTTGTCTGCAGCCAGACTGTTTTTATGTGTGGGTTTCTTTTTTTTTTTTTCTTTATTCCTAGGAGTTGGTTATTCTGAAGAAATAAAAATTCTTTGGCCAAAGGCTAATTAACAGGAGAGAACAGTGGTATTTGGTGTGGAGCATATGAAGTGACATAACTTAAAGGCTTAAAAAATCAGTAGCTTCCATCTATATATTTTTGTTTATAGAAACCCTTTTATTCTCTCTTGGACAGAACAAGTCATTCTTGGGAAATCCCTATTTTGCAGAGGGCTGCAGTGCCATGCAGCTTTTCCCCTGTCTTGCTCCTGAAATGATATGTGATGCTTGGACACTCTGTCAGTAGCTGTCTGTGGTGAGTGAGGTGAGTTGGATCTGCAAGAATACTGTTGGATTTTGTTCTGTGCATTCCCTTGTGTTGTGACATTGTAAGTAAATGCATGTGCTGTGTGGCCTGCTTCTATGAATGGGGCTTAAAAGCACCCACCCTGTGTTAGATCTGTCTGTATCTCCCAGAGGTGGGCACCTAGAAGAGAGTCTAAGAACAGCACATACTTTGGTCTCGAGGTCTTCTTGAGACAGAACTACTGTCTGTGCATTAGTAGCCCAGTGGACTTCTTTCACCTTAACCTGTCCACTTCTCCCCACCAAATCTAGGTAGGGTCCTTGCATCCAGAATGTCCTGTGGCAGAAAGTTTCACACTTTGTTAATGAAGGATCACCTGCTGTTTGTTTAGAGCCTGCCTCTTACTAATTTAATTTCATGCTTTCTGGCTCATATATTGGAAGAGAGAGTAAACATTCAAATTCTGTCTTTGTACCAGTCATCTCTTGCCTATCCCTCCATGTGTGGTGTGAACAGACCACCTCTTTGAGATTCTCCCAACTAGGAACCACTTAAAATCATGCAATACCTACCAGCAAAGGATCTGTTGCAGTGAGAGGAATTGCAAGTTTTCACATGGTTCTAGCTCTTTAAAGATACCTTACCAGATGGATCAAAGATCTGGTCTTGAAGGATTAGTCTATATTACTGGCTTGCTCCATGATAAAACCCAAGAAGTTTGATATAAATCCATGTAGATAAAACAGCTTGTGTCTGCTTGCACTCAGAAGGGTTAATGTAGGATTTTTAGAGGAGGAGAAGCCTGAAATGTCTCATGTGCTCCAAATGCATTTTCCAGCCTGACTGTAAGGCATTGTTCCTTGTGTTTGCAAATCTGGCTAATGTAGTTCTTTATGGCTGAGCAGAGGTGAGTGTCGAGTGAGGTCTCCCAACACAAGCAGCTTCTCCTCAGCTAATCAAGTATCTGAGGGCAATGGCAGTTGTCCTCCCTAGGCCTTTTGAGGAAGGAATGGAAAAACTGTTCCATTTTTTATGTGTCCAGGGGACACATACAGTGCTGGGGAGTTGCTGTAAACTGTCAGGGAAGCTGGCCTGTGCAGAGGGACCTCTTCTCATCACAGGAGTGTAATAACTGAGCTAGGCCACTGGGTTGTGAGTCAGTTGGAGTGTATTTAAATCCCTGTGGCTAAGCAGAAGTGATTGGCACTGGCGTGAGAAGCCATTTCCCATCCTCCCCTCTCTTAGTATGTGCATGACAGACAAGACTAGCTATGCTATATAGGTGTCCCTCCAGTTCTAGGTGTCCCTTGTACTGCTTTCCCCTTATGTCTGAGAGAGCTGTCAGCCTGTGACGAAGTGTTGCTTTTAATCTGACTGTGTTTGGAGCTGAGGTTCAGCAGCAAATGGTCTGTAAATTACAGATGGAGCTAAGTCACTGTATCTTAACATAGGGTGGATGAGGCCCTGAAATGAAGGTCTTTAATCCTTTAGGCTCCTTCTTGTCTTTCTGGACTGCTGTGCTTTCTGGTGTCAACACTGCTGAATAACACTGCTTCTGTGGGATGTGAGCCAGGGGAATGCCTGGGCTCCATACTGTGAGCTGTTAGAGGAGCTGACTTCCTTTGCAGAGGGATCTCTTTGCAGCACAACTGTTTTGTAGGTTACCGCTTTTTTTCTGATGGGTGTTTCCTGACACTTTACCATTCTTTTCTTTGCTATTTCCCTTCTGAATTATGTAAAGTGCTGCCTCCGTGCATAGGGTGGGAAGGGTAACAGGTGAATGCTAGTCTTCCAACAGAATCCTTGAAACTTGGATATGAATTAGCCATAAATCTCTTTATCACATCAGCAAAGCTGTGAGTAGAGTAACAGAGCTGGCAGAAAACTTACTATGTGTCTCCATCACATGCAGGTGACTGCTGGCTGAGGCCAGGCTATGCTGGGGGTTTGTACTGAGCAGAAACTGAGACTTGCTGGAGACTTATTGGAAAGACATCTGCAAGCTTCACTTGCAGGCATAAGTGGAGTTGGAGTGTGTGGTTTCTGTCACCATAGTAAGAGCTATAGACCTTAACCAGCCTCTTAAAGTAACAACATGGGGATAGTTTGAGAATCTTGTAAAAAGAAAGGATGATACATATCACAGCATGGAGCTGCAGCATTCCACTGGCTCCTGTACTGTAGAATCAGTCTTATTTCATAAAACATAGTGGTCTGGGAAGCCAAGGAGGAAATTGGAAGATTAAAGGCTCTACTTCAGTGGTAACACCTTTGTTACCAGACCCTATCCACCTGCTGAGTGGGAGCTGTAGTGACTTTCTTCTATCTGTAACTTTTAACATTGTGACCTGTTAAATCATGGCCCCAAACACAACTGAAGCTATGTTTATAAAAAGAGCTTCTGGTTCTCATAGTGGCTGTGAGGATAAATAAACTGAATGGAGTTCTCTAAGACTTGTAGTATTTTGGGTGCTAAGGACCAGAGTCTGGGTGTTTTCTGCCTAGGAGGCTTTTTAAGGTCTCATTTTTAAGCTAGTAGCATTCTTTGTGTCCTCTGTCACACAAGTTTTGATGGCTGGTGGGAGGAGTGTATGCATGTCTGTGGGTGCTTATACCATTGGTCCCTTCTGGGTAGAACTGTGTCGGTTCTAGTCTCTTTGCAAGTACTGCCTTTTAGACGTTTATCTTGAGTGGAATTTAAAAGATGATCTTGGTTTTGTTCTTCTAACAATATTTGCCCAGAGCTTTTGAGATCAGACGCATAGTGGATAGGAGTCAAAGGAAAAGGCTATTGCTGTGGCTCACCTGATACCTGATCCCTAGGTGATGTAAAAAAGTGGAGCTCAATTGTAGGCATCAGCTGTATTTGGTTCCCTGGGATCTTCTCTTCCTGGTGATTATGGAGCCCATGTGTTCATGCACTATAGGCTTATTGGTGCTGTATACTGTATTTCTCTGTAAGAATGGCAATGCATTGGGACTTGCTGTTTTTTTATTTTGTGAAAGCCCCTGGTGTTTTTATCTTCAGTCTTCCCCTGCAAAATCATCTCAGCTTAGCCCTGAGAAGAGCAGGGGGAGATTTAGAAAAGGTTTGATGCAGACTCTGCTGCAAGAGAACTGATGTGGGACCGATGTGTGTGCAGAGAGTCTAGTTGTGCTCTATGGGGTTGGCATATTTTGACCCATCTCTGTGCCTCTTCCCAGTGCTGTCTTTGCATGGAGTCCTCTGATTCACTCCACTTGGAAATGAATCTCCAAACCTAGGGCAGTGCCCTGTCATCTCTGTAGTTCTAGTCAGGTTTGGCCACAGCTGTAACTTCTTTCCAGGAGATGCAGAGAGTAGATAAACGTAATCTTGCTGTGCGAACAGTATGTTTAAAACACATGTATTAATTTGTGGAATTACAGAAAGTTGAGGGAGAGGATTTAAAATAATAAGAGGACCGCACATGCACCTCCCCGCACCCACCCACCACTTATGTCCTCGCTGTTCTGTGCAAGCCTAGTGTTTTCAAGATCTAGGTAATCCAATTTAAGCCTACGCTTCTGGAGATCAAGTTCAGTCATTGTTCCTCAGAACAGAAGCTCAGTTTCCATGGTCAGCTCCCACCACTTGCACCCTGATTGTTGCCAGTCATGATGTTTGCCTGTGTCTGTAAGCATTCAACAAAAATAACATCTGTATTGTTAAAACATTGTGAATTTGGCTACCTAGAATAACTCTCTGCCTCCCTCAAATCTGTGAAACCATTGATGGTTAACTGGACTTAAGACTCATGCAGAAGATGGTGTGTCTGACTAAACGTGCTGCATTCCTACAAAAAATAGGAATTTTGCTATCTTTGGCATGGGGTAGGCTGGGAAAACAAGGGCCTTGAGGAGTGCACCGTCCCATCACTGCTTTCACTGACTCAGCCAGACAGCTGCTCTGTCAAGCAGGACAGTGTTTAAGGGTTACGAACCCTGGGTTTGAATTGTAGCCATTTGCAAGGAAATGGGGAAAGGAATTTGGAGGCAGAGGTATTATGAACATTGAAAAGGAAAATAGTAATAACATGGGAAAAAAAGACTTCAGAAAGTTTTTTGCAAACTAGGGCTGTTCTGGATGGAGGTTTAGCTGTTGAAGGACCCCAGCTGTAAAACCCAGATCTAGCCTGGGCAGCTGTATCTCATTTGTATACGTTTCAAGACTGAACTGAACCTTTCCTCTAGTCTCTAACTCTACTGCTTTTCTTGAGGAGAGAGCAAGCATTACAGCCTCTTACTAGCATAAATCGTCCTTGTAATGCTGAATATCTCTAAAATAAAATGTAAAGAACAACTTGGGAGAGGAGTTAGATGCTAATTTGAAGGTCTATTTGACTCACTTCTTCCTTTGTTGTGTTGTTCCATGGCTCAAAACTGCCTTTCAGTGTCTCATAATCTCCCTTGTTTTCCCACTCTCTCTAATTCAAAGTCTCTTATAGTTGGGAGGATAGCATCTCCTTCATTCAAGATCGCACAGCGTCTCGTGGCAACTACAGCAATTGTTGACCAGGAAAAATAACAATGGGGAAACTTGGTAAAATTTTCTTACTAAAGCCAAGCAGTTGGGAAGGAGAAGAGCCAACAGCAGAGCCCAGTGCTGTAAGATGCCTGTGTCTCTAGCAGCAACTCTGTAGGCAGTGTGGCAGGGAGAAGGTAAGTGAACACGGGTTTCACTTCAGTCTGGAGCAATGGAAATCGTTTCCTCATAGCAGAGATATCGGTAGTCATGGTGAGCTGCTCATCCCCTTCTGCTTTTGTGCTAGGAACCAGTGAGTGAGACTGACTCAGCAAAGCCTCTTTACAGAGCACTTGGAAGGGGCTCTACCGGAGTGCCAGGGCTCGAGTTAATGAGCCTCTGTCACAAACAGCTTTATATGTGGCCGCACAGGCAGCATTGGCTTCTGCCTGGGAAGCCACCTCCCTGGAGGTGAAGTCCCTCCCTCCCAGAAGAGGATTGGGAATGATGTCCTCCAGCCTGTGTGTTCCTGATTGAAGCTGGGAACAAGGGGTTGCCTGTGGTCAGTTGTATCTTTGTCTTGTCTGCTCCTCATGCACACCCTCCACTGCACCAAATTACCCTGTTGGTGTTTTAGTTTTTTAGGACAATACAGCCATTAAGTGAAGCCTGTTGGGAGAGATTTGTTCTGCCTTAGAAGTGAGATTCGCTTCTCTTTTGTAAGATTATGGATGATTCTTAACATAGTTACTTTTGATCTACAGCAGGTTAGTTTATCTTCTGTAAGCAAAACCAAGAGGAGCTTCACTTTAACAGGGTGGGTTTTCTCTATTTTCTGGTATATTTCAGGACTTTAGACTCTATGGGTGACTGGACCCTTGAGGACCAGGGCAGTTCTGGCTGCATCTAGTTATCAGTACTGAGTTGACAAGTCGCAGTGTGATGAGAAAGGTGAAGGTTTTTTCTGTCTCTAGCTTTTTGTTCTATCTGCTAGTTCCTTTCATGTTAAGTCTCCCTCAAAGTTACACTCAGTTCTCCTTAAATACCATCTGGTTATTCTTCACAAACCCATCTTTCCTGACTGGAGATTGATGCAAAAGCAAACTCATGGTGAAGTTTGTCCATGTTTCCATATGGCATGGTAGGAGTCCTTGTCCTGACAGAAGACATGTCTGGTGCTGGAACTGAAGGATCCATGTGCAAGACTGAGATCCTCATCAACAGGAGGCTGCTGTCTTTGAACTTCATCTGATGCATTTCCTAAAGAAAGACTGCAGGGTGGATGGATTCCCATCCTTCGTTTTCTGGCTTGTTTTGTCAACTTGTAAACAGAGTGTACTGGGCACAGTCCTGGGCAACCTGTTCTAGTTGACTCAGCTTGAGCAGGGGCTTGGGTAGATAATACCAAGAGGTGTCTTCCAACATAAACAGTTTAGTGATTCCTATGTTGTGAATGGATCCCACATGATCTAGTGGGATTTTTGGCATGGAGATCAAGTTTTCTGTTCTCTCAGTGCCACAATTCTGAGTTTGAGGCAAACAAGGCTGTGCAGCCTCAGACAAAAGTAAATCTGTGGCTAATACAAGCCAGGGACTGTCTAAGGGAGGCTGGAGGCCTGAACACAAGCCCACTGTGTGTTTAGTGGAACACTTTCGAAGGGAGGAAAGTGTTACTGTTAAAGCCTGGGAAAAGTTAAGGGAGGGAGCACTTATCTCCAACTAGTCAGAGCATTAGTCTTTGATTCCCTGTATCATTGTAGTTTCTGGAAATTCTTATTATACATATAGACCGTCCTTTTTTTGATCTTCCATTAATCTTTGCCTGAGTGGTATATTATACAAGGAGTTTCATGTGTAAAATTTGAACTCTGCAAGATTAATGGTTAGTCTGCTATTAATGCTTGTTCTCTCCATGCTGAAACATGGGAGCTAGGGTCTCATATGAGCTTGGGAGACTTCGGTTCCCACAGCCAGCATATAATTTGTGGAAGGATTTACTAATAAAAAGAGAATGTAACAATATTAAAATAACAGACCTTACTAAATGACAAATGGGAGGAAAACTTTGTCTCTGATAAAGATGTGAAGACCAGGCAGGAGAGTATTTGCTTGTATGTAACCCACACAAAATCCAAGATGAGACGACTTCTGAAAGACAGTGCTGGTCATGGGGCATCATAAGCAATGTGACTTCTGAGTCTTATTGTCTGTTTACTTCATTCATGCAAAAAAAAAATGCACAATTGCTCCATTTTAAGTTTTCTTTTATGGTTAGCCTGTGATATATATTATGAAAATATTCTAATTTCTGAGGGTATTGTCTAGAACAAGGGTGTAATAAGCCAGTGGGAGTAATGGGAGAAACAAAGTCTGAATGTTGGGAGAAATGTGCTACTGTTATGCTCTTCCAAATGAAAAGGTAGGTGTCAGGAAGAGTGACTCAATAGGTGTCTCTAATCTCCTTGATTCTGAAAAGCACTTGATATGTTGCTCATAAAATTCATAGTTGATTCTAGAAGAGCAGGTGCTTACTCTTTTGTGGCTAGCATCAGGAAGATGATTACCAAGACTGGGAGCTGCTTTTTTTCCATGAAGCCTTTCATATTGTCCTACTCCTTTAATTTCTTTGGTATATACTATGGGACCAAATCCACAGACTTGGTATCTTCTTGTTTGAAAGAGGTTTCTCTTCTCTCATAGGTGCTCTGAGCAAAGCTTCTAGAGAAGTGTTTGAGGCAACTCAGAGGGGATTAGTCTTAGGTTGCCTGTGGGACTGTGGAGGACTTAGCAGCAGAGAGTTATCCATACAAGACTAGGGGCTAGCAAATTGCACTTGTACAGGGAGGAGTGAATATTTTGGAAGCTCAGGACTGTCAGACACAAAGACCTTCAAAATGTCAATCATTGACTCAAATCCAACTCCTATCTTAAGCATCTCAAGCCAGTGACATTGTGCAGTAGCTCTTTGGCCTGCATGTGCTAGATGTCATTGCCCTTTTTTTTTTTTTCTTTTTTTGGAAGCAATGCCATGACATTTATTGACATTTACATAGTACAAAAACTGGAGCTGATAGGTTTCCCACACAGAGCCATTAAACCTCGCTGAAAACCCTGCCATGTCCAAATGAAAGGTTTTTATATGGGAATGAGACACAGACTAAGGTCAGTACCTCTCGAGTTAGACTTGGAGCCTTAGCTTTTGTAACGAAGACAGAACCACTGTCTGTCTGTACAGCAGCTAGCACAATGACACCTCAGTGTCAGCTGTCCCCTCTGTGAACTACCATGGCACAAACAAGGTATTATACCTGTTCTGGGGACAACTAGTAGTCTGTTAATTTGGCAGTGTTCCTCAGTGCCAGCTGCCTTTATTAAATGATGCATGTGTGTGAATACATACAAGAAAATTCTAGTTGTAGTGGGAAAAATAACCCCCTGCGTTTACTTCAAGAATATCAGCAATGGGGATAAAAATGACACTTTTCTCATTCATCACTTGACAGTTGGGAAAGTAGTTTAAAGACTGGCAAGGAAGGAAAATATTTTCTGATTTCTTAAAGGGCAATGTAAATATAAAAAAGTAAAAGGTAGCTTTAAAAAAGGAGGAGAAAAAAGGTGGCAAGAGGCTTTTGGGGTGATGAAACCCCCATACATAATTCTGGAGGATGGTTACAAAATAGGTATGTTGACTTAATAGCTGTCAAATTCGGTATCAGTCAGAATTTCTCCACTATTCCTATTTCTCTCCATCAGCTGTATGTGTCTTTCATAGGCATCTAGTTAAGTGTAGCTGCTCTTTTGGGTCTCTGTGAGGCTGAAACACTCCAAGGACGTTTCCTTAGGAACAACAGTAGAGGTGAAATGGGTCCGTATCAGTGTAATGGTTGCACGCTGCCTCATCTTCTATAAAAGTCAAGCACAGCACATCAGACACTTTTAAAATGGAAACACAGCGTGTAACCTTTTAAAACCTATGCCACTGGATTCTGTTGTGGGCAAGTGGCTTGTGAGACTCGGCTAAGAATGATGTGAATGTTTGTTGTTCTGAATAAAAAGGTGTAAGGAGTAGTAAAGCTCATCTTGCAGTGATCATGTTATTCCAGAACTGTCTTTTATAAAGGTTTCTTTTGAAGTATTGCATTTTCCTTTGACTCATTTGGTTTTGGCCATTGCCAGACACATACTAAGCTGCATGGCTCAGAGGTCTTATCTAATAACTGCCAGGTATGCTCTATGCAGCAGAACAAAAGTCACTTTAGGAACAAGGCAGGTAGGGTTTCCTCTATGTAGGGAACTCAGCAGCAGTGGGATCTATCTGACCTACAAAAGCTTGGTTTCAGACCTCTTGACCCTTCTCAAATGGCAGCTAGCAAGTTTGTTCAGTGTTAGAATATGTTTTGAGTAAATGGGTATTTGGGTATACAGCAAGTGGTTAGGTGAAGTCCATTGGCTGACCCAGAGCAAATGGCCCTGAAGATTTCTGATCGACCAAATATGTGAATTGTCATTACTCTTGGAGCATTTGAGGGTATTCAGTGGTAATGTAAGATTCTGTGCTGGTGGGGACAGCATGTTATTGTTTGCATTTCTGTGAAGTCCTGTTTCTTTTATTTCTATTACATTCTTCAGAGTTGTCCTATAGGAAAGCAAGATGATTCTGTTCTTTGGTGGCTTTTGTGTCTGTGCCTTCAAGGGGGAAGTGTGGGTAGATACATAGGACAGCTAAAGTTAACATGCCACTTCCATTTGTGGTTGCCTTGCAAGATGATAGTGCTGTTGACAGGATGTGTCTTTATTCTGGTGCCGAGTTTTGGAGATTCAGTTGTCCACGTGATGTGGATGTGGTAGGCCATGATGGTTATAATCTGTGTGTCTGGGGAGCTAAGGGCAGGGTATGTTTGTTGTGCTTGGGAAAGAGTTGGTGGTGCAGTAAGGTGGAAATAGTGGTAGGCTGTGTGTTTTGAGTTGCTACAAGTAAGAGGATATGATGGGAGTTTGAGGTTGGGAGATAAGGATGTGTATACAGGGAGGTGCAATGGAGGGTGTGTGCGGTTAGGTGGGGTGGACGACTGCGGGATATGAGAAGGAAGGGTGGGGAAAGTAGCTTGGGTAGCAGCAGGGCAATGATCAATATTCACGATGAAGCCTCTTCTTTCTCTTTGCCCCCTAGATCTCCTACCCCCCAAGTGATGAGGACAGCGACGACTCTGAGGGAGAGAACCAGGAGCTTGCTCAGATCGACAGAGGTAAAGGGACAAGATGGGAGGGTCCTGGGATGCTGCAGCTGATGTCCTTTTTGCTTTTCACTTGTGCTCTTGGAAGTGCCTCCTCCTCTGTCCCCAATGTACTACAACCAGATACATGAAGTCAGTCACCTTGGAGTCTTTGAGACCTCACAGGGAGAAGCTAGTGTTATCGGATGCTGCAGTTACACTTTTCTTAGATAGACATTGTTAGCCACATGTTAAGGCCCCAGTGGCGCAGACATGCGGCAGAGAAGGTCTACAATTGGGCCATCAGCAGAGCTGGGAATAAAAATTTATCTTTTATTCCATGCTTGTGCACCTGTGTCATCTTTGTTCTAGGTTTCCTTTTCCTTGTCACTTCCAGTTTTGATGTTCCCTTTCCCCATTCCCCTGGACTCACTTGTCTGATTAGCTTGCTCCATTCCCCCTGTACTGTTGGTATTGGGCAGCCCTATATGCCAACCTCATGAAGTTCAACAAGACCAAGTGCAAGGTCCTCCATCTGGGCCAGGGCAATCCCAAGCACCGATATAGGCTGGGCAGCGACTGGCTTGAGAGCAGCCCTGAAGAAAAGGACTTGGGGGTGCTGGTAGACAAGAGGCTCAACATGAGCCGTCAGTGTGCACTAGCAGCCCAGAAAGCCAATCGTATCCTGGGCCGCATCAGGAGGAGCGTGGCCAGCAGGTCAAGGGAGGTGATTCTCCCCCTCTACTCCACTCTCATGAGACCCCACCTGGAGTACTGCATCCAATTCTGGAGCCCCTGCTACAAGAAAGATATGGACGTGCTGGAACGTGTCCAGAGAAGGGCCATGAGGATGATCAGAGGGCTGGAGCACCTCTCCTATAAGGACAGACTGAGAGAGTTGGGATTGTTCAGTCTGGAGAAAAGAAGGCTCCCAGGAGACCTTATAGCGGCCTTCCAGTACCTAAAGGGTGTCTACAAGTCAGCTGGTGAGGGACTTTTTAGGATGTCGGGTAATGGTAGGACTAGAGGGAATGGATTAAAACTGGAGTTGGGACAATTCAGACTGGATGTTAGGAAGAAGCTCTTCACCATGAGGGTGGTGAGACACTGGAACAGGTTTCCCAGAGAGGTGGTGGAAGCCCCATCCCTGGAAGTTTTTAAGGCCAGGCTGGATGGGGCTCTGAGCAACCTGATCTAGTGGGAGATGTCCATGCCCATGGCAGGGGGGGGTGGAACTAGATGATCTTTAAGGTCCCTTCCAACTCTAACAATTCTATGATTTTGAATCTAGCTGAGGAACTTTCATAGAGGAGACGAGTGCTCTGCTATTGTTTTTGGACCTGGTGTCAAGCAGCTTAGAGCTGTAGGTGAAATCTGTAGTAAATGCATCTCTTGAGCTATGGTAAGTCTCTGCCATTTGTGCATGCCCTGTGTTTTATTGTAACTTAGCCAAATTCAAGTTTATTCTTATCCAAAGGCAGGAGTAGTTAAATTCTTGATCCACAGGACATGTCCTGTTGAAATTCAGATTCCCGTTCCACATGCTTAACATAGAAAACGCTCAGCAGAACAGGTAAAGCGTGGTCAGCTTATGGCTGAAGGCAGGCTCTCTTAAATGGCAGCCTTGTAGTAGAAAGAAGACCTTTACCTCCAGAAACCAGGTCTCTATTATTTGCACCACAGATGTGCTGCTTAGAATAACGTAACTAACTTATCTCCTCTGCCCTGAGAACTGGTCACTAGAATTTAATGTTTCCAGCTAGAGGTAAGTGCCTAACAACACATTTGCAAGATTGTGTCTTCTCCACTTTCAGGGGATGAAGTGGGCAGCAGGTCTGTGTTCTTACTCTGCAACTAGACTTCCAGGTGACAGTTTGCAAGGGGATCTAGCAGTCTGGTCTAAAAGTTATGGAAACTTCCAAAGGGAAGCATTCATCCAGGGTGTGTTTCTTCTGGAGGAAAAAAGGTAGAAAACAGCTCAGAAGTTTACTTGGGAAGGTGTGACAGAAAAAAGGCTAGGAGAAAGCAGACCCAGTTTATTAGGGTGTGGGGTGCAGATCTTCTCTGCCACTCCTCTATCTCCTTCTCCCACCAGAGAGAAGACGGAATTGTACCTTGACTCCTCTGGCCACCAACCAGCTCCAGAACCAGGAGAACCAATGCTGCAAGGTTCGAGCCCTCTTCCATGCCAGTCTTGACCGCCACAGCTCAGAAGAGGAGCTGGAGCGCATCAATCGAGAGTTTGCTGCTGAGAAGCGAAAGTGGTCCCAGGTCAGCAGGTTTGCCTGCTGCAGCGACAGCAACAACACCTCCTCCAGTGACGAAGAAGTGAAGAACTTGTGCACAATGTCATTCCGGCCTGTGGCAGAGCAGGCTGATGGTGTGCACGCCAGCCCAAGCCCCGTGCTGTTCAGTGCCTCCCCTCCCAAAAGACTTCAACCCCTGGTGCGGAGCCCAGCCTCCAGACCTTTAATCTTCACAAGCGTCGGGGCAGGCCTTGAGCAAGTCATGCCTTGTAAGAGACATCGTCAAGGATATGGGGATAAGGTCAGCAGGCCCAGCCTTGATCTGGAAAAAATGCAGCAGGTAAGGCAGAACTACATATGAGGAAAGCAGCATAATGTGAGAGAAGGTGTTTTAAGCAATGACAGAAAAGGGTTTTTGAGGCAGGGTTCAGTAAACTTATAGGGTTGCTTCTTGTGATCATGTCTTCAGAGGCTGTCTGAGATAAACTAGACATAAGTGTAGATAACACCCCTTGAGAGGTAAAGCTGCTGCTACTTGAGTGGCTTTTGCTACAGTTGGGCTATTCTCTTGCTGTCCTCATTGGGAAGGCAGCACCCATACTGTCCAGCTCATTGATGACACAGGAATAAAATTACTGGCATTCATCTCTGTCAACTTACCTCTGTTGCCATGAGCTAACCCATACCATTTATGCAAAAATAAATTAATTGCTTAAGGGCATATAAAGAATACCTTTGATGAAAGCGGTTGTAGACTTGATGATGATGGGTATTTCCATACTTGTTGACCTCCTTGGGCCCAGGTCTCTCTATACCTCTTAGGAGTTTTACAGCAATGTAAGACAGTGCTTTTTACCTTCTTAATACTTTACAGATACAAACTGTTTGTGGTTTGCTCTAGATGCAGTTATTCTTGATTTTGCAGCACTTTTGTAGGGGGCTGGTATTGAGATGCATAAACGCTAGGAGTTTGCCTCACTCTGCAGAGGCTGGGAAATGGGGCGTGCCTGGGACTGGTGGGGTGGGCTGCCCTGCGCGGTGCCCATCTGGCGCCTCTCAGAAGGCATTGCTGTAGAGTTAGTATTTCAGTGTGCTCTTCGCTATTTGTTTTTCTTCTTGCACTGGTGTAGTGTCAGTTTGAAAGAGTATCTGCAGACATCTGCTGACCCTGGTAAATTGCAGTAAATTCAAGGCAGTTATTTTCAGTTCTGAATTTCCTCTCATTAGGGAGGAATTTCACTGCCTCTGGTTGCTTGGATGTACTAATTTTAACATCACTAACATCACCCCCTTTAAGTTTGAGATGCACCCACTAAAAGGACTATATATTTGTTTTCCAAGATCTATTAAAGTGAGACCTCTCCGTTTCCCCATTACATGGCTGCCTGTTCTCAATCCTGCTGGCAGCATGCATCCCATGAATACATAATGCAGAGACTTGTGGTTTCAGTAGTTTTCCTCACCCCCTCTTTAACCTTCTCGCCAAGTTTCTGCTCACAGAGCATTCAAAAGGCCCAGTGTTGCATTTCACATCACTCAAATCTTCTGCTGATACTGACAGACTTTAATTAGTCTCACATCCTAATGAGAGGAGGAAAAAAAGCTGGTAAGCCTGTGCCCAGCCTTCTTTTTTTTTTTTTCAATGTGTGTGTGATTAAATGGAGAAATGTTCCTTTTGGCCCAGGTGCTTTCTCTGATTTGTATCCTAGCCATTCTGTCTACCTGCTCTGCCTTAAATTCCCTTTAGCAGTGTGTTTGAGAGTGTGGTGTTGAAAGTTAAAAGCTAATTTAAATAAGCTTTCCAAACTATTGTGGTCTTTCTGGGAAACCTTGTGAAAACAATTTGCTTGCTGACCTATCTGCTCTTGACACTTCTATATTGAGGCAAGGATTTTTGCAAAATTTGAAGTCTGGGGTTGACTTCTTAAATAACATTTTTACTCTAGATTAACACTTCTAGGTTGTGGAATCCCTGTTCTAAAGAAGGGATATTCAGCTAGTGGTTTTGATTTAAAAGTGTACTTTTTTGGGGGAGGCAGGGAAACATGCAAAGTGAGATGCAGCCTTAATATTCTAACAGTGCTTGGTCATTTGAATTATTTTTACAGTTTTAATTGGTTAATTTTCATCCAGTAAAATCTTGAAGCTTTATGACGACTTCTTGCTTGATTTAGGAAGTCTTGTTCACTCTATGACTTTGCTTGCTACTTGTACTTGTTTCTGCTACAAAAAATCGTGGTAGAAATAACAATAGCTTTGTAGACTCAGTCTTCTGACTTTGTATTCCCATCAGTGTAGTTAAAATCACCAATCTCATTTCTTACGATAGTGAGCTGAAATCTGGGTTTCATTTTGAGATCTGCCACAAAATCGTTGTATGAAGCTGGGCAAGTCTTGTTCAGTACCTGCATCACCCACCTGTAAAATGGGACCAGGGTGTTTGTTTCTTGGTCTGTTCTCATTCTCCAACAAAAATGCATCTTAATAAACACCTGGGCAGCACTTGGCATCATGTGTTTTTCAGTCAGGTAAACAATGTGAGTGAGGAATGATAATACTAAACTGGCTACTCTAAGGCTTCATCTGGGCTCTGAACATCAAGTAATTCTTGCTTTGTGATTCTTATCCTTACTATCATGTGGTTGCCCATGAGAATACAGCTGAAAAGCTTGATCAGATGGAAACTTTTCTGAGCAGCAGATGTGGTTTTCACCATTGCCCCTGAGCCTTACTTCCCATTCCTGCACTTCTGTGGAGCTGACAGATGACAAAGAGTACCAGGAAAGATTAATTTGTGCCAGAAGCAAATGTGTTATGAGACAAGACAACACTTTTGGGTGCATAATGTGTTATGGGTTACTCAAAGGTGGATGAAGAGATGCTGAGTGCTTTTGCCTTTGCATCAAATCCTGTTTATATCGGCTGGTGTTGGAAAATTGGTCCAGAGAGTTGTGGTGCAGTGTCTCTGTGTTGGGATGCTTAAGCTATTCTTAGGGTTGAACAGACAAGGCAGCTTTTGCAGGAAAGCCATGGATCAGTGGCATGTGGTATCCAAATGTCTTCTGTGTTCCACTGATTTGGTGCCTTTCGGTAAGAAAGGGGAGCAAATTTGGGAGAAACAAGTGAATTGGGGGCAATCAGTGATTTTAAGGGGTTAGGGAATGGCTGTGCCTTGGCCTGTGGATAAATGGAAATCTCTATCATCTGGACCTTTTGAGTTCAGCCTCCCTCAGCAGGAAAGGCTGCACAGAAGCAGGTTTAAAAAGTCCCGTTCTGTTTAAATGCCTTTTCAGCTTCACAGGGCAGTGTGATTCTGCCCTTTTGTGCCCCAGCCATGAGTTTGGAGAGCTGGCGGGTGTATTTAGCCCCTGTCTGGCTGGTCAGCTGGCCACCCAGCCTCTTCCCTATTGAGGCTGAGCAAGGGCAATTCAATGCATACTTTTCTTCACTCATCCAAAGGACTAGAAAATTAGCTCAGTAGACCTCTTCCTTTCTTTCCTCTAATTGGGCAGAAACGCCCTGGCTCGTGCAGACACCCGCATTACTGCAGTGAATGCCCTCTCCCAGCCACCTCTTGATCATGGTCCTTGGACAGCAACCTCATTACATGCAGGCCCTGCTGCCAGCCACTTGCTATTTAATGAAGGCTGTTCATGTCCTAGAAAAACTGTGGCTGCTGATACCCTGTTAACCTCATCAGATCTGGCTTTTTTTGGCAATGCTGAGAGCACAAGGTCAAGGAGAGCAGCAGAGACATCCTTTGATGGCTTGAGGTGATGGCGCCAAGGGATGCAAGGGTTGGCTGAGGTGTAAGGAAGTCTAGGGTGTCACAAAGACTCCTTGGAGTTGCTGAGCTTCTTCCCAGGGGATGAGACTAACTAGTCTTGGCATGTTGTGTAAATAGATAGAGAGGAAGTAAAGGGTCCGTCCTTCTGTGCTGTTTAGTGGGACTGGCTGGAGCTCCTTTGAAATCTACTTTCAGCAGCTTGAGAAGTCAGTGTGTAGCATTTGCAGGGAGACACCGCTCTCTTGGAGGAGAGCAGCTTTGGGTTGGCATGATGAGCAATCCAAATTGTCCTCATTTATGTGTGGGTAGGTAGCTGGTAAGGAAAGCATTGTTTCAAAATACAAGGCAAAGAGTTTGAGTACATGGGTATATTTCCAGTTACACTACGAAGTAACTAGGTAGTTCTGAGCAAGTTGTCAAACCTCTGCCATAGTTTGCCTGCATGTATGAGTAGAAGATATCAATATTGTTATCTTATGTAGGCGTAATTCATTATTTAAAATACTTTGAGATGCTAGGATGAAAAAGGCCAGCACAGAAGAGAAAACTAGATCCTGTGCTAACATTTGGATTCTCACTACAGACACTGTGCCTCTTTGGTGTCTGAGTAGTTTCAGTGCACGACAGGTGATTGGAACTTTGTTTTGGCTTGACCCTGAAAGTGGCCTGGGTACAGTGTGAGCCCTGATCTATGCTTAGCTGTGTAATATCAAGCCCAACAGTCCTTCTGCTGAATATTTGAATACTGTCATTTTGGTTGTACTGGGCCTGGTAGGGCAATTGGCACTGAAAGCTTTCTTTGGGCTGATACTGGTTGCACAGAGACTGCAGGATGGTACGCGCCACATGTGACCAAAGACCAGTGTGTGACCTCTGGTATGCTGGAGTCTTGGTTTTGGGCTGCTAATGGCTCCAGGGTGAGATTTCCATATCCTTAGCACAGCTGGGCTTTGCCCTTGCGTGTCTCTCCAGGACTTGACAAATAGCTTCCAGATAGAGAATGTGCGAGCTTGTGAGTCCTTTTCACCCTTCAGCCTCCCATTTGAATCTAGGCCTTGTCAGTTCCTGAAAATTGTTATCATCTGTTTGCCTGTCTGAGCTTGCCTCTGTGCTGAGGGGGTGCCGGAAAACCCGCTGCTGGTGGTAGTTTCATCTCTGTCTCTGCCCTGGACCTCGCTCTCCAGAGTGACTGAGCAGAGTTCAGGGACCTGTGCTGAGTTTAACGGCTTACACTATTTCCTAAGGGGCCCAGGGCCAGAACTTGTCTCTCCCAGGTGTGAAACATTGGGCCGCACCAGTTTTTTGTCCCAGGGTGCAGTAGCATGCTTGTTGAAGAAATATAATACGGAAACTGTTGCAGAAACCGATTGCGCCATTACAGAATGAGAAATCCTGCTTCTGGTAACCTCCTACAATTTTGCTTTTATTTTTCACCCCCAGAAATACTCTACAGCAGCTGTTCCTCCAGCACAGAAGCCCCTGTCTCTCTCGCCCCTGCCAGCATTTGGCACTGAAGTAGCCAGCAAAAGAAGTGCCATGCCTGGCTGCTGCAAGGCAATCCTAGCATGCAAAAGTTTGGGGCTGAAAATGATTGATTAGATTGTCTGATCTACTTGCCTGTGAGGATATAGTTCTGTGGCAGGAGACTCTGGAACTCCAGACATGTACCACATGAGTTGGTGATGGGGCATGGTAGAGGTGTCTCATTCTTTGTGCCTTTGGAGGAGCTGAGGAGATGTTCTCTTCTGGTTTGATGTCTGTTATAAAGACTCCTTGACTCAGTGCCACCCAGCTGATGTCTGGTTTGCTGATTAAGGCATTTGTAGTCTGACAGTGGTGGAGAGAGTGAGGGTGGGAAGGAAGGGTGCTGTCTGGGAGGTAGAGAGACAGAGAGACTCAATAACGAGGGAAGGCATGAAGAACCCCACCCTGCCCTGAGGAGGTGATTATGACTCTGCCAGGCAGCAGATTTCTCTGTGTCCCTTTAGTGTTCCCTGGATGGTTATCTAATCCATGCAAAACCATGCTGTAATGGAAGTGCCTGTGTGCTGCCAGGGCTGGATGAATCATAGCATGAGAGAGAAGTAACCCATGTAGAACTTGGCCTAACTGCTTCCTAGAAAGGGTAATGACTTCCTCAAGGAGGCAATTGAGTTGACTATGTCTTCATTTCACTGACAGTAAGGCTCACCTGCTGCCACATAGTAAATGCCAAGGGCAAGACAGGTAAGATAATCATAGAACAGTTAGAGTTGGAAGGGACCTTAAAGATCATCTAGTTCCAACTCCCCTGCCATGGGCAGGGACACCTTCCATGAGACCAGGTTGCTCAAAGCCCCATCCAGCCTGGTCTTGAACACTTCTGGGGATGGGTCATCCACAACTTCCCTGGGCAACCTCACTACCCTCACAGTAGAGAATGTCTTCCTAATGTCTCATCTAAATCTCCCTCTTGCAGTTTAAAACTGTTACCCCTTGTCCTATCACTACACTCCTTGACAAAGGGTCCCTCCCCATCTTTCCTGTAGGCCCTCTTTAGGTACTAGAAGGCTGCTGTAAGGTCTCCCCAGAGCCTTCTCTTCTCTGGGCTGAACAACCCCAGTTCTCTCAGCCTGTCTTCATGGAAGAGGTGTTCCACCCCTCTGATCATCTTTGTGGCCCTCCTCTGGACTTGCTCCAACAGGTCCATGCCCTTCTCTGTTGGGGGCTCCAGAGCTGGATGCAGTACTCCAGGTATGGTCTCACAAGAGCAGAGTAGAGGGACAGAATCACCCCCCTTGGTCTGCTGGCCACACTTCTTTTGATGCAGCCCAGGATGCAGTTGGCTTTCTGGGCTGTGAGTGCACATTGCCAATTCATGTTGAGCTTCTCATAAACCAATGCCTCCAAGTCCTTCTCCTCAGGACTGCTCTCAATCCATTCTTCTCGCAGCCTGCACTTGTGCCTGGGATTGCCCTGACCCGCGTGCGGGACTTTGCACTTGGCCTGGTTGAGTTTTATGAGGTTTGCACAGGCCCACCTCTCAAGCCTGTCCAGGTCCCTCTGGATGGCATCCCTTCCCTCCAGCATGTCGACTGCACCACACAGCTTGGTATCACTGGCAAACTTGCTGAGGGTGCGCTCAATCCCACTGTCTGCGTTGCTGACAAACATGTTAAACAGCACCAATCCCAATACCAACCCCCGAGAAATACCACTTGTCATTGGTCTCCGCTTAAACATCGAGCTGTTGACTGCAACTCCATCCGTGTGGCCATCCAGCCTATTCCTTGTCCGTCAAGTGGTCCCTCCGTCAAATCCATGTCTCTCCAGTTTAGAGACCAGGATGTCATGCGAGACAGTGTCAAATGCTTTGCACAAGTCCAGGTAGATAATGTCAGTTGATCTTTCCTTATCCACCAGGGTTGTAATGCTGTTGTAGAAGGCCACCAAATTTGCCAGGCGTGATTTGCCCTTAGTGAAGCCATGTTGGCTGTCACTGATCACCTCCTTATTTTCCATGTGCCTTAGTATAGTTTCCAGGAGGATCTGGTCCATGATCTTGCTGGGCATAGAAGTGAGACTGATTGGCTGTAGTTCCCTGGGTCTTCCTTTGTTTCCCTTTTTAAAAATGAGGGTTATGTTTTCCTTTTTCCAGTCAGTGGGAACTTCACCAGAGTGCTATGCCTTCTCAAATATGATGAATAGTGGCTTAGCAACTTCATCTGCCAGTTCCCTCAGGACCCATGGACGTATCTGATCAGGTCCCATGGACTTGTGCACCTTCAGGTTCTTTAGGTGCTCTTGACCCTGGTCTTCTCCTACAGTGGGTTGTTCTTCATTCTCCCAGTCCCTGCCTTTGCCTTCTTTGACTTGGATGGTGTGGCTAGAGCACTTGCTGTTGAAGACTGAGGCAAAAAAGTCAATGAGTACCTCAGCCGTGTCAGTATGCCAGATGACGAGGTCTCCTGTTTCCTTCTAGAGAGGGCCCACATTTTCCCTAGTCTGTCTTTTGTCACCGACATACCTAAAGAAGCTTTTCTTGTTACCCTTGAGATGCCCTGGTGAGATCTAACTCTATCTGGGCTTCAGCTTTCCTAATGTGACCCCTGGCTGCTTGTAATTTCTCAGTATTCCTCTCAGGCTACCTGTCCTTGCTTCTACCCTCTGTAGGATTCCTTTTTCTGTTTGAGTTTGTCCAGGAGCTCCTTGTTCATCCATGCAGGCCTCCTGATGTTTTTGCCTGACTTCCTCTTGGTTGGGATGCATTGCTTCTGAGCTTGGAGGAGGTGATTCTTGAATATTAGCCAGCTTTCTTGGGTCCCTCTTCCCTCCGTGGCTTTATTTCATGGTACTCTACCAAGCAGATCCCTCAAGAGGCCAAAGTCTGCTCTACTGAAGTCCAGGATAGTGAGCTTGCTGTGCGCTCTCCTCGCTGCCCTAAGGGCCATGAACTCTACCATCTCATGGTCACTGCAGACAAGGCTGCCCTTAAGCTTCACAATCCCCACCAGCCCCTCCTCGTTGGTGAGAGCAAAGTCCAGCATAGCACTTCTCATTGGCTCCTCTGTCACTTGGAGAAGGCAGTTATCATCGCTTCATTCCAGAAACCTCCTGGATTGCTTATGCCCTGCCATGTTGTCCTTCCAACAGGTATTGGGGTGGTTGAAGTCCCCCGTGAGGACTAGGCCTTGTGAACATGAGGCTGCTCCTATCTGTCTGTAGAGGGCCTCATCCTCTTGGTGTTCCTGGTCAGGTGGCCTGTAGCAGACCCCCACTGTATTGTCACCTGTCCCTGCCCTACCTTTAATCCTGACCTGTAAGCTCTCAGTGAGCTCCCCATCTATCCCCAGGTGGAGCTCCATACACTCCAGCTGGTCATTGACATAGAGGGTGACACCCCTTCCTCATCTTCCTTGCCTGTCCTTCCTAAAGACCTTAGTCCTACTATAATCTAGTCCTATTCCTAAGCTTTCAGCATCAATCAGCATGACAGACGTTAGAGCATTCTCACAGAACGGTTGAGGTTGGAAGGGACTTCTGGAAGTCATCTGGTCCAACCCTTCTGCTCAAGCAGGGTCACCTGGAACTGGTTGCCTAGGATCATGTCCAGACAGCTTTTGAATATCTGCAAGGATGGAAACTCTGCAACCTGCCTGGGAAACAAGTGCCAGTGTTTAGTCATCATCATAGTAACAGTGTTTCCTGATGTTCAAAGGGAACATCCTCCTGTGTTTGTTTGTGCCCATTGCCCCTGGTCCTAGCACTGGGCACTACTGAAAAGCACCAGGCTCCATCCTCCCTTCAGGTATTTGTAGACAGTGATTAGATTCCACCTGAGCCTTCTCTTTTCCAGGCTAAGCAGTCCCAGCTCTCTCAGCCTCTCCTGATAGGAGAGATGCTCCAGTCCCTTAATCATCTTTGGAGCCTTCTGTTGGATTCTCTCCAGTACCTCTGTGTTGCTCTTGTACTGGGGACCCCAGAACTGGACACAGTACTCCAGGTGTGGCCTCACCAGTGTGGAGTACAGAGGAAGGATCCCTCCTCCCTCAACCAGCTGGCAATATTCCTCCTAATGCAGCCAAGGATACCATTCACTTTCTCTTCAGCAAGGGCACACTGTTGGCTTATGTTCAATTTGGTGTCCACCAGGACCCCCAGATCTTTTTCTGTAAAGCTGCTTTCCAGCTGGGTGGCCCCCACCATGTACTTGTGCTTGGGGTTGTTCCTCCTCGGGTGGACTTTGCATTTCCCCTTGTTGAACTTCATGTGGTTCCTGTCAGCCCATTTCTCCAGCCTGTCGAGGTCTCTCTGGATGGCAGCACAACCCTCTGATGTATTAGCCACTCCTGCCAGACTTGTATCATCAGTAAACTTGCTGTGAGGGTATGCTCTGCCCCATCATATAGATCATTAATGAAGATGTTGAACAGGACTGGATACAATGTTGACCCCTGGGGCACATAACTAATTGCTGGCCTCCAACTAGACTTTGTGCCATTTATCACAACCCTCTGAGCTTGGCTGTTCACCCAGTTTTCAGTTCACCTCACTGTCTGCTCATCCAGCCCGTAACCTCAACAGCTTCTCTATGAGGATCTATGTTCTCTATATGCTGTCGAAATACAGAATTAGTTTCTGTGCAAGTCCACTCCAATTCTGAACTGCCCTATGACATCTGTTGACAGTATGTTCACCATTGTGTCAGCCCTGGCACAGTGTGTTGGCTTGTCCATTCCTAGGGCCAAACACTTCTGTTCCTCTCCCATGATCCCTTCCTTCCTTGTGTTGCCTGAATGCATTTTTGGTCTGGTTTTGTAACACATGCAAATGGGCAACAGTTCAAGGGGGAGATGGACAAGTGAGACACAATGAGTGCTTTTGTCTGGAAAGATTTATCTCTTTTTCCTTGGGTATCTGGCCACGTAATTTTGCCTTCTTTTCCTGGGAGCTTGCATGTTGGTGAATATAGATATTTGGACTACCATGGGGCCTAAATATTGTCTGGGCTGTCTCCAGGCACGAGCCAGTAACTAGAACATCTGTTGAAACATCTGAAACCTGGTTCCTTGAGGTACTGCTTTGAATCATGAAAAGAGTGGGGATTAGGTTGGTCAGGGTGATTTGGAGTGCACCAGAGAGCTTGGTTGAGGAAAAGAAAGATGAGGGAAGGAAATTAGATGTGGCTGATATTTGGGAGAATGTATTTGAAGGCAGGAGAGATCTGTGGGATAGGAAGGGTAAGAATGGGTGTAGACAGACCTAGAGAGAGTCATTTTGTTGTATTAAGACTCCCAAAGGGACAATAATAGCACCTGGCGCCAATGGCAGTAAATTATGAGCCCGAGGTTAAAGCCAACAGCTTATCATTTAGATTGGCAGGCTTGCTGGCTACCTTCCCATCCCTGCTGTCTGTTCTCTAAGCTCTAAAGCCTGGTAAGAAGGTATTAGACTAAAGCTGATTCTTTGGCTGCAGACCAGAGAGAGGAGATCAAATGGGCATATGGGCACCACTGGCATGTGTCCTTGAGATGTGAATTAGGGGGAAGTCCTGAGTGATGCTGGTGATATTGTGTGAGGCTTGAACTCTCGGTGTGACTCTGAGGGGTAGGTAGGACTGGAGGGAGCAAATTTTGAAGGAAAAAAAAAAGGTGCTCCCACCTGGAAGTGGCTGCCAGAATCTCTGCACGTGAATGGACAAGGCTGGGTTCTTGACCTCTTTAGCATTTTTCTCAAAGCACCACAGAGAGTAATTCTTACTGAACTAGTAGAAGGAAAATCCCAATCTCCCACATCTACTGGCAGTGGTTTATGGTGGGCTTCCAGCAGGCTACAGAAACCATCACTCGGCAAAACCCAGAGATCCTAACTGCAGCAACAACACAACTATTTAAAAAGTGAAGTGGGATGAATGGCAGTTACAGAGTGAGCGCTTGGTTGGATACCCAAGGGTGGCCATCCTGCAGCATATCCCTGTTCTGCCTATTGTGTGTTGGCTGTTGTGTGTCTCTTTTGAGGAAGGTTTTCCAAAGGATTTTTTGTTTCTTGTTTTGACACAGTACAGTGCAGAAGGATAATGCTGGCACGTTCTCTTTCCCACTCTCTGAATTCAGCCCAAGTAGCCTCAAGGGTCTGGCAGATTAAGAAGTTTTGCTGCAACCTGCTTATACTTTCCAGCAAGACCAGTTAGTAGACGTTGCTTGGAAGTGAAGGTCAGGACCTTCTCTACAGGGCTCTCCTCTGGAATAGGGCTGGATTGTCCATATCGCTCCTGGCCTTGGTGTTTCTGGACTAAAAGGGCTGCCTGTGTTGGGTCCCAAAGTGGCTCTTGAGTTGGCCAGATAACTCTTGCTTTCCACTCCTCCCTCAGCATGTGATACAAATATCTCATCGTTGCCTGTGGAGAAAAGGAGTATGCAGGTGGTTTTACCATATGCTGTCACTGCCCATGTTGTATTTGGTCTGCAGGTGAATGGATCTCTCTTCAGGCATGATAAGTTGCATCTCTTGCTTATGGTAGCAACCTCTGAAAAGGAGAAAATCTTAGAGTTTACTTCTCTGGAGGATCAGTGAGGTGAGCTTGAGGAGACTGCAAAGGGTAAATGGCTATTTGGAATCAAGCTGGTTATTCTTCTTGTAGTCCAGAGAGCGTGTGATGGTGGTGGCAGTTTTCTGCTTGCTTTTCTGACTTTATTATACAGATTAAGAAACTGAAATGAGCAGAAGAGATAGGTTAGGCTTTTTTCTTTTGTTCCTACCCGACCGACACCACTAAGCATTGAATTCCCAGCTTAAGCACTTACACAAGCGACCAGCCTCTTGGAAATCAGCATCCATAAGGTAACGGGGCTGCTACTGTTTAAAAATCAGATGGTAAGAGACTTGTTCAAAGCACTACACAGAAGTCATCAAGGAATAGAAAGCAAGAGCTTGTTTTTCCCTTTACTTCCTGCTGGCACTGCATAGCCCCATATCTCTGAAGTAGGACGCCTTCCTCATCCAGCATGGTGTTTGAGAGGTGACACAGGTGTGTTTTGCACCCCGCAGTCTCCCTGTGGGGCAGTGCCTGTGAGTGAGAAAGGAGAGAGTTGGTAGTGTGGGTTTGGAAACAGCAGAAACAGGGTGGTCATGTGATGGTGCAGATTAACTATTAATGCTGGGCTTTTGTGCTCCAGTTTTGCCACTGCAGACTGAAAGCAAGCAGCTCGTCCCAGACCATGTCTGAGACTTGAAAACGCAGAGCCATTACTGTTCACTGGGCAAAAGCTGGCTGAGCTTTTAAGGCCAAGCCTGTGACTGGAGTAAACACTAGGAAATACTGGTTTTGAGACAAGCTTTGGCATGGTAGAATAGCTAGCCTGGCTGTCAACAACACAGCTGTCCTTGGCGTGGGCTGGGGTTTAGCTCTGATTTTCTGCCTTAACTCTGAATAGCCTCTCCATTGTTGGCTTACATGAGAACCGCACTGCTGGGCTCTCTGCTTGCGCTTTCTTTCAGCCTGTTAATGCCAATGGGAGTTTTGGGCATTGGTCCACAGCTCATATCACAGGAGGATGCACTCAATAGAGGCATGTACTTCTCATGTAGATGGAGACTGAGTTAAACCAGAGCAGATTCACTTCTAAAACTCCTTGCCCTTCTCCAGAGCTGTGTTCCTGGATACACACTTCTTGTTGAGCTGTGATTGATTTTGATGAAACGATGACTGATAAGTCAGAGACAAACGCTCCTTCTCCAAGCCAAAAATATTTAATTACATTTTCTCTAAATTCAGGGTTTCAAAAGCATAGGTGTCCTGATGGCCACAGGTAAATTAAAAAAGCACAAATGAAGATACTTAAGAGAAACCCTATTAAGTTTGCTGGTTTTCCTTACTGAAAATAATCTTTTCAATTTCCTGTTGGACTTTGCTTGCTCATGCAAAGCAATTTCCATAGGAATGAATTTGCAAAACTGGGGATCCTCTACTGTGTTAAGAACTTAATGAGAAGTCTGTGGTCATGTCTATGCTAGGGCAAACTACATATTTTTAATTCGAAAAATGTCCTTGTGTTTTAAAATCCTGGCATATCCTTGCAAGCTATAATTTCACCTTCATGCGTTTGATTATGGAAAAAATAGGTTGAACAGTTGTACAAAAAATGAAACCCTTAATCGCTTCACAAGTTACTTGGCAATCTCATTGTAAGTATGCTCATTTTTGACAGCATAGAAGTGTCTTTTGCCTGCCTGTGGAGACTTTAGGAACTCCCTATCTTGCATACCACTT
Organism: Larus michahellis; assembly: GCF_964199755.1. Lineage (NCBI taxonomy): Eukaryota > Metazoa > Chordata > Aves > Charadriiformes > Laridae > Larus > Larus michahellis. The sequence continues at coordinate 36,398,968 of NC_133898.1, forward strand.
TAGAGGCTCATCGGACACTCCTGTAGGCTCTGGTGTGACAGTATGTGGGCATAATATGATTAAGAAACAAGGAACAGCTTAAAAAAAATCACTTTCCAAATTGCAAAGCAAGTGGATCTGTGCAGTTCCTAGTATCAGTAGAAATATCCTTAAAATGGAGCCAGTCAGATATCTGGTTTTCTTACTGCTGTAAACCTGTTACTTGTTACATTACAGGTGATGTTATTTGCAGCTAGGGAAACCGCCATACCATCAGGGAATGCCCTGGGTTTGTTCAGGAAAGTCTGTTACTGCTATTGTTTTCTGTACGTGCAGGAAAGACAAGCCTCACACGAGAACGTGGTGTACCTGGCTAGATAAGACTGTATATTGAACATACCTTAATGTAAGTCTTGGAATATAAGCTGTGGTGCTTTGTTCAGAGCTCTGATTGAAATAGCAAAGTGAGTTCATAATACGTTTATTTTTGTTGTAGTTCTGAATTTGGTGTGCTATCAAATCAAGCTCTTGTTTTCAACTTAATATAATTTTCTGTCATCCTCTGAATAACATGGCCAGCTCCGTTAGTTTCTAAGTGTTGTTACAGGAATGAGTGTAATTATGGGCAGTGGAAGTGCTGCTCTTAGAAAGTGTTTTTTAAGCAGAGAGGCTTCTAATACGACATTTTTTTTTTTTAGTATTCTTGTATGTTTTCTTTCATCATACACCTAACGTTAAAGTCTGACTGCTACAAGAAGTGTGAAAGGCATTTTTGGTGTGCTAATTCTTCCTGTCTGCATTTTGCAGGCTCTTTTACTATAGGCAGTTATGCTAAACAGCCTATGGAAAGACCCTAGAGATGAATGAAACAGTAAACCACAAGAAGCTGAAAAATCAAACTGTTATCTCATGATGTGGCTGCTGGTAGGGTTAGAAGTAGAAAGCAGCAGTGACTACTGCTGCAACTGAGACTTGTCTATGTTGCTTCGTCCACTATATAAAACTGTACTGAGTTAAGACACTGGTTCATTTGCTTTCCAGATACAAGTGTCCAAATCACTCAAACACCCTCAAAACTATTCGTATAAACGTGGTGTAAATCTTTGCTTTTATTAGCAACCTTTCTCTGCACAGAGGATCTTAATGAACTTGGCCTTAAGATGTTCAGGTCTGTCTTTGTACTCTGCTCTTTCTTCTTTTAATGAGATGATCTGAACTTTTGCCCTTCTCCAATGTGGTAGGTGAAGGAGCCCTCTTGGTCCTAGGACATGACCATTTCATAAGCATAAGATGGCCCAAAATCCTGAACTGAAAAAAACCCCACTGAAATGATTTGTGTGTTAAAATTAGTGTGTTATGAGCAGTGGCATGTGTTACACAGGCTCTGATGTGGATCTTACAGGCTATTGAGTTGAAGGCTTATTTCCAAATATTTGGGAAGTGGATCTTGATGCAAACAATGGAGTGGCATACGTGAGGTCAGTAGTTCTCCAACTAGTTCTTTGGATGCAGCTCTAAGGGTTGCTGTGTTTTGCTAACACCTGTTCAGAAGGGTAGTGGCCTGCTTCTGGCTCTAAGCTGGTACATCACTGCTCTCACATAGGAGAGGTTCAAAAAGTTGGCAGGAATAATGTGTATCCTGTGCTGGCACCCATGGACAAGTGCAGATGTTGAAGCTCAGTGCATTGAAGTGTCCAGGGAAAAGCACTGTTTGCTGAATTGGTTATATTGCTTCTCGCATCAGGGAGGCTTCCCTGGACCAGCTTCTGTGCCATCTTGAGCCATGTGCAGCCATGAGGACATGAACAAAAGGAGTGCAACAAGGTATCAGAATCCATGAGTGCTGATCACCAGTGCTGAAGGGAACCATATACTTATGTAGGAGAAAGAACAAAGCACCAGGGGGGTGGTCTTGTCTGGCTCCTCTGAAATCCTTGTTCACGTGGGTACAGGCCTAAGCCAGCCCTCTCAAAGTTGGTAGGTCAAACCCCATCACAAGCTCTGAGCTTCAACCTGCAAACACCACCCCAGGCCCCATGTGCTGTGTAGCATCGTGCTGCAAGGCAGGTGTGTGCAGGTACTGCTGCATGTGGGCATGGGAGAATGTTCTTCAAGCGCAGTGGTTGGTTATGTGCTGCATAAATGGATTAGGTCCCTGGAGTAAGAGGCCTTTATCATATTAGCTAGCTAGCCACTCTAGCATGTTGCCTGGTTCCTAAGGTGTATGTGGGGTTGAGTGGGGCAGGGGGACAAGTAGGTGGTAGGGTGGGGATGTGGGAACAGTTAGGTTATGTCATCATTTCTCTTTGGTTATTAATGTTCTACTATTCCCGCTTAATGGATGTCTGTTTAAAGATAAAAAATGCTCTTTCTGGTTTATTAATCTGGACTGTTACTTTCTAATACAGTACTTGTTTATGTAAAATTATTTTCATATGCTTATGCAAACAAATGGGATCTCACAAACAGGCATAGTCATGTGAAAGGAGAAGATGCTGAAATATGCTGCAGGGCTGTGCAGACATGATATGTGTATGTGTGTGTGTCTTGGGAGGAGAAGGAGCGGGACTCTGTGCCCTGCGTTCAGACTCTGTGGAGCCCGAGCAAGCCCCATGGCTTGGGATGTTTGCTTGTTTGTTTGAGACAGGCTTGTTTTAGCTTTGTAGAGCTGTTTACGCAGTCAGCCTGCATTTGGCCTTTTCAAAGTTTCTCCGCTGTCCATAAATTCAAGTTCTTTTCTGAAGATGTGCCCTTACGTGTTTTCTGCTTAAAGTTGCCTTTGTGAGTGCTCCCAGCAGCACCAGCTGAACCCAAGGCAAGGGTTCCCATGGGGTAATGTCCTCTTCATGCAGCTGGAGAGAGGGTGGAAGGCAATTCAAAGTCACCTTTTGAGCTTTCTGTTGTAAAGAACAGACCATGCCTGTCTTCCGTGCCACTGAAAAATCCTTTCCTCGTTTAGTGCAATGACTATACCCCATGTTGCCCTATTTTTGAGAAGCTCCACTAAGACCAGTCCTCTGGCTAAGAATCTGCTGGAAACATACATATTCCAGGCTCTCCCCAGACAAACCCACTGATCTCCATTGGACACTTTCTGTGATGGATTGGATAGATACAGTGTGGGTTTTATACCTCCTGAAAAGTCCCTTGAACTAACTATACCCTTTAAGGCAGGTTTTTGGGCTGACAAACAGGCATTCAGGGCAAAGAATTTATACCTCTCAACATAAATACTTGATAGCAATATCTAAAACATTCAGGTTGGCTCAAAACCATGAATAAATTGGCATAAAAATCTAGACTTGTCACAGTTTTGAGCTATTTTTTTTTCTTTTGCCTTCCATGTGTACAGCTATCCTTTCCTCTGCCGGGGAGAGCCTGTGTGAACATGCAGTCTTTTCTGGAAAATCTGGCATCCCAGATGCCTAGGCTGTTCACTTTCTAGCTGGTATGCATGAGGCCCTGTGGCTTGCACAGAGCCTTTGGAGCGTCTTGTAGTTTTTTCAGTTAGCTGAGGATGGTGTAAAGGTAATCTGGCACACACTCCGGTAATGCCTGTGTCTTTTGGGTTTGGAGCAGTCATCTGCGGATTCTCTTCCTCTTTGTGTCCCTGTAATGTCACACCTGACAAAAGTCTGTACCTTTCACTGATTTTAATATATTTTTTCTTTCACAGGGTATACAGCTGTGTGTCTTTCAGAGCTCTCTCTGTCTCCCTGCGTAGAGGAAACTCTGTTTAGTTTGACTGACTTACTCTAATGTATTAACCCCTTCTTGGTGTGCTTGGCGACAGCATTTAAACAGCAAGTGGTAGAAGCATTTAGGGCTGCTTGTTTCAAGCTTCCAGGACTGCCATCTCCCATGTGCTGCAGCAGCAGGGCTGAGGGGAACAGGACAAAGGCGCAGGAGGCAGCATGCCTTCTGCCCTAGCTCTGACTATGGCAAAAGTCCATAAGGAGGGGGGGCTTTGGAGTTGTGTCCAAGCCAAGGCTTCAGTTAAGTCACAAGCTGGGACTGCAGAAGTGAGACAAACTATAGAGACATCAGATGATATGTTAGACTAGACTGGATGTTCCCTGTGGACAGCTTTGGAGCCAAGGCCAGGAAAGAAGGGAGGAAACAGTCACACTGGCAACCCTGAATTAAAAGCCTTGTAAGCTTTTCCTCCGGAGCCGCTACCATGCCTGCCAGCTGTGAAACTAGACCCCCTGTCCCTTCACACCCCTCCTGCCTTCCCAGGCTCTAGTGAGCAGGAGGGGCAAGCCCAGCATTTGAACTTTGGTAACTTTGGCATGTGTAGATGAGTGATAGGGAATTAATGAATCCTGCCCCTTCTTTATATTTTTGTTACTCCACAGGTGCTGGAGTTTTTGGTCAGGTCTGTTTCCTGCACAAATGGAGCTTTGCATTTTTTACAGGCCTCAAAGAAAACTCAGCGAGGGATTTGGGGTTGGCGAGGAGTGAATAGATGAACCATCTGATGTACCCTGCAGATCAGCAGACTCAGACTCTGCCAGACCAGCAGGGGAAGCAGCTGCTGAGCCAGAGATGCTCCATACAGAGTGTTCACTTCCTCCATCCCCAAATTCAAATCAAAGGGCTGGTGGTAAAAGTGCCAGGGTAAATCTGGCCCATTTTATCTGTGCCTAGGGGGTTAGGGCTTCTGTACAGATCCAAAGCGTAACTGGAGACCATATGCCACAAAGGTGACAGAGCAGCAGTAGAAAATCAGTCACCTACAGACAGGTCGAGAGAGAGAGAGTCTGTTTGCTTAGACCATAACTGTGTAAGTAGGTAGCTGTGTTTGTATTAGCTGTGGCTCTAGTGTGATATTCAGGGAAAACTTCAAAAAGCAGCCTGTAATTTGAATCACTTTATCTACTCTCTGGGCCTTGGGAGTGGTGGGAATTCAGATGCTCTGCCAGGTGGCAGACCTTGCTGGCCAGGCTTGGGTTCACACTCTTCTGTAGCAGGCATCAACCAGGCCCATCAGCCTGGTGCCACTCTGCAGTGATCACCTGTGCATCTCTCTGCATTGAGATGAAGCTGCCTTGTGCTTATTTAGAGAGCAATCGCTTGTGGGATTCACTTCTTGTTATGCCAGTTAAGACTCAACTGTGGTTCTGGGCTGTTTTGTATTTGCTGTAGGCTCTCACCCATTTCTCTTCATCAGTGACAGCTGAGCCCCTCCCAGTAGTGCACAAAATGAGTTGACTAATGACACCATGTCAGAAGGGACTCTGGTGACCACAGAAATTATTTTGTTGTGGCGTTCATGGTCCGCCATTTGCTGAGTGTGTGATCCTGGGCAAGTCCCTGCAGTACACAATTTTGTAAGGCCTTGTCTGTGTTTTCTTTCTATTTTAATTTGAATTTCTTCTCAATGATCACTTACTAATTGGTAGTTCCTCTGCTGCCCTGTCCATAGGCATTAAGCGGTCAGTGTTTGCATTATATGGAGGCTGTGGATTTGTGGCACGTACTGGCAGAGGTGCTGTTTGGAAAACTGGGGCTCCCCTGTCTGATAGAGATGGGGGGCCTTTATGACAGTGTTGAGAGACCAAATGTGTTGGTGTTTTGAAGGAGTTTCAGACAGATTGAGGATAAATGTGGCAAAAAAAGCGTTAATGACTAATTCAACTGAATATGAAATGGAAATAACTTTCCAAAGAGTTCAGAGGCTTTTCAGGATATTCCACAGTATCACCACAGTTTACAGTCTTTGGATGCTGGGGTTTGTTTTTGTAGGAGGGTACTGTTGGCCAAACCACTTGAATTAGCCTGTATTTTAAAGTGCTGTGGGGCTGTTTAACTTCTGCTGGAGCAGTCTGCAGACTGTGACAGATAATTGTGATTTAAGGCTGTGGCTGGAATACAGCCCTCCTGGTGCTCTGCTGCTTCAAGGGCTGGGCAGGGAGCTCGTGTCCATGTCTGGCATGTGGACATGCTGGGTAGCAGCTTGCACCCCTGGACCCAGACAGTGGTGCTCCCCTGACATGGGGCATCCCTGGCTGAGGGCTGCACAGGGAGGATGCCAAAGCAGAGTACCCTCAGGTGATTGCTGGGAAGGCCTGCCCCCCTTGTTTAATCTGTTGATTAGTCATGTGTGCCTGAGAGCCTGAGCCTGGCTGGGGGGTAAGGTCAGTTGGAGCTGCTACAGCTTTACAGCAGTAAGGAGGAGCCTGTGACCTATCCTTCTTCCTTACAGTTTTTGTTTTGCAAAGCTATGAGGTGATGCTGATGCCATAGCAGAACTGCTCAGTGCCAAGGAATTTAAAAACCCAGTTCAAAATTAGCCTACAAAATAACTTTAAAAGGTTTTTTTGCTTGTTATCCTTCTAAACGGATCAGGAGGGCAGACCTAGCATTGCTTGTGCAGAGTACCCGTCGGCAAAAGGGCAGGAGAGGAGCCATGGCCCAGCTCCCTCACGCCCTGCAGTATGAGCATGGAGCACCGCTTGCCTGGGTGGGAGATGTCTGCAAAAGGAGAGGGCACTGGGCTGTGGTTATTTAGTGCAGAGGTGCCTGGAGCTGTCAAGTCAGGGAGGCACCAAAAGCTTCAGCCTTGCTGCTGAGCTCTGTCTGGAGCTCCCAGGCATGCCTGGATTGTGGAAGTGCTGCCTTCGGGGGTAACCAATCCCCTTCCTTTAACTCAGCCTGTGCTGTAAAAAAGGGCCCTGCTGACATCCCCTGCTTCATTGGTAGCATGACGCTGCTGTTGGTTTGCCAGCATGTGTGTCTCCCCGCTCTCTGGTAGCTAGCAGCTGTGGGCCTCCTGCCCCTGTGGCCCCCCCGGCTGACTGCCCCGTGGCACACGGTGGGACGGAGGTGGGACTCAGTCAAGCAGAAGCCTGCAGCCACAGTGTGCCACACAATAGCCACTTTGTGCAGCGGCCTGACCTCATCTGCCCACTGCGCTGCAGCTGCGCCCCTGCCCTGTGCCTTAACCCTCTGCATGTTCTCCCTGCCTGAACAGTGGTGGGACCGGGGACAGGCTTTGTTTGGCAGCCAGCTGGTGAGGAAGGTTGCTCCTCCTGGCCCAAACCCGGCTCTGGGGGCCAGTAGGGAAGGAGATGGGGCAGGCTCCCTGCTCTGAAATGCCTTCCCAGGAGAGAAGGACCATGGGGCCGTGCTCCCCTGGCCAGCTCAGCATGTGCAGTGGGAGTGGTGTTGGGCTGGAGCTCACACATCAGCGTTGCTTCTGCACTGGTATCTGCTTCACCTCCCTGTCACAAGAACCATCTTGTTGAGGCCCCTTCAGCCCTCTGCTTGTTGACCCGTGGAGCTGCTTCACTGCCTTGCTGTCACTTTTTTTCTCTTTATGGACACTGCATCACTGGGCACAGTTTCTCCCTTCACATAAGCCTTCTGCTATGACTTACAGTTGCAGCTTCTCCTCACACTGTAATGTTTCCTCTTTTGGTTCATTTTCCAAACAAACAAAGCAACATCATCAGTCTGTTTCTATATTTATTTTTTGTGATAGACATTCAAGCTTGGTCTGTGTTGTTCCTGGAAGGCTCTGGACAACTTGGATGGGGCCAGTCTTTTTTCAGTGGTGCCCAGTGACAGGACAAGAGGTAATGGGCACAAACTTGAGCATAGGAAGTTCCATCTAAACACAAGGAGGAACTTCTTTACCCTGAGGGTGGCAGAGCACTGGAACAGGCTGCCCAGAGGGGTGGTGGAGTCTCCATCTCTGGAGACATTCAAAACCCGCCTGGACACGTTCCTGCGCAACCTGCTCTAGGTGACCCTGCTCTGGCAGGGGGGTTGGACTAGATGATCTCCAGAGGTCCCTTCCAACCCCAGTCATTCTGTGATTCTGTAACTGGGAAACTGGTTGGTAGGGTTAACAGCATAGAAGTAAAACGAGCTATGGAGCTGAGGAGACTTTGTCTTAAAACTTGGTCTACTTAAATCTTTGTATCCTGTCAAGAGCTTTAAGATGTCAACAAGTGACAGACATGTCTATACCTTCAGTCAAAGTGCACCAGCCCTTTTGTGGAGGGTCCTCAACAAAACTAGTGAAAGGCAGACTTCTGGCCTGCTTGATGTTCTTCTAAAAGTCTGGTCTTTGAATCACGTTACGACACAGTTACTGAATACAGACTTTTTAAAATTTTGAAATTTTTTTTCATGAAACAAGTGAAAATCCTGGCAAAATTCTTAAGTTGTAACAAGCTGATTCTATATCAGTATATGGCATTTGATGAAGTGTGTAAATTGAATTATTTACAAATAATTTACAATAATTACAAATTATTGTAAATTGAATGATGAGTTAAATTGAACCGACAGTTCCTGTGCTCTCTTGCACGAAATAGGCTAAACTGATTTGAAAAAAATGGTAGTAGTTAAACTGCATCCAACTCTAGACAGGCCCCTAGGTTTAAACCTACAGCCAGATAATTAAATAAAATAATAGTAATTAAAAAAAAAAAAACCACCAGTTGACAAAAGAACTGTTTCTTTGTCCTATGGAGGTAGTGAAAATGAAACCATTCTAAAAATAGAGATGTGCATATAAAAAGCAGATGTAAGATGAAAGGTGTTTATTAATATACAAGCTGATATTTTGCATTGTACACTGATGTAAGGTGTTGTTCAAACTCTTAAATATTTGAAAATTAAGTTGTGATGCCTGCCTTTAAACTGTTCATTGCCAGAGTTGAAATATTTTTGAACGGCAGTAGTGTGACATAAATTCGTCCTTCTTGAGGATTTCACTATTCCTAGAATGGCCTTGCATTAAGAATGCCTGTATTTTCTTAATACATATTACAATCATCTGGATGATAAGTTTATATACAATAGTTCTGGCTACAGTAGCTTGTGTGCCACCACTTAACCATCTAGGTTAGTTCAGAACTGCTCGTCAGTGTTAGAGGACTTGAAGCACTACTGCTTAACTGGAGATGTCTCCTGAGGCAAGGCTGGGCTAAAGGGCTGTGCTTCGAGAGAAGCAGGGCGGGTGGTTCATCTCTGCAGTTCATGTGGTATTTTGATGTGGCAGTGATGTGCAGCAAAGCCACATGTGCCAGTTCAGGGGTTCATTACCGTGTGTCATTCAGTAAACATGTAACCTTCTAAGTGATCATTTCCAGTCCCTCCAACTTTCTTTCGAATCCAGATGGAGAGAGTGGCTGGGTTATGAGCAGAGAGTATTTGTGTAACAGGAGGGGAGAGTGGTAGGGAGGGTTCTTAGGCTGAGCAGATTCTGCCGTTTTCTGAGAGTTTAACCCTAAAGTGTTCCAATTCAGCATTATTTTTAGAACTAGGCATAACTCTTGTGCCCTCAAAAAGACTTTCCACATTTCTTTAGTCATGCCATTTCCTCCTTTTAAGTAGAAGCCACAGCAGATCATAAAATAAACTTTCCTTAGTGCAAATAATAGTGCTCCCAAGCTGTAGGTTTCAGCTCTGCTGCTGGCAGTTCCATCAGAGACCAACAGGAGGGACTTTTTAATTAAAATAGGGAGGCTTAGCACAGATGCTGCCTCTTTTTCTTCCATTTCCTTTTCTGCAGGTGGAAGAAAGAGTCTCAGAAACCAAACCCTACGGTTTATTCTCAGCTCTGCTACTAATATTCTCCATGACCTCTGGCAAATCTCTGCTGTTCTCCTTGTCATAGCTCCCAAAAAGTAACTTGAGGAAATAAAACTGTACTTCCAGATTGGCCTACTAGTTAGGAATAAACCCGGGGTTACTAAACTGAACATGTTACCTTTCTTATAGGCCACCTCCCCTGGATTTAGGCTACTGCAAGTCATATAGCCAAATAAATGTTATTTCAGCTCTGCCTTGTGCCTGTGTAAATAGGAGTTAATGAGTTGCTGCATCTCATGGCTGGCTTGTGACGTGGAGGTCTCCAGAGGGAGGATGAGGAGAGGCTGCTGTGGAAAGTCCCTGGCTGTTGCTAGGCAGCACTGCATTTTAGCTTCCGTGTCTGAAAGTCTGCACTCAGGTTTGGCGAGGCAAGGGGAAACTGAGGGATGGAAAACCATGCAAAGATGCTTGACTCTTACTATTTGTAAAGCATGGCTTTACTATGCTGGGCTCAGAGAGCATGTGGCTGCAAGTGAGGTGGAAGCAATTCGATTAAATAGAGTAACATTTGATAACTGGCCTTCTATTAATTCATTTCCAGCTGCCAGATCATGTGGCTGGCTTGCTCTATATCCCTCCCTCTGCTTCGTCTCTTATGATGATCTTGGATCCTTGCAGTGAAGCTGGAAGAGTGCAGCACAAGTTGTCTTGCTCCACTTCCAGTCTAAGTGGAAGCAGCAAAACCCAGCAGTTCCAGAGAGCTTCCTCTGCTGAGGTGTATGGTCCACTTTTACAGCCTGCAGATGAGGGGATATCATGTTTTGATTTTACTACTAAGCCCATTAAGAGGCACACCGGAGATCACTAACTAAATTGTTATGTAGGGCATCCTGCTCCTGCTGCACAATACAACCAACCCCTTTGAACTGTAGCAATAGTGCAACTAGTGGTAAGATCCTCATATGTTGGAAGCTCATCACAGTAGCATTACTAAAAGAGCACCTCTGTGTTCTGCTTGAAGTGTAGGACTTGCGATACAGCTGAGCACTTGAATTCCTCTTGGTAGAGTCTGGCTGGTTGTCCATCCACCCATGGGCTAGTTCAAACTTTTCAGTCAGCCTTTGTCATCATCTTCTAATTGTTGTCTCTGTTGTTTCTCCCTATGCATTTTAATAGAAGGCCAGGATGGGTAAATTTAAGGTCTTGCTGCCTTCTGCTAATTTGTAGTTGGGAAAGAATGTCTTCTCTTGCACCCTGATGGAGTCATTGGGAGAATCTGTGGATGTGACCTCACTAGGCATTGAACCCCACTGGACTGCACTGGAAGGTGTTGTACTTGTTCCCTGGCTGATGCAGTTGTGTTAAAGATAGTTTTCCCCTTTTAACAGAAGATCCTGTAGTGCTACTGAGACACTGTGGAATTTGGTGTCACAGCCTCGCTCCGTCCTTGGGAGCTCAGCTGAGTCCCACTGTAATGCTCAGCTTTACAGCAGCATGGAGAAGCTGAGAGTCTTGCCCAAAGTCCTGCAGCTTGTAGTCATAATGGGATGCAGCAGGGTATGTCTCACTGTAACAGCACTCTTCCCCTAAAGGATGGGTCTAGAAATCCAGAGTCCTGGTTCTCACTTTCATTGCTTGACCCTGCTTTGTCTCACATGTTTTATTCTGCCAGTGGGCTTGTGGCTTGAGCTATCCTTGAGCTACCCTTCCTCATCTCCACCAGCCAGTGTTTCACAGCAGTCTAGAAGAAAAACTTATGGAGAGACCAAAACTTCACAAGACCTCACAACTCCTCACTTTCCCCATCCCCGCACTCCAGGGGTTTGTCAGCCCCACCAAGTTCTCCCTCCTCAGTCTTTTTCCCTGTGTGGTTGTGGGGGGTCTTAAGAAAGACAGTAACCTCACAGTAAATACCAGCCTTACAATAACTGTGTTGCAGCCTGGCTGGGAACGGAGCCCCATGTTGTTTTATAGAAATTCCCAGAGAATTACTTGCTTAGTCAGACAGTACAGGCTTGGGTTGGTTCAGTTCAGCAGTTCCCTTTGTGTCCTGCTTAGTTTGTGCAAAGACCTGTTGGGTCCTTTTAGGTTAGAAACCTTGGTGCTGTGCTGACACAGCAGCCTATGCTGTCAGGTCAGAGCCTTTTGATGAATAATGAAGCATTAGGGTTCACCTGCAAAAGGATTAAGAGAAAAAGCTCAAAATCCTTGTGGCATGTCCCCTCCTCCCCCATGTGTGCTTGGACAGTGCAGTGTACTTTCTTCAGGCCCCGAACTACCCATGTGCAAATTTCAAGACTTGCTGCAGTGCCTGTCTCTTTTCCAGACATGTAAGTGGCCTGTGAGTGTGCTGAGGGTTGGATTTTAGATCCAGGAGGTGGGTGTGCATTGAAATGGTGGGTGGGTCTCCAACCCCCTCTCTGAGTTTTGGGCAACTGTGTGGATTGGCACTGAAAGGATGTGCTCATGGAGTGTAGAATGACAGAAGGTGGTGGAGGAGTGGGACATCTTCCCCCCCATGCCCCAGCAGTACTTTCTACTGGAAAAATATACTTTGACCTGAGCGCTGTCTTCAGTTTTGGTGTTTGTTTTTCTTCTGAGTGTATTTTGCATTGTTTGTGTATTTAGTTTGGTGTTTTTCTTAAGCTTTTTGAGTTTCCAAGGCTCCCTTTACTATGTGGCTTTTATCTTGTCTTCTACTGCAAAAAGCAGGAGGAATACAAACAAAAGGAGAGAGGAAGTAGAAAGGTCTCACTATTTACCATCCATATTGGTGAGATGGTGGGAGGTCTTTCCACAGGTCTTCTGTGTTAAGAACTTAATCTGAAAAACACTTCAGTTGCTTTGTTAAAGCATGTGTGTGTGTGGAGTATTTTCCCACACTTAGAATCATAGAATCACAGGGTTGGAAGGGACCTCTGGAGATCATCTAGTCCAACCCCCCTGCCAGAGCAGGGTCACCTAGAGCAGGTTGCACAGGAATGCGTCCAGGTGGGTTTTGAATGTCTCCAGAAACAGAGACTCCACCACCTCTCTGGGCAGCCTCTTCCAGTGCTCTGCCACCCTCAGGGTAAAGAAGTTCCTCCTTGTGTTTAGATGGAACTTCCTATGCTCAAGTTTGTGCCCATTAGCCCTTGTCCTGTCGCTGGCCACCACTGAAAAGAGCCTGGCCCCATCCTCCTGACACCCACCCTTTAAGTATTTATAAGTGTTGATAAGATCCCCCCTCAGTTGTCTTTTTTTCCAGACTGAAGAGACCCAAATCCCTCAGCCTTTCTTCATGAGAGAGGTGTTCCAGTCCCCTGATCATCTTGGTAGCTCTCTGCACCCTCTCCAGCAGTTCCCTGTCCCTCTTGAACTGGGGAGCCCAGAACTGGACCCAGTACTCCAGGTGCAGCCTCACCAGGGCAGAGTAGAGGGGGAGGATGACCTCCCTTGGCCTGCTGGCCACACTCTTCTTGATGCATCCCAGGGTGCCATTGGCCTTCTTGGCCACAAGGGCACATTGTTGGCTCATGGTCATCCTGTTGTGCACCAGGACTCCCGGGTCTCTTTGCACCGAGCTGCTCTCCAGCAGGTCAGCCCCCAGCCTGTACTGGTGCATGGGGTTATTCCTCCCCAGGTGCAGCACCCTACACTTGCCCTTGTTGAATTTCATAAGGTTCCTCTTTCCCCAAATCTCCAATCTGTCTAGGTCTCTCTGTATGGCAGCACAGCCTGCTGGTGTGTCAGCCACGCCCCCTCCCCCCCCAGCTTTGTGTCATCAGCAAACTTGCTGAGGGTGCACTCTGTCCCCTCATCCAGGTCATTGATGAATATATTGAAGAGGACTGGACCCAGTACTGACCCCTGGGGAACACCACTCATCACTGACCTCCAACTAGACTCTGTGCCTCTAATCACGACCTTCTGAGCTCTGTCTTTCAACCAGTTATCTATCCACCTTACTGTCCATTCATCTAACCCACTTTTCCTAAGCTTCCCTATGAGGATGCTGTGGGAGACCATGTCGAATGTGTTGCTTTAGTCAAGGTAGACCACATCTACCGCCCTCCCCTCATCTATCTGTCCAGTCATGCCATCACAGAAGGCTATCAGATTAGTCTCAGATCAGTCAGACATGATTTCCCCTTGGTGAAGCCATGTTGAGTACTTCTGATAGCTTTCTTTTCCTCCACATGCCTTGATGATGCCCAAAACAAGCTGTTTCATCATCTTTCACACAGCTTTCCAACTGGAAAAGGGTAGAAAACAGTCAGGAACTAGGAAAATCTATTATTTCTTTCAAAAACTGAGGGAGAAGTTTTTCTGACACATCTCCACCACTAACTATGAAAAAAGTAGTTGAGGTATTTTTTTTTTTTAATGGAAAAACTCCCTTGAAGGCTTGTTTTTCCGCTTTGAGTTGTTTTTTGGAAGTTTTTTTTGAGGGGGAAAAAATGATTTTATTCATTGGCCAACTTTCAAAGTGCTGCCTCAGAACTGGGACAGAGCAGCAACTCACCTGTTTTTCTGTAGTTACACAGAGTAATTGGTGCATTTAGTATATCCTGTTTGCCAAGTTGCGTGGTTCATATGTTATGACAACTTTAATAGGTCTTAAAGTATACGGCAAAGAGACTTAGGACTGTAGGCAGGTGCTTTTTACCTTTTTTTAATTCTAAATATGTAAACATAATGAAAATAACTTAAATAATGGGAGCATCCACATCTATGTTAAATAGACTATTTTTGTTTCTTCATAAAAGGAAGATAAATTCACGTTCTTCAGGGCAGAGTCTAACTGCTAATTGACAGAAATTAGGAAGAAACTTCCTTTTAGGCAATTGTTCTATCTCTTTCTCTGTAGAATTTATTGTACTTTCTTTTGAAACCTGGGGTGTATCAGCCACTGCCAAAGGACTCTGTGCAGGCTGGGTGGGACAGTCTTGTATTCAGTTGATTACTTGATGGCCACCTCTGGTAATTCTTAGTCTTTCATATCTCACTTAACCATCCATCCATCCATCTTGTTTGCTAATTAAATGTTGATGAAAAGAGGCACACTACGACCTCCCTCTCTCTGTTCCCTTGTGCTATTGCTACTAATCCCTGGATTCTACTTCTCTTTCAGAAGATGCTGCTCAAGAAGAATTGTGGAGCGAAGACTAGAGTTATTAAAATTCATGTAAGTTATCCTTTTCTGGTGCAGTTTCTCTGTCTTTCCACATATATCTGAATGTGGTGGTTCTCTTTCAACATCTACACCCAGAAGATTATTTCTTCAGGTTTCCTGTGGCTTGATCAGCTGCATAACAAAAGTTGCTAGTCTGGAATATAGACCGTAGTTGCAAATTAGGTCGAGTGCAGATGAGGCTGCTAATACCTTGGCTTTTCCATTTTGGAGACTATGGGTTCAAAGCTTCCTTGCACTGGAAGTCTACATCCCCTTCTATGAGCTCATACAGCTGTGCACAGCTGTCCTACAGGGTGTCATTTGGATCATTCTTGACCAAGGGAAGTGCTGATCTGAGGTAACAAGTAGTTGGCGAGGGTGAGAGGTACTGGTAGAGAGCTGCAGAAAAGAGACTAACTGCATGGTGCACTGACATCTGCAGAACTGTATGGGATGTGGGACCAGATGATGGCAGGTGAGCTAGATTGCTTGGATGGCTTTGCAGCTGGGATGACACTGCAGTGTCTGATCATCTCCTGTTCTTGAGTGCACACATGCCTACCAGGGCTAGGTTTGCTCAGCTCTCCTGCTTGTAGTTTTGGAGTCTTTGTCTCTAGTACTCCATTCCCTGACTCTTCAGCCAACCCCTATCTCCTTTGTGGGTACCTTGGCCCTCTCTTTTCGTCAGTGCTGTATGGTGCTGCAGGAGATGTGTTCGTGACCTTGCACGTTGTAGCCAACGCAAGTGCCTCAGTCCCATGAGCCCCATATGATCCTCCACATGTTTGCAATACCCAGGCGAAAACAGGTCAGGGTGGAGAAAACAGATATCATTTGTGGTAAAACTGCTGCTTTCACTGCAATAATTGTAGCCTTGCAAGAGGGATGTATGGCAGATCAGGATCCTCAGGGTTTATACCTTGCCCAGAAGGAAATGGGATAGATGCTTTTGTATACCTAGAAGTACTACTGTTTATGGGCATGCTGTTGGGTGCCCCTACTCATCACTGCTTTGTGGGTGAATTTGGTACTTGAGAGGAGGAGCAGCAGGTAGGGCTGGCTAGAGCCTTGTGGAGAGCTGGATGGTATTTCTTCAGCTCCACGTATGCCTTCTGCCAAGGGCATTTCAGTCCTGCCTTCCAGCAGCTCCCCAGTGACCTGATACTTCTGATTGCACGATTAATCCTGATCTGTTATGTATTCTCTTGTGCTCCCACCTGGATTGTTTCAATGCAGCTGTCTCTTCCTGTGCCCCATGAGCTCTCCCCACACTGTGTGTCCTTCAGACCTACCAACAACCTAATCTTGCCACAATGTTTTAGTGCAACTTGTTTATCACCTTCCTTTATTCCTGCCCCATGTGCTTTTGTTGTTTTTGTTGTTTTTTTTTTTTCTGGGTGTCCTGGACTGTAGCTATTTTCCAGTGCTGCTTGGTGTCAGTCTGCCAGTCCCTGGGGTTTCAGCAACACCTCAGTGGGGTGGTTTCCTCTTGACACCTTGAACTCGTTATTGCAGCTTACTCTTGTGTCCATGGAGAATTTGAGAGGCAGAATTATCCCTTTGCTCCCTACTGAGTCCATGTCAGCTCATGCTAAAATAAACAGCAGAAACTTAGAGCACGCCATTCTGACAGATGGCACAGAATCCACACTTCTCTGGCCCACCTTGCCAAGCTGGGACAGCACATCTCTACCTGAGGCACTCATGTGGTTTCCATGACAATAGCATTTGATACTTCACAGTCTCTTGTTGGTCTGTTGTGGTAGAGCTGTTATACAAAGGAGCATTTTTGCTTCCATTTTTCAAGTAGTTACGAGTGCCCACTTTTGCATACCCAGCTTAGAAAGGAGACAGTGGGTTCCCAAAGAACACCTTGCTGAGGTGCCTCAGCTCTGGAAGCAGCTGAGAGAGGTTGATACCTCTGAAGGATAATGCTGTAGTCTCATCATATGACAGGAAACCTCAGTCCAGCCAGTAAGACATGCTTGGCATGGGGTTCCTTCTCAGTGTTGCTCAGCAGCAGGACAAGAGGTAACAGGCACAAGTTGAAACGGAGGAAATTCACGTTGCCCAGAGAAATTGTGGAGTCTCTGTCTGTGGAGATATTCAAAGCATGCCAGGACACAGTCTTGGGCAATGTGCTCTTGCTGACCCTGCTCTGAGGAGGGGGAGTTGAAGTCCTTTATCTCTAGAGATGCCTGCCAATTTCAACTGTTCTGTGACTTTCAACTGAATGCTTGCCCAGCATTCAGTAACGGAGTCAGAGCATGGTAGGGACCTTAGCTCACTTGGGAGGGCTATTCTGAGGCCCTGCTGAATGTAGCCTTTTGTAAAGGATGATAGCAGGAAGCAAAGTGAGAGGTTTGATTCTTTGTTGCTGGGGGTCTGCTGGCACAGGTTCAGTGTTGGGACTTTGCCATTGTGGTGAGGGTGTAAGAAATGAAGTCAGAACTTTCATAGCAAATGGGTTGATGAGCTGTTATGGGAGGAACCAGGCAACTGTCTGCGTGTCTGAACAGGAAACATCACCATGTGAACCAGTTGGCTTGTGTTGCTGTAGCCCTGAGAAGCCCTGATGCACAAGTGCTCCTGTTTCAGCATAGGTAAAGAGCGTGCAGTCTCCTTCTGAACTGAGGTAAGCAGCGACATCCAGACAGCGTACAACTGGATGGAGATGCAGTGAGTGAACTGATCTGAGGAGCAGGCAGGCTACCTAATGGTTTATGCCAGGGATTTGAACAAGGATCCCTGCTTTCTTTTCCCAGTTCTCCTGATGCTGGATATCTTGAAGGACAAAGGATTATGCTTATTCCTTCCTGTGCGAGGACAATGACAACAGTTACCTGTTAGTAACACCAATGAAGCATTTTCATCCTGTTCTGGCTGAGGATGGTGTCTCATGTGGTTGTGAGAATCCGTGCTTTTAAAAATACCCTCCTGACAGCTGATATTTTGGTTGCCTTGACATCTTGGGGCTTTACTGGCACGTCAGGGTGCAAGCTGTTGTGCTGTCATGCATCATCTGAGTTCTGCTCTTCCTCCCTCTTCTGCTGGAAGAGTCTCCCATGGGAAGGTGAGATGGAGGGGCAGCATCTTTACCCTCCGACACTAAAACACAGTTTCATCCCTTGGAAATGTTCATGGTCCTTGGGAGTTTTTCTCAAATGGATGATCTATGTTGGGTTTTGCTTTTCCACGTGCCATTTTAAAACTAAGGTGTCACCTTGTCATTGTTCCCTGTACTTCAGCTTCCTGGGCCAGCTCAGGTGGTGTTAGGCTACAGCCTTTCCATTCGCTCAGCAGTTCTTAAACGGGATGATGTGACAGTGATGTGACAAGTTTAAGAACCTAGACAGATTAAGGTGGAGAGATTAATAAACATGCAGCAGCAAAATGTGCAGCAGCTCAGTCATGTTTGAAATGTTTTCAGGAATATCAGCTGTGAGAGGTCAGGGCCTACAGTGAAAACAATACTAAAAAAATCTTGCTTCTGTTCCCCCCCAGTAAAGAATAATGGAACAGGAGAATCAGCCCCTGTGGACAGGCAAGCAGATATAAATTAGAGGTGACAGTGTGTGTATGAAGTATGGATTTGTACATAAGATACATGTAGGATAGCATGTGTCAGTGCAAGGTGAGGGGTAAGCATGGGCCTACATGGGGATTGCACAGTGAGGTGGGCAATGTGTGTGTGCAGACCTGGTCACTGGTGCCCCAAAGTGTCAGCCAGTGTAATGTCTGTAACTGGAAGGAAGGCAGTAGGTGTGGGTGAGGCATACATGCATGTACATGGTATTTTGGCATCCAGGGTACGCTTGCATGGTGCGGTTGCGTGGTGCATGGAGACGCTTCCTTAGCTCTGGAAGGAAGATGGCTATACGTGCATATGCTTGTACGCTGTAACTGCCTGTACCCTGGACCAGGCTTGGTCAGCTGTAGCCAGCTCTGAATGCAGAGACCCATCTTCCAGAGGTTTTTCTGTAATACCAGAAGTCTTCAGTTCTCCAGGCCCTCTTGGGATGAGGGTTACAAGTCTGTCATCTAGTCCTGTTCTTGTTCTTCCTTCACAAACTCCTACATGCAGTCTCTGAATGGAATCGGTGGAGCTGGGCTTATCTCAGCAGCAGTAGGTGGGTAGAAGACACAACTGGCAAGTCGCTGGGTATCTCAAGAACTCTTGTTGGGGCAGGCAGAGAAGGCAGTAAGGATTTCAAGGCCAATCTGATAACCTGGCTGATCAGAGAGATGTTTTCTGCAATGTAAAAATAAGAATTTTAAATTGGAACATGAACCTCTTGTGCTCTTCCCTTGATCTTATCAATGTTGAGAACACCTTCTGCTTGGACAAGGGCCAGATCCCTGGAATGACTTCCCTGTCTCTTATCTCTTGCGTCTGCATCCTAAAAGGCCACTGCAGAAACATGCTGGGTTTTCTTCTCCTAAAACAAGGGACCTTTTCAGCTTGGAGCTAAGCAGGAGATGTGCTGGCCTGAGCCTTCTTGGCAGATGCCTTAGCTATTCACAAATGCAAGGCATACTAGGTGACAGAACAGTATTGGTGCAAACCTCTGGTTCTGGCTGCACAGCACAAGGTAAAGATTTCTGAAAAATCAGAAGACTCTTTGTATGTGTACACATACATACATATATATATACACACACACACATATGTTACCCCTTCCATCACAGGCTCCCAAGGTGCTTTGCAAGCATTGCTAAACATGGCATTTATCTGCCTCTGAGATGCTATGATTGCAATTTCAGAGTAAGTTAAACTGAGAAACCATCAGAGAATGTGAATTGCCCAAAGAGAGACAGTGTGAGAAGTGAAGTCTGGGCTTTGATCTTCAAACCACATTCCTTGAGCTGTGTCTTTATCATACCATATCATGCAGTCTAAACAGCTCTGACATCTCAGACAGCCGAGATCCCAAACTGCAGCTTGCTAACCTTTTGACAAACCTTCCTGGTTGTCTTTAGTATGTGACTGAGTGCCTAAACCTGAACTTGCCCTTTAAAAACAATAAGAGAGACTCATCTTGCTGGCTAGTTGCATCCTTGGGTTACTTGCTGGGGCCCCTCATGGAGATCTCAGCACTCATTCCAGTTCCCTAGATGAGCTCTTGTCTCCTGTTGATGGGCACACCCCTGCTGAGCAAAACGGAGAAGGTCCTCTGCTAAGTGAGAGCATGAATATCCATTTGCTTATTGGGGAAACCAGCTCCCCCCATGCTTCTCCCAACCCAGCCACTGAGCCACCTGCTGAAGGTCTCTGTGTGGTGATAGCTGGCCCTGGAGAACCCCAGCCTTTGGTCTGAATAATTCCTGACAAAAGATTTTGTCCAGAGTTTCCTCAGTCTGGGGAAGGATCCAGTGTAGCCAAGGTGTGAATGCCTCTGTCTTATAAGAACTATCCCAAGCATCTGGCTCCAGACATTGTTTTATTTAGCATTGCTTTTATTGGATCTCATGGCAAAGGCTAACCAGTCTTCAGCCTGTCCATAGCAGCCAGAAGACAGATTGTTGTGTCTCTCTCTTCTGCTTCCTTAAAGAAAAGAATTTTTATTGCTCGCTGCTTTTCATAAATTCCTGCCATGTATGCCCTTGCACCCGTTAAATCATGTAAGTGCTTGTAGAATAGACGTTGTGGAATAACCACGAGTCTGTAATCCAGACAGCACCCCGAAAGTAGTGAGTGGCTGGTGAGTCAGGAGTCTGACATCCTGTTTTCGGCACTGTCCTTGCTTTCTGTTCTGATGTGGTTTGTGGGTCTGGCTTAAGAATGGGGGTGGGAAGGTTGGAAGGTGTAGAAAGGAGGTTAGGACTGAAGTGCAGCCCAGTGACCGCCTGTCCTTTGTGTTGTTGGTTGCTGTGGCTGGTGGCACTGTGTTTCAAGGGGCTGGGAAGCGGCAAGGCATGTTTCACAAATAGGGGACAGATTTAGTGACTTTTGGGTCACACCTGAGTGATGGAGCAGAGAGAGAGGGGTTGGGGATGGCAGAGGGTCACAGTGGCTCTGCCACTGTTTTCTGTCAGAGCTTCAAGTCCAAGATGGCAGATCAGGCATGTCTTTTACCACTGCATCCAGGCCCACTACAGTTGCTCTCTGCTCCCCTTTGTTTGTGTGGCTGTGGGAACCTGGCACCCGTTCCCTCTCCCAGTCCCCAGAGCTGTAATCCTCTTTTCCCACACACCTCTCCCATAATACACCCACTTCCTGCACTTGGCTTCCACGGCTGGGGCGGTTTGTCCAGAGGCAAGCGCACTGTGTCAGCATGCGTTCGCAGCCTGCTCATGCCAGGGTAATTAATACTCACTTTGCAGTTTTAATTTGGGTTCCCTTTAAGTTGAAAGCAGCCTGTTGCTCTGTGCCAGCCTGCCTGGCCAGAGGGAATTGGGTTGCCCTGGCATCATGCAAACTGGAAGCTGCACATGCCCAAATACACACTACGTGCCGGATCTGTGTACTGTACATGGTACCTGGGGTTCCTGGCCCGAAGGGAGGACTTTGAGGGCAGCCAGCTGCACGCAAGGAGGGCTGGAAAGGGAAAGGTGAGGAGAAAGGAGAGGACATGGTAGTGTTGCTTGTGTACAGACCAAAACTGCTAAGGACTCTACTTGGATGTAGTTGAGAGATTTAGGGCCAAATCGTGTATTGCCTGTGTCTGTGCTTGCTTGGAGCTCCTCTTGTGCCCACTCCTCCGCCCACTCAGGCACATGCAGACCCTGTAGCGTGTGCAGGGAAGCATAGGCCACTTCATATCAGAAGGAGAAAAAGTGGGGAACAAGACACAGCTCACTAACAGGGGGATGTGGGTTCATTCACTTGTTCTTAAGAGACTTGTGTGGCCTTCAGAGCATGATCTTCACTGGAGCAGTGAGTTCCCCAAGTTAACCAGGGAGCACTGACAGCCTGCTCCTCTGAATGACTGAATCATCTCTCCCTTTTCATCGTGCAGCCTCCTTCCTTCAGATTGCCAGGCAGGCAAAATCAAAGCTTAGTCAGCTTTCTCAAAAACACATCTCAAAGACATGTGAGAGAGGAGAAGAAAGGCTTATCACGCTGGTGCCAGCAAAGACCCATAGCTGAAACTGGCCTATTTCTGCTTTTGGGCAAGTGACCAGCAAGCGTCTGCTAGGCCCTTTGAAGTACCTTCCAAAAAAAGTTCAGTGTTGCCTGTCTGGTGGCACTTCTCTAAGTCTGGTAGTTGCCATCTGACAACACTGCACACACACACGCAAATGTTTGATAGATTTAAATTTATTTTTCCTTTCTAAGAGGAACAGGGATGTGTTTGTAAAGTATTTGAACTGCTCTCTGCAATGTGGTTGCATAGAAGGAAGTAGGTTTTAGGCAGCCTTGCTTTGGTGGAGAAAGACAGAGCTTTCATCCCTTTAGCGAAGGGTAAAGGAGAACACAGAAAAACAATGCTAACTTCAAAGTTTTGTTTTTCTTGTCAGAACAGCATTTGGAGTTGACCTTTCCTTTTCTTGGAGGGGAAGGGAGAAGAGTGGTCTTAAAATGAAGTTCTGTCATGGTCTGTCTTTTAGCTATCCCCTGAAATTAAACTGCATATGAACCTGGGGGTGGAGGAGACTTCCATGAGGGAAGGGGTTTGCCTTTGAAAAGTTATTCTTTGAGCTGCTCCAGATCTGTGACTGGAATAAATTGTCAGAGGCCTTATTGGAGTTAATGAAGAAGCAGTTAAATATGAATTGCTGCTCCACTAGAGGAGCTGGTCCTGCTTGTCAGTGACCATTTCTTGAGGACTGCCTGAAGCAAGACTGTAATTGAAAGGAAGTCGCCTCTCATCAGAAGGTTGCAACACCTAGAAGTCAATTAGTTCATCCTGGCTGCCTGACTGTGGTGTATGTATTATGCAGAGCAGAAACTGAGGCCCACATGATGGGAAGTGGCTCGGTCAGGACTGTGTCTGGAATTACAGATGTAGCTAGGAGCAGGCATGAGGGTCACCTTCCCTTGCTCACAGCTGATGGTTTCACACATCAAAATTGAAGTCTCATCAGTTTCTTTTCTAATCACCTGGCAGGGGTGAGGCGAAGAAGGACAAAGTGGAATTAAAAGCAATGTACCTCTCAATGTTCCACTGTGGAGTCTGACAGCCTTTACTCCCTCTGTGGCCTGCCTGAATATCAGTACTACCTCTGGCTCTGTCCACTCCTCTCTGTCTCACAAACAAGCAGCATCGCAGGCAGGCATCCGTCTTTGCCAAGGCTCTTCTGAGGATTTATTCCTTTCCACCCAGGGTGGTGGTGGGAATCGGATGCGCCTTTACAACTTGCAATTACATGGTGCCTTTCATCCCAAAGGACTTTTAACAAGTGACTTTACAGACTGCAAAGGGATCATTCAGCCACCACTGAGAGGCACCCACCACTGGAAGGCAGCATCTCTTAAATGGAGCTCAGCAGCGTTTCCCAACTGCTGGGGCCCAAGGGTAGGAAAGAAGGGACTCCTGTGCTGGATTGGCCCTGAGTAGGGGACGGGTTGGCAGAGTGCACAAGCTGATCCAATTTTGAATCCCACCAGGATACTAGAGCTCTTATGAAAGAGGACCAAAGAGTATCAAGCAGGGCTTAGTTTTGTATCACCCCTAGCACACCACTCCCTTCTGAGATGTTGTGTTAGGTAACTTCATTTCCCCCCTCCTGTGGGGATTGTCATTCCCGCAGCTGAAAGTATGCTTGGAGCTGTTCTTGCTTTTGCTTTGTCTGAAGAAAACTGCGCTTCTGTGGGATCATGAGTCCAAAATTATTTCACAATCTGCATTTGGGATATTTTCACAGACTTCACAGGGGTAAGGGAGGGGTTTCTAGGAGGAATGTGGGTTTGTATTAGTAGATTTATCCTTTACCTGTTTATCTTCTTCCTATGTACTCTTTCCTTGCTGAAACATACAATTATGTTATGATTTGTGGAACGGTTGCCCATTTCTCTGTTTTCTGAGGGCTGCTAATAAGATTGAAATTCTGCATTTCTTCTGTGGTGTTTAATCTCACTGGTCTTTGAGGCACCTGCATCCAGTTGCTATCTGTACTATCTTTAGGTGTGCTTCTTTGATAATGTGCTTCAGATATGTTTCAAGCCTGGTTGCTTATTTACCACCTGTATTTAATGGTGATAATGCAACTGGTGACTACAGTACAGGTTTATAAGAGTGTATATGTAGGTGTGCGTATATGAGGGAAGAAGTGTGTGTCTGTGTGCGTGCTGACAAGCATAGATGACCCAGGTGGTCTGCGCATAGTTGCTTGAAAAGTGTGTAACACAAGCTGGCTTCCTTAGGAGCTCATCTAACTCAAACGAGGCGTGCAATGAGGCAGCATGGGTATCTGCAGGTACTGAAACTACCTTCTGCTCCAGGCAGTTGTACAAGCAAACGATGGGCTGTGCTCCCTTTGGACTGTCCGCTGAATGCTGGTGGAGTTTGGGCCCTGCTTGGGTTGAGTTACAACGTGAGTGGACAAGATTTGTATGAGTGGGGACAGCTCTCTTTGGGATTTCCAAGTCAGGAGGAGGTCTGTGTGTGCACGGAGGGGTGTGAACAAGTGACCAGGGAGGCAAATGTGTACTGGGGAGAACCTGAGGCGTGTGAGAACAGGTGAGCGTGTGCAAGTGAGCATGGGGGTGTGTGACAGTGTGCATCCGAGCGTGTGCGCCCTCCTGCTGGTAGTGAGTGCTTGTATCTCAGGCTCTTCTCCAGCTGTGTAAATACATTGCTTAACAAATTGAGGGCTCTGGTTAATGATTGCCATTAGCACAGGGCCCATATTAGGCTCCATTTTGTGCGAGTTACCCAGCTGCCTGAATGCCATTAGAGTGAAAGCACCAGCCTTTAATGTCAAGTGTGGAGTGTTTGTGCTCCAAGGAGCCTCTGCAGGAGCTGGCCTGGGGTTGCTCAGCAGGGGCTGTCAGGCAGGTTATGGTAAGCTCCCTGGGGGCCTGCTGCAGCAGCAGCCACTCTTTACAGCCTTCCATAGTCAAAGTGGTGCCCCAGGCATCACAGGCTGGTGCTGGGTGTCCAAGGGGAAGGACAGGCTGGCTAGGACACTTGCCCAGACTACAGGGAGGCAGCTGGCCCAAGCGACGGGGTGGGAGGAATGTGTTGCCCTCTCTGGCAGCCAGCCCTATCCGTCTTCTTTCTGGGAATACATCAACAGAGCTTTGCCTTGTGCTACTCATCAGAGCCAGACCACCACATGCTGTGATCCCAAATGGTGTCGTGCACTAAGCCAGATCAGGCCTGGTCATCCCTAGAGCAGGATACGAGCTCCAAAGAAAACATGCTTTTCTTCAAGGAGAGAATGGAGTGATTCGGTGGTGGTGTTCGTTCTTCCCTACAGCAAGGTCCCTAGCAGAGGTGCTACCTTGTCAGTTATGGGGTAGGTCCAAGAGAGGCCTGTACTTCTTAGGGTTATAAATGACTGCAGATCGGTCAGGGTGTTGCCATGAATGAGGGCAGTTGCATTACTGTCTCTCCTGTTAGTGCCTACAGTTGGACACAGGGCACTTCTCACCCTGCCCTTGCCTGTTGTTGTGGTGGCTGTGCTGATGAAAGCCAGCCATCATCTTGTGGCTGCTTGAGAGGTGCCATGATGAAGACACAGGATTCAGTTCAGTTTGAGCCTTACTTGCAGCTACGTGACCACCTGTGAATCTCTGCATCCTCCTGTGTTTTCTTACATCCCTGTCCTTCACCTCAGCCCTTGTTCTGTGCTCATCTCCCACATGGTGTCCTGGGAAGGCTCTCTGCTCCACACATTGGCCCCAGAAGAAGGCCCAGAGTGAAACCCCAGGGCTCCTTCCCACCCAAAGCCTGGTGAGTTTTGTGGATGACTTTTGTCTGTCCTCTGGACCCATCTTTCCCCAGCCTCTTCTCCATCTGCCGTCTGCCAGAAATGAACTGATTCAGCTGCCTTCCCTAATCCTGTCTGGCATTTCAAAATGGAGGGGATTGCCAGGTTCTTTGTTCCTTTTCCCTCTTGGCACTGGCAGGGGACCTTCTCTGCTCTGGAGAAGGACAAATGTGCTGATTTATTCTGCCCCTTAGCTTTGAATAGGGGTTGCTATGTTACCCTCTAGCTCTGAGGCTTGCCAGAGCACACACCATATATAACCCCACAGCAGGTGGCTATTGAGTAAAGGCCCTTAAATCTGCCTCTCTTGTTTCTTATGCTGCTGGCCAAGGTGTCAGGGGGATGTAGCAGGGCATGATTTGCTGGCTGAAACTCCAGGCACAGCTGATGCGAAGCACCATGTTGGCATTTTCCATTCTCAAGTGCCCATCTTAATTTGCAGAGGAGGTACCAACTAGGCAGGAACATGCTGCCCACACTGGCTTTTAAAGAGGCCCTTTCTGACATGGGGGCCAAGCTGTGACTGAGATCCTGGAGGCAGAGGCTTCCAGATCCTGCTGCAGCGACTGCAGCACCCAGGGCCTGGCTTGAACACTTCCGTAGCGCTCTCTAATTTGGTGTGACTGTTTGGGTAAGCCTGACCATTTGAGCATTCTTCTGGAAAAAGTTGTGTGTGCTTGTCCTGTGATGACAAGTTAAAACCCAGCCAGGATATAGGCAGGTGGAATCACCTTGCCGTGCCATTATATGGTTGCAGCTGTCCCATAGACAGACTTTGAAGTGCCAAAACGAACTTTTGTCTAGAGGAGAGAGCAGACTTGGTAATTGTTCTTAAAAAGCCTAATTCTTTGAGGAACAGTCCCTTACTGCAGACTGAGGAAGGGAAACCATGGGTCTTGCTAGGAAAGGCCTAGAAGAGGCAGCACATAACACCAGAGCCCAGGCCATATTTCCTCTCACTGTGTTTTTTTTTTTTTTCTAACCTCCATGAAGACAGTGGTAAAGCCCTTCCCACCAGTGATAGAGTGAGAAGAGGGTAGGGCACACTTGCATGAGTTTCTGAGCTGCTGAACTTCCCAGCATGTGGCACTCAGTAGCTCACACATGTCCCTGTGGAATGAACTCTGCCGGATCATGATGAAATACTCTGCTGGCCCATAAAGCAGTGAGCCCTCCTCTCCTGGCCAAAGAGTGTCTGTGAAGCAGCAGCCCCACTGCTTCTGCTTGCATAAGGAAAGAAAAAAAAAACCCAAAGTTCCCAGTAAGTAAAAGTAAACCACTTCGTAGTGGAATCACTTCTTTGGCACCGTAATTCCTCTGGAGATCCACAGGTCCCACCAGAGCCTAGTGAGGAACAGTATTTCTGTCCTGTCACGCAGTGCAGGGAGAGCACGGGTGTTTCTGGCCTCCTTACTCTGACTGTGCTCTGAATACTCGCAGCAAAAGGGGAGAGAATGTCTTTGGTGGCCATGGCACAAACCAAGCTGTAAGGCCTTCAGGTGTGATCTTTTCCTCTAAGCATCTCTTGGCTGCTCCTTGTTGAACTGTGGAGTCTGGAGCCAAAACTCTGGAGAGTTTCAGCATGTCTGGGAGCTTATAGATTAAGAAAGGGTGATTTGTAAATCCTTACTGGAGAGCTATTGAAAAATCACACTGAAGAATGAGTCTTTGGAGATGACTTGGTTTATCTCCCAGCTCTAAAAATGTGTAGATCCTTCTTCAAGGCCAAGTGAATCTGAATTTAGCTTTTCTATGTGATACCTTCTGGCAGCGATGCTGTTCTGACTCTGGGACTCTAAATGCACTTCACTTCTAACCTCTAACTTCACTTAGTGACTAGAGGTGCCATGGGTGCTGGTCATGTGGATCTCGGGGACCTCAGTCCTGGAGGAGGAACGCGCATGCTTTTTTCTCGAGGGGTAGGAGCAAGAGCATGAGCAAAGCATTTAACTGATTATGTTACTGCCATTTGCTGCAAGTACAAGCATGACCACCCATTCAAGGAGGTGTAGGTGTACCAAGAAAGGAATATGACAAAACACTTGCAGCAAGAATTTCACTGTTTGCAGCTTATATGAGTGCTGACTTCGTCCCTCTTCTTATTCCCCTGCAGAGCATCAATGGAGGCCGCCCACCGCCCCACTTTGTGTATGATCCATCCACCTTTGCCTTCCGTTCCCTCAGCACCTTGAAGCCGCTGAGCCCAATAGCTCCAGTGGAAGAACCGTCATGTGCCTACTGAAGGAGTTTCTCCAAAAACCTCAGGAACTATCAAGCCAACCACCTGCCTGGCAGGGAGAAGGGGAGGTGGTGATACCCAAGGGGATGTGTGGGAGAAGAAGGGGACAATGACACATCTTTGCAATACAGCCTCTCTGGTAGCAGGAAGCATATGGCTTTGCAGCAGTGCCTGTTTTCTTACCGTCACATATCTGAATGATGGCAAAAGGAGAGATTTTTTTGTCTTTCAGGGCAAAAAAAAGGCAGTCAGGTCCACAAACTGCAAGGGCAGCCACCAAGGCAGTGTCAAACACAGGGATGGAGGTAGTTGAAAGGGGTTCAGTGGCTAGTATGGTCTACATGGTAGCAGAGATGAGTGATCAGGGTGTGAAACCAAGTCCAGTCAGTTCCCCAAGAGTACTCCCTTCTCCCCCTCAGAAGCGAGCTCAGGATTGGAGACGGAGGCTGTACTGGGCTGCCTGGAAAGAAAGAAGATCCCTCTCTGAGATGGTTGTAATTGTATTCACTTCAAGCTCTCTTGAGTGGAAGACTGTAGGAGAGGGAGACAGGAAGGGGTAACTGGCACATCTGGCTGTGTGTTCCATCTGGCAACTCAGTGATATCTTCTAAAATGGGATTGAAATGGGAGGCATGAGCATCCCACTTGTAGATAGGCAGTTAAAATAAAATTCTAGAATTGTAGGTCTGTGTTCAGCCATCCAAGACAATGCAGCACCCACCCTCAGTCCTCTCAGCATCATCAGAGAGAAGAACTTGGGGGTGACTGTGCACTCTTGGGTCTCCTCTCTGCTGAGGCTGTCTGTGTTCTGGGATATGCAGCACTTCTCCATAGCATTGTCCCCATAGCCTGCTGCCTTAACATGACGCTGAAGGTAATTGGTATCACCAAACTCAACCAAATCCAATGTCTCCAGCAGCTTTCCACTCCCCTCTTATGCTGGCCATTAAATTCTTACAGACCTTCCCTTGTACTTGTGGAACAAGTATTCCCAGATGTAGCATGGAGTGGGAGAAAGAGGTCTCTGTTTTGTGGCCATCTGTTGGTGAAATAAACAGGAGAGGAGTTTGTGTGAAGTTGTGGGACACTTTTTCCATAGACAGTCAGGACTGTGCTAGGCTAGCTACCACTGGAGTTTGACTGGGATCTGGCCTTGAGGCATGTATGTGTTTTGTGCTACAAGGCAACAGCTAATGGGACAAGCTTTCGCCTCTCTCAGTGCGGCAGAGGAACACTTTTTCCCCTTGCTGCGCCTGGTGGAGAGAATAAGCTCTCTGTCTAGGTGTTCCCCACCTTGAGCCTGTATCTGGGTGGGTGCAAGGGGGAGCGAGTAGTTTACTTCTTGTCTGGATCAAGGAGAGCAACTGTGAGTAATATAAAATAATTTTTGGTTTTAAATCTGCTCCAGTGTGGAGGTCTTCGATGCTGCTCTTTGGATGAGACCAGTGGTCAGTCCAGCTACCAGTAGGAGGCCACGCAGTGAACCAGCATTCACGGGTGCTTTCTGGGCCCTTCATTGAGACCCTTGGGGAAAACCCAAAGGCCATCTAGGCCTGCGGACCTGAATCCCCCTCCCCAACCTCCTCTCACTCAGGCAGGCAGAGAAGCTGGGCAAGGTGGTGAGGGGCCATCTGTCCTGATGCTGCCCCAGCTCTGCCTGCTCTTTGGCTCTAGGCCGTCACGGTTGGGCCACCCCCTGCAGCAGCACCACCTCCAAGGGTTTGCTTGGGCTTGCTGGCAAGGTGCCTTTGGCAGAGCATCGTGATTCCCTGCAAGAAGTCCCCCCTTCCAACAGAGGCTGAATCCTCCTGCCCCTGTAGAGACTCTGCTTATCTTGTTTTGATGGCACACCTCAGCCTTGTAACTGCTGCCAGATCAAGCTGACCAGTGCAGGACAGGAAGCGTTGCCCCACTGTGCTCAGGAGAAGGGACAGCCGTAGCCCAGTACCCCTTTGAAGGGGCACATTGCCCATGCAGATGGCTGGGGTGGCAGCCCCCATGTGGCCCCACGCCCCCAGGCTTTGCTCAGTGAGAGCTGCTGAGGTGCTTGGCCACAGAGATGTGTTTCTGCCAGCCCGTGGGTGCGTCAGGCTGCCTTCCCCCGGGTGGGAGCGGGGAACAGGGGCGTCCTGCCAATATCGTTGCCTTTTAGTACTTTTGTAACTTTTCTGTCTTTTCTTTTTCAAGCTGAAGGAAAAATAATAATAATAAAAAAACAACAATGAAATAAAGTGTAACAGCTGCTATGTTCACAGTTCTGGTGGGTCTCATGCATTTACCATCTTCTGAGTGTTTGTGGGCAGGGGTATAGGAAGGGATGGAGTAACACAGCGCTGCCAGTCCCAAGCACTCCCCAATCCCAAGCCATGTCTGCAAGAGAATGGCTTTGAAAACAAATGAGCAGGAGCTTTTCTAAAACGAAAGCCAGGTTCTTTGCATGTAAGAGGAGCTCCCTGTGCAGCTGCTCCTTTGAGGCTAGCGCTGGTATGGTATATTGGTCCTCACTCGTGCTTCCTTCACCAAGAAGGTGCTTCAGCTTTTGAGTGACTTGCCTATTGCTTGGGAGTTGAATGGGACCTGGCTGGAGGTCTCCATCCCTTCAAAACAGAAGTGTGGGTGACCGCACAGATGGTCTTTGGCTTATATTTTTAGCCTCAGGAAGTCTTACATCTCTATCCCAAGGCTTTCAGCAGCCCTTGTGCTTACAGCCAGAGCACTTATGCTCCTCTATAGCATAACTCTTGCTCATCCCTTTTTCTGGATTTTCCTCAATCAGGTACTTGTAATGTGCATTCCCCACCCCTTCCGATCTCCTTGAGCTAATTCCTGTCTCTCCCCTGCACTTGTAGCTCTGTATCTTAACCTGCATCTCACAAGGCTATTACCTATGTCCCCTTTTCCAAGGCCTCCTCAGAGATACTAGTTTAAATTCCCTTAGCAGTCCTATTTAGACTCATTCCCAGGAGGCCTTTTCTGCTCTTCCTCCAAGCTCTGATCTCCTCTAGGCTTCCTGCCATCTCTCTTATCTTGAAATCCTCCCTTCTCTGTCAGCTGCAGCTCATTGTTAATTGGCCTTGGCCCATTTTCCAAGGGTGGACTTGCTGGCTCCCCCAAGCCCTTTGCTCTTGTACCTCCAGTACAGAATTGCCTTTCTCGGTGATGTTTCTTCCAAAACAGCCAGATTGCTCAGCGCACCCATCTTTGAGGCCCTCGATGCCTTTCAAAGACACGGTGGCTGGTGTGGCTCCACAAACCCTCTGTAGGCTTCTGCCAGGTCAGGCTTGTTTCTAAGTACATAAATGCATAGAGAGGGGCGTATTGACCTTGTATGAGCCAGGCTATAGTTACGGACACATCATGCGGAAGCCAGAGTAGAGGAGGCAGAACATCAGAAAACTGGCATAAAGCTTTGCAGTGTGCAGTCAACTAATCAGCCGGGGGGAGCTGGGGCACAGAGCCGCTTCTGCTGCCCCCAGGGCTGTTGTCTGGGCCCCCGGCGTGTGTTTGGGTTAAGATGAGTCGTGCCCGTCCCTCATCTCTCCCTGCAAGCTGAGCCTCCAAGTTAACGGCAAAACAGGGAAGTTTTTGTGGTAAAACATGATGATAAACCCTGATACGGAGGCAACTCTGCAGCTAAAAGGAAACAGGCTAGTGGTATTCATTAAGATCTTATTGGGGTACTTTTCAGTTGTAGTTACCAGTGTAGTTGCCAAAGGAGGCTGAGGATGTTGGCCTCATTTGGATGCTAGACCCTAGCATGGGAGAAGGGTTTGCCAAAGACCACTGTGGAAGCCACAAGCAGAAACCAGGGAAACAAGAGCTGAGCTGTGGTCTTCTGAGAGCTGCTCCTAGCTGTAGCCACTGTGCCCTGTTGCTGCCTCTGGCATTCATCAGTGTGGGGCTGCTCACCTCTGTGGCTTCCGAAACACCTTGTGCAAACACTTCCTCCGCTGCTGGAGTGGGCAGTGGTGCCTGCAGGGTGTGAGCCTGGTCAGCTTGGCGTAGGTCCCTCAGGACCTCTGCTCTGCTGGAGCTCCCAGCTCCAGAGGGAGTCCTCCCACCAGGTTTGGGTAATGGCTCGGCGGGGGAGCCTGTAACTTCTAAGCTGAGATTTTTTCTTTGCTCTTGCTTGGAGACATGCAGGTGTTTCCCTTCAGAGCAGAAAACAAACCCTGCAAAGAGAGGAGGGCTGTTGTGCCAAGGTGCAGCCCAGGCGCGCTGAACTCAGCTGTGGTAACCATCTGCAGGGGGGTGAATGGGGACAGGCGGCTGTTTGAAGAGCTTGGCCACGGCTTCTCTGTGATTTAAGTAGGACCATTTAGGCTAATGCTGTTCTCCAATTAAAGTAAATTAATTAGGTTAATGCTATGGCCTTATAAAAATAACAGAGGGGAACCAAGCCCACTGCATCAGCAAAGTGAGTTGTTATATGTGTGCCCTGAGACTTGTGAGTCTCTGCAGCCAGCGCACAAGATCAGCTCTTCTTGTGCTGTCCAATCATTTTCTTATACAGATGTAAGTACGTAAGTACATGCATTCATACACATGATGTATGTATTTATGTCTCTATATATTTAATTTGTGCAGAAATCTCTGTTCTCTTACAGTCACCCACAAGCAGGGTGCCCTGTGCCCACCTGGGTCTCTGTTTGACAGGGCTCGATGGGAAGCCCACCTGTGGCACACTCACTATCTGCCTGCTACAAAGCAGGATGGTGCTTGGAAAACACACCTACCACCCCATTTCCCACTGCGTGCTGGGTGGTGACCTGCCTGCCTACCTACCGGGTTGACTAAGAAAACAGGCAAAATCCGCGGCGCCGCTGGGGCTAGGGTCCTCACCCCGGGGCTTCGATGGAGGCCACTGAAACACGGCTTGGCACAGAAAAAACCAAGAAGCAGAATTTCCAGCTGGACAGACCATCTCCTTCAAACAACCTAGGGCTTTCCCTTGCTCTTTCTGAAGCTGCATAGGGTGTTGTGGCAAGGCGTGGGGTGGAAGAATACGTTCAAGGGTGTGTATCAGGTTGGGGTTGGATGGGGCATGTGCTGATGCAGTGTGGGTGTATCGACCCAGAGTGCATTTACAGTGGCATTTATATGGTTGTGTGGCGTTTATATTCCTAGCATGGTGCTTATATTTTAAGGAGAAAGAAGTCTTGGAGGAGTAAAGGCAAGAGGCATGCTGTGCAAGCAAGCATGGGCCTGGCATGGTGGATGCTGGTGGATGTGCATCTGGGGCATAGGCAGAAGAGCTTGTGCTGGAGAGGGGCATGAGCGAGGCCGTGTCTTTGCAGGTGTCTGCAGGTAGCACCGCATGGAGGATGTACAAATAGGTTACATGTGCCAAGGCAAGGCTGGTGAGAAGGATTTCTGTGCCGTTTCTGCAGTCTCAGCCACTTGTGGTAACAACTGGCAGACTTTTGCAATGCGTCACGCCAGTAATGTTTAGGAAAAGCGAAGAAAAAAATTACAAACGCCTGACCTGTGTCCTTGAGGCACTTGGGAACTTTTGCCATTGAATGAAAAAGAAACAGGCACCTGGATAACAGTGACTCAAAACAAAGCGACCTCATTACGAAATAGAGAGTGATTGTACATTGTTCCTTCTCAGACAAGAACTTCAGGGACATCAAATAAAAGTAGCAGGTGGCAAGTTGAAAGCAAACAACCGGAGGCAGATCTGCATGGAGTGCAGGCTTGCTCTGGTGAACCGTGTGCCACAGGACACTGTGGCTGCTCAATATTTACATGGCTCCAGACTTGAAAAGAAAGAAAAAAATGAAGAAAAATACTCCCCAGGAATGCACAACCGCCATGCACAAATGCCACCTCCGGCTGAGGAAGGTGGTGAGGTGGTGGGAGGGTTTTCTTGGGTAGGTCACTGTCTGCCAGCCCCATCTCACCCTTCTCTGGGGCAGAGTCTGCTCCTGCCAGGGTTCAAGGTGGGCTGGTGGCTCCAAACAGACACAATCACTCTGATTCGTTACAAAGTGCACTCTTCTTGGTATTAACAAAAGCAGTTGAACTGTATTTTGTTTTCTCAGACATAATGGGTTGATAACAAGTGGTCTGGATAAAGCCTAATCCCACTTCCATGGAAGCGTGGGGCAAAACCCCTATTGCCTTCCCAGGGGGTGACACGAAGGCCCAGTGGTGACTTGGCCCTCATGTCTTTGATGGTGAGGTTGGGGATGACCTGGTGCATCTACTGAGCTGCTGGCATCAGGGAGCAGCTTGAAACCTGGGCCACTTGCTGATTGATCTGTATGGTTGCAAATGGGCATCCTAGAGATCCCGTCTGCCCTCAGCATGTGGATGCTGGGGCCCTGCTGGGAGGACACCCAGGTCATTGAGGCTCCCTGCCACAGCCAGGCTGGTCGCTATGTGCAGAGGCTGGTTGCAAGGGTTTCCAAAGCAGGTCAGGTCTGCAGCAGGTGGCAGGCCAGTGTCCATGTGTCATTGGAACAAAGTGAGTTTGGTTTGAGCACGGTCTCAGGCTTGTGACATGTATGTTATACATGTGATATACTTTTGGGGTGTAGGAACATGTTAGGAAAGCAAGAACAAGTGTCCTTCAGCAATTGGTAACCCTCACACGAGAGTGAGCAAGCCAAAGAGGACGCAGCTGAAACAGCAAGGCTCTGCAGAAGGAGTAACATCAGTGACGAGGAGGACATGCAAGTGTGTTGGTATCTCACCATTTCCTGAGCTGGATTTTAGTGGGCTTATTCAAGAAAGAGGGTGAGGAAATAGAAGATGTAGACGCTTTGTGAGCTAGCTCTGGCTGTAGCTGCACGCCAGCCGGGCAGGACTTGACCACATGTTTTCAGTTAACCCGGGACAGGATGTGCAGATAGGTCTGGACACATGAGGAGCCCAAAAATCTGTTTTCCTTTTTGTGGCTGCTCACATCAGTGCCTGCTGTAATAATAGCTGGGTCTGTTAGTGGGTTGGCCAGCATCGATTGCATGTTCCCGTCTGACACGTTCACAGCATAGTAGCTCCGAGGTCAGGCGAGTGGAGGAACTGAAAGTGCCATGAGAGCTGGGTGCCAAGTGGGGAGACGAACGGAGACAACAAAGCCCCCGTTCATGAAGAAAGCAGTCACCATCTGCAACATGCAGAAAGTTGCTTTCTACCAAAGGGTCCCCTGGGAGCTCTGCTCTCCTCACCCTGGCACATCCTGCAGACACCCCGAGGTGGGCCAGCCAGCATCTGTCCTCGGTGTTGCGTGGCCTTGGGGCGCCCTGGCACGCCACACCGGTGAGTCTCACAGGTGTTTGCTCCCCACTGAGGGACGGTGAGAGTGCGGTGCTCTGTATTCCTGGTGTGAGACCCGTCCTTGTGTGCCTGCACCTCTCCCGTTTGTTCACCTGGGCCTGCTCCTCTTTCCCCCGGCCTCCATGAACATCTCTCCTCCACCTGATCGTGTCTTTTTCCAGTCCTCCCCTGTTTCTTCACCCCCTCTTCCTGTAAGACCCTGCAGTAAGCCAGCCCAGAGGATTTGGCACTGGGGTCTTGGTGCAATTTCTTTTCCCTCACAATTTTTCTCGTCCTCATTCCCTTCCTTGGCCACCTTGTTTCAGGCTTTAGCCTCAGCAGCAAGGAAGTTTTAATGTAGACAAAACTGCATGCCACGCCTGGAAATGGTTGAAGCATCTTTGCCAAATTTTCCCCCCAAAAAGGTAGCCAGAGTGTTCCACCCTGGATGATTTCATTGCCAATGGGTGACATTCGGCAAGATGCTGGTGAGGGTCTTGCCCAACGGAAGGCTGTGCGGCAAACCTGGCCTTGGCAGTGCAACCCAGCCAAATACATCAGGGCAAAACCTCGATCATACACAGCTCTTTTGAATCCTGAAAGCCTTTGTCAGATCTTCAGCGCAGAGCCTCCACAGGCCCTGTTTTGAAGAGAGATGTTTTGTCCTTTCCTGGCTTTAAACAGTTCCCCAAAATAAACCCTCTGCTATTTACCGGCATTGTTTTCTTTCTTGTGTTGAATGCGCTGATAAATAATCAGACCCATTATATTATATTTGTGTCTGCTCTGGTAGCAAATAATTACAACAATTACTACCAAATCAAAATGCTTCTGTTTCTCCTGGTGTCATTAGCATGTCCCAAACATTTTGTTCTTGTGGTTTAAAGTGCAGTAATAACATAGTCCAAGTTCAACACCCAGTTGAACGGAGCTTCCCAGCACAGCAAGCTTCCCAGCCATGATTGCCTCTGAGATGCTGCTAATTTTCAATCACGGTGTCAGATCCTCTTCTACCACAGGGAGAGCAACTGCTTAGCCTGTGATTTACCCAATTTATTCCGGTAATAACCGGGGCTGGCTGTGTAGCCATCTGTCTGCTTTACGTGCTCCTCCTGCCCCCCACCCTCTGCCACCGCGCAGACAGAGCTGTGTCTCTGTCCTTGTGACAGCAGAGAGAGAAGGCATCGCTTCACCCCAGCCATAAAGTGGGTGTCTGTGCGTTTAGAGAAGGGTACAAATGTTCCCCCCCCACTGCTCTGCCCAGAAGCACAAAGAGATGCTGCCCCTCTCTGCTGACCTCTGCGTGCCGGGGCTGCCAGCAGTGGTGCCTGCTGCAGATACTTAACACCAGGCAGGGAAGGAAAAACTCCCATTTTAGGTAGGGCACAGGGGGTTGTCGAGACTTCAGCTCCACTCTGGCCCAACCTGGGGGAGCTATGGACAGTTTTCGACGGGGAAACTGAGGCAGAGAGCGGCTAAGGCAAGGACCCAACACAAAGATAACAGAAAGATACAAATTAGCCTGAAATTGTGCCCACAGATAAGAAAACCATTGTGGTCACATGGCTGTGTCTGTGAAGGAAAACACTGTATTGACTGGATCATTATAAAGCCTTTAATTGAAGAGCCAAGTCCTCTCTGCCCTGTGTAACGTTATTCAAACAGACCTGCACACAACTCCTTCAAAGTAGATGTTAGCCAGGGTACAGCCCTAGATCAACAGTCGTTCAGGATCAGAATTGCTTGAAACCACTGGGCAAAGTCAAATATAAATAGAGCAGAGAGCATTTGAAGCAATTACGGTCTCGGGGGAGATTCATTCCCCGTAACGAAGCCAAGAAAAGGGGAGACGATGCATCATTTCTGTAATGCAGCGAGGACATGCAGAAGCTGGATTACTCAGAAAACTCTGAACAGCACGTATGGTTCATATTAAATCACCTAACCTTTCTATCTCTGGTGGTATTTCTGGGGCTTTCATTACTGTGGTGCTCTACAAACTGTAGCCTTGTGATTGCCTCTGGGAGACAGCGCAATATTCGAGGTAAATAGGATTTTACTTCTTGTGCACACTAAAATACTGAATTTTCCTATTTTTGAACTGCCACAGAGGAAACATCCTCACTTTGGAGCTGAAATGCGGAGCAGAGCAAGCAAATCATTTGGGTCCTTAGAGAAACTGTTGGCTGCATGAAGACTTTGCTCTGCATCTCTGGGGTCTGTCTTGATGGTCTCACTGCAAGGAACATCTTCCCTCTGAGGTGCAGGGTGCACTTCCCTAAGTCCCAAGGTTGTTTGTCCATAAACAAGGTATTTGCTACCAAATTTTCTAACTTTCAGATTACTTCTGTGCCAGGGATAGGGAGGCTTTGACCATCCAGGCTTGGCTGTGGGGCAGCTCAGCCAGCAGCTCAGGTGCAGCAACATGTCAGCCGACCTCTGTCTGACACCGTGCATGGGTTTTACCCAGAGCCTCATCTCTCCCTCATGTTTCCATGCCATCTCCTGATTGTCACCAAGCTGCTGCCCTGCTGGGGCAATGCTGAGGAACCTCTCCTCCCCACGCTGC
This sequence comes from Larus michahellis, assembly GCF_964199755.1. Taxonomy (NCBI): domain Eukaryota; kingdom Metazoa; phylum Chordata; class Aves; order Charadriiformes; family Laridae; genus Larus; species Larus michahellis. Next base: position 36,436,600 of record NC_133898.1, read on the forward strand.
AGAGCACCTTGACAGGAGGTCCCTGCAGAGCACTGGCAGCGGGTGCCTGGCAGGACTCGCGTCACTTGCCCACCCCAGGAGCATCACTTTCCTTCAGAGGTGGATGCTGCCCCATGCTCACCGGGGCTGCTTGCAGACTGCGTGCAGCAGCCAGGCTCTTGAATGGCTGGAAAGGAAATAATTTTTCTCCTGAAAGGAATTTTTCCTGAAGAGACGCCATACTGACTGCATGTGGGGCACAGGGGGCCAAGCCCAGGAGATTCCAGGCTGACATCTTCAGGCTCAGTTTCCATCCAGGGCTGACTTGGGCTTTACAGCTGTGGCTGAAATGCAAAGGGAAGCGAGTGGCTGAAATGTCTGCACTACCCGGGGTGTTTGAGGTAGATAGCGCAGAGTGATTAACCGCCCAAATTGATCCCAGGTAGCTGGGATCATCTGAAATGCCAGTTAAGGATAGGATGAGGGGTAATGGCTTCAAAATGGAAGAGGGTAGATTTAGATTAGACATCAGGATGAAATTTTTCACTATGAGGGTGGTGAGGCACTGGAACAGGTTGCCCAGAGAAACTGTGGATGCCCCATCCCTGGAAGTGTTCAAGGCCAGGCTGGATGGGGCTTTGAGCAGCCTGGTCTAGTGGGAGGTGTCCCTGCCCATGGTAGGGGGGTTGGAACTAGATGATCTGTAAGGTCCCTTCCAACCCAAACCATTCTACGATTCTATGATTAAAAGAAGAACATGTCCTATAATTTGTGGGCCATGGGAATCCAATATCTTTGTGCCTCTGCCCACAGGCAGTGCTGTCTGAGGGCATGACCATGAGCAAGGTATTTAGACAGCCTTCACACTTTGCGTCACTCCTTCAAGGAGCTTAGTTTGTGTGCCAAAGTGTGTTATAGCTGTTCTTCAGCAGGGTGGGGAGCTGGGGCAGTTGAAGGGCTTTGCCCAGCGCCGGTTTGAGCTATAGGCGCCTGGACTCCAGCCCTGTCCAGGGTGCACAGGATGAGACCCGAGAGTCCCTCTGTACCTCTCCAGCCCCTCTCATGGTTGAGAGCAAACCTGAAAACACAGGCTAGGAGGGAGCAAAAGCTGCTCCATACAGCCCCTCTCATCTGCGCTAATCAAGGGGACCCTGGACTTCGGGGTAGCCCACCAAGGGCACCTCCTGGTGCTGAGCTGGGGATGCTGCCAAAGGCTTTTTGTGCAAGCAGGCCTTTGCTCTGTGAGTGATGTTGCTCCTCTGTGGAGGTGAGGCAGACCGAGGCTCTTGGGCTCATTGCAGGATGCTGGGAAATGCTCTGGCCACGTGCCGTAGACTTCAGTCTTCTCAGCTGGGGCCACCTGCTTTGTGGTTGCTTGCAATTGCAAGAGGCTGGGTACCACAGGCTGGGTAACTCCTCATCCCACCTTCCTATGGCATCTTGCAGCTGCCTGGCAAAGCAAGGCAAATCCTTTCCTTACAATAGTCACATAGAAATTAATGTTTTAAGACTCGTACAGGTTGGAAGCCCCCATCAAGCTCTGGAGATGCAGGCATTGCCTCCAGCTGATGGCTGTGCTGTATCCAGAGCCCATTGGTGGCCTGGCCTCGATGGTCCTCCATAACCCAAGATAACAACATTTTCTTGTGGTGCTGGCACAGCTGGACAGTTTATGTACTACAAAAGAGCGGGGCAGTATTTCTTCCCTCTGAAAAAGGAAAAGTCTCTTGATCTCTGAATCACTCCATCACCTCCCTCTATATCAGGTAAATAATCTGGCCTTCCTGGGCTTGGGCCAGGAAGAGCAGGGATGGAAGTACATAGGGTGTAGCTCAAGTCACCCTTTCATGTAATGAGCTTGGCTGAGCCAGGCTGTTGGGGACATGTGGCAGTGCCCACGGTGGGGACAGAGGGACAGGACCCATCCCTCTCCTTGATGCTGTCTGCATCCAGGAGTCCCACTACAGCTGCCAGCGCGGACTCGCTCCTGGGTCTGCAAAGGGCAGAAAGACCCTGAGACAGGCAGATAGGGACATGCTTGAGATGATGAGGCCTCGAACCCAGGATGTCCCTTGAAGATGGTGTACAGAGCAGGTGGAGCTGCCCCCAGGCAGGTCCCAGAGGTGCCCACAGGCAACGTGAGCCTCCTGCTCTTCAGGGACTTGGCCTGGAGCAGCCACTTTGCTGAGACTGGGGCAAAAAAGGGAGGGCAGGAGGGTGGCACTGGCCAGGGTGACAATCTGCTGTTCCCACTGTGTGATCAGTTCCCGGAGAGGAAAAGCAAGCAGCAAAGAGCTGCTTGATTTCTCTTTCCTTTTTTTCTTTTTTTTCTTTAATAAGACAAGAGGGAAGAGAAAGCAGCAAAGACCCCTCTGCAGCTCAGAGGCGCCTGTGGCCGAAAGCAGGGCTGGCGGTGCCGAGAGGAAGAGGAGGCACTTCTCCCTGTGGGTTTGTAAACTCTTGGCTTGCAAAGCAGGAGGACAAAGTGCATCGCCAAAACAGCATCGTGCTTGATGTCTGGGTCAGAGAAGCTCCAGCTGGGCCTGGGCAGCCCCTTCCGCCTCCCCCCACCCCTTGAGAGCCGGCCAGCAGCCGGGGGCCAAACTGGCACCTCATCCCCGGCGCTGATGGGAAAGTGAAGGGACTGTGGGAAAACCCGGCTGTGGCTGGCTGCTCTCAGCCCAGAGGCAGTCGCAGTGTAAAAAATATTTCTCCTCCTTGACATGCCCTCCCCATCCCTGCCATGGTCTGCCTCAGCGGCATGAAGGCAGCAGTAACTGGCCACCCCGACGGACCTGGGGCTGATGGGTGAGCCAGTTACCCCAAGCGCCTGCCGGCTGGACACAGACATGGGAATTACACAGGATGGAGCAGATGATGGGAATTACAGCTGGGTAAACGCAATACTGTGTTAAGGCCGTGGGGTGCGAGCGGGGTCCCAGCCAAACGGGCACGTAAAGCGCCATCTCTGCCATGGAAGGTGGTGCCTCGCACTGCAGGGGCTGTCCCCGTTGCACCGGTGAGGTGATAATGCAGAGCCTTCCCTCACCTTCACCCTGGCTCTTCCCAGGCACCGGGCACCCTGACATACAAGCAGCCTTTCCCCGCGTGCCCCTGTGTGCTGCCATTTACTACATTACGAGGGGAGAAGGTGGACCTGGTGCTTTCAGGGATTTCAGGGTGCGATGCTTGGCAGTCACTGGGGTGGGCTCAGAGGGCGGCAGGACTAGGGAGACTGGAAATCTCTCAGGATACAGGGCCTTATGTGTAATAAAAAGCCAGCAGCCCATGTTGGTTAAAGCAAACAGAGCCTTTTGGAAAAGCCTGCCCTAAGAGGAGATGCTGCTCCCAGAGCATCCTACGGCCCCCAGGTGATAACGCTGTAGTCGGTATCGGTGCACACAGTTAACCGCTACAGTATTACCAGCCCCAGAGATTTAAAAATCCCAAATAAGGCCTCAAAACTCACAGCAGTGGCTAACAAAATAGATTAAAAATGGTGGAGTTTGGAGTCTGATTACTTATCCTCTGTTTGGGTTTTTAAAACTTTTGGATACAGCTGGGCCACATTTTCAGCTTCCCTTCGCGTCGCAATTGCAAGGTCACAATAATTACTGCAGAGAAGGGAGTTACAGGCTTGTTTATTTTTTGAAAGAAGCTGAGATTCTCATATGTTTGCATTTACGGGGAGGGGGCTTTAACAGTTCTCTAGGCTCTGAGAGTCTGTTAAAAATTGCAAGGGCCACTGATACGATAATAGATTAAACTCAGACCAATTTATGTGTATGGTTACTGATCACCTACTCTAAATGAGCTCATTGCAAGAAGTGGACTTGCCTTTTCAAGGAACTCTGCGCATTTGCAGATGTGCCGACAAAGCATCATTTCCACTGGAAGCGTTGGCAGGGAGGAAAAAAGTGAAGTGAATATCACTGCCCAGAAAGGCATAAAGGCAGACTGATAAATAATCAGGTGGTGAACCAACTACTCGGCAGCAACTGGTGAGGCAATCGCAGTGCAATGAAGAAAATATGATGTCATGCATGGCGCTGCTTTGCCAAAGTGTGCCGCTCCCCGCAGAAAATTGCAAAGAACTGTAAAAACAAAATACATTTGTGCTTCAGCTGGAGACTGAGGCAATAATCATTACGGTGGAGTAGAAACAGAGCTTTTGCTTGGACATCTCAGTTCCTCTCCCAAGGAAGACTCTGCCAGACATTGATCAGGGAGGCTGGAGTATGGGACACAAAGTGAATGTTGGCCGCCTCTTTACGTGCTCCAACCTCTGAACTGCTGTGGGGCTGGAGCAAACCTAGAGGGAGATGCTGAGGCTGGTCCTACAGGGGCCACAGCTTTGTGTGTTATGGTCCTGTCCTCCCCTTCTCCTCTCCCAGCTCCTCCACATCAAAGTGGAGAGTGAGCCATCCGGAGAGGCTGAGCACAATGTCTCCTTTCAGGGAAGTCGACAGCTGCATTGTGCTGGGTATTTATGGGCCCTAGATAACACTCTGGATTTGAATGGAGAGGAAGGGGCAGGAAGAAGTTAAAAGAAAAAAAGGAGGAATATTTTGAACTGGATGAAATAGGAGCAGCCTGCATGTCACAATGGTGCTAGCTGAAGGCAATGATCCATACCCTGCATCAGAACCTCTAAACACCACCAGCCAGGGAGGTCCAGCTTGTCTTTCAGGTAGGGGACTCCAGCCGAGCTGGTCCCTGTCTTCTCTGGAGTTGCATCCCACTGCCCAGGTGTGCAAGTGTTTGCTGAGAGTTTCAAAGGAAGCTGTTCATTTTTTTTCACCTTTAAACACAAAATTTGTTTCCTTAACCACAACCATCGGAGGAGGCACCTGCTCTTGCCATGCTAAGTGCACGTGCTGGAAGTGTTTTGACTTTGTTTCCAAACACAACCCTAAGCTTAGTAATCCTCAGCTTTGGCCACTGGCAGTGTGGTGTGGTGGGGATGCGAGGGGTTGGGGGGACACGGGATCCATCTAGCGAACAACCAGGAAGGAAATTTCTGCAGCGGTCCATCGCCAAGGAACATAACATAAGCAGGAGAACGGAGAAATAGAAATATACAGGATTTAGAGCCCTAAAGACTGGTTTGCCATGTGCGGGGAGGGACGGTGCAATTGAAGAAGAGGAACTCTTCCCAATGTCCTTGCGGGGAGGTCAGAGTCAGGCGGCCAGACTCGCTGCAGGATTGAAAACCAGGGAGCGAGGCTCGCAAGTCCCCGGTCCCACGGGATTTGCTCCTGATTTTGCAGGCAGCATATTGCTGCGCAGGAACCCCTGGTTCCTCCAACGTTTTTTCTTGCTGGGCATCCTCAAAACTGAAGCCCCTACAATTGCCAGCCCCTGTCAGTGCATCCACTTGTCCCAGATTTCTGCTGAGTGGAGCTGAGTGCCCCATAGAAGCTGCCAGGCTCCCCCCTAGAGACAGCCACCTTTGCCAGGGAAGATGGGGTCATGTCTCATCAACACTTGTGAAACACTTTGGGGTGAATTACAGAAATATGACAATTCCTTTGCTTCTGGGGAAGATTTCCCAAAGCTTCTGACTGATCTAGTCCAACTTCACATTTCCCCCCTTCACCACTTCTGTCTGGCCATCGGCATTGGGCTGCTGGTGGTGGAGTGGCAGGGCTTGCCAGCCTCCCTCACTCGGGGTTAAAAGAGAAAATCAGACCCTTTAGAAAGAAAAAAAAATCTAAAGAGAAGAAAAATAAAGCATCCAGCAGCCCATATTGGAGACGTTATGAATTGCTTTTGAAAGCGCTCATTTCCCTGCATAAGGATGGAGGTACCTTCCTCTAACAAAGCTGCAGGAAAAACCCCACCGTCCCCCAAGTTCAGGGCGCTCTGGAGGGCAGCCACACTGAAATTGTGATTAAGTGTTTTGCGCCATGCCTTTCACTGCAGCCTGCCAGATAAATATTTACAGCTGACCACGGAGAAGCAGGGGGGGAAAGGAGAGGAGAGACATCTGTAAATTCTTTGGAGCCTTGCTGCGTTTTAATTTTAATTTAGTTCTTTTTTGTTGCTTTTCCATCCACACATCATTATCTCATTTTCTCAACCCACGGATAGCGAAAGAAGAGCTTTTTTGAGAGAAAGGTTATTTCTAAAATCTCAGGGGACAAATCCTTGTTTCAGTGACCGTGGTGTAAAATCTGGAGCCATGATAAACCAATGCTGCGGAGAGCAACCTTTGGTTTATTAACCGGCGTAAATCTGATGTAACATTATTGATCTCTGTGGAGCCTCATTGCCTCCTCCCTTGTTTTCTTCGCAGTTGTCCTTATCCATGCGAAGTTAGTGCCTATGTGACTGCAAAATGCCAGTAAATCACAAGTGTTACACCCACTTCTCGATGGTGTAAACGACTCCCTCTGTTTGGCCTCTGTTCTCAAAAGAAAGCAATTCTCCATGCCCGGTGGGAGAGCTGGTTATCAGCAGCCCACAGCATCTCGTCCCACTGATCCTGGCCCGCCAAGATGTCCATAGCTGAGCCCTCCAAAGAGGGGGCAACCAAGAGCGACTCATATAAATGAGGGCCCTCAACCCTGGGGGCTCTCTGCATTTTGATGTATGGGTATATATGTCCTGCTCAGAAACATATGCAGGAATCCGTAGCTATAAAAGCCACTGCACCACCCTGTAATCCAGCCCAGATGTGCCTCTCCTTTCATGGCGCACTCAAGGGACCCCTCCGAGCCGAGGCAGGCTGGGATGGAAAGCATTGTTCAAATTTACTCTCCCCAGTGAAAAGAGACCCACAGCAGACTGCTCACAGAGGTGCAGAGCAAAGAAGGCTGGTAGGAAGGATTGACTTCGGGACAGGGGACCAGAGCCTGAGCCAACTGATGCTGGCCCGCGCTGTCATTGCTGTCCCTTCTGAGGTCGTCGGTGTGAGGCAGGAGCCTGGCCAGCTCTGGGCCTCTCTGAGAGACAGGCATTAATGCGTGCGGTGCAAACCCTGGTCTTGCTTGAGCTCCCAAAGCTTGCTGCAAAGATCTGTGCAGGCAGCTGAGCCTCTGGTGATAATGCGGTGGGGCTGCTCACCTCCTTCAAGGCTTTGAACTTGGGAAACAGAGGCCAAGTAATGAGACTCTGGGGTGGACTTTCATGCCGAGCCATTTTGGAAAACAGGGGAAAGACTTTACGGTCTGTTGTAGGTCATATTTGCAAGCAACCTACCAGGATCTCCTCCTCCCCATGTGGTAGCAGCTCGGGCTTGAGATTTATCCCTGCTCTTATCAGTGACTTTTTAAGTAGCCAAAAAGTAGCATTTCAAAAAAACTTCTGCGCTGGCTGCAAAGTCATCTGGGAAGTTACTCTTTCTGTTAGTACCATAAAGCTGCATAGCCCTAAATAGAAAGCGTGGAGGCAAAGGTCTCGCCCCCAGGGCTTTGCAGTCTCAGCGCAAAGAGTGTGGTTATAAAGCAAGTCATGGAATCCAGGAAGGAAATTTATGGCTGGGAAGATGGATAAATAATACGCCAAGATCAACAGTAGTGGTAATGTCGAAGTGTACCGAGCAGAGTTGCTCCGCTATTATAGGACTGTAACCGCTTGGAAACATTGGACTGAAACAAGCCAACTGCTAGAGAGCTGCTGCGGCGTCAAGGCCCTGGCATTGTCACCACCAACATCTGAGAACACAAAGAGGCTGTTTCAATGGGAGCGAGCAGTGCCACATGCCAGTGACTGTCTTCCCCAACATGATCTTACTCCTGGGGTCAGCGCTGGGTTGTGACAGAGACTGGGGTTTTACAGTCACGGTCTCACGCATCACCTCCCAGTGGTGATGTGACCTCATGAAGTGCTGACATGGCTCTGACTCTTTATTTGTAGACCATCTGGAAGCCTCTTGGACCTCCAGATGTGACGAGAGAAGGATCGGGCTTAGCATGGCTCTTGGAGGTTTGAAGGAGACACAGGTCAAAATCTTTGCAGATTTTTTGCTGCTCCTCTCGCTTTCCCATCCTTCTCCTTACTTCTCTTTGACTTTCTCCTCTTCTCTTGGCCTGGAAAGTAAAGTCACTCCAGCGTTTACTTTCTCTGTTGCCTGCCCAAGCTGTTCATCATGTCCTAGATTATCCCTGCTAACGGATCACATAAAGGAGTGGTGAAAATCCTTTAGTGGAGGTTTCTTAAAGAAGAAGTTGGACAAACACTTCAGGAGCAGTGTAGGGATAGCTGATACTGTCTTGGGACTGATGTTGGACTAAACAACCTCCTGAGGTCTTTTCCAGCCCTAATTTCTGAGCTCCTCTGATCCTGAATAGACAGAATGACAGCCAGGAGCTGGGAATGCTCTTAGGTGTTCCCAGTGGCAGCAGCCCACCATACTTCAATGTCTGCTTTGTGCTCATGGGCATCATAGCCTTGATGCTCGACATCCAGTCACCGCTGTACAATGGCTTGATGTGCTGGGGTGGCATCTGGGGAACAAACTGTGGGCAGGGAGGGTCGAAAATGACATCCCCCTAAATGCTGTGGCGCCCAGAGGATGTAGACAGTGTTTAGTCCCATATTTATTCTCCATGGGAACTGTCTGAAAGTAAAATTAATTATTTGGGGGAAAATACTGGCCACCCCCACCTACTCCCAGGCACTGTATGTGACCTGAGACACCAGAGACAACCTTGCCCCCCTTTCCTAGCCCCTGGGGTTTGCTCTGTGAAAAATCTTGAAGCTCCAGCTCTTGGAGCCTTGCAATTACATGTGGCTCTCATCTCTCACGTTCTAAAAGCAGCGACAACAGGGCTCCCGAGGGGAGAGGAAAGCTTGCGTGTAGCCTTCAAAGCAAGAAAGCAAAACAAAGAAATCAACTCTTTAAAAGAAATCTCACATTTTAAGAAGGATCTTTGGATTTTGGTTGGGAGAGTTGCCTGAAGCTTGGCTCTGATAGTCCTCATGATTAAAAGGCTTAGATCACAGTCTGGACTTTCTCTGCAGTTTCTCAGGGGTAGTTCACTACTGGGGTACACCTGGGCTGCAAAACTCAGTGTTTGGGCCCTGGAGACTGTCACTTCTCTGGACCCTGAAAGCAAGATGAAAAAGGCTGAGATGTATTTCTTTAAGACTCTGCTGTCTGTAGCTCCTTTTCAAAGGATCGGAGGGCAATCTGGGGCCTTGAATCACTTTTTGCTAATGCCCTGGCAAATCAGGGGTGTCCTCGCTGGCATCTGCTGTGTTACACCAGGGCAGGGATAGTATGAGGGGGACCTGAGAAGCAGCTGGAGACCGAGCCCTTTGGAAACAGCTAAAAGGAGTCTGGAAAATTATTATGGAGGGACTCATAATGGGCAGCAGGGGACGCAGCGTTTTGCTCAGCCTGGGACACAGACCCGCATCTGTCCAAACACCAGCGCTTCCCTCCTCTTGCTGACTCCAGCCAAGGAGGGGGCAGCACGGTTTGCATCCATCTCCCGCAGGGACGGAGAGCTTTGCCGATCCCCCCATGGCAGGCCTGGTCGCTGCAGCTTGCCCCGGGTCAGATTTCAGGGTTTGGGCTCTGCGTGTGTGCACTTGTGTGCGCTTTTAACTCACTCTGCAGTCTTTCCGGGAAATTAATTTGTGTCAGACGATTGGGTTTTTTTCTTCCTTTGCTTTTTGGAGGTCAGGGGTTGGAGGATGCTGTTGATTCAATAAGCTGCAGCTATTGCCCTGCTCCTCTGGCCCCCCACCTCTATGTGCCTGTTGAAGCTCTTCCCCAGGTAGTAAGTGAGGGGAAAGTGAGTGAGGGGAAAAGTAAGTAAAGTTCAAGGCCAGGCTGGATGGGGCTTTGAGTAACCTGGTCTAGTGGGAGATGTCCCTGCCCATGGCAGAGGGATTGGAACTGCATGATCTTTAAGGTCCCTTCCAACCCAAACCATTCTGTGCTTCTATGATAAGTAAGAGGGAAACAAGTAAGTGAGGGGAAAACTCCTAGTGATGACCCAACTGTTTTGAGCATAGGTGGGCAGGAATGAGCCCAAAAAGCATCTTGGTTCTGGAAAGAGGTTTGGGCATCCTTCTGTCTCTCTCTTCCCTGACCCCCTTCACTCCTTTGCCTGGGTCCATGTTTTGACACGCTACCAGATTGATGCACTGGCAAACTGTATCTCCATTAAAAATCGCAGGGAAGAAGCTGATGATCTTGTTACCGAGCAAAAGACAATTGAGCAGGCAATTGAACAAAGGGCAATATGGCAGCAGAGAAAGTGTAGGAGACTGTTTTAAGACCTGGTATGGGCAACTAAGCTGGATATTTTTGCTAAAATGCTACTAAGTCAAACAGTGATACTTAAATCAATTGTCCAAGAATTAGTAACTTAATGTAGAATAAAGGCTTTTCCACCTCTCATAGCTGTTGTTTCAGGTTGTCTTCAGACTCAGGAAGACACCATTGCTTTAATTAACCTCTTCTCACACTTCAAGTACGCTTTCCTATAGGCATGACAGCTGAACTCTTCAGTAGAATTTGTTGTTCTGGAGTTTGAATTGTTGCTTGCAGAATGGAAGGATAGCAAGAGGCTGGATTATCAAGAAAAGGAGTAAGAATGAGAGGGAGAGACCTTCTGTCTGTTCCCCAGGATTTAAGACCATGCTTTGATCTCCAACATACACATCACACAGGAAGTGCTGTAGCTGATCTATTTGCAGCTTAGGTGATATGCTCACAGACCTCCTCGCTCCTACTGTGATCCTGTCAGTTCATGTAAGTCAAAGAGGTTAGATCCATGTCAGCTCTTGGTTGACAGTCCTCAGAGGAGAGGCCCAGATGTCACCAGATGTGACAGCCTCTTTTCTGGCTCAGTACGATCGATCACCCCAGCCTACTGCTGCAGTGCTCTGTGAATATTGACTCCTGGAGACCGATCTGATGAAACGGGGACTTCACATCACTGTGACCAGGAAATATAAGCGTGGGCCACGCATTCCTCTCACACCACATTTCACTCTCTTTCTTGGAGCTGTGGATTTTTAAATTTTTTGCCCCAGATTGCTGCGTTTAGAGATGGTGGTTGCTTGCTAATCTACAGCCATATTGCTGGCCCAGGGGAGCTGTATTTGGGAAGTACCAGTGGGTATTGGGCATTTGGGTGATGCACCAGTGAATAACGTGCAGTTACTCATTCATAAATGCTTTGCATCCCTTCAGCTCGATGGCTGTGGAAGGCACATAGACTCACGTGTACAGCTACTAGAGTGGTGAACTGATCGGTGCCTCCTTATTTTTTCACTGTCAACAATTGTCTGTGAAACCCAAAGCCAATGTGTCCAGAGCGGGCTTACACAAAGGATGACAAATAGCTGTTGCCCGTGCTTACTCTGCTAGTTCAGGGGCTGAAGTCTGCATAGTAGATCTCATGGACGTGACCCCACTGATGGTCCCTGGGGGTACGAGAAAGATATCATGCAATAAAGTTTCTTTCCTTTTCTCTCACTGTGCTTTAAAAATAAACAAACTCTAAAATTGCTTACAACCACTTCCTGCCCTTACCATTGAACAATTAATTCTTCCACTGTGACCTTAGTTTCGACTGTTTACCAGTTCTGGAGTGGTCACATCTCTTATGTTGTTCTTTTACCAAAAAGGCTTTGCTCACATGTGCGTCTCTGCGAGGGTGTATATCGCGTATGACGTCCAGCGATGACCTCTCTGATGTCCATTGCCAGTGGCAAGGGAACAACAGAGCGCAGCCATGGTGGGTTCAGCAGGATGTGTGTGTGCGTCCGTGTGCGCATACGTATGCAGTGGGGGTACCATGCTGCAGATCAAAGGGAAGACAAATCTCAAAAATGTTTAGTTTATAAAGCGTATTGTTGTTGCACTGCCGCCCAAGGTCTTCAAAGGGGCCCAGATTTATTGTCTCAGCACAGTTCAGAGATACTTGTTGTAGATTAAAAATGGAAGAAATAGGAAGGGGGCCAGGCGTGTAAATTACTGAGTAAAATTAGGAGCGCTTACATTTGTTTGCTGTATGAATTTGGGCTTTGTTGTTTTCTTTTCCCCTGCTAGTGCTTTTTGCCCCTCCCCCTTACATTCGTTCCTAAGAGCCAAGGGGTCATGTCTGTGTTTTCTTGTGTGGCCACATGGAGTATGTCCTGACAGCTCTGCTATCTCTTAGGTAGAAACTGAGATTATCCAGGCATGGCTCTCGGAAAGGAAAACTCACTACAGGCAAATCTGCTTCGCTTTTATTGCTGGAGGTGCCGTTTTATCTCGGCCCCTGACTGTTTCTCTCCCCACAACTCCTCTGCTTGGAAGAAAGTCATCAACTCAACACACGATAAAGAAATTAACTCTCATTTGTGGCCACAGATTTTAAAGAGAGGAGCAGTCATTCGGGTCCTGCTCAGCTGGTCGTGCAATGCAGCCCAGAGAGCCTGAGCAGTGGTGTCCAGCTGACCGGCATGGCGATGCTGGTGTGTCCCCGGCAGGATGTGTCCAGGCACTGGCAGTGACGGTGCCTGCGGGCAGACACAGCAGGCACCCACACTGCTGAGGAGACCCCTCTGCCTGGGTCCATGCAGGGGGTTGGCCCAGAGCTTCAGCCCTCTCTTAGACCTTGTACACTGACGTTCCCCACCAAAGCCCTGGGTTGAGGCTGGAGGACACCCCAACCGGGCAGTCTTCAGTCACTCCTTTCTGCAGTGCGGCTGGAGTGATGATGGGGATGGCAGGGAAAAGCATGGGCTGTGAGGTGCAGAGACGAAAAGCATGAAAATATGACTTCTTTTCACCTTTCCTTGCCTGCACTGAGCTCTTTCCCCTCTGTTCCAGTGGAAGGACAAGAGGTTTGTTCATGCCCTCGTGATCTGACTTTGCCCTGGAACGAGACAGGGTTGTCCACATTCAGAACTCAGGGGAAGCAAAAGATCTCAAGGTACTTCTCCTCACCGCTTCTTACTGATTATCTCCTAGGATAAATGTGCTGGCTATGTCCTCACTGGGGCACTGGCTATGACTTGCTTGGCAAAATCTCTGGGTGAAGCATTCAGTAGCAACAGAGCTTCTCTCTCCAAAATCTCCCATGGCAGGTGAAGACAGCCACGAGGTGGGAGATACAAATCCTGAGAGGGAAAGTGAGGTGCTGAAGGCTTTTGAACCAGAACTGGTACTTAGCTACTTGTGCTTGATTTACGGCAGTCGGTGCTGAATCATGTGGTCTTTGTCAGTCCTCTGAAATTCTCTCTGGTTCTCCAAAAACCTTTGCTCCACAAGGTTAAATTCCTGTGTGCAATTCTGAGCCCTTTCTAGCAGCCCTATGCAATTTTAAAGGACTAAGATTCGGGATCTTACATCCTGTCGCTTGAGGGGACCACCATCTTCATGCTAAATGTGAGCCCTCGCCGTGTGAAGCTTGCAACCACAGCTACAAGGGTAAATACTTCATCCATGCTGTGACCCTGTTGGATGGCAGAGTGTCCCAAACTGGTCTCCCGCTAGTGCTCATCTTTCAGGGGTTTCAGCTAGCCATCTAGGAGCTTTCAGCTGAAGAGCTGGAAGCCGTTCCTGTCTTGCCAGATGCCAGGGACCCCAGTCAGCTGTGTTTGTGGTGTTGGTTAATCTTATTGGTGCTCACGCCACATCCATCTTGTCACCTTTTACATCCTGCTGTCAGCTGCAAAGACTGCCATACATTAAAAGATCGTTGTCTCCAGTGAGGTTTGTGTATACGTTTTAATATCATAATTATGGCATGTAAACAAAATACCACTTGATTATTCAAACCATATTCACTGAAGCGGAGCTCCCATGCGAGAGATACATATGAGTTTAATTGCTGTTAAACCTCAGCAAATGTATTTTCAATAAAGCACTGGTATTATTTAACACACAGATCAAAACAACTACTGCAATCTAGACCTGATGCTGGAGATTATTCAATGTGGGCTTTGGCCACTCCACTGTACACCTGATTATCAGTGGGACGCTTCCTACATTTTGGCAGCCGTGCCCATGAGGTCCAGCTCCAGCCATTGGTCATCCAGTGGTTTCACTTGAGCTGTCCTCCTCATGGGAGACCAGATGAGACATAGCTCCTCTTAACAACCAGGGGCGGGGCTGTTTTTCATACTGACAGAGTCAAAGCTGGGAATAGCCTTGCAAACACCAGCAAAGCCCAGGTGCTGCCATGGGGGAGAGTGAGAGAGATGCCACCTTTCCATGGGTTGTCCACCCACCTGGTCAGCATGCTCGGGACACCCCTACTGCCTCTCCGGCTGCTCTGTTGCCTGCAGCTTGGCTGCTCAGTTCTGCTGCTGACATCTGGAGCAAAAGCATATACAAAAGACTATATGAAGCAAAAACACACACAGAAGAACGAGATTAGGTTCTTTTGAGCCTCTTCCAGGCCCAGCCTCCCCCAGAGCTCTTTGCTGTGTTTTCCTTTGTACTCTGGGAGGAGAAGAGCTTGGTTAGAGAAAAAAGAAGAGGATGTTTTACAGATTAATGAAGCCTAGATCTGATCCAGGTGTTCCTTCCCAGGTCTTTTCAAACTCTGGTGACACCAGAAGACATTTTGCAGAGGCCAGAGGGTGGTAGGGAAGCCTGGGACAGCTTACTGATGAGTTATTTCCCTGGCCTTTCCAGCCTGACAGACCAGTGATGGCTGTCTTTGGCTACTTGCGGCAGAGCTTCTGCAAAAGCAGGGGGCTACCCGGGTGGGAAGCCTTGCGACTTGTGGATACCAACAGGAAATCCTGTGGATGGCAGGGAAGCAGCAGCGTGGTGGCACTGAGCCTTCTGCTTTGGTCTTGGCCTGGAGATCCTGGTGAAGACGGACAATGACCCTAAGGCTTCCTGTGTCTGGCAGTGCTGCCCACCTCACCAGGTGGACTTTCCATCTCCTCACAAAACCTCTGTGAAAATTTGAGGTGCTGTTATCCTCATTTTACAGACTCAAAAGTATTTAGACATCAAACTCCTGGTTAAATCCAGGAGAACTTGGTACCTAAATGCCTACCCGGATCTAAATGATTTGCTGATAGCATGTTATAAATGAAATTTTGACCTTCCAAACCTTTCTGTGCTCCCACACCGGGCAGTCAAGTAGCTTGTGGCTGCTTGGCAGGGCTTGCCTCTGCCTCCAGCCTGGTCGGTGCTCTCCTGTGGCACTTGGAGGGCCTGGGAGGCTGGCAGAGGGGGAACTGTGGGGAAGGGCTGTGCTCGGAGGAGATGGGACATCAAAGTCCTGGCCACACACAGCAGTAGATATTCCACAGATTTTTTTTTTTCTTCACAGCAATGGGGTGCCACCCTTGTTGTTTTTGGCAGTTCCCAGTGGGAATAATTACATTGTGCATGCCTTAAATTCCCTCTTTTGCAATGACAACTGGATGCAATTTCCTTAGGAGTCTCACAAATGAAGCTCTCGCATTGTTGGAAGCCATTCAGTGAGTGCTGCAATGTGTTCAGAGGTGGCTGCTTCGCAGCAGGACCCCAAGTGGTTTTTAGAAACCTTTCCATAGCCTGTCGTGCACTTTGGGACCCGCTCAGTGGGTGATACATGGGAGTCCTGGGCAGGGTCTTTCAGTTAAATGCAAGCTAGTTATTTCTTCACTGTAGAATACCAAGATAGCCTGGTTGGAAGCACACACACACGTAAGACAGAGCGTGAAATGCAAACCTGAAGGTTTAGAGATTTCATATGTTGTTGGGATTGGGCTCAGGAAAGGCCAAACCAGAACTGAAACCTGCGCTTGAGGCTTGATTCTGGTTCATGCTTAACATAAATATTACTCTTGCTAACCAAACATTTCCTGGAATAGCTCCCTGGATCTAAGAATCGGTCTCTGCAAAGGATTTTGTGACCTAGTTGCCTGTGATAGTGAAGGACTAGATACAGCCAAGCAGGTCCCTTCCATTCATGTTGCTCTGTGATTAAAGAGCAAGACTCACCAGCGCAGGCTGCTCAGGGAATCCTCCACGCAGCAGCAAAAAGTTTTAATGGTTGTTTTTGTGGGGAAATGACTTGTGAGGCCACATGCATGCGCATTAAGATGGTCTGTTTGGCAGGAAGGGGCAGTAGTCCTTTTGATCTGGAGACATGGAGGAAAAAATAAATATTTTCCCCAGCAAAAGGCTGTAGGACGTGGAGGAAAATGCCCTTCTGACAAGGGAAAGTACCACCTCCCTCCTGCTGGCACACTGCGGCGTGCTTAAGATGGACAGCATGCGGTGATACTTTCCGAGTGCTCCTGTTGACTTGCAAAGACCTTCATGCCAACACCCCACCAAAGCGCTTGACCACTGAAGGACAGCCTGCAATGTGCTTCCAGCATGTCTCTGGGCAGCTAACGAAAGAGCATGATAACTAAAGAGACCTAATGAAGCCCAGCTCCTGCCAAGTGCACGGTTGAGTGATCTGTGCAATGTATGGAGAGAGAGGAGAGGAGGGAGGTTCAGGAGAAAAGACAATGCAGCCAGGACTTGAAAAGCAAGGTCCAGGGGAGGTAGATGACAGATAGAGGAGAGAGAGGAGGAACAATGTGTGTTGTGGTTGGAGGGAAGGGGTAAAAGAAAGAAAGAGCATGCTGCTATCATTTATAACTTGGGAGGCAGGCCTCGTGCAGATATTTTATTCCAAGTGCCCGACCTTTGCCCTATCTGGGGAACGAACACAGGAATTAACTCAGATATTAACCAAATGCTTTGGTCTAGCTGGAAAGCAGAGTGCATTTATCTGGAGCAAGTGAGGCAGGAGGAGCAGAACTCCCCTTCCCTTCTGCAGTGGGAGGTGGGCTGATCACAGGGATGACATTAGTATTTTTTGCCAGTTCTTTAATTCTCCAGGCTCAGGGGACATCGCTGTCCGGCCTCCCTGAACCCCCAGAGGCACCGCAGTGAGGGTTGGGGAGCAGGAGTGGGGACCTACCAGGCCTTGGGTGAAAGCCCCAGTGAAACACCACCTTGGGGAAACTTTGCACATGGACCTGGATAAAGAAATGCAATCTCAGTCCTCGAGCACAGCTGGAAAAGAGCTGCCTGGAGGGCTGCATGTGGAGGGAAAGGCACGGCCTGACGGTGGAGCAGCAAGGACATTTTGGGAGCTGTGGTGGGCTCGGTGGGCTCTGCTGACCCAAGAGGGTCAGCTCTCCCACAGCACTTGATAAGCAGAGCTGCCCTTCCAAAAGCTGGGCACAGAAATGCCACGCGGGTACTATTGTGATCATGTCCCTGCTTTTTCCTTTGTCTGGCAGCTGTAACACCTCAGATGTCCTTAGGGCAGGGCAGTCACCTCTCTTCTCATGCAGCACAGTATTTGCCTGCCTGCAGTCCATGCGGTTCTCAAGGCATCCAGAGGTGCTCAGTGAATGGTGCAAAATACAGTACAAACCATAACCTTTCTGCAGATGCAGTCCCACACGTGCAATCAAAACTGGGGGGAATGCAAAGAAAGAAAGAGATGCTCAAAGCTGAGCTTAATTTTCACTTGGGCCTAAGTACAAATCACTGTGGTAATTGTGCCATGTGATCCATTCAGTTTAATCAGAAAAGGCTGGGCAGACCTTTGATTAAAACACATAAAGAGATGCTGGTCTTAGGCACACAAGGCAGAAACTAGGAGAGCAAGATGGGAGCATGGCAAGCATGTGGGCCTGAGGTGATCCAGGTGCTCAGAGACAAACCCTGCCCTGCCGTCTAAGACTCTACAGTGCCTACGGGCTGCTCTTGGCCTTTGAGGAGTTCATCAAGGCTGTATTGCATTTCTGTGGGTGCTGCAGGACCTTGTTCCACACAGAACTGCAGGCTGGTGCCCTGGCACACTGCTGGGTGAAGATTTATGGAGCACTGGTGACAAGGGAAGAATGTCTCAACCTCATAGATCCAGTAGAAAAAACACCAGGTTTCTGTATACAAGGTGGGAGATGAAAGGTACTGGCCACACTCAAACCCAAGAGCATCTACGGGATATGATGGCTTTCCAGTCCCTGCCCTAAGTTCTGCCTGGGTTGTTGTGGAAAGAGAGAATTTGCCCCAAAAGGAGTGAACCGGGGGGTTCTCTCTTGTTCTCCATATCCCTCAATGATTGTTTATTCTTGGGGAGCATCACTACCCACCCAGTCACCAAAGCATCAGGTACTGATAGCCAAAGTCCTGGCCTGGGATCGCCACAGCCAAAAATGGAAGAGTTCACTTTGCTGTGGCCTTCTCAGGTGTTGGCAATATTTGGAGATACAGCCCCATGTTGATGGTGCCTGTGTGGTCTAATTCCCCTTTATTGCTACTCTCGCCTGCCTGCTTACTTGAATGTTAATTTATTTGTCCCGAGATGCGCTTGTGCATCTGTTCCTTATTTCCTGTGTATGCATTTGTTTTCTTGCTAAATACTGAAAGGGAAGGAGATGAAATGCATTGAAGATCTTGATTTACAGCTTCAGCCTTTCCCTAAATCTGTTAAGAACTGTGTTCTCATCTCCCGCTCCTCTCTGCCCTCTGTGATGGCAGGGAGACATCCAGTAAAGGCATAGCAAGTGGTAATGTGGACATGAAAACAGAGACAGACCCCTGTCACTCCACTGACCATGATAATGCCCATTATCTGCCTTGGGCATGATCCTGGGTATGTTTTTTGTGATATCTCGCCTCTCTAATGCAACATTGTACACTCGCCATTTAGTTCTTCCACCAACACTCCTGTGTCATTTTGGAGTTGATGATGGCACTGGTGGCGATGCGCAGGGGCTAACCCAGGATGCAGCTTGTCTAAGGCAAGGATGAAAAGGTGCGAGCAGGATGGAGTTGCTACATGAGCAGTCAGCTCAAACAGCCACCGGTCTGCCTGCCCCTGCGGCTGCCCAGCCGGCCTCTCCCTTGCCATGCTACAAGCGAGCAGCTTCTGCTGGTGAAGCAGACCTAACCTGACTCCACGACAGACTTCAGCACCTTCCTTCTCCTTCACTTGCCTTGCTCTGGTCAATGATGCCCCACCTGTGCGTATTTCAGAGCAAGCATGTGCCAACAGAAGAGAGGGGAAAAGTCACAAGCAAAGGTCAGGAGAGGCTGGCTACCTGAACAGACGTGACACCCAGACTGCTCCAGGAGGTCACAGCCCGGACTAGCCTCTCCTGTTCACCAAACCTTGTTTGGTTTACTCAACCCACTACAGTATCACAGGGAAAAGGAGGGATCAGTAGCTGCTGGTTGACCCAGAAGGTTGGTGAGGAAAAGGCTGCCTCCCAGTCCCTTGAAAAGGGACTCCTTTTGGTGGTGGGTAATGCCCTTCCCAGCTTTCCGACACCACATACTTGGCAGTCCATGCTGCCTCTTGGCTCAGCAGTGCCGCTGTGATGAGAGGGGTTTGAATCAGCTGGGAAGGGGCATGTCCAAGAGAGGTCACTGAGATAGGTCACCCTGTCCTGCTGCTACTGAAGACCTGTATGATGAGTAGCAAGCTTTCCCTAGTGGGAATTATGCCACTCTGGAGTTTACTGAACCATTTCTTCTGTGCTTACCCCAGGCCTTTCCTCACAATGACACTAAAACCGCAAAAGTCATGGGAACAGCATTTCTTAACTTCTGGAAAGATCTTTATTTAGGTTTACGAAGCAGCTTGCCTGAACAGGCTATGCCTAACCACTCACTTCACTTGACACCTGCCTGGGCTTGGACCGGAAGAGGAAAAAGAGCGACCAGCTTGTGCCCACCAACTACACTTGGCTGCTTTGGGGCATCCTGCCACTGCATGGGTCAAACTCGTGTGCTTGGAACTCTGGGGACCAGCAGAGGCAGGAGAGGTCTGGAGGACCTCTGGAGGAGGCAGCAGGACTGGCATCGCTGGTGAGGATAATTCCCACTGGGGTAATGAAGAGCAGACACCCCTTACCTTTAATTTCACTGACAAAGGAAGGTGACGGGCACCTTGGAGAAGCTTCTCCCTCACCTGTGGCATGTGAAAATTGCCCACCAGGCTGGCCATCACAGCTGGGTTGGAGGAGGGACCCACTTGCATCCTTGGTGTCCCTCCTGGAAAAGCCAGCACGAGCTGCCTGTGGCGGTGCACGAGCTGAGGACCTCTGCAAGGCACCCTGGCAGCTTCTCCCCACCCTCGCTCACCCGAGGAGGCCGTGCCATCTGAACCCAGCCCACTGCGCGGAAAACCCCTGGCTGTGCCATGGGACTAAAAGTGAAATATTGTTTCCCAGCTTAACGGACAGATTTGTTATGTATACAGTGAATTACCAGCTCTTGCACTGCAATAACTGTTCACACATTGTTTCTCTGCCTCTTTCACTGTTTTTTATGATTCATGCTGCTTGGTTGCCCAGTTGACATTTCCAAAATGAGGTTTTTAAGCCCTAGCCCTTCGCCCCTCCCCTCTCCCCTTTTTTGTTTGCCCGGTTTATGGGCCTGAGAGAAGTGTTTCCAATCACGATAATATCTTCATGTTTTGTTGACAAAAGGTCAACCTAGGAATAAGCCAAACTGGTTTTAGGAAAAATATTTGCTTATTTAGTAAGGGGATGTGTGTTGGAGATCAAATTTATGAGGGTGAAATTGAGTCTGGTTATTTAAAGGATTCTGAAATAAGAGCTTCCCACCCACTCACAAGGGGAAGAACGAGAGCTATAAATTGCTTTAGGCTGAAGGGAATGTAGAAATAAACTAAGTTTCTGTGCAAAAGGTAACAGGATCCGAAGCAAGAACTTAACCCAGAGTTTAAGAGACAACAGCCCGTTCACTCCTCATGCACAGCGCTCATTTCACACTGTCATTCCTTACAGAAGAAAGGTCATAATTTTTCCCAATATCTGACCTTCCAGTTCCACAACAACCATCCTCATCCATTGGCCCAGCACTTACTCAGGCTCACAAAAGAAAGATCCAGCAGCTTAGCTGGTCGTGGAAAGCTGTTTTGTAGCGTGCTTTCTCTAGTTTGACTTAAATTATAGTTCTAACTCAGATTTTGCAAAGCCTTTCCTGAGAATGGCCCGTGCCAGAAACCCTACTCAATTCGGAAGGAACGATCTCTTCATTGAAATTTGCATGACCAACAGCACTGAATGAGTGTGTCTGGAGGAGCGTGTCTAAAAGGTCTTCTCTCTTTTCACTGAAAAGACTAGCCAACAGTACAACAGGTTGTACCCTTTTCCATACAGAATATAAAGAGGGAGTGTACCACATACATATGTGTATGTAGCTTCATATATTTTAAAAACGTATATGTGTATGTGCACGTGCATGTGTACGTGTGTCTATATATATGAATTAGAATAGCGCAGGCTGGAAACCACCTCTGGAGGTGATCAAGTTTAATCCCCAGAAAGCCAGCCCAGCCTAGCTCAGATTGCTCAGGCCCTTGTCCAGTCAAGTGCTGAGCCCCTCCAATGGTGAAGAATTTTTCCTAACATCTAATCGGAATTTTCCTTCCTGCAGCTTGTGACTGTTGCCTCTGTCCTACCACTGTGCACCTCTGAGGACAGTCTGACATATACGTGTGTGTGTGTATATACATATGCACATATATATGCATATAAGTGTACACACACACATGGTTTCTTACGCTTCTTCCTCTGAGCATCCAAGAGATAAGAAGCTAAGGGGAGCCTTGGTCCGGCCAAGTGCAGCTATTCCTATTTCTAATAAACTCCGAGTGGCTGCAGAGAGGATCTGGCATTTTCTTCCTTCTCCTGCTGTTGCCCAGCTCCAGTTCCTTTGTATTATTTCGATGCATCCCCCCCTCCCCGCCCCGGCTTGGGACATGACATTTCTTTCCTCTTTGAACATGATTATTACAAAATACAAATTGGAGCAAGAACTGTAGTTAAAAAAAACCTTCTTCTAATGAAGTCCCATTGACACTGGATGCTTGTTAAAAAAGACAACAGAACATTAAGCAAATCTTTGCTCCTAGTAGAGACAAAGACAAGTCATTATTAAAAGAGTTTTACTGGTTTGGGTTAACCCTACAGTCATGACACATTTCAGCAAATTCCAAATAGAGGGGAGGCAGGGTACAACATTGAAATCTGTTTTGCTGTCAATTTTATATTGGTTTTAAGCAAGATGACAATACTGGTTGTAGATACTCTGCATCTCTCTCTCTCTAGCCACCACAGATCAGCTCTATGGGACTGGAGAAGAGCTATTGTAAAATGCTGCTGGATACAGGACTTTCTTGGGCACAGCTGCATATATCTTGGGCTAACACCCATAAGAAGAATGAAGACCAATTACATCCCAGCACAGAGGCAAAAATGAGGAAGCTGCTGGACTGTGAAGCAATACTCTTGGTGGGGAAGCCACTCCAGATTTCATAGTTGTTCCATCCCTGAACAGACCAATGCTGATGTGATCTAGCCTGTGAAAGGATGATTAGAGAGAAATATATGGCCAGTGTTCACAGGCACGGAATCTATTTCTGATAGAGTATAAAAGAGATTAAAGTGTCTGTACCTGTGGACTACCCAGCCAGTTCTCTCCTAATGGATGTTAGAGGGTTTTTTCATTCATGCTTTTCTCATTTTATGAGATGAAAGCAATCATATGGTCAGAGCTGTAACCTCTAACCATTACTCCATGCTCTAAAAAGAGCACATCTTCACATTTGTCTTTGGGGAACAACCTGGGCCCAATCCGAGGCAGGGTTTTAATTACCCAGGTGCCACAAGAGCTAAGCAGGATATTTTTTTTGGCATAATAAAATTGTATCTCCTGCCTATTTGCTATCTCTCAGCAGCCCATCCAAATGTCTTGAATGCTTTTTTGTAGTCATTTCAAGCATAACTTGAATTCTATCTTTTCCTCCACAGGAGAGATCCTGTCACCCTCCGCTCTCTCCCTCCTTCAGGGGGAGGAGACACTTAATGGCACTTTTCAATCCTGGCTAACAAAGCTCTTTACAAAAGTCCTAGACCTAGTACCAGTGTCCTTCAGAGAGATCCAGCTTTCACTCATTGAGTACAGCTCCATTTCTGTGCAATTAGACACATTTTACTGCTGGGCACATCGGGCAGCAAGAGGTAAATGCCATGGGAGAGTCAGAGGTCGGGAGTGAGTCAGGATACAATCTCAGTAGTTGATTCTGTTTGGGCCTGCGCTTAAAATGTCGCGTGCTTGTCTGTGTGTTTTGAGCCGCAGAAGAGAATCTGCAGAGCATCAGCGCTTCACGGCATGTCTCCTTGTCTGACTGCTTCACAAGAGCCGATGACAGTTCTTAGGCAAATCTGCTGATTTGGAGAGAGAAAACGGTTTCATCTGTTTTGCGGTGAGACACCTGAGAAGCCAAGAGAGCTGTTTCAGGAGGAAGCACAGAGAAGGTCTGTGTACTTACAGCTGTGCTTTCAACGCTGGAAAATAAATCATCTTCCCACCACAGACCCCATTATAATTACCCTAGCATGTAAGAGCAATTAGGATGTTACTGCCTTGCTGTTATGGAGCAGTCTGGATTGCTGTTTCTTGAAGAGGTGTAGAGGGAATGGGGTGGTTATTTGTGGTTGGGGAATAAGGAGACAAACGAGTAAGTTACAAGATTTCACACCAATATTCCTCTGGCTTTTTGCAAAGAAATGTCATCCCACCCTATCACGAGCTGACAGCTCTGATATTCCCCTCCCCCCCAAAAAAGAAATTTATAAGAGCAAATCTCAGACCTTCCCCGACTCTGCTCTGATTAGGGAGGACAACAAGGGAGAGATTTGGCTGCCCGGCTGCCTAGTGTTGTGCTGCTTCATGCTGCCAGCTCATAACCCAGCAGCCTGCCCAGCTCTGCTCGAATGGCAAACGTAGCTCCTGCCCAGGACAGCTGTCAGGCTGGGAGCCAGCCCTTTTGGTTGACTCCTGGCAGAGGTAAGTGCACAGCCAACAGACGCGGGCTGGGGCTGCAGCCACACCGGGCAACGCCGGGTTTAGCCAGAGATACTGCCCACGGTGTTCTGCACTGGATGGACCCCCAAAAAAGGCTCCCAAAGAAGAGGGGCGGCTGGGAGACAGGCACCCAACAAAAACATATTTGGTTCAGGTTCCACCGGGACTGAAGGCCCCACGCAAAACTTCGAAATACAGATTCAGATTCAGTTTCTGCTTGGAGGAGGGAGAAAATCATGGTTCAGGCTGGTTTCTGGTTAGGTTCAACTCCCAGCAAAAACACTTGTGCAACTCAGGAGCGGGACAAAAGTATGAAGGGGATGTTTGGGGGTATGGGTAAAGTGGAGGTGGGCTTCAGGATGAAGATGAACAAAGGAAGATGCTCAGCATGACATTGTTCTGCCCCGTGGGGAGCAATGAAGCTTGAACTGGACTCAGCATACAGGAGAAGCAACGGCAGAACAGAGGAGGGCCAGCAGCGGCAAAACAGACCCAACCAAGTCTGGTGGGACAATAGAACAAGATCAAATTAAATCAGGAGAAGCTATTGTCAAGGGACGGCTTCAAAAGGTGTCTGCTAGTCGCTGGCTTCTGCATGAAAATAAAATAATCAATTGACAAACAGAAGAAAGTGTAAGAAGCCGCTGGGTAAATCTTTCCCTTTGGAACCGCCCTTTTGAAGCAGACTCTGCTTTGCTGGTATTACATTCGCCAGGTCTTAAAAATTTCCTTATGTATGAGGATTTTTGCGGTTCACACGAACACCAATTTTTGTCAGAGTCCACGTGTTGCATTCAAACCAACTGCATACATTGTATACTGACCGTACGGTCAAAGCTTCAGCAAGTGTATCTCTATATACAGGGGTATAAACATGATCCCTACAAAAAAGGGAGGCTCCGTGCCTTTGCTTTGAGCCTGGAGGAGCTGGTGAGCTGTCTGCTGTGCGTCCAAGCACTCTCATCACTGGGGCCAGCACAGGTGAGTTTTGATCTGCTGTTCCACGAGCCTAATCTCAATTAGGCTTCCCTTGAGCAATCACCTGCAGCTGGATTCATATCACACGCGGGCTATTCTTAGCTAAGAATAGCCTGCACATCTCATTTCTGGGTGTTATAAGAAACTGGATTTGAAACAGGTCCTCAGCATAAACAGGCGAGTCGCTTGAAATGCCCTAAGAGTGCAGTTTCGGCAGACTGCATCCAGCAAAAGCATAAACTTGAGTTTCAAGTGGTTTAACAGGTCAAAGCAGAGAAACAAAGCAATATATTCATGGTTGAAAGTGTGCATACACCTGCATATACATCTACACAGCTGCGCAATCAACAAAACACTTCCACAATTTAAAAGCATAATTAAGCAAATCGGGCTGATATATAGACCTTTCCTTTAACGTAAAGAACGCTTTTCACATCTTACCTCACATTCACTTTGAAAATGAAACTGAGAGCTCCTAAGACAGCACTTCATTTTCAGAAAGTAAAAAAATGAACATAAAACCCCCTCCATATCACGTCTACAGCTATGCTGAGTGTGTGTGTATAATTCTGTGCCCCAGAACAGCAGAATGTGTTGTTATGCAGGTATCAAAATATATATTGCTTTATGCATAGAACTGCAAACCAAAATATCTTGCAGGCAGCTGCCCAAATATTAGGTGCTCGTGGCCCTTAGGGCACTGATGCCCCATAAATTTAAGAGTATTTATTAGGTGAATACAGAACTGGAAGTTTTGTGGCAGTGGAAAGTAAGTATGATAATGAGGTAAACACATGTTGCAAAGAAAATACCAACTGATCGTGTGCTCTGTGCAGGAAATAGCAGTTTTAAACAATCCCTTTTTGAATGCTGGAGCAAGGCCCGTGAGCTGGCTACAGGACGGTCTACTTGTTAATGACATCTCTCTGCGGACTGTAGCTTTTTACGGTGCTGTAAACCCGGTTCGACAAGTAGGTAACCAAATAGGTGCTGGGCTCCTTTGAATGCTTTGAAGGACCTTATGAATGCTCCTTCCCATTCCAGAAAGTGGAGTGCTACATATAGCTTCAGTTTTCCTTCGATAAGGAAGAGGAAGCATTCTTCAGGGGACCATACCCACAGATACAGCCGGGATTCCCTCCTTGCGGTCGGAGGAGACCTACGGCACGGTGAGGTCTGTGCATCATGAGCTCCATCTGGAGGTTGCTTGCTCTAATCTGAGGTTTTGAAAGAAGAGGCGAGAAAATGCAGCAGTGCTGGGTCAGAATCACCAAGCCCCAGGGGCACCTGGAAAAAAATGACCTTGCAAACCAGAAGAGCTGGATGATGTGGAGGTGTCACGCAGAGAACGGTGGGTGGTGGGATGAGCTCAATTTGCCCATGGTGGTGGGGGACCTTACAGTTACACCTGAGATGTGGCCTTTGCCACATGTTTTCTTATCCATTGGTGAATGCAGCAAAGAAGAGGCAGAAAATGCATCATGCAGTCGAGGGCGTCCTGTTAGACCGCTTATGGTGGAAGCTGCTGTCCTCCCAAGTGTATTTGAAAGTCTGTCTTTACCCCCACCCTCAAATGTAAGGGGGGTGGTGGAGAGGACATCAGCCCAAACCGTGGCTTCCACAGAGCGCGCACGGCGGAGGAAAAGGCCTGTCCAGAGGTTCAGGGCTAGGCAGTACGGGGAAAAGCACAGGTTTGTTAATTTGAATGAGGTATTGCAGCATGAGGCTCACCAAGCACTTTTTTGGGGCGTGGAGAAAGTTTCTGATGACTTAACGCCAGATGTTCGATCCTGGTGAATTTTCTTAGCTCAGTCTCGAAGCTGTCTGCACGCACAGCTTCAACTAGAGTCCTCTACTGTTAATTTAAGCATTATGAATTCAGAAAAAAATTTCAGACTGGGCCAGTACAAAGTCAGAGAGAGCTAAGACATGATCAGACTTTCCACCCAGCTACAGTAAAAGCTGTTGGGAGCGGGGTATGCAGGACCCTGTCAGCCAGCTGCTGAAAGAAAAACGGGGTGTGTAATTAATCACCCAGGGTGCTAAACTGATATGCAACTAGAGTTTTCATTTTCATAGACTCTTTTAAAGTTTTTACCCATGAAACTAAGCAGTCTTCCGTAAGTGTTGGGTATTGAGGTCTGCCAATGTTATTTCCTCCATTTTTTTCAACACTGTTGAAAATCAGAGTTATGTAGGCCCTCTTCCACAAAGGGTGGACAGTGTGGTGCTTAAGGAAAAAAAAAGCCATTCTTGACATGTACACAGACCATCAGGAGATCTTTGATTTCCAGTAAGAACTGCGTTACTGTTGCCAGCAAGATGTGCACATTTGGAGGGAGGCCTGCAGTTCGTACAGAAATAAGATTATGGCGATGGTCTCTCACACAGTATGTGAGAAAGAAAGCGATGAAAAGGTGAAGGTTTATCACCGTGTAGATGTGTAGATCCCCATCTGTATAATATGGTGGCCTTTACTTGCATGTCCACACACTGGTTTATGGCTATCATTGGAGGAGAAAGAGATATTTGACCAATGACGTATATACCTGGCCAAAAAGGAAAATATTCAAATCTGCCATGTGGTGCATGGCTGCGAGTATCACGTGTGAACCTACTTGGGGGATGGCTAAGTGATCATTGATGGGATGCCAACAGCTTACCCTTTCCAGTCCACTCCATACCTCGTATTCCAGCAACTGCCCGAGGGAGGAGCAAAACCAGTTTTCTTTTCAAAACGGAAGGTTTTTTTCACAGGAAAGAAAAAAAACCCTCACAGTTCAGGTTTTGTTTACCATGACAGTATTTTCAAGCAGCAGTCACAGAAGCAAACCAGGAGTGTTTCTCATTTTAATTGTGTAAAACCAACATGAATAAATTTTATCAAGCCTGTAAGTATACAGAGGTGTATTTTTTTTTATACTTTTTTGTATATTTTTATTTACAAAAGGAAAAATAAGCCTACAGTTTTACACCAAAATAAAAAGGACAAAGCTAAAAGTTGAAGAAGAGACAGAAGAATGTGTGGGCTTTTACTATCTGGCAGACAATCAGGACTCACAAGGAGAGGTAACAGCCAGAGTGCCCGCTGATGCCCTTGAATTTGGAACAGTGGCTGAAAAGCCAACTCTTTTATCCCTCACTTAATGTGTGGTGAAAGAGTCCAAAATAGAGCAGTCCTTCAAACCGCAGATGTACTCTGGGGCGCTTGAAGCTTAGTAGCCATATTTTTCATTGAGATGAGTCTTGCCATCGCCGCTTTGACCTAATGGACAAAGAGGAAGAGTTGCATTATTTTTTTTCCCCCCTCATCCAAGATAAATTTGTACCCAAGTAAGAAATAGTCTCTAAGCAGCACCAGTACGACAAACACAGAGAGGATAAGTCAGACTGGATATTACAATTCAAGTAGTCTTTTGATTTGTACTTATAATTCCTCTTAACCTTACTAATAGCGTCAATATTACATCATATATATTTCTGGTTTTGTGTTTTTTTTTTCCCCCCACTCTTCCCACCCCCCCGGAGTCCTCATTATGCCAGCTTAGACAGAAGAGGAGTCTGATTATTAGCAGGCAGAGACAGACAAAGGAGCTCCCTCTTATAGACACAGCTTCACTTGGCGATCCCAGATCAGACCTCCCAGTTACTGAATCAGGTATTTTGTTCCAGTGGATTCATATGTCAGAGAAGTGCAGTCTTTTCATTGAAGGATGATTCACCAGATTATAGGTTTCTTCAGTAAAATTTATTCTCATTTTTCTTCTTCCCTTTGGAGCCTATCTGTATTACAAGCCTGCAACAGCCTTATAAAAATTAGAGTAATGAATCTACCAAATGAAAGCTAAGCTTTGAACTTACTATAAAAACCTCAATGCATGAAAATGAATTTCCCATTTTAGAGAAACTTAAAATTCATTACACTGTTTGAGAATAACCTCACTTAGGTAAAAACAGTCTGGAACTAAAGTAAAAAGTGTGTTCAACTTTAACATATATTGGATGCGTGCCTTCACCAATGCGTTACCAAGACTTCTCTCCAGAACACATGACCCAAAGTTTGTATTCCAATGATTTTTGCAAAAATCTGCAGTGAAGATTTTCAGATTTCAGAGACTTCTATGAAAACTGAGAACACTAAGATTGCTGGAGCATTTATCCCTCGTGAAGGCTTGAGCTTGTCTTTCAGCTAGATCACTGTATCACCATATGTGAACGGAGTTAGCTCTCTCGGGTGTTACAAAATTGAAAAACAAACTTCAGGTGTATCTGCCCATTGAGATGAAGATGCTACAGATATGGCCTGTATTTCACAGCGATACCTGCATGGCAATACAACAAATATGGGGCATAACACGCTGGAAAACATCAGGTTCTGGGTAAAGTATTCCTGAATTACTTTTTTCTCAGGAAGTTACAAAGACACCCTGACCACTTATTAGATAGATTCTTGAGTTACAAGACTAAAAATGCTGAGGAAGCGGTTGATACCTGCAGGAGGAATCCATATGCAGTAGTCTGGGTCATCATCTGGGTACTGTGAGGAAAAAAAAGTTTGTTGGCCCTGCAAAAAGAGAAGAGATTTTTAAGGTGCCGCACCCCTCCAGCAACGTGTTACAGCCACTAAATCTCTCATTAATTCATCCTCAAATACTAAAAGGTGAGGGTTATTTTGACAAGAGTCAGGGGTGAAATCAATAATACAGAGGAAAGAAGAAATATCAAACCCTCAAACAGATCCAGTTTATTTCCAATAGAGTCACAGAACAATAGAAATGCTGGTTAGATGGGACCTCTGGAGGTCATCCAGTCCAATCTCCCCATCAAAACAGGACCATTGCCAACTGTCCACTTCTGGACAGTTTAGCCTTGTCACGCTACTGTTTGGTAGTATCATTTGACACAGAATTTCTTTATGCAGGGAAAAGCTTTGGAGTAGGATTTTCAAGAGTGCTTTACTGATTTGAATGCGCAATCCCACTGAAAACTTTGGCTTTAAGATGACTTTCAAATTTGAGTATATGAAAGTTCAGCTGTTATAGAAGGGTAACAGTTTTTCAAAAGAAAAGAAACCACATTTTTTTCACATCACACTGGCATCACTGAAATGTTTAAAGTAAACTGAAACATGTCACTTGCAATTCAAATATTGACACAGTGCTGTCTTTTTGGTCCTAGATTTTTAAGTTTTGCCACATCAGCATCATTTTCTCAACAACTTTTGTTTTCAACAACTGCAGGTAGCTATCAAAAGAAAAAAAGTCATACAACTGTCGAGTGCAAGACTTAAGAGCTCAAAATGTGGCCAAGTTACTCAGCACTGATTTGCCTTACTCTGTAGTATCATGACACAGTCTTAAGTTATGCAGTTGGAGCAATTTTTCATTCCCTCAAAATCTTTCCTTCCCCAACTTAAGCTCTAAACCAGTTCTTTTAGAAGACTAATGTTTTCCAAAACATTAGACTACAGAGTTGAACGTTTTTTAAATATGGCTTGTGAAAAGTCACTTTAAAATTGTTTTTCCAGTTTTACATGATTCAAAGTTATTCCTTAAATATTAACAGAGGGAAAAAAAAAAAATAATCCCAAAGCTGACTTCTGCTTGATATTTTCCATGCAAGATCTGAGCCCAAAGGCAGAGACAGCATATGGAAAAAGTGATTTGTGATGGGAAAGAGAATACAGCTAAGCCATCTGGTATTTGGAGAATGCTCAGTGTTAGAGTGAGCTCTGTGCTGACGAGAGGTGCTGCCTTGACTGCTTCAGCATGAGAAGCTGCCTCCTTCTCCCATATTCATGTGGTAAATGGTATAACTTGGGCTTTAACACTATAAATATACTCTTGCTTTCTTTATCAACATGCTTTATAGGCTAGCAACAAATGACAATTCCAAAGGCTGTGCCTACCCAGTCCTTGGTTCCTTTGGCAGGACGAACAAGGTGGCAATTAGCACACACAGGGCGCAGGGAGTTAAGTTTCTTTAAGTGGTGCAGGACTAAAATTAGATGGCCACCACAAAGAAATTGTCATAACGGTCAGAACTCATGGCCCACCAAGCACAGTAATCTTCTTTGATGGCAGTCAGCAGAAGGGTGGGATGCACTCCAAAGGGAAGAGCCTCATAATAATCATCAGGCTAAAAGCATGCTGTCACAGAAGTTCCCTCCCAGCTCCAGGAAGGGAACAATTGCCTGCGTCCCAAAATGAGCAAGGCTTATGCATAGGAGCAACGTTGTCTCATACATTTACTCAAATTCAGTAAAAATTGGGTTGCAAGACACTCTTACATCTCTTAGACTTCTCTATTTCCACATCTACAGGGAAGGACGAGGTTTGGTAATGGCAACACAGACCAGCTACAATTCTAGTCCAGCATGTTCTGCATCAGCCAATACACACTTGCCAAGCCACTCTCCAAGGAAAGTTTTGCAATGCCGTTCCTAAAGCCCAGAGAGCACCTATGTTCTACAACACTTGTGATTCAGAAGAAGCATTCTCTGCTAATTGCCAAGTGAAAAGATGAAAAAATAAATTTGTGATTGACTTGAGAGCCTCTATCATGCTTGACATGCTGTGCTTTACCTTCTTATTGGAGACTCCAAAATCGGTGTTCAATGCTAGGGTGTGATTCTACATTTGGGTCTTAGTCAGCAGAAGAGCACTACTATCACCAAGTCATACTCAATCAAATTGTTACTATTTCACTAATAAAGAGACTACTAAATCATTGCTTGAAACTCTTAAGCTACAGGAGTCATGGTATCATAACTGACCTTGCTTGAGCTACTGTTTTTCTTAAGTTTCTCAGATGCCTCTTCAGCTTCCTTACACACTGCCGCAGATGCTGGCAAGAAAGAAGATTTGTTTTATGACACATCAGGAACGATCAGTTCTATCAGAAATAAGCTCATGGGAAGTTCACATAAAAATGGATACATCCAAAAAGAAATCTGTCCAAAAGACAGCTCACCGCAACAAAATTCATACTTAAGACTGCTGAACGTATTTTTGTTTTTCATAAATAACTCATGTTTAATACCTGAACGCAGTTTAATAAGGTCCTGCATTTGGGATTCTGTAACACACTTTTAGTTAATGGCAGATATTTATTTTCTAAAAAGACATGATCTACATGTAATCACTGCAGGGACTGATTTGAAAGGAAACACTAGGAAATGCGCAGGACCAACATGCTTTTTTTTTAAATTTTTTTTTTTTAAAAAGTAATTTCACAGTACCATAGACGAGAGGAAGACAGAAAGATAGAAGTATGCCTGGTTTTTCTGCCATTTAATCTGTGAAATAGTGAGATTATTGTGGATTACATCTATGGATGAGATGAGGACAGGATGACATATCTTTATGAGTCTGAGTTATGAAAAAACAGAAAATTTATGCAGATCTCCTCCAAATATTCAGTACATGAAACAGTCTTCACTTTGAGAATATGACTATTTTTTTTGTGCACACATAGAGGCGTCATCTGGGTCATTAACAGGCTATTCGCTAATGTTATGTAGTATTTGTCACTTTATAAAAGGAAAGTTCTGTCCTCCTGTCGTGTTAAGTGCTATGGCAAGAAAATAAGGGGGGGAAAAAGCATTATGTTTAGGCTCCTAAATTAAAATATTTTTTTTTCTCTTCTCAGGCTATTTTAAAAAAAAAAAAAATAAGCAAAGGATCCCAAAGCAGTTAATGTAGTTGAAGTGACCTGTCTTCACCATACACTTACCACTTCCCAAGCAAAACCCAATACTTCATTTGAATTCTAGATTCTTACTTTAAACTCTAGATTAGGCTTAAGTTTCCTTCTACAACACTAGCTCCTTTAGACAGTTTCTAAACCCACATGCTTCTGTACAATAGAGTCTAAATTGTACGGCTCACCTTGAGATTTCTCTTGTGAGGGTCCCAAATGAGATTTATTCCTTAGTATCTTTGGCTCAGGCTGAAAATGAGCCCCTGGGAAAAAAAAAAAAAAATAAAAAAAGCACTAGGTGAGCACTCTGCAGTAACTGTGATGAGTCGAGCACTACCATCCCTGAGACGAAGTACAAAAGGGAACTCTTGGCTACATTTGTCTTGGGAAGAGTCTCTTAAAAGCCCTCCAAACTATTTCACCCACCAAGTCCATCACAATACAATATTAAAGAAAAAATTGTGACCAGTTAAAACATACTTTTCAAGCGCAACCTGTCCAGCATTAAGACAAGAAGTTAGAATTTGGTTTCTGTCATCAAATAGATCATTTACTGAGAAACATCATTACTGAGTTTTCAAATGCATCAAGTCGATATAGAAAAAGGATGGATCCCCGCAACCCAAACTATTCTATGACTTGAGATACCACACAGCTACAAGGAAGATACCCCTCCATTACCACTTTTAAGATTATTTTTCCTCCTTACAAACTGCTCTGAAGCTTTACACAGACATTAAGTCACCTTCCCTGCCAACAATATATTGTATTTTTTATCATATGGACACTCAATCGAATAAAAGCAGGGCTTATCAAAATAGGACCTTTCTTGAGTCCAGGATGTTTCTACCAAAAGCACAAAAAACTGACCGCCAAGCACAGTTTCAGCCAGAACCACGTGAAACTCATCTGTTTGCACACAGACTCTGGGCTCATGGCAAAAATCTATGGAAAAGAAATCTGCTGTAGAACCTCTGACTCAAACCTTGGGAGATTCACATAGTTCTGAAAAATTCAGCGGTAACAGACTCTGCTTCATTACTGGAAAAATCAAAACCAATGGTTTACCATCCTGAAGGGATTCTTCATTCTTGTTATTGCAAGGAGAACCATCAGCATCCTTAGTTTCTTTTCCTGTTTCTTCCTCTGTTGTCATTTTCATTTCTAGGTTTGATGCTCTGCTGTTTATTGCATCTGCTTCTTGCTCCTGCTCCATTTCTTCCTCTTCTTCCTCTTCCTCCTCCTCTGGTCCATCATCTTTCATTTTCAACAAGCTTTCAGGGATCTCTGGACGCTTAACAGGCAACTTCTGCAGGAGAAAGACTTGTGCATCAGTGCTAAGATAATATGGAAGTAGATGTCACAGATATGCATTACAGGAGAAAGAACACATATTGCTGTCATAGAGACAGCTAGTAAGGAAATGCTCTCAGGATGAAGAGTAGTTACGTTTTAAGGAAAAATGTCTGCAGGATGACTGTAGAAGGCCACAGAATGGCAACTCCTGACAGCAAACGGTGGGGGACAGCCGCTGCCTGCTGCCCTGTGCACCTTCCGCTGCCGCAGGCTTGTGCCTCTGTGCTGTTTCCATACGTGTCAGAAGACACAGTTGCCACCGACAGTCTCCATAGCCTGAGAAGGTGTGTGAGAAATAGCCTCTGACTCGCAGTACTTAGGAGTCCAACTTACCCCTAGGCTTCCAGTTTTCAGCTTGAATTTGCTCCCCCCTTTCATTGCACCAAAGAGAGGCAGGGTAACCTTTTTAGGCTTGCTCTCTGCTTCCAGGCTGTAACTCCCACTCCTAATAAAAATTAGATACAAAGGAAAATAATGCATAAAGTATGAAATGTATTGTATTTACAAATGCAAAAAAATCTGCAAACTAGAAGTAGGTATCTAAAAATCCATTTATTTCCCTCTCACTTGGAGCACCCAAGGAGGAAGCTGCAGGAGGTGACTCCTCTGTCCTACACACATGCTGTAGGATTCACACTTGCCATACAGGAATTAAAAAAAAAAAAAGTAAGAAAAAAAATATCTCTATCAGACAGATTCCCTCAAATTCAATTGCACACACATACCTACATATGTATATACATGTACGTGTATATATATATATACACACACATATAAACACACTTGGAAGCCAAACCTCAATTTAAGTAAATTAATTAAGTAATTAAACCTCTATAATCAAGCTGCCACTAGCTGATGAACCCAGCACACGCCCACTTGAATTGCAGCAGTGTTGCCAGGCGGAAGTTGAACAGCCACTACACTTGACTTCCAGGTACATTCTGTGGAGTGAAAGTGGTTTCCACGTTCTACATAATAACCATAAAATTTTTCAGTTCCTTTGGGATGCAGGTTGGAAAAAAAAAAACAAACACCAACCAAAAAACAAACCCAAAACAAAACGAAGCTGACACCATGCTTCAATCCCTTGTCCCCTGTGTGGGCTTATCTTACTCTTACTCCACTGTTGTGGGGCGTCTGCCTCGACCATCGATGCAGCAAGGGCCAAAAGGCACAGCGGCTCTTTAAAGAGATGAGCCAGGCAGTTTGGAAGACCGACCTGCTTTTGTGTTTGGAAAACTGTCTACTTACTGGGCTTACACAGTGCCCATGGACAATAACAACAGTAAAAGCAATCATTTTACACTTTAGCCAAGACTTACTGGGGCTTCAGCTCTGGCAGTTCTGCAGGCTTGACAAGCTTTATTAACCCTTTCAGTCTCTGTTGCTCTTTCTTCAGTTCAAAGGACCGCAAGTGAAGCTTCTTTCGTGCCACGCTGTCTAAGGTGCATCCTGATTTTATTTCGGTCATGAATTCGTCCAAGGAATCTTGAGCTGCTGGCTGTGACTGGACTATGCAAGATGAAGGGAAGAGACATATTGTTAGAGGTGGAGAGATGAGAGTTGTACCCCTCAAATCCTGCCTTTAGAGAATAAAGTATATAGCAACAACTAGCCTTTCCGCAAGTTGCTGTTGAACGCTGAAGTAATGGAGGTTGTTAACCCTGGAAAGATAAAACCATTTCTCCTAACAAAAGCCCAATAGTAAACCTTAATCCACTAAGATAACAAAACCTCTCTTAAAATGGAATGTTTCTTTACAAGTTAGCGTCTCTGCTCTAGGTTGTCCATCTCACTTTTCACTGCTGTCCCTAAAATAATGGGTTAAGGGGTTTGTTTTTTTTTGTAGTCACAGACTGAAATAAACACAGCTACAAAGAATCCCACACCACTGCATGGGGAATGCCATTTTAGCTTTCCTGGAACATTTATGTAATAACATTTGCAAAGCTAGAAATGAATCAACACAATGCTGTCTCCTGGATGACTGAGTGCAGATAAGAATAGTTTCATACGTTAAGCCAATCACACAAAATTTACCTTTGTTTTGACTGCATTTTCTAACAAGAAAACACTGCTCTGTACTTGAAAAAGAGTAGTAACAGTCCTTCTCCTCCACCTGATTTCAAATATTAATTATTCTATGCACATTTGACTAATTAAAATAAAACTAAGGAGGAAAAAGTCAAGCTCTAATGACCAAGTAAACTAAATACAGAATTCTAACACGCGGATTTCAGAAAACCAAACAAAAAACCCCAGGAAAACTCCTTTCTTGGTCTTGAACAATGCTTCAGAAGTTTTTGTGTTGTGTTCAGAAATAACTTGGAGGCATACAAAGAGAAATGTAGTTGCTAGAATTTTAGCAAGCCTGTTGACAGGGAACCTTATGCCTTTTAATATACAAAAAGTGAAAAATCCGGTATTTATTTGCTGCATTATAAGCATTTATGTATAAATGCACAGGAATAATTATGTGATCAATGAGTTATTTTCAGTTCAGCTTCAGCTAATTAAGCAGCACTTGAAATTTTAAATGTGTACAAATGAAATAATATAAGTTATTGTTAAGAGTCCATATTCAAGCAGTTTTACGTGACTTAGATATTTGGAAAAAAGTCTGGTAAGACTCAAGTGGACTCAACTGAAAAGAATATTACTTATCTAGAACAAAACAGTTTACAATTTGCAAATATATGAAAGCCATAATGGTAACTGTTCAAAGATATACAGAATTAAAAGGCTGCAAAAGAAACAGTTGTAGCATCCACGTCCACACAAATAGAAATGGTGACAAAACACGTCATAAAAGAAATTCAGATAGAAATACATTTCTTTTTCCTCTTAACTATTTGTATGAGCTGAGACAAAAACCATCAATGAAAAGGTACCGATAACAAAGAGTCTGAAACTCATAGCAGGCAGGACCTAAGCAGAATGATAATTTGATTTAAACACCAAATTTCAAAGATCAGGTTTAGTGTCTAGACAGATAATTCAGAACAATTAAAGGTACAGTTCCACAGCTCGCTTCTTTAGCTGCAGAGCAGTGTAAGAGTGCTTCAGTCAGTGAGTGATTTTTAGCAAGTCAGATTACCCTTCTTGCAAATAGGACTCTCTGCTTGATTCTACCCACAGTGCCTAAGACCAGGTAGTTCAGCTTACAGGGTTACTGTCAGCATTTGGTATCTGTTGCAGCAGTTTTCTACACTATTGAAATAAAATTTGACATTGCTAGGAGGTGAATCAATCACGGCGTTATATTTCAGTGAAAAAAGCTATAGGGCTATTTGCTGCACTATCAACTTATTGATAATTTTCTTCTGAACAGGCGACCAAAGATGAGACTGATGTACTTGATTTTCAGTCAGCTGCATCAGTGAATGAGAGATACCAAGTTAGTCCATCAGTAGTTAGTTCTGAAGAACTCCAGAGAAGAATTTGTGAACTTCTGCTGCGATCCTTTAGACAACCACTTAATTTCTCCGAGTGCTTAGTAAAAGGTGTTGAAATTTAGCCTGTCATTCACTCTTTGGTGTCTCTACACTCTTGCCCTTAGGCTACAAATAATCCTTTAGAGCAAGCTAAAGCGCGTTAAGGTTTCAGAACTGTACGTCATGCAGCAGCTTTGCCAGACAGCTCATGACAGTGGTAAGAACCACCCACGATCAATATGCATGCTCCTGACTTACACTTGTACTCAACACCTGTGATGAACCTGAAGCATCCAAAGAAATCAGAGAAAAGACAAGTATCTAGAACACAAACACACAAAGTAACTGATGATGCAATCTTTGCTATGTTTTAGCCTGCCCTAGTTCTAGGAAATTCACACCCAATAGAGAATTACTCTGTATTGCAATAAGTGCTGAGACTGCAATTTTTCTAAGGCTCTAAACTGTGTAACCAGTTACAATTTACCAAACCACGATAACTATATCAGAATTATATGCTGTTAGTAGGAGTCTATAAATGAACTGATTCTTCCTTCTCCCAGCCTCTACTACAATATGATTTAACAGTCTTGTTGAGAAACAGTACCAGCAGAAACAAACACATCATAACATATAAAAGCTTGGAATTACATGTCTTGGACAATATAAAGCATTAGCTTCTCCTGCTAGTCAATTGTTAACTACTTATCAGTACAGTCATGCTGAAAATGATTCCTTCAAACACACTAAACTGACCCATCAGTTAGAATGCTCAGTGGAACAGTACTGTTTTCTGAACAGTGATCTGGTATTATCAATCACCAACAAAAACGTTGATACAAATGAGTTTTGATGTTGAACTGAATAACTAGAAAGAAACATACCCATATAATGCACAAAAGAGCGCCCTGCTGTCAGATTGCTGCTAGGCTTCTTGGAGAGAAACTCTTCTGACAAACTGACATTGCAACCTTTATTAATGCCAACTCTGATAAAAAGGTATGAAGAACCAGCCTAAACACATTTCCTTCATGCCTTCCTTTTATTCCACAAGACATCAGCAGTAACAGAAAGCAAAATGCAGCTATTTGTATAGCATGCTTTCAAATCTAACTCACCGCCAGATACAATCAGCGCTTTGGAAAGGCTTCGTACACAAAGGCATAATCCCAGAACCTGAATGGCACCCTCATAAGCTAGCAGGTTCACCGAACACATGGGCTAAGCGTCAACACTTCTCTTTTCCCATCTTTCCTTTTTAAGGTGCATTTACAATAAGAGAAGTGAAATAAAAGATACTGTCTTTTCTGTCAGTTGTTTGCTCTTCCCTTATGAAGGATTTTGGAAGGAGTAGAAAAAAAGCGTTCCTCAAATTGTGTCAGTTTCACTAATATGGGCAGATAAACAGTAATAACACTCACCCTCTTAAGCTCCAGGAGCTTGTACACTCACCTCCTTACCTTAACTTAGATGTTGCTTGCTTTGCAAAAAGCTGCATACATTAGCACGTGACAATATACACACAGTACATAAACTATTGGATGAAAAGCATTAAGTATCCTCTCTCCAGCTACCTTAGTGACCTGCAAATCTTCCTACCCCTTTGTGAAAAGTGGATGCTAAAACCCAAAAGTGCTTAAGACAGAAATCCATACGACACATTTTCATCTCTTTACTGTTCTTTATGTAAAGCACTACGATCAAATAAACTTCATGCCTTACCTTTCCCTGAAGCCTTCAGCTTCTCTGTTATCTCAGAAAGCTCATTTTCAGCTTCATTTAGCTTTGTGACCTATGAAAGAACAACATGCTTAGAAGATCCTGTTACCTTCTTAAAATCCCCTTTTAAGAGTTAGTCAAATATCCTACCAAATTATCTCCATTTTTCTACTTCTGATCTTTGACCAGGAGTTTCTGGGCTGAAAAAGTTCTAGTCTAGACTGTTCCTAAATAACTTATCAGTCTTTTCACATACTGTTCAAATAATGTCCTTTCTGAAACACAACAATATGTATAACGCTTCTGCAGCAGAGTTACACCACCACTATGATCCTCAAACCCTCCCTATCCCTGCTCCCCCACATCCTATTTTCTGCGTAGGGCTTTTAGTTGTCATACCCCTGTCAGTCCAGGCTGCTTATTCTTTGAAGCAGAATGAGATACTTCTTTGGAATGTGCCCTGTGCACTTGAAAGCTTACAATTATTTTCTGATGCTTTAAAACTATTTTAAAAGTATCCTGCTCTGGTATTTCATTCACCCACTGCTGTGATCCACAAAGCAGAACACAATACTATGCAGGCAGAAGCAAGGTAGCGTGCTTCCACTGGAATGAAGTAAGCAATATTTTCAGGTATTTATAGATATTTTCCATAAATCAAAAAAACCTACTATTTTATTCTAACTTTGCCAATTGAGAGCTAAAGGCCTGAAATGATTACAGAGTTCAAGCTAACACAGAAAGATGTTTTTGATTTTCCTTCTTAGCAATAATACCTATACGAGAGAATAAGCCTGGCATGTCATAATAACTCTTCTTACCAGGGAGTCATAAGTCTCTGGTTTTTCTTCTATTTTACCAGCTTTTTTCATTCTGTTCAGTCGTTTCTTTTCTACAGCACCAGTTCGATCAAGGAAGGTGTCATCATCACTGTCATAAAAGTCCTCATCTTCCCAGTTCTTGGATTTTCTTTTTCGGGATACTGGGAAAGATAAGGGAGAAGGCAAGAAACAAAATGATTTGCATACCACTGAGCAATAGAACAAATTCGAGAGAGCAATCTAAGATCCCCAATTTAGGGCTTTTAGAATGATCACAGCATTTGACGAGTTATTCACCTGCTTCTTGCCTCAGTACTCCTCGAGCATCGAGTAGCCTGCAAGCTTCCAGTGCGCACTGTATCATTGCTTCCTTCTTCTTTCCTGAATGGAGAACCTCTGCCACCAGCTGCTTCCCTGATGCATCATCCACAGGCAACCTGTTCAGTTTGAAGGATCAGAGAACAGCTCAGACACAAACAGCTTTTCACAGATGTTACTCAGATATTTTATTTATCACATTGGCATTGTTCTTTCCATTTCACTTTAGTCTGTTTTTGCGGGTTAAATATTTTCATACACTATCAATCAAAACACAAGCATGGATTTCCTAAAGCATGCAAGTACATTTTTGTTTCACTATTCACTACACTGGGAATGTAAGAAGTTAAAAGGTTAAACATCAATCCCCAAATCATTTTAAGCACCAGTATCTTGCGTACATGCAACACTCGTAACAAATATTTTCCCTGCTGAAGCAAAGGTTTCTTAAGCAGTACAATCATTGCAATGTTGTACCTATCCATTTGAGACCTATTCTGTTGACTTAATTTCCACCTCACCTTCTCCTGTCCTATAAAAGGATGACATCAGTGGCCTCTTGCAGGAACCCATCAAAACCTGCCTTATACCATAAAAGAATTGAAATTTGGTGCACAGTAGAATGAATTATTTTTTTTTTTCTCTCTCACATTAGGAATTGAAAGATACTGCATCGCAGTTTCTTCTCTCTTATTTCAATTTCACATTTCTCAAAACAAGGGGAATGGAAAGAACCTAGACTTTTGCTTTCCTGTTTTTCATCTCCAAGGAAAACCAAATGCTGCCGGCCCAGAAAGGAGTGCAGACATTGAAGTAGGCACTGATCCTTGAACTTCTGTCTCAGTATCAGGGCTCAGGTCCAATTCCAGCTGGCCTCCTTGCCGAGTGTGACAAGACAAGTTCAGCTTTTATTTGTGAATTCAATGAAGTCAGCTCCTATGTACAAAAGTGATGGAGATATACATACTTGATCCTGCATAGCCAGCTATTGTGCCCACGATCGTCATATTCATATTCTAACTCTTCTCCTAGACAGAAAAAAGAACGTTGATGTAGTAACCAAAATTGAAATAAGCAGGAATAATCTTTACAGCAGAGAAGAATATTATGGTTAAACAAAAGAGATAAAATGGCCTTGTTACATATCAAAGGACTGAATTTGCCTTCTCTCTCTCATTTTTTTAATTTTTTTTTTTTTTAAGCCATGGGATCTTCAGTTGGTATTATGCTCATTTGGTTGTTTTTCACAATCAAGGCTTTTTTAGATCAAAAAAAAGCATCTCTAAGTGGCCTGTTCAGGAATACGTAGTTCAAAGAAAAAACAGTCTTGCTTTTGTATGGATTAAAGAAAACAACATTGAAGTAACGACAGTTTACAATCTGGATTCGCAGATATTGTTTATCTTGAAGATTAATTTTTCACTTTAGCAAATAAGTGAGTCATCTGTAAGTTTCGCTAGCAACCATCGACAGTTTAGACTAATTCATTATTGTCGTTTTATACTTTCCAGTTCTATCTCACCATGATAACCATCTCCAAACAGAACAGTCTGGAATTTGACAGGTTTGGATTTTTCAGCATTTTTCAAAGCATGGGTGTAGTTTGAGTGTCACTCCAGAGGAATACAAGGTGCTTTCTGCAACTACCAGTTTAGCAATTGGTAACTAGGTCTCAGATATACAATGGTGAGCTAAGTTTTAATAATAAAAAACCCCACATACTAAAAACCAAAACAAAAAAAACCAAACCATCACCAACCTTCCCCCCCAAACACGACCAAACAAAAAACCTTACCCACATTACAACAGAAGAGTTTAGCTCCTGCATTTTAATTCCCAAACAGAAACATGAGCACAAACGTCACACTTTGATAAATAGAAAAAATTAAATTTAATGAAAAAAAAATTAATTTAAAAAAAAAAAAAAAGTACCTTCTCTGTCAAAAAAGCCCTGTAAGGCCTTCCTAGGATCTTTCATATAGAAGGCATCTTGTACATCCTGAAAATCAATAGCAATAGGGTTTTCTTCAACATCATCCTCCTCAGCATCCTCCCCTAGAAGGGGGCACACAAAGTGCAAAAAAAAAAAAAAAAGGCGAAATGTTAGAAAGAGAACACCGGTATATTTCAACTTTTGCTAGTTTGAAAGAAGTATCAGCTACATCATCCTAAAATTATTTCCCTTATCTTAAATATTATTTCTGCATCCAATAAAAAAACCCCAACCAACCCACCCTACTTCTTTTTTGCTATTACTTATTCCATTATAAGATACAGTTTTGCAGATGAATGTCACGGCAGTTTTATCACTTTCAAGGGATGTGCTTATACATTTGCATTCAAAAAACCAACTCATTTTGTACGGAAAAAGCTCAGTTACAATTTAGGTAGCTTTAAGATGTGGCCTTCCTATTTAAATTTAAAGACAACTATACTACGTATGAGTCTCAGGCAATTAGATTTCACCTCTCAGGCCAAAGTGTGGACATCATCACAGGAACAAAACACAGCATTAACCTAACTCTCAGTTTCGTGGCCTTTTATAGGAGTAAGCAAATTACTTTCTCCCTTTTAAAAGGGGCTCTGGAATAGTTGTCTTGTAAGCTTGCCTTGTCACAGCACTCTTCTTTTTAAAAGGAAAAGGATTAATTTGTACACAAGAACTTCTACTGGATTAGGACCCTTGGCGTCCAGCTGGAATTGCAACCCTAGCATTCACTGAAAACTGGCTTAAAGACCTTCCAAGGTGTATCAGCCGATTTGTGCATCATCACTTACCCATTCCCCATGAGCAGCTCATATCACTGTTCTGACTCTTCTCGCTTCTTCTCTCCTCTTTTTCCTCTTCTTCATCAGAGTCCTCTCCCAACATTGTCTTTTCTAATTTTGCTTGCTGCTGCTTACGCAGTGCC
The DNA here is from genome assembly GCF_964199755.1 of Larus michahellis. Lineage (NCBI taxonomy): Eukaryota > Metazoa > Chordata > Aves > Charadriiformes > Laridae > Larus > Larus michahellis. Next base: position 36,479,630 of record NC_133898.1, read on the forward strand.
TTCAGCTGTGTCACAGTCAGCTCCGACTCAGACTCCTGGTCCTCTTCGGGTCCCTGTTGCAAATAATAACTTTATAGAAGCGTTTTTTAAAATAAAACACAGAAGTATTTTCAACACACATGCAGGTTATATACGATAACATAAACAAATCATTATAGTGCTCTTCAAAAAGTGGAATTATTAGACCATTTGTTATGGTTTGCATCCCCAAACACATTAGTTTTAATATCCTTGTTAAAGGTGTGGGGGGAAGAAACGAGCATTACTGTGTACTTGTAGGGAGATCAATCTTAAATATAACCGTATTTTGAAGGCAGAATGCAACAATTTTTTTTAGCAGGGCCACATGAGAGAATTTGACGAACAAGCAACTAAAACCTCTGAAGTGCATGTAGGGCGCTCCAAGTACTTTCTAAGTTCCTACTATTAAAAGCTCCCCTTGATCATGAACAAACATTAGTGCATTTACTGTCCTGACGCATCATCCTGCCACAGAGGCCTTCCTGATACATCACTCTGAGGGAGAGGAATGCCCTCTGCTCTCGTTGCACACGGATGGAGACAAATGCCCTCTGCTCTCACTGCACACTGATGAGGGAGAGGAATGCCCGCCGCTCTCACCACACGCCAGGCAGAAGCTGCCATGCCCATTCTCTCTGTTGCCCAGCACGCCGGGGCGGGGGGACCTCACAGCCCCACTCCATCCTTCAACCCCAAACCTCACCGCAGAGCGGATACCGAACAGCTGACAGCTTTTCCCCAGGAAAACAACCACAACAGCACTGGGCTGCTTTCAAAGCATCCAAACCAACGGGCTTTCACCCCGCCCCTTCCCAAGACGCCGACGAGATGTAGAGGTAGCCGGGTATATCCCTGAGCGGGAGCCGGGGAAGCCTCTCCCACACGAGTCACCCCACCCGGGCTCCCTGGGGCAGCGCCCGGGCCCCGACTCACCTGCAGGAGGAAAAGGCGGGAGCTGCCGCCGAAGCGGAGCGCGTGGCCCACCCGCACCCGGCAGTAGGTGCGGGGCGGCACCCGCGCCTTGTTGAGGAAGGTGCCGTGGGTGCTGCCCAGGTCGTACACGTAGAAGCCGGCGGCGTCGGCGGCAGCGGGGCCGTCGGTGGAGCCGCCCGCCCCGCGGTACTGCAGCACGGCGTGGTGCCGCGACACCGAGGGGTGCTCCAGGGACAGGGCGCAGCCGGGCAGCCGCCCCACCAGGAACCAGCTGCCGCCCTCCAGCCGCACCGAGCCCAGCGCCACGCCGCCCTTCAGCACCTCCAGCCCGTAGCCGGCGCCGGCCGGCGGGCGGCTACCCCACGACGGCTCCTCGTAGCGCGGAGCCGCCGGAGCGGCCGCCGGGCGGGCGGGGGGCGACGGGCTGGGCCCCGGCTCGCCTCCCTCCGCCGAGCGTGGCGTGGCGGGCACCGGGCGGCTCGGGAGCTTGAAGCCGGCAGGTTCGGCAGCCGCCTCCGTCTCCGCGGCCTCCGCCATCTTCCCCGGTCCGTTCCTAAATAGAGTCCCCCGGGGACGAGCGCCGTGGCGGCTGTAGTACCGATGGTGGGGCGCAGCGCCGGGGAGAGGCGCCGCCGCCTCAGCCGCCACCCGGAGCAGGGTAAACGGTGAGGGAGAGAGGTGGCGGCGGCGGCGGTGGCAGTGGTGGTCGCTTCCCCTCGTCCCGGCGCAGAGATGTGCAGGTGGTGGGGGAACCGCTTCTGGTGACGGACCGGGGCCGACTTCCGGCGCGGCGGCCCGGAGCGGAGCGGCGGGGTAGGGTGGGCGCGGGGGTTCCGCGCCGGGCGGACCGGCGCGCTTGGCGCCACCGTGGCGGGTGGTGGTCGCCGGCCGGGAGCTGGGCCCAGGGAGGGATGGCGGGCGGGCGGGCGAGCGAGCGAGTGGGCGGTGGGTGAGCCGAGCGCGGCTCCCGGAGCTTCTCCACGCAGGTCAGGTCGCACCGTGGGTTCCGCTGGGCGAGGTACCGGCGTGGCCCGGCCCGGCTGGAGCCACACCGGCCCCCGTTGCAAACAGAAATAATTCTTGCTTCACGGGTGCGTGTCTTTCTTCTTGCTCCCCGCCCCAGGAGAAGCGGCAGTGTAATGTGTCACATCCCTGCGCTGCGTCCGGCTGCCGTCGTGGGGCCGGCGCCGCTCGGTGAGGCGCCGGGCGAGAGCTCCCCTGACACTCGTCATTCGCTGTATTCAGCGCCTCATCCCAGCTCCAGCGCTTCTCCCTGCGACAAGGCTCCTTTCTACTGCACTATTCGGTAGCCACCTTTGGTCTCTGAGGACAGTACGTGACCTGTGTAAAAATGCTGCGATATTGGGGTGAGATTCCGGTTTCATCCAGCCAGGCCAACCGCAGCTCCTTTGACCTGCTTCAGCGTGAGTTCCGTACCGTGGAAGTCCAAGATCCTCCTTTGCATCAGCCATCGGCCAACAAACCCCGTCCCACCACCATGCTGGACATCCCCTCGGAGCCCTGCAGCCTCACGATTCACACCATTCAGCTCATCCAGCACAACCGGCGGCTGCGCAGCCTGATCGCCATGGCTCAGGCCCAAAACCAGCAGCAAGCGGAAGGCATAAAAACTGAAGAGAACGAACCACTGCCATCTTGTCCGGCCTCTCCGCCTCTCCCCGATGACCTGCTTCCTCTGGATAGCAAGACCCCCAAAATGCCATTTCAGCTGAGGCACAGTGACCCAGAGAGTGATTTCTACAGGTGCGTTGGGATTTCTTTGGGTTAGTTCTTGGCTGCAGGAAAGCTGAGTGTTTTAAATATACGTATAGTTACGTTGATTCCCTTAGGCTGAAGGGTCAGACAGGTGTATGTAAAGAATAAAACAGTCTTCAAAAAATCTTCAAAAAGATTTCTTCTGCGTGGATAACATGCATGTTGTTTCAAATACATGTGCCTTTGTTTCCCGTCTATAAAACGTGGATGTCTGGTGCTGATTTCTGTCTTGTTAGTGCTGCATTAAATGTTTGTGAATGGTTTTGCTGTCTTCAATGTATTTTGACAAGTTACAGGCTGTGAAGTTTCGTATTTAGGTCACTTACAACTAAACTTGACTTATTGTAACTGAAAATCCAGAAGGTGCACCACCGGGTTTTGGCTGTTTAGTTGTAGGTTCTGAAAAGATGATTTGATGACATAGTAGTAAGATTTCAGCAGCCAAGGACCTGTGACGTAGTAACGATCATGGTTCACCTTGTTTGTTGGTGTTATTGTGGTCAGAGGTGGTGAAGAGTATGGGTGAAGGGAGTTCTTGTCTCTGAGACTGACTCCACCAGCCAAGGGCTGGAGAAAATGTAAAGGAAGGTTGCATTGCTTCTACCTTTGCAGCCAGTCTTTGATTAAATAATATTGCCATCACCTCCCTGTCTACCCTTCTGACAAGCACTAAATTCAGAAGGAGGTCTTGCACTTCTTGCAGGATCTCACGATACTTTGTAGGTTATGTGCATTTAAATTCAGGGCTTAATCCTTACTACTGTAACTTTCTGTTCTTAGATTAAAGACTGTGCACCAATGAACATGATGGAGGAGAGGATGATAGATTTTAGTTTTTAAAATGTGGAAAATGTGCATCAGTAAAAGCTAACGTATCAGTTAAACGCAGCTCAGCTCTTTAATGGCCTGAGGTGGTGTAAAGTGCATTTTATTGAAAGATACTGCTTTTGGTAACATAGTCCCTTTGAACAGTAGAGCGATTTTTTTAGTGCTGTTTGTGGAGGAATACCATCATCCTTCTCAGAAGAAATAAAGTAATTAGCCTAGAGGGGTGAAGGGAAATCCAGTCCTCTGAGGATAAGGTCCTGTGAGTCCTGCTCTTTCTGGCCCTGTGGTCTGTAGAACTGAGCAGTGTTCTGCTCTGTCCTCCCCCAGTGGCTTCGGCTTTAAGTTCAGTTTTCTGTGGCTCTGTCCATGTTTTGGGGGCTGCTTTGTCTTTTTGTTGTCCCTTGCGAATTTCTGGCATCCAAGTAAAGACATGTTATTTAGCAGTCAACCACATGGGGGAGTTTAAGGACTAGATTGTAAAAACTGGATAGATGGTTTTGAAATGAAATGTTTTGTGGCTGATAGTGGATTTAAAATGAGCTGCAGTGTAGACTAGAATTTGTGTGCTTGCTACACCAAACACATTTATGTTTTACCAGGAGAAAAGCTTTGAGTTTGTTGTTGCACGTTTGTTAATTGTTTTAAGACGTTTACATGAATTAAGAATAGCAGCTGCTGTTATAGTAGTAAAAATAAAGTTATATGATTTGCTGATGCTTGTTCTTAGTTTGTAAAAACAATTTAAGGAAGAACATTCTTCCCTTTGATAAAACCTGGTAGTGCTTAATTTTATGCTGCCTTCTGAAGTGCCATTGTCAGAGTTATATTATTCAACTAAATACGTATTTTAATTCCATTTTCTTTGGCGGTAGCCTGGGTCTGAGAAGCAGTGTATAGGTATATTTAGGCATAAGAAGAAAGGAAGATAAGAGCAGCCATCCTGAATCAGACCACAAGTTTCTTTACTATAGTCATGTTCTCGTCTGTTTCCTTGTTACTCGTTTTCATCCTTCGACCTCACACCCTTGTCTTTTATTTTCTTATTCCCTGGATTCATTTTGGTTTTCTTCCCCTCTGCTCCGCCCCATGCCTGTAACCCCTACCTCTTCTTCCCTTTTGAGCTGAGGAAGAGGCAGAGCCTCATTTACTGCTATTTTTCAGTTGTTTTGGTCTTTGCAACCCCTCAAAATCTGTACCACCATCAGTTTTAATCACAACGCTATTCCTCTCCTCCATTTTCCCCAACTTTTTATCAATATGTTGAAACAAACCTTGGTTCTGGCGCAGACCCTTGAGGGAAAACCTGAGCTCCAGAGTGGAGATCTCTCATGTACTTGCTTGTTGATGGATTGGAGGACTCTAGTAGGTTTGTGAAGCAGGTTTTCCATTTACAAAAGCTATTTGGACTCTTTCTCTCTGTGTCGTATTTCTCCCTCTAATTCTGCTCTTATCATTTCTTTAAATTTCCCCGATGCACCAGAATATATCAGGCGTCCCAGCCTGTAGTTCTTCACATCTTTTCTGAAGCTATTAGAAAAAAATGTTTTCATGTTTTCTGTCTTCTGGTCCTCATGGGCCAAGGCAGTTTGAAGTAAGAGGTGACTCACCACAGCTATTCAACTATTTCATCCTTGAATTCCTTTAGTATTCCTGGATGAATTACGATCTGGTCCTGGTGATTTGCAACTGTTGATGTTACGGTTCTTGGAATACACAATAAGGGATTAACATTTGCTTTTGGTTGGTATGGAAACAGAAGGTAAGCTGAAAGCATAATCAATGAAGAATGAGTAAAGAACTGTAGACTTGAAACTACCATTTGAACAGGAGGATCTTATCATAATACAGCTCCTAGCTTTTCCTTCTTCTCTGTTCAGCTTCCTCCGATTAGCAACCTAACCTACTCATTATGTGCCTCTTCAGATGCTTTTTCTTGTGTGTGCGTGGTTGGTTTCTTAACGGATTTCTCTGCCAGCCTCTCATTTGTGTCCCTGACCACATCGGATGTGTGCTTTGCATTGAAAGATAATCTGTGAGCAAAATTGGGAGCTTGCAGTGGGAAGGCAGTTCATGGCAGAAGGGCTTGTAGTTAAGCCATGTCTGTTCAGAAGCAGGGAAGCAGGCGTTGGTGGGATGGCAGGTTTAATGTTGGGAAGGACTTGGAGCAGTGGAAACTAGAGCAGGCAGAACGTACTTCCCCCGCTGGGCTAAACACTTTGGCTTAGCCCCTAAACTGTCTGGTCTTCTGGATTGGGCCACTGGGACCCAATTTATTTTCCAAACGTTATCTATTACCTCTTGCCATTATCTGTTGAGCAGCTTCTTTTTATACCTTTGTGGCCTTCTGTAGACATAGCAGAGATATTTAAAAAGAGGCTTACTCAGGATGAGGTGGAAAGAGGCACTTTTCCAAAAGGAAAAAACTTTCTGGTTTGAGTTAGTGCACTGTATTCTTCGATGTGCTGACTAGTATAATCTTGTTTTTCCGATGTTCTCCTTTATTTTACTGTTTTGGGGGAAATGGCTGTGGAGCGACCTTGTTGCACCTCATTTGGTAGAAATTCAACTCCACAATCTAATGTTTCATAAAATTGATGTGTTCATAGGAAAAACAATCCCTCCCTCCATCTGCTGCTAGCTTATGCTCACCTAGGAGGGAGCATAGCACTTCAATCGGTTACTGCAGTTGAGTGAACCTCGGCTGTCAGTCCTTGGACTGACTTAGCCCAGACATTTTCCCCTGAATGTAGTTGCATGGGAAATGAACCATGAGATCTCCTTTCCTCTAAGAAAAACAGCCTTACAGGAGAGTAGCTTGGTTGAATAGATTGTGGTGCCTTTGGGGGTGTCTTGGTGACACAGAAGATGGGCCTTTTGTGAGTTGTGAAACCTTATTAATACTGAAAATAAGCCTGGTTGGTATAAACAGACACTTTTTTCTGTTGTGGAGTTCTGCATGTTGCAGGTTTGCTGGCAGATTGGGAGAAGGCTGGGCTTTGGATCTGGTTAATTTGTGGCTTGGCAGGTAGATTTCTGTCTGGAACATCAGCTAGTGATGGCGACCCATTTATAGAAATATAGATCCTATTGGAAATACAAAATTGAAGAGTGACAAGTTGGCCAGTATTTGTGATAAATTTCATACTATATGTTCCCTAGAGATGATCACCTCCAAATCACAGGCCTAATTGCCTGTTTTGTTAATCTCTGGTGACCGAATTTTAGGGATTAAAGTGCTCTTGCTTACTTCTGGCTGTCTGACCCTTGTAGTATGTTAAATAGGCTTGGCTTTGGATGGTGGCTGGATGAGGAGCCTTTCACAAAAGCAGTGAGCGCTGCAGAGGGTGGCATTCTGCATAATGGTAGTATCTGGAAGGGTGCTTTTGTAGGTGCTAGGTATCTGGATGAGACTGAAGACCAAGGCTCTTTACCTGTGATCATCAGGGAAAAGAAGTTTGCTGCTCCTTTTTGGGAAGGCGTGACATTAGATATCTGCTTTCAACTTTTAAATGTGTCTATGTGGCTGTTGTTGTTTTTATGTGCATTCCTATCAGACAGTAACTGAAGGTTAAAGGAGATGAAGAAAAAAGTTATTTTCTCATTTGTTGTTTCCCATTAACATCTACAACAATATTTCAATTTTTGCTGTCTAATCAGACTTTTAATCATCTTCATCTTATTGTTTATTGTGGGAAACAGGAAAACAAGAGAAGAAAACATAAGAAAAACAAAACATAATTGACTGACCTTACCAAGAAAAAGAGGTGGAGATTTGGATTTGAGTACAGTACCTGAAATTTCTTTTGTCTCTGTCTTTAATTGATGAGATTTCAAGTTGATTATATCCCTTTCAGCATAGTGACCTAGCTGCATTTTAATGCTGGCAATTAGTTTCTTTTCCTCTAGGAGTTTAAGAGAGATACAACTTTCTCTGCTGCCTCTGAGCAGTGATATGCATTGCAAAATGGTTGGTGTGCTCTACTTTACAAGTGACTGAGTATCTTGAGTATCCTGCCTGGGCTTGCCAATTTCTTTGTCTATTTTCAGTTTGTCCGTAGTGTTTTGATTGAATAGCAGAGTGTCAATAAAGGCTCTTTATTTTCCTCTGTATTAGTAGTAGTCAGGTGTTTGGTGGTTTTGGTAGCTTAAGGTGCTTTCAACTGATGGCTGCTGGACAGCTAGGTTTGTTCTCCATATGTGATAAAATGAGATTCTTTTTTATAGGCATAAATTTTGATGGTTATTTTCTGGTTGGTTTTGTTTCATGGTTGCTTTTTCTGTTGTAACCCCCTGGTCCCAGTGTTGTACAAGACATATGGCTGTTTGTGAACTTCAGAAATCTGTCGATGGGAGGTGGAGTGCGGAGTGAGTGAGATGTAAAATCAGTATGTGTGACACTTGGTTTATAAGGGAACTGATGATCTTTTAATTCGTTTTGTCAGAGCGCCTGCTGTCTTCTTTACAAAGTAGTTACATAATTGAGTAGGAATTGGGATGTGAGTCATTTTACCAGCAATTAATAACTGGGATGAATCCACGACCTGAGATCCACATGCTGTTCTTAATATCCACTTAGAAATATCATAATCTGCAGCTCTTAATATGGTGTCATTCCCCCTTTATTTGAATAATCAGAAAGTGCTGAGCTGGTGTTCTTGAAAATGAATGATTTTGGTCCTGATAGCGTGAAGTTTAACCTTCTGTTGTCGCTCCCCTGAAACGTTACCCTTTTTTACTGCTGTGTTTCAGTGGTTTTCTATGGGACAGTCCTGAGGATCAGGGGGAGCTGAGGCTCAGTGACCCAGCGTCTCAGCAAGACTGAAGGGTACCTGATGCACTCGTTAGAGAAAAAAGAGTAGTGAGAATTTTACCAGGGCATCAGTGCTGTCTTGTACTGTTTAATCAGGTCTTGTTACTGGAAAGTGTGTGTGGTGATATGCAAGTAACGTAGGGTGAGAGCGAGGTGAATCTCAGGGTGGGCTGCGGAAGGTGGCGGGAGAAATTGATCAGAAACAAATGAAGGGTGAAATTGTTAGCTTAATTCTGACATTGGTGCTGAATGAAGTGTAAAAAAAGTGTATAAATGCCATACTTAACAGAAAGGAAATTTGATTTTTTGACATAAGCATTTGAAGACCGTGTTACAGATACGGGCAAATATATCCCATGCATTTCATTGTGAGTTGAGAGATCTGGTAGAAATATGTTTACCTCTCAGAGGCCTTGCCTTATCTCATCTTCTCTTTTTTTCCTATGTGGAATTTCTACTTGTTAACTCATCTGGATGAAAAATTTGTTTGCCTGACCGTAAATGAATGATGTTTGAATTGGTCGTGTCAGTTGCTCTCCATCTCTTCTGTCCTGCATGGTCACTCCTTCCTGCTTAGCAACACTAAGAAGAGAGGTCTCAAAGCCAAGGGCAGGGAATGATGCTCTACAGAAGAACCTCTCCAGGCCCCCTCCCAGGGCCTGGTGTTCACTTCTTAGGTTGCATACGGGGATGCTTCTTTCAGTGTCATGCCTAGTTACTACTGGAAGTGAGGGCAGGGAAGTGGTCTTTTTGGCTATAGTGTACCTTTATGAAATGTATATATATGCCATTACTTGCTTTTTATGTGTGTCTTTTGCATTGTAAATTCAGATCTTGTCTATCCCAGAAGCCTTTGTATCTGACTATTAGGCTTGTGACATCAGAGATAATAATGAAGAGAAATGTAATTAACTGTGAGGGGAAATTATTTGCATTCATGTTATTTAAAATGCCTTTTTTTGTTTGTGTCAAGGACCCTTTTAATTCACATCTTCATGAGAAAAGCTCTTGGGTGGGAAGGGAGTTGCTTAAGGGTTCAGAAGATTTACATCCCACATTTATGCATCACCCAAGGAATCTTACAGCATTAGAAGAGAAAATGAGAATTGGCAGTGCTGATTTGGAGGGAGGGGAAGAAGGGAAAGCAGATAAACCCTTACTAGGTGGTGTTCATATGTAATGGAGAAGCTGTGGAGAACCCCAAACAGTCTACTTTCCCTTTGTACATCACTGTATTATTGACAATATCTCTTCATCAGATACATTCCTTTCAGTTTTTAGAGGTGTGCTATTTTTCTCTTTTCTGGCTTTTAGAGGAAAAGGGGAGCCAGTGACTGAGCTGAGTTGGTCCTCCTGCCGGCAGCTTCTCTACCAGTCAATGGCCACCATCCTGGCTCACACAGGCTTCGAGTGTGCCAACGAGAGTGTCCTGGAGACCCTGACTGACATTGCCCACGAGTACTGCTTGAAGTTCACCAAACTGCTGCGCTTTGCTGTGGATCGAGAAGCTCGACTTGGGCACACCCCCTTCCCTGATGTCATGGAGCAGGTCTTCCACGAAGTGGGCATTGGCAGTGTGCTCTCGCTGCAGAAGTTCTGGCAACACCGCATTAAGGATTATCACAGCTACATGCTTCAGGTGAGAAGAGCAGTAGGGACCTGATGGCACCAATAAACATACTCCCAGTACAGTTGCTTAATCCTATGGCAAGTCCCAGGTCTTACTGAAGTAAAATCCGATTATAAAACCTCTTGGGTGTGGAGGGGAGTCATCAAGGAAAAGAGAAACAGGACTTTTTTGGCTGGAAGACAGAGACCCTTACTTGGGACCCTACTGAGTCTAAGGGTGCTCTACTGATGATTTGTTTGGGTTTAAGAGGAGACCCCCAGCTCTTGAGTGGCCCAGAGAAAAATATCAAGTAGAGGTAAAATCGGTACTGACAGATTAACTGAATTTTCTGCTTTAATGGGATATTTGGCAGCTTACCATTTCAGAAAACAACTAAGCAGATGAACAAAAATTACCTGGCTGTACAGGGGCTTGTGTTCGCTTAAACAAGGGATGACTTGCTTAAGCTTTAAGAGTACAGGGAAGTATTGTGCTGATCTGAGTTGTCACACAGGTGCTACATTCCACTTCAGAGGGGACTGTGCTTCTGTAGAGAAAGAAAAGGAATTGTTAAATTCCTTGGAGTAAGAGGTGCCATATCAGCGTAGGTTGTAAGAATAAAGGTATCGTTTCTCTTGGTTCGGGTATTCTGTGAAATTAAACATACGCATTTTATTTGAATGATATACGACTGTCTGCCTGTTGTGGACTTACAGAAATGCAAGGATTTGAAGAGGGAATTTTAGTCTACTAATGAAAACCCAAGATTTTAATCAAGTAGGTAGCCCGTGACCAAAGTCAAAAGCGGCCATCCCTTCCTCTTTGTCACATAGTATCTGAGTGCCAGTTGACTCATCTTGGAGCAGCTACCTTGTGCTCCTTCTTTTCCCAGGGGTGGCACTTTGTGCCTTACAGAGGCAGTATAAATTAGAGACAGCTGTAAGTGCATGTACTATGTAAATTGTGATGGACTCTGAGGTTTGTGCATAAAAATAACATCATTAAGATCTGTCTTCATTAAAAACATTTTTGTTCAAAAAACTGGTTCGTTTTTGTTCAAGTGTTTTTGTTCAGATGTCTCCTTTTGGAATTTGGGTTTTCTGCATCACTCTGCTGATGTAGTTCACTCTCATCCTGCAGCTGGTCATTCTCTTACTTCTTCTATTCTTCATGCAAGGTTGAGGTCCACAGTAGCCTCCATATTTGGAAATATATCTAGAAGGGGGAAATAGGCTTTGTTACTCTTTTTCCTCCTTGCTTCGGCTGTTAAAAACCCTTGGGCTTTTCCTGAGCACATTTCACTGACTGTTGGGATTCAATGGTATAAACAAGTGTTTGTTAGAAGCAGATGCAATCGGAAATTTTTCATTTAATTGCTTACAGTTGTGAAGTTTCTAGAAGTACAGGGTAGTTCTAAATCTCATTCCTATATCTGTTTGACTGGAGAAAACTTCTGTGTGTTTTGCTGTGAATCTGGCAGAAGGTACCCAGGCTTTGGCCAGTGGTGACTACAGAGCTGATGAGTATCTGAGCTGCCTGTTTTTTAATGCTGGAGTAAAGTTGTTACTGGCAGATGGGTAAAACCGAAAAGTAAGACTGAGACACTTTGCTTTCGTTTCGTGCTCTGTTTAAATTTCTGGGTCTCATCATCACAGTCTGTGAAATAAAGGTGCTCGTATTTATCAAGCAGATACGTTAATGGATTAAACCTCTTATTAAAGTCCCTTGTTACAGGACAGAAAGAAGGTGTTTTTGAAGGGAAAAAAAATCTTTCCTGTGTAGCTGATAACCTATTTACTTGTTCTTTCAGGTCAGATGTTAATAATATTCTGGGAACAGAGAGCACTGCAATCTAATTGCTATCAGAGTCTCTGAAGTCACTCTGACCTTTTTGGCCTCTTTTTCACCCCCACTGATCTTTGACAGGTTAGCAAGCAGCTCTCTGAAGAGTATGAGAAGATTGTCAACCCTGAAAAGGCAGCAGAAGACACAAAGCCTGTGAAGATTAAGGAGGAACCTGTTAGTGATATTACTTTCCCCATAAGTGAGGAGCTGGAAGGAGATCTGGCTTCCGGTGACCAGTCTTTACCCGTTGGAGTCCTCGGAGCTCAAAGCGAGCGCTTCTCTGCCAACTTGGAAGTAGAAGCTTCACCACAGACTTCAGGTGGGGGTTTCTTGCTACTGCCGAAAACAGTCTATCAGCTTTTCCATGTGGTCTTGTTTCCATTTTTTAATAGCAGATCCCAATGTGAGGAAAGAGAGGGAGAAAAAATTATTAGATTTTAATAAAAAGATTTGGATGGGAGAGAAACCCTTGCTTGCTTCCTAAATACAAAACCAAAGAATCAAAAGTATCAGTTCCGAGGGTTTGTTAAATATTTACTCCATTTGTGGACCTTGTAGAACAGAAAATGCTTTATATGGTGTTTATTTTTAGGGGATCGTTAAAGCTCTTTTCTTTGTTATTGGTGTGGGGTAGGTTGTTTTTCTACAGTGATGGCCCAAGGGCTTTATTGTTGTTTTGTGAACTAGGGTATTTGCTGTGAGTACCTTTTTTTTTTTCCAGTCTGACGTAACAAAGACAAAAATAACTTTTGGGTTTATATATCTATGTATATATTTTAGTTTAAGAGAGTTTTATCCTTATTGCTAGTAAGGAGAGTACCAGATATATTTTTTTTCCTTTTCTTTTTTTTTTTTCTGAGTAGTTTTAGATTCTTGTCCAGAGATTCATGTTACTGAAAAGTTGAAGGCCGTGTTTCTTGTGACTGGAGTAAATTCAAGACCCTGTAGAGTTTAGTCACTGACGTAAATACAAATGATACGTGACGCAGTCATCCATATTCAGAAGTCACGCTGGTAGTGACAATCATTGTTTTATGAAAGCTGATGAGTGACTTATGTGAAATGGGCTCATGGGAGTCTCTCCTATTCTAGCATCTTTACCCCAAAGCCTGCTGTATTATCTGAGGCAATGAAAAGTGAAATGGTGAGTGAAGTACTGGGATTATGGAGACTGCGGTCTTTTCCTCGGTGTCATCCCTTGACGTTGGCATTGAAGCACACTGGTGGCCAGTATGGGAGAATCTGTTACTGCTGTGCCTTTTCTATATCTATATACAAGTTTTATTCTGTGCACTGTTTAGTAGTGCTAAATTTTCTGGAAAATGAAGAAGACATTCTTCTCCCAAACAAAGCTCTTTGATTTTTGTGTAGAACCTTCTGAACTCTGGAAATCCCTGCAATAATAACTGTTTCACTTAAAAATCTGGTTAAAAAACAATGAAGCCTATCCTCCTAAACTAAGTAGCTTATATAGTGAAGTTAGAGTATACCTCTGAGTCCATTTTTTTTTTTTTAAATAGCACGTTCTGCTGAATTTTAGAAAAGCACAAATCTGTCTGATGTTTTTCTGGAAGCTCATGCTGTTTTCCATAGTACCTCTGAAATGTGAAGTGCTCACATTTTTGTGGGAGAGGGAACAGCAGATTCCTCTGGCCCATCTGGGGTTGCGAGTGATTCATCTGGAAAGCTTTGTATTAGCATCTACCACTTGAGACCCAGAGGTTGGCATGCTAGCTGTATATTAAATGACTCTTGCCTCTCTCATACCAAATTGGTGTTTTCTAATTAAGAATACAAGTGCTCTGTTCCTCCCTGAAAATCCCTCTTCACTTCACAAGGACCTTTGGAAATCTCATCACTGTGAGAAGTCCCAGTCTAGAGCTGGGTAGGCTGGAGAGCGTAGTAGCATAAGGAGTGAGAAAAAGCTGCTGCAATTAGGATGCCACCATCTTGAAAATACAAGTGTGAGGCCCGTAGAGAGAGCAGCAAGGCAAAGTGTCTGAGGGCAAAACTCTCGTTACAGCCTTCTGTGTTCTGATGGTGTTTCTGCTTGTGCCTGACATTGCGGTTGTGGTCTAGCTGCTTAATTTCATTGCGGTTGGGGAAATGGAGGCAAAATTGGGGACCTCGTTCCTCCACCCAGCAGGATAACATGAGGATTAGCTCATTTGTAAAGTACTTTGAAGTTAAAGTGCTTTGAAGATGAAACGTCCTGTGTGGATGCTTAAGTATTTTCAGTCATTAGTGACACTCTCAATGGCAGGTGATAGAGCTGAAAGGAATAAGGCTGAGCAATTGATGAAAGAAAGACACAATAAGTTTAGTGAGTACCTTTGATTATTGTGTAGACTGGAGCTGCAACTCTGTGGAACTGATGGCGTTTTAATGATGTGTCCGTTGTTGTTGAGAGGAACACATTTACTTACAATTAACATAAAAAGGACCTTTCATTAAGACAACTGGACAGCAGCAAGCACTTTCATTCTGGCTTGCTGTATAACTGCAGAGCTAATGTAGGCTGTGTTACCACAAAGGTCTCCTAAACCTTAGTTTGGGCTAAGCTGCTCTGGAAAAGATTCCTGATTTCTTCATAAAGGACAATTCACAGTACAAACATGTGGTGGCAGATTTGGTCTCCGTGTAATTTCTTTAATAGGGGACTATTGTTAGTTGTATATTGATAATAGGGAATAGTAGGGGGTTTGGCTCAGTACAAGAGGTTTGGTTGTGCTTTCAAACTGTAGCCAAGCTCCTTGAGAAACAAGGTCTGGAAAACCTACTAAAACTGGTTTCCTAGTTGTTTTTTTTTATTTTCCACGTGAATTTATCCCCACACAAGAGGGACCAGATTTAAAAATGAGAAGATTCAGGCTTTGTTCAGTTCCGGGCTGTTTATGCCCATCTCAGCTGGGGGCCCAATTAGTGTATTTTTAATAGTATTTTTGTCTCTCTCAAAACTGTAAATAAGCAGAAGTAACGCAATCTATAATTACTGCTCTTGGGGAGAAAAACATTTGCTGTTATCAAGAAATATTGTTTTGTAATCTTGTACAGAAAATCCTCAATCTGTTCAGATGGCACAGTAGTCCAAAAGTTAAAAAAAAAAAGAAAAAGGGTGGGGAACGCTATTTCCCAGCAGGGTGTCTATGAAGTTGAGCCAAGAGAGTTTCTTTCCGTTCTGCTGAAGGATGGGATGAGACCTGTGGGTGTTGAGTACAAGGAGGCAGGCAGTCGGGTGGCTGACTGCAGCTCTGATGTCCCTGCGTTTCAGTGCTGGAAGTGGTATTTGAGACTGTTCGTCGACGGAGTCCTTTGCCCTCTCGCTTCGCTGCCCCTGCAGAACTACCAGAACTCTAGTATGTCTCACAGCTTAAAGGAGGTTGCTGATGTTGTAAGGACCTCATCATCATGAATGGCTTCTGGACTGCCTCCGAGTCCTGCTTATGCAGGGTCTAGTCCATGTGCTGTTGGTGTACTCACTGCTGCTGAGACACTCCTGGAGAGTGATGTGGGCTCTTAAAGTTGTTGTTTCTCATGGAGAAAACCACATGGAGGGTTGCTGTAAAATGATAGCATGGTATATTTTAGAGTGGCAATTACTGGGTTATTAAAAAAATAAAAAGCCAACAGATTTTTTAATTTATGGTTTCACACTGATCGGTATGTTTTGTTCCCCGCCTCCCCTCCCAAGTTTAGTTCAGCTGTAGCTTTGTTTTTGCTTGTTCTTTACTAGTGCTGCTGTCCCTGGCATCTGCATGCTGTTTGTAATTTGTCTTTTCACTTGGTTACAACTGTGTGCTTTTTCTTTCTCCAGGGGCTGAGGTGAACGCTTCCCCACTCTGGAACTTGGCACAGGTGAAAATGGAGCCACAGGAAAATGAGGAGGCCAACGTACATGGCCATGGGGTCCTAGGCAGCGATGTCTTTGAGGAACCGATGTCAGGCATGAGTGAAGCTGGGATGCCACAGAGCCCTAATGGCTCTGAGAGCAGCTATGGTTCTCATTCTGCTGACAGTCTGATGGGATCCTCACCTGTCTTCAACCAGCGCTGCAAGAAAAAGATGAAGAAGATGTGAAAAGAGACAGTCTTTTTATTTAATCCTGATGGTATGTAATAGACTTGAAACAGAGAGCACTGTGATGGCTATGACTCATAAATAGGGCTGGCCCTGGTGTGTGAGAGACCTTGCATAAAATTATTATGAGACGTTTGATGTGTAGTGCACTTCAACTGCCCTCTTTGCTGGCTTCTGTGCTCCATCCTGACTTATGAGATTGAAGATCGTCCTGTACATTTGATGGTGTCATGGCTTGCTTTGGCAGATTAATGAGGAAGTTACCGGTGGAAAGTAGTTGTGAGATTTGCTGAGTCATAGAATCATTGAATAATTTGGTTTGAAGGGACATCTTGAGGTTTCTAGTCTCTAGTCCAGCCCCCTGCTTGAAGCACAACCAATTAGAGCGTGTTGCTCAGGGTCTTGTCCAGTTCAGTTTTGAGTATCTCCAAAGGTGGTGATGCCAAACCTCTATGGGCAACTTTTTCTCATATTTGACTACCCTCATAGTAAGAAAAAATATATTCTTGCATCTAGTTGGAATTTCCCGTGTTCCGACTCATGTTCATTGCCTCTCATTCTATCACTGTTCATCTCTGTGAAGGGTCTAACTCTGTCTTCTCTAACCTGCACATTAAGTGGTTGTATACAATGAGATCTTTTTTAGCCTTTGTTCCTCTTAAGTCTGAGGAAACCAGGCTCCCTCAGCCACTCCTTGTATGTCCTGTGCTCTAGCCTTCTAACCAACTTTGTGGCCTTCCACTGAAATTGCTGCAGTGCCCTTCTTGTATGGAGGAGCACAAATGTGGATGCAGTCCTCCAGATGTGGTCTCACAAGCGCTGAATAGAGAGAAATAATAATTTCCCTCAATGTGCTGGCTGCGCTCTTGACAACTGTTGTGGACAACAAGATAGTCGGGGTATTTCACTGGTTGGGGATGCATCACTGATGATGATAATGACCTCTCAAAGATGCTGTAGAGTGGCCTCACAGTGCCATCAGCCAGCTCCTTCAGTGCCTTCAGATGCATCCTGTCTGGTTCCATGGACCTAGGTATGTCCAATGGGCTTAAGTTCTTGCTAACTCAATCTTCCTTGGCTGTAGGTAACACTCTGCTAGTAGACCCAAGGACCTGGTAGGCCTGAAGGCAGACCTTATCAGTGAAAACAGGCAAAAAAGGTGTTGAATACATCGGCCTCAAGGTACAAAGTGCATCTTTTGTCACCAGGTTGCCTGCATCACTGAACAGTAAAACCATGTTTTCTTTAACCTTTCTTTTGCTTCCCGTGTGCTTAAAAAAGCCCTTCACATTTCTTACCAGTTTCAACTCCAGCTGAGCTTTGATTTTCCTAACTGTCTCTGCATGCTTGGGCTGTGTCTCTATATCCCTGCTGGTCACCCCATCCTCACTTCCACCACCATGTACTTTTTTCTGTGTGTTTGAACTCAGTCAGGAGTTCCTTGATCATCTGTGCTGGCCTTCTGTCATACCTGCTTTACTTTCTGCTCATCAGAAATGACTGTTCTACTTTGAGAAAGCTGTCTTTGGAGATAAGGCAGCATTCTTGTTCCCCCTTGGGAGGCCAGGGGAGTCCCTTGTGAGATCCTGCCAAGGCGTTCCTTGAATAAACCAAAATATGTTGTCCTAAAAGTCCAGGACTCGGTTTGTCTTGTACATGTTTCTCAGGATTTTAAATGCCATAATTCCATGTCTGCTGCAGCCAAGACCTTCACCATTCTCCACCAATTCTTCCTTGTTAGTAACAAGTCCAGCAGAGCTTCTTCTCTAGTTGATTTCTTGATCATCTGGTCAGGGCAGTTGATGTGGTTTTCTGGAGAGAATGAAGCAGCTTTTACTGTTGGTGTGAGCCAGTACTGGCAATGCAAACTTTTCCTTTGCTCTCATTGGATTGAGTGCAGCAACTTCAGGCTGGCTGAGGTTTCCTATTCAAAGTTGTTATCTTGACAACTTAGTCTGAAACAGAATCTATTTTGCTGCTTGCTTTTATGGCTCAGCTGACTGATGGCATTTTTTTTTATTCTGCACAATCCTCAGTTGATCAACTCAGTCTTTAAGTTGATTCAGTGAGTGTATCTCTCAAAAAAGCTAGAATGAACATGAATCAAGAATGAACAGCCACTTAAACTGGCTTTATACCTGGAACCCATTGGGATGTTTGAGGGAGATTTACCAAACCTCCCATTTGTCCTTACGATTGCAAGTTTATCTTTTGAAAGAATGAGCTCCAGGCATAGTATTTTTGTTTCTGTATAACATGCCTAGCCTTAATTCTTTTTTCTTAACTGTATTTCTCTTCCACTTCATAGAAGTGGAAGCCAAACATAAAATTCCTCAGTGTCTAATAAGAATGTGTGACCACAGTCTTTTTTTATGGACATTGGAGTTAAAATTACCCATCACAGTTTTAAAGGTTTCTCCTGGGGGGTGAATTCTAGCTATTTGAAGCCTAGTCAGTAGTAGAACAGTGGACCAGCGTATCAGGAAATCTTTATTTTGATTCCCTCTGAGTCACCATTAGGCATGCTTCAGTGTCCCTGTTTTCTCATCTATAAGAAAGAGAATAGTAGTATTTGCCTCTTAGAAGTGTGTTTGAGATTTAGTTACTATTCAAAAAAGGCACTATGATCCTTCTGAGAGTTTTGTGAGAGTTGTGAGCTTTTCTTCCATTTGTGTAGGACTGTTGCTGGCTGGAGAATGCTTAGATGGACACCAAAATATATATCACTGTATGATACTGGTTTTAAGCAAAGCCACTTATGAAGAAATACAGCACAGTTGTGCTGTTCAACTGCCCGGGTACAAGGAAGGCATTTGGGGTGGTATCTTCTCACTCAGCTTTAGATGCCTGCAGCTAAATTTGTTCCTCTGGGCTCCATTTGCAGCTGAAGAGAAATAGTCATTCTTAGGCCACCGTTCATCTGGCTGTGAAGCAGAAGTATAAAGCAGGTCAGATGAATTGCATTTTGAGAGATGTCTGTTTCTCCCTTGGGTGCCCATAAAGTGAGTTAAACTTGACTACCTCAGCTGAAGACATCCGTACCATCAGTGTCTGACTTCAGCCCTTCCTGTCTGGCAATCAGAGCAGGTTTCCTGCCACTGGGCTGGTGCTTTTCCTCTTCTACACATTTTGTAGAGCTTGCCATTGAAATGGTAGTACTGGGCTAAAAGCAGACTGCCCAACTTACCTAAACCAGCAGTCCCAGTGTTCTCCACAACACACAGAATGTGCTAGGCTGGGGCCTCGAGGCTCGGTTTGGTTTGGCCCTTGTGTCTTTGATACTATGTTAGAACACCTGTCATTGGGCCTTTCTCTGTAGATGCTTTGCCAAACTGTCGTAGTAAAGTATTCTTGAGGCCTGGGGCACCTAAGTCCCTTGCACTGTTTTCAGGAGCTAGAGGACAGAGTGGCTGCTGCCAGCATCGCTTGTTCATTTGCAAGATTTCAGGTGGGCTAAAAATGAAAATCTGCTGTTCTCCAGGGCTTTGGTTAAATCTCCTAAGTGTCAATCTTAAGTGCTTTCTTTGTTGCTCATGTACAGATATTCTGTCTTACTTTTTATTGTATTTTTATATTTCACATCCCTTTTCCACACCCATTTCACCCTGTAACACGCACTCTGCAACAAGCCAAGCCTGAGTGCTTCAGGTATATTTAAATACGGTGGAAATTCATCCTCCATTGATTCAGCTGTGTCGTTGCAGTGTGAGAGAGAGGTGTTATTGATTCTCTTTAGGATGCATGTTTATGCAGAGATGAGAAATGCATCAGCATCGCTTGTACACTTAAAAATGATGGCAGAGTAAAATCTGTACCTCCTGTTCCCCCGTTATGTTAAGTGTTGCTTCTGACATTTGTGTGCTTGATGTTTCCTTTTATGCATATGGAAGCTTTACCTTCTGGGTGAGCCCTTCCTCTCTGACTGTTTGCTGTCCTTAGATTTACGGTGGTGTTCATCATGCATGAAATAGTAAAATCTCAAATCTAGCCCACAAAGTCAGATGCAGACAATATGCTCTTTTGATGAATCAAATAAGATTTTTCTAGGCGTTAATGCAGCCTTGGGCGACTAGTGAGGAGTTCATTGACCATGTAATCCCCAAATTTCAAGGCACAGTTAGATTATGCAGTGGGTTGGAATGAAGCTCAGCTCTCGCAGTTGTCGTTTTTTTGCTGGTTGCTGGTGAAGCGCTCTGCCGACCCGCCCGCTTCACTAGTCTGCAGTTTTGTTGGTTCTTTCATCTTTCTCCCTTTTCTTTCCAAAGGTGGGTGGATGGCAAATTGGAATATTGAGTATTGACCATGTCCATATCCAGTAGCACTGATGTCTTTAGTGATTTATTTTGCCATGATTGAAATTGGTGGGAACTTTGATATCAATTTGGAGAGCAAGATCTGTGAATTACTTGGCTTTTGAAGTGTTTTGCATGGGAATCATACAAGATTGTAGTTGAGAGAGTGCTGTGTATCGTATTCCTTTTTCCCTCTAGCAATACCTTTTTATTCCTTTTGAAGAGTTTTGCCTGGTATCCAACAAAGCTCACTGTATAAACAGCAGTGTAACAACTGTAGTATACAGCTGTATATCAGGCTGTGCTACCTAGTGATTTAATTCCAAGACCAGCCGTACTAATTTGAATATGCATAATGCTGTGCAGAAAAAGAGATGTTTCCTGCATAGAAATTTACAATTTAAAAAGAAAACAGGAAAATAAGATTAGGTAGGGTAGGTGAGGCCAATCTGATTATGTGCTCAATTCTGAGACTAATGCACATGTTACGTGTGAATGATGTTTTACTTAAAATGTTTTTGTACATGCATGTGAATGAAATACGTAACTTTGCTTGTGGTTATATGGAGCAAAATTGCTTGGAAATATTTCAGGGTTGGTTTTTTTTGTTTGTTTTTTTTTTTTTTTTCCTTGCTCTCCTGGAGAGAGTTTCTTTGTAATTTCTAAGAAAATAAAATAAAAAAAATTATTCAGAAACAAAAATCCTAAAGGTGTTGTGTGGATTTTCTTGTTTGTTTTGAAGAACGGTGCTGTGAATGCCAAGCCCGGTCTTGGGGTTCCATCTGCCCTTACATGGGATCTGGAGTAGACCTTTTGCAGGCCTGAATAAGGTACTGAGATGATACCAGTGTTTATGTCACAACAAGGGAGACAAGAGATGTTAGTATGAGATGTGGCCAGAGAAAATGGAAGTCTTATCTTTCACGGGTGCTAGTGAGCCCGAGAAATGATATTAGTACCACAGCGCTAGTATTGGTATTCATTTAGCATACACAGTTTGCTATTTCTGAAGTGACTACTTATATACTACTACTAATTCTATTACCAGACAAAGAAGGAGCCCTGCTCTGTGCCTTGTGCTTTGCTCGTTTATGTGCTGGTCTACTTGTTCTACATACCGCCTTTTTCTCAGGGACTGCTTTAGGCTGCAGTGAACGAAGCACGGCGGGTTTTCCCCTCTGCTCTGACTGTCATAGCGGAGCTGAGGGAGCGTGTTTGATGCTCGATAGCTCTGCTTAAGCAATTGCAAATAGCACATCATGAATTAGGATGCAGGCCTGTGCTGCTTGCCAGGAGAGAGGGAATAATAATAATCATAGTGGCTCCCGTCGCCCCTGTACCTGAGAGCAGTCTGTCCACAGGACTGCTGTCCTCTGAAACCTATACAACAATTAGTTTCCCAGTCTGGGGTTGAGCCTTTTGGCCGGTCACCAGTGGTGTCCCTCAGGGCTCAGTTTTGGGGCCAGTTTTGTTTAATATCTTTATCGATGATCTGGATGAGGGGATTGAGTGCACCCTCAGTAAGTTTGCAGACGACACCAAACTAGGTGGGAGTGTTGATCTGCTTGAGGGTAGGAAGGCTCTACAGAGGGACCTGGACAGGCTGGATCGATGGGCCAAGGCCAACTGTATGAGGTTTAATAAGGCCAAGTGCCGGGTCCTGCATTTCGGTCACAACAACCCCAAGCAACACTACAGCCCTGGGGACAAGCGGCTAGAAAGCTGCGCAGCAGAAAAGGACCTGGGGGTGCTGGTGGACGGCCAGCTTAACATGAGCCAGCAGTGTGCCCACGTGGCCAAGAAGGCCAACAGCATTCTGGCTTGTATCAGGAATAGCGTGGCCAGCAGGAGTAGGGAAGTGATCGTGCCTCTGTACTCGGCACTGGTGAGGCCTCACCTCGAGTGCTGTGTTCAGTTCTGGGCCCCTCTGTACAAGAGGGACATTGAAGTGCTGGAGCGTGTCTTTACTGAAAGAGTGGTCAGGCACTGGAACAGCCTGCCCAGGGAGGTGGTTGAGTCACCGTCCCTAGAGGTGTTTAAGAAACATCTAGATGTGGCACTTCAGGGCATGCTCGAGTGGCAGAGATTGTAGGTTGTTTGGTTGGACTCAATGATCTTAAGGGTCCTTTCCAACCATGAAGATTCTGTGATTCTGTGTGCTTTCCAGTTCCCTCGCAGGCCCTGGAGGAAGAGGACAGCACTCACCCGGTGGGATTGCACCCCACCAGATTAAAGCACGAGCCCGCTTGCATCCCGCTTTTATTTCCCTCTGCTACGGCAACCTGAATGACAGAGGCGACCCCAGCGGGGGGACCCCGCTTCCCTGCGCTGGTTCCTGGGCTCTCCCCTGACTCTTGTCCCCTTGTCCAGCTGCGAATGCGGCTGTGGCCGGTGGTCCGCAGGGCTGGGGGTGGCTATGGCCATGTGGTGGTGCTGGCCGCATGCCGCTGATGGGGGGACTGCCGGCCGGGGGGATGATGCAGCCCAGGGAGGGCTGCTCGCAGCTGCAAAAACCACCTCTCCCCTCCCCCCCAAAAAACCCCCAAACCTCAAACCATGTCATTTTCGCTGCGTTTTTTTATACTGGAGATTAGAATCGCCTCTTTGTTGCTATGGAAACGCTCGCGTGAAAGAAGACGACCTCATTATGAGTTCTGATGAAATCTCTGTTGGGGTGGGCTGGGTGCCCAGCACCCTCGCAGCAGGGAGAGCGGGGCTGGGGGATCGGTGGCAGGGGGTGGTGGGGACATCGTCCCTTTTGCACTGATGCTCTGCGCTTTGCAGAGCTCCTGGGTCTTTCCCTCGGGGCTCAGCGGGCCAGAAACAGCCCCTGCTCCTGGACCAGCCCCTTCCCCTTGGGAATTGGCTTGGGAGTCACTTCTGCTCCCGGGCTATGCATGTTCCTGCGCTGGGGTGGGGGGGTGTCACTGCAATAGCCAAAGGGGCCCTGTCAGTGAGCTGGACAAAAGGCTTGGGTGCTGTGAGGGGTCTTTTTTGCTTCTGGTGTCTGTCAGGGTCCTGGCGTCCACTCTGTGTGCTTTTCCCTCAAATCTCAGCTGCCATCTCTGAGCCCAAACTGAGCCCCTATAGCTGTGCCTTGCTCTCAGCGGCGTGTCTCATCCAAGCGTACCACTGCTCTGCTCGCCCTGTGCCACCCCTGGCTCTTCACCTAGGTTTGCCCCCATCCCTCCCTTGACCCGCCTCGCTCATTCTCCTCTCGAGCTCCTGTCGGCATTTTTGTGCCCTCACTGCCCAGCTTCTCGTGGCACACTGTCACTGCCTGTCTTGAATTGCAAAGCAGACTTAGGAAACACTTTTTTTCCCAAGTGAAAAAAAATCTAAGAAGATTATTTATCTTCGTCTTTGCCAAAGTTTTCCTCTTTTTTTTTTTTTACTGGAGGAAAAGAAATTGGAACTTGAATATGCTTTGAAGGAAAGGTGCCTCTCTAAAAAGGCCAAGTTTGGTTGTGATGAGACTTTGGGGAGGTGACGCTTTATCCTTTTGTTAAGAGCGTTATACAGTTCCCTGGGCTAATCTGTCCCCTTACCCACGGAGTCCATCTGGCTGGGAGGGAAGGGAGAGGTGGGATACTGGATTGTAGGGAAACTATGGATTTCCAGGTCATGTGCTGAGACAATCTGGGCTGTTATTAGTGTAGCGTGAGTGCTAATGACTTTATGTTCCTCTGAGAAGCTGAGGAGGTTGGTGAGAAATGAACCTCTTGTCCCTGGTGTAAATGCTGATGGCTCTTCTCAGCTGCTCCATCTTGTTGCTGCTGGACAAACTAGTGGCCCAGCATGGAAAGTGTGCTGGATTCCAGCTCCGGCATAAAGCTCCTCCATCCCTGATGCCTACAGGCTGAACGAGAGGGAGAGGCAGGACTTGCACAGTATAGAATCATAGAATCATAGAATCTTCATGGTTGGAAAGGGCCTTTGAGATCATCGAGTCCAACCATACACACACAAAAAACCCCCTACAATCTCTGCCACTAGAGCATGCCCTGAAGTGCCACATCTAGACGTTTCTTAAACACCTCTAGGGATGGTGACCCAGCCACGTCCTTGGGCAGGCTGTTCCAGTGCCTGACCACTCTTTCAGTAAAGTAATTCTTCCGAATATCTAACCTAAACCTCCCCTGCCGCAACTTCAGACCGTTAGAAGTAGGAGAAGACCAGGCAGGGGGTCGCTGTGGCCGCCTGGGCCAGGCGTGGAACATGCTCTGGGGTTTGTGTCGCCCTGCTTTGCCAGAGCTGGCATTTGTTAAAAGGGAACCCTAGGAAAGATTTTGCGAATTACCCTTTTTGGGTATCAATTTTAGAGTATTTTGAGAAAGGCTGGAAAAATGTTAGTGGTTGCCAATACTAACACAAACAAACAAACACGAGATGCAGTCTTTTTTTTCTTTTTTTTTTTTTTTTTCCTTTTCATTAAATTTTCCGAGCCACAGTGTGGGTTTGGTGTCCCCGATCTTGCTGGAGGAAATGTAGTGTGCCTGCTAAACGTGATGCGGATGCTGCTGCTGCAGCTCCTTTGAAGACAGCGATGCTGAACGTTTAGCAAAAATATTCTTTTTCATCTGCACTGCCCAGTAGTGAATGGACTTAAATGAATATAACCAGACCAGTTTAACACGCTCCATCTTCCCCCATTGTCATTCTCTTGACTTCTGTAATACCATAATTTTGCTATTATTCCAGTCAATATAAACTCTTCTATTGTACAGCAGTCCCGTATTTCTCTAGTAAAGAAAAGAAGCAAGGAAGCCAATTGCTGATAACTCTTAATGCCTGAAGAAAATGACATGAAACAATTCTAATCTAAAAAGCTTTAGTATCTAAACCCATCTTCTGAGACTCCCTCATACTCTCTAAAGAAACAAAGGCACACATCCACTCCCCGGGTTCTTTGATGGTCACATTGAAAGTAAAGTAGTTGCATTTATATTGTGGTATCTGAAGTAAATTTGTCTAATATGGCTGAGATGTCACAGCCCTATTAACTACAGCTGCCCTAAAATGCAGTGTATTTTTAAACAGGCAGGTAGGATAAAATATAATTGTTTGTCTGCTGAATGAATTTTTCTGTGGAAAAGAGTGAGCAAACCAGTTACATCTCAGTATATCCAAATCTTCCACCATGACTTCAAAGAAAGCAGAGAAATTAAATGAATGAAAAGACATTCTCCTTCATGTATTCAGATTCTCTAGCCTAAAGCTCAGAGACCTTCCTGCACTCATTTCCCGTCTTTAAAAAATGAGCTTTGCACAACAGATCAGTGGGAGCTCTTTCAGCACTGATTTCTTTTTCTCTTCTCTCCGTGTCTTGCAATTCTGTTTGCGCACTCAGTTTTGTTATGCTGTCTTCTTCTTGGGTTAGGTGCAAAATGTACTTCCATAATGAATGAATGTACTTCCCCTTATAGGGCATCTAAGAAGATACCTTATACCTTATGAGACATCTAATTAGAACCACCCCTTGAAAAGGTACTAACTAATGGCCTGGTCCTACTGTGTACTCCTCGAGCAAGTGGGGATTAAAGGTGCCTGGTCTTGCAGCTGTGGGCCATAAAGGAGATTACTTGTTGGCCTGGCACAGACTCTTATGCATAGACCCTCTTTGCTCTATTTCATAAATTCTTCATGAGTCTTCCAGACATCTTCCAGACATCTTCCAGAGTCTTAATCAGTTTCAGAACCTACAGACGCAGACTCTGGTGCTGTTTGTGGGAGTTTCTAGGGTGCTTTAATGAGGCACAGAGGTAATTTTGCAGAGTCAGGCTGCAAGTAGATGTGTACCTGTGAGCGCCAGTGTGGGACTGTGAAGGAACTGAAGTTTCTTTTTTGGGAAGGCAGATGGAAGAGACAGTGACAGGCTGCGTGGAAAATCTGGGAGCAGATTCCCTCCCTCACCTGGAGGGAAAGCGTGACATCTTGCAGCATCTATTGAAAATTAGCACAGGGGTGAAGGATCTAAAAGTGAAAAGAAAGGCGTAGAAAAGAGAAAGGTGAGACAAATTCTTCTAGGAAACGCAAAAGTTAAAAATTACAAGGCTTCATTCCTCCCTCTCCCTCTGCCCTGAATCCTGCTGCATCTGTGAGATTTGAGTGATTCAAAGTGACCTAGGAAAGGCTGAAGAAACAGAGAGGGCAATCTACGTAGGCACATACTTGGGTCATACTGATGTAGTTAGTATTTGTATATGCCTTTATCTATGCAGGACGTACAGAACAGTTATATATGTGGCTATGCAATTACCATCATATCATGTACAGTTTCCAAAGGATTGTGAGAGGTTCCCGTGCTACTTTTGTCAGCATCTTGGCTTCGTGGGTTGTGTGACCGGACGAGTTTTGGGTGTTCGAGATGAGCATGTAATGCTCCTGGTCTTTCATCTAGCAATTCGGATAAGGACATCTGTAATTTTAAGTATATGAACAACAGGGTGTGGACGTGCTTTGAATTATGCGTATACCTCAATGTTTTGCTGGATAAAAGCAGCACAGCAGAGTAATGAAAAAAAATTAAAAAAAAAAAATAAAAAAGCTCATCAGGCTAAATTTAGGTCAGGATCTGCAGTTCATCTCTCTGGACACCTGATGCCTGTAGCTAACTGGGCTGACTGGGCTGCTCCAGGAATGATTTTTTATTCCACTAATCTGACAGCACCCGTCATTTTCTTATACACAAGTGTCCATACCACTAAATCACCTCTGCCATCGTTAGTGCTAATTGGCTCCCTCGCTGTACCCTCAGAGGAGCATGAAAAGTCTGAATGGAAGCTGAAGGCCCATCTCCCCACTGAACGGCACCGGGACAACCTGTGAATTTATAACAATTTGTGCTTTCACGTTATGCTCCCTGGTCTCGCTACAAAAGCCAGGGTTGCTTCTCTCGGCATCTTCTGCCAGGACTGAGTTTGCCCACGCAGAAGTTAAAGCGTACTGGCCACTAGTAACGGCTTGCGTTCAGTCATATTTTTCTGCCAGTGGGTGCCCACGTGTTGCACCCTGGTTGTCCTGGGTTGAGCAGCACAGGACTAATTTCTCTTCTAATGCTGGGGAAAACTCCACTTTTCGAAGACTCTAGCATCTGAATTTGTGAAAATATTTACTTTATAGCCAGCTAGACCATGTGGTATTCAAGGTCTCGGTGTTTTCAAGCCTTGCCAGGTGCCGGGATGAGGAGGAGCGAGACCTGGGCATTTGACCCAGGCTGGCCAACAGGATTATTTCATACCGTGAACATCACATTCTATATAAATTAGAAAGTTTGCTGTGTAGTTTCTCTCTCACTTGATGGCGGCAGTCCAGAGAAACTCCTTGCCCCGGTTCTGGACCCCTGAGCCCTTCCCTTCCTCCCGAAGCTGTTGCGTTTGCAGTGTCCGACATTTAATGTCCACTGCCAGGAGTGCACAGCTTTCTACTGATAGAATTGGCGGAGTATAGTTCTTCTATATCGTATATTAGTATCGGGATTAATACTGGTTCTTTAGTATTATTGTTAATTATTTAGTCTTATCCTATTAAATCTACTTATATTTCAACACTTGTGTTTCTTTCCTTTCCCCAATTCCCCTTTCCGGGTGGGGAGGGGGTCATCGGGTGATAGAATAATTGTTTAAACGACAATAAATTGTTACGGGTTTTCTCAAACCATAACACTGGTGCTCTGGGCGGGCTCCAGCCCCTGGTAAACAAGGGAGACGGAAGCGGGACGTGAGCGGAGTGGGAAGGCAGATGGGTGTTGGCACAAGGTCAGTCACTTTTACAAAATGCCACCCTTCGCTTCAGCTGCGTCATGCTCTCTGATGTATCATATCTTATGACAGATAAGACAAAGCTAGTAATTTTTTGGCAGACTGAACAAAGCTCACGCAAGAGTAGGTCTTTTTACAAAAAACTTCTCTTTCAGGACCCTTCTGAGAAACCCCTAATTGTCCTGGAAATTCTGTTTTACATGTAGATGTTCAGTGTGTGATCCTGAAGCAGATCTTCCTTTTTGAGCAATAATCCTTTGAGGACTAAGTAAAAATACATCCTTTTTCTTGCAAAGAAATTTCTCTATCCTTTTCCAAAACGAGCAATGAGCTTCTCACCTTAATAAGGACAAGAGAGGGAGAGGGGGAGAGGCGGAGTTGACATCTGAATTGGGTTCCATTATTTATTTTATATAAGCAGGAAATCTTGAAATCTGCTTCTGAGAAGGGAGAAATGGGGTAGGCTGTGGAGAATGGAAGTGTCACGTTTTCATTCCCAGGAAAATGAGGGAGGAAAAACAGAGTCCTGCCAAGAGAAAAACAGTGCTCTTTGTCCTCTGTCACTTCCGATGCGGCCACGCCAACTACAGTGGAGTCCCTAAGGGAAACAGAGCTCACCAGAAGGCACAGAAATAATTTCACATGTTTTCAAAGCCTGCTCTCTGTTGAAGCTATTTACATTCTCTCTTTATCTTGTCAGTTCTAGGCCCCAAGGGTCTTCCTGTCCTTTTCCTTCCAATATGTGTGGGTGAATTGTGGCATCCTTTCTACTCTCCTTCATCTTCTTTAAGGTCTCCACTTGGTTTCCCAGTGAGATCCCCATAGATTTGCTATTTGGCAAAACGCTGCATCATTATTCCATACTCTGCTCTAAACCTTATGTGTCAGTCTCCCCCCAGCTTTGCAGGTTTTGTTTGCATAAATGAGTGGATTGCTACCAAAAGCATCTGGATTGGCAGTTTTGAAGACTTTAATCCTCTTTTTCATCCACAGAGCAAAAATAATGCAGCAGCAATGTGCCTGAGGTGACTGCTATGCTGGCTAACAGCTGGGACAGAACTGGGGAATTTCCAGAGCTTAAAAGCGTGACCCCCTTTATAACCTGAGCTGAAGGTAGGAGGTCTGTAAGAGACCTGTAAGGACCTCTAGGGAGTGGACATGCAGAGAGAGCGCTAGATCACAGGCTGGCTGCTCAGTTGCATGAGTTTCCGCTGAAAATGAACTCTTTCCAAGTGTCTGGGCTTTACAGCATTGCAAATCCCGTGCAAGTCACCGCCTAAGAGACAGCAGTCATCTTATTGCCTGTACCGGAAACTGTGATTCAGTCCTAAACTAGAGGAAAAATAATCCGTAGGTCAAGTTGGTCCTAGATTCTCTGCAGATGCTGCCGGCAAATTCACTGGGCTTGTTTTACAGTCATGATTCCGTCATGGTTACAAGGTTATTTGTGCCCCTGGCTGTCCCAGATCTCAAGCCTCTGGCCATCTCCGGGCCTTGGATGAACTGGCTAGTCCTCTTTCTCCCGTGCCCCGGACAGAATACCCTGTGCAGCAACGGAGCCATCCTCCAACAGGTCTAGCTCATAGCTCCATAGAAATAAAGAGCTAGAAGAGATGTA
The DNA here is from genome assembly GCF_964199755.1 of Larus michahellis. NCBI lineage: Eukaryota > Metazoa > Chordata > Aves > Charadriiformes > Laridae > Larus > Larus michahellis. Next base: position 36,509,199 of record NC_133898.1, read on the forward strand.
GAAGGTCCTGTAGTCCATTGCCTTGTCTCGTGTAGGATCACTGGTACGCAAATCATCCCTGACTGACATTTGTGCAAGTCTCTCCTTGAAGCTCTTGAGTGATGGGAGACTCCCCAGATGGGAGACTCCCAGGAAATCTATGTGACCAAGCTGCTTTCCTTACTTTTTAAAAAGTATTTTCTAATGAGCAGCCTGTATGCTTCTTGCTGCAGGGTAAGGTACCATAGTGGCTGTTGCTGATTTTCTGTAAAACTCCTATCCAACCCATACCTTTCCATCCTGTTTCTGTGCTGCTGGTAAAATCAGTGGTGCTGCAGTGTAAAATCTCGTGCATACCCCTTCTCTAACCTGTTCCTTCCCCAGACCATTTCTACGTCCTGTTAAGGTCATTCTGAATCCTGACCTGTCCTTCATTGTACATGCAGTCCCTTGCAGCTTAGTGCTAATACATTTAATAAGCATAATCTCTCTTCTGTCGTCCCATCTGTAGTGAAAAAGCTGGGTAGAAGCAAACTGAGGACAAGACATGTAGAACAGTTTTGGAAAAACAATGATGGCAAATAACTGAAGGCAGGTCATATGATTCTCAGAGCTTATGCTTTTTGTTTTTCCAGTAAGTGCCAGGATGCCATTTTTTGGGAAATCCCTGTTTGAAGTAAAGATATTTATTATTAATAGTATTTTCACTAGCTGTCATATCACTTGTGTCTCAATCACTAAGCTACATTTTACTATTCCTAAATTATTGCAGAAGTCAGTATGGCTCAACTCGTAGTCTGGATCAGCCCTTGGGTCACTTCCATCCAGGTGGCTTATCTCTCCCTGAAGTGTGCTGCATCTCGCCGCAGGAGGCATCGCACTGGTTCCAGGTCAGCTGTGCCAGCCAGGCATCGCACTGCCTTCACCAGCCAGAACTGGGACAGCACACGGCAGCTGCTCTCTGAGGGACAGAGACACTGGCAGAGGGTCTTCCCGGGAAGGTGGGAAACATGCCACGGTGGAAACTTGGCAGAGTTCAGCCACAAAATATAAAATCTGGTCTGGATGGGAGATTCCCCTTTGAGGAGCTCTGGCATATAAGTTTCATGCCCATACCTGATACCTACTCATTCAGAGAATAAGTAAAGCTGGATTTAAGAATTAGTAAATTCACAAGGGTTTTTTTTTTTCTGGGTGCCGAAGTCATTCACTCAGGCCTTAAGAAAGACATCTGAAATAATAACTATGTGTAGAAAACTACAAGTAGGTATGCTGCTTCCTCCTTTGTCCATCTCTTCCTACTGTCAACTTCAGGGCGGAAAAAGTATGCAGCTGGGGACCCCCAGGGGAGCTGCCACTAAGCAGGGGTCAGGCCTTCTGGTTTCGCCTCTGCCTGGGTCATTAATCACTCTGTGACTATAAGCAAATGTCTCATGAGTCTTGAGCCACAGTAGTAAAATAGTGGTAAAGATCCATCCAGCCCTCAATAAATTACTGGCTGCCTTTAGAATCTCCTGAGGAGTTCAGGACCATCCCACAAGCTCAACAGCTCCATGAAACACAGACCTTGTCCCCAGCCTGTGGCCAAGGGCTTTGGCAGTCCTAAAGGTAACACTGGCCACTGGGCCCTTCTTTAGCTGGTAGGAAGAAAAAGATGCCAGTGATGCATATCTCAGCCCAGATATGTGTGAGTTGTCGTGCTTATCATTACCATTGTTCATTTGCTGCAAAGCAGGTGTTAGTTCAGAAAAAAACCATAAAAGCTGCATTCTGGATTGTTTGTTCCTCGTTAAAATGATCTGGGCCCCTGTGGGCATGTGTTGTCTTAATATTCTGGTGCTGAGAAGTGCCACATTTTCATAATGAAAGCTGCTGCAGGAAAGCAATTCCGACCTCAGATAAAAGGAGAAGATTACACTTGCCACTCGAGTTATGGTATTAGAACAACTGATTTTATTTGTTTTCATTTTATTTTCCCTGTCAGCTGCTGCTGAACCTCTGCGCAATGTTCTTCAGAGATGTTAATTGTATTTTGTGTGTCTGGATCCCCCTAAGAAATGACAAACGTTTTCACTCACAAATTAGATGTCTCTTTTCATTTAAACACCAACAAGGAAAGCTAATTTAAGAATGCTGGAGCCGTTGTTCCAGCAAGGGCCCTGATGTGTGATAGAAGCTGACAGATTTAGGGACATAGAGCAACAAACTCTGTGTTGGGAATGTAGATCTATAAGATACTCATTTAATTTCTCCCTCAGCTGGTTCAAGTGAAAAAAAGGGTCACATCTATGGAGTAGGACGCAGCAATAAAATAACTTCATTCACTTTTCAAGGGTACTGTCACATAATTTATGTCCAGCATTGAAGCGGACACAGCAACCTTTGGACAAAGTTCCTAGGGACAGACTTGAAGGCTTTTTCTAAACCTTGAAAAGGAGGAAAGTACTGGTAAATAACATGCAAAGAGATGGGGAGCATGTTGAGTATGTGGACCTATGCAAAGTGGGAGGTAGGGAATATATTGGTGGTACTCCAACCGGTTGAGCTGCTGAATGGAAAGGGAAGATGACCAGATCAGCCCCTGCTCTTCTGGCAGAGACACCTAGGGAAATTCACCCAACGTGACCAAAGTCATGCTAGAGTTGCACCTGAATATAGTCATTTAGCTCTGGGAACTCAAGCCCAAACGTGGGCCTGACAGCAACACAAACAGGTATTTCAGGAACAGCTCCTTTCCCCAGGCTAGTTACTAGGACTTCACGATGGCCAAACAGAGATGCGACACAGTTGCTCAGCAAGTGTTACTTCTCCCAATCACCCTGGCGAAGAAAAGACAACAGCACACCTCCTTTTTGGGCAGCTCTCCCTTCCTGCTTTCTGATTCTGCACGGCCATATTGCCTGTGGAAAAAGAGTATGTGACCAGCAGGGAGGCAGTGGAATATCTTCCCCTTCTTTGCAGACCAGTGTCCAATGCGTGTTTCAGAGCTGGAGTTCTCCTCCCACGTGTTCAGGGTCTGTTGGTCGTGGTTTTCCTTTTTTCCAAGCTAGTTCGAGTGTGCTCTGAGCAGAGGCAGCTTTGCAGCATTTAGGCAGCAGACGCTTGCTGATAGGCTTTGTGCTCCCGTGTGAAAAGTGCAACAAACCTTGACAAGAGTCAGTCACTGTGTTTGTCAGTAAATGCTTGAAGGTGACTCCAAAATACATGTCTTTTGGCCACATTTTTCTTGCCCGGGTGCTCAAGAGAAATGAAGTCACCCCCTACATAGTTCTGCAGCAGGACTGCCAGCTGCTGTGGATCCTGCTGGACTGTGGCCTTGTGGAATGGGCTTTCTTATCTGTAAGTTGGCTAAAGCAATTTTCCAACTTCAAACTTTATCTTTCCCTGTGGCTCCAATAATTTGCCAAATGGGAGGTTCAAAGGAATTCAGAGCAACCTTGGTCCCACTTGTGCCAAGCGTAGCATAGACCCTTGTAGAGAATGGTGGCCTGTTAACATAGAAATTAGATAGCCACCAGGCACCTTGTGCCAGCGATCAGCCAGGAGGCTGAGGGGACAGGGACCGCCACACTGTGAAGTGTTTCTGTAGCAGCTGTGTGTTCAGCCCATGACATGAGAGTTGCTAAGAGCTCCCCTACTTATTTTCTAATATCATTGGGCAATAGGCAGAGCTGCAAGAAAGCTAATTCCCAGAGGAGATGGCTCTGACCGCCTGCAGCTCCCAGAGGGGAACCTCCTCAGGCACTGAAAGCACACGGCATCTCCCAGCACATCCTATGGACTGTAAGCCGGGTTTTGGCAATTTTACCTGTTCTAAGTAACTTCTTCCTCCGTAAGCGGTCCTACTGCAATCGGTGGAGTAAGTTCCTACCTGGGAGAGAAAGTCAGGCAACAGCTGGTCCTCAAGAGCTGTGAGTTAAAAGTCTAGCAAGCAAGATGATTTCCATAAAAATGGAAATGAGTCAGAGAGGGGAGAACCATATTTGAGTGCAAATGCAAGCAATTAGCTCAAAGCCATTACTGTAATGGCTAGAAAGACTTTTTTTTTTTTATTATTATTATTATCATTACTGAAATGCATTTTTTTAAAAATGTAAATATACACAGTACAATCCCATCTATTTGCCAGAGCATGAAGTAACCCCATTTCAGTGGTACGTGCAGAGAAGTCTGTGGAGGCTCTTAACCACAAACACAGAACGGTACAGAGGAATATGAATGAAGGCATTACCAGGGAGCACTTGAGAAAGGCAGCTGTGATTAGGTGCCAACACAAATATTTGCTCAAACTGAAAGCTGGACTTTCAGAACAATTTCTAGGAATACCTGCCTGGCACTACCTGCCTTCCTGGCCTTGACCTGTGCTGGTGCCCCTCTTCCCCATGGTATTGCTTTTCTCTTGTTTGCCAGCAGGCGCTTTGGAGGATGTGTGGCTCAGATACAGGACTCACAGGTCCCATCATAGGCTATCACACAGAATCACAGAATCATAGAATGGCAGGGGTTGGAAGGGACCTCTGGAGATCATCTAGTCCAACCCCCCTGCCAGAGCGGGGTCACCTAGAGTAGGTTGCACAGGGACGCGTCCAGCTGGGTTTTGAACATCTCCAGAGACGGAGACTCCACCACCCCTCTGGGCAGCCTCTTCCAGTGCTCTGCCACCCTCAAAGTAAAGAAGCTCCTCCTCATGTTTAGATGGAACTTCCTACATTCAAGTTTGTGCCTGTTACCCCTTGTCCTGTTGCTGGGCACCACTGAAAAGAGCCTGGCCCCATCCTCCTGACACCCACCCTCTAAGTATTTATAAGTGTTGATAAGGTCCCCCCTGAGTCTTCTTTTTTCTAGACTGAAAACACCCAAATCCCTCAGCCTTTCTCCATGAGAGAGGTGTTCCAGTCCCCTAATGGGGATGTACTCCCTTTATGGCAGCACTGTGGACTTTCAGGGTCCTGGTAGTGCGGGGAACATGTGTCGAGCGCTATGGAAGTCATGTGTCAGTCTCAGGGTACTCTTGGACAGCCTTGGATTTTTATTCAAAGAGAATTTTAAGTCCTATCTCTCCACTTCATCTAATTTTGTTGCATTTCCAACTACATGGGTAAAATAGATGGTCAATGAATTCCATCTCTTTTCTATGAAAAAGGTGGTGAAAGTGAAAAGGTTTGGTTTTGTTCACGCTGGGAGTACATGGAGGACTTCTCCCTGATTGCGAGTGGAAGTGGATTGATTCTTAGGTTGCTTGTCTCTCCATCTTCTTTTTGCCCTTGAAATAAGAAAACAAAGATAACAAAAGAGGAAAGCCCCCCAGTTACATAGTGTAACAGTTGTTTTGGATGGATTCAAAGAGTGCAGCTCAAGATTTTGGAACCCTGCTACCCACTTACAAGGTGGGCAGTGCAACACGGTCCCCTGCAAACCACTTTCAGATCTCTGTTGTATTTGTTTGAAGGAAGCCCTAGCATCAAATTGAGGTAACAGCATGAAGCATTACCTGTATGAAACCAACCTTAGATACACACAGGAGGTTCTCAAGAATAATTCTAATAATTCTGAGGTGATCAGTCCCCTGAGGGAGACACACTGCCCTGCTGTAAAGAAGATCAACTAGTCACGCAACTCAACCCAGTAAGCATGATTACAGCGATTCTTTTTTTTTCCAGTGCTGACAGAGTCTAGGACACAGAGGAGAGATGTTCTTTTGGCAAACTGGGGAAAGTATCCATGCTTTCTAGGTCCTGAGCATCAGTTCTACAGTTATAAATTTGGGACCTAAACTGTGCCTTCCTTGACAAATATTGGCATTTGTAGGGTTTTACTTATGTGGCTACAGTGATGGGGCGTGTGGGGGTATTGAGCTGTGCTCTCACAGCTCTGCAGCCCTGTTGTGGATCTGGAAGAATTGCCCTATTCCTGACATAATTTATTAGAAAAATATCTGGAAAAGCATAGCGTTACCAACAAGTGCATCTTCCCTGGCAGTGCCTTGTTTACGCAGAAACACCGAGTGGCTTTTTTGGCAAAGTCACTGTGTACAAGTATAGTTTTATTCACGCCAGTAGCTCTGCTAGTATCTGAGCTGTTAGTGTGGTGAGAAGGCAGTGCCCTGTGACAATCAGCCTGTTTGAAAATATATTTTTTTTGCGTCATTAGATAGGTAAGGCGGAGACTTGCAGGCCAACATGCCTTTGAGTACGCGTTCATGGTTCTCCCTGAAGGCAGTAGGAAGAAACAGGCGGAGATGGGGCAGGACAGGCTATTTAATCCTCTGCGTGGTCGTTTCCCCTACAGGCAGGTGGTGAATTCACTGTGTTTGGTGCTCGTGGAAGTACCCCTGTGCCTACATGTGCGTGTAATTTATGACTTCCTTCAGGGGCCTCAGTGGGTCTGAACCTGTCCTGCAGGTGATACGGAAGACATTGTCTGCTGGAGAAAGATGTATCATATTTTATACTTGTTGTTTTGGATTCAATGAGGTGACAAATGTAAGCTTGTTTTTTAGTACCGTGTGGCTGCTGTATTTCTCACAACTGCTTATCGAGGGTTGTCTGACAGAGACAGAAAGTCCTGGGTTGTGCGTTTCTGTTATTTATATGCAAGGCCACTCTCTGCAATCCTTTCAGAGAGATGACTGACACCCTCGGCCCCGCCAGCTCAGCCTGGTGCTTGTTTCTCTGCACAAGGTGCTTCCAGCCCCCAAAATGGCATTGGGGGGGTGTGTGCTTTCAGCTGGCGCACTCCTCATGTCTGACGCTTAGAATAGCATGCCGAATTTTAGGCATGCAAGCAGCCCCACCAGTTTGTGGTTCAGTTCATGGACATGGCTGCTTCCACCAAACTGCCATCATGGACCAGCTGCAGACCTTTGGGCAGACGTGGTGCGTGGCCCCATGCAAAGCCAGTCCGCACCAGTGCTGTTGTCTGGGCATTTGTTACGTGAAAAGGGGCCAAGCGGTTTTGGCAGAAGATAAACCCCCTTGCGTTCTAACACTCCTCACCGAGGTGGGAGGCTAGGTGCGTCTAGATTTAAATTCTGAGTGACGCCCAATTCAGCACTATCAGTCCAATCGCGTTTAATATGTATTAAACTATTACGATTTGGATACACTAATAGTGGACTGCACCTTCAGTCTAGTTGTGCTCCTGAACTAGCACGGCCTCTCTCGAGTTTTTGGTCGCGTTCAGTGAGAAAGCGAAACGACTAGCTACTTAAACAGTGCAGTTTATTTAAACAACAGCTATACAGGTTCTTTAGGATTGCCGGTGATAAATACACTGTCTGCAAAGCACGTGCAAACAAAGATATTGTTAAGTATACAAACGCGCGACAAATTATAAATGATACAGCCTGGCTATAAATGTAGGGTAGAGATTCTCTAGAGAAATTTCTAAGTCCCCGAGAAAGCGCTTGGTGTAATCGAAGTTTTACCCAAAGGCGTCCCTATGGGGGGGAAGAAAGGCTCAGCCCGTCGACTGATCCCGGAAATCAGCGATGGAATTCTTCGTGGTGGTGTCTTCCCTGACATCCCCTCTCTCTTGGGCTATTTTATACTATTTTTTATCTTCAAAATGGAGTTTGAATGACTTTAGTCATACGTACTTTTATTATGATTAATGTACTCAAGGAGTAGTGTTCGCACCTCGGGGGCGGATAGCCTCCGGGATGGAGGTGTGTTTTGGTACATTGTGGTGAGCAAAGTTCACACAAAGGACAGCATTTCATCAACATTTGACGAAATGTTGGCTCGGGTAGCGTGTAGGCCGCTTATCTGTTCCGTAGTACCATCTCGTCCCCATATCTGCTATTCGTCACAAGGGAAGGCCACGGAACAAGCACGTTCTGTTCCATCCCTCGTGTAGTTTCGCAAACAACCTTGTACAGGGAATCGCAGATGTGGCATTCTTCGCGTGCTAGCTGCGGCTGTATTCTACCTCAGAAGCCTCTTGATTTTATGACTTTCCTTAATGTGTGAACAATGCTGTATTTTTGTATTCTTGGCCAATTTAGTAATTATTCCACAGCATTGCTCAGACCCGCGGGCTGTAAGCACAGAAGGCATCCTGTGTCCTGCCATAACCCTGACAGCGTTGCGCCGCAAAGCAGGCGTAAAGTCATGGCACCGTGATGCTTTGGTGGTGGAAACCTGGAGATGCGGTCCTGGAAGAATCCGACAGCAGGAAGGGAAGGAGAGTGCCTCTCCTTGCCTGCAGCAGCTTTGCCAGGATGTTCCCACTTCATTCAGTCTCATCTCTGGACTCAGGAAAGGGGGGCTGGTTTCTGGGATGGGTCCCAGAGGGCCAGGGGCTGGGGCAATGGCTGGGTGGCTGGATGTCCTCAGTTGTCCTCTTTCCGATTTACCTTCATGAGAGGTGTCTCCCGCTCCCGGCATGTTTCTGTGTGGGAGTGGGAGAGGTAGCAGGAAGGGGCTGTCACCTCCCTGTGCTTCCCCAGCATAAAGCTTGTGAATGGACGTGAAACACTGTCTTGAGCTTCTGGCTGGTGATCGGCTGCCCTGCGCTGTTTAAACTGGGTAAGGAGTCATTGCCAGCTGAGGGAACTGCATCTGCTCATTGCACGCACCACAGCCCCGCAGAAAAAAAAAATGGTGACACTCGCTTTGAGAGGAGAGCCTGGTGTGGTGGGTCCAGAAGGCTTTCATAAGTCAGTATGTGGACTGCTGCTGGAGCAGGGAACACCAGCGTGAAACAAGAAAAGAAGGATGTAGTTCATTTCAGCTCAGGATGGACATCAGTTACTGACACAGTCCATTAGTGGAGCTGTTTGTTATACCAACTTAATCGTGTTTTCAGGAAGAAAAGGGAAAAAAATAATCAATATGCCCAGTTCATTTTAAAACGATAAATAACCACAGGTCTCTCTCCTGCCTCATTTATAGTATTGGTCTTGGCAGTGAGAGCGAAAGGTGCTGTGCTGGGCTGTTTGGCCAGCAGAAACAGGCACTACGGCTCTCTCTGAACTCTTTTTCTGCCTCCAGCCACTGGAAAGAGATCCTGCTTTTCAAGGGTGATGCACGGAGCAGCTGCAATACCATTCTTTGACCTAAGCTTTCACATCCATCATGACTCCTTGCTGCAAGATGCTTTTTCTGCTCTGGCCATTTTAACATAGCTGCTCCCAGCACTCACTGCCTCAGTCCATGGCCATGGAAATAATTTCCTCTATTCATTATGTCTAAAAGAAGTCTCTGAACCAGAAACTCCAATGGTTGGTGCAAAGACTGTGAAGGCAATAAGTAAAAAACGTCTCCTAGTGAGCGCAGTCCTTGGGTCATTTTTCGCTTTGCAGTGCACAGGGACTACATGTGCCTTGAGATGCCATGGTCAGATGGAGAGGGTGAGCAGGAACCACACCAAGCCCAGACTTCCAGATCAGAGACTACCCAGCGCATGCATGAGCGATGTGCATGGTCCACAAGAGATCAAAGAGCATTTCTTCTGTATACCCTCACGTAGCACAAGCCACAGTATGGGAAACATAATCACTTGTATGAAACACGGGGTATTTCTTTTTGCTGTGCTTGAAGAGTGTAATTTTACCACTATTTGCTTTCACCGGTTTTCTCATGAGTCTTCTGTAGTTCTTGAAGATTCATAAGATTGGCTGGGAAATCACATGACTAATAAGAAAACACTAAAGGTGGGTTTTGTTTGTTTGTTTGTTTGTTTGTTTGTTTGTTTTATTAGGACCTGTTAGATTTCTAAGTCTGCTTTATCTCGTTGCAAAAAGATGGAGAAGAAATGTCCCTAAAATTAAAAAGAAAGCTGAAGACCTAGGTGGTAGGCCTTTAAGACATACTGTAAATATTGCAGAAATTATGATGAGCTCACAGCAGTTTGTGAGAAAAATCTGTCTACTTAAAATACAGCCTCTCAGAGATCGGGCCCATAATTTAGACTTGTGTGTGGAGAAATATGCTGTAAGTGCTTAACAAATTATAAAAATAATAATAACAATTAATAATAGATGAAACCTGAAAAAAAGATGAATCACTGCATTAGAGAATCCAGCAAAAATCTTTTGTTTCTTGTCAAGGATCCTGTGCTGACACCCGCACCTACTACAGCAGCGTATGCTGGAAAAATGCTCTGAGACAGGGCTTGGCTACGCGGATTTACAAACTGGGGGGTGGGAATCTGGGCCGCAACATGACAGTCTCATGAATCAGTAATAAACCTCACTCTGCGCGGCTTGCTGAGCCGTGAAGCAAGTGCCATCTTTGCAGGGGTAGATCACGGGTTGGCTACAGGGCAGTGGTGTGTCTGGTCCTGGGATGGACGGAGCAAGGTGTGTGGGAAGGATTTTGGAGAGAGTGGCGTTACAAAGTGGGGGCTGCGATGACCAGGGTTGTCAATCATCATGGAAAAGACCAACTCCCAATCACCAGATCTGCACAGGTAATTGAACAGAGAAATGTTTTCCCAACGTTTTCCACGGGAAAATGAATGAGCTCCCTGTGAACCTGCCAGCAGCCCCAGGTGAGGCTCTGCACACCTGCCTCCTCCGGCCGGCTCTGGGTGCTGGCCGCTTGTCTCCCAGGGTGTACAAGCAGAGATCATCCTGCGTGCTCACGTTAGGGTGCATTTGTCCTCAGAGTGAGTCTATCATCCACATGGAAGCCCACAGCGGGCTGCGTGCATAATGCAGATCGTTCCCCAGCCCAGGGCTTGAGCTCTCCGTGCGCCGATCCCAGAGAGAGTAGCATCAAGTGCAGATGCCGACCAGAGAGGGCATGTCTCAGCTTTGCCAGCAAAGCAGAAATCCCAGCTAAATGGCTAGAAAGTCTGCCCAGGGCACACCTGAAGGCAGGAAAAGCCAAAGGTGTGTGGAAACATTGGATGTATAGTAGCATTTCCTGTTCCACTGTTAGCATCCTTTTAGAGACACATTTCTGCTGGATTGTTTACTCTGAACTGAACAGATCTGTACATTGGAGATTGATTTTTGGTTATAGAAAGGTTCTTTTTGCTGTCTTGAAAATGTAAAGGAGCCATAAAACAATAATAAATTGCATTTTTTACTATATGAAGTCCTCTTTACATTGCCAAAGTGATGAAAATTGGCCTGAGTGTAAAATGAGCCTTAAACCTAAATTGCAAATTGTTGTTCTTCTCTTAACCTCTGTCATCTTCTCTCAGACTATGAGATCTTGAGGTCTGGCTCCACCCTTCTTCAGTGTTTGGAAAGTGCTCAGCACGCGTGGCAGGCTGTTATAAACATGCGATACAGAAGTACAGCATGATGGGTTACAGCTTGGGCTTCGAGCTGGTTTGAAGAGAGAGTGGACACGATGCCCAGCTCAGAGCTCCTTATCTTTCAAGTGGACAGAACTTATAATGAGAAGTTATCAGTACAAAAAGTACTGCAAAAAATGTCTAAGCTGGCCAGTGATGCAGGGAGATTTCCTCACTTCCCCTCTCTTCTTTCATGATGAAATTATCTTCCCCCCCCGCCATTAGAAAATTCTCCATTATTACATAGTGCTTTCCTCATTGCCTCCGTGCAATCTTTATGCTACATTTCAGCTATATAAGAGAGAGGTCCACCACAGCTAGACAGAAAGCTTGTTTGCCTCCTTTTTTTTTTGTTGGAGTTTGCATACAACAAGGTATTTATGCCCCAGTGATTAAATTGGGGATTTTTTTTTTCATTGAAGTGTAATCCTTCCTATACCTTTGTTTCCACTTCATCTTTTCCTTCTTTTTACCCAGGAAAATTTATTTGCCATCCCTCCCCTTGGGCTGACCTTTCCATTAGGATCCACTCCAGGCTCCACTCTTGCTCTGTTTTGCCCCTCACAGCCTCAGAGACTTTTAGCACAAGATGGTGAAACCAGTGAAAGAAGGAATATCAAATATCCATCACTATTATTAATGGTTACTGCAGTTTCTCAGGATGATGAAATGCACCTGTTCACAGAGCAAAAGCATCCAGGAGACCCTGCCTGTGGCCTTGTCTGTGGTGACGATGGCCAAGCTTTGCAGAGACATAGGGCAAAATTTTACAAGGGCATGTAGGGACAGGACAAGGAGTAATGGCTTCAAACTGGAAGAAGGCAGATTTAGATTAGATACCAGGAATAATTTTTTCACTATGAGGGTGGTGAGACACATGAACAGGTTGCCCAGGGAAGCTGTGGATGCCCCATCCCTGGAGGTGTTCAAGGCCAGGCTGGATGGGGCTTTGAGCAGCCTGGTCTAGTGGGAGGTGTCCCTGCCCACGGCAGGGGCTTGGAACTGGATGGTCTTTAAGGTCCCTTCCAACATAAACCATTCTATGATATGATATGGTTCTGTAAAATAGCTATTGGTCCCAGATGAAAAAATATCTCAGTTTATACTATGTGGTACAACACATAGAAGGGTGGCATGATGAGGCAGATACGGTCAGTGTGGTTTCAGCATGGCTGGAAGGAGATAATGCCCTATGAAAGGACATTTCCTCTTCTGAGCTGGGACCTGGAGCACAATCATCCTGTAATGAATTGGAAGAGAAAATCAACTGCATATAAATCGTCTGGATTTAAAATTGAACCACACTTAATGACAGTATCTGTTTCTACCTACCATCTCTGCACTCACCCTAGTCCCAGTTACTCAGGGCTTTTAATGCCGCCTCTTTACCAGCTCTTAACCGTACTTGAAGGAAGAGAGGAAGGGAAAAAAAATTCCATGTTGTTTCCATAGCTATATCTCCTTTCCCATAATCTGAATGACAATCTGGCATCAAAGTTTCTGTTGTCAGCTGTTCTTGAGAGAGGATGAGGAAAGAAAAATTTCTTGAGGTTTCCAATTACAACCGTAATGCTCTCCACAGAACAGAAAGCAATATCTGTCTGTAATGCAGACAGGTTGAAACAGAAGATGTAGAAGAGGAATACCAGAAATGAGAGTGTGACACACACATACAGAGATGTTCCTGAAGTCTATCCCCCAATGATCCTCTGTCACGATTTGCTGAAATACTCAATTTACTTGTCTGGGGATGAAAAAAGAAGAAAACAAACAAACCAACCCCAGAAACAAAGAACGGTGTGGGTGGAGAGGGGGAATGTTCTTCTTCCCTCTCACCATCTCCAAGGTTTTTGGAAAGCTGATCGCTTTCATGCAGCTGGACATCCTTGTGGGTATCTAACAATATAAAACACCTAATGACAGGTAGCAGCTGGCATATTTTAATTTTATCAGAATGTTGATATTACTGGTTTTGTCACATCTTGGACCTAGCTCCTGTCTCAGTGACACTAGCGAAGTCAGGCCCTAGCTCCGCATCTCTCCTGGGGCTGCCAAGGAGAGAACCCGGTTTGCTTTGCTCAGTCAGCTCATGGATCATCTTCCACATTTCTCTGATTGCAAGAAACATTTGCCCATATCTGGAGGGAATATGATCAATGCAGTAAAACTGGTGCTGTGCAGAAGGTTGGTAGTTCCTCGGTTGGTTACCTGTGGCATTTTTGGGCTCCCATTTTAAAAACTGAAAGAAAATCAGCATCCTTTTCCTCTCCAGTAGTTTAGCCTTACCCTATTTGTGTTCCTGCTTCCTGCGGGTTTTTGTAAGTAAGTGTTACAGGCTGTTTGACTTATCAGATGCAGTTGTAGGTGATAAGCTGATGACTTATAAGAGCAATTAGCGCAACCAACAGAGACACCAGGCACAGAGTGGTTTTGCCGGAGTGGTTTATGGAGAAATGTTATCTACTTAGACACTGTTCTTTCCTGAGCTTGTCTTAACATTTCTTTTGAATCTGTTTTTTTCTAGAATCCTTGATCCTGGTGTCTCTCCATGGAGGAGTTGCCTCTACCTGCGCTGAGAGTGTCAGTGTTCTAACTGTGCCCAGGGACAAGGGCAGCAGGAGTCTTTCAGTTAGCCCCATAAAGCATTCCCTGCTCCACTTCTCGGATGAGAAACCTGAGATGAAATGAATATAGCGCCAGGCGTCCCAGAGCTGTGTCAGAGAAAAATGGGTGCTTCACAGAGCTCATTGCTGGGAGCTGCCAGCTAGTTCTCTGTTCACTGGCAGCCTGGGCACAGCCTTGGTACTTTACAAGCAGTGGGTGACGTCTTGAGAGCTGGCTCCAAGAAGTAAACCACACAGCTATGTCCAGCCCCAAGGAAGGGAAGCTAGGGCGACCGTCAGCTACCCCGATATCTTATCTGTTTTGGACTTCTTGGGGTAGATAAAGGCTCTGGCATGAAGTAAATCAATTCCCTTTCCTTTTGCCTGGCTTGGTCCTGCCAAGAAAAATCATTCTTCCCGTCTCTGTAAAAACTCTCCGTAGCACTGTGAAGAGGCAGGATCCACATCACAATATGGGTCCACCTCCAGAAGCAGCCTTGTAAGGTGGCCTGTCCTGTAGCGTCTGGAAATGCAAAGGAAGGGCACTGCTTAGTTTACTTCTCCTTGAAGTTTATTCCTGCTTTGAAGGTTTTTCCAGCTTGTTTCCTGAAGCGTGGGGAATTCCAGGCATTATCTTCCCTTTTCATCACCTCACGGGGACCTGCTCTTTGCCTATTGGCTCTGTCCTTGCAGCCAGGTGGGGTGCGTGAATGAAGCCAATGACATTGTTTCTACCAGTTAAAAAAGTTCTTTTGTGGACTTTGCCGCTTATTTTAGTGTGGAAACTGCTCTGGACCAGGCTGACAAAACCAAAGGTAATCTGTATTTCTTGCAGGAAGGCTCCCTGGGATAATTAGAACTCTGCCTGTCCTGACCAGCCCCTTTCACTGCACATGCAGCCTCCAGACGTCTGGAGTGACAGCTTCTTCAGGCTCTAGCCAAAGGACTGGGATGCACTTTCCCCCCACCTTTTAGTTAAATGGAAAAGAACAGCCTTCTCTGCACACAGTGTGGCATGAAGCCTGTCTTGCGGAAACTGTAAAATCCAGGGTCTGGGGTCTGTCTCTGCTTCAGTGTTTCAAATGCTGACCTAGAATATATATAAATCTACATTAGAGCCCTAACAGCGGCTATCGGGTTGTACTCAGGCTGGTTGTGGGTGCCATGACCCAGGAGTGGTGCACGGAGATGGACACATGGGTTTGGCAGTAAGGAAGGGGCTGCTCAGCCACAGGGTTCACAGGAGAGCCTGACCTGTGTTTTTCTGCTCGGACGAGGTCATGCACCATCTAAATTGGTTAAAGTTCCATTTACTGCATCTGAGGCAAGTGCAGCCTGAATACTGTGATCGCTAAGGATGGCATTTTGGCTCCAGCATGCAGCCTTGGTTAAAATGCATAGAATTCTGGGCTGGTAGGCTGCCGCTGGGAACGAATTTGTTTCAGACTTTGTCCTGTACTGCTGTGAGCTCAGTGCAGCCACATTGCGCACTGCCAGAAAACCGGGGAGAATTAATGGGAAGTAGAAGTGATTCAACCCTAGGGCCTGAGAAATTCTCCTCTAATGCCAGTTTTCCAGCTGAGCAGTACCTTGACTTTAGTGGAATTACCCCTGATTCATACCAGTGTATGTAAAGGTCCTGGAAACAGAGCAAATCGGGATGGGTTTGGTGTCTGACTTAGCTTGCTGCTCACGTTTTAATTCTCCAATATCAAGGGTGACTTGGATGCCAATCCTATTTTCTCTCAAATCCCAGAATGCAGGTCCGTGGAAATATGCTTTGGATTTGGGCCCCATCTCTGACAGCCCGTCCTGTCTAACTTCACCATCCATCTTAAAGAAAGCATAAGCCTGAACAGCCGGTGTCACTGAGGAAAACAAATGAAATTTGAAGAATGTGTTAGGTTTAAGATCAGAGATGGATACTGGAACGAAGAGAGGTTTACAAGCCCAGCTCGCTTTGTTAACAGCTCCAGAGAGGAGGCAACAATTCTTTTAACGTGATTTCTGCCCTGGCAATGTTCCTTTAAGAAGAGCGAGGCATAGTGAGGAACTGTAAGGTTTCATTCCCACTGATGGGGTCTTTGCTGTGAGCGTTGTTATTCTGATCAGCTTTGACATCGTATAAAATAGCACTTATTCTCCAAGTAATCCAAGAAGCTCTTCAGAATTCATGAGGTTTAAGTCCAAATAATTACATTTATTGATCTCTGCGATGTGAAGAAAATTTCCAATTTATTGCAGACCTGTTTGGTGTTAGACCTCAAATTAGGCCATGTCAGGAATTTCTCTTTTTCTGTCTCTATTTTTTGATGCTTTTGTTGGGCCTTGATGTTGTTTGCCTGATAATAAAGGCTGTCAAAACTGTTGTCGCTGAGCAGGTAAACCAGGATGCCTGGTGCCGGCAGCAAGCCCCAGGCCAGATGGACCCTGTGGTGGTCCAAGGGGAGGAGGTAGGGGTTCAGGTCTGCAACTCACATCACTGATGCTCTGCTCCCTACCCTGCCGTGGCCTCATGGAGGGAGGACGGGTGCTAACTGCTCTGATCTCCTCTGGAGAATAAAACAGGGATAGTGCATCTTCCAGTACAGTGAGGTTGAAGCCTAAGCACTTGGAGCAGCCCAAATGCACCCTCTGCCCAGAGGCTTCTTCTCTAGGAAAAGGAGGCTGGTGTTCCTGATGGTCATGCCAGAACTAAAGGGGAAGGGCCAGTGTGGGTTAGCAGTGGTTAGAAGATCCACATCTCCATCTAGATTAATTCCCAAGGGTACCAGATCTTAATCAACCTTTGCCGCTCTGGGCCTTCTTTAAAGCACAAGTGTATTAAAGGTATTTGCAGGTAGTCCTCATCCCCTTTTGCTAAAGGACCCCGCAACCACAGTGAGGGAGAGGAAGACTCCATACCTGAAAAGCAGACATGTTTGCAGATCAGACCTGAGGTGCACAGACACAGCCCCACGTGTACACACTTGTGCCCTGGAAAAGATGAAATCAGGCATCAATGAGCTCATCTGGGCAGAACAGTGCTGTCAGGACCAAACTTTGGTTTTGGAGTCACCTACAAGAGATCAGCCCAGCACCTGCCTGGGGCCTGCGATGGATGGTAGTGTCGGTCCGGAGACCCCAGCTTCTGGACATACAGGTTTCTGCTTCTGAAGGTAGGTCAACAGGTCCCTGACAGAGCACAACACTTACTGTGAGTTTGCCTTAAGCATGGAAATTGTCCAGGTGCTTAAAGCAAGCGTGTTTTACAGAGTTTGCTAGCTCAGAAGTTCAGAAGCCAAAACTGATGTCTATAAAAGTCATGGCAAAAGTCACAGGGATGTCTTAATAGATGCTTTGTCAGATACTGGCTTTCTGTTGGGGGAAGCAAGAACTTCACAGGTTGCTGCTCTCTCTCTCCCTTGCTGCTGTGGTCTTCACCAAGCCCTTGGGCAGGGAGGCTTGGCAGGAGCTCCCTGTGCTGGGGACACTGGTCTGGCCTGGCAGTGGCCACGGGAAGACCATCCCAGTGGCCTGGGGCCATGCAGCTCCCTGCCCTTCTGCTTCATCAGAGTAGCGCAGGCTTCGCTGGGGCTGGCGAGGGACCCAGCAGGGCAGGAAGGGGATGTTTGTGCTACAGGCGTCCTGCACGACTGGAAGGTGTCGGCAACGGTTTAATAAATGATGCCTTTCCCCAAATATGCCTTTAAATTTAGATCTCAGTTTAATAAGGCAGTCCTCACATGTTCTTTCAGGGCACATGTATTATTTAAAAAACATTTATAAAGGATTAATGTACTCTGGAGCCCCACTGACACAAATCTCTCTCATTTCCAGTGCCAAAAGCCAAAACAGTCCAGCTTATTCTAAGAAACCCTTTTCATCTGTGTGTTTATCTCTAAATCTGGCAGTGGGAAAAGTGCTAGACTCAAAATCTTTGGTTTATCTACAGGAGTCCTTTGTTTATCCAGTAAACAGATACAACACAAGCAGCAGTAATGCCATCTCTTCCCGTGCTCAGTCTATCCTTTCTGTTTTGCATATGGTTAGTACATTTGCACAGAGAGTCTCAAAGCTTTTGATAAATTTATGCTGACTTCTGCCTTCTTTGACCGTGCAGGCTGGTTGCCTGCACCTCCAATGCTCTCGGTAACAATTTGTAAATTGGGAAATGTGTCTGTATTTTCCAAAGCATTTTGTGTATCTGCAGGTGCCAACAGCTAGAGGGCTCTTGCAGAAGGAGGCATTATTATTTTTTCATGGCAGATAGCTGTGCAACGGGGAGCAATAGGGTTGTGTCCCTCCGTGACTCCTCAGTGAGCGCCTAGTAGCTGCCCCCTCTGTCCTCACAACTGCAAACTGTTGGGCAGTTTTGTTGTTCATTTAGCTGGAGCAGGCAGCACTTCAAAGGGCAGCTCAGTTTTGGCATCCTTCATCTGTGGAAGGGGTGACTGAAGCCAGCGATGCTGGAGATAATCTTTTGTGGGGAGCAACAGCTCCTATCAGGAGAGGAGTAGGAGGTTTGCACAGGACCTTAAACGTTGCTGTTCTGGCACGCTTCTGGAGGACGGACTTATGTCAAAACCACCATCTTCAGCTGTTCAGGGCCAGCAGCAACCTTGCTGGGCAGTGGGAGGAGGGTAGTGGAGACCAGCTATCCTCTCTTGTCCCATCTGAGCACCCCTTGTGCATCTGTGGCGCAGCTGGTGTTGGGGTGCACCAGGGCTCCCTCCCCTTGGGCTGACCTTGCTCTTGTTGACCAATGGAGCTGCTTTTTTAGGCAAAGGGGGGACATGGCAGGAGGGGCAAGAGGTCAGTAGTTTTCCCACACAGCTGAGTAGGGAGGTGGGATGAGAGGGAGACCGAGCCAGGCTGTGCCTGCAGTGTCACCCCACAGAGAGACGTGGTGGAGGGGGCGAAAAATAGCCCAACCTTCCTGAACCTGGGCAGGGGAAACCTTCCAAGGGGGTGTCCGTATCTGCACATAGGAAGGGTGACAGCCCTCGAGCTGCTGGCTGGGCTCCATCTCAGCTGCTTGCCTGGCCTCCATGTGCCAGGCAGAGAGGCTGGAGGGACTTCGCCTCACCATCGCACTGCAGAAAGCAGCTGGTTGTTAACAATCACGGTTTTGCTGGCACCTAAGATCTTTGCAAATTATTGTTGTGCGCTACTCCTCTCCTGCCCTTTTCCTTTCTCTGTGCTCCTTCCCCCTGGTCTTTGATTCAATAAATCAAAGCTTAGTGCCAAATCTTGTTAAATTCCAGCTTCCCTGTTATTCCCTCTCTGCCCTTTGGGAGATGAAAGTTTGGAAATGTGTATAATAATGAGGGTTGTGAGATGTGAATAAAAGACATGAGAAATGTAAACTAGGAGGATGATCAAAGATGATGCATTAGCTCCGATGAGGAACTATATTGTTGCTAATAGGGTGGCCAAGTCAATACAGAGCAACACAAAAAAATCCCTACTGTGGTACTGCCGACATAGTCTCAGCCTGCGTTGGGAGGAAGCAGAGAGGAGAGTGTCATGGGGAGGGACCTGTCATACCTGCAGTTCTCTTTGGTGGCAGAGGTGGATAATCTTAGCTCTTAAGGCAGCTGAAGGGCTAAAGCATCCAGAGTTGGTGGAAAATACCCAGTTATGCCTTCATAGAAAATAATAGAAAGTATTCCCATTTCTTTCATGTTTTTTTTTTTTTAATTAAGAGGAAATAACAATTATTTTGATTTTATCTTCTATTGTTTAACAGCCACCTTTGAAAATTGACAAGATAACAAGTTTTTAGTTCTAACTTTGTGACTTTTCTCTCTTCTGTTCACCTGCTCTTTTCATTTTCATCATCCCATATTTTTTCCTCAGTAGGGTGAGGGAAAATAATAGAGGAGGAATCCAACCCTCCACTAAGCTCTAAAACAGATATGATGAAAGAATGTATTTTTTTTTTAAATTTATATTTTAAACATCAAAACCCCCCAAAGGGAAAAAAAGAGGTCAATTTCCATTGGAAACCTATTTCTAACAACTTTTTCTAACAAGTACCTTTCCTGTTTTCCAGGCCAAACAATGCTGTGTCCTTCACCATCTCCTCTGGTGCCGTGCTTCCTTAGCTTTTGTCTTTCTTGCAGCTGTCTTCTGTGTTTCCATCTGCTTTGATCTTCATGTCTGGTGCACAGACCTGGATACCAGACACCAGCCCACCCCTCACTGGGGTGGATTAGCACAGAGAGATTTCCTCATGATTTTTGCAGACGACACTGAGTAAGAGTTGCCAAAATGAGACCGGATTCACCTTGAGTTTGCATTTCACTGCATCCTGAAATACATGCTTCTAATTTATCAGTTATTCCCTAGCTGATGTCTCAGCATTTCCTTTCTTTTTTTCCTAGTTTCATATCTTGTTGAAGGCTTTATTAAATTGTGGCTTGTTGATTTCAGACTATTTCTCCAATTTATTGAGATTATTTTGAATTCAGGTCCTGTTCTCCAAATGTGCTCTTACGTTGGAGTGATCTGCAGGTTTTATAAGGCACACTCTCTTCCTTTGTTCGAGTTACTGATGAGGAACTGGAACAGATCCAGGGCTGGGGCAGATTCTTTTGGGATCCAGATGAAATCTTAAACTGGTAGTTAATCACTGACGCTTTGTCTGTTTGAGTTTTTTTTCCTACCTGGTGGCACTGACAGTCAATTTCATCTAGGCCAGTGACTCCCGTGCCATCACCTGTGCATCGCTGATGAGCCACAAAAGCCATAGCACGCGGTCTGCAGTCAACCCAAGGAAGCATTCTTCATTATGAATGTTTTCCTATTAAAAGTTTGATGGTAAGGCCGGACAGCGTTTGCAAGGGAATTAAGGCCAGACAGCGTTTGCAAGGGAATTTATGGCCAGCTATGCTCAAAGGTCCAAAAAACTGAAGTACTGCTAAGGTAGACTGTACTTCCTTGGTTTGCTTATGGCCGTAAGGGACAATATCGAGAGCTTTGCTAAAACATATATTTCAACTACTTCTTCCTTACCCACGAAGCTAGTTACCTTGTCAAAGAGGAAAATTAGTTTTCTCTGGAATGAACAACTGATTTGACATCCTTTTCGTTGAAATGAACAACTGATTTTTTTCTTGATAAACTCATTATGCTGAGCTGTTCTTTATCAAGTGGTTTTCCTTTGGGTTTTTTTATATCGATCAGGTAATAGTCCATGCTAGTGTTTTTCCAGGGAGACTGACTAGTCTACATTTTTCCATCTTCTCCTTTTGCCTTATTTTAAATAAAGATATTGTATTTGCCATTCCTGTGTCTTCTGGGATATTTCCTATACCATGAATTTCAGGGATGATTTCTGAACAGATCAGAGATTTCTACAGCTGGTACCTTCAATGCTTGAGGATTTCAGAGGACACTGATAATTAGACCATATCTCATTTATCTTAAGATTATTTTTCTTTCTGGTTTGCATTTCTCTCCCCTTGTTCAAATTAAATTTTGAAGTATGTTTTGAAGCCTGAAGCAGAGATGGATCAGGCTACTTTATCCTTCTCTATATCAGCCATTGTTTCCTCTTTTCCCATTAAATAATAGCCTGTATGTTCTCTTTTTCTGCCTTTGCTGATACCCTAGCATTTTTACTTGCGGCTTTATGCCCGTTACTAATTGTAATTAATTTTGTGCTTTAGCATTTCTGATTTTTATGCTGTTCTTTTATGCTGGTCCTTAGCTTTGTGGTCTAGTTTTCACTTTTTCCGTAATTTCTTTTTGATTTTCAGGTCCCTAAAGAGCTCTTGACACAGCTATAATGGTCTCTTATTCTGCTTCCTATCTTTCTATCACAATAGGATAAGTTGCCATTGTGCTTTAACGTGGTCTTTCTCAGTAGCTGCCAATTTTCTTGCTCTCCTCTATGCTTAAATTCCCTTCTCAGGAGACCTTATCTGCCATGTTGCTGAGTTTGTTGGAGTCTGGGAGGCAGAGTCTGCATTTTCCTTGGGCTCCTGCTAGTTCTGCTTCTCTTTCAAAGAACTGAGGGTGCCAGCATGTCAGAATTACTGCACCCAGATGACTTCCCAGCTGAGATTTTTAACTAGTAGCTACCTGCTGATTGCAATCAAGCCCAGAAAAGTGGCTCCATGAGCATCTTCCTTCACTGTTTGAAACAAATCCCCCAAACATTTGAACAACCTGGGTTACTGTTTGTTCCTGCTCCACTCCTTTTCTAATGTTTCTAATGCCAGATGAATATTGTTGCCTGCTGCCAGACACAGTTCTGCCCTTTTGCTGCCTCTGTTAATTTGTAAACGCAAAAAAGCCAAGCTTCAGCTTCTCCTTGGCGAGATGGGGTGCAGCAGCATTTTCTCATGACCTCAGCCTTGGTTTTGTCTTTGCATCACTTAAGGAAATTCACAGACTGGCTTCTTTCATATATATTTTTTGGGGGGGGACTTCAGAGTCAGGTTATGTGTAGTCCTCTCTGTTTTCATTCTGCCAGTCTTTTCCTGGGCAGTCTGTTCCTTCCCATCCCAACGTCCCGGTGGTACCCCATCATCAGTGACCTGTGGTGTGAGTGCCTACTGGGAGCTCCCATTCTTCCTTGCTATCTCTTATGCTCCCTGAGCGTGTACAGGACTCTCGCCTGCCCCGCAGGCTGCCCTCGCACCTCCCTTGTCCAACATTTCACACCTTCCATGCAGCAGGTCCTCCTCCTTTTCCTTGCCAGTAGGTTTTGATCCCGTTTCTTAACGACTCAGGGAAAAGACAGCGGTACCCAGAGTTGGGCAGGTGAGCGTGCGGGAGCGTGCTTTTGCTGCTAACGCGATGGATGCACCCTTCCTGCAGCCACCTGCATGGTCCTGAGAGCAAAAGTGGGTCCTGTAGATAGCTAAAGGACAGCATATGAGTCAAAACCCTTAAATGTCTTTCACACACAGCATAAAAAAGACCCAGCATTTTAGTGTCTGCCATGAAATGTATTGTCTTCCAATAAGCTTAAAATGCTTTGGTTTACAAAACAACCACTTTCTCTTTTTTTTTTTTATTTTTCCTTCTCCTCTTCTGGAAATTGCCCAGTAGTTTGTGCGTTTTTTTGTTTTTGTTGGTTGTGATTTATTTTTTTTTTTACAATAACACCCTTAAAACATAAAGAAAAGGACATTTCTCTGGACAAATATCTATTTTTCTGTAAAATGGCTTTTATAGAAAGTATTTAGCTGGAGCTATAATTTAGTGATTTCTCATTTCTAAGTACAACTTACCCCTCTTCTTTTTCTTTATCTTCTCTCCCCAGCCTCCCCAGAAGCTGCTGGGAATCCATCCTGCAGATCCTGTGATGCTATCAGCTGCATTTACGAGAAGTCAGGTAAATATATTTGCCATTTTCATTCTCAGTTTAATTTTATCCCCGCTTGCATTAATATGAGCAGTTCTCTTTATCTGGGAGTGGGAGGAAGAAACTAAGAAAAGAAGAAATAAAAATCCATACCGCCCCCCCCCCCCCAGCTAAACAGGAGCACTACCTTCTCCTCTCATTGTCTCCTGTTTTCCTGGTACATATCCAGGAGAGATTTCAACAAAGCAGAGGAGATCCGCTGTGTACCCAGCTGAAAAGCGGGAAGGCAGGGAAGGAAATGAGGTGGAGAGAAAGCTGGAAAGAAAGCAAAGTGAAGGGAGGGGAGAGGAAACGACTATTAAAAGTGAGAAGAAAGAGTGCAGAGAAGGATAGGATGAGGAAAAAAAAATCACTGTAAGGTCTCAAGAGGAGCCCCAAAGAGAGAGGGAATGATCTTGCCCAGGTGTCTGAGAAAAGACTGGAGAAAACATTGGAGGAAACACAACACTTTCCTTGTGCTTTGGCTCGGGACTGCGTGGTTGAGGGTGAGAAGGCATCTGAGAAAGTCACAGGCAGAAAGCAGTCAGGAAGAGAGGACGGGAGGCTCAGGGACTGCAGCCCAGCACGGCACGGGGAGGCAGAGCGGTACCCATCAGGAGGGCTGGTGGAGCCGCACTGGTGCTCTGAAAGGGGAGGAAGGCCACTGAACATGGGGCAGGGGCATGCCCTGCTCCCCGTCACACACTGCTTTTTAAAGTTCATGTAGTACAGCCCACGAGACTGTAACTGGTGAGTTTTCGCCCTCTCACTGTTCAGCTGATTTCTGATTTCCCATAACAAATGTCTACAGTGGTGGTACAGCTGCTAGAGGGGTTGGAGGAGGGCAGGGCAGCAAGGGGAGTCCTGCTGCTGTGCTGAACTGCTGCTCATTGGGAAACGCTGGGAAAAACTCTGCATCCTGATGTCTGTTACGTGCCTCTGGATAACGTAACTCCCAGAGGTTTTTCAGAGAAGAAAGAGATTGTCTCTCTTGTCCTGTGCTGTCTCATGGTGGATTGATGACGCAGCACCAGCTGGGCACTGGGAACAATTTTGTGACTGTCTGCTGAGCAGCTAAGGGACTCCAGCCATTTGTGTTGACTGATGATCTCAATTTTCAGAGCCATATTCCTGCATGCCCCAAGATTGCTGCCCATCTTGCTAAGGGTTCCTTGTTTTGCTCTGATCCCATCTGCCACCTGTTACCCGACTGCACTTCTGACTGCACCCCTGGGTGGCAGTCTCCGGTGGGGATAAACCCCATGCCTGATGGTCAAACAGATGTCCTTTTGCCAGCCTTCACCACAGCATTCGCCACAGGACACGCTGCAAGAGCCATCCTGCATGCCAGGCACCCCATGGACGGGGCAGCGGGGCTGCAGCCTGGGAGCAGGTCCTGGGGCTTGTGTGAGCTCAGGTAGAAACAGCCTGTGTTTTGAGTTGCTGAGGCTTCTGGTTGAGTCTCCAGCATTTTATCTGAGGTGGTGTCCACGACATGAACAGAATGGGGCCTTGGCCGGGACCCCGAGTTGCAGTTGCAATATTAATGATAACTGCAGGGAGCATGGACTCTCTGGCTCCTTTTCCAGCCTGGAAGTGCATGGAGAATTCAAGGCAGCTGACCTGGCACTGCAGTTGTCCCAGTGCTGCCATGCTGCTCTCCTGACTGGGACGAGGGGATTTGACAACGAAAGTGCTTATTATTTTTCATTTTTATTGCAGCTGTAACTTCTTCACAGGTTAGTACAGTCTCATTTTGGGGTCTGGAGATTAGCTCTGATCTGGTCGATATCAACTTGCCATTTTCTCTGCCAATGACACTTCCTTAATGCCTCTGAGAGATACCGGCCACGGGGTCGCCTCCCTGCCGAGCAGCCTATGGAGAGCTTTGTGCTTCCTCAGTCTGAAAATTAAACGTTTGGATGCGGGTAGCTGTTCTGCTGACAGTTTCTGTTAATGATGAAGAATTACCTATTATGCCAGCGTTGGGTGGCTTTGACAATTCTATTACATATTACTAATAGTGCTATTAATGTATGGCAGCTTATCCTCGTCATTTGTATGTGTGTGTGCGCTCATACATGTGCGGGTGTATGCGGATGCCCAGTGGGAGCTGGGGACGGAGACAACAAATCTGTTGGCAGAATGCAGCAGCCACTGCTGCCACCTCTCCCTGCCTCGTGCGGGGAGACCACACCGACAGTGGCAGCCAGTCTGGCAGGAGAAGACCTGGCTCTGCCTGTCCTGGGAGCACAAGTGGGAGGGAAGTCGACTGATGGGCAAGATGCTGATGCCTGGTACTGTAGCATCCTCCTCTACTGTGTAGTCTGTCTGTGACTTGGGAAACTGTCCCTCCTATTGTTCGTCATCACTTTAATTGTGCTCCTCTTCATTCTCTCCTGGACTTTGCACTTTAGCCTGCAGCCAAACGATTTGATTTCTGGAACCTGCCTATGTGTTAGACCTCCTCTCAGGCACAGTCTAAAGCAGTGGTACAGGGCTGACAAAATCATGGAGGGTGGAACTGCTTTACTCTCCCATGTCCTCAGCAGCCATTTAGCTCATAGGATTAAAAAATTAAACAAAATTCTTGCAGTGCTATCATAATGTAGAAGACATGGATATGACACACATGTAACCAGTGCAAAACTGATCCCCATTTCAAGGTTCCCTGGAGATCATACACTTGCAGCCTTGAGGGGAAGTGGGACATGGGATTAGGGGGACCGTAAACCACAACAATTGTGTTTTGTGTCAGTTCCCACAGGGAATGTAGGGACATAATTAATCTCCTCTCAGGCACTGAATGTGCAGGGACAGGTGGCTTGGCCACCCCAGAGGCAGCTGCCCTGCTCGCCTCCTGCAGTGCAGTGGCACGGGGCAGCTCCTGCCCAGCAGGTCAGTAGGGTACCACCAGCCCTGAGAAGAAGGGAGAATGGCTGCTTTGGTTTTGTTTATCTAAGGCAGGGAGAGAGCTTGCAGCAGCCCTGCCTCTAAGCCCTCTTACTGACTGGCGTCTTTGAACACCTGTTGAGGCAAACACCAGAAGTGCGTGTGTCCGTGTGTCCACGCTTCTCGCCCCTCCAGTATCTGGAGAGTCTAATGTATTTAGATTTATCCCAGCAAGAGGGAGAAAAGGTGGAATATGTCTGCTGTCCCCAGAGCACTTTGTTTATATTCAGACCCCCTTGTTTTCCTTTGTATCTGCCTAATTTGCAAGATGTTTAAGAGCAAAACTCTCCCATGCAGTGCTTTCTGTGATACTGAGCAGCACCAGGGTATTCCAGTCCTGGCCAGCACCTCTGGCGTTTCTACACTGCAGTATGAACCCTAACGTCTATACTTTGCCTTGTTGTCTTCTGCTGATGCGGGAGCAGGACTCCTCTGCAGCGCAGTACCAGCAGACTTGTGAGATGCAGCTGCTGTCGCAGGCTGTCTCCTGGGCTCCAGCACTTGCTGGGGTCATCACAGTCCTACAGAGGCCAAGGACACAGCCTTCGCTTGATCTCCTGGTCTCTCTTCGCATCTCTCTTACAAGGAACGTTCTCCGGCTGTCTTGTGCAGTGCTGGGAGTAGATGTGAACATGTCAGGCCACTTAGCTCTAGCCTGGCCCATTCTTTTAATGTCAGTGGGACAGAATAGGATGAGAATTTCACTCTCTTTTCCCCCAGGATTTGTCTCATCCTGAAATACATGGGAAGATGTTTATGAAGCTTCTGAAAAAAATACCTCCCTCTCTTGTTTTTTTCCTTCCCACTGTTTTGATCTTAAACCATCTGCAGAAGAAATATGTTTAGAAATACCTTGTGCATCAGTGCAGGTGAATTTTTCTGTGTCTTGAAAAATGGAACAATACTTTCTTACAGCTATTGATTGTCATTCCACATCTATGCTGTCCTCCTAACTTCAAATCAATTTGTGCTTTACCAAGCTCTTTGATGTCATCTTATGACAGAACGCTAACTTTTCCCCTTAAAGGCTATTTATCTCTGTCTCTTTGTAAGGTCAGTGAAAACCACTGTACTCTGGACCCTAAAAGTAATACATCTAGTGGAGGAAATGATGAGGTAGTATTATGTCTGGCAGTCTTTTTAAACAAGTCCTCAGAAACATCAAGAAAAACATGATAGTCTTGGACAGGGAGGGGGAAATTGAGGATGTTGCAAGAGTCAAGTTTGAAAGCAATCAAGGGAAAGCTCGGACTTTACATTCTGGAAATGTCCCCTCTTCCTGAATCTATTTACAGATATTTTCTGCTGCTACCAAGGGGGAAAAAATTAATAATAATCCAAGCAGGCTCCCAGGTGGCGGATGGCCATGAGTCTGAATTGGAAGGATAATTTATCTCCTCCGCCACTTTGAAGCCTTCTAGCCTGGGGGAGATCCCTTGTCTAATGAAATTAATTGAATGCATCTGCAGTCTGGGTACTTCATGTGAATTTCAGTTTTTACCTCAGTTAGAAGTTGCCAGGTATCCACTCACCTCCCCAGTGCCAGCATAGCATGCGTCACGCACTGCTCAGTCTCACACAGAATAAAATCTCAAGTACAGACACAGCATCCCGCTGTCTCTACCACTCTTTGTCTAGGCTGCCACTAAACTGCATGCACTGTGTGCAGTCAAATGATCAAATGCAGTTAGAAAAAGTTATAGAAGAAATTGTCACAGGCTATTTTTTAAGCACAGAGCGATAACGTCACAGAAAACTTCTGAACAGCCGATTGCCAGAAGGTAGGAGAGTGTAAGTGGGAGAGGGTCACTCTATTTTAATCCTCTTCTTATGCTGTTCACCTCCGTGTTAGTTATTGACAGTTATTAGAGACAAGACACTGGAGCAGTTTCATCTTTGGCCTGACTTAGAATAGCCTTTTCTGCACCTGCTGCTGGCTCAGGACAGTCTAAAACTCTCGGTGGAAATGATATATCAGACATAAATCTCTGATGCCCAATTAAAGTATCCCATGCTCCTTTCCCGAATAAACTTACAACTTGCAGATCAATCAGACCCTGAGAAAATGAGAAACTAAGCTGCAGGCATCCACACGGTCGTGGCTGCTTGTGTGGGAGCAAAGCACTGGATCACTGTGGGAACACCCTTGCCTGGGTGGGAGCGGCTGGGCGCAGTGGGCAAGATAAACAAGGTGGTCAAAGAATTGGAGAAATCAGTACCGAGAGCAGTCCCACTTTAATGTAGGTCTGACGGGGAATGATGCAGCATTTAGTTGACCAAGAGGAAATGGGGGAAATTGGTGACAGGCAGCGTAAGTTACCACGGATGGCTAGACACTGTAAGTGGGATGGGTGTTATTTCTTCCTTTTTCTCCCGCTACAAGTCCACAAGAATGCCAGAGTCTTTTGAATATGCTTACATTTGTTTTCTGTTCGTTTTTTTCTGCAACCTTCTTTTCCCTTCCCCCACCAAGCTGCATTCAATTTCTATGCTTTTCCTTTGGAGCGGATTATCTGATTTTATACAGATTTAGTTGTACATGACTCTGACATCGCATAAAAGTGCCAGCAATATGACAGTGGTTTGCGTAGGCATGAATGCTGTTTTATGTGGATAGCCAGCAGCCCGGCTTCATCTTGAATAGATGCAGATTTGTTATGTATAGGTTTGTGCTTATTTGCTGAATACTTATGCCCCCTCAGCTCTGGGAGCTTCCAGGAGGCAGTTGTGTTTGCATGACAATCTTGTTCCCAGGGAATAATAAAGTGCTTGTGCAGAAGCGCTGGCCCTTAGGCTGTCAGATGAGGGAGGTTCTTCTTTCCCCATGTAGGTTGCACTGAAATCGGTACTGAGAAAGCCAAACTTTGAGTAGCAAAAGCCTTATTTTTTTTGGCTCTATTTCATTATTTCTTTTTTAAAAGGGACCTCTAGGTCCCTTTTAAAACTCCTCTCCACTGGTGAAAAACAAAATGATATTGATAGCAGGCTTCTGTTAGCTTCAGTGGGAGTCTGATGCACTTCCATGCAGTGAGGTAGCTAGGTGAGTATCTGAGGCTGCACATGTCCTCCTTCTTCTGAGGCTTGGGGACACACACTCTTACTTTGCTCACTGTAGGAGGTACGACGCTGTTCTGCTGTGACCCTGCTATTCTGTAAAGATATGCGGCCCAATTCATGCATAGAAGTTTAGAAATCCCCTTCCCCTGCGTCATTTCTTTGCTTTGATGTTGGAGAGTGAACTGTGTCTTGGTCACGCATCGCAGGGCAGACTGTGACACAGAGAGACCCTCAGGATCCTTTGAAAGGGGAGCATGGCCACGGCAGGTCTTGGCAAGCAAAAGGTGGCCTTGAGTATGATGCATGCAAAAAAGCTCCCTGAAGGGAAGGTAACAAATGTTTCTTACTGAAGTAGCTCAGGAGTTCAGTTCGTTGGGCTTGAATATAAGTCCTGTGGGTTCCAGCTCAGGTCCAACGTTCATAAGTGCACCATGTTGCAGACATTATTTTTTCATTTAACAAATCTTTTCTCACCTGTCATTCCCTAGCCTGTTCCTTGTCCCAACAGGCACCACTATTAGAAGCAATTAAACAGCAGCCCTGTCTTCTGTTTCTGTATTCTGTAGCGCTCAAGTACTTAATCACAGAGCGGATCAATATGGATGCCTGTTCTGCCTGCACTGCTCTCCCTGGGTGAAGAGGCCATCAGCAGCAAGGGGCAGCAGACTGGTTTTTTTTTTAAAAGCTCACCAATTACTTGACATTTGGTAAAGGTCCAGGAAAATGTGACACACCCATCCCTCAAAAAAACCACCTCTTTCACCTTTTTTCTGTAAAAGAATATAAACAAGAGAAAGTGATGCAACACTTTCCCATTATGTGCTCCCTTGTTTAAAGCAAACATGCTCTTTCCCAGAAGATGTCTAAGCAAAAAAAGGCTTTTATAGCAGACATAAAAGGTGTGCCAATGCCCTCTGTAAATACAAGGGTGTTTGATCTGCCTGGGTCTACTGTGCAATGAGTGAGACAGTTTAATGACAAAAGACTACACCATCCTGGAGAACTTCCAGCTCCTAATCCCAAGGGGGAAACAGCAAGTCTACCTCAGCTCTGCCAGAGAAAGTGCGTGGAGGGAGGTGGTGTCGATCTCCCCTGTTGCTGCAGGGACGAGGGCCTGTAAGGAAAGGTTCGGGACAGATGATGTGGGAGTGGCAAGGGAAGGATCTACATATTTTTCTCTGGACAACTCATTTCAAAAGCTACCTTGGTCGTGCAGGAAAGGCATATGATCCAACATAGCAGGGAAACCAGCTCATGAGTTGGGGAGGGTGCTGAGTAGACTCAGATGTAGTAATGGTCACTGCACAACATGGGCTGAAGAGCATCAGCAGAGATGAAAGGAAGTGTTGGCAGGGTTTGCTGTTCATATACTGCTGGAGTCCTGCTTCCATAAGCAAAAACACTAAAGTCATTCCAGCAGAACTGTATTTCTCCTTGGTAAGTGGGATGAAGGCTGACTTAGCATGGAAGGTCTGATTTACATAGATCTGGCAGCTGAGCAGCCCATCCAATACCTGCAATCAAAACTGATGTATCAGAAAAAGAAAAAAAACCCAAACTTTAAAAAGACTCTTGTGGGACTCAAAATTCCTTTAGGAGAGGTGAAGTTTAATCAAACATTTCTCCAACTGCAGTTATGGCTGTTGGTGTTCCTGCCTGCCCAGGTAGAACTTATGGTGAATAAACCCTATGCACCTTTCATGGGAAGATAGAACAAGAATTTGACCTTGGTCAAACTGACTTCACTCTTTTCTCCTTAATTTTTTTCTGTTAGGTGAACTTCTAACATGACTGTTCTCACACAATCCTGTGTGTGCCTATACATGAGACTGGGGATGATGGTGGCAACTGTGTCAGGGGAGAGCCTCTGCTTTCCAGAAACACTCTGTAGCATGGTGATGCTGGAAACTTAATGCCTGTGAGCAATAAGCTGGCTTGGTTATAATAATCCTTCCTGGCAAACAGTGAGAGGTCTTCTGAGAAAGGTGTACAGTCAGGGCAGGAAAGCCAAGAGGTGAAGCCTTTGCTATGTTGGAGTCCTATGGTGGAGGACAGCCATGGGGCCGAGTGGCACTGCCAGGTGCCCCTGTTCCCCTATGTCTCCTCATACTCCTATTGTCCTCCCTGCTCTGCACCTTTTCAGGAGCCACGGAGCCGTTGTTTCAGTCCATGACACTCCTTAGCTAGGAGAATTTCCTGTGTTTCACTGCAACTAATTCATGGCTTTCCAGTGTCGCTGGAGCGGTGGATGGGTGGGAGCCTCTCTCTGAGTGAACAATGTGGGATGGCTAGGGCCTCTCCCTCTGCTCTGTCACAGCACCGGCTCATGCCCCTTCATCTGGTCTGCCAGGAGCCACGTTTTACCTCGTATGCAGGATATTCTCGCTGACCCACACCTATATAATCCCCTCACCGGGTGACTGCAGTGAGCGTGCTTCCAGCTCTCTGGGAACAGCGGAAGGGAGGTGTTTGTCTTGCTGTTTTGCCCAGGTGGCAAGAGCCCTCTGAGCTCCTCAGACTATGCAGATGGTCAGTTCAGGTGATGATTTTTGTCTACGTGTATTTTTATGCTTTGGCTTCTAGGTACCTGAAGATTTCAGTAGTCAGAGTGACAGGGCTTCAGAAGCTGTTCTCTGGATCGTGCATTCTCCTGCATCTTGAACTATCTGGATTTGATCATCTGCAAGGATATTTGCAATGGATATCTTGCATACCTGTGACCTGAATGGGTATCCAGTTTGATTTTGAAGAGATTTCTCTTGGGAACTGAAATTTGTTTCCTATGGCACCAACTTTGTCTGGTGCAAGTGTCTCCTAGCTGCCATTTAGGAGTCATGTTGCACTGTTTATTACCCAGAGTTTAAAGAAAAGTTGCTTTAGCTGAACAGCAAGGGAACAGCAGAGATCTGTGAACCTTGCTGCCTGCAGTCCCCCTGTTCCTTGCTCAGCAGTGAGATGGTCCAACAGAAGCAGCCCCCACCAAACGCCACGTCGTGAGTCACCATATGGAGCCAGCGGGAAGCTGTGCCACAGCTGCTGGCAGCCGCAGCCTTCAGGAGAGAGCCATCTCATGGCAAATGATGATGAGACAGGGTCAGGGCGTGCATCATTTTTGTAACGTCTCTTGGTACTTTCCAGCTTTCCAGCAGCCAGGAAAACAAATTGCCTCTGGGCACAGCAAAGGTCAGGGTTGCCGTCAGCTAAGAGAAATCGCTGGCAGTAGTAGTACCGTCGACATTTCCCTCTGCAGCAGCTGCTATCAGCACAAGGTGTTTTCATTACCTCTGGGCTGGGCTTGCGTGGGATCATTTTGTATTTCATTTCAGTGAGAGGCACTACTCACCATTCGTATTCCTGGTGAGCCGCTCCCCACAGTGCAGCAAGGACAGGGGAAGAGAGGCTCAGAGAGATAGCGTGCAATACAGTGGGGTGTTGGAAGAGGCCAGATGTGCCATTGCTCGCAGGGTGGCAGGAGGGAAAACCAGCTGGTTCCAACAACCCTTTAACTCTACAGGTGTCCCTCTCACTGGTGCAACCCAGAGGAGTTAACATCTCAGAGTAGGTGTTCACATTGCAACTTCTCTGATGGGAAAGCTGACTTAGTAGGTGCCCCTGACCCTTTTTCCTCTGCACTGCTCCCTATTTCTCCTTTTCCCAATTGCCTTTTATTGCCATTATGGTTTTGGTTTTAAGCTTTGGGTTTAAACATCCCTCATTCCTCGGGCTTATTACTGGTGCGTGCCAGATGCATTGAAATGTCAATAAACAATCCTACAACACTGCTGGCTGCTGCCTCCTCCTCTGGTCTTGCCAACTTAAACTGATGTGTCGACCAAGGAACATGGAATCTACTTCACGGGTCAGACAACTGTTTGTCCCCAAAGGCAGCCTCTATTCAGTACTAGGTATATAACTCATAACACTGCTGCTTCTCCAGAGAACCAGAGCAGAAAGGCAGGAACCTGGATGATAGGATGAGGGGCTTGAAAAATGGGGTGCAAGCCTAACCTATTCTTCAGTTCTTGGCAGAAAGAGCAGCAGCAGAAGCCGTGCAGGGGAAGAGGAGGGCTCTGGGGCTGGTAAGCCAGCTGCCAGAGTAAATTTTCATCTCACCTGCTTTGTCACCAACATACTGGCTTTAACATCTCGAAACATGGACCATACTCTCAGCAAGGGTAGCTCAAAATCTTTCTGTGGCTGCGAAATGCGGAGTTGAGAGACATGAGCTGTTCCTCGTTTTCCTGTGGACTTGATAGTTAGGCTTCAATGAATGATTTAGTTGAATGACTTAGTGTGTTGTGCAGTGATTTGCAACAGGAACTGATGTCTGAGCAGGTAGCTTGCTGTCTGACTTAAATAAGTACGCAAAATGCAGGGCTGGCATTAGCCCCCACAATCCTTACCACTTTGGAAAGTGGCTATCTGTGGGTACAAGCTGGATAACTGCAAACCTGTGATACTCTGTGCAATGAGATCTCTTTTCACCTGCTATTTGGGAACACACTTTCCCTGTTATACTGAAGTTTGGGGCTCCCCTAATGTCAAATAAGAATGCCTTGCCTAATAAAATAGCCCAATGCCTTACAATTGTGTATTTAGCATCTATCTGAAGCATGACATCCAAAAAACCTTATTTGCATTTCTCCTTGCATCATCTTCCCTCCTTTCCTGACATAGTCCCTTACCTGCCCTCACTGCTGTGCTTTCTTTCAAGTCATTTCTTCTGATCTCTCCACCAACTAATTAGAGAAACAACCCTGAGAGGCATCATGGATCTCAGCTATGTATTACAGCCGTGTACATTTGCTTTGACATTCAGACAGCCTCGATTTCTCCCTGCCTGCAATGGGGATCAGTGAGCTGGAGAAGAGGAAATTGTTTGCATTATGCAGCCGTGACAGTGAAGCAGCGTGAGCCTCGTGCTGCAGTGGGAAGCGCTTTATGATTTGATGTAATGTCTGGAGGAATGGTAGGCTGGTTAGGTAGCAGCAGGCAGGGAAGCTGAATTTTGGCATTGGAAAAGGTGATCCTGGAGTGTGTGTGTGTGGAGGGTGTGAAGCCTGAGCCCTGTCCCATGAGACTGTGCTTTGAAAGGGGTCAAGCAGTGTGTGAGCTGGTTTAACCAGCAGCCATCTAAACTGTGGCGATGAAAACACAAACCCCCTAGTCGAGGACAAGAGGGGATATCCGTAATTGCACATAATCACATCCATTTGAGTAAAACTCTTTGGTCTGTTTTATTTGACGAATGTTCATAATCGCCCCATTTGGATGTAGAAGCTATGAAATTGTTTCTTAACTATGCTCATCATTCACCTGTCATTAAGAACCTCATGAAGACAGCATTACGGCTACATTTGTAGATAAAAGCTACATAGGCACGCGCAATCATACCTATGGTTGGAGAATAGTAACAGGGTTACAAAAGCAGGCATTCGAAAAGGAAGAAATGCCCGAATTAACACTGCCTAGGCAACTTCCTTTAGTGGTTTGTGCACCTGTGCTCTGGTAGTCTTTAATTACATTATCTTGTATGTTTTATGCCTCCTTTCAGGGCTCAGGATACACAGCGTCCATTTAATGAGCAGCTGTTCAGTATTTTGTTTTACCATCACCGATGAGGACACATCCCCTTTCCTTATCAGTGGGAGCTAATGAAACCCAGCTCTGAGGACAGCATGAATCATTTCCACTTGTTTTTTTCTGCAGTGCTTGCCACTGATGGATCTGAACACTTCCCCCTTTAATTTGTCTTCAGATGACGTGGTACATTGAACTGGGGTGCTGTTTTCCAGTCTTTGGAGCAAGGGAGCTGAGGGAAGAAGAAAGTTGAAAGGGGCTGTTAGTTTTGGATGCCCATATGTGATATTGAGAAAAACCTTGTAATGTGAGAAAACCTGCGTTCACAGTGCGGCACCACTGTTGTCTGCAGCTGCTTTTTGTGTGCTTCTGACAACCAGATCCCCAGATAACATATCAAGGAGCCAGAAAATAGACACATGAATAAAGATTACTTTGAGTGTGCAACGTTCAACACCCTTTCGTGTTTGCAATCGCTGTCTTCATTCTCTGCAAATATTTCAACTTTAAAAAAAAAAAAAAAAAGAGGCAAGACTCTACAATAAAAAGTAAGAATGAAATAGCATACGAGACCTTGTAAAAAATCCTTCGGGAGTTGAAAAAATCAAATTAAATTAGTCAGCTAGGGACTGTATTGTAATTGCATGAAAACTTTGCATAGTCATCTTATAGCCAAACATTTATGTCTTTTGCACGCTTTTGCTGAATTTGAAAGCACAAGAACGTTCTTTGCAAGTGGGTGTGCACATGTGCCTGAACGTATGTGTGCCATTTCCTAAATTTAAAACAAAGTATCTGAAAACGAGATTTCCATCACACAGCAATACAGGACTGGGTACGAACCATCACAGGGTTTTGAACATTTCAGTTGCACAGCATGGACCTCCGCCCCCTGAGTTAAAGGACTGTCTGATAGCAGAAGAAGATTGTCATCATCAGCTTTAATTCTCTGTAGGGCGAGAAGAGACACTCGCTTGCCAACATCTATTCACAGATTCTTGCCCTCGACAGAAGACTAGTGACAGTCGGGAGCATGGGCTCCTCTTTGGGGTTCTCAAGGTCGAGTGTTCTGCTGGATGCAAACTCTTCTGCCAGTGAAGGACAGAATTTGTTGCATCTGCTTTGTCTGCTCTGGCAGGAAAAAGGAAAGAAAGCCAAAAAAAGCCAATAGGAAGGAGAGAAAATACATGAGTGTTCAACAGGAATTCTAAGTGCAGCTGAACATGGCAAGGGATCTGTCGTTTCAACTTGTTTATTCTCTGTGTGGGACTTGCTGAATATTTGTCAAAAACATACTGTTCTGGAGATTTTATTTAAATACTTATTGTTGCAGGCTTGAATGTTAGTTTTATATAGAGAAGAAGTCCCAGGGTAGACTGATATATTCATGAACTAGTTATAATCAAATGCACACAGGAAAAAATACAGCGACCCCTCAGAAAAACTGTATGAAGCTGATATGCAGAATTGATTTGAAAAGTTTTTTTGTTTTACTTATTTTTGATTATACTTGACAGTGAATTAGAGAATCCACTGAAGCGCATGTTATGATGCAAGGGGAGTCTGAAAACCTGTGGTTCCAGTTCTGCTTTTCAGTCCTTGCCAGTGAAATGGGGAGCGGGCCCTGCATCTTGATGAAAACATTCAGGAGTATTCAACAATGAAGTGTTCGTGAGTGAGCTTTTCAAATCGTCTAATCTGTTCATCAAGTGAAACAGAAGTTGCCAGACTTTGTCAGGCCTATGTTATTAGTATACTACATGGTTTTCATGGGTGCTAGATATTTTCAAGGGAAAAGCAGAAGCCTCACAGAGGACAATTCTGGAATCACTTTTCTTCCTTTTGCTTGTCCCCTTTGTGTGACTCAGTTATTATTTTTTATTATTATCTCAGGTTGGAGACTACTTAGTTCTCTACAGAAGTAATGGCAACTGGAGCTGAAAGTGTAGTTATGGAGATGGAAAGATGGAAGGAAGCATGAAAAAGTGAGGGAGGACATGGACACAAGCAGTGGGACTTTCTGGTCACATTGTCCTTCATGGCGCCATCCTGCTGGCTCCTGTAGGAGTGCTGGTTATCTTCCAGGAGGTATCACTGAAGAAGCACATTTGACCAAGACGATGGCTGCTCCTTAGAGGACATACACACAAAGGTGGGGAAACAAGGACAAGGCGTGGTTGCAAGGAGTGTGCATGATCAAATCACCGAGATGGCATTGCAAATAAGAGAAGTATGATAAATGAGAAAGGGACTGAGACAGTACATGACAGGAGGCTTAAGCAGAAATGCAAGTAGGGGCTCTTTATTTGTTTGTATCTTGACTTCATTACGGAAAACTGTGTTGCCTACAGACATGAGGATAGCATTGTTTGATGCCAAGAGGTTTGCTGCGTGGTATTAAATAAATCATCTTCCTGTCGTATGATGAGTTCTCAGGTGGTTTTTTGCCTGTGGTCACTTAAGTTCTTCTTGTGAACAGCTGACTCCGTTGCAACACACCAGGTTTGTCTTCCTGTTTACTCCATCTTCACCCTGTCTCAGCTGTTTGAGACTTAAATTATTTCCTCGTTTGTGAATCTGATTATGTATCTTCTGTTTTCTGGAGATATGCTTATTGTGGAAAGCAAAACTGCAAAGAAAATTTTTTTCAAGGGAGCCACCACAAGTCTCCAGGAACCATTTAGTGTTTCGTGCAGTGACTTTGCCTCGTACAAGGAGTCATCTCTTTTGGTTGCTCTATAAGCAGTCTGGACAAGCGGGAAGAAGAGGACTACTGGGCCACCAGTAATGAATACGATGCCACAGAACAGAAGACCTTGAATCTCAATGGGATTGTGAGGTTTGCTCATTTTCAGCTAGAGAGTTTTGAAGTTTGGTTAGAAAGAGCATCCAAAGCCTCCTTTGTGCTTTACAACAAGCTTGACAACCACAGCTGGCTACCGAGCTTACCCTGGCTTCAAGCACGTGGTGAGGTAACCTCAGGGAAGTCACGGCTTTCTGTGTGTCTAGCTGAGGTTCTCTGAGTGCCACTGTACTGCTGCATTGGGTTCAGACCACCAGTTTTTGAATCTCTAGTATGAATGAAGTTTCATGTGTTTGTACCGTGTCGAATCTGAGTCTTGCAGAGGTGGATTTTGCAGAAGTTGCCTACTGTATCCTAGACCTGACAAAACTGGTGAACTGTTGACAAAGAAGAGTTTGCTTAACAAATTACAGTGAGCTGCTCTGGACACATCAAACGTAAAGAAAGAAAATGCTGCATTTTCATACACATATTTCAGTCAACTTCCACTTCTTTAAAACACTAGTACTTGAAATAAATCCTCAGGTAACCCTTATCTGCAGATGAATTGCACCTTTTGAAAAAAGGCACGATAAAACAGTCTGAGGTCAAGAAATCACAGAAAAGGGAAGAGGCTATGGGTGAACTTTGGGGTAAACTTCCCAAGTGTTTCCTCCACGTGTACATAACCCACAATGATGATGAATCATGGGGAGAAGAATCTTCTCTCTATGATTTTAATGACAGTTACTGGATATGCATATGAAAATACAGGTGCGCATTTGAAGCAGCATTGGTCTCATTTTCAATTTTACTTTGAGTTGAGATTTTTCCCTTTTTTCTGTTATCTGTTCCTCCCCAGCCTAGCTCTGAAATACACATTTTGGGAAGTTCTGTATGGGATGCCTATCTCAGCTTGAGCAGGACTCATTAATCTTCTGTGGCACTGAACTGAAAGGATTAATGAAAACCCCTCTTCTGTATCTGTAGTTATTTTGGCCATTTTTATTTCTAATTTCCAGTTTGAATTAATACTAATAAAACCCTTGGAACTCACCACCCGCCGCCTAATTAATTAATGATAATTTTCCAGGAACTGGATTGCTCCATGGATTAATTTTTAAATCACTAGTGAGCTTATTGGGAGTCTTGTCATCAGCAGGATGCCTCTCCAAGCCACAGCTCCTGGAGACAAGCCATTATATGAGAGTCTCTGCTCTCCTTAAAAATAAAATAAAACAAAAATTAAAGTCTGAAATTCTCAGGTTGTAACAGTAATCCTGAAAATCTGACACAGCCATGTGCTAATTCTCACAGTTCAGGAGGGCGACAAAAAGAGACCAACATTGTTTCATAACTCTCATTGCTTTTACATTTGCGATTCTTGGGTATTTGACTTCTGATTTTTGAGTTCCTCAAACTGGCACCCTCAAGATTCATTCAACACTTTGGTCATGGTGCTTTTCCAAGCTAGGCTGCTAATGTCCTGTGCAAAAGGACATTAGGCAAAGCAAAAAGGAATAGAAGATCTCGGTCCAAGTCTTAACCACAAGGTATCCATTTATACTGTTTAACCCAGGAGCTTCAGGAAGATTGTATTTGCATTGCAAAGGCAGCAAGTTCTAACTATTTACAGGGTAGGGGGGGAAAAGAAAAAAAAAAAGAACAAAAAGGACACTTTTTGTACAAATTGGATCGTGCTCAAACCAAAATCAGGAGTGATAATTTGATTTGTGCCAGCCGAGAAACGTATTCTTGACCCTCACTGCAGTCAGTCCAACTCTTCCCCCTTGCACTAAGCAAAGAAATTCTATTACAAGGAGTGGTTATTAAACCTGATATTTCAAAAAAAGCTGGCTTTTCTACCTAGTAACAGCACCTATATATTTTCAAAAGTGGCATACTTCAAGGTTAAACACTGACTATGATTTTACAAAAGCTTGTATGACGGTGACAGCTTTGTGTGCAAACATTTGCAGTTAATTGCAGGAAATCTGAGTATAGTGTCAAGGCTAAAGAAACAGGTAGAAGTGATTTACACTTCAAAGATTTCCCAATAAACATCAATTCAAAGCCTCTTACTCTTGATTCCACTGTAGCTTATATAGGTATAAACCGGGAGTAATTTTATTGAGGGCATGAACTGTATGAGGCTGAAATGGCACAAAGATGGCTTTGCTTTAGTAGAAGCCTTACTGGGACTCTTTATGACTGGAAATAAACCATTCCACTTAGTGGCTAACACTGAAACCTGTGCCAACGTGTTTGTATTTATTTGAAGACGCCCCTTCAAACACTTATGCCTTTGTGGAGACAATCTGACCTTATGTATGATTGGGATAAGGATTTTTGGAACAGGCATGAGAATACCAACTTCCTCTGTAGAGGAAGTTCTGGTGGGGAGAATGTCAAGTGTCCACTTAGTATTCTTGTTACTAAATTAAGCAAAGACAACTGTCAGCTGAAGTGAAAACAGAATTGAATGCAAAATGTAAAATTAAGTGTAAAACATTCTCTTGAAATGAAATCAAACTCTAAAATGTGGGGGCTGCGAGTCGATGGGTGTTCATGTTTTAGAGGATCACATCAAGATCCGTAAGCTGCAAAGCATTAACTCGAATACAGAAATTTTTACTTACTAACTGTTGCAATGATCTGAATACCAAGGGCATGACAGTGGTGTAGGGAAAAGGGGAAGCAGAGACACACTGCCTTGAAGGGGGTACTTCAGCTGTTCAAAGAGTTCAGAGATCCCAACATGGGGTGACTCCTCCTTCCCTTCTTCCAAGGCATTTGAGCGGATTACTAGCGGGCAATTCATCTGCAGGCTGCTGCTCTTTATTGCCTAAGAAGTTGCCTTTCACTCTCTTGTGTGTATAGCATGTTTGTGGAGCAAGTCAAGTTAGGCGTTCTCTGTGGTGACGTTGATATTTCAGAGTAGGATATTATGATCTGACCTTGTCATTCAGATTCAGGGAAAACATTGGAGTGTGAGTTTTTCTTTTTAAGATCAGAAGTGTGTTCCTGAACAGTGTATGCACGAGGTTAGTCTTTCATTATTGGACGGGTAAACACTGATATTTTTGTTTGCAAATGCAGTAATTGAGTGAGCCTGACATTTCTTTTAGGATGCTTCTTGAAAGACAACATTTGCAGGTGCCTCAGAAGAGCGTGGTGTGTGGGGAGAGATTTTGAGTGGACTTTAAAACTACATGGTATAATAAAAAAAATTTTAAATGCGCACACACACACACTATTAACATCTAGAGACTATCTGTAATACCTACTAGATTGCAACTGCGCCTGAGCAAAGGAGACAAAGAAATTCTGATTTTCCCTTCCTAATAGTACTACTGCAACAAAATGGGAGTCTGGATGGCAGGGATAAATCTTGTTTTATTGTATAATTCGATCAATTTAACCTGATGGATAGTTCAGTTGATGAGTCTTCTGCTAGTTACCACAGGTGATTCATCCAGTGTAAGTTCAAAATATTTTGGGAAGCTGTGAGCCCATTATTTTTTTCTGAATTACACCTGGGTCATTTTGTCTGATTGTTTCAGAGACAGCTGATCACCCAGTAGTCTCATGTGTCAGGGAAATACCTTATCTTCTCTTTGAGGTACAACCTCATTGCTCATGATCCATGGCAAGGTGGGGGGATGTCAATTGAGAGGACGGGCACAGCTTTGGAAACATTATGATGATAGCGCAGCTTCTTTTACCCCTCAGATTACCCATGACATTTCATTTAAAACTGAAGGTGCCATAAAAGAGGAAATCCCCGGCAACAGTAGTAGTGATAAATACACAGGACAAGCCTTATAACAGAAAGATTTTTACAGTTAATCTTGAGAACAAGAGAGCTATGGGCATGGTGCCCCTCTTGGAGGAGAGAGGAAGGAAGGGGGAGGCTCCCAGGACCTCTGCTCCTACCGCTGTTTGTGCTCCTGCCTGGAAGCGGAGCCCTCCTGAGGCACCGCCAAGATTACAGATGCCTCTGCTTCTTGTTGCACCACTATGAGAGCGGTGATCCCACCAGCGCAAGGAACCTAAGGAGGTGCAGGGTGAGTTCATGAATAAAAGCCCTCCAAGGGGGGCTGTGGAGCTTAGGGCTGATTGCAAGGATGATGCCTTCTTGGAGAGGAAAAGGGGGTAACCAGAGACTGCTGTGGCAGTGGTGCTGCCATCCGACAGGTGTGATAGCAAAATGAAGTTGTGACTGGCCGAGTACCAGATTTCACTTTTTATTAATATTGTACATAACGCAGATTATTTTCAAGCTGCAAGCTGATTAATCATATTCTCCTCTTACTTAAAATTTCACCTATAGTTTTCAAACAAAATGGTTATCCTTACTTCTTCCTCTGAAAACGTGCCAGTGCATAATGCTTTTTGTACAGCAAATTGGCCGAGGCAGCTGCATTTTTATGCAGATGTAGAACTCTCACATCTACATTCAGCCTGTCAGTCAGCATGAGCCGGTGCAATCTGATTTACCTTCCCTGGGACTCTGGTCTCCAGCCATTGTATTGCCTCCGAAGACTTCAGGCCAACAGGTTTTCTTTTCAAGCCCTTCATTAAAATTCACCTCTTCCCAGGTTCCTGCAGATCCTGCTCCCTTGCCAGAGAGACACTCGGAGGTGAATGACACCACTGTGTTACTGCTCAGTAGAATAGAAACAAGACGTAGACTCATCCTGCCAACCAGGGCATTTCAGAGAGCTCTCGCTCTGATACACTCGCCACGTCCTCCAGCCACCCTTTGGTAACCCCAACCTGTGG
Organism: Larus michahellis; assembly: GCF_964199755.1. Taxonomy (NCBI): domain Eukaryota; kingdom Metazoa; phylum Chordata; class Aves; order Charadriiformes; family Laridae; genus Larus; species Larus michahellis. The sequence continues at coordinate 36,551,527 of NC_133898.1, forward strand.
TGCTGCTCGTGTGGAAACAGCACTATACTAGATATTGACAGATGCCTTCAGGACTCAAGGCTCTTCTCTCATCTCTGCTTCTCTGTGAAGCAAATGGTTCAATTTCTGCTCTGTTAACTAAAAGTACATATGCTACTGCACACGCAGGTTTGTTGCCGTTGCTCTGTTTGCGGTGCAAAGTTAGATTCGGGATTACTGCAACATCTTCTATACTGTTGATGCAGCAGAGCAAAACCTGCCTGTCTCCTTTATTGTAGAATAGAGACAATAACATGTAAGGTTGAAGGGACTTTTTGAACATGAGCAAACACAGGACTGGAGCAAACATGTGCCCTGTTACTGACTCCTCAGAAGGTCTTGAGAAAGTCACCTAATCTACATCTGCTCCTCCCCTGTCTACATACGGAGACTGCATCAGTTCTGTCCCTAAAGGGCGAGCAGTGTGTGCTAATTAATGAATATTTGTAAAGTGTTTTGAAAAGGAAACCTGCTACATCTTATAATTACCTGATACAAGCCAGATCCCAGGGGAGCGCTCCAGATGGCTGGTGCTCCATCCTTCACCCCTGCTGCTGAGGCCGGCACAGGGAGTGATGCCGTGCTCCTCCAATGGAGCAGATGGGGAGCCCCTGGGGGATGCGCATGGTGTTTTCTTGCAAGGGAGATTTTATTTTTTAAAATGAAAGAATGATTTTGTTATCTCTGCAAAACTAGATGTTTGAAGTCTGTCTGTTTCCCTTTGATCTTCACTGCTTTGCTTTTTTTCATTTGCAGCCAGACCACCGGGCTGAAAGGAGGACAGAAGAGGAGGCAGTTGGAAGGAAAGCTGGACAAGTGCTATCGCAACCCTGCTTTTCCCATTATGGATATCTTAGGGTGAGGTGATCTCTTTAGTGGCCTTCTTGTAAAAACCCAGAAGGCATTTCATGATACTTCACATGCCTTTCTAAACTTAACAGCACTGATTGCTTGTTTTTTTTTTTTAAATGGAGCAAAAATCTGTTGCTGCAAATGTATCATGTACAACACAACAATAAGTTACTCTGAGCACATGGAGCCTGCCTCAGGTTCCTTGCTGGCTCCCATGTTATTTCTTCAGCCATGCCAAGAACTCTCGCCACAATTGCCTTTGTTACAGCAATATTTTTTTTTCACCTTAACTTTAAAAACTGGCTCTCAGCTATTTATCTATGTTGCCCAGAAGGAAAGGAACCAGGTTGCATGAAATTTGAGAGAGTGCATTCTGTGTTCTACGTGTTTTGTAAGAAAGGTATTCATATAACACAGGGATAAATGTTGGGAAAGGATTCTGAGAAGACCTGAGGGGATGATTAGAGAAAACAGTCCCTCTGGAAACTTAAGCTGTTTCATTTTTCAAGAAAGAAGGTTAAAGCTTGGCTCGAGCAGTCTGATCATGGCATTCATTTAATTTTCGGTCTCTGCAGTTCAGATGTCCACACAGTTGTCCATCTCTGAGCATAGCTGAACCACACTGAAGGAGGGCCTATTTCTCATCCTGACCATAAAAGTGGCTCAAGCAGGTGCAGACCTGTGGTCTGGTCCATCTTCAGTCAGGTGTTCAGTCCACAAGACAAAAAGAGTCAAGGACAGAGAATTAAAACTGGTCTGGTTTCTACTGGAAATATTAAGGAGGTTTATTACAATGAAAGTAATCAAAAATCATAATGGTGTAAAAAGCATATGGTGAATCCTGCTCCATTGCAGACTGGAAAATCTAGGCAGGGTGTTTATCTTTCAGTGGTGAATCTTTTCAAAGAACAATGAATCTGAAGATGCTTAGATTATTGGATGGAGCTTTCAGGCCAAATGAATCCTTGTGCTGTCAATTCGTGTGAAAAGACCCCAAACCACAAAGTGAAACTCTGTAACCACCCAAATTCACCTGTCTTATCACCAAAACTATGTAGGTCAGCAAACATTAGTAAGAAATGATGCAGCAGTCTGGACTGTCTGAATGTGTCTGCAGAGAAAAGTGGATGGGACTGGGAAACTGTTTTCTTCAGTATTTTGGGAGCTGACATGAATTAGATTCTCATGCATGCTGGGAGACATGTCCTGCTCCAGCAACTTCAGGCTTGAGGGAATGCACTGGGTTTTATTGTCTCTCTGTGTTTTCCTCCTGCATGGCATCACGTATGTGTGTTGGCTGAAACACAGAATCTGACCTGGGGAAATGTGCAATAGTAGTTAAAATCATCAACTGCAAGAAATCCTGCTCACAGGTCAGAGCACTGATGAGCAGCAAAAGTGAAGATTAAACCTGAGAAAAGTTTCACTCTGGGTGTGAAACAAGAGAAAAGAGCAGGGTCCAGACACTGGAAATCGCCAGAGAGCGATGGGGCAGCAATGGTACCCCTCTTCCCTCTTCATCAAACATAAGCTTGTTTCCTCTTTCAAGCTGAGAATTTGCATCTTGTCTCTGATCAGCCCTCAAAGACAGTCTCTTCTCCTGTTGCTGGTTAAGGTGCTCAGCAAGCCCTTTTTCCCATGTTATTCTTTGCATTTTGGGAGGACTTCATGTAAACATGCACAAATAGCTCATTAGCTTCTACTAGGGCTCTCATTACAGCTCCCCTTTATGCAGCTTACAGAAAGGTTAGGCTGCCAGATTTTCAGAGGTCTTCCGCCTCTCATACTGACCAGTATTACCTCATTATTTCCTTGTGTTCACTTGGGCTTGACCTGTTGTCTGCTGTCTTGGATAGCTTAGAAAAATGTCCACTCTCCACATAAGAAGCTTTCAGAATAATGTATTGAATTATTTATTAGATACTGTGTGTGTACATGTATCTAAATATATATTCAGCTGTGCATATACATATAGAGTCTTTTTTGTTCATGCTGTTGTGTAAATGGTCTTATGCTGAAGACGTGTAAAAAGAAAAAAAAAGCCTGGTGCAAAACTGCTCCCTGATAAATCCCAGACACGCTCTTGTTACCCTGAGCTCCTTTGTGCATGTGCTATTGCAGTGTACCACTTCAGCCTTCTCCTCCCAGACCGAGTCTTTTCTCTTGAACCCTCCCCTCCTTTCCAGGGCTAAATAAATCCGCTTCCAAATCCAGCTTTTAATTCACACACTTCTTTCCTCCCAGAACCTGCCTATCTGCCAAATATTATACCAAATATTTTAGCTTCTTGGGCTTTTATCATCCTGTCTAACACCATCTGCTGTAGACAATTAATTTGTCTACTTTAGTGTGCTATTTGTGGGCCTCTTTCTCTGTTAATTTTATGTCCTCAGGCCACAATAATGCAAGTAATATTGGCTCCATCTTCTTCCCTGACCTGGCAAGTGCTCTTGGCAGAAAAAAATTCATGGATCAGGTGAGATGTCAATGGTTCCCAGTGACAGGACAAGGGGCAATGGGCACAAGCTAGAACATAGGAAGTTCCGTTCAAATACACGGAAAAACTTCTTTACGGTGAGGGTGACAGAGCACTGGAACAGGCTGCCCAGGGAGGTTGTGGAGTCCCCTTCTCTGGAGATTTTCAAGACCCGCCTGGATGCAGCCCTGAGGGATGTGCTTTAGGCAATCCTGCTCTAGCAGGGGAGTTGGACTAGATGATCTCTAGAGGTCCCTTCCAACTCCGAAGATTCCGTGATTCCGTGAGATGCAGGGAATGGGGAACCTTCATCGGAACGCAGGGAGTCTAGATTTACTACCTGAGAAATACATCTGTGCTTGAGGCTATACATAATGAAGAAGCTCCAGTGGCCTCTTCATGAAGGGCCTTGGCCAGTGCTGGTTTTGTTACTAATATTGTCCTTCTTCTTGCTTGCCACCAGTGCTCCATAGCAGGGACACAAGGCTTCAGTTTCAGAAGCAAAGGGAAACATTTTCTGCAGTTGTCTGCTCTCATTACAGCCTTAAAGTTGTCAGAGGAAGAGATTAAGGCTGTGTCGTTTTCAGTTTTTGTTGCTGTCTTTGTCCAGAAAATGAGTTGTCACAAAATCTTCAAGGCCTGATCTCTTCCCATTAGGTGCTCTTCTCAGCCTGAGACTTAGGGGAGTTGTAACGTGAAAAGACATAGATGCAGAATGAGCACGTTCCCACCAGTGGCAATCTGAGTGTTTCCAATTCTTGACGCTGCTGTAGCTTAGAGATACGCTTGTACTGAGTGGGGAAGGGGAGCCATCCATTCTAGGTTCAGTGGCCTCCAAATATTCCTTAGGGCAAGATATAAATAAGTGATACAGAAGCCATCAAGCAGAAGGACAATGCCATGAATGAGTGTTTTCCTCATTTACACGTAGACAATGTCTACCTGAGTGTTTGTGTGGACAGAGAAGACACATTGTTAAACAATTCCTAGAAAACACCAGGTTTTAGTCATCACTAACTGAAGATGGGAGTGATGTCTTCAGCATCAATGGCTTCTGATGCCAAAAGTAATTCTTAAAACTGTGGTGCCCACCTCTATTTGGAAAAAGCAGGTACCTTTCCAACAGGAGTCGTGTGTGCGAAATAATACTGTCAAAGTGCAGTGCCTGGAAACCTCCAGCTCGAGCTCTCAGGACTTGCTATACCACCTTTCATGCATGAGAGATTGTGCCCATTGTTGCAGGACTGTAAATTAATTGCTTATAACATTGTCTGAGACTAAAAATTGCTCAAACAGCGGTCTGGGGCTGCCCTAGACATCTGTAAGCATGAAAGAAGTTGCCACGTATTTCTGGGATGTGTTTAGCTCTCAGCTGCTGCCAAAATAGTTGCAGATGGAACAATAATGCATCTTCAGTCATTCCGTTTCAGTACTCTAATTGCAAAAATAACCTGATCGGTGGTCAGAAACAAGCATTTTTAGCTCCAGGTTTCTAAAGCCTTAATCTGAATGCATGCTGTAGCCTCACAGCCTCAATAATGACAGCTAGCATGATATGAGTATGCTTGCTCTTTTGAGATGGCAATACATGTGTGCCTGCATTAAGGTGTTAGCTCAAAACTACATCCCATGGCTCAACACAAAGCTATGTGATTTCTTACTTTTTCCGTAAAGTGATCAAAGCAAGTTACGTCATTCAAAAAAGTTAGCACAACCTTCTGTATGCACCGTCAGTCATCCTGCATCCTGTGTTTTATCTGCCTTCTGATTTGGGTGTTTAAACTCCATTTTATATCATTAGGATATTTAAACTGGTATAAACAGTTCATCTATCTTTAAAGCTTCTGTAAGGCCTATAGTGTTTAATGGCTTAGCAAAGCCTTTATCTGAGCAATACAGGGACTGATTAGTGCTCCAGCAAGACCAGCAATGTGGTAGCAGATAGGATGGGACCTACATTAATTTTCATTTTGCTAATGCTCTTTTTGCTAAATGCTGTTTTGACTTAGTGCTAAGGCTTTGAAAGCAAAAAGTTAAAAACCTTGCTGGATCTTCAGGTCCAACAGGCTGAAATTTAGGGCATTTCATCCACCAAGGGATTTTTAGTTTGTCCGTATTGATCATCTGACCATCAATACATTTTAAGTGAAGGTGGAGATTAGATTTAAGGTTTACTTAAGGACAGAGAACAACAGAAAGACGAAAATCCGCTTAATCTTTTAGCCTTTGCAAACGTCATCCCTTATTCTTGTTTCATGTTCTGAAGAAGGTGCAACATGAAACTGGACTACTCATTTTGTAGTTTTCAAAGCTCCAGACCTTAGCCTAGGACTTGTAATTTTGGAGGAAGTGCTAAAATTGCAAAGTATCTCTTAGGCCTTTCAGATACAAGTGTTCATCCTAGTCTGCTGGAATCAAGAAGATCCATCAATAAACCAGATTAGTTGTCCTTTCATTTTCAAACTATAGTCTTAGTTTCTACACTACAGTCTTCTATATAACAGCAGCATCAGTACAGTCAGCTGAAATTCAGTAATTCTTAAGCTCTTGCTAGCAATGATCATATGTACCACAGGCTAACAAGCAGAAATCTGGAATCCCTCAAACCTTATTTTTCTGTCCCCTTGTGTGAGCACTGACACCATTATGAGCTGAAAGTATGAAACAGGTGATAATAGCTGCTCTACAGTGTCTCACAATACATCAAATGTGTAACTAATCATGTTTGATGGATGACAGTAGATACTACAGAAAATCTGACAATAATCCTATGTTTTGGGATTTATTTACCCTTATCTCTCCTCCTCCAATCCCCCATCCTTAATTAACCCTAAAAATGATATCTCGGTAGCTGATGCCTTCACTGAATATACTGACCTTCTTGACATGAATTTTGAACGGAGAGAAGGAAAATAAATTTCATCCCCCAAAACAAGTACTCCAAAAAAATAGTTTTGAAAGACCTTTAGTCAAAAAGGTTAGCTGTGGAATTCAGCAGGTGAATAAAAATTTGCAATAGGAACATTACACGCTATTGCATGCATATGTATGGATGTGTTCCAAGATGTTAAGAAACATGGAGAGGCAGCCTGCCTAGCAGGAAGAAACATTCCCCAGATTTCAACATGGGCTTTAAGCTTTTTTTTTTTTTAATTTGCGTACCTACCCCTGTCCTTGCTTTTGGCCTGGATGAGATTTTGTAATCTAATGGTTTTGCAGGAATATATTATTGCACTTCTGCAAATTTCCAGCGTCAAATGCCAGGGAACAGCCTACGGACCTAACATCCTGCCCTATGGAGAGAAAGGCTGTCGTGGTTTGGGCCATGTTGGCTGATGAGAAGACGACTGATGCTCTCCCTCACCTCTCGCTCTAAGGAAAGGAAGAAGAGAGAAAAAGAGATTTATGAGTTTAGAAAAAAACTAAACTACTTTAATGAAATATTAAAAATAAAACAAAAAAGGAAATAATGAAATAGATACAATATATAAAAATATATACAAAACCATATCAAGCTCAGAGGGAGATGTCACTGGCAGGCACTGGGAAACCAGGACAAAGGTCCCTCAGAATGAAGGGCAGCACGTCCTTCCTATCATCTGAAACCAGGTGTGATGGACCCAGGAGGTTGTTCTCTTTCTGCTAGTGCAACTTTGGCACGGGCAGGACTGAAGTAATGTATGAACACAGAAATGTTTCAAAGAGAAAGCCCAGAGTACTTCAGAGCCTCAAACTTCTTTTCATTTCTTTTGATTAACGTCTTCATTGCACTGAAGCAATCAATACGCCAGTTCGGGGGGGAAAGACAGACAATTTTCCCTTCAAAAAGACTTAGGAATGAATGATGACAAGTTCAGAATGATCGATCCAACAGAAGAAGCTTCCATCTTCCTCTGAATGTCGTCTTGCTTCATTGAGAACAAAGTGGTATGCATGCACATAATTAATAAAGTTAATAGAATTTAGTGACATTCTTAATATTAGAAACAACTTATTTATAGAGGTCACGTTCTATTCCTCACGATCCTTCTAGTACAGGTACACAAACGATATACCTGATTTTATAATGTTAACAAAGGATTAACAGCCAGTGCAGTCATACAGTAATGCGATTATAAACATTTATGTGGAATGTTATAAACTGCCGTGAAAAGGTAGTGAACCAATAGCTGGAGCCTAAATTACACACACAAAGAGAAAATGAAAAAGAAAAGAGTTGCAAATGATATTGCTTCTCCAAATGCAATTAATGTTATGTGCACGTGTTATTACTTATAAAATGTAAATGATTATGTTGACAATGTAAAGCTCCTGTCCTAGAACTAAGAGTGTTTTTCCTGAATTTAAAAAAATCCACAGAGCACCAGCAGCTCATGTAGAGCCACTTGTAAGGACTGCACACTTTACAGCCTTCCTAATTAGACTGGCATATGGCCACAGCGCTAATCCTCCTGAAGAGCCCTACTCCAGCCTCAACCAGCTTTTTTGGCAAACTCCTAGAAAACTGGAGTCCTCCAACAAAACAAGAAGGGCAGCAGATCCAAGCTGTGGATTAATTCAGCTGGGACGAGAAGTGTATCTGAGAGACAGAGACTCTTTCACGAAGTGCCTTACTAACTGCTCAATTTTCCTCAGTGTGAAGGTGTTTAAATTTAATCATTTCTGTTAAAAATTACCTTGACAGAGTGATCTTGAGAAAGATCTCCCAGGAAACCACAGCCCAAAGTATCAAGAGATTTCAGAATTTAAAAAGCAGTATCATAAATTCCCCCAGGCTCAGGTAGGGCTTGAAGAGCTCCTGGCCGGTGACAGAACACCCAGAACCCTTGGGAAAAGCACCCACCCCACAGAGGAACATTGGTTCCTGCTGAGCAGAGGCCATGAAGCGCTCCATCATCTAGCACCAAATCCAAGGGGCTTCTCTCCAAGGTCTCTACTCCCTCTCTCCTCTGGATGCGACCTACTTAAAGCCAGCTCTAGAGAGGAGGAGGGGGAGCTGATGTCAGCCATGCAAATCAGGCTGATTTATATTCTGATGCAATCAGCCACAATCACAAAATCCACTTAGCTCGGTGAGGACTCCAGCTACTTTGTTCAATTATGCAATTATCATATTCCATTTAATCCCCAAATCAATTCCTGTATTTAGAATTATTTAAGATGCTTCAGCAATTAGACCCAATTAGGTTCTATCAGTAAAGTAAATAAATGATATGATGTGCCAATCAGATGGCTGCAATGGCAGCTGAAGGAAAAGGAGCTCCTGAGTCTTCTGCTTTAGGCGAGGATGCAAATGATTGTTTGGGTGTTACAAAGCCACTTGCTATTGCGTTCCTTGGTGAGGTGAAAACCACATAAGGCTGGATCTGTTGTTAACTATTCAACCATTTGCAGGACTGTGCCACCTCAAACAACTGCAAAGGTAATGACTGCTCTTTTTGTTGGATCACTTGGCCGTTTATTTTCCCTGCTTAATGTATATAAAAGGCTTTAAAGAGATAAAACAGAGGAGGCAAGAGTTTGTTTTTCCCACGATCGGGAATATCTGTCCTGCCTGGAGTCGGGGGGGGGGGCGGGCCGCTTCAGACTGGTTTCAGAAGAACTGGGGCAAGCAAAATTAGACTGTCTTAGTGTGAAGAAACCTCCAGTGGCAGCGGAGGGAGCATTCCCAATTCCTGCAGGAACACTATGCAGGAGGCATATGACAACACTCCCTCCAGCCTTGTGCAGCCTCTTTTTTCCACAGCCAGACTGGGCTGTTTCAGGGTCTCCTGGTTCACTCCTGACTTACATTGAGCCTGCAGTTGTGTACAGCCTGTCGCTGTCTTTGCTATAGGAAAAGCCACCAATTTTGAAAATAACAGATCGGCTTTTTGGCCATTTTACTTAATTCTTGTAGCTTTTACTTTACATCAGCTTGGATATCTGGCTTTCAGGCACATAAAATGACTTATTTAATGCCATCCCATGCTGCGTTGCAGAGCAACAGGTTTTAAAACAGGGACCCGTAATGCCAAAGCGCAGCTTTCTCCAGCTTGAGCTGAAGAGCAATTCCTTCAGCTGGTAGCACGAGCAGACTATTATCTCCCATGCAGGTTAAAAGAAACATGACATGGCATACAAAGCTATAACATTTCCATTAAAAGGAAGCTTTATTTAAAAACAAAGGCTATTTTACCATTGCTCCCCCTCCACTGCACTGAAAAATGGTAGCCCTAAATGTTTTTCAGCTGCTGAGCACAAACACCATGCAAAAGTACTCACCTACAGAGCTGCTGCAAGGGGATTACTGGAGAACACCATGTAATTACTAGCTGCAGTAATTGCAGTTAACATGTTAGATTTGGCAGAGCCATTACAACTGGTGGGTTTAAAAGTGACCATGAAGTAGCCTTTGCTCCCAGGCAGAGATCGAAGTGTCAGACTTGTAGCCGGAGTCCGGGCCATTAACCCCACAGCGCCCACATGCACTGTCTGGTGGCCGGTGCCTGGCTCTCAATCAGCATTTCTTGGTCAGGGCGAAGAGGCTGCTTGGGGCGCTTTCTGATCAGTCCCATGTACACAAAAATGCACTTTCTCCTTTTTTGGTGTCTGTATTTCCCCTGGAAAAAAGCAAAAGAAGCCTGAAACTCTTTTCATTTGGGCTGGTCTAGGTCAGGGATGACTCACTGGGCTCAGTGGGGTAAGCGATATCAGCAATCAACCTCTTTGTACGCTGCCCAGAGCATGTAATTAAACAGCTAGTGGTTAGCAGGCAATTGCATTTAATTTGTGTTCCCATAATTTGAAGCGTTATTGTGGAGGAGACTGTCGTCTTCTCTCAGCCTTTCAATTTGTCTTCCTGCTAGACCTTGAGAAACACATCCTCAAGTGAATGCTCTGCTTTCAGCAGAGTAGGCTTCCTGGCCATGCTGTCCACCAGCTCCCACCAGGGCTCCTGCACAGCCCACAGCCGGCTCCTTGCCAGCAGCCAGGTGCAAAGATTTGCTCCTGCAAGTTCAAACCCAGGTGTAGTTCCTTCTGTTCCTGCATTTAGTGGAAGACTTACAAGAAAGTGTATTTTTTCTCAGGTCTTTGGAGCAATATCTTAATTTCCTCTGACTGAGCTGGCAAATAATGAGTTTGGAGCCACGAAAACAAAGGGTCGAGCCACTTACGGACAGGAAGGTGCCTTGTCCTTAGAAGCTGGTCCTCTGCACTCTGACTTGTGACAGGACAGGGGTCAAGTATGTTGCCTGTCCACTGGTTTTGGCTTTTGTTGAGCGTAACACAATAACGTGGAGTAAAACACAGATTTGCTAAATGAGAGTTTTTTCAAAAGAAAATGTGAACTTTTCAAGAGACAAACAGGAAAGAGGAGTCAGGAAAAAATTAAGGAAACTTTTCAAAGGCCACCGAGAAAGTCATAATGTTGCAATCAAGATACTCCTGGAGAAAGGCTGAACACCTGCCCTGTTCCCAGACCATGGGGGAAAATCCTCTGTACAGTGGCACCCTGTCAGCCACCCGGCTAGTTCCTGCGTGTATCTGACCATGGTAGAGCGGACCACTAAACCACTGAACAGGGGTAATCTGCCATTACACTTTCATGTTGTGGATTTTGGGAAATGAACAGGCATTTATCTACAGAGCTCCAAGTCTCCTAAAGGGAGCAGCTGGAGTTAGAAGAACTTTGTGATTTTCTCGTCATGGAGGATGCTGAACATTATGGATGATGTGCTGAGAAATATATTATGCACTCATCTACGTCCTGCAGATGATGCTGCAGTCACTCTGGCATAGTTATTAAGAACCAGCCCAAATGATATTAATAGAAGTAAAACATTACTGCTTAATGATACTGTGCCATTAAAAAAGCATCAATAATGGCAGGATGGTATTACATATATAGATAAGCCATTGAGTGTCAACAAACTAATGAGTTATATTTATATCCCTGTACAATAATGTTTATCGATGTGGTTGTGGAAAACAAGGGAGACTGTAGGTTTTATGGGCAGGCCTAATATTAGAACTAATTGGAGTTTGTGAGCCAGAACATCTCCCTCCATTAAATATGTCTGCTGCAGAAATCAGATGCTTTCAATGGCTTTACTCTGAGGTTGTGTGTGGGGAAAGTGCTTTAAAGAAAAAGATGCAGAAATGACTGAGAAGTGAAAATTTAACCCATTTCCCCCATGCATATTCTTTCTCTCTTTTGCATTACTTTATCCTTCTGAAACCATGATTGAGTTAGATGTTTCTTTCTTTTTGTGTGGCCTCAGCTAAACCACCTCACCTCTCTTCTTCCCTGTGTGCAAACAAGACCACTCCTGAAATGAATATATTACTCAGACCTATGGACTTTAGGACTTTGTAAAAGCAATTAGCCAGGAAGACTGGCAGTGAAGCACATTGCAGAACATGTCTCCTCAGATACCCAGCAGCATTCTGAGCTGGACACACCATTTCCATCCAGAAATCCTTTCCCAGTTAGTTAGGCCTTAGTGCCTCAGTGGAAAGCCAGTTGTTGGTGCCAGGAAGGATTTTGGGTACAACATGATTCCGTATCCTTTCACCAGCAAGCCCCCCAGCCGTCCTGTAGTAACCCGCATGAGCAGGGTCAATGGGAACAGGTCTCTGTCCGACGGAACAAAAGAAAGAAATAGAGCAAGCAGGTTCCTTTAAGAAGTGCACCACTTATAGCGCCCTTGCAGAACCTGCTGTCTCCCTGGTACCCAGGTAGAGGACATTGTAGGTAAGTTCCCCACCCTTGTGAGCCTTTCAGATTATTACCCACTTCTGGTCTTTCAGGTGGGAAGTGATGAGGTAGCAATGAGAGGCTCACAATCATTTAAAAAAGATTTCAGGGCCTTAGGGCAACTGGTAAAGGGATCAGGGCTCAGGTTGTGTTCTCCTCCATCCCACTGACTTCAGTGATGGACGAGGGAATATATAGGAGTCAACAGATCAATTCATGGCTCCAGGACTGGTGTTGTAGACAGGGCTTTGGGTTTTACAATCACGGCTTGGTATGAGGCACCAGAGCTGTGAGCAGCTAATGGGATGCACTTATCCCAGAGGGGGAAAAGGATTCTGGGGCAGGAGTAGGCAGGCCTCATTGATAGGGCTTTAAACTAGATTTGAAGGGGGAAGGAGTCAATAATTTCATGCTTGCTTGTGACAAACAGTGGGGCAGCACATCAGGGGCAGAGGGATGGAGTCCTAGTTAGGGCTCTCAACTTGTTGCCCTAAGGCAAGCTGGAGACGATGCACCGGGACACCCCAAGGGAATTAAGGGGGATTCACACAAGAGGGTGACACGCACAGCGCAGCTGAAGTGCCTCTACGTGAATGCACGCAGCTTGGGCAATAAACAGGATGAATTAAGGGCCACTATGCTGCTGGAAAGCCGTGACATAGTGGCCATTACTGAAACTTGGTGGGATGATTCCCATGACTGGAATGCAGGGATAGACGGATACAAACTCTTTAGGAAGGACAGGTAGGGTAGGAGGGGAGGAGGTGTTGCCCTCTACATCAGTGACCAGCTAGAATCGATGGAGCTCCACATGGGGAAGGACGAGGAGCTTGTTGAGAGCGTATGGGTCAGGATTAAATGGAAGATAGGGGAAGGTGATGTTACAGTAGGGCTCTGCTACAGGCCACCTGACCAGCAGAGCCAAGCAGATGAGGCCCTCCATAGGCAGATAGAAGTGGCTTTGCGTTCACAGGCCCTGGTCCTTGTGGGGGTTTTCAACCACCCTGACATCTGCTGGAGGGAAAACACAGCAAGGCACCAGCAATCCAGGATGTTCCTGGAATGCATAGACGACAACTTCCTCCTCCAAATGGTAGAGAAACCAACAAGAAAAGGTGCTATGCTGGACCTTGTTCTCACCAACAGGGAAGGGCTGGTGACCAACGTGTGGCTCAGGGATAACCTTGGCTGCAGTGACCACAAAGCAATAGAATTTAAGATCCTCAGGGCAACTAGGAGGATATATTCCAAGCTTATGACCCTGGACTTTAGGCACGCAGACTTCAGGGATCTGCTTCAGGGATCTGCTGGCCAAAGTGCCGTGGGACAAAGCTCTAGAGGGAAGTGGGGCCCAGGACAGCTGGTCAGTATTCAAGGATCACCTTCTCCATGTCCAGGAGCAAACTATACTGACAAAGAGGAAGGCAGGGAAGAATGCTAGGAGACCTGCCTGGATGAACAGGGAGCTCCTGGACACACCGTCACACAAAAAGAAACTTTATAAGGAGTGGAAGAAAGGACAGCTGGAATGGGGGGCATATAAGGAAGGTGTCCGAACAGCAAGAGACCTGGTGAGAAAAGGTAAAGCTCAGTTAGAATTAAGTCTAGCCAAGGAGATCAAAGGAAACAGCAAAAATTTCTATAGGTGCATTAATGCTAAGAAGAAGACTAGGGAGGGTGTGGGCCCCCTCAGAAAGGAAACGGGGGAGCTGGTGGAAAGTGATATGGAGAAGGCCGAGGTTCTCAACAACTTCTTTTCCTCAGTCTTCACTGGCAAGGGCTCCAGCAACACTCCCGGAGTCATAGAAGACAATGGCAGGAGTTGGACAGAACTGCCCATTGTACGTGAAGATCAGGTTCGTGACCATCTGATGAACCTGAAAGTGAACAAGTCCATGGGACCTGATGGGATACACCCACGGGTACTGAAGGAACTGGCAGATGAGGTTGCTAAACCGCTCTCTATCATATTCCAAAAGTCATGGCAGTCTGGTGAAGTCCCCACTGACTGAAAAAGGGGAAACATAATCCCCATTTTGAAAAAGGGAAAGAAGGAGGAACCAGGGAACTATAGGCCAGTAAATTTCACCTCCGTGCCTGGTAAGATTATGGAGCAGATCCTCCTGGAGGCACTGCTGAGGCAGAAGAATAATGAAGAGGTGATTGGATACAATCAACACGGCTTCACCAAGGACAAATCGTGCCTGACAAACCTGGAGGCCTTCTACGAGAAGGTTACAACATCAAGAGACAAGGGGAGAGCAACTGATGTCATTTACCTGGACCTGAGCAAAGATTTTGACGCTGTCCTGCATGACATCCTGGTCTCCAGGCTGATAAAATATGGCTTTGATGGACCGACAATTCAGTGGATAAAGAACTGGTTTGATGGCCACACCCAAAGAGTGGCTGTCAATGGGTCCATGTCCAAGTGGAGGCCAGTGACAAGTGGAGTCCCTCCAGGATCAGTACTGGGACAGGTCTTGTTAAACATCTTCGTCAGTGACATGAACAGTGGCATAGATTGCACCCTCAGCAAGTTTGCTGACAACACCAAGCTGTGTGGGGTCGCTGACATGCTGGAGGGAAGGGATGCCATCCAGAGGGACCTTGACAGGCTGGAGAGGTGGGCCCATGCCAACCTCATGGAGTTCAACAAGACCAAGTGCAAGGTCCTCCATCTGGGTCAGGGCAATCGCAAGCACCGATATAGGCTGGGCAGTGACTGGCTTGAGAGCAGCCCTGAAGAAAAGGACTTGGGGGTGCTGGTAGATGAGAGGCTCAACATGAGCCATCAGTGTGCACTAGCAGCCCAGAAAGCCAATCGTATCCTGGGCCACATCGGGAGAAGTGTGGCCAGCAGGTCAAGGGAGGTGATTCTCTCCCCCTCTACTCCACTCTCATGAGACGCCACCTGGAGTACTGTGTCCAATTCTGGAGCCCCTGCTACAAGAAAGATATGGACGTGCTGGAACGTGTCCAGAGAAGGGCCACGAGGATGATCAGAGGGCTGGAGCACCTCTCCTATGAGGACAGACTGAGGGAGTTGGGATTGTTCAGTCTGGAGAAAAGAAGGCTCCGAGGAGACCTTATAGCAGCCTTCCAGTATCTTAAGGGGGCCTACAAGAAAGCTGGTGAGGGACTTTTTAGGATGTCAGGTAATGGTAGGACTAGAGGGAATGGATTAAAACTAGAGCTGGGACGATTCAGACTGGACGTTAGGAAGAAGCTCTTCACCATGAGGGTGGTGAGACACTGGAAGAGGTTTCCCAGAGAGGTGGTGGAAGCCCCATCCCTGGAAGTTTTTAAGGCCAGGCTGGATGGGGCTCTGAGCAACCTGATCTAGTGGGAGATGTCCATGCCCATGGCAGGGGGGGTTGGAACTAGATGATCTGTATGGTCCCTTCCAACTCTAACAATTCTATGATTCTATGGTTCTATGAATGTGAGTCATTTACAAATGCCTCAGAGATGTGTGTGGGTGACCAGGGCTGGAAAAAAAGCTAGGCAGTTCTAAAATAGCCACTGCTGAATTTGTAAGGCCATCACCTTAGGCCCATTCATTTTTTAATTAAAAACTCATTGGATGAATTCATGAACAGCACTGGGGAAGGGTCTGGCACTCGGGACTCTTTTTTTGTAGAGAATTGTCTCAGAAACAGGCTGTGGACTCTGGCTCCTTCTCTCTGTGAGAGCAGAGGAGACACCTGGCAAGGCCAGGGCCCAAGCAAAAGACAGGTGTGGTTTTGCAGCTCTTAGACTGAGTGAGGAGAACTAGAAGTGAGTTTTGTCACAAAGCTTTGATCCAAAAACTTGGCCACTGTTGCCACCATCTCCTCCTCCCCTGTTTTTCACAGTGACTGCTGTGCTTTGTGCAGATGCCCTCCATAAGTGAAGGCGTGAGAGGAGGACACCTGATGGATTGAGTCCCTTGGGGGATGCAAACAGGTAGTGGGTACCTGTTAGCCCTCGACTGGGGACCTCAGGGAATCCATGCAATTAGGCCACTGGGAAGCTCTGGTGATCCAAAATGAGATTGCTAATTGATTTTCAGTGTTGGAAAGAAAGCTGTTTGCGTTTCTCTCTGAGTCTTCAATGACAAATGTCCACCCAAACTGGGTTGTAGGCCAGATGGTCTTGCCATGAGGTAATCTGTCGTAATCTGAAGTCACTCAATGGCTGTGATTTATACGAATTGATATCCTCACTCCATCCAGAGGCATGTGTTTCCATGATAAGAAGTGACCTGTGTCTTATTCTTGATAGACAGGTATAATATGAATGGACAGACAGATCGGTGCTGTTTGCAATGCCTGCTGCCTCTGGATGGAAAGGAGGGGAAAGGCTTTGGAAATTAGAGCACTTGAAGCAAACTTGTCTCCATTGTGCAGGAGCTGGTGGGGCATTCACATGCTGCTTTTCTTGGTGTGCCTGTTCTGGAGCACGTAGGAATATTGGTCAGGCTTCTCCATGGTTGCCGGCTTTTCAGTAGTAGATTGAGTGACTTCAAGGCAAAAAGAAAACCCAGCCCTTCTGGCTTCTAATATCGTCAGGCCCATGCTCAATTGATTTTATAATGTAAAGTAAAATGGCACCTGCCATTGCAGTGAGATTTCATGAAAAGCCTGGGAGAACCCAGCTGTAAAGGGCTCCTGATGGTAATATCCGAACCACTTAACTGCTCAGCTTACTTATCCCCCGGTGCGCCAGAGGACCATCACCCTCTGAGGGGAGATGGAAACCCGTGAGCTGTTTCCGCACGTTGCTCTCCAGGCAACTCACATTGTTCTCCTGTCACTAGTACAGAAAGCTGTAGCTGGCAGGTATGTGCTCCCCGTGAAAGGCTTAAGATATATGAATGCCGTGTTAATGTCTGACCTTTATCTCTGCGTAATGATGGGGACATTTATTACATCTCCCTTCACCCTCCACACACATTTCTATAAAAAATAATGGGGCCCCGCACTGGTGCTTCTAGTTCTTCCTTGTATCCAAGAAGTGATTAACGCAACAAAGTAGCTAATTAAACATTTTGTCAGTGTGGCATTCAGAAATAATTGAGATTTCTAATGATAGTGCTGTGATAAATGAAGGAGTTAATGTATTCCGATGGCACCCAGACAATGCGGATAAAACTATCAACCTGCATCTCAGTTCTTCTTCTGAGCATCCCTTTTTCCCCTCCCTCGATTCCTGTTGCTCCTCCAGGCAGAGAAGATCATGGCACTGAAGAAGCTGAGATCTGTCCCAGCTGGGTATCTCAGTAGAGAGAACTTGAAAATAATAGATGTCTGGTTGTGGTCCTCCTGAGCTCCCAGTGGATCTTGCCCCTGGCAAAAGCCTTGGCCCCATTGTACCTGCAGCCTCCAGAACCCCTCTTCAAAACCATTTCTCTGTATTAGAGTGTGCGGGGCAGGCAGAAGCATGATTGATAGAAGCAAGAGAAGAAGAGACACAGATATAGACATACGCATGCATGCACAAGCACTGCTCACCACGCAGCCAGCTAGACAGGAGGAAACCGAATTGCCATCTGGCTGGAGCAATATGAGGCTTTTATTGTTTTCCCCTGCTGCTGACAAGCTAAAAATAAAAAGCCAACCGTGGGAGGGAAAGGAAAGGATATCTGCTAGGGGTTATGGGGTTAGAGTCTGCTCTGCTTTATGCTGGTGTAAATACTGGGTTGGCCTGAATGAGCCACCCTGCAAATGCACCTGGGCGCAACCTACTGCAGAATTTGGCCCTGGAAGGCTGTAGAAAACCAGATTTTGCTGCAGCTGTGGGGTGATTTTGTAAAAAAAAGTATGTTAATTAAACCCTGAATGGCATTTTTATTAAGAGTCTGTGAGTAAATGTGGTACTTTATCTCCCTCCTGGTGTGTGCATGCATTTAATGCTTGCAGAGCGTGATGACAGAGCTGGAGGCTGAATGTGTTTCTTCATGATGTTATGATACCACCACCCCCTCTGCTGCTGTCCCTCTAATGATCCCTATCATCATCCCGGGACAAAGATGTTTACCCACAGAATGGGCTAGGCCTTGTGAAGTCAATAGGATGATAATTGTGCTTTCTCCATCCTTCCTCCTCTTCACCTGCCAGACACTCTAATTCTAGATTTCAGACATGTTTCCAGCCCAATACTTTGTCGAATTCAAGCCTATCCCAAGAAAAATAGTGCTTTTGACAAATCAGTGTTTTCCAATGAAAAGCTGATTGCACTGAAACATTTCCAGACCAGCTGTAGTGAGGACAAATTCATTAATATATGCCTTTGAGCCTGCTTTGTTTCAGGTGTCATAGGAAGATAAATGCTCTAAAGTTTCTCCTGCTTCAGGTGATGTGCTCAGTTACTATTCCGGCAGGGCTGTGTTGGAGTTGAGACAAAATGTGATTGTAGAGATCCAGGCAGGAGCTTAGTAGCTGGAGGTGGCTGATAGTCACTGCTACCCTTGGTCCAACGTGTGCTGGATGTGCTGCCGCTTTTGGAGGCAGTGGGCGCAGGGACCGTACGCTGTGAAGGGATGGTGCGTCCTGCTTTGAGCAGGGGTCGTTCTGTCTCTCCATGCCTTTATCTGCCAGAGGTGAAGGCAGCTGCTACTGTGATAGCTGGTAGCTGCTGTGAACAGAATAATGTTGCAGGCTGACACTTATTTCTGCAGGCTTTCCTATTAAAGATGAAGGTAATGGGCAATGACTGGCTCTTCCTTTGGTCCTCAGGAATCCCCAGAGCTCAGTGCAAGCTTGTATGTTATCATGGTTTGTATGTTGGTGGCTTGGAAAGATAAGCTCACGCATGAGAATTCACCTTTCTCCTCCCTTGCACTTATTTCTAAAGACATTGTGATTATTGCACTGTTGTTGCTAATTCTTTACATTTGAGGTGCACAGAAGAACAGCAAAAAAAGAAAAAGAGCTGCCACATGCAGACTCTTAGCATTTAAGCATAGCACCGTTCATTGCTTGCTGGTGTTTGCTGTATTTCACACACGTGTGATTAGTACACAGCATGTCACGATTGAACAGAGCATCTCAACAGAGGGTTTCCACCAAACCTTGGACTGTATGTCTAGCTGAGGACTTCACTCCCGAGTGAGGACCAGCAGACAGTATTTGCAAGGTGTCAGGTGAAGGGCTTTGTTGAAGAAAATGCCTCAACAGAAGCAACATGAAGACTTCCATTGTAAACTTCATGGTAGGAAGCAGTGAAAGCACACACTGAAACTGGGCAGCACTTATTGAAGCATCAAAAGCAGATAGTTTTATTCCACAGTACGTAATAGGCCCATGGAATTAACTGCCATAGAATAGTTAGGCAACAGGGTTCAAAGGATGGGTAGAGACATCTGTGAAAAATAGTCTATTTGCCAGAGTTAAACTCTGTCAAAGCTAGCATCCAGTGTTTATTAATCATTTATCAATGAGCAACTTCTGTCCTTATCTGGAGCTTCACTGCAGCAGATGCTATACTGATGCATGGAGAGAGTCAGTCCCAGTTCTAAAGTATTAAAAATCTACATATGAATTCAAAGAAGGGATGGGAGTATTGGTGACCAAATGTCACTTTAGTTCCACCTTTTCTATATTTTTGTTTGTGCTTTTTTTTTTTTTTCAAGAGCAAAAAGGGGCTTGGGAAGAAACTTTCCTGAAAGAGAATAGGCAAATAACATTCAATGGGTATTCAGAAATTAAGGAGCAGGGGAAGGACGTTACTTCTCCTCTGAAGTTTCAGGTGGTGGATGCTAGAGGCTGGGCAAAAGGCACTGTTGTCTGATACAGAAATTCTTATGTTTCTGTTGATAGAAAGTACAACATAGGTGTAAACTGGAGAAACAGGGCAGAAAAGGTAGTATTCATCAAATTGTCTTTTATTTCCAGTGCTGATTAATCAGACATTGTGAGGCCAACCCTCTGTAATCATGAGACTGCCTTTAAAAAATCAGGAGGTTTTGAAATGATAAATGTTCACTTGATTTGTTTTCAGTTGTTTAATCCTTTAAAGGTTGACACCCTGCACCGCTGAGTAAAATCTGGTGCAGCTGACCTGGCTTTCCTTTACAGCCCCCGCTATATCGGTGCCCTGCATGGGGAACGGTTGTGGTGTGTCCCTGGGAGACACTCAGCCCTACCAATGCTGGAGAGCCCCAACAGCTGCTCCATTTCCAGTTGCTGCTGGGAGGACCTCATTTTGGAGCAGAGGAAGGCAGAGCTGTTCACCAGTCCATTTTTAGCCTTCAGAGCTAGCCACAGCCCACCGCAGGAATACTGTCCATCAGAGTACGTCTCACAAAGGCTATTCAACGCAAGCTGAGAGCAGATACTTGTAAGGGGTAGTTCTGCAGGTTGTCTGGTTTCATTGCAAGCAGAGATAACGCCAGAGTGAGTAGGGAGCATGAGAGTTGAAACCAAAGGAAGGCGCAGAGGGGCGCCAAGGCAACTCACCTCTGCTTGGGACAGAAATGAGTATCCAACATTAACATCTGACTGCCACGTGCCATCCATTTGAGTGTCCCAGCAGAGATGAAGTTGTATTCTCCTCTCACAGGGAGGTGATCTCAGCAGAAAAGTGCCACATGCTGAGATAATTTGAAGAAATGGGAAGAAGTGGGCTATTTACTGGCCTGGAGATGCTTTTATTTTTAACTGCTATAATTTTCATCGGTCTCAATGAATTTATGTCAAAGAGTCTGCTATGCAGCTTGGTCCAGACAATATCAGGCTGTAGAAAACACTTGTTGGGTAGCATCAAGGTAAAGGTGATGGCATTTGTTGTGTTTCTGCTGCCCCACATCTTGTGTACAGTCCTTCTCTAAGGCAGGACAAAATGTGGCAGAGCATGGCCAAATGTGTCTGGATGCAGCCCAAGCTCTGTGCTCTGGCTGCTAGCGAGCCTCTGAAATTGGCTGTTGCTGCTTTGTTTGCTCACAGTGAAGACGGGGAGAAAGAGTTTAACTCTCCCTGAATTAATGAGCTATCACAGAAGTAGCTAAACAGCAGTGGGAATAACACAGAGAGGAAGATTTTGGTGATCTTATGAATGGGGAGATCATGATTAGTTTTAAAGCTTGGATATAGAGGAAGTTAGAAGTTGGCATTACGACTGGGAATTTATACAAGACACTTGTCAGCAGAGACAGTTACTGGTTGCTCTCACACCTGGTAGATGGTAAGATCTCAGTCTTCCCCCTGCCTGCGTAAACCCTCAGCTAAAGGCTCTTCCTTCCCTTGGAGGGAGCTCCAGTGCCTCGCCTCCTCTCCTCTCCTCTCCTCTCCTCTCCTCTCCTCTCCTCTCCTCTCCTCTCCTCTCCTCTCCTCTCCTCTCCTCTCCTCTCCTCTCCTCTCCTCTCCTCTCCTCTCCTCTCCTCTCCTCTCCTCTCCTCTCCTCTCCGACAATTCATGTGAATAAGCACATATGAATCTAGCAGCTGTCTTTCCCCTGACCTCAGCCTCTCTGCTATCACCTTTTCTTTCCTGGAGTCTCCATCTGTACCTCCGGCTTTAAAACCCCTTATCACAAAACCTGATCCTTATCCTTTGATTCTCCTGTCCCAAGTTACACCAAGGCTCTTAGGACTCACACATGCCTAAGGCAATGATCTGCTCTCATCTCTGTTGGCTTTGAGAACCTCTCCGTGAGGACCAAGCACGGTAGATCCGGCTTGGAGCAGCATGCATTTAAATATGAACCTTGAAGGCACAGCTTGGCATAAAGACCCCTTAAACATGCACACACATGTGTGGGTACACACATCAAGTCCCATACACATTTCCCCCAACCCTGACAAATATTTTAGTCTTTTTGTTTGAAAAAAAGTGTCTTAAGCAGAAAAAGAAACAAAAAAAGAACAGAACCAAACCCAAACACAAAAGCACAGGTATTCTTCATCTAGAAAAGGTGTTGCACCAGAAACTGAATTTCTGTCAGAAGACTAATCCAAAGGGAACTTTTTTATCAGCTTAAAGAAGCTTCCTGGCTTTTTAGTCATCCTTTGAGTGATAAGTAGCCTACCTCTAATTCTTTTCTTTATGGTATTTTGGCTGTTATATATTGTCATTAAGGCACAATGGATATTGAGGATTAGCTTCCTGTGTCTGTAGTTCAAACTTCAGGTAGAGCCTTTCTCTTTCCTTCAGATGTAATCATGAATATTCACGGCTGTGTCAAATACTGTCCAGGTGTTTGCCTATAAATATTCACAAATCATTGTTGTGTGTGAGCATAAATCTGCATTATCTAAGCATGAATGTGAAATTGTCCAGATAGATCATGAATATTCATCATCTAAATAGACTCTGAATTGTCCATAAAATGTCTCATATTTTAGCAGCTTGATCTAATGCTTCTTTCACAATAAGTCCACAGCTTTACAAGTGACTGGTCAGAGTGGAGACAATAAAATTTATCATTGTGCACATTGGTTACTCCTGGTATTCCGATCAATGAGTCATTCTGCATTTTATTTCTCAGTGTATAAAATGAGTGGGAACACAGTCCTGTCAACCTCCACTCCAAATTCTGTATGGTGTGTTTTCACCCTTGATTTTCTCCAGGCCCAAACCTTTTCCTTTATAACTCAGGGGAAGATTGTCTTTCTCTCAGAACCACAGACACAGTGTATGTGGGGCCGTGTCATTTTGTATTGCTGAAAAAATACCAGCTCTGGTGCCAAGCAAGGAAGAATTAACACCAGAAAGTTTAGAAGGCATGCAAGGTCCTTCTTGCCTCTATGGCTCTGCTGGAGCTGTTGCGGAAAACAAGAGGAACCAGTTTATTCCCAGGCTGCTCGAAGGCTATTTGGTGGCACTAGAAAATCACTAGGGGCACTGCTCCACTGAGGACCCCTGTCTCACCTGTTAAACATCTATCAGATACCCACACAATGAGGCAGGATTTATAGGAAGAAGGTAATATCATGCATTATTCCATTTGACAGAATGGAAAAATTGGTCAAACTTTTGAGCTTTTAGAGATCTACAGTGCCCTAAAAGCACTTGTCTTTGTTTGTTTTTTTGTTTGTTTTTTTTTTCCCCAGAAAGGAAGATGGGGATGTCTGGACCACATGTAAGTATATACCATGTTTAACCCATAGATGTCTAACTTTAAAGGAAATACTCCTACTCTCTGTGCCTCTGTTGCCTTTTTGTAAAGTGGGTAGTGTTCATTGTCCTTTCCTATGAGCTGAGGAGAAATACGCTGTAGCATGAGGTATTCAGAGATGAAAATAACAAGCGTGAGAAGAAGAGGCTTATGGGTACCGTAGATAAATTGATAGATCAACCAAAACTGCCAGGAACTCTGAATCAGACCTTGGCCCAGTGAAACTAGTATGAACTTGACTCACTGACCCATAATCCTCTTCAGGCTCGGATCTATATGCATCCTCTGCATGGCCCTCTCTCCCAAAGTGGTGCTAGGTGAAAAACAGCACGAAAGCCCGGTGCGATGAACGCAGTGCTCTATGCACGGTATTGGAGCAAACCACTCCTTTCTGTTTTGTGTGCCTTGCAGGGCTGCTGTACTGCTTTTTGTCTCTGTCTTCGAGAATCCGGGAAGTTGACAGGCACAGGAGCAGGAGAGGTAAGATGGTACGTTTTTGCACTTGTGTTCTCAGTGCCCAGCAGTGAGTACTAGTGACTTCATCGAAGAAATAATGCAGGAACTCCCTGCTCCGTTGCAGTTTAACTGAAACTCAGAACATTCTAGTTCTCTCTGTCTCTGATATATCCAGTCTAGCCAATCCTTGCATTTTCTTCATCACTCCTGCTTTATTTCCTCTGTAAAATGCTGTCTGGGTAGTGTGGGGCAGGAATCACCAGCCACAGTGGTCAGGCTGGGTGCGCGCTGTCTGAATTCTTATAGTGCCCATTTACGGTGTGAGTGAAAGGACAATTGTGCCATACCAATCAGGATACTGTAAAAGCTAGCAGTTGATGCCTAAAAACACAAAGGCTCAGGAAATAAGCTGCCAGTGTTTGCTTGGAGGGTTTTTTGTAGAGGAACTGGATGCAGTGAAAATTCTCTGAGATTGATCAGTAACTACAATGTTAATACCGGTAATAATAACAACATGGTAGAGATCAGAGGAGCATTGTTCTGCTGTTGGAGGAGGTATGATTTACACAGGAAATGAAAGTTCTTGACCTAGAGATCAATTTAACTTAATTGCTAATGCCATTTGTTCTGTTTGTCATTGCAAAAAGTCAGGATGCTGTATTTTTCTCGTTCACCTTTTTTGGTTTTAAGGAAGCATGTCTGGGCTCTGACAGAAAGCAGGATACAAAGCAGTTAAAATCCCTAGATGTTTGGTCAGATGCTTGTTTTCAAGATCTGTATCCTCTGCTGCAGCCCAAATGACTTGTTCACATCCTTTCCAGTTTTCACTTACAATGATGCTTGGGCTTTGTGCTAGTGATTTGCCAAAGACAAAAAAATCATACAAATTCGGACAACAGACATGGTCCTCATCGAATAGAGGGAAGATGTTGTTTGACAGTAAACAGCACCACATTGTGCAGCGCCTTTGGCTGACAAGAGAACAGAGAGCGGCCTAAAATCCCTTTAGGGGAAGGTGTGGGTCAGGGAGAAAAAGGAAGAGTTTCCCAGAGCCAAAGCAGAGATGAACAGTTTGCCAACTCATGCCTGGAGGATGGTGATGTGCCGAGTCACTTTTTTAAAGAGGGAACTCTAAAAAAAAAATAGAATAAAGATTAAAAAAACCCCCATGCTGCTTCTTCAGGAAGCAAACAAACAAAGCCCCACAGGAACACAGGTGATTCTGATCGGATATTGCCCATGCCCCCAGGGGGTATTAGCTGTGCAGGCTTGGGTGTACAGCAGTAGGGTGGAAAAGACTGCGTTTGCATTAGAAATCACAATCGGTTCTCAAGACCCATACAAGACTTGACTTAGATGTGAAGAAGGTCATGATTACACTTCTCTGAGACTCACAGGATATGCACAATGCGTACACGCTAATAAAAATGTCATTACTTTTAATAATGTTTCATATCCTAAAGCTGCTACCTCACAGGCCGCTCCAGCCATCACAGGTTAATCATGTCTGCACTATAACATATGATAACTTGGGCTGGCAGTTGAGAAACTCTGCAAGTCCCCAAAGAAGGAGTGGGGCCTGCTGGCAGCTGGGTTGGAAGCTACTGAGGACAGCAGGACTGGCTGCAAAACCCACGCTGTGGTGAAAAGTGAACACTGAAAACATGGCAGCATCTCAACTTTGTAAAGCCAGAACTCATTAAAAGAACAATTTTATTTCCTGAATGCCAACACAGAAGTAACTGTTCAGCATAGCCTGAAAAAGAGGAGCATCTATATGACTGATCCAGAGCACATAATGGTCAAGCTGTATCTTTTCTACCTTACTGCACAAAAACTGCACAGATAATGTTGTTCTTCTCAGCTGTGCTTAAATCAGGAACTCCCAAGGTTTCCTTCTGGGGAGCTATATCTAACCCAACAGGTTGCTTGGGAATCATCAGAGACTCACTAGTCCTCTTGCCACAATCTTGTAGCGATGACAGCAATCGCTATCAAGAGGGAAAGGGGAATGCTGCTTCTGAACATACTTGTGAAAACCTGCATGTGATCAGATGCTGCTGTTTTTGGAGAATGCATGCACATCTCCTGTGGCCCCTGTTTTATTTGCTGTGCTCTGTTCTTTACTTTTTTCAATGGTACCCCCTTGAGGGAGTGAGGTAGCCGGTAATGTCATGGCCCTAACATAAGTCTCTGCTCCTGGGAGGAAATCCAAGTCTTTTAGTGCATTGGTTGCTCCAGAATCAGAGCCTGCAACTCGAGCCATGTTTCCAGAGCATTACGCTGAATATGGCTTTTTGATCCTCTTTTCATGAATAACTATTTTCCTCTCTATGTGTTCAGATCTATGAAGCTGCGAAAATGGATGTGGATGGCCTTCCTGTGACGGAAATGACCCGTTTAACCATTAATCTAGAAAGCGTAAGAAGCCTCGAAGACCATTGAATTACATGTGTAGTGATGGGGATTGTCCTGCTCTTTCCCTAGGAATAAATATTTACAACTTCAGAAGGTGCCATATACCACTAGTAAACATTTCCGCTGAAGAAGCTGATGGGAAGTTGAACACTGATTTAACTAGGAGCAGGATGTGGCCCGCTGATGGCTGAGGATGCTCGAGATGGTGCTTTTACAAAGATAAACTGTCATGAGAAGACTTTAAATAGTTTGTCTTCTCTGATGTTTTTGGATGAAAACAGCAGCTTGAGTTTTTTCAGGCTTCTGTGTGCAGGGGGCAGACCTTGTGTTCTCACCTTGCAAATAGCAGGGCTGTAATTTGAACATTGTTTCTGTGTTGAAACTGATGGAGAGCTGAGGATGAAGCGTGACATTGACAATGTCCTTTTAACATTTTGATTGGCAGATCTCTACCTCCTGCCACTCACAATACCCAGAGAGGAAGCGATCTCATTAATAACAAAGAAAGGAAAAAATGAAGGCCATTGCCTTGTGTATTCTAAGCACAAGTTATAAGACTTTGCTGATGCTTGCAAGGTGGAATAAACACCTGCATTTCAATCACTGGGAAGAGAATTCCGTGTATACCCTCATCAAGGTTCAGAATTCAAATGGTCTGTGTACGTAGTTCCTATGAAAAAAATAAACAAGTCAGCCTAGGACAGAAAAGCAAATATAGTTATCCAGTTGTGCTCTCCACCAGGAAGAGAGTGATCAATGACATACGTGTTACGGGCTACCAGGCTCTACGGGCTACCAAAGCACAGGGAGCATCAGGCAGAGCATCCTGTAGTTGATGGGTAAGAAAGGGTAGGTGGACAGCATGGGTGCCTAAAAGGAGCAGAGCCCAACCTGATGTTGCCCCTGCCCCTGCGACTCACTCAGAGGAGGAGATGCACCTCAGCTCTCCCCAGGGACCACGTGCACTTGAGGTATCGCACTGAGGTATGGGGCACATTGCTGGGGACTGTCCGAAAACAGCAGGGCCGGGCCACGCTGGGGATGTGCAAAGGAAGAGGAGAGAAACCACTGCAGAAAACAAACTAATTCAGCTGCACCAGCAGTGTAGTGCTTCTTGCCTTCCTGCCAAGGGCGATGGCAACTCCAGGTGCCCTTTGACAATCTCCAAAGCAGCACGCAACACATAACAATGGAGAGAGGAATGAAAGCCTCGTGAAGTAAAACTGAGGAGCGTGGAAATTAAAACTTAAGTGAGGAAGGATTGCAGAATAACTCTTTGGAGATGGCACATTCAGACACGTGTTACAATTCTGGGTGGCAACCTATAGGCATGGATGCCTGTAGCTCTCCATGCAATGCTTTAATTAAGTTGCCTGTGTTTATTATGGTGCCCCAAATAATATCCTCCTTGCTCAAGTTTGCAGCAGCACTTCTCTATTCTTCTGACCAAAACAGATTCAGCATGTTGATTGGTTTCGGGTTTCTTTGAATCATCAAGTCACATTTTCTCTTTAGGGCAAAATAAAATAAAACCCCTTACCTATTTTATGGTTAAAACTCAGTCTAATCTTCCTTGCACTTCTTTTTTCCCCTCTGTAAATATGTATAAGAAGTACTAAGCAAGAAGCTAGAAGGCAGAGGGATTTTGTCACTGCTTTTTCCTAGTGCTGCTTTGCTCATTGGATCTTAGCAAAATTTTTTCAGCCACCATTCCTTCCCTCGGTGTTCCCCTTCGTCTCTAAGAAACCCAATGCTTAAGAACATCTTAGAAAGCTTTCCAGGATGGGAGACAGCAGCATGAAAATCTTGGAAAACTAGCCCTGTTCTCCACAGTATGAGCAATAAGAGTTTAAACATAATAAACATATTCCATAATAATTCCATAATAAACAGCTCCTCCCGGCCTTACTAGAGGCCCTTTCCCTGATGCAGACAGATCACCTCTTAGAAAAAATTGTGTGTCGTGCCCATTCAGTTCTTGTTCTGCCCACAGTTTCTGAACCGCTTTCAACATCTTTTTAGTGGTTTTAACCGTGCCCACACTAGAGGCGTCAAAGTGTGTCGTTGTATGTTTCAGGATGATATTATTAAACTGGGGGCCTCAGTTGAAAGCTGGATTCAAGCCTCTGTAGAGTTACTGGGTAGCAGTGGTGTCCAGCAGGTGATCACTGGAGCTGGACACCTCTGCTGTGTTTCCAGCCCCTTCACAAGCCTGTGCTTGTATCTGTGCACCTTTGCGTCCAGTCAGTTTAGGTGGTGTTGTCCTCTGGGAGGGAATTCTTTCTGGGAGTGTGACAAGGATACTCAGAGCTTGGGGCTTTTGTCACGGCCGGATGCCCATCACGCGCTGCATTGTGTCCCACAAGCTGGTGGTGTATCACATGGGCACGCACTTGTTTCAAGGCAGATCATCTCCTTTTCTTGTGTTGTTCTGAGCCTTTTAAAGATTTTTCTTGGTTTTTTATTATTTATTTGGTTGCAGAGCATAGTATGAGCCTTGATGAGTTCTCAGGTTGTTCTGCTTTTATACTGCTTTATCTTCCATAATAAAGTTCCTATTCTCTCCACAGTCCCTTCTTTTGCTGAACCACAAGAGGAAGCTACAGGCAGTACCACAAAGTAGGGGTAAATAATAACTTCTAAATTAATCCCAAAGCAAGATGACTTCAGTTACAACAATCTTTTCCACTCTCTTTTCTTGCTTTGATGCAAAATGAAAGAGATCTGCACCCCCCTGGAAATGCAGGCTACTTTCTGAAGGCACTAAAACGATTTTATGGTAGCATCCTTACCTTGACAGCTTAAAGGAAAGACCTGAAAAGGTAGCTGTTGTATTACCTAGTATGCTTTGCATGGCAACATGGGTTGTTTCTCTGTTTCCCATGGTTTTGCTTGTAAAAGAATTTATCTTCTCTTAAATAAATGTCAAAGATTAAGCTAAACAAGTGCCACTTTTTAACCCTGCTCTCTCACTCTCTGCAAGCCCTGTGGTCCCAGTGGGTGGGTCTATCCCGAATCTTGAGGTTGTCTGAGTCTTGCACGCTGTATGGACTATATAATCCCCTGGGCTTGTATACATCTGGGTGTTTAATATGAAATCTGCTGTTTCCAGGTCAGCTAAGTGGCAGGAGGGTGGGCAGGATACACAGCTGTACTAATGACCAGCCAGTCACTTAACGACTGTGTCTTTACCAAGTGGAGAGAATGGCTGTCTCTCTAGGAGGTGAAAACAGTTATTTGGGTGAGAGCAGCAAGAATGAGTACCCCTAGGGGATCCTCCCTGGGATGTATCCTACTGAATAGCTGAACTAGTTGCAGTGTCAAACCTTTATTAACAGCTTGCTTTTACAAAGACAAGGGAGCTGCAGCTGTACCAGCACCTGAAGAATATCAGTCCACGCAGTGGCATTTTACATCGTCTGCTTTCAATACTCCCGCATCCCAGTATAATAGATGTCTTTGCTGGATGAAACAGAGACAATTAATGAGGTTATGGGGTTGCATCCCCACCTGGTGTAAACTGGAGAGTGCCATTGGTTTAAAAAGCTCCATGTCAACTTAGAGCAACCAGGTATCTGGCCTGAAAGCTGCCGCTGGTCTGTCAGTGCTTCAGGCACTACAGCTAAACCTGCAAGAGGGCAAGCACCTCTTGAACTTGCAGATCACAGTTACTGGGCATTGGAGTGATCTCAGACAATTGCAATAAAAATGTTTATAAGGTGTAACACAAAATTCATGAGTCCCTTTTGGCTTGGAAAATGTGCATACATGGCTTGGTGGCTCGGGGTATCTCTTACTTCTCCCCTTACAAAGATAGATGGGTCTGGAGGAAGGTTGCATTTGCTGGTGGTGATGGGAGCAGAAGAAAGCTTGGAGCATTTCCAGGATCACCTGTGTACTCCCACAAGGCCAGCTTGGTGGAGACACTTCAGCAGATAGAGAATTATGCAGTATATTGGGAAAGGCAGGGGCATTCTCTGGTGTCTAATTCAGCTGGTGTGAGCTACCCGCTGGGTTTCCCTGCTTGCACCTTCACCTGTACAGACAGCCCACGCCCTCTATTTTATCTCCTTAAGAGAAGTCACTATCAGCATCGTGTTCCCTTTCCTGTGCCATTTGTACAGCAAAGCTGAGCTGGAGTGGTTGGGGGAATGGCACATTTTCTCCATCCCATTCCTCTCTTTAGTACCCCAAAATGTGGAACGGTTATCTTAGTCCACTCACCTGCTCCATTTGCTTTAGGAAAGTGACCTTTGATGTTCTTCAGTCTCTGTATTCCTCGCTGGTACTGACTAATAAAGACCCAGCCACATTTTTTTCTACATTCATACGCTGTAGTTCTTATCTTGCCACTTCCTGGGGTCCCATGGAGAGCACTACAGCCACAGCATTACATTCTCCTATGAATCCACCTTCCCCCTTGCGACTGCAGCTGTTTCTCTGCTAATTACCCTGCCTAGCTCAGTTGGTTGAGTGCTTCTGTTATTAAATAAACACTGCTGTTGTATCAGCCTCTGGTGAATTTCTGGAAGCGCTAACCGAACACTTGGAGGATCCTGCTGCCTTTACCTCTTGTGGGATACATGTGGGAGTATGATTTGCTGTGTGTATGTTTTTATAATAACACGTTCAGGTTTTTACAATCATTTCTGTAAGTGAAAGTTTTCTTTTTCTTTCTTTTTTTTTAATATTTTTTTAATTTCCATCGTTTCTGGTCCAAAGACCAGACCAACATCTGGTCTTTGTTGCTGTTCAAATTTTCTTATTTCCTAAGGGTCTGTATTTTCTGTGTTAATGTTGCTCAGCAGGAGAGTGTATTAGGACTCTTTCTGCCTATGTAGGAGGGCTAAAAAGCAAAATATATATTCTGTGTTTCTACAGGATAAAGAATGTCTTTGAAAAATGATGGGCTTCTATCATCGTGTAAGTGGAGATGTATGCAGAAAAAGACTTGCAAACCCAACTCCTAATGGTTCCTACACCCAGTTTGTGCAGGCTGAACTCAAAAGGGCCTTGTTACCTCCTTTTCTCTTGTGAGTGTGAAATGATCTTGGCTTGATCTGGCAGTGTTTGACTTTAGCTTTGCTAGTTAATTTTCCAAACACAGGGAACTGGGCTCAACCTCTGTAATTGAATCAGCATCTGATAATGTAACCCAGACTGTTTTACACATCGTTGCCAGCGACAATCAACCTGCCTCTGGAATTTAGTGGATCAGCTCCAGAGTTATTGTGTGGTACAGCTGGTTGAATAATGAGAAAACTTGTATGACTCTGTCCTCCCGAATGAGATTCATGGCTATTTGCGGAGGCACTGCAACTCATTATTCACCAATATCCCAGGGGCTGCTGGGAATTTATGAAAATGTTTGCAAATTGTAAATGTTTCAAGAATACATTCTGGAAATGAGTTATTTGCTATTTGTCATTCACTGGTCTCCTGGTTGGAGGCATATCTCACATACAAGTTTCAGTCATTGAGTCCAAGAACAAAAAATTATGCCGTATGACTATTCACACAGCATGAGTGACTGGGAACGAAAGTGAGCCATTTGTGAACAAATTACGTTTTGGAAATTATTTATCTGTACTAACTGGCAAAGATTTATAAACATGAGTTGAATTGTGCATGTTTGGAGCAAGTCAGTACTTTTCCCTGATGCTTTCTTCTTCTGTCCAAGAATCTCATTTTCTATTAAGATACATGATATATAAACACATAAAATTTTAGTCTCTTGCCTGTGCCACTGGGAGAAAAATTTTCAAAATATGAGTAGGATATAAGCAATACAGTAATGTCTTCCTGAGCCCACAAATAACCTGTTCCCTGCAAGACACATGAACTGCCTCATTCATCTCAGCTGAACCCAGTATCTGAAACTTAATGAGCTTGAGAATGATGATGACTGAAATATTAACGTTAGTATTTCAGTCTTTATGAAAGCCTGCAGAAAAGGGGTGCATGGGAGATGGCCACATTTGAAAGACTAGGAAAACCTGGAGCAAGCAGAAATTTATGAGTAGGATGAGCCTGCAAGATGAGTGGAGCTTGGGAGTCTTTCCTTCTTGATTTTCCTGTCTTCAATGCCTGCTTATGAATATTGAATGCTTTGAGTAGTTTATGAATGATTCATAAACACAAGCACACACAGAGAGCAAAACTGGGAAAATGTTTGCTTTCATGGATTTTGTTTAACCTCTTTTTACTTAAGACAGAACAGAACTCAAGGTGCATGGAGGAATTTCCAGGGAGGTGCAGTTGCTGAAAGTCCCATGGAAAGTTTAATTTTGAATATTCCTTTTCCTTCCATGAGTGGTTAGTAGTGACTTTTATGCCCTGAAGGACAGATCATGCAAGGAGATTGGTCTTGTGCAGAAGGACTGCGAACCTGTTCTCCTCAGAGAGCTTTGCAGAGTGGCACTACAAGGGCTGTTGCTTTGTTCACACATTTCTGTTGCAATGCAGTTGTATCACATCTTTGCCTAAATAATATCATTCATTAATTTCAGAAAAATGTAGAGGTGCCACGGGAGATTTTGAGGGAAGGTAGAGCAACCCATGAACTCTAGTCTGGGATAAAACAAGCACTTTAATGCTGGTGTATTCTTTCAGTCAGGTCTTGCAGAAACTACATCAGGCCTGCAAGATGGAAAGTCTCTCCATCTCTCCATGCAATTCAATCCTCACCCACAGCAGTACTCCAGGAGGACTGGGGATGAGGTGGGGATAAAGGGGGGTCAGGACATGTCCTACATTCACAGCTGAGCAGAGGTGTAACTAGAAATAAGACAAACATCTCATGCATCTTCTCTTCCAACTTACAAGATAGAGCCCTGTGTTGGGGATGTATCTGTAATAGATAGAATCATGTTTGTTAACCAAATCAGGCTTTCTTAAAGGCTGGTGAAAACTTACACTGTTTCGACTCTTCACATACTTAAATCGCAGGCATCCAGCGTGTTATCTGGTGCACTTTGATACCTCAAGGCCTAAATCACAGGCATCCGGTGTGCTGTCTGGGGCACTTTGACACCTCAAGGCCTAAATTACAGGCATCTGGTGTGTTTTAACACTTCAAAGGGAAGAGCTAAGTTGTGAGTTAAGCTGAAAAGAGTCTCCCCAAGGACACTGATAAAGATGAGGAGCCTTCAGCCTCACGACCATCAGGAGGCGGGACAAGACCGACCCCCTAGCAACACGTCGCTCAGACACGGAATATACCAGGATTGACACATATACGGGAACCAGAAGAGTATATATAATCAACTACTTTCGGGAAGGGGTGTGCGCCGTTGGCGGAGCAAAGACTCCCCGGCCGCCCAGCGCTGTTTTGCTTGTTGCCGCTTGCTTAATAAACTAATTTGATTAATTGGACTGGTTCCTGTCAATTATTGGGCCTCAATCTATAACATATCTGCCACAAGGGACCATGCAAAATGGAGTGCTCCCCAAGCACGTCAGTGGTGTGTGAGGCCGTGGCATGGGAGAACAGCCAGGGTGGTGAGGCAGAGGGCAAGACACAGCCCCAGGTGCCAGGGAAAGTAAGGCAGGAGCCCACTGTTAGAGGGATATGGTTCGTGCATGGCACTTTGCAGCTGTAATAATTGGGCTGGTGTTGGGAGGTGGTAGATCTGTGTCTGAATATTGTGACTGGAGGACAGGAGCTGTGATATCTGCTCCTGTCTTTGCTGGCTTAACGTCTCTTCATTCCCCAACCCATCCTTATGATGAGGGTAATGATAGTTACCCACCTTTTGGGAAGAGAGAGGAACAAGACTATGTTAAGAGTAAGCAAAAGAGTAGTCAGACCAAATAGCAGGGACCACCTTATGTGGAAATCTCTTAGTTCAGAAGTGAAGCAAAAAAGAAACTGAAATCAGACGCTTGGAGTGTATAAGGTCAGTCAGAGGAAAACTGTGTGACTGTTTACCCTGCTGTTGCCAGCTCCCTTTCAGTGATGGCCACAACACTTCTATGTGTACCTGGGAAAAAAAATAATAATAGAACCATCTGGAAGTAATGAGTCAAGGATAATGTAAGATGACAGTAATGAATTCTTTGAAATAAAATTCCACAGGAGGGGGAAGAAAACAAACAGAGGGAGGGTTGGGAATTATGCCAGCTGGGAAGCCCAGGGGACAATTCTGGGAGCATACAAATTTCAAATCGTTTGGAAATCCATGCACACACTTAGGGGAGGACCAAAGCCGGTTTGAAAGTTCCCAGTATAACATTTAGGTTTGTAGTTTAAGTTGGCTGTTTTACCTGGAAAGAATCACTTCAGTATAGATATCTGCCATGTTTATCGTCTTCCAACAAGAGTGTTTGGTTCATTTATGAAAGAAGGTTTTGGGGATACAGAAACAGACCACAGTCTGGTAAATGCTACACTGACAAATAGCCTAGCTCCTTGGTCCCGATCTCTTGATTGTTCGCGCTGTGTGTGCATTAGCTTGTTTGTCCCTAATCAGTCTGATATCCAGCCTATTTATACACCTTAAATTTAATTTGATTTTTAAAATTGTAACACGTCTTTTTAATACAATGTTTTTTGGTGACTCTCTATTAGGTGAAAGTCTGGAGCTGCTAGAACCTCTCTAACAGCCGGGCCTAGAGGTGGTGAACAAATCCAGTGAAGTATAATCTCAGGTTTTGCAGGATTTTGAGTTTTTGCAGGATCACCACCCACATGTTCTGCTGATCTTTAAATTAAAAGCCTTCCTCTGTGGCCTGGGAATGGACAAAGAGTTCAGGGATTTCCATCCCTTTTTAGTGATGGCTTAATTTGCCATACCTGAATGGGACCAATCCTGGAGGCTCAGGGTTTACCTGCTGTGGTGATAGTCTGTGTTGCAGGTGCAACAATCTGAGTCAGTCCTTATTTATGACTTTGGGGTCCGTATTGTCCCGAGATTGTGTCTCACTTCTCCAGGAAAGAGGACGATGTGCACCTGTATACGCTGAGGTCCATACTGCTTCTGAAACTGGAAGAGCTCAAGGCAGTAGTTACAACAACCCCTACATTGGATTGTCAGGAAGGCTTGGGCACAAGCCTTTATCGGCCTCAATATGCAGAACCCTGTAATTTGGACTAAAGGAGTCTTTCTGAGGGCTGGTAACAGTGGTGTGCTGTGATTTGCAATGCAGATCAGTTGCCAGAGGATGAAACAACATACACTTTACAAGTTATTTATTTCTGGGCTTCTGAAATCAAGCCTCAGAGCTCACCTGTTTTTGTTTTAGAAGAGTAACAACAGTTTGCAGCAAAGAAGATGGAGGCTAGAAACAGAAAGAGAGGTATGTAGGCTGTGTGTGCTACGCAGTATGGGAAAGGTATCCCCAAAACCCACAGATGGGTGCAATTCATTTTCCCTAGAACTGCTTGATGCGCACTAAAGGCATTCACACGGACTGGCAAGTATATTGTGTGGATGTCCCCAGTACCTGAAGGCATTTAGAAGACTATGTTCAGGCAACTAACTTGCTCCTGGCACATCTAGCCGCACAGGGCTGTGCTGCACGGAGGTTTGAGCCATTTCCACACCCTGCACAGCGTCTAGTGTGCCTAGGCCTTAAAAAGATGCCGTGTTCCCCCAGCCCAGCCCTGGAGTAGCTGACAGACACTGGAGCGGCTGTGGTGCTCTGAGGTCAACTGCTTCAGGTCAACCTAGTGTCAGCTCTTTCTCTGGCAGGCCTTTTCCTTCATGGTCTCTCTCTTGATCTCTGGTGCTCATCCTCTGCTGGGTTTTTGCTCCTGCTGCAGCTGTGGTGGCCACAGGTTAATCTTCTGAGTGCAGAAGTAAACAGGGTCGTACTGTGCTCCTTCCCAAGGACAGGGGTGTCCATGATGGATGGCGGGGTGTGCTGCATGGCCATTTGACCCTAACCACAGGGCAGGTCTGCAGTGGATGTAAGGAGCATGACCAAGGCTGGATGGGAACATGGGCTCCACAAGTTTTTCTCAGGGTCATGTTCATCCAACACTCAGCTCCAAATGTTGGAGGCAGAAATATATTTTCTGCCCTTATTTGTCCCCCAGTATTCCCATGGTTGCATCCCTTCAGGCAGAGCATGTCTTCCTGATTCCCTCCTCATCCTGCCTTCTTGTTTTTCTCTACCCAATACCGGTCACCCACTCTTTTTCCCTTTCTTTACTAGGCTATTTTAACACCAAGGTTTTAATGTCAACATAGAGACAGAAGATTCCTTATTCCTCCCCAAAAATGGTTGGAGATAGAGCCTCACCCCATACAACCTCTTCTCTCAAAATCATCAAAGCTGATAGCAGCATCACTCTTCTGCATCCTGCCTGCAGGTTTTGGTTCCCTGCAGATGGAGTTTTCATTTAATCAAGCTCAGACTGAATGAAAGCAGCACTATTAATTAAACAATGGCCCATCTGGTGCATTGCAAATATCTACCAGACTGGGAGATTAATATCAATTACATCTGAAGCTGGAGGGATGCTAAGACCTGCAGAGACACAGTGTTTGGGTTGTGTTAGAAGCCAGGCAGAGGAAGAGTGTGGTCCTGTGGAGAGATCTCTGGGCAGTAAACAGTGAGTGCTGGATCCTGTTGTCAGCTGTGATGCTGATATTCTTTGTGCTGCTGGACAAGCCCCTCCTGTGAAGGTTTCTTCAGGTGAAAGTCAAGGAGAATTTGGTGCATCATTCCCAGTTGTACCTTTGAAAATATATCCTGCGTTCCTGTGCCCCAGAATTCCTCCACTATAAAATGCTGTAATAATATTATCCTTTCTTCAAAACATGCTTTAGAAGCTGCAGAGAAAATTGTCTTCAAGGACTAGGGGTAAAAACCTGTAACATCTGGTTTCAAATCCCTATTTGTAGAGTCTCAGTTCAGCGTGTCATCTCATGGCTCCAACCCAGAAACTCTCCCCTTATCAGGTGGACAGTTCTCACTCTAAGCTCATGCTTTGGAGAATGCTGATTTGGAAACCAGAATGCTTTTTCTACAAATCATACCCCAGCATACTGGGGTATCATTCTGCAATAGCAGCTATCCAGAAATCCAGGAAGGCTGATTGCTGTGGAGACACAGAGCTGATTTCTGTCATGTGTGCAGCGAGTCTGGTACATCTGTCACTGGAGCCGTGTGGATGAAATGAAATCATTGTTGGGCATGTTTGACCTCCACTTTTAACTGTGGTGGCAGTGATTGATAGATTTATGTGCAATATAATCATGGCAGAGCACGTCACTGGATTTCCTTATGAGAACACAAAGAAATGGGACTAGAGCAAACAAAAAAAAAAGAAAAGAATATAAACCAGCTCTATAGTGTTATTTTTAGTGCAGCTGGCTTTATCAAGGCAAAGAGCTGTGTGCAGTAAACACTGAATGGTTGTGATGAATAGCTATTCAGAGACGGAGAAGCGTCCCTTCATGGTAAGAAAGGAAAACCTATGTCTGTGCTAGAAGCAGTCATGCTAGATCTGTTATCAGATGTATGAGTTTTGCTGTCTTCCATGTTTAGCTTTTCAGGGACACTTAAAGGTCACAACAGGGGCTTCTTGAACAAAAGTCCTCTGTCTAAGACCCCAGCTGACAACTCATGCCAGGCCTTGTTTCCCTGGAAGGCAAAACTGATTTCCAATTACAGGTCAACAGACTTTTTACTTGAACGGGAATGAAGTCAATCAGACGCCAATACATTTTTTTTTCTCCCTTAATAGATTTCAAAAATTATTTTGGCTTCGGGCTGAGTAAATCCAATGTCAGGCACATTGGCCTGCTCAGATTTAAAGCTACTTTGGCCAGATGGAATAAAGCAAGGGTGGGAGAACTGAGTTGGAACAAATAGAAATTGTCCCAATCCTCAGACTTAATAATCAGCCTGGCTTGACAGGGTTTGGCGGCTAGAGGAACGCTTAGATGAATAAATGCTCTTTTGCATGTCCCCGCTCCTGAAAGGTGCTTCAGAAGTTTCCTGTCCCAGATGAGGCCATAGGTGGGCAGATATAATGGTTCCGCTTACGGAAACGCTGATCCCCAAGCTGGAGAAACAGTTTCATGAGCCAGTCACACAACTTCGTGCTGCTCAGTGCAAGGATGGGGTCCGGATGCAGCTTCACACACACTTGTAAAAGGTATGAAAAGAAAGTGGCTTTGGGCTTCATTCTGCAGTCTCCAGCTTATACTGAATGCTGCTGTGTTGGGGGCATAACTCTTGTTGGGATGCACCTACAGCCTAAGGGAAGGTTCCTCTGGGGAATGGGATATGGAAAAGGATTTTCATGCAGCTGTCCATACTATCCTGCAAACAATTTGCTTAATTTCCTTCCCTTCTCAGGGATTGAGGACGTAGGGACAGATATTGTGCAGCACAAACAGCATTTCTCTCCTCCCTTTGTTGCAATTCATGGGTATTTGGAGAGAAGGATGGGTCATGTTTGCAGGCTACAGAACTGCCAGCTCTCTTGTGACACCTGTACTCAGGAGAGAGGAGTTGTCCTTGGCTTGACACAAGGACACTTGAATGCAGGTGGTTTGCTCCTGCAGAAGTCACAGTCCCCACTCCCCAGTCTGTAATGGAAAAATTCCCCTTTTAGTTTATATTTAGGCTTCTCCTCTGCAGAATTTATTTTATTTTATTTTATTTTATTTTATTTTATTTTATTTTATTTTATTTTATTTTATTTGAAGTTTAGGGCTCAGAAAGATGGGAAAGAACAGCTGAATGAGAACTGCCTAGAAAAAAGGAATGGAAGGAAACGAAACCTCAAATGCTGTTTGGCTGTAATGCTTTCTCTTTTGTGCTATGGGGTGTCCCTGAGAGAAAAAAATGAGCAGGCAGTTGTAGCTGAGGAAGCCTCCAGATAAGTGGCATCTTCAGAAGCCTTCCAGATCTCGGACCATGAGGAGCAAAGAAATAATGTTGATCTTGTAGATGCTTCAGACCTATGGAGGATTTTGGGAGATTTCCGGGTGAAAGCTCTTGTAGATCTAATCCAAGTCAGGGAAAAGGGCTTCATGTTTTCTCAGGGCTAATGGTGTAGATCTGAGTAGGTTAATTATTTTCTGCTGACCTCATCAATCTCAGGTCAAACCAGTGTTCACAACTAAACGAGGGTACATCCTCCTTGGCAGAGACAAGGTATTGTAGCCACCTCTGAAATAAGACTTGGGGATGGTATGCAGCCATGTGGATCTTGTTTGCACATCTGTCCCCTTGTAAAATCTACATGCTTATTTTTATTGATGCTTTTACAGTTTGACAAATATGTTTTTCTATGAAGAGAAACATAATTAACTTAAGTCATTTATATTAATCAGAAGGGGGAAAAACCATAAAAAACGGGTAATTTTGCACTGAACAAGTTGAGTAACCTAATGAATATAGATGATGCTGATTTATGTGTTTATGGAAAAATAAAACTGGACTGGAGGGGTGGAGGAAGAAAACAGGGCAGGAAAATGGACTGTTAAATGCTATTCTATGATTTCTGTGGAGTCCTGCTTAAGAAGTGTTTCAAATGTAAATGCAACTTTTCAGTGTGCTTACTGGGACTAAATTAGTCAGAACGACAAAGCAAGGCATTATTAGATTCACTGTCTCTAAATGATGGGCTGACCCTCAGTCCCACAAATGAGCCGCACTGATAAGTGTTTTCACTGATTTACTTGACTGGGAGTTGTAGGGCAAGGCCACATTTCTACCAGGGAGGTGGTGCATTTGGCAAGAAAGCAAAGTCTGATGTCAGAGTCACTACCTTCTCTCTAGGACTTGCATCAGATACTAGTGGGAAAAAACATAGGGGTGAAACGTCCACCTCATGGAATTGGTGGCAAAATTCCTGTGGGATTCAAAGATGCCAAACTCACCTGTAACACACTGGGTAGCTGTACAACCAGATGCTACATACATGGAGGGGAATTTTTCCTAATCCCATTTGGTGCCCTAAAACGTGCATATTGAAGGCTTTGCGGTAGGTGTGTACTGAAAAGTCTCTTGGTCTTTTGAGGACCCGGTAGCAACAAATGATTTACCTTCAAAGATACATCTAGCTTAGTATCTCAGACCTGGCACAGGCACTTGGAGCCTCAGGGGGAAGCTACATTAAGTCCTAATGTACCCCAGCAGTCGCTCAATGGATTCTCTCATGTTTCTTCTTTTCTAAATGAAACAGGGGAAACCCAGGCATGAGATTCTTCTTAACTTCACATCTCCAAGAGGAGGCATTACCTCAAATATTCAACGCCCTTTTATCAGAACCTGTCACAGCTCTGAACATGTCAGACTCAGATTCACAGCTTTGTTTGCTCAGGTTGCATAACGTGACTAGACTTTTGAGTCATATTTTATTTATCTTTTAAAGAATCAATCATTAAAAGCAATAAACTTCGTAGGAAAGCCTCTTTTATCCCAGAGGACTCCAGAGAGGTTTGCAGACTGTGTGCAGGGCGTACGGGGAGCACAGAGCCACCTCTGTGCCAGCGCAAGGCGGCAGTTTAACAGTGCACAGCTTAACGTGTGCTGGCAAGTACATCAAAAATATCACTTGCTACTTCATCTTCATCAGAAAATGTGGGGAGATGAAATATAATGATCCTGTAATGTTTCTGCAGGCATTTGTCCAAGGTTGCAAAACACTGATACTGCAATAGTGAGGATGAGACTTGGGTGCTACTGAAAGTAAATTCAGCTTTAGCAAAACGAGCCTGTTTGTAGCTTTTAATGCTTGTTGCCTGCCCTCACTGGTGTCGGGATATGGCAGATACGGGTGCGTTTCCTCCCTGTCTTCAGCAGGAGGCATCCAGCAGCACTGAGGTGGGGACCTCCAAAGGTTTGATCTGAAAACAGCACACACATTTCCACCTGTAATGGTTGTTAAGCACAGGCAGCAGGTAGAATCATAGAATCGCCTAGGTTGGAAGGGACCTTTCAGATCACCTAGTCCAACCATCAGCCTAACTCTGACAAAAACCATCACTAAACCATATCTCTAAGCACTGTGTCTATCCATCTTTTAAATACCTTCAGGGACGGTGACTCAACCACTTCCCTGGGCAGCCTGTTCCAATGCTTAATAACACTTTCAGTGTAAAAATTTTCCCTAATCTTCAGTCTAAACCTCCCCTGGCACAACTTGACTATGGGAAAGGCCTGTGTCTCCATCACCAAAACGTGGCGGTCCAGACTGGATGTGTTCTAGAGATCAGGCCAAAGAGAAATGAATCAGGAATGCCCTAATGTCTCTGTGATGTGAAAGGCTGGACTAGGTCATCAGGGTGTTTTCTTTCTGGCTCTGCTGTTTGCAAAATGCTCCACAGTTCAGGCTCACAGTCTTTTTGGATTCCAAATTGGTTTGTTCCCAAAAGGAGGGATCCATGCCGGTGGCTAGTTTTCAATACCATTTGCTTTAGTGTTGCAGTTCAGGCTTTTCTGCAAATACGTACTAAGGACTATCCATTTTTATTTCAATCTCAAAAGCTGATGAATAGTTTATTCAAAGAGTTTTAATGAAGAATAAAATAAGATTACCACCCACAGGCAGAGAACAGGCCTGGAAATCTTAATTGGAAAGCTTCTCAATATTATAAACGACTGAAAGACCTGATGGCTTTAGGTAATTTCTTGCCAGGATCTAAGCCACCAGGACATCTTTCACTGTCCCAAGCCTAGTATTGGTACTGATTAAGCTTTACAGGGAGTTGTAAGAGGCAAACTCCTTTGTCTGCTAAGTTCTCTTATACCCCTTGTGTTAAACATGGGGAACACCTTGAAAGAATGAACAAAACTAGCATACGATGGGGCGTAAACACTGTCAACTTGGACTATTAAATTACCATGTGAGCCACACTCAGTGTAAGCTTCTTTCTGCACCTCTGCAGGGTATCTTTATTGGGGTTTTATTCTGGTGCAAGCAGATCACTTTAATTTGCACCTGTTAAAACCTGAATCTTAGGAAAACCTGAACTATTGCTCTGGTGCAAGTCAAGCCACATCAGGCACATTGTTGTTGTTGGTATCATTATTACTAAATCTGTTCACCACAGACAATGACCAGCAGTTTGAAGCGTGCAGTTATCCATGGGAACCTTGGTACCACGAGACCCTTGGAATAGAAATGGGAGAAAGCTGCTCAATAATAAATTCAGTGCTTTGTGATTTATGCACATTTGCAGAAGTCCCAGAGAACTGCCATTCTTTGCTTCACTGTTTACCATCTTCAGACAAAGAACACAAGAACCTGTGAAAATAGTCCCTATTGAATATTGTCAGAATAGTGATCGTTTTTTCCACAACGTTTAGCTCCGCGGCCGTCTCTTTCTGCCTTTCGGTAAACACGTAAATGGCGTTGCGCTGTAGATAAGTGGTGTCGTCTGGGAGTAGGCTCTAATCACGTCAGCTCCGCGGCAGCCTCCCACGCACAGCTGGGGTGGCACAGTTTGAAGTGTGCTCTGCTTTTTAACAGAGAAGAGGGGGTAAGACTGACTGGTGGGAGTTAAAAACCTCCAAATCTTGGTTTGTTTTTCAGAATAAGTTTTGATTAGATAATTACTCCTGTAGAGGCCCAGCTGCGTTGCCTGAATTCAGTTTTATCTCTCTTTAAACACCGCCACCTATTTCTGATCGTCCTTCCCCCTTATCCTGTGATCCTGGCCATGGCTTTACCTGTTCTGTCCTTGACTTTCTCCACAGCTGAGAAAAACTCCCTGGTACGTGCTACTCAGCATGAGGGCAGCCTCCTCCCTCTCAGCCACTTTCATCTCTCCTTCAAACCCACCTTTCCTCCTGCTCAGCTTTTGTTTCTGTGTTGAGCATCTTGTTGTCCTGAGGGTCAAGGACGCTGGATAAAACCAAAGGGCTTAGACTTTCAGTTTCCCATACGGAAATTTTCAAGGGGCTTTTGTGGAGCCTTCCAAAGGATACAAATTGCAAAACAAAACACTGCTGCTGGTTTTGAATGCTGGAGATTAAGGGTATGGGCACACAAACACCTTACATCTTGCCGCACGTCAGCAACTTCACAGCAGCTGCTGTTGTGTATCCTCTTTCCCCTTTGTGCATTCGAAAGAGTGTGTCCCTCTTACCATGGGGAATAAGCTGCCTCTCATTTACCATGGATTAAGAGTGCACACACACGGGCAATCATAACAACGCGGCTGGTGTGCTGCAGTGTGCTCTCTGCCTCATCACGTCACCTCCTTCATCACGAATATGACTCCCTGTAATGCCACTGGCAGTCACATGAAGCCTTGAACCCTCCTGTTCCTTCTCCTCTGGTCTCTGCATCTCACTGACTCCTGGTGTTCTATCCTCCCCATTTCATCTTATGGCAGCCAGGGGAAGGGCTCAAGTTATTTCTCATCTGAAGAGAAGAGATAACCAGAGTACAGCAGAGCTCTTGATGGCGAAAGTCCTTTGCCTACACCCACGTTGCAGATGGCAGAAAGTTGGTAGGTGACAATCTTTATTTTCCAACCTGAGGAAAAACTGCCCACCCGTGCTGAGAGTAACATATCACCTGTGGCTTGTGGGTGGAGTGCCACACCAGGGGCCATGCCGTGCAAAGGAGAATTGGTCTTATGTCTATAGACATGCTGCTTCACACTGTAACCAGACTAAGCAGTCAGGCATGATCCCATATGACACAAGAAACCCTCGACTGCCGGGAAAACTTAAGGGCTGCAGTCAATGTTT
This sequence comes from Larus michahellis, assembly GCF_964199755.1. Taxonomy (NCBI): domain Eukaryota; kingdom Metazoa; phylum Chordata; class Aves; order Charadriiformes; family Laridae; genus Larus; species Larus michahellis. The sequence goes on from NC_133898.1 coordinate 36,595,251, forward strand.
TGTTGTCTTTTTTTTTTTTTTTTTTTTTTTGCATATGGTATATAGTTTTGCCCATCACTGAGCAGACTTGAGAAATAAGGCCCATTCCTGAAGATCTGTGATCATGAACACTCTGCTGGAAATGTGTCTAACTTGCTAGATGTGCTATCTCAGTTTAATTTCTATTTAGAAAAAGATGGCAAATCTTAGTAAAAAAATTTATACCAAGGAAATGGTACCATGTACACTGGGCTCATATGCCCTTTAAAATACATTTGGCTAAAAGGTGCAATTTCAACGTCACAATTTTAGTTGATTTTGATCTTACGCTTTACACTTACAGTCACATTTCATCAGTAGATCTCACATTATTGTGCAAATGTGAGCCAATAATGCCATCATTTATGTTTTACAGATAAAAACTGTGGCACAAAAGAGGAAAATGGTAAACTCAAGGTTAACTGTAGACTGGAGTTCAGGCCTTTTGTTATATATCTTTTCTCCCCTAAAATGCACCCTTATTTTTTCTCTCTGCTTCCTCCCTGAATTTTCACTTCCTATCTTATATTCTTGTACACTGTTCTGATGCACTATTAAACAGCTAATGCATTCCTTCCCTGAGGGATATAACTCAGGTGGTCAAATTGTCCCTGTGTTTCAGTCTATAGAGCATTTTGAGGCTTTTCCTGGAAAAAAAAGAAGATGTTCCTGAAGTTATTTCTGGAGATAGGAGCATGCCAAAATGACCTTGACTTTGAAGGCACTTCTAAGCCCAAATGTCACTATAGTTATAATGCACTAGAATAAAAAGGCAGCTGAATCTTTGGTCAAGAACTCCAAAACTCTGGTGTTTGGCTCCAGTGTCTGCATTTGGAGTGCCTTTCCAGATGGTTTCAATGCAGAGGATCCTTTTGATACAGTTAATGTCCACAGAGTATCCAGCAGTATCTCTTCTTTTTTGGGAGCTGTTGTTTAATATCCAGAAAAGCTAAGCAACACAGTGAGTATTTCCAGATAGTTACTTTCCTGTGGAAATAATTGCTGTAGCTGGCAGAGTGGTCCTTGGCAGTGCTGGAAGGCTCTGTGTGATTTGGACAATACAAAAGCCATTAGTGTCACTCAGAAGTGGCATGTGCAAGGATCTGCAACAACAGTAGGGAAAAAGCTGGACAAGGGGGGGGGGGGTTGGGGGTTTGGTTTTGTTTTGGTGGCTTTTTTGTATGTTTGTGGTTTGGTTTTTTTTTTGTTTGTTTTTTTAATAGGAAACTGCTACAATGGTCTCTTTGTGATCAAATGGACCGCACATATTTCTTGTTGCTTTTGGTTGTACAGGTCTCATGACTACTGTGAACAGAATACAATTTCTGAGGTTATCAGATGTGTTTATTCATTTGTTTCTCATGTGGTGTTTTAGAACTATACCTGCATCTAGAGCTTCACCTCAAAAGTGAGTTCTAACACTGCCCGCTGGCAGAATAGGAGCAACAAAATTCTTATTGTTCCTGTTAGATGCCCTTGAGCAGCTGTAAACTGGAGGAGGGTTGGTGACGGGTGAGGGGCTTTTGCCATCAAAGAAGATAGGCTCATCGAGGACTGAATGGGCAATGCATTCATATTCGCATACCATCACTCAGATATTCTCAGACAATTAAGCAGGGGAAATGAATTTAAAATTGAATACTCTTTGGTACGGCTTCTTGAAATTACTTTTATTAATCAACATTGATTTTTAAAACATTTTTTACATAATAGTGTCATAATTTTTCCGTTAAAGGGAGTAGTGGGGAACCTGGCAAAGGCTTGGGAACTAATGAATCTGATTTTGTATTCCACGTGCCGTGGCCCAGAAGCCAGGCTGTGACAGATTTCTTTATTGAACCTTCCGGCAGGCTCTTTGTGAGAGTCATTTTGTAAATGAGGGTTTGTAAGCCATGACCATGGAAAAAGATCATTGTCCATAACAGTGGATGGTTCAAGGGCCTGATTAATAGTGGTGAACAAAGGCTTTCACCTTGAAGGTCACCATTCAGATTTCGCCCAGTCTGGCAGTGACAACAACCTCTTTGCTTCTCAGAACTTTAAGGGACAAGCATGGTGGACAGAAACTCAGGCAGCAAATTGCACCACAAAAATATACATTGGGTGCGAGAGGGAGAATACTCGCATCTCTAGGGTTGTCTAGTATAAGGGCTTAATTTGTTTGCTAATCTCCCCAGAGACCAATTGTGTTAGAAGGCTCTGCAATGCCTGTAGGAGAAGCCTCTCTCTATGTGGTCTCTTTAGGGAGGCTAAATGGACTGATTACCTTAACTGGGTCATGTAAGTATTGCCCGAACATGAGTCCTAGTGACAGGCCTGCTGCGAAGACTGAGAAGCAATTGGGTGTCACTGAGAAGTGCTTCTGCCGTGCTGCATGTGTTGTGGCACGTGAAGTTATGTGCATAGAGAGTCCACAAGCTTTTATCACTTTTTTGGCATGGGTATTTCCTGTTTCCCTTCATTGCTGTGTCTCTTTCTGGATTTGCATTCCTTTGTAAGATTTCTGTGACAGAAACTGTTTCCTGCATTCATACAGTGCCTGGATCATTGAAGAGAGCCGAATGTCTTACTGCCTCTGATTGCTATTAAAATGGCAATACGTTGTGCAGTGGATAAGGAGGAGATAATTTCACTGGTGCTGCTTGTGCTGACTCTATTTTCTTGAAAGATTGCATTATGACTGCCAAGAAGATGTGACTGGAACGGGCATGTGCAAACTCTGGTTTCTTATGCACTTGCAAAACCTGTGAAGATGTGTTCATGAAATAAGAGATTGTCCCTGAGGAAATACAAGGACTCCTCACCATCTTTAAACTAATTTATACGTACCTGCTGGGCTCATTGGGCAGTCAAGAAACCACTGAAGATTAGGAGGAAAAGCTAGGTATTTAGATACTGTCTCAGATCGGTGATGTGGCTAGATGTTAAATGAGGAGGGAAGACCAAATAAAGCACACACAGTAAAATGGACCTTTAGGAACGGGGAGGAAAGGGCAATAAGGCAGTTTATTGCTGATTAAGCATCAGCTAATCATTCCATTAATCAGAGAATCAAAACCAGACTGCTGGATGATTGGATCAATTCACTTATTCTTATTAGCAGCAAAGGGAAGAAAGGGAGAGGGGGGTAACTGGTGTGCCTTCCCCATACTGCTTTCCAGGTAACTTGGGAAAAGAAGGTGTCAACAGACTATGAATGTGAAATAAAGTGTGAAGGATGGTGTAGTTGTGACTCCTAGGACAGAGGGGATGAGGACTGGATGAACTAGTTAGTAAACCCATCTCCCTACCGTGGAGCAGGTTTGCAGTTGAATTTAGACACTACTGGCGCCATGCTTGGAGATGAGCTTACCTTGGTCACATACGTCTTTGCACTCTGAGTGACTTGATGTCAGGAAAAAACCCACTGTGAGCATTTCTATCTTAATAAAAGTGGAATGAATCCTTTATTTGAGAGGGTCATGGGTCTTGGATTAGCGTTGGAGGCCCTGGCATCAGACACTAAGATTGCACCTCCAGAGAGATCAATGCATCCATGCAGGCAACATGAATTTTACTTTGTTTACAAAAATTGTTATTTCTCACAATGATATTTCCTTATGCTTCTCAAAGGCTTTTTACTGCATACCTCCAAAGTGCTTTATAAACTTCATGAAATCAGTTTCAAAACATGCTTGCTCCTTCTTAGCATCTCCTCCTGTTCACCCTCTCCTCCCCTTTTGTATGGGATTATGGAAGTTAGGGGATGAGTTGCAAAATGTGAATTTAACAGTGCACCACTCACAACCGGAATGAACTGCCAACTGCTAATTATTTACTCAAAAAGTTCATGGATGATCGTGAATAACAGATACATTTGAGAGTTTTCCAATCTGCCCCTGGACAATTCATAAGTACAGAAATGGCAACATTCATTGTATGATTTATTTGTTGTGAAGTGTTTACTTGGCTCTGCTCCTGTGTCTATAACACGAAGCCAACAACAGTAGGACCCAAGCAGACTTTCTCATGTGATATCCAGAGCTTCCTTTTTCAAATCTGGCCAGAAGATACAAGAAGAACAGCTTTTCTTGTGGCATTTTAGTGTTTCCAGTCTCTGTGTGATCCCAGAAGCAGAAAAGCAAAAGAAAAACAAAGGTGAAAGAAGACAGAAGAGATTTCTTAAAAAAGACCTTTCTCAAGCAGAAATTACTGGTACCCAGCAATTCCTTCATCAAATACAGCCTGTGCCTGTGTACTGTCTTGCAGGAAATCACACCGAACAGTTCTAAGATTCCCTTTGGGATCCTGTGAATTTTAAAGCCTCCAGTGAAACCTGAGGTGAACACCTAGGGGTGGAGTGGAATCACGACTGACATTTTTCCTGAAGCATTTCTCCAATACGGCTGGAAAGAAGTAAAATGTATGCTGTCGGGATCCTGCAGCAGCCCCGCAAGAAAACTTTATTTAAAGTCCTGTGGACACCCAGCACTGTGCTGTCAAAACTCAACCTGACCCTGCGTAGCCCAGCTGTCAGCTCAGTCTATAGACCCTCTCTTTCCTTTTCAGCTACCGAATACTGCGTGAGGACTGTCAGCTCGAGCTCTCTAGGGTGGCTTAGCTGTTAGCTAAGTGCTGTTAGCTCTAAAGTTTTAAAAAAGCAATTGTGCCTGAAATCCTGATTTTGGTTTACAGTCACAAATCTTCAAACTTATAGGGATATTTGATATTTTTGGCTCTGGTTATTGAGCAGTTTGTGTACCCCATATTTTCACATGTCTTAGCAACTACGAGAACTAGAAAGACCAGAACAACAACAATAACAACAACAACAAGAAGATCCCCCTGCCATCTCTGAACTTCAGAAGCTGCAGCATCAAGTAAAGCATTGATTTTATGAGAACTGGCAAAAACCATTCCTATTCTTTCTCTGGACACTGGCCTCATATAGCATTTTCTTCTCTGTTTCCAGTGTGTTCTTGTAAAAAAATTTCACTCTTCCTTTTTAACCTATGACTGCAGATGATCCCAGGTCCTCCCTGGCCCCCTGCCTTGTTTTGGCTTGAAAAGCGTAACGCTTTTAGGTAACAGATGCTCAGCTGCCTAAAGATGCCACCTATAATGGGGAAATAATCTTCTGAAATGGAAAGGGAACATTAGCCTGGGCTTTGACATGTCAGATCTGAGAGGAGAGTGGAAGGGTTCTGGAAGCGGCCTCAGGCAGATCCAGGCTGGCAGGGTTGCCATGGCAATCAGCTTGTTTATCACATCAAGGTCCCCATAATGAAACAGCAGAAGATGTAATTCAGAGAGCATTGAAAGTAAAATATACATATCAGTGTGTATTAGTTTGCAAGAAAAGTGAGCAAAGAGATCGAACTGGCTCAATGGTTTGTGAATAAATGGAAAGACTGAACACCCTGTTGGTTAGAATAAAATAAACGACAGATTTTTCAGTGACTTCAGTGTCAAGAGGTGATACTGATCAAAATACAGATATTGTTGTGGCAGAAGTACAAACTGAGAGAGGCATTCAGATATGCAAACTAAACTCATACTTAATTCACATGAAGAATTACTCTGTGTCTGTTAATGATAGCTTTTCTATTCCTCCCATTTTCATTGAAAGAAAGGGCCAGGCAATCAGAAAGTAGTGTTAATGTGGGCCTTGGTTTGAGCAGAATGAAATAACCCGTAAAAGCTGTGATGGCTTATTGCATAAGACAGTACTTGCCTATAGAATATAGATCACCTTGTGGGAGGATCCAATTTTAAGAATAAGAAGATTGGAGCTATGGGATAATAACAGATGGATGCTAAAAATTTTGTTAATTCTTTCACTGTTATTGATATAAGCACAACCCTGTGCTATGCAAGCTCCTATACGAATGTAACTGGTTACAAAGAGTAGCAGGATCAGCGGCTTAGTTCAATCAGGCAGAAAGGCAACAGATTTGATTGAAAGAAAAGGGCAGCTCCAGGCATCGGTTTGTATGAGACATCTGCTCTAAGCGCTAACCTGCTTAACCAGGCTTTGAAGGTCAGACCACGTGCTATTGGAAGAATCGTTCCTCTTGGAATCACAAGAAGTTCCCGCACTTCACCTGTGCCTTCAGATTCAGTAGGTGCAAATGAGCAAAACACGAGTATTACACAGCCAAGCGCGGGAGCCCTTGGGCAGGGAAATGTGGGCAGACACCCTCACCCTTCCCATGGGCCCCAGGACCCTGGGCATCTCTGCAGGCTCTCTGCCTCCCCATGCAAACCGCCTTCATGTGGTTTATTGACTGGGCGTCTGCATGCATTGCTGCTGTAGTTTGCCTTGGAAAGCTTCAGAAACAGAGGAAGGAATGTGTGTGAGAAACTGAAAGCTGATGGTCAGGGTCTCTTGTGGCACCCTCTTCATAAAGGAAGACAGAGAGGTCCAGAGGGGTTAATAAGACACAGTTAAATAACTCTAAAGCATGCACCGAAGTATAATGTTATAACTGAGTAAATTATACGCTTCAAAAGATCCCTGTTTACATATTTAGCCAGTGTTGGCTATGCATCTACTCACGCCGTACTGTGTATATTTGAGTGACTGGAACAATTCCCGAGGTTAATTACTAAACTAACCAAAGGACTTGACTCGTTTGGAGCTGATGGAGACCATTGCACTTATTCCTCAAATTTATCAAGCAAATACAATTATGCTGGTCATGACGCGTGGCTTGAGTAATAGCACAGGCGTAAGATACTAAAAAACTCGCTTTGGCGTGTGTCTGTCAGCCACGGAGAAACACTCACGCACCATAAAAAGGGAGCTGATGCAGGAGGGGAAGTAATGCCCAGCCACTGGATATTCCCCCTCCTGCCTTGCTTTTAAATTACACTGCATAACTGGAAACTACAGAAATATATGACATTATCATTCTTGGAAGCTCGGGATACATTTGAGGATAGCTCTCGCTGAGTGTATTTCTGATTGTAGGTTACAAAGCGGTCTAGTTGGCTATGAGAAGTGGGTCAACAAGCAAGATGAACGCACATGGTTGAGGTCTTTGAGATGGAGTCTGAACCAGCTGCCAGTGAACTTCCATCACAGTTTTCAGTGGAACAAGAGCTTTGAATAGCTGGAGAAGAATGGCTCCAAGCCATCCAAGAAGCCCAGTGCAACCTGCGGATCTAATGTCTGCTCTCAGCTTTTGCAAAGACTGGCAGACACGCAGCCGGTGTAACTGCATGTCTGTGAGCCACTGCCAGACGAATCAAAAGCTCCTCTCACAAGCTCACCTCCTCTGCGAGCCAGTGTTGGCACTTCATCTCCTCACTGTCCACTGCACGTTGCTGCACCCGGCACAATTGTCCTTGTTCAGAAGGTTTCTCCAGGAGGAACTTTCTTTCCCTAAAATGAACTTCTTTTTAAGTATGCATTCTGACAGACATGCACAAAGTGAAAAATCTGTAAACAGATATGAAGGCAGGGCGAGGAATCTATCATTTCCAAGGCTGGTTAACTTATAATCTGAAAGTCTTTTCTGCTTCTAAGGTAATAGTAGTTACATCCTTAAAAAATGTGGTTATGTTCCTGATTCAACACTCACTTAGATGTGCAGTTATGGACATCCCTACTTAATAACGCCCTTAAATATATGATTAAATCCTACTAAAGCCCACTCTTAAGAGTTTAGCTGAAGTGGCACTTAATTGATTACAGCTTTAATAGGCCCTCTACAAATCCTATCTAAATATGAAATAATGAAGCAGGAAGTGTCATCCATAACACCAGAATGATGACATTTATTAACAGAGTTAGTCTTGAGCACCATCTACTTTAGAATAGTTTTTTCTTTTTGGTTAATCCGGGCTGCATCTTGGCTGCCCTGTGGGAGCACTGGCTGTAGCGTCTTTGACATGGAATTTCTCGGCCTCCTGTACCATTTTGGCTGTGAAGAAGGGGGTGGCAGTAGAGGTACAGTACCAGACTTTTGGACATCCCACCCGGAGCCGTACAGGACCGTGGCAGCAATTGCAGCACTCGAGTACCAGCTGGGGGAATGCGCAGGGGGACATCTGACCCACAAGCAGGCGTGTGGCTGGTCTCACCAACATCCCCCGCTTCTCCCCAGTTACTGTGGAGTTTCCGTCCTGCCCTCCGCCTCCTGCTGCTAGCTCTCTGTGGCTGCGTTTGTGATGTCTCTGTGCTTGGGCTTTGCTTTTGGTCGGAAAAGTTGAATGGGACAAAAAGAGTGTCAGACAGCTGCCCAGTTTATCTATTTTCAAGCTGGAAAATGGGGAACCCGATTACAGAGCTAATGTAGGAAGACTTGAGCTAAGAAGCTTGAGAACTGATCTACAGTAATACGTTTCTTAAAGAAAAGAAAAGAAAAAAAAAAAGAAATCACCTTTGAAGTCTGGACAGGCTTTATGGTGATCCTTTTAGAGTTTGAACATGTGGGTGTTTCATGTGGCAGAATTTGGCAGAAAAGCCAGTCCTGCTTTATTTACAGTTTCTTTTTCCTCTGGAAGACCTGGTGCACTTCAGCAATCAGAAAGACAATATAATTTTGACAATTGTTTAAAAAAAAAGAAGAAAAGGGGAATGGGAAAAAAGTTAAAAGCACTTGTTTGCTCTATTATAAGTTTATTTTTATGTGTTTTTGTGATCACACAAGGGCTCTGCCAAACTTGCCCTGGTCACAGATATCAGCCCCCCTTTTCTGTGAACTGACGTGAGTGAAAGGTTCAGTCATTTGCTGGAGTGAAAAGCACTGTTTCTCTTTAAGCAGGAGCCAAATTTCAGGAGTCAGTGAGTGCCGAGGAGAAAGTAAGATGAATGAACCTCTTGCACCATACTGATAAGAAGTCAATGCGGTCTTTGAAGACAGGTTATCTAGACGCATACAGCTTATGACATAGGCAGCAGTGGTGCTATAAAGTCAAGGAGCTTAAAACCAGTCAGACAGATAGTAAATAAAAGAGGCGTTTCCCATGGAGGACTGCAGAGACACTGGTCTGCAGTAGAAGGTGGAAGAAGGAGAGCTTGACATATATCTTTACACTTCCACGAGTGCATCCCAGTGGCAGGCAATACTACTTGCAGTGTGTTGAGCCACCTGTTCCTCTCCCCGGACAAGGTCTGGTAGCCAGCACGGGACTCAGGCAGGGAGAGAGGACACTGTTACTGAGCCTCACTTCATTATCTACTGATTACTGGTTTGCAAAGAGCTGCATTTTGCTGCAGATTGTCATTGCTGGGCCTGGTCTGCATGCAGGAGTAACTTGTGTTCAAAACACCTAGATGTCCTTGTGTGGCACTGGTGAGAGCTGGCATCACTGGTCCCTTCAATAAACTCCTGCATGTCTTACTGACTACTGATCTCCACTGGCCCACAGAGCTGTGCTTGCTTCCCTAAGTTGGTAGATGTTTTCTGGCTCTAACTAACTCCCAGGAATTATTCTCCCTGAGTCTGGGTTATTCCCGCAGATCCTATGAAGACCTAGGGATGCTGTGGCTGAAATACCCTAATGATTCAGGATTGCTATGATTTACAATCCTCATTAGGTCCCTCTGTGCATGATGATTGATTCTTTAATTGTGGGATGGCCTGCTACGCTTTTCAACAGGATTTCTGTCTTATTCAGTGAGTGTGATTAGTCCTGCTCTGGGGAGTCCCCTTGGCTATATTCCAGTCCTCAGCTGGCCTCTGAGTTTGTCAGTCTGGGTGCAAGCCTTGTGCCCAGAGTGCAGGTTAGGGAGAGACTTGCATGTGTATCGACCCTTCCTTATGCCCTGATTTCCCCAGTAAGGAAATCCTGGCACACAACAAAGAAGGAAACCACTGTGTTCTCCAAAAAAGTGCCCTGTCTGGATAATCATCAGGGAAATAGGGGGTTTGAGTGCCTCCGCGGGTAAGCAAAAGCACAGCTTACATGACCTCCGTCTTTCTCTGCTGTGGATATTGGGAGGAAATGCTCACAGCAAATGCAGTAGGGACCTGGAGAAGACGGTAGACAGGGTCATCATGGTTGAATCAGTGCGATGCTGCCTGGAAAAATGGATTCTGTCTGTGCTGCAGCCGCAGGGATTGTGTGTGATGCCGGGCAGAGAGATACTAACTCTGTGTTTTCCGTATCCTGCCTGTGCATGATGTGAGCTGTGGACCCTGCTTTGTAAAACAGAGGAGAGAAAGCAACCGGACTCAAAGCAATAAAAGTGCCACAAAAACTTGTGTGCCCTACCAAATCAGGACTTTCAAATGAAACACCCAGCACTGCTGGACTTTTCAGATGTAATATGTCACCGTCTCAGTTCCCCATCTCCATGGGAAGTAACAATACCACATCGTTTCTCAAGATTTGTTGTGTATATCAATTAATTAGTTTTTGCAAACCACTCAAACACTGAAATGATGAATGCTTTAAAGAATTTATGATTAATGTTGTCTTCAGATTAGGTCTTCACAGTGTATATAAATAAGGCCTGGGGCTGTACATAGAAAAATGAAGATAAAATGAAATACTGAGCAGCTGCTTCTAGGGGAAGCAGATCCACTGTGCACACCAGGCGGTGAGGGTGCTCAGAGGTGGAGTATGTGGGCATGAAACTAAAGACCACGACACGCGCTTTGCCCACACAGGACTGAAGCAAGCTTGCACAGACCTCTTTTTATTGTTATCTTTGAGTATGCAAGTTTTCAATCTTTTAATTCGTTTAATGTGAGGGTTTTTTTATGTACTTCATGTACCAAGACACAGCCACAACTCAAAGAGCTAATTTATTTGTGTCTGGGTACACAAAGTACATTTATAAAAGAAGAAAACAACCCTCTTACATAAATAACCATGACAAATGCTGGAAATCACATGGAAATTGCAGCCTTGTCATGAATACTATGGGGGACATGGCCCCCATTTAGGAGTACTAATATAATGTTCTTGGGTCATGTTGTGTAGCATCCCCACCAAATCCCAGCCCCAGGTACCCACGGGATTATCCTGGTATCCTGTATTCCTGGGCAACAAGCCATCACTGAGCCATCTGCTGGCTTGTTGAGGAAGGACTGAAAATCCAGTTTTCCCCTCCATCTTGGCTGCTTCAGAATCTGGGGGCAAAAAAGGTACCCCGACTTTCCCTTCACTTTTGGCAGTTCAGATTCAATTTAGCGTGAACATGAATCCTGCAGTTCCCAGCAGCATTAAAACACTGGACCATGCTTTCTGGCTCAACTCGAATGTCTCAGGAAGCCTGGGGCAAGCACTTCCCAGCTTGGAAAGGCACAGTCACCCAGGAGGTGGTGGCAGCACTACTTCCCCACAGTTTTAGCACAGGGTAGACGGTAGACAGGGACTGAGCTGGTGTTGCTGGTGGAAAGTCCCAGGCAAGTAACTCAGAGTAGCCCAGGCTTCTCTGAAGCATGGTCTGGCCTAGTGATGAAATAGCAAACATGATCCAGTAAACTTCTAACCCTGGGGTTCACCATTCATCCCAAGGCTAAATGAGACTAGGATGCAATCCAGCTGAAGCTTAGGTGTCTTCTGTTCTGGCTTCCTTCGCTCAGCTGTGTGAAAAATGTGAGGTCAAATCAGCCGGTTGTGTCCTAGCCTCAGAGAGCCTCAACAGGACAGCAAACTGAGCATCTTACCTGCCGGGGGCTTCAGGTATTTTTTCTGCATTAGCGCTCCTGCTATAGCTCTTCCTGGGAGACCAGACCTGGAATTAGCAATGGTGGATTTTTTCCTCTCACCCCCCTTCCCTGCCGTATGCACAAGTCTTGCTGCACAAGATCTGAGCCCCGTTTTGCATAAACTACTTCTTTGCTGTGGAGGGAATCCAACCTATGCTAAATTACAGCTAGACAATCAGAATTTGCCAGTTCAGTTTAAAAACAAACAATCCTATCTAATTTTCTGCATGTATGTTTTTCCTGTATATTCTTTAGATTTGCCTTGGCATTTCTATAGCAGCAGGAGACTATTATCTTGTCAACAATGGTCTATTGCATTGACATTATCTCTTAATTACACAATTACTTTGTTATGTACTGTAGTACGAGCAATAAAACATTTGAAGTACTTCAAGCAAATATAGTTTTAAAGGTTTAAAAGGAAAAAAACACCCAAGCAACCACCAACTCTTGATTCAAACTATCTAAGTGTAAATACTATTTTGTTCTCCTGATAGATTAATGAAGTAATTGTACAATTAGTGCTAGAAAAGGTGTAGGTAAAATGGTGATGCTTGGTGGGATTGTTAAAATGATGCTCTTTGCTCTTTGTCTTCTTATCCTGAAAGATGTGTCAAGAGAACTGGGCTACTTTACTTCATAGAACCATAGAATCATTTAGGTTGGAAAAGACCCTTGGGATCATCGAGTCCAACCATCAACCCCACTCTACAAAGTTCTCCCCTACACCATATCCCCTAACACGGCATCTAAATGACTCTTAAACACATCCAGGGATGGTGACTCCACCACCTCCCTGGGCAGCCTATTCCAGTGTCTGACCACTCGTTCTGTGAAGAATTTTTTCCTAATGTCCAGCCTAAACCTACCCTATTGCAGCTTAAAGCCATTCCCTCTTGTTCTATCACTAATTACCTGTGAGAAGAGACCAACACCAACCTCTCTACAATGTCCTTTCAAGTAGTTGTAGAGAGTGATGAGGTCTCCCCTCAGCCTCCTCTTCCTCAAACTAAATAGTCCCAGCTCCCTCAATCGCTCCTTGTAAGATTTATTCTCCAGGCCCTTCACCATCTTCGTTGCCCTCCTCTGCACTCGCTCCAGCACCTCGATATCTCTCTCCTGTTGAGGTGCCCAGAACTGGACACAATACTCAAGGTGTGGCCTCACCAGTGTTGAGTACAGGGGGACAATCACCTCCCTACTTCTGCTGGTCACGCTATTTCTAATACAAGCCAGGATGCCATTGGCTTTCTTGGCCACCTGGGCACACTGCTGGCTCACGTTCAGCTGCTTGTCAATTAGAACCTCCAGGTCCTTTTCTGCCAGGCAGCTCTCCAGCCACACTTCCCCAAGCCTGTAGCGATGCATGGGGTTGTTGTGGCCCAAGTGCAGGACCTGGCACTTGGCCTTATTGAAGCTCATGCTGTTAGTGTTGGCCTATTGATCCAATCTATCCAAGTCTCTCTGTAGAGCCGCCCTATCCTCATGCAGATCAACACTCCTGCTTAACTTGGTGTCATCTGCAAACTTGCTGGTGATACACTCTATGTCCTTATCAAGATTATCAATAAAGACATTAAACAGAAATGGTCCCAACACTGAACCCTGAGGGACACCATTTGTGACCAGCCGCCAGCTGGATTTAACTCCATTGACCACCACTCTTTGGGAACGCCCATCCAGCCAGTGCTTGATCCAGCAGATCGAATGCTCATCCAGGTCATGAGCCACCAGTTTTTCCATTAGAATTCTATGGGGGACAGTGTCAAATGCTTTTCAAAAGTCTAGGTAGACAATGTCCACAGCCTTTCCCTCATCCAATAATCGGGTCATCTTGTCTTAGAAGATCAGGTTCGTCAGGCAGGACCTGCCTTTCATAAACCCATGCTGACTAGGCCTGATCCCCTGCTTGTCCATTATATGACTTGTAATGGCACTCAAGATGATCTGCTCCATGACCTTCCCGGCTACTGAGGTCAGACTGACAGGCCTATAGTTTCCTGGATCCTCCTTTCTGCCTTTTTTGTAGACGGGTGCTACATTTGCTACCCTCCAGTCCATTGGGACCTCCCCAGTTAAGCCATGACTTCAGGTAGATAAGGGAAAGTGGCCTGACGAGCACATCTGCCAACTCTTTCAGCACTCTTGGATGTAACCCGTCCAGTCCCATAGACTTGTGCACATCCAAGCAGTGTAGCAGGTCACTGATCACTTCCTCTTTAATTGTGATGACCTCGTTCAGCTTCCCCTCCCTGTCTCCTAGCTCACGAGGCTGGGTGCCCAGGGAACAGCTAGTTCCACTGCCAAAGACTGAGGCAAAGTAGGCATTGGGCACCTCAGCCTTTTCCTCATCCTTTGTGACTATGTTTCCCTCTGCATCCAATAAGGGAGGGAGATTTTCCCTAATCCTCCTTTTGTTGTTAATGAATTTATAGAAACATTTTTTGTTATCCTTAACAGCTGTAGCTAGGTTGAGCTCTAGCTGTGCTTTGGCTCTCCTAATTTTCTCCCTGCATAGCTTCGCTATATCCTTATAGTCTTCATGAGAGACCTGCCCCCTCTTCCAAAGGTCATAGACTCTCCTTTTGTACTTGAGGTCCAGCCAAAGGTCCCTGTTTAGCCAGGCCGGTCTCCTTCCCCGCCTGCTTGTTTTTCGGCACACGGGGGCAGCCTCCTCCTGTGCCTTTAAGACTTCTCTCTTGAAGTATGTCCAGCCTTCCTGGGCTCCTATATCCTTCAGGGCAGCTTCCCAAGGGATTTTGTCCAGCAGTCTTCTGAACAGGTCAAAGTTTGCCCTCCAGAAGTCTAAGGTGGCAGTTTTACTAACCCCTCTCCTTGTTTCTCCAAGAATCAGAAATTCGATCATCTCATGATCACTGTGCCCTAGACGGCCACCAACCAACTTCCCCCACAAGTTCTTCCCTGTTCACAAGAAGCAGGTCCAGGAGGGCACCTTCCCTGGTCGGCTCACTTACCAGCTGTGTGAGGAAGTTACCCTCCACACATTCCAGGAACCTCCTGGATTGTTCCCTCTCTGCTGTGTTGTATTCCCAGCAGATATCCAGGAGGATAAAGTCCCCCACAAGAACAACGGCAAGTGACTGCGAGATTTCCCCCAGCTGCTTATAGAAAGCTTCATCCGCCTCACTGCTTTGGTTGGGAGGTCTATAGCAGACTCCCACAGCGATATCAGCTTTATTGGCCCTTAACCTAATCCAAACACTCTCAACCCCATCATCAGTATACTTGATTTCTGAGCTCTCATAGCATTCTTGACTGTCAAGGTATATGCTTGATTCAAGCATACTTGAATCACTCCTTGTCATATCGACGCGGGACCCCTCAAAAATGAACTGGGTCCAATCCAGCTCATGCTCTGTGGCTAGAGTCATCCTGACAACATACTGCATCTGCTAGGTATGCCTTTAAAGAAGTGCTAGCATGACTGCAGTCGTGGGTGCCTATGGGGCTACATCCCAGCAGCACCAGGTACAAAACTGTGGTAACTACACTGATTTTTCGCTTCAGAGAAGATAAAATGGGACACCATACTGGTGCTGCTGTTGTTTGAAGGTATGCTGGAAATGCAGCTCACAGCCAGGTACTCTGATAACCCATTCCCATATCTACCAGGTTATCACTCCCTGGCAGCTGCATCATGCCCCAGACTTGCTCCCAACAAAGTCAACGATACTTTGTCATTGACCTTGAATGACAACAAACTTGAGATTTTGTAGCCTAGATAAACTGGTGCATTTGCCACGTATTTTATTTCAGAAACAAATCTCTTTAGCCCCTTAAAAGTCTAGTGCTGCTGACTTTTTGGACTTATCACTTTTTCCTACAACCTTAGCTTTGCCTTCTGACAAAATCAATATTCTAAAAATAAATAAATAAATAAGCATAAAGTGCGAACATCTAAATTGAAAAGCAGCAGTTGGCAGAGCCATGCATCTTTAATCTGGTTTTAGTCATCCAGATAGAGTGAAGCTTGGCAAGACCCCTCAGGCAAAGCATTCAACAAATTTACTGTACTGCACTTAAGAAGTCCATCAGTCCTCTCCCCTTTACACAGGTATAAAAGAGTCACAAGGTGGAAATGCTTCCAGTCGCCTCTCCCACAGCTCCCCTCAGCCTCTCTCCTGGGATAAAGGAGGAGGACGGTGGTAGCTGCTGGTTAAAGCTTTGTGTGTCAGCACAAAGGAGGGGGCAAGACCTCAGGGTTGGTGGGGAGAAGAGGTGGGATGAAATTAGAGGAGCAGGCTGCAGGTGCTTCACTGGGGACTTTGCATTGCCTCCGCCCCTCTCTGAGAGGAAACGCATTTGCAAAGGGTCCAGTTTTGGTGCAGGGTGGGCTTTTTTGGTTTGGGAGAACCATACAGGGAGGATCTGGGAGTGGTGACTTGAGCAGGACTGCTTTTCTTGTTTCATCTGTAGCATTCCTAGCACTGACAGTCAAGAACTGCACAAAAAATTAACAGAAAGATGCTTCCTGGTGCTCGGCTCCTCACCCACTCCTATCACCAGATGATTTTAACTGGGACCCTTTTCTGTAAATAGCTATTTCTGGTAATCGAAAAAGGTATCATAATGTGCATTATTGGAGAAGGAAGAGAAAGGGAAAGATGTAGGTCTGTTATACACCACTCAAGGAACTAAAGCCAGCATCTCTGAAGTACTATCTGAATGTGGCTATGGCAGTGATCGACAATGAATAAGGCAATGAGCAGAGCACGTAGGCTTTTACAACAGTGTGTTTGCTTCCTTGGGCTTCTTATCTAGTTTGCAACATACAGTTTAGCTAAGATTCAATGGCTGTGTTGCGCTGAAATATTTACCAGAGCAAGAGATAAGTCTAAGCTGCACTGAGATCTCAACTGAGATCTCAGCCCCCGGTGACATATTGGAGATGGGTCTGAGTCCATTTAGGATTTGCAAAAACGTGAATATTTTTAGGAAGGAATTTGAAGGCAGAAAATATTAGCATTCTGGGGGAAGGAACCTTGGGCGTAGAAGCAGCAGGGAATGAGTGACAAAACCAAGAGGGGAATGCTTTTTCTCACACAAAAATAAGTGTTTCCTAGTAGCCCGTGCATAATGAGCCAGAAAGTGATGAGATTTGGTCATCTTTTTAACACGTCCATGTCTGTGTGGCTGTGTATTGCATGCACTAACTGCTCTGGCAACCCTGATCTCAGACTCTAAAAATGTTTTCATAATAGTATTTTTGTGTTTGCTGCTATAATGCCAGAGAAGCTTAAAGGCAGCAGGTGCTGAACCCTGGCTCTTTTTTTTCCCCAGAGGGATGCAAGTGTCAGCTGTCAGATAGAGTTTATGCAAAGTGATTCTTTCTGAATGACAACAATAAACACTTTTCAAACATCTGCATGAAGAAGAAAAACAGAAGATGATGACAATCAGAAAGACAGGGAGGGCAAGGACAGCATAAACACGTGAAATGTCTGGGTAAACCTGAAAAGAAAGGAGCACGCTTTATGAGTCGTGTTGCCACAAGCGCTGTATGTTATAGACAAATGTGCTTGTTTCTCCCTTCTCCTCTTTGGCACTGCTGCTCAGATAGGTCCTGCCCTCCAGTTCCACCTCTGCAGCTCAGTGGAAAGCGATTTGTAAGTGTCTTCTGAGACATGTCATTTTTCAAGCCTGGGATTCAATTTAGTTTGCAAATGTTCTTCATAAAATTTGATATTTCATGGTTAAAGATGTTTATTTAACTGTGAAGACAAATGCTTCAATTTTTCTAAAAGGCTATCTCCAATTTAGATTGTGGTTGTTGAGGTTTTCTAATATTTAAAGGAAAATATGAAATATTTTGACACATTTTAAAGTTTAAACTTTTCATTCTAATTAAGATGTGCAATGAAAATACAGTTTTCCTGAGCATCCTGACCTATTCTTTTATTTATTTCGCCTGTTCTGCACATGTACTCTTTCCCACCAACAAACAACTCTGTAGGATCACGGAGGAAATTTGGTCTTTTCCTTTGCTTTGCCCTATTCCTCCTGGCTAGGATCAACTCTACAGTATAGCATAAGCATTTATTTTTTACTCTCTTTCTTCCTTCTTCGGTCTTGTAGCATACCCGCCTCAGCCTGCTCCCACTCTTTTGAGTCTTTCTGCTTTGTCTGCGTTTCTGCAAATGAATCATTTTTTTTGCATCTGTTTTTGTGAAAAGGAAAAAACAAAGCAAAACAAATGAGCTCTGTGAAATGTCAAGGAGGCTGTTAAACAACAGTCTTGAAAACGGCGCCTTAATTGCATCACTAATGGGAGTTTTTATCTAATTGAAAAGCAACGAAGCAGATCATTTTTTTGTTGTAGTTTCCATTAAACACTGCCTGAGAAGTGGAGAAACGAAGAGAAACCACAAAACAAATCTTTACAAGGGCTGGGGGTCTTGTTACCAGAGAGAGAGATGTGCCTCCTTGGGGGCCTGGCTGCCCATCTCACTTTTGTAGGCTGATGCTGCCTACAAAACCCAGTGGAAGTTTTAAGCAGCCACAGAGAGAGGCTGGTGGGCAGTCACTAGGTGTGCATCAAAGCCATCTACGCACAGGGTGGTCTAATACCCTCTCAGGATAGAGAATTCTAAGTCTCAAACTTCTGGGGTTTGCAGAGCCTGTTTTCATACGAATTTCATTGCATGACAGCACCTACCTCTGAGAAGCTGGTGTGGGCAGTTGCAGTATAAACTTAATTTTTTGATAAACTTTATTAAAACCTTGGACTGTAGATTGAAGCATACAAAAAAGGTGTTCCATACCTAGGATACCTATGGGCTCGAGGTATATCAGGCATACTGCCCATGTGAGCACTGATTTGCACGTGTACAGGGGCCCTGACACCTTTGACAAGCGCTGCAACTACTTACTCCAGGGTGCATTGGAGGTGCCGTCCCTCTGCAATTCCATTTCAAAATACATGCACAAGCAACCAGCATTTCTCCTGTAAGAAGGGATAAGCATGTGAAAATTGATCTGTGCTTTTCCAGTAAGTCCTGCCCTCCCATCTCAAGAAAACCTTGACAGATTCAATCAATTCCACAACAACCAGCAAGCTGACAATAAAACTAAAGGCTGGTTGGAAACCAGCCTGGAGCAATGGCATTGTACGGCCAGAATTTAATAATGCGGTCCTTTGGGAGAGAAAGTGAGATGGGATTCCCACCTCACTGCTCTATGCTCCTTTGGGAAAGAAGCATACTATTTGGGGGTCTCTCTTGGGCTCCAGGGATGGGAAAAGATAGTGGTTGGAACCACAAGGGATCCCTCTGGTCTTGTAGTTTAACACTGTTGTACCAAGCAGCATTAGCAATCTGGCCTTGGAAAGGAGATGGGACTTCCCCAGTAGCTCTTCTTGTCCTCTTATAGGGGTGGACATCGTCACATTCAGTCCAGGGATGATGGGGATTCAGCACCAGGGCTTAAGCCTTAACTGTGTTTGCTCCTACCCGAATTAAAAGAGAAGCCTTGTGGTTTTCTTGCTCTTGGATGTGATTTCTGTTTGAAAGTAGATATCATAACAAATTGGTCTGGAGGTTTAGAGTTTGTTTGCACTAATATTTATGAGTGCTTGTGGTGCATAAGTGAAACAAATGGTAGCTTAAATTGTACTGGGAGAATATGAAGGATCAATTCAGCAAACAAAACAGGCTCTGATCTTGTTAGCTATACAAATACACACAAAGCGCGTTCAGAGAATAATAAATATCTCCCATTTCAGCAGTTTCTTTCATTCCCTGAAGCTCCCCCTAGAAACTGTATACCTACCCAGACAGAAATCCCACCAGGCACCTCTTTGGCTATGAATAGTAACTACAAGTTGTGTATACAGTGTCCTTCCTAGCATCCTGTCCTGCAGGTGCTGCACAATTAACCCAAATCAGATATAATTGCAAATTGAATAATTGAGTAGCAATTGAGTAGCAAATGCTGCTCAATTGCCCAAGCAAAGAACAGACTATCCAGTGAACTGGCTGGGGAGCGAAGCTTGTCAGAGTGCAACTCCCTGTGTGGGGAGCTGGTGTAGATAATATCCTTTTTCATGGAAAAGTGCCAAGGGACCTTTAGTGATAATAGATAGTTAAGAAAACTCGAATTTGTGTCTCATTTGAAATACCTCTGTGCCAACGGTGGACCCCGGTCTGTAATGATGCACTGGGGTGATGCTTCGGTATAGACTCTGGTAGTAACACGCTTATTTACTTTTTCACCTGAACCCCTTCCCATGTCAGTATGTTTATTTTCCTGGGAAATATTCTGGCCTCTCTCAGCAGAAGAGGCTAAGCTGAATTGTGTAATAATTAGCAAAGTCAACTGGTCAAATTAATTTTATTTAAAGAAATAAAATCCTGTCTGGGATAAAAAGTCCCAGCGTTGACAGTCTCCTCAGGGAAATTCTGCACAATTACCTTTTGATATCCCGGCATTTTCCAGCAGCAGAAACCCTGCAGCGTTTCTGAAACAGAAGCTGCTGTGCCAGCTTCCTCCACGCAGCCTGGCTCCGAAGCAGTTGCCAGATGTGCTGCTGGGCGTTTGCAGCTCCCACAGTTTTCAGGCACCACCACTGCGCATCATGTCCTGCCGCTCGCTGCACCACAGAGGGGTTACTTGGTATCAGGCGGTGACCTGGGCCATGGGGCTGGGATCCAGGGGTGATTTTCAGACAGCTTCCTTGAGCTGAGCATTATGGATGGTGATTTGGGGGCAACCGCTGACATTTCTGTGGTTACAGCTTTGATGCTCAGGGCACGAACACGGCACGGTCATGGCACACAGGGGTCTGCTGCTGGAGGGCACATCTCTGTGACGGCAGGTTAGCCTCCTTCCACAGATGGCAATGGGGGCATGGTGGCCTCTGGAGGCTAAAGTCTTGGGTCAGACTTTCATGGGGTCTTGAGGCTTTTGCAGCGAATGCAGATAGAGTTTCCCTGATGGGGAGTCTTGCGATCTAACGGGATGTACTGTTTGGGGGCTTGTGGCTAATTATGTCCCCTCCTTCATTTTCATTTTTCCTTTCATTATTGATTTGATAAAACAGTGCAAAAGAAAATAATAGTAGAGGTGTTGAAGCAAATTACTTTTCTTATGATGTGAGTAAAATTACACATTTCACTCTAAATGAAAAGTACTATTTGAGGAACAGAAATTGTGCTGGAGACTGTTTTCTAAAAATGAATTTCGATTCTTTCCTTCAAAAGACGTCTCCAGGAATGTGTTCTATTTCTGTCTGGCTTTACTGAGGATATATACGAATATTGTCCCCCACAGAGTAAAGAGAACTATGAGTCTTTTTAGGTCACTTTCCATGATCCTCCCTCCTCTGTCCATCACCTTTTACGTTCTCCCACCTCTGCTGTGCTGGGATGCTTCCCTCATCACTCATTCATTGCATTGCCGTGGAAGTACCTCCACTCTTTCACTCCTCTCTGTGAATGAGCATTGCTTCTTTCTCACCCGTGTCGTGGCACTGCCCAGGCCTGCCATCACATACAGGGGCTGACCATGGACAGGAGGCGCTCCCTAGATGGGGCCTACTGCTATAGCCCATCAAACTCTCCTTTAACATTTCTCTGCCCTGATTTTTGAGCAAAACTAGCTATGGGTGAGGGGAGAACACTGATCATCAGGCTCAGGCTGTTGCCTCCCTGCTTCCTCAGGCACCCCCAGGTGCTCTCCTGCTCCTGCCCATCTCGGTGTGGTTGTCAGTCCTCTTCTGGGGGTTGTCTATCCTCAGCATTGGCCCTGCTACCGTACACATAAATAACAATAATATTTTTAATGGGCTGCCTGGGCTGAAAGCAATTTGGATCCCATGTATAAGTGTCTTCAACAGCCTCTCTCAAGGTGAAGGGCTCAGCCTACAGGGGTGCTCACAGCAGAAATGCTGTTAGAAAGGAACTGGCAAGAGAGTCTTGGAGCTAATAATAATAATGTTACACAACCAAAGCAGATGAGATAGAAGTCATTAGGAATGAAGAGAGTTATTTAAGTAGAATAAGAAGGTATTTTAGAGAACTTGGATAGATTAGCGGGGGGAATGCTGATGAAAAAAATGTGTCTACACAAATAGGCTTATGATTAAAAGCTGAATTAGTGAACACAGTTAAGAGGATTAAAACCAAAAAAATTAAACTAAATAGTTGAGATAGGAATAGCGCAGTGGCTGTGAGCAGGTTGTGGTTTATCAGCCTGTGACTTCTGCTCTGCAGAGAGAGAGCGCAGAAGAGCCAGTCGAGCAATGAGCCCTGCGGCACAGTGGGGACTACTGGTGCTGGGCATCTCTGAGGACTTCTCCCATGGCACACTTGGTGGTGAGGCTGTGTCTGAAGCACAGGGCAACCTCCCCTTGCCAGGGATGCCCCTCTAGGTTTTGGGGGTGCCATTCCCTCTTTATATGGCCCGTTAATATCTTTCTGCTGGAAGCTGCATCTCTGTGAGTGGTATTTCAGCAGATACCAGTGACTGTATTTTCAAACATGAGTGTTTGCAGTTACTGCCATCCTTTATTCCAGAGAGATATTTGGGCATTTATGATACTTGAGCATATAATGACGGCAGCCTCGGCCTAGTAGCAAGCAAGAGGTTATTGACACCTTTTGAAGAAAAATACACTACAGGAAAATCTGGGAGAAAAACCCATGACAATATACTCAGGATGCAACTTGACTTCAGTTACTGAGCAGTGTCTTTTCTCCTCCTCATATACTTTTCTTGACTAGAATTGTGCTGCTGGCATTACTAAGTAGGCTTTGACAGTCCTTCAGGGCATCTAGATGCTAGAAGACTAGATGACCTTTAGGTCTCTTCCTAGCCAACACATTCTATGATTCTATGATCTAGTCCCAGTCCTCTAGCAGCACTTATTTACCATGGTTTAAACCTCTTTTTCGTGTGTAAGGGAGGTGATTTCCAAGTAAAGACCAGTCTGACAGAGGCATTGCCATGACTGCAACCTTTTGACCCTGCAGTGCTCATATGTTGCAGGAATTGCATAGGGCTGGATGGTAGAAGAAGAAGCAAATCCCATCTCTTAAACAAAATGCAATACTGGCAAAAGTTGGACTCATTTTATTCATACCTGTTGGACTCAGGGTCTATCCATTAAAAGGAGAGTTTTAGGAGTAGTTACCAGCAAGGAAACCTCTATGTACTTAGGCATGTGATCTCTATGCATCATGTGCTCATACAGCCTTCATGATTCTTTGATCCTTGTGATAATTAAGAGTATTTCATGATAAAATAAGGAAAAAAGTGTTTTCCACTCCAAAGTCAACTTAAATGTTCACCCTGAAATAAAACCTGCAATGCTGTGAATTGTCCAGACTTTCTAAGAAAAGCAATGTTTGTTTCAGTCTTGTTATGGGGAAAAAATGAGAGTATAACACATCTCTAGTATTATACTTTCCCTGTGATGAATCTCATCCTGTCTATTTGCTGCAGTGGTTCCTCAGTGTTGTTCCAAATCTTTGTGTTAAACTCAGGGGAAATGAAGGGATACAGAGCAAAAAGGAGGACCCCATAGCAAACAGTCATGGAAAAGGAGAAACAGTCAGGATGAAGGGGGATATGCAGCTGTCTCAGAAGATGGGGCTGAGGAATTGCAGGAGAGCCTGTGCAAAGGCCAGGAGGAGAAGAGAGACAGCAAGCACTGCCTCGGGACCCCCCTGCAATAGGCTTTCCGAGACCTGGTGGCTGGGCTTCATTGTTAACGCTGTAAACAGTTGGCAGCTGTGGACAAAGGTTTTCCTCAAGTTCAGCCCCAAATTTGAGTTTCTTATGTGTCCTGTATGTTTTCTGTCTTTGGGAATTGTTACTCTCTCATATGTGTGGTTCTTATTCCCATCATTTAATACAACTCAGTTATCCCCACCGGCATTGCAGTTATTGAGAGCTGGAGCTTTGCTGATGCTCTATGGCCTGTCGTAGGATTATGAGGCACTGGGTTCAAAATACATATGGACCTGTATGTAAAGGCAGCTGGAGATGGAAAATGCTCTTCTGAGGTCACCTTCACTGCCTCAAAAATAAAGTTCCTTATTTTTGAGAGAAAACGAAGCTGTGTGAATACTTTTTCCGCCGTAACAGACCTGTTTAGGAACGTTTCTTTTCAGTTTGGAAAAGCTTACAGAGGTATTTTTATTTTTATTTCTTTCTGCTAGAATCTATTTCCTGGTCTGATGGGAGGGTCCAACCTGCCTCTCAGAGATCTTCCTGATGAAAGAGACCCTTAGTTATAGCTAATGTTTCCATGAAATGTTTCACCTTTTGCAAAACACTGCACTTCAATAAAAATGCTTAACCAAAAATATTCTGGCCGGCTGTACACATACAGTGCTTTTCATTAGCATTATAGAAAGAATATTTTCCACCAAGCTACTTATATTCTTAAGCTGTCATTATGCCAGCAGTGAGCATTCTCCTCCCGCTGGCTGGCATTGCAGCCCAGATCCACCGGGGAGTAAATCACAAAACCTGTGTTAGCTTCAGCGATGCGCTGTAAGAAAACACGTTTCCCCCGAGTCAGCCTGCCCCAGAGGAGAATCTCTTTCAGTGATTTGAATTTATTTTTGCTGTTCACTGTCCTGCTTTCCTCCCCTGTCCTATTATTTCTTCCTGCTCCTGTGCCTCCACTCAAGGAGCAGCATGTAACGGAGAGCAGGATTTTTTTTCCCTCCTTCAGCAAGCCTGATTGAGACTTCCATTTCTTGCCCTGCTTGTTGATCCAGCGGAGCTAAGCTCATATCCTTCATAATCCAAGGTGACATGACAAGGCTCTCTGGAGACTATCCCTGCAAACTACATGAATGAACAGTCCTATAAATGGTCAAATAGTTTTCCACTACTTTAACTTCTCAGCTCTCGGAAAACAAAGAAAATGGCTCTGTTTCAGTCTATAGCGTGTTGAATTTGAAGAGCTCTTTCATACCCTGTTCTTTTTAATGATTGTTGATATAGTTGTAATAAATAATCTTTCTCATCAAGTGATGTCTGAGTGGTCTTCCACTGTGGGAGATGCTGCTGTCCCTGTTTATGCATGGGGACACTGAGGTGTAGAGAATTTACGGGTCTGGTTTTTGTGGTGCACAGCACTGATGTCTCCAGCTAAAGTTTTGTGATCTGGAGCACCCAGACACCTCCTCCCCAGCAGAGCTGCTAACAAGGCTTTTGCTTTGGAGAATGCAGTGTATTTTCCTATGACCGCAGAGCAGGACAGTGTCATGGTGGTGAACTCCCGGACTAACGATCAACATCATTTCCTTGTCCTTCTTCTGTCTACCCAGCCACTCACCACTCTTGCCTTGGCATAAAAAAGCCCTCTACAAAAGGACATTTGGGCAACCAGCAAGGACATAGATGTCAGAGCGGGAGATGATTCCAGTGCCCCGGAGGCACGTGCCGCAGGTGGGGACTCCCCTCTGGATTATTGGCCTTTTGGTTCCCTGCTGCAGACCCAGTCTTGTTCCCTGCAGTTCCAGCAGCAGGAAGGAAACATTTTGAAGGTTTTCAGCCTGCCAGAGGCTGCAGGAATTCTTTCCCACCTCCTTAACTTTGTAGCAGCTTTGCTATCACCTAGATGCAAAAACACACCAAGCGGATTTCTGTTGCATGCTGCAAGGAAAGCCTTTGCTTTTGGGATGTTTCAGACCGGGGCAGACAATGTAATCTCCCAGCTCTGCTTCTCTGTCCCCATCTCTGTTGCAACCCAGGCACCCCTAGGTGGGTTGTGAAGCACCGAGGGAAAAGTCTGGTCTTGGTGCCCTCCCGAGCACCACCTGTACGCTCCCCAGGATGCCAGCAGGGTGGCAGGGCAGCGCTGGAAAGCTGCCAGTCCCTCAGTCCTGGGGTGGCCAGGAGTGAGTGGCAAGCCCGTTAAATCTTGTTGAAATGGGTTGATGACGTGGCTGCATTTTCTGGGGCAACAAGGCTGAGTCTGTGCTGCCCCTCGCTCCAGGCAGCACCCGAGCAGCTGTCAAAGGACCCCGGTTTTGATCAGGGCTAAAATCGTTTGGACATGAACCCATGTCTCTACATGCTGGCCTCAGCCTACCCTCTTTCTGGGTGCAATATCTCATGGGGAAGACTGACAGGGCCATTGGCTGATTTTCCTTCTAATTATGCCATGCAAAACCACCGAATAAGTCTGTTTGAAGATGTCTCTTCTCTTCCTTACTCCAGATCTACTCTTTCCCTTGCTTTTTTCTCAAGAATTTTTGCTCTTGAATTTTTGCTCCCTTACCCATGCGCACACACCTGCCTTGGCTGTCTTTCAACCAGGGGATTTTGGAGGGATTAAGCATGCAGACAATATTATCAGTGCCCTGTTCCCTCCAGAGCCCTGAAAAGCACTGTCTTCTGCTATTGGCATGTACTTCTCACTGCCTGCTTGGAGTGCCTGACCTGCAGAGACATTTTGGAAAAGAGGATCAACACCTTTGTGTAGCTGCTGGCCAGCCAGTGAGTCAGGGCTGAAGCTGGGATGCTGTGAATGGAGCTGCAGCCAACAGTGCCACTCTGTGTGGATGGACAAGCCAGCCTTGGCTTGCTGGATAAAGGGCAACAAAGACATTCCCTCTAACACAGAGCCAAAATAAAAAGAAAACCCAAGTTTAAAAAAAACCCCAAACCTTTTTTGTGATACTTTTCCACGAGCTGTTATAGACAGAAATCAGTCTAGGATCCTCCTTTCCTGTAGTTAATTTCCCACATTTACAAGAAAGTGGATATTTAGAATAAATTCTTTTGGGGGCTGGTGGTAGATGAAAAGTCCTGAACAGGGCCAGGACATCTAGAAAGCCTGTATTAACAGCAGCCTCATCAGTCCCCTGTCGCATTGCTCATTCTGTGGCACAAATTCAGCCTCAATTTACATCCAAGGAGAAAGCTTTTTTCCAGCTACTGCACCAAATTCCTGTAGTGACCTACATGAGGTCTCCATCGTTCTGAGTCCTGTTGCATCTCTCCTTCACCTCTGCCATGGTTTCAGCTAGGATGGAGTTAACTTTCTTGATAGCAATTGGTGTAGTGTCATGTTTTGGATTTGGGATGAGAAATACTGTTCATAGTGCACTGGTGTTTTTAGTTGCTGCTAAGCACTGAAGGCCTTTTCTACTCCTCACAATGCCTCGCCAGAGAGTAGGCGGGGCGTGCACAAGATTGTGAGGGGACACAGCTGGGACAGCTGACCCCAACTGACCAAAGGGATATTCCACACCATGTGACATCATGCTCAGTATATAAAGCTGGGGGAAGAAGAAGGAAGGGGGGGATATTTGGAGTGATGGTGTTTGTCTTTCCAAGAAACCGTTACATGTGATGGAGCCCGTCTTCCCAAGTAACTGTTACACGTGATGGAGCCCTGCTTTCCTGGAGATGGCTGGACACCTGCCTGCCCATGGGAAGCAGTGAATGAATTCCCTGTTTGGCTTTACTTGCATGCACAGCTTTTGCTTTACCTATTAAACTGTCTTTACCTCAACCCATGAGTTTCTCCTCATTTTTACTCTTTTGATTCTTCTTCCCCATCCCAACCAGGGAAGTGAGGGAGCTGCTGCGTTGTCCTAGTTACTGGCTGGGGCTAAACCATGACAGCCTCCCTCCAACCTAATCACATCCATTCCTCTTCTCAGCTGAAGCCTCTCTCTTACCACTCTGTCAGAAGATTTTTCCTGCCTTTTTTGGTCTTCAGCATGTCTGTCCCCCTGCTCATCAGAGCAACAGTCACAACAGGCTTTGCTCCCACTCCCTGGCTTCCTCCTGTAACTTTGCTGCCTCTCTCTGTGCCCTGCAGCCTCACGTGCAGCCTACATCTCAGTTGCACTGTGTGGTGTGGCACTGCTCAGCTTCTGTTGCCTTCCCCCGGACACTTTGAAGATGCTCTACAACAGTTCTAGCCATGAAAATAATGTTGTGCAAATGGTTTCAACAAACAAACAAATAAAGCACTTTCTATTTTTGCTGTTTGCAGAAAAGAACAGAGAAATGGAAACTCAGGAGAGTCCTTGGGTGAATCTTGGGTTTTGTTTTTTTTTTTGTGAATGAGTGGAAGGCAGATCAGCCTCTCAGTTTTCAGTGGACAAAACCGGTACAGCAGCACTATAGCTGTAAAGGTCATAAGGGGTCAGAAGAACGTGCCTTTCTTCTCATCGTCCCTCCAAGTTGTGCAGAAATCTCTCTATCAGATTTTATTGCTATCTTTTGCGGGAAATCGAGGTCACTCTGCTGGGTGTTTTATAACATACACAAGCGTGAACGCGGGCTGATGCTGCCTGCTAACCTTTGTGCCCAGCGGTGGTACAAGACCTGCTGCTGGTGTAACCTGCTGCATGTGCAAGTTCCTCCTCAGGCTGGTTAACAAACACCCACTCCTTCCAGAAGCGAGGTATCATGATCTCAACCTCAGCACCCAGCTGCTACATTGTCACTGTAACAATAGTGCTATTGTAGCTGGAAGGAAGGTGATGTTTTCCAGGGATTCATTGAGCAAGAAAGGCTCTGAAGTGTGTGAGATCTGAAGAGAGCAGCAAATGACAATTCATCATAAAGCACTCTCTTTCCTTTTGGGGGAGCGGAAGAGAAGAATAATATGATCTAATAAAAGGTATGACGTTTTGTCCCTACATACCTTGCCTCTGCAGCACAAAAATAGACTAGAACAGCCCAGTTTGTCCAAGATATAGGTTTATCAACTGTTGAATTGGACAACAGGCAATTGGAAATGTTGGAGACTGTGAAAGGGAATTTGGAATAGCTTTTCACCCTATTCCTGGTGCTGCTAAAATCAATTAGCTTTCTTCTCCTTGCACCACCATTGCAGAGACCCGTACTTGTTCACATGTTTAAATGTGCAGGCATGACTGCTTGAGCCCAGGATTTCTCAGATATCTGTTACTCAGTTACTCAGATACTGTGTGTTTAATTACATGCACAGTTGCAATGTTAAATATTCAGGCAAACAAGTCCTGCAGCTTTTGCCTCCTTTCAAAGTGTGACGCAGTGAACCCCTGCAAGCTGTCTGAACTGCAGTGACAGCCTTGCCAGTCGGGCTCTGTATCTGCTTTGAAGGCCAAGCTGTCACGTCTCACACACCAGATCTGCAATCCAAGCAGCCCCCTCTTCACATTCCCCAGCCTGCATCTGAGACATTCGCCCACAGACTTGTAATCTTGCTCCTTCTTGATCACGTCGCCCGCTTGAGAGGCTGAGACCTGGCATGGGCAGAGGGTGACAGGGCAGGCTCCTCCCTTTTCCCACCCTGCGACACCATCCCAGGGAGGATGCGACCCCATCTATCACTTGTCACATGCAGGCTGGGAAAAGGAGAAACCATCTGCTTAGCTTATTAGCTTAAGAAGAAGCTGGGTCTTGTGATTAAGGAACCAACTGCGAGGAGGGCTCCTGCCCTCTGGCTCCAGCTCCGACACAGATGTCCAGATGGCCTTGGGCAAATCACCTGAACTCCAGGAGAGTCTGGCCCCAAGCTGTTTTCCCCCATCCTGTTGCCCGCCTCACCAATCTGCATCAATGTGCCTGTGCGCCCCTGAGGACCGCTACTAAGATGCCTGGGCAATTAAAAAAAAGCAAGGACTCTGGCACAAGGATTGTGAGGGATCCATCTACCGTATTTTCCACTTTCACTGGAAAAAAAGGGAGTGTGCCACAAAAGAAAACAAGAAACAACAATGCATATCTCTGCTTGAGTTTGTCAGTTGTTGGAGCAAAGAATTATCCTGGTTGTCACAGTATGTGCTGCCTCATGCAACACAGTGCTGACCCCACACTTCTGCAACAGCAAGCCAAAGATATCCCGCTTCTGTGAATGGGTTTTGTCATTACACGCTGTTCAGATTTGTAGTTCCAAGATGGGAATGCTTTCCCTTGCCCCTCACTCACCCCCTGCCAAGGCCGTCATAATCTATAGGGAAGGTTGGAGAGAAAATAGTGGGATTTGCTCTCTCTCTTTGTTTTTTGGTTTTTTTTTTGTCTATTATATGAAATCTGCTGCATTTCTTTAATGCTGGAGAAAAAAAGGTCTTCTCATATATTAGTGTTAAGTCTGTTTTTACCCCACGCCTCTTTCCTCATCTCCTCTCATTCCTTTTAAAGACAGCTTGACTGCGGGTGTGAAATACAGTGTGGGGAGTTCATACATTACTTCCCTGGAAGTAAATCAAGATTTTCGTTATTTTGCAGTCATTTTGCCTGAGCTATTTATGTAGCCTTTCCTAGGTGCAGGCCCGGGCTGTTTGCTGTGAGATTCAGGACCCAATTGAGCTGTCAGTCCCTGCTTTCCTTCTCAGGGCAGTTGCTTCGGTGCAGCCACTGCCAGCCTGCACCCGGATGCAAACCAAACCTGGTTTGTGCTGAATGAAAAATGCGGCCATTATGACGCTCCTTTTTCATTCCTTTACCTGATCCTCCAAGGAAAGCTCCAGCTATCAATTATTTGGGAAATTGGAGCCATCTGTGGGGCACAGGGAGCTTTATCTTTGCATGCTGCGCACAGCAATGATATGAACCAAGAGTCCCATAGGAAAAACAGTATTATTATTTAAAGAGCTATCGGCTGTCATTGCTCTGCCCTCCGCTGAGGTCTCTGCAGCTTTCTGATTGCCTGGCTGTTTGGCTTTACCCTGATTTATTGTACTTACATAAATAGGATGACTAATGTGTTTTCCAAATGGTAATTCCACACCCAACTGTAATCCCCCTCTTTGTTCTGCGTGAGCCCTTGGGTGTTATTTTCTTTCCCATATCCACCCTGAATCGCCTTGTTTCTCTTGGGCTTCAGGGGTGTCTCCAGTATCTTCAGGAAGCTTTGCTTGCGTACCAGTGCAAAGGGCTGTGGTTTCGGATACTATTTTGTTTACTGAACTTCTTTCCATGTGTGGCTGCAGAGCTCCAACCTCACCAGCATCTCTCCTTGGCAACAGCTGGGAGACTGTGTCTGGAATCACCGTGTCCAGTTTTATCCCCCCAGTACAAGAAAGATATCAGCAAAATGGAACAAGGTCCTCTTGGTGGATGACCACCAAGATGGTCAGGGAGCTGGAGCGCAGGATGTAAGAGAAAAGACTGAGAGACTGGATTTTTTCAGCCTGGAGAAGAGAAGGCAAAGGGGGATTTTACTGGTCTTTTCACCTGGCTAAAGCAGGTTATTGGGAAGATGAAGCCAGGCTCTTCTCAGAAGTGCACTATGTCAGGACAGGAAGCAAAGGATACAAGTTGCAGCAGGAAAAGTTCTTCTTCATAAAGAAAAATAAATTCCCTGGGAAGATGGTGGAGCACTGAAACAGGGTCCAGAGAGTCTGTGGATCTCCATCACCCGCCGGGGAAATTCAAAATCCAAGTAGTCAAGGCCCTGAGCATCCTGCTGTAGCTCTGAAGTTGCCCTGCTGAGAGCAGGGGTTGGAGCAGAGAGCATCCTGCAGTCCCTTGCAACCTGACTTATTCTGTGAATCTGCCCTCTGTCCCTGTCTCCCGGGAAAGTGCTGGGGAGAGGAGGGGAGCCTTGCCCAGCTCTCTTTCTTGTTGCTACCCGCTGTAAAAGATTGATGGGAAAGGAGATCTGTGGAGGAGGGGGAATATAATTCCCTCTCCCAATCAACATTACCTGAACTGACTATCTTTTCCATTTGGACAGAATTTTTTTTCTGTAGGGAAAAAGAGAAATTGAGCTGTGCCTTGCATTTTCAGAAGTCCTGTGCAAACTTGACTGCCTGTGCCGGGCTGAGCTAGAGCCAAGCAAGTTGTGGGAAAAAAAAGCAACAGGTCAAACAAACTTGTTGTGAGGAAGTTCTCCCAGCTCTGAGTTCAGGGGGAGAGGAGGGGATTTATTTTTTGAATAAATCACTGTCTTTTGCTGTCTCTGTGTTTGTCTGTGGCTTTATCTATTAAATGGAGCCATTAGGAGAACTAAAATGCTCCCCAGAGTCATTCAGGATGAAAACACTTTCCCTTATGTCCTAGCTACTTCTAACCACCAGAAACAATTTCCCGTCTCTCGGAGGCCTTTGCTGTACACAGCATGTAAGTGATGGCCTAGGACAGCTGAGCGGTGCCATCCTAAATCTCTGCTTTGTCGCTCATGATAAGTTAGAATAAATGCAATAAATTGCGGTGTGTCAGTAGTGGGAAAAGCAATGAAGCAGAGTCCAAAACAAGAGCAGGCCGCTTTGCAAATAGCTAGTCCACAGCTGATAGTCAGTAGTGATCAGAAAGCCACAGCGGTCTGGTGGCCAGTCCGTCCCCTCATGTGAAACGGGCTGCAGGGTTTGGTCCAGTCCCTTGCCAGAGGCATGTCTTAGGTGCAAAAGGGCTACAACCAGTGTGCATGGAGGCAGACTCGGCAGCCTCTATTTCCTGCCTTCAGGTGCTTCAAACGCATCTAGATGAAAATGAATTGTTGGAAGTGACCTGGGGTATCTTGGCACTGGTATGAGACTGGCACAAGTGTAGTAAGTAAACTTGTTCATTATTTCTTACCACATTGCAAGCAGAGTTAGTGGCAGTATTTCATTCAGTGTCAATGGGATTAACAATCATTTCCCCCTCAGTCAAAGTTTGCAAGCAAATCTATTTCCTTAGAAGACATTTTCCCGCTCTTCCACTCTGCCAAGATCTCAAGACAGACTGAGTGGAGGTTGATCTGTCCATGCCTATGCCTTATACTTATAATAAGCTCCTCCAAAAAGTCAGGTTATTAAGCTCAAAAAAACAGGTTGTTTTAGGATGCTGACTAAAGCAATTAGATTTCTCAGAGTCAGAGAAAACTCAGATAAGGCAAAAGAGAAATAAAGGGCTTTAGAAAGATGTGTTCCCTGATTCCTGTGTCTTTGGCCCTCTGCTCCTCTTGGCCTTGCTCAAACTGTAGCTCCAAACCCACCACTAGGTCCCAGCTCCCCCCTTCCAGCATCTCCCTTTTCTTGCAGGCTCACATCTCCCATCCCCTTGCAGGCACTCGGGTAATTGCCCCAGAGGGAGCCACGTCCCTCCCACATCCTCCAGCCAGCCTCCACCTAAAGCGACATCACACAGCTGCCAGCAAAGAATGAAAAACATCATCTCATAAAAAAAACCCTGCTCTTTTCTCGCAGGCAGGCTGGGCTTGCTGCTCAGCCTCCTGCAAATGTGCCCCTCTCCGGCTGTGTCAGTGCAGGAGAGTCCTGGCTTTTGGTTGATACCTGCGGTGGCCATAAGAAAGCATGAATGCTGCTGGCAGGGTGGCAACGGCCTTGTGGAGCACTGCTGAGGCATTGCCGGTGTAACCAGGTGGTGTCTGCAGTCCATGCTGAGCCCCCTCGGTGCACACCGTGGCCACGCTGCCTGGGACCGGCTCATCAACACACGGCTGGGACTGTTGCATAGGCACAGCCTGCTGTAGCTAGCGGGCGAGGAGAGTCTTTTCAGGCCACCACAGGCAGGAGTCTGAGATAAGAAATTATTCAGTTTGCTGAGAGTGCTTTGGACAAGAAAGCAGGTTTGTGATGGGGTGAGGAGTGTGGAAATGTGACCTGTGTTAATGATGGAGCATTTGTGCATGTACCTGTCTCCTGCACTGACCAAAATCTTTTTGGACAAAGGGCATATTTCCACATCAGAAATTTAATAATTCAGGGAGTCACAGGGAGGGATAGATATATCTTTCTCTCTTCCCACCCTTCCCACAACTTAGACTGACAGCTGATCTCTCCTTGTTCTGACTCGTGCAAGACAGACAAAC
The DNA here is from genome assembly GCF_964199755.1 of Larus michahellis. Lineage (NCBI taxonomy): Eukaryota > Metazoa > Chordata > Aves > Charadriiformes > Laridae > Larus > Larus michahellis. Next base: position 36,628,656 of record NC_133898.1, read on the forward strand.
AGCCCTATGGTCAGCCAATACCTCTTTCAAAACCCAGTAAGAGAACCCAGGTCTGACCTACTGCCTTCCTTGTGCTGCCAAAACCTTGCGGGGCTCCCCAGCCCTATTTAAGAAATATGAAGCCGTGACCATGTTTATTCATCAGTAACTGTGTGGGATGTATTCTTTTCTTTCCCTGCCCTGAGTCCATTTTGAAGCACGCACACACATACATGCACGTTGTTGGCAAGCTGAAAAAACATGCAGGCTACAGTGAGCATTTCGTGTAATACCTTTATAGGATTAAATATTTGAACAGTTCCATTAATCTTGCAGTTAGCTGCACCAAACTGCATTACCCTTCCCAGTGACAGCTGGAGGAACAAGTGCCCAACCGCACCGCTAACATGTTTACCCTCCCTTCCCACTTCACAGTCCCTGGTAATCTAATCTGGGGAACCTTTTACAGAGCCAACACCCCGCACTGGAGACTGCTCTGTCCTCAACATCCTTTGCAAATTGCTTATTGAAAGAGATCCCCTCTTATTACTTCCCTTCCTTTGCCTTCCAGTGGGCATGCAAGCAGCAAGCAGGCTGCAATCTGATTAGCAAACTGTGCAGAGCATGAAAGCAGGAGAGGGGGAACGCAGGCAAATGGTCCAGGCAGAGGGGATCCAGCTCCACATCTACCCCTGCTCCATGGCTATCTCCTTCCAAACAGGATGCAAATCAGTGCCGTCTCGGAACACAGCTTTGAGATGTCAGTCACAGGCCCTGTCTCCCAGCCCATTTCTTATCCCAGCCTCCTTCTGCCAAGCTTCCCCACCAGCAGGGATGAGATTGCCCGGGTTCATCTGAGAGGTGCTGGGTGCTGTGCTGGTTTTTGTGGGTTGAGGCTCTGGCTCAGAACCATTCAGCACACCTTGTCATTCCCTGACTCCTCTGCAGTGCCTGTCATGTAAGGGAGAGACAGCACTGGACTTGAGAGGTGGTTCCAGCTCCCCAGCCATGCTCTATCCTGTTGCAGGACAAGGGCAGGGTATCTCTACTGAAATGAATGATATGCGAGTAGAGTAAAGTTGACACAGGTGGGAAGAGGAGAATCAGGCTTAAGGTTTGTCTGCAAAGGATAATCATCTGGCAGTTTCTGCAGGCTGCATAATGAACCTGCCCAATGTAAAAATAATGCAGTTGCTTGTGATTCTGGAACGCCTCCTCATTAAAATTGTACATTTGTCTTTTTTTTTAAAAAGTGACATATAAGAATGTGCATATTGCATCATATTAAAAGGCAGAGAAAAACTGCAAGCACCATCTCACATTCCTAGGTAGAGCAAACACTGTTGGAATCCCTAATATGAAAATTTTTAATTTGATAGTTTATATTCCATTAGCATCCCTCATCTATCAAACCTGAAGTGCATAAATGTAGCATGGCATACAGTACTTTGCATTTGCAAAGGCAGTGCTGTGAGGTGCATAAGAAAATATTTCTTGAGGCTTTAAAAAGCCATTTTAAACACGATCTTGTATTTGCAAAACTAAAAAGGAGACTGCAAGTGAATGGGCTGTACAGATATTATGAGAAACCATTACAGAGTTACATTTCACAGACTCTCCACAAACATTTGCCTGTTTACCTACTGACCAAGCGATTGCCTTACCTAATGACCCATCTAGTCTGTTATTGTGCTGCTCCCAAAAATATCAATGGCACTTGTTTAAGAGGCAAGGAAGAAAGTAATGCCCACAAACACTTTTTCCTGAAGGGAAGCTACTTCCTGATTTTTCAGATGGTGATCAGCATAGGATCAAACATTGATGTCTTTAGTTTGTTGAATCCTCTAATCAAAATTTCCAAATAATTAGAGGTCTTAGAAGATCTCTGTTTTGGGGTCTAATATAGGCCATCCCATAAAAGAGAATGAATTATTAGCTGCCAGGTGTTGAGCGCTCCCTGAAAACTAGGCTCCTCTTAAAGGAGGGTACCAAAAATACTGCTTCCCTAAATCACTACATGTTTTGGAAAATGCTGCCTGCTTCTTTTGGAGAAGATTAATAGCCTTTTGGGATGAGCAAAAAATGTTACATCTCCTTTCATTTGCGTGCAGAAGTCCATTGATGCAGACTGCCATTGCAAGTAATTCAAAGCATTACACATAAGGTTAGTAGTCCCCTGTTATGTATTTGATTTTACACAAAGTAGGGGGCATTCTACTAGCCCGTTCAACACTAGTCAGTAACATAAGTACAATTAGTGGCTGGGAGAAATTAAAGGAAGACAAAAATCCAAATGCAACTATATATCTTGGCAGCATACGTCTGTCCAGTGGGACTCTGTTGCAGAAAGCCACCCAGGCTAGGTCAGACATTGATAAAGGACAGATGCTCTGTGACTACTTGAGCTGCACAAGATAAAGTGAAAGTAATCACCCACGATTACAGATAAAAACCTGTTTCCACAGAGCTCCCAACCTCTCTTCCTCTGCTTTGTGTACAGCAAGCATTACATCAAGACTCACCTATCCTTAGACAATGCTTGGAACATTCCCTGACTTGTCTACACAATAGCTTCTCTTCAAAGGCAGATTTCTTCTTCTGTGCTATGGATAGCGTGATGGTCCCTGAATCTTGTACGCCCTCAGTAGTAAATGGAATTAATTTAACACTGGGATGGTAGATGCAGTATGGAGAGGGATGACTCAATCACTGTTTGACTACTTCAAACAATTGCTTTATAGTCTAAACTCATATGAAGAGGTATTGCCTCAAATCCGCCTAGGATTTTGTTCCTGGCTCAGAGGTAATACCTACGGAGGTGCTGATACTGTGGAGGGCTCACACAAGCCAGGGCTGCTTGAGTAACCCTTCAGATGGTGAACAAAGTGGGCGGACTCACTCTTGCTGCCTCCTGACATAGTAGGGAACCAGACTTCCCCCAGAGACATCAGGAATCTTGAAGCTCCCAGGAGTGACTGAGAAGCAGGAGCCGCTCTAAGCACTTCAGAAAGCACCCAGCTCTAAGTCAGGATTTTGGGATGCTCCAGGTGACAGGTCTTTCCATAGTGCACTTCATTGCCACTTCAGGGCTCAGCCTGTATCCAAGCCTGGTGTCTAGGGAAGGAGCTACGGAAAAACCTCTGGTTCTAGTATTCATGAGAACTGGGGCCAGGTGAGGAGGCTGGGAATTTGCACTTGCATTTTATGCTCTGCCCTGTCTCTTTAATTTGGTTAAAGCAGAACATCACCTTGCATGTGAGAAACCTCCATGGATTTGAAGTAGGCAGCTGAGCCAAAAACCTGGATCTAAACAGAGTTTGTGCATCAAAGTGGGGATTTGTTCACAGTCCCAGAGCACCTTCTGTGTCTTCAACCCTGCCCAGTGAAAACAAGCAAACAGAAACACACCAAGAGAAACTTAGCCATTGTGATTAGCAGATATTTTGCAAGAAACCAACGGAAAATGACAGCACACAAATCCCAAAAGGTGTTGTTTCAGACAGCGCTACAGATGCGAGCACAGAGAGCAGATGTTTTGAGACCAGCCGGGAAGGAATGAAGTCAAACAAAATCAGTTGCATTGTGCTAGTTTAGAGCCACCAGGTAGAGCTGAACACCTCGAACCATGAAACCTGTAGCCCCTTCCAGCAGCCGTCAGCAAACACCTGCATGTGCGAAGAGGCTGAATCATCCACAACTCAAGTTGATACCCTCCCATCAAATGTACTCACAGATCCCTAAAGGAAGCTCCTCATGAGTTAAGGACGACAGGACATCTGCCAAGAGCCATGTGTTCAAAGTAAACTCATTCGTGGTTGTATCCATTTCAGAGTGTGATTTCAGCCCTGTGAGCAGGGATGAAGTCCGTTTTGGGGAATCATTAAATTCTCAGCTCACCATTTCTTCTTCACAAGATGGCAATCCTGGTATTGTTCACATGTGGAGTGAAGCACTATGGTGTCCTCACCTGCTGCAGACCTCTCTCCTTCCAGTCTCCATCTCCAGAAGTTTCACATGTAACATCCAGCTATGGTCAATGCCACAGTTTGTTTTGATAGCTTCAGTCTGTTTGCATCTCTGCAGCGTTTGTCCTTAGTGAAATACTTTCATCGTACACTGTGTGTCGAGTTGCAATCTCTTCTTCCGGCACTCAGCTTTCATGCAATGTGCCCCCTTGTACTTGCTGCTTTTCCTGCAGTATGGTGGCACAGTTGGAGCCAACTTCAGACAAGAGTCCTTTTCTGAACAAGGCAGATCCTAGGCTTCTAGGTTGTAGCTTCCACTCCCTTTTGTGTCTCACTTGTGGACTTCAGAGATAAATTGCCTCTGCCATTTCCTTCAGGATGTCCTCGAAAGGGCACTGGAGACATCTATCTTCACCTGTGGAAATTAAATTTTTGGAAAATACAGGTCCCTCAATACGATGCACTGGTGTGCAGCTGGAGAGTGGCAGGCTGTAAGTGGAGTCTGCACAATGTTTCTGTGTGAAGGGAAAATGCATTTCTGGAAGGAGACATCCAGCACCTTTCAAGCCCAACTACTTTGTACAGAACTTAATGCCTCTACTGTTGTTGCAAATGCCCTTTAACTCTTCTGCCTGGGCCCTGAGCCCAGAAACAGCACCTGTTGCCAGTGCCAGCAATAGATGCCCAGAGCCTGGAGAAGGATCATAGGTCAGCAGGAGAACACCTGCAGTGCAGCACAAAGGAACTCCAGTCACCCCAGCCAGAAAGTCACCTGCCTCAGGGGCCCAACTTAAATGCCTCTCGGCAAACGCACGTAGCATGGGGAATAAACAGGAGGAGTCAGAGACGTTTGCATGCCTGCAGGGCTGTGATCTTACTGGCATCACGTAGACATGGTGGGATGGCTCCTATGACTGGATTGTTGGAATGGAAGGACACAGGCTCTTTAGGAAGGACAGGCAGGGGAGACGAGGAGCGGGTGTCACCCTCTATGTCAATGACCAGCTGGAGTGCATGGAGTTCCACCTGGGGATGGATGGGGAGCTGACTGAGAGCTTATGGGTCAGGATCAAAGGGAGGGCGGGGACAGGTGACAATACAGTGGGGGCCTGCTACAGGCCACCTGACCAGGAACACCAAGTGAATGAGGCCCTCTCTAGACAGATAGGAGAAGTCTCAAGTTCACAAGCCCTGGTCCTTATGGGGGACTTCAACCACCCCTGATATCTGTTGGAGGGACAAACAACAGGGCATAAGCAATCTGGGAGGTTCCTGGAATATGTTGATGATAACTGCCTTCTCCAAGTGACAGAGGAGACAACGAAGAGAGGTGATGGGCTGGACCTTGTTCTCATCAACAAGGAGGGGCTGGTGGGGATTGTGAAGCTCAAGGGCAGCTTTGGCTGCAGTCACTGCAGCCAAGGCTGCAGTCGAGTTTAAGATCGTTAGGGCAGTGAGGAGGGTACGCAGCAAGCTCACTACCCCGGACTTCAGGAGAGCAGATTTTGGCCTCCTCAGTCAGCAACTGGGAGAATGAGGTACCACCCACTGTAGGAGAAGATCATGTTCAAGACCACCTGAGGAACCTAAAGGTGTACAGATCCATGGGTCCTGATGAGGTACATCCATAGGTCCTGAGGGAACTGGCAGATGAAGTTGCTAAGCCACTATACATCATATTTGAGAAGTCATGGCAGTCCGGTGAAATTCACACTGACTGGAAACGGGGAAACATAACCCCCATTTTTAAGAAGGGAAAAAAGGAAGACCTGGGGCACTACAAGCCCATCAGTCTCACCTTCGTGCCTGGCAAGATCATGGAGCAGATCCTCCTGGAAACTACACTAAGGCACATGGAAAATGAGGAGGTGATCTCATAGCAGCCTTCCAGTACCTAAAGGGGGCCTACAGGAAGGATGGGGAAGAACTCTCTATCAGAGAGTGGAGCAATAGAACAAGGGGTAATGATTTTAAACTGAAAGAGGGTAGATTTAGATTAGATATTAAGAAGAAATTCTTTACTGTGAGGGTGAGGAGGCACTGGAACAGGTTGCCCAGAGAAGCTGTGGATGCCCCATCCCTCGACGTGTTCAAGGCCAGGCTGGACGGGGCTCTAAGTAACCTGGTATAGTGGGAGGTGTCCCTGCCCTTGGCAGGGGGTTTGGAACAAGATGATCTTTAAGGTCCCTTCCAACCCAAACCATTCTATGATTCTATGAAACAGACCAGCACGATTAGATCACATCTTTAAAGCAAGACATCCATCTATGGCTGCAGAGACAAATCGCAGCCTCAAGTGTTGTAGCCTGGTGGTGCTCCCTGCTCGGCATACCCCATGAAAAGCAAAGCGTGTAGCTTAGGGATGGCATTGGCCTATGTGTTTCCTGAGTGGTGGTAGTTGGCAGTGTGAGACGCTGCTCCTTTTTCAGCGCATGGAAGGGTTCAGATCCATATGCTTTTGGGTCCTGCAGGCTAGTGCTGGAGTCCCCCACCTTTTCTGGTTGCTGCTCTTGGGAAAACCAACTGTCATATTTCACCCAAACTGGCAAGAACAAGCTGGCTCAAGACCAACCTGGGGTGTGAAAAAGGAAGCCAAATGCAGAAGGAAATCACTCTCAGTTTCAAAATAAGTTCATTGAACTGGCCCAAAATCACAGCACCCGGTCTGCCTGCTGCTGTCTTAAATACCCACAAATAGAACTGTGGGCATTGTATGGCTGAAGATACAGAGTGACAGACACACATTCAAATAATTATTACTTATATGCATATAAATGTGCATTACATATCTTTATGTACACATATATATCATAATATATACGAACTCAATTTTTATATAATTCTGTTCTCCTGCAGTGAAGTAGGTGCGCTTCTTTTATTGAAACCAGCACACATGAGTTTTTCAGAGCAGAAAAACAAAAGAACAAAACCGGGCAACCTCCCACTGCCCAAGAGTGGTTTCTAATTACAGTCACTGTTACAGATCACCACTGCTGAGGGATGCAAAAAAGAAAAGCTAAAAGATGATGGTGGAATTGCCAGCAGCTTTCAAAGCAACCTGTGGACTGCTAATGCAGAGCGTGGAAAGCTTTCGTGCTGAAGCCTCTGAGCATGAAAGACAAACAGAAATAGGGAAGAGACGAGAATGCACTGGCCTGTCACACAGTCATTGACAGGACCCCAAAGTGAAAAGTTTTCAGCTTAGTTAGTCATTAACTAACAAGGAAGTGAATAACCTGAAATGTGAGCTGCTAGCAGGCCTATGAATAGTTATAAGGATTTCTGTGAAGGGAAAAAAATAAATATGAGAAAAATATATTTGATATTTATTCAATAGTTTGCTGAAACATTCACACCACAAACCGGAACAGACCTGATCGCAACTAAGGCAAAATAAATCTTAGATTCAGTGCACACAGGGAGCCACAGGACCAGAATCCAGATCACTGAGCCTTTTGCACCATTCTTTTGTATTGGTTTTGTGCTATATTTACTCTGCAGAGTTATTGCAGCACAGTGGAATGGAGAATGAGTCTTAGTGCATTTGATATTAGATATTTACAGGAGAAAAGCCACTTGATTAAGCTAATACTTAAGTGAGAACTGTGATACAAACCAGTAATACCATCCCAGAGACAGACTGAAACTGCTAAGAGTTGTGCCTTTCTATTGTCTGTTAACCTAAAGAAAACTTCAAGGGCCGTCCCTTGAAGTCAAACTTATTACAAACACATGATAGCTTTCAATCTAGAACACCTCAAAAGAGTTGAAAGAGATAGATATGACCTGCATGGAAGCAGGCACCCAGAGGAATGCTTGGTGCCTTCTTCTGGGGCAATATGGGACACCTCAGGCTTAAGAAGGGAAAAAAGGGAGAGAAGAATATGCAGGTGATGGTAGGTCCCTGAATATAGCAGAGAGAAAGGACAGGCATCAACGGTCCCAACAACAGCCTGTATAAAGAATCATAGAAGCATAGAATCATCCAGGTTGGAAAAGGCCTTTAAGATCATCAAGTCCAAGCATTCACCTAGCACTGCCAAGTCTACCAGTAAACCATGTCCCTAAGCACCACATCTTCTAAATACCTCCAGAGATGGTGACTCAACCACTTCCCTGGGCAGCCTGTTCCAATGCTTGACAACCCTTTTGGTGAAGAGATTTTTCCTAATATCCAGTCTAATCCTTCCCTGGTGCAACTTGAGGCTGTTTCTTCTTGTCCTATTGCCTGTTACTTGGGAGAAATATCCCAATCACCGCCTCGCTACAACCTTTTTTCAGGTAGTTGTAGAGAGTAATAAGGTTTCCTCTGAGCCTCCTTTTCTCCAGACTAAACAACCTCAGTTCCCTCAACTTCTCTTCATGAGACATGTGCTCTAGTCCCTTCACCACCTTTGTTGCCCTTCTCTGAACATGGTCCAGCACCTCATGTCCCTCATGTAGTGAGGGGCCCAAAACTGAAGACAGTAGTAGAGGTTGTGGCCTCACCAGTGATGAGTACTGGGGAACAATCACTTCCCTAGTCTTGCTGGCCACGCTATTTCTGATACAACCCAGGATGCTACTGGTCTTCTTGGCCACCTGGTCACCCTGCTGGCTCGTATTCAGTCAGCTGTTGACCAACATCCCTGGGTCCTTTTCCATCAGGCAGCTTTCCAGCTACTCTTCCCCAAACCTGTAGTGTTGCATGGGATTGTTGTGACTCAAGTGGAGGACTCAGCACTTAGACTTGGGCAACCCTGAGATGGGAAAAATTTGTAGGACCTTGGAAGTGGAGCTTTAGTCTTTTTTCCTATCATCCTTTAATGGGTAGGATTCATCTTTCTTAATATCAGCCATTTAAAAATTAGTCCGAGGTCATCATCTAGGCTTGTGTAGAGGGTGAACAGAGGGAACAACCTAATACAGAATCTATTAATTTGCTTCCTGAAGTGCTTTTTTTCTGTCTCAGACAGGTTATTTAGGGAGTTGTCTAACTTGTAAATGGTTGCAGTTAAGAGAGATGATTCCCACCCTTAATGGGTGTGACTTTTTGCTGGAGGTGTAGATGGATTCCTCAAAAGAAATTTGAATGTTGAGACATTCTGCAAGGGAAAGGCAGACAAAGCATGGGCAAAACAGAGAAACAGTCTCAAGAAGAAAAGTGGGATTAGACTGACTTCAGACCTGGCGAGAGTCTGAGGGTTAAACTTACAGTAGGTCTTTAAGACAGGCATTGTATATGGTTCTATCTAAATAGTTGTGATGAAATAATGGGATGAAAACATTGCCCTGAAAGCTGAGTCTCTGCCTCATCAGGAGTGTCACAGCTGGGACAGAAGTGGGACCTAGTTGCTGCTGTTTTTTCCATACCAGCTTATTACAGAGTCACAGTATGTTCAGGCTGGGACAGGGACTGGTGACTCCGTTCAAAGACCTTTTTTTAGCTCAAGCCTATCTATCGGTGTATCTACCAAGCAGAGGTTCTTTCTCTGAAAGAACATGATGAAAAGCAGATGCAAGGGTAAAACCTTTGTGCCAGTGGAAGCACCTTCACTGAACTCTGCAGCACTACGCTCGATTTGTTCCTGTGTAAAGCCACCGCATTTCCTGAGCTGCAACATCAATGGCTAATGACACAATGCAGACACTATAGGAACTCTGACAAGGAAAGATAAGGAGATGGAAAATTAAGAACATAAAAGAAATCAAGAGCTGAGGTTGATACTATTAAAATACATTTTTTCATCAGAAAATTAGATTAATAAGCCCATGCTTTTCTACCCAAACCAGAAGTGTTGTCTTCCACAGAAAACTGTATTTTTGTTGAAAAAAAAAAAAAAAAAAGGACCAGGATGAAGTTTTTCTACAGGCTGAAGTTTTTCTACAAAGAAATCTCTAGTTGGGTAAGCCACAAAGTGTCCCAAGGGAACTACAGTTCAGCTGACTCATTGTCTCATTCTCGTATATGGCATATGCTCCATAGCCAGACTCCAACTCCTGCTGGAAGCCTGTCTGAAGGAGATTTGCAATACGCTACCTCCCTCTGCCAGGAGGAGAGTTTGGAGTGCAGCAGGAGAGATATAGTAACCAGACATCAGGATTGATAGGAGACGAGATGATATGGTGCCTCAATTAGAGCCTTTGTTAGGCTCCCTGGCAGCACTATGCTATCTAAACACCTGGGTTTTCATCAAAAACACTCCTCTTCCTCCCACCCCCTCCAAATGAGAACAACTTCCACCTGCAACATTGAATTTATTATTTTGGAACTTCATGTACTACCTGTCAGGGAGCCCGGTGACAACATCTTTTTGGTATTATTGTGACTGTCCCTGCTTTTTCTCATTTGATCTGATCTTACCTTTCTCTCTCTTGTAGCTCCTGTTTTCTTCCACGACTACTGGCCCTTCTGTGTCCTCACTTATATCATCAACATTTTTCATCATTGTCTTGCCAGTTTCCTGTAAGTCTCTTGTAACACATATAGTCATTTCCACATCTCCCTAGCTCCCTTCCCCATGCAGATACTGATTCACGGCTGTGCAAGCCCACCCTTATCCCCACACTAACGTCTTTGGAAAATTAAGTCTGGGTTTAGACTTGTATCTGGGAGACCTGAATCATCACTGGAGTTCGAGTTTCTTTTTTTTTTTCTAGATTTTTCTTTATCATGTGATATTATTTTGGCCCATATATACTTTCTTGATGTTCTATTTAGTATTTATTTGGTACCACCTTTTCCCATTTTTTTTTTTTCTGTTTCCTCTCTGGCAGACGAGCTGGTCAGATGAAAGGATTTTTAGCCTCAGAAGAACATCCTTTGGTGATATGGGGGAGCCATCACTTATGAATGGGGAAATGAAGCACAGAGAACTTCAGTGCCTTGATCAAGGTCACAGTAAGAAAGCTGTAGCAAAAGGGGGTAATTGAATTTCAGTGCCCTGAGCTCATGCCTAAGGTACAGGGCCATTCTTCCAGGTAAATAAATCAATGTATCACTAGGCATTACTGATATACAAAGAGGCGGTTTTGGCAATGCTATCTGTCAGAAAATCCTAAAGATTTCTCCCAGAATTGACCTGCAGTGGCATATTTTACATTTTCTGTTTTTTTTTTCTTTCTTCATGGAGGAGAGAAGGAAGCTAAAAAAGTTAAAAAAATGCAGTAAGGCAAGTGTTGCTTCCCACCACACTCAATCCAAGGCTACTCCTCTATTCAGGAAGGTGATGAGGCTCTCTTATTTCAGGGAGGAGCAGCATTGGAGGCTGCTGGCTGGGGAAGACGACTGCTTGACTTCTGCAGGCTGCCGTTTCAGTGCAGAAGAGGAACAGATACTTCTTCAAGTGTCTGACTGAAAGGAAAAGCAGACTGCATTACCAGCTTCTAGCAACTTCCTTTCCACTACCATTTTTTAAATTAATATGTTGCTGTGCTCTTTTCTACTTCATGTAGCTTGTCAAGGACTTTTCACATTACCTAGAAATAGCAAGTAATGCTATGTTTTCATAAAAATAAACTAAATAGCTTGATGCTGATGATTAAATACTGTCTACTTAACTCCCTGGTATGCAGATTTTTGCAGAAAGCTGCCTATATTGTCAAGAACTAGCATGATTTTGGAAATCTTTGGCACGATCGCTAAAAGCATGTTAGATATTTCAGGTGTTAAGGAGCAATTCTTCCTTTACAAAATGGCCGTTGCTATAAGTCGTTGAGGACTTCTTATAGACAAGGTACAGCTAAATCTGTCTGCCTGCTCTGGGTACGTTGGTGCGGTAATCATATAGTTGGATCCATGGGCTGACATCTTTACCGATATCTTTCACTGGCATCAACCGAGTAAGCGTGCATTACCTCAGGTAGCATCAGAGTGCTTGCTGCACAGTGCCTAAGGTCCCCTCTGGATACAGGTTGCCAAGCCCTTCAGTTTTCTTGAGATCTCCTCCACCTATAATACTTCTCTAAGGACAGCTTGTAACATATGGCCTTGAACTAGATACCTCCTTGAAAACCTACCAGCCCCCAGCCAGATCCCAGTGGAAGCACCAGTTCTTGTCATGATGATTTTGTTGCTCTAGCCAGCTGCAATAGAGCTGCTTTTAAACTATATCGGTCTTCTTTGCAAGGGCATGTAGCGATAGGACAAGGGGCAATGGTTTTAAACTAGAGCAGAGTAGGTTTAGATTAGACATTAGGAAGAAGTTCTTTACAATGAGGGTGGTGAGACACTGGAACAGGTTGCCCAGAGGTGGAGGCCCCATCCCTGGAGACATGCAAGGACAGGCTTGATGAGGCTCTAAGCAACCTGATCTAGTTGAAGAAGTCCCCGCTTACTGCAGGGGGCTTGGATTAGATGACCTTTAAAGGTCCCTTCCAACCCAACAGATTCTGTAATTCTTTGATTCTATGATTCTTTCCTTTTCACCCAGGAAGCACCCTAGATGCCACTATGTTGGCATTTGCTTCATTTTTTTCCTTCTGCAGCTGGACTGGAGAACCTAAGATAACGCAGTGAAATTTTTGCCGTTTGGGTTCCTTGAATCTCATGCATTAGGATGTTCCTTTCTATTTGTACTCATTTCTAGGCTCATTTCACTGATAGAAATGAAAACAATGTAAAATGATAGATGGACATATATAAGAAAATTGTTGATATAAGCAACTTTCACACTGAGGGTCATCATCATAAAGTGGCACATATTTGTGCCAACATTGTTTGCACAATATCATAAAGTGGTGATTCTCTGTGGACTGAAGTATCACTTCACTTTCTGAGTGTAATAACTTAAAGTAGATTGAATAGCTGATTCCCAGCATTTCTCTGTATGTTTAATGGTTGAGATGCGTTCACTGTGTCTCGTTTCTCTTCACAATCGCTTCTATCTGGACCTGCTTATAAGATCAAGGGCAACATTTTGGAAGCCTTTCTCTACCCCCTCCCTTATTGCCTTTCAAAATAGGAACAAACAGACCGCATTTTCTAAAGACTGAGCATCTTCCCAGACTTATGTTGAGCAACTGGACACACATACTATTTATGGTAGAAATATTCTTTATTTCCCGACCTCACAGACACGGCATAAGCAAAGTTGTAAAAGTTTAACCCCTGGTACCGTGGCACTCCTCACTGTTTATGATTTTGCTTTATAACCTGTTTGAGTGAAATCTGCATTTGTGTTTGAGCTGGTAAAGACTCTTTGTGCGCTGCCTGTGAAGGAGTTGGGTAAGTTTATCTGAGAAGACAAGATGGTTTATCCAACCCTTGGCTTTTCTAGAAATCTCCAGGATTTTTTTTTTCTGTACAGGACATGGGGATTGTGGTGGCTTCCAAGGCAGAGGAGGCAGAGAGGGCCACCAGGGGAGGACTCGTGCTCTGATCAAGGAGAAACTCCTTAATATCTCTCTGCTACACCAAATGCATGAGGAGGATGTTTCCTTGTGTCCCTATTCTTCGGAGCACATCAGGAAGGCGAGGAGGTAGTTACAGGCCGGGTAAAGCACACAAGTTCCTGCCCTCTGGCAGTCCTGTCCTGCTTCTACCAGCAGCAGGGATATGTCCAGTTCATCCATGGCATGCATCACAGTGGAAGGGACAGTAACGCACATCAGAGGGATGGTAAGGGATGGTGTGCAGGTACAAAAGAGGCCATGATGGTAAGACAGGTAATAGCTTTTATTAGGCTGGCCTGTTTATTTAGGAAAAATGGATAAACTGTCAGGTTTTAATCAACCCTAAACCAACTGCCCAAACAAACGGCTGCATAAACCATTATGCCTTGGCACTTTTCCATTCAGCATTTGCCTGAGAATTTTGCTTTATAAGTCTGGAGAACTACCACCTTCATAAAGAGAAGAAACGACCTAGGGAAAACCTCCTACTGTGATGTCTTTCAGTAAGAGGGCTTGGGCTACTCAGGGTAGCTACCAACTGATTCTGCAATTTGCTGCCTCACTTCATTTTCCCAGCCTAGTACCATGTAATCAATGCTATCCTGCAGTCCCACAGACAAAAAGTGCAGGCAATGTACCTATCATCTGGGCTCTTGTTGTTTACTGTGGATTTCATTATCTCGTAATTTCCTTACTTACTGCTCTACTGGGGATAACACTGGATTAATCTGTCCCTGGTTCTTATAATTTGGTAAGCAAAGCTTTAACAGTAATAAATTATCAGTTTTCTAATGCACATTGCTGGTGTAATCATGTGCCGGACTTTAGTTGTTTTTTTCTTACGCACTTTATTCTTGTGTCCATTTATCTCGGTTTTTTGAAGGTAGGGCTCAGGTGTGATATTTTACCTGATGACAAATTTTGAGATCCCTTTGGAAAGCAGTAATTTATATTGTTCTCTTGTCATTTCTTTTCCCATTCCTAACCCTGTTTTAATAAATTTAAGACATTTTAATACATTTACAATGTTTTTTGCAAGATTCTTTCTGAATAAGAATCTGATCAGTTAATTACATTTTATACCCTGTGGCTTTAACAAAATAAATAACAGTAACATCAAGGTAAGGCAAATATTAAGTGATGTGCTCTTATTATAGCAAGTAGTCTTTCATGTGTTAACCGAATTTAGCTAACCAAGCTGACATACAATTGGAATGGTAAACACAAGGCTGACATATTATCAAGGGAGTGAAAAGGAATTCACTGTAGTTCAAAACATGCAAAACCAGATGCGTGTTATTATTGAGGAATTAAAGATCATAACTTCCCTGTGGAATGACTATTACTGTTACAGAGAGACCAAAACCTGAGCTCATGTTCACAATAAACAGTTATACAAAAAGGGTGAGGTTTTCAAACTAGGTTGGTTAGATTTGCCCTTTAAGAGTAAGTTATTTAAAAATAGTGAGGCGAACTGCTCCCAATGAGAGTAGTGAATAGCTGAATAAAACCATAAAACATCTTTTCAAGGCATGTCAGAAGCAGGCTGATTTCAGAAACTACGAGACAAAATCAGATCCAGTGTGACCTGCTTTTCTGAAAAATGAACCACTTAATGTGGATGCCTAACTAGGGATGTAGGTTCTGCATATAGATATCTTCATTAGGAAGTTCATTTTGAAATTCTGTTATTTTCCACTCAGTAAAGTTTTTTACTGAAGACCTGCAGTTGTATCAAATGTTTACACGGCATGTAAAAAACCCACGTATCCTATCTAGTCGTCACTGTGTCTGGTGAAAGCTAGTACTCAGTTCTGAATAATACATTTGTTTTTATCCTGGTCTTTAAATTAGTAATTTTGGAATGTGAATGTAAAACAGAAGTCAGTAACAATCAACTTTCATAGCTGTAGCACAGAGGACATGTGATCTAGCTCCAGAAGGCGTTTGAGCTTCATGCATTTAAAACATAACCAGTGTAAATTTCATAGTACCATTAATACAAAGAAAAGGTTTTACTCAAGATAGAAATTAGTATGGATTTATACTCTTGTTTGCTCCTTTCTATAGAAAGCAATGAATTTAATTCTCCTTTTTGTTACTCTGGTATAAAGACAGAGTAGCCCAACAAAATGAATCCCACAACGTTGGGCAAATTCCTGTACTGTCAGTCATATGGTCATTGAAATCAAAAGGCTGTGGACAGCTTGTCCTTCAGCAGGCAAGAAGTGCTGACCTAGTCTTTATGCTTTCTGCCTGGAACACGCTTCTGTCCTTCCGCAGCTGCCAAATAAAACTTTATTTTACACTCATCTCACTATATAATATGCAAACAAGTTGGATTGCTAGTCTAGATTTATAAATGCAGTGAGATGTAACACAGTGAAGGGAACTCTAACTTGTTTGACTTAGAGAGGAGATATGTAAATTGCCAGTCATCTTCAATAATTTACTCTGATACGACATTATGATGAAAGCTGAATAAACTGCCAGCAGCTGTGGCCTTTCCTTCTGCACTTATGATCTAGAATTAAGACTTTGCTGGAAATTATTTAGCGGACTTCACTGTCTGACGGAAGAAGCTTATCACATGGATATTATTAGTACTCCATTAACAAGCATGTGGTGTTATCTGAAAAGAAAAAAGCAATTTCCCTGAGAGGAGGCAAACAAGTTTAAAAGCTCCTGCCCTCTTTGCAGTGGAATAAACGTGACAAGTTTGCTACAAACACAAAAGACCGAGACATTAGCAAGACAACAACCTTTAAGCTATTAATAGTTTTCCATTTTATTGGCTAAGGTTTTATACAGCACAACACAATTCATTACATCTTCCCTGACACATCTCAAGATGGATCCTGAAATACTTTTCAGTGTTAAATAATACAACATAGTAGACACTATAAATTACAGGGTATGGTGGTGTGAAGGATGTTGGATGGTGAATAATTCACAAAGACCTGAACAGAGGAAAGAGGGACCAGTGCTGGAGCAAAAAACAAAGGGGAAAAGAAGTTTTCACAGGAGATCTGAAAAGTTAGTGGAAAAGGCAGACTCAGGAAACTATTTCAGATGGCTTAAAAAGAAATTTCTGGACCAGAAACAGACCCATACTGGTAGAATGGACAATTTGTGACTGGGGTGGAAATAGTCTACTTAGTGGTTCAAGTCCAGCAAATTTTGAAACAAAATAGCCTTTGGAACAAAACCTTAGCATGAGTAGGGGATTCAATTCTTCATATGTCTCTAGGCAAGGCCACAGAGGAAAGTATCATGCTGCTTCTCCGGTCCTGGAGGAGGTCACATTTTCATCTGGTCCTGAGAAAGTTCCCAGCAGCCCTGCTCTATCACACTCTGCAGCCTTGGCTGAGGGTTTCACAGCCGTATTACACATCCTGAGGAACAGGGTTATACCATGGATGAGCTTATGGTACCCTGAGCTCCAGAGCTGCTGCTGTAAAAAAGCGGCACAGGAGCACTTCTGGGTGAGTAATGAGCTATTAGAGACAGCTGATGTGCTGGCCTCTTGAATGTGAAGCAAGGGACTGCCACGACATGTTTACTACCACCACCAGAGGAGCAATCTGGGATGCCATTGTGAAGTGTAATCAGTAATAAATTATTAATTAATGGCTTTTAAATGGGCCGAGTTCAGTATGTGGTGGTGAGGATGTGAATGGAGCAATTATTAAAAAATTCATGTGTTCTTGGTCATAGAACTGATAAATACTCCAAAGTGCTTTTTGATTACAAAGTGGCAGGCAGTTCACTTGCACACCACATTTCTGGTTTTAATTGCCAATAAATGATGGCTTTGCCCATGTTTGTCAGGCTCCCTGAAAGCACTCAGCTGCCATTTAGCACTTGTGGGCACACTGGCATAGTATATTTTCCTGAGTGTTTGGAGACTCTGATTTAAATGCCTGAGATGCAGTCTCAGCTCTCCTTACCTCCCCCTCCCCCAGCTTTTCCAATGTCAGTC
Source organism: Larus michahellis (assembly GCF_964199755.1). Taxonomy (NCBI): domain Eukaryota; kingdom Metazoa; phylum Chordata; class Aves; order Charadriiformes; family Laridae; genus Larus; species Larus michahellis. Next base: position 36,645,954 of record NC_133898.1, read on the forward strand.
AACAGAGAACAGGCTAGGAATTAGGAGATTTAGCTCTTCTGCCATTTACCTGACGTCTGGTTTTCAACAGATCAGAGACACATATATTTAAGAGTTACTCCATTGCTAAAATGGAGGAAAAGATGCAATCACCCACCTGCACAGAGCACTTTGATATCTAAGGATGAAAAGTGTTATCATTAATTTCTGTTTTGGAGAGCTTTGCAGACCTGAAGAGCCTGATTTGTGCAGTAGAGCATTAAATCCTGTTTTTCTGTAAAGTAAAAGGGAAGACAAAGTATAGACAGTTGATCCAATTTGGGCCCCCCTGGCACTGGAGTTGCAATTTTGCATCAACAGAGAGTTATACCTACTTCACTGCAATGACAGTAAGGGCACTGATTAGCAGCTAGGGCCATGATTTCCTGGTACGGATTGATAGTGAAACATCTTTTAATACCAGTACTGGAAATTCACTGTGTACGCTAAGGAGAAGGTGAGATAATTTCTCGGTAAAGAAATTGCTTCTGCAAGGAAGAAGGTTTGTTCCTGCAAACTGATGCCAGCTGGGTTCATCAGAGGATGTGAGCAGAGCCACTGCTTGGCCGGAATTTGGGAATCCTTTGCTCCCTATAGCTTGCTCTAGGCTGATCATCAGAGCAGTCGTGCTGGAGGCCGGGAACAAACACAGACCTTCCCTGGCAGAGGAGGGAACCGGATCCCTCTCTCCAAGACCATAAAACAATGCTTGAGCCTGCAGATGCCAAGGTTTTCTGCGACGGAGCTCTCTGTCCCTCCGGTGCAAGCTGTTCTGTTTCTGCATGACTTGGTTGAACATTCCCTGTCCCAACATGGCTCTACAGGGCACGTACACTTAGAGGAAGAAAGGCACTTTCCAGTGACTGCTCAGAAAGGGGCTTATGAAATAAAGCTACAATTCTAAGAGAACTCAGGTCAATTCAGGTTAGTGAATTGCAAAAACAGAGGTGTGCCTCAATGCAGGCTGAAAACAAGCGTGGGCTCTTCAAGAGTGGGATGGAGATCTTGGAGCTTCTTCCACCCAGTTGCTCTGGTGGTAAAATCCTGAGCTGCCCAGCTGTGTTCATACTCCTTGTAGGATAGCAGGCATTTTCTTTGGGCTCTGGAGCCCTTCCAGCAGCAGGGAGCATGAGCCGTCTGTGGGGGCTTACTCCTAAGTTTGAGCGATGCTGCAAGTTTGTCACTGCTTCTCCAAATAAGCCCGCTTTCTTGTTTTTCTATTCATCACTTTACCAATGAGTTTTCTTCTACTTCTGTTGACATCTGGGGTAAGAAAGTTTTTCATCAAAATCTTGCTCCATTCCACATATTTCTGTTTGTTCTGAAGAAGCAGCGGTTTCCAAGACTTCTGGGCAAAGAGAAAAACCTTTACCGTAACAAATCTTAGGGTAAAAATAGACACAGAGACAAAGAGCAGGAGCAGCAAAGGGCTATGAGCAGTTGCTTGGGGCTTTAAGTGAGTGTTCACGATCACTTTTCTGCTGGTGGTACTCATGTCCAGCTGAGACTCAGCATTATGCTCCAGCAATTCCAAACAATTCCCTGCTGTTGGGGTCTAGTTAAATGCTGTATATCACAAAGGAAACCATCACAGTAGGATTCAGTCTTACAGATGGAAACTATTTCTCACTCCTTCATGGACAAATGCAGGTTACTTGCTCCCCAGGTGAATCCCTCTACACACACTGAGGCACAGGGAGGTTCAAGAAACCCTAGAGAAGACAGCTGAACTTCTTTTCCTATCTGAGTGTGTGCTGGGGGTGCTTCACAGCCTCTCTCATGTGCATCTACACCTGGCACATGTTTTCAGAGACATTGGAAATCACCCACCTAAATCTAGGGCCCCCTAACCTGGCGAGTAATACATGGGTGGATCTTTCTCCTCACTGGAATGCAGGTCTGGATGAAAGCTGTTGGGTGTGTGCTGGAAACTCAGGCATCTGTGGCATACAGGTGCAGTTTCTCACTGGCTGGCTTTTTAGCGTCTATAAAGGAGAAATTGAAAGGGTGGAAGAGAAAACTAATAACAACTTCATTCCAAACTATCCATTGCCAAGGCACCTTAAAAAAGCAAAATGCTACTAAAATCCCCATCTAGCCACAGGAACCTGACTGCAGCAAGGAGCCTGCAGCAGGCTGCTCCCCTTCAGCCATAGCCATGGTGGGTCTCCGTCCCTGATCCCTGAAGGGCAATCCCCGAGCAGAGCATGGCCCTTGGATGCGCTGTCAGAGACATATGAAGTGAAAGCCAGAGGAGTTACATAGTCTTTGGGTGGCAAGCAAAGAATGAAGTGTCTTTGTTTCTGACAAGAAAAAGGTTAATTTTTAGACAGTTTGCCTTGATGTCAACATTTGCACTCTAGGAAATTGTCTTGAAACTAGGAGGGAGCTCAGCCCAGGCCTTTGGGCTGTTGGTTATTTTTTGCAGCTCTTGAGACCATGCCTATGTGACAAAGAGCACTGGGTTGCTTGCACAGTTTTTTGCAAGAAGTTTCAAACATGTTGTTCTGGGTCCTTTGGTTCTGCAGGTATGGGCCTATCTTCTTTAAGTGCATAAGGAAACCTTGGTTCTCCCATAAAAAAGAAATGAAACCAGTTTTTTTGTGTCACAATAATCTTTGAAAATAAAATTGAAATCTGTGAAAATGCTGAAGAGAATATTAAAGCCAGGTCAGTTCAAACCACTTAATCATGAACAGAATTTCAAAATGTTTGCCAGAGGGTGTTTGGTGCTGGCTCATTCCTAATTCGAAGTAGGCTGCAGCTGCAGGTTGCACACACAACGATGTACTGGAACAGGCTTAGAGAACCTGGAAATTTGGTATCAAGTTTTGATCTTGCTGCACTAAAGCTGTATGTCTTTGAAAGAACAGCTTCTATCCTGGATTCTAGCCTTTCCTCATGTTGATACCAGCCTTTCTTTGTAAAGAGCCTTGCAATCCTCATATAAACAGTAATACTGGAAAAGGGAGTAGCAAAAGTATTATATGTGTGTGCATTCCTTATGGGAGGTGAGAGAAGTATTTGAACACATTAGGTGGTGGGTGAATGTCAGATCCAAGTTTTGAGAAAACAAATCTTCGTAGAGCACTCTTTTGCCCTGCCAAATCCCCCTCCTCTCAGAAGGCTTTGGTCTGAAAAAGAAAATTACCAGGCAGCTCCAAAGGAATAAGCTGGTTCCCTGCTGGAAACAGCAGATGCCCAAGATACCACAGTTGCTGCTCTGTGCATATGCTGATTTCCCCAAAGGCATGGCCTGGGCTGCTCTCCTCTTCGTCTTTTTCAGAGGGAAAAAGACTCAATTATTTTCATGCCAGACGCACACAGTCATGCACGCTCGAGCCCTCACACTGCAAAGCTCTCATTCCCCTCCCATTTGAGCCTCCAATCTCTTTAGAATTCCTTTAGAAAATGTGTAGTCCCTCAAGGCCCGAAGACGTGCAGAGATGCCGTAATTCCTCCAGTCCTGGACATACAATTTATTCTCATCACCTTGTCCATAACCTTCCATTCATTTTCAGCTTAGTTGCAGCTCCCTCTCTTTCTCTTCCCCTCCCATCTTCTATACCTCCGTCAGGCTTCAAAATGAGAGATATATTTCAAGGAAAGGAAAAAAAATAATAAAAAAATAAAGGGAAGAGAAAGGTATAACTTTTCAACTCCAAAATGTTCCCTGTAATTCCCATTTTATGGGAGCAGGACACTAGCCCAGAGGCCAGACCTTGATGACTAAGATTTTGTCCTTCATTTATCTATGGGTAAAGTCCTGAAAGACTGGGAAGCTTTCTTCAGAAGGTGAGGGCAGGAATTCAAGGAGCAGAGGGCAAGCAGACCTCATTGATACTCTGCTGATACTGTGGTCTCAAAGAACATGGGCTGCAGTTGCTTTGACTACTGGGAAATTGCATCTTCCCTTTACAGATGGTGCCCTTGGCTTCCTTACCTCCTAGTTCAACAAGTCACCAGCAGGGGAAAGTGCCTCTGTCCTGAGCTTAAGTATCAGCTTGACTTGATTTTGTTTCTAAGATCTCCTTCCTTTCTGTGAGCTTGTTGCTGTTGCTCCTGAGTAACTGGCTCCACTGTGAAAGCACATTTGTGTTTAAAAGATATCCCACAGAGAGCAATTGGGATAGGTTAGAGAAGCATGCGGAAACAAGGGTGTGAGAGTTATTACTCTGCTAAAACATTTGCCTTTATTGCTGCTACTACTGAGATGGCCGACACATTCACCCCCCAGAGGTGGTCAAGGCCTGTTGACTGCTGTGCTGCGTGGTGCCTTGCTTTAGGGAAGACTGCAAGACTGTAAACATGACACTTTGCTCCTACCAGTGGCCATTGAGTGTGCTGGGTACTGGATAACCACAGGAAACACAGAAGACTTGGAAATTAGTGAAATATCCTTTCTGTCCATTCTCCTTCCTGATTGGGAATGCCAAATGTAATGGCATTGTGTAATGGGTCACACCTCCCCCTGCCATGAAGGGGGGTGATTTCACATGCCCATGAACAGCAAAGGCGCTCGCAAGAACAAAAAACCCAGAAACTTCCTTGCTAAAGAAGGATGAACTGAAGAAGGGTTAAGAAGAAATTGCCCCTGAGTAGACGACGACTCACTCCAGGCTGCAGAGCTGTTGGAAAGCTGAGAACTTGGATCTTCAGAAGGGGCTGACTGCATTTTGCCCGCCTGAGCAGAGGGCAACTGTGCTAGCAGAAGCTCTACCTGACAGAGGCCCTCCAGCAACTGAAGAAGTTCTGCTGCATCTAGACACTGGAAGCAATATCTATCAAGTTCTGAGAACCAGATGTCTCCTCAAGTTACTTGGCTCGTACCATGTTGTATTGTGCCTCACAACAGAGGAAGGCACATGGCCCTGAACTTTAGAGAAGGGGTGAGCTTTTCTGTGGTCCCTCTGAGGACTGGGACAGTGTCACTTGCCTCTGGAATGGCACAGTCTCTCTGGTCTGCTGGGATGTCATGCACAGCTCGCATTTCATACCAGCCAAGCCCAGTGGTGGTCACATTTTCCTGGAGGACTTGTCACTAGCCACCTTCCCTACTGGGGTCTGGTCCATGCTCACCTGTGCTTCCAGGGGGTCTGATGGCTCATGCCATCATTACCTTGGTACTCATCTTTTTAGGCAAAATCAGTGCTGGGAAACGGTTCTGAATTGGCAGCTCTGGAAAAAGAAGCCCGTTTGGTAATGCGCTCTTGGTCTTTATTGTTTACACTGCAGTAATGAGCTGGCAAGGTCAGGGCCTCCCTCCGCTGGATGTTAGCTCTCTCTAGCAGATAGCTAGTGACAGACAGTCCTGCCTGGATGGGATTATGCTCCTAATAATGAATACAGGGAGAGGGAGAAGTCTTAAGACACTTCTTTACAGAAATACTATCAGAAAAAGTTAGGGGAGTACCAGCAGGTGAATACAAGTCTTCTGAGGACTAATGTAGCACACTTTTTCCCATCTGTATCTGTGCATAACAGCTTTGTCTTTCCCTGTCTTTTGCAACACCTCTTGAAGCTAGATAACAGTCTAGATCCCCTGATTTCTAGCTGTCATTGCGAAGACCTCCACAACTGTATGGATAGAGCTCTTTGTGGTGCCATCTCTTATGCAGCTCAGTTCAGTAAGTGGAACATCTAGGAAGCTTTAAAGTATTTTTCATCTGGAAATACTGATTCAAACTCCATGTGGGACTAGTTATCCTTGTGGAAAATAGCTTTGTTTCTTACACTTACAATCATTTTAAGTGATTTTTTTTTAAATGGAAAAAGGGCGTAAAAAGATTTTTGGTTTTCGTATTGCAATAATTTTAAAGATTAAAAATTCTTGTGAGGCTGGATGTGATATACACTCAATGCATATCTCATAAGTCACCAGGTGGATGTCATCTGGGAAGGGCTTTCACCATCTTTTGTTATCAAAGTTAGATATCACTTAGAATTTCACAAGATAGGTATTTAGTAAACATGTTGCTGCTGAGATTAATGCAGATACTAAAGATGAAACTCATTTTCCCTTTTCAGCCATAGCTTCCTTAGTTCTTCTCATTTAAATATGTGAGGTCACCTACTTAGCATTTCCTTCCATAGCGGTCAAGCCAATCACATATCCAGGACTGCTGCACTTGGCACTGCGTAAGTCTGAGAATTCAGCTATAATTTCCCCATTTCTCCACAATTCCCCCTGAATCCTGACTGGAGTTCCATCAGAAAGAAAGCTTTACGTAACGTTGTCTAGAAACACAGACAAACAAACAAAAACCCAAAACAACCCAAAACAAACAAGAAAACCTAAACGAACAAACAAATAATCAACTCTGAAAATTCACTCTTTATCACACATATGCTTGAGGCTTAAAAAACCTTTCCTTATAAACCTCAGATAACAAAATGAATATTGTACAGCTGGACCTTGCTCCGCATGACAGGGGAGAAAGTTTTGGTTTCTTCTCTGTATTACTTCCAGTATTTATGAATTCCCAGGATATTTCTGGTAGAGTTGTACCTTGCTCTTACTTTTTCCTTTTCTTCCCACTGTAGAGTTTGGTATTTATTAGTATTAGTATTAGTATTAGTACTTGTATTTTGCTGTTCCCTTTATCAGGTTTATATAATGCAAATGCAAGTGAAACATACAACAGGCAGGAAATGAGAGTGCTTCTATGGTATTGCTTTTGCAACCTATTATACTAGCTGGTGTAGTTGAGGGGCTCCAATAAGGAACCGGAAGGCTGGCTATTAGTCCCAGCTCTGCTGCTGAGTGGTTTCAGCAATTTTATCTTAGTTCGCTCATCAATAAATACAGGCTATATATAACACCCTTCATCACTGTTGAGCACTTTACTAGCTAATGATGAAAAAGGTGTATAAGACTATTGTGCAATCAAGAAGGAGGAAAGAAGATGAGAGTGAAAGAGAAAGAAGTTGCACTAGATTACAGAGGAGATGAAGCAGATTAATCCCACTCTACCTCAGATTCAATATGTTTTGAGGGAATTGTAAGATCTGACATCATGCAGCCTGCATGCATATAAATAATAATTAAAAAAAATCTTTCTGCTGCAGTATCCTTCTTTGGATTATGTACACTGGTATAATGGTTAAAAAATCACTTTTCACTGCTTAAAATGGCAGTTCGCTTGGTTCTTGTACTTGACCTGGTTTAGATACTGAAGCCAGAGCACATACATACATTTTCAGTCTCAGCTTGTCTTGCCTTGATTTGCACTCATATTTCTTTCCTCCAAAAACAGTACCACTGAGGGGAAAAGAAGAGTCTGTGAGTGCAGTTACTGAAGTTACATAAATCTGAGGCGTGGGCTCAGAAGAGAGAGATACAAGGCACTGTGGTTTGGCACCAACAGACTGAAGAGAGATGAATTTCTATTCAAATGGACTTCTCTGCTTCTTTCAAGGAAGGTGTACATGTGAAACACCATGTCCACTATTCCTTTCACCAGTGCAAAATCCATTAAATTGAGAATAATATTTTTTAAATCCCTTGTGGAAAATTTAGTAATCATCAAGCAGAATAGCTCTCTCTTCCTTCTCTCATGCCTGACCATACAAACAGTGGTTTGCCCTTTGAGTCAATTAATAACAATGAATGTGAAAGACCTTAGAAGGAAACAAATGCTCTTGTGTGCCTCATAAGATATTTCCTCATTCATTCATTTGTTCATTCACTCCAATTGCATTTGCAGATAGGAGACCTGAAGGGTAGAAAGGTTCCTTTTGACTCACAGCCTGGGGTTTGCTCATAATTTGCTGAAGGAAATGCTTTTGCTCTCTGTTGCATCAATTGTGCTCAAAGTGCTCCTCACAGGGGACAGACAACTGAGTGGGGATTGGGGATGGAAGCGGAAAGGAGAGCAGGATCCCACTTTGTGCCTTGCCTCAAATAGGCTGTTGTGCACTTCTAAGGTTGGGAGAAGCATACAAAAGTTCGTCACCTCTGCCCACTTCTTTCCCAGCCCAACCCAAGCTGGAAGGGGTTTGCACGCGTTTTCTGACAGGTCTCTGACCATCTCCAGCGCTGGGAAGTGCCCTCCCCCAGAGACTGCACTGCCTTTCATGTGATGCACTTGGCTGGCCCCATCCTTTGCTGGCAGCGAGCCTCTAGTAGTAGCAAAAGAAGAGGTCAGCAAGGACCTGCTGCATGGCTAGTCAAAACTAGCCAGGCAGCCAAGAAAAGTGATATTCCCCACTGTTGTTTTTGGTGGTGTTATCCCTGAGAGTATCTTCTGCACAGTAGCAATCTCCTAGCTCCGATTCCAGTTATTATAAAGCAGGAAATGGTGGTTTTGAGTATTAGGACAAAGTGGTCAGCCCCCCTGTGCCCACATCAACATGCTTTTCCCCTTTCCTCCGCACCAGTAACCCAGCACAACCTCCTTCACAGTCAGTCACTGTGAGGATCAGAGGGGCTTTAACTCATCAGAGAACCAGAGAAGCAAGCTTGTAGCTTCTGCTGACAGCTGCCTGCTTTCCCTCGTCTCCACATCCCTCATCTGTTCCCTGCTCATACCCATCTGGTGCTTGTCTACCTGCAGACTAGTTGGTAGGTGTTAGTGGCCCCTTGGCTGCCTGGCCCACACAGGGCCCGCTTTCCCTCACCCCTGCTATAAACAGTGGACTTCTCTCTCATGGTTTGGACCAATATCTGCATTTTGCTTTATTCCTCGTTCCAATCCTCATGCACAGGCCTCCAGGTAGAGGCATGTTCTCTAAATGCATCTATTTGGAGGACAAATATATTGCCCTACTTTAGCAGCTGTATTGCTGAATTTTCTGCATATTGATAAGTGCTCTTCCAAGGGACACAACTGCACGTGTCGAGCAGCTGAGTCATTAGCTTGCATGCAGTTGATGAAATACTCTTTCTGATGGTTTGAGGTGTCTCTGCAGCCTTTTGTTCTTTTGTGTGTGTGTGTGTAAAGTCCCAAGGTAGGATCAGTTACATGGGAAAGCTTATGAAGGAGAGGGAAAGAAGTTATCATTCATTCCCATTGGCTTCCTTTGGCACCTCCTCTCCTTTCTGTTGTTTGCAACAGAAAAGGCCACACAAGCTGGTCTGGAAAGTCATTGCTCTTCACTTTTATTAAGACACTAAACCAATAATAAGTCTGCCTGCTGAAAACACAGAGCGCTGAATAAATGATTTATGAAGTACTTGGCATAACAACTTGTGCTGCCTGGAATGAGTCAGTCTTTCCAAATAGCCACCGAGGAATTATCTCCTTCCTTTCTTCCTGTCTCCAAATATAAATCTGGCAAAACCTCAAACCAGTCCAGGGGCTTTATCAGCATCTGCTGAGAGGCAGAGTAAGAGTAGGACGTCTGAGCTTGTCTGCACCAGGTGATGGAGGATGGCACAGAGAGTCAGCTCTGGCCTTGGCTGCCCGGCAGTACCCTGTCCATGTTGGATGAAGGCTGCTCCCAAGCTGCTGAGTCCGGTGGAGAAATGGGACCCACAGCCTCTGTCAAAGTGTTGTGCAGCTACTGTGTTTGGGCATGAGCCACACTGCACTGTGCTACAGAGTTGAGCGCTGTCCTGCAGCTAGCTGGGGCTTCTCATGCCTTGTTTCCCCCCCAACATGTCATCCAAATATCCCATTAAACCCCACAACTGTCCCCATTCACCAAGCTATCACTCAGTTTTCATTCATAACCCACTTCTTCTAACAGATCCCTATAAAGAAACTGGCATAAAAATCTCCCAACCCTATGTAAGCTACAGTGTCTCATGTTTTATGAGACATAACACGAGACGTTCACATCGCCCAGACCATTTAATCTTGGGGCCAAAAGCAGTCAGAGTACTTTTCACTTAGCTTCTGGCATGGGTCCAAATCCCACAGCTGTCTCCACATCATTGAAGCTCTATGCCTGTAAATAGCATTAATATTTTTCTACCTGACAATAGATGGTGCTCTTTCTATAATTATCTCTCTCCACAATCCCTGTATATAATTTTTTATTTTTTTTTTTACTTAGGATGAACATAACAGATTATCCTTGGGTTTGGGCATCACAAGATAGCAAGCAGCAATGGTAATAAATAACCACCTGTAAACAAACCTGCAGCATAGATAAACTCTCTGTTATTGTTCATCTGCAACAAGGACTCAGAATAGATCCTCAAATATTAAGTGCTCAGGTAATGAGGGGCATTTAGATAGGCAGATAAATAGGTAGAACAAATTATGGAAATAATAAGGAATGATCTAAATCTCTTCCCTAGCTTGTACCAAACAAACTCCTTCTGGCTCAGAAAAGATTTGTCATGGTGTTTTTTTAATTCTATGTTTGAATAAAAAGGAAGGAGATGCTAAGCATCATCAGGCAAAATTCTCTCACACTTTCTTTTCCCCTGTATTCATTTTAACTCTGTAAAGTACAGAGAAGAGTTATGTTTTTTCAGGACCTATAGAAATCACAGTTGTAACTAAAATCAAAGACGGTAATATTTCCAGTCAAGTTTACAGGAGGAAGGATCATAAAATACCTAAAATTTACCCCTCAAATGAAACACAGTGAACAGCATTTAGAATAGTATAGTGACTTTCAGCAAATACTGGGAAGCTGTAAGTTCTTTGGCATGACTTCCTCCCATTCTTTATGTTATTTGTACCCAAGTGAAAAGCTTCAACCTGACATCTGCCTTCAGTCCTTTTCCATTCACATAGGTTCTATAATGCCTCTAATTTTTGTTCTAAATTGATTTTATACTTGAACCTCAACTTGTAGGACCTGTTCCTCAGGCTCTTCAGAGACCGAACAAGAGTCTTTAGAGACTGACTGAGCAGCATCTCAGACCTTTTCTGCGGTGCATTTGAGCCCTCCAAATATATTCCTCAAAAATGCCCTTGGGTGTTCACAGTTTGCAGTATCAAAACCCTCCTGCTAATACCTACCTTCCTTTGAAAGCACAGCAGAAATTTGTGGTCTGTAGCCTCTTGAGGGATGCATCTATCTATCTGTCCTACACCAGCCAATAAGGTAAATGCTGGTGCTGACTCACTCCTCTCTTATCCTTTACCCCATGCTGTGAGCCATCCTGCCCCGTTGGGAGTGCAGCTGGGGAGGCCTTCGTGGTGGCTCACCCAATGATCTCAAGTCTACAAGAGCTGCACAGGACCTCCTACCACCTACTGCTACAGATGCATCTCCAGTGTTTAGATTAGGAGGAGAGTCTTGCTAAGGTGATGTCTTTGGTGAGTGAGGAAAGGTTGATTTTTGAGGGGGAAGTCATGCAACGGGAACCAGGAAGTTTGTGTTCTTTCTTCTTCCTTCTGTTCTGCGTCTTTTTGCTGGCAGGTTATACTAGTCTGTTAGCCTTATGGGCTTCCATGATGTTATGGATCTCTCGTTTCTTCTCATCTACTGCTTTTCCTCTCATTTGGACAAATATGCTGCCTCCCGTTGCTTATGTCTTTTCCCCTGCACCCCACTTCATTAATATATAAAAATACGAGAGGAAGAAATTCTGTTTAAAAGGGCAATTTGTGGAAATACCAATCTATATAATTATCTCTTTAGCAAATAATAGAAATATGACTGACTTCTAAGAAAAATCCTTAGGTTAACAATATTTAGATAAAGATATTCCCTAAAAATTGCAGACCTCCCCCCTGCTTTTTCCATAGGAAATCTTAACACTTCTGATTGTTGGTGTTAGAACTTGATGAGAAACAATCCAAAGTGCTGAAGTGAATTCTAGACCAATTAGTGCTTTAGGCTGGAGAAAATAAAAATGTTTTATAACTTTGAAGTTTTTTACCCTTGAATTATGATGGGATAAATAAATAACTAAAAAATTGAAATGAAAAACAATCAAAATGACAAAATAAGCACTCTATCCTTATCAAAAGTTTGAATTATGACAAACAGGGATTTTTGGGGGGATGGCGGGAGTGGGGGAACATTCTGCTGACAAATGAGCAGTTAACCTTTAACACCCACCAGCATTTGGTATACTCTAAGAAAACAAGTATCATGATAGTGACTTGGAAACAGTACTCTTTCTTACCGAGTTAACAGTATTTCCATTGTTCCTGATACTCTTAATTTTCAGGAGAAGATAGAGATGTGCCTTAATATAAGGTCTAGACTGTAAAGGCCAAATCCTGTTTTCATTTATATTTCTGTAAACCATTAGTGTATCTGCTGAAGTCAGTGGGATTATTAAATTTATGCCACTATAATTAAGAACAGATGTTGTCCTGTGATCTCTAATGCTCCATGTACACCTCATGTGTTGTAATTGGTAATCACTGAGAACTATCTCTGAAGAAGGCACACAATAACATTTCAGCAAAGGACACAGAAGTACTCAAATAAAGCAACAGTAAAATCAAATGACCTTTCAATCTGTTTATGAGAGACTTTGTCTTCTCCGCTTCGAGACAGCTGGAACAACGAATAAGAGAACTTAATCTATATCCCAGAGAGTCTTCGCTTCAGTGAAATCCAAAAATACACACAGGCTCCTCAGCTGTCGTGGTCCTGTTTGTTTTCCCTCTACAGGTCTGAGCACTTGAGGAGCTTATGTCTTTTGCGTGCTCAGGGTGGGCTCTCATAAACCCTTCCCCAGAGAAGGATTCATGTGTAGTATACTACAAGCAGTCCTTGAGCAAAGATATAAAATGGATAAGGATTAGCATGATAAAAAAGAAGTTTCTTTTTTTCCTGTTGTACTGCAAATAAAGCTCATTGCTGGTTTACATGCTTGGCTGCTTGTCTTAACACAATAAAATCCCAACAGGATCTGTTGTACTGTCTTTCTACAGGAACCAGTGGGTCACGTTACTGAAAAAAATCATCACTAACTATCCTACTCATACCTTGTCCTCACCAAGGTAAGGTATCATCTCCTACATTTTAACAATGTTACAGGGATGGATTCACGGGATGGAGGTTTTGAGCCTTAGGAGCCTCTGACCAGACAGATCCTGTATAGAAGGTCCAATCTTGTAATGACAGGTTGAGTGACACAGGGACCCCAGTGCCTCATTAATTTTTTCCCTTTGGAGGTATGGAGGGAAAGCCTGAGCTCTACGGGGGCTCAGATGCCCTCAGAAACTTCATTACAGCAAGACCTAATTGCGTGCCAGCTGATGCCTGGTCATGATGTCCCTGTATGTGCTCTTAAGATGTGGGACATGCAACATGGTGTGTGCTAGTTTGGCTGGCACTGGCAGAGGAAAGTACTGGCATAGATGCTCGCTGGACACCCTTGGGCATCCTGCTCACCCCCAGGAAGAAGGGTGCTAAATGTCAGTGTCTGCCTTGGTCTGACTCCCCAGCTGGTGTAACACCACTGAAGTCAAGGGAGCCAGACTCCGGGAGAGCGTAAGCTGGCTCAGATCCACTGAAACAAGTGGAGCCACCACGAATGCTGGTATCAGCCTATAATTTGTCTCCTGTCAGCTTTCCCTAGGTTTGACTCAAATTACTGCTCCGGAGAAGAAATGACCCTGTTTTCCAGTCCCTACAGCTATCCAATCCTTGGTTATGGATTTCAGTTGCTCCTTGGAGGAGAGCAGTTCAGCCCTGTACATATCTCACAGCAATCATGTGCACCAGAAATCCTGCTTAATCCAATAAAGGGCCCTAAGGCAGGGGGAAGAGAAGATGATTGCACTCTGAAAGGATGTAATTAAAGCCTTAATGACAAATACACCAGGTTGAAGAGGGATGGAGGAAAGCAAGCTTCTGGTAGGATTTTTAGTTTAGAGAATTATTTTAAATTATCTACTGTCAGGGTTTTCCTAGATGTGTGAACTTTCTCATTACTGGCATACAGGCCATGCTATACCAGCACAGAATATAAGTGGTATACTATGGAAAAAGGTTTATATCAAATAGTGACACACTAATATAGGAATGCTAAATGCCTCCTCATGCTTCAGTATGCAAATCCTCTTGTTTCTGTTGCTGCCAACACTGAAGGAAGTGATACTGCTAAAGTCTTTATGAAAATTTGCAAGAACCAGATCTACAACCTTGTTTGGTTCCATCTCAGAAGGGTCAAGCATTTCCGCTGACTTCATCTGCTTGAAAAAATATTTCATTGGCTGAAGGGCCTCACTACAACAGTTTTTTAACTGAGGCTCAGGTTCACTAAACCCAGGTGCTTAACAATACCAGCAGATTCAGGGAATGTAATCCCTTTTCATAAATAGCTTCGTGCCTGCTTTGCATAGGAAACAGTTAAAAGGACTGGTTTCTGAAGAGAAAAATGTTCCATTTAATAATTGATTTTTTTTTACATCAAAAATACTGGCTAAGATGGTGAGTCACCAGTAACAGCATCAGTGGCTTGCGTTTCAAAGAACTGCCATAGAAAAAACATGAAGAGTTAACCTAGTAATAAAAGTTTCACAGCCCATGCAGCTTAAATTATTCACCAGGACACAAAACCGTAACCATAAATTATAATGCTATGAATGATTGAGGGTTTCCAACGGGTACGACGTAAAAAGAAACACTTTGCGAAACCGAGCCATTGTCGGACTAATTAAATGTCTTTGAAAAGGTTCTAATACCCGACTCTGAATTCCTTCATCTCTGCAGGTGTCTTTGCAAGTTAATGTTGGCTGCCAAAACTGGTCAGGCTTGAGCTGATGTTCACGTCTGTTGCTTGTTACTCAAAGCAAGCCCTGGGAAGCCCTTTCGAGCAGAAGCTGCTTTTTCTGGGCAGGAGCAGGAGGCAGGAGCACTGGGTGGCTGGACACACATCAAGAAAACCCCTGAGTGACCCTCGGCTGCACAGAGCTCTGTCTCAAGCTGGGGTGAACTTCCGTGAAGACAGCTGCTTGTTCTGCTGACTAGGAAAAGGACTCATCTCAAGAAAAGAGTGAATTTGCCCAACAGGGCTCTCCGAGGAGTCTGTTGAGACCCAGCCTTCTGCCACTCTGGGTTTTACTCCTCACATGCAGCTGAAAGTGGGTCTTGGGGGAGAAGGAAAGCTTTAGAGTGGGAATAATCCTCAAGTGGCTGTCTGTGAGCAGAATTCCTACCTTTGGGTCACCCAGGAAAGAAACCTTAAACTTGAGAATATAGGGGCTGACAGAAAACAGAGAAATTGTGCTGTAGGTTAGAATGAAAAAACAAAGTATGGACAAAGCATGGGATATGTATAACAGCTTCCAGCCTCCAACACCCAGGTTAGGAATATTGTAGGAAAAAAAAAAGAAGATAAACAGGCACTTTCTGCTTAGGAATCTTAGGTCTGATCTGGTCCCTGAAAATGTAAAATAATGTGGAAAACAGACCTTAAAAACACTGAGGAGAAATTGACTCCTAAAGTATATGGGTTTTAGCATTTTCAGTGTTGAATAATGTCTATTCTGGTGATGCTTGCTCTATTGTATTGCTGTATTATAAAGCTTTACTGCTTGTGCTCATGTGATTTTGAATGATCTCCCATTTTGTTTGAAATAAAGAAGATCAGTTGCTAGCTTCCATGTCTGTGGCAGATGATTGTGACTTCAAAAACCATATAAAATCTTGGGAAAGTAATTTAAATACCTAGGAGTTCTTTTTATCGTAAGATTTTGGGTGCTGACTGAGAACTTGGTTCTTGCAATACAGAGACAAGTTTTCCAAGGAGAATTGGTACTAGAGAAGACTTCAGCTGAGAACTTAAACATTACCTGTGGCCATGAATATTTAACTTTTAAGCATTTAGCCCTTAATGGCATTTAAACCCTGAAGGCAGGTGTCTGTGTTCACTGTGCAGTCTGTGGGGAGAGATACGTCATGTCAGTTCCCGGAGATGGGGCATGCCGGGGAGAGCTCTCAGCGATACGTATGTCCAAGCTGCGATCTGTATGCAGTCCAGCTGCGGCAGCTGGGTTCTACACTTGAGGTAATAAACCCCGTTTCTTCAGCAGAGCCAAATAGCAGAGGTGCAGTGCTGTGATGCGTTGTTTAGCATGGGCCTGTCCCACACATTTGGGTTAAGCCATGAACCTGGGGGAGCCAACATAGGTCCCAGAAGCACAGGGCAGTTCCCAGACCCCTCAAAGGTGACACCCTACACGGCATGGCACTAAGAACCACCTGATGGGAATCTCTAAGCCCAGAGGCGTCAGTCTGTTCTGCCACACTGGGGTACATTCATGACTTGGCCAATCTGGGGAGCTGGCGCCTCTGTGGCCCTGATGGGAGTCCCTGCTAAGTTTTGCATCTATACTGCAGAACATGAAATGGATGCAGCTTGTTAGAAAGCGGTGATAGCATGATCAAGATTTCCTATGACCCTGACTCAATCAGGGCTTTGAGATGGAGATATTTGTTTTACAATTTCCACAAAGCAGATCAAAAAGCTTTAAATTAAAAAAAAATTTAAAAAAGCCACACACAAAAACAAGCCCTAAAAAACATTCATTAAAATAAAGACTACAATCTGTTACTCTGTAAACAGAGAAAAGTGCCAAAATCAAAATAAACAGAAATAGAAGGGGCTTATAAACTGACCCTGCCAAGCCCACTGCTTCCATCCATCCTGCTTTGGTTTCAGTCATTCAGTGGCTGTACCAATGGCAGTGAACCATGCGTAGTCCTCTTTTGGCCCTTGTCAGCCTGATGCTGTGATTCTGCCATGGACATTTTTTGTCCAGACAGTTACAGTTTAAGCAGGTGACATGCATCTAGGAAAAAGCTGCTCTTCAACGAAAAGTGTTAGGCAATCTTAAGGATTGGTGGTGGCGTGACTTTTGCACGTAGGTTTTAATGCACTGTCCCTTTGGAGAGGTACAAGGACCTTTGCTGTTTCAGAGGCTGGTGAATGTGCTTGTAGGCAGGTCTCTATCCTTCCAGCCAACTGGAGCTAACACTCAAGATAAACTGCTCCTGTCTTAAAAAGAACAATACCATAAATAAATAATCAAACAAAACCTGAGATGGGTTCTAAATCTGTCCATGCAGCGCTTTTCGGATATCTAAGTACTTTTATGCCACGTTGGGAAAGTTTGCTCTTCAAAAACTGCTTCAATTTAAATTTTAGTACCTAATAAACAGCCTGACCCACAGCTCTGTTCTTTAATGAAGCAGATGGAGGCTGTTTCGAGTGTCAGCACTTGGAGATTTGTGACTGTGATATCAAGAATAACATGTCCCTCTTGTTCAAAAGCACACGTTCCGTGGAGGGGAGGACGGTGAGCAGCTGAGCCCCACGGCTTGGGGAGCTCTGATCTGGGCTAACGCTGGGAAGTCCTCTGTGTGTGTGCGCATGTATGTGAGGAACATGAAATAATGTTATTTACATGTTACAGGCATGGTGATCTCAGATGAAGTAGAGTTAATAATTTGGGTGGATGATAAAATAGCCCTGCTGATGGGAAAACAGGCTCTCTGGGGCAGTGGAGATTGTTTACTATGGCGGATGTGTGGAAGGGATGCTGCCTGATGAGCAGTCATCCCAGAGGGGTGCAGGGGGTGGCAGTGATGCTGCTGAGGAGCTGAGGGAGGATGGACATCATGGCACAGGAGTCTGGGGGTATGAGGGTGAGGACTTAGGAATGGGATAGTATGACCTGGACAACTCTTTGGGATGTGGTCTTTGGGAAAACAGGGCAAAAGCAGTGGGTTTTATGGAGCATTATTTATGGAGCAAGTCAAGAACACTTGAAAGTGTGGGATAGAGATCCCAGGGCAGTTTGTAGGGACTGTGGGTGTGAGCATGGTGTCTGGAGGGCAGTCCGTGAGAGCAGCTGGACCAAGGCACATGTGGCAGGGCCATGGGGCTCTGGCAGAGAATAAAGACTGAATTTGAGGTTGTGTGGGGCAGTTGAAATGGGGTAATCACCATGGGAGGAGTGAATTGTGGTGCGGGGGTCTTGCTCATGGCAGAGAGATGCTGGATCATGGGAGCTGCTTAGCAGGATGGCGTGAGCCATGTCTGAGGGCTGGGACTAGATGTTCTCCAGAGGTCCATTCCTACCCCTACCATTCTGTGATTCTTTGATTCTGTGATTCTGTGATTCTGTGAGGGACGGCTGATCCTGAGCTGTATAAGAAAACCTTATGTTTTCAGCTGTATCATTCTTTTATTCAGGAAGGTGGGAGGCAACAGTACCAAGCTTCATTCCCATTCATCCTGTGTCCCTGTATTAAAGACTTTGCTGTTCTTGCTCCATAAATTTCACGATGGTCTCTAACTCCTTGCCGACAGCCAAAGTTATCTGCTGAATCAAGGCTTCTGCACTGAAACTTCCAGGGAAGCAAGGGAACAACATGACATCTCTCACTGAAATGGCCTGACAATTCTGAGCAGCTGATTGAAAAGGGAAGATCAAGACAGAGAGCTGCTTAGTCCAGAGCTGGATAGGAGAGGCTAAGAAAGTCATTTTCCCCCAAAGACCCTCTTCCCCAGGCTTGGTCTTATGCTGGCTTTGTTCCAATATCTCACTTTAATGTTAATATAGTCACTGAAAGCAGGCAGACTAAGAAGGCTTCTTTAATATACTACTACAAGTACCTCCAGAATGTAGTACCGATGGTATTAGTGTGGTTACTTGCTTTGCAGCTGCTGTTGGAGATTTTGACTTCTTTATACCATGGGAAGTTCAGGTCAGCTCTGCTGAACCAGAAGGCAATGTGGCATGGGCTAATGCTAGCATCTGCTGCTCCTTCCACTTCTCCAACCCCGTACTCAGAGGGGCAGGTTATGGGGAGCTGTGGATCGGGGCAGAACTAGGGACAGGGGAGCAGGAAAATCAGAACAGCTTTAGGAGGAGGTAGGAGAGGGTCTCTGGATGTGCTGGTACTTAGGGTACTGGGAAAAAAGGGTTTGGGATGGTAGGAGTGCAGGCAAGCCCTAAAGTGTTGGGAAGAGCATGAGAAAGCCAATGCTTAAATTAGTTGATCCACTTCCCACTCCCCCGTCTTTCACAGCAAGCCCATTCCCTTCTTGCAGACTTTCTGTCACAGCCTTCCCATTCAGGTGAAACAGGAAGAAAGATTTTTCTCTTAAAATTCAGCAGAAGTGTCAAGGCTTAGCTCCTGGCAGAATAAAAAGTGCCAGACAGTGGCAGGGCAAACATCTTAAAGAAATCATATTGTTTCTGGAATAAAAGTGTTTCTGAAAAATGCTACAGACAGCTCTGTATAGAGAGTGCTAAAATATATGCTCAGGAAAGGCACTGAAAATGCTGCGCCACAGCAGAGCAGGCACATCGCTACCTGCTGCTGGATGGAGACAGATGGGCCGTCTGTGCGGTGCAGTCCTGTTCCTGTTTTCCTGAGCTCATGAGGCCAAGGGCTGAGCTTCCAGGGACTCTTCTGACCCTGCTGCTTCCTCTGTCACCCCCCACCCTCTGCCCAGGGCTTCAGGGGACCATAATGACAAATATCAGGCAGTTCTCAGGCAGCAGCTGTTGTCATGATACTGTCTCCCTGTTGCCCATCGGACACCGTACTGAATCTCCTTCAGTGCTGATTGCCTGTTACCAGCTGTTTCTCTTCTGTGGAGCGCAAAAAGAAAGCACTTGCCCCACACTCCAACAGACGACTTCTCATCTCCTCTCAGCAGAACAAACCTGGGCATGGGGTTTCCTGAAGGAGGAGATGTTTGTGTTACAGCAGGCAGAGAGGCACAGGCCCATGCTCAAAATTCCTTTTCATCCTGTTCAGTAAAAACTTCTGCATAAAAAAACAATGGGCTGATTCCTGTCTCCTGGTCTCTAGTGAAGTCAAGAGACTTTAGCTGATTTATCCTAGCTGTGGATCCATTCCAAATCCATTTATGTGGTTAATCCATAAAAAGAAGTATATCCTCATAAAGAAACTGTCTGTATTGCTACTGTGGCCTCTTTTGTCTCCAATTGCCCAGTTCACAAGGCATAATCTCTCTTTATGCTGGGGAGATGGTGTAGGAGATCAGCTAATGATTGGACCTGGCTCCCATTGCTTTTACGTGCCAAGGATATGTGTGATTCTGCAAGGACTCCCAGGATCTATTGCTGGAAGGTCTTTCACAATGTTTTAAATGAACCTTCTGCGTCTTGGATGATGTTTTCAATAAAACTCCTGTCTCCTGGAACAGACCTGCAGAGCACTGCCAACCTCCTTGTTCTGTGTGTGGGAAAGCTCTAGCCTGAGCCACTTTGGATGGCTGGCAGAGATCACACCATCTGGGAGCTGGAGCAACGGAGAGGAGGTTCAGGCTGTAGCTACAGATCACTGAACTTATGGAACGCATCTAGACATATGTGAGGTTAACGAAGAGCAAAACTCACTCTGTTTCTTCAGCAGATTTGCTCCTCTGTTACTGAAAGCAGATTCCAGCCTCCCGGATTCAGAGGCTTAAAAATGGAGCAAATGAATGTGGTGTAAAACTGAACTGAATCCGGCCCTTGTATCCTGCTGAGCCTTCCCAGGATTTCAGTTGGAACGAGGGAGAATAGTACAAAGCTTTTTTTTTTGTTTGAAGGATCTGTTTTCACTATTACACCTTTTTTTTTTTTTTTTTTTTTTTTTAAACGAAACAGAAAGCCAGCTATATTTTTTTATGGTGCTTTCTTGTGAGGAGAAGTTTTATGAGAATGGGCTGAGTGCAGTCAGGCTCTGTGCAGGCGGTACCCACTCTGGGGAGAGCCCGATCTCTCTCACCCCTTCGTTGTCTATTGGGAAAGCTTCTGCCAAATGGTCTGGTACTAAACACTCCCCAGATGAGTGATCCCTGTCTCACCGGTTTGAGTCCATTACCTTAATGGTAGTTATTCATCAGTAATGAACCATGCAGTTAACTTGCCGGAGACAGCATGGCTAATTGAAGATGAGGCAAGAGCTTCTTTTAATATTATTATTTTTTCCTCCATTTGCTTTCAATACCTCTTTGCTCCCCAATGACATCTGATATAAGTTTTAATCACCTCTGAGAACAATATCTTTAGAAAAGCCCCAACTCTTCGTCTGAAGCAGTTTGCCTAGAGACGAGCAATGTTGTGTGTTTGGGTCTCTGAAGGAAGCTGAGGTTGGCAGGGATGGTAAATTCTTGTTACCCACTGAAACCTTGGAGCAGTAAATTTTTAAAACTATTTCCATTCTGGCCAATCTGTCTTACCTTTCTGTCTATTGTAAGTATTTCTCCCCCTGTTATCTGGGTGCCACACACAGAACAGTGTAAGTGGAAATATTAATATCCCTATGAAATATTCTTTGCCCTCGCTCTCTCATCACATTTTGGGTATGGATATTTCTTCCTCCCTTCATTACCTCGGCTTTCATGTTTCTCTGCACAAGGTTATAAGTCTTTCACAGGTTATAAGTCTTTAGGTAGATGACGTCGAGGACAGACTACAGAGAAAAGCTGAGCCCAGACCTTTCCATTGAGCTTAGTATCTCCCACAGCATCAGCCTAGATGTCACAGTAGTGGGTGCATTAGGAATATAGAAATGTGTGAACTGAACAAATGGCAGTCAGCTGTTGCTATAATGGTACTACTATTTATTTCACAGTATTATGGTAAAATGTTCCCAAACATAAGAAAACTTTTATTTGAGAAGGCTGGTGATAGAAATTAGTAATTGCGAAATATATATTATGTGGAGACTTGCAAACTGTTTCCATTTTACAGAGCTTTGGATTTGTTTTTGTTATTTTTTGTGCACTGCAATTTATATTATATGTGCTAGAAATTCTTTCTGTTGCATTTACCAAAAATTAAAAAAAAAATAATCTAGCAAGGATTATGAAAGACCTAAAAAATTAAAATTGTCAATTATCATTTCAGTAATAATTCTGAGAGTGTGCTTAAGAATGCCATGCAACACTTCGTAAGAAATAGACACTGTAATATAATATTTACTTTTCAGTATAAGAAAGCCATCTAGCAATGAAAAACTTTTGCCTTTGCAAAAATTCTAATTAGTTCTGCTATATGTTTGAGAACTGGCTTGGACTAAAAAGCAGATTGACTTGTCCTCCCACCTCAAGCTTGAGAAAGCTTACATAAGTTCAGAAAAGTGTTTGAAAAAATCTTTTTTTTTTTAAATCACTTTTTATCTTTTTTTAGCCTTTGCCTTTCTGTCCAGAAGGACACTGGTTCTATATTTTACAATTTCCAGCCTCACCCAAGATGCCACAAATCTCAAGATGAATTTTATCCTCAGAAGACCTGTAGCCCATGCCTTGGTTTTTCAAGTGCTATAACTCCACAGCTGCCTGGAGGACTTAGGTGGTCCCTTTCCATTGAAAATTAATGGGAGCTGAGTCTTCAAGTCCCTTAAGTGGATTTGAAACTTGCAGCCAAGAGACGTAGAGAAGCATCCCAGCTTGAATATCAGGCTGAAGCTGCTTTTGCCTCACCACCACTGCCATGACCTCATGGAACGCTGCTGCATGAAAGTCCTGCTGATTTCCTCACCTTTTTTTTTTTTTTTCTTTATACATTATGCTAAGGGACTGCTGCAGAGAAATAAAGCTCTTTGCAGACCTCTTGCAGACGGCAGGGAAGTTTCTATGGAGACGTGGGAGGATGCAGTGGATTTCTGCCACCAGCAGCCAGAGAAGACTGGGCTTGCCGGCGGGACCCAGCTCTTACCTGTTGTCACACTCATAGGTGGCAAGCAGCAATGCCACACAGCAACACGTGGCTCTTTGTCCTGCCTTTCTCAATTAGCTCACCCCTGCATGGCCTGCCTCCCACCTCCCCCCCCCTGTAATTCTGGAGCCAAGTGGAACCACTCCGGCAGCCGGGAGTTGTAATTAACACACAGGGGTCACAGCACCTCCAAAAAACATCACCAAAGGGGCAAAGTTTAAAGTTCAGAGGTGAGGAACAGCATGCCAAAGAGCTTGTACTAATCTCCACGGATACAGGGAGATGGTTCAGTGATAAATGTACATGTTCTTTTGGAGAGACCGTTTTCCTTTTTGTCAAGGATTGTTGCTCTGATGGAGTTGGGGAAGTCTGACAGCTGGTGCCTGCCCGGCTCTGCCTGTCAGTCCTGGCGCGAGCCCCACGCCTCCACCTCCACTGATGTCCAGGTGGGAGCTGGCCTCCAGGCACACAAGGAGCTGACACAGGATGTTTTTATAACAATCGTGCTTGGTTTCTCTCCAAATGAACTTTTTCAAGAAAACGTCCCCCTTATGAAACATACTGCATCGTTGAATTTTCATGTGATTTTGGTGCAATGCTTTTGGGGAACAGAAGGAATTAAATAGCCCATTGGGCAAGAGAAGGCAGGTGTTTTTTCCT
The DNA here is from genome assembly GCF_964199755.1 of Larus michahellis. NCBI lineage: Eukaryota > Metazoa > Chordata > Aves > Charadriiformes > Laridae > Larus > Larus michahellis. The sequence continues at coordinate 36,669,188 of NC_133898.1, forward strand.
GGGGGGAAGGCAGCTGCAAACTTAAAATGCCTCCCCAGAATCACAGCAAAGTCCTTCAGTCCTACTTTGCTGACGCCAGCATGGTATTGGGTACGTGGGGAACCTGCACAGGAACCATGCACAGGCAAAAGATTTCTTTCTGGGACATCCTCATGGCTGAGAGCTGTTCTAGGCTTCCTGAGCCAAGAGCACTGTGTTTTGATGGTTCCCACTTTTCCACTGCTGGTTGCGACCAGCTCTGGCAGGTCGTGCAACAGTAACGTGGCAGGACCCTGCGACATTATGTTGAATTTTAAGGCAGGAATCAAAGGGCGATACTTTATCTGAGCTAGGGATGGGAGTAAGCAGGTAGTCAAAGAGTGTTCAAACCAGAATTCTGGCTAAGGACAAAAGGAAGGTTGTATGAACCCTTCTGCGGCAATAAAACATCCTGAATGATCTGTGATAGGATCCTCAGTTCGACCCCTCAGCCAAAGAAAGGTTTTTCCCAGCAGTTAAAAGGCAGTCATTTTGTGCAGAAGGTGTATTGAGGTGTAAATATGAGGCTTTTTATCACCGCTTGATACTTTAGAATGACCCACTAAAATAGTTGAAAAATCATTTGCCTTATCTCTGCTCCCCACTTCTCTAGAGCAGCAATGAGTGTGAGAGAAGACCAAAGCAAGCTGTATTTGTTGTTGTGCTTGAGCCGTCACTGTCAAGAATCAGGGAAGTTTTTCCTTAAAAGTACTCTGCCGTGTTGGAAAAATAGTAGTCATTTGGTTAATTCAGTGTGACATGTGTCTACTCCCTTCGCAATTATCGTGTCATATTGTCTCAAGTTCATGAGCCAAAGGAGTCTGTCAGTATGCAGGGTCTTGTAGAGCCAGCAGGCTTGAGAGATGGCCTGTTATCTTCATGTCTTGTTCCTTGAAGGTGCTGGACTTTGGCATGTACTTTGACTTAATGTAGGAACACTCCTACAGCTGTCACCATCTCTTTTCTTCCCAACCTTGTTCCATGTGGGGCACGTATGTATTTGTTACCTTAAATGACATGAAATATAACAGTGAGGTAAACAGAGTTTACTCAGAGGACCAACAGCTTGTCCTTCAGAGTCATATTTGCTCCTTCCAGGCTGATCCAAAGCAGGGGCAGATTGGGAGATCAGGAAAGGCTAGAGGGTGGAAGTGGTGGTAGGACTTAATGAGCAGGTAGAGGAGCATGACGGGGAGCAGGGAATGGTTGACAGGGCAAGCAGCGCAAAGGTAACCAAAGGGGCAGGGAGGCAGCTTCAGGGCAGCAAAAGTTGTAAACTGTGTCTGAGTCAGCATGGGAGATGATGGATGTAGGTGGTAGCAGGGCTTGGCAAAAGCAAGGACAAGTCAATTGTGCCAACCTACCCTAGGAAGGTGGCAGTGAGTCCCCTAGCAGCTATGTGCAGTAGAGAAGGGAAGGTCCCATGCCTGGGTGCTTTCTATGATCTGCTGACCTTTTGGCACAGAATGTGAGTTGAAAGAAGTCACATCACTGTCAAGATGTGAGTTAACCCATTGAGGGGCAGGGGGAGAAAGCATTCATCTACCATGAATCTCTCTGAGCAAGGGTGGTGCTGTGTCTGTCAACTCCTGCCCTTGCAGACCTGTACCCATAGCAGCCTCCCTGCTATGTTGCAGACTGGTTTCCTTTTGTGTAAAGCAGCAGGAGGTGAAATGCTGTAGCATGAGACAGGATTGCACATGCTGGAGCCAACCTTGCATATGGGATGGCTCTTAAGGTGCCCCGTGCCCATTACACAATGGCAGGGCAGCACCTGCTGAGTCCCTCTCATCTCGGTGTTTGCATATGCTCATATTTCTGCTCAGCTTTTATTTTACAACAAAAGGACAATGCATTCCTTTCATTTAGCAGTTATATGATGAAATGTGGAAAAAAAACCCAAACCAAAACAAAAAACCTAAGCTCAGTTATATGTAACTGTTCTACTTTCAGCAGTACATACAGAAGTGCCTCCAATGGAGTCAGGCTTGGTGTGAGTCCTCACTTGGTAGGAGGTGGTTGGGTCACTCAGTAGAGTAAATTGCAGACCTAGTGGAAATACACAGGAGACAAAACAGGTCTTGATAGGACAGGTTTGGATGCACCTAACTTTATTATTATTAACAATAACTAGCCAGATGTCTGACTGATTCTGCAATGGTGAAATATCTCTGGTTTGAATGGGGCTACACTGATTTTTAACTATGGGGTTAAGTCCAGTGTGCTCATTTCCATTTTGTGATCGGCTGTCCTCCTCAGATCTCAAGCAGCCAGAATCACATTATTTTCTTATTTCCTTACCTTTCATTTTGAGATAGTATTTTAGCTATGTATATAAATATTTTAGCAGCATTCCAAGCTGCTATAAGCTTGGAAATACCAGATCCTAAAATTTGCATCTGTGAAAGAGAAATAAAAATAATGCCCAAATGCTGGGAATTTGGAGGGATATTTTTGTGGTTATGATTCAGTCTACACTTGTGATTCGTAGTTAAATATATTTCTTCACTCATAAATGTACTTCTTGACTCATGCCATCAGTGTTAACCTCGGAGTTGGAAGCTTGTAACTCACTTTTGGGCTACTCCTCCTTGCTGAAGGTGAACTGCATGACTGTTTAGGGAAGCCAAAGAAATAGCCTACGAAATTTAGCTGAGACTGCAGACGAAGTGATGAAGCATCCTGGAATGTGGCTGGGAAACCCTGTCTAAAATGGATGTCGCAGTCTCTATGTAGCCATCTGCCATCCATCGCTGTCCTACGCAGTAAGCCTTCCATCTAAAATCAGTGGCAGGAGTGACGTTTCTAATGAGAAGCAGTCTGTCACTTCTCCTCCTTGTGGGGTCAAAAGCCTGCCTGGGGCCAGACTCGAGTCTGATGTATTCAAGAAGAGAATGAAGAGAATGGAAAGATGTTCAGAAGTGGGTGCTACTTTGTTGTGTATTCATCGGTTAAACAGTATTTCCATGTGCACTCAAACATGTGAGGCAGGTTGCTTAAAGGTGCAATGGGAATGAAATAAGTAGTCAGGACTTTGGTTTTGCATTACCACACGAGATGCTGTCTCTAGCAAGACAGAAGGTGTGTCCTAATGCCAGATCAGTGCCCCTGCTTGGTGACTGGGCAAAGAATGGAATTTAGCAAGTCTGCCTGTCAGGAGGAAAGAGCTGGGTCTTGTTTTTAGGGATAAATTCCACATGTGAGGTCTGATGATGCTTCAGACTAAAGTGAGGACAGCAGACTATATATTTTCTCCATTATTTGGCTTCTTTCTTTTCTTTTTCTTTCTTTTTTTTTTTTTTTGTGTGTGTGTGTGTGTGCAGGCAGCATGTTTTCTAACCCAGTAGTTAATTACTACTCATGTGATACGTGACTTTCAGACTTTTGATAGTTCCTTGATGACTCCTCGTAGCCATCAAAATTCAACCAGGGTAAATCAATATTTGTTTTTATACCTTCTGTTGCAAGAAAAGATATTCCAAAACAACATACAAACTATGTCTCCTTATTGATTTGTTTGCCTTTGTCTTTTGAACTGCCAAGGTTTTAAGGCATTCTTTTATTTTAAAGGTACTCGTTTCTAAATTCAATAAATACGGAATATTTGCCCAGCGGGATCTCCTATTAAAATCTATGTGTTCGGTACCACTGGCCTGTGGTTTTCTTATCAAACTGATTTAATTCTAGGCAGAAGAAGAAAGAAAATAAATGATGTTAATTGCTAAGGACATTAAAAAAAAAGTCAAGACATAGCTTTTTACCTAAGTTACTAGAGAAAAATAAGCAATTTTGTTCACAGAATGGTAGAAAGAAGAAATGGAAAAGGTCAGCAAGGACATCTTCTCCCTTTACCCTCACAATCAAGGCTCAGCAACTACCGAAAAACATTTCTGGCAAATTTTGAACAGACTAACAATATCTGTGTAGCAATGGGTGAAACTCACCCTTAGGCAGGGATTCAGCATAAAGCCTATGACCTAGTCTATGACCTCCTGCTTACATCATTTAAGCTCAGGGGGATGAGATCTTCATTCTGTAAACCTGATATATTCTATGGGTTTTCATAGTATATCCAGGAGCATTATTTCTAATGATATTGGAAATAATCCCATCTGGAAATATTTGCTTAGGAACGCCCTCTCTCAGGCAAACCGCAGAGCCTGAAAAGCAAATAATCATCTTGTCTCTGCCTCATTAGTCTGTAAGGTGAAGGCCATCGTGTGTCACCCTGACTCAAGCAGAAAATCCAGAGCTCCCCTAGGTATTTGCCTCAATGACTGCACTCCATTGTCTAGAGAGGCAAGCACTCTTGAGTATCTGTTGATGAGCTCAACCTTGAGTGAGTTAAACTGTCCATAAAATGAATATATATATATATGTAAATCGGAGTTCTCTTTTCGTTCATCTACAGCTAAAATTCAACTCATCCTGTTCCATTTAAAGGCTGGGAAAAAACAATTCATGAGTTTCCTAAGAATCATATAGGATCCATGCTGGTTTTGAACAGCAAACCCTATATCCATTCAGCATGGGTCAGAAAAGAAAGAAAAATACTTTCCGCTTCCATTTTATAATGAAGTTTGCATTCAAGCAATGCATGATAGGATTAATCAAGGTGTTTGGCATTACCTTGGTTCTTTGCAAATTTAATGCATATTTCCTAAGTGTGAAGAACCACACGTACCTCTCATTCATAAACACTTTCTTCTTTGCTCCCAGGAGTTAAAAACCAGCCGATGCCTTTCACCTGGGATTTGATTTGTTTATGTTATGAAATATTGAATTTGCAACTACTGTACCTTCTCATAAGTCTCACGATGCCTATTACCTGAAACTGCATAAAAAACCTAACTCATTATTCTTTTCAATTGTAGCATCAAGGAAGAAGGCTTTTTCCCATGAATACAGAGTAACCTTTTCTAAGGGTCTAACCATACTATGCCTGTTTCTATAACTATTTTTGTGTAGCCCTATCACCTCCTTAAATAACATTAGTTGGGTGGACAGGAGTATTGCTCTGCTGACATAGGCAAAAGTACAAAAGCACAAGAATAGCTGCCCAAGCACTGACCAAAGAACCATCAAGACCCACATCCTGCCTCTGGCAGAAATCAATAAAGTGGATGCTCAGAAAAAGAGGTGGGGGTGGGGGGGAGAAGAAAGGCAAGCATAAAGTCTTTAGTCTTTAGGATAGACTTTCATCTCCTGTGCTGCAGACTGAGAGCACCTGGAACATTAAGTTTAATAGCTGTTTGGGGTATCAACCTTCTATGTATTCGTTTATCCTTTTTCCATCCCTTTCATACCTTCAACCTCCACAAGAATTCTGTGGCAATGAGTTCCACAGTCGCACCACACACTTTGAGAAAAATATCCTTTTGTCTCTTTTAAAACTGTTTTAAAGCATCTGTGGGGCATCATTGTAAGTAACACCAGGCTTTCTCACGGTCCCAGACAACATAGTCATATCTTCTAAATTGACTTGGTAGCTCAAGATAAGTTTGATTTCTACTGTTTAAATTCTAGCTTACCTCATAAACTAAAAATACCCCAAACAAACAAGCAGGTGTGTAGTAGCAATCTGGCAGAGGGTTAAAGGAAATAAAAGGCTTTTTTTTCCTAGGGATCTGAGTAGTATTCAGCTGACAGGACTAAATCTTCTATATCACGTACAGAAGTTCCAAGTTCTGGGTAAGCCTAGGAGATTTTTGCCTTTTCTAAATTATCATTTCCTATTCTGGTGAAAGAAGAGCAAAAGTTACTGAAAGCAATGGCTTGTATGTGTTAAGGTCCTGCTCTGTCCCTGATGCTCTGAGGATGTAATGGTAAGAACTGCTACTAATGTGATTTGGTTCCCAAGTAAAGCGACAGAAGCTTATGCTGTTTTGCGTGCATATTTTAAAACTGCGTCATCACTCACAGCACTATCTTTTTCATTAAGACTGCATGAAAAGCTAAAAAAAAAAATAAGGCAATAAATTTCTTGAATTCCCTAAAAAGCTGAGCTTAATTTCACCTCGTGCAACAAGAAAAGTTTAGTCATTTCACTGCAACCTGTTTGCCAATCTCTGGTGCTTTCACCTGTCAGGAGAGATCTAAATATAGTGTCTTGCTAATGAAGAGTATTTGCAGCAGCAGAAGTCCAGAATTGCTCACTTCAGGTTTAACCAGCAGCCCGGGGCTACTCATGTTCCAGGATACATTTGAAAAACACTATCTTGTCTTCTGAAGGCCCTTCTTTCTCCTGGCCTTGTTGTTTCACCAGTGAGAAGTCTTTCCCCCAAAATGCAGGACCGTATACTTTCCCCAGAATCCGAAATATCCCCCAAGTGCTGTTGCACCCCATTCTCCCATCTGTCACTTCTTGTATCCTCTTTTTCTGCTTTTCCTTTTTGCCTTTCCTCTCCTTTCTCGTCTGCTCTTTCTCTAACTCAGGTCTACCTTCTCCTCCAATTACTCTGTTAAAATTTAGGAGCACCTTCGTTTGATGACAGGTGGCATGCTGCAGGGAAGAAAAGTTGGGGAGCAGCCAATGTCCTGTCCAATAGGTAGCTGGTAGGAGGCTAAAAAGCTATGATGGGCTTAAGACTTCACAAGCATCCCTGTTTTTAATATGAAGCTCAGATTGACACCTCCTTCTAGTGAAGTGAGTATGTAATTTAGGAAACTAAAAATACACCGAGGAACACATATTTTTCACTTCTTTGTGGAAACTACTGATCTGAGATAGAGTTTCATCTTGCCTAGCTTCAGTGAGGAGCTCCGTCAATGGTGGGGGTCTAGGCTTCCTCCACAGTCAATAGAGAGAGATGGGTACCTTCAGACAACGACTCCTCCCACTCTAGTCCCAGGTAAGCTCCTCTTTGGAAATGCTACCATCTCCCTACCATCTTGGCAGTACAGGGACAACCATAGACCTATGTCAGCCTACATATATTACACTCAGGTGGTTAAAGTGAGATGAAGCCCACCCACAGAGCCCATCCTGGGATCCTCAACAGCAAAGATGGAGCAGTAAAGTTCTCAGGTAAGGGTGGTCGTTTCCCAGAGACAAAATTCTTTCTGCATATTTCTGCTCCCATCAGCACAGTACCAGGATCAGGACAGCGGTAGTGGTAGCTCCTGGATCCTTCCTATTTGAAGTCAGTAAATCACGTCTGCTTCGTGAAAGTTGAGTGGCATTTATTCTATAACTGAATTGATTTTTGGGGCTCCGTTAGCTCATCCTGACTGGTACTGTTCTCCTTACCTCAGCCATGCTGTGTCACAAGGAAAGACATGGCCATGCTCCCTCCAGGAAGGGCGTGCCTATTAGTTAGAGATATGAGCTGTCAGATGTATCTGGTGAATAGGAGGGGGCCTGTTGGGAAGTGATCTCATTTGAATTGGCAGCCTAAGGGGCTATGGGCACAAGCAAGGTCAGAGCAGCCTGGCAGTTTTCCCAAAGCCGCAGAAAAACTGAGCTGCAGTGAAGAGCCCGAGCTGCATCCAGAGTGGCTATCCAACCACACGTGCACGCACTCTTCCAAACCTGCGTTGGGTTACCACTGGATCCAAGAGGAATATGCTGATGTGGCATAATTCTGAGAAGTTTCTGGACCGATCTGCTTCAAGTGTTTTTCTTTCTGAGGAGATGCTTACAGACCTAGGGTCTGTTTGTAACTTGGCAACAGGCAGACTGCCCATCCACATACTGCCTGCTGGCCTTTGCATGCCCCTCAGTCACAGCACGCCTTTATGCACACGGACAGTGCCTACTTCCTAAGTACATAATTTGTAGTTCTCTCTAAATGCTCAACACCTTGAATATCTAGGAAAAGGAGATCATTTTGAGAGTGGTACAACTCAGTCCACATAGCCTTGTACCCTGTCCGTAATGATAGACAGCAGTGCCCGCATAACAGACTACACAAGAAAGTCCAAAGTAATGCTTTCCCACTGATGTCTGCATGGCTTCTGGCACTTGATAGCAGTGGGTAGAGTAATGGTTGGCAAGCTTCACCCTGTTTGTAAGATGATCCGTGTAATATCTTTCCAATTTCTGAAACTCAGTGGCACGGTGCTCACTGAATCCTGCCACTGGAGGTAAGCATGTACCTCCTTAATTCTCTGCCTTTGTGAGTAATTCAGTTTATAATCTGCATCTCAGTGAGCAGCCCCTCTGGAAGTTAATTAAAAGACAAACTGCAGCACAGATCATTAGTTTGCACATGGACCAGGAATGAAGGATCACTGTGGCCCTACAAAATTCGCAGCAGATGCCCAAACAAATCTCTAAGCAGGCCTAACTAGCATGCCCTGGCAACAGATCTTGTCTGTTAGAGAGCACTACTGTACCACAACTCAGGCAACAGCAATAGCGGTGGCTCTCTGTGATTTCTCATTACGCAATGTTTCAAGTTCAAAAAAAAGTAAATATGATTGCTAAGAACATACAGCAGGTAGCAAAATGTCATTCCAGACCTTTAACCTGCAGTAAAATTTTCACCTCCTTTCTAGATCAAAGCAAAAGGTATGCAACTGGCAGAAGTGACAGGGAAAAGTGACCAGCAGGCTCCTGGCTAGTAGAAGCTTCCACCTGCAGAAGAGATACAACATAAAAATTCGCATACATCCAGCTGGCCCAGAGTGGCAGCTCTCAGTGCCTGTCTTTTAATTGCTCCACTGAACACCTTTATATTTTTGCCCTGCTGCTCCCCACGTGTGTGAGAAGACATAACCCTCCACAGCTATTCTTTCTTCTGTCTCTCCATCACAGCATTCCTGCAAGCTTCCCTTGCTCTGAAACCTAGAAAAAATTTGAAACCCAGAGAGGTTTTCTGAGTCTTGCTGCTATCTGTAGCAATTTACGCTTCTGGTCCACTTCTCTCTCTTCTTCTCTTTCTTGTCTTGTGTTGATTTTGGAAGCTGTTTAGGCCAGGGACTGCTTTTTTGGTCTATGTGCACAACAGTTACACATCTCGGGGCTAGAATCTGGTCTGGGAAGATGGGTACAGCTTACAGCCCTCTGAAACCTGCAAAAATACAGGTGTCAGCCCTAGGGAATTTGTAGACAGAAATGGGCTCTCAGTGCCTTTTCATACAGTCAGGGGACAATAAACAGGCCAGCAAGCAAGGGGTAGAAGGTGAGTTTGTTATGACAAACTTAACAGAAATCTTTGGAGAGGCAGAGACATTGCCTTGCTATGATCACTGCTTCCTCAGCTAAAAACTCAGACTGGAGAGAGGGGAGAGGAAGAAAAGAAAACTTTGAACAGCTTGGATAAGTAAGTCAATAAATGACTGCTTTCTGTTGCCTAAGAAAGAAATACTTCAAGGAAACAGCCTAGCTGAGTGTCTACTAAATAGCAAAGAAGAAGAAGTAGAGAAGTATTTTAGTTGCTACTTCTCACAAGGGAAAATGACAGCGTTTGTGGAAAGAGATAATACGGAAAGATTAGGCTGATGTGGGATGGGGAAAGTGAACTGAGGCACTTTCTGTGAGTAATGTCAGAAAAGCAGGCGAAAAAGGAATCAGATTTGAATTATACTGTCATAAAGCTACAGTAACATAGCTGCGAGTCAGAACAGCAGGATTTTGTCTGTCTGTGTGGGCAAAGCAAGGCCAAGTCTCCAGCCAAGAAGGGATCCGTAGGAGTTAGTTAAGACTGCTCAAAACTGCTTTCTCTCACCTTTCCCATCCAGAACTTTCCTGCCACTGGTCTCGAATTCAAATGTTTGCTTTATCAGACCATATATATGCCCTGGAGGGAACCATGCATATGCCCTAGAACAGAGACAGGACTCAGACAAGGTGTCCCTGGAGCCAGAAGCTAGAAGGACTTTTCATGTTTTGAAGACAGTATAAATTAGTGATCATCTGCAAACCTGAATCTTTGTCGTTCACCAGTGTGCCCAGTGCCAAGATCAGACTGATTCTGCCCCAGTGTAAACTTTATGTACAGGGGGAGAAGAACATTTTCCTGTGGCAGCCAAATCCCCAGGTGTTTGCACCACAGGGACACTGCAAGAAAGATGAGTCTAGGAGACTCTGGCCTTGGACACCTTATTTTCCATAACCTTGCAACTTGTAAGATGAGTTATACCATTGCAAAGACGACATAAAAAGCTGTCGGACTGAAGTGTGAGATTATTTGACAGTGATATTTTTTACTGAGCTAAATGGTGACACTAGACACAAAGCACAGAAAAAAGATGATGCTGTTCTGTTGTTAGAGCAATAGTAGGTCCAAATTTTCTATCATCAAGAAGGCCACAGCTAGAGATAGTTACAATGAAAGAGCATTTGATGGAGAAGCTTCTAAGCTTGGCTCATGTGCCAAATTCCCAATGATCATAAATCAGTACAACCCCACTGAGTTCAGCGATGTTGATTTACAACAGCTGATAAATGAACTGGAAATGTTTCCTTTTAATTGGGACAGAGAGAGAAAAAAAATATCTCAGGGATACTTTTCTTTAGCTTTGCTAAGAAAAATGAGAGTGTGTTTCCAATCCTGACAGTTGTTAGAGATGGCTCGATAGGACAGATTTGTGTCTGTGACCTATTCATACATAATCCACAAAAGGAGCAGCTTGCAAAAGCAGACCTTGGACTGAGTAAGGCTAAGAACAGAGCTATCAAATACAGAATGTCTCAAAACAAGCAATGAGTTGAAAACGTGCAGCCAGTTCAGAAGAGAAGTTTAAAACAATGATGTTTTCATTGCAGTAAATGAAAAGGGTCACTTGGCATCCGCCATTATAAACACACAAAATGCCATAAATCCCAAAAGTCTGAGCACATGTAATTGGTCAGATAGCAAAGAAAGCAGCTTGGACGTTGCGTTAACATAAGCTCCTTAGAGAAGAGGTTTAAAAAGGAAAATCATGAGTACAAGCAAATGGAGTCAATAAAGGAGAGCAAGAGAGACTGATGAAGGAGGTGACTCAGAACAGAGCAAGAGGTTGCTAGAAGAGACAAAAAAAGAGGCAGCGAAGCCACAGAATTTCAAAGGACAGACAGAAATCACATTCTGGTCTGTCAAAGGACAGACCAGAAATCACACTGGTCCATTTACAGGACCAGTGCCTTTGCTCTGTGTGAATGAGTTTTCTCCTGCCAAGCTGATGGAGGCACACCATAGCATACCAGCTGAGGGTCTGACTCAGTGCCTGGACATCCCCGGAAAGCTTTGAATAGCCCTCCCAAAATGCCTCCTGTCATGGTTTGTTTTAAAGCCATGGCAAAGCAAAATGGATAAAAGCAAGATGGTGGATAATGAGATGCTAACAAGGATTACAGTTTTTCAGAGGTTCTCGGAAGGCTTGCTCTGGGATGACAATTAAGTAACCATTCCCTAACTAAATTTTATGTGTTTGCACAACCCAGGGCTTATTCTGCCTCTCAGGATGCAGCCTTCAGGCTCAAAGGCTCCAGGTGAGACATAGAAACCCAGACAAAATGACCAGAAGTTATATACTCATCCTAGGTCAATACTAGTGGTGCCATGAAGACTTTATGCTTCATTTTTGCTTTCTGTAAAGAATTAATATCTGGTAATACACCAGTGCATACCCATAAAATTCAGTAACATTTCAAGAGGTTAATGAAATATAACCTGTTTAATGTTACCCCAGCCCTCTCAGGTGTCATGAGGAAGCCAAATGTTTTGTTAGAACTTTTAAAAACGCCATGACAACTAGCAAGGGAGATAGACTACCTCCACATCAGAAAATAACACCTTTCTTGCAATCTTATAAAATGCAACTATATAGCATAGCATACAAAGTATTCGTGGGCTGAAAAACTAATAAGGAGACATTTATTTGTGGAAAAAAAAGGTAGCTGGGGGGCCTGATTTGTATAAAAGTGCAGAATATTAAAAAACAAAACACCCTCCATCCCTCATCAAAAATGCCCCTTGTACCACCAGGGGACAAAACACATTATGCAGAAGTTTGAAGATTTGGTAATAGTTTGTGGCTGGAGAGGAAAAAAAAAGAATATCAGGTATCACCCTGAAAGCCCCTATACCTTAGGAGCTATTTTTCCTAGAAACATTCACTGCCTTGAAAGCGGCTCCTTTTACGAGTTCTTGATGGTGTAACAAGAATTTGTCAGACAAACTTTTCCTTCAGAATGTTGCTTTTTGAGCGGTTTGTGCTGAACATAAAAGCAATTATGTAGCTTCTGGATGCAGACACAGACAACTCGCTCTAATTTATACTGCTTGAAAACTAGATTTAAAGCAGTTTAAATAGAAGTGAAATCTGGTTTGCTGAGTCAAAGGAGTACCAACACTACCAAAAAAATGTTGAGATCCCATCTGTGTCTTCTCCCAAAGAGAATAATTACATTTTTTCTGCATATGGAAGGACTGAGAGCTAGCTTTGAAGGTGCAAAGAAAAATGTGATAAGCACAAAGTACAGAGAATCAAGCAGCGGCAAAGCTAAACTTCAGAGTTCAGGTAGGATCCTTAGTTCCTGTCACAGTCTTTTAAACCTTTACTATTTTTCCTTTCTCACAACATTCACAGGTTACAGACAGGGTCCAAAAATGCCTAACTAGACAAATTAAAAAAAAAAACCACCAATCTTTGTACATTTGTGTAAAGTCAGAAAGTGTGATGGGTGGAGGGAGCTGTGCATCTCGGTGCTCCCTGGCTGCTGCTCCAACAGCTCCTGAGAGCCGTGGGAGTCACTGGAGCCTCCTCTGGTGCCCCGGGCCAGATGCAAAGCTGGTTGAGTCATACCTGGAAGCACTGCTGCAGAGCTCAGCATCTCTTAGCCATGGATGCTGGGGTTAAAACAGCTTACCCAGCAGTAGGTTATGTACGTAAGATTTGATGACCCGTATCAGATCTTCATACTCCAGAATATTAGCTTTTAAAATAACCTGTAACACTTCCAAGTAATTGTTTATATGCTTGGAATGGAAAAGAAGAATTCGAGGATAAGTGTACCTAAATTATGGTCTGCAGTAATACCGGCTTCCAACATTGTCCTACTACAGAGGAGTCTGCCTTGCACATGTAAGCATGAAGAAAGCTGCAGCTGTTCAACTATCTGCACCTGAGCCTTCAGCTGAACATCATTAAATCCATTACACTTGCCACCTGGCTGAGCCAGGAAAGGAGAGAAAGCAAAGAGGTATCTGGGATGATAGACAGAACGTACTTTAGCGCTGAGTTGAAGCAGACAAAACATTTTATGTAAATTCACTGAACTGAAAAACTTGCGAAATATCTCCTGATCTGGGGAAACACATTTTGTTCATAAACCGGTAGCAGATGACCATAAAAAGAATGATAACCAGGAAAATAATTCAGTCGGTGGAAGCTGCCCCTCCTGTTGAAAACCTATTCCCAGAGAAAATTCCTGGCTAACCCTTTACTCGACACTCTTGGAGGCAGGTGTTAAATATGCATCAGACCTTCTGGGACTTGCAGTAAGAGGCTCAGAGCAGGCAAGATAAAACTCCTACAAGGGAAGAAGGGATTGTGCTATTCCATTGAGATCACAGCCTCTCTCCGAAGAACAAGCTCTCCAAGTCATGTTGAAGCAAGTTTCACAACCAGACCAGGTGTTTGTACAGCATTTAGAGGGGAGGTGATGTAAAGAGCATCTTATGATCTGATTTACATCACTGTCTCCATCTTGCACTCATTTTGAAGTTTTTTTTCAATTCGCTGTCATGTGAGGAAGTAGACAGCACTTTAAGCCTACTCCAACCATTCTTTATTATTTTTAAAAGAGTTTACTTTTTGAGCTAGGGATTCTCTCTGAATACACAGGTGCAGATACAGCCAGCTATGATGAGCAAAGATGACTAGGACATCAGCAGTTGCTTCTATTATAATATTAATTATTACTTTAATACTACCATACTATATAACAGCATTACTATAATACTATTATATTAACTATAATAGTAACTGCTATTATAATGGCATTAATAATGTCTAGGGCAACAAATATAATAATTATACCCATTACTGCTGCAAAAAAGTGGTGGCTTAGTGATTCTAATGCAAGGAATCTTCCCTACCCCTCCTCTCCCCAAGTAAGTCCTGCGAAAGCAGTGTAATTTTTTAGCAGAAAAGGCCCATTGAAGTCATCTCCCTGATTGTTCCAACCTGAATATGCAGGTCTTTGAACCAGAAACTTGATTATTATATTAATAGAAAGAAGGGGAAAAAAAAAAAGGTCTTTTTCAGCACTTGATGTGAGACAGAAGCACTGTTGCACGGGGAGTATGGTTCCTAACTCAACGAGAGCTGGGAGTTGCTGCCTGGTACGATGGTGTGACCTCTCTGATCAGGGCTGATGGGAGGCGTCTTGGTACCAAGCACCACTTGCCAGCTCTTGCTGGATTCCCCCGCTGAATGAAAATGGGCAAGCTGTGTCTCGTTTCCGTGCCAGTTCGAAACTGAGCAAGGGCTAGAGGAAGGTAAGGCAGTGCCTCAAAAGAAAGGTACCACTCCGTTTCTGCAAAGGGAAAAATCTCTGCCTTGGCTACAGTCTGCCCCAAGGCCTGCAGGTCCTGCTCAGTTTGGAGTCAAGATGTCACCCACCAGCTGCTTGACAATGTGTTACCTCTGGGCCAGGGAAGGGATCTAGTTTTCCCCCTGTATTTTGTCTGATGGTAAGAATACCTCTCGTTGTGTGAGACACAGCACTTATACTCTTGGCACTGTGTTTGTGAAATGCAGTCCACCACGTACTGCAGGTTGCTTGAGGACTTATATTATTGTCATATAAAATTAAAATATTATCCTCTCTACATTCCTGTTCCACACATCTCATAGGCTGCAATCCGAGCTGGGTAGCTGATAGCGCCACGCAGGGGTCAAGAGCTGAGTGTGTGTTTGGAAAGAGCTCCGTTCCCTCCACTCCGTATCCTGCTGGCCAGAAGGCACATTGCCAGAGCAGAGAAAGCTTGAGGAATGCTTTATTGCCCTTGTCTAGGCTACAGATAATGAGGAAGGCCTTTAGTCTCCAGGGCTGTCAATCTGGCAACTTTTCATCTGCATTAAAATTGGTCAAAAGATTTTTTTAAAAGAAAATATAATGAGGGGATGCACTTAGGAAAATGAAAAGCTTGGCTGCTTTTTTATCACTTCTCAGGCACTTTGTATCCTTCTCTGATGAGAGCTATTGTCATTCAGGGCAGCTCATCGGCTCCTTGTGCTGGGAGCAGATATGGGCTTGGCACCTTCTTCCTCTCCTGGTGACAGCCAGATATACGCTCTGCTCATTTCCTCCCCGATAAAGCTTGCCATCCTGCTTCGAAGCTTCTCATATTTCATTTGGCTTGTCAGATAGAAGCCCCTGGTACACTCCACTCATGGAGATTATTTTTTTGGTTTGGCATTATAATAGCAACAGATATTTCTGAGTTGCCTTCCCCTCTTCCTCACTCTCCTTGTTCCTGGGTAAGCGTACGGCTGCTGTAGCCCCTTTCATCCAGGGCTCTTCCAAGTGCAGTTACAAGTGCTGATTAAGTCTTGCTGCTCCCTTGTGTGACCTGTGGGTGTTATTCTCATTATCTGATGGTGAAACTCAGGTCTGAAGAAATTAGTGGCCATATTTCCAGAAGCAGTGACTGTCTTCTGCTTCTGTGGTGTGGTGGTGTTGTTATGTCCAGGAATGATGTGACTGAGACTACCAAGCTAATCAATGATTGCTGCAAGTAGTAAAGGGAGCTACGATTTCAAAGCCAGATGCCCTCCACTGGTACAATCTGTCTTTTTTGGTTTCCTTAAGTGCTGCCAATTTGCATGTGAAGGGAAAGAAAAGGGGAATGTGTTCCCTCCTATGAAATAAGCCAGAAAGAATGATTGTGGTCCTCCAGAGGGACAGCTCAGTGCACGTCTCAATGGAAATGGATAAGTAAGGTCTGGCTGCAGCTCCAGTTACTATGGAAGGAAAGTTCTGCTTGGAGAGAGCCATGGAGATATCAGATCTTTGCGTGACAAATAAAAGCTGTGCCATGTGGCAGGAGAGGAGAAAACAAAGCCCAGGGAGTTAGCATTACCTGTGTATATTATCACATCTACAGAGAAAAGAAAAATGGCTGGCCATTTTGGATTTCCTGATAAAGTTATTTGATGGAAAAATGTTATATACCAATCACCACTGGAACATTTCTACTCACAACAAAACTTTGCCTGGAGTGGAGGAGGAAGTCCCCTCAGGGCGTTCTTTCACCATGTGTTTGAGACTGCAGTGGGTGCTGGCCCATCTGCAGGCAGGACACCTCAGTCCCTTGCTACAGGGACTACAGAGGAGTCTGGAATCCGCCTCCATCCCAGCCTCAGCCCTTGTGTAGAATAAGACATCCTTGTTTCACAGCAGTTTTGCTGCAAAGGTAGAAAAAAAATTGTGATTGTGAGCCTAACAAAGTGTACGGCAATAAAGGGCCTATAAGAAGAAACACATAAGCTGTGTAATTAGGATAAGCCCCT
Source organism: Larus michahellis (assembly GCF_964199755.1). NCBI lineage: Eukaryota > Metazoa > Chordata > Aves > Charadriiformes > Laridae > Larus > Larus michahellis. Next base: position 36,685,655 of record NC_133898.1, read on the forward strand.
TCCCTGTTAACAAGTTCTGCTCCACAATTATTCAGTCAATATGCTGTCAGATTATAAAAAGAAACTTTTCCAGGATGGTTATGGTGCCCACACTATCACGGAGATATATTTACGCTACTGTTCTGATTTGATTTAAGCTCCTAACATGATTACCAAAATGCTAGGTGCTCAAGATGTGACTGTTTGAGATGCAGAGCACCTGTATTTCACAATAAAGATAGAGTAGATAGAGCTGAGGTCAGTTTGGGTCATTATATTTGGCTTCTGTATCACTGAGTGGTTTGTCCAAGCATTTATCTTGCAAACACACTCAGAGCATTTTCTGTTTGTTTTAATGCAAAGGGCACCGTGTATAGGCCTGAAAAGATGGGCATTATTTTCCTGTCTGACCTGTCTGCACTCTGTATGAGAGAAACTTTCTTCATTACCGGCACATCAATTAGCTGATGGATCACATCAAGAGTGACAGAACTAGACAATAAAAAGAAAGTAATCAAACCAGGTAACAGTCCCTTTTCAACGGTGTCACTGTTTTTTCCTGTCTGTAAAGCTGGGACTTTCTGAAAGGGCTACTCAGCAGTCCATTAAGGAGAAGTATCTCTTCCATCATTAAAGTACATTTCAAGACACTGTATGGCAGAAACCAGACTGTCTGAGCTCGAGAGAATACCAGTCAATCAAAATGGGGAAGAGCTGCTAACCGAAGTGTCAGTGACCATGCTGAATGGGTTGGGAGCTCTGGCCAGGAGCAGTGCCTGCGCTGGGTCTGCCAGCCGCAGGTGAGCTGAATTTCCTTCCTGCTGGGGAGGTGCTGGGGGATACCATCATCACGGCCAAACAATCTGATAAATATCCATTTTTCATCTTCTCCTCCTAATTACTGTCTTCTCCCTCCCTGCCCTGGAAACTCTCTTGCTGAGCATAGGGAGCAAATATAATTAAAAAACCTTCGCCAACTTTGTAGAAGAGTGCAGGGTTGTAAGAGGTAATACCTTTGAGTGATGCAGCTGCTCCAACAATATCTGAATGTAAAGTCTGGATTGTCTGTAAGAGTAGCTGCCACCTTACATTTAGCTGCAATTACAGCACAGAGACACACACACATGCACACACTGTGCTCTTCCTGAAAGATTCTTGGTTTTTTCCTTCTTGTTTTCCAGGTTTCCTCTTGACTGAATATTGAGAGGGTGTTCAGTCTGTGTCTTTCTGTGTCCATATAGTGTTGGACGCTATTGCAGGGCTGTAGCTATTGGAATGCAAGTATCTTACCACTCTCCATGGTGGCTTTCCATGGAGTCACTTGTTTAATCTATTGTTTTTCCTCAGTCCTTCTTGTTTCCCTTGCTTGTTGGCACATGGCAGTGGGGGAGGACAGAAGAAGGCAGAGCCCTCAACTCTCATAGGAGCAGGATATAGACATAGAAACTGCCTTGCTCTCCAGGCAGGCTGCCAGCCCAGCTCCAAGATTTCCCAGCTGCTGCAGTTCAGACTTCAGCAGTTGTCAGGGATGAGTGACTCTGGAGTCTGGGTCCTGTCCAAACCACCCCAGGCAGCTCATTGCACTAATCCAAAACTGTAATTGGGAGGTGGGAGGGAACAGTGAGAGAATGTCTTATCCCCACCACAGCCCTGAGTTTTTGTTAATTTAGGATTATAAGAATAATGAACAAACCCAGAAGCCTGCCTCCTTTATTTAGTTAGTTTGGGGGTTGTAGCTAGTAATCCATTATTGTCTGTGCGATGTATTCCCAGTCCAGCCTCTTATCAGAGGTGCTTAGCTATGCAGCGCACATAAGGATGCCCATCGGTATTGATATATAGATTCCCAGCACATCTATTGTGTTTTACATGCTTTGCAATTAGCTTTTGCTTTATCTATTGTGTGCCTACCTCGCTGTATGTATGCCAGGAAAAAGAAAAGAGCCACACTGTGGAGGGGGGAGAGAAAGTCTGAAGAATTACTGAGGGAAAGTGGTAAGCAATTTGCGCTCTGATGAAAGCAGTGCAGGACCAGATCCTGCCAAATACTGTTGCTGTGGAGAGCAGCAGTAGCTCCGCACTGCCCAGGATGAAGCCCATTGCAATGAAGCAACACTGGGAGCTCAGTAAGGCTTGGGGAGAAGCTGGGGTGTCCAGGATAAAGCAATACTAACCCTTCAGCTGTAACTTCAGCTACAGTGATGAGACATCTAGGAGAAGAAGAGAGACGTGAATGGACAAAACAGGGAATTTTTCCTGATGCTCTGAAATATGCCGAATTTAGACTGCAGGCAGGTTGTATCCATGGAGGCAGATAGTCTGGCAGGTAGGACTAAGAGGTCACTCCTTCACAGTCACTGCAGATTTCCCCTGCAGACACTGCTCCCTCCTCTATCCACTTGAGCACCCAAGTTTCCCTCACATGTGCTGCTTGTTGCAGCTGTGGGTCCTCAGGGCCTCTGCCAGTAGGTCTGCCAAGTGAGCCTCAGCCCCTCTTGCTGGGGGCAGCTTGCTGTTTGCTCACTTTCACAGAGGAGGACCCAGAAGAGACACGGACGTGGGCAGGCACTCTCTGGGCACACCAGTGTGCTCTTTCCAACACCAATGTGCTCCTTGGATATACCGCACTTCTCCAGTGGGCACTTTACAGGCTTCATTAAGCACATGCCCCTTCCCCATTTGTGCTCTTCTCTCAGTAAAAGCACATCTCATGCTCTCCGTGTTCTGTGAGACGAACTAGACATCACTGAAAAATCCAGGCCATACTGATATATGGAAGGGTCAGACTTGGGTTGCAATTTTAGAGGCGTAGTCCAATACACCACAGTTATCTAAAAGTCTACTACCAGAACCTCACTGAGTTAAAAAATTCACTGGACTCCAAGGAGTTTGATATCGGTAAAGGGTCTGACTGCCAGCCTGGGCTCTCCTGGGAAGGCCACCCTTTCTGCTGTGCTTTGGTGCTAAGACTGCTCCTGGGAGCACTGCTCGACCACTCAAATCTGGCTTAAGACTGTATGCTGCACTGAAGTCGTATAAGAGAAGAAGCGGGCTGCATTTTGAAGCTAATTAGGGCTTGCTCCAAAGCCTCTGGCAATATGCTTAGCAATAAACACAGTGTGGATGATGACTCCAAGTCATTTGGCCATTTCTGTTCTCCTTTGTGCTGCCAAGCAAATAGCGCTGGAAGAAAGACCCAGGGACCTGGGAAGGGCTTGGGAGAATCTCCCACATAGCTTGGTGGCTCACATCATTGGCATCCCTCTGCTTTATGCACTGTGTCGTCATTCAGAAGTGGCAAAGCAAGAATATACTGCCAGCAGCTCGTAAGCGGAGCCTCTTACCTACACCCTTACTCTTTCTGAAACTGTGTCAGGCAGGGGAAAGAACAATTTGACCGACTCTGTGTTGCTACTTGCACTTGGGGTCCGGAGAACAGCATTCATCCTGTACCGAAGTCATCTGCCATTTGCCCTAAATGTACTTCTAAGATGTGCCAGACTTGTTCTCAGCTGTGGTGCTGACCTTCATATGCTCTTGTTGGCATTGCTGGTACTGGCTTGTAATCAGTCGTGATCGGTGTTGAAGTTACAAGGAGGAGACAGTGGACCTCCAGAGTTCCCCTCTGAGCAGAGCAAGGTGACTTTCCACTGACTGGATATTACCCTTTTACCTTTTTACCATCACTCTGTCAGCAGACAGCTGGCAGACACAGCTGTGCTGCCTTCAGCTCCAGCTGCCACATACATACCCTCAGAAAGGAGGAGGCGAGAGGGGCCGGGGGGAGTAGGCGAAGGAGTAAGTCCAGCTGAAAGGAGTGCTGCTGCTGCATCTATTTTTTCCGCTGCCATAAGCTTGTGTTGTTTCTGTGCATCTTTTGATTTGTGCTGGGGTGTGAGAGCACTGTATCTGACTCCATCTGGCCCTCTACCTTTAATTACCTCACCGTCCCTGTTTCCCATGTACTACTCGTTATCAGTCCACATCACTCACAACCTTGGACAGTGATATAAGCAGTGGTTTCTCTTGTCCCCGGGAAACCAATGATTAGTACATACAGGAGGAAGGGGTGAGTGGTCAATGCATGAAATGTGGAAGACAGAGCCAGGAGGACAGTTTTGAAAAGTTGTTGGGAAGTCAGTGAGGATATGCAGGGTGAGATTGCCAACTGTGGCTGCAATGTGCCTGTAAATCATTCTACTAATAAAGACTCCGTTCAATTTTACAAGCATGGTGTCCTTTTATATTATTATCCAGTATGCAGTACATGAAACATCCACCAAATTAATTATCTAACAGGAAATAAATCTGTAAAAATGTATAATAAATCCCACTGTAACATCTTTAACAGCCTTCTTAACAAATGGTCTACGTCTAAGTGACAAGGACTGTAAGATTACACTCAAGCAAAGACAGAAATGAATAAATAAATACAATATCGATCTCAAATTCCACTAACAAATCCACTTCCATTTCAGCAAAAAAATCAGTTACTCAAGGCATTATCAGGTTTCTCATTCTTATTGTCTTAAAAGTCCACCAGCTAGCCCAAACTATGAACGAAGTAGGTATATTTAAAAATGGAGAGGGAAGGAGAGGAAAAGAAATATGTCACAGAGGAGAAGAAAGATGTATGAGATCTTAACATGTATATATCAGCTTGAGAACTCCAGGTTAGAATAATTTGTTCATTTTGTTGTTTTTGGTTTTTTTTTTCCAGCTGCAATCAAGAATGGACAGTCTAACACTAGAGAAAAATCAGGGCAAAATTTTCTGAAGTCATGGTGCATTCTGGCACGTGATTTCCATGAAAATTGATGTGAACTAGATAAGTCTCTATTTGGCTTAAAAATACTTTAGCCCAAACTCGTTATGTCTCTGATATTTGTAACTTCTTTATATATGTAGCAAAAGGCAGGTCTTATGTATGAAGGAGGGTGGTTTGGGGCTTGGATAACTCAACTCTCAGCCTATGGTCTTTTATGGAACTCCTTTATAATCCTGGGCAAGTTCCTGGAAGACTGAAGATGATGAGGGGCATTTACACGCATAGACATCCTCTGAGGAGACTCAGGTAGCGCATAATCTGCACTTAGTCAGTATGAAATGCTGGGCACAAGGCCTGTTGAATTTCTTCCTGGGGTGAAGAGCTGCATGAGGGGTATTCCTTTGGATGAATTGCTCACATTCCTCTGAGCAATCCCATCCTTCCTGAACAGCTGCCTCTGCTCACCAGTCTAGGTGCTGGCAGAACGTGGGGCAACTGGGTCTGGTATCATCATGGGATATGAACCCACATATAACCTGCTTCCCAGGGCTTGCTGTTGTAACTGGCCTGTAGGTACATAGAGGGCGAATTTCTTTCTCAATACATTAGATACTCTAAAGATTCCTTTTGTAGTCCCAAAAGTGGATGTTGTGTAGGTTATTTCCAGGGTTAGGCTGGTGTACGGTGTTTTGCGTCACTTGTTTGAACTCATCACCTAAATATCTGATTTTGTTCCCAAGGAAAGTTCTCTAGATCTCTTCACTTGCACTGACTGCATATGGTCTACATCTGGCCTTCACTCTAGGCAGCTCTGTTTTAATTCTCAGGTCTGGTAATCTGCCTCTGCTGTATCTCATTTCACATGAGGGAGGGACCAGCTGGCCACGAGTCCTGTTTTCACTTCTCTGTCTTCGCCTGTGAAATGGAAATTACAGTGCTTTCCTGACTTGCAAAGATATTATGGGGGTAATGCACTGGAAACCTTCAGGTGCTGAGATATTTTCACAAAAGGATCTATACAGCTTTCTGGAATTGGTAAAAAAGGTGATCTTTTGCCACAGCACTTTAGCGAATGAGGGTTTCTTTCTAATCACCGCAGAAGATTTTACATTGTCAAAACCCCATTTAAACATGACTGCAACACACCAAGGACAAGAAAAAAAGATAGCTCAGCAGCACTAATTAAAGACAAATTAACAAATACTAGCTATTCCTTCGGTGGATGTCTTTATGTCTCTGCCTCAATGTCTAACAATCATGTTGATCCCTGCTGATGATTTCCTTGCCTTTCTTGAAATATCGATATTATTACAAAGAATATTTAATTCATAAATCCAAACCATACTTCAATAGCCTAGTCAAACAAATCCTTTTTTCTTATATAACTTTAAAAATATTTGCTTGGCTAATATGCAGGGCTATTGGAGGATTTTTACTCAATTTAGATAGTAATGTTCAGATCTGAATACAATTTGAAAATACTCTTCTTCTGATGCTTCTCTTTTGCTTTCCCAGATCCTCTGCGCCCGTTTATTCTTTCAAATGGCATTTTTTAACTCATTCTCAACTTTAACTTTGGTTTAATCACTAGAGCTGGGTGGGTGGGTGTTTTTACCTTACCTCACTGTGATTCAGTGCAGACATAAACATCCAGCCATAAGAGTCCAATTACAAGACCATAGACTTGTAAAATCTTTTCATTACCTGTGTGAACACTGCCGCAGTCTCTGATTGAGCCCTCTACACAGTCTTGTAGTGAAAATAATTTAACAGGGTCCATTTCATTTCAACTGAGAACCTGCATCTTACTGCTAATAACGTCTCCTTACCCTGAAACACCTGTCCTTTTTCGCTTATCAAAACAGGATAAAAATGAGTCTTTCTGTAAACGAAAGTCGGTCCCCAAGTGTCTTGCCTGGGACACGGTAGATCCGTGCCCCTCAATAACTGTGAATCTGAGAGGAAAAATGTCTGCTTATAGGAGATTAAGTCTGATGAGAGGACACTGAGGAAGTTGTTTATGAGGACAGGGAAAAGACAAGCGACTTTGAAAAAAAAACAGATGAAAAAACTGCTAAACAACTTATGCTGCACAAAAAGAAATGATCTTACAGAATCTCATCTGAATGGAGACATTTCCATGGTCCGTGGGAACATCTGCAGAAGGTTAGAAAGGTGCTCAAAAACATTACTTCAGCATAAACTCAGGGACTGAGTTTGCTTTGCAAATGGCAGAACCAGAGCTCTTCTCAGTTTTGGGTAGAGCTGGTCCGCGGCAACACACAGTGTCTTCTCTAAGTTTCTCTACCTTGCTTGCATTACCGAGCCACTATAATGACCTTGGCTTTTTTCCGTTTCGGAAAACTTCTTCATCTGCTTTTGAGAGCCAAAAGACAATAAAATGAATATATAAACTCCTAAGCTCCCAGTTAAGAACCTGCACTTGCTGTCAAGGCACCATGCAGGCAGCCAAACCCTGGGACTTCCAGTGTTTAGCTGAGAAGCTAATTTCGTACCATGGCCTGGGCAAATGTTTATAACTGTATTTCAGAAGAGCTATTGTTGTGATTACTTGTGAGTCAGAGGTAGGATTGGGGAAAAACTGGTGAAGCCTCATTTTGCAGATTTGATACTTTTGGGAAAACTTTGACTTATTTTATAAATTGAATGTTGGAGCCTCAAAACCAAAACCCAGATATCTAGATGATCTGTCTGCTGGACTGCAAGCCAGGGGTTTCTCAATTCTCTTACTGTCTACACTGTTGATTCCTGTTGCAGCTCTCAGCAGCTTTCTTCACCCCTGGTTTCTTCATTGGTAAAGGCTCAGAGAAGTTACTAAAGCTTTTTGAATCAGTTGTTACATGTGAATAAACTGTTTAATTTAGCCTTTTTTCCCTGTCCATGAATTGTTCATGAAAAAATCCTGACAGTATCAGTTTTTCTTAAAGTATTGAATTATTCACGCAAATATGTTGCAGCCAGTGAGACACTCGTCTATCTGGTTTAGTTAATCATACAGACCCTAGTTCTGGAATCTTTGAGAACACCTCACAATCTTTACTGAGCATTTAGCCTCAAAATCTCTATGTGAGATAAGGCAGCCCTCCATTTTACAGCTGGGGAAAGAGGCACTCGAAGACAATGCAGGGGATTTGCAATTACCCAGACAATTCAACTCTCAACTCTGCATTCCAGACTAAATATTAAATCTCAGTTATGAGTGAAAATACTGCCAGCAATTTTTAGTAATAGTAATAATAATTCATGCTTAAATTTGTAAAATTTGGGTTATTCATGATCAAAGAAAAAATCAGAAGTAGGTACAAGACCAGTAAATAGTTTGCCATCAAATATAATGGGGGGTGGTGTGAGTAAACTTTTGCATGTCACACAAACCCAATACATTGGTACATCATTTTACCTGCCACATTTGGTAATATCAGAAAAACATAAAGATGGCAAAAGAATACCTGGAGTCTGTTACACTAATACGTTACTGCAGTTTTAAACAGGTGAACCATCATACATTTTACTGCACTGTACAGTAACTTCAGTAACATCTCAGTGGCTGAACTCCACTCCTGATACCAATAGATATGGCTTGGAATAATCAGCAGAGAATCAGACTCACTGATGTTACTGCTGTTGCAGTAATGCTACCCAGGCTGCAGGGCTGGTTAGAAATAGCCAGGGAAACTTGAATACCCAAATCATCCTGGCTCAGAGTGAAGCAATTATCACCTGCCTTCGTGTTGTGCAGCACAGCCACAGCCACATGTCCGAAGTAATGAAGTCGTGAATCGGGATCGCTGAGTTTTCACTTCACACAAAGGGAAAAGGAGTTTGAATTTAAATAAGAAGGCTTAGTCATGAATGCAGGTGGCCTTGCTTTTTCTTTCTTTATTTTTGTATTCACTTATGAAGGATATTAGCTTGTTGCTTAACAGGCACGTGACACAGAAGGAAACTCTTACTGCTTGCAGCTGAGAAAAGCTGGAAAAGAACACTATGATGGCAGGTATTTCCCAAGTCTTGGAGACGTGCCCTTTCCTCCCTTTTTTTAGTCCCTTACACATTCTTGCTAATACCTACTTGATTATTTCTCTTCCCCTGTAGATATCTCGCCTTGTTTTTTTCTGGCAAAGTTATAAAGGCTTATATGAATTTTAAACATCTTTATGGTTAAGGCTGTGCCACCATGAAACCATTCTTTCTCACAGATTATGTTGGCCATGCTCAGTCCAGACAGTCAGTCTACCTGTGAGGTAGCATATTCAGGGGATGGTCAACAGCATGTAAACCAGTGAACAGCAGGGTACAAAACCTGTGAACCACTGTGAGGGAGCTTGGCAGAGACACCATAACTTGTTCTTCATTCCTAAAAATGCTAGTGGCTGGAAACTAAATCAGAGGCTTTCAGAGCACAAAAAAAAACCCCGAACCTCTTCAAGCTGGAATTAAAGGACCACCCTCTTTAGAAAGGTCTGTGTTTTCTCATGATCTGTGGGACTGGCAGAAGTGTGAGAGGCAGGAACCTGGAGATGTCTCACCACTGGGTCCCATTTATGGGTCCCCATTTCAAGTTGTACATAGCAGCACAACAGATCCAGAAGAATGAGAATATGAATGCCAGAGACAGAAGGTGTCCTGCTATTCATACACATCCCTTCTTTGTCAATTCTTCCCAGCAGCAGGGATAAGGGTAATTTCTGCCAGTGCTCGTGGGGCGGGTGCTGACCAGGAGCCACGCACAGCCGAGAGGCACTCCTGAAGCTTGGTACTCACCCATCTCACCGGCATTAGGCATTTGCATTCTGCTCCTAGCCCTCCTCCTTGTAAGTGCATTTAACACTTTTACGAGGTCTTAGATTGTCTCGTCTGAGAAAACCTGAAGACTGCTCCCATTTATCCATGGGGCTGGTGTAGAAGGGCTGCAGCAGTATCAATTCCTGCCCTGACACCTGCTAATCTGCTCTCTACAGCCTGCTCTGGCAAGGCTAACTCACCTGCTCCTTACGCTGACAAAAAGGTGCCTGTTTCCGGGTAGTAACTAACTCCTGCCTACTGGAAACTAGACAGAGATGGCTCTGTCAGCTTTCATTCGCTGCCCTTTGGGCCTCTACCCTGATGACTGTGGTCAGGGATGCAATGGCAATTCCATGACTATGGGAAAGAGCCTTTTCTCTCTTTGTACGTATTTGTGATATGTCCCAGAGGTTTGGGCACAAGTAATCTCACACTCTGCACTATAGGATTGTCCTTCTCCTGCTGAATTCTTAAAACACTTGCAGCAGGGATTTTTTTTTTTCTCATTCATCTCACTTCTCTTCCCTCCTGCCTTCCATCCACAGAAGAGACAGCTCTTTCTTGTCACCTCCCATTACTTTACAGACAAAGGAAAATACGAAGAAAATGATTCCCAAGATGACATATTCCTGAAGTTTCTAATAAGACTATAATTTGAGTCTTATCACTTGAGAAACACGTTCATATAGCAGAGCCTGGCGTTGGGCTGTGCTAGTGATGTTTACCGGATCTATGTATCTGGAAAAAATAACGTGAGAAGGGCTTTAAGATAGGAGGGACAAGGTGGAGTGCAGCTGCCTGAGAAAGGGCTGACAGCTAGTGTAGGAGGGAGACCCAGTCTGCAGGGAGCTGGGGAGATGTACAACTGCTCGCCTGCCAGAGAGAGCAACATCCATGGGGCTATTTGTCTCTTAGTACAGGGTTGAAGCCACAGAGTCAAGAAAAAATGTCTATACAGTAGGTTGTTTAGATGGATTTGCTCCCAAAGCCACCATTCACCCTTCGGAAGAGCTCCAGTGCAGGATCTGGGCTACAGCTGACCAGAGCAACCTCGTTTATGGTCAGTTTGACTGTTTCTCCTTTGAGCTACCCCTTTTCCCTTTTACATATCCCTGTCTTCCCCTGCTTTCACCAGCACAAAAAGCCAACAGCAGATAATCTGGATTCTTACCGTCAGCCTGCCAAGGTTAGCAGCAGCCACACCAATGTGTCTCTGCTTGGCATCCAGTAGCTAGGACAGGAAGGATAGTCAGGTTCCTCTTTTTTATTTCTTTCACTAAAAATTTGCTCTCTTTCTGTTCTCTGATAAATTAGTAAAGAGCTTTTGCTGATGACTCTTACCCTTTTCTACTCTTAAATCCCAGGGCTACTGAGCTGTGACAATTTAAATGAGTGAGATTTCTGAAAACTGATGAGTGTAATTTTAAATGTCTCATTGAAACACATAACCAAATCCTCCTTAAAGCTGCCTGCAGGACAGCAATGTTCCTCTTTGTGGATGCACTGGCATTTTTCTCATTGTGAGGAATCCGATTAACTCAATGAAAGTCATAATGCCAATGGGCTGTCAGTCTCTGTTGTTTGTCATGGACTATCTCCAGTGGCTGCTATCAGTAGCCCTTTAGATGTCTGTATTGTCCTGTGATACTCAAATGGCAAGATGTATATCCACCTTTCAAAGATTTCTGTGGCATGCAGATTTAGATACTTAATTTGATCCATTTCTACAATTACTTAGTACCAAAGCACCAACTGACCCTGCCTGGAATTTACTCTTCTTCCTCTACCTGTTTACCTGTACTGAGTACTGAACATATTTATAACACTTTATCCCCAAATGTTCAGTGTCTACATGGACAGACCAAGCAACGGCAGGAAAGAAATATTTTTTCCTCCATGTTGACTAATGGGAAATAATTATTCTGTGGTACTGGAGGAAGTTTTATCTGTCTCTGCCAAGGGCTTCCTATATAACCTGAACAAATTCCCCCAGGACCAAACTCAGGTCACTTATTTCACCGAAGCAGGTGTTTAGGTGCTTCCTATGCCCCCCCAAGTTCAGGGCAAAACCAAATGCTTCATCCCACCTTCTCTCCACCACTGGATCACCATCCAGGAACACTTTCACAGTCTCACTGAGCAGCAGCTTCCCAGGGATGGAGAGGGAGCAGTATTTGTACTGCCTGGTCCAGGTGCCTAATGAAGATGGATGCCTCGCCCTGGTGCCATCAAAGCCTAGGGGCTGGATTTATCTTACTAGCTCTGCTGCGTAGAAACCTACATCTGGATGAGTGGCTGTGTTATAGTGCCAATGCAGAGAACTAGACACTTTTAGCCCTGCTTCACCTGATGTATAGAATCATAGAATGGTTCGAGTTGGAAGGGACTTTAAAGATTATCTCATATTCCTTCTTTAGGCTGAGAAGGACGGCACTCTGGAAGCACCTGTTTCTGATTGTTGGCTCAGCCTAAGAGGCCTCCATTTGTTCAGGTGGACACCATCATCTGATCCTCTGTTCAGCTGTACACCTAGCAAAAAGCATGAGCTGACTTATGTCCTCCAGAAGTTCAATACAGTGCCTCCAGACTAGTGGCAGCTGAGGCTTTCAGCTCTGAATTTCTGCTCCTAGTTCATCCTTTTTCTCCTGGGATAGGCTCAGTCTGTGCCCATGCCTCATTTGCACTCAGATGTAATCAAGGACTTCTCATAGTCTGAGACTGTGAGTAGAAGTTAGTGATTACAAAAATCAGACAAATGTAACATCTCAGGGGCAACTAAGGATGAGACCAAGAAAATGCTGAAGAGTGAGGAGTGACAGACAGTTGGGTTGGAAAGTATTTCCCTGCATTCAGGAGCTGGCTGAATTTTAGCTAGCTGGGATTGCATGGAAGTAGGAAGGACATTTTTTTTTCCCATGAAATTGCGCAAGACAATATTGTTGCTTTCATTCAGGGTCATTTCTCCATCTCCTTTTTTTTTTTTTTTTTTTTTCCCTGGATGCTGGTAAAAGTGAAATAACTCAACTTTAAAAACAGTCTGGAGGATCAGTCAGTCAGATTCTCTTTCCTGGGAGAACGTTCTAGCTTGATCACAAGTTAAAAGGACTCCTTTGGGGCCAGCATGTCACAGAAGGACTTGAGAGAGTTACTTTGGGATCAATTTCTGTTTTCTCATCAGTAAGTTACCTCCCTTTTCTCTTACTTTCCCTCTCTTACATGATTCATTTATAAGTGCTGGTGGACAGAGTTTGCTTTGCCTTTGTTTTTTTGGGCAGAGACCATGGAGTCCTGATGGTGCTAGACAGAGCAGGTACTCAAGTTTTTGCTGACATCAGGGTGAGACACAAACTTGCAGGAACAAAAGATCCTACTGGTCCCCCTGGTTGTTTCCAGCCCACCATGGGTGCCACGCTGATGAGCATGGTGGGGTAGAGGTCAGCCACCACCTTGAGACAGTGTCAGGATCTGTTAGAAAATTCAGTAAGGCGAAGCAAGAGAGAAATAGACCTGAGAAGCATCCTCTACCTCACCTTGGAGCTTAAAAGAAAAGGGAGAGGACATTTCTGCTTCTAGTATTTTCTAAATCCTAGCTCCTTAAAACAATAAATGAGGTACAGGCTCTGGCATACACTGCAAAATACGGTTGCTTGCATAATGGTTACTCTCATCTCGCAGCTGCGTACTGTAACTGCTTTGCCAAGGTGCTGGCAAGTGTCGTACTGTACTTTCAAGAATGTGCCTAGTGGCTGCAAAAGAATTTCTGAGGGCAATGTCTGGGGAATAAAACTACATGACTGTTAGATGAGCAAATACGATAAATGATAATGTGCCATTAATCATATTTCTTTTTCACTTGAAACATCAGAACTGTGACCCACAAGTCCAGGAGCAGAGTCTCACGATTTTTATTCCTGCTGCTCCTGTGCTATCTCAGGAGACCAGCAGCCTGTAATTGAGGTATTATTCACTTCAGTAATATGTACCGTTGAACCTGCCTCTGTTAGTACCCAGCACCTGAGCAGTACAAGTAGAGCTGCATAGTCAGCAGCAGAGGGAACTCTAATAACAGCCTACAAAGGATGCATAAACTCTGCATCAATAACTTCCCTTTACATCTGGAGATGGGCAAGAAAATGGTATATTGATGTGATTTTCAGAAGCGTTCAGCATCCAGGTTTAAAATGAAAAATAAAAAAATTGTATTTCTTTAGAAACAATTACAATTTTATGTGGGTCAGCTGATGCCTTCTGTTCATATCTCTGAGCTCTGATTTAATTTAACCCATCCAGCTTTTTTGTAGACAAAGATAATGCTGGCACATCACTTTGTGTTACTAAATGCTGTATAAATACAAACCGGTGTTTAGTTAATGCATGTGAATAATTCATTAGATGAACAGCATCTAGGATTTGATTTTTTTTTGTCTTTTCCTGTTCCTGAACTGCCCACAGACAGCATTTTTTTTCTTGGTTTGTTTGCTGATGAATAATTTCTGTAAATAATCCTTAATCTGCATCATTCTCTGATCAGTTTGCTGAGAATATGCAAAATTTCAACTAAATACTGCTTTTAGTTGGGCAGATGTCATCCATTGCTATACCACGCTTCTCTGACATGCATGCACATTTCTTTCTTTGCTCCAGTGATCTTGTCTCTGAATTTGCTTGTGAACAACAGGTGGGGAAAAAAATGAGGTGAATTCACTTAGTCATTCTTACTATTTATATTACAGTGCACTTTAGGACTCCAACCTAATTCACGGATTCACAAAGCTAGATATTATCCATGCACATAGTAGGAGGCAATTCCTACCAAAACACTTTGCATGGAGTAACTTAAGTTATTTAAAGTGGTACCACTAAATAGAGAGGAGAATTTTAATTCCTGTTTTAAAGTGTGGGGCCCACAAGCTGTGCCCACACCACGCTTGTTGGCTCTGTGTGAAGGCGTTGGTGGCTCCACCAGGCTGGGGCTGTTGGAGACTTTGGTGCTCCAGGTGCCGGAGCAGAGACTCCCCTGCAAACCAGGGTGAGGACCATGGTGGAGCAGGTATTTCCATGCAGCCTGTGGAGAGGAGGAGTGAGAGAGCATCTGGACAGGTGTCTGGCTGCTGCTCAAGGTTAACCCTCCACAGAGGAGCACAAAGTCCCTGGACAAGACTGTAGACAACCGACAGCCTCAACAAGGATACAAGTGAGGCCACCGATAAAGAAACATGGAGAACAGGGAAGCACCTTAATTGTCCTCTCCTTTGTGGAGCTCATAGCCTAGTTGTCAGGATGCTTATGGAGGAATGTCTCAGCTGCACTTCGTACTAGTTCTATGGGTTTGTCACAACCAGAAATGCAGAAACTGTCCTTGGAAGAGGGACAGGATTCTTTTCTCCCATGATAACCATGAGCTGGAAAGGGAACTTCCTTGCTACTTACTTTTCAGGCTGAGCAAGTATTTCATATATTCATGCTGTCTGTGTTTTGGGTATTGCCCTAGAGCTGGGGAGAAGTGGCTCTGACGAAAATCACAGAGACTCCCCTTGCTGGGTGCGTGTTCACTGCAGAACTTCCCTGCTGTCGTCTGGAAGGAAGTGAATTGCTTTTCCTTTTGCAAAGACTTCTGGTAAACGTTTTCACAGTGCATCTTTGCATTCAACTGCTTTGGCCAGGCATACAGAAGACAGCTGAGCTTTTGGATCCTGGTGGGGCATCAGCATAAGCCCTGTCAAGACCGTGTCACCTCTGGCCATGGTCAGAAGCAGGACTTGGAGTGAGAAGAGGATTTAAATACTGAAAACTGAGGAACGTCTCAACATGAAGCATTAGACAAGCAGCAGTTTTGCGCATTGCAGAATCTTCCTATGTCCCACTTTAAGTGCCCAGCTTCCTTTCTACATCTGAGCAGAATTAATTTATCCAAGGTCACACAAGGAAAAGGGAACTGGTTCTACATATGCTGAGCTGCAGCCCAGTTGCTTACCCATGAGTATCTGTGGAATATTTTTGATGCTATTGCTGCAGCTCATTTCCTAAGTAAGACGGAGCAAGGAGGCAGAATGAACTGAAGCCGGTGGCAAGAGCAGGCACAGAGGGACTAAAATTTTTGGTAGAGAAAGGAAGAGGAGGAAAGAAGGTATGTAGCTGACATTAATTCTCTCTTGGAGGCAGAAATGTGCAAAAGGTAACTGCCCCCCTCAGTTAAAAGCAAGAACCTTGCAGAACCAGTGCCCCTGGCACCATGATGCTGAGAAAAGACAAAGGAGCCAGAGAGGGCTGAGGACCCCATCCAAAATACTAAAACATCCAGGATCAGCAGGCACAGACTCAGCAGCATCAGTACTGGTGGTTGTCAGGAAACGTCCACACATTCAAATACTTGTCTACAGAGGAACTTAGAAACAATAATCATCATGGCAGGGTAGGAGATTGAGAAGGGTGGGGGAGGACTACGTAAAAAAAAAATCTATACAAGTAAAAATTGGGTTTTCTATTGGGAAATTCTGCCAGGATAATATTTTTCTGAACTCTGCCTATGAAACTCCTGAGCAATTGATTAGGGTCAATTAACAGTGTGCTGGGAGGAGGTAGGAGACTGTCAGAAGGAAGGAAACACCCCTACTTTCATTGCAGTTCGTGGCAAGATTAGAAATGGTTTCTTAGGAACCTGAGAGAGCTTCTGCTGGCACATTGCAGGTTATAAACAAGGAAGATTTCACTTCCTATCACTGATTGACTAATTATATCTGCATAGTTCAAATGAAGATGTTCTGAGACATCCCTTTGCAGGCAGAGCAGGAATGCAAGCCTCTGCTATTTGATCTCTTCTCTTACATTTATATTTGATATTCATGAAAAGGAGCAACGAGTAGAGCCAGAATCAGTACAGGCAAATGCCGGGCCAGCTTGGCCCATGGAGCCCTGCCCTGGCGTTTCAGCCCTGCTCTGCATAGGCATATGCTGATATGACCTGCCCACTGTGTCCATGCAGTTGAATTGTACCCCGGGTCAGCAACAGTATTTTCAGTTCAAAGCAAGCTACAATTAGTCCCTCTATGTGCCACGTTATTTGGAAATACAGAAAGTCAGGAATGTTGGAGAATTTGTGAATAGGAAAGGTTTTGTCTTGCTAAAGAAACATCCTTAAACCGGAGCCATGTGCTGTCTGCATCGTCTTCCAAAATGCAGACCCTCTGCTATGCCAAGATCCAGAGTCTTTTGAGAACGTCATATAAAATATGGTGATTCACTGTGCATGTTTGTGTGCATCAGAAGCTTCAACAAAGCTCAGACACACCCACTGCCAGTGCCAACATATGCTGGTTTTGACTTTCCTTTGAGGGAATTACAACCTGTGCTACATTTGCTTGAAGCATGCAACGTGTATCAGGACCCAAACTGCCCAAGAGGAAAGCTGCTATAATAAACTACAAGTCTGGCAAAGGCCCTTTCCATCCACTTTTCTAGGAAGACTCACAATCAATTCTTCTCCCTCATCCCTCTCCTTGTCACCCGGCTCCTGGGAGCCTTACAGTAGCAGCTTCATTATTCTCATAACAGTACAGGCAAATGTTATTTGTGGAGTGAGTCACTTTGCTTCATATGCTGATTTCTATCTTATTGCAGGCACCAGTCAGAGCCATTTTAATGATGCTCAAACAGCTGAGTTATTAAAACAAACCCAGAGGCAGCCAAGCGTAAAGGAGCTGGAGTCGGCTGAAGAGACAGGGCTGGAGCACTGCCTTCCTCCTCCCAGCGCCGGTGTGCGGCGCAGCTGTGGATGCTGCTCTGGCAGACCAGGCTAATGCCTGCAGGCTCTGGAAAGGTGTCACGGTTTCAGTTGGGATAGTGTTAACTTTCTCACTAGCAGCTGGTGTAGCGCTGTGTTTTGGATTTGGGATGGAAAATAGTGTTGGTAGTGCTCTGGTGTTTTTGGTTGTTGACAAGCGCTCAAGGTCTTTCCTGCTTCCCATACTGCCCCACCAACAAGTAGGCTGGGAGTCCACAAGAAGCAGAGAGGAGATGCAGCCAGGACAGCTGACCCCAAAAAGGGATATTCCATACCACATGATGTCATGCTCAGCATGTAAAGTTGAGGGAAGAAGAAGGAAGGAGGGAGTGTGCGGAGTGATTGCATTTGTGTTCCAAAGTGACTGTTACACGTGATGGAGCCCTGCTTTCCTGGAGATGCCTGAACACCTGCCTGCCAATGGGAAGTGGTGAATAAAATCCTTATTTCGTTTTGTTTGCATACACAGTCTTTGCTTTACTTATTAAACTATCTTTATCTCAACCCATGAGTTTTCTCACTTTTACCTTTCTCATTTTCTCTACTATCCGAACTGGGGAGAGTGAGCAAGCGGCTGCATGGTTCTAGATGCCACCTGGGGTTAAACCATGACAGAAGGGCAAAGAGCTCTTTGAAGACCAGGGAATGCTGCTTATAATCTCAACATTAAATTGTATTTAGGGTGTCACTAGAGCCTTGTCCCACAGCTTGGCCCCTTTGATTGCTGCAGTAGTACAAGCATAAAAAGTAAAAATACGATTCTGCCACAAAAGGAAACATGTCGTCCCTATTACAGCATGTCACCACCCTACAATGGCTTGTGACACAGAGGCATGATTACCTATTATCACTCTGGATAAAAACAATTTTCTTACGCGCAAAGTCTTATTATAGCTAAGCTGAGGTCCTCCTCTGGTTTACTCCATACTTCATAAGGATGAATTTTACTCTGAAAGTACTATATTCAGGTATGCAAGCAGACAAGTGTTGTAGTCCCTTGCAGTGCTCACATGTGCCCATGCTCCCTGCTACCCGCGCATATGCAGGGAGGAGAGTGAGGATATTCCAGATTTAGTGAGGTCTTGCACCACCAGAACAACTATTGTTTGTGGAAGGGGCAGGTTGGTGATCCTGGTTATCCATTTGTGGGTGTCACAAATAGTGTACTTCCTACATGAAGCAGGAAAGGCCTATGTTCATGTCCCATAAAGGGACCAAGATTTTGACTGGATCTAGCAAATCCTGAAACTTCTCCTGCTCTGATGGGAGATCACAATATTCCTCTGAGATGGTGACATTCCTTAAGAATGAGAAAAAGAATTTGGTCTCCTATTCCAGTCCAGCTCCTCCCAAGTTCAAGCCCTGAGCAAATAATAATAACACATCTGTCTTTGCAGTGGATGTACAAAAGTTTATGCTGCATGATTCACATGAAAGAGGAGAGAGGGTAGGAGTGAGATGGCCACTTCCCACTTCATATAAGACTTTGAAAATGTAGGGGACTGAATTAAAATAAAGCCTGTGGATCCCTGTAGGGGAAAAGTCCATCTTTCCTCCTTTAAGAAAAGGCATAGTGCTCAGCCTGCAAAATCTTCTCACTTGCACTTCAGGTTTAAGTCCCTTTGTATGTCACAGAGGAAATTCTTTCCCTTTATAATCTTCTTGCTGGCCCATAGGTAATTGAACAGCAGATCCACACACTAAACCCTTCAAAAGGAATTACAAGGATTACATATCTCATATTCACCTCATTTCACCCTTTGCAGATGTTGAATGCAAGGCATCAGTTTCTTCCTAATCCATATAAGTCAGATATGTGGAGTTTTCTGCCGAGACACCTTCCTCCTTTTCTGTCAAGACACCTTCCTCCTTTTCTGTCTTTGCCTAGCAACAGTTTAGGGAGAAAACCAGCTGAACTCAAAAAGTTATAGAAAACTTAACTTGAGAAGCAGATGTGGCTCTTCAGGAGGGAAAACTCAGTTCTGGAAGAAAGAAGAGAGGCAAAGTGGGAAATAGATACAGAAGTGAGACTTAGAGGATTTGGCTGGTG
This sequence comes from Larus michahellis, assembly GCF_964199755.1. Classification (NCBI taxonomy): domain Eukaryota; kingdom Metazoa; phylum Chordata; class Aves; order Charadriiformes; family Laridae; genus Larus; species Larus michahellis. Next base: position 36,705,038 of record NC_133898.1, read on the forward strand.
AGAGAAGATCCTGACATTCTCGTGAGAGAAGATCAGACCATAGGCTGATATACATTAGTCTGAATATTTTCTTAAATGGCCTAAAAGCCAGATAAACATGAATCTCTCCACTCATTGCCAACAAACATGGAGTAAAGGACAGAACGCGGTCACATTCTACAGGTATTAAATGGCTGCAGATGGAAGGGAGAGCACTGAATTTAATTAGTGAAGCCACTTCACGGAGACAAACTGAAAAAGACACTGATTTCATAAAAAAGGAAAGGAGTTTCCTGAATACACTAAGCCACTAGCCACACCACTAAGAAATTTGTCAATGCAGTTACCTAATGGATTACAAAGCCTGTTATCTCCTTAGAAACTGGAGAACACACAGTAGGACTAAAACTGGAAAATCTTTACCTAGATAAGAAAACATAGAAAATAAGGAACCTTTTGAAAGCAGCAACTTTCCCCTAAACCAGCTGCCAGGGAATTCATACACATAATTTAAAAGCTCAGCAAATGCAACTGAAATTGCATCTCTGTGGGACAATGTTGCAGGTTTGCTCTGCTCCAGAGTTTGCAGTAGCAAAGGAAAGCTTGCTGCTTTGAGACCTACTGAAAAGTCACAGCTTAGATGAAGTAGGTGGAGATGTGACCTTTTATAGGAACCAAACATGCCTGCCCCTGTGCCAAGGAGTACCAAAGGTGCATTCAGTGACCACAACGGTGGTGTAATGTGAATGGACAGAGCCTCCTAAAGATGCAGAAGGTCACATCTCTATCACAGAAGGGCACAGGGATTCCTGATTTGGTGGCATGTATCTCTGCTGAATTGCTAAGGCGATGGGAAGCCAGGTTTATGAGCCAACTGGCAGCAGTTCACCAGTGTGACCAGGCTGCTTTCAGGACCTGACCTGCCATATGCTGCATTATGCAGACAGCTTCTCAGATGGTTGTGTTTCAGGAATCCCTCCCTCCCTGATCTGAGAGGTTTGCAAGCTGAAGTCCTGCTCAAAAGGGATGTTGGAAACACACACCTGAGCTAGCAGTTGGTTATTTTCCCCAGCCTAAGCAGACCAGCACAGAGCTTTACCTGGACTTTGATGAACTCAGGTCAGCTTCAGTGATGGTGAGCTGATTCCTGAGCCTGTCTAGCTTTACCAGTGTATAAGACCTGTAACTACCAGAGTGACTGTATTCACCATTGGTGATGTCTAAATCAGTTAGGAAAATAGGTAGTACAGAAAGTAAAGAAAACACAGGCTTCTCAGAGCTAGGTCTCTTCTGAAATATGGATTTAGACTGCACAGTGGTTTAGAAGATTTTGGAATTGTTCTCTCATGAGCATTTTTTTCACCAGGGGAAGAACATAAGAGTATTTGTGTTGACCACTATTTTATTCTAATTCTGGTTTGCTTTTGTCTCATTTCTTTTTTTTTTTTTTTTTTTCCCCTGTAGTGTCATCCTGTCTTCACATTCTGTCCAGGAAAACTTTTGTTGTGCTTTACTTCCTGTGTTTGCAGGGAATAACTAAGCCTTTACTTCCATCCTGACAAATAGAGATCATAGCCTCTTTGCCCTCAATTTGTTGTGGTGCCATCAATTTCTCATTCATATAGCTGTTGTCATGCTACTACAATGGCTGATACTTGGGGAACAAACTGAGGAAGCAATAAAAACTCAGAGCCTGATCTTGAGGTCAAAGAGTGATCTTTCTTAGGAATAGGTGGTGTATAAACCTGGCACTAATGCAAAGGGCTTCATACCTCATACTCTGGTGTATGAAATTCTTCAACATGGGTCAACAAAGTTGCATCATAACAGAGGTGTCTGCAGGTGGAGAAAAGAGGAGTGATGTTGGTATGATCCCTGGCATGTCACACAGCTTGGAGGTCTGATAATTTCTACAGGTCAATTTTAAAATTGACCTGTAGAAATTCTTTGTACTGTGGCATAATCCTGCCATGTTGGAGCCAAGATGGGAACTTGGCACCACAATAGAAAATGGTCCAGATTCAAAAGGTAACCATTCTTTAGAGGCATTTTCTTCTCTAATTTACTGGCTTGGTGTGTTTTTGTATGGAACAGAGGGACTTCAAATCTCTAGCTAGCTGAGTGTTCTGCCTGCAGATAAGTGGATGGCTAGGTTAGTAGTTAACTAGTAGCTGGTTTTGAAAGCGTAATTGCAAGCTCAACAAAAGGCTGGATTTTCACATATTCCCGTGATTTTAATAAAACAAGTATACAGCATAGTGTTAGGAGCTGCAAAACTGCCTGTGTTGCTCATGCTCAGTGAAGTGCAAAGCTAAGAAATCATCACTTGTGCCCATAAGAGATCCTCATGGAGTTTTATTTTTCTATATTAGAAGGAATACGGGAAGCAGAGCAGAAGACAAGCTATCTGGGAAAAAAAAGACTGTATATGCTTCTGTTACTGTATCATGTTCATTTTAATGTCCCTAAACTTGAAGATGTGACACAGAATTATCTATGATCAGCAGTAGGCAAGAATTCATATTTCATGGTGTGCTTGTCTACCTGGATCCTTAGTTTTGCCATCTTTTGAGCTTAGAACAGCTCAGGGAAACAAGACAAGTGTGGCTGAAAGACAATTTGTACCTGTCCAAACTGACATTCAAGTTGGGGAGTACAGCGAAGGCATGACTTCTGTGGTCCCATGACCACACTCACAGTTTGTGACAGGCTATTTCCCTCCTTCACTCTGTCCCTACCTTCAGTGGCATGCCCTTTAAATGAAAGAGTTGAGGTGAACACAACAGTTCTGATGATGGAGGTGTCATGCAGCCCTGTGAATACAAGGAAAGCCCCTGTATATCCATGAAGGAAAAGTCCTTTTCATGCAGTGCAAAGAGACAGAAATAGGGTTAATGGTCTGAGCCAGTTGCCTGCATCTCTCTTTGGCGTATTTGGAGTCCTTCACCCTGACAGGAATAGGTTCTATGAGGAAACCGCATCTGGTTTCTGGTACAGAGAAGACCTTTATCCGTACAACCAGTCACCGGTCTCTGCTGGAAACATGTCATGCAGAACCCATCTGTGAGGAATATCAATGATAAAGGGAAAAAGAAATGAAAAGGTGCATCCACGTGATGCTTTCCTTGTCAGTCTCTGTGCTCCATGCTGGAAGTAACTGTCACTGAGGTGAGATTAAGGGCACTTGACAGCTGACATCCTGTTTGGACTTTGCAGTCATTGCACTTGTTACATCTGCAGCATCGTTACTTTACCCTTTAATGTCCATCTCATTCAATGCACTGGCCTGATATCCATGGTGCAACAGTTCAGTTCTGTCCCACCTGCCTTCACAGGTATGAGCTGGACACCCAGTCTGCATGTACCACCATTACCACCATCCATCTGCAGAACAAGAATTGGACCTTCTCTGCTTCTCTCTCTCTCTGTACTCCCAAGTGGGGAAAGGAGAGATGAGGGACTTTATGATCATGAAACATCCTTATATGTAGACAGAGAGAAGTAAATATAGATCTATGATTAAGGAACAATAGAAAAGTTACGATGTCAAGCACTGAGAAAACAGAAAATGTCAGCATCAGAAATGCTTATACAATCTTAATTTGCCCTGCATGTGAATATATATTATAGAGTCTTTTTTTCTTTCCAAGACTCTGGTTTAGCCAGTGTGCAGGTCAGTCATTGTTTTCTTGCTGAGCTACTAGTCAATACCTTCCCTTCCCCTCCCCTCATGGCTCAATGGGTAAGATAAGCCTTTCAATTACCACGTGCTGGTCAAATCTGAAGAACGAATTTACTGTTTCTCTCTCTTCAAGGGTTCTTACCACTCTCATTCCAGTGTTTCAAAAATGGTTAATGTGTACCCTGGTAAAGTGAGACACTACATTCTTGAGCAGTGAAAAATTTAACTCTGACAGTTAGCATCCATGCCCCAAATGTTAAACTCTATGTTTGACCCATTTCATGGTCAAAGGGATTCCAAAATACAACTTGTGCAATAGCAGCACCTTGCACAACATTGTAGGTAATAGGCTCTGGGATGGAGCGGATCTTCAGTAAGGTTCTGTTGACAATTTATTTAGCACATTGAAACCTGGTTTCCTCTCCTGTGGCTGTTCATGCTTGGCAAGCCTAAAGGGGTCAAAAGTTCCTGAATCTCATTACTTGGCGAGCGGGACTTGGGGAGGGGAAGGGAATGGAGTATTTCAGAGCAAACACCACTGGGAGCAAATTCCTAGTTCAGGTGGGATTCATTTTACTTATCTTCCACCCTCTGAATCCTAGGTAACTTGCTTAAGGTAATCTTTAGGCTCCCAGAGAGGGAGAAGTTAACCAACCACAAGTCATCCTCTCTCTGTTAAATGTTTTATGAAGATGGTTGCCCATTTGGAGGTACCCATCATTATCTGTTGACTATAGGGAAAACTTTGAGATTAGATGAGATGTATAACGTTCAGATAGCTCAAATCTGGGGAGAGAAATCTCTCCTAAGGGCCTGCTTCAGTGTTATGTTTTCCATTCAAAGGACTAGGACATGCTTAATCTAACGGTTTCATCGCATTCAACCTTTACTTGTATAACACCCAGCCTTTACTCAGATGGGAGGAATGAATCAGCCTTACTGGAACCTGAAACTTTCTATTATGCATCAGCATAGTATAGGTCACAAAACACTTTTTATTGGATGGCTAAAGGTCATTAACTGTATTGATGACGGGGAAAGAGAAAGGTGAAAAGCTATGCACACCGATGCTGCAGCAACTTTAGGTCAATGGTAACTCCATCAGACTGTGTTACTGCCCTGTATAACTAGAAAAAATAAATATACAGTCATATGTATATCTGTCTGCATTCTGCTGTCAGTAACAACAAAGGAATGAGTCTGTTTTACCCTTCATCCCCAGCTTTATTTCATACGCATATACTTGTGGTACACAGATTTGTTACCCTTCAGGCTGACAATGAAAATACTAAAAACTCAGGAGAAAATCACCTGGAGAACAATGCAAATCTTCACACAAAGAATAGCCTGTGTTGTGCCTGACAGTCCCTCCTTTTTCTGTATCCTGACAGATGAATATGGTGTAGCATAAAAGTTGGGAACTGAAAATGAAAGCAAGAGGAAGACAGAGAGGAAGAAGAATGGTCCAAAAGAAAAAAAAAAAAAGTGATTGATAATATAATTTGGTAACATTACAGTGTTCATAGGAAAGAGCTCTTGGAATTGAAATTAATGACTTCAGAGCTGCATAATTTCAATATGTGAAAATAGAGCTGCCTTGAAAAGGAAAGCTAAAGCCAAATTATATACCCAAAGTCTGTTTGTGGGAGAACATTTTTTTATTCCAGATTGGGTGGTCATAAGTCTCCAAGATTAGTGAACTCTAGCAGGGTTGGAAGGCATCAACAGTGATGTTAAAAGAGCTGCTGTCAAGTGTTTTCTATAGATTTTAATTTCTTTTTCTTACCTCTGACTATCTATAATAACCCTTTTGAAGTTCAAGAACACAACACTTCCCTGCTGGGATTATTCTCAACCATGTAGCACACACAGCTGATCTCCTTTTCCCTCATCCCCATCATGACTCATTCATCACATCAGAGAGCCTGGAATGTCTCTCAGTTTATGTTCCTTCCTTCTGAACACAGGATTATTACTGAAGATGAGAGCAGAGACACAGTAAGAGGCAGAAACAGCCCTACAGAGCTGAACATCCCCAAAAGAGAGAGCAACAAAGAGCAGGGAGCTGCTCTCAGCCAAGTTCAGTGCTCATTCAGAGAACTCTGCTGTATTATTGGTTCTGTCATAGACTTTGTGCGCTCTTGGTCACCTAACCTCTTGGTGTCTCCGCTTCCTCCTGTAACATAGCATGGTCCTTAATAATAATAACGATGATAATTTATGACAGCGCTGGAGTCTGAACAGAGCAATGTTTTTCTACTATTGTAACTGGGGACCCTCTGTATAGAGAAGGGTGCGAATAGCAGACACTAGAGCTGTTTCAATGCCACCAACAGCAATTATCTGTGGGGTTTTTTTACTTCCTAAATGAATTGATATAGGTTGCATGCACAACCCTTTCAGGATTATTGTCAGCAAAGAGCAATAAGGTAGAGTTTTAATTGTATATTCACTCACTTAAAAGAGGTTTGAAGCTTCTGTGCTCTTGCACCTGGGGAAAGTGAATTTTAAATTCACCTTCTGGAAGCATTTGTATTGGATAACTAAGGCTTACACTTCTGCAACTGGGGAATAGAAATACTACCACTAATCATGGTGTAACTGCATGGCTCTCTTGTGAATAGCGAGCTGCCGATAAAAGCAGTCTTGGAAAAATGTCATCAAATGATTTTGAATAACAAACTCTTCTGAAGCAATCACAATCTGCTAGTGGCTGTCTCTACAAAGCATAGAGAGAAGACCATCAGGCAAGTTATTTACTAGCAATTATTCATCCAGATTTACCGAGAAATGATGTTCTCAGAAAATGGAGTTCAGCATAACAAGAGCTTTCATTTTATGATTTAATTTATCCCTGTGTACTGCCATTTCTTGCACCTTCTCCTCACTTCAGAAATCCTTAACCATAGGATTTGGTTAGAAATCTTTACTTTGAAGTAATTAGTAGTAGCACCTGTATAGACCTTAAAGTCCCAAAAGTAGTCTTTGTCTGCAGCAGATGAGGTATATACTTATTTTGGATGACAGTCCCAGCTCTGATCTCCCTGATTAGAATGGGACTAATGAACTTACACTGCAAAAAGAGGAAGGCTGTCATATTTGTTTTGCTATTTCCAGTCCAAGGCTCACAAACAGCTAAAATATCTGCAGAAAAAACCCAGAGAAAGCAAGGAATGGCATTCAGATATCCTGCAGCTGACACCGACACCTTAGTTACGGAACAATATATGTGCTTCCTTAGAAACTGAAAATAAAACCAGAAGAGAGAAAAGACACTCCCGGATCTTCTCCCACTCTTCTTCTCTAACTAGCATATGGATCACGGCACTCTGTGTGCAGAGAACTGTTTGTTACAAAAAATATGACCTAACAGAGATTCATCTTATAGAACATTGTTTGCCCAGACACTCCTCCCTCAAAGTACTGGCAGAATTAAAGGAAAAAATGGTATTGGAAGGGAGAGAACAATGAAGAGGTTGTAGTAAAGAACAAAAGGGAAGTTGTCAGCGGTGATTTGCAGTGAGAGGAGGGAATCAAGTTAGTTAAGAGAGATAGCAAGGCTGTTCTCTCACTGACTTCTCAGAGACATGCAAACACAGTGCTCAGGGGCATAAGGAATCACGACCGGAGAGCAGGAATCTCTGAAAACAAAACTTTATGCACTGGGAGTGGATTTGAGTTTTGTCATCTGCATTATATTACACTTGTCCCTTAACAAGCACAATGAGACAGGATGCTCCCAGCAAACAACTGCAGCTGTTCCAGAGGTTTTCAGGTTTCTGTGGTGTTTCCTTCCTCCCTTCTGGAGCTACAGGTTGCCTGGGGCGCTGAGCATGAATTTGTCGGGTCAGAGAAGATGCTGGTCCGCATGCGCTTCCCTGATCATTAGAGCCAGCCTGACGATCTGCAGCGAGTGCCAGCTTCCTGCTGCACCGCATCCGTGTGCTTGTTAGTATTTCATTTTGGAGCCCGAGAACATTTCAGAGGCTCCTTGTTTGAGCAGTGAGGATCATAAAAGGTACACATCAAAACAAGAAATGGACAGGGGCAATCGTCTGCCCCTGGTGACTGGACATCCTTGTCACCTGAAAGAGTTCTTGCAGCCTGTTAGTTCCTAAGACTAAGTTGATATTATAGTTATTAATTATTATAAGGAATATCCTGCTGACCAACTAAATGCTCTCCTGTAGGCACTTTGGAAATGCAGCTGATTAATGCATCGCTGCTGATTGGTGCTCCTGGGGGCAACAGGGTTCTGCTTCATTTCCAGATCACGGCTGTATGTGACTGAGAAGTGTGGCTGCTTCCAAGCTGAGCGTTTGTAGCCATCCATGGGTTGTCTACTGTAAGCTGAAGATGTTGATATAAGTGCAGTTGTGATGGTGCCTAAATAAAGTCATCAGGTGGAAAAAAGATTGTCACTGGTGAGTTTTCCATGCGCTTACAAGGACTTGAAACTGCTGTGGTGAAGTGGGACTGTTTTCAGAGATGTGTTAAAACTCAGTGTATCTGCTCTGAATATTATTTTACTATTAAAGCCAAATCATTGCAACTGTTAATTCAGTATATCTAGCAGAGATATTGGAGGGGGAGAGGACTCCTCTGTGCTATTTGAATCATGATCTGTGTACAGCCTTGGGAGCTCTTGCTGGTGAAGCTGGTGAAGAGTTTGCAGTCAGAAGGCATAGAATCATGGAACGGTTTGGGTTGGAAGGACCTTCAAAGGTCATCTAGTTCCAACCCCCCTGCCATGGGCAGGGACACCTCCCACTAGACCAGGCTGCTCAAAGCCTCATCCAGCCTGGCCTTGAACACTTCCAGGAATAAGGCATCTACAACTTCTCTGGGCAACCTGTTCCAGTGTCTCATCACCCTTACAGTAAAGAATTTCTTCCTAATAGCTAATGTAAATCTACCCTCTTTCAGTTTAAAACTGTTACCCCTTGTCCTACCACTACATACCCTTGTAAAAAGTTCCTCCCCATCTTTCCTGTAAGCCCCCTTTAGGTACTGGAAGGCTGATAATGATCTCCCTGGATCCTTCTCTTCTCCAGGCTGAAGAACCCCAACTCTCTCGGCCTGCCCCCATAGGAGAAGTGCTCCAGCCCTCTGATCATCTTTGTGGCCCTCCTCTGGACTCGATCCAACAGGTCCATGTCATTCTTACATTGAAGGTCCCAGAGTAGGACACAGTACTCCAGGTGGGGTCTCACGAGAGCAGAGAAAAGGGGCAGAATTACCTCCCTCGATCTGCTGGTCATGCAGTCCCACAACATTTGTAAAATTAACAGTTGAAATAAAGAAAAAAGTTACAATCCCTGAAGTCTCTGTGCCCCATATCCCCTGAGTTGTGCAATACCCTCTGTGTTGGTAGCCACTGTCAGCTGTGACCCAGCTGGGAATATCTTCATTAGAAGTTCTCTGCTCGGTGCCCTGCTTACACGTGGAATGGGAAAGTCCCTCCTGTGATATGCTGGGTTTGGCCGTGATAGAGTTAATTTCTTCACGATAGCTATGATAGAGCTATGTTTTGGGTTTCTGCTGGAAACAGTGCTGATAATAGAGGGATGTGTTTGTTACTGCTGAGCAGTGCTTGCACGGAGTCAAGGCCTTTTCTGCTTCTCATAGTGCCCCACCAGTGAGTAGGCTGGAGGTGCACAAGAATTTGGGAGGGGACACAGCCAGGACAGCTGATCCCAGCTGGCCAAAGGGATATTCTACACCATGTGATGTCATGCTCAGCATATAAAGTTGGGGGAAGAAGGGAGGGCAGGGGGGAAATGACATGTTTGGAGTGGTTGCATCTGTATTCCCAAGTAACCATTATGCGTGGAGCCTTGCATTCCCGGAGATGGCTGAACACCTGCCTGCCCATGGGAAGTGTTGAATTAATTCCTTGTTTTGTTTTGCTTGTGCACGCAGCTTTTGCTTTACCTATTATACTGTCTATATCTCAACCCACGAGTTTTCTCACTTTTACTCTTCTGATTCTCTCCCCCGTCCCATATGGGGGAGCAAGCGAGTGGCTGTGTGGTGATCAGTTGCTGTCTGGGGTTAAACCGCAACACCTGGGGAAGTTCAGCTCTCCCATTAGGAAAGACTTATGAGGCAGGAAAAGGAAATGTTGCTCTTATCCCAGTGTTGTTCTTTGACTGAAACAGGGCGCAAGTAGAAATTATCTGTATCTGCATGCCAATGTCCATTAAGCCACTGTGTTTTTAAGCTCATTATAGCTGCACCATAAATATTCTGCAGCACTTTCAGTAGAGGATTATTTTGGGCCTGGCGGAGTTCTTCTAAGGCTTTCCTTTCCTCTCCATTTCCTGAGCTCTCGGCTGGGCTCTGAGTTTACCACAGAAGGCTTGCAATCTGCAGCTGTCACAATAACTTTTGTATTGTCTGCAAATACCCATCTCCTTCATATCCCTCCTGCCAGCCAACTGCCTGCTGTGTGTGCTTTATGGATATTTCTATGTTTTCCTCCTGCTCTGCTTAGCAAACATGTTTGTCCTGGCCCATATTAACAATTGCTGTGCTGAATAGCTATAATGAAAGACATGGAGAGAAAGGCATTCAGTTCTTCTTTGGGAAACCTGTGGCTTAACTGCTCATTGCTGGAATTTCCAGGTCGTTATTGGTAGCTACGAAAGTGCAGGAAGAAAATGCAAAGGGCTAGCCTGTGTTACTGTCTGCAGGTCTTTCCCAGATAACACAGCCGAGGCTGGCTGGGAAGGCACAGGAGAGCATTGTGTCTCAGTGTCTGTCCTTAGGCAGCATAACAGCTAGCCAGAGCATGGCAACATAACGAGTCTGGCTCTCCCTGGACCTCTCTGCCTTGCAGATGGCTGGATGTCCTGCTAGGCAGGACACCTCCACCTCTCAGTACTCCCCACAGAGAGCTGTAAGGAACTGCAAAGCATGTGCTCTTGGGAAGACTTGTTTTCCCCATAGTTTTCCTCCTGAAGGTATCGGATTCTTCTCCCTCATGCCCCCAGCAACTCGTGTTAAGAGCAAAAAGGGAAGCATACACAATTGTCTAGGCTAAGGGAAGGCAATGCAAAAGGGACACCAGAGAATCCAACGGGGGTGGAGGGGAGAATAAAGGCACATCAGCAGAAGAAAGTAGGGATGTATTAAAACAGGGTTTTTTTAAGGAAAGAAGAATGTATGAAGGATAGCTGAGAATGAAGGGTCCTGTAGGAAGGAAGGGAGCTGTGTGTGAATGAAGAACATTCATGGGTGAAGGAAGAGGGTGCAAAGTGTAAGGAGTGGAGACAGTAAAGGAGGGAGGTAGGAGGTGGGTGTTGCATACAAAGGGTGAGTGTTGGAGTGTCCTGTGGAGCTGGGATGAGAGAAGCCATGGCAAGCAGAGAAGTAATAGGTAAGGGCTGTCCATGTGTGTGTATGACCCAGCTGCAATAACAGAATGTGTCTCGAAGTGCTCTGTCTACCTTCTATGACAAAAGAAAGGTCTGGGGAAACAAAAATAATTTAAAAAACCTAGATATAAAAAGAACCTGGCAGTTGGAGTAGGTCATGCTTGTGGGTTTGACAGAGCTTGAAAGAAAACATGGCCTCAATAATGTTATTAACCAGCCCATGCCGAAACTCGCTGCAGATGGTGATGCATGTTGAGCTGAAAGAGCTATGCTCAGCTGCAAGCTGCTGGCCCAGGTCAATGTTACCTGATTCTGCCAGTCCTGTTGCCAAAACAGAGCCTGGCCTGGGGACTGTCTGGGTCCGAGTGCTGCATGGGCAGCGAGAGAGCACAGGGGGATGCTGGAGCAGGCTCCATGCTCTGTTTCTGCAGTCTTAGGAGCCTGTGCTGTAGCTCACCTGGCAGAAGGCAGAGAAAGTGCCTGCTCTCTGCCAACAGCTCAAGGTGCTTGCATTTGAGACCTTGCCTGCTCATCTCACAAGAGGACATGTTGTTTTCTTTGGCCTCCATCAGCCTTCTGCTTATTGGGGAACTGAAATAAAATATCTTTTAAAAGGGGATTTTTTTAAAGAAAGGAAAGGCAATATCATTGTCACACAGGAACCCTGCATTTTGACATGGCTGCCTGTATCTGGCATCTACATTTTCATACATAATGTTTAACTGGAAAACTAACCTGGGATTTAGGATCTCTTTTGGCACCGTTCAGTTTATGTAGCATGAGTATAGGGATGATTCGTATGTGCTTGGGAAGCAAGCATCCATAAAGATTCACACTGCAACTATGAGGGCAATCAAACACACAAATGGATAAATTCCCTTGAATGGCCACACTCAAAGGCCTTCCCTGACCCCCTCATTAGGAGCTAATCTACTTCACTGGCAGGATGGGGAAGTGCTTAGAAGAGACATTATTCTTCCTCCCTTTTCTAAGCGCCCTTTGCCTTCTCTGTCTTTACTGCTTCTAACCTTGCCTGCTGTAGGTCACTTCCGCTGCATCTATTGCCCTGCCTTGACTGCATTTTTAGGCTCCGCTGGTCGTTTTCTCTTGCAGCCTTGCCAACAATTCCTCATTTGGTATGCAAACACTTACACTCCCCTCACAAGGAGCCAAAAAACATCTTCTAAATGTTGAATTCTATCACAACACCCAGATTATTAAGATACAAATACCTCCCTGGTATAAGTGGAGAAGAAAATAACAGAGGAGCAAAGTTGCATGTTGGCACCTTAGGAAACACACTCACACACGTGCTATTGCAGCATGCCGTAGGGAAACCTCTGACTCTTGCTGTGCTGGTGCTTCCCAGAGAGAGCTTTACTTTTGAATCAAATCGATCTTCCCTGCTCCTGAGCCTTTGAAAATTGTGTGAAAAAAACGTGTTCTGCCCGTTCACCCATGGTAGAAAAAAGGAAGGCAGGTGCTTAATGAGTGTTAATAAGTAACACTTCATTTCCATGGTAACAGTTAAGCCATTAGGCAAAGACATTTCAGCAAAGACAGATGCCCCTCTGAAGCAGAAAGGTGCAGTGAAGAGGCATTTCACCTAACTATAAGGACTTATCCAAGGCATGTCCTTTGGGAGTTTCCTTGCCCAAAACTCCCTCAAGAGCCAAAGCGAAATAGAAGGATCTCCAGAGAAGATTCAATGCAACTAAGGTGTAGGTCACTCCATGAAAACTCTGTCACTCTCTCTCTAGTGGCTGCAGACAGAGGGAGGGATCCCATAGACTATCCTCACTGCACATTAGCTGGGGTGCGTCCCAGCTGAGTAGGTTCTGTCTTTACCTGGCATTCATCACCCATAATTTTTTGGGGTGGTGGTGCACTCTCACAGCATCCTGTTGGGTGATTATCATGCTTTTGCCTCCAAAGGGAAGTCTTAATAGCTCTTTCTTTTTTTTTTGTCCCCATAGGCATAGTCAGTGCTTAGGAAGGACAAATACCTGTGCCCTGCCCAGGGTAGGTGCTTGATGAAGAGTATATGACTCCTAAAGACATCTATCAGAAGAGCTAAGCCAATCTAATGAGGAGGTAACCAATGTAAGCACCAGTAAACAGAGAAGGTAAGTAGTACTCTTGAGCTATTGTTTTATCCCATCACTGTTTCTGGGATGAGGGAACTTTGTGCTGTCCTTCAAGTTGGGCTGGGTCTTAGGGACTCAGTATGACCTTCCATGAGTTCACGGATATGCCTCATGCATTTCTTTCAGGAAGATTTTTGGAAATGTTATTGCATTCGTTTTGGTTTTGCAATCAAGCTTTGAGAGAATAGTAAACTGCTTGAAGTGATGGCTCTGACTTCCCAGAGGTACTATGCTGTCATGTCTGATGCCCCTCTGAGACTTTAGGTGACTTAAATGTGTCACAGGACCCTGCCACTCTTTTCAGAGGCTTGTCACTTCAGCGTGGGATAGAAGTGGAGGCAGAAACTTAAAATGTTTAAGAATGATGCACTGCAGTCTCTTACTGTCTGTGTTTCTAATCCTTGAACTGTATGCAAACTCCTCTTCAAAGCCTGGGTTTCCAGCACAGAGCAAGATCCCTCTCAGTGCTGTATCATGGAAGACTTGTTCTTTTAAAGGATCTTGGAAGAGTGACAAGGTTTATTTATTGGAGTATGTATTGATGTGGCTCTTTTGGCAAATACAAGATTTTGGATTTCCAGTCCTTTACACATTCTCTAACAGATATTCCTGATGTGGCTTCCCAAGTACTTTCAGGCTTAGGGTCTAAATACTAAAATAGTAATAATTTATTTGTTTAGTTTATTGGTCAGATAGTATCAGCTGAGAGGTTAAGAACAAAATGGGGTTCATAGTCCACCCAGCTTCCTATGCTTCTAGTCCTTCGTACTCCAGAGCCTGGGCTTCTCTGAGTTTTGTGTGTTCATGCGCCACAAAAACTGCAGTTACCTGTGCTCTTAATAGCTGCACTCCTATATTGTACCAACAGTGTGCAAAGGATCTGATAAACAGTTAGAAAGATACATGGGCCAGATATAGCTCTCATTAATTGGAGTGAAAAAAATGAAGTAACTTAGTTTGTTGCAATAAAACTTTCTCACTTGTGAACCCAAAATCCTGCCTTTGTTTTTTTCTTTTTTTTTCCTGTCCCTTCCCCTCCCCTTGCTGTCCCTAGACTGTATGACTCTTCAGCAGAGTATTTCAACTACCTCTTACAAGTAATGCATTCAGATTACAATTTTCTTAGAGAGGAAAGATGAAAATATATGGTGTGTCAAATCATATATTTTATCTGTCATTTAAACTGTACAATTTTGTAATATCCTTTTATATTTTATAACATTATCATGCATTTTAGATACTGTGCCACATATTTCAGACACCTGCTGTCTGTGATGTATTATGCCAGATCGACTCATGCTGTAACAACTTTGCAGTTATTTTTACCATCTTGTAAGACGATGGAAGCTTGCAGCCCTTGGCTGTTGCTTGACTTGCCTTGTGTTACCTGGTAGAAGCCATGGGAATAAACAAATGGTCTTTTCCATAACCACGTGGCTAGAAAGAGAAACAGGAGGTGACCTGAATCAGAAAGAGGTGATGCATCTGAAATAGTGCCATATTCCGGTTCTCAGTTGTCAAGTATCCCAAACCAGACACCTTGTGACTAGTGTGCACCCTGTGCACCACAAAGCAGTAATACCCTCTTGGGCTGATTCAGCACAATTTTCTGGGAACTCAATTTGGCCCATAAGCCCTCTATCGTTCCTCTGCGAGAACAGGTGGGTGGCGTAGGGAGAGATGCTCACAGGAAGCAGGTCTAGGACTTGCGCTGAATGCTGGACTCTCAGTCCATGTGGAGTGAGGACGGTCTGATTTCTACAGCGAACTACATGTGCATTTCACAGTCAAGTTGGGCTGTTGATGGTGGAAGCTAATATTTGTACAGGGCATGTAGCAAAGTTGATTGGCAGTGTTTTAAGCCCACTCTGCACAAGTGAAAGTGGTCTGGCAGAGTAGAAGGCAAAGGGGAACGGATGTGAAAGGACATCTGATTGCCTTGCCTGGTGGTAGCCTTACTAGGAAATGGGGTAGCTTACCATCTCCTGAGTGTTCGTCTCTGTTGGCCAGTAGGAAGGGCAGAGCTCTGGTGCTGGATGAGACCCCAGAGAGATGCGGGATGATTGTACCTGTGCTCTGCAGGGAGGCACAAGACTGAAAGTTCCTCATGTCTGTAGCTTTATTTCTAGCCAGACAAATGATAATGCTGGTCTGGCCTTTTGCATATTGATCAATGTCTCCTGGTAACTTGAAATATTCATGTCTTTTAAGATTAATTGCCACAGGGAGATGTAGACAGTTTGAGACACAATAAACAGCAATTTGGCCCTTTCTCTAGGCAATTCTGAAATGCTTCTAAAGTCCTAAAACTCAATTTAAGTTTCCTTTGTTTTGAAGCAAGCTTCTTCCTAATTTCATCCAGTTGGAAACACCAAGAAGAAAATGCAAGATTAGGCATTTTTGACAAATGAAAGTTCAAGAAGTACCCAGAATTCATTGAAAGAACAAGTTGCTGTAACGTTCCTGGCCAATCTCCCATCTCAAGAGATGAATCAACACCATGGCTTTGGGATACTTCATTAGCTCAGTTGTACCACTGACATGCTTGTCCATCTCGAATTTAAACCTGGATATAATAGGTACAGATGATTCTGTTTTCCTGTTTAAAAATAGCATGTAACACATTGCTGGGTTGACTTTAGCCATGGAGATATCAGAAGTTGTCATTTCCATTTTGTTCTTTTTAGAGAATAATGGTAGTGGATAGGGACATGTGATTTCAGGGCCCCACAGTAACACAGCTCTGGAGATAAGATACCAGGAATGCTGATAGAGCAAGCACAGCTCAAGGGATAACGGGATGAGCAGTTTCTGCCAATCTGTTTCCATACCTCAGACAAATCTTGGCCCCACTCTGAGATGCTTTCTAGTGGAACAAACAGCTTTTCTAGGAAAGACTGAACAAATCACCTGACCGCTTCATGTGAATGGGTTGCAGTATGTTAAGAGCCTTCAACAACTTTTCATTTCATCTGGACTGTGAGAAAATTCTCTCTCTCTTCCCCACTCCATTGGTCAACTCATGCACCACAGCTGACTCTGGACTCCTTTCCTGTCCAAAAAGAACTTTTTTCTTCCTTGTGACATTTTGCAGACTGCTGCATTCTTCTTTGCAAGATGCAAGTTCATACTTAGACTATTATTCACCCAGCTGAAAAATGAGAATTCAAATTGGAAGTGTTTAGTCGATTTCTAAATGTGTGCCCTGGAGGAGGTTCTCCATTTAGTGAAATCTGCCAGAAAGTAAAACGACTCAGAGACTCCTATATAGTCTCTGTGGGCAGGTGGGCTTTAGACAGCATGAAGATTAATCTGCAACACCTAATGTGATGATGCTTTTTTTATTATATCCAAAGTAATTTTTTGAAACAGCTCCAGAATTTTACTTTCAAAGAAAATATAGCTTAATTTAAAATTGAAATCGATGAAGTCTAAGTGTATCTGGGGAATAGATACCAGTACACATCTAGTCTTCCAATATAGATTATTTCATGCTGTTTAGGCTGGCTAAATAAAAGAGCATGTAAATATCTCCATAACATGTAAATATACATGTTATGGATATATATTGCACAAAGGAAGAAAAGAAAAAAAAAAACAGTGTTTGAACAGGCAAATTCCTGAAATAAAAATCAAGCTTTCAGCATGTGAGTAAGATACTGGTATCTCTGGGAAAGGGTTGGGATAGTAAAACACCTCTGTCTGTCTGTTCGTTCTTTTTCACAGGCACTCGTCTTGCAACATCAGATGCCAAGTTTTACTGGCTATCCTGTATGAAGACAGACATTTTACGATGAGAAGTAAGTTGACAGACTTTATAGCTGATGTTTGTAAAACTACAAAATGAGCGTGTCATTATAATCACTTCATCGCTGGACCAGTGGCAATTCAAGGAAGGTGTAATGAGGTAGCGTTAGTGCTGTTCTTCTAGTGGGATCTGAGGCTGTGATACTAAATGGAGAGGGAAGTGGTGGGGTAAAGGGCTCTCACCTGCTGCTGAGTAATAAGTGGTACCAATATATGAAATTGCTCATATGCAACTCTTGTGTCATCGCTGCAAAAGGGAGTCTGTACACCCCAGCCTACCGTGCCCGGCTGCTGAGGGGAACAAGATCCAGTGGGAATGTCCAAGGTGTGGGGAAATTACACCCTGCAGGGATGGCTTTGGTGTGGAGGGCAGGGAGATGAGCTCATCGCTGCTTGTGGAGCCCTTAGTCTTGTTTTCCCCCTTCAGTGATCTCTTCCGATATAACTCTGTTTTGGGGTACACTCTGATTAGATGGCTTCATTGTTGTTTTTTTTTTTACAAGTGCCTTTTGAAATTTATTAAGTGAGTGGTAACAGGAAATTAGACGAGTTTTATGTTCCAACACAAGCTGAGGCAAGATACTAATTTGACAGCTGGGCTCTGCCTCTATTGAGTTTAAATTCCAAGTGCAAGTGCTACACTTCGGGGCAGGGTACAGGGCACAGATGCTGAACCTCTGTTAACATGAAAAACTGTGCTCAGCCTTGACTGTGAAGTGACAGTTGACAACCTTGTCCTCATGATAATAACGCAGACCCTGCAAGCAAACACCCCTGAATTCTGGGTCGGATGCATTTAGCTTTGTGTATCCGAACGTTTGCTCTGCTGGACTGGGATCTGTGACAGTTTTTCATCTGTTCGGATTTCCAGACTGTTACTTAGTAAACGAAAATCTTGCCGTGTCCCAAATGATGGTGAAAGTCTGGGTCTTGGACTGCTTTCTGCTCAAAGGTTTTCATCAGTTTCAAGTCTCCTCTCCCCCATGTCAACAAACTTTAGGCATTAAGCCTTCCTGGTGGTCTGAGGGGAAAGATGGACACCTCTCAGAGGCTGCGCAGCATGTGTGACTTTAACATTAAGCTGAAGGGAGATTAAAGTGTCTGTCTTTGGCTTGGTTGTAAAAGGGGCAGACGCAATTGCCTAGGATGGAGAGAGCAGACCTTGGGCAGCTGAGATGCACAACTGCCCATCCCCCTGGAGCAGTTATTGCTTTGCTAGGTTCTGTCTTCTGCTCCACCCTAACCCTAATTTCTGGCCCAGGCTGAGACTAAGAAAGATCCCCACCTCTGGTCCACACCAGAAACTTTCTCTCAGCATTGATCTCTTTGCTGCTCCAACTTGCCTTTGGCTGCCCCGTTCCCTACTCCAATGGGTAGGCCATTGAATATCATTCAACTTTTCTGTGGAAAATAACAGTCCTCATGGGCTTATTCTCCTGTCCCTTGTGTTAGTGAGGTATAACTCTGCTGAAATCCACTTGGTTGCACTGAGATGACCAGCCCGGTCCTTAAATGAAAATAAGGACATTTTCGTTTTATAGGAAGGGTTAATAAGGATCTGAAAATGTTGTTTAGGTATCTGGCATTGTGTGGACGTGTAGCCGTTGGCCTTACAAATCTGGGATGTAGGCAGCTGTCTGTGGAGTCTTTCCCTTACCTTTTCTCTCAAAAGCAGGGAATTGTCAGTGTGCTCTGCAGGGATTTCCCTCCATGAATGCAGCCTCCATCTGTTCAGTGATACCAGCTCTCTAAGACTTCTCTGCTGCTGGGGCAGCATAAGAGGAGTTGACTCTCAAGCATCGTTGTAGTTACTTGTTTGAGTAAGTACCGTTCATGTGAGCAATGGTAATAAAGTTGTCCCTAATTCTTTAAGGGCCTTTCTGTGAATTAAAGCCAAAAGTGGACCATAAGAGCTGAAATCTGGAGATAAATAATTTTGGCTTTTCCCATAGACTGTGTTTTACCGGATCATTCCTTCAACACCCCTAGTTTCAGCTTTTGCCATTTGTCAATGCACATGCCCAGCAGCAGCACTTGAAATAAATTTACAGCCATCCTTCCTAAATGGCTGTCTGTCATCACAGAAGATAGCTTGCAGGACCTAGATCCCTGTGGTGCTTTGTCTGGCTCTGTTCTTGTTACAGTAAACATTAAAGGATTTCAGACTAGCAGATTTTACAATTTACACAAATTCTAGGAGATTAAAAAATAAAACCATTGTATGAACCCTCTCTCCTGCAATTGATGTGGCAATTGCATTCCGCATTAGAAGAAAAGAAGGAGGGGGAAAAAAAAAATCTGCAGAGCTGTACTAAGGAAATCCAAACATACAAGTTTCCAAACAGCAATTAAGAAGACAAAAATAGAGAGCTAGTGGTTTCCCAGCTGTCAAATACTAAATACTATCCAGGGGTTATTGACTATCTGATTAGAATGAAATGGAGCTGAAATGCAATTGATTCAGGAATAAACAATGCATCTATTTAGGGTGATGGCCACAGAAAGCGTAAGTGGTGAAAGAGTCCCCGGTCAATTTATCAGGGGTTTCTACAGCAGTTGCTCATATATATTCAGTATCTTCTCTCAGAATACACCTTCTCTCTACTCTGTACAAAAATGCAGCTTCCTACTCAATCTTTCTGAAATTGAAAAAGGCCCTGTACACATCACAGAAAGGCACTCATCTTGTGTCCACCAAGGACTCTAGTTAGAGCAAGGAAAATAGCGTTAGCCTTAAAGCTAATTTGCTTACTTTCTCTGTAGCTCTTGGACTACTGGCTAAGGCAGTATTTTCTTGCTCCATGAACATTCAGTATATGTACCTTCACATAATTTCCTTTCCTTCCTTGTAAACAATCTGAAAGAACAGAAGGAATTTAAGGGTCCATGAAAAACACTTCTTCCTTGCAACTCCTGTTCCTTCTAGTTTGGAAGACAGATTTTCTTGGCTTATCCACGTAAGACTCCAGAGTCCTCTTCCCTCTGTTCACAAGACTATCTTCGTCCTCTATGGAGGCTTATGGCCTCCACTTCACGGCCTGCTTATGCTGCTCTTATAACCCTTGTGCCAATACCCTGGACTTGTGCAGCTGAGGGAGCAGCCAAGCCAGCTCACAGGTCCCACAGGAAAATAATGGCACCAAAGCATGTTTTCAGTTGCATCAGCTGAGGACTATCTTTTTCAGCATCAGTGACTGGCTTAAGCCATTTAAGTAACTACAACATAAAACTTCCAGGAACATCATCGCTACCTGATTTTCCTGAGAAGCATGCAGTCTCTAAGTGGTGTAGGTGTATTGAGCTTTATTTAGTAGCAAGAGATTTGATTGCCCTATATTTTCCCTATCTGGTTTCATCAGGAGCAGGTCTCCTACTTTAAGCTTTGCATCTATCAAGCTGCAATTGGACAGTTAAAGAAGACAAAGGTCTCTTGGTGAGGTATTTCTCAGCTTTACATGGCCACTTGTATATTTATTTTTAAATTGATTGATATTCTCATCCGCTGGCCCATAAGCTCCTGGGCTTAGTTTATGCTAATGACTGACAAGTTTTGCAATTCATCAAGAGCTAAGAACAGACTGTATGTGGTGAGGAGTTCTGCTAGCAATCTGTATTACTCTCTCCCCAGTCTGTTTTCTTTTTGGGTAGGGAAGAATTGGAAAATTTATGCTTAAAATCTTAGCAGTAGTTTAGAAAGGGCCCTGTGTTACCATTGTTGTTACTATTTTCTTCCAGAAAAACAAAATGGAAAAAAAGATGCTTTTTACCTCATATACCTTGACCTGTTGGGTTGTCATATGAGTGAAAAGTAAGAATCTTAAAACACATAACAAGATTTAGCTTTGCCCATACAAAAAATCAAACACTGATTGATTGATTGATAACACACTGATTTAGAAAAGGGCATCATAGCAAGTGGCTAGCTGGGTAATTTGCTAGTTGGTAAAAAAATCAAATGTAATCTATCCATAGGTAGTAAAATACAGAAAACTGAAGCGAGGCCTTGGGTTTACTACCCTTTGTGGCATTAAGGAGGTTAAGATAAGTTTAGAGGGTGAACTGTACAGAAAAGTAGAGGATTATTTTAATCTAACGTAGGGAGGTATATGGATATTAAACACCTAAGATAAAATTAATGTACATATACAGATTTATTTTATATTTTATTATTTTTTTATTTTTTGCAGGGAGGTTAATTAACCACTGAAAGAATTTATACAGGTCTGTGATGTAATCAGTATCTCCTGAGGTCTTTACCTGAAAAGCTTTCTAAAATATATGTAACTTAAAAAAAGGTATAGGCTCTGTAGAGGAACCACTTGATGAAATTTTATCGCTTGCATAAGTCAGACATACAGAATCATTTCAGTCTTTAAATTTGGACTATGAAACTGCAGTCATAGGGGCTAAATATACTGACTTCATTTAGTCCAAAATGTTGTTCCCAGAACCTTCTCAGGTCAGAGATTGTCATAAATGGAGACTTAGCATTGAATGGAACAGAAAGAAATGCTTATTTCTGGTTGTGGTTGATTTTTTTTTTGTTTGTTTGTTTGTTTGGGTTTTTTTTAGGATTAGGTTAATGGGAAGATCACAAGGAATTATAAACCTTCTGTAACTTTTTAGGAAAAGAAGCATAAGTCTCAGGGTCTTAGAGCCCTTAGTCTTCCTTCATGTGCTTCCACCTTGTCTGATGGAAGGATCTTCTGCTGAATGCTGAAGGTACAAACGTACTCAGGGGAGCAGCAAGTTGATTCCCTCTCAATAAGCCAATCAATAACCACCTTTCAGATTTTAAACAGACTGAATCTGTGAGCTCCTTCTTTCCAAGTCTCTCTGTTGGTTTGTGTTGTGGTCTGGGAGAAGAGGTAAGTTTGGAGTCAGCTGAGCTCCATAAGCAGTGTGCAGCGAGGCCCCAGGGTGGTCTGAGGCTTTGCCCTGGGAGGATAAGCACCTAGGGTGGTTGTGCACTCATAGTCAGAAAGCATCATCTCAAGTTGAAAAAGCACAAGGGGGAGTGAAAGGGGGAACCTCATTTGTCACTGGTTTATGTCTGTGCATGCCAATGGCATGTCCTGATCATCCCAGCGAGACAGGACCCATCGCACTTTCCCTTACGTGTATTTTGTTGTGTTTGTTTCAAGAACAAGAATTACCTTATTGAACATTATACCTGAGCCAAAATCCAAAAATTAAAAAACTCTTTGCGCCTGAAATGTAGGTACATTAAAAGACTTAAGAACCTGAAGTAATTTAATTGGGCCTTAAAATGGACTTCAGGCATTTTGGGCCTTACGAAGGCCTCCTCTGCTTATGAAGCAGCGTAAAAAGGTTTCCTTGTAATAAGAATATGTTATTTTAATTTTAACAAGAAAAACTTCTGGTACCATGCAGAGACTTTTAAGCATTATTCTCTCTGAAGGACTTTACTGGATGCAAATGAAAGAAAAAGGAGCTTTTCCAAACTGGAAAAAAAAAAATCACTTTTGAATTCCAAGTATTTTAATGTTTCTGTTTTGCTTTCTTTTCATCTATGCTTAATAATATCAGAAAGGATTTTTGTAACGTGGTTGCTATGGTAAAAGCAGACCTGTGTCCCATCACGCAAACCTTGAACCATGATTAACTGTTTAATGTTATTGGAGCAAAGGAAGATATGAATAGCATGTTAACGCCTTCAGAACCAGCAGCCTTTCATCCTAATGGTGCTAGGCAGAGATTTTCCCTTTCATTAAGGAGATTTAGGGCTGTTCTTTAGTGCACATCAGGTAGCCAGGTGGATACTGACAATGCTTTTCAGGCCATCTTGCTGAACTTATAAATCCATGCATTTGAGGGCCAGAAAGAGATCTGTCTGATATTCTGACTGGCATGTTGAACATAGGTTATACAGTTTAAATGAAGAAAAAAATGATAACCCATGTTTAAATGATTGGTTTTTCTCAAGAAATACATAAAACCTCATTTTTAAGACTTCAAATTTTGGAGCACTCATTGTGTCCCTTAGAAAGAAAGAAAAAAAATCCACAAAAAAACCACCAAACAAACCAACACCCCCCCCCCCCCCCCCAGCAACTATTATGCTGTTTAATTAACCTGGGAGTTAAAGGAATGAAGGCAGAATGTTTGTTTTTTGTTTTTTTTTTACTGCAGTTTCTGTCAGTTGGTCTTTTCGGCCTCGGTTACCTAGACTTTTTACCTAGAAAACCTAGCAGCTCCCTGTCTTTTCTGGTTGCTTTTCTGTATGCAAACCTGCAAGGGATATCGTTAAAATGAGAGCAAACTGGGACTTTGTCGCAGTGGATGGCTTTCCGCTATGCAAAAAGAGATGGTCTCTGCCCTTGGATGCTTATACATCAGGGACAGTAATCGATCTTAGTGAACAAAATAAATCGCTGTTGTCAGTTGCAGTATCAGGATGCTGACAGCTGATTTTGTTGTTGTTGGGTTTTTTTGTTCATTTCTTTTTAATATGTATATTGAATTTATTTAAAAAAAAATAACTAACGATCTAAGGAGATTCATTTATGCCAAATTTTCAGATGGTATAGATCACCACAGCACCACAGATTGCAAAGAAGTGACGTAAATTTCAGTTAGCTGAAGATTTCACCTCTCTCCTCTCCTTTAATCCTATCTTCCTTTTGAAAAGATAGGATTAAATGCTTTTCAAAGTACTTAAAATTAGTGTAACTTCATCGGAGAAGTTGGCTAGGTGCCCACAAGTGACCAGACAGTTTGCATTTCCTTTAATATGAAGTAACAGATTCTTCTAATGTATAGCCAAACTTCTTATTTTTGGAGGTGTATATCTTTCTTTTTCATAAATTTCATCATCTTTGAATAGAACACTGATCTTCTTGAATTGCATAAAAATTGCAGCCTCCATCAGTGATATCTTGCTTCATGTTCCACGCTTTGAAATGGGATTTAGTGTTGTAGTCTCTAGAAGAGTGCTTTGAATTCCTTCTCTGATTATATATTTTTATCTCTCTTCATATCAGTCCTCCAGCTTTATTGCTTTTTTTACACAGCTTTATTCCACTCCTACTTGTGTAACTTTGTTTCAAGTGTGTTGAATGAACTCCACTCTAGCTGTTTATTTCCGCATTTGATTAGTAATTAATGCTGGGCAAGTTTTTTCACCACTTAACTGCAAACCCTGTTGAACAGTCTTCAGCTGAAGGATCAGCTGAAATAATTGGTCTTAGACTGTATTTGCCAAAGAGTGAAGAATTAGGACAGGGAGAAGTAGAAGGGGAGGCATAATACAAATTCTATAAGGAACAGATGGAAACAGGGCAGAGCAGAGCAGCACAAAAACCAAACACAGGTGAAATGTGGTAGGATGGGAATTCATTCTCTTACTACTTTTTCTTCTAAATGGAAAAGACTCTGAAGACTTTAAAACAGTGGTGGCTCCCCTGAGTGAGTCTGGTCACTTGTGGTCCCTCAAGGTCCATTTGCCTGGAGTGCCGGATGGATATTTTCAGGCAAGGGCAAGTCAAGCTGCAGAAAAGTATTATCTTCATCTTTTGTTAGCCACTGGGTAGTAAACAGGTGAGACAGTGACCATGACCATGTGGTTAGGCTATCTGTGCATACAAGTGCGGGAACCATGCTGGGGATTCTTAATATGTTTATTCATTAGTATTCTCAGGCACTTTTTTTTTTTTTTTTTCCAGCAAGGAGTGCTTGAGTGCCGGACATGTGGATTGTCCGGATTGTTTCACTGCTAATACATGCTCTGTCAGTTTTGGCTTGTGCCGACTTGCAGTCTTCACAGTAACGCCCAGGCCCAGTTTGCTGGGACTGGCTGTGCCAAGAGCCATGTCAACAGTGTGACCATGACACTGTCAGCTTTGGATTTTTCCACCCTCCGCAGGCCTCCGATCCAATCCCAAGAG
The DNA here is from genome assembly GCF_964199755.1 of Larus michahellis. Lineage (NCBI taxonomy): Eukaryota > Metazoa > Chordata > Aves > Charadriiformes > Laridae > Larus > Larus michahellis. The sequence continues at coordinate 36,729,939 of NC_133898.1, forward strand.
GCTCTCCACCTTCAAACCCCTGTACGTGCCCTCATGCCACCACCTGGGCATTCAAAACATACCTCTTATTTTCTACTGTAAGAAATATCTTTATACTCGATTCTTTGGATGGGCTGCAACACAAACTTCCCTGTATCTTAGACACTTTGAACTGGAAAAAAAAAAAAAGAAATTAAGCAATAATTGTGTCTTATGGGTCCCACGTGGTGCTCTGTGGTTTTAGCAGACCCAAGGCCAAGTGCCATGAAGTGTGGCACATACACACAGCCAGTCTATGTTATTTGGCCTCAGAACTGCTTTATTTAGCAGTATGGACATACCCACTGCCTTAAATTGTGGTCCAAACTTTGGAAATACAAGAGGAAGGTTAACTTCCTTTTCTTCTGATTGTGATTTTCTTCTGATTCTTCTGATATATGACAGCTGGGTTATGATGATACTTTTATCTGCTGATTATTCATGCCCATGCAGAAGAAAGGTTAGTCTATAATTTATTTCAGAAATACTCAGTCAGTTGCACGACTCCATCAGCTCAGAGATGAAGGAAACACCAGTACACACACGCTTATACACATGCATCCATATTCTCTCCGGCTGCACGCAATACCCTTTCAATGTACCTCTGGGTCTGGGCTTGACAGTTAGGCAGGAGCTTGCTAAAAAGCCTGTAATGATAAAAGCGTCAGCTTGTGATTGCAAACATCTCTGTTATGCTGCTGTTAGAAGACCAAGGGTGGTCTAGCAATGTAAAAAGCAAAGGTTCGGAGGAGCAATTAAAGGAAAGCAGTTCAGCAAAATATTATAGGAATTCCTTCACTCAGGAGAGAGGCCTTGATTTTTTTTTTTCTTTACACATTCAGTCGTGTAAATCGAGGCAGGTACCCTTAGTACCCTTGCATAATTGCCCTTAGTTGTGCTTGTGCAAGGGGAAAATTAGATTTGGGGAGGAAAATTATTTTGGGAGCTGTACAAATAAGCCTAAGCTGAGGCAATAATAGATGCACCACCACGCTTCATACTGCTGACCATGCACTTGGGTGAAAGGCCTTTTAGCTCACCCTGGTGAATGAACAGAAGGACTGTCTCATTAAGCTTGGGCTTGGGGAAGAGTTAAAGGACATTATTAAATCACTGAGGCTCTAGAACAAAGGCCCCAAAAAAGCCTTAGAACAAAGACATGAGAACAGGTGGGGATTTCATAAAAGAAGGAGGAGGAGGATATGAGGAAAACTTGCTTGATACTTCAATACCAGTGCGGCATTGCAGGGGAAAACTAGATGAGAGCTGAGAAATCGTTCACCACAAGATGGCAAACAGTCACAGTTTCAAGACTGTCTCAGCTGGAGAAAGCTGCCCTACCATGTACCCCGCTTCCCTTCTCAGGCTAATTACGGACCTTTCCAGAGGCAATTCCCACAAAGCAATTAGGATAGTCATACATAGGGTTTGGTGGTATTGATGCAGTGTGAGGCTCACTGAGCCTCCCAGCGCGTGAGTCAGTATCAAGCAAGGGCTTAGTCCGAATGCACTGAAACCAGTGAAGTCACCAACACTAAATTCAGTGGGCTTTTGATCGGCTCCTCAGCAAAGCACGTTCAGCAGTCACTGTGCTGCTGGAGGAGTTTCAGGTAAGACATAAGTTTTGGCTAAGGGTACCCTTAATCTAAACACTGACCATTAGCTGTCCATACCAGAAAGGTTTCGTTTGGCTTGCCGTCTGTGTTGTTTTGCAGCCAAAGATCCCCAGGGCAATGGAGAGTGTTTATTAGTGCTGTGGCGCAAGGATCCATTGCCCCTGTTTGAGGAAGCGGAGCTGCTCAGCTACACATGTTACACTCCCCTTAGGGCTGGTTGGCAGAAAAAAAAAAGTCTTCTGTACCTCCGGTGGCTACATTTCAGCCCAAATTTACACAGAAACTGATGTGCAGTTACACGGTCTGTGCGTACTTATGGCAGGGAGCAGCGAGTTTGCTGTTGTGTTGAGAAGTATGTGTTAAAATACATGCAAAGAAAGCAAAATGAGCTGTCTTCTCCCTGTGCTCTGAAAATCCCTGTTAAAAGATTAAAAAAATCATCAAAAAGTGTAGTCTGACACGAGACACATTTAGGAAAGTGTGGTTGTCAGGTGAGGATTAAATACCTTACACTTAAGTTCAGTAATAATAATGAATGCATTAAAAACCCCAAATATTGCCCTAACCCTCTGCTATTCCCAGGTGCAGAGAACAGCTGCACATATAGATAGATCTCCAGCAAACTACTCATTTGCCTGAAATGAACTCACCATCTGCCTGGTGCCTTTGCCTGGCCACTAAATCAGGCACTAATGGCCACCTCCAGATCACACCATGGGATTAGAACGGATCTCCCTTGCTACCGTCGGCATTGGGATTTCTTCTGCTCTATAATGCTTGGCAACTGAGATGTTAAGTTTGCTGCTCAGCCAAGAAACCACCTCCATGTATGCTGACCAAGCAGCCATCTGGCTTGGGAGGATGAAGTGGTTTTGTTTTCCTCCAGCTTTGAGTTTTACTACCCAGGGACTGGCAGCAGCCAGCTTTTATCCCACTGGTGTGGACCATACTTCTAAACAGGCTTTGGAAGGAGCCCAGGTCTCTGAATGGAAGGGCAAGGGTAAGACGCTGAGAAAAGAGAGGTGGGGGGAGAGGGAGAATGAGCCAGCTCAGGGATCCTCCAGAGCCACTGCCTCACCACAGGATTATTAGCACAAACCCCCTGGGTACCTCATCAGGTCAGGAGGCCTTTTGCTTCCAAATACTGAGAAAGAGCCTACGAAGCAAAGAAACAAAAACTCGCTGTTTGGATTACTGCAAGTAGTTAAATATATTGTGAAGACTTCTGCTTGCCAACCTCTTTCCCACAGGCCAGCGTGGTGGCAGTGGTGGTGTCCACCTCTGAAGGAATGATCGATTCGCAAACAAGGGCTAGTTTTCCCTGCTGCAGTTGGGGGATGTTAAAACTACGCTGCTGATAATAAGGTTTGAGTGCAACAGGAGAGGCAAGATGTCAATAGCACTACAATAACAGTGAGGCACTGCAGCAAGCAAAGCTTTTTGCCTGATAAAGTGCAGTTTCCTGGGAGAAGTTGGAGGCTCCGAAATAAGCATGGTATGAGATTGCCAAGGCTGACTGTCAATTTATTAACTCCATGTAGCTTCCTGGAGACCTTAAGTGCTTCTTGCGAAGCAAAATTTACACTTTAGTGCATATTACTAAAATATATAACTTATATTCAGATGGCATCTTTCATCTTGAAGGGACCCTAAGCTCTTTGCAGATTGTCTATAATGGAATCACTCAGCCACCGGTGACATATCCTCATCTCTGGGGCATAATGAAGCAACAAAACTGTTATAGGGAGAAAAGAATAACTTCTATTGAAAGCACATGGGAATTCAGGGGGCTAGAAGGTAATTATGCCAAAATGAAGATGGTTGCAGATAGAGCCGCAAAGAATAGTTAATTCTTTGGGAACAAGAAGCCAGAGTCTCAGACACATATCGCTGTAATTTTTGCTGAGGCAGGAGAAGAACAGTAGCAAATGCACCACTGTAACCCCATCTGGGAGGATTTTTCACCTCGATAATCCTCCAGGCCAAAGCCTACTGCCCCTCCGGGGTTTATTGATGTGAGCGTGCAGCAGTCAGCCAAAATGTCTGTCATTAGTAAGGAAGGAGAGAGCCAAGCCTTTCCCAGGCGCAGATGGGAAGGTTTGGGCAGTGAGGCAACAGCCTACATCCAGGGACATCCCTGCAGCCCTCAGGGGTCGATTCGACTGCTGTTCCCCTCCCCACACAAGCCACAAGTCCGAGGGCATGGCCTCCGGTGTGCCCCCGCGTCCGCCGGCTCGACACCGCAGCACATTAGGCAGCAGAGTGCTTTGCCGTCTGCTGAGCTGAATTCAGCCCTTCGAAATGAGTTTGATAATGCAAGTGGTGACCTTAAACATGTGAGGGCAAGACTGGGCAGGAATGCCATTTATGAGTTTCTGAACCCTGGAAATGACATCCAAGGCAGCCCAAATTACACATATCTATATCCTCGACACAAGGTACATTTTGTAATAGTGATAATATCAATTAGATTGTTTTGGGCAAAATGACTGTAACCGCGTAGCTTTCCTCTTCCTACTGCTCAAACTTTACCAGACCCAGTTCGTTACTTGTTTCATAAATACTGAGAGCACAGAGTAATGGAGCACGGGCTTGTCCTTGTAAGTTTGAAGTACCTTGTCCTCAGGTTTCAGAGGCAGAGGGTGCGAGTCTGACATTTAGTCTACCTTTGGCGATAGGATTTGCAGCTTTTGGGAAAAAATGAGGCCGTTGAATGAACAGGATTTCTGTGATTTTGAGTCTTGACAGTTGCTAGAGAATCATATTGATGCTAGGTGACATTTTTTGCTGGGAATGGTGTTTGGTTTGGTTTTTTTTTCTAATCAAATATATTTAATTTAAAGCAAGTTTTTCCCTATTTGTTTTACTTAATTTTTGCTGTATCAATAGGAAAACTTGCTTATCCTCCCTGAAAAAATCAAAATGTTTGATATTTGTTTTGACATTTTAAAAATTAAGCTTTCCAATATTTACATTTATAATGACTGTTAATATTCTTTTCTACCTTTTACCTTAAATGTTTGAAACAATCTCTAAAACAAATTAAAATATTGACTTGGTTCAGCCTTAAATGAGTTTCTTAGATCAACTCGTTCAATGGAAAAATGAACGCGTGTCTCAGACTTAGCAAAGCAATTTCCCTGATGTTTTGGGACTTACCGAAAACAGGAAAAAGCACGAATCTGCACAACAGTATCAGAAATCAACCGTTATGACTAGATGGCATATGCATTTTTTCTGCATGATATTTCCATCGCAGACTTTTGGGATACTATGAGTCCATGGCACTAAGTGAGTGAACAACCCAACAGTGATACCTTAAGTTATTTGTAATAAAAGTTAATCTGAGTGGAAGAAACTCTCCCATGTCCCTCCCTGCTTCTGACTCATTTCTCATATAAAGCACCTCTCGACTGTACTTATTTGGGAAGGATAATCTTGTGATTGACAAAAAGCTGCTAATTCCCCTCTAGCTACCCCCAGCTACATGCTGAAATAAGATGAAGAAAAATTTGTTCTGGCTAAAAGCATAAATTATTTATCATTTCGTCACTTCAGGCTTCACCCTCAATAGTTTGTTTTGCTGTGGTTACATGCCATATTTTGGCTTTGTCTCTTGCTAATACTAGCATTCTCTAACATTGTCTTTCACTGCTGCCAGCACTTGTTTCAGGGGCAGGATACTTCCAAATCCATAGAAATACAGCTGCAACACACTGCTCATGGTTACACAGCTCTTGAATGTGGAAAGAATGTAAATTTATGCTTATGTATCATTGTTCTTGTTTGAAATCTAGAGAGAGAATAAAAAAGATCCCCTGAGATTTCTTTGATTCTGCTTTGCCCTGGGCTGGAGCGGGAGAGGAACCCCATGGTATTGTTTTCAGTGTTTGATTCATTCTGTTTTTAAAGATCCCAGTAATGGGTCTTCCATTACTCTCCCTCAGAGCCAATTCCAACCCAGACATTTTAATGGGCTGCTTGCACTGCAAGAGACTGCAAGCCCCTGCAGATGAATTCTCCTGAATAGCACCGGGCACGTGAGCTATCACTGCTCCCCATTAGGAAACATGCACAGATGTCCAGCTCCAGTTTCCCTGTACTCATTCCTGTACATTACAAGCACTAGAAGCAATTCCTGCCTCTTTTGATGCTTCCTTTTAGCCTTCCCCCCCCTCCCCCCACTCTCCATCATTACACAGCAATGTCACTGCTGAAGCACCTCTGGAGTGGGTCCCCAAGGTAACACTGTGAGGCAGGGAGGGAGAGATGTTTATGACCATTCTTTATCCTTCATAGAATCATAGAATCATAGGGTTGGAAGGGACCTCTGGAGATCATCTAGCCCAACCCCCCTGCCACAGCAGGGTCACCTAGAGCAGGTTGCACAGGAACGCATCCAGGCGGGTTTTGAATGTCTCCAGAGACGGAGACTCCACCATCTCTCTGGGCAGCCTCTTCCAGTGCTCTGCCACTCTCAAAGTTAAGAAGTTCCTCCTCATGTTTAGGTGGAAATTCCTATGCTCAATCTGTCTAGGTCTCTCTGTATGGCGGCACAGCCTCCCGGTGTGTCAGCCACACACACCCCCCAGCTTTGTGTCATCAGCAAACTTGCTGAGGATGCACTCTGTCCCCTCTTCCAGGTCATTGATGAATATATTGAAGAGGACTGGACCCAGTACTGACCCCTGGGGAACACCACTCGTCACTGACCTCCAACTAGACTCTGTGCCCCTAATCACGACCCTCTGAGCTCTGTCTTTCAACCAGTTATCTACCCACCTTACTGTCCATTCATCTAACCCACTTTTCCTAAGCTTCCCTATGAGGATGCTGTGGGAGACCGTGTCGAACGTCTTGCTTAAGTCAAGGTAGATCACATCTACCGCCCTCCCCTCATCTATCTGTCCAGTCATGCCAGCATAGAAGGCTATCAGATTAGTCAGACATGATTTCCCCTTGGTGAAGCCATGTTGAGTACTTCTGATAGCTTTCTTTTTTTCCATATACCTTGAGATGATGCCCAGAATGAGCTTTTCCATCATCTTTCCAGGGATGGAGGTGAGGCTGACCAGCCTGTAGTTCCCCGGCTCCTCCTTCTTGCCTTTTTTGAAGACTGGAGTGACATTGGCTTTCCTCCAGTCCTCAGGCACCTCGCCTGTTCTCCAGGGCTTTTCAAAGATGATGGAGAGCGGCCCAGCAATGACTTCTGCCAGCTCCCTCAGCACTCTCGGGTGCATCCCATCGGGGCCCATGGACTTGTGAATATCTAATTGATCTAATTGATCCCTCACTCGATCCTCCTCAACCCAGGGGAAGTCTTCTTCTTTCCCCTTTACTTTGCTCAAAGCCTGGGACTCCTGAGGGCTGGGCCGAGCAGTAAAGACCAAAGAAAAGAAGGCATTCAGTAACTCCGCCTTCTCCGCATCCTCCATCACCATGGCTCCTGTCTCATTCAACAGTGGGCCCACAACTTCTCTGGTCTTCCTTTTGCTTCCAATATACTTGTAGAAGCCCTTCCTGTTGAGCTTGACATCCCTAGCCAGATTTAATTCCAAGGCGGCCTTGGCTTTACTTGTTTCATCCCTGCACACTCTGGCAGCATAGTTGTAATATTCCCTAGGGGTGAGTCCATTCTTCCACTTACTGTAAACTTCCTTGTTCCATCTGAGCTTTTTCAGAAGCTCCCTGCTCAACCATGCAGGTCTCCTGCGTCCCTTGGCTGATTTCTTGCTCTTAGGGATGCACCGATCCTGAGCGTGGAGGAAGTGGTCTTTAAATACCAACCAGCTTTCTTGAGCCCCTTTGCCTTCCAGAGCCCTAGCCCATGGGATCTCTCCAAGCAGTTTCTTGAAGAGGTCAAAGTTAGCCCTCCTGAAATCCAAGGTTGTAATTTTACTTCTTGTTGTTTTTTGCGTAGTACCCATGATCTTGAACTCTATCATTTCATGATCACTACAACCTAGGGTGCCCCCAACTTTAATGTCCTCCACCAGTCCCTCTGTGTTTGTCAATACCAGGTCCAGGAGTGCTCCTCTCCTTGTTGGCAATTTTATCACTGCAGCTAATAAAACATTATCATGGGCAAAAGAAGAGATAAAGAGGCTGCAGATGTGCAAGGCTCACGCTCTTTTAGGATCCACATCTCTTTTGAGTTCTTGTAAGAGCTTTGAAAAGGGGAACTGAACAGCTTTCTGTATGAACAAAGAAGCTAGGCCTTTTGAGATTCCTGGATCAGTAGCTGTAAGGAAATTACTGACCACCTTTTTCCAGTCCCATGTAGGTCAGCCAAGCTCTGTATCGGCTGAGTCCTGGACATTTCACAGTGTCAAACTTTTGGCTCAAACTGAGGTAATAATGCTAATTGGTCCTGAGGTCCAGTGTAAGGTTGTGATTTCATATTGCTTTTTGCTATTGCCTGAAAAGAATGGGTAAATTCTGATATGATGGTCTGGCATTTCCCAGGATTTCAGGCAATTATTTCCACTGTTTTTCCACCCATACACTAGATAAATAGGTCATCTATTGAGATTATTTTTTTTCATCTGACTGTTTTGGGTTTTACCGATGAGTCTGGAGATCTGTACTGTTGTCTTGACTAGGAACAGCCTAGAAACAAGATTAGCTGATAACTGTCCTCCTCCTCAAAACTGACTGTGTCTATATATAAGATTATTTGGGACCTCAGAATTCCTGAGGTTGAATGGATGATGTAAATGCAATAGAAAATTGGTCAGCAGAAGACCTTTGGCTAATATTAGCTGTAAAAGTAGCTGTACTGACCATGTTTAAAAACTTTGCTGAATCCACCCCTGATGAGAAGTGACCCATAATTTCAAAAGTAAATTGCAATTTTCCATACCCAAAAGCATATGTTCAGGGTGTGGGTATGCCATTCTTTGTGAAAGGAGAAGGCAAGTCACTTGGAAAGTGAAGTTCTCTCTTTTGCAGTCAGTGGCAGTTTGTCCTTGCTATGCCCTTCACACTTTCTGCCTCTTTTCTCAGAGATTATGTGTGCTGCTGTAGATCCAATTTGACCAGGAAGGAGACAAGTAGGCCAAATTTATGATATGTTAGACAATATGATATGTTATACAAGTTAACAGAAGGTGTATTAACTGTTTGGACAGATCTTTAAAAATGGTTCGGAATAATTCAATTTTTCTGATATATAGCTGATGGTTTGGATTCAGAATAAGTTGCCTGCTGTCAGGTTATGTTTTTGACTAAAAATAACCTGCTTCCTAGTATGTTTCTGTTGTTGGGCACAAATATAGCAGTTTTGTGTCATCAAGTCATCTTACGGAGTGGTTGCGTGCATTGTAAGAACAGTGGTTGATGGATATTTTGAGGTGGGTAGGATTAAATATTAAGTTCTTGCTCTTTTCCATTGTTTTATCTATTTTCAAATTCTGATGAGTAGCATGAGTGATAATTACAGAATTTCAGTATTTATAGGAAACTGTCAGTTTGTAAGTATGTAACTGTGCAGATATTTTACCTGTGACAGCACCTATTAAGCAAAAAAAAAATTAGTGATATTCTACAAATACAGAAATTTGGCAATTTTCACTAGCTTTTTATTATTATTATTTAAAAGATGGGTAAATACAGTATAGTTTAGCTGTATAAATAGCATCCTTACTGTGCATGGCACAAAAGGACTTTAGGGAGGGAGGAAAAATAGAGACGAAGGATTTATGATACCAGGTACAGCAAATCTAAACTCGCATAGGTAAGAAGATACAATTTAAGGAAAAAGATGAGACTTAAAGTAAAGTAAGATGAGTTTTTAGTAATACAATAATGAAATTGTAGAAAGGCCTCTACGTTGCTGCCTGGTGCTAAATGAAATCAGAAAGGTTGAGCAGTTACATCATCTGACATGTTAGACCACCTCCCGTAACAGTCCATAACCCACTTCTGCTGACTTGACACAGTGAAAAGTAACTGAGAAGAGCACAGTCTGGAGGGAGGTGGAGGAGATGGGGTGGCCTAAGGCAGAAAGTTGGGAGAAGGGGAGATAGGAGCGGGGATACTCAGAGAAGTGGGAAATCACAGAGACGGATGTGACGAGGGGGATGAGCAATTAATAGAGAGACATGCGACACTTTTTGTTACTTCTGAAACATTAACATATTTTCCACCGAGGGGCTGAGCTGAATTAGCCCAGTTAATTGCTAGTATAATTTTACTGACTAGAGGTAGTTCTCCTGGAGTTACCTCAGAGATAAATATGGATCTTTGTGACAAATTTATACAAGAATAACATCAGAGGGTTATGCCCAGCATAGGAGCAGCGTGACATATGTGAGCAGAGCAAATGAGCGTATCGAAAAATTTCTCTGTCCATTCACTTTGATTTTCCACATCTGCTAAATGGAAGGAATTTTTGTTAGCCAAGAAAAAGAGTAACGGTCTGCTGGTTTGTTTTGCTGGGTTTAGTCTCACATTTCTCTTTTCAGAGGTGAGGATGCAGGTGGTTTTTTTTTTCCTTTTCCAACCTCTGTGAACAGTCCTGAGCTTCATGTGATTCTTCTCCATGCAAGACTGATGGATGACAATGCACCTGGCAATGGACTTAATGAGGCGAAAGTCCTATTAGCCTACTGTAGTCTAAGTGGGGAGTTTGATATATACAGATGACACTATGTAAGACTAGGGTCAAAAACATATTTTAATTTTTCAGTGTCCATATCTTCTAAACTGCAGCAAAAACAAGCTTGGAAGGAAGAGAAATGGGATCTATATTCTCCAGAGTAACTAAGGACTTTGGCTGTCTGAACTGACTACCTGAAAAAAGCTGGTTTTTTTTTTTTCAGAGAGTGAATAGCTTACCAGTCTTCTTTTCCTTCATTTTAATGAAAATAGACAAATAGCTATTTTTTGTTACTTATTTTGTCTTACTTTCTCACAAGGTTAAAACTTTTGAGAACCTCTGATGTATCCCACCCAGCAATGAGGCTTGTAGACAATGCTATGGGGCCAGTCAGGATTTGGGTGTCCTACGTTCTTTGGTTGCTTGGTGGTGATACTGGAGTTTTACCCAACACCCTCCTTTCAGCTGTGTCTGTGTCTCTCATGGCTGAGCAGGAGTACAACTGCTGTGAAATGTATTTAGAAACAGGCAGAATGATTTATGTTATGAATCATGACAAGCGTGATGAGTTCACTTTCTGTATTATAACATCACTTATGCAGTACAAGCACCAGTTTCCTACTACGGTGCCGGCGGCTCAACGACGTGATGCTCTATTTCAAGATCTTACAGCTCTGTGGGCAGTGTTCTGGGCACCTGCAGTGTTGCCTTCTCCAGCTGAGACACACTTATATTCAACTACTGCCTCACTTGCTTTTCCTCTTCCCTGAAATTTGAGTTTGCTCTCTGTCCTTTGGCAGGTGCTCTTTCTGCCCACCCGAGGGTTGTCAAGTTGAGCCAGACTTCTACCTGGGACAATGCAGATCCCCACATCTCTGTCTCCCTATACTTAAAGATGAATGGGTTGGAGGAAGATGCTTTTCTCTTAATGGGCTGCTCAGAAAGTGAGGCTTTATTTATTTCAGATAGGTAACAGTTTGGTTCAGCTCTGAAACTCACAGAGGTGGTTTTTTTAATCTACTATCTCACTATTTTTGGAATGCAGCTAAATTCAGTGAAGTCTCATAGCAGTGCATTTACAGGCCAATAACTAATAAAGTAAGAAAGGGGTTTCCCAGTGCAGGACATCTCCTCATGGAGACATGTTCTTCCACAGCACTATAGGAGAAAACCATACGGAGAACAATCTGGAATTAAAATAAACAATAATTGTGCAATCATTACTTTTACGGTCATATAGTCTTTCTCACCTTTAGGCTGATATTATGGGTGTAAAATAAGGTGGCATTTGCCTTAAAGTAGAAACATCACACAACAAGGAAAGAGCTCCGTTCCTCGGCTGTCGAGAATGACTCTAGTAAAAACAGTCACTGACACAAAACCATAAGTTAGATCTTCTGGTACCTATTTCTGCGCCGGGCAGGGAGGAGCAAGGAACACCATACAACATCATGAGGCACATACAGTTCAGTCCTAGCCTCTGCTCTTTGCTGGAGGTCTCACTTACATGTAAATTCTTCCTGGATTCCCCCTGGTTGCTTTATTCCATATTTTCAGTCATTTTCCCTAATGAAACAATCTAGCAGAACTAATCCAAACATGGGCTTAATTAATCAACATTTGGCAGTCTATAGCTCTATGCGCCAGTCCAAATTACTTGTGACAACTTTCTTAATGCACAACCAAAATATCTACAGGGAGTCTCTGCCTCAATCAGGTGGCTGGATAGCATGTCTTCAATTTATTTAATATATTTTAATAAAGCTGCAATAAACCTTTTCTCCCTAGTTGCCCGCAGAGAATTTTGCAGCAGAAAATGGCATTATGTCATCTTTAACTCAATTCTAAAAAACCCACAACCTTTTATAATACAGTGATGTCTTGCTTGAGTCACAAAGGCAGAAAAGGAAGTTACTGAACTGAAGAACATGCAGGTGCTGGTCATAAGAAAAGGCTAAAACCGAGCGACAAATAAATGCTTTCAGGTTTGTTTAGTGCTCAACGTGACCTAGTTGTAAGATTGTAGGTAAAACCCAACTTACTTCCATCCTGAGCCTGCTGTTTTCTGGCAGCCTGAGAGAATAGGGGAAGAAAAAAATACATCTCTTCCTGATCAGTCAGACATTCAGTTCTGCTGTCATGCTAGAGGAGAAGAAATTTGGTCCACTGCAAGTTTTATGAACAAATATAAGTCAGCCTTCTTTTCAGTTGCAACCTTCCTTTTCAGTTATGGTTGTGTTTTGTTACGGTGAAGACACAGTTGTCTCATCGTATGGTGTGAGTTATTTGTGCTCTAAACACTCAGGCAGATACACACTTGAGAATAGAAATTCCAGGTTGGATGCAGACCTGAATTAAATGGGAATTCCTCTCTTCAGAAAGGCTTAAATCTGATCACTGCAGCTAAGCACTTCTGATCTGGGAAAGGCTTGATATACTGATCCATTGCATGGATGCATTGTCACAGCTTCCCTAGCCTGCGGAGGATCTGCAGGAGGACAAAGACAAGAGCTTATCAGTCCTGTGTTCCACAGGTGAGGAAATCAAAATCTGAACTCTGAAGAAAATTTCTTATGTGACATCATACAAATCACGAATACTTTCTACACTTCATTTCCTTATCTGTAAAATAAACTTCCTAGTTATTCCTCACCTTAATGAGGACTTCAATGACTTTGTGCAGTTCTGGAGTGATGGAAGCTACTTGCATAGACAGGATGTTTGTTATTTGGTTTAGAAAGCGTTATGTATGTCATTTCTATGGGCTTCTGTGTTGATGTTCTGTAACTTAGATTTCAGTTGGAACTCCATCTTCCTGCACAAGTTCAGGAACAGAGATAACTGACAACACAATTTAATTTGTCCAGACACCCAGGAACTTGATATCTTAATGAATTCAGGTGTCATAGGATCTATGAATCCAAAGATGAACAGAGTTTGCAGAGAGCAGTATCCCTGAAGCTGTGAGTGTGGCCTGTGCAGAGCACTCTCTGGGCATGTCACAGGCTGCTTGTGGATGCTGGATCACAAGGGGAGAAGCTGGGGATGCAGAACCCTGCTCCTCCAGGTGATAGACAGGGATTATCACACCAGCTTCTATCTGATATTATTTCAGTCCAACACCTGCAGCTACTATAAAAAAAAAGCAGGGGAAGAAAGTCAGTATTGTATGCCTCTGCACTGAGTTCCCCAGGAGGTATCATGGCTGGGACTGGGGTCTTGGTGAAGACAACTTCAGTTTCTGCCCAGAGGAAAGACTTCTTGGAATCAGCTTGGCTCCATCTACTGACTGTTAATAAAACAAACAAACAAACAAACAAACAGACAAAAAAACCCCACCACTGTTGGTTAGGAAACATCTCTTCTCTTAATCTATCCTCTCTCTGCAGTTCCAGGAGGGTTTGTACCACTTCTCAGAAAGTTATTGACAAAGGGGGTAAGGCAAGAGAGAGGTGAGTACTGACATACACTTATGACTGAGTGGAATTTTGGTTAAGCAATCACCCCATATTATCCTAGGTGATGTTTGCAACCCTGTCTGTTTGCTTGCTGTCAAACTTGGACAAAAAAAGTCCTTACAGGGAAAGGGGTAACAATTCATGGTCTTCTTTGGTTCCCGCTAAGTACAGGCCTCATTCTGCCAGTCTGGCTACCAGTGTAATGGTGAGGAGTTCCACAGGTTTCTGTTGCTGGTGTTTCTGAGCATGCCACTATATGAGTCATGGAAACACCGTACACTCTTCTTACTGCACTTTATTAAATAGCCACGCTGATTATGTGGGGTCAGCTTGCAATAAGGGGTGCTACTGAGAGTGAGTCAGGCTATCACTGTAATGCAGCTTTTCACATCTACTTGTGTGGATATCTAAGGAAGGGTGAAAACTGTATGTATAAGAGTAACTTCAGAATCAGCAATGGTGATAACATATACCAAAGAATCCTGGAGGAACTGGCTAAAGAGTTTTCTGGCTCTTCTTTTTTCTGAATATAAGGATGTCACTACAATTAACAAAATGTGGACCTTTGTTAACACCATCCCAGTGTTTGGAAAGGGCAAGTGTGATAACTAAGATAAGCATAGTACAATTAGCCTGATAAGGTTCCTTGGCAAAAATAAAAATGAAGAAATTGATACAGGAATCAGTTGATGCAAGATTAAGTGTGGTAATAGAATTAATACTAGTCAATTTTTTTTTTTCATGGAAAATAGATCTTGTCAAAAAAACCTAATTTCATTCTTTGATGAGATTATAAATTTAGTCGATGAGAGAAACTGCACAGACATAATTGACTTTTGTATGGCATTTGACCATGAAATTATTTTAATAAAAAATGCTATGCAATATCGTAAAACTAACCTTGAATAGATAAAAGCTGGCTATCTAACAATTTCAAATGGTAGCTGTCAGCAGGGAATCATCATTGAATGAGGATGTTTCTAATTGGGTTAGAAGAAGGATCAACATTAAACCCAGTTCTATTCAACATTTTCATCAATTGTGTGACAGTAAATAACAATAATTTTAAAAAAAAAAAAGTAGCAAAAATGATGACGTGGTAGCCACACAGGGCAATCAGCTCCCATTGGATCGAGTGGGAATGTTCCCAGCCCAAGGCAGGGTCAGACATACATAGGAAGAGGCATCGATGCCTCTCCGGGCGGAATGGGGAGCAGCACCTTGGACAACGGCCACCCTGGGAGGGAGCTGTCAGCGGTGCTGAACGGCAGGTCCGACACGGTGCTGGGGAGAGGAGGAGGAGTGCTATCTTTGGTGTGTGAATGGGAGAGCAGGGGGAGGATTAACTCCCAAATGTGACCCTGATGAGATGGATGATAGAATCACGGGCACAACGAGCATATTTTGTAGGGCTTATAATGAGCTGCAAATGCTACTTGAGGGCTGAAGAAAAGGCTGCAGGGGAAGAGCGGGATCTGTTTAGCTTGTTAAGAAGCAGAAAGGGAGGTGAGGCTATTAAAGGCTATGTCATTGTGGGGAGAAGTCTGGGTCTGAGAGGGCACTTAGCTTAGAAGAGAAAAGTATTACAAGAACCAATGGCTGGAAACAGAAACCAAGCAAATTCAAATGAGAAATTAGGGAAAAATATGAAAGTATGGGGAATTAATCAGCGGAAAAAAATAACAAAAGGAGAGATGTGTTCCTTTTCTAGCAATATATTCAGATCAAGACTTGATGCCTTCCTGAAAGATATGCTTCAGTCAAGCATGAGTTATTGGGTTTAACAGAGGGGTAACTGGGTGAAATTGAGTGGCCTGTGATATGCAGGAGATCAGGCAAGCTGAGTTATTGTTCCTTTCTGGCCTTAATCTCTATGAATCTATGAATATTTGAGTTAGATACAATAAGTATTTTTGTACTTGGTTAACATGCATCTCAGATATGATTTATTAAAGCTTTCCATCTCTTCATTGACACGTGTTGTCCAGCTGGAGGTCAGAAACAATGGCACACACTGCAGACAATTGTTCACCCAACCTGAGTAATGATTTCATTATAGCGTTTGTCTTTAAGCAGTGGTTACAGAGGGTAACACTCACACAACCCATATGATGAATTATTTCTACAGAAAGTGTTGGTAGAATCATTCTGAATAATGCTTGTATCAGAGTCCCATGATAGTTCACAACAACAACAACAACAACAAAGGCTTAAACTTGCCAAAACCTTTTTTTAAAGCTTTGACATCAAAGAGCTTATTCCTTCCTACTACCCAAGTCGGGTAAAGCACTCTGACAGGGAAGGTGAAACTTCATCTGCTGACTGTGCTATGCAGCAATATGCTTCTAAAAGCTGCTGCATAGTTAGGGGCTTTTAGAACTTTTCCTCTGCTTTTATTACTGTCTTCCATTTTGCGGTGTGTAGACCAGTAAAGTTATTTGTACTGTGTATAGATAATTATTCCTTGCTCAGCACACTCACATGAATGATCATTGCCATAGTGAGTGCATTTTTTCAGTGTCTCAAACATTCACTTACCTACTGCGGTGTTCCCCAAACACTGTCTTTTCTTCTTATTTACCAAACTGAAAGGCGAAATGTATTCAATAGATGAAAAATAATTACTGGATTGTTTTTACATGGTGCTCAGCACTCTGATCTCTAGCCCATCATTAAAACACATTTACCTTAAATGATGGAAGTGTATGAATTACAGCTTCATGCAGGATGATATTTTATTCAGTGGTATGATATCAAAAATATTTTTCATACCATTTTTAAAAAAATAATCAATATGTCTTGCCCTTGGTAAAGTACTTAAATGTGCACACATGTGAATTGCACACTTGTAGCATAGAAAACTGCTTCTCCTGAGTTGTCTGTAGTGAGTTTAAATATTTAAGTTTAATATGTTTTGTAAGCTTAACATATTAATGTTTTGTGAGCTTAACAATGCAGGAGAAGGAGTTCCCTGCCCCTTAGGAGCTTCAGCATACTGCGTCCTGCTGTCCTCTGATTACACCTGAGGTCCTGGAGGTAATATGGTCTTCAGGAAATGTTTATCATTTTGTTCAGGCAAAATCCATAGTTGCTTGCTTTTTGGGTTACAGCAGTGAGAAGTACATTTGCGTCCCACTTTCCCACCAGCTACCTCAGAGTTGGTGTAGTTTTTGTTGAGTGCTGAATCTGCACCGTGTCTGACATCCAGTGAGCAGTCCTTCAAAGTGAAGAAAGGCTGCCTTAACTGTCGTTGTCCAGGGAACATCTCTGTGCATTGTAAATATAAAAGACAAAGAAAACCACTCTCCAAGAAACAAATAGGCAGTCCTGACTTGTGTAATGCCTTCAGGCATCTTCCAGTGAGGAGGATCTGATTTGTCACCCTTTCCACTGGATCCTGTTTGGGCAACCTAAACTGACATTTCTCAGGGATGGCATGAGTTCTGAGATACCTCTTTTATTCAATCCCCCTGTATTGGACACAGGCAGCAAGGTTTATCAGCAGCCTTTTCTATGTCCTAGAGGGAAGATTTGCATCTACGTCACCTTGTAACCTTGTAGCACAACCCACAATGTTCTTGCATTTTGTTTTCTTTAGTCTATTCACCCTTTGTATCCCTACTTGGCTGCCAATGCTGGAGTTAAAGTCTAGGAAATAATCATGGTTTTTCAAACTTCAGGGTTGGTTGGTGTCTTTTAATTCCCTGCTGTGCTGCTACTGAGAAAAACAGCTGCATATGCCATAGCTATTTTCCATCCTGAGCTCTACTTGTGACTTCTGCATGTGACTTTAAGTAGAAACCAGGGTGAATCATGCTCTTACTCCTTTAACCCAACCCCCCACAGAAGAAGATTCTGTAAGCCATTACCCAGTCCATATGCTTCCCAGTTCCTAGCTGATCTTCTTTTAATTGGATTGAGTCTAGATCTAGAGGGCCTGTCAGTAGTATTTTTTTTCTTTTTTCTTTTTTTTTTTTTGTGGTGGGTTCAGGAAGTGGTGGCATTTTTTATGAGTGCTGTCTTGCTTGCCAAACTTCCTGGCCAGGCTGGGCAGCCAGCTATAGTAGTCCCATAAATCCATCTGGAAGAAAAAAGGGGAGAAGAAAGTTCCTGTCAACAAAGATGAGACACATAAATAATCATCTCAGCCAAATATGTGTAAAAGACAAATAGCAACATGCTTAAATGTGAAATCAAGGTACACAAAATAAGAATGCCATTGGTTAGAATGGCAGGCCACCAAGTCTGAGGAGTGTGTCTCACTGAGTGTCACTATGGGTTGTGGTAGCAGCATGTAGTATTGGCAGTCTCACGCTTTCTTGGTGCATAACATAATGAGATGAGTTTATCAGAGCTCTTTTTATCTCTACGTGCCATTCTCCATCAGATCCATTTCTCAAAGAGGCAGATTTGTTCCTCTGTTCCACCAGCAGCCTCCGTATCTCAGCCATGGCTTTTTGTTCAAGACAAACAATTGTACCAAACGCCTTTGTACCATAAGGTGTTTTAATTACTCTCATTACTATACTGCCTATATTGACTGGTTAAGTAGTATCTTATGCAAGGGTGATTTCTTCGTTAAGCCCGGGATACAAGCCGCAAAACAGAAGGTACCATATGGTGGATACAAGAGTCATGACAATTCTCATGGGAAGGTATAATTTTTAATGGTTTCCTCTGTTTATAAAGTAGCTGCATATGATCTTACTGCTGGGCTGACAAATATTGCACAGTCTATTCTTTCACAGCCCTGGCTGATGCACCTCATTTCTTGCATACCTGCATCTACTTGAGGACCAGGTGCTTCCCTACAGGGCCTCACCATTGACTTTGTTCCTCAGCATCACATAGTTCTTTCAAAGCAGGAGCTGTGCTGACCAACTTTCTGCTTTCAGCTGCTCCCCTCTCAACAGCTCCTCTGAGACTCCTCAGGTCATACTCACTGTCTTTTCTCCTAAAGGCTTAATGGCCCAAGTGGTGTCTTTTTCTGAGCAAAAGAATTTTTTATGGCAAACTGATGTGTTTTGACTCTTCGTGTTTGGCAGCACTCCCAAAGCTGGTATGATCCTATTCCCTTTGGCCAATTGTCACTGCTGTTGGCATCAGTCAGGGTCTTTCAGATCAATCTAAATATCTGCCACTGAGAAATCAGCTTAGAGGATCTTACCTTTATACTGACAGGGACAAATAATGTATGGAGGCAATATGTATAGAAATGCACTAAAGTCCCATTAATTCTCTCCTAATTCCAGTAGCAATCTATCTGACTGTGCCTGTCTTCAAATTTGTGTTGTCAAATTTGCCCTCTTTTCAGCAATTTCTTGTTTAAAGAAAGTACAATGAGAAGCTATTAAACTACTATTTCAACGGTAATAAGTACTGTACAACTATTGCTATTCCAGTTAATGAGCAGACAGACAGAATTATTCTGAGTAGGAGAAATATGAAGTAGGACGTATGTTCTGTTGTTTTTTTGTTATTTGTTTCCTGGAAATCTGAGACATCTGAACTAATGAAAGGATCACCCAATGTACTCGCTGATATTCCTGGCAAAAGAGCCCAATTAGATCACAGTGTTGATGCATTTATTCCCCACTGAGAATGGAAAAGCAGAAGCTTGATTTAAGTTTCAACCTATTTGAAATATTCAGAGGTTCTCTGATCAGCTTCCTGGAGACATACCCACCCCAAAGCTGCCTGCTTCACAGCTGAAGAAGCACTTTCCTGCTCACTTTCCTCACTAGTAATGTGAATTGTACAAGAAAAATTCTGTTTTGTGTTAACTCCCCAGCATGAATTTCTGCCCTGTCCCCTAGCACTGCTCATTTTCTCAGGTCTGACTTTGGGTGGAATTTGGCATTGCAACTGAATCTTGGGTAATAATTCTGCTGATGGTACAGGAGTCAGGTAGTTTTCAGTTCTTTCTCTCATATATGGATTGGTTTTGAGCTACTGGGAGGAAAAAGTAAGTGAAATTTGTCACTGACAAGATTTAGGATATGACTGTAAACCACTGGGAACTCAGCTTTCCATCTTTTTCAGGACACATTCTTTCTTTATCTTTGAATCACGTCACAAAATTTCTAAGGAGAAGTCTATTAGGGTTTTCTTCAGACAGAAATTTTCAAGAACACCACCAGACAAGATGGTAAACCAACTGGAGTTTCCTTTTACAGTGAGATTCACTGAGATAATGAACATGCACAAATATTTCCAACTGGGAAAAAAAAAAGTTTCATTAGGCATAACACTTGTAGAAAAGCGATGAGAACATTACACGTGAAAATTCCCCTCAGCCCTGAATTCTCTTTCATAGTACTTACAACAAAACATATTTAACTGAAACTTATAGTTAACATAGAGATGAAAACCTGGGTTTTTTTGTACCCTTACCTGCTGTTCCCCCAATAATGTTACATCTATCAGTTAGATGCAAACAAATACCATGCATTCCCCACTAGGTCTTGCTCATGAACATGCAATGGATATTTTTACATGCTGGCAACTTTAGGAAAAACAGAGATCTGGAGAAGCCAACAATGATAGGATTAATGAGGGTCACTGTCTCACTTTCAAGAAGAAAGTATACAGTGAGTATTTCCTTATTCTATAGAAGACAAATAGTGCCATCACACCTTGCATTTTTTTAACATCTTTTATATTATTATCTCTGCTCTAAAAATCCATGTAATGAAGTAATCCAGAAGTACTCTAGTAGGAATGGCAGACGTTATACAGGTATATGTATGTGAGGGGGCGGGCAAGAAGAGAGAAAAAATGCAGATTCTCTTCCCAGTAGTACATTATCACAGAGTGAGGATCTCAGCACAAATTATTCTCTACCCATTAAAATACTTTTATGGGCTGAACTAAGAAAAGCTGATTCTTTGTTTGAACAGGCAGCCTCATCAAATATTCAATACCCAGGAGTATACTGATCATTCTGCATTGGCTGTTTTTTTCCATTCCCGTTTCTCCTGAGGTCCTCTTGCATCAGATTTCATGGAGTTCTTTCCATGCCATGTGTCCTGAAAGCAGCAGCAAATTTCTGCGACAGGAGAAGGTGAGGAATAAATAAAACAACAGCAAGGAGGAAGAACAGGAGCCACAAAGGAACCTTCCTTTCATCTCCAAGCCTGAAATCAGGTGTTACAGCTACTAGTAGTAGGGAAGAAAATTTGCAGAACAGAGGGTTTGGACAATTTACACTCCCCATCATCAGTTTTGTACTCAGATGCCCCATATGTGGTTCTTTGCCTGACCATCCTGTCTATATTGTTATACAGCTGGATTCAAAGCTAGTGTAAATGCATGTAGCACCAGCAGATTCATGCTATGTTGATCTACTGTGAAGGTGAATTTGGACCTTGGTGATCTAATTTAAGAAAGGTTTGCAGGCATCCAGGGAGCAGTCTTTCATTCTTATTCCTTCTCAGTAGTTGTGTTTTGTATTTATACCAGCAGAAAAAAAAATCCCACTAACCTCTTGCTCAGCAAGAAAAATAATAGTCCAAGAAGTGCTATTTTTTTCTGGGATTCTTTTTATTTTCTATTAATAGTCACACTCCTAACCCTGGTGTCATGATTTAGTCTTTGAAGTAATGGAGGCAATAGGAAGTCAATTGTATATAGGAAAGGCAGCTGGGACAGTTTGAGGTGAACCCACAGTGAAGAACAAATGCCCCTGGCTTGATGTAGAGGAAGGATGAATGCTCTCCTGGAAAATTAAAAGCAAATCTTAAAGTCATGATATTTGGTGGTATAGTAATGGAGAGGGGGGCAGGGAGTGGATGTGGGGCTGCTGCATGAATATCAGTCTTCAGTTAAGAATAAATAACTCAATAAATGACTCCTTAGAGTTCACATTTTTAGAGGAAATCTGGAAAATGCAATCCAAGTTTGTATGTCCCAAAGGTAGGGTAAAAAATCAGGAAAAAAGACTATTTTAAAAAATACTTAAGAACTTATTGCTTTTCTGTGTCCTGACTCCTGATGCCTGACTGGTCCCGGCTGAAATATTGCCAGGCATTTAAACCCCTGCTTTCTGAGGCTCCAAGTAGCATTAACTCCTATACCTCAAGTCCTGGAATTATTTTCATCTGCAGAGTCCTGAGAAGAAGAGTGTAAGAAAAGATGGCTTCAGACAAGCCAGTTCACTTCTCTTGCTCCTGCATCCTTTCTCCAGAACATCCGGTTCAAGAAGGACAGGGAACTGCTGGAGAGGGTGCAGCAAAGGGCTATGAAGATGATTAGGGGACTGTAACACCTCTCTTAGGAAGAAAGGCTGAGGGATTTGGATCTCTTCAGTCTGGAAAAAAAGACAACTGAGGGGGGATCTTATCAACACTTATAAATACTTAAAGGGTGGGTGTCAGGAGGATGGGGCCAGGCTCTTTTCAGTGGTGCCCAGCAACAGGACAAGAGGTAATGGGCACAAACTTGAGTATAGGAAGTTCCACTTAAACATGAGGAGGAACTTCTTTACCCTGAGGGTGTCCGAGCACTGGAAGAGGCTGCCCAGAGAGGTGGGGGAGTCTCCGTCTCTGGAGACATTCAAAACCCGCCTGGACGCATTCCTGTGCAACCTGCGCTAGGTGACCCTGCTCTGGCAGGGGGGTTGGACTAGATGATCTCCAGAGGTCCCTTCCAACCCTACCATTCTGTGATTCTGTGATTTTGTGACACCCTTCTTCCTCCTGCCATCCCTGAAGACCAGCAGATCAAGAGAGGCGATTCTCCTCTTCTACTCTGCTCTCATGAGACCCCACCTGGAGTACTTTATCCAGCTCTGGAACCCTTAGCACAAGAAGGACATGGATGTGTTGGAGCAGGTCCAGAGGAGGGCCATGAAGATGATCAGAGGGCTGGAGCACCTCTCCTATGGGGGCAGGCCGAGAGAGCTGGGGTTCTTCAGCCTGGAGAAGAGAAGGATCCAGGGAGACCTTATAGCAGCCTTCCAGTACCTAAAAGGGGCCTACAGGAAAGATGGGGAGGGACTTTTTACAAGGGTATGTAGTGGTAGGACAAGGGGTAATGGTTTTAAACTGAAAGAGGGTAGATTTACATTAGCTATTAGGAAGAAATTGTTTACTGTAAGGGTGATGAGACACTGGAACAGGTTGCCCAGAGAAGCTGTGGATGCCTCATCCCTGGAAGTGTTCAAGGCCAGGTTGGATGGGGCTTTGAGCAGCCTGGTCTAGTGGGAGGTGTCCCTGCCCATGGCAGGGGGGTTGGAACTAGATGACCTTTAAAGGTCCCTTCCAACGCAACACATTCTGTGATTCTATGTTTCTACGATTCTAAGACCCCAGAATCACAGAAAGGGAGGTCTTCCCTTCACCCTTCCAGCACAGGTGACAAATCTCTTTTTCATCTCCCTCTACTTTATGTTCTGCTCTGGTTTTGAGTACAGACCTTTGTGGAGCCTATGGTTCTGAGCAGCTTTGCAATGGGTTTGCTCAGTGCTATTGACATTGAAGTAGAGGGACCGGTGGCTGGTAAAGCAAGTTACTTTAAAGGACATGAGAATGAGGAAAATGCCAAACTCATGATATTTTATGTGTAGGCTTGACCATAGATAAGCTAATTCAGTGCCTCTCACTTTGTCACAAAATGCATTAATACACTGCACAGTCATTTTAACTTTTCAAAAGGAAACATGGCTATTTGTCATCTCTCTACACTCCATATTTTCTCTCTGGCCCTTGGTTCCACTTGTCAAATAACTGGCAAATGAGCTGTCTTAATGCGAAGACCTAGCAAGCTGCCTGCATGCCCTGGTCTCTTGTGTGGAAGAGGATTTACACAGAGAGTTCAGCTGTGACTGACGTTTCTGCTCGAAATGGAGTCTGAGACTGCAGTAGACCAAGGGTTTGGGATGGATTTTAGTCTGCTGAATTTTCACAAGCAGTGGGTTTGCAAGATGTTTCCTGAAATCAACTGATTTTGAAAGAAGTTAATTGCACTTTCTTTCTCTCCTCTGCCTTTCTGGCTTTTTGCTGTGCTTATTGCTAGAGTTTATAAGTGTCTGGTTCTTACGGTCTGAAATCTCCTGGGAGCAGATATTATCCTGACATTTAATTATGCCTGAATTGGCTTTTCCACTTTTGAATGTAATCTGTATCTGATCTAATTTGGTTCTGGGGATTTCAATGTAATTGTAGGTGGATAATGATGAGTGGGTGCATACACACAAACACACACAAACATACACACAAAGAGGCTCTATTTAAAAAACAAAAAACCAAAAACCATTTAGTTCTATTTAAAATTATTAACAAATCCAGGCAGTTTTCATCATATAACTTCTGGTAAATAAACATTTTGTGGATTTAGGTGTCATTCACACAAGTAAGGTAGGAGGAACTGTTCTTTTGTCCTTTTACAAGATATCTGGGTAGACTGTTGAGGTTTTAAGAGTTGTTCACACTGCTCTCTCCTCTGAGAATGTATGGACTTTAAGTAAGTCTTCTGTCCCTCAGGAGAGTGGCCCAACTGCTAGCTATTGTGTATTCTGAATTGAGCTGTCCTTTTGAAGCTCAAAGTACAACCACTGCCTTAAATATTCACAGACACAAAGTGAAAAACTGACTCTAGCCAGAAGGTTAGAGTTATTCATATGGTTCCTGGTCTCTGTGACAGTGAATATTTAAAGAACTGCTACATCAGCTTCAAAAGACAAGGGTGAGATAGGCGTGTCTTCAACTATTGTTCGGTTCAGTGGTTAAAACAAGCTACTATGAGTAGGAGTCTTTGGTTAAAATCCTTGGTTTGAACATTGTTAGAGGAGCCCTCGACCCCAATCAAGTGCAGTGGCACAGCAGCCATGCTGTACTGCACTCCCTCCTTTTCATTCACTTTCTGAATCTACTCCTCAGTTTAATCAAACACATTCAATGTATGATTGAACCCCAAATGTGCTCATAATTTCAACCTTCAAAAAAAGAATGTGGTTGCCATTAAATGTTTTGTATTTCAGCCACACACCCAAACTTGGCACCTCCACACATCCTTAAATGTAATTCCTCCCCTATTACCCTTGAAGTGGTAATAAAGTGCTCCTCTCTTCACTCCAATGCACTCTCCACTCTAATGTAATCTTCCTCTCTACTGTGTGTAGCATTTTGGGGACCTTTGAGAGGACAGCAGCTCTTTCTGTTTATTTCTTTCACTGCCACTTACCTATTTTTGGAGAAATGACTTCACGAAGGATTGAAAATAACATAATGATGTTTATAACTGTAATGAAAGATACGGAAGAGATGGACAGTGGGTAGATTTCTGATGCCATTTCACTGATTGCCCCCAGTCAGTTTCTGGATTTTTCATTATCTTCTGCTAATTTAGGAAGTCGAATTATCAGGCTGAGGGAAGAAAAAAGCAACATATTCAAAGTTTTCCTTTTTAATTAGTCTCACTCCATCTTCCTCAGCTCCCTTTCTCCTCTAGCAGGAAGCCATATGACAGTTATTAGACAGCTGTATAACCAGCTGGTTGGAGGTCTCCAGGCTACTGATTGCTCTGGTAAGATCTACAGGAAAGTCAGTGCACTGTATCCTAATGTACAGGCAAGGCATCTGCCAGCTTTGCCCGCACTTCTGAATGCATGGAAAGGGAGCTATCAACATGTCGTTCTTATGAATCCAAAATATCCAGAGAGCTGGGCTTTACAACAGCTATAAAAGAGAGCATTCACTCTCTAGCTCATTTCTAAAGCACCTTTCAGTTTAGTATTTAAATTGCTGGCCTAAATCCACTCCTTATTCTTTCAAAAGGCATCACTTCATGTAACAATGAAGCTTCTGGTCCTGGCACAGCACTACAAATCAAGGTGCGTGCAAATAATTTTGCGTGCGTGCTGTCATTTTGCTCACACTGAGGGACAGTGGGGGCAGGCTAGGGGCAGAGGCACTGGAAAACTCTCGGGCAGAAAAAAGGAAGTGGTATGGCCCATAGGAGACCTCTGAGCAAGTGCTGAGGAGGGATCTAGTTTCGTAAGTGACAGAAAATCATACAGAGTGCAGATGATCAGAAAGGGCATGCTGGGGGATATTTAAGAAGATGGTTGAAGGAGCCAATGTCTCTCTGCCTCATTAGATGCTTAATGGCAAATTTTTGAGTATGATGAGTGGTAGATGAAAGGAGTACAGTCAAGTGGTGAACACGTGTTGCTGAACCTCCTCAGGGCCACACTGTGCACAAATGCCTGGTGTCTGACATGTGAGCTCAGTCCTCGAGTAGGTGCTGGCAAGGGGGAGAGGAAAGCAAGCTTGTGGATAATTAACTGCAAACGCAGAAGACGACTGTTCTTTTATTCATTTTTTGCTCTTTTTAGAATGTACTTGTAGGTACTCATTCTGTGCCTCAGGCACCTTAACAATCAGTTACAAGTCACAGGCTAAATAAGGGGTGTACCTGTGAACAGATCCACTGCTGCTCAGTGTAGCTGTAGAGAAAGAAGAAAATTGATGGTTTGCACAGAATGATAACAAAAACAGGGGTCTGACACACCACGTGGGTACAAGTCCCCTGAGAGACAGCATCAGCATCTGATAAGGAGAGAGGGAGGGAGGGATTTCTAAGCTAAAACGGTCTCAAAGCAGTGATGGCTTTGTAGGTTAAAACCATCACCTTGAATTCCACCTGGGAGCTTAGTAGAGGTCAGATAAATGTACGGAGCAAGGTCTAAATTGCTCCCAGTGTGCAGCCTGTCAGGCTGCAGCATGCTGCGCTGGCTTCAGGCTGAATATTTCGGAGGTGTAGCTGCGTGGAGAGAGCATTAAAGTAACCTAATCCTCTGTCCTGGGTAATAGTGACTTGGTCACATCAGGCAGGGAAATGTGCCTGCATTATGCTGGGTGTAGATGGAAACAGGAGCCCCAGTTCAGGATGGCTGTTTGGCACTGAGGACCAGGCCCTGGCTTGAACAGTGTCCCCATCCTGTACACTTGTTTCACTAGCAGAAATGTTGCACCGCCTGGTTCCCTGCAAGTCTTTTGCATCCAGTCAGTCACAGACAGCCTATCTGGAGCCCCTCTTCCCATGCCAGCAAAGCAGCGAGTGCCTTGTGCTCTGGAGCCACTGAGGCTGATCCCCCCAGATTAATTAGTCTGTTTCAAGCCACGTGCAGCATTTTTCCTCACGGGCATGCCTCAACTGGTAACCTCGTTGCTTTGCTGGACTATATACAGAGAAACAAGGGAACCTCCGGCATGTGCTTCACACCTTAGGTGGGCCGGAGCACCCTCTGGCTATGTCTATTGCTCTTCAGTGAGGGCCTTGGGCTTTGCTGCTTGTGCATAGTGAGCCTGGATCTAAAATTTTTGATGTCTGTAGCCATTTCCTTGGCGGCTTCTGGGTGTTCACAGCATAGGTAATAAAGTGGGGCCCTGAGATGCTGAATTCAGTACCAACCGTGATGATGCACAGATGGTAACAGCACAAAACCAATCAGCTTTTAAACCTTTCCACCATATTCCTTATTCCTTTCTCTTTCACCTTCTTTGTTCACCTTCCATTTGACTTCAGTATGAGGAGGTGCACAAAATTGCAAGTGGATTAGCACAAAAGACCTTGTAAGGTTTATTGCAAGGTTTATATTCTGTTCCTGGCTCCATGGGGTTTGTGTTCACAGGCAACCTGAAGCACAACATGTAATGGCTTCCTGAAGTGGCTCTTTGGCATGGATTCTTTAGCTCTCTGTCTCTTATGATTAGCACCAGACGGTATTGTTTGATGGTTCGGTGTCAGCAAGTGATATACTGTCACTTCCAGAGCCTGCCTTTTTTTGGTTGGTTGGTTGGTTTCTTTGAAACCACAATCTTAAAAAACATTCTTTTTACTTTTCCGGGCTCTTTATCATTTCGTGCTGCAGATCCTGAGGCTGCAAGTAAGTACTAGACCCCTCAGGATAAGAAAAACTCCTGCAGAATAGATAAAAGTTAAACCTCTCCAGAAACAATCATATGTCTATAAGCACTTCTGGCTCACTTGTGGATTCTGGGGCTCCCTGACTGGAGATAAACTGGTAGACAAGACAACCCAATAGGTCTCCATGGTCTCCGTGCCATGTTTATGTGGTCATCTGTTTTTATTTGCACTCCTATAGATAGAGCTGGGGGGACCATCTGCAAAAAGCAATTTATTTAATGGATTAGGCACTCTTTTTAGTGTGTGTTTACAGATGGGCTTTTCGTATTGTTTGAAATGATCAAATCAATGGCTGGTGTGCAGGTGTTTCAGCAGCGTATTTCTCACCAGCTAGTCCCTGTTTGGTGACTGATCACTGCAGTCACATTGCATTTTTACTTCACGTGACTTGTTTCAGTCCCAAGCAACGTACATGATGGCGGCTCCCACATAAGTAATACATTCTTATGACACTCTAGCTTTCTTTTTCAAGTGTTCTTGTGTTAATGTTCAAGAAGAACAAATACAATGAATCATAAAAAGAGCACTTGAAAAGCTTTGTTGTATAGTAAATTTGCCAAAATAATCAGACAGATTTCAGGGAAACCAAAATGCTTTGCTGATTTGGGTCAAATTTAGTGATTAAAAAGCAAGTACAGAAATGTTAAGACACTTGTCATTTTCTAAATAATTTTTTTTCCTTTTTGCTTTGGATGCCATCTTCCATTTTGAACAAAAGTCTGAATTAAATAAAAATTATTAGAAAGAGACATTTACCCAAATACAAAACAAAATATTTTGCACTGAAGTGAAAAAGGTATTTGTAATATATTCAAGCTAAAACTCTGAGGGTTATCCTTTAAATTAATGCTCTAATCTGGAATACCTGTGGTGGCCATTACTTGTCAGTACATTAAGATATATGCTTTAAATGCATTTCTGTTCAGCAAATGGCTCATTCTAGCATTTGACACTTCAGAGCTTGCTGAAGAATGAGAGATGATAGGACTTGCATTTAATCAAATTATTAACGTTCATGTTTATTTGATATCTATGTTATAGTTTTTTTCAGGGTGGTCACTCAGGATTAGGTCACCAATGTGTAGGTAGTGTGTTCAGCTACACACACTGCAAGTATGTAGGACAGTTGATCTTTGTCCCAGCACTTAAAACAAAAAGCAAGCAGTAAAAAAGGAACAGCTAGGGACAAATGTGAAGAATACATATATGCCTGTGTGTTTTAGAACAAGTTTTTTATCAGCATGCACCTTAACCTGTTCTCACAGGAAGGCAACATGGAAGAAGTAGGACACATGAACAGAGTTCAGGGAGGAACAGTGGTGGTGCTACAGATCAGAATGGGCAGATTCTGAAAAGTTGGTGTTTAAAATTAAGATCCAAAATCTGTTCAGCAAGACTTAAATGTGCTTCGAGGTTGTCAGAGAAACGGACCGAAAAAAAAACAACCCACCAGCACCTAGAGTTTGGTCAGACCAAAGGTCTCTTTAACTAAATATCTACATCAGCAGGCACTTTCAGGTACCTAGGGCAGATGTAGAAAAGGGTAAATGTAGAGCAGGGTCACAGCTTCACTGTCTCAGGGACTTCTTGAGCAAACAGGGTGTCTTTGTGTTTAACAACATATTAAGAATCTGACTGCTTTAGTTTTTATTTATGCAGATCTTGTCCTCCATACATCGGGCTACAAGGAAAAGCACACAAATGTCACAAGGTCTGAAATAAAGCAAAGGACATGAGTCAGTGTTGTCATGCCAAGTGGAGCCGTAGAGCAGAAGCAAAAATCGCATTTGCGAGCTCATGCTCTCTAATACTTTTCTACATCATTTGGAGCTGTCTTTTAATCAGCAGAGAGATTCCTTAGACCATTTGTGATCATTATATGTAATCCATTGATTAATCATTCATAAAATGGTCAAATGCCTATGACTTGCCGTTGATTTCTTACAGAATCATTTACCCTTGATTGACTTTTTGACTGAATATTTCCTTGGACTCTTCAAAGTAGTCCAGCCCCCTGCTGGAATGAGATCCAGTGTTACGTGCCTCTGAGTGTAATGTCTGCTGGTAGGCAGAGGTACATACCCCTGAGACATGCCCCTGTATGCTGGGAAGATGACAGAACTGCTGTAATCCTCAGGTTTGAGCTACTTTGAAATCAAATGAACCAGAAGGGTTTTTTGCATTGACTTCAGAAAATGATTTCAATTATTAAATAGCTTTGGATTCCGCTTGTTGACTTGACACCTGCGCTGGATGGTACTTTCTTTCTTGAGTTCATTCTCATATCGTATGAGTAGCTATTCCTCATACAAGTCAGAGACTTTATGTTTATGAGACTTGTGTCAATTTTGAGCCATCTTTTCTGTCCATACAATAGTCAGAACTTGCTGTCTGAGAATTATGTTATTTGGCCTTTTCCAGTTTGCCTGTTGGGGGCTGTCAGCTTAGGCACAGTGAGGTAGTGGATTTTTGCCCTATGCTACAACCACAGATTTTGTATTGACAAGTGAATATACTCCCAAGTGATGCAGTGAGACAAGAATGGTAGGGTTGGTAGATGGGATGTAAAGTGGAAAAGTGAAAATAGTATTTTAGGTAGATCCTCTTAGACTATTTTGTTCATGTGTCCAGTTTTTATAAGAAAAATGGAAATGAGCTGTCAGGACCCTGGGGTTAACGTCACTCCCAGACTCAGCCTACCAATGTAGATGTAGGCATTATATTTCATCTGCTCACAGAGCAGAGGATGGGAAAGTTTTAAGAAAGAGCAGAGTAAAAATCCCTTGGCTTGGGTATGGATTTCTGGATGAGTAATTATTAGTGGTAACAACTGCAACATCAACAGTCACACAATTGCCTTGCTGCTTTCTGAATGGTGAACAGCAAGACACAATGTGCATCTACTAGTCTAAATGAACCAAATTCGATGCTTTCATTCACAAATATAATTGCGTATACTTACAAATCAAGCTATTCTGTGTGTTCAAACTGATGTGATGATAGCAACAACTGAAAATGTTTATGGATATTCTAATTGGAACAAGCAAAAGGAAACCAGTTTTACATAGGCTGTGCTTGTGAGGATGGGTTTTCAGTATGCAGTGTTATGTACAGTGCAGTCTTACTGCCTCACTCAATCTCTCGCTATGTAGTTTCATAGCTCAGTTTCTGAGTGCC
Source organism: Larus michahellis (assembly GCF_964199755.1). NCBI lineage: Eukaryota > Metazoa > Chordata > Aves > Charadriiformes > Laridae > Larus > Larus michahellis. Next base: position 36,760,736 of record NC_133898.1, read on the forward strand.
ATGCACAAATTACCATTACAAGCATGTGTATATATTGCATAAACAAAAATTACAGCTTTGTGAAAACAGCGCTCTTTTGGTGCCTGAGAGTCCCTGCAATCACAGGGCATATGTCAAGTGTATCAACACATCTGGAAGCATAATCCTTCCTTCCTTAAAGGGGATGAACATAACTCATTCTTAATAGGGCCCTCACGGCAATAAAGGTTAACTGCACACTACCACGGCAGCTATTAGAAGGACCTGCTAAAACCTTAAAAACCTCAGTTAGATTAACTGTTCAGGGGTTTGAAACAGACCGATACAGTCCTGTTCTTGTGCAATCTATAAAGCCTGAGTGGGAGGACTGGTTAAGGCGCAGATGCTGTGACAATGCACAGTAACTCAAGGGTTCATATCTAGATTGGAGCTCATCTAAATCGTTACCTGCGAAAGCAGCAATGCCATCTTATGCTATAGCAACCATGGTCTCCTGGGCTATGCAGCCTGAAGGACCAATAGGAAGTTTTCACATTATATTTCCAGGGCATGCTTTCTTTTCTTTTCCCTTTAAGCCAGCCTGCGCACATTTCTCTTTCCAAATGTGTAAGTCTGCCCAGTTCCACTCATATGGACACCTTCCTGTGGCTTAATGGCCCCTGAGCACAGAGCAATTCTTTACTCTTACCAGCTGTGCTGTTAAAGACAGCCTTCATCAGAAGCCATTTCTACCCTGTGTTATCATACAGTTTATTTCCAAAAGCTGAGGTAATTATGTGCATTATTTAAATTGTATTTGTGCGTGTGTGTGTGTATGAAAAAGAGAGCAGGGAAAGCCACAGGATGAATTTACATTTGTCAGTGCACTGAGGGAAGGGTGAACTCCTGCAGTTTCCAATGGTGACACGTATTCTCCTCAGGTGTCTGTGTAAGCCGTTCCCACTAAAAATCAGAGGATATTGGCATGCTGTAAGCACAGAAGCCGAGCTCCAGTTTGGCAGCTTAATTTCCTGTGTCTCCCTGTCTGACAGTGTTTGTTGGAATTTGGCCCAAAAGGATCCATTTTATAATTTGGTCATATAATTTGGTCCTGACAAGTCCCTTCTCCTTAGCTGTATTTTGACCCACAAGCTACCCACGGCAGCACTTCCAGAACCTTTCCTGTAGTCTGAGCAAACTAAACTGGCTCATCTCAATTGCCAAGGTGCTCAGCTTCTTGTAATATTTCTTTTCATTGCTATGCATACTTTGGCCTTCTATCACTTCAATGCAGTATGTTAACCAGATACGGATTGGTAGCCTGGCTAACGCTAATATGAAAAAAAAAATCCTAAACCATATCCTGCACAAGGCTCCTGTATTTTTTTTTCTTTTTCAGAGCAAATGACTGGAAGACATAAATGAATGTTATTATCTCCCTGCCAGCACAAGGTCATTACATGTGTCTGTCATCATTTCTATGTCCTCCATTCCCAATATCAGTATTTGATCACCACAAAATCTTTCACAAGTTAAACCCGCCAGTCCCAGTCCTACATAAGATAAAATGAATCTTATTTAATTTAGGGAGGGGAAAATACAGACGGGCTTTTATCTAAATAATCCAAACTCTGCAGGAGAAATGCTGCCATCATTAGCTGAGTCTCAGACATCTCTAGAGAAGCATCCAAATTGATGGCCCAGCCAGGGAGGGAATCCAGGTATTGGTTACTATCCCTAGAGCACTAAAAAACATTGCCTTAAGTTGAGGACCCAATTCGCTAACCCTTGCCAAGAAAACAGTTTCTCACACTAAGAACCCATAGTCTTGTTGAGGGAGATCTCAAGCCAAAAGATAAATCTTACCTCAGTTGGAACAAATGTCCATCCGAAGATGCCTCCGATGTTGTGCAGAGACCAGTGCCACGTGCCAGGAACACAGTGGTGGTCAGCCTGCTGTGAACATCTAATTGCAGGACTCAGCTGACAGGCAGGTGAAAAAAGTACTAGCTGAAGCCAAACCGGAAAGCAGATAGTGAAGGGGGTGAGGAAGGAAATGGATGACCGTGGTATTCTGCAGGCAGACATTGGCTTGGTCTGCCCACACTTTGAATCGGCCAGGACCCCACTTCTGAACACAGTGCTAGGCACATCCTGGATCCACAGATACCTACCAGGGCTTGCTAGCTGCTGCTCGGCTCTGCACTCACCGCAGTCACAGAGCTGCCAGCCAGGTTCACATATAGGGCAAGGGAGTTCCTTTCCCTCGTTGCAGGGGCAAAACAAGCTTATGTCACCTGAAAAATATGACACCTTTCCCCACTTGAGTCTTTTTCAATAAAGCGATCAATGAGCTAATTTATGGGGTCTGTGTAAAAATTCACATATGCTTGCAGCAATCTCTGTATGTGAACTTTCTAAAGGAGTCTCCGCCTTCTCTGAGAAATTTGTATGGGCACAGAAATGAAGAAGTTGAATCCCCCTGGGTTTAATCATTAGCACCAGGCAGTCACCCTTCCATGAACACATGGCTTAGAGAAACAAAAAGAATGCTCTGCAGAAAGAGCATTTACTTCTGATTAGACAGTTTCCTGTGAATTTCTGTATCAATGCCCCCAGCAGAATCAAAGGGCACTAGTCTTGGCTCCTGCAGAGACATTGCTAGCATTCCAATCCCCTCTTACTAAAATCAGTCTTTTGTGTTATAATTTTTTGGTTGTTTTGTTTCTGAGAAGTAAAATGGATTCAGATATGATGGAAAGGTTTTAGACCTAGAGGCAGCAGGTCTAAGATGTTACTGTTCTTTCTGAAGTGGTACACCCTAAAATGTTAAAAAACAGAGTGACTTTACTGAAATCAGTGGCAGTGCTGCTGATTTTAATCACATGTTTTTGCGATGGGTTTTGTGGTTTTTTTTAAAATTATTTTTCCAGGACGTACAGATGTTGAGACCTGTAAAAAGAAATGTTTGCTTCCTCCTTATTGCCAGAACCTAGATTACTGAGCATTTTCATTACAGAAGGATTATTATAATTATTTTTTTAATGCCTTAAGACATTTTGCTAAGTGCTGTCTGCAATACAATAAGAAGACAATATTTTTAACCCCATATAAACAGATAGTTGTTGCTTGTGTGTGTCATGGTTTCAGCTGGAAAAGAGTTAATTTTCTTTCGAGTCATTGCTGTGAAAAGCATGTCAACAATGCATATTGTTTTAGTTGTTGCTAAGCAATGGTTATACTTTTCAAGGACTCTTTTCAGCTTCCCATAGAAGCTGAGAAGGAGCAGAGACAGAATAACGGAATGGCCAATGGAATATCCTGTACCATAGACATCATGCTCAGTATATAAATGGCATCTGGCCAGTGGGGGGAACGTGTGATCACTGCTTGGGAAGGTACCAATTCACTGTGTGGTGAGAGTGACTTCTGTTGTCGTCATCGTCATCATCATTATTATTGTTGTTGTTGTTGTTGCTGCTGTTATTGCTGTTATTTTCCTTTTCTGTTATTTTTCTATTAAATTGTCTTTTTCTCAACCCACGAGGTTTTTTCCTTTCCCTTTCTCCATCTTTTCTCCCTCTTCTCCCTGCTTTTCTAGGGGGAAGGGGGAGAACTGCACAAGCAGCTGCATGGTCCTAGCTGCTGGCTGGGGTTAAACCACAACAAAGTGGAAGAAAGGAATCTGGTCCTCAGCATATCTTTGGTTTTCAGCATAGACAAACCAATTGAGTTACTAGGGAGAACTGAGTGACTAGTGGGAATTTCCAATTATGTCCTGTTTAGAAGTATTAATTATAGAAGAATATTCAAGTGGACCTTAAGGTGACCCTTCTTCTAATGTCTGACACTTTATGGTGAAGTCTTCCAGTCACCACATAGTCCATTTTTCTTAATAAACTTACCTGATTCAGCAGTCCTTCACCAGGTTTGGCTGAACAAAGAGAGAGAGTGTAAATGCTTGCAATTTAATCCAAGTAACAGTCTTGAGATTATTGTTAGTGGGTTTCTGTAACTGCTAGTGTGGGAAAAATCTTTTGCAACCATTTGTGATGAAAAGGCAGTTCAAAGCCAAGTCACTCAGTAGCATGCAGTGCGTGAAGGACAGTAAAGCAGCACACGGTGGCTGCAGACCTTCCTTGGGGTCCTCTGGGTGCCAATCAGAAGCTGTAGGTGACTAGGAAGCCTTTCAAACCTCAAGTTCTGAGGGACTTCTGGAAATTATCGATTCTTGTAGCTGTTTTACAGTCTTGAGATAAACTGGATATTCCGAGTAGCCTGGTAGAGTTCACTTTTAAATGTCTAAAGTCCTTGCAGCTTTTCTATCAAGTACTGATTGATATATCTCCCCTTGTGCCACTATCCTTGTGGGGTTGCAAACATGAATTGAATTCAGTTGTGGCTGAGAACCAGTCCTTTCTGAAAATTTGTCCCTATGACTTGATTCACTAGAGGGCTAGAAAGTAAATCGTATTTTGATGGAATAGTAGCTTTTAAACCTAGGACCTCTAATCTAAATATATCTATTATCTGAGCTAAAAAGACATCCTCTGTTATGCAAGACTTTAGCATGTTCATCAGCCTGGAAGTGCGGGCCAGATGCCATCAGAGGGAGACACAGCACCATGCTGAGGAGGAGGAGTAAGATGTTAGGCTTGCTTGGAGTAGAAAACCTTACATGTATTGGCAAACCTATTCTGTACAGGAGGCGAATCTGCCCGAGAAGGGTTAGCTCTTTTTCCCAGGGAGACTTCACTTCTGTGTGGGGCCTGAGGTGCTAATCTTGCTCAGTTTCACGCACCACCAGAGACCAAGATAGATGGAGGCTCAGGTTATAGTTACACCATTCATTTCCATTCATTCGGACCTAGCTTAGCATCTGCATACCTCTACTTTATGCTGTGTAGTCATATTTTCAGTAGTTACTTAGCCAGGTCATGGAAGCTCATTCTTTCTCTTACTGATGAGTAAATAAAGACACAGCAATATAGTACATGAAAAGGACATAAATATGAAAAAAAAATGTATATGTTTTTTTTAGTTTAAGGTTTTTCCACTTCCCTGCATTTGCTTCAGGCTGTCCTTATGAAAGGAGGGCACCCGCAGGAAGAAAAGTTGCACAGTGTGAAATCAGATGCATAAGGATGCAGGAATAGCTTTTGCACAGATAGGATAGAAAATACATTTTTCCTGGTATTGCAAAAATGCTTCTCCAAGTGGAAGAATCTCAGCATAAAATGAGCACTGAAAACATTTGACCTTAACCCAGAATTGGACACTAGACTAACTTCTTCTAGAGGCTGACATTTATTTGTTTAAATGGGGCAGCTCATACTTGTGCATTTTTGCCTCTACTTCCATGCTTTCAGCTTCTCAATGAAATGAAAAGCAGAAGTAATGCAAAACACACATAAGTACTATTCTTGGACTATTTTTGGCTTGAACTGAAGCAGCAGGTGGTTTACGTCAGTCAAGGAAACCTGCTCAAGAGGGCTGGGGAAATGCTCAGACTTTTAACTGCTTTTGGAATCAAACTTTGAATTCTTGGCTTTTCTGAATTCACACATTGTGATATCCATCTGCCATGTTGTTAACCTTTTGGAATCAGTGCTTGTAATTTTATGCAGGGAGATGCTGATGTTCCAGATTTATACTGGTCCCTTTTAATCGACTTTCAGGAAGTCTCCCTACGTAATTGTTATAAAAGAAAATCAGGACAGATGCATTTATGTCTATCATTAAATGCTCAACGGTTTACAGACAATGAGACATATCAGCTCCAATTCTGTGAAAAATCAGATGAAGTCCTGTCAGAAGGATATTTTATGTTTACTAAAGGCAACAGGACTTTCTAAAGAACTGACATTTTATAGTAGATGTGTTGGCCAACTGTGGAAAATACATCTCTCCTAGGCCACTAAATTGTCAAAGATACGCAGCAATTTTCTGGCACAAAATGAAGGGTCTAAACCTTTCCAGTACTCATTGTGTTATTATCATGCTATACATGTGAAATGACCATTTACTTATGTCGTGGTCTAACCCCAGCCTGCAACTAGGTGCCGCAGAGCCGCTCGCTCACACCCCTTCAATCACCCCCCTCCGCTCCTGAAGGGATGGGGGAGAGAATCAGAAGAGTAAAAGTGATGAAAAACTCATGGGTTGAGATAAAGACAGTTTGTAGGTAAAGCAAAAGCCGCATGTGCAAGCAGAGCAAAATAAGGAATTAATTCACCACTTCCCATAGGCAGGCAGGTGTTCAGCCATCTCCAGGAAAGCAGGGCTCCATCACGTGTAACGGTTACTTGGGAAGACAAAATGCCATCACTCTGAATGTTCCCCCCCGCCCCCACTACCTTCTTCTTCCTCCAGCTTTATATAATGAGCATGATGCCACATGGTATGGAATATCCCTCTGGCCAGCTGGGGTCAGCTGTCTCGGCTGTGTCTCCTCCCAGCTTCTTGTGCACCCCCAGCCTACGCACTGCCAGGGTGGTGTGACAAGCAGAAAAGATCTTGACTCTGTGCAAGCACTGCTCAGCCATAATGAAAACATCCTTGTACCATCAGCACTGTTTCCAGCACAAATCCAAAACATAGCTCCGTCATAGTTACTGTGAAGAAAATTAACTCTACCCCAACCAAAACCAGTACAACTTATCAACTCATACTCACCTTAGGCAGGAGAGGAACTTGTTTTAAAATAATTCAAAATGCAAAATAACGTACTGCTGGAAGCGGAATTTGCTTAATTGTGTTATTCTGATAAGGGTGCAGGCTTTGTTATCTCCTCTTACTTCATTAAGATTGCAAAGAATGTTTTCAATGGACTTTTACCACTTCTCTATACTCAGCTGACTAAAATGAGTTTCATGGCAGCACGTGTGGGAATCCCTTGGCCAGGTAATAGAAAAGAATAAACTGACCTTTCTGCCACCAACCATGTATATTATTAAGTAAATGGATTATTGGCTACATATTTCTCATCTATGACAACCTCCAATTTCAAATACAGGCCTCTTTATGCAACAGCTGTGGTAGCTGAATATAGAAAAAATTGTTCAGCTATGGATCCAGGAGAAATATTGGAATGCGGCACAATGTGATTTTGGTGTATGAAGCTAGGCAAGTATTTCGATTTTCCGCTTTCTGCGTACCAGACTTTTTCATTTTTAAGAATTTGTCATCTGCAAAAACAACTGTCATTTTGTGTGGAAAAGCTCAGGCAGTTTGTGATAGAAAACACACGTGGGTCACATACTTGCTATTGTATTTTACTTCAGATCTTTCCTACGTTATTTTTTTCAGTGATCTAAATAAAAGACATTTGGCCTGGGGGTATAAATTATTTTCTGTAGGTAGCAACCATTAACACTAATGAAACTTAGTGATCAATCTGCATTTGAAGAGTATCGTGGGTGTCACTCACACATCCTACATATCACTCTGTGCAGTATTCCTAGAGCTCCAAGCAATCTAATTGGGCTTTGGACCATCTCTGCCAGGCGCTGTGCAGACATTGCAGAAGAATTCTTGCCCCGAAAGCTTCCTTGCTCCAGACGTTACCTGCTTATGAAACATGTAGCACCTCCAACATAACCAAATGAAGATACTTTTGTCATTCTCTGCAGCACCCCACACCCCAGAAAAGCAATGGGAGCAGAACGCCTAATGCAGATCTCACATAGACAAAGGCATCAGCATGGTCAGGCTGTTGTTATCTTTGCTGCTGCTGTTATGATTATTCTTACTTCCTGAGTTCAGCTGGAATGAAGTCCTATTTAGGTTTTAGGTTACAGCCCAAAGTGTTTTCTGTGTCATTAATCCGAGGGGAAATGGATTTTTCATTTAGTAGAGTCCAGATAAAAAACTCTATTGTGACATCTCAGAGAAAATAACAGGGAGAAAGATGCTGCTCTGATTCCCCCATCTTTGTATACTCTCCCTGGTGTTATACATCTAGTGCTTCGTAAAAGCAGTGCTTTTCAAAAAGAGAATCAGTATGCAGGCTTGACAGTTTATCCTCCTTTCTTCCCAAAAAAAGAGTCCATGTCTTTTCCTCTTGCTTTTCTTCCCCCCATCCCTTACACCAAGTAAGCAGAATGCTCAGTGTTCAGCGCACCCTTCTGTCAAGGTTTTAGGTAGGATTAAAAGTGCCTTCTAATGCACAAATATCTTGTTCCGCAATACCTGATGTAAACAAAATGCTTCCACAATACCTGATGGAAACAAAGAGAGCTTCCAATTAGCTTAAATCTGCAATAGCAACACACATTTGGATTTGGCCAGGGTTTCTAGAAGCAGAATTGGATTGATTTTTATCTTTTTTGTAAAGAAGTAGCTGAAATTCAGATATAAGGTTTAATTTCCTTTGAAGAGATAATGCCAACTACAACACATGCATTTAATAAGCTAGCTTAAAATCTATCTTTAAAAATAATACTGCGTCGCAAAGTAGTGGTCAGAAACTGTATAATTCGGTTACTACACATTGTGAGCTACTAACGTAGGAAACTATAGTTTCATCACAAAAGAACAAAGAGAGAATCAAGGAAGAAAAAGAAAGGGAAAAAGAAAGAGGAAGAGAAAGAAAGAGAAAGAGAAAGAGAAAGAGAAAGAGAAAGAGAAAGAGAAAGAGAAAGAGAAAGAGAAAGAGAAAGAGAAAGAGAAAGAGAAAGAGAAAGAAAGAGAAATCCCCTTCAAATCATGAAGCTGTTTTCTCTACATTGCTGGTTTTTTCCTGTTGTAGATTATTCTCTGCTCTTCTCTCCTCTCCTCTCCTCGTTCTTCCCTTTTCTCATTTTGTATTTCACTTTTTTGCAGAATGAAACTTAAATAATCCATTTCAACTCTTACATGCAACCTGTTTTCATTTCCTGCTTCCTGTACATTTAATATCAGTATATTTGAAAAGGAAGAATTTGCATTCAGCAATATAGTGATATAATTACCACTTCCAAATTCATCTCCACCTTCTATGAGGGTTCCTGACTTTGTCTGGCAGGATAAAGAACTTAATTATTTCTCATCTTTCCTCCATATTTAAGTATCTGTTGGCTCCCATCTAAAACTTCCTTCCTTGCCCTTTCTCTTTCCCCCAAGCACACATATACAGAGTATGTGAATGAGCTTTGGAAAGAACCAGCTGGCTGCATGGGCATTTTTTCCCTTGATATTCTCTTTGATGTGAGACTCTGTTGACATATTTTCATTGCCTGCTACCAAAAAAAAAGGAAGTTTTATGGAGTAAATCAAACGTTGCACTGCTGGGTCTTAAAATGATAGCTCCTTGGGATCCTGGGAAGAATTTAATTAATCAGATTGGTAAACAGGTCTGTGAGATTTAGGCCCGGGGAACAGTGCAGGAAGAATTAGGGAGAGAGAAGCAGCCTATGAGTGTAATAAATCAAATTTCAAATGTCAAATATGACATTTGCCTTACTGCCAAAATTGTTATCCAACTTACTTAGATGAGTATGGTTTACATGAACTGAGCAATCACAGAACATAAAGCTGAAAAGGACCTCAGGAAGGCACAGAGTTCCTCCTTCTGCCCCACTGCAGGATCTCACATATCTATCCTATGCATGGCAAATTCTTACCTAATACATGCTTAAAAGTCTCCACTGTTGGATATTCCACATCTTCATCAGCCAGTCTGTTCCCGTACAGTGTTTTTATTCCTATAAAGTTATTTCCTGGTGTTCAGCCTCCATTTCTTTCATTGTACTGTGTCTAAATGTCCTTGAAGGAAAGCAGGTCTGACCTCACATCACATCACATCAGTTCAAACTGCAATAACTTAATTGAAATCAACAGTGGGAGACCATCACAAGGTCAGAAGTAGGCTGTTATCTTTTAAGATCCTCCCAGTAGTGCTAAAGAAGGTAAGGCCACACTCAACATGATCATCTTGTGCTGGGACTTGGACAAGGCTAGTAACACGATAGGGAGCTCCTTCTGCAAGGAATTTCTGAGAGCAGCTTCTTATGTATACGAGCTGTGTGAGCGCATCTCCAACATGAGCAGGTACCACATACTCTTAGCTTTGAGATATCAGCAACATTCAATCTAGCTGTTGCTTTTGTATTATGATTTTCTGGCCTAGATTGGGCTTTTTGGAGCCTTTGATGTCCCAGAAAACTGGAGTAAGCTCTCAATCTCTCACAAAAAAAAAAAAGATAAATTAGGGTAAGTAAGTAATGTGTGAAACACATTTCCAATCCCTTCTTTTTTTCTTTCACCATCAAAACTTATTTTTTCTTTTGTTCTGGTAGGAAAACAAAAGAAATTTGGGGGCCATGGCCTTGCAATCCAAGCAAATGTTTGTCCTTTTTTCAAATAAGAGGGCTCTGCCTGCAGAAATGTCCTTAGCCCTGGCACGACAAGCACTTCTGAATGGACTCCATTGGAGTTTCTGGTTAGCAGACAATGAGCAGACCCAAACCTGCGGCAGACGGCTATCACTCTGACTGCTTCAGTGCAGTCTGGGACCGGAGCGCAGGACAGTGCTGGGTCAGCAATGCCCTTTGCGTTTCACCCCAAACCTGGCTGCCTGGAGGGGTAAGTAAATGCCCAGACTAAATGGTTATGAAGTTTTGGATGTGGCTTCCCTGGTTCAGTTTATATGGGAGATCTGTAATCCCTGTGCATGGGAGATTTGCAGAAGGGCACTCTCTGAAGGGAACAGCATGGATCAAAACCCGGGATGAACCACAAATTAGCCTGCCACTCACTTGGTGCCAGGGTTTCTTGTCCAAGTGAATGGATCAGTCCTGTTTAAAGGGTGCTGTTGTGTTGTAGTGGAGAATAGGGATCTGTCACAAATTGCTTTTACACCCTCGATCCCAAATTCCTGCAATCCAAAGCTCAGCATTGAAACCTAGTCCCTGACTTCCTCAGTTCGAGCTGTATCCAAACATCATTTGTCTTGTTTGCCTTGACTGGTCGTTAGGGCCCGCTCAGGAGCCAGCAGTACTTCCACACTCTTGCAGATCACCGAAACCATTGTGGAGCTGGTGGATTCACCTGCAACCCAGCTTCCCGCTCCGGGGGTGAGAGGGATGGGCAACAGCTCCTGCAAGTTTGGGTGCCTGTCACGGGACAGCCCTCGCACCCTCTCCTACTCTGCTACTCACTGGAGCACTCCCACACGACAGCCTGAAATGGCAGGCTGTTAGTTGCTGCGAGTGGGAAGAGCAACAGGGGAGCCAGGCAACTTACAGAAATGGAGGAGGCACAAGCAGCACGTTCTGGCTTTTGAGCAAGGAATACTAATGAGAAAGAAAATGATAAATATTTGCGTTCATGGTTTTTCGTTTCACTTGCTCGTGCTTTGCACTCGGGGAATATTTTCCTCTTGGTATAAAGTGCTGAGGCAGGTTGGAGAAACAAACATCTGACAGCCTCATTTGGCTAAGATTAAGTATACAGAAATTCATTTCACATATCACTGCTCTGTGTTCAAACTAAACAGCAACACCCTCCTTTGGCCTAATTTGTTTGTTCTTGTTGGGCTTGGCAGTGAGGCAAACCCTAACACAGTAAAAGATGTGGGTCCAAAACCAAGCAGGTCCACAAATATGCTTGGCCTGCAGGGTTGTGTTTTGTTTTCACAAATCCCCTCTTCTTCTTTATTTCCTCTCTTTCCTCTCCCATTTGCATTCAGATTAGGCTGATCCCTCCTTCTCCATCACGCTGCCTGTGTGTGAGCAGCAGGGCCAGGCTGAGAAACGCAGGAGAGACTGGTTGCTCTCAGCCCTTTTGTCTGCTGCCACGCTGTGCCTTGCAGCAGCCAAAAAGCCCCATCCTAAACACAAAACCCACAGCCCCAGGCCAGTGTGTGCCCAGTCCCCTGGGCAGGGGGGGCTGCCCAAGGAGCCCCTTGAACATGGGGAGTTAAAGTCTGTGCATATTTAAGCACTGAGCTCCACCACGTCAGGAGTAAGCACGACCGGTCTGAGAGATTTAGGCAGGTTTCAAGTACCTTTCCCACAAGGCAGCTAATTCCTGTCACACTATGCAAAAAACAGAGGTACTGAAGCGTCTCAGTAGAGTACAAGTTTATTTCTTTAGCGTGAGAAGTCGTCATAATTTAATTCTTGGAAATTGCACCCCCTTTTTGCTGATTGACTTTTAGAATCATAGAATGGTTTGAGTTGGAAGGGACCTTAAAGACCACCTAGTTCCAACCCTCTGCCATGGCCAAGGGCACCTCCCACTAGACCAGGCTGCTCAAAGCCCCATCCAGCCTGGTCTTTTAACAACCTCAGAAACATGTGTCTTAGTGAAAGCGAGTGAGTGAGGTCAGACAGTCAACCTGGGAAATGTTGATGAGAATGATCACTTTTAGGAAAAGTAACTGGAAAATGAAAATACGGCTAGATAAAATGACTAGATCTGATAAGGTTATGATAAGATGTAGATCACAGATAAGGTGAAGGCAGAATTGTTATTCACTAAATCCTGCAAGAGTAGAACTAAGGAGCACTTGACAAAAACTAATAGGAGAGCAGTTTAAAACAGGTAAAGAAAGTAGCATTTTACACAGTGGACAGAGGAAAGCGTCCAGGCCTGTGTGCTCTCCCTGGACAGTCTCTCACCTTACCCCAGCTGGGAGCAAGGTGCTGGGTTGGGGTGCTGTGGCCCAAAAGGGCTGTTCCTGTGCTCTAATGGTAGGCATATCTTGGGAATAAAAAGTACAATTACCTATCTACTTGTCTAATAAATGGAAGTTTTTATTCACTATATTTTAAATCACTAATCAGCTTTTGTCTAGGCTGAAATGCACAACACATTAAAAATAATCCCTACTATATTAATGGATATTTTGGAACAGCTTTTTACTCTAGCATGTGGGGTTTTTTTTCTTTTCAGAAAAATAAAATTATGTCTTTAATTTAATTTATTTAACATTTTGGGTTGAGTAATTAAGAGCCTTATGAAAAGCCATAATGTTCATCTAACAGAGGAACTTAATCACAGTTCTGTTAGGCTTTCTTTTAAAAAAATAAAAAACCTGTTAAATAGATTACTTCTTTTTTAATTAGGTGGTTTAATTACAGCTTGTTAATGGAAGTATTACATAAATAGCTCTCAAAGCCACACATGCCCATGCATTATCGCAAAAGAGAGAAGTTGCAGGTGTCCCTAAAGGAGCAACTTTCAATATGGGTAAATGGGAAGAGAATAAAGCCAGAAACAAATCCTGAATGGTGCAATGTCACCTTCATTTAGGTAGCCATGGCTGTTGGGATGTGGTGACACTACAGCAAGTTACCAACTTAAAGCGGGTTGCCCCATTTCAGTTCTGGGGCTTTCTGTGTGTTTCCTCTATGCTGATGTAAATCTGCAGCTGTAATTATTGATCGTTTTACTTGTAAGTCCACCTAACTGAGCTGTAGAGTCACATACAGCTTAAATGTTGGAGGTTTTGGCAGTATTTCAAGGTCTTTCTCTGTCTTACTATGTGCTCTTTAAGTCATAACCGTTTTACCATTAAAATGGGGAAAATAAATTAGGTTGAAATAAAATGCATACATCTTCCTCTAGAGCTTTCAAGATTCCCACTAAAAGATGATTGCTACTATACACACACAATAGTATTCATTTATGTATATGCAGGCATGTGGACATATACACATAAACATCATTGTGCTCTGTATGTGTGTCTTTGAATAAACATTAATTGGGCAAAACACCTATTGTTCCTAGTTATGTCTGTTTGAATGCCAACCTTGAAAAATCAGAAAAGAGGCAGATATTCAAAGGGTCATTGACCAGAAATTCCAGGTACTTTAAACAGGGTTAAAAACAAAGGTAACCCCAAACTCTTTGTCACTTTGGTAATCTAAGCTTTGTGAATGGATACACTCCTGCTTGGACATGTACATCTATATGTATGCTATAAAAACGCATGTGAATGCATCCACATACAGGTCTCTACCTATATTTGCAAGTGTGCACTCATCTTTATTTAACAAAGAAATATGCTCTCACACACACACTGTTAACAGTTGGGATTGAAGACATACCACAAACTATAATACATGCACACCCAGCAGGATTTAAGATTGGTTGATAAGGTCTTTACATTCTGAAGAGAGAGAAGGTGGTTATTTGAGTCTGAGTATATTTGCTATTTATGAACGTGGAGGGGAATATTTAAAACTTCCCAGGGTATAGCAAGGGGAAAAATAAGACAGTAGAATAATTCTGGCTGGGCCCAAGAAATAAGTTGAAATTAACTGCAGCGCTGCACTGATTTATACTGAAAGATGAGGGTGTGAGGCAACATTGAATGTATGATCTAGTAAATGGTGTTTGCTTGGGGAATGGTAGGATTACCTTTGAAAAACTCCACAATAACTAATTTTGCGGGTTGGAGGATGGCATATTTCTACTTCTGGTGAGTCACTTCCATTCACAGAAGCATACACAAGATAAAGTTCCTTGTACCGACTGTGACTTCTCCAAAAGAACTATATCTGTGCCAAGAAAGATTATGGAATTTAGGCCTTATTCTCCTTTTCCCTAAGAACTTGACTGGGTGGTTTGGATCAATACAGACTTGTTGATTCACAACCCTTATGTGATTCCTGATACATAATTTCTACAAACTCAGTGTAATGAGAAGTTTTACCTTATTCAGCAGCTGGAAAGAGGGACTTAAAAGTCCCATAAAGCCTCTGGCTGATGAAAACCTTACCAGAGGGTATATTGGGCAATTACCTGTCTGCATGGAGGGGCTTGCCATGTGAGTTTGTGTATCAGCAAACTTACTGAGGATATGCTCTGCCCCATCATCCAGATCATGAATGAAGATGTTAAACAGGATCAGACCCAGTAATGACCCCTGGGGTATTCCGCTAGTTACTGGCCTCCAGCTAGACTTTGTGCCATTGGTAATGAACTTTTTCCTCTGTTATGTCCCCCACTCCACTGTTACGACATTTTTTAATGCTTCTAACATACCTGAATTGCTAATTCCATGCTTGGTGCGGACTGGGGAGAAGGGAATTGAAGCCTGGGCCTTATTTTGGTGTTTACACTACTGCAAGGAGGTAAAGGCATCTATTGAGGCACTAGTCTAGCTCAAGACATCTGGGTTCAGCATACAGCTTTGCACTGTCTCACTTGAAGAAGTGCCCTAAACTGTGTTTTCACACTACTGAGCAGCCCCTTTTTATCTGCTAACCTTTGAAAAAGGAGCACTCTGTATAAATCCTAGGGAATGTGCAACGGCACCACTGACATGCATGCTGGCAGAAGAAAATGAGAAAATGAGAAGTTAGATGGCGGTTCAGCACCAGGGCTTTGTGCTCATGCAAGAGACCACTTGCTGCATGAGAATAGAAGACTCAGCAACTGTATGCAGTGACTGCTCTCTCCCTCAGAGGTGTCCAAAACAAGCCATTAGCATTGGTGCTCACAGTCTACTTCGACAAGGAATGGCAGATAGTCAGAGGAACGCACTGAAAACAGTTTAGCAAATAAAATAAATTTACATCAAAACTCCCCAGTTTCCTAGAACATGAAGGGCTTCTTTAAAAAAAATAATAATAATGAAGCAACATATGTCTGTCACAAGCAGATCTCTGACTGCAGCTAGCTCTTGAATTTTAGGAGGATGGTAGGGAGTTGTTGCATGTCAACATTTTGAGGGGAATTATTTCAGGTGAAATTTCAGAATATCGGTATTACCTGAGAACTTGAAAACCTGCAAACTTGTATTTTTACCACTTCTAATGGGGGGAAGGTGTCTAGAGAGTAACACTTGCATTTCCTAATCCATTTCATGGCCCTGTCAGTTCATTTGCTGTTTTTAGGCAAGCGTCAGTGTTCTGTCAGAACTGTGTTTCTGTTCAGTGCTTAGAAACCAGCTGGGACATCCTTTTTCCAGTAGGAAATCTGGTCCTAGATAGCCAAACCTTTGTCATTTCAAGTGTGGACTAATTCATTACTTTTCCTGTGCTCCTGAAACTACCTGGGAATCATAGAATCATCTAGGTTGGAAGGGACCTTAAAGACCATTGAGTTCAACCATCAAGTTAGCACTGCCAAAACCACAGCTGCGTCATGTCCCTAAACACCATATCTACCCGTCTTTTAAATATCTCCAGGGATGGTGATTCCACCACTTCCCTGGGCAGCCTGTTCCAATGCTTGATAACCCTTTTGGTGAAGAAATTTTTCCTAATATACTTCTAGCCTGGAATGAAACTCTGCAGAAATCAAAATAACATTTTCCATGACCAGCAGATAATACCAGTGTTCAGCGAACTGCACTGACCACTAAATGGATTTTCAGTTGAAGTGTCAGGCAGTGGTTTGGACTTATAATGATTTGGCTTAATATCCTGCAATGCATTCCTCCCAGCTTTGCGGGGAAGGGATGTTGCACGGTGGTTGGTAGGCTTGCACACAACGCTATGTGCAGAGTGTTAGAGGTCATGCTTATTTGAAAAACCGCTACACATTTGGTGTCATAAAAGTTCCCTAGATACCACAGTAAAGAAGTAGATAGACAGACTCTAATATAAGTAGAGATTAGAGTTTATTGTACGGTACTGCAGATCCTCGGTAGAGTCAGCTTTTCTGTAACTCAAAGAATGCCTCGGCATGGAGTTATGCGCTGAGGGCAGTTTTCTTGAATCAGTACATCAGTAGTTTAACATACCATAAAACTAAGCAGTGTAACAATGATGATCATTTCCTACTGTATGAGTTGCCAGAAGCCTGTGCATTTTATAAGAAAACTGCCTGATATAAGGTTTTGTTACTTTCAGCTCTTCTGAGGATTTATAGGTTGGTGGAAAAAAGTGCTGTTGGTGAGAAGAGAACTCATACAAGTGGGAGTGACATTTGCCTTGGAGTAAAATTTGTTTTCACCTTAAAGAAAAACAACAACAAAAGAGTAGGAAAGTAACAAGGATATACGCTCACAGGTATACTGGATAGAAAAGCTGCATTAAAGGAGCCAGAGATGGTCAACTTCATTTAATTCAATCTCTGGTTTGATTTTGTTGCCAAGACTCTAATATCTCTAGTCCACCAGGACTCTGTCAAACAGCTGCTAAAAGACTGTAGATGATTTTGATCCTATTTTTGATCTGAGTACCTGGCAAGTTTGCTGCTATAGCCCAGAAGGAACCTGGGCTTGGGAAGCAGCACCTTTATCTGCTGATAATCCGGTACAAAGCTGTCCTCCAAAGATCTGCTGCAGTCACTTTACTGGGCCTCTCTCGCCTTATTTTTACTGTGGCTTCTGTCACTGTCTGTTCCTGGCTCTCTGCTCTCGATGTGAGCTCCTTCTCTGTAATTCCTGCTACCTAGGAGAAGGTCCTGTCTCACTTCACACCACTATGTCTTTATCACGTTTTCCATCTCTGCTAGGAGTGTGCCTCATTACACTTTTCTCTCCTTTCTCACTTTCTTTAAAGTCTCTTATTAGACTCATACGTGAAAGCTGTGTTAACTTTTCACTTTATAGCGTGGTTAAATGTAATCTGTATGTTCTATTCACTGCTGTCTCTCAGTTTTTAATCCAGAATCATTTTAAACAACAGTTAGTTTGGAGGATGCTACACAAACTGAGTTTTATTGTGTAGTCTTATTACACACAGTAAGAACAACTTCTTCCCCTTTACTTTATGGGCTTCACAGTCCATTTTTTTTTTTAGCACCTCAAACAACATGACACTAACTTTGAAGCAGATAAGGAAAAAGAAGCTGGACTGGGAAGGGTTTTGGTGGCGACAGGGAGAACGCTATACCCAGCCTCTTTGTAAGGGATTCAGATAATGTCACATTACCATTTGTCTAGGGAGAGATCCTGACACAAACTGAACAACTCTGTAGAGGAAAGTCATCATGTTTATCTGTGGGCTTTCCAGCCTTGTGAGTGAGGATGGGTGGTTGTTCGTCTTTCCTATGATGCTCTGCAGTCTCCTTTATTAGAGAAAAGAGGTGGTGGTTGCTCAACCTGGTCTCTTCCCAGCGCAGACATTGGACCTGTAAACTTTGTGTGCAGGCACAAAGAGGCCATAACTAATCTGCAGCTCCCATGAGATACTGCAGCATTGCTTAAAACATTCTGGGTTCAGTCATGTGTTTTTTTCAAGAATTTCCATGAAAGGAACTTTCCCCCCTACCCCCTCGGAACTATTTTGAAACAAAAGCAAAACCATTTTGTAAGAGTTTCCTTAGTGAGTCCTACAAAAGCTAATTGAGAAGAATTCAGAAAATCCTTTATGTTAGTTCTACATGTAGGCCCAGGGTAAACTACCAGCCATTGCCCATCTGGCTGCATTACTGCAGGGGAAAGAAGTGAGAGCACTGCCCAGGGAAGCAGCTTTGAGCCTGCCTGGCATCCACGCGGGTTCAGGCTCCAGCCCTTCTGCTGTTTTCTCCTGTGAACATTAATCATATCCTGCACGCTTCTTCTACCTCCTTGGATTTTGTGTTCTTCAGATGCTGGTACCACTATCCTAAACCCAGTCTTCCTAATCATTTAGACCTCCTTCCCTGTTACTACAGCAATTATGTAGTGTTTGGATTTATTGGGGGCTGTGCAAACATATGCTAATTAGTTATAATTATAGAACTTTTTTTTTTTAATCCTTTTTTTCACACCTCAAAGTCTCCAGCTTCCTAATTTCTTTATGTGTTTTTAAAACCTAGTTATTAATTTGAGGAAGGGGAAGAGAGGATAATCATACAACCATTTTGTTTAGGGTGAAGTTTATTTCAGCTACAATTTGAAAATGTCAACATTTTAAACAGGACTGGGCTGAAAAAATTGGTTGACTTCATATCATCAGTACCTTAAATCAGCTAACAGGCTCAACTCTGTGTCTGCAAAGGTCTGGCTAAAGATCCCATTTCCTGCAGAACTGCAGGCCCCACTTGACAAGCCATAGGGCCACCTCTCTGTTGGACCCTGCTGCTTGCAGATCCCCCAGAAAAACCTCCCATGCAGCACTCTCAAATCCAACACCAGCAGAATCCAGATCTGAACATTAGGTTTTTGCAGATCTTGTGTTCGAGAAACAAAAGCAGACATTGGCACTGCCTCATCCTGGTGTGTAGCGAAAATTACTTTCTCCTTAACCAAGTGTTAAAGTTAATTCAGATAAAGTGTGAGACAGTAATGAAAATCAGAGAAGTACATTTTAATTAAAATGTCAGCAAGATAACGCAAACGAAATCCTAAATCCCCCACCATTAAGGTTTCCCCACTGAGCCCTCCTGCAATTGTTCCTCTCTCCTTCTGATTGCTTTTTAACAACAACTTCTGTGTGGCCTTTGTAAATAATCCTCTCATTACAGGTTTGCTTGAAACATGCAATCAATTTATTAAGGTATTTTGCAGGAGAAATTAGCAAGTACAATAAAGCGTAATTATTCTGGTAGTCATTCATTTTTAAAACCAAAGGATGACCAGGTGCCACCATGGCTTCTGCCAACCGCAGCAATCAGTTCAACAGCATTTGAATCACAGCTATATTCAGATTAATCCAGGCTGGGCAGGCAATGGCATTTTCAGGAAGAGTGAAAAATTAGAAATTATCTGCATTTTCCCCTCAGAAGTAGTCTTTGAAACAACTAGAGAAATTGGATTTTTGATTAGGTAATTTTTTTTGTATTGTTTATATATGTGTATGTGTGTATATGTGTGTTGCTTGGTCCCTGAAGAGAATACTAACTCTTAATAAAAATTTAAAAAGTAAAGATTGAGAGGGAAGACAGAAATAATTATAAATCTTTCTTTAGATTTAAGATCAATGTGTAATAAATGACTTACTAAATGATTGATATCTTCCTCTGCCAAAAAGGAAGACCACAATAGTAAGGAGAATAAGTTCAGGTGGATGGCATGAGGGAACTCAAGACTCCTCAAACATTGTTCCTCTGTGGAACAGAAACTCCAACCTGAGATGTAAGTCTTTTGGTTTTGAGTTTTATCGTAGAAATTTCCAAGTTTCTACACAAAATGAAAGAAGCATTTTTGACCACGTTCAGTAGTATTTTTGTTCACATGGTTTAAGATCAGCCAATGTAGTGGAAATTACTAATATCCAATAGCTCTTCATTTGTAACTGAGAAACGAGCTTGGTATATGTGGGCTATTTCCTAGTTAACAGATGTATTCACGTGAATTATCAAGTCTTACTGGAAATAAATGGCTATCTAAGAGAAATATATGGGACTATGAAGATCCAGCTATTCTTCCAGGATGGGAAGAAGTCCATTCATGACAGGACAGAGGCAAGGAGAGAAATTATGCTGGGGATTTGGAAGATGAAGGCTTCATTTTGAGGCAAAGAACAAGGCATTTTCAATGAAGGAATTGACGCCAAAGCTGAGAGCTTTGCTGTAGCTGCTTTATGAAGAAGAAGAAAATGACATCTGATGTCAGAGCCATCAATGCAACACCCCTTATCATCAGAAAAATTACACTTAATAGATGATCTAATTACATTTAGAAAACAAATTTACATTTTTTTTTCTTCTGTGTAGTCAAAGCCAAAAACAGAGGCTATGAAATGAAAAAAAATAATCATCTTGGCATTTGTCTGGATCCTTTCTCAGTGAACTTGGTATTTTAGTTTCCAGCTTTTCAGCCCTCTAGAAAGGTAACCCTGCCAAGTGCATGAAAAGCACACCACCTCACTATTGCAGTGAAAAATATAGAGGAATCAGAAGTCAGCTAGTCATTATTAATGTTGCATTGCTCAGAAGACAAAAAGATAACACAGCTGGCTTTGCATTGTTGACAATGTAATGTTTTCAGCAAGCTAATCAGAAATGACTCAGACGACATACTGAGAGCACATAATGGGAAGTACCATGGTTTATTTCTACAATTGTGCTTCTCACATTCAACTAGATTTTAAAATGATACAGAAATTAAGAGCCTCAAAAATAATGTCTGACTGTTACTGAGAATAAAGTCAGCAAAGTCAGCTGAAAAATGCTATTTCTACCTTATTTATTCCCTCAAAGGTCTTCTTTATACAAGTAGAAAGAATCTTGTCCTCTAACTTCTGTTGCTGTGAGTTGCCTAGCCAACTCAAAACATATCAGTTTTCTGGTGAATACCTGCCAAAGCATACGGGTACTTCAGTAGAAATAAATTTTAATTCAAGTATGTGAAAATCTGTTGTGGGTTTGTGTTAGTTATTTTGATCTCTTCTGGAAAGTTACGTGCAATGGGAGTTCAAACAGTAGCTGACTACTAAACGCTGAAGCTGTGCCTTATCTCTACATAAATGAGACAGTGGGCTGCTAAAGAGCTGCTAGCAGAGCCTTATATACAGGGGAGGATTCTGGTCCTAAGGAGTGGTAGCTTCTGGTTATTTCACATGGATACCTTGAGTAGGAGATATTTAATATTTGTTACCTAGAAGGCTAAAGTCCCACAAATACTCGTACAATGTGTATGTACAGAGCCTTGTACAAGGATATTGAAAAAAATATTGTATGAATTAATAAATGTAGTTACAAGTACTATCACCCTGGGGAGATTTAAGGCAGAGGCTTAGAGGAGAAGCTGTTTATATTTGTGCTTCTTGAGTTACCTAGTTCTGTTAATGGAAACTGTTAGCAGCAAATGCTAGCATCAGGAGGAGCATCCACACATCATCATATTGCACCCTTGGTATTACTACAGACAGATCACTGCATCACATTTGTACATGGAAGGCCCAGTTCTTGCTGAGCTTCAATGTCAGGAAGGTCCAAAATGTGAAATCCTGACCTTTAAAAAGTGTGACTGTGCTTTAGGAAAACACAGGCAAAATGAGAGCTACATCCAAGTTACGGGTTTCACTGGAAAAGAATATACAAAAGAAATACAAAAGGTATTTAATTTTACCTGAAATGTTATTCTAAGTTTTTCCTTGTTATATCCCTGACTAGGTCTTCTGCTAAGATTTAATCTTGTCCTAGTGTTCCTCTCACTAATACCTTTCTGTGCTTTCAGTTCTAAATTCTGATTCCCTCCGTTCAAAGGCTGTTCTCATCTCCCTTGCACCTCTGTGGATTGAACCCAGCTTTGCTGCTAAAAGGGAGCTGTATTTAACCAGTTGATTCCCAAAGAGATCCATCAGGGCTCATTCTGGCAGAAGAAATTCTACAAGGATACTCTCACTCTTTCTCTCTCTTTAAAATTCCTTTTACCTCTTTCCCTTCAATACAGCTGCGCTCCATTCATCAATCCATCTGTCTGTTGATTTATCACATCCATCTGTCCTTCTGGTTCATCCATTTAATACATCCATCTATTAGTCATTCACATATAGCCATCAGTCAAATTCTTTCCATCAGTGTTTCTATCAGTCCATTTTTTCTGTATGCTTTATCCAGTTAATACACTCCCTCTTAATATACTGGTGTTCTTGCATAGTAAAGTATTTGATCTATACACACTACTCATAGTTAAGTGCATTTCTCCATGATTAACAACATCGGTTGTTAGAATATTCCCTGATCTGAGGGCAGAAATAAAGATTTTATTTTTTTTTTCAAGTGTCAAAATAGAAATGCTTATAGCAATGAGAGGTGAACAAAAAGGCATCCATTCCCTGCTCAAGATGCAATGGTAGGTCTTCCCATACCATGTTCCTACCATAATTTTTAGGATTTCGACTCTGAGCAAACTGCTTTGCAGCAGAACAAAACAAAACCAGATTTTACACCAGCACACAACTTCACTTGTCTATTTGTCCTATGATGTAATGCAAACCCATGCCTAAACTGTGGAGGATTACAATAAAAGAAATTTCTGTTGTTGAAAAAAGATCAAATAAGACAACTGGATATTGTGTGCCTGAGAATGGGGAGGACATAACAGAACATGGAAGGGTCTGGCTGGACTACATAGTTTCAATTAAATACTTTATAGAATCTCATGCAAAGCTGTGGAGATAACAGTGACCTTCTGTGTAGCCTTGCAAAACAGTCCATCTATTTTCTGTGCTGAGCTCGAGAAATAAGAAGTGGTTGGAAAAAAATGAAGAAAATACAAATTTAGACAAAAGAAATTATGACAAGATTTGAAGGTGAAAAGGATTTGATCGTAGATTGATGCATTTATAATAGCAATATAAATGATAGAAAGGAAAAACTAATTCACTGCATCAGAAGATGAAGGGATAAGAAGAAATAGTTGGAAACTGTGAAAGGGAAAAATTAAGGTTGATAGCAGCAAAAGATTCTTAAATTGAATTCTCATGGTACAGAACTGGAACTAGATGGAGTGTTAAGAGAGGAAGAATTGAACTACTTAACAGTAAAAGAAATTGGACAATAATGAGAAACGCATGTAGGAAGAAGGCTTTGGCTGTTTTAGGTGCACTGATTGTAGTTCTTTGTAGGTTTTGGGTCCCCAGGTTTTCATCCATCGGGATATGCAAGTCTGTGGGGATCAAAAGGATCTGCTATATTGTACCACCAACTCCCTGACTTTGTATTTGGGCATGGTCCAGTGGGTGCCAGCCCTTTCACATGCACATCTCTTTCATCCTGGTTTCAAAGGAAACCTCAGGCACAGGGACACAGACAGTCCTGGCATATTAGCTTCTGGTCCTGGTGTGGATGGAGTTGGTACCCTATGATACAGCATGGTCCAGATAGTAAAGCTGATGAGGAAATTATCTCACCTGATTTCAGGCATTAACACCGTGGATGTCTATTGACGCCATCATTGCACTAAGCTCCTATACAACCACAGGAGAGACAGAGGCTCTCCAAGAGCTGGGTTCATCTCACCCAAATGCAGATGCCAGAAACAGGCTAAATGGATTCCTGTCCCAAGGTATCTTTCAGGTTTTTTTTTCTAATTTTATTTATTTATTTTTATTGTAGGTAGCACCTGGGCAAGGGGATGAGATTTGACATGTACATCATATATGTTTAGATCCAGCAAGATCAATCAGAGTGCCAGAGTCAGAGTGTCCCTGCAGGGCATCCGGGTGGAAAAGTCCTGGGGTTCTTCTTGGTGATCTTCAAGTTCATGGCAGCCTCCTACTTCGGTCTGAATGTGGCTGGTTGGACTCCTCTGAATATTTGGAGGACTAGTCTGTGAAAGGATAGAGCTATGGCCTGAGACCGTTTTAATCGGTCTGTTTTAACCATAAGAAGCTCTAGAAGAGAAAACCGGAAAAGACTGGAGGGAAGACATAGATGCCAATGTAGTCACTCTAAATAGAGCTAAATAGAATTAATTATCACTTACTTTCCAGAAGATTCAGTTTAAAAATATGGTCCTGGAAAATGAAGAAGCCTGAATGACCCTCCTAGCTTTTTTTTATACCTTCTTCACCGTCTTTCAGTCTCCGCAGCCCAGGTGGAGGACAGACTGAGCTCCATCTTTTCCCAGTTAAAAGTAGAAGGCAGTGTCACAAGATGAATCAGGAAATGTGCTCAGAGTTATTGAGCTGCTCTGAATTGCTAGTGTAGGATTTCTGCTTGTTACGCTTTCTAAAGCATTTCTTTTATTTTCCTTTATTTTCTTTTTTTTTTCTTTTCTTTCTCTGTAAGGCTCCTGGTGCATTTGGACATTTGATTATGTATGAAGTCTTGTATGATAGTTAATTAACATTCAGAAGGAATACTTCAGTCTATGCATATTATTTGCACAGGTTAAGTATTCCTGATAAGACTTCTCAAATCAGACAAGCTGAATTTAACATAATTAGACCTATGAATACTCATGGAGAAGGTAAAAGGGAGCTTGCTCAAGCTTTTGTACCATGGAAATGAGGAGAAGAAGGGGCATGAAGGGTAAGTGTGCGGGAGGGAAAATCACCCCCAATCATAAAATAAAGAAGACAAGAAGAGAGAGATGTCATGAAATGCTTAGAGCTATTCCTGTGCTCTCACTGTAGCAAAGAATGGGGAATGACAAACCTTTTTAGAGTCATCTTCACCTAAGGAAAATTTAGGAAACTTATTGGATTATTTTTGGAAGGAGACTTAAAGACATAAGTGGCCAGAAATACTTTAATTGCTAGTACCTCCAGGCACCTGTAAATGTATGGCTGCAAAATCTGCTGTGTCATTGTGGCCAGCCCTTTGGATTTATTTTTTCCTTTTCCTAAAATTAAGGGCAGAAAAAACATTGTAAATAGAACTGTGCTTCATTGTGACATGTTGTTTCATCAGCATCAAAATATTCCTGGAGAATATGTCAATTTTGATGAAATTTTCATTGGAAACGCACTGAAACAAATCACTTAAACTGTCTTGTTTTATTTTGGTAATGTCAAAACATTTTGTTTTGATAAGGTAAAACCATATCATTTTGACTGCACCATTTTGATTAATTCATTTTTGTTATATACATATTAATTTTTTATATTGAATTTATATGAGATTTTAAATGGTATATTGTACTGAAGATTGAAGGTTATGTTATAATGTTTTCACATTAACAGAATAAAGTATTTTGACATAATTAAATGAAACATTTCAGCATCAGCAAACCAAAACAATTTGACACTACCGAAATGAAACATTTTGATATTTCCAAAAGCCTTAGAAATTTATGGAGCTGTCAGAAATGTGAATGTGAGACAATTTTGTTTGAGGTCAAGAGACAATAAATTTTTTAGAAGCTGAATTTTCTTTCACAGTAAAATTTCAGTGTCTCCTGCCTCTAGAAATCAGATGTATCAAGCCCAGAAGTTCATCCTTTGAGATACGCTCCCACTTGCCATTTAGTATCCAGGTAATTATGTGGGGAATATGTGATGCAGAAGGTACTAAATTCAGAAGTTAGCAATAAAGCGTCTGGATACATGCTGCTGTATGCATATCAGTTCATCAGATACAAGGCTATGACCTGTACTGTCCTCTATTCAGGCAAACGTCTGATAAGAAAAAACAGTTTGTTACAACTGGGCATAGGATTTCCTTTAATGGGTTGGCCAGTTTATACTTTTTGATATGTTCTGTTTCCAGCTGTATCAAAAAACAGTGCAAACAAGATATGGAACTGAAATAGTTACACATACTGACATAGGCAAAACCAGAAATAACCACAGAGGAAAAATACAGAAAAAAAAAGGGGAAAAGTGCTCATGTACCAGTTGTGGTTTTTTTCCATTGGCTTTTTCTCTTTCTCAGTTTTCTTTGAGGTTCTGCAGAAGATACACTTCATGACTATAAAATAATGATCTATAAATAAAAATGGTGCTTTTAATCATACACGTAAAGCCAAGCCCTAGGTTACGCCTTGCACTGTTATGTTTGCTGCGGAGTATGCAGATACACCTGAGGTACATAGACAGGTTTTAAAGGCAGGGAGGCACACTCCTGAAAAACACAGAATGAGGAAGCTTATCTGAAAGAGTCACTGTGTGTTCAGCCTGTCTCCAAAGCTTTGTGTGGGCATTCACTAGTCAAAGCGAAATACGGAAAATAAGACATACATCTTCAATTTCTGTGTCAATGTTCAGAAATGTTATAAAACCCTCTGAAAATGTGACATATAGGCATTTCTCAACAAATGTGGCAAATGTTCCAAGAACTGAAAATAGTCTTCACAACAATGCTAATTTTTTAAGTTAACAGTTTGCTTAGATATGTTATCAAGATTGCACATTTTGAAATTATGTGACCTATCCTCATAAAAAAACACTGTAGTAATACTGTGTAACTCTGTAATAGTATAAAGGGAATTCTCCTTGACCTCCAAAGATAGATGGTCTTGTGTCCTGAAGCATGAGAATGGTGATATTTTCTCTGGTGATATTTTCCTGGATAACAGTCAGCAGATGCTAATCTTGTGCATATACCTGCCAAATCCTTTCTTTAAACAAAGCTTTTTGCCTTATTGAGAGAAATAGCACTATGCAACTGAGAGTTGCATAATAAGCAGATTACTGATAGCTGTGTTGGAAAATGATGCCCTTTTTGTCCATTGTAAATCTGCTGCCTTTGAATGTCATTAAGGACTACCCTCACATTGCATGAATAAACTGGTTTTCTTAATCTACGGCATGTTTATATACCTTGATGTTGTCTTCCCAGCTTCATCTCATGACCAGGACACCTTTGACCACTCACTACCAACAAACATCACTGAAATGTCAGAGAGAAGATGCTACAAAAGGGAACTTCTGCAATGATTTTGCTGGTTGCTTGGGTATCTGTCCAAGATCTCTGTTGCTGCTTGCCAAACCTTCAAAAGGAAAAACTTTCCCTAACACTGTATTCGTTTTCCTCTATCACTCTCTCCTCCCATTGAAGAAGCACTCTCTCTGCCTTAAGATGATCCCTTAAGACACATGGGGGAAAAGAGAGAGTTTGCCTTAAATAATGACAAACTCCCAAACGTTTAAATTTGAGATTCCATCAATGCATGAGTTTTATCAATTAAAAAAATAAGACAGAGGTTAGAATGTGAAATGAATCATAGAATCATAGAATCTTCATGGTTGGAAAGGACCTTTGAGATCATCGAGTCCAACCAAACCACCTACAATCTCTGCCACTAGAGCATGCCCTGAAGTGCCAAATCTAGACATTTCTTAAATACCTCTAGGGATGGTGACTCAACCATCTCCCTGGGCAAGCTGTTCCAGTGCCTGACCACTCTTTCAGTAAAGTAATTCTTCCTAATATCTAACCTAAACCTCCCCTGCCACAACTTCAGACCATTTCCTATGGTCCTGTCATTATTTACTTGGGAGAAGAGGCCAACACCCACCTCTCTCCAACCTCCTTTCAGGTAGTTGTAGAGGGCAATGAGGTCTCCCCTCAGCCTCCTCTTCTCCAAGCTAAACATGCCCAGTTCTCTCAGCCTTTCCCCATATGACCTGGTCTCCAGACCCCTCACCAGCTTGGTAGCTCTCCTCTGGACACACTCCAGCACTTCAATGTCCCTCTTGTACAGAGGGGCCCAGAACTGAACACAGCACTCGAGGTGAGGCCTCACCAGTGCCGAGTACAGAGGCACCATCACTTCCCTGCTCCTGCTGGCCACGCTATTCCTGATACAAGCCAGAATGCTGCTGGCCTTCTTGGCCACCTGGGCACACTGCTGGCTCATGTTAAGCTGGCCGTCCACCAGCACCCCCAGGTCCTTTTCTGCTGCGCAGCTTTCCAGCCACTCTTCCCCAAGCCTGTAGCATTGCTTGGGGTTGTTGTGACCGAAATGCAGGACCCGGCACTCAGTCTTATTAAACCTCATACAGTTGGCCTTGGCCCATCAATCCAGCCTGCCCAGGTCCCTCTGTAGAGCCTTCCTACCCTCAAGCAGATCAACACTCGCACCTAGTTTGGTGTCGTCTGCAAACTTACTGAGGGTGCACTCAATCCCCTCATCCAGATCACTGATAAAGATATTAAACAAAACTGGCCCCAAAACTGGTGACTGGCCGCCAAGAGGATTTCATCCCATTAATCACAACTCTCTGGGCACGGCCATCCAGCCAGTTTTTAACCCAGTGAAGAGTACACTTGTCTATGCCATGATTCGCCAGCTTCTCCAGAGGAGTGCTGTGGGGGACAGTGTCAAAGGCCTTACCAAAGTCCAGATAGACAACACCCACAGCCTTCCCCGCATCCAGAAGGCGGGTCACATGGTCATAGAAAAGAGATCAGGATAGTTAAGCAGGACCTCCCTTTCCTAAACCCATGCTGGCTGGCCCTGATTCCTTGGCTGCCCTGCACTTGCCGTGAGAGCTCACTCAAGATGATCCTATCCATGATCTTTCCTGGTACCAAGACCAGCCCCAGCCATAATCCCACTGTGGTTGATAGAAATTTGATTTCTATCAGGTGTGGAGAAGTAATAAGCATCCCTACTCCTTCTATAAAAGGTGGGTAACAGTGCAAAAAGTTTGGTTATTTAGAAGTATGTGTAGCAGAATCATTGCCTTATTCCTATTAGTAATAGTGGGAAAAAAAATGTAGCAAGGAATTTGAGGTAAGGAATAATGAATGGTGTTAGCTGCTTTTATAGCAGACTCCTAAAAAAAAAAATAATCTTGAAATAAGAAAGTTTAAAGTTTGCTAGATTTTTGTTTCTACTGTCCCAGTGAGGAACAATGTGTGTGAGGAGGTGTTTCTGAGTCTTTCATCTTTAATGGAGGAGGTCTTTAGTATACTTGTAGCTGTGTAGAAAATATGGCAGACGCAGCGATTTGCTGTCGAAGTGATTAAATAGAAATGTCAGTGGATTTAAAAATAGAAACACAAAACAATAAAAAAAACTACCCCAAGCCCCAACCCCAAAATCCCAAACAAATAAAACAAGAAAATCACCAAACACCAAACCTAGACACTAGAAGAGTTTCTTTAAGGAGAAGAAAGAATGGGGAGGCTGAGATGAGAAGGTGGTAGAAGAGCACCTACCCTCAGGCTGAGGAAGGGCCAGCACATTAGGTGAGCTGATGGTTTACTCACACCAGCACTTGTTATGAGTAAGTGTCCTGCTGGGCCTGGCTGGACGGAGCAGAGTGCTGCTGGGTGCACCAGGTCTTTGCTTAGAGACACCTGGAGAAGAAGCTAATAAAATATTGTGCTATAAACTCTGCCTCTGACCTTTTTTTTGCAGGTTTCCAAAGCTCTTTACCTGGGCAGAGTGTTTCAGATGTGCTGCAGTAGGTCCTCAGCTAAACCTAAGCCTTTGACCTGAGAGATCTCCAGGATTAAGCGCCCAGCTCAAATGGCCTGCTAGGCAGGATTTTATTCTAGGTGCTCAAAGCTGAGGTTAACAAGGTCAGGAGGTGTGAGCTCATTCGAGATTAACGCTGAATTCAGAGGCAAGTTCTACTGTCAATTTCCTTTGCAGGTTGCAGATATTAGTAATGCGGAACACATACCCAAACAGATGTAGGCATTAGTATAAAAGGCATTATTTGCTCAGAAAAGGGACTATCTGAGTAGTAAGAAAAAACAAAGGGGGAGTGAGATGCATTTGCTCTGAGTTTCATCATGCTTGATACTGCACCACCCTGAGGGAGGAGTGAGGGTGAGACAAGAAGAAATCACTTCCATTGCTGCCGCCGAAAATCCTACTCCATGTGCATATGAAAGCACAAACTTTGATGCCTTAAGGGCTTTCTTGGCACTAAGCAGTTCACGTGTATTGCCATAACAAGGAGCATGGCATGTTTGTTCAGATTAGCAGTGCAGTGTCTGTAAAAAGGGCATAGTACCAATCCTGGAGGACCAGAGGTGAGCGTGCACTGCTCTCTGAGGGGATCTTTTTTAACATATTGTGGTATTTTACAAAAAAAAAAAAAGGCCTAAGGTTTCTGGTTTGTGCTCTCTCTTTGTGCAATGAACATATAAGTAAAAGGAAATCTTGCCTGAAGGACGAGTAATGAGG
The DNA here is from genome assembly GCF_964199755.1 of Larus michahellis. Lineage (NCBI taxonomy): Eukaryota > Metazoa > Chordata > Aves > Charadriiformes > Laridae > Larus > Larus michahellis. The sequence continues at coordinate 36,791,037 of NC_133898.1, forward strand.
TTGATGATGTGAGGGTGGAGGCCAGGGGTTTCTGGAGTCCAGGCTCAGCTAAAAGCAGATCAGGCAATTTAGCACGTTTGGCTGTACCAAGCTGCCCCCAGAAACCCCAGCTTCCCCTCCTGTAACACCTCTGCTTTGCTTACGAGATGACTCTTTCTCACAATTATCCAGATTGATACTCAGAAATTAATTGCCCTGTCTTCCTCACATTTCTGTCTTCGTCCTCCTCCCCCTTGCTGTGCATTTGGGTCTAATCCCGGTCCCTTGGTCCTGCCCCAGTGCAGAGCGTGACTATTTTCCAAGTCTCTGTCCTTTGGGTATAGGAGCATAGTACAGGTATGAGCATGGTACCTCTCTGTTTTATGAGGTACAAATGAACCCCTACTGCGTCAGAAAAATTGATTTGAATCAGAACAGATTCAATGCATGGCTGGTTGTCTTGTTGCTGTTTTTATTTTAATGGTGTCATGACAAAGGAAGATCCTTTGAGCATTCTACCAAAGTAACATAAACATTTATTATGAACCTATTTTATTATGGTTAGAAAACCCCTTTGAATAGGTCAGTTTCTTCATATAACTGAGAAGTTAATCCGGCTCTACATAGATTTAGGGTATTATGCGAAGCTGTCCATAATGTATGTATAAAAATCCACTGAGAGGGGCGGGGAGTGAAAATCCTCTGAAATACCTAACTGGGGATTCAAATTTTGTAGAGAGAAAAAGAAAAAAAAAAAAAAAGGCGCTCAAGTCTTCAAAGAGATCTTTTTGTCTCTGTAACCCAACCTATAGATGTATAAAAGGGGTAGAAAGGAAGCGTTTTCAGGAGTTTTCTTATCATGGTATGTTAGTGGGAATATCGACAAGGGCACTGTTTAATAACCTAGTATGGCTTATTACCTGGGAGTATATTAAACCAGGAAAAGAGAATTGGGTAGACACCCATAGAAATCCCCTGGGAGTACCACATGGTCTGTCCACTGGGTGTCATTCTTGACCTACATCTGGATTAGTGCTCAGCCCTACTTTATGTGCTTCAGGAGAACAGCAACAGGAAGCCAAACTCCATGCTTGAAAGAATCTGTCCCTGTTCTTTCCTCTGACCTCTATTGAGAAAAAGCGTTTGCAGCTATGTTTCCCAAGAAAAATCTTAACAATCAGTACTCCCTGGTGCTAGAAAATCAACTGTCTGAATGTTGTCCATGTGTCCGCTATAATTCAAGATGGAGCTGCTTGGAAGAAACAAGGATTCCTCAAAATTTGCAGTTCTTTTCTGCTTATATAAAGAGCAAGTGTGTTAGTAAGGGTGGTTGCTCTTGGGTTTGAGCAGTTCTATCAAAACCACTTTCTGTTCAAGGATGAGCTTCTCTCAACCCATGATTCTTGCTCAAACCAACCATGGAACTTATTGGGTTTTCATAACGAAAGAAAAATGGTTTTTGTTGATTTCTATGCCAGTCTGTGTCTATGCTTATGTAATACAGAAGCATTTTCCTTTGAAAAATGTACATTTAACTTCAGTGATGCATTCTTTCTGGACTCTTTGGTATGAAAGAGTCAGTGATTTTTGAGAATAAGAGCCCAAGTGCTATAACAGCTATAAGCTTTCTCCTTTTGCTAAAAAGCATGAGACAGCTGCACTGACAAGTATGAGCAAAATACAGTCTACAATAATTCTGCACAACCAGGCAGGGAGGAAAAACAATTCCTCACCTTGTGAGTACGTAGCCACAGAACAATGTTTGCATCTTCAGCAGCCTGAAACAGATGAGTTCTCAATATGATCTGAAGGCTGGTGGCGAGAAGAAAGCCTCTGAAATGGATAGTTAATCTTTGGCTTCTGTTAGGGGTGAGCCGCATTCAGACAGAGGAGAGGGATTCTGCTCTCTAGTCCCAAAGGTGGGAAACCCAGCAGCCTGGGACAACGATGCTGCAAATAAGGTCTTCATCGAAGTTCAGTATAACTTTTCCCCACAAAAAGAAAAGAAAAAAAAATAAATCAGTGCAGGGATGGGCAAGGAGAGTGGGAGAGGGATTTCTCAACAAGTAAGGTAAGGTTTATCAGAAAGAATTCCATGACAGGCTGACCACAAACACCTGCAGTTTAAATAACTAAGGGGAGCGAAACAGATCTGAGCCTCAGAGCACAACCACATGATGGCATATCAGGATGAATCCCAACTTCTCCTCGCTTCCCTCTCATGCTTCACATGGGGCTGGGAACGACGCACATTGCAATGAATCTGGGTGGCATTTGTAATTAATGGCGTGCAGCAACGTGGGAAAGAAAACAAGAAACTAATGAAAATGTCAACCAGATATTTCAGCTGTAGCAAAGGAGGGCTGATGAGTAATTTTTTTGCGGTTTGGGTTCAGATTGATTTCTTTTTGCCGAGCTGTTTTCTTGCTCTTACGGTAGCTGGACAAGGAAAGAGAGGAAGTATTAGTACAGGAAAACCCTGGTGCTTTTGCAACAAAACAGGCTGTGATTTCTCACATTTGATGAAACTGATGCTTACTCTTCTCACCTTGACAATGTCTCTTCTGATTAGAGTCCAGCAGCATGGTAATGGCCTTTACAAGCTGACACAGATGTCGAACGAAAATAAAACTTGAGAATGTCATGAGGAAGGGGGATGACAGGTAACAACAGGAGTGAGGGGGGCAAAAAAACGCTTAACAAACTGGCCCCTGGGCATAAGTTCGCCTTTAAAATGATGGCTTAGAAAGAAGTAGAGATGAAAAATCCTACTGATTTTCTCCAGTATAATTCACATGATGTAACCCAAAGAAATACAGAAATACATAGCAGCAACTTACTGTTTTATTTCCTATGAGGTTGCACTTGGGAAAAAGGGGAAAAACAAAGAATAATGAGCAATTCTGACTGAATTTTCAATCCAGCATAGAAATGTTGTGTGGGTTTGTTTTCTTTTTATTTGAAAAAGTGTGACCATATATATCTCCTTATTTGGCATGGTTCCATTTTCTGAGGGATGAGTTCAACATGCAAGACATTTAAATATCTCCTTTTCATATCACAGAATCACAGAATGGTAGGAGTTGGAAGGGACCTCTGGAGATCATCTAGTCCAACCCCCCTGCCAGAGTAGGGTCACCTAGAGCAGGTTGCACAGGAACGTGTCCAGGCGGGTTTTGAATATCCCCAGAGATGGAGACTCCACCACTTCTCTGGGCAGCCTGTTCCAGTGCTCTGCCACCCTCAAAGTAAAGAAGTTCTTCCTCATGATGAGAAGGAATTTCCTGTGTGCCAGTTTGTGCCTGTTGCCCCTTGTCCTGTCACTGGGCACCACTGAAAAGATTCTGGCCCCATCCTCTTGACTCCCACCCTTTAGATATTTATAAGCATGTCATGCTCTTTTTCCCTGCTCATCAAGTTCTGGCATTGCAGTAAAGCTGCAGTAAGCAATGTGTCTAGCACCTGTCTCAGGTATAGCCCTGCTCCCCCATCTTCCTCGAAAATTGCCTGTGTAATCCAGGAACATGCTTTTCCTTTTCAATACTATCTGTAGCATAAAAGGAAGGGTAAGTTATCAGGTCCTAACAATGCAATATTGTTAAGATTTCTATAATGAGGCCTTAGTTGAACGGAGTGTTTTGAGACCTTCATGAGTGAGGGTTGGTCTTTTTGCCTCTTCACCCAGGAAATATTCTCTGCTTAACTAGCTGGTTCCCTGATCTCACAAATCTGCATTCATTTCAACAATAATAAAGCTTGTCTTTCTACTCAAGGAATTGAAAGCACCTTAAAACATACATGGGTAAACTTCATTAGCCTTTTTAAAGGAGTAATTCATTATCTCTGTCAGAGAAAAGTGAAGCAGTCATGCCATTTTTAAAAGCACCTTTTTTTTCCCCAGGAGGCAATAGACATACTATGCTTCACAACCAGTCACTAATGCCTGGGACTGGAATTAGCCAACAGAAAGGCAACTATGCTCTTTGACAATTGAAATATCAGGTTAACTTACATTTCAAAATACCAGGGCTATTTGGAGCTAATTTTCCATTGGCTCACATCCTTTACAGATGAAGTATTCACAGTGATGTATTTCCCTCAGATAAAACAGACTCCAAAATGAATGTACCCCCGTGCTCATTGTACTCATGTATCTGGTTGTACAAGCCATTATTTATTTGGTAAATGCAGAAAGCTGATGAAAATGATGCTGCTTCTATTATGAAAGTTTCAAAAGTGAGAGTCTTTTAAATGCATCAAAACAAAACTCAGATGAAGTCGCTTGGTCTGGTTCTTCACTGCCTTGCACTGGTGCGGCTTCGATGACAATTGTGGTACTGCAGAGACATACAGGTGTAGTAACGCAAGGGGAACACACAACCTTATCTAGTGCTGATGTCCTCTGTCATAACTCACGTTTTCTGAGCAAGATGCGATACAGAGAGACAGTAAACACTGTCTAAACGTAGCTTGTCACAATTTTCTTCACCTTCTCTTCAACTGCCTGAGCTTTATGAATTTTTTCATGCTGTCAGCCACAAGTCACTTACATTTCAGTACCTCAATTAATGGGGTGGTGGTTGTTGTTTGTATTGTGGCTGGCGTCCCAGTGAATTTGCCTGCAGTTAACTTGATGGCCAGCTTTGCTCTGAACTGTATGTCATCGATAATAGCAAGTGACAATCTTGCCATTCCAACAACTTGATAAATCGACCAGGCTTCAAAATAAGTCAATTTCACCTGTCACAAAACATGGCAGGCTTTCTGATTTAAATCCCCAGGATCAAACATTTCTGACAGAGATCTCAAAGCGCTTGAGCCGGCAGGCACACCGGGCAGGTCAGGCTTTTGATAGAGCAGACATTTACAGTGCGGTGGAACTAAGAGTGTGAAGGTGTGGAGTGGCAGCTTCCTCCTTCTCTCCAGAGCCGTATTTGACTTGCTCTTTTGTATTGCTTTTAGATCAAATCAATTCTCAGCGTGCTCCAGCCTTTCATGTTAAATAACTCATTGCACCCAACTGCCACATGCAACGCTCACATCAGGGAGCATCATTAAGACAGGCAGGTTTCTTGAAGCTGTCTTCATCGGCAGCCAGAATCCTAAGGTGGTTTCATCCGAGTTTAGTTTAAGACACAGTGAAATAAAAATGAATGGAAAGAGGCCATGTCTTGCAAGCCCAATATTCTGGTTTTGCTGTGTGGTGGGGAGATGGCAGGCTTAGGCTCAATGAGACAATCCTGCCCTCTCCTGCAGCGCTAGAGAGGACTGATCAGCAGTCACAGTCTTCATGGCCATTGGGCACACTGTTGTAAGTACTTTTGGTGGCCTCAGACCTTTTCTGTTGTTTTTATTAAGAGAGGGAGTCAGAATCTTCATTGAAAACCATTTTTTATTATTATTTTAGGGGATCGGTATTAACTACGCAAACGAGTATTCAGATACATTAATGGAGTTATGACTTTTCTTATTTCACTCTAACTATATCAAGTAAATGATTGCAGTCCTCACCAAGAAACACAACTCCACTGGTAACTGAGAGTCCTCAAGGCTTTGTTCTGATTTTACAGTCATTTTGTGAGGTTTGATATTAAGAAAGTGACAGCAATTCGTGTTCCATTTTAGACTGGGGAAAAGAGTGCAATTTCATTTGTACATCTAAAAGATTGCTATATGACTCCAATCCAGTTGTACTGAGCTTCCTTTAGAGGCTATTGAGACAAATAGATACTTATAGACCACGAGTCAGTTGCCTACTGCAGAATGTCTGAAACCAAATCAACACCTCGGGCTTCTGCCTGCACAGCTGTGTAGGTCTGGGCTGGGAAGAAGAGAAATCCCAGGCAGATTTAGCTATACTAACATTCATCCTAGCTTTCCTGTGCTTTTTTTCTACCATAATAGGCAATTGTGCTGTTACAAAGGTATATACACTTTTGTGGGAACACTTTCCGTGTGCTAAAAGTAATGCACTCTTGGGGTTGGCTTTGAAATAGCAATACAGCTTACTAAAACGCCATTACAAAACTGTAAGTTGGGGAAACCTTGATTCCTCCAGGCAGTGGTATTTTTATGTTTGTTTCTCTTGCTACTTTTTTTTGCTTTTGTTTCTGCTGTGAAGGAAACCGGATTAATATGGGGAGAAATGGATTAGAAGCATCTGGAGCAAGTAACATTCTGCTTTTGCCGTGCCTGTAGCAATTTGTATTTGCTCTTGATGAACATTTGCATGAGAAGTGTTATGTTTACATGAAGTAGAGCTGACATTTTTTCCTTTTAAAAAGAAAACTATGATCATGTTGAAGTTTTTTCATTAAAAATGCACCAGATATTTATGAAAAACATAAGCATCTATGTTTGTTTTCAAACAATTTATGTAGATGCTTAAAATTTGTCAGAACTTTAAAATCTTAATAGAAATATTTACATAAAGTAGTACTCACCACTTATATCAGCTCTCAGAAAAAATCAGTTTCAAACACACAGCAGAAATATATTTCTAGCAGAAGCTTACTGTACAATACTTGAGAATGTTGAATTATTTGGAACAGAAATAATACTGTAGGATTTATATACCATAGGAGATGAGCAATACATATTGTTTAAAACAATGAATAATTTTTAACAAATCCACAAGCTGAAATTTGTTCATTAAAAATAATCTTCCAAATACCTGTGAACATTGAATCACAGAAAGACAGAATGGGAAAAGACCTCAAGAGAGCAAAATGGCTCTCTGTTTCACTTCACATTAACTATACTGTGAACATACCTACTGGATATTTGTACAACCTATTCTTATAAACCTCCAGGGAAATATCTCTTGCAGCAATCCCTGCAGAGTCTATTCCCATGCTTCACTCTGGTTTAGGTTTTCCTTAATACCTAACTGGAAGAATCAGGTTTTTTCACACCAAGTAAAATTCCTACAAACTCCTCCTTCATTTTTTTTTTTTCTATTCTTACTGGCTCTAGAGAGCTATTGATTTTTCTTTTTATAGCAACTAATTGTAAAATGGAAGAATGTTACCGTGTCTTCCCTTAGTCTTCTCTTTCTTGGCCTAAACAGTTCAGTTTCCTTTAGCCTTGCCTCATAGATTACGTCTGTTCATCTTCTTATCTTTTTTGTTGCTTTTCTCTTTTTTACCAGTTTCCTTTTATCATTCTCAAAGTGTGTCACCCAAAACTGGCAATACTCATTTGTGTCTTGTACCAGCATGAGCTGAACTGGAATCACGTCTGTGATTTCTGCCCACTGCTCCTGCGTGATACGGTCCGGTAGGAGACCTTCCCTTTCTGCAACAGCGTCCTATTAATTCTATCATATGCAGTTTGTGGCGGGCTGTACTCACTGGTTCTCCTCTGTGCAGTCAGGTTAGTCACTTCGTTTACTTTGGGCTTGTGCCTATTGAACTCCATCTTATGGAGTTCGGAGTGGCTTTCCAATTTTTCAATACATTTTATCTTCAATTCTGTCTTCCAAGGAGCTAGCAATCTTGTCCAGCCTGCTTTTTACACTGTTTTTGTAAACATCCTTGTTCTGGTCAATTAAATCATTAATGAAACCAAAGGCCAAATGCCTGTGGTATAATGCTTAAAAATCCTCTCCAGTTTGCCCACGAGCCAACTATTCTAACCGCAGTTCTGCATTCACTCGAGAACACATATCCCCGGTTTGCTAACGAGGCTGGTTTCTAACTTTGAGGCACTGTCAGAGGTCTAAGAGTTTGGTCTGACAGGGAGGTTGGGACCATAGAGTCACTTGGACATTGGTGGCTTCTTTGGAGTTTGGAGATTTACTTTTGTGCTAGACTTGCTTCCATTTAAACGGAGCAAGGACACCAGGGCTTGCTTGTGTTTTCATAGCAGGTCTGCATCTCTTGCTAAAACCAGTGCTTTTTCCCCTTGATTAAGTTTGGGTTCAGCTTGCCCTTGTGGGTTTGGCTTGTTTTTACTTTATCTGATGGATTTTACAGTTCCTAGAGAATAACATATTTAAAAAAAAAAAGCCAGAAAAATCACAAGCAGGTTTGTACCCGATGCAAAAAAAACAACCACCAAGCCAAAATCCCCAAACTTCTAATTTGAAGAAAAGAAGCAGTGAAGATCTATCATAACTTTGAAACACAGCAGATATATTTTTTGCTTACTGTTAGAACATCTTACATCTATTGTTGCTCCTAGCTGCTTTGACATGTGACGTGTGTGTGATGTGATGAATATCACTGTATCTCATAAATAAAGCTTACATTTATTGAAAACATATTTCTGGCATTTTAAGAAGCTTCCTTTCATCTTACAAAAACAAATTGGCAATTGAAAAGGACAAATTCATCAGCATGGACTTCATTATTCTCTTGTAATTGTCCTTTGTTATTATTATATTTTTATTTTTTGAGGTGGGGCCCTAAATCTAGTTTTATCTAGGTCTGGGACATCTTGAATGCAGGCAACTTCAGCTCAGCAGAACATTTTGCAATGGATTTGCATAAATGAGCTTGCCTCCAGGCCTACTCTCTTCCTCCACAGTCAGTCTTCCTGCTCATGCTCATTATCTCTGATTTTCAGCAAGTCTTCAAATTTCTGCCAGGCATGGTCTAAAAGACTTGCAGGATTGAAGGCTTCCTTGAGGAGGAGTAAGAAACGTGGGAAGGCAAAAGTAAATTTTTCTGGTATGCCAGAGACCTGGGGAGGAACATGCAGAATCTGAAAGGGACGATAGAGCAGGATCCCTGCAAGGCGTGGGGAGACAGAGAACAGGACCAACACCTTCTTTTGTGGTTGGACTGTGGAAAAGCACTTCTTTCCGTGCCCTTATAAAGATCCATGAGCAATCTCTGCAAGCGTGGGCATGCCTGTTCTGTACGAAGATGACGCCGTATAGAAATGTCAGCTCCGACGGCAGTATGAATGTCCTAACGCAATTACAGAGAGTCTGGCTCCAGGGGAGAGCTTGTCGGGCGCTCACTTGGAGAACGCAGCCCTATACTGTCTCATACAGCAAGGGCAGGTTGCCAGAAGGGCCATGTGCTGAGAGACAGAAAGAGTGCTCTGGGACCCTCTGGGGAGCAGAGCAGGGCAAAAGGTTGAGGGGAGAGGACACAAGGCAGAGAGAAGAAAGGTGCTCAGAGTGCAGGTGTATACTGCAGGTTCGTTCTCATCATCCATTCCTTTTATTAATTCTTTTAAACTCCACTGAAATTCACCCATATGGGGGACATTCACACCTATGCGCTGACTACGTGTCTTACAAAAGGAAGAGAAGTTACTTGGTGTTTTACTTCTTCATATAGATTTATTTTAAAAGCCTTTGCCCACTCTATTACAAATATAACTGTCTATTAGCATCATATTGCATGATGTATATATGTGGATGCATTTATAAATGTATGCTTGTGTAGGTATCTATACAGATCTACATGTCTCTCTCAACAATGTCATAATCTACACTGTATCATTATAAAAAGCTTTTTATACTGTTTTAGATTAAAGTTGTCATGTAAATCTAGGATTTTATTATTCCTCTTCAAAGTAAACAACATGAAATAGATGTTCACATTTCAAGGATATACCTTGAAGTCTGCAGAACTGAGGGGGGTAGGGGAGAAGTTTCTTCTCTGAATTTGTTCCAGGTAAAATAATTACTTTCCAGAGTGAGAAATGTATTACAATTTTCACAATTACTCTGTTCTATTGTACCAGGGCAATAAATGACTTTAAGCCCAACGTTTGCCTGGTTAAAAGTTACAGGCACTTAATTTCAATAAATAATTTGGCCCTTTTCTAAAGTGGAAATTAAAATTTCCTTAACAACCGTAAGTAATTTTTTTAAACTACTGTCACATAATAAGGTCATTACAAAAGGGGGAATTAACTACTTACTGGAACAATGCATTTTAAAAATTACTTTAAACAAGCAAAAACAAAGGATCATTCATTTAAGTGTGAGCGAGAAGAACACGGCTCCTGTTTCACAACACTTGGGGATGCAAGTACACTCTTGTAGGAAGGAGATTTGCCAGCCTGGTCCCACATGAAGTGATGGCGAAGGATTGGCTGCCTCCGTTTCTGTGTGATGAGCACTGGATTTGTTGGGGGGGGCTGTACCACAGCGGGTGGACGCTGAAAGGAGAAAGAGGGGAGAGACACCAGCGCTGGCATTGCCCAGTCTCTGTCCTTGCGGCAGTTCCCACGCCTTGGAGATACAACAGGACCATTCACCGCTCTTTGGCAAAGGGCAAGTGAAGCCTTAATGGAGACAATTGTGCAATTAGGAGGATTTTTTTTTTTTAAGAGCGCCTTGGTCCAAGGAACTCATATGTGTAACAGAAGAAGTTGGGGATGAACAGGGTCTCTCAGCGTGACATGAGTGTTTCAGGAAGAGAACTTGCCCGCTGGCTGTCCCTCCTTATACAGTTGCTGTTTACACTTTGAAACTCCAAATGCCCTGTACCGAAGCACTGGTTTTATGCTAAAATGAATACAAGCATGATTTTGTGCTATTAAGGGTTTGGGGAAACTGATGGCATTGCAGATTCTGGTAACTCCACTTCAGATGGACTTCCTCCAGGAAGCAGTTTTTACAGAAATATTGGGCTCTCGAGGTTAATAGCTACTATTATACTGGTATCCCCCGTACTTTTCCTCCTTCTCCAAAAAAAATGTCATCTATCTATTGTTTCTCTGCAAGTCAGAGGCCAATCCTTATCATAAGGAATCATGACTATGTGAATAGTTTATTGTCTGTAGGACAATCAGCAGTTGTCTTTCTGCCCTACTGCTTTAAGCACAGCTTATAAGCACTCAACCACTCTGTGTTTAAAGGTGTTACACTCTTCTTAAAACCCTTTCTAAGGTGGCATGTGACATACACGCAGACACACATTGGCAAGAGTCAGTATACCTCATATCAAACAAGCCATGCTGCCCATAGGATAAACTAAGTGCACATAAATCACATATTAAATAACTGCAAACAGAAAGTGTGAACAATATATTGTAAAAACGAGTCTCTGCGAATCAGAAGAAATTTTCATTAAGATTTATTTTACTGTCTCTAGTTGTTATGAAATCAACTCGCTTGTATTCTCCAGCACAATGGGATAACATTTGTTGTGATCCAGTGGTACTGATTAGACCCTAATATGTTGGAAAAAATGTGGTTTATGCCACTAAGTTAATCAGAGACTTCTGCGTCAGCTGGAAACTAACAGCTGAAGCCATCTGAACTGCACTGTTCTCTGTTGCCTGTGGGACTGATTCCTCTTCTCATGGTGCAAATGTGAACACTCAATATGCAATGCACATCGAGTAATTTTCTGTTTAGCTTTTCTAACTGTTGCATCACATTTTTAATTTTCCTCTCTTTGTAATTTAGCCTAAATAAAGGCTCTGGTATTAATTTAATTTTTGAGAGAAAAATAAACCCTGCAAAAGTAGAGACATGCTTTGCCCTTCCTCTAATCAATTTTATAACAGTTTTTTTTAATTGACTTATCCCCTTGAATGAAATTATCATTTTCAGATGAGAGACATATTAGAGTCTAGGCGGTTAAGCCTGCCAAAGCTTGTCTCCATGGAAGGACTGAGTGTGATTTTCATACAATCATTCTGCTCCTCAAATTATACTATTGACAATGTGTTTTTTTCCCCAAGTATTTTCCTGGGGGATCCTTATGAATGATATAGAAAAGGAAGCACTTTTCTGCCTTTTTTTTTTTTTTTTCCTTCCTACAGTTGGGCACGGTTGTGAGAACAGGCATTCACACCATCCGGAGGGCAGAAACCTGCCCCTGTGGGGCAGTTCTTTCCAAGGCTCCTATGATGAGGAAAGCTTGTGAGATCTAGAAAAACGATTAGGCAAAAGGTTAAAATGTTTGAAATCATCAGGTTAAAGCAGAGACATCAATCACTGCTCTGTTTCTCATAATGCTTCTCAGATGTGGTAACTCAAAAGCACCCCTTGATGTTTACATGAATCCAAGCCATCATAGCTGATATAACACTACACACAGAAATTGCTATCAACAATATTTGAGTTTTTGTAAAGTATAATAGCATGGAGTTTGATTACCTGACTCACATGGACTGGTTTTCTTTCTCGATTGTTGTCAATTCGGTCATGACTGACACCCAGTCTCTGGGGCACAGGGGAGATCTGGTCTCAGGAGAGTTGTGTACTCCCTTTCCAGAGAGATGATTATGAGAAGTTTCTGGTGAGCAGGTGAGAGAAAAATAGCTGAATGACAAGGGAGCTTTACTCACAATATCATTAAAGTGGTAATTTTCCCATAATTAATGATCTGAAAGATTTGGTCCTTGTGGTAGCGAATGCAGAGGAAAACAGCATTATGGGAACACAGTAAGTGGGCTCTGTAAACACAGAGGAACTGTAAGTGGTAAAGCTTATCAAAAGTCCCATTTACTGTAACAGGTTTTGCCCAGATGTTACCAAGTTTCATACAGGAGATAGAGTCATTGCTATCCATGGATAATATCATGGAGATTTTTTTCAAGCAGTTCTTTCCACCTTGTGGTAAAAGGGAGCAACTAATCCTTTTCTATATAGCTAAAAGTTTCTGTTCGCACTTCTTCACTATCTGAACGCTTCATAACCCTCCATGGATCTTATCTTCACTGCACCCCAGTGTTAGGACTTGTTGCTGTCTCCACTACCTACTCTCCAAAAAAGCAAAATTAAAGTAAGACTGGGCAACATGCTTGGCATCACCCAGCAACTCGCTGACCGAGTCATATTCCTTTTAATCAGTCTGGAGAACAATCCCTTATATGTATCTGTCCTTTCCCCACACAACATTTTTGTGTCATGGACTGCACCTAAGCAGTTTTTTTTCCAGCAGTGAAACTTACTTTTGGTGTTTTATCGCATCTGTTGGGTGAGGAGAAAAATAAATCCACCTGGCTGAGCTATTCACAAGCTTATTCATGCCTCTCTTTAATGCGTGGTATCCATGCTGCCTTATTCTCTGCAGCTGGCTGTCCTTCTCTGCCCACCTTATAAAACATGGAAAATCTCCCTTCCCCCATCTAACTATCTGGCTGAGGAAATGCTTTAAAGGGCAAAATTGCAGCTCCTTCAAAGGTGGATTCACAGAAGAACCTGAGCTTTGATTTATAATTAGAGCTCACAAAACCTTTCATTACAAAGCTGGGAAGAACTAGGGAAAAAGCCATCCTCACCTGTTTTCTGCCTCACTTCACTCTAAATCTGGTTCATGTCTGTTCCCTGGCTCTGTGCAAACACATTTTTGCAATGTTTTTGATGGCAGTGGTATGAACCAATTTCAAAGGGAAAATTTAAGGCAAAGGGAAACGGGAAACCTCCTCTTTCTCGTGAATTTCAGGACAGGGATTTTTGCTTCATTTGAAACAAGTGAAATGCTCAGACTTTCTCCATGACTTTAAGTAAGGGCAAAATTTGCTCTCATTTTTGTCTTTTCTCCTCCTTTTCGCACTCCCTCCCCTTCACAAACAACAAATATTATTTCTCTATTTCACAACCCTGGTCACTGGGAGTTACAATTTCATGTGGATCTCTGTCTGCTCACAAGGCAATTGGCTGGGCTTTTGCCCATGAGCTACCATTTTGCACAACATGTCTAATGCCACTTCTAACCAGAACAGGAGAGAAGCAACCCCAGTGCCATCAAAACAACTGAGTTCCCTCTTGGCTTCATTCCCTTGAAAAATGGAGTCCACACAAAAGTAAAAGCCCACTTGTGAGGATACATCTTTATTTGAATGAAAGGATGAGCACGAAGCTTACTCCAAAATATTTCCTCTCCCTATGCATCTTTATAAATCTTCATATTTTTTTCTGTTTTTCTGCTCATATTCTTTGACAGTTCTTTCTTCCCTTTCTTTCTTCTCTCTTGGTTTCTCCTGGTGGTAGTAATTTCCCAAAATATGCATCCTAGGATCCTCAGGACAGCTTTATTTTTTTTCCCTGAAGAAGGAAAAAAATTTTCTCAAAACTCTTCTAAGGAATGTTTACAGAAACGTGTGATCTCTGAACATCCAGAGGTAGGAGCTGCAGTCAGAAACTTGGATTTGAGAGAAAAATAATATATTAGTTCTGTGCCATTTTTAATCAACCATGCTGCCTATGTCTACATAGACCAAGCCACAGAGCTCTAAAACTTGCCATCAATCCTTGAGGCCCCTGAATTTGTACTTGTACCATACATCCCACTATGCGTTTTGCCAAACCTCTCAACATAAGAGGTGATCTCCTAGTGCTAGCACTGAGCCTGTACTGTGGTATCATGTGCAGTGCTCTGCTCCGCTCAGCTCATCTTGTTCAGAAGGCAAAGAAGTCTGCACAGCTATTACACCTCTACCAACCTTTCTTACTGTTTCTAGCAATTAGTTCTGAAGTCTTGGAGGCTAATATTTGTGATTAATACATATATATAAAATGTATAATTTCTTCTGCTAGTAGTTATATGCCTTGGATTTCACGTGGCTGGACATCACTGGTAATGTTCAGGTATGACAGGGTATTGCTCCAGCTAGTATTTTGTGAAGCTTAAGAGGGCAGCAGCTTCTCATTTTCTCTCATTTTCTCAGTCATGTTCCACAGATAGCTATACTGGAAAAATAAGAATGAGTGGTATGGTTTTGATCATTTATCCAAGACTTCATGGATCATAGACAAAAAATTTTTGCAAGTAGATAGTGTATTTTCAGTGAGTTTTAAATATGTGGGTGACAAGAAAACCTTTGTCAATAGAGTTATAGTTAGAGATGGAACAAAAATTATCCAGAAAACTTTTGGTGCCCATAAAAATGGACAGCAAAAATAAAGAAAGAGCTGAGGAGGAAGATGCTTCTCTGTGAAGTCATCAAGCGTGGGTAACAGACACCTGGGATCTACAGCTATGAACTACAGCTGAATCATGATTACTGCTGTGTAATGTGTAATGTCAAGTCTCTGGACATTGGTGGTCAAACGTTCCAACACCTGAAACTCAGGTTTTAAGGGAAACACTATTTTTGTCTGCAAATACAGGGATTAATCCTTTTAGGAGCTGGAAAGTGGATTACAGTGGCAGTAAAGCAAACCTGTCATGACTTCTAGGGAGAAGCAGTGAGGACAGAAGGATCCATTCAGTTTCAGAGTACAGTACATGGCCTATTGCAAGGTATGACAACCATGATGGATCTGGTAGGCTGGGAGGGGAAGGGATTCTCTGTCTAGCTACCACCACACAGAGAAGGGCACGGGGTACGACAGTGTTTATAGGCTCTCTGTGAAATAAAGGATGTGTGTTTTGAATGGGTAAAAATTAGGCATCACATTTTTGCTCTGTGGATGGGAACACTCAATGTGGCTTAGTCAATCACACGACAGGCATACCAGATTTATTGTCTTGTTTGCAAATGTGATCACTAACAGACATACCAGACCAAAATGATAAAATGGACTTGGTTGGCTGGGCATAAAATGCATGTGAATGGACCATTAAAATATTCTTCTCTAACTAAATGTGTGTGACATTTTTATAATGGATACCAAAATTCATGCAATGCAAATCTTGACTTCCCTGACCTACAAAAGTCAAAATACATACGAAATCTTCACTATTTGGTGCATGGAACATTTCATAAATGTCCATATGCATTTTGATTTGTGGTCTGTCCTCCCAGAAGCTGGAAAATGAAGGCACAGTACAGCAGCTGTAATAAAAAAAGGTCTTCTCCATGAAAACATCTGACTCTCCTGTAGTTCTCTTAGAGTCTTAGAAACAGATCTCAAAGTTTGAAGTTCGACTACCTTATTCTTAAAGAACGATCTGAATGGGACTGTGGTTTTGATAGTTTAGAAGAAAGAGAAAAGAGATGGGACTGGATCGGAAGGCTGAAGCAGATTCTTAGCAGCATAATGGCATCATCATCACAAGAAACCTTTATCACACTTTCACTCTTCCTTTCCACTGAATTACCAAAACTATTCCTTCTATTTCTACAACTTTCTGATTTAACTGTCCATACGAGCTGCTGTAACCCAAATAATCTGCATACTGATATCCCACATCTTTTAGAATATATAACCCTTTGGTATTCAGAAGTAAACACTAAACTCCTTGTATATTGTTTACCCTGACAGCATCAAAAGATGGGTGTAGAGTTAGCTTTCACAAAGGCTTCAATTTGAATAGCGACATGAATACATAAAAACCCCTCCAATAGAACAGAACCAGTAAAAAGTTAATTTTATACTTTCAAATAAATCTGGGCAGTAGGTATGCTTAAGGGAAAATAGTGAGTAAGTGTAGACTTTAATGACTATAAAAATCAATCCCAGGTAACACTGTTCCTCTCCCGCTCTTTGGAACAGACTGCGTTGCCATCACTGTCAACTTTGTCACAGCAAAGACTAGCCTACGAGCTGTAACATCTCCCATGTGCATATCACTAATTAGCTGCAGCGAAGAAGCATGTTCGGATTTTAACTACACAAAATAACAACCCAAGCGTATGGATTATGACAACAGACAAATTTTAATGTCTTGGAATCATAAAGTGTTGGTAGCTGCGGCATTCCTCAGCCCACACAGAGAACAAGGGGAATGTTTTGCACTGTTAACACCTCTTCCAATTTCAGGATCCCACAGGCTTTGCAAACGGAGAGTGACATTTATCCCAGCTCCTTGGACTAACCACAAGGTCTGGACATCACTTACATTCCACTTAGGGGTTTAAACGGTGCATAGGTTTTCTGTGTGTGGGTGGATTGCACTCCTAATGAAGTGTGCCTCCCTGGGAAGTAGGTATAATTAAACCCCATTTGCAGACAGGGAAAGGGAAGCATTAAGGGGTAAAATGACTTGCCGAAACTCAAAACGAGCCATAATAAAAGCTGGGACATAAGTGAAAAATCTCTTTTTTCACAGAAATCACAGAGTGATTGAGGTTGGAAGGGACCTCTGGAGGTTATCTGGTCCAGCCCCTCTGCTCAAGCAGGGCCACCTGCAGCAGGCTGCTTAGGACCATGTCCAGATGTCTTTTCCGTATCTCCAGGGATGGCGACTCCACAACTTCTCTGGGCAACCTGTGCCACTGCTCAGTCACCTTCACAGTAAAAAAGGTTTTCCTTATGTTCAGATGGAACCTCCTTCCATCCTTCCTATCCCCTTCTTTTTTTATTCATACACCAGTGGTCAGGACAAGTGCTAGGATGGCTGAGAAACTCAGTGGCTCTTTGATACCTTCATGAAATAGGAAGAAATGAAGTGGCAACTTGCCTGTTGTCCAGTTCCCACAGGGAAGAAAGATGGCCTGGCTTCCAGTTCCCCACCTTGGGAAGGCAAGTGAGGACATGCTACGGGAGGTATTATTATCACAAATTATAAAATCTGGATCTTCCTTCCACTCTGTTGTCTGTGCTGTTAATCAAGGTCTACTTAGGCTGAAGAAAAGCTGTTTTTTTACTTCCCTACTATACACCTAGGTGAACAGGTATGCAGGCACTTTTTTCCTCCTCATCAACATAATTTTATTTTCTTTTTCAATCATGACTCACAAAATTGCCTTGCTTTTTCTCATTGCATCACTGTAAATGTTCTTTTTAACCTATTAACACCTCTTACTGCCTCTCACCTTGACTGGTGTCATTTTTGTTGTTGCTTTTGTCTTGGTCCATATCAGGCAGTGCAAAGTGCTGCTGTGAAAATCATCTTCATTGTTCCTTGACACTCCTGTTTGAACTACTTCTTCATGTTGTTCAGTGACATAAATCCCTGTTACAGCTGAGATACCATGAGAGAGGGATAAGGAGAGCAGGAATGTGGCAGAGTATTTAGAGTTGTAACACACTCAGATTCTGCCTTCTGACTCTCCAGAGAATGGTCCTGCTCAAATGCCAGCTCTCATCCACCCCTCTTCTTGCTTGAACTCCACTATTTACTCATTGCTTCAGACCTTCTTTCATGAACCCAGCCTCTGTCCTGCAGTGTACATAATCACAGTGATTAACCCCCAGATCTATTTTTTTAAAAAACCGCATCTTTTATGATCTGTTCTGTAATCTCTTTGCAGGTTTCTCTCCTTTGCTTCCCCCATCTTTTTCCTCAGTGATGACTCAGTTGCTGAGAGCACCCTGAAGAGAAGCATAAAATGACTTTCAAGAACTCAGCCTAGTGAGAGCATTCTCTAAAGAGCTGGATTTGGCTTTATACATATTTGATCCCAGCATGAGCCAGTGGGAGGGGAGAGCCAAATGAAGCATGTTTCTTTGCTGTTCCCGAAGTAAGAAAGCCACAGAAAACCTCTTTGTTCAAGTGGAGGAAAAATCCCTATGTGGCAGGGGAAACATGAGAATATCATGTCATGCTTTACAGTCACGGTGCGTGCCTACTTTTAGAGGGGAGTGAGCAAATGGTCTAAAATTTTTTTCTGGGGATTGAGAGAGGAATGCATAGGTAGTTTGACTCTAGTTGTCTAATGTGCTGATGCGTGAGCTATATACCAGAAGTGAGCTGAGCTGTGGACCCAAAGAAAGTTTCTTGTGGGAGACAATGGGGAATGTCGTCAGCTAGACATTAGTTTTTAACAGCGATGTCCCCTGGAGACAGTGTTGAAAGCGGCTGGTGGTTAGAACTTGTTTTTGTGAAGGGAAGCAAGAGGGTGAGGGAACCAGTTGGCAACAGGAAGAGGAAGGTTAAGGCAGTGAGGCAAAATACGTTGCAGCAACAGGTTAGGACCGGGTCTCTGTTGATATCAACACACTAGGGTTTTGTCCACCTTTTACCGCTGATTCTCACTGACATCATAAGAAGATGAAGTCTTCTTGGGTCTCCCTTATGAGGCATAAGAGAGAACACTGACTCAGAATGAAAGCGGATTAAATGCTGGAGAGAGAAAGGAGAGAAGTAGTCACTCTTTTGCAGGTACTGTGCTGAGAGGTGGCTCTGAGGTGTACTGGAGGAAGATCATGCATCCACAACAGTGTCATCTTCAGCCCAAATCCATCCATGTCTCTCCTTTTTGCCTGCAAATGTCCATGACCCTGCTACTGACTAGCTGTTGGGCCATGGGCAAGTCTCTTCAAGTCTTTTTTTTGTTACTGTTTTTCTGCTTACCTTCTGCTTTGTTGTCTACCTAAAACTATTCATGGTTTACGAACTGACAGGGCTACTGACTCTGTAGAAGAAAAGGGGTTTCCAGCCCCTACGGAAGACTAAACATGATAAGTCACTTGTAAGCTACCTGCCCAGGTCAGAAATATGATGATGTCTCTTGACAGACCCAGCTTTGGCCTGAGAAGGAGTTTAACTCTGAGGGATCTCACCATTCAAAGAGAAAATAAGTTTAGGATTAAAAGAAGAATATGAGGTATACCATTTCTGCATAGCCTATGTATACATATATATATATATAAAAAAAAATATATATATATTTATGCCATGGATATGGATAAGATGTGGAATCTTTTGCAATCAGCCACTAAGAAAAGCATCTCAGTGAGACAGAAGTCTGCAGACAGCACGGATGTGCAGGCAGCAGGAAATAGATATGATACTTGGGAGATCAGAGAGATCATTCTTTAGGTACAGCTGACATGCTGGTTTTGTCATTGAGTAAATCACGGCCCTCATTGGGCCAACCAAAATTGATACCTCAGCTTCCTCCTTTTAGTAAAATTACAATAATGAACTTTCCTTTACTCTTTGAAGTACAAGATCTACAGATTAAAGGATCTATTATTTTTGTTAGCCATTCAGAAGGTATGGGTTCTTCTTTAAATATCTTTTTCATGCACATTTCTTTTATTAATTCTCTTTTTTCATATTTTTTTTTCTTAAGGATTTTTTCCTCTTATCCCTTTTGTTCCTCCGAAGGTCTTAGATGACAACATTTTTCATTACATTCCCTGCTTTTTTAATCTCTTTGTCTCCATTTATGTAAATTTGGCATGTGAACTCACAAGATGGTGGAGTTATGAAAATCCTTGGAGTCTGCTTTAAAATCTCATGAAGGTCTAATTAAATATTGCACACTGGGAAAGACATATTTTCCAATGTATGTGAAAAAAATTAAATTGATTGACATGAGCACTAGGTCTTAGATGCAATATTTCCCGACACAATAAAATTCTGGTTAACCCAGATTTCAGAGTGACTTTTCCCTTCTGTTGCACATGGATGCGTCGTTTAAAATAACTCCACCATTTCTTGTTTGTTTTGTTCCTTATCGATGTGAAGATCAACACTAAACATGAGCCATTTTATCTCCCTCCTGTCCCCAGCTTCTTTGGTTGTCATTGTTGTTGTTATTACTACAGCCATTTTCTTGTAAATTTAATCTCTATGTTTTTTCTGCTTGCTATGTAAAGAGAATGAGAAGTGAATGAGGAGAGGGAATCTTTAAGTGAGATTATCCCTTTATCACAATAAAAGTAAATCTCCTAAATCCAACTGAAAATCCACCATCAGCTGAGATCATCTGTCAAACATGACAGCAATGAAGAAAAATTAATTCTATCTCTACTTGCTTGATTCAAGGAAGTCTAAAGTAAAGATGTTGTCAGTTCCTCCACTCCTATGCCAACCAGACTGTGATCTTGCTGGAATTCAGAGTCTACATGTTTACTGATAAATAAAATCTCCAGGGACCATTTTTTGGCCTGAAGGGCAATGGCACAAACTGCCTGCCTTCATACTTCATAGCCCTTGGCTCTGGGTGGATGCAAGTTTTGGCCCTGTTTTTGGCCTGGTGTGCTTTGCCACCTGAGCTCCATGTTCCCTCCTCGCCCTTGTGCCAGCCCTGGACCCCATGCCTTACCAGAATTTTGGAGAGTGTTAGTGGGTCGAACCCATGTCAGGGCACCATGCTACCACTTACAGAGGGTGTTTTCATGGCAAGCTAACGGCTGCGCATTCTGCCTAGCCCTCCTGTATTTAGCTGTAGGGATTTAAAGAGTCTCAGTAGGAGGATGTCCTGTCAGTGCTGGTATGCATGCTGCCTCCATAAAAATCTGGGGACCTCTATTGTCTAGGATGCTCTGCCTCAGAGCTCACTGATAAGTGCAAGAGCTGGTTTGTTCGAGAGGCAAGGAGACCTGAGTGAAGGAAATGAATGCTGCGAGCTCAAAGAAATGACTCTCTAGGAACTGTGTCCTCTTCCTACCCCAAATAAATTCCCTATCGTCTTTTCATTGTCAGCTGGCGAGTGACAGAAAGTTTAGATATGTTCAGGTATTTGTCTCGGTTCGAATTCAAACCTCCCACCGAAGCTGTGGGAATCATGCTGCGGAGGGAAGCCTTGCAGGCTGGCCATGATCTGTGATGAGGAGACTTCCCCTCCCTCCTCTGGATGGTTGCCTCTGTGCTGTGTGCTGCGGGAATGTGCTGCCACGTGGTCTGCAGAATAAACATTATATACTTTTTATAATTGGATAGAAGTCCTTGGTACTTTATGAAAAACTGAGGGTATTTTAGATAAACTGCTGAACTTGGGGTCTGAATAAATAATTAAATTTTTGCATAGCACTAATTTTCATGGCCACTTTCAGTTGCAAGCTGCTTCTTTTTCACCCCTAATCTTCAAGGCCACTCCTCTGTTCCGCACTGGAGAGAGCTGCATATCTGTATTGGCTGAAAAAAATATGACATGAAGTTTATGATCCTTCAGATCAAATCTCTTGACAAACATTATACAAATGCTGCTCATCAATAATAAAATGACTTGGGTTTAGAGGTCTGGAAGATGAAGATAATATATGGGAGAGGGAAGGAGAGACTTCATAGAAATTATGAGGCTAAGTTCTGCTTGCAAAGACAGCATGAACAAAGATGAATTACCATGTAAAGGATTTCTAGAAGCATAGAACTGCTATTCTAATGTTCCAAATCAGTCAGTCTTTGCACTGTCAGGGTTAGAGTTTATGGATAAACTGAAGATACTATCCTGCAGCTGCCAGAAAGATGCCTTTTTTTCTGTTTTCCTTTGGTTTTCAGATACAGAAGTGGCTCTCAGGGGAACCGTTGCGTTAGGATCTTTGCCACAGATAAATGTCATGGTCATTCTGTGCATTAGTATCTGAGGTCAATGTTGTATGAACTTCAGAGCAGATTTACAAAAGCACATGTCATTTTTCTGGAAGCAAGGCATTGCTAGGTTGTGATGGTAGAAGAGATCTCAAAACACTAATTTAAGCTGTACAGGAGCCCAGCAGAAAGCTCTTATCACCTTTTTACAGATGGGAAAAGAGTACAAATCACGTGTGCGGAGTCATACTGGACAGGTGCAAGAACAGGACTCTCCCTTTCCGTAGCAGGTTCACATCACTTGTTCTATCATGATGGGAAAATCCAGCTGAAGTTTGCGTTTGATTGTTTGCACCTGCTCCAAATCTATGAAACACGCAACAATGCATTCGAAATCTCATCAGTATGGCCTCCCAAGTGAGAGAGTGCTAGCCCTTTGTGCATTGGACTGAGGGTTGTTCCATGGGGGATTTCAGTTCCTTGCCTACTGGTCCCACTGAGACCTAGAAATGTTATGGGCATAACAGATGTGATGGATAGATTTGCAAATCTAGTAAGATCTATTATTCCAAAAGATTCAGTTTTATGGGTGTCTTGTTTAAACTAGATCAGCTTGGCTTTCCTTTATTTGTAACAGGTTTCAACAACTGTGGCTTCAAAATGTCAAAAGTAAAACTCTCAGCTGAGGGTGACTTCACTTTGTTCCAGGCAACGGCAGAGTTAATAAAGACAGCAGGGGGCACCATCTTGAATTAACTCAGAACATTACTTCCCTTTTTTTATTCTTTCCCCTTTATTAACCTGGAAACCTCAAGGTAAAGCCCATTTTCCATTGTACTAAGAGGGAAAAACATGCTATACAAGAATAAGCACATAAATAAATTAAATCAGTTTCATCTTCACTTTACAGAGAGGGATTGGAAGCATACCAAAAAAAAAAATATATGCAAAAGGTCAAGCAGGAATTGGGCAGCATAGGGCTGCAAAGCAAACCTGGTTTCCTGAGTCTTATACCTCCATCCTAACTACACAAATAATCTTCCAGCCTCAGCCCAGTGGTTGCACCCCTTACATTTGAAGGGTTAATGCCAAGAAAACATCCTCCTCATGTATTTCTTACCTTGTTGTAAATACATGCATGGTGCAGTTAATGCATTTTCAGTTGCACTTGATTTCACTGAGCCCTGATTGAAATCTCCTTATGGCTCCAGTACACTTTGGAATGTTTTCTGAGCTGTCTGTGGCAGGCAAAACCTTGTCATTTCCATCTGTAACTGGCTTGTCACAACTTTTACACTTCATGAGAGGTCTCATTTTCATTGCTAGACGTGTTTTGAAAGTGCCTTCCTGTACTGAAAGCAGAGCTCCATAATGGACTTCATTAAGGTAGAACTGTTTTCTCCTAGGAGGCTTCAAAGCATTTTTCTCTGTCCTGCATGCTGCTTTTTCTGGCAGCCAGGCATACCCTTATACAAAAGGGCATTCTATAGATAGATAGATAGATGTTTCACACTCAAAAAAATTTTTAAATAAAATATCAAGTAAAACAGCTTTCTAAACTAACTCTACCTGTCACTACTCTTAGTCCATTAGCTCTCAAAGATACAGAAAGCTGGGTCTTCTTTTACTCCTTCCTTGTGAGCGAGTGCTATTGCTGAAGTTTCTTCTAAAATCATGTTAACAGGGAAGAGATTTTTGGATTATTTCCCCGATGCTTCTTCTTCCCCCTCCAAAGTACAGCATTGTTTATGGTTTTATCCTTAGATTTTAGAGGCATTACTTAACTTCATCTGAACTTTCAAGCTATCTAGATCTCCCTTGGAAGCTGAACTTTCCAGCTTGACTGACACCTTCATCAAACCTCCATCTCCACCTCTGTGCATCAAAGATGGTTCTAACTTCTGTGGCTCAGTGCCAAACCAGTCTCGTCTTCCCATTAGGAAATACATCAAGGAAGGCCTGAACACATGAGGCTGATAAAGTGTGGAACTGCCCTGTTATCAGCAAGATGAAAGCCCAGCCAAGCTGGAGGCCATAGGAGTTTCACTTATGACTGCAGTCCAGATGCAGCCATTCATAGCTCTGTATCACTTTTCCTGCCATCCCACCATAACATTTCCTTTGCCCTGTAGGTGACAGCTTCCTCTTGCGATACTGCTTCTGACTGCAGTATGAAATACGGCTAGCTCTTTTTGGACAAGTAACTCACAGGACTTTGAATTGGCAACTAGAATCACAGGGCACAAGATGTTTTCCTGAAAATGGATCTCTCCGTCAGTGTTCAAGACAGCTCTAGACATGTCTGGATATGCAGAGAAACAAGGATGGCAATGGACCATGGAAGTCTTAAATCAAAAAAGATCCCTTTTTCAGTGATTAAAACAAGCTAATAATCCCAAAGGCTTTTCTTTACATGGCATGCTGATGTAACTCTTTCAGATAGGCAATTTAATCCATTACTGCCTGGGAAGAAAACCTAACCATCTTGATTGTTTCACACATCTCATACTACCCAGAAGCAGCAAATATTAGGCAGTGGACAGCTCTTTTACGACGATTTTATCTCATCTGTTCATTCACTTGGCTTCTCAGTCCTGAGGGCTTTAATACGACTATGCTGATGTCCCGTTTGTGGGGGGATAAGTGATGCTGTGCCCTTACTATCTGTTCATCATCTAACAGGGTCTAGGAAGGTGAACATTTGGAGAGTTCCTTCTGCCACCCATAAAAAATTAGCAGCAAGTGAAGGTATATGCATGTTAGTTCATAGGTAGAAGAGAGAGATGGACAATTCTGGTTGACGGGGGCAGGGAGGGAGGCTCCAGACCAGTATGTGCCATTTTCCTTCGGAAGGGCCTCTTCCTGTGCATAATATTTGCCTTTTAAAGGAAATACAGTGTTTTTCAGGTGCCTTTTTCTGTGGCCACAAGTTTTGCTATTACCCTTCCAAACAAGGTCAATCTTCTGCCTGCTGTAAACCAGTTATTCTCTTCCTCTGGTTTGCTCAGCCATCGTTAACCATAATAAATGAGGGGAAGAGCTGTCACGGTCATGATTGAGATGAATGACATGGGTACTGCTCAGTCTTTGGAAGCCCAGCTTTCGTGAGACTCATGCAGAGAGCGCTGCTTATGACTCAGTCGGATGCGCTCTTGTCAGTCCGTCCCTACCCTAATATCATGGCACAGTGAAAGAAATTGAGGTTTTGTGCTGTTTGAACATCATGTTGCTTTGGCCATTAAATAGCTCCTGCAGAATACATTCCTCATCTCCCTGCCTTTGCATACAGTCACACATACACACAGAGAGTACGCTGCATATCAAGCTACAGGCATTTCAGCCTTGCAGAGCTGAAATTACCCATCCCCACTTCTAGCTTTGCAAAGAGCAGCTAGCTGTTCAAAATAATTGACTGAATAAAAGAGGGAAATAACTAAGCTGTCCACTCCTAAACTACTGGTCTAGGATTGAGGGCAGCTGAGTTCAGTTCCCAGCTTCCTAGTTTCCAAGATGAGGCACTCTACATGGGTTATGCTGAGCAAAATGATGCTGTGCACAGGTTTTTGATCTGTCTCTAAATGAGCCAATGTCGGTCTTGAGCGCAGTGCAGCCCTGCCTGTGTTGTCAGCTGCGCTGGAAGCAATTAGAAAAGCTGGACTGATTTTGTCTGCATGGAGGGTCATGCTTAAAAGATTGTACTGCTTCCAGGCCTGGACTAACATGGGCTGCGATGCTCAAGGCTCTGTAGACATAACAGTTTACACAGAGCTAATTAGTGTATGCCCAAAATACAACTTCCTTGCTTGGGGTTTTAATCCTTTCTACATCCCTAGGCAAGTCATGTATCCTAAATTCTGAAACAATATAAATTAGGGATTTAAATACCTGGGCTGATTTGTAGAGATGATGTGCAGTCCTATTTCTCATTGACTTAACTGTGGGCATTCACCTGAAAAGAGAAAACAAAACCAGGCCATTTAGTTTCAATTTCACTTCTTTCTGCTTACACGCCCCAGCAATGATGAAGAGGCACTTTATCTAAGTCTGTGAGTGTTTGAGGTACTCTTATTGAAAGATCTGTATACCAAATCTAGCTATAGAGACCTCATTATTGCATTATTGCTATTATTTATAGTATAAATTCTTTCTGTGCTGCCTTAGTGTTGTAGAGGTAGTAGACCCATGTCTATGCAAACAGTATCTGATTTTCAAGGACGAAATCTTGCCTCCAGTTTCACTGATGGAAATCAGGAGTAAGGCTGTTAAAGTTGCTGGAGTAATTCTGACTTTACCCTAAGGCAAATGAGAACATAAAGCGGCTTTTTGCTGCCTAAGTGGAAAGTTAAAGAATACTTTAAACAGGCTAATTTAAGGGAACAGGGACGCTAACGCTGACAAGTCATTTCTATGTTACACCTAGTAATATGCTTTACACTTAAAATGAAACGTATGATTCCAAAATAGTGGAACTACTTGTCCATGTGGAATATAATAATCTCAGAGGTGACAACTGAACAATGGACTTCAGGCCTGAGCTGAGAAAATAATTCTTTCAAATAAGACTTTAATGTTACCCTTTAAACTCCCTTTGGTTAAAATGACCAGCATCAGGCTGTCCATCTCATTTCAGCTGATGTAGTAGGTACAGCATAAATAGATCTTTGGAGTTCTTCAGAAAACTGTTCCCCTATCTTTTGTTCCCTTACTGTTGAGAGCGCTGCCGTCTAGTGCAGGCACACACCCCGGTTCAGGAAAGCGGGTGGGTTATTTGTAACTGTGGGATACAGATGAGAAATTACAGGGAGCATATTGGTGGTCACGAGCACGAGAAGCGGTTCTGTGTGATATTACCCCCTGCCACCATCCTCCAAAACATTTTGCACAAAGTCTCCAGTGACAATCTCTTGTTCTGCTTCCTCAGAAGATGCACTTCCCTTAAGTGCCTTTCCCATAAAGAAAGTTTTAACAGCATATCACTGTTGTTGTTGTTGTTGTTGTTGTTATATCTAATTGTATAACTATTATATTAGGGTATGATGGTGGAATCAAGCATTCATAGGCCCCATTTGCCCACACGTAAGAATTTACAGTCCAAAGTCCTTTGTTCAGGAAGCAATTAAAAGCATCTCTCATTCTGAGAAAATATTTGATTTTTGCTGCCTTGAAGAGGCATGGATTTAAATGCTTTCCTGAGCTGTGGCCACAGGGCCTACTCCACAGTTCCCCCCGAAATCAATGCTGAAGATCCTAGTTCATTGTATATCTATTGAAAAATTTCAGCAATCTTTATTGTTCAGCAGGAATGAGAGTGCTGCGTAATTAAATTAGAACAAGGCAAACACTGCAAGAAAGTTTCTGTGAATAAACACATTTGATCAGTTTATTTCTGTTAAGATTAAGTATAGCTCTCTTGTGTATTCAGTTGGTGTTGCCACCTGATTGCTGTGCAACTGGCACAAACTTGAAAGGCAAATTTCAAAGCTACATGCATACGTTTTTCCAAAGTTCAGAAATTTAAATACTCACATACTAATATTTGCATTGCAAGTGATCATCCAATCAAGGAAAATGAATCATTAACCTTTCTAAGATATTCAGGTTGAACTTCAAAATATTTGTGATCAGTCCCCGACTTCAGAATATTTGAAATAGTATCATTACTATACAAAAGTTTCTGAGGGAAACACAGGTTATTGATGAATATTTAGCTGGCAGGTTAAGGAAGCTCTCCGCAACACGTGCACCAAATAATAATGACAATAAAACATACATATATGATCTTCCCTACTGTTGCCACAATAAAGATGTATAAAAGAGAAAGAAGAAATAGGGAAGTCTGTTAGCAGATATAACTCTCTCACTATTTCCAGACTAATTTTCCACCCCTGCTGCCAAATTCTTGATTTTTGTGATTCTAAGTTTAAATTTCTTCAGGCCATACAGTATCCATCATGTCCTTTCAGAAGCTATTCTTCAACTTATTGGACCAGAAAAGAAACAAATTTTTTCCAGATTTGCTCACTAAATTTTCCTCTGTTCAATATTATTCAGTGACAGAGGATTATATTTCCTTTTACAGTCTTAAATAATTTATTTTATCCTTGTTATTTACAGTCTTTGCCTTGCACGACCTCCTTTTATCCCAACTATTCAGTTCTTTTAATATTATTTTTTTCAGGAGTCCATCTGTCTCTTAATCATTTGTTGTTGCATTTCTCTAAGTCTTTTCCAATTTGCTGGCATCTTTCAGGCTTTAAGAGGCTTGTGACTTTATGCAGCATTCTAAGGGCGGGCAAACCATTCATTGATTTAGCACAGCCTCTTTGGTACAATGCCCTTGGCTTTCAAGCACACAGCATCTACCATTGCTTTTGGTATACATTCAAATGCCTGTGTGCTGGCAACTGTGAAATAAGAAAAGGAGCAAACTGACAAGTCAGGATGTTTTGTCCATGCCCTCTGGAGATTCCCTAGTCAACACTAGGGTGAGCACTTCATATGCCCTGAGCAAAGCAGCAGGTCAGCCCCAAGCATTTGAGTGGCTTCGCTTTATATTCCCTTTTTTTCCATTTGCTCACCACCAAGTCCTTCCCCTTATTCCCTCCCCAAAGAAGCGTAACCCTGTTTACTCTTTCTCTTCTAGCACTGGGTTTGTTGACTATATACCTTTAATTAGTATTATGACAGGACTGCCCTAGCAATTCCCACCTTTGTTATCAATTCTGCCAAGCTTGCACCTCCCAATTGTTGCATATAGTGTCCTACAGTCTTACAAATGTTGCCCTGTTAGTGGTGGCCCAGGTCAGGGTGGGCCATCTACACATACACAACTGCACTCTTGTGAAGCTTGGCACCCTGCAGTTCCTCATTTTGTTGTCTTGTTAGCAGCACCACAAGTCAGGATTAGCTATCTGCACACATACCTTAGCACGTCTTATTATGGGCATTTATGGACTTTCCATTTATGGACATATTATGGACTTTCTGTAAATTAGGATGACAAGATTTGCATTGGCGTGCCTCAAAACTGGGCACTATGGTAGAGCTAATCTGTTATCTATAGCACTAAGTACTTTATTGCCACCCCCCCACAGCAATTCAGTCCTGCTGCTGGTGCAATACAGTTCTCATAACTTTCAGCTCTGACTTCCCTGTTCTGACCACCAAAATTGTATTGATGTTTTAGAGGGCAACAGTAATAGAAGATCTGCGCCAAGAGCCATCAATTTGACAATTTTCAGTCACTGTTAATTTGGTCGATCTGAATACACACTCTTTCTTTCGTAAAAATGATGTGATTTTAGGGTTAAAGATGGAATTGTTGGTGAGACACTGGAATTCTATTCCAGCTTCAAAAGACATTCTGCATTACCATGGCCAAATCATGGGTCCCTGTCTGTGTAATAAGATATTAAACTTACGTACCCCCACAAGATTGCAGGATCTTTGAGGATGGGGTGTGACAGATATTCAGAACAGTCATTATTGGAAATTTGTTTGAAACTTCCTGCTACTCTTGCAATTTAATTGTAGCCAACATAAGATGGCTGCTGATTCATACAGCTTTCATGGACATGCTTATGGTGGCAGCATGCAAGAGGACCCGTGTCATTAGCAGTGGTACTAGGATATTCTGGGGGATGAAAGGAAAAGGTGGAGGAGGTAACAAGAGCTGAGATAAAGCTGTTGATTGATGAAAATCCTTAACAACATTCACAAGATGAGACATTTGTGTTCCGTGCCACATGACAAAAAGATACAGTAGGTGGTGGTTTATGTTTTAGTTTACTTTATCTCCTGGTATCTTTTAAAATTAAAGCATTGAGCGTAAATGGTGACTTAATGGACAATACTTAGTTTTCTCATACCACAATCAGAAACTTTCCTCAACAGTCAATTACTGTAACAAATCTCACTTTTGTGAGCCACTGTCAGTCTCATTTAGAAAAGCAAAGACATTATTTTAAGTTTTCGCTCCTTGGCCTTCAATATCTCTAAACTGCCACGTGTTAGGCTTTTAAAAGTAATAAAATGAGTAACCATGATCTTTCATTATCCAAAACAGTATTTTAATTATGATCTATGTTGGCAAATATATATATTAGTGTAATAATAGCATTATATCTAAATGTAAAAGAAAATTCTCTGTGATTTCTTCCTTCTGATACAACCTCTCGCATCCAGTGCCCCCACTCGCAGTGTACATGAATGTCTCCTGCTGCTGATTCTAGCGGGGACTCTGTTAAACATGAGTTTGCTTTCTTTTCCCATGGGACAGCGCATATAGAAAAGGAAAGGATGTTTCCAGAGAAGCAGCCCTTGTAAATGGGTAGTGGATAGCATGGTGTGTTCCCTATAAGACATTGTATTAATAGTCTTTGGAAAAAGAGAATGCTATGAACCTATTTCTCTCTTCTTAGACCAAGAAAGACACCACTGGCTGATGAGTGCTATAGGCTAATAATTCTCCGTGGTCTTGGGAGGTTTACCATCAGTATTAAAATACTGATGTTCAGAAAGGAAGGACAATCTTCCTTCCTTCCCCTGATTAAAAGGAGCTGTCTTCTCTTAATGCCTCTTGCAACTCAATCGATAAAAGCTTTCTCTTTCAACCTAGTTTCACTGGTGGTTAATATGTATGGCACATCCTTAGCATTTGCTCTCTGTGCAGAACTAGGGAAATATTCAGAAAATGAAAAATTACTGAAGACAAGATACCTTCTGAAAGGTGAAAGAATCTGAAAGCTTATCCCATTTACCTGAATCTCCCAAGGGTGCAAAATTTGGATGGATGTGTGAGGATTTTCTGGTGTCATTCCAGTGTGACTGGGTTTTGCTTAGATAGAAATATTTCAGTGCTGAGCAAAACCAAAAAATAATGTAAAGGGGAGGTACTCCAAGCCTTTGTTTTTGTTTCTGAACCTCAAAGCATCTTGAAGTTTGGCCTGAATTTTGAATAAATGTTCAGGTTTTTTATTTTATTAATTCAGACCGGTTAATCTAGTCTTAACAGCATATTCCATATTTCCATATAAAAGAAAAGACTTCTGAGGCATGCCCTCCCAAAATTTACTCTGTATTTTTGCTGCCAAAAGGGCTGGAATAGTTAACAGTTCCTTTTATTTTCTTTTTATTTCTTCTCTTTCTCCCTCCAGATATAAAAGACTGGTACATCCTCTCTCCTTATCTGTTATTCTTGGCCAGTCAGTGTACTGGATATAGAGTAAAACTGTAAGATAATAGTCCAGAAAGGTATTTTGTTTCCTGAAAGTATGTGAGCAGTTAACTGTAAGAGGTTCAGGAAGACTGCTGTGATATGGTCTGGCTCTAGGTGCTGGCAGTACTTAGTATTACGAGTACACTATAGGCATCGGCTTCATTTGGGCTGGAAAATTATTGCTGCTGCCCTCAGTAAATAGGCCAAAACAATGTCTACGTCCAAGGGAGAGGGCTCTGGGTGCCAGGAGCAGGGCCCTGTGAGCTGGCCACAGAACTGGGACTGTTCATTGCTTGGTCACATGTGGGACTCTAATCTCCCTCTTCCACTCTGACAACGAGGCAACTAATACCTGCCTCAAGGTGCCGTGGCGAGGGCGGTGTAACTGCTGGGCTTCTGGGAAGGTCGTCGTCTAAGAGTGACCAAATGTAGAAACTCGTGCCCAAGGATGCCCAGCAGCATGATGCTGCTGTGCAAGCAGAAGACAAGAAGCCAGGAATGGCCCTGTGCGCAGAGCACAGGCTGGGGCACACCAAACAAGGCTTTGCCTCTGACCAAGGGCGCCCCTCGTTGTACGAGCATCCTTGGGGGCTGCTCTGACATCCATGCTGCTTTAAGCCTGGGGTCTGCTTTAATAACCTGACTCTACCTAGGCACTATTCTGGGAGACTTTCGCAAGTATGACTAGGAAAAGCCTGTGCATGTGTGCCAGAGTCGGATCCTGCCAAGGTGGGAGCTGTTGCTGCATAGCTGAGATGACAAAACCTCTTTTCAGCAGCCAAACAGCTTGGGCTGGCTGAGTCTCTGCGGGGGCTGGAGTCCCGGCAAGCAAGCTCGGGGATACTCTGCGACTGCTGTAATTCGGGCACCCAGCAGACATTTCTAGTGAAAGAACCTGATTTAACATGGGAATTACCTGCTAGAGCTGCACTGGGAAATGTCAGGAAAGATGAGTTTTGTCTAATGTGCTCGGTGACACTTGTTAAAGGGCAATGCAAGCTAAGGGTAGGCACACTAATAGCTGTGATGGTGGATCATGTATCCATGATTGCTTTTGCTAGTCTGGGAAAGGTATATACTTATTTATGCCAAGATAACTAATGGCTGAGCTCGTGTTTCCTTTGCTGTTGGTCTGACTAAGATTGAAGTGAGTTCTGCGCGTACTGCTGCCTGCAGATTTACCTATGAAAAAGCAGATGACACAAGTTTGGATCTCAGTGGTAAGCAGAGCTCCCATATGAAGCACAAATATTTCAGAGTGTTGTAATTAGAGCATGCTAAGGGAGCTCGGTGAGCAAACCATTTTTATTAGTATCATTAATTTGCTAGTTTTAGGAAGAAAAAATATGAAATGTGCTTTTTAATGTTTTGACTGCCTTCAGATATATTGCTGCAGGTACATAGAAATGGTGGAATGAACAGAGACTAGAGCTAAGAGGGAGCTGAAAGTCATCTCAAGAGATCATCTTAACCCCTCTTTTTACTCCAAAGCAGAATCAGACATACCCAAAGCATCCCTGACAGGCATTTGTTTTATCTGTTCTTCACGAACTTCAGTGAAAAGATAGTGCTGCTTCCTATGAGAAACTGCCTTTACTAACCATACTGTTAGAAACTGTTTCCCTGCCTTCCTAATGCATTACCTCCTGTCCTATCCACCAGGTGCACAGACAGATTAACCCCTTATTCTTTGCAGGATGCTTTTACATTCCACGCTATGTTTTCCTGACATCTTTTCTCTGATGGATAATTCTTTTTTTCCTTTATTTTTCCTTTATTTTTTCCCTCTGTTTGGTCACATTTTTTAGATCTCTGGCCTTCTGATTCTCATCAGTGTTTTCTAGACCTAATGATCCATACTTTTCATGAAATTCAATGCCTGAAACCAGACTCAGTATCCCGTCTCAAGTCTTATGAATAGAAGGGTTACTGTTAGTGTCATAGATCATTGTTCGTGTCATAGATCATATCCTTGTTCATACACCTAAGGGTGACTTTAGAGATGGGGAAATTTTTTGATTTCCATAACATGCCACAATTGATTAAAATTCACATTGTGACCAATTGCCGTCTTAAGAACATTTTTTGCAGAGTGAATGCTTGTCCAGTTGTTCTCTGTCCTGTCTGATGTGGAGTATTCCTACCTGACTAAACTATCTTGCACTTTAGCTTATCGAATGATACCTTTTGAATTCCAGACACATTTTCTTTTTTGCAAAGATTACTTTGTATTCTGTTAGTGTTTTCTGGGGTGCTGCAGCCCCCCTCAGCTTTATAGCATCTGCAAATTTAGTAAGTATGCTCTATTCCATCACTGGGTCTATGAATGGAAACACAGACAGCAGGATAGTACCAGACTCTCTGAAACCACTCTTGAGACATCCTCCAGTATGACAGAGGACTATTAATCAGAATTTGCTAGGACAGACCTGTAATAATGCATGAATATTGCTTAATAGTCAGAGTATGTGATGAGCCCACCTCTCAAGGAAACTCTGAAATATAATTAATTTCTCAAACTGAACCTGAACCAAAACTATTGTTAAAAAGTTATTGACTAACTGATTCAAAATGTTGATTTTTTCCTGAAGTAGAAGTGAACCTTAACTGTTCTGGGCAGCTTTGTGGATCTCAAATTGCAATTAAATGGAAATGTTTCAGTTGCAAATGGATCCAAACTGAAACCTAAGTTAAAGAGCATTGATTTAATTTCCTTCTTAGTACAATAGAGACTGCATTTCTTTAGCTTGCCCAGGCATATGCACGGAGAC
Organism: Larus michahellis; assembly: GCF_964199755.1. Lineage (NCBI taxonomy): Eukaryota > Metazoa > Chordata > Aves > Charadriiformes > Laridae > Larus > Larus michahellis. The sequence goes on from NC_133898.1 coordinate 36,825,014, forward strand.
ACTGACAAAAGCCCATCCTAGATCAAGGCAAGCTACAGAATAAAGAGGTAAGGAGACGGTGGCATGTGCTGCAGCCAAAGACTGGGATGAGCCTGAGCTCCTCAGTCACCCTCCCACCCAAATGCAGAGACCAGGACCCAGAAAACTTCATCCTTTGTCCGCATTTCAGCCCCAGCTGCTCCTGCTTCCCCATCCACAGAAAAGGGGAGGAAGGGAGAATTCTTCTCGGGCATGTTTTGATGCCTAAGTGAACTAATGGTCTGAAGTTTGTACATGCGCAGGTTTTGTGTTAGAGTACCCTGCTTCATCTATCACTACCACAGCAAAATTGAATTGAAAGAGCAAGTACAGCATCCAGCATTTTTAAGTTCTTCCTAAAAGCAAGCATAAATATGTAAGGAAGATAATTCTGCTGCCATTACACTACTTTAAATCATGGATCAAGTTCGACATTGGGGAAGTAAAGCAGAGAGTGAAAACTGCCTCTTCTTTAGTAGCAGAAAATATGTCAAGTTACTTTTTGAGATATCATTTTTACATGCCTGGATAACAAAGCTCCAAGTGATGGTCTTCAAGCAGCTGGAGAAAGTATATAGGGCATGTTTCCAGTTAATGTCACTGAAGACAAAACGCATCCCTGAGCCTTTCAAACTTTTTTTGTGGGGCCTGACAGCCATTGGCTTCTTGAATACGATCAAGGAAAGGGACTGTGTAGCAGAGTACGCCTCTCCCATCTGCTAGCTCCTATTGTTTTGTTGAAGTATAGAAGGGGACAGACTTAGAGGATCACTTAAAGGAGTTAGGACAAGCTTGAGTGTCAGGATTATGACTGAAATGGGAGATTTTAATGTGTATCAGAACTGTACTTTTTTCTCTTCCGTAATTTTAGTAACTTTCTGCAGTTGCCACAGCTGGCACGTTGTTTATAATTCATTACATAAGCTTTTCTCTGATTAATTTTATTCTTATTGTTAATCCTGCATTTGCTTCTCCCTTCCCTGAGGTTCAGACAGAGCTAACTTTTCTCACGGGAGATTAACAAACTGGTCCATAAAAACTAAAAGTGACCCTGAATACTAATCCGTCTAGTAAAACAGAACAAAACTGAAACTGATAGGCAGTTTAAGGGTGTTTAAGGGGGTTTAGAGATATTTGAATGGTGGGAGCTCAGCTATGTAGAGGACATTTTTGCCAGCACGGCACTGGCAGTCTTTGTGGATGAGATTCAGCTGGGGAATAATCTTAGAAAAAAATCGGGTAAATCTGAGCTCTAAAAATCTTCAGGAAGTGTCCAACAAGCCTTCTGCTTCAAAAATTGTTGCCATCATGAGAATGGCACTTGCTGGAATAGAAAACTTTCCCTTCCTAAACCTGGTGAGCTAAAAGAAGAAAAAGAGCCAGAAGGGCCAAATCCCAGGCAGATTTCCCCTCTGATGGAGAGATGCTGGAGGCTCCCAAGATTTTACAAAGGACTTCACTGTTGCATGTTCCATTTTACCTGGAAGGTGCTCAGACACTAGGGAGGGTCAAATTTGACCTGAGGTTTTTTGACTTGAGGGTGCAAAATCTGGTGGTGAATGAGATCTTTACCTGAGCTAAATCAGAGTAGCTTCATAAGAGTCCATGGCTGCTACTCTCTGCCTTGCATAGTCTCCGCTATGAAAAAAAAAATCTCGCCCAGGGACTCTCTCTGTGTAATATCTCACATCTGCAGCAAAGCGCAGAAGGGCAGCTGTCTCTGCAGAGAGGCAGGAAGGTTTCTCTTCACTTACAGGCATAGCACACTGAATGAACAAACCCCAACTCTTTTCAGAACCACTAGCTGCATACCCCCCAGTAAGTAATGCTAATTTATACAGGGCTGCCTAATGAAATCAGTGTCCATGCAATGATCTTATGCTTTACAACTGCTGCTAAAGGCTATTTGACCATACTTTCCAAAGGTCAGTGCACAAAATCATAGCTGAAAGAAAAAGGCAGTGGAGTAATTTGCTCTGTCCAGTAAGGATTGTGGTGACCTTCCTTTTAAGAGGGTTTTAACCTGGTTATTGGTGATACGCCTTAAGTTATCTTTAAGGAGAGGTGCTTTTTCTGCGAAGCAGGCGAAGAATTCCAGCCTCCTTGCATGATACGCTTTCAACTGCAATTAAACGGTGCCTGTTTTTGAGCTGAGTTAGGTTAAAACAAATGGCTCCTTCTTCACAGAAAATAAATATACAGCAGCAATAACAATAAAAATTATCTGCTGTTTCTGCTGGGAGGGGGCTGCTGCTGGAGGAAGCCATATCGCTGAGCAACCAGCCCTCAGCAGGAGCCCCAGCGCCTGGGCTGGGAGCTAAACCCAAACCCAAACAGGAGCAATTCGGCAGCTACATGTAGATTAAGGTTTTGATCATGACCCATGGAGAAAAGACATGTTTTTTTCCCAAGGGATCACAGATGAAGTTCTGAAAAGGTTATTTGGTAGCCCTGCAGCCCTCTTGCCAGGAGTATGTGACAGCTGACAGATGTAATTACTAACTAAATGCATGGCAGCATCACTACTGGGATTAAAGCCAAATGCTTCACTGTTCTAATGATTGCTTTTTTTCTTGCATGTGCAACCTCTGCTTTGTTCATGTTTTTGCCTCCACATCAGCTTAGACACCACAAATTTCTTGTCCTAGTGATTTATAAAGTTTGGAGTCTGAGTTGTTATAACCATTTTTTTTGCCTATCTGTATGGTTTACAGCATGAAGTTGCCATGCTGCTGTGTCCATCGAAGGCTACTCCTTGACTAATAACTTGTCTTTATGAAATGAGCCAATCGTTTGGAATTTGTGGGATACAGGTGCGATCTGTTGCTTCATGTTTGACAAACCTCTATACCTAATGGAAACCACGAGCCACTTTGTGCTGAGCAACACACCACTGACTAAATCAGATGCTGAAGATACCTGTGTGTCCCTACAGCCTATCTAGGCAGAAAGCATGTTCTGCACACTTCATTTCCAGTTGGGTGAAATTAGTGGAGATGAACCCATACTTGTCTATAGAAGTTGCAAAAGTGTGCAGACACACACTTAAAGATGTAGATGATCTAGGTGGTTTTGACGAACTATTAAATTTTGACAATCCTCTTGTGTCTTTAGATGTCAAAGAATGCTTAAAAATCTGAATTTATTCAGCCCCAGCTCCTCATCCATGAAGTAGGAACATTCTTCTTTTCTCTGTATTCATGTCATGTGTACTTAACCTTTACAAGGCAGGGGCTTCTTTTGAATTTGTGCAACTTCAAGTACATATTTCAGCCTACTGGATGCTACCATAAACTAAACAAATAAAAAAAGGCTTCATCACAAAGTCCATTGTAATTTTATTCTGTTCTTCAGCAGAAAGTCCTCACAGAGTCCAAGGGGAGAATGGTCTGTGGAGCGTCTTCCCTCTTGAGCCATGTGCTGCTGGCCTTCTCTGATAAGGAGTGAGATGCCTGGGGATATACAGTACAAGGAAGCCTTCCAATGTGATGATACAAGTTTGGAGATGAACAGAGGGTGGCAGTATCTAGATCTGCCAGTATTGCTCCTCTCACTTGCAGGGCCTTCTATTTGAACATAGCCTATTCTTTGAAAGGAGAAAAAAGCACTCTTGGAAAATGGTGGATTTCAAGAAACTGACTGATTTTTTAAAACGTCCACTTGGAGGGGCTTGCCCACAGACTTTTCACAACAGTTGCAAAAAGGTTACTCACAGTAGATTCAGACCATCCCATCTGAGGTATATTTCTTACTACTGGCACCAGTATAGCCTTTATACTACCTTTATATACTGCATGGATAGGGACTAACACAGCCTGGGTCTCAAAACCAGACTCATTCAAAAGGGGTGGGAGGATTTACCTTTGAAATAAAATACAATATTATGAGGGTTAGGAGTCTTTATATAACAGAATGGAAAGAGATTTTCCCAAGACAGAGAGAGACTGTGTTATTAATGTGTCTAAATGCAGTATAGATATGCACAAAATATCCTATTTTAAATTCACTTCCAAAACATCTTAATCCCATTGATGATCTCTAGCTTCTTATATTCAAATCAGTTTGAGATGTGAGCTGAGTGTCTTACAAAGGCAAAGCTGGTCAAAAATACTGAAACAAATGTCTCTGGGTAGTTTCCATCCTCAAATCTCTCTTCATTCAAACCATAACTTTCCTGAAATTCATTTTAGACTGCCAATAGCACCCTTCTTTTTAGTTTTTTAATATTTTTTTTTCAATTGAGTAAGATAATTTTCAGTATGATGGAAAATATAAGAGAATATGTCATTCTGTTTTCTTTTTGGGGGGGGGAGTTTCTCTCTTTTTGTGGTTTGGTTTGTGTTTTTTTTTTTAATCAACCACATGGATGCATTAACTATAGACACATTCACCTAACTGAGAAACTAGAAAACATGCATGTCCTTTGGAAGATAAAGTTAAAGGTAGATTGAGAAGAGGGTGACAAAGATTTTAATGGGACTTCTAAAGCAAGGTACAGGTGATGTAAATACCAAATATCTGTTAAGAACAAAAGGAAAAATGAAAAGCAGAAGTAGTAAGGGAAGGCAAAGAAGAGAAGATAGAAACTCAATGAGTAAAGCTATGGATAATATGCGGAAATATAACTGGAAATATGCCCTAATTTCTATGGCCATGTGCTCCATGTTAAAATTGGGCAGGGAACCCCAACCAGTATTTCATGGCATTTTGGTTGCTTTCACCTCACAGTCTTTGTGTGTGTGTGTGTGTATGTAACGTGTATATTGCATTATGCCCTAGTCCCATGTAATGTGAAAAAAGGACTTTGAATAGAATACAGAATTGCAATAAAATGTGGAAAAAATAGAAAATATACATTTTTAAAGATACTATTTTTACAAAAACAAACATGCAGTAAACAGGGGATTTTCCTGTGGTGCTTTTCCTTTTTTCCTGGTTCGTGCAAAGGACTCTTGCATTCTCTTCTTGTTTGACATACAGCTTTATTTTGATTACCTCAGGTTTCAAGAGACTATGTCTGAGATGATACCCTTTCTTTTCATGATTTGGAGGGAACAAGAGAGAGAGGAAAAAAAAAAGATTTGTTGGGACTGAAACCATCTGATCAGAACTGATCTTTTCCACTCCGGTCTGCAACACAGTGGTTGCTCCACGGGCTGGACTGTTCTTGGATTGCTCCCTCAGTCTTCTCAGCACCTCAGTTGTGAACAAGAGGATGACTATTAACTACAAGGATTAAAATTTAAATACTGTTTTAATTTAAAACAAGCATTGTCCTGATAAAAATAACAATGAGTGGAAGAGAGGTTTGTGAAAGGCATATGTAGCCTATGGTCTAACAGTAAGAATTGGGTCCTTACCTGACAATTACATCTTTTGAAATCCTTGGCAATGGCAGTTGCAACAAATTCCTTTTCTTCTTCAGCACTGCTAATGATTATTCTGTTGAACGAATATGTTGGACACGTATTTTTCTCTGTAACTAGTGCTGTTGTGCTTCTGTTTCATTCCAGCTGGACATGCGTCAAGTAATTTTCTGTCTTTTAAGAGACTCATTCCAGGGGACATTTAGCAGACGATGGTTTTGTGTAAGTCTCAGAACTTTAGAAGACGGAAGAGTTTAAAAAGAAGCTCTATTTGACTGAACCCATCTCCTCCCTGCATGTTCACGCATGGCTCTACTCCCTGCTGGGAGAGATGGCATGTGCTTGAGCAGGGGCAGAGCGTGGAGGGGCATTTCCCTACCCAAGCACTGCTCTCTGTAAGACCTGCAAACTGTGGTGCCCGTGCTTCACCATCCCTGTCACACCTCTCTCAGAAGGGATGGTGAAATCCTGGACGTGTGCTCCATCTCCTGAAGCTGGTAGGGTTGCAGGGCAGTCAGGCAGTTCTGCAAAGGACGGCCTTTAAGGTCTTGCAGTCTTCACCACTTCACACACACTTGTTCTTGAGGAAGGCCTGGTAAGGATATTTAAAGATCTTTTGTGTTGCAAATTGGTGCAGCAGGCATTTGAGTGTTCTCCTTTCCTCTGCTCTTCCTCACATTGTTTATACCAGCTCAAAGGGCATGAGAAATGTCACAGAAGAGAAGGTCCTACCTTTTTGCATGAGGACAAGAACAGCAGGATCTAATGCTGATGTCTGGAAAGAGAAAGGGACAAATCTGACAAAAAGTGATTAGATCAAGTTCTCACAATGCAGACTACAAGAATATTAGAAGAGGAAAAGACAGAAAACCTGTGGATGGAATGAAACATCTGACTGTCATTTTGCAAACACTAACAATGAAGCAAAAGGACTGGGTATTTTGGCAGTATTTGGGTCAAAAAGACCTGGGAAAGATAAAAGCTGCTGCCAGATGACTCCATTCTTCTACCCACTAATGATTTCTCACTGTCAAGCATGAATAGAGCTTGTAATAAATAATGCTTTGAATTCATAAACCAGTTAGTGAATCTTTTCTTCCAGGAAAACTCTCACTGACTCCATTTGCTTTCAGAATTTGGCATTTTCTGATGAGAAGCTTGGTCTGTGAGTTTTCCTCTCCCCGGTATTGGAGACTTTGGTGGGAAGTAGGGGTACCCAGTACCTTGCAGGAGGGGTCCCTCAATCATTACCTCACCATTGTGGAAAAGTATCCCTGTGTCAAAAAGAAGCGTGAATTAGGATGTTGCCATGGCAGGAAATAGATTTTTAGCTTTATTCTTTAACTGACACACAGGTATCCTGTGAGGAGTTTCCTGCACATCCTGAGGAGCTGAGTGCCTACTTGCTTTTGACCAGGTGTCTACCAGCATTTAAAGGCAACTAGAGACCTTTGTAAATGTAGCCCATAGCTCCTAACCATTGAGGTTTTCTTCAGAGAGCTGTTGGCTGCCCTTATCTCCCAATATGTTTAATTCAATGTGAAAGCACTGGAAATCCTCAAACGAGAGACATGTCAGTAATAATTCTAGGGGAATTCTCAGAGTCTGACAGTTTCCAACTTTCCAGAAGACTGCTCCAACCATTTAGCCATGCTTTTCAGGACTAAGAGGGAATAGGAGGTGGTTAGGATTTGCTTTCCCTCTGCTTTTAACATTTGGCAAAAATGGCGTCCACTGGGAGAAGGTTTAAACATACAGATTTCCAACCTGCAGACCCTGCTGGTCTGCATATTTTGGAAAGACAAAGTTTTTGGCTTGGGGTTGTTTTGGTTTTTGTGGGGTTTTTTTGTTTGGTTTTTTTTTTTGGGGGGGGGTGGGAGGAGGGAGTGAAGGAGAGAGCAGTTTGCTTCTGCTTTTTCTTTCTGGCTTTGGTGACTTGCAAATGATTCATGTATAGGGGAACAACAAAAGCCAGTAAAACTCATGTAGCACAAGTACAATTGACTTTGAAACTGTTATGAAACCAGGGATTGCAGGGTGCTCATGGGGTGAAATACTCATACCAGTGCATCAAATGAATGACTCGGACCCCAGCTTTCAGGACATTTTCTGCTTCATCTAACCTGTTCCAAAGAAACATCTTATCCGAAGAAACTTGAACAAACCGTCTGTAACAAAGCCTGCCAAAATCTTCTTGTATGAGATTCCTCCAATCTTTTCTGCTCCTTTTGAGTTTGACAGCAACAGAAGCACCTCAAAGCAGAAAAGTGTCATAATCGGTTTATGCCTGCACTTCGCTGGCCCCTGCATGAATGAAGTTTGCACGGGGAAGCTGTGTCAGCACTGGGAAAAACTGATGTGACTGCAGCTCATCTTTACCAAGCTTATTGTAAATTCTGTTAGTAGCAACGTTAGTGTTTCTGATACGCATTGTAAAGGCATAAGGGACAACTGCTCTCTCCATGGTCTTCCTCTGCCATCCTAACCGGAAGGATCGAATTCTGAGCTGGTGTAAACTGTTGTAGCATCACTGATATCAAGGACGTATTGTTTACTCCATCCGAAGATCTGATTCACAGGCACTGAGTGAAAGAAAAGAGACAAAATGCATCTCATAGCACACTAGAGTATTCAGAAGTTGCTGATTTCAGCAATCATCTGACTTATGAAAATAGTTAATGGAAAGCAAATAACACAAGTCATTTCTTAAATTTACAGTCACACAAACTAGGGAATTCTACCCATTTTCAGACTCCAAACATGTTTAAAAAATGCAAACCCACTCTGCAAAGACAGTTGGATTTATTAAAACTGTTGTGTGGAATGATCTATGCTGAGCTTGGCTGCAGGACCTAAGTCTTGCAAAACATTTGTGATAATTATTAAGCCTGTTGTATTAGCAGCTTTAAGCACACAGTGTTCAACAAGGTTGTTGCTGAGTTTTAGATTATTGTTTTTACAACTACAGTGTTTAGAAATCTTGGTAACAGGAAATACTTTGACCAGTTGTTCTTTTCCAGTTGTCATAATACAGATCAGAAAATTGAATTAGAATAATGACTGTATTAGTAGTAAAGAGACTCATTCAGTCAGGTTCTCTCTCAAAAAAAAAACCCAAAAAAACACAAAACCCCCCACCACCAACAACCCCCCTGCCAAGGAATATACCTATATTTCTTAAGGCTCTATGAAGTGTCATTATGGGTCACGTTAAAAGTCTGTCCATCCCCAAATGTTCCTTCCTACAGGGATCAGCTCAAATACTCAGGAAGAATGTAAGAGACAGGGAATATAGAAGGCGGTTCTTCCTCAGTACCATCTTCTTTAGAATTGACAAATGACAGATATTGCATCACTTCCATCACATTTAACACCACAACAACAGACCCATCCCTGGAAGCTGTCTAGGTCAGTTTTGAATATGTTCGAACTTTTCACTTTCTACATCTTGTAATAATGAGTTTTGCAGTTTATTTGTAATTTGTGTAAAAGTAGTTTTATTTGTTTATACATTAACTCAAAATATTAACAGCAAGTTTGCCGATGACACCAAGCTGTGTGGCGCAGTTGACACACTGGAGGGAAGAGATGCCATCCAGAGGGACCTTGACAGGCTGGAGAGGCGGGCCCGTGCGAACCTCATGAAGTTCAACCAGGCCAAGTGCAAGGTCCTGCATGTGAGTCATGGCAATCCCAGGCACAAATACAGGTAGGGTGGAGAATGGCTTGAGAGCAGCCCTAAGCAGAAGGACTTGGGGGTGCTCGTGGATGAGAAGCTCAACATGAGCAGGCAATGCGCACTTGCAGCCCAGAAAGCCAACCGCATCCTGGGCTGCATCAAAAGAAGTGTGGCCAGCAGGTTGAGGGAGGTGATTCTGCCCCTCTACTCTGCTCTCATGAGACCCCACCTAAAGTACTGCGTCCAGCTCTGGAGTCTTCAGCACAGGAAGGACATGGACCTGTTGGAACAGGTCCAGCGAAAATGATGAGAGGGCTGGAGCACCTGTGCTATGAGGACAGGCTGAGAGAGTTGGGGTTGTTCAGCCTGGAGAAGGGAAGGATCCAGGGAGACCTGATAGCAGCCTTCCAGCACCTAAAGGGGGCTTACAGGAAAGATGGGGAGGGACTCTTTATCAGGGAGTGTAATGGTAGGATGAAGGGTAACAGTTTCAAACTGAAAGAGGGGAGATCTAGATTGCATATCAGGAAGAAATTCTTTACTGTGAGGCTGGTGAGGCACTGGAACAGGTTACCCAGGGAGGCTGTGGATGCCCCATCCCTGGAAGTGTTCAAGGCCAGGCTGGATGGGGCTTTGAGCAGCCTGGTCTAGTGGGAGGTGTCCCTGCCCATGGCAGGGGATTGGAGCTAGGTGATCTTTAAGGTCCCTTCCAACCCAAACCATTCTATGATTCTGTGATTCTATGAAAATAGCTTGTGATTACTGCATGTCTGCTAGTTAAGATTGTGTAGACTGCTTTGGTGACTTCCTTCAATCTTGCCTTTTCCAAAATGAAGATCTGCAGGCTGTACTTACATGGAATCTCTTCTGTGTTCTAATCACCTTTACGATGACTTTAAAACTACACTGTACTGTTTCCAGATTGATTGAATTGGATCGCGTTCAAGATGTGAGCATGTCATGGATTTATAAAGTGGTGCAGAGATATTTTCTGTTTTGTTCCCCATACAATTCCTAATAACTTTGAACATTAGATTTGCCTTTATGATCATTGCAGAACACTGTGCTAGTGTTTTCAGAGAACCATTCAAATATTTTCTGAATGATGATAGCTAATTTAGAAACCATCATCATTTATGCCTTCTTACATGGGAGGTTTCCCTTGTGTATTACTTTGCATTTCATCAACATCTCAATTTCTTCTGCCATTCTAGTGCCTAGGCAAATGATTTAAAAAAAAAAAACGTAGAAAAACTGTAATTTGGGAAAGTAAAAAACAAAGAGTTAGACTTTTTTGAGTCAAAATATTCCAGTCCAAAATTAAATATCAATTTTTCAATGAGATGATATTAGCTGACTTTTCTTTGAATCACCATGATGTTTTTTGGCAATTAGAGCATAAGGTCATTCATTCCTGTTCTTTCTCCCAGACACTGTTCCAGAGCTGGACAAGGATTTCCATATCAAGCAATTTGTAACTGAGGGAATTTACAGAGAAAGATCTTCAGGTAAATTGTGTTGGGTTTGCTCAAAATGTAATGTATTCAGAAAGAAAATTTTATATTTGCCATTATGAGTTCTAGACTTAGGAATACAGTTGTGTTTGTTGAAAAAAAACCTTATATGATTTATATCAATCGACGTTAAGAACAGTCTAAATTCTGACTATTAAATATTCTTAATGAGTCACCTAGCAGCAACTCCAGACTAGGACTCTAAAGTCTTATTCTGATGCTCAACTTAACAAGCTGTCAGCAACCCACTCAGAAAGTGTAAAGTTAAATAGCTGCAGAATTGGCTTTCAAGAGTTGTTCGCTGGTTGTATTCTGCATCAGGCAACAATAAACTTGAGGAATGGGCTGCCCAGTGCTCAGGCAGGAAAAAATAGCAAAATAAATCAGAAATTTTTTTCCTAGGACTGAATTACTCAACTGTAATAAGATTATTCACTTAATATTTCATTCTGAATATAGATAGATAGGTATATTAATTTTATACAACTAAATTAGTCCACATATTTCAATTAAGGTCTACTTATACAAACAAATACACAGGATTAAGGAGTATTTTCATAATTTCATCCTTAAATAAGTCTTGGAGCAAGGCTGAAGAGTGAATATTATGAAATGTTTTCAAGAGAGAATAGAACTGTTCTTTTCTCATTTCAAGACAGATGATAGAAAATTTAAATTAAAAGAAACAGATAACGGAAAAATGCTACTTCCTGCTTTGCCTAGTTGTTACTCTTGTCACTAATGATGTCCTAATGTTTATGGCAATTTAAACAATAAAAGCTACAGCCTTATGAATTCTTTCATAGTAGGCAACTATCCTCTCTACAGGGGTACAGATAATATGAGGAGGAAAAAAAATGTCTAAGATAAAGAGATCCATAAAAAAGTTCCATAGTACCTTACTTGCTGTAGTAGTTTAACAGTGACACTAACAGTGTCATAGACTTTTACTATATTAGCATAATGCTAGCTTTCCTGTTCATAATTGGGTAACCAGCCCACAGTCTGTATCCATAATACCTGTATCTCTACTATATGGTGGGACAGGGGGGAGGCAAACAAAAAGAAAGGAGAAAGAAAAAGGCTTGCAGTAGTCTAGGTTTTTATTCACGTGACGGAGAAGCAAAAGTACTGAGCAGTTGTATGAGCACTCTCATTTTTGTAAAATATCTGCCGCTGCATTCAGCACTGCAGCAGCTTTGATTTCACCCTCACACCTTTAGATCTCTCGGAAATTAGGAATGTGAACTGTGATGGAGCCATATCTCTGTGCCAGTCAGGACACCATCAGTGGCACTTTAAGCTTATTTTCCCTCTTCAGTAGGGCATTACAAGGTCTAAGGAGTCTGGTCTCTGAAGGGCAGAGAAAGGGCAGGATGCAGACTGGCGTTTTGATTGGAGCATGCCCCTGAAGTCAACTGCCATAGAGAATAGAACAGATTCCCTGTCTCCCTGCAAAACATCCTGCTGGGAGGAATCGCCCATTTTATTTTCATTAACAAGTTAGAGATGAGGTTTAACAGTGTCCTACTGCATGTCCACAAAACTATACTTGCACATCTGCAGTAGTTACCATATGTAATATGTAGTATAGAAAAAAAGAGATTTTTGGAGCAACAGGTGAGTGTTCTGGCTCAAAAGCCACCAACATTTCTCGGGTTTGCTACATCCTATGCAAAAAGGGCTTTTACACTGATTGCCATATATTCACCACAAAACATTCTCTGGGTTTTTTATGCCCCTCCTGCTGGTTAATGAATGGATGGCATTTGAAGTAGCTGTCTGAAGTGCTGTTGAGAAGGCTAGTAATTGGCTTTTAGCTTATATTTGCAAATGGATATATTTTTGAACTCCCTCCTCAAAGGAAATAAACTAGTACCAAACCTGAAGGAGGTCATCGCTTGCAAAGGAAGCTGGCTGGCCAGCCCTGCAGAACTGAAACAGAGCAAGAACACACAGGCAGAGTGTTTTTTCCTTTCTTGCCTTGCCAACATACACAGTAGGTGGAAATACAGATGGACTGGGCATCCCTGACTCCTGCTATTGCAGCTTCTGCCCCTCGTAACGTTTGCTAGTGTGGGATTGGGCTCCAAGTCCCTCCCTTCATGGCTGGAGCAGCCTAGTGAAGTGGTATTGCTCTAACCTCTAGCCTGGCATAATCCCACCATTGGGAACTGGAAAAGTGGCATTTGGAACCCCTTTGTCATAGACTTGGGTGGAGAACCTGGATACCAGGCAATCAAAAACATTGATATTACTGGTGAACAGTTTCTGAAATAACCTTTCACCTCCCCAGAGAGGAACAGGGCTATCTTACAGCTGTATCTGATGGATACAAAGCTAGCCATAATCTAACTTTTCTTTTTCTTCTCGAACAAGCAAAGGAGACAGGACATAATGTTACAATTCAATCACGTGCTTTTAAGAAGTGCCAATGCCTGCTCCATGCCATGCAAAGGAATATATATCCTACACCCAGACTGTCTCCATCCTTTACCTTTAAATTTGGCCTCAGTGTTGCCCACTTAGCCTAGAGCCAGCAATTTTCTGATTTTTTCGTCAGAAGCACAAAATACGTATTGTTGTCAGCACGATGTTCATGTTTGTGTGCACTGACTACATGCTGGACAGGCCTGGATGATGTACTAACATGGGAGCCTTGAAACCATGTCATTCCCCCCACACAGAGTGTCTTGTCTGTCCTTAAACTGAAAGTATTCCAATACCTTCAGCTGCACCACTTGAACCATGATATTTCACCAGATTTGCATCCGATCCTAAATGCAACAATTCCATTTATTGGGTTTTTTATCATTAATTTCTTCCCTGCTGAGATTTCACAGTTCCCTTACTGTAGATCTTCAAACAAAATGGCTCGAGATATCACAAATACTAATGGGAAAATCTGATAGTATATTCATATTCATATGTGTACGAATGTAGAACAGATGAAATGAGTAAAAGACATGGTTCCAACAAAACACAATTTTTCACTTCCAACCCCCAGCTGGCATGAAATGTAGCATGTAGAAATGCAGATGGTTCCACTCATAACCCTGGCTTAAGTGGTACGCAGAAACATGGGCAATAAAAATGATTATGCAATATCAGGCCCACGGAAAACATGTATGGATGTACGCACATCGTGACAGAAACGGGCAAAGCAGTTAATACCAAAGAGCTGTATCTTAACTCCAGTATTTGCTAGGATACTGTGTGTACTGGCAATTCCCTGTGGACTGGAGCCAGGAGATGTGAGGGTTTCCCTGGGGTGATAGGGCAGGACCACCATCCAGGGCCCAGCCAGGGAGCAGGACAGCCAGGGGAAACAGGGGCAGCCCCAGTCCTGGGCATCAGGCACCTCCTTGGGGATGGGGATCAGCCAAGGACAGGCTGGGATGTCAGGCTGTGGGGGCGGTCAGGATCATGTCTGGTGAGGGGAAACTGCATCAGACACAGCCCTGGTATGTGCAAATACAAACTACTGATAACATTACCATACTTACAGGTGCAGACCGAATAATGGTGTATTCCTGAGAGATGCTGCACAGCCTACATCTTCCACTGTCTTCTGAAAGTAGTGGGTGCTATGCTGTAGCCTATAAAGAGGTGCTTGGTATCTGAGAGGTCCTAATTACCGTGACCACACAGAAGATCTGACTGCCGGAAGACACTGTGCCATTAAAATGCATATTTAAGCCAATGTTCTGCTGTGAAAATAGGCTGTGCTGGTAGAGGAAGCATTCAGCTGCAGGCAGTCAGCGTCGGGATTCCCTTGGAACTGATCTTGTGACCACTCATTAATTAGTAGATTTGTAAGAATCTTGTATACTAATGATGTGTGCAGATAATACATGGTTGAACAGCATCATCAGCAGAGGAAAGGGCTGGAATTTCACAGGAAGGAAAAAAAAAAAAAAGACGAACAACAGGTCTGAAATAATTGAAACAGGCCAATAATGCAAAGTGCAAGGGACAAACGGGAAATTCTGTAAACTCAGGACCGTCCTGTGGAAATGAGAAATATAAAAATACTCATTTTTAGAATTTCTGTCAATACTCAATATGATATGAGTACGGAAAAAAGCAAATGTCAGCCTCTAGTGCAGGAGGTAAAGTGTTTTCAATGGGGAGAGGGGATTGGTAACACCATTTTTCAAGACAGCCAGGAGGCCATAGCTGGATGTCCGTGTACAGCCACAGCCAGTCAGGTAAAGGGAGGAGACATGCAAGTGAGACGAGTCACAGGGAACGAAGGATTGGAGGAATCACAAATGAAGACTAGCAAGGACAGTGTTTTCTAGCTTGGGAAGACAAATCCCGAGAGACTACTTGGTTGCTCTCAAGGAACATATCAGTATTTGAACCTAGATAGTAAGGAGCTGGACTTGTTAGCATACAATAGATAGAATTTTTTTCAGTGCTTATATATTTCCTGTAAGCACGTAAACAATGCACTTACTTGTGCTAGACAGAAGAGCAAGTCATTTTCCTGGGAGACTGAAAATCCAAGTTGAATCATGTTGAAAGGTTAAACGACCCAAGATGCCTTTGCTATGAAATCAGCTGTAGGTAATGGTGAAATCTAACTGTAGCTTTTGGCTCTGCTGATACGCCAGGAATGAGATCTGTTTCCAGAGCTGTCAGAGAAGTCTCATAGACTGCCAAAGTGAGAAGTAGATTATGGTCTGCCCCACAAGCACCGTAGGTACTGAAGCAGAAGTGAGTTTCAGTGCATCTCTCCTACTGTGTAGAGTGCCAGCAGTACTCTATATAGCACACAGACGTGCTTTGGCAACCCGTAGCACTGGCGATGGGCTAACTGGGGCGTGGAACTTTCTTTCGGAGAAAACTCCTTAGTTCCTTATGCATCTTTCCTCCTTACAGTATTACATATTTATATGCTCACACATTCACCCAGGCCTTCTGGAACTGCAGAGCTGATCTTACGGAGGACATTTCCGATCCGACTACCTGCACTCAGGTAAATTTCATGTGCCCTTTCAGACAGCCTCATTTGGTGGCTTTTGGCTCCTTCAGATACACACTTATCTCAAGTCAGAGATGAAAGAAGAGCTTGTCAAATACAAACGCAAAGCAATAAAAAACAGACAATAAAACTTTCATAAACTGCAAAATAAGATGTGCTTGAGCTTGAGATATGTTCATCTTTTTGAAGAAGCCCTTCTCCCATGCTTACTATAAGCATTTATGTTCATTCAGTGATTAGACTCTTTATTAGAAAACTAATTTGCACCTCACTGTACATAGTTCTTGATGATGGATTAGAAATTGCTGCTATGGAAGATCTGTTTTTAAAATCTCCAGAGATGGAAATTGTGCAGGGGCACTGTGAAGCACGTACCTACAAGGACTCGGTCTTTCTACGTTTTGAAAGACACCTAGCATAAGCCAGCTGGCAACTCACAGGCCAGATCTCATTACCAGGGAGGTGTTCAGGTAACATGTGCTAACCAAGTGGTTTAATATCTTCTCTTGAGCTTGCTGTGCATAGCACTAGCCAAGTGTTGTGCTGTGACTGCTACAGCTACGGAAATGGTGGAGGATATGGGGATACAGTTCCCTAAATGGCTGAGGTTATGTCCATTTGTACTTATTTCAACATAGCTACTGGCAAGGTGTCATGGCTAGGTTCAACTACATGCACAGTCAAGACCTTGCAAAGTGTGAAGAGTCTAAAGAGAGGGGAGAAGTGGTGGGCAGTAGCTTTGAACAACTCGCAAGGACAGGAAACAAGAGATGTTGAACACAACACTGTCATTGCAGCCGTGTAGAAAGAGACAGAGGGCCTAGCATACAAGGTCCTCAGAGAGGTAGTTGAAGATCTGTACTCCAAGAGATGTTATTGAATATTAATAGCATTTTACATCCTGGATATTTGAAACACGACTATAGAGTGTAAACCAGAACCAGCCATGCCACTTTTCTCTCATAGTTCCTATAACATAAGACAAAATCTTTGAGTCATGTGATTTTGATTTTTTTCCTTTTTGGGGTTTTGGGGGGGTTTTTTTTGGTGGTGGTGGTGGTGTTTTTTGGGGAGGGAGGTATGGTGGTTGTATCTTAGTCACTATCAGCAGGCAGAGATTTCTACCCTGCGAAAAACAAACTCTCCTGTTTTATTGTCTGTTACAATAAGAAACATAAACGTAGGTTCAAATTTTCAAACCACTAGGAGATCTGGAGCCTTTTCTTTTGATGTTGCCCCCCTAAAACATCTTAAAGTGGTATACATTTTCAGTATATGAAAAACAGGTCTTCTGAAAATGTAGCCCCTTGTGTTTCATTTGGAAGAGCTGGTGATCTAATTTCTGGCTATAATGTTTCATGTTTATATGAAATATTTCATATGAACTAGTTGTATATGTCAGAAGAGAAATTAAAGAAAAGACAAAGCTCATTCAAAGATCTGATCAAAAGACAAGAAAAATTGTATTGAAGAAGATTTTTTGATAAAATTCTTTTGAAGAATTGAAGATATTTTGAAGAAATTTTTCACTTTT
The DNA here is from genome assembly GCF_964199755.1 of Larus michahellis. Classification (NCBI taxonomy): domain Eukaryota; kingdom Metazoa; phylum Chordata; class Aves; order Charadriiformes; family Laridae; genus Larus; species Larus michahellis. Next base: position 36,842,115 of record NC_133898.1, read on the forward strand.
GAAGAATTGAAAATACATATGATAAAAGTCATATATATTTTGTTTGTAATATAGTATGATCTAGTCTAATACAGCATCATCTAGCAGGCTTATTCATCCATTATGAAACAACCATTCTTACAGGATCAGTGAATTTTTCTAATTGTTTTGGAACCTGTGAGCAGAAAGAGGAGAAAAGAATGGAATTTTACAAGTGATGTTATAGTCCACTGGTGGCAAAATATTGTGTCACAAACAATCAGAAGCTGACATCAGAGGCTGGAGTGATGTAACATCATGCTGTGGCCAAGCTTAAAGCTTTTCAAGCTCCAAGTGTCTTTGAAATCAAAGGAAAATGTATCAGGAAAATATCTTCAAAAGGGTTATTTACCATTATGTCTTTGACAGGCTGTATCATCCTCCCAGCCTAGGGAAATTTTTAGATCAAACAGCTCTAAATACATTCAGAAAGACAGTATGTGGTATAAAATTTTAGAATATAAATTTATGAAAGTTAACATTGTGTGCAATTCTTGTTTACATAACAAACTTAAAATATGCACAAGTCCCAGTATGCGAATTGTACCTTTTGAAATTTCAGAGTTGAAACACAATCTGGTTCCTCCTGCTTCCCTTCCTAGAGCTCAGAGCACTGGCAAATGAAGAGCAGATAATTTCATTGACTACAGGCACATGCACAAAAGGAAAGAGGCCAAAGCATTCATACAGCGCGCTGCTATGCTCCAAGTCTGGAGCCGTGGGTATGTGCCCTTTTACCAGCTCCCTGTGGGACTTAGGGCAAATCACTCCTGAGCCTCTATTTCTCTAACTGAAAAAGGATTTCACCGTATCACTCTGTAAAGAGCTTTAGATATAAGTAAGTGGTACAAAAGAGCGTGTTTTTACACAGAGGGTATCAAACCAAACTCTTCTCTTGTAGCATTATCCTGCATCCATTGGAATCAATAAAGTCATATGGGTGCATGTGAGGTCCCATATATTCCAGGAAATAGGCAACGTCAGGGACTTGGTTAGCACTTCTTTGGCTACAGTTTGCAGCAATGGTATGGACATTATTGCAGGTTTCCTTTTGCCTATACTTCTGCCAAATGAGGATTACTCATTCAGCCAAATGAGCAGCTTACCTGTTTTCTTGCTGGTGGAGGCAACCGTGGCATCTTAATGGCCACATATTCCTTTTGAATGAAGATAATCCAAATGTTGCCAGAACCTCCTGGGTGAAACCATCATTGAAATCTTGATTGCACTCAGATAAGAAGAAGCTCCAGCACACCTTTAACTGAAGTGGTGCTCCTTTGATTTCCAAGGCAGGTCTCAAGCCACCCTGAGCTGTTGTTTCAAGGGAAAGGCCGCACCACAATGCTGAATGAGGTGTTAAGAGAGGGCACTCACGTTTCCCTCCAGCCATCTCCTTCAAGTGGTTTTGTTTTGCACATAGCTACCCTATAAATCAAGAAAGCCTCATAAATAAAATCTGTTTTCTCTCAAAACAGTCCTACCTAAGGGTGAGGGATACATCACAGGCCTTTAGTTTTTCCTATTAGTTGGGTGGAAGGAAGGCAGGAAGGAAGGCAGGAGGAAAGGGCGGGGGGGAGAGAGAGAGAGAGAGAGAGAGAGAGAGAGAGAGAAAGAAGGAGATTATCACATCTTCCAAGTGTTTATAAAGACAGTTATAGTGGTATCAGTATAGGCCTCTGTTATAGCTTTCCTACGCTGACTAGCCCTTGAAGGCATAGGTACTTCAGTCTTTTATGTTTTCAGGAAAAAGAACTAGAAGTAGAACAAGAAAGAAAACTAGAAGCAGACAAGAAGTATTTTCCTTCCGTATTTATATACTCCTTTTCCAGTCTTCTGGGGAACTCTGAAGTTAAACAAATTCAGGAGCATTATTAAGATAGCCAGAGTCCTTGCAGTAACAAGCTACCTGGATAATAATAAATGACACAGTTATAGTTCACCAAAGGTCTACTGGTGCTTTTCAGACCATACAGATATTACTTCTTTCTTTACCCAGCCCATTCATTACAATGAAGACACCATTGGGAATGTTATAGCAATAGTTTAGCTGTCAAGGCAAGAAACTTGGGAGAAGGAGGGGAGGGAAGAATCTCTCTCAATCTTGTAGAGGAAACCTGGCCTAAAAGTCTGTTCCACCCACTTGGAATTAGGTCACAGTAACCTGAATAGAAAAGAGGTCATTCAGACTTATTGAAGGATATAGTGGGGGCCAGAGGTCCCCCCACTTCACAGCTGGCATACCTTACAAAAAACGAGAGGTGGCAGCTGGGTAAGTAGGATCCATAATATCAAAAAGAAATAGGCAGGCGATGGACCTGTATGGAATGGAAAAAAACATCAAATGACAAAAGAAAGTGAAAAAAATAATTAAAAATAATTTGTAAGGCATCTAAAAGGCATGAGATTCAGTTATTTTTTATCAAATTTTCTAAATGTGAAGTGTCTCTCTGTTTATTTCTCTAACATGGGTGATTGTTGAAATTTAGGGATATCTGATAAATCCTCTGCAAAATATATCAAGAAATTTGAACAGTTAGTCTTTACATTCAGCAACTCCTACGAAGTCACAGTGGGATAAAGTAGTGACTGGGCTTTCCATAACAATAAAATTAAATATCACAGAAGTGGCTTTACCATATTTTGTGCGAAGTTCCTAGCAAAATCATTGCTTCTTTTGGGCAGCCTTCTTGTAAGAGAGGAGTTTCCAAAGCTGCTGGGTGAGCAACATTTACTCCGTGAGTGGCTTAAAGTTCTCTGTGTGCAGCTGACATCTCTGTGAAATTAAAGAACAGAAAAATCAGCAGGTATCACTCCAGGAACATTATCACATGGACCTGGGGTATTAAGATTCAGTCTACTCATTGCCTTGGGTTTCCTGCAAATGGCTCTTGAAGATACGTGATGAGAATATGGCAACATTCGATGCCCAAAAGGGGGCATGATGTAAAATGGGGAAAATAACAGGACTCATGGGAATAAGTGTGGGAAACAATCACAGCCCACACAGCAGAATGCTTCAAATATTGTTAGGAGCTCATATTGGAAGCTTGCTCCAATACCAATTATCCATAAGGATAATTTCCTTATGAGTGCTGAAAGAATTAAAAGTAAGACTGTAGTTAACCACCATCCTCGGATAATACTATGTTCTTGGAGAATAGGAAATGTGGTGCCTGAATTTAGGAAAGAGGATAAAAGTGATCCAGGAAGGATGGACTGTTAATCTGAGCTCAATAATATGAAAAGCTCTAAGGATAATTTTAAAATGGAAAGATAATTAAATACGAGTACGAACATGGAAATGGAAGAAAATGTGATATAGGGTTGAAAAAAAGCAGGTTGTGGCATATTAACTTAGTCTCATTTTTCTTAAAGTAATTGGTTTTCTAAAGAAAGAAAGAAAATACTGTACAACTAATTTATCTGGATCAAAGTAAAGCATTTGTTAAGGAGTCACAAGTAAACTGGAGAAGACAAGAATTCAGGACGAAGCTTGAGCTTGGCAAGAACTGGTTAAAATGAAGACAACAGCATGTGAACCATAAAAAGGAACTGTCAAGCCGGAAAGCTCATCAGAGATCTGCCTTGGTACCAGTCAAAGACTTTCACCCAAAAAGTTTGTTCTGGCTGTCTGTATTTGGCTAATTATTTAACCACTGTTTAAATAAACTTCAGCATGAAGAGGAAAGTGGGTGAGCTGGCAGGCTGGAGTAATAGAAATTGAACTTCACTTCAAGGTGCAGACTCATTCACAGCACGGACAAAGGAAACAATAAGATTTCTGCAAACAGGTCAGATCTCATTCCATGAAAGGGGCAGGAAACCAAACATTGTTTCATGCATTAGTGCATTGCAGGCCAAACACATCACAATTAGTCACAGTCATATCACATCATGTCAATCATGATCGTACCAGCGTGAGACGACTGTGAAACAGCAAATATGTACCAGGAAAAATATTTCCAGTAAATATCAGCAAGTGTTAGTCCATCACAGCTCTGCTAGGATCTTGTGTACGATGCCTTGCACAGTTCTGCCTATCCATCTTTAAGGAGGCTGTAGTCAAATAGGAGGAAATGCAGAGTGGAGATAAGAAAATGGAAAGATGTCCTCTGAAAGAAGACTGATAGCATGATTGAAACAGGGTCAGTATCTCATCCCAGAGTGTATAAGAACACAACACTGGATGGTGCTGCTATTTCAGAGTGCCCCTTCGTCTCCCAGCTGAGATTCTGCACCCTTGACCACCCTCCTTGTTTGCTTGCTTCAAGTACTGCTCTCTAATTGTCTTCAGTGAGTGCATGTGGGAGGGAGGGGGAGCAGATATTCAGATGTCCATCAACAGATCTTAGAAACAGGCCTGAATTCCAAGCTCAAATCAAATGCTTGGCAATGTCTGAAATAACCACAATGAAACTAGACATTTTGTGGGTGTGCCCCATATGTTGGCTGCATCGTACCCAAAACCTGTCCCAAGTAGCACACTTGCATAGCCAGGCAAAGGTGAAGTCAAGAATGGCAATGATAATGTCAGGAACTTGGCAGACAGCAATACTCACAGAGCCACTGGGCACCTTCTTTCACACCTGTTCTTTGTTAAGCATAATTAGTTGATTAACTGTCTCCTTCACTTATCTGGATCCCAGGAGCTCTGGATGGGATCTGAAATGTTTCATGTGAGTAACTGAAAAGGGTAGTGGAGTTTAAGATGCTGTAAATGTAACTCAGGCTTAAATCTGGCTTGACCCTGTTTCTTCATCCCTACATGACATATGAGAAAAGAGATATAGAGAAGGTCTATGTCTGAGTCAATAGAGTGGATATTTGAGATTTACATATTAAAGGTTTTGGATGAGACAGCTATTCTGAGACAGCTGTTTTCTCCCTGGGATGGCAGTGTCTGCCCAGCCCCTCAAGATTATTTCTCTGTTTGCTGCAAAAGTGCATCAAATTCCATCTTCTGCTCAGTGCTGGGGTGCTGACAGTTCTCATCAGCTTAGCTATGGGGTTGCTATCGTGTTGGCATATGAAATATCTCTCTCATATGATGATTCCTCAAAGCGGAGATAACTGCAGTCACTCACAGCTAGGAGAAGCCTTTCCTGATCAGACTGATTTAGTGATGGAGACAATCTATTGTTTTTCATACCCTCGGATAATTAGAGTAAGCTGGCTGGGCAAGCAGCCAAGATGGAGTTTACATAGAGGATGGATTCCCCCTGAGTTTACCCTTTTAAAACATCAAGTTTTGTTGGAAGATTAGTCTTGTCATAGCATCTCAGTCTTTTGAAGCCTGTCTAGGAGGGAAAGGAGAAACTTAACAGTGGGCAAAAGGAGTAGGAGTCCTCCTTAAGAAGGTATCAGACAGTTGTAGGTGAATTCTGGGTCTTGTATTTGCATGCATGGAGGAACCTTTCTGTGTGTACCCTCAGCGGGTGCCACTCTCTTTCCAAGAGATGTGAGGGGCTTACGTCAAGGCTGATTTCGGTGAGGGCTGCCAGCTGAAATGAAAGAAGCGGGATCCCTTCCAGCCCTGACCAGTTCACTTTGTGTGATGGAGGAGCTAGATCAGCCAGCATAGCCCCTCTGGGGAAACAGCTGTTTGTATACATTTGAAAACCCACCGGTCATGGTGCCACTCTTATTTCTGGGGTACTTAAATGCTGCCTATGAGCCGCTTCTGAGGAACATGAGGGATGCAGCTAATTTCCAGCAAATTACACAGTTTAATTGGTACCAAAACGTGTTGGGACAGGTGGGGGAGTGAAAAAGAGATCTTAGTTAAGTACATTAAGAGCCACTACGGAATGAAGTGTCTCAAACAGCGATTCCCAGACCTTGTCAGCTGTAACTTTACTTAACAGAATCTATTAGCTTTATTCTGTAAATAAATAAATGAACAAACAAACAAGGCCTTTGAACAACTACGTTCCTGTCAGGCTTATGTCTCCTGGCATGGTAAACAATGTGCTACCATTTCTAGTTTTGAGATAGATGGCTATTCTCTTTCTATTCTTGTACCTCTAATGTAAAACCAGATTAGAGTCTTTCTGAAATATGCCCCTCTTTCTTGTGTTCCACTCTTCATATTATTAAAAGTACCCATATAAATGATTTATAATGTAATACTAGTTTCCAAAGTGCTTTTATGCTTGGAACCATAACCTCAGAAGGTTGCACTGTTGTATTGCAGTGGGTTTAATTTGCATCTACTACTTCTAAAATATTGCTGGACTTCTGCCTTGCATAAACAGTTACTGCAAGTCCATAACAATTATGTGCAAGTGTCTGGTTAGAAACTATGAGAACAATGCATGCACTTTCCTGCAATCTTCAACAAACTATGAGGAAGAGAGAGGAGAATCCGTACAAATTATTTATTTAAAGATTTCAACAGTATCTAAAAACACAAAAGGACATTTTATTCCATCTAGCGCAGTGCCTAGGGTTTGAATAGTTTGTTGTTGCAAGCTTTGATTAGATCTGAGCCAAGATTTTAAATGAAAAAAGGAGTTTATATATGGCTTTGCATAAAAAAGGTGTGAAATCAGTGGTTTCAAGTACTTCAGATGTAAGATCCCCAGAAAATCTATAGTGTCCTATCGGTTTGTTGCAAGTGGTGAGGCATTATCTAAAGTTTACTCAGTGCTAGAGGAAAATACAAGGGCATTTTAGGATAGCTGAGCAAATAGGTGGCTTAGTGATGAGAGAATATTTTTCTGAAAATATTGCAGAGCGTACTGCTACATTTCATTTAGATAGGCAGCCCTTGTTACACAGGACATGAGGCATTACAGTTTTGAACATTTCAATTCCAATATTTTAAGACTTTTTAATCACATACTCTGTTGCTTCTAATTGTTAGGGGAGAGATGCAGGGTCCTACTCCAGTAACCAGCTGCATTATCACCTCTAAACACTCCTATGACTTGGAAAGTCCTTTTAGATGCCCCCTTGTGACTGGTAGTTCAACAATTCGTTCCAGGTATTTTACTGGCCAGGATGTGGCCCTCACCCTTTCTTATCCAGCCTTTACTATTGCACTCTCTACTGTCTCATAAATCCCTTCTTTTTGGGGGTGAGGGAGTGGGGGGGGAAGAAAAAAAATAAAAGGGAACCTGCTCTGCATTGAATCCAGCTGTTTCTCCAAAAGCACACAGAAGAAAATGTTCACTGAAAACTTCGTTCCACTGCAGCACAGGAATTACTCATCTGGTGAGACCTTCATTTCTACATTTTTTTGCCTTGCTTGCAAAATAATTGTAGAAATACTTTGGATTGGTGGCTTCAGTCTGAGGTCTTGATCGCAGTAGCTGTTATTGTACGATGCCTATAACAAATTGTGAGTTGGTCTCTGCTCACGTCCTCTTCTCATAGTCCGAGCACCAATGGCATAAGCGCTGCCTCCTTTTTGACACAACCTTCTTGTTACTCAGCAGCCCCTTACCTGTTACCTTAACAACAAATTTTTTAATCTTGTAACAAAGATATCGAATGTCATCCCTCAGATACCTTTTTACCCAAACCTCAGCTGAAAATGTATTGCCCTTCTGCCTTGATTTAGATCCACCTGCTCTGTCATGTATGATTATCCCATAATATGGTTGATAATGCAGTCCTTATGGGAGAAATACAAAGAAAGTGAAATCATCAAATTTCTCTGTGTGTAGGCATAATACATGTAGGGAAAGATATAATACACAAAGAATGGGAGGTTATCTTTCCTCTACTTTCATGTATTCAGACGTAGCCTAAATACAGAGGCTGCCTTATTCTCTGCCCTGGCCTCTGATCACAGCTGGAATGCTATCACAGGTATGCTTTATTGTGATAAGTATTACTACACAATTAGGGCTTCATTATGTTGAAAGGGAAAGTATCACTAGAAGGGAAATATGGCACAATTATTTTGCCAGCCTTGAGTTCAGAGATATTTATTGTTTTAATTTGACTATTTGAATTGTTCCAGTTTTACATTAGTGTTATGGAAAATAAATTTCTTTGGGGGCTGTACTCTGCATACAGATTCCTAGGTAAAAAGGACACTGATATATTGGGCCTTTCCTTTGGAAAGGTCCTCCTTGAACTACAGAAATCCTCTGCTTATAGAAGATCCACCTTATGTGCTCCTCCTTCTTTGCAATAAACCTTTGGTTTTTTATCTGTCTCACGCATCCTCAGCATTTTGAGGAAATGCCCTTTTGACCTTCTGAAGAATCCCTGGCATCTCTGGAAAATGCCTTTTTCTCTCAGAATCCAGTAAGCCTAAAAAAGTTTTGGAATTGCCAAATAAGAACAGGTGATTAAAATGCTGTGAGCATGGAAGTGCAGGTAAAACACCCGACTGAGAGTTCACAGTGATGAGATCAGCCTCCCTCCCTCTCTCTGTTCTTCTTTTGTCAGTCTTCCTCTCTTTCATCCTCTTTTCTCTCTTGGTCCGAACCCCCACTTTCCTCTCTGTCTTCCTACATATAATCTTATTTTGAAGGTAAATGTTCTAATAGTTGGATAAGGCATCAGCCTTGTGCGGCCTTCGCACTTAGCAGTCATGATGGGAAGACTTGTCAGACTCTTTGCGGAACAAAAGACACACAATTACTGTGTTTTGAGTGTCGATGTTGCAACACTATAAAAATAGAAGGCAATAGAATAAATGAAAAGGAAAGAAAAAGAAAGGAATGGTTTGGGTGTCAAGTTTCAAAGTACAGTGTTGGGGGACTGAACTTGGAAAGATTGCTTTACATGGAGCAGCATTTGCTCACCCAGCACTCTGCTCTGTCTCTAGCAGGTGGAGCTTACAGCAATGATAGCCACTTCTCCTTGTTCCCTTGCTGGGAGGGGTGGTAGGGTAGGGAGATCAGCTTCTTTATTCCTTCTGGTCATGTTTCTGAGGCTTGGGACCAACACCTAGTTCTCATGGTGTGTGTCCTCAAGCGAGTCTTTCCTCCTGTGCTCTATCTCCAGCAAGAGCTTTGTGATTCTCCTTGCCACAATTGCAGTCATTTGGAATGACCCATCTGTTCTTCCCACTACCAGCACCTCTTTTCCTCGCTGCCACCTATTAGGTACTTACGCTCATTTCCAGCTCAAAAGGCTTTCTGGTTCAGTTTTCTCTTCATTACCCTCACTCCATTTCTGCACATCACTTTCTCCTGCCCATTTACGTACTGCTGGTTCCCAGACTGAACCCTGGTTAGCTAGGCAATTTCTGGCTGCGTGAGCTCCAAAGATCACTGCTTGCTCTCCTTTTCCCTACACAGGCTGATGCTCATTTTCTTTAGGATGTTTTATGCCACTCTGGCTGTGTGCTGCAGCTCTGAAGTGGGAGTAAGCGTAATTGATGCGGGAAGAGATTTTCAAAGGCACAAATGGTAGCCAGATATCTGACTCTTGATGACTCTTAATGGCAGCTGGGTGCCTGATTGGTGTTTATGCCTTTGAACATGTCCCCCACACTTTTTAGATTGTAAAACACTTTCAAGAATCACTGAGGATCAGATGCACAATTAGAGTTTCTTTTGACTTCCCAGGATGAACTTTCTCTAGGGCTAGCCAGTATATGCTCTGCTCTGTTTTTGTTACCTTTCTTCTGTGGGGCCAAATTCCAAAGCCAGCTGAGTTGGTGGATATATACCCACATAAGAAAAAAGTGAAACTAAATTAGGATTTTCTAATTTGAAGCAAAGAGCTGTTGATCTGTGTGGAGGCTGGTGTGTGATTTATCTCCTTTTCCATTATCAGTCAGTACACTTTGTATAATTCACCATTTCAGGATAGAAAGAGCAGTACCCATTTATAATTGTGGTTGCATACCCATGCTAGCAAATGTCCTTCTCTAACTAATGATGTTAGAAGCATTAGTGAAAGTCTCCTCTATAGAGAAGAAATTACTGAAAATATCAGATCTCAGACTTCAGCGTGTTTTCATTTCAGTTGTTTTCTTTTAATTTCTTTTCATTCCCCGTATCCACTTCCAGCAGATACCCAAGCTCATCCTGTCATAGCACTAGATCTGTTAGAAGGTTACTTTGCAAAGAGACCAAGCAGCCAGAGAAGCAAGAATTTCAAAATGAGGAGACGTTGCTCTCATTTGAATCCAGAGATAACAAGAAAATGGAAGGACAAAAATTGGTTTATCTTTTTGAATTGAATTCCCAGAATTTCAACTAGCACTGTACAATTCAAATTTTGGGCTTGGTCCAAAGTCTGGATAAGAAATCCCTATCACGGGGATATAGAAATAAGACAGTAGTGGTGCATCTGCTTGCAGATTCAGGGAGAACAACCAACTCCAGATGACAGAAACCACCATTTCTCCCATTCCATAGGATTCATTTCTTCTCTGCAGCCTTGACAGGGAGGCTGCTTCCTCCTCACATGCACAGTTCCCTAGTTGGGGCACAGCAGGTGAGTCTTCTCCTTAAATGAGAATCATATTAATAATTTTCCAACTTGGCCTCTGAGTGAGGCATTTCAAGCATAACAAGTGTGAGAACTACTAGAGTAGCCTGGGGTCAAACTGGAGACCTCAAAGAACAGGCTGCAGCAATTTCAGTCAAAGCTGAGTAGCTAATGCTAGAACCATCTTTCTTCCCCAAAGGCTGAATATGGAGGAGGGAAAAGATTCAGTAATAAATGTTCACCGGTGGGCTGCAAATCCCAGAAATTGGAGGCTTCCAGTGTAGGGACTCTTCATTCAACGCTGTTTCTACCCTACTGCTAAGAACAGTTTAAAATACTATTTTAGCTATAAATTCCTCTGCATTTTTGTAAAGATTAAAATGTTTCTGAATAACCACATTACAATTAAGCCAACACAGTTTAGCTATAATTGGCAAGATTCTCATTTACACTGAGATTCCTTTAAGACCTCTTTGTGTGGGTAGAGTGTTGCGAAGTGCAATTATACTTCATTAATACTCACCTTAAAGCCCCTTACAGCACCAGAGCAGTAGAAAGGCATTACTGTGAAAATAAGAACCTAGTCCAAGTACTCAATAGTCTCAATTCCTATTTGCGTTATGCCCAATTTCCCCCACTTTGTCAATATAAAAAGACAGCAAATTCTCTTTGCCCACTCTTTAAGGCTTCCTTTTAGGAGGAAAGCAGTATCAAAGCTATTAGTGTAAATGAAAATCAGGCCCAACATCCTTATGTTTAGTTTCACATTTCCGAATTAATCAGAGGAGGATGGTAATAAAGCCCCTTTTCAATTAAATCTTTTCTGGTAGATTGACTGTGTGCCTGCACATGGGTGTGTGAACATGGCCTGAGGTTCCAGGAGCTCCACAGTCTGGCTCGCAGGGGCTCCTCATTGCCATGACCAAGACAGACTGAGGGCAGGGGTCACTAAAACAGAGCTGACTGTAGAAGTCTCCGTAACTGAGTTTCTTTGAGTAGCCTTGCTCTGTCCACCCAAACTGATGATTGTCACAGCAAGTCTCATTCTTCCCAGACATCTGGTGAAAGAAAAATGTTAAAACCGATGTAAGAAGCTAGAAAGTGTTCTTCTTTTATGACTGAAGGTAGAAAGTTACTATTCGGAAATATTATATGTCCCCATGGGAGGGATGAGCTTAACCTAAATGATTCCTGACAGATGTTTATCCAGCCTGTTCTTCAAGGACCAATAGATGCTCCACCGCCTCCCCAGGAAATCTATTTATTTCAGCAGTTCGTTATCTTTACTTTTAAAACGTTTAATTTGGCTCTCCCTTGTTGCAGTCCGAGATCTTTACTTGTATTCTGTGATTGAAAAAGAATTATTGGTTTCCTTTCTGTGCCAGACTTTCAGCATGTCTCCCCTCAATCTTCTCATCTCGGGTTTGACAGGGCTTGGCTCATTCAGTGCTTCCCATAGGCCATGATCACTAAGCCTCTGACTGTACTTACTGCACCTCCGTGAACACTCTCCACCCCATCGCTTTTCTCAAGTGAGGTAACAAAAATTGGCAGGGACCTTATCCATGCCTAAGAGAGAGGGAATGACAGTCCCACTGTCTTTACTGTTTTATTTTGCATTTAAAAATGGATTTTATTGAGGCAGCATATGACCAGGGAGTTTGAACCTCACCACCACGTTTAGTTCAAGTAAAGCCTGATCCATACCAAATTAACCTGCTTCTGCGTTTATACGTCTGTGTAGATCTTTCCTTGCTGACCAATTAATTCACAGCTGGTTAAAGAAAAAAAAAAAGTTGGAGATGAGAAAGAGCACAGGCACTTATAAATATTGTTTCTGGCTGGTTTGTGTTGGATAAATTCCTTGTTAAATAATCAAACCCTATGATCTTGATCCTCTGATAATTATTTATGAATGTGATTTGTTGACATTAGTTATTTGAACATTGCTGTTTGAAATGCTTGCTGAGGCTGCTGCTTGATGAGCCAGCTATCAGAATTTGAGACCATAAGCTGTGCTCCCAAATGCATTCCCAAGTTTGCTGAGACAAAAGGGCCTTACCTGATTCACATCTACACATTTTATATAGGCTGACTCAGTAATGAAAAAAAGCAAGGCCTCTGAAGAATGTATTAAGGGATGTGGTGCAACTGGAAGGCAGCTGATTGCTTACTGTAATGAAAGACCTCTGGGTTTTTTTATTAGAACTAAGGTAGAAACCCAAGAACCTGGAGAATCACATATGGCGAGTCAAATTTAGGCCGCTGAAACATTCATTTCCTTAGGACTTGTCCCGCATTATTCCAGAGTCTCGTCGAACATTGTTAAACGGTTCTCATGTTCCTCTCATGAGATAGTTAAATTTCACTGGTGGTTATAAACCTACGCATCTCTATGAACTTTTAGTGAATTTCAGCAAGAAGCACTTTTAGTGTCAACAATTCAACTCTAATGCAAACATTGGTATTCTTATCAATACTATAGGGCCAACTAAAAGTTGGACTTTTTAGCTTATTTTTGAAAATGTGGAAGAGGTAAAGGGAGGTAACTGCCTACCTTGAATTAGTCACAGGCCCTTTGTCTTTGGGAAACTTAAACCCAAAATTACACTGGATCTGAAACAAAGGCTTGAACCTGGGTCTCCTATTTTCCTTTCTTGGGAAGGAAATCCATTTTAAAAGAACAAACCCCAGTAAAATATGTAGATGAAGCTTATATCTCACTAAACCACACGACACACTTCTCACCTGTCCTGGTTTGAGGTAAAACAGAACCAAGTTTCTGTTCAGTAATTTTATTTCTTAGCTAGGCCTCTTCTAACTCTCTGAAATTAACAGCATGTTGTGTCTAAGATGGTTCGTTCAGAGTGATAAGACAGCTTGTGCCAAGGAATGGTGTGCACAGGGGCTCTTGATTATACTTATTGCTATAACAACCAAGGTCAGCTGATTTCGTTATTTGCCCCATTGGAGGGTTGGAAGCAGAGGGGCGTAGAGGGGTCCCACCTGCAGGGAGGAGCGGACAGGACAGGTGACCAAAAATTGACTAACAAGGTATTCCATCCCATCTGCCCCATGCTCAGTATAAAAGCTGAGGGATCAAAGGGTCAATCTCTTCCTTCAATGGCTGACGTCTGAGGAGGACCCTCTCTGTTCATCTGCCTTTGATCCCAATCGGTGTGTTCCTGACTCCAACTCTGGACCCCAGTTCCCACTTGTCACTGAGTCCAGCCTGGGCCTTCCTCAGTGCCTGCCAGTGACATCATCCTGGGAGCTTAATACGGTTTCCTATATACTGTATCGATTTCATTATTTTCCTTTTTATCTTATTATTAATATTTCATTAAAGTAATTTAGTTTCTTCTAAACTTGTAAATGTCTCTTTATCTCTCCTCCTCCTCTCCATGGACGAGAGGTTGCGGGCAGCATCTGTTGCTGGCCATTGGCCGATTTGGCGAAAACCACAACAGATTTATTGGTGCCCAACATGGGGAACGAACACAGCTGTGATAGATTGCCTAAATAGTTTGAATTCCAACTTGTTCAGGGAGACCAGACAGTTCACGTCACGTCGTTCTTACATGAAATCTTGCATCGTGTCCTTAGAGAGTTTTGTATAAAGTTAATTGATGCAATGGGGATTAACTGGTCGAATATATTGCATGGTTTATTTATTCTCTGTTTGGAGGCGGTGGTCTAAGCGTGCTATGTTGGTGTGGATTTGCCTTCAGATTTATAAAATAATTGCTTGGATAACGGTTCTACCTGCATATCTTGGGCATCTTGTGATGGAGTCTTTTACTAATTACACTGCTGGTTTTATCCGGGGAAGGTTTACTTTGCCCTTGGATGATTATGCCAAAGTGACAGTAACAGAATTAGGGGATGAGAAACCTTCGGGCTGTTCTGAGAGTGAATGTTACTTTCATTCATACGTGACTCTGTTGTTGGGTTTCCTGAATGTGTTGCAGGTGTCGTTTATTGTGAAATAGCCGTGCAGGAGCCAGTCTTACGTGACATCTGATGTTGCTGCTCAAGCCCCACGGCCAGAGTCAAAAGATAGCAGAAATTCAGACCATCCCGTCGCTAAAAGCCACAGCAGCAACTCAGACAGCCCCGCCACCGCCAGCTGCAGCAGGAATTCAGACAACCCCCCGCCACGGAAGGCTACAAGCAGGAACTCAAACAACTCCGATGACTGCCCAAGACACAACACAGACACAAACAACGCCACCGGCCCCGACAGCAGCCCCAGCGGCATCGGCCGCCCCCCACACCGGCTCCGGCGAAAGCCAGGGCCCCGGCCCCGGCCCGGCTCATGCCGGCCCCGGTCACTCGGCGGCCCGCGGTCAGAGTCACCCCGCCGCCTGCGCCCCCCGTCCCCGGCCTGTCTCGCCAGCCCCTCCCCGCCCGCAGCGGCACCGGCCGCTCCAGCCCCGACGAGGAGCGCGATCACGGCTCCGGCTGCTCCCGACAACGAGCGCAGCTGCCGCCCGAACTCCAGCAGAACCGGCATAAGTTACCCCGGTGACCAGGAAGCAGAAAAAGTTACCTCGTTCCCTTGGCTCTGACGACAAAGAGCAGCCCAAGCCAGACAGCGGAGGAGAGGGATCCTCTGAGGAAGATCCAGGAGAGGGTCCTTCTCAGGCAGATAAAGGAAAACGTCCTGCTAAAGCAGATCCAGGAGAGGGTCCTCTCAGCCAGCATTAATGCAGGGTGAGGACTCAGATGCAGAGATAATCATTAAATCCTTTTCTGTGAAGGATTTGCGAAATACAAGGAAGGGCTTCAGTCGTCATGAAGGGGAGACACTTGTCTCCTGGTTGCTCCGATGCTGGGACAATTTAGCTGATACCATAGATTTAGATGGCAGAGAAGCTAAGCAGTTGGGAAACCTGTCCAAAGATGGAGGCATTGATAAAGCGATGGGGAGAAAGGCAGACGTCCTCAGTGCCATACGGCACACTTCTCACCCCACCCACCTCTAAGGCTGTAAGTTAATTCAGTTTGTGACCAGCTGCTACTTTTTCCTAAGGAAGAGAACTTTGTACTAACAAATATAGTAAATTGATCTTCATGATACTGATAGGCCTTGGGTCAGCAACGAGCGGGGCACAGTGTACAAATGGATATATTCGTTTGCTACTAGCTCTCCTTGGACAGAATTGTCAAGGCTGCCTTTGAATCTCTGTCTTGCCTCATCATTTTCCTTCATAACGAGTGGTAGCCTCCCTAAATGACCAGACCTACCGAGGTTACAGTGAAGCTGTTTCTCGGTGCCTTTTGCCAAGATCTTATCAGGAGAGCAAAGAATAAAAATCAGAGAAAGAAAGGGAACTGGATGTCAACAAAGCTCTAGCGTCTCATGCTGCCAATCCCTTTAACCTTCACAAGATGGAATTACTTAAAAGATTAAAAACAGGCTAGTGAGTGCCCTTCTGTTCCTCTGTATACTAATCATTTTATTGCCATGACAGCTATGCTTCCCATAGGCACTGTGAGTGTGACTGCTGCTCTTCCGAAATATGCCACTTTGTTAACCTGCCAGGCTCACTAGCTACCACTGAGGTTCCAAATGTAAATCAGTGGGAACATCTGAAGTAGCAAATTCATTGGGTTTATGGACATCATTTATTACAAATCACATTCCTTCCTGAAAAAGCCTGATTGTGGTGGCCCAGCAGGGCTGTTAAAGTTCCCATTTTTGTGAGAAAACTAAATTGTCCTCTATGCTTACACTCTGCCCCTCTCATTAATCTTGCTGGAGAGCTTTCTGGGGAAGATGTTCCTCCATGGAGTTGAGAGGGGAAGGGATTTGGATATGTGACATCTCACCATGTTCCTCCTCTTTGGCTTCCACTGGAACAAATGAGCAGTGCTTTGCCGTACTCTTTGTGTTCGTGTTTTATATCTGCGCAGCTGCATGCAGTCACACAAATCAAAGACTGGGCTTGTAATACCTTCAGTGTTGAGCAGGCAAACAACTTACAAGCTGTCCCTGCTTTGAAGAGTTTATGCCAGCGTTTCAAGGTGTAATAAGATGCAGCAAACGGATGTGGGGCCATGGGGGCAGAAGGGGTGGATAAACTAACACTGTTGCATACACTTACAGAAGAAAAAGAATTGTCTTTTAAATTCTTGTATTTATATCTCTGCAGAGCCTGAAGTGTCCCAATCAAAATCGGGGATTCCCTGTGTTGTAAACCGCAAATACAAAAAGGAATAGGCTGTTCTTGCGGCAAACAGCTCACAGTCTGCAAAGTCAAAGCAAACACAAAGTAGGTGAAAGAAAAAGAGGTGATTTCAGAAGTAAAATGGCTTTCCCAGTAACACACATCTTACTAGCGTTTTGCAAAACAGCCCAGGCCCCACTTCTAAACAAGTCCATGCCTCTATCTTCCCGAGTGGAATAAAACCTTTGATTGTTAGCTAACTATGATGGTCAATAAATTACACCAGTAATGAAAATTGGATATGAGAATCTTTCCTCTTCTCTTGTGCTGTGTATTTCAAATTGCCACCGATAAAATACTTTTTTGTTTTTGTTGTTGTGCCCTGAGCTCCCCTTTGTACTTAAGTCAGATGCTTAATTCTATTTTCATGCCCCAGGTGCTTGGTACCTTGCAGACAATTCACACTCCATCCGTAATTCGATTATTATTATTAAAAAATACCCAGGCTCTAGTAAGGCAATCAATATCGGTCACATAGACTCTTCCGCTCTGGGGATCAGGGACTAAGAGAAAGTGAATAAAAGATGATGGTAGATCTGTCTGTCCATCTATTCATCCTTCCTACCTTTCCTGGCTCCTTAACTTCTGTTTTCCCCTGTGGAAGGAACAGGTATGTTTTCCCATTAGAGCTGCTGATGTATTTCTTTGGAAATAAAATCCACAGAGCTCAGCAAAAGCAATCTAGTATAGAACAAGAGCAGATTTATTGAATGATGAGTTGGTGCTTCTGTGTATGTGCTTTCTTCTGGCACGCACTAGATATTTAATCTTTGCCGTAGACATTCAGACGTTACCTCTGGCCCAGCTCGAGTGAAGTCCGAGTCCCTGAGAGATGAGGACATCTGGGAGACTTCATAATTCACAGAAAACTCACTGGTGACATTGTCAAAGACAATGAAGTAATTTTTGGTAGTACGGCTCATTTTCCAAGCAATTTAGACTATTTTATTTAGGTTCTTTAAAAAATGTTCCTCCAGCTCACTACAGGCACAGCAAGCAATTATGGTATCCCCAAGTACTCCTGAATTTCAGTGTTCCTGAATAATGAATTGTTTACTCTGCAGTTGAATAGAATTTAAGACCACATGTTCTGGTGATCTAAAATCAGTTTGTTACAACACATCAGGAGTTTTTATTCAAGAATTTTCTCCTTTTTATGGAAAATTGTGGATTTCTGAACAGTACATTTGGTTTGGAAAAAATGATATTTTACCATCTGAAAATTTTGAATAATCCTGTTTCAGCTGAAAATTTTAGAGGAAAGCATTTCAAACAGAATCCTTAAGGAATATTCTAGTCTGTATGAAAGCCTAGCATTTCAACTCTTCAGTGTCTACTCCAGAAAAAAGAAAAAATCCTAAGTGTAGGAATTTTCTGGTTTATGAATCCTAGTTTTAAAACAGCTATCATTCTTATGTTTTTTGTAGATATGGTTTTAACTCTGTTTCTAAACCGTGTAACACAAACAGCATTTAAGCAACACTCCCACTAATTTAACATATCGAGGATATCAATGTATTGAAAAATCTTCTTCGGTTACTTCCTTTGTCACTTACTGAACCCGACTGACTTCAGTGATAGAAATGCTGCTCCTGGATCCCACCAGTCCTATACAATCACTAACACTATAAGATAAAACATAGCTAACCTGCTTCTGGCTAACGCTTAATAGTTACCCATGATAAGTTCACTGTAGTTTTGCCCACCCTTGTGTTTAAGTGCACAAAAGTTTAAGTATCTAGAGCAAAAAGAGTGATCCACCAGGATTAGAAAAATTCATTTTCTTTATTGTACCAGCATTACCCTATTGCTACATGTAGAAAATAGTTGGTTTTCCTTTTTATCTGGAATGGGAATACAAGGTATATAGCAAGATGCTGTGTTACTGCAAGTTACCGGAACCCTCATATTGTATTAACCAGAGCTACATTTAAACAAGGTTTTGTTAACAAGACACTAACAAGGAATAGCAGTTTTATAAGCTATCCTGCCCCAGCCAATTACATATAGCAGCTTTGGCACAGATAATGACATAGATTGGTGAGTGGGAGTTTACATTTCCATTAAAGGTTTAAAAGGGTTCACTAGTCCAAGCTAGTCTTTCTTTGAAAATGTTTGAATTATAGAACAAACTCAGAAAAGGCATCAGTTCTTAGTAACTGTCTTGAAAAATTAAAACAAAACTGTGAAATGATAACTGTACTGCTAGCTGTAAAGAAACCCTTCAGATGCAACTTGCTGAATGATACAGTTAGGACAATTTTCTTTAAGTTTCTTGGTAATTTACATTTGCCCTTGAAAGTCTCAGTTCCTGAAGTCACGGTATTACACATACTTCACAGCCATCATGGATAAAGAGAAAACTTCTGGTCCTTGAGTTTGGGGAATAGAGGAGTTGGAGACTATAAACTGTAACATGTCAAGCAGCAGAAGACAAAATGAAAGACTCAAACATATTTTATTTACATCCTAATATATAGCAGTTCATACATTTCATAATAATATGCAATATTATTTTTAAAATCCCATCGGGACTCTCGCAGCTGTCACGAGTCTGGAATGGCAGGTAGTATTTTAGAGCCTGGAAGAAAGCACAGGCTACAACAGGCATGTTTAAAACAGGCATGGCCAGCCTCTAGCAATATGTGTTGACTATACATCCCTGTGTACATTACCAGTATTTTCCTACAAAGCAGAGGATTCAGTTGAGTAGCGCTCTAGCTCTTCGAGGGGAACACTGAATTGATTACTCAAACCATTACGCCCTCAGATATGCATGCCAGATTCCCTTTGCACTGAATGCACATTTAAGGCCCTAAGCACATGGGAATTTTGAGGTTAAATTGCCATAAATATTTATGGATTCAAGTAATAAAGGTAGCCTTTTAGATCTTAAATTTCATTCAGGTGGTGACTTCAAACGGATATTGCATTTGAAAGCTGGAATTTGATAAAAGCGTATTTTCTCCCATCTTTTACCTCTCTTGTCTCTATTGATTGTGAGCTGTTTGCTGTAGGGGCTGTGTCTTATTAAATAAGTGTACAGTGCCTAGCACAATGAAGCCCTCACTTTTTTTTCTGGAATCCCTAAACAACATTGCAATGCAAATAAATGAGCTGGGCATCATTCACTTCTACACTGAGGAAGGCTAGTTCCCGTCACTGCAGTTACCAAGGGATATTTATATTACAGGCACAAGAGTTCCTCTTGGTCTAAAATATGTGCGTATGTGTGTATTTGGAATCGGACATGTGATAGCACAAGGGAACTTTTCTACCTAACCGAGGAGAGACGAGAGAAGCAGTAGCACTAGATGGTACCCAGAGTGAATGTACCTGGAGTGAAGATGCTCAGGCGGTGAGGAGATCTCATCTTGGGCTGAGTACTTTAAGCCTAGTGCTGCCTGCTGAAAAACAACTCTTGTGTGGCACCCCACCTCAGACTAAGCAGAGAAAACATGTGAATGGTCTCATCTCAGCAATAACCTGGAATACTGTTCCGTCTACTTGCAACTATATTGCTGATGGGTAAATTCAGAGCTGTCTTTGACTCATACAGATTTCTGAGGTATATGACTTGGACCATTCCCGAGGTGGCTCAATAGGTTTGTGATATTTATAAGCAGAATTCATACAGTTGCCCTCAAAACATATTCTTTCTCCTCCTCAGTTATTACCTGAACTGGCTGGTATCAAACAAGATAAATCCATCCCACTGAAAGAGCTATAGATTGCTTTTTGACAGTACATTTTGCATGCGCTGTCTGCCCGAGGTGCTGCTGGTGTTGGAATTAACTTACCACTGTATACACATACTAGTTTCTTTTAATGTTTTTAATGTGGCATTGAGCTATGGTGTTAGCTTATGAAAAAAATCCAGTACGTTATTGCTTAAGAAAAAGATAACAGAGTTTGATAAGTGAGAATAAGGAACAATGACTTTTTTGCAGTGATCCTTTGTCACTTATCTGCTTTTTCCTTAAATGGCTAGCAGCAAGTGAGAAATTATTGGCTGTGGGTTTATTAGAAGATATGGGCTGGGGACAGGTGGCTTGAGGTTCCCGTATTAATTCAGAATTTTTTATTCCAAAGCTCTTACACTTGATTTGGTCCACTTGAGCAATTTGCTGCCATCTGAATTAAACAGTTTGTTTAATCCTGGTGAGAGAGAAGGAACAACGTACGAGCTCATGGCAGAATGCTTGCAACAGTAAGCAAAGTCTGGTCGGAGCCACATGATCCAAGCTCTGTTTTAGGCTATGGCACTGACTTAACTCATCATACCACATATGCTTTCTCTTCTTACATTGCCCCCAAAGAAGATGAAAATAACAAACTCTTTAAATGAGGCACAGTCCATCAACTCCACTAGTAAATGCAACTTTCCCCAAGACTCAGGAATGCGTTAAGCCACAGAACTGCCAGCTAAAACTGCTAATTCTGTCGTGTTAGAAGGAAATTTATAGACCCATAAAAGGTAAAGCTGGAAAAGATAGCGAAAGGTCCTCTAGTCTGTCCTGCTTTCCTGAGGATGGATTAATATCTACTTAAACTGTTCCTGACAGGTGTTTGTCTAGGCTATTCTTAAAATGTGGGGGGATACAGACACTGCATTCTTCTTATGCAGTTTGTTTAGGATCTTGCTTAGATTTTACATTTTAGAATTTTTCCTAATATTGAGACTTAACTCGTCCTCCCTGCAGTTTAATCCTGTTTATTCTCATCCTGTGCACAGCTGCCAGAAGTCATTTACATCATGTGGCATCATGTATGGAGATTGCACGTGAGAAAATAAAACATCCTTTTGCAATACCAAGTGGAGGCACATTGGTACACGGGAATGCTTTACTGTAGGCTACGGCTTTAATTGTACTCTTGCTTACGATAAAGATATATATAAAAAACGGTAATTTAGGGACAGTGCAAGGGCTGCTGAAATCTGCGGGGATGTTTCATGCTGACTTTCCTTTTGTTTTTCAGCTGGAAAGTGAATTAATTTTCAAAGTAAGAAATGATTTAATCCTCTCTCCAGCCATAAGAGTGTACCTGTACCATTCCATTTGAGAATTATGTCTGATGTTTTCTTGCTCCTTTTTTTTTTAACAGAATTGGCCTTCCTTTTCATCAAAGGGAGAAGGAGATCTTCCATTGATTTTAACCAAAATCAATATTTTACTTTGCCATTAATTCCCCTGAAATCAATAGGTCATTTCTGAATTAAAATGTTATTTGTCATGAAAATGTAGCCCTGGTTGTACCTAGTGGGCCTACTTTTCATGGCCCTTCTGTTTCATGCAAGTGTAACATCACTGATCTTTTTCTGAATTTACAGTGTGTAAGTGAGCAAAGATCTGTAGCACTCCTCCTCGTCCCTGTCCTTGATAATCCCAGATGCTGGGTGCACTTTCCAGGGAAGAAATGAGCAGAGAAGTAAAATGCAAAGGCCACACATATGGATATTCTTTTTCTGACCATAATGAGTTGAAATAAAACATTAATCTGTGTCCCAAAAAACATTTTTGCACTTAGCCACTTTTGGGAAGTATGTGTGCAGTTAATTGACAAGTATCCTCTCACAGCTGTAGTTTCAATATCAAAAAGCGCGACCAGGAATGAACATGAACAAGTCAGCTGTACCAGTTGACACAGTTGTGTATTCTGCTCCCCCAAAGCAGAGGTACAAGGTACGCAACGAGATCCCGCCACCTGAGATGATCTCAGCCCAACTTGGACAAGCTCAGTTTTAGGTGAGTGGTTTTGGTACTGCTGTAACCGACCACAACTGCCACAGACCATGGCAAATTCAATTCACGTCTCCCCGTGCTAACTTACAGGGAGCACAGGGAATCTATCCAGGGGATTGTTTTCCAGATGTCTGGCTGGACAGCTGCTTCTGTGCTGTGCTGCACAGTTCTTTCCAGGAAACTCTATCCCTCAGTGTTCTGCCACAGTAAGTGGTTGATCCTACCCTCTCACCTGCCCCTCTCTCAAAATCACGTGCCAGTGTTGCTATGTGAGTGTGTGAGACGAGTAAGTGTGTCACAACCTCCAAACTGACCTCCTGTGGCATTGAAGAGGGAGACCAAGTATTTAGGAACTCAGTACCCAAAATTATTTTTCATTGACCAAATGTTAAACAAGCTTGAAAACATCCTCACATCCAAATAGGAGAGCATTTTGTCCCTTGGGGAGAAGTCACGGGTCTTTCATGGTCTGTCTTCATCCTTCTCTACCACATGCATAAAAAAGTGAACTTCATACCTCAGATTATCAGAATCTCTACATAAAATTTCCCATGGTAGAATGAATTATCCACTTGAAAAAAAAACAACTAAAAAACCATGAGGTTGACAAATCAGAATATGGCAACAAAAGACTTTGAGTCAGTTGCCCTGCAATAACAAACACAAAACAATGTAGAGGTCACTCTTTGAGTCCATCCTGCAAAAAGTACATGCTAATGCCCATCTTTTGGGACTATGGAGCTCCTTGGTGGCTCCAATTGTGTTAGGAAAGGTCATTTCAAAAAGACCACTGTGTCTGCAGGGCCCAGAGAGCAGCCTTTATCAGCCAGGTGGGACTGCTCAACGGACCATGCTTTATCCTTTGTCTCTGGGATAAGATCTCTTTCCTAAACATTTGCAGTGATCTGCCAAAAGGGGTGAATGGGTGACAAATGAAACGTATGGATTGGCATCTTTAATAGGGCCTGTGGAGAGTTTATACAACAATGCAAGGGAATGAGTGAAAAGATGACACAGACAAAGATTCACTGGTGGAATCTGCCAGTCTGGCACCCTTCCACCATCACTAATTTACCCTTACTCTAAACTCTGTGAAACAGTAGCTAGTTAAGCAGTGCATGACGTCTGGAGGGTGGCAAGGAATGCTAGCAGCTGGAAAGAGCTGCAAATGGCGATAGTTTTTCCTAGTCAAGTTAAAGTTTGGACTCTCTTGAAATCCCCGCCCCATATCCCACCCTTGGCATGTGCTCTCTTTGCAATGTGTAGGTTAAAAGGCCTTGGAAGGTGCAAAGGTTTTCACCAGATTGTCATGTAGTAAGTGCTGTTGCTGGTACAAATTGCTGGTACAAATTGCTGTTGCTGGCAAAATTTCGGCTTCCTTCCCATTCAGGCATGCCAAATGCTGCCACAGCTGTTTCTGCGCTCCTTCCCCTTAGGTGCCATACTCCCTTCTTGTACCTCGAAATGTTAACAACTGTTGTTCAGAAGCCGCTTAGCAATAGTAGTACCAAAGCCTCAGATTAGTTCCCAATATACCGATTGGGGGAGAATAAAAAAACAAACACAGGAAGGAGCAGAATATTTTTTCAGGATCAGTGAACAACCACTGTCTTTTCCTAGGCATTTAGGTCCATATTCGCAGAGGATTTAGCACTAAATTCTGTTAAAATCAATTCAGATTAGGTACTTTTTTAAAATTCAGGCTTTAGAATGTAGTCACTTCACAGCAATTTTTTTCAGACACCCTAAACTTAATCAGAGTTACTGCAGGAAGATGCAGAGAATTGTAACTGTTGTTATCGTTGGGGGTGTTGCAGCAAAGTTATTAATGAAGAAGTTTCTGTCACTAACAGAATGACAAGGTTTTCTTTTGATTTCTTTAATGTCCCATTTAATTTCATATCAGTCCCAAGAAAGTCAAAACACAAAGATCCATGAAGGGCATTTTATCAGAGACTTGAAAAGAGAGGTAGAAATAGAAGGGTGGATGTAATCAAAATACTAGACAAGTAAAACAATCCAATTTGTCAGATGACAAAGCATCTGAAACCATGTAACCATCAGATGTTCCTGTTGAGAGGCCACACTTCCAGTGACATTGATTTTCCAGAATGCGAATGAAGGTAAACACTGCATTTCCTTCATTTAGCTTCTGAACTTTAAAAAGCCCTGTTGCTGCTTTTGGGAAAAAGCTAGGGCTGGGTTTCCAGAGTTGCTGTGTTGTTCCGCTGCATATTGAAGAACTGAATAAAAGAAAAATTGGTGAAAAAGTCGTTTGTGAACAGGAAAATGTTGGTAAGGCCTGGGTCATATTTCCATTGCTCTTAGGTGATACTATTATTATATATAAGACCGAAAAAGTATTTTTCACACATTAAATTCAGAATCGTTAACTACCCTGAACTCTGGAGACTGAAGGGTCCTTGACTTCTCACTATTCTGAAGTCCTCAAAGGAAGGGGACGCACATTGTCTCCTTGGTTCTGACATACTCGGAATGCAAACTCTAACACAAGGGCTGGATCTGAAAGACAGAGAATATCTGCTCTTCTTCTCCTCCAGAGATAAAGTATTCACAAGATAAGAGGAGACAGCAAAATACGTTCATCTTGTCAAACGACACTTTAACTGGAGTACAACTTCTTAACTGCTGTGTTTGTACAAATTTAGCATATAGAGTGATACTGGCAAGCACCCCTGGAAATTTTCTGAGATCCAGCATGTACAGCATATCTTTCTCCTCCCAACATGTTCTTGTGCAATCTCTCTGCAGTAAGAAGCAGAACAAATCTATTTCAACAGCATGGCTTGGGTCTTTAATTTACGACACTGATGGCTAGAGGTGGCAGAAGTCATCGTCTGCCTGCATTTGTTCCATGCAAAGCAGTGTGAGCACCACCCTGCAAAAGATCACTGGATCATTGTCAAAGAGTCATTTGAAGAAAGGGTGTGGGAGGAATGGACCTATGGCATGGAGCTTTGGCTACTTACACAAGTCAAATCTACCGAAATATCTGAGCGTATTTGCACAGATTTGTTCTTCTTTATACTGTTTATACCCTAATTTATTTGGAGTCTGTATCCCTATAGTCATCATGATCACCTTGCAGTATTTTCTATCTCCCTCTTTACCAGCCCAGATGACAACCCATGCAAATTAAATATAATGGCACAGTATTTCAGACAAAACTTCAGCCAAGAGTCAGTGAATACATGCAACCTATTCCCACTGTATAAGCCTTTATTCCCTCAGGCAATTCTATAAATATCAGCCTATCTATTTCTCATTTAGCCCAATGTCACTGAAAGTGAATCAGACACTTAATATTGTTCCTTATATTTATTTATGCTGACCACTACACTTATCAGTCTCACTTTCACAGAAAGACAGGATCTTTCTTACTGCTGGAGCTGTAAACGCGAGGAAGGCTGAGTCAGGAAGACATGCTATTAGAAGGACTTGGCATCCATATAGATTGCTTCTTGAGATGGATCCCATGGCATTTGTAAACCTTATATGTCTCTGTAGAACACTGTACAGTAGATTGACATGCCATGTTAATTAAGGTATACAGTCTGCGTTGTCTGTTGATACAAACCACTTTACGCAATTGTTTAGAAAAGAGACAAATGCAGACAGTCAGTTGGATGAAATCAGAGCAGTTAATTATTTATTATCAGATGTAGAATATGGACCGCCCAGCAAACTTACACAGCAGCAGCAAACAACGTGCCAAACAGAAACAGCCCCCTAAGTGCTTGTGGTTGAAAAGTATCAGTGTCCTGTCTGCAGCATGAGAGCAGATTGCTGCTGCTTTTTTAAATCTAATGGAAAAAAAGGAAAAGCTCTTGGATCAGAGCTCCACAGCATAGATTACAACCCAAACTACCTGTATACATGACAGCAAATGTGTTTTCTCCCTTAATGGGCTTCAGTCTCTTGACGCAGCCTTTTATAAAAGGCAGAGAGAGCTGTACTTTGACAGCTTTGGCCTGCTAAGAGTTTCACAAGGTAAAGTGTTGCTGAAGAAAGAAGATGTTAAATCTAATGCTCTACTGTCCTTAAAAGGGTTCAAAAAGCAAGTGGTGTGTAAGGAAAGGGTTACAGACCTTCAGAAGCAATATGCCTGAAAACTTAGACTGTAATGTTAGAGGCTGCTGTTCCTGAGGTTTGTTTTTGGTAGAGATGTGTAGAGACGCAGAGCTTGAATAACATGGGTGATACAGAGCAACAGGGTAGAGAAACACTTGCTTCAACAATACACACCAGCTTTTGAACTGGTTTCAAAAAATCTCAGTAAATTCCTGTACACTGCACACGCACATAGACATGTGCACACACTCAGAATATTGATATCTCTGCCAAAATCCATATTTATCTATAGCTACCTCTGCCATAAAGCTACCATCCCCGGGTTAATACCCTACTCTCACAATGCCGCTAAAAAGGAATGAAATATCTTGGAAATCTGTCAGTCTTTTGCTTTATTTATTCACACATACAGCATTTCCCATGCTTTAAACTCATCAATTCAAAAGATAGGAGCATTTGTTCCCTTCTGATCATTTATTAAAATGGTTCCTCACATTCTTGTGGTATTTTTACTTCTCTTCATACAAAGATACTGAAATGATGGGAGGTTTTATTTCTTAACATCAATCTGAAAAGAAAAGATGCTGCCACCTTAAGCAAATAAACAATCTTTATTCAGTGACTACTCTAAAAGAAAGTAAAAATCAAATGGGTGGACCAGGCCTGCTGGTTTAAGGATTGATCCTACTCAAGGGCCATTTGTCTAAGTAGGTTATTGTTGTGATTTAACCCCAGCTAGTAACTAAGCACCACACGTCCGCTTGCTCACTCCCCACCAGTGGGATGGGGGGAGAATTGGAAGAGTAAAACCAAGAAAACTCATGGGCCAAGATGAAGACAGTTTCATAGGTAAAGCAAAAGCTGCACACAGAAGCAAAGTGAAACGAGGAATTCGTTCACTGCTTGCCGTCAGCAGGCAGGTGTTCAGCCATCTCCAGGAAAGCAGGGCTCCATCATGCATAACGGTTACTTGGGAAGACAAACGTCCTAACTCTGAACGTCCCCCCCTTTCTTCTTCTTCCCCCAGCTTTATATGCTGGGCATGATGTCATATGGCATGGAATGCTCCTTTGGTCAGTTGGGGTCAGCTCTCCCAACTTGTCGTGCACCCCCAGCCTACTTGCTGGTGGGGTGGTGTGAGAAGCAGAAAAGGCCTTGAGTCTGTGTAAGCACTGCTCAGCAATAACTACAGCATCCCTGTATTATCAACACTGTTCCCATCACAAACCCAAAACAGCCCCATACTAGCCACTATGAAGAAAATTAACTCTACCCCAGCCAAAACCAGCACAGTTATGCAGTGGCTCTGCAAGGTTTCCCCTTTCCTCTGCCCCTTTCTCCAGCACAATTTATCAGACACTTTGGCTGTGGCTGAGGTTGCAGGGAAGTGGGTCATATTGCAGTTAGCTCATTTATTCAGAACAATATCTTAGTCTTTTGTTCAGCTTTAATAAAATACAATTATTACAGTGTCTCTCATTGTGATTAATTCAGACGATGTTTACAGACAAGGCGCTCCACAGATCTCTGGTGTTATTGCTGTCCGATGAATTAAACCATGTTCTTCTGCCAGTTGTAATTACAGATCCATATCTTATTTCTCTCTCCTCTTTTTCCTTCTAGTTTGTCTGTATTACCCCAAACAGATTTTAACCGTGATTCCTAATGGTGTGGTGTTGTCTGTGCTTGCAGGAAAATTGTCTTCAGCGTAAGTTCAGCTGTGCTATGAACTGAATTCAAGAAGCTTATTTGCAGTGCATAACAATTACAGTATTATCGAATCTATGAATGTATGAACAATGGCACATTTTATACTAGAAGATGACATTCCTTGTATTAAATGCATTTTAAGTATACCCCTTTATATAGCTCTGTCTGCCGTAAAACCTGAGCTCATTGATGGTGATAACTGCTCACAACAGGTTATTATCCTCGGACTCATTTGGGTAGTGGCGGAGAATACAGGTAAGAACAGACTTCACAAGATCCGCTCGTGTGTGCAAAGACTTTCTCCAAAGAGTCAGTCAGAAAACCACTCTCTCTGAAAAAGATTTGATTCAAGGTTTGCTAGGTGAAATTATCTAGCAGTCAGAAGTCAGACAAGAAGGTCAAATTGTATCTTCTTGCCTTTAAATGAACAAATTTGTAATTTAAAAAAATAAATAAACTGAAGCCAACAGAAGGGTATCCATGTGTTGCAGTGGGCTCTGTACTTGGTGTTCTGTAGTGCTCCACCACTCCCACTTTTTTTCTCTTCTCTTTCTGAATACCATTTAGGAGTCCCATGCTCAGGCCTGACGCAGCTGGGTTTTTCCAGGTGAACAGCCTCATGTCAGAAGAAAAAGCAGATTCTGACGCCAGTAAATTCTTACTAGGGTCTATTTTTAAATGCCACAATGATGCAGAGCAGAAGAAAATGGCCATGTCGTATCACCCCAATGAGCCAGCTTTACAATGCTCTCCACACTCCTACAGCCTCTCAGTATGACACTGAGAGCCCTTGTTGGTTTTTGCCTTAGGGTACACTTTAGAGGGATGTGCAAGGGGAGGGTGAATGATCTCTGCTGGTGCTCTGAGCAGGCCAGGCAGAAGCCAGGTACCATTAAAAAAACCAGACAATTATGCTGCCGTGACACTTGTCCTTGAGCTTGTAAGACCAACTGTTCAACAGGGCATAGTAGGTGAAATTCAGGAAATATCTGAATATAGCTTTTACGACCTTTGGCTGAAACTGGCTGAAACCCAGCATATTCAAAACATGGGAAAAGGACAATTCCTCTACTTGCAGTAGCTGTGTTCTTGGTTAACACTCCAGACATTATGCTCATTAATGTGATTATGACAATATTTTTTATCTTTGGCTCATCAGGATGTTTTGCTTCTGTGTTTACGTTTGCCTCCTCCATTTCATTCGGTCTTAGATTTTGCAGGCATTGCTGTTCTGAAAGTGTGGTTTTTTTCCTTTTTGCTCTCTGGTATTTCTGTTCTGAGATGCTCTCCCAATTACGCCTCATGGCAGTTGTGGTTCAACTGTCCCATCCACCCACCCTATTCCCTGGGGTGTGCTTTCTGTTTAGAGAACATCTCGAACATCAACTGCAAGCTCGTCTTCTCCTGAGGAGGACAGGTACATGACTGTACAGAATCAGGGGAGTATTTTGTGACTAGTGGACAAATTCAGGTTCTTCCTGCTATCTGAATCCATTTTCCCCAATCTCTAAAAACAGAGATAATAAAATTAATCTGCTTTTGTAATGTGGTGGTTGTTGGTTTGGTTTTGGGGTTTTTTTTACTTCCTTAAACGTATGGTGTCATGTAACTGGAATATATGAAGTTAAAAACTGACATGTTTTCCTCTGTTGCCGTCTACGACTCACACACATAAGGTTAC
Source organism: Larus michahellis (assembly GCF_964199755.1). Lineage (NCBI taxonomy): Eukaryota > Metazoa > Chordata > Aves > Charadriiformes > Laridae > Larus > Larus michahellis. The sequence continues at coordinate 36,871,994 of NC_133898.1, forward strand.
AACAGCAGGTTGGGAATAAGGGGAGAAGCAGGCAATTAATTTAATAATTTAATTTAATTTGGATTGCATGCAAACATCCGTAGGAATATTCAAGTTTCATATACACGTTGTGTTTGAATTGAGGAGAAAACCACAGAAAATATGATGTATGCCAGCAAAGTTCCTTCATGTGAAAGTTATTCAAGGACTTCTTCGAGCATCAATTATTTTCATCAGTACTATTTCTTTTTCTTTTTAAACAAACTGCAATTATTTTCCTAGAGTGATGCCGTGTCCTGTGGCCATCTAGGACAGAAGATGTAGATCAGAGTATCCAGAGAGCCCAGTGCAGCCTGAAATCTTGTTTATAATCTCGCTCTCCTTGTAACTGCAGGCTGAGGACAAACCTGATCAACTGTCATTGTTTTTATTATTATTTTTGACGATCTCAAGAAAGCAATTTCTGTTCACCTAGCAGCCGACAATCAAGTACAAGTAAACATGATGGCTGTGGACTTTTATTTCACAGTTAAGCCTTTATTACCGAAGGCACAAGTCTGAATGCATTGCATGCATTAAACAGAAGCCAGTTCCTTGAGCAGCAGTTTGACTGCTTGTAGTCGCTGGTGAGAACTGGGGACTGGGACTTTGGACTTCTGGTTTCTCATTTGAGGATGAATTGCTGCGTGACCCTGGGCAGCTTTACTTCACAGTATCTCAGTTTCCCCAGCTGCGAAATGATGATAAGAATTAGATATTATGAGTTGAGGAACAGATTCTGACACCTTTATTGAGAACTGAGTAGTGCAATCGATTTTAGTCTGAGGAAAGGGTAACAGCATCTGGCCATTAGTGTTTATAAAGCAACTAGACTCTTGGCTGATGGATTAGATTAGATTTCAGTGCTGAGATCCTACCATGAAGGGTTCTTCAACACATTTAAAATAGATTAGATAAAGAAAGTGTTTTGAGAGGCTTGGATAAACAAGATGCAGAGAATCCTGATGATGGTGGGAAGAACAGATCCAAGGACAAATAATAAACGGGAAGAGAGGCCCTACCTGGAACAAGACAGACAGTACGGTGCTTGTGTTTTTATTTTCTTTGTGTTCTTTATTTTATTTCTTTTATTTTCTTATTTTCTTTGGATGTTTGAACAAGAAAAAAAAATAAAGGGGGAAGACATAGTCTTGGTAAAATGAAAGCATGGTTTGTTTTGTTTTTCTTTACCTTAATAGTATTTTTAAAAAGACATTTATTACGCTTTGCCCTACCACCCCCCTTTTTGGAGCTACTTAGCCCTTTTACTTAATCTTTTATTCTTTCTTAGAGTGTTCTGCTGTTTTTTAAAATAGCCCTCTGAAGTGAAAAGTTGAGAAATTTCTCTTCACAAATTCTAAAAAAAAATAGTTTGACATTTTTCAAAATTGATGGCATCCAAACAGATTTTTTTGTGACCTTTTTTGTTTTCATTTAATATATGCGTAATTTACTATTTTATTATTTGTGGAGAGAAAGAAAAAAAAATGCCGTGTTCTGTTCAAGTACCCCTCCCCAAGGGCACACATGCCCTGTCAGCATCCATCTGCTGCCAGGTTTTGGGTTATATGTTCTCCGAAAGCGATTCTAGGGGTTGTGAGTCAGGGGTGAGGGGGAAAGAAAAGTATAGACAACAATCTGTCTTATTGAGAGAAGGCAAAACCTGTGAGGTTTCCTGCTCACTCCCTGGGCAGCGCAGGGAGCTGCGCAGGGGCTGCAGGCACAGGTGGAGGAGGTGAGAGCCTTTCTCAGCCAGCCCGGACTGAGACAGTCCAGCTTGTGTATTAAAGTTTAAAGTACCTTTAAGCCAGAGGTACTGCAGGGACTGGAATTTTTTCCAGGTCTACGCAAACCAGATCATTCAGTTTGACTGGGTTTTTCACAGGATGCTGAAGTCTGAAGGATACCTACTCTCTTCCTAAAGACTTCAAGTGACTTCAAGTCCCTTTCTCTTGTATACTCCCCCAGCGTGCAATTAACTTTGCTGCTAGGAAATCTTATCCTGTTTCAGAGCCACATTTGATCCTTTACAGTCACTGGCTATTCTAATGATTTTCTTCTAATGATTGAGAAGTTCATCATGAGCATCTGTTTTCCATGTGTTATTAATTATGTTGAGTGATTATGTCACCCCTCTGAAAGTCCTTCTACCATGAGACTTGCAGGGATTTGCATTTGCTTCTCAAAAAGGCAAGGAAGAGACATGATGAGGAGGAAAACCAGGACTCACCTGGCACCATGCACGGGCCACTAGAGCTGCGCCGCCATGGAGGAGTGCAGCTTTTTGCGGTGCTTGGCCCTTCTCTGTCCTTTCCTGTGGAAAGTGGGGCCTGGAGTAGTTACTTGGTGTTTTTTCATTCAATAAAATTCCAGTAAGTCCTTCAGGACCTAGACCTTTAAAGAGAGATGTGACTGCTATTTCCTAATTTTAAGTGACTAACAAGCATAAATGTAAAAATGTTTGAACATTGCAACCACTGAGGAAGGTAGTGATCCCTCTTAGCATCAGCTGCTGCTCAGCTGCATGTCTCCCTTCACTCTTCATTCATTTTTTTTAAAATTCAGTGTGAATGCTTCGTCTTCAATTGATCAAACCCTCACAAACGGTAGGCTAAGCATTTCACACAGGGAAATTATTATGTCGTGTGGAGGGTGGGAGATTGATGGCTCTTCAAAAGCCACCAAGATCATGCAAGCCTCAATATTTTTCCAAATCCATCAAAAAATATCCCCCTGAAAGCTCTCTGCCATTCAAGGACTGATTTTTCTCAGGTTCGAGGAGGCCTGCAGAAGGTATGCAGGAATTGCAAGAATGGGCAAGGATGGAGCTAATAGAGATGAATTGCTCATTGTGGAATGGACATCCAGAGACCTAATCCCATGATGACAGAGGCATAAAAGGGGTAGGGGCAGTTTGCAAAAGGGCGACAAACAGGAATAAGAGCCCAGAACGTGTCCTGGCGCCATGCAGTGTATAACAGATCTCTTGCTGGGCAAGGCTTTGAGAGCTGTCATTAGACTGGCAGTGAAGAAGGTCCGGGTGTCCCCAGCTGCTGGTGCCCTGGCCCAGGCTCCTCAATGGGGGGAAATCCCTTGCTAGCAGTCAGGGCGTGTGAACCACATCCTGAAAAAAATCCAATTTCTGCCAGCAGAGCACAGCAATCCCTCTCTGTCGTACCCACACATACCATTCTCCCCAGAGTGATCACCACCAAACAGAGGTAGAGGGGGAAAAAAAAGGGATAATTTGAAAGACATATATTAAAAACGACAGTTTAGCACTTTGCATCCTGGAGTGCATGACACAAGCCCCCCTTAATCTTCCAGCCACCTCCTTCAGGAAAACAGTGCTAGCTCCAATGTACAGGTCCAGAAGCAGACACAGATCGGGGTGCAGTGACTTTGTTCAAGCTATGCTCTGAAGATCACATTGGCCTCTGGAAATAAATCTAATTTGCAAACTTTCTCCTCAGATTATCTAATTTTTCATTGTGTCCACAGGACAAAAGGCATAATGAAAGATTTCAATTAAATTAAGGAAGGAGAGAAAATAATTTCAAGCATTTATTTTACTGTCTTCACTAAGAAGGGAGCAGGAAGAATGAAAACCAGGTGATATTTTCTAAACTCTTTTATTTTTACATTTTTCAGAAATATTTTGAAATAAAATAAATGTTTACTTTAGAAATGTCTCGGCTGAAACAAATATCTTTTTTAATTAAATAGGAAATTCTGTATGAGATTTCTTTTTGCACCTAATAGAAATAATATTTCCAGTCTCAAAATATAATTGGTTCTCTTTCCATCTAATAGCAGCTTTGCAAACCTACTTGGGTCCTAAAAAGGGAGGCCTAGAGTCTTCAGTTAGTCTGTTTGTTGCCTCGCCATTGCTGTTCATTTTCCACGGAGGCCACTCCAATACTACAATGATGTATGCAAGAACAAACACCTTGGGACTGACAATGAACAATAAACATCCCCAATGCTCATGCTGATCCTTTGACATGCCCCTGTGTGTTTTGTCTTTGATGTCCACTGATTTGCCCTGGTCTTCCACAAGGCTGCTGTTCTTCCCCACAAGCCCCAAGTCCTGCATCCTGAGCCCAGGGCTCATCTTTGCTCTTCATGGTGTTGTTTGTGGGAGGGGGGTGAAAAATCATCTCAGATATGCTATGAAAGGGAAAATCATAGCACAAACATATGCCACCCTGCTTTCTTTGCTTAATCTCTTTGTTCAAATTTCAGTTTGGTGTACCATCGACAGTAGACGAAAACTGGGTAAACAGACTCAAAACATCCTGACTTGGTTTTCTTTGCCGCGTAAGCTGATCGAAAATAAACACAGGGCTAATATACGAAAAGGTTCACATGATGTCTGGCTGCATAACAACTGTAGGTAGCGAAATTAGTTTAGGTAGGCTGGGTGTGGGCCAGAATGCACAAAGATGCATTTTAAGTGGCTAGCAATTCAATTGCATTAAACAGCTCATTGATATCCTATACCTATGGTGTCTGAGTACTTGCAACGCTTCATTAGTTTTTATCAATGGCCATTATGAAATCATTGCACCGCTTTCATATTTTACGGGGACGTTACTGCTGACCCACAGAAAAATGGTAAGGGATCAGAGGAGCCTTGGTGGGCCGGTGCCCCATAGGCACCGTCTTGGTGTGGAGGAGGGAAGGGGAGAGGTGAGAGTGCTGGCCTGGCCACTGGGGGTGAGGAGACATCTCTGCTGGCTCAGATGCCCGAAAGACACGTAACGGCTCCAGAGCTAAGGGAGTGGGATGATAGATGGCTTGTTTGTTCATTGGTCTGGGCATGTGAAAAAGCATCCTTGTTCACAGAAATCCGTCTCACAGCTGCCTTGTTCTGGGCAACAGACAAAAGCTGAGGCGAAAATCCTCACCTCACCCTCAGCTCTACCAAAGCACTTTACCCTTCACAAGCTTTCAACAGCCCTTGTTTTCCAGTCCTCACAAGGCACTTTAACTTTGCCCTGCCTTGCTATTTTATGTATTTCAGAGCCTGATTCCAAATATTAAAAGCACAGTCTTTACTACCTGCATTTATTTACAACTGTCAAGCAAGAATGACATCTTTTATATTGGATACGCAGCACGGATGCTCAGGCAAACAGGTGCATAAAAGTTACTTCTTTACCTAAATCTTCTGCAAAGAAGAAGAAACAGTTTTCAAATGAACCTCTTGAAAACTCTTCAGCTGAGTTGTTAGTATTTTTAAATCATGAAACTTCAAACTCTCTGTAAAACAAAACCAATGCTTGTCAATAAAGCTACTTTACTTTCATTGTTAACCTGAGATGTGATTTCACCTCAAGTCCTGAGACACAAATGCTAGGAGAAGGCTAACTGATGAACCTGGAGCGCCTTGGACCCCTTCACACTACAAATACATATAACACAGTACCCTGTCACTCAGAATAAAAACTAGCATTGTCCAGATTTTGACATCAGCACCTTTTCTATAGAGGCGCATGCTGATTTAATTCCTGGTTGAGAGGAGGACATTGCAACACCTTTCTTTTATAGCTGTCATGAAAATAGAAAGAAAACCCCATACCTTCCAGATATGTAGACCCCTCAAAATCTGGTTCTTAACTTGTAAAATTTATTTTAAAGCTGACTGAAGACAGTCATAACATCTTTCTCCTTTTGTGCTACATTTCTTTGCTGGAACATTTTGAAAAAGTGACAATTTTTCTGAAATTTTGTTTCAGAAAATCTCCTCACCTGCAACACAAAGTGTTTCAGAGGTGGGTGATGGCAATGTGCGTAACGACAATAATGGAATCTTTTGAGGTTTTTGCTTTTTTTCAAAATGAGCATTTACAATAGAATTCATAAACTGAAATCTGTTCCTGTTTTGTCGTTTTAGGAAAGTTACCAGGAAAGAACATTCCTGAAAACCTTTTCTTTCAAAAATTTAAGGTATTTTTTATAACAGAAAAAAACTTAAATTTTACATAAAGTTGAACATCTAGATCCTAACCATTTCTACTCTACCTATTGACCAGCAAAGAAAAGCATAGCTGGAGACAGGAATGATCTATCCTTCATATGTATTAGGATAAAATTGAAGTTACTCGACACAAATGCCACTTGAATAAACAGTAAAAGGAACCACAAAATCAGCTAAACTAAAACCAGAAGAAACATACAACAGGAGAAAATATAAAGGCTTTCTTATTTAGTTACATCTGTGGATATTTGGTTTACTGAAATGGTGAAGAAAACTATTAAACATGCTGGACTCTGTAATATCTGTTAAAGAATGACTCATCAAAGAGTGTTTTCTGAGCTTTGGAAGGAAGTGCTGATCTGACGCAGTGTTGCGTCCATCACAACATGGAAGAAGCATTCTGGGGGACAATACAGGCTTTTGTCTCTAATGGAAAATCTAATTTGATGTCCTTCTTTAGGTAATGCAGCTGGGGATAATTACACATTTCTGTCACATACTACCGAATGCTCCCTGCTCTGTGGGAGGGTAGAAGGCACGGACGCGGTGGCCTGACCACTGTAATGGAATATTAAAACCCAGGGAAAAACAGCCGACAGCTCCTGGCTTGGAGACCGCATTGTGGACTCTGTTTTGTTCCCTTACGCCTGCAGCCTCTGCTGACCTTACAGCACTGCCTCCACCTCCGTGGTGAAACACCTCGAGCACTGACTGCTCCTCTCCCACGGGGCAGCCCTGTCTCCTGCCACCCCACCCAGTCTTCTGCAAGCCCTGGGTACCTGTGACCTTCCCAACACAAAGATCCCTTGAATGCTCCACCTCATTCCTTTTCCTGAGCTTTGCAAAGAGCTTTGAATTTCCACACCGTTGGTTAATAATATATGAATGTATATATTTACCTCTCGTGGTGTTTAACTCGGTGTGTTTGTTTTATGTATAATGAGACGCAGCTAATGTGTTTACATTCGTGGTTCAGCATCTCGAACAGGTCATCAAAATGTCCACCGTTACTGCACTGATTTATTAAATGGCTCATGGAAATGGCCTCTCTTAGTCCATTTTCACCTGTATGGTAATAAAATCAAAGCACACAAATGTCAAAATACATACAGGTATACTAAAATCCAAACATAAAATAAAGTTGTCTTGTGTGTATGCCTAAGCGTAAGCACAGAAAACTCAGTTATTCACCAATATACTTCAAAAAATGCCCCAAACGCCTTAAGTAATACCTTGAGTAATGTCATTGAGCTTCTGCCATGGTGTATTAGATGTATTTCTTTGAAAATTTTCGCCGGCTGTTCAGGAAAAGTGTGTCTCCCTGCCTCTTACCCATACACTGAAGCCATGTAAAACAATTAGTGACCAGCACCAGGGGCAGGTATTTCCCTTCAGTATTCAACTTCAGCGGCTTCCTCCGGTTTTCCTCCCCGTAATTTTGTGTGCTATTGTATTCTCACCATGCAGCCACTTCGGTATACTAATATCACACTCTTTTCCTACAGGGTGCTGTCAACATACTCTGCTAAAAGACAGAAAGAAACAGGTAAGCTAAGTATTGCAGATGGACTGAAGAAACAGCAATGCCATTTTCATTTATAAAGACTACGAAATAAGATTACCGTGGGTGAAAAAGAAAGGCAAGGCTGGAATCATTATAACAGGATGAAACCCTGCTCTCTTGGTAAACTTTCAGGTTTTGTATAGAGGACAAATTACCAGTACTCAAGCCACACTTATGGCCCCATCCAATATACTTGGGAGCTGTAACCGTACCTACCCATAAAGAAAATTTTATACATTGTCTGGCCTTCTGGCTCAATAAGACTGCACATTTCTGTAGGCAGTGTGGGATATTTTTTTTTTTTTTTTTTTTGCAACTGCCGCCAGTGATTGAATTAGCACCACAGAGCTGGTTAGCTATTGATAGCAGTGAGCAGATGAGCTTTCAGACTGCGGTAGCTATAGATGTGTCATTACAGAGTGAAAAGGATTATTATGTAAAACTTTCACCAGCGCAGCTCCAACTGAGGCCTTCCTCTGGGTAAGAACCAGAAGACATCTCAATACTCTGCTGTCATTTCTAGTCGCACCAGATACGTAGCACAGATTTGGTCCACTGATCAGCGATAGCTGGCTGAGTTTTCCAAAAGTAAGGCTGGCTGAATGAACGTGCTCTGGAAAAAAAAAATAAATCTAGGAGAACATCTGTGAGCTTTTAACCTCCTCATCCTGTTCAAATACAAATATTACTCCAGAACTGAAGTCATGTCATAACAATGTATGGTTGCAACAGTCCAGTCATATATACCTATAAGGACTACAGGGTTCTTTGTCTGTCAGAAAATGCTGCAAAAACTGTCCAGGTTTGCAAAAAGCAACACAGACAACAGAAGAAGAGAAACCATAACAATATGTATTTTTATTTACTTATTGTTTATTTTTATTTATTTTCCAGTGAACCTTTCTGTTTTGAGATTAGTGGCTCAGAACACACAGCAAGAAAATTCACTGCCTCCTAGGGTAAGTTTATGCCATTTAATTCTCAGGATTTCTATTTCAGCCCCTGGCATGTTGGGAAGAAAGCAGTTACTCGGCCATGGAGTTGGTAGTTACTGATTTACATTGTGCCAAATCTGTAGCAAATTTCAAACTAGCAAAGAAGCAGACTGTGCCAGCATTCAGCTGTAGATAAGATAAAGATCCATTAGGATCCTCAGCAGTATTGCTGACCTTTTTGCCTTCTCCTCCTGAGAAAAGAGGACTCATCCTCTTTTGTTTTGCTCCTTATCATGTGACCTATAACTGAAGTCATTCACTTTCTCTAGAATAGGAAATCTCTAAGTGAGGCGGAATATTATTTTACTTACCAGCTACAGCTTTGTTTTATCTGTGTGATTGTAAACAAGCGAACATTTACTTTGGAGAAAGACATTGAAGTTCAATGAGTCAGTTAAGGAAGGACGTTTAGCACACATTATGCACTGCTCTCATTTCTTGCCAGGAAAACACACACAGAAAATGTGAACTAAGCGATTTATGGCCAGAAGTGTATACTTACACCTATTGACATCTGCAAATTTATTTTTTTTTTCTCCTTATATGCTAAAAATTCTCTCCAACATAAATATTAGATCCAAGGATTTCAGACTGATCACAGGCCTTCCCAACAAGTCTCAGGTGATGCTGATGCTGGCTGTTTTCATGTCATCGGCCATGTCGCAGACTGACTGTACCGGAGAGGTCAGGTCTGCTGTGACACTTACACAGATCCAGTTGACATCATGTGGGACTAAAAAGGAAGGCAGATTAAGCCCAGATCCCTCAAGATATTTTGACATCTACTTGATGCTGACTCTGAAGTGAGCTGGGCAGCTGCAGTGGGAGTGGAGGTGGCCGTACCATCCCGTGTCATCCGTGTCATCACGAAATCCTATGACACAACCCAGAGGTTTGTGGCTTGTAGCCTCCCTCACTGCCACTCCCACCCTCAACTGCAATTCATTAAGCCTCCCGATACATCTGAGACATCCATAAATATTTATGGTTGCAGGCTGACACGCCTTTCTCAAAGTCACAGAGGACTCGCATCACAGAGCAGAAAGCTCATTTTGCTGCAACCATGGGGTCATCCTTCCTTGTTAAACAGGGGTGCCCAGTACCCGGCTCTGCCCAGGGCTGTAGACCCCCGGGGGAGTATGGCTCTGCAGCAGCCCCTGCACAGCCAGCTCTGCCCCTGCCGTGAGGGTAACTGTCCCCACCGTTGAACTGGCACCGTTCTGCTCTGGCCCCTCGAACCTTGGCTTTGCGAATGCAGGCTGAGCACCGAGCCCCCGCCAGGGCTGCTCTTCAGGCTGTCTGGCTCAGGCAGAGGAGCAATAAAGAATTGCAAATGCTTTTAAGGCACATTGACTTTCAGAACTGGTAGACGCAGTCATTTTTCATTTATTTATTTATTTTTGGGGCATAGCATCCTGTGTGTACGGAATTTTTTCTTTTCTGCCTTTTCTGGCAAGAGATTGCAGGGTAAATTAGTAATACATTATTAATAGGAGACTTTTTTGACAGTTAAAGGAAACAAACAAAAAACCAAACACAAAATCAAAAGAGTGTGTGACAGTGACTTGGGAGATATACAGATTGAAGGGATGATCTTTGTCCTAACAGAAAAGAATATCTGAAGAGGGGTGATGACAAAGACGTGTCACTGAGATACCTTGCCTGTGCGGGGGGCTGGAAAATGGCTTCCACAGCACTTCTCATCCTTCCTGTAGAAAGGAGTGTTGTCCTTTCACTGTCCATTTCAACATGGAGGGAATTTAACTCATTTAAGCCATGGCTGAGCATTCGAGGGGTGTCTAATTTTTGGTACCTTCTTGCTTATATGGCTACTCCAAAAAGAGAAGTCCTCTCCATGCGAACACTTTCTCTTCAAGGACTGCCACATATTTAGGCAGGGACAAAGCACAGAATTGAATAAAATTAACTTCAAGGCAAGTTTTGAAAATCTGACATAAAAAAAGAGAGCCTGTCTATTCACCCTTTATTTGAATATCTTTAGAGAAATATCTTCTTCAGCAGTGAAAATTAAAATGAAACTTGAGAAAAAAAATCCAAGGCTACAGAGCCGAGCATTGTGTGTGGATAGATTAGAGTTAAGGCTCATTTGCAGGAGAAAAGCCAGCACAATATTTCCAGTGAAAAGAATAGAAGGGATCTTGCCCCCACTCTTTCATTTAATAGAGGTGGTTTGGGGGAAATTTCTAATGAATCCTATCCAACCATAAAATCATGTAGAAAATGAATCGTATCTGACAATAAAATAAAAGTGAACCAAATTACAAGGTTCCTATATTCTCAGGACAAATTAATTTCATGTTTGGAATACTAATTGTTCACTGTAGGGCCTGCAACTATTTATTGTCATTGCTTCGTTTGTTGCCAGAAGAACTTTTGTAGACAGAGGACGGTATGGTTTTGGCTGTAACATCAAAGGGAAGGGAACAAAGTTTCTCGGAGCAGAAGGGGGAGCTTCCCGTCTGCCACCCTCTCAGCTCCCCGGGACAGTGTGCGTAGAAAGGCTTTTGAAGAGTGGGTGATTTGAAGTTGGAGGTGGAAGGAAAGTGAACCTTGATGGGGGTTGTAATTGGCCCTCGAGGACACCATCTGACACACGTTCCCCAAACTCCTCATGAAAGGCAGAGGGAGCAGACGTGACCAGTGAGCCCTGTGTCTCGGAGGAGCCTGGTTTTCTCCCCGCAGATAGCACACCCTTAAGATCTAGGAGGCAGCTATCATTTGACATGGCTTCAAGGACCAACGGGTCTTTGGTGCCTGGAGGAAAGATGCAAAGAGAGTCTGGTAGTTCAAAGAAGATGCCATGAGAGAAAAAATGTGTTTGCACACTGAATTGTAGGCAAAAATGACAAGTAAATAGAACACCTTCCCCAAATGCAAGAAGATTTTTTAAAAATACACAGTAAAAATTAGTTTAATTATGTGAAGACTGCCTGTACACATAGTTAAAACTTTTTTTTAATAAAAAAACCCCAAAACATTAAATTAATAAAGCAGCTTAAAGAAGGCATAACTCAGTGAGGAATTTTTAATGCTCAATTCCATATCAATTTATGTTAGAATGACTGTTTCTAGGAGAGAGAAATGAGAAATGATTACACCCAATAGGGAGCTTAGAGGAACCATTTTTCCTGAAGAGAGTTCATTTTGAAATGCAAGGCTTCTCCTGAGCTGTCAGTGGCTCCCTCTATATCCTAAACATTCAGGTATGTTACTGACCGACAGGTCTAATGCACTGCTTCTGCATGACACCAAAGTCACCTGATATTTGAATTTAGTTCACAGTTACATGACTGCCTCCACCCTCCCTAGAACTTTGTAGCTGAGCTCTCTCCACTCTGGATGAATTACCCTCTGAGCCAAAGTTAGCCAAAAGAAAAGGCTGGGCTCCAGTGACCAATATTAATTTTGGGCACCTCTAAAATTGCTGAAGAGCCTGAGCAATGCAATGCTGAAGGTGAAGAAAACTACAGGGGCTCCCCCTTGTCCAGCGTACCTGTCCCAGCACCAGCTTCTCCTCCATTGAAGCAAAGGTAGCAATGCTGGGGATTTTCTCAGGTAGGGCAAGCAAGATCCTAAAGGAGCTGAAGCAGAGCGCTGGATCCAGGATCCCTGCAGGATGGGAGATCTTTAGCCATTCGCATGCTCTGAGGAAAAAGAGAGGCCAAATATGAGACGTGATGGTTGTCTGGGGAAGGCTGAGTGCTGCAGCCCTTATCTGTCAGTGTTACGGTGGGATGCTTCAGTGCTCCTGCTTCTGAGGGGGAGATATGAGATGTTATGGCACCCAGCAGGGTGCTTAGAGCAACCATTTTCCTTGAAGATACAATTATGAGAAAAGGTCTGAATTATGCGACAGTGGAAACTCAGTGTTTGCCTCTCAGGGTACTCCCCCACCGTGGATACAGAGGGGGTCTTTGGCAGGCCAGAGGGAATAGTTTGCATGGCACACCCTGTTTCATTTCAGTCCCGTCACACTAATCTATCTTCTATTTTCCATCTTTTCTTTGCCCTGCTAAACTCACACTTGAGGGGGCTTGGACCAGCTCCAAGGCTGTCTTGCATCAGAACTGTTTTTCCTATTGACTGAGATGAAGTATTGACTGAGATGAAGTTTTGACTGAGGGAGTGCATATGCTGCTCACATTTTCCTACTGCTTGCCTTTTTGCCCAAATCCATGGCTTGTTCCATGTGATACACCAATGTGTTATGCACTTACTTGCTCATCCCCCTGATCCCTTTCTTCTAGCTATTTAAACTGCTTCTCTCATTCTATGTAAAACCAATTTTAGACACTTTGACAGGATTTCCCACAACTTACAAGGATTTGTGTTTAAAATACGTGTCTGTCAAGAAAGCTCAGGTTTATTGTGCCGAGGGCTGTAGCCTTACACTCTCCACTCAGTCCTGCTGATTCAGTATTGCCCCCCACCAGGCATCCAGACCTGCTCGTGTGGTGTGCAAGTGGCCCCCAGGCTCCTCCTGCAGCTGAATCCACCCAGAATGCTCTTTCTTCATTTGGAGTTCAGTTCTTCTGGAGGGAGATGGACAGGCTGCCCTGGGACACCCAAAAGAGAAAAAAGAATAAATTAAGTTTTCATAAGAAAGGATCTCAAACAGATGAGAGAGAGATCCTTCTGAAATGGGAAACAGAAGGCATGCAGCAATAATGCAAGATCACCGAGTAAAATAACTACTGAAATTCCTGGAAAGTGTTGAATGATGACAGAGAAATCATTTCAGAATGAACGGGATGAGTGGATCAAATCTAGACTGGAAGGACCAGTGGGTGAGTAGGAGACAGAAATGTTGCACACAGCAGTGATGGCTTCCTGCATTTTGTTCCAATGGATTTAACCCTCCCCACCTGAAGCACTTAGGGTCTGAAAGTTTTCTTAGAGTGGGAAAAAGGAACATCCACCTTCACATTCACAGAGCACAGAAATGAAGTCCCTTTCATACCTGCATTGAAGAAGAATACAATGTTCTTGTTCAATTCTTCTGTCTTTGCAGGAATAGCACACTCTAAGGGGTTTGTCAGGCATGAAAAGAAGGATGTACAAGTAGAGACAGGAACTTTACAGGAGAACATACTGCTCCATATCTAGAAAAAAGTGGAAGATTTAGAGAGGCAAACGAATAGGAAGGGAAGGAGAAAGAGATCAGGACTTTGTTAGATGAGACGTCACCTAACATTTCTATAGGAGCAAAGAGGAATCTGTCCTTCAAAATACTCAGACATATGTTAAGAGTTAGCTATACTTTTACATTACTACTGAAGCCTAATAATTCCTTCAGAACTTTCATTTCTGCTTTTTCTGAGTGGAGATGCTGTTAGACAGCTCAGCAAAATAAGACTTGATAGCTGAAAATTTGATTTTTTTAATAGACAAATTTACTATCATTATAACTATCAAACAATATTCTCAGTATAATGTTCTGTTCTCTTCACCCAGCCACCAGAAATACAATAAAATGTGAGTAAGATGCTCTGAGAAGTATGAACGTAAGACTCTTCCTACCAAAGACCAACCGTGGACAAAGACGGCTTCTTGTGGATGTGGTCAATAACTGAAGCCTTGCAGCCCGGGGTAGTTGGAGACACAAGCTACCAAATAAGCAGAACTCCCGCTGTCATCTCCAGAGACTTAGCATGGTGACTGGTCGAGAGCCTCCACTGGATTCCTGCAGATCCTGCACAACATGCAGGAATGGGAACCACTGCCTCTCTTGGAAACAAAATAACCTTTGCCAGAGACAGCCCAGCTCCCTCGTCCCAGAACTCAGCAGCAACCGGGATCAAGTACTTCTGCATGTAGAAAAGATACCTCTAATTAGCAATTTCTTGGCTCCAGGCAAGCCAGCAGTTCATGCCATCAGGCAGCCAGCAGCAGCTCCTCCATAGACGCAATGTACCATTGGTTTGCTCATCAGTGGTCTCTGGTTTCTGCGTAAGACCGAAGTCCAAAACCAAACTGCTAGCCCAAATCTGAATGTGTTGGTAATGCGAACATCTCCCCTGCTGAAGAGAGGTGGCAGTTCATTGACTCTCTTGTCTGACCATGGAAGGGGTGCAGCAGCAGTGAAAGCTACACGCCAGCCTTCTCACTGTGCTGCAGGGATATTATCATTATTGAGCACCAGGTCGTTAGGTCAACGGGAACCAATTTTTCTGTGGCTGTGGCATGAGTCCTGAGGTATGTGCCGGTGTGGGTTGTTTTTGGTGGTATAGGCCCAGTGGTGAACTGAGATCACAAAACTCATAGCACGCCCCCTGGCAGCTTCTTATGAGTAAAGCGTGGAATAAACTTTACACCTGTAATTGGAAAGGAAAAAGCTACATGATCTCTCATTCAGCCAGTTTGCCAGTAAACAAATATTTATGGAGCAAGACCCACAAGAAAACATCCTGTAAGTATTCAAAAAGATGAACTCAAGACCTTTAGAGAAAAGGAAGGAATAGGAAAATTTTATTTTTGCGGCGCTCAAAACTCTATTTTACCATAATAATAATAATAATCATCGTTAAAAAATGTGCCCTGTATGCTTGAGGTTACAAAGGAGGAAAAATATCAGATGTCATTGAAACATTGCATCTTGAAACCCAGTGCAAATAAAAAGGAATTTTATAACATAATTACATTCCCATTAATATGTTAATCTCTTATATACAGACATAGAGAAGCAAATACATTACTTTAAATAATTAACTCTGTAGTGAGGTTTTATTGCTGGGAAAGAAGATTTCTCTATGGAAGGGTATTTAACATTTTAATTAAACTTTTTTTTTGATAGATGTTTACTGTTGCTTCTATTTCTGCTTAAAACAAAACCATACGATTAGGAGGAAATGTAATTTTGTCACAAGAAAGGAGTGATTACCTTTTGAAGGAAGGACTAAGGTTCCCTCTTCTTTGCTGTCTACTCAGTGTACAGCACTGCTGTAGTATGTTTTAAGAGACACACATTTCTTATGGAAAGGTTCCATTTTTCTTTTTTCCTTTCAATAAATTCTTTCTTTTGGTGCCACTGAATGTTGCCATTGTATTTGACCTTCCACTAGAAGGTTGCTTATGTTTTTGGTGAGAGAAGAGAACCCAAGAAGGATGTAAAAAAAAATAAAATCAGATGCTTCTCAGATAAAAGCTGCTAAAGGAACCAATAGCGTGGGAAAAGTATCCTCAAGGAGTTGCAGGATCACGGGATCTAGGCAGGAGAAATGAAAAAAAGGACAACAAAAGAACAGGGCTGAAAGACCTGTTTCTTTATAGAAATGAAAGGTCTAATAAGGATTGCCAGGCAGAGAATCTGGACAATGTACTGCTCCATCAAACTTCATGCATGAACTGGCTTGATACATAAACTGATAATTGAAAGGCTTTGCAGATGGACACCTGCTTTCCAGACCTGAAAATGTGGATGCAGATAAGCTAACCCTGCACTGACTTTCTCTGGTGAACTTGAGCGTGACGCTAGGAAAAAAACATCTGAGAGAGAAAAAAGCATATGGTCTCCACGGTTCATAGACAGTGCTTGAAGCTGCCAACTGGACGGGTCAGCTCTGAGGACGGCTTGTGTCAGCGTGGCACTCAGCCCTACTAGAGAGAGTCCTGCAAACCCCCACTTCATTTCATAGAGGTTTCTGGATAGCCAAGCTGCTTGAAACCCAGGCAGCACGTGAGATAAACAGATCAGCATTTCTTCTCTGGTTCCCTGAGCAAACCAATAGCACCCTCTTATTTTGGTCCTCTCACCTGAAAAGATTTAGAAGCCATGCCAGTGATTTCAGAAAAAATCCATAGACATACGTTTTGAAAAAGCGTGAGAAGTCCTACAGATGACAAACATAAGACTCCCTCTCTGTGAGCCATCTAGACACCACATGCCCAAGATCTGTGTTGAATTATTTACATGGGAAAATGCCTTTCAGGCACTTGTAACAGCTCTGGATTCTATTCAGCAAGAACGAGAGATGACCATGCGGGCTATTTGCCTTAAAAGGAATTAAACAAATACAGGAAAGCTCTGTTACAGTAGCACTTGAAGTGCTTTATTCAAAAAAGTATGTGAAGCCAGAAGTCTAGGCCACTCTTCCCACTCACTGATAGTGATTCTAGTGATTCTACTGAAAAATACGCAGATGATAAAGCGAACACCCCAGCCTCAGCAGAGTTGTCCTCTGAAAAGCCACAGGGCTCTGGGACCTGTCTCTGATTCTGGGACCTCTCTGGTTATGTTGTGGGCCAGCTGGTTTTACTCCAGGAAACAGGCTCTCATTGAACATGTGAACCCTGTGTCGTTGGCAAATATGGCAGCTATCACTCATACACTACAAATCCACCTCCTGGGGGTGGCTGGAGAAGCGTGAGCAGTGAGACTCAAACTGACACAAGAACAGGACGTTTCTGGATGTACTTCTAATGCACATGCTGATGAGCTGAATGGATGAGGAGAGAGAACGGGAAATCACAGAGGGCATGTTTCTTGATCCTAAAGAGAAACAACAAAATGGGCCCACATTGGAGACTGCAGGACAGCACTGCACACTCCCACACCACGTGCCTGTGAGCATCCTGATGAATAACCCTGCTGAGCTCCACGTGCGTGTCAGGTTATCCATATTAGCCTACAGACAGCGAGCACGATGAGGCCTCATACAATATTTTTTTCCAATTCCACCACTAAGGGAGGAGGAGATGGGAGAAGGTGTTCGCTTTGGGCAGGACTGCAGTGGGGAAGGTCATTGCTGATTCAGTCTGATGAAGTGGCAAGGTGGAGCAAGGAGTGTAAACAGCATTTTCCTTGCAGCTGCATGTCAGGCTGTGGCTTTCCGCTCGTTTTTGAAAGGGGCAGCAGGCAGGGGATCTCAGGAGATACAGGCTTCAGGTTTGATTGGTATTCTCCCGAGATACCTGTTCCCTTCTGATCTAGAAGTCACACAGAGATTGGTGAGCTCTGTACTACATGCTTGTGTTATCTGTCATCATGTGTCTTCCTGAGGCAGAGCAGACATGATCCCAAGACTACCAAAACACTGCCACAAGCTAAAGTTAGCATCGTGGGAAAATGATAACAAGGTAGTCGCTGTGTGACCAGCTAGTCTTTTTCTGGACGCAGCAGACAGGAGCTATATCTGAAAATGAAAGCTTTGACCACCAATACTGACCACTCATGTACAAGGATAACAAGACAGTCTTTAGACTAAATTGTGACAAGAAGTCCAACAATACCTTTTCTTTCCAGGGGTCCATTTCACAGCTACTACCCATCGATCAAGTCCAAATGACTCTGTGTCTTTCTCTGCACCCTCCCAGCACTCGTTCAAGGCAGATTTCCCTACCCTTACTCCTACTGAGGACTACTTTGCTGCAATTTCAGTGGGATTACTTACAGATGTAGGATGCTAATTGATATTGTAACCATGCATTTTCCTTCTCTGTTTACTTATTTTCTCTTCTTCGGACATCATCATGAGGGATTCCGGTACCCATGAGTAGTACGAAACTTCAAATCCCTGTCGTAATTTTACAGGATGGTCTGTATCTTTATTTATATCTGCAAGTGTAGCACACAAAACTGCAAACACTTTGTCTGAAGAAAGCTAAGCAAAACAAAGCTGTATTTCACTGCCAGGATGCTTTTAACCAATTCCTGAAGAATTTCCTCTGCCTGTAATAAGATCCTCAATAAGAAAAGAATAAGGCAGTTATTTAAGAATAAGACAGGCTTTTACTTTTGATTTGGAGAGCACAAAAGCCAAGAACAAACAAAAGCCAAGTCACCACAAAAGAGCAGCGTGTCTTCTCTGTGAGGTACAGAGGAGGAAATAGCTGCCAGCAGGTACTTTAGTGATCTCAGGGTACAATACAAAGGAAAAAAAAAGCAACCCTATGAGCCAGATATCACAGCAGTTAAGCCTGTCCTTTGTGCCTTCACATGCTCCCCGAGCCCCCTTGAGGACTGGCTGTCCAGCGGTCACTGCGCTAGCCCTCTTGTTCATAAAGGTCGGTGGCCATCCGTGCTGAGGTGCTACCGCCTCTGCCGCAGATCCCTCTGTGTTTCCCATGCCTGGCTAAAAGTGATACTGCTGGCAAACTAAGAAAAAGAGTGTCTTTGCTGCGTGCTGGGCTAGCGAATAGAAGAGGATATGATAGTTGCGTCCCCAGCTCATCATGAGGGAGGACACTAGGTTTGCTTTCCCCATAGCAGGAGCTGTGGCCCTTCAGGTCTTCCCCTCCTGCCTTTTCCTCTGCATCTTCCTTTCTGAAGGACAATTAAAGCTCTTGTTCGGGCATTATGTAAATACAGCAGCTGCACCCCATGCTGTGAAAGTATCATGAAAGAAAGTACAAAAGGCTCTGTGGCCTCACGAAGTGCTGAAGAGAAGGAGACATTTTGGCAGTGTAATATCCTTACTCCCCCTTCTCAGCTCTGTTTGTGAGGGCAACACTATGTGAGCCCTTTGCCATTACAGAGGAATGCCATAACACTCATTTTAAATAAATTCTAGCATGTCTTTATGATGGGGAAAAGCAAAAATGGAATTCTGCTGGTGTGTTGAACTCTAATTTTTCAGACATAACAACAGGCAATTTTCAGGGAAGGCCAAGTGACTTTATTCTCATTCAATAGATGAAGGAAAATGGGCAAAGAGGTGTAGTTCCCTGACACCATCTAGACAAATCGTAATAGATGGAGGATTATTCTGGTCACTAAAATGAATAGTCCTATTCACAAACTATATTGAAAAAAAAAAAAAAGTTTTCAGTTGCAACGAGTCTGAAGAGCAATGAACATTTAGCAAAATATCCCTAGGCCCCTGAGCAGCTCTCCTAGGCTCCTGCAACCTTGGTCACATCACATCTATTGTGTCTCAACTATCCTACCTCCGAAGTGAGGATGAACTGGTAGCAGCATCACTGCCAGACATGAGTGACCGTTCCTGAAGCTCTCCGAGAACCTCGAATGCAAGAGGTGGACTGAAGTGCAGAGTTACTAATTATTTTAAAGCCCCTTCTTGTTCATACTAATCAAAGTGTCAAGCTGATTCTCTCTAATCTAACCAAAGAAGACAGAGCTTTCGCAGTGGGAAATGCTTTAAAGTTCACCATGCTTGCATGACAAATTTACTGTATGCTTCCTGCTTGCTGGCTCTGTGTGTGCCTGAGTGAATTTCTTTTGCTGTTTCTACTAATTGTCAGAACTACTTCCAGTGGCTTTAAACAAATGTTGACTCAGTCCTGCTGTGACATCTCAAAGCTGAATGTTTGATATCACAGTTTGCTAGGAGATACAGATACAGGAATAAAATGCTACTTGAGTTCCTACCTGATTGGTGGGGAGTGGGGTTACGAAGACACAGCCTGACCCAGAAAATGTGTTTAATAGACCAAAAAGGAAGCTTTTAAAAAATGCATAAATACATGTATAAGTGGATCTAAAATATGCATTTGCAGGAGCCAAAACAAGATATTCCTAGAGAGAATGGGCTGCCTCCTGGGAAAACATTGCATGTTTCATAACCTTCCATGGATGGTTTGATTTTGCTTTGGGAACCAGCAAGAAATTCAGTTCAAAAATAGATGAATCTACATTTCATTTAAACATTGCCAGTGAAACAAAAGATTTGATGCAAACTGACAAAAGCCAGGAGAATCCAAATGCCTTTTCCCTACTCTTGCTCCTGACTTCATGTCTCTAATGACAGTATGCGTTTGCGTGGCAGCAGGCGGTGTGTGGAGTGTCAGCCATAACACAACATTTCCTACGCGTTTTGTCATTTTGATCATGTCTGTCATTGCTGGGAACTGTTTGCACCAAAACCACTAGACCCAGACAGCCGAGCACAGAGCCATTCCCCCTTTCGTCTCTGTCAGTGCAGCCTGCCACTGGTTGTGCTGGTCCCCAGAAGGGACCAAGGCTTTGCTGAGCAAGGGACTGCCCAAAGGAGAAGATTGACAAGGTAATTGCAAAGCGTGGGCATCATCGTACTGAAGCAGTGATCAAGATATTAAAAAATAATGGTCATAACTTATTGTTTGCCTCGGTGAGGACGAGATGGGTGGTGGTAAGGGATTTCTTCTAACAAGATCCCCATTTCTTCTTGTCTGCACAATGAAGAGTATCATGCAGATGATGACCCTTGGTACATAAGGTAGTACGAGCTGGAGTTTGAACTGTGCATAATTCCCTTTTCTTACCTGAATTTATAGCTGTTTTCACAGGTACTAGCTGAAGCAATATCCAGTGAAGGGATCTGATTTGTATATTCTGTGCCAACCTCTAAAACAATGTTTCTGTCTTTTCTATTTATTTTTTTTTTCACTTGAAGGACCTCAGTCTTGTTTAGGAGAAAAAGCCATAGGCCACCAAATACTGTGGATGGAAGAGCTGTCATTTGCAATGATAAAATGTTATTAATTTTAAAAACCGCTTCTTGTTTTTATTCACTCCCTGCTCCCACTCACTGCCATTTTGGGGGGTGGAATTCTAAAATTATTTGCATGTTTCTTACAGCCATGTCAAATTTTGACATCCTGCTGGTCCATAGGATGAGGTTCTTGAAGCTGGTTAGGGAATACAGCCCCAAGCTTCCCTATGAAATCCACTGGAGGCTGGATACAGACAAAATTTTATACCAAAATGACAATGGTCTTTGTTTTAAACAAAACAGAGAACAACAACAAACCAAGGCATGTGGGTTCACAAAAAAGACAGGCGTTTTGTGAGTGTAAGAGTTTTTCATGTTAGTTGCTTCCCTCCCAGCCCTCCATGCAGTCACATCAGCTGTGCTTTGCAGTGGTAAAGGGACGCTTAAGGGGGCAGAGGGTTGGTCAGTGGTACCCATCGTACAGCTCATGGTGCTGGGGAATCATAGAGTCATAGAATCATAGGGTTGGAAGGGACCGCTGGAGATCATCTAGCCCAGACTTTCCAGATTTCACCTGTCAATGCAGAGCAGGGGGAAGGCATTTCTGGGAGGAAAATCCTGCTGGGGGTCATCCAGCTGCAGAGGATGCTTTGCTTTCCAGGATGGCAGTCTGGCTCACTGCACTGCCACTGAATTCACGTAGAGAAAAAAAGCAACATAACCAAAAGATGTGGGGTTTGTTATGGGCTGAGTCCTGTCTCTGATGTAAGTCTTCATGAAAAAAAAAAAGCCAGGCTCCTTAGGTGAAGTGGAGAACTAGATGATGTTCACTCTGGTAGTGCATCAGAGACATTTTGGGGATAAAATCAAGATGTGGATAACATGAAAGCTTGACAGTCAGGCCAAGAGAACTAATAGGGCCGAGGAAGTGATTTAACTTGCCTCAAAAGGGTTTTGAACCTCTTAAAAACAGCCTGTCAAAATGAACTAATTTATTTCAGAAAAAGAGAGTTTGGGGATTGCCTTCCAGCAGATAGTGTGTGTTTCTTCATTGTGTGATGGAGCCTGGAGGCTAGCCTGCGCCTGCCCCTCTGTGACCTTTGAAGGAGAATGAGAAAGGTGGCACTGCTGTGGGGGTGAAGGGTGCTGAGCAGCCCGCAGGTGGTTGTGAGGGGTGACAGTGATGGCTGCTGGAGTGAGGAACAGGCACCTCACGCCAGCTCGCCTGACACCTTTTTTCTAGCAGAGCTCAGAGAGATGAGAACTCTTCTTTAAAGAAGGGAAGAGCATGCATACCTGAAAAATAAATGCTTTATTGAATTATTTTTCCTCCCTTCTTTCTTCACTACACACACACGTGCTCCCACACACACACCTCAGAGAGTCAAACACCAAACTTTTCCCGCTGGAGTTTCTACTGCTGGAAGAATGCTGATATTGTGTGAAAGTGTTTAAGGCTGTGTGATTCAAATAGCTCTGCTCCTTCCATAACTGGGTTTGGTGTGGAAATTTCTTTTACATTCACTTGTTATTCATGTTACTTGTCTATTTCCATTGTTATTGCAAAGAGAGAAAATGTCTCTCCCAAGGAAAAAAAAATAAAACCCAAAACCTAATCTATGGCAGAGTTGGGGATGGTGCAGAGAGGTTTCAGGGCAATAGTGAGACCAGTCATCTCTGATGACTTCCTCTTCTGTTTCATAATATGGGTTGTAGTCTATTTTGTCCTGTATTTTTGCATTACTACAAAGCTGGGTAGTTCACCCCAGCATCTCCCAATCCATTCACTTTGGTCACTGTTAAGCCTGGTCCAAATACCTGTCTCTGGTTCCCCAGCAGTCTCTCTCATTTATCTCTGCTTTTTGATGGAGCACCAGTCTACCAGAGGCTGCTGACAAAGCCATATTCCTTGATCTGGGCTTCTCTATGAAATGAATGGAGCACATCCCCATGACAGCAGGTCAAAGGATTACAAATTATAATTTGAGATATGAAAGAAGAAAAAACAACTACTTTTTTTTTTTCTTGTCTAATATTATCCCTGTGTTCACCCTGTCCACTGAGATACCTATTTTTCCAAGAGCATCTAAATAAAGACAAAAGTTCAAGGCACTTGTTTGCTATTGGAATCAGTAATCATCAAAAATCTCCACTGAGACATGACTTTTGATCTACAGTTTGAAATAGCCACGGGTTAAACTGAGACCTTGGATCAGATCATGCCTGGGATGCAGGCTTTCCAGAAATTGAATTTGGACTTACAAGTACAGAATATCACTAATGGATATCTATAAAAGTAGAAAGGAAAAAAAATAATCCAAACCCCATTAAACTCAGGAGTTAGGGTCCAATCCGCTCTCTTTTACTAATGAAATGCCAGCCCCTGGGCAGGAGATCAGGGATTAGATCCCTGTGCAGCTTTCCTGGAGACAAGATGGAGAGGCTGGGTTACACCAGACAGGGCTCTGCCTTTCCATTTTCATGTCCATCCACATTTTCCTTTAGAAGTACAAACCTGTTGCTGCCTCCTCCTATAAAAGAAAATCACCATTGTGCTTTATAACTTCAGCAAAGAGGAAATATGTGTCTACTCAGTTAACGCTTAATGTTGAGTGGACACAATTTCTAAGCAGGTGTGTCCCCTATCTGGATTTATATAGTCTACAGAAATTGGGCAGCACTTTGTAAAAACTGTCAAATTAATTGTCCTTCCTTGACACTCGCAGTAACGACAATACTCATGGTGAACTCTTGCATGGATGTCATAGGCTGCTGCGTGGGAAGTCCGTTCCTCCTCAGCAGGCATGTGTTCAAAGGGACAGTCCAGAACAATCTCTGGTGCCAATGGTTCCCAATCACACGCAGAGCTTAGGTGCAGAAAGTGGATGCGATTGACTATGGCAAGCTAAGGTTAGTAAAATCAACCCGTGTCCGTTGTGCAGGCTTGGGAGAAAGATCCTTTCTGCATGTCATTGTACAGATTAAGGGAGACACCTTCTTTAAAGGATATTTATTTTAGTGGGGGAATTCCCCAGACTATCCAATGTTTAATATAGAAATCAATTCAAGGAAATCCTGCTTTGAAAGGATGCAAGTGCATGTCTCATCTTACAAGTAAGGGAACCAAAGGGATTTGTAATTTGTAATCATGCCAGATTAAAAATTATAATCAATATATTCATCATGCTAATCTGAAACCCTGAGGACACTTACCTAGGCAATAAGAGAAAGCAATAGCTTCCTCTGTCTCCTTATTTTGAAAGAGCTAATACCATGTAAAGCTGGAACTGATATAACGGATAGGTGGACTCAGGAATGCACTGGGAAAGGATAAACTCAATTTGGTATTGCTAGTCAGACATACGTGACATCTGCTGATCCTGATCTCTTCATTCACACTGGGTGAAATTCATCCCTCTTTAGACTATCAACTCAAAGTCTTTGGATTATTTACAGTATCAGAGATAAGGCTTAACTGAGTATTTGAATGATTTGTAAATCTTATGCTTGTGCTGCACGCAGCCGTGAATTACCTTTCAAGGACTAGTTTGCCTATCTACAGATGTTCAGTTCTGGCCCTCACTGTAGAAGGAGGCTCTCTTATCAGTTGTCTTCCCGCAAAGTAGGAAGGCACTACTCCTCACTAAGTGCAATTCATTAGCGTATTTTTTCAAGCATCTAATGTCAACCCTTTGTGAAAAAACATGGTTAGAGTATGGCTCTAAATTGTCTCTCCCCGGTTTTGCAGAGACCCCTGTGGAGGCTTTTGAAATGGCAGGATGGGTCTTGTTGGAAACTCAAAGCAGCTCATCAGTATTATTCTTCAGAAATTTACAAATGTACCATTCTGCAGTTGTAATGGGAAAGGCTTTGCAATCTCAGCTATAATCTTTTTTGTCATAAAACTGCACAACCTGGTTTACCATCAATGCCAAAAGCGAATTTAAAAGTGTTTCTTTGGTGTCAAATGAAACATCTGTTGAAATCTCAAGCATTTATAAACACATTTAAATAAAAGATAAGAAAAATATAAACTAGAGAGTTATTTTTAATGAGAAAATCTAAATTTAAATTCTTCAGAAAATGTCAGATTTATAATACTTTTCCCTCTGAATGATTTTCTTCCTCTTGCCGTTCCATAAATAAATTGGTGTAACAGATTGAATCACAGATTAATATCAATATCCTTAGATCTTTCCCAAAAAACATTTATGTTAAAGAAGTTTGGATAGTTTTGCTGTCATATACATTTTATGAAAAAAAAACATACCTAAACAAATGCAGACTGATGGTAGTTAATAATGATTCACACAAATAATGCTACGTGCTTTATTGATGATAAAGCTATATGAATAACGTCATTCCCTTACATGAAGTGTTCTTAGTCCAAACTGGTGTTAACCTTTATACAGAATTTGCTTGTGAGACTTTTATACACAGAGAGACAGAGTAACACCCCAGTCCTTTTTGGGGTACATAGTAGTTTGCCTTCATGAATAATATACTGCCTAGGTAGGAAGGAAATTTTTTATTGTGGGAGATGCATTCCTGCATTATGTGTCTTAAGTTCTTTAATGCTAGTAAATGGGATTGACATATCTCAATGAATTTATGCAGGTGCTAATTATTAACTAAATCTAATAATCAACAGCAAAACTGGTGCCACTAATTATCTCTTAAATATGTTTTTCCCACTTTCCAATCTCAGAGCACTTTAAAAATCTTTGGAGTGATAAGCCTCGCAATACCTCTATGTTAGGAATTTGTTGTTCTCTCTTAATATTAGAAAGGAAAACAATGGCACAAGGGCATTTAAGGATTCACCCAAGGTCATAGAACAAGATCTTGTGAGAGCTAGACTAGTACCTGTGTCTTTTTATTCCCCGTTCCTCTCCTTACCACAAAACTGGACAGTTTCCCGAAAGCAGCACGCTGTCTGATAAGGGTACATCAAGACGACAAGGAAAATACAAGCAGGGGAGAATACAGGAAAGCAACCAAGTGAGAACGCATTAAAAGAGGGTTGCAAGTCCAGCCAGGAATTGACCCAGGGACCTTTTCATCTCAGAGCAGCAGGGCTACCTATTGTGCAGAAGAAGCAGCTCTTTATGAGAAATCATTAAGAGCAAGCACAGAGAAGCAACAAAACAGAGGCTACCAGCTATTCACAGCGGTCACTCATCCAAACTGCTGAAAGGCCTAAATCAGCTTTGCTTCTACACAGAGACGAAATCAGGCACCAGCGGGCTGTTTACTCCCTGTCAGCCAAGTGGGTTTCTGTTTGTCACTCCTGACAAACGCTGGCTGCTCACACGTTGGATATTTCTCACACCGAGGGGCAAATCAATCAGAGCGTGAGGCCAGAGAGTCGGCATCCGTCTCCCCCCGCTGAAGGCCACCTTCACACCCGGCAGAGGATGCTGCATCCCTAACTAACACACAGAATCATAGAATGGTTCGGGTTGGAAGGGACCTTAAAGATCACCTAGCTCCAACCCCCTGCCATGGGCAGGGACACCTCCCACTAGACCAGGCTGCTGAAAGCCCCATCCAGCCTGGCCTTGAACACTTCCAGGGATGGGGCAGCCACAGCCTCCCTGGGCAACCTGTTCCAGTGCCTCACCACCCTCACAGTAAAGAATTTCTTCCTAATGTGTGCCTTGCTTGTCATGCTGTGGCCCCAAAAAACCCCAAACTTATCAGGACCCAAGGAGTACTCCGGAGTCCTGGGCTGTTGGGAGACCATGCAGTGTTTGGTAGACACACTTTACTACACTAACAATAATAGGGACAGGAAAGGACTTGACCCCCATCATTTCTTTTCCTACCAGCTTTCCAGGTGTGTATAACTGAACTTTTTCCAGGGTGCCTGGTTAGAGCTTCCTGTGGAAATTTCAGTCCAAACTGGGGAAGGATGATACTGTGTTGAACTCACGTATAAACTGAGTGAAGACAAGAGGTAAAAGATTAATTCTGACCTTTCATGATTTTGAAGAGATTTATTATGCTGTCTTAATATTGCTTAAGAATGCGATCAAATTCTATAATCATTTTATGAGTGTTACTCTAGGTACTAATTGACAAGACCCAAATAAAACCTTTTTGTTCAGCATCTGTGAACAAGGTTTTTCCAAGTCTACTTCAAATAAAGAAGGTCCACTTCAAAAACATAATCAATAAAGAAGCTGACACTTTTAATATGGAGACTTCTTAGCATTAAAGCAAGACTATTGTCTACAGTCTAACAGTTTTGTCTTACGTGACATCTTAAGGGGTTACAACCTCATCCTTCTTTTTTTCTTTCCAAAAGGCAGCACCTTTAGAAGCATGGTGCTTGCTTACAACATTGCTCTGAAACAGTGGTTTGGTACTAATTCAAAGGGAGGATTGCCACCCACTGAATCCCCAAAACTGCCACCACCAGTGCTTCCAGATTTCTCTCAAGTGAGCAGCCATCCAGTTCAATTTAAGGGTGCTGACAAAAAATCAGAGGCTTATGTGTGTGGGAACTACAAGAAAACAGCTGCATCTGCAATTAGCCATAGCTAAATCATCTTCCTGGTTATGTCCTAAATAAATGAATAAATGAATGAACAAATACATGCAAATAATCCTGCAGGAAGCAGTGTTGTGGGGAGCTACAGGAATAAACAGAAATGAGTTAAAAGTGTCATCTGAGGAGTAAAATGAAATACCAGAAGTCAAATTGCATGGCTGATTTAAGGTAATCATAATGGAGTTTTCAAATATATTTGCAGCTGAGAGCTATGGAAAGCAAGAGAAAAATTGGACCACTTAGAAATAATAATAGCAGTGGACAGGGAATTGGATGCGGAAGCAGCAAATCTGTGGAAAAGGTTTTCTTCTTTGCTTCTATCTCTGCTCATCATGAGGAGGCATTTAGCCATGACCAGGGTCAGATCCCACTGCCTGATAGAAGAGGCTCTAGAAGGTGTGTGGAGAATTAATGCCAAGGGGAAGATGAAGTCTGAGAGTCCTTAGTCTTGCATCCCAATGCTTTATGTTAAAATTCACAATGTGAAAATGACAGGACATGACTTATGATGAATCTCTCTGTCGTTTAAGATGGTAAAAAGTCTCAGCAGCATAGCCCTTTCCTGTAGCCCACGTTAGCTGGCTGTGATGAATGCCAAAAGCATCAGAGAGTGGACCAAGCCATTTTGAGAGAAGTGGATTTGTCCCTCCTTCCTTGCACCTGAACAGAAGGAGCAGCACAGGTAACTGACCTAGTACTTATGCACATGTACATCTATGGGAGCTGCTGGAAATAACCCCAGGGGTGGCCACACTGTACTCAGACATCACTATGTCATCTCACTGTCTAAGATCCCAGTCTGCTTAGACTGAGTCACTGCTTGAAACTTGCCACATTCATGTCTGGTGTGGAGCTGAACTGGTTGCAGGAAAGACTATGGGTAGCTTGAGCCCTCAAGTTAGGTGCTTTCTCCTCTATTAAGAGCCTCAAAAGTCAGTCTATATCCAGGTCTAAAGGTCCCAGTCATGGGACCTGGTCCTCTGGCATCTCCTACCCTTGCCTTTGCCTTCCTCTTGCCTCCAGTGGATCAGGAGCGGCCATGCTTGCCGTGCAGAGTCCCAAAACTGGAGAGGCAGCAGCCCTCCACTTACAATTGCAGAATGTGCTGCTAGAAGCAGTATGGGGATTTCAGTAACTGGGCATCTGTAAGAAAGGTTAAGAATATATGAGCAGACATAACTGGGTCAGGGCAAAAATCAACCTAGCACAGTATCTGTGCTCCAACATTGACCAAGAGTAGAAGCCTCAGTAGAATAAGTACAGGAATAAAAAAGTCTATGAAACTCTCCCCCGCTCTACTCTCCTGCTCTCAAACTTTTTTCAGGTCAGGGACTTCATGACCTAAGGCAAATGAGGTTTCTGCATATTTATTAAGCCTCAGTAGATTTATTTTCCAAACACTTCCCAGTTTCCCCTCGAGGCCATATGACCATCCTTTGGAAGGAGTGCCAGCATTCCACCATGCGTCACATGAAACCGTTTGCTCGTTTGGAATCTGACCACCACAAGCACCATTGGATGTCTCTAGCTTTTGCTTTGTTGGTGACAGCAAGCATTCATCCCTTTTTTCGCTGTCTGTGCCACTTCTGATAGATTGTTAGGTATTCCCCTTTCAATGTCTCTTTTCCAGAGTAAAAAGCCCCTGCATCTGTATTCCTCATGAGGAAGCTGCCCAATGCCTTTGATGATATTGTTCCAGTGCTCCTATGAGACAAAAGAACTTGAATTGCAAGCAATACTCAACATGTGGCTAAACCTTGGATTCTTATTGTGGCAAAAAAAGATTCTCTGTTTTGCTCCCTAATGTTTTCCTAGTGTTTTGTGTGCTTTTTGACTGCTACAATACCCTAGTTGGAGTTTTCATAGAAGTATCTGTTATAACTCTCAAGTCCTGAGATACAACTGTCAGCATCGTGCCCATCATTTTACATGTGAAGTTCACAGTATTGTTCCCTGGATATAGGTGACAACGTTTGTCCACACCAAATTTCACCTGTCTTTTTATTGCTCAGTCATTCACCCTTGTAAGTTTGGTCAGCAAGACTGAGTGGTTTGCAATATACTGATAGATGGAGTTACCAACAAAAGAGGAGTGAAAGGCGGGAGAGACATTTCCCAAATGAGAGAGTGCTTTTGGATTCTTAGTCTGGTAACCCTGTGAGTTAATGTGGCTGGAGTTTGGCCCTGTGTCTCTAGAGTTTATATATTAAATAGGAGATTCTAGCTTTGAAGAGTAAACTACAGTGCTCTTTTCAAGCATCCAATGCAGGGAAAGGAAGTGAGTGTTTTCTTTCCATCATTTTCTGGTCTCATTTTCTTCCCGTCAGTCACAGAGGAAAAGTGACACTCCATGCAGGGTGAGGAGGGTGCCAGCACTTAATACTCTGCCCTGTGATGGCCAGTGCCACGTGTTTCCGTCAGTCCTGTCAAATCCCCTTCTACTGCTCCTATCTTATAATCCCCTCTGTTACTCCTGACAAGTCCCAGATCAAGGGCAGCTCAGCACCATGGGGGGTGCTTCTTGCTGGGTCCCTGGGAACCCAAAGCAGGCTGCTGCAAGGTGCGCTGTCTGGCCACAAACCGAGCACAGCTCTCCCTGTGGTGTGAAGACAGATCCACTGGCATCCTTTGGTTGTCTGATCCACAGGGGAAGGGTGACACCTTGGCTCGGCCTGAGCACTGTGGCTGGTGAGGACCTTTGCTGCTCAAAATGGAGACAATTCCCTGAGACCTTGGTGAGCTTTGGCTTTGCACCTTTCCTGGTGTGCAGTGTGCTAATTATTGCTGAGGAAACAGCAATGTTTCATCCTCACATGAAATCACATTTGTTTACTGCCAGTGGAGACCTGTTTCTCTATCTGAGATTTCATTGGGTGTGAATCTCTGGCCATTGGGTGCATCTCTGGCCGTTGTATCCAGGGATCACTGATGATCATTGATGGTAATTGAGCACACAGACAGCAAGCAACTTAGAAACTACCTGGTCTGCTGTCTCATAGGAAGAAGATTTCCATGTGCCCTTCCCCCTCTTCGCTTTCAAAGTAGGTAATTAAAAGTATCAAAGGGAAGTATCTCTGTCTCATTACACTCCTCATTTATACAAATATAATAAGCCAGGAAATTATTTCAAGCATGAAAGAAATAGGAAAAGCAGCCTTGCAGTGGCCCAGTCCAATGCTGCAATTTTGTAGATAAGAGAATGGAGACCTAACTCTTAATAAATTAAAAAAAATATAACACTCTAACGTAAGTAAAGAATTAAAATAATGGATACACTACATATATTTCTGTGATTAACTGGCTGTGCAACTTATTTTTTCAGTAGGTATAAATTAAGGTCCCTAATAGTATAAGCACTTATAACTGTTTATAGTTTGCAGTACCTCGAATAAGAGTCCTGTCCTAATAATTGCTCATTTTTCAGTGTTGAAGGGAAGTCATTTAATAACACTTTTGTCAAATTAGAAGTTTAATGTAAAAGGAGGCGTATTATCAGTATACAAGCACTTGTTTCCCAAAAATGCATGCTCATGTACTTTACTGAGGCAATACACTAGAAGTGCTAATGGGAAAGAGAAAGAGATGGAACAAAAAAATTGCATGTAATTGGATAGTGTGTCTGGTAGTGAAACTCAGGCCTCCTGCTGGTTTTCTGCAGCTCCGTTGCCAGCTTCCTGTTGGATGCAAGATTTCCCATTTGTGAAATAGGGATATTGTTGCTGAAGCACTAGCAATGAAAAGGACTATTTGTAGGACTGGCATGTGCTTAATGCCCATGAGCAGTTCCACTGATATCAGCATGACACCACAAGTGGTGGGCTTCACATAAGATCACTTCAAGGACTTAAATATGTAGATTTTTTCAGCGTTCTTTTAAATATATTAAATGCTTCAAATCCACAGTGTTTATTGGCAAGAGTCAGTTTTCCCATTAAAACATAACAATGAAATATTCATATGCCTTCACAGAGAAGTTACACAGTGAAGAAAAGCAAGGACAGATATCTAACTAACACACACTGTCCTAAACAAAGCAAGAAAAGCAACAGTTCGGCACAGAAACCTTATGATGGGAAGTAGCAGGTAATAAAACAGGAAAAAACGCCAATTTTTGCAGCCCTCTTCGTTCACCTTTGTCAAAGCTGGAGAGAAATCAACAAGTTTAAAGAAAACTTGAAATTTGGCTGTAAAAATATTTTATTGTTTCTATTATACTATCACCTAAAAAACCCCGATGAAACAACAGTACACACAGTCTGTACACAAAGTGCTTGCAGTCCAAGTAATGTTTTGCCAATATTAATTGCAAAGGTTTCCATGCTCTACTTTGAAGATTGCTTGTTAGGATTTAAATGTCACCATCCCAATAAGGCAAAACCATGCTGGAGCAGGAAAAGCAGACAGTCAAACCTCTTGGCCTCCTTTCATTGCTTGAGAAGACAGCTGGAGGAAAAGAGATGACAGAAGAAATGGCAAAAAATAAATTAGACTTTTAAAATCCTATTTCAGGTTTAATGATCGAGGGTGTTAACTCAAGTAAGGATTTATACATGTAATTTTGAAACTGATGTCTGTAATTAACTAATGATTTTGCAGAGCTTATAAATTCTCCGAGGAAAGTATAAACTCTGTGAGTTTCATGGTTGCAAGAAGCTGCACAGCAACAGCCTCCAGGAGTTAATTGCAAGGGCAAAGGCAAGACTTGGACTGTCGTTCTCCTGACAAAGCTCTGATTGGCACCACTTGAGCTCAAAGGGAATTATTTATAGCCATTGACACTATGGTCCTGGTAACTTTCCACTCACGGGTGGATTTTTAGGTAGTAGATTAATTATGCCGCAGATACAAAGGCACCTGTGATGGCTGTATGCAGAGCCAGCTCAACTTGAGTAGGCTTCATGCTCAGGCAGAGCACTACAGGAATGAAGGTGTATTATTTTAGGATCACGTCATGTCCAAATGCTCTTTCTTTGCATCAGTTTGTGCATGTTTCCCTGCTGGACCCAAGCTGGTCCCTTGCAGACCCAGCCTCTACAGCAAGACTTACTAACACCAGTTGATCTCTTGCTTTGGCTTGACATCACACAAACACCCCAAGGCTTCATCTATGCTGGTAAGCTAAATGGGGAAGGTCACAGGCATATGTATGGTCTCATGATCACCTTTGCTGTACAACCACTGGGACGCTTCTTGATGCACCCAGGCCAACGAAGATTTTCCCGCATAACGCTTATTACAATGTAGGGGTTACTAGGGACAAGTAAACAGTTCTAACAGCCATTTTGGAGTTAATCACCCTGTGTTTGGGATGAGGTGTGCCCTATGGAGGCCAGCATTACTGCATCATTTGACCTCAGTTCCCAGGAACAATCCCTGGATATTTTATTTCCCAGCATAGATGTTGCATGAATGGCTAAACCCTTCACTCTTCAGAGCTCCCCTGCCTGGAAGGGCAGGTGCACTCAGGTGCAGTGCTGCATATATGCCCAGGAGTGCGGGGCCCATCGCTGTGCTTGACACAAACACTTCCAGACTGGGGATTATTGGGAGTTGAGATGCAGAAATGGGTCAGCTCCTCAAGAGCTGCTTAAATATGGAAGGGAAAGCATAAAGACAGAGCTAGAAAGTCCTGCAAGACTGCAAGTAACTACACCATTATTTTCACATCTCACCACAGTGGGTCCCATAACATTTATTGATCTGCCATGCCAGAGGCAGGTGTGGCAGGACCTTGTTAAGTGAAACCGAATATGGTGGACTTAAGATCGGGGGATTTGTCCTCCGTGGTCTTGTTTGCTGCTGTTCCCCTGGCAGATCCAGCTAGTAGTGAGGCCGAGTATGAGCTCCAAAAGTGAAAAAAGGCACCACACAATACATGCACTGACAACCACACACACCAATGTGGCCAGGGAGTAGATGCCTTTATCAGCACCCACATATGCACACACAGCAGGCACAGCAAGACCAGAAGCTTGGGCGCCCCGATCCTGCTCCTCCTCCTCCTCGCCAGCTCACCAGGACTGCACTTTCCAAATGGGTGTGCAGACACCCCTGCTCTCTTGATTTAAAGACACACAAACTTTCAACCAGACATTAAGTCCATCCACAATTCCACCCATTTATCCCAGCTCCAACCTTGGGTTTTTCAGTTTCTGGTTTCCAAACCGCTGGCTAATCCAACTTGAAGCTTGGTAGCA
This sequence comes from Larus michahellis, assembly GCF_964199755.1. NCBI lineage: Eukaryota > Metazoa > Chordata > Aves > Charadriiformes > Laridae > Larus > Larus michahellis. The sequence goes on from NC_133898.1 coordinate 36,905,696, forward strand.
AATTGCGTACATATACTGCCCTATGCATATCCAGAGCAGAGAACAAAGTCAAGAAAATAGGAACAGGATTTAAGGAGACAACAGGACAGACTGCTGTGATCAGGCGAGTGCACCGACTGGCGTCTGTTACATGTGCCTGGTCACTTTTGTCCCCCTTCCTCTCCTTTTCCCCCACGCTTGTTCTTCCCCAGCTCACCTTGATGCTTCCCTTTCCAGCCTTTGTCCATCCTCTAAGACATCCCAGACTAAATAACCATAATAAGTTTTCTCTCGTCCTTGTGATCCCTGATGATTTTGTTTCCCTTCTTCTTTGCAGCTACGAAGTTCTGGCTGACTCTCTCCAAGGCTGCACCTGCACAGCCACTAAGCAGGTATTCTCACAGCCCGGGTGTTCTTGCTGTCCACACACACCGGCAGACCTCACTTCCCCATGGTGGAACACGGTCCCAGGACATGAAGGCTCTGTTTTACCTGGTAGGTGACATGCATACTGATCATAGAGGAGGAAAGGCTGCCATTTCGGAGACGAGTTTACTGTGACAAAGACAAAATTCATTAAGAAGCTGCTCAATAGTTTTTTTTATGTTACATTTTAAGCCATAGTCTATTACAGAGGAAAAATGGACATGATATTATGCAGAGATCATTAGAAATTATTGCTGTCTGAACTAATCTAGGATGGACAGTCCTAGACAATGCTGTTAGGTAGAGTTTAATATTTTTTTTCTGACAGGTAATGCTAAACAGAGCCATTAATTAAAGTAAGACAGGGACTGTGTAGAACCATTTGCATATTCTTTTGAAAAGTGAAATAAGTCTATGTTGAATTTCCACCATCTGGCAAAGCAGAAAACTGTCAATATTAACAGCACTGTCAAGCCACCATGGAAGGAATTACAGAGATAAAGGTGATGGAGGCAGCGCCGTTATCACTTGCTGGAAAGCTTTACTCCTGAGCAGAAAAAAGAGATGGTTTGCCCATAGCAGGAACTCATGTGGCAGGACTCTATGACAGAAGTATCAGTCTAAAACAGAAGAGTGATAATTCATTGTTTTATTGAGACATATTTGTTGTTGCTTTTGTTGGACCCAGGAGACAATATTGCAAAGATGCCCAAAGGAATTCACAAGAGGGGGAAGATTTTCCGACCTTTCATCAGCTTCATTACACAGGATCAGGGAACTTTTTGCCATAGGTGCTTCCTCCTCCTCTCCTTTGAGTTATAAAACACTTCTTAGAACCACACAAGGACATGAATGATCGTATTGCAAAACACATAATACTGCCAATATTTTTATCACTTTACTCGTGTTAGAAGAATATCAGGCATACTAATTAAGACATTCTACAGAGAAGCTATAAAACAACCCAATGCACTTAGAGCCTGGTTTACTGCAGTATATAGTGGGTCAACCAGATAATAAACAAGGAAAGATCAATTGTAGCTGTTGGGGGTATTGGATAAGAGTTATGTTCAGGCTCGGATAAAGTTCTGGGGCAATGACACTTTTCCAGGAATTTATTAGGGTAAGTCCCATGTGAGAGTGAGTAGAGCAGCTTCACTGAAATCAGCTGAGTTGCATTAGTAGCAGCCAGTGGAGAACTTCGGGAGTCAGGGAATATAATGAACCTGCAGCTCAGGTGTGTCTCCAGCTGCTGGGTCTGGGAGCGCAGCGATGATCAGTTGGTGCTACAGGAAAGCAGAGTGTCAGTAAGTAGTGCTTTTAATAACAATTTTTCTTGGCATTTTGCTGGTCAGAAGGGATGCAGTGATGTTTATGTCTTGTGTTGTAGACATGTCTGAGGACATATGTCAGGGGCCATGAAGCAGTTGGTGTTGTATGCCTTGGCATTGCGTTTAGCTAGAGAAGTGCTACAGGCTCCCAGCAAGGGGGGAAGCACTAGCGTACTCTCTAAGAATTTGTAGAAAAGTTAACATGTAAATTAATCAGCTTAATAACAGGAGGTGAAGAGAATTAACCTTCACAGTTGAACATGTAATGCTGGCTTGTAAATGGCAAGTATTGCCTTTTTAAGGAAACAAGACTTAATGTACTGCTATTAACTGTTAGCTCAGTTCCATTACGTGATTTAAACTCACCAGGGAATGGTGAGTTGGTGTCATGGGGAGTAGGCTAAAGGCCCTAAAATGATTTTAAAATTAAAAAAAAAATTGAGCTTTCTCAGCTCCAAAAGCCACGTGGGAGAGACTGATGGCTTCCATAGTGTGTTGCAGACACACACATGAAAAGCATGGGCGAAACTCCCAATAAAGCTGGCACCTGTCACGCTGGAATCATATGCGGGGCAGCAGTCTGAAAGATCCCAGCACTTGTTATCTCCTGGGCTCCTGGGATGACTTATGTGCCTGTTCAGTGAACAAACAGTTGCTGGAATGACTTCGGGGTTTCTGAGGGGGCAGGGTAGGGAGGCATTTTTTTCAGGCCAGCTTATAATGAAACTTCCTGTTTGGCATTTTCTTAAAGCTTTAGGTTTGCCTAATAAAGATGAATGCAGGGAAGAGGGCAGTGGTTAGCTTAATCGCCTTTCCTTTACCAGGCAAACAAGCAGCTTTCCCTAGTCCTCCTCCCAAAGCAGGCTAGCCAGAGGCCAAATTATTCTTAAAATAGCTATACCTTTGGAGATTGACCCTTTTGCTAAGTTATAAGAGAGGGTGAGAGAGTTAATGCCTTTGAGGAAGAAGTAGAAGAGTAGAAAAACATGCTTTCATCTAGGAGGTTATCTGAGTAATCAATTACTCGGTCACTCTGTCCCTTACTTTTCTATATCCAAGTGCAGTTTCTTTATGTCCTCCCCACCAGCCTGCTAAAGGTTTACAGCAATCTTCAATGGGTAGCTCACAGTTGTGAGCATTTGTTATATGAAAATGTTATTTCAAAATGAAAGGTCTTTCAAAGTGTTGGGTTACAACATTAGAGTTCTTCAGTCTTTTCTCCCCTCTCCCTGCTCAAACATCTTGCAGAATATACTTGTACGCAATTTCAGCCACATCTTATTCTAGCTCCCAGAGCTTTTATTTAGTGTGCTCTGACTTCAGTAGCAAAAATTGAGCAAGATGGCTCCATGAGTAAATTATAAGATATCAAGGAGCTCAGTGAGACTTGTCTTAAAACTGTCTGAAGACAAGACACTGTCTCCACATGGCAAGGAGTCCAGAGGGAAGGCTTCAGCATGTTACTTCAGTACCCTTCACTTGTACTAGCGTAAAGGGATAGGAGTTATAATCTCTTTAAAATACCATCATTAAGAAATACAATATTTTCTGGGTTCCTGGAGACATGTCTTCTTCTAATGAGCTTATATTTCTCACTTTTACTTAAAGTAAAAAGCTCAGTAAACAATCTAAACTTAACTTGTGCTGCCTGTCTGCAGCAACCACTGGATGACAACACTTTTTTTGAAAAAGTTTTTGCCTGCTCTTACAGGGAGTTTATTACATTGCTTTATGCTCTTAATGTGCACTTTGAGGTTTGAAGTACTTCTTGCTTTGCCCAGGCACTAGGCCCTGCCTGGCTTCTGCTTCTGCTGTGATATCCAGCCTCAGTTCTGCCCACTCCTTATTCTGAGTGGCTTGGACCTGGCATCTCTCATCACTGGCCTCTGCTTGGTGTTTGTTTCAGGCAAGATCTGTTTTCTATCAAACTCATTGTGCACCATTAGCCATGAGAAAATGCCAAGGTTTAACCCCTCCTCTTCCCATATATTTCATCTATTGTGTAGTCCCTCCTTTGAGAAAACTGTATTGCACTGATTAAGGGGTTATACAACGCTCATAAATCTTCCACTTCTCAGCTTGCAGTTGATAAATTAGGCTTGGCCATAGTTGGAGAGGCAGATGACTGCCAAGAGCAAAATACCCACCCTGGAGGCAGCATGTTGGGCATGGAGTTGAAGGTGGCCAAAACCATAATTCATGCAAAATTATCTTCTTGGATGCTCCAGCTCCTGTAGCCACAGCTCTTGTAGCAAACTCCTACAGTACTGCCAGTTTGTTTAACTCTAGGTAGCAATGCACATCTTGCTAAATCAAGCGCCAGACAAGGCAGCCTCCTGGGAACTGGAAGAAACCTCTAACGTATCTCTTTCTCTGTAAGCCCTGTGAGCATCCCAGCCAGGCTGACAATAAACCAGCGGAGTTGCTTACTGTTATATGTATGCACAACAAATAAAATATGTTCCTCTGCAAGAGGACAGTCTGGTCTGTATATCCTTCTCCTTTATGGCCCTAGTGAGCATGACCCCAGGTGTAGCAAACAACTTCACTGGTTGTCTCTTTTTTTTTTTTTTTCAAAGGCAGCAAATTAGAAGATCACAGAATATTGGGAGTGGCATGAAAAAGTGTTGGTTTTTTTTATGACCCTTTCTCATGAATTACCAGGCCCCTGATTATTTAGCAAGTAAAATAAGTCTAACCTTCTTTCTAGGAGTCATGAATTTCTCTAAGTGAGAGTGACACTTTTTTTCAAGAAGCGGTATAAGAAGATCCTTCCTTTTTCTTTCCTTTTGCAATAATATAGGTGCCAGGCCAGACCCTCCACAAAATATTTCAGGCCAATAAAACACTTGTGTCTAGTGGCTAGCCTTCTCAAAGTCTCTTTATGCCGTCTCTAACCACTAGGATTTGTGCATAGTGGAAACTTTCTGAAGAGAATCCTCAGCTCCTTTCCCTTGTGTCCTCTGCTGAGCCCCAGTATCATTCCTCTGCTCATGTTATGGGCTACAGGGTTAACAGTATCCCACATTTCTTTCATCATGGAAGTAAATACCCTGTGTTTTTCTGTCAGTTGCACATAATCAGGGTGGTATCAAAGGATATTGCAATGGATTACTTTCTAGCTTTGCTTGCATAGTTTCCTACATGAGGCACCTCTGTTGCCTCTTGCAAGCGCTCCAATTTTCATCACAGCAACAGAACAAGAAAGTCATCCTTTCTGGCCTATTTGGATATCTGAGCTAGGTTCCAGTGGCTAGGCTGTTTGTTCATAGGCATCTCCACTGAGCCTATTAAGAACTGTACTAGTATGTGCAATCTCATGTGAATCTCTAGGTGAAATCTGATTTGTGAGAACAGTGAAGTTGGGAATTCAGTGGATTGAGTTTGGGTGCAGATGGTTTATGGAGATACCGTTTATGTTCCAGAAGTGTATATAAACACGTAATGCCATGATAGTTCAATATTCCAGTCTATGCTAAACCACGTTGCCTTCCTGTGTAGGGAAATCCACTGTTCCTTCTACTTAGGCAGTTGCTTCAGTATTTCTTTCAGCTACAAGTATATACTTCTATCACAGTCCTTCCTCAAACTGCCCAGTAATCAAACAATGGATATTAATAACCTAAACTTTGCAGATGTCCTTTAATTTTTATTAGTTTAAGTGGGGAAAAAAATAAGAGAAAGACCTGAGTGATTGTGCATAGTGTTCCTTCTGGTGATGCACTTTTGTTTCTCTAACCCTGTAAGACCACTGATGTGTCGTTCCCCAAAGAGGTAATGTCTAAGAGACTTGCAGAATGTCTGGATTTGCTTGTCCAAATTTTTCCCTTTTGCAAATCTTAAACTATACTTCATGAGGGATCCTCCTAAGAGATTAACGCAGCTCTACAGCCCTGTGTTCTCACCTCTTGAGTCTTGCTGAGCCCTGCAGGTTGCCGTTAACAAAGTCAGAAATGGAAGAGCTGAGTGATACTTGAAAAGCAGAAAATCTTGGCGGCACTGACTTGGGTGTTATAATAGGTAAGAGGTGGTTGATGTCTTCAAGAAGTGAAAGGATCATGCACACTTATGTTCTGCTAAACTCCTTTGAAAAACAAAACCGCACTGTGCAAAACTGCACTTTCAGGTGAAAGCAGTATCATTCTTCCTGAAGAGAACCTGAGAACAAAGCACAGTCCCGTCCCAAGGGAAATGCTGAGCTTCTAGCCTTTGTTTAGGCTTGTTTATTGACAGGGGTTTGCACAGAAAGCAAAGGAAGAATCAGTGCATGCAGTTTTGGGTTGGCTTGCTGTGTTAATATCTGCAGCAGTGACTAATGTCTGTTGTCACATATTCCCACAAGGAATAACATCCCAGTCAGTGAACTCTGAGAAAGTGCCAGGAAGCCTTTGGCACTCTTCTTGTTCAAATGGTTTGGCGTTTTCTGTACTAGCAGTGAATACAAGACCCCTAAATCTCATTTCTCCACAGCTTGGAAAAGTGAAATGAGCCCAGAATAGCTGACTGTTTCCAGGCTTGTATGTCTTTGTCCCCAAGTACCGTCACTCTACTGAAATTTGAGATTGTTTTTAACATGTCTGTCACCATGTTCAGATGAGATGAACATTAACTGGGTCTATTCAAGGCAGTATTACTGCTCTGTTTTATCACAGAGTTGATCTAAGCTCCAAAGGTGATGAAGAATAACACTGTTTTTGTCTCAGTCCACACAGGTTCCTGTGTAAATTGTCAGGTAGAAAATTTCTGCGCTTTCCTCCCCAGGAATTTAAACCCAATCTTGTTATACAGTTGTAACTTCTTCTCCACATAAGCGTTGGTTATATGGGGTGGTGCCTTCTAATTCAAGCCTGTGGCCTGCCTCTTGATCTCATGCTTTAATTCTAAAAAGCATCTGCAGCCCTTGGTTTTTAAGTCTTTGATTTATTTTTTTTTCCTATCATTGCTAGCATCCTCACTGTACCAAATGCTGTTACCTCAGGCTTTGGACACTGGTCAGATACTGGGGATGCTGAATAGGTGACTGGTCTTGTGCTTCCTAATGAAGCTAGCTGATCCACAGAACAGCACATGCTCAGGAAAGCGTGCAATTTATGGGGAGCAATATGGATGCCTCAGTGTAAGGCTTTCTCTTCTTCCATTAGGAACCCTTAAAGAGATTTCTGAAGCCTTTGAAACCTACCTATCATATTAAGTTTAATTGATTGTTATTTTAGTAGAGTATTATTCCAGATTATTAAAATTCTTTGTTATTCCAGGATATCTTTTTTTTTAAAAGTCAAGGAGGTTCATTTGTAAGCTCAGCAGGACAGTAGGGCAGCCCGTCATCTTTGTTTTTGAAACAAGATTACCTTGCAGCACTATTTTCTGATGTTTATGTCATACTATGGCAAAGCTTAGGAGTGAGAGCATGGTTGTGCTGGGGTCTGCTGGGATGGATACAGAACAGAGATGGATGATTCTTCTGTCAAAAAAGAGTGAAATCATGGTGATCCACTGTTATTGCACTGCTTAAAGAATGAGAGTGCTGGGAATAAATTTAGGATATAATATTAGGATATAACTTCAAACAAATTCATCTCATCTTGTTTGCAAGATCATCTTATTAAATTCAGCTGGAGGAAAATTTCCCTCCTCTTTTCCCCCAAAGGAGTTATTTCAAAACATTTATATAGCCCTGTAACATTTACACAGCACTCTACACTGCTGACATGCTTCTTACCTGGGTGAGTGGAGACAAGAGAAATACATGGATGATGAGCCATTACTGATGAAAAGGAAGGAGAGAAATGAAGCAGAAGGATTAAGGAGGAGCAGAGAAGCACTGGGCTATGAGGAAACCAGGACTTAACCTGGAGGGAAGCTATTGCAGAACATAGGAAAGGAAAGTTAAATTATTTGTATGTGCCAATGCTTTGAGAAAGAACAAGAAAGCAGATCAACAAAACAGGGGGAAGAGCAGATGTCTAATTAACCTAATTTTTTTTTTTAGTGCAAAGTCATTCCTAAATGTCCCTGCAGAAGTGTGAGCCATTTGCCAGGAAGCACCACTAGTTAAATTAATGTAGCAGTGACATTATGTTTAGAGACAATAGAGGCCCAGTTATCTTCTCACATACGCCCACCCAAATCAGCTGAAATCCAAATTACGTGTTATGGTAAAAGCTATGCAAGGAAGGAAAGCAAGCCCTGTGTCTGTGCTGCTTTGGAATTATTTCCACCATGCAAGGATAAAGAGTGTGGCTTCTGCTGTATACAGACCCAGAGAGCAGGAGGAAGATCTCCCTCATCTTGTAACCTATCTGCTGTTACACCTGAAACTACAGCAGAAGTGTATTAATCCTAAACTTGATCAGAAACCCTATTTTATCACAAGTGAGGTTATAGCTCATAGCATAAGGAATTACTACAGAGCATTTTATATATAAATATTATATATAAATTTTATATATAAGATTTCACACATTTCCAATATATAGTGTAATTCAGAAATTATAATGTGGGTTCTCTGGCCATTTGCACACAAAATTCAAACTAAACTCTCAACATTCACTTCCCTTAAAGGCTGACTAAGTATCAGATAATACTGATAGAAGAATAGCTTACAGTATATAAAAGCAGAAAACTGTTTTCTGAGGACCTGGGGTAGATTGGCTATTGAAGCCAGTGGAATAGTCCCCAGGTGGATCCAAGATACCTGATTCTAGTTTAGTAAACACTTGTATTGAAGAACCTTTAATAAAGCTCCACTTCCCTAAAGCCCTACAGCTCTAGACTCAAGAGTTTCAAAGCGGCACGTTACCTGCTGCCTTAATGACCTGAAGATGGGATTAAGTATATATTAGTGCTTTTTCTTAAAAGCATTCAAATTCAAAAATTCATCATCCATTTGAAATGGTTAATTCTTTCCTGTAAAAGATCTTAAAATGTCCAGTATCACAAAGGGGTCACTAAAAGAACAAAATAAAACCCCATAAAAGTTCTTTCCTCTGTCTCCTTCTTCAGCTAGTCAAGAAGGAAAGAGGAAAAAAAATAAATTATTGAATGAAGATATAAAGGAAGTTGCAAGTTACTCAAACAGTGTATTAAGTGGACTGGATACTTAAAGATATAGGAGTGTCAGGCTTTTAGGTCTTAACAGAGTAGGGTTTTGTTGGTTTTTGTTTGGTGTGGTTTTTTTGTCCCCTGCTCACCCTGGTTGCAGTGAGAATATTCTAGTTGTATTGAAACCATGGGAAAATTTTTACGACTTTGATCTCTTCTTAGTAGAAGACCAGAGTAAGCATGTAATGAACTTCCCTATGATGGAATCAGTTCTGTCTTTTTTTCTACATGAACAAAGTGGCCATTCACGTACATGTATGTATGTACAGGACTTGCATTCCTAGTTTCCCTCCTGCCCTACATGAGAAGGGGCAGGCTTATGAGAGCTCCCATGTAGAGTATCCATTGGAGTACTACCCTTGGGAGCTGCCATCCTCCTTTGGTTATTGTCATGAGGTTAAGTATATGGCACCAAATAACAACCAAAGAAGATGGGCTTCCACATTTGTAAAAGGTAAACCTTGTGTGAAAGGTGTTGCCCCTTCCAGTGAAGGGGATGGGGACATTTTTCTCTATAGAAGAAGATAGGTAACAACACTCAACGCAGTTCACCCTACCTGTGCTAAAGCAAGGGTAGATGTGACTTGGTGCTGTAATTCCTGAAAGCATAAAGTAATCCATTACTCCCCCTGGCCACTACCACATCTTTCTTGTCCTCCAGCTGTCTGAGTCACATCAAACAAAGCATCAAATAAAACTCATGATCTGACCGAACTGCCTCCCTCTAACTACAGCGTTGCAGTGAAAGACCTCCATGTGAGGCTCAAAAAAGAGCTAAGGAGGGAGTGAATTTACAGAAAGAATATCTGCCTCATTAGGGATGATTAATGTGAAGGAAGAGCTCATTTATCTAGAAGGCACAGTGCTGGAGCAGACTCTGTGGGCAGGAGCGGGAGATGTTCGGCTGGAACAAAAGCTGTCACAGCAGAAAGGAAAAGGAAGAGAAACAATCTCTGATGCTTAGTAAAGGATGCAGGAAGAGCAGAGACCTTTCTGCGTTCTGCAGGAGAACTGTATTTTAAAAAAGGAGAAAATATCTTCATTAAAGGTCTTAGGGCCTTGTGTCTCTTCTTGCATTCATCTCTGTCTGAAAAAATATGGACCATCTTTCCTCTCCGCCATATATGTTAGGTGAAACAGATGTTCTGCACCCACTGCTTCCTGATGTTACATTGCCTTGTGACATTGCACCTCTCCAGTTCACCAGTGAGTTTGCAGTACATACTGCTAGATGGAAGGGTTTGGCAGTCCCCTTGCCTTTAGAAGCAAAATACAGAAGACAGTGACAGGCTTCTCTATATACCTGAGTTCACCTGATGCCACTGATGTTTAGAAACCAATACATTTGGCAGGTGTGGTTGAAAAAAATGTTAAACCCTAGCAGTTCCTTGACAACTATGTCTAATAAATATTCTTAGGATTGTCTGGGCTAATGCTCCTCATGTATAGCAGCACAGTGGTTACTCTAACGCTTATTTCTGGCAAGTATCATAACTATGATCTCTGAATGTTCAGCAGCAAGTGAATTATGATGAGGAATCCAAGAGCTACTTACAGGACACTTTATCTCTGGTATCTGTCTTTATAGTGCTTTGCTGCTGAGTTGTTAGTAGATGTTTTTAAATCAGTGCTGCTGGTGAAAGTGAACTGAGGCCACTGGCTACTTGACTAAAAATGCACTAATAATCTTTGTTTCTACATGGTGGCTCAAGACTGAACAGTTAAGGCAAAGAAATTAGAATAATCCAGGGAACTTTCAAAGGAGAAAAGAACCAACCTGCATTAGTGTGACCAAAAAGATCTTGTATTGAGTGGTGTATAACTGAAACGAGTCGAATGTCAGTGAGTGTCTTAGGCATCTGTAAGCCTCATCATACATTCATTGCTTGGCAAGTTTTGATATAGGCACAGTTCTGATGAAATGCCCAGGGGACAAGCTTCCAGAGGCAATTCGGGCAGATTCAGCATAAGGAGAGTCACAGGAAATCTGGTGAGGCTGCTCCAGAAATGAATCTGGTTTCATTTGTTCAAGTTATTTTTAGGAAAAATTACGGGGTCGTTGTGTGGGAGAAGCTTGTGTTGTTGCTGCTATGCAAATCTCTTGCGAGTGTCTGCCATGTGTTACCATCTCTTATCTGGAAGAAATAAAAAACATTAACTTAAAAAGAAAATTGAGAAGCAGCATTTTGGGATGAGATAAACGTGGTTACCGAGGGCTTTTTTTTTTTTTAAGAGTTTGCTAATTTTAATACAAGTATTCTTAAATGAAAAATACAAAGGAATCATTGCTAATTGTTTTATGAAAACTTAAATGCGAATGTGTAACACCACCATTCAAACACCTGAAACATAATGTTCTACTGGGAAACAAATTATAAATTAGTCTTGACCTGCTAACTTAGGTCTTGAATGCCTGTCTTGTTCAGTTTTTGATCTCAATAACATTGCAGTAAAGGTAAAACAAGTCTATAGCCGACAGTGGACTGGTAGAATACAGAGGCGAGCTGAAGAGACTCGAGGTCAACAGGGTAAATGTAAATTCTGCCTGAGCAGCTCAGAGGTAGCTGTCTGGGGCCAAAGCCTTTCATGCGGCTGTAAATTTGTGTCTGAATAGGTCAGGTAAATACTAAGTTCAGAGGCACTCCTGAACCCCAGTGTGTGGCAGGTAATAGGAATATCATAGTATAGCCATCACTTTCATTTTAATCATACCTACATTTGTAACAGTGAGGGCTGGCTTGTGTCATGCTGTGTCTCGTTGGCTGGGCTGTGTGGGGTCTTAGAGCTGGACCTAGAAGTGCTCCCTGCCTCTGGAGTACTTTTGCAGAGCTTTGGGACTGAGGCTGGGAGTATTTTATGTGTTGGGACTGAGCAGCACCCACATGCTGTGAGGAGCCATGTGGTGAGATGTGACATACATCATATATAAAGTATGCCAGCAGGGAGGATACGCTGAAGGGCTGGTCTTTCCCTGCTATTTGTCTGCATTATGCTTAGTCTCAGGCAGCTGCTTTTGGAAGGACATGAGCTTATATGAGCATCTGTCACCACTAACTAAATCCTATTCCTAATTCTGGAGAAGATATTGGAGTGAGTGGAGTGACGGGGAGCACTGGTGAAGTCGGCAGACCTCATCCAGCATCTGAGCCTGACAGAGTCTCTTACTGCGTGTTTTGTCTGCAGCTCTGGAGTTGAATCTTTCTGAGCTGCTCTTTCCTGCATGCAAGACCTGACAGCTATTTCCCCCCCGCCCAGCCCCGTCCTTTGCATGTAGGCTGCAGCTTGATCTCTCTCCCAGCACTGCCCTTCCTTTGTATAGACAGCCAGGAAGGATGAGGGGGACAGATGGAGAGTTACCTATAGGGCAGAGGAAGCAGAGCAGCTGACTGGAAAACACAGCCTAAAGAAAAGTAAAATCCTGCCACTTACACTTCAGGGTGGACATATTGGGAGCTGGGGTCCTAGTAACTTGTTCAGCAAACGCAGTCCCAGACCCAGTGCAAGTGGTTCCTGTGAAACTCATAAACCTGATGGCTTTGAGATTTGTTTTGAAACTAAAGTCCATATTATTGCAAGCTGTGTGTGTCCCAGAGGAGTTCATAACGGGCTGTAGCTGTTGGCTGAGGTCTGGCCCCATGTGCTCCTCAGAGGATGCTGCCGGTTGTAGAGGGCTTTCCCTTTCAGGGACATTTGGCAGTGTCTGTGCATTTGGCTGGGAAGCACTGGCTGGAAAGGCTCTGCTTCCATTTCACTCACAGTTTCTAATTACTGCCAGTGATGTGACTGTTCAGTCACAGGCAGCTGTGTGCAGGGCTTTCTGGGCACATTAACTTGCCAAGCATTTTCCATGGCTGTATACACTGTTCCGTACAGGCAGCTACCAGTGTAAGGGGAAATAACACTGAGGTGCGAGCAAGTGAGGACAGACCTTGTAGTTCGCTAAAACATTGCTTATACTGCAGTGCTCAACAAGCTTCTAAATTCATGTTGAAAGACATCTATTGTTTTCTCTGCTCTTTCTGTTCAGTTGAAGCGTTTCAGTAAGTGGAGTGTGGCATCAAGGTGTTCCAGTGTATCCTCCCTGATGCTGGGCAGCACTGGGAATTTTGGCAGAGTTTCCAGAAACCATGGAGATGTGAGATAATTTTGTACTTCCTATAGTGTCCTGAATTTTCAGAAACCAACTGAAGCCTGAAAGCAACAGATTTTGTCCTTTGCAACTGCCTTTCCCTTCCTTCCACATACCTCCTCCTTTAAAAAGCAGCTGTTACAATTCTGGATATTTTTACTATGCATAATCTCCCGCTTTGAATCCAGTCTGAGTCTTGGCATGTTGGCAGTGAGTTCCCCAGCCTGATTTCACACTGCATGAGTGATGCTCCTTTCTCTTTTTCCACCTTTCAGCTTCCTTTGTGTTCACCCTGTGAGACAGGGGACTGGATGCTCCAAGCCCTTTTTCTTCAAGCTGTGCACCGTTCTATAAATTCTTTCCTTTTTTCACTAGTTTGTTTCACAGTTCAGGTCTTTTCTATTTTTGTATTGGATGATATTTTTTTTCCTAAGCAATTGCTCATTTTTACCACTATTCTGAGTCTCTTCTAGTTAAGAGATGTCTTATTTGGATGGCATGGCCATCACACACAGTACTCCAGGGAAGGCTCTGCTGTTACTTGCTGTTCCAAATTCCTTGTCTAACGGAGACTTAATAGTGTATAGGAGATAAACAAAGGAGTTGAGAATTGAATGTGACCCAGAAAGCTGTATCTAAGCACCTTTAAGCTTCAGGGAAACTTGGATCCAGATCAGAGGTTTTTTGGCTCATACTTGGAGTGTAGTCAGCATTCACTTCCATAACTGCTGAACTCAAGCAAAAATTTAGCAGAGGGTTATGTATAGCTCCTTTAATCTGCTTTGGAAAACTGCCTATTCCTTTGGTAGTTAAAGACTGAGGAATTGAAAAGGTGACCTAAAGCCACCTCTGCCTCCTTAGCTCTTGCAGGGAAGACAACTTGCTGCACTAGAAGAACCATCCGTTTGCTTTTTCTTGTCCGTGCTTACCCCTTGCACTGCCTACAGTTCCTGTGTTGTGCCAGTCCCCTTGATTTCTAAGTGACGCTGAAGGATTAGAGACCTCCTGAGTACCTGTGTACCTCCTGTGAAGAAATATCCTCTTTCTGAACCTTTGTGTTACCATATATATGTAAGTGAAATGGTCAAGAGAAGCTAATGTTCAGATCTGTAGATGCTTTGTTTTCTTCATGAATAAAATTATCTAGAAGGAGCATGAAGAATTTTCCAGCTAGAACTGCTAAACCTCTAGGCATGGGATATTGTAAAGGAAATGGTAAGGCTGGACTGGTGAGAAATACAAGATGTCAGAGATGGAAGCTCAGATGTTACTGAAAAATATTTTCATTCCTTGTTAAATTTTTCATAGAATCATAGAATGGTTCGGATTGGAAGGGACCTTAAAGATCATCCAGTTCCAACCCCCCTGCCATGGGCAGGGACACCTCCCACTAGACCAGGCTGCTCAAAGCCCCATCCAGCCTGGTCTTGAACACCTCCAGGGATTAAGGCATCCACAACTTCCTTGGGCAACCTGTTCCAGTGTCTCACCACCCTCACAGTAAAGAATTTCTTCCTGATATCCAATCTAAATCTACCCTCTTTCAGTTTGAGGCCGTTACCCCATATCCTATCACTACACTCCCTGATAAAGAGTCCCTCCCCATCTTTCCTTTAGGTCCCCTTTAGGTACTGGAAGGCTGCTATAAGGTCTCCTCGGAGCCTTCTCTTCTCCAGGCTGTGAACAATCCCAACTCCCTCAGCCTGTCCTCATAGGAGAGGTGTTCCAGCCCTCTGATCATCTTTGTGGCCCTCCTCTGGATCTGCTGCAACAGGTCCATGTCCTTCATATGTTGTGAGTCCCAGAGCTGGACACAATGCTCCGAGTGGGGTCCCATGGGAGTGGAGTAGAGGGGGAGAATTGCCTCCCTCGACCTGTTGGGTGTGCTTCTTTGGATGCAGCTCAGGATGGGGTTGGCTTTCTGGGCCTTAAAGAATAGCATTTCCTACATGGTAGATGTAAACTTTTTCAAGTAGGTCACAGACATAGATAAACTGCTCAGTATTCAATATGGGAAAGCATGTTCAGTGTCATCTTTGGAATGGATGACTAGAGGAAATCGAGGAAAAAGGTTTAGGAGGATTAAATGAGGAGACAGGATTAGTCATTTAGTATCTACCATTGCCCTGTGGAGCATGATTCACTGAACTATTAGTTTTAAATCATTTTTGTTGCAGCTGAATTCCTATTTTTACTTAGAGTTCCCAATCTGCCACTGGTTCTATGTCAGTAATTGGCGGATAACCTACATGTGGATGTTTATCTACAGAAGTTGTTGGATGAATATTTTTGGACTCTTTTTGCCTGTTAAATATTTCACTCCACTTGTTGGGTATTTGGTAGCTCTGTCGCCTGAGTGATTAACATGAGATTGAAGTGAAAAGTAAACTGTGAATTGCAGGTAGGAACTTTCAGATGAACCAAGAGCTGAGAATTCATGAGGCAGGGGAATGAACAAACTTTTTCATAGATATTGGAATATTTTTAAATCGGTACCTTATAAGATCTCATGCAATACAAAATTGTCTTCACTGTATCCTCAACTCTATTGTGCTTAGCATTAACTATGTCTGCTATTTGTTTAAAAAAAAAAAATAAAAATCTCCTCTGGAGCCTCGTATTGCTTACTGATTAAGCTTAAGACTGCTTCCCATCTCTTCCCTTCTGCTCTTTATTAATGCTGCTTCAAGAAGCATTGCACCAGTGGGTTCCTTGTGAATAAATTCAATGCTGCTTTCCAGATTTGAGCATCTAGGTGGCCAACATAAACATCCACTAGCCATGGAAGTATAAATTAGGAGGTTTGTCTTAATTGCACTCAGCATCAGCCTCCAACCATGTAACTTAGTAATTAGGAGCTGCTATTTGCAGATGACCTGTTGTCACTTTGCTACCTCGTGCCTTTGAGCTAAATCATATGTGCCACTTGTGCCTCCAGCACAGACGCATGATTTTTGACAGCAATTCAGATGTGGGAGTGTTTCTTCTCTGCTGGGCAAGTTTCCTGAGCCCTGCTGCACCTCTCCTTTGCCATTCCCCTGTGTAAAAGGAATGGCTGCACTCATCTTGGACTCTGCAAATGTCTTTGCCTTTTCAGTATTACCACTTACAACCCGTAAGATACGGTTTGCCACCAGGAAGACGATCCAGGAATGGAAGGTTTAAGTAACTTGGTGACTCCTCTTGCTAAAGAGAGGCAATCCTTTTGTAATTTATTGATGTATTAAAGCGACAAAATGCACTAGAAATAATTTAGTTCTCTTCTCTATCTCTGAATCATCCCAAAAATGAGTAGTGGTGTTTTGAGGGAAATATATGTATATCAGTAAAAACATATTAATACTTTTAAAGGTAGAATTTAGCAGTGCTGGGTAGCTTGCTGGTACCATGTGGTCTTAATATAAAATACCTCTTGGAAAAATACCCTTTCTCTGTGGGAACAGATCCAACAGCAGTGATGATCTACTGCCTCATCAGGATTATGAATGTGTCCCAAAGTGTGAAATGCAGAAGTGAGTGTTTCTGTTTCAGGTACCTCACTATAGTAATAACTAAGCACATCTCAGACTTTAGATATTTCTGTTTATTGTTCTGCATGATATGTATTACTGTGCTATTTTTCTTAAGGATGGGGGACCTAAGACATCAAGTATCATGACCAGAGCTGGTAACTGCATTTTTTTTTAAACAGCATTGTCAGGGTAAAAACAATGAGCTTCTCTTTCTTCTGAAAATACTGTCTCCAGTTCATTGTAGGGGCATGTCAAATAAATGCAGTTTTGGCAGAACTGCCTCTGCTAGTGTGATACTTCTCAGTGGATAAACAGGTTTTTATTCTCCAGAGCTGAGCACTTTATGCCAAACCTATGTTCTCATAGGAATTCATATTTAAATCATCCTTTTTATTCTTCACTTAGCTTATGAGAGATTGACTTCCTTGATTGTTGCATTTGTATGAATGAATTTGTTCTGAGTTAAGTTTCTTAAACTGGCCATCAATGCTCTCAAGCTGGGTCCATTAATGACAAATGACACGTTACTGGTGTCGCATGCATTTTGTCAGTTGCCGCTGACACATCAGTCTCTGCCAGGTATAATGAACACTTATGTAATTTACTGTTTTAGGGTTTGACTAAGTGTATCAGGATGAGGGCTGCATTAGCAGCTGGAGGGCAAAAGTAGTTGTGTGTACACAGTAGTACAGCAGGTACCAGTGCTTCCAGCAACTAATCTTTTTGTACATGTTTTGCATATTGAGAGAGGCCATTGTTATGCAAAATACAGCCCCTGATTATTCCATTACAAGATCGTTCCTTTTCAAATGAACAAACTCATTTAAAAAGAAATTTGAAAGGGTTCTGCTCATATTATGGTTCTGCTCATATTATCTTGGGGAGGAAGAAGGGGGAAGGAACTTGAAACTTTGACTATGGATAAAGGCTGTAGGTGGTTTTGGTAGTAAGGGAAGCTGACGTACTGTTAGGTCAAAAGTAGTCCATCGTTTCTACGCAGAAGCGGTAGGGTACAGGCAAAACTAGCTGATAATGCTTTAATGCATGTGTGTAGGAGATAGTGTGCCAAATGAATGTAATGCTTTCCCTCGTGCAATATCCAACAGTATATCTTTAACCTTCTTTCTGTGGGCATGTACCAGTTCATCACAGATGGACTACTTGGTACTTGGCATTTGGTTCTGAGGGAACACCTTTGCCTGTCTATTTGTTCCTAGGACTTGGAAATCACTCTGTGTGCATGTTTAGTGCCTGTACTATGTGGTTTTGTAACTTAAATGGGACCAAAGATGATTGAAATGAACCCCGTTAAAAATATCTGTGGCTAGTTGTAAATCTTAGAGGAAACACAACTTATGACTGTCTCTCTGTAATGTATATATATATCACTCTATACTCTCTGTATCGATTTTTCTTCCTTTGTCTAGTGGCAGTCTAAAACAAAAACTTGGTTCTACTAAATATTATAAAATGGATTAGGAGGCTTATAAAAACATTACCAGTTTTTATTTTATTCTATAGGGGCTTTACCTTTCTATAGGACTTGTTCAGAACTGATTCTCGGTTGTTTTGAATAGCCTGCCTTAATTGGACTGCTGGGGATTTTGTATCTTCACTGTCTGTGTACCTTTGCCTTACCAATATGGTGGTAAATGAGGGGTCAGGTAAAGATGCAGGTTTCTCTTCACTGTTACAGTTAACTTGCTTTATAATGTTCTCTTCTTTAAACATTAAGTTTTTATTCTTCTAAGATAATGGTGTAACTTCTTGTTTCTATATCAGAATGTTTATTAGGCCTTGAGGACTTTAACTTGCTCTAATCAAAACCATATCATCTTACTTAATGGGAAGTAGCTTTAAAAACAAATTAAGAGCTTGTGTAGATAAATTCAGACTTCTTTATTTCCCTGCCCTCATGTACCTAAAGATACCTTTTTGTTTTGGAGTTCTTTCAGTTATTGATTGGGGGGTAGTGGAAATAGCTGAGGCAGTTAGAAAATATCCTTTCCCCTATGTGAGTGGTTAGCTGATTTCCTGAGGGATGAAGACTTACATACTTCCAGAAGTCACGTTAACAAATATATATCTAAAAACATTTGTGAATGTGATGGATCTAGACCTCCTAATAGCATCAGTCTATATAGATACGTGGAACTCTATGTGGATGGAACTCCGTGGGGATTTTTTTGTACCTGGGACTCTACGTCTTCCCAGAAACTTGCCAAATGCAAGGCCTTCGTGATATCTTGAGGTAGAGAATTTCACCTTCTAAATACAGTGTGGCAAAAAGCATTGCTTTAGGTGAGTATTCCACTTATATGATTCAGTGTCCTTTTCCTCATGTACTGTAAACAGTGGCATCCACTTTTCCTGCTATGTTGACGTTACACAAGTTATCCTGATATTTGACATGTCTCTTCAGATTAATACAGACTTTGTCAATATGATTCTGGTTTTGAACTTCGGATTCATTGTCTCTGCACCCCTGTTCTGTCATACCCACTTCCACTCCCAGTTCAGATCTGTTCTGTTCCCCAGTGATCTAGCTAAAACCTTACTGTAACCTTACTTTTTTTCTTCTCCCCTGCAGCAACTTATCCAAGTCTCTTGCTTTCTCAGCCAGAACAAAATCCACCTCAGTGGATTCTCTTCCACGTGCTCCTCTGCCTCTCTAACTGATGTCCCATTGACTTCAATGCATGTTCTTCTGGGTAAAATGCATCGGTCTCTTTGGTCCTGGGGGCACAGTAACACCCTTTGTCTCGGCCTGATCTTCCAGTTTTATTCATTGAACATCTTTATTACACATATCAGGTGTCCATCAGACCATTCACAGTTCCCTTCAATGGTGTGCTGCTCCACCAAAGAGTTGCTTTGCCATGGGATAGACTTCAGAGTCACATCTATTGCAAGTAGATGCAAGCTGTTTAGGTTATGCTGGCCAATATGTGCCTTGACAAGAACATCTCCTCTGCGGACTTAGGCACTGAATTAGGAACTAGCGAGCGATGAAAGCACAAAGAGTTTACTGGCTGAAGGCATATAGTCCTTTTCAGTAGGAATGATGAATTCGGTCTGAAGAGCTCCAAATCCCTCCTAGAGTGTTCACTTTAGGAAATGTGTTAAGTTTAATACTACAGAGCATGTTATGATTTCGCCACAAAATAAGCGTGACTATATTACCTGCTAGGTGAAGTTTAAATAGCTTTCCTGCAGAGCAGTCAAGGAAGACAGCAAGATGGAGCTGAGCAACAGCACAGGGCTTATCCTTTGCAAACCAACAGCTTTTTATGTTGATGATCCCTTTAAAATATTTCTACTCTTAGGCAGCTCTCAGTTCCCAAAAGCACTTTGCAGACAATGTTTGGTAAGCAGATTAAGTGAAGCTGTTGGAAGCCATGTAAGGAGCAGGGAGGTCTGGGAGCACTGTAGGGTTTCGTACCACTAAAGACCATGTCTGGCAGCTGAGTGCCTGTGAGCGAACGCTAAATATTGTGGGTAAGGAGGTGCGGAGACTGGGCACTCTGTACCACTTCTCTGTCAGTGGATCAGGCAGTGTGTGAGAAGAGATGTGACAGCACGCTGTCACAGGTAGGAGGGGAAGGAGAGATGTGTGCAGCTGGCAGCAATTAGCAAACCCTCTCAGAGTTGCCAGTGCCCAGAGAGGTGGAAGAGTGTGAACCTCCCTCCTTCCCTTAGTCCCCATGGGAATGTGGTTATGCTTAGGAAAGCTGGGTGATGGGGGAAGCTAAAGGGTTTGACATTACTGGCAAGTGCACAGGACGAGTAGCTCTAAGAGAAAGGAAGGGAGGCTGAGGAGTGCTGGAGTCAGGCAGAGACCTGTGACCTCCTGTCAAAATGGCTAGAACTAGAAAACTCTAATTCTGCTGAGAAGGAATTAATAAAAAATGGGCCTAAAGTCCTTGGGAAAGTAGACTTTACAGGAGAAGTAGTGGGAATATGTGTGTGGGTGAATGGGCTTTGGGGAATGGAGGCAGGAGAAAGCGAATCAAACCATGAAAGTCTGAAAGAATTTTTTTTTTTTTTTTTTTCAAACCAGCAGGGTGGGAAGGGAGCCCTGGCCAGGAAGCAGCTCAGTGAAAAGGAGGGATCTGGACTCTGCGCTAGATCATGAGCCAAATGCAACTGGGCTTTGTTATGCTGTTGTGGTAAAGACGTGTTGCCTGAAAGACATGAGGGATAAAGTGATCAGTGGTAGCAGTGTTTCACCAGCAAGTATGGTGTGTTTTAGAGATGCATAATATACTATGTGATAAATATCCATGACAGAAGTTAAAAGCTTATGTCTCCATCTTTGTTTCTTTATGCAGTTACTTTCAATTGGTCTGGAGGAAACAGCAGTTTCTATTTTCAGTATCTTTTCAATGCATGGATATATGTTGACATTCTGAATCTTTTTGTAGGTGACGTATAGGGAGATGAAGATTAAAAAAAATGTGCGTGTGCACAGGTAATAGACAGGTGAGAATAGAATAGGCTGGCCTGGTAGATTATAAAGTGATTTACTTAAGTTGTCTTTCAAGACTGCTTTGTCACTGAGGAAAAACAAAAATGGAGAATTTAAATTGCTATGAAATTAATCCTTTTATGTTCTTCATGGGCACTTGTGGCTTTCTGGTAGAAGCATTCAGAATATGATAGGTTACTGCATAGAAATGTTTATTGAAAAGTTTCCAATAATGGTTCCTATAAGAATATTAACTATCCAATAATTTTATGCTAAATTATTCTTTCAAAAAAATTTCATAAAAAAAGCTTCTTGCCAAAAATAACAATTGAAAATATAGATAAATGATTTATTTAAGATGAGTCATTTTACTAGAAACAAATCTGAGTCTTAAAGGGGTAGAAATACCAGGGGGGTTTTGTCTGTCTCCATTATGCAAATGGTGCTCGCTTCTGTGCGTTACCACTGGATAGTGGAGAATGGAGAAATGCTGACAGTCGGAGGCATACGACCTAATCTTTAAATGATGACAAGCTGGAGCCTACCACAGTTGGTCCAGGGCTTCTAGTGGCCCTGTACTGACAAAGCTCTGAAGATACAGGGGCTAAATGATCCACTTGTGAACCTGGTATGACTGGAGGTGAGTCCCCTCTGCCAGGAGGGACTGCAGCACTCTGCCGCTACCCCAGCTGCACAGCACTTGACAGGCAGGTAACTAGATGGCTTTGGTCTCCAGCAGTGTATATCACTTGCTGCTTGGCTGAATTCAGTTAAAATTCCTGGAGGGGAAAAAAAAAAAATAAACTGGAAGGGTATGGGGAGGTTGGAGTGTCTGGAAAGACCAGGGCATGCTGGTGTTGGCCAGGGCCACCAGTCACGCTCAAGTCAACCGAACAATTTCCCGTAGAGATTGTGTAGCGGTGAAGGAAGCAATGTGAAGTAGTCTGGCAAGTAAGATCAGGATCTGCCTCGAGAGGAAAACAGTAACGGTAAAGGTAAGAAACAGAGCACAAAGTCAGGGTAATAGCTGAAGTATGATGGTTGAGTATCTGACACACTCTTTCAAAAGAGTCTGGGTGCAAATGGGCATAGATGGATGGGCTGGTTAAAAGGTGTTCTACCTAAAAGAATGGGGTTTTTGTCTCTGAAAGGTTGTTGAGGTTTTTAAAAACAGAAGCTCTAGCTAGAAAAAAACTGAAACAAAAAACCTGACTTATAAACCTCGTCTCTTGTACCATCAGAAGTACAAAACCACTACTGTTAAGTGCCCATTTCTTTCTGTCAGCAGACAAGCCCTGGAAAACACTGCTACATGAGCAGTGCAGTGACCGTTGGCGGGTACATCTGTTGTATATTTACACTTCTTTCAGCAATATCTGCTTGAATGATCCTAGTTCATGCTGTCAGACAAAGGCCACAGCAGCTTCAGAGAACTGTCTCTTCAAGAGGAAATAAATGTAATTTTCAGTAGGTCCAAACCTGTTCTGTTCCCAGCTACATTGTCATTAATAATCTGAATTATTTCAGTCAAGGACACGCGGAAAATGTGGACTCGAGCTAATGCAAATGAGCATGATCTGTTTCCTACCCATGGATGTACTATATACCTAAAACCAGATTCTGTTTCTGCTGTGACTACCTCAGTATGCTTTTAGTCGGTAAACAAGCTGCTAGGCACTATGTCTGTAGTAAACAGGTGTACCAAGGAGCCACATAATATTCTGCTGGAATAAAATAAACCCATACTCAGGGTCCAAGACCATAGTAAACAAGTTCTGAGCCTCTAGAGATAAGAAGTAGTCGTGATCTTCAATGCAAGCTTTTTGCTGATTCACCTTTAATGCCAGTTGAGGAAAGTACCTGTCATGGATGCAGTTTCAGACACGAGAAATATAAAAGGGTATCAGCTACATTTTCAAGGGGTGTCTGTCCAGAGAGCTGCTTTCTGTAAAAGAGGGAAATTCCTATGTAGACTGTTACAAGTAAGGTCTTATCCAGCAGGGACACTTAACACAATTCAGACAAACAAATGCTTTAATAAGTGATCAGTGAGAGTTATTTCAAGCTATGCCACCAGACTGACCTGATGCTTTGTCCAGCAATTTATCTCCTGCTCAGGTATGACTTGGGGTGCACCACTAGGTACACTACCTGATTACTTTTTTTAGGAGGATCAGACGAGATTTCTAGCGGTTTTACATTAAAATTCTCCAATTGTTTTAGATCTTAAATCAGGACATTCGGCAGGTCCTTTTTGAGATTGACCATTCTGGACACTTTTTTTTTTTCCAGAAATTCTAAGCATAGGATTGAATGATCCATTCTGGAAACCCTTGTGCTGATCAGGGACACTAGATATCTCGACTGCCAATTGATGATGAATCCTGAGCCCCAGGGAAAATGGGCCCTTCTTGCCAATGCTTTCTGAAAAGCTATTGCAGTTTTAGTTCCTTAGGGACTGGCTGCCTGGAGTGGCACGTACGTGACTGACAACTGTGTATTAAGTAAACAACAACATCTCGCAGAACTCTGCTTTATTAAGTTACTGTTATCTCCCCTAGCTTTCAGGAACATGGCAGGAAGCCTTTCTGGGCTGAGTTAGATGCTGCATACTGAGTCATGACAGTTGGCATTCTATAATCCTTGGTAATAAATTGTACGGAGTGCCTGTGGATCAGCTCAAGAGTTGGCAGATTATGGTCTTGCCAGGCTGGAAGTAACAGTAAAATTTCCTTTTCTTGTAGTAACTTGATAATTCCCATTCTGGAGAGGACTAGAGCACATGAAGGAATTAAGTGAAACAAAAACACAATAAAGAAAAATGGCTCTTGGCCTCCTACATTTGGGTGCATGCTATGTCTGCCTGGCAGTTCTGCACCTGCTAATCCCCTTGTGATCTTTACTGGGAGCCTGTGTAGTAACTGGGGAAACATGGACCTGGATGCTTCCTCTTGCTTCTCCAGTGCTAATAACTTACATTCATAAGCATGTTTGAAATGAACTTTGTAGCTACTCTCAACACATTAAAAAACACCTAATGGTGAGACCTTGGCAATTGCCTTTTTTTGCCTACTCCCTACAAGCTGTCCTGTTCCTTCCTCTGGCCAAGGCAACCTGGACCCAGAGACCACAAGATATCCTCAGCTTTTCTTGAAATTTAGAGGCTGTATTGTTTAGGGGTCTTGAATTTGGAGTTAGTAAAGAAATCCTCTATTCTAGGCCTGGTTGTTCAATCAAATTTCTTTCCTGTTTTCTGGCTTCAGCACCTCCAAACCATGTTTTAAAATTAAGTAATACTGGAGACAATTTAAAGTATTGTTATACTTCTTAAAGTTTCATTTTGGTTACATATTTCGTCAACTGCTCATGTCTGCTCTTTGCCTTTAGTATATGTCTCCCCATTTACAAGTTACATCTGCTGCAAGAACAAATGAGTTGAGTTGATCAGTTGCAGTTATGACCTGCTCATTCCCAGTCCCAATTCTTTTTTTCCTCTCTCCTATCTGTACTATTTTATTAGGATCCTATGGTTGACATACAATTAGTCCCTCAATAGCCACATATCAGCTGGACCTTCTGCCACTCCAACTTCTGTATTGTAGCTTGAAAGCAAAAGCTGTATCCTCTTTCAAACGAGTAAGTAAAAATAACTTCTCTAGATGAAACTACAGGGGGAGCTTGAGATAGTGAGCATAAACCTAAGGTGACTCCCAGTATGACATGTCAGCACAAAGCATCATTGCGCTTACTGATAAGCATCAGCAGTGTAGGCTTCAAGTGTTCTTAAGACAGTACAGATACACATATGGATTACTTTGAATGCTTATCAACACACTATTTCTTTCATTTGTGCTTCATCCTTATCTTTAGTATGTTCTTCACTACAGAAAATTACTTGCCACTTAGGTTTGTTTGAGTGCCACAGAACTTTGGGATTGAACGTGAGACTCTTGCATCGAGGCCAGAGAAAGTTGCTTCTACTGCAGTGATGTTTCTCTCAAAATGGAAAGGATCCACTGTGCTAAGCTAGGCTTTGCTTGAAAACAGTTGCAACCTCACAACAATTGCTAAAGGCAGAAGTCAGGATTTCACAATGGATTTCTGTCTCTTCTGTTCAGGAAATATATTGCTTCTGCCTCTGAGTGGTTAATAGCAGCATTAGAGCCAGGTGTCATGAAGGTTTTGTTAATTAACCTCAGTCCTAAGATGTAGCTAACAGTAACCCATCAGCATCTGCTGTTTTGCCACACCTCTTCAGATCTGAGCAGCAGTCCCCTTTGGATCCACTGCGAATTGTCAACACAGTGCTGTGAGTCCACAGCAACCTTCGCCACGTTGATCTGCTGATGCAACCTGCAAACTCCTCTCTACTCCTGCTGTCTTCCCTAGCTGTCACACAGCTCTAGCAGATCGGCCCTGACTTTATGGCTCTCCAGTCACAAAGATCTAACAGACGTATGTCTCAAGCTACTTAAAAAAAAAAAAAAAAAATCAAAGTACTGCTCATCTTACTATCATCACTGAACTGCTCAGCGGAGTCTCATATTGAATCCCCTTTGGATTTTCAAACTCTGCTGCTGAAATCACAGTTCCCAAGGGGTTTTTGGTGGAGCTAGTTGTTTGTACCATACCTCAAATTTGGTTTCTTAAAACATCCCACGTTCAAATCCTGGCACATGCAGCTTTTGTGGACGCTGGATCTTTTTCCTGGCAAAGCAAATCAGTGTTGCTTCCTTTAATGCCCTGAGTGGCCTACAAGACTGTGGAGACAATATTTTGGTTTTGTTTGGCTATATTCTTGTACAAATGGCAATAAAACAAGAAATCATGACCTTACAGTAAGGCCGTTATCTGTAGGTGGGCTATTAATCTATCATGAGTTCACAGGTATATGATGCTTAGCATGGACATGCTTGACCAAACTCAGGTATTGCATAGTCTCCCTGGAAAACGGCAAAATCCTTTTGTTCCATTCTCTATCAGCTAACAGATGCATTTCAATAAAAGGTTGAAAAATTATCCCAGCCTCGATTTTATGATAGAGAAGATGCTGCTCGAACAAATTTTTACAAGTCAACATGGAGCTCACAAAAAAGAATATATTTGTCTGCCCTATCACCAACAGTTCTTTATTCTGTTTCCACAGGGACAGATTCACATTAAGCTGTGAATATAGATTTTGTAGAGGAAAGTGGTGATTTTTGAATGCTACAAAAAAACCAGGACAGCTAAGTTTGACTTTCAGAAATATGAAGAGGACCTCAGTTGTTTTTGAAGAACTTCTGGTCTTGTAGATGTCACAGACATATTTGGAAACTGTCTGCCCTTCTCAGGAGCATTGTGTCCTTTTGCAAAAAAAAAAAAAAAAAATTCCTGACTTCATTGCATAGGAGTAATGCCATACCTGGCTACTGTATTATGAAATTAATGCAACAGACTAGAATCAAGATGCTGGTTTTAAAGGCTTGTACTTAAGGAATTATAGGTCAGACAAAAATTAATGACTATGTCATGGGAGCAGGCAGTATTTCTATTCAAGGTGTTAATGCTGTCATTGGCAAAGAAAAAATTCAAGAGGCTCAGGAAGGGTCTTTGGAAAAGACTGACTTTGATTACACACAAATTTCTACTGTTAACCTTGTCCTGGTTCCATCGGGGATAGGGTTAATTCTCCCCAGGGAGGTATCCCATGCCATGTGAGCCGTGCCCACCCTGAGCTGCCGGAGGGGGCAGCAAGCCGAAGCTTGGAGCCGGAGCCGGCTGGGGCATCCTGGCTCTGGTGGGGGAGTGGTGGGGAGCAGCGGTTCCGTAACCGTGTTTGTATATTCCTCTGTCCGTGTTATTGTTTTCTTGTTCCCTCTGCTGTTCTGTTAAACTGCCTTTGTCTCAACCCAAGAGTTTTGCCTTTTTCTTCTGGTTCTTCCCGTATTGGGGAGTCCCGAGTGAGCGGGACGTGGTTCTTTGTTGCTGGCTGACGCTAAATCACAACAAACCTGAAGTGTAGCTTTTATGGGCAGCAAGCTGATAAATAAAAGATTATAAGATAAATATAGCTGTTCTTTTAGTAAAATCCTAGTTTCCCGGTAGGTTTTGTCAAACGTAGCTTAACGTGTGTACCCTCTCAGTACCTGCTGTGTGAGATGGGGCTGAGTATGTGACAAAATTACGTTACTGCATGGCCACATGGTGGGCTGCTGAAGGCATACTGTACGAGACAGTTTCCATGCCTTTTGCATACCGCATACATGTGTGTTGTAGCGGGCAAATGACTTTGGAGGGGGACTGCGGAAGGGCATCATTGTTGAGGTGACAGCTATTGATTACTCTCACTAGTTCCTCATGTTTTATTCTTATCTACCCTTCACTGCACATCTGCCTCTACAGCTCTCTCTTACTTAGCTTGGTTCGTAAGTTGTGGCTGAACACACACAGGTGCAGAACTTGCCAAACAGACCAGCAGTAATTATAACTGTTACCGTTTCTGGAGGGTCAATAGCAGCTAAACAGCAATGCTTGATGCAAAAGGAGAAAGATTGTTCTTAACAAGTAACTGACTGACATCTTAAGCCATTCTCCTGTAAACCCCCTCTGCACTGAGTGAATTGTTAGCGTTACAATGCATGGGAATTTTGATCAGTTTTGATGTGGTCAAACTTTGCTCCACTGAAGACTGAAATGGTTTACAAAACACCATTGAAGAGACTTCTGAATGTCCTTTAGAACTTCAGAAGAGTAAGCAAACAAGATGTGTTAACACATCTGGGTGAACAGAATAATAACAGAGGAAAATGTTTCACTTTGCTGCTTTGTTCCTTTCCTTATTCTCTGTGAATGGTTGAGTTATTTCAAATCTTGGAACACAGGTTTATTGCACCAAGGAATCACTTGCTGACTTTTATCATATGGCCTATACTTGTATTGATGGTAGACTATTGACCGACACAGTGAATTGCACCTATAACATGTGTTCAAAAAATTAATTATTCACCTCATAAATCATGGAAGGAAATGCCCTTGTCAATCAGGTAATTAAAACCTTCTAATTGTAAATATTGTAAAGATATTGAAGTGCTCAGCATCTCGTCTGTACTAATGTTACTAGAAAAGCCTGCTGGCTAAAATAATTTTGTGAGATGGTAAATGGTGAACTTTTTTGTTATTGCTTCTGTGCAGTTTCTGATATAAATGGCTTGACTGTGGAAAGGCAGACCTATAGGGAGTGAGAAAAATGTGACACAGTGAAAAAGGAGATGGGCATACAATGGCAATGAAGAGGAGATATTGTTTACATGTAAAGAGAATACTGATCTTTAAGACATATTAGTGAAGTCATAAGAGTAATTCTTGTCATACAAGAAACCACAATACAGCACAGCTTTTCTCGTCAGTGTTGGGTTTGCGTGTTGTTCAATTTTGTTGTTGTTTTTTTTTTTCTCCCACATGGCTCCATGGTTACTGAGAAGACAGAAAGAGAACAGTGTGTTTTATTGGTTTTTTTTTTTAAAGGGCAGGTTTCTGTAGAAGCTAATGCTACAGTAAAGAACTAATAATCATTTCAGGCTCTGTTACCTGCTTTGCAAACTACAGCTTGGAAATGGTGCTTGTTTTGCTCTGCAGGCTGTTTGTGTGGCTCAGTATAAAATGGCAAATACTCCCTTGTGTCAAATGGGATTTTTACGACTTCTAAGAAATTAGCTCTGTCAAAGCAATGCTTGGGAGTCTGGTGCTTGTAGTTTGAGAACATGAGGATTAGATCACTAACACAACTAAAATGGTCGATGAGTACAGAGTCCTAGACGTGGGGAAGCTGGTCAGCATGCGGAAAAAGTATTTGAGGACAAACCTTATGAGGGTTCTTTGACTACAAATAGAGACGCCCTATTTCCTGACTTCAATGCAACAAACCCACCCTTTCTCCTGAATTAATGAGACAGACAACTCAAAGAAATGTACTTCCTTATTGTTATTAAGAAAGTTGGGAAGAACTGTGACTTTATCATGTAATACAAGCAAGTATACAATACAATAAATAGAATATATGCTGGCGAATCGTTGACTTTCATAAAGCTGATGAGATTTCTGAGTTTTGATGGAAGTCTTTTGCACACTTTCATTGAATTTCAGCCCTATGAAAGAGGTAAATCAAGGTCTTAGTTTATTTATCTCTTCTCATAGGCAGAAATTCAATGTGATTTTACTTTTTTTTTTTTTAAAAAGTACACAGGGAAATAGAATACCAAGTCTCATTCATTTTCTGTGGGAAACAGTTGCCAAATCATCATTTATACTTTTAAAGTATATCTTTGAGTATGGAAAACATTTGGTGGTGTTCAGTGTCTGTGATGTGACTTCTCTGAAGCAAAGCAAGTGATGTGAGAAATTGTGGAGGCAGGGATAAGAGATTTTCGTAAGTTCTTCTCTTAATTGTTGGATACTGTAAATTTACTTCTGTGGTATTGCTTTTTGCTCAGGAAGAGTTTCAGAGACAAACAATGCAATCAAATAACTTTATATGTGTAAATCTACCGGATCCTGCATGAGCATCAGTTAAAAACACTCTTCTTCAGCAGCTCTGGTTGCTAACAAGCACAGCCACTTCACATTATTGTAATAAATTAGTCTTCCACCATATCAGATGGTAGTAGACACTAGTGCGCTCACTCATGCCGCTGTTAACCATCCTTCACCAAACAGATATTGTCAGGAATGGGGAATCAAGGTGACTATCTTGTGATCTTCCTTTTGCTCATGCACCTCCTGGTGCTTCATGCAACCAGCCCCCCATGCTTGCCCTTGCTGTAACAGCACCCAAACTCATGCTCGCTGTTCTTCTTTCACCCCAGTTGCTGCAGTGAGCAGCTTTGCTTTCCACAGAAGGAGACTTGTGAGACACAAAAGGTTAGCTAGGGAAATGCGAAGCCTGCCTCATACAACAAAGATGTAACTTACTGCCCTAATCAATCTGCCACAGTTGATTAGACCTGCAATAAGGTTGAAGTCTGATAAAAACAAGCTGACAGCTCCAACCCCCCATTAAATTTCCAGTTTTCATTTTGGGTCTTTTCAGATTCTTTCAATCTCTCTTCTCGTCAGTACAAGCAAGCAAGTACTGTTGACTTTGAGCATCAGACAGAACTTTCCAGTTGGTTAACTTCTTCTAAAAAGAAAGTTCAAGTAATAAATTGGGTCAAAAACAGAGCTCAGAAAAACACAGGAAAGTGCTTGGAATTTCCTGCTATTAAAGAATTGAGAGCATAAATATGCCTGGTATTGGATAGACATATTAAATACAGGTTTTGATTCTGTTATTCAGGATAAAGTGTGTTTTATTTCAGGAGCCATTTAATGGAAGTAATGGCGGGTGTGGTCAATCATGTGGACTATATGAAAAATAAGGAGGAAAAAAAAGGGAGCTATGGATATACCTGTTTAAGATTCTTTTCTATTCTGGGCTTGCTTTTTAGTAACACCCAATTCAAGGATGTGAACTATTAGTGGCCATATACAGTTTATCTTTTAAATCTGTTCTATTATCTGAGGACCAGACATGTAACAAACAAAATGATTTTTTTAAGTGCTGCGTATCTCATCTAAATTTATGATTATTTGCCTTATGTACAGGTCATAACTGCTATTCTAGCAGCATGTGTATGAATGAAGATGACATATTGGGAAAGAATTGCCATATATTTTGTATTTAGAGGCCATGTCTTAGTCGCATATTTGAGTTCTCAGAAGGAGCCAAAAATGTGGGTGATCTGGTCAGCCATGACTTATATGGGCTTGAATAATAGTCAGGTTTTACAGGTGAGAGAAGTTTCCAATGCCTTCCACAAGGATCTGTGCTGGGACCAACACTATTAGCAAATTCATAAGCTTCTCTACAAAGTGAACAGTGATATGATAACACTTGCTGCTGATACAGTTTTTTTGGATTAAAAAAAATAATTAAAGGTGGTTTAAAAGAGTTACAGAACAGACTGATGTTGAATGAGTGAGTGAATAAGGAGACTGGTTAGAATAAGGCTAAGTTCTATGCTGACATTTGCAAAAAAAAAAAGTGAGTGAGGAGACTGAGCATGGAGGTAACTCCATCAATACAGTTATATCGAATTAGGAAAGAAATATGGGAGCTTTTGCAGAAAGTTTGATACAAAATATCTTACTACTCAACACTAGTTGAAAAGACAACTGAAAAGATGGGAGTGATTAGGAAGGGAATAGAGAGCAAACCAGAATTCATCATTATTCCATGATACATTCTATTATTACTTTATTCTAGGGTTCTCTGCCCACATTTTGAATGCTGGATAGCATTGCTCAGGTTGAAAAGGATGCTTTAGGTCATAAAAGAAATGACGGGGATATGGACCTAAATAATCATAAACTATGAGAAAATATTACAGGGAAAATATGAGAAATAATGATTACAAGTTCCATGCTCACAGTTGAAGAAGCAGGGGAAACCTGACAAAATGACCACGTGGAAGATTTAAAACAAGAGTTTGCCATGCTCTTTTGTGAGCACTGACCTGGAAGGTCATTAAATTTTAAGAAATAGACACATACATCTCTAGGTACAGCAGTGGTACTTAAGACTGTTCTGCATTTCCTTTGTACTAATTAGGGCAGACTCTTCCTTTGGACTAGGCACTCTATAATAACAATAGATTTTCATTTCAGCCTTTTAGAGGATATCATGGGAAAAATGAAATAGTGGGAGGTTGCTACATGACTGTGATATGTACTGGGAACTGATATGAAGACACTTACCATGTCCCGGAACTAAGTCTCATGGCATTTATTTCACTGTCCATCCTTTATTATTTCTTTTTCTTTCTAAGTTATAACTTGCTTACAGAACAATACCTTGAGGAGGTATCTCATAGCAATCCCTTGTGTGTTTTTCTTTCTCTTCTGCTATTTTTCTTTCCAGTGTGGTAAGTACTTCTATACTGTCAGGGAGCTGACCTCATCTGGAAATTCTTCAGTTTTGAGACAAAGAGACCAGACTCTTTATCTGAGGTGCAATAGATTTATATTCCCCATCAGGCCTGAATTCATCCAAATCTTGTGCCTAATAGAGGCAGAAAAAAGCTGCAGCTCATTTCCTTATTTATGTAGTTTCCTGTTTCAACACCTCTTTAGGAGCTGCTAGATGGGAAGGCAATTTGGTATCTCTCTTCCTCATCTCTGTGTCTGAGGCCAAAGGGAAAATCTATTCAGGCAGAGCAGCCATCAACAGAACAATGGCTGAGTTTTTAAGAGCACATTCCAAACACCAGAAAGTTCAATGTAATTTTGTATTTCATTAGTACTTTTCATCAAAATGAGCTTAAAACTTTCTTTAGTTGGAAAGGAACAGTGACGATACTGCGATTCTGCTCCTGTGTGTCTGCTCTCTCCCCAGATATTCCCCTCTTTTTATGCTTAACTTTGTCAGCAGGTAAGAATAGGCAGCATAGAAGAGATGCACACTGTAGCTATTCACATGGTTGCTCCTACTGATAATTAAAAGTCACAGAATTGTAGGGACTGGAAGCGACCTTCAGAGATCATAGTCCCAAACCCCTGCCAAAGCAGGTTCCCCTAGAGCAGGTTGCACAGGAACGCGTCCAGGCGGGTTTTGAATATCTTCAGAGATGGAGACTCCACCACCTCTCTGAGCAGCCTGTTCCAGTGCTCTGCCACCCTCAAAGAAATTTTTCTTTGTGTTGAGATGGAATTTCTCGTGTTCCAGTTTGTGCCCATTGCACCTTGTCCTGTCGTTGGGCACCAGTGAAAAGACTCTGGGCCCATCCTCTTGACTCCCACCCTTTGGATATTTATAAGCTTTGATGAGATCCCCTCTCAGTCTTCTCAAGGCTAAACAGACCCAGGTGTCTCAGCCTTTCCTCATAAAAGAGATGCTCCAGTCCCTTGATCATCTCGTAGTCCTCTGCTGTAATCTCTCCAGTAGTTTCTTCTCTCTCTTGAACTGGGGACTACAGAACTGGACTCCACTGCCCACTCCAGGTGTGGTGTCACCAGGGCATAGTAGAGGGGGAGGATAACCTCTCTTGACCTGCTGGCCACGCTCTTTTTAGTGCACCCCAGGAGACCAGGAGACTGGCCTTCTTGGCCCCAAGGGCACATTACTGGCTCATGGTCAACTTGTTGTCCACTAGGACTCCCAGGTCCCTCTCTACAACGCTGCTCTCCAGCAGGTCTGCCCCTAACAGATACTGGTGCATGGGGTTATTCTTCCCTATGTGCAGGACCCTACACTTGCCCTGGTTGAATTTCATTAGGTTTCTGTCTGCCCAACTCTCCAGCCTATCCAGGTCTCTCTGAATGGAGGCACAGCCTTCTGGTGTGCTGCCTCCCAGTTTTGTGTCATCAGCAAACTTGCTGAGGGTACGCTTTTTCTCCTCATTCGGGTCATTGATGAGTATGTACTGACCCCTGGGGAGCACTGCTAGTTATAGGCCTCCAACTATACTCTGCGCTGCTGATTACAGCCCTCTGATCACAACCCATTCCGCCAGTTCTCAATGCATCTCACTGTCCACTCATTCTTACCCACACTTACTAAGCTTACCTATGAGGATGTTATGGAGGATGTTGTCAAAAGCCTTGCTAAAGTTGAGGTAGACAGTTTCCACTGCTCTTCCCTCATTTACACAGCCAGTCATGCCATCATAGAAGGCTATCAGTTTAGTCAAGCATGATTTCTCCTTGGTGAATCCATGTTGACCACTCCTGATAACCTTTTCCTCTACATGCTTAGAGATGACATGTAGGATGAGCTGTTCCATCACCTTTCCAGGGATGGAGGTGAGGCTCACTGGCCTGCAGTTTTCTACTTCCTACCTGCTTTCCTACCAGTTTCCTCCTTCTTACCCTTTTTGAAAACTTGCATGACATTGGCTTTCCTCCAGTCTTCAGGCACCTCTTGTGCTCTCCATGACCTTTCAAAGATGGACAGCGGCATTGCAATAAAATCTGTGAGCTCCCTCAGCACTCATGGTTGCAGCCAACCAGGGCCCATGGATTTGTGGGCATCACATTTGCCTAAGTGATATCTGTGGGTTTATTTTTCCTTTGTTCCCTGTCCTATTTCTTCCTGCTTTGCTGAAGGTCCAAAGCAAAAAAACACCCTGAACCAGCCTGAGCACAAAATGCACTGTAAGGCCACAGTGTAAACTTGTATAAATAGAAAAATCTTTTAGATCAGAAAGCATTACTAAAATTTCACAGGTCAAAAGATGATTCAGCTCAACTCTTCTGCCATGTCGACCTCAATGCTAATAAACTCTTTCACTTTTCCCGTAGCTATTATTTTACCTCTGTAACATCCAGTCTGTGGCAATACTGGAGTGAATAGTGCCCATGCTTTCCCAGGTGACCACGAACAGGCTTTCTTTGAGGGTCTGTGTATCATGAAGGCAATCGAATTCTCATTGTCAATGAAGTCCTGCAGCCTGCGAGCTGAGTTTTGCCAGGGAGCTGTGAGAAGTGGAACCAGTGACAGACTTCAGTGCCTAAAAGCTGAACTCTGCAATGAGTAATGATACGTGTCCTGTAGGAGACCCAGTTGTTGTGGAAGAAGAGGGATTGAGTGAAATGTGGAAAAGACCATTGCGTGGAAGAAGGTCCTGCGTGGGGCTAGTCAGCTCTGCTGAGGAGAGAGGTCCTCTTGCTGCTGTGGAGGTAAGGCACTTCTGTCTACTTGAATGTCTCCAGTGTGAAAAGCCCAGAAAAGTTGTTTTGGAGTATTAAATTGTCATTATCCCTCTTGAAAACACAAACACTAGATGAGGGGCCAGTGTCTAGCTCTCTTATGTATTATTGCTCCCTGGTGAGGCTTTTTGCCTAGGAAGCAGGAGAGTCTGTCTCAAATTTTTGTTTGGCTTAAGGTAGATCTAACACGCACTCTACCTCCCCTGTGCCTGCTAACCACTATCCCTATTTTTCAGAAACTCGCTCCACTCCTCCTTGCTCATTATGCTTCATAGACTGTGACAGTGCATGAAGTCTAATAACTGTAGACAAGTGGGCAGTAGGGGAAGTTTGAGTTCTGGTTCAGTCCCAGCTCCCAGAACTGCTTAGTTATTTTACACTGACTTTTTGTAAGATAAAATCTAGAAACTATTCTTCACACAGAGCTCAGAACACAGACAGTAATTGCAGCTAAATCATTTTCACAGATAATACTTTAAGAAAAGGGAAATGATCATCTACTGAAGTCACCATCATTAACCTTTTCTGCTTTGGGGGGTTGAGAGGGGAAGAAAGAACAGCTGAATCACAGTGAAGAACAGTTTCTGAAGTGGTACTTCCACAGCCAAGTAAAATTACTTTGGGATATTGTTGCAGGTTGGATTAAACCCCTCTGAAATCTATTATATGTTCTAGTAAATCAGTAGACCCCTTCAAGAAACTGAAAATCGGAAGCAGTAGTGCTGTACATAGCAAACAAAAGCAGATTTACCTTGTGGTGTGTAACCTTAGGTAGCATATTCAAAATACTGAACACCACCACTACTGAGTTTCACATTTGCAAGCAGTGACATGATGTAAACAAGCAATCAGTTACTATTTGTCATCTCCTGTGTGCTATTTATCTGGAAACTGCATGCTCCTGTCCCATGGTAGATGAAGTTTGATTTGGAGGTGTTTGCTGGCCCCATGGAAGTATCACATCAAGGGATTTTTCCATTACATTTGCAGGAAGAGTGCTAATCATTGATTGAGGTGAGGGGGTTATCTGCTCAAAGGTTGCTAAACTATGTTAATCTTTTCAGAACCTGGTTTTTCTCTCCGCAAACAAATTCAGAAGTCTTATTCAAAGTCCGAGCAGAAAGAGGGATTCTCTGTTACCTACCTGAAATTTTAAGTATCCAAAAATAGACCTATCAGTATCAAAATGAGGAAAAAAAAAAAAAAGCAAAGTATCTATCCTGCATTTAATGTGACCGTTGATTAAAATCTATTACACGACCATGGGCTTGCATGGCTTTCATGACTATATTCCTATGCAATGTTTATTTGTTTTTCTATCTGGTACATAGACCATAATTTTGTTCCCCTCAATCCTTGCAGGCAGGAGTTCAAAAGCAAGTTTTATGCCTTGGGTATTGCTGAAATCTCTCTCTAACTTCATTCTTAACCTTGTGTTTGTATGTACTAGTTTTTCTTCTTGGTGTAGCTGTTTAGATTGCACCCTCCTGAAACAGTGACGCTGTCAGTGTATAATTTTCATTGCATGGAATATTGTGGTCAGCACAACTAGATCCTTTAATTATTCATGGAATTAAATATTGTTGTACTCAGTTACACACAAAATATATTTAAAATATTACTGTATATTTTGTTACATGGAAATTAAAAGACATGTCAGATAGAAGTCATATTTTGCAAGTTCACACATATGCTTGTCCTCAGCAATCGGGTAGCATGAGTAAAGCTGCACAGGCGTGTGACCTTAATTGTAAGAGCTAAGCCTTCTCCCTGTTGACATGTGTAAGAACCTGAATTTGTCATTACTTTGAAATGAAAACTTTCTATTCTTTTAACTGTTCTTTGAACAAAATCTCCTGGCCATTGTTCTTCATTAATATGTACTGCACATGAAAAAGTCAAATCACTGCCCTGGTGACATCACTTGCTTTCTAAATCATCTGGCATGCCTTGCCAAATGTTATTTTTGGTAGAACTTTTTAACTACTTTGTTGTCGATGGTCTGAGTTAGAGATGTGCTCATCCAGAACCGTACATTACTGTGCTTAACATGTCATTGCATAAAAAGCAGTCACTTGGGTTTTACATTAAACAGAGAACTGTCTTGGCTCTTTAGTTTTGTTTAGCTTGGTATTGACCTGTATAGCAATTTGCTACCTTAGGAAAGCATCTGTAGTGTTCCTTAAGTGCAGTTCTGTCAGCTGGGGACTAAGTGTAAGAAGAGCTCTTCTGTCATCACCTGTGCTGTACACACCCTGCATCAGCCCTGGGGTCAGCACCTGGCAATTTAGGGGCTCAGCGTGAGCGCAGCAGCAGTGCTCGGATGGGAGCCACTCTGGGCGAGTTCAGGTTTTGCTCCGGGCTCTGTCCTTGTGCTCATCCTCTGGAGAGGAAACAGATCCTGCTCTTGACACTGGACTGAAAGGAGCTTTCTAAAGCACAGAGAAGACCCTACGGCAACCTCTATATCAGATCCATTTGCTGCAGTCACCGTTTTCCACAGCGCATTATATTTTAAGTCTGCCTGAAACTTTTTGACATCTTGTAATGGCAGGCTAAAGTTTTTGTGCGTTACTGGTTTTCCAGAGAAGATTTTCATACACGTGATCATTACAAAAATGAGCTATATGTTCAATACTCTAAATCTTGTGTTTATTTTCATACCGCCTTGAAACCGTGCCTACAGTTTCCATATTTAGTTCTCACTGTAAATATCAGTTCTATACGCTGTAGTTAGGTGAAGAAAACGCAGGGGCTTTTTATATCTAGGGTTGAATGCAGAGAATGGGACACCAGGGTGTAGCTTGGCATTTTTAGATTATGAGGTAAAATTATCTCTCTTGATGTTTAAGTGCAGATCCTGTTCTGCAGAACAGGAGCAGTGGGGACAGTTAAATGTTTTTCCATAGGTTTCACTCTCAGAAGCTCATTGTAACAATGTCCTAAGGGACTGAGCTATTCTGCTATTCTTAGTCACTGGTTTCATCAGGTTGATGGTACCAGGCTAATTGCGGTTAGTTCACAGTTTTAGGATTTTTACCTTTAAACAAATCCTATTTGAATAGTAAACGCTTTTTAATAAAATCTTAAATTAGCAAAGCATGTCAACCAGGGGAAGGATTACTCAGTCAAGGCAGTGCTTCCAGGATCCACGCTCACACTTCCAGTTCTGGGTTTTTGTCCCACCTAAAGCCAGCATAGCCATTATTACACAATCATTAGGTATTATTATTGCCACTTACAGAAGAGATTTTAAATAAGAGGTTTAATTATTTAAGACAGATAATTTGGCTTAGCTTTTCAGAATGTCCATGAACTGCACATATAGTGGTAAAATCTAAACAAGGCTTTCAAAGAAAGAATTTACTGTATGAACGTAAG
This sequence comes from Larus michahellis, assembly GCF_964199755.1. Lineage (NCBI taxonomy): Eukaryota > Metazoa > Chordata > Aves > Charadriiformes > Laridae > Larus > Larus michahellis. The sequence goes on from NC_133898.1 coordinate 36,943,745, forward strand.
TATGCAGTTCACAAAGGAAATCGTGCTTACCCCACGGCTAAACATTACAAATTATATCATCATAGTAATGTGAGTAGTTTGAGATCTATGGTTATAGAAAAAGTTCTTACTGGAGAGACAGAGAAGGTAATAAGCATAATAATATAACATTGCAGAGAAAGTCATCTTGTTTTTTTAAATTAAACATTTTGGAGCCCGAGGACTTAAATGTCTGTGGTTCCTTCACTTTTCTGTAATAATGTTAATGTTTTAATCTCTGCTTTTTAATTGATGAGTGCTCTGAACACCAGGGTGTTTCCGTGCCTTTTGTAGAGCCATAATGGGCACATGCAAAGATCTGCTGCAGAGGAGACTTGTAGTGGCAAGTAAGTGGTGCATTTCAGTTTAATTAGCGCTTGGCTGTGACTTTGGAACTACACGTTCCTCTAGGCAAAGGCTTGTCAGTGGTCCATAATGTACTATGTAAACACATGATAAAATGTTACTTAAGTCTGTATTTGAAGTAAGGAGATCGATCCAACGATTTGTGGGTGTGCTGGAGTACCTCGGCGAACAAGCCTCTGACTCTGCTCTTGTCCACAGGGAAGCAGGGCCGCAGCAAAACTCCTGTTGTCTCTCATTCTTAGGAAAAGCTGTTTCTGGGGAAATATTAAGTCGACCTTTGCAACACTTGTTATGCTGAAAATCCGTGAAGTATTTCTGTAAATAAATATTCAAATCTGAGCACTTGCATAGGGAAGAACCTGGGTACAGTTCCCTTCCCACTGAAATCGCTTATAAAATCATACTTCAATGAAAGCGAACTCAAATCATTACTAAACGCTTTTGAAAATTTCACCTCACATTCCCCCTGTAATTTCCGTGTGCCTTGTTGTCTGCTCTCTGTCTCAGAAGGTAAAATCGTGCAACTGAGATGTCTCTTCCTAAGGAGCAAGTGAGCTGATCTGTGTGTGTGCACGCAGGACAAACCAGAGCTGCTGTCTCAGGCAAAGTTCACTCTGTGACAGCAGTAAGAATTTTGGTCTGGGGACTATGGATTTTTCCCTTTGATGATATGGTTGTGGGCTTTATTTCTGGTTTTTGCCCAGTTTGCAACAGAAACTTTCTCAGGTTTTAAAACAAGATGAGGATGTAAAGCTGTAAATTAAGAAAGGGAACTGTAAATCTGGCTAATGTAGGTTTCTGAAATGACCTGTCCTACAGACAGGTCTTACTGTGAATTAAATCTTTTAACCTGGAAACAGTAAAATAGATGACAGCGTTACAGGGTGACGAAAGTCTACTGCAGTTGTTAATCTCCTTTATCCTGCTGAGTGCTACTACTGTAATTTCACTGCCTTCAGGAAGTCTTCCAGGCTTATATCAATGTCATGGTATGAGGAGAAGGAGATTCCTATGATGCTGGATACTACCCATGACCTGTTTTACTTGGCTGGAGTTTACCTGACTGCGATCCTTGAGGCTGGAACTGTGCAGCCTGGCAGATGGGTGCAGGCCACAGATGTGCAGCAGATGTTCAAATGGATGGACGACGTGAAGACCAGATGTCCTGGCAAACACAGAAATGCTGGAAATGTGGAGTTGCTTTGGGTGACCTGAGTTGTCTTTCTTTACATCTGGAGCAAAAATGAAAAGAAATAATATAAGCACCGTTATGACGGCAACAGGTTTGATCCTCACCCCATGAGTACCAAGGGGAGTGCTACTTCTGGCTTTCTTTTTGAAGGAGTCGGGTAGTGCGAATCAAAACCATCTTAATTGAGGATATCTATCCTCCATTGGGATGTTGCGGTACGTTATTCTTCACCAGAAAATCATGCAGCAGAGGGTCCTAGGAAAGTTGTGTTATCTCTTCTTTTTTTTTTTTTTTTTTTTTTTAAATGTGAACATAGCCATGGATCCCAACTTTTTTCTTGTAGTATCTATGTATTGCATTGATATTAGGTGACTATAGCGTATGTGAAAAACAAGAGTTGTCATTCAGGTGTGTTGCAAAGACTGTATGTTTGCCTAGGGATTTGGAAGGCTGGGGAACGGGGAGGAGGGTGAGAGGTCACAATAGTTGTAGTAAATTTTTAAAAATAGTATTTTTTTCAAAGCAGTTTTCATGACTTCAGAACACTCATCCTAATGTTCTCCATGACACAAGTGCCTAAATACCTCTGTAAACAGTGCTGACTCAGATTCAGAAGACAACTTAGGCATCTAACATCAGCAGTGTGACCCAGAAAACTCCTGTTTAATGTCTAGCTGTCTGTAGGTGTAAGGTTTCTAAGGTGCCAAGGGCTGTGTTCTTTCACATACTTCGATCTGCATCCATTATGACAGAGCTGAATCTCTCAGCATGTCTCCTGCTGAAGCCATTTGAGATCTTGAAGCCTAAGTGTTCCTCTGACAGTGCTGCTGAGGGGCCTGGTCTGCCATACCTAAAGCACGTTCACCATGCTGAACACTACACAAATTACAGTGGTCACAATTGCTTTCACTTATTGAGTAAGAAAATGAAGGTCGAACTGGTGAAGAATATAGGTTTTAGGGCAAAAATGGACTGGAGATAAAAGTTCTCCTGAGGGAGGGGAGTCCTGAACAGCCATAGAGTACTGAAGAATGGCTGAACATGCAAAAATAGTTCAAGGAACTGTCTCCTAAATGAAAACCATCCTCACTGTACACAACACTCATGTTCTCTGTTGCTTTCTTCTAGATGCGTTCTTTGACAAGCAATAGCACAGCTACAACATGATGGGTGGAGAAAGTGTTGTCATAGGGTTCATTAGCAAGCAAACGTGTTTCATGAACAGATTCTAACTTAAGCTGCTTAATCAATACTGGGCTGTGTGTTTACCATTTTTCTGGTTCTTTTAGCTCAGGAACCTCTGTGCTGCTCTCTGGTCTGTTGCTTCTAACTGCTGCCCTACCTCACAGGCTTATAGATGTTCAGACAAAGCAGAATTGTCTTTACCTTCTGACACCTTCAGAGTTTAGATCTCTACCCAACAGGCACTGTCACAATGTTATTGCTGTGAATTCACTGCTGGGGGAACCGTTTTCAGCATACTTGGTCTGCAGTATGCCAAATGTGACATCTTAGGAAGACAGGTCGATCCCTGCCCTGAGTAGGTCCCAGGACGCAGAACCAGGGGCTGAATACGTAAAATGGATGGAATGACTGAAGGGACAAGAAAGGTGGCATGTCAGACACAGGGCAATGGAAATGGGAGACTGTGGTAGCTGCATGTTTGTGTTAAACTGATCTAGATGCTTCATTGTTTCTGGATGGCACTAGAGATTTTTGGGGGAAGGATGATGAGCTCACAGGAGCTTTGATAGCTAAATGATTAATGAAAATATGTAAAAATAAAGACTGAGTGAAGGTTTGATAGAGGGCAAGCAAATGGAGTTTAACTCATTTTCAGTTCATCAGTTCAGTCTCATGCTGGATAGTGATGGCTTTGTAGTCACTTCCGTAAATGGGACAGGTAGGTCTTTCTCACAGCTGGTTCCTAAATTGTCCTTCTCCCAGACACATTGGTATCTCTGCCCTGCTTCCCTGGGCAAGCTGCTGAATTCTAATTTCCCGGTTAAAACAAGTGCTCAGGGAGTGCTGGGACCTTGCCTCTTCCCAAACGGTGCTGTCATTCAGACACCTTTCACAATCAATTGAATCAGAAAACTTTAAGAAGGCAGACATGAACTGAAAGTTAAATGAATTTTTGCTTTAGGCCCAAAGGACCAAATTTGAAAGTCTTTTGGACATATCTCCTTGTTCTCTACGCATGGGATAAGGTTAATTCCCTGCAGATAAACTCAAACCTTATGTACTCGCTCTTCAGATACAGACAGTAAAAAGTTCACTGTCACTTTAAAGGGGATTGAAACCATCCTCTCCTTTGACAGCAGAATGTAGCAGACTCATTTTCATATCTCATTCAGAAAGCAGATGAGATGTGAATCAACTTGTTTGACAGATGAACTCCCTAGAGGTGATTTCAGTTTGTCACAGTATGTGTGGCTTCTTTACAATTATGGCTGAGCTACAACAGTGCGAAAGCCTGGCCCATAAATGCCAGCCATTCTGCTTTCTTTAATTCCCAGAATATAAAACACTCTGTTGCCTAGTTTTAAACATGAAAAACATCATAATTAGAAATTAAATCCTTCACTGGGAAAACAGATCCCTTTTCTGGTGTTGCTTTGCAGTCAGACAGGAAAAACAGGAAAAAAATCACAAGATGGAAGGGAGATGGGGACTCTGGGTTTTGTTTGGTTTTGGTTGTTTGGTTTTTTTTCCCCTCCTCCTTTTTTCCTCACACTCTGAGTGAGAGGAGCTTGAAGGAGAGATCCCATGTGCCTGCTCCCTCCCTGCCTCGAAAGGGGATGGTTCAGTGCACTGAGCAACTCTGTACCAAGGCTCTCAGCAACAGGCAGGGGGATGACTTAGAGTGTCAGGAGCACTGGTGGTGTGAAATAGTCAAATGCAGGAGAGATGTGGCTCCTCATGTGGCATGTGTGCCCCTGTCTGTCTGCTGCAGCTCTTCAAGTGCCTGTCACCTCTTAGTTTAACACTGGATGCAGGTTTGGCTGTAAAAATGCCGGAGAGGAACCACGTGGTTTCCTGGGCAATCAAAACCGCTTGGCTGCAGCATTCACAACATTTCAGCTCTTTCAGAAACCTACTGGGTTCCATCTTAAAGGGCAATATAGTCTCACTCTTACTATTTTTACAGCAAGACTATCCCAGATCGTTGTATCTCCCTTGGTCACAAAATTTCTAAATTTCTTTTGAGGTAAACCTATGCTGGCTTATATTCATCTGTTCTTGAACCAGTATGGTCTTTTAACTTTTTGTGTCCTTCTGTGTGTTTTCCATTAGCATTTTTTTTTTCTTATCAGAGTTCTAATAAGCTTAAAAAACTAAACTGCTTGTTTTCCCCATTTAGTCCTTACAACTGCTTGTTTTTTACCTTCGCTATAAAATAAACAAGGCAAAATAAGTACTGGGTAATTTTTATGTGGAAATCAAGATACGGAAAATGATGGTTCATGTCTTTACCGATCCACATCCATGAACCCGTTTCTTCTTTCCATACAACTAAAGATTTCACAGGAGTAGGAATACAATGGAAGATTGGCGAGGAGGACTGTGAACACACTCAAGTGACTTGTGGCTGAGGTGCAGAAAAACACATATATACTAACTGTTTTTTAGTTTTGTGTGTTGGACAAGTACACCTATGTTGAGATAACATAGGCGTGTGATAGACTTAGAGGTACCCTGTCGAACGCGCTACACTTGCGTGAATGCTTGAAATACAGGCACAACCAGCAGGTTCAGTGATCCTCTAGCACAGACTGAACTCTGCAGTGCCTGCATCCCCCCCTTTTATGCATCTGCCTGGGTGCTGCTTTGGGGATCTCCCGGTTGACAAGGTAACAAAAATAAATTTGCTCTTTCCATCTTGTCCTTGGTTTTGTGGTTGTTCCTGTGTCCTGCTGATGCTGACTCACACAGTAATACGTATCTAGGGCTTGTAAAGGGATGCATCTTTCCTATTTTCCCCTAATGTTCTTGTGTCAGAGTAGGTCTCTCTTATTCTTGCCTGCCCTGAATAACTTGATAGGTGTCACGCACAGCAAAACCTACTGTGGCTTTTCTTCTCCAACTGACCCTGCAAAGGTTCAGTTTGCCAGGCTGGCCTCCTGCACATCTGCAGGACCAAACCTTATGGGAAGGAAAGCTGCCCTTCTTTCTGCATGTAATGGTGAGCTAAGAAAGACGATTTCAATGCTGCTTCCAAATCTGAGCTCGTCTTTTGTGGTTTTTTTCAAGACATCTATTAGATAACATACACATACAGTGTCTATAGCACAGACAGGATCCCAGGACTCCCCTGGAAACTGGATTAACTGGTGGTTCCATTCTGCTACTTGTTATTTCAGTTCATCCAGTTTTCTAGTACAAAGTGGTATCATTTTGTAGGAAAGGCTTAACATCCCTCCCAGATTAGCCCATAGCTGAGTGGTTAGAACATTGTCATCTATCTGGTGCTTTGGAGAAATTTCTAATACACACAACATAGTTCTAACAAGGGTACTCGATAGAGGAGTACTGCTCCCTTCTCTTGAGAAGATGCTTTAAAATAATGTAGTCCTTTAAAAAAGCATTGGGACCTATGCCTTGTTTCTGAAAGAGATGGCCTGAGAACCTAGTTTACAAAGCAAGGCTTAAACGTTGCAGTTTCTCCTAAATTGGATTTAGGTACCTTCCCCTCCTTAGCAATTAGGCAACTACCTCCCATGTTTTGCCAGGGCCTTGCTCGCAACAAGGTTTCCACTGGTGTACTGACTCTTGTAAATCCCTTTCTGTGGAGCCTAATTTAGGATTTCGGACTGTAATTTGACAGGCAGATGGAAGAAACGAGAGACATGTAGGGAGTCGGCCATTATAAGGACACCTAATTTCCCCTGTGGAGGTACCCTCTGATACATAGTTGGAACAAGTCTACACACAGTGAACACAGGGTTATGGCTGTATTAACCAGTCCTAGTTTTAGAGGCTTAGTAGGCATAGAAAAATAGATTTGTCTCATCGTATGTATGATTTATACCTGCTCTATCGCTTTCTTTTGCAATATGTGCAGTAAATTTGGGCTGTTACTGTGGATGTTGGGTGAAACCCAAGATGGCAGCAGGGCCAAGGTAACAGAGAGGGAGGAGAAAAGGAAAAAAAAAAAAAGACTGAGAAATATTTATACTTCCTCCTGCTAATTATTGTGCGCATGAAGTCTCACCAGCTGACCTTGTGACTCCTCTAAAATTGTATTGCTTATTAATCTCCTTACCTTTCATCTTTTGTGAATATTTCATTGTCATTTACCAGCCTTCTGATCATCTGCTTTGTGCTGTTCAATCCATCATGAAGGAGGTGAGTGTCATGCTGGAGAGAAGCAGCGCCTGCTCTTTCCCTGTGTGCTCTCTCTACTGACTCTAACAGTTGTCCTTCCCACTTTCCTGAATGTCACTTACAAGCAGTCCTGGCACGGTGCAGCTAGGGACGACTTCTGTTGCAGAAGATATTACCATGGCCATATTTGATGGGAAGAAATAGCATGTAGAGAGGTCTGTGGAACAGAAGTGTTGGAAGGACTGCACTTCTCATCCCTGGAGAAATTCTAACATTAACATTTGTTTTCCCCTTGACTGGGGGGAAAAAAGTCAAATTTTCAATTTTTTTTTTTTTTTTAATTCTGTGAAGAGCAACATGGAAAAGTGTGAACAGCCTTGTTGAGTTCATCTATAAACTTAATTGAGACATTCAATTTTCATCCTGTTCCTACATGGCGCACATAATCCAATGGCTAAGGGTATATCTTGTCTGTAAGCTGCCAAATGACTTATGGTTTGAGGCAAAGCTATTCATACCTTTCTCCATTCAGCCTGAAGGACCAGACCCTGTTTCTCTGCTGTGTCAGAGATCATCGGCACAAGTCTGGAGGCTGTCTAAACCTACTATCTCTTGATCGTTATACCATAGCAAGATGGTATAACTGCTCTATCTCCCCAGTTCTCTGCAAATATTACTTATTCCTTGTATGAAATAGTTGGGGAAAAAAATATTCAAAACTCCATTTAATCAACAAGTCATTTCCATATTTTTCAGTACTTTAGTATGAAATTTTGATTGCTTGGAAAACTCTGCAATTTTCATGAAATGCCATCAGACAGTCGATGTCATACTGTCTAACCATCAGGTGTCTTCCCAGTGAGGAGAGAAGTGTTTTTGTTCTCCTCCCATAGCTTTCTAAATGTCCTACGGTATTTGAGCATCTTCTCTTCCTCCCATCTGTTCCCTGTACATCCCAACACATGTATCCCCCCAACAGCTGTCTTTCCAGATCTCCACAGCATCTCATCTCACTCCAGATATTATTTTTAGAAAACTTCTTTATAAAGAAAGACTGGTTAAGTGAAATAGATGCAGGTGTAGCAAAGAAACAGAAGGGCTAAACATTATTTTTTTCAATTGCCTTAATTCTAGCTTGAGCTGATAGAGGATACCTAGTGCTTTCTCAACTAAATCTATGTGTATCCTTGTTGTACCCTTTGTTCATTAAAGCAAATTTGTACGATGTTTAACACTTCTGCTCCTCAATGCACAGGTCTCATAGTAGTGATGAAATCTAAAAATTATTCTAATGAAGGAGGAGAAGCTTTCTAGAGATCATTCTGGATAACAGGACCAGTTTTTATTATTTCATTTAGTCTTCCAAGTAATTCTGTTGTGAATTATATTCCAGACAAAACTTTCAGAGAACCGAAACTCTCCAGTATCAAAGGAATTGAAAACAATTACTCATTTTACTTTTACTTAGAAATGTTTTGCCTAGAAACAACAAAAAAAAAGTTATTTGGGAAACTTTACAGTTATTTTATGTTCAATTAACGTTTAAAAGCTATTGTCAAATGTGCTTGTTAGAAGTGAGAAAGCAGACTACACTAGCCTATTACTTGTGACAATTCCATATTTATTTAATTGGGTGCCTTATCCAAGCAATGAGTTACGCCACAGAATGTAAGTCAAGGCTGTACAGCTTTGTAACAAAGATTAATATGCAAAAGTTACAAGCTGAAAGTGTTTGAGTTTTGAATAGTAGCTGCATATTTCATGACATGCCCTGAATGCAAAAAACTTCTTTTCCTTTATAAATCCCACCATTCATTTTGAAATCCAAAGTGTTCTGCAAGTCGATCAATTTTCTTTCCAGTTTCATCTCTTAACATATTGTTTTCCTTCTCAGTGGACTTTTATGTCCTATTTTCCCATTTCAAGCTTCTTGAGTCCTTTCTTATATGCTCCTCGGGTGATGAAGTTTTTGCCCCTGCATGTCATTTTCAGCATTCTGTTTTCTCTGAGTTCACCTTACTTTCATCTGAGCTTCCCCCAGAATAGCTCTGTAGTACGTATCTCACATTCCGGTTGATTACCTCAAACCATTTCCTTACCCAGCACCATTTCCTTAGTGAGGAAGAGTATTTCAAAACTTTTAAAAAGTTCACCTTTCTCACTACAGGCGACCCTAAAGGTTTTGAATATCCATTATGAGATTTTGTGTTTGGAGGAGTTATTTAGAACAGCTGGAACTGAATGACAACAGATATTTTTTTAATCAAATCATGTTAGTTATCTTGACCGTTCTCTGTAAACAAATCCTTTCAAAGATTTCTCGCTGTTTAGTGAGCTTATTAGACTAACTATTGATCTGAAGAGTGGGGAAACCTCTCTTCCAGTGCGCTGTGGTTTCTGCAGCATTGGTGTGAGAAAAATGCATGCTCTGCCACTACGTGAATGGCTCAGAAAAACTGAAATAGCTATAGAATCATAGAATGTGTTGGGTTGGAAGGGACCTTTAAAGGTGCGTCTCCTTGAATGGATAATGCTCCCATGTGAAGATCCATACAGGAAAGGACTTGTAAAGATGGTAGAAATGCACTAAAATAAGGTGGTTAATCAGATGTTGGTGACCTAGCTTTCCATTATCCTAAGACAATGAAAATCCAGTGAATTCAAGGGACTTCACTGAACGAATACAGTGAAAATTTATTTATGTTACCACCTGACCTACTACCTGCCAGGTGGGCAGCTGCAAGACCCTTCAGAGACCTCCTCTTTTTCAGGCACCTGCTCATTTTTTCCTCCTCTTTGGAGCTTATGAAAGAATTCTGTCTCACTTTAATTTTTGTGTTTATGTTTTAAAGTCTTGTTATTTTATGTTTTCATATTTTGCTTGATTTAATGTTCCTCTAAATTTACTGCTGCACAGGTGGCATAAAAGCCAAGTTTGTTATGAATAGAATAAGGGAAGGTCAGACGCTAATGTAAAGAGGGCAGAATGACATCAGATATTGACTGTAACTGCAAGAAATTAATGACTGTTTGTTGACAGAAAGACATAAATTGCGACTAAAGCCATTGCATAAAAGCTAAAGAGAAAACAGTTTTTACACAGAAATCTTCTCAAATGTAGGTTAAACAATCAAATTTGCTTAACCGAGTGCAGGTTACTTCCCAGAAATGAGGATGAGGTTTACATATGAGGCTCTGCAGCGCAAAGTGAAGTGTACAAGGCAAAGTTCCTTCGCACATGGCAGCGAGAAGGGGATAGAAACAGGGCCCTTACCAGCCTCTGGAAATAGCTCCACTACCCACAGATGATCCTCCAATACACGTATGTGTGAAGACAAGTAATCAAAATAAGGTGTTGCTCTTTTCCTGTCTGCATCAATCATTTTTCTTAATTATCTTGTTGTTCAAGCCTCGTGACTTCTATAATTTACTGCTTATGACAGTTTGCTGCTGAACTGTGCGATGCTGTGCTGCTGAAGTGCCCTGTGGACGTGGTAGTACCAGACCCTCCACAGTCTCAATCTGTGGCTGTGGGACCTGATTCCCTATTAGGCTGTCATTGCATCATCAGATGGAATCATTGTATCTCCTTGTGTCTGAAGAGGTTGAGTAAGTCCTGGGATTGTGGGGAGAACAGTATTGCCACATTGAAGAACAGCAAATAGCCTACAGTATCGTCCTAATTCACAAAGAAGATTTATATCAACATCTATTTATTCATGTCTTGGGCCATAACTATCATTTTTGTTGATGAAGGAAATGGCTTTATTTATTTGTTTGTACTTGACAGACTTTGAAGTGTAGGGTTCATTGCTGACAGCTTGGTTTCTTCTGTAGTACGTAGGCTGCAGACGGCTTTAAAGGGCAATCATTCATGTAAGAGCCCTGTGGAAGAGAGGGATGGGGGACGACAGAGCTCAGCTTCCATGATGACTTTTTAAATATTAAAGCCCATTAATGTCGTGTTCAACTTCTAAGGCTATGATTCTTCTTGAAGACTTGCACATGAGGTCTACTCTTGATGCTGAAATCTAAACAGGCCAACAGTTCTCATGTATGCTTCATAAATAACAGGAAAGCAAGAAGAGGGACACCCCGTGATTTGGTATCACACTGGTGTCTGCAGTGACTTCTGTGACGTGGTGCCAGCTCTGCTCCTCCAAGAAAAATGCCCCTCCTCACGCAGGTGGGGCACAGACACCTTGCTTCATCTGTCTCTCAGAGTACTGAAATGCTTTTGGTGTGAGAATGGCTGCTAAGATGACAAAAAGGAAGGACAGTATTTAGGCAAACATTGTGACTTTTGAGAAGAAACAGAGAAATACTGCTTTTCAGAATATCAGTCCTCATACCGTATGCTGTTTTTCTCAGAACTTCCACCTGGCGCTCATTCTAGTTAAATGTTTAAAGGAAACATAGATACATTGCTTTTAAATATATTACTAATTCATAATTGTTTAATTTCTGCAGCAATTCCTTGCTGGGGTTATCAAATCGTGTTTTATACACCATTCACTTTAATCTCTCAGCAGTCCCATGGCTCATGTACAAGAAGTTTCAGCACACCTGATTTGCCGTCACACAAACTGAAGCAGAGTTGTGGTGATTCAGGTCAAATATCCAATTCTGGCTAGGGTCCTGCAACGTCAACAGATGGGTTGCGTCTGCTTATCCATTCATCTTTGCAATACATAGATTTATTTTTCCTACTGAGAAGCCTTTTGTAATACACAGGCATATTCCACAAAGCAGAAAAAAATAGCTTGCTCCCTGAATATCGTGCACGCCAAATCCTTGTATATGGTGGTGCTACGTGTGGGGAATGGTTGACTCAAGTGCCTGGAGAGGAGCTACTTCCAGTTAACATTTTTCCTGTGATGGGTCATTTATAAAATTTGCACTTAGTGAGGTAGCACTGCAGAACTTGCTCTCATCAAGGACAAAATAGTGGCTCCTCCTCCCAGCTGCTGTTTTTTGTGCCATTTGTAGTTTCTTTGTACTTCTAAGACCTCTGTCTGCCTGTTGGATTTACTTGGCCAGTCAGTCAAGTTAAATGGGAGAGAATGGGGAGAGGGGAAAGGCAAGAGGGAAAGATGAAAGAGTATTATCTGTAAAGTCCCCATTCCCTAAGGTATTTCTTTACCCTTATCCTTAAGATATTTTTTTTCTTTTTGTAATTCAGATTGCACGTTTCTGTTCTCTTTTGATTTTCTGTGCTATCAATATAGGATTTTTATAATTTGAGGAAATATCAGCAGAGGCACATGAGGTCACTGTGTCGTAATGCTAGGTTTCTCTGTGAGGGATTGGGTTGTTATTATTTTTTTTTCTCTGCTTTTTGAAACACCAAGCTGCATACTGCAAACCCCAGACTTTTCAAGGTAGCAGGAATATAGCGCAGGGCAGTGAACCTCTGGCACTGCTTGTCACTGGATAGTGGAAAGTCATTTTCTGGAGGCAGGGGTTTGGCTGCTCTTGGAAGCAAGCTTGAACTTCATCTTAATTCAACTCAGGACTTTTTCAGTGGCGGTAACAGGCCTAAACAGCTATTTAAAGCTACCCAGATGCCTTGAGCCAAACACTCACACAACCTAATTTTACAAAGCTTTTGATCTCTCATCTGGAGCAGCCTTGTCACTGTTAAAATGAATTAAAACTGAAATTGTCAGGCACTTTGTGTGATGCTTTAGGTGGACTATCGTGCACTATATTGCTTGCATGGTACCAGCTCATTTTGGAGAAGGATGCTGTCTCTCCTCTTCCCCTCCCATGTCCTGAATCGTCTCTCTCGCAGAGTAGGGTTTAATCCACCATGAATCCGCCCAGCTCCAGGTAAAGCCAGAGTTAGGGAAGCTGTGGATGTCATTTTTGTGCTTATCACTGATCTTTGCCTGGGTGCAGCTTAGACAGGATCCCTCATGGAGGCATATGCTCTTGGGAGCATCCTGGTGCTTGTACCCTGGGCCCGGACACCCTTTGGCAGAGGGCTCCCAGCTCTGTCCTGGCTGTTGCTAGTGACAGCGTGCACGGTGTGGCATGGGTCACTGAGCCCTGCCGGCACCTCTCCCTTCAAGAACCCCGGAGAGAGGTTTAGATATGTTCTTTCCAATTAAATTTGCAGTGGTAGAAGAAAGGGTTATTAGTGGCTTTTCCATGGGGAGTGGGCAGTCCCAGCGCCTCTGCAGCCCAGCCTGGGCTCTGTGCCCCAGCAGCGTTCCTGGGTGTGCAGCACCATGCAGCGCAGTGCTGCCCAACAGAGGGACACCACTTTTCCATTCATGAAGGCAGAGCAAACACAATGAGAAAAGCTGTTTTTTCCCCAGAAAAAAACACCCTGGTATAGGTTATAAACCCCAGAACACACGCTGGTATAGGTTATAAAGTGTGCCTGTGCCCTTTCTGTGGGACGCTGGCAACGTGCAGTTAATTAAGGCTTAAGCTGTGTTTTATTACAGCACATCTTTTCTTCACGGGTGGGAAAAAGTGGGCTGAAGTCTTGTTGTGAATTTTTTTTTCTTACTCTGACCTGAAGTTAAGCTGGCGGCAACAGCAACCTTTCTATTTAGCTCTCTTAGTTACTACTACATATAGAGCAGGTACTTCACCTACTGCACAATGCTTGGCAATAGAGAAAGAGAGGATATATTTTTCTATCAATGTAATAGAGGTATATTGGGAATGACAACAAAAATTGAATATAAGGTCTAACAAAATGTATTCCCTAGATCCTCTACAAGCTCTAAAACTCTAAACTCTACAAGCTCAGAAAATGTCATGAAAACAGGCCTTAAGTATGGCATTCTTTGCTTCTTAAACAACATGAGAATAGGAGTAAAATGGTTGTGGGCTTGTGCCTTTTTTTTCCTGAGGGAAAATACTTTTCAAGTAAATTCTAAACCTTCCACATATAGAACATGTAAAAATAACTTTAATTCACTTTATAAAATTGGCCAGAGCTGTTCAAGAGACAATGGCATGTTGGTAAATTCCCTGTGAGATGTACCTTTCGAGCGTGATGTGCATCCCTTTAAAAACAGCTAGCATGGGGTCACCAATTCACTAAACCGTCAAGAATAGGCATAAGTAAGACAGAGTCAGTGTGCTGATTCTCTGCACAGAGGTGAATGGGATCTTTAGGCAATGGATGGCTATTCTTTTTATAACCCTGACCTGAGATACAGCTTCAGCTCTCTATAGATACAGGTGGGCAGACTTGTGAAGAAAATCCAGGCTTGTTAGCCTCCTTATAATCGTCTCCACAGGCAGAGGATGTACATTTGACCTGGCGTTCCCTATCCTTCCCCACCCAAGTATGTGTGCAGTTCATTTCACAAAATGCACAGGAGCAAGCAGAAGTCACTCACCACACGGTGAACACCCACAAAGTTGTTTCACAGAACCTTCGCTACCACAGTGGCTTTACTGGGGCTGTAGCTCACTTCTTGATAAAGGCAAGAAACCGTATGGTGGAGACCATGAAACCTTTGCTACCACTTTTTACATCATTTTTAAGGGTCTTTGAGACATTGCTGTGCTCTCAGGTTGGTTCATGCTCCCTAGTCTCTGCATGTGGCTTGAATAGTAGAATTGCATCAGTTCTGCTGCATCTGGTGCTTCACCACAGTTTAAGGGTCCAAAATTTAGCCATTGTGAACCTGCTCTTTCTTATTTGACCTTACCTAGAAGCTGGAGGTGGAGAGAGCCTGCCCGCTCATCGTATTCGATGCAGGGTTTCTCTATGGGGTATTTATCAGGGCCTCATCCAGGGGAGCTCCAAATGACTGCAGTGACAGAGCTGAAATTGTTTCCCTTCAGGAGACTGCAGAGAGGGCACGGCACATAGGCTGCATGCCTGCTCTGCGTGTATTTACCCTGTCGGGTTTTACACATCTACTGCATAGTGATAAGCAACAGCAGCTTTCAAAGGGGGAACGTGAGCTGAAGGATGTCACCTTTCCTGCCTTTAATAAAGACCTTGTGTCAGGTTCTTTAGGAAATTTTGACTTGCAGCAGCCTCCTGAATCTGACTCTGCAATCTGGACATCCAACCTTCAGCTGAATGTATCTTCCCTTTGGGACAGTCTTCTCTAATATAAATGGTAAATTCAGAGTCAGTCTTATATGCCTCCAAATTGCCTGCTTTTCTTTAAAATCCCTTTGACACAGTTTTACGAAATAGTGCCATTAATGCAGAAGTTGTATGATGTGCATAGAGCTGGTCAAGAATAACACGGAGGATGACTTGCTAAAGGTTTTTAAAGCTTGATGTGTATTATACCCTTTTTTCTATAAGAATGAAGCCTTCTCATATCTACTCTGGGCACAGATCTTCACTGAAACTTCAAGCAGACTCTAGAGATTATAAAAAAGGTGGCAAGATTTACATGCGTTCATAGCCTTGTGTCGGTGATGTTACTCCTGATCATGAACTCAGGCTGTAACTGGAGTTAATAGCAGAAAGGATGAGCTTGAATCTTAATCACGAGGTGGTTATTGGCCTTCTTGAAGTTTTTTCACTCCATTTGCTTGACAATGCCTAACAAAATCCTGTTTCTACAGGTTGTCTTTGACCTCAATTTCAGTTTAATTACTTCCCGCCAAAGGAACTTCACTCATTCATGCTCTGAACCTGATTAATAAATACATGCACTTCTGTTTTTCTTAAATAATTTGCACAATTAGGTTTCTTTGCTGCCATCAGGGATAGCAGTTTGTGTGTCTGCAAAGGGAAGTACTCAATAGGAAACATGGCACAGCTGCAATGTATTGAGATGAGCTTCAGTACACTTGGGATCTTGACTTTGTTTTCAGTGCTACTTTGAGGCTTGATTTAGCCTTTCAGATATAGCACTGAACTAGAATTGGCAATTGCACAGTTCAATGAAATTTAATTTGGTCAATTTAATTTTCAGTTTTGCATTTATACATCCGGTGACTTAATCCATCTTGAGAAAACAGTGGTATGGTTGGAAACAAATACCAAACTGATCACTTTCATATGAAAATCAGTAGAAGCAATATTTGTAAGGGAGTTTCTATTTTTAATACAGCAGCCTCTCTAGGAGAAAAATAAGGGTATTTTGAATTTTCATTGAAATTTCAAGTTCAGATAGCTTAAGTACACTCGAGAAGAGCCCAAGCCCCTGAAGTATTTTTACCCTGATTGCTTTCTTCTGTCTGGGTGCGCGTAAAGAAAACCGCTCTCTGAGGGACTCTGCATGTTAAGTTCATTCCTACTTGACTCAGAGTTTGGTCTTACTTGCATAGTTTTAAAAACCTAATCTGACAAAACCACTGATTTCACATCAGAGGTGAACGAGTTAAGGTTTAGGCTTGAATCTTAGATTTGGACTATCTGTCTTTCAGGCTGGAAACCAGAAGGAAAAAGATACCAATTTGTTTTAAATAAATAACTCAGGGAGAGGTAGAGAGCACAACTGTTTCTTTTTTTGGAAAGCTTCGTATGTCTCTGGCTGGGTTAGCCTTTTAGTTAGGCATCCCAGCCCTTGTACTGCACCTGAGGAAAGCTGTACTCTGCACAAGGGTAGACAAATGAGACTCACAGTAAATGGGCTGGTTCCCTGAACTCGTTGGTTCCCAGCACTAGCAGTGCTGTCCTGCTGCTTAAAAAGAACATACTTAGCAGTGCATGTGGCTATTTGGCTAAATTATTAAAGCACACACCTCAAAGAGAAGGAAATTTATCAAAGAACAAAGTATATAGCCAGCTTTATGTGTTCAGTAAGGTCTGATCCAAAATCCACTGGGGAAGGTGCAGTACATTTCTGCGTGATTTTTGAAGGGCTTTGGCCCATGAAATGTCAATGGCTTGACAACTCAGATCAAATTTCCGTAGACATTTGCATGCCTGACCGTGCAGATGAGTGCTCAGTGGGCTCTTTTGCCCGGCTTTAGCGGGGCAGTTACTGACAGCAGTGGCAGCCAGATACCTAATTCATCATCTTTGCATGGGTGTCCCCTTTATCCAGGAAGAAGGGTGGTCAGCGTTCTGTCAAATAATTTCACTCTTGGCCTGTCTCGGCAAGACTCCAAATGCGAAGTGGATCCATAAGGGTAAACCCCTGCACCAACGACTGAATTTCCAATTATGAGTGACTGGTTAGTACAAGAATTGAGTGGAAGTCTTAATCACGTAAAACTGAGAGCGAATTTCATGTTCCGTGACCATATTTTATGCCAACTCGTGGTGTAGCTCTCACTGTCTGTTCCCTGGCTGATGCCTTTTTGGGTGCCATCTGTGGCTGAGCCGTGGTCCTTGTGTAAATGAGCAGACCATGTTCCCAGCCAGAAGAGGTTTCTCGAGAGTGACACAGCTGCTTTTCAGTGTCAGACCGTGCACTGACTGTCCGCTGTGATGCTAAGTGGTCCTGGAGCCACCACCGAGCCCCCGCACAAGCGCTGGGGCGGGGAGGGGAGGGCTGCACCCTGGTTCCCTGCGCTGAGCGCTGTCTCTCCGCTCCCTAATGTCTGCCTCTGTTTTTGCTCTTCTGTGCTCTCTCTAAGCAATGGCATGTTTGATCAAAAGGAACCCACTGCCAAAATTGAAACATATAGATAAATGCCCCCTCTCTTCTGCCTGCATACATAAGAGAAAAGCACTTACACACATCACGTGAAAACAGAAATAATTTGGTGTTTGATTTGCACATCAGGCTTCCCAAAATGCATTCTCATCAGACATTCAGGAAACATTATGGTTTTATTACCAAGGGAAGGATTTCGCTTTTATTATTTTTGTAAGGGAAATTGTTCTGGATTCTATAAAATACAGTCTTCTAACTAAAGTGACTGTTTGTTTTGAAACCTTTGGCATGAAAGAAATTAACATTTCAGTTGCACAGCTTTTACAATTGCAGAGATTATCTCTAGTTATCTGCTGTGAAGCAGGGAGTTCTTGTTATGTTTATTGGTTTAGAAGCACCCACCTCAGGTTCAAGGCACTCATGTTAATACACTGGTACAAGATAGTGGGAAAGCATTCAAAAATACTGCACACCTCACTGATGCCCCACAAAATAGTTTGTTTTGCCTGGTGATGCTAAAGCCACCAGTCCATATTTAAGTTGCTACCCAGAACAGAAAGGGAGAAGATGTGATTCTGTGAAGATGACCATGAATGCATTCTGCCCCTTTTGGCTCCCTCACCAATTCCCTTTTTGAGTTCCCACATCTTCATTTCTTACCTTTGTTTTCTCCTCTGCTCTAGACTCCCCTCTCTGCACTCAAATTCTCTGTTCTTACGTACGTGTAAGTGTCAAAACCCCCTGTGATGTTCTTATTCATGCTCCACTTTCCTGTTTCGCCCATATACCCTTGGTCCCTGATCTCTTTCCGTATTTAGTTAGTTTGGCTCTATCACTCCCCCTTTTATTTTTTTTTTTAATGTTCATTCTGCTATGACAGGCAGATTCCCTTTCTTTTCCCAGGAACCCTGGGAGACCTGATGGTACCTCTCTTTCGCCCTTTTCCTCTACTGAAAACCAGGAATTAAACCCTTACAGTGGGTTGCAAAGCTGTTCAGCAGCATGGAAGGAGTAAACACATTGGGGCATTTGTACCCTCGCCTTCCTGCAACAACACGTCCTCCTACACTTCTACGGCGTGTGTGCAGATGTGAGATCTAGAGACAGGGACGCTTTGGAGTGCATTCAGCCCTCACCTTCCTCCCTTTGTAAAGCAGGATGGTGTCAGCTTGATGGCATCTGTTTGCAGCAGGTGTAAGTGCTTCTGTAGCCAGCTCCTAGGCAGGAAAAGCAACACCCGTTTAAGTTAAAGCAGTACAAAGTGCAGTGATAAAGATATGCTCTGTGTGAAGTGCTCTTAACTAGAGGCCCGATCCAGCATCCATTAATTTAATGGGCAGTCCAGGGATGGCTGGAGTAGGCTCCCAGTGGGGTCTTGGGTCATCAGCGATCCCACAGCTCTGCAGGCTGTCCGCTGCCAGGGAGACCACTCGGACCAAACCGATGATCAACGGGCCCAATTCTCTCGTCGGCACACATTAATTCATCTGTCCGACATCCTATCAAGTTTATAATGCCTGTACACGTGGAAGGCTCCGTTTTGAATGTAGTCGGTCACCTGTGGAGTATTGTAGCCTTTGAAGGACCCCAAAGTCTCGGAGGCAGCTCTCCAGCTATCACAGCCTTTGTGTGCATCTCTGTGTATGTATGTACACTTTGTACAATTTCACCTTTTCTTACACTGACCAAGGCTTTTTCACATGACTAAATTTCATCCTATACTGCCCAGCTATACCTGCTCTCCCAATATCCTCTACCTTTAGTATTTTCATCTGCCTAATTCTTGTGAAAACAATTATTCTTTCCACGGTTTTTGATCCAGCTCTACAGTAGTTGTCAATATGTTCTAAATATCCCATTTTATGCCCAATTACAGAGACAATGATTTCCAGGTGCAAGAGAAACGTGAAAATATTTCAGGCTTCTGCTCTGGTGTCTCATGTTCAATCCTATGTACAGAAAAAGGGGCAGCTGTCAAAAAGAAGCAAGAATTGCTCATTCTAGTTTGTACATTTATGTGCCTGGTTTCTTAAGAGATCTCTGTAGCTCTTTCAGAATAATTTCCTTTTAACTTCTAGAGAGTATTTATTTGCTCTGTAGTGTACCAACTCCCAAGCCTTATTGTATGTCTTTCTTATGCCTGTAACCACAAAGGCGTTTTCCATCTCTCCCATAATACAACTGTGATAAAGGCACAGCAGTTGATCAGTAACCAAGTCCTTCTGAAAATTGTATTTTCCCTTTATTCTGATCTGAAACCGAGCTCGTATTGAACAACATTAGATAAAGGTGAAGTCTCCGGAGGTAGATCACATAGTAGCAGGACAGGTATCATCTGAGGAGGACCCGATGAGCTGAAAAGAACAGCAGCACAAGAAGCTGATTTAATTTGACATAGCTATGAATATTTAACACTTTATAGGGAAATACAGGAATGCAATCAGCCTTACTCACTCTGATGCTCTAGGAAGTACAGACTGTCTTCCCCGTGTTGTCTCTGTGAACTTGAGAGGCTGAGGTGGCTGCGGAAGAGAAGCAGCAGCTCATGCAAAGATTGTCCAACCTCTACAGAGCAAACTTACTGTAAAAATTAAATTCCCAAAGTTTTTACATTAGGTGCTACAATATCGAGCTGGATCACACATGCCTTGTAATAGTTGCTCAAGTTTTTAATACATGAGAAATGTTTTCCTCCATGTATGCTTATTGCTTACATGCTCTGTCATCTCCAGTGTCTCCAAGCAGAATAACAGCAGAGCTAAGAGATGTTGAGATGCGCTGAACACCCCTGCCCACTGAAGAACTACAGGTCCCACTTCCCTTTGGAAGCTGAGAGCACAGAGGACAGTAAAAACCATCTCAAAATATTCTACACTGGGGTCATTCATAAGACGCTAACCTATCTTCATACCATGCTTGAGATAACCCAGAACTTCAGAAATTACTCTGTCCCCCCTGTTGCTCGTCACAGCCAAGTATATTCTTGCTGTGTCTTTCTGATCGCAGCTTAAATTTAGGTACTTTGACTTAGAGGTCTTACATTCACTAATGTTTTTAAGACAGCTGCCGTTTTATCTTTGATTTCTCTTAACATTAAGAAGTAAATAGGTAAGAAGATACGGAGTAAGTAGGTAAGAAGATATGGACTAATTTTTCTCCTTCGTTCTTTTCCTCGGATGGAATCAAATAGGTACAGAGGCTGAGAGAGGAATGCAAATCACTTGCTATCCTGACACTGCCACTCTGTGCAGCAGCTCAAAATTTCCTCCTCCTCCTTTCTTTGTGTGTGCCCAACTGGGTTATGAATGGGAGCAGGAACCTCCCTTTTGCACACCCTGCAGAGGCTTCCAAGGTCTCAGGTGAGAGCCAGGAGGGAACTGTTGAGTCCTCCTTCCTACATGGTCCCACTTTATTGGTGTGAGGCTCAGGAAGAAGGAGCAGGGAGCCCATCTTCACACTAAGCTGTGGCCCAGCGCAGCAGGCAGAGGTTATACGCTGCTTCCTAGGGGGTGGCATGGTCTCTGAGGCCTTCACACCCCTTTCTGTTTCCCATTCCCTTCTGCATCAAACTTTACTGTATCCCTCAGGTTCCAAGTCGGATCCCAAGTTCATGCTGCCTAGTTTGTGGGTTTTCTACGTGGATTATTGCTGCTTTCCTTCTTTTCCACCTGAAAGAGTTTGTTGAAGTCATGTAAAATTTGTTTTAGGAAGACAAAACCCACTTTTTGCACCATGCTTAAGCCTCACTAAGAAAAATATCACCTTGTATTGTTTCTTTTGCTCTGTGTACTGCAAGCCCTGTGATAAAATCTTAACTCCTTTCAGAGGTCTCAGATGCTTCCTATTAAGTGCCTGCCCCCATCCTTGGCAAGTCTAATAGGTTGTCGATAATTGTGACCACAGAAACTAAGTGCTTTGTGACTGGGCAGAATGGTCCTTTCTTCCCATAATTTACAATGCAGATTATTGAGATTATTGATGGATTCATTCATTTGCCACCTTCATGCTATTATGTGGCAACTGTTAGCAAATACTGACTTTATTTATGGTGATGGCTGTAGTTTTGACACAAAACAAGGGTCTGGCCAAAAGATTCTCACCTCCCCCTTGTACTTTTATTCATTTAGATGCAAAATTGCAACAACTCCTTTCCATGACTGAGACATACAAAAAGCATCAGGGTGGTTTGTAAACAGTTTAAGCGGCTGACCTTGTCCTAGATATGGGTTCTCATCCATTGTATGCTTCAGTACCTGTCTTCTCATATGATTAGCGTAAGATTGGTTTCACATTATCCCTGGCTGACAAATCCTGTCTAAGGGTTACCTGTCCGCAATCTCTCATGATTCCTCTCTCCTTAGAGGTTAAAAAATCCTTAAACAACATTCTCCCCCTCCAAATAGTTTTTAAAGTAACAATTAGAAAGCAAACCAAGGTTTGTATCATGCATGAACAGTCCATCCAGACAAATGATTCAGCTGGTGCAAATGTGGGACTGGTAGAGAAGTGGCTGGAGCGAGCCCCAGCCAGGGCAGCCGGGAGCTTGGCCTGCCTTACATTGCTCCTGCTGCCTGTGGAAGTGCTACAGAGGATCGCAGCCTAACAGCATCCTCACCAAACAAGGGACGTCTTGCTGCATGACAAGTCCAAGTATCCCCTTCCAGTAGTCAAAAATGTTAGTATCCATTATTCTACGTGGCAAGGGTCAAAATATAAAATGAAGACTCTTATCCACACTCCTCTTGTGCCATGCCTTTAATGCACTGACTGCATGCGGAGCATCTGCTGCCCCACCGGATTTTGGTGGTGGCTGGGAGAGTTCTGTGTACAGCATCAAAGCCAGAGGTTGCAAACCCACCAGGATGAGGTCCTGCTTCCTGATGGGCAGGCAGCAGAGTACTGCTGCCTCCAGGTGTACCGTGGAAGCTAATGCTATACTTTCCATCAAATTACAAGAATTGGGAAAGCATTGCCAAGTCAGTGTCTTTATTCTGATGAACGCTGTGCTGAAACAGATGGCCATTAAACAAGAAGTTTGTTTGTTTGTTTGTTGAGTAAATAGATTGCACTCGTCTCAAAAAGCACTCCTTAGCCCCCAGTGGAACAAATCCACTTATCTGGGAGAAACTTCTGCTATTCCTCATTTTGAGTTTTCTGATCAGGAGGTACCCAGCTATAATTCATAATTATCACTTTAGGCTTTTGATAACTTACCAGAATCTTCTGACTAACAAAATGAGGTGTGGACTTTTTTTTTTCACAATGACAGCAATTAAAGCTTGGACAGGCTTATAAAAAGAGTGGGGAATGAACACTCCATTATTTGAATTTTTATATCAAGAGACTGTCTTTATAAAAGATATTTTCTGTATCAGCCAATAGTATGAAGATAGATGCAGGAACCACAGAGAGGAATTCTATAACTGAGGTTATGCAGAAGGTCAAATGAGACGGTCATAATGATCCCTTAGGGTCTTAACCTATCAATCAAAGGGCATTAAATTTCACTCACTGAGATGGGCACGTGATTATGCAAAACAGAAGTACAAGGATTCCCCTGCTTGTAAAGGGAGAACCTGGAAAGAATAATAACCCTGTGATAAAAATATTATGCTGACCTTCTTTCAGAGCACCTACAAAGTTACAGTGGATCCTCATAAGGATAGCGTAAGTATCCTGGGTATTCCAGCTGGGATGAATGCTTAGAATGCAGTAGATTATGAATGTGCAATTGATTCTATGACCTGAAACAACTGCTTCCTGGTATTTGGAAACCCTTCTGCATTTAGCTACAAAATGGACAATGAAAGATTGTTGTGGAGTTGTTGAAGTATTTTAAAGAAGTTCATCTTCATACTTCCTATGCGATATCGGCCTATGCTTTCTATAACAGTACATTGCAAAATGGAGCTCCTATGCAACCTTTGTCTTATCAATAGCCTCAAGAATCCTTTTTCTTCCACTGAACTGTGAAACAGCACCTGTTCTCTGCTGGATCTCTGAGTCTAGAAATTCAAGACTAGGACTTCCCCATGATAAGATGCAGAAAATGGAAAGAAAGCATATTCATTTTGTCTGTTGGCTGGAGCTGCTTTTAAAAGCAGGGGGATGTGTGGGTGGAGGATGTGAGAAGGATATTTTGTACTGGCATATACATGTGTAAACAGCCGTTCAATGATTTGTAAAGACCTGAGCTGAACAGCACCCAAGAAATATACAATTTTTCACCAAATCTTCAATGTTTGAAAGCTGGTCGATGCAACTTTTATCAGTAGGGCCACAGATCAAATGTTTTTTAGACCGTCCTTCAATCAGGGTAATTGATTGGCAGCCATTGATTAAACAGTCATGTGGACCAGTGCTGACTCCTCCTTTTTGGAAGGGGTTGGGCACTGGAAATGGGAATTGCCAATGTCTACACATATATGCTAAATTGTATTATCAATCAGATGGTCAAAGGCTTCAGTATGTTGTCTGTGGGACTTAGAAAGGAGAATTCTGTTTGTGGCAGGTAAAGTTGTCCTGGAGGTTGCAAAAGCATCTCAATTTTATTTTTGTCTTGCTCTGCTATCCTAGTTCAAACTTTTCTTGGGTTTGGGCATTATGCCTTGTACTGTATGTCAAAGGAGAGCATCCCCGTTAGAAAACTTCTGTGCCAGGCTAAGTCTTTTGGGTGATTGCCACTGTACAATGGAACTTGCATGAATGTGGTTGTAAGGGCTTTATAAGATCTCTTCATATAGAAATTATGCACTGTGTTCGGGCACAGGAATTGCTGCATTGCTGAAAGATTCAGCTGCTCAGCTATGCAGCAGTTTTAAAGGTCCGGTGAGCATGGAGTTAGTAATTTATAGTCATGGTCTTTCATGTATTTTCTAGATCTAAGTCAGGAAGAGGACATTGAACCTTGACAGCCCTTTCCAAGGGTGAGCGCTGTGGGCCTGTGAGGTGATGACTACCTAGGCAGAGCAAGATTTCTCCTTTGAGTTGTGATGGGATTTCCCTGGATGTTGAAATGTGAACTAAGGCAGGATTGGAGAGAAGGAAGGTGTGAGGAAAAGAGAGGAATGGAAATAGTATCTCTCTTCCTGCTAGAATGACCAAAAAAGAAAGAGGTTGATGCACAGTGAAGCTTCTTACTTGGAAGAGAAGCAATATATATCAAGGATGGTTAGTGGAGAGAAGAAGCTATGGGGTGAATGCCAGAGAACTCTGATTTAAGTCTAAAATACATCAAGGAAAGCTAGAAAGCACACTAGCCTAGCACAATGGGAACTCACCACACCACAGGCACATGAAAGTCCTTTTTTTGGGTCACTTTTTACCAGGGTTGTATCATTGATTTTTCCTTGGGAATCAACACTGTCACAACTGTAGCTGGTGAAAGATTTTTGGAAGATTTTTGGAGTGCATTGATGGAGTTCATTGATTTCTGCCATTGCAAGCAATACTTTGCTTTCAAACAGACTCTGAAACACTAGTCCCAGAGTCTATTATTAATTCCTGATGTCGTTAAGAGATGTCTTCCCTGTCTGCAATGCACTGACATTTATTTCATAAGGCACTGACATGATTAGAGCTTCGATTTGATTTTCTAGCCAACATGCTCGGCCCAGGATTCCCAGGAGCTGTGTTTAAAGTTAGCTTCCTAAATTCATGTTTTAGTCATCTAGTAAATGAAGTAATTTTTCAAGATTCTTAATGCCTAGTTTGGCAGTTACCAGCTTGACTCTTTCTTTGGCTAGGCCATTTATTTCAGTGCCCAGTAAGGTTACTGACCATTGTAACTCGTGACCTTCCTCCCAAGAAGAGCCCTTCAGCACTGTTTCCACACAAAGCCAGGGAAAGCTGGATATACTGCAAAATAGGCCATTGCCCTGTCCACAGTCCTTCTTCCTCTGTCCTACCACAGTGTCCCTCCGTTATGTGTGACATCTGCCGTCTTCACCTTAGGGGTATAGACAGTCACCCCGGAACGCAGCAGGCGTTAAGTCAAAGGATCGAGACTGGTAACAGTAAGGGATCTGAAGTTTGCAGCAGAATGTTTTTCATGAGCCCCTCAAAAAAATGTATGTGTCGCTCTATGCAGTCATTCTCAAAAATATCTTCAAAGTTTTCACTTCAGTCTCATTTGACTTTCTAGAGGCCAAATTTGATACCTACATATTAGCTAAGTGACCCGGTTCTCCTACCTGCACTGGATGGCCTCTTGAAATATATCTGATGTTTCCACCAAGTGTAAGGAGTAAATGAGGAGAGTAACTAGGCTAGACAAGGCTATGAAAATATACTTTTCACTCTCTAGACTGAAATACTACAGTTCATTCTGAACTCTCACCCTTTTTTCACACTGGGATGTTTACAAAGCATCAGAAGATTTTACTCTTTAGATCTAGGGTGCCTAAAAAGAGGTGTACTTTATGCCAACTACAAAGGACCTCAGAATCAGACCTTACACGTTTAATCTGGATGTGCAGAGGCAGGCTGTTCCCCTGCTCATGCTTCAGTGCATTAACTAATCTTTAAAGAACAGGGATTAAGGAGAAGCTTTGCCCATGAACAGGTTAGCTCTGTCTGTCTAGCCCTGGCTGCACAAACTCATTCAGATTCCTCAGAGGTGTGTAGTACTGATGTTGTCCAGGGGCAAGATGCTGGACTAGATGGACCATAAGTGTCAGCCAGGGCCACAATTTCCAGGTAAATTTCCACTGCAAAATTATACTTCTTTCTTAGTTTTTTATTCCTTCCATGTGCATTACAAATTGTTCTGTCTGTTGGTGTCTTGATACTGGTGTGTGGTAGTTTGAATGAGTTGGGTGTTTGCCTACTCTTATGTAGTCAGTGCTCCTCTTTTCCCTGGCACTGTCTAGGAGCCTCTTCAACCAAGGGAGGTAGAAGAAAATGTATGTCTCTGCATCTGGAGGGCTGGAGAGAGGAACCTGCTGGTAAATGTGAAAGGCTGTTCTACCCTCCTGCATTCTTTTACCTTAATTCAGGTTTTATTTAGCTATTCCAATACCGTTCAGTACAAAGGGAGAACTACTTCTCGCCACCAGAAAACCTTTGTACATGCTCTTCTCTTTGTCGTTTAAGTTACTAAAATACAGCAAGGGAAAATTCTTCTAGTATTGAATAGCATGAATGGAGTTGACAGCGTTACTGTATTTATCTATCTCTCCCTATATAGATACAGATATATACAACTTCCACTATAACATTTCAAGCATTGGCACCACCTGAGAGCTCTTTGCAGCTGCAGCTTGTGCATTTTGCAGTAAAATTTCTCTGCCCCTTCCCTTTTTCCTCAGCTTCCCCCGCCCTCAGAGGACCGACACGCTTCCCACTGACAAACATTGAGTGTAGCTCCTGAGGATTTAGCATGTCAGGCTGTGTCTACACAGCTTAGGTTTCTATTATTACGCAATGGCTTAGAAGGCAGTGCTTTGCCACATAATTACAGAGCCAATCTGTATTAGGAACGGGAGTTTGGATGCTTCTTTCCGTACCAACTATTCGCCTCCCACCCACTCAAGCCTCCTCCCTAACACTCTTACTTGTTTAATAGCTTCTTTTTGTACCTTTTTTTTCCCCCTGGTTTCTGATTTTTTTCCCTTTCCTGTGCTAGATATTTGTTTATTTCAGAAGTGAGGGGTCTGACTGAGTCGTTCCTGCACGGATTCCTATGCAGCACAAAGCACTTGCTGTATGTTGCATCGTCGGAAGAGGTAAGAAGAAATTCCTGAAGCTGCCTGCTAGTTCTCTCGGGTTTTTCCTCTCTCTCTCTTTTTTTTGTTTCTCTTTTTCTTTTTTTTTTTTTCTTTTTTTGGTGTGTGCACATCGCTTGTCTTACAAACCGTGCAGGCTCTGCCATCTAGAGCACTTTGTGAGATCACTCCAGTTTGCTGTTTTTCCTTTTTCCATCTCTGCGTGACTGCGTGTGTGTATCTCCCTGTCTCTCTTCCCCCCCGCGATACAACTCTACCCCCCTCCCCAACACACACGCACATACAGAGAAGCTGGGCTTGCTAGTATGAACTTGAAGACTCGCAGTACCAAAATGCATGTGTTACCTTGGGATGCTCTAGGATCAGAATGCTTGAAAAGCCTGCAGGCTGCTTAGTCCTCCAAGACTGGGTTTTTTAAACCAAACAAGAAAAGAACAAGTTATTCACTTTTTTTTTGTTCTTTCTTTTTTTCTTTTTTTTTTCCCCCCTTCTTTTTTTTTGTGCTTTGGATATTACTGAAAAAGGAGTCTCAGGGATTCACACACTTGGACTTTACTGAATCAGGCTGCATCTGGCAAACAATCTAGTCTTCATTTTGGTTTGCCAGAGATCAACCAGGATTTTTCTGATTATATCTTCTTTGGGAAAAGGATGCATGGCATAGAAAGAAGGTCTAAGTGCCTGTCTGAGACTGTTTTACCGAACCTGGGATAAATGTTACTTCTCAAAGGTAAGTGCAAGGTTTTCTTTCATATGTATATATAAAGTATATAGCTATAACATAAACTATATATAGATATGTACACAAAACATCTATACACAGTTATCTCTGATGGCAAAAGAAATCTGTTGTGCATTTTAAAAGCATCGGAGAAATATATAACTTTATCTTCCTTTTCATATTAGCCTAGATAAGATTGTTCATGTAGAGAAATCAATCTCAGTTTGATTTCTGCTTCTCTCAGCATGAAAAGGCAGTTCAAAAAGAATATTTATTTTTTTAAGCATCAATAGGGATTTTTTTCACGGCAGTTTTGAAACAGCGATGTGAGGAGGTTTGAAAGAAAGGCTAATGATTTGGTTTCTAATACAGCAAAAGCTGAGCAATAGAGTAAAGCTGTGAAAGTGATTTCAGCTTTCTGGAGGAATTAGTAAATCCTGCAAAGCTACGGAAGAACTTTGCTGGACAGATCAACTCTGCTGTACATAAAACCACACAGTAAAAGAGTTGGGGACCTTGGCAAATGTCATGTGAAGAAATGGAAGGCATAGGAACAGCTGGAGAAGGGAGTGAGGGGTGTGGAGGGGCAGTGGGCACCCACTTTAGTGTGTGCTTTCGCAGAGGTTGGTGTTCTTGGTAAGGTGATGCCACTGATGATGGACATCCAAAATTGGCAAGGTGGGCATGCGGGGGATGGGGTCCACAAGCAGGTGTATGCTATGTCATGTCTGCCTGACGTCATCAGACATACATGCTCTCAGCAAGAGTGAGCATACTGAGAATTTGGGTGGGGGGAAGCATCTAAATGGCAGCACAAGACAAGATGTAGCAAAATGGAAACTGAGTCTCTCCCTGACTTGCATGGACCTGTGCACACTTTTGCATCACAAAGCAAGTGCATGACTGAAAAACCAAGTAAGAAACGAAAGGGGAGAGCAGAAATCGGTGATGAAGTCAACAAGTCCCAGTATGATAGATTAGTAAACTGGAAACATAAAGTGGTCAGTTGTGGTAATGTATGTAAGGAAATGTTCTTAAACTGGGCAACTCCTTCCTACCCAGGAGAGACAAATAGCATTGATTTAAAGCAAGAATCATTTTTTGCCAGGGCTGATCTAGTCTTTTTGGGGCAGTGTCTTGGAGATACTAAGAGTAGGATTTATTTTATCTACTGCATCTTTTGGATTAATAGAGCAGAATAACTCTTCTGACAAGAAGAGACAGGCAAACAGTAAGCATCACTTTAATTTTATAAAGTCACAGTTAATTAAATTGACACCTTTTAACTTTATTACAACGTTCACCGTGGATAAATCCAGCAGACGCAACACAGTTGTTGCTGGTATTTTCTGTTCCTCGGGAAAGAGGAAACATTGCCACGCAGGGCATTAATTTTCTGTTGGACCTTGCTGTATACGGAGGCTGTACTAAGGGAAATTTGAGCTGGTGGTGAGAAGGAAGAGAGACAGATAATTAACTTTTACTCTTGCCATGTTTCAGGCTGGTTACAGTTTCCTTGTTTACAGCTTGCGCTGGGTTGGTGGTTGGTTTGCATTGCCTACAGATCGCCACTTGAGCACAACAGAGTGCTTTTTGTGCGCACCCTGCTCATAGCTGCCTTGTCGCAGCAGCGCAAAGCAGAGCTTCAGATCTTCCCTGAAACCGCTACTAATTCTCAGGGAGCGAGGGGACGCAATAAAAAATAAACAACAATGCTAGGAGGCAGGAAGAAAAAAGTGATTACGCTCAACCGAGCCGTTTTAACCTGTGAATCCCAGCAAAGATCTGTATTGCCTCTCGAAATCAGAGACGGCATCTGCCCTGCTCTCCCCAGCACAGCTCTGTTTTCTCTTGGGTGACTCTGGGCCTGGTGCTCCCCGGTATCTGGCCGTGTGGGGCACTGGCAGGCAGGCAAGCGGGCACCCCTGGGTGCACTGCGCTGGGTGAGAAATGTGACCCATCCTCAGAGCCACCGCTTGCTGCTGCTCTCTCTCTGCCCTGCACCACTCTTCACAGCATTAGCGCTTTTTGTTTAAATTTACGTTTAGATCATAACTGATGATTTTTCCCAATGGGAAGTACAAATGGGACGTGTAGCCTTGCCCTGCAGCCTCTGCTCTGCCTGCTGCTCAGGTGGACCCGAGCTCACAGTTCCCTGGCAATCCCTGTCAAAGTGCTCCTGCTCCCTGTCTTTGCAGAGGATTCTGGCCACTGACTGAACCTTGCAATGTAATGATCTTAGACCCATCTGATCCCCTTTTTTTTATTATTTTTTTTGTCCTTGTGGTCAAAAAAAGGCAAAACGGGAAGCTGATTCAAAATTATCAAGGTTTAACTGGAAGTAGGTGGGAATATACTTCAGGTGACTTAGAGTGAATCCTACTCCCCGGCGAGGGGTTGCAGACTGATAAAACCCTCGAGGCTGCATTGGCTATCCACCCGCAGAGAGGGGAGGGAGGGGGTGATGGCAGTGCCTGTTCAACCCCTAACCCCTTTTTGCATTGCTGTTGCATTTCAGCCTTGACCTAAAAAGATTACCTGTGAGATATAAAGGGTAGTTGGTTCCAAGTGTGTGCTTAGTCTTCTTTCTGACCTGAGTGCTCAGCCTTACTTTCTTTGGTCTTGTAGTGTGTTGTCATGTGCTTGTTTTTGTGTAGAGAGTAACTGTCCTCTGGGTGCTGGGCTGAAAAGCAGTAACACTGCTTACGAAAGGCAGAAGGAAGACATCCATGGCTCCTTCGAGTCAGTCCTGATGACTGTGGAATCCATTGCCCAACACCAAATGAGCCATCGCTCTATCCCTTATGTTTGCTCTTTGCCTTAACCATGTAGGCTTCGATTATTGTGACTAAGGATCTCACCAGGAAGCTGGGATTTACTCTATCAGCGACCACAGGCCGCATGTGCTCGCAGAGTGCTCAACAGCTTCCAGTCATCAACTTAAACTTGTGACTAAAGACAAAGTTTCAATTCGAGTGCACTGGAATAATAACAAATCCCGCAAATCACCCGGTGTGATGCAGCACTTCAGCGAAGGGCCAGCTGTCACTCTCTGCCCAGCCCACGTCCACCCAGGATGCACAGGAGGGAGGGAAACGTGTAAGCGGTGCTTCTGCTTCTAGGAACCCAAATTACCTTCTGCTTGGGTGACTGCCAAACCTTGGCATGAAATTAACAGATGTAAACATGTCATTAAAAGGCCCACAGTGATGCCGCATGGAAAACTGGGAGAGGGGCATTTAGTTTAGAAGTATTTCTGCTTCCCTAAGAGCAGTGGTTGTCTCCATACTTCAGAATATTTGCATGACAGTGTTTCCAATTTCTCTCTTTTCCTGTCATTTGCTCTGTCCTGCCCATGATCCGGGTCTCTGATGACACCCTCATCTTCATGGGAAAACATTTTTGACAAATCCAAGATGCCAACTTCAGCATACGAAATGAGCAGCAGCAGCAAAAGTCAGAAAACATCTTTTCAGTAAAAAAAATGCTGATTTCAAAACATGGGAGAAAAGGAAGAGATGTGCTGTCAGGATTTGGTCCTACGCAGAATTCCTATTGACCTACATAGGAGGCAGAGTTGAGTGGGATTTTTTCAGTGATAAATGTTCTTGTTTTTCTCAGGAAAATATAGATTTATCAGAACGAAACATGATTGGGAAATGGTCAGTTTTATGAATTTCCACTGAAAAAAACGAAGGAAGAAAATTGCCAGAACACCCCATCTTACATTTTTCTGGACGATAAATTTTATTATTTCTTTCCAGTTCATGCATTTTGTAAGAAAACTGAAAATAATTCAGATGAAATTTGATGATACAAGGGGCCGTGCTCAGATCCCATTTTGCTAAATGACAGGCAAATCTGTCAGTTGAACTGTAACTAAATATTTCTAGCTCATTAGAAGGCTTGCACACTTTCTGTCTCAGTTTGGGCCAAGGAAATTTCATTCAAGGCACTTTCATTCCGATTCATGGGACCAGAAAATTTTTGCTTGCCAAGCCCTACCTGGAAGTCAATTTGCTTGGCCAAGTGGGATTATTCCAGAAGCATCTCACCAACAAGTGCTGTGAGGTATTAAGGCCTCTGAGTGTCTGGTTTTGAAATCATTCTTCCAGCTGTGGAAAACTTATGTGCTGAGAGGATGTGCCAGGTAAATAAGAATAGACATGAGAGGATGGCTGTAGTCACAGTACGAGCGGTACAATGCAGCATTTAGGAGGCTTCTGCTAATCGCACCTCAGGAAGGAACAGGTCCCTAATCCTCCATCAGATCTGCTATCACTGGGGCATTATGGAAAGAGGTGAGATAAGGAGAGGGCCCTGGAATAGCAGTAAATCCAGGGTCCCGAACCCTGGTTGGTCAGAAGGTGACAGGTAAGGCTGGTACATCCCAGTGCATACCAGCATAGGTTCTGAGAAGAACAGAAAGCTGGATTAAGGATAAAATCAACAGAAAGTACATGATGGCTGAAAAGACCTTGTCTATTTTAATAGAGCTAATGTTGCACTGAAAATCCCTGGAAAACACGTGTGTGGGCACTGGTGCGGAAAATTATCTGTGTGACTCTTTCCCTGAAGCCTGAAGGAAGGACGTATGTCAGGGCTGAGCATAAGTCTTTATGTGCAGGACTGAGACAAATTGCTGCAATTGTCCAGTTAAGACTATAGAGTTTGAGTTGACTTAGTTGTGAGAAGGACAGACTTTGGAAGACCTCAGTATGACCAAGCCACATGGATTGTGGGGATCAGACACGTGCGATATGGGAGGAAATACACACACTGGTGAGGAAGTACAGAATTTTCCCTCTCCTGCCTTTAGAGTTGCAATTTGCTTTGGCAGGCTGAGCAGCAAGGGAGCTCAAAATGGCACCAGGTGCAAAGGGTACTCAGCCATTCTCTCACCACGTCTAAAGTCCTCAGAAAAGCTTCAGCATACATGTCAGTCAGAATGAGTAATCCTTTTTTCTGTCACAGCCTAAAGATAAAAATTAAGAACAGGAAAGGAAAAGAGGATGTCTTAAACATGCCACATCCTCTGTTGCAGTGGCAGGATGGGTGGGTTGTGATACCAGTGAAACGGCAGCAACCTGTATGTGCTCTAGAAAGGAAAAACTGACTGTACCAGAATTTATATCAGATCGCTCTGTTACCAGCCTCAAAACAAAAAAGTATCTGCCCTTTCAGTACAGAGTGAAAACAATGAGCAGTCAAATGGCAAAAGGAAAAGTAGAGAGGAAAAAAAATGCCTGTCATGGCTCGCTCAGCAGTCCCTGTCTGGTTTGAAAGCAGCCAACAACAAATGTCTGTCTCCTCAGAGATAAAAATCAAAACCTTCCCAATCATTTCAGTAGCCATTTGATCTCCTTCCCTTTGTGAATATTCCTGTGACTAGGTAAATACATGTGATACTCAGAAAGCTCTGCATGGTTTGTATGTGAAACAAGTGTACTAAACTAAAAAAGAAAAAGGCCAAACTGTATTGAGAGAACGTAATTTATCTGAACTGAGACCATTTTGTTGGTTTCCTAAACGGATGGCTGGTTGGCATTTTGTATGAGTTATCTCCAGTGTAAGTGAATGTTATCACTGCTGCTGGCAGATATTTACTGTATATTGGTTTTTAAATAAGGGTACAACATTGATTCCTTGCTCTCCAAATTATTGACTGCACTTTCTCCCTGTAGTCAGGTCAGATAACTTATCTCCTCTGGAAAAGTTCAGTAGAAAAATGTGTTAGGTCCCAGAAACTCTCATGGAGGAGAGGATCAAGGGTTTTT
The DNA here is from genome assembly GCF_964199755.1 of Larus michahellis. Classification (NCBI taxonomy): domain Eukaryota; kingdom Metazoa; phylum Chordata; class Aves; order Charadriiformes; family Laridae; genus Larus; species Larus michahellis. The sequence goes on from NC_133898.1 coordinate 36,977,416, forward strand.
TTGCAGGCTGCCTATAATCAAAATATCTTGTAGTTACTTGACAAATACCACTGTGAGGTGCGTAAATATTTTCTAATCCCGTTTCACATGACCAAGTAGCGCACCAAGCCACGAAGGCTTCAGGTGACACCCACTTTGCAAGGACAGTGTCACCTTTCCTTATCACCACGGCTGCATCTTCTGTTCACAGCTCCCCAGATGCATTTTGACAGTGATATCTTCTTGAGGTGAGGGGGAAGGTGAGGCTTCTCAATTGCAGTGTGGCCAGGAGTCTGACAGAGGGTGAGCTTTCCCCTGCCCACAGCCTTCCAGCGACCTACCTTGGTCCTCCAGCCCATGGGAGGAGAAGTTTCAGGTGCCTCGGTAAATTACATTTTCTTTCAGATGCAGGGGTGGGTGACAGCAGTTTCAAGTGAACTGGAGGGAACTGGCCTTACTGGCAGAGGAGCAGAGCAGAGGAGTTGAGGAGCAGCCCGATGCATATTTATGAGAGTAAATGCACTGAGGACAAAGAGGGTCATGTTTCGAGAAAGACTGGAGAAATTTTCGTAGGACAAGGGGGAAGAGAAAAAGAAGAATCAGCAATGGTACAGCTGAGAAGATGTCTCTGTCTCTTTAGATATTCGTATGACCCTTCTTGCCGCTGAGCCGGAGTGCCAATCTAAGATAAAGAAGGGCTTATGATACGTGTCTTTAACGACACTGTATGTAGCTGATCCCTCCTTGAGCCACCGTGGGGTGCTTTATTTGTCACATCTAACATGTTTTAGCCTTTTGGTGAACATGGAAAAAATTATTCAAACCTTTATGCATTTGTTTCTGTTTTCTCCATCTTTCTTTCACCTCCCTGAATCGGTGAGTGGAATGAGGATGCTGTTTATTTATTTTTCCTTAGCACTGAACACAAAGAGTTTTTTATCATCAATGAGCAGATGAGTCACTCATTAATAATTATAACCCCTCCCCTCAGTTCTTAGTAGAACCTAGCAACAAGCTTTGAAATTAATGTGAGAGAGCCTCTAAAATGTGACAGGTCCATCTTCATATGGTGTCTTTTCCAGAGAGAGTGCAATTGATGGGCTGAGATCTGTCTCTTCTGTGCTGGACGTCAAATGGCTGCATTTCATGCCCATCTTAGTGTTTTGTTTTCCTCTTTGACAAATTTTTCACCTGCTTAATTCTGTGAACAGCATAACAAAGGTCTGCAATGACCCAGCGGGTTTGTGGCTCAGGAAACTTCCCTGCATTTGAGATTGTGCCAAGAAAAGGAAGAAATCCATCCTTCTGCAAGAAGGCTGAGATAGGACATGATGAATTTCTGTGCATCGGTGACTTTTACCCTACATCAGTGTCCTACCACAGAATGGAAAAATCAAAGTTACGCTACATCCTATCTCAACTATAGGATTTACATTTAAAAATAAATAATGCCCTCAGGCCAAGGAACAGCTGCTGAGGTTCTTTCCAGCACGGCTCATTGATCTCGTCCTCTCATTTGACACATCCTGCTACTCCCACGTTGCTGTAGTTAGCGTTAAATCACAGACAGATCACGTAGTGACCAAACTGAAACTGAGAACTAGTTGGTGTAGACTTTACACACACAGGCCATCAGATATACAGGCCCTTACACCACCACATCCCCAGACACTGGAGGAAGACCTGAGAATGAGGTCTTTGTTAGGCTGTGCTATCTCTTTCTATTACTTACAGAGGTTTTTTTACTTATTTTACGTTAGTCTAATCATGTTCATTTTAAGGAATTGCTTTCAACTTTGTTTTTTTGATAGCATGTGTTGTTTCTTCGTGGAACTGTGATGAGCTTAATGCATACATTAAAAGTGTAGTTTTCCACAAAAGTCCTTCTATTATGGAAATGAAGCATCTTTTAGGAAAACCTAAATAAAAAGCCTCCCAAGTTTAGTGTGTGCTGTAGTTGGACTCACACGCTCTCACAATCATTCCCTCTTTTTTCCGTATATTGACAAGTACATAAAGAACAAAAATGAAGTCTGGAGCCAGCTGTTTTTCCTAAATATGTCTTGTCTTGCTGGCTTAGGTAAAAGGCAAAATTGTAGCTTGAGACTTCGTTTGTGCAGCAAATCTTAGTCCCCAAAAAATCAGGTCTGTTTTCAGAAGCCTGTTTCTTCAATCACTGTATTTCTAGATGGGAAGCCAGGCTGTGTTCATGCCCCGAGTTGATCATGCCATGTTTACAGAGTCTTTAGTCATAGGTGCAAAAACATTTGAGAACAACAGAACACAGTTTTGGACCTTTGCTTCCCTTTCTTCCGTTCCTGATTGAATTTTCAGAGCCTTTCTGACATTTAAACAAAGCATTATCTGAGAGATGTTTGGAAAGAATTAATATGGGATCTCAGATTGTGATTCTCAGAATAATTTCCACTTTGCTTCAAAGCAATCTCTCCTGTAGCTATAAATTTATTTTATAACATCTCTTGGGGACTTCTTTTTGTTGCGTTCTTTTATTAATGTTTTTTTTTTTATTTCTGTAGTCTTACCAGGAACAAGAAAAAAAATATTTACCTTGCCAACACACAGTTCTTTTTTGACCATCTTGTAATCGAGTAATAGATATTGCTCAATGCTGATAGGGCATCAGGTAGTAAAATCATATTGATCTCAGATAAGAAAAGGACATATGAGCTTACCAGTAGGCATTTGGAAATTGATACTCAGGAGGAAGATATAATTCTGTTGATAGGTGCTAAGCTTTGGGTGACTTTAAGTGACATTGGTCATTTGGATTCCCATTAATTTTTCTGAGATGTGTTTGACTAGTGTAGCATTCAAATGTCCATGCTTTCAAGTGTTTTAGTCATTCAGAGAATCAGCAGAAGCATCTGTATCACATGTGATTAGGATGACCAACAATCTGAACACAACGTGAACAGTGATTAAGCAGATCATGAATAGTAGTAGCTGGCAAATCACACACAGCTAGAATATGAGGCATTTGCTTGCCAAATATATATGAAACAATTGAGATGAATAAAAATAAAGTAAGGATTAAATCATAACAAATATTTTTTTGAAATCGATACTTATAAACACCATTAAAAATTAATAAAAATAAAATGTAGACTGTATAGCAGTAAATGCATTTTAATATTGATATCCAGTAAATCCTGGCATCTCACAAGGGAAAGGAATGGCAGTACCAGCTCCTGTGACATATATGTCTATAAATATATATGCATTTATTGTAGGACAAAACCAGAAAAAAAACTCAGAAAGGAAGCATAACCTTGTAATTAAGACTCTAGTCTTAAAGTCAAAGTAAGCCTGCAAGAAGCATTCTATGCAGGACTTACTAAAACTTGTCAAAACCACACTTGATTGCAAAGAAAAAGGGAGGACAACTTTCATGACTACAATTTGCTTTATTTTGGAAACGTTTCCCCCTTTCATATATTATATGTTAGGTCACTTCTGAAATGGAAATGGTAATTTGAAATGAAATGCTCTGATAATTCACAATTATGTTTCCACTTCAGAATCAATAAATATTTTTGGAAAGGTTAAATGAGTTCAATTTAACCACAGTATCTTCCTCCTGTTTGAATAAAACATTGCAAGTCAGCTCAAAAAACGTTTTGAATTCCTTTCTATGCCTTTTAATTCCTTTTTTCAAATCATTAAATGCATATGCTTGTATACACGTGCTGCCTATGTGTGTGCATATGGTTAGATCCATTCTTGGCCACAGGCATAAAACTTCTGCTTTTGTAATAGGAGATAATACTAACATATGTCAGAGACCTGTCTTAAGCCTAAGTGCACTGATGTTTATGAAGTGTTTATAGACTAGTGAAGATGAAGGATACACTCAGGGGAGCAATTCTATGTTGGCAAAAGAAGAGACACAACTGGTGAAGAATTTCCAATCAACTTTTTTCATTAAAGAATAGGTTTTGTCCAAATTAGTTTACTGGGTATGTTGGGGAAGGGGAGGGCAGAAGTGGGGAGGTTATTCAGCAACATCTTTCTTTGGGTTTTTTTTTTTTTTTATCTTTTCAGCTGGAATGTTTGCGGATTTTGTTTTAAAACAAATTTGAACTTTTGTCATGTGAAAAGCTTTAATGTGGTATATTGTCCTATTTTTACAGAAAATAAGTTTTCTCATTTTGTAGAAAACAGTCACTCTTCAAATTATAATTAGTCAGTCTAATCTAAATAAGTCTGACAAAATCAGGCTTTCTTAACATTTTGAGGATTGCTGATAGCCAGACAGAGATGGTGCCACTTCTTGTTGTAGAATTTTTCTTTCCTTCTTTCTCATTTTTTGTTTCCTTGGCTTAGTAGGTCTGTTCTTTTTGGATGGTTATGCATAAAGGCAACAGATAGTTCAATGACATCTCCAAATAAAATAGGCTGTAAAAATGCTGAATTTGCTTTAAGGTTCACAGGATGGATAATATGAAGGTAAAATGGCAATGAACACATGGTGGTGGAGTGGGAGGCTGGAGCCGTGGCAAAGCAGGCCATCACAGTTCCTAATCTCTGGAGGGAATTAACCTTGAAATTTTAGATATTCAGAAGCAATGGGGGCGAGAGAGGGCCTCACCACCAATGCTTCTGTGAGAGCTGAAAAGTAAGAGAGGCAGCTGAAAAAAGTGAGAGAGGGAAATTTTCCCGTGGTAGAGCAGCCACATGCAGCAGTTCAGTGCTCATCGTACCAGAAATCCTGTTGGCTGGTACACGGTTCGTATTATCTTATGCTTAAAAATGAAACTCGCAACTATTCCACTTTTAAATGTGTTAGGGATTATCCTTAACAGGTGATTCATCTCTCTCAGTCATGGGAAAGGGGAATGAGGAGTTCCTGGTGATTTAAGTCAAAATCTTCCTAGGGTACAGAGCTTTTGGGGGCTGTATATTAGTATGCTGACACTGCAGTAACAACTCCAGATACTTTTAGTGCATCTTCCACTCAAGACTGAGCAAATATGAATAAGTTGATCCTTGATGCTTTCCATGTAAACTGGGTTACCGTTACTGTTCTACAAGCGGGAAAAATGCGGCATGGATTTTGGCTTAAACTAGTCTGTGATCACGCGCAGTGTCGGCAGCAGAGCTGTTGATCAGGCCACCCGTTAAACTGGGTGTCATTGTGATGAGGCTTAGGCAATGGCAAGGTAGCGATAAACTGGTGGAGTGGGCACGGGATCAAATCCCAGAGCTGTGCAGCAGCAGCAGCAGCAACAGCGTCAGCTATGCCTACATGAGTAAGCCCACAGGAGAGTTTCATTTAGGCTTTTCATTTCAGCAAGGCCATTATGAAAACAGTACTCAAATAGCAAGCATTAGCTAAAGTAGAAGCCGCTGAACCCTTTTGTACAATTGTTTACATGCTTTAACACAGTTGAAGAAGGTAGTCATCACATGTATTATCTTCTTGTTTATTTTTGATGGGTTTATTTAATAGTCATTTGGGAGGGATATGGATATACTGGCATCTGGAATTATCCAGAAAATGCAGAAATAGCTATACTTAGCTTCCTATCTTGCTTGGGATGCTAGAAATCTTCCAAGTATATGTCCAAGCAAACCCAGTCGTCTTCACATGTTTTCTACTTATTATTGTGAATTGTCATATTGAATTACTGATTAAATTTCATACTAGGAGAAATTCCACTGATATCATTATTTTACTCCAGTGACAGGCTAAAAAACTTTTATTCATATAACATATATAAGATTTGAGTATTTATTACGCTACACCCAAGATTTATTTGGCTTCTTAATTTTGGGGGTTCCTTATTTCAGTTGAAGTTCTGGAGGATGTAATTTATCTCAGCTCATGGCTGAGTTATTCCCTTAGTTTTTAGATGAAGAGCCCAAGGACTTCTCATCTCTCTGTGCTCTACTGTGCAGGTAAACATAACCTCAGCATCTGGTAGTGAAAATGGTCAATCTAGCAACATCAGAAAACTCAGCTGACCCAAAATCACTGGCATAGTTATTCATTGAGAAAAATACAAACAAAAATGGTTGAATTGCAACTAGTCCCTCATTCTGTAGACCACAACCCGCTCTCAGCCGTCCAAACCTCACTTACCCAAAACAGGGTGATAGTCCTCCATGTCTGTTAGTTGCACTAATAGTTCCCGTAATTACTCAGGCCCATTCTGTCTCCCCATGACATTCAGTTAAATGAAGATGCACTGCCTGTGAAGAACTGTTACTTTTAAGGTCCCACTCTAACTCCCCTCATCATGCAGTCAGCAGCAGCATGATTACTTTTTTTTTTTCTTGATGCAAAAGCTTCTAATATGGGACTACAGCAGAGATAAAAAGTGACAATAAATCTTCAAAGACAATCACTGTGATTAGCATATGTAGTCCATAAAAGAAGTAAGAACAGTAGTAGTCATTAAATATAGATAGCTTACTCACTGTGTCATCAATAATGTTATTTGTGCATTCCCGAGATTTTTCAGGTGATGATTCATTCATGATTTTATTTACTTTTCTGTGTAATGAAATAGAATGGCAGACGGAAGAGATTTTGGCTGATGCCGCAAACATCTCCTTATTTGCTGAGGTGTCTTTCTCTACTCCCTAGCTCAGAAAATAAAAGTTTAGGGGTCTAGTCCATGTAAAACTCCTGGAGAACCCTGGAAAGTGCTGTGTAAGATTTTGTGGTTGGTACAAAGTGATACTGCTTTGTAGGTACGGCAGATGATTATCCAGTGACAGTAAATTGGTCATTGCCTTTAGTGCTGAGCATGCAGTAAAGGGGATCAACCAGTACAATTTCCTGTTTGTCTGCAACAGCCCAAATAGGTCCAGATTGAGCTGCGAAGTGACTTCAGTACTCTTATCAATGATGTTACACAGCTGGTCCTGGAAGAGGAGAACTGGAAAAAATGCAGAGAAACGTAGCCTGGGTGTACGTCTGGAGAAGTTTTTGCATGACGAATGATTGAATAGCCTTTTTACTCCTCAGTCTGGAAGGGATTTAGTCTGGTTTGATATGATAAAGGTATCTAAGACTATGAAAGATACTTTTGTTCCTTGTCTGTTCTAATGCGAGTCTTACAGGACAACAGATTAAACTGGCAAGTGACAGGTCCAGAACAGACAAAATAAAGCACTTGGGATTGTGAAAAGCTGTGAAACCCTTTCCTTCAGAATGCAGGGATTGATAAATGTTTGCATTGATTTATAGACCAATTGGAGAACTAAACAAAAGAAACACACGGGTTTTTTTACGTGCAAAGACAGTATCTTCAGCTAACAATGCTAGCTAGACCACAAGCAGCTAGGAGGCTGAGAGAGCATATTCTGGGAAATTACCACTGCAGGCTTGCATTGCTTTTAAGTTTTTTGATTGGTTTCCCTTATTGACTACTAGAGGAGACAAGATACTGGGCTGGATATACCATAGGCATGACGCAGTTCAGATTTGTTCAGACTGATTTGACTCAGGATATTCTAATTCCTGCAGTCCTCATAGCACAGCCTGATGCGGTGTTTGGCTGAGCCCACAGCTGTATTTCAGCAGGGTGCAGAGAGGTGCTAATTACTCAGTGCCTGCAAATGTGGGCAGAAACAGTGACCTTCTACCAGGGTATTGAGGCAGACCTTCACTGCTGAATTTACTAAGTTATTAGCACCCCTGATTTGCAAACGATGCTGATATAAATCTCAGTCTCAGGCTTGAGCAATTCAGGTAGCTTTTATAGTGTTTCACTCCTTGTTAGGTGAAAATTATTCTATCTGCACCTTGGGCTTCTTGAGAGTTGCAGTGGTTGGCTGTGTTAGTGGGAGCACCAGAAGGTTTGTTGCTGAGCTCTGGTGGCTGGAGCAGGTAAGCCTTCACTTACTTCTTGGGAAGAAAAGGTCAGCCTGTATTACATGTCTTTTTAAGCTGAAAAGAAGAGAAAGAGCATTTTGCTTTCTCTCTTGAGAAACTGTTGATCTGCAAGTCTAATAGCAATAACTTCTGATTGTATAGAAGAGAGGCCTCCTAGAAGGCTGTGGTTCCTGACAGTATAGGAGTCTGAGCTCCTGCATACAGGGGTCAATCCCTGTAACAAGTTAGAAGGTATGGCAGATAGGGGAAAATCTTCCATGTACACATCTTACTGATGAACAGATATGGTTTCGATTGCCTGTGCTGCTTTGATTTGAGACTTTTGGCGTGCGTTTATTCTCAGACTGACCTGAGTTTTATATGGGCTGAATACTTCACTGTCACCTGCCTTGCATCTCCAGGGGAGTTTTTGCTGTTGCTGGTGGAGGATTCCTCTAGGAAGAGACTTTTCAGATGGAAAAGAATAGAGTAAGGGCTCTAAAGCAAGAGGGAAAAATGATAGGGGAGACCAAAGGACTGGCGGAGACAACTGTTGTCAGGACTTGGAGCTCGCTTTTCTTGAGGCTGATGCTCCGCACATAAGGACATCAGAAGACTGGCATATGTATATAAAAGAAACATGCTAAATGTGGTATAGGTAATATACTAAAGTATGCCTTTATTTCCAGAGATTTCATGAAGTAGTTTTCCTTAGGCTGAGTTTTTAGTACAATTTTTCATGTGTTGTTGAGCTACTCTGAAAACCTAAGGAAATCCTGAGTTATTTTATTTTATGGAATAACTGTGTCCCAGGAGGGGATTCTTTAGGCAAAGTTCTCCAGCCTCTTCCCTGTGTTTTGAATACTGGTTAAATAAGTGAATTTGAGTTGGGAGACTGTCTGCTTGCATAGGCATTGACCGTTGTGTTTTGATCTGTAATACAAGAAAGACTGACTGTGTTGCCATTCTTCCTGGATCACCACATACATTTCTACCTATTGATATGTTTGGGTTTGTGGTTTTTTGGTTTTTTGTGTTTTTTTGGTTTTTTTATGACCAGAATCTTTAGATTTGTGTAGTGTGGTATGATAAAGGGAAATTTGTCTCCAAAAGGAAATTGCACTGATTCTTTTTCTAATGCAACTATTTACAGAAGTGCTAATGTGTTCTAGGAAACATGAAGGCTCAGGTTGTTTGGTTGTTTGTTTTGGTTTTTTTTTTTAAGAAATTATTCTACAGAGTTATCAGATTTTTTTTTTTTCCTCATGTTTTTTGCCTTGTTGCAAGGCAAATTTTTCAAGAACTAGCTTTAGGCTGAGCATAAAGAAGATTTCCTGACAGCAAGTTTTATTAGACTGTGGAATAGTGTCCTAAGGGAGCACAGAGAAACTTTGTCACTTGGGATTTTAAAAGTAGGTTGGGGGTGGGGGGGGTGGCGCAGAGAGCCAATCCAAAACCAAACCTTTAAAATATACCACAGGAGGAAAAAATGTGTTAGTAAAGAGGATGGACTAACTGGCTTGATAAGGCTATCTTTTTATGTCTAGTTTCTATAGATATTTGCACAGAAACATGAGCATTGCTAATTAACTGCTCATCTGCTTCATGTGCTTATGGCTTACCAGCTATAGTCAAATCCCATCTGTCACTTGAGGACAATTAAGTGGGCTGAGAAGCATCGTTTTATGACTGCACCTGGCCATCAGGAGGTACTCCAGATGGACAGCATTGGGAAGCAGGAGACACCTCGAAGAGGAAGGGGGGAGGCTGTCTCTTCAATAGGCAGTTGCAAGTTGTTGTAAATGCATTCATATAAGAAGTTAAAAAAAAAAAATAAATTGTTCTGGGGAGTTACTGGTAATGCATATAAAACCCATACATGTGGTTCCAGTGTCAATGCAAGAGCTTTGCAATTTTCTTCAGACTGCTAAGGTCTTTGTCTCCAATTTTGTGTGAGTTTTGTCACTGTCACTGGAGATGGGCAAAGAGGATTGGGAACTGCAAGAGCTGACCAAAAGCAAACAAATGGCATGAAAGATGTTGGAGATGAGGAAGAGATAATATGCATCCATATTAGCAAGTGAGGCCCAAAGCTAGGAATTAAGTAATGGTGTTGCAGCGTAGGCGTAAGATACCATATCTTGAGTCTGTCTGGGGGACAGTCCCGAGGGCCACCACCTGCATTAAAAAATAATTGTGCCCACTTTTCCATGGTGCAGTCACAGCTCTCGCTTTGTGCATTCTCATCCAGGCAGTTCTTGCTGTCTGCTGCCCGTGGCTTACGATGCAAAGGCCCTTTCATTTGAGTCAGAAAACACATGATAAATAATTAAATTTGTCTCTAAACACAATGTTTTCTCAAAACTCTTCAAGCGGTGTCAGTGGCTCTTCAGAGGCCGTTTTCAAACCTTACAGCAGTATCCTCTGGTAATGAGGTAATGATATTGCCTCAATTATGTGCTGCAAGGGAAGATGAAGACTTAAACTGCCATTCAGCTTTAGAATGACTGCTGCAATTCTAAAAGTATCTGCCCTCCCTTTCTCTTTAAGCAAAATCATCCCATCCCATTTGTCAAGATAATGCCATCCATGGTCAAGAAGGGCCTCTCCTTGCAGTGATAGCTTCCTTCAGAGGGATGAGATTAACCGCCTCGTTTTGTAACACCTGAATCCAGGTAGTTTAATTCGTCTCAGTTCTACCTTTTTGGCTGTCACTTGCCATATCTGTCCATTATGCATGACCAGGAGACTGAAAGGAGCCATCAGCCTTTGTGCTGATAATTCCCAGCAAAGATTTTTTTTTTTATATATAAGTACACACATACATATAAATTTTATATATACGATAATATATATTATATATAATAAATGTTATATGTAAAAAATAAATTTTATGTATATTTTAAAAGCATTACATATATATATGTATGCATTTATATACAAATAGGTGTATGTGGAAAAGAGACTTGCTTCTTAGGAGGACAAAAAAAAAACACAAAAAAAAAACAAAAAAAAAAAAAAACCAAAAAAACCCTGCAATTTTTCCTGGAGGCAGAGATTACAAATCTTGCCTTGGTTACAAACTGCTGTGGGCTCTGGGGTGCCTCCCTGCAGGGCTGCACTGTTTGCAGCCCTGGGCTGGTGCTCCTCGGAGGGGGCGCGGAATCACCAGTACTGGCTGCTCTGTGGCATACGTACCCTGCTGCTGCTTTATTTGTGGGAAGACAGACAAATGCCTGGCTTCTCTGCACAGTTCTTCTTGCAAGGCTGCTTCTTGCACAGTTTCACACGGGTAAAGGTTTCAAATAAATTCATCTTTTTTTTCTTTTTTTTTTTCTTCATAGGGAAGGGGGGCTGCAAGATGGTTGTGAAGAAACGGTAGGAAATATTAAGTCTTGCTAACCATAAGCGTTCAGAAATCATCAACTCTGAACATCAAATGAGATAAGCTTATGTGGCTTAATCTACCTTTTGTAGAGCTGTCTATTTTTAGGCTCCCTTCTCCAGTTTCTGAACCATTATGGGCCACCTTTTAAAAAAAAAAAAAATATAAAAAGGAGCCTTCCTTAACCACAAGACTCCAAGAGCTGGCAAAGTAAAACCAAAACTCCTCCTTTTGAATTTTGCAACAAACACAGAAGTTAGCAACCCTGAGTCCTTATTGTCCGTGCTCCCTGTGCACCTGTTTTAGGGGCTGTTCGATGTTATTTTCTCTTTGTGTATCTCATGCTAAAATGAGACAGTTTCTCAAAACAATGCATGTGAGATTTTATGGGTTTCCTTAGGGGTTTTTTTAGCCTTTTGTTAAAAACAGATTATACAATATAATAGCAGCAGAGGTTGGGGTTTTGTTTATTTTTGTTTTTCAAATACACTCTTTTTTATTATTGCTTAAGTATTCTGAGAACCAGAAACTTGAATCTAAGTGTACCTGTTGGTCCAGAAAAAACAGGAAATAAAATGGATTCTTAGAGAGAGAGAGAAACTGATTTGTTTACCCCTGCTGACCAAGACAAGAAAGATGAAATAAAAGCCAGCAATGCAAGAGGTGGAAAAATAATTTTTAAATACTTTCATTCTTGCCTATGCAAAAGAATTAGTGTAAGGAACATAGGAGAATATTTTAGACTCTTCTCATTTTAAAAGACCTACCTGAACCTACTTTTCACAACCAGAAAAGTCAGATGTAAAATAAATACATAGAAATTTAGGCATGCTCCTTCTAACTTGTGCATCGCTTGTATTTTTCACATTAGTATCAATACGAGCTCTTGGCTTTTGTAAGAGTTCAAAACCTGTAAAAGCTCATGAGAGTTGTTATTAAGATACTTAGTTGGTTTAACTCTCATCACTTAATTTTCTCATAAATTGCTGATGCCCCATGAAAAACTTGGTTGCTGTAGAGAAGCCAGGTTTCCAAATTAAAGCATTCTCTCTCTTTTTTTCTTTTTTTTTTCTTCCCTCCTTCCCCGCAAATTTGAATCAAGCTCTAAGGTCTTTCGTAGCCCTGAATGAGGGATGTTGAGTCATATGTATTTTAACAATATACATATATTTTTTTAATTTTGTTCTCTAATACAGAGATTCTGTCAAGACAAAAATCATACTTTCATGCCTGTATCTGACACAAGCATAGCCGACAGCCTAAGATAAAGTAGTGAATAAGAAGGAAAAATATTCAGATGTATTTTGGCAAACTAGATACTCAGTTTCAAATGACTGTGATTACACTTTTCTTCCTCGTTCCTTTTCTCACTAACGTGATAGCAAGCACACTTCCTTCAAAAAACACGTTTTGAGCCTGTCGGAGATAATAATTTAAGGTCAGATTTTTCAGATGTGCTCAGCATAGTGAATGCAGATGGGGTGCTAAGCTCTTCAGTTTTTGTGTTTGGTTGGTTGTTTTTGTTTGTGTTTTTGTTTTCTTTAATTGATCCTACAGTAGGACTTCTGGGTACAGAATAACTTTGAAAATTCAGCTTCTATGTAAATGCCTCAGGTCTGTGATGCTGGTTCTTAATAACCTTTTGTTATTTTGGAAAAATATCTTGGTTGTGGGATTTTCAGGCATTTTCATGATTGGCCAAATTCTGCTCTCATTGAAATCAGTGAAAATATGTTTAGCTTAAATTGATGCTATCTGATGTTGACCTGAGCCAATCTGCACACTTGGTCCTGCTTGCCATCTTTACTATTCGTTCATAGGTATATGTTCAGGAATAAACCTCATCTGAGCTCACAGAGGACCAAGACTGTGCCTCAGCATGAGTCCAAGCTATGTGTTCCTGTACTGTAGGTGGACCAGGCACACGTGGTACCAAGCAACTTGCATCTTAGCCTGCTAACAGGTATACTAATTTTGGCTTTTGCCTAAACCCACAGCAGACATTTGTGATTTAGATGACTATATTGAGGTTTTCTATGTGCAGTCCTTTAGGACTGGTGAGGAGAAATTCACTTTCATGGTACAGTTCAGCTTAGCTATGGTAAATGAAGAACCTACTATGATAGATACCTTAGTGGGCTTGATGAATCACATCTGAGAACTGTGTAGGTCTTTTGATTCATCCACAAAGGTCACCAGGTGACTAGCTAATACGTGAATATATATACTGTGGGCCCCAAAGCTGAGACCAAAACCACTGCTGCACGTGGTTGTCATGTGGATGGAAAACATAGGCGTCATTCGGTGTCCAAAAGCTCTTCATCTCTATCTTAACTTTGTGTCCTTACCTTATTTTTACACCACTGGCTTCACTTGGGAAAAGTAATGTTAATTGCTTCTGAAATCTTTAACTACAGCTCAGATGCTGTGTAGCTGTATGCTCTGTTATGGCCATTTCCCTTTAAAACTGTCTGGTTTTTTTTCATTGTGAGACAGTTTGTCCCTGGGACTGTTTTAGTACCAGAGACACAGAAATGGAGCAGTGACTAACTGATTCACTCTAAGACATCGTATATTTAGTATTGTATCCATCTGTGGTATGATGATACCCTCCTTTATTTGCTAATGTTCCTTGAACTCTCTAGATGTTAAATTAGGAAACCCTTTGCTTAGGTTTTATTTTATTTTTTGGTGTTGTTGATATCACTATTATTCCTAGACAATGAGCAGAAGGAGATATTTGGTCTGTCTGCTTCGGGATTTTTCTCTCTTCTTATGAGAAGATTTTTATTTTTAACAGATTAACCTAGGATGTAAGAGGCTGGATCCTAGCAGATCAGTGTTTTTGCTTCTGTTACTGTAAGTGGAATATATTTTCCCTTTGACTTATCACAAGCCAGTATAAATCTCTGGGTTTTGTTGTTGTTATTTAGTTTCACACACACACATCTTCTACCTCCTATTTTTTTAGAGCATATGCTGAGGATGCCACCCATAGCAGAGGATCAGATGTAAAGCATCTGTTGCAAATTATCCAAGTGAGAATGATTGATTGATTTTTTCATTTTATTCATTAAACTCTTGATTTGGATTTCAACTTAGACCTCAAATTAATTTTAATAATGATACATGCCAGTACATAGCTGCTATAGAGCTCCTGAAATTCAATAAATCCAACCTTGGTAATAAATTGATATTTAGTCAGTGGTTGACCTTGCATGTTCCTAATAAACCTCCAGGAAACTAATAGGTTAAAACATAAAGAACCCTTCTGAAATGTTCCTCCGGGATTAGGCTTCCAGGGGTGGCTGGCACTGAAGCTTGCAACCTTCCTGCGCTTGAAGGCAGCTGGTTCTGGAACTCCTTGTGCTTCTGAGGTTTGCGGCAATCCTTCTAGGATTGTTTAAATAGGATTTAAAGCCAAGCAGTAAACCAAACTAGCAGTAAAAATTCTCAAATTATGGTGCTAGGCAATCTTCTAAGCTGTACTGCAAATGTAATCGCTTGCACATATGAGTCCTGATTTATTGTTTCTGAAAGAAGCCCTCTACTGTGGTGGTATTTTAGTCAACTTATTTTGCTGTGGCAATAACTGCAATGTACCTAGTTTTCTTCCTCTACATCTGTCAGTATTTACTGCTATTAGGAGTCTATCTCATTCAGTTCAACAAAGTTAGCAAGATAAAAGAGTAGGAAATCCACCTGCGACCATACCATTTGGAGGAAGGGATAAAGGCTCTTTGTGAGCCAACCAAGTGAAATGGGTGGAGTTTTCCTCAGACCAGTTGGGATATTGAATACTTGGCTGGCAAGATATTTTGAGAGATCAAAACTTATTCCTATTGGAAACGTGAAAAAGTCATTTCTCAGCACTTCCATGAAGTGTTTGTGGATGGACCATAAAGGGAGATGCTGATGTGGGATCTCTAGCTATACAAGGCAATCTCAGAAAATAAAAGGTATCAGAACTTTTTGGGAGTGTTCTCATTTGTTTTGATTCTGTGTGAAATTAAAAGTTAGGAATGTGGAACTTTCTCTGCCTTCTGACTTTGTGTCTGTTTTTCCCTTCCCAAAAGGGACGAGGTGATCTGAGACTAGTGTTTTCAATGCTGTATTATGATATTGCAAAGCATGATGAATAAGCAACTGCAATTTGTTTACAGAGTCTTGGCACAGAAAGTCACTAGGACTTTGAAACTCAGCTGAGACCCAGACATTGAATAACAGATCTGTGTAAGCATCTGTAGTGTTGTCGCAAACTATAGCATAAGGAAACAAGAGTCACATTTTTTCATGATATTATGGCTACTCTATATTTCTGGCTTTCTCTTACGCAAACCCCCTGTAGTTAGGAGCTAGTTCACAGTGAAAAGAAAAGATTCCTTGTGGGACTGCTGAAACTGGGGAAAGTACAAAGACTAAAAAAAAAAAAAAAAAAAAAAAAAAAAAAGTTGCAGGCAAACACACAATCTCAGCTACCTGCTGCAGAGCCAGGGCAGCAGGGGCTCTCCTAAAGCACAAAGTCAGCAAAATAAGAGCGCTCTCGGTGCAGGAGGTCTCAGTCTCCACCACCACGGGAGACAAGTGAAGTGATGTAGGCACACAGCCAGGCTTGCTCCCTTACTCTGCTCCTCGACACGAACATGAACAGGGATGGTCATCGTCACCACTGACTCGCAGGGAAGGAAAGGCCTGGGGAGATACGGTCACTAATGCAATATGGTGGTGCCTTTTGCTTCCTACCTGCCTTGCAATGGGTGCCTTACTCTTTTTCTGGTCTTCAGTTTGTTAGTAGCGGAGCCTTCCTTGCTGCTTTGCATTCCACTTTTGCTTTCTGTAACACGTGTCCTCTTTTACATTGTCTTATGCTGCCCTACCTATACCAAGGTAAACAAAGAGTATATCGATTAAAAGTGATTACGTGACAAGCGCAAGACAGACAGAAGAGCCATTGCCTGTTCTAATCTTCTGACTGAGATGGGATTTGAGTTCTGTACAATGTACCACAAAAGACTTCATTCAGTATTTGTAGTTTTATTCTTTGTAGCCAAAAATGGCTGTGACAAAGACAGTTAAATTCTGTGGCTGCTTTTGTCACCTGGATTCATGTTTTGTAACGAGCACCAGGAAAAAAAAAGTCAGTCGTGTTGCAACAGTGTTATATGTCATCCTTTTACAGTACTTACTGGTAAACAAAGACCTTCATTTGAATTGAGGAATTGTGACAAAAAGACACGGAAGAGATTTGCACTGGAGTGTATTTATGACTCATATTTATTCTTTTTTTGGGAACTGAAGTACAGTGGGAGATGTTTCAGGTTAGAATTATGTCTGTATCTAAAATCTTTAATCGGTAATATTTTTTTCTAAAACTACTTAATGTGAAGAGAGAGACATAATTCACAGCCATGACCATTTAAAATAATAAATTCTCTAGGACAGAATGGTCCTTCTCAGTGCATTACACTTGCCCGTTAGCAGCAGTATTGAAAAGGTGTTACTGTAAGTACAGCAGACCTTTGCTTAACTTGCACTGTTCCAGGAGGCTTAACACTGGAGACCTAGAATATAAATTGTTCCATCAGTTTCTGCTTTGAGGAAGGTAACTCATCGTCTCTTAATTTGCTAATGATACGTTGTTGTTTTAGTTTGTCAAGTCATGCAACAGATTGGTTTTGTTTCACAAACAAACAGGAAGAGGAGTACAGGCTCAGAGGACAGATAAAATGTCCTGACTCTCATCTTGAACCTCACTCCAGTAAACCTAAACCTTCAATTATGGCTCAACAATGGTTGAATAAGTATTTCCTTTCCTGGAGTCCCAGTAGGTGTCCCACTTGCTGACAGCAATTCCTGAATCTCACTAGAGCAGATAATTTGAGCTAAAGCATACATTGTCCCCTCACCTGGCGTTCAGAAGGTAAGGAGGTGATAAGTGTTTCCTGAGGTGTTTCTGATACATGGGTTTCCCTGAGGTTGTGAACATCGATTACAGGAGCGCGCTGGAGTCCAGGGAAAAGGCTATTTCTGCTAGATAAACCTCCACAGCGCGATTTCACTGCAGGCCAAAGATTGCCTTCTGTCAGACAGAAGAAATTGTATTAACTTTCAGGGAGGCCCTTGGAGTTAAGGGCCAGGGCAAAAGGCATCGGTTTTAGTAGAGGGCTAGAAACTGTTTTACCCTGCAGAGCAAGGTTTGTGTTTTCAGACATCTTCCTGTTGCTCCCATGTGGAAAGGTGGGATAACTAGACTCGGGTGTTAGGATGTGACAGACCACATTCAAGTCCCTATTCCTCTCGACAGGGAGGAACATGGGCCCCTGTTTCCCACCTTCCGGCTAGACGCTGTCATCTCCTGGCTGCTCTGAAAGTTACTCCTGGTTTCTTCTGCTGCACATGAGCCATTAAAAATAAGCAGATGACCAGGCCAGTGAGAGCGAGTGAGTGAGCATGACTGGCAATGGGGGCATCAGAGATGCAAGAGGTGCTTTTCTAGTATCCCCTCTGAGTCAGAAAGAGCAGGGACCAAGTCTCCTGCCTTGGGGAAATGACAGTTTGAACTACCGTGTAACAAAAGGGCTCTGGTTTTCTGCCCTCTCTGTGGTTTTGAGCAGAAGAAGTGTATATATCTAGTGCTCTGTTTTATGACTAGCCTCTCACAAAAGAAACAAACAGTGTTTCCAGCTATTGAGAGGAATTTTAGCTCATCTGGCTGGTACAGGCAGCTGAAAGCTGTCTATGTGCCCATGAGATGTTAGAGAAAGCAGTTGCAGTATCCTCTTTGAAGTGGCACCTGCCACCTCAAAAAAATAAATAAAAATTACATTTTTGCAAGGACATCAAAATGAACTCAGAAATTATGTAAAAAAAAAAAAAAAATAATCACGTCAGATTTAATTAAATATTCAGGGATACCTCTTCCATCTTCATTTGCTTTTTTGCTTTTTTTTCTTTGTTGGAATTCCGCCACCCCAAAAACTTTCAGTGTGAAAATCTCATTCCAAATCAGAAATACTTTGGGGGAGAAAAACTAACTAACAGAGGGGAAATTAAAATATCAAACCCAGGAGTCTATTATCTATTCAGCTGTAGCTATGCAGTCCCACTGTAGATGTTTGATTGTCATATCCATGCCCCTACGGAAGGAGTCAATCTTTTCTTCTTTTCAGAACTTAAAATTAGACTAATGCTATCAGAAGTTCCAGATTTGGCAAACCTGGGGTCCTAAGTTCTCTTGCAGATCACCATAGATAAGATCTGAAATGATATGTGCTTACATAAGAGAAATGTTTATCCTAGGAGTCATAACCATATCAATTTGGCTTCCTGCTGCGGTGCAGTACTACTTGAAACAAACAAGAGGGTTTGTGGCATAAACTTTAGTTCATAGTGAACAGTAAGGATTAATTTTAAAACCTTTCTTGGGTCCTGTTTTTTTTAAATATCTGAAGCATTTGCCAGGCTTCTCTGCGTTTGTTTAGCCCACTGATAGACATTACGGAATCCTTGGTTCAGCTTTCCTGCCTGATGAGTAGAGATAAATGGATGGGAAATGGGTTAAATATTTTTTATTTTTTTTTTTCAGGCGCTACCAAGCACGCAATTTACCCTAATTGGCTGGAAGATACTTGTTTACAGAAACGACAGGGTCATATTGGGGGTAATTATTTTTGGCTGCCTAGAGCATCTCGGGGAGGGGGAACGTGGCGGGTGTGGAGAAGAAGGAAGAGGAAAAGAAAAAGAAACCAAACAAAACCAACCAACCCACTTCTCAAAAAGAAAAAAAGAATATTATCTTGCTCTGCTCTTGTCTTGGAAAAGCATTTTGCTATTAACTAAAGCAAATGCTGCACAAACTTCCTACGACTAGGGCTTTTATTGTTATTTGACAGATGGATGTGCTTGTTTTTAATGGTCCTGTTTTGCCTTGATTATCTACGTTGTGTCGTTTCTGGCTGAGCACAACCAAGCTAGCGAATATGTTGGTACGTTTCGATGTGGACTACTTGTTGGTAGGAATATGCTTACAACAATAACGTTACAGCTGGAGTTAGCGTATTTTTTTTTTTTTAATGTCTCGACTGAAGCATAGCATTGCTTTCTGGGCCCCATGAATTTACTAATTTCTACAGTCAGCATCCTAGCAAGACAGGAGCTGCTTGCTCCTCATGTCCTCCTAGGGACAAGCGGTGTGAGGGCTTACAGTGGTTGAGTGCCAGCCTCCTGTCATTAACAGGTCCCTCCTACTTGTCACTGCCACCTTCTTAGCAAGAAGGTATGTTTTGTTGTGGTGGTGTTTGGTTTTTTGGGTTTTTTTTTGTTTTTTTTTTGTTTTTTTTTTAAAGGAACTGAGAACAGCCATGGGTTTCTGGATGCAGTTCCTTTGCGTAGAAACGTGGCACCTGTTTATGCCTGTGTGCTGTATTCTGTGCTGTGGGTTTTGCTGTATTAGCCAGCAAAGTTCTCGGGGCTGGCTCTAGGCACAGGCAAAGAGGGTGCTTGCCAGTGAAGCAGGCAGCTGGGGGACCACAAAGCAGCTTGTGATTGTCCATGCTGTTTTGCCTGTGTTTAGAAGCCCAGAAAGCTGAGCTTGAGAGGGGGATTTTGTAAAAGAGGCAGTAGTTACTGCTGAAGAAACACAGCCACCATCTATCTTCCTGGCAAACAGCAAATTTGACCCTCTAGATCTCTATTTCTGTTCCTTATCTTTATTTCATTTGTTTTGATAGCTGGAGTTATGTATCCCAGTTAGAGGCTTAACTTTTCATCCTCAGGGAAGTGAGATTCTCCCTGCCTCCCTCAAAAGCCTTGAGGTGGCCTCATCCACCACTGAACATCTGGGATTCCTCTACCCTGCTTGTATAGCTATGCAGTTTCTGAGCATTATTGGTGCACTGGAGCAAATAATCCACTCACAGAAGATTGAGTGTGTTGTGTTTTTTGGGTGGTTGTGGTTTTTTGGTTTTTTTTTTTCCTCATGCAGCACCCAGCCCCTGTGAAAGCATCTATATTTCTATGTTTCTGTAATATCTGGGGACTGAGGCAGTGCCTTTAGCCTGCTCTGCCTCACCTTTCCTCTCTCTGTGCTGCACAGAAGCAGCCCCACAGTGTATGGGGAAGACATAGGTTTTGCACATAATTCACAAATACTAGCCATTGCATGCACAGTGGAGCTTTTCCATCCAAAGAGTATGAGGGGAAGACTTAATGCCGTGTTAAACGTGAGTGCAGAAATTGGCACAGGTGACTCCGTAATACGAATCCTTCTCCGCAGGAGTGAGCGCAGTGCGCCTCCGAGCAGCGTGAAGGGAGCGATGACAGCAGGCGGGACCCAAAGCACTGCACAGATTTTGGGTCAGTGCTCGAGCCCCTCCAGCCTGGAGCAGAGCAGCTGTTTCACAGTGTCCAAGCACCACTGGACCGGTCAGAGGGAAGAGCTGGTCTCGCAGAAACCTCAGGGCGGAAAAATTGTTCAGCTTTCAGCAATTAAGGCTGTGACACTCAGCAGAGAGCTGTAATTGATACACAGGATCATGTTGTCACTTTGCCTGCTGCCAAAGAAAGTGGTGTGGATCCTCCGCAGTGCCTTTCATTGCATTAGCAGGTGGGCAATATGTGGCCGCAGCTGCTGAGCTCCCGGGCCAGCCTGGCTGCCTGCCACACACCTGCAGGCTGAGCTCTGGGTGCTGGGACTTGATTTCAGTGGGCGGGTTTTTTTTCCTCATTCTGGGGTATGTTAACGTTGCATCCTGCCATACCTCTGACCGGTAGCTCTGCCGTGGTGTTTTTGTGAGGAATCTCCTCAGAACATCATGTGGATGTCTCTGGGCAAATAGCTTTTCACTTTCAAATGTCATTAGCGTATCTGAAATGATCTGTACAGTGCATGATCATTACCGCTTGTTAAACGAGTGGGCTGTGCTTAGTCCCAAACACAGGTGTCCATATCGTGTAGTCTTTCACCACACCTGGTAGACTGCCATTTCTCCAGACAGTTCAGCATGACAGACAGATCAAATAGCTCTCCTTCGACAGTCTCTGAAGCTCACCCTGTGTCTCTTTAGGGTATTCCTTTGATGGGAAATCCAGGCTCCAACCTTAAATTATCTGTTTTATAATTTTATTTTTTTTCAAGACTCCTGTGGCTGATGTTGGTGGAATATTATTTCTTTTTTTCATTGCTGGCAAGAAAAACTGAGTAATTACAGTTGGGACTGAGCAAGTCCCAAGAGCATAATAGTGTGCTTCACTTTCACGGTTGCTGCTCTCGGGTGTGTACGCACATAGAGCAGCTGCGTGTACCTCTAATGTAGTGGTGACCACGGACGTTACTGGAATTACTTCTCCTATGGGTGTGTAAGTAGACTGGAGTGAAAAACTTACTAGCTCAGATCTTATTCCTGAGTTCAAGTCAGTAGCCCACAATACCATAGCTTTAGAAATAAGGGTCCTGTTTACAATGGTACAGTTTTTCTTTGCTTTAAACATGAAAACTCATGAACACTCCCATCCTGCTAAGTACTGATTTCCCACAGAGGTTGTGGTGTCTCCACCCTTGGAGATGTTCAAAAGCTGTCTGGACATGGTCCTGGACAGCCTGCTGTAGATGGCCCTGCTTGAGCAAAGGAGTTGGACCAGATGACCTCCAGAGGTCCCTTTCAACCTCAGCCATTCTATGATCTCAGTTCTTGTCCCTCTTCCCTTTTACATATTGAATGATTTTTTCCAGGGCAGAGAAAATGATAGGAGAGAAAGAGGAATGAGAAAGAATGGTAAGAGAAGCATTTACGAACCTTGACATGGGATAGAGAGACATGAGATGACACGAAGCTAAGTGGGAGTGTTGATCTGCATGAGGATAGGGAGACTCTACAGAGAGACTTGGATAGATTGGACCGATGGGCCAACGCTAATGGAATGAGCTTCAACAAGGCCAAGTACCAGGTCCTGCACTTGGGCCACAACAACCCCATGCATCGCTACAGGCTTGGGGAAGTGTGGCTGGAGAGCTGCCTGGCAGAAAAGGACCTGGGGGTTCTAATAGACAAGCGTCTGAACATGAGCCAGCAGTGTGCCCAGGTGGCCAAGAAAGCCAATGGCATCCTGGCTTGTATTAGAAACAGTGTGACCAGCAGAAGTAGCGAGGTGATTGTCCCCCTGTACTCAACACTGGTGAGGCCACACCTTGAGTATTGTGTCCAGTTCTGGGCACCTCAACAGGAGAGAGATATCGAGGTGCTGGAGTGAGTGCAGAGGAGGGCAACGAAGATGGTGAAGGGCCTGCAGAATAAATCTTACAAGGAGCGATTGAGGGAGCTGGGACTGTTTAGTTTGAGGAAGAGGAGGCTGAGGGGAGACCTCATCACTCTCTACAACTACTTGAAAGGACATTGTAGAGAGGTTGGTGTTGGTCTCTTCTCACAGGTAATTAGTGATAGAACAAGAGGGAATGGGTTCAAGCTGCAGCAGGGTAGGTTTAGGCTGGACATTAGGAAAAAATTCTTCACAGAACGAGTGGTCAGACACTGGAATAGGCTGCCCAGGGAGGTGGTGGAGTCACCATCCTTGGATGTGTTTAAGAGTCGTTTAGATGTGGCGTTAGGGGATATGGTGTAAGGGAGAACTTTGTAGAGTGGAGTTGGTGGTTGGACTCGATGATCCCAAGGGTCTTTTCCAACCTAAATGATTCTATGATTCTATGAGGGCATGCCTGAAATGTTAGGGAACAGGAGGTCGTTGAAAAAGAAATCTGTAAATGCAGAGCAGAGGAATGCCAAGGACTGGCCACAGATGCAGCAGTAAGCTCAGTCCAGAGAAGCTAATATGCATACAGTGCTCTGTGTGTGAACATTATTTGCTTGCATGGGGACCTAGGACTGGAAGGAACCTCTTAGATGTTGAATCTTGTTCCTTTTTGACACACAGCTCTTGTATGGAGCAGTGCTGTAACAAGAGGTACCTAAGTTCCCTGACAATTCTTGCCATTGAAGTGACTTTTTTTCTAGGACTGGGTCGTTTGGCAGTGTGGTGTCTTGCTGCTCCAGGGAGCTCATTCCGTCATGATCCTGGGGGCTGCATGGAGAATATCAGCCTCCTACACTGTCAGTCCAGCCAGATGATGAACGCAAACTGAAGAAAGGAAATCTATGTCCTTATACCCTATAAAATATCAAAAGAAGCTGTAAGAGGACAGGAAGCATTCTGTGTTCATCACCTTGACATGACCAGGAAAGCTGCCTTTTTCCTTTGTTTTTCATTTTTCTTCATCCCTGCCCCATGCTAATGTCATTATGTCTTTGCTTTGTGGGACCTGGGGGGGAGTCGCTGATGCCATCATTATGGGAAAAGTCCCTCTGTACCACAGAACAGATTGAGTCTGTGCCTTTTCCATATTTTTTTTTTTAATTGAGGAGTTCTGTCTGTTCAGTCATCCTGCCCGGTGATAAGTGACAGGTACCATTCCTCTGAAGAGAGATTACATTGAAGTGTGAGCACAAAAGTCTTTTTAGCAGGCTTTTATATTAATGATAGCTAGCTGTATTAATACTTAATTCTCCATATTGTTTTTTAAATCTCCATCGAAGAAAAATATAAAACAGTGATGATGTTGTGGCCACTTGGAGTTTAATCAGAACGTTTACTGTATTGTTTATTTGTCCTTACTAGCGGTAACTTTCTTCATTTCCAGGCTATTGTTCCTGAGACTATTGTCTTTCAAAGAGTCAAGAGTGTCCTCAAAGAGTCAAGGGTGTCCTGTCCTCTTTCATTGTTGTCTTTCTAGTGCCTCTCTTGGTTTGTTGATAGTAGTTGTGTCTGAATACAGGCCTAATGTACCCCAGTCCTGCACTGCAATCCCAACTGCTGTCTTCTCCCCATCCTCCTAGCATTTGTAATGCACATCTCACCTACACTGCAGCAATACTTTGAATTTTCCTGTTTTGCTAGTCACCCGTTGTGCTTTCCATCAGGTCACAAATCCTTAAAACTAAATCTTCTTCCCTAGCTGATTCTGTATGTCTCCTTTTCACAGTATTTCTAATTTTAAACTTCATCAATACCCCTTAGTCTAAACCTGAAGTATCCCATGAGATCTGACTTCTGTTTCCTGGGAAAGTGTCCTCTGAAGTAGCCTCAGAGTGTCCACTGAAGTTTCTAAAGCAAAAGAAGTTTATCAGGGCTCTATAATATCCAGAGAAACCTGATGTGTTTCCCAGAGTTGCTCCAATGTTCTGTGCAGTATTTACCAAACGTTGTACTGTGTTTTCCCTGTGGCATTCACATAATATTGTTTCAGTAATTGAAAGTCACAGAAATTGGAGCGTTATCATTTAATAACCTTCCTATTTGCTGTTTGTTCGGATGACTATGATCTGGTTAAAAATGTTATGCAAATATCTTTATAAACAAAAAGTAATTAGTCTGTGGAAGGAGGAAGGTCAGAGCAGGAATATATGCAAAATAAGAGAGAAAAATAATATATCTTAGACTTGATTTCAGAAAATTCTTATCATTCCCAATTTTATGTGAAAATAGTGCATGTGCTTACTTCTTAGCAGCTATGAAATTCTTGCTTTCTTGTAAAGTGTTAACACAGGGTATTTTGGCTGGCGTCAAGTGAGAGAGGCTAAATATCCAACTAATCTCTTATTAAGGTACTTTATTCTCACTTGTCAGAAAGATGGTCCCTTCTGTCTTTTATGTCTGTGATCTAAGATCTAGTTCTCCACTACAGATTATGGTTGGGTTTTTGAAGTGACGAAATAAAATTCAGCAGCAGAAATGGGGGAAAAAAGGCAACTCTCGGGCTACTTCAGGGAGGGGGAGGGCAAGGGCACCTGTTTGCATCTCAGTTTGAGCATTCTGCTCCGAGCCGCTGCGTATTTCATGAGGCTATGAAGTTGTGTGTTATCTGCAGAGGTATCTTAGCGTGAATGCTTGAGCACTTGATAAAGACCTGGTGGTTTGATCAGTCTGTAAGAGATCAAATTATTTTTTTTGTTTTAATTTACTTTCAGGAAGAGGAAACAAGGCATAATTTCACATGTTTTGGGGTAATTAAAGCTGCTATCAGTGGAAATTTGGGGTGTGGTGGCTGGGGGAATTCAGTACTAGGAAAGAAAGTCTTGGAGGTTTCAGTCCAACATAACCGTTTTAATTTATTTTTTTTTATAGAGGAACATGACAGTAGATCAACTAACCCCGCATAAAGGAGCATGTACTCTTGGCCTCTGTTGACAATATAGGACTCCAGTTGTTTAGGAGGGAAGCCAAACACACTGCTCTAAATTGCAATGCAGCAGGTGCACAAATATCCTAACAAAACAGTTCGGGACGATTGCATTTCCCTCCCCTCCTCGGGTGATTAATTGAATGCTGGTCAGTGAGCCACAAAGTCTGTATCTGCACCGGGCTGTTCTCTCATTGCTGTTTTTCACAAGATCCATAAATCCATGGACTTTTCCTTATGACATTCAGATCTAGCTGACTGTCCTGACTTTATAGATTTGAATAGCTTTACTCACTGCTGTTCAGAGAAGTCTCTAAATCAACGTGTAAGGCAGACTTTAAAAAGGAAGAACATGACTTCTGTCCCCAACCATCTCCTCCCTCCCAGGGCACTTGGTACAAATTTTATTGGAAATTGCTCCTGGCAGTATGTGCCACTTATTTCCCTTTAATCCTGTTTTCATCTCACCTCATAATGATTTCAGGAATGTTTTTAGTTTCCGAAGCCAAGGAAGCAGTTTCTTCTAGGCGGCAATTGCATTTGCTGTTAAATAAAAAGAAATACATTCTTCTGGATAAGCTCTATAAAGATGTTTGTACAATCTGTACCGTACACTTGGAAACTGCCGCAACAAGACATGTACCATACGGTGCATGTGGCATACCCTTACCTTGAGTGTTTCCTTAGTCAGGCTGGCATGGTTGGTAATGAACTCATTTTTTAATAAGGAGAAATATGGGTGATTTTTTTGAGGGGTAGGGGGGAGGAGGAGGTTCTGTACACGCAAGAAGAACAGGTCAAAGAAATGCTGTTTTGCCTCACCTCAGCCAGTTCTCTCATAAGCTTTAAGCATATAAAGATCAGGAACTTTGTTAGGAAAAAAGTAATCTGAGAGAGGGTTAAGTCTAATATGATGACGTGACAGGAGTATAGAATTTATGTAAGAATGGTTTGAGGTCCTCCTTCCCCCTGGCAAAAGCATAGCCCATAAATATGTTGGAAAATATGCATAATAGGGAGGTGAAATGCAATGATCAGCTGGCTTTTACTGGGTGAGAAGAGAATGGGAGACATAGTATCCTTGTGAAACACTTCTGCATGTTGTACTCGTCTTCTTGGAAGCCACCTCAGTGTAAAACCATGAGAGCGTGATAGAGAGAAGTCAAAATTAAAATTTCCTGTACCTGTGTGCTCCTGAAAACCAGAGGCAGAGGGGAAAAATCGTTTTAGACCATCACTGCTCTTGGGCAAAGGGGTTTTAGCATGTCACCACACTTGCCTGATGTGTCCTAAATAGAAATAGCCTGTTCAGGGAAATTGCTGACCTGCACGGCCAAGCTGATGCAAAACACTGTTCTAGGCTCCCTACTACCAGATGTACTGCTCGTGGTGTGTAACCTGATAAAGGATGCAGTTTCTGAAATAAGCAAGTAGTAGACCACCTGAGCCTAAGAAAGCTTGAGGTGTTTTTTTTCGCTATGTCTCACGGAGATGTTTTGTTTATATACATTTATTAAAGATGAAGTCCATCAAAAACGGCATGCTGCTGCCACTTAGGACTGTGGAAAAAATCAGCATGGATCTCATGCACTGCATTCATAATAATGAATGACATTGGCCATCCCTCTAAACTAGAAGGTAAACTGACATAATGCTTTGCAAACTTCTTGATGTTGGTCTAGATTTTCTTCTCATAATGAAAATAACACTATATTCTATACCTGCAACAACATAGTATCTCCATAGGCAGCTGTTGAGTCCCGTTGGGCTTTCCCATTTTCCTGATAGGCAAGTGTTTGTTCCAATCCTTTTGCAATCAGATTCCTGAAGAGAAGCAAAAAGAAAGCAAGGAACAGACAGAATCTTATCTCCAAACCTTTGTCACCCTTTTCCCCTTATTTATCATTGTTGTTGTTGGGTATGCAGACTGAGGTGCATGCCAGCCAAGAATACTGCTCTACTGCTTGTTCTCAAAATTACGCTTGTTTGCTATTGCCAAGTCCATTGTAGAAGTTAATCTAAGAAGCCTGAAGCTCCTTGCAGTGTCTGTTTTGGCTTTGGTTCTGGAAAAAGATATGGGATTTGTGTGCTGGTAGCTGGTTTGCTAAAATATGTTGTTGGTAGAGACTCGGTTTGGAGAATCTCCAAAGGCTTGTAGATTTAATTTGGAGAAGCATCTGTTGACTTGGGTTTTCAAGGTCTGTGGTTGACAGCAACCTCAATCACAGCACAGTCAGGCATATTAGAAATGAATGTCCATGACGCATTGTCTCAGGCAGAAGTCTAGAATCTGGTTAGAAGGCTTTTGAGTTTACATTTTCATAGTAGTCTATTCTGATGTCCTAGCATAGGATGAATCATAAGACCAAAAGAATTATGTTGATCGTAAATAAAGGGAACATACCTTGTCAAGAGCCAAAATATGACCTTTTTCTACAGGCTATAAGTGCTACAAATCCTGTACAGAATTTTCCATCAAGGACCATGACACTAACCTGAGAAGAAGGTGGGTGGATTGTGGAAAACAGAGGCATATTTGGGGCTGAAACTGCCACTGCATATAGGGTCAGTTGCGTGAAAAGTATGGGGAAATAGCAGCAACCACCTGTTCATATAGTGAATAAAACCAGCCTAGAGTGCGATTGTAGTTACGCGATGAATATTGTCAGTGCTGCCTTCCCAAGAGCTCACAACTGAAGGGACTCCTAGTTAGAACTGCTTCTGCCATGAGAGTTGTGATGAGTTGTTTTGGAAAGCAAATAGAGCAAGGGACTTCCCTGCTGATGATTCTTGCTGCAAGAGGATTCAAAGCCCCAGGCTCCTTCCTTAAATGCAAACGGTCCTGTTACTCCCTAGATTTTAGGGATATCCTTTATGTTGAATCTTGGATTCTCACTTTGATTACTTAAGGAGAAAGTATGCACAGAAAATGGAAAAAAAGACTGCATCCTTCTTGTGGTCCACTCTTACTGTTTTACCTAAAAATACCTCAAGGAGGATTCATGCCAAAATAAATATGTATTGTATTAAAGGGCAAAAACCATAATTGTTAATTTTATGAGTTTGAAGACAGGCATCAAGAACAGAGCATTTGATTATTAGACAAACAAAAGCTGAATTTTCTAAGCTTAAATTGACTTTTTTATGAAAAATAGATTTATATTGCAATGACCGTTAAGAAATAGTCAATTATCTGTGAGGTATCACTAATCTTATTAAAGTCCAGGCAAACATGAATTCTTGAAATTATCATTATCTGAAGTCTCCAAAAGTTCACAAGCGTTTCTTACTGCATGTTTTTTGTGGTGTGCTGGGAAAGGAAAGCATGCCTGAGCCAAAAAAAAAAATATCTTTGCACATCATAATCACAAAAAATAATAATTGCACATATGTATGTGTATATATATATATATATGCATGCTCAGTTTAGAAGTCAATAAACGCTTGCCCATTTCTCTGCACAGAATCAGGCTTTAATTCTCCACTCTTTTTTTTTTTTTCTCATCACTTATCAATCTGCAAACGGGAACTTAAAATGCTATTATATCGATTTGGCAATAGCATTAATTTGCACTGGTGGTGTTAAGCAAAGGAGAATCAGAACCTGAAACTTTGTAGCGTGTCAGTTCAGAAAATTATCAGACAGGAATATGTGTCCTTCTGCTCCTGTGTGGAAGTGGACTTGAATTACAAATCCCAACCTGTATTTACACTGTGGATAGCTATCTTACTTCCTGGGATGCACAAACCTAGTTCAAGGTCAAGGATCATTTCACTCTGAGGTGCGAATGAAAGTAATTTCGCCACTAGTAAAATAGCTAGTCAGGGGCCACCAGAGGGAGAGAGAGATGATTCAAACCCATGTTTCCTCAAGAATACTTTGCGGGACAGACAAAAGACAATAATAAACCTTTGGGGCTTGTGCCATGGCCTCCTTGTCCAAGAGTTTCAGAATATATTCTTTTCCTGGTATATGAATATCGAAGCTCTTGGGGAAAGGGCTTTCAAACAGAATATCAAATGTTGTACCTACGAGACCGATCCTAAAGACTTTTCACAATATCCTACCTTCCAATAGGAGCCTTAATGTAAATAAGACATTGATCTCATTTGAAAGCCAAATACCCCATGAAACTAGATTGGTGCTTTTCATTGTAAAATTCCAGATAGGGACAATATGCAGTTTCCACAGAGATTTTCCTTTTGGGTTTTCAAACCGTGGTAGCTTTGAGGAGGCTTTTGTTATGAAAAATATCCAGCTCTGTGGATGGATAAAGGTGTACAAGTTCTTTTTCTGCTTGAGGTGAAGAAAAGTGTTTGCTTTTGTACCTCTTTCCAAAATCAATTTGACCACAAGGTTTACCAAAGTGTATGCTTACCCGCGGTTCAATGCAGAAAGCCTTAAAGACACTTTACTACCTTGTAATTGGTCTTACACGTATAAGCCTAAATCTTCCTTGGTGTTCTGAGCTGTTGTAAGTGGAAATCATCTCTGTTACATAGACATGGGTTTAGGTGAAAAATGATTGGATTTACTAGGAAATCTGTTTAAGATGCTGTGTTTCTCTGGACAGCCTCTGGACCTGAGCATACCCGCTACTTCTCATGTTGTGTTACACCAGGAAAGGATGAGCTTGAGAACAGCGTCTTAGTTGCTGCTTCCAAAACTGTGATTATCAGCTTATTGTTGCTGCTGTTTCATCCTTTTAACACACACTGTTTTGTATGTACATATTTATTTTGTATTCCTAATAAAAGCTTACTACAGCTGAAAGCTAGATCTAAAAGCAGGTGGGCTGAACCCTACCATAATCTGAGTCTTAATTTTTAGTGTTACCTGGTCACCCTCTTTTGTGACAAGTTTCCATCAACAGTCTGAACTCCTTCTGAACTGTATTCCACTGTTACAAATGTATATTGAACTACGTACTCTTCACTCATCCCTAGAAGACAATAGACTATGCTAGAATCTCATTTGTTGTTTAAAAAAAAAAAAAATTAGAAAAAATAAAATTCTTAACCTTTATAGTTGTGAGTGGAAGGTTAGGGATTTGATTCCTTTCCCCACAGCTCAAAACCCAGAAAGAACATAATAAAGCATCTTGGCATAATACCAATTTTGAATTTTCTACCTTTCTGTTTGCTCAATTTATAATTATTTTTTCTTTTGTATTTTTTGAGTTGACATTCAGAACCCTGAATTACAAAGATCTTATTTTAGACTTCCTGAAACAAAATTCCATAATAGCTTGAGAAGGTTTTTGGTTGAGTAAAAATTCAGGGGACCCTTCATTAAAATTGTAGCCTCAGCATTTTATCCCCACTTTGAACAGATATTAACTTAATTTTTCCCAAACTAATGTGAAGACAGTTCTGTGTCTGAGTGAGGACCTCAGGATCTGAGTGGAACAGAGAATATGGACCCACAGTATAATTCCCTTGTGGCTTCTAAGGATCCATGTTACTCTATCCTGCAGCCACTCAAATCTTTGAAGCCAGGAAACATTGGTTGATTGGTGATGATCAGGAGCAGAACAAGCTGTGATAACCTGAAATCACGTAAAAAGTGAACACTCTTTTTGGCTTGTCCAGGGTTCACAGGAACATCTATTTCCCCTTCTCGCCTCATCCATCTTGTACCAAAAGTCTCCACTGTGGGTAGCTCACCCAGTATCTGGAGTGGAGAAGTGGAGGAGGTATATTCCAACTGTCACCAACGAGGGCCTTGGTGAAGTGCCAGCTTCATACAAATAACAACAACAGCCACAAGACACATGTTTCTTGGGCAGAGTGGAGTCTTAACACCATATGGTTGTCAGTGTTTACAAATGAGGTGTTAATAAGTTGTCAGTTACTTACAGAAATGAAGGGAAATGGAGTGGATGAGGGAGGAGGAGTGACCTTGAGTTAATGGAGACCATTAGGACACACTACGCAATGAATAATCCCATAGTTAATAACAACCTTGTTCTCATCCATATCCCATTTCAAGTGTACCTTCTTTTATTACATCAATGATCAAGTAGTTGCTGCATATGGCTGGAGGCAAGGAATTAAAAGGTATAAAGAACACACACTAATTGAAATCCAACTGCGAATGCCTGGCCTCTGTGATTAAACCTTTTATCACATGGATTGTCCCACCACAGGTGCATTCATACTACTGAGAAAGCTACTTAGCTTTTTTTTTTTTTTTAAAAAAAAGGACATGTCCAAACTGTATTGTCTAAGAATTTCTTTGACAGTAACAGGGCAAGTAGTGTGGATTTAACAAACGCTTTCTTGTGTATATGTAAAATCCTCCTTTAGTCTCTTCCGTTCAGATGCTGGTGGCAAGCGCTTTGAGTACATCAACGCTGCAAAGAAAGAGTGAGCATGAGAGCTGGCATTAAGTACACTGAGGGTCAGCTGCCCTAGGGTTTTTCATTCCTGTTACAGCTCATTAACGTGGTTCTTAGAATTTCTTAAAAAAAAAAAAAAAAAAAAAAAAAATTCTGTTGGGTGGGGCTGGAGCTGACTTAGATCAGCTTCTGTCCTGCCTGCCTAGGGTTGCCTAAGTACACAGGCATAATGCTGGGTTTCTCCAGGCTCCCTGCCTCTGGCAAACTTCAGCGCACAGGCTTGCGGAGCGGGCTGCTGAGCTAGAAGTGGGACTCCTAGGGGGATTTAGCTGGGAGAGTAGGTCAACATTTGCCTGACAATAGGGGCACTGCTGGTGTCATCCTTTACACAATGTACAGCAGAGTGGAACCTTGATTACCGCGATGAAAACTGGAAAGATAGTGGTGATATTTATTATAGATCACTTGATGTTTAGACTGCCTGCAATGACGATGAATGAATGTTTTCTGGGACGCGGGGAGAAGAGTGCCTGTTGGTAAGACTCAAATTTAGCAGTTTGGTTTGTCTATAACTCCATCTGGAAAGGATTTTCCAAGCATTATCCAAGGCTTAACACCTCTGTGATGCGATAACCAGAGTGAAAAAACATTGTTCTTGACAGCAGCATCCAAGTATTTTTCCAATGTGATGGACTTCTCTTAAAAAGTGAGTGTTGTTATGAACTAGATGCTTGGTATTCCCCAAAGATGATTACATGGAAGAAAATCTCTGTGTCCAAGCGATACAAAAAAGCTGATGGCTGCGGAGAATGCAGGAAAAGAACCCTAAACCAAGCTCACAGTGCTGTGTTAGCAGTGAATAACCCTGATAATGTATTTTAAATTACTCAGTGAAAGATATTTGGCTTCTCTCAAGGAGATTTATCAGCTAAGACAAGCCTTTGTGGAATGTTTTTGAACCTAAACTATATGACAGAGGGTAGTAAATACAACCCACCAAAAGGAGAGAAGGGCTCTGGGAGCTGTTAGAAATATAAATTATTTGGTTTTACTGCAGCATTCAGCTGGAAGGCTCTTCCTTGATTTAAACAGATGCTTTGTTTTCCCCTTGCTGTCCACCATGTTTGCACTTGTCCTGCCAAACGTCCAAATGCGGTTAAGCCAGGTAAATCAAACAATTGGTTTGGGCTGCTTTTAACCAACCTGGTCATATTTCTAGTGCTGCAGTAAATGTGCCAAATGAGTATGGCACTCTGTAGAATTCTGGATTGGAAATCCAGCTGAGAAATCTTACTTGAGGGCAACAAATGCTGTAAAAAGGAGAAGCTCGAAACTGGTAGCACTAGTTCTTCATCTACTGGAGGTGACAAGCACCACAAAAGCTCAAAAGCTGTTTTATCCTCGATGTAGCAGATGTAGCACCTGAGGTTTTGATCCTAAACTGTTAGGGCTTTCTTAAGTCTTACATATTTTTTTATCATATTTAAGTTGCTATAAAGGACTATGTGTTCCACGAAGAAAGTCCTTGGCCTTTGAAAGCAGAGAATTCAATAGACTAAACTATAGAAAGAAATAGATTAGGTTTTTACACCACATTCTTCTTGCAGAGAGGATTCCCCAAAGCCCTTCTCAAATCAGCAGGTTCTATCCCAGGCAAGGACACGATGAGGGCTCAGCCCGTTGCAATTCTTACACCAGGATTTCCTCTCATGTATCTCTATCAGCTTCCCTGAGACTGCTTTTGATTTGAAGCAGGGTAGGAGAAAGCAGAATCCTGCAGGGGCTGTGCAGGCAAAAGGAACTGCTCTGATGTACTCTACAGTGGTTCATACGCTGCTGGGAACGTATAAAAGCTGTTTTATTGGCAAGGGAGATGTTGGCCAAG
This sequence comes from Larus michahellis, assembly GCF_964199755.1. Taxonomy (NCBI): domain Eukaryota; kingdom Metazoa; phylum Chordata; class Aves; order Charadriiformes; family Laridae; genus Larus; species Larus michahellis. Next base: position 37,011,076 of record NC_133898.1, read on the forward strand.
GCACCATGGTTATACAGTAGTGCCATGGGACCATTAGGTTCCACAAGAGCAGGCGCTGTGCATTTTGAATTACTGTTGCCTCTAAAGCATAATGCTGCCAACGGTGCTGTATCTCCACACAGTGGTTGTCATTCAGCACTCGGACTTTGCCAGCTGTTCTGACGTTCCACTGCAAATCAGTGTCTCCTCTGTATTTCATAATATCGGATCCTAATGGTTCAATGCCATGCTGATACAAATGAGAGACTTTGTCTTTTAAAAAGCTTGGTAAACATGAGAATATATACATTGCGAGGAATGATCCTGTCTGTGTTGCTGAGCCCTGGACTGCTCAGGAAACTACACATGTCCTTTCTGCTTTGGGTCCCTTTTAATAACTCTGAAATAGTTCAGCTTCCCTGGAACTTTCTATCTTTGTGCCCATCGGTACATACAGGGTTAAAGGTAAAAAAGGAAAAGCTATGGTACATGTTATACTGAAAAGGAAATGATTTCATCTTCTTAGACTTATGGACAGCATATCAGATTTATTGAAGAAGGTAAAAAAAAATAAGAGACCCAAACAAAAAATCCCAAAACACTAAACCAAACAAACCCCCCCAAAACCAACCCTGTTGGTTTTATCAAACATGACATCTTACAGGCCAGAGGCTGTAGTACACCTTCAGTCTAAGTTGGAGTGAAGACTTACTAGAAGGTTTGATATCTGTTTACATCAGGGTAAGAATAAATCAGGACAATGTACAAAGATGGGTTATGACCCAAAGGAGTCATTGTATGCTGCAGTCTTCTTGAGTCTCACTAACCTACAGGATTTCAGTCTGTTCAGGCCCATCTACTGTACAAGCCCAAGTTGTCTTGTGACAAGGTCCTCCTGTCCTTGACGGAAGCATAGTATTCTTGAGTCTTCAAAACATGCTGGAAACCCCTCATTCTCAAGCGCAGTAACAAGCTGTGATGCATTAGGTGTCGTAAAGGTTCACATGAGTCCCCTCGAACATGGGGAACTGTATCTTGGTAAAGGAGTGTTGTTAACAGAAACAAAGTCTCTGCTTTGAAGATGATCCAACTTATTGTCTCTCTTTGCGTAGCGGTGACCAGCATCTTGTGGCACTGTACACTCCATTGTCATAATACTACCTGCAAAATCAATTTTGTGTTTGTGTGTATGGAGTAGTGCCAAACTAACTCGATTTTAGAGTGCCAGTCATGTTGAGAAACAAAAGAACAAATGGAATGAGATTTTAAGCACGCTTCAACAACAGACGCTAATTATTATCATTTACTTCCTTCAAAACTGCACCCAAATCCTAGGTGAATTTTGTAATGTTAGATTTAACTTCAGCATTGTCAGTAAAAATTTGATACAATCTTACTTGAACTTATCATCTAGGGGTGAGACCAATGGGGGAAATGAAGGAGAGAGAATGGATATAAATTCCTGGGCTTTTCATCAAAATAAATTACTCTCCTTCCCCTGCCGCGGTTGCTGTTGAAAACATGGCTACCTTACATATGTAGATTAGGTCTTGTCAAGACTAGAAAGTTTTGATTTTTAACTGTGCTGATATCATTAAACTGGCAAACAACCGTAGCGTGAATACAGTTATTACCGATGTAAAAGTGCTTATGTCAGTGTATCTTATTCCAGTTCAGCAGGAGAAATAAGTTACACCCTCATAAATCACCTGATGGTATTCAGACTATACTTGCACTAGGGCTTTCATTGCAGCACTTCACTGGCAGTCAGGCTCATGAGCTCCCTTTCTGCCCTGACAGTGAATCGGGATGTGCCAGTAGGCACAGCATTACGCTTGCCTGTGTTTCAGTTTTCCTTGAGTAAGCAAAAGGTAATTATGAGATCCTGTCAGAAAAAAGTAGGAGTTTTCTCCTCTTGGAAAGTATAAAATCCTTTCGACCTCAAAAAGTAAACATGCAAAATGTCAGCTAAAAAGCTACCCAAACATTTAAATTCGGAAGCCTTCCTCTGTATCTCTTCAGAGATGCTTAGGTCATTCCTGTTTCCAACACGCTCCTAACATCTTCTGTGAGACTCACCTTTCAACAACCAGTCCTTCGTCTTGCAGGCATGTTATAACTCATCACTGATGTCCTTGTCAAAGTGCAGAGGAGCCAGGTGGTGAAGGCAGCTCGTAAAGGAGGACTTTTAGTGCCTGGAAAGCCAATGGAGGTACTTACATGTGAAAAATGGGAGAAGGTAGATATTTGCCGTTCGTAACTTTTTTACAAAACCATTGGGTTCTTGTTCTCGATAAAAATTTTCACAAGTAAAAGGCACCTTGAGGGTGGGGGGAGGAAATAAAAATCCCCCAAACACGCTCTTTCTTTGGTTGAAGGACGTATTTCCCTTTCTTCTTCAAAAGAAACAGATTATAGGAGAAAAGGCACTGATGAGCCTGACATCCTTCTTTTGTCAAGAAGGGTGGAATTAAAAAAAATAAAATCACCATTTAGGATTTAAGTAGTGTGTCCTGAGCAGTGACTGAGACCATTCCCCTCTTACAGCAGAATATCTATGCACTTTTATTACAGTGCTTTTCACCACAATAACTAAGATGAACATGTAAAGACTGAGCTTCAGGGAGTCATTACAAGAGGCTGATGAAGCATTTGTTTTAAAAGCAAAGCATGTTAAACATTACTAGAAATTAACACAGTTACAAAGTATAAATCCAGATGACTCAGACATCAGACTTCCACTACCCTTGATTCTGAGGTTTTACATGGTTCAATGACAAAAACAATTGTATTGTAAGGTGCTGACAAAAGAGATCGCAGAGAGAAAGCTCTGGCCACAACTGAAGTTCAGATTTCATGCCACACCAGGCTGTTTTCAGACCGTCCTCGTTTGATGTAAAACAGAACCAGTTTTCTGTTCAGTAACTATAATTTTGAGCTAAACCTCTTCTAACTAACTGAACTCTCTGAAATTAACAGCATACTTTTTCCAACAGTGCCTTAATGCCAAGGGTCATACCTGTGGGGAGAAGCAGACAGGACAGGTGACCCAAAACTGACCAACTGGGTATTCCATCCCATCTGCATCATGCTCAGTAGAGGGATCAAAGGGGTCAGGTCTCTTTCTTCAATGGCCAGTATCCAAGGAGGACTCTCTGCCTGACTGTGTTCTGTCTTGTTCGTCTGATTTTGATCCTAATCTGTGCATTCCTGAATCCATTTCCCGTCCATCACTGACTCCAGTCTGAGCCCTGGTCAAGCCCCACGTTGGGCACCAATAAATCGGTTGTGGGTTGGGCCAGACTGGACACTGAAGCAAATGACAGATGCTCTCTTTTACTTCTCTCTGCTTCGGAGGAGGGAGAGCATCTCCGTTTGTGGAGAGAAGGATGAGAGAGAAAAGAGACTTATGAGTTTAAAAAAAGAAACTAAACTACTTTAATGAAAATATTAATAAAATAACAGAAAGAAAAATAAGGAAATATATACAATAGATACAAAACCATATTGAGCTCCCAGGATGACAATTGCATCACCAGCAGGCACTGGGAAGTTCCTAGATATAAATTATAAACAATCGGGTCTTATCTATCTGGGAGCGGATGCTGTTGGAAAAAATATGCTTTTATTTTCAGAGTTCAGTTAGTTAGAAGGGGTTTATCTGAAAAGTAAAGTTACTGAAGAGAAAAATCAGCTCTGTTACCTCAAACGAGGACATAGACTCTTTTACAGTGGTGGTGTTAGTGTTTGGGAATCAGTGTACACAGCCTCCTCTCTTCTGCCTTGAAATATGTTTACAGTAGTATTTTAAATGTTAAAAGGTAATGTTCAAAGCACCCAAAACATATTGTGCACTTAGATTCATTGCAATTAGAGTTCCTTGAGTCAGATTACTGCCAGGCAATTCCTCTGAAATGTAGAGATGTGTGTAAGGCAGGGACCCAGACTGAAGCAGTCACCGACTTCCAGAGAATTTAAATCTTGATTCAGGTACTTTATTGATGCCTTTATTTGATGTGATTTTTTTAATTATTTTTTTTTAAGTCTGTGTCCTTTTAGTTGCATGTCTGGATTCTGATGCAGTATTAGGAGAAAACAAAGCATCTGCAGCTTTCACAACCTAGGTAGAAGCAGGCAAGATTTAAAAACATTAAGAAACCTTTTCTGTCTTTGTAGGATTCTTATTTGCATTTTGTATTCCCAAGGTTTTGGGACAAAAATCTGAGGTTTGTGTGCTTGCATGAACAGAGCACCCACGCCTTTTGAAGTGGAGATGTTCCTAGTCACAATCTCATCAAATTACAGATGGTCTGAATGCTGATTATCCAAACCTTGTTTTTTTATTTGCATGACGGAGCGTCACCATGGCATTACCAGGCTCAATAGTTTGGAAAGTCAGGATTTGATTGCCTTCATTTTAGTACAGCTCTGCCTTGGTAATCAAGCGTTCATAAATGGTTTGACTGCAATCAGCCTTCTGGGAGGCTGTGCCCCCAGTTAGTCCAGTAGCAGGCCTGGCCTCTGAGTCTGAGCAGCAGGGAGGGGAATCCCTCTTGCTGCACAATCTGTGACACAAATCTTACCTGCTTCTTTCTAGTCCTGATTCCCTCTCCTGAGTGCTTCACCCTTGCCCAATTTTAATAGCGTAGTCATATTTATACCTGCCCTGTACCAGTTCAATATGTTCCCCCTGTCCCGATCAACTTTACTCCTGGTCCTTATCTCCAAATCCCTGCACAGCTTTGTGCTTCTGAGACCAGCCACTGGTTTTGCTCCAGCCCTTCAAACTTCTTTCCCTCACTTTTACAGGGATTCCTATGCATCTTACTTTTTGACCCTGTTTCCATCTTAATCTTCAGACTGGAATTTGTTTGGTTTCCTCTGCCTCCTGATCCAGGCCAAACCCTGCCCAGTAACCAGGCTTTATGCCAAACATGGTGGTTTGTATGGCTTTTGCCCTCTCTGTGTTCCTGGTTTGTACTTGGTTCAAATTTAATACGTGGGTCTGCCCTGTTTTTACTCTAAGTGCTCCCAACTGAAGTTTACAATTTTCTACATCCTCATGAAGAAAAAGTCTACTGTACCACAGTAAAAGCGTTCACCTTCATTACCGTTGACCAGAAGAGCGTATGGGTAACAAGGAGCTAGCTTGCCATTTTCTCACCATTGATCCCCATGGTCAGACAAAATGTTTTGCTATTCCCTCTTTGGTTCAGCTGCCGGCCATTCTGTTGCTCATCCCTGTACTTCCCTTTTATGTCCTTATATGACACATGGAATGATCCTGCAGGCAGGCAATTTATGATAAAGGATCTCGCAGTGCATTTCAAATTGTTACTGTCCCCAAGATACATTTTCCAGACAGCTGGTTCAGCACGCAGAGGCTCATAACTCAGTATCTTCCATCAATGTCTTATGCACATTAGGATTGTCAAGGGGATTTCGTCAGGACCATTTGCAGAAGGAGTGGGCTAATAGAGAAACGTTTGACTCAGTTTGCAAAGAATTTGCCAGGCAATGCCTATTAATAATAATGGTGATGATGATTGTTATTGTTTGTTTCGCTGGGATGTATGTCATTCAGATGTAGATTTTTGTCTGTTGTGACAGTTTTATTTGTGATCTGATTTTCCCAGGGGTGTGAATGCATTGCTGTTTATATAATGCAGCTGTGTTTTGGGTAGACTGGTACATAAGCTCTGGACATGATTCTTCTCTGAAAGCCTCTGGGTTTGTTTCCCTGTGAAAACACTAATATGTGGCTTTTACAATTGGTATGAATGGTGGATTTTCTGCAAATTCATCAGAAAATTAAGGAACACAGAATTTTTAAGCAATTATAACTAGTACCAATTATGAAGCTGCTGTAATTATGAAGTTACACAGAAAGGAAATAAAAACTCAGAAAAAAATCAGGCACAAATAGAGATTTGTATCCAGATTAGTACTTCAGAATTGGGCCTTATCCTTCAAAAGACATCACTAAGTTAAATAATACAGGACAACCGACTGCATGTATGGCATTAAACTCTACACAAGGAATTCTTTGGAATACTACCATTAGGATAAAAACAGGAAAGAGAAATGAAGAAACTTAATAAGATGAGACCAGGTATATTTTTAAAACCGTATAATACGATCAAGTTGAAAAGGACTCCTGTCTGTCTTAGTTTTGGCTGGGATAGAGTTAATTTTCTTCTTAGTAGCTGGTATATTGCTGTGTTTTGGATTTAGGATGAGAATATTGTTGATAACACACTGATGTTTCAGTTGTTGCTGAGCAGTGCTTGGGCTAAGTCAAGGACTTCTCAGCTTCTCATACCGCCCTGCCAGCGGGGAGACTGGGGGTGCACAAGAAGCTGGGAGGGGACACAGCCAGGACAGCTGACCCCAACTGGCCAAAGGGATATTTCATACCATATGACATTGTGCTCAGCATATAAAGCTGGGAGAGTTGAAGGGAGGGTGGTGGACTGCTGGTCAGGGCATCACCTCGTCGTCGAGTAGTAAGGAACTGCATTGTGCATCACTCGTTTTGTGTATTCTTTTTTCATTATTATTTTTTTTCCCTTCCTTTTCTATCCTATTAAACTGTCTTTATCTCAACCTACGTGTTCTGGTTTAACCTCAGCCAGCAACTAGGATCAATGCTGCCGCTCACTCATCCCCCTGTTCCCTCCCCAGAAGGGTGGGGAGAAGAGTGGGAAAAGGGGAAAAAAACCTTGTAGGTTGAGATAAAGATAGTTTAATGCAACAGTAACGGAAAAGGAAAATAACAATAATAATAATTATAATAATGGTAAAAGAATATACAAGACACAAGTCACTCTCACTGCTCAATGAATTGGTTGCCCAACCTGACCTGAGCAGCGATTGCAGATTCCCGCTCCTGGCCAACCCCCATTTATATCCTGTGCATGACATCAATGGTACAGAATATTCCATTAGCTGTTCCATTGTTCTGTCTATGCTCCTTTTCAGCTTCTACGGGAAGGTGAAAAAAGTCCTTGAATACTATAAACATCACCTAGCAACAACTGAAACAATATGCATTATTGATATTCCTTTCATACCAAACCTGAAACATAGCAGCCACTAGAAAGAAAATTAAGTCCTTTAAGTCCACTAGATAATCCCATCTGAAACCAGGACACCACGACTTTTACCTGTTTTCCAATTCTCTCCCTCATCCCACTGTGGGAGCAAACGACTGTGTAGCGTTTAGCTGCCTGCTAGGTTAAACCACAACACCGTCAAAGCTAGTATCATGCCTCTTGCAGCGGCTAAGGTCTCCAGCTGGAAATGAGAATGAAATCCACCCTGAATGTACTTAGGCAGCGGTGGTTCTCTGTTGTTGGAGAACACGGACTAAAAGGTAGTGTTCTTCCCTGTGTTCACTGAGGTGGGTTGATGGGATTTGGACATAAGAGTTGATACTATCCCTGGAAAAACTATGGCTCTAAACTTTCACAGATCTGTGTAATGACAGAAGGATCCACCTAGTGGATGCTGGTACTTGCATCAGTTCCTCGAAGGGGAAATAGTTTAAAGTCATTATACAATGATAATATATCCCTTAAGGGGAGGATAAGAGAGAAAAATCTGTATGTGCAAGAAGGCAAACCAATCAAGGATGTTGTCAGAGATAACACCCTCTGAAAAAGAAAAAGTAGACATCAGTTCTTCTTGCTTTTTGGTTTAGGAGGGTCTTGAAATGAGAGACCAATATATACAGAACCAGCCTCACCATGCTAACAGGGCATCTATAGTTGAGTTTTTTTGGGGAAAAAAAACAACCAACCAAAAACATATGAAAAAAATCCCCAACAAACCCCTTTACCCCTCCCCCAAAAACCCCAAAACACCAGACTATATGCTAATTTCTGGGGCATGCCAAGTGTTGACCAAATTTAGATTAGCCTGTGGATTAAGAATGTTGGACCCGATCAGGGGTCTGGATGCCTTTTTTTTGGGAGTCCTCGCTTTCTTTTGAGAGACCAGGTTCTAATTTCTCATCGTGTATGTTTAGATACCAGTCACGAATACGCCTTAAACTACCAGTCGCTATTTAAATCCCCTGGCCTTCTGTTATGATATTCACTCCAACCTCTGCGTATGCTGGAATGCATGTATCAGTTTTCCACACACTTGTGAGCAAATACAGCAACTGCTTCTGTTCTAGCTGTGCACAACAGATGGGAGCCAAAAATGAAAACATTCACACAATGCCCACAGATAGTTGTTTATTGTGTTTGTTTCTTTGTACCTCTGAAGGTAAATGGGAGGAGCTGAAGAAAAAGTGGAGGAGGGGAAAGAATCAAAGATTTGAAACGAGTCAAAGAAATGGGAAAGTAAGCATGGGAAGTGGTTTATGACTGCAACTCTGATGTTATAGCACTGAGAGAAGGGGAATGCCACGAGGAGGTAGAATGCTACATGGTTGCAGAACCCTAACTCTTGTCAGAATAACGGGGTCTTACCTTAATGTAGCTATTAGTGTACTATCAAGACACAGGTGTGTTGCCTTTTCATTTCTATCTCATTTTCTCTCTGGTTCCATACTTTTTTATCAAGGGTCCTTCACATCCCAGCACTATACAGCGTTACACCAAGGCTCTGTGTTTGTTTTCACGTGCTTGTGTCTTCAGACACGCATACATAGACAGTGTGATACACAAAAGATCCTTAGGCTGAAATACATAAATTCAGACCTATAGGGTCATGAAGTCAATGGAGACTCTTCCTCAGTAGAAAACATATTTTTCTTATAGGAACTCAATTTATAAAGCAGATCAGACCAGATAGCCGTAATCCTGTAAATCTGTCTGTTGACCTTGTGGATCAAGGTCTTCTTTAAGCTACAGATAGGATAGTAAGGATTTGCCAGCGTGGGCTTGGAATGATTGCATTACTCACAGGTAAATAAACTGAGTTGTGGGAGTATCTACGGTCAAAAAGAATGGCAAAAGGGACTCGGCAACAGATGTCATTCAGTCTCTAAGCAGTCATTCAGCCTAAAAATTCGTAGTTGCATTCATGTTCAGGAGCGAGGAAAGGATTCTGTCAGGCCAGCCGATGTAGCAATGGCACCTTTCCATATGTACTGCGTATAAAGTTACACCACCAATAAAGTTTGGATGGGATCACCCACTAGGTGAGTTTTTTTCTGAGTTACAGGTTGTGATTTTTTAAAAAATTCCATATTGTTGCTATTTTTACTGCTGTACCTGCACACAAGACATACTTTCATCCAGCCAGTTCCCTCATCTGGGCAGCATCTGCAGTGTCACCTGCCCTGCCATTTGGTTGCAGGGGGGTCAGAGTTCTGCAGGAGGCACGGGGCTCTAGGCATGCCTTTTCTATTGCACGTCCCTTTCTTTTCCCCGGTTTGCTCTATCCTACCAGGCTTAATCTACAGTTGCAGACGTAAGAGCTTTATCCTCTGCTGCGCTGTGCTCAGCGGTTCATCTCGGACTAATCCAGTGTCAGCATAAAACCAGCTTTCTCACTTTGCAGAGAGGCTTTCAGCAGCTTCTTACTGGATCCAGACAGCAGGGGCTGCATGGTGCCAGAAGAAGCAGGGCTGTGTGTGGACCCTTGGCTCTTGGGAAAGCAAGAAAATCAATGATAAAGTCTCGCGTGGTCTCTAGTGTCTTCCATCTGTGCGCCAATTCTGGCATATGAATCAGCTCAGCCACACCATGTTGAGAAGTGAAGAAGGAAGACTGTACTGTTTTTTGCTCAGGAGGCAAATGAGGCTGTGATCCCATAAAGGCATAAGTGTATATATGTGTCTATATATATTTTTATTTATTTACTTTAAATTAAGGAGTTTCAGTAACTTTATTTTTGAGTAGCCCAGGTAACATAGGATATATATTTTTGTGTTACAAGTATCCTGGGCTCTCACTGATTTCAACGAGAGCTAAAAAAACTTCAGCATCTTTGAGAACTTAAACACTCCAGTATCAGTCAAGGTTAGCATCTAAACCCTGCCAAAAAATCTGGGGGAAAAACGATGTCTGTGACTTGTTGTAGGTCACTTGGTCCTCAACTCCAGGAAGGAAACCAGGAATCCTGGCTCCATGTCCTAAAAAAAACATTTCAGCCAGTTTTCACTCCTATATATAGCCAAATCATAGAAGAGGAATTGTTCAAATTGTAAGAGCGCTGTGGTGTGTCTGTGGGCGGTCTCCTTCTGGGTCACAGGCTGTTTCATGTGGTTAACAGCTTGGTAGAGGACTAATTGATTAGGATGAGCAGCTCGTGAATTTCAGAGCATTTTGAGTTTTCAATTTAGATAAGTATCAGAAAGGTCAGACGCTTCTAAGCATCGCCTCCCATCCCTTTACTGGAGAAATCAAATTGACAGGTGTGTCACCTAGAGAACTACACTGCAAACTGTATCAGAAGTGCCAGGAGGTGCTGGATTTCTGTGTAAATAAGGGACCTACTCTGATTATTTGAAGCTGTGATACGTTTTCCAGATTTGTTAGGAAAGCAGGTAAGGGTTTCAGACAAAATACCTAACCCTTATACATTAACATACTTGAAAACTTAGCAGTACTAGTCTTTGGCAGAAGTTCCGTAAATTCCTCAAATTGCTGTAGAAACTTCAATAACTGCTATTTTCATAGATACACAAAACCGGTATCCTAGATCTTCATAATTTGTGTCCAATAGCACAAAGGTAAGCTTAATGAAAAATAAAGAAACTGAATGATTTTATCTTATTCATCCCCACCTTATAATCTAGGGGTATCTTTTGCCAGTCAAGAGCCAATGGCACTCTTTATGCTCCGTTTCCCAAGTTTTGCTCAGTCTATGCCCACATACCTCAAATGACAAGTCTTACATCAAGGAGGTGTTCCACCATCTGGTCCATCACCCGGAGACTCCTGCTCCCCCACATCCTTCCACCTCGCCATGACTGTAATTTATATACTCCTCTGTTTTGTCTCATTAAGTAATTCTTTTGGACATTACTATGTAATTAATAATTCAGAGTAATAACCTTTGAATGAGATACTCAGATACTAACTGTACCTTAGCAGTTGTATCATTGCAGCTGATCCTTGTTAAACTTTCCTATGAACCTATCCACTTTTGGGTCATGAAAGTTTCTGACCAGGTAAATAACATTGTTAGCGATATTGGCTTCTGAAAGGCTTGTGGGAGGCTTTTATCTGTGCCAAAATGTCTGATGCTGTAATGCGACAGTATCATGTTCTCTGATTGCCCCATAGTTTGCATGCCCCAAGTTTCTGGCTTGACCTCCCTAAAGGGTCCAAAAAAGCAGACCCTGAAATTAATCTATAGCTGGAATGTTTCACTAAAAGATTAGTTTTTTTTTTTTTAATTTCTGCCCATCTTCTGTCTTAGTTTTTAACAATGATGATAAATAGGGATGTCAAAAGACTGCTCCAATGTTATATACGTGTGAATCGCCCAATTCCTTAAGTCCAAGGGGAGAAGGCAGTTCGGATAAAATTATGATAGCCAAATTTATTTCAGCCATCAGAGGTGTTCGGACACTGATACTCATAGCAACTCCAACAAGCAGTTAGGAGAAGCAGGTGGAGTATTAGTTGGGGAGAAAATAGGTAAAAATTCTGCCAAATGCTTTCTTTCTCTATTTATTTTTGATAAGCAGTTCCAGTGTGTCTCTTGCACTTGATTATTGAGCTTCTGGTTAAATCCAGAAGCACAAAGAAATTGATAAACTTGAGCATTTTGAGGGGAATTCATCAGGAAAGCCAGCAGAGGTCAAAAAGTCCATCTGAGCAGCAGATGTCTCCTGATCTGAGGCATTTCTCAGCATTGCCCTGTAATGTTTTTGCAGTCAGGATTTCTGCTAGTAGGAAAATTAGAATCTTATGCAAATTTACTGGAAATTACTGTAATGAAGTTAATAATGCTACGGACTTCTGCTGAAATGTAAGTTTGGTTGTAGAAAGAGAGAGGTAGGGGAAATGGGAATGAGAATGTCTATCAGGGCTGACTTTTTTTTTTTTTCTTTTGTGAATTTGGGCTGCCTTCTCCCTAAAGGCAGGCAGGAAGGAGAAGTAGTAAAAAGGCTTAAATTTCTTTACTTTGTTCGCTATTTAGACCAAGTGAGTGAATTTATTTTCTCCAGATATTCATGTTGTTAGGTTGGTTTTCCAGATTTGCTGATGATGCCTGAAAATCCCGTGGGTTGACATGGAGTGGTACCGAGAACTTGTGAATGACCTGAAGTGGAAAGTATTCCTTCAATTTGGGCTGTAGGGTGTGACTTCAGTAAGAATGGTGATAGGGCAGGGCTTTGTGCCAGGTTGTGGGGAAGGTGGACCAAGGCCTACGTTCTCTTTGTACAGATTTCAGTCTGTTGGCTCTTACATTCACGTGGTTATCAGCAGGCTGCTAAAAACAAACCAAAAAAAAAAGTGCAAAAAGGGGAAACTAAAAAGACTGTGAATCATGTTGCAGAAGCTGCTAATGATCATCCTTCAGCTGCTAGCACAATGCCTGTAAATGCATATTTAGAAAAAGAGCAACATGAATTCTAATGCCAGTGATCAGCACTCTTGTGGTTAGTAGTTACGTGTGTGGTGTCATTTTCTGAGGTTAAATCATATCTCTTCTTTCCCAACCAAGTGCTCAGAACGATTTTGTCTTTTTTCATAGCTCATTAGAGAAATCAGAATACTGGAAAAGCTCCTGTGGCTGATGTGTTGGCACCCTCTGATACTAGGAAAGATAGTTGACGTGTTTTTTCCTGGGAGAAGCATTCTTTCTTGCACAGAAACCTACAGGACTCAGAGGAGAAACACAGGGCAGGTTTACTACAGCCTCTTTTCTGCGTGGGTACATGGTCATAATAATTTCATACGGCCCTATCTGTCAGTCCAGTAATTGTCTTCTCCAGGTTTGTACCCAGTGCAGTGTCAAGCGAGTCAAGTCAAAATGGTTGCCATTGTCCTTTTCTGTGAGATACTGCTCTGCCAACTCTTATTCCTCAATGTTGTGATACTTTTCCTTCTGTTAATTATAGATTTAACTACATTTGAATTCACACCAACTCTGTAACATCATCCCTTTTCCCCACAAAACTGCTCTTTCTGCTGTGTTTTAAACTTCTAATCTACCTGTAGGCACATTTCATGCTCTCTGTCTTATTTTCCCCTTTTTCCTTTGTACGGTGGAATTCTACAGAGACTCCAGCCACAAAGTCTAGGCAGTCCATAAATCCCACTTAATCTCTGAAACCAAACATAATGAGAATTGCTCTCTGGTTTTGCTACTGCAACTTGGTGCTGGCTTGGAGTCTCTTCCAATCTCTAGACAATGAAATTAAATGGGTTTTTTGTGGGGGCCTGTCCTCAGAAATCAGTTACATCTTGTGATTATTTTTTTTTCCATACAGCTGTATGTTTTTAACCAAGTCCATTCATGGTTTTTACAGATATCAAATTTAAAATACCAACAACAGCAAAACCCCACAAACCAGTCAAGACTTATTACATTTAGACTAACTTGTGTCCTACTCATTCAGAATAGGAAATACCTGGGATCAGACCTTTGCATGCCAAATTTCAGCCCGGAGCACAGGTTCTCAAACCGTGTATTACGTTTTTGAGTGGAGTTGATTTTTTTTCAGTACATCAGCAAGAATTAGACCTTTGGGCTCATGTACAGCCTTATCATTACTGTTTGAAAGGTTTGATGTTTCCCCTGAAACTGTCTGGTGTGCAAAACTCAAAATTGCCCAGGACACACTTTTTTAATGACACAACACTGAGGGAGCAAACTTCCATCCCTACATACAGACCCAATAATGAGTGACTAAAAGGTGAAGGGGGATCCGGGGGAGGCAGTTTAGTCTTTCTGTTGCATTGTTCTTGAATGCTCCGATGGGCTAAAGATGTCAGGTTTGAGATATTTGCCAATTCATTGCTTGTGATTTACTTTTTAAAAAGTAAAAGACAAATACAGAGTTGTTCCAGGGGCAGCAGCAGGAAAAGTATTGCTGGAACGAGTTTACAGCCAGAAATAATTCAGGAAGGTTATGCTTCATTTTACCTGAAACTAAAGCCATGGGCAGTCATTATATCTTCCTCTTCACCAGCTCTGCTCCTCAGTGGAGTCCCTGTTTCTCTGATTGCAGATAAACTCTCCAGACAGCGTGCTCCTAAAACCAGGCATACCCCAGCCTGGTTCCTTCTCCTTCTCTACTATTGTTTCTCAGTGGGCCATCCCAGTAAGGTGGATCACACATGTGTAGTCAGAGGGAGAACTTCTCTAACCAAATGTGTTGTTTGGAGAAAGCATATCTCCAGCAATACCGTTAGCTAACATGGTATGTTCAGTTGGCAGATGTCACATCCTTATAACACATTCTTTTGCCTCAGTTTATCCCTAGTCACACTATTACTTCACTCTGCAATAAGCCCTTTCACCAGAAAAGGAGCTAGAATCATAGAATGGTTTGGGTTGGAAGGGATCTTAAAGATCATCTAGTTCCAATCCCCCTGACGTGGCCAGGGAAAACTTTCACTATGCCAGGTTACTCAAAGCCCCGTCCAAACCAGCCTTGAACGCTTCCAGGGAAGGGGCATCCACCACCTCTCTGGGCAACCTGTTGCAGTGTCTCACCGCCTTCACAGTAAAGAATTTCTTCCTAATACCTAATCAAAATCTATCCTCTTTCAGTTTAAAACTGCTACCCCTCGTCCTGTCACTGTATGCCCTGATAAAGAGTCCCTCCCCATCCTTCCTGTAGGCCCCCTTCAGGTACTGGAAGGCTGCTATAAGGTCTCCCCTGGTGCCTTCTCTTCTCCAGGATGAACAACCCCAACTCTCTCGGCCTCTCCCCATAGGATAGGTGCTCCAGCCCTCTCATCATCTTCATTCTAGAAGATGGACATATTTGCAGGTCAAATGCTATTCCCCCTAGAGCCAAAAATATCAAAACCAATCCAAACTGAGTTTCATTTCAACTGAAGGGAAGACTTCTGGGTCTGTCAGTTCTCGCTGTACCAGCAGTCGGGCAGCAATCTCTGTGATGTCCCACCAAACCACCTGCCCACATGCCTTAGGAGGTGGAGTAACAGGCAGGCAGGCAATGGGGCAACTTTTCCTTGACAATAATATTCCTGCAGATTTCTGATACATCAAGCTAGTGTTTTTTCAGCATAAAATAATTCATTGGACACTTCCGTGCAGCTGCTGTTCTGACAACAGTGATTGACAGAAACAGGCTGGGAAATGTTCTCAGAGCTCAAAAGAAAGGCTGAGGAAGGCAAAGAGAGTGGCAAGATGGGGTGGGGGGAGGAACTACGTAGAGCGTGAATCTGTGAGAAGGCTTTTCTCTATTCCTAATATTTTGCATCATGAAGAAAAGCCCCTTTCCAAAGGTCCCTTGACCCTTATTGCTCTTATTCTTTAGCAGAGAACACGCCAAACATATGCAACAACTACTGGTTGGGATCACGTCTACCATGCTTTTTGCTATGCCAACCATCAAATTTTTCATATTAACGCAATCAGTTAATTTCTTCTGCTGCCCTTCCCCACTTGTTCATATTGTGTTCTCTTGATTGAATAAACACTTTCTGTTCTGAGCTCTGAAAGACTGTGATACCTTGCTGTTAAACAGACAGGTATGGGTTTTAAAAACAAATCGCATACCATTTTTGTCTCAGTAATGATGTTGTAACATGTAAAGAGCTGTCTCTGAACATGACTGTGGATAGATAACTATATATGTATTGTATTTATACTTAAGGGGTTGCTTTGTGGTGCTAAGAAAGCAGTGAAGGTATCTATCTGACTGTTAAGAAACGTGGTACCAAAATAACAAACGGAAGTCAATGGGGATGCTATTTTCACTCTGACCTCTACTTTGACATTATAAGTTTCCTTATCAGAAAATGCAAATATCCCAGAAGCATTTTGGTAAGTCAGATATTTGATTAGTCTTTTCTGAAGCCAATGAGAGTTTTTCCATTGACTTGTGAAAGTTGCGAAGCAGGTTTTCTGTGTTATATGGATGGAATCCAGGATGGAGGTATACATTTGTTCTCAAATTTATGTTATTTGCTTGCAAAGTAGAAAGATTAGTATATTCTCAAGAATTGCATCCCCCAGCTTTGAGGTGGTGTCTTTCATGTTCTTCAAGCTTTGGCTGCACAAACGTTCTGGATGTCCACTAAGACTGTGGCACAATTGCTATCTGTTGTTTGCAGAACACAGCATTGCACAGTAAGGTCTCCTTGTTTTTAATGCATTATTTCCGCCACCTTATTTGGTAACTCCGGGGTCTAGATTGATCTCCAGCTGTGAGGGTATGTGCCATTTGCTCACTTTTCGTTGCAGTAGGCTGAGATAAGCTAAGTACAAACTCCTTTTCCTAGGGTTTGGCTGTACCCCAGTCAGGAGCCCAGAGTATGAAATCAAAGGGGAGCTTTATTGGCTTTTAATATAAATAGCTTATACAGAGCACAGCATCCTACTCTGCTGTATAGGATTGTGACAGAGCAGCATAGCTCTGGAATTTTAATGCTAGAACACGGAACTGTGCAGAAGAGAGAGGTGCGAAGTTAGTTTATTAGAGGTCATTCATAATCTGTTATTAAGATATGGAAGGTTTCCTCCAAATAATATTATCATCAACCTTTTTATTCATGCATACATTTTGAACGATATTTGCTTTAAATTTAGGCTTTTTTTCAAATTAATTTAGGTGGCATTTAGACCTATGAAGTGGGTGGCATAAGGACTGCAGAATTTTGTTTTAACATGGCAGAGACAGTGCCTCTTGCTGTGTCCTTATTCACAGTCTAAACTTCATCATTGTCGTGTTTGTCATACAATCCTGACAGTCTTTTAAGGTGCTGGCTCCCCAGAATTGTTCCTTGAAAAATATCAAGGAATAACTGTCAGCTTCTGTTTTATCTAAGGTCCCTTCGGGTATTTGGAATGCTTTTTTTTCCTTTGTGCAAACGGTCACCTGATATCCTCTTTCCTCTTTCGATCACTTGAAACGGGCTCTTAACAAATACTTAGCTTCTGTTAACACCGAGGAAACTTTCATTATGAGTGAAAAAACTGTGTGAACAATGAGCAAGTTGCTGCAAATAACAAGGCTGATTTGCAGTATTTGTGAACAAATTGCAGATCTGGGTTTTTTACTTGGTTGTTGCTTTCTGATTTGTTATATTCCCAATGGAAATTATACTGTATGGATGGTTAGACTATTGGCAGGATTATTACATAGCAACATAATGGTTAGATTTTTTTGGTCCAGAAAATATATTTTCCTTAACATATTCAACAGCATAAACACTTTGGAGATACATTCTGTTTATTTACATACATGTCTAAATGATAGGGAGCCTGAGGAAGGTATAATTTCAGACAATGTGTTGAATTTTAGAGAGAAAAATAAGTCCTTGCAATCGGAGGAAAGGAAATCCACCCTCTAAAACATGCAATGCTGCTTTTGTGACTCATATGGCTGTGTCTGCACTGTGGAAACTCTTCCCGTCTTCCCCAGGCTAGCTTCACAGTTGTCCATGATAGGCAATCTCTCTGAATGAAGTGGGGTTCCCTTGCTCAGATTTGCTTCCAAAGGATGATGTGCACACCTAGAGACCAGGTGCCTTGTAAATACAGTTGACATTTGTTTAGATAAAACTGATGTTTAACAGTAATCTGTGCCAAGATTATCTCTTCCTAGTAACTGTCTGCCGTAACAACTACTAGAGATTGTGTTTAACTTCCTGACGGCAGAACGGTTGACTTAGCTCAGTCAGCCTTTCGGCTTTGTTGCTGAAGACCCAGGGCTGCAACTGTGGTACAATTTACAGCAGAATAGGGGTTTTCATTCATTTATCCCCAGGAGGCTGAGACAGTTTACAAGCGTTATGCATTTGATAAGATCAAAGGGCTTGAGAATGAAAGAAGCTCTTCAGATTTATTAGCATTATTATTAACTCAAATGACAGTTTATGGTCAGCGGTGTTTTCCCCGATGAATGGCAGGGTGTTTCAACTGCATTCACAAATGCTTCTACAAATATTTGTGGTACAGGTGATTGACAGTTTTTTGAAGGTTTTAAAACTAAATGAGAGTCTGTTACACAAGATGACCAAGCAGAGGTTTGACACCTCTTTTTTTTTTTTTTTTTTTCTTTCAAGTTCCCACTTACATCCTAAAATATTTTCTGAAGGTCTGTCTCATCTTTTTCATCTAGAGTAAAAGCAATAATGGAAAGCTGCCTTAATTTTCAACTCGAACGATAACCCATCTTAGAACCTCAGTTAACATGCTGCAAATCTCAAATTGCTACATTAACTGCTGGGAGGTTGGTTTGGACTGATACCTTAACACAAATTATTGCTAACCTGTTTCCGGAATTCACAGAGGATTAAAGCCTACAAAACCAACTAGCATTTCACGTCACTGTGATTTAATTGTGATGAAAATTTCAAGCAGGTTAACTAGCGTTTTAACATCAAAGCTTTGGAATCTAATTTAGGCATGCTGATATAATTATTGGGATGTACCCTAACATTCCTGAAAAGTCTGGTACACATATGGAAAACTAAGGGGGCAATATGGTTGAGAGGTCTAAAACCCACTCAGAATTGGGACTTGTGTATTCAATATGCAGCAAAATTATCTTCGTCATATGTATTATATACATAGTTTGCTTTTTAAAAAAAATTAAATCAGGAAGTGGCATAATTTCAATACTAATGTACTCAGCTAAATTTGCCAAGAACATAGGTGCATTCCTGTTGTGTTGCTTGAATCTGGTATCATAATCCTTAAGAAGTCAGAGACTTTTCTCCAAAAAAGAAAAACAGTGCAGTTACAAAAGAAAATTCCTGTGATATTTGTGAATTAGAAAAGCTTTGTGCTTCACATAATCCAAAGAACTGGAATGAGAAGCATTCAGTTTAGAGATGATTTCCTGTTTTCAGTTTTTGTTTCTACTGTTGTTTCAATCCAAACCATATTTTCTCTGTTCTTTCTTGGATGCAAAACAGTAACATTAGGTCATGAGAAATCCTTTTATTTATTGCTGCTTGACTTACCAACTCTCCCCAGACACTTTTGTTAATGGATTCATTATTAACCTTTCTCAGATAAAATCTAACAACAAATAAGCCAAAAATCTTTGGGCACTTGAACAGAAAATTAAAATAACCTTGACTTATGGTATATTGTTTTCAGTTTACTGTGAGTTACCTCTTGAAATCAGCTTTCCCTATACAATCAATATACTAGTCCTCAGCAGTCTTCTGCAGAAGTGCCATTTGACTTTATGTCATCATTTGTTGTAGTTGCGCGTTCTCATCTTTCTCTAGCCTCAGGGAAGCACTTTTTCCTTTCCATTCCTTCCTTTTCTCAGCAATTTGTGAGATTCCCATCCATTTTCACCAGGCAGCAAAGGTGAAAGCATTTCTGTAATGAAAACGTGTTTGAGGAGCGCAGAACAATTTACAGTGTCACAGCATTATGACACTGGCATCACAACACAACGCGTGAACGCCGTGCTCCCAAGCGAGGAGCACGCCACGCAGCCACTCCTGGCAGGGTGTCAGAACTGCTCCAGACTTTCCTTGTCCCCTGCTGCAAAAGATATAAAAACTTCAATCCTCATTATCCAACGCTATTAGGATACAGAGTGGCAAAAGGCAAGGGGGAGTGGGTGAGACTGTCTTGAGGCTTTTGAGGAAAATTAGCCATGTCACTGAGGGCTTTCTGCTTTTGGTTAAGAGCACCAAAGTAGTGCTCCTTCTGGGGCTTAACACTTGTGATGCACAGTTTACTTTTTGGATAGTAGCTATTGCGGATTGATAATAGGGACAAATCTTCCAGTGTCTCATGATCCAAATTTGTCCCAGTGAACCAGGCATGACAGCTCCAGGGAGGACAACCCTATGAGCTGCTGAGCAGCAGGCACTGAGTCCCAGGGTTTATGATGACTGCCGTGTTGTGATTCATGGGTTAATCACAGTTTCATTCAGCCGAACGTCACTTGCTCTACTTCTACAAACTAAGGGAGATGCTAGCTTCAAAACCCATTAAGCGTTTTTGGGTAAAGAATGGATGTGAGCTCCTATCCTATCTCCAAGCTCTATCTTTGCTTTTCATAACAACCATGGCTGATCATACAGCCTGTCATCTCTCTAGGACAGCTTGTTCTCCTTCTATAACGTCAGTAGAGTGTGTGAGGAAAGTTTACCAGGGTAGCGCTGCAAAACAAGCTCATCTAAGGCAGGAGCAACAGCCATGGGCCACAGAGGAGGCGTCTGGCAATTATGTCATGATCATCAAGAAAAACGTCACCCTGGCCAAAGCCAGACACATGCTGAATGACCATGGAGCCAAAAGTGTTTGAAAATGGTGCTTTGCACTTCTTATCCAAAGGACTCAGGGGGCTTTGCAATGCACCCAAGAAAGGGATCCATCCCTTAAATAGTTGGCATGGGAAGGCTAAATGCAGGTATGCAAGTTCTGTGGAGATCAGATCCAAGCCTGACGAGTTAGACCTTGCACTGAGGGTTGTGGAAAGCAGGTGGAGTATTTTACTGGTGTATGGTTAGTATTTTGTAGCAGTAGAAACTATTTGGCATGGGAAAACTCTTTTTGGTACTGATGATTTTTCTTAGGCACTCAAAGAAGGAGTTGCTCGCATTAGCTCCTTACCCTGTGGCTGCAGCACTATCCGTGCTCTGCCCAAGGGGTGACTACCGGTGGTTGTCCAGCACAGACACCGTCGCACTTCCACCCTCCGTCTCCCCACGCTTTGAACTTGCAACCATGGGGGGGGCGCAGGGAACGAGGAGTGAAGACAGAGAAAATGGAGGTGGTGTAAATCTAGCAGGGCTATAAGTCAGCCCCATTACACTGAACTCTATGGGGCTGACCGGAGCAACTGGTCTGTGTACAGCACAGAGAAGTCCCTTCCACGAACAGCAGTGTCAGCAAAGAAACGCTCGGGACTAACAATGTGAGGGGGAAGCCTAAGCATCCACCCTGAGTTCTCGCCGGTGAAAATCTTCTAGTGCTTTATCAAGTGTGGCTAGAGTGGCACTGCTTATTTAGGTGCATGCGAAGTAGAAAGAGACAAGTGATTTGCTTGTTTTGATCATTGGGGATAAAAAAAAAAATAATTAAAAAAAACCAGAAAAAAAATCCCTTTTAGTATAAGCAGTTTGAATCCCTGCAACCATCATGTAAAAGATATCTGTAGAAACTTGATTCTTGTTAATCCCAGTTGTATCCTAGTTGTTGATTAGCAAACTAAACTAGTGTTGTTGAAACTCTCGCCATTAAATGACTCCATAGAAACAAAGGAGCATCCTACCTTGTCCAGATAACAGAATGGCTGGCTTGAATACCTATTGTCCACCATCCTCTTCTCCAAAGGTGGGTCCATCAACTTCTCCATCATTAGAGAGAGGACGGTGTTAGCGGTTGAGCTTAGCTGGCCAGTTGTGGGTGTCAGATACAATGTGTTGTTCAGAGCCATTTACTCTCCAGTGTACATTATGAATACCTCCAGACCTCAACAAGCCCTTGATCTGTACAGCTGCTTACCCTCTTCAAAACAGGGTAAGGGCTAAGTGCTGTGATCTAGCCCTTTGTCAGAAATAGAGACTCATTAGCAGGAGAAAGAAGACTAGGATTCTAAACAGTTTGCAGTTTACAATACTGTGTGTTTGTGCAGGAAATGAAAGAGCCTGTCTGCTGTTTTGAAAACTGAGGGTATAGTTCCTTCCACAGTCATTAAACCTCAGTAAGGATATTTTAAAAATAATCAATTGTTCTAGTCTGAGTGAAATAAAATGTGTTGTTGACTCTGTATTGTAAAAGCACATTTGAGATTCACCTTCTTTTAGATATTTCGGCTGACTTGATTCAACAGGACATCGTTAATGTCTTGCTATGGGAAGAGAGAGATGTGGTACGTGGCTGAATTACACCGTGTGCCAGGATGCTGAGGCTCAGCAGAGATAAGATAACCTCACAAATAAACAACAGATGGCCGATGGCCTAATGCTTTGCTTTGGGTGAACATGACAGGGATTTATTCGTTCAACCTGGAGAAGGAGCCTCGCAAAGGATGAAACTGCAGAAACACATGACATGCAGGCAGACACAGTTTGTTATGGGGATTTGGTCTGAGCAGATGGTATTAGAATATAGATCTATTATTAGGCATCTGCTTCCCATCTTAGTTATACGATGCATAAGATTTAGATTAAATTCCCCAAGGAAAGCCTGGATCACTTACTAATTTGTATGTGCACATCTCTATGTGTCTTTCTTTGAATCCAGATGATGGGCTACATCCTGAGCTAGGTTAGAGATGTACATTTGTAAAGTGACAGTAATGTAACTGGAGGCAGCATCTGATCTGTGTTCTCACTGCGTAGAGAACTCCTTAGTGATGAGCTATTAGTGAAGGCTTAATACCCAAAACAGGCAGAAACCTCTGTGTTGTCTGAATAAATGTCCATGGATTCACACATTGAGAAGGCAACAACGTGTAAGTGTTCTGTAAGGCCTGCAATTACGTAGAAACAACATGGATCGGGATTTCTGATGCCTTATCTCCATTTTCCCTAGTGTTTAGGTATATCACAGGATCAGTGCTATGGATGCCTTCATGTCAGCCTCTGCTGGATTTAAGACAGGAGCTATCTCAGGCCCTCAGTAGGGTAGGAAGGAACAGTAGCCCTCAGCACCTCCCCAGGCCAGTAACCTGCCATGTACCAGAGAGCTGGAGCTACCGACAGCTGCCTTGCCAAGGACAGCCCAGGTTGGGTCAAGTATCTGATTGTGTTTTACCAGCATCCCTGACTCCCTTCCCTTAGTTCTCTGCTCACGGCGGGGATGGAGAGGGGGAAGGACTGTGAGGTGTGAGCTTCCCTTAATTAACACTCCTGCTCTGAAGCCTTGGAGCAGAGAGAGAACCACCCGTAATGCTGCACAGTTCTCCCCTGGCAGCAGTGTCCAAGCCCTCCTAAAGGCAAGAGGACCACAGTTTTATCTGCTTGATCTCTCTAAGGGACAAGTTGTGTGGAAACTGAGGGAAACTAGCTCACTGAACTAGAAAAAGCACCCCCAGCCCAGCATCTCAGTCCCTTCTCTTCTAGTATTTAGTAATAAGTATGGTTTAGTGTGGGAAAGATTCTGCCCTAGATATATCTCAGGGGTAGCTGAGGCTGTTGTGGTATCTGCTGGGTTGCAGTGGAAGGAAGAGAAGGATACTGAACTTCAGCACCAGCAAAGTGACTGATAAATATGTATAGCAAAATTCTGATCAAGTAAAAAAAAAAAAAACATATCCCTCAAGTTGTACTTCTCCGAGGCAATTTCAGGCTAGCATAAATTGCTCTATTAATAAATAAATATACAGATTTAACAAGTTCTCTCTCCTTACACAGAGAATCTCAGGAATGAAACATAACCACTGAGGTCATTCTTTTGCCTTTGAATTCCCAGTCTTCTGCAAAGCAAAAAAGTACGTTAATTTGCTGTTCTTGACAAGTTCTTTGCCATGTGTTTAGGACTGGGTGTCTGTTACCAAAGTTAGTAGCACATAAGTGTGAACAAGCTCTCACATCTGATCCCAACTAAGGGGGAGAAAAGGTGTAGAAATTCCAAAGTTCACGCAAAAGTTGTTGCATTATCTCCATGGTGAGCTGACCCTGCATCCTAGGTCTCCTGTGTAGGCGAGAGGCTCATGCTTTGTGGCTGAAGGCAATGTCCAACCCAACTCATTAGTAATTCAGTTCTTCAAAGTGTATCAGGATGGGGCTATTGTAGCACTGAAACCATCCTAGTATGGGACTTCTGGTAGAGTTTTGGGGCTGCGCATATTTTTTGCTGACTTTACTGATCAACATGAGCAGGTAGTCACTGTTGGTCCAGGATTTGCAGGTGTCCGTCAGCTTTGGCAAGCCTACAGATATGTCTTTTTCCATTCAGACAAGCATCCCAGCAACTCCAGAGAGTGCTCATGGAGTGGAAAGGAAAATTGGACACCTCTTTCCTGTTCTTTCTGTAACTATAAATCAGTCTGGCTCAATTAAACACAGCTCCTATGATTGCATGAGAACGGCCATATCTCTTCCAGCTGTAGTGTGGTTACAACTTTATTTAATGGCATTGTGCTTAATTTTTTGCTGGCTACTGGGCTGATCTCTAGAAAAGTCAGAAGACAGGTGAGGCATGATAGTAACATAGTAAGTTCTCAGGGAAAAGTTTTCTTCCTCAGGACACAGTGGAAAGGGATGGGTGGAGATCTGAGATCCCAGTAAGCCTTTGCAGGTGGGGAGGGAAATTAATAGCTAGGGGAGTAGTCAAACTATTTCCGTCCTGAAAAAATCAGTGTCAAAGGCCATTACACTGATCCGAAAAATGCTGGGGATTATTAAGTTTTGCATTTTCATTTTCAGTACTAAAAATCATTCTAAGTGGAGAGAAAAAAATAAATACAAAAATGGGAATGGAGAATAAAGCCCTTTTCATGAAAAGAGATGTAATGAGCAGAGAAAATTGCCTCTTTTCATTACAGCCTTAAGCTTGACCTCATGCTCTGTCTCACAAGCTGTATTTTTCATTATTATCCTCAGAAATATCTTATATTCCATGTGCTTTTTCTTCCTATTGAAGAAATTCACACAATGACGGCAATGATGGCAATGAGGAACCCTGTTTTATGGGAGCTAACCTGTGGCTGTTCATCCACTCAAAGCTTCTAAAGAACCTGAAAGTGTTTCTCTCCCAGCATTTGTAATCAATTAACACTTTTCACCCTCAGATGATGATATTTCAGATTGAGTAAACTGTGTCCGTCGTTACAAAAGTGGAGCTGTCAGACACATGAACCCCGGATTTCTTTCATCTAAAAAAAAAAAGGAAGGGGATAAGTTTTATGGATAGATAAAGCAAGTAGGAGTCTACCCTGGCACAGTTTGCAGATGGCATAGAAAGAAAATGTCGATCTGTTGTTAATCACCAGCAACAATTGTTTCTTGTTAAACTTTGCATTATATCCAATTCTCTCAGTATTCCACTGAGGAGGTAGAGGCTGATGGGGAAGAGTGGCAAAAGTATTTATACCTCATTTAGAAAGTAAAATAGAATCAATCCTGAGTACAGCATTAAAGTTCACTAGAAACAGGGGCATTTTGAAGAATGTAACTCACTGAAGTAGCTAAAATCTTAATGACATAATGCCATATCCAGCTAAGGAGATCTAGAACCCGTAAGTATCCAGAAATATGCAATGAAATGAGCCTGAACAAGGAGAAACATATTTGATTTTTTAAAAATGTTTTTATTACACCATTTTCCTTTAATATCAGGGGATCAAACTGCACTACCTGTTAGTCTTTACCACCATGCACTATTTTGGGAGCTGGAATCTAAGTTGCTTATCAGCCATAGCCTGGAGGCTTATTTGTAAGCCACTGTCTGCCCGGATATGGGATGTTTTGTTTGGTTTTGGTTTGGTTTTTTTTTTCGTTTCCCAGGTATGTATGGCCTGCATTCCTGAGCACACTACTACTGTGCATTTGGCTGTGTTAAAAGAGATTTCAGAGAAGAAAAAAAAAAAAAAAAGATTTTATACGGCGTTATATTAGTGGCTCATCTCATCATCATTCACGGGCTTTCCTGAATCTTTTTTCTTCATTCTTTTCTTCTCAGTCTCTCCTCACAAGTGAGAGTTTCTTGGTTCTTGATGACTCAGCCTGGTTTTATGTGAAATTTTACTTAGTCTTAGTTCTTTCTTTTATTTTGGAGATATGTGTTCACAATACTACTTTATTCTAGATTAAAATAAAGTGGCTGTAATCATTTGAATAAAAAATGACTTTGTAATTGGGTGGAAATTGTATTGAAAGTATTCACTATCTTTTAAAATGTTTCAATTTTCTTTCTTTTTTGTCAGAAAAAAAGCAGATTTAAAATACAATGTTTTTTGGACAACGAAATGATTGTTTTTTCCATCCATTTTTTTCTGAAAAAATATTAATTACTGATAACCAAAAATAAATACAGAAAAAAAAAATAGATTTAATTTTTCTTCCCCAAAGTGGAATGTTGTTATCATTTAATGTGTAACCAACATGACTCCACATTAATTCTTCTAGTTTGTACCATTCGACAACCTGAAACAATGTGTCAGAGGCTAAATTTTTTTTATGCTGATCTGGTTCAGCTGTGCATTGCTTCAGTATGAAGTCTCAAATCTCTTCTAAGATGGGCAGATCACTTATCTGACGTTGAATAATTTAAGAATTTACGGTGCTCCTAAGAAACACGGTTTGGAAGAGCTGACATGTTTTGAAATTTGGTTGACACCGTGCACCTCTAACGGAAGTTGACAAGACAGAAGTCCTGCTCTTCCAAGTCTCTTTATGTGCTCTTAAAAAAGCAAAATCACCTTCCCTACTCCTGCATCTGTCAGGATCAAATATTCATCAGTAGACAAGGTACCATACCCATTGTTTTAGGGGGGAAAAAAAAAAAGGTGGCAATAAATCCTACAGGAGATTAACACATCCAAAGAGCCTAGCAAGGTTAATTCCCTGCCTGTGAACCCCTGCCTCCCAATGAAAGATTTGCAATTGAAGAGGAAGGACCTTCTCTAGCAAGTGTTTTTCCTTATTGACATGATCTTTTATTGTTTATTCATGCTTGCTATAGCAGGGAAGACCTATTTTCCTCCAAAGAGCCTATTTATACTGCTTTCTAATTTTCCATTTCAATGGCTTTATGACTTGTCCTTCAGCTTTGCAGAGTTTTCTCTGCTAGAGGAGTTTTCCTCCTCTTGCGAGCTGAGGCACAACTTGAGAAAGAGTACAATGTAGATCTTTTTTCCAATTACACCAGGTTAAAAAAACCCCATGAGGTGTGAACGTGGTTTCTGCAGTTCCTGCAGATGTCCTGCTGGCCAGCCAAGTGATTTAAGTCTCAATTTAAAAAGCCTTAATGAAACAGGAAAGAGTATGAATGCAAAGGCATCTCTAGAGCACAATGGATTCAATGCTTTTTGCAGCTGTTTTGCAGATACAAGAGAGTTATGTCTGTGCCTATTTGGACTTGGCAAGAGTGAAAGACCCCAGGGACTCAGGCTCAGTGACACCATGGTTGAGCAGTCCAGCTCTGTATCAAATGCTGACGTGGCTTGTTTCACTGTTTCAACCAAGTGGTTCCGGTAATTTCCCATGAAAGCAAAGAGATAAACAAAAGAAAAATAGATTATTTCCCTTCCCCTCAGGAACCATTGTGAGTTAGAAACACCCAAAGGAAACCTTGGGTGTTTTCTGGAGCATGCAATATCTAGGTAGGTCCAAAAGGATTAAAATTCTGGCTGTTCAGGGAATGCAATACTGTTGTTTGGGTTTGGGGTTGGTTTTTTTAGGATATACTACAAGATAGGGCATTGTTCCATACAGGGAAAGTAAAGTTCTTTTCTTGAAAGCACTTTTTCTTGAAAGCACACAGATACCGTCACTGCTAGCT
Organism: Larus michahellis; assembly: GCF_964199755.1. NCBI lineage: Eukaryota > Metazoa > Chordata > Aves > Charadriiformes > Laridae > Larus > Larus michahellis. The sequence continues at coordinate 37,038,592 of NC_133898.1, forward strand.
TTCTCTGTGGAAAGTTAAGGCCAGATCCCCCTGATGCAAATTGTGCTGCAGCTTGAGGCACTGGGGACAAAAGTCACAGCCACTACCTTTGTCATCACACCAGCTACCTCTTGGCTCTCTCAAATATTTGTCAAGCTAGTTTTCATTACTCTGGTTGATCAAAGGTTCAGGCTGCTTAAGGAGCTAGAGACTGCAAAACATAATGTTGAATTTCTACTCTCCCCTGTGTGTTGCACACATCGTACAGAGAGAGGATTGAGAAGGGCTTGTTACTGGTTTCTCTGGTAGATCTCTACCACATGAAGCTTCAATACAGACCATGTTTATTTACTCTCTGAATGCTTTGTTAAAGGATGGGAACCAGTCCATAACCAATGTCTTTATCATATAATCATAGAATAATGTCTTTTGGAAGGGAACTCAGGAGGTCTCTGGACTGACCTCCTGCTAAAAGTGGGGTCAGCCGAGATTTATCAGAGCTTTACCCAGTCAGATCTTGAAAAATTCCAAAGATGGAGACTGCTCCAACGCTTGACTGTCCTCATTGTGGAAAAGGGTCCCCTTGTATATGGCTTGAACCTCTCCTGATTCAATTTATGACCATCTATTTTTTGTTGTTCCATCCTGCTCCTCAGTATAGAGCCTGGCATTGTCTTCTCAATGACTTTCTTGTAGATATTGGAAGGTTAGGTCACCCCTAAACTTTTACTTCCCCATCCTGAAGTTGTATGTAGGAAATTTTCCTTTATTAGCTGCTAGTGCAACAGTCAACTACTACCAAGGTTTTCATTATTGTTGTTGTCTGTTTATTTAATAATTAAATATGTCTTATAAGTGAAACAAATTCCTCTCTCAATAAAGCACTTGTAGAGTGACCCACAAGTCTATAGGCACTCATTAGTCTAGTCCCATTCCCCTGTATAGTCAGATGGAAATTCTATGTGATTGAAGCTGATCTTTTTAACATGCAAATGTTCTACTGCAGCTTTGGAGGCAATGCACCTCTGCCTCGGAAATGCACTGCAAGGCATGTTGTTTGTTTGAAAATGTGGTGGGAGCTGACACAGAATTACCTATTCACTCATGGGACACAACATGAGCGAAGGCTGAAGGCAATTTTCCTAGCAGGACTATATTTTTGAAGGCTTTTTTATAATTGTTTCAGGAATAAGGTTATGGCTCACTAGCTAAGAAATCTGTGTATGAATTAGGAGATGTGGTTTCAATTCTTTCATCCACTATGGATTTCTCTTTAGACTGCATGGGTCTAAATAACAGGGCAATTAGTTAATCTTTCTTTATAGCCAAAGAAGGAAAGCAGGAATTTCCAGGGAATGATTCCCTCCTAAACCAGACACTTAGGACAGTTCAGCCCTATAAGTACCTCTTTTTGTCTAACGACTCCTAAGGAAAAACCTGGTTTCCCAGCTTAGGTGCAGACACCTACATTTCAGACTTCTAAAGTTAGGTGAGATGAATCTTACTCTCAGTTTTTCTGACCCTCAGTTCTTTCCTTTAATATTATTGGCTGTGTCTCAGGGGGGATTAGTTGGAAGGCTAAGGGCCTTAAGGATTTTGAGGCATCTAGGTGCAATGTAATAGAGGGAGCTAGGAACTGTGGTTTAGTAACATATATGCATCCAATAAGGTATAAATAACGTAGCTGTGTTGGGTGAAAGCAGTATGAAGAGTATGGTGGAAGATCTCTAGCTGAGGTCCTCTCAGAAATTAGCACAACACACCTCCCAGCTTCTCCCTCCAGATCAGGGCATGGAGAAGATGGTACTGCTTCTCCATGCAGGTGAATCTATCTTTCATCGTCAGCACCATGCGAAAGAGGAGGGGCCAAATTAATGAAACTCAGAAATTCACCGTGGCTTCCTCAGTTGCAAATCATGCTTTAAATTTTTATGTCGGATGGTGTGATGGGTATAATGTATGATTCCATTTCAGGTAATTACATTTTGCCTGCTTAAAATTCTCCCTGTAGTTTCCACTGGGAAAATGATTCTTCATTTCTCCCTCCTGCCACCCCCCTGGGTAGGTACTACTGCTGTCAGAGAGTGGCTGCTGTGTGCCACCCCCATGCCCTCCACGTATGTACATACACAAATTGTGGTGATGTTAGGTTGAGCCCTGTATATGCAGATTTTTGTCCTGCCTGTGACTGAAATTGTTTGGAATTGCCTGGGCGTAGCTGAGAGCAATATTTGACCCGCAGCTTTCAAACCACAGGGAATGAAAGAGGCTGTGAAAATTCAGTGTTATAGTCAGTCTTTGTATCTAGATAATAACTTTTTATCAAGGGTACAGATTCCTGTAACTCTTCCTCATCCCTCAGTGAAGCAGATGAACATCATTTGATGGATTATGAGACCAGGTAACCTGAGGCAGGGAGAGTTGAAGGAACTTGCCAGATAGCAGGCAGCGTGACTGGAGTCAGATGAGTTCTTACAATATAGTCTGAGCTGCTCAGGAAGGTAACAGCCTCCCACCTGGATTACATGGTTCTACAAAAGATGATTTAATTGGTCTGGTTTACTGGTCAAACAGCCTAGGAGGACTCATATAGTCACTGCCAGTTGAAAGAGATAGTAACCAGAAGCAGATAGGGGATAGGCTGTCTTAAAGCTCCAACCAAACTGCCAACACTTTTTAACTAGGCACTTAGTCAATGGGAAGACATGGCTAAGAGGCAAGTGGATACCAGTTTTTCCCTCTTCTGCCAAACCCATGCACAGAGCAAGCCTTATTCAGTGGCCCTCAAGGATAGTCCCAAAGTTTGTCTGGGTTTAAAACTCCCTAGGCACACATGGGTTTTTTGGTTTGTGGTTGGTATTTTTGGTTTTGTGGGGTTTTTTTGGGTTTTTTTGTTTTTTTCCTGAGCTGCTGTGTCTGTCTTCCCAGGCAGCTGCAGCACTGTGGTGTGTGCTAGCAGTCCTGCTAGTATGGGAGCCTGCTTCCCATGAAATGAGGCAAGAAAACTCAGGTGTTCACTCTGCAGACTGTACTGCTTCATTCTTCTCCTATATTCCTACAACTGAACAATTTTTCCTTTTTTGCTTTCCCTCCCCCTCTCCCCCCCCATACCCCCCCGCCCAATTCCCTTGCAAATGTTTCCTTCTCAAGATATATTTACATTTTATTCATGACTCTGTCAGGATTAATTTCAGCGCTTCATGCTGCCTGTGACTCCTCATGTATAATGAATGAAGCAGCAGCTGCTGCAGCTGACAGCCTGGGCGCTCCAAGGGCATATATACACCAGCATCACTGGCAACTTCTTACCAGAAAGGATTTTAATACCCCTGCTGCCTGAACCGCACTTCTGGCCAGGGCACGCTTTAGGAAAGAATTGTGGCAGCTCTAAGCAGAAGGTACTTTTCAAATGACTTTCTTGCTCTTTAACTACATGTATTGACAATAGCAAAGACTTTGGGTTCATCAGTGTCTAAAGGCTGGAAGATGCTGAGTGTCTGGACTTGATTACCTTGGTGAAATCCTGTAGAATTACTCAGCCATCTCATTACTGTAAGAAACTAATGCTGGATCTGAAGTAGCACACAGACATAGCCTCTGTTTTTCCTTTTTCATTGCTCAGAGTAACTTATTTACAACATAACTCTCGAGAGGGCAAGGATTTTTGGACCCAGTATGGTTTTGCACCCAGTATGCTCGCAGGGAGTCAGAACAATCCCCGACTCTGCCACTGAGTTCTTGGGTAGCCATTGGCTTGTTGCTTCCTCTTGGTGTCATGTGCTCTTCACATGCAAAATGGGAGGTTAATAATATTTCTTTTTTTTTTTCTCCCAGCATTTTGCCTATTTAGATTAGAAGTTTCTTTAAAGGTGTGTATTAAATGTTTGCATGGACCCTAACGTTCTGGCATCTTGATCTTCCTAGAGATTTTTAGGCCAAGCCATAATAAGTGTAATTACAGTAATAAAAAAATTGGTTTGGGGATTCCTAATTGAATTGCTACTCCAGACATGTGCAGCACCCATTTGCAGTCAAGCAGAAAAAGAACTGTAGAAGTTATCCAGAGAGACAGTGTTTTGTCTCTTTTTTAAATGATGGAAAAATCAATTTTGAGGTAATTTGGAAAAAAGGTATTCCAGATTAACCTTTAAAGGTATCAAAATATCAACATTTCTAGATGATCAAGTTTGCTTAAATAGAAAAGGTCATGATTTTAAGTTTCAATATTTCTAATTATTATGGACATCTTTAATTTTCATTCCATAAATACTTTTAACATTTTGGCTTCTTGTCCATTTCTGGGTTGTAAATCAACTTCCAGCATACCAGACTGTCATTTCAGACTTGAACTCTATTTTCAAACCACGTCAGTCAAAACCTCAGATGACAGAACTCTTTTCCATCTTTATGTCATCTTGTGAATACGGCCCACAAGGTAGTGATATAGAATCCCCTCTGGCGCCATTGTTAACTGTCATGTTTGTTCTGGCTCATACAGATCATTATTCCTTAAAAAACAAACAAACAAACAAAAAACAAAACACAAAACCAACAAGAAAACCCAAAACCCACCGAAACCATAAAAAGATAATCAGTGTTGAGTCTTACAAGATGGTGTTATTAAAACTTCTTCCAAAATACTGTGTAAATATTACAGTCTTAGAGAATAATTGAATGCCCAATTCCAGAAAAATTGGACAGATTAGCTAGGTGAAAAACTGTTCATCCAGGGAGTAAGGTTTTGTGCTCTGACTCTTGCTGACTAATTTTAACACTGTCAATTTGACAAATTAAAGAGTTTGTTAATTTTTCACAGGTGGGAGAAGTGAGGCCTGTGATGTGCAGATGGTTTGTCATAGAGTCAGTTACTGGAAACATCAGGATGATCATTCGGAAGGATTCTTAGCCTGCAGCACTGCATAGAGTCCAACATGCTCAGTTGGCATCAGCCACATGAAAGAGCGAGGCACCACCCAGAAGAGAGGACATATCTTAATGATGGATTTTGCAGAGGAAATGGCTCCGGCCCTTCACTCTGTCCACTCCTGCGAGGGAATGCAGGACCACTATTTCTTACAGTGTTTGAACAAGGGATTTTTTCCAGGTCGTTTGTCCAGTACTTTGTTAAAGCAGTTACATCCAATTACTGTGACTTCCACTAATTCTCTCTTCTTACAGTTCTTCTGTACTCGCGTCTGCTTTTTTTTTTCTTCCGCTAGCTGAAGCCGATACAAGGTAAATTGTCCCTTTCAGAAACCAGACATCTCTCCAGTCAAGAGGTTCAGATTCATTCAGATAAGCTGTCACTTAAGTAATTCTTCACTTGTCTGTTGTACCCTTGCAAATTTTGTAACCAAAACAGGTCTAAGAGAATTTACTGAACAGGAGAATCCAGGTGCTGGCAACTCAGAAGGTGCTACTTTCCTCTTTGCAAGTGCTAATTTTTTTGAAAGGCTGTGATCGGGACACTAACCAGATCTGATACCCCACGCACAAAGCTGTTCATCCTTGTGATTATCAACTGCAAGGTAACTCCTCTTTTGTGAGACTTAACATCCTGGCTGTGGTCCGGGTCCAGGGACTGTTAATACATTCAACATACAAATTCTAAAATACACCCTGCATTTTCATATGAATACTGTATTCTTTATCGGCTCCCATAATGGTATATGTTGTTGTTATGCATGGTTAAACATTGAAGGACTGCTCTGCATTCATGTGGGTATCGTTATTTTCTGTACTGCATTTTCTGCTATAGAAATCTCTAGATTCAAAAATCCCAACTCCTGAAAGCCAAGCCTTTATTTCCTCTTAGGGAAATAAAGCCAGTCACACATATCCTCACTCCCACAAGATGCTGAAAAAAGACCTATTTGTGCATAATCCGCTTCTTGGAACTTCACATCCCCCAGCTAAAGATGCCTTTGATTTTATTGTATCTGGTATCTGCCAATAACCTGTCATTATAGAAAGCCATGAGACCCCCAGCAGAGGTTCTAAAAATATCCTTAGAAGCTGAGAGGGCATGAGTATAATGTAAGTCTTCTAACTTTCATATTCTTACATGGAAAGGTTGTTCTGGCACTGAGTGCCTCTGAGAAGAGGACGTTCTTTGTATTGAATGTCTCCCTTATCCTCCTTTCATTTATTCAGATGTATTTATATCATAATGCCACAGGCTGTTTGGCTGTTTGATCCCAGCAGCAAGGAAATTAAATTGTTCATTTTTCTGTCATGGAAAAATAATCAAAAATCCTGGGGATTGTCATTATAGTCATTAAACAAAACAACTTCTCAAGAGCACAGTGGATGTCTGCCTCTGGACTCTCCTCCCAGCACTTACCTGAGCTGGGGGAGATGTGTGGCTCAACTTCTTACGGCTTGCTTCAACCAGGCACATCTGAAAGACTTTCAGGAATAACTTAAGCTCATGAGAATTGTCAGAGTCCAAAAGTAGATGATATTGAGCGGATTTTAAGCGGGGTGACCACGTGTGCGGTAGGTACATTGATCTCTACTCCTGGGGTGGTCTACGCCATTAAGCATTGCTCTGAGCAAGTAGAAGGCAGACAGGCATATCTGCCAGTCTCAGTTCTGACTTTGCTCCTGTTTGCTCAGTTTACTGTAGTGTTTAATGAAGGGCAACTTATTCTTTTCTATCTTTGAAACTGCAACTGCAGAAACTTGCTCACTAGCGGCAAGACAGTCATTGTCTCAAAACTGACCTAGAGGGGCTGAGCAAGCCTTTCTTGCTGCTGACAGGGAACCAGCCAGACTAACCTTGTATAGTTTCATCAAAAGATGTATATTGTGCTCAAGTTAGCAGTGGGGACACGCTCAGTGGTTTTTTTCAGTCTAGAAGTTTGGTTACAAACCACTTGAAGTGCCCCTTGAGATATGGATTGATGGCATTTTCTCAGTCACCGAGGAAGTCACAGAAAAATCCCTCATTATTCAATTAAATGGCCTAGTTTAATGCAGAGAAGAGTCAGAACCAGGAATGGGGAAAAACAAAACTCTTCTGGTCCAAAGCCTGGTTAGGAGAAGAAAGAACCAGGCAATAGGAATTCTTCTGTATACTTTATCTGAACTGTGCGAATTGCACCACACTGTACCAAAAAAACAAAGTGATATTTACTTTTGGCATGAAGGTTTATCTTGTCATTTGTAAACTATGAAAAACACTGTAGCAAGGACTGTTAAGCATCCCCCAGATAATTGCAAGTTAGAAATGTGTTTTCAGGGGCACTTTGGGAACTGTTTGTCTCCTCATCTGAGTGCGTTTGTTCTTCTCCCTCCTTCACATTAAGGAAAGGGGTAATGACTTGTTCACTGATGAAAGAAAGTGTATCTTGCAGTGGTACTTCTAAGTCTGTAGAAGGACAATTCCCTGGGAAGTCATCTAATTCCAGCTGGGAACTACGTGTGTGTGTATGGCTATGTACATATATACATTTAAAAAGTTGGCTTTATTTTCAGTTTACTAGCAATCCCTAATACAAAACATCATAGCTTAAGCAAACTTGGTACAGCAATGCTGAGCTTATTACAGTTCAGGATTTCAAAGAGTGCCAGAAAAGGTTCCTGGGCACTCGAATCTACTTGCTCATACTGTTACATTTCTAGAATGGTCCGTGGAGGGGACTTGGCCCATGCACTCTCTCAAGACAATCACTCGGGAGTTAGCAGGGACTACAAGCCTCTCCAATAGGCAGCCTGGATGAAACTACCCTGTTGGAAGGATGAGGGAATTCAACAGTACAGATGTACAGCAGTCTGTAGCCGTTCTTCTTGGTACTAAAGAGATCACTGGCATAATTAATTTATGAGCATGAGAGGCAAAATCAGAGCATCTCTATATCTACACACAGAGATTTTTTTCTCTTTTTTTCTTTTCTTTTTCTTCAGGATAGATAAGGTTATTGCTGCATGCAGGCTTCATTTGCTCTTATAAATTCAGAGTAACAAAACAGAAATTAGTGCAAGTAATCCTGATGGGCCAGTGGCAAAAGAGATCAGAGACATAGGAGAAATTTTGTTTACTTTTCTTAGACTAAGGTCTAAAATCATAATTATTAAGGATCACTTTACATATGAAACATCTAAACATGGGACCAATCCCCTCAAATTACCCAGCACAGTGCTTTTCTATTCAGACCTTTAGATTCAGTAACAGTCCTTATTGGGTAAAAGGAGACTGCAGGCAGTATTTCTCCAGTCGGTATTTAGAGTGCACTTGATTGCATTAATACTTGTATATAGCGTGTTACATAAGCAGAAAATGATTAAGACACATTTGTTGAACTGTAACAACTGTTGTTCTTACCAATAATAACAGCCACCATTATGCATGCGAAATGCAATCAGATGCTGTGCTTCAGGATGTCAGATGATTGCTTCTGTTGCTGATGGTATGCAGAGGAGGGTCAGAAAGCAATTTCTTGTCCTTATGTATTGCCATAATTTAAGGGTTGAAGGAAGGTGGACATGATGAACTGCTGGTCTTATAGAGAACGGCACATATTATTAAGATCCAGGTTAGATTTGCCTTGGTGCTTTGTCTGGGTGACTAGCACCCATTAAGGACTCCCTTTTCTCTTTGTTTTTGCTGTGCTGTGACAGATTTTTCAGAAAACTGGGCTTTGCTCCAAAAGGCAGCCAGACCTTGTGTGTAGTATCCTGCAAAAGTCACTGGATGAGTAAGAAAGGGTAATTCTGTTTTTAGGACAGAGTAATGGAAGAAACTGTAGCAAAATGAATGTCAATATGGCCTTCAGTAAGCAGTTTCTTTTTCCTGAGCTGTCAGAAAAGTAATTGTCTCTGGTTAACCATTTCTTACCAGAGCACCTACTGGGAATATCCTAGCTGTGTATTCTCTCTTCCCGAAATGATAATCCTTATAATATCAGGCAGATCCGCATGCCCACCCTGCTACCCACCTGCTTCTCCAGGACTTGTCCAAGGCAGCCGCGAAGGCAGGTCGGTCCGCATTTTCATTTCTCTGTGGACCATAAAGACAGGCACAGGCCTACTCTCCCGTACACCAGCACTGAGCTAGCTTCTGCAGCCTAACTCCAGCTTTGCACCAGAGAAAGAGGGAGCAGATTTAGGCCACGCAACTGTCTGTGAGTGATTAGAGGCAAATGGGATTTGGCAAATATCGAGTTGGCAGGAGGCATTAGAGAAGCTCTTCATCAGTGGGTTCCCCATGGTGCTTTGAAGGGTCATTGTGTGTACTGGCAGGATTCTCATGTTTTCTTGCTTCCTCCTTCCCAGAGGCATTTTGAGGAGGAAGATCATTCTCTGCCACATAATCACTTGTTTCCTCCCTCCCCCCACGGCGCACCCTTCCTCCGCGGGTTTGTTTATCGTGCTGAGCCGTGATGCGGGGTTTTGCTCTTCTGTTTCTCCCCTGCCCCCAGCTTTCTCTCCTTACATAAATTCTTGTTGCAGAAGTAGATCCTCAAGAGATTTTTGATCAGTGGAATACTCAGGGCTTCATGAATTGCTTCTAAGTCTGAATGAACTCTGCATTTAGTAGGACACTGGCAAGGAACCGAGTGAATGCTAGTGGAGTGCTGGAGGAGGAGGTCCTGCTTCAGGCTTATCCTCACGGGCAATCTAAGGCACGCATATAAAAAGTCTTTATCTCACTGCCGTGACAGAGACATCTTCCTTTACTCAAAGAAAGGGGTAGATGCTCAGGAAACTATGGAGTCTGTGGTGGTTCAGCCTTTTCTGGCCATTTTCTTCACACTGTAACTGATCCAAGCAAATTTCTCTTGCTGGGCAAGGGCGTTTATCATATTGGGGCTGTATGGTGCATCTGGAGACTGTCAAATCAGACAGGTAACCAGAGATTTGAACTCCCCCTAAATTGCTATATTCCACGCGTCTTAGGGGTTAGAAATGTCTGAAGATATAAACTCAGTCAGAGAAAAATATTAGCATGGGGACTCGGGTGAAATTTGGGTCATTTGTTTCTGAGCTTTGTTGAATTATTGACGACTGTGGCTGTTTTGTAACATTAGCAGAGATAAGGTTTGCTGCGAAGAGTGAGATAAGGGTCAAAGAGAATTTATGTGTATGGGGGGGGGAAAAAACCCAAAATCAGCTAGCAACATTCAGGCTGCAGGATGGATATTCATCAGGCTAGACTGGAGGGGAATAATAGGACAGCATAAAATGAAGTTTGATTTCAAAAGGCTGAGATAGCTTCAAGAAGGCAACAGGTTTTTTCTGCAATAGTTCCTCCAGACAGAAAGACAGGCCACCGTAGAGCCATGGGTTGATTATTTTGGTGTCTGTAGGTCCACCACACAGATGTCGTGTGGTCCCCATCACAACCAACAGAAACGTTTCAATGGCTGTGATGGAACTCCTCAGATTCCTTTTCAACTCCCTGAAGTCTGGCTTTGCTGACTGAGGCTGTCCTGGGTCACGGTTTTGGAGGTGGAGTTGTGCATACCTGCCCTGGCTGCTAAATGCAGTTTTATTACAGTGCCTCTATGGTGGAAGTGGATATTTTATCCATGGGTATGGGTGCGAATATGCACTTATTTCTGCTAAAGAAGTCCCAGGGTTTGTCAGCCAATGCTTGAGGAGTTTACCTTGTTCATACCTTCTGTCTGGTTCACACATTCTGCCACCATACGTACTGCCTGGTGAATTACGTGAATCTGGTTTTACATGCTTCGGCCGCAGACCGCGAACATGTTGAGCAAATTCCTAATGAACTGATCACTCAGCTTAGCACTTGAACCACCACATTTAACATCCTTCAACCCTCATAAACATATTAAACTACTAAAGGGATTATGGCTTGCCAGATTTGCTGTGTCATTCCTAAAAATTAACCTAGAGATTTAATCGAAGGTATAATCCAAAACAAGAACAACTGAAGGAGGTGCTGAGATGATAAGAAGTATTTAACTCAAAGAAATACTTTTTTTTGTACTGAGAGTTCATTTTCAAGAAAATTTGCTGAAAGCAAGTGTAAAGGACACAGGTACAATATTTCCCCTAAATATGTCTGCAAAGTTATATACTGTGTTTGGCCATTTTCAGCAAACGCTTGCACATTCTCAGGTGGGTTTTTTCAAGTTTTCAAACACATTCTTCCAAAGTCCAGAATGAGGGGAAAACTGCTGGGCTTTTTGAAATTAATAGTAAAATTTTCATGTGCTCTGGATATTTCAAACTTCAGTGATGACATTTAAACCTAGAGAAAAAAAGACCAATCCATTTCCATCCATTGAAATTTCCAGGCAAGGTCTCCTGCACAAAACCAAATCTTATTTATGACTATAGAGGCAACTTCTTCCATGAGTGGTTAGTTTTTCTAAGGATTCGAGGACATATGGTTGTCACTTTTTGATTAAGAGATTCTTTCCCTCTTGAGACAGGGCATTCCTGCTTTTAAGTTGTGACAGGACTTGACAAACTCTGTTTACTGGAAGCAAGGCCCAAAATGATTAATCTGTGTTTCGTATATAGATAGCTGGGTAGGTGGGGCACATTTCTACTTCACAGAGTTTTGAGGATCACAAGCTGGCTCACAAGGACCAAAGAATAGCCACTGGGAGATGCAGAAAATCTGAAAAGAAAAATAATCCAAGGCAGCCACTTAAAAGATGAATTGTTGTGCTGATTTATAACAATAGTTACATCTCATTGAATTTACAGATGTTTCTTGGTGTCTGGGGGCGGGAAAAAGTCCTTTCATCTGGGAGGAAGACAGAGTTATCAGTGGAGCGACATTAATACAAGCCATCTGAAAGAAGGGATGGTCATATGAAAATGCCCTCATTTGTTAATTGTTAAGGAAGATACACTGCAACAACTGCATATAATGCTCATTGGATAACAAGCCTTCAGCAGTGATCATGACTGCTAACACATGATTCAGAGACAGCTGAAAGATTTCTGTAGACCCTAGTGAACTTCAGCAGACTGCTGTTTCTATTTTATGACCTCTTCACACCATGAGGCCACATTGGGGAAATTGTTCTTCCTAGCAAGTGACTTTCACTCTGTGGTTGGGGAAAGCAAGATGTTTCTCTTGCCTTTCTTTTTTTGGTTCATGGCTATTAAGGAGTGTCTCTTCACACTCTGGACATCAGGTCTGTGATCAGAGCTGAAAAGCTGCTCCAAGTACGTTTCGTGATCTCTCAAATGTCATGGCTGTATCTTCACCAGCTATTCACAGTAAAGGTGGATTTATCCACAATTTTCTCTCCCTTCTGGAACTCTGCTATCTTCCATCTTACGCGATACATCACTAGATTTTGCCAGAGAGGGCCAGGAGATGAATAGTATAGAAAAAGACCAAACTGGACCCTCCGGATACCCCTAGGTAGCATTACTATTTGCCCCAAATCCAGTCCACATTGCCATCCTCCATTAGTCTGCTTTTACCTTTTAAGACCTGAGTTTATGGAAATGACAATTAAAATTGTTACAGGTATCTCTTAACTTTTGGGACACTTTGCTTTCGGTTTGTCACTTTACTGTTTTATATAAATTTGTTTTCTCAGAGCACAGTTCCCTTATTTTCAGTTGTAGACAGAAGATGTCAGCACTTCTAGAAACTGAATCACCAAATGTCATGTTGAATGATCAGAAAATGTTCTAACCAGTGTGAGCGCTCATGCAAATGTTTAAGAAACTTGCTGAACATCATCTAAGAACTCATTGTCACAGGCATAGCTTAGACACAGGTGTTCAGAGCAGTATTTAACTCTTTAAAATCAGGCAGCCACCCACAGTCCTTCTGAAGCTTATGCTCTTTCACAGAAGGTTACTGGGAAAGATATGTAATTCATAACGCGATTGTCCACTCTAATTAGTAGCTCTTCTGCAAGGAGATTGTATCATGGCAAATCCCATTGATAAAGTTGTTTTCCCATTAGCAAAGTGTATAATGGAGTGATTGGGGTTTTTTTACATACAGCAGCTTCTGTATTGCTTTTGCCATTCACACCTCCCTTTCTAATGTCTCTGTCTCCATGTTACGTGTATAACTCTGTGGGCAAAGGACAGGATGCTCTTTGGGCGGCAAAACTCTAGAAAGCATCCACGTAGTCCACAAGAGCTAGTGAACTGAATCTTAGCCTAGCCAACAAAGTTTCTTTCTGAAAGGTTTTATCTGTGAAAGAGTTAATTTTATGGGTGAATTAATTTCTCTGTTTGTGTCAGTTAGCACTGATCTGAATGTTAATGAACATTAGAGAGTTAACAGATGCTTCATTGATATTTATTGTACCTGTTCCTTTCAATTGCTAATATATAAATTGTAGAAAACAAATGAAATGAATCAAAGTAGAAATCTGGCTCTGGAAAAGAAGTCATGTTGCTTGGTAACAAGTACCCTGTGCCTGCCAGACATTGATCATGATCCCCCTGCTTTGTGCAGCATTCGAGTCAGAAGATAACTATTATCACGGGACTGCAAGAAGTTTATCGTGCAGTTGCATAAACTGGCTAAATGAATAGTTATGTTACTGGCTCCTACATAGGCCTCTCTCGAGCCATTTCCTCTGGACACGTCCTTTCTGCAGAGTATGATAATTTCTTATTTCTACTGTGTTACACACACCATTAATCTTCCTTCTCTTCCAAGTTCTTGCGGTCATCTCCTTTTGTCGCCGGAAGGGACTTGGCACTGCCAAACAAGAAGCCTCCTGTCCTGTAATCTGGTGACAGCACAGCATATCTGTTCCTAGCAGGGCAGCTTCAGGGGCTGTGCTGCTTCGTGAACACCAACTGAGGAAGACGATTAAGAGTGAGAAAGTCCCTCCTAACCCATCAGACTGGAAGATGCAGAAGAAACATAAAAAATTGCACGTATGGAAGTAGCTACTGCCTGTAGTGAAAGTAGTTCCTTGCTTGTTCAGTTGCCGAGTACATTTTTAGCACTGCCTCATGGATTCAGAGATTTATTTCAAGGGCCCAAGGGATGTCAAAAACAGATCTAAAAGTTGTGAGAGCACGGGGTAGGTGTCAGAACGTGGAAACTTCCACCCAACATCCAACTATACTTTCACTTTCTCCAAATACTCACAGCAAACAGAGAAGATACAAAAATACGTCATGAATGAAAAGCAATAATCATCTGAGAGACAGGAATAGTAATATTATGCTGTATGGCATACAAGAATGGCTAGAAGTAAGTACTGGAGAGACTAAAGTACCCTAAGGCTGGACAGGAAAGAGAGCTGTTGAAGGAAGCAGAAAATGAGATGCATCTTGATCAGGATAACTCAGACAGGTGTACAGGGGTCACAGCAAGCCCCATCAAGGGGAAGCTGTTAATGTGATCTGGAGCAGAAAGTAGCATTTCAGTGTGTGTAAACTGAAAGGGAATTTCTTGACTCTTGGCATACGTTACTTCACTGTCCAGTGCCCCGTATATGCATGTGTTGATCCAACTTCTTCTGAAGTGTTCATCAGCTTCCAGGAGTTTATGTGCACCAGTAGTTACTGATAGCAGCTGACTAATTTAGGCAGGCCTGAGTAGGCGCAATGCACTCCAAGAGGTTCCCAGGATTTCAGTAGGGAAGGCACAGGAGCGAAATCAACATTTTGGTAGTTGTTATGTTGATCTATGTTTTCTTGAAGAAACGAGACAATTTAAGCTTGCTAGCTGCTTGCTTATCGCAGACAAAATGCAACACCACAGCAACAATAATCCTCTGATTAATTTTAGATAACATATCTGTAATTATTTTTTAAGTGTTTTTCATCCCTTTCTCTATTTTTCTGGGTTTCTATGTGTGCATCTCTCCCATCTGAGAGCATAACTGATGACAGCTCAGTGATACCTTACCGATGTACCAGGAAGTGCCACTGCTGTCAAGGCAGAATGTATTTTTCCATGTGCCTGATCGAAGAACACTCTGTACTGTATACATTTTCTATGCTTAATGCACCTGCCTCTTGTCAAAAGCTAGCAAAAGGTAGAAATACGCTTGCTCTCTACAAAAGAGGATGTTTTGCTTGGGTGAATGCTAATCAAATGATTAAATTCAAGCCAAGTTTCTCTTCAGTAGAGTGTTATGGCCCAGCTACAAGGGATTACTAATCAACAAGTTTTGGATGAAAATCAGGTAGTTCAAGACCTCTTTTGACTAATGATCATTAGGCATTATATTGCTAATTATTACCAATGGGATTGTATACTTAGAAATCCTTTCTATACTAAAGCATGCCACATAGCATTATTTTGGCACTTCAATGCAGACAGGCAAACTGAGGCCTTGAAAACCTGCATGTGCTCCAGAAAAACATGTTATATTTTAGTCTAGACAAGAGCTTAGTTTAGGCAGTGTTAGACAAATTGACACATCAAAGGCCTCAGGATGGTCTTGTTTCTCCATTCCAAGAAACACACAAGAAATGCACACACACAAGTCAGACTAACTGACCACAGCCTGGGAACAATCTTGCTGAGCTTAACACAGTGCTTTATTTGGCTGAATACACTTATAATCCCAGCTGCATTAGCCTATGAAAAAAATCTATGTTACTCTTGTTCTTGAGCCTGAGCTTGGCTACTTCTGAACAGCATTGCATAGTGCAGGAACAGTTGCACGGCCTGGAGTAGGCCTTGATCCCAGGTATTTCCCTTTCCTAATGCAATCTTTTCTGTTTAAGGCATGCTAATTATGTAGAGCTATTGACTTATTTAAAGCTAAAATCCACCTCCATATCCAAATCTTGGAAGCTTCATTCTAGCAGCAATCTCAAAGCCTGAGCAAACTGAGTAAAGAAGAGGTATTTTTGTTGCAAGGTATATGTGGACAATATGTGATATTTTATTGAATCTCTGAGGGACAGAGTGCCTCCTTTCACAGGACTGTCTGTGGACCTCCTCCAATGCTAGCAGCAGCCAGAATAGACCAAACTTACTTTGAGTGTCTGTTCTTTGCACTGAACCTCAAGTGATAGAAGTCCAGAAAATGAGGATTTTCACAGAGAAGGTAAATGGGAAATTACTCATGTTTCTTCTTATGCAAATATTATGAGGCATCAACTGCCACTTGTTTGTTTTGTGTTCAAAATAAAATAATGGAGTCTTTCTTCAGCTTTCAGGCAAGGCATGGCACTCCTTGCCATTGGGCTATTATATACAAATGACTATCTTCTGTCTCAGAAAGTCTCTCATCTTCAAGTTTTTGGGGCCTCCGAGAATATTCTAGAGAAATATTGATAAATTCTTGCTCAGCTCTTTCATCTGGACCTCTCACCAGAGACAGGATGCAAAATCTAACTCTCATATGCCCATTAGCTCTAAAGATATTCAGTTTGCCATTTGACATAGCACTGTTCAGAGAAAATCTCTGGGTGCCCAGAACAGTCAGTTATTAAAATAATCTTTTATCATTATTGCTTTCTTATATAGGTGATGTAAACTATGCTGTTTGTGTTATGACAAAGCTTTTTATCCATGTTCTTATCTCTAGGGGACAATAGTAGTTAGAGCATTAGACTAGGAGGTTGGAAAGCTAGGTATTAGTTTCAGATATGTTACTGGTTTCTAATACAGCCCCAAGCAAAATACTTCTCTGTGCTTTTTCATCTGTAAAATGATGATGGTGATGATGACAGAGCTCTGTGAAACCATTTGGCCATATTAAAATGGAAAATGCTGTTTGATAGCTTAGAGCTTATTATTATCACCATGCATAATGCAGGCTTTGAAAAATCAGAGCATCGTGAAATGCCTGCTGTCCTCACTTACATAACTTCTTGAACTCCAGAACATTTCCATCTGAAGATGCACATCAGACGGAACCAAGTTATGGAAAATGAACCTTCCATATCTGTTTGGGGTTCTGGTTCAAACCACCAACTGGTACAGCAGCCCCAGGAAATTATAGCGAGGCTTGCTGGTCTTGGCCCTGCAGGATACTAGCCAGTGTCACCCAGGGGTCTGTAAGCCAGCTTACCCAACCAGCCAAAAGGTGAAAGCTGATCTTCACCTCTAACTCCCTGGCAACCCGACTTCCTCTGCCCAGACAGGCAGCACTGCTGCTGCAAGTCCCTAAAGCTTTCTTTCCTCTCACTCACTGCAGTGACTGAGTTGTCTCTATTGTATTTTCTGTAACTTCCAGGCATCTCTGCTCCATTCTTTCCACAGCATCATTTCTATTCGTAGTGCAACGTTGCTATTGGGCCAATGAGGCTATTTAATGAGCAGATAATCTTGTTCCTTCATAAGGAAAAATTACTCAGCATTACAGTTTATCCACAGAGCAAACAGATTGTCAAATAAAATAGCATATTATACCCTAAATAATTAAATAACCACAGAGATATTTTTCTCATTCTGCTATTCAGCAGACTGGTGTCAGCTGAGAAAGCAGATATCTTATTCCAAATGATGCTGGCTTCTCTTTTAAAGCGCAGTTACAGAATGAAAGCAATTGTCAAAACGGCAGTGTGGGGTTCCATATTTTTTCTCTCTGTGACTTCCTTAGCGAGTTTGTTCCATTTATAAGCCACACAATGATTTTTCTAACTGCCAGCATTGCAGTCTCAGGCTTAGAAAATTGCACCAGGAGTCCTCTGCTTCTCTTGTGCCACTACAAGAGGAGAAGCCACAATCACCATTTAGCTGACAGGTTTGTTGATGAACAAAACAAAATAGTTTTTTTCTCACTTCTCATAACAATAGTGGAGTGATTTTTTTTGTTTGGTTGGTTAGTTTTTGGTTTGGTCATCTGCATGTCAGCAGTGGTGGAAGATAGGAGTGGTAGAAGGAAAGTGGAACCTTCCCCAACAATGCATAGTACTGCTTTAATGATTAAAAAGCAAGTTTTCAGCTGGTATGGCAGAGATATTTGGCTCATTGTACAGTAAATAGATAAACTGGATAATAGTGCATGTTTTGAATTTAATGCAAGAAGATGCTGTTCCAAATACGCAGTAATGTGTTTATATATTAATAATTCTTAGAAAGTATCTGTGGTCCTAACTTAGATTTCAGAAAATACCAAACCTGTATGTGTGTGTGTGTTTATGTTCTTCCCTACCGCTGGCAGATTTTCCTTCCCAGTCTTTCAAATCTTTCATTTACAGTCACAGGCTTCAATTCAATGCCAGGCTGTTTAGATTTGTTGCCTTGCAAGTCATCAGAGCCAGAAAAACCTGCTGCATCCCATTGGAAGGAGGAACTGTGCGGCTGTGATATACCCAGCATGTGCTTTTTTTATTATTATTATTTATGTCAAGTTGTGAGCTATATGACCTTAAAAACTGTACACCCCTCCTGATATGTAGGCACTCCAGCTTAAGTAATATTTAGAGGTATACAAAATGCATAAGTACTGACTTTCTAACACTTCCAGAACCGTGGACATAACTAAATCAACTGGCTTCACAGGCATAAGAGATACAAAAAATTGTAGCAATAAAGATTTTATTACTCTAAAGTATTTCTAAAATAACCTTTTCCCCTCTCTCTTAAATGGGGAGTAAATGGAATACATGATAGCGTGGCAAGGGTGTTTTATTGGCATGCTTGAGTAAGGCAGCCATTTCAAACTCACGCCAATAAAAGGCCGGCTCCTGCTGCCATTACTCATTTGTACAGTCCTAATGACTTCGATACGATGATATGCTTGAGCAATTTAAGCAGGATTCTGTACAAAATATTCATTTCAGGACTGTTTATCGGAAATTAGAAATTTTTATCTATGCTATAAATAATACTTTGGACTATGAAAAATCAATTGACATTTTAACATCTAATTCATATTGCTAAAATAATGGCAACCTTTCAGGCTACTTGTTTACTTTTGCCCTTCTGTCTGCTGGGCCTGAAAGTGGACTGCTCTGCTTCACTTTGAATTTTCAATCAATCTCACTTTTCTGTTCTCAGTTCAATGATGGGTGCATCAGAGCCAGAGCAGTTATTTTTATTAGCTTCTCTTCATGACTTTGCTCTTTATCGTGAAACTGAACCAATTCCCAATAAACCCCAGCCATGAGACATCTGTTTAAAACAAACCTTTCTCTTGGGGCCTTATCTGTTGGAGTCCTTTCTGAAAACCCTCCTCTTGGCCCCTGATTCATGTCTCTGATGCTTTCACCAGCAGCGTAAGGACTAGGGGGGAGCAGGCTGTGCATCTCCAGCTCTGAGGCTCCTGAGAGCTGATTTGGTCCCCACAGGGGATAAACCGTCCCTGGGATCCCAGAAACACCAACCCATGGGATCACCCTAGCCATGTGTGTTCTCATCATCGACTTGCCTCAGAGCATCTCCAGCTTAGTGCCCAGCTGTGGAGGCTCAAACAGAGCCAGCAGAGCTAACACGGGGCTTTCCAATGAACATCTCTGCTGTGTCGGGGGCTCCCTGAGAACAACTACACAGCTGCATTACTGTGGTGAAAAGGTGATTTCAGGCAGCTGAGGAACGTGCTCATTGGGCTGCTTCTCCGTGCTTCGTTCACCCAGTGAGCAGCCAGTTTGTGAGTAGGGCTCAGAACAGCTACAGCAGTGCAAACGCTGATAGTGATAATGGTTGGTGCTCAGCAACTCCTGCATCCAAGTCCTTCTGACAACTATAAGGCTGACATTTCTCAATCTGTGTGCACGCATGTTTAAATGAAGAATCACATCATTGGTTTTCCTGTCTCATTCTTCTTAACCCATTGAACTCCCGCTGCGTTGCCATTTCCTGTTATCAAACACTTGTCAGTCATAAGCAATCAGTCAGCTACTTCACAATTAGCAGGGAGAAAAGATACAATTTCTTTGTGTTGGTCCCAGATGTTTAAAGCCAGGAGCTGGATAAGCCAGAAAAGCATTACACCCTCAGTCTGCTGCAAGTCAGTCTCCTGTAGCATGGCTTGTTTTCTTGGCTATGCCTTGTAATTTTTAGTAATAACAGAAGAAGAGGATGTCCTTGATATATTTCCTTTGATGGAGTGAGGTTTAGCTACTACTGTCATTGGCTGCCTTTGCATAAACCTTGGATTATTCTGTGTATTCAGTTTGCTTACAAGGATTTGGTACGGAGATGCTTCAAAACAAGCTTGTTAGAAAAACAAGAAAATTATTTCAGAAGGATTTTCTTTTACAAGGAAAAAATCACTAGTGCAAGGAAGAAAAGAGTTAGGCCCAGAGCCATCTGCACTGGCAACTAACCACCTCCAAAGCAATTGCTGGATGGAGTATTTGTGGTACTTTATCAGGCTGACACCAGGGGTTTTCTTTTGAGTAATTTTGCATCTGCACAGGTGGGTAACTGAGATTAGAGTAAGTGTCTGGTCTGTGTAATTGCATCTGTACTACTTAGCAGCAGCACTGAGAGCTCCCGATTGCAACTGAAGGTCTGTTGCCTGCATTCTGGTTTGCATGCAGAAAGAGAGCCGATGCTGCGGAGTTTTCATTCTAGTTACCCAAGGCAGAACAAGGCTGGGAGGAGAGAGAATGGTCCAGAGCAACCAATGAATGACCCCGTGCACTCATTCTGAAATAGAAGATTTCCACTTTTGCATGTGTATTGTTTTGGTAAATGCTACTAGGTTGACGGTTTAGCAAAAGACCTGGCTATGGGTATTTTGGAAAAGCGCAGGTTTTCATCTTCACTGGGAGGAGTATGCAATAAACAAGATAGAACACAATGGGAGAAACTTGAGAGAAATATCATATATGGCTATCTTAAGCATCTGCTTGTGAACAGCATTGGGGAGAGGATGTGCTATATGGACATCAGGCGTGAACCAGTGTAGCTGTTCTTACGTTCCTAGCAGCCACAGTAGAAAGAAGAAGCTTCTCCCTAGAGCATCCTTTAGTTGTAACACTGAAATTAATTTTGAGAAACTATTTTTGCCATTTGACACAAAATATAGGTGTTACCACCCTGTTTCTCCATCATCTTTCATTATCTCAGCACACCACAACAGTGTGTATCTGAAACCAGTGTACCAGACTATGTTCCTGGGCACTGCTGAGAGTAAGAGGCACTTTGAAATCCCAGGAAAATACTGTTCATAGGAGATGTTGAGTTTATTTTTAAAGAGCTTAGCTGTGAAAATGCAATGCAAATGATTCAAATAGTTAATGGTAAATGCTGACAGGAAAATATTTGTTTGTGTAAAGCCAGGAACTTTCAACTGAAGGAAAGCTAGTATGACTTAGCCATTTCACTTCTGTCTCACTTGGCGCACTATCAAGGGTTGGCATTTTTTCTTCACAGGTTTCAATTTTCTTGGAAAACCCAATCAACTAAAAATTATGTTGTCACTTAAAAGTGGGTATGACAGATGGTCATCGCTTTTTTTATTTTTAGGGAAAACCGATGCAGTGGGGATTAAATTATTTCCCTAAATTCAGGGGAAAAGGCAGGAGAGAATGTAAGAATCCCAACTAGAATTTAATTCTGAAGCAGCTTCTAGTGTTTTGAAGTGTATTTTCTGAATAGCCAAGCCCAAACGGTAAAGGAGGTCAGGAGGCCTGTGGAATGGGATCTTCTTCCAGAAGGCCACCCTGCGTTTCTCCTTTTCTTTCCTCACAACTTGAGCAACGATTCTTGGAACCTCAGAAATCTGCCTGCCAACCTTGTCTCAGTGTTTCCACTAGGGATTTCAGCTGTGATGAACCAGCATGTTCTGTTGATGAGACATTTTGCCAAAACACCGCCCAAAGGCTTTGGGCCAGTCTGTTTGCACTGTGCTGTAGTCATGAGGCGCCGTTCCCACATTCAGAGTGAATGCAAGAACTCTCTTGAAGAGTTTGAGAAAGCATCTTCTCCAGCTCCTATTAGAAATGTGTTAACAAGGATTGACAATATCCATATAGATCAAACTCAAGGTCAATAACAGCAAGTGGGTGGTTCCTGTGGGCTGTCTTGAGGAACAGTAAAGAAGCTTTTTCCCAGATGGCATGCCGAGCAAACTGCCTCTCACAGCTTTATGGCTGGTGATATTGGCATTTTATGTCATATTGAAGTTTATGGCTCTGGACAGGAAACAGGCAGCAGCGTGAATGGGCAGCCAAGTGATGCTGGTGTGCCTTGGGGGAGGAGGAACAGCGCTGCAGGTCGGATTTTTACCATTTACGATATGACATCAAAGGAAGATAATTGCGCTATGAAGCTAGAAATCATTAGCTCTTTTGCTTCTTGAAGAGAATTTTAGTGCTGCTGAAAAGTGGCAGATTGGCAGCCCTTGAGTCTGGAGTCCTTTTTTTTATCAAAGAGCAGGTAGTGTATGAACAGCAACAGTATGTTCTTGCTCTCCCTGAAAACTTCAGGGTGATGAGGCTGCTTACTTACAGTCTTTTTCATTTTATTTATTTGCTATTGAGACTGCCTTCAGGGTAGTCCATTTTATTGGTGATTTTTGTCTGTGCACTGAGTGCATAAGTTGAATTTAGGCCTGCTCCAAAATCCACTGGTATGGAGGGACAACTCATCATTCAAAAGAGATGTGTCTGGAGGTCTATGAGTGATGGTGAGGAACCTTCGACTTGTGGCCTGTAAGCTGCCAAACATCTATTTGACAGCATCATCACCTGAAGGACCAGCACCCTGATGGCCTGCTAATCAGGTTCACCAGAATGATTCCCTCTTTAAATTGCAAATGATCAAATCATATGCCTTCTGACCTTCCTCAAACAATTGCAACTCATAACATGTCTACACACCACTAAGGACCATGAACAGACTCCACAAAACCAGTCATGCTAACAAATAAAAAGCTCCTTCCTGAAAGTTTTGACCTTTCTGGAATTGCAGGTAATAGCTGCCAGCTTATAAGTGCCCTGAGCATGTTCTTTGCCTTCAGTTATTTCCCTGAGACACCCAGGGGATAAAGGTGTAGCCATCAAGCCCAGAAATGTCCTCTTTTTCAACTGAAATAACACAATAATAAAAGCTACAGGTATGTATGACTTCACTAGACATTGATTATTTTTTTTTAAAGTATTTTTTTTTACGGAATTGTTCCCATAGAAGGGTAAGAGATATATTCAAAATAACTTGCATTCTGTCTTTCCAGACTAAATAATTATTTGTTATTTGTTTTGATGTTTTTCTTAACCTAGATCTTTGGCATTTGATACCTCATTGTCTGCTTTTGACTTGGAACTGATACTTAGGCGAATGAAGGCCGTGTCTCAGAGAGAAAGCGCTCAGTCCAGCTGGCTTTACTGTGCCCAGATACCAACATGTTAAGTGTTGTAGGCTGATTGTTGTAGTTCCCTCCATACTGCAAGACAGGCACCACATAGCCTCATCTGTTCTGTCTTTTTCACTCTAACATGAGCTGAATTATCTATTGGAAATGCCTGTTTGCTCTTTGCCTATAAAAATAGCTTAGACAATCATCTCTAAACCAGAGGCTTTACTTTTAGGAAATTAAAATTAGGTGACATCATTCCTTCCCCCAGTGTGCAATATAATCATTAAAACTTGAAATAATGACATCTAGAAGCAATATTCACCTTCCTTGTCCAAAGCTGATGTAGGTTGCACAAAAGATTTGCTTTGTCTGAACTATTCCTGCTCAAATGACAAAAGGAGACTTCTGCTTCAGAGAGGGTAAATATCACATCTTACTCAGGGAACAGAAAAAATTTACTTAGAAAACCTAAACTGAATGAGTTGATTGATAGGAATCACTTAACTTATTGAAATACCTTCCTTTCTCAGCTGTTTCTTTTCATCTGCCATGAAAAAAAAAGTCTTGTTCTTGTCTTTGGTTAGTTTGGTAGGGTTTTTTACTTTAAAAAAACTTTTAACTTTATACGAAGTGCACATTTCAAAGTTTGTATTAAAATTTAAAGTTTTGTTTTGGTGTATCAGAACCATGCAGGTAATCTTCCCTTGTTCTAGATTGGTCCTTCCTTTTTGAGTTAGGGATATTAGATCTTCTATGCCCTGCTGAGAATGAATGTTTAGGTATTCAGAGAAATCAAAGTTTAAAGCATTCCCAGGGATTTCAAGAATGGACATTTCCTAAAAAAAAAATAAATCCTGAAACCATTGCTTGGAATTATGAGCAAAAAAGGAAAGGAAGGTTGAGCATAAAATGAAAGAGCAAAAATAAAGAATCAAAGTTTATGCACTCCTGAAAAAGCCTTTTAGAGTTAAAGGTCAAAAATCATCTGTTTCTCCCATCAGCTTAGTCTTAATAATAAAAATAACTTAAATCATAGCAGAAATCTTACTACACTGATTTATAGTGAATTAAGAAAGGTTTTAATCCTTAATCCACTTGGCTGTGCATGAGTATGAGCATAACACATGCTTTGTGGAATCCCTCATGTTCAAAATCTAATCCAGTAGCTGGGTAGTGGAACCGCAGAAGCAGGAAAATGTGTTACCAATAAGTCATCTTCTCCATCCTCTTGTTAGAGCAGGACCATTTCCGACCAGTCAGTGTAAACATATTTTTCCTTGTTGTGTATGACAGACCTCTTCCCTTTTCCTGAGAAGATTTCCATAAGGCATAATTTAATTTTAAAATTTTAATGAAATTTCTTATTCATCTTATTCTTGTCACTTCTTCGTTGGATCTCTTATTAAAAGTTTCCTTACTCTTACTCTTCAAGTCCATGCAGACACCCGTCATATTCCTTTTTGCATTGATGGATTTACAAAAGACATTTTTGTAAGACATTTTGTACATAAATGACATCTTGACATTTTGTAAAAAAAAAAGTCTTTTTTTTTGTTGTTGTTGGTTCACTTGTAAGGTGCCTATGGGTTAACTCTATAAAATACAAATTGGAAGAGGTTGCCCAGAGGAGTGGTAGATGCCCCATGCCTGGAAATATTCATGGTCAGGTTGGACAGGGCTCTGAGCAACATGATGTAGTTGGACATGTCCCTGCTTATTGCAGGGGTGTTGGACTACATGATTTTTAATGGTCCTTCCCAATGTAAACCATTCTATGATTCTAAGTATTATATTGGCTTATAGACAATAACGTGAAATATGGGTGTGTGGGGAGCGTAGCATGAGTTTCCTTCAGTTCCTAACACCTGTAGTACATTTCCTCAGCCTCCAAATTATATTGCATTTCGATGCTGCACAATTAAAAGTATGTGGAGAGAATCCAGGGAAGGAGGTCACATCCCAAACACAATGCACAGAGCTCTGTTTAAATGCAGAGGCCCCAAATGTGGATCAATACAGTAGGTTACAGCAGTAACATAGCTTTTTCTGGGGTGGCAGGAGGGGAGGATGAAGGAGAGGAGCCAACATTACAGTACCAGTAATGCTGCACTTCAGATACAGCATGTTTGCAGAAAGGCGGAGGGTACTTCAGTCTCAAGTAACTGTTGCAACTTTAAGCAGTGACATATTGGCTGAGACAACTAGCAAAAGCTGTAACACAACAAGCTTGTTTTAGCCTGATTTTTGATTGGTTGTTTTGGTTTTCTACCAGGCAACTGGTTCATCACATGCCAATGCACCAAATTCAGTGGGGAAATTTTATCACGTACACATTGCAGCACTTGTTCTTTTCCCTCGCGCTTAGAAACAACAGTTGGACTTGGTTTATCTTCAGAGAAAAATAACATAACAATTTACAGCTTGATGAACAACCCTCTTTTTCCACCTGATTGCTGCAGGTGCAGCTCCACTGTGATGGCAGGAAACAAAGTGAAGAATGTGGAAAAGTGAACGTATATATATTTTTTCCTCTTCTCTTTTTCCTTAAGTACTTTAAAGCAGGATTTAATGCCAAGTTCTAATATAAAGGTCTTATAGAAAGAGCACTGGCTGTCAGCCACTCTGAAATAAATCGACCTGTTCAGCCATCACTTCAAGAAAGTGTTGACAGTACTACAGTGAATTTAAGTAGCAAACGATGGTTCTGTTCACCTGACTTGCTTAATTTTTAGGACTGTTCCTAAAGAGGCCCTACAGATCTCAAACTCACTGAGGAGCAACATGTTGAGCTCCTACCTACTGGGTCTTAATGCTTGAATTGAGCTCTGGGTGGCAATGCTTGTACAGGCGACAATCTGCTGTTTGTTAACAGGCACAGTGACAGATCTGAGTGCAAGTAAAGAATAGGGGGGTTGTCTATTCTTTGAGGGCTTTTTGGCTAACATATAGGACTAATTCTGGTTCTGTCTAAAATTCTGTGTGGGTTTGGCTTTGGCTTAAGGTTACAGTGGAAATCAGCCTTGCACATGTCATTAGTTCAGTGTGCTGCATATAACTGTGTTTCTACAATGCTGTTGGGAGAAGAGCAGTCGTCTTGTGAAATGTAGCATCAGGAGGGAAAAAAATGAAAATGAAATCTCTTTCACCCTTCGTTGAGTATTGTCATTACCACTCTCCTGGCCTCTTGTCATATGAGTAACTGGGAATGAATTTAGTTAATCTCATGTATGTCTAGTTTTCAACCAAAGGAGTCACAGAATTTACGTGCAATCTGTACTCCTGTATGTACAACCTCAGAACCGTCCACTGTTACTAGAAGTGAAGAATACCCAAAATGACCAGGAAATGTATTCAGTCAACAATTCACGAAGTTTTTATGAAGTGCTGTTCAGATTGTCAAGATTTCCCTAGCAAAATATTCACTGCCGAAAACTTGTTCTTTTTGCCAGTAATGTCCATGGAACTAAATCCCTTCATAGGCATATTACTTCCTGCAGATGAATGGAATAGGTAATTTGAGACCTCCAGAGATACTTGAATGAATCTAGACCAAAGATTAAAACCTTACTGCTGGAGAAAATTCTGTGCCTCATCCCATACTGACCAAAGTGATAATGTACTAACGTTTATTTTAATGGAGAAAGATTGTACGTCAGGGCTGCTGGCTGACATTTGTTCATCCTCTTGGGGTTAGTAGAGTCATTTATGAAGGATTTGGCCTTTTTCTACTTATTTTATCTCCCAGTAGGGGATAGAGGATCTCTTTGCATCTGAAGTGGACGGTACTGTTGACTAACATTATAGAGGAGCCACAGTTCTTTTCCCTAGTAACTTCAGGAGACTTAAATGTAAAGGTCAGAGCTTTCCTTTTATGTTGAATTTCTGTTGCTTTTCAGTGGACTTGAAGGATTCACTGGCCAGTTCCTATCTGTTAATACTTAAGTCAAATATACACACCTCCTGCTTCTTTTCTCAAGGTCGGGCAGTTATATTCAGGGAGCTACACAAGGAAGTTCTACAAAGCCCTTTTTTATATTAGAAGACTGTCCAGCAGCTGCTCTCTCTGTTCACTAAGCTCCCTGAAGCAGAAAGCCACTCCTAGTAAAGTTGCGGGCAATAGTATAAAACCATCAAATTAAAATGAATTTCAACTTCTACAATTCAAACTGGCATGTGGACCTGTAACTTTTTAAGATGGAAGGTGAGGCAGTTAGAGGGCCAATATTAGTGTTGCTGCTGTAAGAATAAAATGAAAAACGTATATCCTGGGAAAATGCCTGTTTACCTTTTATTTCCTTTTACTAGGACAAAATGGTCAGGTCTGGATTCATCCTGTCCAATTTCTGGCAGCTGAGAGCATAGTAGTCACCTGAGCTTACATCTGTTGTCAAAGGATGGAGGTAAACACCTCCAGATGATAATTCAGTTTTGAGGTATGACGAAAAGCCCGTCTCAGTCCACTGACCACGGCGACTTAGCCTTAGCATACTCTCAACCTGACTTCCTCAAAAAAGTCCCAAGAATTAGAAGGAGTTATATAGATTAAAGACAACTGAAGTTTCACCTGTGATAAGTACAAAACAAATTGTTTTGTTTCTAGATATGCAATTTCTTTGAGTAAATGAGCTGGGAGAAAGATGAGAGAATGTTTTAGTTCTAAACATGAATTCTGGTCTTCCATCTGCATTAGAGAGGCTCCCCATTATCTGCACTTGAAAAATAAGATGGGTGGGGAGAAAAAGAGAATGAGAAACCAAACATTGAAACAAAAACAAACAGGAAATTGGAAATGCAATGCAAAACCATGGTGAATTTTAACTGATCTACTGAAAACTGATAAAGAAGTCATTATTTTTATTAAAATTATTATGGCTTTTCCCCTCAGACAGCAACATTCTATTTTAAAACTGCAGGAACAGAGCTGACCACTCTTTAAAAAAGGCGAGAACTCATAAAGTAAAGACCTAATAATAATAATAAAGGCCTGGTGTTCAGTAATCTGAAACCACAAAAAGAGTATCAAGTTTTGAGGAGCTGCAAAACATTAGTCGTTCAGAATCAATAGTGGTGGCATATGAGGACAAAAGGAAACGTAGCTGCACGTCTATCACAGGATGAACGAAGGGATGGTTTGCAGAAGTGAGAAACTGAGGAGGCGATGTGTTTTAGGCAGGTATCTGTTGTGCTGGAGATTAGAGCTACGGAGAGACAGCAGCTACTGTGAGGCACTGACGTGGGACTGGTGTCTGCCCCTTCACTCAGACTCGGCGATAACGTGGAGCAATGTTGTTTCTAGTGTACCAACAAGCGGTGACAACGTGCAATCTGTCTGGGGAGAGGACGAGGTGCTTTCCTGTTCCCTTGCTCCCCCCCAGACAGGGCCACTAGAAACGTGGCACTGTCCACGCCAGAGACTGCTGCCAGACCCGGAAATAAGCCAGCAAAGCTCTCGCCGTGATTGCCGGCTCAAGAGGACTGTTACAGCTCGCACCTCTGTATTTACCACGTCCTCCTTTCTTTTAAAAGCTATAAAGTCACATTCGAGACGAGGTACTTTCATGCTAGGTGGCTTATGGACGTGAAAGCCCATATCAAATAGAATTGATCAAAGTAACTGAAGAAACCAAGCCTGGTAGCGGCTTGTCTCTCGGGTGCATTTTGTCATCAAGTGCTCACAGAGAGTTACAGGCTTAGCTGGCCCCACCTAAGAGAGAGGCTTTGTGAGGTATTCTGCTGTGCAGCGATAGAGACGGTGGTAAATAGCATTAATGGTGAGTGACAGTCATGCCCTATTTTCTCCACGCCACCCAGCTGTGAGTCAGTTACCTTCAGTAGGTGAAAGTTTCCTTGGACTTTGCACGAGGCTGAATTTTGGACTGAATTATGTGGTGCGTAGTCAGGGGGCAGGGATCTATACCTGGTTGAGGCAAATGGACTGGAAATTTTGTGTTATGCGCATACACAGAAAAGAAGAGAAAGAAAAGGAATGAGCATCTATAAAATCTGGCGCACACAGGATTCATGCAAGGAGACATAATCCATAGAACGACTGCAAGGGGAAGGGTATACTTCAGTAAATAAGCTACTTTATTAAAAATGTAAATGACACTAGAGCTATAGAATGAGTGCCAGCATTCCAGCTTACTCGGGAAGATGATAGGAAAATATGACTGACAGGTTTTTTTCTGCAGTTTAAATTCTTCTTTTGTCAATATCCAAAATATAAAGCTATGGGCTATAGAAAGTGTTTATTAAACCTAAAAATGAGCAATTCGAACATTTCCATGAGCCATAGTACAGTGATAAATGAGGAAGAATTGAAATAAAAGCAGCATGAGTGGTGGTAGTATTATTTTCAGAAAGGCTGAAAAAGGACATTGCTTCTATGATCTTAAATATAGGGGTCGTTATGATAGATAAACACTTGGAAAGTCATAGCACGAAAGTGTAGGTGGTAGAGCTGACAGGATTAAATCAGTATTTGATCCTGGACCTATGAGATATACACTAGAGATTCTAAATAACTGATGTGATTCTTCTATGTGTGTACATAACTGAGTGCAACTCCCTGTGCAAATAGCTTACAAATGCTTTGAGATATTCCATGATTACTGCCACTAAATAATGTGAGCTGTGATCGTTATTAATCATTATTTTATTACTGTTGTATTAAAGCTCTAGAAATAGACACATCAGATGTAAATCAGCACTGCTCTGTTGACTTTTAATTTGATCATGCTAATGTGCATCACCAAGGAGTAGCTCAGTATTTGGACATAGATATAAAGGCAGCTTCCCACACATACAGAAAATGTGTTTATCTTTTACCTGAGATATATTAGTATATCACATTTTCCCTCACTATTTTTAAAATGTGTAAAATGAAATGGATATTTACCTGTAAAACGCCAAGCATTAAGTTAATATAAATTCAAAAATTAGCAGGTGGTAAAAATGCATTCAGAGTAATCCTGGTGGTTTATTATTAGATTTCATCGTAAGCTTTTCCTGCCTGATGAGCAGATACTCTGTAAAGCTATGATAATGGAAGCGTGAGATTCATCTTTGTTACATGAAAAAGTGGTTTTGATTTTCCACGTGAATGAGGTGGCTTGTGCTGTGGTTTCGAGATCATTGATCAGTCCTGGTCAGAGGGTTGCACCTCCTCATCTGGGAAGCCTTGCAGGGTGAGGGACACCGCGCCGGGAGGGACACTGCCAGGATGACAGGCGGCAGCCCCCATACGCAGTAGGGATGAGCCAGAGCCCCCTAAAAGCTCCAGGGCACCTCCTGCAGCAGCATGGCTGTTTCTTTGGGGTTCCCAAGACACCACCTACAAGGGTAGGGCTCACAGTTTCCATTTTCTAGTGAATTCCAGTTCATTTATTTGCTTTCTGCTCTACTGAATTTCTCCCCGTGGTTTGCATAACACCAAGTGTTCCCACAGCTCTAAAGATATGGGGCATTTTGGGGGCTGGGTGTTGGGGACCCACAGGAACACTCACACGTCAGTAAGGGGGCTCAAAGTTGTTATTCCTGCATGCACAGTGTCTGCACTGCCTGGGGATCCAGTTCTTCTGGATGAAAAGAGCTATAAATGTAAGGTATTATTAGCACATGGCTTTGTAGTGAGCCACCCTCAGGCCACATTAAGGTTTTTGATGTTTCTCGGCTGCAGCCTCTAAAGGGATCTTAACGTGGTTTCAGAAGAGGAAAGAAGAAAAATAAAGAAGCTCAGCCTCTTTTTAAATTTTATATAAAAATGAAAACGCTTGTATTTTGATTTTGATTTCTGTTTGGAGCTGATGTTTTGTTAAGATGCAGGCTGAGTATCTTGATCATTCTCTTTTAAAAGTGACCTTGATCTTTTAAAAATGTAAATTAAAATAAAAGATCTGGTGACCTTTTTATTGAGGTCTCCAAAGAGCTGAGAGGAGCCATCCCTGTCTCCTAGTGTTGCAGGAATACCTCCTGCTAGGGGAACACAATATCAGACTGCGTTAAAAATGCCCCGAGGGCCATATTGATGAGGGGAAACTCACTCTCCGCGGCCTTTTTAACATTCAGCAACAGCCTAACTTGTTTGTTTCCTCTGTGTTGGAAATGTCAACAAATGTCACCCAAGTTCTTTGCTTTCCTTTCTTATCTTTTGACGTATTATTTGATATGTGTGAGAGAGTGTAGAGTATATTAATAAAGGAGCTTTATTCTCCAGTGAATTAGCAGAGTGAGTGTAAGGCCGTACTGAAGAAAGGTTTCTTCTATTAGTTTTGCTATTCGGAAAAAAATAATGCTCTACAAAAGACTTACTGAAGAAAAAGATAAAAAGAAGACTTGTTAACTCATAGTGATCTATCCTTCTACTGGCATGGGGTCTCTGTTCATTACTCTAGGATTTTGCATGTGACAAATATTGGGTGCTTTGTTCAAACCATTTAAATATGCTTTTTGGCAAAGCGACTCCCATTGCTTTCCTGGGAGACTGTTTCATGGTCAAGATTTCATGGATCAAAATTTCAGAAGTCCTTAACCGTCTTTCATACCTAAATAGAAATTTCATAAATTACTTGGGTCCCCAAAAATGGGATTCCCAAAGGTTCTCAATGATACTGAGAGTCTGTAGGTGCCTTAGTTTTTTTTAGAAATATGTCTGCAGTTCCTAAACCACTAAAATACCTTGAAATTGTAGCTTTTGCCTTTAATGAGGCAGCTGATATTCAGATTAAATTATCCTTTGAAAATAGTAATTTATTATACATTATAACACTAGGTACATAATATAATTAGAATAGGTAGAATGTGACATTTAACATTTATAAGGCACTTTTTGTACTAGTATCATTATTTAATTAGGGCAGTGCTGAGAGGCCCCCAAAGCAATTGGGATTATAATTTGCACATACTATGTGAATGCACAGAAAGAAAAAATTTCAACCCAAACTGCTTTCAACTGTGTTGACAGGAGAGAAAAACAATGACGGGTGAAATTCTTTGCTTTCATTGTAACGACAGAGAACTCACGTAGAAGAATATTAAGAGACTTTCCAAAGGACAAATACCAGTTGTCTGTGACAAAGCAGTGAAATTAAGTCCCTGCGCATGACAAGATCATCCTTCCTTTTCATCCTCAGCTGTTTTATACACACTAAATTCTGATGATTTGTATACCTCTGCAACGTGTTAAACAATTCTTTTTCGTCTTTAACAGTCAGATGTTTCAACTATTTGTAGATAGTTAGTCATTGCTATATATATTTCCGTTTTTTTGTTGTTTTTTATTCCAATCTGTCCTCCTAAAAAAAATATAAATAGTTCTATTAAAACATCCCTGGATCCATCTGTGAAATTATACCCTGTAAAACATTTAAAGACTATGTACCGATGATGTGCTGTCTCCTTAGTGAAATGTGCTCTGACTGCAGTTTTCAGCAGTCAGGGTGGGACGTGATGGCAAGGTGAAGCTCCAGGCATGCAGCCGTGCCACTGGCAGCAGTCCTCAGTCTCCTGACTTTCTTCCAATTTCCAGCCATGGAAATTTCCATGACAACCCCACAAGAGCAAGGCTATGAAAGGCCCTATACATACCTCATCACTCCAGGATTCCTAACATCAGGTATCAGGAATCTCCTGAAATAAATCAATTCTTGAAGTAGTGTAATTTTAAACAATTACTATTATGAGAGGGTGAAAAAACCTCACAGGAAAAATAGCAAGTATTGTATAATTCTTCTGTGTCCTATTAATTTGTGACCACTTTAAACCACCCTTTAAGAAGCCCCACAGTTATCTTTCACCTTACTTTTGCACTACAGGAAGGAAAAAACATTTAAAAATTTGTATATGACTGGGGGACTCAGGGAATCTCATCTGACCTTAATTCTGATGACCAAACTTTGTTAAACTGTTGGAACCAGCACAAATTATTTTTATTGATTATTTTAAATGAAGAATGATAAACAAAGGGTTAAACGCTGAAGACTTTAACTGATTCCAGTTACAGCACGCCTATAATTGAGGTATAATGGGAGTCAAGGAGTTCCCGGTTCTTTGCATTTGTTTCTCCATGTTTGCTCTGCCAGACCTCTCATTCAACTCATGTCTGTACAAAGAGAATGGAGGGCAGCTTGGTAAAATCAGCCCTGGCATTAAAAAATATTCTCCCCATGCCAGCAATCTCTTGCTGAAATAAAATGTTCTTACAAGGAACCAATACAAATGTAGTGGTCTGGAAATGCTGGAAAAGAGTGAATTAGGCAACTAAAACAAGATGGGACCTTCTGCATTTTCTCCCATCTCTTTGTGCTTTGATTAATAGTTTGCTTTTATTTTGAAAAGCAGCTGCACTGTGTGACTCTATCCAAACCCTGAGATTCTTGTATTATTTCAGTATATTGCATCATATGGGAAGCAGTTCCCAGATGCTTCCTGATTCATATTGGTAAAGAAGTAACTCATGCTTTTACTGGATTTTAAGGACGGTAAATTCCTAAAAACTGAAGGCTCTTAAGCAATAGATAACTTATTAAGAGAAGTTAGATTTCTTTCATGCTTCAGTAAAACAGCTGTGGCTGTCAGGTTATGAACAGTTGAAAAGAAGAATTATTTTGACTGTAAGACGGCTTTGACGCAGAGATGTAAGCTTTCTGTATTTGAGATGGAACATGCTGTAAATACTTTGGGCTTGTATGTCACTGCAGCGATAATGTACCCAGTTCCAGAGGTAGCAACAAAACTAGTTTTGCTCTCCGGGCCTCCTGTACTGGAGAGCAGTAAAGCAATTCACAGGTAGTCCTACAGGTTCCATCGCTGATTTAGGGTGTGCCTTTCTGCTTGCAGGTTTCCCCTGTGGCTCTCCTCTGTCATTTTTCATTGTAGTGTCTGACCGTGTTCTGTGGTCAAATGGAAGATATGATACTTGAGGGAAGTATTTCCATATATCTGATTAGGTTCATTCTGTTTTCTGAACATGTTTGTGTCATCCCTGTTTTCATAGAATCACAGAATGTGTTGGGTTGGAAGGAACCTTTAAAGGTCATGTAGTCCAACCCCCCTGCAGTAAGCAGGGACATCTTCAACTAGATCAGGTTGCTCAGAGCCTCATCCAGCCTGGCCTTGAGTGTCTCCAGGGATGGCGCCTCCACCACCTCTCTGGGCAACCTGTTCCAGTGTCTCACCACCCTCATTGTAAAGAACTTCTTCCTACTGTCTAATCTAAACCTACCCTGCTCTAGTTTAAAACCATTGCCCCTCGTCCTATCGCTACATGCCCTTGCAAACAGCCCCACCCCAGCTTTCTTGTAGGCCCCCTTTAGCTACCGGTAGGCCACTGTAAGGTGTCCCTGGAGCCTTCTCTTCTCCAGGCTGAACAAACTCAACTCTCTCAGCCTTTCCTCACAGAAGATGTGCTCCAGCCCTCTGGTCATCTTCGTGGCCCTCCTCTGGACTCGCTCCAACAGGTCCGTGTCCTTCTTGTGCTGAGAGCTCCAGAGCTGGACACAGTATTCTGTGGCTCTTTACACTGTGCCAGACATGCATCCGTATCTCTGGAGATGGAGCCTTTCTTTAAATGTTGGAATTCCTCAGATTGTATTCACAGGCATTTTATATTCAGCACTTTTTCTGGAAATGACATTAATTCCAGATGATCTTTACTCTTCGCCTTTCGCCAGAGAAAATTTACATGTTCAGGCAAGGGGCATTGCTGCAATGAACCACATTCACTGAACCGTCAGGCCAGGAAAGATGGTTAGTTGGGACAAGCCAGAGAGGTTGAACTGC
The DNA here is from genome assembly GCF_964199755.1 of Larus michahellis. Classification (NCBI taxonomy): domain Eukaryota; kingdom Metazoa; phylum Chordata; class Aves; order Charadriiformes; family Laridae; genus Larus; species Larus michahellis. Next base: position 37,073,478 of record NC_133898.1, read on the forward strand.
CTGCCTTTCATTCATCTCCGTGCCATAACAAAGCCTATTTTATCACTGTTCTCACTTTCCCTCCTTAGAGTGATGAGCACAAGTGTCCTTTCCTTCTCCTCCTCCTCCCCACCCATTGCACTCCCACTCCTATGATAGGCTTAGGAAAAAGTGAGATGATGACTTCACTTGCTGTCCCAATTTACCTAAACTGAAAAAAAAAAAAAAAAAGAAAGGTTTTTTTTTTTTAAATGTGCAGTTTCAGTTGATTTCCAAAGTTGGCAATAATCTCAAAAGAGAGACTCTAGGATGATTGCTTCCCTGACCATCATTTGGTTGCAATCATTCTCAATCATTTTAACAAGGGAATGATTTCTAGCAATGGCTTTACCATAAATTATCAACTAGTGCAATCTGACCCCTCTTTATGTTTGGAATATTTACTCATGACTCTTCTCGATTCTGCTTGGTACCTGAGCCAGGACTACAAAGTGTGATGGACGGGGGAAATTGTTAGCTTGTGTTCTGGAGAGAGGAATTTGCTCTAATAAGAGCCAGTTTGACAGTCATCTTCACTAGAAATTAATTTCCATATGAGGAGAGTTCATTATTGTAGAATCCACTAGTTTAGTTACTCATCTCCATTGTGTTCAAAGTTGTGTATGAGAGAGGTAACGTTGTAGACAGCACAAGGGCAGAAGCTGTTCTGGCTCTGCACTGAGAATAGGAATATCCTTTAGATAAGTAGCATAAAAATATGCAACCAGTTTACACCACAGAATCAGAGTGGTTGAGTTTGGAAAGTACCTCTGGACATCATTTAGTCCACTTGCCTGCTCAAAGCAGGGTCAAGTAGGACAGGTTAGCCAGGACTGTGTAAGTCAGGTTTTGAACATATGCTAGGATGGAGACTTAACTCCTCTGGACAGCCTGTTTTGGTGTTCAACTGCAGTTACAGCAGAATTTTTTTTTCTATTGTTTAAATGAAATTTCCTGTATTTCAGTTTGTGCCCATTTCCTCCTATCTTGTCGTTCTGGCTCCATCTCCTTTATTACTCCCCACCGCACACCCCTCTCAGGTATTTGTACACATTGATAAGATTCCCCCATGAGCCTTCTCTTCTCCAGGCTGAACAGTCCCAGCTCTCACCCTTTCCTCATAGGAGAGATGCTCCAGTCCCTTAATCATCTTCATGGCCCTTCTCTGAATTTGCTTCAGTATGTCCATGTGTTTTTTGTCCCGGGGAGCCCAGGCTTGGACCCAGAACTCTGGAAGTGCCTTACCTGTACTGAGTAGAGGGGAAGGAACAACTCCCTCAACCTGCTGGCAACACTGCCTATTGCAGCCCAGGAGGCTGTTGGTGTTCTTTACCACAAAGGCACATTTCAGACTCATGTTCAACTTGGTATCCACCAAGACTTCCAGGTCCTTTTCTGCAAAGCTGCTTTTGCTTCATGCACAAAATGCTGTGTCTATCAATCAGCTGATTCTGTTCACTGTGCTTGTGCACACCAGCAAAAATGTGGCTTGCAGCTGAATTAACCATGTGAACACTGACGTGTACTTAACACTTCCTATTGTGCTGTCTTTCTTCTAGGTCCCAATATGTCATCACTAAAGTGTTATTAATCCCTTATATATATTGAACATTATTTTTTTGACACTCAGTGCTGTATACTAAGCAACATAATTTGCCTCTTAAGCTGTTGGGGAAAATAAAGAATAGAGGGGGATAGCCAAACAGAGGTTACAGACTAAATTATCAGCAAAGGATATCAAGCATTCTAATGCTTAGCTCAATGTCTGCATTACATTTCACTTTTATTTGTTCCGGTTTAGTAACTGTTTGCTGTTACCAAGGAAATAGAGACTCCTTGGCATCTAGCACGCCCACAGTGCATCCTTACTATCAATGAATAGAAAACGGAGCATGAGTATACTCCAGTGCATGTCAGAGATTCAAGAAAAAGCAAGCTATTGAAAAGAGAGAAAGTAAATGAGATTATCTGAATGAAGTAAAGAGAAACCTTCAGAGGAGGTTTCACTGTTGTGATCGTTTAGGGCTCTACAGCCAACTGCACGATGTTTCTTTGGGCAAATATGTGTCAAATACTCACTGATGTCCTGGCAGTGACACCCTGTGGAGGCCCTGCCACAGGTACTGTATTCACCATCTCTGTTATTATTGTCAGCAGGCACCACTGAGTTGCTCTGTACTGGGAGAACTGAAATGTCCTTGTGACTTAGCTCCCAGTTAATGTAATGTTAACATTACTTGGACAGGGTTTTTTTGCCATTTTTTGGTGCCTTTTTCAAGGAGTCTGTGGCTCAGAGGTCCATGTCTTGAAATCCTTGCTCCCATTTTACTTCATCAAACCTCCCACAGATTTTGAGAATAGAGACTGCAGAACTCAGTCCAGAAAAAGGAGGGGACAGATCAATCTCCAGAAATCATACAGACAGAACCTCCCCCATGAAGCAACAAGTGGGGAAGTATCAAGCAGGAACTGATCCCTGCAGGATGGACACTTCGCTCTCTCTTCCCATTTCGAGTAGCCGTTACAAGGATACACGTGTGGTTGAAGACCTTGCTGTGAGTGAGCTCAGAAGTAGGAGAATGAGTTGGGTGTGTGTTGGGCAGATAAGTTTCATCAGGGAGCCGGGTTGGGCTGGATGTTATAAAATATATCTGAGACTGAAAGGTGTTACGCTGTGAGCTGCTTGGTTGAGGTAAGAGATGTGCTTCTTGGGTCATTTAAACATACGTGGGAAAATCAGTGGGAACTGTGAGATAGTAGGATAGATAATCCAAGAGTTATTTTTTTATTTATTTCTGAATTATGATTATCTGTTTTAATCTCCTTTATATATGAACACCTATCTCCTGGGAAGAATTTCCATAACTTCTCACACCATGTTGTCGTAAGTATACAGATAGCATAAGGGTGGTGAGAGTACTTTTCTCCTGTGTTTAAAATTAAAAACTCAACCCAAGCAAAAAATCTTCCAATAACATGAAAGGCAACATCTTGTGATGGTCACGGTGAGGAAGGAGGGACTGTCACGATCTCTTTGGATTTCAACACCTCTCATTTTAAAGTCCAGGAGGCCAGCACCTTTTATGTCACGGTAGCAGATATGCCATCACAGTCTTAGCCTTCTGCTTTGGGGAATGGACGCTGTGGTCCTGAAGCAGCTCTGGTTTTATCCAGAGGCTCAGTTTCCTTGACACTTTTCAGTCAGGGTCAAGCGTAACAGTTGTGCTGATCTTATTCAGGCTGTTAGCTTTTGGCAGCAGGCAGGGATAGCGTGCTCGTGCTGGTCTGCCTAGATTTGACATCATCCTTGGGTAGAACTGGACAAAGTGGATTGCGGCATTTGTAGATCCTGTCAAGCACAGAGCTGTATTTAATTAGCTCAATCTAATTCAGAGAGACCTTTGCCACACCTCGTGCTCACTGAACACGCACAGCTCAGTGGCACAGTGCCGTTACTGTGCAGTTGTCACTGAGCTCTGCATGCTTCTGGATCTCCACTAACTGCAGACCCTATGGAAGCAATGAATAGTAGTAATCACCGTGGACATTTTTTCCTCTTTTCTTAGCTGGATTATGGCAGTATTCCCTTCCTGGGATAAAAAATTGTATTTTAGTTTTCAATAACTTTTTCTGATGCAGACACGAAGCTTGTATTGCTCTGCTAAAGAATGCAGCTGTTTGTGTGCTTATACAGGGGAGTTTTTCATGTGTATCAGACTGGTATTTTATAAACAGAGCTGGGTACCATCTAGACAGATTATTTTACTTTGTAAATGTCCTACAGGACTGTTGTTCTTTTGTGAAACCACACATTTGCCTTTCCACCTCAAAGGTTGAAACCTCTTTCTGCTTATTTCCAAAATAGTGAATGACAAGAGGAGAATTTAAGAAGGGAAAGTCCGATAGCGTTGGATGTTGTTTTCGTAATAGCCCAACAGAAATTAAATGTCCTACAGACCTTTGGGATGTGTTGCAATTTACCGAAAAACGCATGCTATTCTTTGAAGATGCTTATGAATAGTGAAGCAAGTGCGTCAGTTGTAGTATGAGAATACCTCTAATTGTTTCCTCTTGATTTTGTGTTAATGCATCAAGACCTAAGGGCAGGGAAGAGTGTATTGTATCCACTGGAAATAAATCAGTGCAATTAACTGCTGATATATGCAAACTGACCTTGAGAGCTAATACATGGCTGCTTCTAATATCAGGAATCTAGTTTAGAGCAGGCAGTACAGGGATCTGGCCCTGGATCAATGAAGGAAATGTCTTGAACAAATTGGGACCACAGAGGTCAGTCTTCTGAAAAACATAATTAAATTGGGCCTGAACTGGAAGGCTCACACATCAAAGACTTGCAGTGATCAAATGATTAGGGGATGAAGGAAGGGGGGGGCGGGTTGGGGCAGCAGAAAGGGAGAAAAAAAACAGCAAAGAGTGTATGAGACAGCAGCTTTAGAGATGGTGTTTGAGAAGCAGAGAGTGTTTAGAGGCATGAAAAAAGGAAATATAGTCAAAGGCAGATTAAGTAGAAAAACCAAAATGTTTGAAACAAATACCAGGATGTGTTGGCACACGCTAGAAAGCAAAGAGCATGTAAGGAAATGAAGAACAATAACGCATACCGAAAGACAATATTAGGAATGCAACGAGAAAATCCTTGGGTAATGGAGCCTGTTGTTTGCAATATAAATTTAAATGCAGCGTATAGCAGCTGGCCGTTCTTATGACAGCTGTCATTCTGTGAGTAGTTGGTGAGCAGAAACTGCGAAGTGAAGCAGAATATATATTTGAAATATTTGGGGCTTATATGTTTTATTTTATCGTATGTTTTCCCTTCATTTTAATTTTAAGAGACTTGTTCTGTTTTGCTGACTTAGTGCAAGTGAAAGGTGCTATATGCAGAGCCCTGGGGATTGAAGGCTTTTGTTTCCTTATAAATAAACATAGCAAGTGTAGCAGAAAAGCAGCTACCTTCCTCTTGCCTTCCACTCACCTTCCTCTAGCTTCACCTGGCAGACTTTCCGTCTTTCCTGGGACAAGGTCTCTGCAGACCAGTCAGTGTTTGACAGGAAAATAGCAGTACCTTGTATGGTTTCACATTCAAAACCTCCAGCCTCGTCAGCATGACTGAAATGTGATGATACCCTTGTACTATTGTCATTTATAAAGTAATAGCCTAGGGGTGCTTTTTGTTTCCCTTCCATTTGCTTTCACGGCGATGTTTCCCTGTGTACTCATTTGCACTAGTCAAGTGTTCTCTGTAGCCAGGAGAGTTAGAAACATACTCCACTATACGTGAACTTCCTACTGGTGAAAGCTGAGACTCTGAGCTATGGTTAAGTCATTGAAGTAGAAGAATCTGAGATGTCAGGAAAGTGGGCAAAGCTTCTTTCAGGGGCTTCTGTGCTGCAGGTACTCGGGGCAGCAGACGGGGCACCTGGGACTAGAGTCACTCCAGCTGTGGACAGACATCCACCGCCTCTGACTGCTGTTGACTGCCAGCCTTGGGATAATAATGAACCAGTGACTGAGCTAGAGAAAGTGCAGTAAAAGCTGTCTCTTTTCTGCAGTCTCCCTTTCTGTGCAATGAAAACAGAATTCCCCATAAACGGTCTTTACACACACGCACAGTCTCCAGGTCCCTTGCAAACAACTGATCTGTAGAAGTCAATAGGTATATTTATCTTTGTCTTTCAGGGAACAAGGAAAAATTAAATGAAACTTATCCAAGGCTATTTATCAAGACAGTGGTAAAGTAACCCAGGAGTTAGCATTAAGGCTAGATTTCTTCCCCAGAGACGCAGGCTCACAGTCTCTCCTTTCAATATAACTATGCAAACACTGTCCACGACACTAGATTTGCATTAACGTATTGTACAGTGACGTGTCTTATGTGTGGAAACATCAATGTGCAAAAGAAGGTATAAGAGCCAAGAGAGCTGGGGTTTCCAGGAGGTACTTGGTGAGTAACCTTGGGCAAGATATTTGCGCCAGATTGTGCCTTTTCTTACTCACCTGTAAAAAAGAGGTTGTAGTGGTAGTGGTAGTCTCTTCTATAAAGTGCATTAAGAACCTGATACGAAAGAACAGGTATTACTACCAAAAGTCCATGTTTCCTTTTTCTTTTCTGTACAGTGACACAGCAGTTTGGAAATATATAACTGTATAACCAGATGTGACATGGTCTACAACTTTAAAAAACCAATATTCACACAGCAGAAATAATGGAAGTGTTAAGTCCTCCAGAGAAACAGTGAATTATTCTCCTGCATGGGAATTGGAAATTGAGAGTGACTAGAAAGAAAAGATACATGTGAAAAACAAGAAATTACAGTAAAAAGTTTACTGGGCTGAAGAAAGAGCCCGGAGGCTGCGCAGACTCTGTTGTGTCATGCAACAGCACAGCAGGGATCATGTTTCCTTCTCAGACGTCTGTTGGTTTCTTACCAAACCATAAGCCAACCACAACGACAAACCACTGGGGTTGTATTCCCTGTAATAGGGGACCTCTGCTACTGAATGTCCATGCTAACATGCTTAGGAATCCTAATCTAGGGCATTCAGCAAAATTTTATTCTTTTATTATTTTTTTTTCAGTGTGGATTCAGTTTGCCTTGCCCATGTTTCATAGCATCTCCAAATCTTTGCATGTGACTTTCTGTGCCCAATTAAATTTATGAGAAGCATCAGAAGAAGATCTTTTTGTATGTATGCCTTGTTTTTCCTACCAGTGCCTCTTTGAGTGTAGGTTATACGTGAAAGGAAAACTGCAGTCTGTATTGCAAATAAGGAATACTTCCTAGGGATATTGGACAGAGTTTGTCTCTAGGGCTAAATGAGGGGTCAACAACAACAAAAAAAAAGATAACAAGCCCAGATAAAGAAGAGAATCCCAATTTTAATTATCCCCCTTTTCCTTTGATGTGTAAGGAAATAAGACTATATAAAGGCTTTTATAAGAATTAAGGTAAGCTAGGGATAAAGTTGAGGAGTTGCTGTTATGGCTCAGAGCCGAGGGGAATTTGGATTCAGATGATGAGAACAGGCCTTCAATTGTATTTGCAGAAAGCAATAGGGTCTGTTGATGGGCATTTATGTTTCACACCATAGGCAATATCTCAGAGAGCGCTGCTCCTTAGTACCTGTGCAGCTTCCCTATGTGTTCAAAATGAGTAAGAGATGGAATAACTGGTAAGTTCTCTATTGTGCTGATAAAGCAAAATGCAGGATTGCTGTAAAGAAACAGATAAATAAATGAACTGGATGGCTAAAAATAGCAAAGGGTCTCAGCTTAGCTGACTCATGAGTTTGCAGATGAAATCCGATGGAGACTGGCAAACAGCATTAAAATAGGAGGTAAAGATAAATGTTGGGGGACATTAAATGAACAAACAAAAATGAACGGACTTGCAAACGGTCTGGGGGAAAAAAAACAAACCAGCCCAAGCCATTTCTAATTAGTGCTGTTGAAAATGTTCTTCTGCATTTCCCGTGTCCCTGTCATTGGGAAAGCACCATCTTCCACAGATGTGGCTGCACCAGAAAGCTCTAAGAAACAGGTCAAATAGACTTATTGTTGGTGCAACACATCCCCTTGCCTGGGGAATGGATTAATTCTTCCCCTGGGCAGGAGCCACCAGGTAGCTGCTCAGCTGCTTCAAGGCTTCTTTACCCCCCACCTGCAGTTTCTCGTCAGTTGGCTCAGGCAATTCAGGGTCAGTGTCTTGACCCTGAAGAAAAGCAGCATTGCATGCAGCTGAAGTAAATACAGATGCTTATGCATGTATCACGTGGTGTTACCTAAGTCTACACTTGGATTTTCTAAATGGCCTCTTTCTCTTCAGTTTGTTCTTGTATGCTTACACATAACTGTCTGCATGTTTAAATTTTGTGCATATTAAAAAAAAAAAAAGATGCACGTAGCTAAGCAGTTTTTTGTCCCAGCAAATCAGGCAGTTCAAGTTTGTGATTTCTAGTCAGTGAAGGTAGAATAATGAAAGTGCAGCTATTTCTACAGGTGAAATCACACTTGTGAACAAAATCTGGCTAAGATTATTAAGGTTATAATGTGCCACTCACAAGTTCTGGCTAGAGCTAGATAATTTTTTCTATTTGGCCAGAAGTTTTACCCACTGATACGTATCAGTCCATGTTGACAAAACCTATTTGTGAGATTGTTCAGGTTTCATAAGACCACTTTAGGAAAGGTATTAAATGAAGCATTCAAAATATTTGTTTCTAGTGTTTCTGAGGTGCAATGTTTTCATTTTGAAATGACGTGTTTTGTGTAGGTATTTGCCTAAAGTAGCATTATTTTTAATGAATTAGTAAATCAAACAAGCCTATTGGATTCACACTACAGGACTGAATTAATTTAGTTACTACCGTCAGCATTCAGGAATTAAAAATTGAACCATAAGCTTCAGGACAGATACAAATGAAACTGACCTTGGCACTGAAGGTAAACATCATTCCAGAGCACAAAAGGCTAATTGCTAAGTGGAATTTTAAGCCCATGTTTCTCTTACTCTGTTGTGTGTGTGTGCATGAAGGCTTTTCAGTCCAAGTTCGAAGTGGCATGATGCCAGATCAGACAAGGTCTAGAGATTAGTTACAATGAAGTAGTGGCCCCTGTACATTTTGGGTGGAAACTCTCTTATTTTATTAACCACATTGCTAAATAATACTCATATTTGCACAGTGTGTTTGCAGAAACAGCAGCCCCCATTACAACAGCAGTGTAGCTATCTTCACAGAATGGTGTTACTATCTAGTGCCAGTTCTTTAAAAAACATTGCAGGAACATGGACCTTAAGGCCCATTGAAGTGAACTGGAAGTTTTCCAGGTCTGCATACTCTTCAGCATTTACATCCCTGAGCTGTCTGTCATGCACTTTTCTGTGGAAACTTGTAGAAAGCCTCATTTCCAAAGGATGTGTGTCCCTGATGGACCTACTCGTGAATTATATTGGGACCGCAGAGTGAGCCTACTGCTTATTAGACACTAGAGAACCTGTACAGCTCAGACCACCTTAAGAGCAGAGTGGACTGCCTCTTGACTAAAAAAGCTGAACTCGGGTTAAAGCCTTTTCAGCAGCCAGGATATTAATAATGTCTCTTTTCCATGTGGATTCTTTGATGCCCAACAAAAGGTGGACTCATAACGCATTATTTCCTTTGCAGAAGTCTAATAAAGCTAATGAAGTCACTCTCCTCTTCTTTCATGAAAAGTTACTCTATATTCTTGAAATGTGTGAGTAGTAAATATTTCTGAGGCTTCTGCACTTCATATTTTATCTGAAGTGATGAAAATGTCCCAAATGTATTGTAGGGAAGTGCCAGACAGGCAGATGCACAGAAGTATACAGAATGTGTTCACTGAGTTTTATTTTTGCACAAAATGAATCTCAAAAGCTTGACTAATTTTGCACATTTCTTAAAACCAAATGGCTTATAATGATGTCATCATTTCAGCAAAGTGTGAAGTGGGATCTAACAAGGTTTCCTCCCTCCTGACTTAAGGTATCTTGCTGCATTTCCTAGGAACCTAGGATGTAAGCACATCCCAGGATGCAAGTGCTCTAGGGTCACCAAGGCTGCTAGACACGCATAGTCTCCAGAACTCAGGGGTCCATATCTTTGGCAGAGAAGCTACAAACATATGTTTCTCCTGGATCAAAAACACTGTGAAAAATGAAAATCCTCATGTACACACTTATGTGAGCACATACATTCTTCCATTAGTGCTCAAAATACCCTTTCCAGGTGATGTCTACATACTGCACGAAAGTGACTCTAGGAAGGGAATTTGTACCATGTATTTCACGAGCTCACCTGAGCAGCACTTGCTAGTTGTTTAACTATGTCAAACAGAAAAAAGGTGTTGATATTTTTGACCGACTCTGAAATTTGTCTGATAAGATTTGGGGTTACTATTGTTTATCAAGTATTACAGATGTTAAACCTTTATAGAAGTGTCCAAGGTTCTTTTTTTTTTGGCCTAAGTAGCCTGAAATGTGAAGAGGTGACTAATTGCAGGGGCTGACTGCTGGAACACATACGGATTTTTTTCTTTTAGGGTGTATGGAAAGTACCACTTCAAAGGGAAGAAATGAGAAGCCTTAGTAAACTAGGAGACATGAAAGGATGAAAATATTTATCTGCATTAAAGCTGTGAGGCTCCCGTGCATCCCAAAAAATGCACACAAATAGACACAAGTTTTGCCAATGAAAGACTGAAAAAGACCGGTATCTTCCTGTGTGATACAGCGCTGCCTCGGAAAATACTGGGTTATTTCCTTGGTGATCTGTTGGATGCATTAAATCAGCCTTCACAGAGTGAGCCTTCTTAAAAATTGCCTTTTATGGATTACCCTTACCTCTGTTCTGGATCCAGTCACAAGCAGTTCTTTAAAGACCGCAACCATAACAGAAATGTTCTTACATTTAAGATCATTGTATCAGTTAATTTCATTTGGAGGCATGCACCTCTTTAGCATAGTTCTTCCTGAATACTACCAAACCAGGACTGCTTCCAGGGCTGGGGAGCACCGAGCAGGTAGGACGGACCCTGAACTGCTTGGAAAGGTGAATACAAGGGAACAGCACTCAAACGAAGCAAACTGCATAAATTAACCTCATGACGGTACTGCAGCAGTAAAATATTTTTGGTTGCAACCTTGCTACAGCTGCAACATTCAAGAATATTCAAGTGTTACAAAGGGCAATAAATTTGTTACAATTCACCCAGAGCTCCTTTTCTTCTGTTACTGTGGAAGCAGTATCAGTGAAATTAATATGGGTGGAGCTTAGTAGAGACAGTCACAAATACCTGAAGAAGTGCATGCTTGTAAATGTTCCCCCTCGGTGATTTTATAAATTGTAAGGTGGCTGGAGAAAGCAAGCAAGCTATTAATTCTTTTCAATAAAACTGGCTCCTAAAAAGGCCCTGCCAAAATCTAGGTTGCACTGTATATATGCACACCTGATGAGTCATCGAATGATTAGGGTTGGAAGGGACCTTAAAGATCATTTAGTTCCAACCCCCCTGCCCTGGGCAGGGACACCTCCCACTAGACCAGGCTGCTCAAAGCCCCATCGAGCCTGGCCTTGGACACCTCCAGGGATGGGGCAGCCACAACTTCTCTGGGCAACCTGTTCCAGTGCCTCACCACCCTCACAGTAAAGAATTTCTTCCTAATATCTCATCTAAATCTGCCCTCTTTCAGTTTAAAACTGTTACCCCCAATCCTATCCCTACAGTCCCTCATAAAAAGTCCCTCCCCATCTTTCCATAGGCCCCCTTTAGGTACTGGAAGGCTGCTATAAGGTCTCCCCGGAGCCTTCTCTTCTCCAGGCTGAACAACCCCAACTCCCTCAGCCTGTCTTTGTAGGAGAGGTGCTCCAGCCCTCTGATCATCTTTGTGGCCCTCCTCTGGACTTGCTCCAACAGGACCATGTTCTTCTTATGTTGTGGACTCCAAAGCTGGACACAGTACTCCAGGTGATACCACGCTTTGCCCCTAAGGAGTGCAGCAACCTAGGCAGACGCAAAAGACAAAAGCTAAACAAAAGTAGTGGTAGTTTTCCTGAGTTTGAACCTGTAAGCACATAGGTACGTAACTGACTTTAAACACCTGAACGGTCTCACAAAGCTAGCAGTGACTTAACATCCCACCCACAGTACTGAGGACAGATTCAGATGCAGACATTCACATTCCTCACTGCCATAGTCATCCCTTGGTGAGTTAGGCATAAACTACCTGCAGGGGCCAGGGAGTACATGAGACCTACCTTTTCCACACAGATTTTGGCAATGCAAGGCATTAAGGGGTAATTTTTGTCCTGACAGGGTCCCATCCCCTTTTGCATATTGTAAATTAAACTGCTTCAGAGAATATGCACGACACCCGTCCCTGCAGTCCTTCAAGCTTTGTAGCTGGGGGCTAGATTTCCTAGTCACAGAGGTCCACTGAAAACAGAGATAAGAGAAGGTTAAGAAAAAAGGAAAAGGGCAGCTCCCAGAAAAGAAAATCCAGTTCCTTCACAGCACCTACAAAGCTGAAGAAAAGTATATTAACTCACCTATATAGTCCCTGGAAGCTGGGTCCCAGAGCACTTGGAGACAGTAGAATCAGAGCCACTACTGCCTCTCCTTTTTTTTTTTTTGTCTTTTTTTTTTTTCCCCCAGCCCGTATGCTGCAGCTGTAGCTCATTCGTCTGACAGTTACCTTGTACTTGATGCTGTGGTTTGCAAAGGTTATTAGAATTTATATGCAAAGCTCAATGAATGTAGAATTAAAAAATGCCTCAGAGACATTCCTGAAATGAGATGCCAAATCTCAGAAGTTGTATCTTTATGAGGAAAATTTGAATACAAAACACCAAGGTTTATGACTCTTGCACATATTAATTCATACCAATCCATGTTATAAGAGGACTAAAGGGGCTATTTTTCATCTTGGGCTGAGACAGGAACTCTGCCAGATTTACTGACTTGCTGTGAGAAATCTACTTTATCTGGCTGATAGACACCTTTAAAATGTAAATCAGAATGGTGAGCTTATCACAAGGCTACCAGTAGTAGCCCATGAAATGTTTGATGTTGCAGGTCACAAGAGATTTTGGAACAAGGTCAGCAAACTGGTCAGCAAAAACAGACCCTAAACTCGACGCTTTATTTTCTGTCTTATATGAAAGTTATCAGAACCAAAATCAAAACATTTTTTATTATACATCCATCCCCTTGGCAACTAGCAATTACCATGACTTTGTGGGAGAGTCTAGATTTTAGAAGATACTATTATAATTGTGCAGACTCATGAATTCTTACCTTATTTGTGGCCCAGGTGTTTTGTCTGTCTGGAGAGAAAAAGGAAATCCAGCTGCCCTATTAAAACCCCAGATGTTCTTCTTAAGGAGCCCTACCCACCTCTGTTCCTTCCAATGTCCTGTAGGTCGCCCTTTGGTTTGGAACATATTTGCTGCATCATGAACTGGTCACTTCAGGAGTACTTTGTAGAGAAACCCAAGGCTCAGAAGCTTGAAATACCCATCACAAAGGCTAGAAGTTTCCTCTACAGGCAACCAATATTTACATTAATACTTTCAAATACGTTCAATAGCTGGAATGACAGCAGCCATGATATTTTCATGCTAGTATGGTTGTTACTGATTTGTCCTCCTGCTGGTAAAAGCACATATTGCACTTGCTGTGTCTTTTTCATGCACACGTGCAATCACACACAGGCAGATGATGCGCTTTCAAGCCATCCACAGATGGTTTCCCCATGAGGGTTTACTTTGCCATTTAGATCTCCTGCTTCACAGCCTCTTCTCAGTGTTGCAGTCCTTATTTTCTGTAATTAACTTCTGTCCCTCCTCCCATTTTTTTCTTGCAAACACTTTTCACACTGATGCTTAGAGTCAACCGTCTCCCCAAAGCACTGTGATATTTAACGGCATCCGGAAAAAATGCGGTTAGAGAATTGGGACACTTAAAGGAGACACTGCTCTCGTAAGTGTGCATTCACATTTTTGAATAGATATTCAGAGGGTGGGAATGTAGATGAGGGAGAAGCTATGAAAGGGCTTATTACTAATTAACTGTATCTATTTCTCACCCTTTTAAACTGCTTTTTGTTTATGATTTCAGCTGCTAGGGTAATACACTAAATTAAAGCTGCAGAACGCTATTATAATTAAGATTCAAAAAGCCAATTGCCTGTTAGTAAACTACCAATTGATAATAATGTAAGGGATATTTATAGTTCTTTGCTAAGTATGCCACAGATTTGCATCAATCACATACTTGCTAATCTCCAAACATTTTATTCAGTAGCCTTTTATTTACTATTGAAGGTAAGATTACTCTTCTCAAGCCATCCTTTCTAAAAGTATCTCGCTTTCATCTTGTTTGCAGAGTTCAGCAAACACAGATGCTTCAGTCCTTTCCTCTCCTATGAAATAGTGATAATGGTATATAATTACTAACATCAGACCATGCAGAAAACCTTGCCATAAAGAACGCACTATACATAGTGCAGCATTCATAATGTCTTGCATTTCTACAGCTCCTTCTTTCTGAGTCATCTTACGTATTCTATAAAGGAGAAACCAAACCACCTTACCAAGGAGAGGAATCATCCACCTCTGGGCAGAGCCTGAAACATAGGGCCCTAGTTTTCATTCTTTTCACAGGGAGGTGGAGCAAGACCTGTTTAAAGAGTTAAAAAAATAATTACTGAAGGGATTGATTTTGTTTTGTGTTTGGTGTGTGCTGCTGGGGGATTAATAATTAACCTTTATAATTTCTTTTAATTATTATAAGACATCTGCGTAACTGTCATTTCAGCTGTGTGACGATGTGTAAATAATTGCAATGTGACTTTTTTGTGAAATGGGTTTCTTGCATCATATGTTTGCTAAAGTTTGAGTGGATTAGTAGTAATAATTATTGGAATCATTATGAGACACTGCGTATTATCCCGTCAGGCGTACGGCAGTAAGAGAACAAGCTTAAGCACAGTCGACTGTCGGCCATCCACTGCTTGGGCACTGGAGGGTCAATTGATGAAGCGTGAGGGTGTCTCATCTTTTATTGTGCCATGACTGCTCTTGAACCATGAGTGCCAAAAACTGCTAAGTGTACGAGCGCCTGTGTGATTGAGAAGAAATACGGCATATACTAAGTACCAAGGATGGTGATGCTGAGTTTCATGGTGGGGTAATGTAGGTTAAATTGAGGCAAAACAGCCATGTTGGCAATTATAGCCTGAATTGTGCCTGTAGCTACTGCCACAAGTGAGGGCCTTGGAGACTAGAACACAGTATCTTGGCAAAAAAGCCTGGGAGATCCTGTACAAAAATATAGCTCTTTGTGAACCTGCCCCTTTCCGCAGTGGGAGAGCGATGGTTACAAATTAATGATGTGCCCATTCCTCAGCCCTCCTTGACAACAGGGTCTGGGCAAAGGAGAGACAGAAAGAAAACAAGTTTACCTACCTCCTGCACATGTGGGAAGAAGGTCAGCAAACCTATGTAAGAAGATATTCCCAAACCTGAGGCAGGGCTGCAACTTCTCACGGCCACAATTGGCCCTCTGAGTCAGCCTATATATACATTTAGTTTACTCTTCAAAGACACATACCTTACAGCTCAAGCTGGAAAAGCATGCAAGAGCTGTGAAAAAAAAGAGAAATAACGGTGCAAAGACAAATGGGCAGGACGCAAGAGAGAGCCTTGGACACAGGTGAGAACCCTGCTGTCGCTACAACAGAAAGGACCGCCGTGTGAGAGCATGAGGGCATCAGAAAGCTTCCCAGGAGCCTAAGGTAGCACAGGTTTCCCCTGCATCTCTTCTCTTCAGAGCTAGAAAATGTCATCCTTCCTATGGCTGACTGCAGGGTGAATCCAGGTGATGACTATGCAAGCGATATCTGCTTCCTGTCCTGCCTATCATGAATTTTGTTATGGGTGGGCAAGTGAACTGTCTCACCCCAGGACTGGCCACATAATTACATGGTCATTACTAACCACATTACTGAGGAGTAAATACGCAGTTATTTTTATCTGTAAAATCAGCTCTTTCAACCCTAAGACTAATTCCGCATTATTATGCAGCAGTATGTAATTACTATAAGACAGCGTCTACCCTCAAAGAAGCAGGCACTATTCCAAATGAAATCTTTCAGGGTTTTAAGTAAGCCATGCATGTGACGGCAGGATTTATCCTCTACTAGCTACCCAATAAAAATTATAAAACTGTAACTAGAAAATAGGTAGTCACAAGACCCTATTACCAGGTATAAGCACTAACAATTCCTATCCTATTCAGGATTTTTTTTTTTTAAAGAAAAGCATTATGTGGAGAAATACGTCGTTGTAACGCTTAACCTTCCCATCACAGAGTGCTGATTGCTTTAGGTGTGACTCCTGAGAGGAAGCACTGCAGGCGCTATGTCTATCTGGAGGTAGAAATTAGGTAAAACATAAGAGGAAAGGTAGCTATACATATACAGCTGCTGATGTTCCTTGTAACTCTTTTTATTTCTTGTAGGTACTGTTGCGTGATTTACCATGGAAAAATTGCTCTGCAGCATCCTGGTGTTTGGAATGGCTGTCATGGTCAACGCTTGTCCCAAATACTGTGTCTGTCAAAACCTGTCTGAGTCTCTGGGGACTTTGTGTCCCTCCAAGGGTCTCCTATTTGTACCACTAGACATAGATCGAAGGACTGTTGAACTCCGACTTGGGGGCAACTTTATTATTAACATCACACGACAGGATTTTGCCAATATGTCTGGACTTGTTGACCTTACTTTGTCCAGAAACACCATCAGTTACATACAGCCCTACTCTTTCACTGACTTGGAGAGCCTTCGGTCTTTACATCTGGACAGCAACAGGCTGCCTGACATTGGAGAGGATATTTTGAGAGGCTTAATTAACCTTCAGCATTTGATTTTAAACAACAACCAGCTAAGCAGCATCTCTGATGAAGCCTTTGAGGATTTTTTGCTGACATTGGAAGACTTAGACCTCTCCTACAATAACCTCCGAAGCATCCCCTGGGAATCTATAAGGAAGATGATAAACTTGCACCAGCTCAGTTTGGATCATAACCTGATAGATTATATTACAGAGGGGACGTTTGCAGATCTTCAGAAATTGGCCAGATTGGATCTAACATCCAACAGACTTCAGAAGCTCCCCCCTGACCCTATATTTGCCAGATCTCAAGTAATTCCATTAGCCGTTACCCCATTTTCTCCACCTTTGTCTCTCAGCTTTGGGGGCAACCCACTACATTGCAACTGCGAGCTACTGTGGCTAAGGCGACTTGACAGAGATGACGATATGGAAACTTGTGCTTCTCCTCCAGGTCTAAAGGGAAGGTACTTCTGGTATGTACGGGAGGAAGAATTTGTTTGTGAGCCTCCTCTTATTACACAACATACCCACAAGTTGCTGGTTTTAGAAGGGCAAACCGCTACACTGAAATGTAAAGCCATTGGGGATCCCATTCCCATTATTCATTGGGTGGCCCCCGATGACCGTCTCATCGGGAACTCTTCAAGGACAGCTGTCTATGACAATGGCACCTTAGATATCCTCATCACCACCTCCAAGGATTATGGGACTTTCACATGCATCGCAGCCAATGCTGCTGGAGAGTCCACCGCAACGATCGAGCTCTCAATTGTTCAGCTCCCCCATCTCAGCAATGGCACAGGCCGAGCAGCCCCACCGAAATCCAGGCTCTCGGACATCACCAGCTCCAGCAAGTCTAATCGCGGAGAAACAAAAGGCCCACCAGAAAGGGCTGTCCTGGTATCAGATGTGACCACTACCTCAGCTTTGGTCAAGTGGACGGTGAGCAAGTCAGCCCCTCGGGTGAAAATGTATCAACTGCAGTATAATTGCTCGGATGATGAAGTCCTGATCTACAGGTAAATGCGCGTGCTGTTTTGTCTTCTGATGGTGGTAGGGGGAGGAAAGCAGGATATGAATTCTTGTACTCTTAGGTCACGGATTTGACTTTGAACCGAGGTAGTGCTGCCACTGCCACCTGTAGCATTAGCATTGTGTTTGTCAGTTTATCTGTTGGTCTGTTCACCACTTTTCTAAGTCATGCATTACAAATCTCTATAGTATTCCTTCTCTAACAAGAGGTGCTTTCAGTAAAATTTCCAATTTAGGAAAAAAATAGTACTGCAGTTGGTATCCTCCTTACTAGGCTTAACAAAGAAAGAAAAACTTGACAGACTAGAAGTCAGAAGTTTTGCTTTCCACCTCCTGTAGGTGGGATTGAAACATACTACTGAGAGAGGAAGCGACGTGGGAGGAAGTTTGTGCTGTCTACCCGTAACGCAGGCTCTAATTATTCTGCGATTCAAGATTCAGGGTTGTTAGCAAGAGATTTTTCACCTATATGAAAAAGCTCATTTCTTACTTCACTAATATCTGTTTTACACAACTGTAATGGCTGACAACTTTGGAGTATTTAATGTTTTACAGCATACTAAATGCAAGAAGAGATAGAGATAATTTCAAAAGCAAGCCCTGAATGTTCATTATGCTCCTCCAGTTCTACAACACCTCTGACTTTTAATGATGTAAAGCAAGAGTCGTTCTTGCAGTGAACCTAACTGTGAAAAAGAAAGCAGCAATAAATGTTAGGGATTAAAAATGGGTAGGAAACTGCTTAAGAGTACAGGAAAACAGTGTTACTGCTTCTTGCTTCTGTCTTGGAAGAATGATTGACGTAGTATGTTCATGCTAATGGTGAATCCCTAGAAACCACCCTTTCCTGCCTTTTTATTGCAGAGGCAGCAGTATCAGATGCATTGAGCTGAACTCTGTCTTTGGATGTATGTGAGCTACCAGCAGAAGTCAGAATCTAAGGGCACAGTAGAACAAAACACATAAAATCCTACAGCTTTACAAGCATCCTGAAGCCAGTGGAGAAAAACTGGGTCTGGCAGAGGAATGATGGGATTTGGGTTTTGACTCCAATTTGAGAACTAACTCTGGCGGAAACATAGTCAAAGACATTGATTTTCTCAGTAGGCTTGAGGTTATTATCTGCTGGCCTGCAGACTACTCTGTCCTGCAGTGAGAGCTGAAGCACCAGTCAAGCCATGGTATTCAGCCTCTAGACCAGACCTTGCTATTTTCTTCTTTACCATTGTGTAATTTTCTTTAACACAAGACACTCGAAATAAGAGGTAGTAAATGCTCGTGTGACGTTTTTCACTCACCCTTCTCCTACAATGAAATCTAATTTTAAAGTTGTTTTCAGAACTCTATTTGACGTGGACAAAATTTTGTGTCAGAACTACTTTTATCTCAAACAGTTGTAGAGCAGAAATAATAAAATTATTTATTTAGCTATTCCAAACTTAGTCACTCTTTGCCAAAAGTAGGAATACTGACCAGCAAGTCCAAAGAATATTTTTTTTTAAATTATATGTATTCAAATACTGAAAAAAACCTGAGGAAATTCAGTTCTGTTCACCTGCATTCCTCAATTATAAAAAGATGTTGAAATAATCAAATCAGTTAGCAGGTACAAGTTATTTGTCTTGCTCTGCCTAACGTACTGTGGAACTGGTGTGTTAGCTTTGGGACTTGCAACTATGTGGAGTTAAGTAGAATGAAAGGATAAGACAAAACCATGATAGAATAATAGGAATAGAATGAAAGAAAATATGCTGGTGTCAGTTTTTCCTGAGGCAAAGCTTTTGGCAAAAACTCAACAGTGTTTAAGATCTTGAGCCCAGTGGAAGTCTGAAAAAATCCTCTGTATAGCCATATTGACACTGTATAGAGAATTTCGCCCAGTGAACAGGAAAATCTTTGCAACCAGAAAGAGACATTAGTGGAGGTCGTTAGGTGCTGGAAGTGATCGGATGTATTGATTTGCTGAGGAGGAGGATAGTTGGGGTAAATAAAACGAAACAATGCAGAAGTGAAGACATGCAATCTGGTAGCTGGAGGGGTGAGAATCAGGTGCCGTGGGGAAAGATGAGAGAAAGATGCTGTCTTGCCAGCCTGGTCCAGAGGAACAAGTGGCTGTCGAGGTGTCAGGAACCCTAAATTCTTATCCTGTCCCCATGCTGCCTCTCAGTGAGGTTTTGGCCCTTTGTTGCTTTACTTGCTTGTGGCTCAGTTTTCCAGAAGCACAGTGAGGACAGTGCTATTTCTATAAATCTCCCATCGGGCCTTTTTGAGTATTCATTGATGATGCATAGCTCTTTTCATTCACAGCTCTCAAAAGCACTTCAACGAAGAAAACAAATTTTATTTCTCTACATTTTGCACCGGGGAAAAATGAAGCGCAGAAAGATGAAGTGAATTGTCCATCGTCTGAGAGTTAATCAGTGGCACTCATAATATCAAAACCAGCTCTCATGACTTTCAGCCAGGGAACCACTCAGTCCCTTAGAGTTAATTAACTAAAGCTGTTTTGCTTTAATTGGTCAGATGCATGTCACTGCAATGAGTGTGTAGAAAAACCTAAGGGAAAAGGATTTCTACAGCGCTCTGCTCTATAAAATGCTGTGTATGTGCTAAATGGGATGTGATACTGCTTAGCTGCTAAAATGATGGGCACTTAATATACGTTAAGATATGTCAGTATGCCAGGTCTGAGGCACACTGTCTGCACTCAGCTTGAAGGAATCCTGCCTCACTACCAAGAAATGTATGCACAAAAGACAAAGGTTTGCTGCATTCTCTGCTAAGAATTTTTCATAAACGTTGAACTCATAGTGAAAGTGTGAAAGCAGTTCTTCCCCCCCGCATTGATTTTAACGTCTCTCCTCATCATTACCCAGGACACCAGTCCCATTCCCACTTCCATCCCAGCTGTGGCCTTCCACTTGCAGGAGCTGCAGATGGTACAAAAGGGGCTGCGATGGCCCCAAGCAAATTCAAATGTGTGGGAGATAGTGACAAGTGTTGTTTGTTGGGCCTCCTGATTTTCACTGAACTGAAATGGTATCAGAATCTGAAGTTTGGCTCCGGATACACCAGTGCCATCATAACGAGGATTAGCAGGAGGAGCACTGTTTCCCTTCCCCCTCTGACCTTCCTTTGTATTTGTCGTCTCAGGGCCATTGCTGAAGCTAGCAGCATGTTTTTATCTCTTTCAGTGGATTCAGAATGCATGCTTCTGACACTGATGTAATGAGCATGGTCCTGATCAGCACTCTGTTCCACACGGCTTCTCAGACTGAGAAGGAGAAGCTGAAGGAAAGGGAGCAATAGCTTGTGCAAGTGTCTCAAAGAGGCAGCTTGGTCAATGTCAACTTGCAAAGACAAAGTCTGCCCCTAAGATTGGTACCAAATCAATATCCTGAAGCTGCTCAGAGGTGACATGCTATATTATCTTTCCACTTCATTGGCAGAAGGGAACGTTCCCTCTTTAATGGAGCATGCACTTAACTCTTAGTGGTATCTCAGAGCTTCCTTTTTGTGCCTTGACCTGTTCTCAAATTGAAAAAGATCCTACAACAGGGGCCTGTGCTGGAGTTGTGTGTCACGCACAGGCAAACACCATTGCTCGACTGATCTATGTGTGCTCCCAATGAGCTCTTTCTCTCTCTCTGATTTGTCCTTGCACTGTTTTTAGTAATCCTGCTGCCAAGATAATGATATTGTTTCACCTGGAAGAGAACCAGGATTTCTCTCTTCCTAGGCAGAGTGAAAGCTTGTTTTGCTTGTGGTTTGGCGTGTTTGGGTTTTTTTGACACCCTTTTCTTGTTTGTTTTTTTTTCTCTTGTTTTGTATTTTTTCCCTTTTCTGATTTATGCTGCTTTCTCATTCTAACTTTTCTTTCCTCTTCACTCTCTTTGACTGTCCTATTCATCTTTGTGCTGTTCAAACCCATGCTGCCCTGTGTGGAAATTGTTGATAATGTTATGAAACCACATCATGGCCAGCAGGTGCCACAGAGAGAAGATGATAGATTGCTATATAAGTCTTCTGTTCATACACACAGGTTTATAAAAGTGGAAATTTCTCTGAGAATTGCAAGCAATTTTTTTAGCTACTGTTACATGATAAGGTCCCTTGGGTGACACAATTAGCCATGGTTGATGCTGCTCCAATCCAGCAAACTGGATAACCATGGCACTGATGGGATGCACCCATGAGTGCTGAGGGACCCGCCTTAATGTCAGAGTGAGGCCGTTAATTTTGAACAATAATGGCACTTGGGAAAGATACCTGAGGACGGGAGGAAAGCAAATATCACTCTTATCTTCAAAAAAGGCAAGAAATATGACCGAGGGAACCACAAGCCAGTCAGCTTCACCTCAATTCCTGGGAAGGTGATGGAGTAACTAATCCTGGCAACCGTTTCCAGGAACGTGATGGACAAGAGGTGACTGGGATTCATCAGCATGGATTCACAAAGTCACACTTGACAAACCTGATAACCTTTTACTATCAAATAACTAGGTTGGTAGACAAGGCAGTAAATGTCTACCTTGACTTCACTAAGGCTTTCAACTGTCTCATAAGATCGTTGTAGAGAAGCTGATGCAGAATGGGCTGGATGAGCAGTGAGATGGACGTAAAACTAGCTAAACAGCTGAGCCAGGAGGGCTGTGATCAGTGGCATGGAGTCTAGCTGGAGACCAGTAACTAGCAGTATATCCCAAGAGTCAATACTGGTCCACAACTATTTATCATCCAATCCTATTTAATATCTTCATTAATGACATGTATGATGGAGCTGAGTGTACCCTCAGCAATTTGGCTGATCGCACAAAACTGTAAGGAGTGGCTGATAGACCAGTGTCATACTGTCATCCAGAGGGACCTTGACAGGCTGGAGAAATGGCCTGAGAGGAACCTCATGATATTCAACAAAAGAAAATCCCAAGTCCTGCCCCTCAGGAGGAATATCCCCATGTACCAGAGATGCTGGGTCCCTCTGGGTGGGAAGCAGCTTTGCAGAAAAGGGTCTAGGGGTCCTAGTGGACATGAGATTGAACATGACCCGGTGATGTGCCCTTGCCACAATGAAGGCTAATGGTATCCTGGGCTGCGTTAGGAGAAGCATAACCAGCAGGTTGTAGCTTCTCCTCTACTCAGCACTGATGAGGCCACATATGATGTACTGTGCCCAGTTCTGGCTCCACAGTTCAAGAGAGATGTGGACATATTAGAGAGAGTCCAGCAAAGAGCCACTAGGATGATTAAGGAACTGGAGCACCTCACATATGAGGAAAGGCTGAGACCTGTGACTGTTCAGCCTGGAGAAGAGAAAGCTCAGGGGGGAACTCATAAATATGTACAAATATCTGAAGAGAGGGTGTAAGAAGACAGAGTTAGGCTTTTTTCAGTGGTGCCCAGTGCCAGGACAAGAGGCACCATCTGAAGGTGCACAGGAGGTTCCATCTGAACATCAGGAAATACTTCTTTACTATGATGGTGACTGAGCACTGGCACAGATGGCCCAGAGAGGTGGTGGAGTCTATATTCTTGGAGATATTCAAAAGCCATCTGAACGTCGTCCTGGGCAACTGCGCCTGGGTGGCTGCACTTGAGCAGGGAGATTGGACAAGATGACTTCCAGAGGTTCCTTATAACCACATCCATTCTGTGATTCTGTAATCCAGAGTGTCACTGCTCTATCACAGAAATCCTACCTGCTTCTGGGAAAGTTAAAGGTACATTTTCGTCAGTCTAGACTCTCCTTTCAAAAGTGTTTTAGACATTTAAGAGCATCAGACTTATGATTAATGCAACTTAGGCACTGGCATACTTGATTCATTTTGAATAAGGGATTGAACTGATATACAAAAATTTTGAAAACAGTATCTTTGGGGCTCAGTTTTCCATCTGTAAGCAGGGGTGATAGCACTGCCTTGCATCATAGGGATAAACACATTAGAAAATATTGTGGAACCAGGAGCCCACAGAAATGAATAGGGAGACTGTTGCTTTGAAATCATTGTGTGGTCTGCAGCAACCCGGATAGTCATGAATGATTAAGATGCAACATTACATAACTGCAGCACTTGAATTCAAGTAAGGCATCTGGGGACAGAGATTGTGTCTTTTTTATGTGTAGAGCACCCTACATGATGTGGGACCAAATCTCAGTTTTGGCCATCGGGCATTGGTGTAATTTATAAATTCACCACTATTTCAAAAGATGAATAAATCTGCAAGTGTTTTGTAGAACTTCCCAGGTCATACTGAGCCTGCTGGCTGTGTTTTGAATTAAAGCAATGATGCAGCCGCTTAAAAATGTGCATCTGAAGTGCGACACTTCCATTAGATTTATGAGAGATTTAGGTCTGGTTTATTTTGTGGTATTTCTTACTAAGAGTGATAAAAACAACTGTACAAATTAAGAATTACTGTAGCACTATAGTCTCCTTAGCTTATAAATTCAGCACTGGAAAAAAAAATGTATCTCTGAAAGCTTATTTTTTCCATATATATTTTATGCAGCAGGCAGTCTAAGCATTAAAATATGAATAAATGGCTCCACATCTCCAGCCTTTTTAAACAATGGCACCATGGATTTGATTACTTAGAGAATATAACAATGATTTACATTTACACAGCTCCTTTTACTGCAAGTGCTGTACAGACCGGCTGAACGAAGATCACTCCACCAACCACTGCTATCCTGTCACCTCTCAGTTACATATTAGCTGCAGTTTGGCAGTCAGGTGATAGTGCAGTTCCATTTTATGAGCAAAAAATAACTTGGGCATTTGCACTTACGGATACTTTAACCTAGGTAGGAAGTAATTAACGGAATTTGAATTTCCCACAGCATAGTGGGATAAATATACCCATGCACTCTTCTAGTCCGTTGCGTGTCAATAAGAGAATGCTTTATGACTAAGGTGTTGCAAACTTCATGTAAGGATGTTCTCTCAAACAGCGGTGTCACACTGAACACCGTGCATCGGAGGGGATGCCACTCTCTATATTGCTAATGCTTCTTGCAACAAAGGCCTGATGTGTGGAGGTCTACCAGCTAAAGACTGGAAACAGAGGAAGCCCTGCCCTGCTGCTGTTAGGGCAAATAATCTCAACATCCTGATGCTGTAGTAAAGAGTGATTACATTATTTTGTCTCTGAGGAAAGTTAGAAATACAGAGTTCTGGTAATTTTAGAAAAGGTAGAGGATCAATTTATTCTGAAAAGGCCTGAACATCCATCCTTACTCATGATTTGGACATGCAGGACCTTGCACTGGGCCATGTTGAACTTCACGAGATTTGCATGGGCACACCTCTCAAGCCTGTCCAGGACCCTCTGGATGGCATCCCTTCCCTCCAGCTTGTCGACCGCGCCACACAGCTTGGTGTCATCAGCAAACTTGCTGAGGGTGCACTCAGATGAAGACTTAGGGGTAAATGCCTGCCACTATTCTACCCCCTTTTCAGTTCTACCCTTGTCTCCAACCTGGCTATGCAGTAACCTTCCTCCGTGGCTCACCGCTGGTGCAAAAACCCCTCCTCACCCTCAACACGTGAACGGAGCTATTCTAGCTGCATTGTATCCAGGATACAAACCTTGATTTGGTCAAAGCATTTATATAATTAAACACGGAATAAAACAACCATTGGGAGGAAGGACATCACATGAAGACATTAATCATCACGTACTAATCATTTGTATTTGACAGGTTGAGACAGAAACTGTATAAAAATAAAAATGTGAAGTCACAGTCCCAAAGAGAAACAAAATTTATATAAGCAGAGCAGGGGAAAGTCTTACGTGAACATTTGATACTTCAGGTCATTTGAGACTGGTTTGCGGCAGTAGTGTGCATTGACTTCTAGAGGACCCTTAGCAAGTGCAGGCTTGCTGAAAGGCATCAGACATAATGAAGAGGATGCTTGACAGAAGCACGCATTCTGGGATTATGGGGTTTTACTCGCTTCTGCTGAAAAAAATTTCATCTAGCCTTTTCTTTTTGTTTTGTTTGTCTTAATGGGAGAAATTCAGGGACAAAGCGTATTTCAGTGTTGGTTTTTGTTTGTTTGTCGGGGTTTGTCGATTTTTTCTTCTTTTTTCCCTTTGCAATATGAGAAATCTTTGAAAAATAAGAAAAAAAATGCAGTGAAAAGGACAAAAATTACAAGTATTGCCAGATAATGAAGTAGAAAATAGAAATATAGATTATGAAATAAATATAATAAAAATATAAAAATAAGCGAGAATTAAAGAAAAGTAGTTGTACATCTTAGCATTGTCACTAAAGTTGTCCTAGATTGTTGACAAACTGTCATCCACTTGATGCTCGCACAGAAACTCGTGAGAAATCCATTGGTCAGAGACATCCAGTTCATCATGAGCAGAGGTAAACCGTGCAAACACCACCCAGACCAATGTTTTCTTGCTTGATAACCACGACAGAAAGGCAAAATACTAAATGGCCATTTATCCCTACAGGAGATATGTCCCTTTATGTGAGTATGTGAGAAGCATGTGACAGCATGTGAGAGGGCACTTGCTGCCCACACCGCAGCGCCCCAGCAGAGCAGAGAAGGGCAGGACAGCATCTTTCACTGGCTTGGAGGCATTCCCACTTCCTTCAAAGCTTAACAGCTGTCAAATAACATTTAGTGAGGTATGAGGAGAGGTTGTATGCTGCAGTTCTACCCCTGAGCTCTGCCTCAGGAGCTGAATACAAAGGCAAAGAGCCTGATTCTCAGCCCCTGTTGTGCTGCTGGGAAGTAATCCCACCACGGCCAAGGGTGTTGCACGGGGTGGAAAGGAAATCAGAATCTGTTTTCAGCATAAGACAGCGCTGCTCCCATTTTATCTCCGCTGCTAATTATTTATTTGGCTCATCAAAGGCTCAGCATTTTTACTGGAGGGGAATTCGGGACGAGCTAATGCTTGCCCATAACATCTGCCACATCCCCTCTCTTAGCTGCTCCGAACACAAATGCCAAGAGCTGTCCCCACCCATCACTGCAATAACGAGCTACACGTCTGATGCCAAAATGAACCATTGAAAGAAGATTTTGATTAAGCTTCAGGTGAATCAAGAATTTGATGTCTAAATGAAAAGTTTTGACGCATTCAGATTCATGCTACTCCTGAATATTAAGAAGCCAGCACACAGATGCACAGTTACCACCATCTTTCCTATTTTAAATCTAGGGCAGACTTATAGCAGTTCACGCGCTTCTCTGTGCAAAAAAACTTATGCCATTTGCTGAATGCTTAGCAGTAACATCCTCCCATGTCATTCGTAGTCATGCAAAATAGTTAGTCATGCAAAGTGATAATAGCACGGACAGTTACAAATATTAACTGATCAAATGCTTGACCGAAGGCTTGTCTCAAAGCCCTCAGAAATGAGTATCCACCATTGACACTGAAGAGCTTTGGTTCAGCCTGAAAATCTTGCATTTTAGGGATTAACATTATTTTCTAGAGAGGCGGATGGAGGAAAAAGGAGGTTAAATAGTTTGCTTAAGGTAATTCAATAAGCCAGTGGAAGAAACAACATGCCTGCAGAATCACAGCTGGAAGTAGTCCTGATTTAGCTTTCAGTGCGTTCCTAATAAAGTCCTTCCTCACATTTAAAATGTGAGGGGAGAAAATATAGCATTCTTGGTGTTGTTACTGTTGTTAAATATAGATTATAAATCTGTTTGACTTGGGAAAGGCATCTTCAGTAGTATCAAACTCAGATCAGGGCTTCACTGTGAGCATGTATCTGTACAACAGAGGTGTGTTGTCTCCTTAAAGGAATCGTAAAAACAATGAGGCTTGATTTCTTACATAGTTTATACACGTAATGCAAATTTAAGCACCCAAGATGCTCCACTTGATGTCCGAATTTTCACTTCTTCAGCTGGTACATGCAGCAGGTTCCCAACACTTTTTTTCTCTATGGTGCTGATCCAGTGAGTTACAGATGGCATCACAGATCCACTCTAATCCCTTCCTCAATTTGGGTCACAGCTACCGACATCTGGGTCCTTTTAGGAGACATCAAAATAGTATCAGTGACCACAGAGTGTGACAACTACTCCTGGCCTTTCTAAATCTGTATCTGAGAACTTCCTCCCTCCCCTCACTTCACCCTTCTTTTTAACTGGGACGCCAGCAATCCAGGTAATCTCCAGACTACTAAGAAATCTCCTTCAACAGTGGTGACCCTCTAGTAGAAGCAGCGGCTCAGAGCTATCTGCCTCAAGGAGAGGATGATTTATTTTTATCCGCGGGTGTTTTGTGAGAGAGTTACAAATAATAATAATAATAATAATAAAAAAAATCTTAAAAGCATGTTGTATTCCTAAAACATACCGAGTTCCTAAAATTTGCCTTGCCAGTTTGAGATCATTCTGCTTAACTTAGCTCCCACTTGCTCACGCGCCACTCCAGGCTGTGGGTAGGTGAGACAGGGTGCCTTGACAGCTCCTGCCTCCCCAGCCATCTGACACCCTACCCCGTACAGCTCCCCTCTGAAGTCACATGAAGCCTTTTTACCCAATCCAAAGTTGTCTCTCTCTTTTAGATTTTTGGTAGGAGGTACTTGGAGGGGGGCACCTGCTCCTCCTGCAGTAGGTTCCCAACACTCCTTGTCTCTCCAGCATTGAGCAGTTGCGTTCTGACTGCGGGAATTGCTTTGGGCTTCGTGCAAGAAATTATGTTACATTTTTTTAATGTAGGACTATTTTACCTATCAAATACATGAGACAGGACAAGGAGGATGTCAAAGGGAGAATAACTTAAAGTTACAAACACAGCCAAAACCTGGTGCTTCATTTCACTGCCATAGCTCCAGACTCACCCATCTAATTGCTTGTTCTGAATTTCCTATTACACCCTCTCTCTTTCATACCAGGCTTTCTGCTTGTATGCTCAGATTGTTTTCAGAAAAAAAAGTACTTTTTTTGTACAATGATTGCACTGGTTAACCCTAACATATGATAACAATGATACGGTTTGTTTCCTTAGAGAAATGATTTAAGACTCATCATTTGAAAAATATAGAACTGGAAAAGACACAGCACTGGAAAAATAAAAAAGAAAAACGCAGTAGACTAAATAAATTATAAAGTAAGTCTTCATTACCTTTAGTTCCTACAAGCCTGGTTATTTTTGGATTTGCCTATAATAGGTAGATTTTCTGAGCAAAGTATATGTACTCAGTATGAGCAAAAATCATACTTTTCAGGTGATCCAGTGCAAGGTGAATGCAACACTTGTTTCTCATTTAAACCTATTTTGAGGCTTTAATTAAGATGTTGATGGTGAGTAATCTTTGTGTTAATGCTCTGGTCAGGGGAGGATGAAAGAGGAGGATTTCAGACAAGCTGAGAACTTAAAACTCGAGGCAGAAATCAGATTCATGCTACATGTAATTTTTTGAGTGTTGTAGGTTTTCAGTGAAGTCTCATACTACAAGGAAGCCTTTTATCCTTTCTTTGTTCTTAAAAGGGCACAGTAGAAATGTAGCTCAAATTTTCAACGGTAAAGAAAGAAAATGTGAGGTAATGGATGTCTTTGAGAACATGATATGGGTTATTTCATTGTCATATTACCCTTTCCCCCCAAAACATATCTTGCTTTATAGTCTAATATGAGGGCAGTACAGACATGTACCCTGTAATCCTTAATAATCTGTAAAAGGGCCAAGCACAAAGGTAATCCAGTCCTAACCGAGGATAACAGGCTAGTACTGCAGTCTAAAGAAACCTTGAAACTGTAACGCCATTGAGAAATTTCTGTGTTTAAAATGAAATGTTCTGATTTTCACAGCCGAGAAAAAGCAGCCCAGCCAGCAGGCTGATCTGCCCTATTGCCGCAGCCCTGCCGATGTCGCAGAGGCACGGCGTGATCATATTAAGTCCCAGCGTATTTGACAAGAATCCCACAAAGTGATGCTGCCTAGAAAGGAAACAGGAATTGCCTTCAGCCTTTGGCGTAAGGTACTGTAGGGTGGAAGCAAAATCAGCTCTGTGCCATGGTAACAGAAAGGGCTGCATTGGTGCCCGGCAAGTGAGAGAGATACCAAGCCTGGCATCCTCCGATGGGAAAGAGCTTATCCAGTAGGGGCTAGAGCTGTGCTTTAGGGTGGCCAAAAAATCCCTGTGGACACCAAGGTAAGCCTATACCCTAACCCCCTTCTGTTCAGCTGCTCCTGGTTTACAGATTAGTTTATTTGCAGTCATGAACAGTTTGAGACGGCCAGCACTAGGTGTGAATTTGTGCTGAATTTGCCCATCTGTCCTCCCTCCCCTTCCCCTTACATCACTTTGAATTTGCCTAGGTTTAAATTTTGTAATATTTATTTATTACCTCATAATTTACTTCATTTTGACAAGAAAACAAATAAAAGAGCTGTTTGCTCAAACCAAAACTTTTTTTTTTTTCCCCCTAATTATCTATTTGTTTATTTAATCGGCTTGGATTGTGGAATTGGTTCTTATGTAGATATCCAAAACCGTGCTCTGAATTTCTCTCAGAATGGGGATCGCACAGGCAGTAGCTGCCCGATAGACATATGGGCAGCTGACAGCATCGAGGCACCCCACCAGCAGCTCTGTCGTCTGGCAGGCTGCCTCAGAGAGTCAGGCTTGATGAATCAGTCCTTCTGCCGGTGCTGGGAGGGTGGGGGCCGTCTGCGCCTCTTCTCCAGAAGGCTGCTGCAGAATGAGAAAGAGACACAGCAGCGACCACTGAGCCTCCCCGCGCGCTGTACTGCAGAGTTGGGACGGCAACGTCCAAGTCAACTTAAATCTTGCTAATTTGAGTACGTAGAGGCAGTATTTCAGCTCGGTTATGCTGGGGCAAGGATGTGTTACTGGCCTGGTACCTGCTCTTCTCTCTGCTGCATGCAGACGTTCGCAGCCGGGGCGTGCCATGGGGAGGAAGGTGGCAGCTCTGCCAAGGTTTGGCAATGGGAGAGGGGAGGAGGAGTGAAGGTAACTGTCTTGAAACTGGCCCATCTCTTTGTGCCTCTTCACTTTCATCCCTAAAAGGGAGCCAGATGTTCATGTAAGCTGAGCAGGGAGCTAAGGGGACCCCTGCTTCTCTCCTCCACCCCTTGATCCTTGCATCCTCCTCTGGTTGCTGTTCCAGTCAATGACGTGACTGTGCCCAGCTCTCTGAGGAAGCAGAAGGAGGAATGGCCACCATGGAAGGAGTCATCTTCAGATCCTGGCTCCTCCCATCCAGGGCCTCACAGTGCCTGGAGCGGCTGCTGTCACAGGCTGCTGACTGAGCAGAGGGCAGTGACAGACCCATCTTCTCTGGGTAGTGTCAGACAAACCTCCTGCACCCTTAGTGGCACTAACGAAGCTGCAAACTCTCTGCTGGAAAAACAGTGCAGAAGTAGCTCCGATGGACGCCTGGCACTTGTATGATTCACTTAGGGAGACGAGCCACATCAAGGCTATACGTATGGCTAGTGGTTTAAATTCTAATTTCCTTCTCTGGGGACACTAACACCTTTTGTGAGGTGAAGGACTGTTTGCAAAGGGAAGGATGAAATAAACGCTGGGAGCAGGATTCATGCCTGTGACGAGTGTTAACAAAAGCCTGAGGGGCTGCAGCAGTCCCACTTCAGGGCTCTGTGCTGCACCTTTGCACAAGACCAGGTTGGAGTGGGATGAAGAGGTGACAAAACCTTATGCTATACAAACTCTGACTAATGGAAACATATGAGGTTTTAACTGTTTGGGCTTTTTTTCCCCACTAAAACATAATATTGTTATTTGTTTCACCTTTTCTTTTTGTTTTCCCCATCCAGGCTATCTCCTGGTAGATAATTATAGTGGCTGTGGTTTAATTAGCTAATTATGCCAGAGCTGGAGTATTTTTCAGAGTAAAGCCTTTTATTTAGTTGTTCTAAAGCAGCTTCCATTTGGGTTTTCTCCTAGAATTTTCTTTGTATTTCATTGTGTGGTAGTACAGGTGTTTATAACTGGTTTCATTGGGATTTATGAATATGCTGGTTATCTGAATGGAGTGAAAGGAATAGCACTCTGGAGGGCAAAGGTGGCATACTCCTGGAAGTAGCACACTTACATAAAACTACCTGCAAAATTGAGTTGATATTTTGACTTTAGAGTAGAAAATAATAATAACGATATAGCTTTACTCCAGAAACCAGAAAAAAATTATTTTAACCTTCATATTAACATCTTTAAAGGACACATTTTACCTAACAAGCATAAGGCTGTTTGAATTTGGCCTTTGCATCTACAAACAAAAAACCACAATTCCCCTGTTCTTAGCAGGCTCAGATTGTCGGTATATAAGTCTTGCCTGTGTTGCTAGCTGTACACTGTAGACAAAGATTTAGGTGTTCACTGAGGTGCTGAACTATAGGTTGCAGGTGAATGGAATCAAAGCTGTCTGGTCTTTCTTGGAAAACGCAAAGACAAGGAGCAGCACAGAGAAGCAGGCAAGGAGAGCTGTTTCTTGGCCAGATTAGGACACATAGTGGTAAAATTTATGTTGCCGTAACGTGGAATTGTAATGTGCGTTTTTTCCAGTGGTGCCGAACTCCGGCAAAGTCCTACAACTTCCTGCCCAAATCCATATAACCTTGTAATGGCGATGGCTGATCACACTCCATCCCTTGCTATTTCATAGTTGTCCATTTAAAGTCATGAGATGTTGTTCAACTATCAAAGGCGATATCGAGCAAAGTCTTAGTAAGCTGTGACCTTACAGCTACATGGTGCTGAGAATTTTCCAGATTTCTTAGTCATGGGGACCCACCTCCCAACGGTTTGCTGGTCCCCTTACCTCCCCAGTTAAGACTGGATTAACATGCTTGCCTGCTGAGCTTCATGTCCATCAGTTAGTGAGACTGTGTATGTCGGCACCAGGTTAACACCTGTTTTCTACCTTTCTTTACGTGATTTCAGTCCAGAAACTTTGCATGTTTTTAGGGTAGCAAAGGGAGCCCAGGAACAGCGATAGAAGCAGAGTCCTTCTTCCTACTTAGAGAAAGCCCCTGAGGACATGATCTGCAAGTTTTTTCCTGGCTTCTGCCATTTTCCTTCCTTCTGCTTAACCTTGATTAACCTTAGTGGTGACAGGGAGGCATATACCAAAAAGAGCTACAGGCCGCTTTTTAAATTAGGTCACATTTAGTAGTTCCCAAGCAAGAGTTGTTGTCGTGGGGAAATTTTGAAGCTAGTACCTCAGTTTACCCAAAGCAAACCTTAATCTGTGACATAGTGGGACAGAACCACAAAGTAATTGATTGCTCCTTACACTGAACAAGGAGTAGATTTAAAAACTAATTTAAAAAAAAAAAAAAGAAGATCCACACTAGTTGGTCTCACAGTCATTGCAGCAGCGTGCAACATCTGTCTAGCACACCCTCCAACCACCTGCCTCTGCAATGGCTATGAAGACGCAAACCGTATATCAACTCAGTTTTATTTTCTAGCCCTGTTTAAAATGGAATAAACCCTGGAATATCTGTCCCATGGGAAATTCCAATATTGCAACATCTGTTTCTGTCAAGAATCAGTCTGAAAATTCTCCATAACAGTGGCTTTGTTTGTTTATGGAAAGAAAACTCTAAAAGTATTTCATTTGGGAATGTGTTGCTATCAGTCTCTTTGTGGATGTTACAGCTTTGGGAGTGACAGCCCCATCCCCACCATACATCATGCCCCTTGGGAAGTTATTCTCCTCCTGGAAGCAAAGCTCCCTAAATTCATCACCTTCACTTTGCTCTCTCCCCTCTCCCCACAGAGGTCTTCCTTCCTTTCATATTGTCCCGGCTTTGAGCCTCTGCAGTGGTGAAGGGATGGTCGGGGCGTACAAGGAGAAGGGGCATGGGAGAGTGGGAAAGGAGCAGAGGAACACATCAAGGGCTGGAAGCAGAGCATCCCTCACGAGTCCCAGGGAGAGGAAGAGCATTGTGGCTCCCCACAGCTGTACCTTTCATTTTCCTGACAAGAGACAAGAAAAAACT
Source organism: Larus michahellis (assembly GCF_964199755.1). Lineage (NCBI taxonomy): Eukaryota > Metazoa > Chordata > Aves > Charadriiformes > Laridae > Larus > Larus michahellis. Next base: position 37,106,944 of record NC_133898.1, read on the forward strand.
GCATCTAGCAGAAACCCCTGTTTTAACACTAAAAATGTGTTTCCTTTGAGGTATCTGACCAGCTTTGCCGTCAGAATACCAAGGTTTTGCTAGATGCATGTAGTGTTAGTGCCTGTAAAAGCTTTGAATATGTAATCCGAGGGACATCCAACTGATGTGAAATACTGTGCACTTTACACAAGTTCCCTCAGGGAGGGGATGATTTGGCATGAGTAATGAATCCCTCCGCCAGACGGAAACCAGACGGCTCTGCCGTACAGAGCCGCAGCTGCAGGAGCCAAAAACCTCCGGCTGAAGTTTGTGTCCTGGGAGCTATCACATTTTTCAGTCATTCTCCGCCACTAGCAATGGATGCCTCACTTGTCGCATCCCAGCTGCACCCTCGCCGCTACGGTTTGCACTTCAGTGAAACAATAAGCCGCTCTTACATTTTCAGATGTTTTGCTCAGTTTTGAGTGCATGGTGTTTTGTCTTTTTCCTTGCAGTGACAGCACAACTTACCAGGCAACACGCATTGCTGTTTATCTGCAGTGCTGTCTCTTACACGTTGTTTTCATGACAGTTCAAAAAGGCAGAGCTGCACAACATTTAGCTAAAGGCAGAGGAATGAAGATGGAAGATACACCATGAAAAGGGTGACATGTGAATACATAAAAAGGTACATGAAGACAGAGGGATCAATTTCGGGGAAAAATATTCTTTATCTTTCCTCCCCCTTGCCATTCCCAAATACGAATTACATGTAACTTTGCTTAATGCAATCCTTATTTCTTTTCATTTTGTTCCCCTACGGATTTTTCTACAAATCAGGAGCCGAGTAGAGCTAAGTGACAACAGACCACTTGTCGGGACTGGATCCTCTTTTTCCACTTGTGATTTAATCCATGACCAGACTGAGATGTATTCAGCTTTATTTTCTATTCAGAATTACCAAGCTGGAGGTTTTGTGAGGCTTCTTGCTAACTAGTGTAATTATGAGACCTATAAATTTTGACTTTTCTGTGCAGAGATTTTCTTGTTTAAATGTTTCTGCTAGATAAATTATTTGTGACTGTGTTGTATGATTTGACTGGCTGTTTATGTTTATGCTCTCTCTTCTCACCTCACTATTTTGAGATACCTTTCTACACTAACCATTATTTTAGCGAGCACAGGTAGCAGAATATATACTTAGGACACAGTTTTGTCAGTCAGCATAGGATGTTCCTGCTACATGGACCTAGCATTTACATAATGGCAACTACACTTGAGATAATCGCAAGTGGAAGCAACCTGCCATGAGGACTCAGAGATAAGAAATGCAATATTGCTTCCAAGGATGGGTTAACACACACAGTTCTCTAAAAATTCAGTATTTTCGCTACTCCAGATCAGAGGTAACATGAGGTGCTTTCTTTTGCTGTAGCGAAGGCCAGGAATAGAAGCAGAACAGCCTTTTCTGTGGGTTCTAGTCCTATTTTGCATCCTCAGAAGCTATGGAAATTTCACTGCTGTTCAGTCAGGTTTGGATAAGCACCAAAACTCTGCAGAGACTGACTGTTCAAAGAAACATTTAAGCTTTTCTTAATTAGGCCATTGCAAATTCTAAATATCTATAGGTAGAACAACTCAGAAAATTGTAGATCTTTATTCGCCCAAATGAAAAGTGAAATTATACAACATGTAAGAAAAATATGTAGGAAATAATATTCTATTCCATTAAAATATTAGAAGTTTTCACTGAAAAACAAGCAGTAAAAAAGAGCTTCCTAAGTTCTGCTTCTGAAAATGGATAGCTGAAAAGGCTAATTTTTTTTTCTTGAACCTGTGCACACTCTTATTAAAAATAAAAGATGAAAATAAAACTACTTCATTCTAATTTTTTTTTTAAATAAACCACAGCTTCTGAGAACTACAGGAGTCTTCTCTGTCGTGAGTCCAGAGAAGCTCTGTTAACTTGAAAGCAGAACTTTACAGTGTATAACTGAGAGTTCCTACAGTTGGCATTTGGGCAATCTCACATGCCTTCTGCTTTGTTTACGAAAAAGTGCATATAGTTGACAACCTACACAAACAGACTGCCCAGCTCCCCAGGAGAGCTTTCCGTACCACCTAGCTCCAGCATCTAGTTTAGACAGCGATTGCAGAGGCAGCTCAAGGCGGGTTGCCCTTCCTCCTCTCCCCAGCTCTGGCGCGCAGTCAGAGCGGAGTGACAGCCGCCCTCCCTTTCCCTGGGGCTCTCGTCTCAGATGGCCCCAGGATAGGGGCAAGACTCTGTCTCTCCGCAGTGGTCGATTTTGAACTCTGGCCAGCCAGGAAGGTGGAGCTTTTAGTGGCTGCGCCATTTGTAGACAATGCACTAGCCTAAACACAGTCCAGCTTTCTCCGATAGATTAATTTGTTCTACAGAGCTATCAGATATAAAAACTTTTGCTGCCTAAAATTGGCAGACATATCTCCGAATGACATGACTGATACACTACTCCCACAGACAGTCCTTTTGAAGGCTGGTTCGTGATGTTATTATACGGTGGCTTTTGGGATAAGTCGTGTGCTTCAGAATGCACTTCCCAGCACAACTGCAAATGAAATGACTGTTGCAGATGCAGATACTGTGGACAATAAGTGATGTGTGCCTGTCTGACATTTTCTTCCTGCAAAGTGAACAACAGTGAACAGAGTATAGAAAGTGACAATAACCAGCCTTAAATTACTTCTCTGATTTATCCTATTGGTTATCTGGTTTTCCCCCTCTTGTGTTACATGCACGTATTAATCTGAAAACTATAGCCTGACTTGTGAAGAAACTCCTAGAGAGCTGGCAATTTTTTGTTGGCTTCGAAGGATTTATGCATTTATCTGTTCCAGGGATGTTCCATCATTCTCATATGCTGAAGCTTTGAGTGAGTTATGGCGCTGAGGAGAGGGAACTGCAACTATTAATCATTGGCAGCAATGGGATATCCTCCATGGGCATCATGTGCCATTGTCAGTAGATCACAGAACTGCCGTTGACCTTGAATGGAGAAAAGTAAAGGATAAAGGTCATCTTTATTTCATCTACACGACAAAAGTTTTGAAAATGGCTTCTCATGAAAGCATTAAAGATCTGCTGCACAAACCCCTTGTGCTGAACGATACTGGCTTCCCCCACAGACTTTCTGATGATCAAAGTGTCAGTAGAGGCACCTTAGAACTGAACAGTACTGTAGAAACCGTAACTAACATGCTAAGCTGAAAAGACACTGGGTTTATGTTCTTCTGTGTTCATGTGGTCCTGTGGCCTTCAGAAAAAGCTTCTAAATGTTTGGGGGTTTTTTCTAGGTCTCTTTTAATAGTGATAATAACACACAGAAGTACCTCACAGACACAGGCATGTTTCAAGTGGAAGTGGCTGGATACAAAACAAATGACCTATCTCTGGACACTCCAGAACTGGCTTTAAATACCTGGGACTACCTCCTTTTTCCTTTTGCACATGAAATGTTATAGTCTTCCTTTTTCCATGGTGTCTTTGCATACCCTTTAATTTCAACCAGCTGTCCTAGGTCTTTTCCTATAAATAAACTCTGGATACTTGTCTCCATGTTTATCATGGCCTTGGGAAGATTGCCTGTGGCCACCCGGGCTTTCTCAAGCCTCTCTCTCAACCATTTTATGAGGAGCCATTGACTATTTAGCCAGTCATCTTAGCCAATAACAGACTATCCATCACCCATGACATTATTCTTTATATTCCATATCTCCTCAACCCCTGCACTCCTCCAAGTACAGAAACTCATACGATCTTCTGACTCTTCCCAAAGCAAAATTCACAACTTTAATAATTCACCACAGCTTTAAATAGGCTGACTTTGTCTCCATCCTGCCTCAAAGTCTGTTACTTGCTTATTGGTTTGGCTTTATATGCAGATGTGTAAACCACTCTTTATATTTCTCAGTCTGAAGTGAAGACATATATTCAAATCGGAAATGAGCTGTGGCATTTTAACCTTGTGGTCTGAACCAGTAGGAGGAGGTAGAGTCATCAACTCCTAATCCCCTGCGAAATCCTTAAGACCGTATGTCCAGTAGACCGCTGTGCTGGGGCTCAGCGGAAGAATCCCTGGATAAACTCCTCAGCCTGTGCTGGACTCTGCTGTCCAGAAGGTCAGACTAGATGATCGTGAGTACCTGTACTGCTTTTAACATTTGGGAAGCAGCCACCTACAAAGGCAAGAACGTAAAAGCAGTCAAACTGTCAACCAAAGCCTTCTGGTAAAGTCAGCAGGTTCAATAAAACCGAACATCTCCGTGTACACTAATGCTACAGTTGTATGCATTACAATTTCAATTACCTTAACTTTTGTGAGTGTGACTCTTTATTACTTTAACTGGCAGTTATGTCACAGCAGTCATATGCTGAGTGGATCTTCTTAGGCTGTATCAAAAATAGGTACTACATGGCTTCACCTTCCTTGAGAACTAAGAAGAGCCTTTTTAACTGACATGGTAGAATGCTGTCAAGCTTTCAGACAGTGTTTGTCTCTAAGTACCAGCCCTCCCCTTACAGTCCTGAAAGTAAGGCTGATGGAAAAAAGTACTGATCATTTCAGACTCCTGGTCTAGAACTCTGGTAGGAAATATCCTATCAGGCGTTAAGCAATGTCCACAGGTGCAGAGAGCACATGACAGGATCAAAGACTCTCTCTTTCATTGTTTAGTCCCTGGGTAAGCTATTAAGCTATGGTCCATTAAGTGTCTCCTATCCTTTCCCCTGGAATCTTTTCAGTGGATTTTATCTCGGCAAGATCCAGCATGCAAGAAACATTTGTACTTGTGAATAAACTGAGAAGAGTGTATTATGATACTTTGCACTGGGCTGCAACTGAGAGTGAAAAACATGAAAACGTGTACTTCTTTCTTACTTGACTGTAGGGATGCTCTTTACTGGCCAATCCCTTGGACAGTTGTTTCCAAGGCTCTTTTGAGCACTGCAGACAGATCTCCCTGCCTTTCAGCCTGCCTTCTGTGCCATTAGTCATTGTAGAAGAGGTTTGTTCTAGATCTGTCTTTTTGGGTGTATTGTTGTCTGGGATTGTTTGTGGTCCCCAGAGTCGTTCATCAGTGTCTTCCTCTTTGCTGCTTCTGCTGGTGTTATGGATATGCCCGTGTCAAGGTCTCAAGTACCGCAATGCCAGTAGGGCTGCAGTTGAGAGACTGCAGTATCAGGTTTCTCTTAAGAAATAATAACAAACTCAGTCCGGTGGTGCAGGTTTGGCCAGGTTTAGTGAGCACAAGCAGAGCCTTGAAACGCTTCTGCTGATACTGACTGAAGGAAGAGTTAAGGCACAGTGTGCTGGTGGCTGGGTGAACAGTCTCAGTACCAAAAGGCTCCCTAGGACCGCTGTGCACATCCCCATGACTCTACTCTGATTTAAACCAAGATGAAAACAGCTGATGCATTTGCATTTTTTGTGCATCATCTCTTATGCCCACACTCTCCCATATACTCCCAATTCACCTTTATCTGAGTCATCCTGCACCCATGGTAAATTTTTCTTCCTGTCATCCTTAAAAGTGTGCACTCCTGACACCAGCCATCATCAAACTCGCAATTTCTGCTTAGGTAAGGGGTTTGTGTTTCAGTCAGGTTTCCTAGCTAGGTCTGCTTTTGTCATGCCTTAGTAAAATTTTGTGGGGGCAACTGTGGTAGCTGTTGCTCTACCAAGCCTTAAATCTGTTTTAGCCAATGCACAGAAATATCGGAGGAGCCTACTCCACCTGTACAGGATTGTCTTATAGCCAATAATAGAGCCACGTGTTATTTCAACTCAGGGTACCTGTCTCTTGAATTTTATAAAGGATTTCCTTCAGAGACTATTCTAGTTAGATACTTTTGGATATCGGTTAAAGCATTCTGAAATCCTCAAAGTATTTGCCTAAAACTGTAGTGAATTCCCGTGAAATAATGACCCTTTGCTTTCATCGCATGAGTCTCTCTGAAAATGTTTATAGGTTCTTGAGGGAGACAAACATTGTAATCTGAGAAAATTGGTTTGGGATAAAATATCATGCTAACATCTTCCTTCTCGAACGGAGGGCAGCATAGAAATTTGTAACTTTGAAAATCTGTCTTTTCACATGATTACAGGTTGCTCTCTTCAGAGACAAAAAATTGGGCCATAATGTCACCAAATACTGCAGAATCTGAATTTCATTCTTATAGGGAATAAATCTAGACCAATCTACGATGATTAACCCGCAAAGGAGGATAAGTTTTGCATATTTATGCAACTAGTCCCTGGCAGTAGAGCAGATCCAAGTTTGCTGCGCAATACATAAAAGGCCAGTTGTAACGAGAGTGGGCTTTTCTCTTTCGAGGAATCATAAGCATGTTGGAAAGCAGTAGACAGAAAAATGCTGAACATGAGCAGTTTGAGAACAAAAAAGAGATGCTATCTCCTAAGTCCTCCGTTGGGGAATGTGTGATAAGTGATCCATACAGATAAACTCCTACAAGATAGCCCTTTTTTTAGGCTGTACCATATGTTCAGGAGCAGCTATCACATTTGTCTTCGTGCTGGTGGGAGGATGGAGTGATTCTTTCCAGAGCACGGTAAAAAAAAAAATTAAGAATCCATGGAGCAGTGGATTTAGAAATATGTCTATGAATATTCTGGGACACTTCAGAAAATAGAGAGGCCAGTATCTGCAGACAAACCCAGTGCACATGAGGAAACAAGACCTAGCTGAAACCCGTGGCAGGCCACCTTGTATTTACACTATGGAGCGAGAAACTGCCCTCATGGTTACAAAAACATTTCCATCCATTCACCTTTTCTATGGCACTGCAAAAAGTTGCCAGCATGGTCATTAAAAAGCAACTAATTTTCCAAAACATAGTTTTACAATTTAGTCATGACAGAATAAATTCTTTTCTACTGCTGAGGTGGTAAAACCAATTAAGCATTCTTCAATATTTCATTGAAATGTAATTACCGCAAGTCAGTTATACCTTCATGAGGTGCATGGCCACATGAATTTAGGACAAGACTGTCTTTGGCTTCTGGCTTATAGTCAGGCTAATGTGGAAGAGAGAAACACATGTATTGTGGGGAATCATTTGGATCCGTTTGTAGTTTCTGTTCGCTGAGAGAAGTTTATTTTAATCTGCCTACAAGACACATTAGATAGTAACTTCTTCAAGTTACGTAAAACTCACAGAAGTTTTCTGCAGTGCCAGAGCTATCTCCACTTCATCCCACTTTTCAATCACTAAATAATGATTTGTGTCACCATCACAATAAGGCCAATATCTCCCAAGTCAGATCTAGGGAAGAGATTTGCACTGAATGTGGGGGGATAGTACAAATATACACCTGCAAAGACAGTGTGCACATGGCCAGGAAAGGACTACACCCTAAATGTCTCTTCTGAAAGAAATCCTGAATCTTAAAGTGGATGAGAAGCCCTTGAGGTGCTTGGACACAGGATTCTTCTTACCTTTCCAATCTGATGGGAAAGGCATAAGGAATGAAACAGGGGTGTGTTCCGCTTGAGATGTCTCCAGGGACTGTGGGAACAAAGCCATCTGCCAAGCAGACTTTAACAACAAAAGACAGCTCTTGTTAGACCATTCCCATTTTGCTTCTTTTCCTACATCTTTTGGAGGAAATGTGGGCAACCCTCTTACAGACACCTGGGTACAGGCCACATCTTCCCCTCTTGTTTAGTCAGAGTTGCTGTTCAGCAGGTTTGCAGCTTCATTTCTTCTGCTAGTGATTCTCCCTCCTTCTGTCTGGTGAGGCATAGAAATAAGGAAGGAAATTAAACTTTAAAAAAATATGTAAGTCCCTTCTCTCCAAAGCTGTCTGACTTCTCCAGCAAGAAAGTAGGAAAGGCCATCTTGTCAGCCAGGATGCTTGAGTGCAGCTCTCGTTCTCGTCTCAAGCAAAAAGATCAACACTGTGCCTTGCTGAAGTCCTGCCACAGACTGATGGTAGTGCCTACCCAAATTCCATACGACACGTGGACAGCACTGCCTTGGTGCGACCTAGAAAGGGGACACAATCATCATTTAGAGAAGGGAGCTCTGAGCCCAGCAGCTCTGAGCCCAGCAGCTGTGTATCAAGTGGTGCAGAGGCGAGTTTAGGACTCCTCCCAACCCAGCCCACTGCACAGAAGCCGAAATCAGCAGTTCTGCTAGTGGACCACAGCTTTGCAGGACTTTGTAAGGGAGTAAAGTTCTTATCTACTTTATTCTCTTGACCATACACTCTGAGCTGCAGAAGGGAAAACGCTTTACTGAGGGCAGCAGATTTTGTTCTTTTTCAACTGCAGACGTAAGGAACTCTCACAGCCCATGTAGTGGTTAAGGAGGGACATGCTTAAGTTTCCTCTGAAGGATTACATTGGCTATTAGAAATGTTGAGTCGAGTGCCTTTATTGATAATACTCATGATAAATATATGTATGGGAAAACAGAGTCATAGAACTAACATACTCTAAAATGCAGTGCTGTCTGCACTCTCCAAGAAGCCTGGAATCTTATACGTAATGATTTCTTTAGAGTATTCATTTTACCCTCCTTTCTAGGAAAGATTGAGTCTGGCTTTTTACTCCTTAGTCTTTTTGGAGGGGTCACACTGAGGTTTTGATGCTGCTTGATATTATGAATCAATGTTCAGCCCATCTTTTTTGCTCCTAAATATTAACAAACATCTGGCAAATTTCTACTACTGCTCATTTTGGCAGGATGAGGACAGCATTGCCTTCTCTGATAGCAGAGGTGACAAATGATTCTGTATTCTCCAAGCAGGCAAAAATTGTAGGTTTGGTATCTTTGTGTATTTAATTTGCATTTTATTCCATGCTCTCCTTTTTTAGCTCTCAGGGTCATTTTTGCATGTCCTACTTACTTGTGCTATCTGGAGTTACAGCAGGAAAGCTCAGAGAAGATTTTACAGAGTGAAGAAGAGAGAGTTTTGCAGGCTTTATGCTTGAAGCTGCAGAGCAGAGCAATCTGCCAGTCTCTTCCTTCATTACTCACTGCTTTGAAAGTTTTTCAAGCAAAGATAATGAAAAAATCTATTCTTTCATTTCACTTTCAACAGTATAGGGTGCTCTTACACAGACGATGCCACAGTATTTATAGAATTTTTCAATGAAATTATTCACAACCTGTTTTCTCTTATCTGTAATGACCTCATATGGATGCCTATAACATGTAGAAGCTTTTGTTCTACTGGTGGACAAGGAAATATCCATGACTGCAAAAACCTTCAGGTATGATGACTAATACTTAATCATGGTAAAGAAGTAATAAACTTAGCAGAGCTGGATGTAGCTATATCAACAGACTGATGGCATACCTAGCATTTGCTGTAGTTGGTTTTCATGTGAAAGCTTATTAACTTGCTGATCAGCTGCTCATTGCCTATTTGGTCCTAAAATCATATTCAGCAAAACTGCGTAACTTAAGCTAGAAGTGGGTAAGTCTCAGGAGCCAGGTAAAACTTTAATCAACTGGAGAAGTTGAAACATGAGAAGAAATTCTAATCTCTTAATGTTACAAAACAGATCAGCTGTGGTTCTCTGAAATAAAAGGGTGACACCAAATTTGAGCTGTCTTCTATTTGTAAACTCATTTAATAGGTAACCTTGCTTAAAAGTAGGATTTAATTCAATTGCAAGTACTTCCAAACCTTCTGTGTACTTTCTGTGAGTGAGAACTAACATGAGGAGGGCCAAACATGTATTTGCAAAGTATATGTCTAGTGCCTGGAAGAAGAAAATCCAACAAACACTGCTCATGCTTTTCCTCTTTGCAAAGGGTTCACTATTGCAATGCACACCCTGGGATTCTGAACTGCTTAAGTTCAGTTTTTGGGTTATGCCATTAGCCTAACAGATGTCTCATGACAGCTTCCATCAGTTTTCTGAGTCTCATTTATGACATGGAAGGAACTAGCAGACTACTTTTTAGTGCACTTTGGTCGTATACTAGAAATCTGTGACACTTGCCTAAGATCCTTTAGCAGAGAAACGTATTTCTAGGTGGTAATATCATGCTTCCAATGGAATCTATCCTTGATTTCTCATTTCTTCCTCCTGAGGTCATTATAAATTAAAACTTGTTTTCTTACTGGATGGATTTTACTTTCCCTTTCAATAATGTATTTGTCACTCTTCACACAGTATGGTTTCGGTCCAGGCTCAGCTTTGAAAGAAGCAGGATGTCTCTGGTTGCTGAGAAATGCTTTTATCTAATTTTGGTATCACAAACTGAAAGGATGTAACTGTTCTGGCCTTCTGTAGAGCATTCTGAAATTCAACGTCTCCATGTCTTTCCAGCTATCTAGTCCTAGCCTTCCTTTTCCTTTGCTTTATATGCAATACCCAGAAAGTGGTAAAATGTCAAACCACTGCTTTAGGAAATGCCTTTATTACATATCTATGCTGCTTTTTTGATTTTCCCTGCCTTTTTTTTTCCCCCTAGGAGACAATGCTTTTGACCATTAGTGATTTTTGCACCCCGTGTTCTCATTCTGCAATTGAAAAAAACATTTTTTTTTCTCAATGTTATTGCAAAAGTCACCGTGAATCATCCTGGTTCGCTTTACCTTGTGCATTGTTATGCATGTTTCACCGAGATTTTTGTTGCAAAAGATTTTCTCGCACTTCTAACTCAGAAACTAAAAGCTTGATGGTTGATACTAGAAGTTTGTTATTCAAACTTTCTCACATTGTTTTCCAGTACATTTTCTTAATTCACAAGAAGCAAGCTATTCTACTGTATCCATTTTTGATAGTAAAAGATATTTCCCATGTTTGCTGAGAGGCTAGAGGGATGGGTCCTCAATCTTAGTTTTCCTGTTTGCTTTTCAACCTGCCTGTGATGCTAAAAATGTCTCCATATAAACACCTTTTCATGTTTCTAACTTGTGGCTACGTTCCTCTCTGAATATAGGTATACTCTGGCTGTATCTTCGGTAAATTGGTATTTCTTTAGCTCATTTTTGGAGAATTGGTAAATGTAGTTCTCTCCTCATCTCCACTGGGAATTAAACTAATTTTTTCAACTTCACAATGAGAGAGATTCTCAAAATTCTGGTAGATAACCATCCCCAATCTCTTGAGATTACCCACAAGTTCAGTCACTGAGGTGGGGGAACACTCACATGATGTATGATTAAACTTTTTAATAACGCATAAATTATGTCTTAAACTGATGTTGAAACACTTTTTTATACAAATGGATACGTCAGCATTTCTATGGGTAGTGAGACCTCTGATTCACTTGATAAGACTCTTTCTTTTGGTTGGAATACTTAGAATAGTCCTGTCAGCTATTAGCTGGCACCACAGTTCTCCCACCAGTGCACAAAGATTTTGTGACAGAAGAGCCTGAAACAGCACGCTGCAGTTTGCTTTGACCAGTCAATTACAAAACACGGGCAAACATAACTTCAAGCAGTGCCTGGAGTTTCTGTCGTTCCAACACAACCTTCCAGAGATGAAACTAGCCTGTGTGACAGGACACAGAGCTCCTGCAGGACATACGAGCTGCAACCTAGCATAAGTGCTCTGCGTAGTGAGCATGAATGAAATTGCTAGTAAGTCACTGATGATCCTCCTCTTCACCTCAGCTGACATGAGCTCTCACAGAAAAAGGGGATGGGAAGCTGTCAACCACTATAGGATCGCAGTCAGCTCTCTTTGATCCTATCATTATAATTTGCACAGAATTCACTGCCTGGAAATAAGTGGAAAGCCCCACTTGTGACTCTCAAGAAAGGACAGCTTATAGCGGAACCTCACAGCTGTGTTTAGAATCCCTTTTGCAAACTAAGTTCCTCTGAGCTCCTAAATGCGCTCATTACTTCTAATGTTGCTTCTCTTCTGGTTGGTATGGTAGGCCACCTCTGTTGGTATGGTAGGATGACCTTTTCTGGTGTAACTGACCAACTCTGCAGAAAAGAGTTCAAAATTACTTAAGTCTGAGAGAATAAGCACAACACTTCAGCCAAGTGGATGGACCGTTTGTCTATAAAAACCTAGGAAAGAGTGTCCCAGGTCCCACACTCTGCTTGATGATAACACACCTTTCATGGATAACTCTTTGGTCTCTTCCCATTTTTAGAAATGGGGTAGTTGTAACGTGTTGTTGTGACTATCAGTAGAGTAACTTACTGTTTTTAGATATTTTTTGATTAATCTCAAATTTCCTGCCTGGCTTTTTGAAACATTGCTGTGAATTATGATACTTTCTAACTCTACATTAACACGATACAGAGTGAATTTGTTAGTATGGTTATGCATTGTTTCCATAAACGCTTCAGCTTCACATTTACTAACAGAAATATTGTGTGATCTTTCAATTACTCTGCTAATGAGTTTAAATGTGTTTTAGTTGGATTTGAGTTAGCGTGAGGATTTTTTTTCTGAGGCAGTTAGTATCTTGGATATATTAAGGTGAGAGGCGTTCTGTGAGTAGCTGAATAGCTTGGGTGTGACTGGATTTATCCTTTGTGCTGTCAAATGTTCCTAAGGTATATCTGCATTCCCTTTAAAGAAAAAATTTAATGATCAGGGCACTAAATGTGTGCTGCCGTTGTGCCCACATGAAAGAAATGATAGCATAGATCAGGGAGCTTGAAAGTCTAATTTTGTGTTGTCATACCAAAATTAACCAAAACAAGGCTGTCCCCGTGCAGTAGCTTGCACCTGGACAGCCAAACCGAGCACCTCCATTGATGTAGGGCATTATGGGCTGGTTTTGGAGGTCTTCATTCATCCAGAAGTGTCTCACCAGTTCTGCCTGCTTATGGCCCCCTGTTGTTTGCAAGAATCTGATTGGGAATACTATAGAGAGGAGCGTTCCCTCTTAGAGCAATGGCTGGTGGAGGGGAGCAGAATACCTTGTCCCACGGTTCCCCCTTTCTCAGCCTTGTGCAGTAATGTCCCCTAGAAGCCTACGCTTTGTTCTGTCACCTGCCGAATGACTTCAGTGCATCCCCAGGGGACACTGTTCAGCAGCCTATGAGATATCACCAGAAATTTATATTCTCTGAGCTAGTAGTTCATGTTTGTTTGGTTTTGGGTTTTTTTTTTTGCTTTCCCCTGTAGCACAGGGGATATATTCATTATCAGTATCTCCCTGGTTCACCGCCTTGTGACAGACATATCAATTGCTTTTGGCTCTGTCTTCTCTTCCCCACCTCACTTTTCCAAATGAGCACAAAAGAGCATAAGCAAATTAGGAAATAATAATGAAATGATATGTACTATGTGTTGCATTTGACAAGACAGATTCTCTGAAGGGCAGCTGGATGCATGAGTGATGAGGAGACAAGATTCAGAAAAGCAGGAAGGGATTTCTGTTTAATAATAAATGTTCCATCTGAAGGCAAAATTATGATTGTATGTCATAAAACCCCCACAAACTAATAAAATAAAAAATACAGGAAATTATTCATGCTGGGTTGAGTTAGTGTTTACTGAACAAGTCTGGCTACCTCCTGGTATTATCTGACATTTCCTTATGTTGACATGACTGACAGAGGAATTACACCCTGTTGCTAATACTAACAACTTTTTTTTTTTTTTTCCCCCAGGACACCAGAAATATAACTGTCATTTTTTTCTAGATGCAGGTCACAGTAGGTCTCTGTCTTTCTCACATTCTTAGATTAAAAAATCTTGAATCAGGCGCCAAAAGACTGTGAGATCTCACATAGTAGTATACTTGGTACTTTGTATTTTGATTCTTGCGGCTTTGGGATGATCCGAAGATATATATTCAGAAGCTTTTTTGTAAATTGAAGGGTCAGAAATTAATGTCCATTGTTAGCTTACTTAACTTTTAATAACATTTTAGATTCTACTTTCATTCCATGACTGCAGAAACTGGGGCTTTCCAGGATAAAAACACAGCAAAAAATGACAGCAATGTACACCATAAAACTTTCAAGGAAATTACAAAAGTTGACAGCAGAGAAGAATGCCAACTGTGCAGTCCGAATTTGTCAATTACGTGCTCTTGCTCCCAGGCAATACGTTACGTGTGACATTTTCACTGCAATTTAGATCCTTCTAGTCTTCCTCTGATCTTTTTTTGCCCTTTTCTCCAGCCTTCTTAATATCTGTCCACCATCTGAACTCTTTCCGCTGCCTTGATTCACTTCGCTATTTTTCTAATTGTCTTGGTTTTGCTGAAAGATCTTCACCTGTGTTTGATTGCACTCGACCATCTATTGAGCTGGTTTTGTGATCTTGGTCCCCATTTGGTGGCTACCTGGACTTCTTCAATCATTTTGGTGGTAGCCTGATAGTGCCCTGCCAATGGCTGCTTTGAACCTGTTTGTCCTTCTCTCATTTTCTGCTGGTCTGACACTGCCGGAGCCACCAATGTTCACTGGTGGCTCTTTTCTTCTTGCATTCTCTCTCACTTCAACCTTCTCTTCCTTCTTCTTTCCTTACCTGTCCTCAATGAAATAACACCTCATTACTATCTCTGTCTGGTAAGAAGCAAGATCTGTGTGCCATTCAGCTACATCCACCAGGCTTTAAAGGATACTTTATGCGGTCTTTCTTCAGGCAATAAACTCCATTCTCTGACTACCATCTCTTGTTACATGCTCTTTAGCCAGTCTTTCTCCAGTATCTCACCATTGATACTTTCCCTCTCCCCTTTCTCTACCATCCTACTTTAATCCCACTGGGACTGAAGGTGGGCGCTCCGCCTGAAAAGTAGGACCCTAACAGAGCCTTCTACAACACTTTTAAGGAAGATTATCTGGAATCATTATTTTTTTCAGATTTACCTGTGAAACTGGAACAAAGAAAAAAACCCAGAGATTTTAAAATAGGGGACAAACTTATTGATGAAATAAATGAACATTTTTCGCTTGAGATTTCCACTAAAAAATGAAAAATGGTCAAATTCCAGTGTTAATATTTTCTGGATTGATTTCTAGTTCTGAGAGCAATCAGGGCAATATTTTGCACTTACGTGAATTCGCCTTTGTATAAGAGGAAGTGTAAGACTAGGAATGTACGGTGAGATTGATATTTTCACACCAAGACATTAGTAAGCAGGAAAGTTAATGTGGTAAATAACTGCAATATGATTTTACAGAACACTAGCTATTTCACCCTGGCACCCATCTTCCCCTTCCTTTTCCCCTCTTCATTACAAACTGTAGTGCACCGTGACAGTGTTTAGCACTAATGCTTAGCAGTTGCTTCATAATCAGTGTATAGGCTACAGCTGTGCTGGTAAATTAATGAGGGCCTAGAAACATTCCCATGCATTAGAACCCCATCATCTATGCTGCTAATGTCTTGGTGCAGTTCCTTGCATGTTTTTTTTTTCCAGCATGGTTCAGGAGTTAATATTCCAAGGGCTATTTTTGATATACAGCTTTCTGAAGTCACTCTGGAAGAAAAGAGAACTTACCAGCAGAGACATGGACCATTTTTGTAAGGTATCTGCCCTGGGACATGGCATGTAGACATAGAATCTTACAGGAAGAGTTTGAGTTGGGCAGTTTAGGCATGGAATATTCACACGCAAGCAATTAGGCTTTTTTAGTATAGATACAATCATTTTTTTAGTAGATACAATCATTTAATAAATTAGCACGACTTTCCATTTCAAACTCCTAGCATTCATTTCAAAAGGAGAAATCATACTGCAATACATTAGTATATAGCCCTGGAAAATACAAAAAAAATGGACCATGAGAAAGGCAACGTAGTCTCGCAGGTCGGTAGAGAAACTGAGTCTTGGGACTTGCAAGTGCCTTCCCAAAGGAATTGCCTTGACAGCTCCCTGCAAGTTCTGTGATTAAAGCAGTTTCTGGATAAAAGTAGATGGTATCGTATGCCTCTTTGCGATGGAGAAAAGGAACAGAATTGCCCAGCCAATTAGCCTAATCTGTCTTTTCTCTAATTTGTCTGTTTTGCATAACCACAGTGTTAACCAGCAGTTCACTCCTGCTAATCCCCAGTGCTGCAAAGAAGAAAAGAACCCATTTGTATATTACAGTGTAATCATAATATCTACTAATTTCCTTCCATACACTACAGGCCTCTTTTGAAAGGAGATTGCTGGCATTATCCCCATTTTATAAATGAGGAGATTTACAGTACAGCAAAATGATTTCTCAGGAACTGAGAGTTACTGATAAAGTAGAGCCTGATATCAGTGTAACTGATAAAGTAAAGAATAAAACTCAGGTTTACTAAATTCTCAGCACAGTTCACTTCCTGCAAGCTTCAGTGCTCACTTGCATCTGGGATTATGAGTGAAGTCTGCAGCAAACCTTTTCCTCCTGCATTTCTAAGTAATTTCTTTTCTAATTTCCTTAATATCAGCACACACTGAAGTGAGTAATTACAAAATTGCTTGCTTTCCGTATGTTGTGTCTACAAGGACATAACAAGGACTTTTTAGTGGTGGTGGTAGAAAATAAGGTTGACTTCAAAGAAGGATCCTTCCTTTTTTTAAAAAGGGGCTCACGGTCTCATTTTGGTGCTTTTACAAAATGAGAACTAAATCTCCGTGGATTGAAGGGAATGTATTTTTTGCAAAAGCCCTGCAAACTTTCATCTCAGCTTCACAGCTCTTCATCACACATAAACTCTCAGAGGAGCATCTGCCTATTGCTGTTTTATTTCAGATGCTTACGCCATGCCCCAATCCTGGCCAGTGGTCTCCCCCTCTTCCAATAAGTGATGCTATTGTGCCAAAGGGTGAGAGAAGAGGCCCTTTTTGTAAATTAAGAAGGTCAGTTGTAAGACCCCTATACTCATTTCGTTCCTTAGAGGCAAGATTTTCAGAGAGGTCAGAACCATGTTCTTATATGACTAATTTTCCTTGGGGTATTTTGATCTTCAGATAGGATTCAGAAACTAGCTTAAGAATCAGGAGACAAAATGTCACCAAAGCGGAGGCGATTTGTCTGCGCCTCCTACCCTAAGGAAAATAAACCAGAGGAGAAAAACAGAAATCACTGTGTCTTACATGTCTGGACAGTGAAAGTTCCATAAAGAGATTTTCAAATTTCTTGTTGTCCTTGCTAGGACTATATTTACACTTACACTGTTAATATGTTTGAGTATTTGCTTTCTTTCCCAGTCCTCATTGTTCCCAGGGTCCTTAAACTCTACACACTAGAACCTGTTATAACCTATCATTATTTTAAAAATAAGCAAGTGTGTCGCTGGTTGATCTCCTCTTGTAGTTTGCCAACTCTTACTCTTTTTTTTTTCTTAAAGAAAGTTATCAAATTTAGATCTCTATTCCTCTTCTGCGATAAGAAGCATCTCTGCAAGATCACACTGCCCTGAAGAGCAGCTGGACAATATCAGGCTCCTTGCCTGAAGATACTGCTGCAAATAAGTATGTTTGCTGAGGGGTAACAAGCAAGGACTAGGATCTTCCGAATTTCAAAAGCTAACAACTTTCAAAAGCTGGTTTTGATCTCCAGTGAACCAAGCTATAGATTCTTGCTACCTGAAATCAACTTTCTGTGTTTCGCCGAAGAGATGACTGAACAAAGCCTTGCAGGATCTCTGCCTAGACACAGTTTCAGTGGCCTTTTTGTTTTGTAACAGCCCCTAGCTATTGAGTCCCAACGGCAGCACATGGTGGTCCATGATTGATGGTGTTAGACATACAGAGCAGCCATGAAGAGACTCCTCCTGTTAGGCAGCAAAGCAAAGATTGAAGCGTCATCTTGCAGCTACTCGTGTTGGGGACAATCAAAGAGTCATCAATATCCCAGAGTAAAAATGTGTCTGCATCGATTTTAGGTGTGGGGAACATTAAGAGATGTCATCCATCATCGCTGACTGGCAGTATGTTTGGGGAGGGTGGGCTAAAGCATGGAGGAATGCCAAAATACTCTTACAGTTTGGCATCTTCATGAAAACGAGATCGTCTTCCCTGCAACCTAGAAAACTGAGTCTGAGATTACTTACTTAACTCCTAGTACTCTTGAACTTGGTGCTTATTCCTATGCTCAGCTGTTCTTTTACAATAACATTAATTTGAATATTTTACAAGAACATTTGAAATTTATTTATGGAAACATCCAAAATTCTTCATTTTAGATGTATATGGAGAGTTGATTGCTTTTTCCATAATTGGGATTGCAACTGTCATCTGTTATAAAGCTATTATTAGTCCCAATATTATCACAGCTGTAGCTTCCAGGACTGATTGAGTTTAGAAATGACTCAGTTTCTTTTAAAGGCTAAGATGAGCTTTTACGGCAAGTTTCAATACAGTTAACCTGGCCAAGCTTTAGGATTGGTTGTGGCCTCACTGCTGTACATTTGAAAATGAGCTGGCTTTACATTTTGTGCCACTATCACTGCCTGCCAGTCCTTGAAATGTTCCAGGCAGTTACATTTCCTTGGAAGCTTGTGTGTAATCGTATTTGAAGAAAACAAGTTATAAACGATTGAAGATATCAATGGTCACTCTATATAAATTGGCATACTGTGTTAGGCTGAAAGACTGTTTCTATATGCGTAAGATATGTGCAAAGCTATATACGGTGTAAACCCAGTTGTTTGCTGTTTGTTTGGAGAGTATATAGAGGTCTCTGTGTGTTTCATCAGTGCAAAGCAAAAGGAACCACTCTAACAGACGGTGCTATAGCTCTGTTTTTCCAGAGTTATGACCTGAGTCCAAGACCTAGTTTATAGGGCTGACGGTTCTTTCTGCTAACAGTGCTACTTGTTTGTAATGAGGTTTCACAGCAAAATAATTTCTGAAGGACTTACGCACTGCAGAATTTTTTAAGCACATGGTGGAAAGTGGAGTATATCACTAGGTGATATGGAAGGATATATGAAGCAATTGGTGAAACTGTTCAACAGTTTGAGGATCATACGTTTGAAGATCAATAGCATTCTGTTATTCCATGTATCATCCTTGGTGTGTGCATATGAAATACCTTGAACAATTCAACAGAGTGCAGGTATTGCCCCACCTGCTGTGGCCAGTGATATATTGTTCTCAGAGCCACAGGGAGAGGAGGACAATTAGAAATAACTTGAGACCAACCAATTCAGCTATTAGAAACCATCTTAGCAACTGTATCTGGAGTTTCCCAGGAGGACTGCTTTATGACCTCTTGGCTCATTCTGAATAGCTCATTTATGTCTGTGCAGAATATCTCCATTAGGATGATAAATGTGCCAAGAATCTCAAATTTAACATTGAGTAAACCTGCCAGGTCATATTTATATTCCAGGTGCCTTTCACCGATGTTTCTTTTCCTTACAGAATTTTTCCGTGTGTTTGTTTGCTTTTTAAAAAGGAGCCACATCCTCGCCTGTGGCCAGACTGAAGGGTAGTGTAAGTGGCGTGAATGCATAAATGCAAAGATGATCAGAAGCTCATCTTTGCAGTGCCTTGACGTTGCCGCTTCTCTGTGCAGGCCTGTTCCCTCCCACTGCACAGAAGGGCCTCTGCAAAGCTGCAATTTATGCTAGCTGTGATTTGAGGCTAAGAAAGCCTGGCATTCCCACAAGGAGTATGCCTTTTTCCTCTGGCCAGGCCGTACCATCCCAATTACAGCCACGCCAGCTTGCTGTGTGGTGTAAGTGCCTGTAGGGCTCCCTAGTTGCTGGTGCTAAAGATCTGCAGCTCTAAGTCAGAACGGGCTGGGTTTAATTTCAGCTTTTTTTCTCTCACTCAAGCCTGTTACGTGGAAGTAAAGAGAAACATGCATGGGCTATCTCTTTGGTTTTAGTCTTGGCTACCCACCAGGCACAGAATCTAAGGTTCTCCACTGTATTCCACTAATGTGCTGCAATTTTCACCAGTTTGAAGCGGGGGTAGACCAACTTCATTCCCATCTGCTAATTTTGAATGCTAGTGATGCTCTAATATTGCATGAGTTCAAATGATTGCTTAAGTTTTGTGGCAGCAAAGAATAATATCCATAAATGACCAAACTTGGAGCACAGCTTCGGCCTAGCTATTTGGTTTTTGAAAATGGATTTGTACTTGAGTAGAATTTTTTATTTCAAAGAAACTTTCTAGTTTCCATCCCTGCATCTTCCTACCTCTCCTTACACATCCACAGTCCATACTGCCAATGCAAGTATTTCTTTTTCACTCACACAGAGGAAGGTGGTTGCAGGGAAGAATTTCTGGCAAAGATGATAGCTGCATTTGTAGGAGATATTTTCCACAGTGGAGAGTAGGAGGATGGGGAAAGTAGGTGGGGAGTGGAGAGAGAAGTGGCTGCCTGCCTTGCATTCTCAGCGAATGAGAAAACTAAAAGTAGCCTCTTGTCTTCACAAGGTAAGCAACCTGCTGATGTTACACAGTAAATATCCAGGCACCTGTGAAGCGATATGGCAACTGCCAGGTTCAGACTCAGCAAGTGCGAGGGTCATTTGCACATTCAGAAAGAACTGCTCTTTGTAGGCACATATTTTTATTCTGAGCTATTTGTTCAGATTTGAATATATTTAAGATTAGGGCAGACTCAAGTGCAGAGAAAAAAACCCTTGTCTAGTTTTGTCTGCTTTTTCTTATTCCCTTTATTGCACATTTGGGAGATGGCCCTCAGAACTTGAGCATTACTGAATGCCGAGATGTTGGACCCACAGGAGCTGGGAATCTTGAATGCGTGTTTGAATTTTATGGCTCTGGCTCCTCTCTGCCAATACCCAGCACAGTAAACACCACACTGTTCTTATGTTTCTTCTCTCTTTTCCCTTAGTGTGAAGAGTAACCAATTTTTTTTTCTCTTTTTTTTTTCTTTTTCTTTAAAGGATGATTCCAGCTACAAACAAAGCCTTTGTTGTAAACAACCTTGTTTCTGGAACAGGCTATGACCTCTGTGTCCTGGCAATGTGGGATGACACCGCCACGACCCTTACTGCCACCAATATTGTGGGATGCGCCCAGTTCTTCACCAAAGAGGACTACCCTCAGTGCCAGTCGATGCACAGCCAGTTCCTGGGTGGGACCATGATTCTGATCATTGGAGGCATCATTGTGGCAACTCTGCTGGTGTTCATTGTAATACTCATGGTCCGCTATAAGGTCTGCAACAATTCCCAGGGGAAGATGTCTAACGTCAGCAACGTCTACTCACAGACAAATGGAGCACAACCGGTTCAGAACGGAGTCTTGCCCCAAGTCAATCCCAAAGTGGTGGTGAGAAATGAACTTATGGAGTTTAACTGTCAGTCTGCGCGGAGCAGCATCTCTTCTTCCTCCAGCTCTGCAAATAGCCGCGACTGTGATGACTATAGCCTCCAAAGTGAACAGGGCACATTGTCCAGTAAGTGGAGGCCTCCTTCCAGGTCAAAACACAATATTGACCGGCTAATGGGAGCTTTTGCCTCCCTGGAACTGAAATGTCAGAAAAAGGAGGAGATGACAGACTCCAGAACTTCCACAGTGGCCCGCCACTCGGACAAAGAGCCACTGCTGGGCCAGCCGGAGTCCAAATTTCGCAGCCTCCTCATGTTGCCTCTGGAGGGCAAAACTAAGCGTAGCCATTCTTTTGACATGGGGGACTTCGCCACATCTCAGTGTTGCACCTACCCAAAAAAGATAACAAACATTTGGACAAAGAGGAGCCTCTCGGTGAATGGCATGCTTTTGCAGTATGATGACAATGACCTAACAGGGGCGAAAGGGACTTTCGGGAGCTCGGAGTGGGTAATGGAAAGCACAGTGTAAATATCAGTGTCTCCCCCCCTCCTCTTCTCCCCTCATGTGTTATAAAGCGTGGTTTGCTGCAGGGCCATGCGTTTGGAAAGAGAGGGGAAGAAACGTTTTCAGTTGTACTGGCCAAAAAGATAAGTAAACAAATAAGTAACAGGGATACTAAAAGCGAAAGAAGGTCATGAAATGTGAATAGGCACGTATGGCACCATTCTTGTCTGGCCCCAACTAAACCATGCGTGAATATTTCAAGGAATTTACTAGTTGTATTTAGCATTGCTTTCCAAAAGTTACTCAGACTCTTGGTGAACCGTCACACGGGATTAAATGAGGATGAAAAGGGGTTTAACAGCACAAATTTAATTTTACAGGTTTTTTTTCTTTTTTTTTTTTTTTAAGGGCACCTCTTTCTTTTCTTTTAACCACAGAAATACACTTCTGTGTATATAAGACTGGTGCTAGGATAAATCTGGTTGTCATTGCAAATGACTTTCTCAAAAGTGCAGGCAGGGCATCCACAGGGAGAGATCAGAGCAAATTGTTCAGCATAATCTCATGGTGTTAACTGTGACATCTGGGAAAAGAATACTTGTTGTTGAGTGGGCTTTTGGTTGGGATTTGATGATTTCTGTTCTGTTTTGCCTTGTTGCTGCTTTTGAGTTGTTTTTTCCCCACAGCAGAAAGTATGTTTCAATGCATTTTTTGGTTTTGCTTTCAGTCACATAAAATCCCCCAGATGAAAAGGAGGATATGTACAAAGGTCAAATTTCTGATGTACTGTGTAACCCACCTCCAATAAAACCCCTTTATGTCCTAGGAAAAATTAAATCTAGGGGTTAATAAATTTTTAAAAAATCACCCTCTTTCTTCCATCTTCTTCATAGTCTCTGCTTGTCAATGCTCAAGGCAGATTGCAGCACCTATTGATATCTGTAGGGGTGTTGCTATCAAAAATGGGAAAAATAGTAATCAAGATTGCCTAGTAAAGGATAAAGAAAGGGAAAACAAAAGTAGCTCCCATGAACTCTCCACATTATGAATATCAATGGCTTCTGGCAAAAGTCACACTGTCACTCTGTTCAACTGACAAAGAAAACACAAACTTTCACCCTATTGTGACAAAAGCTCTTTGTACAGTCGCCATGACATGGCTCGACTGGATCAGTAGCATCACAGGAAATGTAAGTTTTTGTGTATTTCAGGGGATTGGATATGTTCCAGATTAGCTACGGAAACCAAGTTCAATGTGAGTGTCTCAGAGCAGGGGGTCTCCCATGTGTCCCCTGCGTTACAGATAGCCCTTCCCCCATCCCCAGTGTCCTCCTGCCCCCCTCTTCTCTCACCCTCATGGAGGTACTTGCTCACTAACAGGAACTCTTTAGGGCTTGTAAACTGATTCTCAAATTCGTTTTTGGGGAGCATTGCTGTGGTTGTGGAAATGCACATGGCCCACCCAGCTGACGTCATTGTCCTTGAAAACTTTACTGTGATTTCCAGCATTCTGGTGGCTACTGCAACTGTCCTTTCATCTGTTTATTTATTTGCTGGCTCCCAATGATCAGCTGCTGGGAACCATTCTGAAATTGCACATTGTTACTACGATTTTGTAAAAGAGATGTGGAGAAAGGGTGCAAGGCACAGAGAAAATAACACATGAAAAAACTCTATGTATATTTTTTTTTAAAGGTGCAGAAATATATTGTGACATGGCTGTGTACTTGATCTTGTATTCGTCACGTTTCCTACTTGGAGTTTTAGAAAATGACATCCCTGTGATCAGAATATTTTTCCTTTATTTTCTTTTTTTTGCTACAAAATGTACAGTAAAAAACATTCTTGGGGAAAAGAAAAGTACCTGTTTTTCATTTATTTGATGTTCTGTGGTCCGCTCTGAAACCTAAGTAAGGAGCAGTAATTATTTTTTAAATTATGTTGAAAATGGAGATGTTTGCTTTCCCTTTCCCTCACACTGTCTTTCATTTCACGAATTTAGGTATGAAGCGGGAATCAAGAAATACAGACCTTTTTGGAATGCATGAGAAAAAATCTAGTAAAAAGGCATTTAACTTATTTTTCAGTGGTTACATTTATGCAGATCTATATCACTAATGTATTCTAAACCCTGATCCAAAATCTGCAGAAATAAGAGGAAGCCTTTTTAGGCTTAGGATCTGACTTTGTAGGTTTTTGCTCTGATTATTGTTCACAGCCAACATTAAGATATTCAAAAGAGATCTAGTCAAACTTTGTTTGCAACATCTTTCAAAGTCTCTGGTTTCCTCATGCTTTCCAAGAGGAATGACACCTCTAGTGCCAGAATCTACGTCATTCAACTGTCCAGATGGCACATTCATGTTAACCATTAGCGATATTTACATTTATGTGTTACTGAAGACTCTTAAAGACGTTCATGTAATTATTTTCTTTTCCTTGTTACGCTGTGGTGTGGTTGGACTTCTTTATTATGTTGCTGCTTCACTTTGAACGTGACATCTGAGTTGTTTTTAATCTAGCCATTGAGTTAACCATCAATATTAGTAGCATATGCAGCCTTGAATTTTCAAAAGCAATATCCTATCCTATTTTCTTTACTAAAAAGGAAAACATTTCTTTCACTTTCTCATACAAGATTAGAGCAAGTTAGCCAACAGATGCTGTTTTAAAATAATGGATAGCTGCCAAAGAACCCAAGTAATGAAATCCACAATCTAACAGCTGCATTTATTACTGTTAATCGTGATTTTAGTTCATTTAGCTTTAATGAATGAAGCTCAATCCACATCAGCAAATTAGCAAATACTGAGCAAAATTAAATGAGTGCCCAGTAATTTCTTTTGGTGCTCACAGCGTTTGGGAGAGGAAGAGGACTCAGGGACTCATAGGTGAGGAGGGGAGCCCCATGGCGAGTCAGCGAGTGGCCAGCCCTGAGAGAGGGATGGAGCCAGCCCGGTGCGGTGGTGCCAGCGCCTGGGCACCAGCTGGGTTGTGGTCATCCACCAGGTGCCACCAGCCACTGCCCTGCTTACACAGCCAGCCAAATAGACTTCTGAAATTATCCCATGGCTCCCCCTTTATCACTTTGAGAGCTGCTAAAAACAGCTCTGTCTTTTGGGTTATATCCTGAATCCATGCCCTAATTGCTAATGAACAAGTGTGACTCCAGGGTCCTCCACGTGCAATCTGACCAATTTCTACCTTGCCTTTGTTTTGCCTCCATTTTCATGTGTGCACCTCACACAGCATCTCTGGATTTGGTATTTTTTTCTGTGTCCTAGGGATTCTTCCTTGTTCCACTTCTGAGTGCAACTGCACATCGGTGGCTGGTGAAATGATATACAGATATCCACTTACCTGGGTGTAATAAATATTTTCACACATCATCGAGGAGTTGAGCTAGCTCCAGTGGCCAAGTCCCCTCATCTCACAACCCTACACCAAGAAATTTATGCAGACCTCAAGTAACTGTGCTGCCTCATAAATTAACGTGTGGTAGTGTGATGTGCAGCTGTACCAGCTGTGCTTTAGATGCAAGTGTCAGGTAGAGCAGGCAGTCAGAAGGACAACAGAGATCAATAAGAGCATTCTGAAAGAGAAGCCTGGGAAATTAAAGGTGCTGCAGAATTTAAAGTGAAGCCTGTGGGAATAATGAAGACAACTGCATATGTGTATGGAACTTCTGTAAGTTAATTTTTTTGACATGTTTTATAATAGTGGAATAAGCTGCTTTTTTTTTTTTTTTCCTAAAAATATACGCCATTTACTTGAAAGAACAGGATATGATTCCACTGTGAAATTCTGCACACAGTCCTGCTAAAAAAACCCAACCCAAATACCCAAAATATCATCCTGGAGACTATTAAACAAGCTGATGAAATGGAAATTTCTGAAATTAGTGATGATGTGGATTTCATTTGATGTCTGCTAGGAACCAAATGGTTATACGAAATGAAAATAAAAATGTATGTGCGTGTGTATGTCTGCATATGTGCATACGCGTAGCAAAGCAGACAATATTATTTGCTGACAATTTATATCCTCCTTAGAGATTTCATGAATTGGAATATATTTCTGGTTTCAAATGTCTTTTCTGAGTTTGCCAGCTCTGGAGAACAGTAACTGATCTACTTTCCCCTTATCCTTAGAGGAAGATAACCATTTCGTATGTTTCCAAACTACACCCAGTACTTGGTTACAATTCGGATTAATTCACGTGTAAAGCAATGCGTAACAACAAAGCAATGAAAGGTACCTCTGCCCTGCACGATGCAAGACTAAAAAAGTGGTAGCTTTTCCTTTGCTAAACCTGTTTATATGCCGTACCATGGGATTGATTCACTCTGGAAACAGAAGAAAATAATATTGCAAAAGATTCTGCTTGCTTCATTCTCGCTCTTCACCCAGCAAAGGGTAGCAAAGACAGATGACCAAAAAGAGCCCTTGGAAGTCTCCAAGCGAGTGCAATAAATGCAGCAAAGATTTACGCACTTTCTAACCTGGAGGCCAATGACTAATTCCACCTTATAACCAAGAAAACACTTTATTCTTTGAATAGCTTGAATGTCACATCTGTTTGGATTGTTTTGTACCCATTAACCCGTGGGTAACCCACAGCACACCATATGCTTCATGCAGCACCCCCTTCTACCCCTTGCAGCCTATTTCTCTGGAACTATTTCCCAGTGTCTCTCTCCCCTCTGTGTTCAGTGTTTGTAACTCAATACTTGGGCAATTCTGGATGTGTAATAATATTCTGGATGTGGAATTAGCAAGTGATATTATTACCATCTTACATGTTTCACCTTTAAATTCCCCTAAACATGATGAGGGGATTCCAGCAAAAACATTAAATTACATTTGGTTTTAGGCTGTAGGCCATACGAAAACTAAATCAAAGAGTTTCTTGAAACTCTTGCTTTCAATATATGAATTTTATGTTCTGCAGTATGTTTTCCTTGTCCTAATTAATTATTCCTTCATCCCCAAAGGAACAACATTCCCTAGCATCAGCTGTCAAAAGGCCCTACTATACGAAACTGTGCCAGATGCTTATTCCCGGTATTATACTCCCAACAGATGGTAAATGCCAGAGATATAAATATATATCCAGATATAGATATGTCAGCAAGTGCGTGCATTTGTATTCATGCGTACATGTTCATGTGAACACATGCACACATGTACATTTGTGGTCTTTAATTGTATGGTTTGTGATGTACAGATTTCCTTGTTGACTGATAAAGGAACATTTACTTTTTTTATGAAATACTTATGGGAGAGAGAGAACAGAAATCTTCTCTTTGTAGGAAGCAGATTAATTGATAATCTGCATCTCATCCCAGTTGGGAGAGTTCAGTGCTTCAAATGAGCTTAACGGGAGGTGAAAGGATTCCACAGCAAAGGTTCAACTCCTACGTTAGGGCATTTAATCACCTGATTCTCTCACCACATGCTACAGATAAATCTCCTGACAATGAGGACCCATGTTTTGCAGGGAAGTAAACAGCCGTAGGGAACTACTGTTCCTACAGTAGTACCCTGTCGGTGCTCTTTTAAATGTGCTGACAATGTTGTGCTTCAGATTGTTAGTTGATTTTTTTTATGAAGAGGCAGCATCGTGGTATACTGAGTCATATGAGATGCCCGGACACAAGGCTAGAGAAACCAGTGGGAAACATAAACATTGCAAAATCAATGGCCTGCACTAGAAGAAAGTAAATCCTGATTTTAAAATCCATAAATTTTAGTTTGGAAATAGGAGAGGAGAATGCTCTATTAGTTACCTGTACAGTTACAGAGGTGGGCATCAACTTATTGTTAAAGCTGCTCAGCCATGTTTGCCCATAATATTTTTCATGGAATGAGAAATTGAATGGATGTCTTTTGCAACATTTTTCAAGTTCCTTCTGTGGAACTAGTTTATTTTAAAAATATCAGTACTCCTATCCTCTTCCCTGCAATGAACAATGCAGGAATATTTTAATACTGAGCAGC
The DNA here is from genome assembly GCF_964199755.1 of Larus michahellis. Classification (NCBI taxonomy): domain Eukaryota; kingdom Metazoa; phylum Chordata; class Aves; order Charadriiformes; family Laridae; genus Larus; species Larus michahellis. The sequence goes on from NC_133898.1 coordinate 37,134,605, forward strand.
CAATTAGCACTTGTACCATTTATGAGTCAAATCACAGGATGGGTGTCTGCAGAGGACAAAAGAGATGCTACTGTTTCAGGGAAGTTGGTCTCTTTGCCAATGTTATTGGTACATCACTATGAAATGCAGGAGCTGAGAAGGCATAAGCAGGGCTGCATGCAGTGAAATGTCTACTTTTTAACCTGTGGTAACGAGGCTTAAACAGAAATGCAGAGAGTGGATGTGTTAATCTTCCTTCCTTTGAACATGAGTCAGAGATGTGAAATTCCAAATAGTTAGCTTATAAACCTGATGTACCATAGACAGAAAAATGGCATTGGACTGGTACGATCTAAGAGTTATTACAGCAGAGAGCTACATGCTGGTCACTGGTGGAACTGGTGTCACGCACAAAGGCTGGGCCTGGTGAAGCAGGACCCCCAGGAGGGTATGGCTGCACAGGTCACAGCACAGACAGGAGGCATGGCGATGTAGGAACATGTTAGACCTGCCTAGGCCAATAAATCGGTCTCATCCTAGTGTCCTGTGATAGTGTTTCAGAGAAAGTACCTCCAGGAAGACTTCAGAGAGCTCTGTCCCAAAGCCTGGTGGTCTGTGAGTCCTTGTCCTGTTCTCTATAAGGAATCAAAGAATTTCTTCCAAAATTCACACCCCAACAATTAAAGCACTACTGAGAACTAAAACTAGGACAAGAATGAGCTCTGAATGACTCCTTCTGTTTTGGGGTTTCTGCCTCTGAGCCTGTCGAGCCCAACTTTACAAAAAAAGTCCTTGTCATCTGAGACTGGGTTGCCCAAGGAGCTTGAAAATGGACAGGTGAGTATTTACAGAGATGATGAGAACATTCCTCATTTGCAAGAAGGCCAGAGTGTATCCTGTGTGTCTCACTGTCTCTAAAAACAGACCAAAGCACACAGCAAGAACATTAAAGCCAGCAGCAACTTTATCATATATGAAACTCTGCCATAATGCGAAAAAAATCCATCATCACCTCAAAAAGTGCCTTTACCCCATGGTTTTGAGAAACAGAAGACTAGATATTCTCTCTTCCATTCAAATACCCCTCTGGCAATGCATATAATACAAAATTTGTATAGAAAAAAGATCCCATCTTCCAAAAGACCATTGCACAGTACCAGGTTGTGTAGTAATATTTGGAGATGAGACACGAAAAACTTGGTATAGCACCAATTTGATCCTAAGAAACATATGTCCCTAGATTTAAGGTGAGTAGAAGATGACATCTTGTCATCTTCCTGTTTAATACAAGCCACAAGATGATGACTTTCTATTGAAGAAACCCCATTGGGATTGTGGACATTTAAAGCCGGGTTGTGAGGCTGGTGCAGAACTCAGTAAGTGCATGAAAATGCAAACAGTCCTGGGGCCATTAGTACAAATGCTTTGAACAGCTGCCAGAGAGCCTCAGCTTGCTGTATGGTTGGGCTGCTACACAAACACATCCAAAACGACTACACAGACTCAAATGATTGAAATGTAACTGCCCATAATACACTGAGTGTTGGCTAATAGTTAGCATTGGTTAGAAGTCATGAATACAGATGAGAGCAATACAATTTTGGCTGCGACTTCTGGACTACAGTTATCTGCACGCTGACGGGTGCCCAAATCACTGTGCTGCTGCCGGCATTGGCCATTCAGAGTCTGAGGGTCAGAGCCACCTGGGTTGGACTTCCTCCATAAAGACCACCAAGCATGATCTTGAATGAGGTTGAGGAACTTGTTCCTCCTTGGGGAATGTAGGTTGCAGATCCCTCCAGGACCTCGGTCCAGAAGGAGGCCCCCTGCTTCTGCTATCTAGATCAGCCTGTGACAGCTTCAGCTTATTTGAGAGGGAAGGACTGTACATCTCTAGCCTGGCCTTCTGGGACCCAGAACCTTCCTCCCCGCTCTCCCTACCCCCCCCCAAGTTTCACACCTCCTCCGTTCCCTTTCTTCACTAATTTATCTTTTTATTTCAAGGATCAGGCTATTTTTTATCTACCATACACCTCAGCCCAGCTGATGCTATGAAGTAACTGCTCACCACAGGAGTACGGGCAGGCTGAATATGGCTGATGTGCTTTCTGGACATACTCCTTTCTCAGTTACCCTGCTGCAGCTTCACTGTTGACTACAGTGACTGATGATTACAATTAGAGTGGTTTCAATTATTCAGCGTAACAAGACAACCAGATGAACCGAGCTCCTTCATCACTCACAAACCAAAGACCCAAATTTCCTGAGAGATACCTGTCATCCTTCAGTGTTCTCCAAATAGGTGGCAAGAACACAGTCCAATATTGGGGATCTTGCTATCTTTTTGCTCCTGATTAGTAGTTTGGGAACGGCCAGTTCAGGCTGCTTTCTTCAGAACAACTATAAAACAAACAAACAAATTGACAATAAATACACTGACTAAACAGACCCATTGGTTTGTCATTGTTCCAGCAGGAGACAAAGTACAGACCTTAGGAATATCAAACTGGTGACCCAGTTTTCAAACAGCTAAAAGGTATTACTGTGTCAGGTATGTTAGATTCACTGTTAATGCCACTATGTTTAAATTGTATCTGGCATTAATATGGATTACACCTGGTGAAGAGCTTCAGAATTAATCTCTAGGACAGGTGACCTGGATCTCATTTTAGTGAGGAGAGGATCTCATACCCTTCAGAGTTCTCATCCTCTCCTGGATATTTTTGAGAATCTGCTCAGTTTAATGAGCTAATTACTGTATACATTATTTTACATATCTATATAACTTTATCCCTATAAATAGTGCAGTGTGGCGTGTTCCCCTTATCTGTTCTACTTGTGGTGGGCATAGATGGGTGATACTACTGTTCAGAGTGAAATCCTGTACATTAGACCAAACATCCTCCAAAATCCACCAGAGTAAATCTCCAGTCTTTCAAGAATGGATATTCTTTGGATTTATACCCCAAACAAAAACTGGAGCGGGACAATTAGACCTAAATATGAAGTAACTCTTGACAGAAATATGCACATATGCTTTCTGCACAAAACTTGAACCCCAAATGTTTTGGGGCTGCACAGAACTTCAACCCTTGACCTGCCTCATAACCCCTACTATAACGTAGCCAGTGCTAGAGACCTGTATAAATTATAGCAGTTCTACAGGTCGAAATTTTTGTCTCCTTTTCTGTCATCCTCAGCACACCCAACAGGATTTGTTTAGCAGCCCTTCCCAAAACAGCTGGGGGATACTTTTTTGATGCAGTGGTAAGAGTCTCCCTTGGCTGTTTTGTTCCCTGTTATTTTTTTTACCTGGTACAAAACCGCTGATGAAGGAATAAGGCTCTCTTTATCACCTGTGTTGGTGCAAACCCAGCCAGACTCAAAATGTGTTTGATTCCGGCGTGCTTTCTCTATCCCATGTTATCTTCAAGTCATAAATATTTATGTCAGTTATTTTTCATTTGTATGACTGCACAGGGAATGGTCCTTCTACCACTGCCTGTATTAGCATACAGTACTCCCGCGTGAGTACAAGTATTCTTCATTCATTATTTGCTGTTCATCATGTCTTCCTCATTACTTGGCCATAGAAAAAGTTATTCTCATCCAGCAAGGGACTAGAAGTAATAACATTTGATCTACCACGAGTAGCTATATAGGGAATGTAACAGCTGAAATTATCAACATAATCACAAATCCTAGAATAAAAAGTCTTTCTCCAAAATTATGTGCAAATAAGACTAAGATTTGCTAGCATTAGGGTAGGTCAGAAGCAATTCATGAGTGAAAACACAACAAGAACAAAACAAATCAAGTTCATTAGATGATTTATTTGGAAAATGTATGTCTAAGAGCTTTAATGGTGAGTTAAAATGGAAATGATGATGTTTCCTGAACTGCACACGATCCACTCCATATACAGTCAGAGCAAGAAAATCAGCTGTGAGGCTAACATAGAGTTATAGCATGCAGTTTGCAACCCAACACTGTATAATTTCTAAAAGGGTTGTGAAATTCCTGAAGGAGGAATTTCAATTACCGGAACTGGGATTAACTAATAATAATTAATCAAATTTGAATCCTGATTGGAAAGGCATTTCCTTAATGTCCCTTATGGAAAGGAAAAGGAAGGTACTGTATTTAAATGAGGTTTGAAATAAATAAACGGAAAAAAAAAAGGCTGAGAGTGGATTCGCAATCCAGGCCTAATGCTCAGTTTGCTCCTAGTCTCCGGATTATAGGAGATTATCGCAGATCAAACCCCTTTAACAGAAAAGAACCTTTTAAATCCACCTCAGCATTGCCCTTATTAGAACGAAGGAGAGAGGCTCCTTCCACTGGGAGGAAAGAAGCCCTTAATTCATGGCTTGTCAGAAGAAAGGTGCTTGCTTCAGCACCGAACCGGGTTACTTATGGCCCTAATTTACACAGCAGCATGTCGTTCCGGTGGAAGGGACGACACCTTTAAGTAATAATGAAGAAGCGTGCGTTGACAGAATAATAATCACGGATTGAAAAGGTTACAGCAGAGAAGGTGGTAAAGCTAAATGCCTGCTTTAATTCCACTGGGTGCCATAATATCAGGAGTTGGGAGCTGCACTTACAATATAAAATAACATTAGTGTGGCAATTAGGACTTAATGGTTTGTGGAGAGAAGTCTGCAAGACTTTATAAAAACATCCAAATTAGTCTGTATTCAAGTTTTACTTCACTCTCCCTTTTTTCTGGCTGTCATCTCCCTCAAAGGCAGAGTTCTCTTAAAACTAGTGAAGAAATGCTAGAGGCGTCAGGGCCACTTCTCAGTTTGTATATACGGGTATAATCTCAAGGACACTTCTGCCCATTTATTCCAACTGAAGAATCTGGCCTAGGGTGCCTGTGAATAAAATTGGTGACCTAGAAGAACTCATTTGCTCCATCGGGCAGGCAAAAAAAAAATAATCATTAGATGTATATTGACCTGGTCTCCTATTCACAACATTTTGACCTCTCAAGCTGCATGAGACGTCTAATCCCAGTGTTTAAAAATCACTGCAGACAGCCTATAACACTTAGAAACATATGACTCAAATGGGAACCTTTTGAGTGAATTCAAACCCCACAAATTTTGTTAGGTCCTTCCCCTGGCCCCAGAAGGAGATCACCCATATTTCTGGGAGATAATCTGCAATTTTTACAGTTCTCCTGGATTCTTGGGGGTCCCTGCCATCATGATAGCAGGGTGCCAATGGCCTGGCAGTGCTGGGCTTGGCAGAAAACCCTGGAGTGAGAGCAGGTGGAAATTTCTCGATGTGTAGGGGACAGTTTTTTTGCAGTCCACTGCATGGCACAAGATCATTAACTTCATTGGAAATGAAATATCCTTCATTTCAGTGGTGACTAGTTACCTAAAAAGCCTCGGGGATCAGGATCCTAGTTTTGTTGCAAGACCAGCGTGATTCAGGTCAATACGAGACAGGACAATGAGAATCCAACAAGCCGAGGCAGGCGAAGCGAGCTTATCAACTCATGGGTGCAGCAGTGGCACTTTGTGTAGGTGTCCTCACCTTCACATCTCATACATCCCTGTTACCACAGGTCATCATGCACCTGCAGTTGGCAGTGCTTCTGGCAGGCTCCTTGCTCCAGCTCCCTCCATTGCATATCCAAGATGCTGAAGGGAGGGAATGGGGAATTCTGCTATGTTCAACTAAAATGGAGTGACTGGAGAATCAGGGGTGCCTTTTAGGACAACTGCTCCCTAATAGCTCTCCTGCTGTGCAGCCATGAAGTACCTACCCCCGTTGTTTCCTTTTCAGCTTTAGAGTGTTTTACAGAGGTATGAGTAAGAGTCCGTGTGCTTGTTCCGGCAGGGATGGGGTTAATTTTCCTCAGGCTCTGGCGGAGATACAGGTATTCCATCCCATCTGAGCCATGCCCAGTCTGTAGCTGGGAAGTTGCCACTTGGGAGCGGGATGGGGCATGAAGGGTCCAGTCGGTGAGCGGTGGTACCACAATTGTGTTTGTACATTCCTTTATCAGCGTTGTTATTGTTGTTTTCCTGTTCCCCTTGCCGTTCTGTTAAACTGCCTTTGTCTCAACCCACGAGTTTTGCCTTTTTCTTCCAATTCTTCCCCCACGGCCGTGGGGGGTTTGAGAGAGCGGCCGCGTGGTTCTTTGTTGCTGTCTGAGGCTGAACCATGACAGCCTGCTTGTGCCTCTGGCTTGGTTTACATGATTTTTCCCATGACTTTCTTCCCTTACGCACTGTGAGGGCAGAAGAGTGAAATTAAACTCAATAGCAATAAATGCATTGCATCAGTGTTGGGTCTCTAAGGTCATCCCCACCGGGTGCGTTGGAATTTGAATATTTAATTACGGAGTTTATCCTTTTCTCAGGTACACCTTTTAGCATGGTATTCTGCTCTTCATTCTGTCTGCTGTATGGGAAACATAATCTCTTAAATTGATATATACTTACACATATATATGGTCAATGTATTCTTTTAAGTGGATGCCTCTGAAGCGGGAGGGATTTATGTATTGGATACCAAAGAATTGTACCCCCGACTTTGATCTGTGAATCAAGGGAAACAAAGTAGGTTTGTCCAACACGATCACTGCAAATTACCTCACAGGGGAGTGGTGAGGGTTGACTCCTAGAGTAGAAAGGTGGATTTGCAGAGTTTCTGGGAATTTGAATGTGTTTTCTTGTTAACCCCTTAGGCACAAACTCCCTTTGCCACTGCTGGGACAGCAGTTGAACACAGTACTATTTGGGTAACCCATGGTGGGGGGACTTGGTAGAGGGGACAGAAGATGCAGTTAGTTTCCCTGCTTCAGTCCTTAACAACATGAGAGTGGTTAGTGAGGAAAGAGAACGAACAGAGTCTGATAGCCCATGCCCAGCACTGCACCATGCTAGTGACAGAGGATATACATCTACAGCTTGTATTTAATGCAGCAGTAGCCATTTCTGCAGAAATACCAAGATTTCTTTGCCCAGAGTATCACAAAACACTGATTACCTGGAGAACTGTCCTCCGTCCTTTGGGTTAATGACCACGTTATCGTGTCATATTTGTGGTGTCATAGTACTAAATCCAGAATATTTAGGCCTATCTGAAAAGCTGAATCCAGAAGCTTACTGTCCTAACAGAAGGGACTCTCTAATCAAACCTTATTTATGTTTTTTAGACTTTGCATTATGATCACATTCTTGTTAGGACAGAGAGGGCCTTCACAAAGGTATTTAGGCCACCTAATTGTGAAGAAAAATAAAGAATAAGATTTACAAAAGCGTCTAGATTATTGAGCCTGATTTCTTTTCAAATCTCTAAATCCAGGAGGTGATACACGAAGTATTTATTTAACACTTTAGACATCTCGTTGTTCACGTGTATCTGTCTCCTGGTCTCATTTTTCATGTCATCAATGCTGTAGGAGACTTAAAAAAACTGTCTTGCCTCCTTAGTCTTTGAACACTGTTAGCATTCCTGTTTTGTTGGAGCAAGGGATATTTTTTTTCCCTTCCAAGACAGAGATCATAAACACACTTAAATTCTGTGGAATAGCTGACCTTACTCTGCACAATTAGCCTGATTTCAGGTTCAAATCTGACCTCTTTGAACAAAATCATCCCATAATCTTCTGCCATTTACAGACGACATGCAAAACCAAGTGTAGAATCATATGTACAAAAAAAAAGGGCAATCAGTTCTTCATGGAAAAGAGAGACTACTTTAATTACTGCCAACAAGCAGTGACCTTGAAATTCTTAGTATAATTTTATGAGCTGCTCAGATACTGGATTGATGGGGACAGAATAAGTACCTGAGCCAAATCCGCTAAATTATTAGGGCTGATTTCTAGCTGAAAATGTTTCAGTAAAAGGATTATACATTTCATTTAGGTAAATAATGATAGGATCTGCAGCTACTCTTGCTGGCATAAAACTTCTAAGGGCTGTCACTCTGTACGCTTCAGGGCAAAAAATGGATCCAGTGTCAGTGATTTTTATCATGACACTGTTATATTTGGTGTCTTTCATAAAGGTTCTATACTTACATTTTCTGACAGATTGTCAGCTTCCATTAAAAAAAAAAAAAGTTTTTACCCCTCCTGACTGAGGCAAAAAACCTCTTGACTAAATTTGAAAATCAGAAGGTAATTCAAATGCCAAAGTTATGATCTTAGCACCTTGTTATTGGGTTGGAGTGAGTCTTGCTCATGATTTTTGAAAACTTGAAGCCATCCATCCTGGGTACCAGATTGGGTCAGAAGGAAACCACATCCTTTCTCCCTTCAGAAGAAAGCCTAGTTTAGATGCAGCCTGTTGACTTTGTCTTTTACAGCATCTGGCAGGACTGACAGCCAGCTATAGGACACAAAACTAGAGATTTCACGAGACCCGCTAGGGCAGTCAGTCCTTCCCAGGGCCTGCTGGAGAAACCCATCACCAGGTATTTTCCAAGGGTATTTCAGTGCAATTCTGAAAGAGGAAAACAACAAGTTAACCCATCACTTCTCACTGTTGATTCAATGTCACCTCTCAGCTGAGCATCACATGTTGCACCTGCAGCTCCTTGCCTCTCAGAGGGCTCCAGCCTCCATGCACCCTAAGCCACTAACCAGCTAGTCTCCCTCCTCCATGTCCTCCAGGTCATGGGATTTTAAGGGACAGAAGAAGGTTTAAGGTTAACTAACCTCTTCCAGAAGATTACAAATAATAAGATGAGGCAGGCAAGTGAAAAGACACTCTAGACTCCTGCAAGCAGGGGACAGAGTAGGGGAGCCGCCTGCCCCTCCGGTTGCATGGGCAGCTGAGGACCGCCCCGCTGGTGGTGAGCAGGTGCTGGCATGGGGAGGGACAGGCTTGTACTGCAGATACTGCCATGCATGCCTCTCAGAGCCATCTGCTCTGAATTAGTCTGGATTAAAGACACAGCACAGGCAAATCCCTTCTTGCTGTTTGTGTGACATGGGTTTATCCCATGTGAAATATGGCTTAGAGGAAAGGGCTGCCTTTCTCACTCACTTGGGAAAGGCAGTTAACAAGAAGAGCTTCTAAAACCAGGTAAAAGAAATGGCCCCCCTAAATGAGAGATGACACTTCAGCAGACAGCCTATGTTTTGATAGCCCCAGCACACAAAAAAAAGGTCAGGGCAGGTACTAAAAGCTCCATGTGGGATTCTCTGTAGGTAAGGAAAGACACAGGCAGGCAAATCAGTCAACATGAATAGCACTGGATTCGTAATCGCTTTACAGAGAGAAAGAGTACATAAGGGGAACAGGCAAATCTGAGGCAGTATGTCCTTAAGCACCATTCCCATCACATCTCTAAAGGAGACAAATATCCTTTTTGACTTTTGAAGTTTCCTTGTTGACTTTTTCAGGTGGTTGCCTTGGCATGGGAGCAACAACAACAAAAAAAAGCTGTAGAGCAAGCCTGTTGTTAAGGTTTCGGGAGCCTGTATTTTTTGTACAGTCCATCATTATTTTGATTTATTTCTGCATACATATTAGTCCCGGAGAGGCTGTCCTGAACCCAGTTGTCATTACCCACCACGGCTGCCCAGCACTCAAGTTTGAGAGGCAGCAGGTGTGCTTACTTATGCCTTCTACACCTATATAATACCCCTTTGGTGCAGATAATCTTTGCTGGTTCCTTTTCTAAACAGCTGCTGGCACTACCTTAAAGGTGCCCACTTTTCCTTGTGAATGAAGCATAATGGAAAACATAAGGAAATAATCAAGCAATGTATATCTAACAAACGTGTTGGTCCCCATGTTTAGTTTAGAGAAATTAAAAAAATATGGTTCCAAGTGAAGTCAAGGCCTGTTCCTGCCTCCTCAAATAATATACAGAGGAGAGCATGCTTTTCCACGTTACTTGCACCTGCAGTTCAACTCTTTTAAAATAAAAGCTCTCCTTGCCTTTCTAAAGTTTGGGAGCAAAGGAGGGGGAACGGTGAACCTGGTGCCATGCAAGAAAATGGATCAAGGTTGGAAGAAACGAAAATAAAAAGGGAGAACAAACACTAGAGACAAAGGCAGAAACTAAAGATTCAGAAAATGTCATTAAAAAAAGAAGGAAAAATGCCTTTTCTTCCCAGATTCTGGGGGGGAAATAGATCTTTATCAAAGATACATCAGTGTTGCATCAGGAAGGTTACATGATTTACACAGTTTCAGCAAAATTTTGAGAGACATGATACGATAGTGAAAATTACAAGCAATTAAAGGCAATGGCATTATCCCAGACTTCTATACGTTATATTGACTAGAAATGAAATGATTTTTTGAAGTTTCCTGTCAGAAATTACTGATTAATTAAATAAAGAAAAAAAATAATGTGAGTAGGCCATTCCTTCTGAGTATTTTTACACATTTTTTCAAGAAAATATTGCAGAACTGTCAAAACAGAGCATTTCAGTTCCTTTTCAGGAATAAAAGGCATAGTTTACCATTTAAAAGGGGTTCTTTTTTGTTATAAAATGAAATAAAATACAATTCAACAATGAAAAATAAATTAAAGAATGTTTTTTATTTGTATTTCTGCTGGAAAGGAATGGGGAGTGGATTCAGGATTAGATTTTCATGGAAGAAACCCACTTCCTATGAAGTATTAATAAAGACATCTATACGGCTAATCAATCTTATTTGTTTCAAACCCATCATCTTTGACATAAAAAATGCCATACTTCCAAAAGCTCTAATTTTATATGTCCCTTAAGACTATATCAGCCACACGACAGCTTTTGGCAGACAGTGTGCTGTGCTATGTGGTTTGTTTATGCTGCAAAGCTTAATAGAAACTATATATTTAGCATATGTTTTGACTGGTCCACACATTGTTTGAACAGCTCTGTATATAATATAATTAAACTAGTAAAAAGTTGTGGTGGCAAAGCCTTTAAGTATGATATTCAGATTTTATGATCCTTGTGACAGGCATTGTCTTCTGTTGCACTTCTGTATGGGCTCTAGTAATGATACTACGCAGGTTTTCCTGCACATTACTGCAATATAATTTAGTTAAATGTATTTACAAAATTCGTAGAAAATGCTGTTGTCACATTCCAGCCAAATTCTTACAATAATCCTGGAAATTATGATCAAAGTATTCCTGGATCCTGTTTACGCTTGGCATCTCTACTTGCAAATCAAACATTAAAGTTTTTGAGAAAATTTCCCATATTTTATGGAAAGAAGTGACCAGTTTGTCGGTTGTGATAATTTAATTGCCTACGTGGCACCAAGATCATATGTAAGTGGCGCAAGTGAGGTCAAATGAGATTGCTCACAGAGTACAGCAGCAGCAGACTGGGTCAGATCAATGTCAATCTAGCCTTGCTATATCATCTCTGACAATTTTAACAGCGGTTTCACAGCAGCTCTGTCATTGTAAGCCAAATATAGTCACCTTCTTGGGTTTCACAATAAACTCCATCCAGCAGGTCTTACAGTCACCAGTAAACAGTTCACTGAAGTTTATTTGCAGTGGAAAAAAAAGCCCACACATGCAAGTCTTTCTGGATCATATCTAGGAGGAAAATAAAGGGAAGATGAGTTTATCTCTTCCATTGAGCTCTATTTACAGACAATACTGGAAGTTTCTGTGGTCTGCTGCTAATTCTATTAACTGGCACTTCATAATTATATGCTCGGTCATCTGTTACTTTAAACAGATGATTGTCCTCAACAGCTCTTAATAAAATTAAGACACGCCTTTCTGGAGGTCTTATTTAATTACTAATCTCGTGACATCTCTGTAATCTTTTTGATTCATCTCCTCCTGTGTGTTTCTGAGATCTGGCTGTTCCTGCCAATGCTGACTGCTATGTGGCAAAACGATACCATTGTCACTACCAATTACCCTGGCAGGGAGTTCAGCGGAAGGCTGTCGTGGACCTAATGAGGTGTACCCAATCAGGAGAAAAATGCGGCTCCATTTCCATCCCCTGGGTGGTAACTACTTTGTAAGTGTGATCAATTCTCCGTTAGATTAAGAAGCAGATATAAACAAAGTGCATAATTACCCTGGGTGATCTCCTGCAGGGTAGGAGGTGGGGAGGGAATTGGGCAGCCGAGAGAAGGACAGGAAGATCCACGGGCTGAGTCCTTTAACGTGCTCTGCTGCTGGGATAGCAGCATCTGTCTTCGCTATTTAGTAGTTGCATTTGTACCAAATGGGAAGGGGCATTAGGCTTGATTCTGCAGTTATGAAAAGCAATGAAAAACTCCCACTGACTTCAGGGAGAGCAGAAGCAAGTGCTTTGCCAGGACATAGTGCTACTACATGCTCTTTGGATAAGGCTAGAGCAGGAGCACTGTTAAGGAAAGCAGACGATAAAGAGGAGCAGAGCACTTAGGTTGGGATTCGTCTTACCTACTTTTAGCTATCTAAAACTTAAGTGCCTAGCATATATTAGTCATTTAGGCTCCCTCTGCAGCATTTGTGCAGAGAGAGGGATGCACTCCAAGAGGCTGATCAATCCTTTCCACTCCACCAGTGCTATATAGGGGTGTCTTTCACAGAACTAGGATGATGTCGTCTCCCGCAAATAGGCCACAAACACTCTCTGGGTAGCCACTAGCATCAAAGATAGTGAAATCCTTTTGGGCATGACTAGTCAACAACTGCCATACTCCTTCCATTGCCTTTGACTGGTTATATATTAGTCCATATTAGCCAAGGAATTAACGCTGTCAGAGGACCTGGATGGACTACTTTATGCAAAAGTTGTTTAAACCTGACAGTACTGGGGAAATACATGGGGGAAAGCAAGCAATGATGAGAGAAGAGTAAGAAACAGCTTGCTTTTTTGGCTCTCCATTTCAGCTTTGATCTTTCCTGGCAATCCACCTATTGGCACTTGATGCTGTGACTGTGCAGGTTTGCTTAATCCTCCCCTCAAGCTGAAATTCACTCTGTGTAGGGAGGAAACAACAGGAATGCATGGCACAGAATGCACATAAGGATACAGATAAATTCCTGGGTGCCTATTATATCCTGCAAGAAGAAAACTCTTTGTTTGGTCAAATCAGGAAGAGTTTGAGAGAGATGTGTATGTCTTACTCAAAGCAAGCAGACCTTGCAATAAATCACATTTACCAACAGTCAGCCTTTGTACTGAATAGTAGTTGTTCGAAAGAGTGTTGCATGAAGGATCCTGAGACAAGCTTAATTCAGAAAGCTTTATTAGTGGGGTCTGGAGGTGAAGCTACATACACAAACTTCAAAGTTACCAAAGGTATTAAAAACAATGGGAAAAGAAAGAGAGAGAACAAAAAAAGGAAAGCCTCTTCCTGTGGCCAGCTGGGAGTCATTGCCAGATGAGCATCCCCCTCTGTGGTCTCTCCAGTATAGCAGGTTGTGATAGTGATGGCAGCCATCACTGTCCTTGTATCCTAACACTTTGTACCTTCCATCGGGACTTGCTCCAGATCCTGGGGGCTGTTCCCATTCATGATGCTCTTCATGCTGACTGCTCAGTTGGACACAGGATTGGCACTAAACATTTCTGCATGTGTTTCATTGGATAATCCTGTCCAGGTATCTAAATGACCACTCTACTTTGCTATGCTCTAGGTTTTGGGCTCCCCTAATATAAACTAAAAGCCATAAGATGATCTGTAGAAAAAGGCCAGGAAGAGCGATTCTCCGTGCCAATGGCAATTGCATCCCATAAGAACCATCTATACGATCAGTATGTGGGCTTGTGGTTACAAGGCCATGAGGGAAACCATGTGAGACTAACAGAATGAAACAAGGGAAAAAATACTGCCCTGGCAGCTCAGGAAAGCCCTGCCACAAGGGCCCACGTGAACAGTTACGGTGAGCTTTGAGCAAAGGCAGGCTGCAGAGCAGCAAACGGGATGCGCTCAGCTCCACAGTGATTGCAGCACCTAAGGCACTGTGCAAGAATGGAATGTCTTTTGGCTGGAGATTTCTATATTCCAGAATTACTTTTCCTTCACGTTGGAGCAAAAAAACCACCACTGTACCAAACACGCTGTGTTTTACAATTCTGAAAAATGCTGCAATCTGGCTTCCAAAGTTTCCAAACAACAAATGTTTATATTTTCAATTAAATTAAATTGACAAAAGTGTCATATTTTCTTTCCCTGCAAATTAAATTTTAAGCATATTTTTACAACACGTTCTATTTGTTTAAATTAAAAGGAAAACTGGAAAAAATATTTGTCAATTTCATTTCCACACTTAAAAATCAAACCATGGAGCTAAAATCAGCTTTAATGAAACAACATTTTCTGTAGAGAGAGTTGTTATAATGTGAAAATATTGAAACATCTCTTTGAAGCTTATTCTGCGTAATTCTGTGTCTTTCTCACTTGCTTCCCTTTAACCACCTGCATTAGACCTTCAGATACAAACTTGTTCCTTCACATATACACATCCTGGTTTTTACTATGTTATTCTCTTCTCTTCTGATAATGTCCTCTTTCCTTCATTCCCTGCCTTCTTGTCAACTTCCCTTCCCCTTCTTTGTTCATTCTCACCCTCCTCTTCTCTTTTTCAACATATCCAAGGCAAAACACTTGGAATAAAGAATTCAGAACAGTCTATCTGCATGTGTCATGGAGATAGGGATCTATCAGGACTTTCTGATTTTCATGAGAAATCTGAGCAGGTTGTCTACTTCCCTTGAGGAATGTGCTGCTCAATGCGTTCCTTTGGCTTACAGGAATAAACTTCTTCCTTCTTACCCAGTACAGAGCTAAGGACACCAGACCTACTGTCTTCCTTCATAAGCTAAGTGGCAAAGGTGTGTTATTCTTCCCCTGAACATTTCAGCTTTTCTCCCTAGAATATCCCTAGACAAAGGAGAGAGGTGGCCTCTGGTAAGTCTGGAAATCATAACTGGATCAATTTATTCTGACCTTGAATTAATAAGTTCTTGGACAATTCACAGAATGAGAAATTCCACTTTGTCCAGTGGGGAGCCCAAATCCAAAGGCACAGATGAGTCCCCTGGTGTTTGAGTAGGTTGCATGACATGTACTCTTTGCCAGTTAAACCCTGCTCACAGAGAATTGAAACCCAACCCATGACAGAGACCCAAGATCACACATTTCCAAGACAGTTTTTCTTCCTTGTTATTTCACAAACAGTCTGGTTCTTCAACCATGTTTTCATAAATTCTTTTGCTGGGCTCTGAGTGTGAGAAGACCTTAGCTGTGTTTCTACTGCTACAAAAAACCACTGTCATTATCAGTCATGACTCAGCTTAACTAGCCAGAAAGCATTGTGAAAGCACAATGCAAATAAAACCTGCTTCTCAATTTATACAAGAAAGAATGCTTGCTTTTTAGTAATACATTTAAAAAAAAAAAAAAAGACCCGGAGATTTCCAATTAACAGGCACTGTATCCCTCTGTGCTCAATGTTTAAAATAAGTTTGTTGGATTTATAAACTATGCACACAGTAATAACATTGCTGATGCTGACCTTGCAAAGCAGAGCTCTGTGCTTTATGAATCAATCATCACTGCCTGGAGCAAGTGGGAAAATAAACCTGCAGAGAAACACCAAGAGAGCAGGTGAATGAGAAGTGTCTGGCAAGTATATGAGGATAGTGGCACCAAATTAAGCAGAAATTTTCTCTATACCTACAGTATGGCAACAGAGAAGCCTGATTCACCTGTAAGGTGACCGTCTCCCGCTGACAGTACAAAACAGTGCCTCTTAGTGGATGCTTTGCATGTTGCAGGGTCAGGTACCACGATTTGGGTCATGCCTGTACTGAGGGTTCAGTATCATTTTGTATAATGAGTCTCTGCCCCATAGCAGCAGCTCAGTCGCTCTCCTCACTTACAGGTATACTAGATGAACAGATTCTTCAGCCCAGGGATTACCAGCAGACAAAGATCAGCAAAGGCCAGCCATAGAAATAGTTGCTTTGACTAGAAGAGGTTAGAAATTAGGACCCAGTAACTTATCAGGCAGCTGCAAGAGCTGAAGGGAAGAAGGAGAGGTTTTACTGTGGAGGAAGGATGTCCCCAGGTGATCTGGTCCAGCAAGAAGGGCACGTGTGATCTTGCCCTCAATTTCACCTCTGAGCAGCAAGAGGATCCCATGAGCCCCTTGCTCAGCCACGATCACAGTAGCACACACGCATGTAGCCCTTCTGCTGGAGATGCTATTTATCATTCCAAATGGCTAGAGGAGGAAATCCTTCTGCATTTTTATGCTTGCAAATTTTCCTATTCTACTAAGCGTTCAGACAGGCTCACAAAAGCAGCCTTAAATGAATTAGCAGGCAAATTGTTCTGCACACTGGAAGATCAGAAAGAAAATGCAACAGAGAAAGATACACATTAATGCTGTGTTTGCCATAAACAAAGAGTTGTCTTTTTCTTTTCATATCCTGAGTGACTTGTATGGGGTAAGGTAAAAAGAAAAAAAGAGGAGACAACAAAAATCTTTTATGAAAAGACACAACACATGTCTCTCCTTGGTAACATGCTACATCTAAACTCACAGAATCATAGAATGGTTTGGATTGGAAGGGACCTTAAAGATGAGCTAGTTCCAACCCCCTGCCATGGGCAGGGACACCTCCCACTAGACCAGGCTGCTCAAAGCCCCATCCAGCCTGGCCTCGACCACTTCCAGGGATAGGGCATCCACAACCTCCGTGGGCAACCTGTTCCAGTGCCTCACCAGCCTCACAGTGAAGAATTTCTTCCTAATATCCAATCTAAATCTACGCTCCTTCAGTTTCAAACTGTTACCCCTCGTCCTATCATTACACTCCCTGATAAAGAGTCCCTCCCCATCCTTCCTGTAGGCCTCCTTCAGGTACTGGAAGGCTGCTATAAGGTCTCCCTGGAGCTTTCTCTTCTCTAGGCTGAACAACCCCAACTCTTTCAGCCTGTCCTCATAGCACAGGTGCTCCAGCCCTCTGAGCATCTTTGTGGTCTGTTCCAACATGTCCATGTCCTTCTTGTGCTGAGGACTCCAGAGCTGGACACAGTACTCCAGGTGGGTCTCACCAGAGCAGAGTAGAGGGGCAGAATCACCTCCCTTGACCTGCCGGCCACGCTTCTTTTGATGCAGCCCAGGATGCGTTTGGCTTTCTGGGCTGCAAGTGTGCATTGCTGGCTCTTGTTAAGCTTCTCGTGCACCAGCACCCCAAAGTCCTTCTCCTCAGGGCTGCTCTCAAGCCATTCTCCGCCCAACCTGTATTCGTGCCTGGGATTGCCGTGACCCAAGTGCAGGACCTTGCACTTGGCCTGGCTGAACTTCATGAGGTTTGCACGGGCCCACCTCTCAAACCTGTCCAGGTTCCTCTGTATGGCAACTTGTCCCTCCAGCGTGTTGACCGTACCACAAAGTTTGGTGTCGTCAGCAAACTTGCTGAGGGTGCCCTCCATCCCACTGTCCATGTCACCCACAAAGATGTTAAACAGCACCAGTCCCAGTACTGACCCCTGAGGAATGCCACTCATCACTGGCTTCCGTGTGGACATTGAGACACTGACTGCAACCCTTTGAGTGTGGTCATCTAGCTAGTTCCTTGACCACCGAGTGGTCCATCCATCAAATCCATGCTTTTCCAATTTAGAGACCAGGATGTATTGCGGGACAATGTCAAACGCTTTGCATAAGTCCAGGTAGATGACGTCAATTGCTCTCCCCTTATCTACCAATGCTGTGGCAACATCATAGAAGGCCACCAAATTTGTCAGGCACGATTTACCTTTGACGAAGCCATGTTGGCTGTCACCAATCACCTCCTTATTTTCCATGTGCCTTAGCAGAGATTCCAGGAGGATCTGCTCCATGATCTTGCCAGGCACAGAGGTGAGACTGACAAGTGTGTAGTTCCCTTGGTCTTCCTTTTTTCCCTTTTTGAAAATGGGGGTTATGTTTCCCCTTTTCCATCAGCAGGAACTTCACCAGACTGACACAACTTTTGAAATATAATGGAAAGCAGCCCAGCGATTTCATCTGCCAGATCCCTCAGGACCCGTGGATGGATTTTATCAGGACTTATGCACCTTCAGGTTCCTCAGACGGTCTCGAACCTGATCTTCTCCTACAGTGGGCGGTTGTTCATTTTCATAGACACTGCCTTTGGATTCTGCAACTGGTTGGAGCCCTTGACAGTGAAGACTAAGGCAAAAAAGTCATTCAGAAGTTTTCTAGTGACGTCCCTGACCGGGGCCCCAGGGAGGCAGCATACTTTCCTATGAAGAGGGTCTGCCTGGCATATTGGACCCTCTGTTCCCCTTAGAATGGAGTCACCTACTACCCACCTCTTCTTCCTTGCGGAGGCAGTTTTTAAAAGGGGGGTAGGCCTTACTGGTCCTGGCATCTCTTCTGGTGCAGCCGAACCATCTTCCATGCCATCCATGGGCTAGCCTACCTCCTTGAGAGCCTCATACCTATTACACAGAGGCATCTGGTTAGGGGATGTGGGCAAGGAGGGGGTTCACTTGCCACCCCTAGTACAGACTGGCCTCCATTCGCTAGCCTCCTATTGGCCACTGCCTTCAGTCCGGCAGGGGGAGGGTACCAGATCTCCTTTGGCTCGGGGTTCTTTTGGTGGCTCTTCTCGTTTTTTACCCAGGGAGGTCAGAGCCTGATTCCACCAATCAATTTTTCTTGCTCTCCCTGATGCTCTTCAGCCTTTCTACCTCCTCTTTTAGCTCTGCTACCAGGCTGAGTAGATCATGCACCTGGTCGCACCTCACACAGCTGTCACCCCTTCTACCCCCCACTAGCTGGGGGAGGTGGAGGCACTCCCTGCAGCCAGAGGCCTGGGTGGCTGCACGCTGCCAGGGGAGCTCTGTTTGCACGGCTACGCCTGCTCTGGCAAGCGCAGAAGACGCAGGGAGCTGCATCTTTCGGGTAGAGACCGCGGCTGAGCTCTCCTCCTCAGCTTTTCGCGCCCTTCGGCCCAAACTGACGTGCCGCGCTCCTGATCGCTCGCGCTGCCAAGGCCCGCCTTTTAAGGGGGTGGGGCCTGGCCGCCGCTGCTGCTGCAGGCTCCGTCCCTGCCTCCTCGTCTCGGCGGGCGGCCGTTGGTGCCGGTACGCCTCGCTAAGGTCTGCCGCAGCCGCGGCAGGCCGCCCCGCCACCCCCCCCACCCCGCCGTCTTGGCGAGGGACCGTTGGTGGCCGTTACGGCTCGTTTACATCTGCCGCCGCTGCTGCAGGCTCCGCCCCGGCCTCGTCAGCCGCCCTCGGGCTCCCTGCGGCTGCGCGGCCGTGTCCCGGCCTCAGCAAAACGCGGGAAAAGCCCTTTTTTCGCCGCGGTCGCCCGGCTGCGCTGCCGACGTGCCGGCACCGGAGCTGTTTGTCTCGGCGATTGACATAAAATGTCATCTCCTCCGATAGGGAGGAAGCTCCTAAAAATGCAAAGGTGCAAATCACAGAAAAGTGGCCACGTGTATGGTATCACAATGCCCGGGATTTACTTACGTCACAGGAGTAGAGGAACTACAGGTATCCATAAAACGTACAGGGACCTGCCCCTCTATATTGGTGAAGTTTAGAGAGACAACCAAAACTAGAAAAGACATAGAGGAACAGGACATCTGAAATTGAAGAATTTCTTCACCATAAATAATGATTATGGTGATACAAGGCTTTGCAATTTGAAGTGTTCTAAATCGGAAAATGTCAGAAAGCTTTCAAAAGATTAATAAATGCATAATTTTCCCAATGTACTTGTGAGATAGTTAAATACTGGTTAGCCTTATTTTTCAGGTAGAGGAAACAGGTGTAATAGAGTACTGCTAAGAATAAAACCTCAGTACATAATTTATTTACAGCGTAATCTTTTGGTTCTTTCCTTTTCTCATCCTTTTGTTGTCTTTCAGATTAGGGGTTTAAACTATGAACGCAAGGAGGCAATACAAGAAAACAGTAGAACATAAGCTTCTTCCTTCATTCTTTGTAAAACAAAAACCAAACCCAAAAACCAAACCCAAACCCAAAACAAACTAACAAAAAACACAACACCAATTCAATCAGATTTCATTTAAAAATCAATTCTTTTAATGTTCCGGTGTTCATTTCTGCAGAAAAGCAATAGACAAAATATGGAATATTTAGATTATCTAAACTGTTACATTGGAAAGGGTTCTACCACACAGACAAACAAGTGTTTTATATTCATTGTGTTTCATACACATTATGATGCATGGTGATGGTAAGGCTCTAAATTTTTATGTAGTCATGGCCAGCACTGCGAGGCAGAACGGAGTGCGGTTTCCTCTGTGCTCCTCTCGATCTCGTACAGCAGCCGAATCATCTCTCAGTTCAGATATTCCTCGCACTGCTTCACACACTCAGTCATGGCCACGTCGATCTGGTGACTGTGGTCGTTGTGAATGTTTTCTTCTTTGGAATTAAATGTCCAGCCTACTCAGATATTCAGGGAAATAAAGGGTTTTATAAGACAGGGTTTTAATTCATGAGAACTAAAGCTATTTCCTAAAACATTCCCGTGCTGTCAGTGGAAAGGAACGTGTTGATGAAACCGGAGGCTTTTGTGCCCCGTGTGGTGCTCAGAACTCTGCAGAGCTCCCACTGGTTTGATCGGGTTACAATAAGCAGACGCAAGAAACTAAAATGAGATTTTAAAAAGCCTGTAGAGAAAAGAAACTCACTATTGCATTATATTAAAGCTACAGAAAGTTTATCTTTTTCTCTCACACACGTGCATATACCTGGCTTTCCTCTGTTCTACAGCCCGTGCACGGAAAAGCATTTGCCCAGCCCACAGGTCCCTAGCTATGGTTGTCATTTGAACACCAGAAGGCATGGAGGAATTTTTGAACCCTGCTGAAGCCACTGGAGGTGCCTTACCATGGCACGGGATTAGTCTTTTGAGGACAAACATTGTCATTCATTGTATGCTTTACAGTCTGAAACACAACACAACCCACTTCTCAGCTGGCACATAAGCATTACTGGAGTAAAAGAGAACAACAACAACAGTAAAATGTTTTAATAAACCAGAACCAGTTACTTTTATTCATTTATTTTCTTGCCATGGCAGAGAATCAAAACTTCCATTATTTGCACGTTACAAGAAGTCTTTTTCTGAAGCTGGAAAAACTGCCATCAACATTGATTTACTGGGATTATTTTTTGCTGGGCCACAAGTCTTTTGAGTTACCACTGCCAGAACTGAGCTTGAGTGACAAGAGGCTGGTTCTCTTCTTGGTTCATGGTTGCCCTTGGCCGTGTCACTGTAGAATTCAAGTGTGTTGATACTCTCAGGGCTATTGCCAAGTAAATACCTGAGGGACTGAAAATAAGCGGTGTTACTATAAGGTTGAGATGTCTTAATTTCTAAACATAGGACTATGTCTTTTAAAGTTATGAAAGCAAAACCTAAGTTTTGCTGGAGACAGTAATAGCACTAGTAAATCATCATACATTATCGGGCATTTCAGTAAGATACTGACGAATGCTTTACATGCAGGAAGAGAATAACTTTAGTAGTAGAGTCCTGTGTGGGCCAGAACTCAAATATTGCAGGGATAACTGCAATATAATTTCCAAGACAGACAAAAAATATCTGAACTTCAGAAAATCATGTAGGACTTGGGAAAGCATTCCGGCTACCTCAGAGAACCTAATGTGTAGCTCCGAGATGAGACGAAGTCCTTGACGATCACCTGAGAAGAGCCAGTCCTGTCCAAGTCCTTGACCTTCTGACATAGTTCCCGTTCTGGACTGCCTAGAAATGGAAAGTGAAAAGAACAATCCCGAATATGTCAAAAGCCTGAAGAAATAATGAGCTCGATGCTAAATAGGGCTAGGGTTAGGGCTAAGGTTAGGCTCAGGGTTAGGGCCAGGGCTAGCATTAGGCTCAGGTAGGCACCTCAGCTGTCTCAGTCCACGGCAAAAACGATCTCAGTGCAGATGGTCATGTTGGCGGTGCTTATCAGCAGGAACTTGCAGGACTGGGAGGAGGGCAGCATCGTTAGCTGGCAGTGGTGCGACTGAGGCAGAAGCAGCCAGGCCGATCTCAGCAACCGCTGGGCCCAGCAGGCGACTTTCTGCATGTCTAAGTAGGAGCTTGTGCAGAGAGTCCGTAGGACGATTGAGCTCTGGTCCTTCGGCAGCTTGTCTTCGTGCTGGTGCAGAAAGCACAAAGTACCCCTCAGCAGCTGCTTCTTCCAGCACACGCACTCCAACACCACACGGATGTTGGAGGGCCTTGCTGGCAGCTGTCCCGTGGTGTCCGGCTCTAGGTGGAAAGAGTGCCCGGGGGGTGGCCGCAGGAACACGAGCAGCTGGTAGTCAATGCTGTTCTCCTGAATACTCCAGGCTTCACAGGTGTCATCCATCCCAGTGGCTGGGTACATCTGCGGCATGGAACTGCTCTTGCAAACCACTCGGCAGACACCGAGAAGGTCGCCCACCAGCTCCTTCAGCTCCTTGCACTTGTTGGGCAGGCCCTGCATTGGCGATGGGGTGAACGTAGCCCAAGACCTGACACCACTGTGTAAACCATTCAGACCTTCCTCCTCCTTCTCCTTCTCCTCCTTGCTGCTGGAGCCCTCCCGCTCACTGCAGCAGTCAGAGGGAAATATCCTTTTCCGGTGCAGCCAGCAGACCAGCGCCAACAGGACCAGGGCTCCTGCAATGGTCCAAACCAGCCAGTGCCATGAGGCAGAACGGAGTGCTGTTTCCTCTGCGCTCCTCTCGATCTCGTACAGCAGCTGAGTCATCTCTCGGTTCAGATATTCCTCGCACTGCTTCACACACTCAGTCGTGGCCACGTCGATCTGCTGACTGCTCTTCAGCCTGTGGTGGAGGGCCAGCACAGCCACGCCAAGGGCAATTGCCGCAGCCATGGTCTGCAGGAGGAGGGAGAAAAGAGGGCTGAGCAGGGCTGGGTGGGAGGGAGCAGGGGCTGGGGGAGGCTGGCAGGAGCCAGCTGGAGCTGGGGGCCGGTAGGAGCGGGGCTGAGGAGAGGAGGTGGGAGGGAGCAGGGGCAGGGTTTGTGAGCACTGCACAGGTGGGAGCCACGGGCTGCCCCAGGAAAGCCTTTGGGCACTGGTGTCGACAGGCTTGAAGGGGCCGCAGGTCCTGGCTGGAGACAGCGTGGGGCCCATCCTGCCCAAGCCGCCCTGTGCCCCGTGAAATGATAAATGACACCCGAGTAGAGTCTCCCAAGGCCCCATCCCTGCCCCCCAACAGCGTCCCAAGGAGCCACGGGCACCCGGCCCATTCCCAAAGCCTCTCTGGGCACCTGTCACCACTGGCCGCCCTGAGCCCCTCTGCCCCCAGCCCCGAGGGCAGCACCGGGCCCTGCCCTGAGAGGCTCGGCTCTCGCTCAGGGTTCGAAACCCCCTGGCCACCCGCCCCGTCCCCCATCCAGCCCAGCCTTCCCCCCGCGTGCTGCACTCACCGATCACCCAGGTCAAACAGCAGTGGGACTGCCTGGTGGTGTCCCTGGGGACACCTCCCATGGTGACCTGTCCTCTGTGCTGTCATAGCCACCAGAGCAGCATCACCCAGCCAGCAAGCCCCACCCTTCGTCACCACTGGGAGCGGTCTGCTGCGGATCGTGCCTCCCAGAAATGTTTCCTGCAGCCCATGAGTGCATGACTTGAGACCCAGACACTTCAAAAGCTTTCTTTGGCCTTGCTACATATGTGCCAAGACTGACATTGGTTGCATGCTTCTGTCAATTCAGCATGTGCAGAACATTGATGAACCGATTTTCAAAGTTCAAACACAATGGTCAATGTGAAGAAAGAGGCATTAGTTTTATACGCTTCTATCCGCTGCATTTTCTTGGTCTACACTTGCCCTAAATTCCTATTTCCATTTCTATTCCATATACAGTCAGTAAAGTATCAGTAGTGTCTCCACACCAAGTTGGAGGACAAATAATGGTTTTCTACACAGGTCAGGTATGTAGGTCTTACACAAACTGCATAACCTCATCATATCTGCTAGAAACTACATTGAAGGTCCAAAGCAAATGTTTTTCCTTGCATTTCTGACTCCAGAGAAGGCAATAAATTTTAGTTCATTTTTACTTCTTTTTCTGCATCATCTCCTTTGGCCTAAAAAATGGTTAGGGCAGAGGTGGAAAGGAGGATAAGCGCAGAAGGCAGCTTATCTCTTGCGACTGTTTGCTCTTCCAATGGTTTATGACACAAAATGGTGCAACAAATTTAGCAGATTCTTAGTTTTTGATGACGGCATAATATCCAGTCTAACTATGAACCTTGTAATATTCACAAATAACTACGGGTCTCTCTTTTACATTGTTGTCATATTTGCATGGCAAAAGCTTTTCATATATCAATTCTAATCTAATCAATTCAATGTTGAGATTGGACAAACACACAGGAGCAGACTTCTTCCAGCACATGCACTCCAACACCACACGGATGTTGGAGGGCCTTGCTGGCAGCTGTCCCGTGGTGTCCGGCTCTAGGTGGAAAGAGTGCCCGGGGGGTGGCCGCAGGAACACGAGCAGCTGGTAGTCAATGCTGTTCTCCTGAATACTCCAGGCTTCACAGGTGTCATCCATCCCAGTGGCTGGGTACATCTGCGGCATGGAACTGCTCTTGCAAACCACTCGGCAGACACCGAGAAGGTCGCCCACCAGCTCCTTCATTTGTCTCTTCGATTTCTCTGGAAAAATTCCTAAAGTTGTCTTTCTCTGGGATTTCCAGACCTTTGTGAGTCAGGTCAAGCTATAAGAGTTTTTCTTCTGGTGGTTGGACACCTCAGCTTTGTGGAAGCCAGGACAACACATTAAAAATAACTCTGAGGAGAAAGAAACCAAAGGTTTCAGTACTTTAAAATGTAATGTTTTGATGCCATGTTGAGTTTTCAGATAGAGCTTCATCTTATTCTTGTTCTTATTCATCTTATTTTATCTAGAGGCAGATCTTATTCTTGTTAATGATTTTCTCTCTACAAGCATAGTGGACACGATGACAAATTTCTCTTTCAGTTGCTTCTAATTGCTATACTTTATTTACCTTAAGAAGCAAGGGAAAAAAGGCTGTTTCATGAAAACACGAGGCCCACAGGTCTGTTATTGCCAGCTGCTGTATGTGTAGAAACAGACTTGAGGAGACAATCAAATGATGTCAGTGGCAGGATGATTCACTGGGAACCAGAGTTTCTTAAAGGTCAGCCAACAGCCTGATTTATTTCCATTTTCTTGAGTGATAAGACAGAGCGAATAAACTGAATAGAAAACCGTTGCTCTAATTGCTGTACAGGGACATAATTGTTCATTGGGGCAATACTTCAGGCATATTTTTTCCTTCAAGTCGACCTTTTCCTGTGCTTTTTTCCCCCTCTAGCTCGTTCTTCAGCAATAGCAGCAAATTATAATTGTCCCATTGAAGTCACCTGCTTTTTTCCCCTGTGAATTCTCAGAAATTTCTATTGTTCTTTCTCTTTTCTTTGTTTCAACAGGAATTTTTATTGTTTTGCTAGTATTTAGTTATATACGGGGTATATAGTCCCAGATATAACTTATATCTTTCATCCTAAAAAACCCAAGAACCCAAGGAATTGTTTTACCTATTCTTAAATTCAGTAATCTTTGGAATGTCATGTACTGTCCAGGCATGCTTGGTGCAGTCTTCCTTCCTTCCTTCCCCTGCTGTGGGCAGGAACGGAAGGAGAGTAACCATCTTACCTTCTACGTAAGCTCTATCTAGAATTGCTTTCTTTTTCTGTTCTTAACTCCCACAGAGGGTTTGGGGTTTTTTTGGTTGGGTTGGGTTTTGTTGTTTGGGGTTTTTTTTCCACAAACTTGAATCTGCTTTTCATGCTGCTTTTAGTCCTTTTCAGATTATTTCAGGGTGTTTCTTTCAGAACATCAGGCATGCTTACTGTTGGCCTTTGCTCTGAGCAGTCAAAACTGGTTGTGTTGTAATCACTAGACCACTGGAAGAAGTCAGACTCAAGCTTTACATATCCTTTCAATCAGGGGCACACAGAACAAGCACTTTTTTTATCCAGATCAGGCTTAAGTTGGAATGTGGGTATGTGGTTGGATCATGTCAGGGTTTCAGTGGCTGGAAAGCTATGCAGCAGAAAAGGACCTGGGGGTACTGGTGGACGGCCAGCTTAACATGAGCCAGCAGTGTGCCCAGGCGGCCAAGAAGGCCAACAGCATTCTGGCTTGTATCAGGAATAGCGTGGCCAGCAGGAGCAGGGAAGTGATCGTGCTTCTGTACTCGGCACTGGTGAGGCCTCACCTTGAGTACTGTGTTCAGTTCTGGGCCCCTCTGTACAAGAGGGACGCTGAAGTGCTGGAGTGTGTCCAGAGGAGAGCTACCAGGCTGGTGAGGGGTCTGGAGACCAGGTCATATGAGGAGAGGCTGAAGGAGCTAGACATGTTTAGTTTGGAGAAGAGGAGGCTGAGGGGAGACCTCATTGCCCTCTACAACTACCGGAAAGGAGGTTGGAGAGAGGTGGGTGTTGGCCTCTTCTCCCAGGTGAATAATGACAGGACCAGAAGAAATGGTCTGAAGTTGTGGCAGGGGAGGTTTAGATTAGATATTAGGAAGAATTACTTTACTGAAAGAGTGGTCAGGCACCGGAACAGCCTGCCCAAGGACGTGGCTGAGTCACCATCCCTAGAGGTGTTTAAGAAACATCTAGATGTGGCACTTCAGGGCATGCTCTAGTGGCAGAGATTGTAGGTTGTTTGGTTGGTTGGTTGGACTCCCAACCATGAAGATTCTATGATTCTATGATTCAAGCTTAGCAGAAATTGTATGAAGTTGATTCATCCCTTCAAATCTTTCTTCACAAGAAGAGAACAGTAAGTTTTTGTAAAGTGATTTCTACCACCTCCTTCCCTAGACTATTTTGAAAATAGTTTGTCCCATAGGATTTTTATTGCATGGCTGAGGAGTAACAAATGTATCCTCTTGACTTGTTCAGCCTAGTTACCCTGAATAGCAGATGGAAGGTTAAAGCCACAGTTGTCAAAACTAATTTTAATACTAGGACATTGTGCAAGTAGTGACTTGGTAGACCCCTACACTATTTCTGTTCTTATGACTTTCTCTGGAGAGGGCCTAGTGAATTCTGTCAAGTTCACTACAGTCCATAGCCTTGCAATAGAAATAAAATACACAAATTAGGATTTACGATGCAGTGTGCTGCAAAATTGCTACTAACCTTTTCTTGCAGGAAATAATCGACTGGAGTGAAATGAAAATTGCATTCATCATTTGATTAAAACATTTCACAGTTCATGTAATCCAAATGGCTTTATGAATTCCTGCCATTGGGACTGAAGTTTGGAGGAGGAAAGTTAAAAAAGTGAGAGCAAAAGAAAGAGAGAGAATCAATGGTAAATATAATGCTTACACAAAGAATAATTCAGGTTATAGAATATCATAGAATGGTTTAGGTTGGAAGGGACCTTAAAGATCACCTAGTTCCAACCCCCTGCCCTGGGCAGGGACACCTCCCACTAGACCAGGCTGCTCAAAGCCCCATCCAGCCTGGCCTTGAACACCTCCAGGGATGGGGCAGCCACAGCCTCCCTGGGCAACCTGTTCCAGTGCCTCACCAGCCTCACAGTAAAGAACTTCTTCCTAATATCCAACCTAAATCTACGCTCCTTCAGTTTCAAACTGTTACCCCTCGTCCTATCATTACACTCCCTGATAAAGAGTCCCTCCCCATCCTTCCTGTAGGCCCCCTTCAGGTACTGGAAGACTGCTATAAGGTCTCCCTGGAGCTTTCTCTTCTCTAGGCTGAACAACCCCAACTCTGTCCCCAACCCCAAGCCTGTCCTCATAGCACAGGTGCTCCAGCCCTCTCATCATCTTTGTGGTCTGTTCCAACATGTCCATGTCCTTCTTGTGCTGAGGACTCCAGAGCTGGACACAGTACTCCAGGTGGGTCTCACCAGAGCAGAGTAGAGGGGCAGAATCACCTCCCTTGACCTGCCGGCCACGCTTCTTTTGATGCAGCCCAGGATGCGTTTGGCTTTCTGGGCTGCAAGTGTGCATTGCTGGCTCTTGTTAAGCTTCTCGTGCACCAGCACCCCCAAGTCCTTCTCCTCAGGGCTGCTCTCAAGCCATTCTCCGCCCAACCTGTATTTGTGCCTGGGATTGCCATGGCCCAGGTGCAGGACCTTGCACTTGGCCTGGCTGAACTTCATGAGGTTTGCACGGGCCCACCTCTCAAGCCTGTCCAGGTTCCTCTGTATGGCAACTTGTCCCTCCAGCGTGTTGACCGTACCACAAAGCTTGGTGTCATTGTCAAACTTGCTGAGGGTGCCCTCGATCCCACTGTCCGTACTTATTATACAGAGGCACCTGGTTAGGGGATGTGGGCAAGGAGGGGATTCACTGGGCTCCCCTAGTACAGACTGGCCTCCATTCGCTAGCCTCCTATTGGCCACTGCCTTCAGTCCGGCAGGGGGAGGGTACCAGATCTCCTTTGGCTCAGGGTTCTTTTGGGTGGCTCTTCTCGTTTTTTACCCAGGGAGGTCAGAGCCTGATTCAACCAATCAGTTTCTTTCTTGCTCTCCCTGATGCTCCTCAGCCTTTCTACCTCCTCTTTTAGCTCTGCTACCAGGCTGAGTAGATCATGCACCTGGTCGCACCTCACACAGCTGTCACCCCTTCTACCCCCCACTAGCTGGGGGAGGTGGAGGCACTCCCTGCAGCCAGAGGCCTGGGTGGCTGCACGCTGCCAGGGGAGCTCTGTTTGCACGGCTACGCCTGCTCTGGCAAGCGCAGAAGACGCAGGGAGCTGCATCTTTCGGGTAGAGACCACGGCTGAGCTCTCCTCCTCAGCTTTCTGCACCCTTTTTGTCGTGATCACCCAGCTCCGCTGCCAACGTGCCAGCACTGGACCTGTTTGTCTCGGCGAGTGACATTGCACTGAGACAGCTGTGGTTTGGAAAAAAAAAAATCTGCTCAGTGATTCAATTTTCCCCCCTTCTACCTCCTGGCTGGCTTTAGTTTGGCCCTTTCACCTGTTTTGTCTTTGTCTGTGCTGCTTTGCTGAGCTATCAAGCCTTCAGAGAAGTGACTGGTTGCTTTATCTGTGTGTATTTCTTACCTATCACCAGGATATGCAGTAGAATTTAAGAAAGGAAGAGAGAAAAATACACAAGGTCACAGAAAAAATACTTAGTGGCATCAGGAACAGAGTTCAGAGCCCACGGAGCTCAATCCTGGCCTCCAAGTGTGATACTATTTCCTGATATTGTCCCCAATGCTAAAAATTGTAGCAAAGGAAAAAATTACAACAAAACCATATATTTGTGAAATGTCATAATCTTCAAGCCATATACATCGGCCTTGATTCATATGCATTGATGCATTGAGATAGAGCATTCGTTTTGCAAAGCAGGTACATTTCTGTCCTTTTCATGCTTACAAACTGTACATATAATATCACTGGCATTGCAGAGATTTCTTTTTTTCTTCCCAAAATCTTTCACCTCTCATGAAATGCTGTTTTTCCTCCACACCAAAGAGGCACTTTCATCTATTGGCACGTTTATAACTCAAGCACCCACAGTCATCAGATACTGAGAACGCTAGCTGATTGGTAGCCAACATTAATATGATTTTGGCTACAAGCATATGACTTAGCAAGCCCTATTTTTTATGTGAAATCTAATCCATGTCTTGAACCTTACTGGTATCCAATTACTCATGTCTTTTCATCCCATCCTACACAGAGTCTTGGCTACTGATTTAAAAGCAAGCAGGAATTAGGATGCTTCTTTATATTTAGTTAGTGCTTTACGTCTTCAGGCTTAAGCAATTTAACACTGTCATTGATAACAGGAATGGACTCGCTTCAGGAATCACTTCAGATCTGTATTCTAGTCAGAAAAAAATAAGACTGTGAGGCAGATGGTCTAGGTTATAGTGGTGTTATTGCCACTAGCTTCTTGGGGAAAAGTCACAAAATTTTCTCATGCTTGTTTTCTTTTTGCAACATACCAGGTTTTCCTCCACGTGTACTTAGAGATTCGCCATTTATGAAAAGATGGCTATTAGGGATTGTTTTATTATTTACCATGTCTTTTATTTTTAATAATCATCTTCAGCTAGGAGAGTCTCTCCTGATGCCATGACAATAATTAAAGAACACAATACAATAAAGATAAAAAGTTCTTTAATTATTTTCTAATAGGGCTTTGGTTGGATTACAGAACGTCACTGAAATAATAATAATATGGAATAAAAGACTTGTTTTTCTCTTTGATTTTTCAACACCAATGATCTGTAACTGCCTGTTAGCTGTTACACAGTCGTGTCTCTAGGTATGCTTTTAATACTTTAAATATGTCCTTGATTATACGAAAGCTTGATTATTACAACATCTTTCGGGTTCTGCATGATAATCAAGGCTGTGCTAGAAGGACCTGATCTAATGCCAGCCGATGTCAAAACAAAACACAGCTCTAAATACTGCAGGCAATATTATGGGTCTTCTAAGCCACTGTTTCCTGAAGGGAAGCTGTGCAGCTCCGAATTGGACAGTAGTGGCCCTCTCTCACAGTTTTTCTTTAATGTTTTCCATTCCATTGTAAAGAAGAATTTCTTCAATTTTTATGGTTGCAAAGAGCTATTTGGAAAATTTAAAGCAAGTGTAACTGGCCTCATGACAGAAACAATCTGTCGAAACTTCCGCTTAGCTCATTCCCACTGTTTAACCTCTCAATAATGGCCTTGTCTCCTCAGGGTTCACCAATCACATGGTCTGCAGGACAGAATCATGGGACTCAGCACAAGTACTCAGCCACCAAGGTGGCCAATAACCTGAGAGATTCCTTAAAAATCTTCTGCATAGGGAAATATATAAATAGGCGAGATAACTAGATAAGTAAGTAGCTAGACAGTGGATGAATAGGTAAATAGGCAAACAGTAGTGAAGATCTATTATGTCATCCTTATTTCCCTGCCAATGCAGAATAGTACTTTTTAAGATTCTTGCTAATGTTTCTGACATTCTTAATTTAAGGTGCCAAGCAGGAGGACCTGGATGAAAATTGTCATCAAGCACTATGTGTTACCATCGACAGTTAACAAAACTTCTCCCTTTCACTTCCCCACTACCCTCTAGACAAAGTCTGAATGATCCTGGTCTCTTTCCTCTTGTATTTCCCTGGTACTGGATTCAGTTGTATTATTATTGGATGTAATTAAAAATGGCCAGAACAGAAACATGGAGAACTTGGGATGGGTGTAGGGTGGTGGTGTCATAATCCAAATACAGACCAGAGCATCTTGCCTAGGGTTTAATTTTCACTGTCCAGTGCCTGAGGTGCTCCTCTCATCTTGTGGACATCTGTAGCATAA
Source organism: Larus michahellis (assembly GCF_964199755.1). Lineage (NCBI taxonomy): Eukaryota > Metazoa > Chordata > Aves > Charadriiformes > Laridae > Larus > Larus michahellis. The sequence continues at coordinate 37,165,896 of NC_133898.1, forward strand.
GTGTCTGAGGTAACATCTGCACTAATCCCACTAGGTTCATTTTGCGGACAATGAGAGAAATAGGAACTTCAGTAACATCAGGCGTCTGACCTGAGTTAGACATCTGCTTCAGCGCATGTTGAATCACCTCCTAGGAGTGCCTGTTTTTCCCCATTGGATATAAAGATGAGAGAAATCCCATCCTCATATGCTCCAACTTTTGTTAGGACTTCTAGGAAAACTCAAAGTTTTACTAAACCTGGATGGACCATGGTACCTAACCCAACAACGGTAAACATTAAGATGTCTTATTGCTGGAATTATTTGGTTTTCAAATTTGATTTTGTAGTCAAGATCCTATCTCAGGATCCTGTATCTCCCTCCTCCACAATAAATGCTTTCAGTTAGTCATTAGTGTTCTAGTTGATTTTAGAAAAGTCATCTATTCCATTCTCTTCCTTTAAATTGGGGGTAATACTTTCTTCTCATTGTGCTGTCATTAGGGTAAAGTCCATCCATCAGTGTAAGGCACTAAACAGCACAGGGCGAAAGAGATGTTACTAGCTTGGTGCCACATCTTGTGCTTTGGCACGTTCTTAGAGACAGTTTCTAATCACATCTGCAACAAATTGATTTGAGCTGTAAGCATTTTGGAGTATTTTATACTGTAAATGGAAATCCTCCTATAGTTCCAAGCTCTAAAAGCTAGTTGCATCAAAAATTCTATTTGAAGTGGGGATTTTTCCTCAAATAATGTCAATCTGGCATTGCTTCTGATTATTCCTCATCAAAAGGCTCATCTTTATCTGAGGCCTCTGCTCCAGTTCCTTATTTTCTCCCCTTCTTCCTCTGTCTCTGCATACATTTTAAAGTCTAATTTAGGTTCCCAATACCATACTAAATGTTATCTGTTCCTTTAGATCCTTATTTAACTGTTCTTGTCTTAATTTCACCTCTTGCAATTGTAACTCGTTATTCAGGTTATTTCTCACAAGATTGATTTGAGTATTAAGGGATCATTTACTTTTCCATTATAACAGCCACTTCAGGTTATAAATTCTGACTGTAAGGAGAAAATATGCTTATCAGTTTTGTCAGCATTTGTGTGAAACAGGACTGGGCTTGTGCTGCAGAGACTTTCATGACTGATACAATTTCTATGTTTGTATTTTCTGTGGATAATCCTGGTGTTGCATCTCCCGCATGTTGAAGTGCAGGGAAAACCACTTGATTTTTATTGCCATTTTCTGATGTGAATTGAGTTTATGCCTGGAGTCAGAGGATCTTTCAATCTCATGCCTGTGCTAAGAGCTGCTACTTAGGGGAGCAGATGGTTCAGGTGATTGCTAGCTATGGCTTATGTTGCTACTGTTGGGAACAATTACTGCTTCATTTTCTGTGTGTTGCATCTTTAAACTTCCAAGTGTTTGCTGGAGGCTGCTGCCATTTCATGTTCATTTCGGATAGCTCGTATTGCAGAAGATCCTCTGCTCTCCACCATGGGGTCTTTTGGTCTTCCTTTTTGTTTGGCTTTTCCTTCATCCAAATTATGTTACTGACAGAATGAAGCATGACCTGATCTTTGTGCATGTAATGGGAATGTCTGTGGAGACTCCCAAGCTGGGTTTCTGTCTAGGTTCATAGCAATCAGTAACTAACACTAAAGCTCCTTCCCAATCTGAAGATGCAAACTCAGAAAATTATGATCTAAATTGCTTCCTTGCCCATGATATGTCTTATTGGTTATTTTAGGCAACTCTTCAAGCAACATGTTGAATGTTGTTTGTCTGACGCACAATATTCCAGGTCAAGCATTCTTCTAAGCACTAGCAGAAGGGATTTGGTTTGACACTAGCACTGGATTTCAGGGGAGAGTCCCCAGATAAATGAACGGAGCCAACTTTGACTCCATGGTTATTAACATTGTACCTATTATTCAACTGGCCCCTCTTGGCTAAACTCAGGATAGTTTTCATAGAATCATAGAACCATAGAATCATTTAGGTTGGAAAAGACCCTTGGGATCATTGAGTCCAACCATCAACTCCACTCTACAAAGTTCTCCCCTACACCATATCCCTTAACACCACATCTAAACGAGTCTTAAACACATCCAGGGATGGTGACTCCACCACCTCCCTGGGCAGTCTATTCCAGTGTCTGACCACTCGTTCTGTGAAGAATTTTTTCCTAATGTCCAGCCTAAACCTACCCTGCTGCAGCTTGAAGCCATTCCCTCTTGTTCTATCCCTAATTACCTGTGAGAAGAGACCAGTACCAACCTCTCTACAATGTCCTTTCAAGTAGTTGTAGAGAGTGATGAGGTCTCCCCTCAGCCTCCTCTTCCTCAAACTAAATAGTCCCAGCTCCCTCAATCGCTCCTTGTAAGATTTATTCTGCAGGCCCTTCACCATCTTCGTTGCCCTCCTCTGCACTCGCTCCAGCACCTCGATATCTCTCTCGTATTGAGGTGCCCAGAACTGGACACAATACTCAAGGTGTGGCCTCACCAGTGTTGAGTACAGGGGGACAATCACCTCCCTACTTCTGCTGGTCACACTATTTCTAATACAAGCCAGGATGCCATTGGCTTTCTTGGCCACCTGGGCACACTGCTGGCTCACGTTCAGCCGCTTGTCAATTAGAACCTCCAGGTCCTTTTCTGCCAGGCAGCTCTCCAGCCACACTTCCCCAAGCCTGTAGCGATGCATGGGGTTGTTGTGGCCCAAGTGCAGGACCTGGCACTTGGCCTTATTGAAGCTCATTCCATTAGCATTGACCCATCTGTCCAATCTATCCAAGTGTCTCTGTAGAGTCTCCCTATCCTCATTCAGATCAACACTCCCGCTTAGCTTCATGTCATCTGCAAACTTGCTGGTGATACGCTCTATGTCCTTATCAAGGTCATCAATAAAGATGTTAAACAGAAATGGTCCCAACACTGAGCCCTGAGGGACACCACTTGTGACCAGCCGCCAGCTGGATTTAACTCCATTGACCACCACTCTTTGGGAACGCCCATCCAGCCAGTGCTTGATCCAGCAGATCGAATGCTCATCCAGGTCATGAGCCAACAGTTTTTCCATTAGAATTCTATGGGGGACAGTGTCAAATGCTTTTCAAAAGTCTAGGTAGGCAATGTCCACAGCCTTTCCCTCATCCAATAATCGGGTCATCTTGTCATAGAAGGAGATCAGGTTCGTCAGGCAGGACCTGCCTTTCATAAACCCATGCTGACTAGGCCTGATCCCCTGCTTGTCCATTACATGACTTGTAATGGCACTCAAGATGATCTGCTCCATGACCTTCCCGGCTACTGAGGTCAGACTGACAGGCCTATAGTTTCCTGGATCCTCCTTTCTGCCTTTTTTGTAGACGGGTGCTACATTTGCTACCCTCCAGTCCATTGGGACCTCCCCAGTTAGCCATGACTTCAGGTAGATAAGGGAAAGTGGCCTGACGAGCACATCTGCCAACTCTTTCAGCACTCTTGGATGTAACCCATCCAGTCCCATAGACTTGTGCACATCCAAGCGGTGTAGCAGGTCACTGATCACTTCCTCTTTAATTGTGATGACCTCGTCCAGCTTCCCCTCCCTGTCTCCTAGCTCACAAGGCTGGGTGCCCAGGGAACAGCTAGTTCCACTGCCAAAGACTGAGGCAAAGTAGGCATTGAGCACCTCAGCCTTTTCCTCATCCTTTGTGACTATGTTTCCCTCTGCATCCAATAAGGGAGGGAGATTTTCCCTAATCCTCCTTTTGTTGTTAATGAATTTATAGAAATACTTTTTGTTATCCTTAACAGCTGTAGCTAGGTTGAGCTCTAGCTGTGCTTTGGCTCTCCTAATTTTCTCCCTGCATAGCTTCGCTATATCCTTATAGTCTTCATGAGAGACCTGCCCCCTCTTCCAAAGGTCATAGACTCTCCTTTTGTACTTGAGGTCCAGCCAAAGGTCCCTGTTTAGCCAGGCCGGTCTCCTTCCCCGCCTGCTTGTTTTTCGGCACACGGGGGCAGCCTCCTCCTGTGCCTTTAAGACTTCTCTCTTGAAGTATGTCCAGCCTTCCTGGGCTCCTATATCCTTCAGGGCAGCTTCCCAAGGGATTTTGTCCAGCAGTCTTCTGAACAGGTCAAAGTTTGCCCTCTGGAAGTCTAAGGTGGCAGTTTTACTAACCCTTCTTGTTTCTCCAAGAATCAGAAATTCAATCATCTCATGATCACTGTGCCCTAGACAGCCACCAACCGTTACTTCCCCCACAAGTTCTTCCCTGTTCACAAGAAGCAGGTCCAGGAGGGCACCTTCCCTGGTCGGCTCACTTACCAGCTGTGTGAGGAAGTTACCCTCCACACATTCCAGGAACCTCCTGGATTGTTCCCTCTCTGCTGTGTTGTATTCCCAGCAGATATCCAGGAGGTTAAAGTCCCCCACAAGAACAATGCCAAGTGACTGCGAGATTTCCCCCAGCTGCTTATAGAAAGCTTCATCCGCCTCACTGCTTTGGTTGGGAGGTCTATAGCAGACTCCCACAGCGATATCAGCTTTATTGGCCCTTAACCTAATCCAAACATTCTCCACCCCATCATCACTATACTTGATTTCCGAGCTCTCATAGCATTCTCTAACATACAGGGCCACTCCACCGCCTCACCTTTCCTGTCTGTCCCTCCTGAAGAGCTTGTAGCCATCGATTGTGGCACTCCAGTCATGTGAGGCATCCCACCACATTTCTGTGATAGCCACTATGTCGTAGTTTTCCTGGTGCATCACGGCTTCAAACTCCCCCTGTTTGTTGCGCATACTGCGTGCGTTGATATAGATGCACTTCAGATGTGGTAATGATTCCAACACCTTTCTGTGAGTGTGGGCCCCATTTCCTACCAGACCCCTCTCAGGTGCTTCCGTGATTTCTAAATGTCTGTCCCTTCTCTCAAATGAAATGGCAGAGTGAGAGTCCTCGCTAGTCAAGCATCCTTCAAGCCCTGGCATGCCTCCCTTGGGTTTATTCCTGATGGGCCCAGTTATCTCCCCTTCCCCCCTCATATCTAGTTTAAAGTCCTGTCAATGAGCCTTGCTAACTCCTGCCCCAAAATTCTTTTTCCCTTCTGGGACAGGTGCATCTCACCTGCCACCAGCAGGTCAGGTGACTCATATAGCAGCCTGCGATCAAAAAACCCAAAGCCCTGCCGATAACACCAGTCCCAGAGCCACGAGTTGACCTGATGCCTCTTCCTGTTAATTTTCTCATTCGTGATTGCCACTGAAGGGATAGAGGAGAATACAACTTGCGTTCCTGATCCCTTAAGCCGCCACCCCAAGGCTCTAAAATCTCTTTTAATCGATCTTGGGCTCCTTCTACCCACTTCATCGCTACCTACCTGAAATAATAAGAGGGGGTAATAGTCAGAGGAGTTTACTAGGGCCGGAAGTTTGTCCAACTTTGTCCAATTTTCTGTCTGTTTGTCCAATTAATTTCATTAATTTTCATTACCAAGGAAACCAGGCTTGCGCCTAGCCACTACCAGATGTCATGGACTTGCAACTGTTTTGCAGCAGCACTGAAATGTTCACCTGTCTGAGGTGTGGCTAGAAAAAAAAAAAAAAGTCAGGGCCTCCCTCACTGTAAAAGTCCTCCACAATTTCCAGAGTAGTCCGTCTATCCCAGAGGTGCCTTGGGGCCACCACCAGCCCCGCCTGCCCTTGCCCAGTCCTCCAGGGCTCTCCCTACCCTGCCCATGGCCCAGGACCCCATGTCAGCCCCCTGAGGCAGTCAGGCCCTGCCCCAGCGACACCCAGCAGGGCTGGGCTCCAGCTCCCCACAGCCTTGCCCTGCCTGGCCACGGGCCACCCCAATCCACAAGCCCATATCTTGGCCTGGCCTCGGCCTGCTCCATCCCCAGGGAGATGCCCGATGTCCAGGGCTGGGGCTGCCACAGTGTCCTTCAGGCTGCCCTACTCCCTCCCTGCCAGCCCGGGGATACCCCGCAGCTCCCGGCATCCCCGGTCCTGGGGAGCTGCTGGCCCGCACGGCACCGTGGCACTGTCCACTCTGTCCTTAATTAAATGCTGCTCACTGCTTGCGTGGTCCTCGCTCGCATCCCACGACAGTTACGTTTCAGTGCTGGTTTTATGAGAGTGATTGCTGGGGAACAGCTGGCACTCATAAAACAAAACACAGAAGATCTTGTTAATGACTTGTCACCATTTTTCTCCCTTGCTTTATGGGACGGGGGAAAGCAAACAGATACTCGGGTCTGTGCAGAAGGGCCCAGCAGCCTTCCCTGGCTTCCAGATGCTGAAATGCCATTGATGAACCGCAGTGCCTTAAATTGAAACTGCACAGAGTGCATTTACAGTGCGGATGCATGTGGAAATCCACATTTGTAAGAAATGTGACATATCTGGAGAGGAATGGCAAAGTGGCAGAAAAGAGTTTGACAACAAATGTCTCTCTTGTCAGTTATTTACCAGGCCTAACCCTGCGCAGAGCAAGTCTCATCTGTGAAGCCCTTAAAATGCCAGTGACAGCACATTGTCTTGAAGGGCTCCCCGTACTGCTGGCACTGCAAAGCTTGGATTGGTGTTAGAACTGGGGGAAAAATACTTCAAGGTCTCCCCGAAGTAGAAAAGGCCTAAAACTGGAGTTTTCTGAAGCTACAGGTTTTCTTGTAAAGGCTCCAGATTAGCTCATTTGTTACTTATCTGCTGTTTTCTCAGAGAAAGTTCCCATTTATACTAAGCCCCCTGATGTTGTACTGGAAATGTCACCTGCTTTAAAATACAAACTGAATATGATTCCCAGATTAAAAGTCCTTTACTCCTATGTCATGTAAAAGGAAGAGAATGAAGTACCCACAGGCAGCTGTGTATAAAAACACTGAGTTGGGGTAGGCGTGCATCAGGCAAGATGTCATGGCTTTTGATCAATTTGTGTCAAAAGTTAAACCTTCTCTCATTCCAATCTGAATATGAAGAGATTGTAAAGTTGCTGGATTGGCATCTCTAGGGAACAGAAATCTTCTATTTTTCCAGCAAGTGGGAAAAAGGAGACTGTAGAGATCACTTGCTTGGCTCACCAGCAGCAGACCAGCACTGCAACACACACCACTGCCTCGAGTCAAATGAGTTTAGCTAGTCCCTAATTTGGGAGGAACAGTAGCATTCAGAGCACCTCTTCAAATCAGTTATTCAAGTCTGTAGAGGGAAAAAAGGGATGTGTGTTATGCCCTCTCTCTCTCTACCATCAAAAGACTATCTTTAGAGATGTATCTGCCTTTGATCATTGGAAAATCTTCCCAAACTAGTGATATAGGAGAGAAAACCTCTGGCCTGAACTCAGAAGTGCAGTTTAATGTCCTAATTTGCCCATTCAAAATCTAATGGGAGACAAATGCGTAGAGGCATTAGGTACCTAAATACATTTGTGGATCTGAGGTCTTCTTCCTTTTGGAAGTTTATTAGTACACTGACTCTTTATAGTTATCTAGTTTATTAAGAAAAACAGTTTTTCCATGGAATTTTATTCCATGTAAAATACAAAACTAGTATTTTGTTTAAATACTAGATTGGAACAGAACCTGAGGAGCCTCTTTGGTGTAAAGAAGCATTCGGGCAGCTACTGAAAAATGTATCATGGGCTCTGTTCAGAGCTGTTCGAAGCGATCAGCTGCATCTGCATTCATATGTACAGCATATGGTATTTAACTGTTACATTTGAACTGTTGCAGCTATGTTACTGAGATGAATTCCTGAGATTGTTTCCCCCCTGTGGCAAATAAGGGATATGCAGGTTTCTGAACATAACTCCATCACAGATTGAGAAACATTTTCTCTTAAACCAGTCTCTCTTACTCAGCAATTATCCTTTACATTCCCATTTGTACTGAGCCAAAAGATAATAAATACATGAGCCTTGCTTGGTGCAACTAATGCACTGGTGATCCAGGAAAATGAAGTGTCTTTTAAACTAAGAATGTTCAAGTAAACTGACCCATCAAATCTGTGGATGCTCAGTCTTATCACAAAGCCAAATGGGCCCATTCCATGACCTGTCAGCTGAGATGGGCATTTAAGACCAACACCTAAACCCCGTCACCATGACAGGGATTTGGTTACTTAAATAGGGATGTCTATTACTGTTTTAGATACCCAGCTGCATCCAAATCAAATGCAAAACTGAAGGGCATGGGAAGCAAAATAGGCTGGCTTCGCCTTCCAGTTGCCAATCCAGAAAGGCATGGCATCCCATAGGTCCCACATCCTGTCTGCTAGCCCTACACAAATACTTCGTATGCAACTGGACATACAAAACAAAGTTAGACATCTCTGTTGTCTGAACCCCAAACTTTGGGAGGTATTGTTGCTGCCCAAGAAAGGAAAGAAAAAACATTTCTAAGATACTCACTCTAACAATGATCCCTGAATCACCCGTTTTCTTTCTGGCCCCATGAACAGTGAATAAATGTTAAATCTTTAATGGGGGCAGAGCAGGGAAGGGGAAGCGATGTGCATGATATTTGGCATTTCAGAATAACTAATTGCCTAAAAGTGGAAAGTTACTTTCCAAAACACTTGTGTCAGGTGCTGAAGGTCAGGAGAAGACTGGAGGGTTCTCAGAGCTTCTCAGTTGTTGGCTACAGAGAGATTCTTAATCCCCGAGACACCCGATTCTCTCCATCTACAACATAGAGAGCAGCATTGCCATATGTGAGGAAAAGTCGGACATCTGCTTCAGCATTAGCTGTACAACATCTGACTTCTAGGTTTTTAAATGTTTCTAAGTTTCATTTTTGTTGAAATATTGAGTTATATAGTGAATATATATATACAGTGTCCACCTATAGTGTATATATTGTGGTTTTATACAGTGTGTATCTATAAATAATGTGCTTATGAAGTGTTTATCTATAAAGAATGTTCTTAGGAGTGTCCTGCAGCACCAGACACTTCCCCTCCTGCACCCCCTCATCGCCATTCAGAAATAGTCGCTTTTGGAACGTTGCTATCTCACCAGCACAGCAGGAGCAGAGACCCTGACATGGAGAGTCCTCATACCAGCACAGGGAAAGACACCATCAACCCCCTATCAGTGTCACGAAGGCACCAAGAGCACCATCATGTCTACAAGCACGAAGGTCAGCACCAAGGGAGTCGATCCATCTCACAGGGTGGCAGAGCAGGAATAAACCATCCACAGGCCACATCACCTGTGCACCCTTTGAAATCATTTGGGTGGCTGTGCCTAGGGTCACAGGCAGACAGACCAAAGAAACATTCTCTCCACTTGGGACCTCAGGTCCCCACCACCTCGACAAGAGAGACTTAACAAAGAAAAGAACTTCAGGGCATGCTCCCGCTTACTGAAATCCCCTCCCTCTTTTTGCCTTCAGAAGGCTTTGGACAGTAGATGCATTGGATGTACGGTTCTGCACATGCTGAACTGACAGAAGCATGCCACCCATGTCAGTCTTGGCACATATGTGGCAAGGCTAAAAAAAGCTTTTGAAGTGTCTGGGTCTCAAGTGATGCACTTATGTGCTGCAGGATACATTTCTGGAAGGCACGATCCACAGCAAAGTGCTCCAGCTTAGTGTCCATGGTGATGTACACCAGAGGTACCAGCCTCCCCTGAACTCAGGGGAGCAGAGAGAGGCGGGCCACGGCATGGCCTCTCCAGCCCCGTCATTTGCCCTTGCAGGGGGCAAGTTGGTAGCTGGAGACAGGAGCTGCAGGATCTTTGCCACTTGCACTAGGGACACGATTTGCGTTTGGCTTGATCTTCAGTGTTTGCAGGGCTAAGTCCTGCCGTGGCAGAAGGAATCCAAGAGGCGAAGAGGGAGGCGGAGTTTTATCTCTGCCCGAGGGCTCGTAGCGCTACTTTTCAAGAAAATACACAGCCAGACTACCTAGCCCAGAAAACTCGGCACCTCTCTACCTAAATCAGGGACATCCACATACAGTCCCTGTTTTCATTTCAGTGATAGTATTGGGGCCACTTTCCTACCGGCCCCCACCTCCAGCTGGCTCCTGCCAGCCTCCCCCAGCCTCATGCTCCCTCCCACCCAGCCCTGCTCTTTTCTCCCTACTCTCCTACAGACTTAGGTTTTGCTTTCCTAACTTTAAAAGACATAGTCCTGTGTTTAAAAACTAAGACGTCTCTATCTTAGTGTCAAGGATGGCACTTGGTGTGATGCCCCGGACCCACTGAGCTGGGCAGTGGTGACGAAGGGTGGGGCTTGCTGGCTGGGTGATGCTGCTCTGGTGGCTATGACAGCACAGAGGACAGGTCACCATGGGAGGTGTCCCCAGGGACACCACCAGGCAGTCCCACTGCTGTTTGACCTGGGTGATCGGTGAGTGCAGCACGCGGGAGGAAGGCTGGGCTGGATGGGGGACGGGGCGGGTGGCCAGGGGATTTCGAACCCTGAGCGAGAGCCGAGCCTCTCAGGGCAGGGCCCGGTGCTGCCCTCGGGGCTGGGGGCAGAGGGGCTCAGGGCGGCCAGTGGTGACAGGTGCCCAGAGAGGCTTTGGGGATGGGCCGGGTGCCCGTGGCTCCTTGGGACGCTGTTGGGGGGCAGGGATGGGGCCTTGGGAGACTCTACTTGGGTGTCATTTATCATTTCACGGGGCACAGGGCGGCTTGGGCAGGATGGGCCCCACGCTGTCTCCAGCCAGGACCTGCGGCCCCTTCAAGCCTGTCGACACCAGTGCCCAAAGGCTTTCCTGGGGCAGCCCGTGGCTCCCACCTGTGCAGTGCTCACAAACCCTGCCCCTGCTCCCTCCCACCTCCTCTCCTCAGCCCCGCTCCTACGGGCCCCCAGCTCCAGCTGGCTCCTGCCAGCCTCCCCCAGCCCCTGCTCCCTCCCACCCAGCCCTGCTCAGCCCTCTTTTCTCCCTCCTCCTGCAGACCATGGCTGCGGCAATTGCCCTTGGCGTGGCTGTGCTGGCCCTCCACCACAGGCTGAAGAGCAGTCAGCAGATCGACGTGGCCACGACTGAGTGTGTGAAGCAGTGCGAGGAATATCTGAACCGAGAGATGACTCAGCTGCTGTACGAGATCGAGAGGAGCGCAGAGGAAACAGCACTCCGTTCTGCCTCATGGCACTGGCTGGTTTGGACCATTGCAGGAGCCCTGGTCCTGTTGGCGCTGGTCTGCTGGCTGCACCGGAAAAGGATATTTCCCTCTGACGGCTGCAGTGAGCGGGAGGGCTCCAGCAGCAAGGAGGAGAAGCAGAAGGAGGAGGAAGGTCTGAATGGTTTACACAGTGGTGTCAGGTCTTGGGCTACGTTCACCCCATCGCCAATGCAGGGCCTGCCCAACAAGTGCAAGGAGCTGAAGGAGCTGGTGGGCGACCTTCTCGGTGTCTGCCGAGTGGTTTGCAAGAGCAGTTCCATGCCGCAGATGTACCCAGCCACTGGGATGGATGACACCTGTGAAGCCTGGAGTATTCAGGAGAACAGCATTGACTACCAGCTGCTCGTGTTCCTGCGGCCACCCCCCGGGCACTCTTTCCACCTAGAGCCGGACACCACGGGACAGCTGCCAGCAAGGCCCTCCAACATCCGTGTGGTGTTGGAGTGCGTGTGCTGGAAGAAGCAGCTGCTGAGGGGTACTTTGTGCTTTCTGCACCAGCACGAAGACAAGCTGCCGAAGGACCAGAGCTCAATCGTCCTACGGACTCTCTGCACAAGCTCCTACTTAGACATGCAGAAAGTCGCCTGCTGGGCCCAGCGGTTGCTGAGATCGGCCTGGCTGCTTCTGCCTCAGTCGCACCACTGCCAGCTAACGATGCTGCCCTCCTCCCAGTCCTGCAAGTTCCTGCTGATAAGCACCGCCAACATGACCATCTGCACTGAGATCGTTTTTGCCGTGGACTGAGACAGCTGAGGTGCCTACCTGAGCCTAATGCTAGCCCTGGCCCTAACCCTGAGCCTAACCTTAGCCCTAACCCTAGCCCTATTTAGCATCGAGCTCATTATTTCTTCAGGCTTTTGACATATTCGGGATTGTTCTTTTCACTTTCCATTTCTAGGCAGTCCAGAACGGGAACTATGTCAGAAGGTCAAGGACTTGGACAGGACTGGCTCTTCTCAGGTGATCGTCAAGGACTTCGTCTCATCTCGGAGCTACACATTAGGTTCTCTGAGGTAGCCGGAATGCTTTCCCAAGTCCTACATGATTTTCTGAAGTTCAGATATTTTTTGTCTGTCTTGGAAATTATATTGCAGTTATCCCTGCAATATTTGAGTTCTGGCCCACACAGGACTCTACTACTAAAGTTATTCTCTTCCTGCATGTAAAGCATTCGTCAGTATCTTACTGAAATGCCCGATGATGTATGATGATTTACTAGTGCTATTACTGTCTCCAGCAAAACTTAGGTTTTGCTTTCATAACTTTAAAAGACATAGTCCTATGTTTAGAAATTAAGACATCTCAACCTTATAGTAACACCGCTTATTTTCAGTCCCTCAGGTATTTACTTGGCAATAGCCCTGAGAGTATCAACACACTTGAATTCTACAGTGACACGGCCAAGGGCAACCATGAACCAAGAAGAGAACCAGCCTCTTGTCACTCAAGCTCAGTTCTGGCAGTGGTAACTCAAAAGACTTGTGGCCCAGCAAAAAATAATCCCAGTAAATCAATGTTGATGGCAGTTTTTCCAGCTTCAGAAAAAGACTTCTTGTAACGTGCAAATAATGGAAGTTTTGATTCTCTGCCATGGCAAGAAAATAAATGAATAAAAGTAACTGGTTCTGGTTTATTAAAACATTTTACTGTTGTTGTTGTTCTCTTTTACTCCAGTAATGCTTATGTGCCAGCTGAGAAGTGGGTTGTGTTGTGTTTCAGACTGTAAAGCATACAATGAATGACAATGTTTGTCCTCAAAAGACTAATCCCGTGCCATGGTAAGGCACCTCCAGTGGCTTCAGCAGGGTTCAAAAATTCCTCCATGCCTTCTGGTGTTCAAATGACAACCATAGCTAGGGACCTGTGGGCTGGGCAAATGCTTTTCCGTGCACGGGCTGTAGAACAGAGGAAAGCCAGGTATATGCACGTGTGTGAGAGAAAAAGATAAACTTTCTGTAGCTTTAATATAATGCAATAGTGAGTTTCTTTTCTCTACAGGCTTTTTAAAATCTCATTTTAGTTTCTTGCGTCTGCTTATTGTAACCCGATCAAACCAGTGGGAGCTCTGCAGAGTTCTGAGCACCACACGGGGCACAAAAGCCTCCGGTTTCATCAACACGTTCCTTTCCACTGACAGCACGGGAATGTTTTAGGAAATAGCTTTAGTTCTCATGAATTAAAACCCTGTCTTATAAAACCCTTTATTTCCTTGAATATCTGAGTAGGCTGGACATTTAATTCCAAAGAAGAAAACATTCACAACGACCTATCAGCCTTTGCAATTTCCTTATCTGTGTTGATGACTTCCAGGGGATGCAACAATTTATTATGTTCTCCAACATTGGCAGCATATTATTCCCTTTTCATCAGTGTTGCATATATACAGATAGTTATTTGAGAATGATTTCTGGAGATAGGGATAAAAAATTACTTGTGCAGTGGCCACTGAACACATGTAAATGAAACTAATTATAAAGTGTATTTCTCCTCATGGACCAAATAACATCCTGTGTGGCTCTACTGTCCCTGTATGCTCATTTGTTGAAAATCTATTAATAAGAGCATATTTTAATTTGTAAATCATTATCTCCACAGCTCATCTAGCACAGAAAGACGGGAGGTAGCCAAACCAGCTCTATGTAATCCAAGGCATTGTAACTCTAAATAAATCTGCTAACTAGCTGTGGCCTTATTTTAGAAAAAGAAAATGTATGTGCAGGTCATTCTAACACACAGAATCACACAGAAACACTCCACTGTCATTCCTCTTTTACTATAAATGGCAAGCAGAGGCTCCTATCATGTCACAGCACAATGCCTAGATGCCAGTGTTTCACAAATACTTCCCTACTCAAGAAATTCTTCACTGTTTTGTCCTCTTAGTCCTTCCCAAAACCTTAATTTACAGCTTGTGAGGCAAGCTTTACCCACTTTATCACAGATGCATCTTCAGGGAGGAGGAAGAAGCCTGGTACAAGATAGCAGCTGAAGAATTTGTCAGCTGATGGATTTTTTTTAAACCATTGGCCCCTATTAGATAGCACTGCCACTTCTACCACTACCACAGAAGATCTGTCTAGCACGTGAAACCATGGAACAAAAGACAGGTTGTGACTGAGCCTGCAAATGTATTTAAATAAGTCTATCTTTGGGAGTCCCCAGGAGAGAGCCCATGATGTGAATCTTAGTGTCTACATCCGTGATATCTGTCATCAGTTTTCATTTTAATTTTGAAGCCTGTGACTTGATCTTCTGAGACAAGTCATCGTTTCTCTAACTAGAGGCTTGAGAAGCCCCGAGTTTTTAAAAACGTCTGGGGATTTGTGTTTGCTTCCTTTACAAGAACCAGGTAATGCGCTTTCAGAAGGTTGGTTTTCAAACGGCAGGCTCAGAACCTCATGGAAAATGCGTTCCCTTTATTACTTTTCAAGCCGGACATCCAAAACTTCAGGCATCCAAAATCTAATGTCCCTTTTAAATTTTTCAGACACGTAGTTGGTGATTATCTCAAATGAACATCCGTCTTGCTTGCTTTTTAAAAAAGCATCCATGCTCAGTCATGGCGAGAAGCATGTGATAGAATTTTTCTTCTAATCAGCCACTGAATTGGGATTTGAGTTTGGATGAGGGCCATGAAAACAATTGGAATTAATGTGGTCAGAACTGCAGGATAGTACCGTCAGTAATTTTTACAGTGCTCCCCAACTTCTTTAAGCACCTGGGCTCCCATTTAACAGGGCAATTGAACAGCTTAAAATATGCATCTGTGTGTTTTGCCATAGTTCAACAAAGGACCTCCCAGAACCACAACCAAGAAGAAAAAATGCTGGTAGACAAATACAGTCCCCACACCTTGTGGCTTCAAATATTTTATCAGTCTTATGAAGTTATATACATAGTCTATATGTATGAGTGTGGGTTTGTCTATGCATGTATACTTATCCCTGTCTAAAATTACTGCGGAGCAAGCAGCACAAGAGCGGGTATCTGATGCTGTCCAAGTGAGAAGCAGCATATGTACCTACCACATGGCATAGGAAGTGTTATCAGCCAAGATCCCCTTTGTTAGCTAGTGAATGGTACTGCATCTCAGGAACCAAAATCTACTTTGGAACCAGGGATCAAATTAACTCAGCCTCCTCCAAACTACCTCTCTCTCCCCCTCTGTTCTCCTTGCCCACCTACAAGTTTCAATAATCATTAACACGACTGGTGCTTTTTACCATTAACGCGATCCTTTGTGCTTTCTTCTTTAATGACTACCTTGCCACACCTCTTTGTTTTTTCAGGGTCTAAAGGGCAAGATGTCATTTGGGCAAATCCACTGAACGGGCATCTGCATGAAACCACAGTTTATAACAATTAATTAAATGTTAGTGTTAGTCTCACTGTCAGATGATGCCACTTGCCTAATGATACAACACTGATGTTAGCGACAAATGATGAGTTGCCAGGAATAAAGCTATTTGGAGTGGAAGACTTACATGTCAACCAGTTATGACCTTATTTGTCCACACTACTTATCCCAAAGCACTGAAATACAGAAAAACACAGCTCCCTATGGAGTTGCCGATATGATTCAAGCTGATGTAGACTGACACTACAAACTATTCAGCATACGGGGAATCAAGGAATCTCTTCAAGGGTTTATCTTACTCTCATTGTGTAGAGCTATACCATCGCCTGCTCACTCTGCTGGAGGAAGGATTGTCCCTACAGTAAGTACTCCAAAGTTACCTGGCAGTTTGGAATTAGCTCTCCTGTTCCTAGTTTGGCCTATGGATGGTCTGCTTGATTTTCTTCAAGGAGGACAAGGTGTTAATGAAACTATTTATAGATCTCCCCCAGCTTTATCAAGGGGATACGTCTCAGTGCGTGGGCTGTGATGAAGTGAACAGCTTTTGTGAAGGATGAGTGCAAAGGGAACTGATAAAATATAGGCAGGTGAAAAGAGCCCAGTGGTACAATACTGAAAACAGAAGTATTGAATGAAGTGTTCCTGCCACCCACATGCTAGCTGAGGAGAAGCACGATGAAAATTAAAAAAAAAAAAAAAAGTAAATATGTGTTACAAATTGCTCTGACACCCTGACACCTTGGCTGAAAGCCAAGATAACTTGCAGGCAATAAATCATTTCCAAGGAACTTAATTTCTTCCACTTGTGCTAGTTATGTGCTGTCTGTTATCATGGTAAAGTATAGGTTAAATCTAGAATTCAAAAATTTTATTTTGTTTGAATCTCCTTGTCAATCATAAATGCTGCTTTTTAGCTCTGCTTCCTGGCATTTCCCTTTCATGGTAATTGCTGCTTTGTTGCATATCCAAGAAAGTGCTATCTGGGAAAACTCTGGAGGCAACAGAAGGTGGAAGAGTGGTCCAAAGCCATCAGAGGTCCACTGAACACTCATGTGTCGATGGGTAGAAATTCGTGTTGCTCGTTCTCAAAGCTACATTCTGTGGTACTCACCTAAAGTGTGCATAGAACACTAAATCTGTGACGAATCAGAGAAATTATGGTGGTTGTTTTCACTCCTATTGAAGCTCCATTTTATTTTATCCAACACATTATTTCAGAGATGACTGTCCTGTCTTTCACGCGGTTTTTGCCTGCAGCCAGGACCATTTAGTTATAACAAATATCCTATTTCATGCAAGAAACACCTAAAGCTTATTACCCATTGCTGGCTACATAAAATTACAGGCTGTCAGTAGGTGTTAGATGAATTCATCTGGAGAAGATAAAAGAACCACAAACGAAACTGGGTTTAACATTCCAGATAAACTGTCTTTTAAGGTTAAAAGAAAGAAAAACAGACCAAAGATTGGTTGCTCTCTCTCTCTTCATGCAACTAGGGAAGAGGGCATAGATCTATTAGATAGTTCAGTCAGCTTCATAGCTGTTTCAGAATTATATTTATTAGAGGCTTTTTCATTTGAGGTAGGTCTTCTATGCCCATAGGGTGGTCCCTCTTCTATTATTTACTGCAGTATTTTAGCAGGACAAAGAGGAAGAACTGAAAAATAACAACAAACCTGCTCTGACTGGAAGCAAAAAGTATTAATGCTCCTGGGGAGAAAATCCTTTTCACAAACTTTACGGAAAAGCAGGAAAAACTAGGAAAAATACATTTTTTTGGAAAGAAACCTCAGACTTACTCTCACTCATGTCAGTAGGTCTGAATGTAACGATTAATGAATACTAATACTCCTTAATACCTCTTTGGGAGCATATATAGGCAACAAAATTGTCCTAAATTATGTTTACACCCATTTCAAGAGCCTGTTACTGAGGAAAGAAATGTAAAGGTGCTATGCCGCGATTAACGGTCCAGCTCGTCCAGCTCTGTATGAATTTTCCTGTTTTACTGGGAACAGGAATGGTACACTTGGATTAGAACTTTTGGGAAACTGAGTTAAACCATCAAGTATATGATGTTCAATATGCAGTTTGTCATAATCATAAGACTATCTCGGTGCTGGTGCATTAGCAGAGCACTCAGCTTTGTTTCATCCAGATGTGAAACCATGCTGCTTGTTTTTTTATTATTTCCTTGAAGTGGAGATGGAGGAATCACTTTTTAATTCACAAAGTCTTGGAGATGGAGCGACTCTAAGGTGTAAAAAATGTAGTTCTAATTCCTGGAAACAGATCATTTTTCCATTCCGTAATCCTTTTATTCGCACCCACCCACTCATGCCTTGTCTGCCTCATCTCTTTTCTACTCTACTACCTCCCTTTCTTATGCCACAAGTAAGGATACAAAGCCATATTAGGATCCTAGAAAATCCTATCCATGATATCTATGCAAAAATACATAGATCACACCAAATAAAGGCGGTTAAAAAAAAAAATCCCAGGAAAGGCACGACTCCTCTGTACTGGATATGCGAAGCTGATATCCGTGCAAGTCATGCCTAAGTCATTTTAAGACAAGAGCCTTGGGTCAGCTGTAATGTGGGTAACAAACCGCAGATTAAGCATGAGCCTAAGAGTAGAAAGGCACTTGCAGTCCCTCTGGCAGAAGAGTAAAATAATTACTACTGAGAAAGCTTTTTAGAAGTATGGACATTTTAACTCCACTGCATACGATAAAGGAGCCGTGGAGATCAGAGAAACCTTCCTTTCCAAACAAACGCTGTACAAGGGGCTTTATATTTTTTTTTACAATTAAGCAATATTGTCTCCAACTGAGAGACGATGTGGGGTGACAGGAAGGGGATTATCCATTATCCAGGCAAATGTATGAAAACAGGAGGAGCAGGAAGAGTGTGTGGGTGCGAGTGAGAGAGATTATGCACATAGCATTTTATGGCTCTGAGGCACACCCCAGCGTGGCGATTATCACCTAGACAAGAACTAAAGGAGTTTGAAGTGAACCCCTGGCTCTGGCCCCCGACCTCCAGTGTGCTCCAGGGTCCCACATAATGACAACCACTCTACCCAGAGCAGTGCTGACGCTCATCGGGGGAAGTTGGTAAAAGCTTCTTTGAAATTCAGCAAATGAGAACATATTCAAAATGGCCCTTTTTTTGACCAGGTCTGCCCACAGACAGAGTGGATCAGAAAGGAAAAGAAAACTGCATTTGTTAAGTAACTACTGTTGCAGGGGCTTGTGAACCTCCACTTGGATCACTAGATCTCCACTTACCCACACTGGAGAGGACTGACTTGCCCTCATGGAGAGCCATACGGCACTCCTCATTTCCTGGAGAAATGCCTTCAATTTCATGTTACAATTTGTCATAATTCTGCAGAATTGGAGCCATAATACTTTGGCATAATACCTCATACTGCCAGAGCTGAAGAAAAGGCACAGATGGCAGGCCTGACTCTGTATCTTATTGGAGATCACAGTTAGCCCAGAGTGACACACCTAAGTCCAAGCAACCTGCCCTCAAAAGCAGTCATCTGTTAGAATGGAGAAATACCTCTTGTGCATTTCTAAGGAAGATATGGTTCCTAATCTGACCAAAGCATGACTTCATTTTTGTCTCACCATGCACTGTAGGAATAAACCCCTTTCAGGAACATGAAACGTGAATAAAATAGATTCTATTAATACCGTTTTGAGTTATTTGCAAGAGGAAACCTCGGATTGGAGCAGCCTGTGGGAAACACAATGCAGCAAAGAACACAGCTGGCCAAAAGCAGCCTGTTGCCGGTAAGCAGTAGGACACAATGGAGCATGCAACTGTGTTCCATACACCATTTATTTACTAGATCTCCATACGTAATTAACAATGCTCCCGGGAAGTCTCTCTCTTTTCCTTTCGCAGTTGAAGAGACCATGAGCTTTATATTGTAACCTGGGCAAGTGGGACCTACATCAAATGTCTGTAGTATGGCTCACTACGAGAAATCTGTTCTACTGAGTACAATACGAATACTGTTTAACTAAAGCACTAGGCATTTAACTGGCTGACTTTTATGCTCCCTTCTTGCTTTTAATAGCTAGCAAGGGCCCATAAACACCAGGGAAGGGGAACAGAATTGCAAACAAATTGAAATTCATAGTCACGTGGGTATAAATTTAAAAAAGAGGTCAGAGTACAGCAGCACGGCAGCCCTCCATTACAATCTACAGATACTGTTTATGCCTCATTAAAAGCACTATGTACAGATTATAATAGCAACAGGGCCTAAACCGGAGCTTTTCTTCTTCTTTTCATTTCAAGGTTATGACCTTGGACCATTCAAAAGGTCATAAGGAGGAAAAAACCCCCAAGATGCACCAGCAGAGAACTAGAAAATTTCAAATGCAGCAGAGAATGGAAAGAACTTGTATGATTTCCTGTATAAATAATTTTCTTGATTCCTTTTTTTCCTTTCATAAAAAAAAAACAAATTTCTGCCACTAATCCAACACCAGCCCACTCATTGGCTAAATTATATATAGGCTTTCCCTGTTATGCTGACTGACACAAGCATCTTTCACTGCTGGGTGCTGTGGGACATCAGGTGAGATAGATATTCCTAAAATTAACAGAGGTTCAGGTCCATTTCCCACCACTGAAAAACTTCCATGACGTTACTAGTGTCATGCTAGTCTAAACCTAACATAAATTATACCATAATCAAAGTCCTGTTCATTAACTCCATGCAAATCTCTCTTCTGATTTATTTTGATTTTGGTTCAGGCAATGAGTTTATAATCCAGAAAGCTGTCTGAAGATCCATGAATTCAATAGTGCCATAGACACAGAAAATAATTATTTACTTTTAAAGTAATCTGAAAAATTATTATCTTTGATATATTATTAGTAATGGCTCCCTTGTGCTTGAATCATTAAGAAATGCACACATTAATGTCAGTTTTAAAAGTTCATAACAGGAGTTGTTAAACAAAAATGGATTACAGTTATAGGATACTCTTTAAAAGAGATGTAGCCATATTGAAGAGAGACAGCGAAAGCAACGAAAGCAGCAGCACCAAGAATTGTCAGAAGTCTATGAATAATAACCTATAAGGAAAGATTGTGTAGGTAAGGGAATAATGAGAGGAAATATGGAAACAGTCTGCAAATATGCAAGAGGATGCTCCAAAGACAAAGGGTATTATCTCTCTTCCTTGTCCATGAGATTAAGACAAGAAGCAAAGGGATGTAAAATGCAATAAGAGAGATTCAGGTAAGACATTAAAAAAAGCCTTCTAGTGGTCATCCAAGTGGGCATGGAATTTCCATCATGAGCCATTTTTAAGAACAAGGAGGACAAACTTGCCTCAGATAGTTACAGTTAATGCCACCGTAATGTGGGTGATACGTCCTCTCAAGATTCCTTCTAACTCTTTGTACTGTGATTTGAAATTCAACATTTTATATTTTAACAATAGGATTTTTTTCCTTTTATTTTTCTTTTATTTATTTTGTTTGCCAAAGAAGAAAATAAAAAGCAGTTTGCCTATCAAAAGACGGATTATTTGTATCATAATTAAGCTATATCTCCTTCGGGTCAAATTGAGAAAGAAATTCCTGGTTTGGAGAAATTACTGAGTACTACCTCAGCATTCCAACTCAGCTTTATAGTGGGAATCAATCTTTTTAAAGATACCATTAAAAACAGCCATATACTGGATGAAACAATAAGCTAAAATAACCGTTCGAATAAATGCCATACCCAGAACACAAGCCAGAAAGGTCTCAAAGTAGGGTTTACCATTCTGGTAGGCTTTCTTTTCAAGTGAAGGCTTGCATCAATGCATCTTTTTATAGATTAAATTCATACTTAAACTATTTGTACAGAATTTTCCATCACTTAAATCTCAGTGCATAAGAAACAGGTTTGGGCTTATCATCTGTGTAAAAGGGAGTTTCACCAGATATACGTAGACAAGAGAGTCTTTACACATCTACTTTTGATACTCTCTTTCTCCTACACTGTAATTAGCTGTCTGCTCCATGGATGGAAGTTGGGTGTGGGAAACAATTTGGAAAACTTTCCCATAAACTGTTGCCTAAGGGGTTTTTGGTTTGGTTTGGTTTGGCTTTCCCCTTATGTCACCCTTGCTTACACTGGTCATGACCAGATGACATAGCAGTATTCAAATCCCACATGCTCTTGGCATTTTTGTCACAAATGGAAGGCACAAGTTGCAGAAGACTTGAGTTAGTATTTCTTATTGGGAGACTAGTCAACTCTGAATTAGGAAGTTTTGATTTAAACTCAAAGGAATAGCCGATAACGGCGTATAAACAATACTACAAAAATAAGCTATGTGGTCAATCACATAGTATGTGATTCAAAAAATGGTCATACAAATGCACTGCAAACCACCTGGGGGCTACAAATAGTTAATTCACATTAAATAATGAAAAGCTACAAATTGCAAACATCATGGAGAAAAATGTGCATTAATTCATGAAAGATGTATTAACATAGACGGTGGCAAAAATCACAAAACATAGTTGGGCATGTACTACTCTTCATTTTCACAGATTGTATGGTGTCAGATTGTGAACCTGGGTTGAAAATTCAGCCACAGAGCATTTCAGGGATCGAATGGCATTATTATGTTTCCACAAATGGAGGTGAAAAGGGAGGGGAAGGAATGTGTAAAAATTCTTTAAAAAAACAACCACAAATAACAGGATACCTTAACTGCAATTCAATAAAAGTAATTTTGCAGCTAAGACAAAGTAATGACCACATTTCTGAGATTTGTAATACATAGCAGGAGCTGGGCCCAAGGGCAGTGCTTACTTATTACTGGTAGCGTGTATGCTCTTTCAATACACATAAAATATTATAAAGCTTAATCTGGCACAGTCAGCAGACAGTCTGTGCATTATGTTGTTACAATGAGTCTAATTTCAAGAACAGCTTAGAGCCAGGAGTAAATAAATAAACTGAGGAAATAAATAAAATAAGGAACTAAGTAGAACAACTAACCTTTCACAGAAAAAAAGACAGGGAAAGACAATACGGCTGTCAACAAGACCAGCTGTATTTCTTCACCATCATCTTCCTCTCTAAAGATCATCCCACCTGTCAGAACTCAAGTGTTGAAAAACATTGACATCATGAAATAAGCAAGGGAGGGAGAAATTAAAATGTCTGCGACCATCAGCAGCCACGGAAAGAGTCACTGCAGTGCAATGCTTTTCTACAAAGAGCTTGAGTATGGGCTAGCAACTCCTGCTGATAATTTTGGAGGGTGGGCTCCTGAGCTTTTTACCTGATAGCGGACAAAGTGCTGATAATAACACTATGATACTACGCAGAGCCTCCTGAAATGAGTTCCTGTAGCCATCCCTAGTCACTCGGGATCTAAGAACAAGCTATTTCTCATAAAGATTAACAGATAGCCAATCTGAATATGGTGCTTCTGTGAGATGGGCTCGAAATGCACTTTGGTTCTTTGTGAGCCCTTTTCCAGATGTGAGACAACGGCATGGGGTAGTGAACCTGTTTTTCAAAAGGACTGAAAGTAGTTCACACGTCCATACATTGCTAATCTTCTGAGTGTCAGTGAGCGGAACCGTCATTGCTTTTCTGGGTCCTGCCACATTAAGAAGAAGGATTCATCACCCAGGCATCCTGAAAAACTGATGGTTCATCAACCTTCCCCTGGGATTACTAGGCAAAGGAATGACATGGCTGATCACCTATTAAAAGGATTCTAATTCTCACAGGAAAAAATATCCATCTTTCCTAAATAATGCCAGAATCATGATTTGAGGATCTTCTAAAATTTTTGGCAATTGAGGATTTGCTTGAAGGTTGTTCTGGCAGATGTCATGGCCCAACCTCCAAGCCAATCTGAAATTTACAAAAGGTTCTAAGAGCTATACTTCATAGCTCATATCAGCATCCAAAGCCTGAATGGTGAGATCTTCTATCTTTGCCCATTACTTTGGAATCTCAGCACACCTGAAACTTTTAGGATTTCTAGCTTGGTGTTGATAATGGTCAAAATTGCAACACAGTTGATATTAGAATTCAGCTTGCAAAGAACAGAGCAAGACAACGTCATTAATACCAACACTATTTTATATTATTCACAAAGTTGAATAATAAGGATAAAAATTATTTGGAACTATAAAGCAACAGTTTTGATATCATGCAACGTTTTGATTCAGAAACTACGCTGATAGCCAAAACATCAATGCATGTCTTGAGAGCACTGGCAGATCCCTAAACATAACTTCAGTGAAAAATTATCATCACATGAGTTAATTTCACTGAGAGATTCTGCAGACATTCTTTTCTTTTTTTTTTTGGCTTACACTATTTAAGAGTTTCTCTTGAGACACAGATCAATAAATAAATGAGTAATTTTTCAGGTGAAACAAATATTAAGTACCGGAAAATAACAAAGAAGATACAGTGTTGTTCAGAATACACCCCTGATAAATGGCAGAGGAAAGTATATCTCTAGGAGCAGTTTTCTTCCCTGAAAGGATGGATGTATTATTCCATGAAGAAATGACTGAAAAGAACTTAGAGGTCACAGAACACAATTCATTAAGAGTAAGTTTTAATATCATGTCATAGAAAAAAAAGCCCCTTAGATTTAGGTATAATAGAAAATACAATAGGATGAAGAGATAATAATATCTTTGTATTTGGTGCAGGTAGAACTGATTTCAGAACATAGTGTTGCAAACTTGAGGAAAACTATTAGGAAAAAAAGAGTAGGATTTCAAAGAAACATAGGTATGACTTAAGACCAGGAAAGCATGCCTGGTAGTGGGATATTCCAGAACTCTGTTTATTGAGATGGTTAAGAACATGTATAGAATGATTTGGTCACAGCCACTTTGCAACCACCTACCAAGCAGAAATTTTGTATGTGTTCTTCAGTTTAGCCAGAAGAATTATAACTTGATTCAATGGATGGATTCTGAGGTTAAATGCACCCCAATTTAAAAATTGAACCACTGATTTTGCCATGAGAATATTTAACTTTTGTAATAATTTAATACAAATTGTCACGGGTCCTTTGTCAAGAGAAACATTAAAATAAATATTTTAGGAAAATGCCTTGGTTTGATATGGTTTTGTTGGAACTGTCTGCTGTAGCTCAAAGAATAATTATTTTAATGAACATTTATGTCTTTTGCAGAGAAAGTGAAAGTAGCTGATCAAGGTGATTCTTTCTTACTAATCTTATTTAATCTAGATAAAACTGACAAACCTGTCCAGCTGCCTCCTCACGGAAAAAGTTACCTTCTGAAACGTTTCACACTGGACTCTTCTTGCTGCTTTAAGCTGCATCTCAAATGTCCAAAATAAGAAAAAGTAAACCTTTCAGTCCTTCAGTATCTGCCTTCGGTTTTGGAAAACATTTCTGAACTTAGGGCAACCTGACTGAGTCAACTGCAATAGGGCATCCAAAAGGCATGAAGAAATACCTGAGTCTCTTTTACTACGCAGACAAAACGTAGCCATCAAAAAAAGTCCTGCTGTGTTGGTGTCAGCTTTTCTGGAGGAACTGAAATATATACAACTGAAGTGACTCGGAAGTCTCTGAAGATAAATTATGCTTGTGAGGCTTCCGTAAGTACCTCCTCCAAAACTTAAGGTTGAATTGGCTTCTCCAGGACTAAACAGCCTGGTGAGTGTGTTGCACCTTCTGCCACGTTCCACACATTTAGGTGTTCCACAGGGCCCGAGTGTATTTTTGTTGTCTCTGGGCAGAAAGAGAGTTTTCAGTTACTTCTGTCAGTTGTTCACTGGAAAGATTGAACCCTTCCAAACCGAAATACAAAATTTACCAAAACTAAGCTTGGTTTGGAGTTACCATTTAATTATAAAGGTCTGCAAGCAAAATTTAAACCAGAGACAAAAGGTTGAGAAAAAACACATGAAAGAGACGTATGAAAATGCATCTTCCAAACCCATCTGGGCTGGTACTAAGTGAAGTCAGTCTCACCTCTGTGCCTGGCAAGATCATGGAGCAGATCCTCCTGGAATCTCTGCTAAGGCACATGGAAAATAAGGAGGCAATTGGTGACAGCCAACATGGATTCACCAAAGGCAAAGCGTGCCTGACAAATTTGGTGGCCTTCTATGATGTTGCCACAGCATTGGTAGATAAGGGGAGAGCAACCGACATCATCTACCTGGACTTATGCAAAGCGTTTGACACTGTCCCGCAATACATCCTGGTCTCTAAATTGGAAAAGCATGGATTTGATGGATGGACCACTCGGTGGATAAGGAACTGGCTAGATGGCCACACTCAAAGGGTTGCAGTCAATGGCTCAATGTCCACACGGAAGCCAGTGATGAGTGGCGTTCCTCAGGGGTCAGTACTGGGACTGGTGCTGTTTAACATCTTTGTGGGTGACATGGACAGTGGGATTGAGGGCACCCTCAGCAAGTTTGCTGACGACACCAAACTTTGTGGTACGGTCAACACGCTGGAGGGAAGGGTTGCCATCCAGAGGAACCTGGACAGGTTTGAGAGGTGGGCCCATGCAAACCTCATGAAGTTCAGCCAGGCCAAGTGCAAGGTCCTGCACCTGGGCCATGGCAATCCCAGGCACAAATACAGGTTGGGCGGAGAATGGCTTGAGAGCAGCCCTGAGGAGAAGGACTTGGGGGTGCTGGTGCACAAGAAGCTTAACAAGAGCCAGCAATGCACACTTGCAGCCCAGAAAGCCAAACGCATCCTGGGCTGCATCAAAAGAAGCGTGGCCGGCAGGTCAAGGGAGGTGATTCTGCCCCTCTACTCTGCTCTGGTGAGACCCCACCTGGAGTACTGTGTCCAGCTCTGGAGTCCTCAGCACAAGAAGGACATGGACATGTTGGAACGGGTCCAGCAGAGGGCCACGAAGATGATCAGAGGGCTGGAGCACCTGTGCTATGAGGACAAGCTGAGAGAATTGGGGTTGTTCAGCCTGGAGAAGAGAAGGCTCCAAGAAGACCTTATAGCAGCCTTCCAGTACCTGAAGGAGGCCTACAGGAAGGATGGGGAGGGACTTTTATCAGGGAGTGTAATGATAGGACATGGGGTAAAGGTTTGAAACTAAAAGGGGTAACTGTGGATGTTAGGAAGAAATTCTTTACTGTGAGGCTCGTGAGACACTGGAACAGGTTGCCCAGGGAAGCTGTGGCTGCCCCATCCCTGGAAATGTTCAAGGCCAGGCTGGATGGGGCTTTGAGCAGCCTGGTCTAGTGGGAGGTGTCCCTGCCCGTGGCAGGGGGGTTGGAACTACATGATCTTTAAGGTCCCTTCCAACCCAAACCATTCTATGATTCTGTGATTCTGTGAAAGTGAATGACTGATCCAATTGAGAATTTGCTATTGACCTTAGTGACAACAAATCTTGACTCTGCTGCCATTCAACTTAACCACTGTTTAGAGAAGTACTCTACTGGGAAAGAAAAATATTCAGAGGTTACAAAGAGACATTGATTTCTCTCAACTCATTCAATCTGACTTGGGAAAGACAAATGGAAAAGGTGTTGAATGGACAAATGTAAAAGGAGCACATAAACTAATGCATAGAGCTACAATTGCTCCCCACACCATGACACTCTTTTCAGGTTTATTACTGGCCAAGATGAAGGATGTAAGTTGAAATTCAGAAATTACCCACCTATCAGTCATGCAGTTTTAGGACTTGGAAAAGAAAGTCACAGCAGGCAGAAGAAAATTACCTTAGGCCTTTTCAAAGTCTAAGACAGTCTTAATGCAGGTTTCAAAGCGTTCTGAAAATCCCCCCTGACCCAGCAAACATGAATAGGTAGGATGTTTATAGACAGTGACTGCTGGCTGGGGATAAGACAAGCAATTGTTCCTCACCTTATATCTTGCCCTCCAAAACCTGTCATCTCACAGTACTAGAAAGCGCTGAGCTCCATTATGCTTAAATTGCTCTATATTACTACATCCTACTGCTGTTTGAGGTGGTTTGTTATAGTTACAGCCCTGCTAGGCAGGTATAAGGAAATAAATGATACATTTTGATATGAGGCAATTTTGCTGAACTGGATAGATTAAAGAACTGGTAATAATTTTTTTTTTTTCTCTTCTAGGCCACTGGTGCAAATCCAGTCCAGTTCAATAGTGACCAGAAGTTATTGCCACCTGACAACAGAACCGAATCCATGTGAAATTGATTGGCAGTTCTTAGCCCAGCTCCTAATGACCTGGTCATGAAATTACCACTACTTCTGACAGAAATTGGCCCCAATGAAGCTCTATTAGCACCAGCACCCAAGGACAAGTGGGGTGGAACACTCCCTTCTGCTTTTTATGTGCCAGGGAGACTCAGGTCACATTTTTCATTTAAAAAGCTTTCTTCATAAAAAAAAAAAAATTAAAAAAAGTAATTTTGTCAAGACTGAAACTTTTTTAAGGGAAATATAAAATTCAACACAAAAATTGATCTTTTTATGGGAATTGTCAAGCTGAAATATTTTTCGTCTTAAAATGTTGTTCTGCTCTTGAGAATTTTAGTTTAAAAATAAAGGAAAAGAAATGACGTTACGATGAGTGTTTAAGATGACAGCTAGGGTGGGATTCATTTTACATAACTTTAGACATCCATAGTGTAGGCGTCAACCTCAGAGCTAGTCACCCCAGGTTTCTTTTATAGTCAATGGAGAGAAATAGGTACATTTAAGGTGTGATTCATCTGACCTATTTTAAATATCTTCTTCAAGATGAATAACGGTCTTAAAATGACTGCCTCTCTCCACTGAGATGAGACCACTCTCCACTGTATGAGACTACAGAGACTATCTCAAATGGAGATCTAGCAGAGACACCTACTACTGGTCAGATTAGCCCTCTTCCAGTTGTCCGATTCTTTATTACATACCATTGCTTTTCAGCTTTTCAACACTGAAAATCTCAACTAATAAGATATTTTCAGTTG
The DNA here is from genome assembly GCF_964199755.1 of Larus michahellis. Classification (NCBI taxonomy): domain Eukaryota; kingdom Metazoa; phylum Chordata; class Aves; order Charadriiformes; family Laridae; genus Larus; species Larus michahellis. Next base: position 37,194,337 of record NC_133898.1, read on the forward strand.
AAATAAAAGGAAAACTGTATGTTGTTTCAGAATTTTCATTTGAAGAATAAACTTCTTTCCCAAGAGAATTCAAAATTTTAAGCGGAAAACCCTATTACCTACGTATGAGGCTGAAGATATACTAGGGGACATTTTAGTAGGTAAAGGAGGATGAAAAATCATAGGCTCTCTGAATCCTGTGCTTAGCATCTCATCAAATTGCTTCCACTTACAACTACTGAAGTCAACAGAAAAGGTACAAGGCAGTTGCGTGGGATGGAGAATTCAGCCATTTTGCTTTCCACTCAAAGCTGCCATGAAGGAAAGGGGAGGGAACAAAACAGCGAGGACAGCAGAGGGGAGAGACGGGGACAGGTGGGACTGGTCATGGGAAGCGTGCAGTGGGTGGAGAGAGCATGAAGAAATAGATGTTGTAAAGCGAGGCTGTAAAGAAGAAGGGGCATTTGGGACCGGGGGGAGAATGTCTGAAAGGCAGGAAGGCAGGCGTAAGAAAGGGCACAGAATGGATAGCGAAAGAAAAGGAGCTGTAGAGACATTAACATTTTGCATAAAGTTAAAAAATCCAAAATGAGGATCAGCATTTTCTCGGAGTTCTTATCACCATTTCCTACGTTGCCAGGCACACATCACACAAAGTAAAGCAGCACTGTGAATCCTGCTCTTCCCTCTATGTATAGTGTATCCCCATTCAGCTCCAGAGCTGTTCACAGCCCTCCTTCCTCTCTCTCACCTTATACTTCCACAGATCCAAACCTTTTTGTTGCAGACCTTTGGTTGCACTGGACTCTGTCCAGGTTCAGCCACGCAGCTGGGAATATAACTCATTTAATTCAGCACAGCCAAGTATATTGATAAAAACAAATTTACATTGATTGCCTCGGAGCCTAACACGTAGAGTTTCTCCACCCCTCTGCCTAACAAAGCTGTGAAAGAGATTTTTCACTTGCCAATAATCTCACAAACAAATTAGCTTGATTTTAACTCCATTACTCAGGCTAATCTCTCTTGGATTTCCTAGCATTTACACAGGAAAAGGTTCATTCATTATAGATGCTGTGTACACTTAGCTTTTGTAATTCAAGGAATGCGTTAGGTGGTTTGTGGTGACATTTTTCTTAATAATGTGGGCAGCACTGGAATGTCTTTCTCCAACTACCATTCTCTTGGTGAATGCACATTATTTAGATTGAGAGCAAGAGACTCTCTGAGGTGGTTTGCGGGGGCAAGAGAGAGTATCTGCTGGAAAGGTTAGGAAGAAAATTGAGCCGTGCCTTTTCCTAGAAAGGAATCCCAGACTGATAATGGGGTTTCATTCAATTACCTTTTAGTAATCCTCAATTGCCTTCCTTCCTTTACCCCTTTTCTTTCAGCTAGGAGGAGAAATGAAAATATAGGAAGCTGTGCAGTGGTTCAAAATCAGACCAGGAACAGGCAGGAGTTTTAGGCATGTCTTTAACACTGATTCACCCTACTGCATCACGCTAACGCGCATCCTCTCTGCTTCGGTGGAACAGGTCTCCTAGGCGATGTCAAATTAACCACGCTTCTCATCCTGCACTCAAAACCAGACACTGCTACCATCACATTATTACTATGCAAATCTACTCTAAAAGGCAGCCTCAGCCCAGAGTCTTAACATCTCATTGCTTTAGAAATCGGCTAAATTTCCCTTTCTTACGCAGTCAAACAATTCAGTGAGTGGCAAAACAAGTGAGCTCTAGACATCCCAGACAGCCTCCTACCTCCATGTTTTCCTCACTGAGCTCCAAAGAAACTATGTGGATATGCGATATTTTGGTCATGAGCCATTGTGTCATTCTGAGCTGTTTCACTCTTTCCCTTGTCCTGCAAATGCAATTGTCTCCCAAATTCACAGGGGACGTGATATCAATAATTAAGTACAACAGCCAGTACTTTTGATGTTGTAGCTTATGTGACTCAGCAATGACTTCCTTTCCTGAAAGCAGAGGATACTTGCAAGATTTCTGGCACTGCCTGCCTTTTTGTTCACTTCTGCCATTCCCACACCAGAGTTTTTCAGCTCTTCACTGTCCATTCAGGAACTGATCTTCACACTGCACAGAAGGAATAATGGACCTGTGAAAGTTCATCTGGGAAAGATGCATGCTTGAATCTAGCAATGAAACAGAAGCAGATCAGAGCCGTGGATTGAAAGCTGTGATGGATAACGTGACAACAGGAAAGTCCTGGAACATGAATGACCTTTCCCATTAATCCATAAGCTATTTGTAAAGTACAATTTGTTCTTTTTGGCTGGAAAAAAGGTTTAAAAAAAAAAACTTGGGAAAAATGGTAGTAGTATAAAGGATTAAGCAAAGATAACATAATTATATGAGAAAGTTCTGCTAATCACTTCCCTCTGGTCTTAAGTGCTAAGAGACAATATTTTCCAGGTCTACATGTTTCCCAAATAAGCCACTCATAAAATTTTATCATTCCAGTATAGAATTGTATAACTTAACCACTTAAACATCTGTGCTGTGAAAGATGGCTCATATTTCTGTGATTTGCCACACAGATCTGTTGAGCAGGAAAGAAATACATTGCAAAGGCTCTTTGTTCAATTTAAGAGCCACGAGTAAAAGAATACAGGAGCAGCAAGAAGACAGTGATTGGGGCAGCTTACACACAAGCAATTTTACTCTCTCAGCAACTCAGAAGGTGTGATGTTTTGTGCACCCAGATCTCATGCTACACCATTGGAACTGCATGCTGGCTAGATTGCACTAGTATACACCGAGCTTAACCCAGCTACAGGTGGTGTCCTACTACCACTGCGAGGCCTTAAGTTGTTGCTAGATACCAGTTCATTTCAGCAGCCCAGCTAGAGTGCTCTGCCCACCTTAGCCGCTTTCATCTCTGTGGCAAGCTTATTCTCTTGAAGAGCCTTGTAGAGCCAAGGCAGTGCTCCCCTGTCTGCGAAATCTGAGCTTTTCATGTCTGACCTTTAACTGCAAGTGGCTGCAGGGAACCCCAGTAAGCACCAAGCACAGCTCTGCAGTAACGAAATGCGTCTGGAGTAGTGTTCACAGACGTATAGCCACCACTAAAGATTTACCATTCAACATTCAGCACAGAAATGCCGCAATAAAATATTCTGTTCTAGGAACAACAACTAATTAACAGATTGTTGTGTGTTTTTGCAAAAGAAAGGGGTACAGGAGAAGGAAACTCTTATAGTTACTGCAGGAACAGATAAAAGGGAAAATTCTTTTCAAAATTTCATTACATCCTTCTTCAAAGCCTCAGTAGAGGATACAGAGATTCAACCTAGATTAGTTTTAACATTTAAGGGGGTGACAGCACCATTAATGCCACAGAACATAACTGCTTCTGGCCTGAGTTTTCCCTGGTACCTTTGTCTTGATCTGCCTCTGTTGACTCTGTTGAAAATTCAGATGAACTAAGAAATCAGGATTAAAAATGAAAAAAGGAAAACAAAAAAAAGAAAAAGCCAGCAACAGAGAGCAGTCTGGTTTGAGCCAAAACCTGCTCAAAGGCAGGTTAAGATTTGTTCAGGCCTTTACCCTGAGTTTGCACGTTGTTACACAAAGCAATCTCTTTAAAAAGACAGCTTCACTGGGAGTAAATGCATGTGTTTCCTACACAAATGTTTATGCTTAAGCTGGCCAGGTATACTCTTCTTGCACGAAGAGGCCTGGTGCACTTGTCATGAATCCCCTCCTGAACTATTTGTCTAAACTGGGTCAGATTAACCACATACTCAAGGTAACTAGCTCACAAGTGGACATCTGTCTTTCAGATATCTAAATATAGAGAAACCCAGCACAGTGCATTTGCTCCAGAGACCAGTGAGGGCAGATTTACAATAGCTCATAATAACATACTTGTATAAAATTACTTTCACTGTCTTTACTAACAGTAGTCGCAAATATAACTCAACACAAGTTATAACACAGACTTTAACCAGAAGCCCCCAAAGCCTTCATATGCTGCATGTTGACATGCATTGTAGCCCATATCGCTATATCTTTGCAGATACCGTTACCCATATTCGCTAGACCACAACAGCTCAGATATGACAGCAGGTTTTTACTCACATCTTTTTGCTGGTCCAATATATTCCCCATGTTGTTTGCAGGGGAAAACAAGTACCTTTCTCTTCAACACATTCAGAGGGCGTCTAGCACTCTGTTTGAGCTGGTATAGCTGGCAGTGACTCATTTTGCATGAAAATACAAAAAGCAGGATAAACAGGAAACCTTGTGATTCTTGTCTCCACAATTAGGCTTCAAAAGCCATTAGAGTGATCCTGTCTCTCTATTAGCCAACATGGATCCTGGCCACTTCCCAAAACAGTGAGCATCACCCTCATCCCTGGGAAACTATTATGGTTCCGAACCTGCAATCTCAGCTGGTGGGAGGGGGCAGCACCAACTAAACAGAACAAAAACATCCGACAGAATTAATTAGATGTTTGGAACACAATTAGCATCTGAGAATCAAATTAAGGATCTTTCCCATTTCATCACTGGGAAAAACCATTGATCTCTCTGAACCCAAACCATTTCCCTCTCCTGGAATCAGAACTTCCTAAGTGTATGCCACATTGACTATAGTTAGTACCAATCACTTCTCCTCCAGCCCCGGTGATAAAAATATGAGTGTGGGATATTAAATGGCCCTGGTGAGTTATCAATGGGTCTAGAAATTGGAACAGCATCTTATCTATGTTGTTCTTTATACAGCTAAATGTGTTTCATTCCTATACATTCTTCTTTTTTTTTCTCTCCTTTCACCCATTTTCTACACACCTTTTTTTTTTTCTTGAAGAGACACAGATTTGCTTGAATGCGATTGTTCTCTGCAAAACATCCTATCATGAGAAACATTTTGAAACAAAAGAAAATGGAAATGTTCATTTTGTGTGAATTGCAATTTTACTTCCAAAGGTCATTCATTCATTTACAAATCCATTCTAACTATCCAGCTAATTTCAGTTTCTTTCACACTCGTACCAAATCAAACTATTACCCAGGGTTAAATAAAATTACTTCATTGTGATTTTTTTTTTTAAATTAAGAAGAAAAGCCAATACAATTCTTTCAGCTCCTATTATTTCTTGTGTCTCTCTCCTGCTCAGCCTCACCATAAACAGGAGCTGAGTGCCTTCTAAGCCAACACATCAGTTACCTTTTCTTTGCGTGCATCACACCACGTCTTTGCACTGCCTTTCAGTACTCACAACCACCAAGTGATCCTATGCATTCTTGAGAAATTATGCTTCACATCAGCTGAGGTTCTGTAACAAGGAGGCAGGTATTGTGCCAGCAAGAGAGGGAGCACATCTCAGTGGGGAAAACACTAGAATTTGGAAGCCCTGAGTTTTGCCATTAACTCTTCATGCAGTTTAAGGTACAGCACATACCAGTTTCCACATCAGTGAATTGGAATGGCTGATATTTTATTTCCTCCTTAGAATATTTTGTGATCTTACAATTCAAAGTGTTAAACATAGCAAAACAAGATAATCCTACTAATAATGATAATATTTTTGTACTACAATGAGTTTTATTGTCGTGTTTTTTCTTTAACTGGTTAAAAACTACATACAGATACTGGCTCAGGACATTTCAGATAATCAGGATGATCATCCGTAAAGGAAATACTGGTATAGACTTAAAATAAAGATAGTATCAATAGACTACGAAGGCTAGATAATGTTGGAAATTAGGTATTATGTTAAATTCTAGGAATACATAAAATGAATGTTTCTGAGCTTGAAAGATGGTCAATAGAGAAGTGTCCTAAAGGTCAATATTGGGACCAGTGTTTTTTAATGTGTTACTAAGCCAGCAAAAGATGTAGACAGCAAGTTATTGAAAACTGATGGAAGGTTAAGTTATTTCAGCTAATAATAGCCTGCAGAGGGGTGTCAAATTCCCTAGCTATACTTAAAGTCATTGGAGATCTGGGCAGCATGATGGCAGATTAAATTAATCTTGGATAAGCAGGAAGTATTTTACATTGGCACGATACAAAAATCAAAGTCGCTGATGGTCTCTAAGCCCAGTAGCCAGCTACTCCAGTGGAGAAAGAGATGGAGGAGCCAGCATAAGCAGTTCAGCAGCTAGATGACAAGCACAGTTAAAATTACTTAGATCAGACATAGCATGAGGCAGATGTCTCCTGTAAACTTGAGTGTAAACAGGGCGTTTGGTATCTTAAACCAGGGAGAGAGAATAACCAAGAACATTTTATTTCATGTGTTTTGTACAGTATAATACACAGCTCACAAGTATTTCAACAAAGCTGGTTGCTCACCTTTAAGAAATATAGAACGGAAATTAAACTTAAAGTAAAGGGGAGGATTAGGGGCCTGGCTGGATTCATAGGTAATGAAGATTATTTACGCTGGAAGGGAGCTGCTTGAAATACGTGTAGGGAGACTTACAAGGAACATTTAAAATTTTGAAGGATTCAATGAAAAATAAATTACCTCCTCCTTAACATGAACAGCTGAGAGGCCAAAAGAAAGAGAAATGGAGAAAAAGATGACAAGAAGCAAGCACAAAGCTTGCAGTGCAGGGAAGAATTATGGAAATGCCGCTGAAGATAAGGCAATGAATGTGATTTGTTTCAAATAGGGACCAGACAAGTTGTTAACCAGTAACTACAGTGGCAGCTAGATAGTAATGGTAATTGAATCCTACATTTGGCAATGCCAGCTAAACCAACCAATTTACCATTTGGTGATCACCAATATTCAGTGGGCAAAAAGAAGTTAGGGTACTTTCTGTGCATTGTGATTTTATTTCCTCCCACAGGCTTCGTAAACTCTGCTCTTAACTAGTTTGACTGATTTGCTTTAAAGAATCCTAGCAAAAAACTTCCTTGCCTGCCCTGTCTGTGCCTATGGAAGTCAGACACATCTCTCAGCTACAAATGGTCTCTCGTATCCAGCCTACTTATTGCTTTCCACAGTAGCTGCCTGTCATCCTACGTTCAACTCATTAGTTACCTCCTTCTAGAGGGCTCAGTTCTTCTTCTTTGACGCAGCTGGGGTGTTATTTCATTCCAGAGGTTGCTCACAGAAATCAAGGGCACTCATCACAGAGTTCTTTAACATAAATAGGAAAGGCGAGAGTGAATATGACAAAATTATCATGGCTTTTCACCTAAAGAGACAAAAAAGTTGCTCTTGTACAAAAATACGCTAAAATCTGTCCACATCAGAAACACATAGGAGAATTTGCCTCACTGTTCCTTGTCTTTAGGATAGTTATGGCTAAGTCACTCCTGTAGTTGTGGGGGAGATCTGTAAATAAAGGATTCCTGCTCAGGAGACCATACACACCTAACAGAGAAACCAATAGCATAGCTGAGTTTAAGCTTCATTATTTTCTTCTGAATGGAGTTAGCCTACTGAATCACAGCCTTTTATATTAAGCATTTAACCTATTATCTGCCACTCTGTTATAAAACATATTCAGATACATGCTGGTAGAACAAGCTCCTTGAATCATCTAAGGAAAAGCTGCAATGACATTCTCTATTATGCTTCACAATAGGAGTTTCTCTTGTCTCATTTTGCTTTATTTAATTCCTCAAATCAGAAAGAGAAGGAAAAAGAAGATAAATTACTTTTTTTTTTTTTCCTCAGGTTTACTGAGCTTCAGAGAATGTCAGGTCTGGTCTCTCTTGCTTTCCTTAGGATTGCCCAGATGGCTCCTTTGAATTGGATGTGGCTAATTTTAGAGCAAGAAAAGGAATTAAAAAATAGAGGGTCTAAAGCAAGGTGACTTTTTCCTGCACGCTTTGATGTGTTAAAATTCTATGGCAACATTTTTCTCTCTCCCTTGTCTTGACTCTCTCTCACTCGTTTTTTTTTCCCCCACAGATATGCACGTGTGTTAACTTAAAAATAACGAAGCACAGAGATGTATCTGATGAACAGAGACTGCTCTGTGGCTGGTTCAGCTCTTAGCATGCAAAAAACACATTAGCTTTATTGGTTTTCTGTGGCCAAGCTAAGAAAAAGGTATGTTAAAACCACTGTAATATCATATTAAATTGGAGTAACGGGGCAACATGGGGTATGAATTTCAGGTTACCAAGGGGGCTGACTGTGGAAGTGAAAGAAAAAAATACATGGGGGATTTTCCTGTTATTAGAGCTGGGTGCGTTTTGTTTGTTTGTTTGTTAGATCAGTTGTGTCCCTGCTATATATATGCTAATTTATAAATACTGAAGCTTATGATGTATCCAAATGATCTGCCAATTCACATTGACTTCAGACACAGATAAATTTCCCAAATTCATACTTTGTAATTTTCCAAATAAATGGTATATTCCATTTTGGAATGTATTAAAAATTTTGTCCAAGCTGAAACTGAGATAGATGGACAAGCAGATACATTGACAGGTAGATAACTAGAGCTTTACAAGTAGCATGAAAATTATTAATTTGTTCTCATTTAATATATAAATATCTCAAAAAGAAAAGTAATTACTGTAATTTTGCTATGTAACAGCTTTCTTCTGTTTAACATAACACAAAGTGGTATATGCATAGAAAATAATGAAGTATTCTAAAAGTAAAAAGCTGCATAATTAAAGCGAAAGAGCTGAAACTACTGCAGACAAAGGATACAGATTCCAAGTGAGCTTGAGATGAATCTTTAACATCTTTGACCTTGTTAGTTTACTGCAGAATAGCTGGCAATGGTGCTTTGCAATTGCATGCACAAGGCTTTAGATAATTTATTGTTCAGTTTGTACAGTCCTTTGTAATAAAAAATTCACTCTTCAAAAGCAGGGTCTATTGTGTTGGATAGGCATAAGCCTAAGAGAAAAATGGGAGATTACACACATGACAGGAAAGTAAACCAGTTTTGCATTTGTCTGTCATGTCTGTCATCCAAAGAATAAGATCTTCACAACAAAATCTTATAAGATCTTCTAAATTTTTACAGTGTGAAATACTTAGCAGAGTTATTAAAGCAATAAATAAAGCAATGACTTCATAGCAAAACAATACTTAGATTGTGTCTGTTCCTGTAAACCTGGCTCATTTGGGAGCTCAGCGAAATTCAACAAGCAAAGAAAGGAGCTCAGGCAATGTCTCATATTACTGTGTTGAGTTTGTGCTATTAATTGGAATAAAACTTAATACTACCTGAAGTTTCTCTGTTCTATCTTCAGTACCTATATCTTTCAGTAATGTAAATTAATTTTCTGCAGTCCTTTTCATTCAAACAAAGGTACGTTACAATAGATGATCATTTTTTTCTGTTAGTCTGCCAGATAATGTACAAAAGTTCTGGTGGAGGATACTGCTGGAACTGATTGAGTCTTATTGGCTCCGGCCTTACTGGTGTAAAGGGGCAGCTGAAGCCTGGACTTAAAGCCAAATTGACCATCACTTTGCCATTGCCTTCAAGAATATAATTACTTTGCATTCCAATGTTCTTTCTTACCTGGAGATGGAAATAAGGGTCCATGTTTTTCTTGAGGTACTGTAGCAAAGTTCAGTGCAGTGGGTCTTCAAAGTCCTGATGATGCATATTTTAAAAAGCTTTTGACAAAGGTGTACTTCAGCACCATTTATCTGCGGAGTATTTTCCTTATACTGTGTTGAATGAATGATTCTTTTTAAGTAATAAGAGGGAGGCGGCAACGTACATTTTGCTATTAACAACTGTGACATTGGACAGGTAGATCAAGTGAAAGTCCAGCTCCCAGGGCTCTGATTTCAGTGGAAAAGACAAACCCTTTGCTTCTACTAGTTTCATTGGTGAATTCAGTAAATGCTGTCTTTGTCTGATTGTGTCTATATAAAAGACATACATCTTGGAATAAATATTTACATAGAAATATCATCTAGTTATGCGTCTAGACAGCAAGCTATTTTCAATAAACTGGAGCTGTGATGAGACTTGGGAGCATTAATATGCATAATATTACAGTGAGGCCCACTTACATGAATGACCTGAATTACGCATTTGTAATTCAATGTCCCAAGCTTTTTAATGTACTCTTGAGGATAATTGCAGCTGCAGTATAACTGATGTGAAATACCGTGAGTATAGAATTTTTCTTTTCCATTTTTTGCCTGGTTTTCTCCGTGAGAGTTTCTTTTTATTTCAGATGCTAGCTACAATTGCCCCAGACCTCCCCAGCGTACACCTATTGCAAACTGAATTTTCCCATCCCAGTTCTTACATTTAAAAGTCAGAAAAAATAACCTGAAGAAAGCTTCCTGTTGGGGAATGTGGTGGAAAAAATGTCAATAGATAGTGATTGTCACAGCAGGAGATAGTAAAGAATGCAAAAGCTAGCACAAAAGAGCCCAGCAGCTGAGCTGAGATGCAACAGTGTTTTGAGGAACGGAGCCAGATCCATATCCATCCCTTACACAGAGAAACCAAGGCTCCGGATTCAGCCAGCATCCTTGTAAGTACCAAAACAAGAGACAGATTCCTAAGGCACTCAGAAGTCCTCAGTTTCTATTTTTGTGTTGAGGAACAGGTTTTCCAAGGAGCAGGGTAGCATAGCTAGTATAACCTTTGGCACCTGGACTGAAGTGCAGCTGGGCAAATGATTGCCTTCACTTCTGCTCTCTTCCACCTCCACAGCCTACAGCCCTGAGGTAGTTCCGCCACCTGCAGATAACATCAGGGACATCTTGAGTGTTTGGACTAAATGATCTGATAGGTCCCTTCCAACCTAGGGAATTCTATGATTCTGTGATTGAAGCTTGCAGACCCAACAGGCCCTCAGAGCTTCTGACAATCCAGCTGCCAAAGACATCTGCAGAGCCCATTTAGAAAGTCTGGTCCTTCTATTCCTATCAATATGCTGTGACCGTGCTACGACAAGGTATTCCTTTGTCAAAATATTTTCTTCTTATACTAAATGCTATTCTTGCATTATTTTTCTACTGATAATGTATGTGTTTGAACGTGGGAGAGAATGATCAAGGAAACAGCTTTGGAAGAACAGATTTCATTGATACAGCTCAGACTTTGGACAGTACGCATTATTTGATGGCAGCTTTTCATCTGTTTGCCTTTCTATAAGAACGGATAGACTTGCATAGCTCTTTCAATCAGGGACAGTGTTCTGCTCCCATTTATGACAGTAAAATCCTCCGAAACTCAGTGGAACAGCACTGGCAAAAGACCTTGGACTTAGGCGATTTACTTTTATGAAGAAGAACCTGATGAAAGAGAGAATACAGAAAATACAGTCCAAAGGATTAAGAATGACAGCACTGCAGTATTACACATCAGTGACACCTGTAAGTTACACATCAGTCTTGTAGGTTATGGACTGGTGGCAGTCTGTGAGACATGGACATTGGAAAATGGTCCATGAGATGATCCCAGAGGAAAAATTAAAAAAACAAAGGCCACAGTCACACAAGTGAGCAAACAAACAAAACGTGAGGAAGTAAAAGGAATAAAAGAGCAAAGCTTAGCCTAGTTTGTATTTATTTGTAAATGAAACACATTATGTCAACACTACAGAAGGCGGTGCATGGATCTTCCTCAGACGGGGTAAGTGCCCATGGAACTTTTTTTTTAAAGGCTAAATGGCATTTTAACTAAAGGAAGTGATAAATATTATTACGCAACACATTGAGAAGAATCAGCAGCACCTATGTTATGGTTAAATCCATGATTATTACAGTTAAGGACAAAGATGTATAGCAATGGCTGACGTGGAAAAAGTATAAGGAGGCACATCAGGTATGTTAGCAGATCCAGGCTTCAACCTATTTCTGACAGGAGATTCTGCTTTAGAAACCAGGGACGAGATTGGCTGCCATTATTCACGCTGCTTCATTGAAAGACATGGAATTACACTGATTTACCTGTAGTGGTCTTGCCTCTTACTGTGGAAGTGACTACTGTGCTTTGGCTTGCAAGAATATGAAATGCTTCCATTCAAAAATGCAATTTTAGCCTCTCCTCCATTGTAGGATTTCAGTTCATTTTCAATGAAATATTTTTCATAGGGAAATACTAATTCTTGTTTGCCAGAAAAGGTCCATTCTGAAGAATTTAAAATTTTAAAACAAGTAGTGAAAACAAACTTGTCAAATTATGTGAGACTTTGTGAATTACATAGCTGAATATTCCTTTTTTTTAACATTTAAATGAATTCATTGTGAGAACGAGGCGGGGGAAAACAAGTTTGTCCTGATTTTTATTTCACAGACATATGTTGTATTTATCATAATTCAGGACAGCAAAACATCTTGAAAATTGCCTTGGAACAGAGAAAATAGCTATAACCAGATGCCTCTGAACTCAAAATTAATCCACTGTCTCCCACATCGCAAGTACACTATCTCCCACTCTTACATTGCCACATGAGGTTATTAACCATAGAGGAAATCATTGTATCAGGCCCTCCATTTTCTATCACTCCATTAATTGCTCCAAGTCAGCAGCTTAAGGGTTAAGAAAGAAGCTTTATCAGGGACTTTGTCAAAGGAGTTTTCGGAGAACTGTTAATTTGCAGCATGCTATTTAAAGAAAACGTCTGCTCATCAGAGGATAATCTCAGAAATCTGTGGGTTTGCAAAGTGGCAGGTACCCAGCTCTCCCTTGGCTGAAAACAGCAGAGAATTACTTTCATATCTACCTCCCACGTACAGGAGCTTTTGCCTGGGTTTTTCTGCTCAGTTCCTCATGACAAGGCATTTCAGGCCGCGCATTTGAACTTCAGTGGAAGTTTCTTTATACATTTAAAATGAGGGATGCTGAGCCTTTCCATAGCTACTGAAGCTAAGGCTTTCGGTAGAACTGAGACATGGGTACGTGTTGTCGAATATGATGAGGGATTGTTCTGGAGGCTTGTGCTCGCTATTTCCAGGCTCAAATGTTAGCGTTGCCATGCCATCTCTTCAGTCATTCCTGTTGTCCTTCTTTGAACATTTTCTGGCTTTGCTAAATACCATTTCCAGCCGAGAGGAACAGAAGTGAACAGTTTTTCAAGAGGTGGGTATAGAAGGGATTTAAGCTTCCAAGTTATTTTACAATCCAATAAATAAATAGTAAGGTAGATTAATGGTGATGCGTGAGCCAACATGCATCAGCATGGCTGTGATCACCGATCTGTGGCTGACACGCCAAAACTTATTAATGTCCTCAAATGGATGTCCTTGTCTGGTTCGGATGGCTCTTGGCAAGGAAAAAACCTGCAGACTAATTATGTCCATTACTTGCTCTCTCAGGCCTGCAGGTTACCCCTGATTAATTTTACCTTTGATATTTAGTACCAGTCTCTGCTCTCGACAAGTACCTGGAAAGGGCATTGTGTTTACTATACAAACATTTAACTAGGCATTTTTTAGGCATTCAAAAGCATAAAAGTTGTGTTTGCATTTCATTAACCTAATCAACTTGTTTAGTGACATCAGTATACTTTTATTCATCTATCCATCTTCTCTGGTTTTACCCAGATGTAAACCAAGGGTACGATTCAGCTGTTTTTAATGCCAGATCTCTGTACTTCTGGATCACAAAACGTATAGATAGAGGCAGTTCAAGCAGGGGCACATTTACACACTTTGCATGGGCACTGCCAGTTCAGCCAGACTATACAAGAGGACATTATCTCTTCATGTGTCACCTGCAGCTGCCTCATATTTCTGATTGCCATCCAGTTTTCCAGCCTTGGAAGCTGCACTGTTTCACCTGCGGTGTTTTGAACAGCTCTCCAGGAAGGAGAGATGGAGGGGAGCAGAGACCACCCTGTTCCCAAGGCCAGGCAGAGCCCCAGGAAACTTCCTCCTAAAAGCAGTTGTGCTTTGCACTTCTGTCACCATTTGCACCTCAGCCTTCTCCTTTTCATTTCCACAAAGGGCAATGCTTGTAGCAGAAGCAGCAAACACATGGACCTAGGCTTGTTCAAGCCCTACAAAGCTCTACAGAGATTACCTGCATGAGGAGTGAGCTTTCTTATCCTCTGCGAATCACGCTCGGCTGGAAGCAGCACATATGAAGATGGAGGACTGACCCATGTCTCTCTATTTCTTCTGTCGCAGTGTAACCAGCAGTAGCTTGCTTTTCCATACCAGGAAGGAGCGATTGCTGGGACTGTTCCCCTCTGCCTTGCTGGGAGCTTAATATTCCTTCTTAGCTGCTTGCACTGTGAGAGGAAAAATTATGAAGGATGTTAGTGGGAATTCTCATGAGGTGGTCCTTTGCAGTCACCCGTATCTCTGAGAAGCGTTCAGGATGAGCTCAGCTGAGGATGAGGACAGTGTGACTTTGAGGTCTGTCTGTCTCAGGCTTCATCTGCAATGTCCCTGTCTCTGTTGATTGAAAATTATTCCTGATCTACATGATGTCAGGGTGAGGTTGGCAACCCACAGGAAAAGCACTTCATGCAATGGCTACGTTTGCCTGCTTTGTATTTTTCCCTCAGTAAGCTCAGCTAGAATCTCTGCCTCCTAAAGCAGCAACAGACAGATCCGATCACTGAATTGAGGACAGATGAATAATAACTAATAATAAGCTCTGCAACACAGCAAGAGGCCTGAAAGTGGAAACCTCTACATCAGTGGAGCTGGAATGGAAAATTTCATTAATGAAAAATTGGTTCGGAATTTATGCTTGTCTGTGTGAGCAGCTGGGCTCGCTGGGAGCACGGGGGATGCAGCTACTTTATTAGTTAGACCTTTTTCTCTCCCCCCTTGTTTTAATTAAATGAAGACATTTGATACGAAAACCTTTTAACATCCCTCCCAGTCACCCGTAGGTACGGGCAGAAAGCTCATCCTGTGCTTAGTCTTGCTGGCAGTCAGTCAAGGGCTGGTTTTTGCTGCAGTCAGCAGCAACGTGTGTCATGAATTCAGGCAGACTTTTGTTCTGACGACTGTATTCACAGGCACAAGAAACTGCACAGAAATCAGAAGGCACCGGAATAAATTTGCTTCTTCCTGCCCCGCTTCTGCTCCCAGAGCTTGTGAATTCATTGGAGTAAATCAGCAAGGTATAAAATACTCAAAGACAAAGAACTCAAAATATACATCTATATATACATTTGCATATATGTATATAGGTACGTGTATATACATACATTGCAAACAAACACATGCATAATAATCAAAAAATGTGTGTAAACAGAGAGGATTTCTGATGGCATCTACTATCAAATACCTGTTTGACACACATGTTCTCTGAAAGTTTCTGCAGTTTTGACCCAATAGGGTTCTTGCACTTTCAGTTAATTCCAGTAAAATATGTCATTTTTGTTTGGTCGTAAATTTGAGGAAGACTTATGAGCTTGGCAGCTTTTTATTTCTACACAGTAAATTAACTGCTTGGTCTTCAATGCGGTTCTTTTTCTTTTACTGTACTTAGTTACAGACTCAAATGAGAGTGATTGGCCCAATTGTCTCTAGAACACAGAACTGGCATGTAGTAATTGTCTTCTTTTCAGTTTTTAAGTGTTTGTATGACATCTTAGCTCTGCCAGAAAACCTAATAGGAAATAACAGGCCCAACTGAGCTCTGTGTAGCTCCGCTGAATTTAAATTGAGCTACCTCAAGGAAAAATTAGGTTTTTAATTATGATTATTACTCTGTCTTATTATTTTCTCTTCATAATATCATGGTGATTTTAAAACATAATCAATAGACACTTGTCTGGAATCCTACCGAGTACAACACAAGCACAAGAGAGATAGGCACTCCATTTGTACAGCAAATATGCAGCTTAGCAGAGCACATAAATACACATAAAACCCATGGCATACATTTATATTCTGTTGCCTTCTTTGGGATTTAATGGGTATGTCTGGGTACTTTGCCTACTCAAGTCCTGATAGACTAAGCACTGTCAGCACGGTCAGTGACAATGAGGTATGGAAATGTCCTACTCCCCCTACAGAACTATGAGAGCTTCTGGTCTACTGTAACCCAGAAGAAGCACAACTGCTAGAAGAAGGATTCTACCATGATACTTGGTTCACTCAGAAACTGCGCTGAACACTTAGTCCATTTTTTTTCAAATGTGACGTTTTCAGATAAGCGTTATGTGCCTGGTACTCATCCAATGTACAGCAAAGCACCTTAAGAAGAGGAAAGTGAAACAAGAACATAGCAATCGTATTCTAGGCAAGTAATTGGGAACTCCACATAAAAATTTCAATCAGCATTATTCTATGCCAGTTTTATGAAAGTGTGGAGTCAGACCTCACGAATGTGGGATGTGATAATTCTATTCTGATCTCTGTGTGTATTCATATGATACTGGCATTAAATCATGCTAAGTTACAAAGCACCATCCATTCATGTTCTGAATTTGTCCAGCCCCCATCTGTGTCACTGGCATGATTCGTTACTTCTTCTGGACCAGAGCTTGGCAGAGGGAAGTACCTGCTTTTCATACAATAAATTCCATTTTCAAGCCACTTTTGTAACAGCTGGGAGTATTTTTCTGTAATCAAAACTTTCTATAGATAATAAACCAGTTGAGGAACTAGGCCATAGAAAGTTGGGTGGTTGTCTAATTATCACAGTTCATAGGCAGTCTAACAGAACCATGGGCAAGTGTCTTTTGTGAAAGTATTTCCTCAAACACGTTCCATAGGCTGGTGGTTGCATGTGAGATAACCCTTAGTGAATTTAATTGTTTGGATGCTTGGCACATTAAGAAAACAACTCCCTTTCTTCATTCTAGATGCATATGCTGGTAGTGGAGTTAGTAGCAGTGAAAAGATTCAGACATTTAGGAGCTTCTAGTGCAACTTTAATACTGCATTTGTAGGTTATCTGTGAATAATGTGAAATCTGAGACTACTTCAGCACTGATTCACAAATTAAAAATGGGAGTGTGTGCTAAATGCATCAGATGAAATATTCATAATGCATAATTCAAGTATTGGAAAGGCAATATTCCCAACAGTTTCAAAGGCTTGGTCGTATGTGTTTTGGTTTGCCTTCATCTCTTTTTTTTTTTTTCTCTTTGCTTTTTCTTTTTACATAACCCTGTTCTCATCACTAGATATATAAGAGCTTTCAGCTCTGAAGAAATAACAGTCACCCCCGCCCTACATATCAACAACCTTTGGTCAACAGATTGATTTAACATTTCATGGTATCCATACTCTCAATTTATGATTGCAGGGAAACTGAAACAGAATCCCTTTAAAATCCTCTGATGCAGTTTCTGTATAAAGAATCTTTTTTTTATTACTAGCACTCTCTTCTTTAGTGGGAAAATAATCATCATATTTCGTGGGCACTGATACATCCAATCCCCATATTCTCAGTGGGGCACTTCATATTCTTCCTCACAGTGTTAAGAGAAATGACTGCAAAAACCCAGTTGACAGCTCCATTATGTTTAGATCACTATAAACCAGTCTTCCAGTTTTCAAACATGCCAGAAACAGACATGAATATCCTGTTATTACTGTGCATGGTGGGAGCACTGAAAGTATGGAGATGTGGGTCAGCAAGGCTTGTGCACATGGAAAAACACTCCTTTGTGCTTCAAATGTAAGCATGCAGATCACCCCTAATTTCTCACGTAAAGTGATTTTTCCAATCATTGCCATAATTAAGAAGATGAGAAGAATTAAATCAGACCCAAATCTTCTGCCTAACAGAGGAGCCTGTGGAAGCTATAGAAGCAGCTGACTGCAAGCAGATTTGGGAGCAGTCTTCTGTTAAGTTTCAGCTTGCTCTCTAACGGTTACAAATAGGCTTGAAGTTCAATGTCCTTTCCAAAACGTGTTAGTGCTCATTGTTACAGCTGTGGCTGTGGTTCAAGGTATTATTTATGAACTTGTATTGTAGTCATGCTTCACCATATCCTGATCCAATGTGAAATTGAGCTGGGAAATATTTCCAAGGTAACAAGATCATTTTCCTAAAATCAACCACTTTCAAGTCTGCCTTTTAATTTTCAAGGACTTCTTCCCACAATTAAATAGATATTTCTCAGTGCATCATTTCCCTTGCCCTTCTCCTCAGCACTCGAAAAAAAAATCAACGAATTTTTTGATTGAAAAATGTCCATCTTCAGACAACAGAATGAAAACTACTTTGATTTTTGTGAGAACTTATGACTCATGATCCTGGTGTGCTCAACTGGAGAGATAGGGAGAAAGGAAAACATTGTTCACTGCCTCTCCCTGATTTTTCAACCAAACACTCCTTATACATTTGGGAAGTTCTCTCCAAGCAGCAAACCTCCAGAAATGTTCAGCCCCTGTCCATGTATTTGTCAGAAGGGGATAGTTCCCCAAACAGCTCTAAATTTCTTGCTTGCACTTTTACCAGTGGCTAGTCTAGTTAACATTCTTTCAGATTTTCTATATTACTGTATTTTAGTGCCTTGTAGAAATAGGAAGAGCAAGTGAATTTTGATCAGACATAGACATTACAGCAGTGACTGCAATCATTCTTTCTTTATCATTGCCACGTTTCTACCACTGACATAGGAAGTGTGGATGGGACAATCATCACATACTAGTTGGGGCTCAGATCATTGGTGTTTGGGGTCCATTAGAGCACGAGTCTGCAAGATCCCATAGTTAGGAGGAGAGACTGAAGACCCAGGGCCCCAGCAATGCCCAGGATTTTGGTGGAGCCCCAGTTAGCAGTGTTCATGTGGCACATCTCTTGACCCACAACAAGGCTGACGCACACGGCCCAGTGAAAGACAACCTGACCTCACCAGGTCTGGATCTGTGGCTCACTCATATGGGCTGCTGGTGCAGAGTGACCAAGTGTGAGCCTCAGCAGCCAGAAGTCACCACAGGAGCAGAACAGCCAGTGCTCTGCGCTACCCAAATCCACATCGTGGGAACTGCCGGCATCCCTCACCTGAAACACGGATGCTCATTACAGCAGGAGCCTGCCACATGTGTCCCTGGCTGGGCTACTTGGCAGTTCTGCAATGACAGCAGACAGATGGGCTGTATAATTGGCCCCAGGAGAAGGTTAATCCTCTCTGTTCAAACAGCTGGATGCACGGCACTGGTGCTGAACTCAGAACAAAGAGGAAAAAGAGCAAAGGATTTAATCTGCTCCGACACAGCAGCGTCCTTTTATGTTCAGAAGGCAACTTGTTGATGAAGAGAGGTACTGCAGTGACAACTCCTCACTCCCTTAATTTTACCTATAAGTTATGAATAATGTGTGATTTCAAGACATTAAAGAACAGTACTGCTAATCCAAGGAAGGCACATTTTTTTCCACAGAGTGCTGTCTGACCTCTTGTGCTAAATACTAGTAACTGAACACATATCCAATATACTATACATGATTTTAATACTTCTAACACCAGTAATACACATCAAATAATGCCTGCATGTACTAAGGTAACCCAAATTCTTCCTCCAGGTTAAACTCTGTTCACCAAAGACGACCACTTCTATCTTCTTTCCTCTAGTATACAGGATTGCAAATCTGTATCAGTCAGTTACAGATAAAAAAGTGACTTTCTTCTGAAGCATCACAGATGAGCATCAAAGTACTGATCATGATAGACCATTGGTGCCTAACAGGGAATGAAACAAAACATGGGCTTAATTGTAAAGGCTTGGGAGCCAACAGATTTGGCATTTCTACTGAGATGTATCAATTCTCACTCAACCTTTCATTTTCTGTGACTGTAAAAGGGATTTTGCTATCGACTTCCATGGCAACAGAACCAGGCTGCTGCTGTCTTTTGACTCAGTTTCCCAGACGATAAAATGGAAAGGCCTGTACCTCTTTCATGGGTGTATAAACGTACTAATGCTGGCACTGCATGCTGAGATCCGTGTATTCTGTTCCAGCGTGTTATTGAAACTGATTGATGCAGCTCATTACTGGGCTGTAGGCCAGACCAGCTTTTAAGTCCTTTCCATGGTAGCAAATTTTGCCTGTATAATAAACACAGCCACGCTCATAAGCAGATCTATCATAAATGCAGCACATCTGTGATCATAAAAGAACTTTATAGAGCAAAGCAGAAGGAGCAGTGAGGGGGGGGGTAGGACCCTTGTCACTGTTGGTGGTGAGCTCTGGTCAGTAGGGCACATGTCCTTGGTCCCATGCGAGGGCAGACCTCTGCATTTCTTTCCTTGCTATCAGACTGCTATTGTGTCTATCCCTGAAACATCTAAGCAGAAACATCTAAAGCAGGAACATATCCGCATGACTGTGCATGAAGGTGCACGTTTATCCATGGGCAGATTGCAAAGGGGCTTGAGGGGAACGCAAGCACTCAGATCACATTGTAATACAAATTCTCCATATGTGCTTTAGCTAATGATCATTTCTTCTTTGTTGGTGTTATTTACATATTCCACTCAGTTAAAAGAAAAGAAAGAAACCACAAATCCTTTCAAAATTTAAATAAGCTTGAAATAAACAAGGCCAAGATAAAAATCATATTCAACAATATTGGCAGAGATTCACGTGGGGTAAAAAGACTGTGTTGGTTCACCCTGTCTCACTTTCCAAAACATTTTTATTACTGCATTACTTTTCCCATTTTCTCTCTCTTCACTCTTGCATAATGTAGTTTAAAGAGTGGAATCTAGTTTATTTCAGCCCTAGGGCCCCACCCTGTCATGTTTCATTACATCAGGTTTTATAATCATCATATATATTTTTCACCCTAATCTTACACAAACTGTTCTCTCTTGCTATTTACATTTTAATATACACTTTGGCTTCTGCAAGTTTCTTTCAACTTTCTATTGCCTGTATTTATGTAGGACCTCCAAATATTGCTGCTCTGACATCAGAAAATTCAGTGGCACAGGTACGTAATTATGACCTTGTCCCAGAGCTGACACAATACGGAAATCTGACCTTCGCTTATGCTGCCACAGCGGGGCTCTCTGATGACGGAGCTTTAGCGGTTCTCTGCACAAGGAATAGCTGAGTTTTTCTACTCCTATGTGACCCAGAGCTCGGCTATAAAAAATGTGCCATCTGCTGAAAGGTCATGCTCTGATTTAACATCCCTGAGGACTACTTTTTCCATTCAAGCTATGCCCACATTGCTAAAGGCATCTGTCTCAGGGAACTGTCCTGAGCAGCCAGGCATAGTACCATATCCAGACTGCTCAGACCCATATCCAGGCTCATATCCAGACTGCACAGCACTGCCAGCTTCTGGAAAAACCTGAATTTTTTTTTTTATCACCTACAGTGATCCCCAGATATTCAGGGGTCCTCTATAAGCACCCTTGGGATAATTGCAATATGCACGTGTGATTTATCAGTCCAAAGTGCCCAAAACATCATGCCACACCAAATGTGGTTTTTTTATACCATCATATGTCAAGCATGTGTGATGCGGGGCATGGCATAAGTGGGAGCACGGGAAATGGGGGGTACAAGGCCTGCCGAGGTTACCTTTTTACATTCAAAAGAAATTAGGTTTCTATATATGTAGTAGAACTAATAAGACTTACTAAAGGTGAACCAATTTAAATGTTTTTAAGTATATAACTCAGTGCAGAAGGCTGAAATTTTACTCTAAAATTTGAATGCGACAGAGAATATGTAAGTTAGCAAGTTTTCAGAGGAATTCACAAGTCTGGCCAAAGTTCATATTTTTCATCTGTGGGCCCAGCATGCCTGACTAAAATTAGGACTGATTTTTCTTCACCTCTGAAATAACAAGACATCTGTCATTAAAGTAAAAATTTAAAGCCTTACCGAAGAAGAGTGATGACTCCACACTTGCAGCAAAAATTTATTTTAAAATCATGGCATGAACTACTATCTTGATTTTGTAGGGAAAGATGGAACTCATCAAAACAAAGTTGGTAATCAATTTAGTCTTTTGCAAGGAAAAGAAAGAACAGAATGAAGGAAATGCAAATAAAAAGCACAACCACTTAGCACTGATTGTACTGGTAAGACTTTTCTCCGTGATGCTTCGTACCTGTCAGCACCCTCTTTAAGCGTAAAACATAAGAAGAGTAATGTATTTTTTAAATGCTTAAACTACATTTTATTTTATCTTTCTGTGGAGGTGCAAAGTTAGCTGGCAATTACTCTCTACCCACAGCTTGCGGGATTCATGCCAAAACCCTCCTCCACATAGGGAGGTATTTCAGCTGCTTTTACTGAAATCAGCACATTTCCTTTAAAGCTGCTGTGGCCTTTAATAGAGATATCTCCTTTTTGTATTTTGTTTTTGTTAAGCTGACACAAAGGGCAGAAGTTCAGATCACTGTATGAGAAACTTCCCAGTTTTCCTGAGATAGTTTTGTAGTCATCACTTTTTCTCAGTACGTGTGTGCAGCATTATACATCCATCAATCTATTCATATCATTCTTTGAGCTCTCTATCCATCCATACCATACACTTCTAATATCTACGTTCACCCATTTACTCATGTAAAGAGTCATTCCTCATAAGAAATCAAAGTGCCTTCCAATGATAAAAGTTTTGACAGTATTTCCTTTCTTATATTCACTGCCACAGAAACCTGTGAATATTGGGGCAATCTGACTGAGGTCTATGGGCTAAGATTTCATGAGCTAAGTAACACAAAGCCTGAGGGATACTGCGCAGTCTGAGAATCAGTTTCAGGCTGATCTCGCCTCTCTCTCTTTCCATCAGGCCTCCTCAGTGATATTAAAAGCTTTCCTAATATTAGTTTTCTAAGTAAGTGAGGTGCCACAGGGCTAGTAGAGAGTTGTTGATGGGAAAAAGGATGGAAATTAAGACACAGGACACACAGCTAGGCAGTGTACAAATCTCTGCTTAAAGACAGCTAGGATTCAAGGGCAATCACTGTTGCAAAGAAATGTACTGGTGACGGGCAGCTACCTAATGTCAAACACAGAAAGGCTGTGGGAAAGAAATCTCTTTAGTGAAGCGCCCTTAGAGCATGAGGACCAACGCAGCAGTATGGAGCTAACCAATGCCAATGAAGGACCTGAAAGGAAAACAGTGCAGTGAGCACTCACAGATGCAGTATCTAAACCTAAAAGCAGCTAAAATCTTGATGCTGCTCCAGAAACACACTTTTGTGAACGTATTGAAGAATCACTTCCCTTAAGCTGAATAAATCTGTTCTTAGATCAAAACTAAACAATATAACCCCTAGAACTACTCTTTATCACTCTCTGTTGTACTGTCCGTTGTCTACCTAGCAGGTTCTCCAGCCCTCCCCTTCAACATATTTAAAGAAATTATATACATATATTCATAAAATCCAGTTTTCAATCATGTGGTGAGAGGGAAGATACTTAAAATGCAAAGTCAGAAGTGGTTCATATTTTCTGCAGAAGTAATACAAGACACAAATTTATCTCTAGTTTTCAGTCATAAGTCAACCCCATGATACAACACAGTGAACTGTATCACTACAGCTGAACATCTGTACCACTGGAAAGAACTTGAAATACAAACCTGGATCTCAAATCCAAATCTAGATACAGGTGTGTAACCTGCACCTCTCTTGTTTTCTTACTGACCAAGAAGCAAGAACGAGTCAACTGATAAGGATAAACAAAAGTTGTGGTCCAACACAGAAATTCTTCTTTCCTCTTTTTGTATCTTCATATCTTGAGTACACCTATCATTATCTCCTACTGCACTTTTCATAGTAAATCATACCTATTGCTTCTCAGGGGCATCCATCCAGGATTTCCTCCTGAGCCCTCTTCTTTACAGCTGATGTCTCCCCCTCAGGTCCATGCTCTTACAGCATGGATTTTCTTCACATAAGTATGATTTCTGGTGCGATTTCCTCTCTGAAGTCATTTCCTCTGACTTCACTTCCTCTGACTGGGGAGGGGCTTTTTGCAAGGGCATGTAGTGATAGGACAAGGGGCAGTGGTTTTAAAATAGAAGTTCTTTACAATGAGGGTGGTGAGACACTGGAACAGGTTGCCCAGAGAGGTGGTGGAGGCCCCATCCCTGGAGACATTCAAGGCCAGGCTTGATGAGGCTCTGAGCAATCTGATCTAGTTGAAGGTGTCCCTGCTTACTGCAGGGGGTTGGACTAGATGACCTTTAAAGGTCCCTTCCAACCCAACACATTCTTTGACCTTGTTGTTCAGGAATGAAGGACCACCAAAATGTTCAGCTAATTTTTCGTATTTCTGGAAACAACAGGCATGTCTGTGAATGAAAATAATTACGGGAGATTGATTGCCCAAGAGGGAAAAATGCATTTTCTGAACAGCGATGTTGACAGTAATATGAATGTGCAAGGGAAGAAATCAAGTCAGTGGAAGCTGATACTTGAGCGTGCAATTGAATACAGGGGCAAAGGTGTTTACTCTATTGCCTGAGATTGTTATTCAAATTACTTTATCTCTCCTTCTCTCCAAGTTTATGCTTATCAAGAGGAGGAGCAGTATGTCATGTTGACATCTGCTGAGAGAATAGTCACATATTCCTCCAAGGAAGGATTTTGTTGTAGTGGTTCTGCTATTTATCATTTCTCAGACTGGACAATTTTTTCAATAGCATAGTCTCTCTTAGAAGAGTAGGGCCCATTTCCTTCTGTTTATAAATTCATGTGCTCTGTAGTCAGAAAGGACCACTATGATCCTCTAGTTCGAAAGCTTTCACACAGAGGCCATGGCATTTTTTTCCTAGAGACTGGACTAACGGGAGTCCAAAACTGAAGTTTTGCCTGAAAGACTCTATGTAATGGCAAATCTATCACCTCCTCAATGGAAATTCTTCCAATGTTTAATTAACCTTGGTGTTCAAAAGTGTGTTTTATTTCAAGCTTGAATTTGTCTGACTTCCAGCAAATTGGATTTCATTATATCTCTGTCTGCAAGACTGAAAATCTTCTCATTATCATAGCTTTCCATGTCTAAGGCCCTCCACAAAATAATCAGGTAATCCTTCAATCTTCTCTTTGATAAACTGAATAGATTAAACTTCTTGAAATTCACATGGGAAGACTTTTTCCAGTCCTATTTTTTTTTTTTGGCTCTTCTTTAAATGTAAAGGTTGTGTAGCTAAAAGTGATTTTAAGGGGCTGGCAAACACTGGGTATTCTTTTCCTAGAAAATAGTAAACTTAACACAGGGTGCACTGACAATTTCAAGAGTCCAGCTTAAGCACCCTTAGGTGCTAGTATCAGAAGCCATAAGTAGAAGCGGCTGGGAAGAGAAACCTCCAGCTGACAGATGCTAGTTGTGGCAGGATTTGCTTGCCTAAACATGGGTGTGTAGTCCTGTTCAGATTGGTGGTAAACACACCACATGGCCCCAGCTGCTCTTCTGGAAAACTTGGAGCTTCTCATACTCTGTCATATCTACCAGTCCCAGGCTGCTGAATCCAGTTCCTTAGGATTCCTAAAATGGCACCTGATTTTTTAATTTTATTTTCAATGAATTGAATCTCACCTTCTGTGTCATGTCAGAGTAATTCAGAGAAGTTACGAAATTTAACAGTATTCTCAGAATTTTGTGATTCTGCAGGCTCTATACTGCTAGTGAATTTTACCAGGAAGATATAACAGAACAACCAACTAAAAGGAGTAGGGTTGCACTCATAAATTATCTTACTAGTAAAGATTTTGCTTGCTGATAATCTCTATTAACTATTGCATTTTCAGCTCAGCTAGTTTTCATCCACTTAACATGTGCCTTGTTCATTCCATTATTCTTTTTTCCCCCACAGGATGCCAAGCGGTACTAAATCAAATTCCTTGGAGAAATCCACCATTTCAAAAAAGTTGTTTTCATTAACCTGACTTGTACTCTTGCGAAAAAAGAGTAAAGGTTTGTTTGACAAGGCCTGCTTTCCATAAAACTAAGTTGCCTGATATTATTTATATTTTTTGCTTTCTAATACCTCAATAATAAAGTCCCAAATTAATTGTTCCATTACCTTATCCATCACTGAATCAGCCTAAGTGGTCTACTGTTTACTGGCATATCTTCTTTTCCTCTTTTAACATATATAAAGTATACTAATGGCAGCCCTCCAGCAATTTAGATTATTTTTTTCAAGAGATATTAGATATTAACATAAGCTGTTTACAAAACTCTATAGTTTATTTACTACTCTTGCGGAAATGATCTTAACCTGTTGATCTTAAAATGTTTATTTTCAAACACATGCTGTTTAATACTCGCCTTTTTCGTGGATGATGAGCCTTATTGTCTATCTCCATTATTGCATAAGCCAGGTAAGACTCCCTGCTTCAATCTAGACCTTCCCAGGCAAGAATAAAAATCAGCACTGAGAAAACAGTTTATGCATGTGCACGTTGCAATTCTGAAGCTTCTCAGGGGCAGCCAGGGAGCATTCTTGGGGTTTTCTCTGTTGTCTTTCAAATCATCACTGCTTTTGAAAACACTTTCACAAGAGTAACAGTATCATGAGCAAGCACAGTGCACCGACATGTGTGGTGCTGCCTTATACCTAAGGCACAGGACTATGAATTTAAAATTCTGGATTCCATCCATATCTCTCTGACTAGCATGGAAAATATCATTGCCTCAGTTCATTTTAACTCCTTGTGGTCATTTCCTCTCTTATTTTTTTTCTGTCTGCGTATTCAAACTATAAACTCCTTGGGACAAGGCTTGTCTCGTGTAATCAGTAATACCTACTGAGCTCCTATTAAAATTAGGACCCTAATGTGGTACCTCCACACAAATAATTGATAATACCAGTGACTGACTGATAAACCAGGCTGACCATAACTCAGATGAACTCTCTTAGATCCTTACATCTTTCATCTCAGCAGAGAGCTCTCAAAACACCACAGCCAGTTGGTTACAGAGAACACGCATCTAAGCTGCTTGTTTGAAATTCTAATTAGAATGTAAAGCAGATGTGATCCTGCTACTTATTGTTTCTGGGCAATGATTTCTGCCTCCCAACAGTAACCTGAATACAACATGTTTTACAAAGCCCAACCACATCTGTAATTAATTATTTTAAAGTTTTTCTTCCCCTCTTTCTTGTGTCATCTCATGTATAGCTTTTTTTCTTTCCTTTTTTCCTGCATAAGTGGACAACTGAATGTATTACTTTATATATAAATTATATATATAAGAAATAAAAATGGTATACACAAATCTATAGTTAACAACTCAAGCTACCACAAATCCTTCTTTCCCAACATCCTCGCTGCACTTTTCCCTTTTTCCTATACTGCCCCTAAGTGCTGGAACATGCATTTCACCCAGGATATTTCTAAGGAGCCTCTGCACCCAAACACATGGCACAGCAACAAGGCTTTATTTATAAAGGACTGTGTAGGCAGCAAAACTGTTATGCACATGTGAAAATCAAAGAATGCAGATATGAATATGCGTATAGGACGAGTGTGAAAGCCCAATCTGGAGATGACAGGAGAGGCACCATATAGCCACGGACTGATTTGTCAGAACATGTACAATAGGCTAGTTAGTGTGCTGCAAAGGGGACTTTAGTCCTTGAACCCTTTAAAAGAAGCGGGACTCAAAGTTAGCATGAACTCTTCAGGAGGTAGAGCTAACCTCCTCCCATGTCTTCAAATGCTTTTCTTCTCAATCGTCTCTCTTCTAGCCCTTTGGCTTCAGCTGTATTTGCTTCAACTCACAGCTTTGATGGACCCAGCAGGCCACATGCAAAGGTGATGTTTTAAGTACAGAGGATGTGAGCAGCACACTGGGAAGCTGTTATGAGTCTAAGAACTGATCTGTACAACCTTACTCATTTTGAAGAGCTACTGACATCAATGTGATTGCTTGCATGGTCCAAATATCCACCAACATTATGGCTGCACATTCCAGGCCAGGACAGAGACATCATTCTGCCCTCTAAATCCATGTTGAGAATTGCTTTGATATAAAATAGTCATATTCAGTAAAAATGTTTGTCCTGATAAATAAAACTGTCAGACTCTATATCGCCACAGTATCAAGCCAGCCCAGTCACTTCTGTGGGTTCACCCCGTATTTGATTCTTAAGACCATTGATTATACCAAAATTAAGCTTCTTGTACCTTGCTAGTGTACTTCAATCTTTACATGTAACATATGTAATCCTACACCTCTGTACAAAGTCTCTCTAGAATATTAATTTCTAGCCATTGCAAACACACTGCTAGAGCTGCAATGTGAATGAAGATCAGTGAGCTACAAGTACCAAAACTGATCAAATGTATTTTGATGACAGAACAATTTACTATAAACTGGGGTGGGTTTTTTTTTCAAAAGCATTTTAAAAAAATATGAGTTATCAACAGATTCAAGACAAAATTCAGAAGTCATAACTATGGTGAAAATAATAGTGTTTGGTGCTCAATTTGTGAAGTATCGACAGCAAGTTATTAGAGAATTCCAAAAACAAAGGTCAAAAAACCTGGCAGAAGATAAGACGCTACATGGATGGATAAAACCCAAAACAGTGGCATGTTGATAAGAATGGTTGAAACAAGAGCAAAAAGGAAAAGAAAGGTCCCTCCACTAAAAGTGTGATATAATATTGATATGGAGTGTCCTGATGGACATTCAAGGCTCTCCTTGTATGGTGCTTGGAACAAACAGAATTAAATATTACAGGTTACCAAAAAAGCCAAATACACTGTCTGGCTTAGGAAATTCCTATGCTTGAAAAGTTGCAGAACTTAAAACGTAGATTGGATGGGGCAAGATTGGGGTATTGAGCAAGACAGGGTATGGTGGGAGGTAAAAGGAAGATAAGACTATATCCTGGCTTCAGAGTACATCTAGCCCAGTCTTCTGTCTTCGACAGAGGTCACTAGTGGGAGTCTAGGAAAAGTGAGAGCAGGACGAGCAACTATGATACTTTCTACTCTAATACTTGTCCATGGATTTCTTGGGCATTTTGTGATTTGTTTATTTTTGTTTGTTTAGCAACCACCAATGAACATCTACACCAAGTTCCACTCCCATCTTCCATTGACTCCATGTAAATTCCTTGTACCTGAAATATTCTTTGGCAAGGAGTCCCACAGGTCTGTTGCACGGAGAGACTCTGATCATGGAGAAGCACCTACTCCTGGCATTGCACCAGTAGTATCCCCCTGTCACATGTCTTCAGAGCACCATTTGTCAAGGAAGAGGTGGTAAACCTAAAAAAATGAAGATTAAAGTCTTCCAGAGTCACGCAGAAATTCTTAAGAGTAGCATTAGATCTCTTGTAAAAGATGCAGATTGATTGCGATGAGAGTACATGGCATGTCACAAATGTGCACCTATATCTACCTCACTTAACAGCACGCAGCAGTAGCAGTGCTAACAATCCCAATAACTTCATGCTTTTGGAGACTAACACAGCTTTATTCTTCACTTTCCTTTGACATTTGAAAAATTCAGCTAGCTATAAGGCCTGAAGGAAATTACTTTGCAATTGGACTGTGGCATCTCTACCTGGTCTGTGGTTATCACAACCAAAAATGGCTGTCAGCAAACTAATTTTTCCCCTGCTCAGTGAATTGCTCTGCCCCATTTCTAAGGTCAGTGATCTCAGCCAGGTGAAGGCTAATTGCTAACCACCCGAGATAAGACACACACCATAACAACCCAGTATATCTCAAACGGGAAAAGAAAGAGAGAGAACCCAGTTAGCATAAAATCATCAAATCTACGAATCCTCCATATCTACAAAATACCCAGTTGATTCACTTTCACGACCCTGCCTTAGATAGCGGAGTCTTAGACAAGTGAAATATTGTGCAGCCATAACACAGCACAAATGACCGCATGACTTTTTACCTGAACTTGATAATTTTAGTTAGATGGCAACCAAATTCAGAGAGTTCTGGCAATACCAGCACAGTCTGAAGGCACAACAAGAAATTTTCGGTTAGTTCCTTGCAAATGGTCTCAGTGGGCATCATGACCATACAAAGATTCCAATTTATTCCAGCTACAACAATATTATCCTAAAACACTGTTTTCTGCAGCAGTTTGACTTCCACTAACCTCTTCCTAATACCAGTGGTTTGGCATCATTTAGCAAACGCAAAATCACATATAGCAATTGTATTTCTCCCATCAAGAAATTCAAATGTGTTTTCATACTTGATATTAATCAATAATAACAGAAGATGTTGACCATTTATGGATGAGGCAAAGGAGCAAATAAATAATTAAACCAAGGTTAAAAAAACCAAACAAACAGCCAAACTAAGTCAAGACTGATATGAAACCTCATCTGTACAGTGACTGGAGCACACATACTCAGACTCTACAACTTAGCAGGATCTGTGGGTATCAGAGCACGTGATATCCATGGGCACAATGAGATATGAATATCAGAAAAGCACAAGATGTGGATGGTAATTTCTCCTTGACTCCTTAAACAAAATGCAATAGTTATCTTAGTCTGTTCAAATTAGCCCTGCAATGAGAACATGTTCTCCAATAATACAGACCAAGCGCTATATCCATAATGTTTTTTAAATCTGGTATGGTGACCAGGACTGTAAGATGATGATTACAGTGATATCCATCCAAAGGTTGTGTATCAATAAAAACCACCAGAATATTAGAATCTTCCTCTATATGAAGGGTAGAGGATAATGCTAATTATCCATAAAACAGACTCAAAACTCAGTCATGATGGTGTGAAAATGAAATGACATCACTAAAATAAATTGCTGTTCATGAGATTATCTGGCCGATAAGTTATGGGGATCCAGAGCAAAGCCCAAGTAGATTGGAGAAATAAATAGCTGTGCTGTACCAAGCACTGATGTTGCAGCAGCCCTGGAAACATTTTTCATTTAACAGCACGTTGTAGTGACCCACACCAAACCAGCCCCAGCAGGCCCAGTGCCTTGGGTTTGAGATCATCTTCTGTCTCACTGTCAGTTTTTCCACAAGTTTGATTAGAACAAAACTTGCAGGGATCTCTCTTACTTCATGTGTTGCCAGTACTCAGGTTAAACCTACTTGTTGGCCATTGTTGTGCTGACTCAATAAGCTCTCAACCTTTCCCTTCAAGAAAACCTCAACCACAAAAGCATGAGCAGGGAACTCCAGGGTACCACCTTGAAGTGGCTACAAATGACTTGTTCATCTATTTGTGTAGCAGCTTGAGCGCTCTTGAATCCCATTGAGATGGTTAAAGGACTCAGCACCTCAGAACAACCATCTTATGTGCATTACAGGCTGGGCACACAAGGACCAAATGCAGAACTGGGCATATGCTGAGGTCTCGCGGTGATCCTGCAACAGGGAAGAGTAACCAAGCCTCAGCTCTGTCTATTTAGTATACAAAAAAAAATAAAATATATAAATACTGTAAGCAAAACTAATAGCTACCTCTGAGTATGTTGCCTTAGATTTTTTTCCTCCCAGCTTTCCCAGGCATTCAGAAGGGTAATATTTAAAGTTGTGAAACTTTCTAAGCTTTGCAGAGCTCTCTGAGAACCTCAACGGAAAAAGTGCTACACTTAGCAGAGGACAATTTATGCTTGTTGCCTGTACCGCTGGAGGAAGATTAAGTAAGGCATCTCACAAGCATGAGGCTGTTCAGAAGTTAATACAGGAGGAACATTCCAAAAGTGTTGCTCATAGACTCTGAGTCCCATCCTCCTATCGCTTACATCACTGCCAGTGCAGAATAACTCGGATGGCCTGACAGGAATGGAAGTGTAAGTCGAAAACAATTTTCTCCCTGAACAAGTCAAAATACCAGCTCTGTCTTCAAACATCCCCAGCCCCGATGATTTTACTGACTATAATTGGATGAAAAGAGAGCAATATTGTCATGTGAAGCCTGACTTGATGCTCACTAAAAGAATCCTCTTCCCGGGATGCCCCAACAGCTCCCAGCAGGCTGCGGCTCCGCCAGGAGCTGTGCAGGAGACAATCCCTGCAGCAGCTTGGGGTTTGGTGGCTTGCTTTTCGTGTCTTTATTAACACAGCGCCATTCATTAAACCTCTCTAAGATGCAAACAAATAGATTATTCTTATTACATCAATTATACACTTCCTAATGAAGCCAGAGAGACTGTAGCTGCCAGAAAGCCCTTTCTTTCCAAAGACTGTGCAACAGGTTTGTTTCAGAGTTTCTTTCTTTGATATTATTTCTTTATGAGAGTTTTCCATTCTGTATTAGTACTGACACCTGGCTAGCTGATTGCTAGGACAGAAGTTATTTTAATTCGTATTACTGTAGAGTTTCTGGTCCCTTCCAGTTGAGAACATCCATGTTTATCCATATTTTTGCTTCCTGGAGCTAGTCCTGCAAAACTGATGTATCTCGATAAACCTGTTTTCTGCGATAGCCTCACTGACTTCAGTATTATTACACGAGGAATGTAATCTTATTCATGTGCTCAAGCCGTATAAAAAGAATTACCCAAGTTACAGCGCTACAGCATGCTTTATTCTTACATTGCTGCTCAGGCAATAAGAAGGGATGAGGAGGGCATCCAGACATCACGTTGTGTGTTTCCCTGCTTTTCTTGCCTTTAGCACAATACAACTACATAAAGGTGATCTGAATTGGTACCCGGTATTTAGGAAAGTTGTGGGATTGTTTAGCAAACATGCCATCTCAGGAGCCAGGCAGGTAGTGGAGGCAGGATGAGGGTACTAAGCAGATAGAAGAGTTTGGTTTACTCCACACATAGGGCACCTGCCTATATGGAAGAAGAGAAGAAAATACTCTGCATCCTCCAAATGATGGTAAACATTGCCTGTTTCACTCCCAGTGCAACCAGGAACCTCAGGAAGAACAATTTGTTGTCCAAGACATATTCACATCTCTAAGCCGTAATGACTCCCAGCGTCCCTATGGGAAGTGCTTCTGCGCGCAACCCCTTGCCATGGAGGACGGACCACACACAAAGAGCACCTCACAGCCCACGGCTACAAACGGTGTGTGCCTCCTTCAAAATGCCATCCTCCTCTCCCAAGCAGTGTGAACTGAAGGCTTAGTCAAGCTTGAGGTCCTTTGAAAATCTAATTTTAAACTACAAACATTTCAAATCATTCCATTTTCACAGCTCCAACTGACTTTTCATAATACATAATAAGAAGTTATTCTTCTTACTTGTTGGCCTCTAAATTAGTTAGAGGAGTGTTTGGCGCTCTCAGCATTTGGAACCCAATTTCTCTTTACCAGAAAAGTGAAGCTGTTCTACTTTAGCAAGAGATGCTCTGTAATTTTTCATTATCTAACTATTAGACAGTGACTCTAATTTTCTCCATATTTTCTGTCTTCTTTTGATTAATCCTGACATCTCCATTAAATTTTATGGAATCATTCACTTAATGACATATTGCTTCCACTTTGTCTTTCTTCTTTCTACATCTGCCTTTCACTCTAGGACAAACTCTTCTGACACAGCAGGATCAAAAGACCTGCAGGTAACACCAAAAAAAAAAGTTTGAATCTCAGTGACTCAATAAGCTTTGCAAGGCTCAAGACAAAGCACATATGAACTTAAATCTCTGTTTTCAAGCAAAGCATTCAATCACTTTATTCCTTTGTTTTGCTACTGATCCTAAATAACACTAAATCCTCCGAGTTACAATGTTCCAAGAAACAAAAGGGTGTTTTTTATTATTTTCTCCAGTATCAATGTGACTTTGCAAGATTGTGAAAAGACTGCCGGTCTGCCCCAAGCAGCGCATAACTGGGGCAAAAAAACAAAATCGGATGATTGCTCAGTATCCTTATCATTTTTGTTGTTTTCCTCAAAATCATACACTTTGACAATTCGGCTGGAAGGACTGACATGGAACTGCTTATTTCTGAAATATTTCATTTTGGTTTAAACCTGAAGCACTACACTCAGCTAAAATGTCCCATTTTTGCATTCTCCAGCCTGCTTGAAAAACCATTTATTTATTTGTTTTTAAAATAAAATTAACTGTTGAAATGCATAATGTTATAAAGCTATAATATACATTATTACAAATATGCATTAATCAAGAATATTCTAACAATCCTATTTTAAATATAGGTGTTATACATTTGTTGGAGATCCTCAGCATTCATATACTTTTTCCACTGTCGTGTCAGGATCTGCTGGCAATGCCAGGTCAATGCTAAGCATTAGGGAGGGGTCTCTTCTACACAGAAACCTCATCTTACCAAATCCTGAGTTATCTTACAGACTTTGTAGAGGGATAGCATGTTATTTACGAATTACCGCACCCAAAGGGGACAACACCTTGCTCTTCATAAGTCACCTTGAAATGCCCTTAATACAACTCACATTTAGGCAAAAAAAAAAAAAGAAAAGAAAAAAAAAGTAGATGAAGTTTGTAAACACATGCTTCATTTTATAACCCAAATCCACTACGGGCTTCCACTCATATGAAATTCCCTCCTTTGTCCCTGAATGTCTTTGATGTGAAACTTAACAGGGGAGTACTTTATATGACAGTTACACCGACCCTTTAGATCGCCACTGGTCCAGACTTTTTCTGAAAAGGAGGACATGACTGCTGCCTACCTGATCCAACCTCCTCCCTTCATCCAGCCACATGGAAAACCATGCCGAGTAATGGATTCAGGTGAAATCAAACCTGTAAATGAAAAACAGAGGTAAGTGGAGCTGTTCCTCACTCTGTGGGGCTGCACAATGCTGAATGAGGCGCAAGAGAAAACGTGACAATGACATCCAGCACTGGCAACAGGGATGAGGATGAGCCTGCCGTTTTCGGAGCTGCAGATTAACACGGTCATGCAACTACTGCTTTAGCTTCCTTCCAGACAACTACTGACTATCCTGGGTTCATGTAGGGTACCAACAAATGGTTAGCGCTTGAGAGGTTATTTTTATTTCCACCTGCTGGAAATGATATATAAATCTTAGAGTGAAGCCTCTCTCATGCTCTGAATTCACAAAGGTATGTCGTTCATTTACAGTTCTTACAGACATACAACTGATGGTTTTCACCACATTCATGGCAGACAATGTTAATGTTAAAATGAAAAATATTGTTGGAAACTGAAAAGTCATAGCATCCTTTCTAAATTGTTGAAACAAAACATGTTGGCATTTGCAAGGGAAAATAATTCAGTTGTGAAAAGGACTAAGGGAAATGCTCTTGTCATTTTTGGAATGGACTCTTCCTCTTTAAATTTTTTAATGATGCTTGAATCTTCCAGCTAGAGCCAAATGCATGTGTAGTTTCAACCTCTCTGAATGAATGTTGCCAAGTTCCTACTTATCAAAAAAAAAAAAGTTTGAAAGTATGTCCAGTTTTCCTAGCTACCTCAATCTACAAAGCTAATATCTCGTCTATTTGTCTGACACAGCAGCAGGTAAGAGGTGGGATATGAAATACCCCACGCTGCTTGACACTGTTCAGTCCCAGAAAATTGCTGTTACCTCGATAGAAGCTTTTGTCCAGCTTTCTCCAAGCTGCTCAGGGAATGCTTAAGGCTCATAGTAACACTGTAAGGTAAGTAAATACTACTGTTATTTTTAAATGAAGTAAGCCAAGACAAAAAAACAAGGAAAAGTGCTGCCTAATGTTAAAAAAAACAAACAAGCAAACAAACAAAAAAAACAACAAAAAAACCCCACGCACAAACTAACCACATATGTGAGAGCCAGGAGCACAAATTAAGAAGTCGGACTCATGATCTTCAGGTACTAACACCAGAAGAAGCTGGCAGTCTACGTGAAAATCCTGGCGCTCATTAGGTTAATCACCTGTAGAAATCCTTTTCTAGCAGCTTCTTTCTCTGATCATTCCAGTTTTCTCTTTGCCTGGTACATTGTGCAAGAGGCCTCCAGGCACCATTAGCAGTCTGACCTACCACTAGAAAATTTTGGAAAATATGTTTTTTATTAATTGCAAACAAATAATTGCAACTTTGCACACACATTCAGGTGATGGAAACAGCATATTGTATTTCTATTTACCAAGAAGCTGATAAGCAGGCATTGAAATGGTGCTACTTACAGCAGTTTTGGTGCTCTCTGCATCACTCAAACGCAGCCCCCAAGTCACTCCGCCTCTCAAAGACTAAGCCACCAAGCTCTACATAGAGACAACTTCAGCCAAGGGCAAGTCGGTTTAGGAACTCATAGTTAAGGTCTTTTTCTCTGAGCACATGCATTTAGCTTTTTCTTTCTGTAGCCTTAAGATTCTTTATGCTGGAAATATTCTTTATGTTCTTCAGGGAAACAGATTTCATATTTGAAAAAAATTTTAACAGGTAGTGGAAGCTACAGACAAATACATATATTCCTCTAAAAAAGCAATATTAATATATGATTAATATTTAGTGGGATGCAGGTTCAAACCGACAATTGGGCTGGTAAGAGTTGTGTGCTTTGCTATCTAGAATCTCACGTTCCCAAACCAGTATGTTGCTACTCTCTGTGAGTATACAAAACTAGTAAGCAATGTCTAAGAGTTCGTTACTGTTTTGATACTCTAACTTCCCTCAGCCACCAAAGTTTGCAGTGACTGTGGGTTCACAGGAGAAGCAAGGCCCATGCATAGTAAGTGATATTTCCCTGGTATTCTCTTGATGAGAAGGACAGGTCTGAATCAATGCCTGGCCATGAGCACGCTGAACTTTATTAGAGTAAGCTGGGCTCAGAATCCAGATCCCAACCATGTTGCTAAGGCACAAAATGTTTCATATCTGCCTTCGGATATCATATCTGTCATTCACTGCACAGGATTCTTGAAGTGCTTTATTGACATTAACAAACAAAACCTACACAATCGCTAAGCGTTGTGTCATTACTGGCATTTCAAGGGAGCTGTGGGAAAACAATTCTGGGCTTTGGTTGGCTGTGAATATCATTAATTGGTTCTTTAGTTGTTTTATTCTCTTTGCAAGAGACAAAAGTGGGAAGTCTGGGGAACTGAAAAGTAACAGTGATGGATCTAAGAGACAATAGAAGAATTCATTTTATATGCCCATTAGGAAAGCAAGCTGTGAAACCATCGTTTTGGGACAAGAATAGAACAATGTGTTTCTCTTACATTTTGGCAGACCGTCAACAATAAGAAAAAGTAGGCTTGCAACAGATCTCAAGGAAGCCTCTAGTCCAATCTCTTGTTATGATGCAGGACCAAGCGTTCATAGCACCAAGTAAGATCTGAAAGGGAGTATCAACACATGGATGTTCATCTGTGTTGCCCACCACTCTGACAGGTATATTCTACTCACTCACATTATTCAGATGCCACTCACACGCCATCCATATGTTTACATTTTCATTCCTTTCATGAAGATCTCCTGTAATTACTCAAGAACAAACTAAATGCACACAGCTGAGAAACTCCACTTGGGAGACCAACCAGGATATAAAAACACATAAAGAATAAACTACCTCGGTAAAAAATGACTGTTGAAAACCTCAAAATAGTTATTGCAAAAGTAATTAGGTGAAACAAACAAGGCTCAAAAGAAAACAGACGTAAGCGAGCTGTAGCTGGAATTGCTGAAACGTGCTAAGACTTGTATGAATAAAGACAGCAATAAGAGGACAAACCTTTTGTGCTTAGCTAATAAATCAAAGGGAAACACAATTCCCAGACACATGCATAAACCACTGTATCAGAGGAAGAAATAATGCCATATGAGAAATGTGACACTGAATATATTACGCAGGGGAGAGACAACTCTGCACACAAACAAATGGCAAATATCCAGTCATCTCCCAGTTAGAGATATTGACTTTGGCTAAGTATACATCACAAAATGGAAAGGAGTAAATAAAACAGCACAGCTTTTGGAAACAAAAACAATTGCATTATCATCCAGAGATTATCAGAAAATAGGTGATGGTGAGAGATTACGCTGGTTTGCGATGTCAGTATCAGATCTACGACCATAGACCCAGCAGAGTAATGATGAAGTCTCACATAAAGCAGTTACATTATTCTTTGATTTTCACAAGGGATGAAGGAGGAAATTTAGGGACCGGGAAGACTTCCATGATCAACAGATGAAAGCCCAGGCTTTCACAGCTTAAGTTACAGACTGATCATTTTGGATAGTTTGAAGCAGGGAGAGAGGGAGAATCTGAGGAACAGCAACGGACTTGGGCACGGGATGGCAGCTGGAGACTGAAATGCAACATTTCTTTTTATCCAGGTGAATAGTACCCAGCC
Source organism: Larus michahellis (assembly GCF_964199755.1). Lineage (NCBI taxonomy): Eukaryota > Metazoa > Chordata > Aves > Charadriiformes > Laridae > Larus > Larus michahellis. Next base: position 37,232,346 of record NC_133898.1, read on the forward strand.
TGAAACCAAATTTATTCCAAGTTCTGGCTGGTGCACAGAGGTCTCTATAAGCATTAGCATCCCTGGCTAAGACTGCAGTTATACGCCATAAAACCAGTAATTCATCCTGTGTGGTGGCCCAGTGAAGCAACGGTATGTCAGTGTTTTTCCTGTGTCTCCAATAAGGACAATTTTGATAATTCCACTCCCTTCTTCTGAGCCCAAGATCTCCTGCAATTTTTCAAGGAGGAATAAAATCCCATGACAGAAGATATTTCATAAAGATGTCCAAATTATATTTATCATGTTAAATATGATACTTTAAAAAAAAGGGGAGGGGAAGGAACAACAATGTAACAAAAACTATATTAGCAGGAGCGTCTCAAATATATATATTTTTGATGTCTCTAGAATTGCTGACTCTGCTTTTTTCAAAGCTTTCCTTTCATAATGAACATTTATCTCTCAGTCTTCTTTCTTCCTGTCCTCATTTCTGACATATTTCTTCTCTTCAGAATCTCCAGCATCAGAGACACAAACTTAATTATCATTTCAGCTGTCTAAAGGGCAAAAAAAAGTAAAATAACTGCAGCATTTCTAGCAAAAAAAAAAAAAAAAAAAGAAATTAGTTTATTTAGTTAACTCTGGCCACCTGAATACACAGGTTTCATGGTATTTGCATACTCTTTCTTGCCTGGCTTCATGCCTGTCTCTACTTCCCCTTGTGTATTTGAACTTTCTTACCTTTTCTTACTTACGTTGCAGCCTGATTTTTTTGTTTTACTTCTGCAGGAAATTCCATACCAGGCATAATCCCTCTGCAAAGAATAAGTGACGTTGGGAAAGATGGAAACCATAGCGTGATGATACTTTTTTTTTAATCCAAACCCCCACTGATGTTATTCCCCATGCTTCCAAGTTTGTCGAGGCTCAGAAAATAAAAAGTAATTGGCTTAGGTGTTTGTTAAAAAATCCTCCAGTCTGGCAGTTGCATTGGACTTCCATTCTCTGAAGCCAAAGACATACATACGTTTATGTGAAGAAAAAGATGTAGCTAACAGATCCAGGCAATAAAGGTCAAATGAAATAGTTTATAAGTTGAAAACGATAAATAGAAATATTTCTGAATCCATATTTAATGGAAAACTACTGCTTTTTTTCACCTAAACCATATAATCTAACACCTACAATTTTAGCTTGCCAAACTTATGTTTATAATAATAATGATACACAAAATCAAAATATTTCCCCAATATAACAAAAAATCAAGTTTTTTTTAAAATAGGGAAATAAATTTTCTTATTAACTATAAAAAATTAATTCCAGACAAGATACTGCAAGTAAAAATAGTGTTAATAGCAAAAAAATCCAACTATAAGCTGGTTCTCCTCAGGAATGCAGACTTTGGCCTATTCAGGGATCATGGGTAACTGTCCTGGAGAGAAGAGAGGTCCTGGAAAGAAGAAAGGTCCAGGAGAGCTGGTTGCTCTTCAGGGATCAGCTCCTCCAAGCTCAAGAATGGTCTATCTGGATGCACAGGAAATGAAGCACAGGTAGCAGGAGGCCTGTGTGGATGAGCAAGTAGCTCCTGGCACTAAACTCAAGCATAAAAGGGAATGGTACAAGACATAGAAGCAGAGCAGATGCCGTGACAGGAACATAGAGACTCTGTTCAAGCATGCAGGGATGGATGAGATCAGGAAAGTCAAAGCCCACCTAGAATTTATTCTGATAACGGACATGAAGGGCAAAAATAAGGGCTTCTAAAGTGATACAAGCTACTGCTGTGGGCATAAGAAAGCTAACATATATTCCCTTTGGGGAGATGGATTAGTGTCAAGAGACACAAAAATACACAAGTCTTAATGACAAAGTGTAAATGAACAACTTGAATGTTATCAAAATGAAACCTTCAATAAGATTTCTGAAACAAAAGATTTTAGAATTTGCTTTTAATCTGAAATTTAGAGTGGAAGCACTCAATTGCAGTGGGAGATAAGACAGAATTTCAAAATTTAATAATTCCCAAGAAAGAAATTTCCAGGTATTGGACACTAATTTTTTGCTTTGACTGTGGTCTGAACCTTTTTTATGTTGAGCACAACTTACAGGTTAATTATTTCAGACAAGAATGATTCCAAAACACAGGTAAAAAATATGTTGCTCATTTCTCATGAGTTTTCAAATGAGTTCCATTCCTACCCCTTGATCTGGAATTCAAATTTGCAGATTTGAATGGGCTTTTTGTCATCCCCAAGAAAACCTAACTGGCACTGGATAAGTTACACACCTTTGGAAATCCTAGTGTGAGATGGGTCACGTTAAAGACTCACTAGAGCATGGCAACAAAAGGTCATGAAGTGACAATGAGCTGGACTTTCCCCATGTGCAGCTCAGTGCTCTCGGGGGCACCTGCGAGCTTTGCCGTGTTGCAGAGGAGGGAGCTGCCTGGCAAAAAAGAACCGGAAGAGACCTGGGTACTATGAGAAAGGGACAGGACATGGTGCCGGGAACAGAGGGTTCGGCAGAGAGCTGTAGCTCATGTTCACACAATGAAAAAGCCTGTGAAAAGGAGCCAGAAGAGTTTCAGCCTGGAAGCCTGAAATAGAAGACGTATAGTATCAGAGATGTAACAGCCTAAAGTCCATTGGATAGACATAGTTCAAGAGGAATTTTAAATTTTATAATTTCCTGTTGTTGAAGTGACTGATTTAGCAGCCTGTATTTTTAAAAAAAAATTTGTCTTTTCCTGCAATGTAGATATTGTGAACGCTACATAAATGCAACCAGAAGCCACCACATTTTGGAAAAATGTTCTAAATTACTTTAAAATTAAAGCCTCAGTAGTGATACTAGTTCAAACGGATGATCATAGCATAAATTAAGGTTCAAGTGTTGAAAGAGTAATAAAGATTTCCTCTCTTCCTGAGTGCAACGTAAGCACAGCTTGTAACAGTTATAGAGTTGGCTTCTGAGCAGTTCCATGTGCAGATGTATTTACAGGTGCACCCACGCACAAAATTAAGCACAAAATTAAGCTTTGTCATCTTAAAATATCTCTTTCTTCCTTGAAGTTAGTTCAGTTTGTGGAACAGGTTTAAAGCTTGCTGCTTCAGGTCTGCTGGCGCAGTAAGCATTCGCAGCTTTTTCCAGATGCACACACACTCAAATGTGTACTTGCAGTCTCAGGTGCAGTAACACCCTCATTCATTCCCATTTCTTAAAGGGCAAGAAATGATTTATTAGAGTGAGATAGCTCCTCTGCAATAAAGAGGAAGATATAAAGATAAAATCAGAAATCATATTCACCTACTAGAGACCAAAACATGAAACAAAAAGCAACCAATTGCAAAATAACTACTTAGATCACAACAAGGCATTTTTCATCTGTAGCAATGAATGTGTTTTATAAAGACAGCCAGTATCTTTTAAAAGCAGCTAAACAGAAGGGCATGTGGAGGTGAGATGGAGAAGGCTACAGCAGGCGTGAGAAACTGGGAAGAGAACTCAGGGTGCAATCCCTGGGTAATGCTGTCTTTTCAAAGGGGGATTTAGAGGTGTCAGCTGAGCATCCCTACCATCAATGGCAGAACAGCTCTGGGATGAAACGCAAGGTAAGGGACGTGCCTTACAAAGAGCAGCTTCTCATCTGGGATTAGACAGGGATTTGAAAGTGCAGCCAGCATAACTCACAATAATCTCCAGGAGCACCTTTTTGTATTTTTATGGAACTCAGTAACAGCCGTCAGTTTGGCAGCGCTTTGGGGACGTGATGGAGCAGGTCAGCAGCTGTCTAGTGAGAATTCAACTGGCCTGTGGAATTTCAGCATAAAGCCAGTGATGCTGATTGAGTAAAGAGCTTCTCTCAGTCAAGGGCGAGATAAGAAATTTCTCATCTCTGTGAAGAGAGTTTAGTACATGTAAACAATACTTACGTGTTGGCTTTTCCATACAATAAACACTGCAAATCAACCCAAGAATGATAACAATATTTATATGTATACGTACACACAGAGTAATATCTGCATGCAATAATTTTTATATGTGAGACTGAGAAAGATTTGTCACTCTAACCTGCTTCTTAATGGATCTTTATAGCATTAATAATAAAAATAGCAGTATTTGAATTGCACTGACAATATGCTCAATACAGTGTAAGAAAGCATCCCTGTCTTAAAGATGACAGAAAATCAAGACATATTAGAAGTTCGGGAAGGGTTTATTCTCCCTTTCTCCCTCCTCTTTCTCCACTATTTTTAGATGCTCTTGCCTTAGGCCTCATCAAAAGAACAGGACAGGAGAACAGGTTTCATAGGCAAAAACTGAAGTTCCAGCTTCTAAGCAGAGCTAGATTTATTTCACTAAAAATTGCACTGGATTTATTTGTCAAGGCCTTGCTTTCTCCCTCAGCATTTGGACAAGCATCTCACACGTTCTTCACACTTCAAAAATCCCCAACGCTGCAGCTTGGCAGCCTGATAAACCCCCAATCTATTCCTGCAGGCAGCTATCTCTGAGAGCCATCTTGCTGTTAACAATGACCTCATCTTCCACTAAAAAAAAATAAAAACCCTCAATAATTTGTTCCTTGCTCACAAAGACTGTATTTTTCTTTCATTAATGTTCCTGTGTCCCGCCTGCAATTAAATCGTATTGGCTTCCAAAGCTACATACTAGGGCTGAAACTTTTAACAATGCAGCCAGCCTTTATAAACAGAAAACAGTCAGTGATTAGCATACCTTTATCCAAACCAACCATCACATGTGTCAATTTTTCTTTTAAATCAAGCAGCAATGAGGAGGATGACTCTCAGAAATGAGCAGGATAAAGAAGCACAGACTCTCTGTGGCTCCCTGTGGGACTTTAATCTTTGTTATGAGGTACAGTAGGTTACAGGCAGTGAGATTACTAGAAGTGTCAGTATGCCATTGCTTGTGGCTGAAAATTATTATTAACTCCATCTACCTGCCTCATTAGATAGTCCCTCCTCACAGAAACGTCTCAGAGACTCATTTTCAGTGGTGCGTTTTATCTACAACATTGTGAGAAGGTAGTGAACCTTTGGCAACAAAACTGCCTCTTGTGGATGGGTGGAAGTTGACAAAGTAAAGGAGTCATCCAAGGCCACAAAAGGAAATCTGTTGCCGAGCCAAAAAGTTAAACACAGGTCATCCAGATATTAGTAGGGTATTTTGAAGATTTATCAAGTAACTGATATTTTCCGATTGAATCTGGCATACCTACATAACTGGAATTCCATAGTGCACTAAGTACATGAGTTTTCAGCAGAAGAATATGTTTTCTACGTATGCAAATCTGGTGAGGTTTAAAACTAGATACCAGCTTGAAGATGGTGACTTAAAAAAAAAAAAAGGGGTATTAATTATATTCCACATTTTCATTTTGCAGGCTTAAAAGCAAGTTTGAGTAGTTCTGACGATGACCACATAGGGAACAGATTGGATTGTCAAATAAATTTGACAGAGATGCTTTTGTGAGGCAGACAGCAGAGAGGAGCCAGAATCTGATTTCATTTCCACGTAAGTACCTACTGACTAGAGGCAGAAAGAGAGAAGTAGAAAAAAAGATGTATTAGAGTATAATGTATTGCAGTAAGCCATGGCCTTCCCAAAGCCTTTAAAAACCAGGAGTCACAGAGAAGCTCCCTTCTGGGCAGCAGTTGGTGATCTGACAGAGCACCAATGCCCAGCTTTAATAGACTGAATTTACAGTGAATGAGTAAACACCCAGATCTGGCCTCATGAAGAAGGAAGGAGCAGAAAGAATAACAACATTCTTTTTGAAAGAAAACCTCTATGCATGGCTGTAAAGGATCAGGGGACTGAGGCACGATGAGATCAGAATAATCCCAAACAGAGGAGATGACAGGCAGAGGGAGAAAAAAAAGTATTTAGCATGAGTGTGAAAGAATAGAAGAAAGAAGGTAACTGTGGACAAATTCAGCAGATGCGAGTGGAGATTAAGAAGGATGAACTGAGACTGATATAGCCTGATGCACTACTATGAAACATTCAGACTTCACAGTGAAAAGGACATCATATAAATATATCCCGATTTACAAATAAGCAATAAATTGTGGGAACAGAGGTGGAATAAAGCTACTAGACCTGTAAGTCAGGTCCATTCTGAATCAGTAACTTTGTTAAGAAAGATTGACGGCTTGACTTTTGTCCCAAACGGGATATGCAACCAAGTAATTACTTGGCATGTGGATAACTCTGTGCCGACATTCTTACCATCTTAAATAGTGTGTGGTTCTCTAACCATATGTATGTGAAAGTTTTTCATATGCAAACTAGACTGAACCATCAAACCCCTAAGGCTTTAGACAACTGTGACTTGTCATTTCTCCGTACATGTTAGAGTTTCTTTTTTTTCCTTTCTGAAGTACTGTAGAAAATAGTTTTGTGATTTCTATTTCAAAGTTCACCTTGTTAAAAGATTGCATTGATCCCTCCAGAGAGAGAAAGAGCACGAGAGAACAAGCATACATAGAAGAGAGAAAATTCAATAAAAATCCATCCTTAACACTGCTTGGAGACATGGAAACTGTTTCTTACATGTTTGTGAGGACATTTAACTTTTTCTTCTTTCAGAAGTTGTCATCATACAGAAATACTTTTGGCTTTTATAAAACTCCCAGGGTCTCACTCAGGTCAATGAAAGCTAGCCACATCCTGCAAAGAGAACAGTGACATTCCTTTCCTATGGCTCTAGAGCGGCGGACACAGGACCATTAACCGCTGCCACTTGTTTCATTCCAGAGCTGACAAACGCATAGGCAGAGACCCACACTGTTGCAGTTCTGAAAGGGTCTGTCTCTTCTGGGGCATGACAGGAAGATGGAGAAGAATTTCTGTTTGCTCAAAAAGCCCTTGAATCCCTACTAATTGAAACTTCTGCATGGAGCTTCAGAGATTGGGGGGAAAAAAGCAACCAAACAAAACCAACAAAAGAGTCTTAATGGTTAACTTTGAAAAATTATAAGGGTTATATTTCTAATTGATTTGCATAACTTAGGTTTAATTTTGTATTTCAAAATATTTCCTAGAATTACATATTATATATTTAAGTAGGAATTGTGAGGAGGGCTAAGAATGAGAGAGGTTTAAAGCTGTCAAGCTGGCAAGGGAGAAGTCTTTGACTATTGTGCAAACACTGACCAGCAGCATGTGGTAATATAGAAACTGATCCTGATAACACTGCAATAATCTTCATATCAGGATGTAAACTCATATTTCATTTTCTACTGAAGGGAGTTTGTTCTACTTAGACATCAACAGGTCAGTGCTGAGGTAAAATGATTCACAGTGATTTGAATTGGAAGCTCTTTCCCTGTGGCAAACAGTTGTGAGAGTTTGGAGTTTGGCCTGCATTAGCTGGACTTCCCCATTTTTTTTTCTTTTTCTTTTTTTTTTTTTTTCAGCATTTTGCTACAAAGTGCCACCTTCCCTTCCTGGACACTTGCTTTTAAAAAGGAGTGGGATGTTTGTGTGCTTCTTTGAGCAAGATCCCAATGCTCAGAGGACTGGGCTACTGCACAAACCTAATCTCAGCTCCCCACTAGTCACCCCACAGTTCAGCTGGGAGATACACACAGCTTTTCCAGTCATTGTCACAGACTTGCACTTCACAGAAGCTCTCTTTTATTGCCCTTTTTTTTTTTTCCCTTTTTCCTCCCAGAAGTAAAGTGTAGCCCTAGCAAATATGGATTACTAACCCTCCGATCTATGGTTTTTTATCAGGTGGCTGTAGCATTAACTACAGAAGCTATTGCATATTGACCTCAGTCAGGTGACAGCGGTTTTAATTAACCTTGGTCACATTGACTATGTTAGGAGATCAGGGAGAGGAAATTCTCACCCTGATCATTCTCACCCTGATCTTGTGTGTCACACCTTTATGACAGTAGCAAACAGGGTTTGCATTGAAGAGCAAGTCCTCTGGCAAGCAGATAAATTCTCTGCTCAAGACTTGGCATGAATCGGATCTCTGTTTAGAAGTATCTCTCACTATCAGTGGATGTAATTGTGGAGATACATTTTCGTTTTATTTCTTAGAGTTTGTGACAACTGGGATTAAAAAAGCAGGTGGAGGTCTGCCCCCATAATTCACTTGTTAAAATTGGCAATGAATGTTTTTTTATACGGCTTTATGGGTGCTAAACCGAATGTTGTCTCTTAATCCACTCACTAAGGAACAGCTGTTTACAGGGAAGCAGGATAGTCTGGGATATGGATACTGGATTTAACCGTTTGCTCTGTCACAAATTTCTTTGTGCATCAAATCCTTTCCTTGTGGTCAAATCACTTAGACTTTGTGTGTCTTAGATCAGTAAAACAAGGATAATTAAAGAGTTACTTATTTCCAGGATGGCTGGTGGAGAGAAAAAAAAAAAAATCTGAAGTTTCATGAGTTGCGCAGGAATAGCTAGGATGCATTTCCTTCAAAGAAGCTAAAACAGGTTAAAGCCATTTTTAAAAAGTCACAAGAGCAGTTCCAGCTCTTCCTCTTCTGCTTGCAGCAATAGCAAAGATACAAGTGACTAAACATCCTAATACTCGCTTCATCCTTCAGGCTCTTCCCTTCAGTTCATGACTGATGTGAGTATGAAGATTCAGAGCTTTTAAAAGCATAACAGGAGGAAGAGCCACTTCTGCTGCTGGTGCGGTGGTTTAAGAGAGAATATTGGACTCTGGGGTTGTCAGTCCTGCATCCTCAAGTCTGTTCCCTCCCTCATTTCATTGCCTCTCAGCCTTTCCTTCAAGGCACTTAAGTTTGGTGTTTACCTCAGCCTGGAACATCGTATTTTAGTCTGGGATTTCCCAGGCCCAAAAACTTGCATGAAAAGAACATCAGTTTAGCTGTCCGTTCACCCTCTCAATAGACCTCCTGTATACATGCAGTCCTTGTAGGAGCGACAATGTCTGTAAGACCACAAAATCAGAAGATTTTTCTAAGGGCAGCCTTTCACCATTGCAGAAATCCACCTCTCTGTCAGACCTGCTATGCATCTTCAGCATCAAGCTTTCAGAAAACCCAAATGGTCAAATTCCTCATATTTTGTCCAAAGAAAAGAAAGAGGATTTGGCCGGGAGCATTCAGTTACACATCTGCCACATAGCAGGCACATTTGCCTCTATCATTCATCTTACATAATATTTTTGCTTCCCAGGTTGAGGACCAATAACGTCTGTCTGGAAAAGATGACTATTTCTTGAGTCCTTTCCATCTCCAGACGTCAAAAATTATCTACTAACTTTAGCTTCATTGACTTTCTTGATTTAGTTTCAGGAAAGAGTATTGTATGAGATTCATCAGCTACCCTCATCCCCAAGAAGCTTTAATGTATATCATACCTCATATCTATACTTTTCTTTTGGCCTTGGAAATCAGTTAATCTTGCTTTCTTCTAGGTCCTTCCCAAAGACAAAAGTGAGGCTGATAAACCATAAATGTAATGATACATAGTTAACATTGCTTTTCCTGGACAAACAAAATAAAAGCACCTTTCTCTTAGTGGTCAGATAATGAGTTTAAGTTCTTATTTCTCATAGATGTTCCTCAAACTGTTTGAGACTTCAGTTCAGATGCCAGAATCCGGGATTGAAACATTTCCCAAAGTAAACCTCATTTCATTTTCACTGCCACCTGCTATTTCTCTATGGTACATAAACAGTTACATATTAAAAATTCTGATTAACTGTATCTAGAGAAGACAAAATGTCATCAGATTATACGGCTGAGGGCCTGATTCGATAATGAGCTTTCCCTGTTCCACATCAAAATACTAAATAAGTAAATATATCTTTGCAATTATTTCTAATCTAAAAAAAACCAAAACACCACTAATTTTCTCCGTGTTAAATTAACTGTCAAAACTAAAGGAAAAAGTACGCTTCTCAGTGGGCTGTGAGAAGAAGTTATGAACAACCAAATTGTTTGGAGATGGTTGGCCTCCTTCCTATGACTAGCAAAAGTCTGCAACTATTGTCAAATCAGTAAAATTCCAGTAGGTCAAGACAGATCTATATCTCTACAGTAATTTTACTTATTTATGGGACACAGAAATTCCCAAAGTTTTCATAACTGAAACAGCAGCTTAAAACTTTGTGACAGAATATACACCTGATTTAACAATATATTTAATCCTATTTATATCTCTTCTAGGCATATGAATAATCCAGATGACTCAGTGAAATTATGACTATATTTAAGGTTCAATGTGTATTTTAGCCAAATCAGTTAACTGCTCACCAAATCAGGACCTATGTGAAAAATGGACCAGACTTGAGGTTTTCTTGGTTGTTTTGTTTGTTTGTTTGTTTAAAAAAGCAGCAATCAGCAAGGAAAGGCTGGCTCAGCTCTTGCAGCCTCCAGGTAGAACTCACTCTGGAACACAACAGAGTTCATGCACTAACCTTCTGGGAAAGATAAGGAATAATAATACTAGAAGAAAAAAAAAAAGAAAGAAAAATAACTCCAAATGTATTTCGAAACACTGAATTTTCTTTTCATTACCTTTGGTTTTCAGTATTTTAAAAATGTATGTATTTAATTAATTAATGTAAGAAAAAAAGACTTCTTTGTCTATGATATTTTTCTCCATAAAAAGGGATTTCTGAAGCTGGATTGCTACCGCTATTTAATATCTCAATATACAGTGTAAATCCACTCATGACACATTTGTTGATTACGTCATTCAAAAACTAAAAGAAAAGCAATAAACAGCTCTCTGTGAACACAGGAAATGTAAAAAAACCCATAGGAATATTGTATATGTGAAGCATAAAAATCAACATATATTTTAACTCTTCATACTAATAATCAAGTGACTATTCTAATAAAGCGAAGCCCTTAGTTGTCTTTAAATTCACAACATTTCTCTGCCATGGTAGACAGAAAGCAAAGGACAGATGTTAGCAACCACTGTTTAGAAAGACAGTACATCACATCTATTTGACACTTTGATGTGCATTTCATCCATATTTCCATGTGCATTTCTAAATTGTATCTCAACACCCGCCTTGTAGTCCACACCCTAGTCAACATCTCTTCAGTTTGGCTGGCAGGATACTATGGAACACTGTGTAGAAAGCTGTGCTAAATGACACGTGCTTGCAAACAACAAACTTCCCTCCCTTCATCCACAACATCAGTCAATCCATGGTAGAAGGCAGAATTTGCCCCTAGTAAATCAATGCTGGCTTCTTCAAATTGCCTTCTAGTACTTCGTGTGCCTGAAAACAGCTTCTATCAGGACACAGTCTACAACATTTTGGAGGCCACAGGGAGGCTCCTTATCCCACAGTCCAGACTGTCCTTGTTACCTTTTTTAAAAGATGGACAGGATCTCAGCTACACACTTGATAAGATTTCCAAACTCAAACACCAGTGCACGACAAAGTTACCTCTTGCCTCCCCTGTGCCACCCCCCCCCCGCCCAAGAAAATATTTGCTGTCTTTATATTGAAGTCAGCTATCACAATACTTATTTCCTCATATTGTTGCTCTTCTTACAACAGGTACAGCAGACCCTGAATTAAGGTTCATAATTAGAAGACCTATCGCATACCCCTCCAATGGAATCTTGCTTAATCATCAGTACTCACCCATAAGATTCATTGAAAAAAAAGAAATTAAATACATGACATCAGATTTCCAAGAAACTACCCACTTCCATTTCAGTTAGTGCAACAATCCCCTGACTTAGCATTCATAAATTATGTGTTTCAGGTAAGATGTAAAACCTAGATCCTAAGTTCATAAAATTAGCAATTTCCTCAGAGAAGTGGTTTTATTTTCCAAAAGATTGAATCAACTCCTTACCCTACTGAGTCCCAGTTTCCGTCACTAGCAGTTTATTTGTCGTACGCAGCTACAGTTGAACACTGTTCTTTCTCCTTTTCACTCATAAACTGTTGGCTCTCTTAATCAGCTCCTGCCTTTCAGAGGGTCACGAAGTAATTGCTCAATTGACTTCATTTTAGAGGGGATGAAGTGATTCTTGTATACTGCTGGCAGAGCTCTTCAGGTTGAAAAGAGCTTTGAGAAGACAAGGTGACGTTATTCTACAAGCCAAGGAGTCAAACAACAACAGCGTTAGCAGACAAAGGAATAAGCGTCTCCAAAATCTGATATACTTTATGCCCATCATGCAGTGAAACATGTACTGAAGGCACAAATCCAGGCACCAGCACTACGGCGAAAGGTGTTAACTTACAGTTTTCTAGATGTTACAAAACTTCAATCAGGTCTCAGAACAAGATGTTTTATTTATATACTGAACTTCACTGTGGACCAGTCAATGTGCATCAGTGGTATCAGGGGTGAGGTTTTGTAACAGTGAAATGTACTTCTGAATCTCTTTGGGTTTTAATGCTCATTGACTTGGACAGGTAATCAATTGCTGCATCTCCAAAGGCCCATAGATATTGACTTTGGTCTCCAAAAGACTTTATAAAGAGTCATTTGGGGGATACTTTCACTTCAAATTGAATTGTGGACCATTAAATCTCTTTAGTAAAATACTGGAACAAACACTAGATGTCAATGCTACTTCTGCATTTTTAAATAGAACACAAATGCTCCCCGCTGAAGACAAGGTTCCTAGAAGGATCCCAGCTTGTTCTTTTTTCTCTGGCAGATTCTTTAAATCTATATTGATTTTATTTCCCCTACAGACAAAATGCATTAGTTTTACAATACTCACTCTTCTTCTCCCATAAGACAATAACACAGGTATCTCCTTAGCATTAGGCATGAATCAGCTGTTCAAATTCTGGAGAGAAGGCAGAAGGAGCAATGATATTGCAATCAATTAGTTTGATACTTATCTCTTGGTTTCTTGACAATGTATTTGATAAAGGACCTGGGGATGAAAGACTATGGGAAAATCTTATTTTAAACAATGGATTTTTGTTATACGTTACCTACTATGCATCTGTACATAAGATTAGATTATTTTTTTTCACTCTGATGAAAAATTAATCTACGGGTTTAATAAATGTGGATGACTCAGCTTGCTTGGCACTAGCCAATACATTGGAATTCCTGCCATTTTGCCAGCTCACTTCTGTGAACTGTCAGAATTTGAACTGTCTAAGTAGCAAGCCAGTAGAAAACATACTAAGTAGCAAATACAACTAAAAAACACTTTTTCAAAAGGAAGCAGTGTTTACAGAAGAGAATGTCATAATGCAACAAGGCTACAGTAAACTTTCTGTGACTCATTAATAGTCCTTAGGAAGTTCTATATGAATATGGTTAGGCATTATAATATAGACAACATGAGTGCTATGCAAATATTTTAGTTAAGTATACTAGCTGTATTTTTCTTGTATGCAATGTATTTGCTATGACTTATTTGTCATGTCCAAGATCATACATCCTACTAGATATTTTTACTTCAGTTAAAAAAAAAAAAAATACAACAACAACAATGTGCCTCAAAATCCTCTGGAGCTCCAGTTTATACCTGCAAGTCAATACCTTCCACATGTTCTTAGCCCTCCCATCACCCTGACACTGCCCTTCAGCTTCCACATGGAGCCAAAGTCCTGCAGCAGGCCAGTATTTGCGAGGTTCAGGCCACAAACCTCTGCACCATGAGCCAGGCAGGGGTGAGGAAGCCAGGTGTGTGTCAATGCTAGTGTTAGGCGACAGGGAGCACAGCCCTGGTTTACTAGTCAGTTCTTGATTCTCCCTAGCCCTCCTGGCTTCTTTGAGGTACCAGGTATAAATGTTCTGCACTGTTTGCCCATCCTATCCTTTCCAGGCTCGACTCAGGAGCTCCCTCGGCCCCATGAGAGGTTAAAACTTGGCCTCAGACTACACAGAGGCACTCCCTGCTCCAAAATTAGCAAGGAGGTACTAGTGCCACAGGTAGCTGCTAATTCAGTGGAAGGGGCAGGGGAAAGTGTGTTGGAGGTAATGGGTTTCACAAAGGGCACCGAGACCTTCATGCATTGTTAAGTACAAAAATGTTATTTTATTATCAGGTGTAAAATTCCTTTCTCATGCTGAAGTTATACTGGCTTCAAACAGACAGGCTGTTAGGAAGGGGAGTCCCCGTTTAGCAGAAGAGACAGGCTGTCCGTACCACTGGGAGACTAAAAAATGTAGATAGCTAGATCAAAAGGTAGACAGACAGATAGGCAGGCAGACAAATAGAAAGACAGTTTGGTCTGCCTGTCTGCCTATCAGTACAAGTACTTAGAGCCCACATTAGAATATATTTCCACAGAAGTTAATCCAAATACCTTTCCAAAGAAACTAATAAACAAAGAATGCACTTACTTCATCAGTATGCATCCCTAGAAGCACAAGATCAGCAGCCATCTCTGCCTGCAGTCCCCATCTGAGACCAGACGTCAGACTCTAGATCCCTTCATCATCAGTAAGGTCCATTGCTGCAGGTTGTGAAGGATACACATAACGCTTCCTGTTGCACATCCAAGAAAAACAAAACCAAAACCTTCTGAAACAGAGCCTCTGACCCTCAGTTCTCTGTGAAGAAAAGCTTTCTGTCCTCACTCACGTCTCCTATCCTCCACTGAACCTCTCCTCCCAAACTGCTCCCACTGCCTTGGCCTTGGGAAGTGACATGGTTTTTACAGGAATTTGGAGGTATACCATACACCAGACCTGTGATCTTCATCAGCTGCATAAAATCCATGAGAGAAAAGGCCTTTTGTTGGGAATACTGCAGAGCCTAAAGCCCCTTTTAATCCGTAAATAAGATTTGTAATGCTGCACTGAGGAAAGACAATGAAAACGCCCTGATTTTAGGTATTAAACTACTTCCAAAAAATGCATCCAAGGAGATTTGTATGCACTGAATAATATATGTATTCCTCTCAACAAGCAGCATAGCAACTGTTCAAACCTATCATCACTCTTACTATCATGTTATTTGTTTCTGGTGTCTTTATCTGATAGCATTTTGTTTTCTTTTATCAGTGCTTTCCTAACCCTACTTCACAGGTATTTTTAATCTTGGGTGTTACGCTGTTTTTGATTAGCCATTCTGCACACTAATTTACCTGTGTGTAAATCACAAATCAAAGGTGATTTGTGATCTCAGTGCCCGAAATAATTTCTTCGTTCTCATGTCTCTGCATCTTGTTTTGTGCCCCTTTCATCTCTGCTTGTACTCTTTACCCATTCCTTTTAAGTGCAGAGCACCTTCTCTTTTCTCCATCTGCCCCTTAACTTTCTCCATAATTCTGACACTTAAAATTTGCCAAAAATTTTGCCTCATAGATCTCTGCCACTTAAGGTCTGCAGACTCTCCCCTGGAGTTGGAGAACTGAAGCAATTCAAAGCATGGCTGAGGGAAGGCGAGCACGCGGTTCAGTTTCTCCCACTGTATCAGCAAGAAACAAAATGATTTGCTGCCACACAGTAATGAGAAAATCCAGGCTGGATACAAGAAACGGCAGCAGACAGAAAAATGTCTAAATGTACCTTTACCCAGACGACATCAAAGTCATTTTACTGCCCCATCTTTCTGCTTCCTTCCACACCCTCAGAGCTGCTCACTTATATGTGCCTGTGTACTCATTAACATCTAATTTAGGTGTACATCTGCTGCAGCTTTACATCAGCATTGCATTCCCCCATGTTAAAAATGCCTGAAGCTTTCTGTCTTTTCTTCATATTTGTTTCCGGTGGACTAAGAGGCAAAAAGAAAAAAAAAAGCTTTTTCATGCTGATTGACAAACAGAGGGAAAACAAACTCTAGGTTTTGAAGAGGATGAAAGAGCAGAATATGCTTCTCATCCGAAAACAATCTTTCCTCAGGGATGTGCCCCAGAGAGGCAGAGAGGTTTCTTTTAATTAAAGGAGCAATGAAGAGAAAAGAGTATCACAGATGTAGACATGACAGTCAGGACAGAAACTGGGTTTTGTCTTTTTTGCCATGAGAAGCAGTTGCACTCTATCACTTTACCTCACTTACTCATTTACTTATTTCCAGTCCATTCCTACATACCCAAAAGGTAAGCCAATGCCACAAATTAATGGCCAAACCTGAGATGATTTCCTAACCAGATTTTGTACCATCCCCCTCAGGGTGCATTACTTACAGACATCACCAGTGATATACACAACGCTGTTCCAGGAAGTCCTGCTAACTGGTAACAACCCTTCCCCTCCCTTTCCCACCCCTCCTCACCCTCACAGAGCATATTCGCAGCTGTTTCTGACAGGTCTGGGAAAAGCAGGTGAAGCAAGCACTTCCAGTGTTCACTGGGACAGCTAGTCTTGCGCACTCTCTTTTCATGGACAGATTTCTCCTCCAAGTTATAAAATACAGGTCTAGAGGAACGATCCTGGGTATTTTCCAGTCATCCCTAAGGACACCATTGCTTGGCCACTGGACTTGCTTTCTACTAACCTTTCCAACAAATACAGCTTGCAATTTCAGAAAGATGCTAAAATGCTACACTCCAAACCAGGAGCAAAATGTATAAACCAAAGGGTTTTATAACAAACCAGCATGCAGTGTTCAGCCATTACTTTTATTAGAAGTGACTGTAGTTTCTTCGCATTACAAAAAAAACCAAAAACAAACAAACAAACAACAACAAAAAAAACCAAACAGCTGTGGCACTCCAGCACAGAAATATCCACCATAGAGGCAGACTGCGTTGAGCCACGCAATGCTGCCTGCCTCACTGCCGACAGGAAAAGACTTCCACACGGTCCACAACTCTCAGGCAATATTACATATCTTGACAAAATTATTTAGGTTGTGGCTGTCATCACTCAGGTTTTTTGACTTGCTGATGCTCCAGAAAGACTTGCTGTTTAATTGCTTAATATGGAGCTCTGGTAGCAAAGCACTTAGAGACATGGCCCTATCTATCATTTCCAGAGAGAACTTTCCATGTATTTTTTCTGTATCTGCTTGAAACAGCAATACAGTTTTTGTCCCAGCTGCAAGAAAGAGAATTGGCATACCTAGAAGTCAATAGCTTTGTTTTGCTTTTATTTGCCAATTTGATCATAATTATATTTATTTTGCTCTTGAATTCCCTCTGATAAGACATACAGCATCTTTTGTACACACATCTCAAAATGATTTGAAAGACTTAAATATTGATAGCTTGTGCAAACTATAAAAAAAAGTCTCATGAATAGATATTAAGAGTGGGGATCTTTTTTCCTCTCCTTCCTTACACAGTAGGCCAAAAATCTCACATAAATGATTTCTTCTTGAGAGTTTCATCTTATTTTGAGTATTAAGATATCTTTTATAAAGACATTGAGACTTGATTTAGCAGCTGCCAGTGACAGAGAATCCGTCATAACTGGAGGAAAGTTGTTCCACTGATTAATTACTCTCTTAGAATTTACCTTAGTCTAGCTTCCAGCTCCTGAACCACATGGATCCATCTTTATGACAGAAATACCACCTACAATAAGCTATCCATTCCCCTTACCACCTCTTAATTTTCTCTTTGATGCATTAAACAGATTCAGTTTTCTTGGTTTCTCCCTAGAAAAAAAATATTTTCCTATTAATATTTTCTGAACCCTTTTCAATCCTTCATCAGCTTTTTTGAAGACTATTAGAACTCAAAACAAGAGTGTATCATTAGTGCCAGAGGTTCATGACTCATAACAATAGTTATAACTCTCACTTAAGCAATTAAAATAGCTAGATAGAAACATTCATGTCCCTCTTCATGCCACAACAACTGCAAAAATAGTACTCCCTTGTTCGTATGTATTTCCCAACTAATGATTCAGATGTTGTATTGAGCCTTAGCTACATCAGATTGCCCACTGACGTTCAGTTGTTTCACTGCTCTGGTTATTTCTTGTCTCTTCAGTTACTGATTTTAAGGATGAAGTCCCAGTTTCCTAACACTGACACACTTTCTGCATGCCTGGAAATATAACCTTGTAAGGTGACCACACAAAAATGTTTGTGTTGAACTACCTGCTTGTTTACTTCTGTAAGCGATCCAGAGCAGCCTCTATATCCCATGTGCAATTTATCATCATTATTCACTCACTAATTCTGTGTCATCAGAAATTTCACAAGTGTAGTATTTACAGGTGTCATCCTCCTGGATTAGACTGGGCCAAGAATAAACAGGAGCAGTATCTGCCCAGAAACTAATCCATGGGAGCACGAACTGAACTTTTACAGTTACTCTCACTCAGACACTACCCTGCTTCTGTGGGCTCTCTTGATTTTGGTCTGATGAGAAAGTTACCACTAAACATTGTTCCAGTATATCACCTGTCTCAAAAATGCCTCGGATCCACTATATCACAGAGATGCCTTCACCAAACGCATCTGAGATCTCAGAAGTGATACTTGTTTGCTTGACAGGATCAATCTTCTATACAAGCATGCTGATGGCATTAATTATACTGCCGTTCCTTTCCGCTTTCCTATTTGTGTCCCATTACTGCCTTTCCATCATTTTGCCATGAGCAGTCGCCTTATGGTTTCCTAGGCAAATTTGCTGAACCCTTTAAGTAATTAAAATTTTAATGCCTATGATTACATACTGAAACACACCCATTTTTCCCAAGATTTGTTTTAAAAACAAATAAATAATCCATGTCTAAGGGAGTTCTTTTCCCATTCTTTTTCTTTTTTTAAAAAACTACTCAACTGCTATTTTTCAACACGCCTTACAATTAACATTAGAATAGGAAGGATTTAAATATTACTCTAATGTCTAACATATGATTATAGAATTCTGCTTTTTTCGGGGCAAAATATATTTGTGAGTTCCTATTGAACACTATAGCTTTTTGTTCATCTGAAGAAAATGCTTTTCAGACTGGATCTGTACAGAGATAAAATATCTATTTTAACAGAAATAAAGTGATTACAGTCCAAAGTTTACCAGAAGTTTAGAGCAAGAGACCAGAACATCACAGAGAGCTGAAAGAAAGGAATGCTTGTGAATTCTGAAACCTTATTCTATTTTTCTTGTGCACATATTTCCAGTTTTCCTGATGGTATCATTTTCATTCCTCACAAAAATGGAGGTAGTGGAAGAACCTTTGAATCCCATCAGAATTTTACTTACTACTGCCAAAATATTGCTATTGGTGAATCGTGATTCCTGGGAAAGCAGAGGCTGTTTATAGAATTTATAACTTGGACTGGTCAAAAATATTTTTATTACAAAGACAGTGTTTTGATGAAAAACTGCCCTCAACTGAGCAAACATTTGATTATTGGATAAAATAAAATACCAATTTATTTTACTCCATCTCCTTGAACTGGGAGTACAAAAAAGAGACTTTTTAAAATCCCCATTTTTCATGTTTTTGCAGTTTTGAAACTGAGAAAAAGGAAGAGCACAATGCAAAAATGAAAGTGTACTGTTTTCTCAAGAAAAAAAAATAATTGCGGAAAATAGTAAGAAAATAGAACTAAACTTTCCTTTGAAAACTTTCCATGAACCATATTTCTTTCTTTTTGATTGACTCAAGTTGTGTCATCCAGGTCAGGAGCAGAAACAATCACCACGTGATACAATAGGACACAGTTTGAATGGCAAATCACTAGGATGAAACACTCAAATTAATATTAGCTACATGAGTGAAATGGGTTGGAACAAACTATTCATCAAACAATTTCAAATAATAAACTAATTAATGCAAATTGTGATGTGTTCATGGAGAAATAACAAATGCAAAAAGGGCAAATTTCATTGTCAAATGATTGTTCTCAGGGAATAATTCATCTAGCTGCAGAAGACAGAAAAGAGTTGAATGCTAATGGGTAGGAATGAAGAGAATATAGCATAGAAAAAGAGCTAATTCATAGATGGCAGTAAGTCTGCTGACTGCTTGGGAAAAAAGGGAACTAGATAGATACTGCTGAGTCTCTTGAAAAATTGGACATACCTTAGGTTTAAGCCCCTGTGTTAGATTTTGCAATATTAATATTTCAGACTGCAGGCTCTCCAAGAAAGTATCTTAAAATGAACATGTAGCATGTAATAGAAAGAAACTCCGCTCTCAGCCAGGTTAACTAGCCTTAAAGGAAATGATAACAGCTATTAATAGTTATAGAACTATTTGTTTCATTCTGCTAAATTTTGTAGAACCTCAATAAAACAAAACTTTGTACTAGAATAATCATATAAAACAAATACTGCAGAGGCATGATATATTCATTTTAAATGCAATCTGTAATCTTCAGTTTCATTTGTCTGTTCGACAGTACTGTCACACCTGCTTGCTGGACACTGCGGCCCCCTAGAACCAGCTCCCGTTTCAGTAATGCCGAGCTGTCAGGAGGGTTCCGAGGCATCTGTGCATTAAGCATCTCTTCGGTATTTGCCGTTTCACTGTGGCAGAGCACCAATACATGCACAAATGTACGCACGCAAAGACCTGAGTGCACAGCTCATTTCTTTCTGGAACATACTGATTA
Organism: Larus michahellis; assembly: GCF_964199755.1. Taxonomy (NCBI): domain Eukaryota; kingdom Metazoa; phylum Chordata; class Aves; order Charadriiformes; family Laridae; genus Larus; species Larus michahellis. Next base: position 37,252,766 of record NC_133898.1, read on the forward strand.
GTTCTGGAGAGGGATTAGAGAAAGGGAACGGTGGTGTCAGTTGTCACTGATTTCCAAGATAAGTGAGTAATTGACCAGCAAAATTGTGCCCAGCCAAAAACAAACAAACAATCAACACTTAAATACAGTTGAAGTAGTACTACTACAAAAAGTACTACTACAAAAGCAAAGTAAGCAAATTAACTCTGCTGAATTATCAGGACTACTTTTAGATAACATTAATTTCAAGCAGATGAATTTAGAAACTTTGCTGTTTCATGGCCAGGAAGACTGAATCTTTCTCTTTTTCAGTTTCAACTCTTTGCTAGTTATATCCCCAATGGCCGTTATAGGATGCCCCACTGTTTACTACAAGCTTAAGTTTCTATACTAAAAATATCTGATTTTGTTCTGCATTCTTCAAACCTATTTTAACAAGGTAATAATTATATGCATGCTCTTCAGCTGTCAAATATATGTTAAACAGGGTAACATTTATTAAATGTGAGCACTAATGCCAGGAGAACCAGTTACCGCGACATTTCTTAAAAAAGCACAGAAGAAGCTGTTCAACACCTGCATACTCTGTTTTGTACCAAACTGCTCTAATTAGCACATTTTGAGATATGATTAGAGCACTAGAGGAAGCTTTCCAAATGCCATTAATTATGGATGTGATCTTAAATTATTCACTTTGAATATTTTTTTTCTTGCTATGCTCCTTTTATCTTCCACTAACTTTTAGTTGCATCCTAGAACAGATCCAATTAAACTTCAAATGGAAGTTTGTTATGCTAAAGGAAAGGTAAACTGAAAATTAATCACCTTTTTTTTCTAAGGTGCTTGTCCCAAAAAGGTAGAACGTAGGTGAAAGTCAATTTTTTTTCCTCTTAAATGTTCATCATTCTTTAGCAGTCTTGGAAGAGCGATACTCATGCAATCATTAAGCATGAAAATTTCCATCTCTCACTAAAGCAATATTATGGAATGCGACAAAATATTTGTGTAATCATTCATTCTTATTCCTTTCAAAGGATTACTATATCAGATCAGTTATCCAAGCCTCTGGTATAACACAAGTAGTGTCATATGTGGAGTCTAATAGCTTGTGAATAACTGAAGAACCTTTTCCAGGCTCACATGCAACCAGACTTGCCAGGAATAAGTCTGCGCAAAGAAAGGATTGTGGCACTAGGAAGGAGGGAGACACAGAGAGCGAAGGGTGGAGTCACGATGTAAGAAAAAGGAAAGACGTGCGGTGAGCAAAGCTGAACACAGTCCAAGGTAAGAAGCAGACTGAGAAGAAACAATAGACAGAGAAAGGCAGTGAGGGCAAGGGCAACCTTTTCCTTAAGTAGCAGGGCTGGCTGCTTCAGGTTGTGGATGGAACGGGGTGCTTTGATGTCCAAGGCGCTGCAATGTTCAGGGGCTGCGATTCAACACAGTTCTGAGGCTGCTGCTCCCTTGACCGATATCAGTCTAGGAAAGATCACCTGGCCACCAGCTTTTTGTAGCTTTACACAGATACTGGCTGGAACCTTGGGTACCTGGCCCAGGTATTGTACTGATTAACTCACACGCTCGTATCCTCATGTCCTAAATACCTCTACAGTGAAAAACGTGGACAGCACAGGGAGTAAATTGCTTTTGCTCCCTCTTGTCTTATTTTTTTCCCTTCCACACATTAACCTGATTTGCTGGTGCCCTTAGCAGGACACAACATTTTTGCAGAGATAAAGAGAATTCATATACATTTGTTTTAAAAAAAAAAGCTCACATCTACACATAAGACACAGAGATATAGTAAAAAGCTCCCATGTATGTCCTCTGGATTAAGCAGAGTAGCCAAACAACCCTAGTGCATGCAATGACTGAACATTGCCTTAGATGTAATCTATTTTTCTAGATTTAAGTTCCTCCTTTAAAGCTTCCACTGGGACCCATTAGAAGCTACTAGAACATACTTGTTTTGTTAAAGACTACTGATAAAATCCAATGAAAAGGAATGACAATTGTCTTAAAAGGTGTTTAAAACACGTGGCTGTAGAAAACAGACCAAAGATGGGCTGTACTCCAAACTGGAGTGCTATCACCTCACACAATAGCCACATCCTTCTTAAAGCTAAACAGAGGCAAAGGTCTCTGAATAGGAAACCTCCAGGGAAAACACACCTAGGAGCAATCATTCAGAAGTCTGTTCTTCAGCTGATTTGGTGACATTTCAGTGTCATGTGCAAGCTGTCACCTTACTGATAAGGGGGAATTTCTCTTGCATTTGGCATCATTAAAGCAATTTAGAGAGACTATTTCTAACATCCTGAATCAATACCTTATGTGGCTATTACCCACAGACTACTAAAGCACTTCTGATGTTTAATGTTGTACCTGGTCTTATTCATGAACTTCCTCTTGTCTTGAAAATAACTCCTGTGATCTTGGCACGAGGTGCTGTATCCCTAGACATTACCAAGAATTCACTCACATGCTTGAGTGGGATAGGGGGGACAGAGATAGGGAGTGAGATAGGGATCAGGCTCAAAACAGGTAGAAAACCCATTCCTTATCCTCAACTAAATCAATGGAGTTTGCATCATCTCTCACAACTGCATCGCAGTATCTGGTCCATACTGGACAACCAGAAACCCTACAGAACTAAGTCATAATGCAAAATGTAATCTTCCATTCATGAGGGTGGGAGAGAGGGATTGTTATTAGGTGAATATAATACATTTAAAAGGTTTTTAGTGTCCTTTGCAACCTTGTAACCTTACCCACTGTATTTCTCCATGTTCATATCTTATCCTTCACAATCACTTGAGACTCTACGATATAATAACGAGATTAGGACCTTCCTTGAGCTAGTCATTCCTTGCCCTCAAGGTCTCGTCATTGTACAGCAATGGCTCTGTGCACAGAGCAAGATGCTTTCTGACACCAGAAGCCTGCTCAAAATCACCACCAAGTTGGCAGAGATCTATGAAATAGATAACATTTCTAATCAGTCTATCAGCAAAAGGCAAATCTCATGGAAAAAGCAGATGCTTATAGAATGGAATCCTATCTTTAGTGCTATGTACACACTGTTTGGCTTATACCTTGAAGTTCTGAAAGAAAGAAGTTATTGATTTTGTAAGTTCATGTTGCCTTTGCAATATTGCCAGTTGCCTGCAAAAGCGTACTGGGAAAAAGAAGAAAAACTGAACAAAAGGCAGGGAACTATAATGGAATACAAATCTTCTGTTCTAACTTCTCTGCCTACAGTTACAGACGCGTAAGTACATAACTCTAGAGTATATAACTCTAAAGAAACAACACTAATATAACTCAGAGTAACTTCGTTGACTTTTTTCAGTAATGTCGAGATCAACACAAGAATCAAAATCATGGTAAGAAATATCTCACATATGAACTCTGACTCTTTGGTATCTTAATGTTGCTTACCATCACTAATATTGTCACAAAGCGTTGCCCTGAGCGTGATAGAAACTTCCCAGCAGAGGACTATTTCAAATGCTCTCAAACATCACTATGTACTGTATTTCACGCACAAAAAATTAACATGTGTCATTTGTATTCATTATATTGAATATTCAAAGCATATCTTCCTGGCAACTTATTAGGACTGACATTAGGGCAGGTGGAAGAGAATTTCAGACACCCTGAACATGACATTCCTAACTCATTGTAAAATTAATGAAAACTACTTATATTTAAAGTGAGTTCTGTCCAAATTTTACTTCATTTCTGCTGGAAACCTTGAATTTCTTGTTTCTACAGCCTACTATATGCATGACACCAGATAATACCAGCAGCTCCAAATCTAGGACTAACCAAGGTACACCCTATGTGAAATGAGCCATAACAGGTCCTAAATAGGAAATGCTATTCCTAATAAGAAATGCTATTCTGTAGTTGCCCCAGTATGAAACATAAGCAGATGGGCTAAGGTACCAAGAGCTGAGAGAGACTGAATAACACCCTCATATTTGACAACTACTCCTGAAGTTCTAGAGTGGGGCATCTCAGAAAGTAATCATTCATGCCCATTCAGTTTTACATGGATGAAGGATATTTATTTTTTTCTACTTGGGTGTCAAACAAACATCTTCCAGAATTAAATACATTGGAGAAATTATCACAAAACATTAGCCCTGCCTTCACCATTTTCAGCTGCACTGGGGGATGTTACACACACTTTTATTTGCATTAGGAAAGAATGTGAGCGAGAAGGATATGAAGATGAATCCCAGTCAGTGCTGTAAAAACCGACCTACTGATGCAAAAATTACGTATCTGGCAAATCATCAGTTAATCAGCAAGGTCAAAAATAGCAAAAAAGGAACATGCCACAAGAAATACTATAGCTTTCCTCTCCATTGCTTGGTTATCACCTTTTAATGCCCTGTACATGTTCCCAGGACACCCTCAGAGTGGCACGTAAAACTCCCAGTTGATTATCAGACTGTTGCTAATTACCGATACCTGAAGGGAATCACACATAACAGATGCAGGCATTCATAGCCAGCCTACTACCAAAGAGCTAGACTGGCAAACTCTAGGTTAAAGAATGAGTCTTGTAGATTCATGGGGACAGTCTTTGGTTGCCTTCACTGTCTTTCCCCATCCAGCCAGGCTTGTAGTTATCACCTGCACTGCATCAAAATTGCTGTTCCAGATCTAGGAAGAGGCATAAATTACATTTTATCCTAATTGGACTTATTGTGTTCCACTGGAATTTACTTTCAACAAGTCTTTTAAGGCAGGAGATGATAGCTATTCAAGGGAATAATATTATCATCTTTCTGTTTTGCAACTGTTTTTCTAATTATATTATAGGTGACATTCTCTTCTCCCCCCTCCCCATGTGGAAGTAGCTCTCAGGCATGGCAGACAGAAGTACTGTTTGACTAGAAACATTTTTTTCAGATGTTTACTTTCATCTCGGTTAAAAATTACCCTTCATATCTTCCGCAAACATTAAAGATCACCTGGTGAGTTTTTCGCCTGCACAGATTCATTCTCTTCTGTGTACTCCAGAACATGTTATAGTCATTCATTGCTACTACTTGCAATTACAGAAGAGAAAAAAATGTGTATCTGATAGATCTATCTAAAGCACATGTAGACTCCAGCAGCTATAAAACACATTAGCTTTTCTGCTCCTTACTGTAGGGACAAGGGAGTTTTCAACCTCTTATAAGAATGCTTTGCCAGTCCCGCTAATTGCCAGTAAAAAAATTGATTCATATCTTGTCAATTATAAATGTAGTGATTAACTCTGTATATGCTACTATCACCTTCTGCACTGTACTGAAGAATTCCTTATGTCCCAGCAGCTAAATTCATCCTAAACAGTCATTTTTGGGCTCAGGAAGTGACAAAGGCTGCCAGACACACACACAGAGAACGTAACGATCTGTGGATGAACTGGACTAAGATGGCCAGGCTATTACATATACTCTTGCAAGAAAAATCCAACTGTGATTTTCTAATGATCAAAATTGCGAAGTTTGGGTTTACATTTCATCTTTGACTGTGATTCAACCTCCAAAGCGACCCAGTATCCCCTTGTCCCAGCTTGCATAATAGAACTGGCCTTGGGTGCCAGGAGTGGGAAGTTAAGAAAAAAAAAAAATTAAGACACCCAGATGACATGAGAAATTTTTTAAAGTGACAAACCCCAACCTTTATACCAAAGGAAGCAAGGCCTTAGTTCAAAGCATTTAAAACCATATATTTTAAAAAAACAAAAAACATGTATTTGTTTCTCCTTCTACTCTCTCAGTGGATGCATAGGTGATGATACAGCTGAAGATGATGAGACTCTGCCCATTGATTCCATGGGCATCAGTTGGATTCCCCATGCAGGCAAGAGGTAAAAAAGCTGTCTCATTTATGCTAAGACCCATTCTCTCCTGACAACATAAAGGGCTCTTTATAAGGCACAATTGCAACTTGTGCTTAATTTTAGCTCCCTCCACACCAACCAGAACAGTGAAAAAGAAATTATGTAGAGGCATGAATCAAGTCTAACATCTTCAGAGATTAGCAATTCATTTAATGGCTGGCAAGGACTATAAAAGCCTAGGCATTTTATGAAAAAAGTATCTGTTCCCCTTGCAGTTCTAATGGCAGTGGTAAGTCTGCAGCTTCAATGAGAGGTGACAATAACCATCAGTTTAATTGCAGTATTGACTGAGTCATGGATTCCTGCCAGTATTCCCAGAGGTTTCTGAAGGACAAGGAGGTGTGCAATTAAAGCTATCTGCATCATGAAGTGCAGACAGTGAAAAAGCAGGACCCTAATGTTAAGTACAACCCCTGCCCTGTTTTTCCCACTGTAAGATTTTTTTTCTTGGCAACATAGTTTACACTGTCTGATAGACACCAATTACACCTCTTCATCTGAATGTAAAATTTGAGGCCTATTATGAAAACTCAGATAACATCACAGTTCATATTAACAGAGCTGCTGAATTTGTCATTTAACAGATCCTCCAAGCTACGCTTTATTTGTTTTGTAGTTAATATTCTCTCCATTTCACTGATGGGAAACTGATCATGAAATATATGGCTTTAGAAAAATTCTAGCACATTTTCTTAGTCATTTCAGGGTCCTATGACAAAAAGTGAGTGACGAAATGACTTCTACATGTTGATACATAACATCAGTGACAGAGTTAAAAGAGCTTCATGTTCTGACTGCCTTCCCTCTAACTACCTGTACATCTCGCTGTTCAGAAGACAAGACTCCCGCAGCAACTTGGGAGCAAATCATACGCCCCTGGGACCAATGTGATAACAACTCCATTTTTGTCTCCCATGCTTTCTACTTAATGCAAAATGCCAGAGTTACCTAAATACACAAATTATAATTGGTAATGGAGGGGTAAGGACAACCTTTTTTTTCTCCCTTGCTTAAGACAATTCACAGCTAACACAATTATACAGCATGCCATATTTATTAACCCAGCAGGCACCATCAAATGCTCATGAGGCATTTGCATGTAAACTTCAGGGGAAAAATCGCTTTTGATGCTAAGTTTATGGCATCCAGCAGTGATGGCCAATTTGTTGCATTGCAAAGCCGCCTTGAGTGACAGCATTCCACAAGAGTCTCCTGAGAGAACCAAGGGATGTGGGGGTTAAGTTTGTCATTCAAGGAAATCTGTGTCATCGGTGAGTGCTGTGAACATCCTTGCTGTCATTTGTTTTCAGTTCCACTGCAGTTTTTTCACAGCATTACCTGAAGAAACTTTAAGACGGGTTTATTTCTGACCCAACCTGAATCAAGGAAGTATCTATATTCTGGTGACAGCCTTCTCCTGTGAAACTTCATATCTACATTGCCTACATTTCTTTAAAAATAGTAAGCTGTCTCCTTACATGACATGTTCATTTATTTGCTCATATATTCAAAGGTGAGCTTTACTAAACTAACATGCGCGTCTTTAGATCTTCACACCACTGAAAGTAAGTCTGTTCAAATAAACAGTCTCCAAAAATTGCTTGCAGATATCAGAAGAGATATGGCTAAGATCAGAATAAGTACATTGATTTCAAGACGTTATCTTCATACATACCTGTTAAAGTTCCAAGTTATAGAAAGTATTATCTGTGACACACACAGATTAATGCTTCATTAACAAAATGAGACTTACAGCAAAAGTTTACCTTGTTCAGTTGATTTTTTTCCTGGTAAGAACATTTTTATATCACACCACACCCCGGATCAAGGAGCATACCTGTATAAATGCCTACACTAAAATCATGCGTCCATTTGGTTCAACATGGATTTAAATTAAGAAAACATTTCTTGTAAGCGAAGGTAGCTTTTATGTCTAAAGACATTATTACTTCACCATATCTCAAAAGTGTTTGCATACGCATGGAAGTCCATGACATAGACGCTGATGTACTCTCACCATGAACTTTTCTAGCACTATCGCAGAGCAGTTCAGCGTTGTTGATGACAATGCTAAGAGCACGACCTTCAAGGAATATTTGAAAAAAATGTAAAGCATGGAATGTTCTTGCCAGGCACACTCCGCAAAAAAAGTCAGAATGAAGAATGACCCAAATGTCAACAAAGCAATGAATTTAGTGCAAATTTCTTGGAATAATCTTCCAAGAAGAAAAATATAAGCACAATTTTCATTTTATTATAGCTTTGTAAGAAGTAGGAAATTTCCATTTTGGTTAATTAAAGGCCTGAAAGAAAATGGATAAAACTACTTGTTTCTATATTAGACAAAGCCCTCAAATGAGACTGGTACATTTAGGAATATGTATATTTTCTGTAGGAACAGGCACATTGTGGTTCTCAGACACTTTGCGTCATGCCAGTAGCACAGTGTTCAGATTCACAGACTACCTTTCTTTAATATTGCATTTGCCTGGTAACATTTTATTTTCAGGTAGTCAGTGATGTATTATACAGCAAGACAGGTCTGATCATACAACTATGACATATTTTCTGTTAAAAGAGACTTACTCTAGGTTAAGTGAAACATTTTCTCTCCACTACTGCTGGACGACAGCTGGAAGGTCTTAGAAGACCTTTCACAGTAAGATAGCCTGGAAACGGTGCCCAGAAGTTAGTGTCTGACTGCCCTGGTTGCCTTCAAGGAGTTGCTCCAAGGAAAGACCATTATTCCCCTTCCGGTGTTTTATTTTGGTTTGGGGTTTTTTTTGTTTGTTTACTTTTATAATTCAGTTTCCACAAGGGATTACTTGTAATCTTAATTCTCCTTCTTTTGTGTTCAGCCCTCATCAGAATATGGTTCTTGATGTAGACAAGTAGATTGTCATGTAATGCTAAAGGAAAGCATTGCAACATCTATGTAGGTAATCCAAAACTTGGTACACGCTCCTCTCTAACCTTTTCTAGTTACTATTGATGCCCTAGTGGCTGCATTTTACAAACAAGGGAAAAAAAAATCCCATAAAATAAAACATTACAAAGTTTTAATACTGATTTCTGTATGAGCCAAGGGTGCTTTTTAGCTGCTTTTATACCAGTGCTAAGCTGAAATTTCCCATCTAAAAGGAAGTGTCCGGCTTCATTCCTAGACAGGAACCTGTCTTCATTTCAAGCAAGTAGTGTTTCTAATAATTGCCTACTAATGAGCATATTAACCCACATTTCTGTTTGTATTGAGATTTCCTTCAGCATTTCAGCCTAGTCAGCTACTGTATTACTAAGGAGGATTATTACTGATGCAATAATATTTATTAATTCAGACTTATTGCACAGACACAAGCAAAAGGCATCTGTTTATTTTAATTACTTTCTAATCAGCTAAAGGAATGAAAGGGTGATGGATCAAAGGAAAAGCTATCACAAAAACGATTCAGTGATTTGTCTATAACAATGGGCAATGACAGTAAAGTAATACATTACTTTTTCAAACAACAGCGCGACCATTAACCAGTTAATCAGCCAATACTAGCAATGTGAAAAATATGAACCAGAAGGCAGCCAAGTGACCTGCCGAACAGCTCCCGGAAAATCCAGAACTACAATGGGAACATGGATATTTCTCGTGTCCGACCCAGCACCCTGTGCTGTACTCCCCCTGCCCCCAAACAGACAGTGCTGCACTTTTAGCCACTGACATCAGCAACAGACGTATTTCAGTAGGTCCATCTGTGGTGAGTGTAGTTCAGCTACCTAGGGTTCCCCCCACTTTTTCTGCACTATGAAGGGTGTGTTTTTCAAAAGTCTAACCACAAGACAAGAAGCTAACAGAAAGAGGTGGCTTCACCTCTAGGATCAAATAGAGCTTTTTTTCACTGCAACTGACCTCAATGCTGAAAATGCACTATTTTAGCATACAACCCAACCTAAAAGCCAGAAGCTCACCTTGACAGCACAGAGACCAATTAACATTTTCTAAATTTGCTACTGTGTCCACTTTATACTAAACACTGGGATAGGACACTTGTCAACCTCCCCACTTCTTTTGCCCTTAAAATCCTGTCCTATTCACTTTAATTTTTTTTAACTTGTTTTATGGGCTGCTGAGCTTCCTCTTCTACAAACCCATAGCAAAATAAAAAACCCCACAAACCTTATTCCCAGCACTCAGAAACTTAGTTAGCATGAATGGAGAATATATCACCATTAAGATGTGTCAGAGCCCTAAGCACATTCCCCCCTCCCCATTCTGGGGGTTTGCCTGCCTGGGCTCGGGGCCAACACTGAGCTGATGCTGCTGGTGGCCTTGAGGAGAGCTTCTCCAGACAGCGCTGATGGTGGGGCTCAGTGGGGACTGCCCTTCCCCTGGTGCAGGGCTGTCCTTGTTCTACCCAGCCATGGCCCCCTTGATCCATAGCCTGACCCCCACATGTGGAGTGATGCCCCAGCCCACCCTGAGCCTGGTCTCAGGGAGGTGCTTGATGTCCAGGGTTGGGGCTGTCCCTGGCTGCCCCCCAACTGTCCTGCTCCCTGGCTGAGGTGGTGGGACAGCCATGACTCCCAGACCCAGAAATCAGCCTGCTCACTGGGTGCTCCTCCATGACAGCTCAATTCAAACTGGGCTTGTTCCAGTGAATCCAAGCCTTTCCACCTCCACATGAGCATACTCTACGCACACGTGTGTTCCTATGCAATTCTATGTTGTTGTTACTTTTTCTCTCTTCTGAATAATGCACTGAATAACAACTTTGGAAAATGCTAAGAGCAGCTTTTCTTTGCCTACTTCTTTTTCTTTGCTACTTTCCCCACTACATTTTTAGCATATGTGCTGTTTCCTCTAAGCTAGAAAAGAAACAGTTTTAAAGCATGCGTTTGATCTGAAAGCATGTGGTTAGGAAGAAGAGAAAGAAGGAAGTTTACTACAAAGACATTTGTGTTCAGATAGCCTAACAGGAACTCAGTGTATTGCCATTGATTTTCAAGCCGTATAAACATGGTCTGCCCTCAGAGTGTGCATCTCAAGAAAGAACTGTTTACTAGTTGGCCACAATGTAAAAACAAATTAAATATTCACATTCTGGTGACAGCTATAAGATTACACTTGACTCTTTCAGCCTTTTTTCAATCCCTCTTTTAAAGTACATCACTAGAAATCTACCCTTATAAACATTCATTGAAAATGAATGCCAGGCTTGTTGCCCAAATTCATTGCATCCCAAGTCAAAAGTTGTTCACAATTGTATTTGCCTTGAGCAAAACATTGAGTAGTTTATGAATATCAAGTTCAGCTAATAGCACTAGCAAAAAAGGAGAGGAAAAAAAAGGTTATTTTTCTGATTTCCCCACAGCGAAATTATTAAGAGATGTCACTGAAGTAGAGATATTTTTTTCATTTTTATTTTTTCCACACAAATACCTATTTCTGATGTCTAATAATTAAACAACTATTGCAAAAGGCTATTGTGCAAGTCCAGTGACACAGTGAGCTTGAACTTGATCCAAAGACCTTTAAAACGATGGAATTTTTTCTTTTGATATAACTATGTCTTTTGAGATAGCTATGTTTTGTGTCCAGCCTTAGTATGCATCATTCTTGACACTCTTACTCTTAACAACTAAATAAATGTTCTTTATACAAGCCCAGCATCCTAGGTGATGAGGAAAAAAGCAGTTGCCTTCAGCACTTTCGAGTACTATTGATCAGTGATAAAGCTTTCTTCTCCGCTTTAACATCCTTTCTTACAGGTCCAGACCCTTTTTGATAACAGCTCTGCAACCTCAGATGGATGTAATGAATTGATAAAGTTTTCCACATGTTCAAGCAGGAGTCAACTCCATCCTGCCTGTTTACCAGAATAAAGTGGTACAGAAGATGCTGAACCTAATTTATGTATTTCTGAAAGCCTTCCCTCATTTTATGCTTTCAGTCAAGACTGTTTGATTTCTGTCCTGGTTAGAAAATATGAGCAGGTATTTATGAACCAGCATTAAACTTAACAGCACATATCCTCCTTCTTCCTACTGTCTGAATTTATACATTATTCATCATTACTACCTCTTTTGAACTATCTGCTCAGGTCCTCTCCCCATAAACCTTGTGTACAAGTTGGGAATGGATGAGTTTAAAAAGATATCAATATATGAAGTCATATGTTTAACATCTTCATTCAAATTTCCAGTAGGGAGCTTCAGAGCACAATCAAGGCACAGTAGCTGGGTAAGCACGTACCTGTAGGGAAGGAGTCTTTATTTGTGTCCTTCTTTCCTTATCTATAATAAAATCACATTCTACTAGAAACAGAGTTGACTTTCCAAATCAGGCTCTTGTCAGACTCAAGGGAAGCAATTAGATGTAAAGCAGGCCACCTGGTATGACAGTAATTAGGCTCTAGATCTGTTGCTACCAGGACCCAAAGCTGCACTGTGAAATTATCTCAGAACTTTAATTAAACCTGTAGTAACAATTTACTTTTATTTCTTAATTATTATTTTATTGGGAACACAGCTGAACAGAGGGCTGAATGGCTCAATGAATTAGTAAAAACTAATATAGCTATTTCCCTCTGTATTATCAGTAGAGATCAGAACTACCTTAGCTGTTATGAACAGTTATCACAAGTATCCCTCTGGCTCTTTTTCATCTACAGAGAATTAATTAAAATACTCAAGCTGGTGTGCAGTTAGCATTTCCTACTGTCAGTTTAGATTCCATGTAGGCAAGCAAAGCAATCATGGGCTGTACCTACATTAATGTTAGCATTATGGTTCAGGGCGTTGTGGTGACTCTTCTCAGTGTACCCATTCACCATGCACAGACTGCATTTACCGGCCTTATTTGGTACAGGCACACTAGATTCAGAAGAAGCTCAACCAGAAGATCTGTTCCAGACCTATACCAGATGTGCTGCCAATATGATAGGACACAGACAGTGAATCCAAACAGCTACAAGCCCTTCACATAATGAGAATGTGTGGTCCAGAGAACTAGACTAATTTTGGTCTGACCTGCACCCCCTAAACTTCACATTATGTAAGTGACAGGTCTTCAGCACCAGCTCTTTCGGTCCACTGCACCAAATTTCTTAATGTAGACACAGTCATCAGTAGCAATGGGTCACTGAGATTTTATAGCGTGTAAATACAAGGAGGGAATGCTAACAAAATCAAGAAAGTTGTCTTCATTTTCATCTATCTGTGCATGGCATTTTGAAAACAAACACAAACAACCACTAAACAAGGCCCTCATACACGTACTCTTTTGCAATGCAAAGTTAGAACCAACACATAATACAAATTTAGGGGACACAAGGGATATTACTATTGTGATAGCATTTGTTGTGCATTGGTACTTCATTCACAGCTCTGAGCTTGGATATTGCCTATCATCAGTGTCATCTAGAATGTCTAAAATCTCTATACACACTTCCAAATACTAGTAATATTAAGTATTAATGCCCAGGCTTTTTTCCCCACAATATCAAAATAAGACAACAGAAACAGCATCCATTGATCCCTAATGGCAGATGAATGCTACTGAAGCAAAAAGTAGCTCTGCCAGGGAATTCAGTGGGACAACATTTCACTCTTAGTACCCAATAGCATACAGCATCCCATCTGAAGAAAGGCAGATATTCTTGGAGAATACACCGCCCACGGATTCATCTCTGTAGCTGTGAGTATGAGAAATCCTGTAGTGTGAGAAATCAAAAGGGAACGGACACTTGTGAAGGCAGCCAGCCTTAGCTGTGAGACGACATCATTCCAAATTTTCTATATATTAAATGAAAACCTCAACTATCTACCACTATTAACCTGTGCTTTACATCAAAGCTTATAATTTACTCTCATGAGTTTGGAATCAGAAAATAAAAAACCAACAGAAAATTTCTGGGTGGGCAAAGGGATTCTTTTTCTGGAATTGTGCCTCCATACAGGAGGGATTAATTGGGATGCGCTGTATTAAAATCATTAGTCTATGAAACCTATTAATAAAGCTCATCTGGTCCATTCCCATTGCCAAAGCTCAATTGTTTCCTGAAGTACACGACCACAAGCTCTGTTTCAGTAGCACAGGATTTTTATCCCCATAATGCTTCTATTTAAAATAGCAATAACATTCTTAGCTCAGGTTTTAAAACAAGCAGAATGTTTATTAATCTAATTTTTACTTTTCATCATTATTCTGTTAATTATTCCTAATTTATCTCCCTTAGGTTAAGAAAAATTGCATGATGTTATTCTCATCGTTCAAGTACAATGACAATACTGTTTTGTGCCTTTTATCTTTAGACTTGAAATCTACACAATATTACTACAAGAATGTCTAATAAACTTTTGTTTGCATTTCAAACACCACAAAGAAAATTTAAGCAGCACATGAAATATCTCTATTGAAAGGAAAAGATTAAATACACTGATGTCAATAGTAGGTTCTGTAAAACCTAAAACAAGACAAAATTCTAATTGCATTTAATTGGCAACCAAAGAGCAACTAACAATGTTCTTTAAGATTTTGGCAACAGAAATCAGTCTTCAGGAAAAGCTGTGTTTACTAGCACAATAATCACAGCCTAAATGTTCTTTTGAACCCCACAGATAAAGGTCTTCATTATATCTTTTAATGACTACCTCTCTCATATTCAATTCATATATTTAAAAGAACTTAGTGAAAAAAATGAACATTGGTGACTTCTGCAAAGGTCAAGAAACATTGAATGTACTCAACTTTCACTGATAAACTCATTCATACATACCTTTTTACGTGGTTATATCTTCAGTAGTCTACTTGGTCGTATATTTTAATGAATTCTTGCAGACAACTAGAACCTGCCTTTACGTATATACTGCAAAAGACAAAAGTACCATTTTCTGACCTTGCCATCAATCTCACAAAAATTGTTGCAGAGTTTTGCAATATACTTAGACGGCCAAACACCACTATCTCCAAGAGACCAGTCCTGGAGGCAAAAGGCAAGATTCTCCTTGAGCAGAAATGCACAGTAATATGGTCTTAAGGCTGTTGTTTTCAATGTACTTCAAATTTCCTTCAAATTTCAGCTCCTGAACAAGCCAAAAAGAACATCCTGCACAACTATATTGATGGAGACAGGAGTAAAAAAAAAAAAAAAAAAAAAAAAAATCACTTCTAAGGCAGCCAGGTCTCAGCTTCCCACTAATACTAGTCATGTCCCAGAAACATGTTAAGAAACCAGTTAGGAGGTAATACAGTATATGGACTTGACTTATAGTATGTTCCCCATGGAACACTAAACTGAGCAGAAGTTTAAAGCTATTCCCTGCACTAGCTAATATTTTTGCATGGTAGCTTTGTGACCATCCTGCAGCACAAGCATCATAAAAGAAGGGCATATTATTAAAGCAAGAATCCTTAACTGAATCAGTAAAGCACTTCATATAGCTTGCCAAAGTGTCCATTATCAGAGACCACCTACACTGTGCTGTATCCTCTACAGAACATTTTAGATTTCTAAAAGTACAAGGCCTGCGAATCAGTGGCTTCTAGCCAGCTTTTTTCTGTGAAAGAAGTGTTACGAGCAGCACAGTTCTCCGCAACAGAAACATATCGCTTTCAGAGTTTGACAGTCATCTCTGGAGTACCTCTAACAAAACCAATGAAGAGGTGAAAAAAGTCAAAGACATTCATGGCAAAGGTTTTATGTATATGTATGTACACAGGCTTTTTCTTTCCGCAGCATCAGATGAAGCTTAGTGTGAGAAAGAGACAAAGCACTGAGGAACTGGCATCAGCTGATTACAGCTCTCTGTTCCTGGGCTGCCTAGCCCAAGCAGAAATCAGAGCAGCTGAGATTATAAAATTCCTAGAGTAGATCTGAGCTAATTGGTTTTTAGCCAAAAGTTGGGGGGAAGGGTTCCCAAATAGTTTATTTCTTTCAGCAATGAACTGTTTCATAAACTCGTTCTATTTTACCTGACTTGCTTAAACCCCAAGTAGCTAGAACAAAAATTGTAAAAAAAATTTTGCCTCTTTTTTATTTTCTACTGCATTTTTAAATTCAGAATAATATCGCATCTACAATTTTTAACTGTATTTTAGAATTATAAAAAATTTAAAGGCAGTAAAAGTGAAATTACTTTTTTTAACTCAGTTCCAAAGAACTGTGTGTAATCTTCAATTTGTCAGTTAAACTTGAAATAACTAAAGTAGAATTTAAGCTTTTTTTTTTAACTTTGATGAGAACTAAATGCAAATTTTGAAATTATAAAGTGTCATGACTACAGGGACAGAGGCTCTGGACAGTGACATAGAGTATCTCTTTCCTAGTAACTGCAAACTCAATCATCTGTCACAGTGTTTGAATATCGTGAATTTTCACCTCCCTGCCATTCTCCCTGTTGTGACAGGGCAGTTCCTCACTACCCATGAAAGTGGACAGTGAAATTATCATCTGATCTCTGTATTTAAGAATCTGGGTCATACCTCAGTCACACTGATGCAAAGCAGACTCCTTTTCTTCACTTTCATAACACTACTACAGATTTACACAGATGTAAGAAAAAGCAGAATTAGGCCCATCGTTTTCTGAAGAGAAATCCCTGCCAGGGTCCTACCACCACTGCAACTGTGCATAACAACGGTACTCAGCACTAATAGAAGAGTGGGGCTGATGTGTCTCAGCTCTTCACCAGCACATTCCAGCTGGAAGTCCAGACCGGTGAATGATGTATTTAGACACATAAAATGGATCTCCACTTTTCAGTGCATCACAAAAAGGAGAGGGGCTTTTGAAGTTATTTTTGTAAATTCTATTATTTAGATGTTTTCTATGGGGTTGGTTGATCAATGGCTTAACACAGCTGCATTGCTGCTGTCTGAAAATATGTCAAGCTGTCAGGAAGGCAGCTTCCTAATAGCCCTTAGAGCATCATTTTCAGAGCACATTACAAACTCTACTGATCCCCTCAAAAATCCCTCTAAGGTACACAAGTCAATATTATTATTATTACCTTCTTTTTTACAGTTGTTGAAATTGCAGTAGAGAAATATTATCAGCCTTCATCAGCATTATAATGTGGAGGGTAGGTCCTCATGTGGCATAAAACTTATTAATGCCATTGAAATCAAAACAGGAATGAAAGTATTATATTATGTTAGAGTCTGCACTTACAAAATGAGAGTTCCTTAATTGCTATTGTGGGTAATTTTATTAGGAGATGAGGAGCTTACAGAGAGCAAATGAATTGCAAAGACAGATCTTTCCTATCCAACAGCTACTAAATTACATTTCAAAATAAATAGTATTTAAATACTTCTCAGCAGAAGAAATTGCTGTGATTGCCTCAGAGATGTTACACAGAACTGGCTGCAGCTGTGACATGCTGGGGGCTCACACTGTGCTGTACACTCTTCCTTACAATGGAAACTTGCACGAATTAAGTTCTAAATGCACTGAAGAGTTTCAGGTAAGCAGTCTAATGACCACGAGTATAAAAGGAAATTTCATCATTAAGGAAAGTGAATGGAAATCACCTATTGGGTCCTGTTTTCTGGTCAGTGACAAGCTACATGTAAATCTTGTTTATCTTTCTCCTATAGACATTCATGCCCATCTAGTTGACACAGGTGGGTACTGGTCCTCTCCTTGCACTGAGAAGCAGCAGTATTAGGGCAGAGCCAAGTCTTCCAGGTTTGCATTTTGCTTCTCTCGCTACAAGGCACAATGAGGGTAAAGCAAAAGTAAACCAAACGGGGATCAGTGGGAATGGAGCTGGATGGAGGCAGGAAGGCAGTGACGTCCAGGGTGGGTTGCCGATGCTCCATATTTTTAAGCTCCTGCAATGGAATACAGGGGCAGTGAATTGGCACAACTCCAGCTTGAACTGGGAGCCACTCCAGTCTCTACAAGTATTTGAACAAGGGAACTTCACTTCTCTTCCCCCCGTATATCTGCACCTTAAGGAACCCAGCTTTTCCCCAAAACGCAAGTCATGCTTTGGGAGCTCCACTTAATTGCAAGGGATGTCCAACTATTGTGAATGCTCAGAATAATCCTGCTTTAATATGTAGTAACGTTTTGATGTATTAAATTTGTAAATAACAAGAGACACAAGAAGGACCAAATGTAAATACATCTCCAGGCACGTCACTGTATATAACTCTGCTGATTTACCTTATGCAACACTAAGTGGCGGAGTTTTAAAACCATCAGAGTAAGTTAGTGACGATGACAAAAGGATATGTAAGGAGATAAATTACCCCCTGCTCTTTGCTCGCCTGCTAGACTAGCTGGCCACTTTGGGACGAGAAGGAATATCTGCACCTGAAAAATCTTCTAGTCCTTGCAGGTTTGCTGAGACAGCCCCTGGATCCCAGGTGTGGGGAAGTCCCAGAACTAAGGAAAAGCCAGCACGCTCCTTTTTGTGTAATTCACCAGCAGTCTTTCCACAACAACAATTTTTTGAGTGCTATTCTCCAAGGCAAGGTTTAAATCATATGATCTAGAGGCAAAAACCTCCCTAATCCACCACTGACTCCTTGTTCTGTCCAGTGCCTGAGCTTAGAATTTTACAAAAAAATGGGAAAGCTCTATTGACTGAAAGTATTGCTTTCAAAAGAAGAAGCTCAAATGTCTTGGATCTGATTTTGTTTGTGAACTGGCAAAGGCACCACAACCATGGGAATAAATTTACAGGTAGGATGAAACTGTCTCTTTGAATCAAAAATTGAATGCAACTAGAAAATCACAGTTCTCACACACTACAGTGTCCAATGATGCTCTAAAGACCGCCCATCCCCAAACACAGCCTGCCAAGTGTCAAATATGTTATTAACTGGAAGTAAAAGCTAAAATCATTCCTCCCTAAATTCTCTTTGGGGAAGCGAAGCTTTATACTGTCCTTAATATAAGCAAGTGCTTTACAGGCATAGTTCAATCCTATACCAAAGCACTGCCTATCAGCATTGACATCTAAACACCCTTCCTGCCGTAGGATTTTGGAGCAATAATAACACTTTCAAATTCTATAGCAACTTTATCCAAGGATCTTCGAGTAGTTTAAAAGCAATAATTAATTTAAGCTTCACGAGGAAGAGGTAGTGACAGCACTTTCCACACACGGTAAATTAAATGTAGACTCCCAGAAGTATCACACAAGGTTGCGCACAGGGAAAGAAACAGAGCTGGACACTGCATTCCTGGGAGATCCTCTGTCAGTGCCCTGCGCCAAGCATCAGATACCACCCTCTCCCACCCTACACGTGCTCTTCTGAACACCTGGTAAATTCTCATTATAATGAAGAAAATACTGTGAAGTTTTTTCTAATAGTTATTTACAGTAAATGCACATTATTGTCTCTAGGTGCTTTTGGTTTTGTTTAATACGTTGGGGTTGGGTTTTTTTCTTGTTCTTTTTGCCTTTTTTTTTTTTTCTCCTCTAAGTGAGCTCTTCTTCCTTATTACTAAACAGCCAGCAAAGTAGAGAGAGAGTTACCAAGGGCTGACTACATTAGTCTCAAATGCCTTTTCAGTGTATTAAAGTGTTTTCAATTACCTCCTAATACACCTCCAGGGAGCCTAGGAGAATGGAAGGATTAGTAGAATAATGAGTTTAAATTATTTAAGGGTTTGGGTTTTTTTTTTCCTCTTATTATGTGACTTTGTTGGATTTAATTCTAGACCAGCGATATTTGACAGTACAAGACAGGTTATATCTAAAGAGTAATCTTGATCTCAAATCAAAGGGTTGCAAGAAAAGGATACAAAGATGCGAATTTCCCCTCCCTTCTTCAAGACGATACAGTAAAAAGGGCAGGGACGTCTGTTTTATTTTGCACTGATTGAAACAAGGTGACTACTTTAGCAGCTGTTGAAACTGATTGATAAGACAGTAGATGAATTTATCAGGCAGGAACATCCATGAGGAAAAAAGTACAAGTGGATCCACTCTTACCTTATTGCATCATGATGTAATAAAACTCCAAAATTCATCCAGCTGAATTGCCAGTTGAATAAAATTTCAGGAGGGGTGAACTGAGGTAGCCGAGATTTGTTTTGTTCTCTCTCTGATAGCCACTGACATGGCTATCACCACCCAAATACCTGAGCATCTCAAAGCTGTTAGATGCATTTTAGCCTCATAACATCCTGATGAGGTAGAGAAATCTCATTTTGATTGCATTCAGGAACTGGAGATACGAAATCACACACTAAAGGTCACACTGAAAGCTCAGAGAAAGCCAGGAATGCAACCAGTATCTCCGGGGCCCTATCACGTCCCTGATGGGCCAACAGTCTACACAAAGCAATAATGCAAAATAAACAAAAAAGAAAACAACACTAAAATGAAAACCAGACCATGGTTCTAGAGGGAATAAAACATGTGCTCTACAGGACAGAAGATGTTTATCGTGGCAAACCTCCAAATCCAATATTGAACTTCTTGAAAAATAGACTCATGCCAGCTTACTGAAGAGATCCAAGGACCAGCATCAAGCAGAGCAAGAATCATGAGTTTGGAATTCCTTATGCTCAGGCAAACCTTTAATCACAAATGAGCGGTTCTTTGGTTGATGTTGACTATGTACATGTGTCTGTGTATATATGCACGCACACACACACACAGATACGTATGTATGTTTGCTTCCAAGCTCCTTTTCTTGCTTAACTTTTTTCTTTTTTATTATTATTTTGTTTCCCTTTTTCTACTCCCTCCTCCAAAAAACCCTACTGGAGAAGACTTGGTTTATCCCTACCAGAAGAGGGGAAAAATTTCTATGGGCAGGCAAACATATTTTTTGTCTCTGCCCTTCTCATGAACACCTTACTTATTTTAGTCTTCTCAATCCATAACTATTATAAGGGATTCTCTATAATAGATATAATGACTATTGTTAATCAACGAGAGCATTTTTCTCACTCATCCTTTCATAAGGCTGACTAATCATAAATGAGTAAGTATGTGTAGAGATTCATTTGAAGTTAAAATCTGAAATATTTGTCAGATACATGAGATTATTAGAACAGTATACACAAAATCATCACAGAAATGGAGAAATTAGCAAAAAGGCACCCAAGCCACCGCTTCCATAGAACTGATCCAAACACTGGATAATCTTAAGACGGAGATTTTTACCGAGTATTTCACCACCAGAATCAGTCCAGAAATCAGAGGTGGGCAAAAGGTAAGTCTCATACTGTACCCAGAAAATGTATTTTCCATTGCCTTAACTGTGTACTGTGATCTCTTGTGACAGTCTCAGCCTTCTGAAAGTATCAGCACCTTATGATGAATGCTATGAAAGTGACCAGTAAGTTTTGAAGGAGCCTTCATCCATATTCATCTTCATCCTCCTCTAGGGTACCATTAGCTAGCACACTTAGGGGAGTCTCTATGTTCTGCTCAGCCTGAGGTCAGCCAGTTGATGTTCAATCTGAGAGCTCCGACACCTTGTCTTCATCCCAGGAAGAGTGAAATATGAATTCACTCTTCAACATGGAACATGAAGATAGCTCTATCCACAACGAAGCAGCTTAATTTGCAATAATAGAAGCCTTTTCACAATGAGACAAATGAGACCCATCCACCAGACAAAACCCAAACTATCTTAAAAACTAATAGAAGTTGCAGGTATTACTGCCTTTCAAGCATTACATTGGTAGTAGCTTTAAGCAGAGTTACTAAAAATTTTGGAAGTAGCTAACATACAAATGAAAGCTATAAAACACGACTGTAAATGGACGCACCCCAGCTCTGCTAATTCTCTTGCTAAAATCCTGTTTGCATTCACACACAACCCAGAATTTAAAAGATTGCATGCTGCAGCAAAATTTTACCTGGGAACCCCAGGGCAGCAGCAGATGCTTTGGGTGTACGTTAAATACTTCCCCACATCCCCAGGGTGCGCTGCCAGCTCTGAGTTGCTACCCAGCGGCACAGGAACCCAGAGCCATGGAAGGGATGTGCACACGTCATCCGAGTGCCCTTATCCTGTTATTTATGCAATGTGTTAATGTGAATAGATTGAAAGTTTTAGCCTGAAGTAAATTAACTGCATTATGTATAATGACAAATTATGCAGATTTATACCAGATAATCAGTCGGTGTGCTTGCCATTGGAGACAGCTGATGTCCAAACAGAATACTTTGAACTTGAACAAATAAGTTCAGCTTGTTCCCACTGGGCACATCACTTCAGTCTCCTAGCATGCTACCTTATGATCATCTCTAAAACTACTGTTTCCTATTATGTTCATATTTTAGCTTGTTCTTTTTGATCTTTGATGGATCCATCCACCTCCACCATTCTTCAACTCCTTTACTTCGAGCAGGAATTCCTCAAAAAGGTTGCTAAACCCTGTTGTAGGAAGCAAAGCCTCTCTCCATCGTTTATCAACAATCCTGGTCAACAGGGCAGGTACCAGATGACTGGAGGGTGGCTAATGTGACGCCCATCTACAAGAAGGGTCAGAAGGAGGATCCGGGGAACTACAGGCCTGTCAGCCTGACCTCAGTACCAGGAAAGATCATGGAGAGGATCATCTTGAGTGAGCTCTCACGGCAAGTGCAGGGCAGCCAAGGAATCAGGGCCAGCCAGCATGGGTTTAGGAAAGGGAGGTCCTGCTTAACCAACCTGATCTCTTTCTATGACCATGTGACCCGCCTTCTGGATGCAGGGAAGGCTGTGAACGTTCTCTATCTGGACTTTGGTAAGGCCTTTGACACTGTCCCTCACAGCACTCCCCTGGAGAAGCTGGCGAATCATGGCATAGACATGCCATAACCCAGCTTCACTGGGTTAAAAACTGTCTGGATGGCCGTGCCCAGAGAGTTGCGATTAATGGGGTGAAATCCTCTTGGCGGCCGGTCACCAGTGGTGTCCCTCAGGGCTCAGTATTGTTTAATACCTTTATCAATGATCTGGATGAGGGGATTGAGTGCACCCTCAGTAAGTTTGCAGACGACACCAAACTAGGTGCGAGTGTTGATCTGCTTGAGGGTAGGAAGGCTCTACAGAGGGACCTGGACAGGCTGGATCGATGGGCCAAGGCCAACTGTATGACGTTTAATAAGGCCAAGTGCCGGGTCCTGCATTTCGGTCACAACAACCCCAAGCAACACTACAGCCCTGGGGACAAGCGGCTAGAAAGCTGCGCAGCAGAAAAGGACCTGGGGGTGCTGGTGGACGGCCAGCTTAACATGAGCCAGCAGTGTGCCCACGTGGCCAAGAAGGCCAACAGCATTCTGGCTTGTATCAGGAATAGTGTGGCCAGCAGGAGCAGGGAAGTGATCGTGCCTCTGTACTCGGCACTGGTGAGGCCTCACCTCGAGTGCTGTGTTCAGTTCTGGGCCCCTCTGTACAAGAGGGACATTGAAGTGCTGGAGCGTGTCCAGAGGAGAGCTACCAGGCTGGTGAGGGGTCTGGAGACCAGGTCATATGAGGAGAGGCTGAGGGAGCTGGGCATGTTTAGCTTGGAGAAGAGGAGGCTGAGGGGAGACCTCATTGCCCTCTACAACTACCGGAAAGGAGGTTGGAGAGAGGTGGGTGTTGGCCTCTTCTCCCAAGTGAATAATGACAGGACCAGAGGAAATGGTCTGAAGTTGTGGCAGGGGAGGTTTAGATTAGATATTCGGAAGAATTACTTTACTGAAAGAGTGGTCAGGCACTGGAACAGCCTGCCCAGGGAGGTGGTTGAGTCACCATCCCTAGAGGTATTTAAGAAACATCTAGATGTGGCACTTCAGGGCATGCTCTAGTGGCAGAGATTGTAGGGGGGGTTGGTTTTTTTTGTGTGTGTGTAGTTGGACTGAATCTCAAAGGTCCTTTCCAACCATGAAGATTCTATGATTCTATGAAAATATAGTGCAGAGAGAGCTTGGAACCCATTTCTGAGGGCTTGTGAGCAATTCCCTGGGCATTACCCCTTTGGTAGACTAAGTTGTTAATGACAGGGGGTTTTGCAAGGAGAAGGAAGGAGAAAGCAGAAGGATGATGATACTATGCTTGATGAGAATCAAAAAAGAAGTGACAGACAACCATGGGCCCAAACAATGGCTTCCCCAAAGAGCAGTCAGAATTTGAGCTTGGTCTACTCTAGGAAAATTTCCCTCTCCTTCCAACACAGCAAGGGAAGCAGTGGCTCCCTACAGAACGATACACATACAAATTTGGTGTGAGCAACTGTAGTCTTGAAACTAACCCACTGGACTCTGACTTTGAAAGTCTGTGCTGCCACAGACCTTCTATGTGAAGTCAAGTCATTTTTGGTACCTGCATCCCTCATTCCCCATCATTTATTCTCTTGCTACGTAGGCTGTAACCACAACAGGGATAAGGTGTTTCTTACCACATTCACACTATACACAGAACTGTAGAGACCTTGTTTTGATTGGTGCTTTGTGTCACTGCAATCCTTTTTCTACGTATACAAACAAGAACGTTCATCTTATTCCCCAGGAAGAGCCAAATGGCAGACATTAAACACAACTGTCTCCTCCAGAAGCCTGCACTCTGCAGATCCTTCCTGACAATAAAGTACAGAGATCAGTCGAGCTGTTCTCAACATGTAACAGGGAGTCAAACTTGCAGACTTGTCAGAAATCTGGTCTTGACCTGTATGATCCAGGTCTCAGGTCAGGTACCCATTTTAGAGAGAAACCCCTAATCTGAAGAGCCCAAAGGGAAAGGACTTGGAGCCCCAGCTTATTCCCTGACAAGAGGAAATTTAAACCCCTTTATAGCAGCAAGCCCTTGACACTCTGGTCCCTAACCCCAGAAGAGGCAGCCCAGCAGAAGCATTCAAGCTGGACCCCAGAGGCAGTCCCACCACCTGAGCTTGGAGGAGGAATGACTGCAGACACAGCAGCTGGACTAAGATCCAGAGAGATCTGCGAACTTTGTTGCCCTAAATTATCAGACACAGCTGAGCAACAAACATGGCACAGACTGAAATGACACTGTGCAGCGTTTCTGCTTGCAGAGTAACTGCAAAATGTAAGAAATTCTGGATTTTTTTTCCTCCTCCTTTTAATAGTATTATCACGCTTGTGTCTCTGTTTGATAAGCAAATTGATTTTTTTTTTCGTACAGGGATACCACAGCTTGTTAGGAATAGTGTAGCGGAAGAGTAGTCTTTTTTTTTTTTTCTTTTGGACATTTAGTCTTCATGTATTTTTTTTTAAATCCATCATAGGACTGCAGGTGCTGGGACCAGTGCATTAACTGTTCTGTATTTGACTTTAATGCTTACACAGGGAGCCCATAAAAAAGGTCCAGGCTTATCAGGAAAGATTTCTGGCACACAGAAAACACAGAGTGGTCTGTCAGTTGTGCCCTTCTACTTTAGAGAGTGTTTCTAGATTGTTCCTGAAGCAGATGCATAGCCTGACCACATTCATCTGCAGTAAATAAACATTACATCAGCCAAATAACTCTTATCATCAAACCTTCTATCACACAGACCCAAACTGCTTGGCTGTCCCTCCCCAGGGAGATGCACTTTTGTCTGATCCTCCAATTTGCAATAATAATAGATATTCTATTTATGAACAGTCAACCAACTATTGTATTGTACATGAATTTTCTGTCCCGGGGTTTATATTTGAACCACAGTTACCAGAGATAAACTCTGTAGTACTAATAACGCTAATGCCCTCTGCTGTGTATAGTTAACACTACAGAGCAACTACAGCAGGGTTCACCATGTCAGCTCACCAAACAGCTGCATTTTGACCAGGGATCTCAGTGAGCCACCCTTCTTGCCCTGCCTCAATCCCACCACAACTGGGAAATCAGGGAGGGCTGAAAGGTCTTCAGGCACTCAGACAGGCAGCTTGCTACTCCAGATGGATCTTTGGGATACGATGAATATGCAGTATGGGTGAGGCAGGATCAATGCACAGCCAACTATAGATATGCAGGTAGCAGTTATGAGGCTGTTATTTCACTTTGTGAAGATCTAGGAACAAGTTAATAGTCGCCAGTGTGATGCCAAGAGGGCAAACCAGCCTTCCAGATGAGACAGGACTGGTGACAAGCATTTTGCTTCTCAGCATTTCCACAGGGTTGTTTTATGATCATAGGTAATTCACGTAATCTCTCCAGACTTCTATTTCCTTATCAGTAACAGAGGTAGCGATATCCATCTCTCAGGGCTGCCACAAAGTCAGATTCATTACTACGTGTTCGAGGTGCTCGGCAGTCACTAGTGCTGATCTTAAGCACACTAAAGGCAATACAAATATCCCCACTGAGTTCAGTGATCTTTGCAGGTGAAACTTTGAGAGAAGCAATTCCCTGTTACAGTATGGCATAGCATGAATCCTATTGAGAATATGAATACCTTTGAATGAAAAAGGTTACTGGAAGAAACCTCCACCTTTATTAACATCATATTAAATTGAAGTACCTAAAGAAAAAAGATCCATGGAAAAATCTCAGCAAGAAGAGAGATTGCATGAGTTGGGCTGTAGCAGCCCTTCAGAGCCAGAGAAGACTGCAAAACTCAAGATCAGAAAAGTTTGCTTAAAACAGACACTTGTGATGACGGGGAAAGTAGACTCTGTTGGCTACCTGCCTAACACACTTAGGTTTGAAGTAAAGGGAGGACTGCATTACCTGGCTGAGAGAGCCTAGTCTTGGCAATATGTTCTCTCTCTCATTTTGCATTAGTTTAAATCTCATCTCAGAATTACAACCGCATGAAAATTTTTTTGCCTTAAATTTTAGAACCATCAAATTCAACAGTTTCAAAATGTCTTGGCTATTTCAAACACCAGTAGTAGCAAAGAGGCCTGAATACCACGCTCAGTATCCATTGCTTTGATAATACCATTAAATAAAAAAGGCTGTGAATCATTATCTAGATGTAAGGTTTAATGTACCACCACAGCTTGGATCATACAGCTAAGCAGGACAGATGAGCAGCCTGTATTTGGACAAATATCGCATTTCTGCTTAGTTTACTATTTTCTGTCCCATAGTTTATATACAATATGGGTAGCAATTAATTATATTTCTTTTTTACCAAAGCATTTTTTTAATTAAAAATTGCTTTTCAATTCCATTGTGGTTTTTTGACTGGAAAAAAAAAATTGATCAAAATACTTTAACTGAAATCTTCAGAGGAACAGGAAGATAAAGCTTTTTTTCTCAAAGTTTTCCTGGATTTGTTTCTGAAATTAAGTATTATAAGAATACTATGACAATTTGAAAAATAAAATTCTTGTAAAACCTCAAATTAAAAATGGGTATTTCTGACCTGTTCAGTTTGTGTTATTTTTCTACGTTGTCTCTACAGTGTGTGCTAGTGTTCTCAATGCAGACAGAAAGCACCATATGAAAAGTAAATGACATTATGTAATTTACCACATGGTCCTTCATTCCCAAGAGATTTACTTTGCTATCTCATCTCACTTTTACGTGCTCTATCAATACCTATATTGGCATGTATCTGGTACATACAGTACCAATTATCTGAAAATTAGACCCTGACACAAGGCATTGGTTTCTCATGAAGGTGTTGCCTAGGGCTATATGTTCTATCTACCATCCATTGTAATTAAACATAGAAACACAGAATAGTTTGGGTTGGAAGGAACCTTTTAAAGGTCATCTAGTCCAACCCCCCTGCAACAAGCGGGAACATCTTCAACTAGATCAGGTTGCTCAGAGCCCCATCCAACCTGACCTTGAATGTTTCCAGGGATGGCACCTCTACCACCTCTCTGGGCAACCTATTCCAGTGTTTCACCGCTCTCATCATAAAAAAATTCTTCCTTATATCTAGTCTAAATCTACACTCTTTTCATTTAAAACTATTACCCATTGTCCTATTGCAACAGGCCTGGATAAAAAGTTTGTACCCATCTTTCCTCTAGGTCCCCTTCAGGTACTAGAAGGCTGCTACAAGGTCTCCCTGGAGCCTTCTCTTCTCCAGGCTGAACAACCCCAACTCTCTCAGCCTGTCTTCAGAGGAGAGGTGCTCCAACTCCCTGATCATTTTTATGACCCTCCTCTGGACCTGCTTCAACAGGTCCATGTCTTTCCTGTGCTGAGGGCCCCAGAGCTGGATGTGGTACTCCAGGTGGGGTTTCACCAGAGCTGAGTAGAGGGTCAGAATCACCTCCCTCGACCTGCTGTCTGTGCTTCTTTTCATGCAGCCCAGGATGCAGTTGGCCTTCTGGGTTGTGAGCATACGTTGTCAGCTCATGTCCACCTTTTCATCCACCAGTACCCCTAAGTCCTTCTCAGCATGACTGCTCTCAATCCCTTCATCCCCCAGCCTGTATTGATAGCTGGGGTTGCCTTGACCCACGTGCAGGACCCTGCATTTGGCTTTATTGAACCTCATGATCTTCACATGGTCCCACTTTTCAAGCTTGTCCAGGTCCCTCTGGATGGCATCCCATCCCTCAGGCGTGTAAACCACACCGGTCAGCTTGGTGTCATCGGCAAATTTGCTGAGGGTGCACTCAATCCACTGTCTGTCATTGATGAAGATATTGACCAGTACTGGTCCCAATATAGACCCCTGAGAGACATGACTTGTCACCAGCCTCCATCTGGACATTGAGCCTGTGGCCACTACCCTCTGGATGCAACCATCCAAACAATTCTCCATCCACCAAACAGTCCATTCATCAAATCCATATTTCTCCAATCTGGAGAGAAGGATGTTGCGGGGGTCCATGTCAAAGGCCTTACAGAGTCCAGATAGACAACATCCATAGTTCTTCCCTTGTCTATCACCATAGTCACTCCATCATAAAAGGCCACTAGGTTGGTCAGGCAGAACCTGTCCTCGGTGAAGACATGCTGGCTGTCTCGAATCACTTCCCTGTCCTCCATATGCCTTAGCATAGCTTCTAGGAGGATCTATCCATGATCTGCCCAGGCACAGAGGTGAGGTTGACCAGGGTCCTCTTTTCTACCCTTTTTAATATTGGTGTGTTTTATCAAATCCTAGAAGTTTTGGCCTGGACTCTTCCCCCGTGTATTTAATACTACTGGGATGCTCTATGGGCTACATGATTCACATATGAAGAGCTGTTCAATAGTGCAGTAGCCTTTCTTTGCCTGAATAACGATAGCAGTACTGATTACCCTTAATAACATTATTATGCTGTGTGCACAAATCAAGCACAAAGAGCAATCAGGTGGAGAATTAGATTGCTTTAAAAAAATGATCTTTATTCTTGCTACATGTCTACTGGACCTTGAAAACAGTAATAGAATGGCCTTTAAATTCCTACTGCTTTGATAAGAGATGAGAGGTAAAGCCAAATACATTTCTTCCAGTTTGGTAGCTATAGCTCGCAGGCTCTCCTCAGTGCCTAGAGGTTAAAGTGGAAGTGATGAAACAAGGACTTGAACTGCATATGTAGTTGTAACAGATACATAAATATTTTAATACAATAATGACACATTTTATGCAGATGTAGCTGTACACAGAAATATGGAAAGAATAAACCTCAACAATTAGTCTAAAAATACTCAAAGGAAATGAAAAGCAGAAAAAGCAAAGAAAATCCCAATGCATCAGTGGCTGAACTACTTCTAGATGAATCAGCCTCATACCAGCTAAAAAAAAAAAGTTCAAAAAAATCAGTGGATTTGATTTCTTTTGTCTGCAGCCCCCTCCTGATATAATAAATGGCACACAAAGTGACTTTTCATGCAGCCATACAGAACTGCTGCTGAGGCTGTTCTGGTTCCTTTTACACCCCAAAGCATCTGAATGATGCCACCCAAACTCAAGATGTGGCCCATGAGCAAATTCTCCCCTTTTCAAGGGATCAAGGCCTTCTTAGAAGATACCTCACACATACTCACACACAGACATCTCTTGAAAATCTGAAGCCTTGAACACATATGGTTTATATCAGCCACATTGGTTTCTTTTGTCTTATATTGCCAAAGGGCTGGCCATGGATTGAAAGTAAATTTAAAGACTTGGGGCAAAGAAGGCTGCTCTTCACTAGGAAACTAAATGGCTCCTTCAGTTTTTCAAGGGTGGTTCAGAAGTCTGGCAATTTGAACCAATTAATACATTTTGAGTCGGCAAACCATTCCGCAGCTCCCTGCAAACAACTCATCCTTGTAAACAGGTCCTTGTTGACTGAACATGGACAATATTGTCTTCTGGTCCTTTCCTTGTTTGATGTTGTTTGTGAAGTACTTGGATAATGGACATGCTACGAAATATAAGCAAACAATTTTGACAGCCCTTTCATTTTACTCTCCCTGCCTCATTCCCCTATTCAAGGCTTTTTTTGCATTCTCTATTTCCCATCTCTTACAAATCCCTTCCAGGCAAGGTAATTTAGCCTTAGGCAATACACTTGTGCAAATGACACAAAGAACATAGATATTTGGTATAGAAAGCCAACTAAAGAAAACTTCTGAGGATTGCTGCTGGATCCAAGTAAAGCCATAATTTAGTGCAAATCACAGAAGAACTGTTCATTCTAATGAAGAGAAATTGGATGAAAATAAACTAGAATTTTCCAGGCATACCCTCTAATTCATAACAATATCTTCAGGAGATTGTTTTACTTTCTAATCTATTAACCTGCATAGTCATCATGCCTGGAAACTGCCCACCATCATCAGCACACTGTGCATGGTGTTCTGAGGGATGAAGTTTCTCTACTATGTGCATTTCTAGTGTTTCAAGTGTCCCAGGATTTACCAGCTCAGTTGCCACAACAGGGCATGTAGTTGCCAAGTTTTTGTATGCACAGGGTAACCCCACCTAACTATGCAACCACAGAAACTGGATGCACAGCAACAGATGGGAAACGTACACAAATCTTACTGCTTTCAAGCTTTGCCTCCAATTTTCTGGCAAAACACCCAACCAGCATAACTCGAAGTAGCACCATTAAGTAGGACACACTCCCTAAAATGGTCTAAATCCTTGACAAGACACTGGGGATTCCTCTAGTGCTGTGAATTATGCAGACTGGGTGGTTCTACATCATTGTTGTCTCAGACCATTGCAGTTTTAGGCTTACAATAGACTTGTTCAGTGATGGCATTAACATTCAACCGTGCACCCAGAGACCAGCAGATAACACCTAAATATCCCTCTGACAGTTCCGTGCGCTCCACAACAAGGACTTGGGTTTGCTGTTGCCACAAGACAATAAAGAAAATGAAGATATGCCTACTGTTCTGTGGGACCTCACAATCCTGTGGAACTCAACACCTGCCCAATCATTTGAACACCCACAGAATAAAATATGCCAAGTAGCACCACTACTCCCAACAAAGAGGGAAAAGTTTAACTTTTCACTGACTGACTTTCACACAAGACATTGAGTGACTTCTCTGGGAGTGAACAAGCCACAGCTACTCCTCAGCCTGTCCAGTTCAGCAGATGGATCCTGGACTTGTGGCTGCAATAATATGCAAAATCAGAGACACCAGGTGCCAGGTACAAGAGCTGAGAAGATGAGTCAGAAGAAACCTTACTAATTGCGTAAGTCTGCTCCTGGGTCTGTTGCCAGTTGGCAGAGGGTGCAGGAGCCTCATTAAGTTTGACTTGCTGTGCTGCTCAATTCTAGGTTGGGAAAGAGAGACTGGGGGCAGTTTCTTCCTCGACTCAACTTGAATTAAAACGAGTCATAAAGAGGTGTTTCCACCCACCTTTTTGATGATGCCTGGCAAGAATTAGAGATGCCTCTCCAAACCTAATGCTATTCAAAGAATTTTTAAGTTTCTCTCTTCAATTTGCATCTAAAGGTCTGTGGAGGAAATCACCTTTTCTGGCTAGAACAGCACCAGACTGCAGCATAGGAAGTCCTGGTGAGTGGCTGGGAGCCAAATAACATAAGGTGAAGCATTATTATGAATTCAAACAGTAGTGCCAGAGCTTGCTTCTTCCTTCAGCAAGCACAGATTTGGCATTTCGTATTTAAATTAAAAGGCTGATTACTTTGCTTCAGCTCAAAATAAAGATGGAAAGCTACATGGCACCTAATCTTTCCCCTGGGATAAACTGCAGAGAATTAATTTGTTTGGGTTTTTTTACCAGTTCATTCCCACCCCCCAATAACAACAGGAAAGCTACTTCTGGGTAGGATGTCTTTAGGCTGGTGGGATATAGCTCCCCCGAAGACCCTTTCCTTCACTTTGAGGGAGGACAGAAGTGGGACATGCTGAAGCCTGTATACCACATCCTGGGCATTTTCCTCTCCATTCTTAAAGCTTGAATCCTGACAACTTTCCAAACCTCCAGTTTCCCAAAGGATCACTGTAATAGTTTTATCCAGAAAGTCACCCTTCAAAATGTCAATTCAGAATAAGCTGCAGATATTTTACATTAGATGTTGATTCCTGTAACTCATTTCTTGCTTCGTTTAAACAGAGTTCTGATGGTTCACTTCTGTTTCCTTCTCCTATTTTTTTTCACATCATAAAAGTAAATTCACAAACTGTCAGGATGCAAACTATGTTGAGCTGAACCATCCTTGTCTTTCTGCACCTGGGCCTAGCCCATGAAGTCCTTATGTCTGAAGAGGGAATAACCAGCAATTTTTGTTTCATTGCAATAGACAAAAACTTTTCCAGTCTGACATTACCTGTTATTTCTTTCTATTTAAGACAAAGAAAACCTATATAACAGCCACAAAATACCAAGGATAGGACACCGCATATATAGGTGCTCTACACCAAACAAATCAATTTTCTCATTTTCCTTAACAATCTGGTACCCGCGGTTTTCTGCCTGCCCATCACTAAACTGATTTAAAAGCTCTGTACAATGTTTATAAATATGCATCAACTAGACAAAAAAAATAGGTACAGAGAGAACAAAAGTGAGCTGTCCCAAGTTACTCAATACAATGGCAAAAGTCACAGAAGAAATGAGGAATCTCGACTCCTACTCCCCTGCTTTTCTTCATCATTCAAAAGAAAGGCTGTTCATGTTTGCAAACGTCCTGCCAAAGAGATGGCTGCACCTGGGCCATTTCACAGTGAAGTAGGCAGGCACCTTGACTGCCTCCTGTGCCTCCAAACCTTTTGCATTCTTCTCATTGCTTCCCCTGGTGCCACGCCACAAAACCTGCCTGTGACTGAAAGCTCGGGAATCTCAGTGTCAGCTCACTTCTGCTTAGCTTAGCAGTCACATCAGGAGCTGAAGACTCTGCCTTCCAAACCTGTGCCTGCATCTATTTGATAATGGAAATGAATGCAGAGGTCCTGTTAGGAAAAAATCCTAGCCTGTCTGGCATATTAACAGAATAACCCATGCACCCTGGGAGGAAAGCATTCAATAAAGAGTGCTTAGTAGATATTCAATAGTTTTAACCCTCAGTGGTGATGCAATAGTCAAGACTTTGTATTTGACACACGTGCTTCAAACTATCTCACCTACTCTCACAGGATGCAGAGACCTACTCTCTACAGAGGCGCAGATGAGCACAGTTGAGGTGCAGCAGTAAAGAGTGCATGAGACAGAGGAATCAAACAGGACCTGAGATTTGCTTACCACCATCAAAACGTCTCTCTAAGGACTGTCAGTTTGGAAGAAAAGATGGACTGGGAGGGATATAACACATAAATCAGAGGTGACATGAAGTGTATTAAGGTGTATTAAGGCGGAGTGCTCCTTGCCTCTTCTACCACAAGAACTAACAGGCATCAAACAAAGATCCTAAGATGCACATTCGAAGCAAAGAAAGACACGGCTCATTACAGGTAGCAGATCTGTGGAATTCCCGGACAAAGGAAGCTGAAATGGATGCTAGATTTTTATGTGTGTCAAATAGAGGGGAACTGTTCAAAAAAGAAATCATTTCAGATTAGGAAATGCACAGAAAAATGGGATTCATGTTCTGAAAGTAATCAGAGGTTTGTAAAGTAAAGGGAATAAGAAGTGTTAAATATGTTCACCCTGTTCTTGCTCATTCATGACCACCTTGTACAGCTACAACCAGCTACAGCTGCTTCGCTACAGCTAAAAACAGAGTAATGAGTAGATGAATCTTTTGTTTGACCGATATGGCCATTCTGTTTCATTCTTATCACCAACCAAAACAACCAAAGTTTACCCACCACAAACTGTTCACAAATAGTTAGTTTTGCTGTAATAGGATGAAACCCATTTGTCTGGTCTGAAATCGGAGTAATTAGGGGAGCATTGCTTTCATGAGCTGCAGGGTAGAATGCCGAGACCTCACGCTGTTAACCTGAATATTTGTCTGTGTGGTCTCCTCACCCACACTGACCGCAAGACTCCAGGACCTGCCCCACTGCTCAGTCATATGTACAGACACACACAATTTTTACTTGACCTTGATGCACGACCATTCAGTTATTCCCATTAACTAGTTCTCTTCCAGAGGAAAATAAATATAGCTATTTAACACAGCACTCCTATATGCAAACTAGTCAGACAAATCAAGAGATCAATATTGGCTGTTGATGAAAAGGCAACAATGGTGCACGCTTTCACTTCCCTACATACACCTAATTCCAGGCTAACATGCCTTAATGGGATTGTTACTAGCAAGGGAGAATAATTCATTTTTCATAGTCTCCCTCACCTCTCGGCCTCTCTACTGAGTTTGACAACCAGGGGAGACAATTAGCAGCTATGGTGAGGTAGATGCATATTTTATGAGGTAGCTGGCAGAGAGGACGCACTCCATTTTCTTTGATGTGTTTAGACAATGAGCTGGGGTGGACTTGAACTGCTGACCCTGTGCAATAAACCACCACATGGTATTTACCACCCTCTTGAGCTGGCTACTGCCTCAGGAGATTATTTTTTTTAAGATGTGACTAATGGCAGTTCTTTAAGGGTGTAAAAAAACTAATGATCACGACACCGGTAGAGAGAAATCACACATCCAAGGGCTGGCTTTATTTTTTTTTCCCCCCTTAAAAATAGCTGCTACTGTATCATTAAACTATCAAGAGTGAATCTGAATAACAAGGCAAGTTGCACGGTATTAAAAACACATTAACATCAGTAGGTGGAGTTCAAACGGCATGATCTGCATTTTAGTCCTATGATGTACAGATACATACAATATCTACACATACAGTAGCAGTGTAACGATGTTCTCCTTACAGAGCTGTAATGGTGACACCAACAAGTGACAAAACAGTTGCACTTCTAGTTGTACCTGGATGAAGGGATGCAAAATGCAGCTGGAAAAGAGCTATAAAACCAGTCTCTTAATACACTGTGGTAGTAGAATATGAAGTTTTGAAGCAATAGACTATTTTCTTTCACTAATAGGACTGTGTGTTATGCTGGCAATTTCATCTTTCACACTAAACAAATCCTTTTATTTGATCTGACAAAGAGTACATGCCATAGTCCTCAATCTAAGTTCAAGTGCATGTGAATGAGATATTAAGGGCATTTAAGAAGTAAATTTTATTGATCAGTCAGAAGAGAATATATTCTAATGATGTGACACAAGTCACTATTGACATTTTGAAGACTACTGTCCCCTGAATAGTTCAAGTGAGGAAGTCTGGATCCTTGGTCCAGTTTGATGCAAGTGTGTTTGGCTGTTTCTGCAAATACCTATTTCATAAAATCTAGGACATAAAATTAGAATCATAGTGTCTTTATTTTGGGGTTATTTCAAGTGACTAGGACCTTTAGATTTTTTTTGAAAAAGGTTCAAAATTAATTTTAAGTATGGGGCCAAATTGATCAGACAGGCATAAATAAGTCTAATCTTTGAGAAAGTACAGAATTTGAAACAAGCTCAACACACATCTGTTCTGTTTCTTCTTTTCCTTACCCTGCTCCCCCATCCACACTTCCCTTTGCTTTTTCATCTTTCATGTCGCACTAGTGGCAGTTCCAGTAAAGCATTCATTTGTTCAGGAAACTTTACTGAAAGGAGCCCACTAACATCGTGACAGTTTCCAGCAGCAAACAACCCTTCCGTAGAAAACTGCTGAATTGGTCATCAGCTGACTCATGCATTCCCACTGCCAGCAGGGAAGCTGCAGACTGAACAACTCGTATCACTTGATCATTCGTATCACAGACACGACAGCTTTATTTATTTAACCATCACAACAGGCTCCCCATCCAAAGGCACCAGCAGTCTAACTAGATAAACATATGAATGAAACTTTTGTGTAGCAATTCCTATAATTATTATTGAAATATACAGCCATGCTTTAGCTCTCTTTGGGAGTCTGAATCTCTCCAAACAAGAGTGGACAGGATTTAAGAATGTTCCAGGGAATAACCTTAAGCTGGTCCCTAGGGATAGCCTGGGTGACTTAAAAAATAATTTCCATTTCTAAAATATACAAAAAAATAGAAGAGTTCAACAGAATAATGTGAAATGTGCCTGGGGATCAGAATAATTGAAGTAATAAACACACTCATCTTGAATGCTTTTTTATTTACAGGAGTTACTGTCTTCCCCTTCATATAGCAACTGATTAGTGTTGCGACCTTGCAGTGGCAGCAGCTATTCCTGGCCAGTGAGCTTCTTCAAAGTGGGCATGAAAGAGCTCTGGATGCCAGGTAAATTACTTGCTGACGTGTTTCTAATTAGTCCTGGCACCCTATTCCAAAGCTGAAAGCACTGAACAAGACAAAAGGAAAAGTAAAGTGGGGTAAGGAAGGATGAGAGAAGAGGTGACACTAATGGCAAATAACCCGTTTTGAAAGCAATTCCAAGTGGTCAAAAGCCTAAGACCAACTGTGCCCAGAGGTCCTGCTTCAATCATTTTCATTGTGATGTGCACATGTTAGAGAGAATCCTGACTAAACCAACTTTACATTACAGTCACGGAATTATTAATAAGAGTCTCATTCAAAGTTCATGGGCTTAGTAGGAGTTTAGCATGCGAACATGGCTAAGCATTTGTTTAAGTGCCATACTAAATAGAAATAGTTCCCTGAATTATAGCCTCAGAGCTATAACACATAAGGGTGCATCTATAGCAAGAAACTCCACAATCTGGCTGATGTTTCCAGGCAGGAGAATGCAGTTATATCATCCATTAGTAATCTGCGAGAACAGTCCCTTACACACTGCTGGCCGACGCCAACTAGCTCTTTCACATATGGAGCCCAAGTTTTGCTCAGCCCATACAGCATCTGATGGATCAATCCCAACATGCAGCCTCAGCATACTGCCCATGCAGGGGTGTAAAGGCAGATGTTAGTGTGGCTGAAAAGTCATTCCCTGCCAGCTGAATTCAGTGCCTGCAAACTTTCCCAGGCACATTGAATTTTTTTACTGTGCACACAGCTAGACAGTCCTATTAAAATCATGTGGGTTTGCTCCAGAGGCAAATGAGGAGTAATTTAACCTGCCTGACCTTCCACGGGAGAACTTGAGGATAGTTCCCATTAGCTGAACTAGGGAAGCAGTAACAGAAAGCCTGGGAGGTTCATGAAAGGATTGCCTCCTAAACCGATATATCTGTCAAAATTACTTGCCTGCTTAAAATCAGGTGGGTCAACTGTTCAGTTGGGTCAGCATGCTGAAGTTGACTGTGCATTAGACCTCTGCTCTTCCAACATTAGAAATCCAACTCATGCCAAAAGGGCATCCCTACCCAGCACTCTGCTAAGGATCCCACAGGGTACTTGCACATCAGCTTTTTGCCATGAAGTGGGCATGACATGTTGGCAAAAATTCAGAGCAATTCTGCTGATGTCGAAGGATCTCCTTGTTTCCTTTCCATTGGTGTGATCCCCAAAGGAATGACATCTGGCCCTACTCCTCTTGTCTAACCCGATCTACGTAAACTACCTTTTATTTCATAGCATTATGCTGCTGTAACACACAAATATTCAGTGGATTCTTAACTCAGTGATATTAAGTACATTTGACTGATTTTTAGGGCTTTTGCTTCTCTCTACTTGAATTATCACTGAAGGACTAAAGATATTAGATACAATTCTCTTAAGTACTGCAGAAATATTATGAATGGAATAGATCAATCTGTCAGTGCTTTAGCCAAATCTAGCCAGCTTTCTCCAAGAAAACCACTAGCCACTGCTGGGACCTTTAACAGAACATCACATCACTCTAAGCCTGTATTTCCTTCTCTGATTTAACACTGCCTTCCTGGTCTACCCTTCAGATCTCTGCTTTATTTCTTCTCTTTTAAAAAACCTTCAGAATAAAAGTAAAGGCAACCCCAGAGGCTTCAAGTGGTTTTCTTTCATTCACTCATCTTTGTTTTCTTGACATAGCTGACAGCAGATTTGGACTAACGGCTGTATACTCCTAGATTATTCTCAGATGCACAAAAAAAAGAAGAACATCCAGAAAAGCAGGGAGATAAAAATGCCAATCTATACAGCCACAGTGCAACTGAGCCTTCAGAACTGAACACCTCTATATTTTCTTCTAAACTTAGGAAAAAGGTAGTGACTGGAAAGAAATAAAGACCAAAGACAACCATAAAGTGCTATAAGAAACAGAGCATAAGCCACACAATGAGCAAGTGAAAGAGTTAACAATAAGCCAACAGGAAATACAGTTACAGTCTGATACGTTTAAAAAAAAGAATAGATGAAGGAAGTAAATTAATTCATGGTCTCAGAAGATAGCAGGACAGAAAGAAATGGCCAGAAATGAAGAAAGGTACAGATCAGCCCACATATCATGTAAAGGCTCTTAACAGTCAGAATTAAGACAGCAGTTGATTGTATTCTCCAGGTAAATGACCGGGAGATCCTCATTACAGACATTCAAGAGGTGAAATACGACATCAATGAGAACATGTCAAAGAAAATTCTCTGGGATAAACAGAGACTGCTGAGAACAGGTGATCTATAAGGGCTGCTTTTGTTTATTGCACCAACTTCAGCTTTTCTTTGGAACTAGTGTGCCCAGAATAAGAGTACCCGGCATGCAATAAGCCGCAGCATGGGTCACTCTGCATTGGTAGAAAACAAACAAGCAACACCACAACAAAAAAAATGATGTCCCCAAACATCCATTTTAAAATAAATTTTTATGTACAGACACTCATTCTAGGAGAAAGGCAATGAAAGAAACTTTAACCCTATTCCACTTCCTTTCCTGAAATGCTCTACCAGCTGTCAGAAGTACAGGCAGGGCAGATTGCCATTGTGGCCAACAGCTCTACAGAGTAGTGGCATTTGAAGCAGACCAAGAACGGAATCAGCTGAGACTGCTCAGCTAGCTGCAGACAGGCTTTCCTACCCTTGATGCTGCTGCATGCATTTCCCATAATTGGGGCAGTCAGTTCTTCCAATAGGGTTTTGCCCAGATTCAAAGTAGATTCAGAGACAGAAGCTGATATGAGAGTTAGCTTGCTGCATTTTTATTCTGGTTCTGCTTCCCCCCAGTTTGTCAGGTGGGGAAAAAAATGTGTTCACATTGGCAGAAATAGGTTAGTCATTGGGTCTTATATTTACACAGATAATTCCTTTCTGCCTCCCAAAACACTACATGGCTTGTTTATCTGATAAATAATAATAATGATGGCAGCTCAGAGGATGGTTATCAAGCCAAGCCCTGCACTCAGGACCAGGCAGTAACGATTAATTGAAAGGTGAAACAAGAGGGGGGAAAAAACTAGAATAATTCAACCCCTATCAAGAAGCAAAACTTAATTCTTTCTAACTTTGTTTGCTTATTTACCTTTGGGGTCCTTAAACTGAATTTAATTTTGTTTTTATTATAATCAGTCCCCCAGACCCTAAGACTCATGACTCTTTAAATTAGTGTTATGATTGTAAGGGAGGTAAAGACTGTGAGATCTTAAAAAATAAATCAAAGTGAATTTTGTTTTGACTTCTGCTTTCTGCTCCTTGAGCCAACGCACCAGCCCCTGCTTCAGATTTTCCTCTTCTATAGCCATGGATAGCAACTGCATTTCATTTGTTTATTTGTTTTTAAAAGGTAGGAAATCACACTTAAGGACATGCCTCCAGATGCCAGTTCCTTAGGAAACATAGGAAATAACGTGAGACATGAAAACATGGTATCCTTCTGGTGCTGTTGTTTTTTCCCCTAGTTTGCAGCTTAATGAATAATAACTAACTACAACTGCTGTTAGCTCAGTGACCCTCTG
Organism: Larus michahellis; assembly: GCF_964199755.1. Lineage (NCBI taxonomy): Eukaryota > Metazoa > Chordata > Aves > Charadriiformes > Laridae > Larus > Larus michahellis. The sequence continues at coordinate 37,292,695 of NC_133898.1, forward strand.
CAGCAAAGACATACACCCACAAGTTCACCCATACACCCTATAAGTTCTCAGAGAAAGACACACAAAAAAAACCACAGAAAAGAAGTTCTACTATCCTTGTTTCACAATTGGGAAACAGAGGGAATCAAAACTAAATCCCACATTAAGAAAACAGCTTCACTGAACTGGATGCTGCTTTACTGAACTGCACATGATTAAATGCTTTGATGAATGGTGCTGTAAGTGATATGCCATGAAAAGGGAGGGGAAAACACACAAACAAACAAACCCAAACAGAAAAAAATCAAACAACAGTGGCTTTTCAGAAATATGGTTTTGGTTTTCTACATCTCTGGCCAAAGTCTTCACCTCCTGACTAGGCACCCTCTTAGGAAATATATTGAACATAATTAAAATTGCACCTCAAACATTTTGAGATTCCTGACAAAAGTAAAGATGCTCACTATAGTGGTCTGGTGAAATATCTATTTAGAAATTTAAAATGACAATCCTAGCAAGATGTATGTCAAGCATCTGGAGTTACAGACTGCTCTCAAGAGAGGCCACTTCCATTGGTAAACACAAGTTAATGCTCTTACCTCGCTTCATATCCCATTTCAGCAAACACGCAGCTTACATCTAGTAATTACTTCTAAACATAAGTTATATGTTGAGTATCAACACTTAAGCCTCTCGTGACAGTCTAAGGTATATTGCACAGCTAGATTACTTTAATGGAAGCTAAAAGGACTTTTTGTGGCTCAGATCAGACACATTGCTCAGTTGGGTCATTCTGGAAGTATAAATTACAGCCACAGGCTGTTCTCCTTAATGTTTCCCCTCTGCTCCTCATAGAAACAGTATCTGTCTCTTTCACTTGTAAGACCTAAATTGAGAGGTCCTGCATTGGCCTAAGCCTGAGAACATGGACTCTTCAAGAAGCTCACCAGCAGGAAGCATCCACAGCCTGCTGTCATGCCTGGCTGCACAATGCACTTTTGCCATCTTTCACAGTAGCCTGTTACCAATGTGCCACAGGGGAAGAATGAAATGTAACTAGTGCGTACACTAATTACACCAAGTTTAAATCAACCTATGCATTCTTCCTCCGCCAAGCCATACCCACCAGGGTGAAGTTACAGCGCAAACACAGAATTAGGAAGTTCCTCATACATGTCCCAGGCTTCAAATCTCTGCTGCCATCACTGACATTCCTTGCATGTCCCACCAGGCTGGCTGCTGACCCACCTCTAGTATCCACTCACCCACGGGGTTAGGTCCTGCTGTCTGCAGCCTCCAGTTTCCTTGAGGAAATGCAAGGACGTGACAGACTTTTCGCCAAGGGAAAGGAATTGGTGCAACTTTTGTAAATGTATTTCCAAAAAATTGATAAATGTTACCCTGTAAGGCCTTTAAGGTATATAATTCTAATAAACAAATTGACTGATTTTGGCTGCCTAGATGTTGAATACTTTAAGTATTGACCTGAAGAGGTATTCACTGTAAAGTGATTGCAGGTCAAAAAGGGAGGTAAAGAGAGAAACAGACAGTGAAATACAGATTGCTTTGAAGCGAGGCTGAAAACTGCAAGCCTCACCTCTATAAAGGCAGCTCCAGAAGTCTCCTCTATGCACTGGTCCCTCAGGAAACTACTGACCAGCTAAGTTCCTGGGACTCAAGGGTCTGGTCTGCCTCAGCTCCTAGTCTCTTTGCACAGCAAGTTGCACAGGTGAAAAAGACACCACCCAAACAAAAACAAAGTCAGTAGCAGAGCCTCTAGAACATTCCCCATAGCAACATTTGTCACCTTTCTCAGAACCAAAAATAAAGATTTTTTTCCCTAATCTCTTAGCTCAAAAAAAAAAATAATAGATCAAACATAGCAGCAATATGTTTGACTGAAACACTACCACAGTTCATCTGTCATACTTGGAAAGTTTTGTCTCTCCCAAATTCTATATGGGATATTTTATTTTCTTTACTCTACGATTATTACAGTGTTTTCAGTGCTGCTTAACTGCCCATGTGTTACATATCTGCAAGGTCATGGCCCACAAATTAAGATGCATCTCTCCCCACAGAAACAGCAAAAGGTTCTCTTTCCCCTTCTTTAATCAGTTAAATGCAGGGGCCAGACAGAATTCTTAAAGGCAAGAAAAGCAATGCCAACCAGGAAGATGGAACAAGACAATTTAACAGGTCTTCAGGTGATCCAGCATACAAAATCTGTGGAACTGCATATATGCCTTGGTCATTGGAAGCTAATGCTTTATGGCAGAAACTGTCTCCATGTAATTAGAATACAGGCTTATATGAGCTAAGAAACAGCCAGACTAATGAATTGTGGCAGGAAGCACATGCTGCTCCATTTCCTGGTAATTAACTGGCACCAAATCAAATTTTTTTTTTTTTAAACAACCCACTTTTTTAATTAAAAAAATGAGCTTGTAGAAATTCCACAATCAACACCAGCTATGACAGAAGAAATCCTCCAGAAGTAAAGGATGCTGTCAAGCACCCAGGTAAGTTTGCCTGAGTCCAAATGTAATGTAAGCAAACAACTACTGATTCCCTTATAGATATAACAAAGAAGCTACAGCCATTTTGCAGATCACAAGGCAAGAAGAGGGAAATGGCCTGAAAGTTTGGATTTGAAAGTTTGTGACTTAAAGGGGTTTTAGATTTTTCAGAAACAGTAATTACTTTTATGAGGAACAGTTACCAACTACTTATACCAGAGATTTCTTATATATGGATTATACGTACACTGTGATCTGCATAGAAGAAGGCTGTTCAACTCAAAACTTTTAATATAAAGAAACTTGCAGATAAATATTTGTAATAAAGGAAAACATGACCACATGATGGATGATTGGAAACTTAAGGCTGGCCACTAGGAAGCCATCTAAACCACTTTGATTTTTCTCTCTCATAGAAAAAAACTCCACAGGTAGGAAGAAAGAGGAGATTCACTGATGGCAATAAGGCTATTCCTGTATGAATAAAGGTGATATTTTACCCACTGTTGGAATTCATCCCTGTTCATCAGCTGCCTTTTAAAAAAATCATGAGTCATACTCCTGCTTGCCAAGATCTGACACAACCAGGCAGCTTCCTGGTTTCTATAGCTACTTGGACTCTGGAAAGGTTGACTAGGAAGAAGGAAAGGTAGCCTAAAGCTACTTTTCCCCCTTCCTACAATTCTCCAGTGCACATACCCCAGAGGGACTTGCCAATTTGACTGAGAGGTTTGCATGCTCACATATCACACTTGTTGAAAAAGAAGTCCCAGAGGGCTTAACTCCAGGCTTTGAAAGCTTTGTATTTGCTTTAAAATGCATTAAGAAAAGGCCACAGCTGAAATCCACATGGGCCCTCTTGTGTGTTTGTTGTGACATGTTAACCAAACCTCCCAGAGGGAAGCTGCAGACCTCAGCTTCAAGGTGCATCCAGAAAGACGTGTTCAAGGCACAGGCAGAATGAATACACACAGATATTGCTGTAAAATCCTACAGAGATCACCTACATTTTGGAAAAACAAGTCTGGCATTGTATTTTGCTTATTACTGTCTAGGCTACCTTGAGAACATTTAACTGGCTTCAGAGTCACAGTAAAGACAGCATCCTTCCTTGTGTCTTCCTTAACTCTAAAGTTACAATGGTTAAGGGTTTTTCCCCCACATATACAAAGCTTCTTGAAACACACAAATAACAGTCCCCCTGAGGGCATTAAGAGCTGGCTGCTTTAGGGCTTGCATTGCAGCACTGGACAGAAGGTGGACCCCCAGAAGCTTTTTTTAAGGTTCTCCAAATTCTTCCAGGGGAAGATGTACACAGGTCTGCTCCAGCCCTGCTAATCACTGACACAAAAGCACGAACCCTCCCCACTGACTTGGCTCAAGCCATCTCAGTCTTAGAAATGCTTCTACACTTGCAGGCAGGACTCTCTATCTTGGGTGCCACAAACATGCTGCCAGTCTGCTTCCAGAGTTGAGCAAGACTTCTACAAGTTGAGTTTTCACTGCATCATGAAAAATCTTAATTTCATTTCAAGTTGCCTGAGTGTTTCAAACTGAGTAGTATAACACAGGTCCTTTGGTTCCCTAACTTATATTTGCAAGCCCATTAAGGAAAGGTATTATTTTCAGGAAAGGATCCAAACATTTTATTATCCTAGTGTACTTGTGTAGAACGTTTTAGTACATTCATCCATTTCTATTTATGTATGAGTGGGGAAAGGGCTACATTTAGTTCACAAAATCTTAAAGTAAAGCATTTAGTTCTGGAGCCTACATTCCTTCTTAAACATGTATTTCCCTGTGGCCAGAGACACGAAGAAGCCACATAGCTAAATGCATGCCCCTGCTCTCCATTTCTCTTTGCTCCAAGGACACCACAGAGTGAGGAGGTTAAAGGCATTTCTCAGGCCACAGAAGAAAGACTCTCAGCTCCTCCAGGCAGTTCGGTGTAATATGGTCAGATGGAGCTGAGCAGGTAAGGACATAAGTGATTTTGCTGCAAAGGAAGATTTGAGAAAGATGAGAAGCATCAAGAAGATGAGGAAGTCAAGTCCTGTGGTTTTGAGATCTGAATGGCCTTTGATTAGACTTCCTCTCCTGAATTTGAGGAGCAGAGTGGTTTTGGAACAATGTAACTCTCAGCATTACAGTGGCTTCCCTTTCAGCCCTCAGTGGTTTGCTATTGTGGAAATAAATTGACATATTTGCATGTGAAAGCTCTCTATTATCATCTCTGGGCTCAGGATGGATTGAGAACTAGCAGGTCTGCAAGGAGAAAAAGAATAGATTGCCCTTCAATAACAAAAAAACCCAATTCCACACCTCACTTGTCCTTTTCCCCAGCACCCCATCCCAAAAGACAAAGGAAAAACTCACGAGCTCCTCTCCAGGCACAGAGGGAAAAGCTTTAGCTACCAGCCCTCTTAATGCTCAGTCCTCCGGGTTTTCAGTTTGTGTAAGCCTTGAGAAGAAATGTGTAAAATAACAAAGTTCCCATTCTGCAAATAGATGTGGCTTTGTATTTTGCTGGGCTGAGCAAAAAACTATTTCTTCAATCTTCTGCTGTTTCTTCTTCACACACACTCTGTGTTTCAACTTGCAAGGATCTGCGTGCAGGGGATATTAAACTCACATGCCATCTATAAGTGCTCACCTTGCCCGCGAGTATGAATTTAAGGCAAAGAGCATCTTCCCTTTCTTTCCACTCCATGCAAAACAGCTCAGCTCGATATCAGAAACAACTTGAACAAAGACAACAGGAAAAATAAGGCCCTTATTGAGCAAGGACACCATCCTCTTTGCTTGAAAGAGATCAGAACCCATTCTGAGCCCAGACAATGGATTATGCCAGCACCTCTTCTCTTCCCCCTCCCCAAATTGGTGATCTTGCAGGAAAAGCAGACCTGTATACTAAGAAGAAGGAAGTTATCAATAACCATTAATTCCTTTTTCAAACATTCCCCTTCTTGAGTCAACAACAAAAGTTTCTGGCCAAAGCTGGAAAAAGACAGCATATGCCCATTTTAAAACACATCGTGAAGCTTAGTAACTGCAAAGAACTGTGATAGCATCTCAAAAAGACGACCAGACTTTCTATAATAACTGGAGCAAACAGTAAGCCTTTTCGTAACACGCATAGATCACAAAACAAATCCCACCAAGATAATCTTGAATAAAATGTTAAAAATCTCTAAATTGGTCCAAATAAAAGGCAAAAATTACTCACCATATTTCAATAAGTTTCCACTGAACTTTCTGATTTTCTCACCTGGGCAGAAGCTCTAGACCACAGATAAAGTAACAGACTACAGGGAGCCTCTGAAGAACGCCTTATATCCACTCTATCTAAGCTAACACAGCTCTCAGTCACCCATAGAGGGCTAAAAGAAACAAAATCTATCTGTTCCCTCCAATATATTGACTTCCTGATTATTCCTTTTTCACCATTCAGGTGCAAGGGTGCTAACAAGCATCCACTTTGCAGGTGCATTGGAATCACAAGCCATAGCAACCCCTCTAAAAGCTCCTCGCATAAAGATATAAACAAATCCAGGCCGAGGTTATTGTCAGAAACACAACAGATTGCTAATGGAAACAAATAACCCTTATAATGACTCTGTGTCCCGTTATTTCAAAAAATTATTCATTAAAATATGGTGTTTATTGCTCCAGATACTGTACCATCACCCTTCATTATCTAAGTCAAGCTGTGTACCCTCAGCTAAAAGCACTGTCTTCCACATGTTTTATTCCTCCTGTTAGCCAGCCGTGGTGAACTATATATGCAAACGATATTTACTGGGGACTTGGGGATTTATTTTGCTTTGCCAGAAGTGCTGTGCTTTGCACTGCATGATTCTGCCTCGAGTGCTCAGCTCCTGCTCAGCTGCAGCCACAGAGCACTTCAGGCTAGTTATTCTAATGGCATGTGACTAAAGCTGTTCATCTGGGGTGTTTGAACCAAATACTGGAAAGACACCATGCTATTTCTTCCTCTTATCAAGAAGATCTTTTTCTATGTTGGTAGAGCATGCTTGGAAGAGTCAAATGAAAAATGCCAAATTAAAGTGAGTAGAGAAATAGAAAGGGGGTTGTTTTCTTTTTTTTTTTTCTTTTTTTAATGAGAGGTCATTTTAAGTCTTGTTTGAAATAGCTTTTCTTTCTTCCTATCGTTAATAGTACACAAGCCTTTGCTAATGCTTTATAATAACTAAGACCGGCCCAAATTATCATTTTTTGCCTTTTGTGCAGACAAAGCTCTCAAGAAAGACATGGTCTGTGTTTTCCTGTCAAACTATTAAGGCTAATAGTGTGAGAACCTGGCTTACCCATTTATTCAAATGATTCAAGCACCAGAAACACCATTCACCCTATACTACTTTAGATAACGAAACAAAGCACATTCACAGTTTGGAGCCTCTTTCCTGACAGAGAGAAAGAGCCATCTCCTGAAGAAAACCCACCCCACCATAAGTCCAACTTCTGAAGACATCCATCATTACACTACAAAACAGGGTAACTTTGTTCTCACTGACCACAGTGATGATATTTGCTTTCAGTTTCCAGATAAATAGTACCGATATGAAGCAAAATATGTAGCCTAACCAGGAGAGCAGTGTCTTTCAAAACACATAAACTAGCACTCTATCAAAACACAGGGACTTTCAGTGTTCTAAAGCTGAAGTATTTAAATTAAATGGACACTCTCTGGCCATCTTCATAAATATTAGTCCCATTCCCCAAATATCTAGCCATCTGCAGCATTTGTTTCAGCACTACTTCACTAGCTAGCTAAAATGCAGACAAATGTGTGTTAAGCATACTAGAGCCCATCTGAACTTATCTAAATGAAATATTTGGAACTGACCACAGGTTTTCAGATCCAAATTTAAGCTGAACCTTCATACTGCCCTGAACCCAAGCCTTTTAGAAAAGCTTGAAATAAACATCCTTCCATTCTAAAACTTTAGGCTTTTGTGTTTCTTCTTCTTTCAATTAATCTGAAATCAGAGTCTTTCATATGTGACTGGTGCTTTTCATACAAGAAATAGTTTAAGCTTGTGCAAAGGGTATTTTTAAAATCTTGTGGTGTATACATTCCTTGTTAAGTCAACAGCTCTAGTGAAGGTGGACTGCACTGGAGACAGCACTGAAGGTTTAGGTTCATCTTCTACAGTACAAGTACAAGTCAAAGCAAAAATTAAAAACTGAAACAAAAAACAAAACAAAACAAAATAACCCCCCCAAAAATCCTCCATTGAATCTAGCCCATGTAGATAGGAAATAATGATAGATGGTATTGACCCTAGACTAGGCCAGCTGCAAGGTGTTAAATGTCAAACACCTGTAGAGTTAGACCTACCAAGAGGCTGAAATAGTGGGTGAAGATTTTTTCCATCTTCATTTCTTCAGTAGCAAGTACTGTCCCCAGACACATATAACAGATTAAAAACTGGCACTAAAAGAATTATCAGCTGGTGGATATCTCTACCCTTATTTACATAGGCAAGGAAAGGTCAAAGTACAGCATATGCTGTTGTGTGCAGCACAACAAGATGCTGCTATTGATTAGCACTCCTGCCGCCCGTGAGGGTGGAGTAGAGCCCCACATATTGAGTTCACTGAGAAAAGCAAGGCTGCACAGCGCTGTGCAGTTCAGCTGCTCCCCCCGCTCCCTTGCTGCAGCACGGCAGTTTAACCAAGCAACTGAGCTGGAACGAGACTTCAGAATTACACCCAGAGTAAACGTGTGTGTAATCGAATTGTCAAAACAGAAAGGAGCGTATTTCCACAGCTACATAATACAAACAACATGTTTGATGTGATGGCACTTGTGCAGAACAGGAAAGAAGGCGAGAGGTGTATACGCTTTGGGGAATGAGTTTATAGGCTTAATGGCTCTGCAGGACATTGCTGTGTTGTTATTATTAACCATTTGTTGCATTTCTATTTTTAGAGTATCAGTTTGATAACCTAACAAACTAAGTGAAATATAAACTTTTCCACAGAGCCTTGAATCAACGTCTAACTCCTCTTCTTGGAGAGAGCACTCACAGGGTTAAGAGGTTACTTACATATTCAGTCTTTTCATAGAATCATAGAATCATAGGGTTGGAAGGGACCTCTGGAGATCATCTAGTCCAACCCCCCTGCCAGAGCAGGGTCACCTAGAGCAGGTTACACAGGAACATGTCCAGGCGGGTTTTGAATGTCTCCAGAGTTGGAGACTCCACCACCCCTCTGGGCAGCCTGTTCCAGTGCTCTGCCACCCTCAGGGTAAAGAAGTTCCTCCTCATGTTTAGGCGGAACTTCCTATGTTCAAGTTTGTGCCCATTGCCTCTTGTCCTGTCCCCGGGCACCACTGAAAAGAGCCTGGCCCCATCCTCCTGACACCCACCCTTTAAGTATTTATAAGTGTTGATAAGGTCACCCCTCAGACGTCTTTTTTCCAGACTGAAGAGACCCAAATCCCTCAGCCTTTCCTCATAAGAGAGGTGTTCCAGTCCCCCAGTCATCTTTGTAGCCCTCTGCTGCACCCTTTCCAGCAGTTCCCTGTCCCTCTTGAACCGGGGAGCCCAGAACTGGACACAGTACTCCAGGTGCGGCCTCACCAAGGCAGAGTAGAGGGGGAGGATGACCTCCCTCGACCTGCTGGCCACGCTCTTCTTGATGCATCCCAGGATGCCATTGGCCTTCTTGGCCACAAGGGCACATTGCTGACTCATGGTCATCCTGTTGTCCACCAGGACTCCCAGGTCTCTTTCCACAGAGCTGCTCTCCAGCAGGTCAGCACCCAACCTGTACTGGTGCATGGGGTTGTTCCTTCCCAGGTGCAGCACCCTACACTTGCCCTTGTTGAACTTCATAAGGTTTCTCTCTGCCCAGATCTCCAACCTGTCCAGGTCTCTCTGTATGGCGGCACAGCCTTCCGGTGTGTCAGCCACCCCACCCAGCTTGGTGTCATCAGCAAACTTGCTGAGGGTGCACTCTATCCCCTCATCCAGGTCATTGATGAATATGTTGAAGAGGACTGGACCCAGTACTGACCCCTGGGGAACACCACTCGTCACTGGTCTCCAACTAGACTCTGTGCCCCTAATCACAACCCTCTGAGCTCTATCTTTCAACCAGTTTTCTATCCACCCCACTGTCCATTCATCTAACCCACACTTCCTAAGCTTCCCTATGAGGATGCTGTGGGAGACCGTGTCAAACGCCTTGCTTAAGTCAAGGTAGACCACATCTACCGCCCTCCCCTCATCTATCCATCTAGTCATGCCATCGTAGAAGGCTATCAGATTAGTCAGACATGATTTCCCCTTGGTGAATCCATGCTGAGTACTTCTGATAGCTTTCCTTTCCTCCACGTGCCTCGAGATGACACCCAGAACGAGCTGTTCCATCATCTTTCCAGGGATGGAGGTGAGGCTGACCGGCCTGTAGTTCCCCGGCTCCTCCTTCTTGCCTTTCTTGAAGACTGGAGTGACACTGGCTTTCCTCCAGTCCCCAGGCACCTCGCCTGTTCTCCAGGACTTTTCAAAGATGATGGAGAGCGGCCCAGCAATGACTTCTGCCAGCTCCCTCAGCACTCTCGGGTGCATCCCATCAGGGCCCATGGACTTGTGAATATCTAGATGATCTAATTGGTCCCTCACTCGCTCCGCCTCAACCCAAGGGAAGTCGTCTTCTTTCCCTGTTACTTTATTCAATGCCTGGGACTCCTGAGGGCTGGGCCGAGCAGAAAAGACCGAAGCAAAGAAGGCATTCAGTAACTCTGCCTTCTCCACATCCTCCGTCACCATGACTCCTGCCTCATTCAGCAGTGGGCCTACAACTTCTCTGGTCTTCCTTTTGCTTCCAATATACTTGTAGAAGCTCTTTTTGTTGTGCTTGATGTCCCTAGCCAGGTCTAATTCCAAGGCGGCCTTGGCTTTCCTTGTTTCATCCCTGCACGCTCTGGTGGCATTCTTGTAATCCTCCCAAGGGGTCAGTCCCTTCTTCCACTTATTATAAACTTCCTTCTTCCACTTGAGCTTTTTCTGAAGCTCCCTGCTCAACCATGCAGGTCTCCTGCGTCCCTTGGCCGATTTCTTTCTCTTAGGGATGCACCGATCCTGAGCTTGGAGGAAGTGGTCTTTGAATATCAACCAGCTTTCTTGAGCCCCTTTGCCTTCCAGAGCCCTAGCCCACGGGATCTCTCCAAGCAGTTTCTTGAAGAGGTCAAAGTTAGCCCTCCTGAAATCCAATCTTTTACTTCCCTGATGAAATTTTTGGTGACAAATCAGAGTAAATGCCAGCATGGTGTCCTCCTTTAGTCACTGTGTCACTAGAAATAACACTCTACAGCTGGCAAAAAGAAAGGATATTGTGCTAAAACAATGTTTGGTAGCCAGGACTCTCAGTGCAGGTCTTGGGCTCAAATCCTGCGATATGGTAGGCTTGTTACAGATTATACCTTCTAGACCCTGGAAGATATAGTTTCTGTTCACTCCACCAAAAACCCATCAGATGGTGATGATGATGCTTTTTGCAAACATTGTCTAGATCTTAAACACTGCTCCAGAGAAACACTCAGCACTGTATGCAGTTCTTTTTTGCCTCTTGCTTATGCATTTGCTCAGTGTTCATTTTTGGGAGTCAGCAGTCATCAGAGACCAGGAACCTAAACAGAACCAGTTTCAAGGCAGATCAGACATACCACATTTACCTTGCTACCACGTGTCCAATTCTATAGGGCAGTTTAAGAACAAAAATTACTGATCCTCCCAGAAAGCTAGAAGGAGCTTTGCCAACATATACAATACTCACTATATTAAATATTAGGAGTGGATGAGGATTAACACAGCTGGGAGAAGGACCCAAGGAGGGCAGGGGATGACAAAGGACCATAAGAAGCAAAGGAGAAGTGGGGATGGAGCCTAAGAAGGCTTCTAAGAACTAAGGGAGGTTTTACTGTCTGAATATAAAATGACAGATTGACTGGATAGATTTAGAAGTACTTTTACTTTATAGCAAGTGGCATGTGAAATAGCACGCTGGGAGAACAGAAGGCCATCATTACTCTCTAGCTCAGAACATAGTGTCATTTGCACCTTGGTCACACAGGCAGACAGCTCAAACCTCAGCATGTGCCTGCACAGTAAAGTAGGAAGAAAAGAGGGACAGTGAGGGGTGAAAGGACTTTCCCCAGGGTGCACGACCCATCAGTAGCAGAGAAAGTGTCCAGGCTTCCTGGTGTCTTCACCAGTAACTGGTGCTGCCATCTGATTTGCGATCGTCTTTAATTTAATGATTATGTATTTAAAAAATCTCAACATGTCTTAATGTTTGAAGTCAACCTGAGATACTCAGATCACTGGAACAATTCTGAGCATATTTATATTTCCTCCCCATGAGCTCCCTTATCGTTGTGCTCCACAGCTATCCTTTGAGGAGCCTCCAGAGCCACGTGGTTACGGATGGGGTGGGACAGGGGTAATCCTTTCTTCTCAGCAAGCATTAAGACTAGTAATGGAAAATGTAAAGATAAAAGCAGCTGCCATCAGCACATTTTCTTCCATATCAGCACTCTGATGCTGAATTCACTGTAGTTCACTGAAAGCTGGGTCTGTGTTGCTTTTCAAGGATGCAATGAGCAGTGTCTAATATCCTCATTATGGTAACTGCTATCAGACATATTTCAGCATCTGAGCATATCATGGCATTATGGCCACTTTTATGTCTGTGTGCATGTGAGGCAGGCAGTTGCCAAGCAAACATCCTTAATGTGTCTGCATCTTCCTTCGCGTGAAAAGGGCCCACACTGATCCCCTCTCTGCTCCAACAGCTTCAGCAGTCTCAGAAGTCTTTTGCTCAGCGCACCTCTCTCCCCACGAGACCCTCATTAAGGTGTACACCTGCAGTGGCTGCAGGCCAGCCTTCTGCTCTGCAGTCATTAGCTCATGCCAGTGCACTGTGATTGCACGGGTACACAGCAGATGCCATTACTGGAGCTAGCATTTACCAGCAATTAAAACACAATGGCTGTAGAGCTTAACAAGGCTTTCCCTTTTCAGAGGATTGCTTGGTTTATTTCCATATTCATAAGCAGAAATAACTGCAATCCCTGTTGACAAACATTGACACCTCACCTAATGCATTAGTTTCTTTTCATTTTGGGGGTTATTGAGCCTCCCAAACTGTCTTTGCATTTGCATTATCAAATTATCTTTTTCACAACATTTCAGACATGTTTCTTCATTTCAGAAATGAGTCATATACTACTTATTTGCCCCGCGCCAGTCCTCCCTACTAGAAGTACAGAGTGGCTAAGTAATGCTATTGTAAACCCAGCCTTCTAGGGTTTAATTTGCTGGCAGTAAAGGATATGTTTCTCAGGTTGGCTTATCATTTCGACATCCCATCACAGATGTTGTATAACATATGTATATTCCTCTCTGTCCTCAGTAATCAGCACAGCTGTGAGAGGCCTATTTTATTCTTAATCAGAGCATCCTTTGAGGCAGATTTTTTCTCTTCCGTAGCCTTAAGGACACAGTAATTTCCTACTGCCTCAGCCCTCAATAAGAAATTGCGTCTTTAGGGGAAGTTAGGCCTCCCGTACTACCACACACAAAAATAACACTTACTGCTCCTTCAGGAAAGGTTTAGCACATGAAACCCACCACTAGAATTCAGCCCACGCTTTCTGGCAGAAAGTTAACTCTCATTACACATGGACAAGCCTTACACAATGAATTCCATGTTTTTCTTTATCTGCTGTATGCCATTAAGACTGCTGGATGTGAATTGCTTTTATTACTGCATTTGTTACTAAGTGCATCTAAGAAAGAACAAATGAGAATCAAGCTGGACTTTCAGAGCAGAGAATCTCAATCAGCAATTCTGAGATAACTCGAAATGAAAGCAGGAATCGCCTTCAGATCCATTGGACTCTGGAGCTAAGAATAATGCAAAAAAAAAAAAAAGACTCTTCATTGCTTTTAATTAAAGTCTTAAAGACTCCCCTAGGTCCAGCTGGCTCCATGAGTTGTCATCTTCAGTTTCTCGGCATAGTATCAGTGCTGCATCATTTATGGAGGTGTATTTGCCTAAGAGTCATCCTCGTTAAAATTCAATTACACTGAAACCATATAATCCCTCATTGTAATAACCTGATAAAAAGCCCTTAACTGCCACACCACGTGCTCATTTAGCAAGGAAATTAGCTCAGCAAAGAATACAGTCCTAATTTAGCAATTAGGGTGCAGTTTGTATCAGGCTATTTCAATAAGATTGGAAGGCAATTTACAAGGTGGTTTTGCTCATTGCAAACTATTAAAGGCATGTCAATAGTGAACAGAATTCCCAGTTCATATCTGGGTAGAGAATGATGTCTCTGTGCATTTCCAAAAGTAAAAAAGCTACCATGAACAGGACTTTCTATTTGCAGTCATATTTGCTAAATCAGTATATTTTATTTTCTTTTTATGCTAAGCGGTGAAGAGGGTATATGTTACAATAACGTATTACGAGATGAACCATATTCCTATGGCCCAAGGGAATTCTGCTTGGATTTGAACGCCTTGATTTTTTGAAAGTTAAGATGTGAATTTTAGCGTCAAATTCTCCTGGTAGTATCTTAGAAACACCAAGTGGCATACAAGCTTTCTTGACTGTTCCCTGAAGAAAGAGCTGTGGATTGAATGTGGTTGTTTTAGGATCTGCTTGTTACTCTGAATGACCTTCCTAGATTTATTAATCATGAGGAGAAGATCACACCCTATAGAGCTTTCCACACTTTGACTCAATGATAAAACTAAATTTTGGATATGCAACAAGAATATTTGTTGAGGGGTGATACTGACACCATGAACTACATTCATATAAGCTCACAGAGAGTCAACATGGTATTTTCTACTTTCTGGAGTTTCTATCATCAGACCAAGTGATAAGAAAACACATCTATGCAGCTTGCTCTCGGTTACCATTACTATCAGTAGTAGCAGCTTTTAATTACTGTGATTACTGTGATTATATTAGAAGCAGTAGGCCATTGCAAATCAAAGCTAAAAGGTCCCCTAGAAACAAAGTTAATGGTGTGCTCCCAAAGTTTTCAACACCTAGAGGCCTACTAGGGCACTTTGACAGTGTAGTGGAGTAATAAGTTTCAAAGACCATGGTTCAAGATAGCTCCAGGACTTCAGCTGTAAATTGAGGAAGTTTCAAATCAAGATCGGTTGGGAAAAAATCCAAGGGAAAGCAATGCTGTCCTGACACTTAAGCTCTAGTCCCCAGTACAGCCAACATTTGTCTGGACCAGGATCCAATTTGTCTGGACCAGAATTCTTCAGGAATGAGGATACAACTCTGAGGTCACTCAGAGTGCTTTTTCTTTGTATTCCTTCTAGCTGTCTTTCAGTTTACATTTAAACCTTCATTTTGATCCCTTGCTCTTCATTTTGTTACTAAGTGTTAATGATTTCTCTAGAAATATGTCTTTTATTTGTATGAATGATTTTTATCTCATACTGTCTCTTTGCCATGCTAATGAAGTGAATTATTAGCTTTCATTAATGGAATTAATAGTTTAATTTCCTTGGTATTTTTTAATAACAGAATTGAAATTCTATTTGTAATTTATAAGTGTTTGTGTAAAAACATACATGGACCGATAGTTGTGCTGTCCTCATGTGTGATACCAGAATAACATAAAGGGTTACCAGTAGTAAATTGGTACTGAAACTACCCTAACTAAATAGATAATTAAATCAAACCTTTGTGCACAGTTAGCTACACATTTTTATGTACAAAAGTATTATTACATCCATAAGTACCCTTTTTGCACAAAGATTTTACATGCAGAATTATCATGCATGTAGTTTCTGTTGGGAGGTAATGCTTATATTTTTCCTTCAGAAAAGGTGAGCTGCTTGGCAAACATGGAGTTGATTTAGCAGCAAGGTAGTGGTACACCACACAGTGGTTGACTTTGGGGGTCCACTATTATTCACAGAATTGAAGCCTTCATTTAAAAACAACCAATAAATCAAAAGAAAAACTTCCCTTAGTCTTTATAATGCAAAAAAATGCTCTTGTCAGATTCTCTCTGTGGGTTTGCTCATTTTCCCATCTGAAACAGTAATAAAAAAGGAAAATATAAGATGCATCTACATGATAACCCAAGTTTTGACAGCTCTGAATCAAGTCATTTTGGTCATACAGTGCACCACTCAAAGCACAGAAAATCAAGTGTACCATCTTTGACACAGAAGAAATAATTTATCAGTGGCTCAGTGAATTCCTGTAGCCACAACTCTAGGGATCCCAGCTCCCTAGGATCTCTGCTGAGCTCCTGTGATAATGATGTGTGACTGTGCCTTTTGAGTCTTTGCTCACGATCTAGCAAGGTTTAAGTGATGTTCTTTGAAGTTTGCAAGTGAAGACTAGAAAGATATAAAACAATCTGAAAATAGCTTATCAGAAGCCATATAATCCATGACTTGTCTCCACCCTACAGTCTTTTTCTACACTAGAAATTCTCTGCTCTATTACTTTGTCTCCAGTGAACTAAGGGAGATTGCTCCTATTGCATCCATTCAATGATTGGTCGGAACTGACTCATGACATTACCTGCCGGGGAGCAGCAAGAGCGGGCTTCTCAGTGAGGGTGCCAGAAAAGCCGGCAGGGCAGTGCCCTCACTGGCCAGGACACAATCCCATAGTACCTGAAGGAGAAGGGCAGAGCAGGTCTGGTTGTGGTGGCCTCAAACACAGGCAACTAGGGCACTAGGAAAGTGGGAGAAGACATTGCAATTTCTGTGGGCACACATGGTGTCTGTTCCCAGCCTGTATAAAGAGCCCAGGAAGAGCACCGTCCTGGCTCAGAGGAGGCTCTCAAACTGCATCAAGCGTATTTTGCTTGCCCTTGTGTGCTGCTGTGAAATCTCATCTATGAAATAGCTTTGTCTCTCCAGCCTCTGGGCACTACATAAACAAATACAATGAGTAGGCAAATAACTACAGGGTGACCTATAAAGAACTGCAAGGTTTATTCTGCTACGGGCCTGTGATAATCAGCATCAGAAGTAGCTGTATAGTACTCCAGTCTGTACAAGTTACGAGCACATCACTGACCATGGTGTAAAATACTGCTAGTGTCCTGAGTTTGGGCAAATTTTTTCCTTAGCCTTGTATTCACAAGCTTATCGACCTACAAAATGAGGCAGGCTGAAGGGTTTAGAGCCTGAACTCCTTTATATTTTTTAAATGGCTTTGAAGACCATGGGTGAAAGATGCAACTGAAGGGCTCACTTACTGGAAGCTAGCAGTTGATGTGAAGATATGAAATGGAAAGATCTGAGAGCTGGGCCAGAGACAAGGAGATGCATAGGTTGGAGCAGGGGATCAGAGAAGACGTGCAACTGTGGTTATTCCCTTTGGTGAGATTCATTAAAAAAGAGGAAAAGAAAGGAAGTGGGAGGCTGCCAAAATGGGCAGGCCCAACAGATTACATCAAACAAATTACCTCCCCACAATGATTTATGGGCTAATCTCTCACCAAGAGTGCAACTTATCAGTGAGCAGCCAGTACAATTAGTGCTGCTCCATGAATCACTCGCAGTGCTGGCGACTCTGCAGGACTTTCACACACAGATTGTTATTACAGCAAATGAAAGGTTTGCCTGGCCCTCCTTTCACCTGGCCCAGGAATTGCTGCTGAGGGCTGAAGATCACATTAGCAGGTTTCTGCAGCCTAAGCAGGGCTCTGCTTAATTGCCAAGTCTGAGCCAAAGGGCCGTACAGAGGGGCATAAGCTGAGAATAAGGCTTAAAACTCCATGAGCAGGACAAGTGATATACCCAGAAATGGAAAACTAGGTTTGGCTAAGGAGCAGTGCTAAGATGGGACATGTGATCTACCCAAGCTCACTTCCTGTGTTGCCCCATCTTAATAAAATGAGGCCTGAAAAATGGCCAGTTTAATGTTTTTGAACTTGGAGAAGTAGGTATATGTATTTACTGTTCACCAAATTAATGGAGAATTATTCCTCAATGACATATAAATAGTGAGTCTTAAAATGTTTGAGATACCTTAAAAACAGTAACACAGGTAGCTGGGGATCTATACAGAATTCAGACTAATGTTTTAAGGCATAAGGGAATCATTGCAACAGGAGTGGAACAGTTTGCTCTCCTCCATTCTTGCTATTATATATGTTCACAGAATTGACTGTAATTTAAAAGACCATAATGCCTGGTTTACATTCCCTGAGTCAGAGAGAAGAGCTGTTTTCACAGCTTACGGGCTAGTGGTCACAAACTTTACTATCCATTATGGTTCCTGAAAAGACATTTTCAATCACATCCATTTCATGGAAGAGGTTTATTCTCGTGCTAGGATGCTCTGAGCCCATAATAATGGCATTAGCAAATCAGGACCCAAGTCTGTATAGGGAGTGTTTGGATGATAGTTTTACCTTATAGAGATAAACACCAGCCCTAACAAAAAGGAGAGCTCCTTCTTTTCATTTTCTTGCTGCTCCGTTAGTGTCTAAATCCTCCAGTCTGAAACAGGTGCCTTTGTCAAAGAAATATAGCTGAAGAATATGATTTGACTTTGCACTGCATGTGAAGTAGCTCAGAGCAGCAGCACTGATGAAGGAATCAATACAGGGGCATCGATAACAGGATGAGTGGGAAGTCTTTCACACTCTGCAGGTTTCCCCTGGGAAATGTGCTACTGCTGTTGAAATGATTGTTCATACAATGGTGTTCACTGCAAGCATGCAAAGCTATGCAGAATTTATGCTGTTTATTGTTACCCTTCCTTATAGCTTCATGGCTCCATATGGTCTGTAGAGCAGATGTAATGGACTTCAAGCTCATAATGGACTGTCAGCAAAAACAGGGGCCTTGAGCCCAGTTCTCATTGCACATGAGTGGAAGGAGCAATTTAAAAGTCAGCAGGATAAGGGTTTTGTCTTCATAGGAACTAGCAGGTAACACAGACAGTATCTAGAAATAAGGGCACTGGTAGAACACACAGAGAGTGCTTACTGGAAAGCTTGTCCTACGGGCCTTTGTGGGGGTATATTTTCTGCAGAGGAGGGGGAGGAAAAATATCCATTTCTGCTCCAAGTTCCTCCTAGTCACTGACTTTTTTCATAGATCAAAGGAGTGATCCTCCTTTGGACCTATAGCAGTAGCATTCTTTCCTATCAATTTTTGCAAAGCAGAAACAGGCTGTATCTAGACACTATGGTTGAAAGCGTGCAGAGGACAGGGATACAGCACCCTGTTTGCAGTTAGCCAGAAAACTGGATTTACATCTCCTGACGTGGAATGGCATCCACTGATATCAGAGCAGGGCTCTACATTTTTATCATTGTGCGTTTCTTGCTATTAAGTGGGAGAAGATTCCTGAGATGAGTTTGGTATTTCAAACACCTCTGCTTCCCAGGTGTACTCTCCAAAGGTCTCAAAGCCTAATCTGAAGAAGTGTCGTACAGTCTTTGACCCCAGTCTCACCCCATAACACAGCCATTCCTAATTTATTTCAACATGATTGCAAGGGACACTGAGTGAAGTCTGGCTTTGAGTTCACGTGGCAAATGTTGACAGAACTGTCAGCACTAAAATCACTGACCCAAAGTAAAAGAGTGCCCTTGTAAACATCTTGGAATTGATCTAATCCCTGATGCCCTCTCATAGCTTCCACTACCGAGTGGTATCTGTCTAGCTCTGCCTGTATTTGGCAGCTGGATCCACAAAATGGCAAAATCCAGCCTACCTTTTGAGCCTGTAAATTTCCAGGTTCAAAATGTTTTTGAGGAGTATCTTGTCACTTTAAACATGGCATCAAGGCCAACGGCAGCAAATCTGTTCTGAGGCTGTAATGGTAGGGGGGAAGGGAATACAGAGGAGGTAACTGCCTATAGCTTGTAAGTGTAAAACCATTGTTTGTACGTGATTTCCATTGTCAATTGACATCTGTGTCCCAGTTCTAATTCTGCCCTTGAGATGATGGGGCATAACCAGCTTTTCAACACTTTTGTAAGGTGATTATCAATGACTGCCTCAGCAACTCTGCACCAGCTCAGAACAACTTTCAGGAAGCAGGAAGAGTCAACATTCAAAAGCTAAGCTATGCTGTTTGTTCCTGAGGATATGAGTCATGCTAATCTTCCCTCAATGCCTAATGTTAAGTGCTTCCAAGCCTAAGTCCAGTCTCTGTGTCTTTCTGTAATGGACACGTCCACAGCTGTCTAGTGAGACGCACAGGAGCCACATAGAGAACAATTCGGCCTTGTCATCTTCGAGACCCACAAATGCAGATATCTGCAAATGTCTTCACTAGTAAGTCCATAACAATTACGAAAGTGATGAGTTAAAGAATAATTATTAAATAATTTATGTAGCAAACGAAATAGGTCCTAGCAATAAAATACCCAAACACAGGATTTAATACAAACAAAAGAAGGAACTTTTCACATACCTCAAAATAAACATGCAGAACATGATGCTGCAAGATGTTATGGATGACAAAGAAAAGTTCAAAAAACAATGAGACACATTTATTGAACCAAGTCATTTGGGGTCTATGAACCATCATGGTCTAGACACAACCTTCAACTCAGTAAATCCTTAAGTTAAGGTTTGTTGGCGCTCAGATGGGCGTATTCCATGTAAGAACTGAACCGTACTGACACTCTTCTGACATGCCTCGGCTGCTAGAGGTGGGTTAGTGGCTTACAAAAGATGTAGATCTCACCCAGTAAGATTGTGCCTGTGCACTGTAGTTCCTAGATTCAGTACTAAACATCTTTTCCCTCACCAGCTTTGAAAATGCCAGATGTAATATTCCTGCTTTCTCTTTCTGCTGCTAGACAGCTGCTGCATTCTTTCTCCAAAAAGAATTTTACTGTGGTTTGATGCCATATTTTGGGCTGCTGTAAAGGCTTCTAGCCCTCAGAGTAACAGGAATTATTCACTGTGTGCTCCAAAGTCCAGCATTTGGCAGCTGTGTTCTGTTGTTTTTCCTCCACTGGGTTAGGAAAAGATATTTTTTGGCCACTGGCATTTCAAATGCAAATCACTGAAAAGAATCCGTGTCCTCCAGGACAAACAATTAAACACGTGGTCCTATAATCTTCAGTATCCCTAGTCAACACACAAAGAAAAAGCTGTAATTTGATCTGAAAAGAGTGGAAGTGATATGGTGGACAACACAAGACCAAAATTAAGTGAATTCTCTCTTATTATTTACATAATATCAATTTCTAGATTACAGACCTATTTTGTAGGCATGGCGCATACGCGCTGCCTTAAACTCATATCATCACACTAGTGATCTCTGGTTTTATTCCTTTATTACTTCCGAAGATCACAGTGCAGGGAGGTGACAAATAGGCCCATCTCAGGGGGAGCTAAAAAGAACCTTTTTCTTATTTGATTACTTCTTTTCCTTGCACAGAGAGACACTAGAGCACAGAACTAAGTGAGCATTAAAGTGTGAAATTAATTTCTGATTGTCAAATAAAGAGGAGGACGGGACCGTATGAGAACAAAGTGTATTCACAGTGAAGAAGCCACTTCGGAATACCTCATGTTATTCTCCCCTGTCAGTGCCATTGCACAGGACCACCAGCTTCTCCCATAAAGCAGTTGTTCTTTCAGGCATCAGCTCAGACTATATGACCTGTAGGTACCTGCTACCACAGGTCTGTGGTAGCAATCAGACCTCACTCTGGCTCCAACTTCAAACCCTTTATCTGGAGACAAGAGTCTGTCACCACTGACTATAACAACTACGAAATATAGATGTGGCAGACGGTCTAGATCAAACCATCCTCAAGACATTTGTGGTGTGAAAGATCTCAGCAGTGCTGCACACCTGATTTTGAAAAGAAAGAAGGGCTAGAGCTTTTGTAGCAGCGGAGAGGACAGTCCACAATCATGATTTTGGCAATTTCCACATCCCTTTCCATCCTGTTTCTGCACCAAAGAGTTTCAGCACTCTTTACTCCAGACAATAAACCCATCCTTGCTTATAACTAAGAAATCTAACTTTGTTAAGCCAGAAATCTTTTGTGTGACTCTGACTCTGAGGCATGCTTCTAGCACTGTCCTAATTTGTGTTCAGTTTGTCTTACCCAAATGTTTTTATCTAAGAGTAAAGAAAGAGTCAGTCAGAGGACTATACTGAGCATCCCTGGACTTCTGTAGTTTCTCTGTGAAAATGTTGTCTGTGATCTTGACCTTCCAAAGCAGTGATACTTTCTAAACATAACAATCGTAGCCCTTTTCCATCTGGATCCAAATGAAGTGGATAGAGTGACAGAAAATAAGCCCACTGCAGCTGTGCTGTCTCCAGGAAATCAACCACACTGTTTTTCGGGACATGTTTTTTAACACCCATCCACTGAGGAATTATGCACTAGAGCAGTCATCCCCACATTTTACTGGTAAGGTGACTGATGCATCTACTGCTGCTGATTTGGCATTGTCCAGATATTGTCCGGACTGTACTTTTCCTTTCCTTGTGAAGCTGATGCATCTGTGCACAGACATTGGGATCCTATAAGGCTAGGGAATCTTTACTTCCATTGACCATTGCCACATTGCCTGCACTGTCTATATCGGAAAAATCAGTAGTCTCCCACACTGGTCCCACTCATGAGTATCAGCGGTCTGCCCAGTCTCTGTGCATACACTCTGTTGTTCCCTCTGAAATTCCTGAAATTCTGGGCTCAGAGCCACCTGCGCAGCTGCCTTAGCAGTAACTGAGAATTCAGGCTGCCTTCTCGATAGCGTAAGCTGAGCCCCTAGAACAACAATGGATGAAGCCTCACAGCGCACCTTCCCTGCAAGACTGATCTTGTATTTTAGTATTACCAGTATTACTGATCTTGTTTTTAGACACAGAAACTGAAAAATTAAGTCACTCGTGCTTATTTACCAGAGGTAATGGAAGAGTTAAGCAGAGAAGCCTCACTTTCTAATTCTGTCTTTTGCACCAGCCATCCCTTCTCTCCCTTTCCTATTCCAGTGAGAATTTTCCTTCCCTAGTGCCCGTGACACGTCCCAAAGAAAGCCTGGACACTGAGGAGCGCAGCTGCCAATTCACAGCGGGCACAGCGCCATGGCCAAGCACTTTGCTAGAAGCCAGTGTTCAGTGACGGCCTATACAAAGGACTCTGTTTTATACAAGAAACCCAAGGAAATTCATGCTATCAGAACACCAGCTCCTTCTCCCCATGAAGAAAATCTCACATTGATTTTATATCCAGTCAGAAACCACTCCTATGAGTGATCAGAGACAGGTGGACGTCATATATGCAGAGCGTGCAATGAACAAACTATTTAGTCTCTCCTTTTTGGAGCAAGTGCAAAAGCAATTAACAAATGCAGCATGAGTTCCCGTATGAAAAGCCATTTCTTGCATACATAAAGCAAAATAACTCCATTTCCCTTTAGGGTTTTAATGGAAAAGGGCCAGTGAATTCTCATAATTAAATACAATTGCCTCAGTTGTATGAACATTATCAATAAAGAGCCACGTTCCTCCTGAAAAACTCATTGATGCTAGTGAACACACTATGTTTTTTAAAAATATGTGATATTATTAACATCATTATTTGGGAGCTTCCTTCTTTCATTTTGAACTTAATCAGAAATGGATTTTAGCAGATTGCTTCTGAGATCTCCGTCTTATAAAATATTTGTTCTGAAAAGTAGCTACAATAGTAAACGTCTCCTTTGAAAATAGTATCGTCAAGGTTTTTAAAGCTGCAAGTGTGATTTGCTGTTATTCCTTCAGCTTTAGCACTGAACCAGTGCCTCTCACCATTCATACTGGACTGATACCGTGTTCCACACAGAGCTGGCTTCATTTTCATGCCATGTAATGCAAATTTCCTCTGAAGCAGCTCACTGTGAAAGTTAGTATCTCACATAAACACGTTAACTATCCACATACATTTCTAATATCAATAGTATCTTGTGGCTTGACAGCTGATCAGACTTACCCTGCTACAGTTAAATTTATTCATGTCTCTACATCGTTCCTACCTCTACCCCTGAAGAATTTCCTCATTTCCTTCCATTTTATTCTTGTCTGAGACTTTGCTGATTCCATCAATCCCTATAGCCAGATGACTTAAGCTTTAGCTATACCACATATCTGAATATGTGTGTTTCTAACACTGTAGAGGTTTCCATACTCTCTAAAGCTCCCTTTTCACTTGTAGAAAAAATAAGACTGCATAGTTACAGGCTCTCGCTCAGGAGGCAAGTTATAATTGGGATTTACCGTGTTGATGGGGAGAGGTCTATATAGAATAAGTCAGGAGTACTCGTTGATTCTCTTTGGCTTCTGAAAAGCATCCTTTCAAATTCTTTTTCAATTGTGTTACTTGTTTTACCTTCATACTTAACAGTAAATTTCAGTCGTATGTTTTGCAGTTTGTAAACAGAATCATACAGCTCTGAATTGAACTCCAAGCAATTTCAGGTTAACATAACTACAAAAACTGTATGACTTAAATGACCATTGTATTTATCAGAAGGGTGTCTTTTCTTAAGAATAAGTTAGCTCTTCTGCAGGAATTCTGCATATTTTAAAATCAAGCTTCCTCTCGTGTTTTATCATCAGCTACTTATAATATGAAGAAAAGCAGATGCCTTGCTGCCAAGCAAAAATCTAGTAGTTAAATATTTAGAGTGCACTTCAAAGGACATAAGGTAAAGCTTTAAAAGAGCTGTGTGTGGAAAGAAAAAAAATATTATGTGAACTCTTGAGATGGAGAAAGAACTAAAAAAATTGTTCCAAAGCCCAAAACACTGCTTTACAAAACATTGTAAGATTAAGAGGTTTGTTTTGCCACATGTTCCATTTTCAAAATGCATCACAAGCCAAGCAGCTGAAATTGTTTTATAGAGAAGACTTTCTGGCCCCACCACCTCATCCTCTTCTCCCCCTTCTAAAATAGACACCGAAGAAAACAACCTGGGAAGTCCTTTTGTTGATAATACTGATTGTATTTTAGAACAGCTGATAGAAAGCCCATAATCTCTTCAGGTTTTTATGGCTTTTCATTTTTTCTTCCAGCTGTTTGTCACCTTCTAGACTGAGATAAACATTACTGCGAGCAGAGCTATGTGCAAGGTTTTTCCAAAACTAGCTGAATCTAGATAGAAATTACCGCTGGGGTCTATTTAGTCAGTTTGTTTGCCTGGCTGTCGCTGCCAAGAAGTTTAATAAAGCTCTGCACTTAAAGAGAGTGGAGAAGCAAAAATGAATACACCTCAGCAAAGACCCAAAGCTAAACATGGAACGTGAGCAAGTCTCCTTCTGTTCATTAAAAAGCTTACCTTTAAGCAGTCTCAGTCCGTGGCCCTCTTATGCGTCTCTAAATGTCCCCTACTTACTACTGTGTGCTTTATTTGGTGCTTTGTTATTTTGTGATTATGTGCTCCATATCTCTGCCCTGACACCAGGCATCTGAGTTTTACAGAGAAACTTGAATTACAGCAGTATTCAACTCTTGTAATGTTATACATCTGCAATACAGATGGGTGCACTGAAGACAGTCGTCCTACAGTCTCCTCACAGTCATTGGACACAAGTGGCAGTGGAGATAAACTACAACACCCAGTTCAGCTACAGGTGTCTACACTGCAAACATTAACATTTGTCCAGATTAATCCTATCTCCAGGCTCTGACTGAAGAATCCTTCTTTCATTCTGATCTTGTTCCACTTCATTTCCAACTCTATTTTATTCCCCCTAGCTGTTGACAGAGGCTATCTTCTCCAGCTATCTGCCCTCTACTCTCATACCTTGTGTAGAGTCATACAGTCATTATATTCTGTAGGGCCTGGGCATCTCCTGGAGCAGAGGTCAATGATACATTCTCATGAGCAGCTTTTTCACAGAGAAAAAGACTCCACATCTTCCTGTCAAGATACTAAAGTACAAAATGACTGAAGGGTTTGCCACTTATGCACATGAACTCAGTCCTGAGCTGAAGTTAAAACCGACCAACTATTCCTTTTCCCTCATTGTAGGCATCATATTCAGGAGCTGAGATGCAAAAATCCAGGTGAAATATTTCACTGCAATTTGGTGCAATATTTTACTTTCTTAAATGTCACTGTTTTGCAAAATGGCTAATATGATATCAAAATAACAGAAATAATTCTCACCTGGTACAAGCCTCCTACTGTCCCAGGAAAGTGTGTGCTATGGGGACTGTTGTCTGCCCAGCACTAGAGATGTTAGGATGGAGATTTTCAAAGCTACCTACAGGACACTTATACCTTAAAAAATTCCATTAAAAATTCTTTCTGTAGGGCATTTGCTGCACTGGAGGATTAATTCTTTTGAATAATATTAAGTCCCCTCCAAGGCCTCCATTGAGCTTCTTCAGGACAGGTGGAATACTAAAATTATAGGACCATCCTATATAATTATTGCTCCAGGGGTAAATAGGCAAAGCTTAGGTCTGCATAGGAATAAATGTATTAACAATGCAAAACACTGCCTTGGAGGAAAAAAATTAATCTTAGTTTCCAATATCATACACCACCTGTTTGAATTCCCCTGCTGGGAAGACCAGATTCCCAAAGTCTGCTGCTTCTTCTGCCTTTTCTGATTTGCTTTGCTATATGTAAACAAGGCTTCCTCCCACATGGGAAGGAGATTTTTCCTCCTTTCCCTTTCTCTCCTTCTTTTTTTTTTTGAAGCCACAGTTACAGATCAAAGCTTATTCTCTTGCTCTTGGAAAAAATAAAAACCTCTCTCCCTCTCCATTTCTCCATATAGGCATATATATGTATGTGTATATACATAAATATATGCATAAAAATATTATTTAATTTATCTGGGAATTACTTTTACAGTAGTATTAAAAGAGAAACATTTTTTCTATTAAAAGGAAACTATAAAATTGTTATTCTCCCTGTATATTGTTATTCTCCAAGACTGCAATTCACCTTTGTGCAGTGGGCTCCAGTACACGCTGTGCATGCCTTCATTCCTAAAGGTCAACCTGAAAGTCTCTACCATGATGCCTAATTTTTAGTCTTCTCCTGAAGGTCATTTCTGTAGCTCTGAATTCTTTATTATGTATGACAACTAAGTGACCAATAGGTACATATTCTGAAGTAAGAACTGCCTCTGATTCTCCAGCTTCTCTCTCAGAGGTTACAAATCTTCCAGAGGACAGCAGGTTTTGGTAATTAGTGATCTGAGACTTCAGCCACTGAGCTGAAGTGTAAGGATGTGGTAGATGCTTCTGAGAAATCTGAACAATCTGCTACCCTTGGAAGTGAAAAAGTTTTCTAATCCAAGGACATCATTTAGATTCTTTATGCATTAATACTGATGCATAAAAAAACATGAAAGAAAAATCACTTGGAAGCAGAATGAGAAATGCCCAGCTGAGTTCAGGCACGTTGCATATGGATTAATAATTTGGATGTCCTTCAGAAAGTTCCTTTCAGCTCAGTCTGAAAGTTCTCAGGCTCATCTGAAAACTTCACAGACCTCTTGGTTAAAGACATTGTCCAACACTTCATAAAAAAATTATTTTTGTAAACTGCAGAAATTCTGGTACCTTGCAGGCTTGGCCAGGGAACCCAAATTACACACTGAGGGTAAGGGGCACGTTGTTCAGACCCTTGTAAGGGCTGTCCCAGGAGATGCTCAGCTTTGTTGCCCAGGGGTGGCACCCATCAAAATGAGTTGAAGGGTCCTCTCCCATCTCTCTGGAGCACCTTACAGACTGAGGGGGTCACTGTTCAGGGGTATGGAACACATTATGGGATGCAGGGGAAGAGCTTTTCAGGATTGCACAAGACGCATTTTAAGATGCTTAGGTGGGGAAAGGGATAGATCTAGCTGATTTGGGAAAAAGCATGGGAAAACAGAGATGGTAAAGGGGATAAAAGGGGCTGTTTGGCTGTATGCAGGTTGCTGGTCCGTGCACTTTCATGACTACATCTAATCAGCACGGCGTTCCTTTTCTTATTAAATTCCCTTTCTAACTATTTTTCTACTCTGTGTGCATGTCGGGGCCGGGGCGGGGGGTGGGGGGTG
Organism: Larus michahellis; assembly: GCF_964199755.1. Taxonomy (NCBI): domain Eukaryota; kingdom Metazoa; phylum Chordata; class Aves; order Charadriiformes; family Laridae; genus Larus; species Larus michahellis. The sequence goes on from NC_133898.1 coordinate 37,320,273, forward strand.
GTGTCTAAGTGCCAACAACCGGAGTGGGATCAAGGGTCAGAGGCCCGTGTGTCTGTGGTACCAGCAACTGGAGGGAGAGCAGGTGTGTGAGTGCTAGCAAATATCAAGCCAGGCTTGATGGTGAAGTGGCGTGGGAGTCCAGTGTGCTTGTCTCTCTGAGGGTGAGACCATGGGAGAAGCTGGCTACCGGAGGGACCAGGGGAGTCCTGGTCAGCTGCCAGTGACCTCTGTGCGTGTGTGCACGTTTGTTTCTGTGAGAAACATGTCTTTACCAGCAGCTGGAGTGGGGATGTCAAACTCCAGGGTTGATATGTCCACATGCCAGGAACTGGGGAGAGTGGGATCCAGAAGGCAGGTACTGCCTAAAACCAGCTGCTGGAGGGATACATGTTGTACATATATTCACACGTATACATATATATATATCCCACTCATTGACCTTCCTCCTGATCGGCCAGACAGGGGAACAGGATGAGGCCGCTGAGGCTGTTTATGTTTGCGTCAGTGCTGAGTTTGTCTGTCTGTGCTGATCTACATGTCCAGTTGTCCATATATGTATTGCATATGTGTGCTTTTGTGTGTGTGCCTACTGGGAATCCACACATAGCCGTGGGGTACAGTGCTATGACAGCCTCATCTCTGTCAGGCCACTGGATTTCACACACACCTCCCCAGCCAACAATTTTCATTTGTTTTAGTTTAGAAATGGGACTTGAAGCAAGAAACTTTATTTTCTCTCTGAGTTCCTCTTGAACCATTACCACTCCTGCTGAAGGTTTTGCCAGCCCGGCTTCTGCAGCACCCACTAATAACATCAACACAGTGCTTACATTGCAATCTATGTCTTAAAAGCTCTTTGAAAATATCTGCTAATTAACTCAATTAATTAAAACAATTACTCTGTAAAAACACTACACACTCCTCAAGTCATCCACTTGGAAAGCATTTCCCTTCTAACTTTTAAGAACCACAAATATAAGTGCATTGAATTCCCTTAATACCTGTCATTCTTACTCTGTGCCAATTAAGAGCTCACATATTCCTACCTAACAACTAGAAATAAAAAGAGACAAAGTGTGAGAGAGAAGGGAAGATTGTTTTAAGGTATTAAAGGGAATTTAATTAAATATTTGTTCAGGAGTAATTGTGGATAAATTGCATGAGAATTAAGTTTGATATCATTAGTACATCTTAATTAGTGTCTTTTCATGATCAATGTTTAATTTACTCACAATTGTTTTGCTTTATTTTAAATTAAGTACTTCTTTGTAAGCCCTTCACTTAAATCCCATGACTTTTTCACTTGGTATTAGAAGTGATGTTTTTTATGTTATTAAATGTCTGCAGGTGCCCACTACGATCCCATTGAGTCACAACATCTCAACTTATTCCTCATATTCATTGAAATTCATTTTAGTGTTTCTTGACTTAGCTTATAGCATATTTTTATATATCTATATTAAAAAATACATGGGCAAAGTAGGCTTGTGCACTTAGCTGGGAGCAGCACCCTTCTCCTTAACTTTTGGAGATGAAAGGTTAATTACGTCATGGTGCTAAAGGGAAGACAGTATTAAATAATAGAACAGGAAGATGTGAATTAAATCAGAGCATCTTTTGATTCGTATGATGGAGCACTGTTAGAACAGGTGCATCAGAGCTACTTTGGCTGCTGGAGGTTATCTGGTTAAATATTGCTGAATTATGTAGGAACAGGCAATTTTATGGATAATAAAAACACTGATAGAGTTTTGCATGAGCATATTGCTTCCAGGGAGGATGACTGACTCACTATCTTCAGAAACATCAAGTTTTTGGCAGCTCCTAAAAGCAGACTTCCAATCTGTAACTAAAGTTGCAGTTCAAGATAGAGAAGTCTATGTCTTGGTCACAGAGATGGTGATGAATTGCCACTACAAAAACTGTAGGAGGAGAAGTAATTAAAAAATGAAACCCAAAAGCCAAAAAACCCACCCAGGTCAGTGTACTCAACATAAGATTTGGAGGATGCTTCTCTTTCCACACGCAACTTTCCATATGTTAACTGTACATATCCATAGCCCCACAGATGATACATCACGTCTCCATTCCTATTTTTCATCCTTTTAATACGGAAAATATGTGTAATCTTCGTTCTTTACTGAAAAATGGGTATGACTGAGATAAGTGTTAACAATGATTTAGGAATAACTGTATTGACAGCTCTTACTAATGTGTAGTTTTGCAAGTCAATCTGAGAACATAAGAACTGCTTTACTGGGTCAGACCACTGGTGCATCTAGCCAAATACTCTGTCTGATAGTGGAAATAGAGGATAACATTTAAGAGAGCAGAGATGCGTGGGCTATTCCTTTAATCCATTTTCTTGTATTTCCCAGTATCCATGCTTGTTGTATTAAGGATAATAGAGGATATAACCCTGTCAATTCCCTTCAGTATCTTGTTTATGGATCTGAGGTCCAGGAATTTGTCTAGTTTCTTATCGAGCATTTTGATACTATCTGCCTCTACAGCCTCTTGTGACAAAACTGTTGCAGTAATTTCAGTAATTATTATACCTAGTTGACTCTCATCCTTCAAGGAGGAAATTAACACCTCCATGATCTTAGTTGATATTCCTTCAGTAACATTTTACATTTAAGAGGTTCATGCCAAATTTGCAGAAACACTTTAGAAAGAGTATCAAATGAATGTGATGTCCAGTAGGCCAGCATCCTTTTTGCCTGAAGACATCCAATGAGGTAATAGTAAAGCTGACCACAGATCTTGTAAGTCATTGTCCCTAGCCACTAGGTCTAACAGCTCTTACTGGGTTGTATTTGAAAGGCACGGTCATCATAGAGGAGGTGTGAAATGGGAGGAGTTCAATTAACTGGTGTTTACAGGCGGAAGATGAAACGGCACTCACTGCACGCCATGCCCTCAGAGTAACAGAGTTTCTGCTGTAAACAAGGTGTCAGCATGCAAAAAGGAGAAAGATCAAGAAGTGGTCGTGTTAGTTCTGATGTGACTACAAGATATTATTACAGTGGGGACATGGGAAACACATGCAGTCTTTGAAACATATTAAAGGAAGCTGAAATCAAAGGCCAGTCTGAAAAGACTTACTAGGACAACTTGAGAATGATGAGACGAGCTTAGCTTCTTTAGCCTCACTGAACAGGATGGTGAATTCAATGAACTGCTATGGCATCTTCTAGCCTTGGTTTCCTCTGTTTGAAAGCCTGAGAAAAGCTATAAATACATGAAGTAAATATTCATGAAGAAGAGAAGCCATTTCTGTTAAAACAAGAAGATTTTTTTTTTAAATTAAAGCACAGAAAATGGATGTAAATTGGCTAAGCCAAAAATTAGAAGGTTTCCAATGATATTCTAAACCAGACTTTCCATAGGAATAATATGGACAGAAATAACAATTTTAAGAAGCAGTTCAGTCAGATTATGAGTAGGGTAGATAATGAAGCTGCCATTAATAATTGGAGGCCAGATTTGGTGATCCAGGAATTTCTATATTTTGAGGACTTTGTGCTAGTTAGTCTACCAGGCTTATCTTCAGGGTATAGACCAAAGGTCATTCACACATGGAATGGAAATCAAAACTGTCCAGTAAGACAGCATGAGCGTGCAATTCTGCAGGGCTCTGTGCAAAATAGTCTAGTGGCTAGCAGAAACTTGTTCCTTCAAGAACTTTAAGGACTTTAAAAGCTGCTCATTTGATAAGAGCTGTTACTTTAATGATAACTAAAGAGACATGCTGAACACAAAAAAGACAGTTAGTTCTTTGAAGGCCACTTTCTCTTGATTTACTTTGGACTTCAAAACACAGAGACATGGCAGAGCAAGCAAATTCAAGTTAGGAAGATATTCAGAAATTAAGAACCAGCCTAGATCTTAACTGAGCTATCAAACAATAAAGTTCTGGTAATTTTCTACATCATATATTATGTGCTGTCAATGCTGTAAATAAGTCTTTTCACATTCTGACAATATCCTCATGCTAAGTTTCCTGAAAATTTTTCTCTCAGCCACAGTTTCAATTCATGAAGAACACAAAGCCAAGCTTACATATCTATATGGTCAGCAGCCAGACTTTCCTTTAAAACTCTTGCAGGTATTCTTTTAGAATACATCAGATATCATTCATGCGGTTCAGGTATGGCCATATCTTACAAAATGCACAGGACCCAGTCATTTGTAATGTAACACTTAAGATTAAGATCTCAGAAAAGTACAGCACTGCTCTTCATGAAAATATAGTTCAGCTAGGGACCCTAGACTGCTGAAAATTGGTCTTTAAATCAATCTGATTATAACTCATTCAGAAGGCTCATTTCCACTTTCAGAGGCACTTGGAACTTTAACACTGACTTCAATGGGACCACAATCTATCATCAAGTCATTGTTCAAAAGCAAGTAGCCAAAGCAGCATTTTTAACAGGTAATACTTGATTTAAAGAAAGGAGAACAGGGAGTGCGTGAGAAAGTGTAAAAGAGATAGAGATATAATTGCTAATAGGAAAAAAGAAGTAGGTTTCTGAAGGTGATATTAATGGGAGAAATGAGAGGAGAATTTCCACATTTTGCCAGTGGAAAAATACAGTGATTTTCTAGTGGTGGATGTTGAAACCCCATCATCGCCAAGTGGAGTTAACATAAAACACCTCCACACAGAAGATAATCTCACAGTCATGTCAGGATGGAGGATGGGATAGACAATCTATTCAGTACTTCAGCTCCCGCATTCTGCCATTCTGTCTATCAACTGTGTTCTCTTCCCTATTTTATGAGGTATATAATCATTTCATTGTACTGTTCACTGTTAATGTGTTGCTGCAATTTCTGAAATCTGTGAAATCACTTTTTATGCAGTTTGTATTTCAAATCTCTTCAGGGTAGATTTGTGGCTCCGTAAAATTCTTTTTTTCCCTGTATGAAGTCTTTCAAAAAATAAGATGCAGTCACAAAATGTTCCTTTTACTGGATGACTGTACATGTTCATTTGGTTTTTATCTTTCTGAAGACAAACGTATCATCACATTCTCCCAGGAACTTGTAGTGAAATACTTGAAACACTTTCTGTGCATTTTATGAAAGTTGTGATAACATTCATATGGCTGAAACACATATGTTTTAACACATATGACTTAACAGCCAAATGAAATACAATGTTCCTCATGCTCAGCAAGATTTATTAGCAGGGCATGAATAAATAATCTCAACAACCTGAGCTAAAGGATTCATGCAGCAGCTTGTCTCATTGGTGCGTCCATACCCTAAAATACAGTCTACAAAGGGAAGATTTAATATAAGCATATTACTACTAAAGTTTGTTGATTTTACACAAAACCCTGCTCCCCGCCCACAAAATTCTGTTTTCACTTGTCTTAGACACATATTCAAAGCAAAACAGACAAAACACCTTCTGAACATGAATTGTAAACTTTTGTGAAGATGCCCATGGGTGATGGCATTAACATAGTTACAGACCTCTTTTAAGGTAGCATCTGCACATTTCTCAAATACTTTAGAATTATCCCCACAACGCTTTAAAGAAAAGCCAGTCCTACTGAGGAAGAGAGAGGCTAAAACCCATTTGCATCTTAGTCTCACTGATTTTACTGAGAAGCAATTGAGTTTTGAGTGTTTGGGTTTGCACAACTTTAGTAAGAGGACGCTTATTACACATCTGAATTAGACCACAGACAACTTAACTACAATCCTGTCTGGACCAAAATCACCTCCTCCTCAGAATCCACAAAGCTTTTGAGTGTAGCTGTGTCATAGATACCATTATAGAGATGGACAGAAAGTGGATTTATCCCCATTTATGGTTTCTGTAGATTTAAATAAATGTATGCTGAAAAGAAGACAAATGTAGACATTCAACAGATTTGTCTTTCCAACACTATGCTTACCATATATTACACGATGTGGTATTTTAGGTTTTTATATTATATAATAGTTTCCAAATGTCTCATTCTAGGTTGTTCTTTCTTTTACGTTCTTTCTTTTATGACTTCTATATAAAGAAGTCTTCTAGCCTTCTTTGGGATTCAGACACTATCGATTTTAACAATTATTTAACATAATGTTTGTGTTTGTCTTTAATGCTTAGGCTACAGCATAAAAAGAATAAACTATCAGTAAAACAAAAGCAATCATTATTTTATTCTTTCTGTTTCTAGACCTCAACTGATTAAAAAGCCTAATGTACTATGTCTACATAGTGGTCCCTACTAGGTGGGTATAGGGTGCACAAACTCAGAGCTGAGCTGGTATTTTGAATTTTCTGTAGTGTTCTGCTTTTAAATTTAACCAGTCCTGACTATTTGCTCCAAGTGGAAAATGCACGCACTTAACCCACCCACTAGGAAGGAAATTCTGAGCCTTTTATCCCTTTCACTCAGCTTGTTAAACTAACTAGCATGACATAGCAGCGACCATCATTGTGAATGTTTTATCTCTACCAGTTCTCCTCTGACAGAGAAGACAAAACTATCTTTTTTTCCTTAAATGTACTTGATACTTGATATGCTCTTAACAGTCTTTGTTAATGAGGGTAGATTGAGATACCTTCCTTCGTACTGCATTCGTGGCCTGAGTCCTGACAGCTCTACACATGTAATACCAGTCTCAGATCAACAGTTTCTTCCTAATAGATTCTCTTACACATCCCTGTAAACTAAATGGCAATTTCCTACAGCAGCCCAGTTCACTCTTTGCCTATTGACACTCAGTCTCAAGGTCTGTGCTTCTGTGCAGAAGACACTAAAATCTGTTGCACATCTTCTTGGGTTTTGCTCAGATAGCAAAAAAGTAAAAAGATGTGCATCACACCTTTCTCCAGTGGAATTTGCTCTTGGCTTTTCATTTTCAGCATCCTTTTATCCAAAGGAAGCAGGAAATACAAAGTGAAATTATCCCTTGGGGAGGAGGTCAATATGTTTCATTTATTCTCTAAGTAACAGAATATCAATCGTCTATGGAACCTGTGCTATTCAGGTATTTAATTTTTGCCCTTATAAATTCTTCTTTGAAAAGGACCTTAACAGAAACAACCTACTAAAGTTTCAAAATGTCATTTCAATGCAAAACTTCTATAACTAATATGAGAAATTGCAGAAATTTATAGCAATATTTTAAGGCCCTCAACAATTTTTCACAGGAAACCTAGAAGATCAGGTTTAATTTACCTGACATATTTGGTATGCTAGCAGTGAATTCTTGCAAAAGGTACTAATTGATTGATGTTTTTATTCTATATACAATGAGTGCTTTATGGAAATAGTACAAGTTGTTGGCTACTCCTAAACACATCCCTAGCAATGGTAAACTTAAAAAAAATCATAGACATAAACACCCCCTCTGTTTCATTTTTTCATATGAAAATTAGCATAAGAATGAAAATACTGAATGCTGGTGATATGAAGATAAGCAATCTTAAATCATCTAAAATTGCAGCAGCAGTCAGAAGTTATTTGCTCTTTTTTGTTGCTTGCTTAGTGTTCTCTTTCTCAAAAAGTTTAAGGTGTCCAGTCAGAGTGAAAAACTATATCATGCAAAACAGATGACTAAACCAGAACTATCATAATGAACCAAAATGAAAGGGTTGAATTATCTATAAGCAAAAAAACTGTTTCCTGTTGTGAAGTTCAAGTTTTGCTAAAAGGAACATTCTGTAGAGGCATGGGTACCCATGTACATCGTTTACCACCAGAAAGCAAACGTTTGGTGAATGGTTGTGAACAGAAGGAATTTTTTCAGCAGGAGTCAGTGGTTGTTCCAGTATTTAGCCAGTGGTTACACTGCAGGTAGCAATATTGCTGTGCTATTTTTGAGTACTTTTTGGGATTAATGGGAATCAACAATAACAATCATGCACTGAAGTTTCCAGAGCAGTTAGCTGCTACCAGTACCAGTAAATACAAAGTCACCAAAATATTTCCTAAATCCACAAATATAGAAAGTTTTGCCACATGACAATTATAGTTGCTTTAATGCAGGCAAGAAAGTGGTCTGTCCCTCTTGCCACCTCTCCTTCAGATCTATTCACTGGACCGCTATCAGCATTTCCAGGTAGCACTCCCTGACTTTCCTCTTAAGTCACTAGCACCCTAGAAAACTTGAAGACTGTAAAACTCTTCCTTGAAACAGCAAAAACCCCAGACACAAACAAAACCAAAAGAGCAATCCCAACACACATGAAGAGGAACATAAGACACCTATGTAGCCATACTAATGTTAAATTAAGGTAAAACTAGATTTATATAATCCTGATGGATTATTACAGTGGAGAGTTTTTTTCTGAATCTTCATTAATCAGCATGTCTAAACGAGGCACAAGAAAGAGTGAGTTTTTGTAGGGTACAACTGCTGGAAGATAAAAGAAGGGTAGCTTATACCAGGGTCCATGATCAGTAGTGTGGGCTTCTCTTGCATTTGTTTATGATATACATGATCAATCACTTCTTTGTTGTTTGCAGATGAGTACTGCAGCTCATCTCAGAGTACATCATCCTTTGATGGCTCCTGTCATTGGAGTACAATGTGCTTCCTACTATCTACAACAGGGGTCTGAGACCAAGGAGTCCAGAAATCGGATTTGGCTCACTGTGACCCTAAGCAAGACTGTTGACTGTATGATGCCTCAGTTCCTCCTCACCCCTGTATGGAAAACAATTAACGAGGGTTCAGAGGCAGAAAACAGTTAAAGTAAAAATCCTGGCTGCTTTGTCCTACACCACAAAGTCTTTTTCTCATCTTCCCTTGCAAAGCCTGCTGCAGGCAAGGCAGCACAGGTTGGTTTTGATTGTTCCTGCTGTCTGCCATAAAACACATGATGCCATTTTTCCAGCTGAATAATGGAAGCAGAAGCATGATTGATAAAGAGATAAGCCAGGTTAATTGGCTTTATTTCAACAAACACCAATTAATTAAATTAAACACCAGAGGGAGGGCATCTGCTCACTGTAGTTCAGCCTGGAGCTCCTCCATTCCTCTCTCTGCTGATCATGAAAAGCTATAGGGCTCCCTACAATACCTCCAGGAGGGGCAACCTAACAACAAAATTATTTCAGAGTTTTCATGTGGTCTGTATTCTTAACCTTTTTGAAACTCAGTCAGCTAAAAGAGGCATTCAATACAGTAAGTCCTTCATGATTCCTCAGCACTCTCAGCAGGAATCGAAAAATTAAAATTTCCTGGAAAAGAAGCTGTGAGCAATCTGTCTCCTGCAGTTTGGCTTGCAGGGGTTTTGTTAATTTTCTTTTTAATTATGGTCTATAGCCATGGAAGACATTTATTGCTAAGGTTCATTCCATCCTCTACCTGCCAATGCAAAACAAGATTGGTAATTTTTGATGAAACATTATTTTTCACGTCAGTTAGTCAAAGCTGAAACTATCCTATTTTTTTGCATAACTTACTGATAAAAAGCTTTCTCAGAACAAAGGGGAAGAGATATCCTTCCTTCCTTCCTTCTCGCTTTTTTTTTTTTAATTATTATTTGTTTCTAAAGGTGTTGGTTTTGCCCTGATGCATGTAAGATAGATAAACGAGGTAGCAAAATGGGTAGAATTGTCATTGCTGAATATTTTGTAGTAGTATGAAGACTCTCCCAGGTCACAAAAGACACACACACGCGCACGCACACACGCATGTATGGATGTATCCAACTCTGTAAATCTTATATACAATTCAATCTGTCACAAATTTAAAATCATAGAAAATGCAGAAGACAATCAAGATGTCATCTACTTGAAACCACTCCCCAAATTAGGATCAAAATACAAGTGTCATCCTAGACGGACCTACTCGGTTCCTAATCTAATGTTTACAGCCTTTCCTCCAAAATCATGACTTAAATCACTCTTACCCCTTTCTAGTTCTTCTCCAGACAGTCCACACCTCTCCTAAATCATTACGGATAAAAATGATAAAAATGAACACTGTACAGTTCAGCCTAAAACTGAGCACATTGGGAGGAGTACTTTGAATATTTTGTTTGCAACATTCATGGTTATATATCCTTATATTGAATTTGCTATTTTCACCTCACTAAACTATGTTGGATTACTTTCAGTTTGCCATTTCCCTTGCCCCAGTCCAGTAACAGTTTTTCCCCAGTTCACTTTTGTGTAACTGGGAATTCTTACTGAAGCACGCTACTTCATTCTTGTCCTTATTAATTTGTACCCTATTCATTTCAACTCATTAATCCAAATGATCAAGGGTGGTTTTGTTTTTTTAATTCTGAATCTGTCTTTCAGTGTGCTTCCACCATGTCGCTTCTCTAGACTGGAATTAAATACAAGTGAAGTAATGGGATTGTCTTTTCCTTTGTCCAATTAGTTCATGAAAATGTTAGGTAATACCAGACATAAGAAAACCACAGGGGATCCTGCCTGATAGTATCTTTTCAGTTTACTTGTGACCCACCAATTTTTACTCCCACTTCTGCTGCTATTTTGTCTAGCCAAGATTCTCCAGACTGGTTTACATGAATGTTGTTGAAAACAGCATCAATAACCTGAAGATATACAGTATCTACTTCTTCTCTATCTAAAAGGTCTGTTATCTGTCACGGGATGTAGTTTTATATGACTTGTTCATACAAAGACTTCTTGGTTATTTGTCAACTCTTAGAGGTTTGCCAATAGATCAATGTTCCAGTATTTCTCCAGGCATTAAAACTTAAACATCCCAGTAGTTTTCCAGGTCTCTCTTTCCTTGAAGGAATGCTCTATCTTTGCCCATTTCCAATCTTCTGGACCGTCAATCACTTTCCACAAAATTTCAAAAGTGTTTGCTTGGAGACTGTTGTATGCACACAGCCCTTGCTCTCCAAAGCTTCTTCTAGTACTAAGGTGTCCTGAGAAGTGGAGCTTTCTACATGGAAAGCAGCCTCATGTAATAGAATTTGATCCACAGCTCTATGGAAATCATTAAGGTCTTTCCACCAGCTTGTATGAGTTCTGCTCAGGTCTTATATGTCTCTTAATTCCTCACATCGTATACTACAGAGAATTTGAAAATTATAGTAATTACAGTAGAGAATCTGAACACTTTAACAGACAAAAGCAAAGAAATTTACAATCTGTGATCTCTACTGCAGTGTTAATTCGGATCAATTACAAATATAACTCCTCTAGGTACAAATTATTAGCATAAATATTCAATCAAAATCTTGTTAACTGTTCTTTGGCCAGCTTTGATGTGATGTTTGCCATTATGTGAACAAAATAATATTTCCAGTCATTTAATTCAAAACGCTGTTCACAGGGTTAGCAATACAAGATCTATGGCACACTCCTGTGTAGTCCTGATTCCCCACTCAAAAGTTTACATATTGAACGTGCACCCACATACCAGCGTAGCCTTTTTATGTTGCCTAGATCAAATTTAATGTGCTTTTAAAATGCTTGCACTGTAGAGAGGAGACCTGTATTTGTACGTGAAATATTGGCTCATATGTGTACGTAGAGCCTGCCATTCTCTCTCTGTCATAGAATCATAGAATACCAGGTTGGAAGGGACATCAACGACCATCTGGCCCACGGTCTTTCTTGGAAAAAGCATGGTCTAAGCAAGACGGCCCAGCACCCTGTCCAGCTGAATCTTAAAAGCGTCCAATGTTGGGGAGTCCACCACTTCCCAGGGAAGATAATTCCAATGGCTGACTGTTGTCATTGGGAAAAATTTTCCTCTTGTGTTCACTCTGAATCTCCCTAGGACTAAGTTGTACCCATTACCCCTCGTCTTTTCCATGTAACTCCTTGTCCATGTTGTTCATCTCATGAGCTTTGTTTTACTATGGTTTGTCTGCAGAATTCTCAAAACACCTCCAGATGAGGTATAGGAGTTACACATGGCATCTCTTCTTTCTTGAAAGGAGACTGGGACTGGTTCATGCTTCCAGCACTGATCCCATGACATTTCTTGAAGGCCTTAGGAGTGAGACAGTGATGAAAAACAGTTTTTTATGCTTAGCCATCTGTGACCTAGCTGCATTACTAGTAGGAACACTTGAATCTGTAGTAATGAGTAACACAAATATAGTCTTTAATCCAGACCTCAGCTATGCCTAAAATTGGGTTAGCAGCCAATCAAGTGGGTTTGATCTAAGACAAGCTTTGGTTCAGGCATCACCAGGCATGGAGTGTAGTCTGCAAGCACAGAGAACAGAGAAAGAAGTGTGGATTTACTTGTGGCATTGTCACTTGGTGTCAGTTCAGCAACAGTTAATCTTCTCAAAGCAGGAAAAATACAGCAGCCCCTTGGTTTACCATTGATTCAGTAAGTTTTTGTAAGTTTAAAGTGTTTTGAAATCCTGGCTGAAATTCACTTTATAGTTGATATAGTTGGGGAAAATATATGAAAGGAACTTTCCCAGTCCCTAAGCTAGGCTGCCACTACACCTAAGCAACATTTTTGACCCATAAATATATCAGAGGCTTTTCATCATCTCCATGTATCTTTGGAGTTTCACCTCTAGCTAGGCCCAGCATGAGACAAGAAGAAAGCAGATGAGCATGCAAAATGAAAAGGAAAGCAAAAACCACTGTGGATTTAATATATTTCTTTCTCATTGTTGTAGGCAGTTTCTGGCCTCACAGAGGGACAAATAAATATGGTTGCACATACATTATTAAATTTAATTGTATTGTTACTTATAGGTTTAATTAAATACCTAGGAAAAAATTGTAACAATTCAAGGCACGGTATGAGCAGCAATGACATTAACCTTTAATAATCATCTTTTCCCTCTGCACTGTGTTAATGACCATATTAATTAGTAATGAAATGATTAAATATGAAGAGCATGAACAATGCCATGAATTGCTGCACATGGGCACCTTTCAAGGACTAGTTGGCATCGCGTCAAGCACACCTTGAAAGATGCATTCAGGGAGCTTTATTACTGCTGGCTGCAGCCTGTGGGTGTTGCAGGGATTCCGCGGCCAGGGCTAAACTAATGGACTGCTGTTTTGGTAAATGTAATGATCTAAAACAAACACAGCCATATTGTGCTGCCATCCTGGAAAATGTTATGACCTTGACAGCCCTGTTCCCTGCTAAACTGTGTTCCTCTGCTCTGTGGAGATCAAAATCTCTCTTAATCCTGAAAAATCAAATATCTCAAAGTACAGCTGATCCTCTTGGCAGTCTCTTTAAAGGTGCAAGCACGAGTGCAGCTTCAGTATCGTGAGAGGTACCTCAGACTTAGGACATGCCAGGTGATGCTCTTCATGCACACCAGAGTGTACGTTCTGCTGTACTGGACAAGTAAGCAAGAGTGTAAGGTGCAGTATGCTTTCCTCACTCCTCCCACCCAAACGTAGAGAGTCTTTCTCACCTCTCCTTTCCAAAGGCTACTAGTCAAGATCCTCTTCATCATAATAGCTCTTTTCTGGAGAACTGCAGTTACTTTGCATGCCTTAATTATTCCCAAGGCTATAAACACTGTCCTCTAACAGAGGTTGTTCCCAGAGGTTTTCGTGCCAAAATAAACCAATATTGATGTGATAACTCTGTGTGTGTGTGCACTAGCACAAGGCTGCTGTCTGATTTCCTAACATTTGGAGGTCTTACAGTCCCATTTTAGACCATTAGAGTACTCATGTGTTGGCACAAGAGAGAAGGGTTTGACAGAGGATCAAGGGAAAAACTTCCTCTTTCTAGAAATGGGCAGCTGGAGCCCAGGCTGGTTACCACATACAGTTTGAAATGTCACTAAATGCCTGCTGCAGGGGACGAGAATTGCTCCAGACAACTCCGACATATTTTACAGAACAGCTGAGGTTGGAAGGGACCTTTGGAGGTCATCTTGCCCAGCCCTCCTACTCCAGTAGGGTCACCTACAGCAGGCTGCCCAGCACCATGTCCAGTTACACCTGGGTGATCTGAAGTCACTCCTCTGTCATCAGTAGGATGATGCCAGATTTACATTAACATGACTGGAAACAAGCTTTGGCGTTTGGAAGGGATTATGTAAAATCCTCCCCATTCTGAGACATGTTTTCCCCCTCCTAGAAAACCCAGGCTATTTGGTGTCACCCAGTGGAGCAGAAATCCTTACACAGAGCACAGAGAATATAGAGATCCCAGCAGTGCTTCTGTGTATTGCACCCTCCCATAGGACTGCAACAAATCCCACTGCCTAATGCCCACTGAAAATCAAGAGTAAAAACTCTTTCCTCTCATTACAGACACAAATGACAGGCTTTTAGAATGATTAGCTGGAAATTGCCTTTTCCATCAGATACAAGCCCAGAGGAAGGAGGGTGCAAGAAAGAAGATGCTGATACGGGCTTCTTTGTAATGCAAATGTAGGAACATGCTTTTTATCTTCAGACAAGTGCAAGTGCTTCACAAAGATTTTATTTAAGGCCTGTGTTCTCATGCATTACAAAAGTGAAGCAAAGAGACATGCCAGCATTAATGAACTTCTAGGGGCTGTATTATTAGTTCCGAGGAAAAAAGAGAGAGAGAGAGAAAGAGAGAAAGAGAGAGAGCACACAATTTAATGTCAGGCTTATTAACAAAGAGACAAACGCTATTCATGCAAGGAAGATGGTAGAATTGAGTCACATCTCTATTTCCTCTAGGGACCTCATATAAACACAAAAACAGTTCTATCTCTATCAACATCTAAATCACTCCACTGCATCTTTGCAAGATCCTTTTTTTTTGCTGTTTTTCTCACATTTCCATATCATAAAGCTCTGATAGTTGTGGTGACAGAAAGATGCAGTTCAAGGGAACGCATCTGCCTACAAGGCACTCGCTCTGTTGTGTGCTTGTATGGCATTTAACAGTAATGTTGTAAATGCATAACGTCATGGCTTCCTTTCACTCACCTTCTTTTCTGCTCAGAAACATGTGCAGACTGGGCTCTGCAGAATGGGCAAAGTTTCACAGGAAGTCAGGAGAGATCAAAAGAAGCAAAAACCAAACCAAACCAAATCGCCCAAAACAAAAAAAAAACAACACCCAGAACAACAGACAATTCCATTCATATCATTTTTATTCCCTCACACTATATGCTAGGTCTCCAGGAAAACAACTAATGCCACATCCCAATATGGTTTTTTTTCTGCACTTCTCCATCTCTGCTGTCACAAGCACTCTAGGTAGTGGTCTCCAACTAGGTGAGAAAAGGGAGGGCTGACACAGACCTAAGGGTATCCGTAAGAGGAGGTAGAGTAATACCACGCCCAAGTTGCTCTATGAAGCCCAAGTTAGCTAAGTAACTGATATAGATTGCCTCGGCAGATATAGTCTCCAGCTGTATAGCTGGTCTAGCATTGGACTCAGAGGAAGGATCAGTTGACTTTACAAGGTCCTGTTCTGTCTTATTTTCTACAAATCAGAGGTTGCATGAAATTCAAGCTGGAATTGACTAACTACTGACTGTTGCGGGCGGAGTGATTAACTTCATTTGTAAGACAGAAGTAGTGAAATATTTATTAACATAAAACAGTAATTTAACAAAGTTAGTAGTGAATATGACAGTGTTTTATGAGATTTGATGACACGGTATACTCGATTATTTACTGCATAGAGGCCAAGGTCAGACAAGGTGTCAGGGAGACCCTCCCGTTGAGTCACAAGGTTCAGAAAGGACCCCCTTGCTTTCTAAACTTCTCAGAGAGGAGTCTAGGTGCGGCTGGATCCAATCCTAGTCCCAGACTTGGTCAACGGTTTATGTCTAAAGGATTATATATGCGCAATCAACCCTTTATATCACTTAGCTAAGATTTCAAAGTTTAGCATGCTATTAGTCACTTACCGAGAATCTGTTGCGGCAAGGAATCTCTCAACCTTGAGGAGTAGAACCTTAAGCAAGCGTCCCCACTCAAGGGGAGATCCCGACGCGCAGCCCGCTGCCATGCAGGAGAGCTCAAAGGGCTCTTGGGCTGTCCATTATTTATAGAGTAAGATAATTGACCTACGGTCATATTCGCAAAGTAACAAGATAACTAGGTCCCCACCCCAGACAGTGTTTTGACTATGTTGCCAGCCATCCCCCACAGTTCAAGTGCAACTCATAACAACTGCCACTGATGGCCGTGGCTTGAGCAGGAGCCGGGGGCAGGGAGAAGGGGGAAAAGGGGAGAGCACACTGCCACACTGACATAGGGAGTAGGAAAGCTTAATATCTCACAACAAGGTATTTTGAGGATCATGTAGTCCACAGCACCTTGGTAAATCGCTGGTCTATGTATTATTCCAGGCGTCACTTTCCAAAAGTACACAGCAAGGTAGAACGTCTCCTCCCAATGCCCAACCTGAGAGGCTGCTGCATAACAGGCGGTGCTGCACTTGTCCTCACAGCTATTTGGCCACCCTTGAGAAGAAAAGGAGAGGCACAGCCCATTTAAGATGTTGGCATGGGAACCTGCACTATAGTATATAAAACTGGGTTTCACAAAATGCTGCATTTTGAGAAGTCCTACTGAGGGAACAACTTTAGCCTCAATTAAAGAACCTCTCTGAAAAAATTCTGATTTGCAAATACTGCTACTACGTCTTTTTGAGAAAAGCAGGAAAGGAAGGAGGGAGAAAGGACATTTATTGTAGAAAGAACTGTTGAAAAGATTTCTGCAGCCCGAGAACATACTGATTAGAGGTTTTCAAGGGTAATCATAATGCTGCATACCTGTTGGGGAAAAATATCTCATTTTACTTAAAGATGGGGATGAACTCTTAGAAGCTAATAATTCAAGAGCTTTCTTGAGCAAGCTGTTTCTTAACAGAGCTTCTATTCCCATTTAGACCCACCTACCACTCCCAAAGATACACACTTTGAGAAATGGTTTCCAGTTCAGCCGAGCAATACCTATGGCCATCTTCAACATCTCCCCTCGTATGCTCAAAAGCAGAATATCATTCTGGTTATTACACTATATCTGGTCATAACACTAAATATTGCACTCAGATGAGAAGAAAAAGACAGTGTTGTTTCCATTGCACCACAGAAACAGACAGGAATGCATTGCAACATTAAACTCTGCTTCTCTCTGAAAGCATGTCACTTATGCAGCTCTTACGATATGCAATTCCCAAAAGATGGAGCACCCACAGAGCCCTGCTCTAGGTCTTCAGCAGCTGACAAAGCTCACAAAGAGATGAGATTTGCAGTGCTTCTGACCTTTACTCCTTTGACACCAAGTATGCTACTCCTCCAAACTCCACACTTCCCCTCGTCCCCCCACCCAGCTTTCAGCAGTGATGCGACTGAGAACCTTTCTGACTGTGCCAGCGCATTTCACAGAATCACAGAATGGTTTGGGTTGGAGGGGACCTTAAAGATCATCTAGTTCCAACCCCCCTGCCATAGGCGGGGACACCTCCCACTAGACCAGGCTGCTCAAAGCCCCATCCAGCCTGGCCTTGAACACCTCCAGGGATTGGGCATACACAGCCTCCCTGGGCAACCTGTTCATGTGTCTCACCACCCTCACAGGAAAGAATTTCTTCCTAATATCCAATCTAAATCTACCCGCTTTTAGTTTGAGGCCATTACCCCTTGTCCTATCACAACACTCCCTGATAAAATAGTCCCTCCCCATCCTTCCTGTAGGCCCCCTTTAGGCACTGGAAGGCTGCTATAAGGTCTTCTTGGAGCCTTCTCTTCTCCAGGCTGAACAACCCCAACTCTCTCAGCTTGTCCTCATAGCAGAGGTGCTCCAGCCCTCTCATCATCTTCATGGCCCTCCATTGGATCCATTCCAACAGGTCCATGTCCTTCTTGTGCTGAGGACTCCAGAGCTGGACACAGTACTCCAGGTGGGGTCTCACCAGAGCAGAGGGGCAGAATCACCTCCCTTGACCTGCTGGCTGTGCTTCTTTTGATGCAGCCCAGGATGCGGTTGGCTTTCTGGGCTGCAAGTGCGCATTGCCTGCTCATGTTGAGCTTCTTGTCCACCAGCACCCCAAAGTCCTTCTCCTCAGGGCTGCTCTCAAGCCATTCTCCACCCAACCTGTATTTGTGCCTGGGATTGCCATGACCCAGGTGCAGGACCTTGCACTTGGCCTGGTTGAACTTCATGAGGTTTGCACAGGCCCACCTCTCGAGCCTGTCAAGGTCCCTGTCAAGCATTTCACAGCTTGCTAATGCTGGGACTTCATCTTGCCTTCTGAACTTGCTGACTGCTGGCTGTGTTAAGTGAAGCAACTTTTCCCTTGGCAGCCTAGTCTAAATAGTATGCTTTTGCTCTTTTTTCAACCTATTGTCCTGCCACGAAAGCTAACTGTGTTGCAGAAGCAAGGGCAGGCATATTGCACCTATTGAATGGTTGTGAAATGGCATATAAAAGGTAAAATAAAAAGCATAGATTGCATAGTAAAGAAGAAAACAGTTTCTTAAAAGGCTGAGTAATGCAAAGGAATCATTCGTCACCTTACCACCTTTAAAAGGCACTAACCACAAATGAAAAAAGTGGGATTTAGAACTCTTGCTGAACTTGTCTGCTGAATAATTCATGAAAGACAATTTTGGGTCTGCTTGAACATCTCTACTAATCCACAAGGCTTACTTGGTTATTGCTTGGTGGAACACAAGTTAAAAACAAAACAAAACCAAACCACAAAAATAAACCCACAAAAAACCCAACCAACAAACAACATCCCCCCACCCCAAACTTAAAAATGTAAAGATTTTTAGAAGAAATAAAACATCTGCAGGCAACGTGCGGCTTCCAAGTAATTGGAGTGACCTTTGCTTTCCCTCAAACTCCATCCTGCAGTCAGAAAAATCTCACCTGTACCAGCAACTCTTTTATGGGATTAATGAGATGTAAAAGCGTGGTGATCAGGTCAAATCAATTGCTGTCTCCTGCTTCCCATCATGGGACATGCTAGCATCACTGTCACCAACAGAAGATTTTTCTTTTGAGCCCTTCCTTCCTTGTCTCTTCTCCTTCTGCTCCTCATTGTCACTTCCATATATTATGTGTGGGGTATCAGTATATAAAAATGGGAAGGTTCACAGTGAATTCTGTAGTCATATTTTCTTCTGTGATTGAACACCTGGTGACATAGTGAAGCTAGAAGTGTTTAAATGGCTGCAATGGGGATTTGGGAAGAGATTTTATATTTCATGCCTCAATATCAAATGACCAACTATGACAATGTGTTGGAATATGAAGACAATCACCTCAAATCTTAATTTGGCAAATATTTTGCATCCAAGACAGCTTGGAGAAAGTTTATAGAAACAAAGAAAATATGTTCAGGAACAACTACATAGATGTGGGGTTTAAGGCAAGAACAGGCATTAGCTGACAACATTCTGGCCAAGTGCTCAGAGCAGGACTACAGAACAACGCAGAGATCTGCAGGACCCCTTCCAGTTGTGTGCTTTCTAAGAGACTAGACTTTGAGAATAGCTCTTCAGTGCAGTGTATACCTTCTGCCCTAGAGATGCAAAGCACTCCCTGTAAACCTTTAATATCACATTTGATTTCACTTAGGCATCAGAGTATCCTTAAAAATCTGTAACCTAAATCAGGGGGCTAAATACCATTTTTAAATCCCACTTCTGAGATTCTCATTATGTTACCATGGAAGAGAACAGTGTTAATGCTGCAAACTGAAACTCTTAGGAAAAAAAATGCAAATTATATGTATGTATTTATTGCCTAAATCAAGTCCCTGCTCAGGATGGGGCAGGAGGAAGGAAGAGATAGGTGGAAAATAAATTTGTTAGTGATACTCACTTGTTCTTCATTTGCTCAGGGGGCCAGTACATTTCTTTCTTTTTAACCATACACTTTTACATGTCTTAAAGCCTCCCTAAAGAGGTTCAGATTTTCTTGTCTACAAAGATTTAATATGCAATTAAGAAAGAGGTGAGATTTTTTTATTTTATTCCAGTATTTCTCTTTACGTTCACTGAAACTGTGAACCAGAATTAAATCAGTTAAGTTGAGAAGCAAATAGCAATATTCTGCAGTCCATGGAACTGAATCTCTGTCTTGGGTATTTGTTCACAGAAGTGGGAATTGCTTTACTGTCTGTGTCAAGAACATATCCTCATACGTAACTCTCTAAAATGCTTACAAATGAGAATCAGATATATTCTCCAAGGAACACTTTCTTTTATAGTACTCTTCCCTTCTCCGTTTTTGTACAAACTGAGCACTAATAACTTGGATTTCACAGCTAAAACCCATTGAAATGGTGTCATAGTCAAGTAGCATCTCCTGACAACTCCCTCCTGAAGACTACAGTACTCTATTTATTGCATTTTAACTGAACAGAGTGAAAACAGCTGGATCAGCAGCATGCAAGACTGAAGCTTATCATTGCATTGGGGTATTTTTAGGAATGTGGCAAGCTGATACCATCTAACAACGTGGAAAGTGAGCACATTCAAATAGCTGTATCTGCCTTTCCTAGAGCTGAAGTATCAATAGCTTCTCCCCATCGAAAGCATAGTTACCTTACATTCCTGTCTCTGATGTTACACCTTACCTCACACAAGGGAGAAGGATGCCACAACACAATGTATGTGCAGATCTACAGGTGCAGAGAGAGTATTACTGCTCCTTTCCTCTGCCTTCAATGTCCTTCATTTCTGGTGATGAAAGGACAACCTCTTGAGGAATATGGGAATAATGAGGAAGAATTTTATGGTTCAGTAAGTTTTTGACCACTCCTCTCAGCAAATCCATCCATTAAAGTGCTGCAAAGGCACCAATGGAACACATGAACAAAACAGGGCCAACTGTACCATCAGCTAAGAGAATTTCAATCCTTTTTGACCTAGAGTGTGTTTAAAACTGGATCTGGAGGCAATAATCACTCAAAATGTTGTTTTGAAGAGCTGCAGTGCTTTTGAAAGCTCTCAGCTAAAAAACTCTGATCTCCTATTTTATCAGCTTCTCTGTGTACCACTGTAACACTACAGGCATAGTGACACATATAGGAACATAAAAACTTCCAGTCCAGAACCAAATACTGGTCCCTCCCACCTGACTTCCTCTCCTGGCAGATGCTTCAGAGCAATGGCAGAGGCTCCACAGTGCACAGAGTGCACAGAGTGCATCTACAGTAAAACTAATATTGACTGGCCGAAGAGAATTAATATCTTCACCCCTTCTATTGCATTCAGAAGTAGTCAAACCCATTTCATTGACAAAATGGCTAGCAGAAGAAAAGGAGATCTCTAGTGCTACTGATGCCAAGTTTATAATGCTACTAGAGCCAAGCCTTATTACTTCAAGTTTCAGATCCCATAAAATTGCAGAAAGCTGTATTGCTCAAAGGGAGCAAGGCAGGCCCTCGAGGGTGGCTTTATTAAGGCAGCAAAATGGTCTTTAAGATAGGTATTATATCATCAGTGACGATGAAGAGCAAGATCCCATCAGATGATTGCAGTTTTTCAGCCCATTATTTATTTACACAGATAATTAATTCCTCTGAAGTGCAAACATTTATCAACAATTCCATTACCTAACTCTTCCTTCTTAGTTCTTTGTAGGACTAGGCACATTGACAGCTTCAGTAACCACCACCTAATTAAAGTAATTGTTGGACTGCATTTTTTATTCTGTTTCATGTATAATTATACTCCATGGGAAACCTTGTGGGATTTGAAACAGACTTTTAATCTATTCCACATGAATCAAAAACAACTCCCAAGAAAATAGTTTAATAGTCATGTTTAACAGTGTGCCACTTCATTTGCACCAGAGATTTCACAGTCTCAGTGCTACTCACAGACCTTTTCAGTCACACAGGGACAACAAAAGGCTCTTTCGAAAGGGTGATACTTTCTAAAATTTTTGTACATTAATTAAGTTGGTTTTAAAGGGAAATCTTTGCTGAATTGTTTGGACAAACTCTTCTAGAGAGACTGACAGCTGCTCATCCTGAAGTTTTATGGGCAGTTGTGCTTTTTTGACTTTGTTCCTTAGATTTACCATGACCCATTCACACTTTCATGAACTCCCCTTCCTTATTACCTGGCATTAGAGTACTACTAATTTTGGCTCAGTGTTAGCATGTACTTTCACTACTCCTTTGTTTATAGCACCAGTTAGTGTCAAGATGTCTTATTCCAGCACTGATATCATTGCAGTTCTTCACTGTAACTGGTTCTGCTAAAGATGATACAGAAAAAAGAAAAAAAAAAAAAAAAAAGGAACTTTCCTCCATCTGTCACTTCTGTGGTACTTTCATGCTCAGTGTGATGGAACTTGCATCCAGACAGGACAGGTGCATTGGAAAAGGACATTTCTGAGGTTACCTGTGGTTATATTTAAATTCAAATGCTAACACAACACAGTTCCCTTAAAACCCACCAGCAATTTTATTTTTGTGGAAACCAACACATGGAAGCAGGTGATGAGACTTGGGACTCAGTTGAGTATGGAGTCAGGTGTTACCAGGACCAACAACGTATTGACCTAAGAGTGGGAAAGCATTCCTGTGTTCCTTACTTTAAACATGTCATGCAAAGAGGATACAACTTCTTATTAATCTTTGTGAATGTTCAAATATTCTCTTGCCATTTGAACTGAAAATTACTGAAACTGTTGGGTTCCTAACTCCAGGGCATTTCAAGAAAAATCCACAAATATGTTTTTGTAAGAGCAGTTTTCAAAATTGTACATTAATTGATTACGGATGTCCAGCTTTTTGCTTTGCAGAGACAAGCAAGGTGAGGCTGTCTAATCCTACAATCCTAATATACAACCACTTCAGACTAGGAAGCATTCAGGGATCTTTGTTTTGCCTCCCAAGGGACAGAAAGAGTGCCTACAGTTACGCTTCAGAATAACAAACCCTGCCATTCAGATTGAAACACTGTAGTTTTATTACTCGCAGATTTTCATATTGGCTAAAATCACCAGATAAGTGGATCTACAATGTTCGCCTTTCATGCTTATCACACTGTCTTTCTGTGATTACAGTATATTAAATCAGGAGTGGTCATTAGAAATAGAGCTTGCCAAGCTATTTATCAGGTTAATTAACTCAACATTTTCCTGCTGCCTTATTGATTAGGCAGCCTGAAGCCAATGGACAAACAATTTTATGGACATGTTTATTACAGTATTAGGGGGTTTATAGACATTGAACTTTAGTATCATGTCAGCTAGCCAGTGCTTATGTAACAGGCAATTATCTTATGCAGGTAGATCACTGGCACACAAGGCTTCATACTGACTCATTACACAAGGAGGAATTTCATCCACTGAAAACACTCAGCGCTTTGTCAGGTGTTAGCTGACAGGGCTTGCAGCTGGCCAAGAAACCACGCTATTTCTTTTCCTTGACTGGCCTGCCCAAGCAGGATCATGTAACACGAAGATGGACCTGGGACACTGCAGTCAGAGCATGCTGCAGACAGATTCATCCCATGGACCTGGGATTACTCTTTGGCATTATCTACGACCTCACCACAAGAAGCGTCGAACCAATATGCAAAACTAGATGCTGTGACATAGGTTGGATACAGGTTTTGTGACTATATCTCTATGTAGCTACTGTAAGGCCCTCTGTGGTCAGTTTTTGAAGATTTTCTAACCTTTTGCAACTAAAGTGATGCTCGCTTTTGTAAAACTATTGGCGAAAAAAAATTAAAAATCACCTTTTAGCAGCATGATTACAGTGCCCTGATCAAAAACAAAATGCATTTTTCACAGATATTATTATATTGCAAGCAAAACTCTGCAGACTATTCCTCCGCACCTTTGAAAGTACATAATGCACAGTCCAGCTGGTAAGCTAATGAACTGTCTGTGAATGAGATTTTATTCTAATTGAGCACTTAGAGTTACTATCACTTGTTAAAAGGTTGTACATTTTGAAAGCAAGAAAATTAATATTATACACGGAACAAAACATATTTCAAAATGACAGCCAGAGAAAAGTACTATTTTGTGAATTTCTTGAGAGCATCAGACACAAACACCTTTCAAAAACATACTGTTCAGGAAATGCTCTGCTCATAAAGCAGCACATTTCTATGGGGTTTTCTTACGTTTCATAGTTTTTTTATTTTCCTGTCACCATACAGCATAACTTTGCTTTAGGTCTTTGCCTTAGGTGGGTAAGGGTGCCATCTGGACCAGAGGCAGCCTGGGGCTGGGGGAGCTGCGGGGGATCCCCAGACCGGCAGGGACGGAGCCAGGCAGCACCCATGGGGGCAGCCCCAGCCATGGCCATTGGGCACCTCCCTGGAGGTGTTTTCTGTTACTGAGATGAATATTTGATCTGCCTTCTGTGACCAAAACCCATTCTGTGCACGCTACGTAGCCTCACCTGCAACTCAGAGTAGCTGTGTAGTATTTCCATAGTAGGTCTCACCTCAGCCTACTCTTCAGCATGTTGTAACATATCACACCCCTCAATACATCTCCTATGAACAGAGATGGTTTATAAATCAGTCACACCCAAGTTTTTTATCCTGTGTTTAAATATTTATTTGAGTAGCATAATTTTTGAAAATGCTGAACGCCTACCATTTTCTCTTGTTTTCTCTGAGCATACCTCGCTGTCCAGCTCAACACCTTACAAGGTGCAACAGCTAAATATGGCATTAAAATTGACTACACTTAGTAATCTACTAACTAAACTACTTCACAACTTCTGAAGAACTTCAGTGGGCTCTGCAGACACTAACTCCTCAGAGCATGAATACAACTCTGTCAACACGGGCAAAATCAAAAGCGCGTCACCAAACACACCCCACAGTCTGTATTCTCCAAGCTTGGCTATGCATCTACAACGAATCCCTGCATCCAGAACGTGTTGGTTTCATTGCACACTTGCAGATTAACAAATCTCGCAGTGAATCCAATGCATTTAAATGTGTCAGACACATTGTATGTGATGCAGAGCTGTTTTCTGTGACCATTCGCCTGTGATTGCTGGCGATCCTCCAGGCACTGCTGCCTGGCATCAGAAGTGACAAGGTTATAGATTACTGGTAGGAAATCTGAAAGATTACATGAATAACCCAAATCTCATGAATCCTTGAGAAAACAACTTAGAACATATATTCACATAACATTTTTTTTCTTATTAAAATTCCAAAACATCAGATCAGAAATCATGTTCTATCTTACTGAAAGCAATAATTTTTTTACGTGAATAATAGAATAATCTTTTAAAACACTGTAAATCAGGAATCCAAATATAACCTGATAAATTGAAAATTTGGGGGGAAATTGAGGAGACAGAATGCAGTGGTGGTGAATTCTTTCTAATATACATGGAAAAATGTAGAATAAGGGATATAGCTATAGAATATGATTACAATTAAACGTTAGGGAAGAAAATCCCTACTACATTTTAATCACTAGGTATGAGCTGCATTTTCTTTTAAACCATATAAAAAACCCACCACAACTAAAGCTTTAGTGTCTGTCCCCTTCCATCCCTATGGAGTCTGCCCTCATACCTGACTCCAAAGGAAGAGCAGTGCTTCTTTCATTTGTGAGCATTGGCAAATCTGTATACCAACTACAGAAAAATAAACAAAGCTTTCATCCCATATTCAGGTTTCTTTCAATCAACACACTTGAAACACAGCAGAGCATTCTTCTGTCTTTCTGCAGGTTTTCAAACAATCGTCATTTCTGCCTGACCTCCTGTCATCACTTACAGAAATGGGGTATGAATCCCAGCATTTCAGTATTTCTCACACTAACAATAGAAATTAGTAAAGACAAGAGATTCACTTAAATAATTATTGGATTGTCTGGGCAATAGCACATCTCATCCACCTATAAACCGATATAATCAAAATGGGCATTAGGTGGAAATGTACCTGCAACATCTTTAACACTTGTTAACGTTGCCCAATAGAGAAGACTAAGTCAAGCTGAGAATCTGCAATGTTACTCCTTCAGTTCTGGGCCCCTCTGTACAAGAGGGACATTGAAGTGCTGGAGTGTGTCCAGAGGAGAGCTACCAGGCTGGTGAGGGGTCTGGAGACCAGGTCATATGAGGAGAGGCTGAAGGAGCTGGGCATGTTTAGCTTGGAGAAGAGGAGGCTGAGGGGGGACCTCATTGCCCTCTACAACTACCGGAAAGGAGGTTGGAGAGAGGTGGGTGTTGGCCTCTTCTCCCAGGTGAATAATGACAGGACCAGAGGAAATGGTCTGAAGTTGTGGCAGGGGAGGAGGTTTAGATTAGATATTAGGAAGAATTACTTTACTGGAAGAGTGGTCAGGCACTGTAACAGCCTGCCCAGGGAGGTGGTTGAGTCACCATCCCTAGAGGTGTTTAAGAAACGTCTAGATGTGGCACTTCAGGGCATGCTCTAGTGGCAGAGATTGTAGGTGGTTTGGTTGGACTCGATGATCTCAAAGGTCCTTTCCAACCATGAAGATTCTATGATTCTATAATGTTTCATCCATTATTTCTTCCATTTTTCCCAGCGAGTGAGGAAGAAGGAGCAACAATGTCAAAGAATTGTTGCTTTTTGACAATATATTAATGTGTTGGGTTGCCTGTTAGAGCAAATGTGATACCTCCTAAAGCACCCTAATGATATTTGAGAAATGTGAATACTTAATTACTGAGGTATAGGATGGTCAAGTGCTGAGGCTCCAGATACAGCAAGGGAAAAGTCCTGATCCTCAGTGCAGAGCTCTGGGATATGATCCTGAGAATCCACATTTGTCATTCTTTCTTACCCAAAATTAGAGATATTAATTGCCACTGGGATGGGATTTTCAGGCTCTTTCTCAATCAATACAGACAAAAAATAACATGAAAATAGGGTCAAACCTGATCCCATCACAGAATGGTAGGGGTTGGAAGGGACCTCTGGAGATCATCTAGTCCAGCCCCCTTCAGAGCAGGGTCACCTAGAGCACGTTGCACAGGAACGCGTCCAGGCAGGGTTTGAATGTTTCCAGAGATGGAGACTCCACCACGTCTCTGGGCAGCCTGTTCCAGTGCTCTGCCACCCCCAAACTAAAGAAATTCCTCCTCGTGTTTAGGTGGAACTTCCTATGTTCAAGTTTGTGCCCATTACCCCTTGTCCTGTCACCAGGAACCATTAAAAAGAGCCTGGCCCCATCCTCCTGACACCCACCTGTTTAAGTATTTATAAGCGTTGATAAGATCCCCCCTTAGTCGTCTTTTTTCCAGACTAAAAAGACCCAAATCCTTCAGCCTTTCTTCATAAGAGAGGTGTTCCAGTCCCCTAATCATCTTCGTAGCCCTTTACTGTACCCTCTCCATCTGCATCACCTTGTCAGTAGTTTCCATTTACTTGGAACAAAACATGATTTTTGTGCATAAAGATAATTGAGGCCTTTCATGAGAACAGGTGATTTCCCAAAGAACTGAAAAATCAAGACAGAGTAATAGGAACTAGCCCCTCACACACTGAAATTTCACTCACACCTTTTAGAATGGAATAAAGATGGTTCTGCTTTTTAGTGAAAGACTGACAGAGACACTTGCACTTCTTTTGCAGAATACATTTTTCAGAATAAATAAGGAGATTCATACGGCTCTAGTATTGGACTGACAGATCCTGCAGCCTTACCATCAGTTTGATTCTTGAGGGATTTATTTCTTGGATTTCACAACCACCAAATGAATTATTATCTAATTAGGGATCTCTGTGGGAATTTAAAAAAAAAAACAACAACAAAAAACAAAAAACCACAAAAAACCAAAACAAAACCCACAAAAAAACCCAACAAAGAAACAACACAAAACCCATATAAAAACCTGTCCTAAGCTAGGAGACACCTTTTGCCAAATATTTTCACTAACATCATTCACTGAAAGGTTTTGCACTTCATTTATAGAGCTTCTGCTGTACTCGAGTGCAGGGATGGGAGGGGTATTTTGCATGTAACAATATTGGTGCTACTTCTGATTAGCTGAATTCCAGGAGGAAAAAGGCACTGAGAAAGAGGGAAACATAAATGGCATGCATGCTTTTCAACTCCCATGTCATGCTGCAAAGATATTGTTAAGAATTACAAATAATTCCGAAATAATTTCTGTAGCCACTTAACCATTTTACTTGTAGCAATAGCCTTCATCCAAGGTAAATTTAGGTGGGCAATATTGAAAATACATGTGTTTGAGGGAAGATAGTGAAAGCATTGTTAAAACCAGAAGCGTTTAAAACATTTTGCAAAGATCTGGATCTTGTCAGCCTTTTGTTTTGGTTCTGATTTCTACATTAGGTTGGCTGCCCGTGGTCAGACTGGTTTTGGATTCACCTCTAATTCCAGTGTCTGAAAGTTGGGCATCTAAGCTTGCAGATCCCCCTAAAATACTTACAGTCAATGAAGAGAAGTGTCCAACACCAAAAGAGGATTCAAGACACCAAGCAACCTAGGAAGACTAGTTCAGGTTTGGATGTTCAAAGTTAGGTGAAATATGTACTACCCAGGGTACCTAAATACTGATAATATCAGTCTAAGAATATTCACATGTTCATAATCGTGCAAAGTACCAAGCTGCAAAGTGAATTCAGGGTCATCTCTCATTGCTGAAGCCGATAGCATTCTTTACACTGATTATAAAAGCAGCTAAATCCAGACTATTTCCCCCATTGTAGGCAAGTTAGTGCTAATTTAAGCACCTAAATATAATGACTGTGACAGGATATAATGAGTATTATATTATTATATCTGTTTAATTTTGAACAAATAGACTACTGAAACAGGAGGCTTCTTTTAGAGGGAATTTGATCTTATTATCTTTCAGTCATCATCTGTGTCAAAAGAAGATATGCTGTTCTGCAAACACTTTCCGCTTAAAAAGAAATCCACGAAAATTCCTACGTCTCCTTCATGCTTGACTCCCTACATACTCCTTCACTAATATATACCTTTATCTTCAATTGCCAGAAAAGGCAAGGTTCGTATGGTCAGGCAATGGAAGACCAATATAAGACCAAATCATAATCAATAAATACACATGAAAACAAACAGTAGGTGTTCACAGACTTGTAGTGGAGGTAGTGGCTGATCTATCCTTCTTGTACTGCACTGCACTTTGGCTCTCTCCAAAAAGCGCCTCCCCTTTCTAATGCTTGATTTCTTGGTTGCCTTGTTACAGATGTTAACATTAACCTTGGATCATCTTCTATTATAAAAATCAGAAGGGAAATAAATATTTGTAGACCATAGTAACAGAATAACAAGTCCTTTACCATAAAGAGGACAATTTGCAGTATTTTTCATTATAGAAAAGACCAGTAGAAGATCTTAAAGTTCAGGAAAATGCCCTTCTGTTGAAAAAGATGTGAACATTTAGTGCATCAGATGTGTAAAGAGTGTTATTTACTTTACCAGAATTGCAGTCAAATGCTATATTGAAAACTGAAATGGCTTGATGCTGTTTTGCTGGGGGCAAATTCTCGTCCTTAGGGATGATTATAATGCATTTCAGAAAACTAGTGTCAGATGACAAAAAGAAGTTGAAAAGTATGGGATTTCTACAAGGGTCTTTAGAACTAACCCTTTTGAACACCCCTCTGGCGATAACTGGGTTGAAGACAGAGAAGAAAAACATGTGAGTGGATGAAAATTGTTTTCAGAATAGCATTTTACCTCAATGAAAAGGCTTATTTCCTTCACCAACATCAAAGAACAGTTTACCTTAACAAAACTTTCTCCTATTAAAATAAATGTCAAGTTCCCCAGTGAAAAACTGGACTATAGAGAGCATGAATATGAAATAACATATGGGTTAACTTGTTGACCTTCTATCCTCCCGGTAGTCAGAAATCCCATTTGATAGCTCTCCTGATAAAAGCATAGTAAAGGAAGGGGTGATCTATGCCACACACCTCGAAATTGATATGACACAAGGTCATAAGGTCTGTGGCATTAGATGACTCTCACTGATGCAGGAATTATGTCAGAATCTTCATCAGGGACTGTTGCAGAAAGCCACAGAAGGGAAAAGATCTCCAAAAGGTTGCTGAAGCCAATGTGAGGCAAGGGAAAACTGGACCCTAAAAAATGCAGTTGTTTTTCTCCTCCTTCTGGACTGATAAAAACAATTTATTTGTGATGCATTCACCTCCATAAAGAACAAGTTAATCACTCTCAACTTTCACACCTCATATTGCCATGAAGTAATTTAAATAAATTCACCTGATGTAGATATATAACTATAGGTACAGATGCATGTATAGACTACACAGAATTTTAAGAGACTTTTAGTCTATGTAATAAGAAAAAAAAATTAAACAGGAAAAAAACAAGGGGCTCCATATCACAAAGAGGAAGAGGGGAAAAAAAAAAAAAAAGACGGTCATTACAGTTTCACAGACGTAGGCATTGCATCATAAGTTCGTGAACATATTCTGTGCTCCCTTTCTGATTTGGCAATATAGTCAAGTAACTTTAATGCAATGATGCCAGGTTCCTAAAAGCTGAAAGAGCTATTATAACATCTAACATCAATGGAAATGCTACTGTGAAATGCGTTGCAAAATTTCTGTGGAAGCCATTTACTTTTTAAAGAGCAACGTTCTTCTTCCCTGGAAAATAACAGTACTGCATTTGAAAAATTTATAACAACCAGGAACGAAAACCTACTATAAACAAACCTGAAAGTAATCTTTTTCATTGTTCATACTAAATGGAATGCAAAAATAAATACATTAAAAAAAAAACCAAAACAAACAACCACAAAACTTATCAAGCTGTGTAACATTATTCCAGTATTAATCCAGCATACTGTTCATTGTATAGGCAAGACCATGTTTAAAATTTATGTTGGGTGACTACCTTGATGAAGGATTTTTAACCCACTTTTTCATGGTAAGGCTAACTTATAACTTGGCCAAAATGTTAATAAGTGATTACAAACTAGATTCCTAACTTTTACTCATATAGGTCTGATATAATCAGAAGCACATCTACTACCGCTGGCTCTAGGATTACACAATAGCTTACAGGAATTTATGACAGAGTAATTCACAAGCCCTCAGAGTATGACAACAGGACACATCCAAGATCTAGACATTATAGGGACAGGAGAATAACTAGTGCTAGAACATGCAGACACAGTGTCCATGAGGCTACCAAAGGCCCAGGGCAGCTCCTCAATCACGCACCACCATCCTCTTCACAGCTGAAATACCAGAGGTGTTCACATTAGAAAAGCATACATTTCTTTCCTGAGAGAAACAAGACTGCTGCTTTCGAGAGGCAAACAAGCAAACAGCAATTTCATTATAACCTTCCTGAAATCAAGCCAGAGGGCATAAAGGATGTTTCTGCCAAGATAAACCAAAAGAACTGGTGTTTGTGACCAGTAAATAAAAATCAAATAAATGTAATAAGTCTTGCAAAGTCATGAAGCCTGAATGCCCCTTAACCATGCTGCTAACAAGCTTTATATTGTATGGTAAATCTATATAATTTACATGCTAAGTTACTGATGTTGGGATGTCTGCTTTTGCTTTGATATGTTCTTAGTTATCACACTTAAAATCTGCCTTTCCAACCCCAGCACATTTTTTTCCATGCAATGGGGAAACTGACTCTCAAAGAGGTGCTGGCCATTTACATGCTCACTCTGTTATTCACATCTTCACTCTTTCAATATGCATCTTTATTGCCCTGAACATGACAGAGACCTACAATTATTCCCCGGGAGTGATGAAGACTCTATCCCATGCTTTGTTAAGGTCTGTACAGACTCTTCAGGAAAAACAGCTACGTGTTTCATCTGCCTCCCCATCTGGGGAAGACTTTATGCCTTTGCTTGGCAAAAGCATGCATGCCAGTTTATCATGTTCCTTGCACTGTCTTCTAACCGCTAGACTCTCAAACTCTCCTTCCTAGGCTAGACAGCCTGTGAAGGACTACCTGAAATCGTTTTCAACAGCAGTTTCTCCTGCAGGCATGGTTTTCTGCATGAGAACTGTGAGCTCTCAAGAAAGAAGGCATTTCTAAAAAATGTCTGTATATTTCATATGGTAGGGATAAGAGACAGTATTGAGGTCCTTTAGCCTTAGGACTGCAGAATTCAAAGTTTTGGTCAGTCTCCCTGTTGAGGGGAATAAAGGCAATGATTATATAGTGACAACTCAAGTACTGTATTAGTGGAAGGTGCTGATATAATACAGCTTCCATTAAGAATATGTTTGATGTTGTCTAGAAGAAATTGAGGGTATTATTGGTAGGATTTAAAACAGAGTGTGCAGGTACATGAGGGAATGCCGACAAAGTAAGTTTTACCTCTCAAACTCTGTGGAGTGAACCTTTGATTACGTTCCCCAAGCCCTGCTCTTTAATTTTCCTTTTGTCTTTAAATTCTGTGGCTCTAGCTGTAAAACCACTACAAAGCAAGCTGGTCTTAAAGCATTTCCAGCTGTGCTAACACCTGTAGAAAGAAGATATCTCAGAAGATACCTGCAGTTGAATACCCACATCAAAGGAATTAGAGAAACTTCTGAACTTTGGTTGCTTATTCACATCATACCCTTGGCCTTTCCCAAGATATAACTGTGGAATCGAAAGAAGATCGAAAGAAAACATTATTTTTCTATTATCTTTGCAGTATCTTTAAACAGGCAGAAAAATCTGCTTCTTCGTTGGGTGGGAGCGGCCATTTTGTGTGTCAGCTGAGACAGTCTTTCAAAGTTAGTGACTATATTCATACTGTCCTTTAGTGTTTGGGGTTTTTTCCTTTTCATGGAATAAAAGTTAATCAGAACAAGATACGTAACACACAATGAACTGCCTTGCCACATAGACGATCAGACAATAGGCTTTTAATTCCCATCTTTGTTCTTGAGGCTTTCTAAGCTCAACCTCAATACTGCAAAATCTTTGGAACTGGACTCTCCTAGTTTCTCTGTTTCCCACAGCATTGAGCACTCCACCAAAAAAAATCTATGTAGCATTTAGCAATCCCCTTTGAAAAACTGGTTGTGAGAATGGCTTACAAGTAAGTTTGTTTACTTCTGGGTTCTAATTCTTCCTGACACTCTTGGGATATTTTCAATTTCTATGACAGCTGGGAGTTCTCATTCTGCCTCCATTTTAACAGAAATTTTCCTCTGATCACCTATGTGTGTAGCTTTAATGCAAACTTCAAATATCAGAACTGTCATCATAAGATTTCAGGAATTGGAAGCACTGTGGTGTTGAACAGATAATAAGCAATTATACTGCAAATGACTCCATCACAGAGTTACAATCTACAGTATCCAATGGAGCGTTAGCTTATTAGCAATCACAAACTCTATATCTAAGCACATCTTTTACTCAGAAACTAAGGCAATGCTTTTGGAACTGTGATGGATGGCTCAGCTATGCCTCTGCCAGGGTTTCTTTAGGTGAGTCAGAAGGAATGGTTGGAGAAGGCATCACTCATGCTGTCAGCAGGTACCAGGGGCTCCAGAAAGAAGGTCGCTCTTCTCCCCCGCCATTACACACTGGCTCTGTTATGTAGAGGTGGTCCCTGAGGGTGAATCACCTCATCTCCCTCCCACTCAAGCTGATTGTAAATCACATGCCATTTGCTGCAATGTACACACACCACGTCAATGGCACCAAAGCATCAAAAGCTTCCCAGGTACAAATATTTACTCGCTGTGGAAAGGCTTCCTGGACGGATATCAAGAACTTGCCAATTTGTGTTAAGGGTGTGGTATATGATAGTTTTTTCACCATCGCTTTGGAGACCCACTCCCAGCAGTGATCTCGTCAGATCTCATTTTGAAGGGTTGCAAGACCACTGAAAGAATAGAAGGTGCAGTAAGAAATGGGGAGGAGTAATCTGAATTAGCAGTCTGCCATCAGATCTTGTACCAAACTAAAACTGCAGCATGAGAACACAGAGCTGTTTGTGTGACATTTTGGAGTGAGACTTATAATTAAGTAAGTGCCGTTGCAGAATTTCAATCATGTCTTGTCTCATTAAAATGGACCTGAGCTGATTTTTACAGGAAGCTGAAGGTTAAGGTCTTTACCTTGGTGAGTTGTTGTACATTACAAAATATGGACCCAGATGGAAGAGGTGGTGTTTCTTCATCAATCCTATGTCATTTGCTCTTGGTAAATCCTGTTCAGCCCCATCCCGCTGTGAATTAACATACCCTAAACAAGCTCAGATGATGTTTGCTAACCACTATCAAAACTCAATATATGGAAGAGTGGACTAAGACAACAAGGCTTCTCAACAGAAGCAAATACTATATTAGTGTATGATTAGGTCTTAAGAGTCAAATTCTTTGGACAAGGCAGTATATTTTCATTTTCAACCACAGAGCCATATATGGTAATTCTGTCTAAAACCACTGCAAGCAAATAAAACAAAACAAAAAAAAAATCTTCAAACTATTCCAGGAATCTGCTCAGCTTTCTGGTAGAAAGTTGTCCCAGTTCCTCCTGTGTCTGAGCTCTCCCATCTGTCACCATGTAATGGTTTGACACGGCTTCCCCTGAGTTAGGGTTAGTTAGCTCAAGGGTTTCCAGAGACATTACCTTCTGAACGCAGACACTACTTTCATAGATAACTTTGATTTGTTTTTACTTTTCAAGACAGATCTGCTGCCAAGTCAAAGCCCTTTCACTGCACAGCTCAACGATTGTTATACTACAAAAATGAAAAAGGGAGCGACACAGGACACAGAATTACTCATTTAGGAGTGGGTTATAAAAAAAACAGTCCATAAGAGAAGTCAGTTTTCTGATGAAGAATATGGAAACATTAAAATGAATAGAAAATGGGCAAAATTGCTTATTTAGCACTTGAAATTTTCAAAAGAAGATTTTGACATACAGAGAAAAGCATTTAATAAAAGCCACTGATGTCTGTCTCTCTCCTTAAAAAAAGAACATGTCTGTATGCTTAATGCCAGCTATAACTGAACGTGATTAATTTAATCTTTTTATGTTAGCAAGAGAAGGGCAAGAGATAATTAGTTTACCATCCTCAGATACTCTCAATGACTTCAGCTTGTGACAAAATGTCAGAATTCATCAGAAGCATAATTTTTAGAGAAGTATATTTCAAAATCTTCAGACCCACTATAGGTTATATAAATGGCTATTTTCCGAGGAAAAACAGGGTAACAATGAATTTCAGCATAAAGTCGGATTTTGTTAACACAGAAATGAGTTTAGGAGAGAGGTGAAAATAAACTTACATAACATCATGATTAGGACACAGAAATGCAATATGCATTCATTATATTAACAGTGTATTGTAAACATGTTATGAACATGAAGATAGATAAATAACAAGCACAAGAGAGAGTCCCCTGGGCCTACAGTGTCCCCTGTGAGAAGGCTTGGAATTGAAAAAAATGTTAATTCAGTGTGATCGTGCCTTGCATTCAGAGAAAGAAATTGGAAGAGTACAAGGATAAGCAGCAAGATCACAGCTGGCTTAGAAATAAAAAGCATGCTGTGTAACATTCATTTAACAGTATGCTTTGCCTTTTTACTCTTGGTTATTTTAAGTACACATATACATATATCCAGAAAAATTATTCATGTCCACTGTATAGGCATATAGGGAAGAAATTAACAATTTCTGGTATCTAAAATACATAAGATGTGTGAAATTGGTCCATGAAGATTTCCAGTGCCAGCCATCTATTTTAAACTAACGGCAAAGAAGATCTAATAGATTAAAAAAAATGGAGAAAGAGTGAGTCTGAAAGTAATGGAGTGTCCTTTATCACTTTGATTCTTCTAAGCTTAGCAAAGCAGAGAATCAGACCAATGGGCCTATTTCACAAGTCAGTTCTGAAATACAAGAATGAGATTTCTTGAAGTGACTGATTTTTATCTTATACTACTCTCACCCATTTACATAAAGCAACACGGCATACACAGGGGCTGTCATGGAAGACCTGCTCCCCAGCATGTAACACCACACACTTTTGCCATGAATTTAGCTGGAAAATATGCTAGGTCGGGGAGTATCAAGTGCGGGAGGAGTGTGGGCATCCCATACTTATCAGTAACCATCCAGGTTTGGCATCAGAGCCATTTAAACTAGTCAATCACCTCCACTTTCTTCACTAACAGCAAAAAGACCACCTTGATAGTGAGGACACCACAAGTTGGACTCCTCTTCTGGTGAGAAGGGTGATAAAATGGGGCCCACTAGACCTTGGGCTCAGATAATCACAGACAATCAAATTAGTTTCCGTTTAATGCCGATCAAGTCATATCATCTCTCTGTAGTTCTGTGACTAGAAAAGAAGGATAGTAATGAATCATATCACATGTTCTAAAAGGTTAATCCAGTAATATTGTCGTGTACCTGTCTTGACGGTGTCCTGCCTTTAGGTCAGAACAAGACCAGGGTACACATCTGCCGTAACAAAAATAACAGATTTTCAGGCTGGAAAAGAATTGTATCATGCTCCAGCCAGTCCAGTCTCTCAATAGAGACATCTAGGACAACTGAAAAATACCAGGGAACACATCTGTCCCACAGAGCAGGCTGGGATTCATTTCCCAGGCACAAACTAACACGAATGAAACAGAGATGTCTGGGAGAGCATAGCCTTGGGATGTACCAGGAACTGAACCAAATGCACAAGTCAAGGCATCTGTTCTCTGGTGCAGGCTGGGCTTCCCAGTGAAATACATCATTCCTGACGCTCCTTTCTGGAGATCAGTTATTGTGCGCTTGTAGTTCTTCTTTACCTGGCAAACAGACACAGAGGACATAGATCAAGAGCTTGGTACATTCTGCAATCTACGTAGATAAGCAACACAATGGGTAGAAGAAAGGACAGATTTCCAGTCAGCTCCGAGTAGTGATAGATGACGAAAGCACCATTTTCAAAAGCTGGGAAGATTAGAACTGAAAATTGAGAAAAGACTTATTTTTTTTCTCTTCAGGCTCAAGACTCTTTTGTCAGACTCCCCACCCATGCAACACATCTAAGGAATTCTACATCTAAAGACTTCTGTCTTATTAAGAAAGAAGATTGCCACGCCATGACATATGCTCTTCAAGCACTAGATTACCTGCAAAAGTAATTGAAAATGTGCAGCACTTGGTAAATATTATGGATATAAACAGTCTCCCAATTTTAATCACAAATTTTCTAATTAAAAATTGGAGGGTTTAGCCAAATTGCTTTGGGTTTTTCTCGAAATTGATATTTCTGATTATGTACCAAATGGTCAAGATTTTCAACAGAAACATATTTGACAAAACTTTTCTTCCTCCCACTCCTATTGCCTTTTTTCCCCTAAGAAAAAAAGTAAAAAAACAAATACACAAGAAAACATTTGCTCAACTTCACTCTCATGCAAGAAATTAAAGCCAGGAGACATTACAAAACTTGCCTAAGACATATCTAGAAGTTTAGATTAAATCACAAGCCTATAGTCAAAAGGTGGAAAACATAAAATAAAAGGCATAATTTTAACTAGTGACTGCCAGTCCAAGACAGGCAAGACAAGGCACAACAAGCAGAGCAGCAGTCAGAGAATGCATTGTCTGTTCAGGCTTAAAAGACATTTGCGAATTTAGACAGACAAATCTTAGTTGTATGATATGTTTGAAATTCAGAGGACGTAATAACCTTCTTCTGGGTTCCAGCAACAGTACCTACTGGAAAGAGCAAAGACCCAGGAGACGTAATGTTTAATTAGGACGGATAGTCTATCTGGGAAGAAATGTGCATGGTTGTCTTCTGCATTATGAACAGGGGCAATGCTGGCTTACTCATTGCTTCCTCGCTATGATTTCACTGCACTGAGGGGTATTTAAGAGATCTCTTAGGCCAGCAGGAACACTGAGGCCCTTTATAAGGGATAAGAAGCATGAGAACCTTGGACTAGTTGTCTTGTTGCCAATAAACTAACAAACAATTACATCCTAAGGCCTTCAATTCCTTCTCACTAATTGTTACTTTCAATATTGGAATTTGGGGAGAATTCAGAAGAATGTGCTGTGACTAATGCTCAGCACTGCTTTTTCTTAATGCTTAATATTGGTTCTATCTGTACAATGGCTAAATCTGATTATCAGTGCAAAAAATAATTTACTGTTCTGGCTATCTAATTCCAGTTATCATATCTTTATATTATAAAGTGAGAGTCTCATTCATGGCACTGATATTCTTTATAAAAAGCAATTTCTTAAGACTCTCAGCAACTCTCTAAGTCTTATTCTTGACATTCGTATAGGGGAAATTATTTGCCTATATTTAAATTGCCCATTTGCTGCTAGCCTGTAAAAAGAAGACAAATCTCTCGAATACTAATCCTGTGATATAATCACAGGTTGTTCCTTTTACTTTATTTTCCTCCTTGCTCCTTCCTCACTTTTTTTTTCCTTTCTCTTTAATATCTGGGCTACACCACCAATGCACATTTTGAACTCGCATTGGAGCACTCACATAGACCCAAGACATCAAGTCTTGACTAAAATGTTCCTCTTACCCGTTTAACTTCACAATTCCCCTTTTCTCCTGGCCAGGTATGTTTTTCATCTGTATCATTGGTATTTATAATTACTTTACATAAAGTCAATGCAATATCTTCAGAAGAATTTTCCTTATGGAGAAAACTCACCATTCTGAAAGCATTTCAGTTTATACAGAATTATTATAAATTCTAAACTGAATATAAAACCAAGACTTTGACCTTGCTCTTTTGCCAGTATCAGGGCTTAAGAACTATTAGACATAGGAGTTACAGTTATTATTATTATATCTACAAAAGCCATGTATCCCTTACAGGATCACGACATTTTAAAGGCTATTCCCCTTGGATCATCACAAACTTCAGCTCTCTTAAACATGAGCTATTTAGCCTCAGAAAATTTCACAAGAAGGGAAAATACACTCACATTTCTAATCAGCTTAGCCTACAGCATGCTGGCATATTGCAAACTGCCAGCTGAATGAATCCTAAGGATCACTAAGATGAATAACATGTCCACAGGACTTTAAATAGTTACTGCTATATGGTATCTGAGGAACAAGAATTCAAGTTTTGCACATTGTCTTGGAGCTCCCATCTCCCACTCTCACTTTCATCTCTCTTCTGGTTAATGGAGTGGAAAATGGGTCTACGTTTTCCCCAGGTTTTAAAACTTCCTCGATAAAAGCAGTTTAAATAACTTTTATTTAGGCTTCCTTATCAATTATGATTTCTAGTGTTCTTATTTATGCTTTCTCAGACTCCAGTCTGATACAAAATGGATACAGAAAGAGTACCTACAGAAAGCTTTGAACACTGCTGGTACTTATTTATACACTTAAATGCACCAGACTTCTTAAACACGAGTCATCTGAAGCAATAGCATTCACCTCTCACATCCTGTCATTATCAATCATTTGATCAAGGTAATCTATAATTAAAGTTGAATAGATTCAGAGAATGCCTTTGGGAGAGTGAGAAGCCTCAGGAATTAGAATGGAAAGCAAAAAAAAACAACAACAACCAAACCAAAACCAAAACGCAACCCAACCAAGAACGCATTTTTCACTGGTTGGGATTTCACAAAATACAATGGATTCCTTCCCCCTTCCTCTCACACAGAGAGTAAATGTACAACGAACTTTGCAGGCTTCCCTTCCAGTGCCTTAATTCCACATTTCTTCCACTGTCTGGTTCTTTGTCTGTCTCTATATCTTCCCTCGTGACCCACTTTTAGGAAAAGGAGATTGACCCCACCCCAGTTCCAAAGAATGAAGGCAAACCAAGAAACTCCGCACCTTGCAGGCAAGCAGGCAGGGAGCTCTTTCACTGATTTCCCTATCAAGAAATAAGTCTTGCGACCAAACTGAAGTTCTCATGAGAAATTTCAAGCCACATTGTGAAGAATTCTCATCCAAGATTTGTGTCAGCAAATTGGGAAGATTCCCAGTTAATTCTACTTAAAACTCTTGCTTTGTTGCCCTATATTCAACTGTTCTTACCTTCATAATAAAATAAGCATCACAGACTACTTGAAAACTATGTTATTTTTTACCTTTCATAAAAAGGGCTCCACAGGACACTTACAGGAAAGAATAAGGCAGAATTAAATTCAAAGTACTCTGCTAATCTCATTTCCACTAACTTGGATAAATTTCAATCCAATTTATTCTTTATTAAAAAAAATATAAAAAAATACGACACACAACGCACAACACATTACCATAGCTGGTAAATGGGAGGAGGGCTGCAAAGGTGAGTAGCAATGGACTTTCATGTGGATGCTGTGCAGTCTGTTACAAAAGATGCCTCAAGAATTTTATCTAAATCCTGCAGAGAACTTCACACAAATCTCAAGTAAAAAGGAAAGATGAAAACGTGTTATATACCAGCACACCCAAAAACCAGTCTGTCAGTCTTCCTCTGAGAAAAACTTGGGCATTACTAAATCCCACAAAAAAATCTGTCACATTTTTGTAAAAATCAATATTTTTAAATATTTTGTCCAGCTCCTTAGCCCTGTATCTTCTTCCAACACCTTTATCACTAGTTGAGGGGGAGAATACAGTCGGAGACTTTTCCCAGTTACTGATTTGCAGTAAAAGCAGTCCTTTGCAACAAAACTCGGATGTTTATTTGTTGCAATTATGCCTCTACTATTTGTTTACCTGGGGTCAGTGAAGAATCCTGAATGATCTGCTACCAGAGGAAAAAAGCGAGGATACAGGCACCTTTATCCCTTATTTCTTTCAAACTCTTGCAAACCGTGGGCAGTCAGAAATTCAACTAGCAATAGTACTTGCTTCGATCAGCCCACACGTAATCCCAGTATCATTCCAAAAAAACAGTCAAATTGTGAGACTAAAACATAACTCTCCAGTGCCTAAAAGATAGGACTAACACTCTGCACCAAATAACTTTCTAGCACTAGTTCTTTAGATTTTTTAGGGCTGGTGCTTATACATGAGTGCAATGCAGGATCAGCCAACACAGATAATCACTGGGAACCAACTTGTGTACAGTAATGCAATAGTCCTATTGCTCATTTTAGTGATAAAGCAAGTTCCAGGATCTCTCCATCTCACGCTAGGTTCTTCCTGGCCTCGTCAAAAAAGTTTTGGAAGCCTGTCTCTCCAGGACAGCAATTCTTCACTATGTTTCCATCACAGTAATTTTTCTAAACGATGTTTTAGAGTTGCTCCTCAGCCTAACCATTTCTCTCTGAAGCTCTGACAGCTGTAGGACCACATCTCTGTTTTCTTCCAACTGTTTTTCTTCAGCTGCTCAAAGGTGATCTTCCTGTCCTTCAGCTCTTATATATTCTAGGTATCTATTCAATATATCTGGATATCTATTCAATATCCAACCAACACCTTTGTCTTCTCTCACACCAAGTTTTTCCATATCAAAAAATTTCACTGCAATTTCTTTTGAAAATTAGCATTTTCCTTAAAACACTAAAAATTCATACTTTGCCCCATAAACCAGCATCAGGAATTTTCTGATGATCAGAACATTTAAGCATGTGAAAAATAGTAGACATCTAGTCCTCACTGTTGACCAACACTGTGTCGTGTACCCCCTCCCCCAAACCTTGAAAATATGAACTGTAAGATTAAAAGTACAGACAGTGAATAAATCTAACCAAATTGCTCTACTATAATAAAATGTTGTTGTTTTGAAACTAATCCCACAATTTCTGATGCACAGAGAGTCAACTATGAAAAAACACTCGGGGCAAGAACCTGTATGTTCGATTCCCTGGAGATACCCTGTCACTCCCTCTTCTCTTTCAAGTTAGAGGGGCCCCTCTTCAGTGCCCCAGCTGCATTTGGTAGCAGCACTGGAACAGACTCACATGTGGCACCTCTGCTTTATTGTTTATATGATCCCACAGTGATCCTGTGGCAGCAGAGCATCCTTGGAGCCCAGCTGAGCATGTGCAAGTGTGTGCCTTTCCCTAAGGGAGGGTGAAACCTTTCCCAGCCATTAGCTCCAGCCTACCTGGAGAGAGAGAAATATTGGCTGACAGCTCTTCTTGCAGCCAGTGATGGCTGTAACTGCCTCAAAAAATCCCAGTGCTACAGAAGACACTGTCGTGACATGTGTACCAGTAGCAGTGTTGATGTGACTCCTCCTAAGCCACACCACTGCAAGGCACAAGCATCTGCCGCAGTTTTTCTAGCTTTTCTCTGCTTTTTGAAGCCACAAGTGCTTGTCATGTACAAGAATCACATGACAGATTGCAATTTATCATTAGCAGCTCTAGGTTTCCAAGTCTGAAGTTTCTGGTCCTTCAATCTGCAACACCAGGCTGCCTTACTGACAAGAAGTAACGAGCGAGCCTGTGAGTTCTTGTCCATTTTAGCTACAATAAATCTTCAGCAATTCGGATTTCTAGGCACTGCATACGGCAGCGTGACAACCTCTCTTCACAAAGGCATGTCTTCTTGGACTGGAAGCTGTGTCCTTAATAAGACACATCGAGATGGATGTTATTTTTGTCATAAGGGGAAAAGATTCTTTGTCCAGATAAAGACAACTGTGTCACCTTTGAGGAAGGCTGTGTCCAGGAAGCACAGTCAAACTGAACTCTAGTGCTCTTAACGACATCTGGGAGTTCCGGTTTTCAGCACAAATGTGGCTGTCATCATTATCTTTGGCTTTTGAAGCCCTTGGGTCCTTGCGCTAAACTGCTTCTCCTGCAGCCAGGACTGGAAGGCAATCAGACCAGCAGTCAGTGGGAAATCAAGCCCAAAGCTCTCTGTTGAAAGGTTCAATCCTTTGAGATTCTTGACACAAAGTGGCAGTGGAGAAATTAACAAGCAGAAAAGCAGAGCTCGCTGATGCCTTTTCCCTGTACTACTAAGAAGTAGCAAATAACATGCAGAGATATCAGCTATCTTTTGGGGTTAGTTTTTCTGGGCTTGGGTTTTTTTGCCAGCTCCACACACTTTTGCAGGCTTGAACGGATTTACAAAGCAGGGGTTAGATTCTAACCCAGCAGGGAAGCACCTGGCTCCAGGTGTGATGTGAGAAAGCCAGCAATGTGATTCTCGCACATCTGTGTTGAGGCTGACCAGAATCCCAGACTCTTTTATCTCCTCACCCACGTAACTGCTGCACAAAAGATGAAGGATGAGTTGAGGCACTC
This sequence comes from Larus michahellis, assembly GCF_964199755.1. Lineage (NCBI taxonomy): Eukaryota > Metazoa > Chordata > Aves > Charadriiformes > Laridae > Larus > Larus michahellis. Next base: position 37,363,290 of record NC_133898.1, read on the forward strand.
ACAGGGGTCCCTTGCCTTCCCTCACATACACTCACCTTAGACTAACCCCTGAAAATGCTCAAGTGCTGAAAAAGGAAAGGCCACGAGCAGTTCTGATTTCATTAGAGGAATAGAGCTAGTTTCCCTGTGGAAGAAGTGCATCTAAGGTATCAAAGGCAGAACCTAGCGGTGTGTGAAACCACATGGATTTTGCCACAAAAATGCAGTCAGTTCTGGGTGTTACAAAGCAACACTACATGTCCATTTAGGGTAAACACAAACATGGACTTCATAACTGAAACTGCTGGAAAAAAATTTTGCGTGTACAATGAATATGGTCTGACAAATTCATGATTTTCCCAGGACACCAGAACTTACTCCTCAGTCATGTATCTTTTTACATCCATAATAGTAAGAAATTAATACCAATGTATCTTTTCTGAAACATGGCACTATCCCTTTCTGTTTATCATTCTGTAATGCCATATTTTATCCCTGCTAAGATATAAACTGAGAATACCTCCTTTTTAGTCTTCTATCAAGACAATTAAACAGCTGAGAGTAAGAAAAAAGCTGGCTGCATTTGCCACTCTGATGCATTTGTTTTATGAGCTTATCACAATGTTGTTCTTATTATGGAAAATATCTGTAGGATTTACCAGGGATGAGGCCATCAAAGTTTTATAGAAATTAAAACCAGTTCTGTATTTTTATGGCATCAACAGAGAACAGTATATTCCCTGCCACTGAAATACATAGCAAAGAGGTGTTGACGATATTTCTGTCAGGTCGTTAAGAGGAATATCAACAAGTTCTCATTCCCCACCACTATCTGTAGGCACTGCTCTGGGCAGAAACAGGGGATAAGACAGCTGGCAAAGAAGGAGAGATCTGAAGGCATATGGTTGTTTGGGATAGCACGCTGAATAAACGTATGGGTAAATGTATATCCCATAAGGTCTCTATGCAGGCTTCCCCCTGAAGCTTTTCATTGTCCCCAGTGAACGTCTCCTTATAGATGGTCTTATGATCCTGGTCTATGAATGAAGTGAAAGAGTCTGTTTCACATGTTCCTTTGATTTTGCAGAACCCTTGGTAAGAGAGTATTTTGTGGGTTAAGTCTCACCTGAGGCAGCCTGCAGTTATCTTTCAAAATGTTTGAAAAACAAAGCTATTTTTTTACCTAAAGAATCCAAAGCCATAGGCAAAAATTATTAAACAAACCTCAGCACATAACTTTTCATACACAGACTGGGGTTTTCTACATATTAAATATCCTGCTAAAATCCAGTGTGGACAAATTTTATTATAAGCATGACTTCTTTGGTTTGCACTAATTGTGACTAGGTTCCTGCAAAGGAGAGGTGTCTCCCTTCTCTCCCACTCTCCTTGTTGATTACAGAAGGTGATTAGGCCATGTTTAGGGAGAACAGCTAACTTCTAAGCACTTTGCAACTTCATTGTTGAGGTATGTCTTGTCTACTGGAAAAAAATCCCTCCAGTCACCCCCATTTCAATCCACCAGACAGGCATCTGGAGCTGGTGTAACAAGGAGGTAGGTTTAGGGATGTCAATAATCAGCATTATACCATGTGACTTCTGGAGTCCCATCTCAAGCAAAATTCCCAAACTCAAACTCTGCTTTACACAAACAGGAACTGTGAGGAAGGACCAGGACTCAGAATACCCCAAATTACAGGCTTCTGCAGCCCCTCTGGAGGGCTATACATTAAAATCTCTATCATTAAATAGATTGAACAGGTATATGAACCCGTACCTCACAAACTGCAGTTAAGTGCTCCAACAGCTGGGATTTTGTGTAAGAGACAGGAAGGCATTTCTTCCTGCTGATTGTTCCATTGCCATGCTCAAAGCACATCCACAAGGTCTGTTCCAGAAGCTAAGGTAGGCAAGCCGATACCCAAGCACTTGCCGAAATCATAAATGTAAGTGTAAAAATAAGAATACTTGTGTGCGTAGTGGAAATGACAGAAATGTAGGCATCCAAAGGCTTCAGGTAACTGGCAAATAACTGCCAGAAATGGTTAGATTTTAGCAGATGGTTCAATTAGGAACATAACCTCCCCCATCCTTTTTCTTCTTCCTATATGAGGAAGGGGTTTTAATACTTTGCTAGTTGCAGAGAATTTAGAATAATACTATAATAAGAATGTCTACTGCTGTGGTGATCATTATAAAATCATGATACATAGCCAGTAAAATTACTAGCTGTGGGCTATGCATAGGTGAACTATTGCTTTTTTATTTCTCAGTTCTGCATAACATGGGGCTTTTTTGGTTTTTCACACTCAAGAAGAAATAGAATAATATAGTAGAATCAGAGATCCATCATAAGAATTTACCTGCAGGATTATGAGGTGGCTACAACATGAGGACAAATAAAATGTCACCAATAGGAAGATAAGTTAATATGCCAACTAAACCATTGCCTACAACAATAGATATCATTCTGCTTTGTTAAGAATTCCTTCATTCCACTTGCCTTGCTTTTTATTTTCTTTCTCCCATTACAATATAAAAACATTTCATAACATGAAATACAGAGAGTGGTGTTTTGGGTTTTTTTTTCATTCTCACTTTCAAAAAACATGGCAGCCTGTCTTCAGCTTACTTTAAGCCGGAACTGGATGATCTCCTCTGATCTCCTTCAGAGATCAATGGCCTCACTACAGACTGCCAGATGAGAACAGTAAATGTGCGTGAAAACTTCAATATAAGCCCTGATTCTAGCTAACCAAAATTCACCTGAATGCTGTCTGGTCACCTTGGCCACTTTCAAAGGGATTTCTTTTTTTTTTTTTTTTAATACCTACCCATCTCAGCTTGTTCCATTCTATTTCATTTTCAGATTCTACTCAAAATCAGCCCATAAGACTTTCACAAATACTTAGTAGCTGAGGTCCAAAATTCACTCCAACCTGTTGTTTGTGTGTCAGTCCATTTCTCCCCTACTTCTTTCATTTCTGGTCTGTAATCTCATAGTGGACAGATTCCCGTTGCTTAAGAAGCATCGCTTCTATTCTTGTATTTGTGAGTTTTATTGAGCTATCATTTAAGTGAAAATTTCCACTTCGGAGAATGCAGTTAAAGTAAACCCTAGTGTAATTCTCAGCAAGCATGGAAAAGCAGAACACATGGTCTAAATACACAGGCTCCAAGGTCCTCATGGTCTAACTCTGCATTGTCAGATAGTCACTTGGTCATGCTGCACTGAGACAAAGTGATGTTCATGAAATAAGGATGTTTATTTGTAGAATCATTTCTTAAAAATAGTAAACTTTATCCTGTCGTTATTTTCTTAATAGTGATTAGATGCAACATGAAAAGAATGCAAAACAAAGAAATGGAGAAAAGCGTCCCATATTTTCCTGACTTGAGTGCATTCACCCATTCTACTGTGCAAACAGCCAACAAAGTCCATTAGTACTAGTATACATTCCCTTCAAAGCACCCGTGTGGTACCCGTATCGCAAAGAACACAAATCACTTTTCTGCTTTGCTTCTCTCTTGTCTTCCCTACAGATATTTGAGGGGATGACATTCACAGCGTCATTTCATCATACATGGTATTAATAATTGTATACCTCCTTTATTATTCAAACCTAAAGAAAATGAAACAAACAAAAAATAATACAAGAAAGCCTGACTTATTTCTTATACCAGAGATAATCAGGATTTGCTCTTCTGAGGACAGGAAGGTTGCAACAGTATAAATCAATGGAATAAGTACTGACATCTTTCAGGGCATCTGCGAGAGAATAACTTTAAAGCTGTGCATAAATTTTGAGACAAGAAATCGTTCTCTTACAACAAGAATTTGCTGAGAGTATTTTCACCTTGGCATGACTTTCTTCCACCACATCTTCTGTATTTCCCTTTATACAAAGATTGATATTAGATCAGTAGAATCAGAGGATGAGCGTGATATACTCAAGAACTCAGTAGGTGTTTTCCTCTGCAGTTGCTCTGTTATACACAACAGCTCAGCAATGCTGTTTACAGGATTTCTGTACACAGTCACTAGTAGATGCAATCTACCTGTATAACCTGTAAGTGTTCAGGCATGTACTTAAGGCTTTTGCATTTAGATAGACCTTGTTCATATTGGTGTTGTTCTATAATATTCAGAATTATGCAGAAATAAATCCTCACATGGTAGAGATGAGATTAGTTTTGACAGGTTACAGCACACAAAGACCCAGGCCAAAATGTATTATATCCTATATGCAACAAACCTCCAAATCTCTGTATGAGTCATTGCAATTTCAAACCCTCACTCTCTAAAAGAAGGTATTCTTCTTACAGGAAATCAGCATTAGCCAGTGGAATTTACCCAGCACAGCAGGAAATATCCAAGCTGCAACAAGTTTTAAAACTTGGTAAAGCAGACATGGTTCACCCCACATTTGTCTGGTACTTAATTTACATAATGTGTGTGTTTTCCCAACACAACTGTCTGGATTTATCCACCCTGCAGCTGTATTCTGTCGGGATGGAACTGCTTCACACCCCAGCAGAACAGGTGTCTCATGAGTAGCTGTACCTGGTCCATCTGGCAGTAATTTAGCAATTATGCTTTTATTATTAGCAGTCTATAATCAGCTCATTGTGTGATTGCCAGTCTGTCCCCCTTGCCATTTTCTTGTGTGTGTGTGTGTTTGCATGTTTTCATATTTTCAATATGAAACCAGTCTTTTGTGCCTTATGACTAGCACGCGCAACTGAGACTTAGAGAATGGAGGCACACACAATGGGCCAAACAGCTGGCTTTGTGTTGCCTTAGTAGAAAATGTCTAATTACAGCAGAGCACACACGCCACCATTGATGGCAACACATTTGTATTAAAATGCCTTTGTTCTGGGTAGAGTCCTATCATTTATCTAAATGACTATTATTTTCCCTTTCTCCTCAGAGCTTTTATTAAATCTCCGAGCAATTTCAAGCCATTAGACTACAGATACAGTCTTTATTCATCAGGAATGCATTACTAGGAGAATGGCTGTCTGCCTAGCTGTGTCTGGCACTAGCTAGTCATGTCAGGAGTCCCAGATCCAAGGAGCATGGCTCTTCTCGTTTTGATTGATGCTCCACTCCCCTAGTGTTGCTGCCAAGCGAGGTTGTAATTCATGCCCGGATGATTCTGCTGTCACTTATTTCTGCATACAGTGTCTGTCTTTTTCTGGGTGCATTTTAATTTCTAGGGTTTAGTTCCATTACTGCCAAAATCTGCTTGATTCTGGAGAGACTGCTTCCCAATACAAACTAATTGGGAGAAATGTCTAGGTGGGGACGGATCAGTGTGAGGACAAAACCGGTGCAGCTGGCCCTTATACATGCTTCTGCTCTTCATTCTGTGATTGGTGGTGAACAGGGCACATCTGCAGTCATTTCTTCTCCAGGCTGTACTCTTGTCAACCTGCCTTGACAGATAAGATCGATCACATCATCTGTGTTCTTCTTGTCTACTTAAATTAAGATATTTGGGCTAGGGACTGCTTTTACCTGCCTGTATATACTGTACTAGATGTAGCAGGGCAAGCACAATCACACTGCTAAAATGCAAATATTCACTAACATTTTACCTCATTAAGGTTTTGAAAAACTGCTGCAGCTGGGTTGAATTTCTACCTTGCAGGGTCAAATATCACTGCCTCCAAGAGAGGTTAGAATTAGAGTTTTGAAAAAGACAGGGAAGACTTTCACAGTGGGGGCAAAAGCTGCTCTAGCATAAACTGAAGAATGTAGCTAGAATTTCTCTTCTAGTAACGCAGAGCGTGGATACATGGGCAGGGCGCTGCCAGAACCTAGGATTAGGGTTTGTTTCAGGGGAGGGGGTTAAGTGAAGGGAAGACAAGACTGAGAGGAAAAGGGGGCTACAAAAGGGTTTGTAGAAGTAAATGAGGGTGCATCAGTAGAATTAGCCTGTTAGCAATAATTTGTGAATGCACACAACCTTGGTAGCAGCTGGGGATTACGTCTCCAACAAGGATTAGGGTTGGAGAATGAGAAAGCCAGGACAGATGATAGGAACAGAGTTTGAATAGCCAGGAAGGGTAAGATTTAAGCAAGGATCCTTTGAAGCCTCTGGACAAAGTTTTTTTTGCCCTGGGTAGGAAACTTAGCAGTAGCCTCTAGCCTACTGTGGCAGATTGCACTTTCAGAATAGCTCCAGGCTTTTTCCTTGTCAGAACCTACACTGTTACTTTAACCTTTCCTATGAACTAAAACACAGCCCAGGACTCCTGCTAAACACCTCTACTATTTAATATTTGGAGGGGAAATGTCATGGTTTCCTAGGTGTAGGGTTAGGTTCAGACCAGGGTCAGCATTCAACAGTGAAAGATGGATTTATAAACAAAGTTAGTTTCCTTTCTCAGTCCTGCACTTGTCTGCTGTTCTTCCTAGACCTGCAAATAATGGGATGGGCAAGAGGACAAAGAGATAGGCTGAAGCTCTGAAGTCCAAGGTTGAGATTTATGCAGTGTCACAGATGTCCTGTGTGACCTTTCGTCCTCATAGATGAAACGGAATAAGAAAGAACGTACTTCTCTTGCAGAGATGGTATGGGATGCTCAAGTACAAGTGCAATAGGGACCACAAAAAACCTTAATATAATGGTAAATTAAAAAAAAAAACATACTGACCCATCCTTTCCTTTGACCTATTTTACAAGATTAAAGCAGATAGCTTTCATAAATCTAAAAGGAATAAGAATAAGTTTTGCATCTGTAGTGACAATAGCTACAATGAGATTATAATGGCTGCAAATCATAGATACTCTAAAATTAGAGATACAAAAGACTATTTTATAGGTCATCCAGTCTATCCAATGGCAGGATTTCCCATGGAAACTATTCTACAATATCTTTATCCAGCCTACTTCTAGAGTCTTTGTGGCTTGAGGCAAAAGGTGATCTCCAGATGAGGTCATAAATAATTTTTTCCCTGTGGCACAATACAATTTCCTGAGCATGTCTGAATCAATTTATTAATTTCCAGCAAGAGACTCTGCCATTTTTTTCCCACCAATTTGAAGCAGATGGCCTCATCTGAAAGCTAGTGACCTGAAGATATGCATTTTTTTCCACTCATAGGTCAACCACTCATCAGTGACCTTGAAGAGAAATAAATCCAAATGCCGAACGAATTTGGTTTGCTAAAGAAAAAACAAAACCATTTCAAGTGACTGGTTCAAACTATCACTCTAAAATTTTCCTGTGAACAAATTAAGCACTTAGCAGCGAAACAATGCTCTGTGTTATCATTCGTTACAAGGGATTTCAGCCCACAAGCCATCTGTAGCCTTATGTTACAGTTAACTCAGGCTGCAGCCTGCTTCTGGATTTCCTTTCAGAGGTCTCGGTCTGAGTCAACAGCAGTTCGCAAAGGAGGATGGATTTTTCTGAAGGTAAGAGGCTACCTTCCCCCAAGCATCTTTTTCTACAACACATTGTCTGTGTGATCGTACAACACAAGAAGGACTGATGGGATTAAGAGGTCAAAGAGCTCCCAGGAGTAGACCATTGTTGCATTTCACTCTCTACTCCCTGTCCTAGTCCCAAGAGCAACTAAGAGAAGTTGCAGCTGTGACTGGGCTGTATGAATTACTTTACTCATTGCATCACACACATGGAAACCATCTTTCCAGCTCATTTCTCAAGCCCTGCTAACTGTAGACAAGCTAAACACAGTAGTTGATCGGCACACGAGCAGTTTAACTGGCACTTCCCTCAATTTACTTTCTCCAAAATGCAAGGCAAGTATTATAAAAGATCAGGTGCAGTTTTCTTCATCCTATTCATAAAGACAATATTTTTTTCCTTGAAATCCCTGCCTGAAACTCATTTGTTTTGTTTTACCATCTTGTGCTGATTCCCTCTGCAGTGCTGATGGACCTCACTTTCATATCTCCTCTTTCCATGTGCCGTGTGTGGTGTTACTGCTGAAAAGCTGGGGTTTTTTTTGCTTCTGATTTATTCTAGGCTACTGTTGCAGATTCTCGGCTTCCTGAAAACCCAAGAGCACAGTCTCTCACTACACCATTTAGTTTCAGCCACTCTGACTTCCAGAGCAGTTTATCCAACTGTTTGTTGGAAGATACATTACCACAGGGCGTAAGAACAGACTTTCTCATGAGAATGCATAAAAGGAGGGAAAGAAGAAGTAGCTACAAAGGGTTAATTTTCACAATGGAAAAATACCAAAAGTGGCTCTAAAGCTTTTCAAGGTATTCATACATGATGTGGCACAAAGTTATTCAGAACAGTGAAAACTAGAACTGACAGCTAAGCAGACTTGCAGAGGGCTTTTAATGCTAAGTAACTAAGCAATAAAGCATCAGATGAAATTCATTGTCAACAAATGCAAACTGAGGCACATGGAGAACAACTTTAATTAGACACATAAAATGTCGGCCTGTAAATTAACTCTTACGTCTCAAAAAATAATCCCGGAATTCAATAAAAGCATCTGTTCAGTGCTAACCATCAGCCAAAGAGGGAAACAGATCATTAGAAAGAGGTGAGAGAGAAATACTGGTCAAAGTAAAGAGAAAGTGAATTATGCCATGCTATAATGCCTTGCAGCAGTTAAATGAGGCCAATGAAAAAAAAAAGAGCAGATTTCAGACGAGGAAAAATTAGAAGATGAGGGATCTTAATACTGGAGATGAGACAGAAGAAAGGAATATTACAGCAACAACAAAATTGTTACTGACATGGAGAAAGTGAACAGGGAATAATTTTTTGCCATTTCACAGAACACAAGAGCGAGAGGGAACCAAATACAATGACTGAGCAACAGTCTTAAACTAAAGTCAGTATTCTCTTCAGACAACATTGCTTCAGGACAGTACAGGGGTCAAAAGTGTAAATGGTTGAAAAAGTATATAGATCTATTCATGCAAGAAAATTCTTCAAGGGGTTTTAAACATAAAATTGAGATTATAGCACCTGTCTAGGAAATCCTTACACCACAGATTTCCAGAATCTGGGAACAAGAATGGGAGAAAATATAATTTTGTACTGTTTTGTTCATATACTTTATCCTATTCAATATCTACTGGACACCATGAAGAACAGTGTACTGAGCTAAACGGACTGTTAAATGACTTGATATGGTTCATTTACTAGTATAGCTATTCTTAGGTCTGAACACCTTAAATCTCGTCCACCCCATTATGATTTCATGCTTAGCAGACAAGATTTATCAGTCAAGCACTCTCATGAGAGAGGCAGAACACCTTTTTGTGGTTCATCATACAGTGTGGGCCAGGAGTTCAGCCTACATAAATCCACAGGCGTGAAGTTATATACTATGCTCTTGAATTGAGGTTTCATACAGATTAAGTGGCATCTCCCCGTGGCAAACATGTTGTTTTGGAATAGATCTTTGACCAACTCTGGTATTTTGGGCTTTATCATCAATCAACCTGTTTTGTTTAGCAATTTCATAAAGTAATTGAAGTTCTTGGTTTCCGTGGTAACGTGTGATGCTCCTCTGAGATCAGTAAGAGATCTCTGAGATCTCTTGAAAGAACATCGTCTTCTCCCAGTTTTCTGAAGAGTAATGCTATATGCAACTTTATTATACCTTATAGGGTTTTGTAAAATGGCAAGTATTCTTCATAGTCTATCAATATATCTCACTCTCACTAAACAACACTCTCCACATGAGAATTCTTATTGTCTGTTCAAGTAAGGAATTGCTATTCTGCACCATCAAAAGCAGTAAAATCTGACTTGGAGTAAATATTAATGGCATTTTACAAAATAATAGAGTAAGGATATAGATCACTAAGAACTTCACTAAGTAGTGTTTCAACCTAGAGAAGGTAAATATAAACATCAAGAATGGTGAACAGACCTGTTTCAACTGTTTACATATTCAGTTTTTCGTCTCTGTTGATTTCAGTATGTGAGTTTGTTACATTAAAGACAAGCTTTAGGTAACTGTTGCAGAATGTTTTCAGAGAGTTGACTTTCATTAAACGCTAAAGTTGTTGGCCTATAGTTCTTCATGAAAAGTTATATCATTACGTATTCTTCTAAGGAGTAGGAAAAAAAAAGTGTCATGTTACTTTAGATGTTATTTTTTCACTTCTAAAATATATATAAATAATATGTAACCGAAGGGGAATGTCACTCTGAAATAAAGAACTAATTCTAGATACAGTCTTCAAAAGGTATAAATCCATACTAGAATCAGTACCACAGATCAGTAAGTCACATTTCCATTGACATCAATTGGCCAAATTAGCAGCAGACATAACGTGAAGTAGCTCCATAAGGAAGAACATACTTATAAGTCTTTTTTCCAGCTATGGGTCTGTATAAGTGGAAAAAAAAAAAGAAAGAAAGAAAAAAAAAGTAAAAAAAAAAAGAGATGCAAAAAGAAATATTTCACATTTCATTTCACACCAGCCAGAGAATTTCACAGTACCACTTCCTCCATCTGCTATTATCAAACACTAGGGAGAGAAACACATTGTGTTGCTGACCTTAGAGGCTGCAATTTACCCACTCACTTTCCTTGCAGCATTCCCCGTTACAGGTGGGTCACTGATTTACTAAAGCAGTGGTAAGTCTCTCACTAGCAGGCACTGTCTTCAAACAAGCTGATTATTCATGAGTGCAATATGCCCCTCGGTGCTAGTACTTGACCTCTTATTTTTTCTTTTCTTCCTGTATCTGGACCAATTTACACTCATAAAATTACTTTGGGCCTTTTCTATCCTCTAGGCTTGTACATTTCCATCGCATGATTGCTTCCTTACATAATGGGATAGTAATCAGTAATTGATGACTTAATATTTCCCTTTTCTAGCTAATTATCTTCCTGATCAGAGTGCTACCATCAGGAATGTTCAGGCGTCATAGATTATGATACCAATCAGGGCTCTGAGCCAGGATATATCCAATGCTTTTAGTACTGGTATGTGTCATGTTTGCTGGAGGTGTTCTTTTCCAGATGTGATAGGAAGTCAAGGTTTCTGCTACCCTGAGCTGCTCAGAGATGATGGTGTCTCCATATATCTTATATTCTAACTCTGATTTACTTGCAAAATTTCATTTGCGGGTTTGGGTAAACAGACCTGACATTTGAATCTAATACATTATATTCTTCCTTATCTAAGCTGGTGTGAAAAGAATTAGTATGTGGTACAAACTTATATTCTGTGCTACAGAACAAGAGTCACTGGAGGCTGAAGTGTTTTTTGTTCAGGGAGTTTGCAATCTATGTCAAGTGTTCTGTGATCTTCAGATGACTGGTATTCAATTTTAGGTACTGTAAATATATTACAAAATTTAGGCAATGAATATGAGCGAAACAAGAAGGAATCTAGAAAAAGTCTTTGTTAGTGATCCCCGTAGAACCTGTGGCAGAGAGGAGACCCATGTTAGTGTTACTGATACAAACTTTGTAACTTCATCTACCAACTCCAAACTCTGTGTCCCTGAACACGCCTCACTCTTCATACCTATTTATGTCCATATAATACGTTTAGATTAAGTTAAAGGAAGAAAAAGACAAGAAGTGGCATGTTCCAGAAGTGTACTGCTCAACCTGGATTTTCCTGAGCAGAGAACAAGTTTCTATGATTAATATTTATGTGCACGACTTATGTATCACAAACTTCTAGTGCAGCCAGATGAAAGATTTTGTCAGGAGCACCACTGGAGACAAAAGTAAGAACTTTGTTGACTACTAATGTGTTGCTATAGGACTGGCATATACCATATTTTCCAAGTAAGTTGTTAGATTGATCTGTTTCTTTCCAAGAATTTACCATTTTCCCAATCTGACTATGATACTTGTTCCCTTTGCGGGACCACTGGCAATAGAAGAGATGTCTTCAAAATTCAGGATTGAAACTGATCCTTAAAAACTGTCCCTGTTGGTACAGGGATTGTGTCAGACTTGGCATTAATATTGGGCAAAATTCATTTCCTTGGGTATTGCTGCATCAATTTTTTTGTGTCTTTGGCCTTCATGATCAGGTGCAAATCAGGGCCTGTCCCCCCAAGGAAGTGGTAGGACAATTAACCCAACTGAAGTGCATCTACACTAATGCACGCAGCATGGGGAATAAGCAGGACGAGCTGGAGACCATCGTGCAGCAGGGAAACTATGATGTGGTTGCCATCACGGAAACGTGGTGGGAAGACACACAGAAGTGGAGTGCTGTAATTGATGGCTACCAGCTTTTCAGAAGAGATAGGCAAGGGAAGAGAGGTGGTGGGGTGGCCCTCTATGTTAGGGGCGGTTTTGAATGTCTAGAACTCAACAGTGTGAATGACAGTGTTGAGTGTGTATGGATAAAAATCAAGGGGAAGGCCAACAAGGCAGATATCACGATGGGAGTTTGTTATAGACCCCCTAATCAGGATGTAGAAACCGATGAAGTATTCTGTAAGCGGCTGGCAGAGGTCTCGCGATCATCTGCCCTTGTTCTTGTGGGGGATTTCAACTTCCCGGATGTCCGCTGGGAATACTACACAGCAGAGAGGGAACAGTCCCGGAGGTTCCTGGAGTGTGTGGAAGACAACTTCCTAACACAGCTGGTGAAGGAACCTACTAGGGGAAGTGCCCTACTGGACCTACTGTTTGTTAACAGAGAAGGTCTTGTGGGGGATGTAAAGGTTGGAGGTCGTCTTGGGCAGAGTGACCATGAAATGATAGAGTTTTCAATTCTTGGTGAAGGGAGGCGGGGAGCCAGCAAAACTGCCACCTTGGATTTCCGAAGGGCAGACTTTAGCCTGTTTAGGAGCATGGTTGAGAGTGTCCCTTGGGAGGCAGTTTTGAAGAGCAAAGGTGCCCAGGAAAGCTGGTCATACTTCAAGCAGGTGCTCTTAGAAGCACAGGAGAAGGCCATCCCCATGTCCCGAAAGACGAGCCGACGGGGAGGAAGGACAGCCTGGCTAAATAGAGAGCTTTGGCTGGACCTCAGGAAAAAAAGGAAGGCTTACATTCTCTGGAAAAGGGGCTTAGCAACTTATGAGGATTATCAAGATATAACAAAGCTATGCAGGGGGAAGATTAGAAGGGCCAAAGCTCAATCAGAACTCAGCTTGGCCACTGCAGTTAAAGATAACAAGAAGAGATTTTTCCAGTATATCAACAGAAAAAGGAAAACTAGGGAAAATATAGGTCCACTGATGAATGAGACGGGTGCCCTAGTGGTGGAAGACACAGAGAAGGCAGAGTTACTGAATGCCTTCTTTTCTTCGGTCTTCACTGATAAAGCCGTCCCTCACGCATCCCATACCCTGGAGGCAAGGGGGAAGGTCTGGAGAGAGGAAGATTTTCCCTTAGTTGAGGAGGACCGGGTCAGAGACCACTTGGCCAAGCTGGACATTCATAAATCCATGGGCCCTGACGGGATGCACCCGCGAGTGCTGAGAGAGCTGGCAGATGTTATCGCTAGACCACTCTCCATCGTCTTTGAAAAGTCATGGGGAACAGGAGAGGTGCCTGAGGACTGGAGGAAGGCTGACATCACTCCAATCTTCAAAAAAGGCAAGAAGGAGGACCCAGGGAACTACAGGCCGGTTAGTCTCACCTCTGTCCCTGGGAAGGTAATGGAGCGACTCATTCTGGATGTCGTCTCCAAACACATAGAGGAACAGGAAGTTATTGGAAGTGGTCAGCATGGATTTACCAAGGGCAAATCATGCCTGACCAATCTGATAGCTTTCTATGATGTTATAACGGGTTGGCTGGATGAGGGGAGAGCCGTAGATGTCATCTACCTTGACCTTAGCAAGGCTTTTGACACTGTCTCCCATAACATCCTCATTAGGAAGCTGAGGAAGTATGGGCTAGACGAGGTGACAGTGAGGTGGATCGAGAACTGGCTGAGTGACAGAACTCAGAGGGTTGTGATCAGCGGCACAGAGTCCAGTTGGAGGCCTGCAACGAGTGGTGTCCCTCAGGGGTCAATACTTGGATCAATTTTGTTCAATATATTCATTAATGACCTAGATGAGGGGACAGAGTGTATCCTCAGCAAGTTTGCTGATGATACCAAGCTGGGAGGGGTGGCCGACACTCCAGAGGGCCGTGCTGCCATCCAGCGTGACCTGGACAGGCTGGAGAGCTGGGCAGAGAAGAACCAAATGAGGTTCAACAAAAGCAAGTGTAGGGTCCTGCACCTGGGAAGGAAGAATGCCAAACACCAGTATATGTTAGGGGCGGACATGCTGGGAAGCAGCTCTGAGGAGAAGGACCTGGGGGTCCTGGTAGACAGCAAATTATCCATGAGCCAGCAGTGTGCCCTTGTCGCCAAGAAGGCCAATGGCATCCTGGGCTGCATAGGGAAGACTGTGGCCAGTAGGTCGAGGGAGGTCATTCTCCCCCTCTACTCTGCACTGGTGAGGCCACAACTGGAGTACTGTATCCAGTTTTGGGCTCCCCAGTTCAAGAGGGACAGGGAACTACTGGAGCGAGTCCAGCGTAGGGCAACCAAGATGATTATGGGACTGGAGCACCTCCCTTATGAGGAAAGGCTGAAAGAGCTGGGACTCTTTAGCCTGGAGAAGAGAAGGTTGAGGGGGGACCTGATTAATGTTTACAAGTATCTAAAGGGTGGGTTTAAGGAGGACGGAGCCAGGCTCTTTTCAATGGTTCCCAGCGACAGGACAAGGGGCAATGGGCACAAGCTAGAACATAGGAAGTTCCGTTCAAATACACGGAAAAACTTCTTTACAGTGAGGGTGACAGAGCACTGGAACAGGCTGCCCAGGGAGGTTGTGGAGTCCCCTTCTCTGGAGATTTTCAAGACCCGCCTGGATGCAATCCTGAGGGATGTGCTTTAGGCAATCCTGCTCTAGCAGGGGAGTTGGACTAGATGATCTCTAGAGGTCCCTTCCAACTCTGAAGATTCCGTGATTCCGTGATTTACAAAGGGAACTTGTCATTAATAAAATGTCTACAATCAAAACTGATATAATTATTCTATTTTTGATCAATGGTAATTTTATTTTCCCTAAATATAAAGATCGTACTTCTAAACCCCTTAATTCCCATGACAGCTTTGAAGATGCTAATGTTGATGGATTATCTTGAAAACCACAGCCATTTATCTCCAAAAGACACCTTAATACAAATGATTATGGTGTTAGAAAGAAGCTTTTTTCCCATGAGAGCTAGTCAATATCCTTGATAACTTTCTTTGTAAGCTATTGTTCAGAAAACTTTCAGCACAATAGCTTGGAAAAGTAGAAGACTGCATGAAGGACGCTGTGGTCTGTCTGCTACTTGGAGGAAAAAAATAGACATGGTAACCAGCAATTTATATTTTAGAGGTAGCATTTCTTATCATAATTGGTGGATTATGTAATTCATCATAAAGCACTTTATTACGCACTCAGGAAAAAAAAAAAAAAAAAACTGAAAAAATCAGCAAAATTTCAATCCTGCCTTGGCAAACACAGTGTATCCATACTTCCTAACACAATATGTTTGAAATTCCTGATTGCATATATTTTCTTTCTCTCTCTCTTTCATTCCTAAACAATCTACAAGATATCAAAGGTCAAGATAATGGCAATAAAAGGTGTCTTTATTTAGGGAGAGGTTGAATTTTATTCATTACTTGTACACAGAATTAAATACCAGCCAGGAATGTATTGACTTTTTGAAGGTTCATTTTCATATAGTGAAAACCTGTAATGCACCAAGCTAAATCTGATGAAAGAAAGAATTTAAATAGAGAATGACAACTGGGAACGTTTCAAATCCTGGAAGATCCCAAAGGCACAATCAGGTAAGACAGACAAAAATCAGTAAAAATTAAAAGGGAAAAAAAAAAAGAAGCAGCTGGTGACAAATGAATAAATATATTTATGTTTTTGTAAATTAATGTATGAGTGTCTGTAATAACAGAAGAAAAATGGTAACTAGACAGTTAAAAGTATGTCTTAGAAGCTATAGTTTGTATAATTAAGTGTATATTAAAGTCTGTGAATTGGATAAAATATCAAATATTTGATTATAAGGTGAACTTAATAATAAGCAGAGATTGAAGTGCTTCTTGCCAAATGGCAGAAGTTTCTTCTGAAAACAGAGTTTCAAAGCTCCAGAAACTCAGAACCCAGTTTTCCCAACAGGCAAGACATGATAGAAGAGAGAAACCCCACTTTCACTTACCAAGTGCTAAGTGCTCTTTTTTATTTATCCTTTTCGGTTTCAGTTGTAGTTATATGTGGGCAGTCAGTCCAAGGTGATTCTCCACAACAAGCTCATCTATAATGTCTTCATTGCTTTCTAATGTAAATCTACAGTCTATATTACCTTTCATCTGAGAAAAATGGACCCTAATTTTATTAATAGCATTCACTCTCCACTCTATACATAAGAACTTGAAGCCTCTCACAATGTCACAACTCCTGTTAGTATGTATTCCTCTCATAACATTAGAAAGCCTCTATTCAAGTCCAACCCTTAGTATCTGTAACAGCTACCAGAATGAGTGACAGCAGTAGTTGTTCTCCAGCTTTAACAACTCTGTGAAACAGAACAAGGAGAGTCCAAGACAATCCCATCTAGATTCAAACACTGTCTACCAGACTTGTGCTTATAGGGCTCACTTCATACTTTATGTTTTTGTAGCATAAAGCTGTGATCTCTTTCTCTTATACAGATCTCTCTCTCTTATATACTTTGGGTTTGGAGCCAATAAAGTTTTAAGGTATAGGCTAAGGGGATCTGTGTTTGTCTCTCCTCAGGGCCGTGTAGCCAGAGCACAGATAGCAATGTGATCAGGCTATGAGCATGCATTTTGTGTGTAGGACCTTATGATTCTTCAGGACATGCATGAATGCAAATGTGAAAACTTCAGCTCTTGGACCAACTACTCATTGCCCAGCTGCATGTGACACATGGGATGCTGGAGGAGAAAAGCAGGTATAAAATCTATAAAGTAGCACTGCAATTGAGATTGTATTAATCCTCTTCCTCAGAGATGGTCTTTCACTCACAAGTATAAGGCCTCTAAAACAGAGAGATGACATACAGCTGTTCTATCACAGGAGGCAGATGCAAGTAAAGCTCACACCTCTGCATCCTAAAAATGCCCAATTTTGCAGAATATTTTTTTGTTCATTTAACCATATTAGCTCAACGCATAGACTTCATGCCACCTTTTTCATGTGTCTTTCTCTGTCTATCTTTCTTAAAAAGGAAGGTGTTCAGGGCACCTGAGTATCATCATTTTCTGCTGTAAGTACATTTTATCAATAGAAAATAATGTGGATGAGTATTGGTAGAAATAATATTCCAGTCAGTGAATATAACTTGCTCTAACAGGGAATGAATTTACTTACTTATAGAATAGTTTGGGTTGGAAGGGATCTTTAAAGGTCATCTAGTTCAATAGTTCAATACCCCTGCAATTAGCAGGGACATCTTCAAATAGATCAGGTAGCTCAGAGCCCTGGCCAACCTGACCTTGAATGTTTCCAGGCATGAGGCATCTACCACTTCTCTGGGCAACCTGTTCCAGTGTTTTCACCGCCTTCAGTGTAAAAAAATTATTCCTTATATCTAGTCTAAATCTACCCTCTTTTAGTTTAAAACTATTACCCCTTCTCCTATTGTAACAGGCCCAGCTAAAAAGTTTGTCCTCATCTTTTTTATAAGCCCCTTAATAAGATGCTTTCTATCTGTAACTACTGATCTGAATCTGTCTTTAATTACCACCCAGTATTCTTGTTTCTTTTGTCCCACTGGCAAATCCTCAGTCATAGCAGAGTTAATCTGGGAGCTCCAAGGCAGCTCAGTCAAGGGAGAGGACTTGCCACAACAAATATTCAACATACAAGTAGAGGGCTGTAGTGTTTCTAGCTGAAACTGGTAGTGCTGACCAACAGTGCCTTTTCACCTCCACTCTGAAGCAGATCAAACAATATGGAAAGGGAACATCAGTAGATTTTGTGAACGGAATAATATTTTTCCCACTTTGCAGCTTTATTTAAAGTTATCCAAAAGAGATTAGAGGCAGAAAACTGCACTCTGAACAGGAGGCTGTTCTGAGCTAAAAGCAGAGATGCAACTGCCACAAAACCATTCCTGAGAAATGTATTATGCAAATAAAATAAAACAGGCTCATCAGCCCATAATCCTGAGGAGAGACCATCAGTACAATCTCTTCCATTTTAAGTCCACTCATCTATGAAAATAACAGGTGCTATAGCTTCTGATCACGCTTTGCACCATTGTCAACCCACTTTACCATGGTGTGCATCTCTTCAGGTTTGGAAAGGGACAGAAAGAGGTTGGAACAACCAGACACCAGCACACCTCTCACTATGGGAAGGAGTGAACAATTCCAGCCTTCTGTGATTATTAAACTATGGTCTTGCACCACAAATCCAGTTTTACAGACTCAGATGTCTTTCCATAATAAAACTCAGAGTTCCTTAATGACATCAGCTCCTCACCCCTGCTTTGGATGTTCCCCTCAAGAAGCTTGATGGCACACGTAACACAATCCCTGCCTCTCATCCCATCATCCTCTTTAAACATAGGAAGATGGGAGAATGTGGTCAAAAGGAAAACATGAATAACATGAAACTATGTATATTAGATGGCAAAAACATTTTTAAATTGCATTCGTCTCTGAAAGCAGATTTCTATAGAAAGAAAGGAGCTACAGCAGCAGACAGCAGAACTGAGTTTGGAATAGGTGGTGTGTACTCTGTGCTTCACAGCATAGCAGGTGGAGGTACCCAAGGCAGAGAGCAGCTCAGGACCTGATTAATCCACAACCTGAATGAAAAATGACCTGCATGCCATGGTGCAGTATACGAGATGCATAACAAGAGGAACAAGCTGACATACTACTGGTCACAGAACCACAACCATTCTGGTTTTGTGTTCTGACTCAAAGAAAAGGAAAAAAAAGTCTTTAACACCTATTGCAAAACTGCTTCTACCAAATATATATGTACTTTGAGCTCAATCTGTTTTGTGACTGAGGCTGACTGGGAGCAGCACAGGTTCCTCAGAACTGGTTATTCTTGGGGAAGGAGCAAAAAGCCCACTATAAAAATTTTTACCCCACTTTCACCTTATCTGTGAAGAGAAACGGACAGACCCCTTTCTCACTTCCCACTGCAAACCCAAGGCAGCAGAAGCAGCCTCTTTCAAGTGGCTGAGCCTTGTCACGCCATCATGTCTCTTTGTACACCTCTGAGCTTCCTTTTGTGTAGATGTAGGAAAAAAACTACACATGCAAAAGTTTTTTGGAAAAGAAGATAGGGAAAACATTGGTCCTGAGCTGACTCAAAGTTGTTTTATTCTTGAATGGACTATTTATGGAATATTTTCCCACTTTGCTCTGAGTTCCAACCTTTAGGCAAAGCAGTGAGAAAAGCACTCTAAATTATATCTACCTATCTGAACATTTCAAAAGTATAAGCATTGAGTGCTTCCTGTGACAGTCAGGTCGGACAAGATGAATGAATTCATCACATCTCCATCATTAATTTCAGTGATTTCAATGCAGCCAGACAGCTATTTGCCAGTGGTGACAGCATCTCCATGATGTGTTACTTTCTCTGACTTAATATTTTTCTTAACAGAAACATTATAGGGAACTGAGCAGAGATGTGGAGCTGTTAAAGCAGAATGAAATTATGTCGGGGAAAAAGTTTAATCAAAACCCTCCCAGTTTGCCCATTCATGGAAATCTTGTCAAATTCAACCAAAGGCCAAAAGAATTTATTAAATAAATAAAAGCAAGAACAGAGAGACATGCAGCTCTAGTTCTCTACTTCTCTACTTCCTGCAGAGTTTATTACACTACTGTCATTGAGACAAGTCACAGGGAAACTGAAACTACAGATTTTGTCTGAGATATAACTGTGATAAATTCAGCTAATGTAGTTACTGGCTTTCTAATCAATCCTTTGAGATTCCTGTGGATTCCTACCCACTGGTGACTGGGAGGAAGGAAATTTAACCGTGAAATTTGTCGTCTGCAGAAGTGTTTCAGTATAACTAACAAAATGTTATAGAGCCAATTTCTGCCCTCACTCCAGCTCCACAGACTGAGAATCCAGTGATACTGATATAGATACTACTGATTTACACTTGTAGAAGCCATAAAGCAGATACCAGTGAGTTTACATGTTTCTCTCTTGAGTTTTAGTATCCTCTTTTTCATTTTATTTTTAGTGTCAGTACTATTGTTTAGGGGTTTTTTCACATGTTTGTTTTTATTGAATTATAGTATAATTTATTCTTGGGAAAGCATCATCATCATTTGTAAGCTGCCTCCAGATTTCATTTACATTTTTATTCTTTTGCTTATGAATAAAAAAAATATTCTTTAAGACTAGCTGGCAAGATGGTGACTACTTTTGCCATAGTCACTGCAATCATGAGACTACAGCGAAGCGTTACAGCAGCTCAGCTAGAGAAAACACACTTCATCACAGGATCTGGAGCATTGCCAGTGGAGAATAGCAGCATGAGATATCAACATGGGGCATTTTAGTGGTTCAGGGAGATGTGGACTGATCATGAATGTACCCAGAAAGTAAACATTCCCTTATTTTGTATGATAAAAAGGAAGATTTTGATTCCCATCAGTACGATGAAAAATTCTAAATGTAGTTATTAGCCTGGTAGTACACGAGAGGAAGTTTATCAGGCAGAAAAGGGTATCACAGCATAGCAGCATTTAAATATCATTTAATGGAAACTGTAAAGGGTTTTTAAATAGGGGGAAATAAACTACATCGTTCCACAAGTGGGAGAAGTGAGGAGATATGAACTCATATTCTGGTGCGCTCTGTCAGCAATTACCCCAGCGCCTCTCTTTATCCCTGTGCCCTTGAAAATCTTACCTTTCTCTCAAATACCTCCATGTTCCTCATTTCCTTCATCCCAATACAAAGATGAACAGCCTCTCCACACTCAGTCTAATCCCTATACTAGCTGCCCTCTAATAGACTGAGTACGCGTGCTCAAACAGCTTCCCAGCTTCGCATGCAATATTTTGCCAGAGGCAAGCCAAGCAGAACAGTTAACCATTGAGTTTACACTGCAGCCTTGCCCTCTGTGGGGCCTCTAACTTGGGTCTCACTCCTCTCCTCACCCACTGTTTTTCACAAAGCATCTGTGAATGCAATTACTTTTGATGCCTCTGCTTCCTTACAAAATGTAGTTGAAACTGACCAAGACATTTGACAGTTACTTAGGTAAGGATTAGGAGACAAACAGATGAGCAAACAGGTGCAGAGCCAGCATGATCATGTAATCGTTGCTTCCAGCCAAAAAAAATAGTTTTGGAAAAATTGCATTTGCTGCTACAGAAAGGGTTTTGTGAGAATTCTTCCATGGGAATGCAATCAGTTCCTCTACCAACACTGGGTACCATCTTAAACTCTTGAAAAAAAGCTTTACTGAGCCCACATCATGCGGGTAGAATCGAAGAACCTGATACTGCAGCCAGGTTCTTGCTGATGAAGAACAGTGCGTTAGTGAAAGAAGAGCCTAACAACATGGACCTTACAGAACTGCTCCCTTCCCAAGACCAAACTGAGGCCCCCTGTGGTGGATAAATGGATGCAATCCTGGATGTACTATAAATCACTCAAAGCTGTTGCTCTTCCGATCTACAAATCCAACACTGATCCATATTATTTTCATTTTCAGGATGGAAATTTTGAGGGGTTTCCTTTCAATTTTAAATTTCATACATTCCTCTGTAAGCAAAATAAAGTGGTAAATGCAGAAGAAAACCAATTAGACAAATATTATTTTGAAGTGAAAACTCTGGGTCAAATTCTCATTATTCCTCAACCTAGCACTGACTTGTGCAGATTTAAAACAATTGCACTGGATTTTTACTATGCATCTTTCATTAGTGCTTATGGAAGGCTGATTAAGCACTCCCTTGGGATTCAGAAAGAATTCAGCAAGTTATTTTGCTTTAGTACCAAGATCTTTCACAAGTGTTGGGGTTTTAATTGTTTTCTCATGCAAAATTTTATCTGCTTTCTTTGACTTTCACTGAAGTTGTCATCAACTTGCAACATTGTCATCCCTTTAGAGAAATTCTATCACTTCTGAAAAGTGAAGGGTATTAAACTGCTTCTCCCCCAAGGTAAAATGAGATTCTTGACTTCATCTTTTGCATTTTCATTAATGTGCTCTGTAGCTCTAAGCAGGGGTGGTTTTTCAGTTCTGAATACTGACATGGAGAACTGAAATAATGGTCATTATTATAGTCATCAGACCCTTTATTCTGAGCTATGCCTTGAGGATGCTTCATATAGTACATGCAGCTGTCCTTGCAGGACATCTGAGTCTGTGCTGAATTCTAATCAGGGTTTCTAATACCTTTTTTTTTTTCTTCTTTTTAATTGCTGCAGATTAATTTATCCCCACATCTCTACCTTTATGTATACCTGTTCTCCTCATTCACTCTTTTAACTTGTTAGAAACTTTATAAAGCACCTTCGCTGTTTCTTAGAAGGCTTTCACATTTGCACATTTCTCTTTTACATGGACTATCCTCTGTTTCCTGTGTGAGTCTCTTCTCTTCATTGTAATCACAGAAACAAGAATGAGAGCAGACCTAACTGAATTGCTCCATTGCCCTAAGTCAAAGGTAGGACTGAGTTTTATGATACACTTTCAAGACTTGCTTCCAGAGGCAAACAGCAGGTAAAGGTTACACAAGGTGCGTGTTGCATCTGACATGCTAAGAGTTGTACACAAAGCAGGCCAGGCTTCAGTGCACGTTGATTGCTCTGTCTCTGTTAGCTCCAATGGGAACTTGCTCATTTACACAACCTGAGAGTTTGGTCCACTTTGGTCGCTGTCCTGTCTCCTCACCCTGCCTGCTTGCATACTTCAACCACACCTTAGATACTGTCTTCTCAATCATACATTCACTAGGTTATGGATAAATATATGCTTATACATCTCATACTAGCAAAAAGGCCTCACATAATTTGATATTTTCTTCAAAATCCCCATTTTCTAGAATCAGGGTAATATATCAACCTCATACCTTGATAATGTAAGGTTTGGGTTTTTTGATGGGAGAATAACATTGGACTCCCATACACTCTAATCTCAAAAAAAGGAGGTAAAATAATAAAGCCCTAAGGCATGTTATTATTTTGTTTTTAAAATTCATTATTTTTAAAGCTATCTCATGATTTTCAATGGCGTGACTCATCATTCTAGAATGCCGGGAATTAACAATACCGAGTGACAGTAAAAACAAAGCTCCATCATAGCATAAGCCCTTAGGCAATACTTTAGCAATAAAACAAACACTATCTTCTAGCTAGGAAGCTATTTCCAGGTCCCTCTGGGTGTCAGCAGGACTTAAGCAGAGCATAAAAAGAAGTGAGTTTCACAATGCATCTAAGCCTTTGTGATAAAACAGCACAGCTTTTGTGGAATTAATTCTGCTCACAAGGAGAAGTTTCCACCTCCACAGTACAGCAGAATTATCTAATGAACAGTTTTATTACGAAGCCACTATCAGCTGAGTTTCTATGCAGTTTTTACACCTTCCATGTCACTATTGTGGCTATAGTGTTTTGTGTATTATTATGAACGCTGAATTGTAATAGAAGGCAGTTTTGCTGCTTGATAAACTAAACATCATTTGAAGCTCTTACAGTTTTACTTAAAAACTCGTAAACACGTGTTTGTTTTGCTGGGACAATGAAATGCCATTTAGCTACTGAAATCCCAATTAACTAAAATTCTGTGCTAGTGCTACTGATGTAAATCAGGCTATTAGACAGGCAATGCAAATGAAGACACAGAATTGGTTCCAACCATTTAGCTACCGCTAATTGAGATGAAATGGAAGGCAACACATTGAATTTAACATTGTCTGTATAGACAGTTTAGTAGTCTTTTTGCATTGCAAGAATTTATGGACTGTGCAATGATAGCACCAGTGAAAACATGACAATGTAATAGCATGATGCATTGTAATGCTTTATCCTTTATTGTAAAACAATTGGGAAATATGGAGGTGATGGAACATTGCCTCCCACATTTTCCAATGAACCTTTCCATACTACTGTAACCCATGGGACTGCTGAAGCAAAAAACAATGGAAGACTTAACAGGGGAATCTGGTCACAGGGGAGAGGTCATATTATAGTCACTAATAAAAGCACCTCAAGACTCCAGATTTCCTGGGAGGAACTTCCATGAAGCAATATTTACCCTTCTAACAGGAGTCTGCAGATGGCTTTATGTTCAGGTGCATATCAGAGCAAAAAGGCCTAGATAAGACATAGAGAAAGAAAGATACCTAAAATTTAATTGAAGGAAGCTGATAGCTCGGCTGGGGAAAGGCAGAACTCAGCTGAGGAAAACAGTTAGGGAAGAAGTTATTCAGACTCTGCATCTCAAAGAGATTTTAACATCTGAGCCTAAAGGCATTGCTTCCCCTGACTTGAGTTTGAGCTGTAAACTCTTAGAGAGTCCATGGTCTAAACTCAGTCAGTCTTTCATTTTAAATAAGAAGTCAACAATATCTACCGTACAGGAAAGTGCCCTGTATGCCACCATGTGCAGTTTGAAGTACAGCTTTCTCCTTCCCTCCCACTGAAGTCTTCCCATTTCATATCAACAATACAAAGTGTTGTGTTAATGGCAGCATAAAAATGACTGAGCAGACCAATAGTTAAAATCATAGGGATTTCAGGTCCTCTTTCCGTGAATAGTTAAGTATTTCCAGTAGAAGAGTTTTAACAGGAGAGGTTCAGAGCGCTTGACATCAGAGTGTCTAATAAGCCATCACACTGGAGCACTTCGGGGTTAAAACACTTCTCAGAACAGTAGCAGTCTCTCCTTCAAAACAGGATGAGGAAATTGTTGAACCAAACTGACTACATAGTCAGTGCAAACAGCTGGTCACAAGGACCTACGCAAGGACCTACAAGGATCACACAGACAGATTATTATTTTTTTTTTGTTTTACTATTTTCACCAAGAAGCTGAATTATGTTAAGAATAACTGTTCTCCTAGGATTCTCTGAAAGGACAAAAAAGTAGACCTCAATGAGTATCTGGGGGTAAGATTCAATTTTAGGCTAGGCAACTTGGTTGCCATTTTAGGTGTCCCTGGATGACTCAATTTAGCTGTTCCCTGGCTGAGGTTTATGAAGTTAGGTCCTTCCACAGCTCAGGAAGTGCTCTATTACTAGAGCATGCTTTTGTTTTGGTTTTTTTTTTTGAAGTTGGGTAAGGGATCTGAGGACAGGAAAAGGAGTCAAGGAAAGGCATGGCCTCTCAATATCTCCAGCTGAAGCTATACCATTCTGCATAAAACAGTTGGGTTGGACAAAGAAAGACAGAATAACTTATGAAGCTTAGGAGATTAGTCAGAGACTGAAGATAAGAAGAGGAAACTTAAATCTATTATCCATTCCAATAAAGAAAGACTCTTGTCAGAAAATTATTCTGGCAAAAGCTGAGGTGCTTAAACACTTTAGGTTGTAACTGAGGAGGTCTTTGGAGAATCATAATTTTCAGTGTAGTGCCTTTATGTTCATATCAATGCACTTGTCTTCTGTGATCATTTCCCATAAGCACTTCTATGATTGAGTTTCTCTGAAATGAATATTCATGCAAAATATATGTATTAGCCTGCATATATGAATGGCTGTGCAAAAAAAATTTAAAATGTACTTTCTGCAAGCATTTACATCTAAAATGAATTACAGTCAGGCAATCATAAAATAAGAGTCCTATAGCATGACTCATATGATCAGACACATTAAAGCGACTAGTTCCTTCTGAATTGCAAGCTGGCGTAAGTCAAATGACTGAACTGCAGAAAAACACACAACATTCAAGAAAGTTCTCAAAAGAACAGCATTTTTAATATATTTGTATTCATTTCTTATATATTATGATGCTCATTCTTTCAACAACAATTTTAAAGATTGAAACTATCCTTGTGACAACACTAATTGGGCTTTGCCAGGAGCCCCACCTGGCAAAAGGGTGGAGCCCCACCCTTTTGTGTTCCTCCTGGGCAGATGTACCAGAAATGAAAATGCTACGGGGCTCATACAACAGGGTAATGAGACTTTTGGCTGAAATATGTGTTTTGTGAAAAGGGGTTCTTTCTCCTCTTTTAGGTGTGTTGCCATGAAGAGTTGAAAGCAGGAGCCTGGTGGTTTACAAGATGTCTGTAATTGAAGAATAAGGACTTAGGATCATGGATGCCTGAGTCTGAAAAAAGTAGCACTCAGAAAACTGAGGAGCATGCCATTCATTGCATCTTTTTGAGATGCCTGTGTTTTTCCTTCTGGTCTCAAGATTGGAGCTTGAGGTAGAAGAAGTAAACAAATTTCCATATAAACTTTCCCATACCTTACTGTTAAATATCAGGTGTTCAGCATCAGGAACCAGAATCCAGGATAATTATGAAAAAGGGTTAAAAATCTTGAAGTTTGTTTATATTTTAAATACATCAGCTCACACTCTGAATCTGAGCCTTTACAGGCAAGTCTTCAGCTTGTCTAAACTATAAAACTACTCTACACCAGAATCTCAAGGGACAGAATGGTTTGCCGCTTATTTGCTTATATTACGTGATTGCAGGAGCAGGCAAGAGCCTTAAGAAGAAAAGCTAAATTTCAGTGACTCAATAGCTAGTAGTATGTTGGCCACATAAGCTAGGGATAGGGACAGGAGAAAAAAGGAAAAAGGCTGAAACTAGAGATAAGGGAGACTTTAATACCAAGCAGCCAAAGGCCAACCCTTTGCCATAGAGGAGGTGTGGCTAGAGGGGACACAGGTATCACCCACAGCTGTGCTTGAATTTTGTTAGCCTCTCTATTTACCTTTGAAAATAGAATGTCTGGTCTGTGTAGCCAATAGCTTCCATGTACCAAACTGTCCTACCACCAGCAGAGGTGGCAGCTCTGGAAGAAAATAGTGATGCGAAGTAGAAAAAGCGGACACATGGACACATGGGTACCTGGGCACCAGAACAATTACTGCAATTTCTGTTAATGTAGTTTCTAGAGATGCTTGAAACAAGATTTGATAAACATGCATGTCTCTGTTTTGGTTAGGGTGTGACTGGTGTACCTGAGCAGAGCATACAAACAGGCAGTAATGCACTTGTAGCTCTATCCTATTGACAGCAAACTTTGATTACCCCATTGACTACAGTGAGATTTGAACCTGGTCCTCTGAAGGTTACTGATCTTCTCCCGTACCTTGTATTGAACTACACAGCACACTGCTGAGTGACCCTTCAGAGAAACAATGGCAGGACCTCAGGAGGAGATTATATTTGTTCTTAGAAAGCTTGTAGGTTACTTTGAAGTAAGGAAGAAGGAAGAAGAAAGCTTTAATGGCTCAAAGACCTGTGCATTGAAAGAACTTGATAAGAAATATGGTAGTCTTCATTTCTGAAACTGTCTTACAGAAAAGCTCCTTGAAAAGTGAATATTTCTTTGTACCTCAACTTCTTTTGTCTTTAATGAAGATGGTACATACGCTGAAAGCACAGGGATAAGCTGTAAGACCCAAAAGAACAATACCAGACAATCTGAATGTACCTGAAGCTTTCCTTAAAAGGTGACCTGGAACGTGACATAGCATCTCAATGATTCAACAGTGGAAACTGGTTTTCTAATTTTCTCCTTCTTGTCTCTTGAATAATGTCCCTCATGCCTCAAATCAGTTACTGTTGCCTTTACAGGAAAATTCAGGTGTGTGTATAGCTGGAATTAGAATTCCAGCCTGGATTTTATAAGACATGAATGCTCTAAATTTCTAACATAAATTACCTTTGTGAGCTGAAGATGCTCAGAATATTGACAGACGGGAATTGATAGAAGGACAGAATGGGCGATGGACACTTTTGAACTTTATTACCTGCAGACCTTGCAGAGACTAGAACAATGAGATAAGAGAATTGTGGTCATCTTTGCTTCAAAAATAGCAGAGTCTCCTGGTAAAAATTCACATTGTTTTGTATGTTCTTATCAAGCAGATACAGAAAAGATGATGAACCGGTTGCAAATATACCCTTGCTTTGTTCTCCTCAGCACTTTTCCTTACCCACCTCTCTATCTTTCTGCGCTCAAATATCTATACCACTGGAGTGATAGGAGCAAGCTGGGGAAAGGGAGAAGAAGGAGGGCAAGGCAAAGACTGTACCCATTTTTGCCAATCATGTGTGGTCTTTTAAAACAAGGACTCAAGCAGTGACACAAATGGTGAATAGGAACTGGATTAACGGAATCCTACATAAAGAAAAAAATGCAAAAAAATTTTACAAAAACACAAAATTAAGTAGTGGGGACACATACAGATACATTGAAGAAACTATGTAAAAGCAGAGTACACTTAAAGAAGGTGATGTTAAAAAGGAAGAAAAGAAGAGGCAGACTGTTTTAAAATGGATAGATACGTATAACAAGACCTCATTAAGATTTTATGGAGCTTCATGAGACAGCCCTGTTCTTGAACTGTGAAGTTCACCACTCTTGCAATCTGCAGGAGCAGCTATCCTGTCCAAGTATGTTTGATATAGCATTGGCCATGAAGGTAAGACCCCTTGCATTTATAAGCGTTTAAAAAAACTTAATTAATTGCCACACAACACTAGTGATCTCAGCAAAATAGCCGGAGGTAGAGGTAGAACTGCAGTTCATGTTTGTTCAATGCTTAAGTTGAAAAAATACCAGGCAAAAAATTTTCTGGACAAAAACAAATCATTAATTTCAGAAGCGAAAAGCACAATAAAGGTGAAACAGATTCCATTTTAACATTCAAGAACATTTAATATTTTAACTTAAAAACTCACAAAGTCAGACACTCTCCACCTATTTGTGGTATGCTTCCCCTCCCCTTTCCACAGCTTAAGTACTGCTGTGCTTAAAGTATGTAAAACAGGATGCCTTGGGATCCCACATTTAAGCTTTCTAAAGTGAAAAGTTCTGCAATGTTTTCAGGTCTTTTCAGAAGCTTTTCCAAGCCTGTATGCAGGCTTTAGAAGAAAACTTTGGAAACAAAGAATTTATTTTCACTTATTCTGGTTCTTGCCTACTGGAGAAGCCATTTTCTCAACACAATAAAGTTTCCATTTTAGAGAAGTTCCTTACCTTTTATTTCCCCAAGGTTACATGACCAAGAGCTATCATACTAACAGATGTGGTTTGCTGTGAACACGTAGACGTCATTAGGTTCACTTGGCTAGAGAGGAACTTCCTGGAGCTGAGCCTAAGGTGTTGTAAGGAGTTATTCTGGATCCATTCTTTACTTTTAGTTAAATATTTCAAGATTTTTTTTCATTTTTCCTCACAATAGATTTCTGGAGATGCAGATCAGTTAAAAGGAAAAAGTCAATGCACTGAATATTAACACACATCATTTTAATGGTATTATCTCAGGCTATATTTATTTGGAAGGTAGATTCATTATAGTTGAAATGCTAATATAGAATTATTAAGTAAGAGGCTTCAAGGGTGATACTATCATTTCTGATTAATAAAAGTGCTACTAATGTGCCTTAATTAACTACAATATGTGGTTCCTATAGCTCGAAGGTCTGACTCTTCTAAGCAATTTATTGCCAGTAAGGTCCAAGGCAGTGCCTGTTATAAATTTAATTCATTAAAATGCTACACTTAATGAGAAAAAGGTTATTCTACAGAATTCAGACTGGGTGCACATATTAGCTTTAACAGCCGATAGACCTTTTGTAATCTTGCAACAACTTTTTAACATTAAATTCTCTGTAATACGTTCCTCCTCACTGTAGTTTCAATCAACTGAAAACACAGAGGAAAATCAGAAGTAAATCACAAACACAAACATGAGTCTCCCTCTTCTTCTAGAGGGGCTGTAGAAGGCCTTCTTGAAAGTAGTAATATGTGTAGTTGGGCAGGAGAAGGAAGTGATATTGTCCTCCTATTGTATCCTAGATGATATTTGTGAGTGAGCCAATGTGATGCATGAAGTGCTCAGCAAATATACTTCCACCCAGTGATATAGCTCCAAGAGAGGTCTAGTCTGTTCTGGACCAGTTGGAGTTTTATGATTCATGTATGCTCTCCGACACAGAATGAGTTAATTGGATCAGTAAAATGGCCAGAGAGTGAGGTACAGGGTCCCCTTCCCAATTACAGATGGAAAAATGCCTTTCTGGCATTGGAATAAATTTGTATAGCAAGAATCAAAGGAGTCCAGAAATGCTCACAGGCTATGAACCAATTTGACTTTTGAGAGCAGAGACTGTCAATGCATACAAATGTGACACCCCCATCAAAACACTGCCTGCCTTCCTGTCTCTAGCATTCCTTTGGATGGATGTAGGCTTAGCCACTTGCTTCACAGCCACCTGCTGATTTTAGTCAGACAGTGAGACAACTGGATAACAGAGAGCTGAGCTCTGCTATAATGGATTTTCACACCGACAGCCAAAAGATCCAGGTGGTCAGACCTTGAACTGGACAGCAGAAACCTGTATCTCGTTCCTCAAACTTGCCAGACTCTGACCACGATCACCTAGATTGCTATCCAAATGGCCTCCTTATAGTAGCACTACACATGCTTTTTGAAGGAGACAAGGAGAAACTGAAATCCATATGTAGCTAGCTAAATGTACAAGTTTATGCAACTTGTAAACACGTGGTATCTGCTGAGCTCAATCCTGGCACCCATGAGACTAGCTCTGAGGCCAGAGGAAATCCGGTATCAGTAGAAGATAGAGAAAGTAATGCTCTACCCTGTCTCCCTGCCCAATTGATTGCAAAATTAGAGGTTAGCCTTCTATTTCCCTTGTGCTATCAACCATACCTTAGTCAATGTCACTCTATTTGTGGCCTTTCAATACTTAAAGGCGGTTTACAAGAAAGATGAGGACAGAATTTTTAGTAGACCCTGTTTTGGTAGGACAGGGGGTAATGGTTTTAAACTAAAAAAGGGTAGATTTAGACAAGATATAAGGAAAAAATTTTTTATGATGAGGGTGGTGAAACACTGGGACAGGTTGCTCAGAGCCCCATCCAACCTGACCTTTAACGTTTCCAGGGATGGCACATCTACCGCCTCTCTGGGCAATTTGGGCACATCTACCACTCTGATCTATTTGACGATGTCCCTGCTCGTTGCAGGGGCGTTGGACTAGGTGACCTTTAAAGGTCTCTTACAACCCAAACCATTCTATGATTCTATGATTCTGTTTCTCAGCTGTCATTATATTAGGTCTGAGTGGAGGTGGGAAGTAGGTGAACTTTAACATAATTGCCTTTACACAAGATATAGATCCAACTGGTGACGCATTTCACATTGGAAAATAGCATCCTGACACTCCTACAGAGCAAACAGTCATATTTCAAAAATATAGAATCATAGAAACATAGAATCGTCTAGGTTGGAAGGGACCTTAAAAATCATCGAGTCCAACCATTAACCTAAAACTGCCAAAACCACCACTAAACCGTGTCCCTAAGCACCACAACTACCTGTCTCTTAAATACCTCCAGGGATGGTGATTCAACCACTTCCCTGGGCAGCCTGTTCCAATGTTTGGTAAGATATGTTTTGTTATCCACAGTTGCAATATCTGCACCCCCATGCATCACTTTTAGTTTCAGTGGAAAATAAAGATATGTTTTGAAAATCTTACTGGCATCTAAATACCTTGAGAAACCTGGCTTTTCTGGGGCAACAAACATTATCCCTGTTTCCTCCACTACACAACTAGCAACCTGCAATGCCAGTAGTTGACAAGGAACACAATCTCTTCAACAGATGGCCTGCTTATTGTGTTGTTGATTTCTTCCTAGTCAGGCTAATTTGGGCCAGCTGTCTTTTTAAGAGATCTTTTGAGAGGTGTCTGCTTTCACGTTCAAGCTCCAAGAGTTTTCTAAGAAAGTGAAAAGGCTGGGATAGAGTGTGAGTCAGATTTCCTCTTGGGTACAAGGAGAAACTCACAAAACTGTTGGGTTTAGTTAGTCTACAGCTCAGTCTTATTGAGGGTGGAGAGAACAACCTCCTGACTTATCAGCTCACTTGATGTTAGGTTCCCCTATCCCTCTTTTTTCCTCTCTCACCTTTTCAGCAAGCATTGTACGGGTCATGCATATTTTACTGAGGTACCTAAGAAAAGTAAACCAACCTTGCTACTTGATATGTTGAACAATTCAATAATGTGAAGGAAAATGATTGACTGTAGGGTTGTGATGAGAGACAACTGTGGGCAAGGAGAGACTTGAAAGAGAAGTTTTAAAATAATATTTAAATTCCTATGTTTTCTATAGCACTAGGACAGGAGTAAGAGGAGGGCTAAAATTCATTAATGTTCCCTCAGTCATGTGCTGTTTCCTGTGGCCACATCCCCTTGCTTCCTCAGAGTCCTCCAAAGATAATGTACTCTCATGTGGTGAAGAGCTGGGTTGAAACTAATCATTTTTGTGGATATAAATTTGTAAATGAGGAACAGCAAGACAGGTGGTGATAGAGCCTGTATACAAGAGAGGATGTTTATGCAGGCAGTTTCCTCAGATTACTTAACCTTGAAGGCAGAATTCAGATAGAAAAAAGGTGGTAGGTAAGAGAAAATGTGTCCATGTATTATAGTATTCTCTCAAATCAAACTGAGAACTGCAATAAATTAAAAACAAACTTTCCAAAGACCTTCATCAGACACTGAGCAGCATTTTTAAAATGACTGATAAACAATTATAAAGCTGCTGTCACACCTCTAGCAGCATAATTCAAGTTGTGTGCCTAGAGTACTGTTTAAATCACTGGTTCATGTCAGGAAAAATAAATAAGTCTTGATTCTCATATGGCACTGAGTTTTCTTTCTTTGCTTCATTTCTACCCAGAGTATTTTCCCTCAGCTGTTTGAACACTGGCTAACAAAGGCAAGCAATTTTCTCACTTACAAGCTAGAAAGAAATGTCTGGAAACCTCTGGGCATGCTCTCTGGACAGGCTCCTTAATTGTTGTTCACAGGTGTCGAATACCGTAGGGAAACCCATACCACTGAAGAGGATTTAGAACCAGCCTCCTGATGAAAATATTGACAGCTTCTTCCAGAGAAGCATGCAAAGAAACATGACATTTTGGGACTAATATTTATTGCTCAACAGCAGCTGGCAAATTGCTCTCATCTGATTTGGCTGGCTGCTTCGCCTTGGAAATCAATAGCAGATTGGAGATATTTCACTCCATCTATTAGGTGCGATAAAAAAAATATATATAACCATCGTTAAAGTCAGAGATTGCATAAAAACCTCATTTGAATGTGGGTGGTATTCTATAAGCCAAGTTACAGCCCAAACACTACATGTCTGTAATGTATGTCTAGCTGCTACAATAGAAGAATATTCAGTCATCCAGCTGTGCAGCTGCTGCTGTAATTCTGGAAACTATTGAGGAGTAAATTGTATTAGTTTGTTAACGTCAGATTACAGCACACTGTAGCATAGCTACCACACACGGGCGTCAGGGGGCAGCACCAATGAAAAGACCGCACCAAGAACAGGCCATGACTGAGCTGTCACACGTTCCAGGGAAAAGCATTATGGAAAAGAAGAGATGGGATCCTAATGCTACTTAAAAAAATTTACCTGGAGATCAGAAAAGCTATTATTTGAAGCTAGTAAAAAAGAGATGGTCTGAGGCTGAGTGATGGGGTTCTTTCTAGTTCAAAAAAACATCTGGTAGAGCTGCTTCATAGAAAAGTTGTGATCTGATCAACAGCCCTAGAGTCTAGCTTCCCAAAGTTCAGAAGACCACTGTTTTGATGATGGTATTACCATGGATAATAGTTAAGCATACACAGTACTCCAGAATACAGTGAATGGAAAAGAGGAGGTTTCACAACCAACATTTGCTCAAATGGCCAAAGAAATTTTTCCTTCTACTCAGAAGGCAGAAAAGAGTAGGGGAAATTTACCAGAAACAGGTGTATCTGATGCATTTATGAAGTTAAATCCCTGTGATCTGCTAGTCTAAGAGGGAGGCTGGGCATCAGGCCTGAAGTTCTCCTCAATCTTCAACTACTTTGCTATTTGATTGATTCTTGGATACTTTGTGACAAAATAGACAGGATTTAAGATTTGTGTTCAACCTTAATGCCACAGTTGTCTTGGATGTTAATTAGAGGGGGAGGGCTACTTGTGATTTATCTTGATCTTAATTCACTCACTGTTGATTCAGTCAATGAAATTAAAGCTAGCCCTTATACCGGTTCTTGGTTTCTTTATAGAACAAGTTCCCTGCAGAAACATCAAATTTACAAAGGTATGAGCCTTAGATAACAGTAACTCATCCAAGTTATTAGGGACCTCAGACCCATTTATTTCAGGGAGCTTTGAGAAGCAGTTCCTCAGATCTTAGTGGAGTGAAAAGAATGAATAGTCACTGTGGTGACCAAGGACTAGGCAAGAAAACGAGCTGGCGTAGTGTCAACTGTGAGTTAACACGCAAACTGCATCTTTTGGTGCAAATATTTGATCACTTGCAATAGCCTTGTATTGAGTTCTGTTTGCATTTCAATATAAAGTAGATGCAGACTGAGTGTTTTTCAGTGACTTTGTATAATAGGTCATTTGTCTGTTTCCTTCCTTCAGGAGCTTTATATTTTTGCAATGATAAATGTATTAAATCTTTCCTGAAATCAGCAAAAGTGATATGGAAATGGGAAATAGATCAAAGGCTTGAATGAAAGAGGGTGCAATTTTTTTCACATTCAATTGCCATAAAGATACATGGGGTGTCAGGTTGCCAATTCTATTTATGTTCTAACCTGTTACTAAAAATATGTGATTAAAACCTGCATTGACTAAAATAATATGTGGGTGTGCCTTTACCATATATTCAGTAAATTCAACTAACCAAACAAAAATGGCTAAATAAGCCATACGCTGCATTGGAGAAATCACCTTAGTTCATAGAAGTCTCCTATGCCATCACCTGTTCATTCCGATCTCTTTCGGTCTAGATTCAAAACGATTAAAAAGTAGCTTTGAAGGAACCTTTATCCCTTCACATCTTTTGGTCAGTCCTGGAGTTATAATATTGAGTCTTAACTCTGTTGTCAAAACTCATTGATTGCATTCCTTCAGCTCACAAATGAGGCAACCTCCTAGACACTGAATTTGCTTTATTTAGGCACTTATCTATTATTTTTACTTGCACATCTACATTGTCCACAGTGCTGCATTTTAGAGCTCTCTTCTGAGTCTAAGAACAATTTCAGAGTACAGCTTGTGCACTTCAGTGGAGCCTTTGTGCACTTTGTGCATATTTTGGTAAACACAATTAAAATGGATCTTCAAAATTATTTTGAAATTATTTATTTTCAGCATAAGAAACCTTAAAAAGTCCCTGTGGGATGTTCTATTGGCTGAAAAGAGAAAATTACAAACAATAACTGCGATCCAACACAGGCTTGCAAGTACTGGGGAAAACATCTGGAAAGGTTGAAACTGATGAGAGAAGATGTCAACAAACTCAGTGAAGAGTCTCTAGATCAAATATCTTTTTACTGTTTGTGTGTCTCTAGAGGATGTAGAATGGCATTGCAAGTGTCTGTCTTTTCTATCAGATAGTCAAATAACTTATACAGAGGTGAGATGAATCCAAAGTAAGCTGTCTTCAAAAAGTGTTCAATGTTATTATGCTGCTTTGGATTTCAAAAAAAAAAAATTAAAAAAAATGGAAAGAGGGCAAGGAAGAGGTAGAAAAAGGGGAAGAGGAACAGGAAGCAGAAGAGGACTTCATGGAGCAACTCATCACCTTCCAAAAGACCCAGTTACAGACAGGTTCTGAAAGTCTGGCATGAACTCATTTGCAGTTCATGTTGGTGAAGCTTGGCTGTAGATATGAGAAACTGTTTGGTTTGCTCTGAAAGTTGTGAAGGCCTCTTCAGTAGGCCAACTCATCAAATTCTACTGACAAAATTTTGCTTGTGTTCTGGATTAGTAACAGGGGAAGGCTTGACTCCAGCTTCTAAGGATCTGGAAAACTTTTGGTTTTCCTCTAATGTTTATCTTCTTCTATTGTGGCAGTAAATCAAGTACCCTGGGCAGAAATCAGCAGTACGCTCAACAACAGGTGCTAATGAGAGCTCTAAAAAGATTGTGACTTATTATTGAGATGATTCACAACAGCATATTCACACTTAGCTTGTAAGCATTTTGAGATGTACACCATCTGTTCCTGCAGGCCTTGTCCACACTTGAGAAATTAAGTGTCATAATAACAGTTTTAACAATAATAGATGATTAAATGGGCTAAGCTAGACCTTTCAACAGTGTCAGTCAAAACAATAAAGCCCCGAAGAAAAAGCAACTTTCAGCCCTCTTCATGCCTTAAAGATTTCGGATTGCTGCTCACAGTGGTCCTCAGAATAATAATCCTGCCTGTCACCATATTTGTTCCACTAGTTTTAGATCTCTGACAAAGTGGTCATCTTAGGCACAAGCCTAAGAGTGTTCTAAAAATTTAGCCAAGCAAGTTGAGTTATTTTCATTTTCCAAACCCCTCTGTCTCTTTCACAATTCCAGATCATGAGGCTTTAGAGCTGCAAAGAAACTGCAGGTTTCAGTTGGTCATGGTGAAAGTACCATACTATCCACTAGAGTCCAGTTTCATTAAGTTTTATGACATCATACAAGAGTCACCAATTGTTGTTGTGTGGGTCTTCTAGAAACATTTATCTCCACCAACAGATCTTGACAGTTGTAGAATTAAAATTTTAATTGTACTGACATTTCCTAGGCAACTGTACTTTGGCAGCCCTTGAGTGCAAACAAAAGACCCAAACCTAAAGCAAACAAAAAAAGAAATTTGCATTTAGATGGTGAAATTATTTTTTTGTTTTGTTTTGTTTTGTTTTGAAGAGAGTAACAAGCAGGAAACCATGATAACTTCCAATTTTTGAGATAACACCTGCTTGGAATTATGCCAGCCCTGATCAAATTAGGGGTCTGCCTCTTATTTAAATACATTCTCCTATCCTAGGCACAATATGTTCCTTTTTTTTTAAATTTTATTCTTTGCCTTTAGCATGTGGCGATAGAAACAAATCAAAT
Source organism: Larus michahellis (assembly GCF_964199755.1). Classification (NCBI taxonomy): domain Eukaryota; kingdom Metazoa; phylum Chordata; class Aves; order Charadriiformes; family Laridae; genus Larus; species Larus michahellis. The sequence goes on from NC_133898.1 coordinate 37,400,361, forward strand.
CAGCTCACTTTGTGCCAATCCAAAGAATGAATTGCTTTCAGTAATACACCCACACTTCCACACTTTAAAAAAAGTAAACTGTTGGCCCCATGACTTTTAAAGCTCTAAAACATTTATTTTGTTCATTAAGAAGCAGTCATCCCTATAAAGGTACTCAAACTGTACTCAAATTGTCAAAGAAAAAACACACTTAGTTGCTAAATGATGCATCTGTAAGTGAAATGATTAAATAGACTGATGGTTAAATGCTTCAAAGCTGGCTGTCCCCGGAGGTATAGCTGTTGTATAGATTTTGAGAGTCAGGGTAGAATGAACTGGAAACTCCTACCCACTCTGTAATCACACCTTCACTTGCAGTATAGACATAGTTTCATATTCATACCTGACAAGATTCTTGGGATCTACAATCCAAACGCAACAGAAAGGCATTAGGTACAACAGAAAAGAGCTGATAAAGATTCCCCATATTGGCAAATTCCAGTAGCGAACATGAGTGATGGTCTGAGATGGGGCAGTTAGCAAAACTGGGAAGGGGTCAGAAATTCAAATTCTGTGATTTCCACCCACAGACTACTCTAGCTGATCCCTAAACTGGAAATTAGTTTCCTCAAATTATAATTTCCCTTCCTTCAGTAGTTCAGGATTAAGGAAATGTAAAATGTAAGAGAACCACCACAACCTCCCTCCACCCAATTGCGCCAAAGAGTGAGTTAGGGTCAGCCTAGCTCAGGCTGTGCTTGGACCGAGTATGGTAATCTTCAGCAATCAGTATGTGTGACGCTGATACTTGAATAAAAGGGAGCAAAGTGCCAAAGGAGAGTTTCTGGGTAAATCTCAGACCATAGTCAATAGAGGCTGCATCTGAAACAACTTTCTCCGTTTCACTGGGTGCTTCTGCACAAACTTCAGTCCTGTGATGAGTTCTGCCTTTTGCAAACAGATAGTAAAAGATTATTACAGTAGATGGCTAAAAAGATTGTAATTTATTTTTTTTAACTGTACTAAAAGGAGAAGAGATGAAAAGTGTTCGTAGCACGAAGATAATTTTTTATAGCAACTACTTAATCCTGCAGTTTATTTCGATTTCCTCCACTTACTTACCCTAAAAATAAACCCTGCATTTTCTCTGAAAATTGTATTCTTGGCATTGCTTATTCTCTTTCCACTCTGCTCTTACCTCAGCTCTAACTTTGACTCAGGTCAAATATAATACTTAGCACTTAGAAAGTGATTTCTGTTTGATGGCTCAGTTTGCTTTGCAAACGTTAAGAAACTTACTCCATGCTATTTCCAAAAGTCAGGTACTATTTGAGGAGTTAAGGAAGTTAGTGACAGAGCCTGGAAGAGAATACTGCTGTCCTCACTTCCGGGACCCTTTTTTTTTTTTTTTTTTTTAAGGGTAGAAGATATATTGTGCTATACAGGAACAAAACTGAGCTAAATCACGTTTCATGCTGTTCTTGTAACTGAAGTGAAACTGCATACCAGTGCTAATCAGAAAGAGTTCAATAGTATTTCACTGCCAAAATGCTGTCTTGTCTGTTCTAGAATGCTTTGATTTTGATTTAATTCTTTCTATGGAAAGAATTTTGAAGTGATTTGATGTCAAAATGTGGTATTTAATTTTCATTTTCTCATTTGGTTCTCTTCTGTCTCATTTTTTATTTTTGTACAAAAGATGATGTGTTTCAAATAGATGTTACCTCAGAAATATAAATTATTAAGATTTAGTCATTAAACAGCTGCTTTTAATACAGACCTTTTGACATTTCAGAATTAATTTGTTTTGAATTTTCTTCTAAATTTTATCACTTCAAAATTCAAAATTTATGCAAGTCAGGGAAACATCACTGCAAAATTGGAATTTCCTCTGAAATACAAATTCTATTTTTGTGAAGACTATGTGCTCATTTAATTTTAGGAGAGTCTTGTAGTCAGGTCCAATAACAAGCTTCTACATTTTTTGCCTACCAGCATTCTAAACATGTTGTTTACAACCATGCACGCACTGTCACCAATCCAGTCAGAGTCTCTCCTCTACAGTCTGAATAGCCTTTATGACATCCCCAACACAAAAGGAATAGATACAAGACAGGAAAAGGTTGAAGACAAAATGGAAGGTGTACATTTCTTATCTTCTAAGTTAATGAAACAACTGACTTGTCTTCTACAGACCAAATAAGGATTTCCCATTAGTATGTACTGGATGATATATGATCCTATACAGACAGCCCCTACAAAATGTAATGCACGTGCAAGTATCATTTTTCCATAGGCATACACTAAAACTCTGTAAGCTGCTATCAAGAAAAACTTCCTTTCGATGTATTTTTGAGACTTCCAGTAGAGTTGCTTCCAAAACATGGATATAAACTTCATTAATATTAATTCTATTCAACAAATATTTGTATAGTTGTTACCTGACAGTGTTTGGTTTTATAGAGATTTTCCAAATGCACATGATTTTAACAAAGTTAAAGTATATGCAATGAGCTAAGCTACTACAGGTCTAACCCTTGTTTACAGGTGCTAAAAAAACATTGAAATGGGGTCCCGTTTCAAAAAAGTGTTCAGTCTCCACTACTCTTCCTACCTTAGGTGGGAGTTATGTTGTTCCATTCTCTTACAATTCCTACAAAACTGAAATCTTGAGTACTGTGTCGAAGACTGTGTCAAAATAACAGTGATTAAAAAGGAGGGGAGATCACTTCAATTTCATATTGGAATATAACTGGTTGGTTGGTACAAACGGCACATAGCACGTTTGCTCATTCAAAAATCAGAAAATGAACACCAGAGCACACTGACTGGCTTGAGAATGTGACTAGTAAATATGGAAATAAACAGGGTTGTCAACCACTTGAAACATTTCTGGAAGCAAGTGGGTCAGACAGCACCAAAACATATGGGATCAGTCTTAAGCATGAGATATTTATAATCAAGTAAGAGATGAGCTTCACAGTACCTCCCATGTTCATCAGGGATCACAGTGTGACTGGAACTGAAACACTGCTTCTTAACACTTGGATAATATACAGTGCATGAAAATACAGCAGGTACAGATATGTGTGGGGAGACCGAATGCAAACCTAAATGGTGTGATATTTTTCCAAAGTGCTGAATACTCACAGATGTCCTGAGAGTCAATGATGTTGAAAAACTTGGATCAGATAATGAAGGCAGAGGAGTGGATGCCAGTTCTCTAAAAATTTCTCTGATACTTCTGCTGATATATTTGGAATAGAAAAAATACACAGAAGGTGCTCCCTTGCAGATACCTAAAAAGATTTACACATGAGAGTATGTCAGAGATTTTCTGCCTAAGTCCACTTTTTCTACAGCCATCCTTCCTATGTTTTTTGTTTGGTTGTGTTTTTTTTTACATCAACAGCTTTAAAAACAGAATAGCCTTTTCTCATTTAAATTCTTATCCAGTGTGGAGTTATTGCAAAACACATTTTTAAAGGTCATGGTTTATCAGATTAGCATCATGTGGATAGGGTCAGACATGAGGTATCCACAGAAGAAGCATCACTCAGGAAAGGTGAAGGTTTTCTTTTTAATCCTGACCCTGACATGTCATATTAATCCCAGCTAGAGACCAACTAATGCTCAGGGAGGGAGGAGCAGAAGCCACAAAAGTGTACAGACTTGACAGAACCTATGGCTCGATATAAGGCTCATTTTAGTGCTGAAACACTGCTTTTTCTAAGTAAAGCAAAGCCTAAAAAAGAAAAGTGAGGAGGGATGGGAGGAAAATAAACAATGTTTACTTGCAGCTAGAAGACCACAAACGGGATTTGTATTCAGGCAGTAAAAAGGAATATAAGAAATCCTAAACAATAAATAAGAAAAGAAATGTGCCTATTTCCTTATTTTTGTTGTCCTGTTGTCCTGTGACACAGCAATCAGCATATCCACTGAGCTCTGCACCCTACAGGATGATTGGTAGCTTGTATGCCAATTTGGAATTTGAGAGCTTATACTGTCAGTATAAATCCCTGTGCAAATGGCCAATGCTGCTCATAATGCCCTTTAATATCTGGTAGTTTTTGTGCAGATGTTGGGGTAGTGATATAAATACCTTTTGGGTGCCCTCACTTTGAGAGCAATAAAGCACGGAACGATAGCACACATTACCTGCAGGCTTGCTCAAGGCCTTTGTGAGCAGATCACAAACACAGCCTGGAAGAAATGGTGCTTCTCTTTGCAGAAGATAATACTATTGATGAAGATAAACCTCTGGTTTGTTTTTGCCTCTGGAGCTCTTCTGTACTCCCAAAAGACTATTCCTTGGCCTGCTGACGCTGTTAATAGTGTTCTCATATAATTAACAGAGGAAGATTACCTAAAGACAAAAAATGGCATTCCAATTCAAGACAATTTTTTAAGACTTTGCTTCTTTCTCTATGGGATCTTTATAATGGCTTTCTCAGAGGCAATCTTAATCTGAAGAATGGTATGAATGCTTTGAGAGATATCCAGATAATTTCAGCCTCCAAGAGAAAAACTCCTTGGTATCAACACAGCGTGAATAAAAAGTCTGGGGAAGAGGGAGAGCCCCATTAGAAGAGTTTGATTTTAATAAGAGGATGATGAAGTTAATTAAAGCTCAGTGCCCATGAGCAAAGAGAAGAAGAGAGCACTTTGGGGTTTTTCCTTTTGCTTTGCTCCAGCTGTTCCTATCTCAAAGCCAAATACATGAGCCAAAATGATACAAGCTGGCAGCTTTTTATAGCAAGGGGATCATCTGTTAAATGGTTAGGTTGGTTTTGTTTTGCTGTAGGAAGATGGGGAGTATAGTTTCAAAGTTTTCAGCAGGAATTTAGCCAAGCAGTTCTCATTGCTTTTTAAGCCTCTCTTTTCATTTTCCTGCCCATAAATTATACAATGAAATCCCTCTCCCTCAGAGCACCTCTTATGTCTGGATTTAGTCATCAGTTTCTCCTTTGCCTGTACCAACTTTAACCTTTCTAAGCATTTTATGAGTTCTGTGCTTTCATTAATAAGGTGATTATGCATAAAATAACCCCCCGTTTGTGTCCTAGAAAAGCAAATTAGCTAATAATTGGCCAGGTCCTTAAAGATGTTAAGATCCAAAATTCAATGGGAACATAATAAATCTTTCAGTATTTCATCTATTGTAAATAATTTCCAGGCCACTCACTTTCCAAAGATTCAGAGCAGGAGCCTCAAAGCACAGGGTTTAATTCTTGTCTAAAACCTAGACTAGCCAGACTAGTGAATTTGACTTAGGCCCAAACTCTCCCAAGCATCTTTAGTGACTGTGTGTCAGTTCTCAAACTTGGCTTGTTTCTGTCCCTTTAACTAAATGATACGACAAACAGGCTGGAAGTTTAAAATTACTCTATATTTAAGATCTGGTTCTCCAAAGTGCTGAGAATTTCTTGAAAAGAGCTGAAGACTTCCTTAAGAGAAAGACAATCGGTATATTTACTCTTATTCTGCATGCACTTGGCCCCATAAAATGATCTGCTGCTAAAAGAAATTCCTGACATCAGTAGATTTGCTGCTGTTTCACTTCAAAATATATAAGGTAATGATCTGTCTATGATCTGTCCTGCTGTCTCTTCTCTCCTAATGAATATTCCTCTCCATCTATGCTTTGTTTGACCAAGACAGTTCCATCATAAGTTGGAAATCACAGTCAGCACCTCACTTTCCCATGTTTGCCTTCCCTGCTGATTCACCTCATTCTCATGCACTCAAATCTGAGGTGTTTCAAGTACTAAAACACTAACCTATGGCTCCAACAACTGCTGGGAGAAACGCTTCCATTGGGCTGTACCTTCAAATACAAGCCATTCAACCAGCAGCTGTAAAACAAACAATTTTTTTTTGTTTACAGTGGCAACATGTCAGGATCTTCAGGGATTGCACAGTGAGGCACCTAGACTAAGAGTATTCCCCAAGTTAGTAACAGGAGAGAGGACAATCAAGAATTCCACTAAATTCTCTTCTTGGCAGTCCTCAGCTCCAATAGAAGTCAACAAAGTGGAGAATATATCTCAGACAGAAGCTGGCTGTAGGAATTTACAGGGATTCCAAAAGGATGGCAACCGAGAAAGGCAAATTCTTGTACACAACCTAGCTAGAAGATTGGTTTGCATTGCAACACAGAAAATCAAGCAGTTTCTCAATGCCTCTTTAAATATCAGAGTTGCTAATGTTTGAAAGCAATTAACGGTGATATTGTGTAGGAAACTAGGAGATAACGTTAACCCCCATAAACTGCACTGGTATCCATTAGGTTTCTGGGAGAGGAATGATTAGTCAGCATGGGTGAGATGGGAAAAAGACAGACTGTGTACTAAGTTCTCAAAACATTTGGAGCTCTAAAGAAAACTACGGAAAGCAGAAAAAGTACTTTGCAGTGCTGAAATTAAAAAAAAAAAAAAAAAACAAAAAAACCAAAAAACCCAAAAAAACCCAAAAGAAACAAACAAACAAACAAACTCAACCAAAAATCCAAAAATAAACAAACAACAAACTGGGCAGTATCCTGAGAGTGTTTAAACAAAAAGTTGTGAAAAAAGTCAACGTACTGGAAGACAAGGGTATAAATAAGGAAGGCAGTGTTCTTTCCACACAATCTTCACTCTCAGTCTTTAGATAAAACTCCTAGTTATCCTGTGTTTTTGTTTCCACTTCTGTAAAACATGTAGAGATGGATTCTGAAAGGCTTCATCTCTAAGAGTTAATAAAGAGTCTGAATAATAAGACATAATGCCAGCAAAAATGCAACATCTCACCGAAAGCAGACTCAACTTTCAGCCAAGCCTCCAATTCACCTCACAAATTGAAAATAACTAAAATTTGTGTTAATTTTCTCTCATTCAGGACATTGCTGAAAACACAACCCATTCTGAAAAAGGAAAGCAGGGAGCTTCTGGATGCTTCTTAGGGTACTTTTTTTTTTGGATGGTGAATGAAAGTTTGAGGCTTTAAGCGTCATGCAAGAAGAAATCCTATTGTCAGGAACTCCTTGGTCTCCACATAAATATTTACATATATTACTAAGTCTATCCCCTTGCTGATTTTACACCAATTTTCAACCTTTTCATCTACCTTGAAGTACTGAAAAGCATTCCAGGCAGTTATAAATAACTCCCTCCATCAGATTCTCAGATCATACATCATCAGGACCATAGAGTCATGCCAACATTGGATTTAGCTGGTAATCCCTGCCTCAAAGAACACACAGAGTCATTTCCATGATACAGCAAAAGACTGATCAAGGAGATCAAGACAGAGAAAGTCAGATGAGAGTATAAATAACTGGATTATAAATAAGTCGATTGGTTTGCCTCATTTTTCTGTCACAATTATTAATGATTCTTTAATCCTAACATTATGACAATGGAGAGAATTTCACTCCTTATCAATCTAATGTGCTATATAGCTGATAATTCTATTTGAGAACTGGTAAGCCAAAAGCAGGGAAGTAGCACCTGCTGGCATAGCTTGCCATTCTGTGTTACCTGTTCTTATTTTGAGAGCTGTATTAGTGAAATTGCAAGCCTCCTTTTTCCCGTATCCTCAGATTTGTATAATTTTCTATCATAGTTCCCAATGTGTAGGGCTGCAACATCAAATGGTGCTGTAATCCCAAAACTGACACTCATTTTTTGCAAGGTTGCCCTTGACCTATAATACGTAAGATACATTCAGTTTACTTGAAGGAAGAAGGAGAGACAGTTCTATTGCTATAGAGGACTGTATTTACAGAATTTTAGCCACGGATCTTCCAAATCACTCTCTGTTTCTATACAGAATATAAAATCTCAAACAAAAAACTGTCAGAATGCAGGTTATCATCTCATTGGTTACCAAGAAAACAAAGCAAGATCAACACTGCAATTAGCAAGTTATATTTATACAGGTTATCATTATTCTGAGCACAGCAAATGAGGAAGCAGGTACAGCCCTGCTTTGTTCCATGGATTTCTTCCCTACGTGTAGCTGAAGCAGCTAATGACACTCTCTGCAGACTGATGGCATCACTAGCGCTTTTGAAAGTCTTCAAGTAAACAGTACTCAAAGGTAATAAAAGAGGCAAGTAGTCTGTGTGATGAGGGAGCAGTGTTATCAACCTGAAAGCCTTCATGTTCCAGAGATGTAGTGCTATACGCCAAGTAGTTAAAACACTGACCAAGGAAACAGAGTAGGGCACAAGGACCCGGAGCCCATTATAAGGATTCAGAGTAGGGTACTTGCTTGTTCTGTGACATTGTGCTTCCCACCCTTTACTTGTCATTATCGCTTTTGGGATAAGCATTGTCTTTCACTATCTATCTGTTCGCACCAGAGAGCACCAAGCACAATGGTGTTCCTCTTTCACATGTGGCCTCTTAACACCAATATCACTCCTTACAAGGAGTAAGAAGCTTCAACTCTTCTTGTAGGTCCTGCATCCAAATCAGAAATATATCAGCAAAAGTTATAAGAAAAGCCTGCCCTGACATTGCTCACAAAGTATGTTTCCTGAGGAAAGAAATAAAGATGTCACTTGAGCGTCTTTCATCAACGCCAAATTCGCTTGCACTGAATTCATAACTTACAGCGTATTGTCTCAAGACAGTGTGAATGATGAGATGGAGATTTTAGATATAAATGGAAGCCTAGTGATTATTTTTATTCTCAGAAAATGTAATAATCATCTCTTTCAAAGACAAAGTGAAATGACTGACCATTCATTGAAAGCAGTGTAATTGATCCATGTAATGGAAGATGTAGTGGGGGGAAGACTTCAACACTGATGAAAGAAGGAAAAGCCTAAGCCACAAACATGAAACCAGCAGAAGAAACACAAGGTCAGAACATTACGCGCATTACTCTGATGAGACTCGCAACTCAACCCATAAATTTAAAAGGTGGTGCACACCAATTATTTCAATTTTATAATGCTTTTGAAAGGAAACAGCTAAGAACTGATAAACTGATAGAGGTGTAAACTCCATCCACTGCTGGACACTGAAGCATGTAATCAATGTTTTACTAATATTCCCACCCCTACCTGAACTCAGTTTGACTTTTCACAGTAAAATCAATGGAACACTTCTAACCTCTAATACTGACTCTCTTCCTGGACTGAAATATTTGGAGATATAATTATGGTTGGAATTTCACTTTTCAAATTACAGTTTCTCCTTTAAGGACTAGAAGGTTTTAAGCTTGTAGTAGTGTCCAAAGACAAGGGCAGGACAAAACCACATAACAGAATGCTTTACCTGGAACCTGGGCTGTCTATGAGTGTTGTCCCATAATCTTGACTTATAACAATATTATAAAATCCACCAAAATCTTTGGAGTTTAATTAGACTCACATCTGTCTTGCCGTATGTGAAGAGCCTTTCTGGTTAATACTGTTCAATGAAAGACAGATATTCCTTCTCCTCATTTCTCTGCATTAAGGGGAATGTTGGTTTGAGGGGTTTTTTAATACTTTGACTAAATATTTTGGAGCTTTGTACAAGTGATCCCAAACCCCTGAGTTAAAAAGCTCTAGAGACATCAGTGTGGAATGCACTGATTCAAGGCAATTTGCTTTCAAATAATTATTAACTCTGGACAAATAACAGGGATTGAAAGCTCTTTTTCATCTTTTCACCTCCCTTTCCCTCAGGGTATTGACTGGCTGCATCACTTTCCAGGTACCATCTCTTGTACTTGACTAAACTATTACCAAATCTCTTAATCCTTTGGATGCTTGAGCTGCTTCCCAAAGTTAGCACAACAGGCAAATCCCAGACTGGTTTTCCTGTTACACTACAATTTGCATTTCAGATCAAACTGTCAGCTGATCTCATGAGTTAATAAAAGGGTATAAAATGAATAGATTCTTTTCAACCATTTTGAAAATTACCATGGTGCTTGCCATGTGAAGGCAAAGCCTACAAGATCCTTCAAGACAAAGTTTATAATGTTGGGATGATTACATTTCATCGAAAAATTCTTCATGAAGGATGTCCTCTGACCACACAGGCTGGGAGACTTGCAGGAGTATCCTTGCTGTCTTCCTGCCCACACAAAGTATTTTTGTTCCCAAAAGGAAGGTGTGAAGACAGAGGCCCTGAATCTAGAAGCTGGGAAGTATTCCTGCATCCCACAGTTTAGATTTAAGCTGTCTTAGCCAATTTAATATATTATAGCAACCCCAGCAGTGAGTCACCAGCTAGTTTTGAAACAAAACTCTGACCAAGATTATATGGTTTGGAATAAGAAATAAAGGTCAGTGTTACTCCTGTTAATCACATTTACATTAGAGTGTATATGGCACCTACACAGGGTCACTGAGGTCATCAATGAGAGTCAGTGTCTAACGTGAGAGGCATAAAACCTCACTGCTTGACCTGAAGGAGCAACTCTATTGGATGCACTAATAGCAGGCTTTTATAATTCACTAGGCCAGCCTTTGGAAGCAAACAAAATCACATGCACTGAATCATAGAAACAAACAAGCAAGCTCTGCTGATGCATTTACACTAGGCACTGTCGCCTCACAGGTCTTGCTCTGAAGATTAAGATTTAATGCAGAATTAACCATGCCCACTCTAAGGGACAGAACTTGGATCTTTGTGTTTCCTTCAATATTTAGATGCTTTAGAAAATATTTGCTTTCCCTGGTCAGATAAGCAACCCACAGGAACTGTACATTCTGTCTTTCACAAGGTGGAATATATGAGGTTTTCAGAACTTACATGAAGAACAGCAGTAGGTGCTCTGCTCCTGCAGGATCCCTCAGCACTTTTCTCATCCCAGGACTAAATCTGTTCTTAATCAGAGGTCACTTTTTTTGGCAGAAGTAATGGATTGTTCCCACTTAACCCCTTCGCCAGAATGCAGAGTTCCCATGGAACATGTTGAGCCCATTTGCAGCAATGACAATGAAGCCACGGTAAACAGGTAATTCTTGATGAACATAGATGGGCCTCTGAAGATTTCTCTCCACAGAACTTCCGTGTTGGCCACTCCATCAATTAACCATAAAGAGTTAACATAGTGTCCTCTCTGAAGAAGTGAGAGAATGCAAAAGAGCTGTTACCCTCTTTCTTAAGATGTACATCTGCTCAACTCAATGTTCTTGGACGAATATGCTTTAATCTCTTGGTGTGTCGTACGGTCTTATTTCAGACTGAGCTATAACATCCTGGGCTATAACTTCTTTGTCCTCCACTGGCAGAAACCACTGCTTCAGCAATCAAACTCTTGTTTTCATTCCCATTGCACATATTTTGTGTCTGTAAAGTGAATACAAGGTAGAGATCAGACATTAATCCTGCAAATTAAGAGACTTGAATTCCATTCTCTGCTCTGCCACTAATTTACCTCACGCAAGTTATGCTTGTTCCTTAGCCACTCTTGTCATTACTCCCATAAAAGTCAGCTTCTGTGTCACAAAACTGACAGCAAGCCTGCCCAGCACTCTAAGACCACACAGACAGACTGTGAATAACTGGAAAAATGATACTTTGACTTCATTAAAAGTTGGTCTGAACTATTTAGCTCCCATCTTCTGCATCTGTGACCAAGGACAGATTTAAAATGACATAAACAGTTCTTCTATTTTCCAGTATCATTTAATTTATGACACATTAACATGTGCTTTACATGCATGGCCCTTCCTTAGAATGAATAATTCCATCAGCTTAATGACACAGGGAAGGGGAAGGTGTCCACAGGCATCCCACTGCTTGCTTTTTAACAGTCACACATACCTGATATTTTAGGAAGTCAACTGATTTCACATCCTTATTCTGGAAAAGATCTGTCTGTGTGTATTTATCACTGCCATAAGTTATGTGTTGCTTTTCAGTCCAAATCCTATTTATAAAAGCATGAAAAACAGAGACACACATAAAGAAAGATTAGGAGTTCACATTTTAAGTTATCTGAAGGTCTTATTACAACTGACAAAAAGCCAAGAAACTGACAACTAGGAGCTGACACTCCATGTATCATGTTGTGTCAGGTTTCATTTTGTGTGTGTGCATGTGTGTGTATGGGAGTGTGACTTTTCCTTTCTGGGCTTCTTTAATGCTAATTTTTAAAAGGGACTTGTATGCTGGAGCAAACTTGAGAGACAAGAACACGAACACAAACAGACAGTGTCCTTATAAACAACGAAGGCAACACCAGCAGGCACCGTTCGCTGTAATTATCTTGACATGGTGCTGTGCGCCTGTCTCCAAGGGCTACTTAACATGACCTTTTTAACCACAGTGCCAAAGGCTTTCTCTTGCACTTCCCTGCTCCATTGGTACGATGCCATTCTGCCTCCACTCCACCCCACCCCACTTTGGGTAACGTGGCTATATCAGAACAGACTGGTCACAGATCACAGGAGATAACAGAAGATTATTTGGCACATCATGAGACAGAGACAGCACAGAACAATCTTCATTACTTCCTGTGAAGATCCCCACCCAAAGGCCTCAGAATGCTTCACAAATGCTCATTAATTTAACATCAGAGGAGCCTCTAGTAACAAAGGGACTATTTTGTACAGGTACAAAGCACTGCCATGCTGGTATAGTTCCTCCCCCAATAGGAGGCTACGCTCCACAGGGAAGGTGGAGTTCCCACCGACAGGGAATACACCTGGCATTGCCTCCTCTGGCAAGAGCACTCCCTTTCTAAGAAGTGGGAGTGACTTACAGCTTCCAGAGCAAAGTCCCAGTGGCCCAGGGCTTACACACACCATTAATGCTAAAACAGCCCGCGAACAAGGAAGAAATTACTGTTTAAGAATACCTATACTGCCGAGGGTGATACAGCCTCCTAGCAATGACCCTCGTTTTTGTGTACCCAGGCACTTAACGTCAGGCTGCCTGGGTATCTGTGGATAGGAAGATTTAACTAAAGCATAGATTTGAGAGTGAATAAAGCAGAAGAGGACTGACAGACTTGAAGTGATTAAATGTCTCTGCTTATTCTTTCTTGTTCTTTTTCCAGTCTGCTGATCTTTTGCTGATATTGCCAAGTTTAGAATTGAAAGCAAGGTGGGACTTAACCGTTTCACAAGTGCTGTACAGCAAACAGCAGGCAAGGATTGATCTGCAAATTCAGCTTACCCTTTCCTTCTCCCTTTTCCTACAAATACATTGATTTTTAATGCCATTGTGTTTCACTATAAAGTAATTTAATTTGTTTTGTGTGGCCTCTTCTAGGATTCTTGCAGCCTTGCTTCTTTTTCACTTATCTGTCTTCACTTGAATAGCACAGATTTGAAACGTTATTCTCCAGATAATTTAGTTTGCATGCTTTTTTCTGCCCATATTTTAACCTGTAGATCCTTTTTTATTATATCTGAGCCCTGACTGGCATTTATAATATTTTCCAATGCACTTTCACATAGTAATTAAGATGTGAGGGATTTCTTTTCACTTTTTCTAGGCAGCACAGAAATGGCTCTGGAATTAGACATGATGAATGGTACACAGGAGTATGACCTCAGGAAGTTAAACGTGCCAGCCATAAAGATCCTGTTTTCAGATAATACTCCTTCTACATCTGTAAATACCTGCATCTTTCATTTTTCCAAAGACCAATATCCACTATACAAAGGACACTGTGATACTCTAAATGTGCTTAGGTTCATTCATGTCAGCATTCGTTACAAAGTCTTTAAAATCTTTTCATCCTCCTCACAGCTTTCATGAAGTCTGGCCCATGGTACCTGCACATGATCACTTTTTTGGATCCTGATTCCCAGAGACTATTTAAAGGCATGGCAATTAATTACCTTACAATCCATCTGATTGATAGACTTACTCATCCATTTGCTATGGGAAGCAAAAAAAAGTGCCTGAGTCCTTCCAGAGGACCTAGTAACTCTAGCTCTGGCTCTGATGATGTTATAGCAGAACTAGCAACATCCAGAGTAAGGTATGCAAATAATCTCTATGCAGGAGGGTAGAGTCAATTTAGCAGCTACTTGATGAATATGGAGCTTGGGTGTAAAGAAGGCATAAATGACTACCGTATAATTATCTTCAAACCAAAATACAAAACTAGCTTTTCAACATGGCTTTCCCCTGTTATCCAAAAAAAAAAAAATTCAAAAAAAGAACAATGCAAAAAAGACTTGCAGAATAAAATCTGCTCTTGACTAGAAAGAAAGTGATAAAAATATCTTTATGTGTACTTTTCGGGATTGCAAAAGGTAATTGAAAAACAAATTAATAGAACTTTCTAATAATTCAAACACTGAAGTAGCCGAGTGATTTCAGTATATGTATTTTCAACTCATTTTTCCTCTTTCTCTATTTGTGCAATATCCTTGAGGAAATCACTGTTTTCTTGAGTATGTTGTTCATTTAAAATTACTGCTCCATTATACGCCTTGCATGTATCCCATATTATGTTTTTGTTCTTGCACTGGGTGAATACCGGTCTTGGAATCGTATTTTACCTCCAAAAAAAGTTCATTAATGTTTATTTATTGATAAGGACTTGGGAAATGTTTTCTTCTCTGCTACCTATTTTTTAAGAAGAAAGCAAATCCAAACGGACTATCTGTTCAAATTAACTTAAAATGCTAATTTATTTTCCTGGAATTCACATTTTTTTCAGAGTTTTCAAAATTATTTTGGTGCACTAAAATGAGTAAGCAGTGCATTTTTAAGTATTTCACGGGTAAAACATCCATGTTAAATGATTTCACTAAAATCTGTGTTATTCAGTAATATTGAATGTTTTTTAGTCTAGCATACAGTGTATGGTGTAGTGCACCCTATACTTGAAGATGATTTCAAGTGATACCTATACAGGTTTGTGAAGATCCCTGAAATCACCTCATGTAGGTTACAAAAGCAGTCAGGGTGAACTATTGCTTCCTTATCTGCTATCTTTAATCAAGGAACAGAAATGTGATTGCAACAGAGGGTCTCATTTCTTTCCGTTCAATCCTTTTAGCATCTTCCTTGCTAAGTCTTGCTATTTCATCATGGTCAACACTGCATTTGTTCACTGGGTAAAGCTGGTCCGAGTGGTACATTAGATCAAGTGGCATCTCTATGCTGTGATCGAGCTGTGGCTGAGAATTCTCATTTGTGAA
Source organism: Larus michahellis (assembly GCF_964199755.1). Lineage (NCBI taxonomy): Eukaryota > Metazoa > Chordata > Aves > Charadriiformes > Laridae > Larus > Larus michahellis. Next base: position 37,415,440 of record NC_133898.1, read on the forward strand.
AATCTTTCAGATTTCTGAGTGTGTCCTTGTTCATACCTAAACTGAAAATGAAACCTTTTGTAAGTCATTGGTTGTTGTTTGTTTTCTTTTTAAACGGGGAAGTTGCACCAGTTCCTAGTCCCAAACACAAAGCTTCAGGTCTGATTCAAGAAGAGTTGTCAAAATGTCCAGAGATGGGTCACCTAGTAGCTAACACGCCCTGCTGAGGATTTGAGATCAATTACAGACCTTCTTCTCCCTGGATCAAAGCAGCATTAAATCTAGTTAACATTTGAAACTGGGTCCCTTGTATCTCACAAATATTTTTAACTGATAGATGCAGAGCAGGCACTTGGTTTTTAATAAGAATAATTTTACTGAAATCTATTCAGGAAATAGCAAAATATGAGGCCAACCAGACACTGCACTCAAGCAGAGCACCTATACATTATGGTATTGCATGGCTTCCGTTCCCTGAGTAAAGAAAGATAGATATATGGCATCTTGTACAAGACTCTGGAGAAGTCACACATTTGGGAGCTCTATAAAACACAGCCAAAATCTACTTGTCATTTTCAGAGTGATGGATCTGGATCATAACAGATGAGAATTCACTATTTTCAGAGGTCTTGTGTGAAGATATGAACATTTCTCTTTTTCTTGCTTGCTCTCTTTTTATCTCCTAAAAAGGGCAAAAAATCTTTGATGTTTGGCTTCAAAATGGAAATGAAACTTCAGAAATAGCTAAGAAAGGGAAGAGAACTTAGACAGTAGGTCACTCTATGGATCTTATTTTAGTGAAAACAAAAGCAGAGAGCTCGAAAAGGAACATGTTCACCCTTTTGTCACTAGTGTGATGTGTATTTTGGGGCTAGCAAAGAACACTGTCTTCTTCCAGAGATCAGTTTTGAGTCCTGGCATAAATCATCCAATTTACTTAAGGTTGAATTAATGATTGTTTGGTTTTGGGGTTTTTTGTCTTAAGTGAACAGCAATGTGAATATGTCAATCTTCATTTGGAAAGCAAAATTTCACTTTCTCACTGATTGCTTTAATACTTCTCCCTCTGCTGGCCCTTGCTTAGTTTTCAGCAGTATGTTCTCTTTTTATTCCATGTGCACCAGCCGTTGGAAGAGCTGCTTTCTGTCTGGGGAGAACTGTTAAAAGCATGAACTTCTCTGCACAGCTGCATGGTCAGAGGTGCAAGATGGTTCATAAATTCCCAAAGCAGACACACGTAGGCTATTGCTTTAGTATAAAGTCCTGTAAAAAATAGTATGTGGCAGAACAGCCACAGGGAGGCAGAAATAGTACCCAGAGGATCTTCAGCGTAACAAGTTTAAGTAAAAAAGGTCATGACAATTCAAGCAAGATGTATAAACCTCTCTTACAAAGTAACAAGCTAGGCTTTTGAGTCTCCTGGGGTTTCATGATGATTTGACTGGTAATGGTCAGAAATGTTTAAAAAAAATCAACTTCTGTCAGAAAAAATGCCATTCCATTCAAAGTGGAATGTTTTGCAGAAATGTGCCAATTTGAATAAGTCTGCTAACAAAACTCACCAGTTCTCTGCCTCTTCTCTTCTTCACTCATCCACCCAGCTTCTCAGATGCTCCCTGAAGGACTGCCACACAGCTCAGATCTCCAGGGCTTTTAAATTTCCAGGATATCTGCCTTCCAAAATTGCTGCCCACCTTTTATGCTCAGGAAACTTGTTTTCATCAGCAGTTAGAAGAATTTATTGGACAAGGTTTCCAGTCCTGCTGACACAGTTTTCAGACCCTGAGTCTGGGATGGGCTCCTGGTCACCCTGCAAGCCACCATCCAGAATGAAGTGCAAGGAACCCAGTGTTTTCATTGCTCAACCTGGCTACTGGCCAAAGGCTAGTCACCTCACATGGCCCTGGCTATGTGACCAGTGCAGCTTAGGGAGCCAATTACCCTGAAAGTAGAGCAGTCGTCTGTCCCTGTAACTTTATGTTGGAGCACTATGAAATTGGCCAGAAATAGCCCCAGTTTGAGTCAGTAGGTTTCAAGAATTTGGAGAAGTAGATTTTATTTTAGGAATATCAATATGCAGCATTTCTGAAACAAAATAGTTCAGAATTTGATTTTAACAAACATCTTTAAATTTTGGTTTCTCTTTCTGAAGATGAAAATGTTTCAGATAATGCAAAATTTATGAAGAATGGGAATGCAGTTTTCTGACCTACTACAGTCTTTTCTATAAGGATAGCTCATATAGAAAAAATGAGTACTTTACCGCATTATTGCTACCTCCCAGCCCACTGCCAGTTGCTAAGGGAATGAAAACTCCTATCAGCCTTAAAGACAATGAATGAATGAATGCAAATAAATACTCCTAGTACAAACAGTGAGACTGTCCTAGGCCAGTCCTCCGCCATTGACCACGCAAGATGAAGACGTGACTTGCCTCCAGTCCCAGAGAAATACAGTGGTGGTAACAGACAGGAATTTCACGAAGGGAAAAGTGGTAGCTTTTACTCATGAAATCTGTTATCCACTTGAACAAGCCTCGTGCAGTAGAAGTTGAAAGTGTACACAAAACATGATCTTCAACCCTGCCACAGATCACTCACCCTTCTTAAAACTGCATCCATGCTTCACAGTAGCCCCTGCATCATACATATTGCCAAGTTTGTGTTTCCAATGAGTAAGCAAGACCAACAGCTATCAAGTGTTCACAGGAAGTTACTTAGAATGATTTGGAAAGTGTCTGGACTAGACTAAACACCCGGAGAGTTTCTACTTTCATTTCTGACTATATTGCCTTATTTCACGCTACTTTTATAAATGCTAACCCTGAGGAAAAGGCATACTGATTCTACAACAATGCATATATATCACCACTGAATCCCCTTTCTTCCCTCACCAATAATCAGTCCCCAAAGTCTCTGAATCATTCACTATGTCTGAAATTCAAATTTAGGTTTCAGGACATGGAACAGAGAGTGAGCCATTTATAAGTACTGAGGGAACACAGTGCAGGTATTGATTATCTATTACAGTTCTGCAACATTCTGATGGATTCAAATCAAGGACAGAGAAATGGGCTTGGCTGAAATAAGATTTCTCGCTTTTCCCTTTTATCTTTTTCCTAGCTAGCAAAGCTTTGCTCCCCAAATAACTTTGCATTAGCTGCTTTCCTCACAGCCTTTCATTGTGCTCGGCTTCAGCACAGCCTTGATATTTTCAGGTTTAATTTGCAAAAATACATGCCAGGAAGAACTACATTAGGCTAAAGATGAGTAGAAAACCCAGATGAAAAGAATCTGTCAAAAAATTCTTAAAATGTCAATGACATTTTTGTCAACATTGTGAATTGCTGTCTCCAGAAAATGATTATTTCTTTACAGAAGACATGATTTTTTTTGACCAGATAAACTTCTGACATTTGGAGTAGCTATATTTAAGTACACCGTCTATGCTGTATTTGATTAGAGGTTCTCTCTATCCCTGGAACACCTTCAGACCTAGAGTGTGGCTCTGAATGCCACAGCTTGAACCTCTCTCCGCTCACCTGAAACACTGACATTCTTCTCACCATCATTATACACCATTTTGTAACTGATAGGCAACAGTTTAATTTCAAAGCACATTATTATTTGAAACATGGAGCCTTCCCAATTTTGTCACTTGTGAGAGATGCCAAAGGATATTACAACAGTTACTCATTGATAACTATTATTCAAATGTTCAACAACAACCAAGCCCATTACAGCAATGTGTGGGAACACAGTCTCTGCCTAGATGTACGGTGCATATAAGAAAGGCAAACTGAACCAGAAACTTTGGTTGTGAATTCCCTACATAAAACATCTGTGAAATAAACCAAGCAGCTCCTTCCCACAAGCAGAATACAAATATTTCACCAGCATTTTTGGGAGTTTTTTAGGTAAATTTTATATTGCCACAGAGCAGTAAACATGATGATGGTGATATACATATTATACATATGGTCTTTATGCTAGAAGTTTCATTATTTATTAATTTCTCATATGGTCATACAGCAGAACACCATATAATTTCTTCTTCTACCTTGCCACTAAAGGTGAAGGTGCCCTAATGGAATTGACTTGTTCAGTCAGCTGGCAAAATGTTAATTAGTTTTCATAAAAGATTAATCCATTGAATTCTAAGTGAGCGAATTTATTCCGGGGTGCTGAAGAAACTCACTATGATATGCTTTGAATTAGCAAGCCATGTCTTTGGAAAACTCCACAAAGTAATATTGTGATTTCCTGGGCATACTGTTGCACATGTCTTCTGGTAGTTAAGAGGTTAAAACACAAGGAAGTATCACAGGGAGAAAAGGTTGAGATGCTACTGTTTGTGAGCAATTTGAGCAGAATCCACATTTGTACAACTAATCATCATCAAAATCGAATCCAACAGTTTTGCTGAACTCCTAGTCTCTGTCATGGTGTTGTTTCTGCTGACCACAGCTTAAAAGAAATTAAAAACAATCTGACTTAGAGGAAGGGGCTACAAAGATGAAACAAATACAGAAAAGGGAAAAAAAAAGTTAATAGCAATTAATAAAACTCAGATATTAGCAATTACAGAAAATTGATAGCGGGAGGAAAAGGATATCAAGGGAATAATCTGTAGCCTGAGAAATTTAGCAGATAAGAAAGAACTTTTAACAACAAAAAGAACATGAATATGGTCCTGGCTTATTCCTACCCAGAGAAAATAAAACCATTGATAAAAAGGTGCAAAGGACATATGCACTCAGCAAATACTTCTGTTCTCTGCTTGGAAAAAAACAGGTAATGTATTCTCAGCACCTGATGGTCTTTCAACACCTTCCTTTCTGCCAGCAATGCAAGAGGATGTAGAGAGCTACTACTACTAAATATATTTAAATCAGCAGACCTATATAGTTAATATGCACAGGTTTTGAAAACTAAGTTCTCTTTGACATAAAGGTTGATTTTCAATTAATCTAGGAAAACCAGCAGACTTCCAGAGGACACTTAAACAAAACGACCTCAGTCGTCAGTCTGGCACTGATCACGAACACAGCCTGATAGAAGACTGATACAGGTCTAGATTATTAAAACAGAATTAAAGGAGGGAAATATAATTAACTCCAAGAAATATGGCCTTATAAAAAGCAGATTCTGTCAAGATAACATCAGAACTTACTTTGAAAAAAATTAAAAGCTCGTAAATACAATAGATAAGATGTATTCCAATTTGATTTCAAAAGGTATGGTATGACATTCAAGTTTTAAAATCAAATTACTACTATATAAAATCAATAAGACATATATTACAGGAATTAAGAATTGGCTAATTGGCAAGCTTCAAAAGGTACTTGTGAATTACATTTCTGTAAAAGACCAGCAATTGGGTGTCATCCAGTCAGGACTCACTCTTTTTCCTGTTACCTGCCTGATGTACTTGCAGACTCTGAAAATCTTATGATTATGGAGATGGGTGTAAACTGGGAGAAGAACCATTTTATATGTACCCTATTTATTATAAGTATTCCTTAAACATTTTTTGCTGGCCACTGCTGGAGATGAGGCATGTTCCAATGTAGTAATTTCTTTTTTTAACTGGTGTCTCAGAAGTACACACAAAATTATTAATCTTCACCTTTTCAGACAACTCAAATATTAGGGAAGTGAAATGAAAGTGAATAAAATGGCTAATTAGATCATTGTACATATAAACAACAGTAGAGTAGTTGCATTGCCTCTATGCTAAGCAGCCTTATAGCACTGCCTGTAAGACCATGTTCAGCTCTGCAGTCTCTAAGGATGTTGGATATGGAAGAATTGGAGAAAGCTTAGGGAGTTTTCCTCCTAAAAGAGGTTCCAAGAGCTCATCAAAAAAAAGGTTTACTGCATAGCAGTCTGTAAGTATCTTCTTACATCAGAAAAATGGACTACAGGCTAAGAGGGACTATATAATTCAAAAGTGTATTTTAAACAGTAGGCTATCTAAATAGAGGTTAAATATTATTGGGGCTGTTGTAGAGTCCCCACCTCTGGCATTTTTTGAATTAATATCATATAAATTATGCTTGTTTTCTTAAACTTTGTGTCATAATTCCACAAGACATTATAGAAAACTGAGAGAAGTTTAAGAAAGAAATGTTAGAAAAGGCTTATGAAATATTTAAGCTTAAGAAATTCTCCCTATTTCCACAGGGGGTTACATGAATACTGATGATCAAAAAGGGAGTTAAACTTTCAAAACATGTGGCAAATAAACAATTAACTCCAGAAATATTCAAGGCCTATTACAGGCAGAAGATCAGGTGAGATAATCATAATGTCCTTTCAGTTCTATTATCTATTAATTAGACCTATGTAAGTGGGGATTTGATTGCTCCGAGGCACTGAGCTGGAAGCTTAATTTACCTGGTCTGCATGGACTTATTGTACCAGACGTAGACAAAATTGAACTTAAAAATTTAAATATATGTTAGTGACCCAGAAGGCAGGTTGACAAAGGTCAGGGAATTAATAAGACAGATATGATACACACACTTTTGCAGGTAGGAATCAGGATTTATGCCAACTGATGATCTGCTTCTCGGTTTCAAGCCTGCATGGGCCAATACCTTCCGTTGTCATAAATATGGTAGAGGCTGTAACATAATTAAGAATGGCTTCTGCAAGTTTATAGTGCTCTCTAATGTTTATCTAAGTCTTTTTGACCACGTTTTAGCCCCTGTCTGGCTGGAGAAAGTAGTGATGTTCTTTGAAATGGTTATGTTCATTATAAGATCATCAGTTTCTCAGCAATGGCTCAAATATGTGTGGTGGCACTGGGAATACATATTTTGTCTAATCATTCAGTAAGAAGGAAAGAAACAACGGATAGGGTTTTTTTTCTGGAGGATGAAGAACACAGAGAGCAAGAATTTATTTTATTAATTCAACATTTTTTTTTCTGTTTCTTAAATAACTAGTTAGCATTATATTACTATGACTATTATTTATATTACTATTTATTACCATCTAATCTGCAAGAGCTATTTAGTTCTCTGTTCTTCATGCTGTAGCAAGCAATGGGTCCCACTACTCCTTTAATCTAAGATTATTTTAGTAAAACAAGCAAGGGGGAGAAAATGCTCAGTGTCCCATTATCTTGGCCATCTGTGTGTTTTCCTCATGGCATCTCTCCAAATGCTTTTAAAAAATGCTAGGTAAAGTGTTAATGGCTAATGAAAATACACAATAGACCCTGGTCCCCTACACTTTATCTTCTCCTTGACCTTCTCTTTTTCTCCTTTTCCAAAAAATGAAACACAGAATAATTTACGTGATGCCATGTGACCATTCACACTGCTAAATCTGCTCAAGACTGAAAGCAACCAAAAATAAAATCCTAATGTCTGTTTTTCCTACCAAAACCCATGTTTGTCTTGCTTACAGATTGACACAAACCTACAGGTAATGCCTCCTGTTCCATGGTGGTGAGATGAGCAAGGATGACCAGGTGGAGAGTGCCTGGAGGGCAGGAGCCTGGCTGGGCTTATAAGGATTCTTGCATTGCAGCAGGAATCCGATCTACAAAGAAAATGTCTTTCAATATTCCCATTTCTGGAAAAAGGGGAGCAAAGGAGACTTTAGATTTGCTCCTTTTTAGCATTTCCTATTAGGCCTCACCTCCTCCCTGAGCTCTTTACACAAGCTGGAAGAATAGGATGAGCCCCCACTCCTCTCCAGCAGATCCCTCCAGATTTCAATTTGTCCTTAGGGTGCAAAGGCAAGCTGCAAGCCACCTCCTTTTCCTCTGGAAGCAGAGTAACTGGTTGTATCATTCCTGTCTCAGATCCATCTGTTGAATAGTAAAGTAAAGTAAGGCAGTATCTACCCCAGGTGCAGTGCCTCGTTCTGAACAGAGACCTAACTTCTAACATTCACTTGTACATACACCTGCTGTAAAGGCACATGGTACTTCACAGGTGTAGAAAACCCCTCTGAAAGGATCTGGCCAGACGCAAGACAAACTGCAGTACAAATCACTTCCAACACTAGAGCAGCTGTTAACACACACTAGCCATCAGTATCTGCACTAATAGAATTATAATAAAGGAATACTGATGCAGAGCAATCCGCCCTGGATGTGAACAGACCTGGCTATGCCTGTCGGAGATGAGTGCTAAACCTCTGGCTAGCATGATACCCGCTTCCAAAGAGATGGTTTCAAATGGCACTTTCTTTCCCCCATTATCTTTCTCAGTATGTTTATTCACTTACTTTTGAAGTCTGTGGAGAGTTTTGCCCCCAGCTCATGGAGGTCCTTGCCTGGATGATCCTTGGGAGCAAGAACCTCATCTTCCTGTCTTCCTATAAAAGATCATGCACATGGGGTTACCCAGAGAAGTAATAAATCAGAATTCAGTTAAAATGGTTTTCACTAGCATCATAGACTCTGATGTTTTCCAAATGTAAGGCTTTGCACTTGTAGGCTTATTTTTAGAAACAAAGAATAGTAAACACAGTATCTTTTTAGTACGGGTGGCCTTTTATAAATATTTGATCACTGCAAGCTTCTCCCTGAGCTGTTACTTCCTCTTTACCACATTTTATCTGAGTGAGGCTTCCCTCCACCACTGCCCCTCGCACAAAAATGAAATTTGCCATTGTACTTGAGTGAAATCATGTTTAGTTTTGTTGTGGTATTCTGCAATGATTTATCATTCTCTAGACAATTCTTGTTCTGCAACTATCCTAAAATCACATGAAAATAAAAAAGGGAAATGTTCCAATCATACAGGACAGATCAAGAAGGATTTAACCACATCTGAAACTATCAGTTTGTTGAAGGGAAACAGCATACTAGAGTGTGTAGAATTCAGCATATTTCTTGGTTTTAATTTTATTTTTGTATGTTTTGAAATCACTGATATATCTTAATTCAGTATTAAAAACCTATTTGGGGAATAGGAACAAAAAATTTTGGTTTGAGGTTAACATTACTCTATTAAAAAAAAAGAAGAAATACAAAATGTTTCCTGACAAGATTTACATTTCTCAAGCTTTCCAAATTGAAACAGAAAAGCACACAGTCCGCATTCTCCTCCAATAATCCTATGACTCTTTTTCCCTCTTGCACGTGGATTTATTATCATGTGGCATTGACTTTTATGGGATGGTAATGTTATTGCTTTGATTTAGATTCTTTCCAAATACCACAGTCTATTAAAAGCATCAGTTCATCAAAGTCCACAGTATTAATTTACCAGAAATATCCCCACAGGATTTTTAAAAATAATTTTATATTATGAAATCATGCTTCAAACTGAACTAACAGAAATCTAATTATAAATGGGAGCATAGCGCTAATTAAACCACCCACTCCAGCATTAAGGCCCACTTGAGGGTATTCACGCTGGTAAATTGCCAATTTAAGCTAAATTGCAGGATATAATATCCACGTATTGGCTAGCCCTACCTTTCAGCTCCTCTCTCTCCTTTGGCCTGCTCCACAATAATGAAGTGTAGAAGGCAAGAAATCCAACAATTTTTCAACCCTTGAAATATTTTTCCATGAATAACAATAGCTCCTGTAGTAGGCAAGGGTCAATCTAAAACACGAGAGTTCCCAAACCTGACTCTTCACATGGTTAAGAGAAACCTGACATGCTCTCTAACATGCCTGGCTTGTCCCAAATCATCTCATTTGCCCAAGCCATGCTGAAGGACTGAGGAAGGCAGCTGTGTGCTAATCCATGCTCAGAGCTTTACGATTTCCCAGCAGAGGAAATCATTTCATTAGGAAGGGGTCATCAATATGCAGTGACCCCAGCCACAGCACTGATATGGCACATCTAGCTTCTCTGCCTTGAGTCTTCACGATAGAGGATAGGCTCTCCAGCAGAACAGCCGTAACAAACCTCCGCTCAATCCTGTCTGATCTACAGGCTCTGATAGTACAAAAGGCAAGTGCCATCTGGACCAGGTAGCCTTGATCTTGTTTTCTGTTCTTTAGACTGAGGGTCACCTATGTGACAAGCAGCCCATGTATCATAAAGTCACCTATTCTGTTCTGGTACTTTTTTCAGAGAGAGAGAGATACATTAAAATGAATACTCAGAGCAGAGATAATTTGTTTCCCAGTAAGCCAATACTCTCCTGAGAGATACCAAGAAAGTGACATGAGTTACTCAAGGATTTGATTTCAGAGTAAGGATAGTGGCACATATCTTTTGCTCTGAGAGAAAGGTAACTAGATCACAGACGCCTTACCACTCTGATTAGACAGAGAGAAGGATGGATGGAGAAGTGTCATGGCAATCAGTCTTTACTAAGTAGTAATAACCTGGGGTCCAGGGCAAAATAAGGATAGAAGGAGATACCTTAACAGGTTATGTCTAGGACTATATCTGCATGATATCTCTTATCTTTCCAACAAAGCTTGATTTTCTGTTTATTACACTGAAGTGTTTGGCCTCTTAGATACCACCTGGGTGTTACCATCAAACACTAATGGGAATTTCACCACTTTAGTGGACAGATCCATAGTCAAGCTGGGACCTTTCTGACTGACTAGCAATGTTTCCTTCCAATCATGTATGTCTGGAGAGATCCCATGGGTAACTTTGAAAGACTTGTGTGATTTATCAGTAGAAAGCCAGACAGGACTATGATTTCATACAATAACTTACCACCTAAATGGTGTCAAGTTTGTTCACAATGTGGCTGACAAATCTCTGGAGATAGCCTAGGAAAGGAAGTAGCACTAGTACTTTGCAGATAAAAATGTCCAATACACAGAGAGTAGTGAAGCACTGCTTAGTGCATTGGGGCTCTAACCCAGCAAGAAGAAGGCTGTGTGACCGATTACTTGCAGCCATTAAAACACCGAACTATTGACCAGAGCAAACATATTTCCCCAACAGGAAAAATAATCCTATATGGGAAAAGAAAATTTCTTCTATATATAACATTATTTTTGTATTTTCTGTTAGATGTGATACCCGTCATATTTTCCTATACTTGTGTACCCTTTTTATCTCCTATGCCGCTCTATGTTATTAACTGCCATAATTCATACCAGATTTTTGTCTTGCATGGAAAAAAATCCTATTTCTTCTTTGTGAATTTTTTGAAGGATGCTATGTTCTTACATGCCTGCAATGGAATTCCTAGGTGACATGAAGCAAAAATAGGCATGTCTGTCCATGCCTTATAGAATTAGAATTGCTTGATGCTAGGACCTGGTTCTCAATTCCTTACAATTTTCTTGAACTTCAAAAGTTCAGACTGAGATTTGTTATCCTGAACATTTGTCCTAAGCTTTATAAGTGACCTGGAGGAAGCGGGGAGCACACCATCGTGAAGTTTTCAGGTGACACCAAGTTGGTGGGAACAGTTGATATGCATGAGGGCAGGATTGCCATTCAAAGGGACCTAGAGAGTCTGAAGGAGCGGCCAGACAGGAAATCCAACAAGGGCAAATGCAAAGTCTTGCAATGGGAAAGGAAAGGCCGCTGTAGTGGTACAAGCTGGGGACTGATGGGCTGGGAAACAGCTCTGCAGAAAAGGATCTGGGTATCCAGGCAGAGAGTAAGCTGGGTATGAGCCAGCAGCGTGCCCTGGCAGCAAAGTCGGCCAACACTATCCTGGGCCGTATTAACAGAGCAGCCAGGACATTGGAGGAAGTGATTTTTCCACCTTACTTGTCAATCATTAGATTGTATCTAGACTACAGCACCCAATTTTGGGCCCCCAATACAGCACAGATATCAACTAACTGGAGCAAGTTCACAGGGGCTACCAAGATATTCAAGAGCAGGAGCACTTGTCCTGTGAGGAGACACTGAGGGAAGTGGGCTTGTTCAGCCTTGAGAAGAAATGACTTTGTGGGCAGATAACAGCAGCCTCCTAGTACCAATGAGGAGGTTACCAAGAAGAGAGCCAACCTTTTCACAGTGGTGCATGGTGAGCTGATGAGAGACAACAGGTAGAAATTGAAACAAGAGAGATCCCGACTGGAAACAAGGAAAAGCTTTTTCACCATGAGGACTGCCAACCAGAGAAGAGGTTATGTAGTCTTTGTCCTTGGAGATGTTCAAGACCACAATGAATAAAACCCTGAGAAAACCAACCTGATGTAATGGCTGACTGTCCTTTGAGCAGGAAGTTGGAATAGAAGTCTCCTGAAGTCTCTTCTAACCTGAATTCCATGATTATAAGCTCATTATTTAAAGTTTCAATCAGAAGAGTTCAACCATTTCAAAGAAGGCATTTTTTGACACATTAGGATACTTCTTGTAGAATATTGTTTTGGAAACTCTAGTTCCCCAGAGTTTAGAAAGGAGATTTATTTCATATTTTCATGTGAAGTTACCTCAATGTTGGGGATGTTCCTTTTTGCAGTTCCATTAAAACCCATTCAAGACAGAAAACTTTGTAAACCTTTTCTCAGCAACAAAGCAGTGGGAACTGGTTAGAAGTTGCCAAGAAAGCTACCTGAAAATGTCCTCCTCACTTTGCACTAATTGCATAAGAAGACTAGCATTGAGATTCACCTCATCTACCTTTAGAAGTCTGCAGTGTAGGTGTTCACTTCTGAGCCAGTCAGCCCATGCTCTTTTTATAGCACATTGTAGGAGTTAACAGCTGGTTAGCTGAGTCCTGCCCTGGATGACTAGCCTAGACACAGAACTTCTAGAAGATTTAAATTAAGTGAGATGAATCTCATGACTAACAAGCAGCTATATAATCTGTATTTGCTTTTTTTCTCATTCCCCCCTACCCCATTATGTGACCAGAAAGCAGTATTACATTACTTCATTAGGTGGTTTTATGTAGTACCCAAATGCTCTGAACACATGCAGTGTTAATTTGATCTTGGTTTTAGTCTATTATTATTCCTACTTTATAGGTGGAGGACTGGAACATCTGCAATAACAGATACTCAGGAGGACTGGAACATCTGCAATAACAGATACCCACAGACACATTTGTATAAAGACACCTCATCTCCAAATCCCTGTCCTTAGTCTTGTTGGTTTGAGTTGGTTTGATGTGATCTTACAGGAGACCTTCATATATCCTGAAATATGCTTTCACTAAAGCAGTGCTTGACACATATAACGCACTGCACTTCTCTCTCTAACTTTACTCACACACTGATCAGAAAATGTTTCACAAACGATGGTCAGCAGGGTTATCCCCATTTACCAACAGATAAACTAAGACACTAAGAGTTTAGATTGTGGCTTATAGAATGGTTCAAGCTGTCATGTTAATGACAGCGTACGTGAACTGACCTCACAATTTTTTCTCAGCTGAGAGAGAAAATGCACTTGGAATACTGGAAAGTGATCCGGGGGGCTAATTCATTTCTTAATAAAAAGGTAGAAATAAACTGTAGGAGGAGAACTAAATAATATCTTTTTTTTAATTCCAGAAAAAGAATGAATCTTGAGAAAGTTGCAGGGAGGATCGAATGGGAAGTGAATGGCATGACTGATCCCACAATGCTGGCAGTGTTAGTGAAATAATCACAACCTACTGCATGTGCCATTTTCTCTCAGATCTCTAAACTGTTTTTTCTCTGTCATACACCTGAGTGAAAAGCTTTAGTCAGATCCTTGCTCTGATGCTTTTGGAACAGATGTGTCTCTGACTGACCACATTGCTGCAAAAAGATGAATCTTACAAACAGGTGAAAACATAGATTTGGGTCCTTAAATTACAGCATGCTGAAGTCTTACACTGAAGCTCACTGAGTTTGTCCAAAGCTATCTTACGCTTTCTTCCTAATGCATTGTGTTTTTTTTTCCTGTAAGCCTAAAGGCAAAGACAGAGGAAAAGGTAACGTAAATGCAGGTGCTCAATACGGAATACTTTGTCGATGCTACTAGGAGATCCTGGAATAGCGGCAGTTCTCCGGGGCAAAATATGCAGTAGCTGTTTACAACATGTTTTGTTGTTGTCCATTTTTACCAGTTAGTTCCTGGAAACTGAGACAATGCAGCAAGTAACTGTTACTTATTTCATGTTTAAAGGAGTTGTCTCTTTCACTGCTCTGGATGTCTGATAGAGATTTCAAGTGAGTGTAAGTGCAATTTAAACCTCGTTAGAATTTAGGATTGCCACATGTTCCTCAAGTGCACTGTCTGGTCACCAAGACTGGCAAGGCACATGTGCAAAAGCAGAGCACGCCTATGGTGATCATTTCCCTGTTACATCTTTGCATCTCAGCATCACAGTTTAAAGACTTCCTGAGCCAGAGGTTGTAACCCAACCTTTGTGTTGAATAGCTACCAAAAGACTTTGAGGACTCTCTGCAGTTTCCAGGCAGTGTATAAAGAAAACAGCATAAGTAAGAATCACAACAGCCATCTTTCAAGCAATATGGTATGTCCAGAAACCTGCAAGGTGATGGTGAAGGATGCCTGCAGTCGTTCTTGTTCATTCTTGCATGTAATCTGCAGTGGAGATACACCATAATTCTAAAGGCAGCTGCTGCGATTCCCCAGGTTCTGGCAGGAGATGGTCTCACTTTCATTTCATTGTAGGCTGAAGGTGTGTCACAGTCTCCCACACACAAATTCAAAACTCATTCCCTGAGGAATTCCAGCAATTTAAAAAGGGGTGGGTCGGTGGGTGTATGTAGGGGTATCTTTCTTCCATGAGTAACATGTATAATCTTTTTATTCAGAGTTAAATGTGTTAATGCTGAAGGGGCACATTTTTTCAAGCTGCTGTAAATATGCAACATTTACTAGTTGCCAGTCAGAAACATATGTTGTTTAGAGATAATAGATGTAAAGAGTTTATATGAATGAGCCCAATTTATAGATAGTGAACAGAGGCACATAGAAAAGCAAAGCAGTCTCAAATGATGTTTTGTATCCTTTGGAAAACCCGCGGCCATAAGCATTGTATTTTCCCAATACAGCGTACAAGAAAAATCACTAGATCCAGGAACTGAACCTCTGTAGCCTCATAAATCACTCAGATAATGGTCTGTAGAATTAGGTGTTGTTACTTTCAGGCCCAGTGAATATTTAATGATTTATGCAAAGTGCAGCCTCTCTGTACATGTAGAGACATACAGACATGTGCATATGTCTAAATGGACATACAGAGAGATGAGCACATAGTAATAGTCAGTAACCCATTACTAATGGCCAGGATGTGAGTTCAAGATCCTACTTTTAATCCAGCAGTTCTGTAATTTAAACACTTCGTAGGTAGGTACAAGACTTCAGCAGAACAGCAGTTAGGGATGTCTCACCTAACTGTGAGAAGTGTAATCTTCAGCTGAAGATTACAAAGTCCCTTGGAACAGCGACTCCTTTTACTGTCTGGATAGGTACCGACTGTCCTGTCCCAGCGCTCTGATCCCTCACGTGAACATTATGTCTAAAGAACCCAATGGATTTGGTTGTTTTTTTGTTTTTTTTTTTAAATAAGCACTCTGTTCACAAGTGTCTGTGCAACACTTACGTATGTCCAGTTTATCTAAAAAGCTCCTAAACAGATCATCCTCTGCCATGGGTAGTACATCCCACCAAATGCTGATATTATGGACTATTACCATTTACGAACGCGTGTTTTCTAAACTGAGTTGGAGCTTTGATTTTGACTTGCTTTGGCTGGAGGGAGGGGAGTGGAAGGTGGTGAACAAGTGACTGAACAAGAAAAATGTAGAAGTTAAAAAAAATTTTTCTGTTCTTTACATAGATACGTTTCTTCATCTACTCATTACTTTTTGCATATGTATGCGTGTGTGTGTAATGTAGGTTTCATTGCTTATATAAGTTTCTGGTTAATATACTTTAAAAGCTTCATGAAGAACATCATCATTTGAATTATTTATCATTACAGATGCTTTTAAGGCACTTATCACCATGATATCTGGATGCACTTTTTGTAGTTTGTATTAGGTCATTAATAGCTAAAAAAAGAGATAAAAAATTCCCCATCCTACTCTGCAGTACCCTATAGCTGAAAGGCAAAGGAGGCGGTTTTGGCCAGTCAGCTAAAAAAACTTGTTGCTTCAGATCAGCCCACACATAGAGGTACAATTGCAGTCCTTGAGCACGCCCAGATATGCTCCAAAGTATTTCCGGCAGAAGCTATTTGAAAAGACAGGCCTCTTCTCCAGAATGCCCTCCCTCCAGATACCGAAACCCTCATCTTGGTCCTACAGATCTTAGCATTTTATATGAGTAGAGGCCACATAGTCAGGATAACTGAAACCAATTCCTTGGCCATCAAATTGATGGGAATGGTAGAGCTCCCAACAGCTGAGTCTCTGTTCCTGTGAGACCTATTGTTCCTTTGAGACCTATTGCCCAGCTCCAGGCTGTGAGTGGAACGTGTGGGTGTTATGGGTGGAATACGGAAGAGGCTTTCTGCACGATGTTATCTTCTGGTGTTGGATCAAGGGTTATTTTAGCTATATTTCACTGAGTCCACAGCTAAGTTGAATTATTTTGCATCTGCTTCAGGCTAAGAGGATGCATAGAGGCAATTACTGCAGACTAGTTGATGCACAAAAACCTGTAAGCTATGTCACTTTGTTCATACATCTAAACCGTTACACAAACCTAATAGGAAGCAAGATAACCTGAGGTAATTCTCAACTGCCATCAGCTAAAAGTGAAAACACAAGTGTCTTCCACGGCTTGACTGCCATGCTCTTGCATGTTACCCTAGAACATGTGCCTGTGTTTAAGCCATAAGCAAAATTTTCTTAACCATTAGAGAAATCAGTCTTTCAGGGGCAAGCAGTGCGGGGTTCAAATCCCACATCTGGTGCAAAATGTATGTGTTCTCTTGTTCTATCTGATTCTGAATTTTGGCAACAGACCTTCAAAGCCACTGCTGAGCAGGCTCTATGTTTTTCAGAGCATCAGGAGTCAGACTGTTCAAAACAGCACTTTCCCTGTACCTCTCTCATCTTGTATGCTGTATTTATTATTCACATCATGAAGCTTCCCTGCAACATGCTGGACTTGCTGCTGCTTCTGGCGCTGCATTTCATTCATGTTTTGGGGGGGGGTTAACTTATTTTTATTTAAGAAAAGAAGTTTTCGCTAGTTTTATCTTGTAGACAACTTTGTCAACCCCGCTCGCTATTCTGGAAAGAATACAGTATTTCCTCTTATTAAACCATATCAGAGCATTACCCTATTTAGCTTGAATGAGCCTGTAAAAAATCACACTTATACTGTTTCAGAAAATAAAAATAGCAGCCATATTGTACCAGAATTTATCACTGGCCAATAGTGGCCACTTAGGAAAAATGTAAGATTAAGCTAAGACTACAGTGATAGTTCCTTATTATAACATCCAAGATTTTAGCAATCAATAGTTTACAGATGTCCTGAGCTAGAGATTGTACCTGCGTCTTCACACTTCATAGCCCTCGGTGGATTTGTCTTCCATGAAAATGTCTTTTTTTCTTTGGGGGCCTGCAACAATCTGAAGTGGCAAATTTTTCAGCTTCATTGTATGAAAAATACTCTCCTTTTCATTTCTTAATTTAAAAACATCCACCTGATTCTTTCATTTGTACACTACTTCCTACACACTATTTGAGAATGTAAGAGCTCTATCAAATTCCTTTTTGACCATCTCTTCTGCACGTTGAAAAACCTACTGTATTTAACCTTTCGTCACCCAGAAGGCTCTATTCCAGCTTCTTTTTAACTACAATTCAGCTGACTTTTCCTTAGACTACACCCAGACTTGATGCAGCATCTTTACCTCACTACTGTCAAGGTTGGAGGCTGCATTCAGTTCTCCCAGCATTCAAGAAACTTGACATGTGGATGTAAGACAAATGCCTTAGACCTCAAAATTTGCTAAGAAAGCCTCAAAGAAAAAAACCACACATATATTTACAATACCCTGGCTAGGTGTGCTGTGTGCAGCAGTTGGTTTGCATGAAAAAGAAAGAAACTTCTGCCAGCGCGTCCAGATTTTATTCCTTGAAATAATGTAGTAATTTAATGTAGAAATCCCTTATTCAAAGGCATGCTTAAAATTAGCATGGAATTCTTTCTCAAAATTGCAGATAGAGATTCCATAATAGCATAAACTAAAGGGACCAAAAGAAAAAGTTCCCTTGCAATCAGTGCTTTTTTAACATGTTGTACAGCCACAGCTGAAGTACCTGTGATGTAAATAAACTTACTTAAACTACTTGGAAGATAACTACAATGAGGTAAAGCATTGGCATACCTCTCCAGCTCCGGGCCAGAGGAGGAAGAGCTGCAATACACATTGTTGTGCAAGGATATCTGATGAGGAAGCAGAAATACCGAATTCTCTCATCTATCAATATCTTTATTCACCTTCAGACGTCAAATCAGGACACCACATTCCAGGAGTGACTCAACTGTGGTCAAATGCAGACAGAAAGTACTTATCTAGTCAGCTCCTACTGATAACTCTATTGGGTCATTTAAGCAATTAATATCCTTACGTGTTAGTACTGATGAAGAAATTATTTCAGGAGCATCCTATATGATTACATCATGTGGCCCTTGTAAATGGATATTCTCTCCAAACACCAAACAAATATTTCAAAACATTTGTGTTTTCCTGTATTACTGGTAATTGTTTCTATCTATTGAAATCTATCTCTTTTCTCTATTCAGCTGTAGTAAACCGATAAGCTAAGGCAAAGTGTATAAAGTTCTGTACTTGGTGAGCAGAGTTAAATTAAGTATTTTAGGAAAAAAAAATTCTAACGATGCATCAATCCATGATGAAATTGTCAACAGTAATACAGAAAAGGTTGGTGTGCAATAAACACTATATTCGGTTGGGGAAAACGGTATATGGATTCATGTCATATGAGGCTTTGACATGAGGGATGAAGATGTATTTTTTCCCAAATGCAAATTGTGCAAAATTCACAGATTGAAGACAGAATATGAGTACTTCAAAACTTGGAAACTTAGCATAATGCAGCAATCCAACAGAGAAAAGGCAAACTTTAGGCTCAAGAGCATTGCCAGATAACGCTCTATCATGTAGGAAGAGAAGGAGGAAAAACTGACACCACCAAAGTGCGATTTCTTTCTTTTTCATTTAAAATTAGTACAGAAAATCTCTCTCTTCTAGGCAGCTTGGGCATTTATCCTGCTGCCTATCAAATAATCTAAAATCTTTTGCAATTGGCATCCAATGCGCTAAACCTTGGTGCTGAGTCTTCAGACAAAATTAAAAGCCAGAGAAATGTCATTCCATCAGAAAATCCAAAAATTTGCATTTCCTTACTGAACGTAATATTTCAGTAGAAGCAGAGAAGTTGTTGAAGGGTCGTACCTTTAACATCTATGATGCCTGTGTTGGGCGTATCCAGGTGAAGCACCACCACTGGAGGAAACTTAGAAGTAATTTCTAAGTATGCACTAAGAGGGAAAAATAGATGCAACTGCTCACCAAATAAAAATTAACTATTTCTGAAGAAGCCTCACTGTGAGGTCATGGGGACAGTACAAGTCTAAAAACCGTATATCCATAAAAGCCACGTCAGACAAAGCAAGGGATACACATTCCCTGCTTCTAGTTACAAGCTATCATCTCTCACACTGCAGAAAACAACGAACTATTGTACGGGTATATACATATATTGTATGCAACTGGCAGGTTTTATGCTGGGTTTTGGCTAAAGTTTAACCCATAGAGGAGTTAATAACCTGATCCGTTTTGTAATAAAGCCCATTTAGTAATTTGTGAGTCATTATCAAATTATTCAAACACAAAATACAAGAAGCTTGTGGAGACTGGAAACAAGTGGAACAGTCAGAAAAGAAGCCAGAGAAGTACTTCTTTACCATCAGCACTTCAAAAGCATCATCTTTGTCACGAGACTTTAAGCAATACTTATCCCAAACCACAGAGAACAGAGCGAGTGGGGAAACAGTGTAAATAGAGAAAACAAAACAGTATTTTTGTGCATCAGTCACAACCAGGAAAATGGCTGCAAGAAATGAGAAACCATGAGTAAGGAGAAAAGTCATAAGAACTGAGAGGTGGGACAGGCCTGACAACGATACTGTACATCATTGCTTTAGCAGGAAATCCATCTGTCCCTCCTTTCTGATGACAGCTTTGACTTCTGAATCATGGATGAATTCTGCCCCCACCCTCAATGATATTTCTAAGATTATCTTCCACCATTGAAATATTTTATATCTCAAGCAGGAATTACAGAATTGATACAGAACTTAATTAATGAACCATATGGCTTGTGCTGTGCAAAAAGTCAAGTTGGATGGACCTAGCAATAATAATCCCTTCCAGCTTTAATATCCTCAGGACTGTATAGATCAGCTTCTCCAACAGACTTATCTTAAAATAGGAAAGTGAAGTTGATATTATGTTAGATGATGGCAGAGATCCAGGACCAGTCTCCTGACGTACTGATTCCACAGGACTCCAAGTTCTGCCGTCTCACAGGATAGGGGAAAACTATCAGTTTGTTATAGAGACCCCTGAATCTTAAAAGAACTTACATGCAGTGCACCTGCAGATTCAGATTTTACACTTGACATACTGTGTGCTTAGTTTTCTCATCTTAAATTATCTTTACACTTTACTGGGAGTGGGGAGGAAGGGTTGGAAGGTTTTCACCTGCTAAAGCCAGCAGGCGTCAGGTCTATTCAGATGTACTCATTTCTCTTGGTGCTATCAACAGCTTAAAAAGGGCACTTTGATCTCTTTAGGTAAGTCATAAACACAGGGAAGTTCAAATCACAGATATCTCTAATGGTAAATACAAATTGCCAGAGGGAAAAAGATAACTTCAAACTTAATTTACATGGGGCAAATGATTCTGCAATACATCCCTGGTCTTAAGGGAAAGCAGCAGGAAAGGGCTTTGAAGGACAAAATTGCCTCCCCTGTTATCATCTGTTTGCATTTGATCAAGACAAGAGACCAGGCTTGTGTATTTAAGAAATAAAGCCAGCTTGCTCAAAAGAGGACAACAGCATTATAAAGTGGTTGTATAAGCATCTCACATTCTCACTGAATTATAGGAAAAAAAACAACCCACAAATAAAGACATCTGAGGATATTAGATATTGTACTTTCCATGATCAAGCTTATATGACCACTCCTCTGTAGTATTTTCCAGTAGCTGACATGCTTTCCATTAACCACTCCTTAATGATCTGATAGTGCAAATATTCATGGCTCTGATGAAGGCATATATAAACTGATGTCTCTTTAGATGTACAGTTTCTTTTCTAGACTATATAAATTTAGCTCTTGTATCTCGTCCTTCAATCCTTGAACCATTTTTGTGCTTTTCTTTGTATTTTTTTCTATCTTACTAGTAGTTCACTTATTACCATGGCAATCGTTTGCTTCTTTCTGCACTTCTTTCTTTCTGACAAGCCACCTAAATCTCTGGGTCTCAATATGCTATGCAGTTTGACCACTCAGACATAACTTTGTCTTTGGCTACTCTGCCAACATACCTGAGCCCAGACCTACTGCGATCATCGCAAAGGCTGAGAGTTAATCATTCATGACCACTTAATCATCAGCTTCACTGCTGAAGCTGACAACAGGGCTGACAATTAGTGTGAATTACAGTGGACATTTGCTTGAAAAAATAAGTATCTAGAAGATCTGAGAAGAAATTTTCAATCAACATGACTTGGGAACAAAAAAAGCAGCATCTGAAAAACTGCAATGTGTCTAGCCATGAGAACAAATAGACATACAAGACATACATTCTCTTCCTGCTCTACAAAATATCTTCATCACTACAGCACCCAAATGAAATACACTTTAATGAAGGACACATTTGAGTCATTGCAACAAAGTGTTCGGATTTAGAAATATTGAAGCATCTTGTTCCTGAAAAAGAAACACTACAGTGCATATGAATTAAAAATGCAATGAAGTTTTGGTCATGTGGAAAAAGTTCAGTATTTCACCTTTTTATAATCCAGAAACATAAGAAGTACCAGAATTTAGTACAAAACTGGAGCCCTGATTTTTGCTTAGAGCTCTCCTGCCTCAACTAAAAGCCTCCCAGGAACTAATTTCACAGAATAATTGCACAGGTGTTAGATCAGCATGCCAGCACTCCACTGGACTAAACTGAGAATCTATGATGGAGAAGGATTCTGAGAATTTGTTCTTGTACCGGTAGCTCCTGGAAGATGCTCTGGACTTTTGATTAATACCACGAAACATTCTTATAAAAAAAAAATAAAAATCCACATGATGCAACGCAGGCAACAACTTCTTGTAGAAAAAGTTTTTAAAACAAACTAAAGTTAATCTGTGGAATGTACTACATCATGAAAACCCACCAAACCTAAGATTTTATCAGCACCAAAGAAAGAATTGGATATTCACATAGATAATGAGGACATCCATACACTGATTTGATAGCCTACATAAATTAAGAGACACAGAAAACTTTATGGCTTTATTACTGGTTCTGAATATGGGATAATGCTGTCCCGAAAGACAAGTTGTTTACAACTGTCCATCATTCAGACACTTAGACTACTCGCTGCAGAATCCTGCTTCATAGATAGCAGTGTTAAATGGACTGCCAAAATGATCAGGTAATAGTCTTCCTCCATTCAGAGAGATCATCTGGCTGGCATTCCTCTGGATGGGTATGTGAGGACTTTCTTAACAGGTAGCTTTGGTCCTTCTGTAGTTTTACCTAACAGATGACTGTAAAGGTCTGTTAATGAAGACCAGACTCAGCAATCTGTACAGTCAAGTAGCACAGAGTGGCTATAAAAATTGCTGTGCTTTCCTGGCAATTTCTTACATCCACAGCTGCACTCTTCCTTTTCTGGTACTGACTGGGACATTAAAGAGAAGATATCTAGAAACAATATATGATGAAGTCAGAGAAATGGCTTTAAACAACGCATGCTGACTCCTGCTATGCCTTGCTGCAGTGCAGTATGCGTCCACCCTGCTGCAGAGCAGTAGACTCACAAGCTTTCTCCTGGCTGACACCACTGGTTAATGCAGAAGTCTACTCATGTCTACTCAACAAGTGATTTAAAGCTTCCTGGAGGATCAGTGTAACTAACCCACTGGAAGCTGCTCCCTAGAGCTTTACCCTGCAGAGTCCTACATTTTTCTCACAATGACTCTCTGGAAGGATTCATGCAGCTGTGAAGTGCAGATACATAATTATCACTGCCAGGAAAACTGTTGTGAGTGCAGTCCTGTAAATGCCACAGCGAAGTTCCCTTGTATTCATCACTTGGGCACAGAACTCACCTTTGTGAAGTTCTCAGAAATGCAAAAGGAAAAGGAATAGTCAATGTTTCTGCTCTTCCATTGGGGCTGATCTTGTGAGGATTGCACAGAGTTAAGATATTAAGTATCTGCAGTTTCAGGTGCCAAGATGTGCCTGGACACTCTGATGAATCCACAGTTCATCCAACAGAAGATATTTCTGGTGCTTAGACTCAGTTTTCCTTATCTAAATGTTTCCTAGGTACCACCCAAACAGTGCCCTTCCCTCTTGCCCTACTGCAGCCTGCAGATCTGCTTTACAGTATTATCTCAGGGAAAGTAGAGAAAGCAAGAAAGGAAAGATATGGTAAAATTAATTTAGTTTTAGGCAGAAGCAGCATATACTGCACATTGTATAGCACGCTCATTCGTCCCCAGAACTGCTTGGACACCATTGTGAAGGACTAGCATAAGAAGCCAGATCATGCACGTTGGGATATGAAGACAGAGAGATAACATCCATTTAGATCAGCTCAGACAATCCCTTAATTCACAGTGATTGAATTCTAAAGCTCTGTATCACTTACTGACATTTTTTTAAAAAAACTAAGAACCATTGTCTTTACCAGAAGCTCTTATTAAATCCATTTAGTAAACAGGCTGTACCATTTTCAGTGCCCTGTGTTGTAACAGGAACTAGGCTGTAGCAGGAGCTGCCAAGATAGATTTAGGCTGTAACAAAATGAAATTGACTGGTTTTCATGATATTTAAGGTGCATAGCAAGCTACCATAAATCCTGCTCTCTGTGTACATATATTGCCATACAGGGCACCAGCAGCCTGTATTTTAAATAGCTCAGAAACTGGACAATTTGTAATGTTTTTAATTTATTGACTGTATTGCAGATTTATTTATTTTTTGTTACCATGCAGGTAAGAAGTCACGTTGCTTAGTCCACAAGGAGCCTCAGACCATACATGCTAAAGAGGAGTTGCACAGCGGAATGGGTATATCTGTGTATATGGGTATCTGTATGTGGGGGGTCCTTAAAACTGTAGGGTCTGGTGCAGAGGGCTTATGTAATACCAGGCCTACCTTTCTCAGAGAAGTAAAAAGTGTTTCAATTAAATGCTTTTTACCTCCAGCTCTCCTCCTTTTGCTCTGCCACTCAAGCAAATTAAAAGGGAATTAAAAATGGAGGTTTGAGTGGGATGATGGCTAAGGGAGGAGAAAAGGGTAAGAAAAAATCTGACAAATTAAAAATTAACCTGCATGCTGGAAAATAATTTTCCCTATAAAACATAATTGCAGCTTCCCCTGTTGCTCTAGTAAATGAAATTTAAATATTTAACTGGAGTACTGGCGTCACATGTGCCATCCCCTGCCCAGGAGAGACAGAGCAAATCTTGCAGAACTAAAGTAGCCCTGCTGCTCTCCGCTCCATGGGGCTGCTTGGCTCTGCAATGCATCCACCTCTTCCGCTCATGGCAGCTCTACTAGCCCCAGGCAGCTGCAGATGGCAGCTCAAACATCATATGGCTGAGGCAGGTGGTACAAGGTGCTTCTGTTGGTGCACTTTATTTTACCTCAGATATAAAAAAAAAAAGACAGTGGGACACCAGTCCTTCAAAAAGCATGCCATGGTCTACTCTAGCCAGGAAAAGTCATGAATCTCCTGCACATTGCATGAGTAAAAAAATCCAACACAGCTTTCATGTCCACAAAAATGGGAATGAGGTCATTGATGATCAATAACCTGTTATTTTCTTGAACAATTTAACACCCAGAAGTCTTGCTAAAGTCAGTTTTAGGAACAGACACATAGTACATTTAGAAAATCAGGCCATTAGGCAGGTAACAGTCAGGGTCCCTGTGGAGACAGGATGGTTCCTTGGAGTATAGTCAATAGCACTCTGTCTGGTCTGCTTTTTCAAATGGCCAGTGTAACAGAACCTCCATCGCATCCCTTGGTAACTATCCCATAACCTAACAGCTCCCATTTCTTGCTGTTCTGCTAAAGTGTCCCCTCTTAATGTGTTTATCCTCATCCTACCCTCTTGTACTCGCTTAAAATCACTCCTTTGTGAGACTATTTGGGATCCCCACTTCTAGATACTCCAAGATTGCTTTTCCTACACTTGCTTAAAGATTGATTCCCTTTTATAGCGACCAGAGAGGCAGCATTGTTCTCTCCTCTGTGGTTTTGCCATCCAGAAGGGATCTGGGCTGTGCTACACTTGGCTAAGGAACAGGCATGGACAAGATGCTTTATGCAGCGTATGTTACTGTGGACATTACAACTGCATCAGAACAGCGCATACACCATACTTACTACAGGTAAGGGGTCCTACTTTCCGATTCCCAACTAACATTAAAGTTTGGACTCTGTCCTCTTATTTATTGACAGTGGACTTACCAATTCATCCTAAAGGAAGCATAGATACATGTAAAAAATGGAGGTATTTGTAGCTGAGAAAAGCTTTTACCTGAGCAGACCTCAATCAGGGAACACAAACCATCACTCTACGATGAGTTAAATGTCAAGGAAAGAGGCTTTTTCTGAAGCCTGAGCAAAGCTGTTGAGAAGAAAATCAGATCACAAGATGATATAGTTTGCTCTGATTCTGGCATCACCTCAAATTAGAGCAGAAGCTCAAACCCTATGAGGGTTTGAGAAAGCCACACAGAGTAACCCTCTGGGACACAGAAAGCCACACAGAGTAACTATTATGGTCCATTCCAGTATTAAAACCTATGAGAATCTAAGGTTCCATCTCCTTCTCTGAAAGTGAAAATCTATGAGTATTGACCACTCATTTCATGAGGAAAGAGCTATAATAAAAAACAACCCTTTCCTTCCTAGCAGTAATGGGTATGAAGCAAAATTTGCCTCACTTTTGCTTCTAGTATCTCTGTCTTTTTGATGTAGGAAGCACCCTCTAACTTTGGAAAAATACCCTCTTTGCTTTTGTTCTTATAAAATCAGGTCTCCATAGTCAAATGAAACCCCTAAGAGGGCACACCCGAGTTAACAGGGTCTCCGTTCATCAGAGTCATTAAATACTCTATGTGGTCCCTCGACAAGCAGCAACAGATTTTAGAAAGTGGTTTACATAAGGTTGGTAATGTAGTTTTCTGTAGTGTCATGTGGGTGAAGGGGTCTGGAAAAAGATGAGCCTTTATTTGCTTTTCTTGTTTAGAACTGATAAGACTTTACTGCTGCAATTATGAACAGAGTTAATCCTTTAGCTGAAAGGTAGCAGTTGTTTGGGGCTTAAGACCCTATCTGTGATTCTTGCTGATGGTTCCCCTTACAGAGCAGTATCTTTCTGTATGGTGCTGTCATTTGAGCACAAATTTGCCCTGCCTTGTAGCTCCCTTAAGCTTCTATGGGAGGTGAGTAATTCAGAAAGAAAAAAAAAATGAATAAGGGAGCACACTAGTAAAGTTGGAAGAAAAAGTTGTGGGGAGGAGAGGAGGATTGTGAACAGTTTGGCCTAAATCCCTGAGTATGAGGAAATGAGTGTGTCCATAGAAGAGCAAGGAATCAAGTGAAGGGTCTAGAGCACAAGTCTTAATGAGGAGCAGCTGAGGGAACTGGGGTTGCTTAGCCTGGAGAAAAGGAGGCTGAGGGGATACCTTATCACTCTACAACTACCTGAAAGGAGGTTGGTCAGAGGTGGGGATTGGTCTCTTTTCCCAAGTAACAAGTAATAGGACAAGAGGAAATGGCCTCAAGTAGAGCCAGAGGAGGTTTATATTGGATATTAGGAAAAACTTCTTCGCAAAAATGGTTGTCAAGCATTGGAACAGGGAAGCAGTTGAGTCACCAGTCCTGGAGGTATTTAAAACATGTGTAGACATGGTTCTTGGGGATATGGTTTAGTGGTGGTCTTGGCAGTGTCAGGTTTACAGTTGGATTCAATGATCTTAAGAGTCTTTTCCAACCTAAATGATTCTGTAATTCTATGCATCCAAAGCAACTTATAAATTAGCTAATCACTCCCTGTGAAGTCCAATTTCAGTATAACATTTCTCAAAGGGACAGTGCATTCTGAGTCATGCTGAAAAAAATACAGTCTTCAGGTCACTAAGCTGCTTTCACACTCAGAAAGGTCAAACTTCGAGAAGAATCTAGGTGGGTGCATGCATAATATATAAACTAACAAGTGTAAGCCTGATTACAGTGATTATACAACAACATTGTGCCTGGCTGACTTTTGCCTCTGTGTTAGCTAATTCTGAGAACCACTTGCCTAGTGATTTATTGTTGGAGCTCCCTAGAAAAGTGAGGTCTTACAAGACCCTGAAGCTGCAGTCTAGAGCAAATGCGTTCTAATATCAGAAAAAAACAGAGAGGAGGCGAGGTGATGCCTTAAAACTTGGCACTGGTAAGCCTGTCTCAACATCCTTTTTTGCAATAGGAGACAAAGATGCTTCCTGTAATGTGATTATTGCTTTTGTAGAAATGAGGAACAACTGTCCATTTGAGAGCAGTTTTACATATTTTATCAGAAGAGTTTTCTTCTGTAGTGGGTATCCCCCAAGCTGTTTCACAGAGCTTTTCAGAGAACCCAGAGAATAAAGCGAGGTGATCTTTTGCAGGGGTGCTAATGCAGCAGGGTCATATAGCACTCAAAGCAAAAAGGTAGGAGTTCAGATAGCTTTGCTGTTTTTCCACCTCTAGTACTAATTTGCTGTGTATCTTTGAGCAGCAGAACTGATAGCTACAAGCCCCAATTTTTTAAAAAGAGGCCTCACAATATTTTCTTACTATGTGAAAACTGCTGAAATGATGGGGTAGAAGCACCTATATTATGACAGATGAATGCTCTCTCATTAAACGGAGTGCCCAGATCATGAGAAAGGGAAGTTAAGGAAGCTCTGTCAGTTTACACTAGTTCAGATAGAACCCTTTAACCTGAGATGAAGGTGCATATAACAAATATTTATCTACAGTCTTTAAACGTCTTGAGAAATAGCTGATGTCTGATCTTTACCTCACTCAAGTCTACCCCAAGTGTCCCATTGAGTAGATCGAGGGTGAATTCATGCTTAAAAAAGCAGATATATAACTCAGTTATGGCTTAGCTGCAGGACAAGCATACTGTATGTTCGCTACTGATCATCTAGATTTGTCAATTTGGCAAGGCAGGGCCTGCTTGCTAAATCACAGCCCTTTCACAATCTGTGCTGCTGTGTGCTGAAGGGCTTGGTCATGCCCAAGCAAAGCTCATGCATGCTTAAGTAGAAGGGTATTCCTGCCATAGTCAGCTAGGGTCTCCCTGAAAGGAATTAAAGGCTAGCACTTACTTAAGAGCTTTGCTGTATCTGGGTAAAGATGGCCCATGCCTTGAGGGCTTGACCTCCGATCCAGCACAAGCCTAGTGCTCGAGGAGTCATATCCTGCTTTCATTTAACACTGATGTAAACTAGAATAACTCCACTTAGATTAGCGGCATTACTTTAGCTGATACCACTGTGCAATAATACCAGAACTCGACTGCATTAACTGTTTCTTATTGTGCTCTGCACTTCTGAGGATACTTTTGCCAGAAATGCTAAATTTCTGCAGAACTGTCTATTATTTCGGGCAATTGACAGATTTCCATCACTGTAATATTAATTTCTTGGCTTCTATCAGGGTGGCCCTGAGGAACCATCTTTCAAACTCTTTCAAAAGAGATATTGATAAATTCCCTAATATCTATATTGCTTTCCCTTTCAGTGCTTGAATTGAATGCATGTATAAAGCAGATATTACTTTAATCCAGAAAATATTCCCCACCAGCGAACTTATTATTGTTCTCATGGTTTAGCTGGGATGCTGTTCCTTTCTTTTCTCTTGTAAATTTTGGTTGTTGAAAGAAATGTTGAACCAAAGAGATCTCAGGGCATCTAGTGGTTCACAGGGAAAACTGCATCTTCATGCCAGCGGTTTGGGGATGAACTGTCAGCATTAACAAGTGAGGAGGCGATAAGAAGGGCTAGAGGGGAAGAGTGTCACCTATTCCAACCCTGGTCAGCAGTGAGCCTTTGGCTTCAGTCATAAAAGTTCAGTCTCTTAAAAGCTCTTCATGTGTCGCTGCCCAACCTTCATCATCACCATCAAATGAGAGCAATGGGCAGGTTGGAGGAATGTGGGAATGCGATTGTCTGCCCTCTGCATCCATTCGCAGACTGTGATAGAACAGACCTGTCCTAACAGCATGGTAAAAATGGAAGACTAGTCTAATGATTAATGGGATACAAAGACAAACGTGGATTTCTGACTCATTTTCCTTGCATGATTAATTGCACATATTAAAAATTGAGTGTTTACAATATGGAAACGCTCCTTACTCCCACAAGAACTGTCCCTCTGAGTACAGAAGCACAGGAGATGGAGTGTAGCTGCCATAGCCACATACGTATCATTCAAATCCTTATTCTTGTCCATGAAAGGGCAAATAGCTTGTCTAACAGCCATCATTTTGCAGACTATTAAGTACTTTTCTAAGGGTATTTTTTGTATGGCCTAAAGCTAGACTACAAGGGGCTTCTTTTTAAACTCTGCACCTTGCAGGAAACAGTTAAAACTTAAGTCTCCAAAGGGCCCAGAGTTTTGCTGCACCAAGCATTGAGTAAATATATAAAAGAGAGCCCCGAGTCCAAATTAAAATTCTGAAAGAAACTGAGGTGAAAGGAAAGGCAATTCATGTTTAGAAACAGAAATTCTAGTACAAGGAAATAACAGAGTGAGCAAGGATAAATAAATAAATGGAAACCAATTGTCACTTCTATGTCTATCACCTCCCCCAAAGGCCTCTCCAGAGCTCCTCATGCTTGAACTGTTGCCCTGTGTTTTTTATAGTACAAGATAAAGCACAGGCTCTCTGATTTAAATGCCATAGCTGGGAAAGCAACAAGTACACTTCTCTCTTGATTGTAAATTAGATTTATATGCTATAAGAAGTGAAAAGCATTTTATTAAGGTTGCAACTTTCCAGTGCAAAGTTAGGAAGTGGCAGAATGATGGCAGTACACAGAATTTTGGTTCAGTCTCTATTACGGCACACTTCAGTTCTTTGATTGCACGCTATTTTTCTCAGCAGCCCCCCTGACATATAGTGCAGACCTGGGCTGAACCGATCATCAAAATTATGCATGGCAACTAGCAGGGAAGCTGTCAGCTACTGGAGAGATCTACAATGAATTCAGTAACACCAGCAAAAATGAGATGCCTGTAGTTCACTTGACCAAGGCTGGAGTTACGATCAGTGTATATGCACAATTTTCCAAAAATGCATTTATGTGTCAGAAGCCATCTAAAGCTAACAGGGAAGACCTATGCCAAATATGTGATCGATGTGCTTATCAGACGGTGGGTAGTCTAATACATAAACATGTTTGCGGCGCCTTAGCAATAGCATCATGCAGTGACAGAATATGTTTCTGTGTAAAGGAAGTCATGATTAGTGTACCTTGGATTCTAGCTACGAGATTAAATGCTGTTGGTCACTGTTTGCCCAGGAGCATACAAATATTGTGATGGTTTGTGTTTGTCGTCGCCAAAGTAAAAATATCTAAATGGTGGTTCTGGTACTAATTAAAGTCTATGGCAAGGAAGATCAGGTACATAGTATGAAAAAGGTAGGTAGAGTAAAGGTGAGTAGTGATGGCTAATTCTGCCAGAGCTGCACTATTACCAGCAATTAGTACAACTTCTCTTGAGGGCTATTTGGTCTTGGGGCAGATAGATCAAAGATGTGCTTCTTCTCTGGCATAATACACAACAAAAAGGCATTCTTGAATTCCCAAGTGATCGTAGATTTGTATTTCCAGGAAGTAATTTTAACAAATTTACTCCATTTAAATGTCACTATCAGTAGACCACTCTTCACCATGTTAAAAACAGCATGAGATGTGAGAGATGGAACACATCTATCTTATTCAGACTACAGAGTCCAGGTTGATGGGAAATGATGATACTGTTGATGGCAAATACCTCGGAGACAGCAGTACTGTGCAAACCAGAGTGCTTGACTTAATTCCAAAGTGAAATTCTGGGTAGCAGGAATGATTAAAAGGACTGACAAATATATATCATGACATAGACATAAAAGGAAAAAATGATTGTAGCTTTGCAGTGTTTAGTGATTCAATCACAGGAAAGCTACTTGAGGAAGACAAAGAGATTTAAGGTAATGTTAGATATAATGAAGGATAAGATTTTTCCAAATTATTACAAAGAATAATATAATTGAGAGGTATGTTTTAATGCTGAATGTCCCAGCCAGGATGAAAACTGAGAAGAGGGTTTGTGTCCCCGTTCCAGGATACTTAGACAAAAAAAAAAATAAAAAATGGGGCCCTGGTAAGATCACTGGAAAGGAATACTCTACTCGCATGGGTAGGAGTATTCCTACCTGTAATCATCCATGCCTGTTCAGGGGTTATCTGAGGAAGACTTGTGCATATCCTTATTACTGATATATTGTCCTCTCCTTGTAACTCCACTTGAGTACTCTGCTAATGAGTTTCCAATAATTTCAAATAAAAAACAGTGTCTTTTTATCCATCATGCAGAACTGGGAGAGCAATTCAGGAAAAAAAGTGTCTATGAATGTTCAAATAGGTGCTCTGTAGGGCAATTTCTTACTCCTTGGGGGAGGAGAGAAGGTTGTTTGAATACACGTGAGCATCTACTTTTCCATAAGATTATGAAAACAAATATCAGATAAAAGGAACCTTACAGTGGCTCTATTAGAGGAGGATAACCAAGACACACTTCTTCATCAAAACTGTTTTGTCACCTTCCTTGTCAAACCATACAGAGCATTATGTGTCGCCTTCTGCCTCCTCTGGAATATATGAAACTCCTGATAACAGCATGGAGAGGGTGGGATTGTAAGAGTGGGATCACAATGTTGTTCTACAACCGCATCAAAAAAGATTGCTTAAGAAGGTCCCCACAGGAAAACCTAGACAGATGCCAGTGTTTCTTGATGGCAGGCTTGATATCAGGTGAATAGACCGGCTCCAAACATACATGCTACTTGTTTCAGGTGAAGAAGTGAGGCCTATTCCTACAGTATCCTTTAGGGAAATTGAGTAGTTACTGCTTTTTTTTTTTTTCCTTTTCTTTTTTTCTGTAGGCTTAATGACATTCAGGGTAGCAGTCTGACTATTATCCATGGGGCAAAGATTCTGTCCGGTTCTTCTATGGTGTACCCTCATGCCAAAACCTAACCAGTTCATCCCCTTACCAAACTTCTCTCCTTGCCCTCTTCTTTTTTAAGACATAAAAATTATCAAAAGTGCTGAAAGAGAGAGAGCTTTGCAGCAGAGCTGAGTGCCAAAACTCTTTGGTTCTCTCACTGATTGTGCTCTGATTTGCTGTGTTACCTTACAAATAAGGTGGTTAGATCTCCCTGTGCCTTGCTTGTTTCTGCTCTGTAAAATGGAGGTAATTAAAAACACCTGCCTCATGGGAATGCCTTACACTGACACTTAATGGATTAACATTTGTAAAGCTCTTTGAAAGCCTTAGATGTGGGTCTGTATAGAAATTCAAAGCATTGTTATCTTGCAGGATAAACATGCATTTCTCAAGGCCGATCCTGCTTTATTCATGGTGTGTGAAAGATGATACAATGTAGGGATAAATACATCACTATAATCTGGATAAAGCAAAACCTGGTGGCTTGCTTGTGCTTCTAATAATATCATCCTATCTTTAACATTTTCTGTTTATACCTTAGCCTGAGAGCGAAAGTCCCGGTGCATGTAAGGGTAACCTAGGACCTAATGACACAAATGCATGTTTTTTGAAATTCTATGACAGGTGTTAGAGAAAAGGCATATTCTGTTCAGAATCCAGAACAAATATGTGCTTTTTCCTTCATGCAGGGGACAGGCTAAGAGAAAACAACTCTAGCAGACTTTCTTCCCATGGCTGTGGAACAATGTCATCTTTCTAACTATAAGTGATGTTCCCTCTTAGCCCCTGGCACCAAGAACACTTTTAACTCTGGCCATCAAAGTTGTCCCTTAGTTCTGATAGTAAGGGCTTGTACGCTTTAGAAATAAGGGATAAAAGGTCTAATCCTAGCTTTCAGTTAGTATGTAGATTATGTAGCAGGTTTGTCTGCTGTACTGAGAATAGGGAGGCCTTCACACAATCTCTTAAGCACGTAACTGAGACCTCCTAACACGCCAAACATGTAAATAGAACCGCCAATGCCTTCAACACACATCAGATCACACAACTGCAAAAAGAAGTAGATACCACATCATCAGACCATGCACCAGGTTATGTATTCCTTGTACTTTGGTGAGGAAAGTGAAAGCCACCCAAATTAAAATCAGGTTATCCTGTACACGTGCCTTGTTACTCTTGGTAATAGCACAATTTTGGAATACAGCTTTTAAGTACAGGAAGTTTCTTTTCATCCCTGTTCTAATTCTTTTGCTGCCTTTGTCCTTTCTTACAGAATCAGTCCATTCTGTGTGCAGTCCTACATAACACAGGCAGATTGAGTCAAGTCCTTTTTTGTTGTTTATAACAAACATGATATTCAGCTAAAATGTTACAAGAAATCACAAAACCACTGATAATCCCAAAACAAATAAGATAGTTGTGGTGAAGAGCCTAAAGGAGGTGAAATAGAACAATCTCAGGATGAGAAAATAACAACTATGAGGAAATCTTCAAAGGTTTGAATTTGTTTTCATGGTTTAAAAAAAATAATGTAAAGAGAGAGATGAGCTTTCTAATGAATAAAAGATTCTCTATATGTAGCAAGGGAAATCAAGAAAAGTTGACTGTATTTTCAGCAGAGATTTAGATTGACTATAAGGAGTTGCACATATGAGGCAGACTAATGAAGTGCTAGACCAGGCAGTCTAGAAATGTGGAATCTCTTCATCGGTAGCTTAAAGGAGAAGCTAAATAATCTGAGGATGGCTTCCACCTAGGTGGTCTTGTATGACAGTTGGAGGTTGGAATGTTTTTGGTTTGGTTCCCCCCCTCCCATATGACATACTAAAAAGAATCCCATAGGTTCTTTTCAACAACAACAAGCAGTACAACCTGATGTAGGAGGTGTGATATTTGATAAAGCACATGAATCTCAAGGTAGGAACAAATATGACAGACATTTCAAGACTTGCTTAAATTCTTATTGCAATCGCTTCAACCATTTCAATAACATACAAATAAGGGAAGGCTGTCTTTGCAATTGTCTTCAGTTTTACTTTCAAATAAACGAATACTGCCAATGGTTGGTTTGGGTTGGTTTTTTGAATTACTTCATTAGGAGGGAAAAAGGACATGCATTCAAGTGTTTTACTGAATACATTGCTTTTGTTAACTTACTGTATTCCAGCAGATTCAAGAGTACAATGCAAAAAGTAAACACATATTGGGGGTAAAATAGATCTGATTAGGGAATACCTAATCAACATGTCTATAGTTTTAAGTATTATGGCAAGCCCATTGGCTTCAGTGAGGAAACTTAAATCCTTAACATTCATTAAATATCTTCCTGAATCGGTGCCTATAATGGAAAGTCTAGGGGATGCTTTCTTTCCTTTTTGGAAAAGTGGTTCTATGATTTCTCCTGATTCAAATGTATGTGCCCACTGAAGCCTTTGCAAACTATCTTTTGAACTTTACATAATGGTCTCTAATTCAGTTTTGCAAATTGCTGTGCTTTACTCAGTAAGTGTGCATTCCTAGCGTTACAACTTGTGTTAAATCCTACTGACATTACTGGACTTTACCCTGAAGAGGAATCTGGACCAAGAGGTCAGCAAATAGCAATGCAGTGTACTCTAGGACTTTGATCTAATGAGGAAATAATCGTTGTTAGTACTCTGCAGTCCTGTTCTGGTTGCATGCTGGTTTTGCATAGGAGTCGTTCCATTGACTTCATTGAATTTGCACCAGAATCAAGCTTGTTCTGTCTCTTATTGCATATTTGGATACATTAATAAGTGTTTATTTTAGGGGGAGAACGTTGTTGAATTTCAGTCACTTCTCAACTGTGGGATTCAATGACTAACATGATCTAGATCCTGGTCACACAGAGCATTAAGCAGCATGAGTTTAACAGCACAGTGTTTAAAATGAGTCACTTAATTAACAAAGGCAGGGAGTGATTAGTATAGAACAGAATAAATGGTACCCAACTAAAAATATTTTCTCTGCTTCATTCTTTCAATTTATTTTCTACTTTAAATTACACAGATTAGGGACACCAGGCTGATATATTTCATTATATAGTCCCAGCCTGAAGACTGTGGTGACAGATAACAGTGTAAGTTAAATATGCAACAAGTGACTTGACAGATACTCATTTAGAGTTGTGTTAGGTTGAGATTGTGCTTTGGCGGGGTATTTTTAAGTCAGTTGATGGTAACTCCTAGAATACATAAAAGTGAAATATATTCTCTACTGTGTATCTTTCTAAGTGTCAGCCATTTATCTGTAGACAAACAATATGGAAAACATCAGGTGTATTAACACAGAAATAAGGAAATATTACGAACTTACAAATTTATGTACGAAATTATATATATCCCATTTCTGACCATCAAAGCTGAGTATTTTTTCTTTCTTCTAATTATTAACTTACAGATTACCTTTATATTCAAACTATTGTACTCTGCCTTGCACTTCTCATTTTCTGTCTAAACCTGGATTACTCCCATCCCATTTTGTCATGTCATTCCTTGTGCCATTCTTCTATTAAACCAAAAAGCCTGGCCATTACCAGGCTCTCCCTTCCCCTTATTTGCAGTTTTCATTTCTTCTGCGTCTTTTGCTGATCATCTCATTACTGATAGCAGCTCACTGAAAATGTTTTCTTTTAAATATCAGAAAATTCTGTGTACTGCCTTCTTGATGTCCCATGCTTCCATTATGAAGAAAACAGCACCACAATCAAGGCATTTGGTCACATTAGTCTGCTTTTTTTCCCCTGGGTTTATAGGGACACTCATCTGCTCTCCACTCTGCCTCAGTTCTCCACCTCTAAAATGGAGATGATAGTTGTGATCTGCAGGAGGGGAAGGTTAAAACAACTTATGGATTGTTTCAGTCAAATGACAGGAGTTATAAAAGTACTACATATGGAACAAATCTCAACTGAGGTATGGTAGACAACCATAATGGAAATTCCTGGATTCAGATAATAAAGTGCTGCAAGACAAAGACGGAAGAGGCACTATAGGGTAACTAGCAAACTTCCCCATGCTGCACGAAGCTGAAGCTACATTGACCAGTCCCCTTTTTAAAAAGTAAAATGCAGATGAATGATAAAAGGAACACTAACAACTGCATCTGATAAGCTCCTATCTACTATGGACTCCTATATAACTACAGGAAAATTGCAGCAAAAGAGAATGTTATTAGAGGCAGCTGACAAAATTGGAGGGTAGATGGAAACAAAACTTCAGAGTTATAGGAAGTGAGGTGAAATGAAATGAACTAGCCCAGCTGAGATAATATAACGGCATATGCATTTGCCACACTTTTATAAATAAAACACTGACTTATTATTGCACTTTCAGGGTGTACAGATCCCAGGGAATTTATCATAACATGATACACATGTAGGGGCAGAAGGGAAGGTCATATACAAACACGTGATGCTGGAAATGGCATTCATGTAGTCTGTAGAGGGGAGGAGGAAAGAAAACAAACAAACAAACAAAAGGCAAGGAGCATTTAAAACCTGACTATTTCTTCTCTTTAAAACAAAATTCTAATCAGGACTTGGGCACAGAAAATATGTTAGACTTCCATCGGAGTCACTCAAATGATAGGAGATAAAAGTGTCACTTCATTTATTACTGTCTTTGAAAGGTTTCTATATCTCTTTCAATTTTTGAAGCTTGATGTTGTTTTCATTTCCAGTTGATGCAAACCTTCCTGATAAACAGGAGAAACCATCCAAATAATGTGAAGTGCCTTGTTGAAAACACACAAACATTTGGGCTTTAAAGTGCATGTTCTTTCTTTAACTCCTGGTGTTTTGAAAGGAGGGAGAAACTCAATAGTGTGTGTTCCAAATGGAGTGGGCGAGTATTTGATGAATGAACAGAACATGAACGCAATACAGAGGTATCCTGTGGAGTGTCTTTGATGTAAATGTGATCTCAAAGTGCTTTTTGAATTTGAATTGGGTAGAAGGATGGAGAAATTAAAAGCAAGGCAGGTGAGGAAATTAGGAAATCTTTTTCAGCTGATGAGATGGAAAGATACAGTCAAGTTTTCAGCTCTCACATGATGGCAGAGAAAGGTCTTGCACTGAGGTAGTAGAGAGAAAGTTGAAATTCATAAAATATATATGGAGGGAACTTCCGAATGTGTTTACAAAACGTGTGTATAAAATTCCCTGAAGGCAGTGCACAGTTCATTGGAAAACCAGGGTTTCTAGTAGGAGGGAAAATACAAAAGATTTATTTAAGAGAAATAACTTCATAGCCTCTCAAACAGTGTGCTGGAAAGGCAGAAGAACATTTGATGCTGTTCTGGAAAGATTTTAGAGGAGGCAGAAAAACTGGCTGTCCCTATAAATTAAACAGTTATCGGTTTTTATGAATGCTATCAAACAAGCAACTTTTATTTTTTGCCTTATCTGTTTCTTTGGGGTAGGTTTTTTGGTTTGTTTTTGCATGTTTGCACACCCTTCTTCAACCAGGAACTGCCTTTTGCAGAGTTTTGTTGGTCTTTTAAAGGACTATAGATACACAATTGATTCACCTGTGTCTACTTGCTTAGCAGTCATTCTCTGAAGTCTTTCAATGACTCCATTATTGCTGACTTCAAATAATTGTCCTTTTAGGCAAAGGAAGACATGACAGGTATGACATCATGTGCTATACCTGGATGCTGCCTGTTCTACTGTATTCCTGCAGCCTAGAAATAAAGTCTGTGCGGTTTTTGCTTCAGTTAGTTTGCCTCTTTGTAACAGTTCCTTGGTCACCTTGACAGCTGCCTCCGTGTTGGATGCGATACAAAGAAACTCTTGAGTCTGAATTCTGCCTTATTCTGCACAGTGTGTGGTACTCCCAAATGCTAGATAGAACAAGGAGAGTTACAATTCTCATGCCTTGAAGCTCTTATGCTGGGGAAAACAAGTCTCTAGCATTCAGTTATATGGATTGCTCTTGTTTTATTTAAGTTTCTAATTAGTGTTCGGATTATTATCTGTAGCAACAGCATATTCCATGTTAGGCATCTGCATGTTAGCTTTGAAGGCTTCCTAATATACAGAGTAGTCCAGCTATTTGCACTGCAGCAGGGAAATGAGTATTGCCTTACCCTTATGCTGAAATGGCCCAATGAATTTGGCTGGCTCCACTAAAAATGAGTTAAAATTAATCTAATATCATGCTAAGATCAGCAAGGAAGGTCATTAACAGGGCATGTTGCCAGTAGACTTCCTGATCTTTTTTCTTTTTTTTTATAAAGATTAAAAAAAAGAGACTATAATAGCCATCATAGTCCATTTGCTCTTGAGCACCTTGAACTGACTTACTCTGTATTGACAGCTGTACATGTACAATTAACTTTTTCAAACCAGCTGGCAAAAGGTTGTGCAAACCACTGCATTATGAAAGACCAACATAACCAGTGGCCCAGCCATGTGACCAACACCTGGCTGCATGATGGTAGTGGAAAAACAGTTCTGCTGAAAATCAGAGCATCATCCTCTGATGAATAACTGGCTAAACAGTGACAAAGGGGCTCCAAGAAGGGCTCAATATGTGCTCTGTTTGACACTTTGTCAGCCTCCCACCTCAAAGATGGATGCTTGCGTAAGTGGAACTGGCAGGATGCTGGCATACTGCTGTGGTGTGTGTTCTGGCTGGGCTTGAGCCCATCCTTGCACAGCTACTACAGAAAAGAAAAAAAAAAAAAGGCTACCATAGGGAAGCCTGTCACAGCCCTCAGATGCATACCCCACCTGCTGCGACACGTGAAAGGCTGCATTCTCAGGTTTGTATGCACGACATCTCCAGAGGCTGAGTAAAAACCACTGGATTTGGCATTCACTGAGTAAGACATCAAAGTACCTGACTGTCACACATTAGCTTGCAAGTGCAATTAGGAGAAGCACTAATGGAAACCTTCCTCATTCCTATCGCTAGCCTGTCTGCCCTAGGCTCCCTGTGATAATAATAATGGAGTTTCTAATGGCATTAGTCATTCCCTTACATTCAGGGAGTTTTGACTGGTAAAGGCATAAAAATAAACAAGACACAATACAGATAAGCGGTAGGTAACAATTTTCCATACAATTCCTCTGTACACATTTTCATTGCAAATGTCACTGTTAGAAAGAACTATATAATCAAGGCACAAGTAAAGAGCACGAAATAAACACAAAAGCCCTCTTACTGCAAGATATACAACTTGTACTTATTGAAGTGTAAAGAGTGTACTGAACACTGAGGAACGGATCACCTGCAGTAAGATAAATTGTTTTTCTTCTGATGATACGGTTCCACATGGTGTGGTAACTCAAGAGGAGGGAGGGAGAAGAAGTAGAAAGAGGAGGAAAGAACACAGCTCTCCATCACAAGAGGAGAATGAAATGCATAAACTAGTGGAAAGGCACCCTAGCTAAGAATTTCAGTTATGAGACACTTCTAGTGCAGATTTTAATCACAGAATGGTTCTGGTTGGAAGGGACCTTAAAGATCATCTAGTTCCAACCACCCTGCCATGGGCAGGGACACCTCCCACTAGACCAGGCTGCTCAAAGCCCCATCCAGCCTGGCCTTGAACACCTCCAGGGATGGGGCACTGACAACTTCCCTGGGCAACCTGTTCCAGTGCCTCACCACTCTTAACGTAAAGAATTCCATTACACCGTGTCCTATCATTACACTCCCTGATAAAGAGTCCCTCCCCATCCTTCCTGTAGGCCCCCTTTAGGTACTGGAAGGCTGCTATAAGGTCTCCTCGGAGCCTTCTCTCAGTGACTTCAAGGTTAGACACTAGGGGTCTAGGTCCTTCCAGTAGCCCAAAACAGGGGAATAATTTTGAGGTGGCACTTGAAGACAGATGGTCTCAATAGTTCATTGAACCTTTTGGCACCTAAATTTCAGACAAGTCTCAATTCAGATGGAGTCCCATTCCTAGTCTGTTACTGCACAACTTCCAAAGGGACAGTGATGACACAAACTGCAGCAGGCTCTAGAGCAACAGAGAAAATTAACCTGACTTCTACAGAGATGCATGTGTTATATGGAAAGAGATTCAAGAAAATCCCATCACCTAGTTCAAGTGAACTCTGCCTTCTAATAATTATGTTGCTTCTCTTTAGATTTTGCTATTGGATTCAAGCTGGTGAGCCACACAGTTCAATTGCTCTGTCAAATGCATTTGTGTACGTTCATTTGTATTTAGTGTCATTTATACTGTGCTACGTAGTAATGTAAAATATTAGAAGTTGACCTCAAAATCTAAATGGTTAGAAAGCACAGAAATGATTCAGCTAAAATAGTTCTGTGAACTTCAGGAGTGGTATGAAAGTACACCATCTGGAAAATAAACCTTATAATTGTGCTTAGCTTGCTGTTTCCCCCAGCTACGTAAGATTTCTGTAGGAGTTTCTTAACAAAATACTTGCTATTTTTGAGGAGTTTGGGGGAGTCAAGGAAAAGTAACTGAACGAACTGGATAACTATTAAGGGTAAGGAATAAAATTTGAATATAGTACTCAGGAGGGGATCACTAGAGCATGTACTTCCATTTGCACAACTACCTAAAGACCTCAAGCATTAAAGCAAATAATCAGTGTCTATAATTTCTCCTAGGATTTCATATTGTTCAACTCCAGTTCAAGCAAGACAATCTGCCACATGTTTCTGGCAGATCTTATTTCATGTCTAGTACTTCTATGCATGAATTTGATGAAGAGCTGATACAAAGTTTCGGTATTCGTCAGGAAATGCATTTCTTCCTCTGTCACTGAAGTTCCCTGTTATTACCTCAATTCCGCTGCTCTACAGAGGGGTCTTACTGTAATTTCTATTTGATGTGGGGGGTATCATGGGACAGGAAATAATTCTGAAGTGACTACTATTCTTAGAGATGGCCTAGATGACAGCCTGCTTTCATACAATATCACGTGTAGAGTGGAAGTTGTTTTATAATGCATCGCTAATTTGGTTGGGATTCCGTAAGCCTATGGCACCACCTAGCTGCAAACACCTGTTTTTTGTTTTTCACTTCAAAAATCACCTTTTAAATTCAGCTAGTACTGAATTAATAGTGGGCTAAGTACTTACTGCACATCTACTTATCATTTCATCTGTGGTTCCTCAGACCTGTTCCAAATCTTCTGCATGTGCTGGCTTATCTCAGTGATCTGTTATAGGAGGGCACATTAGTGTTTAGTTATGTGCACTGACTTGGTGGAAAGAACTCAGCTGCCTAGGGCTCACTTCTAAGTACAAACTGCTCATCTGAGCCAAGGCCCTATCTCGTATGTCCTCCTTCTGAACCACAACGTATGCTGAAGCTATTTGTCTGCTAAATCACAAAATTGTGTTATCAACCTAAACAGGAAAAAGAATTAGGAACCTAAAAGCAACCACAAAAAAGAACTTATTTTTACAGCAGGAATTACAACTCCACTTAAAATAAAAATAAAAATAAAATGTTGACAAGTACCAAACTGTGATGTTTTGTGGAAACTATAGAAGTATTTGGTTTTTTGGATCAAACTTAGCAGTTTCAACTTCCCAGAAAGGGGTAAGAAATATCAGCCTTGCCAAATGGTTTCTTCTTTTCTGCAACTTCTCAAAAACACAACAAATATATTTTTGTTAAAACACACCCATATTTTTCAAGTTTAAATGGAAAAGTAAACATAGAAATGAAACACCCCCCTTAACACGGGGGTCAAAACAAACATTCTTACTCTATATAAAATGATATTTTTTTCTGTTTTCTTTAAACAGATATTCATTTCTATGTTAATCCAAACCAATGTGCCTGCCTTTTCTTTTCTTGGATATTTC
Organism: Larus michahellis; assembly: GCF_964199755.1. NCBI lineage: Eukaryota > Metazoa > Chordata > Aves > Charadriiformes > Laridae > Larus > Larus michahellis. The sequence goes on from NC_133898.1 coordinate 37,457,644, forward strand.
TTTCAGCCATTGAACAAAATCCAATACCCTGTTATTTAGCCAACTCCACCGAGCAGGCTGGAGACACATCTAGATGTATTAGCATCTTCATTGCTCTTGATATGTTTCCCATAAGTCTTGGCATAAAAGTAGAATTTGACATTTACAAAATGGGTCTTTTATGAACTTGGTGGCCTTGGATACACTTACAGCCAGAAAAGATACTTGAGTTGTAATGGAAAGGTCTTCATGACTGAGTGATCATTATACCATTAGTAGTTATTATATTTGGTGAAAGAACAGAAAGCTGATGTTTTTCTTTGTCAATGTTCATCTCAGGCAGAGCTCAGAAAAATGCCTTTAAGGAAGATGCAGTACATACTTTAGAGAACAGAGAAGAGTTTGGGGGTTTTCTTTTTCTTAGAGATGGCATTTTAGACATGTCAGCTTCCTTGTCTCTTTGCAATATGGATGCAAAATTTACTGATGCCATTGCGCAAAATTACTTGGAGAGACTTATAAACTGTACAGACTTTTCTTTCTGTATTGTTATCAAAGATCCTGCAGAAAAGTTGAAATGACAGCTTTAGCACAGTTGGACCTGTGCTTTCTCAGCACGCAGTTAGCTCCTTCACACATGTCCTGGTTGGTGCTTCAGAAGATTTATTTTAGAAGCTGAAGGAAGAAAAAGGAGGGGGAAAAGAGATCATAGTACCAGCACCTTAAATCTTATGTTTCAGGCCCCAAAAAGAATGCTACCACAGACATGAGGAAAGATGCATACTTTCTCCCCAAGTAAGTTTTCTGTTAGCAAGTAATCAGAGAGTTATAAGATTTTTACTGAGCATACTGAAAGGCTGTTTTTGCAGCATGGCAAGGTGAGCTGTTTGAACCGGAGACGTACTGCTGCTCTGCATTTCATCATTTCCACTGACTTAGAAACTTAAATGCTGATTTCTGAGTTCCCTTAACTGCACTATACACAAATGTTATTCCAAAGCTTAGTGAAGTTATTGCATCCTTCTCAATGCAAGATTGCATCCTGACAGCTCTGGTCCCCCAAGCCCTGCTGTTGAAGTTTCCCGGAAATTAAGAGAAAATATTCAAATAAGTCATGAAATTTTCCTGATCTTCAGGAAGGTTTTTGCATTAATTTCAGGGCAAAGGCTTGGGACTGAATTCACTGTTCTTAATAGTTCACGCTTCCAGACTAAACAAGTCAGGGTAACTGCTAACAAGCAAACAAGCTATTGCAAAACCTTCACAATTATAGAGAAATAGGAAATTATGCCCTGGGTGGTTATTCATCATTCATAGCTTTTCTGCTGTACCCTCCTTTCTGATGCATATCAAAGGATCCACATATAGTGCTTTTGCTGCCCTGTGCTACCCATTATCAGTACAACCGAGCAAGGCACAGATACTTAGACAGCACCAGGAAATTTAGACAGAATATCAGACAGGAAGAACTGGATTTCCATGGGGCCTTGAGTAATAGAAATGAGATGAAACTAATCACACAAAACAGAAGGTTATGTATTTACATCATACATTACCAGTCGTTCATTAGTGATGAAATGACAGAAGATCCTATGTTTACTAGTTAGTCATAGCTTGTCTACTACCAGCAACATGATATGGTCTTCAAAAAGACAAATACATCTTGGGATGATATTAAGAAAGAGATTTCCAGCAGCCAATGTATTGAGAAAGGACTAATTTTAATATATAAGGCAGAGTTCCAACTTATGCTGCTGGAAGGATGTATCTTAGAATGTATCTCTAGCCAGCCACCCAGGTGAAGAAAAGGATTTTCTTCTTTCTTAATACTGGAAAAGTGCAAATGTTGGGTCACGTAGAAAGATGATCAACATATGTCATGACTATTGGCACTGGGAGTTTGCTGAGGGCTCCCAAGCATGACTTTGCCAAAAAGTAGCAATACTTCTCTGGCTCACAGCACCTAAAGAACAGATTTAATTGCCCAAGAGCAAAATGAATTATAGCAGAACAAGTGCAGAGAAAGGCTTTCCCTGCTCACCCTGACAACACATCTAATAAGAGAAACCTAAATAAGGTGGTTTTCATCTGCTCTGAAAAAGGGTACACGTGAATGGAAAGCTGGGAAAAGAGGTATGTAGGACAGAGACCAACTTGTGCATAAAATACTGACAATTTTTTTTTTTTGTCCAAACTTAGAATAAGGTTTATAGCCATCAGAGCTCTTTGGCTCTAAACTGGCTTCTCAGCAACAGTAAAAGTGCAAATTTGTGACGTGGCCATCTGCACCAGCAATGGATTCATCTTGATGATCCTCCAAGTCCCTTCCTGCCCTACTAAATTTCTTAGGGAAGATTTCCAGCCAGTTTTCCCCCTTCTCACTTCATTTTTTCCCTCTGACAAGTACCCCTATGATTGTTGGAGGTCACAGCAATCTGAAAAGGAGACTAAGCGGTGCTAACAGGCAGTGAAAGACAACTATAAAACTCCAGTAATCACAACTGGAGTCACTTGGGATGATAAGCAGAGAGAGTCTGAAGTGGTTGTGGCTTTTGTTTTGGTCTTACCTCTGTTGTAATGTATCTGTTCTTAGAATTAGCATCTCCACATGCTCATTTCCAGACTCTCAGTCTGCATGTGAATTGAATAAAGTCTTTGTAAACTTCCTCAAGACCGAGTTAATATCCTAATCATAAATAAATTAGGAGGACTAGGGCCATATCTTTCCTATTAATCCAAGGACAAACTTTATTTGAGATGGAGCAAAATTGGATCAAAGGGCTCAGTACTCTGTAGCCTTGCTCACTCATGCAGTCATTTACCCGTGCAAGATGATTGCAAATTATAGTACAAGGCAGAATTCCATGACGAAACAACCGCTTGGATTATATTTTCTATTTAAAGAAGGACTCTCTGTTGTATTAACAGACAGTGTGAGTTGCTAAATGGTTTAGCTTGTCTGAAATAGCAGATGAACTGGCTGCTAAATTGCCTTTTTTCCAGAGAAGCATGTTCCATTGGGAATTTTTCTGAATTCTAAATTTTTATAGGAAATTTCTGAGAAAAATCTTTATGTCATTTTGTTATATTTTGTATACTTTTCCAAAAATATGCAAAAAAAAAAAGAGGAGACACACAGTAGGAAAAATCTGCAAACACAACATTTAAAGTGTCAATATAGAAATTAACAAACCAAATACTCTCTCAAGGTACTCAAGTTTGCAGACCAACAGATTAGAATGAGCCACAGATCAAAATGTTTCATTCATTCCTACAGCTCTGTTTTGCCCTGATAAAGTAAAATAGGCTTAATTTAGTTTTGATTTTCCTTGCATATTAATCATCTTAAAGGGAGTGCCTTATTATGACTATGTTCTACTTCATAATTTTCTGTGCCAGTCAAATGTTTTGGCAGCACAATCAAACTACACGGAAGTTTCCAGAACATTTCTTTGTCATGACTCACTATTAGTTAGTGATTTACAGAAAGTGGGGCCACTCCAGTTGGGTGGAAATACAGGGATTATTGCCAGGTCCTGCAGGTTTGGGGGTCATTCCTTTTTTTCATTTATGCCTCTTCCACACCTCCCTTGCCCTTCTCCCATCACACGTTCTTGCCAAGTCAGAACTAAGTTTTTCAGGATGGGTACTGTCTCCCCTGATATGGGTGTAGAGCCCAGGTGACTATGGGCATAGAGTGCTTTAGCATGAGTACTTTAATATGACTTTCCCTGTGACAGGATTTTAGTAGGACTCTTGCTTGTATCCTGCTGTTCATGTGGGAGTTCTACGTGCTGCTACAAACAACCAAGGAGGTCAGTCTATTCCTGTTTTGCCAGAATATATCCAAATACCTACTTGATGACAAACACAAACCCACAGTCTAAGAAAGAACCTGCATGCTGATGTGCTGTTGCAGGTCTAGACTGCAAGGTGATTAGATCATTTTCCTAATGCATTAAATAAAGGATTCAGACATCTGCATTCTGTTCCCTACCGTGGACACATCTAGCCATTGGAGCACTGAAGCGTTACGATACACCTTGGCTCTGTGACAGTGCTGTGGCAGTTCCTCGTCAACATTACTTCTTCATCACCCCTAGGAGCTAAATAAATGAAACACTGGTACAGTTCATAAGCGTGCAGACTGTGCAGCTGCACCATGGGCGAGGGGCTAGAGGATCCCATCTACCAGATTACAGCGACGAGAGAAGGCAAAAGCGCAGGCAGTAAAATTAAACAAGTATTCCTATTTCATATCCTTAATGAGGATGATTTGGTCTATGTTACAGCTATCTTGTCACTCTTTCTAAACTACGTCGGCAGCACACAAGCAGCACAGTGCAGAGATTCCTGGGCCAGCAGTCAAGTGGTAGCTCTAGAAGCAGAACAATTTAATCAGTGGTTTGCTAGATGCACACAAATTATCTTTGTTAAGATGCAGGTGCTGTGGCACAATGTCTATGTTTCTCTTGGCCTGATCCGGTACCTCTGCAGATCCAGGCAGTGTACTGTGTGATTGTATCTGCTCTATTAGCTTCAGCTTAGCAGGGTCCTGGCCCTGCTACATTGTGCAGTATAGATAGTTGTCCAGCTTGAAAAGAGTAGAGTTATTCCTTGGAAACCTTGCTGACACCACAAGCTGCTTTTTAAGCCAGTTATCCTTCTTAAGATGTGCAAACTGAAAAAGGAGTCTCTCTGGACTGCTGAGAAATGAGGCATAGAGTTGCTTTTATATTTGTCCCAAAGTCACCTCTTGTTCTAAATTCAGTACTGGAGGATTCTGAACTATGTAGGTTTCTGATTGTCTATAACTTTGCCAAAGAAAAAGTGTATAACAAAGGTCGTACAAGTGAGTGAAGGTAAAATAAATTAGGTTACTATAATGAAATGTGAGGATTTGATTGGAATGATTAAATTTATGTTCCTTAGAAAACTGAGGGGGAAGAAGGGAACCAGGAAGGAAGATATTTTGTTTAGTTACCAGTCCTTGTTGCTACCTAATTAACTGTCATTGGGACTGGTGTACATGTTCTAGACAAAGAAAGATACAGAGAGAGTTAAATCATTTACAGACTGGAATTAATGTTCCACGTGCAGCCTTCTGAAATTACAGGTAATGAGGTTATAAATTATCCCTGTTGCCAGAGGGTTTGTACGCAAGATAAAAATGCAGTCAGAAGAGACATCACTTGTTCAGGCAACAGTAGCAGGACATCTCAAGATTGCAATCAGAGGTCCTAACCAATGACATACATGAGCATCTGACCTTTCAGACAGCAAAGCTGTCCTGGGAATATTTGCAGTGGGTTTTTTTGTTGTTTTTTTTTTTTTCTTCTGTAACTGTATCTATTTCTGCTCACTAATAGATTCTCACGTGGAAACACATTTCTCTCATTCCCCCATCTCAGGTGCAAAACAAGCAGATGGGAGGCAACGAATTTAAAGGAGAGGGGACTAGAAATAAGGAGGCTAAAGAAGGAGATGGACAGTAGGACAAGCATGCAGAAGTTCAGAGAGGAATTTAAGAGAATGGGAAAGATAAGGCAAATAAACATTGAAAAAGACATATATGTAAGGGAAAGAATTAAGAGTGTGCAGAGATGGATGCCAAAACTAGGGCTATTTGTTTTGTCCCTATGTACTTGATTTTACAACTTTAACATTGTGATTGGCTGTGGAGGGGAATTCCCTATAATTCTGTTACTAAACTTTGGCAGGCATAGACAAAAAGAAAATAAAGGGGAATACTGTTATCCAACAGGGTGTTGATTCCCAAGAGTGGACATCCAAAATTACACAGCAGTAATTTCATCTGTTTCCCTCTCTACCTTGGGACTGATGGTATTTCTTTCACCTACTCTCTTCCTGTCTTAAATACTCTCACTGTTTTTCAGAAGGTACTATGTTGCACTGCAGAGACAGCTGCAGTTATGTGGAGAAAACAATCTTTTGTTAAAACACACTGGAAGTTTAATGGAACAATTATACTGTATAACTGATAAGGTACAAAATCATTCTAGAAACTTAAGGTCATGCAGGTTTTAAGAGTGTTTAGCTCTTGGCTTCTTGATTGTATGTGTCATTTCCAGCTGTATCTGAAATTTACAGTAAATACTAAAATCAGATATCTCAGTCCCACTTCTCTGCTACGTCCTTGTTTCATCCTTTTTGTCTCCATTTTCTGCCATTCTGTGTTTAACCAAGGTGCTCAGCCTTCCTCATGGGCATCACGAGTGCTGCGTGTGGAGATGAAGGACTTGCACACCACCAAGATGCATACTGACAGGCTGGTACTGCCAACTGTTGTTGGATGCCTTTTGGAACAGGAAGATTTCATCAAGATAAAGTTATTCTCTTCTGTTAGAGGAAGAAACAAACTGGTAAACAGCAGCAACACAAAAAAACCCTTGACTCTAATTTCCAAGCTTAGAAAAAAAACAGGAAAAATTAAAAAGAAAAAAAGTAAATGCGTTCCACTGGATAAGATGGAAAGAATTTCCGGAAAACAGGAGCCCATCCAGGTCAGCATCAAACCAGCCTGTTCCACTTTTGTGTTTTATAATTAATTTTCTTTACACCCACAGCATTTGAAGTTGAAATAACTGGGTCAGGAGACCAGATTTCCAAGGCTAGGATCCTAATGAATACATCACTATCCACAAGGAAACACAAGGCCAAAAGATTGTCCTACATGCCTTTTTCCCGTGAAACAAATAACCCATTCTCATTTCCCCACAACAATGTACTTCAGAGGCCCAGTGGTTAGCCAGTCACAAGGTCTGAGCAATTACCACTGTAGTGAGTGAAAAGCTTTAGAAGAGCAGCTACTACAGAAAATAAAGCCTATGACCTCTCAAATGTAGCAGGCAGTTGTCATAACCTTTGAAACCTCCAGCCTGATGGCTTCTCTGAGGTTAGATTGAGTGCCATTGTTCAGACAGCTGCCTCTCAAGGGCTTCATTCTCTGTTACCTTACAGGCTATTTGTAATCATTGATGTGAAGGTGAGTGGCAGGAACCAGGAAAGCAGGATTCTCTTCTCTAAAGATAGCATCTCAGGCCCACTTTTCCATCACCTAAGTGACTAAACAATGCACAACAAAGTAATGATCCTCTGTCCAAAAACTAAAATAAAGTTCTTCCAAGGCATTGTCACATTTTCAGCTTTTTTGGAAATGCAGCTCAGAAATTGTCAATATAGAAAACATTGGGAAGAGGAGATGAGAGAACAGAGTGAATCCACAAAGAGCTCCTTTCTGTCTTTGTTTTACAAGATGATAGCCAAAGATGTGAAGAGGGAAATATTCACTGACATTCAGTTTGCTCGATCACAAATCTTTATTGTGATTTGCAAGAACTGAACGGAACTGAAGTGCCTAGGGGATCTGAAATGACAGAGAGAAATAACTGTGGGATGCTAAATCTGGAAGTGACTTAACAGTATCTGAAAAAATATAGTCTTTGATATAAGCTTCTACAAAACAAAAATGCCAAGAGCCCACAAAGATGCCGTGATGGTTTTATTATTTTGTTTTATTTTATTTTGTTCCATTTTCTGCCTTGTGACTTTCTAATTTGATAAAGCTCTTTGGATACAAATTAACTTTCTCAGAGTGCTGTTTATTACTGTTTCACTTATCTCGATGGGACGCTTAACAGACTGGAAGTTGGCTCGTTTCAGCAAAATAAGCCAAGAAATAAGCAGAAAATAAATCTTACCCTAGGCAGATTAAGAACTCGGCTAAACACTACCACCTAGTTTTGAAAGGGACAAGACAGGTATACTTTAGAGCCTTGACAGAACTTAATCGATATCCAAGTCACATCAAACTCTTCCACAGACAAAGTCTTCAAGGTCCGTGATCCTGCTTATTGTTTTGTTGGGATGAGGAGAAGGGTTTTGTTGTTATGGGTGAAATTTCTTGCTTCAAAGCAAATTAAATGGGAAATACTCATCACATTTAATAAGATCATATGTCCAGCTGTTTAAATAAATTGCTGTGGTAAATATAGGGACTACAAGAGAGTGTTGGAGTTTATTTCTTTTCTCCCCACTTGAAGACCAGTACATTTCTCTTGGAGCAGGGAAGGCATAATTCCTTATCTTAGAACAGATGAAGACCAAGAATCTGGATCTGCACTTCGAGAGAAAAGGGAGATCATGATTTATTTTGTCCAAAATACAGCTGAATTCTTAGGCCTGACAATCATCCCACTGACCCAGTGCCTTATGCCTGGTGTGTCAGTGGTGCTGACACATAAGGTACCACCGCATATCACCAATACATTTAGCTTCACTCTGTAAAGTTAAGCAGGATTTCTTTAACATGGAAATGAGGGAAGCTCATCAGCTCCTCATAATGAGGGAGCTGATCATGGGAAGAGAGGGGAGGGCATCCGGAGTCGAGGTCATCTGTAGGAAAGGAAAAAGCAGTCTCTTGGGTTTTTTCCAACACTCAGGTACCTCCTTTTATCATGTCCTTGAATTCAGTCAACTATAAAAAAATGTAGGCACGCTGACAGATTAACCTCCAACCTACAACTGGAGCTGCCTGGGGCAGAAAAAGTTAAGGGAGTTAAGCTGAGACAATGTACAACTTTGTCTAAACTTTCCTTTGGTTATGTCTGAGTTGACCTTACTAAATGGGGTTGTTCTGTGTCACTATGTTCATTCTTCTCACAGGTCTCAGGAATTAAACATGATACACACCCAGTCAGACCAGCAAAGTTGTTGTGGTCAGCCCATAAACAGCCTGTTTACCAGGAACGTTGCGTAAAGGGTGGAACTGTGCAATCTTGCTCCAGATAAACAAAAGCTCAGCAGCTGTCCTGCACAGAACTTCTAGGTAAAGAACCAGGAGGGCACAAAGTGCTATGGTTCCTCAATTGTGTAATGCTGAAGATGTGATGATGATATTTCATATAAAGGAAGGAAGCCAAGAGAGAGGAGTATTGCCATACATAAATGATAAGGTCAAGCTCACAGTAAAACTCTTTTTCCCTCCTTTGTTCCTCCTTTCCTTCCTCCTTTTCTCCCTTCCTACCCTTCCTTCCCTTCTTTTCCTCCTTCCTTTTTTCCCCGTTTCTACTTATATCAACTTCTGGGTTTTATGCATTTCTTAATTCCCTTTCTGTAGTGTGGCTCTGCAAAAGTATGAAAGAGTAAAAGTAGATTTAGCTTTAAAGCGAAGGATCAGTTGGATTCCCTGGTATTCTGCAGCCCATTACTTTAGATACTGCTAGATAGTGCTCAAATAGAGAATGCCAAAAATTTCATCACTGTGAGTTTAGTAACGTTAAACAAACATTTTTTCTTGTCTCATTGTTGTGAACAGAAAAACTGGACAACAACAAAGAAAATACAGTAAAGGAGAAGCGTAATAATATGAGGGAGGAGAGGGTTTCTCCAGCACACAGAAGGTAAGGAGGGATAGGAGAAAACAGCATTGACATCTATTTTCTAACCAGCATGGATAGTCCCATGCCAATGATTTTCAGACCAATTTGATTACAATGACTGGTCTTGTTCTGATTTCTTCTGCATCTGTGAGAGGCTGTTGGTTTTGTGGCAGCCTTGGCATGGGTATTTAAAAAATCCCTATTTGTAACTCTGTGTTTTTTTGACACATGCTTTTTAATTCCATGGGAGTAGTTTGTCCTAGAGAACTGTGGAAGTTATTTTGTGCCAGCTACCAGGAAGAAACACCAGGAAGGCTCTCATGCCATTTTTCTAATGAAGAAAGCAAACTATAACAGAAGTCTCTGCTGTATCAGCTCCCTAGGATTTCTCAAATGTAGATAAGAATAATTATTCGGTGGTGTGCTTTGAACTGAAAAATGCTGCGTCGCTCATGAGCAAATGCGAGATGTCCTAAGCTAGTCATTTGTACCTCACACATACCCTGAAGTTTAACAGTGAAGTCTATCCCCATGGTAGTTTCTTTAAAGGGGTACCTATGTTGCTCACTAGTAACAAAAGCAGAGAGGGAAGATGTCCTGCTCTTGCAAGAAATAAGACAAAACAATCAGTGTGTCTTTGCAAAGTCTAACAGTTATTTCATGCTCAGTTTGCAGGAAGCTGGACATGAAGGCTTTCCCTTGTCTTGCACTAGATCAAGCATTCCCGCAGTCTTCCCTAACTGCAGTCCCAACGCAAGCCCTGGCTGCGTTCCAGCCCCGCGTGAGGACAAGATCAGGTCTTGCACTTTGCCCTGTTTTTTGTTCAGGCATGTAGTCCAAAGTTTCAGAAAGATGTTGAGAAACTCTTAATGGATGCCTAGTTTGGACAATGAGGCAATCGTGATTCAGTGTGGCAGATCCATCAGGCTCACATGCTGTGCTCTCTACTGAGACTTTTTAATTATTATTATTATTATTATTTCATTATTAACATATCTTTAAAACTTTGTTCACTGCTTACTTGACGCATGAATAGCACTGGAAGTAGTCCAGCACTTTGCATTTTTGTATTGTTTTGGGATGGGCTCCCACAGGATGTTGGTACATGGACTGGACTCTGCCCTTCAGTTGCCTATGTGGGTGTAATGCCCCTTGGCAGGCACACAGACTTTTATGAACGGCACAGCACAGTGCCTCTTGAGGAAAGCTAGCTAATCTCTCAATGTGTGAGAGTGCTGAATGAGACCTGTAAGGCGTTAAGGATGAATTCAGCAAAACCTTGAAACAAATAAACAGCTAAATAAGACATGGATAACCTAGGCTCCCTCTAAGTCAGAAAGGAAGGCAGCAGCAGGAAGGGTGGGAAATTTCTTTCTTTAGAATTTGGACTACAGAATTACCCTGTGCCAAACACAAGTGAATGTCTGCATAATGTCTAGAAGACAACTGAAAGACCAATGGCAAGAGTTTCTGTGGATCTTAAAGTTGCCTTGAGTAATTGTCTTGAACTTCACTAGAGTGACAGTGGTCTCTGCAGCAAGATGTAGATAGGTATTATTTTGCCATGGTAGAATAACACACACAACTTCAGTTACAATGCAAGTGTGCGACACTGTGCGGCATCTTGGCCTCCTAAATACACAAACCTCAAACTGTTAATTCTTTATCGAATATTAGTTCTTCAGATAGCTGCTGAGAAAAGCAAAGAAATCAAGCCTCCAGCTTCTGTCTCAGATCTGCAAAAAATCTTCATGATCTGTCACACATGACATGACATGACATGACATGACATGACATGACTGTATCTCAGTAAAGTTAAAACAGAATCATCTCTTATGCAGATCCTCTTATTCCAATACATTTATTTTATGGTTTCATTTAATTCTGAGCAAGTGTTTCTGCCAACCAGCAGTAGCTACTTCTGAGAGGAAGAGGTTGCCTTTGGAGGTGTAAAAGCTGATTTTATGCTGATTTAATAAGATATGCCTATATTTGTACAAACTGATAAAACTGGAAAAATACAAGGCTTCAAGTATGCAAAGACACTTCATTTCTTAACTTTCCTGATATGCTCAGCCCCGCCATATTCAACTGGATTACAGATGTAAGTCAAGCTTAACATAGTTTTAAAGTAAAATAACTATAGAACCAAGGAGCCAGACGCTTCACTGTAGGTAAGAATATTTACTGGATAAAGACAATAGCGATCCTGCACATTTTTCTTAATGCTGATTAAGCAAATGGTATTTTTTTTCTCTTCCTGAGGTTGTAACAAATTTTGATCTTTATTCACTTTATATCAAATTAAACTTTTTTTGCAATTGAAAGGTTCACTGAATTGAACAATTACTACATTCAACATGAAGCTAAAATGCTTTCTGTATTTCAGCCTTCATTATCACTTGCTGTTCAATCACATTTAGGAAATCCTTTAATTACAGTTATTCCAGTTCCACAGGGAAAAGTGACGGTTTATAAAGCTACTGTAAATGTAAACATCAAGTTTGCTTCTGCAACCTTTGAAAACTGTAATTAAAAACAATATTTTGCCTTGTTGTCTTCTCTATTGTTTTGATCTGTGTATGTGTTACCTTGACATCATATTGATGAGCGTGGTTTCAGAACAGATATTTGGCCACATCACAGGTCATTCAAGTCCGTATTTCTTTTCAAACGGCTTCAGCTTTGGGGAGAGAAAAAAAAAAAGGGCAATTAATTTTTCCTGTTAGTTTCTGTCCAGCCTAAAGACTGAATAAAGTCTAAAGTCTAAATGCTTAAGACTGAATTGGACAGTAGAATGTGTTTTGCTACAGAGCAAAGATTTAAGTATAGCCTGACTTAACATTTGAATCTGTACCAACACATTTAACTATGTCTTGAAATAATGGCTGACACAAGCAATTATAAGGCCCAGTTACTCACACATCAAGAAGTACTGCACAAGTCAAACACTAAAGGATTAAGACTGTGCAGAGTATCATTAATGGTTTTGCAACCACTAGTTGCAAATGCAAATACCCCTGACACAGCAATTTGGTAAGAGAAAACAAAATTATTTTAACTGGAAGAGTTATCATAGAAGCAGCACGATGTATAAAGGTTTTACTCTTATCAGCTACAGCAATACAACAGCTGCACAGTTCCAAGGCTAAGAGCAATAAAAGTCATTTAGTGAAACACGTGTCTTTTGGAAGAGTAGCTGACATGATTCGGGGAACGGGATCCAGGGAACCTTTGGGCACCCAAGGCTCCTTTCTTGTGTGAAATGGGTTCAGAACAAGTGCCTCAAGTTCAGCTCAGCAACAGGCAACCATGCTTTGCAGACCCATTGCCCACAGGGAGGTGGACAGTGGGTGGGCCACCAGATGTTTTGCCATAAGGCCCATTGTATGTGATACACTGGGAGTGTAGGGCAAAGTATATTAGGCTGGAAAACTGAAATATTGTTTTATTTTGCCCCATAAGGCCCATTAAGGCCCATTATGACCCATTTAGTTCCTATGTCCATCATCTGACGTTTTACAGATTTTACTGGAAACTGGGGCAAGACTGAAGGTGAAGTTGTCGTTTCCACCAGAAATGTTTGCCAGCTGAGGATAACCGTGTTTCCTGCACCTCTGCCCATCCCTGCCAGGCCACGTACCCCGTGTGTGAGCCCTTCAGGGCCCTCATTTCCCTCGAAGGCAGCTGGGTGCCACGGCCAGCCTGCAGGCCTCGGGCTCTACACCTGGCTTTCAGAGGGCCGAGGCACGGGTGGGGGAAAGCAGACCACAAAGTCTGACAGCGCAGCTTTCCCCCTTGCTGCTGAGGGACGCGAGGCTCACAGGAGCTGCCCAGAGCCCCTGCCCCATGAGGGCGCGCCGCTGGCGAGGCGACCTGCGGGCCGCGGGTGACCGCGACTCCCGCTCTCCCGCCTGAGGAGAGCGAACTACAACTCCCGCCGTGCACAGCCGCACCTGCGGCCGCTCTGATTGGCTGCCTCCCCGCCTCCCCCGGCGTGACGGTGCGAGGTTGGCGGCGGCGGCGCTGCAGCCCCCCGCGTGTCAGGGGCCGGCGGGTCCCATGGCGGCGGCGGGCTGGGGGCGGCGCGGCGGCTCCGCGCTCCTGCGTGGGGCGGTCGGGGCAGCCCCGGGCCGCTCCTGCAGCTCCGGGGCGCCGGTGAGGGCTCCCTCTGCCGCGGCTCAGGTGAGCTGGGGCGGGGGGCGCTGAGGGGACCGGCCGGGGGGAGGGCTGCCAGGCGAGGCCGGACGAGTGGAGGGTTTGTGGCCGGCGGGGGGTGAGGGGCGGGGGACGCGGCATGGGAGGCGTGCGGCCGCCGGAGGTCGTGTGTGGGGTTTTGAGTTCCGGGCCGGTGCCTTGCTCTTGAAATTAAGGAGAGGTAGTTTGTGGAGGGGTGGCCGTGGTGAGCCAGGCTTGGCCCGGGGGGGTTCCCCTGCCGGGATCGCCTGCAGCGCAGGGGTTCGGCATGCAGCCGAGGGCGGGATGGGGGGGAGCGGGCGGGGAGGGGAAGCGAAACTGCCTCCTGCTTTTCTGATAGAAATACTTAATTTTGCGACCTGTCCCAGAGCGGTAGGTAATTTGTACGGCCAACGTGACTTGATGGTGTGTGCGTGTGTGTGGAGGGGAGTCGGCAAAACGCATAATATAATTCTGTGTCATTACTTTATTGAACTGTCACCTTTAGTTTGAAAGTAAGTAGGAGGTTCGGTCTCTTGGACTGAACCAGTTGTGTGTTCCTTCCCGGTCAAAAGAGAGATTACACAGCGGCATTTCATCTGCCTAGGTCAAAATCAGGTGGTTTTGGCAGCTTTCGGTGGTTGTGCTCCCGATGGTCACGTGACCTTTGCAGTGAACCTGTTTTGTTCCGGCACTGGTGTGAAATTAACACAGGTGTTCTCCAGATCTAGGTCCTCCTTGTTTAACTTTCCATCCCCCAGGTGGATTCGGTCTCTTGGTGTCCAAATGCAGGAGAAAACGCTGCACAGAAAGGCAAAGGTTCTGCAACTGCCTATCAGAAATAGGGCATGACATGAAGAGTAATCCCAGCTGGGACATGATTTATCGATTAACTTGCAAATGCATGGCTGGCTTTAACAAGCAGGAACTAAGCTAAAGCTAGTAGTGACGGTTTTTGTGTTGCCAGAATTGAATGCATTCACGACCACTTACTTACTTACAGAAAGTCAAATAGATTTGTGCTTTGCTTTATTGAATCCTTAGTTGGCTTGCGAATCTAGAAAAGTCATTAAGTTTCTCCCCACACCCCCCCCCCCCAACCATGTACTTTTTCATAAATTCTGACCAGAATTACTTTTAACTACTTTCTGTAAATAGAGTAGTTCTAACGTACATTCAGGAATACTTTTGAGAGAGCTTGATTACACCATCCATCTCTGAAAACCCTATTCCCTTAGGGGACGAAAGCCACAGTGGTTGGAAGAGTGGGATGGGTGATTTGTGCGTGTGGCATAGTAACTGTGACAAGTGTGCTGGGGCTCTGGCTGATACCCGGCAGGGCCTGAGAAGCGAGCTAATGCAAAAGCAAAGACAGTGCAAACTTAGCAAATATGCAGTGATAATATACTCATTGCTGCTTTCTGTTCTCGGTCTCTCCTGGGATTCATCTGTAGAGAGGAGCAATTAGCATTACAGCTATAGGGGACAGTGAAACGTGCTTTCAGATTACAGGATGTTCAAACATTCAAAACAATTGTGAAAACTGCTTGACTGTCTTCTAGGTTGGATCTGAAAATATTCATGGGTTCTGTTTAGTTTCATGATATTTCAGTTGGGTGTGGGGGGTGCAAAGGGGAGAAGAGAGCACTAGACTCTGTATTTCATCCCCTTTTAAAACAGTCGTTCCAGATGTGGAAGGAAGAACTCTGTAACTCGGGAGCTTCAGGAGACGACTAAAAGTCTGTATCCAAGGCCATCCGTTGTAACTCTTTGGGTTAGGTGACAAACAGTGGGGTCGGTACAGCTGCTGTGTTGGAATTGTGTAGTGAACTTATGTCCAACTTATGGCATTTTTAGCCTGTTCCTACATGCTGGTTTTTGAGACAGTTGGAGAATGTCTGTGTGGATGCTACCCATTCTGTATCCTGCATTTGCGCTCTGTCATAATACTGTCTATGAATGCTTGGTAAGGGGCTCCCTTCAGCAGAAACACTTAATAGCTTTTGTTCACGTTTTGGATGTCCATTAAGTCCTTATAATGTTCTCTATGTGAAATATGTGGTGAAAATTAATGTATTTATAGAAATGAAATTATATTGACCAGATAACCTGACTGGGCAAATCTGAGGCATGTCCATTTTGGAGGTGAAGTCAAATATACGTGGGAAGCTGATCTTAAATTGTTTAGAAATAAAACCCAGAACTTGATTGGCTTATTATTGGACTGGTTAGTCCACCTGTTTGAGCCTTTTGTTTGTATCTTAGTATTTAAGATACAGTTATCAGTCTCAGAGATGTGCGCAGGGTGGAGGCCCTTTTTCTAAGACTAGGTAGGGGCAGGTAGCAACAAGCACTCTGAAAGCAACGTCTTCATGGTTGCTTGGTCCTGTACAAGCATTTCTTGACAAATTCACAGTTCACAAAGCAAAGTCTGATGCCATCTTGTACACATGATGATACATGTCCAAATTATATTCTTGATTTTAAAAAAAATCATATAGGATTACATATTTCCACTACAAAACTGTGTTTTTCCAGTACAATAGGAAAAGTAATTTGCACTTCTTATTTTATTTTATTGTAAGCTGGAAGTTTACGTGCAAACCCCCAGCTCTTTGAAACAAAGGAAGTCTGTGAGAGGACTCTTAAGATAGTGAGGCTTGAGAGCAATAACATTGAGGAAATGAGCATTTTTTTATTTTTTTTTTAATTTTATCCTGCTGTAGATGTATCATTTCCAGTAAAGGTCTTCCGCATCCTGATACAAAGTTTTATTTCAGCTTCCTCCATCTGTCCATGTAGATGCTGTAATTCAAACATAACCAGCTGAAACTTTCTGTGGCGTCAATGAAGTCTTCGCCACTGGGATAAAAGGGAGAGCCCAGCTTGTCCAGAAAGACCTTGTATGGCCCTTATTCTTGGCCAGTCATGTCTGAAACTCTCTGTGTCCTGGAGCTCCATTTTGTGGGTAGCTGGTCAAAGTCCTTGAGCAGTGCTGTCTGTGCCAGCAACCAGAACTGTAGCATGCTGTTTGGGGTCAAATGTTGGGCAGCAGCTGCTGAGCCCTCAGAAAAACATTTGTCTTGGACTTCTCAGCTCAGACCTCATTCTGGCACTTGGCCTATTTAGACCCATTTCAGCCTCTGTGGTTGTCTAATTTCCAGGTTGAACAAGGACGCTATGTCACCGCTTCCCTACAGACTGGGGTATTAAAGGTGAGACATAAAACAGAAGAGCTTTTGCTGAGTTGTGTCCGTGATGCTGGCACAGCAGCGTTAGGCACTACAGTGAGGCGGCAGCACTGCTGCACAAACCCAACAGGATTGCAGGAGCTGAAAGAGCCAGAGGGTGCAGGAGCATGAACAGCATCATATGCATATAAGGTTGTGGTGGTCCCTGAGGCCTGTGCAGAAGAAGTGTTTGCAAGCGTTACTGATTCATAGTGCACAAATATCACTGGGGATAAGATGACGGTGGAAGGATAGAGCAAGTATAGTACTCGGTCTTCAGCTTGCTAAATAGATAAGAACTCTGTTCTCTTCCCCCTTGTGTTTAACTGAGCCTTTCCAGTATCTGTCAGTTTGTGGTGTTCCTGGTGGTTATTAATACCCCTGGTGACAGCTTCCAATTTTTTTTGTGTTGTTAGAAGAGTTCTCCTGGAAATCGCAGGTGAATTGGCAGGTCTGAAGGGTTGACAGCTTGTCAAACTATAGCTGCTAGGTGCAGTCATCTAAGCTCTCATTCTTTCAGCACTAGTATAGAACACGGGATTGACAGCCCAGAGAGTGAGACTGTTTTTTCATGGATCAGATAAAGCACACTGTGTGACAGGACATGCTCCTCCGATGTGCAGAAGTGTCTTCTGTCAACTATAGAGAGAGGAGAGTGGGGACTTGGGGATTATAACCATCCCTTTTGAGTGAAAAAGTTATGTGATTGGGCATTCATACATTAAAATACCAACAACCACTCATCTTTTCCAACTGCCGGGAACTGAATAACCTTTTCCCTGTAGCCTGGGAATTGTAGCAGGCAGCTTTTGCTCTCTGTCTGCTCTGATAGCTCTCACACAGGCTGCAAGTGACTAGGTCCAACCTCACCATTTTCTTCTACTTCAGAAAATTCTACTTACACGACTACCTGAGAGAGTGCTTCATCCTTGCCCTGAGGAAGACAGCTGAGTTTCCATCTCTTGTATTTGGCCTTCTCTGTTGATAAAAATATGAGTCAGTGCTGGGTGCAGTGGCAGTTTTGGTAATACAGGATCTGCTCCCACGGCAGCTCAAGCTGATGCTACTGAACTTCTCATGAGTGTTTCCTAATTCCTCCTTGCTGACATCAAACTGGATAGAAACTGAACTAACACCTTAAAAATTCCACCTCCAGTCATTCGTCCCTCCCAGACAAACCCATCTCTGTATGCAACAAGAAGTTGATGGAAAGAAGCTCTAGTTGCTCTGAAAACTTTTTTTTCTTTTCCCCAAGCCCAACACCCACTATTTTACAGCAAGAGAGCAAAAGTTAGTTACTTCCAACAGGAGCTTTAAAGTATACTGACACCAAGTGCTTGCTGAGTGCCTGTTCTTTTAATACTGCTTCTTGACAGTTCACTTCAGAGTAATTAATGAAGGGCAATATTATTCCTGCAGTAAGTCCTCTTTCTTTAGCTTCCTTGCCTCTAACAGCCGCACAGGTGGATGTCAGACCAGGAACAGAACCATTGTCTCCTGCGTCCCACTCCAGTGGTGGCTCCTTCCTGAAAACAGGAAATTACTTTAAGCATATTATTGTCCTTGAAAGTATGCAGTTTTGGCATCCATTACATACAGTCATTAAAGTCTCCCTCTCTTGCCTCCTTTCTGTCAGTGAGGACTGCTTCACTTCTTTCCATCCTCGTAATGCCCACTCTAATGGGGAGGCAGGAGGTTTGTACTGTTCTGTCTTCAAGTGCAGTGGGTAAGGAAGCCTGATCCTGAAAAGGTGCAAAAATCAGTTATTGAGAAAGAAACAGGAGAGGAGTGGTCCTACAAGAAGGGCTAAAACAATTTTAATAAGCATGGGAGTGCTTTCCCTCTCAAATGTGAACACCTTTGCAAAATAATAGGAAAGAGAATGTCAGAAACCCCACCAGGCTGGAAAGCAGTCCAGTTTTCAAGAAAAAAATACTTCTGTGTTGTGTTTTTTCTGAGTTTGGCATTATTTAAAATATTTTCAGATTTAGTCTGTTCAGGGTTGAGTTTTCTAACTGGGAAGAAGCAGAAATGAAGTCTGGATATTTAGGTGAGCTCTTTGACTTATACCGTGCTTGTATTCTGAGAAACTCTCACACTAAGAGCAACAGAGCCAGCATTTCTAACACGGCAAGCTCCCAAATTGCGATTTCTTGGGGTAGACTAAAGCTGTGCAGAGCTCACAAACAACCCGAGGTGTGCAGGCTGGAGGAGCATTTCTCCGGGGAGGATCAAAAACCAGGCAACTTGCCCTGCCTGTGCAGGCTGGAGAAGAGGGAGTGTGAGCGTGAGCAGCACCCGTGGCTGCAGAGGGCTGGCCACCTTTCCACCTTTGGTGCTGCAGGCAGGGAAGGCCAGGCCTGGGGAGGGCTGGCCTTGTGCCCCTTATCCCGCTGCTGTTGTGGCTACCCTACAAAACAGAAACTGAAAGAGATTGCTTTCTTCTGGCGGAAAAGCAATTACATGGAAACTAGTGCTGCGTGTTTATCAGGGGCAAACAGATGCTCTCTGGGCTTTGAAGCAGCCACTTTGTGTCTGCTGTATCTTCTCTAACCCCCCACTGCCAGGGATGTTCTCCGAGACCTTCTTATCGAACCACGAGGCTGTTTGGATCAAGAAGCGTAGTGGATTGTTTAAAAGCTAGTGGAAAGATCGTGCTGCCAAGAAAGACTGCTCCTGCTTATAAGTTTAGCAGCAGCTGTGGTGTTAGCACAGCTGGAGTTGAAATTGCTGCAGCTGTTGATGGCTGAAGCTGGGCCTTTCCCCAGATAACCTTTGCTGTCTGGCTGATCTGGTCACTGAGGGTGTCCTCTCTGTCTTCCACCCACCCTCAAATCTTTCTTACAAATGCATTCAGAATAAAATGTTTTGAGGACGCGTACCTGGGTTGTTTTAACATTTTAGCTGACCATTTTCCAGACTTCTTGCAAGGGCTGTTTTGAAATACCATGCAGGATTAACTCCTGTGGTTACTAGTGATGACCAGAGCCAGGGATATGATGGCCACGGCTCTGTGTGTTTCTGCCCAGTCCCTTGGCATTGTCCCATACATGCCAATTTTAGTGTGTCTGGAGATTTCACAGGTCTGTTTTTCACTAGATGGAAATCTTGACTTTTGCTTATTTAAGCAGTTTGAATACTAGCTAATGTGTCATTTTGTCCGGTTCCCCATTCTGCATCTTAAATTTAAGTGAAGACTTTTTTTAATCCTTTGCCTGCTGCAGCTACCAAGACAAGCCAGCACCATTTTGACTTGAGGCACAGTTCTGCAGATGATTTCCCCATGCCACCCCACGCCTCACTTTTTTTAGCTTTGGGAACCTGATGTATCCAGAAATGGTTTTGTATGTGCTCTTTCAATGGAGATGAAGTTCACTGTATGTCCAGGAATCCTTTAGCTTTCTTCCGGTTTTCTTAGCTGGCTATTAAGTGTCTGTATGTGGCTAACTAACAAGGACACAGTGAGAGTAGTTCCTTAAATTATTTTGATTCTGTTTTTTCTGTTCTGTTTTGTGATGCTGTGCAGCTGGCCTCTGTCAGAGTTATTAAATTGGCCTCCTATAAAATGTTAATTGTGATATAGTAGATGAAAAGGCACCACACTTGACAGGGTCTGGGTGAAGTTGTTTGCATGCAGTGCCTGAACCAAATGCCCACCAGCTGATTAAAGTATGTTTGTAAACCTTTGCTTCTCTGTAGTATTGTGATAAGAGTTGGTTCAGGTACTGCATGTTTCACTTAAGGTATTGAAATATTTTCCAAAAGTAGCAGAGTGGTTTCAGCTGTGTTTTATAGGTGTAGAAAAATAGAGATATAACATGGTAATTTGAAAGTCATGAGCTAATGGCAGTGGGACTCCCTGTGTTTAGACCTTGCTATAACCAATACTGTTCTGGTTAGTGATGTTTTAAAGTAGTGATGTTTTAAAGATGCTTGCTATGAACTTGAACTGTATTTGTTTCCAGTAACAACTACTAATTTGGCATATTTCTTTTAACACCTAAAGTGATCAGCCCTCATTCTGGAGGGCAAATGCTCAGTACTTCCTGAAAACTGTGTTGTTCTAGAATACATTACACTGTGCTTTAAAAAACCCAAAAATTGTAAATAGAAATCACTTTTAATATTCACTTCATTTCATGACAGTTAATAAATATGTTATTAAAATTATGAATCTTTTTATGCAGGCTTGAACAGGTGGAGTGTTCAAGATCATGCATTTCTCTTCCAGTCCCACTGTGCCCTTTATTATTTATCATATTTTATCTGAGACAAGCTTTTTGGAAGTATTCTGTTGTATGGATTTGGACAAGAACAGCTTGTTGGAAATATTCTTGAAGGAGACATCATGAAACATAATTGTACACACCAATAATTTGGTTTTGCTATTAACAGGATGTTATATCTTGCATATGAAAGTTGGTGGGGACACAAGCAGAGATGCAGAGTTTCATCAGCTTTTAGTTCTCGTGTACTGAAGTGCAGGCACCCTTCTATATGGTTTCATTTATCTTGAGGCTGCAGTGGGATTGGGTGGTCCTGGATCATTGATTCTGGAAAGTGAAGAAAAATTGAAAATTGAACAATTGAAAAAAAAGCTGCCTGCTATTTGCACAAAAAGCCTGAAGCACCTGTGGCTATATCTTCAAACGCACAGTGAAAATTGTAGTACAGTTCTGTGGAATTAAGAAGGGTGTGAAAAATAATCACTAAACAGCCAGGTTTGACCATAAAGACAAGTCATGTTTTTTTCTTGTGCTGCTGTCCCTGTGGGGAAAAATGGAATAATAATTATCATTTGAGTTCAAAGTTAATATTTAAACAACAAGTTGGTAGTGAGAATAACTATTCAAATGCTTGTTTTCCTTACAGGAATTGCAAAGCGCAGGAGGAAGACGCTTTCTACTGGAACATGCTGCGCCCTTCTCGGCTTTTTTGACGGACAGCTTTGGGCGTCAGCACAACTACCTGCGCATTTCTTTGACTGAGAAATGCAACCTCAGGTGTAAGTGTCTGCTTGTTTCTTGCAGAAAGCTTTTATACACCAGTAGTGCAAAGGCCAAGAATTGTGCTAGGGTACTTACTGCTGTGTTGGCCCTGTGCTGTTTCTTGTCTTCGCAAAGTAAGGGTTAAGGGTAGTCGAAGACTGATTTGGGGCTGAGTTGCTGTGGGGATGGGGAAGCAGGAGCAAGCCTTAGGGATGTGCCAGAGACTGGTGGGAGGGACAGGTATGGTTTGAATGATGCTGCTTGTGGATGTTTGTATACCATAGCCAAAGCGTGTGATAAGCATGAGTGCTCGTACCTAGGTATTGCCACAATTACATCTGCAAAATTTGTGGCAATGTTCCAGTACTTGCCAGTTCAGTTTGGTGGCTCTGTTTGAGTGCAGATTAGATAGAAATAAGATCAGCTTTTCCTTCAAAGTGGATCCACTGTAATTTTGAGACCAATCAAATCAGTCTTAGGTTTTCTTTTGAAGGAAAACAGGAGATGGGTTGTAAGATTTGGTGTATGGTCTTATCTGTATTTCGGAAAAGCAGAGTAATTTGACATCCATTAAAGAAAGTTGCACTTGGTGCATTTTTCCTATCAATATTATATTAACTGCTGCTGGTTATTTTTTCCCGTGTATTTCTGCATTCTTTGTTTCAGGTCAGTATTGTATGCCAGAAGAAGGTGTTCAGTTGACCCCTAAATCAGAGCTACTTACTGCTCAGGAGATAATCAGTCTAGCTAGACTGTTTGTGAAAGAAGGTGTGGACAAGATCCGGCTGACGGGAGGAGAGCCACTTATCCGACCTGATGTGGTTGATATTGTGGGTGAGTTCCCAATAAGTACACTGTGTTGCAAACTTGTTATATATTGATCCAAGAACTTGCTTATAACTATCTACTAGTATAATCCAACAACCTGAAGAATAATTATACATGAAATGACAGTGCTTTTTCCCAACATTGTGAAGTGCAGGATACTTCCTTTCAGAAAACTTCCATTTCTGTTCTTCTGCTTGGATGGAACTTCATGCTATAACAGCTGAACTTAGCATTGTCTTCATATTCAACATCTACTATAATAGTTTACAATAATGCAGCCTTGGGGTGAAAAATCAAGAATTGATGTGAACAACTCCTCACGGTGGAGGAAAAGCTGATAATGTGCTTACAAACAAAACAGGTTTTCTTTTGGATTTTTGGGGGGATGTGGTTTTTTTTTTTTTTTTGCTTCTTTGACAACAGATGTCATTTGCTTATCTTTGTTTAATAAGGAATGGTGTAAATGGCTATGTTTTTACAGTTATTGATGAAGGCTGTTACTTCAATGGAAGAAGTCTATCTCCTTCAATTGCTGTTGTGTTGACTGATTGTGCTTGGTTTTTTTTCTTGAGCCAGGTGGGGTTTTTTTCCCCCTGTCGAAAGCCTCGTATGTTATGGACATTACAAGAGCTTTGTGTAGTGGCAATATATTAAATTAGGCTATGTAGGTGGGTGTACTTTCATGGATTGTAGGCATCTGAACTTGTCTGTTTCTGCACATATACTCTTAGAAGTACTGAACATAAGAAAATGTTAATATGGAAGATGAAGTTCTTTAGAAGTAGAGTAACTGCCTAGTGATACACTGAGCTTTTAGTGCAGAAAACAGCAGGTCTCTTCTCCCACTCTATTTTGTTCAGGATTTGGAAGACCTTTACGGCCTTTTCCAAAGGAAGCAGCAAAGCCGTGTAGCATGTAGAACTGAACTGTTTATAGCTGTAAAAGGTATGGCTAGAGTGAGCTGGCTTGGGTCTCCTTGAACCTTGATTGTAAGGAGTCCTGAAACTGCACTAACTTCATCTTTTTGGAACTCTGGAATACCATTCTCTAGGGCATTTTACCCATGTACTATAGGTTATTTTTTATTTAGGATTGAGAGCACTATGTGCCTTTCAAGAGACCTTTTTCTTTCAAGAAAACATTATCTGTTTCTAGTAATAATAGGTATTTGTAGCTGGCTTTCGCCAGCCAAAAGGGGAGCAGATTTATAGAATAGGTTGTATTTTAAAATACAACCTAGCTTTAGAGTTCAGCATATAGCATTGTTGATTTTAAATCATTTACGTGCCGATGTCATCAGTTCAGTGCAGAACTCTCTTTCCTTTCTTGCACCTTTTTTGATTTATCTGTAGTAGCTGATGGCTTTTTGTACTCAACACAGCTACTTTGATGCCAAGGGTAAAAGTTGAGTAGCCAGATCACTGCAAAATAATTACCGTATTGCTGCAATTCTGAAGTATTGGTATTGGAAGGATAGAAAGATTAATTTTTTTTTTTGGTGTTTTACTGTGGTGATAGAATTCTCAAAGGTTTATTTCTGTGGTGGAAGGATGGAGATGGATCTCTGAACCACTGGGCTTTCATTATTCTGCCAGTGTTCTTGTTCACAGATGAACTTTGACAGATTCATAGCGATCGTTTTTAATGGATGACAATAGTAGTGAACTTGGGGTAAAGGTAATGGATGTTAAGGTGATTGTCCTGTTGCATTAGTTCATTCTGTCATGAATTTGTATTAGCCTGACTGATTTCTTTTTTCTAAGGCATATTGAAAATTAGCAAATTAAGTCTGTAAACGCTTTTTATCTTCTCAGGTTTTGGTGTTACTTTATGGTGCACAACTTTGGGATCAAGACAAAAATCTCAAAGTTAAGTAGATCACATGTAACAGCTGCAGGAAAACTCACTGAAGGGAAAACAATCTCAAAAATGTTTTCTGCAGAATTTGAGTTAGGCACCTCTATTGAAGCCATCTTAGCACAATGCACTGGTTTGGGCTTGGATAAAGTTGATCTGGATTTCTAGATGGTTTGTAGAAGCTGGCTACAATATCTCAGATGCTGAATAGGATTGAGATTCAAGTTAGGTTTGTTTTCAGGAAACCTTTCTCTTAAGCATAAATGGTCTGTGAAATACCAATAAAGTTCAAAAATATTAATGCTGGATTACTGTCTCTAATGCTCAAGCCTTTTTGTTTTTTCAATGAACAAATGTGATTTGAAGCTACTGTAGGAGAGTATGTTATTCAGAGGCCTGCTCAAGTTCTTTAGATTATTTCAAACCTTCTTTTAAGGCGTTCACATACACATTCACATTGGAACAGGTTACCCAGGGAGGTTGTGGATGCCCCATCCCTGGAAGTGTTCGAGGCCAGGCTGGATGGGGCTTTGAGCAGCCTGGTCTAGTGGGAGGTGTCCCTGCCCATGGCAGGGGGGTTGGAACTAGATGATCTTTAAGGTCCCTTCCAACACAAACCATTCTATGATTCTATAAACTATGACTCTGCAACTAACACTTGCTGAAAGCTAAATCGTGTCCTGGGGACTGCCGAAAACATGTTTTAGACTTTTCTGAAGCCAACTGATAGTAGAATATAGGATCAGTCTCCTTTGGGATACTTTAGTTTAAATTAGCACTGGGTATAAACTGTGTGATAGCTCCTTGTTATTAATAGTCTGAGAAGTACACATCTCCACTGACAAAATAATTTTTCATGGGGTAGGGGACAGACAGTTGGATGAGTTTTTATAGCAACATACACATTTCAAGAGTGAAGTGGTGCAGGGCAGACTTGTTAACTCATGTAATAGGAGATACACATACCTTTTCTGGACTTAATCAGGGGAAGTACAATTGAGGAAACGATTGGAGGAGAATATGTAAGAAACTTGTCTATTTTACAAGATGTTCCTGATCCTAAAGGAAAGAGTAAATGTAAAAGGGCTTACCTGATGGCTTGAGCCTGACATGCAAGCCTTTAGCGTCATGCCATTGAATTATAGCATCTGTTGTTTCCTTTTTTACTTGATAGTTTTATCTGTTGCTTTTGGTGATGATTGTTGCTAAAGCAGTGACCAAAGGTCAGCAAACAGACTTAACAGGGGTACAAGGTGAGTTACAAAATCTTTTTAATCCCTTTTGAATTTAGAGGTCAACAAGTCAAGAAACCAAGCAACTGCAAATGTTGTTGTTCTTAGCTTGCACAAATGAGGTAGAGTGTATTAATCTATTCTTTTTAACCTGTTGGCGTTAATGTTAACTGTCCATCTCTAATTTCTCACAGTTGGCTTCTATCCAATTTGTTATTACAGGTGGTTCCACATATTAGTGTATTTCCAGTGCCTCATCCTGTATTTTGTCCTGTCTGATGCATTGATAGCAGCTGCTGCCTGCACTAACTGACCTAATCAGCTGGTGCTACTTTTTTTAGTTTTTCCCTTTTAGGCTGCAGCATGGCTTTGGCTTTATTCAACGCCGTTATGCATTTGACGTTTCTAGCAATGAAGCCTGTATAGCAGCTAGTCTCTTTTTTTTTCTCTTTTAGGAGGTTTGTGTGTTCTGAGTCTGTAAATAAAAGTGGCGGTGTTCCTACTCTGTCCTCTGGCCATAGTGTGTATCCTATGCTCTCACAAAGACTAGGCTGCTAGTGGTAGCTAGTGTTAAATAATTTTTATCAAACTTGGGCCAGTAGCACTTGTCCTCTAGGAAGAGGTTATTCTTGGTCAGTGGGGAGGATTTTGAGAGGTGAAGGCCAGAAAAATCTAGTTCTTAGTTAAGATTGCTCTTTCGTTACAGCCCCAGGTTCCAAATGTCTTTACAGGGCTCCTAATCGTGTTGCAAAATGCTGCTGCTGTAAACTTCAGCATTTTTGGTGTGACCTGGCTTGTCCTATGCTGGAATTTTGGGCCCAGCTTAGGGTGAATACTTTGTGAATAGCTGGGAAATGAGATAAAGCAGAAGTAAAGCCCTTATCAACATGGACAAATAGAGGTAAAATAGGGAGGGAAGAAGGAACTATGAAATATTTGTGCTGTAATTAAAGCTGCCTCAAGAGTAAGGGTTCTTCAAATATTTCTCGACTAATTAGGGTGGAGGCTATGAAAGAAGGGAGGAGGGAAAATAAGAAAATTACTTTGCCATGGCTGTGCTTCTGCAAGTGGTTTATGAGGGGTTTTTGCTATTTGTTATTGTAGTGATAACTGGAGGTTTGAAAGCCTGCCTCTGGAGATTTGGTATGCTGAGGATTTCTGCGTTTGGCTTATGAGGAGGCAACTATTTTCTAAATCTTTATCTCATTATATTAACTGTTTCTTACGTGGTTTTCTTTTGTTAGCCCCTTTTTAGGGTCTTGCATAAGCCCTCTTCAATTGGCTGGCCTACCACTGTGGGTAATGGAAATACTTCAGTTGTCAAGTGCAAGCGTTTTGTCCCTTGCATGTTGTTGCCTTGGATTCTCTGTAATGGTCTAATACGTTGACCTTTTTCTGTTTAGTTAGGAGTATATGTGGTATTTCTTTCATCAGTTTCAAGTCACTACTGCTGGCAGCTACCTCTGGGTTAGAATTGCTTTTTGGTGAAGCATGGTAGGATAAACGTTACTAGATAAACGCAGCTAGTTCAGGTGCCAGGTGTGAAAGGGGTGGCTTGCTGCTTATTGTTGCAGAACGCAGAATTCAGTTTGCAAAGCAAGATTGAGGAAGGGGCGGCAAACAAAACCAGAGGCATTCTTCCAACAATAGAGAAGCTATTTACTTTAAGAAATGGAGAACAAAATTAGCGCGCATTTTCAGTGTTCTTTATAACCAATTTTGCTTGCAATAAGCTTTCATACATTTTGAAATGGATATGTGCTAAAATGGGTGTCTTAAACCAATACAGCTGGAAGAAGGCTGGAGCACTGAAGTGTCCATGTTTTCCTCACACCCTCAGTGATAGTTTTTTTTTGTTTGTTTCACAAATCTTCTTTGGGGTTTTCTGTGTAACTTACAGTTGAATTACTTCTTTTAAAGTGTTCTCTTTACTTCTTATCTCCTTAGGTCAACTGTACAAGATAGAAGGGCTTAAAACCATTGCTGTCACAACCAACGGGATCAACTTAGCCAGACTGCTGCCCCGACTGAAGGAGGCAGGACTGAATGCCATTAACATTAGCCTGGATACTTTGGTTCCAGCTAAATTTGAGTTCATTGTCCGGAGGAAAGGTACAGGCTTGTCATCTAAGGCAACTGCGTTAATACTTGCAGTAATGTTGTGAGTTGTTTCGTATGTCTTTCACACTCTGTTATTTTGGGAGGGGTGTGAATTGCTGTCCTTGTGAGGCCAGGAAAAGTAATCTGTACTAGCTTATTTGATAGTGACTTGTTTTCCTTCTTTCTGCAACCCTTAGGCAGGTAGAGCCCCTTTAGTTGGAGCTGGTGGAGTAAGAGATGCTCAGCTCGCCACAGTCAGTGGGACTGTGACTACAGCTGCCCGTAACTGTCTGGATCCTGATTAGTCATGGATATCAAGAGGACTCTTCAAATCTTGTGCTGATCTCGTGTGCTGCTATTCTTTAATACTTTTTTTTTTTAAAAAAAAAAAAGATGTTCCCGCTATAGCAGCCAGGGACTAAGATGCCACAGGAACTGAACTTCTTATCAGGAGTAGCAGCAGTTTCTGGAAGTTATATTTGGGGCATGCTAGCAGTGGTCTCACTTGTGATTAGTGATGTTTCCTACCTCCACTAATTTTTAATAGGAATAAGAAACATAAACTGTGCCTGAAGTCATTTGTGGAGGGTTGCTAGCTTTCTAATTTCTCTACGATTGAGCTAGTAAGTCCAAATGACATTTCAAAAATGCTTGGATGTGCCCAGTGTTACTGATTCTTGTTTAAATGAATCGACTTCATGGTTGGGCTTCCTTCCAACCTAAAACTGATTTGATCTTAATCATTCTATTTCTGTCCAGTAATGTAACTTTTGCAGTCTGTGAACTTCTAATTCAGACAAAACCTCCAAGTAGCCACTAGATGACGCAAGAACGCAAGATAAGTGTAGGGCAAGGGATGTTGAAATTTGGAATGCGGTGAGAAGTAATTTCAACATTTGAATCACTCCACTATCAAATCGAAGTTCTGCTGACAGGTGCACAAAGGTGTCCTTGTCTACAGTCTCTGTGGGAACACTTCTTCAGGTTTCTACATCATGGTGCAGAAATCTGCTCTTGTCATAAATCTGACTGGAGCATTATCCTTCCAGCATAGGCTATTGCATTAATCTGGTTATGTCATGGCACAGTTGGCTCCCAGAGAAGTATCTGGGAGTATCTAATCACAAGCAGGTGTTGACTGTGTTCTTTCCTTCTGCTTTCTGCATTTGAATATTACCTGGTTTGTGACATTCACTGGAAACAAGACCTTCCTTTGCTACTGATCCTCCACCTTCCTGAATTATATGGCCACAGCTCTTCATATCTGATTGGAAGCTGTTAGGAATGTGCTGCTTATAAAGTAAACTAAAATTTTGGGGGGGATGAGGGTAATTTTTATGTTTATAAATTTTCTCTTCCCCTCTTCCGCCTTTAAAGAAAAAAAGGGTCTTTAACCACAAAGAGAGAAATTACTCAGCTGAATAGCATTGAGAATGAACAGGGAAGTTTCTATGACTCAGTATTTCTAAGGAGGAGAATAAAGTCTCCAAATCATAGATAATGTTTTTTTAAAGTGGAGATCAGGTGAAAATAGTAATGCTGAGTTGAGATTTTTTTTTCTTTTGTTAAGGGTTGAAATTATGTAAAAATACTGCTATTGTTTTTGAGGGTTTTTTATTTAATAGGAGATTTCCAAGTATGGAATGAGCAGAGAATAAAGTGCCTGCCCTACTGTGCTACCCAGTCTCCTGTGGCAGTTCCAGAGGCGACAAGATATAGCTGTATTAAGGTGAGAGGGATTCCTGGTCTTGGACTCCTACAGGCTGGTAACTTCTGTGGAAAGCAAAGGTTGCATCTTATTATGGAGATAACCAGGAACTCGAGAAAACTTGGAATCAGTTTTTCTGCTCCTCTGAAAACTCATTCTAGTGTTTTAAGAAGAGGCTGGGATTTTTGTACCTGTGGTGCAGGTGACCTGCATTACACCGGCTTTTATTCCCAAATGGCTAGGATAGAGGGAATGACTGAGATGATCATAGATTTCATTGTGTGAAAGCATACTAGAGGACCATAACTATTTCTACTTCTACCCATTTACCACTTTCTAAGGGATGAGCGAATGAAAAGTACTTTCTTGCAGGTAGCCATTCTAGCCTGTTTCACAGCCTGTCCCTTCTTTTTTATGCAGTACAAGGAAAATGAGAAAATGCTGTACTGTAAGTGAATCATTAAATGTTGGCTTTAAGCCTTTCTTCTTGTAAGGATTAAATGTTGGGAGGTGTTGGCCCACATAGGATTGTTCTGGATGTGTCTAAGGTTCTCTGCGCTTTAAAGTTGGCTGAAGTTATGATTTCAGAAGAAATCTAAACTGATGAAAATATTAAAATTTTTCATTGTGTGGAAGAGCAGAAGGGTTGTCGCTTTGAAATGTCAAGCAAAAACCTCGGAGAACTTCTGAGCCTTGACAATATTTCCTGACACAATGACATCTAGTATTCACTTCTGCTCTAATATTTTGAAATGTTTTGGTTTTATTCTTTTTGTTGTTCCATTACCACACAAGGACTTTGATCTAGAAGGATGTTTCAATAAGTATGGCAATACAAATGAACTCCTAACAGCTTTCCATGAAAAAAAAAAACAAAACCAGAAAACAGTTAACATCAAAATATGAAATGCAGCTACAATTTACTTAATTTTTTTAATTGTAACTTAGAACTTTTATTTTAAATTATCACCCTGTCCCCAAAATATTTTAGTGGAAACAAGGTCATAGTTATTGTTCATCAGAATAGCTTACTTTTTTGTTTTGTTTGTAGAGATTTTTTGCTAGCTGTTCTGAATCACGCTCTTGTGCTTGTGTGGCAGGAGGTAAGAGGCAGGAATGGGAAGGATATTGAGTGAGAGGCATTGCAAGCTGTAACCCTGTTCCGTACCTCTACAGTGAGCTGAGCCCAAGCACACGAGTATTCAAACGTGCAGAGTTTTTGATCTGCTGCTTGCTAATAATTCCTTCCTGGCCTTTTCAGTTCAGTTTCACCTTTCTGCACTCTTGAAGTCGCACATAAGGTTTTCTGAGCTGTTGCAGATCTTTTTGATCCCATTTGTGGCTCTGGGATGTGCTTACAGCAATGTATCATTATCTATGTTGTCACATTCTGCCTGCGAACTTGCTTAATTGGAATGAAAGCTACCACGGGTGCTGCAAACTTCCTGGGCACACGCAAAATAAGTAGGTGATGAAGGAGCAGGGTGACAAGTCATAACTTCAAAGAGTTGCTTGCAAGAGTTATTTCACTGTCTTCTCCTTGCTCTTCACCTCTCCTTTTGCAGCCAGTGTTAGGACTGGCTTATAAAACGGTTAGCATCTTCCACTTTTGTGTGTCTATGCTTTATTATGCCTTTACCAGCCAGAAAGTCGTTAAGTGAAAGTTTTGTGTGTCTCTTTCCCCCCCCCCCCCCCCCCCCCGATCTTGAATGCATCCGATATTAAGTATGCACAGAATATTATCGAGTTATTGCTTATTTCTGGTAAAGCACCTACAGATTCATGAAGTTACGATCTCTTCACTAGAGAATCTGAGTTTCCAGTAGGTAAAAGGTAGGGAAAGGTGGGTGACAGATCTAGACAGGAAAACATACGACTAGGAACAGCACAGGGATTGTCAGCACAAACTTCTGGAAGATACCGCCCTTTTACTAGCATGTGTAAAGTAGTCTTCAACAGCAAATACAGCTTTGGAGGAAGGAGCTCAGTCTCATACAGTGTTTGGTCTCTCACACCAGAGTTTAGCGTGCAGAACAGGAAGGGAACTTAGTCTAGTACCTGACAGGGTAGGAGAGAGACTCACAAACACGGTGCTGGCAGCTGAGCACACACCCACTCACCAGAAATGCGTACCCAGAGCTTGGTAGCTTGGTCTCTCATTCTCGCTGCTGTCACCTTTTTTCTCTGCCAGCTGGTGAGTGTTGCAGGGAAGGAATAATGCGTCAAATCTAAAATTGATATCTTGCTGAAAGGTCTTAACTTTGTTTAAAGTTGACAGAAGGTGTGGTTTGAATGAGATGACTAAGAGGCTTTCCTAAAGGCCTTTGGAATTCCAAAATTGCATTGTTGCTTTATTTTACTTCCAAATTTAGGAGGTATGTGTAGGGGTGAAGATACTTGTGCTAAATTAACTATATCTTTATGTCTGGGAGCAGCTGACAAGTGTAGGCCACACTAAATGGTAGGGTGAGATTGGGCACATCATTCCTTGAAATCACTGTAGTTTTTGAGATCTTTCGTTTGTTTTCAAGGGTCAAAGGCCAACTGAATTGCTTTCCTAAATGCTCTTATCTCTCCCCCCACACACCATGTTGTGTTCACCAATTTCACATGTTTAGTTATAAAAATTATGATCCTGTAAAATGTTCCCTATTATCTTTAAACTAATGGATAGTCAGTAGCTTTGGGAAGCCAATTTTATATCTGTAGCCAGGGATGAACGGGGAATCAAGGAGCTTTTGTTTGTTACTCACCCCACTCCCTTCCATACACACTTCAGAAAGATCCTTTTAAAATTCACGTAGCAATATTGCTGTCTGACTCAGAACAGTGAGATTCTGCCACTTTAGCGAAGACACATGTGCCATTATTATCAAATAAACATTAATTTATTATTCTTTCTTTATTGCATATGAAGGCAGTTCACAAATGCTTTCCGCTTCCTTTAAGAAGAATGTAACACAAGGCAAAGCTGAGGTATAGGGAAGTGGAGAATCATATGCTAATGATACATGGATGTCCAAAGATGCAGAAAGGCATACCAGCAGTTTTGACTACCCAAATACCAGTTAAAAAACTTTATCTCACTGACTTGACACTGGCAGCCTTTGCAGGGGGATAGTGTAGAATTGAAGTCTTTACTTGCAGCTCTTCTTACTTGCAGCCTTGTCTACTGAATCTGTAGATTCTGTCATCTTTTTGTCTTGTACTTAATAACCTCCTTTTGCATTCTGTTTTTAAACAACAAAAATAATATTTTATTCTTTTTATATCTTAGGCTTTCACAAGGTAATGGAAGGGATCCACAAAGCCACTGAACTTGGCTACCGTCCTGTTAAGGTAAAGCCAGTTAAACTGTTGTGTTTTACCATATATTGTGATAAAAGATACAGACCACCTGATGAGGAATTTACTATTCACACACAGAATGGTTAGAGTTGGAAGGGACCTTAAAGATCATCTAGTTCCAACCCCCTGCCATGGCCAGGGACACCCCCACTAGGTGAACACTTCCAGGGATTCAGCACTGACAACTTCCCTGGGCAACCTGTTCCAATGCCTCACCACCCTTACAGTAAAGAATTTCTTCCTGATATCCAAAACTGAAGAAAAATTTTAGTAGAGTGAAGATCACATGAAGAGGTAAAGGGGGAAATTCATATAATCTCCTTGTGCAGCTGAGGGCACAGGTTCATATTGCCACAAAGCCCTGCAGGCTACAGGGTGGTCCTGCTCCATGTTTGCCTCTTCTTACTCCCTCTATCGATTTGGTGCTTGTCTGACCCAGCTGTGAACTTGGACAAGGGGGTTAACAGGCAGACAACTACCCTACAGAAAGATGTTAATTTTCTCCTGGTTTATATCTCCTTCATCTGCTTACAGCAGACTCTGATGAGTGCTGGTGTGAGAGAGAGGGAAGGGGAGTCCCCCTTTGGGGGTGCAGGTGGACCAACTTAGCTGCAACAGGAAACTTCACCCTAACTCAGCTGTTTGTAGTTTTGCAGCTGTGTTTCCTTTCAGTTTCACCAATGTTTTGGGAGTTCTATTATGTTTAAGCTGTTTAGGCTACACAGCTATGAAAAACACTTGACATTAAATGGTTTTAGGCTTCCCTGACAGATCTTAAGGATCATCATGCACGATGCTTGGACGCACAAGTCTGCCTTGCTAACAGGGAGTGTTGTAGCAACTGCCCAGCCATCTGTTGTTCTTGAGTTAAAGCAGAGAGGACCCGTGGCTCCAATGATGATATTTTTTATGACGGAAGTGCAGAAAACTCAGTTTTAACCTCTTTTTGGAGGAAGGCAGAGCTAGTCATCCTGCAGCCTATGGTCATGGAGTGCGCTGTGAACCCTTCCTGATCTGGGGCATTTGCTTATGATCTGTCAAAAAGAGTGCTCCAGAAGGTACCCTGGCAGTCCTTTTACAGAAGCCGTACAACATAGGACTGGGGAGTGGAGTTGTAATTTTAGACAGTGAAAACTGCCATACCTTAGATGGCTAAGACGATGCCTTTGTTACCTAGCTTTTATTAGTTTTTCATTTAGCAAGGCAACTTTAACAACTTTAGTTAGATTGAATGCAAAAACTTACAGGCAAGTTTGGCAGAAATTATCATCTATACCATTTCAATCCTGCTAACTTCCCTCATATTGTCTTTAAAAAAAAAAAGCAAAACCCAAACTTCTTTCTATCTACCTTGCCTTCTGCAAGGACTATGAAACCTTGTGTAAGAAGGAAGAAATTCATACTCTGCTCGCTAATTTCAGGTGTCTGCTTTTCCGGCAGGTAAACTGTGTGGTGATGCGAGGCTTCAATGAGGATGAACTGCTGGGCTTTGTGGATTTCACAAAGGATCTGCCCCTTGATGTACGGTTCATAGAATACATGCCCTTTGACGGTAAGCAGTCCTGCTTTCAGATTCTTCCTGGCATGGGGTGTGCCTTGGGCACAGGTGAATCTGGTGGTTATTCACCCCATGGGCTTGTCTCTGGAAGTTTTGGTGAGCTCTTTCAGGGAATTAGGAATTGACTTAAGTTCTATGTTGTGTTTTTTGCAGCTTATCTGTCTTCCCTTAATAAGCTGGAGAAGGATTAGTAGCAGGATTAGTTGGGGCTGGGACACCTACAGGGAAAACAGATTTTTGGAGAACGTAGAGGTGGTTCTTTGCTAATTAAAAAAATAAAATCGACAGTCTGAAGTTATGCTGGCTTTGTTAATTCCAGGCAATAAATGGAATTTCAAGAAGATGGTAAGCTACAAAGAAATGCTTGATACAATTAAACAGCGATGGCCTGAATTGGAGAAATTGCCTTGTGAAGCTTCCAGCACAGCCAAGGTGGGGATAGACAAAGAATACGAGAAATGTACCCCACATTCTTTCCCTGCCCTGAATCCCCAAATTCTCCCAAGTTTAATATTTATATTTGACGAGCAAAGTAAAAAATATCTTGGTGGAGTAGTTCTGGGATTTTGGTCAAGCTGCCTGCATGTGATTTGACTCGTATTAAACACTGGTCATAATCTTTACCTCTAGAAATACAATGTCTTTACTAGATGCCTTGGTCAGATATAAAGAATGGCAGGCTTGTATCCTGTATGTACAGCTTTTGAAACTCTTGTCAGTCTATGTCTGTTTGTCTATGACTGCATGTTAACGAGCCTGATGAAATAGTTGTTCAATGAAATAACAGTATTGCTTTAGAGTGTCACATGAGGGATTTCTAGCCTACATAAATCTATAGCTCATGGCTAATTAATTAAGAATGTGCCTACTGGCATCACCTGTCAGTTGCTGACTACAAGAGCAAACATATAACAACTTTATGAATATCCAGGAACAGGGCAGAATAGATGGGAACACTGACAAAGCTGATTTTGATTTTTTTTATTATTATTAGTAGTAGTACTATTATGATTTTGATATTGATTTCCCCCCCCCCCCCCCTTCTTGTGTGACCTTAGAACCGAAAAAAATATGCGTTAAAATGCCTTCTGGTCTTTGGGCAAGTGGAACTTTAAAAGTGAGGAGTCTATATTTGACTCTCCTTTTTTCTCGTCTGCATTTCTTTAGAGCTATAAGGTGCCACATTTCCAGGGACAAATCAGCTTTATCACCTCCATGTCAGAGCACTTCTGTGGATCCTGCAATCGGCTGAGGATAACAGCAGATGGGAACCTAAAGGTTGGTAGTGAAACATGATTCTCTTTGCTTTCATGCAGCCTTTCTTTCCTTAAAAGTAGCTGGGATATAAAGTAGGATGGAAAGGTGGGTAATTATTACCAGCTAACTCCAGTTTATCTGTCCTGTATGTATTCTTGTTCAAGCTTCTTGGGCTGTTAGGGAGATGTTACATCACCTTTTTTTCGTTTCTCTGTTTTGCTAACATAGTTAACTTCAATTGTAAAACATGGTTGCAAGGCCAGTAAATATAAACATTTATTTTAATCTTTGATTGAAAATCATCTTAACATGTGACAAGCAGATGATTTCCCATTAAAAAGGATCCAAGCAGCTGTGAGAGCTTGGCTTCGGTGTTCCACAAGGATCCTGTCTTGTTTCACCAGACATCTTCAAGCAACTCTTCTGCTTCAAGAGAGGGGTTGTACATTTGCTCAACGGCTGTTGAAAGGGGAGGGATAACCATTTCCTGCCACGTTGAAACTGGCAGTTTCTGGAGGAAAAATTAAAGTTTTCAATTAAAAATTGGCACTTATGCATTGTCACCTGATATTGACAACAGCTGTGCTGCTGTCTCATGTCAGATGACCGAGGCAGCCTGAAGGCCCAATGAGCTTGGGTTACATAAATGTCCCAGGCTGTCTGTCTGTGTACATGAACAGAGAGAAAGAAAACAATCTCCATAAACGTTCCCTTTCTTCAATAGGACAGGTCTCTTCAAAAGTCTTTACTCTGAGGTTAGTACAAAATACTTGTAAAAGCCATTTATTGTTATTTTCTCATTTCTCCTCTTTTGTTTCCTTGGGTTGGCTGCAGGTGTGCCTTTTTGGGAATTCAGAAGTGTCCTTGAGAGATCACCTAAGGTCAGGTGCCTCAGAGGAAGAGTTGGTTCAAATCATTGGAGCAGCAGTGGGCAGAAAAAAGAAACAGCATGCTGGTATGTTTGTTGTGCTTGAGAAACAACAGCAGTGGCTAGGGAAAACAATGGCCTGGTGCTGTGGGGTGCATTGACTTGCCAGGAGAAAGAAGGAGGAGCTTCTTGAATGAAGCTACGTTAACTCAGGAAAGAATTTTCCTATCTGATAAGAGTATTATCCGGTAGAAAGATGGTAACCTACTAGTCCTGCAGTTACTCCAAAATGTGGATGTCAGTTTGGAGTCTTCAAACCTTCCACATGAGCTAGAATCCAGTCCATCTAAAAGTCTTTCAGACAACTTTTGTCTTCAAAGAGATGCAAATACCGCTGCTCATGATAACAACAGCAAAGCATAAAGCTAAGCAAAAACTGATGGAGTTGTACTGGATCCCTTTTTTCTTAAAACTAATTTGTTGTAAAATAAGTACTAAAGCTAAATTGAGCCGTCAGTCTTAACTACTGCATTAACATTTTTCTAGAAGTGTTAAATGTATTTTTGGGTATGCAGAAATTTGTAGCCACTCACTAGTGGTCTGTGTCATGTCGCGACACAAGGGCCATGACAATGCAGTCACATCATCAGACTGCGTTAGTCTTTTCTGAATATATAGTGATATAAACTATATTTCAGTCACATCTGACCCTAACCATATTTTCGTAATCTGGCTGCAGCTGGGAATGCTGACTTCTTGTACGTGAACTGACTTTATGATCATGGAATAGTCCCCTTTACACTAAAAATACGCTTTGGCCCTTTTTGTTCTCTTGCAGATTCTGCCAGATTACCAACACTTGGTTTTGCCCTTTTCCATGATGTATAAAACAAATTTAAAAGAGGCTTTTAAATCTGAGCATAGACTAACTTGCAAAGTACATTGGTCTGACCCCCATAAAATAGTGCCTTGTAAACATAAGGGACAGGATGGAGAGATTTGTTCCTTTTCTTTTAGAGCATTCATTTCTGAATTTCTGATTTGGGAAAGTAAGGGGTGGGCAGGGGGAAGAAGAGTGTTCACCCCTCTAGTAAAGGCATTTTGCCATCAGCAGCATTTACCTGACATTGTTTGCCTTCTTCCCATTTGTATTAATCCAAGTGATGTCCTTGGGGCCTTCTGGGATTGGACTTCTTTGAACTGGAGCACTGTTAACAGCTTATCCATAGAACTAGTACAGTTAAACGCAGTCCCAAGTTATTTGAGTTCTGTAGTAGGCAGACTGTAATTCAGATTATGAAAAGCTTTCTGGGAAGGGGGTCTACAGCGTGATAGACCTATAGCAGCTGGATGCTCAGAGACTGTGGCAGCCAC
The DNA here is from genome assembly GCF_964199755.1 of Larus michahellis. Lineage (NCBI taxonomy): Eukaryota > Metazoa > Chordata > Aves > Charadriiformes > Laridae > Larus > Larus michahellis. The sequence continues at coordinate 37,495,548 of NC_133898.1, forward strand.
GGTTTTAAATAATACCATGGTAGATTCCCCCTCCTCCAGCTCCCTCAGTCTTTATTTAGCTTTGGTTTTCCTAGCATGCAGGTTGCACCGTGGAGAGCAGAAAACTAAATATATAAACCAGATGCATGACTTAAAACCTAAAAAGCTAGGATTTTTATGTGTTCCTTATTTTATTTCTAGGGATGTTTAACATTTCCCAGATGAAAAACCGGCCAATGATCCTGATTGGTGGGTGACAAATCAGTACGTAATAAACATACAATGATTTTGTTTGGTTTTTGACTTTTGGGGGAGCAGAGTGGATTGGGCTTTTAAGTCTAATTTATCTTTGGTTTGGGCTTAGGTTTTGACAAAGAAATAGGTTTCTTGCAGTTATGGTTAACATGCAGAAGTGGAAGAGGGGGAAAGGTTTAATGTCCCTACCAAGCCTTATCCAGTCTTCTGATTGACAACACGGGTTTTGTTTTCTCTAATTTTGAAAGTTTATTACATTTTCCAAAGGGATCACTAGCTTTCCTACCTTATTTCCTCTTTGCTTCCTTTGTACTTAACGAGAACAGTACATTAACTTGAAAGGCAGTTTGGGGTGAGTTTTATAAACATAAAGGATACGGGATGGACTTTTATCCCTGGATTAAGACATTCATCTTTGCCTATAATATATAGAGGCAGTAACCTGATAGAAATCCAAGTTTTTCCACCTCACTACTTCTGTACTTCAGAATCTGAAAGCTGGGCCTTCATTCTTTTGACATGTCCTCTTATTGCTGCAAAGTCTCAGAACATAACCATGAAAACTCTAGTATCTGGGATCTGACCGGTCCTATAACCGAGAGCCTTTCTTCTCCTTGTTGTGTCTACTGAAGTTGTTTCTAACTCTCCCTTCTGCTTGATGCTCTCTTCATGGGTGATACAGCACTGCTGGGGTTCTCTTACTGGTTTTTCACATCTCCTTAACCGTGGTTTTACCTCCTCCATGCCTACATTTCCCTGTTCTGTAAGATAGCTATCTATCTTCCCAAATACCTTTTTTCTTCCTTAGATTGAAGAAATGCTTGCAAAATTTAGCATTGTGAGATTGTTTTTCTGTTGTTACTTATCAACAAGGAAAAAAAAATGCAGCAAGGGTAGAAGAGATGAACGTTATATTTCAAAGCCAAACTCTCATCTTCCCATTGATGGTCTAGAGCAGGTTAGCTGCTGCGCAGCTTAAAACACAGCTTTTAAAACAGTTACCCTTGGGGAGGGTAACATGCATTAATTTGCGGTCTTTGCTACAGGTGATATAACTGCTCTCTCTCTTTTTTTTTTTTTTTTTTCTTTTAAATAAAGACCCTAGTGCTTGTATTTCTGTTGCCTTTATTAGGAAATAGGATCTACAGGGGTCTTTTAAACATAGGTTTTCACTGGGAGTATTTTTTTTACTTGATGCCCCCCTTTAAAGGACCATCATTTTCCACGTTGAGTTTTAGAGCGAGTGGATTCAGTAGTGCAAGATTGTGTCTCTCAGTTTGCTTCTGCATTTCGTATTTGGCCACTGCTGTATTGTGTTCCAGGAAGAAAAAGGACCCTTTGTTTATAGTGTGTATTGACTTGCTGCACGAGGGAAAGTTTTCTGGGTTTTAAAAAAAGAGGAAAAATACTATGTTAAACTCTTGCCAGCTCATTGGGACCTACATAATTTTTCAAGATGCCTTTGAAAGAATCCCCACGCTCCAAAGTTAGCGTTCATAGCAATGTTTGGATGTTTACAGACCACATCCATCCAATTTCCTTTTGAAAAGTGCTTTAACATTGTCTGATGTACAGTGAAAAAGAGGCAGCCTCTCCAGGTCTTCCCCCAGCTGTTCCGTGTCCCTTCGAGACCAACTGCTGGCAGTCACTGCATCAGTGGGGAGACCGGCGATGAGTGGAGAGTATCCCACTGTGACACATGGCGGGAATCATTAGGACACTTCCTAATTGTGTTTTGAATTACATACAAACTTCAAATAATGCTGGCGTGCAAGCAGTCATGGGGGGGTGGGGGAGCGTATGGAATTAATTTAATTGAAACTTAATGAATGCTGTGGAAATCACTAATTGGCTTTGCTGGTCCCAGTAAGCCAAACCTGGCTTCTTCCCTGCACTGCTGTTGTCTGATCTTTTGCTATGTGGTTTGTATCCTATTTCCCTTAATCAAAATATTCCTTTTGGCAGGTTGTTCTCCTCACGGGTTCACTTCAGTTATGGGAGTTTCCTCCTTAATTTAAGTATCTCCTGCCTTCCTTCCACCCCTCCCCCTTACGCCCCCGAGATTGTGCTAGTTGGAAGCTAACACAATTAAACTTCAGGTGCAGTAATAGAATATAAGGAGATGCAGTTTGTCAGATGGTTTTAGTAGTGTTATATATTGTACATTATCTATTTGTTTTGTAGGTATATGAGCAATTTGGGTGAAGACAGAGATGGCTAGGTACAACTTGAAGAATACATAGCTGGTTAGGAAAAGCGAAGATGCTTTGCATGCATTGCTGTCTGCTGCTGTCTTTTACTTAGCACTGTACTTGAGCAAATAGTACTTCTCGTCCTTGCTCCTGCCTGTGTGTGTTTACCCCGTGGAAGTAAGCCCTCGTCTGCCTTTGCAGTCCAGCTTCTGGAGACAAGACACCTTGCTAAGGGTTTAGCTTCTGCTTTAAAGCTAATCAAGGAATACAGAAGAACAGAGTACTTTGAACGTCTGGATTTTAAAAGGGATATTCAGGTTAGGCCCCACTGTAGAAAGAGAGAGGGAAAGAAAGGAGGAATAAGCACAATTTCCTGGGCTCTTCTAAAGCAGAGCAATGTTGCAGTCAAAACATCTATGTCCATTTAATTCTAGTCCTCTAAGGGTAAACACATTACCACTAAACTTGCAGGAGTCTTAATTTTAGTGGATAGGCCATCAGCTCTAGATCAAAAAGCGTCTTTGCCTGAATTTAGATTATTGCAGTAATTTGATTAAAAAAAAAAAAAAAATAATGAAATCTGTGGTTGATTTAAGCTTCAGTAATGGGCACTTTCAGATCAATGTTTGGAGGGTACTCTGGATGAAAAAGGTGCTAAGCCCATGAGTCTTGTTCCAGCGCAGGCTGGGACTAACAAGGAAGAGATTGGTTTGGGTTTTTGTGTTTTAAAAAAAAAACCAAAACAAAACAACCCACACAGGGCAGGGGGAGCACAACCAATGGGTCGCCCCCATCATGTCTGTTACTGTCACGTGGACAGTCCGAGCTGATACCTGTAACTGGGGCAGCAGAGGTAGCTCAGCAAGGTGCAGGAGGGCCAGTGAGTCACTGCTGTGATTCACTTGTGGGCAGCCTGAAAACTCATGAGTAAGGGAGGCCCTGAATTCCAGAGCTACCAAAGGAGGTTATTGAGCAAAATCTAATTCCAAGTTTCTCACAGCAAGGAGAGCAGGAGCTCCAACATGTTTATCAATGAGGCCATTAAACTGGGGCTTAGCCACTTACCTCTATACTGCTTTCTCTTTACTTACAAAACACATCGCTTCTCTTATGTGAAAAAAGACTCCTTCTGTCTTGACACTTGGCGTGCAGCCCTGTGCAAATGCCAAAACCAAGGGATTAAATGGTGAAAAGGGGCAGGAGGGCTTACTACTGCTCTGCCAGCTGGGAGCTCTGCCAGCTCGACTTGGAACGTACTTCTGAGTAGATTTAATATCTATCTGTCAATGAGGGGAGCGTGGTTTTTCCAGTGCTTAAACTTCAGCTGTCATTAGCGTGGTAAGAGCTGGCAGTAATAAGAGAGGTTCCCATCACAGAGCCGCCCTCTGAGCTTGCAGACAGTGCAGTTGCAGACACGGTACTTCTGGTCCCTGCTCTCCTCAAGTGCTGGCATGACCCTTCCCTGTAGAAGGAGATGAAAGCAGGGTGTGCAGCCACCTGTGCTGGGAGGGATGCGTTTGGAAAGGCAGAGTTGAGAATCTCAGTGCAAGAATTTCCTGTTAACCCTGCCAGGCTTTTGAAAAAGGACTGGTGCTGGGACAATCTCAAATGGATGCTGAGGCGCTACGACTTGCTTTTCTTCAGAAGTGATGTTCCCCTAAGCTTTCTTGGCTGATGCTTCTCAATAAGTGTTGATAGTTTTTGAAAGCAAGTTGTTCCTTCTTGTCAGGGACCTTGAAATAAGTGCTTTGCGTCTTGGGGTTTGTAAGAACAAACCAGCAAATGCAGGGAACTGATGAGAGAGAAGATGAAGAGCTTGAGGAGAAAAGTGGACATTTGCAGGCTTATTGAGGTTTCTGCAATACAGAGAGTCCCAAGCAGTGCTCTGACAGGGTTCTCAGCTACTGCAGACTTAGCTTAGCTTTCCCGTTAGTAAGGTGTATTCTCATGTTACTTTCTTTTTCCCCCCAGAGCCTGCGTTGATGTCATTCCCGCTATGCCAAGATGCCCTACAGAATCCTCCAAATTCAAAACAGTGGGGCCACACATTTAGCCATTGGCTGACTTTGAGAACAAGTTTACCCAAACAAATGGGAAAAGCATTAATGAAAAATAAGGTTATAGGACAACTTTTCCTGCCAGGATCTCACCCAGAGCAACAGTGGCACATAACAACAGGAATTCTACGGACCCAGCTCAGAGGCTGCTGTGTCTTCCAGAAGGACCCAAGCTCCACATTTGACACAAAGTGCCTTGAGGCTTCTCCTGTTGGCCAAGTTTCTGTGGACTGCCAGTCCAAAGAGATGAGTCCAGGATCAGAATTCTCTACCAGGGATTCAGGATCTTCTGCCAAGGTACCTCGTGCCTCTGACAACTTGACTCACACTGATGAGGAAGGACGGGCCACAATGGTTGATGTTGGAGGGAAGCCAGATTCAAGAAGAAGGGCTGTTGCTGGTGCTGTGGTCCGCGTGGGTGAGAAGGCATTTGGGATGGTGAGGCAGAACCAGGTGAAGAAAGGGGATGTGCTGGCAGTAGCCCAGATTGCAGGAATTCAGGGAGCCAAGCTCACCAGCCAGTTGATCCCGTTGTGTCACAACATCCCCCTTACCCATGTTGAGGTGTCTCTGAGCCTGGATGAGGCCAGGTACGCAGTGGTCATTCGCAGCTCCTGTCAGACCTGGGGGAGGACAGGTGTGGAGATGGAAGCTCTGACAGCTGCCAGCCTGGCTGCCCTGACTGTGTATGACATGTGCAAAGCAGTTACTCATGACATCGTGATCGAAGAGGTGAAGTTGCTTAGTAAGACAGGTGGGCAGAGGGGAGACTTCTCAAGGGTCTAGATCATATCCAGGCACCACCAGCCCCCCAGGTGACCACTGCTCGTGTTCAGCCTGTACTTTTGTTCAGCTGGGTGTACCATACAACAACCCTACAACTCCAGTTTTGCCTTACCCTGTCAGCTTACTGCAGGGTGATCAGTGGAGCCACTCATCCCTCTTGATAACCATTTGTGGTTTTTAGAGGACAGGCTTCACTACTCTGCTTCACTACTTCATCTCTGTGTCCTCACCATGAGCTTGAGCAAAGGTTCTTAGTTCTGCCACAGAGGTTGGTTTGTTGTTTTGGTTTGGGTTTTTTATCTCTTGCTGTGAAATATTTACAGCTGCTGTCATCACACCATGCAACTGTGAGCTCTGGAAATGAAGCAAATGCTGAAAGTGCTGTTATTTGACAAAATTAAGTCAAGGATTAAGATTTCAGAATTGTGTCTGTCCATCTGCCCCCCTGACCCCTTTAGCTGAATTCAGAAGGTGACAGTGACAAGAACGTAGCTTGGGAACCTTCCCTTAGCAGAAGTTATAACTGTGGAACAGCCAGGGTCAGAGGAGCAGCTCCCATCCCTCCGCATTGCTCCTGCTGCCCTTGCCTTTAAGTGAGAAATACTCACATTATCAGTTTCAAAAGGGAAAAAAAAAAAAAAAAAGGTGGCAGCTTCCCAGCTCTGCCTTGAGCCACTCTGCAAAACATGATGTAGAAACAGAGGATTTCTGGGTTTGGAAGAATTATTTTGCTGATCTGAAAGATACCTTTTACAATGTTAGGAGCATGTTCCAGTGTTTTGACCTTAGCACTCAAATGCATCGAGGCCCTGTGTCTGCATGCTTAAGGGCGAAATTATGCCATGCACGGAGGTAGGCGTTGGCTGTCCCTGACCTTAGAAATAGCTATCACACCAAGGCCCAGAAGATTCCCAGCTTTTTAATCCTACAGTGCAGCTCCTAGTAACCAGCAACCTGCATAGCCCTGACAGATAAAACAAACCTTAAGGCCAGTAGCCACTTGGAAGAGTAAAGTAGTTGCTGTTGCCTTGGCCAGAGTGTTTCCTGCATGTTCCTCTAATTTGCTTTCATGAAGTTTTTTGGCCTCAGAGCACTTAAGTGTTCCCATAAATGTACCAGTGGCCACTGTCATGTAGCATTAAATAGCTTTGATAATTGACTATTCTAATAAGGAATTACTCGACATTGTTAATACTGATGGGTCCTTTTCAAATATTAATTTAAATGCTCTAAACAGGGTGTTTTGAACTTTGGTTTACTTGTTTTCTAGTGCTTATGGCTAATGTGAAGTTGCATATGATTCAAGGTGCTCCCTCTCCATACGCACAGAGAGTTGAAGACAGCTCTAATAACATTAAAGAGGCTACCGAAGAAGTGTCTTAAACTTTGCAAGTAGCTGCTTCTCATGAAATAAGGTTAAATTACTGTGAGCACCAGTAAAGCACACACCACACTGTCACACACATCCTGCTCACTTAAAGTAAGCACAGGTCTAAGAGGAGGCAGCAATTGGTTTTAATAAAAATCTCATACGCTAGCTACCGCAGAAGGCGCTCTTTCCATAGCAGGTAAATTAATTTGATTCTTTATTCATTATCACTGTGAGATAGGGCACATGCAATGACGCACATAGCAGCTCCAGCTGAAAGGGGAAGGAGTCTGGAAAGCTCGGTGCCCAAACTCCATAAACATTCGTACACCTGCGTTCAGTGTTATAGTCCTGATTCCCCTGAAATCCCTGATCTGCCTGTAAGTTAATAGTAGGGGCAACTCCTGCTCCTTCCCAGGAGTGTACGTACCGCTGCCGTTCCGAGCACCAGTCCCAGCTGAGCCTGCAAATATGAGAGACCACGTTCAGCTGTGGAGCTGCTGTGCCAGGAGTGCAACCGTTTCCCTAGCTCAGCATGGAAACAGATCGCCAGGAAAAGGAAGCACGCGTGTAACCTGTTAACCGATTTACACAAGCACTTAATTCCCCCCACCGCCACGCACAACACACCCTGCCCTCCCTGCCTTCACCCAGCCCCTAGTGAGTTTTCAAAAGTAAAAGGAAACTAGATATACATGGCAGTAATAAAATGATGCTTTGGGGCATATGATTCTTTGGCTTCTGAGAAGTTTGCGGTCATGCTGTAAAGCTCACACAAAGGACTCAAGACCATACAAGGGACTGCAGAGCACACACGCGTGACCGTCACACACATCTTACTACGTACGCACATTTCACTACTTTCTTGAGTTGAGAGTGGCTGGAAGCTTTGGGCAAACGGCATTTGGTGCCATTTTATGCTCATATTACATTATCATGTCTTGAAACTATGCACATTTATACATAACGAACCAAGCATGAGTCAACGGAACTTTTTATGAGAGAAATGAGCTGATAGCACTGTGTGTTTGGGTGGTGCTGCGTGGGCAAGGGTGTAATATATGTTGATGAACTGACTACTTTTTGGAGGCTTGCTTTTTTTTGTCCACTGCACTTTTAATAAACACTAGTTCTAATGGAGTACGCTTCACATTACTTTGTATACTCTTCTTAATTCGTTCAAAGGAACATCTCTCTTTTAATCCATGAGCTTTTCTGTGAACGCTCAGGATGAGCAAGAAGACAGCCTTTATAAGTAAGTTGCAATGATGAGTCAGCAATTAGCAAGGGATCAGTCACAATAACTTATTACTGTAAGGAATCCATTATTTTTTTTTTTTGTCGAGTGAAACTCGTCTCTATCTGGCTGTTCTGAGTAATCCCATAAGCTTAGAATCATCATTTATCATCATCTCTCATCATTAGCCCAGCTTCTCCCACGTGCCTGTTCTGAGTCAGTGGATGTGTGTAACAGCACCGCTTTGTGTTGCGGAGTAATATAAGGAACTGGTGCCTCCAGAGCTCTCCGAGTCTGGGTGAGCCAGGTTCCTGGGTGACCACGCACTGGAACAGGTCTGGGGAAGCACCTGTAGAGAGGTGACTCCTGAGTCATTAATAGGTCTAAGGGAAATTCCCCTTCTGATCCATCTAAGCTTCCAGGAAAGCTCTCGCCTTTTCTACTATCGAAAAGGCCCGTTCCTACCTGAGGAAGCTCAGTCGATCGAGCTGGTCACTGTAACCAGCCCCACGCTGCAGCCCCACAAGAAGCCAAGAGGCCCCCAGGGCAGGTGCCCTGCGAGAGGGCAGAGCCAGGGGCTGTACTGCCCGGGGGGCTCTCGCTCTCCAGGTACAGCCTCCCACTGCTGCTGATCCTGGGACCATAGCACAGAGCTTTACGTCCTTTTCCTAAGAGCTCTTTCCTCACTTGCAACCAGGTTTTTGAAGGTTTAACCAAAAGAAACAGTGTGAAGCACCTAGCTCACCACCTCCTTCTCCTGAAGGGTGCTTTAAGAGCGCAAGTCACACCTCTGGCACCGCATCCCGCAAGCAAAGCAAGTATTGCAGACCAGGGCAGCCCTCGGGATGCATGGGCAGCACAGCTTTTGCCTGCTGGAAACTCTCACTTGTCCCAGCTGATGCCCCATTTGTGCGTCATCGTCTCTTCACTGCTAATCCAGCCTGCGTCTTCGGTGGCAGCCTGGCCTGTCTCCTTCACGGCCACATCCTGAGGCTGGCTACCCCGCCCTCAGACTGCCTTGGAAAAAATTGGATGTGCCATAGAAAGCAGAAGCCAGCAGAAGCCAGTCACTAAGTATATATTCTTAAAGAGATTAAATCTACGTCCAAGAGAGCGACGCTTTCAGCAAGTGCTGAGGGAAGAAGCGTGGGGCACAGAGGGCAGAAATACCTTCAGAAGGGACCTCTTCTTTCTGAATGGGAATCACTCAAAAAGCAACAACAGCTGAGCACTAAAAAAGGGAACAAAATTTTAGCTATTCTAAGCCACCGGTGACCTGCGGTAATTCTCCTTAAGTCGCTGACGTTATTCAGCTTTACGTGGGATTTGACTGAACAGAATCCGGCCCTTCGTCCCAGCCCGCCCTTGGCCCTTCGCTAGTTCGCAGCTCCTTCTGGCTGCCTCAGCAGCAGTTATGCAGGCATGTAACAGCTTAAAAATGGCTGTAACACCGTGTGTGCTTTGGCCAGGACACAGGGCTGCTAATTAGTTAAATGGAAACACAGTTCACTTCCCTCCACTTACTTGGAGCCGTGCTCCAAGAGAAGCTTAGCATTTCAGGGAACCTAAAAACAGTTGGAGAAGTGGCTGGTTGCAGTGGCCTGACTGAGCTTTCCTTTTTTTTGAGGCTTCGGGTTAAAGCCTCAGCTTTGGTCTCAGAAGCCCGTGGACCCGAGGAGCCCTGCAAAGCCATGGCGATGGCCTGCAAACCCCTGACGTGTCTGTCAGGCTCCCCGCAAAGGCACAGGGTGGAGCGGCTGAACCCTTTTTCACAGGAGGGGCCTGAAGGGCTTTGGGGGAGCTCGGTGCACCCCGTCACAAGAGCAGGTTCTCATTTTGGTCACAACGAGCTTATACAGCAGGAGCTGAGACACAAATCTAGCCATCTCCACTTCCCTCCGTCCCTTCACCCGCCAGTGCTGTGTTTAGAAAGCTTTCAGTTTAGCATCTCTATTTTTGTACTTATCCTGTTTGCTCCTTTAGGGAGTGACGAGTACCCGAAATACCTGTGGGGAAGTGCAGCTGAGGGCAAGTTCAGCGGAAGGGACGGGTGCCCCGAGGCACCGCTGAGCTTTGCTCTGAGCCGAGCTGCGCGACAAACCGGGCACTGCCCAGCTTCACCTTCACGGCCTGACTGCAACAGCGCGGCCACGGCCATCAGGCAAGCTGCCCAGCGCCCGTGGCTCTCCCAGGTGCCATCCACACAACCCTTGCTTCACAGAACAGAGCTTCACACTTCATTACTGCTTCAGGGTTGCTTTTAGAACCCCAAATTAGCAACGGCCTTAGAGAGACAACTGCTTCATCAACAGAGAGAACAGGGAGCTTATCCTCAAATTCTGGAGAACCTGCTCAAACCCAGAAACTCTCAGCACTGCTAAGCTGTTCCTGCAGGGATTTAGTCTTTAAATAAATGCAACGGAAACACTCTCTTCTGTACCCATGATACTTCCAGGGTGCGCAGCTGACAGGACACGAGGCCAGCAAAAGCAGCAAAGTTTCTAGTTCCAACATCAAGCGCAGTTTTGCTGCAGCGTGACAGGAGCGACAGGAGGGGGGGTGGGGAGGAAGAGGAGGAGACAGCAGAAGGGTCGGGCAACTGCAAACTTGTGTGAGTGTTATCCTTGGAAAAATGACACAAGCCATCAGATACGCAGCCGCTCCATGAGCCAGTCATGCCCGAGGCCAGTTACCAGCTGGTGCACGTTATGGCAAAGCTCCATCAACATCAGCAGAGCTTTGCCGCGTCGCACCAGGCGGAGACCTGGCCCGTAGCATCTGGGGTCTACGGCTGCGCAGCTCTGACCTGCCATTCCTCCCACTTGCCAAGGCTTTAACGAACCCCCGTTTCATTAAGGGGGTCATTTTGGCACTTGAGTCTCCCCACACACAGAGTTCCAGCGAGGCTGGGATTGCTGCTGTCTCGAGGCAGCGCGAGGGGCTGCACCCTCCCCATCCCGCCCCATCCCACCCCATCCCCAGCTGCCACCCACAGTCTCTGCTCTTCGCAGAGCTGCGCTTCCCCACCCTGGGCCTGACGCTGAATGGAAATGCTTTAGCTGTGTGGCTCATTTGGCTTCTGCAGATCAACTCCTGGGGCCATCCTCAGCCCAGATCCAAGAAATGAGCTGAGCTGAGGGAAGGGAATAATTTCTGCTGCCCCTGAAGCCTCATCTCTCCTATTGCAGCTGGCAGCTCCAGAGGCTCCGTCCTGCCAAGACTGAATCTTAATTGGGATCAGTGGAAAAGACAAGCTGCTGCCAGGGCCGCCCTGATCCCGGGCTTATAGAGAACACGGGCAGAGCTTGCCCGGCCCCACAGGAGAGGGCCTTCACTAGGGTTTACAAAAAAATAAAATACAATTCCCTCCAGACCTGTGGTATGGGTGGAAGCAGCAGGATGAGGCCGAGGAGGAGAGGAGATGGCTTAGCCAGGCGGTTTGCAGAGGAGGAGCAGGCAGAACCACACCACGTGGAAAACCCTCCTGCCTTTGCCGCCTGTGGGGAAGGGAAGCCACCAGCAGGGCCGAGGGGCAGCTGGCAACCCCCAGGCCCTGCAGTAAATCCAAATACTACAGCCAGCCCTGAACAGACATGCAAAACTATCAGAGTCTCACCCGCAAACACTCCTGCCAAGGGCTACAGGAAAAAGGACAAGATAAGCATGTCTTCAAGCATCCTGTCTGCACGTGGCACCAGGACGCTACGCGGTGCTTTTTCCCAAGCCACAGACATTGATTTCAAGCCCACTTCCTACAAAGACTGTTGCCAAAGCTCCCTCATACCTCCCCGATTAGGCACAGTCTAGCCGCCCCTTTGGCTTTGAGGAGGCACCCAGAAGCGCTACTGCCAACTCCTAATGCACCCAAGATGGGTGCTCCTGACCCGATTTCCTTATAAACACCGTGTCCTGTCATCTCAGCTACCGTCTTGTCCCAGCAGCAGCAGAAATGTGCAGTGGGAGCAGAGCAGAGCGAGTAGCCAGCAGTCTGGGTGATTTTGACACCGTTTGTTCCGTCTTGCAGATTTAGGTGCATCTCTGAAGTCCCTACAGCAGAGAAGGGCCACCGTGGTAAGGTCTAGCTCAGACTGGGAGCTTTAGAAGAGGTCACCTTGCGGACTCAGGGGGACAGGGTTACCAGCAGCTTATGCCACAGATGCCATGCAGGCATCTCAGAGCTGCTGGATCCGCGCGGCGAAAATTGGCTCTTGCTCTGGCAAAATGGCTTTAACGGGATTTTCCACCCAGCGAACGCGCTTTGAGGGACACACCCAGGACATTCAGCCATCAGCAACACCACTGCCTGCAGAAGGCTCTCGGCCAGGCAGACTGGGAGGGGTATTTAAACACAAGTTTCTTGCGTTCATCTTTATAGCCTGCTATTTCCCTCCCGGCTTGCTGAGGATGCCTCAGAGCGCATCCCCCTGGGATGTCCCAGATGCAGCAGAGGCAAGGCCAGGAACGGCGAGCCCATCGCCGGTAAACCAGAGCTTTTGCAAACCTACGCCAGAGAACTCTAGCTGAACCCCAGCAGCTGGAGGGGATTTCATTTCCACTTCTCCAAGGCTGGTATTTTCAAGGTGTTTTTATTTCTTTTTAATCAATGCACATGGCCAGCTCCGGAGGGGGCTGAAGGAGGGGAGGGAGGCGGCGCAGCCACTGTAACTCTACAAAGTAGTTCCACATGCAAACGAAACGGGGCCCGACTCACTCGGTGCGTGTTTCGCAGTGTGGTTACGGGCCGTCATTCCACCTCCACAAAGCTGTTATTTATTTACTTAAAGACTTGCATTCCATGGAAAAAGATGCCCCAAGATAGCACTGTGTTTCTAAAATTAAACCCAGCTGGCTGGAGTGGGGAGCAAGCGAGAGAGCAGTCCTGTGTTCCCACCAGCAGCGGGAACAGGGATCCCCATGTCCCGGACTCCCCCACCCTCACCGAGCTGCAGGAGCGCCTGGAAAAATGCCTCCTGTGTCCTCAGCCATGAGGGAGGCAGCTCTCCGGGAAGCCAGGCTCCCAGCAAGCACCTTACCCAAAAGCAGGAGTGCCACCGCTTGCTACAACAGGGGACGAGGGTTTGATAGCAGTGATTGCACTGGCAGCCCTGGGAAAGCCCTCGCCCCATTGCGGGAGAGCGGACATCCCACCAGGCACCTGACACAGGTTCGAGTGCAGTCGGGAGAAGTCCTTTAACATAGTTTGTGAGGACAGGCTGCATTTCTGAGGCTCATCTCCTATCTAACCTAGCCGAGATTTTCTTCCAGTTCACGTGTCACTGGTAGCTTCCTCCTCACAGTGAAGCTCATTTAGCCCTCACTCTTGTAACCTAAGTTAAGAAACCTGTTTTCACAAAAACCATTTATAGAAGGGAAGGGGAAAACCCAAGTGTTCCTCCAACCTCGCACGGCACCAGCAAGAATTTTCCCCCAGACACGCTCTTGGCACCTGTTCCCCTGCCTGACACACACATGCACAGGGGCCTCTACATCAGCTCAGAAACGAGTGCATCGGCTCATCAGAGCAGCTGGTGCCGGAGCTGCTCTTCAGAGGTTTTACCATGGCCTAGATTTAGCCTCATCCCTCAGACAAAACGTCTCCACACACATGCGGCTGAAGCTCTCCAAAGGACTGGTTGGACACTGGTGGAGCCCCCTGTGCCCATCGGGGCTGGGAGTGCCTTGGAGGCACTTGGGAAGCAAATCTCCCTGGAATGGTGGAGGTGGCTCCACAAGGACCGTGGTGGGGTTCAGCCCCAAACCTCGCTGCTCTGCACCACAAGGCTCATGCAGATATGGGACAAGGAAAGACGGCAAAGAAGCCTGAACCAGACCGAAAATCGTCAGTGGAAGAAACGGGGACGGTGACTGATGAGGACGGCTGAGCAACAGGAAAACAGTGAAAACCCTGAGGAGGTCGTAGGTACCTCTGCAGCTGCTGCCCCCCAGCACACATGCCAGCTCCCCCGTGGCCTGAGGACCATGCCCTATCCCGACTACAGGCAGGAGCTGCTGCGCCCCCAGCTACGAGCAAAGACAGTCCCTATCATCCCATGAAGCTTGTTGCAACCAAGGCAGGAAGAAGAGGACAGTCCCACCACTACAGGCCTGGACTGTGATCCAGAGGGACCCAACCACAGGGATGTGGGCTGGGCCAACATGTCATGCTTGGTTAAGTCACTCAAATTATTGCTTGCAGATGGGGACACTAACCTGGCCTTCCCGTTGTTCTGTGCACTCAGCAGTACGCGGCTGGAGACAGATTTGCAAGCCCCAGTGCACCTGGAGAAGGTGATGTTTGCCACCAGATCGACAAGGTTGCTTTTAGATGTGGCTTTTGTCCCTCGGTTTCTCCCAAATGCTAGATGAAGACTCCCCCTCCCTGCCTCTTACGGGAAAACCTCCACGTGCGTTGGTGACAGCCCAGATCCTGTTCTAACAGCCACGAGGGGCGCAGATGGTCAGGGGTGGCAAAGCTCATTGCTGAGCTGAGGGGAAGGGCAGGCAGGAGCAGGAAGGGAAGAGAGCTGGCCACCATTCCTGCAAGAAGCTCTCAGAAAAGAGCCTGCCCTTCATCAGAGCTCAGCTATTTCTGTGATTATGTCCATTTGCCCATAATTATACTGGTTCTGCTCTGCGCAGCACCAAATCAGGTCTACTGATCCCTGTCCAAACTCCTGCTGCCTTCCTGTTTGGATTAGGGTGCCGGCATGGGTTAAAAATTAGAGAGTAAGATTGCCTTAATATCTGATTTATCCCCTTCCTCCTCCCATCCCGCTTTGGGATGTGCTGGTCAGCATCCCCCCGGGAGAGGATTAATCAGGAACAGACAGAGAACTGGCAGCTGCCTGACAAGGACAAGATCGCGGCTATGGGACAAGCTGCAATTTGGAGTCTCTTTCTTTGACCCTGGTACAAGTCCAAGACATGCTTGCTGATGCATCCCAGCACTGACACCCCAGGAGCTGGCACGAGATCAGCATCCCCGAGGCCACAGTTAGCTCTGGTCCCAATGTCATATTGCCTCAGTGCTGGAGCTGCTTCTGCGGTGAAAGGCTGCCCGTCCCTGTGACTCCAGAGGCAGCTTCGGCTCTCCAGCTGCGGAAAGGGCCTCCTCTCCACTTAGGGAAAAGCTTTCATTTCAGGGACCAGAGCAAGGGAAGATGTTACCGCCATTCTAAAAGGGCAACACTACACGTTTAACACTCGCTCCCGGGATGAACAGCAGCTACACCACCAGCAGATCACACGAGGGGTACGACGGGAAGGTAGGAAGTGCCGTCTGATCCGCCTGCCAACTCCTGCCCCATTAGGGCAGCACCCGTGTGCAAAGCCGGGCTCAGCACAGAGCAAGAGCCTTTGTACCAGGGACAATTCTCTGCAAGAGGCTTCACCTGGAGCCTGAGGTGCTCGAGCTCCAGCAGCTGCTACTGCCACCAAGAAAGGGCAGCAGATCCTCCCAAGGTGGGCAAGCAAAGGGCCACAGCAACAGAAAGGACTTGTGAGGGCACAAGAGGGAGGTGAACAGGGCTCAGACGTTGAAGGGAACCGGGGCAGAAGCAAGGGGTAGTTTACAGCAGAACAGGGCATGGCTCTAAAGAGTTATTTTCCTGCTTGGGAGCCCAAAAGAAAAGAAAAACTGTGTTACCCAAGGAAACTCTTGCCCAGCTATAACACCTTCCTATGAGCCCAAGGGTGGACAAGCACTAGGCTGATTCCTACTTTTCCCCCTGAAAACACCTTGTGACTCCGCAGGGTCTGAGATGACAGTTCCCACCGCACCCAAAGGCCATTGCACACCAAGAGCAGCCAGCAAGGCACGGCCTGCACCAAGCCTGCTTGCAGTCACGGGAACACGCAAGTAGCAAAGAGATGCTTTAGAGCACCATTTCTTATCTCTTGAATCCAGTGACCACCTAACCTTCTCGGGGAGGGAGGGGAATCCAGCTTTGTTCTTTTACAGTATTGCCACAGTGCCATAACCAAATGAAAAACAGCTTAAAGTTTAAGCAAATGGACATTCATTTTGTTTGCTTACTCGTATGGGTGATGGAGCACACAAAAGCTTTTGATCTTTTTTTCCTTCCTCAGCCACTGTCCACAGACCACCTTCACAGACCAGTGGCTTTCCAGGAATGACAAATCACAAAGCGCCGGCAGAGTATGATAATCAGAGCATGATCTACGAGTTCACCACAGGCAATTACTCAGGTAGTTTCTCATGGGGCGTCCAAGCTAATTCTTACAATACTCCTGACATTTTAGAGGATGATAGAACACGAACTTTGCCCCTGCAGACCCACTGGCAAGGCAGTTTCTTTACTTACAGACAAACAGTGAATATCCCTAATTTCCCAGGTCCCTGAGATGCAGCAGCTCTCTCAAGGCAAGCCTCCAGCTCACTGCAAACCCTCCAACTCGCACAAAGATTCTCCGCAACCAAGTGGGAATAAACGTTGGCTTGAAGGCAGAGAGGCAGCAGCACAACCAATTGCTCATTTTAAATTTCACCATTTAAAAAGAAAGTAAAAAAGGAGTCTACAAATACTAGTAGCTACCTGACATGGTATCTCTAGGTAGGGACTGGTATGTGAGGCATACAAACGAGGGCATAAACCATCAAATGATTCGTATTTAGCCAAACACCTTCTAAGCTCCAGCCCTGCAGAGACATACGCCAGTCCTGGTCAACAGAGCTGGCAACACCTCACCTGAAGGAAGGGCTGCAGAGGCTGGGGATGAGACTGGACATTGTGGTGTCCCCTTCCCCACGGCAGGCCAGCTGCTAGGGGATGTCTGGCACCCCTTTCCTCGCCCCCAGTAACTACATGCAGTGGGGAAACCCCAGGAACTTTCCCATCCCACAACTGGTTTCCTTAGCCCGTGGACTGGGAGGCGCCTGCGGCTCCCACCACCAGCCCCAAGGTCCCCGTCTCGCCCCCAGCCAGCATCCAGCCCACAGGCAGTGAATGAGCTGGAACTCCTCAATACATTCGTGTCATTTTTCATGCTTTGATCACAGCTGGAAAGGTATTTTTTTTTTTAGCCAGACAACTCCTCCTCATTAATTAAGCATAGGAAGGAAGAGGGGAGCTCAGCTTTGGGAGAGGACAAATACTTGTCCTTAAAAAGCAAAGGTTAACCCTTTGGAAGAATCCTAGTTGCATTTCCTTTCAAAAACACTTAAGTTTGCTTTTTTAAAAACAACATCAAAAACATACTTGGCCACGAAACAGACAAAAAGATTAAAACCAGGTATGCCAAAATGACGTCCTACCCTGGTTTATTCCTCCTCTGCTTCATTCCCTCATCAAGGCACATATGAGCAAGGTATTTTGCTTTCTTAATGCATCTTTACATCGCTATCTTATATGAAAATTCAGTCTACCAGGCTGGTGCTCGTACAGACAAGCACATCTCAAAAAATGGATAAAAAGCAACATTTTAGCAGAGTTATATGGCTCCACAGGCGGCATCACCCTCATCTGTACTGAGACTGCAGAGGAGGGTTAGAAGAAAAAAGAAAAAAAAAAGGGAAAAAAAGGACCTTACCTCCTGATGAGTCTGACCAAAGTAGAGATAAACAGCAACTATGTCTCAGAGAAAACAGCAAGAAGCCCATTAACTACAGAAACATCAAGCAAATAAACAAAATCTAGCACAACAATGTTGAAAACCAAAGTTTTGGGCTTTGGGGGGGGGGGGGGGGGGGGGGGGGGGAAGGTCTTCAATTATTTTGTTTCCTAGCAGTAGAAATCTGTTCCCAAAGGGCCAGATTTCTCCTAGAAAGCTCCATGTTAAAAGTCATCTTTGTTTAAGAAGAAGCCAAAGGTGAAAGAAAGGGAAAACCAGTGAATAAATAGATCCTCAGCCCTTCCCAGCAAGAGCAAAGAGCTCCCCTTACCCTCCTCCTCACTCCCAGTCATTCAGGGCAGCAAAACCCCAACACTAGTTTTGCCCAGGAAAAGCCACGAGGCACTTACCTTGCTTCTGTGCAGCGATGACAAGGACAGGGAGGTCCATGACCATGGGGACGATGCCAAACAGGAAGAAGAAAGGAGGCTTCTGTGCTGGACCTGTCCTGCAGGGCAGAACACCAGCCCCTCGCTGTGTGCTCCAACCCCGATGAAAATATCAAAGAAAGAGAAATCTTCTTGTTAAAATTCAGGAAGGACACCTCTCTGGTTGGTCAAAGCAGACAGAAGTCAAATGCTGCTGGGTTTCACCTCTAACAAGAGGAAACACAATGGTTTGGCCTCCTCTTCTAAAATCCAGCTGCTAGAAAAGAGAAGGCAGGGAGGTCCCTGCATTTTCATCCTGCCTCTGCCACTCAGGCAATGCATGGATTTCAGAAATGTCCCTTTGCCTCTGCCCTTGCTTCTGTAAAGGAAGAACCTCACTGCCAGACTTTTAGCAAAGCCTGAACCAAACAGATCAAAACAGAGAAACTGAGAGCCCTTTTAACAAATATAAACCAAGAACCTTCCCACTCAGACTCCCATCTGCTGCCTGTTGGTCCTCAGCCTGTGCAAGCAATAATCCCCTGATTACTTTTGCTCGTTTCCACAGCCCTTCCCCACCTGAGAGCCAGAACCAACAGCTGGGGCTTTGTTTGGGGTCCCTGGGAACCCACGTGCTGCACAGCCATCAAGGCTGCCACTCGAAGCTAGGCATGAGCTTCTCAGGAGCTCACAGTGAACACATTGCCCTTTGATGGGCTGAAGATAAACACGAAAAGTTGTGGCTTAAGGATGAATTTTGCCAGCAGGCTATTTCCGTTAACGGAGACAGGGAGATCCATGTGTAAATGAAACAGCTGCACACATCTCATCTAAGATGAAAACAAGGTTCTGCCCCTGAGCTCCAAGGAATTCCTCGGCACATCCCTCGATTCAGCCACAAATTAACCCTAGCCCCTGCGTGCCTCCTGCTCGCCCTGCTGTTCTGTGTCTAACTTCTCTCCCATCTCCCCTCCCACATCCCTGAAGGCTTCAATCCTGATGTTGGCTTTCCTGGCTTCTTTTCAGCTGGCCTTATTTAACTCCTTCCTTTGAAGCAGTCCTCTCCTGCCCCCTCCTCCTCTGAGACAGGCTCTTGCTGTCAGGACGTTGCTCATTTAAAAGTGAGCTTATGGCCAGCGCCGCAGCCCTGCACTCCCTTCTTCTCTTGGGCTAGTTACGTCCAGACGTGGCTCATCAACTCTTAGATAGCAGGAATGTCTCGATTATTTTTTTTTTTCTTTACGTGAACTCCTGTGTTTCCTTTGTCGTTCTGAAAGAGCAATGAAAGAGCGCTTTACTCATGCTCTTTTTAAGAGGACCCTTGGATGTGGTAACCTGGTGGTTCCATGATTAGCTCTTTGCCGTTGCAAGGTGTGGGGAGGATGTGCTTGCATTCCACCATGTTGCTTCTTTCCCCAGAACAACCTGCTCTGCAGTGACTGTGTCACCTAAAGAGCTGCAGGCTCTTAACCAAAGAGAAGGACATGGAGCTTAGCATAAAAGTGCATCCAGACTCCAACTCGCCTTGAAGACTTCCCAGCAAAATGCACAGAAAATGCAACTCCAAAGAAACTTACTGAGACGCAGCGGGGGGCAATATAACTTTAATTTTTTTTGCTTTTGTTTTTTAGTATTACAGTATATTCTTATAAAAAGATACAGATAAAAAGGACACTACAGGATTTGTACACTTAATTCACTTATAGTCTTAAACTGACTACGAAATGAGGATGCACCAAGGCATTACAGCAGCACACAACCTCCCGCTTCGGTAAGCAGCACGGTACTTTCTGGCTTGGCGGGCAGAGGCACCTCCCAAAGTGACCTGCAAGTTTCAAGCTGAGCGGGCTTGCAGGGGAGGAGAATGAGGATGGTTTGGAAGGGAGGTGTTGAGCACAGAGGAGCTCAGGTACCTGACATCCCCTTACAATTCTCCTAAAACTGCTTTAAAGAGCCTGTTTACGCATGAAGGCGAGGAAATGGCTTGTCATTGAGGCTTTTCTAGATCATTTGGGTGAGAGCTTCTAGTGGTGGACAGCTGAAAGGATGAAGCCCTTTAGGAGCTCTGTGGAACATCTTGTAAACAGATAAAACTGCCCAGAGGAGAGTTTTGATCCAGATGCTGCTTTGAATTACACTGGTGTAAACCTAAAGCAACTTGTACTGGTTACAGTGGATCTATTCTACATTGTCACCAGTAACAAAACTCTGGTTTGGAAACATCCAGACTCTCTCATGAAATGAGATGCCAAAACACCAGGCTAGACTAATGGCATCCCTCTCAGCAGGCACAGTGAGCAAAATCTGGCCAACTTCAGGGGATACTGGTCATCAAAACTACTACTTAGAGTAGTAGATAGATTTTTTTTTTTATATATATATATATGTATATACACACGCATATATAAATTTTATATTTTCAGTTGGCCAAATTGTGTTACCCAGGTTGGCCTCTTCAACCTTTGATAACAGAAGATAAGGTGGCCAATGGAGGCTACCTGTTTGGACGGCAGGCAACTATAAACCTCTTATGTCGAGCACAGAAGCCAAGGAGCCATGGCCAAACACCTGGTGATTGCTGGAGACTCCACTGGTAGAAAACCAACCAGTAGAAAGATTTTGTTTACCCTGGATAATCTGGGGAGCTGGGGTGAAAGAGGAGAGAGGGGAAGTAGAGGACATCCTTCTTCCTTGGCCTCGAAGATAGGAAGGAATATTAGCTCTGAGGAAGGAGAACTGTCCCAGTTTGTCTCACCAGTGTGTTAACTCTGGTGGGAAGTTACCGGGCATGAACCACTTTTGCCCATCTATCCAAGCTTCTCTGGGATTATGGACAGAATTTGTGTGGAAGGGTGAAGTTTGAGCAAGCAACTATGCAGCTTAACTCTTCTAAATCTTCTCACCACGATTCATGATGAGAGATGAACAGGTTTTATAGAAACTGTTCTAAAATAACCACATGCTTTAAAATGCGTGCTTTCCCAGAACCAGGATTACCAGGGGCAGAGTGATTATGACAAAAAGCGAAAGGAAATGTTTTTTTCTTCCCTCTCTTCTCGCCCCAAGACTGCTCACACACATCCCCTTGCCTAGCTCAGCTTGCTGCACAGTAGCCAAGCCGGCTGTCTGGCCGGTGTAATGCCCTGGCACGGTCTCAATAGTCTTTGCCGTAATGCAGTGTATACATACAAACATAGCAAACTAAAATAAGGCAAAATAAATAGAGGTGTCAGATTTACAGGTTCCCCTTAGAGATTCCTAAAACCTTTTTTTTTAAAAAAAAATATCATTTAACCCCCAAACAAACAAAATAAGCCCAAAACAACCAACCCAGAAACAAAACTGCATATATCATGTACATCATCAACTGTACAACTGATCTCCTTTCCCCTCACAGAAACTCCTGACACAAGCTTCTCCCATGCAACCCAGCTCAGAATGTGAGCTTTCCTAAAGAAAAGGAAAGATTTGGCCAGCGGGGCTGACCATTACGGAAACACCTGTCCCACAGTCTCCCACCAGGGCCTCTCGCGATTCCTTTCCCTTCCTCAGACATTGTGAACACATTACAGAAATGCTTCTGAAGGATGCTTAGGTCACCTCCCTAGTGGGGAGTCTCTCACCCCTGAACACTAGTCCTACTTCTGCTCTCATAGGGAACCGGTGCCCAGACGATAGCCGTGCTGCAAGCCATGGAAGGGCCTTGCTGCCCTGAAGTCACTTTACCTTGTAGCATTTCCAGAGACTTATGACTGACTGAGAAGAGTGACCCAGACCAAAGGGAGTGGGAGGGAGAGGGAGTTCTTCAGTATTTTCTGGGATCATCCTAATGCAACCTGCTTAAGAACAACGCAGAGACACAGAGGTGAGCGAGTGAGCGCTAGACCTCTAGGGACAAAGTCTGGAGAGTTAGAAAGTACCTCCTCTTCCAGGTGTGAAGAACTTCACCATAAAGTTAGCAATGACTTGATTTCTGCAGGGTGCAGAACAAGCCCTCAATTACACCCTTCTTTCTCAGATCTCCTCCTCCTCCTCCACTTATTTTCAAAGACAGAGTGATTTCATGCTGGTGCTAGCACAGGTGCAAGGACAACAGCAGACCCTAGCTCTTCTCCAGCTTTCAGTGATAAAGAGGTTATGCCTCAATGTTACACCTCACGACTGCTTGCTTGCCTGTTGAACAGGCTCTGCTCGCACTAGAAGACAAGGAATAAGATTTTCCTTTCTCCTTGAGTGCTCAGCAACTCTACCACAACTGATGATGAAGAACAGAGCATAGATGCACTCACAGTACCCAAGAGATGAGAAAAAAGGACAAACTTGGCTTCAGTAAGAATCTGACGCCAGGCCCTACAGCACAGCCAACTTTTTTCCTTATCTTCTGCGTGGCCAGCCTCATCTCATACCACAGACCTACTAATGGGCCTCTCTCCTTGTCACCACTTATATAAAATCACTGCTTGTCTCAGTGTGTAACTAAAGCTTTTCCAAACACCTCTTTATGAACGTTCACCGTGGAGTCAAGAGCCAGGGGGGATTGTCCAGCATGCTGAACCAAGCCTTCAGTCACCGTCATAGATTCAAAACAGGAGTCTGGGCACTGGAGTGCTGAGAAAGTTGAGCTGCGATGAATCAGGGGCATGAGTCTGAGCTTTCTGTCCATCCCAGCAAGTATCCCACAGCCGGTTTACAGGAGTTGCACAATCTCTCATTATTTGTGCATGAGTCAAGGAGGTGGCAAAACCACAGCAGCTTTCTTTGACTGTCAGCGTGGCTGGAGCGCCGCGTACCATCATACAGGATCTCTTTAAATCGGGGTTGAACTGTGTACACAAATGGACAGAGGGCTTATCACTCTCTCTGCTTTTGCTACATTTGTGGCCTAGCAAAGTGACTTCAGTTTAAAAAAGCACAGCACAAACCTGGTTTGACAAATACCGGGGCGGGGGGAATGCTGTATTTATATTCAAGGGGTTTGCCCTGAGGTGTTTCTTCTCTTGACAGCGCTGCCGTGCTGACAGTCTGCCTTATCAAACAAGTACCTGGGGAGCAAGCAAGCAGCCGTAAGTTGGACAGAGTCATGAGTCACATCATCTTGCACCAGGGCTGACCTTGGCACTACACCTGAATTTCTGGGTGACTCCTAAACCCGGGGAGAACAAAGAGGGGAAAAAGACCTACAATGTTCTGATCCCTAAAAGCATCGTATCTTTGGAATTCAGGGATTATCCAAATCTAAACTCAACTGTATACCAATTTGGCACATATTACCACCTCTCATATGGCTTACATGGCATAGGTTATATGGCATGCTTTAAAACGAGACAAACAAAAAGGGCTGGGATAGCGCATGTCTACTTCAGGGAGCAGCAAGGAGCTTGTTAATATAATTTACAAGAGACAGTTCTAAAATCCATTTTGTAATTTAAAATAAAAATGCTTAAAAAAGTGAGAGTTTTTCTTAAACTTTCAAAAACCTTTATGAAATACAGTCTTTCTTCTACAAGGTGCTTGTGTCCGCTGCAATGGGCATTGCTGTTAATAGCTAATCCCAGAAGGGGAGTGGGACAGTAAGGGAGGAGAATGCACCCAGCTCTTGTAAGATACCAGCTCTTTACGATGAGTATTATACAGAGGCGCGGCAGTCTGGAATGTCGTAAATAGGGAAATTCTGGGGTGGGAGACTCAAAATTCAGTAAACAATGAAACATTAGAGTTTAACAATTCTGAGTTTTTTTGCTTCTTTCCATAGTTTACATAATTATTTTACTCTCAAAGTGTTCAGAATACCACCATAGTTTGCTTCTCCAATATTGGTAGTGTGTAATACTGATCAGGCAGCGTGCATGGCAGAGGAAGTTCTGTTCTGCAGACTCGGTGCAGAGCGAGCCTGAGGTTAAGTGACATTCAGAGAAAAATCAAACCAAATTATTAAAGTGACAAATAGAGCTTTTTTCACTTCCCTGGGATTCCTTGACCTTTTGTGCTGTTGACTATTGATGCATAGTTTGTAGATGGTAGGTCCCTCTTCTCAAATGTTCTCTCCTTTCTTCCTGTCTCGGAGGAAGAATCCATCACCATTTCTTTATTTTTCTTCTTTTCCTTCTCCAGGGAAGATAATAAAAAAGGAAGACGAGATTCAAAAAAAAAAACAAACCAGCCCAAGACAGCCCATACAATCCAATTCCTTTCCTAGAGCCATGAAGACACACAGAATTCAGGCCTCTTCTTGGGGTTTTTGTTTTTTCACTGTGTGCTTCATACTTGCAGCTTAAATACAAATTTGTTTCTTTCCTATGAATTAAACCATCTCCAAAGCCTGCTTGGCTTACACAATTCTGTGTCCTCCTGGAAGAATTCTCAGTTTTCATTATGGGACCCCTCCATTGATTCATCCCAAGTGATCCCTTCAGAATGAAAAAGGCTGTGGGCTCCAAGGCTCTCCTTTGACGCCACTCATATCTTACTGAGTTATGCGATTCCCCTAGGTAGGAGTGGGGTCTGTGCAGTGAAGGTCTGCCTGTTAGACAGAAAGACCAGTTCATGCCAACAGCAATCACAGCTAGCATTACGTGGAAAAGAAATCTCATTTCTTGCAGCCAGTGACCCTGTTTGCTTTTTGCTACTTGTGACCTGTGGATGATACTAGGGAGCTTCCGATTTCCATTGAGCTGCACTAAGAAATCTTGCACAAACAGGTTAGAAATGTTCTGCTCTTTCCCTCCCACCTTCCAGCAATGACAACCGGCTCCACATTTATCTACTTGTAATTCCAACCTGGCAGTGGCTTAGTATTCTAAAGAAAAGCCAGAGCTTCTTTCTTAGAAGATGCATTTCATAGCCTCGAGGCTCATCAACAAATTCCAGAAAACTGCTTCTAGAGAAGTACAATCCCAAAGACTTGCAGAGTATTTTATACAGATCCTGATTCTTGAATTTCAATTTGCTCCAGAACCCAATTACTTCCTTCTGAGCATCACTCGTTTTGGACAGTGTAGGCCACACGAAATTACTATGGAGAACATGAGATCAAAAGCATTTTTCAGGTGGTAATCAATGGCTTATAAAATCCAATTCTGGAAGGGAACTGGAAATCTTGAGAACCACGTCTTGACAAGCCCCTGCAGGCCAGACTAGATCTTGAAGAAGCGGCAGGTGTTTACAGAGCTGCTCTGAAATTAGTCTTCCTTGTTATCAGCAAGATGGAGATCGTGACTAGTTTTCACTTTGGCACACAGGAAATTATCTTACTCCAGCTGTGAGGCAGTCTGCAAGGCCCGAGTACTTTCTGTCATCGCCATGAGGCCTCTGATGACACAATAAACTCCCAGAAGCAAATCTGTCAGCTCTGCATGGCCCAGTCACAGGCCCTGCTGGCTCCACAGAGGCACTTTTTTAATGGTTCAAATTAGGAGCACAGAAGAGGGATGAGAGGAAAGCTGATCATGGAAAGGTAACGTCTCTAGCCACAGACCAAAGAAATCCTTTGGGGCAACTGTCAGCCAGGCGCCATCGCACACATTCATCTTCCTTGTTTTGCACTTTTTCGTCACCTTCTTTTGGTTGATTAGTTTTCTTCTTCTTGTAATTAATAATTTAGCTTTGTCACCACCCGCTCCCGGCTTGTCTCCAAGCCTTGGTTCCCCGAACGCTTGCGGTTACGCTTGAGCTTGGATAAGTCTTTGTCAAAGACTTCACCCGACCTTAATGCTGACACCAGGTCATCAAACTCCCCACTCTCTTCAGAGATGCTTCCAGCTTTTGCTTTCTTTTGTCGCCTCTCTTTTTCCCTCTGCTCTTTTAGCTGTGGAGAAAGACACAGAGCTTTAGAATTAGCTAACAGAGATGCCAGATCGCTAGGTACACCGCCAAGAAGCGGCTAAGATGCATCAGTACAGTTTAGGGAAAAAAGAGATCAGGAGCTTATCCACAAGGGCATCACCTGTGCCAAGAGCAACAGGCAACCGTGCTGGGTTTCCCTTCTTCTGCACAGACAAGCAGAGAGCAAGAGAGATGAGGAATGAGCAGCATCTTATGTTTGCCTCACAAAGCACTACCACTCTGCAGCAAAGAGGACGCATGGGATCTGTCTATGCTGCTGCTGTTTTGCACTAATTTTACAGTAGAACAGTGCCATCAAAGTAGCGGTGCCAAAAGACACTCCCTAAGTGATGCTGGCACAGGTAATTACCCGGCTTCTGGGACCAGGTTTGTAGTGACCTTAGTGTGGCAGCACCTACTACGCTGACAGTGCCTAATCTAGTGAGTTGAAAGTTAGTTTGGATGTGTCCGTACAAACCACAGTCACTACTACAGTCACCAACAGCATTGTGCTTGGGGCATAGCTAGTTAAATTGACAGGCAGAAAGGCTGCAGTCCTGCAGAAGAAGGAAAAGAAAACAGGAAAAACCCCAGAAAGCCACAAGCTGAACACACTAGAGAATGAAAATGGCTTGAGATATCAAAACATCAACAGAAACTCTATCCACCAAACAGCTCATGTTTGGATGGAGGCAGCATGTTGCAGTGATGGGAAGAGGAAGGCACATTGCCTTGACTCTGGAAAGAGAAACTGGTTATAAACACAACGAGCAATGAAACAGAACTGCTGATTTTACAAATCATTGGATAGGTGCACCTGTCAACGTGATGCTCTTGGTCTCCCTAGAGAAGCTCCAGGGAGCTCGGTTATCCCCCTCCACTGCTCAGCTCCAAGATTAGCAGAAATGGCAAGGGATGGATGTGGCTGTCAGGAAGCAGGTCGCTTGCTCTGCGTGCTAGCCCTGCGTTGCAAGACCACATTGCTTTCCATCAGCAAACTGCAATCTCTCTCATGGTGTATTAGGCCTACGAAACCATCCTAGTGCTTTAACAGCAAGCTACCACACTTTCCAGACTGGCTGAGAGGAAACTTGAGCCTAAGTCCTGGCATTTTATTCCCATGTCCAACAGTAAGACTGCTGGCATCCTGGCATTTTACCTCTCTCCTCTTCTGAAAGGCACAAACCAGTGCTTTTGGCACAGCAAACATTTAAAGCAGCAACTCCCCGCAGCGAAGCCTGGAGCCATGTCGGCAGCCAGGGTTAAAGCGCCGGCAGGAGGGAAGGAGGCAGGGGACTGCTGAGCCGTTCTCAGGCCTCAGGAAAGGCTGAGGTTAGAGGGGGAGGCTGGTTCACACGAACCCCTGGGGACACACACGTCTGTCTCCCAGCAGCAAAATCAACGATGCACAAAAGCTCTCTTGCCACGTCAAGGCCAGATGCAGCCTCAGTAATCAAGCCATTAATGCTGGCCAGAGAGGAATACTGCCAGTATGGGCTGCAGCAGGCGCCAGGGCATTTGCTGTGTCACCATGCGCTGTCAGGCAACAGGCACACAGCAGATGATGATGGAGTCCGAGTGGAAGCTGACCAGCTAGCAGGACCGAGGGGGATCTGGCTCCCAGAGCTTTTGCACAGAGACTGCAGCCCAAAAGCAGGATAGTCTGGCACTGGGTAGGGGCAGCACCATGCTGCAAAGTGCTGGGGCAGAACAGGCAGGGCTAGATTTGGTATCTGAATCCAAAGGAAGGTAATTTAGGAGCCAAATGGTATGCCCCTGAGAGCTGACAGGACAGCCAGCAGGAAAAAGAGCACCATTTGTGAAGAGAATGATGCCAAAGAGAGGTGGCAGGGAGAAGGACATAAAACAGTGACAGGACATGAGCATTGGAAATGGCACTCTCAACCTTCCTCTCTAGACATGAAAAGGCAATGGAAGGAAACACCTTCCTGTGCCCAGGTGCTCACCATGGCCTCCATGCGTGCCCTGCGCTCCTCTTCTTCCTTTTTCTTCCTCATATTCTCCAGATCTTGCTTGGCCTCTGCAAATGACTGTAAGAAAGTGTCGAAGATGCCAAAAAATTCATCTGGCTGCATCTTGCCCTCGCTCTCTCCAAAATGCTTCAGTGCCTTGGCATACTGTCAAGGGGGCAGAAAACACAAGAGCAATAATTAGGCAGGCAGTTTGGTGAAGACAGTGAGGAAAGATTATGAGTAACCACACATGTGGTTATGTGTGGTTATACCCTCTGAGCATTCATGCAGTGAGAGCAAAATCTACCCCCCAGCAACAGAAGTGCCTCGCCTTAAGGCAGGTGCCTCTCTCCCTGAAGAATCTGCTCTCCTGGATATCCTTTGGGCAACCCAGGGCAACCACGCTGGAGAGCACTAGCTGTCCACTTACACAAAAAAAACCCCCAATGTTCAGCGCCTGAGGGTGATGGAGTAATTTCAGAGGACGACCATCTGGCCGCATCTCAGCTGCAGCTGTGTGACAGCAGGGGCATGGAAGACAGTGAGCTAGCTGGGGAAACAAGTAGCTTTAGTCCATCCTAACTACCAAACAAGCAGTTTTAGCCCATCTTTTCCCCTTCCACCTTCCCCTCACATCCATGTTTTAAATGGCTGGAGTTAGAAGGTTTTTTTGCAATAATGTTACAGTCTGTCCTCTCAGGAGCCTTTTGCCATGTCATCCATCACTCTGGTGTCCTCCGAGTCAGGGTGTTGCCTGGGAGAAAGGAGACTATGGACAGACATGGCATGAGAGAGGGACAAGGAAAGCAGCCAGGGCTCCCAGGCAGACTTAAAAGAGAGTGAATACATCACAAGTGGCTTTTATTTTAAAAGGCAAATGTTGAGGCTGCAGGATGCAAGCGGAGGCAGCCAACTGGCAGGACTTCAGTCACAGGGCAGTCCTGATTGGGATATGGTAAATTCACAGCAACCCCTGGCTCTTGGACATCAGTCCTGCAGTAGTTGTACTCTCTTCTTTGCTCTCTCACGCTCACAAGCATGCCTCTGTACTCATCAAAATGCACTCAAATGCATGCACACATAGTCTGTCAAAAGCCTGTACGCACATGTCCACTAAGTTCTATATAAGTGTACACATCCAAAAGCTGCACCATTGTCCAACTACCTTCACCTACTCACACACCTCTGTATCGTAACAGGCAGCACCGGCAACACACTCCTGGTGGCACAGCTGCCCTGATGCACAGCTGCCCTAGCATTCCCTGACAGCACTTCAACGCACCACCACTAAGCAGCAGAGCATCCTTACAGACCTCAACGTTTACCAAACCAAACTCAGACTCTCCCAGACTATGCACTCACTGCCTTCAGTGCAGAGCTCATACTAAGTATTCAGCTCATACTAACATAGCCCAGCTTCCCTTTCCTTAGGTGGGTGCTCTTACGGAATGCAAAAGACAGTAAGAACAGTTCAGGCTCCAATCCCAAGCAAAAAATGAGTTTGGAAGCAGGTCTTATAAACCCCTCTGGCCCGGTACCATGTAAAGCATAAACAATGTCTCCCAGTCAACTGCAGGGGGAAGAAATCTCCAAGGAAAGCAGCTTCCTTCTGGCACAGCCTGAGAGATTCGGCATCCCCCCTCCTCTGCTTTCCCTGCCAGGCCCACAAAGCAGTTTGAAGCAATAGCTTCTTTTTTCTTTAAAAAGGCTGTGTTCTCAGCCAGAAACAAACAAAGAAACCCAAAGTATCAGGGGAAAAAAATAAAAAAAGTGTTGGAAGAAATGCAAGTTGCTTTGAGCTACTAAACATGGCAGGAGTTGAAGGAAGCACTACAGCAGCAAATCATAGAGGGACTTCAGAGCATGGAAACAGCAACAGATTATTTCTGTTTTAACGCCTTTTCTCTGAAACCTCTGAAGACAGACACATGTACACAGGTATGCATACCTACTCCCTCACCCCACCCCTCTCTGTGTGTGTATATATATATTTTTTTTTATTTTTTTTTTCTCTTTATATATGTGCTTGAGCACATAGAGCACCTGAAGCTCATTGCTCAAAGAAGATGTGCTACCTGGAAATTTAACTTATGGTTAATTCCCATGAAAACTGAAAATAAAGCACTAATTAAGATCAGCGACTGGAGCTGCCGTCTAGAAGGAAGGCTCGTCCCCCTCCTGTGAAGCCTGAAGACCAGGGGCAGCCAACAGGAGATGGCTGTTGTACCTAGTGATGCACTGCCCCTGTCCCCCGCGTTCCTCCTGTGCATAGCAAAGGTGAGCGAGGGGCCACAGAGGAACCCAACTGGTTTGAGCCAGTGAATGCCCATAGGGGTTTCCTAGTCTCTTAGGGAGGTTGGGGGTTGAAAAAGAGGGGGTCCTTGCCTGGGGCTCTTGGATCCTACATACATGGAAGTCTCCATTAGAGGGTGGTGTTGTCAGCAAATGTTCTGCACATGGCCTGTCACCCAACTACCACCAGCAGCTAGTTCTTGTCACATTAGCAGAGGGGCTACTGCCACTGCCTCCCCACTGCCACTCAGAGGAGGAACAGTGTTGCTGTGCTGGAAAGACCCAGCAGCCTGGGAGCCTTTCAGAGACACTCATGAGTATGAGGTGTTATGGTCTGTAGCGAGGAGGAGGCTGCGAGCAGCCCGTCTTCAGTGCCCTGTAACATGGCTTACTAGGTCACAATCACTTACTGTAAAGCACTGAAAGATGAAAAGCAAAAATCTGTAAGCTGGATGTACCAAAAGAACGAAAACAGAGAAATCTGCAGTTCACCGAAGTAAACATTTTCCTTCTTTCTCTACCGCCTACGGAAAAAAGCTGACTGAGCAGAGGAAGGCAAGTCAGGAGATCCAGCCTCTGTTGCCAGCTCTGCCCATGATGTGGCTTGGGAAATCATGCTCCCTCTCTGAGCCTTACTTTCTCCATTTGTTACAGAACAGAAAGTGTTGCCCCACTAATCTGACACAGAAAAGAGCAAAAAATCATTTGTTCGCATCTGTAGGGCACTACATCAATTCAATGCACTGTTGTGAAGAGAGCCGTGCTGTCTTTTCACTGTTTAAACTGCAACAGGCCCCTCTGTTTTTATTATTTCTTCTATTTCCCCATGGCTCTGGTTCTGTGATCATGTGTACTTCTTCAAAGGGTATGGACGAGGGGCAGCAAGCTGTTGGAGGCAGCATTCCCAGCCGCGGTACGAAGCTCAGGATGCTACCTGCCCACAGTGGCTAAAACCACACTGTCTGCCTGGCTCAGGGTGTAAGAGGCAGCACGACGCAGACCGAGGTGCTCTGGACACCATCCCTCTCTTCTGCTCTCTGCCGCAGGATTTGTGTCACCCTGTACAAATCACTCGACTGCTCCACAGGCAGATTCCCTGCCAAACAGTACCTGCTCTTGTGCACAATTGTGAAATCTGTAGCTAAGTCCTCATGCGTGCAAAACACTCCCCAGAATTCTGTGACGTGCTGTAATATCACGGAACAAGGGCTGAAACTTGCTTATTCCTGAAGTCATTTGGGGACAGATAACGTGGGCAAAAGCAAGATGGAAAACTATGTTTCAGCAGGTTTTCCATTGTAATAGAGGATGGTATCTCTTTTTTTTCATTAAAAAATTCATTTCCACACCATAAGGGCCCCCAAGCTCCATGATATAACAGGTCCACGAGATCAGTGCCAGCTCCGCTTCCTCTGCCAAACTTTCCACTGAATTCATCCTCTTGCCAAAGCAAATCGTTTAGACAGTTGTTTATTTTAAAAAGCCATTTTAGCAAGGAGAGGGAAAGCGGGACAGCAGTGCACACACTCTCTGCTGTGCTTGCCAACGAAATGTTAAACAGTGGCAGAGGAGTTCTGGAAATGGCAGGAACGACGCTCTACGAGGAGGAGGAAAAGCAGCCATGATAAAAATTTCCTGCTGTCTGTCCTGTCTGCTATTGTGGGAGGAGCCAATGCAGAAATGAATTACACCATGTAGCCATGCAACATGGACTGTCTTCCCCAGACAAGTAGCCCCACCGATTTCAGGCAGGGCTGGGCCCAGCTCTCCTTGTGCCTAAATGCTCTTATAGGATTATCCTAGGAGTTTGAAAGTGACTCCGGGAGGCTCAAAATCAAGATATAGGTCCTATAAACATTTCTGATGTGTTAGATGCCCACCTACCCTGAAGCATCTGCAGAGCCAAGCAGATGGGGCCCTCCATAGGCAGATAGAAGTGGCTTTGCGTTCACAGGTCCTGGTCCTCGTGGGGGATTTCAACCACCCTGACATCTGCTGGAGGGAGAACACAGCAAGGCACCAGCAATCCAGGATGTTCCTGGAATGCATAGATGACAACTTCCTCCTCCAAATGGTAGAGGAACCAACAAGAAAAGGTGCTATGCTGGACCTTGTTCTCACCAACAGGGAAGGGCTGGTGACCAACGTGTGGCTCAGGGATAACCTTGGCTGCAGTGACCATGAAGCGATAGAATTTAAGATCCTCAGGGCAA
The DNA here is from genome assembly GCF_964199755.1 of Larus michahellis. Classification (NCBI taxonomy): domain Eukaryota; kingdom Metazoa; phylum Chordata; class Aves; order Charadriiformes; family Laridae; genus Larus; species Larus michahellis. The sequence continues at coordinate 37,527,720 of NC_133898.1, forward strand.
CTAGGAGGATATATTCCAAGCTTATGACCCTGGACTTTAGGCACGCAGACTTTGATTGCTTCAGGGATCTGCTGGCCAAAGTGCCGTGGGACAAAGCTCTAGAGGGAAGTGGGGCCCAGGACAGCTGGTCAGTATTCAAGGATCACCTTCTCCGTGTCCAGGAGCAAACTATACTGACAAAGAGGAAGGCAGGGAAGAATGCTAGGAGACCTGCCTGGATGAACAGGGAGCTCCTGGACACACTGTCACACAAAAAGAAACTTTATAAGGAGTGGAAGAAAGGACAGCTGGAATGGGGGGCATATAAGGAAGGTGTCCGAACAGCAAGAGACCTGGTGAGAAAAGCTAAAGCTCAGTTAGAATTAAGTCTAGCCAAGGAGATCAAAGGAAACAGCAAAAATTTCTACAGGTACATTAATGCTAAGAAGAAGACTAGGGAGGGTGCGGGCCCCCTCAGAAAGGAAACGGGGGAGCTGGTGGCAAGTGATATGGAGAAGGCCGAGGTTCTCAACAACTTCTTTTCCTCAGTCTTCACTGGCAAGGGCTCCAGCAACACTCCTGGAGTCACAGAAGACAATGGCAGGAGTTGGACAGAACTGCCCATCATACGTGAAGATCAAGTTCGTGACCATCTGATGAACCTGAAAGTGAACAAGTCCATGGGACCTGATGGGATACACCCACGGGTACTGAAGGAACTGGCAGATGAGGTTGCTAAACCGCTCTCTATCATATTCCAAAAGTCATGGCAGTCTGGTGAAGTCCCCACTGACTGAAAAAGGGGAAACATAATCCCCATTTCCAAAAAGGGAAAGAAGGAGGAACCAGGGAACTATAGGCCAGTCAGTCTCACCTCCGTGCCTGGTAAGATTATGGAGCAGATCCTCCTGGAGGCACTGCTGAGGCAGAAGAATAACAAAGAGGTGATTGGGTACAATCAACACGGCTTCACCAAGGGCAAATCATGCCTGACAAACCTGGTGGCCTTCTATGAGAAGGTCACAACATCAACAGACAAGGGGAGAGCAACTGATGTCATTTACCTGGACCTGAGCAAAGCCTTTGACACTGTCCTGCATGACATCCTGGTCTTCAAGCTGATAAAATATGGCTTTGATGGACTGACAATTCAGTGGATAAAGAACTGCCTTGACGGCCACACCCGAAGAGTGTCTGTCAATGGGTCCATGTCCAAGTGGAGCCCAGTGACAAGTGGAGTCCCTCCAGGATCGGTACTGGGACTGGTCTTGTTTAACATCTTTGTCAGCAACACGGACAGTGGCATAGATTGCACCCTCAGCAAGTTTGCTGAGGACACCAAGCTGTGTGGGGCTGCTGACACGCTGGAGGGAAGGGATGCCATCCAGAGGGACCTTGACAGGCTGGAGAGGTGGGCCCATGCCAACCTCATGAAGTTCAACAAGACCAAGTGCAAGGTCCTCCATCTGGGTCGGGGCAATCCCAAGCACCGATATAGGCTGGGCAGCGACTGGCTTGAGAGCAGCCCTGAAGAAAAGGACTTGGGGGTGCTGGTAGACAAGAGGCTCAACATGAGCCGTCAGTGCGCACTAGCAGCCCAGAAAGCCAATCGTATCCTGGGCTGCATCAGGAGAAGCGTGGCCAACAGGTCGAGGGAGGTGATTCTCCCCCTCTACTCCACTCTCGTGAGACCCCACCTGGAGTACTGTGTCCAATTCTGGAGCCCCTACTGCAAGAAAGATATGGACGTGCTGGAACGTGTCCAGAGAAGGGCCACGAGGATGATCAGAGGGCTGGAGCACCTCTCCTATGAGGACAGACTGAGGGAGTTGGGATTGTTCAGTCTGGAGAAAAGAAGGCTCCGAGGAGACCTTATAGCGGCCTTCCAGTATCTTAAGGGGGCCTACAAGAAAGCTGGTGAGGGACTTTTTAGGATGTCAGGTAATGGCAGGACTAGAGGGAATGGATTAAAACTAGAGCTGGGACAATTCAGACTGGATGTTAGGAAGAAGCTCTTCACCATGAGGGTGGTGAGACACTGGAACAGGTTTCCTAGAGAGGTGGTGGAAGCCCCATCCCTGGAAGTTTTTAAGGCCAGGCTGGATGGGGCTCTGAGCAACCTGATCTAGTGGGAGATGTCCCTGCCCATGGCAGGGGGGTTGGAACTAGATGATCTTTAAGGTCCCTTCCAACCCTAACAATTCTATGATTCTAAGTTGGTGTACAACAGCTATGTAATTTATTTACCAAATGGCTGTTTCTGACAGCAGGCTGTGGTGCCCGCCCTTGTCCTTTGTAACACACCCCATCTTGACTTCCTCAGTCTCCATCCTGATCCTTTCCTTATTCATTAGCCCTAGTGGCTGACAGAAAATACTGGTTCCCCAAAATGAGTCACTGAAGTGCACAGCCTGTATCTGGCTCTTGGACCACAGTATTTCTGTGTGCTTCATAGCATTCTACCATTAATGACTATTTTTTAAAATGGATTTTGGCTTTCACTGCCTTGCTATTCTTCAAAACAGTTACTATATGTGTTAAGCTTATTAAACGCACGTGAAGACTCTGAACTCCAGTCTCCATGATGACAAACACCCTGCTTGAGAGGAGCTGTCATGAGAAAGACTGGGCATGGACAATTTTACTACCCTCCTCATCAGCCTTGCCCAGGTGGTGGCCTCCTTTGTGCCTCTATAGAGAGACTTAAGTTTGATATTCATCATAGGAATGGCAACACCTGACTAAGCAGACTTTGTTCTAGGAAAATACAAAACATTCAGGTTTGTTATAAACCAAGCACAATGTAGAACAGTTATGAAGCAGTTTAGCAATCTAAGTTCATACCTGTCTACATTGAAGTATTTTGTAAAGCTTCATATAGGGCAAATATCACCTTTTTCAAGCAGGATAACAGAAATCATACCATGGGAGGTCACTGTTCCTCTGCCTGGGTATTTGCCCCACAGGGAAAAATTTTCACAAACAAAATTCAACCCCATTCCATTCTTTCTGATGTGCAAGAGTAATTTTTTCATCTATTCAAACATGTAAAAACTGGCAGAATTTCACTTTCTCCTGCCCCCACCTTCCAGTTTATGGGAAATGGCAGAAAACATTATCCCTTGATCTAATCTATATATTCCCTTATAAAGTGGTATTGAAAGTGAGAAAAACACAAAAAGAACAAGAACCAGCTGTGCTAGGGAGCCTGTTTAAAGAGTCGGTCTAAGTTTTCAATCAGTTCTTAACCAAGCCATGTGTTTACTGCATGAAGATAAGTAGAGTTACAAGGCTTCCTCTGAAAACATGGGTGCCTGCGTTTGACAACCTGGCCCTTTAAATTTAAAATATCACTTCCTCCCCATGGCCACTAACTGTAAATGGTCCTGTTTAAGAAAAAAGGCCAAAAAAAAGTACTGCATGGGATTGTGAAAAATATCCTCTACAGAGAAGGTCAGCACCACACCTTGGTAATGGATCGTTTCCATAACTTAAAGGAATACAAAAGTGACTTTTGCTAATACTAAAGGCATTTAAAAAAATAAAAAAACTTCCCAGGTTTGAAAAGATAATTTGTATTGTTTTAAATCCCAGCTGAGAAAACGTGGTTCTGATTAACTCATGGCAATCAATTAGCCACATCTATATTTAGAAGGATATCCAACTCCAGCTGTTAAAACTAGGGCTTCATTATTACTAATAAATCTGTGAACCAGACCAATTCTTCCTGGGCTCATTAGGATATTTTTAAAAGTCCTCTCTCTCCCACTATCATTTTTTCAATTTGCTTTGCTTTGAGAAATCAAAAAAGAAGAGGGTAATCAGATGTCTTGGTCCTTCTCTTCCTTTAATTGGCTAATAAACCTAACATTGTAGGTTTCCATGGTAAGAAAAAAGCTTGAGATTCAACAAAAACAGAGAGCCCATTGAGGTTGGAAGATGTTATAGCGTTTGCAAAGCACATCTGGTTTGTTGAAAATTTCCAGCTTGCTTTTTCTTCCTTTTTTTTTTTTTTTTTTTTTTTTTTTTTTTTTTAGAAAAAAGAGGAAAAAGAGGAAGAAGAGAGGGGAAAAATAATGTGAAGCAAACATGAGAAATAGCTCAGCATTGGTAAGGACAGACAGTTCCCTTTTAGGAGTCCAAAAGCAGCTTTTTGCCAGTGGAAGAACCAAAGCCATAGGTTGAGCAGGAGTTGGAACAGCATGTGTTCAAACATAGTAAGGGTGTGCTAGGAGAAGGTAGAAAAATGTTTCCTAAGCATGTTATAGTCATTAAAATAAAACATCTCTTTATGTCGAGTGCTTTATGTTGGCTATGTCTAAAAAAGCATGCAACAACTTCCAGACATATTGGTCCGTCTGCAGGGAGATTCTCTGGTTATTCTTAAAGCAAAAGAATGGTATTTTTCCTGCAAGCGCCCAATCAAGAGAAGTTGCATTGCTGTGCTGGACATGTACCACTTGCTGTTTTTTAACCCCCGACTGACCTTGTAAAGAAACCATATTGGACTTTTTGTCCTAGTATGCCAAAAGAAAGGACCACCACCATCTATAACGCTGAATGAAAACCGGGCATTCTAAGCCGAGGACGGAGTGAATTTGCTTCCAGAAATGTGCACCTAACGATAATGAAGTTGAGAAATTTACCCCGTCATAAAACAGAAACCCCCAAACCATAGAAAACTGAGCTTTTCTCAGGAAATTTAGTGGAGGCATAGCATGTAAAATATTGGTTTTGTGATTATAAAGCCAGTATGGCATGAACGTTCTTATGTTGGAATTGGTTTGAATCTTCTCAAGCAACATGACAGCAATGAAAAAATTAAACACATTATTCTCCACAAAATTTCCTTACATTAACAAGTGTTAGACTGCTCAGCTTTGCCTTCTGAGGGTTGTAACAACTACAGCCCCGACATAGCCAGGGCAGCTAGCTCTAGCTGACAGCCAGTAGCCCCTGGTGTTCGCAGCTGCAAGTCAGTGTTACCAACATTATCTCCACAGCAAGGAACTGCTTTGGAATTACAGAATGACATTACTGCAGAGCGACTGGATGAGTGAGGAGTCTTACTGTTCAGAGCCTCAGCCTGTATTTTGCCTATCCTTCACAATAGGCGGCCTACCAACCCAACAGCACAGGTTTCATTACTAATGCAATAGGTCCCTTAACGCTGCAAGGATTGACACCAGCAGTGGAAACAATTCAATCCAAAAGAAATAACACATTTGCTTCATAAAGCCAAGCACTTTTAACGTGCCAGCCAACAAGGGCAGATTTGCCATTACATATCGTTTACTTTAGACCTTGCTCTTCTCTAAACATTTTCATATGCTTATGATCTTTTCATATAAATTCTTTGTCATTCAGCTGAGAGGCAGAGGGATTAGTGCCAGACTCCAATCATCAGCAAAGAACAAGCTCCTCCTCAGTTGTACAAATCTGGTAACGGAGGTGCAGACAGTGCAAGGACAACATGATCACAGCAGCACCTGAAGAGTAACACACACATGGTGCTGGCTGTGTAAGAGGGATCCAAGAATGTCAAACAAGCCACGTATGTTTGGGATTTCTATCCTTGCAAGGAAATACAAGCAGGAACAGAGAAGCGTAAGTGGAAAACATCAGATATTCAGGGTTACAAAACTACATGGAGGTGCATTTTTAAAGGAATGAAATGAAGCACAAATGTTCCCAGCTGAATGAGCAGAGTAGGATCAAGTTGGAAGCAGAAGGTAAAAGATATGAGGTCACTATCACTAATCACCAAAGGACCTCTTTTTGAGAGCTTGCTTAAAAGGCAGTCCCTTTAACACCATGGATGGCATGGTGGGGTATCCTGGTGCAGACATTGCCATCGCAATTCTGTGCCACACATGGATAACGTTAAGGAAGATTAGCAAGAAATGGGCAAGAGCACTGAACCTTCTTCTATAGTTTTCACTGCAGTCCCAGCAGCTGAAATTGCTGCTTCCATTTTGATTCAGGCTTTTTAATGAGCCAGTGAAACCCCAAACACTTCTTCAAAAGGTATTCTTACCTTGTCTCTAGCCTCATTGAGAAGGTCTTCTAACTCTGAGAAGCTGAAACTGGCCACAGTGATGAAATCGCTCATGACGGGAACGAACCTGTCCCCTGATTCCCGCATGCGTCTCTTCTGATAATCCAGTTCCTGAAAGAGAAGAAGTAAGAGATATAGACAGGCAAGCATCAAAGATTCCTCGCTGACAAGGAGGGAAGAAGGGAAGCCCATCTATTTCACTCAGTGCAGAGCATCCTCTGATCCCACTCCGCACGCAGAGTTGTAACTCAGAAACTGCTTTCTCACTAACTCAAAGGTTTTGCCTTTTCAGAATGAGAGGGAAAATTAAGGTAGGATGAAGGATGTCCATCATGAATGGATGAATGAAGTCCTAGTTACAATTCCCTTTATCCTCAAACAACAACCACTCCCAAGAAAGCTATCAACATCTTGAATTTCTAAAGCGACTTTATAATTTATGCATTAAGTACATGAAAAGCTGCTTTTTCTTTTTTTTTTTTTCCTATGAAGAATGACAAATAATAGAGAACTCAGATCGTGCAGCAAGTGAATTTGGAATTTTCAACAGTGAGTTTCCCTCTGTCTTCTCGTGCCATGGTGGCTCAAAAGGTTGTATACTTGGGGAAACGTGTACATATGTGAATAACCTATATAGTTCCTAGCTCTGGATCTCACCTTTAGTTCTCTGAAAAGCACTAGATGGGCAGCAAAAAGATATCAAAATTGGCTCTCCCACTGAAGAACATGCAGAAAGATTTCAGGTGCAACATTTGCCAGCACCCTGCTAACCAATAAGCATTAGCTTGGATGTCATAAAAGTCACAGGGTTATAAACCAGGGCTATTGCAGTAAGATTTATGGGCGGAAAAAAAGAGAAAGATATAAACCCATATGAAGCTAAGCTCTATTTGTCCACTAGCTACAGAAAGAAAAAAAAATATTGTAAGATTCGTTCTTTCTGGCTCAAGATTTTTAGTTTTAAGCCAAGATTACCCATGCTATCTCTCTTCTCTTCTCTTACTCTGTTCACCATGCTTGTGGCACCGAAAGAGCTATGGAGCTCCCCAAAATTATAGTAAGACTGGCAGTCTCCCGTGCCTATGCTTGGCTTGTGTGCAGTTGACAGTCTCATGGGGACAATGAAATCGTAATCTGGGCCTCATCTTTATTCTCAGCTGGATAATCAGTGGGAATGATAAAGCCTTACTTTCTCTGTAGGGAAAGCAGCATGAAACAACAGGTCAAGTTACAATCTGACCCTCTGTTCCCTTTGGAAAAAAATATTTTTGTGCTGGCTGCAACTCCAGCTACATGCATGTTTGGTGCTCTCTGTTACTGGTCATGAAAATACTGGTTCACAGAGCCAAATGGGTAGGTTTATAAGCATCTATGCTGAGAAACCCCTTGGGATTTTCTCCACAGTGCTGCTGAATGCAAAGAATGACTTTTGGCCATCAACAATCTAAAATCAGATGTGATATATCTTCTGGTCTGATGTGAGCTGGAAAGAGAATGTAACCACTACAAGGAAAGACCACAAGGCAGAAACGGGGCAGGAAAAGCAACGAGCAGGTAGCCAGAGAAAAGTCCACATTAAGAAAGTGCTACTTCCCCTGCTTTATATTACATCTTCTTCTCCACTGGTTTTCCTAATATATCCCAAGGGAGAGTCCCAGGAGCACTAGTCAGTTACATCACTTTGCAATGAATTGTCTCTATGTTACAATCACTTTGAATTGGAGCTTACAAGTACAGGAGATGTCACTTCACATGCTTCTAAGAATTATGCGTATTTTCTTCAGCCATTCTTGCCCATTCTAATTTTTAAGCTAATTTTAGATGAAAGTTGCTTTATCTGTTTCTCACCTACCTCCCCAAGCAGGTGAGTATAACAGTTCTGTCATCATACTCACTGTTGAAAGCTACAGCATTTGGGATTGTTACTGGAGAGCAATGTTTTTCAAAGCAAAATTAAGATTAGGTGGTCTGTCCTTCAATTTCAAATTCAATTTTCCCTGCAGAATAATTCTTCCAAAATAAAAAAAACCCCAACAAAACAAAACAAAAAAACCCCACACAAGTAACGAGCATTACTATGTAATCAGCCCAAGAGCAATGCCAGAGAATAAGAAACTCTTTTGTGTCTTCCAGAAATGGTCTACACTACTCATAACAGCACACAAGCGCAGAAGCTAGCACTGCCCCTGGAGGGCTGGGCTGCTCGTTCTCTAGAGACATTAAATGATTCAGCCATGGCAGTGGTTTCTCAAGCGGTGGTTATGATCTCCTTGCTGTGTGAGAGAAGGGCTCTGCTGACAGAATTCAATTCCTGATTTGGATAAGACCAAGAACTACTTGGATGTCCTTCTGGGAGCACCCTACACAAAGGCAACAGCTGCATGCATGTCTTGAAAACGATTATGTCTTATTTTTACAAAGAAGCTGCAAGTCCAGGAAGGCAAAGGGTTAGTAGTACGTTTAAGAACATCTGACTGTGAAACTATTTTTAGCTTTCTATTCTTAAGGGGCCTTGAAGAAACTTCTTAGTCACTGGAGCCAAGGCTGTGGTGAGAACACACTGGAATGGAATCAAGAATCACACCTTCCCCTCCTCCCCTTTCCACCTGACAGTGATCTTCTATTGTTGCTACAGTGCTGCTTTTTACACACCAGAAAACCACGAATTGAGCAAGCAGACTGGGAGGTGCTGGCAGCCCCAGATGAAAAATACCATGGCAGGGAGAAGACTGAGGAGGGAAGACGGTGATGGGAAGGAGAGGTTGCCCATGGAACCCATGTATGGGAAAGAAAAGAAAAAATTGGCTGTAAAGGCAAAAGGACAAATAATCCAATCACAGAAAGCAAAACAGAGGTAGGTACTCACATTTCAATGGGGGGAATTGTCTGTCCCAGCCAAAACTGGGCCTCTCTTCGTGTCATGAACTCCATGTCAGCCTTCCCTTTACAGGTGCTTTTAATTCCCAAACACTGCACTCCACGTATGCAGCAGTATCTCTTCTCATTGCTGTGTTCTCCCTTACCCCAACGATCCAGAAATAAGGTTTGGAAAGTTTGTTTTTTCACGGGAGGATCACTGGCTAATTACATGATGAACTGCTGGAGACAGCCAGACAACCTGGGGGCCGCTGACAGGACAAAGATCCCTTCCTCTACCCCCAGAGCCAAACCAAACTCAGGCCAGGTGAAAGGAAAATGAAGTCATCACTGTCTGTCTGATAGTGGGTGAGAAGGACTGGAGGGTCCTGTGTTAGTTCCTTGTAGGTGATAGGTAATCCTTGCACAGAAACCACCCAATGCAATTCCCAACAACTGCTCCCTTTGCCAGCAGTCCCAGTACAGAACGCTCTCCATCTGGAATGCTCCACTAGCATTAAACTGACATAAGTTGAAAAAGGTGAAACATCCTGAAGACGGAGGGATACTGAAAAGTGTGGCTAATAAAACCCTATTTGAAAGGGCAAAGAACAGCTAAACAGCAGGAACCTTCTTGAGTTCCAAAGACCTCTGCTGTGTCTCTCAGCACTACCCTTGTCTTAGTATATCCAACAGGCAAGAGATGCCAGCACCAGCCTGAACATAGGATTTTGTTCCTATACTTGTAGAAAGAGCGAGTGATGTTCTTAGGGTTATAACATCTGCGCAGATGATGGGAGACTTTAAGGGACAGAGACAATAGAGTGAATTTGGCCTTTAATCTTTACTTTTTCAACTGCTGCGCAAACACTAACTTGACCTTCCTCACATCAGCCCTTGTGAGAGGTAGGTATTTGTAACTCCTATTTCACGGAGAGGAGGCAAACACATGATGTTGTTCAAAGCCACACACGTATGTCAATGGCATAAGCAAGAGGCAAATAGGAGAGTTCCTACTTCCTGCCACCGAACACGGTGTCTTTCTCCGTGCTCTCCTGCCTCAGGAAGGCTGGAGTCTTGCCCCAGGAACAAACCCAACACATTCACTAAAGGAGGCGTCCAAGTAGGGGAACCACAGCTAACACACGAATTTGTGACTCTAGGGAGCATTTAGGCCCATCCCTCATCTTTAACTCTTATAATTCAGTACACACAACTGCATCAATGCACCATTTGTACTGTCCTCTGTTGAGATGGAAGGCTCTGCACTACCTAAATACAAATTGAACACAGGCAACCTAAGTCCAGCTTAAAAGGCTTTCATTAATAGCAGGAAAAAATGCCATTGTTGTTTTGCTTGCCAACTCAGCTCCCTCATCTTTAACTGGTCTGTTTTTTACTTTGCTTTCCCAAAGAGTGCTTAGGATAGGTTAGGGCTGCATATAACAGTGCACTACCTGTTTACTACTACTCCAAAAGCCCTGTGAAACACTTGCTCAGCAGCCAGCCAGCCATCCATCAATAAGAAAGAGCAAGAATTTTATTTCTTCTTTCAGTCCATGCCATTTGTCAAACTGTCCTTTTACTTTCCAGGCCGAGATCAAACAGGCTTTTCATTAGGCTTAAGTCTGCTAAGATCATCAGCAGGAGCTCAACATGAGAAGATTTTATTTGTTTTTTCTTGGTTAATGCATTCTGGAATGGAATGGAAAGGAACAGAAAAAGAAAGCCCACTTTCTCTTATCATAAAATATATAGTGCCCCTGATTCCGAGTGAGATATTTTAAGTATGGTGCTTTGGAAATCTTCAGATACTTACAGCTTCAACAGCTTTCAATCCGGTCTTTATGTTGTTGACTTCCTTCTCCAGCTCTACCAGGCTGCACAGGAGACAGACACAGAGCAGATAAAACAAAAAGAGCAGTGTTACTCAGCAATACAGGAACTGTGCAGCAGAACATACCATTGGCCCATCAAGTCTGGTATCCGGCCTTTGGCACCAGCCACGCCAGATGACTCGAAATGAGGGAGAGGGGGTCTGTTAGCGCTCTGTGCTGCTTTTTGTATGAGATGTAAGATGAGGCAGACCCTGCTTGCCTGTGGTCAAATTGAAGATCGAGATTTTCCTGGGAAGAAGAGGGGGGGTTGCCCTCAGAACATCTGCCCCATGAGCTGAGCCTGACCCTCCAGCAAGGAGCATATAACACATGGACAGCTTGCAATTATCAGCTGACACATAACCAAGGACTCCAGCTTTAGGCACATGCAATACTGGGGTCTCAGATTATCTCTACATATGATTCTTGAACGACTTTACTACTAAATCCCATTAGCAGTAAATTTATATGTGATTTTTGTCTTCCTCACAGTCCAAACGTTTTTTTCCATCTGCATTTCTACCGTAGAGTAGTCCTTGCAAGCTTAAACCCTATTGTTAATGTTAATACGTGCTTCCTTAGACACAAGCGCTGTACTGAATTTCTGCTCATCATATAAAAACAAGAGGTTTTTTTCTAGGACTTGTATGAAAAAAAATAGGCTTTTCATTTCCACGTAACTAGTTAGTACCTATTTGTGAGTCAGCAGGCATCTCCTTCAAGTATTTGATGAGTAGCAGTTTACATCTCAAAAACACCACTAAAGCCTTAATAAATGCCTTTATGTGTGAACCTACAGTTATTTTTTACCTATCTTTCATTAGCTTCAGTAGTTCCCTACACAAAGAACCATGGCTGGGCAAACAATATGTAAAGGTATTTTTGAGCAGTGCTTTGGAAAGAAAAAAATGCTAGTATTTTGAAGGATTGCATGTGTATTTGTTTTCCACAGACACCTACAGAAAATGGAAAAAAACATAATTGAAATTTGTACAGAAAATATGATGCTTTCCAATTTTTGTGCAAGACTGATTTGTGCAAAAGTTTGAATGATCTTCCTGATCATTAGGCAGAGGGCCTCTGTGCCTAACTGAGTCTGCCAGAGAAACAAATCTTCAATTATCCAGAAAAAATAGCACTTGACTTAGATGAACAACCACAGAATATGGTGAGTGAATTACAAACAACAACCAGTCTGGTTACAATGTCTGATTCAGAAATAGATATAGACATATCTGAGTAAAGCTGTCAACTTCATCATCTACAAATGTTTTTGGACCAAAATTATCTGTTGATGTACATCTGAATAACATCAAGGATGTGAGCAAAGGCATTTCATCCGAAAGGCTGGCCATGAGTTTAGACGACAGCAATGAAAAAACTGATGATCATTAAGTCAACTGAAATCACCGGGAACGAGCAATAGCGCTGGACTTACTTGACTTTTGCTGCTTCTGGAAGATGCTGCAACTCAGACTGAATATCTAGGATATCTGGATAATTCTTTTCAAAGATCATAATTAAGTAGTGCAGCAGCGTAATGTTCCTAAAAAAGAAAAAAAAGGGATAAATGAGCTGGAAGATGGTGGTGAGAAGGAAAAGGATGGTGGGAGGATTGTGACAAATCAGTGAAAACTATTTGGGTAGGAAATGTGCTTGAATGAACAAAACAAACATTTTTGTTAGCAGCTCTGTTACTGAATTAAAAAAAAAAAGTATCACAGATTGAAATGAATTAGTCCTTTATGAACCATCCTTCCTACAAGCTTAAGCAATATATTGTGCCTTGATTTGTTCTGGAAGCACCAGCATCCTTCCATCCATCCGTGTAGATGGTGTAACAGAAAAGAAAATTGTGCAACACGCTATATTATTTGACCCCAGATACTTCAGAGAATAAAACCTAAAAGCACTGAAGTGACATTGACTCGTAAAGGAGAAGTGAATTGTTCTCAGAGGCAATGTGGAAAAAACATAAGAGTTAACTAAGAAGATGAAAAGGTTCTTGAAGGTTGAAGAAGCTGCAAAGAAAACTACAGTAATGAAAGAGCTATACTTCTGAGTAGAGGTCAGGCTCACTACTACAAAAGCAATGGCAGCTCAAGTAGGAGTGGATGGAAATGAGATGTGTGAGAGATGCAGGAAAAGGTTTAAGAAAATTTGCAAAGTAAATGATGAATTTTGCATCAGTGAAGTTTGCACGTAGAGAGAACAGCCAGCCATAACAGCTACTTGAGGTGGGTGTTATGTGGTTAACTGACAGGCAAGACAGCAGATGGCCACTGCTTCACACAGACTAGAGCCTGGGAGCTGGCGACTGGTAAGAGAACAGAATATGCACAGGACATTTAATACATGGAAAATCAAGCTAAGCTACATTAAGACAAAAAAAATTTCAACACTAGCTACACAAGTGTTAGCCTTGGAATAAGGAAAGGACATTGTGGTAGTCAAAACAGAACTCTGTTAGTTCAAACTCTGTTAGGTAGGGATGAATTTCCTATGGCTTCTTACTGCCATTATTCATTCTGTCACAGTCTGGAGTCATTTCACCACAACTATGGTCTCAGCAGGTCTCACAAGTCAAGGAAGGTGCAAGTTAGTAAGAACCAGTGTAGGAGATCTCCAAAGAAAACCTTAGTGCTGCTGGAGCCCAAAAGTGGTATTCTCTCCCCAGTCACATCTGGATTAATTTCCAGAACCAGTATGGGGATGTGGGGCAAAACATGGGGTCGCAGTATAAAGACATGCAGCCCATGTCCATAAACAGTAAGCTCCACCTTCCCCAAACCAGCTATTTTCCTTAACTGCTCTAGATACAAGCAGGCTCAGTCTCTCTGAGCTATGCCTTGTGGTTCCATTACTGCTGTAGGTAGAGAGACAGTTTATGACAGTCCTGCATCAGAAACATATGCCATGTTCCACAGGAGACATAAAACTGTGGTCAGAGTTTTTTGTGTTTTCTTTTTTGCAAAACCATGGCCATAAAACTCTGGTATAAAGGGCAAATTCCATAGAAATCCTCCTCCCCCCCCAAACTTATTTCAGTTATTTGTGAAATACTACATTTTGTCATCTTTGCATAGTGTTGCAGAAACACAATCCAACAACAGATGTGCATTACCCAAAGAAACAGCAGAATGTGAGCGCTGTGTTAACAGGTAGTCTTAACTGCTGCAGGATCTTTTAGAGTGAAAAGCACTGCTTAAATGCCAAATAAGACATTATTTTAAATGGTCTACAGAGCTAAAAACAAACAAAACCTACTTTCATTACTATGATAAGAGATGCATCATGACAGTAACTAACTCATTTACAGCCTTCTAGCCTACCTGTCTATGCTGGATTTGGTGTCCGCAATTTTGTTGAGGCTAGAGACTTTGAAGCCATAAGCACTTCCCCTTTGGCCCTTGTTCATATAATTCCCAAAGGCCAGAACTACCTCCAGGAGTTGCCTCAAACGCTTGCTTCGGATGAGTTCTTTGGATGCCAGAAGAATGGCTTGAAAAGAGAAAAAAAAGTAACAGGTTATTACACAGTGGCGATTTTAACATGCTTGGGCCTATAATTTGAAGTACCCCAAAATGCCCATCTGACTATTGCCCAGCAAATGCTGCAACACAGTTTGTGTTTGTACTGTCCTTCCCGCACCCACATGCCCAGAACCAGGACAAGTGGAAGGAAGATGCACTACATGTAGCCTGTAGGATGCTCCTCTGAACCCAGGAGCAAGGCTGTTCTCCTGGACCTCACACTCTAAAAACACAGCCAGTGAGAACAGGGAAAAGGCTTGAGCTCATCCGAAAATGATGTAGAGTAGAGTACGCACATCTCTTCACTGTGATAACCATGGATGTGGCACAGAAGCCATATGCACCCCCTCCTTGTAAGTGACACGTTCCCAGAATACCACCATCCTGAGGCATCTATTCTCACTGCCCCATGGAGAGGGAAGGTGCAAGGATTTGAGGTTGAGAAAGGAAGGCTGATCTGCACAGAAAGGCTATGAAAGCTTTTGTCAGCTCAGCACAGCCTGGTAGCATACTGTCACATCTGTCAGGTCTCTTTACAGTGTGACAATCATGAAACTGACTTTATTAAGTCAATGGGTGCAAGAAGAGTGTCAGACAGAATTCATTTCTTAGCACAGGACATGCCTTGGGCTCACTGGCTCTACAATCGTAGCCCGCATGTAACAGCACCTCCTTTGGAGACAAGCCTCTCTTGACCTTCCCTGCCCCTCTACCCAACTCTTCGCAAAAGCTTTAACCATACCTTCCACTTTTGGTTTTGCTTCTGCCAGCCTCTCTGGAAACTTCTTCTTAAAGAACAATGCTTGCAGCCGTTGTTGATAGTGGTCAATCCTGCATGAAGGGTAAAGGAAAGCCAACACTGAACTGGAACTGTACTTTGAAGCCCCAGGTCAGTATGCTGCCTACATAATCTAATGGTTGGATGCTGAGTCCCACAAGGCCTATGCATGGGATTACAGACGTGGTTCAAACATCTAACACTACATAATCAACCTTGTTATGAAAATAGAGGACCTCAAGGCATGTTTCGATGACAACTGAAAAGAAGCTGGAAGAATTCCCGTTACTTTCAAAATATGAATCATGGGAGATACCAGCTGCA
Organism: Larus michahellis; assembly: GCF_964199755.1. Lineage (NCBI taxonomy): Eukaryota > Metazoa > Chordata > Aves > Charadriiformes > Laridae > Larus > Larus michahellis. The sequence continues at coordinate 37,543,125 of NC_133898.1, forward strand.
TCTCAATTAGCAGAACAAGACGTTAATCCTGATTGGGGTATAGTAAAGTTGAAACAAGAAAGAAGGATGAGGAGATGGGATAGCTGAATGGAAAAAGGGATCTATATGAAATCCTGATCCCTGGCTACATCTGATAGCTGGATCTGAATTCCTGTTTGTGTGAACAAGTTTAGATGAGGCAGATTTCTGCTTGCCATCAGGGGACTGGTCCTTAAGTGACAGCACGGAGAGTGCTTATCATCAATAAAAAGTTTGTGTAATGAACGGAAACATTTGTAACATTTGTGGGCTTCTGGCAAATGCAGGGTATAATGCTGGCCCACGATCTCTTGCACATTCCCCCTCACTGCCAGATGATCCATTTTCAATAACAATTACAGCTGCTTCCAAGAATCCCTCAGTGCACTTTCCCATAATGTATCAAACAGACCTGCTCATTTCAAAGAGGAAACGATCCGCCCGGGCCATGCGCTCAATTTCATGTTTATGCTCCTCCAACAGGTCAGTATCGCTCTTTTCAGGAACAAACTTCAGCAGCTAGAGTGACAGACACAAACCAAACACCGAGATGAGAGACCCAGGGAAAAGGGGAGAGGCACAACAAACCCTGGTGGAGAGAGAGAGGGCCCTCAGATTTCTCTGCCACCATGGGGAAGCATTACATTGACTCAGCCGTGTGACCGTAACTTCAAAAAAAGTGCAGCTGTGCCTACAAAACTGACCTTTTTAAACCTTTGCTTGCTGTTCTGTCTTTATCCCTCACTGACCCCATTAGATTAATTTTTAATTCTATGGGGAATTTCCCATTTCTAAATCCAAAAGGCCAAGTGCTGCTGCAACTTACCCAAGGGGAAGTACAGAGGGAACTGTGATTCCCACAGCATTACTTGGAGTTTAGACTGGTGCAAACAAGAGCAGGATGTGTCCCACTCCGTGTGAAGTACCCATCATGCCTATCCTAGCGTACACACAAAGCCTCATCTATCTCTCTCTTGGGTCTGCCCTACTCTGCTGAAACAATAAACAATAACTAAGCGACTGGATGTTTGCGTGACATTGGCTGCTATTCATATGCTGACCTTAAAAGCTCATACTTTGACAGATTTTTGACATATCTGGTGGTAGTTGTGCTTTAGTATGGTTATAAATATTGCCATGCACACAGCCCCAACGCACACCCACAAAAACTGCTCACAAGGCGTATCAAGCACTTCCCTTTTTACCACTTTAATATTTTATCCCACTTCCCAAAAAACGTGATATTCAATGGTGTGGAGCATCAGAAGCTTGTAGTGACTTCTAGAGCAGCTGTGAGTATTCAGATAACATGACAAGTAGGCTATAAGTTTCCAAAAAGGAAAAGCTTTTGCACACAATTAAATACTGTGACTGCACACAAAGGAGGAATCATATTTGTCAAGCAGTTCAGAATTACAGTATTTTGCGCACTCCTAAGAAACTTTATCATATGCATCTTTGGTCAAAGCATCATCTTTCACTCTCTATAAATGGGGGAAATTGGGAAATGGGAGTTTAATTGTTTGGGCTTTTTTCCTCACAAGTTACACTGTGAACCAACTGCAGGGGACAGAAGTCCCTGACTCCCTTTCTAACCATTCTAGTTAGAATGCGAGACCCCTCTAGTCCTGGCTCTAACCATTGACCTCCATGGCCTGGTTCATGGCATTTCCCAATGGAAAAGTTGCAGAGAGAAGGGATATTAAGAAAAGGAAAAGAAAAAAGAAAAGAAGAACAACAACAACAACAAAAAAACCCCTGCAGTTAAAGAAGAGATGGGAAAAATTATGGCAAAGACAGGTAAGAACAAAGGACACGAAAGGAAACCTCATACCAACTGTAATCATGCACATTTTGGATGAAGAAGAGAAAACTGTTATAAGATCACCCTGATACAAATACAGTTACATGAGGGAGGAATATCTGACAACATTGGGAAAAATACTTTTCTCATGCTCCCAGGTAGAGCTCCACTGACATGAAGGGCCAAGTTCAGATCTGCAGACATACCAGCAGAGCCAGTACATGTATCCACTTACTTGAGGTGAAAAAAAGGCCGTGAAGGATTAAGAATAAGATAGATCTGACTGTAATCTTTCTCACCTGCTCAAGCATATCTTTCGCTAGGTCTTCTTGTTCGTCCATCTTCAAGATTGCTTGTCTGATTTCTTCATTAGACAGTTTCAGCCTTTCAACAATATCAACATTGTACCATTAGTGCAAAGCTTTAGTGACTCTGACAGAAAGTAGTAAGTCTGAAAAGCTGCGCTAAAAAAGCACAAAAGAACCATGGGAAGTTCTACTATGAAGCTGCTATTCTAAAGTATTCAGCAAGATGAACGAATCAGTTCCAAAGGCAGAGATTTTATCCTCTTCAGCTCATCAAATACACATCAAAAACTAGATGGTGATTAAGAACAATCAGGTCCTCATAGATGGAAGGCGCTTCCAACTTCCTCCATATCAGATACCTCCCTCATCAATTCTTTTGCTATAATAAAACCCCTCAAATCCATGTGAATTGTAAATGACTGTGAGTCCATGTAACACCCTGGCTTGTGTATTAAAGCATCTCCCAGAGTAACAAGTAATGGGGCTGATTTTTCCCTTACAGATCTGAGAAAAGGGTTTCTTGTAAGACTGGTCATGCTAGGTAAGTTCACTCCGTCAGCAGTCACTGCTGAAGAGGGAATTGAGAGCATCTACATATCCATGTTTCATATCCAATATGAAACAAGCTCTGAAAACAAAAGCTTATTATATTATCTGAGGTATTAAAATTACACTCTCCTTCCCATCTACTCCTGTCCATCTGTGTGCAATGAGGAGGGGTCAGCATTTACAACAAAACACAGAATCAATTAAAAAACCCTCAAGATCTCCACTTGAAATCCAGGGCAGACCAGAAGGAGTCAAAATTTGTGATTATTGTGAGGCTATTGATAGATTACATGAAATGAACTTGGTGATTCTCAGTGCAGATTTCAACAAAGAAATGCACAAGTGACAAATTCCACCCCACTGCCCCCAACCCATGACACCCCCATCAGTCATTTCAGGAGAGTAGGGGAGGACCAAATGAATCACAAAGGAAAGGCTATCCCCAAGAAAAATCTCAATTTTGGGACTGAAACAGGAAAGTGTGAAAAGAAATATTTGAGGAGTGAAGTCTGTAGTCTCCATGGACCTTCTACAATCAATATAATTAATTAACAGCAGAAAGAGAAAATGCAAATATAAATGAGAGACAGGATGATGCATGAGGGAGAATGTTTTTGTCTTCAGTGCTAAGAAATTCCATGTTGGAATTTCACATTGCTATTGCCATTTGGATGGAATCATATTTTTGGAACTAGGTAAAAGCATAAGAAAGAGTTTTATTTTTACAGACAGGAAATATTACTAAATCTAAGAAACTTAAAACATTTTAATATTGCCCAATATAACCAACAGCTGGAAACTAAAATATGAATCAGCAGACATTCAAAAGCTTTTAAATATTACACCTCTGAACTAATTGCTCTCACTCTGTTCCTAGCTGGTCATTGTGTCTGCTCTTGACAAGGAGGGCAAACTGATACTAACCAAGTAAGATAAAGCTACTGAATTTCCAGAAAAGCTACATAATTGGGCCACTCTTGGATGAGATATAAGGATTAGAAGTTTTACAATGAAAAGGCTGGAAACTTTTTATTTTAGGTCATCAGTTTGACTCTGTATCAAAACAAGAAACCTCAGTACATGGGGTTCTGCATAAAGCTCTAGAGTCTCGATCAGAAAACGGAAGGGTTTCTTTTGGCGTTTAATAACCAGGAATTATAAAGTGCACAGTTGTGCGACCCTGAACCGATCAAACCCTGTGACTACACGAGGGCTGAGAAGCATAACGGTGGGTGTGGGCCTGGCTCCTAGCAGACACATATACACATGCACAGACAATTCGGTGCGGGCAAGTTTTTAAAGTGCCGCATTTTGTTGGCTATTTTTACTTTAGGAAGCACGTTTACGTTTTCCAGAATCTGCAGTCCACAGATGAGCTCTGCCTTGTGACGCAGGTACACAGTCTGTCAAAGGGGATGCAACAAGCCAACCCATGAATACCAGGGTGGGGTTTTTTTTGTTGCTACTTTCACTGAAGTTAAGAAGAATGAGGGCAAGTTTCACATTTTTTCCATACAAGTAACTCGAGCAGTTACTACACTGACCACTCCATTACACAGTGCAAGTACCTCTGTGTGTGTTTGAGGATGCAGTAAAGAAGACCATACAGACAGATTTGAGGTACGTCAACACAACAGACGGTGTAGTGCAGATTATTGATGATTTTGCTGTTCTGTCCAGGAGCCTGAGGACTTCAGACTCCAAGCTCCTCTGTTTGCTGCCATTCATCAGCACTAAATACACTTGAAAACATCTTCTGTTCAAAAATAATTGAGAGCCCCAAGGACAGACAGTTAAACAAACACTTTGATTTCTTGGACGACTCTGTCCCCTGCCATCAGCAGAAAAACATCTGGCTTGAATGGTTTAGCCCACAGTAGAGAGAAGCAGAAAGCTTGCCAGCCCCCTGCTGAGAAGCCGTTTAACTTAGTCACTTACAGGCCTGTAACGGGGTCACAGCGCCTGCAGGTGTGCATCCTAGATTATTACCAATCCAATTACAAGTACAGAAGGATTTACACCAAAAGAATCTTACTCTTCCAAAGTGGGCTTGTTCCTCTTCTGTGGCAGGACGCGTTTCAAGAGCTGTAAGCATCAACAGCACAAAACAAGGATCTACCCACTTGAAAACCGGCTGAATAACTGGCCAAAGAATTGTTAATCAAGTGATTCTTGTGTTTTCAAAACTCATGCCCAGCCACGCAGTAGATCATAAAGATGGCCAGTGGTAATGTGAAACAGATGTGCTGCTTTTAAACAGAAACAGGTGAACTGATTAAAGAGGAACCTAAAGCAGATGCGTAAAATCTTTCCATTTAGAGCTGAATAGAGGCATCCCTCAGAGTCTAAAACTCATATGGGACAGACAGCAAATTAAAGTGGAATTACGGCCCAAAAATTTACACTACAGAAATTACATTTCAGTATCTATTGCAAAGTCTGCAATGACCTTCTTACAAGCTCTGCAGATGCAGGCACTCTTCCTCCAGCTGCTGGAGACAACTCAATTCGGAATAGCACACAATTCAAGCTGTATTCTCTCTCCCTTACACTCCACCAAATCATGGATCCTGGCATCAGAACTCAGGAAGTAAATGCGACCAGAAGAAAACAGAATGCCCTCTTCCTCAGCTGCAGCACATTCATTCATAGCACAGATAGCGACTGGTTGTTCAACAGCGGCCCAACACTGGTCAGATGAGGAAGGAAAAGCATCTTTACTGAGAATACTCCCTCCTTCTTCCCTCACCCATACATCTGGTGGCAGCATATGGAAGTCCAACTGCTTGAGTCATCTTCAAGCAATGTTAAAGCTCAACAAGTACCAAATAACTTCTGATATGGTACTTAGCCTGCCTCCCTCTATCCCCTCTGGCTTCATAAATAATCTCTATTGACTCTGCAGAGTAATTCATCACTAATCTCCCCAGGACACCTCGGCTGATTTAACACCAGCTTCACTTGCAGACATCAAGTGGTTTATTGTTTCATCCTCCTGGAGAAAGCCAGCAGCCTGACTCTGAACATGCCTGGGAGACATGTTGCCGTTTTACATCAGCTTCCCTTACAGACATCCAGTGCTTGCTCATTTTTCCTTCTTAAATATACCCATTGATTTAACTCACAGTAACCTCCCCCCTTCATTCCTCCCTCCCATGGATCAAAGCAGAATACTTGTCGCCCGTTAACCATCTCCCCCCCAGAAGAAAAAGTGAGTTACTTCATGGGCTTAAACCTTCCTTAGCTTTTGAGAAAGAAGCATGCTGGCCTGCTAGCAGAGAACCCCGAGTTTCATTGCAGCTACATTAAGCTCCCATACCACAGGGATCACAATCCCACTCTTCCTTTTATCTTGGAGAAGGGGACTGATTATCATGGATCAAGGCCATTTTCTACTTCAAACTGAACTGAACCATAGCACTTCCTAAAGATGCCAGCAGTAGTAGCTGTGACAGTGAGAGGTACTGACTGATACTTAGGTGCATCCTAAGGTCAGTTTGTATAGCTCACCCAAATCTTAGCTGTTACTGACTGCCAACTTCTCCATCTCCACAACTCATTTCACACAGGCTACTACTCAATTCACTCACAAACTTTGTGACTGGGACATAAGACTTCTCTAACTGCTGAGCTTTCCTAAGGCTCTGTACACTGCCAAGCTACAGGCTGTTAAATATCTGTGCTTTGGGAATACTCATTGTCACTACCCCATGAAGGCAGGAAAAGAAGATGTTTCCCTGCTCTCAGAAGCATTCAGGAGTTAGGCTGGTCAAACTGCAGGTTCACACAGAAGACAGAAGGATGCAGCCACTCTTCTCACATCCCCTTATCTCAGCTGTCAACTCATCTCATCAGTGAAGAAGACAGCACCTTAACCTTTTGGGGACAACAGTTGGGACATTTTACCAGGTACATCTTACACCATTATATCAATGTATTGGGAAAAAATCCACCAGTGACTTTTCAGCACTTCACTGTGAAAGTATTCTGCCAAGTGCATAAAGAATTAGGCTTTTCTTTTCTTCCTTCCACAAAAGTGCATGAGTGGACAAATTACTTTGCATCCAAATATCCTCAGTTTCCTACCACAAAGGATCTGGAGATGGCTGTCTTTCTAAGCCAAGCAGAGCAAAGCAGGGCCAAACTTGGTAATTCCCAAATTACAGTGACATATTGATGACGCAGTGGTTCATCTTTTATCACAACCCTACCTACTGGTTCCTAGTTGTGATCTAAGACAGGATGGCACTGACCATTTAACGCTCAGTTTAACCTTGGGGTTTATCATCCTCAGAATAGCAGTTAAAGCCATTTATTGTGGACCTTAACTTAAAAACAGTAAAGGTCTCCACGAACCCAGGAGACACTGTTTATTGCCTAGTATTTTTCAAGACAGCACACTGAGGAACTGAACTTCTGAGTCCGATGAGCTGTTTCTGTATCAAGATATTATCTGTACCACAAAATATCATACTGCTTGGAATTTACCTTGAAATAACGGTGAACGCTCTACTGTCACATGGCAGAAAGGCACATGGGAACTGAGGGCACAGCAGAGCAGTACACGGAGACTGACACTGGCTGAATAGCTTGTCCTCTTAATGTCTGAACTGAAAGGATTTAGAAGCACTGAGGAGGCACAGCTATGTGAGAAAAATACTCGGTCTCTCTAGTATTCTGGTTGGAAATTCTGCACAAGTCCCCTTTCTTCTCCCTTATTGATAGACATTTGATTCGACAATCGCGAAATCCACAAACATTTCGTGAAGCTGCCTGCTAGTATCTAGCTACTGTCATATTCACATTTAAGACTATTTCTGTGTAGTTGGATTCTGCCTTCTGCTACTACTGGTTTTATGGCATTTTGCTAGCACTCACACTGTTTGAACCTCTTGAGAGGTTTACTGCTGGCCAGCTGAGCCACAAGAATAACAAACATATCTCAGAAGAACACTGACATAATTATTTCGCTGGAATTCATGCAAAATATCTTGCACAAAAAAGTTCCACAAGTATATGTTCAGCCTTCTTCTGAGCAATGTGTCTCATAGAACTAGACCTCTCCAGGGCATTTCACAGAGAAAGACCGTAAGAGATACATATCTTAGGCATGTTCTACAAGGACCATTTAACGTTCTACATTAAATTAAAGAACATCTAAAGATATGGTACAACAAAAAACACTAGAGCAGCAAAAATACCTGTTGCTAAAGTAATGGAGGCAGAGAGAAGCCATACTCATGAGAGAGGTCAGAGAAATTTCCAGCTGCTGAGTGAAAGCAGAGAAACACAGGGATCTGGGGTGACTCTTCCAGACCACACAAGCCTGACAGTAAATCTCCAGCCTGGTGGAAACTGAAGACATCAGGAAATTCATGAGGGATAGCAGATTTCCAGTGTGACAGAAATAACTGTATGTTGAAAACACCATTAAGAAAGCCAGATTTGAAGCTGGTGGGTGCCTGGACTCACCACAGACAGACAGGTCCTGGCTGAATTATGGCCTCCTGGAAAAACTGTGAGATAAACTGATCTTGTGCCTATTCAAACCTTTACAGTTGGCCTATGGGACAGAGCTTTGTTTTGGATCCATCAGATTCCATTAAACAAGGACAACTACATCCTTCCACTTCAGGAAAACTGAAAAAAGCTGCTATCAAGTAGTGGAAATAGAGCTTTTTTATGAAAATAGAGATGAGAACGGGGAAGAAGGCTTACGAATCTGTTAACTGTCAGCAAAAATCAGCTGGCAATTCAATTGTCATCTCTTTTCAGTCTACCATGCTCCAGTCTCTTTGCAAAAGAAAGCAAGAGACATCTATTTCTCACTCTAGCTAGGTTTTGGCTTGTTGGACCATATGAAATATGAGCTCTGCCTGACCCCTTTTAACACAGTGTTAGTAAAACAAAAACATTTGAGTAGTGGAGGGAAAGAAAACCCAACCCATGCAGCTATTTTACTTTAAAGGACACGACAGTTTAGTGTAAACAAAGGGGGAATAAACTACAGGGATATATGCACAGTAAGAATCAATTGGAAACAGCTGTTGGCAGATACTGTAGCAACCTGAAAGCTGGGGCTGAAGCTCAGGGTTGCACAAACCCTCTTTGTTTGTCACCAGTTTTAAATCCCCTCTCATTGCACGTGTGTGCACCCCCCCCACACACACACGTGTAAGGTGCGCTGCAGGAGCAGCACGGGCATGGCAGCAGTCAGGGATGATTTAGCTAGGAGTGTCTCTCCATCAGGGTTTAACCTAAACGAGGAAGAAATGGGGAAATGAACAAAAACTGCAAAGGGGTCGTAAACCTCTCAATTATTGTCTGCAGCCAATCCTCACAATTGCTGTCTTTAAGAATAGAACCATATAAGCACAAAGAGCAGAAAAAGGCATGAATGTGGAGGTGCCATGTTAGTTCCCAAAGATTTTTGCTTTTCTAGTTGCCTTTAAAAGGGAAGTTTCTGGAGGAATAGCAATTTTGGGCCAAGCTGTAAGATATAGAGTGTAACACTGTTACAAACATTAAATGATCTAAGCCAGTGATAGCCCTGATGACTGGTGTTTCCCATGGTGTAGCACAGCAAAGTCAACAGGGCACAAAGCAAACTTCAGGCTTCTTAGGGACAGCGAGTTCAATCTCCAAATCTCTGTCACTCATGTCAGGCCTGCTAACAGTAAGATCAGGGTATTTCCTAGTGGAGAAGTTGACAGTCACAAAACAAAGCTTTTCACCTCTGTTTTGAGTCCAGACTAGCTTGGGGTGAACTGGCTTCATGGCACACCTGAAGCGAACACACGCTGCGTACCCTGAAGTGCAAGGTTCATGCTTCAATGCCACTTTGCTGGAGGCAGCAGATGGGAAGACAAACCAAGAGACTGTCCTTTCTCTCTCACCATTTAGAGAGGATTTCTCTCAGGTAAGAATGGACCAGACTTGCACGGCGGAAGAGGTGAATGGTGAAAAACTCGTACTGCTGCCATCCACACTGCTTTTTCTTTGGAGATAGAAGATTTTTGGAAATAAATATCGAGTGTCATACCAAGTCATGGACCACCTTCCTGGATCCTCCTCAGCCCAGCCACCTGCACACACTAAGTTACCACTTCTAGGAAATGTTCCACGTGCTTACATGACTTAATCTGAACCCCAGACACACTTTAGCAGGTCTGTCAAACAGCATGAAAATCCTGTTGCCCCTGTGCCTCCCCATTCCTCTGCCCCAGCCTGCAGTCAGCTGCCAACACCAGCAAAGGCATGCGTTGGCAACTGCTGCAGAGAGAGAAATGTAAGCCTTCCCTCATTGCTGGTTTGGATGGTGGGGGTCCTGCTGACATGGAGGCTAATGCCACATAAGTAGCATAATGAGAGTCTCCGTGGGTTTCACTAAGCAATGGAAAGAACTCACTCCAGTCCTGGTGGTCTGGCCGCAACTTTGCTTTTAACTGTTAGTTTGCTAGAGCGGACAAGCAATCACATCCACATGAACCCACATTTTCTACTGATCAATGAAACAGTTTTATTGCTTGGTACTGCCACAGCTTTCCTAGGATCTGTCTCTAGTCCTGCTATCCCTCTGCTGGTGGAAAGGCAACTTTCTCAGGTGGATCAGTGTCTGCACAAATTTGATGTTTAGTGACAGACACCCAGCCCAGCACTCATGTTGGTAGAAAGGCATGAAAAGCATATAAAGGGACCTGATGTCACAGCATTTGAAGGCATTAAAGTCATTGCAGGAGCATGTAAAGGCAACTCTTCGTTTCCAAAGCCTGATTTACAAATACAAGACCTAATTCTTGAATATCTCTTTTTACATTAATCACTCTTTTCACCAAGCATGAAATATAACAAAGATGAACACCACTCTCAGCTCTGCTGTATTCCAGGGAGAGGCTCAGAGTGACATTTAGAAAAAAAACCACATACAGAACAGAGACAAATGACACACACAGAACATGGGCAACACATCGTTAGAGTGAAGTGCAAGCACTGCCAATGAGCTGCTTTCACCTACCTATCAGTACTGATAGTTTTCTGGTGATGAGTCTTCAGATACATCTTGGGGTCTATGTGTATCTTTTTAATGCAGTGCATATGTTTATTAAGTGAGCTAACACTTCAGAGAGACTGCTTTTATGATACTGCAAGAAGGGTTTCTCTGAAGCTCTGCTGGTATTAGACAGCAGGTCTAGGTGAGAAAAGAAACATGCCCGTTGTTTAATTCCATCCCCTCTTGCCTCTACATTGACCAAAGGATACCCTGTGAGCTAAGGCTTAGCACACTTACTTGGAAAGGAGAATGACACAATTCTGGGCCCTCCGGCCGTCAATCACAGAGAGCTCTTTCACCTTTCGTGTGGAGAGGTAAAGGTCTTCTGTTGAACCCATCTCTTTCTGCATATAATTCAAAAGGGAAGGGGAAAACAATCAGTATCATGTTTCTCACCCAAGACTAACAGACTTAGCTGACTGTAATGAACAAAACCCATCCCAATCTGGGAAAATCCACCCACACGGTGAGAAAAGGAAGGGCAGAAAACATGTATATAAGTCCTGTATTACAAGACAAACAGAAGTCACTCATTACCACCTACAGGATCATCTTTCATTCCAAATACTGGACCTGATTCTGACCTATTGGACTTGCTCTACCAACAGTTATGTTATTATTATCATTACGTTATTGTGCAAAACTCGCATGACAGGGAAATCACACATATTATGGTAATGTCCACTGGTGTCACAGCATATCCTTCAGCAGATACGTCCTGCAGGGGTTACACAGCATTCTTGAAAGGCTGCAGCACAATCAGGAAAAATCCTTCCGTCATCTCTTAACGCTGCCACTGGACCAGTCCAATATGTATTATATGAGAGAGGCAAACAGTAGGGCAAGATGACACTTATCTTACTAAATACATCTTACTAAATGGTCAACATCTACATCTGAACTACCCTCTCTTTTTTAAATTAATTAATACCTTTAATCCTACAGAAACCACCCTTTTTCAAAGTTCTCTGTATATCCCCATTGCCAAACTTATCACCTGGAAAAAGCCTGGAAAATCCCCGTCCAAAATGTTTGTCACAGAACACAGAAAGAAACTATTTGCAAACTCGGTCTGACAATCCAGAAGTCTCTGTCTCCTTGTCCTGCCCACACACCACAGCCATGAGATTTGTTTCACTTATAGAGACTGGCTTTCTGTAGTTACTTTGAGTATCTTCTAACACCGTTCCTTAACAGGAAGTAAAGGTAATGATAAAAGATGTTAATCCTGGATAATAGCTCTCTAGTTACCAACAGAGAAGAGGGAATTGGAAACCAGACAGTTTTTATTTTTCCAGCTAACTGCTGCTGGAACCTCTTCAATAATGCCCTTCCATGATATCCATATTGTCATGCCTTGAGATTTTGAGATTTACCAATATAATCCAGCTTTGAACGCAGCCATCAGATTAGCAACGTGACTTCTTTCTTAGGACATAACAGCACGCATGCTGAGTCAGATCAAAGTGTCCATCTACTGCGGTATCCTGTCGCTGAGAGTGCTCAACAGGAGACACCCAAGGAAAGATGTAAGATCATGGCAAGCATACAGTGGTGTTTCCCAGAATTCAGTCCCAGGACTCAAGGTTCTGCAGCTCAGGGCTTACTTATATCAGCATGACTAATCCACTCAAAGAGATTCTGACACCCAAATATGTGAGAGTTAAATGTAAATCATAGATTCATGCTTCTAGTTGTCATTTGAGTTCTTGGTACAATCAGCTACAATGAGCTGATTGTCGTTACATGAGCTGTTGCTCCTGGATATATAAAGGATTCCTACAACCACATCTGTATGTGCTGCAGTGAGCCACCACCACTGCTAAGTGTCATTTATAAGCAGGTACAATGCACCAGCTGAAGACACGCACACAATAGTTGTGCTGGATGTGCCCAAAGTGTCCTGCTTGGCAGAAAAAAAATTGCAATGTTACTTGATCCATCAAATAGTGTTTCCAAAAAAAAAGGAAAATTAGGCATTGGGCAAGTTCATTATTTCTGAGAGAATAACTAACAATACCAAAAAGCAGGGCAAACCCAGTATAATCTGGCATGTAGAGATGTCAAAGTTTTCCTGAGTTTCCTCAGTTTGTGGGGAGGAAGATGGGGGAATGGGGAGACAAGCAGCTGTTGAAGGTACGAAAGGTACTTGTTGGCCTGTGTGTTTGGCTTAAAAGCTTCACTGTCTCTCACCAGCTAATGTTTGCAGACAAGCACACCTGGTTAGTGTTAACCAGCACCCATCCCAAGGAGAAAAACAAATTGTTTCAGGGTTTGACTGTGTGTGGGGTGGAGGTTTAGATGGCTTCCCCTAAAGCTGTGCAGCAGGGATTGGTATAATAGTCTCCATCCCATTTCCAATTCCCCAGCCTGAAAGGTTCAACACAGATGAACAACTTGAACTATTCAGACGTGGCCCACTCCTCGGTCATAAGGACTGGGCTAGTCTCATCTAAAAATATATTCTCCTCAACTCATATTACAGAGAGAGACATTTATAGATACTTGGAGTCGTGTGTAAGCAAAAGCAGATAAAGACTCAGGTTTTACTGAAGCCAGATCGCAAGCTTAGCTGTAGGAAAACAGATTGTATATGGACTACCTGCATTTTCTTAGACATAGAAAAAGAGGAGCTAGTGACTAGCTTTTGTGAGATAGGCCAAACACACAAAGCAAGAATAGTTGGAGCTGTTGTCAAGCTGACGCACAAGATCCTTAAGTTTTACCCCACCATTCTTTACCAACTTTCCATCTGGGATAACATCATGTGCTTCAAAGAGTATTTCAGATTTGAGATTTGAATTGCAAATTCAAAAATCAACTGAAATTTCAGTGCAGTTTGATTTTGCTTAGCCGCAGAACTTGTGGTCTGGTACCACGGCAGCACCCTAGGGTTCTAGTAATTATAAATACTTTAGGGAACTATTTCTACCACATTGACATGTTTCATGATGTGCACTGCCATGATGGCCCAATAAATGGCCCAGAGCCATGTATTAGCCTCACCCAGTGGCAGAGGTCCTGACCAGACTTTCCAAATACAGTTCCCTGAGCACTCATGGTGCCACCAGAGACGCTTGTGAGGACATCTGAACAACCGCCTTCTGAGAGCATCGCTCTTCTCAAACGTGTTGCCAAGAATTTCGCTTAAGAGTATGGACAAACTGAGAGGTAGACAGTTTGAAAACATGTGGGCAGTCTGATATCTCTACTTCTTCTAAACACCATTTCAGTCTTTCCCTGAACTTTGTAAGGGTTTCAGCAGTCTGAAATGAAGTAGGCTTTCCTTCAGTCTAATCCTTTTTCTCCTCAGCTGGCACAAATCCTTTTGCCCAACCAAAGTGCCTTCTGGTTCTACAGAAAAAAAAAGATTTTCTTTATCAGAAAGTCCGTGTCAAGTTGCAATACATCTGGAGTCTTCAGTACTGTCCAAAGCACATGGACCACAGGTGGGAACAGTGGGAGTGAAGGCTCCCTGAAAGTAAGTCCCTTTTCTTCTCCACTAGAGAGAGTATTGCTTTGGTTAAGGAGAGTTCACGTGTGCATTTTACTTTGTCCCTGGTCTTTTTCCTCAGGATCATCAAAAAAGGCACACCAGTAGAAAACACAGAAAGGTTACAGCTAAGTAAAGAATAGGCACTAGTTCCTACTGCAGAGCTAATACAGCTGAAGGAGTTTTTTGTGCCACCTTCCCCACCCAGAACGCAGAGGTGCAAGGGCATATAAAAGAGTAGCATGAGATGAGTCATGACCCCATAATGGCACGGTGCAGGACTTCACCTTGCCACACACTGCGAGAGGATCAGGAGGCAGACAATGATACTCACCTGCTTACAGGAGGAGGGGTTAGTTAGCAGGTCCTATGCAGGCAGCAGCCGCAAATAATGAAGAAGGAAACATGCCAAAAATTAGTCACAGAGAAAGATATCAAGTTTAACAAGGCAGCTGAATTTAGACACACACTGTTTTCTAAGAGAATAAAATGCTTAGCAAGTAATACTGGCCCAGATGGTTCAAAGGTATTTCAGCATTCCTTTGCATATTTTAAATCAGTAGATGTTGGGGAACTAAGAGTTCTAGGTCTTTTCTGAATAGAATAAATTCAGTCTCCAAAGCATAAATCTCTTAGGTCTTGAAGCATTAACTAGGATAACGCTTAAATACCTTTACAAATCTAGTCCGTAGCCTTACTGAAAGAACTTCCAAGGTTAAAACTTGAGGGTCAGTTCTCCTCTCCTGAGGCACAGGCACAGATTGCCATTATTAGTAACAACTTGTTTCAACGGCATATTATACCCTTTAGCAACTTACAGCCAAGTATTTTGAAAGCACTCCTTAACCACCAAAGCAGCCTTGCAGCACTACTGGGTGACAGACTCCAACCATTTCACCAAATATTCCATACTCGAGGAAAACACCAGATACACTGAATCAAAAGTTCAACATTACACAAGACTGGAGCAAGGTCAAAAGACAAGTGTAGGAATTCTTGGTCCAGCATTCTTACACTGGACAATTCTGCTTTTCCTCATAGCCACCAAAAATGACACACTGGACTTGAGAGAGGAGAAGAGACCCTTTGTCATTAAAAAAATGAAGAAGAAAGAAAAAATGTTTAATGTAAATGAAACTGGAAAAAATATGAAGATCATGTTAATAACAGCAAAGAAAGAAATGTCTTTATCTGTACTCATTCAACATTTCAGATGCAAAGGAGCAGGCCTTTGCACTGACATTTTTCTTTACAGACATTTGGATGAAGTTTAAAAGTCACAAACCCAGCGTAAACACGTACTTGGCCAGAGTGGAGTATTTCCAAAAATAAAAGAGGAGAAAAGACTAAGTGTGAATCAACTGGAAAAGTTCTCATAAGATTTTGATTCAAAAGCAATTTTGGTTGCCTGGTCTTTTAAAAAAAAAAAAAAAAAAAAAAAAAGAAATTTGATGAGGACTTGTTGATTGGAATCCAGTTCACACTGGAGTGAGTATGGATGAAAAAGAAAGTATCACGTATAGTAATAACAATGGCATATTTAATGGGAAAAAACCAACACAAAACCTTCAATGAAAGTTGGAGGGGCAGCAATGCTCCTAACCACACAAAAATATAAGTAGCTTACATAAATGATACTCTAGTGTCTGGAGCCACTGTCATGAAGTGTGTTTAATGAGGATGGGAGAGAACTGTTCCAAGACCCATGGAGGTCACTCTGCGATGATGGCTCCATTCCAGTGGGCAGGGGTAAGGGTCAGGTTAGTTTATGGCTGAATGGGCCAGGCTGCTTTTCAGTGGTTGGTAACACAGCCATAAATATTATGATTCTAACTGAGAGTCGGCAGACCAGGACAGCTTTGACTTTGGATTTTGGAGCCCAAAGGAGGCAAGCCTTTGCAAGGTTATTCCTAGTGAGGAAGCTGCAATGTTTGCACCTGAAACATTGGAATGGCACCTTGATGCTGCAATGGCTACTTATGTGCACAGATGACAGTCAGACAGTCAGGCTACTTGTAAGACAACTGGGAGCTCCCCATCATAGCTCAGCTTTTGGCACGGGGTCTAAATCCAACCTTGCAACAGCACTGAAGTTTTACATGCCTTTCTTCCCATTTATGAACTAATTTCTTGTTTCAAGGAATGGGATTCACAGAAAGAGAGAGGGACCCACTGAAACAGCAACAGCTATTTGCAGGAGCAGAATGACAAATGACATCTCATCATGCAATGGGTAACATCACATTCTCCACAGTTCAAGTTGGGATGCTTATCTAGGTGGCTGTGAGCTAGTAAATCAGAAGAGTTATTCATTATGTCTATTGGATTAGATAGGAAAACAAGAGAGAGGAGGGAACAGGTGGAAAGTCCAAAGACAAGGGGTTGGTTTGTTAATTTCAAGGTACTGAATAAGTTAATCATAATGACAATGAAGTAATCATTATCACTATAAGGCTTAATCATAAAGGCTGCTTATGGCAATCACGTCTGTGTCTTTTCCTAAAACTCCAGAGCAATGATCCAATTCTGCAGAGTACAAAAGATAGAATTTCTCCAAACATATTCCAAAAGCAAAGGAAAGCTGGGGGAGTTCAGGGAGTGCAAGTACAACCTCTCCCCTGCTAAATCTCATTTAGTGGAGACAGACAGATTGAAGGTGACTTGCTTTCCAAGAAAAAGAGGAGGGAAAAAAGACATTCTAATAAATGGCTGCTTTTAAACTATGCTGTTTGTGTTATAATCTGTAATTCAGGCAGTTTTTGTCACCTAGCCAGTTGGGTCAGTTGTCTGTTCAAGAAAAATAGACAAAGCAAAAGATAGCTAATTCAGTCACCTTTCTCAGTACTCAAACAAGTACAGACTTTTTGTCTGGATGAATGGGAGAAATAGAAAGATGGATATCAAGCATGAATGTAAAGCTCAGGGGCTTTTGGAAGCCAGTGGCCGTTCAGATCAAATAAAGCATTACCTGCTGGGAGCTGTTGTCTCTGAGAGTTGACCATTAGCATGAACTATGTTGATAACAGAAGGTTATACTCTGCCCTGTATGTCCTCCCCACTTCTTTTGGTCTTGTGATTTTTTGAACAGTGGCAGAGCAGCAAAGGATGCAGCCTGACTGCAGGTGGACAAGGGCCCAGATCACTGTCATGTGTTCTTTCCTCCTCCAGAAATGCAGGGAAGACAAGGTGTAGAAGAGTTCACCCTACCTGGTGTCTCTGATATGCAGAGAACATCTTTTCAAAATCTTCTAGATCCAGCACCTTGAATGCCTTTAAATCATCGATCTCATTCCAGATTGTGCCATGGATCCTCTCCTGAAAGAAAAGGTCATATTTTAATAAGATAGCAAAAGCTTTTAGCTAAAAACACCCAATCACATTTGGACAGATCATTCTCTCCTGCTCACTGGCCATATTCCTATGTACTACTGCTGTCATTTTAGAGGGCACACTTTGTTTCAAGAGTCAAAGGAGAAAAAAAATAGCTTTGGGGGTTTCTTTGTTTTTTTTTAAACATACTGAGTATTTTGTATTTTTCATCGCAGCAACCATCTGATGAAAGGGTACATTCCAAGACTCGCAGACCGCATCTCAAGCAATATCTATGATCCCACAGTACGTTTTCTTTCAAGAGTGGCCATCTGTCTAACACAATGATTGTGGTCATGCTGAAAGAAGTGTTACCATCATGAGGAAAAAGCTTAGGAAGGGCACTGATGCATGACAAACCCCAGACACATCTTCCCTTCTGCAAATTTT
Source organism: Larus michahellis (assembly GCF_964199755.1). Lineage (NCBI taxonomy): Eukaryota > Metazoa > Chordata > Aves > Charadriiformes > Laridae > Larus > Larus michahellis. The sequence continues at coordinate 37,561,106 of NC_133898.1, forward strand.
GCCAGGTTCTGTTGCAAACCCCAAAGGGTGTGTGGTTTTCATTCTGCCTGTCTGTGAAAGTAGTTTAAGATTATTTTTTTTTATTTTACTTTTGAGGCTCTGAGTCTTTGAAGCCTAATTGATCTCCCCTGCCTACATGAGTTCTTTGTTGACTCAAATAGAAACAAACCATATCCAGATTTCTGAAAGAGCACCATCCACACCAACTGGAAGTGTTCACAACCTGGGTGATACATTATCCCGAATGCCAAGGATCCTAGCTGTTTGGCAGATCATTAGCTTGGAGGGAAGCAGGCACAGACTCCTCCAACTTTGCTGTCCACCAACCCTGGACCAAATAAGCTCTTGTAGTACATGAATTAGCTAATCAGCAGTCATCCTAAACTAGGAGAAGGCCTTGGGGTCTCCTGATGACTTTTTCAGGACAGATGGCCTCGCTGGCAAAGAGGACACAAAGACTGAACTACCTTCTCCTTCCTACTGACTGTTAAAGTGCATGTTGTGTGGGACCAGCTTTGGGCAATTACCCATTCAGAAAAGGAAAACTTTCTCTTCACACCTGACAACACTATCTTCCAGTTCATTTAGTTAATGAAGCATGCATTTATTGTACTTTATTAACTGCAAAAATAAGGAAGGTGTTGATTAAAAGAAAAAGGAAGTGGACAGAAGGGATTGTAAAGAAACCTAAGCAAACCCCAGGAGATGAAGAGCCAGCAGAATACTGATGCAGGGAAAGCCAGGAACAGCAAGGAAAAGCAATGAAACCCTCACACAGGCTACAGCTCCGAAGTACCTGACCTGTACCTACACAGCAAAGTGTGTTAACACTTCATTATCAGAACTAATTAGGAACAGGCTCTACTTCCCATTCACAGTCATCAAAGGAATGAGGGAAATGTGCTAAGCCACAAGGCTCAAGGAGCAAGGAAAAACACCTGATGGGAGGATGAAATGAGGGGAAATAAAAGTGTGAAGTGTTCTGGAGGAAATTCCTGGCAGGGCAGACACTGTGGAGGAAAACCAACACCCTCCCTCCAGAGGCAGCCTGTGAGTGCCTGAGGGCAAGGAAGGGTGTCTGCAGCGCTATTTATAGTGAGAGCATATACTAGATGGGAGCGGCACCCATCCCTGAACAAGCTCACCAATATCATTGTATAGTTCCTTGCAATTGGGGCGGCTCTTCTTTCCATAGCAGGAAAAACATCATGACCCTGTGACTGTAACATGACAAACGAGTTCAGGAGGCTCACCTCAGCCAAAGGAATAGGAGACAAAGTTAATTTTCATTTTATCCTAACCCTGGAGTCCACTGCCAGTCTTAGCCAGAAGCATCCAGGCAGAGTGTTCATTCTCATTCAATTTCCAGGCTGGCTTTATAAACCTTGAATTATAAATCCTGAGGGATGTATTTGAACGGCAGAGCAGTTCCTCACTGTTTCAGATTGTCCCATCAAACACTGAAATGGAAGAATATTTCTTGACAGGCGCCAGTGGACAGTCCTTAGAATCATCATTGGGATAGAGCCCCGAGGATGCCAAAAAGCTCTAATGCTGCATTTGGCAGAAGCCTGCATGTGACTCAAGAGACAGCTACTCATGACAGTCTTGCCCATTTACCTGTCCTGCTGACAAAGCTCCCACAGGAATGAAGTTTCCCCACAAAGGCCAAGAACAGTGAAAATGTGCTTCAGAACAGGCTAGTCCAAATGAATTGCAGAGGTGCCAGAACAGGCAGTTCTGAGACTTACAAAGGGATTGCAGAGAGTAGTTCTCATCCATACTTTCCCAGAAAAACAACCTAAGGAAGTGTGAATGATTCTCATTTCAATTCAGATCCATTTTAAGACCCAGTTTGAATCTCGTCCTGTACAGGATGGCTTGTACGCTAGTTGTAGCGGAAAGACAAATTCCAAAGCAACACCCATTGCAATGGTGTGCACAAATAGACCTTTGACCCAAGCAACCCCATTTTAGTACCAAAAGTGCTAATCCAGTCAAAGAAAAAACGAGGCAGGCAGAGGTATAAACAACCTTTGTTACACAATACACTTGCAATGGGGCTCTCCCTTCTGTTTCTACCCTAAGCTCTGCCCTTGAAAACTTTCATGTTGCTGCCAGATAATTTCGTACACTGAGCTCTTGCTACTCCGTTATGGATTAACTGGCTGATAGTTCCTTGTCATCAGCCAGAGAAATTGCACATTTTAAGAGAAACAGGCTTGCATAATGTGGTTGCTATGATAAATGATTCCCTCAGCACCATAAAAAATATTTATTGTCTATAAATAAGAATTTAAAAATAAAGTAAATTCTTTATTTCTTCTTTACTTTTTTCTCTCTCCATAAAAAAAAAAAAAAGAAAAGGAAAAAAGAGAGGTCACTTCATCTGTAACATGCTTTTCTCCCCATATTTATTTATTTCTTCATTCATTCATTTATTCATTCTACAAATCTTCCAAGATCTGTGGTTCCTCTGCTTTGCAAAGTTTTAGCCCCCTTTGAAAAGCAAATTCTGTGAACTACGTTTCCCAGCATCCTCTACCAAAATGGTAGGACATACTTGGTAAGGAAACATCTTATTACCAGAACAAGTATTGGCAAGACATTTACTCCATCAAGCTCAGTTTTTGGTGTGTTGCATTTAACAATTTGCTTGCCATTGCAGCTGCAGTTACGTCATTCCCCCTTTGTAATGAAGTCCAATTTGCCGAGAGATCTACCAAGACTAAGAGTGTACCAAGTGTAGCAAGAATAAGAGTGTTCCATGGAGCTACAAATCATATCAAGCTGCCCTGTACTTCCTCTAACAGATGATTTTATTTACCCTGAAAGATAAATAGTGATACTCTGCAAGCCACAAAAGTCCATTGTGCCTCAATAACCTCGCAGCAGGAGTGAAAACTTACAGTACTTTGGGAAAGCCTTTCAGTTGTCCTGCAGGCCCAGAGAAATGATAGAAACTATGAGTGTCCAGTGAATACTGGAGCAGGCAATGCTGCTTATTTGTGAAGCAACTTGAAATTTTAATTCATAGAATCATAGAATGGTTTGGTTTGGAAGTGGCCTTTAAAGATCACCTAAGTCCAACCCCCCTGCCATGGGCAGGGACACCTCCCACTAGACCAGGTTACTCAAAGCCCCGTCGAAACTGGCCTCGAACACCTCCAGGGATGGGGCATCCACAACAACTCTGGGCAACCTGTTCCAGTGCCTCACCACCCTCACAGTAAAGAATTTCTTCCTAATATCTAATCTAAATCTACCTTTATTCAGTTTAAAACCATTACACCTACTCCTATCACTACACTCCCTGATAAAGAGTCCCTCCCCATCTTTCCTGTAGGTCCCCTGTAAGTACTGGAAGGCCTCCCCGGAGCCTTCTCTTCTCCAGGCTGAACAGCCCCAGCTCTCTCAGCCTGTCTTCATAGAGAGGTGCTCAGCCCTCTGATCATCTTCCTGGCCCTCCTCTGGACTCGCTCCAACAGGTCTACGTCCTTCTTATGTTGGGGGCCCCAGAGCTGGATGCAGTACTCCAGGTGGGGTCTCATGAGAGCAGACTAGAGGGGGAGAATCAGCTCCCTCAACCTTCTGGACACTCTTCTTTTGATGCAGCCCAGGATACGGTTGGCTTTCTGGGCTGCAAGCATACACTTGCTCATGCTGAGCTTCCTATCAACCAACACCCCCAAGTCCTTCTCCTCAGGGCCGTTCTCAATCCATTTTCCACCCAGCCTGTATTCGTGCTTGGGATTGCCATGACCCACCTGCAGGACCTTGCACTTGGCCTTGTTGAAATCCATGAGGTTTGCACGGGCCCACCTCTCAAGCCTGACCAGGTCCCTCTGACGGTATCCCTTCCCTCCAGCATGTCGACCGCACCATTCAGCTTGGTATTGTCAGCAAACTCGCTGAGAGTGTACTCAATCCCACTGTCCATATCACCAAGAAAGATGTTAAACTGTGCTGGTCCCAATGCTGACCCCTGAGGAAAGCCACTCGTCAATGGTCACCACTTGGACATCGAGCTGTTGACCGCAACTCTTTGACTGCAAACATGCAGCCAATTCATTATCTAACAAGTAGATTCATAATTCCATTATCAATCTGAATAAGGGATATCAACAGAGTGCATTTTTAAGATTTCTCTCTTGATACCAGATCCTTTCCTCAGTGTAAGAAAAATCCACTTTGAGCAAATTGTATTTCTGGCATGTTTGTTAATTGAGACAGCTGTTTTATCTCACTGGAGGACTAGGCACCACCAAGGCTATTATGAATAGCTTCACACTGAGATTTTGTAGAAATCTTTCCATTAATTTTGAATCTCTGGCGGCAGTCCTGCATCATTGTTTGCCATGATCCTCAGGCTGCTTTTTGGAAGAATGTTCTCAAAATCAGAATCATCAATTACATTACAGAAACATTTAAAAAAAAATAAAATCAGTGTCAAATTGAACATTTTCTGTTTATGTGATCTCTTTTTTGGGGGGCGGGGTGTTGGTGTTGTGTTGTTTGGGGTTTTTTTAAACCATATGCGGTATGTAGAACAAATACCTTTCTTCTGAGACAATTTCACTTCGGTCTATTTTAGGGCTGGCTAAAGAAAGCCACTTCCAGATCATTGACTAGAATCATTACCAGCCTGACTCTTAATGGGAAGCTGCTTCTCCAGCCATGAGATAACAAGCAGCGTAGTTGAAGGTTGGCTTGATTTACTCTGATAAATATAAACATATTGATTTGAAGTTATTAAAGAGGTAATTACATTAATCCATACTTCCAGCGCGCTTCAAATTAGTCCATCATTTGGATTAACCATAAATATCTGGTCCCTGTTTGACCTTGGGAGTTGTGTAAAATTCAGAGTGGGAGAGCAAACTCCACTTGCTGTCCAGAAACAAAGAAAGGAATCTTTCCAGGACATTACAGTGGTTACATTGCAATATCTTTTTCTTAAAAAACAGCGATCCTTGGCATCAGCACTACTGTAGTGCTGTATGAATGGAATTCACAGACAATGCTACAGTGCTGTATGAATGAAGCTGTGGTGTGGAAGGGTTTCACCAGGACTCAGCCCATCAATGCATCTAAATGGCTTTGCCACTGATTGTCAGCTCACATCAAAGCTAGTACAAAATCTTTAATTCTCAAAGGAAATTAGCAGGTTGTTGGAGTATACGAATTCGTGTTGGAGCACGAATACTTCACAGTCAAACCTTTTTTCGTGGTGCCCATGAGAACTGCGGACAATCTGTTATTGTCAACTGCTAAGAGTTTTAATACATTTGATCATTGTCCTAACACGCAACAGCTCAGTCCTTTCCTTCCAAGGACAATATCAGCATTGGGAAAAAAAAGGTGTCATATGAATTGCCCTGCAGAACAGCCTTGATTCTGCTACTGAGAAAGTATATTGCAGCCAAATCCCTCTCAGCCAGCCCTGTCCACACTCCTGTCGGGCAAAGTTGGCTTTCTCTCACTCCCTTGTGGCAGGCTGCATGGATAGAAAGGGGTTGGCTCTCATGTGGGCTGCCTCAGTCCTGGCATCATCTTCACACTTAAGAAAGCTTAGGAGAGAGACTCTGTACTAACTGCTTTGAGAAGGATGGTCTAAACAGTATGCAGAGATACCGAAGAGCTGAATAACATATTTGACCTGGCTCCAGCCCTAAATTTGTGTACAGCTCTGTTTCCAACACTGTGTCACTGCACCTTGCTGTGTTGCGTGCTGCAGACACGCCTGTGCTCTTCGCTAACTAGACCGGTCTTTTAAAATAGAAAAACATACACATGGTGTCAGATGTATTTTCCCTCAAAAATTTTTTGTAGGGAAAACTTGTATTCACGTGAACTGGAAGTTAAACACTACCACAAACCACAATAATACTGTGCACACTTTCAGGCCTCAGTTTCCCATGCTCAAAAACTCAAGATATGCTGCTCCCAGCCAGTATGCTTGTTGTGAGTCTTCATTCATTCATGTACGGCTACTTTGACAGTTCAGGATAACACCACAGAATTGCTGCAATGGTAAGAAAAGGCAAGATGAGGCCATCCAACCAACCTGTGACGTTGTATTCAGAGGATTCATATCCATGTGAACAGAAAGACAGTGCCCAGTACTGAAGCAGGGAATCTGGGATAACTGATGAAGATGGCCAAAACATATTGCCTCCTCCAGCTGTCAGCAGAATTAAATAATTCCATAACAAAGTGCACCCCAACTAACAAGGCAAGCCACCTGTGTCTGCACCACAACCTCTGCAGTTTTGCAGAGACCTTACTAGGTCAAAACACTAACACTGGCAAACACCACAAAATGAGGCCCGCACCCTCTTATGCCCCTTTTTACAACTATTCTGCCTTCCTCAAAATAGCATCTTTTACCCACCTCACCACCCAGGTCTTCAATTTTATTAGCACAGCTGCCTTCACTCCTAACCAGAGGGCAGGATAAGCCTACAGTTACTGTACGCTAAACAGAAACACCTGTGACTCTCTCTTTTTCATATACGTTCATATATATACATATATTAGTTATTATTTCTTTTCTTCAGAGCACTAAGTCCCATGTTCTGCAAAGGAAAATAAATCCTCGTCCTTACATTCTCTCCCACACCCCCCACGTGGCCTTGACAGACAAGCACAGACGGTGCAGCAAATATTTCACTTCACTTTATTTTAAAGAAAAGGAGAGAGGGGGAGAGAGAATTCTTGTGGCATTCCAGAGGTCCCTGGACACTCATTCCAAATGCCGGAGTTGGGCCCTGGGTGAGTTTCAGTCTAAAAGAGAACCTGGGTTTCTAGGCAGCCATCCAAACTCAACACAGACACTTTTTTTCTTTCTAAATCAGTTTAAAAAAATTAAGACCTAAAGGGAAGGCGGGGAGGGAAGACGAGAGAGAAGTGGAGGGGAAGGAGAGGCAACCAAGGTAGCAGAAAATGAGCACAACAGGAAGAATCCAAGTCCTCCGTTTTTATTGCCAATTTGGAGTTTTATCACCAAGAGACAGAGTTGTAACCATGCAAGGAGAAAAGCAGCTTCCCCCATGGCCATGAAAAAATGGTGAGGAGAATCGGGCCACCTTTCCCTCCCTGGTGACAGCTCCTGACAGTGTAGAGGAGGCTGGTTTTGGAGCTGGTTCTCACCATGTTTTGTCCACGTTGGCTCTGGCCATCCTTTTCCCTGATGAGCAAGTGAGGGCAACTCTGGCGCAGCCGTCCTGGAGATGTCCAGTTCTGGCTTACGTGTCCAGTCTCACTACAGCTTTGCCTAACCAATAGTATGCCCAGATCTACTGCAGCTCACCTAACCAGCACCTCGGTCATCACAGGAGATGTGCTGCACTGCTGGAGAACTGGGGAGACTCCCTCAAGATAGTTACTGACGCCTACTGACCTCAGCCCAAGGAAAGCCACAATATCACTCGCTTCTGTCATCTTGCACTTCATGGCATTAATCAACACCGAGTTATACTTCGAAACTAAATTAATTGGTGAGAGTACTGCAATTTCTTACCTCACTCAGCTTAGCCCAATTGAAGGATTTCAGTGGGTGTGAAGGCTGCGGGATAGATTTCTTCTTCAAGCTGGTGCCACTGCTGCTGAAGGTGGTTGTTGAAGGGGGTGGCATCCCCATGCTGAAGAAAGGTGGTGCTCCTGGTGGGGGAGGAGGTCCTCCTGGAGGAGGTGGTGGAGCAGGAGGAGGGGGACAGCTGGAGAAAGGCAGAGGAGGTGGCAGAGGTGGCAAGTTCTCAGACATGTGAGAAGAGGACAAAGCTAATGGGCCACCTGGAGGGGGTGGTGGTGGGGGTGGGAAGGAAATGCTGCCCCCTTGCTGGAAAATAAAAAACACACAGAAAAAGAAAGCAAACAGTTTAAAAGGCACAATAACTCCATGTTGCCAGCTGATGTGATTTTATTACGAGTCTCAAAATATTTGATGTTTTCTTTAAAGCCTCCTGCACTCAAAGCCATGCAATAAAGGGAGGAATCTCAGCTTTCATTTAAGAGAAAGTTTCAAGCCCTTGAAGTTGTGGAGAAGAGCTTGAAAAAAGGAACCATAAATGGCTCAGAAAAACAGAAAGCTAGTAAAAGAAGCCAAAATGTATTATTTTCTCCTTATGTATGAAAGAAGAGAAAAGTTCAATCTTATGAACTTTTGAACTCCTGGGTTTTAAACCTTAGGATTTGAAATACTTGAATACCTGTCATTAGGCCCCACTAACGCAAAGTGGGAGAGAGGAGGAGGGAATGAATCTGCTTGCTGCAGTGCCTAACTTCTCAGGGCCGTGTCCTGGCGAGTTAAGGCTCAGGCACACTGCTGGGACAGAAGGAGCGCCAAGCAGGAGGAAGCAGCTGCAAATGTCACTTCTGCAGAGCTCCAAGGCAGTACAGATGCTCTTGGAGAAAATCCTGTTTCTTCACCAAATTTACTTTTGTGTCTGGGAGATTTTTCTCTATTCCACTGACATAACAACAAGGGCGACCCCACTCAGCAGTGAAAATTATGGCTAGTGTGACTCAGCAGCTCCTGCACAGAAAGTGGCTGAGGAGAAGGAATGGAGCAGCCCATGCATTACCCACTCAATACCACCAGCTCAGGGATTTCGGTCTCAAATCAAAGCTGAGCAGCTTCTAAGTATTCATGTTTTTAGCTGGCTAGACAGACTCTCTCCTCTCTGTACTGACCATAGAAAGTGTTTCACTCATAATGTGCTTTTATCCATCATTCACTAGTTAGCAGGCTTTAAACAAGGATGGGAAGAGTCCAAGTCTCATACCGAGAACTCATTAAGTTGAGCCACCAGGTCGTTCATCTGGTCCCGGGTCTGGCGCAGCTCCAAGGATTCCTTCTGCAGCTTGTCCTTCATTTTGTTCAGTGTCTTCATCATTTCATCTTTCTCCTGGGTCTTTGTCTCACATTCCCGCTCCTTCTTCTCTAACCTGCTCATCAGCTCGGCATGATCTAAGGGGAAACAGGCAAGTGGGGCTGATGAAATAAAGCTCATGAACAGTCCCTGAAGAGATGCAGGTTACACTGAAATAAAGCTGACAAATCTCTCAGTTCAACTGGGGATGTATAATGAGAGTAGGAAAAAGAAAACAGAGTCTGACTGTGTTGACAGTGATCTTTAGTGATCAGGACAGCAATGCCCAAGTTTCATTTAGACTGTAAAATCACTTCATGTGAAAATTGAGGGAAGCCCCATCCTATGAAATACGTAAACTGATCACCATGAGATAAAATGTACTGGAGGGAACAAAGCAGGGTTTGTCCACAAAAGGAAGAGTTGTGCCCAGCTCTGCTGCCCACTATTCTGTGACAGAATCGGGATCAGTCTTGCACCCTCTTTTGCCTTCCCAAGCACAGAGAATGCACTCACCTTTCCGAAACTTCTCTGCCTGGTCCCTCCACTGCTTGACTTCATTTTCATTCACCAGCCTGAAAGATTAAATCAGATTATTTAAACAACTTCTGAGCTACCCAGGCTGAAATGCAAGTGGCCATTATGTGTAGTACCAGCAAAAGGCAACCTGGTGAATGTACATGTTTACACAGGATCATACCAGTGGTCAGGCTGGTTCCAGATTATGATCTTTACTGTAGCCAACAACTAATATAAAAGTGATGGCTTGTTGCACAAAGTCCTGAAAAGGGATAAAGGAATGCCTGGGGAAAAAAAAATCCTGATACGTTCCTATCTTCAGGTAATGCCCTCAAAGTGCCACGTCTACTTACTTTGAAAGAGAGAAGTCAGCACTAAATCATAGCTGCTGTGTGTTACAAATTACCCCACCCTTATTACAAGACCAGATTGCCATCTTTTTTTTTTATACTTTCTGTGGTTCTATTTTTTCTTTCTTACGAGGAGGGAGGATGCTTATCTGTTGGGTAACATATCAGAAATAAGGCAATGCTCATATCTCATACTGGCGAAGCTATTTCCTATTACTGACAAAATATGCAGGGCATGCTGGGGATTGATTAAATATACAGAATGAGGAGCAGCTATGAAAGTAGAAGGGAAGATCAGGCACAAGGTCTACAATGAAGTCTGATATTCAGACAGACAGAAAGAGATCAACACCAGTGTGTGTTTTCCATGATGAGAAAACAGTTTTGATTTTGGCTCATGCCTGTAACAGGAGGGATTGTAAGATTTTTAGTACAGGAGAATTTGGTTTCATATGAGGCTTATGTTCTATAAAATGCTCTTTTCAGTGGATAATTCAGAAGGGTAATGGACCATGAATTACCTGCAGAGGCAGATGGATGGAATGAAGAGTCCAAAAGTTTGGCTAAAAAAGGACTGAGAACAGGGAAGTTGAGATGAGAGCCAGCTCATGTAGCTAGACTTCTCAAATGATGCGTCCTATGGGAAAAAATAATGGCAGTGCCCTCAGCCAAGTCTGTGAGTGAGAGCATGCAGATATTTTATGAAGAGGTAAAGGCTTTGTGTGCTAGGTGGGGGCTGCTTTCCACTATTTGAAATCTTTCTAAATGATGTGCTCATTAGTGAGGAATGAGATCTAAGTAGAGATGACCACATTATTTTTTTTTAATATCAATGAAAGCTTTCACCAACATTCTGCATGAAAAAGACACACAAGGAAGCCTTGTTATAATATCGTAGGTATTTTTTCTGTTCTTCTAACCAGCTTAATATTGAATAGAAATTAGAAGCCAAAGGCAAGGACTTTGCTGGAAAATACTGTAAGAAAGTACTCAGATATGATATTTTATTTCCTAAGCACCTGCATACTTATCATATACTTATTTAATAAGTAATTATTAAGATAATAAGTAATTATCAAGATATCTTAAATAAGATAATAAGTAATTATCATTACTTATTGCGTAACAGCAATAAACAATAATAATGCTGCTTACATTTTAATGATATTCTTGACATTGAAGTTTTCCAATGGAGCTATATCTGGATCATCTCCTCGTTCATCCTGAAGAACAATTTGTTGGAGTATTCTGTCCAACAGCTGCCACTGCTGGAAGTTTCCTCCATTCCTCTTATCTGTATGGAAAAAGACCAACGCATGAGAACTTCCATTTTCATGCCAAAGTGCACAGTCCTGCCAACAGACTGGCATTCGTTCCTTTCCACCTTCCATCTCAATCCTGTATGTAGTAAATTACAGAATACAAAGCGTAACCCTGAAGTGTCGCTAGCAGGTTATTTACAAACACTTGGGCTATTGGAACAGCAGATAACAGGCCTGGGCAACTCTGCCTGATACGTGCATTCAGGCTGTGCAGCTCACTTGGCAGGTTAGCTCTGACTTGCACTTCAAATGCCTACAGAAGTGACTCCTCTATGAAAGCTGTTTCTCAGTATTTTCTGGGGCTTGATGTTGGGGTTTTTTTTTGGCACGTAGGTAACATCATGACCAGGTACTGTAAAAACAATCAGATGTTTTATCTGCATGCTCAGTTATCTGCAGGTCAGTGAAACTCAACTGGCATGAAAAATTCAAATAAACATGACTAAAAAGTGTGGAAAGAAAGAACAGAAATTGAACGAAAGGCACTGATCCCATGGATATCAAACAAAGAGACAGAGCAACATAAAGTTCATCTCAGCTCCCTGAGTTACATAACCTAGACCTTTAAATTCTTTAAAACCTCTCCAGTACAATCCTGGCCCAGCCTAGCAGGATTTGGCCTTTCTGCCATCAAAAATTCAGGTCAATACCTAAAGCTCAAGTACTGCCTTCAAGAGTGATATCAAGGAGACCACTGGGACAAACAACTGCTTGAATTTGTGCACAGCAGTACTTGAATCTAATGAGTGCCTGAAAACATATCACATTACTTTCTGAAAAAGCGCACCACAACATAACTCCCTCATGTTCCCTTTTCAGTTTGACTGCTCAAGTATGGCTGAAAGTAATGAAGACCAGCACCTGATATCTAAACAGGATCAAGGCAGGCAGCTCTTTAGTGATCTTGCTATGCCTTTGCTCAGTCGCTACACTCTGGAAGCACAACCGAATCACTTTGTTACAGTTAACAAGAAGATTCCTATCACTTCTCTTGAAAACAAATGCTGATGTTATTTTTCCATTTGAGTTGAGGAGCTCTCCACTGGTTCATCGCCATGATATAGCAGCATGAAGACTTACTGTGGAATTTCCCAGTGATAGAACAGCTTTCAGTACTGCATTGTTTCACCGGAAAAATTCCTCAGTGCATTTTGTTAAGATTTAAAATGGTATCTATTTCTGGGAATCCCCTGATTTAGAGCACAAGGGCTCTTTCTTTTTTAAAACTTCTAATTTGAAATCATTAAAAGCTCTGTCAGTGACTAATTGGAATGTTTCAGCTACTTGCAAGTGCAGAAAGGTCAAGCTGCTGCTTTAAGTATTGTGACAAAAATCTGCTGGATGGAGTCAGTGTAAGACACCAAGTCCCGTAGCCACTGCCGAGTTCTGAATGGAAGACAAGGGCGGTGTGTTTCTGTGACCCTGTACCTACAACCAAAGCTTCACCAAGTTCTCCAATAACCCTTGCTCTGGAAAACTGTGATGTACTCACATGGCATCTGCAAGCAGTGCTGGAGGATAGATAACAAATAGGGATAGGCGTCTGTGTGCTTCAATCTCTTCTTGATCAACTCAAACATCTGAGAGGCACTTTTTGTATCAATGTGGATCTGAAGATAGAGAAGGTAGGGAAAGAACAAGTAAGAGAAAAAACACGCACAGTGAAAGCCGGACTAACTGTGAAAGATCTGATCAACACCAAGACAGGCAAATTTCTAGCAACTGGACCTCTGCAGAGTCTCCTGCGATGTCCAGCTGCAAGTTCCAGTGAGGAGCAGGGTCTTTGAGACCAGCATTGTCATCCCAACTCCAGTATGGAAAAGATCCCCAAAGTAAAGGGCTAGAAAGGTGGGAGGCGTGGACAGCCACCGAGAGCTGTTCTGGAGCAAGCAAAACATTTGAGTCATGGAATGTGGTGGCACAGATAGTGGAAGCTAAGTAGGAAATGGCTAGTTGTTTTGTATCGGTGTGCAGCAAGAGCTGGTCATGAAGACAGGAAACTGTAACAATTCTGGACCCTACAGCCTCTTACTGTTACTAGAGGTTGTGGAAACTGTCCTTGTTTTATGCTTATCTTTAGAATCCACCCAATCCAAAACACTGATTCCTCTCCACAGGCTCTGAGGTACAGTCTTCAAGACAGTTTCCTGTAATCTTGGGAAAAGCATCAGAGAAGAGCTCAAGCTTCACCCATAGTCCTGTAGAGAGGATGTCTGAAACTCGAATGCATGTGGATCACCAGGACTAAGAACATGAGAGCAGGGCTGAGAACCTCCTCTACTCCTGAACCTTCAGCCAAACAAAAGAAAGAAGTTCTTTGTCAAAGATACTTGGCAGAAGCCCTGTTTGTGATCATTGTTTTCATTGTTCACACATCACAGACCCCCTGCTTGCCAAATGAGAAACAGTGAAAACAAGAGCACCAGCCACTCTCAGCACCAAAGTCAATAATTGTTTTCAGAGAACACAAAGGGAAGTTGCACCAAGCATTGAAAGCGGCTGTTCAGCTTTGGCAAGTTCGGGTACTCCAGAGAAAAACTTACCAGGTCAAACCGCTTGGCAAGTTCCAGGTCATCTTCGTTTCTGACCATCTCAAAGAAATCTAAGTGCCTAAGAGAAAACGGAAAAACAAAACAAACAAAACCTGCCAATGTTCATGGCATAATTCAGACTTAAACTAGGCATGTTAGTATAGAAGTAGCAACACCTCATTTCTAGCTAGAACACTTGGAAAATGGCGAGCCTTTCTTAAATGAAGTGCTGGGATAGGTATGCAAAGCAACCCATGGGGGTCACTGAGAGGCCAAAAGAAATGGCTGGCTGAGGTATACACGCTCTTCAATCCTTGTGCTACGTCACTGCATTGAAGTAAGGCTGCTAAAAATAAACATAAACTAGGAAAGGGATATTCTATTTGTGATAAATACAATGCCTGCAGTGATAATATATTTCTAAAAAATCCACGCCATACTTGTTAACCAGATATTAGACCATTAAAAGTTGTTTCTTTTACATGGTGGAGCAGAGACGCATTCAGTGGATTAGTTAAACAGCAGAGCTCACAGCTGTCTTTACATTTGCCTATTGATGAGCACAGCAGCATGCCTCTGTTGGGATCTGGGGGACCTGGTGAGAGACACATTTGACCACGGCATCTGGACTTCTCTTGCACAGAGACCAGAGCGCAGCAGATGATGTGGAGAAAGGCTGTGGCACATCCCCCTGTATAGCCCTGGCATATAGTCAACTTAATCCAGGCATCTGGGATCCTCTCAAACCTCTGTTATCACTCTCATCACAGTAACGTGTAAGATCCAAAACACTCCTAGCTACTGACCAAAGGCACAGGGATCGCCTATGTGACAGATTCTCTTCTTTGTTATAATGTTGTAGATCAAAAGTAACATTACTGGTTCCAGCTCTGCAGCAAAATGCAGACACGTGCAACTGCATGCAATCTTTTCCTGTGACATTAATCCACAGGTATACACCTCTACACCTCCACCTGCTCAAAGAGGCGAGGCCATTCTTTACTACAGGCAGCTGGTGCTAACCTGATGCTTATGCAGAATCTGAGGCATGTTACGTTTGCCCTTAAGGGATAGATCTATAGCAGCTCCTGACAGTGGATGTTTGAGAAAACGGTGCCTTGAAACCTGCAGGCATAGGCGTGATCCATAGGTTTTTCACCATGTGCTTTGGCAAACTTGACACTTCTATCTAGGAAATCACAAATAACAGATACCTACAAATCAGCCCTGCTCTGTAGGAAGGAGCTTGGAGTAGCAGACAATAAGGGATAGCAGCACATCAGCAGGTCAGTGCCTCTCCACAAAGCTTAATGTGGTCACAGGAGAAGGTAGACTCCTATGGCTGCCTGCTCTTACACCTTAAAATGCTTCATTTTGTTAAGCAAATGGATTTTACCAGGGTCCTCATTGGTTCATCAGTCTTTTAGGTTCTTGAAGTGTCTCAGTCAAATTGTGCAGATTGTTCACTCCAAGTTTATTTCAGCATGTGGCTTTGTGAAGGGTTTAATTTAAGGTCATTAGCAGCTTCAATTACTGTAGCAAAATATGGAATTGCTAGTGGAGAAAACATTTACTATCTGTATAACTTTTAACGCAGTAATTTGAAGGTGCCATTCAAGTGTTGCATTTTGTGCAGTAGCAGGGCTGTTTGAAGATGTTCCTTGTTCTTCTCTCTTGCCCCCTTGGTATCTTTACCCCTTCGCCCACCACAGATGCCTCTTCTCTCATAGTTGTGCCAGTGCCACTGTTTGGGAGGGTGCAGTACAAGCTAGATCACAAAAAAGACTGAGCTTAAAGAAAAACCTTGGAAATTCAGAACCTGCACTTTGACTACACATACTCAGTCTCAATGAAGTCAATAATTACTGGCTTCCGTCCCTCCTACCAGGACAGGCTTTTGTTCCAGTTTTGCTACAAGAGAAAAGAATTAGAAGTGGGATTTTTCAGTTTGTTGGGTTTTTTTGTTGTTGTTGTTGGGGTTTGTTTTGTTGGGTTTTTTTCATTATGATTGCCATCCCCAGCTTAAAAGAAAAGCAATTCAGGAACACCTTGCCACAGCCACTGCCAATTTAGTGTGTACGTTTCCTACTTCATCTGCTGATTTTAATTCTAAGGAC
This sequence comes from Larus michahellis, assembly GCF_964199755.1. NCBI lineage: Eukaryota > Metazoa > Chordata > Aves > Charadriiformes > Laridae > Larus > Larus michahellis. The sequence continues at coordinate 37,576,818 of NC_133898.1, forward strand.
AAATCTCCTTTATGTCTTTAAAGGAAGTCAGTTTTAGGAAGAGAGAGAGACAGCTTTGTGCTTAAATCTGAAACCCAAATGGAGAAGAGTTTCTAAGAATTCTTTCTGTTGATCAATAACTGTTCTCAAAAACCATGTCTTACCTGTCCAGTGTGGCATTCTCATGTCCTCTTAGCTTGTCAATGACAGGTTGAATTCCCAGCATTAGAAACTCATATCGTAGGTGTAATCGGAACTCCAAATTGTCCTTAAAAAGTGTGGGAAAACCAATTAGGTTCCAAAAGCTTTTAATCACATTAAAAAAAAAAAGAAAACAAACTTAAAACCTCAGTTCTTCCCTTTTTAATATAATCTATCCTGGCATCAAATTCACAGGTTGATTAATTCCAGTAAAGTAAGCAAAAAATATTAATGCATTCACCTCTGTTTCATTCAAAAATACAGTCCTCATTTACCTACAGTGAGTTCTGCATGCCCAGTCAGAAGGACAGCACACTCCATCTTGTTCCATAAAGAGCAAAAGTTATTAGTGTTTGTCCTGCTAGCCCATTGCTCCTGCTTACAGATAAATAGTACTGCAGTCTTCCTCCTAGCTTTTATGTTTATTTATCATAAGATCACCATATAGTCTGGCAAACTTGACACCTATTCAGTGGGATGTTACAGGACTGCTGCAGATAGAGACAAATAAACTGCCGGACAAAGCTCTTACGAGCTTGTTTTCTGTTGTGGTTTAACCAAGAAAAGAAAAGCCAATGTACCAGACGTAACATTTCTAATAAAACAAAATAATTTTAAACTATCCTACAGCCTCAAACAAAAGTCTTGTTAATGAAAGAAAAACAACAAATTGTCTTTTCTGGAATGCCTCCCTTTGACTTTTTCAAATTAAAACCTTTTGAGTTCGGCTTTGAGTCAAAACAACATTTCAAAATGTTTCTGAAGGTAAATCAAAATGTTTTCTAAAATGCTGAAATCCAGAGATAAATGCTTTGCAGTTCTTTAAAAAAAGTAAAAACAAAACCAACCCCAAAACCCAAAGCCATCATTTCAGTGCAAGTCGTCTATGTTTTATTAGAAGAGGCTGGGAATGAAATAGTATGGAAGACATTATAAGACTGATATTAACAATTAAGCATTATTTTCCACAAACTATATCCACTCAACAACACAAGATTTGTGACTTAATCTACTAGCCATTTCCAAGGTAAATTAATTCAAGCATAACATTTTGGAAGGAATTTTCAGGGCAGTGGCTCACCTCACCAGCACCAGCATTCAGAACAGCATTGATAAAGGACATGATGGCTGTTTTGAGATTTACTTCATCTCTGTATCGCCCCATGCTTCGATCTAGCTCATTCAACAATGTCTGAAATAGAATAGCAGGCTTGGTTAGAGGATATAATCTAATTTCTCGTACTATTTTGCACACTGTTCATGGGATCTGCACACAGTCTGCTTTTGAGTTGCTATATCTTTGCTTAAAGAAATTATTTTTTTCAGACAAAGTTGTTAGCAGTTTTGGGCACGCCACAATAAACAAATGAAGAATAGTGATAGGAATAAAATGCACACCTCATCCTAATTGGAAAAAAAAAAAAGTTTTTAAAAAGCTATTATTTGAGAAAAACCAGATGCCCTTTATAGTTCCTGCCAACACGATCTAAGCAAGTAGCAGAATAATGTCCGTCCTAGTCAGTTAACTCCGTATGGTGAATATGACAGGGAGTTTGTACATGCAGAAAAATAGCATCAGATTTCTATCTATTTCTTTCTACTCACATCACCCAGGTAATTTTCATTATTTTCTTGGACCTCAGCAGGATAGATTGCACTTACGTATACAGGGGGAGAGAATTCTAAAGAGAAGCTGTCTTTTGAGGAATAAGACCTATATGTGGACCTTGGAAGATTTCTCCTTGTTCCTTTACTTAAAAACATTTCACGTGAAGCAGAAAATTACCTACCTCTTAGTAAGATCTTTTTAGGGATTTGCAAATAACAGGAATATCCTCCGTGTATACAGCTCCAAAGCTTAAAGGTGAATTACACAGCTCCACTGGAAGTGCAGTTAAACTCCAGTTCCCTTGTTACAGAATCAGAACGGTTTGGTTTGGAAGTGACCTTTAAAGATCACCTAGTCCAACCCCCTGCCATGGGCAGGGACATCTTTCAACTAGACCAGGCTGCTCAAAGCCCCATCCAGCCTGACTGTGAACACTTCCAATGATGGGGCATCCACACCTTCTCTGGGCAGCCTGTTGCAGTGCCTCACCACTCTCATCATAACAAAATCTCTTCCTTTCACCCAATCTACCTCTAGCCTCTTTACGTTTAAAACCATTACCCTTTGTCCTGTCACTACAGGCCCTGGTAAAAAGTCTTTCTCCATCTTTCTTATAAGCTCTCTTTATATATTGAAAGGCTGCTATAAGGTCTCCCTGGAGACTGTATATGTCCTTATTAACTAAATAGCAGGAGTATTTAGCATTCAGGGGGTATTTAGCGCAGAAATGCTTTTGATCTAACCTCTGTATACTTACGGATCATACTTACAGATATTTCACCATAATCTTCTGAACATCAAGAGACAAATGAGAAAAAAAGACTAGACAAATAACATTGGTAGTCTATGCCTTATACAGTCTGTTTAGTATTAACTTCACTTGTATATTTACCAAAGAGGTAATGTGTAGAAACTGATTAGCCACGAAAGCAACTCTACTTTTAGCTTTGTGCTGATGACTGTGAATCTTCTCTTCAGGGTATTCTCTGATCAGTTCATCATTTCAAGGATGATTTTCCTTACTGGAAGAGTAATAAATTTCACTTGAGATCTGCCAGTTCAATTGCATGCGTCTCAGGCCACCGTTAACAATAAACACTCTACACTCATATATTTGGTTTGCTGATGCACTAGAAAAGACAGAATACTTTTTACTGTTCCCAAGAAGTTTTGGCCATAAATGGAGAATAAAGACAAAAATAACTTCTTAGTGTTCAGCTCGGCAGATCCATCTAAATAAAATTTGAATCTATGATGCTGAGTAAAGAAGTTCATTTTCCTTTAGTCAGTATTCTGTCCCTGGCTACTGAAAGTGTTCATTCATAGCAAAATCTTTCCTGTGCTAGTCATCAGTTTCATAGGTCTATCTTGTTTCCTGTAGAAAACGGACATCACCATGGAGATAAGCCTCAAGAAACAGTGGGAATATCCTCCTGTGCATTCCCCAGGGGAAAGAATACCCTCCTGGCTTCACACAAACCCTTTGCTTCATTTTGTGTAAAAATCTTTTGATCTATCATAACACTGCTACTGACAGCTGTTCTTATATCTCAGCATAGCACGTTCACTATCAAGCAAGCTTCATTTCATAAACTCCTTTTATTTGCATCTTCTAAACTGCCCACTTGTAAATGTCCCTACTCCTGGCATTTGAACTTCCATCACATCCATGATTTCCCAGTAGTTACATTATGGCCACATACCAACCCTTCCCCCATTCTGTTAAAAACGCTAGAGAGTCTTATGTAAAAATACATAAAATGCCCTACTAAGTCAGATTGGGGGTCAGTCCAGTCCAGCATCCTATCTCTGACAATGACAACAGGAGACTATTTAAGAGGTCTTTAAATTCACCAACAAACTTAACTCTTCACCTTGCAAAATAAGCAGAAGTGAAATAAATGAGAGAATTTAGTTCTGTTACTGTCAGGTTTGACACCAAAATCCAAAGCACATGTGTCTTCTTGGAATAATTTAAGTAGCCATTATTAAAGAAGCATCAAAACCAAGGATGGTTTTGCTGGTTTTCTTCAGAGGCCTCATTCCTACCATATATTCTCACAGACTTTTATGAACATGCTAGACCGTATGCAACGACATATCAGACGTAGCATTCCGACAGGCTGAAGGATGTTAACAAAAGTTTTCTATCCCCCATTTCAGAAGGATGGACTAGGGGTAGAATGCAGTGGGGGCCAAGCCAAATTCAGGACAAGAAAAACAGAAACTCTGGGTTGCACTAAACTAATTGAAGAGCACATCTTCATGTAGATTGTTCAGCTCTAGAAGGAAACACTATAAGTTCACTCGGTTCCTAAAGACCAGAGTCTACACCCACACACTGTGGCCAAACTCCAATATCTCTAACCCTTTGCAAATGGCTGTGGTTCAAGTCTTCACTTCAACATTTCCTGTGAAAAAGATTTCACCACACCTCTTGGCAGCCAGCTCCGTGGCCCAATTGATCTTATGGTTGTAAAGGTTTTTCCTACTATTAAAGCAAAACTTTCCTCATTTAATCCCATTATTCCTCATCACTGACATTCAGTAGGGTTTCATTCAATCTGCACCAAACCTCAAAAGGCTTTGGATGAGCCCTGAGGGGAAGAAGCAAATCAAGTGGGAATACAGGATTTTAATTTGTTCCTTGTTAGCTCCTCTACTACAATTCCAAATTGATCAGATTTCTCCCTGCAGATTATGGTCTGTACTGATGGTGTTTAACACAAACCAGGCAAGGGGGCTCTGGAAGGAATGCTTCTAATCTCCACCTTTTCAACCGAAAATATCAAGCTTCCTTTATACCTTCACCTCAAGCTTCAAAATTTCTAGCAGCATTAAGGAGGATAACAAGAGTGTTCTGCCCAAAGCAGCCCAGTTAATATTTTCATTGGGAATCGAAATCAGCTCCTTTCAGACAGTATCTAACACCTAGGTTCTCTCAAGACTAAAAGTAAAATTTTTTCTTCCCACAGGGGTCCCCAGCTGGGTAGGTGTTTCAGGCAGCAAACTAGGCTGGAAGGGCACTGGAACATCCTGATATACTTGTCTGGGCTGGTACATCATTATGACTTTGCAATATTAGTTTGATTCAAAATATGGCATGCTGAAAAGTACAACATGTTGCAATGTCATAACATAAGGCATTCAGTCCACAGGAGAAATGAGGGGAAGCAGCAAGCACAACAAGAATCAGAAAGGCAACAATTTAGGGAAGAGTAAGACTGTGCTCCTTTCAGACAAGAAACCAGTCATAAATACGATAATGCAGACATGAATGACATTGAAATCAGAGACTCTTCTCATTTTTCATAGCATTTTAGAAACCTCCATATTCACAAGAAAAGCACCTAAGAAATTCAAGATAAAGCAACGGCTTCATGGTCACACAGTGAGTCAGTGACAAAATTACACTAGTACCAATTCGAATACATCAGATGGAAAAGAATCCCAGTAAGGACACCAAGGGCTCATCTTCCTAATTACACATTTCTGCTTTGAGGGTTTATTGTGTGGCTTTCCAATGTTTTCTTTCATCTCTCTTCCTTAAAGGTCAGAGTAGAATTTGTAGGCAAAGAAGCATATTTCAAACAAAAATTGCATGAAGAAAGTACAGAGTTTTCCAGATTGCCCCAGGAAGGAGACTGAAGGCATGCCTTTATATTATTGTGGTATTTGAGGAAAGATGGAATACTACTCTGAAGAGGACGGTTTTCAAGGAATATCTTAAAAGACGAACTGGAGACTGCCTGTTGGCCATTACAGGGAGAATTACTCCAGGCAGAAGGGAAGCATGAAAGAAGGGTCAAAGATTAAAGCAGGCAAAGGGATCGGTTCAGGCAAGATGCTGCAGGAAATGTGAGAAAATAGGAATAGCCACAATATAAATTCAGACACAAAGAGAAAGTATAGAATGTTGTTGCAAATGCCAAGACAAAGATGATCCTGATTGACCTGTGAACACGCTGAACAGCGGAGATATAGGGTGAAGTTGTAGCACTAAGAGGCATTCAAGTGAAGTCATCTCACCAAGGAAGAGTAACTTCTGAAGAATCTCTCGTAGCTTTAAATGTGACTCCTCTCTGAAGTTAAGGATTAGATTGATAACTGCAGTCATTTTTATGTAAATGCTGGCAATTTAGAAAGAACATTTTACATCAGAGTTTCCACTTGGAGCAAAGTGTGAAATTTTGTTAAGGACATAGTCCTTCATCTTCATAGAAGTTCTATCTATATTTTCCATTAACTTCAATTTTAAAAAAAGAACACATCAAAACGCAAGGACATCCTTTCCAAAATATTTCAGCAGTTTGATTAGTGGTCTTCAGGTGGTATCACCTGGTGCAATTTAGTTAAATTAATCTGGATTACAAATGTTTAAATCACTCAGAAATCTCACTGTAATTTGTATTTTGATTTTAGACACACTAGCATAAAACTGTAAGTTTCCTACTCAAATAGCAAGACAGAGCCAATGCAAGTTTAGTAAGAACCGTATCTTAAGTCGCAGCTTTCCTTCTCTACTAATTCACCAGTTCCTGGGTCCTCTGACTACTTTTGGCTAGCTGTGCCAGGTAGCAAGAGCTGTGCTTAGAACACGGACCAGCAATAACTTCTGACATTCAACTAAACATACCATGTTTTATATTATTGTGTTAAATATGTGATCTCTACATCACTCCACCGCACTTTAGCATGGGCAAATCAGAAATAATCAGTGTTCAATCTAAAGTTGTCATCAGCAAGTTATGCAGGAGCTCAAGTTTTACATGGTTGCCAGTAAATAACTCTGAACCTCTCTTCCTCCTTCTTACAAAGAGAAGTGGAAGGAGAACCATGCACCCAAAATTTTATTCATCACCATGATATTCCTCTGCAAGAAGGAGGAAAAAAAAGAAAAAAAAAAGAGAAAACAATTTGTGTTGGGGAAAAATAGATCTGGAACAGTGTTTCATCCATTTATCTCCTGATTCCCCAAAGTACTGTGCTGGTCATCACAGGTAATACGGGAAGAGTGGGACACTTAGATTTACTGTAATCTGCAAGAGGGGAAAATAAATCCAAACACCGAGTATACAAAGTGCCAGCTTTCACAGATGAGGAGGGATAAATTGGCAGTGAAGTGGCTGACAGGGACGAAGAATATTATCAACCACTGTTGTCAGGAAGGCAACTTAATGAAGAGCAACAATTGCAGTGATGCTGCCAGAGGTCAGCGTTAGCTGTAAATTATTTATTGGACACCAATGAAAGTGAGCTCAGTACGGTTTCCAGATAGCCCTACACTTTTTATTTCACAAGAATCAAGTCTGATTTCCAAAACCGAGAATCTGAAATTATTCTCCTCTTACGTATTGTGCCTCTAATTTGACCATTGTATTACAGAGCTAGATCTAGAGAAAGACTGAGCAGCACCTTTACAGTTCCCTGCTTTCCTTTCCCCTCCATTAGAATCAGTCTGCAATAATGAACCACAGAGCCACAGAGCCAAAGGAATAAATTCCTACTCTGCACATTCAAAGTCCGTTTCTCCTGTTCCTACAGTTTAGTTCATTTTTTTATTACTTTTCACAGAAAGAATTCTCATTTTTCTGTTCTGCCAGATCCCCAGTTGTGGGGGATCATTTTCAACATAACAGTGATTAGGTGTGGCCAGTTACAGTCAGCCTAAAGCTGCAAGCTCTAAGCTGTTTGGACACTTCACTGCACTGAGTGATGCTGCTAGTAGCCCAAGCTACAGCCTCAAGAGTTCAATTTGAAACCTAAAGGATCTCATAAGATATCTACAAAGTCTGGGTTACAAAGATTACACTCAGGACTAGGATAAAGAAAAAAGGGCTTTCGCTGGCTTTCATTGTACACCACAGCTTTGAGGTTTACAGTTAAAGCATAGGATAAGAGTCGTCAGCTCATCCTTTTCTTAAAATGGCCTCCCACAGTCAAGTTACAGTGGATGCTTCTCTTGATAATGAGCTGAAAGACCATTCTGAGACATAGGTGTGGGAGAGCACGAGGCAAAGAGATATAACACTGTCTTAACTGATAAGTCCTAGAGATCAGAGAACCTTTCACTGAAACATAAAGACGACCATGACCACATTTGTTTCATCAGCACTTAAAAAAAGCCCTAGTCTCTCTGTTAGATGAAAATGACTGAAAATGGATGAGAAATGTCTTTTAATGAATCCTTACCTCCTCAAAATTAAACTTAAGCTATTGCTTTGTGTAGTGGAAAATCCCATTCCAGCATCTAGACTCAGGTGTTAGAAATTGCAAACAAGAACACCTCCCATCTGCTAAATAATTTTGGTGTTTGGGTGGGGTTTTTTTGTTTAGTTTTGTTTTTTTAAGAAAGAAAAAAGATATAGTATCCATTTATCTTTCATTTTTCCCCCCCAATAAAAAAGCATTTTGACAAAAGCAAGCATTTATGCAAAGTACTCTCTCATGAATGTGAGAGTTGGTAAGCATATGCAAATCATTACACCAGATTCCGCAAAAGCTGACAAGACCTGTGCTACCACACTTTGTCCTGCAATGACTTATCTCAGTTATTCAGTAAACTGTAAACCAATTAAAAAAATTAAAAAAAAAAAAAAGGAAAGAAAAAAGAGAGAGTGAGGACCCAAACTGGAGACACTGAGTAAACTCAGCATCTATCTCCCATTGGGGTTTATTAAGCAGAGTCACTTGGTCAAGTAAGGGTAAGTTAACACAGGTCCACAACTGTTGTCAGGGTTGTTAGTCACCACTACTTTTTGCCAAGCATCTAAGGTCACCTCCCACCTGTCTCCAAGGTATACAAGAATGTCAAATTAATTCAGGAAGGATTCTCCATTTCAGCTAATTACTAGAGAGCAATCTGGAAGGGGCAGTGTACATAGGGGGTGGACCTGCCAGTGTTACATATAGGTTAATACCAAACCAAGATCTCCTGCATCCCGGTCTCAGGTCTGAGTCACAGTCAGTGAATCCCATAGTGCATTCAGTCCAAAAAACAGACACTGGCAGCTACTGTTCATGAGCACAGACTGTTTCTCCATTACAGTCATAGCTTGTTGTAGCCCCAAATCCACTGATGGGGAGGAGGCAGGAGATAAGGGCTGACAGAAACCAGGATCCAGGGCCTGTGTGCCCAACACCACACTTATTTCACCTAAGAACAAACAGCAATTTGGTGAGGTTACCCCAAATTTTAGGAGCTACAGCTTCATACACAACAATAGATTCTGTTATATCTTTTTGTAAAGGTGCTCAGTTCACTAGAAAGAGGAACTTATAATAGCAGCCAGCAGTATCCACAATAAAAGCCTGTCAACGATCCACTGACCTACCCTCAAGGTCTCTGAGATTGAGTTTCCCTTCTGTGTTCTGAATGGGAGATATCTGAGCCAACAATTGCTAAGTCATGACAATTCACAAGTTGATTGCTAAGTGGCAACTGAAGTGCCTCCACTGCCTATTATTTAATCCACTGTCTCCATTATTTAATCCACAACTCTTTTATTAGTAAATTAAGGGTTCTAAAATCAGGACAGAGGCTCCTGGAATTCTGTGGCTTCAGCTTCTAGGGTAAAACAAACGACTACCACCCCAGAAATGCCATTAGGTTAGAGCGGAAACAGATTAGCAGCTTTCATTTAACATAGCAAGACCCCATTTTAAGGTAAAATATAGGGGATTTTAAATTAGCATTCATGACAAGTAATTGGGTCTTGATAAAAGAAATATATGTGCTGATAATCACCACCGTTTGAGGAGGTGAAGTCCCCTTCCTAAAACAAAATGAGAAATGGTGCCTTTTTACTACCTAGCAAGTTTGCAATACATGCACTGTAAAAATCACTCCCTGCAGAGATTCATCATGCTGGGTATTTCTGGCAAAGAATCCTCCTTGTACCTGGAATCTTGTCCTTTCTGCAGCATAGACTTGGTAGTGAAGCATGGCTTGCAAGACTTTCTTGTGACCATCTGGTACCAAGCAGACAGCTCCTAGGATCTCCAGCACAGCAATCTTGGTCTTAATATTCTCAGTCCGTAAGCTCTGGGAGATGATGTTGATACTCTCTGGATGAGCCAGGACATGAGCCCGTCCTTGGGAGTTGTTCATCAGTGCCTTGATACACCCTATAACGGATGTGTGTATACGGCTCTCTGAGGTCTCATAGTCCATGCTCTTCAGGAAGTTCAGCAAACAGCTCAGGCCATCCAGCTCAATAAACCTGGTCACAAACCTGAAAAAATACCAAACAAACAGGTAGGAAAAATAAGGAAAGTAGACCAAAGGCAATTTATTCAAAAGATACCATATTGTATCTGTAAAAGCTGCCAAGTTTTTAGCCTGAAGTTCACAGAATAATTCCCAGGTATTTAAAAAACCAAACCAAAACAAACACACAAACAAAAAAGAGAAAAAAACCAGAGCACCTAATAATGGTGTGTCACATAGTTTCAGGGTAATTACATTCTACCACTTTATGACCATGCTGTTCGGTCGCTGTGTTCTTTGTTGCAGTTACCACCAAACAGCTGCTATGGTCCACCCCAATAGTTGCTGCATTTTCAACACTGAATTGATTCTTTCAAATTGCGACATCTTACATACATGCTAATACACACAAAATACATTTTCATACAGACTCATCACCACAGTTAGGATTTCAGATTACCTTGAAAACCATTTTTAGACTTAGGTCAAACTTTTAGCCAATACTACTTATAGGCTGCTGCCTCTGGGAGTGGGTACACTGACAGAGGCAAACTCATCACCATCGTGTCAGTCAGCTGTACTGACTTCACACCTGGATCCCATGATATACATATAGGAACCTATAAAGTTAAAGTTTAAAAGGTACATGTTCTTCAGTAAAAGGCGAAGCTCCAATAATGGCCTTGGCTACATTTTTGTTTGTTTGTTTGTTTGTTTGTTTGTTTTTAGTTTCAGGAGGTATATGAAAGATGGAACAGGTCCACTATCAACCTGCAGTAGCAAAATGTACAGAAAAACCTCATAAATAGAGGAAATATAGAATTAATCAGTTACCAAATGACAAATTGAAGACAAAACCTATAGCAGGGCAGATTTATTTTGACTATTGACATTACTAGAGTTTTTTTTCTATTGCATTCTACCATAAAATTTCTCTTTCTTCAGGTTAAGATTATGGAAACTGAAGATGAAAACAACATAGGAGAAAGCCCTTGGAAAAGTTTAAGGTTTTGTTGAAAACCAGGGTTAAAAACCCCAGATGGGTCAAATTAGACCATGCAGACAGCCTCCTAGACGAATCAACTGAAATGAATGGAATTATATAAGTAATTTCAAACAAATCATTCTAGCAATGTTTCATTTAGAATTCCCAGCCTTAAAAATGGGGATTCAAAGATATGAAGAGGGCGGCAAATAATTTCTCTAGATCGCTTTGTTTACTTCCTGCCTCCTCTAACAGGTTGTTCAGGTAGGTGCACTTTTTTAGAATGTCTAAATGCAAACCCATGTGAATTCCATTTGAATTTTCAGTCTACCAAAATACACACCAACAAATGTACACCAACAATAATATGTCCGTGACCGTGTTCTAAACAGCATAATGTAGAAAGACACCTCAAACAAATGAAAAGGTTGTTAACAATTGCCACCTGTATAACGAATTAAGAATAGCAAAAGTTTGTGTCATTTTGCTTTTACCCAGCCCCTCTTCCTCCCTGCTGGATACTTCCTAAGGTGTTATCTTTCTCATTTCCATCCTTAAGTGAGATGCTGTTCCTAATATACAGCAGTAATGTAAGCACCGTACTGAAAGACTGAATTGCACTGGTCTCTCTTCATGTCTGTGCACCGGCAAGGCAAAACTGAGCCATACTTATGTATCTCCCGGATCATATGGACTTGACATATGTATGGCCTTCTGCCGGCTACACCCCACACCACACAGGAATTTTCAGGGCCTACCTGAAAGCTATGCTCACTATGCTGATGGATTTGCCAACTTTGAGCTTGTTTGGGCTGGCAGTTTGACTAGAAACATGGCAAACCCTGGTGCTTTCATCAGAGTTTCAGTCTGAGGTTTGGGTTTTGTTCAAAACTGAATTTCAAAGTGAATATCAGAGCTTATAAGCACACACAACAACACACACACACCAAAAATGAAAACAACATTTAGTTGAACCCTGCTAAGACAATCTGCCAAGTTTCACACAGGTCCAATTGCACATTCTTTGGATGCATCATCTTGTCTACCCTAACAAATCGTAGGAGCGAAAGCCTCTCTGCCTCCAGCCCAGAGAATGGGATCAACATTGTGCACCAGGAATTTGGTAAGTCACTCAAAACAGTTTGTTATTTAAACTAATTATAGAAATATTAAAACCTAGTTCAGTTTTTGTAATGCATTTAGCCGCTAACATGCCAAAGAAGACCAAAATAAGTGCATTCATGGCTAAAAGAGTTGCTGCTAAGGAAGTATTTGGAACTAAAATAAGCACAAACTCAACTTGTTACCAATGTGGGCCAATGACTTCTGAGCATTTCTCTAACCCTGGGCCTACAGTGCAGAGTTGTTCTTTGCCTCTACTATGGAGGGACCAGTTTAAATTCTCCTTCTCCTCCTCACCTCCAAAGTTCAGTTCTATGAATCCATCCTATACTTTAGCTATTCCCTCCACCTTTTAGGGGAGGAAAAAAACCCAAACCAACCAACAACAACAAAAAAAATCAAACCAGGGCAAAAAAAGCTGATGTTTTGCTGTTCTTTTTAGTTCTAGGGCTGAGGGAATACTTTAGATGGATACCTTTCTGAAGATACGGAGCACTACTGACAAAAGAAAATGTCCTGAAGAAGCAGCTGAACAAAGGGTGCTTTAAACATACTTTCAGATGGAACACCTGGTCTTATGACATGACATACAAAGCACCACAACCTTCATGTATTTTAGCCTGCTCTGATGACCGTGTGAAAAAATGGTAAATCCACAAAAGTCACATTGTCCCAATTAAGTACAATCCCTTACTAAATTCACTGGCAGAGCAATTTTTCTAGGATTGTTTGGATGAGGTCATGCCTAAAAGGAGGCATGCGCAGGAAAGCAGTGTGTGTCACAGACCTTGATTAATGACATAATTTAAAACAATGTCGGGATTTTCCTGCACTCTTCCTAGTCCAAAGAGCAAACAGTAAGCTGCATTACTCAATAGGAAGCAAAATCAAGTACCTTCCCATTTCAGCTGACATCAGAAGCAGGAATCAAATGATCATTTTCACCTTCCTTTTCCAAAACATTTAGTTCACTATTCTCCGGAAAAGCCAGAAATCATGCAAGAGGAAGATAAAGAAAGGGCGATAGCAGCTTCTGAGCCAACAGACACTCTCAGTATGAGAATTTGCTCGTTGTGAGCATGTATGTGGGAAGGCATGTGTGCAAATGTCTATACAGGAGAGAAAAAGAAGTGGGAGTTTAGCTGACAGGCTGAGCGCCGTCATCCTCACACTGTTTGGTGTTTGTGCATCTGTATGTCTATAAGCAGGAATGTGTGTGTGTGTGGGGGAGTGTTTGCCCGTACTCATACACAACTCATACAAATAAAGTACCTTCCTCCTCACAATATACATATGTGTAACTAACTGCCATCCTGTACATCCTGTAGGCTGCAAAATAAGGTCTTGTTCTAGACTGGAAGGTGTAAAATTAAGCATATTTGCCAATGCTTTCTGGCTAACACATTCAAAAACTCAAGTGTAAATAAAGCAGGGTGTGTTTTAATAGGTGCTAAACAAGCAAATTAAAGCCTAACCTCACCTCAGACTCTCACTTGACCAGTTTAGCACACTTTAAAAGGCAGGGCGCCTCTTAGCCTTTCAAGTTTTAGAGAGTGCTGATCAGAATGAGTTAGCTAGCTCTAATAACAAACCTTTCATCCAAACACAGATGCAGCACAGCCTAAGAGGTAATGACCCACTGATGGATTCCAAGTGTAGAGGGGGACACCCTCCCTGTGAGACTTGATCCAGCTCAGGAAAGACAGAGAGATCATATGCTGTGGGTGTGCAGAGAGCAGGATGTTCCCACCCTGTTAACAGCTAAGGCTACACTTCCCTGCAGCATTAGTTTTTGAACCAGGGGGCACACGTAATCCGGACAACTACTGAATTGCTGAAAAATTCAGCATAGTGGGTTTTGCTTGCAGGATGCATAAATGATCATCTCCACTATGCGCTTGAATGCACCGTGGCTAAATCAAACAAAAATAACAGGAGGTAAATCTGAGTTAAACAAAAGGAGAAAAGCAGACAGCAAAGAGAGTGATGATTCAGACTAAAGGAGGTGTTTTTCTGGGGTTCCAAAAGGTGATTTTTTTTCCAGTCCCTTGTAAGTTTTTACTTTTGCTGCACTTCTGAACCTCCATTTTTGGGCACTAAAATACCAAAAGAAAAGCTCTTCTCTCGTTGCTTCTGTCCAACAGTTTGTCATCACGCTTGTTTATAGTCATAAGTTCTTACAAACCTAACAGAAAATGCATTTTCTTACAAGATGCAGATGTGGGGTTTTTGTTCTGTAAGGTTGGAGTTATTCCTGTGTGCTGGGACATAACCTGTCTTTATTATTTCAGGGCAGTTCCCAAATACCAGAACAAAATGCACTTGCTCAAAGGGGGACAGCTAGCTGCCCAGGGATGCTTCTATCACCTTTTCTTCAAAGAGGAGAAGAACTTGAGATTGGGTAGGTCTGCTTCAGTTTTTGTTGCTGTTAGAACTGGTGGGTTGGAATAGAGGCACAGATTACTACAATTACTCTGCATTTTGTACTAGAAGAGACACGGTTCTACAGTAAAATAAAACAGAGAGCCAAACACATGCATTTTTCTTCCTTTGATTCTTCTAGATCAGAGAATTCAAGCAGAGGAGCCTACTGGTAAGCTGTCAGAACCCCTGTGTACCCTACAATCAAAATGGATTATGGACAGTCCATTCTGTCTGAATTTAGGTCTCTATTTTCTTCAGAGGCCTGGTGAACAGAAGTGGCAAAGAAAATAGGATTTGATGTCCAAATTCAACTAGAAAGACTAGTATTTTGAAGGCTTGGGTATAGTACTGCTTATGAGTGGGATTTGATGGAGCCGAGGGCCTCTCTACTGCAACCTTTCCATCAAGAAGAAATTGGCTTGTTGATCAGGTATTGGCATGCAGCCCATTTGGCAGCTAACGAATTGAGTCGCTGGAAATTAGTTGAGACGTAGGACTTAACTCAAAATTTGGCTTGGCTTAACTATTAAAAAAAAAAAAAAGCCCCATAACCTTCGCCAGCGATTTAGAAGAGAACACTTTATAGGGCAGCTCATAGATGCTTGTACTGAAGCTTGTTAGGGTTATTATAAACAGATGAAGCAACGGGCTGTTGTCAAGGGGATCCAGCACACGCAATATTATAGGTCTGAGGAGGAAAACCTTGCGAGGCTTTGAGTAAAAGACATTGCTCTTTCTTCTTCTCTTTTGCCTTGCTCTCA
Source organism: Larus michahellis (assembly GCF_964199755.1). Taxonomy (NCBI): domain Eukaryota; kingdom Metazoa; phylum Chordata; class Aves; order Charadriiformes; family Laridae; genus Larus; species Larus michahellis. Next base: position 37,592,108 of record NC_133898.1, read on the forward strand.
CAAGGAGGCCGGGCTGTCCTATTCAAAATGACAGAGCAGAACAACCAATGGCTGCCATCAAAATGTTTCAGCTGGACATAGCAGAGAGGCCTTGCTGGCATACTTATCCTCAATGAAAGCTACCGCTTTCACGGAGGAAGCATCAAACCAATTCCACATTAATGTAATAGAGTTGCAACATCAAGTCTCAACAGCACAGGACTTCAGTTTAAAATTCTTGTGAGAGCCGGGAGTTTGGCAGTTGTCTTAGCCTCCATTTTAACATGAAGTCCAGCTGCATTTTAGTGTGGATAGTGATAGACAGGATCAAACAGTCATTTATCCCCTTGGGCTAGGTCTCAACGTAGGCCACTGTTTCTCCACTTCAATGTTAAAAGCACTCACCCTACCCACAGCTAAAGTTACCAAAGCCTGACGAATCTTTATGCCTTGGAGGAGCATCAGGATCTGGCTTTGTGCTCTCTTACAGCCCATCACAACAGGAGGTAAAACACTGAGGTTTAAGATGATGTGCTCTACTTCATACTTGCCATGAGGTGAGAAGCTGCATACAGTCAACTTTTTAAACATCTTGAAGGGGAAGGCACAATCAGCACATAGCTCTGCAAGAAGTCCCAGAAATATCTTCAATTCAACATAACTGCCATGTAAATTCTTTGACAGAATTTTTGGGGTGCTTTTTATTTATATATTTAATTGGTTTGCTTTGGTTAGGTTCCCCCTAAAAAAACCCTGTTTGATTAGACATTATTGAAGCTCTCTGGAACTATGATTTCAGCATAGTGTGGATGCAAACACATTTGGCATATTTTGGGCCCAATACAAAGACATTCAGAAAGTTTTTGATGGAGTGATTCCTGAGATCATATCAACTATAGTTATTACTTCTGCACAATGCTCTTCCAAGTGGTAAATGGAAAGGGTTTCTATGCTAGTTAGTTTGCTATTGTTCAGAGGTTTCTTCCAAAAAACAAAGGTGACCTTACCTTCAAAGACACAGCACACAATAAAGTCTCTTAACATTTCTCTATGCCACAGTTACACACAGAACAGGAAGACTGCCAACCCAGGTGATGTCAGATGGATTAGCTGCTTTGTACCAAACAGTTCACATTACTAAAGATAAGGGGACGCCTGAATTCAAAGTTCAGAGAAGAGGCTGAGATTTTGCCCAACATGAATCAAATTACATGGGACATTTGGGAGGCTATGAAGTCTAAAATCTAATCTTCATCGTCATTACCTGTGTTTGCACAGATCTGCCACAGGTTTTTCCCAGCAGACTTTGTCTTTTATTTTCCTGAAGCTACATGCTTCAGCATTAGTGTGCCCTCCCAACTAGGCAGGTTTAGACCAGGGACTGTAGGGCTCTCTGTGGATTGTCTAAAATATCAGAGAGGCTTGCGTGAGGCGAGACAATAAGGTTTCTGTCCTTGCCACTATTTTTTGTGTCACATCTGACCATAGGGAGGCAGTGAATTGCGATGAAAGACGAACAACATTACCTCATGGGCTGAGTCCGCAGAGCTGTCTTCAAGTCTTCAACTATTTTATTTTTCATTTCTGTTTCTTCTTCATCGAAAGCATACAGAGTCTGCATCTGTTCAGAAAAGAAGATGACAATCAGGACAGCTCGGGCTGGCTGGAAGCTAAGAGATGGGCCAGGAATTATGAAAAACAACTATCCCATCAACCCATGCAGAGGTGCCTGCCGACCTCTCACCAGGAAAGCAGCGCCTCAGCTACAAAACTGAATCCAGATGAGGCCGCTCATGTGGACTGGCAGCAGCATACCACTTTGCCACACTGGCAATAGGTTCTCAGATTACGCCCCAAACATCACACTTGCCAGTATGTCCTCAGAAAACTGTACCTAATTTGGAACAGGGATCTGCTGTGGGAATCTATGGATATGTGAGGCAAAGTTTGTAGGGAGGAGAGGTAATATCTTTTATTAGGCTGACATGGGTGGAGGGATTTGGGGGATGGGGGCAGGGGGGGATGAGAAAAAAACCAGACGTGTCAGGTTTCAAAGCATAAAAGCTTTTTCTTCAAGTGACTAAACAGCCTGCAAGTACCCTGAATTACAGTTTGTGTACATATAAGTTTGACTTTTCTCCCCCACCCAAAGTATATCACCTCGTTTAAGAGACTGATTTTCCTTATACACTTTGCCCTTGTTAATTAGGAACATTCACTGCAAAAACCTGGAGCATCATAAAATCCCTGTCCCTATTTTTAATGAGTAAACTAAAGCACATGGACACGAGATTTTCCCCCACTGTGCAGCTTGAGATAACTAGAGTTTGCGGTCAACTGTAACTGAAGATGCTGTGGGTCACAATAAATTAGGGTGAGACAATGAGTAGAATACAGGCAAAAAATAAGATTCTCAAAATCAGACAATGTCATTAAAAAAAGCAGTACATCAGGAAATCAAGGTTCCAGGTCTACACTTAGCACCACTTCAATCTTGCGATGCGAAGCAAGACTGCAGTGCCCATCGCATATACCATCCAGGCTCACAACTTCAATGTGTGACTTTTTCAGAAGTCGAGACTCAATGCCGGAAATTCTTAGCCTATAGCTATGTCTTCTTAGACACTTTAATTGTAAAACAGAAAGGATAAATGCCTCTCTTATTGGCGGGACTTCTGGGGGATATCACTCAGTGGTATCTGGAAAGCAGCTCTGAACCCCTTCTCAAATGAATAACCCGATTAAACCAGTATCATCTATCAGGGATCTGATGTTATACCTCTCTGTGGTGAAATCTGAGTAGCTGCAATTATGGCCCATTACAGCAAAATACTTAAGTCTCTATTTTCCTGTTCAGCAAGCACCAAAGAAAACCTTCCTCTCACTGAAACTTCCTTTAACCCTCCCCCACCCCCCAACACCTCACTTCCCTTGGAAGTGCTCCCATGTTGCTTGCTTTTGCAAACCATGTGGTGCCAACACATGTCGGATCCTGAGGGTGGTCATTTGGCTACATGCCGTTGCTGTCTTATGCTCAACAGCTGGCACAGGGAGACGTGTTTAACTCTAGGGGTCCTCTCTCTGATCCACGCTAAAGTCAAATTCACTCAGTAACAGAGCAAGCTATTTCCTGCCCTAATGGAATGACAGAGCGCTACTGATGGAAAATGAGCTGATGATGTTTTATCTTTTGCCAGCATCCCCCGACAGCCAGAAACATAAATTGAAATGCTTAAGCCAAGCCATATATGATCCCTCTCTTCGAAAAATAAACAGAAATCCTGAACAGGCATTATGGAATCTCAATGGCAGAGTCCTGGGGTGTGATTTGGGGCTTGATTTGTATTTCCTTGGGTGACAGCCCATCTGGTCATCTTTCCTTTGGCCCATAAATGCTCCTTTGAAAAGCTCCCATTCCTCCAACGACTTAATTTCTCCTCTGAGCCATTGTGGGGGGAAAGCAAATGGATGGTAGGAAGGTGCTCAACAGTATTTCCTTCAGAGTGAAAAAGGCCCATTTCCAAATGAAACAAATACAAATAATCCTGCCATTACAACAGAGGGTGATTATAGAAAACCCCTTTTCTAAAGCTGCAGGCAGCCAAGAGCCTTTCATTTCTCACTCCTGTGCACCGCCAGGAACTCAAATCCTCATGCCCTCTCTAAAGACAGACTGGTCGCGCGTTTGCATTATGAAATAGCTTTCTCGGCAAGAATTATAGAAAACATAACTGTCCCTGGGAGACAGAGGGGAGGGAACTGTCATTATTTGAGGCTGGATTTCATTAATGTGGCTGACTGATGAATTGCTTTCCTGAACTCCGAACTGCACTGAAGGACTAACGTCTGCTATGCTGAGGATGCAGCTAGTTACTATCAGTTAAACAGACATACTAGCAAGAGGAAGCCAAATAGTGCCAGGACTTTATCCGGTCCCTAAAAAGTGGTATACATAAGGCTCTTTTTTAAAAGCATATTTTGCATATTTAAAGTTTTCCAAATTAAGTGCATCACCCAGGAGAGTGTAACATCTAGTTACTTGATTTGCCAATTTGAAAAAATTACGGAATTTGTGAAAACAGTTATTCACATAGAACTTTATGTGTAAAACTTCAGGTAGCCCAAAAAAATATTTTTGAAAATTTGGCTCCATTAAAAATGAAACATTTTAGTTTTATTAAAAGCACAGATTAATTCCCACATCTTATCCTAGTGGCTAATCATTTCTCTAAATGACTGGGAAAGAAACTACGGGACCATAATGACAGTATGTGTGAGAAAGAGAGAGGAAAAAAAAGAAAAAAAAAAAGAATAAAAGGGCATGGACTAGCATCAGCAATATACTGTGTGATGGACCTAGTTTTACTTAACAGTCTCATATAAATGAAATGAAAAAAACAAAGGAAGCAAATGGAATAAATAGAGAAAAACCAACTGGATGTTCTGATTTCTCATTATAGTCCAAGCTCTTTCTTTAGATCTTGTCTAAAATCATAACTAACAAAGTGTTATCATTATTGAAATCACTTCCAGTTTATAAACAAATACAAGTAAAATTAAAATAAAAATTTGATTAAAAAATACTGTATTGCATGCCTCCTATGACATACCTGGCCAATACTACTTTAAAACATTTCTTCAAAGAAACAAGTCAGTTGAAATTCAAGATGCACCACATCTCTAACTACATTAAGGCTGAACTAAGAGAATAAACTATGAATCATAAACTATGAATAGATATTCATTTTAAAAATTGAGCTTTTAAGCAAATAAATTTAAAGTAACATAGATGTCACCTAACCCAGATGGAGGAGCTATCATCCACCTGCTAAATTCTGCTGAAAGATACATAATTTTAATGTCCTGTGAAGCTGCTCTGCCCTGAACAAATGCTTTCTCAAAAGGAAAGGAAAAGGGCCTGGTTACAGCTGTATTTATTAATCTTGACCCCTGCCTCATACTCTCAACCAAGCCATCTCTCCAGAAAAGCTGGATCTGCAACTACTGTTCACCTGAAAGTCTCTCAGTGGGAATGCATGCTCAGCCAAGCTCATAAAAGCAACACAGTGCCGTCAGAAGTTTTCCTCCCAGTAAAGTGAGGTCTCTGTTTATTTGTGCTGCCAAGCAGACAGTATCATGGGGTGAGGAGGGCAGAAGGAGCACACAGAGGTTTCTTTACATGTGATATTAACAGGGCAGCTGCTACATTTTTAAGAAAAGAAGTTTTGTGCGTTGATGAATCAGCAGAAGATGACAATGACCTCGATAGTGGAAATGGTCTCTGATTGTGGGTGTGCAACCTACGCACAAACACCAGTATCATTTATAGCATGTAGACATCAGAAGACTGGACAAATTTGGAGGCTCCTCTTTCTAAATTAGACATCATTAGCAGATGTCCCTTTCTTTGAAGGACTGGTCTAGAAGATACTCTACCAATGATCTACTTGGCCTCTACAGATCTACAGACTCTTCCTTTCAGTGAGGTCACCTGAAGGATGGGACAGTCCCTCCACAGGAATTGCACACTACGGACTAGTATCGAGATCTAGTTTTACTGTTATATGCTCTTGTGAGAATTGAGTTTTAAAACTATTGAATTCTAAAACATCACAGCACCAGAAACAATTGTGGGAACAGAACTGTGCCTAAAACGTGTGGCTTTTTGAACTGGATCAGGAATCTGTGACCTAAAGTGCTTCCTAACATAGTGGTCTAAGGTTACAAGTAGGGAATGTCAAACACGTCAGGAATCACCACATTGCTCTCAAGCATAATCTGTGAGGGGCACATACGATGGGTAACAGTGCGGCGGGTCTTCTCAGAAAGTGATCCTTGAGTAAAGGGGCCTTGGCCTGCTGAAATGCACAAAAAGGTGCTTAATGATATCAGCAGGGTAAAGGTGCCATTTCCATTTCATCAGCAGGTAGGGAGAACTTTTTTGCCAAGCTAATATATGAAAAAGAACTTCTTAATTAAACAAAAGGACATAGAAAAAGATGTGAAAGCCACATGTAAAAAGATTCTTATGCAGTTAATTCACAGGAGATGCAAAGATTAAATTTTATTAAAAAAAGGTGACTTAAGGCATTTTAAACTAACACTTCTGTGATTATTGCTACCATTTCAACTTCTTGCATTATTCTAATTAAAATATTGCAATACCTGATAGTGCCCAAGAGACGCAAACTGAAATAGACTAGACAGTGTCAGGAAGCAACATGAAACATGTTTTTCTTTCACCACTTCTGAGCCAGCTCCACTTGGATGCAGTTTAAAAAAAATAATTAAAAAAACCCTAGCACTAAATTTAGGACTGAAATTATAAGGGACCCAAAATAACCGTTTGGAAGCTAGGAATCTCAGAGGTCTAAATAATAATGAATAGAACATGTCTTTTAAAGTGTGTTGGAGCTGGTTCTCAGCTGGATTACTCCAGTTTTCCGCTGATACAATTCCTGTGAAATCAAGTCAACGAAGTTTCACCTGCCTAAAAGGGAAGCAACTAAGTGGTAAATCAGAAGCAGGGGTTTTAACCTCAGTGTGTCTTCTTAACACTTCAAGTGTAAGAGTAAATCATGAGGCTTGAAGCCAAATAAAAGGTTATCAATCATTCAGTGCTGAGGCATGCAAACAACATTACGGGGCTGGTGTTTATTGGTGCTCTTAAAACATGTTTAAAATTAGAAACATAGGCCAAAATATAGTCTCATACCATGGAACTGCTCCAGATTTACAATAGTGGCGTGTACATATTCACTCCAGGTTTACATCAAGATCATTTAAAGACTAATCCAAAAGTCACTGAAATCAATGGAAAAAACTTCCAGTGGATTCAAGAGGCCTTGGATCAAATCCTACCAGAAGTATTTGGCTTAGTGACATTGCAAGGTTTCATACTCATTTTTTTTCCTTAATGGCCCTTGTAGAGCAAATTTGTTCAGTCAGGAAATCAAGCACGGTACCATGCCAGTCACAAAAGCTCAACCTCTTTTCTCTAAACAAGTCCATATTCTGTTCCATTACTCTGCCCCAAGAATATCTGGCATGAAGGAAGGTGATCATTCTGGTTATTCATGACTCACAGTAGAAAGCAGCTTTTCTTTTATTCTCTTAGAGTGAGTTATAACAATGTGTAAATCTTGATTTTTTTTTTTTTTACTGAACAAGACAGATTTCACTGTGAGAAATGCACCAGTATTGACACATTTAGCATCCATTAAGGCATTACTTTTATGAAATTATTTTATAGCTCATAATCATGATACAAAAGGCATAGAGAAACCTTTAGAAATCAAACATAAAAACATAAGTAAACAAATAAGGTGTGCTACCTAAGATGCTAGGAACAGAATTCCACCATCACTTCTGCACAACTGCCAAAAAAGAGCTGAATAGACATTGCACATAAATAACTGGAGGCAAAATTTGGCTACAAAAATCAGTAAAAGGATATAATTTCAAAATATAAGATCTAGCATATAAAAGATCAGTGGACACTATGTGCAGGTGTCCTGCTTCTGCTGGTAACCAGTTCTACTGGATGCTTCAGAGGAAGACATATTATCACCCTGGTTTGAGCCCAAACCATGACAATTATACAGCTATTGAACAAGGACAATTAGAGAAAATTTTCCTCAAATATCTTGTTGGTTTGTGTCTGATGTCTAAGGTGTTACAGCTTTATGTACCTCTATTTATCTGCTCTTAGATAAGAGTATCTTACATAAACAACTACCCTTTCTTTAATTCTTCTACTAGACTAATAACCCCAGTGTTATTTCATAGATTAGTTAGAAATCAATTTGAAACTACACAACAAAACTTTACCTAGTTTTCAAATAGTTGCTTTTCTGAATCATCAAATAATTATCTTGTTCTTCTGTTCTGAAGGGATAAATAGGGCCCCAGTTCCCTCTTGTCCACAAGATAATACTCACTTACAGGCTGCACTCAAGATTCCTCCTGAAGAACCAAATTATTTCACCTCTACTTGGCCCAAACGGCACACAGGTCTCCAAAAATGCTAACTGCAGTTAAAAGTATAGTTTTGGAAAAAGGTGCTTTCAATTGTTACAGTTTCAGACTGTCTAGCCCTGCCAAGACACAAGCATGAGTGTGTGCATGTGCTGAAAGCTAGCTTTACATTAACATTCCTCAAAATTTCCAAAATAGGGGTCATAGCTGAACTACCTTTGTGCTCCAACAGTCTACTATAGTTTAAAGCCATCTTAATTGTACAGGAATTCCAAAAAGGCCCACAGCCATTTTTGTGCCTTCTTTCCAGGACCAGTCAATGAGCAGAGACCAAAGGATCAGGGCCACACCTTGGGATAGGCTTCACAGCTGGCATGTAAATAATTTTAAACCATCAATCTCATTACTCCATCTCTGAATTTTCATTGCAGAATCCAATTTAATTGCCTTCAGTGCTCATTATTGTAGAAATAAAAACTGGAAATGCTTACGGTGCTTTCAAATCTATTCTTCTGCTAGAGCAGGGTTCTTTCTTAATACACAAACTCTTTTTCTTTCAGAAGTCCTATTTTAAATCAGACATGCACTTGGGCTAACATTCCTCTCCTGTGGGGAATTCTCCCTAAAGAAACACACCTCTGTGGTAGGAAATCTTCCCTGCTTTGCAGGAGAGGTAACTTACTGCTGCCATGGAATTGATGCGGTCAATGTAGTAATCTGGCCAGCTGGTAGCAAGCTTATTAGGATCTTCTTGTTCCTGAAACAGAAAGTTAAACAAGCTTAGACAAGGAGCCTTTACAGGATGAAATACCACTGTAGAACCACCTGGGATTCTTCACTGCGCTGTTCTTTATGTATAATGCACATGGATGTGCTTTATAGCATTTATTACAAACATTTCTGAAAGTGTAACGTTAGCACTATCACCATGGTGTGTCAGATAAAAAGAATCCCCTTCAGCTAAGGTCATTGAACACAGAATAATAAAGTTTGATCAAGACACAGTTATCTTTGGCATCTAAGCAGCAAATCTCAGTCCCTTAAACATACTATGTTTCCAAGTAGAAGGACAGCCCATTTACAGATAACAGGTTTACATTTTGTAGCTTCATATTGTCAGATCTTATAAATTATTTTGCCTCTCTACTGCTAGAGCAATGTTGGGATTCACCAACAAAGGCATTTAACATCTGCTAGGAAAAAAAAAAAAAGTCAAGTCAAGGAACCTAAAAAGAAGCCAAAAGACTGCCTCATTTTGATGTGATAAATCAAAAATTGGTTTAGACTAGGTGTTAGGAAACACTTCTTTATTGAGAGGGTGGTCAAACACAAGAACAGGCTTCCTAGAGAGGTGGACGATGCCTCAACCCTGTCAGTGTTTAAGAGGCATTTGAACAATGCCCTTAATAACATGCTTTAACTTTTGGTCAGCCCAGAAATGGTCAGGCAGACGGACTAAATGATCATTGTAGGTCCCTTCCAACTGGAATATAATATTCTATTCTATTCTATTCTAAAAAAGTTAAGCACAACCTCAGAACATCCAAACGAACAGAAGAGCGTCCCCTCAATTACAGTAGGAGCAGTATTAATCCTTCTATAATCCCAAATAATTCACTTCACCAGACTAAGCTCAACCAAGTTTAACTTCTAAAGGAAGATCCAACCCTACTCAGAATCAATTCTTTCTTGTTCCTTGGCTGCTCAGTGGAAATGAGATTTCATTGTAATGTGTCTATTTCTGTATAGGTGTAACAGTCACCGGCAAAATGAGGATTCGTTTCTAGGATTCTAATCTCCCATTATAAACTACAAATAACTCATATTAAGACTCATAGTATATCATAAGAAACTGAACCACTTGACTCATCTTAAGGATGTTCAAAGGTGGATGAAGACTGTGTGTATCTCACCAGTTGTCTATGTATGAATGCTTACTCATCCTAGAAAAGATACTCTGGAAGATATACAGAACAATATTAAACGTGTAGGTCTATCAGAATACCTCAGCTATTCCAGAATTTAGAAATCAGAGATGAGAAATATCTCTACATGCTCCCTGCTGAGCCACATTCAGAAAACACCTTGCTACCTGACAAGTTCCTGCCAGGCTACATACCAACACATGGCAACAATTCTGCACAAATCAAAATCTTCATATTTAGCATTAAAAACAAAATCACAACTGAGACTTGGATCTTTCCTTCCCCTCTCTTCGTTCCACTGGTCTTTCAACATGTAAACTAAATAATCATGATACTGACAAATCAGCTTTGTTCCCATCTAGCAAAGGACTGCAGTACAGACACATCCTAGACAGATCACAACTCTTTATTCAGCCCTTGCATCCAACTGAAAAATTAGGAAGAGCACAAGATTTAAACAAAGCATCATGTAGTAGACTACCACTGTATGAAAAGTACGAGATGCTGGCGAAGTGGCAAGAGATACCAATTACATCCACAGTTGCTATGCACCCACCACCTCATGATAATAAATGTAACAATTAAGAACAAGGTGACCTTTCTCAAATTAAGTGGCAAGTTCTGCTGATTTTCCTTTCTGGCCACAATCAGCAGGAATGTGATGGACCCAAATCCATGTCAAATGGCACATTACAGAAATATGCAACTCCCTACCAATAGCCAGTTGGAATTGTCACACCACATGTCATCAGTAGACTGCTTTTTGCTGCCCCTTTTCTGCGAATGTGGCATTCATAACCTTGACAAGAGTTTCACACTTGGCAAACCTTAACCTCCTGTGAAAAAGTCAATACATGACCTTGATGATGGAAAAATAAATTAAAACATACCATAGATAAATACAGCATTATTTTTATAAGATAACCTTATCATCCCCAAAGAGAATAATAGAGATGGGGAGCTAATCCAGAGGTAATGAAGTAAGGTCATTCTGCAAGGAACCAGGTTGAGCCACCAATCCAAAGTGCAAGGTGTGCTCATATGTCCTTCTGACATTTTTCTCTGCGTAAAATTATAGAAGCCCAAGTGACAGCTATAATTGTTTGCAGAGTACAGGTGACAAGAACATTGTTAGAACAGTGCATACCTATGTTCCCTATACTTCTGCCTCCATTCTGAACTCCAAGTAAAGAAACAAACACACGTAAATTAAGAACTGCCTGGATCCAGCTTTATATCCCCAAATAAGTTACAATATTTTTTCTCCTTAAAATTCTTAAGGAAAAAAAATAAATTATAAATGCTGGAATGCCGCAACCAACCTTTCTAGATGTCTAGTTTAGACATGCAGGCCGAAGAGCATCAGGATAGATAAACTAAAAAAATCAGAATTCTGAATAATTTCCTATCTGAACACAAACCATTACAAATTTCAATCAGAACCAAGGATAAGAAGACTCTGATGCCCTAAAGTATATCTGTATAGGAGGTTAGCTTGGCAAATGAGATAAGGTCCTCGGTATATGCTGCTTTTGACCATTCTCCATCCACTACAAATTGGTCTGAACTCCGAGTCTGTACATCTTATGTTTTGGTTTTGTTTTTAATTAGAACTGGGAGAAAACTGTTTTCAGTGGAACACAGCAAGTGTAAGCTTTTCTCCTGACTGAAGCTGTACTTTGCTGAGGTTAAAAAAGTTCTAGCAGATACTCCACTATGCAATCCCCACTTTCTGAAGTTGTTTTGGCCCAGAAGCATATTAAGCAGAAAAGTCCATCTAATTTCAGTGGTCCTCCACACTCCCTGTTCAGACCAGACTGTTGTGGCTGTCAACGTGTGTTTTACTTCAGTAAAATAAATGTGATTATGTGCTTAAAACCTGGCACTCTATTTCCATTATGAAGCCCCAGAAAGCTACCTATATTTAGTATGAAAATATAGATTTTTATCCAGCCACATGAAATCATTAGGTGGCACAGTGTTATTTATAGAAATCACAGGCAACATTTTTCAAAAGAGAGACAAGTTCACACCTGTAGCATCAGAGACATTGGGGAAAAAAAAACCAAAACCATTTCATTGCCTAAATTAGAATCATAGAATGGTTCAGGTTAGAAGGGACCTTAAAGATCATCTAGTTCTAACCCACCTGCCATGGGCAGGGACACCTCCCACTAGACCAGGCTGCTCAAAGCCCCATCCAACCTGGCCTTGGTCACTTCCAGGGATGGGGCATCCACAGCTTCCCTGGGCAACCTGTTCCAGTGCCGCACCACCCTCACAGTAAAGAATTTCTTCCTAATATCTAATTTAAATCTCCCCTCTTTCAGTTTAAAACTGTTACCCCTCATCCTATCACTACACTCCCTGACAAAGAGTCCCTCCCCATCTTCTCTGTAGGCCCCCTTCAGGTACTAGAAGGCTGCTATAAGGTCTCCCTGGAGCCTTCTCTTCTCCAGGCTGAGTTCTGCCCATGGTAAGAAATTGCTGTACCCTGTTTCCTCTCAGAGAGGGGAAGATATGTCAAAAATAGAAAGCAATTCAGGGTGAGGGTGGCGGGGGGGGGAGAGGGCAACAGCAGGGTGCTAAGGTTTTTTTGTATGCTTTGATTTTAGTGTCTCCAGGGGTTTGACCCTCAAATAAAACCTCAGAGAAAACCACAAGGCAACTTGATGATAATAGCAAAACGCTTCCTTTGCTCCAGGAGACACAGAGCAGGGGGGGGAAAAAAAAAAAAAAAAAAAAAAGAGAAAAAAAAAAGCCAAACCCAAAAATGAGGCCTTAATATACAAAGCCACATAGGTATCAAAAGCTGGAAACAATAACCCATCTGTATAAGGGAAAACATTAGCTGAAGGAATCTATTAAAGCAAAGCCTTCTTTTAGCTCCTTGAATAGTGTAAATATTACATTAAAAAACAGACGTCAGCTTGTGGACTTTATAAGGGGCCATATCATTCTTCACTGGAGTAACAACTATGTAACTGCTGTGAAAACAGGATCTTGATACTATACAAGCCTACAATATAGCCAAGGTATTATATAGGCTTTGACACTAATTTGGACAGGCTCCATGCCTTGGTGGGAAGTGGAACTTATGACTTCATCCCAAATAGGACTTAATGGAGTTCTGCAAATATTTGGACCATCTGAACCAATCAAAATGAAACAAAATAAAATACAAGCACTGTGCGCAGAGCTCAGCTGATCCTTAGAGCCTTTTTGTGAATCCTGGAAGACCTGATCCATTGGGCAAGCTGTTCTCTAGAGAGCAGAGACCTTCCGTGGATACCATGCCAGTGGGACACGCATTTGCAATACAAGGACTGCCATAATAGGCATAATCAAGATTTATAGACCAGTGCCTTTGTTGAAAAACCTTCTACAAAGACGTACCAAACACTAGTGTTACAGAAATCACGTGGAAATGCCAGTTATTCATGGCTGAGTGGATCATGAAAATGAAAGACACTGTTTATATGGTGGGTGATTCTTTCAAGATGGTTTCAGTTTTGAAAGAAACAGCACAGGGAAAGCCTGAACAGTAACTGCCTGCATCGAAGCTCTTTTGTGGCGAGCACTGGGTTTCAGTTTCCAGTGATGACACATTGGTATTTAACTCTGTACCAAACGGACCCCAGACAATGTTGAGCAGTTCTCTAGAGTGTGTCCTGAAAATCCAAGCATGTCAAAGCATTAACAAATACATCCGCAAAATAAGCAACTTTACAAGGGTTCTGTCCTGCAGATGGAGACCGGGAGACATATATGGTGACGTGACAATAAAAACTCATCCAGGAAATCATTGACAGAGTTAGAATGACTTCCTTCTCAAACCCGTCTCTTCAGAACTGCACGCAGCTGATCTGACTGCTTTGCACTGCTCAGAACAGAAAGGGAACAAGCCACGTACCCGACTGTTGCAAAATGTGGGTTTAAAATCTTTCTTGGGCAAGGGACCGTGGTGCCATTCATTGAGCTCCTCTCTATATCAATAAAAACAGCGTGCAAACATAGATGAAGAATATGAAATGAGGCTACTGTAATGTAAATTCCTGTTCCAGCTTGTTCACTGTATAGTGTTCGGACACCGCATGGCTCAGGCTTATACTTGCGTCACAAAGAATTGCATTTTCTTGCAAAAGCGACATTAAGGTTAGTGTGGTTCCTCTTCTCAAAAGCCTGCACGCATCATTCTAGTACCTCACAGAGGTGAAAGACAGCTTATTTTACCTGGTATGAAGGGTCAGCATCATCACATACTGTTCAGAAAATATAAATCTTGGAGTTGAAGTCATTACAAGAAACTAATACCTTTTAAGAAAAAGTTAAATATGTTATTTGTTATACTGAGTAAGTCCCTGTAGCTATTTTTTTTGTATTTCCCATTAAACGGCAATGGGAATTGGGATCCTGATTACAAATAACTGGGGACTTTTCAGTGATTTATTTTTTTTTAATGCCAGTTCACCGAAACTTTAACTTTTAACATGACTTAGATTAATTGAGATGAAAGCTTTGCTGGTTAAAGATTCCCTGCTTCTGGATGAAGCCCTCCCGCACTCTTCAGAAGAGCAGCTTAGCTGGTAAAACATTCGTGTGAGATGTGCAGGATTCAGACTCGTGTCTGTGTGCTGTTTCAAAGTGAGGTGCACGACCCTTGCTCTGCACACAAATATTCTGGCCGCTATAAAGAAGGTGGGGTTTTTGTTTGCTTGGAGCATGGAAGATGGTTGGCACTCGTGCTGTATTTCCCACAAGTGCTACTCTTCTCCCTTCAGATACTTTTAAAAAAGACTCAGCTTATCACAACGTCTGCTCTTAATGCTGAATACAATACAATCTTGTAACACCTTACACTCTACACTGTCAAAGGTCCTTAAAGAAATTCACATATTAGGTTTTCCAGTCTCTCTTTCAGTGAGATCAGCAGAAACAGAGAAAATGGGATGCAGACAATTACACAGTTCCCAGTTACGCAGGAAATCTGTAGCACAGCCAAGAATCAATCCACACTGAAGTTGTACTGCACTCTCATCCAAATCACTGTTCCCCCCATTCTCCATGACCGACTTACTGACTTTTCTTCACTTCAAGGAGAAATTCAGCTTTCAAAGAAACATTTACCTGTTCATTAACACACTGTCCATCCTATTGGCTACGTCTCAGTTCAGAGCAGCCAAAGCTGCATAAATAAAAAGCCCTTTCATTAAAAGACACAAAACGTGTTTGATCTGCTGTGGGATGAAATACTAATTCAGAATTGCAGCTAAAATACATCTAAGCTTTTCAGACAGTTTACGCCTCCAAAAAGCCAACCATGTCCCAAGAGATGCTAATTTTGAAACAGGACAGACCATAGGACTCAGCCATTCACTAGACAGATGTGGTCACTACTCCATTTCTCAGACTCCATAACTAGCATTTACACAAATATTCTCAGGGTTTGGGGGAGGGAGCTATATTCAAGCCTTTTAAGCACAATTTATCCAGAGTGAGAAAAACAAACATTACTTCTCTCCCTGGAATTAAGCTATTGATGTGCGGATAATAATCCTTCTGCAACAAAAGCAGTCTACTGTATAACTTATTGAAAGGGAATATTCATTAATTACCAGCTGGAGCATACAACCGAGGAGTTCTAGTTGCCTCTAATAAAGGTCAGGTATAGCCATACATGCTTCCAGTTCACTGGATAATGACACGGGAACATTTTACCTAACAGACCACAGGGTTTTTTTCTTTCTTCCTTTTTTTAATTTTTTTTGCTCATTTAGCCTGATCTCTGTCCCGCTGCCACTAACTTGATAGACCTAATAATGACCTCCGATGCTGGTTACTAACCAGCCTTTCAAAGGAAGAATCAAAGGCTTCATATTATTATTTATATCACAAAATTTCTTATACTGCCAAACTGTGGAACTCACTGCCACAAAACGTAATAAAGTCTAAAAGCATCAAGTGAAAAAGGGATACATTTATGAAGGATGAGGACTCCTTCTTAGAAATCTTTTCAAAATACTAAGAGAAGCTTCAACGCTGCTGAAATTCATCAGCCTTTAGAAACTGAAATGGGACTACCAGTCATTTCTGAAAGATGGTTTGCCCTACCACAGGCTGAAAAACTTTCGAATAAAGTTAAATACATGCTTTGTTTTGAACTGCTTATTCCATCCATCACTTTTTTGGCTTCCCAAGCACCCATAGATATAGCAACTCTAGAAGCTGCACATTGTATACACACGATACATTATTTCCAACCTAATCCAACACTCAAAACCACTTCAAATTAATTATTTCTAATTGGTATCAGTCTAATGGAGATGAAGGCCATGCTTTTATTTCTTATCTTCCAGAAAATATGCCAGATCCATTGCATTTACACACATAGATACATAGTTTCTCACTGAAAGTGGACTGGAATGCCATACCTGGCAGGCAGAAAGGCTGTTGGTACAGTGCTATGAGCTGAGATAAGAATTATTTTTTTTCTGAAACCTCAGAAGTCTCAACCACTGATTTTAATGAAATGTACATTTGTAGTGTTTAAGATTAAGTTTTAAAGTAACCACGTCTGGCAGAAGACTTACTATAGATTACTGATGGAGAGAATCCCATTTTAAGGAACTTTAAATTGTAGCAAGGTTGCACAGTATACTTTTGGTTTTAAGAACCTTTCTTCTCTTTCCTCTTCTGTTGGCTTCTTATCATTCTCCTCAATACAGACAGGCATATACTTGCTGCCAGCACTGACTGCATCAGCCTCCTCTTGTCATTTACAGATCGTACAAACACGCTTGTCCCTCTTCAAACATATTTAGCCCTCCTGTAGGATGGGGATTCCACCATCACCAGGCATTAATTTATGGATATAGTGCAGTGACCAAGAGGACAACTTGCCCTATACTTACAGAACTACTAAAATGTACAGCTGAAGTCACACTGAATTATCCGTCACCTTCAGCCCTCAGGACAACGCTTACTTGCCAAATTTAAGTCTACTGGTATTATGCATGGTTCCTCCCCTGAATGTTTTACCGTTGTCATGGAAGTCGGTCTCCTGTTGGATATGTTCTTTTGACTCCGTTACTCCCTAAAGATCATTCTGCCCTATTAGCTAAAGTCCATACTCATGTTTAAAACTTCTTATATGCTCTACTTTTCACAAGCCCCAAGTCAATCAACTGATATTTTGCAGTTGATAAGCATATTATCTAAATAATAAGCTGTCAAATAAGGCAATTCATGAATTCCCTGCACTTAACAATGAAGAAGTTCTCAGGAGCCTCCCTTCCCTCAGCCCATTCTGTATACTTCTTTTGGAGGTGAAGGGATATGTCCACTGTGGAGGATCCTACCGGTCAGGAGGTCAGTTCATGACCATTCTACTCAGCAGCTCTTCAGGAGAAGACAAAACATTTCTCATAGTCACAGTGTGCCCTCCAGCTGTGTAGCTGTGGACTTGGATTATACTCCTGAACCACAGCTCTGTTCCCACAAACCTGTGGCAAGTTTGAGGTTAGGGTCAAGGTTCTGCAGTAATTCCTGTGGCAGGTGAAGCCAACAATCTGTCACTATCCCAACAAATCCTAAACAACAGCGGGACATACTCTATTGTTTCATTAACATCCAAGCTCCGCATTGTCCCTACTACTTTTTACTCTGCATTACGTAAAAGTATTGTGTGTACATTTCCATTCTAACAGTAACGCTGTTTAGCTTACAGTCAACATGCTGTGGATACACAAATGGACTTTTTCCTCACCCATCCAGTTTACCTTGTTCCCCTTCTAACAGCAACGTTTTCAGCTGTATCCCTGCCCCACTAGTATTTATGTCATTTGGACCGTCTCCTTCCACACTTCCTTTCCTCCTCCTCCTGGCATTCTTTACGCAATCTGAAAAGCCACAGAAGAGCCCAGCCTGCGTAACTGAGCCTCCTGTCTGCCACATGCCTGCACTGAAAGTTTATCTTTTTGTCCTACTCTGTTTATCTCTGACAAGCAACCACTTACAGTATTTTCTAAATAAAATGAAGTCACCTACCATTCCTAATGTTGATTATGTAATCACTCTGTGTGTTGCTTGATGATGGGAAATAAATGTCACTAACCGTGCTCAAAGACACATGGAATTACCTACGACACACCTACATAGAGCCAGCACAGCTACCCACGACAAGTTCTTCTGGGCGCACACACAGAATTTATTAATGCCAGACTCTAAAAGGTTTCTCTTCACTGTCCTCAACGTGTCCACTCGCTGTTTTTCTAGTGACACTGCTGTTTGCTCCAGCTCACTTCTGCTCTGGGCCCTTTACTCATAGTGATGACAGCTGGATGGTCAAAGCAGCCACGTATGTTCTATTTGTCTCCCTCATTTAACCCTAGTCATATTAAAAAAAAAACAACAGTAAAGTTAGGAGCTGTTGGACAAGTGAACAAAGGGAATAAATACAGACTGAGAGGCCCGTGGCTTTTAAGTTGCTAACACAATATTGAGTGTATCATTCAGTTGCTTTGTCTGTCTCCCCCTTTTCCATAAGCTCAGGTTAAACTGTTTCCTTTCTCCCAGCTGTCATGTCTCTCGCCTATTACATCTGCAAAATGTTTGAGATGCCAAGTGCCTTTCAACAGATGACTGAATATTATGGAAGACAATGTGATTTTCACCTCAATTCAGATGCGCAGCTGAAACTGTCACATCTGACTGTAATGGAAACTAAACAATTCTCCAGAACAGTAGAAAGAAATTTCTTTCTTTTTCTTCATGGTTATCACTAGATCCTGGCAATAATTCGTTACTGTGCCTGTTTCTAAACTTTTCACTGAAAAGAATTCAGCAACTCTTCCCGCTCGGTATTCACTGGCTTTTGAAAGGCTGGTGAGCATTCAGTGACATTCAGAATACAGAGAAAAGTGAGCCCTGGTTTGTGCTAAATCTGCTTTGCATGTATCAGGGAAATATGCTGGTCGTTTACATATTCTTTGCTCTTGCTTATCCACCTAAGACTAATCTGAACGGTGAGAACCGCATTGTACGCAGTATATATTATTATTATTGCATACCATCAGCAGGACTGACTCATACTTGGATCGTGAAGACCCAGAACTTTTACAAGAGGACAGACAAGGACACAGCATAATGGCAGCCACTAAATCACACAATCAGCATTTACACATACTTCCCATGCAGCAGAAGTGGATTGCTCACCATTATTTTTGTTCTTAAGTACAGTAAATTACACCATTTTAGTAGGATGACAGCTGGATAAATGTTTTCTCCTTTTTTTTTTTTTCTTTTTTTTTTTCCCATGGTAAGGTCAAATCTGCTCCCACTGAGCTCTCCCAAACTCCCACAGAATGCAAGCCAAATGCGAAACACAGGATCAGGCATGATGATGACAATTTTCCAACTATCACTGTATAACCTCAGGACTATTTGGGGCCTGATTTTTGAGAAGTGTTGAGTGCTAACTTCAACTGGAGCACTAGTTGCATACCTGAAAAATGCAGAATTACAAGATGGACACCCAAATTCTACATAATCAGAATATCTATAGCAAATATCATGGCAAGTTTATGGCGTTTATGTCTTCAGCAGTCTGAACGAAAGAGCTGGGAAGGCATTTGCTAAGCAACAGCTAGCCTTTCTTGTTGGGAGAGAGAACGAGGGAGAGGGAGGAAGAAACTAAAAATATTCCATGCTGTTCCCATGGGGGGGTGGGGAAGAGAAGACTTTTCGGTTATACATAAATAAATATATAATTTCAAGGCTCTGACCCAAAATAACCTCTTACACCAAGATAAATAAATGAGCCTGTAACTGTTAGCATTGCAGCATGGAAAACATAAACCAAGTAAAATGAACAATTTGGAAAAACTTCTTATCTCCTCTTATGTCTGCTACAATGTGGTCTTTCAGGTATCATGATTCCAAGCTATAACAACGGTGTAGTAGCTGAATTGTGCAAGCATTTTTGCCTCCTTGACACCAAATTCATCGTTTAAACCACTACAACAATGCCTCCAAGAAAATAAATGTATTTTTAAGAGGAGTCTCTCACATCATTAAGCCTACTATATTGTTTCTCAAAGTAACGACTTTGGGGCACCTGCTATAGAAAGGAAAATATCAAGGAAAAAAACCATGAAGTCACAATTACAGGAAGTTAATGATAAACCATACAAAATGGCCAATAGTTTTTCTCAGCTATGCTGACCTACAGAAGGAATAATGGAGTCAACATCAACAAGTTTATACTTATGTGAGATGACAAAAAAGCCTAAATTCATTATTTGGAACTATAAAAGAATGAGATGGTGTCATACAAATCTCAAGTTTCATTCTTCCAGCAAGAACACATTCTCTGTGTTAAATGACGTAGAAGGAAATGTATATCGTTTTAGGCTTCCTTTTACACTGTATTAACCATGTTGCCCAAATTTGGGAACTGTTACTTCAGCCTACCACACACATTAACAGGTGCCATTAACCAAACAGCTCTTTCACACTTAAAAGATCCAAGAACACCACTAATCAGGAAATCTGTGCATTTGCTGCGTTAGTGACACTCTTGCTGCATTTTGTTGTTTCCCTTTATGTCCTGTGCTTGTCATAGGTCGGAATTTCTGAATTTACTGCTCTAGAGCCTTCTTGCATTTCTAATAATGTAATTTCTGAAGCCATGTGCCTGTCTTCCATACCTAGACTAAAGATTCTGGAATGACCCAATGTCAGCATCAAGCTAACAAATCATCCCAAACATCTGAGCATGAAGTCATTCTGCTAACAGAAAAAGGAACAGATGCTGGTGGGAAAAAAGCAAGTTAACTCCACAATTGCTGGCATTTTCCAAACATCCAGTTGAAGGAATGCCGCGGTTTGCAAAGGGCAACATCCTCCCACTGTGACTTACCAGTGTTATGAGATTTCCACTGAGCCATAGGCTAACTGAAAGCAAGACTATTTTCAGGGAATTCATTTGAGAAATTCCACATTTCAGACTGTTTCACCAGCAGTCTCCTGAGCTAAGGAAGTCATGCAGTCACTCAGACCAAAAGCAACCATGGATTCCAGGCACTGAGAGGGAACCAAATAACACCTTCTGCTACAGCCTATTTCAAGGAGTTGGTGTCATAGCAATAATACAGGAGACAGTAGGTTGCAAAGAGCCTTACTGTTGTCCCTTTTCTTTACAGGGCCACACGTCTGCTTTCCTAGTTTGATTTATGGTGGGTCAGTTTAGAGAATCACAAAACAATTTAGGATGGAAGGAGCCTCAGGCAGAAGGGACCTGCTCAAAGGAGAGCTAATTTCAAAGTTAGGCCAGGTCGTTGAGGTCATTGTCAAGGTTTGAGTACTGAGTTAAATTAAAATGTTGACTGAAGAGCCGAACTCCTGCCACAAACTTCTAAAGCATTAGTAGGAAAAGAAACAATTTTCTGATGCACCGAAGACTTCAGATAAAGTCTAATTCTTCAGCTTCAATGTGTCTTTGGGTGGGCTTTGCCCTGTGGTCATCAGATATTCTCTTCATTTAGCCAGCAATACAAGTCTCACACAGCTTCTTCAGCCTCCTACTGTCTACCAATTGCTTTTGCTTTTAGGCTATTGCATGCACGATGAGGGTTACTGTGCATTTTTCAGACTTCCCAGGGGAAGAGACAGTAGAAGCACTCACCCACACACCCAGCCATACGGCCCCTAAACACTTCATGCAAAGCTGGGAGAAAAAAGTCTCATGAAGTCACATCCAAGCCTCATCAAACTGGGACTCCTTACAAATGGCTTCTTAGAATACTGCAGCAAATCATCTTGTGTGTTCATGTCTGCTGCTCCCAGATACAGCATGTGGAATAACAACTCTAAAGAAGGGAACTTAAAGGAACACATTAAATGCTCCTTATAGCTATAAATCCATAACAAAACAGTTTAATATTCCAAATCAATAACAGACTCTTAAGAGTATTTCAAAGAGGAAAAAGTACTGCAAGAAGATAGAATTGAAAACAATACAACTTCAAACCACCCACTTCATTTATTATGAGACAACCACGTGCTTGGCACTCTTCATACAGAAAGGATGAACCCCAAAGGGCTTTCATAGCTCAGATCAGACAATACAAAACCAAAAACCCACACTCAGACAACACAATGGTGTGATCTTCATCTGGTGTATTGTATCACTAAATAAGACCAGATGAAGATCCATTTTCTCTCTTCTTTAGGGAATATCTATCTTCCTCTGAATATCTCCATGTATATCTCCTACTTTAAAGTAGGAACCTGAAGATACGAACACTTTCCTACATCATGAATTGCAGAACTCCTATCTAAATACAACAGATGTAACGCAGCCTCCTGCTCTTAGAGCCTCCATATGAAGCCTCAAATGCAAAGAAAAGACCTCAGGGTTTTGGAAGAAAAGCCCTGCCAGTTCACTTTAGCTGAGAATTAACTGCCTTTCCACCCTAACCAAGCTGAAATTACACTTCACAGTGCAAAAAACACAGAACAGAGCCAGCCAAGAACAAACAGTAGATGCAGGAACTTTCACTCACTTCTTCAAGTTTTCCCCAAAATTAAGCAGGACTCCAGGTTTCATATTTGCGTCCATCTTCTGCTTCATCCCTGGTAGGCTAAGGCAATTTTATCAAAAGCTACAAAATCAGCTTAGATTCCTCCAGCAGATTTCATAATTTTAATACACACACACACATATATATATGAATTTATATTAATTCATATATATATGAATTAATTTTTATATTTATAGTTTTAACAGGAGGATGAATCCAAGGTATAGGGTAAATTGCACCCTCTAGAAACTGGAAGTGTAGCTGGGTTTCAAGCAGGGTTTATAGCAGTAATACAGCCAGGTTTTGGATCGGAAATTTTGCTTACAGCTCTGTGAGTCTGAAGGCAGGCGTGGGCACGGGGGTGGAGGACAGAAGTATCTTACTCTATATCCAGCTGCACAATATCAAGGTATACTTTTTATGGTGAGATTTTGCTGACAATGCAAACCTCAAGGGCAAAGCTCAAAGAGAAACTCTCAAACAAAGAAAAAAAAACCAGAACCTGACATGTAGACATTATCTTCATTAATGTTAGACAGCCAGCATGGGACCAAAGTGGGAGTTTGTGAAACTGAGCTGCAAATGGTATAAAAAGACTGCAGTAAAACTACTAAAAGTTGACGTCTGACTAAGGCTAGATTCCCCAGGGCATTCTGAAGCATAATGCAGCCCTCACGTTAGGAAAGAACACAAGGTGATGCAGCAGTGACTGCTGCTTCTTTGTGGGAGAGATGTAAACCTTCTCTAGAAGGGCACGTGAGGCACACTGCACCTGGTCTGCAGCTTCACTGGTTTCTGCACTGACCTGCACCCTCAGTCCAAAGGACCTGGACTCCTCAGTGATTGTGTAATGCACAAAAGTGCCTTCCACTCCACCCTTTCTGCTCCTTGCAGTGAGCTCTCCCCAGTCTGGAGACTTCACCACAAAATCCATTCCTACAAGAATACCTTAGAAGACAGATAGCTGCAGCAAGGAAAAAGAATGAAGATTTTTAAGCCGGAAAAGGAAAGAGAGAGGAAAAAGGGCGGGAGGGTCTGGAAAGAGAGGAAAAAGGGAGGGGGGAAAAAGAGAAGACGGGAGGAGAAGAGAGAGAAAAGGGGGGAAAAGAGGGAAAAGAGCAGGGGGGGAAAGGGGGGGGGGGGGGGGGGGGACGAAAAAGAGGAGAGGGGGGAAGAGAGGAAAAAGTGTGGGGGGGGGAAAGGAACGCTGTATGCAGCCAAGGCATGTTTATATAGTGCAAGGAAAAGGTGTGAGAGGATGGCATGGCCAGAAGATTGCCACAAAGTTTCCTAACTTAGCTACTCTTTCTTTCAGGTAGAGAGAAACATACTTACATAAACATAATAAAGATATATTCTTTGAAATTATACAACAATTTAGATCAAAAGACTTTTAGAACCAAGGAGTTTCCTGACTCCTGTCCTCATATTCAGTTTAGTAGGTTTTTTTATTCATCAAGTAGGTGAAAAATATAATAGACAAATATTAAAAAAAAATAATTGCAGGGTATGGAATCATAAGCAAATTCTCTTTTCTGCAACTGGCTGTTACAGTGTATGGTTCAGATAAATTTTCTTCAGAGTTTTTAAAGCCTATTTTGCTATTGTGGAGAAGTCTTTCTCTAGATCCGTTTCCCATAATAGAAGAAAAATAATCAATTTAAGGATGTACTGTCTTTTCAGATGCCATAAATGCCTCTTTCTAGAAAGTTGCAGTGTACTCATTATTGCTTCACTACTTGAGTTTGAATAATCTCACTTGAGTACGCAAAGCACAATCAATTTAAAGCAGACATTCTAGGCTACAACTAAAATCAGAAGACTATAAAATAACCCCAAAATACCTAGGAGAGATCAACATAGTTATTAGGATTGAGGTTTTTGTCCATTTCGTTTGTTGGTTTTGAGAGAAGCTGTACAATATAGCTAGTCCAGGTTAACTATAATTTGGAAAGAGATTTGCTATGAATTTTTCCCTCAAAGAAATACAGAAGTAAAACTCCTGACTTGTGTAACTCTGCAAAATGTGTGTGCTTCCTGCTAAAATCTGCTCAACTGAAGGTTTACAAATTAGTCTCTGGAGGCAGGAAAGGCCATAAAAAGAAAACGACTTGCTTTCCAATGGTAATATGTCTACGAATTTGTAGGATGTACAGAAGGCAACAAGCTATTGCCTGCACAATGAGGCCTCGTTCTTAGAAACACAGACTGCATCCAAAGCAATGTGTGCTGAAGCAGTGCAATACCTGCATTTTCTACCCTTTTTAGGATTCAAATATGATCTCATTTACAGGTGAAGTAATTGTCCTGACAACTTTTTCTTTTTATATCATGATTTGATCAGTATTTAATGAGATTATGTACGTTAGTACCTGTTCCTGGAAAAAAACCCCACACTGAGTAACAGCAGTTTTCTAAACCTTGACATCAGAAATTTACAAATAAATACGCCTGAAACCATGGTCTAATGCTTCATCTAATTCCTGCAAAACACATAACTAGTAGGAAATCTAGACATAATTTTACAGGAAGGAGTTAGAAGTACAGAAGTGGGTTATATATGTAAGTCTGAATTTCAGCTGATTGTGAGACATGAAGATTATCCTAAACAAAACCAGAATAAAGTACCTGAACTGGGGGAGGATATCATCATTTGCATTCTGTCTACATATAGCTTTACTTTTAACTCAATATGGTATCAGGGAAGTTCATACTACTGAGAAAGAGGCAATATAAAACATGTAGTGCTGGTGTTTTCAGTAGAGGGTCAGAGAGCCATCAGAAGTGACTGATTAATGATTCTTCTGATGCAAATTAAGACAACTGCATCTCTCATTGTCCACTCTGTACTCATTAATGGCAAGGTAGAGGACAGCTGAGACTGAGAACACATTAACTTTTTCCAATAGAGCAACCTTAATTCCTTGCGAAAAGCTACTCCACAAATGAGAGTGAAGCATTCACTATAGCTGCTATCTGAAGCCACTCCTTTAGATCAAATCATTGGTGATTTGTTTTTAGTACTAATGGTTTCAGATATGAACATAAAATGGCCAAAAATGACCAACGCAAGCATGGCTGTAGAATACTGTGTCACTGCTCCTCTGTAGATATCACCCACAATCATGAAATTTCAATCCAGAACTGAATCTCCTTTGAGTACCAGGGAATGTTGATTGGCAAGCTGTGCCCCTGGCTTGCATGCCCTCTAACTTTAAATGCACACACATATATGTCTTCCCCCATTTCTTCAGAAAGGCTTGGTATAAGAAACAGGTGGAATGAGTTTTTTGATAAAATAGTGATTTTCTGCTACTTTCTGCTATGGGGAACAAGTGCCAGAGAAGATTATAGCCAAAGTCTAACTGCCAAGATAAATGGACAGTGTGCCTACAACAATGACTGACCTTCATTTTGGCAAGTGACATTTGTTTACTTAAGACAGTCCACTAATCTCACCACCTTTGCAGCAAATCAGGAAGCTCTGACCTTCCGTTACTTTTAGACAAGAAAAGTCATCTGAGATTAATGATTATGAACAGTTGCCTCAACTTGGACTTCTTGACCTTCTAGTTCATGGTGTTTTCACTTGCCGCGTTACAAAGCGTGGAGCCCTCGCTTCCCAGAAAACTCAAAGAACCCAACATATGCAAGACAGGGCTCTCTGGGGGCTTGTCCTGGATGGCTGACAGCATTCTGCCAAGTGAGGAATTAGGCCCTATGTGGCTAAAATTAGGTAACAAGTTCTTCAGGGAAAAGACAGCCTTCGTCTAAAGGGAAGCCTACAACAAGCTTCTCTGTCACTGTAAAACAGTGATGATAGGTGGATTACGCAGTAGGCTAAAGAGAGAGAGAGATGTCATCACTGATATCTGGCTGCCTGGGAGGGAAACAATGAATAACATTGGACAGTTAAGGTTTCAAGTAATTGAAAGTATCTACGATGCACTGATTAGACATCTGGCAACAGTATCCTGTTCCAGCTAGCACATCATTTCGGAGAGCTGGAGTTCAGCTAAGGGAGGCTGCACCATAAAAGTATTATAAAGATTTTTCAGTATGCAACGTCTTTAACTCTGGAGGTCTTCAAGATTCTTATATCAAATCCACTGCTTTAACAACAACAAAAAATAAATAGTGTAATGTAGTGAATCCAACCAACATATTAAATACATTAAAGCCCGAATCTTGCTGCCAAGGCAGACTGGTCTGGGAGGTGGAATGTGTGGTTCTCTAAAGATGGCTACAAATAGATCCTCTTCCACCAAAGCTGAAAAAGCCAGCTGAGCTGGCCAGCAAAAATGTAAAGCAGGCATTAATCACAGCAGCCTGCACCTTCCCTCCACTTGCAAGCTCTGTGTACCCGCAGGAAGAAGAATGGAGAGAAGCGCAAAGACAACTGAGCCTAGACTGCTCTTACGCACTTCCTGAATTACTGCTAGCTCAGAGGCGCTGTAACTAATTTGTTGCCATTAACTTCCCTGTATGATGCATTTCAGCCAAAAGCAACACATATGCAAAGCACCCATCTGATTGTTTTGACTGAGTTTTTCCTTAATTACATGGTAAGAAAGCTAAATTTCCCCTTCTCCCCCACCCGCTCCCCAAGGAAAGAAAGGCAGCAAATGCAGCCTCAGGACCATCATCAGGGTTTGAATCTGCCATCTTCAGTACTGAAGTCTAAACCTCTTCCCTCTAAACCTGCTTCTGTTATGCAGGCTTACATATAATGACTGATGCTCTCATAGCATGACTTGAACATTTAACCTACCAACAAACTCACCACGCCTTTTTTTGCCTAACGTTTTTTGTTAATGAATCCGTGCTATTGGGGCTGTCTTTGTTTCTGACTGACTCCTTTCTAGAGCAGCAAAACTTTTCTACCACACAGCTCCTGCAGGAATTCCTCTTTTACAAGTTTCACAACAGTGATACAACTTGTCAATTCACTTGGCCCTCATTCTGCCAGTGACAAAACAGCCAGTGTGATACATCAGCCACTGCCCCTCTCACTGATCTGTCAGAAATTTGAAGACCTTGAATGGTGAAGTGTTACATAGAAATTGATAGGAGCCAGTCGTCTTCAGTTTCCACTGCAATACAGAACATTTCCTACAAGCTCTGGAAGACCTTGGACTACCAAGTTTTAAGACATCACTATTATTATGTACTTTACAGATATTTAAAGACACTCTGAAAGCTTTCAATAATACATTTTGTATTATAAGCAATTTACAAAAGTTTTTAAAAATTCCTTAAAACATTTCCATGATAACTTTTCTTCCAGCTCAAAGAATAAAAACCCACAAAAACAAACAAGCAAACAAAAAAACCCAAAACCAAACATGTAAAAGATTCAAAATGGGACAATGTATGATTTAAACTTGTGAACATTCTCTGCAGAAATCACACATGCATACACTAGTTATATGAAAGTTGTGTCATAGTCATGCTGATAAAAATCCTTACCTCACTTAATCATGTGCATGTAAACAGTAGATAAACACATAGTTCAAATCTAGATGTATAACAGTAATTAATAAAAATATGCACACAGAATGTATTGGTGAGCTACTTCAATCAGGACAACAGTAGTACCTTCTTTTTGCTGCAGTAAATCTGCCATTTCTTCTCTGGAGGGAGTGCAAACATAGCCTCTCTGTTCTTGTCTGTGAGATCCAATTCATCCTGGAGATCATGAAAAAGAACAACAGAAAAAAAAAAACCAGTTAACAGCTACATTGGTAACTTCTAATAGGTTGAGATGAATCTGGACCAGGTATGCTGACTAGCCTTCAATCAAAAGCCACTTGGCAGCTCCCAAAGACTCCAAAGATTATTGGTTTCACAATTTTTACCTTGCCACTGCAAGTTCTCCCTGTCAGAGCATAACCTATGAAGACAGGCAGCCTGAACAACTCCCATGTCAAACTTCTATTACTAACGATTAGTCAAGGATGGGAAAGACCACATGAAAGGCATGAAGTGAAAAACTCAAAGCGCTGGATTATGTGACACAGACACTCCTCAGAACACTTAGAGAAAGGCTAATAATTCAGTACACCTTTCCCTGGCCTGCAGTATCAGGTCTTCCATAGAAGGAGAACAGTGAAATCACTGTATCTTTTAAACAAAGGTCATGAGACAGTTGTCAAGTGGCAGTAATGTCAACAGCAAACTACAGGTTGAAATATTTGTCCAGATGTTTGTCCTCTGAACCACACAGTCCCCAGCAAAAGACAACCAGCATTTCAGACAAAGGACTTATCTCCACACAGTGTCATATCAGATTCAACAGACCAGCAAATTCAGTCTCGGTTAAGAAAAGTGAGTTCAGTGGAACACACCCTTTTAGAGCCTAGGCAACCTTATATTTGTAAAACGAAGGATAATGCTGTGATCTGGAACTGACTCGCAACTCTGTCACAAGTTCCCTCTGGATACACCACTGAATTCCCCAGCTTTGGTTTCTGTTCTGTAAAAGGTGGATAACAATAGACTCTCTTCCTATACAACGTGTCTACAATCATCAAAGCAGACTGCTACTTGCTCTCTGTTTATTCAGTGCTGACCAAAACAGTACTCCAACCACAGCTGCCAGTTTCATGTTCTAATGGGAATTAAACAATTAAGAATGGTCTTCATAGCAAGCAGCCTGCATGAGCTGGGACAGCCGAAGATGTCTAAATGAGAGTTTCCGCAATATAAAGAAAGGCTTCCAATAACATTTCAATGAATCAGTTTTGGCAAGGTTTTCTTTTTCCTATATATTTGCAAGTGTTTGGTGAAGGAAGTGTCCAGGGGTCCAATATCAAGATGACATTGCAGCACTAAGAAGGCTGCACATGCAGATTCTGGCACCCACACTAACCTAGCCCAAGCAAGACAATACCTCTTTAACTCAGCCCAACAATGGCTCATTTGGAAAGTGTTCAGGGCTGGGAAACTTGTGAAAACAGTGAGCTAAATTGCACACTGAGCCTGGTAGCGGCTGCTGACAGATTTAAAAGCCCATAGAGATTTCAGCTGCAAAAAGGTACAAAAGAAATGCAAACAGTAACAAGGCGAGGTCAGTGCCAGCAGCTCAAGGTAGAAGAAGCTGGAGGTTTTTTTTAAAGAAGAAAAAGTTTAAAGGCAAAAAAAAAACCACCCAAAAAAATTTAGCTGTGCAGAAAGAGTGCAAACCATGTGGAAATGTTTAGGGTGAGTTTCCAAACAAGGGGGCAGCCAAGCGAGGCAAGGAGTTTTATCCTTGCTACACACAATTAGAAAGCTCAGGCCAGGATCACATTCTTGGGGGGAGAGGGAGAGTGAAACGACATGTAAGGTCTTAAGACAAGCAAAGGAATGCTGTTGGAGGTCAAGCATGTGGGAGGGAAAGGAGGGGCAGTCAGGGAATCAAAAATGCCAGGTTTGGAAGAACCACCAAAGAGGCCAGAATACACATCTGAAATGAGCTGGCTGGGCTCAGCTAAATTCTTAGAAAAATTGTGATTGTTTTATTGAGCCGCTTAATGATCTTAGCCTTTTTTTTCCCCCCTTTTTTTCTTTTTTTTTTTCCCCTTCTTTCTTTTAATAAAGAGCAACTAACCTGGTTTTCTAATCCATACTGCTCTTTCTGGAGTCTGGTAGCAGATCAGACAAGCAGCAAAAGCTTTTCCCAGAAGCTGTGCTTAAAACTGAATGATGAACTCAACCAATATAGTTCAAGACAACCATTTCATCAAAAGAATGCTCCTATTCAGTAAAACCACCCAGAGGGCAGGGTGCTGACACTCAGCAGCTTCTAGACACTGCCTTGGACACTGGCAGTATCAGAGATATAAAGAGCACTCTTCAATGAGGCAATAAGAGTATGCAACTTACAGTCATGTCATTTTGCATCCTGATAGCATGACATCCTTTTCAGGACACAAGCCTAGAAAGGTAGTTTGAAAGGATGGAAGATACAGTGGGAGCAAAGTGCATCCACACCCTACTTAATTGTGACTCAGGAGGTTAAATTAGAAGTCATGGCATTAGCCCAGGTAACATAGTAACAACAGAACTGTTTAGGGTTCCAGGTATAACGTGATCACCAGAGACAGACCCAAACACACTTGACTAGAAAATAGCACATGGAGGATGGATTACCTTTCCTTTTGAAACAGCTAGTGTTTGTCTTTGTTAGAAGGCAAAATGCTGGGTTCTAACCCCCAGGCCAGATGGGCAGGCAGGAAACTGAATATTCAATAGGGAAAGAGACACCTTCTCCAGAATGCAAAGCAGCAGTCAAGCTCTTCAACACCCTTGCCTGAAGTAAGTCTTCAGCAAGTGTGCTCCTTCACGGAGAGGAAGTGGGAGGAACCAAAAAGGCCTACATGCCCGCCCTACCTATACCATTAATCAAATCCCACCCTATAAAGAACCAAGACATCCCTGCAAAATACAAGAGACATGAACCCTTCTTCTGGAACTCTTCAAATCGTCTTACCTCTTCCATCCCCGTCCCCTGTCTGTAGAAGAAGACCAGACTACCATGACTGCACAGGAAAGCCCTGGATCTAGCTAAGGAAGAAGATCCTAGATCAGGCAGAACGTTTTGCTATTCTGACTCAAGATCCTAACAGAGAGCACATAGGAAACTTGCTGCCTTGGAGGGAAGCAGCAGGAACAACAGAAAGAAGAAATTTCAGAAGGGTAGTCTGGTTCCTGAATAGGTCATTCTGACCCAACAACAGAGGTAGATCTGTCAGTGTGAAGAACTTCAGACCCTAGAGTTAGCTCAGCAACAGCAAGCAGCTATTGAAGGAGGAAGAAATTGCAAAGGCTGGCAGGAAAGGGGAAGAACTACAAACTCTGAACGCAGTCATCAAGGCTGGGGTTGGAGCCAGGCTAAGGAAGCCGACGTGACCGAACGCCCAGGGAGCAAATGTAAAGGGCAAGAAAAAAATGGTCGGTCAGAACAAAGCAAGGAAAATGCCCTCCTCGATCACCTGAGCCAGTTTCCCAACAGAAACGTAATAACTCCTTTTCTATGCCTTGGATGGGCGGCTCAGTTCCAGCAATTCATGCCAGCATGACCCTGCACAATGGAGCTCAGCCTCCTGGCTCTTAAAAATACTTGAAGTTGCAAGTGTTCTCATCAAACACAGATTAAAAAGACATTTGCCAGGCTGGCCTGAGGGAGATGTAAAGTACCTCCAGTTAATATTCCTTACATTTCTCTCCTTTATCTGTTTCCTATTTTATTTTATTTACTGAGAGAGGGATACATTCAGTTATTTTCACTTTCATGGGGGCATTTTTATTATTTTTTTTTTTACTTACACAGATTGAATTTCAATGATAAAACATTTAAAATATACTGGAGCTGGATTTGAGGTTCAAATGTTTCCAGTCCAGTTTTCAGGCCAAAAGGGAAGATGGCCTCCATTCAAAATGGCTACAACCCAAGGAAATAAGAGACAAAGAGAAAGAAAGGGAACAAGAAGTAGGAATGGGTAGGAAACATAAAACCAGTATTTTGTGGGATTTAAAACCACATTATGTCCCTTGTTTTGGGGAACATTCATTAAAGTGTGAAAGCTGGATTTGATGCTGGGTAGCCATCAGCTCAATAATGATATCACTCAAAGCCCCGGAAGAACTGAACAGAAAGGCACTTCTCACCTAGACTGGGCAGCACTTTTCTTAGTGATTTAAGATTAAATAAATAAGAGAAAAAGTAATATTTTGGGAATATAGAAGAGTGGTTCACTTGGAGAGAGAATCACTAAAAGAGAGCCTTTAACGCCTACCAGCATGCCTGCCTCTCTAAAGGAGAAACATTAATGACTTCTACATCTCTGTACTGAAAAGTGTATTGCATCTCCACCATTCAGTCATCTGTGAAAAGGTGGGACAGAGTCACAAGACAGCTGCTCCTTCACCAGTCTACTTTACCTGGCCTTGCAAGAAGAGTTATACAGTCCATAGGAACTTTGGAATTTAAATGGGGAAAACTTGAAACGGTTTGAAAGGCAAACTTAGTGAGATACTCCAAGACACAATGAGACTTACCATTTTCAACATATCGATGCCGAAGCCACAGCAGGGGTATTATATAAGTACACAGAGTATTAGGGCTTTGGGGCTCACGCACCTCTTGGCTTCAAGTCAGAATGCTGGAGACCAAGAGCCTCAAATTTGGTTCTTGGAACTCACAGGAGATTTCCTCAGTTACAGTTTCTCATTCTATTTGTCCCAGTCCCTCTAGCCGTCATGAGAGAGCTTCCCACTGACTTAAGGTCAGACAGCTGCTTCATTTTGTAAAAGACAAAAAACAGCAACCCAAACTAATCAACCAACCAACCTTCAGAGGCTGGGGTTGTTTTTTTGAGCTTTGGTGGGGTTTTTTTGGTTGTTGTTTTTTTGGTTTTGTCTTCTTAAAAGTTTAATGAATTGTGCATAGTATTTCCAGCATGATGAAGCACAGAATTCTAATATGATATGTTTTGTTTACTGCAGGCGATAACTCGTGATTAATATGGCTATAACACATATTTTGCCAGGAGGGAGAAGAGATTTTGCTTCTTTTCTTATATTTACTTGGATATCTGTCTTGTTTCATCAATTTCTTGTGATTTCAGCTACAGATACTTGAGTTAGACATTTAATTTTTGCCTGTGGGTAGCAGTGCTCTTGAAAGCACGTCCTTTCTATCAGCATCCAACCCAGGCCTGTCTTTCACATTTAATGGCATTTTTTATGACTGAGAGAAGTTAATGACATCTAAAGGCATATTCTCGCTTTTTAAATGTTTATTTCTGCCTACAAACATATTCAGGCAATTATTAAAGAATTATTAAAAAATTAAATCCGTTTACCATCCCCAGAGGGAACAGCTTTGGCATGAAATCAATCCTTATTTACACCACAGAATCCAACACTAAGACATAATACACTGGCATATAGGCTTCATCACTTTTGCTGTTCAGAGATGCCTATACTGACTGCCTGATTACAGCTGTATTGCACTGTTTGGTTCTTTAGCAGCAGATGGGTACTCAAGCAAAAGGACAGCCAGGTCCCGGCATCAACGGGCACCATGGGAACCAAAGCTTCAGATGCCACAAACTCTCAAAGCTTCCCAGAAAGGTTAAACTTTACTCTCCCTTGTTAAACTCAAAATGTAAACTTAAGAACTTCCAGAACAGATGAGACCAGGAGTTATCTGACCTGTGACCACACCGAAAGCTTCAGAGGGCTGTGCAAAAGCCCCGCAAGTACAAAGCCATAGAGCAAACTCCGTAAATGGTCAAACGCTTCCCAACTCCCTGTCTCAAAACAATGGCTGATTCTGTGATGCAGGTGATAACGTCCCTCTCAAGATGGGGATAGCGTTGGTATTTGCAAGTATTTTTTTTGCACAGGTCCAAAGTTTTCCTTTTGCTCAGTCGCACCAGTATTACCCTTAATGGTACTTTGCGAGTCATTCAATAGGGAACAAAACTGAGAAAGAAGGAATTATATGAGGATGCCTTTACACACTATAGAAAACCTCCATGATTTGAAAACTTTTTATTTGAATAGTTTGCTTGCATACTCACTTCAAAAATTTAGATTCCAAGGCTACATTCATTTTTACATTATGACCTTGCACTGTATGAATTTTAGTTAAATGCACCACTCTTATCTTGCTTCCTGTTCATATCCCCATTCCTTCCTTTTTTCCTCTCTTGCACACACCTACCTTTTCTATTTTTCCCTCTCTAATCTTTTTCTCATTCCTTTTGATCCTTTTTTCCTGTCATGCATAAATGCACCCTCCATTATCCACCTCATCAATCCTTCTCTCTCAGTCTCTTAGCAGCATCAAACCCACCCAAATTACAAAATGAAGTACAATCCAATGTTTCCAGTATAATAAATTCCCTGTACCGTATGAAATCTGTTGCCTCAGGTTCCCCAAAGTCATTTATAGATGTCTGTCACCATGTCCCCAAAAGGGCCATATTCCAGTTCCACCGATGCTCCCAAGTGGCGGAGCACAGCTGATAGCCTTAAGCCACGGATGAATTTATTTAAATCTTGTACAAAGTAAACAGTGATTACGACACACCATGGGATCCCATCCAGCACCCACTGGCAGGCCCCAGAGAAGGTTCACGTTCACGTGCAGTCACTTTGAGGGAATAGTTAATGGTGGGTTAATCAGTGCTGAAGTACAACTCAAGCTGACATGAGATAAATGGCACTGACATGTCTGGGACTGCAGAGGAAGACGAACTGGTGGAAAGAGATCAGGGAGGAGGCTGTCCGCAGCACACTACAAGCTTTTGCAATAGGGGATCCAATCCAGCATAACTATTACAGTTTTAGCAAGTGAATTGAGTAGGACCACATTGCTAACGTGTGACTTACATTGCCTGAAAGCTACACTCTTACATTAACAACAGTCCCAGGAACCTTTATTTTCCAGTTCATGCTGCCTATGCCAGGTTCTGTTGGCAAATAACAAAAAGGTTAGTCTGGTGGCTCACATTCGAGCTCTGCCTCTGCCCACCAGGGAGGGATGTTGGGGAGGAGCGGAGAAGCTCTCATCACAGGTCCAGGGGCAGCTGTCCAAAAAGCTGCTTCAGAGATAACTGCAGTGAGTGAATTAAAAAAAAAAAAAAAATCAAAAAATTAAAATAAAAATCAATCTTCTTCAGATCTCAGTCTCTCTGCAAAAGCCTATGAATGCTTCAAGTAGAAGAGATAAACCTTTCCTATTTAATCACTGTGTCCACCTCCAGGGGACAGTATAGGATTGTTCCCCTTCAGTTTTCCTTCCATTGCTTTGTTCGATACAGCTCACCAGGCTGACATGTAAGAGGCAGCCTGCTGGAAGAGTGCACATTTGCAATACTGAGGAGGTCGATAAGGCATTCTGAAAGACTGCCTGTCCGAACTGTCAGTGAATGAGGTTCATTTGACTGCATAAACTGCCTACACTCATGTAGAAACTGGAGCAATGAGCAGTGCAAGAAAAGGACTGCTCAGCAAAGCTCCCTAAGACAGAGAAACATTTCACAGGCTTTACATAATATGCAACTGCAAACACCGGAATGTGATTGAGGCAGGCATCGAGAGGAGCAAAACAGAGCCGCCTTCTCTAGACAGCAACCAGTTCCCATCCCTCCCTTCTCAGGGCCATGCCTGGCACAACTGCGTGGCTGTACCCGCAGCAGAACTTGATGGCAGATGCTCTTTCGACAGGCAACAGCACTACCCCCCACACAGTTAGCACACCTCCAGATGCAGCAAATTGGTTAGAAGTTCTTACTTGGGCACCCGATATATGTCCTAAGTCCACTGATAACCCATGAAGAAAAAGCAAAATAACACCCCAAACAAACCCTCCCCTCAAATTCTTCCATCTCATCCTAACCCTTAGAATTAAAAGCAGACTTTGTAAAGCACAGAAACAACACACCATATGAGGCTGGGGATTAACATTTTGATCAGTTTCCCAATTGATAAGAATTAGGGAGATCACTGAAAAACATCATTTGGTTTCCGTTCATTTGCATACACATAGTATGTGTATGTGCAGATACATATGCCACTCGCACCTTACACACACAAGAACTATATAAATAAGACATATCACATAACATCTGCCCATACCTACAACGTTTTATTGTTACATTCGTGCATGAAACCACTGTGCACACATGAGTTGCTCACACAGCCAGCAACGTTTACATTTCAGGTACTGCCACAGATCTGACTGTAAAGCAGAAAAGCAGACAAACAAAAGGCTGTGATTGCCATTATACTTTTTTTTCTTGCTTGCTTTTTCAAAAAGTTGCAGCTTTAAAACCTCCTTAGTACTAGGGGCCCAGATCCCTTGAATCTCAGTCATAACAGTACAAGACAGAAAGCACCTGATGTTTACATACTGGAAGATGTGTTTCTCTTCTACCCTGCCAACACAGAAGTTACTCAAGGTTCAGCAGCAGAGTAAGACTTTCATCCATCAAGGGCACTGCTTTTTGGCAGAGAAATTTATCTCACAGAAAGTCAATTAACATCCCTTCCCCTCACCCCCAAACACACCCCCCGCTATACTGCTTCCTTTTTTCCTCCTTAATCATTGCTTAATTGCTTTTTGCTTCCTGGAGAAGCTTCTTGTCTCTCTCCTACTCCTCAAAGCTCTCTGGGACTTGACAGCATACAAGTACACGTAACCAGCAAGGCCTATTGTGGCAGTCCCCTTTCACAGGCCACTGGCAGCAGCATATGCTGTTCATTTTTTCTGCATGAACCGCCTGCATGAGACAACAATCTGCTGGGCCAAATAGAAAGAGAAAGAATGAGGAAAACCAGCACCAGTTTATGCAACAATACACACAGATGTTTAGAGAGAGACTTAGATACACATTCTCATATGCAGGGCTACAATAAGGGGAGAGAAAGAGGGACACTCCATGGATATGAGTGGGCATATGAGGACAATAATGCAAACAGTTGACCATCATCACCTCTTTTTCCATAAGGTGGGCTGCATGTCCATGACAGTGAATTGGAACAAGCCCAATGAGAGGGATGGGGATGAAAACTGAACTGTCAGGCTCGTGTCTAATCTAAATCCCTGCTGCTGCAATTTAAGCCTATTACTTCCGGCCCTATCAACGACAGACATGGTGAGCGGATTTTTTCCTTCCTCTTGATAACAGTTTTCAAACCTATTAAAGGCTGTTGTAATGTCCCTTCTCAGTCTTCTTTCTTGAGGCTAAACAAGCCCAGCTCTTTCAATCTTTCTTAGAGGTCACGTCCTCTGGACCTCTCATTCCCCTTCTAATTGACTTCAGGGCTCTCCCTGGTCAAAGTACATCTTTCTTGAAGTGCACTGTTCAAAAGTGGGGACAGTGTTTCTGCTGAGACCTTACCAATGCTGAGTGTAAAGATTACTTTGTGCATCTCTCAGACGGCATTCCTGGCTTTATATTCCACGAAGGCAATGACTTCTTTTTTTTTTTTTAATTAAAAAAACCTCAAAACCTGCATGACTTATGTTCGCTTGTGATCCACTATAATCCCTAGTTTCTTCTCTGAAGGAATGTACTTACCTGTCTGTTTCCCATTCTACATTACCAGATTTGCTCATAAAAGGAGCATGTTTTAACTGTCCCCATTGAATCCCATCCTATTTCATAGAATTTCTCCATCTTCTTTTAAGCTTATCTTTTAACATATCCACAGTGTTTATAGTGACATCTGGAAAGTGAATAGGTATGCTGTGTATTCCACTATCCAGTCAATTAAAAGAAAACACCAAACAGAACTGAAGCTGTTAAACCTCTGCTTGATAGATCTTTTTGCTGTGCCAGGTTGCGAGTCCTCTAGGGCAAGTACCACATTTACCTTCACATTCTGATATCCAATACTTCTCTCAAACAGAGCTTCTAGTATCACCATATACAACACTAAAAACCAATAAAATTTGCTGTTTCAGCACAGTGCCCATACCCTGCCCCTCATTTCCTTTCCTTCCCCTCCCCTTGTTTCCCCCTCCCTTCCCCCTCCCTGTGCCAGGGGTTTTTTTTCATGCCAAGGTCCTTTAGATGAGACCCTGTATGGGAAGGTAGGTGTGGGAAAGGTTATTAGGAAACTGCCATCTAAACTGTTACCTTTCCGGCTTCCCCACCCTCTCCCTCCCTACAAAGTCTCCTCTGTTCTGTTTTAATACTAATGAGTTCAGAGGAGGTTCCTAGGCTGGAGCAATTCACAGCTTGGACCATGCCAAAGCACACAGGCACACACCTCTCTGATCGCTTCCTGCCCAAACACAGTCCTGCTGGCTCAACCCTCAAAATGTGGGCTGGGAATTGCTGCTGCAGCCCTGTGCCAAAGGCAGGCTGAATTTCCAGGGGCGTCAGTGCCACCTACTCCTCTCCTCCCAGCTTTATCCTCTTGTGTGCATCCTATTTGTCATATGCCCCTATGGAGGAAAACAAGGGTAAGTCAGAGCTTGGCTGACCTTTAAATCTCTGATAAAATATTACGTAAAAGGGCAGGAAGAACTGAGAGGTCGGTTAAGAATTAAATGAGCAAAATTAACTTATCGAGCTTTGGTTGTTCAGCTCAGACACACATGCTCAAACTTATATGCAGGGTAAACTGAAAGGAACTCCAATAAATCAACATAATTTCTGGCATGAGTTCAGGTTTACACAGAAAGAAGTGAAACCAGGAGCTGGCTTTAGTTCTTCTCTTGTTCTCTGAATAATTACTTCAGATTTAGTAGTGCAAACCAGAGATCAGAATGTCCCTAACTCCATTAAACTGAGTGGACTTACTCTGGATTTATAACAGTGCAAAATATTAATCAAATTACCTGCTTTAAATTGAAACAGAGACTAAACGTCTCGGCTAGACAGCTTATAACACAGGCTTGTTCTACAGTCTACAGCACAGACTTCAGACATAGAATAGACCGAGCAATCCATCAGTCCCTTTTCCACTAATTGTTAACTACTACTTCAATAAATGGAGATGAGCTGTATTTACTACTAATCAGTCCAGACCAGCTAAAATAACACCCACATATGAGGCTTTTGTTATCTCCTCTGGGTTGAGGTGGAGGGCAATTCCACAATGCTCACCACTCACACAAACAGAGTATTTCCACAGTCAAACACTGTATTGAGGGCATGACAGTACATTTGGTTATTCCTTCACACCCTGTCCTGTCTCATTGCTCAAGTATTCTGATAATCAGAACAGCAACTACTGCACTGACATCACTGGGCTTAAGAAAACACCAGACAAGATGTTTCTCTCTAAATATTTCTAAGAAAGAAATTATAAGAAACTTTTACAAAATATAGCAAAAGAAATAAGAGAAAGATGAGCATTTGCCTTGCAGAATGAATTCATCTCCTAACAACAAATTGGAGACAACAACAAATGCAACAATAATTGCATTTATTATCTGGTTAAGTATTTGTAATCCAAAAGATCTCTCACGTCATTCATGTGGAAGCCAACAACTTTACACCAACCAACATACTCATCCAGCTGTTGCTCTCTGTACAAGATGTAATGCTGAAACACAGCCACTAAAGCAATCCCAATGGATTTTCCATGACTCAGGGATCTCCCTGGAAACCTTCCAAACTGGGAAACTGCAATCTGCTTTCCCCTTGTAATTTCCTTTGGAGAAGTTATTCTTCAAACCTCCACCTAGTAAACCATTTCATAACATTGTTGTGCACGCTGCTAAATTCTTTTCAAAAGGTGTTTGTGTTATTAGTCTGGGCAGCCTTTCCCTTTATGTGGTCAACAAATGATGGGAAACTTCAAAATGAAAAGATGCCCTTAAGTGTTTTTTCACATAGAAGTGCATAGAATATACAGATGTTGACTAGAGCCCTTTTGCATACAGCACATGTGAAAGAAAGCAGAGTCTGGCCAGGAAGGCTCTGGAGTCTTGTATCAGATTCTTCCTAAAAAAAGAACAAGTAGATAAGAGCAGGGCAATGTCTATGACAGGAGGCAGTGGTAGAGATTTGCTCCCAAGATCTTAAATAGAATACATTTTGCTTCTGGAAGGCTCCTGCCTATGACCTCCACATGCTGCATCTTTTCAGCACCTTTTCAATCTGGCTACAATTCTGTACTAAAACTGGTTTAAGAAGCATCACTATTCCATGTTTCCCACTAGGGAAACAAACTCACAACTGCATGAAATGAGTTGTATAAGCTTGCACAGGTATCTCGGAAAAAGAGGTAATGCTCTTGAAATATGTTTTCCTCCCAGAAAGTTTACAGACTTTTCCATTTACAGAAAACGAGGTACCTAGCATTAAAAGCTCTGGGTCAGTGATGTTCCAGGTGGATGGCATCTGTCTGTACTTCCTCCGGACAACATACACCAAAGACAGAGCAGCTGTGGATGCAGCTCGGTGCGATGAGTGACAGAAAAGCACCTTCTAGCACTTGCCTTCCATGTGCTGCTCCCCGCCGATGCTGAAGGGATGAGCAGAAGGGTCAGTCATCTCCTGTACTGAGTGACACCCAAAGCTCCCCTTTACCCAGTGCAGACGAAGGTGCCAGGAAACTGCTGACCTGAAAACCTTGTACCCTAAAAAGGTGCTACTCCTTCTACTCCGCCTCACCTGTGGCACCTTGTGCTTCCCACTTTAGAGTCTTGCAGACAAGGCACAGGACAAGAAAAGGCCATTTCCCTCCAACACTGGAACAACCATCCCAGATTACCTTAACAGGTCCCCTGAATGATAAACAACCTTGAGCACTGTTTGAAGACACAATCTACCTATCAAAGGTGGAGAGGCATGATATAATTATAAACCCTTTTTTCCCCACTTTCTTCTGGCTATATGATACACTATCTGAGCAATGATTATATCTGATATAAATTGCTACTAGATGATCAAATACAGGAATTTCAGTCAACACATTAAACAGATGATCCTTCATGACTGTTACCTACTTCTCCATTCAATTATCTTATTTTGTTAACAGTTCCTCCTAAACCCCAGCTACACTCTACCTCAGTAGGGGTAACTCCCATCCCGCAAAAAACTTGCATCACATCCTCTTTCACAACCTTTCCTCCTCATTGGAAAATGTCACTACTTCCCAGCTTAAGGTGGTCACTCTTACAATGCTATTTTGTTATAAATTTTATAAGGTCTTCATCAACACATGGACCTGGCTCCCCCTTTCTTGCTCAAACCAGGCTAAATGACAAATCACACCTCCTACATCATCTCAGATCTGGCCCTTCTTCTATGAGCTGCAGAAGAAAAAGACATTTATCATTCAACCTCCCTTTATCAACACACAAGCTCTCTGTCTCCAAAAGCATGGCATGTCACCTCCACCTTTGCACCTTGTCTTTGCTCTCCCTTCAGCACTACAGCTACTTCATTTGTTGTGTCTTTTTTTTCCAACACTTTAGAAAATTTTATCTCTTCTTACCACAATCTCTTGTCCGGTTACAATCTGGTCATCATGCTCTTTGCATGACTTAGTACTCTGTCATTTCTCCCAGATGCATCTCCAGGGGGCACCTTCTCATCCCAAATGACCTTTCTGACCTGATTCATAACAGTCTCTAACCTCTCCTCAGCAGACCAAATCTAGATTCAAATATCCTCTCTAAAAGGTGAGGAATAAGGTCTTAAAACATTTGTAAGTCACCTAATACAGCTCTGAACAACATAAGACACTAATAAAGAGAAGTAAAGAAAGGACAGAAACTGCAGAAGGGCAGGAATCATACCCAGAGATGCCATTTCAAAGCAGTGGAGCAATAGGACCTTCCTGTACTGCTGCTGCTGGCTCTTTTTCTGCTGGAGAGGGCAGAGCCTGTTACTCTATGGCAGGCATCAAAATGGCAGAAACTATATGAGAATGCTGGTTCAATTCTAGGAGGAAGGTAGTAAGTTGTCTGCTCTGTATCCATCTGAGTGGAGCTGGAAAAGTCCCAGAAAGTTGAAGTAAAGATAAATTAATTTGATCCTTCCAGCTAGCAAATATGACTCCTACTATCAATATAATCTCAGTGTTTTATCACTTCAGCAGCCTTCAGACTCAGTACAGAAAGTTCCTGTCTCTTCATTATAGCCATAATGCGTCATGAAAACCATTCAAATATTAATGATGTCTTACTAAAGAAAAAGGCCACAGTAGAGTTTTACATTCTTTTTTTCTTTTTTCTTTTACTTGCAGCTATGCCAAAACAAGATAGTGTTATCAAATCAGCTGATAAGGTATTAGAAACATGTGGACACAAGATTTCTGAACAGTAAGCACATCCACCCTGTCCATGGCTTAGGGGATAGGATATCATGACAGCTTCCAAGCATTCAGCAGAGGGCGGACACAAGATTCACATCTTAGTACATCCATTTTCTAGCGGCGGAATCTCCTCTGTCCTCTCTTTTTGCATCCCAAGCTATATATCTGCTGTGCTTCCAAAATCCAGTACTTCTCCTCTTATGCTCTAGATGGACTACATGCATTTCCTCAGTTAGGGAACATCGGGACTATCCTGTTAAAAACACGTAGTCCAGTAAGTAGGTCTTTCTCAGGTGTTTCATGTCTACTGTAAGTAAATCATACTCAGAACACACTCAAACATTCCCCTCAGGTATTCCCACCGTGACCACTACCTTCCCCGCCTTTCAGAAAGGCGGCCCGTATGCTCCGCTTGTGGTATTTAGCAGCCAACAATCACCACAGACACAGAAAATACCACACGGGCCAAATTTCAGGCAATGTAGAACAGCATAACTCCACTGCTCTCTTCAGTGGAACTGGACTGCTTTACATCAGATAACGATCTGTCCATAAGTTTTATAGAAACCAACAAGATCTACAAAACAGTGTATGCCTGCACAAAAGCCTTATGGGTACTTTGGTAACACCCGCAGCTACTTCACACCCAAAATCTG
Organism: Larus michahellis; assembly: GCF_964199755.1. Classification (NCBI taxonomy): domain Eukaryota; kingdom Metazoa; phylum Chordata; class Aves; order Charadriiformes; family Laridae; genus Larus; species Larus michahellis. Next base: position 37,635,002 of record NC_133898.1, read on the forward strand.
GCACGTAAGCCCAGATCTGGATTTACATTTGTTTACACAACTCTATTGATTCTCAGACATGGAGTGCGAGACCTGGCTCCCATCTCCTGCTCCTCTCACAGCATCTGGGTCTCACACGTTTGCAGCATAGTGACTGCTGCTTCTTACACAGCTGGTCAGGGAGCTGGGAGCTGCCAGCCAGCTGCACCTACTGGAAGGGAGCCTAGAGAGACAAAGTGCTGGTGCTGCACTCCGTGCCACAAGCCTGTCCCTATCACAGGAGTCCATATGGAGGTGAGTGTCTGAACGGGAGAGCTGTCTCTGCCATGGAGCCTAAAATGCAGTTCTTCTTATGTATTGGGACTTGAGTAACTATAGAAAGCCGCTTGTAGTGATATATGCACTAAAATCAGGGACTTGTACACATGTGTTGCACATGGGACACATGTAAAGCAGACCCAATGTTATGAAAAAAAGTTTTCTTTGAAGAGCAGGAAGAAAAAGAAAGAAGGTATCCTGGATATGGACAATTAAAAAGAAAAAGGTATCCTGGATATGTACAATCTTGGACAGAAGAACTGTGCTGGACATAAATGAACATCTGTGCATAACTAGGCAGATTATGATACCATGAAAAGCTTTTGCCTCCCAAGCCTCAGTCCCCTAATTGCTTCAGAAATCTTAAACCACCCAGTACTTTTGCCATTATTATAATAGAAGACAAGTGCATCTGAGTGCATGAAAAATGTTAATCTGACAACTATAAACTAACCCAAGAGAAAGGAAAGTTTTTGTGGCCTGGCTCCCATCAGCGAGGAAAGCAATCTGCTGCCTCAAAGCTTTGCTTTTTTCTGCCTTCAGAGACAGCGTCTTCTACTCACATGATGATGCTAAGCCTTCTTCCTGGATATGAGCCTCTGGTCACGAAAAATCCAGCTTAGTCTCATCATCAGTATTTTCTTATAGCCTCCACTGGCGCATTCTCATTAAGTGCAAGAAAGGAAGCAATAATTGGGGTGGGGAGTCTTCACTGAGCCAAGGCCAGCAAAGCCTCCTAGTTTGCTGGAGTCCAAGCTCATGGTATGCAAAAAAACCCATGAAGGACCTCTCAAGGCCTTGATTGCATTTGGCACTACACAACCTTCCTCACTGATTAGGTAGAATCACTCATTACAGAAAAGCACAGAGGCAGTGGGCACAGGGAATAAAAGAACTTATTCTTACGGTCAAAACAGCATAGAGGCACTTTTGAACTATGGCTGCAGAGAAATCTGCGTTGATCAACAACTCAAAGCCACAGGCCTGACAGAGGTGTAGTCTGAAACTATGATTTACATGCAGGGCAAGTGACACAGAAATTAAACCCCTGTAGTAAAAAGAATCCAGGAAGAGGTCAGAATTACTCAAAAGACTGATAATATGAAACTGAAATAGTCAAATCTTGGCAACAGGCCTGAATTTAAATGTGATTAAATACTGTTATCAATACACACGATATGTGTTTGAGGTCTGAAGTGAGGACCTAAAACGCATGTCTTTAAACCACAAACTCTCAGTGGGAAACTAAGGATTAAATAGGCTTCAGACATGGAGGACGCTTTTCTGGGAAGGTGGTGCTCCACACTGGGAGCCACGAGACAGAAAGGCAACTCTGCATATTTGTTCCCCAAAGCATTACAAGGGAGCTGAGGGAGAAATAGAGAATTTTGTTCTCCAGGCCCATCAACATACACAGCAAAACACAGCGAATGCCCTCTGGTGCCTACATACATTGACTAATGTTTAAGGCAGTCTGTATTCACATGAAAGCCCACAATGGAGGCATTTCTTGTACTTTTTACCCCATAAATACTCTGGTAGGTTGCAGAGCCAAAGAGGGGCCTCACGAACGTTGCCACAGCTAGGACTTGGCAAGCTTGAGTTGGACTGGTGATATATGGGAACACTTATGTGGTGAAGCCTAGTTTTCATCTGAGGTTTATGTTGTATCCATTACATTAAATGGCCTGCAAGGGAGGACTAAGCATGAAGGAAACTTGCTACTTTCAAGTCAGCTGTTTGCAGTGGGAACTTCTACTACAGTTATCTAGGTTTAGATATCATCTCCCTGTGGCTCTTGATGAAGGTGTGTTATCCAGCGTGTGCCAAATTGATGCCTTGCTCAGAAATTGTTTTGCTTCCTCTGATGAAATAAATAAATGAATTCTCAGATACTTACATGCTGTACATTAATCTCTTTCAGCATAAAACTCCTTTTTCTTTCTTTTCCCCTCAATTTTCTCTACTTTGGAAGAGAGACTATTATCACTCAATTTTATGCTCTGTGGAGGCAGAGAAGGAACAGATGTAGAGAGATGTCACAGAGTAAGAAAAGAGCAGGGTTTTCCCAAACCTGTTATTGATCGCTTCATCCAATGCTACTAGAAATGTGTCCCCAGTGACCACACTTTGTCTCTGTCCTGAGAAGACTAGCAAAGATCATGGAATCTTCATGATTGGAAAGGACCTTTGAGATCGAGTCCAACTACACACACACAAGAGAAAACCCTACAATCTCTGTCACTAGAGCATGCCCTGAAGTGCCAAATCTAGACGTTTCTTAAATACCTCTAGGGATGGTGACTCAGCCACCTCCCTGGGCAGGCTGTTCCGGTGCCTGACCACTCTTTCAGTAAAGTAATTCTTCCTAATATCTAATCTAAACCTCCCCTGCCACAACTTCAGACCATTTCCTCTGGTCCTGTCATTATTCACTTGGGAGAAGAGGCCAACACCCACCTCTCTCCAACCTCCTTTCAGGTAGTTTAGAGGGCAATGAGGTCCCCCCTCAGCCTCCTCTTCTCCACGCTAAACATGCCCAGCTCCCTCAGCCTCTCCTCATGTGGATGGCTCACGTGCTCAGAGTAGACCAACCAACTCCTTTCACATTCTTCAGCATTCTGGCATGGAAGTGCTGGCAACTACTAGTCTAGAGGGCTGAGAAATCAAAAGAGCATAGCAAAATATGTGACAGCAGCAAATATCACACCAATTACATAGTTGTGTTTCAGGACAAGATGAAGATGTTAATTTACTTCGGAAGGGATTATACTAATGGGCAGAAAAACCAAATGAGACCCATGTGGTGTGAGAGGCCAGAGAAAACAGGCAAGAGTAAAAGGTGCAGTAAAGCAACAGGTATCTTGCTCTAGATATCCTCCTTGTCAGGTGGCACAAGGCATTAAAAGTTCTAGTCACATTTACAGAAATTATCAGAGTATTCAGAGGTTACCAAGTTGCTGCCTCTGCTGCTTGTACTCTCCTGCCACATCTCCTCATTTTCTCTGTACAGCGCTTATTCCAAGGAGACTGAAGGAGAAGGAACTAACATGATCCTCATTTTATCTCTTCTCTTTAATGTCATAGCGACTGCCATTCCTTCCAGCTAGAAACCTGGGCTAACTCATCTTTAATTCAGAAATCGAGACAACTGTGATGCTGTGGAAGCCGTTACTACACATTATGGGATCAGAGGTGACAAGGTGAGAAACGAAGAGTTGAATTTAGGGTTACGTCAAGAAGGGACATAGTTCCACGTTCTTGTGTTTGGTGTTACAGAGCACTGCAGACAGAAACCAAGGTTAAGGTTTCAGTCATGGTTCCCAGCATGGGCTGAACACACTGAAGGTGCTTGATCCTGAGGGAAGGACAGAGCCCTTGATTCAGCACTTGGTTCCATCTTCATTTCATTGCACTCAGGGAACACTACAAGGGAAAATACATTTTTGATTTCCAGTGGCCTCATTGTTCAGGAACACATAGCAGTTCCATGTGCATCTTCTCTACAACAAAAGCTGGGGTTTCACAGTAGGGTGAGAAAACTAGATCTTTTCAGAGAGAAGAGTGTATGTTGCCTCACCCAAGCAGCAACCCACCTCTTTTGGCAACTGAAGAATGATGGGACCTCATAGAGAGCTCTCATTTCAATGGACAAGAAGCGGCATAAAGGCAGGCCCAAAAGAGATGCTGAGCTATTATGAAGTTTTCAAATACAGAGAGTTCATAAATATTTATGCTACTCCTCAATTGTAAATAATGTAACTGGATTTGGTACTTTTAGTGGCATAAACGGAAAAGGCTGGGAGTATGGTAAATAGTAATATGGATAAAAAGCCTTTATGAATCTATAAAGTCAACAAAATCGCTTATTTAGGGACTCTGATGAAGAAGAAAAAAAAAAACAAACCAAAAATAAAAAAGAAATGGGTTCAAATGCAGTGTAAGAAAAACAAACCATGACAGCAGAATCCAGTCAGTGCCCCACCTGAGCTAAATATCAGGATGCTTCAAAGGCAGACAAGGCTAAGAGGGGGGTAACAGTAAGCAAATCTTCTCAAATCTTTCTCAGTGTAAGAATCTAATGTGGTGCATGTAACTCAGACAAGGATATTATAATTCAAGCTTGGAGGCTGTAATAATATGATCAACTTTGAAAGTCCGCTATTTCCCAGTGGACATTCCATCCTAAAATAGACAATCTTGAACTCCACCTTCTCAAAAACCATGACCATCTCAACAGAGCCACTAACAAAAGAAAGAAAAAGAGAAACAATAAAAGTACAAGTTCTTTATACTACTTTTTCCTCTGTGTTAGCATTCTTTACATTTTTCTGCTTTCCCTGAATTTCCAGCATTTAAGTTACCCTTCTTGGCATGGTCCGAGTTCACATCTGGGATCAGGTTGCTGGTGTAAGATAGATCTAGGTGTCAAAATCTTTAAGTGTCAAGCAGCACACAACCCTCAACCAACAAGAATTGTCCGGGACTCTAATATTGAGCAAGAGGAATCAGAATCCACTGTGACAAGAATACACCACTGCTAACAAATATGAACAAGGACATGGAGAAGTTGTTTCATGAAAAAAATTATTTCCCCTTGCCTTGCAATAGTTCTTCCAGATTCTTCTGCAGTTCCTGTTCAGTCAATAAAGCTATGCAAGGAAAAACACATGTGCTTAGCACAGCCATTTTTGCCAGCAGGCACAAAACCAGCTTGGCACCCACCAATAGACCACCAACTGCAGCAGCACTTTACTACATGGTAGTATACATAGTGGCAGCTAAGAAGAGAGACTGAGGAAAAAAGTATAAGTGATGCTGTTTAGAACAGCCTTGATGGTTAGGTAGGGACAGTTTTACAGTTTATGAGGTATAGAACCACTCCACACACCTTATTCTCTAGAGCTTCTCTTCCTTGCCTGTTCATTGAAGGAGAGACGCTAAAGCCAGCTGTTCTGCCCTCTTTGAGTTGGATGCATGAAAGCGGCCCTTTGAGGGGCAAAGCTTGTGGTCACAAGTATTTGTTTGCTTTGTGTCCTGTGCATCTAAACTTCTGATAAGGACTTATCTGTACTGATACCACTGTATTAGTCCCAAGGCAATCACTGCCAGCAGACAGCCTGAGAGCTAGTACCTCTCCCCCTGACTTAGCCCAAACAAAATCAGACCAAATCACCCTGAGCCATAGTCTTCATTCAGACCTACTCCCTGCACATGTTCCCAATGAAATAAATCAAGATTGAATTTGGCCTACATCAGGAGTATTTTTCTTTCTATGTTAATTTTTAAATCGAGGAGACAAGGCCTAAACACAGCATTCGGCTTCAAGTAACACAAATGCCTGGGATCCATCCTAGAACTGTTTTTCTGGTTGAGCAGCATCGAGAGCAGATATTTCAGCTGAAATCAGCATCAACTTGTCAGTTGACAACCACTGCCTTGGCCAGAGTCCAGTTCTGCAGCTGCCATTACTCAGTTGGTTTGTCTGGGTCCATCCTCCAAACAGCGCAGCCCATACATGTATATTTGCCTCAGCCTGCAGTCTACATGAGCAAGTTTGCAAGCTCTGGAAGGATCTTGTGTCTCCATCACAAATAAAGGTTCCCAACACATTCCTAATCCCTCCTCTTGCAAAATGGACATCTCCAAATTCACTTTTCATCATACTAATTTAAGGACCACAAGAACAAGAGAAGAAATGCTTCTGGCCCTCAAAATGTCCATTTTCCTCAGAAAGGCAGGTAGAAACATAGTGAATATTTACTAGACTGGAAAATTCATCACAAGAGAGGCTTTTCCAGTGCAGCTAGGCTTAGCTCTTCTTGTCATTAACTCTTATGTGGGAAAACGCCCCAGATTTTAACTGCAACAAGGGGAAAAATAAGGCTTTTAAAAATTCATTCAAGCACACCAACGTTTCATTATACCCTTTTGCAGAGCAGATGGCAGGATGAGGCTTTACCCCCTGGGCCTGCTTCAGGGACCTAACACAAATGCTTTTCTCACTACAGATCTCAGATGATGTTGGTGTCATCATTTCACTAGGGGATTTGGGTCAAAAGGCTTTACACTCAAATCTGTTTTTTATATAGTACAAGCGCACCCAGACTAGACCCTAGCGGATAAGCAGTGGGGCAGCTAGTACACAGCACAGAGCCCTCTCAGGCACTTCCAGGTCGCTGATTTACACTGGCGCATTTACAGGCTGAATCTTTCTAATCCAATTAAAATCTCATCTGAGCTGTCAATACAGATGTAGGCTGTTGTATTTTAGTGTCTCGTAGAACATGCATTAATCCAGACCTGTGGACAAACTAGCCCTTCTAGGCAAATTCTGCATTCTGTCAGCCCAGTTTCTAGCCCAGGTTCTCTCTCTCATAAAGCTCTTACCGCTCCCATGTTACCTGCCTACCCAGGAACTCCTATGGACAGGCATCACCATCCTATCTGAGTGCTTTATAAAAATGTGTGATATACATCATTAACCTTCTGAAAAATAGCATTTTTCTCTCCCAGCTCACTTCTCACGTAATGATGGCTAGGGTACTATCATTAAACATAAGAACAGGAATATGATCTATTTTCATTTCAATGGCTTCATTTGTTTGAGATGTATATGCCAGTTACAGGCTGTCAGCACATTTAATAAGTTATAGCATAGACCAACAACTCACAAACTTCAGGGGCCAAAAATTTTTACAGTTCATCATGTATACTTGTCATTAAATTTTGCACCAAAAACATTATAAATCATACTGTTTAATAGACTTCCCTAAGGCAGCTGTGAGCTGTTTTGCTACAAGCACGTGGAAACCAGTGTTTGCCAGACATAAAAAAAAAAAAAAAAAAAAAGCTAAAAGCACCCTTAATACCACCACAAACTCTCAAACTCCTCATAGAAACTGGCACCCTTCTAAGTAAGCAAAAGCCCAGCAGCAGCTAAAGCAGGTCATTCAGTATGACCCGAAGGTAAACAAGTTCAAGTTTTAGCAAGCCAAGTTCAGGAGCAAAACACATCTGTTGGTGACGTCTTCAGGAAGGCTGGATTGAATGCTTCAGCAGATCTTGGTACTGGAGAGACGTGAACTTTGATACGGCAATTAAAGCTTTGCATGTGAAAACCAATACTTAAGCAGCATCCACAAATAAATTGACAGCAGAGCAGATTACAGATTACACTCTTACTCATGAGAGATACCTGTCACCAAGCAGAACTCTCCACAGTCAGCCAGCTGCACTTTCCGAGAGGAATTCAAGTAGTCTCACATAAAAGGCAAACTGACTTAAATATAGACCAGGATTTTGTGAGATATCTCCGTAAAAGGAGATTACTCATCTGCTACTTAGTCAGAAGCAAGTAGACTCTCTTCAGCTGCACACCCTATTCTTCCCGAAACAGCTGCAGATCCTATTGACTTCTTCCCACACCCCTGCCATAGAATACTGCAAATGCTAAAAAATTGCTCATGGGTGCTAGGGAAGGTGGAAACAGTCAATGGAAAAGAAATCCATACCAATTCACTACGTACAAAGAAAGCAACTTTGGCTGAGAAAGTCCTTGAGCTGAAAACTGTTAGAGGCTGGAGAGCATCCAGGAAAGGACCACCACTATGGCCACATCTTATATTCTTCCCTAGGCATCTGCTTTGGACCCAATCTTGAAATAGGAGCCTGGGCTAGGTTGTCAGACCACTGATCTGACAAACTATATCTGTCCCTATGTTTGGTATGACATACTATAGTCACCCACATGTTAACCTCCACTTGCATACCCAAATTATAAAGTTACTTTCATTCCTACAGCACTTTGAAGCCATGGTAATAGACCAGAACTTACTGGGCTAATGTTATAATGTAGAAAGATTACTGGCAAATTCCTCTAATTCTGAGATCCAGTATTTTCTGTTCTATTCCTCATCCCAGTAGCACCACTCAGGCGTATATGCACTTACAGACACCTCACTTCACATAACCTCCGATCTCAGAATGGTAACGAGATAGCTAATCAACTGCATCAAATGGGCATCACCTTTACGATGCAGATTGCAAAACACCACAGCCCTAAGACCTCTGCCTGTGTTCTGCAAACAGGCTTAACAAGAGTGCAAAGACAGAGAAGTCATTTGATGCCAGGCACGAATAGCAAGTGCCAGCTACTGGAATCCACAACATTTACCACAAACGCAAGCAACAAAGTTCATCTGAAATAACTGCTTGCCTTCCTGTTTATGTCTGTTGCTGCAACAGCACCATTTCATGGTTCAAAGGCAGCTGGCAGATGAAACATAATTAGCATGGCCATCCGATTCTTATACCTCACCAGCACTATGTTACTGATCAACAGAACAGTATCATCCTTGTTTTATAGACCTGCAGACCGTGAGATTTTCCACTGTACTGTATTATACAGCAGATTTTATCAACAGTTGCTAACAAGAAATTGACTGTCAGGGATTCGTTCTCTAGAGAACTTTTGAGGTTCCTTCTAATATGCCCAATCCTACACTTGGAGAATTGCACAGTTCTGTGAGAATAAATAAACATATTTAAGCATTTTGTTGTACTTATAGCCATTGCCACTGTCATGCATCCTGTCATTTGCCGTCTTTCTCATAAGAAGAATATGAGTCATAAAAGAATGGGGAGGGGGTGGAGGGAAAGCTTCAACAGAAGTCTTATTCCTATCCCAAATAAGTCCCTTAAGTCCCTTTACTCCTCCCTTTGAAGGGAGGTGGTCATTCATCTCCTAAAATATATCAATCTGCCAGCAGAAACTTACCACAAGTTCGGAGAATCTGGCATTGAGCTCTTCTGCTGGTGGTATCGGGACAGAAAACTCAAGGAACTGGAGGGGGTTATTGTCCTTGAGATTGATTTCCGGGAGGTCGCTACCCCCAAAACAACAAAGAAACCCCAACGCATGACGATTCCTCTTCCGGGGGGCCATGATCATGGTGTATGATGCTATCTTCTGATCATGTTCTGCAGGAAGATAAAAATAAAAAAAGGACATTAAATGAGAAGACTCTTGGATCTGTGCAGCTCTCTGCAGCTACAACACTTACCACTAGTATAACAGCTGGAAAAGGACAGAAGGATCTAAGACACAAAAGGGCAAAATTAACACTCAAGCTAGATAAGGTAGCTAAGCTTTCATATGGTATTAACATGTTCTTGCAGGGCAGTGTAGAATCACTTCTCCCAAAGCTTCTCAAAAGGTTTTACAAAATCAGTATGGGATTTCCCAGCAAGTAGATTTATCAGAAATGCTCAGTAACCAAGGCTGAATGCTACCATTGAATGCCAGTATAGGCCGCTCTCTCACTACTACAGTAAAGGAATGAAACTATCAGAAGCAAAAAGCACATACTGGAGAATTTACCCAGAATAAATGGAAGAATCCTCCAAAGATATACAATTTGATCAAAATAAAACAATCAATGAAACAATGAAGCAGGAATCAATTTTCCACCACTCTGGAGCCAGACCACCAAACACTCATTTATCCCTTTATGGCCAGGACTATTGCAGTTGGACCACTTTGTCTATCCCGTGTTCAAACACACGTAACTAGTTTGGGCTGCTTTCTGTATCCAGGGGAGAAACCGCACAGTGCTAATGCATGCTTTCAGATTTACGTTTGAGCTGCCAGATCCCATCTTGACAGGACCCAGGCTTGAGGGACTTTGGTATCAGGAGCGTAAAGGGAGGCAAAAGGAGGCCTGAAGGAGGAGCTGGGAAGTGACTGATTTCACCACACAACACCGTTTGTGAGCGGCCCATCCAAACAGGAAGTCTCCTGCCAGCAGTTTGAAAGGAGGGATCTGTGCAGTCCACAGAGAGCCGCATATTTTGCCCTTTTAAGGGACTTGTTGTTTGACAGCTCAGGGGCTTATTTGTGTTATATTTTTTTTAAGGACTTCACTTTTTCACTTAATTTGCAGAATAAGCCATATCCTTGGAGAGTAAATAATTAAAGCCTGTTGGGAAGCCCAGCTCCCTGGGCACAGGGCAGGGGAGCAGGGAGGGAGGCGGCAGGTGAACTGAACCGCAGGATGCTGGATGCTGGATCAGCAGCAACACAGCTGAACTTTGTCACCAGAGCAGCTGCTGCCCCAGCCTGCCCCACAATGCTTTGGTCTGCTTGCTTGCCAGAACAAGGCTGCTTTGAGCTCTCAGAAAGACTAAGTAGCTGTGCTAGGAAAAGCACCATTAGGACGTCAATTGCATAGTGGGGCTTAACATGCTGCACCCAGCCAGAAGCTCTCCAGGGACTTTTTGTGTAGAAATCAGCACGCTCACTTAAGAAAACCAAGCAACAAACAGCAAAAAAAACCCAAACCACCCAAACTTCCACCTTTCTGGCACAACGACATGCATGGCAACTTCTGTTTCCTCTTGGTGGTGGAGACTTAAGAGGTTCAGTTCTTAAAAAGATTTCACAAGAGAGCTTCAGAAGAAGTTGAACCTGTCCACCACACACCATCTTCTCAGGGACTTTATGGTAATCTGGTCACGGATGACATTTGAACCCATTAGTTTGACAAAACTTTGTTTTGAAGGAACTCAAATCTATGAGCCAAAACTGATTTACATACAATACAACTACATTTGCATCAATTCAGTTGTAACCGAGTTCTGGCCCGCTGCCTGTAGGCTTCCTCACCAACCATGAAAGGACCAGAATTATTTGGGGTATGGACAGTGAATCCTCCTTGGCTGAGACATTGAAGTGACAGGACCATAACATCTTCCGTTATAAGCTCAGGTGAAGGCTTTGGTAAGCCCTCCTCCAAAAGAGGCACCCTACCAGGAAATGAATACTATGTGAATGGATATGAAGGCCAACATTTTCTACAGGGTAAGTACTGCCCTAGTCAGGGCACCACAGATTGTCCTGTACTGACATTTCATCACTCAGCTTTCATCTTAAGCAGGTTCACTGAAGAGGTGAACAGTCAGTGTTCAGGACTTCTTCATCCGTAACGCTGAAAAAAACCCCCAAGCTAGTGCTTGTTCCGGTGGTGCTTTTGCAAAATTGGCACCTGTTCTTTGGGATCCATACTTGAGAAACTCAGCAAAGATACTAAGCTTTTACTATTCTGCAAAAGCACAGAGAGCTCAAATGAAGAGTAAACTTGTATTGCCTCACTTTCACAAAGCACCATTCCATTGCACAACTCATACTCTTAACACTGGCATTTCCCAGGTCCATCTATAAGTGGCATACAGGAAATTCATACTGACACAGAGGGGTAAAATGGCACTTTTGTATTGCTACAACACGGTAACTGTAGATAGGCGAGGTGTCTAGATGCTTTTAAAGTGAGAACAATTGAGGACTGCTAGAGAGGAATCCAGCACAGGTATTTAAGAATTGAATCACTGGATGAACGAATATTTCTAAGTGGGACCACTGTCTTTCTAAACATGAAGCCTGCCAGCCACAGGATGCTGAGGGGCATTTACTTAAGTTGCACTGTTTATGCTATTAAAGAACTAATTACAACTCCTTGATTTTTGTTGTTGGATATAGTTTTAAAGAAAATAAACTTTTTCTAATAGCTTCCAACTTAATAATATTTTCCTTTTCTTTTTCTGTCCTTTGCCTTTTCTTTGTCAAGAACCAAATCTGGGGAAAATATGCTTCCAAAGGATTGGGCAGGGGGAGGGCCAACAAAGAAAATGAAGAAAAGAACATATTTCATTTTTCTGAGAGGCAACTGAAAACAAAGCTGTCATAAAAAATTATGAAAATAATAAAGGCAGGGGTTTTCTATTCTAATGAAAGACCTATTGCCTTTCAACTTCTTGCAAGTAAAGTGATTGTAAAAATGGAACATGTCCAATCATCTATTTCTATATATACCTCCAGTGAGAATCAATGGGAAATCTCTCTCTGGAGGGAATCCCACTATTACACATAACTCCCTCCCACAGCTCTTTTCACTTGTACTGTTTTACCCTTTTGCACAATACAAACAAGTCGCCGTCATTTCAATAGCTCACCACACACCCGCTCCTCATAGCGATCCCCCTGTTGCTTACCAGCCCCATCTGTGGTTCAGCTTAGGTCAGGAGTCACAACCTGGAACTTTGCCCAAGGTCTAATTATAACAACGTCCTCTTCCTCTGACAGGGCGTACGTGTTCATTTCTAAACCATTTGGCCCAGTGACCAAACATAATTAAGCTCATGCAATTTTTCCAAGTCTTATCAGAAGGTTTAGCCACATGGGATCAGATCCAGGCAAACTGCACACGAGGATCCTCTTTCAATTGCAGGTTCTAAATTGTTTCTTCAGTCTCACTCTTTTCTTCATTCTCATCTCAGAAATTCTAATTTTCATGGAAACATACCCTAAGTAAGCAATATTCCACAAACAGTAAGACACCTGAAACAACTGCAATGCCAGCAGCTCTCCTGTGCAAGAGAGCTGATTATCATAGTTTTTCCCACGCTGTCCTGTCCTTCACCACAGTGAACAGCCAGAGCATAACTATAATTAAAATAGAGAAAACTACTTTTGTATCATCACCTTTGGAAAAAACAGAAGAGAGAGAGAGAACTCTGTGGATTAACTAAACACAAGCTGTCCTGCAAAACCAGCCTGCATTAATGGAAGACACTGATGCGCTCACTTCCAGAGCTGAATCTCCACTGATCAGCAGCAGACAAACAATATTGGTGGATGTAGCCACAGCTCTCACCTGAGTGGGAAGCATGGGACTAAATCTATCATGCAGAATCACTGTCCACACCAGTTTATTCTAACATGAGAGGAAACAAACTAAATAACTTCCATTCCCCCATAAATCTGTATCTTTCTCTATGGCAGGATAAACCATATAAATATGATGTATTGTCACAGAAGTAGAAAGAAACCTGGATTTGGACTGGTTTGGAACATAAGCCAATTCACCCTGCACCCCCAAATCCAAGTTAAATCTCTGTTATTCAACTATTAAATAATAAACCACTAGAACTTCATGGTATTATCAGCTACCTTCATCATCACTTACTGATGATGAAATGCAGAAAATAAGCACCATGCTCATAATTGTCAAAATATACACATTGGGTAAAGCTAGACAGCTCCGTACTGATCCTGTGCTCAGTTCCTTGGACCACAAAGTTTCACCATCTGTGTGCTGGAGAAGCAACTAGCTTCACGGCAGGTTCTAATTACCATGGGGATTTTCCATGTATGTCACTTGTAACGTGACAGATGTCAGACGCAATACAAAGCAATTGCAGCATGGGGGATGGGGAAAGGGGCAGGCAAGCAATCCATTTGCTACATCTGCAGTAGTAACCCAACTCCTTTGGTTTGGAATTGTCACCACGCTAAGGAGCTTCCTGATCTCTGGGGCACAAAACAGCAACAAAATACCCGACTATTTAAAATCCACAAAGTTAAAACTTTTCTTCCAGCTAGGAGGGTCATCCTTCCGGAAGGGCGCACCTGCCTACTATGTTGGGCAGGATGGCATCAGACCCCAGACAGAACAACAGATCACAGGAAAGAAAATCCTGGAAAACAAGCGGAGCCTTATGCAGCGACAGCCCCTCACTCCTGGTGAGCCACGGCCCACACTTAACAGTTCCACCAAAAGAGAGGGCTCAGCTTGCAACTCACCGTGCATCCAGGTCATGGATTTTTCCCTCCCACTACACATCAAAATAAGGGTGCAGATCCCAAGGTGGAAAAAGGACTTCTTAAGCCAGCCCAGGCCTCAGCCTTGCTCTGTTTTAGACACCATCTCATCAAAACTGAGATGGCTGAAAATTTCAAAGCATTCCACAGACCTAAAGCTTGTCTCCTGCTATATAGGTAGTATTATATAGTATTAACACTTTATTTAATCTTTAATTTTTAGTCATTTATTTGCCTAGGAAATATACCCTGAGATAACAGGAAAGGCAAGGGCTATTTGAAGACTGTCAGGTGTAACTATATCCATGATCCTACTTAACGCAATGCGTCTGTCAAAAATCTGTTTATTTTTAATACTTTAAGGATGCTCAGGATGCACTGGATGACTAATGACCACTAATATTAGTCTGTTAATGCCCACAAATCCAATGCCTCTCACCTGATACAAGCTTATCAAGACAAAAAAAAGCTGAAGAACTGTAAGAGGCCTTTCCCTTCTGAAAGATTAATTTGCAACACTTTCTCTGTCTTCACCTGGGAATGAGGGGGGGAAAAAAACCCTCTATCAAAAAACCAAACAAAACCGAAGCCTGAACAACCAAAGAAAACAGAAAAAAGATACCAGAGGTTCCTCATGTTCACCCCAATCCATTTATCTATCCAAATTGTACTGATAGAAAAACTATTTTAAAGGAACACAGACAAATCAAGATTCAAAATACAAAGTGGAGAGAGCAACAAAGCAGTTAGTGTCAGTATCATAAATCTGGCTAGTAATCATTTGTTATTGCTTTATACTTTTTTTCCACCTTTTAATCAAGTACAGATTAATAATTTTCTATACCTGACAGAGCTGAACGTACAATCCATTCATTCTTTTACCTGCTATGAAGTTATTTTATTTTCGCGAATCTATTAGTTTACTGGCTCCACACAAAAATTTGCAGAGTTAAAACTAATCTGTCCTCCTTGACACCAAAAGCTGAGTCCGAATTATAATCTTGCATCTCATTTAGATACAAGTAAAACTATACATCTTTAATATTTCTGAACAGCAGTGTGACCACCGCAGCTTAAACTGAGAACAAAACAAGCAGAACTCACAACTTAAGTGTTTATCCAGAATATATATGTCCTTCATCTCCCCAGTGTCTGAACGTACAAGGTATTTGGCTAAGAGGGGAGGCAGAGATGTCCAACTAAACAGCAGCTTTGGAGGCAGAAATACATTTTGCTTAGTGCTTGCTGTACCACAGGATCCCATCCCAACTTATCAATTCCACACTTAAGCAAACTTGCCAATAATTCAAACCTTCATGGTGGTGGATCCACCAGGACAGCATACCCCTAAATATAAGGAACCTTTCTGGTTTGAGCACAGTAGTCTGGAGTACCATCTTTCTTTCCTTGCCCCCTCCCAGTTATTACTTCCAAGTCTTCTAGTGTTGCAGCACTGCAGTTTCAGTAATATCAGTCCAGAAAGTCTGGACTTTTACCAAGGTTAATTTTCCTGTCTTCCTCACCATGAACCATATTTGTTCTATTTGTATACCTCAAAAAAAAAAAAGGCAGAAAACCAAAAAGCTTCTTATTCAGGCAGGCAAAATCCAGCACTTTGCAGTTCAAGCCTTAGTTCTTTCTTTCCTTCTTTTCTACCAACTTTGGTTTTATTCTCTCCTTTTTTCACTGTTCCATGGCAATATCCTCACTTTCTTTCGTGACAGCTCATAGACTTGGAAAAGCTTGTAGTAGCCACTTACAGACACCTCAAACTGCAAAACTCCTCTCTTTTTCTTTAAGCATATATTAAGGAGAAAAAAAAAAAAACCAAACCTATGAAGAGATACCTACTGCGTGACACAGGATTGCACAACACTTTGTGAACGTTTTATTTTTATTGTATTATACTTGACCAGTATGTTTTATTTTTAGTGTATTGTACTCCATTGTCCCAGGTGTGGCACTGAGGTTGTAGGTTCTCCAGTGCAGGGTCCTAGTTACCTGCTTGAATCAGATTGTACAGTGCCAAGTAGACTTACAGTAATATCTAAATGGTAATATAAAGACTACATCAGCAAAAAGTAATCACCCAACTGGAATCTGGCCAGGACATGATGGTTCATACCCCAGTAACGATGCTTCTGTAGAGACAGCATTTAGCAGTGTCTGCAAATCCAGTGTGGATAAATTTATGCTTTATGAAATAATTGAACTTATGCAATGATTGCCCCTACTACAGCATTAGCTTCACTAGATGGGTTGGTTTGTTATGTCACTGTTGTTCTTCAAATTGCTGTGATTGTAATAGCTTGTGGGAAATACACTACATAAGAGCGAACATGGGGAAAGAAACCCACAAATGCCACAGATGCCATCCCAGGACCCAATCGTAACTGAGGGTAAGACCATCCAACAGGACATCTTTTCAAACACTCTCTACAATCCACAGATTTTACTCCTGAAATAAATCAGGTACTCAAATTGTTGTTTTTAGGACTTGCCAAGAACGTACTGTAATCTCAGAGCCATGAATTCAGGACAAGACTACAATCTAAGTTGTGTCTGTGCTACACAACAAAGTGGGTCTGAACTGCCTTTTCTGCAAGCTATGGATCTAGAGAGCAGAGGCCAGGTTAGACTTTCTGGCTTTCTTTGCTTTCTTCTGGTGGGGGGTACAATGCTGTGATGCAATTCCACAGGAGAGAGTGCCTTGGAAGCTGGAGAATGAGATGAAGCTTTTATTCAATATAAGAATTCATAGACTGAAGATGAAATAGATCATAATAACATTAGTCAAGCCAACATACATATTGACAGCCAGAACCAGCACATTGCTCCTTCAGTTCTAGTGCAGAAGACTATTTTACTCTAGAGGAAGATGAAGTCCCATGCCTTTTACGGGTCTTAAGGTATGAAATGCCTTTAATGTCATTGGTTTGAAACTGGCCCTAATGAGTAATGTCTGTCAGTTCTATCCATAAGACATGCTCATGCTAGAGCCAAGCCTTTAATACCCACAAGAAAGAAGTCAAGAATAGAGTTATCTGGAAAACAAGCTGTCTCACTCATGCCTATACGCCAAAAGACCAGGAATACCGGGCAGCTTAGCACTAAGGCTTGATCTAGGGAGACTGGAAATCTCTGCAATATTTCTATTGGGAAGAGTGGGGTTCAAGTACAAGGGATGTCAGTCCAGAGTTTCCCAGTAGCACTAAGAACTGCCACCTTTGAAAGAATGAATACACAAAACCCCATTGCTAAGAGCGTCCCTGTCTTGTTTCAGTCATTGTAATTTTTCCATTCTGTCATTGCCCAATTATTTCCAGACATGATGTAACTATTTTGCCAGGGGATTTGGGAGTCAAAATGTTGCTGTTGTTGTCATCGTTATCCTGGGTGCCTGATTTTTCCAGACAAAATAAGCAGCTGAGGGCATTAGAGTGCCTCTGAGAGAGAAATAATCTGTAAGAACTGCCAGCGTGCTCCAAGAAAAACAAACAAATGGTAAAGGTCCAATTACATCTTCCCAAACTCCAGCTTATTTCCATGTGAAATGCTGTTTTCTTATTCAGACAATTAGTAGAAAAATGTTTCATCTGCTGTCCGATGTCATCACGGCATACAAAAATTTATTTCCATTCTAACACTGGGTTCAGGGCCACTACAGGACATTAAAGCTCAACTTGACTGGAAATAGGCCTTGGTTATAACCACTGGAAACTGGCCACAGATGTAGGTGTACAAGTGCTGTCTTCATTATTGACAGGTAAATCGATTACCTGAAGTTCTGAAGTTCTCTCACTAGAAAAAGCAACTCAGTCTTTATAGCAAATGCATATAACTATGGAAAAGCCCTACAAAGACAACATTTGGACTTTTACATGTTTTTCATGGATGGCACTGAATCTCTTCAAACCTAGTGTCCATCAATGCCACCTGGGAAAGTCAGTCTGCAGATCTGCCACTTTCCTGCTTAGTGCCTCAGGTAAAGTATATTTCACTGTGAACCTATAAATAATAAAGATGGTGGTTGTCAGTTCAGTTCCATATACTGAAAAGCCACTGATGGGGATGATAGTTAAAAGGCTTCTTAAGCGACTTACTAAATGGAAGAAACAGCCAGTAGATGCATCACAAAGGGAACAGGTCTTGGGATTTTGATGCTGTCTCCTCTTAAGAGATTGTTTCTGTAGGTCAAGGCATAGACAGGGTGAAAGTGTCATTGATTTTATATGCCTATTTTTTAAGCTACTCTGATTCTCGACTTGTCAATTTGGCATCAAAAATAAATCTAGAAAGTGAAGTTAAGAAAAAGTCATATACAGCATTTTATTCCAGCATTTTTATTTTTGTTCAACATTCGGACAAGGGATACTCTGGGTTTGATACGCTGAAACCTCAACATTACGCAAGTAGGTTTGGATTCCAAGCCAGCAGCTTGGTGAAATTGTTGAACTTTTAACCTAACGTATCTTCATGAAGAATGGATATTTGGAAAGAGTTCTGCTCAAGGATTTTGGGTTGTTTTCTGTGTGTATTTTTAAGTGGCATCCAGATAAAATATATTTTCTGGCTGCTGTAATATTTACAAGAGGAGATTTTACACCAACACTGAAAGCTAGTTTCAGAGCCATGACTTACTGCTTTAGGTTTTAGGGCTGCTAAGTGCTTCATGACATTAGGGTGAATCAGGCCTCGTACATTAAGGTCAAATCCCACAGAGCTGATGCTCTGTGTGACACAAGTAGTGATCAATTATAAGGGTCTGAAAAAAAAGTGCCACCTAAAACCAGCCACCTTCCTTGCGTGGTCAAGGCTCTTGGCCAACATGTTGCAAAGAGTGCAGTAAAAGGAGGGACAGGGAGAACCCCCCTAAAATACCCAAACGCGAGGATCTTCTCTACAAAGCAATGCAGATCCATGTAGTCTAGAGCATATGGTACACAAACGTGTGGTGTCTGTGCCAATCGCTACCAAGTCTATTCTACTCCCTTCTCTGGGCTGCCAATAGCAAGTTCTAGTCTCCCGGATTCTTACAGCAAGAGGTCATGAACACATCAAGGCCTTTAGTGTTCACAATTAAGAAAAGTTTAAGTACTGACGTATATCTAGGGAAGACTTCCTAGAACTGTAACTGACCAACACACTGTTCACCCCCAAGGATAAGTCATTTGCTTAAAAGTATGCTCAGATATCCAAAGAAAACTGCAAAGAAGCTGCATACAGCAGATGTTTGGGTAGTCATCTCTGGACTTCTAAGTATTTACAGCAAGTTAATAGCCTGCCTGAAGATACAGCAAGTTCTTTCAGCTTCTGAGCCCAAGCTACTTGCATCTTGTTGACAAAAATTTGAACACACTCCACAGAAAACTAGACTGCAGGATAAAATTCCCTCAGCACCCCACTACAGCTGCACGCTAAAAGAAAAAAAAAAGCAACCAAAAAACTCAACCCTGCTTCTAAACAGCTACTTGGTCTGCGTACATAGTCCTTAGATTTGATTCAAAAAGAAGGCCCATTGTATACAAATAGAACAGAAGTCTACCCTCTATTAGAGAAGGAATATCTTCTTTATCCCCTTACGGCTGCAAACATTATTATTATACCCAGTGATGTACGTCTTAGCAGAACAAGTGCCAATATCACTGCTTGCTGTCTCTAGTTCTGTACAACACTGATTTATTTGATAGATTGTGCAGGACTTTATCCAAAACATCACCTGCTGCAATTCATTTTGTCTCACATTTTGGAAGCATATTTAAAACTTACTTGAATCTTACATCTTATATTTTAAATTTATGGGTGGAATACATACAAATAAAGACAGTAAGTAAGCAGTCATACATTGCTTCCTACAACAAGTTCAGGTCTTGGCTCTGCTGTCCTGGTCAAGCCAGGACATTTATAAGATAAATGAACGTTATGTAAGAACATATCCTACTGCAAGAAAGACTGAAATTGCTGTTATCCCCCTTTCCTACTTGCTGTAGAGAAGACACAGCCAACCAGTACCAAAACCTTTCCAGCCACAAGAAGTAGCAGCAGCATTTGACCCGCCCCGTGCCCAGAAACCCAATTAAACAAGGAAGCCCTCTCAGTTTTCACTCACCACTTTGCACCTACCTCCCAGCAAAACATCAGAAGCTCTGAAACATCAAGACCAACTATGTATTTGGACTAGATGGCAAGTCCAAGCAGAAATACGTTATATGTAACCCAGCAATTTGCATGCAGGCTGCCAGCCTATCACTAATTTTTAACTACCGGCTGTTGGACCAGTAAATATGAGATGAAAACGGAACTAACACTACTGAATCCCTGTGCTTTACCTTTTCCTCCCCCCAAACCCCCATAGCCAATCATATTACAAGCTAGGGTCTACTGCACCGCAGTGGTACCTGGCGATGCTTAAAACAGAGAAAATTGTACAGAGAAGTGGTTCCCTCTCCAAATCTCAGGAAAGAATATAAACTAGCAGATGTATAACACAAACACTGAGCCCACAGCACTGAGACCCTCTTCAAGGTGACCTCTTCCCTAGTGCTTGTTCTGTCCATACCCTAACATCAGTCAAATGTAGCCTGTAAGAAGCATGACTACTGCCCAGGAAATGTTCTTTGTGCTGGGTTTACAGTGTTATCAGCTATTAATCACAAAAAGCTCAACTGGGATAACCCCAGAATTAAACACATTAAGCAACACCAGTCTAGAGAGGGGAGTTGGTGTGGGAAATAGTTTTAAGGAACGTTATTTTGTTTCCAAGAAAAAAACGGTGCTTTAGACAAGAACAAGTCCACAAGGTCTTAGAATATCCTGTTCATGCTGAGATTTCAAACACAGGCAAAAATTTTCTACATTTTTCAGAGGTCATGCATGATAAGGAAACAATTCATGTCCTACAGGGCCCACTAACAGCAGAACTAACTCTCTTTAATTCCCAGAGCACATTTCATATCCATATCAATATTGCAAGACATATACCCAGCATCTACTGGAATACTCTTACAGTGATAGTTTCTCTTCGTTTAAATTGCAATAGTATGACTACATGGCAAACAGTTCTCAATCATCAAATCCCAGCATAATGACTACCAAGTCACCTGTTTCTCAGAAAGCTGCTTATAGAAGCGTGCTCCAAGGAAGTGGTTTTCCCAGCACCTCAGCAACCTCCATGCGATAAAGGATAAAACATAACATTGCCTAAATGAAAAAAAAAAAACAACCCCAAAACAAAAAACCAAACCAAGCAACCAACCAACCAAACAAAAAAAAACAACCAAAAAACTTTAGTACTGGGACTGAATCCACCTTGAGAAG
This sequence comes from Larus michahellis, assembly GCF_964199755.1. NCBI lineage: Eukaryota > Metazoa > Chordata > Aves > Charadriiformes > Laridae > Larus > Larus michahellis. The sequence goes on from NC_133898.1 coordinate 37,656,273, forward strand.
CAGTTTTGTCTCATTCATTTAATAGAGAGGAACTGACACTGGGAATATCTTGGAAATGAGATCTCTGCCCCTTCTAACCAACCACTCCACACCAAATAAAGCATTTCTCTAAATTGGAAGGAGTGTCTCTAAGGACCAAAATTTGAGTTTCTAAATAACTGCTTAGAGGGAAACCACTTATCACAGGAAATGAAACAAAGGGCAAGAGGAAAGATCAGTTTTCTAGCTGGAAGGATGCTGTGCTCTGTGGGAGTACTATAGCAAGTCTCGTGCTGTGGAAGGACCGTGGTGTGGAGGTAATGCCAGTGGGTCAACCACCCAATAGTTCAGTCACAAAAATAAATTTATGCCTTTGTATTCAGTTCTTCAAATGTTTAGGCTTAGGTTACTCCAGAGGAAATCTCTTTCTTATCAGGTACTAAGCGTCTTATATTCTGTAAAGCAAATTATTTCACACCTTTGCCAGGGAATCCCCCAAAAGTCATATTTATGAGGCAAAGTCAGCAGGAAAAGCAAAAAGGAAGAAAAAAAAACAAACTAAAAAACATTTTATCCTTTTCTTCAGAAAGATATTGGAAGGTATACTCAAAATTCTGTTTGGCTTATCAAGGCATAAATTCCAGGGTGAACATACTATTTGAATTAGGTTATAGAGACTTTACAAGTGCCTTTCACTCCTCAGATGAGTGAACAACATATGTTCCCTATATGGGTATAACAGACTCCTATTAATTCTGACAGAAACACATAACCTCATAGAACAAGAGACCAACTCTTCCAAACAGAACTCAGACTCAGTTCATTTCTGGTGAAATGTCCCTCGCTGGAATTGTGCCAAGTGGGCACCTGAGATTTTTTTTTTTAAGTCCTCAAAATATTTTATTTTCTCCAAAGGCCTTTTGAGACAATTTTAGCAAAGTCAAAGTAGAGCATCCAAATCATCATTTCCTGACTCCTGGGGAATGTATTCCAAGTCACATACAAACTTATGTAGGCACTAGTATGAATGCCTCTTTTTAACTGCATTCACTCATGCAATTTCTATCATTAAAAAAGGAAAAGAAAATCCAACAGTGCTAGGAGCAGAGCTGGTAGAGAAACTTTCTTCTTTTAATAATTGAGATTTAAAATGAATGGTTAGATTGAAGATAAAACACCTTTTCAACTGGGCTGTAAAAATGTTTTCTTCACTCCACTTCAAGAAGTGGGCAATGCAGCAAGGCAGAAAGATAAATCTAAATTGGAGGCAATACTTCACACTGGAACGTGAAACTGTACATGTACTTGGTTAGTGTTGCACAGACCTCTTCCAGGCTGGTTGTACTCAAAAAAGGTTTAGTTTTCATCCTTAATCCTAACCCTGCGAAAGTGTCTGACGACAGATTCAGAAAAGCAACATATGCTGTATGTCAGTAGTAGTTTCATGCTTCAGCTACACTTCCACGCTTCCCATTAAACCTTCCTTGCCCAGGAATACTCTTCCACGCTGCTCATAACAGCTCAAGCAGCTTGCCTCAAATCGGAAAGAAAGTGAGGGCAGGGTTGTCATTGCTTCTGACACCACTAAGCAGAAGCTGCTCTCAAGCTGTGCAGAAAGTCAAAGCTTCCCTGTCTCTTTGGGAGCTGAGCGAAGCCTCTGCACCCTTACCAGACAGTGCCAGAGTGCGGAGTTGTGCATCATGGACAGCACTGCAATTACTTTCATCTCTCTCCATCCTGTGCCCCCATCACCACTGTCAGCAGAGACCTAGATGTAGTTTGCTCACTGTTCCTCCTCCCTCATTGATTTTTCAACGCATCACAGAGCAGCAGTAGATAAGCAGCACTCACTCTGGAGAGGATAATTAACACAAGACGTACAGGGGAAACTGACTTCAGATGCAGACTTTCTCCCTCACTGATTGAAGAATTTGTTGGGATATGCCAGTGTTCTGCATGTCTCTTAGTTGGTTTCAAAGGAACATTTTATGTTCTTTTCTTACTTCTGTTAACAGATTCTCCAGCTATAGCTTTGGAGCCCATCAAACAAAATGCTTTTCACCTGCCTACCACTTCGCAGACAACCCCATGGAAATAAGCTAATGCCAGCACGCTGACATTCAGGAGCTGCTCAACAACCACATAAGCTGTTCAGCATCAGCCATCCACAAATAACATACATGTATTCACAACCCAAGGCACTGTCAGACAGTTGGTGAATAATAAAACAACGTCCTCCTGTTCTGCTGGTCAGTTATGCTCCCACAGGTAACTCGTGAATAAACATGTTAAAAATGGATAACAGGTTTAGCTGGTAGAACATATGCTTTAAGCTCAACTACTGAAATATGAGTCAAAATTCTAAGCGGCGAAAGCTGCTTGGTCATACACTCCTGGTTTTCAGTGCAAAGTGTTTCTACACAGTGAATGTTTCCAGGCTCAGAAAACCAAACACACACATCCCAATGCAGTTCTAAAATAGAAAATCAGAACACTTTCATGAAAGTTTTCCTTTCTTCCCTATCTGAAAATAATGAAACAGCCTCAGTCCAGACTTCTGCCCCCTCTTTCAAACTCCACTGACTGCAACTGTGGCAAATACTCCACCTTAGTTCAAGCTCTCTATCCCCTCTAGATAAAGCAAAAGCGAGAGCATTTGCAACCAGGCCAAGGAATTCCCTTCCACCAGCTTTATTAGAATATTGAGAGCACAGGTGTTTGCAATACCTCTTTCCTACCTTCTTCCAGCCAAGGAAGTAGTTCAGTAAGGAGATTTAAAGATAGAGGACCTCAAACAAAGCTTTACTATGGTCCACATAGATATAGATATCTATCTCCTTTCCTTGTCCTCGTTCCCACCACCAAACAGACCGAAAAGCCCACAACGTCTTGATAAACACACCAAAAGTAGCTGGGGACGTAAGTATTAAAACATGTACAACAAGTTTATTTTATGCTGGTTTGTTTTATGGCTCCCCTCCAGTATTTTGGATGCACAGCCCCACTAGGGTCACAGTGCTAAAATTTTCCTTAAACAAGTCCCACTCAAAGTTCCAGGCCTGTTTTTCTCTCTCCACACCACCTGCATCCCAACGCTCCTTAAAGAAAATAGAATTTATCCAGTGCAGAAAAGAATAATGATGTGTATGTACATCCCTCTGTACTGAGTCATCTCCCAGCTTGGCCGTGCTACACCACGGCCGTGCATATGCCTTCCTTCATCAGTGCAGTTTCCCAAGCAGTATGCGGGGAGGGGATCTGTACAAAACTGCAAAGGTGACTATGACTAATCACTTTGGCTCATCAGATCCAAAAGTTGGTAGGGATGCAATTTGAGAGTTTTGAAACAAGCTCAGCAGAATAGATGGAGTATCTCGGTCCCCTCAAAGCCTGAGTGAGATGAGGTCAGGGTTCCCTCAAGTATCCCACAATGGCTTTACACGTAAAGAGCCCTATCTCACAAGGCTCCGAATCCCCATTTTATGTTTCAATCCATATTTTTCCAGTAAGAGGACATTAGAATCCCAAACCACACATTTTATTCTCCAAAAGGTAGAAAAAGTTACAAGTCCACATCTTTTTACCAGGCAGTACAGGTTAATCTATATGAAATATGGGGAACAAAAGGAAAAGAAAAAAAAAGTTGAAGGGAAAACAAAAAATGAAAGCATTGCCTTTAGCCTCACTGAAGAAAATTTATATGTCTTTCTCAAGGAACGATACTTCTTTCATGCACTTACAAAGAGCATTTTCTTTCTTTGCAAACACTGCAGCGTAAAACTAAAAACAATCCCCAGATTAACAAGAAAGATGACAGGTTTTCTTTATGAGGCAGACCAAACAATTCTTGGAGCAGCTAGCAGTTGAGTGAGCCATGACGCACCTTTCTTCAGAAGCTGATAAATGAGTTCTGAGCAACTAGTAAAGGCAGAAAGAAAAGGAAAGTGTGAAATGATGAGCCAAAATACACCCTTTAAGAAAAAGTTACACTTTTGGTCTGCAAGGGGGGTTAAAGAGGATATTTAAAAGCAACGTGTACTACCAAGAATCTTTTCCAGAGAAGGCCCAACTTCCTGGCCCCAGAAGCCACGTGCTAAAAGCTTTCACGTGGTCAAGAGCCAAAAGACACACACCACACACTTTGTGGAGCTAAGGAAAAGGAAAGCACTAGGAAGTGGTTCCCAGGCTGGTTGTGACAATAAATCCTCATGACTCCTGCTGCTGTTTTTGAGATAGGGCTGAGCCAGGCAGGTGGCCGGCTCTTAAGAAAGTGCTGCAATATTGATCTCAGCAGTTAAGGTTCGAAGGGGCCTCTTGAGAGCATCTAGTCCAACCCCCCTGCTCAAGCAGGGTCAGCTAGAGCAGGTTGCCCAGGACTGTGTCCATTTGCATTTTGAGTATTTCCAAGGATGGAGTCACAACTTCTCTGGGCAACTTGTGCCAGTGTTCAGTCACACTCACAGAGAAACAATTATTGTGTTCAGATGGAATTCGCTGTGCTTCAACTTATTGCCTCTCATCCTGTCACTGGGCGCCACTGAAAAGAATGCACCTTTCTTAAGCAAAGAGTGAAACTTCTCAAAAGTCCTCTTACCAGCAAAGCCCCTGCTCTGTGTAAGCATTTAGGGGACTTACATCTGTGTGCAGATCTGGACTGGTTGAATGACAAGAGAATATTGCAGAGATTCTCTTACGAGCCAACGTCTGCTAATTAAAGACAAGAACAAGCTGCAGAACAAAGATACATGCATTGAAGAGGTATGTTAGAAATAAACACACCAGTACTTTTTCCCATAAATCCAATTCATTATAGATTCTCACACCACAAAAATTCACAGACAGGATATCAACTGCCCAAAAAAAGACTCCTCCTATTTGTAGAAGGTGAGTCTTCACAGATTGCTACTCCACTGCATTAGGCATCTGCCCCATCCTTTCTCAAAACTACATGTTAACGACAACATAATTTTGTCATTAATATTAAAAGTTGTGATTCCCCAGACAATTCAATACTGATAGAAGCAGCATTAAATAAAAGCTCTTGACTGGTAATGCTTATCAAGCTTTGTTAATGACAAAACTGTCATTAATATTAAAAGCTGTGGTTCCCCAGATAATTTAACAAATAGAGGCAGGCTTAAAGAAAAGCTCTTGAGTGTTAACACTTATCAAACTACTGTTCCCAGTTCTAATACCATTCGCAGGATAGACACTGCTCCTGCATTAACACAAGCTGTGACAGTGACAAACACAATGGACCTGTATGTCTACTGGCTCCTATACCAGGTAATAGCAATGGTCTTAGTGCCTGCTCCAAGACATTCCCTAGACGTGATAGTCTACAGTCTTATTACTTCATTGCTTGGGAATAAGTCTTTGTAACTGGAGATGATCCAAAATAATAAAAAAATAAAAATAAAAAAACCAAAACAAAACAAAACCCAACAACTTGGATTTGAATTCAAATTCTCTAGAAATGTAGGGCTTTGCAGAATTGTTCCCTTTGTGTGCCTCAGCTGCTTGAACTGAAGTCAGTGGATGTTTGACTGATTGACCACTGATTTCTGTGGGAACAGGATGGGATTTTAGCCACAGCAGGACTGCTAACCACTACCATCTAGTATTTGCCCTTCAGAAGCTCTTCAGGGCAAATGCTTAGAAAGTAGCTGAATTCAGTTTTGTAAGCAAAACCCCAGGAAAACCCTTTCCCAGAGGTCAAGCCCTGATCCCTGAGGCCTGGGTGCAAGCTCTCTGGCAGAACTTCTCCTGAGCTTGTTGTGTGGAAGATAAGGAATCTGAATGATTTCCTGCTCAGCAGCATGTAGCTCCCCAAACATCTGACAGTTTATGTGCTAGGGACTGTCTCCACAGAAACTTGGCTAGAGAGATCAGGATGCTGAAAATTACAGCTTTGCAGTAGCAAACAGCTCATCTTCACTCCCTCATATTCTCCATCCTGTACTACTTTCTAACTGTATTCTCTTGCCTGTGGCTCTCCCAAAGCAGGCCAGGTACTGCACATCTCCTCCCAAGCAGGTCTGAAGGAAAGGGTATTAACTCCCACACCAATGCACCAGTGCTGCAGATAAAGCCGCTCCCCATAAATCCTGAAATCAAACACACTCCCCAGTTCACCAATCACGTGCCAAACGAGCATACACTTGCCACCCTCCTGCGCCGCATATATTATCTATCAGATAAGCCTCTGATAGAGCCCTCAGGTGATGTCTTTTTCATAACCATTTCAAAATCAGAAGGGCTTCCCCTCAAGACAGCTTGATTATTTTCTCTAAAGACATAATAGGGAAAAAAAGAAAAGCAACCCTTACATTTCAGGTTACCCTAAAATAGGGCTGCGTGTATGCCTATGCCAGAAAAACAATGTAGCCCCCAAGGACTACAAACCGGGTGTTCTCTCCCTTCAGGCACTCCTTTACCATGCAGCTGCTTGGTCTCTTCAGGACACTCATCTGCTAGACTACACCCAGAAGATGCTGTGAGTAAGATTCCTTTCAGCAAAATTGCCCAGTCTCCCCTGGGGCCAGGCCTATCACATGCAGTAGCTGAGCTTATCCAGCCATGTCCAAGTTGTCGCCTCATGGAATTAGTCCCTGAAGAGCAAGAAGGATTCAGTACCACACAGTTCTAAAGGCTTACCTGAAATGATGCCTCCAAAAGACAGCTAGCCTGGCCTCTCCAAGTCGTATGTGGCCCTTCAGGGCATTCATTCAAAACAGGGATTAATTGAAGAGAACATCTCCATTAGTTGATGCTTTTTCTGTTCAACTGCAGGCCATAAAAGGAACATTTTACTATTTAGAGGAAATGCAGGAAATCCTCTCTCTAAATGCACTGATCTTATCAGTCTGCTTTGCAGCCTAGCCGCCTTCACCACTGTTGCTTATAAGAAGAGGGCTATACATATAATCTGCAAACTTCACTTGCCATGTGTGTACAAGACACACTTGAATTTCAATAAATAGAATTTAAAGAGAGTTTGTCCCTTCCCATCAAGAGCAGATTTTCACAAAACTATCCAGCTTCCACTTCAGTGCAAAATAGGAAGCAAATTTCCAAAGAGTACTGCTTATTGAAAAGAGATGGTTAAAAGGAGAAAGAACTTCTTGAAATAGAAAAAAATAATTTGGAAAAGAAGCAAGCTATTTTAGTGTTGGGAATTCTAGAGATGCCTTTTGAGATTTTTTATTTAAAAAAAAAAAAAAGAAAAAGCAAAGACCCCTTTCACCAATATCTCTTCCCATTCTACTGAACCCAAAAGAATAGGATAAAGAAAAGAATGTAGAAAAAAATCTATCACGGTTGATTGAGTAGTATTCAGCAGCATAAAAAAAAACAAAAGGAGGAAGGAATCAGTTACAAATAAATACACATTTCTAGTGTGATTTATCACAAATTTTGAAACATCCAGCTCTCATAAGAACGTGGAAACATTTGGGAAACTATGTTTTCTTCAAAATCTGGCAATTCTGAGAACAGACCTTTTAATGGGAAAATCTTAATGGAAAAATTTGCACGAGACATACTGGGCTCTTTCGAAAGTCTAACTACCAGTGTCTGTAAGGGAGATGAACGCTTACCAAGATCTAGCCTGTCTTCTCAGAATAGTCACTCAAACAGCCAAGTGATTATCCTCTCCAGCTTCAACACCTGTAGGCTATTGCCAGCTGCAATCCTTCAGCAACAGCAATCATTTGGCTGCCAAGTTTGGTCAGGAATATGGAGTCCTGCTTTACCCCTGGGCTGCCTCATCCACTCTGAACTGGTAGTATAGCACAACAGTGGGAGACTATTCTAACAAGACCCACTGGGCTAGTTGCCTTGTGCCATAACGTACGGGGGGAAAAGCAACAGCAGATCCCCATCTGACTTGCTGGACTAGTGTGTGAAGCATGGATAGCAACTCAGCAATCAAGGATGCCTTCTTTTGCTGAGCAATTCTGAATGGTACAATGCTTGGGGGGAAAAAAAGTTTTAAAAAAATCACACATACATATGAATGCCCTATATCAATCACTGCCGAAGGGACAGCAGAGCGGGAATGTCCAACTGTGTCCACAACCTGACATGTTCCCTCTTAGATCTGCTCAAACCTTCTCACTCTTCAATTCCCATTTCAAAAAAACCAAGTAATACAAAAAAGAAACAACCCACAATTTTAAGGCACACGTAGAAGGTACTGCAGATTGGAACACAGGAAGGTAAGTGGCACCACACAGTGATAAGAAGATAAAAGCAACTCCGGAGGATATTACCATGTGTTATCTGGGCAACAAGTGAATACAGGCTGGAAGCATGAAGGATGTGAAAGAAGGCAGTGTAAAACTCTGGCTTCAGATTTATTTGGCTTCCATCAGCCTCAGCGAGACTTACCCTCACAAATCTGACAGACAATCTTATGAACTATAAAGCTGAAAGGGTTGTACCAATCAGTTAGTCTGACCTAATGCATAGCACAGGCCACAGGATTGCCATAAATTAATTCCTCCCTGAAGTAGAATATAACTTTTCAATAGGCATCTCATTTGATTTAAAGATTTCCAGCAGCAGAAAAATCTACCACAACCCTCAGTTTAGTCTCTCTCATTTTAGAAATTTGCGCGTCATCTGCCAAGTTTCAATTCCCAGAGCCTGGGCCCTGACTTAGTTTTCCCAGATTGAAGAACACTACCATCAAATGTTCTCTGTACTGCTAATTATAAATGGTGATCAACAAGTCACCTTTTAAGCACCTCTATAAATAATTACAGGATAAGCTTTTGAGACTCATCCATCAAAATACATGGGATTAATCAATGTTAAATTCCATAACCTTCCATTTACTACCTTTGCAGCCATCTGTCGCATGCATAACAGTCACTTGAAAAACAGCAAGCTCTTGGATCGAAAGGGTTATTCAAGTTTAAAACAGAAAAAGTTACGTCTCATGGCAACCTGGCAAGACACAAGGATATCACAATAGAGGTATGAAGAGAATGATGGTCTGCTTAAGATCATAAAGCAAGTAAGCGGCACAGCCCAGAGTAATGCCAGTTAATTCTGATTTTAAATCCTGGTCCTCGTTCACAATGCCATCTTCCTGCACAACACAAGACAGAAGCTATTCTAAAAACAAAACAAAACACCACATCCTGAAATCTCTCCATATTTAGAGCTAGGTTTTTGAGCTATTTGCATGCAACTGAAAGTAATATAGAAAAAATCTTGGGCTCTGCATAATAGTATCCTTCCTGATTATTTTGAGGCATAGAAAACATACCAAGTAAATGAAACTCTTAGGCTTGCATCCACAACAGGCCCACTCACAGATTCTTGTTCTTTTGCAACTTCAGAGGTGCTTGACAAGACCAGTCTCAGCAGCCTACTGAGGCTTTACTATTGATTTGATTTCTAAGAACTAAGTAGTCAACAAATTCTCTCAGTTCCAGTTGTAAGTCTGTCCCACAAATTCCAGTTTGCTAATGTAAACACCATTAAAAAAAACCCCAACTTTAAAAACAAAATATTTGAAAGTCAGTTTCCCTTCTTTACTAGCTGCCAAGAGCAGAGTTCAGGGCTCTGTGCTTCTCAAGTTGATGAAATCATTAACACCTACAGCAGCGTCAGGAATGTAACTCTGCCCTCAGGACTCGGTAAGTAATAAGAAACCGGTGTCAGTTTCACCTTTAAAAACCAGTTCCAAGTAATAAATTTCCAATTTCAGATCCGGATAGAAACCCAGCCCAAGCAGCACAGTAGAGGCACAACTCAGAGGATTTTGTTCAAAAAGTATCAACACCGTGCCAGCAAGATGCTCACGAAAATGCCTACCATAAAACCACACCTTGCTGCAAAACCCATCCAGCAGAGCGTGTGGAGAGTTACTACACAAAACAGTGCACAATACTCACAGCACAGAAAACTTGATTCATTTTCCCTTTAGCCAGTCATTTTCTTGCTACAGACGCCAGACCAAGACTTAGGGAGACCGAGACCTTGTGTGGCAACATCAGGCAGCAGTCAACCAGTCTAGAAGCTAGAGAGTCAGTGTGAATTAGAGAGTCTGTATGCATTTAGCAACTTCAGAAAAGGACCCCCTTTATATTCATGACAACACAGTTCTGTCTTCACTGCTACAAGGGGTATTACAGAAGAGGCATTAGCAGCTGCTCCTTGGAAGAGTCAAGGTCTTCTAATAGGATAAAAGTGGGGTGCAACCCTCTTTCTAGCAACACGAGTCTCAAGTGCCCCACAGCATGTAGCGATAGCTTTGTCGTGGCTCATCTTCCTCCTCCCGAACACAGCACACCAGACACCATCTTATACAAGTTGTACGTGCCCCTTTCCATTTCAGGGGGGGAGGGAGCCATGACTGGAAGTTCAATATTATCCTCATGCCATTAATTTATTTAGGTCTGCTAAGAAAAGCACAGCTGGCTTTCTAGTGCATCAAACCACTTAAACGAATGCTTCCCTGACCGTGACCTCCCATCCGTGCCCTCTGGGCTTTAGGGCTGGAGCAAGAGATGCTACATGGCCTCCTCTCTGCTACTCTTGTGTTCCTTGGCTGAATTCACTCTTGTCTTATAAGGCATAGGGGAAAATAAATACCACAGTGATAAGCTGCCAGTGATTCTGTATACATTTCAAGCTCAAGGAAAACTCCCTCTGTATCTTTCATCACGTTAAGATGGGATGCTCAGAGCACCCTGACATGTCAGATGTCCTGCAAGTTGCTGCATATATTAATGTACTTCTTTTGACACCAGTGCTATGTTTTGTTCCTCCCCGTAAACATATGTCAGATACCTTTCCTGAAAACACTCCCTCTGATGCGTGGTCCAGTGCACTGTTGGTACTATATGCCAATCCTCCTGTAAAATTCACTTCCTTGTCTCCTACCAATAGCCCAAGAGTACAGGATTCTCAGTCATTTCCTGTCCCTTGGATTAGCATCCAACGATGTCCTGTTTACATTTCAGGGCTGTGGTGGAAATAAACACCATAATGTCAGGACATTCCATCAGCAGGATTCCAGCGCAACCATGCTGGGTTACAAGCAGGATGCTGAACCAAGTATGGTCTGTCTTTTTATTTTATCTTCTTTCCTCTTCCTTATACTTCCATTACCTAACCAAAATACCAGAGGGCGCCTTCTAGTGAGTCAGTTCATGCAAGTAGTGAACACACTGGAAGGGCCTTTACAATCATGAAGTTGCTAAATCAAGGGAATTAGCGAGTCAGCAAATAAACACAACAAGCGAGGAAGGGATACTGGATCACAAAAAGGATTTTATCTCTTTAGTAAACAGAATTTCAAACCAACATAATCATCCCTCCATCCAGCAGATGATAAAATTGAGACACGGACAAGGCAAAGCCATTTCCTAGTTTGATGGTTGTAAGGACTAAATTCTTCTGTCAACTGCAATAGCAGTAAAACTAAAGATAGGACAAAATTAATTTATTTCAATTATTCTTAATTGTATTTCACCTACTTAAAAGCAATACTTGAATAATCAGAGGAGACATCACAAATGCATCTGCTATTAAATCTCAGCCAAGAGAGACCTCTTTTTGAGTAGGTTATAAAATTTCCAGAGTAGACAACAGCCTGTTAGCAAATAGGGTGTCCTGTGGTATGACTAGAAACTCTCTGTTTCTCACCCCAGCAATGTACGAACAAATACTGTCTTCTCCATTCCAACCAGAATATTAAATGTAAATATTATGAAGAAGGATATCTTAAGACACACAAACTGAATGGCTACCAAGGACAGGCTGGAATGCTCCGAAGGCAATGTTTTTTTATGATGCACTGGATCTCTCAGAATGAGAGAAAGCAAAGAAGGGAAAGATATACCAAGCTTGTATACTCTATTTGTTCCACTGCAAAATCACTGTGCTGGACAATATTTTGTTGAGTGGTCAGTTCAATCTCAATTTCAAGTGTTGCCATTTTATGCACAGTAAAGCTATTGTAAAAGTATTGATCCTTGAGGGAATATAACTGGAAACCAGAAGACTGTGCCGTTGGAATGAATGCTTACTGTTTGGGGCTGAATTGGCATGGAAATGGCTCCCTAGCACTTGCATAAGACTCTCATGCCCAGGTTGCAACCCAGGCTAAAGCTGTCTTTAAGGCAGTTCTGTACAATGCTTTAGTCCCACAGGTATCTCATTTACTAAGACTGATAGCCCTGAAGACTATGTGGAAACTCCAGCAAGTGTGATGAGAGCTGCAATCTACCCCCTAAATAGAGCAAAGGAGATAAGAGCTGTGCCCCAAGCTTGCAACAGTCTCCTTCCCCACTTGAAGGTGTCAGTTATTAGCTACCATTCATCAAGTGGACTAAACCTGCCAGATGCCTCGATGTGACAAGGACAGCTTTGAGAATCTGCCTCAGGTGCCACAATGCCACGCAGAACATTTTCTGTTCTGTGAAATTTGTTTCAAAAGAAATGTATGGAAGCCTAAGCCTCACCACATGTAGACCATGATGCAAGACTCACCTCTCTGTCCAATGCATAACGTGAACTGTACACTCAGAACCCCCTGGTGCTTTTGCATGAGCTGCATTTTTCTTTCTCCCTGTCCCTGAAGTTTACAAGCACATTGTTGGAGGCAGGTAGGGAGTATTGGTGCTTTTGCTCCCTCTGTTTGGGAAGCCGTTGATTTAAACCATGTGCACACAGTGAAATCTCAACAAGGACTTTATACATGCATGTAACGATGTGACGGCTGCTGGCGACCAATGGAAAAAAAAAAAAAGAGGGAGGAGGAGTTCACCTAGTTTAGCCAGCTCCTAATGGACAAGCTTCCACATCACAAAACCAAATACTGCAGCTGCCACTAATCCCATCAATCAGCCATCTCCCCAGAACAGCCAAGCAGTGAATGGGCAGACATTGACCAAGCTGCTCTCTCCCAGCATGCTTCTGCAGGACTCTGGAGTGCACTGGCAAGACAGGGTGTGAGCAAATTAGATGTATGTTGCCCACACTTTGCCTGCCGCTTTTGCCACTTTAACAAATAGTACACTAACTTTAAAAATAATCAGTGGGCCCAAGTTAAAAATAAAGTGCAAGTTGGCTTCCATGAGAAAGCAACCGAGCCAATGCCATTTATAGTAATTCAACGTGTCACTGAATAGCATCATTTTTATAAATACACTGAAAGCCGGACATGAAATAACTGGTTAACAGCTCCCTAATCACAAGGGCTTCCTCTGCTACACATTTTTCCTATTTATCCAATGGCTTCTGTTTTATATCTAGTTTGCTAATGGAAAGAGGGGAAGGGGAGGGGGGAAAATTGGCCTAAACTGATCCAGCAGATGCACAGAGCCGGGGCCTCAAACACTGGCTTCTTTTCTGCAGCCACCAAAGGGCGGTGGGGGAGAGACATTTCAGCAAAATTCTTTCTCTGCAGCAACTACCGCAGAAACACATTTCCCTCTGTTTGGAGCCATTCAAAATAACTGCAGCTTAAATGCCAGAAGAATATTTTGTGCTTCCTGCATTCATAAGGAGAAAGAGATGGGAAAATATTGAAGAAAGTTCCTAGTATGGTGGTCTCAAAACAGCGGCAGAAGTCTTCAGAAAAAAGTGTACTCTCATAAAGCAAGCAAAACAAAATAGCCCCCAAATATTTGTCTTTTAATGATCACAAAGTGTTTTTACAACCATGCATAGGAAATACATTATTTTATAAGACCGCTCATCTTCTAGGCCATGCAGACCATTCAGATTTTTGGAACGCCTCTCTATACGCAATTTCTCACAACTGCCAGGAAGCCCTTTGCAAGTGTGACTGCATGCAGCACAAGCAGCTATCATAATTTCTGCGTACACTAAAATAAGTAAACAAAACTTCCTCAGGTATGTTGACTTCTGGGTGAGCACTGCTTAGAAGGCAGGATGCCGAAGCACATTGGAGCCTGTGCACTTCCATGGTGGACACCCTGCCTTGTGTCACCAAATGGAAGGGGGCAGAAAATGGGAAGCTTCACACTGTCACAAGACCACGAGGCCAGAAAAAAGGTGAGGGATTCACCATCTACTTAGAACTACATCCACCTTCACACTGCCCACTTTAATTTTAAGCTGCTTGATAAATACTCAATGATTTTAATCTCCAAAGGTGGAAGTGGGGGGCACTGTACATGCAAGCAGAATGCGATTGGGAGAGTTGTCCAAACTCAAGTTGGTAGCAGAGGCACGAAGCAAACACCTGCCTTGTGTCCTTTGTCCACGAGGCCCTTAGCTCCACTGAATTGCTTCACTGTCTCCCCAGTATTAACCTCAGAAATAGGCATGTAAACCTCCTATGCTAACCAAGCTGCAAGCACTTTCACATTAAAACCATGCCTATGTTACTGTGTCCTCATAGTCCACCATCAGCATCTAAAGGGATGCAGTCTTCTGTGTTGTGATGACTTATACTCATTTTCCAGTCAGTTGTCAAAAAATTTGTCTATCCAGAGAGGAAGGAAAGAGACTGGTGACAAACTTGGGAGGGCTAGTGGCACTGAAACAATCTTACCTCTCTACTCATTGCAGTGTGGGCAGGTTTTAGCCTTTAACCTATACTTCTAACTGCTTAGGGTAGCCTGTGCTTAAAGCACCTCCAAGTCTGGGTCAAAGGCATCTCTCTTTGTGAACAGTAGGAATGAAACTGGGCTCTGAAAATCACTTCAGACTTAAACAAAAACAAACAAACAAAAAGAACCCAAAAGAGTTTAGTTACCTGGTAGCTTTGATCCACTTTATGAAGCAGGTCATTCATGGCTCAGTTTTATATTTCACCCATAAGGAATCCTGACATAATAGGAGACAACCAAACTAGCCGCAGATTCAGGACTGACTGACTGCAATGCAGGGCCTTTGCCACCAGTAGGGTAGGCAAAGGAGAAAGAAAAGCAAGAAGCAATGTTCACTGGAACCACGGACACGCGTGAGCCAGGGACACCATGAGATCGGTTCCTTCCCTTCTTCCCCTTCCATCTCTCTGTCTCTTTTCACCACTTGCAGTCACGGCAAAGTGTTCATGGAAACATCCCAGCAGTTTTTTCTAGAATAAATAATGCAGTACTTCAAAGAGTACTTTCTCTCCTCTTGCTAAAGAGTGAGGGGAAAAATGCTACCCAAAGTGGTTAGTATTGCTGGTCCAAATGCAGATGCCTTGCCTTGTGCTACATAAAGTCAGAGAAGATGATGGCCCAGCAGCAAATGTCTCGACATGCTGAGTGGGATTACAAACCAAGGCCTGCACTTCATATGAAAAAGCAGCAAGCAGACTGCCAAGACCCCTCTTTAAATACATTTCAAAGTGGGTTATTGTGAGGAGTGTGAGCACTATGATCTCAGCTGCCAACAAGCACTTCTGCGGGAAGCAGTTTGCAAGCAGGAACTCATTCTCCCAACAATCCAGGCTTTGACCCATATTCATGCTGTGCAGTTAATCTAAGTAGAATTAGTGCTGGTGAAAGGGGCCATATGGACAGCCCTTGAGACAGAAATCTTATTTACCCACAGAAATTCCCCTGTGGCCAGCAGCATTGTAAGATACATCTTACATGCATGTGCCAAAGCCACGTGCACTTCTCTCCAACTCCTTAAACAACTAATCCTGGACTATCCAACCCCAACTTTCTGTAAGATTGCACGGAAAGATTTTTGCGATTCCTAGATTCATGCAAAGTAAATAGAAGAGTGACTCAAAAGCATTTTTATATAGCACAGACAACACCTATTAGTGTTTTCTGATTAGTGACATGTTTGTCTCGGTCTGAACAGAGGACATCCAAAAACACACCTATTGGTATTCTGGTCCAATTACAAAATAAACACATTGTGTTATAACCAAAACATATTTTGCCATACTTGCTGGATACTGTTTTCCTCCCTTTCTTCTCAGGCTACAGCTCCTTTAGCTCTACCCTGGAATCGCTTAATAATGACAGACCAAAACTTCCAGTTAAGATCTCCTTTAGTTATTAGGAGGATGAAAGCCACAAGAGGAACATAAAGCTAGCAAGGCAGAAGTTAAGCCTGGACTTAGATCCTACTTTTCCTGGAAAGTGAGACTTATAACATAATTCCCCTGTGTCTTCACAAGGCACATGGATCACGTCTACACAAACTTTGGAGGACTCCATGCATATTCCTCACATGCAAGATAGCAGCATATCACACAGCTGTCAGAGAAGCATCCCTTGTTAACATTCTTTAGCTTGTTTTATGAACTGAGATTTTGCAGAGGAGAAAAGCAAATAGAATAAGCTGTCCAAAATCAGCAGTATATGGTGGCATATGAGTAGAGAGACAGGCAAAGATAGGTGCATCACAGGTCCATGCAATGACAGAGTAAGCCAGAACATTTTTTCCTCTCAGTTAGATATTATGTGCTGGAACAACTATACCACTACAACAACTGTAGCCCAGGACCCTTTCATTTCTGAAAAGACAACAGCAGATGGTGTTAAGAAAACTGCAGTTGGACTCGCTGTTGTTCAGCAAAAGTTAGCAGAAACAACATCTGTCTCCCTTACTTGTATTTCTCTACGTTTTCAAATGGAAGTATTCCTTATTTAATTACTTTCTAGACACCCTACACACAGCATCCCACACATGCTCCTCTGGTGGATTCTTCTACAGGAGTGCAGGTAGAAGCACTACAGCAGTTCATTGCCTTTCAGTATCACATGCTTTCATGCTAACCACTGAAATTCTGGATTGACCACCACCGACAGGTACTGAGGCAATACAAAAGCTCATTGCTGCAGACATCCTAAGACAACCAGGAAAGCACAGAGCAAGTACATAACATCACCAGCAGAACAGGTACAGCCTCAAAGACAAGCAGAAAGCCTCACCGCTTTCTTGTATCCTGTCATCCCTGACCACCATCTTTGCGTGATGAGCGCACATTAGTCTTTCCAAAGAGCATGAGGAGAGAGCAGAGGCAACATTATATCTCAAGCCTATCCCTGGATGAAGATATGCTTATGTTTGCATGCCGTTGCCCTGTTGCACGTTCCAGACTGAGACTACTCAGGCTTCATTTGTCCCTGGCTTCCACAGTCAGAGAGGGCTGTGTGTTTGAGGAGATAGGGTACGGATTCATTTGTGGCATGTCTGCCTTCAGCCCTGCGAAATGAGACTGACACAATATTCGCTTCCATCTTCCTACTGAACTTAAGGGTAAATTGCAATCTAGTACTGGATGAAAAACGTTTTTCCCCAGGAAACTGGAAGCCAGCAAGTGTTTACCTTGGAGCTAAACTCTCCATTCCACCAAAGCAGTGTGTTGGAATAGTTATGCACCAGGACAGTCTTCTTAGACAGAAAGTGTTTGGGGAACTCACAATAAAGCCTTGTCCAGTCTGAAATCCCACTTGGACTAGGTTCATGAAACACTAGTCCTTTCCCTCTCCAAGTGGTAAAACAGTGTTAACATCTCTTGCATATAAGACAACCCCAATCCTGCTTTTGCTTCTTAACCTGGTACTGTTCCCACAAATTCTCCTGTATCAGATCTTTAGCTTGTTTATACTGAAAGTTCCTTGGAGCAGTGGCAGCTTCTCCTTTTGTTCCCCGTTGGAGCTTAGCTACAAAGAATTAGTCAAATCTGCATTGGCAACATCTTCTATGGCCAGGCATCAAGCCCAGAGAAAACATCAGAAATTCTCTGACCTTAAAAATATTCTCCTATGCTTGCTCTGTGTTCTCAGTTACAGTCATTGTTCACCTCAGAGGGATGAGTCTGCTTTTGAACCCATTGATTATGATCACATAGCAACGCCTTCCCAAAACACTGCTAATACTGGACCACTCAGAATGGTATCACGGTGAACAAGTGGATAATGGGATGAACGAATTCAATTCATACAAAGTACTAGAAACGGAATTCACCAAACCAGACTAGCACCGCGATTTGCTGGTTACAATATCTGCGCACACAAGGGTTTATGCCACAGGGTCCTCCATTCCAAGAATCTAAACACTGTAATACAGATGATTAATGTTCAGGAGATGATCTGTTTCATACGCTAAGTCATCTCTAAGCTTCATGCTTTGTGGATAAATGCACAGCCCACATTTCCCAGCACCAGATGGAAAGATATTCCTGTAAAACAAAGGTCAGAATGGACCATTATGATCATAAAACTTGAGCTCTTGTACAGCACAAACTGCAGAATCTCACCTAACAACTTCTCACCCACTATCTCTCATAGAGGTGGAAACAGAGCTGTCACTGGATGGTATCATTTAATTTTTTTTCTGACTCCCATCTACAGAAGGCCAGGAGATATTTCTTAACAGCCAAAGACACTTCATCAAATCATATTTGATAACCACTCAAATTCTGGATCAAGCTTTCCACTTGACCCTCCTTACACAAGGATCAGTAAATGCTTTACCAGCATCAGTGAATTTAGTCTCAGGTCATGGCTTAGAAGGGTTCTCTTTCCCCTATTTCACAGATGAAGAAACAGAATTAGAAATCGGGAAACTAGAACTATACAGAATAGGACTTGTAGACCTACAAATAGAACTTAAGTCTCCTACTTTCAAGATCAGACCCATTTTTGGTCCAGCAGTTTCCTTTAAATTAACCGGGTAATGCAGAAAACTAGTCTTTTTTTTCCAGTTTTTCACAGGAGGGTCCAGAAGGGATAATAATTATCACATCCTGTGACCTCCGTTATACTGAACAGCAGCAATGAAAGCTTGCCCTGCAAAATACCTGCTCGTATCCTTCCCCAAAACCCAGAATTTGTCCATCACTGAAACAGGTTACAGAATTTCACCCGGTAATATATATAACGGCGTGGTAGGACTGCTCAGTTATAAAGTGGCATGTCTTTTAGCATCGGGCACTACAGCTTCTAAACGTGAAAGGACAAACAAGATCCAAACAGGCAAGCCAGAGTTGCTTGGTTTTTTCCTTTCAGAGGCAGGGGATTGGGGTGAAGCAGTGAGCTTCAAGAAAAAGAAGAAAAAAAAGAAAGGAAAAAATATAAAAAACTACCAACAAAGAGACAGACAACCCACCAGAGTACAAGAAATTTCATTGTACTTGAGTGCTTCCAAAATATCTCCTGCCTTTGTATAAATGTAACACAACCTTGAATCTGCAGGAAACAGGCTTCTCTACAAGACTTCTTTCTTCAGCTTAGCAAACATCCACTTCACTGGTAGATCCAGTTCACTGGTAGACTACCAAATGGCAGTTCATCACATCTAGATAGCTTTGACTCTCAAATGTTGCAGGGAAACCGTTTAGGAATCCTGCTCAAATATAATTTTCCTCCCAGTCTAGTAAGTCTTTGTGACTGAGGCAATCAGAAAACATCTATGCTACCACAAAGCTAAGAAACAGCTACAAGTTTGATGCCTCTGGCCAAATTCTTTGCTCAGTCACAGAAGAACAAACATGCTAGCCTTCAGCAGGTTTTTCTTAGTATTTCAAAGGTGCCCTTGGCCTCCAATAGGATGCAAGACATAAATGAGCCAAGAACTTGATTTAAAATTGCCTACAGTCAGTAAGACCCAACTATTAGGTTGATAGCTAATTCCTGCTAATTTTTATCGTGTCATTATTTTGTTCCCATCAACACCACTTGAACGCAGTGGCTTTCCTTTTGACCTGTTCAGGCAATTCTAATTTTCCAGACTAATCATAATCATTATTCAATGTTCTGAGAAAGATACAGTCTCTTCCTATATTTTCCTTTTGAACAAATCTAAGCACTTTGGAACGAGTCTTCTGAATTCCATTAAGTTTCACTTAGTGATGATGCAGTTTCTCCTCTCAGAAACAGCAAGTAGGCTCCTCCACTCTGCCTGGTACAAACTGTGATCTTCACCACAGACAAGTATTTCCAGGGCCAAAGAAATCCTGTATGCACGACGGGTATACAGTGGAAAAGACGACAACCTAGAGATGCAAGATAGACATTGTAACTGGCATAAAAGCTATAAAAGCCACATTCCAATAAACTGTATTTGTAACCTTCGGGATTGTAAGCTAACCTCTGACAGGAGTTGGGAAGAATATGTCCTCTCCACCACCTTTCTTAACTCGAAAAAAAGAAAAAAAAAAAAAAAGGTTAAAAAGGGAGATGTTTTCCTTAGACTGGAACTATGTTGAATGGCTCCAGGACACAGAATGCGAAACACTATCTCTACCAGTAAGTATGAAATATGGGAATCTTAAACTGTGTGATTTGTATAGGATGAAGAGGATGTAACACTGTGAAGTTTAGCTCATCCTTTCCTCAGCATAATTCTTTTCTATTTTCCTTGCCAAAGTCATTATTCTTCAAGATGTAAGTTGATCAGAATTTGAGAGCAGGGACAGTTACTCTTGTAACTGGCAAGTTACTTGTGCAAGGAATGCAGAGGAGTATGCGCTGGCTTCCATTAGAGATGAGATTCCAGCTGAAATGATTATTTGGTCCCTCTTGGCACAACAGTTGTTAAACTGCTACATTTTGCTACTGTAACAGCACTTTCTAACCTTGCTGTTTCTGTACCAATTTAATATTGATTTCTGTTGAAGTTGCTGCCAATGCAAGGTCCTGAAATATGGGGCCCCACCGCAGCCAGAGAAGAAGGTACAATGGAACCAGGGAGGGGTTAAAGAAAACACAGAGAAGAACATTGTACTTGGCTGTACAAGTAACTTGTGAATATGTCTCGAGAAATGTCCTGGATTATCAACTGTAATAAAAATCTCTCAATGAGGAAAACAGGGATGTCCTAGAGAACTATGAGTTCTAGTTTTCTATGTTCACTTCATGTACAGTTTAAAAAGATTCCCTTTATAAAACTGGTGAGGAAAAAAAAAAGCCAAAAAAAAAAAGCACAGAAAGTTCATTTTTCCAGGTAGCTAGAGATAGATTTAAGTGCTGCTCCTGTAAGGAGAAAGAAAGCAAAATACCATTTGGGACATGGATAGGAGAGCAAAGATACAGAAATAAGGATGGTTTTTATTTAGTTCTTACTCACAGTCAAGTTCAAATGGGAGACTGTGAGCCTGACTTAGTTTGGGGGCAGCAGTTCCTTCATGGAGAATGTTTTTGAAGAAAGGAGGATGGAAGTGGGGCTGAAATAATGATCAAAGAATAAAATGGTCTCCAAATTACATAGGTATGCTTAAGGTAGGCAGCTGGTTGTCAGGCAAGAAGTCTTTAGAAGCAGCAGTAAAGATTTTTTCTTCTCAAAGTTGGCATAGCGCAACCCTCTCTATATCATCTGCTGCACAGTAGTCCTTTTGCCTACCTTTAAGCAACAGTTGGTAATATCTGTAAGATAAAGGCCAGAACCAGCATTCTGTGCTATTACAGTACTAATTATGTCCACTGAGTTTGAGGAAGACTCTCCAAGTTGCTACATAATCTCCCCATTTCCTATTGAAAAATAATGGCTTAGCACATGAACATTTCTCTCCATCCAGCACCTCGATTCGTTTGAGTGGGAAGAAGTAACTAGCCAAGTTACTCCTTTATCAGAAGCTGATAATTTTCATGTTGATATCCTGAGATCTCTGCATGCCAGAAACACAGGACGAGTGCCTGCATGCACTCTGATAGAAGACTACTGGGGATTTTTTATATTTGTTTTAGCGTTGTCTTGATAACCGTTGAAAACTACTTCAGTCTCCAACTCCCTACCTGTTGAGGTTAGGCTGGTATGTTTGCTATTGATTTTTTTAACAATAGCCAAGACTGAAAAACTAGTCTTTCTAAACAGGGGAGCCACCTCAAAAAAAAATCTAGCAGTCTGTTGCAAATGCTGGTTAAGGGGCTAAGATCTGCTTTATCTCAGGCATGCTTTTAGGATGCCTCAACTACGTGCAGGGACAAAACGCAATAAAAGAGTTTTAAGAAAGAAAAAAAAGCAAGCAACAAACCTTATCTTCCCATCTTCATCATAAAAATGCAAAGCTACCCATATGGCCCACTGCAAAAGAATGCATTTCCTGGAGGCACTGTGCTGTCTCACTAACACACACATACAAGATGTACTGTACAGATATCAAATGGAGGTCACAAAATCCCACTGCTGACCAGCAAAAAAAAAAAATCCTCATATTTCACAGTCAGGAGATTCTCACACAGCCACATTTCACAACACAGCAGCTGAGTAAGGATTTTTAAAAACAGCAAAAACATCAAAGTATGTTTAAGGTCCCAGATACATGATTTCTGCTCAAAATAAAAACTGTCTGTTCCCACTGTTTAGGAGAAGAGAGAGTTGGATGTGGTTGTGGGTTTGTACAATGACGTGCATGCACAGCATCATGCTAGGAAGCTTGCGGATCCATGATGAAGAGCTTGAGCATGTGTTCGTGTATCCCAGGACAAAAGCGTGTGATTGCATGCCTGTTCGCATATTCAGGCGTACACATGTTGATCAGGCAGGACGAAGGCAGAAACACAAGTTCGCACACATGCGATTCTTACCTCTTCTCTGTATACAAATCAGAGATTCAGAGCCTGAGTGCAATAACTTGGCAGCCAGAAAAGAGTGATGTTTCTCATGTAGAAAATACCACCCAAGTTGCAAAAGCCATTTTTCTTGCTGCTCTTCCATTCCATGTGCATGTTGGCACCTCATGCCGACATGAAGTCATAGTATATTCCAGGAACAGAACAGCTCTAGCTTTTTTCTTTTTTTCTTTTTTTTCTTTTTTTTTTTTTTTTTTAAAGAAGCAAAAGTGGCAATTTTACCAAAATTGGTTTAAACCATGAAGACTGAGACCCTCAAAGGTATGTAGATACTTTAATCACAGAACAACCATCCTCCAAGTGAAATCTTGGGAATCTGTGTTCCTGTGAACACCAGCAGAGTCAAAACCACAGTGAGGTCTTTTGATGACTGTGGAAGAAGACAGAGGCTTCTTCAGGCTCTTTTCCAGTTTGCCTGCACTGTATTAATAACCTGGGAATTCTGACATTCATAATGCAATCCAGTAATTTCTGATAAAAATAGGGGAGGATTATGTACATTTCACTGTATATGACAGCATCAACTGAGGGGCTTTGAAGTGACGCTGTGGGT
Source organism: Larus michahellis (assembly GCF_964199755.1). Lineage (NCBI taxonomy): Eukaryota > Metazoa > Chordata > Aves > Charadriiformes > Laridae > Larus > Larus michahellis. The sequence continues at coordinate 37,679,322 of NC_133898.1, forward strand.
CTTGGATGGCTTCTTTATGCTTTTAAGCCACTGTCTGCTTCAATTGGAACCCAAACAGTACTTTTCTGTGATGTGTCTTCCTTCACAGACATTAACTATTTTCTAGAGCATTCTAGACCATCTGATGAAACAAATGATTGGAAACACGAACAGCTATTCTGCCTGCTCAATGCTGCTACCAATCTAAGATTTTCAATGACCCTAAAACCACAGAACCTATCTTCTCCAGTTTCCCAAAGCTGTGCCCTAGCATCCATATCCTGTGCCTCCAACTTCTAACCCACCAACAGAACGACAGGAGCCTCAGGCATTAAAGCAGCATTCAGCAGGCGCCACCAGAATTCCAGGCAGAGAACTAAAAAACTGTTTTTGCTTTGTAGTGACAAGAAATTATTCCAGCTAACAAATGTTCTGCAGCAGGAAGAGACAATGACTTTGTCATCTCTATCAAGCCTGAACAGGCAAGAAACTCCCAGCAGAAATTAAATGTTACGGAACCCTACCACTGACAAATATTGATACGTCTTAAGCCCTGGGCTGGCAACCCTAACATTAGCCTGGCACGCCTGAGGATGCTGGGAAGAAAGGTTTCTCTGAAGCTACGACTCCTCATTGTCAAACCAGCTAAAGGATGATAGTTATTCATCAATCAACACTGTTTCCAGCCATGCAGTTTCGGTGGGTTGGTTTTTTGGTGTGTTTTTGGGGCTTAGATTGAAAGCAAAAAGAAACACTATGTGTTGCTTTGAATACTGAGAAACAAAATGCATCAAATAATACCTATGCCAGTGTTACAGGTCTGCTATTGGAAACTCCTGTTTCATTATCAGGGTTAAAGTGCCACCAAAATGTTCAGATAAAAGTGCAAACTGACGACAGATATTGTTTCCTAAATACATTTAGTCACATGCACAGAGAGGAAAAGAACACACTATCAAGGGATTGAGAGCAACTCTAAATACAAGAACAGTTTTATCAGATTCTTCAACTTGATGTATTGGTCTCAATCACACAAGCATCATTTCCATTTGCTCTGTCCTCTGAGCAAACCTCTGTTAAAGAGGACAACTCCCTTTTATTCTGAAGCCTGTGGACTGCAAGGAATCCAGACAATTTTTCAAGCTCAGATGCCACAGGAGAAGGGGAATGATCCCTGGGTCATGCTATTTTTAATGCCTGCCTCCCTGGCATGTCATCACTTCCATGCCACTTCTACAGAGGATGGCAGCTTTGGAACAGCTTCAGTGGAGAAGATATGAAAGCCATATAAAAATAAACATAATTAGGGTGTTCTTACTGTGAAAAGTGTGAAGTTGCAGCCTTTTCTTAAGATCTTTGTGTTTAGAGGCACAATGTAAAGGTGATGGTCAAAATTTTCACTGTTACTGGTGAGTACTGCAAGAATCATGGACAAACAACATAACAAAACATCCAAGAATTTAAAGTCCTGTATAAAGACAAGAGGTTTCAGGATCAAGGGGATGTTTGCAGACCAGCCAGTTCTAAAAGTACCCTTCATTATTTAGGTAAGAGAGACTGCGCACTGCTTAAACTGTTTCACTTTCACTCAGTTCAGTTATATGCTGTTCATGATCTTTGCTATCATAGGGAAGAGAGGGAAGGAGGAAGAAGAGAAAGAGAAGAGAAGCTGGGGGGTTGGACATGACGAAGAGACATGGAACGTCTGTCACTCTGGCAGGAGGACAGCAAAGACACAGTACCTGTGTGCGCTGCAACCAGGTAAATGATCTGCTCAGCCTCGTGGCTGAGCTTAAGGATGAAGTGGAAAGACTGAGGAGCATTCGGGAGTGTGAAAGGGAGATTGATTGGTGGAGCCACACCCTGCCATCCTTGGGGAAAAAGCAGCAGGAGGAGGCTCCACGAGAGGTAGAGGATCCCCTGCCCTCTTGTCACCAGGCAGGAGGAGGGGAGCTAGGAGAGGATGGGGGGGGAATGGAAGCAGGTACCTGCTCGTGGCAGCAGGAGACCCCCCTCCAGATCCCCCATGCCCCCCCAGGTGCCTGTACAGAACAGATATGGGCCTCTGGAGATAGATGATGAGGGAACTAAGGATACTGATAAAGCCCCATCCAGGGAGTCACCAAAACAGCCAGCTCCACGCACTAAGACTGCTTCTGTGAAGAGCAGGGAGGGCAGGAGGAGGGCAATAGTCATAGCGGGGTCCATTCTGAGGGGAACTGAGGGTCCCATACGCAGGCCGGACCCTTCCCACAGAAAGGTCTGCTGCCTCCCTGGGGCCCATGTTAAGGATATAGCCAGGAAGCTTCCTGGCCTGATACGGCCCTCAGATTATTACCCTCTTTTGATCTAACAGACAGACAGTGAGGAGCTGGAGCGTAGAAGTCTGAGGGCAATGAAGAAAGATTTCAGGGCCTTGAGATGGCTTGTCAAGGGTTTGGGAGCACAAATTGTGTTCTCCTCTGCCCTTCCAGTTTTGGGGACTGCCGAATGGATGAACAAGAAAATCGGACGGATCAACACCTGGCTCCGAAACTGGTGCTACGAGCAGGGCTTTGGGTTCAGTGATCATAGTTTGATCTGCAGGACACCAGGCCTGCTTGCTAAGAATGGGAAAACCCTATCCCAAAAGGGGAAAAGGGTACTAGGCCAAGAGTTAGCAAGGCTCATGGACAGGGCTTTAAACTAGTATAAAAGGGGGAAAGCGATAAAACCAGGCACACTAGTAATGAGCCTAGGGATAAAGGGCCAAGGATGGGGACGAAATTGATAGCCCAGCTCAAGTGCATCTACACGAATGCACATAGCATGGGCAACAAACGGGATGAGCTGGAAGCCATTGTGCAGCAGGACAGCTATGATGTATTTGCCATCACGGAAACGTGGTGGGATGACTGTCACGACTGGAATGCTGCGATGAATGGCTATAAGCTCTTCAGAAGGGACAGGCAAGGAAGAAGAGGTGGGGGTGTGGCTCTGTACATTAGGGAGTGTTTTGATTGTATAGAGCTAGATTCCAGTGATGATAAAGTCGAGTGTTGATGGGTAAGGTTGAAGGGGAAGGGAAATAAGGTAGATGTTGTGCTGGGAGTATGCTACAGACCACCCGGCCAGGATGAGGAGACAGATGAAATATTCTATAAGCGGCTGGCTGAAGTCTTGCAATCGCCAGCCCTTGTTCTGGTTGGGGACTTCAGCCTGCCGGGTACCTGCTGGAAATATAACACAGCAGAGAGCAGTCAGGCTAGGAGGTTCCTCGAGTGCACGGAAGATAACTTCCTGACACAACTGGTGGGGGACCCTACCAGGGGAGGTGCCTTGCTAGACCTACTGTTGACAAACAGAGAAGGACTAGTGGGAGATGTGGTGGTCACAGGTTGTCTTGGGTTTAGCGATCATGAAATGGTCAAGTTTTCAATTCGTAGCAGTGTAAGGAGGGGGGTTAGCAAAACCTCCACCTTGAACTTACGGAGGGTGGACTTTGGCTTGTTCAGGACACTGGTTGAGAGAGTCCCTTGGGAGACAGTCCTGAAGGGCAAAGGGGTCCAGGAAGGCTGGATGCTCTTCAAGAAGGAAATCTTAAAGGCCCAGGAGCAGGCTATCCCCAAGTGTCGCAAGTCTAAAGGGCGGGGAAAATGGCCAGTCTGGATGAATAAAGAACGTCTGATGGGACTTAAGAATAAAAGGAGGGTTTACCACCTTTGGAAGAAGGGACAGGCAACTCAGGAGGAGTACAGAGATCTCGTTAGGTTATACAGAGAGAAAATTAGGAAGGCAAAAGCCCAGCTGGAGCTCAACTTGGCCACTAACATTAAGGACAACAAAAAAAGCTTTTATAAATACATCAACAAAAAGAAAGCCAGGGAGAATCTCCATCCCTTACTGGATGCAGGGGGGAAAGTTGCAACCAATGACGAAGAGAAGGCTGAGATACTTAATGCCTTCTTTGCCTCCATCTTCAATAGTCAGACCAGCTATCCCCAGGGTCCTCAGCCTCCTGAGCTGGAAGATAAGGACAGAGAGCGGAACAACCCACCCATAATCCAGGAGGAAGTAGTCAATGATCTGCTTCTGCACCTAGACACACATAAGTCTATGGGGCCGGATGGGATTCACCCAAGAGTACTCAGGGAGCTGGCGGGAGAGATCACCAAGCCTCTCTCCATCGTTTATCAACAATCCTGGTCAACAGGGCAGGTACCAGATGACTGGAGGGTGGCTAATGTGACGCCCATCTACAAGAAGGGTCGGAAGGAGGATCCGGGGAACTACAGGCCTGTCAGCCTGACCTCAGTACCAGGAAAGATCATGGAGAGGATCATCTTGAGTGAGCTCTCACGGCAAGTGCAGGGCAGCCAAGGAATCAGGGCCAGCCAGCATGGGTTTAGGAAAGGGAGGTCCTGCTTAACCAACCTGATCTCTTTCTATGACCATGTGACCCGCCTTCTGGATGCAGGGAAGGCTGTGAACGTTCTCTATCTGGACTTTGGTAAGGCTTTTGACACTGTCCCCCACAGCACTCCCCTAGAGAAGCTGGCGAATCATGGCATAGACAAGTGTACTCTTCACTGGGTTAAAAACTGGCTGGATGGCCGTGCCCAGAGAGTTGTGATTAATGGGGTGAAATCCTCTTGGCGGCCGGTCACCAGTGGTGTCCCTCAGGGCTCAGTTTTGGGGCCAGTTTTGTTTAATACCTTTATCAATGATCTGGATGAGGGGATTGAGTGCACCCTCAGTAAGTTTGCAGACGACACCAAACTAGGTGGGAGTGTTGATCTGCTTGAGGGTAGGAAGGCTCTACAGAGGGACCTGGACAGGCTGGATTGATGGGCCAAGGCCAACTGTATGAGGTTTAATAAGGCCAAGTGCCGGGTCCTGCATTTCGGTCACAACAACCCCAAGCAACACTACAGGCTTGGGGACAAGCGGCTAGAAAGCTGCAAAGCAGAAAAGGACCTGGGGGTGCTGGTGGACGGCCAGCTTAACATGAGCCAGCAGTGTGCCCACGTGGCCAAGGCGGCCAACAGCATTCTGGCTTGTATCAGGAATAGCGTGGCCAGCAGGAGCAGGGAAGTGATCGTGCCTCTGTACTCGGCACTGGTGAGGCTTCACCTTGAGTGCTGTGTTCAGTTCTGGGCCCCTCTGTACAAGAGGGACATTGAAGTGCTGGAGCGTGTCCAGAGGAGAGCTACCAGGCTGGTGAGGGGTCTGGAGACCAGGTCATATGAGGAGAGGCTGAGGGAACTGGGCATGTTTAGTTTGGAGAAGAGGAGGCTGAGGGGGGACCTCATTGCCCTCTACAACTACCTGAAAGCAGGCTGTAGAGAGGTGGGCGTTGGCCTCTTCTCCCAAGTAAATAATGACAGGACCAGAGGAAATGGTCTGAAGTTGCGTCAGGGGAGGTTTAGATTAGATATTAGGAAGAATTACTTTACTGAAAGAGTGGTCAGGCACCAGAACAGCCTGCCCAGGGAGGTGGCTGAGTCACCATCCCTACAGGTATTTAAGAAACGTCTAGATTTGGCACTTCAGGGCATGCTCGAGTGGCAGAGATTGTAGGTTGTTTGGTTGGACTCGATGATCTTAAAGGTCCTTTCCAACCATGAAGATTCTATGATTCTATGATTCTATCAGTCTAAGACAACTCTACTGAGGATTTAGTTAAACCAACTGAGGTTTAACATGCAACTGAGCACATCCTAGATTCTACTTCCTGAAGAACCACCTATATGGACCAAGATTACCAAAAAGATATGCAGTTGATTTTTTTTGTTACCATTGTTAGGATTTCAGTGTGACGTTTGTCCAGTAGTAACACCAGCGTTACTTCACAGTGACCACAGGACTGGTTGGGCATTTATGTCTGTGCTCATGTCTGTGCTCTTTCAGCTTTACCGCTATTGATTTTGGATTCTCTATTTGCAGGACAATAGTATCTGTATTACTATGATTTTTAATTGTACAGCTGGAACCAAACAAGCAGATTGGTTATGTCATCTTTTGCTTTCCAACTGCCAGTCTTTCAGTTTAGACCACGGAGTTTACGCAGAACGCTCCTTTGTTCTGCCAACCTCTAGTGACTTACTTCTAACCCTCCTGCCTAGGTCACTTCTACATACTCTGTGCACTAATTCCATCAACGTGACAAACGAAAATAAAAAAGTGAAGGAGGAAAAAGTAACACGGAGACACTGGGGTTTATGGAAGCTTTTCTGGATTTTTTTTTTTAAAGATCTCAAAACCCAAGGAGTGTATTTTATGTACCCTAAAAATTTCCTGCTATGTCAACAAAGAAGCTGAGACAGCTTGAGTCATTAGATGAAGGGGTTAGTGTTGGTGAATGCTAACTAGGCTAATGCAGAGGAGTTATGCCACAGTTGACCATAGCCCTTCATGTCTCTGAAGGGTACACAGAGGAACAGGAAGAACAAGAGACTCTTCATGCAGAGTAAAAGCAAGGAAATATGAAGACAGACATATGAAATATGTCCCCTAAAAAAGACAGTAAGGTATTTTTAAACCTACTTGTCTATATGACAAATTATGGTTATTTCTAGCTTTAATGAAAGGTCTGATTGTGGCACATAAAGCCATGGCCTTCTAACTTTAACTTCAGTAAAACAGCACTGAGGGATCATAGCAGAGCCTTCTGTAGAAGCTAAGCCTGCTTAGAATCGGGTTACTTACCCAGGTGGCAAACATGTTCCCAAGTTCAAGACACTGCAGCTTTACTGCCACCGATTTCTAAGCTCCCCAGACTAAACTAAGCTTAGGTCTGCCTCTGGGCATCATGCATTTCCTTTCCTAAACAGTGGTGCAAAAATACTACACTGGTAACTGACTGTTGCTTTCCATAACTTCATTAGATCATCAGGTAACATGCATACTAATGATTAGAGATGGAAGAAAAGGAGACTGTAAGGTATTCAGTACTGTACCTGTCATGGCACAGAATCAATTTGTATTGCTTCTGTACAGTGGCAGTAATATAACTTCACAGAGAAGTGCTGTGTCACCAACTTAACTGGTTGCTTGTAAAGTACTTCAGGATGAAAAGTTAATGGCCAAGGGTAAGATTACTGTTTATGTTATAGCACTGTTCACTAGAGCAAGTGCCTGTTTAAATCATCAAGCTCAATCATCCACTCAAGTGATGCCCTCAGAAGCTCTTTTCTATTCAAATTCATTCATGGTGGGACATCAAAGCTGTGATATTTCTCAACTATTGTATCACAGACTGCCTTAGAACTAAGAAATGACATTAAGAGAAGACTGTCTCAAAAGGTGATGTGTGAAGGAGTATTTTCTTCCTGTGGAATAATGAACTTCTGGAAAATCAATACTATTCCTCTACATGGAAGGGTGAGATAGTAAGGTGGAATGCACAAACAGATAAGCATAAGCTGGGAAAAACATCAAATGGGGAAGAAAAAGAAGAAAGATGATAATGGTAGACTAACTAGAGCCCAAAATTCTGAGAGGACAAATATTTCAAGAGGGCCCAATCAGAAGGTTAAATATGGAAAAGTAAATACCAGTAGATTTTCAAGTTCAGATGAAAGACAACCCCTGTAACAGAACAGACAGCTGAAAGTAGAGAAGACACCAAAGACAAAAGACAAACCGTAAGGTAGTGAGTCAGTTAGTCAGGACCAGATGAATATGGAACTCAAGAGATAACAGCCCAGGGAAAAACATGCATAAGATGAATACGTATTTTAAGGCTGTAAAATTCAGACAAGCAGAGTTATCTGAGAAGGCTGTGGTACTGCTCAGAGGTAGAGCTCTCAGAGACCCTTCTTCCACTACCTGGAAGGGAATCTGACACCTGTGAAACTTCAGCAGAGGACAAAAATGCCATAGAGGCAAGATGATGTCTGTGACATGACAAGGGAAGAATCTAGTTCAAGATTTTTGGAAGGAACAGAGAAGGTGAGGACACTTTAAATGAAACTTAAATCAGTGGGAACAGGAATATATGAAGCCAATGGAGAAGTGAAAGGTCTGCCTAGGTCACTTCTACATACTCTGTGCACCAATTCCATCAACCTGACAGATGAAAAATAAAAAGCGAAGGAGGAAAAAGTAACACTGAGACACTGGGGTTTATGGAAGCTTTTCTTGTTTGTTTTGTTTGTTTTGTTTTTTTTTTAAAGATACCAAAAAACAAGGAGTATATTTTAAGTACCCTAAAAGTTTCATTTTGGACAACTCATCTGCTTAAGTTCTAGGTAAGGCAGGCAGGGAAAGGTAGGAGAAACACATTCCTGTATAGCATGATTTGAAGAGGTTAGGTAATTGTACAAGAACTGTAAGGAGGGAGAGCTTGTGTGTATATGTGCATGTCCATATGTGCATCCATTCAAGATAAAAGTGAGGATGACTAAAGTTTTCCGTGGAACAATTTTAATCTCCTAACCTAAACACACAATCTTGCCATCACATAAAAGAATGTAAGAGATGGATTTCATCCCTTTTAATTAGGAACGGAGCTTTCAAACTCATTCACCATTTCTATTGCTGCGTTATATTTCTTTCATCCTAGGAACTCTGCCTAATTTGATGGATTGGGTCCACCAGTTTAAGCCCACCCACTCTTGCAGGGCCAGAAAGAAAAGGCAGAGAAACAAATGTTAGCAGACTGTCAAATTTTAGAAAATATCACATGCATCTGTGACATGCAGGGCCAAGATGACCAACTGATAAAAATCTAGCCCCCAAAAGGTGATTACATAGAAATCAATCTCACTGACTGAGAAAGAATAGACTTTTAGAGAAGCCAAAATAAGGGTGCGGGCACCGACTCTGATGAGGTTTGGATCCCACCCAGAATAGTTAGGTGATTCACCAAAGTCAGGCAACAAATCAGTCTTCAGAATCACACTCTGCTCTTCCATACCACACAGACAAGCAGAGAGGATATACTTAATGAACCAGAAATCCGAGTAACCCACCGTCTGCTCTAACTGGTAAACTATATTCCCTCTTTCCCTACCCCAAAGCCCAGAATACAGTCAGCAAGTCAGGATTCCCAAGTCCCTCTGCTATTCTCTTGAAGAATGACTGGAGAGTGCAGTAATGCATAGTTTCTTCTGCAAGTTGCATTGGAAAGGTAAGACCGGAGTACTATCTGTTACTCATCATGATCTCTGTCTGCATAAGAGAACGTGTTCATAATTAAATTATAATTATGTTTGAAGTTGAAACAAGAGGGAAAGAAGAAGAGCTGCTGTGGGGCTGTGCAAAGGAACTGGGATAAGACAGATTTATTTTTTTCAGGTTGGGCCCAGAGATGCCGCTAAGAGATATGTACTCATTTGTAAGAAAGGGTAAAAGTACCATCAGTTTTCACTTCTGTGGTTACAGAACACACCCAGAACCGGACTGTGTTCAGACAGGTTGGGCAGGGCATAGTTCATGTTGATAAAGAAAAGCCCCAGTAAACATTGCCCGGAAAGTGGCACTGCAGCCTGCCTCAGGAAAGCTGAACTCCATTTAAAACCACTTAAAAAGGAAACTCTCTACAAATTAAGACTTGGTAATGAGTAAAAAAAGATCAGAGGCAGAACTACATGCTGATTATGAGAGAACTTAATTAAGGAAATTGTACCCATCTGCACAATGTTGAAATGGCAACATGTTCGTTTCCAGAATTACCAATATTCCTACTTCACAAGAAAAATCAGAATAGTGCCCAGGCTAAAGCGTTTCATAACCTAACAGTGCTGCGTATGTATATTCTGGATCTTTGTCTTATGTATTAGGCACATCCTGCAAGCTCAGGGTTCCTTGTAGAAATATGTTCAAGCAAAAGCAAGGTCTGAATGTCAAACTCACAACGTTGATCAAGAAGATAATCTTGAGACAGGTAAACTTCAATCTTGCATAGCAAATAGTCAGAACAAAGTCAGTGGCAAAGCTCTGAAGTGTATCAGTAGAACCAGACTTTTGCCAGCTTTGTTTGACTGCCAATTTTTTCCTTAGCCACCATGAATAGATCCAGTCCATTTCCCATCTAACTGTGAAATTCAATTGTGTTTAAGAGGAATAATCTTTATAAAGCACACATTAAATAAAGTCCTGCATAAGATCCACCAAGAAATTTTTTCCTGCCTCCACACCTGATAACAGCTGCGGACATTCTGACTCCAGACTTGGCACTGACTGCTGTCAATAAGTCAAGGACAGTCCTGCCTTTTACATTACAAACACTAAATGCCTTTGGACCAAGCAGTCAGCTGTGCACAAAGGTCCCATGAATATATCTCAAAAACACAATGGGGAAAGATAACAAGAGGGGCACAGAAAAAACATTTTAGCAAAAGGTCCTTATTCAGAATGGAAAGATACACATTGAACAGAGGGACAAAAATCACCTGGAAACTAAATCTGAGAGCGCCAAAAAAAAACTCAACAACAAACAACCCAGTCTAAAAAACAGTGCTACTAAAAACATCATTGTGACTGAAAGCCTCTTTAACAATGAAACTTTCATAATACTCTCTTTTGACTATTTAACTAGGCCTTTCAATTTAAAAATTTACAATTTGATTTGGTGAATAGAGATGCTGTTCTTTTAAAACAAACCATCCGGTTCTTGCTCAGGCTACGTCAAGGCTATGTATCAAGAGCTAGATGGTCAAAACAAAACCCCCCAAAATGAACAAAAAAACAACTCCAAAAACCACAACAAAAAATGTTCATTATATGGGGACCTCTTTAATTAAAAAGTATTTGTTTTCTGCTCAAACCAGACTATCCTTCTTCCTTATATCATTGCTTAAACCACCTATTGCATTACTTTTGAAAAGAGACTCCCCTTTCCCCAGCACCAGTGCTGCCGTATGCCTAGGAATGTTCAGGTATGTCTGTTCTTCCTGGAAGTTTTACCCCATTGGAAAAGGATAATTTTGGTCATTTGCCTTGGCCTTCCAAATGAATGGCAACTGTGAGCTGCGGACAAACAACTGAACTGCATTTGCAAGTGAGCCTTACAGCACCATGCACAGTTTGCTTGCTCAGTGTATCACAAACGTATATATTTACTAAGACATTAAAGAAAACACAGGAGGAATTCTCAGCATCAGGCCCTCAAAATTTGAACCTATTAAATGTATTCAGTATCACATTTGCCAGGGAGGGGTGGGTGTTGGGGTAGAAGGTAATAGCAAAGAATTTTGGCATTCCTGCAAGCTGAATCCACCCATTTGTTTCCTTCTATGGACATTATATTGCCTTTTAAAAGCACATTTATTTCTGGCTCTACTGTCCTGTATGAACCCTCTCCCTAGGATTCTGGAGGGAGAAAGTACAACTAATCCTGACCAAGGAACCCTAACAAGAATTACAAGCAGGACTCAGAGAGCAACCTTTGCTTGTCATGACCCGCTCTTTCAGTTTCTGTGCAATAAGTGAGGAGCCAAAAAGAGAGAACAGTGAGGGATTGTTTATTGATGTTTGATTAGAGTCCCCAGGAAGAGTCCTGCATTTGGGTGGGTGGCTGAACTTCAGCCTCCTAAGTCCTTGTGAGTACCAACCAAGCACCAACAGCACAGGGACTCTCCTCTTTTTTAGTGTCCTGAGAACTCCTTTAGCATCTGCACACAGAGCTCAGAGAGTCCTCACTGTGCCGTCTGGACTGAACCATGGGGGCTGCATGGAACTTGCATTACCTCCACGGGAGAAGGCGTGCCTGGGTAACACAGGGAGCCCAGTCAGGCATCCTCTCATGATTCTGTCACATATTTCCAATGACAGAACAGAAGTATAGGTATAGTACAATTAATGTCACTTCTCCTGCATCTTGGGAGACCACCACAAAATGCAGTCAGAGGATAAGGATATAATCCGAGTCCAAAAATGGAAAGACTTCCAACCAGCCTATTTTCTTACATAAGTAGGGCTGATCATTACCATTCATATTTTATAAATGAAGAAAGAACCAATGAGTGACTACGAGAACTCGTCCTAAAACAGAAGAATAGGCTGGGCTGTGAAAAATCTACTAGGTGCAGTGCACCTCCAGCTAGCTCTACTCAGTCTATGCTGGCACTGACTAGAGACATACTTTACCTGTAAACTTAGACTCTTCCTGCTGGACATCATTAGGATGGAAGAGAAAAGAAAGAGACTGGTTCTGCTTCTTTGCATATAGTCCGACAAAGGCAATTTAAAACATATTTACTTATGGTCATCAGAGCATCAGCATCTCACGCAATGAATGATTAAGACTGTTTGAACAGATCTGTTGAAGGAGAGAAATGACAGTTACCTTAAATTACTGATCAGCAAACAAGTCTGAAATATTATTTTGCACCAGTCCCAGGCACCTTCATTCCAGGAGGATTCCAGAGCTATCTCACTTGGTAAACTCCCAACAGAGAGGAAATACAAGCAATGCATGAGGCAGCAAGCCGCCATATCTCCGTGTGCATACCTCTTAACCACAGAAGCACTGGAGACAATAAAAAAGGGTAGAGAGGAAAAACTGCTTGGGTATAGCTATACTAGATACAGTCCTGCTGAATTTTAAAAATATATTGCAATATCTTTTTCCCAGAGTGCAGCTGACTCTTTCCCAGTGAGTGCAGCTCACACTTAGAGCTGTGTGAGAAATGTTTTTTTTTTTTCCCCTGCCTTTGCATCACAGGGGAAAAAAATATTAAAAAAAAGAAAATAAAGTGGTTTAATTTCTTTGTTAATCAAAAATAACTCAACATACACAGAAAAATACAGACACCAACTTCAGAAGAGCTCAGAACCACCATATTCACCTTAAGCTGATGGATCGAAACAGAAGTCCCACTATTCGTACATCATCTGCTCTAATCCAGGAACCAGCTCTTTTGTTTTGGCCCTCTCACCATTTGTCCTCCTGCCTCAAAATTCCACCTAAACCTCAGACAGTTTGATTGAGTCTGGTACTTCCCTGCAAAAAGTCCCAGTTTTGATACACTCTGTTAAATAAAAAGCTGTCTTATAAGAGACTTCCAACCTCAACCATATCATTTTAAGATCAGCAGGATGCTGATAAGTATAGTATAAAGTACAGTAGCACGCTGAATGGACACACACTTTTTTCTACCGAGTTTAAGGGTGCTTGAGGAATCTTGTAAATGATGCCATTGAGCACTGCCCAGAGAGGGAAGCAGCATGGGAACATACGAAGGTCACAGCAGACCTTACTTAGCTCTCTCTCTCCCCTCCATGCCCGCCCTCAACTGCAGCTTAGCGTGGGATCCTGACAGCAGGAGGTTCCCACTACAGGCCTTTGGCTTCATCTCTCCATCAACCCCCGGACTCTCAGCTCTTCTCAGGGACTCTCCACACACTCCAAAGAAGAAAGATCCCAGGCATTCGTCTGGGGCTCTGGGAGCCGCTTGCCTCATTCCTTCTGAGGAAACAGCTGGAAAGTTGCCCTCAAAAACTCATTTGTGAGCTGCATTCCCTCCAAAAGTTTTATCAGCTGGCTCATTTCAAGCAGGTTTTACAGAGGGATGGGAGAGCTGGACTGGATCAACGCCTTTGCCTATCCCAGGCACCAGATCCTCAGACCCAAGCCATTCTTCACAAAGTCCCCAGTGAAAACTTTTTACAGATGCAAAAAACATGCAGGCCACTTTCTCCTTTCACCTTCTCCTTCTCCCCATCTCACCTTCCTGACCCCAGAGTTATCAGAAAGTTAGACATATTCTCTGCCTATCTAGTAAAATGTGAATAGCCACCTTTTCTTTCTTCTGTCTGTCTGAGAACTGACTGGAAAAACCAAAAATCTCTCAGGACTAAAGAATTTATCAAACTGAGGCATAATTACACTGATGAAGAACATTGCAAAGAGAAGCACAATTTTAATTATCTTCCCTTCTTGGGGAAAAGCAGAACGAGAGCAAGTCAAGAATCCCCTCAGATCACAGGAGGACTTTAAGAAAGGCGAAGAACTACTAAAGACCAGTGTTGGCACAAAACCAAATGGGCACGAACTGGCTACGAACAAATTTAGTTTGGAAATTAGAAGCAGACTTCTAAACATCAGAGGAGTGAGGTTCTTGAATGGCTTCCCAATAGGAAACAACAGGCACAAAAGCTGTTTGATTTTGAGACAGAGACTGCTAAATTTATGAAGGGAATCCTACAACATAATTTCCTGCAATTACAGAAACGCTGTACTCTGTGACTCAGGAGGTCTCTTTCAGCCTTGCACACCTCATCCTCTGCTAAGCTAAAACAGGATAAATAAATAAAATCCAGAGATGAGATGCAATAGAACCAGAATATTAGCAGGGCAGCTAGTATAAGGGTGAGTCTGCTTTCTTTATTAAGCAAATTTATGGGGGGTTTTTTGAGTGGAATTTATCCACCTGTAGGGACTTTGGTATTTCCAGGTAAAAATCTGGATTGTAAAGGAAGACAGAATCAGTAATAAAGTTCTATATATCTGTGACCACCTGCAATGAACAATACGGAGATGAACCCTTCCACCTATCATGCAATCATTAGACTAGACTGTGAGAAGTTACCTTTGCAGACCTGTGTCCAGAGATTAAAGCTGTCAAAAGAACTGTAAAAAGGGGTAGGTAAGTGAGAAAATTAAAACAACAAATCATTCAGGAAGAATACGAGTTAAACAAAGAAGTTTTATAGCTGTGAAATGTGTGGATGGGTATAGAAACAATCACCTGTCTTTTTCAGACTTAAGTAAAATTTTACTGAAAAGAAGTCTCTGAAACCATTAAAGAGTCAGCAGGGAGAAATCTTTTCACATTCCATTTCTATATTGAAAAACCCAAGATAATACCACCCTATTCTACACACAGAAGAAAAAGCAAAACACACGAAGCTGAAAAAGCATGAAAAATATAGTACTGTAACATAAGAAGTCATCTGTGAACTCTCCCGTAGCACATCAAACATGAGGTATTCATTCATTCCCACAAACGGAGTCAGTGATGATCTATAAGCTGCAGCTCTGCATTACACATTTCAGTTTCATGCATTTAAGCCAGACAAACATTCCCAGGGGATTGAAAGAACCCGCTACAGTGAGTTGTGGTTCTATTTCGGATCATATCACAGCATAACAAATCACAGTTTCAGACACTGGGATAAGGGGCTCAATAAACCAAGTAGCATGATAACTTCATGTATATCCCTTCCACACACGCAGCCATGTGTGGAATCAAATCCACCCGAGGCCCTTCAAACTGTACAACTACGAAGCAATAATCACTCTCGTACCTACATGTATCCATATACATCCAAATACATGCTCTTCAATACACATTGTTTACTACATACTGTTGTACAGCAGTAGCTATCTAACCCTGTCCACACACACCAAGACTGTTTACCAGATCTGATCTCTCACATTTGAGGAAGCAGAAGAGAACATAAGTATTTAATGCAGAAAGTTCTTTTGGTGCTACTGGTTTGTTCTGGTGGCTTTTCAGCTGTGCCTCATACAAAGTGGTCCTCAGAAGCAGAGTCACTAGACCTATTTGGTAACTCACCAATTCCCTACGACTGCTATCCCACAAGAAATTCTGAGTACTGAGAATGATGCACTGGTCCCCTGTTGGCTTAGCACATTTTTAGAGTCAAAGCGGTTTGTGAATTAAGTAAATTTTTAGAAGAAATTAAGTAAATTTTTAGAAGAAAAAAACCCAAACAACCCACAACTTAAAGGTTGGATTGGAAAACCAGCCATACTGCAAGCACCCTGTACTGGAACTCCAGTCCTGCTGATCTTTGCTCTGGTTCACAAAGAAATAATGTTAAAGCATGCAAGGGCATTAAAAAAAAGTTTTTCTTAATAAAGCATCTTACAGCACCCTGTGCAGATCAGCAAATCTTTCTGAAATATGAAAAGACTCCTTTTAATCACTGAGTAAAGATGAGAGACAAAACTTTCAAGAGAGTTCAAATATTGCCGAGGTATGAGATACTATATTTACCTAAAGAATTTTGCACATTAGATGCCTGACTATTAATGTCATTTGGTTCTCAGGCTGAGAAACTGAAAATGTAACTCTGAGCTATTTTGACTGTCTGGGCCTTGGGACAAGAAGGAAGTCAAAGTAGCAAGCATGAGCATAAGTCACCAAACACTGACAGTCACACTTTCTTGTTCTCTCTCTATTGCGCTCAAAGTCAAAGCTCTGCAGTAGTTGCTTTCTTTCTAGCTAATTAAGGTGTCCTGAAAAGATAAATGAAACAGGGAAAAATAACTTGGCTGGAGTACGTTTTCATTTTTCCATTTTAATTTCACCTACAAGTCAGCCACCTTAAGCATGATACTGGACAGTTGGCGAAAGCACAACATTATTGACTACAATCTAACATCACTAGAACTCATTATTTGTTCTCGGGTATTTTCTTAAGTAAAAAAAAAAAAAAAAAAAGGGTTGTTCAATATAAATAAATCCCTGAAGGGCTTCCAACCCAAACACTGTACAGTATTAGACGATGAAAGAACTGTTAGCGAAGTGAGCAAGAAACAGGAAGTTGGAACTACCTGGCCAAGTTTCACTCTATAACCTGAGTAATGTGCAATTAAAAAATAACCAGCACAAAGAGTGAAAAACAGCTTCCAGTACAAATATATACTTTTTCGACAAAGTGCTCTATAGACAGAAATCAAAGATTTTTTTTTCTAAAGAATATGATTAAAAGACAGCTATTCTTTAAATCTTAGGAAAAAGGGAAGAAGACATACATACAAATGTGAAAACACAAAGTCTGCATAACGTTTAAAACCAGTATCTCTTTTTTTAAATACAACATCCTGCCAAAAAGCTTAGTCCCTGCTAAAGTTATTACACATCCTTGTAGGCACTACCACAACCTCTGTGCCACTGTCATACATAGTCCCTCTGTCCCAGCTTCCTCCAGTCTGAAAGGAAGTGTCTGCAGTTCACAGTCTTTTGACTTCTAGATGAGCTTAATGCAAAAGCCCACGTGCAATTTTCCAAAGGGCCTCTAAACCAGGCAAAGAATGCAGAGCCTGAAAACACAGGGCTTGTGTAATGCAAGTGGAGTACTGAAAAACCGCATGGGGTGATTGAATGATTCGGAGGGCTGGTAATGGAATACAGTATGTCCTCCCACCAGGTCACTAGGCTGAATCCATTCTGGATAATGAACAAAAACCATTCCCATTTGATGGCTGCTCACGTGAAATGAATTGATCAAGACTGTCCTGGTAAGTGAGTGAGTTTGCCACAGTATTATTTGTCACTTCAAACAAAAAGATCACAGGGACTTCTGTTGGCTTAACCTAAACAGATTACAGAAGAAGCCATCCAAAATCGTTCAGCCCCTTGTTGGCAATCTGACAATGCTGGCCAAAAAAATAAAGCTGAACAGAAAGATGCTGAACTTCAGTTTTGATCCTCTGACTGGACCAAAAAGGGACAGCTAGAGAGCAGCACTGGGGAATTTGACCCAGCCATGGTCCAAGGCAGCACTTGCTTTGTGGCTGAACAAAGGGACTGCGGTTTTCCGGGGCTGTCAGCTTAACAGTTTTCACCCAAACTAAATTAATTTTGCCTTCTTAAAATGAAAACAAAAGAAATCCAACTCACCGTTGAAGCTGTCCAAGATTTTGGAAAGATAATAATCCTTCAGTTTACTCGGATCTGTGCTTAATAGATAGATGTGAGTGCCAAGATGTAGTTCAGCCCCAGCTGCCAGTGCACCTTTCTATGCAAGCAAACCCATCTTCCTGCCTTTTAGTATGCACAAATTTGGCACATTTAATCAAGTTACTGTTCATTTTACTGAAGTATCAAATTGCCAGAAAAATGTTTTGTTTGCCTACCAAAAACTAAAATTGAACCTTCAGCATGTTTTCTTAAAAAAAAAAAAACCAACAAAAATTTACCATTTTGATGCAAACACTGAAGTTTTTACTATATTTTGGGTCTGTTTTAGCTGCAGTAAGATGTATTTAAAAAAAAAAAAACACACAAGAAAAACAAAACAAAACAAAATCATCCATTCATCCCCTGCATCTTTGAGTCCTGTACCTGAAAGTGTATGATAATGCCCATCCTGCTGTCAAAGGCACAAGCTGTCAACACAAGAGTGAAGCACTAGTGTAGGCATGCGCACACACGCGCATGCACACACAGAGTATTTATAAAACTGCCGCTGTAAGGGATTTGGGGTTTATTTTTTTAATTAACTGAAAATGATAACACAAGAGCTTTTCATCTGGCATGAGCTTGGGTTTCATCAGCTGCTGGAAAAGATTCTCTTGGAGAAATGAAATTACAGTGTTTCTCCATGTACTTTCCACGGATTTGAAAATAAACACAGATATATGATCATGCCAGTTAATAGATGTAGGTAAAGTCACTGGTCTTGATACATCTAGAAAGATGCTGCAGAGCTAGACACACAATCTGGCTAACACATCATATTGACTAAATGACAGAACGTCCAGTTAAAAAAAAAACAAACATGAAGCACAAGTGAAAAGAACTGGGAAGGGCCGTCGCAAAGGAGGCCCTTAGCCTACCTGCGGCACCTGGATATTGTGTTATACAACATAGGGCATAAGAGACAGTTCATTATCTGATGCTCCTTCTGCTCATCCACATTTCTCACCATGTCAAGTTTCTCAAATAGGACAATGCATGAGAGCAGGAAACTAAAAATGATGCAGACGAAGACTTCAGAATTGCTTTTGCTCTATACTCCACTTTAAAATCACCAGTTGCACTGTGAACCAGTTACCCCACCCCCACCCTTCCCCAAAAGGATAATTTTACAAGATGGTAAGCAACAGCCCTGAGTATAAAACTTACCCTTCCCAATGAAGGCACTGAGAATTGCAGCCCATACTAAATAACAGCAATGCCAGCTGCCACTTTGTCTTTTCTTCTCATATGGAACCTTTGCAATCCACGGTCTCTTGAACATGCTCAATTGTAAAAAAGGAAGGGGGGAATCTCAGCAGGGCCTTTTTTGGTCCCTAGGAATCTAGAAATTCCTACCTCTTTTCCCCATTTCATGCTCCAAAACACATCAACTCGATACATACTTTTGCTAAGTGCTCAGAAGATGATTTCACAGGTTTCAGGGTGTAGCAAAGAGAACAAAAGCGATTTCGCCATTGCTTTGATTTACTGGCTGGCAAGGTCAGTGCAGTACTTAAATGTGATTATTTAATGATATATTAGGTCACTACCATGTGTTTGTAAGTATAATTAAACTGGTAGAGAGCCTAAAAGTTTTTTTAAAGACTTCTTGTTCATTATTTTTTACATTTAAGAAATAATACTCTCAATAATGGATTGAGATTAAAGAGAGATTGAAGTTTTCCAAGGATTCTGATGAATCTGATTAAGAAGAAAAGAACTTTGGAACTACAGATAAGAAAAAGGAACAGCTCAGTCATCAGCTGTCTCAGACACAAGATGACAGCTGTACATACGTGAAGATGGAAATAAATTAATTCCTTGGAGGATGCTCACGCGCATGAGCATTGGCAGATCTGATGTAGCCTGTCTGTAAGAGTCAGGACTAGCCGCATACGGGTATCTACTCCACTGAAATTATTCCTTGGGGAACACATTCCTGCAATAATTCCTGTCCATCTCCACCTTCAGAGCTATTAAATCTTATTTACTTTCCTTCACTTTCTCTGCAAGTCAACATTTTTTGATGTTGCACAGGACAACGTCTTGAGAGGTCTCCACTTATACTGATAAACATATCCCTTGTGTAATGGAAAATGTGGCATTCCAAATGATTGCAAAAGTAGAGACAGGCAAATAAATCAGACATAAAACCACATCTATCACCGTTCAGTGTAAAAAATTGTCAATGAAATACATTATCAAAGAACAAGGCAGGTTACTACACTGTCAGCACAGCGAGTCTTTGATATGAAACTGAGGTTTTAAGTTGGGATCCTGCTTCCGTTATATAAAGCAAAAAGAGGCTTTACCTACAACAGAGAATAAAGCCAAATACATCTCAGCTGTTTGAGCATCACAAGCCTTCATAACCTGTGGTAACATCCTGCACTGCATAACGCCAGAAACATTCTTAAAGAAAGGATTTTGCAGTAGGTTTCATGAAGTAGACTATGATAAGATGCTCAAAGATGAATTAACAACAAGAACCTGAGGCTCTGCAAGACAATGACCAAAACTCATAATATTAGAAACCAAACTGTTGGTAATTTGTTGAGTAACCATGAGTCTTGCTTTGGCTAGACTCACTCAGCAGAGCTACTGCCAGTGTAAGCAAGTAGTAGAGAAGCACTCCAATGGCAGGCACAGAATTTATAGCACCGCCAACATTCTAGGTATCTACTGGCAGGTAAAAACAGTGGTCTCTAATGAAAGAAGATATTGAAGGAAGCTCTGTTTCTTAAATTTGGCATAAATATAGGTAGAGGATTCTTCACATTTTGAGTATCACGTGCATGTGTCACATTAAGCTAATGTTTTGGAGACTCTGCAGGAGTTAACTGCATGACCTCAGCATCAGCAGTCTAACAGTGTGGACACTCAGGTACAAAGTACCTCAACGAAAAACACTCAGGAGCAAGATAAAACACATACTAAAGTGAATTGCCAAGCAACACAGTAAAAATAGGATCAGGCACATCAAACTGTCTCTTCCATTTGTGAAGCAAAGGTTTTAACTTGAAACTTAGGCAAGTAGGAGAACTGAAATCACTTCAGCTACCATATTAAACATGTCATGCAGGCAAATTAAATAGATGGGGAGATGCAACTGCTAAGAGCTTAGCTGAACATCAGTGACAGTGGAGGAAACACACTTTCAGTGAATAAATCAGCCTCCTACCGAGACAAGCATCTGCTAGGTCAAATGTGTCTCAGGATGTCCAATAGCTCTATCATTCTCAATGAACTTGCTCCACTGCACAGAGGTCCAGCGTGTCCTGCACAACACACGGGGGACAGCTGAGTAATCCCATCAAGTAGTCTGCTTGAAGGAAAGTGAAAAAGATTCCTCAATAAATTACTGAAGCAGCAGTCAGACATCTGACCAGTGCCTGCTAGTTCAGAGAGGAACTGAAGAGGGAGATCTTTCCTGTGATCCAATAAATCATTTCAAAGGGCCATTCGTACCTGGATGTCTAATGAATCCTAAGGACTATAAAGAAATGGCTACTTTCTTTTTTCCTGAAAAAATACTAACATCCCAAGGATGCACTGTCTCACAATAACTTTTTTATTGTCTCTTGCAGGTAAGAAAGTTGACTCCTGCTCACATACTCCACTGATTCAGCAGAGGTAGTAGCCGTCTAAACTTTTCGATGAGGTATCTGGGAGTCTGAATGACTGTGTTCCATATGGTCATTCATTTTTTTTAATCATCTGCTTTGCCCAGCATGTCTCACATTAAGGACTCAAAACATGCAAATCTTTCCACTCCACTGCAAGTGATTTGTAAGTAATAGGAATAAAGCCAGACAGAAACATCTTGTTCAAGGCACAACCAAAGCCCCAGGTCACAACAGAAACATCAAGTTCTAATAGAGGTTTCATCAGACGAGAACTTGACAGCTCTGATCCTTCTCTACCCACAATAGAGCTGCAATAATTAAAATAATACCTTCATTCCTTTTAAAGCCTTTGATTCAAGGAAACCCAAATTCCTATTCCATAAAGCAGCAGAATATTATTATACACGTGGGGGTACGCATAAACAAGTATAAACACACACAGAGGTAAGGAGAGTCTATTACTGTATTCTCTAACTCTTCATTATATATGGGTAGAACACGGAACAATTATCAGCCTCTTGTACCAGTAGTGGTATTGGGATTTCTATAAAGAAGGCTGTACGCCTGTCTGAACATGTCCCTCCCCCTTTCCTCAAACCACTTGACAATATGCCGTTCAGTCATTAGGGTTACAGGTCTTATGATTCAGCTTATAGATCTCCATCCTCTGCTACACATCTGTGCTGGATACAAAGGATGTATATCCTCCCATATCAGATGTCGAACTCCAGCCCGCAACTTAATCGACACTGAGTGAGAGCTCTTCCTCATCTCCCACACCATTACTGAAGTAATGTTTCTGTCAAGAGATTCCACATTTTCCCTCCTCTTCGTTACCCGGGCTGACCCCACAACACATTCCAGAAAAGATAACAGGATCATAACCAGGCTCTAATTTCTAGAGCTGTTCAACAGAATTTATATTTTTCTCTATAATTCAGATCATCACTTAAAAAACAAACAAAGCAAAAAACCACCCCCACAACTTAAGGGAACAAAAATTAAAAACATTGACTGCTCCAACTGGATGCTATATACTGTAGCTTTCTGTATGTGTGTACAATTTCTGTTTTAATTGTTTAAAACATCTTATCTCTACTCAATTTTTCACTTGAATTTTCACCAACCCCCCGTCTCGGGGCGGGGGATGCCAGATGCAGCAACAGCGCCCTCTGTCCGATGCAGAGAAAGTGGCATTTAATGCCTCTGCTCTTCCAGAGCTGCCAATGTATTTAGTTAAATTTAAACAAACATACACAACATTTGCTCGGCAATACTTTGGCACCCAGACTTCCACTGATAACACAGTTTTAAAAAGATTCTTATTCCTTCTCCACACACCCCATTGCGTTTTTAAACTGCTTAGCACGAGATTTGTTTTTACTCTGGAAAAGTAAATGACAAGTCACTTCAAGCCTCTTGAAAGTCTTTTTTTCAAGTCTCCCTCTTTAATCATCTTCACGAGAAATGCCAATTACAACTCTTACCACCTTTCTTTCCCCCGGCACTTGCTGGTTTCCCCTTCCCCACTCCTGCAGCAAAGTGTCAATGTGGAAAGAGGATTTCGAAATAGGAGCACAAACACTGACAAATCCTCAAAGTTTTTTTTTACACTTTTATTTTGCCTCCATGTTTTCCCAGCTGCTCTGCTTAGAAGACAATAAAAAAAAAAAAAAACCGGCCTGCAAAAAACATTACAAATTAAGAGACTGGAAAACTGCAGCCCGAGGAGGAGGAGGATGTGACTTTAGTTTGACTTACCAATTTTATCCAGCTGTATATTTTCCTACTTGCTTTTTACAGCAGCTGAGCTCAGTGCTCAGGAACGTCCACCCCGCGTCCGGGAGCCAGGCAGAGCCCTGATCCCCAGGCTGGATGCTGCTGAGCGAGTGGAGCTGGGGTGACGGCGGCTGCTGCTGCTCCTGCTGCTGCTGCGTGCGCTCGCTCGGACCCAGATCAGGAACTGCTTCCCATTCCCCAGCCCCGCTCCAGCGCTGCGGGCTTCGGGAGGCAGGGCCGGCCCCTGCTACTGTGCTGCACTTTCTTAAAGGGACAAGCTCCGGCCTGGCAAGAGCCCACAGGAACCGGGAGCTACCGGGACTGCCCGGGGCGGCGTCTGGAGCCGGAGCGGCGGGAGGGGTGGGCTCACCGCCTCCAAGCCGGCTGATAACCATCGCAATACGAGCCGGTTTCCTACCTTGTTGTTCTTGGGAACGAGAACAACACTCTTCTACGCAGCTTCTCATTCGAGGCTTTCAGGTGTTGCGGGTTTTTTTTTTTTGTTTGTGTTTTGTTGTTGTTGTTTTTTTCTTTTTGCTTCCCTCACGCCCTCCGCAACGTCGGTGGGAACGGTGACCCGGCGAAGGAGGAGGCGGCGGCGGCGGCCGAGCCCCGCGTTTCTCCGCACCGTGGGCGCAGGGTCCCATCCGCGGTGGGGACCCCGGTGGGCTGCCATGCGTCCACTCCAACCCCCTGCTCTGCAGCACACCATCCCCTGCCCACGGGCTGCAGCAGCACTAGGATTAGGCATAGCCCCTGGCAACTCCCGTCATTTTGACCTGAACAGATTTTTTTTTTATTCCCTGTAACGGAGAGGATATGACAACTAAATAAAAAGCCCTCATTTCCCAGTTTTTCCCTCGTCAGTCATTCTCCAGATAGCTTTAATCCCATGTAAACCACTGTTTCTAGCATGCTTTCTATTTTCTGACTTCACTTTCAACTATATCTTATATTAATAGCTACACTAATATGGGGGAGTTGTCTGCCTCGTGTGCGTTGCTGTCTGCAGTAGAACAAACCGCATCCTCTGTTAAACAGTAACGCTTAGATTCAGAGATAGTAACACCATCTGCAAAATATCTCTCTCCGTTTTTTTAAACTCGTGGAAATATATGGTTTGCTCTCCGTACGTGTAAGTCATTTGTTTTCATTACAACAACTGAACTCTCATGATGACAACACCAATCAACACATATCACAAGGCAAAGTCATATGTATACAAATATGCATATATTTAATGGCACGACCACAGAAAGAAAGTTACAGAGGAAAAATATCCCCTTCAAACTGGCAGGCCAAAACTAAAAAGATGAGACCAAGTCACCACTGTCCTGTCCTCTCTGCCTACACACACACCGATGCACAATAAGCACAGCACGAGTACAAACTGCTAGCGAGCCAATGTAACTTCTCTTTCTTTGGTTCTATGGTAAAAGAACATGGATACAAACCAAAAGGTGAATCCAGCCATTTTAATGGTAACGGTTCTTCACAAACAGGCCTAATTGGTATCCACTAACTACTGCAAAGTAGCCATTTAGCCACATTACTAAATCATAAACTTCAGCACTACTAGCCATGTATTAAACCATGGGGACCCATCGGTGTTCCTCTAGCATGAGCTGTACTATGTTCCTGCCTTTCTCAGCAGAAAGCCTGGGAAAGTTTTATATGATTTACACATGCAAACTACATGCAATGCATGGCAGAAGAGATTTTATAATTCCATCAGTCCTCCCCTCCATTCACATGTTTCCATTGGTCTATTAATCCTCACTTTCTACTCTTTCTACTCACATCTCTGCCTGCTACTTTTTTCATCTCATCCTCCAAGTCCCTGCCCTTTTACTCCCTCTTTTCCCCTTCTGCATGCCAAGTACTTCTGCAGCTGATCTCCACCTTGCAAGCTTCACCTGTCTGTCTTGGTCCCTCCTTCTCCCCTCTATACTCTCAGTTTCTCATTGGAAGAGGAAAGAAGAGCTGAAAGGAAAGGTGTGAATGATTAACTGATTCCTTCTCTTGCTTCCCTCTCCTTCCTTCAGCCAAGGTTCTGGAGCCAGAGACCTGCATCCAGCCCTAGAAACTAACCTGCAGGAGCAGGCCAAGGGACAAGGGTCAGGCAGGCTCGCATTAACGGCACTATCTCCATTTCCACCTTAGCACACTGTACCATTTATTATGATACAGTGTAACCAAGACAAATGGCCCTTGTCTTGTTCATCAGTTAAAAATTAACAAAACACTCATCTTTAAGACAAAGCTGGTCATCCATTTGATGCCTCAACTAAGGTTGTTCTGATATGTTCAAAACAGGCAAAGTCTGCCTACAAGACAACAGGGTAAGGTGCTGCAGTGGATGGGGATTTGAATGGCAAAGACACCAATGATGGAGAGAAACTGAGGCTTGGGGAGAGCTAAAGTGATGCTCCATTGTTCCGCACGCACAAAACAAGATCATGCAAAACACAAGAAAGTACCTAGCAGGAAACAGGCTTGTGCCACTGGCCCAGAATGATCTAACCATCATAAACGTTAAGATAAAAAAAAGAGTCTCTGTTGTTCCTTACATATGTTGCTCCTTACACTCCTCCTAATCCCATGTGAAAGCTGCTCCCCCTCTCACCGCAGCATCTGGATTGACATTGACAGAGCATTGTCTCATGGTTACAGCACAACTCCTGGTTTCTATTACTGGCTGTAGGAGAAATGTGTGGTATATTAAATAAAATAAAGGACATAGACTTCGAATTCTGCTGCATGCTTTGATACTAAGTCAGTAGTAAATGAAACTGGATAAATCACTGATTCTTTCTGTGACTCTGTTTCCCCAATAACAAAAATGTACATTTAACTCTGTTGTTATGTAACTCAACACTTGTATAGTAACAGCTTGGGATGAAAGATGCCAGAGAAGCCAGCTTTTTATTATTAAATACTGAACTGCAGATACCTCAGTGAAAACTGAAAAGTGTTGCAGTTTGCAGAAATGTTTGATT
Source organism: Larus michahellis (assembly GCF_964199755.1). NCBI lineage: Eukaryota > Metazoa > Chordata > Aves > Charadriiformes > Laridae > Larus > Larus michahellis. The sequence goes on from NC_133898.1 coordinate 37,705,344, forward strand.
ATGCAGAGCAATCCCCTTGCACAAGAGGTGACATTTAATAGGAGCTATTTTTGTGTCTTAGCTTAGAGGGGACAGCAAAATCAGAAGTCATCCCAAAGTTACCGGGAAAGAAACAAGGTATGTTTCTCTTTCTGAACAGTGTATCATGTAAATTCTACATCCCAAGATCGCACCAGCATACTTAAAAAGGCAGCTCCTTTGGAATTTAGGAATAAGATCATTGAAGATATCACCTGCCTATTTCTATAAGTATTTTTAGGCTCTGATGACCAAGGTCAAAACCAAAAAGCTATAGTACAAGGGCCCTTAATAGTAACGAGTGAAAAGACAAGGGGAAAGGGACATATAAAAACAAATAGATTATTTTCTGCTCAAAAACAGAATCCTTATAGAACGCTGAAGCAAAAGCTTCTGTGAGATGTTGCTCCACTTCTGGAGATACCAACTGTTTGTTAGATCCGTTGTCAAAACAAAAGGACACGTGTATAGTAATCTAACAACAAAAGTGCCCATTGTGAGAGGAGACCCAGTGCCAGGCTGCCTGCTCCATCTGACAGTGAGATTAAACACCATGGCTCTGTGCACTCGGCTGCGTGCCTTGCCTGACACCACCACCCAGTGCAGCTACAGGGTCAAAGACTTCTGCTCAGTCACCACAGGCTACAGAACTAGCAAGACTTCCATACCCTCCCTAGAAAGATTTTTTTTCTGCATGTCTCCCAGTCTCCAAAATACCATACAGTGTTTTGAGCATCTCTGGAGTGTGACATGCAGAGCAGTATTACTACTATACACTGACATTGGATGCAACATGGTGATGGAACCATGACTATCCTTTCTTATCAGAGCCACAAGAAATTCTGTTCCCTGTCTCCGAGGGGCTGAAATGAGGCATAGATAGTCAATACAATACAGACGTACATATCTGTTCTTTTAGTTAATATAATTCTTCTAAAATTATTTTTATCTTTGGGCTCAAACCACACCATCAGATCTAAGGGCTGGATTCCTCTCCCACTGACTTCCCGATGAATAAGGATGGAATTATGTTCCAATTCAGGGGTATATAAATTGCAGAGTAAAGCTTTTCAATCCTAACTCACATCTTTAATGTGTTAATACAGAAGTTTGAGAACTCACTTTGAACTTTAAAAAAGTAGGGATCTGGACAATGCTCATCTGAAATAATGTTCATTACTAATTAAAAATTAACACTATTAATGCCACAAGATTGTTTTCCACTTCATGAATCACAGTGCGTGTACACACTTTTGTGTGCATGTATGCATTTACACATGTGCATGCATGCAAATGTTTGAGTGAAACTATGACAGAACTTATTGTTGTTAAGGTTAGCTTGCATCTGGTGTATTGTTGGTGCACCTCTTTTTCTACGGCATTCCTGAAACCATGGAAAAACACATTTTAGTTAGCTGCCACAACAAACCCAGCGCAAACATTTATTTTTGGTTGGTTTGTCCTCTCAGTTGATAAAAAAAATGCTTGAAAGTAAATAAATTGGTTCCCAGACCCTACACCTTATCAGGTCTGTAAGAGTTGTGCAGTTCATAAAAGCTAGGGCCTTCAACATGAAGATCATGTTCTTGACAATGCCTTAAATCAACATACTACCTATCAAACTACTTCTACCAATTGTTCTTAAATAAAAAGATCTTATTTCCATATTAAAAAATGTCCCACACCACAGAATTTATGTCAACTACAACTACATCAAAATCCATATCCATCATAATAAGATGTTGTAAGATGTTGGTTTGGACCTTTCAGGAGATGGCACATTTCAATTTCACCCTTTTCCCTGTGTTTTTTCTGTTCACAGCTCCTTCTCTTCCATTGGCTTCTCATGCCCATTATAACTTGCTCTCCTTTATTGGTCAAGATTTAGTGAGTGGTCTGCACAAGTTGTTTGCTGACAAGGGAACAGGCAAGCCTAAAAGCAAAGCCATTTTTTGTTGCTGCAACTCAGGTAACAGCTATGTAAAAAGGAAAAAGACATTTGTTTTTCAGAAAGAAGGTTTACAAGCTCTTATAAAGAGCACGTCAGAGATCACTCCAAATGAAGGAAAAAAGAAAAAAATGTGTAAATTTTACAGGAATTGTCTCATTTCTCCCTTTAGTTTTGCTTGGCACTTCTTAAACATTTTGAAAGTGCAACCCTGTTTTCAGATAACAGCCTAACTCAAACCCAGATCCCTCAAAGCAAGGGAGACAGAATCAGCCAGAATTAGATTAAATTTCCTGACACCAAAACATTGATCTTCTGCCAGCAATTAAAGGTAGTTAACAGTCCCTGACTACTGTAAACACTTGTAGCCAGCAACTTCACCTTGACTTCATTTGTCTGCCTTGAAGGAACTTGGGTTGTGTTCACGTCTAACACTTTATGACCATTTTGAACCTATTCATAATACTTTCTTAGGGATAACAGGCCAGACTTTCAGAAAAAAAAAAACTAAGCTGAACTTCAGATCCTTTCAGTTTATTCCTACTTTTCAGTTAGCAAAACAGAGGATACTGATTCGTAAAATGGAGTCTTCCTCTGCTTTCCCCACCATTTTTGAATGCTTCCTTCTATTCGGTATATATCTTCTCATCTTCCAGAGAAATAAATTTTTTTAAAAAAAAGAATCTGTGTTCTAGCAAATGGTCACCTTACAGAAAGGGCAGTATGCAGACAAGAGATCTGTAGCACAAACATGAGTAACTACATCTTGCTGGCTACATATACTAAATATCTGAACTAAGGAGGGCTGGAGTGAGCTTGTCCCTGGGCAGCTGCTACAACAAAAGTCTGTATAATAACATTCCTCAACGTTTCTCATTTGAAGGATTTTTTTTGCCTTTTTGAAAAAAAATTCAGAGACCACCTTGGGCTGCACTGCAACCTAGGCTTTCACTAATGATAATTTTAAAATTAGTTTGGGCTCTGAATGGTCTGTGCTTCTTTTCCCTCTTATTCCCCTGATTTATGTGCATGGATTTGTTCAGCTGCACAGGAGGGAGGGGCATGTGGGCTTTTTAAGTTTTGGAATTGGTTAGGAAATGCCTGATGTTGTATTGACCATCATTTAATTAGCAATGATGCAGATCAATATGTCTTGCTCCAACCGAGAATACAGCATTAATACAGTCAGAAATAAAGTCAGTCTCTAGCTATGAACACACAGACCTCAGTGACTTCCAGAAAAATCAAAGCAATGTCTATATAAAGGAACAGGGAAAGGGAAAGGCTCTTTCCACTTCTTATTCTGATACAGGGTCTAGGCCAGATCTTTGACTTCTGGTTAGAACAAAACCAGAGTGAAGAAGTAATGGCAGTTTTTTAATGGCCCTTGTGACTCTGTGGTCCATAAGCTGATCAAGGTATGTTAAGATTCTAATGTCAACTTAGAACAGCTTTGAGGTTTTGTAAATGATACTTGGCTACTCATGGATCCTGACACATCTGCTTAGCAGGCAGGGAGCTCCAGCTAAATATCCTCTTCTTTACAGCCGTGGTGACAGATCTATCGCACGGCTCCTATTCTACCTAGGAAACTCACTTCCTTCAAAAGGGACTTCAAGGTTGCCAGTTCTGCATGCTTCTGAGTGCTTTGTAGCATCTCAGTGGAAAAAAAAGGAGCTGGAGCAATTACTCCTGGCTCCATCAGTGGTACTGGACAGAGGACAACATTTGCTTACTGTGTATTCTTTGCAGAAGAGCTAGAAGGATTAGTTACGGTTGGTGTGTCTTGCTAAACTCTGATTATTCATGTCCTCCGAAGTTTACATGCAAACTAATTAGCAGCAGTGATCCCTTAGTAAGAAGCTGAAATCAATTAGGAAGGCAGCTGACCTTATTATAGCAATTAATTGCAAATGACATTTTGTTTCAGTACTTGATGACCAAGCTCTTTATTCTGGCTTTTGGGGCTTTGGTGTTTTGCTGTTGGTTGGTTTTTCCCCCCCTCCATTACACCACTGTTAATCCACCCTGATTTTTCCTGGACGTAACTTCCATCACATAGAATCTGTCCTATTTTGTGACACACACTTTCCTGGAGAGTAGTTTGCAGGAATTCCTGTATGCTTAGGAGTCTTGGAAATGGGACAAAGTTCCTACGGAAAGGTGGCTCCTTACTTCTAGGCAAAGGATGCTGAATTGCTCTTGGAAATCTGCTTCACTGTGAGGGTGAGGACAGGGGAGAAGAAAGGTGTAAGCCATCTTTGTTGTACTTGGCAAGATGGTTCAGTTCACTGGAAATGCAGAACACCCTGCTTCAGTGGGGTGCTAAGTAGTACATGTGTGATTACCAGAAAGATTGTGTTGCTCCAGAGACAAAAAAAAAACATTGCGCTCTCTGTGAAACAGTTGACTGGGATATGAAGAAGGGCACGCCCAGATTCTGCAAGGTTTAATTCCACGGTGGTAGTCTGAGTCAGAAGGACACTTGGTGTATGCCAAGAGAGAAGCAAGAATTTAACTAGGTAGTGGCCCTGATTCTATGCAAGATGTTCATGCACAGAGAATGGGCTCCTAAAATCATTGTTTGCTCCTGAACCACTGCACATGCCAGAGAACAATGTAGTCACCTTGAGGGATGTGACTGAATTAGTCAGTTTTCCAGAAGACTTCAAAGACATAAAATGGTAATGTGTTAAAATTATGGGGAGTAGAACTCTTTCTTTTAAATACATATTCATACACAGCTAGAGAACTGGAGCTGTGAGCAAAATACCATACTTTGTTTCAGGTAACAGAATCTGAAGTTTAGCATTTGTATTTTTTTGTATTGGCTGACTGTGAGGTTCTAACAGCTGTGGGAACTATCTAGGATACTGACAGAGAGGCAGGATCATGCCTATGGAGACAACTGCAGGAAACTTACTGCTCAATTCAGCAGAAGTATGACTGAGCTTGAGCCCTGACAACTGATTCACCACTGCCCTGCTGCTTGGCGTACTCATTTACATCAGGGTGAAGCTGATGTATTCACCCACACTTTACACTCACATTGCACTCATGTAAGTACTGCTGCAGAGTGCATGCCAGTAGGGAACCGGGTCACAGGCCTTCACAGCATTTCAGATCCCATAAAGTGGAAATGCCATAGGAAGAAAAGGTTTCATGCTATTTTGTCTCTATAAGTGATTGCTTCAAGCACTGCTAGAGAAATTGAAAGGACACTGAAAAGGATGAGACATTATGTGCAATTAGGCTTCATGCACAAATTGAATGCACAAGCTCTTTTTAATAGACTAAAGCCCTGAAGGATTCTAAATTGCACCAAGGAGGAAGATGATGACAGTAAGTTTTCTTCTAATTGGTGGCTGCTCTGAAGGACAGGATAAAGAAAGAAAGAGGAAAAGTAGAGCATAAAGTCAAAACATCACTAAACTATCATTTGCAATAAGCATATTTACCAACTTACAAGAAATGCCTCCAGTTTAGGCTATAATTATAATCAAAACTAAGTGAATATGCTGGCCCTCAGACTGAGTAACAGCGTGACTAACACTTGTAGCACCGCCTGGATACAAGTTCTGCTCTGTTAAAACGGTGAAGGGGTGAAGAGAACAGATCGTGTAGGAGGATACAATATTTATGCCATTAGGATATAAACACACCTGGTTTGTCTGTAATTTGGGACAGTGAAGCCCTGTTTGCTGTAACCTCGCTCTAAAGTTAAAACAACCTTGCAATAGGTGGAAGATTCCTCTTGCCTGGAGAACATAGGTAACATCACAGAAGTTTAAGAGAACAACAGCGATACCTAAAATCCTGTTCCCTGGTATTCTGCTCCTTTCCCATTCCCCATATGCGAATCAGAACTAACCTGGATGATATGTGTAGTTTCTGATTTGCTCTTCTCTCTCTTCTGTGTAGGTCTCTGTGTTCAATTCAGGTCCTCACAATGTAGGAAGAGCCCACCTTCAGATGAGTTAGTACAGCTGTTTTGACTGTAGAGATGGTCTTCTGGAGAAACAATTGCAAATAAATATTTCCTTTTAGCTTTCTATCAATATAAAATGCATCTCCAATGTTTTATCACTTTCAAAAGAAAGTACAGAAGAAATATGTACAGAGGTTCCTGTATGGTCTGTGTTAACTTCAGTACAGGGCTGGTCTTCCAGTGTTTTGACTAAATCACTTTATCTTAAACCAGAATGATTTGAAGCACGTTTGACACTAAGCAAGAGAAAATGCAGGTAGTAGGTACTATTGGGCACGTAAAGGCGAGAACACACTTAACAGCTTCTTTGCTGAAGCACTCAATAGTGCTATTAATGCACTATAAAATCAAATCCAATATGAGTATCTCACACGTACCATTATATCTTCAACACTGATTGCATCTGCATTGTAGACAAATTGTTGATTGGTTACTCTACACATTGAGTATGGAGATCATAAGTGATCACTGACAGAGGAAAAGAAATAAATTTGTCTGCATAGAGTATGAGTAACATATACAAAGATGGTTTTCAGCTGATGCAGAACTATTGGCTTTCGCTTCTTCGTATCAGCTGCTCTATACAGACGACTTCCAGGATTTAGGAGGAAATCTGTTATGAATTATTTACTTTTATCATTCAGCTAATTTTCTTGTTGTTGGGTTTTTTTCATTATTTTTTATTAAAGCCAAATGATTGTGCTCCAGGACATTCCACAAATGCTGCTGTTCTGTCATTTTAGGAAATACCATTAAAGCGACCTTTTCCTTGTTTGCTTCCCATGGCCTTTAACTAAGCTGTTTTAAGAGAAACATCATTAAAATTGTCAATTCCTCCATGGGTGCCTTAAGATTATTCACAGAAACTGTAGTCTTTGGGGGATAACAGAAACACAGGCCTTTTTTTCCCTTCATTAACCCCTTTTTCCACTGAAGTAACAATATCAACTTTAACACAGGTCTGTCAACACCAGGCAAATTCAGGACTCTTTTTTTTTTTTTTGGTAAGAATTTGATACTAGTGAAAGATACCACATTAGAAACGTTAGAGAGTGAAGTCCTCTTCTCAACCTCAAATTATATATAGCACAGGAAGCAATTCTACTGCTCCCCCCAAAACCTTTCACCACAATTCCTGATTTTTGTCCTGACATAACTTATTTTTAGAGGATGTGGGACAGCACATCCCAAATAGTACTTGGCACAAAATAGTAAGTGCCAGCTGCGATCACAGTTTTTAAACTGTTTTGACTCAGTCATGAGAAAATAACAGATTAAGGTATCACAAGCACAGAACACAGTTGAGGTTGGAAGAGATCTCTGGCAATCACCTGCTCCAAAACCACTTCTCAAAGGAGGGTCAACTAGAGAAGGTTGCCTGGGGTCCCATTTGGTCAGGTTTTGAGTATCTCTATGGATGGAGCCTCCACAACCTCACTGAGAAACCTGTTACAGCATTTGATCATGCTCACATTAGAATGTTTATTCTTATGTTTAAATGGAATTTCCTGTATTTCAGTTTGTGCCCATAAACTCTTGTCTTGCCGCTGGGCACCACTGAGAAGCATCTGTCTCCATCTCCTTTACTCCCTCCACCATCAGATATTTATATGTATCAGTAAGATCCCCTCAAGTCTTCTCTTCTCCAGAATAAACAGTCTGAGGTCTCCCAGTCTCTCCTCATATGTCAGATGTACCAGCCCTTTAATCATCTTTGTGGCCCTTTGTTGCACTCTCTCCAATATGTCCATCTCTCTTACACTGGGAAACCCCAGAACTGGACACAGCGCTCCAAATGTGTTCCATCAATGCTGAGCAGAGAGGAAGGATCACCTCTCTTGACTTGCTGGCAATGCTTTTCCTAATACAGCCCAGAAGCTGTTGGCCACCTTTGCCTCAAGGGTACATTTCAGACTCATGTTCAACTTGTTGCCTGCCAGGGCTCCAGGCCCTTTTTTGCAAAGCTGCTTTCCAGGGGTTGGGCCCAGCCTGTACTAGTGCATGACGTTATTCCTCCCGAAGAACAGGCCTTGTCATTTCCCTTTGTTGAATGTTACAAGATTCCTACTGAGGTGCTTCCAAACAGCAGTACAACCATCTGGTCTATCAATCATTATTCCCAGTTTTATGTTGTCTGCAAACTTGCTGAGGGTGCACTCCGTCCCATCATCCATGCCATTAATAAAAATGTTAAACAGTTTGGATCCCAATACTGACCCTGGGATACACCATTTGTGTGGCCCACAGCTGATCTGTTTGCTGCTGACCACAACCTTTTGAGCCCAGCAGCTCAGCCAGCTACTAAACCATGTAACTGTTCAGTTATCTAGCCCACACTTTATAGGTTTGTCAATGAGAACATTACATGAAAGCGTCAAAAGCTTTACTAAAGTCAAGATAAACAGCATCTACTGCTCTCCTCATATCTACTAAGCCAATCATCTCATCATAAAAGGCTATTAGGATGGTGAGGCATGGTTTCTCCTTATAGATCCATGCTGACTACTCCCAGTTATCTTCTTGTCCTTCGTATGTTTCAAAAAGGTTTCTAGGATTGCTTGCTCCATCACCTTACCAGGGATTGATATGAGGCTGTCCATCCTGTAGTGCTCCAGATCCTCTTTCTTGTCCCTCTTGAAGATAAAAGTGACAGTTGCTTTCTTCCAGTCCTCAGGAACCTCCCCCAGTGGCCATAACCTTTCAAAGCTTATCAAGAGTGGCTTCACAATGACATCAGACAGCTCCCTCAGCATTCGTGGGTGTATCCCATCAGGTTGCAGGTGGGAACTCGTTTATTGTCACGTTTATTTAAATATTCCCTAATCCAATCCTCATCCATCAAGGGTAAATCTTCCTTGCTCCATACTTTGCTGCTGGTCTTAGAGGCCTGGGATTTCTGAAGGTGAGTACTTCCAGTAAGGACCACAGTGAAGAAGACTTGAGTATCTCATCCTTTTCTGTGTCCTTTATCACCAGGTTCCCTAGACAATTCAGCAGTGGGTCTACCTTTCCCCCTCATCTTCCTTTTGCAGCTGATCTTCCTTTGGACACACTTTGCTGCCCTTCATGTCCCTTAGCAGATTCTACTCCAGGTAGGCCTCGCTTTTCCTTCTCCCATCCCCACACATTCTGATAGTGTCTCTATATTCCTCCAAGGTCACCTGATGCTACTTGACCTCTCATAAACTTCCTTTTTATGTTTGAGTTTAGGCAGGAGCTCTTTGCTTATCTACACAGGCCTCCTGACACCTTTGTTTCATTTCCTGATCATTAGGATGAACTATTCTTGAGCTTGGAGGAGGTGATCCTTGAAAATCAATTGGCTCTCCTGGACCTCTCTTTTCTCCAGGGCCGTGTATCATGGGCTTCTTTCAAGCAGGTCCCTGAAAAGGCCACAGTCTGCTCTCCTGGAGTCCAAGGTTGTGACCCTGCTTTTTTTTTTGCTCCCTCCTCTCAGGATCCTGAACTCTACCATCCCATGGTCACTGGAACCAAAGCTACTCTTGACTTTCACATCCCCAACCCATTCTTCCTTGTTTGTAAATACCAGGTCCAGCAGAGTGACTCCTCTCTTCAGCACATTCATTATCTATGTTAGGAAGTTTTCATCACTCCAGAAACCTCCTGGATTTCTTGTGCCCTGCTGTGTGCTGTGAGGCTCATCCAGTTGCTTGAAGAAGGTATCCTTTACTTGTTCTTCTAACCAGGCGATCTATAACAGACATCCACCAAAGCATCGCTCTTGTACTGCCCACTAATCCTGACCCACAAGCTCTCAGCTGGCTCACTGTCCATCCCTACAACGAGGTAGTGTCAAGCAGATGTTATCATACACTGGAGAACCATTTCACAGCAACATCAGGCTCTTCCTCTGCTGCAGTTTGTCCTTCCTGTGCTTTCCAGTGAACACTCGCAAAATCAAAGATATCCCATTCTGGGAGGTCTCATGCCCATTCAAAGCAACACCATAGTTCAGATTCAACTTAAATCAATCAGTCTCCCTGCAAACCACAGTTCCTTCCCAGTTTGCTGGTGTCAATATTTCTTTCCCAGTCTCCACTCTTGCTGCCCGGGACTCTTCATCACACTGACACATTAGGCCACTTTTAAGACTTGGATCTTTACCTTCCTAGAAAGAAGTTGCAACTAAACCTTTCTGTCCCGTTAATGCAGAGAAACCCTCACATGGTCCTGGTTACCATAGGGCTCACTGCTAAAGGTTATCTCCTTATGTTACCACTCAATGATTCAGTCTTTCCTTATGTTTCCTAAAAAGCTATCCTTAGTCATGCAATTCACATAGCATTACATCTTCTGATACCTGCGTCTAAACATACGGTAGCTTACCCTACAACACTTGCAATTGTAACAATTTTTCATTCTGATCAACTGAAATTGCATTTGAACAGGTGACTAAATCTTTGTTTAGCCACATGTAATAACTATAAGCTTACTTATCAAGCAGGCCTGCCTATTTCTATAGCACCACTTTTGGTATGGAGCACTGTCTGCTTGATTCTGCACTCACATCTGCATCAATCAGTGCCACAGCACCTCACTATGCAATGAAGTGATCGTCACTCATTTTTCAAAAGCCTTCCGTGCACATTTTATCCATGTCAATGTGTGCTCACATAACTAAACCCTGTCCTGACTAGTGACAGTGTTTCCACAATAGCTGATGTCCTCTAAAAGAGGGAAAACTGAGGCAAACATTAACAAATACATGAATCAACAAAGTAAAGTGGCAGAAGTAAAAACCTTTGATGATACTAAGTAAGGATGCGGCTTCTTTACTGGGATGAGCTGAGTCACTCATGGCTCAACCACTTATGAATAATGTGGTTATCCAAAACACACAGAAATAAAAACTTTATAGCACCTTACAGCTGTGTTCATTCATTCATTCATTCATTCACTCACTCATTCTCTTTGTCTCACAGGTCTATAAAATCCATTCCTCATTTTACCAGAGAGAATCAAAATACTCTGTTTACATTTTCAGCCACTGGTATTTCTATTAATTAATCTGGATAGCTGGAAAGTACACCAATTTTCTTTTTTCTTGAGCCACTCAATCCATAATGAGACACTTCATTTGAGACTGAAACTCTGTAGGAGGAGGCTAGATTTAAGGCAAGGGAGTCTGATGTCAAGATTCTCTATCCACTTCTCCCCTTAACTCTTTGATGCTGCTGAAAAAATTGCATGGGGCTAATTTTTCAAAAGGGCAGGAAGAGTTTGCCTTGGGAAGTGTGCTACTATTTGTCTGTCCTCAGCTGAATTGTGTAGTGAATTTGAGAAGTTATTATTCTAGAAGTGACATGGAAAGGGAAAACCGCAGAAAAATGGAGTAGTGAAAATAATGGTACTGCATTGCACAATGCCTTTTATCAACAGCACATGCATTTACACTGACTGAGTCCTGAAGAGTAAGGAAACTTAGTGCCTGGCCTTTTCACACTGCAGCCAGTTCTCTTGCCTAATTTCCCGGTAAGTCAAATGGGGCCAATAATGAATGGGTTTTTTTGCCTTCAGGTAGGCCTTGTTGTGTAGACAGGAATACACACTACCTGCCGTGCACACAGACGTACTCTTGTACTACATTTTCTTTGTTTCTCTGACTTGGATTTCCTTTCTTATTAAAACATTTGGATCAGTTTCTGTCTGTTTATTCTTGAAGTCAGAATGCTCTGTTGCTCCCAGCACTGTAAGTGCCACTCCATCTTCCTGATGGCAGAGGGAGAAGATAATGATACTGTTAAACTGAGTTCAGGTTAGGCAACAGGTACAGCAAGGTTTGTTCATAAAAGATAAGAAATAACACCTCAGATTTGATTGGAGAGGTGAGTCCTTGAAATGTCCAAATCTCACACATACCAGGAGTTCTGGAGACCTGGTGTTTGAATCTTGCATAAAAGCAGCACATGATAGAAGAAACAGTGATAGTGGAAATAAATCTTTTGAAGCTTCTGACCTTAAAAACCCAAAAGTTTGCAAGATAAACCTATTTCACAACATTTTGGGGATTAGAAAAAAAGGAAAACAGTTCAGAAAAAGCTACTGCTGTGGACTTAATCTTCTGTCCTCATTAAATTTAGCTCAAAGGCTGCCTCTTTGAGTAGTCTTCACTAACTTCAACATTTTGCCACATACAAGACCAGTCATAAGAATATAAAAACCTTAAATTAAGAATGTGGTTTTCTTGCCACGTCCAAATCATTAAGGTCGTTCTCCATTTTCTTCTGCTTCAATGCCAGTAGAACCTTGTCACTATTCCTGTCACATTTGCTACAGCAAAGAATTTGGCTTTAGATGCCAAATCCACTCCCCAGAGCTGTTCCAGGAATACAAATAATATTCCAGAAAGCTTCCTCTTTCAGCTTTTGCTATCGGTATCATTTCTGGAAAGCAGATGTGCTGTAGACCTAGATACTCTCTATTTCACCAGTTATGTGCAAGTGATGGATTTGGTTTTTTTTTCTGTTAGGAGAGCCAATGCGATGAAACTCCTTACAATTCTATCCCATCTGTTTAATACCTTACACGGCGTTCTATCCAGCCTGTCCTTCGAGTTGCGTCTGAGAAATGAAAGCTCAAAGCTGGAGAAAAGGCATGAAGAGCATTCCCATTACCTCTGCATCTCTTCAAAGGAGGAAGTTACAGTCCTAACCCCAAGTTACTGGGAAAGTGGAAAAACCCTGGCACCAAGTCCCCATCTCCCTAACACAACATGTAACAGAACTAGGATGTAACATCTGACAAGAAACAACAGGTATGCTCCTGTGTAGTCCTCATTCATCCCAAAGAAAGTTCCTGCCTCAGCTGACACTAGGGCAGTGAACCCCTGGGGCTTTAAGAAGCATTGTCTGGCACATTTTCCATATCCTGTCCTACATGGTTTTCTCAAAAGAGCTGGTGGAGATGCAGCAGGGAAAGGGAGGTTTAATGTAAATTTCTTCACTTGATGCAAATATCAACCCCCTTGAGTAATAATTCGACATTCCTCAGCAAAGACACACTCTGCTTTTGAAATATTTACCTTTCCTTTATTTTTTATAACCTTAAGAAAATTTGGGAGGAATGTGAACTGTTTTGCTTTTTGTCTTCCTATGACGGCAGAGATTTATTTATAGCTAGGAACTGGAGGACAGTTCTCACGTGGCTGCTGAAAATTAAAACAGCATGTAGGGTTTTGTTTTGTTTTGCTTTTATGCCTTTGCCTCTACAATCTCTCCCTGCGTTCCCTAAACCCTTGTTATTGTAACCAGAGCCACATTTTGCATTGCTACAATTGCAGGGTTATGTAAATTCCAAAGGCTTTAAAGGAAAGGGCCTGCAGATCCTGCTCTGGGCCGTAGGGAAGTTGACACAAACAGTTATGCCCAACATCTAGGGAGAGGCAAAGGCATTCATAAATTGTCAACAGACAGGAAACCTAACTCTCAACCTCAGCATCAACCTGAAGTTTTCTAAACCTTTTGCAACTTACTGATTTCATTTAAATTGATTGTCCTCTCATTTTCACTGCTGTGCTTTGGTATGGCCATGAACATTTCCTTCAGCCACTTCTGGAAATCTTCATATGGCCTTTCTCACTTTCCACCAGTGTGTACTGGTTTACTCAGGAGAGCCAACAACAGAAAGCTCTACAGAAACAAACTTTTTCATACTCAAGGAACCATACTTTTACAGTGATCATGAAACAGTACATGTTAAAAAGCATTACTTTACTCATGAAGATTTTTATATCAAAAAGAAAATTACACCAAAACAACATACTCACGAAAGACAGCAAAAGAACAAAGAGCATGCATGTGATCCCCCGCAAGAAGTCTTTCCAGCAAGTAAGGGTGGGAAAAAGTGTGATACTTGTTCCGCATCTGTGTGCTTCTGAGTAACCAAGTTGTAATGCTGACACTAGCTGTGCACTTCTGTGTGGGCATGGGCAAGCCAATTCATGTTTGTGACTCTGTACTCTCTAAAAGAGGGATAATAATGCCTGACTCAGAGTCAATGTTAGAAGGCTCTGCATAAACTCATCTTAGTCCGCAGTGTTTAGACAACTCAGCTAAATGAGAAAAATGTTTAGCCCGCTTCTCCAGCCCTGTTTCTATTTCAGCTCTAAATCACCATTAGTCAAATCATGCTCAGACCTCAGACAAAAACCTAGATTACATTATTCCTGAACTATGTGGAGGTTTTGCACAGCATGGTGCACCATGATCACTGAAGTGTGCTAATGAGAGCTCAGGGAAATTACTGTTTTTGTGAAAAGGTGCAGCCAGAACTCCCTAGTCAATTCAGCTGACACTCTAAGGAAGGATGAGGCTGTGACACCTCTCCAACGTGCTGCTTTCTATAACTGCTGAGTTCTCCAGGCAACCTTAAACTTACCGCAGTGAATAAGAAAAACCAGGGCTTGCTGCATTGTTCACCCACCTCTTAGGCACAAAGCCAGCCATAGGAAGTCCTCAGGAAAGAAAACCAAGAAGCACTGCCATGCAGTCACTCTACAACCAGGTAGGTCAGTGCCAAGCCAATGTAGGAAGGGACATTCCAACCAGTTCCCAAGCCATGATATTTTAAAAACCATCACTACAATGGAAGAGATGACTTCAGTAGCAGACAATAGCTCCTACTCAACTGGTAATTACTGTTGCTGCATAGATGGCGATAGCTGCGATTATTATGAAAGCCTAGCTGTTTAAATCTTATTAAGAAAGACAAGAACCATTTATGGAGGTGCAGCTACATGGGATCCCTGCACAGCTCAGAAGTTTCTACTAGTTTTTCATGTGAGTTTATTTACCTGGAGCCAGGAACTGCTCTGTGGAGCTCTGATCCTGACTGTCACTGTGACCAGTAACTGAATGCCTTTGCACCCACAACTCCTTTTGAAGTGAACTGGTGATGTGAATGCTCAACAATTCTGAAAAAACAAGCCCTACAGGTCAAAGCCAATGTCTGCTAGAGCTGAGGTGGTTTTGGGTCACATAAACCGTGTAAATTTTGAACACAAAAACTGAAGCATCCACAGCTAACAAATATTTTTGTAAATGTGGTCCTGTAATTGGCCCAATGTAACACAACACTCAGACACACAGGGGTGGAGTCCAAGGGACCATCTATATTAACATTTTTTGGAAGAGGACGTTTTACTAAGGGTCTATGGGGAGTCAGAAAAAAGCAGCCAGAATACAAAGAGAAACCAGAAATCAAAGACAGCTATATTAGACTGTGTCCCATTCTTAGTGCACCTAATGATAAGTATCTGAAAACTATACATTTTACTGAACGAGGTAAAGTGCTGACCAAAATTGTTACTTTATTCTGTAAGTTATATTACCTAATAGTCTAAACTCTTGAATCCTTTCCTCAAAGATGACTAGTTTACCACTCAAAAGCACTGTGGAACACAGGCAAGAAACTCTGATATCCTATAATATTTAATTCCTCAGATTTTGGTCTTGAACCCAAATCAAAATTGATATATGCCTCTAAATGATCAGCACTGCTTCATATAGGCTTTGTTATCTTAGCCAAGTATTAAGCAAGGTGGAGGTTGCTTAGCTTTTGGAACATCTGAAGTCTGCAGCCTGTAATTACTGGCCAACCAGCAGCATAGCTCTCATCTACAACTCATTTGTTTCCCTGAGTTATCGAAACCCTTCCTTACCTTCCATGCTTGCGTATCCAATAGATACTACTTGGCTCAGCACAATTAGCAAAGCAGGCAGGACAAGGGGCCACTTAGTCACCTCTGACACATTCTACAGAAGAGGATCTCCAAAAGCTGACACAGTTCAAGCAAGGCAAAAAAATAATAAAATACTAACAAACATAGACACACAGACTTTTCGATACATCAGACAGGCACGATGAGATATAACAAAATCATCCTACTGATACCAAATGACAATAAGAAAATGAAAGGTCTGTGTTGGCCTAGTGGTTCAGTGTAGTGAGATCTAGTTAGGCCCATATTAGAGTCTCAGGACTATCATGTTCCTCTGATGGGTAAAGAAAGGAAGGTGAAAAGAAAGAACTGTAACCATTTGGATAGAAGGTACATCCTGAGACACTGGAACAGGTTGCCCAGAGAGGTGGTGGAGGCCCCATCCCTGGAGACATTCAAGGCCAGGCTGGATGAGGCTCTGTGCAACCTCATCTAGTTGAAGATGTCCCTGCTTACTGCAGGGGGGTTGGACTAGATGACCTTTAAAGGTCCCTTCCAACCCAACACATTCTATGATTCTATAGTGAAAAAAAAAACAACAAACCAAAACCAAAATCCAAACCAAAACAGACAAGAAAACACCCATAAACAGAAACAAATAGAAACACATAGAAACACATAGAAACAAACAGAATAGAATAGAATAGAATAGAATAGAATAGAATAGAATAGAACAGAACATTTGGAAAGGACCTACAACGATCACCTAGTCCAACTGCCTCAATTGTTAATGCTCCCTAATGATGCAACTCAGGTGTGCTGCAAAAGGCAGACTTGAGTTGTCCTCTCTCCCTGCTGCAATCAACCACACCCAAAAATATCTGGAGGGAAAATGACATCTGACACAGTCATGGTAAAAATGACCCAAACTAAGAAGTGACAACTCAGGGTGTGGGAAAGTCTGAAAACAAATCACTGGGTGTGTCAGATATACAGACGCTAATATAATGCAGTGATTACTATGTCTCTGCTCAGTGAATATGTAAAAGTGAGCGTGGTGTTTTAAGAACTATGCACAATGACCACTGAACAATCTCAAGTCTGGGTGCATTTGCCTAGGAGCAACACAACATTTGCCATGATCCCACAGCTTCATGGGACACTCAGAACATAACTGAAGTCCAGAGATACTAAATAAATCCAGCATGATATCTTATTCTACATGGAGACTTTTTAGGCTGCTTCTAAGTATCACAGAACTGGTACAATTCCTTTTGTGACACCCATGAGTGAATTTCTCAGGGAGCTTCACTGTGGCTACAGGGCACATTATTCCCCACCCTATTAGCATCACAAGATGCAGTGTGTATGACCCACAACAAATGGCAAAATCCGACCCTAGAAACAAGCCTCCAAAATGCTGCTGAGAACTTCAGCTTTAAAAGTCCAAACGCAACAAACATAGGAACGTAGAGAGCTCGTGGACTCAGGGTCACAGGCTCTAGGAAACCTAGAAAATAAAGCTTACACATCAATGCAGCCTGAGCTGTTCCATTACAAGCAAACAAACAAACAGGTAGGTACATTGGTAAGTAGATAAGAAGGTAGGTAGATAGACAGCACACTGGAAAGCACATACCCCAAGTCATGCAAACAGTCAATGACAGATAATGGCAGTGGCCAGACGGCAGAAGCAAGCCAGAGATTAATAATGGGAGAATTTCTAAAGGAAGTCAAAGAGTATTTCCCGTTCCTCTGAAGGTGTTGCCCCCCAGTCTGGCACCAAACTGCCCAGCTCCCTCTAGCTTCTTTGTGAATTAAGTCTATTCCTAAAAGAGCTAAACAATCCCAAGAGACCATGACTAATGAGTGCTCAAAGGAAAAACGAAGGTTGCCTATCTCTCCCCATCACTGTGTAACCACTTAGTATTGAGTAGCCAGAATTGAACACAGTGTTCCTAGTGTTGTTTCATCATAGCTCAGAGACATATTTCCTCAGCAGGCTATTTGGATCAAAGACTTAAGGCAACATCCCTGAAAGAAAAGACAAGGCAAAACACAGAGGGGACTTTTTTGCCATCTGCTTCCATTTCAATTTGCTGCACTCCCACATGTCACCAGAGCCTGTAGGGTGGTCAATTGGATTCTGTGTCATGTGCATTCATGGGAGTATAGGACTACAAGGTCATCACGTCCTGTTTCCTACAATTGCAGACAACTGCCTAACAGACACATAGTCCAGCAGACCTCACAGCACATTTATTCCAATACTGTCACACATTAACATAAGACTTTTCAAGTGACCAGTGGGAAGCAGAATTAGACATGTTTTTGAGTCCGAAGCGAGGCTGCCATTTTCATTCTTAGTTTAAAGCAGCTGAAAATGACAAATCAGGTATTTCATTGTACAGAGGTATAATATCATCTCCCTGACCTCTGATGTCTGATTCTAGAGATCATAATGCGGTCCACTCTTGCTTGAATATTCATGCTCTGTGAATAAAAATACACACAGCTACAGATAACGTTAAAATTTTTTTCATAGCAAAGTGAGAAAAACCAAAATATTGATATGTATATAATCTGAACTGTATGTTGATATATCTTGCAAAAATCGAGGCCAGTAATTGAAAAACTGAATCTCCAGAATGATGAAGCAGCATTCTTAAGCTGCTTTTTATTAAAAGTACAGTGATACTATATAAAAATGTTAATATATTATGTTAGGTCAACTCTAGCTTGTATTTACAGTATTTTCTTAGAAAAGGCTCCCATTTCACAGTAGCTTAGCTACACTAACAGATGTGTAAATCAGAAAGAGTATGGGCCTCTGGAGATGTTCCCATAGATGTGAACACACTAAACATCACCACTGTAAGCAAGCAGGGGATGAGGCAGTGAGGAGTTGCTTGCTAAATTTTGCCTCTGTTTAAACATAAAAAGTGTCATGAAGGGCACAGTAGGACATTTATAGCTTAACACATGTCCCCCAGCAGGTACATGAAGCTATTCTAGATAAGCCCAGACACAGCTGGAAAACAATTCATGGGTCCCCCAAGGAAAATTTCACCAAGTCAGAAAATGCATCTGTTTTTCTCCCTATAACTTAGTAATGGTGAGTGCCAAAGACTTCGTAGCATTCCCAAAGACTGCCTGAATCCTGCTGACGATGAAAGGCTAAGGTCAAGCTTTGTACTTCTGTCATTGGCAACACATTTCAGGGCCTCTACAACAGAGCCAGAGAGATTCACTCATTGGGATGCCTGACCCACAGGGCAGTAAAAGTATGAAACAAGCAATGAGGGCAAGTTCATATCTCAGTAGGGCACAGTTGGAAGACAGTTCATATTGGCAGGACCCTAGCATGGTTATTACTCTATCCCTGCATAACAGTGCAGGAGGATGCTGACAGATCAGAGCACAGGCGAGAATAAAACCAACTGTCTCTCTGTGCATTCAGCTGTTCGAAACATAGTTTAATTGGTTCCCGCTGTATACACGGCTGCAAAAGTAGCAAAAGACTAAAGTCCCCTCGTGTTTGGTCAAGATCTTGCTTTCTTTCATCTGTTGTGCAGATGCTGATGGGGTCACCTGCCTGGAGGGGGTCAGGATTCTGCCAAATGAATTTAAGCAGGGTACTCACAGTCCAGGCATCCCAGTTTAATGGTCAGTGACTCAGTGAGAAAACCAACACTGTCTGTACTAGTGGATTGCCCCATTCCTGACAATGTTTGTAAGGAAGAAAGATATCCTGGCAAACCCTCTCAACAGATGTATGCTGTTAAATCTAACAAATAAACCCATTCCATCTAGTTAGGGCAGATCTCTTACAATCAGTATCGGCAATACCTAAGTTTCATACTCTTAGTGTAGGCAGAAACCTAAACAAAGGGTAGAAAAACTTTGGATTATAACTTGAGGCTCTGGCTAAGCCAGAACACAGATATGGGGGAGAGAGAAAGAAAGGGGAAGAGTACCCACTCTGCAGTTGGGTGATATACTTGCATTCTGGGAGAAGTATGATTTTGGTGAATACATGGCTTGTCTACCAGGCAGGAGTCTAAATGCGACATAATGATAAAGATGCTCTTCTAATATTTTAGTTTAATTGCTATAGCTTTATTAAACTACCATTTCAGAGGACATAGAGATAGTTTAAAAAATGGGTCTCTAAACTACCTGCAGTAAGAGTATTTAAATGATAGTACAGACTCCCATCAGGTTGCAGGCCTCTGAGAAAGCTGTGCCTCAGTTTCCCAAAATGCTAAATCCATTAATGTTTGTAAAGTGCTTGGAAATTTTCCAAAGGAAAGTCCTGAATGTAAAGAACAAATTGTTAACTTTATCTAACTACATATATGTAACTTATCCTCACATAATTGTATAGTGTGTGATTGCAGACAAGAAAATATTCTCATCATTTAACTCCTACTGGTTAAATAGGAACAGTCCACTGAGATTGCCTCAGCTCCATCAGAAACAATCTGGCTAATGAACATACAATACCCACAGCATTCAGGGTTTGATCTTAAACCAGTGTAAAGTACAGAACATACTGTATTGCACGCTGATGATTTATTGACTACATGTTTTCAGAAGGACTGGACTGTTGTAACATTCTTGGGGGAAAAAATAATTTCATGTTAGGGGGAAGTCATGTTACACCTCTACAGGAGTCCAGAAAACTTCCACACACAGATCAGCAGAGGCAAGGATGCTTATACAGCTCCACAGTAGTTTCATTCCTTCTTGAAAAGGTTTCTTCCTTCAACCTGACAAGGAAAGAAGCAGAATTGGCAGGCTGACGCAGAGAAACATGGAATTCCCATGTATTTCTGTCACAGCCTTCTGGAGATTTGAAAGAAAACAGATGACAGTGCAAGACCAAGAGCGTGCAAAGAGATTAATTATTTTTCAAGACCAGCCTGAAACACCTAAAAATAGCCTATTTTTTTTTTTAAAAGCACTGAGCTTTCCTGGAAAATGGAAGCACTCAAAATATTTGTTATTTATGAAAACATCAGCAACAATCATACTATTAATGAGTAAGAGTAAGCCTATTTCAAACATTCAGATTTAGATAAATATTTAAATGCAAAAGAAAATGCAAAACATTTCTCGACATAACTGGAGTGGGGTTAGCAAATTAACTCCTTTCTGCAAAAACTTGTCGGTGTGTAATCCACTTTTGAACTGGGGAACAAGAGAGATGCTGTTCACTTTTTTCACTGACAAGAAGACACAGACAGTGCTAAAAATGAAGGTATAGTTTCTTTAAACGCACTTTTGATACTTAAAGGACTCTAAAATGTGAATAAATTTCTGTAGGTTTGTGATATATCTGGTCGGGTTCCTCAGCCTACATCTTACAGATATGACTTTCTCCCTTGCAGAACAGCTGAAAAATCAGAGGATCTTCACAGTGTTTTCTCTTTTGAAGACCAAAAGAATATAAAAATGAATACATAGAGTGAAATCAGAAGTCCATCTAAACCAGCACCCTATCTCCAAGTAATGGTCAGTTGCAAATGGTTAGGAAAAGCACATAAAAATGCCATATATAGTCTAATCCTACCCCTGCTCAATCCTTTTAGTTGTTTAGGACTTGGAGATGGAAGTACAGACAGATTATCATGTTTAATAGCTACCAGTGGACCCATCCTCCAAGATTTTTCATCTCTTCCCACAGCTTTGTCTTGGGAGAAAGGAATCTTGCTACATGATATTAAACTCTTGAAATGTATCCTTCCATGACTTGTTCACAATGAAATCCAACCTGGATTGTGCTCCTTGGCAGAAATGTTCCTTCTCCCTTTTGCATGTGTGTGAGTATTTAATTTATTAAAATGTCCTGGGAATACATTTTCAGATCAGATTTTAAACAGTTAAATTGAACCTGACCACTTTCTTCAAGGATGAACAGGGCACTGCGTAAATTTCCATCTCTTAAGACTTCATGGCTCATTAATTCAATTGTTTACTAAAAACATTGCCCTGCCAAACAGCAAAAAAAAATGCAAAGCCCCCAAAATCAGGCTTGTTCACTGCCTTGAATAATAAAAGCCATAACAGTAAAAATGAGTCCTTGTTTATCCCTGGTTAAAAAAGTAATATACCAAAGAGACAGAAGAGAGTTGTTGGATCTCACAAATCAGCTTTGTCCCCAGCACAAAGAAGAGCTGGGCTGGCACATGCATTGCCTGAATTTAAGTCATCTTGGGACACTGTGAAGAGAAAAATACTCTTCAACAAAAACAAATGTGAACTTCAAAGCTCATGAGCAGAAATATCAATTTCAGTGATTATTACTTTGAAGCCAGCAAAACTGGGAAGTGAGCAAGCACTTGTTAGTCAGGGAGGGAGCCTATTCCTCTCTTGCTGCCAAAGTTTTTCTCAGTTTCTCAAGGCTACCTCTATTTCCATTTTCACGCAGTCTAAACACATCCTTCTGATCTCCAGCTCCCACTCCTTGAATTCCAGCAAGGCTTCTGATTTCCTCCCTTTCTTATCTACTTCTTTTTTTCCACCTTAAGTCTCTCTAATTCCTAACTCCAGAGAAGCCTTATCACTGGTATAAGCCTGCCATACTCTCAGAATAACTTTTCTACTAAATCCAAAACCCAAGAGCTTCTCCTGGTCAGATTTGTTACTCCATGTTGTCCCAAGTCCAGAAAACTCCTACTCCTAGAACACATTATCTGACGCCATAGAGATCAACAGAGAAGCCAAAATCTCAAGTGTTGAAATACCATGTGGAAAACAAACTGAAAATACAAATCTAACACGGAACGTGAACTTTGGGCAACATACAAACCAGATACAAAGCCTAAGGGAGGGAAAAGCCTATTTGACCATCACCAGGCACAGATTTAACAGACAGCACTAAGAAAGCTTGAAGCTGCACTACCAACAGTGCTGCTCAGCATGTGACGTGTTCATGGGCATGTGGCTACGTGGTTCTCAGCAAATCAAAGCGGTGCACGTCCTAGGCATGTCAAGAAAAACAGAATATGAGTAAAGGACTGACATACCAAAGCTCATGGGAGATTCCAGCAACATGGGATACATTCCTTTGCAACTTCTACTGCTGTAAAACAGCAATAGCTTCGCTGACCTTCAGAGAGTTACACTGTTGTAAAAAGTATGTGAGAAGAACTAAATCCACTGTGTAGATTTGCCCAAGTCAGTTGGCTAGCATTTCAAAAGCAGCTTATAATTTTGGCTGTCTCAATTTTCGAGTTTCTTGGTGCCTTAACAAGACACTAAAAATAAAGAGCCAAAATTACAGGTTACTTTGCACAACTTGGGCCTCAGTTTCTCTGGACCAAATTCTGATGCTACTTGAACTTACTTGTAATTGAAGCCTGGAATAAATTTCTTGAACAATACAGAGCTACAAAAAACTTTCACCAGTACAGATGAGAGCAGGCTTGCACTGTGTGAGCTTAGGTCACTCATTACTGAAGACACTGGGCCAAATCCTCAGCTGGAATACATTTGTCATACTACACTGCAGCCCCCATACCAATTTGCACTGGCTGAGAATCCAATCCAATAAATCCCACTTAACTAATTTACATAGTGTTACGAAATTTAATAATTTAATACACAGAGCTTGGAAGATAACAAGTCCTCAGCCTGATAACAACTCAGAGTACAGCCAAACAGAAGTAACTCCACTGTTAAATGGAATTGCAGAACGATGAGAAATTAATCAGACCTACTGCATGTTAGTATATACACTGAGTCCTACTACTACCACTTTTCTGCAAATGCCTCAGTTCAAAGGAGTGTGATATTAGGAAACACAATCGTAAAACAGAAAAGCCATAAGAGACAACACTGTCAATCATCAACACAACAAAAAGCACAGGAAAATAAATGTAAAGTCTTTCATACAATGAAAATCAGAGCAGTCAGTTTTCTTTTAATTTAGGAACATACTGTGCTTGCCTGGGGGCTGGAGGGGCAGGGAAGGGAGAGAGGGTCAGATCTCCGTAGGATTGACCCAGGTTTGAAAATTCACAGCGATTAAAGTGCTAAGAGCCAAACCTCCCACACATCCTTCCCCTAAGTGTCAGGAAATGGTGTCCCCTGATTGCTCAATCGCTAGGTCAGATGGCTGGCCTGGAGGGACTAGATGGGTTTCTGGGATTCCATTGGAACTTGGGGGAATTTTATGTCAACTAAGGCACATGGAGCAAAACCAAACTATCTGTGAGATGCCTTCAAGATGCTGTTCAACTCTTGCTGTGCCTCCCTACCAATAAAATACAGTCAGTGCACGCCACGTCTGGACTTGGTAAGAAAAATTTTTGCAACTGATTTCAAGACGAACAGAATGATCTCCATTACACATGAGGAGCACAACTAAAATAAACAGCTGTGATAGCAGCAAACAAGTGAAACAGTGTGGTAAGGCCACTTGGATATCCAGATAATTTGTTTACTCAGCTCTGTGAAACCATGAGACTGCACTTCATAACACATTAATATAGACTTTTAAAACCTCAGGGTTGCACTGTGACTGTCATAAGCTCCAACAGGGAATCGTTTCTGTTTCACAAAGCTGAAAAGATGTTTGCCTTGTCCATAGTGTGTTTGTTTCTCTTGCTTCCAGGGTCAGTGTCCACCAGTATAAGAACTAGCAATTTCCTGGATGGTATAACCTCATCCAAACTCAAGGATGCTGAGTGATGACCCATGCATTTTCATGAGACACTATATTTATCTCCTGCCAGATCAGTACCTCCTTCCCCATTCCTCCTCCTACCCTTCCACTCAGTGTGCAACTTTCCCCCTGAACCACAACTAACAGCCCACAAGGAACTTCCAGACTTGCAAACCCCTGCAGGTAGCGTCACTCACTAGTGGGATGCTGAGCTGGAGGACAGAGAGAGGAATTGTGACACAGAAAGGAAGTAATCATTTTAAAACACCCCAAATCTGGAATTATCTCCTTCTTAGTTCCTCTTGTCACACTCCAGCTTTCATCAGTTCTGTATATGTTAGTTCTGGATTGCCCAATGCACTTCAGACAGACTAACTGCTGAACTAGGTAAAAGTGTCTGTGGCTCCCAGACACTTGTCTTGACTGTGACAGCTCTCAAGCTTTTATTGGGGGTTCTAACAAGTTACTACATTTCTTAAGGATTTTTTTTCGTTCATATTGCCAGCCAATGTGATTAGGCTGTTGCTAAGAAAATAAAGCAGCTACTTGGAAATAGAGCTGCTAGGCTACTGGAAACAAAATCTAAAAAGAAATAAGTGGGGGAGAGGAAAAGAATTCTGGTATGTCATGGCAAAGAAGCACAGATCCCAAACTGATTCCTTACAAGTCTGGAGACTTCACTTCCAAAGTTCATCCCTGCAGGATCCAGCTCTGAGAACACATGCTCCCTTACATGTTCAGTCAGTACGGTTGCTTTTCCTCCAGCTCAGCCTAGCTTGCTTTACATGGCATGGCATGGCATCCCTTAGTGGGGATTAGACCTTGAACATCTGCACAGTAAAGGCCACCCCCATTACATTAGCCAGCGCAGCGGTTACATCAACCTGCAGTTGCTTTCAGCACAGCTAACTACACTTGCTCAATTTCATTTTGCAGGGGAGATCCCTGCAGAACTTCCTCCTCCCAATCCTCACCTTTCCTCCTTTACTTCCATCTCCCTTACCGAGCATGCCACACTCAAAAGGAAAAGTATTTGCAGACTTATTCTATTACCAAAACAACTCAGCCCAGGGACTGCTGACTCGCAACAGCCTTTCCTGTGACAGCTTGTTGGCTGAAGCCGATTGCTAACAGTGCGGTGCATTATACTGTGCAATTCACGTAGCTCCTGCTCCTCAGCCCAGCTTTGTGCTTATGTTCAAGGGCGTCATCTCTCCTTCCAGCACCTGCACAAACCAAGCACCCTCTCACTGGCAAAGGGCTTTCTAAAGTTGCAAGTGCTAGCTAAGTATGTCAGCTTCACACAGGAGGCTTCAAACTCTTCCACACATCTAGGGAAATGAGCTGTTTCTGTCATGGGTCTCATTGGAGAAGATGCCAATGAGGAGGACAGCTGCCTCCACAGCTGTTCCCAGAACTGCTCCAATCTCTAGTCAGGGAATGAAGAAGGGACATCCAGGTGTGGGGGTGCGGGAGGTAACGTTAGTTACATGAATGCGGCACTGAATTTTAATTGTAAATAAATACAGCTGAGTGCCCCACTGAAAACACTGCCTTCTTATGGAGTAGGCTTGGGAATCTCTGAAATGCTGAGGTTAAAAAAAAAAAGTTATTAAGAACCAGTAGTGTTTCTTGGGACTTGCAGCATGCGTCCACAGGAGTACCTCTGCAGGTTTTTCACAGGGAGATTCTCCTTGTAGCAGTTGCCTCCCTCATGTATCTCCCCTTTACAGCTTGGTTTTGGATGTGAGAGATGCCTCTTTCCTCTGCAGAAGCGGTGGGTTCTTTGGAGAGCCCTTAGTATCAAGCTAGTACGGGCTCAAGGTGCTAAATTTGTGAGATTTAGTGACAGACACCTCATACTCATGTTAGCATCTGTTACTGTCCGTAGCCTGGCAAATAGAGTGGGACAGGACTTCACTGTCAGGGAGCCAGGAAACTGCCTGTCCTCTCCATAAAGGAAGACAAACTGCTTGATGCAAAATATGTCAAGGGATTAAAGAGTTAAAAAAGAAATCCTGCATTGTGAAATTGCCTAAGGAAGTTGGGTTTTGCCTAGAGCTTATTTGGGATTTTGTTGTCCTGCTACCATGAAGGAGCTGGATTTCAGTTAATTTTGTAGTCTTCCAAAATATGTCCTTCCCTCCCTCTCTCTCCTTCTCCGACCTCCCTCAGCCCCGTCACCCCTATCCACATACAGAAGAGTGCAAAAGCCTGTGCTGTCAGCCCTCTGCATACCTTTGGGAGAAGCAATCAAGACAAAACTGATTCCTGTGTGCTGCCAAGCTGGCTTCAGAATGTTTCAGAGGAGGAAAAAAAAAAAGAAAAGAAAGGCAAGCCGTACTTGCAGGGATTTGTTCTTGAAAACAAGCAAAAACATGAGAAGAGTTGCTGCAGCAGCTGCACTTACACTGTAGTGCCCGTGTCTCTGCGCAGTTCCTCCCTGTTCCGCAGTCCTGTAATCCACATAGAGAAATGCCTGTGCTGCTCCTCTTGCTGGCTGTGCTGCTGTAGTCAGACTGGAACTGCTGCTGTTTTCACTTTCAGACCAGCCTCTCTCTCCAAATCCTCTGACGTCAGACAGCCTGTAAGAGATATTTATGGAATGAACAATCTAAAAGTTTCTCTAGGTAGAGCCCAGATTGCAGTTTTTTGGGATTTGTAATTTTTACACTTTTGGATAGAAAACCCCTCCAAGGGGGATCGGGCAGGAAATAGCAGGGAACTACAGATGTGGTTGTGTACGTCCCTAGCAAAAGACAATTCCTGTACTTTGCTGCCCATGGTATATTATATCCACACCCAGGATGTAACTATCTGTCATGCAAGTCCCCATTTGGAAAGCAGTATTTTCCAGTCTCAGCTGTGCCTAAACAGTTTTCACATCAAGCCTGGCAAAGAGGCCACCCCACACACACACTCCTAGCCTACAGCCCTCTGCTGGGCCCAGGCTTCAGCTGTATTTAACTAAGACAGGAGTGAAACAGACCTTCCAAGCATCTTGTCCGCATCCTTTTTCAGTTTTGCTCAAACCCCTTCCAGCTGGAATGTTTTCCCAGGCACGTGGGCCAGCTTCCCTCCTAACTTCAAAATACTTTCTAGAAGTGTCTCATCTCAGATGAATACCAGCTCAGAAAATTCATTTGATCTTTGATCTCTATTATGCTCTCTTTGCATGTCTGTTTCTGTTATTTCTTTGGTACTGTAGAGTATGACACGTTTTACCTGCTGAGAAAGTCACTTATTATTAAATAAAATGTTATTTAGAAGAGAAGAGATGCTAAAGCAAAAACTGCAGCAGAAGCATTAGTGTTAACGTTAAGCAGGATTTGAAGAGTGAAATGTACTCATGGTATAACCCTGCTGAGGCAAGTGACGATAAATTTGGGCTGATAAGACCTCTGTTTTGCATTTAGGAGCTGAGCTTGGCTATAAGCCTGTAAGTATCAGTAGTCCTTTCCAAGAGATGAGGAAACTGAGGCCTGAAGTTTAAGTGATATATGTTGAAAGTCCTTGAGTGAGCCTTGCCTGATTACAGACAGACCTTTTTAAGAAGTTCAAAACTTATTCAACATTTTCTGGAGGAGTCTACAAATGTGCTGCTATTATAAGCAACTGTTATTTTTTTTTATACCCCATCATTTCCATTTGTAAACAGTTATAAGAAGTATGTGTCTTGGTACCACTTTTGGAGAGGTGAGTGCTATTTCAAAAATGTAAAGCCAAGGTTCTTTTCAGTGCAGCTTACTGGCAGAGCAAATTTACCATTTGGAGCTGTGTGGATTAGTTTTTTCATATACATATGCTTTCTCTTTTCTGCTCTACCGTCATCACATTTGAGCATAAGCCAGGGCTCTTTGAAATCAATAAAAATCATCTGATCAACTACAAAAGGCTTAAAATCAAGTTTGCTCTGATAATTTTCTAATGGCAGCTAGCCCCATACATTGCCATATCATCACTACAACCGAAAGCCTTGAGATAAATTCCAGAAGAAGATGGTGTCTCTTTGAAAAAATTTCCACCTTTATACTTAAAATATGAATGTAAGAATCTGGCAGATGCAGGAAAAAGAAAATATTTCCAGCCCCAAAGCAGTATTCTGTCAAGAAAAGGAAGTAAAATATTTTCATATATAATGAAAAATAATAAAAAGAACCCAGTTTTGACCATGGAATCCAAGCATTGAACAAGTGGCATTGTTGTCTGCTCTGGCTATCAGATCTCCCACTTGTCTACTTGTCCTGGTTTCAGCTGGGAAAGAGGTAATTTTCTTTCTAGTGAAAGGCATGTCAATAACGAATTCTATTTTAGTTGTTGCTAAGTGATATTTACACTTTTCGAGGACTCTTTTCAGCTTCCCACAGAAGCTGAGAAGAAGCATAGACAGAACAATGGAACAGCCAATGGAATGCTCGATACCATAGACATCATGCAGAGTATATAAACAGGGGTTGGCCAGCTGGGGGGGAATCTGCTATCACCGCTTCAGACAGTGACACTTCACCAATTTACCAGGTAGTCAGAGTGACATGTGTCTTGTATATTCTTTTACCATTATTATTATTATTATTACTACTACTACTATTAGTGCTAATTTCCTTTTCTGATATTGTTCTATTAAAACTGTCTTTCCCTCAACCCACAAGGGTTTTTTTTTTCCCTTTCCTTTCTCCTCCTTTTCTCCCTCTTCTCCCTACCCTTCTTGGGGGGAAGAGGGAGAACTATGCAAGCAGCTGCATGGTCCTAGCTGCTGGCTGGGGTTAAACCACAACACTCTTTAAGATTAGCAAGGATAATTCAGGGCATGAGTCCTCACCCTTCCATGCTGCATACTACTCTTATTGAAGATCATGCCTGGAGTTATGTTGCTGCTCATTGGCAGCCTGTCCCATAGATATCCCCAGATAGCTCCAAAGGGCAGAGCGATTCGGGGCTTCTCTGTAGGATACCAGATCTGTTCCTTATAGGTAGTTCCACCTCCCAGTAGCTTTCATTGACTCAGCTCCTGTGGTTAATAAACTCTCTAAAGCACAGTAAAGGCACCTGATGTTTGCTGAAGATGAGATGGCTATCCATGACTTCTGCTTTCTCCATTGAATTTGTAAGATTATATTACATCTTCTCCTTAGATAATAGAAAAGGAGGAATGTGGAAATCCTAACTATCACACAGAATTAAAGCACTGATGGCAGAGGGATTACAACTAGATGATCTTCAAGGTCCCTTCCAACTCTAACCATTCTATGATTCTATGATTAATAACTACAGCCTGTCTTATGATGTCACCCAAGCACAAATGGGATTTCTTTATTTCAACAGACTTTGCAGCAAGATTGAAATGCCAAGAGACTGAAATGCTCTGTTTACTCATACATGGTAAGGACAAAGACAGCGAAAGCTGCTATTGACCGCTGTCCAGTAGTGCATTTCATTTCTGTCCTGAAGGGATATACCTCTTAACATGTAGTTGTTAAGGCAGAAACATCCATGCCATCAGAAGTGCTACAAAACTCCAGTTACTGTGGGTTATGGCAATATTTCTATGAACCTGTTGCATTTCTTCTGGAAATAAAAGGAAGAATAGCTAGTTGTATCATTGTATATTCATAATCTCTGCACTGAATCACATAAGACTCCCTTCCACAAGACGCAACATGACCCCTTTTTAGAACACAACACCACAATATGAAAAGCATATACAGGAGAACCCTCTCCATTGGACTGGGAGCGTGCATGCAGGAGCTTAAGTTTCTTCATTTTAAACATAATTGATTTTAAAAAGAACTTCTCCCAAAAGATACGAGGCAGGCACTTTTGGAGGGTGAAAATCAACTTTTTGCACTGGATCAACACAAGCATAGGCATTGCTCAGCCCTAAAAAAAAGAGAACACAGTGAGACCCTCTACATCACTAGCGCGTGACTGGCAAAACAAGAGAGTATGTGTTCCTCAGATCCCAACCAGTCTCAATACATGTTCACATGAGCAGCTATAGCAGTCCAGTTGTCACTGCCTTAGTGCTACATAACAAAATAATAAACCAAAGGAAATGAAACCATATTAAAATACTATTCTTGCTACCATAGTGGAACAGACCATGCAGCTCTCTAGTCCAGTACACTGCCTCAAGCAGTGGTTAGATACTTGATGATTCAGACAGAGCATGAAGAACACAAAACACACTACATCCAGCCAGTTTTGGGCTGGAATATTACCTAAGAACTGAAAGGTAAAGAGGGAAAAGAAAGTCTTTCTTGAACCTCACAGCTGATCAGTTTTCACCCTGAAGCATGAGGTTGTTTCAGATGCTGGGTTTTTTTCCTTGCACTGGTATTGCTACGAATGTTATTTCTGCATATATTTCAGTTTTGGGAACCTGCCAGGCCTTTTTCTAATCCACTGAAGTCAGGAAATGCAAAGTTATGGCATATGTTCAAAAGAATAGCACACTCCAAAGCATGAAGAGAGCTCTGTCTTTGTCCTCAGATGCACACAGCCTTGGCCATAGTTTTTAAATCCACCCGGTGATTTTCCTTTCATTTTGCATGACAGAATTCTATTCTCTATGTACTTTTGGCCTCCAGATTTAATTCTGCACTGCACTGACCAGAGTGAAATGACTTACGGATCCCATAGATGTCTTCATTTCCATGGCCTGAAGCAGTACAATGGCTTACAGGTGCTAGTAAACAGTTTAAGTGATGGGAAGATGGTGATGTGCTGCAGACACATATGTGCCAGCAAGAAGGATCATTCTAAGACGCTGCCAGAGCTATCTTTGTCCCATGCAAGGGATTGTAACCTGCATATCAGGAAAGGGGGAAGGAAGCACTTTGTGGCGCAGTACCACAGTATACCTGAGATGTCCCATCAGCCACACAGGATCGTGCAGAGGATGGCAAGTGTCTTGAGTATCATAATCAATGCATGACACTGGACAAATGTGTATTTACAGGTAGGCAACGAAGTGACAGCATTTTAGACTCAGTTTCCTCCAGCATCAAAGTCAATAAAAAGTGAGAATCAGGGGAGAATGAGGCTCCCACAACTGAAGGAGTGCTTCCAATTAAAAGCAGTGCAGTGTTAGAGTAAGATTTACAAAGCCAGCATCTTGGCAGTACACTGCAACTGAACTCCTCAAACTAAATTTAGCAACAGCCTTAGCTTGATGGACAGTACTCATACATGAGGGTAGAAAGAAGGCAGCACGGGCTGGGAACACGCTGCCTCCACCACTGGCAGAAGAAGAGGCAGGAAAGAGTGATCTCTGTCCCACACAGGGAGTTGTGGCTCAGCTCTGACTCCTTTGCAGCAGTCAACTAGACCAAAGAGAATTGAGTAGTTCAGACTATTTGGACAGTTGTAAACTAAAATTGTTCTGCAGATATATAATATCAGAATTAAACAACATTTTTGTAATATATCACAGGCCAACTAGCTATTCTCAGAGCTAACTTAGATTCATTTTGCTTTGTACCAAAAGCTATATAGTAAATTCAGGTTAACCAGGGCCCTTTGAGAGCTTTGTGGGACAACAGTTTCTTGGCTTCTTTCACACACATACTGGATTGATGACTGTTAAAGCACAGATGCATCAAAGAAGCCAGAGATACAACTTGGGGGAAAACAACGTATGCACACAGTAGACAACCATGCAGACAAAAATGCCACCAATGATATACTATATCAAAATCATCATGTGTTACAAAACATCAGGGGAGCCTGGGTTGCAAGGAGAGTTAAATTATGTGGACTGTATCAAATTTAAGTGTCTTCACTGGCATATTTTTTTCTTTTCTTTCCTAGACATTCCCACTTCTTGCAAAGGATTTATTTTTAAAAGACTCCAGGAAGCCAAGAGAGCCTATTAGACTAGCAATTATCCTGAGTCACTTCCTACAATGTTTTAAAACAACTTTTCAGAAAATCTCTTCTGTGGCTGTGGGTGCAAGTACATCAGTGGCCCGCAGAGTTGAACCAGTAAAGCTGAAAGGAGTAATGATCTACAGCTAACTACATTACATTTTTAATAACATTGAAAGAATACCAAGGCTGGAAAATTAAATGTTGGAAAATAACAGATATCAAACACATTATGATATGGATATGTTTATCCACCAGCCATGTAAAACAGCTGTGGCAGAACGTTGGATGGGACCCAGCTGCCTGCATTTTAGTTCAAGACATTTAGCTCAAGACAATTCTCTTTCTCCTTGCAGCTTTTGCCACAGTTGATGTAAGCCTGACGCACAGGATGAAGCAAGTATCTATAAAATGTGAGCACACAGTCAGAGCTGGTGCTGTAATTTTGGCACTTCCACACTTCTGGGTGCTTTGGTTTACCAGTGTTAATGCTCTTTACTGTTGTTCTTTCTATATTATTTGCTAATTAAATTTTAAAAAGTACTAGTTCCAAAACTTTCACACATGTAATCCTACTGAATTTATGAGATATCAGTATAATCCTTGAAGTCTCCTGAATACAGGAGTTTTACTCTACTGCTGTCATGTCACCATACTGCTCTCCTCTTGTGAAGTTGCCATTTCAAGACGTAATGCAGTTTGATCATGACATAAGCAAGTGTCTTCTCAGGCAGGAAAATATAATAAAGTTCTTGAGTTCTGCATCTGAAGCATGATACAGTATTATGGACTTAGACACAAAGACTTGGCACAATTATTCTCAGAAGATATGTGAACTGTAAAGACTACTGTGCTTGATCCCCAAGTTTTATTACCAGACCAGCCAAAAGTGACCTCAAGTATCCTTGGTTGTCTCACCTCAGAAGAATGAATTAAGACAGCCTGTCTCTAGGATAAGGGCATAAGATCTTGACTGATAATATCAAGAACTATTTCATAATCTTTTATAACATAATAAATGAAACAAGCAAACTGAACAAAATGGAACCACAACATTTAGTTATTCTGTCTCCTTTGTACTTATTAAATACCAAAAATGAAGAAATAATTCTCATGTGACACATACGTTTATTGTGAACATATGTTTCTACCACCTACCTAATAATCTATAGAAATAAGTAAAGCCACAAGATTAAACAGAAAGCCACTGAACTCCAGATTTTTTTTTTCTTTCCAGATAGAATAAAACCTGGTCTTTTAAATGAATGAAAGTTTGAAGATAGAATACTCATTTGAAGAATCCAGTTTTGTATCGGACTTGGGCAAGGGTGACATGTGACAGCAGTACAATCAGACTTCTGGTAAAGACAGGCAAGAACAACTGTTTTACAAACTTATGCTAAGAGCTTACTGATTCTCCAGGGTCTTAGTGACTGCTGATTTAGCCATGGTTCAAGATATTCAATATCCCACAGCACTAGGTTTTTCTGTCTGAAGTAAAGCAGACAGAACAATCAGACACTGAACAGCTATGACTCTTTAGAAAAGAGACAAGTACTACTTCCGTATTATTTTCACAAACACTACACAGAATTGGGACTTAAATCCCATGAATACCAAGACTGGCAAATGAGTTTTACAGCCTCTTTAAGACAGGAGATAGCTATGAAGAAGTATCTTGCAGGCAGCTACCAATTCTGACTTTGGTGAAGATGCTGAGAGGGAGTGTGTCAAAGGAATGGGCCAGAGCAGATGAGTGGATCGATCTGAGTCTGGACTCTTTTGTC
The DNA here is from genome assembly GCF_964199755.1 of Larus michahellis. NCBI lineage: Eukaryota > Metazoa > Chordata > Aves > Charadriiformes > Laridae > Larus > Larus michahellis. Next base: position 37,739,301 of record NC_133898.1, read on the forward strand.
TCATCATTTTTAAACAGCAGCAGACACAGAGACCAGAACTGAGCTTAAAAGACCAGAGGAAGCTTAAATAAATTTGAACCGTACAGGAAAAGAAAAAAGGGGGCTTAAAATTGTCCCTGGAGCACAAGAAGGAAAAGAGGTATCTCACTAGGGTAAGTGCAGGGTTATACTACGTAATGGGATGGCTCTTGTGTTTCACACAATAAAAACCCATCCAAAACTTTACTAAAACCCGATGAACTGGAAACTCTAAAAAAATAAACCAGAATAAGAATTCTCATATGTCTAAACCCACTGATCTCATGAATCCCAAAATGTGTTCCTTAGGATCCCAAAGTAGTTTGAAATAAACAAAGCTGGGATGCTCAGCACATTCGAAGGAAGATACGACATATTGTCAAATGTGCTCTAAATTAGTCTAATTTATTCTTCTTTATAGAAGAAGACATACCATTGATGAAAATTAGCACTGGTGAACCAGTTTGGATAAAACTTTGTAACCATTGTCACACGAGAAGACAATCTTTCTTTCATTTGTCATTTCCTTTGATTATTTTAAGTATAGACAGAAAGGCAACAGGCTTTAACAAATAATAACTTTTTGTGTTATTTCATAAAATTTATGTCATAAAAGTTGTTACTAGAAGATTCTTGTCCTGATTAGGTACAGGAATTACCTAAAAACTAAAAGTTTTGTTCCTGCACTTTTTTTTTTACTTTTTTTTTTTTTTCAAATTAATTTGCCAGAATCCAGGAAGGTGTAACAATTTAATTAACTACATTTGGATCAACTCAGTCAAGACATGAAAGCGGCAGTGTGTGTAAAACACACACATATGTTTCAGTCTCTTTGACAGAGTTCTTCATTTCTCTGGGCCTGTTTCTTCACCTGGAAAATGGGAATTACAGAACTGAGTCCTTCACGTGGATGCTGTGAGATTAATCTCATTCCTGTTGTAAACATCTGTGAGCTCCTCAGACCGGAAAAACTGAAGAACAACAAATTTATCCAGTGCTTGTGCCTCTGATACACAAGTGTGGATGAGATGTTGAACAATAATCTTACAGGAAGATGCTCCTTGCTTCACCATTCTCTGTTCTTGGATTACCTGATTTGACAGGGTTTCAGATAATTTGTTTCACATGGGCAAAAGACAACAACAAAGCAATTATTTCTGATGATTGTGTTTGTCTTCCTGAATACCTGGGTAGCAGGAAAATTCTTTTGAGTAATACAAGGAAATGACAAATACTTTTCTGTATGCATGTCATGTCATGTTAAACTTACATAAGTTACATGGAATTAGCTTAGAGAAAATCACTGGATGGATGTAATTACATAAGTCTTCATACACTTTTTAGATTTGGTATGCTAAACGTATTGTTTCTTAGCACAGAAAAGATGCATACTCAAGGCAAGTGTCAGAAAACAAAAACAGTCAAATGGATGCACAAAATATAAGATCTTGCTTTTCAGAGACTAGACTTATTTAAACAGTTCTCAAATACACAAGTGGAGAAGGCAGTAACAGTGAATCCCACCCATCTCTCTTGATACAATTTCCAAAATTCAGAAATAAGCCCTCATTCTTGCTGTGAGGAGGAAAGGGCTGCCAGCTTGCAAACAGCTTAGCCAAGCCTGCTACAGTTCTCTGCACATTCCTCACCAACCATTACAAAGTTCTTCCTGCAGGACTTCTATACAGTGAGAATGAAATGCTGGTGCAGGTGAGAATTGAATACGGAAAATTTCTGGATCTACTGGTACAAATTCACAATGCAGATAGACAAGCTGAAACTCTGCAGCACAGATACCTCGTACTATTCTTCTCAAAAAAGATGATAGAGAACATTTAATATAGATTTCCTTCTGAAAAAAAAACACTCATTTCCATTCTCAGAAGTATTTTTATGTCAACGCAGAGAATTTTATGGATAAGAACTATGCTTTCATAGTTGAAGAGGCACTGTCTGGCTCATGACTCTTTTTAACAGCAAGCATCGTACCTGATGCTACAAGATATTATTAACAACAAAAAAGCAAATGTTTCCTCATCAAACATTAATAGCTTCGAATTGGCAAACGGTATAGATAGATAGATGTATCTGTTTTGCTTAATGTTTTATTGAAGAATTAAGATGCTAAAATGGCAGGATGACAGAGACTGAGACATAAGCAGTACCAGCAGTGATCTGGGCCAGGCTTGAGTAAAGGACGGATATAGATAGAGCTATGAGGGTACCACATAAGGGTTAAGAGGATTAAGGTTAGAGACTTCACTGGCTAATGTCTGGGACTCCAAAGTATAAGGTGGAGTTGGGAGAAAGAAAAAGGCAGGGCCAGAAAAAGTTCAGGTAGTGGGTAAAAAGGACCCTGGCTGAGTAGGCAGAAAAACAATTCAGGATGAAGGTTCTGGGACACATTTATGAAGCAAAAAGGGACTGTCTGGGTTCCCTTATACATATAATTGGTAGGATACTCCGCAGATCAAGTTCATGTGGGAGTCTTCAGCAAGCGTGGATTATAAAGCCTTCACTGTCAAGGAAAATGATTATGGAACTGGTTATACCTTACTTAGGCATAAGCGGGGCTTAGTAGTAATCAAATGGCAAACTGATACATTCTCTAGAGGACTTCTTTTGGGGTCTATTTGCTCCGTCTTTTGTTCATTTTTTTATGAAAACACAAGTTGCTCAGAAGAGAAATGCTCGAAGCTTCTGAATACTCAATGGTCTATAGTTGACATATATATAGTCATGAAATATAATGTTAATTATAAGAATTATAATATTATAAAATCATAATAATAATATTATATGGTTGCAGGCAAAAGGCATTTTCTAAAGTCTTAAACATATGATAAAATAAAAATAATGCCATCTTAAATGATTTGAAAAAACACATTGAGAGCTGAAAGGTAGGCACGGACAGTGAACCTGCAGGAAGAGAATAGATTCATTGTGCGGGGACTGATGAACAGTAAATCACAACTATTGACTAACAAATTATCAACTAAGTACTGGCATGGATATGTCGCTTACTTGAAAAAGATGGATGAAAACACTTTTGCTTCCTCACCATCTCTGAAACCTGATGAAAACTGCTCTATATTACACCGAGTCACAGTAGCCCTCAGAAGCCATTCCAGAAGTGCAGGACCACTGGAGTGCTGTAATGTTTGGAAGCAGTAGAGGGGATCACAATTGAGTGGATTCCTTCATGTAGAATCAAGCCCTCTGAGGATAATTAATTTATCTGAGAGACTTGTCATAAGCATCCTCAGAAACTAGGAATGTTAAAGCAATCCAAATGCAGGAGAATAATTAGGAATTGGTGAATGAAGTATTTTGTGAAACTTTGTGCTGGCAGAAGAGCCAAAGCAGCTAACTAGGGCAAGGATATGTTTTTGGCAACAAATAGCTTGACCGGCTTCTTTTCTTCACACTGCTGTTACCAGTCTGATTTTGTTAATATCTGTAAATCTCTTTGAGATCTTCCAATGGAATTTACTATGCAAGTTTTCAAAAAATCTTATATAAGACAAAAGTTACAGTGCCAGAATATATACAATGAATCTATGGGAAATCATCATTCTTCCATGTTTCAAGAATTGTTTGACAAGTTTTTAAATTATTTCTCTGCGAACTGGTCTGGCTTAAATGTGTTTATCCTTTGCCTTTTGTTAGCTCATGTTTGCATTTACTGTCCATTAATAATAGACGAACACAACATCCTAAGGTACTTGATTCTTTTATGAACTGCAGATAATTCCACATTTCAGTCCTACATAACATCAACAGCATAGGGAAAAATGGAATGTGGCAAGAAGCCCAGGAAAAGGCAAGTTGAGTTGGATTGGGAATTAGCTGGAAGTACAATAATCCTGCAAGCCAATATTCATTAAGTAATTTTATGTGCAGTGGAAGAAAATGATGGTACACACTTGGCACCTGGAGACTTTAAAATGCTAAGAAAAATATTGCAATAACTGTACAAATTGGTTAACAATTGTTAATACAAAGCAATTATTTCTGAGGTGCCTCATACCGACGTGATTCATTTTTACACAGCGTTATTCTGAAACTCCAATAAATAATCTAAAGGATTCCTTATCAGACAGTCTAGCTGTTTTCTGAGATATTATACAATCCTTCCTATCATTTTTTTTCTCTTGCAGCCATCATTTGGAATACATTCAAATCACATTCACGTCAGCAACGTGGGATTAAGCTTCTAGAGGTGCTTGAGCGTACATTAGGGCCTAGATAAGGCCTATGAGGGCACGCAAAAACATCACAACTGTAAAATAAGAATTTAACATGTTCAGTAACTACTAATAAAAGCAGTTAAAAACCAGTGTTCTTAAACTGCCCTTCTGGATTAAATGCATATGTTTTTATGCTATTTAAACTGAGCCAAAATAACACTACCCACTTCCAAGATAAAATGGTTAATTCCTTTTGTGGTTCATGATTTGCACCAAACTGTATGTTTTACTTATACAACTTTTCTGATAAACCATTCAATGGATACTGCAAATAATATGAGCTCCATTGAAAGATAAATGCTATATTGCTAGTAACAATTTAGTTTGTTAAACTAGCCATGTAACTCACCTAGAAGGAGAGTTTCTTTCTCTTTAAATCATTCAAATCATTCTCTCAAGTAGGATTATTGGAGTCTCCCATTTGACAATGATCAATCCTACTCCATATATCTGGGTTTCTGTTCATTAGTGAAAAAGGTATTATTTACCTGAAAGTAGGCAGTACACAGGGATTTGGTTTTGGTTTTTTTCCTTTTTCTTTTTCTTGTTCATTTCTTGTTCATGCGTCTCAGTGGATCAGACTTGATCTCTGTAAACACAAGAACTCTTGTTGGTATCCCTTACACATCTCACTCGATTTATACAATTGGAAAAGTGTTTCTCTTTTGTTTTTCACTAAATTATAGCTTCTTCAATGACAGTAACTGTTAAAAATCTTATCTGTTATGTTAAAAGCGAGTATCTACGTGCTAGTCATTTGCAAGAAAAATTATGTTCTGAAGAAAATCTCAGAAATGAATACATGTACTGACGAAACTCGTTATTCATGGAGGCAATCTGATATATATATTGACTTATGTTTTCAAATATCTATCTAGTACTTGATGTTTATTAGCTTCGTAAAAATCTGACTGGAGTGTGTACAAACCACTGCCCTCTCCTGGGGGTGACAGAACAATGCAAACTTGAGCAAAAACTACAGAGCTCGATTTTGTCACAGTATCTCAAGTAAAAGATACACTATTAGATTAATAATAACTTAACAAGAGCAAATGCTCTGGTATATATTTGTCAAATAATCTTCAAGGTCTTTAGAAACCTTACTTTCTGAAACAAGGATTCACAGTATATAGACTGTTGTCAAATTTATAACTCACCATCTTGGTTATAAACAACTTAAGAAAGATCAAAACTGTTGACAGTGTTTACAATAAGACTTTGATTCAGAGAAAAAATAATGGAGATAAAGTGCAGTACAATTATTAACTTACAAAAGACGGTTTATTCTGTTTTCAACTTTGGCCAATTTACCTCTGTGTTCTTCAGTCATACGTGAAAAACAGGTAAAACACATATCGTTTCTGCTTCTAATCTTAGAGTCCTAGATTCAGCCTTAATTTGAAGAGGATTTCTTCCAAATGCAAGAGAACTGAAACTCACTAATTTGTACATGCTTGGGGATTCTTAAATGAAAGAAGCTATGAAAGTCTAAATGACTAAATACATAATCCATGGCCAAGATAGAGATGTAAGATCTGCATTAGGTAAATGAACATTTTGTATTTTACTTAGTCAGGAAGTCTGCCTCTTCGTTGGCAAATAACTGATGTCTGTAGTCCCTGGTTACCAACCATTACCCATTTATAATATTTCTCAACTGCAGACACACATCAGCATGTGACAAAATCACCCAGTCTTAAATGCATCTGGCACTTGAGACTTGAATGAGCAATAGTAGTTGGCTTATTTTGAAGTAAAAACTGGATGTTAGGAAAAAACAATCAAACTAAAACTTTTTTCCTTCACTACTTGAAAATATGTAGTCTTATAAAAAGAAAAAAAAAGACTATAAATACTGTTGCAATGTGCTTAAATAACAGCTATTCTTTGGTTTCAAACAGTTCAAGAGCACTTCTTAATTTTACATTGCTTTGATGTTAGCGTTCTGCAAGTCTTTTTTTTGGTTGTTGTTAGTTTGGAAAGACTACTTTCCATAACTATTGGGATGCTGTAAGCTTCAGTAACAGCATGCATATATCCCACCTATTCACAGAATACAGGGGGGGAAACAGTATTCAAAACCAAAGTCTGGGAAAACCAGCTACTTTGCAAATGACAGCACATGAATACAGCTGCACTGATTTCTGTGTTGTCCAGTTTGCCCCTTGTTTACAACAGTATGCAAATACATGGAAAGTTTAGCGAGAAGGTTGGTCTTGGTCTTTTAAGATATTCAATGGCTTGATACTGAAGACACCAGTTTCTCTGGCTTCACTGCAGGCTGTGCTTGCACAATTGGACACATTGCTCAATTTCTCCATGTCTTAATTTTCTCCTCCAACAAAAATGCATGTACCAACTCTGCAGCTAAACGTGTTAATGTATGGCATGCCTGCCTGGAGTGTATTATATTCATGTTGAAGCAACAGTGAGCCTGTATAAGTACTTATATATGTTCATTATGGCAGCTTCTTGAGATCAGCGTACCCAGGAATTACAGTTTACCTTAGTTTTAGCTATGCTATGCTACTTAGATTATGATGCAAACTTTCGCCTTCTTATAGATGGTGTTCTCTTCTTTTACAACTCCATCTCATTCTTGATACAAAAGTTTCTCATCTGCTTACCTACTCAAGCACTAGTCACCCCATCCTAATCCCTCTTCTGATGAGATCAACTATCATCCTTCTGTATTTTTCTTCATTACTCACTCCTGTGTCTCTTCACTCTCCTCACACTAAGACCACGCTTCAGTCTTTTCTGTTCAAATAAACAGGCAGAACAAAAAGCCCTCGAGTGGTCTGCTACCTTTGTTTCCCTTTGCCTCCAAAATAATACTTCATTTTCCTCTGTGCTTTTCTTTTTCACGTTACCTAAAACATGCAGCTTATTTTTACTGGCTGGACTTCTCCAGCCAGTAACTATATATATATATAAAATATAATATATTTTATATATATATATTTTTTATATATATATATATTATAGAGCTTCCTTCAGTATACCTCCCTGCATCATGCCCTCTGTTTTCACTTAATGGTAATTTTGAAACTGAAATCCAGGCCTTTATCCTTACCCTTTTGAATTACAAAACTTAATTTTACTCCATGGCTGTAATCACCTTCCATCACATTGTCGTATTTTCCTTCTATCTCGCCCCAATGAATGAAATCCTCTGTCCCCTCTCACCCCACACACAGACTCTTAGAATGCTGTTGCTAAAATCATCCTTTCAGTTATCACTCAGATTATGCTGCAGGTAATTGTGCCTCCTCCAGTAACTCTCCCTTCTTTATTACATTACTTGATTTGTCTTTAAGGTCCTTGTCCGTTCTGTAACACCTTATTCATGACCAAGTTGCAGGTAGGTTTCTGTCTATGATCAATCAATAGTATCAGCTTCATGTTACACTTTCAAACAAATCTTGCCCTGCTTTCTGCTATGCCAGTTTTCACTCCTAAAAAAAAATACTCTTCACTAAAATCTGTAAAATTACAGAACTCTCTTTCTTTAAATCCTCTTTACAGTAATGTCTGTACAACAGCTTGATAGGAGAATCCTAGGCTCTGACTATTGTGCTAATACTGTCCACGTTGTTTCTTTTTATTTTCCTCTTTTCCTGCATTGCCTCCTGTCCTAAACTTGGATAGCACAAGCTGTTTGATACAGGGACATTTCTCCTTTTTTTTTTTTTTTTTAACTCTAAACTTACACAGTGCCCAACAAAGCTTCTAATCCACGACTTCAATTTCCAAGATTTATTACAAATCAATGATGACTAATAATTATGTTTCATAATGTTCTGTTGAAACAGATGGGATTGTAATCCTTTTCAAACAAGAGCAGACAGAAACTAGTTATATGATGACTATGAAAGGAATTATTTGTTGAGCAGAACTGAACACAAGAATCTAAATTTCTCACCAGTTTTCAGATCAAAAAACCTCAAAACCCCACAGCCTTTTCTACTCATGGTCACCTAGCATTTTATCTGTCCCTTGATCAGAGACAAATCAATAATGGACTTCGGAAGGTTTCATGACAAAATAATAAATAAGAAAAACTATAATGCTAAAGATAAATGTGGGAGGGAGGTAGAGAAAATTATGAAAATAACATCAGCATTGCATTAGAAGCATGTTAATGTCTCCTGCTAACACTTCTTACATTGTAGTTTCCAACAAAGGATGCAGTTTACCATTTAGAAGGTGGAAAAAAAAAAAAAAGAAAAAAAACAACTTGGAAAAAAGATTTGTTGCCTGTTGCAGTCCTAAGGATCCCTAAATTCCCCCATGGAATTTTGGTTTACTCTAAAACAGACAAACAAATAAATACACATATGTACACACGTATGCATATACATGCCCTCAGGAGGATATTTTAAGATTTTCTGTCTTGGCTGAGTCTACCAAGACATACATTTTTAGGAAACATAGAAATGTGCTTGGTAAGAATGTCAGAACAGCAGTGAAATTTTAAGGTACTTTCCAAATGTGACTCTAACATATGTGAAGATGTAGCACTGTTCTCTAAGAAAGATTGCAACAGAAGCCTAAAAGACAGAAACATCCCTGCTCTTCTCACAGGGCTGGACTATTAAATGCTGAAAAAGGCAGTTTACATAAATTTACATTTTAATACTGAACACATAAGCAGCAAAACCAAAGGTTATAGGGCTTTGTGATGATACCTGAAATATTTAAAAATATTGCTACAACTTTTTCACATTCCATTCACATATAGAAACACAAGCTTCTATATTACCACACCTTTTACAAATATAGGTTGTACTCTTTCTGGCAGAGCTCCTATAACATACTTAACAGATATTATAAATAAATTTAGGCCAAGTTTCAGATCTTAATTTCTGGTCATTTAAGAAGGGTTTCTGGTCATGTAGAAGATACACATTTGGCACTAACGTCTCCAGGAGTTGTATGAGGAAACAAACTCAGACTTTGGCAAGAGTTTTGGCCCTTCATCCTGTCCAGTTGATCTATGGAAAGATTTTAATGTTTTAGCTTCTAATCATTATCTCAGCCAAACGGCATGACAGTTGCCAAGAACAAGGAAAGTCTATGAAAAGTAAAACTTTGGGAAAAAAAAAAAAGAAAGGACTTGAAAGTTTGGGCTATTATAAAACTTACAAGGCTGTTTATTTGGAAGCATATTAAGTTGCTAGGTGACATAATGGAGCACAAGTCCTTGAACTGCCAGCTCCAGTATATAATATGACCCGTAATATTTTTTTAATCAGAAGAAAACTACAACAGTAAAGGCAGACAATTAGTTGTGATGTTGTAATTATGAATTCAAAATGCAATGTCTGACCTTTTTAAAACATGTAATTGCCAGATCTTGTAACTCATACAGTCACATAATTGTTTCAAGCCTATAGGTTGCTTGTGTTCTGTATTGCACTTCCTCAAGTACTGGAGCTGAAGAAAGTTTGACACTTACATCTGAGCTTTAGCACACATGAAAATGCTGAAAATTCTACAAGTACAAGGTAATTTCCTAGGAAAGACAGAAAAAAGATCTTAAACACAGTAAATTCAAAGCAAACCAAAACTTTTCAGGCCTCCAGCATAAGATGCAATCTCTAGAGCAGTACGTTATCTGTAACAGTTAGCTGTCACCTTCAGGCTCCTTTTTCCAAGACTTTCATCAAAACTCTAGGAAATACAAATGGTGAAAACAGTTCTTTTTGCTTGGTATTAACAGAAAAATGTCCTTCAATTCCTGCACCTTTGTAATCAGCCCTTTACCTCTAATAACATGTCTCTTTTCCAAATCTTCGGAAAATTTTAAAAGCCAAATTAGTTGGCTTTAGCTAGGCTTCAAGAGAAGATCTCTATTAATCAGCAACTCTGTAATTGTGGATTAAAAAAAATTTCTTATGTTCATCATATTCCACTTGCATCTTTCTACCTTACTTTCTCTCAGAGGTTGGAAATCTGCTGTTCCTGTTTTTTTTTTTTTGAAGTGTGAGGATTTTTGCTTCTAGCAAGCACTGGACATGGTTTGTATACTCACCACAGTGGGGCCTCTAATCAAATCCTTGCTCGTATGCAAATTAAGTTACATCATGGACTAGTGAAGAGACTGAGAAAGATTAATATCTCTTTGAAAATGAAAGTTTTGTGTTATTTTGTGTGTTTTTTGTTATTGTTACTTGGGCTATTTTTACAGCTTCAAACAAAAAAATAAGTTTATTTAATCCATTAGCTTTTAAATGTACAGAATAGCTTCTGTCCCCATATATACCTGTACATACTACTTTGATAATTTATATATTTTTTCTGTAAAAAGAACACTGATTTAGAGACTATTTCGCCATGACTAATGCCTATGATGATGTAGCAGTCATATTAATACCTACATTACTTCAGCAAATACTAGGAGATAGTAAGTATTATTACAAGATATTAGGATATTAGGTGTTTTGATAGGTCTCTATATATCCATTCTCAAATGCCTATCTCTCAAGAGTTGCAAAAGTGGGAGCCTGATACTCTTTTATCTTCCACAATGGCACAAATTTTGCCTTACTTGACACTTTTCAAACCTTAATACAAAAATACACACATATAAACTAGTTCTAAATCAAGGACACAAAAAACTAGAGGTTATCTAGCTTGAAACTGGAAGTATCTTTAAAGCTATGAAATCTGACCTTTTGTATAACACACAACATAAAACTTTGTCCATTAATTCCTAAAGGAAATCAATACTTTCTTATTGAACTTGAATCTCTCTCAAGGACAAAATGAACCCTTTTGAAACTGCTTTGAATCTTATACAGTGCTTATCAGCACTTCTTGTTCCTAAGCACAAGAGAAGCTGCATTCAACATACTGAAATAAGCGCAGATAACACCTAACGTCATTCTTAAGTTGCTGGAATGATTCAACCAAGTAAGGAAAAGTTTTGTCATTTCTTTTCTTTCTTGACCATAATTGAGTCTATGGGTTTGCCTTAAAAGGTGAGATAAAATGCTTTACCAATTCTTAACCTCCAAGCACCTCAGCCTTCTAGTGAGCAGTAGAGATACTGTTCTCTTAGAAGCAGCAAACAACTTTCTTTGCTGCCACTGCTACATTATTTTGAACTTTGGATTTAAATATCTCAGGAGTTCTACATGAAAATGGAAACTACCGTGTTGAGATTTATAAGAACCATATTCAGTTTCTTACTGTCTTCTGTACTGGACAGCCAGAACTAGACAAATACCTTAGAGACTAGGAAAATGACAGTCAGTAAAACAAGAAAGGTTGATTTCCTACAGGTGAAATGAAGACTTATAGATGCATAATAAGACAAATAACCAAGCTGTGGAAGTTTTTCGACTTGGAGATATTTATATTATATTTTCTGGGAAAGGTACAACTGTTCACTGATCTAATTAGAAGCACTGTATGCCTCGTAGCTTTTCAAATTATAAAGTTGACTAAAGGTTCCCTACAGCCTAAAAATTATAACTGAGAGCATGGGTTTTTTAACAAATTTCACATTAACCACTGACAGTGACCTTATACAGAAGAAAGATATACATTACACCCAGGCAGGGAGATACTAGCACAGTTAAGGTAACAAAATAAGGTGAACCTCAGTTCCAGCACATGGCTTAGAGGAAGAGAAAGTACTCGCGCTGTCTTTGCCTTCTCATTCTCAGTACGGTTCTAGAAAGACATTTCAGTGTTCTTAAAAATTACTTTTTGGAATAGATGTTCTTGATTTCACCTTCTGGGTCAAAACTCCGCTAATGTAAGTGATCACGTAGCACTGTTTCAGAACTTTATCATGTTTTCTCCAGTATCCAAAGGGACCAATCAAGCACCTAATGCTTTTAATTTTCTTCTGATTTCCAGTGTGCATTTATTCACATTAAAGTATTTCCATCTTTTCTTATGTCTGTCTTATCAGATTCTTTTACTTCCAGATCGATTCCCCATAGTGTATTTATGCACACACATACAGCCTCTCATATTTAGCCTTTACTAGATAAATCTAATCCTACTGGTCTGTTCTCTTACAGCCAAATCTCCATCAGCCTAATCATTCTAGTAGCCCTTGTATTCAAAAACTTGAAGAAATAAAAAGAACTGACCATAAACACACACAATAAGTATGCTGGAGGTCTCACCAGGACCCTGTACAATACTGTGAATGCTTTGTTTCCTTTGTAGGACACATTCACAATTTGTTGAAGAACGACAGCTGCCTTTTTTCACTGGCAGCTGTCATCTGGACATCCACAACCAGAAAATCTTCTAACACTTCTAGCTGAATGGATTCCAAATGGTAGCAGAATGCGTTGTCACTAGTCCACAATCCTGCATGCCTGCCTGATTTTGCAACTTGCACTACATTTAATGGTTATCTATACCTATTCCTAACTAATCCTCATGGTCATTCATCTTCTCCTAGATATCTCGATCCTCTTCAGGACATAAAACTCTCAGCCATGTCATCAGAGTTTAATTAATATACACTCCCATTTTTGGCACAAAGTTATTAATTTAAATATTACATAAGATCAGTCTCCTCACAAAAGTCTAATCATTTCCTTATAGCCCAAGAATCCCTTTTCCTTAACAAACTATAATAGATCACCTTTAACTAGGTTCTCACCCATGCTTCCACTGATCTCCAAACTTCTGCAGTCAACACACCACATACTCCTCTCAGGAATGTTTATTATTTTTATCCATTTTTTACTGGATAATTTTGATGCTCAAATTAATGATGCAGCTCTTGTTGTGCAGAAGGACCAATAAGCCTAGGGAGTACTAATTCTGAGCTGGGTGCCACTGGGCTAACAAGCTGTTCTTGAAGGCAATATATATTGTGGAGCACAACACAGAAGAACTCTAGCATTTCTGCAAGGACAGCTGTGTAATAAAAGGGGTTTTTTAGAATATAATTGGGAGTCCTTTGTGTTATCTTTGTTCCTCTTTTGCTGCACAAGTGACCATTCTACATGTGGCCCAGGATTCCTTCTCCCCAGACAGAAATTCAAACTGGAACCAGCTTGAGTCTGAGATGGCTCATTGGCTTCTCTGTGCAGGCCATATCATATTCAGACTAGTCCTATGCAAACCCCAGCTGGGCGTCTCTCCACTGTGCCACTGGTTCAGAATTTACAGCTCTGACTTAGTGTTAAAGAAGGGCACCTGAACCATCTGCGGATCAGACTGTGTCCCAAAAGCAATATAGTCTCATTCACTCAATTCTATATTTCAACTACTGAACACCACCAGACACGACATGGCTTTCCACACAGCTAACTGCAGTCTTTCAGTGTCCTCTACCCAGTTAATTCACAATTCAGCTAAATAACTGCTGCTAAATAACACAGTTCACTGTTACATTTGCTGGTTTGCAAGCATACTGTACTCTCCTGCATCTGCTTCAATACAAAAACAAACAAAACAACAAAAAAACACAGTTCCTGAATCTTCTCAATTATTTCAGAATTCTGGGCATGAAATTATCAACTCTCCCCTCCCAAATTACCTTCTCCCATTCTAAATTCATTGAATCCTGTGGGTTCTGTTTCCCTCTTGGCTGCAATGATTTCATTCTCACACGTCCTTCCTCACTTCTACCTCTAACATCACCTTCAGCATCCCCATCCCTACTGACAAGGGACAATTTTTTTTGGCAGTTTTGGAGCAATGCTGAGAAGATACTCAGTATTTATTCCATTATCCCATTCCAGTGTCCTGTTTTTCCTTCACTCTCTATTTAATCATCAAGTAATATTTTCCATTTGTTTTCATTTCTACCCTTTTGACTTTTGCACTCGATTTTTGGTGGTGATTAGTCCTTTTCCATTTCATTCCCCGAAGGCTCACTACTTATGCCTCACATGCTTTCTGAGGCAGTCATTTGTTCAGTTGGGACAGGAAACCTTTCCCCTACTGTTTTTCTTATTTAGAATACAAGTCCAACATACTTTTATCATATCTGACTTAAAGAAATTTCTATCCTCTGTAATCAAGTCCCTGATTTTCCACTTAATTTAAATTAGTGGACTTGTAATCACTGTAATCTGATCTTTACCACTATGTCTCACCAAAACTAAGGCCAAAATACCATCGTGTGACCCTTTGGTAACCACTTCACAGAATAACAGGGTTCTACTACTACTTCTGTATAAGTTTAGCTCTGGTAACAAGACAACACCCTCTATGTCCCACTAGCAGTTTTTTTCAGAACCTTTTTTATATTAGATTTTTTTTTAAATCCTGACGTTTTAACTGGTTAACAACACACGCTTCTCTTGAACTGAGGGACCTGACAGGGGTGCTTTCAGCCAGAGGAGGCTGCGTGGGCACACAGGGAACCCTCAGCCCCGCAGGTCCGACAGGGAATTCCCGGTGTGCCAGTGGAGCCATCCACACGCAATACAAACACCGCACCTCCCGCTTGGACAGTGCTTCCAAGCTCCATTTTCTCGCAGCCACGACACCTCAGCTTCGGGGCAAACAGCTGGCGGGGAATTACCATTAATGGCCACGCGGGCAGGCAGCCATCCCTCGCAGAGGGAGCCCGGTTGCTCCCATCTCCTCCAAGCCCCGCTAGGGAGCGAACAGGTGCCCCGCCAAAGCCACCCGAGGGCCATGAGGAAGCTCCGAGGGCGTGAGGTGACGGGGCAAGAGCCGGCCGCGCCTCACAGGGGCCGGCGGCTGCCGCCGCTTCCCGCCCGCCGCGGTGCAGGCTGGGTAGCGTTACCGTTGCTAGGCGGGCGGCGGCGGGCGGCGATGGTGAAGGAAACCATCCGGGTGTACGCCCGGGTGAAGCCGCTGGGCAGGCGGCAGCAGGCGGGGGTAGGACGGGCAGCCGGCTGTTGTGCTGCCGGGGGCGGGGGGGGCGGCTGGGGCGAGCCAAAGGGCGTCCCAAAGGGCGTCCCATCGGGCGGCGTGCAGTGGGGCCGCCCGAAGGCGGCAGGGAAGGGGCAGCGGCCGCGGCCTCCCCCTGCAAGAGGCCCGGCCGCCGTGTGAGGGCTGAGGGGTTTGTACGCGGTCGGGTGCGGAGCAGAAAGCTGCAGCCCTGTACTGTTCTCCGGAGCTTTAAGAAGTTAATAAAACCACGAAGTACGGGAGCTTTGACTGTAATTGTTGGGGAGGCAGTGAGGGACTTCATTCCTGCCTGGTTGTTAGAGGCAGGCTCTGCAGGAAAAAACATTCGGCGCGGGTCACTGGGTTTCTGCAGTTCCACGGTGTTCTGGACATTGGAGGGGAACATGTAGCTCCTAGGCTTTAGCTGTCCTTGCAAAGGATGTTAAACGTAATGAAAACATTCCTCAGAAATAGTGCGTTTAGGTCTCCTTCATTGTCTTCTTGTTTTAAACCATCTCTATGCATTCTGTCGTAGTCTTTCCTAATATATTTCTCCAGTTTTTTTGGAGATGGTTGCAATGGCAGCTGTGCTTTGTTTTTTTTTTTATAACAGCTCGGATATTAAAGTGGTCTAGTAAGCAAATTATGTCAAAGAGGCTACATTTCTGTTTCAAAACTTATTGTAATTTTTACATGGTAACAGAATAGTGTTAGTATGCACTTGTTTTATTGTACAATAGCTGAAGGAGGATCTGCTCATGTATTAAGGGCTTTTGAAGCAGGCAGAACTATTCTGCTTTGCTATGTTGTTTTTCCATACTGATTAGCCATGGTACACCATGCAATTTTGAAATTCGTGTGAAGTTTTCCTTCAGGCAGTTACAGGTGTTAAGCTTACATAAGTGTTATACTTAAGGGCTATTCTGTTCTATTGGTACAAATATTTTGTTAATTCTTAACCGTGCTTTTTAGATTTATTCAGTTGATGACGATGAGAAACCTCTCTCCAGTCTGGAGATTATTGTGCCACGTGATTTAGCAGATGGGTTCATCAATAATAAACGAGAGAGCTACAAGTTCAAGTAAGTAAAAGCCTTATCTTTATGTCTTCAGCCTTTTATGCTTGATATCACTGTGTAGTGATACAGATCTATAGAACCTGGAAAACCCTGTTCTTAAATCAAGCTTTGTGACAGATAGGTTTATTTTTATACAATTCCATTAACAAGAGGAATACTCCAGCATATTATGTTCTGCACCTCAATGAGTTTAAAAGCATTTGAAATAGTTGTGGGGGGTTTTGTCTATCCATTGCAAGTCATTCTACATTTCTAAGCCTCATCTCAAAGATCACATCTTCATTTATCAGTTTTTCCTCTTTTACAGCATGTTTTGAATTTGTGTATGAAAACTGAATGTAGGATTGTGTGCTCTGTTGTGATCTAATGAGTTGACATAGGCTGGCTAAAGATGTCTTGATGTAAAACACTCTGTTTAGAAACTGTGTTTCAGACGTAACCAAAACCCAGAAAGAAAGAAACCCAGAGATTGTTGAAAGAAACAAAACCATAGGTGTAGAATGTAAATATTTTTTAGAAACTAAAAATAAACAATGTCAATCAAATATTTTTATCTTTTCAACAGAGAACTTGGAGGCAACATTTTAAAATTTTGATGACAAAGAAAGCTAGATGTAGCCACCTGACTAGGTTTTGGGTTTTTTCCAAGATGAATATTCTTTATTTTTTATAATGACAAATCAAATACATTTGTTGTTCTACGCTATTAAAAAAAGAGAGCCCCAGATAAACATCTGGAGCTCAGTCTGATGTCATTTTACATGAGCTAAGGAAATCTGTTCTGCTTGGGAAGAGAGGAGCTGTGCTCTCCAACTAGATTAGTATGCAAAACTAGCTTAGGTTGCAGATGCCCAAGCCAGCCGTAATGACTGCTGGGGTGTTTTTTTTTCCTGACTTTATCATTTGTTAAAAAGTCTGTAGAGATGGAATCTGAGAAACACTATGCCTTACTATCCTTCAGACAATGCAAAAATAATGCTATGGAGCAAGCATTTCTTTTTCCTCCATAAAACTCATACTTTCATGCAGTCTTTCTGTCCCATCCTTTCCTCAGACATTATTCTCCTTTGTTCTTACTTTCTTATATGGAAATTCAAACACAATTGTTTGAATGACTCTGCTGATTAAGGATTAGCAGGATAGAATATGTGCCTCTCTTTGTGTATCGCGCTTGTCTGTGATGTACACGCTGCGTAATACCTTGCAGTCCATGGTGCCTTCATATATACCTGGTATCCATAGTGCCTTTCGATATACCTTGTGAAGTTCTGTGTAAGTATACAGTTCCAGATAGGAGGGATAACACAGCGGGGCACAAGCAGTCCAGAAGGTTTCTGGACTGTATTAATGACAACTTCCTAATACATGGTTAAAGAGCCATTGAGAGAAGTCTGCTGCACCTCATAATTGCAAACATGGAAGAACCGATCAGGGATGTGAAACCTGGGGGCAGTCTGAACTGCATTGGCCATGAGATAGTGAAATTCAGGATCTTGAGGGAAAGGAGCAAGGCAAAAAGCAGGATCACAACCCTGGATTTAGGAGAGCAGACTTTGGCCTGTTCAGGGACCTGTTTGAAAGAATCCCATGAGTCACAGCCCTGGAGAGAAGTCCAGGAGAGCCAATTGATTTTCAAGGATCACCTCCTCCGAGCTCAAGAACAGTCCATCCTGATGAGCACAAAAGGACAAAAAGACAGCAGGAGGCCTGCGTGGATGAGCAAGCAGTTCCAGACTAAATACAAACATGAAAAGGAAGTGTACAAGAGGTGGGAGCAGGGTTGGGTGACCCAGGAAGGCTGTCTGAGAAACGGTATCGGGAAGACCTAGGTAAGTGCACAGTGAGGGGAGTTGAAAATGAGCTGAGCTGCTGGGCTCAGAGGGTTGTCATTAGGGGTACAAAGTCCAGCTGGAGAACAGTCACTACTGGTGCAATCAATACGGCGATCCAGTGCTGTTTAGCATTAATGACCTGGGTGATGGGATGTAGTGAAGCTTCAGCGAGTTCACAGACAATATGAAACTGGGAGGGATGGCAGATGCACCAGATAGTTGTGGTGCTGTTCAGAGGGACCTCAAGATGCTGGAGAAATAGGCCAATAGGAATCTTATGAAGTTCAACAAAGTGAAATGCCAAGTCCTACTCCTGGTGAGGAATAACGGGGACAGGCTCAGGATTGAGTGAAAGCCGGTTTGCAGAAAAGAACCTGGAGTCCTGGTAGACAGAAAGTTGAACTTGAGTCAGCTCTACACTATTTGCAGCAAAGGTGGCCAACAGCCTCTGGGCTGCATTAGGCAGAGTGTTGCCAGCAGGTCAAGGGAGTTGATCCTTCCCTTCTAGTCTCCACCAGTGAGATCACATCTGGAGTTCTGTGTCCGGTTCTGGGGTCCAGTAAAGGGACACAAGGATGATTAAGGGACTGGAGCATCTGACACGTGAGGAGAAGCTGAGTGACCTGGGACTGTTTTTCCTGGAGAAGAGAAGGCTCAAGGGGATCTTATCAATGTGTGTAAACAATTGATGGAGAGTGGGGAATGAAAGAAGATGGAGCCAGATGCTTATTAGTAGTGCCCAGTGACAGGACAAGAGTTACGGGGCACAAATTGAAATACAGGAACTATCAAAAAAACTTCTACTGGGGTGTGATCAAATACTGTAACAGGTTGCCCAGAGAGGTTGTGGAGCCCCCATGCGTAGAGATAGTCAAAACCTGACCCTACAGACCCCTGCTCTAGCTGACTATCCTTTGAGCAGGGGGATTGGAACAGATGGTCCCTTCCAACCTGAAGTGTTCTTTGATTCTGTAAGTCAACTGCAGATATTTTATATAGGAGGTGACAAGACTGGGATTGAATTAAATATCTCCTTGTGACTTACAGTAACTGTGCAGCAGAATGAAGGAAGCACTTAAGAAAAAATGTGAGCCTGGCTATACTGGTGGGCTGCTGTATTTTGTTATAGTGTAATCTATTTATCCAGGTTTCAGTGTGATGCCAGTTACAAACACTGATTCTCTTGACAGATTTAGAATACGGTTTATTTTTTTCTAAGCCACATCATTTTATCAGAGGATCTTATTGTACAGATCTTGTCAAAGCAGCCCTGTGTACAGCCTATTTATGTACAATAGCACAACAGCACGCTGTGGTTAAGACTACAGGGAAAACATTGTGCTAAGTTATGTAAGCCTAATGATGTAAACATTGACTATTACAAACACAAACAAAAATATATGAATCAAGTAGTGTTTTGAGAGTCTGAGCAATTATTATTTGCTTAATATTTTCAGATTTCAGAAAATTTTTGATCAAGAGGCAAAACAAGATGTGGTTTTTGACAGCATTGCCAAACCAGTAGCAGAATGGTACGTTGTTGATCTTGTGAGTAATCGGGGTAACACAGGGTCAAAAATAGCTTTCATTGTATTACTTGAAGGAGTGCTGGCAAGTGTTTGTCTCAATGTTGTAAAAGTGGATTGATGTTTTAATTTTCTAAGTACTGACATGTCTGAATCTATGCAATATGCAACAATCCCCCAAGAATTTTATGTATGGTAAAGTTCCATTATTAACTCCTAAAACAGCACTGCTACTTTGCCCCTTTTGTTGCATAGGCATAGAAATCCATGTCTAATTAGTATTTTGTCTGTAATATAAGCTCACTTCCATGCATTAGAAAAATATTCCCTATATAGTTCCATGAAGGAGTAAACCTAATGAAAATCTTATACCCCTGTTTAGTTTTCATTAAGTTAGGGACACTCATGAATTAATACCTGTGGAGATATTCTCAAATTTTGCCCTCATTATTTTTGTCTTAATGGCCAGGGCGGTGATTTTGGCACTGGTTTTGTTTTTCTCCTCCATATAATAATCAAACAATGCTCATATTTTAGAGTTTGCAAAGACAAGCATTTAAGAGTGATGTAGAAGCTCTCTTCATTCATTGCGTGGATTAAATGCCACTCTGAACCACGCAGATTTTCCAGTATGCTGTTTGCTTTGCACCATTTATACCCACATTGCTGAAGTTAGTACTGGTTTTGGTGGGGGAGAAAATCCCACAGTGGATGAAGCAGAATTTCTGCATAATGTTTGTTTGTTTATCAGACTTCCTGCTCAGAATCAAAACTTGTAGTGAGTTTGGAAGTATTACTTTAGGTACCTATTTTTCTCATTCATTTTCTGACCTATCCATTGGTTTAAGCTATGATTCTGCAAGTTATTCTTCAGCCTATTGCACTGCCACATGTTTTGCACCGTAGGAAAATGGACATCCTCAGTTGGACACTTAGTCTTTCTGAAATAGTTATTCAGAATTAAACATTTACCTAGCTCAAGAAAATTTCGTTTTCTTGGTTTTTCCCCTCTATTTACTTCTTCAAAGTCCCACGGAAAGCAGTGACAATGAAGAGCCAGTGAATTTGAAACTTCCCTACAATAAGTTAAATATGCTTTTTGAAAACTAAGTTATATTCTTCTTTCACCCCAAAGGGATTTCCTTACTTATTTGACTGTATAATACATAGCTTCAGGTTAACTACTTTACTTGAAATATTTCTCAGTTTAATGTTGACTGCAGACAAAAACTTCTCTATCTTCTTTGCCTGTGCTTGGAAAAATAAGAGTTAAAACTCTCGTTGTTACATGCTATGGATTGAATTATCCTCAACAAAAACTCAGAGTATCAAAGCTAACTAGTAACAGACTGACTGTTTTTTATTTTTTTTTTCCTTTGGAGTGTTTTGCTAGAATATGGAAAGATTTTCCAGTTGGATAATTCACCTATGCAGTGCTTTAATAAACAGGAAGTGGTATTGTTTTCTTTTCTTTCAGTGTTGTCTTATACAACATTTTTATACATTGATTTGTTCCATTATGTAGAGTTTAGTTTTGCTTTTTAGATATTTTTAAGTAGTGAAATACTATTAAAATCAGTGGTGTTTATGCATACAATTCTCTTCAAATAGCTGAGTCTTTAATGCTAAAATTGATTTAGAAATTCATTATTAACTGAATCAAGACTACTTTCACTTTGAGTGTTATAGCGTCCTTAGTATTGTATTCTAACTGATGTTTTTGTTGTTACTTATAATATTGAAGGATAATCATGCTTGTGTTTTTATAGTATAGTAGCAATACCTGAAGTATGTTCCTTTTTTCTCATCCTCTTCCTTCATTTTTACCCTTCCTTAGGCAAAAATATGTATTTCAAAATGTCTTCATAGTCATGAGGTTCCTTGGCTAATGGAGTCCTTAACTGTGCCTGAAATTTATTTCATCCTGTAGTTCACGACTCAGTTTTCCCTTCCATGGTGGGACAATAAGAACTGTTACTCTGAAAGATTACAGTCTTTCCTAGCAAAGTGTTCTTCGCTATTTGTTTCTTTCTAAGTCAATGTTCTCTTGCAAGGAAAAAACTGTTGAAAATGCACTAATTTCTGTTGTTCAAGTCACTTTACTAAGGGAACAGGTTTTTGTCTATGTATTGACAGGGAAAAGAAATTAGCAGGAAAGTATCACTGAAATAGTTCAGTAACATTTTGAGGCTCTTTGTCATGCACACTTACTGTCACAAGAAAATTCAGTTAGACTTGAATGCTCAGAGAAGAAAATCTTGGGCATTGTTTAAACTAGAAACAGCAATACAGTGTTCAAGATTCTAAAATCTTCCTAGTTTGTTCTTGTATAGATGGAAATTGGATGCAACTTTCTTTTTTCCTTTCTAAGTGTGCTTTCTTTGATGTTGGGCCACTAATTTTCTGTCTTTAAGTCCAGTTACATTGTCATCTTGCCTGTGGTTTCAAAGGCACCAGACATTAGTTCATTTAATTTGCTTCTTCAGTCAGAAGTGCCATCCTCTGTAAACCATTATAAGCATGTGATTTGCTTGATTTTTTTTTTTTAATTTTATTAGTGCTTGAGTCATCTTTTACTTGGTTTCTTTTTATTATTTCTTTGTACTTTGCTCTTTTCCTTTTCATTTTAAATATAAATTCTTGATATTTTTTTTGTGCAGAGCCAACTTGATCTTTAAGAAGCAGCACCAACTCTATTACTCTATCAAAAAATAGACAAAATAAATAACGTTCTTCTTTTACAGTTTTCTAACAATTAAGCATTACTTTAGTCTTAATAACAGAACAAGGATACTCTTATAATGCTTCAAATATTAGTGTTATGATGATTAATGCAATCAGAAATTAAATAGAAAAATCTTACTGCATTGGAATTAGTTTTGTTTCCAGTTCTAATATGGCCAATGTTTTGTCTTGATTTATTAAAGAATAACATTGAAAATATTTTCTCTTCAGATGTATCATGCAAATAAGAAACAGCTCAGCTGTGATGTGATGGCAATCACCTATGTTTTTTTGAAAGATCTGATAGTTTCCAGGATAATACTCCCTTTCCTGCAGATTTTAGTTTCTTCTTGTATGCTGTGTTTATCCTAAGAATTAGCATCTGTAATATACAAACTACTTCCCTTTACTCTTTTCTTTTTTTTTCCTGCTGCTTATTCTTACAGAAAATGTGATCAAAATATTTTGCAGAACAGCATCTTTGTAATGTTGACTATATTTTGTAATGTCCCTCTTTCCAATTTTAGAAAACATTTCACCAGTAATTGAAAATGTTTGGAAAACATATTTACATTATTAGATTGCCTTGTGATACGAAGCCACAGCATGTAGACTAAACATCCTAATAGGACATTTCTAGCTTTACTAAATATGCTCATATAAATCCAGTGACCATCCTTGGCTTTTCTGCTATTTTTTTTTCTTCCTGTTTAAGTCTGTGGATAAGATGATGTAATAAAAGTATTTGCTGTTTTGTGGTTTGTTTGGGTTTTGGGTTTGGTTTTTTGTTTTGTTTTTTTTTCTCTCTCACTAACTACTCGGGAATTTGTGTTTTACTATGCATTCAAGGAAAATAAAATATCTACAAGTTTCTTCAAACCAATGAAATTTCAGTAGTTTGTAAAGGGATCCCAATTTCCTCTCAAATTGTGTGCACCTTTTGACCATTTAAGCTACAGTAATGCTGAATGTGCTTTGCTGTCACTGACTTAGATAGGATTGTGGATTGATAATTGCTTTGAAAGTTGAACCATTAGATAAGAAATTGCTTGAAACATGAAATCTGACTTAGTTTTCAAGGTTTCGTAGAAAATAAACTATTTTATTTATTACAAATAAAAGGTTCCAAATAAATTATGACCTTTGTTTTTGAACATCATAGAGTAAAAGAAATCGAGAGATTCTTAATAACTGTGAGTTCTTACTTCTGAATTTTTTATGCATCTTCATTACTTTTAAAGCAAATTATTAGGGGCGGATAGAAGTCACACCATTACGTCTTTTTACAGCAAAAGGAACATTTTTATTTTGTTAAAAGCCCTTTTCATATGCAATACTTTAGTATAAATTTTTCCTAACGAGAAGAATGTGGAATTAGTGGTGATATTCCTTTGGTAGTACTTAATCTGCAGACTTTGTCATGTTTCGAAATGTCATGCAATCTGTATTTTCTTTGTGATGTAGACCTTAAATTGTGTAAAAAGAAAAATAAAATCCACATATTTGAAATGCTATAATGATTTGTTTTTACATAGGGAAATATACGGCTCTTTTTGCTCTGTCATGGGTCTTTCAGAAGCTCCTTAATTTGAATTCTTGTATGAAATTATTACGCAAACTTTGGCTTCATGCAAATGTTTGGCTTTTGGCGAAAAGATCATTATTGTGCAACTAGAATTCCAGATTATTTTTCAATGCACTTTATTTTTACTTGTGTATAATTTGAAATACAAAGTCTTTTTTTTTAATATTTAACAGTATAATTATACATATGAAATGTGTTGGATGTTTAAAATACTTTTAATAACACTAGTTGTAAGAGTACAAACTGTCTTCAGGAAAATTTCAAAATGCAACAGCAGGAAGTATATGGGACAGGAGAACAGAAAAGTAAAAGTCAGTCATCATTATTTATTCATTAGATAATAGCCAGAACACCCCATTGAATTTGTTATTTGTTGTTTTGCATCTCAAAAAAACTTATTAAGAGCTATTTTCCACTCTGAAGAAATTACATCTCTTATTTAGACTCATCATACCTGGGCAAAAATCTTGCTTATATCTATGTACCTTCCTATACATGTGTCATGTATAGGAAGCTGTTTCTCCACCCTTTTCCGCCACATTCCCTTCCCCTCTGACCCTCCTTTCTATTTAGGCTTGTTTAGTGCAACTGCAGCATGTCACTTCTGTATTTGTAGACGTTGTTGGCTGGTACAATAGGTTGCTGCGTGCCCTGATAGGACAGATTATTTCCAACACAGTGAGTTCAACGAAGACTTGTACAGTT
The DNA here is from genome assembly GCF_964199755.1 of Larus michahellis. Lineage (NCBI taxonomy): Eukaryota > Metazoa > Chordata > Aves > Charadriiformes > Laridae > Larus > Larus michahellis. Next base: position 37,763,868 of record NC_133898.1, read on the forward strand.
TTGGTACTGCAAAATTAAAATAAATGTCAACTCACTCATGTTGTAATACAAAAGGATTGAATGATTAAAATGTTATAAGACCCTTGTAATACAAGTAAATTACTTGCTTTTTATAGTCCTAACACAGTGACTCCCTAGCGAGGTTAAAATCTCATGGTATCATCAGCATGATAGAATATTTGCTACCATGATCAAAACTGGCCTTTCCATAAAGACTTGTTAAATCTTCATGCTAATATGATTAAAATGAAGACTGCCTAGTAAAACAACTGTGTTTTAATAGTGGAAGGTTTTCTTCCTGGAATTTTGTTAAGGTGTAAGCATCAGGCCTGTAAGCACGTGGATTTTCTAGAAGATAGTCCTTGTTTCCTAAATAAATGATAGTCTTGTATGAACAATTATTCATTCTGACCTGGATGTATTTGTGACAGTGTGGGAAGTAGTGGCTTGGCTCACCTGCAGGTAACCTTGCATCACAGATGTATTACTGCTAATGTGGGTGATTTAAGGACAAAAGACCTGTAGAATCTATATATAGAAAAGGACACCTATTTTTTTGGATGTCAGCTTGAAACAAATATAGCTTAAAATTTCCCCTAAATTGAGAAGTTGGAGCAGTAATGCTAGCAGTTCTCCCTGAAAGTGTGTACAGAGGCAATAAAAAGTGAAAAACTTCATTAATGTTTCATCTCAAATGACTTAGTTGCTCATGTTTATTTTGACGTAAATTGCACAGTTTAGAATTGTTCAAGAAGCCTGCTTATTCTAGGTTACGGTTTGATAGCTTTGATTCAGAATATCTTTGTCAATTATCTTGTGCAGTGCTTATGGTGGAATTCTAAATATATTTAGGCGTTTTAGTTAAATTAAGAAATAAATTGTATTACACTTTTTTTTTTTTTTTTTTTTAGGAAAGCCGTTTTGAAATTTCTAAGGAAACTTGCTTGCACTAAGCTCGCAAAAACAGTTATGTGTACATTTGGAAATTGGTGTTGTTTTTGAAAGATGAGGCATTACCAAATTAGACTTCTTCCATAAATCTGGCAAAGGCATAAAGAAAAAAATGTCATACTGAGATACTTTGTTTATTTTAGTTAAAAGAAACTTTAATCTGAGCTCCAAGTGATAGAAGATACCCAAATACTGAGTCTCTGTAAAGATGAATCCTCCCTGAAAACTTGTTTTCCAGATCCTGCAAATGAAGTTCTTCCTTCTTTTTATCTTGAATTTCACGTCTGGGGGCTGGTTTTGCCAGGACAGTGTTGATTTTTTTTTTTTTTTTTTTTTAAATAACATAACTGAATTGAGGTTTTCTGAGACAGAAAGAAAGAAGGAGAGAGACATTGGTAAAATATTTCGGGTCAGCAAGAACTGAGATGAGAAGGATGACTTTATCCCAAGATCAAAGAGATTGGTGTTTTCTGCTTTTTTCATTAGCCTAGTATTTTAATAATTATTGAATATTTGTTCCAACCACATGCCTTTATGTTACCAGTCATTTAAAATGAAGATGTCAGAACTCGTTAAAATAATAAGCTGAAATAAACTAAGAAAATCAAAGTAATTAATTTTTAAAGTCTAAATTTATTTCTCGTTCCCAGGATTTTCTGTTATCTACATATAAACACTCACAGAATTTAGTCCTTACTTAAGAGGCTCCTTTTTTTTTTCATTTAAGCATTTGGACATGTTAATTTTATTCATATTATAAACTTAGTAAAAACCTTTACTTTGAACACTTTCATTTTAAAACAAGACAATAATAAAGATTACAGATGGCTTAAATGTATCTACTTAAATGATCTTTTTAATCCTTTTGAAGACTGAGAAGTATGTCTTGATATAGGATTTAAGTTTCAGAGCAAGCAAATCTTTTTGCTTAGATGTCACATTCATCATTGCTGTGATGGCTCTTGGTGTTCGGATAGGCTTCATTTACCAATTGCTGAAACGAGATTTCTTAATTTGTCTGTCATACCTGCTGGTGTCAAAAGCTTGAGAATAAGGTTGTTACTGTTTCTTCATCTTTTTCATAATGAAGTTTGGAGTAACACAAAAGGAATCAGAACATTCTGACTTCCCTGAAGAAGACTGTCATATTGTTCGTCATAAAACTGATGCATTGAGACTAGTCTGAAATAGAGCAGAATTTGTAGCATGTTTTCAGGGACCGATAAGGACTGCTTACTTTTTCCTTCTTCTGCTGATGATTCTATATAAACCATGTCCACTGCTAACGAATGAGCGTAATTAAGTCAGAAGGGATCTCTATAGATCATCTGATCCAACCTCCTGAGGAAAGCAGGTCTAGCTTCAAGGTTAGATGAGGTTGCTCAGGCCCTTGTCCAGTAGAGCTTTGAAAATGTCCAAAGATGCGGACCCCACAACCCATCTGGGCACCTGTTCCAGGCCTTAACTACTGTCACTGTGAAGGACATTTTCCTTATACTCGCTTGGAATTTCCCATCTTGGAACTTGTGACCACTGCCTCTTGTGCTACTGCTATAAGCCTCTGAGAAGAGTGAGTCTATTTCTATAACGATACATTTTATAATGGAAGATGGTAATTAGGTTTATGTATAGCCTTCTCCAGGTTGACAGAAAAAAGCTCCCTTGGCTTCCCCTTGTATGTGATGTGCTCCGGCCCAAATGAACTTGGTACTGTCAGGCTCACTTCAGTTTCTTTATAGCATGGTCCTTCTACTAGGGGGTCCAAAACTGAACACAGAACCCGAGGGGCAGAATTTGTTTTATTTTTTATAAATTTTTATGCTAACTGTTCTGTTTGATTCAGCAAAACCTGTGTAGCAGCAGAGGAAGCGGAGTTTTTTGTTATACTTAGGCACAAGCCTGCCTGAATCTCGTTAACAATGAGACAGAAACAAATGAAAAGTTCTGTGTCCATAAACTTTAAATAGAACAAATGATCTTCACTGGAAATTAAAACAAAATGTAGTCAGAAAAACCAACCACAATAAAACAACCTCAGTCCGCTTTCAACCTCTGTCTACTGTCACTGAGCTTTATACTACTATTTATATTGTCTCAGATATTCAAGGACCAAGTACTGAATGATATTTTAAACTGTAGTTACTACCCATAAATTGTCTAGCTCTCACTTGAGGAATTTCTCACTTGAGGAATGTTAAGCAGTAGTAAACATAACGGATCTATTAGTTTAAGTGGAATTGCTTGCTTCTTGTATCACACCCTTTTTATTTAGGGATTAGACATCTTTTGGGCATGAGGCAAGTCAGCTGGGTGACTGAAAATGCCAGTACGGAACTCTGTAACAGCCATTTATTTAAATAGGGATCTAAAATTAACTTTTTAATGTAAATTTAATATCTCACTCTGCATGTTTTTAAATTTCCACTAATTTTAAGTAAGTTAGAAAGTGCAAGTTAACTGATAACTGAGTAAGAAAATTTGAGGAGAAAAACCCACATGGCCTTGCTTTCCTTTAACTACATTCATACGTGAGTCCATGCTAGGAAGATTTGTCCTGTGTCTGAGAATTGATATGAAGTTGTACTGGCAGCTTTTGCTCAGCAAGATTGTAAGGGAAAAGGCAGGGTCTTTCTAACATAAGCAAAAAACCCAATAATCCACTGAAGCCCTGAGCCTAGTCTTGTTTTCCCCCAACTATATTAGCGAGTCTAATAAAAGATGCTACCTCTGTCTAAATACCTGGGGTTTATTATACTTTTAGACCATCATAGTTGCAGCTACAGCGTTACAGCAGTTTTTATTCTTCCTTAGTGTTACTGGCTAAATCCTTACGTGTAATGACCATTTCTAATTAACAATTTATTTTTTTCTCTTTTTCTCCTCCTTTCTCAGAAGATTATTTCTTTTTATGACTGTCGTAGCACTGCTAAGGAGACTTTTAAAATACTGAACCCTTGCTATTTTAGTCAATGATTGATTTATATTTTTTATCAGTTTCTCAAAGTCCAAGGGGGCAGAAGAGGAAGTATATTATAATTCATTTTTCATAAAGCCCAAACTTATTTTCTTGAGCAAGCATCATTACATAAGCTTTTGTGTAACAGTACTTGGGTTATGAAGCAGTATTAACATCATCCTAAAAGTGGAATAAGTAAGGAACATTTACTTCGGCTTGCTGCTTTTTTTTAGTATGTCTGTTGTCCAAAACAAGAGAAGTATTAAAATTAAGAAAATTCCAAATTAATAGGAAAAAATAATTTCTAGAACGTATGTTGGATGCTTGTGAAGTATTAGAAGTACTTTTGAAACCTGCAGATATGTTTAAATACTGTATTGTGTTTAAGGATTTACACCAGCAAAAAATCTGCATCAACTTGTCCCATGCTTTGGATCCTACCTAAAATTCAGTGGAAATATTGGGAAGGCATTTGTTGCCTTGAATAAGTGTTGGGTCATTGTCTTACTTAATGATACTTTGCAGGTGGAGAACTCTTTCTCCGTGTGTTTTCTAAACCTCTACTGGTTATTTTAATATTCTGGTTAGAAAAATTCTGAAAGTATGGTAATTTCTGTCTCAAAGATTGTCATTGTGGGAGACTTGCTTGGTAGTCTGTGTCATATCTTGGAGGTAAAACTTGAAAATTTTTGGTTTGTCCCATCATATCATCCTGAATTATTTTGCTGTCATAATATATGGATAGGTTTATATAGCAGTGTGATCAAATTAATCTCCTTAGTCAGTTGTGTGCACAAGCTACCTCTCACTTGGAAAAGATGTGCTTTCAATTTAGAGGACACATTCAGTACTTTCCTTGTGTTTAAGTATGTTGCTGATTAGCTTGGTAAGGTCAAGCACAAGCTGTTGTGTTTCTCAAAACCAACAGTAATTTATTGGTGCTTAACCAGAAAAGAAGCATTCAGTTCTTTGAGTAAAATGTAGGAACAGATCTAACCTTTTTCTATGTTAAAATCATCTTGAAGTAGATTAGAAATTATACAGCAGAATAAAAGGATAAAGAAGATTTAGGATGGCAATAAAACAATACTTATTCACAAATTAATTGTATGCCTGCAATTAATGTTATTAGCTGTTGTTACTGTTTTCTTGTTGATTTAAGACTATTTCCTTTTTTTGGTTGGCTTGGCGGTTTTTTATGTGTGGTTTTTTTCCTTTTGGGGTTGTTTTTTGTCTCTGTCTTATTATGATTTCCACCAAGGGAAACCTATGTTATATAATTTTAAGTTGTTTAATGATACCAACTTTACTAAACAGAGCTGCTTATTACATAAATACTTGATGATTCAGAATACTTAGCAAGTAATCATGATGTTTTCTCACCAATATTTTGCTTTAAATTTATTTTCTTACAGTGATTAAAAATAAGACTGAAATTTATCATCGAACACACCTTTTCATACAGCAAACAAAAGTAAAAAAAAGTGTCACATAGACATATAGACATATATGTTTCAATTTCAAATTACTATATCCAGCAAATATTACAATTTTTTCATTGTATACAGCTTTGTGATATGTGAGTCTTCATATGGTTTGACCAGATGTATTTTGAATGAAACACAAAAATAGCTATACAATTTGAAAATATATATTTACCAAGTACTGACACAATTATTAATTATGCTACAAAATCTGGGAAATGCTAATATTCTGGCATCACAAATTAAATCTAAAACATAAAGATTCCATTTGTTTAATTCTTCCGATCCATTTGCTTTAACTTTTTGTCAGCCCTGAATTGGTCAGGCAGTTGGACTGAGTGATCATTATAGGTCCCTTCCAACTGAAATACTCTGTTCTAATTTGCACAGTGTGACCTTTTTGCGTCTTTCTTGACAGTCATGAAACCTAGGTCTCTTACTCATTAATAACAAGATATGAAGACAGCTCAGGTTATTAAATGAAATTAAAACATTGTTTGCAGAACTGTTATATGTCTATGTTTTCCCATAAATGTCATCTTTTTCTGGAAATCTTGTCTTCACAGAATTTGAGGTCTTTGACACTTCTTTACATGTAGAAACTCAGGCCAATGACATTTGTCCATATGCAATGGATTTTGTTGTTCACAAGTACAAAGTCCAACACGTGGGACTTACTGCTCATGCATAACACGACTTAGGTTTTTCCTTTACAAATTTAACTTGGTCCATATTTTCTAGATAGGAGCGTAGCATACCTGGTTGTTAGGCAGTAGAAGCAAATCTGAAACAAACTATTTTTTAGATATTTACTTTTTTATATCCATTTTTCTGTAGTTGTTTGGGTTAAAGCTGAATATTTTTGTAAGTAAAAATCATATACATTTTAGTATGAAAAGATTGCTTTATGTGGCTTGTGATGAATAGCACTTTCTTTTTATAAAAGCTAAGTCTATCAGAAAGTGTTAGAAATATATGCCTTCATGTTTTAGCGTGTAAGGAAAATGAACTCTGAATTTCCTAACAAAGTGAAACAAATTTGGACAAGTTTTAGTCATCATATTTTAAAACCTTATTTTCCTCTGTAGTAAGCTTTGTAGTTCTGAGCCCGGTATTATTAAAAAAAAAGAAAGCCCTCTAGGAACTCTGACAATCATAACAGGAGTTAACTTTGCTAAAATATACCAGAGACGGATTTCTCCAGTAACATTTTAGCTAATCTATCTGGAAGTAGTCCATGAACTTCTGAACAGGGAGCTATACAACATTGCGTAAATTCATGAAAAATCTTTTCAGCAGCCTCTCCTTGAATTATGTGTCTTTGATGTGTTTTGTTTGAAGTAGTAAGGAGACAATTCAGTCAACAAAGTGTCTCCTTAACCATGCCAAAACTCATCTTGCTGGCAGAAAAAAAAAATATTCAAAGCTCTGGATATTTTGATAACACCGAGGGGGCATTACTGAAAATATCCTTTTAGTGTATGATTTTTATGTATGCAAATTTTGAAGTCTTCACAAGACTACCATCAATACCCATGTCAACCTGTGTACTTTCAAATACTGAGCTTAACAAAGGTTTGGGATTTTTGTGCAGAGAATTTGAAAAGCAAAGATGCAGACTTTGCCTGGGTGAACTGACATCTTGTACAGTAGATTTTGCAGAATAGGCAGAAAAGAGCTGCTGATTCTCTACCACCTTTCCCAGTAGAGAATCAGTTCCACTGATTCTCTTAAGGACAGCTTCCATTTGCAGATGAGAATCTTCAAGAATCCTTTTGGTGGACCCTGTTTAGAAAATATACTCTCTTCTTGTCATCTCATAATTGGTGTTGCAAACTCTTTAGGGTACCTGTCGCGATTACGTTTCATGATGAAACAGCGAATATGGGTATTTTCTGCTCACTATACTAGCTCTTAGTATCTGAGACATCTTCACTTTGTCAAGGGTAATTGTGCAATGTAGTTATTTGATGTTTTTTAAATAACATTTTGTGGGTGGCTAAAGGGTTATGAAGCTTTCTATGTTTTTATTTTCCTAAAGGAATGGTGCATCTTAGGTTAAAAACAGTTTGTACATGTCTTAAACTTCCTGAGTATTTAGTAAATAGATATTGGTTTAATTGATTTATTGATTGATTAAGTATTGGTCCACCTACATATATTGTTACCATTTCAGTGTAAAACTCCTTGGGACAATGAACTAAAATGAGATTGGTAAAGTTTGGTATTTATTTTTGACGTGAAGTTCTTAGAAGTGGAAAAAGAGCAAAGTATATCTTTTAACAAGTATTTGCTATGATAGTTTCTCCACAAGCCTCATTGCTAAAACATCCTGTATTCCCACTGATTCCAAGAGAAGTTCCTTAAAAAAAATGTGAATTAGTAACATCAGGCATGGATTTTATACGACTTAATCCATGTTCACTTTCTCACATACAGACCTTCAAAACTGACATTGACTAATATTCAGAATATTATACCCAGATTGATGGTTACACATCTTCAGTTTTGAAATTTGTTCTTTCGTAAAGGTATATGTGTACATGTAAGCTTTAGTTTTGTTTAGTTGAGAAGTTTAATTCTTTGTGAACAAGCTGATCCAGTAGAGACTTTTCCTTTTCAATGTGTCTTCCCACCTACTCTTTTCAGGAGCTGAGGTCATAGTCTTCAGCTTGCTTCTAAGCCAAAGGAGCTCCGTCATAAAGGTGGTTTTCTTCTTAGACTTAGAAAGGGAATTTGTTCTCCATCCTGTCTTCATGGGGTTGCGCTTCACTCTTAGAAGGCTTTGCCAGCAGTTTCGCTGATATCATTGGTAGTCCTCTTTCTTTATAGGCTTCCTTAGCACCTCAAGCCAGCTTTTCTTAAATTGGCTTCGTTGTTAGTTTTAATATACTCTGAATGAAATAAATGAGTGCTGTAAATATGGACAGGATGCAATTATATGTATAATTATATACACATATCTGAAAAGATTGATTTTCGTCTTGAATTTCCACCCAACTGTGGAATCATAACCGGCACTTTCATACTGCATCTGTGGAGTGCAATATTAATATTACCAATAATTACAATGGACTGTGAGAATACATTATTGATATGTTCACATTTTCTGAATTTTCAGTGTGTTCTGGAAAACAGGTCAGAGCTGTGCTGATGCACTACAATAAATAAAAGAAATATGTGAATCAAATAACACAAAGAAAAGTCACTGACTTTTGTAGTTGTATTGACAGTGTACAGTATGTAACATTTTATCCTATGTTTACATGCATGGTGATCCTAATCAACAGCTTTTTGTGAAGAACAGGGACATCAAGTTAACAGTTTGCAGCCACACCTTTACTGCTCGTTTTAGAATATATTGCAAAACACACCTTTCTGCAGGAGCCATGTCACAGTAATTGAAACAACTTTAACAACTTCAAAGAGTAGAAGGAGTAAGAAAACAACCCAAAATGCTAGATCTAGAAGAGCCAGACAGCAAAGATGTAAAACCAGAAGAGCAACTGTATTGGGTCAGACCAAAGTTCCATCTTGCCCAGTATGTTATCTCTAACAGGGACAGTCAATACTCACGGAAAATGAAGAAAAAAAAAAAAAAAACAAAACCCAAAACCACCCAACAGCGTAAGCATGTAGAGCTACTTTCCCCAAGTGTTCTGGTAGCCTCTAGTCATTTGTAGTGTAGGGACTTTCTGATTTCTCTGAGTTTGGTAGCCCTCAGATAATTATTTTTTTCTCCATTAATTAGACCAGACTGAAGCCGGGGTGAACTTTTAGCATCCAAAACATCCCGTTGTGAGGAGTTTCACAGCTTAACTACATTTTGCATAAAGAATCATTTCCCCTTGCATGTTTTGAACCTGCCATCTCTGAGATTCTTTTGATACCCCCTACCTTCTGACAACTCATTACTGTATCCAGCATTCAGATACTGTGCCAGTGGGCATTAGAAATTCCTAAGATAGATGAATGAGGTGTTTTATAATAATAATTATTTTGATTTTTAACATCTGGAATCTAAAATCTCTATATATGCTGTCTTTGGGCATTTCGGTCTTTGGGAGCAGATGTTCACTGTAGTTCCTTTCAAAATGTTTCTGTTTTTGTCTCTGACATCCTGCTGTAATGGATTAAAATAAGTAATTTGGCAACTACTCAGGTCTTTAAATAAACTTTAATAAGTTGGAGAACCATTGCATCTCTTGTGGCGCCAGACCAGCAGCTATCTATATGTGGTTCTTTTCATCTTACGCAAGGGTTGTTTGCCCCCTTTTTATTTTTTAGATCTTAGATGATTTATCACTCTTTCAATAAACAAAATGCAGAATAATTTTAGCCTTTCTTTTTCCTTAGCAAGATTAGTAGGTCCTTAAGCATAGTAAATAAAGCCAAACTAGATTTTGCTTCTGATAAGTTTTATCAAGAAAATAATTATTTCTTGATTACTGTATTTGTTTTCAAATACTCCCTTCATGTATTTTCTTAGGAGATGCTGGAATTTTGCTAGAACAGTTTTGAGAAGGATGAATGTAGGAAACATTTTGTAATTGACAGCTGCTGAAAGAAAAAAGCTTGACAGTATAATCTAATTTCTTTATCATATATCCTGTCAAATATAGACTCATGAGTTTTGCTTTGATTAGCCGTCTAAATATTAGTCAGTAACAGATTTCATCGCTATTTAATTTGTGATTCTAGTAATTTTTGATAATTTTATTTAGTTTTTTTTACTTTACAGACAAGTGAAAATTCAAAATAATTGTGTCCTCCATCATTTTTACCTCATTTTTTATAGGTGGTCAGTGTGAAGCACAAAATCTTAGAGCAGTTAAAATATTTTTCAAGTTCAGGGCAGTTCACAATAATTAACAAGAAATGAACTTAGAAATGCAGTAATAGATTTTTAGTATTTTTGTCTTCTGAGACAGAGCTGTACAAGGGAAACACATGATAGTCATCTGTGAGTATCAATAGAAATTTTAAACTTTGTATACGTGAAAGTTTACTTTCAATATCAAGGGAAAAATGACCAGTTGTATTTATATTTCAGACATCAGCCCATCAAAGGGGTCTCACTTGAGAAAAATATGACTCTGTCTTCATAAATAGTGGAAGAAACTTTGCCAAATACTAATAAGAAATAAAATGCTATATTTGCATGTAAAAACCATTCCTTCAAATTGTATTGACTTATCAGTAGTGGAATCTAGATCACCATAATTTAGAGGACTGCTTTTTGTGCATTGCATAGAAAGCCCTCTCTTTTAGAACAAAATCAGGACCAAAAAATCTCAAAATACATTGAGTCACAACTTGAAAATTCCATTTAGTCAGCCATGGCTGCTGAGCTCTATGTCAGCTGCAGCCGAGGCCCACGTTTCCTCCACAGTGTGTAGCTATACCACTGTCATTAAGCTTATCTACTGTTTGATGGAAGTCAGGTGGAAGTTAACAGTGAAAGTGTGGTGAATTAGAGAAAGATATTTGAACTAGATTTTTGTTAGTCACTTCTGTAAGTAGAAGTAAGAGGTGTGAAAAAAGATGATTGAGTCTGAGGGTCATTTCAAGCTGTGCCATTGCATACCTACTGTTGCTGTTCCACAGAAGCTTCTTGTACAGATACAGTTCTAACAGAAAAGTTTGCTTTTAGCAATGTGGTTTTGAGTGTTTACATAGTAAATGAAGATTTTACTACACTGATAGAAGCATAGGTTCTCCTGCATACCCTTATCCAAGCTAGTAGTTTGGTAGTTTAGCATAGTAGTATTCTCTAGGAGTTTCTAAACGTGATATAGTCTTCTCTGGTTGCAAGTAACGAAGCCATATGTGAAATATTTCTAGATTCTTTAGCTTTAACATATCAATGGTCACAGTTCATGATATCTACAGTCTTTATATCATCCTTGCAAAAAATCATCAGCCAAAGAAAAAAGTATACAAAGGTAATGTAAATATAATCAACTAATGATGATATTGAATAATGGGGTAAGTCAAGGCATCAAAAGGTCCTTCAATTCTAGATAGTTTAAATTCCATTGAATCTAGAATACATATCTTGAAGTGTGTTCTTGTATTACTGAAGACAGCTGCTATATAATTAATAATTACTGTTGATTATATTTTTGTTCTATACAAAATTGATCATGGAAAATGTCTTATGCCTTATATATTAATTCTCTCCCCATTTTTTATTATTCTACAGTGTTTTGGCAGGATATAATGGCACTATCTTTGCATATGGTCAGACAGGCAGTGGCAAAACTTTTACCATCACAGGAGGAGCAGAACGTTATAGTGATCGAGGCATCATTCCCAGGACTCTATCTTATATTTTTGAACAATTGCAGAAGGTATGAGACATTGTTTTCTCTTTATTTTTAATGTCTGGTTTACAAATACGTAACTACATTGCAAAATTCTGTCTTTATAATACTGTTAGAGAAAGCCCTAGAATTAATGCTGAAGAAAATATCTAACTTGACATGATACCTCATGCAAGAATTAGTTGCTAATAGTTTTGGTTACCTGGTTTGTTGTGATAGACTGAAAATAACGTACATCGTTGGAGAGGGTTTTTCTAGTTCTAAAAACCATGCTTTTTTAGTTGGTGCAACATACATTCAGGTAGCGTAATTGGTTTTCCTTGTCCTAACACTTATATTACCTCCACTCTGTTTTTGTATTATATGCATTGCATCGCACTCATCTTGTACAAAAATTTCTCTGATTCCCATCTAAACAAACAATGTTGTGTAAAAGATGGAGCATTACTTTCACTCTTCATAAGTTACCTAATTTCCTTGTGCTTGACTGACGATCCGGAAAACAAAAAAAAGTAAAATGAATATTAAGTATTTTTAAATATTCAGCTATTTATTTTACCTAATGCCTTTTTTTACCTAATGTTACTTATTATCTAGAATATATTATAGAATGATAATGCTAAATATATCTAATTATGATGAAAAGCAATTTTTAAAGTCAGTACTGCAAATCCTTTAAGTATTTGAAAGAAAATAGATATCCATATTCATTTCCCTTCTCTACTGTCCTTTTAACTTGACTTATGCACTTGTATGGAATGTTTTTATGTATATATGGTATTAGTAATAAAAGTCTGATTCACTGAATATAGTTGGATAGAAACATTGTTAGGCACATTTCTGAACATAATTACACATGTATAACATATGGACACGTAAAGATGTAAATAGTAAAATGCAAAAAATATTAATTTTTATTTTATTATTATTATTATTGCTGTTATTAATAATTTCTAATGCATTCTTTTCAAAATTAAGAAAAAAAATCCTTTGGTCTGTTTTTAAAACAATATCAGTACTTAAATGCTAGTTAACAGTGACTAGAAAAACATTTTCAAAGTTAGTAAACTGTATTCTGAAAACCAGTTGTGCCTGAGCTTTACATCTGAAACTTCTAGAGGAGAAATAGTTGCTACACTCATAAATATCAATTTCGCTTCACCAAAATCTTGGGCAGTAGTGAATACTGCCCAATACTATTTCTCTGTCTCTTCCCTTTTTCCTCATCTTATAGTATTTCTGAGTCTCACAGTTCTGTCCCAGTTACTTCTTAATGCTTTTCTGTTTATTTTTTCAGTACTGCACAGATTTTCCTGCCACTGACAACTCAATGAATACTGAATTTGACATAACTCATCGGGCAAAACACATCACACCAGTAACCTAACCTAAACCAAAGAGCTATAAACTTACTTTTTAGGCGAATCCAGTGATGTGAAAATGAATGGTATATTTCAAAAACTCTAGCTGTGCTCTGAAGAAGTAGGGAGGGAAACAATACAAAGTCTCATTCTTTTTGTGATGACAAAAAGAAAAATACATCACAGAAATAATAAGTGTAATTGTTGCACTTACAAATTAATCAAGCTGATTTACAGATCATTGTAACCCGCTGAATTGGAAGTCTCTTACTCTTTTACTTTGAATCAAAAATCCTGCAATGTTGCCTCATGTGCAAAAAAAAAATTAAAAAAAGCCATCATGCCTGGCAGAAAGAGAATTGCCATAATTTGGGGGAAGGAGAAAACTGGCTGCAAATTAATTGAATGGTTATTCTGTATCTTCTGTGCCTCCCCAAAAGGCACCTGAAACTTAATTTGGCAACTTACTTATTTTATGTATGGAAAACATGGCAGTTTTAGAAAAGGTAACAGGGACATTTAAAATACTCCAGGTACACTGTAATGTCTCAACATGTAAGAACAATGATAGAATAAATACAAACTATTAAAAAAACCCAACTTTAAAAGCCTTACCTTACCTGAAATATTTCTTATTATCTACTTACATTAATTTCTCTAATAAGTAAATGATAATTGTCATCTGAAATGCTTCGGGAAATCAAATAAAATGTCCGCAATAAAATTTCTCATTGAATGGAGAAGTTAATTTTAAGTTAGCCATTCAGAATCATAAGTCTTCTGACCGACCTGCAGCCTACAGGTTGGAAAGAAAGCTTAAGTAACACTGCCACATATAAGAGGACTGTAAGGAACAGCAACAACTAGCTGATGATATTGTGATGGGCATTCCAGGTGTAAGAACGTTTTTCTAAAGGAGGATGTGGGGGGATGTGTATATGTCTGTTAGGTTATAACCAAAATGTTATATTTGTATGCAATGAAATGAGTGAATAAGTGAAAGGATGTGCCACAGTAAGTACACTGATGATTGTTCATTATGTTTACAAGAAATTCCATTTTCTTTTAGTGTCTGTAATAGAGATACAAGTGAACAGTCAGTCATTTTAATGCTTTCATAACTATAGGAGGCAAAAGTCAAGGGAGGAAAAGACGAGTCTGGTGTAACATGTTTTGTGTCTTCAATTACTCCACCAGGCATATGACTCATTTAAGATTAATCTTCACATTTTAGCAAAGCTGTTTAATTAAACAAATTTAAATATTATTTGATGTTAGCATCAGTTGATACGTTGTACTTTTATACTGTGTCATTCATCTAATAGAGGGTACCAATTCTTATTCATAAGGGTGTATGTCTCAGTCACATGAACATGTACATGTACGTGCCTGAGTAAGGGTTAGCGGCATTAAGTAATTACGTTGGCCCTTTCAAAGTATGACTTTGGCAGGTAAACATACACAGCATACTGCAGGTGCACAAAAGCTTGCTCTTGTGGGAATGGAAATGAAAAAAACAACATGAACATGTTGCCTTAGACCTTCTGCTGCCCCCATGGAGGGCATTTGTTGTGGAAAGCGAATGAGTTGATCTTGCAATTGCCAGCAACATGCAGTGTCAACACACCAACATTCTAGTGTTAATAATGTAATAAAAACATTTATTTTCCACCTTCCCAGCACATGCTTCCTACAAAAATAAAAATATTTCTGTTTCCATTTTCAGATGGTGTTTTGGATCAAAAGTTCTACTTAGTTATGCTTATAGGGATATTTCTGTGTGCCTGCTTCCAAATCTTTGTTTTTGTTTCGTACATTTTCTTTCTTGGTGCACCTTAAAGCATCTCTTCTCGATGTTTTATCTTTCCACCTGCCTTCTTTTCATACCTTTCCCTTGTTTCATTTCTTTTTATCTACAACTACGCTTTGGAAAGTGCTGACTTCATGGAGAAGAGTCATCTGCTTCCTAACCCTACGTAGGGTAAAACAGGAGAAAGTGAATTCAGGGACACAAAATAAAAGACTTTTGAAGCTCTTACTTGCAGTGAGACGGTGCAATTTGAAACCAAGGAAACAAAATTTTTTACCCAAAATGAGAAACAAATCAAGCCCTTTGTTTTTAATAACATCTCCTTTTAATTTATTGTTCAGAAATTCTATTTCCACAGCTTCCTGTTTGAACAGTTCCTTACTACATTTTTTCCATCCATCCGTAGTGTATCTTTTTAAATGGTGTCCCTTGAAATAGTGAACTGTCATTATCAATAAAAAAAAAGCATGGGAAATAACTATTAAAGGAAAATGTAAAGTTCATATCTCACAGTATTTTGCAAAACAACTGTAGTGGATTGGATTATTAAACTGCTACTGTTAGTGTGATGTGAGTGCTTTCACAGTGGCTTCATCTGCTGAAAAGAAGTGACTAATTTTCTTTTATTTTTGAAATCATAGCCCATTATTTTGAGGTTTATGTTGTTGGCTTTAGGGCAGGAGAAAATTCTGTCTGAAAAAAACCAGTTGTGTTAAGTTACATTTTGGCAATGTATTGTACAGAAAAAATGGGGATTACAGAGAACAGCTGACATCACATACAGTGCTTAAATGTTATGATAAAGAGAGTGGAAAGCAGGATGTCACTGATGTTTCTAAATTATGTAAATCTTTGATTCATTTTTTGTTGATGTTGTTCCTTGGGTTTTTTTTAAGCATAGTCTTTCTATGAGGATTTACCTCATATAACAATATTCTTTTTTTGTCGTAGACGTGAAAAATGGCATGTTGCATGGTTCTGTAAGCAGGCTGTATTGTTCTATGTGTATACAGACTATTCTAGATAAAAGGAACCGATAAGAAAACCCAGACTAAACTTATCAGCATGGTGGGGATTTTTGGTTTAGGGGTTTTTTTGTGTCTGTGTTTTGGTTTGGTTTCTTTTTGTTTTTTCCTTTTTCTTGTTGAGCCTTTATGCATATGGTAAAAAACCCCAGAGAACTATCACAAATTGAAAATGTAAACCACACCCAGAAAAAGAGACGGAGTGAGGAAGCAAGGTAAAAGCTGTAGTGATAAATTTGTCCTCTGGTCTAGCTCTGACTTCTCTTTATAGCTCTTCCTTTTTTCTATTTTTTTTTTCTTTTCTTATCCAGGATAACAGCAAAGTGTATACAACTCATGTTTCCTACTTAGAAATCTACAATGAATGTGGTTATGATCTGCTGGACCCAAGACATGAGGCCTCCAGATTGGAAGATTTGCCGTGAGTAACAAAACTACAAAGAATCGTCAAGAACAACAACAGAAATAATTTTCAGATGCCCTGTTGTGTTGTTTGGGAATTTTTTGGAACAGTGCTACTGATCTCAGTGTCACAGAATCAATTAACTCACAGTGTCAATTAACTCAAAATATTTCTTTTCTCAATTTTATCAACACTGTTTAAATTTTTTCTTATTTTGTATCTCTAGAGGCTAGGGAAACTGGATGGGAGTAACTGAAGGTGAAAGTATTAAAAATGTATGTTGATATTATGCAGAGGAGATCTATTGCAGCCACTGGGAGAAAGTATACTGGTTTTTTCTCTTGACAGCCTGACTCTACATAGTATGCACATGTGTGCGTGTGGCAGAGACCCATGTAACAGGCAGTATTTCCTTGAAACAGTAGGGAGAAAAACTTACTGCTTCTGCTTGGACCTTTTCTTTCAATGATAATTATTTTTCTAGAATAAGCAATTATGAAACAAGGTAAGTAATAGATAGAAAAGGCCCCAAGGAACTACAAAGGACACTATTTACTTCAGAAAGGATCATTGTTATAATAGTTTTCATTGATAAGACACTAGCACCTACTAATACTTGGAGAAGGGTAGTAAAAAAGGTTTGTAGGTCATGAATACATAAGTTCAATTGAATAAATTGAATTTGATTAATTTAATTGCAAATTTAGTTGAAACAGTTATTTGGGGGTCATATGCCCTGGAAAACATGTCACTTTTTAAAACTATGTTCTGAATGTTTACCAGTAATCGTGAATTTTAGAATCTTGAAATAGGTTTATGTATGATGATTCAATTAAGCTAAAGAATAACTCCTTGTTATGTATTAGTCTACTTAAAAAAAAAAAGCAAAAGTTGACACATAATTTCATTGTGAATTAGGGATAAAGCACACTGGGATAATCATAATTACCTGTAAACTTGTCAAAAAAATGTGTACTGTACACTAAAACTATACCTTCACCACTCATATTTAGCATTGTATAAAAGTATTTAATTAATAAAATATTTTTGTTTAATTTTTAAGATAATAATTTAGGGATTCAAAATCTAAAAATATATAGTGACATTCTGAGCTAAAAAGGGAGCACAAGTTGCATGAAAGGGTAGTTGCACGATTAACTGTATTTTAGTTACTTGTTTAATTTTTGTAAATGACAAAGTAGTAGTTACACATAAAGTAAATAGTAGTCGCATATTTTAAAATATATCCGGTGTTTATTACCTAACATATATTTTATTTTTCTCAGAATTTTATGTGCTTAAGACCTTTTAAGATTTTAGTGGTCTTAAGCAAAGTACAGAATAATCTAATCTTCTCAAGTTTGTTATAAAGCATGTATTTAATGAGAATATTACAAAACTTATGTTTTTTGTACTTTAAAAGGGTCATAATATGCATAATTTCCTGTCGAACTTCACGGTGGATCATCAAGGTTTTAAGCACCATGCAGAGCCAAATGCAGGTTTTCTATGCTTGGGTAAATATTGGCAGTCTGTGCTGATATTCTCCCAAGTATATGACATGGACAAGAAAAGTGTTGAAGAAATGTATCATTTTAGAAGAGTAAACCAAAGATTAGTTAGCCTCATAAAGTATGCAGAATGTTTTGGAACAGTATTGTTATCTATATTCCTGCAAAAGAACGGGATGCAGTTTGAATCAAAAGGTATGTACTTCTACCTAGCAAACTCTATGTTAATGACTTTACGTTATCAGTTCAATCGAATGAATAAATACAAAGTGAGGGCATTCAAGTAATAGAAGTTATGAAAAGCATACAACAGTCTTGTTGATAGTACTTGAAAAATGAGACATTAAAAATTGCCCGTTGCATCTAATCATTGCATGACTTGATTTGGAACCTCAGCTCCTGAAATCAAGGTTTTGTGTGTAGCCATCCTTTGTATCTTCTGTAGACTATTGAATTTTCATCTTAATACCGCTTAATGATTTCATTAGAGTCTGTCAGATGAGAAGGGAAGAGGCTTTCACAAAAAATCACTACTTTTCTGGAAATAAATTCCTGACAAATATGTGAATCTAGTTCATATATCTATATGTCTATCTGTATGTATACATATATAGATTAATATAGAGAATTACATCATTATTTATGTCTGCATTTGTAGATATGTGTATACATAAACATATTTATTTATGTATGTATACATAAATATGTATCATGTTTCTGATAAGTACAGATATTTATACATCAACTAAATTTGGTTTTGAAATCCCATTGAACTTTGATTTTCACAGAAAAATAAAGTTTTCATCATGTTTAATTGTAATGATATTACATGTAGCCCATAGACTGTATCATTTGATATACCTTTATGCTTCTTATACAATATGCCTTTACAATTGTAACTTGTTTTCCATATGCAAAGCTGACAGTGTTTTAGTTTTCTGACACTGTAGCTGAAACATAGCATATGCAGATGCAAATGCATTTGAAGAATCTTATTTATTAGAATGCAAAAATTTAATTTAATATTGACAATCTAATTCTGATGTAGCTGTAGAGAGTTCCATGTTTATACAAGGAACTTATGATTGTTTTCAAACATGTAAAAAATATAAAACTATTGCTATAAAACATAGCTGGTAGAAGACTTTGAATTCTTACTGCCATCTCTTGTTTTCATAAAAGATTTGCAGGACTGTTCAAATTAGGAAAATTTTCTGAAGTTCTTAATTTTCTCTGAGGTTGTGCAAGAGGCTTTCTTCTCTAACGGTTTCTCTGTTGTACAGTGTGTTCGTTTTTTATACAATTCCATGATACTGAATCAAACCAATTTCACTTTAGTTGTAACCTACCAGTACAAACTCTTCCTAACTCGTTTCTATTGAGACCGAAGAATTTTCTTGGCACTGAAAAATGACACAAAAATAAAGACTGAGGTTATAGAACCATTAGTCATAGAATAAGTCAGGACAACCAATAAGTTACCGCTTTACCTGTCCAAATTATGGCAGGTGACACTTGCGTGTGAAAGCGAACTAAAATTAATGCTATTTTGCCTTAAAATGTCAGTCTTTAAACTGCAGTAGTTGAGGAGCTACTTCACAGGGAGCTCAGACAGACAACCATTAATCAGAAGTAATGTGGCCAGGGGAAAATGTAATCTTAACTGCCAGCCAGGGTAACTGATTCCCCAATTTTGTGTGAAGGTTCTTTAAAGTCCTCTTTGATAGGGAAATGAATAAGATTCAGTATGATGTTGGCCAACTTTAAAAAAAAAAAAAAAAAAAAAGTTATGCTCCAGAAAGATGAAGTTTATTTGAACTATAGATTAAGTGAACTCAATTCTATAAAAAGGAAGACACTTTAATCTAAGAGCCAATTAACTTCAAACATGATACCTGTATCAGTATACATTAGTAACACGCAGAACTGTTACCTTCCATGGGGTCAGTGTAAAATATTTTAATTTTTAAAAAAAATCTGTGACTGAATATTCGTTAACTACCTCAGATGAGTTCATACTCTAAACTAACTAGTATAATGATAACTGTGCTGCTTAACAAAGAAGAAGAAAAAAAAAGGCTAAAGGAATAATTTTCAACATATAGGAAATACATGTTTATTCAGTCTGACTTTTTTGATGCAACTAAACCTGTTGCCTGTCTTCAGGCTCAACGGTGTTAATGTCAGCCCTTCCCCTTTTCAGTGGCTGTACCAGCTGTGTAATCTAGAAACTGGCCACCATCCATAGATCTTCAAGAACTATATTTTCGGTGTTCTGAGATTTACCAGTGTTTTCAAGTTTCTAAGGCTAATACTAATATTAACTCACTCTTTTCATGTAAAATACAGTCTTTCAAAATGAAGAGTGTTCAGGGTAAGTGATACTACTGAATACTAAAGATTAGGAGAATATTAAGTTTTGTAAACTTAAGATTTTCTGTTTGTTAACGGGGAGACAGCTAACAACTGTTCTCAATCACTTCTTCAAAGATTATGTTTTATTCATTACAATTCAAACGAATTACACTTTAAATGTGTAAAATAACTTCAGCATACATTATATATTGTTATTCACATCCAGCATTTATGTTGATCTGTTTTCTGAAAACCCATAGGAAGAAAACAGTGAAACTTTTCTACTGTAACTTTTCCAAAAGCATTGGATCAGTAAATTAATTCAGTTCAGATTACTGCTGTGCTGTTCAGGGCAAATTTACTTTTGAATATCAAAGTATTACTTTACAAACTTGTGAATGACATAACAAGACATAACAGATCTTATATGTTTGTTTGTACACAAACCATCAATCTCATTGTTCCAGTTGTAACTCCTTGTTCTGCCTGGCAGGGTGAGGGAGGAGAGAGAGCCAGTACAGGGCCCTTTCCAGATCACAGTAAGAAAGGCCCAATAATAAATGGCTTAATAAGGTATCTTCTTTTATAAGACAGAATAAGAAGAGGAAAGTAAATCTTGCATCCCATCGGATGCTGGGCACCCCATGTTTGTGCAGCTTTGGACGGAGCCTGAATGGATTTCCCCAAGGCGCACTGCGCAGAGCAGCACGGGTCCTGTCCTTTTGGTCATTCAAGCTATTATATAATTTCCTTACAAGAAAACAGCTCCATTTCTAAAGGGTGTTCTCATGAAGCTATACTTCTGAAAGATTTTTTTTTTTGGATGATATATAAAATGGTGGTCTTGGCCATCCTTTCTTAAAACCTAAAGCTCCTTGCAACTTTACACAAAGATTAGCTATAGTTATCCATTAGTTTATTGTGTTCTTCTGGACAGACTCCAAGATGCATGCTTGCTGCTTTTCTCTTTTATCCCTTTCCTAAATTTATTATTGGCTGTATAGTCTCCTTCTCATGATGAAGTAGTATCACTATATTCTGCTAATGTACTGCCATAGAAGGTATTTATGTTTATACAGGATTTGCTTATAGCATTATGATTAATTTTTAAATTTTTGTAAAGTTTTTGAGGGTTTTTTTTTTAAGATTTCTGCAATCCTAAGCTCTACGCACAGATATAATCATAGGAAACTTGATTTTTTTAAATTGTCATTTGTTTTCCAAAATCTTTTAAGTTTTTTTATTTATATTACACAAATTAATGGGGTAGTATTAATTAATCAAAGGAAGCTTTAACGTCATTGTTTGCCAGTAACAGGAATCTCATAAATTAAAGCATTCAATGTTTAAGGCTCTCTTGCATTAATAGAAGCTCAGTTGATGCAGGAAAGGGCCTAAGTGAATAACAGTATAAAAAAGGCTGATCCCATCCTACAGGTTTACTAGTCAGCTACAAATTCCATCCATTAAGCCAAATGGAAAAGATTCTCTGTTTATAAAGAAAACAAAACTTTGTCTCTGCCTTCTTTCAGGCATTCTGGATAACTTAACAGAGCTTTTCCACTCCAAGATCCAAGTTAGGGCTATGAAATTTAAAGATTTCACTAATATAGAGAATGTTCTATAGAAATCTATTATCATATTATACAGTAACTTTATAGCACTGTAAAATAAATCATTTTGTAGTCATTTTGGAACATGTCTTTCTGAGGAAGTTTTGACAGATGATTCTCAAGATGTGCAAATTTAGACTTCCATCTGGAAATCCTTTTAATAGCTGCAAGGCCTCTGTATAGGAGGCTGTCACTGGTTTATGATGTCCCCAATATCTTCTTTCTGATATAATAATCCTCCAGAGCTTTTTGTCCAAACTAATATCTTTGTTTTCTGGAAATTATTTATAAGCATTGGCCAAAATGTAGTCTGAAAAAGTCCTTTGCCAAGTGTGCGTAGTAAAACAACATTTTTTTCCTAAAAAGAGGTAGATGATGCTTACTGTGCAATTTCAAAATATTAAAATTAGTCAAAGCATCATACTGTAATCAGAACCACTCTGGAATTTAGCATGTGATGAATGCACAGATAGAATTACTGACAGAATACAACTTGACATTATCAAAACATTGTTATGCAAAAGCAGAATTATGCTTTTGGGTTTATGCTCTGAGTGAGGGAAGCAGAGTTTCGTAAATGCACTAGTGCTGTCTTACCCTACCGCACAAAAATAAGGATACTAGTCGGAGGCAATCATACTTGGAAAAAACATTGTTATGACTACTAAAAGAGCATTGTGTGTACTTTTACATGTATTTTTTTCTTGAAAATAGTCAGTGTATTGCAATGTGTTCAAATTACTTCTGTATATCCATTCCAATGTTTTGACCATCAGAGGGTGAACTCTTTCCCTAATACTTAAGAATAATACTATGGAATGCTGCTTAGCTTCTTGATTTGATTCTGTCAGTTTTGAGGAAAAAAAGACAAGCAAAGCAGAACAAAACGCAACCTGTGTGGTTTTGAAGCAGCTTGGAGTAATTAACATGCAAGAACTATCTAGAGATAAAAACTCAAGCCCCATGCTCCCTCTTGTGGTTAACCTCGAAGAGTATGGAAAAAAAAATATATACACAGTTATGTATAGGTATGTGTAATACACATACATATACCTATACATATATGTATATATATAAAGTATTATCTGTACATACAGGGAACTGCCCTTGGTTTAAAAAAACAAGTACACACACACACAAAAAAAAAGAACGCAAACTTGTAACTTTTTAAAAAGTTTTAATTTGCTTGTTGTAAGTTGTCACAGAACATGTAATTCACCCTGAAGGACATCTCATTCGTCCTCGGAATTAGTGTACTTCAGTTTTAACAGAGTCTTCACTCTGGGAGTTTTCCAAATCCAGTGATGCAACTATTTGGCTTCCATGGTGGATACTATAGAATATCCTAATTGAGGAGACCCTAATGGCTACTCAGTAAAGCCAATAAAGTTTAATTTTCAGTAACCTGATGAAAAGAAAAAAATCTGATGTAAAAGGGCTATCTAGAGAAGTGAAAACGAGTTTCAGTAATATTTAGTAGCTCTGCTTTTGCTATACCTTGCTACTTCCGTGTCACTTCCTTTTTCTGAACTTTAAGGCTTAAAGAAGTACAATTAAGATAATTTCTAACCTCAGTGGAAATAAATAAAATCATCCTGTTTGCTTGCTTTTAATTAAATAAAGGGATCATTTACATTTGTAGTTGTTACCATTTGAGAAGAATGAAAAGAGAAATAATCTTGACAAATGCAAAGTTATTAGAAACATGTTGGCTACAGATGCGTTGATTCTAAGATGTTCCATGCCTATTTGTTCATCAAGATTATGGTATGCTTTATGTATCATTTGTACTTAAATGTCTGTGGAAATGGCAAACAAACCCCTACTTATTATTTGTTTGTGATGATTCATCTAACCTCTTGTTCTTGAAATTTACTGTATGTCAAAAAAAAAATCCTAAAGTTTTCTCTAATAGTTATAGATTTTAAAAATTCCTTTTCTATGTGGAAGTTTGTGATAAAAAAATAAAAAGCAGGTGACAGAGATAAAAAAAAAAAATTCATCACTTTAATGTGCATGGCTTAGTCTTCATGGTTTTAGTTCTTTTTTTATGATTGGGTTTGGGGATTTAGAGGTCACCTTTTAGGCACAATCAAAATGAAAGTACGGAACAAAGATCACCTTACAACAATTCTAGTTTTCATTTTGCTGTTTTGTTGGTTTTTTTCCATGTAGAAAAGTGACAATAATGGAAGACCCCGATCAGAACATTCATCTGAAAAACTTGTCTCTTCAGCAAGCAACTAATGAAGAAGAAGCCTTAAACCTACTCTTCTTGGGAGACACCAACAGAATGATTGCTGAGGTGAGAATTCCTGCTACAAATCTTACTTAACACGATCAGTGTTAAAATTATCATAAATTTCTCCACATAAGATGTATGTTTTGGAAGTCTTCTTTCTGAGTGTGTTTCCACAGTGAAATTAAATAAGCATTTCTCTGATAATAGCTTTCACTTTGCAAAGTGCTTTCTGTTTTTCCTTAGTGAATCTGATTGGTGGTTGTTGATGTCATAACTTACTGCAATTAAAATAAGTAAGAAAAAAAATTTTTCTCAGAAACCATAGGCTGACTTTTGAATGTGGCGTCTATCAACATACATACACATTTAAAGATTAGAAAACATGGCCTTACAAAGGATTGTCAAACATTCCCACAGAAGTACTAAATTGCCTTTGAAGTAGTTACAGTAAGGAAAAAATCCCAAATGGTAGTGCGAAACACATTAAAAATAAATATTTGCCAATATGCAAAGACAAGAGTGTTTTTACTGATTCTGGTATATTCAAATGAAATGTTTCCATATCCAGTTAGTAAAATCTGTAGGGTTGTTTTTCTTAACTTATCTTCATGGTTGGAAATGGAGTGTAAATATGAAAAGTATATTGTATAATGTAAGCAGTGTCAGTGTGTCTTTACCACAACACAGCTAATTCTGTTTTAGAAATTTGTGTGTTTTCATCTGTCTGACCAAAAAAATAAATAATAAATCAATGAGGAGAAAGACATTTAAAGTATATGAAATATTCAAGTAGCCCTCTGTTCCTGCTGGCTGACCACATACACCTGGGCACAGGGGAAGAAGCGTTTGATTACAAAATGTAAATAGGCAAAAAACTGATTTGTTCTCTCTCAACTATTGCAGCAGTGACATTTTGAGAAGCCGGAAGACGTTAAGGCAGGAGATAACAAAGCTCTACTTAAGCGTTGTTAGTAAATAGCGATATTGAGGCAAGGAACCATTTGATAATATTGAAATGGAAAAATTCATACAATTTAGAGCAGAGGAACTTGAAAAAGTATAATAGAGGAGAGAAAAAGATGATACTGAGTTCAGAACCCTGAAAAGCTGTCATGATAGTTGGTAATGAAAACAGAAAGTTCATCGCATGGAGAAAGTTCTTCAGGAGGTCTCTGATCAGTTTAGAGGAGCTGTGTATGAAAATGAGGCAGAATTTAAAGAATGGTATGCTGCTGGCTGACAACGTCGTAAATCAGCAATTGTAAAGGGCAATTGTGTTATGTATTTGGAAAATGTTGCCTTAAGAGAAAACATATCACAAACATTGAAAGTCATGAACAAATAGCAGGACTAATGAACATGGTAAGTCATTAAAGGTCAAGATGAAGTAATGCTTAGTAAAACTAAAAGAATATTCTTAATGAGTCAGATCAAAGATACATCTGCTCCAGTTTCCTGTTTTGAGCAATGGCCAATAGCAAATATATAGAGAAGATTGAAAGATAAACCAAGTAAATAATGATAAGTTTTAAAAAAAAATCTCCTAATCTTCATTAGTTTGTGTTTCAGACTATTTACAGCTAATAACTTTTGTTGTATTTTTTCTTTACATGAATTTTCCCAGATACTATTTTTAACCTCAGTACATTTTTGTCATGAAATCTGGCATGATACAAAGTACCATGACTTAACTGTGTTGTATGAAAAAAAATCTTCTTTAGCTAATTTTTTAATCTACAACTTGGTAGTTTTATTTGGGGCATGCTAGTACTTGCTAGAAGACGTAAGAATAGACATGAGAATGTGTGGGACCCCAATAGTAGAAAACTCACTAATCTGAGTCGCTTGGGTTAGCAAATGTTTTTTTTTGTTTTATAAATACTATAAAGTTATTGTTCTGTTGATCTTTAGTGAATAGTACTTAAAAGAAAAAAATGCAGAGAATACTTGCTTGGGATAACTACCACCCATTGCAGCAATATTTACTTTGCTTAGTCTGAATGCTAATATGGTTCAAAAACGTTCAAATGAGGTGGATTTCATTGTAAAAGTTTTATTAGTGTAGTTATCTTCTCACACATGGTTCATTTGCAATTGCAGCACGTACGTTGCAGTACAGTTCAGTGAGCTTACTGAGTGCTGCTTCCTCTCAGGCATTACAGAATCTGTCAGACATTATCATTTGGCATTTTTGGCTTTAGGTAACTGTGGTACTTTATAAGATGACTTAACAGAATGAGAAAATGGTGTTTTCAGAGAGGAGGGATTATTGTAGAGGTCTAGGGAAGAGGACTTATGACAGCAACCATAACTTCTTCTCTGGAGATCCATATTTTTAAACCTTGATTGAATTATGATAACATTTCCTTACCTCAAAAAAAAAGACTTGGACCCTACTTAAGTAAATGTTAAAAGACAGAAAATGACTAAACCAAAATAGAAAAGAAAGTAAATGAAAAACTATGCTTGATTCATCTTTTTTAAGGATGAGGAATTTTTTTTTATAAGGATAAGGATGATGGAAAAGCTAAGATGTCTGGTGTGGATCACACAGAAAATCTGAGGCAGCACTGCAGCCTCTAAAATTGCAATCTAATGCTTTACTCCCAGCATAACCCCTCTTTGAAGAGTTGCAGGGCCATTTTGAAAATAAGGATGGCAATTTAATTTCTGCAATGTCTGTGCTAGTGCAGTCTAACTTGCGATTTGAGGGCTGCATTTTGCCCTCAACACTGACTGCGCTAAAAGGAAAGTTATCATAATGTTAAAGGTATTCTATAGGACACATTCATTCATTCATTAAATGTCAGAATCTAAGGGAACATTTATAACTGAATACTTCTTTCCCGCACATAACTATATAGCTCACAAGAAGGAAAAAAGAGGAAGCTAATCTAATTTGTGCAGGATTGGTTTATAGGTCAGTATAGGACCAATCCTTTGCTCTAGTTTTGACATGTACTACAAGTTGTGGAAATTGTAAGGTGGGAGACATCTGTGCACAAATACTTCATAATGTAAAATTCCAAATAGAAAGATTTTTGTCTCATATTTTGCCAGGGAGAAATGGGCAAACCCAAAAAACTGTTTATTTTGTTGGCGGCTCTTCCAACTGTAAGGACTATTTGTTTGTTTTTCCCTTAAAACACAATATCTTGTTATATTTGAAGGCATAAGAATCTCAGCAACAGGTTATTAACAAAAAAAAAAAATTAAAATCTGAATTTATTTTTTGTATTTTGACTTTAAGGCAACTTTATGATTTATGTATCTCAAATACATGCAAACAAAGGATTCCAAAATACAATCTGCACATATGGCACAGGTGCTAGCAGCTGCATCTAAAAAAAACTCATGTACAGGAATAAGCGTTGGGCTTTTTAAGTTGTGTTCACAAACCATTTTATTTTGGAGATACACTATTAATATGTCTTCAGCTGAAGTGGTCTTTTCTAGATTCTTATGATGGGAATCTCATGTGATCCTGTCTTTTGAAATACTATGCCTAAACTTCTGTGAAGTAGAGAATTCTTAGTACTGTTTTAGTATTTGTCTTAAAATAGCAGAGTAAGGTAGACCCAGTAGCCTCCCAAGGGCATGCATCAATTTAAAAACTGTAAAATCTTTATGTGAAATTGATATGTCTGAACACTGCAGTTGCATGTATATTTAGCATTTGTTTTTCCTCTATTGAAAAATTACTTCATTTTAATGAGGAAGGAAATGTTTTAGTGCATGGTTTTATACCTATAATACTCCATTGTTTAAATTTGGAAGACAGTGCATACTACGCATACGTGAATGTTCCATCATTTAAAATGTTTGAAGTACACATGGGGCAAGCAGTAAGCTTTTGGCAATGTTTAAATATGTTTATTTCAAGGAAGAGTGAAACTTTTAAACATTTAAAAATAGTTGTGGGGACTGACTTGTGACCTCTGAAATGGACTCATTTCCTTTGTATTTATTTTTATTGTCCATTAGTATTCTCTTGAATATATTTAGAAAGCCACTGGTAGTGATTGAATGCATTTTTTTTTCTTGGATGAAATATGAAAAATAAGACTTGAATGTGTGAACCTATGACATTAAATCACACTTTTGCCAAGAAGGCATGTTAGCCATGTTAGAGCTGCATTCCAGAATGGATTGCAACTTTTTGCTTTCCTAGGTTCCTTATTGGTGTCAATTGTTAACTTATTTCCACTCTGACAAACTTGTTCTATACTGTTATTAGTACCAAATGGCATCATCATTTCGGCACAGGTGCTTTCATTTCCGTGTGTGGTAAAACAATCACTGGTCATGTGTACTACTTTGAATAGTCCTTAAAGTGCTTTGGGGTTTATAGGGATAAAAGGCACTGTATAATGTAAAATTTAATAATATCCTCACCAGGGAATATTAATTACTTTAAAAGTTGCCTCTGTTACCATGGTTTAACTGTGAAAACTGTACTTGCAGTAAATATGGAAAGGTAAAGTGTTGCTTTTAGAAATCAGGGAAGTGTCAGATTGCACTTATTCTGATCTTTATATTTTCATAGCAATAAATTTGCAATTTCCAATGTGTCAGGTGTACCTAAGTACACCTGAAGAGCCCCTTCAGTTGTACCATATTGATCAGAAAGTAAACTGAAGATATATTGAGGTCTGACTGATCTACCAGATGTAAAGGCAGGAACCTCCTATTCTTCAGCTTACATACCCTTCCATATAACATGGTTCTGTTGGAACTGGTGGCGTTTATATTAACTAGACAAATATACCCACTGGTTTTCAACAAAGAATCTCTGCTCCTTCAGCTCTGCAGAGACTTATGTTCTGTGCTATAAATGAAAATGTGAAAACACCAGAATATTCTAAGGATTAATTTCAACCAGTGAGACTGTGTTAAATTGCTCTCCTGGCATTCTTGAACACAATGGCTCTTTTTGTACACTCTGAGCTCTGAAATGACTAAAGCTGTCAGAACTTCTTCCTGCAGGTATCCATCTGATTGTAGCTTGAGATTGGAGAAAATCAGTCTGCTCTCTGCCTTGGATGCTATCAGTGCTTTTCTCTTTTCCCTTGCCCTTCTTCAAAAAGTTCAAAAGTGAAAAAAAATTAAGAGGAAAAAGAAGCCCTCCTTAAAACAAAATTTTGTACCTTTTCACTGAGACATTCTTTCAAAAAAATGGGAGCATTCAGAATCAGCCTTTCTTCCTTTATGCTTTGGTTAGTCACTAATTCACTCACACAGAAAAACCATGTTCTTCTGATGTCTAAATATTTTTATTCAAAGAAGAAAAGATTCCACTGGAGGTGTATAAACTGCCAAGTGGAGATGGTTTGCAGTATGGGCTGAACGACTGCATTTATCACCTGTGAAATCATTTTCTCCTAACTGTCTTGAACTCTTTTCTGTATTTTCTCTGTCTGAGCGTATTTGGCAGCCATAATCAACACATTATTCTTCCAGATAGTAGCAGCTTCTGTTGGTTTAATGGTGACTTCCAAACAGCTCTTCACATGTTTTTCTCCTATTTAAGAAACTTTCTCCATGTTAGGTCCTCAGTTATTAAGTACTCTCTTTAGACCAGTAGCATCCTGTTTCTGGCTATTCTTTTTAGTGTTTTAGGTTTTTTTTAGTTTTTTAGTTTAGTTTTAGTCTTTTTAGTGACAACAACATTTATAATAGCAGCTGCAACAAATAAAGGGTTTGGGAAATACAAAAATTCTTGTATAGGGAAGAACTCCTGCAGTGTTTTGCTGATTTAAGATAGATAACAATTAGATTAAGATGGATAATTTAGGCTCCAGCAAGTTTTTTGACTTTTTATGAGCTTGTATTCCTTGACAGAAGCATCCAAATCAGATGTTTCTTGCAATATGGCTGTGCTGCAGGTTCTCATTTAAGTAGAAACCACCTTCTTGTCACTGTTGTATGAATAGATGTAATGGTTTAAGTCATGAAGCGTCTATACAGTTCATTTAATTTCAGGAAACACAGGTATATCCTGGTCCTGGAGAAAAAGGAGACTGGGCTGTATGGCTTGAAATACCTCCTGTATATATTTTCCAGCATCAAACAAAACGCTAATGCTTTACCAAAACATAATCTTGAAAGATACGTTCCTGAATTCCTCTTCTACCATGCCACAGCATGGAAGAAGCATGGGCAGCAACAGATGACCTGGCATTAATTCCTTTGTAGTGTTCGTGTGATATCACAAAGCATCTAAAGTCTGCTCATGTGGTTTATGATGTCACAGAACTCCTGGAAAAAATTATTTCTTTGTAAGTAACTGCAGCTCATCAGTTGTTCTATATATAACCTTCACAATAGCAACCATCTGCTGAGAGCCAGGCCACTCCCCTCTTTCTTTTTTTTCCTTCATCACATCAAATTAGTGTGAGGATGATTTCATGTACATATGGTTTGAATACTGCTACCAAAGCCAAAATGAACTCTGAAAGCCACTAAAAGAACCGTTTAGTAGGCTCTGAGACACTGCCCAGAAAATTTTGTTTGTTTGTTTTCAGTTTTCAAATTTTCTGACTTTCTGAACAGCTGAATGGTGATACTTAGAAGTTGCATATCTAAGATAGAAAAAAAAAAACACCAAAAAAAAAAAAACCCACAAAAAACCCACCCCCACAAAAAAGGCTTATTTTTGGACTGAAGATGCTGACAAGTTGTCATTTCTTTTGCTATGTGCTTTGCATCTACTTGTGCGGTAAAAGTAGCAAAGTGTGGGGGATTATGACTGCAATTAATATTTCATGATCACATCCCATTTAACAGTTTAAATTTTTATTGCTTTGTGGTTCCTGCAATAGTTCTAATAGAGCTTTCTATCTATGAGAGCTGCAAAGTGGAAACAGAATCACATTGTAAAAGGGAGCACTGGCATACTGATTAAAGCATGATTCTACTCTGAAGAAGGACTTAATAAAAATAGCAGTTTAGGATTCTAGACAATGACTTCCAAATCAGCTTCACTCATTTTACATGAAAAAAGAAGTTGTGGAGAGAAAAGCAATGGAATTTCTAATGACCAGTCCAGCAGAATCTGCTTGGAACATGGAAAAATAAGTTGTGGCTAGTGTATTGCTATTGAAAATAAAGACCTAATACGTCAAATACTGCCCTGAGCTTTTGGAACTTGGAGTCCTGAAATTATTTTATTTTTTGCCTCAAATTTTTTTTGTCTCTGTTGGGGTTGAACAGGTGTGACTAAAAGCACATTTTGAAATACATCAGGTTTTGCTGCATAGTGAAACTTAAGTTTGCTTAGGAATGCTCATGCTGAAGTATGCTGATTTCTTCTGCTTCTTTCATAGCCACCTTTACCTTCTCCTTTCACAGATAGACCTGTATTGATATCTGATCTAGCTTAGCCTTGTCTGCAGCATAGTGTGACTGATGCCACGACTGTAGTGCAAAATGTCCTCAGACGTCAATTCTAAGAGTGTCCTTAAATATTAATTCGTTTGTGGATTTTGAACTGGAAAAATAAAATATCCAGTCCTCCTTCACAGAGAGCAAGTAGTAAAATCAAAGGTCTCCTACTAAAATAAGTGAAGCTGGCTCTGATTATTCATGGAATCAGAATTGCTGAATAAAGTATATTTTAACAGCACATAACTTTTTCCTAGTATAACTGCATTTTAAAAATGTTTGGGAGTATTTTTTTGCTTTTCAAAGCTTGACAGGCCTATATCTTTTCCTGAGCCTGTTCACTTTCATTCCCATGCTACAACTCTCCGCCCCTTCGTTTGTTCAGCTTTGCCTCTGAAGACAGCGTACTGTGTGTCTGCACTCTGATGCTCTGGTGCTCATTTCCCAGGACCGTGAAATGATCCTGAGAGACCAGGCAGTTAAGCAGAGCCAGTGGCTCGCCTATATTATTCCAAAATTTCTCATCTGTATAAACTCATGATCAGAACTCTCCTCCTTCTTCCTCTGAGCTTGGCTTTATTAGGTGAAGCAGCCCCAAATAAAACAGCGTTAAGGCTGTAATTTCATTACAGAATTTTCACCAACAGCTACAAGCATACGTTATTGCTGCACACCACCTACTTGTTCACACACTGTATGCTGCCATTTTCAATTATTCTAGGAGAACTGAATCGGGAAACTGATCCAGGTTAAATATCTGTGGTTTGCAGACTTTTCCTCTTTTTTTTTTTCTTTGAGCTGGATCAGTTCCAAAAAGCAGTTCGGTTGTGCTGGCATTATTAAGGCTGGAAAAAAATATTGGGAAATTGAAGGGGATGCAATTCAACCAAGAGGTATAGCTGTTCATATTATTTCTGGTAAAGGAATATTCAGCGTGCAGTCTTTCTGTTCAAGGCCATCCTTTCTGGATTAACAACATAACACCTTCAACACTTGCAACAGGCAGACTATTTTAACATCTAGAATGTTTCATTCCAAAGTAGACTATGGGAAAAAAAAGCAATATGTTGGTGTATTTAGTCTGAATTACAGGGTATGCCTAGATAAATAATTACTCTAGAATAACAGAGGAATAAAGTATAGACAAAAGATTAATGTATACAATTTCAGAGGCTTTATCATCTTTTTAAACAGCTATAAATAAGTGTAGATTTAGTTGCTAACTCAGTAATATTTATTAATTTATTTCACTATCTTATTTTTCTGCAAGTCAAAGATTTATGCCTTAATAACATACTTGTAATAGTTCATAAATAAAAATATTATTTGCATGATAAACCTTTCGTCTCCATCTATATTCTAAAGCTTTATAAAATGAGGATAATAAGGAATTCTTTTCGTTTTAAATTTCTAATGATAACTTGATATAACTAAACAAAAGAGGCTTTAGATGCTTAAAGATATTTTGTTTCTGTGCTGTTTAAGAAAAGAAAGCTGCATGTGTGGTTGCATATGGTCATTTGAAGTCTAAATTAAATATCTGAGAGCTGTTTAAAATTTTCTGTTCTGCATTTCAAGTATATTGGGAACTCCAGTAAAGTCATACTACAGCTGAGCATCTCTAAAAACTGACCAAGAATTTCCGTGTTTCTAGCTAAGGAAGTATGGCCATAGCTATTTCTAATAAATATAATTAAAGCCAAACCTTTTATGAAATCTCTGTTGTGACATGTAAAATTTTGATACTGATTTTGCCAAGTCAAATTTTTTCATAAAAGTAATGAAACTGTGAAAGTCTAAAGCCTTATAGGAAGTTCTAGTCTTAGTTATGCTGGTAACTATCTAGCAAGAAAAAAAAAAAATTAAAAATGGGCTTTCCGATGGGGAAATTGGTAAACTCTTGAAGATCAGGAATTAGTAAGTTTCCCTCTGGTCAAGGTGCCCTTTTCTAGCAGTATTTTTCAGCATAGCAAGGCCAGCTTCTTTGTTGATGTACTCACTGTTAGAGTATCTTGGAACACGGATAGTTGCTTGCCCGCAGTACGATTTGGCCAGATTAAAGTTATCTGAGTATTTGGCCAGAATGTGAGTGTCAGGTAAAATCTTTTGGATTATTCTTGCATATTTATTACAGGTGTAATAGTTAAAAAGTTGGATAGGTGATTTCGATTTCCAGATTTTTGAGCTATAAAAAGCTAAATTTATTTATTAAATTAACATTGAGGACTCTACCTTTCTTCTCATTGTAGACACCAATGAATCAAGCCTCAACCCGATCTCACTGCATTTTCACTATTCACATCTCCAGCAAGGAACCTGGATCTGCAACTATCCGACGCTCCAAGTTACACTTAGTAGACCTTGCTGGATCAGAGCGCGTTGCAAAGACTGGAGTTGGAGGTCACTTATTGACAGAAGCCAAATATATCAACCTGTCATTACATTATTTGGAACAGGTAAAATTAGAATAGCATGAAATATTTCTCCCTTTACTACCTTCCTGTTTAGCAACGTGCAATGTTTTGGAAATCTTGATTCCAGTATTCGCTTAGTCTTTGGACTGTGTGTTTATTGCAGTTTTTTAAAATGTTTGAGTTGGTAATTTTAAGTAAAATAATTTAGGAAGAGCTTAACAATTAAATGGTAAGGTTATAGTAGGTATAGAGGATAGTGTTTCAAAAATAATGTTATCGTTTTATTTGGAATACTGATTTGGGATCAGGATGTATCACTCCAGAATCATTGAACTGAAGTGATTGATTTTCATTTGGTTCGAGCATTGTCATATTGTAAAGTATTAGGGTCTTCTCTCATTTGTTTTATTCCTCTGCCAATGTGAATCTTTGATATCTTTCAGACAGGTGTTACCTTTGTTAATGTATTTATGGAGTAACTACAATAATTGGCTTTATACCAATAGGACTTGTATTTGCAGGATCAAGCGGTCTCTATGTCCGGAACAAAATGATGGTGAGATAATGTCATGCAGCTGATCTACAATGGCAGTAGGGACAGTTCAATTTTAGTGTCCCCAGAAATTTGATACATAGATGCTCTTAAAAGTCCCTACTGCCACATCTGGGTAGCTTTTGTTGTCCATACGACGTAGTAGCATGTTCTGGAATTACAACTGCATTTTGTGTGTGTGTGTGTGTAGATGTTCCCTTCTGATGAACAACATATGATATCCTGGAACAAATTACAAATTAATGTGACAAATTAATAGTGATACAGCCACATGATTTGACGTTATAGTGGAATTAGAACTATATATATTTCCCCAAAATAATAGACTATAATGTTCCTACAGCTTTGATGAATAAGCTTGTTAACTGTCATTTAACGCATGCTCCATTTAGGGAATGCTGAAAGATTTTATTGGTTTGTGGATGATTGCTAGCCAGCCTACTGGAGGTTTTGCTAATAAAATTTGAAAAAAAATTTGAAGCTCTACTACAAATGGGAAGTGGAATGGGAGACTTAAGTGACAGAAATCTGAAGAGTGGGTAGATGTGGGCAGGAATCTGAAAGGACCCTGGATGTGGATCAAAGGCAATGTCAGAGGTCTTGTGACTGTGGACAGACAGGAGAAAAAAAGACAACATCTGGAGCAGGCATATGGCTTCAGAGCATGTGATACACTAAACTCGAACATACAGATATAGTTGATAGCCCTGTATCCACAAATGAAGCACCCCAAAATCCTCATCTTCCGAGGACACTCTGAGAACATGCCTGTTGCCTTGAGGTACTGGTGCAAATTATTCCCTGTATGAAGTTACTGCTTGCACAAAGGATGCGGACTGGAATAGGGACTCTTGGGCGCACTTCAGAGCATATCATAACCACTTGTGAGTTTCAGGTCTTCCTTTATGCAAAACAATATTTCTGTATGTTTCAGTGAAGTTATTTGTGAGTGATCGTACCTTCTTTATGCCATTACATTTCATATAGGGTGCAATTTTACAAAAAGTGACAATATTTCTGACAGATTCCATGTTTAAAAAACTAATGAGGTCTTCAAGTGAGTTGTTTGACCCACTCAAAAACCTTCTGTCTTAAATTATGCTGATGAAATCAGCATGTTACAGTCCTGCTTCAGTAATATTATTAAGGCCTGTTAGATTTAGACCTGCCAGTGTTTAAAAAAGCAAACAAAACAAACACCCTTTTTTATATCAAAAGGATAATAAGACCCTCTTTTTGAATGTGTGAAAATGGATCAATTTTATGATTATCACATTTGGTTGGCTGTTAGAAGATCCAGGTTCAGGTCCTGTACAGGTGCTCGCTGTCACTTTGTAAGAGAACATAATTTCCCTGTCCTTCAGATTTGCCATCTTTCTATCCAGGTTTCTTGATTGAATTGAAAAGATTGATTTAGTGGTTTAGGTGAGGTTTTACCAAAGGGACTTAAAGCCATCATCTTCTGCGTTATGTGACTCTGTCACATGACAGTACAGGGCTTCTGCATCATGGGAGCCGGTCACGTAGCTTTTCAGTGCCAATGTGGGAGGGTCCAAATTTTACCTGGGTTACAGACTTCCTGCGTGAACTTCAGAAAAAATGAACTTTTCTGTAACACAGTTCCCATTTTTAATGGAAATAATGTATCTTCCCTCTGGCTTTTTTCCCCGTCTTTTCTATTCAGTTTGTAGTCTCTGTGTGGCAGAGACTGAGAATGTGCTTATATGTATACTCTACACTACTATGAGGTTTCCATGCAATATTTTAAACTAGCAGAGGTATTGCTGTCCCTGATGCTATTTAAAAGACAGGTAGACGTGGTGCTGAGGGACATGGTTTAGTGGAGGTTTTGGCAGTGTTAGGTTGATGGTTGGACTCCGTGATCTTAAAGGTCTCTTCCAATCTGGACGATTCTACGATTCTGTAACATATTTCCATCTAACAAGTTGTAATATAGGAGATTTGAAAACCTTGATCCAGGAATGGATTTCCAGATTTCTTTATGAGACAGTAATTTTTGTATTATGCATTTGTCCCTCTCAAGGCTGCCAGTGTAAGATTTATAGTAATGAGAAATTTTAACTTCAAGAGAAAGTAATGCCAACAAAAGTGTTGCTACTAAATTTTCTAAAATGACAATTTTCTTAAGTGCAGCATAAACATAATATATGCTGGTGAGTAACACTTATTAAAGGAAAAACCATTCCTAATCATTTCGGATAGCTTGCACAACTCGTATAGTTACAGTTTTTCAGTACAGTGGTTGGCCAGATATCGTGGTGTACTCTAGCTTTTTGTTAATAATAATTAGTTCCCATAATGTAAACAGCTGAGAAGGGATACTGAGAATAGTAGGTGTATCATTTCCTTTTTGGCCAAGGCATACGTATTCTGAACTGAATCATTTCTTTCCAGCAGTACTTTGTAATCATGTGCCCTTTTATTTGTGTATGTACTTTTCAAGACATTTTCTTGGAAATAAATGCATTGACCCCTCTAAGAACCATGTGCTTTAAGAATGTGTAATTTTTAAAGCATGCTTTAGCAAATATAAGGAAGCTTTTACTTGACTACTCTCCATACTTTAATTTATTATGTTACTAGAAAAAACATGAGGAAGACTTTCAGTAAGTTACTGTGTCTTAGGAAAGTATGTGGTTTTTAGTTTATCGCATTCTGTTTCCATGTTGCTGACAGGTTGTAAAGCTAGGATACAATAAAATTAAATTTTTTTGGTCTTTCAGGTCCAGCTCCTACAAAGACAACGCGCTGAAATTTAAGTTGAAATTGTTACAATAAAATCAGTGGATTTACAGCTAACTGTGTGCATAAGTATAGTTTAGTTATAGCAGAAGTTTAGGTTCCTGAGCAGATTGTTTTCATTCTCTTTCTGTGTTAATCATTAATAGACATGTAAATTTGAAAGCCTTTTCCATTTTTACTATTGTTTCAGGTGATAATTGCCCTTGCAGAGAAAAACCGGTCCCACATTCCTTACCGAAACTCTATGATGACCTCAGTGTTAAGAGACAGCCTGGGAGGAAACTGCATGACTACCATGATAGCAACGCTCTCTATAGACAAAAGAAACATAGATGTATGTTATTTCCATCTATTTTCAACAAAAACGTTTTCACTTCTTAAAAGTTCCTGCTCTTTTGACTTTTATTACAGTTTGCAATTCAAGTGTGTATGGTTTCATTGTCATCGTTACAAAAAAAATTTAACTTTGTTTCCAGGAGAACAAAGTTTATCAGTGGAAATTGTAGTAAGATGTAGACAAATCCTTTAGGAAATGTGCTTTTCTCTAAGAAATCTTAAGTCAAGGAGCATTAGGGAAATGACTTGTACCTAGTAATGAACCAATATTTTATTAAAACATTTACTGTTTATCTAATGACTAAATCTTTGAGTTATGAAAAGGCATTTCCAAGGAATCTTCCAAAGGACATATTGGTAAGATCTATAAGTAGATTATGGATTACACTGAAAGCCTTGGAAGAACATCTGTAGACTTCTGTGAAGTTGGGATTTCACTGAGTGTGGTAGACAACTGGAGAGTTCATTGTTGGGGAGAGGGAATTGGGTGGGGTGATTTGGGATTTTTGGAAATTTTTCAAATCCTTTTATCTCCATTCCCCAATTTTCTGCACTGGAATTTTATGTATTGATGTTTTCTTCTCTTTGTTTACCAAAATATGTTGCAATGTGAATACGTAGAACCCCACCCAAAGACATTTATAATCTATTTATTTCCAGATTTTTCCATAATGTCAAAGGGTTCCAATGTGAATAAACAAGAAAAAAAACTATTAAGCCTAAAACTGGTTTCTGAAATACAATGGAAAGCATTATGCTAAAACCATACTTCATCTAGTTGAAAACTTTTCTTTTTTCTTTTGAAAATGGACTTTACTGTTAAAAAAAAAACAAACAAATTGTTCAGACTTGTAAACATGTAATTACGCAAGCATGATATCTGGTTACAAATGCAACTGCATAAGTTTGTTAAAGCTTTTTTTTTAGGCTATGTGGGATAGGCACCCTTTCGTATATCAGTTCATCAGGTGTATCTATCTCACATTGCGATCTAGGTTTCTATTTTGTAAATATTAGCCCAAGTAATTGTTCAGAGTAGGCTACTGAAAGTTTTCATGCTCTTGCTTTAACATATACTATCTACACAACAGACCTTCTTCTTCAGTCCTCCCAAAAATAAATAAAATCCCTACCCTGCTCCCCAAATCTGATATGTGCAAGTAATATTAGGACAGATATTAAGTCAATTACTAAACATGAGAAAATGTCAGAATTAGGATAGCTGCACAATTTAAATTTGGAGTTCTGTGAGTCATTAGGCATAGTTAGGTTTGGTTTGCTTGTTTGTTTGGGTTTTTCTATTGGCTATACCTTTCATTCACAAAGGATGCACAAGGCAGAATTGCCCCCTAGTACGAATTGAAGTTGTATAATAAAAGCAGCTTTCTTAAGGACCTAGCTTTGTCTCTTGCAATGAAACAGAGAATTCAAAGTAAGAAAGGAAACTCTTATGAAGAGGGCAAACATAATATTATTGTGGAGAGCTAGATGAGATTCCTACTTCTACCAAAGAGTTTGTATACAACTTCTCACATCACCTGCATCACATTTTTTATGCTAGTTTTGTGGGGTGCTTGAAAGATGATCTTGATTATGAATTGTAGATAAGTTAGTTGTTATAGCTGAAAAGCTATAACAAACAGCTAAGTAACTGAAGATGGGTGGAAGCTGTTTTGGATAGAAGATCATATAATGATAATAATCAGAAAAATATTTTTTTTTGCTACTTTTGACCTCAGTTTCCCTTTTGTTAAGCGTGGTCATTCCACCAACTTGCAGCAAAGCAATACCTAGAGGGTTAATTGATTAATTTTTGTGAAGCCCGCAGGTACTGTAACTATAAGCATGGTAGAAAAAAGTGATTAGGAA
Organism: Larus michahellis; assembly: GCF_964199755.1. NCBI lineage: Eukaryota > Metazoa > Chordata > Aves > Charadriiformes > Laridae > Larus > Larus michahellis. The sequence goes on from NC_133898.1 coordinate 37,803,223, forward strand.
ATTAGTAGCTGTCAGATTTGATTACCATTCTGGTTAGCTTACATATTGAACATTGAAGACTGAATTGATTTAGCTACTCATTAATTTAACACATGCTTCATACTGAACAAGGTAAAGAGGTCTGGTGGAAATGTATATATGTGTACCATACATATAATTGTATACATATAGGACTTAATTAAAATCACATTAGCTGATCATAGTAGCACAGGAACTGTACAGCAGAGGCAAAAATAGAGTCCACCTAAGACTATGTGCAGCTGTCTTAATTGTAAGGCCTCCTTTTGCCTCCTTTTAAGTGTGTGTATGTATTATGTCTTTTCCAATAAGCACTAGTGTCTTTCATCATGTAACCCTAACTCAAATACCACCCCTCCAAGTACTGAAAGAGACAGGAGTCCTGTGGAAATAGAAGTATGTGATCATATAGTTAAGTTGGTATTTTCATATGATGGAGGACTGAAAACTGCAGAATTACTTCAATTCTGAAGTATGGGTCTGTAACAGTAGTAAAATTCTCTTAAAATAGGAGTTATGTGTAAATTCTTACATTTTAAATGCAAACTGGCATGTCTCAGAAAATTTTATCATAGAGTTTATCACATATTATTGGAAATTCTAAGACTACTGCATGATGTTTTATTCTTTGAGCTAACTCCTTGCTTTTTATTCATTAGGTAATAAGTTCTCTAGGGGAGTCTGGCATGTTAGTATTGGCTGATCTCAGACGAAGACACGATACTCGGGGATCCCCAATTTCATTCTGTGTCCTAGATGGGACCACACACTGATTGTTGCAGTTTTCTCCACAAACTCAGTTTTGTATCTTTTCTTTTTTTCTTTTTTTTTTTTTTTCCTTCCCTGTCTTTCCGTCCTCCCACACCCCATCTTAGCTCATCTCTCTGACGGTCTTTTATCTGGTATCATAGTTTTCCTGTGTGCCTCCTAGTTTCAAGTTTCCCAGCGTGTTTCTCGTTTGTCCAGGACTTCATCTCTTTTCCCAGCTTCTTTTACATGTGCTTCTCTAGTTCCAGTTTCACCTAGGAGTTTGGTTTAGTTAATTTTCTCTTTTTCTCATCATTCAATAGTTTCTACCTTCTGAACAGTATGGCTTTCTTATGCTTTAATGCTAGCAGGGACTCATTTGAAACAGAGTTTATCAGTGGATTGACTGGGTCAATAAAATATGTACTATGATTTGACAGTTTTATATGTCACTGTCATTAATATGCTAACCTAATTTCCCTTGAATAGTGTTGTTTTGGAATATGAAATGATAGATTAGTTGTAAAATACACAAAAAATACAAACATAGTTCAATGACTTCATCAGCAGTCTGTTTTACTTACCTGATACAAGGCTACTGAAATTTTTCTTTTTCTCTCTCTTTTTTTTTCTTCATTCCTTCCAGGAATCTATATCAACCTGCAGATTTGCACAGCGAGTTGCTCTTATAAAGAATGAAGCAGTTCTTAATGAAGAAATTGAGCCCAGATTGGTGAGAATAGTCTGGGGGCAGAGATTGCTTGTTTTAAATTTCCATAATCAGTAGCACTCAAATGCATTTTGAGGATTTTATACTGAATCATCCCATTAAATTTTTTTAGATACAAGTTCCATTTTTTTCTATAACATAACTACGATTTTTTTTTCTTTTGGAAATAGTTATAATTAGATGGACCTTTATAAAACCTCTGAAGGCTTTCTCAGCTCTTAAGGCATCTGGAGTAGTGGTCCCTTTCATTATTGTCTCTGTGTTGCTTCTCTTAGGGTGTTAGTTTCTAACACAGATAATTGGATGTCCCTAGAGCTCTTAAAAAGTCTCCTAAGGTTACTGTCACTTGACGAAGGAACACTGCTGCACTGAAACAGTTCATGTATTAAAAAGCTAAGAAATGTACAGATACAGTCCTTCCTTGAGACTGGCCCAATGAACACTTTAGCTAGGAAGAAAGAACTCTGTAAAGTTACCATTAGGAAAAAAGGAAGACAAGTAATAGGATTTCCACGCTAAAGCATTAGGCTGATGTTCACATCCCAAAGAGCAGAAGAGGAGCTCTGCAGAATGGATTGGGGATTTAGGAAGTACAGAGAAGGATAGATAGCACAAAGCCACATATAGAAAACAAGTTTCTTCTTTTAATGTCCATAACAAAATTGTAGTACTTTATGTTTTCTTTTTAGTATTTGGTTATTCTTTCCTTTGAAAGATTTTATATACCTCTCGCTTGTTACGTACCAGATTTGTTTGAAGATGCGTTCTTTAATCTAAGTTCTACTATATTGAGGCCTTTCTTAGTATATTTAATATAACTTTCTGCATTACCTGGAAAATTTCCTTTATAAATATTGAGCACACCTGTGAGGTGTCCCTGGCCAGGGAGTGGGATTTGGAACTAGATGATCTTTAAGGTCCCTTCCAACCTGAGCCATTCAATGATTCTGTGATTGAGGATTGATTAGTTCAACATAGTATTGCAGATAATGATAGCTAGTGGATCAGCTGGGTTTTATGCAGTATATCAAAGACGTTTTCTGATATGGGAAGTGTTTGACTGAGTTTACACTGCTTATGCCAAAGCTGCATATATGGATATAATGAAGAAAGAACTATTGAAGCATTTCAGCATACCCTCTGTCTCTCTTACAGAGACATCAGATGGAAAATAAGTTCAAGTTAAGCTATTATATTATTCTGTTTATATATAAACAGATAATATTTAAAAAATAGTTTTTAACAGCATAATTGTAAGTTTGAACTGTAGCTTTTTGCCTCTGAAGTATGTAAAATCTGAATGAACTATCCTAATTTCAGTGGTCCTGTATTTTTTATTATATGCTAATTGTATTGTCCTTCTTTTTAATGGGAAAAATTATTACTGTATTTCTGAATTTCTTGTGACTAATTTCTAATTACAAGTTTTATGTATTTTGTTCTCATACGACCTTCTGATCTGGCTAGGAAATGCTTTCCCCTTGAATGCTAGACCGCATTATATAACATAAGAAACATTTGTTCTCTAAAAATTGGGGGATTAGATGGTTGATTATTTCATTCATTGTTACTTGATGGTAATTAACATGTTTCAGTTACTGTTAATAATTGTGCTTTTATTTTCTCTTTTCCTGAAAGTTCAAAGGGAATAGGAGATTCTTGTCAGGGTTTCTGCTGTTTTTCTTTTTTGGTCATTGTTCTATTTATTTTTCTTTCCAAACAATTTCTAACAGTACCAGCATCACACATACCAAAAAAAAGAGCAGCCAAAAAATAAACAAATACAAAAAACCCAGTAGGAGTAGGGGAGTAGGAACTGAATAACTTCTTCATTTCTGTCTGTCCTTTTTTTTTTTTTTTTTTCTTTCCTGTGTAGGCTTTGTAGTACCAAATCATGCAAAACATTTCTTCCATGGCCACAGAAGCCTTTGATTGAGGTGGAACACATGCAGGCTCCTGAACATTTACTACATCCTGTGGAGCTATACTCCACGAGTTTGGTATGTCTCGCTCTGCAGGATCATTTAGCAAGTAAAACAAAAGTGGACTCAGGAGAGTTAGAAAACCATCCCCTCTTGTGGAAAAGGCAGGGGAGCACAGGTACCTAGACTTTATATGCCTCTGTGCTCATTGTGGAATTTGTTGCCCATCTTAACTACCTAAAGTATATTCCAAGGGTGCAACCTGATTATTCAGTAAAGTGCAGGACTTACAATTTTTTTCATAAAATCAAATGCCATTTATTTGCAGTATTTATCATCTGTAAGTTGAATGCATGCTTTATAAAGGGAGTGCATAACACCCCTTGATAGTTCTGAGTTATGTCTGACTGTTGTATAAACTTTATTCTTCATAATGGAGACTTTCTGACCATGTATCTTACTAAGAAGAACTTGTACCCATTGTACTTTTTAAGCAACTCAGCTTTAAACCTCTCCTACTCATTAACAAAGGATTTGGCTTAAACTGAAAACCAAACTGTTGAGCCTGAATTAAATCTGAACTCCTCTGGCATTCTTTTAAAAATAGAAATGAAAATCGTATGCTTCTGTAGATTATTTTTTTTGTCTTAATAATATTTGAAAATCAGTCTTTTATCCATATCCTGAAAATGGTATTTCTGTTGTTGGGTTGAGGTTAATCATGCTAACAAATTTGAACATTGAACAGGGATGGTACTATCAGGTCAGCTTTCTGCCTTTTTATGTTCCAGCCCCAAATTTTCTTTTATTGACTCAGTAATTGGCGCAGACTACATTAGTGTGGCACCAGTGAGACAACCTAAAATCAGGTTATAATGTTTGGTCTGCAGTATTCTTGAAGCACTCTTGCAACATCTGTGACTAACAGTTCACCACCTTAATAGATTCCTAAATTAAATACTGTATGTTAGTCTTTCATACTTTATAGTAAAAAATGTATTACCAGTAAGCCTAGAGTTAAAAGAAATAATCACATATACGTTTAGAATATTTTGATTTTTAAAGAAAAAATACCCATTCAAAGTTTAGGAAGTCATGTTTAAATTTAAATGTCAAAAGAAATGCAAATGTTTGGAGGAAATTTAACATCCAGTGAAAATGTGTCGTCAATTTCAACAGTCTTATTTCTAGAAAGTGCATGCAATTGAGAATGATTCATTTTTTCCTTGAAAACATTCTTCTCTTGGAAACTTATTTTGCACATGGAATCAGTGTACTTATATCCATCTAAAAATATTATTGGATTCCTGATATATTTGAGCCATTATAAGGTGATGCATCATTGAAATGATCAATCATAAAGTATCTAAGAACTTGCTTGTTCATGTTTTAGACTTAGGGATTTGCATACTTTCTCTGCTTTGTAGAATTTGGCTTTGAGAGGCTAATGATTTGTATAATATGGTTTTATACAGACATTTTTTTCCAAAAGCACAGGCTCCAATAATGAGCTCTTAGAATTTAAAAATCTAGTACAGTTCTCAAGTCACTTTCTCACTCATTGCTATTCATTAATGCAATTTAATTTCATTATGTTGATTTGTACTATTTGTTTGTTGTTAGCAGCAGATACATCCTACAATTATAGTATGCTATAATTCTAATGAGTGGAATGTTACATGAAAAAAAAACCCTTAAGATTAAAATACTAAGATTTCTTTTAATTTCTTTTTCTAAAGGGAAGGTAAAATAAAGTCATTTCTGGTGTGTAGTTGTCTTTTCTCTAACAAAGACATCAGTTCTATTTTAAATGGGTTTTCATTACTAACAGGCAAAACTAAAGAGTCAGAAAGCTCTTTTTATTCCAATGGCAAATTATTTTTCTCTTTTGCAAACAATCTTTTGAACTCTTTCTGTACAGCCATGTCTTCTAACACATAGAATTTACTGTGTTTGGAAGACTTTTCTTGTTTTTATAAATGGGAAAGGAAAAAAAGTGCTTGGTATATTTAAGGCGTTTGGACTGTTTTTAAAAAAGAGAAAACCAAAGTACAGTATTTCCCTAAACTCAGCCTTCTAATGCAAAAATCGTAAACTAGCTATTAATTTGTAGGTGATGCTTGGTTTATGCCTTGCTGTTTGTAGATGATTGTCCAGCTGCAAAAGGAGATCCAGGAGTTGAAGGATGAGCTGGAGCTGGTGACTGGCAAGCAAAGAACGTCAGCGCTTTCACAAGAGGAGCTGCTTCAGTAATGGCTTACATTGTTTTCATTTTCTTCTTTTGTGGTTAAACTTTTCATCAGTTTCTTTGTTGGCATAAATATTTAAATCCATCTCAGAGTTTTAAACTTTTCTGGGTGAATAATAAAGTGAAGTTAGGTGCCAGGTTAGAATGTCAGTTTTCCGTGAAAAGCTGTATGAGACTGCTGGCTGTGCTTTTGCAGCCTCAGCTTTGAGGAAGTGAAGTAAAGTAAACGCAAAGGATGGGAATGCCTGTCAGATGCCAGGCAAAAAGAAGTGTTGTGTAATAGCACAGAATAAAAAAACAGTCCCTCTCAAAACTGGATATACAATTTGAGTAGAATTCAAGAAATACTCTTTGTGCTGAGAAGTATCCTGCTGCAGTGTTAGTTTGACATAGGCCAAGAGAAATCTTGCATTTCTGATACGCAATTAATCAATGTCTTAAAATCCAAATATTCAATTTTTTTATCGAGCATGCTATTGAAAATGCATGATTAATTCACATAAGTGTTGTAACGTCTCACAGCTTTTTGTAACACATCAGTACAGCATGTAAGAACTTTCTGTGTATAATGTCGAATTTACTTAGGTCTAAATAACCAAATTCAACTCCCAGTTTTGAAAAATTAATTGATTCTGTAGGATGGACCTATTTAATCTGTATGCTTCATCTGTATGAAGGAAGCAGTAACTACCTAGGGACTTTGTTTGGTTAGTATATTAATGGCAACTAAGTTGAAGCTGTGAGAATTTTTAGTCTTATTTTAATTTCTCTTGGAACTGGTCCAGAAGAAAACTACCAGTGCTAACATTTTCCCCTGGCATCCAGGAGTTTCTGGAGGCGTGAGGACAAGCTGCTATCTCGAACCTCGAGTTTATCATGTAGATTGCTCTCATTCTTAAATCCTGGTTTCAATTGTTTTGTTCTGTTTTAGTTCAGAAACTAAACGGCATCCATATCAAGTATGAGCACCTAGATAGCATTATGTATATACTTCTTTTGCATAGTTATCTGAGTAATTTTCAACATAGGCAGTTACCAGTGTAATCTTCTAACCATAAATGGCCCCTCAGTTCTTACTGGATTAATATATATTTATCATTCTGCCCGAAAGTATGGGAGTGAAATTCACCAAGAACATTACAGGATAGCACTGGATGTGACAAAATCAAGCCATAGAAAGAAAATTAAAGAAACAAGAACAGAGAATTATCTCTCTTTTTCTTTACGTGCAAAATTAAATGTCCTTATTAGCTAGTTTCTTTTTTACCCTGAAAGAACTAGTCATTCAGAAGATAAGTGACTCTCAGTGACTTTATTCATATATACTTAAATAATCTATGTATTCATTTAAAGACATACTTTTCGAATGTTATTGTAAAAATGTGTCATATTAATTTTCGACTGTGGTCTTGTTTGTTGTTCAGTTTGTATAGAGAAACTGGATTTTCGGAAATAATTTGGGTTTTTTAGGCCACGTTCATGAATCTTACTTTCTAAGATTTCCTATCTGACTTTTTGCCATGAAAATGGCAGTCTTACAAATGGGAATGATCTCACAGTTGATGGAAGTTTTGAATATGAATATGCAAAGGAAAACTAGGAGCGTACTGCATCTGCATACGGTTGCACTGTAGTGTACATCTGGGAGGCCTTGTTTCGGAAACGTGTGATTAAAAAGAATATCAATCATATGTTTTTCTTTTTTATCTATATAGCACAATATATAGTGTATTGTGTTGTCAGAAAAGGTTGCTTCAGAGATCACAGCAAGGAATTTTGCATTCCAGAAAGATGCAGGGAAGAGACTTAATGAGTTTCTATCTGTAATTAGACACAGAAGGAGAAATAACTTTCAAGGACCTCAGCCCTATTAGGACAACACAAAATTGTAAGATTTTCAAATTTATCATTTATTTATGTTTACTCAGGCTCATGTAACACCAGTGTTCATTGTTTCAGAAATAAGTTCTTTCTTGAAACAAATGTTCTGCAGTTAAAATATAGAACAAAGCTTAAGTACTGCTGACTGAGATATAATACTGTTCCTGAGGATCAATAATAAACAAGAATGTCAAACAATGAACCTCATCAGTCATAAATGCCATATAATGGCCGTGTTCAAATATCATTATTTTTAATGTAGACTTAAAATAGAAAAAATAATTGGATATACAGCGGGGTTTTTATGGGTAGCATAGTTTCAAGCAAAGAGCAGAAGATACTGCTAGAGAGTAACTGTCATATAGATGAGTCAGACTGCCTTATTAATACTATATGCTGTAGTTGAATGGAATGTTGAAAGATAAGTCAATCTGTTTTTTGAACAGTTCAGGTGGGGGAAAATATCAAATATCAGGTTTTATGAGTTTTGCATTTGTATGTGTTCTTGCAAGCAGAGTTTTCCCAGGTAAACAACTGATGTGGACTGAGCACCCAAATGGAAGTATAATGAAATAGTATAAAAAGCCACTATTTCAATGAAAATGTCTTTCTGTGCTTTTGCACACGTACACATTTTGAGTTTACTTTTGTATGGTGATAATATTTGTGACCATGCTGGTTTACATCTCTCTGAGACTCCTGTCTGTAAACGTCCTGAGCATTTATGAAAATCAACAGATAGCATCTAAGTGTTCCGTCTCCAGTTAAGAGTCTACCAATGCATAACACAGCAAATCTTTGTGACAATTCTGTTTATTGAGACTGGCCATCTGAGTTGGAAACTACTCGTTATCTGGAGAGTTTGTTAACATTGAAGAATAAATATGCAAGTAGTCCAAACAGAAGTATTGACCTGGATGAGGGCTGATAAAATAGTATTTACTATTACTGGAAAATGTCTATGTTGTGGTTTGCATATAGTTTTGCATGTGTAATGAAACCTAAATAGTTTTAATTATCAGGAGACATATGGATCAGATTGTTATGAAAGACAGAAGAGGAAAAGAAACATAGTATAGGTGATAATGCAATATACTGTGTTCCACTTTTTTTGGAGTCACTCCCCAAGAATTGTTCTTAGGATGATGGTTCTTAGTGATAAGTAGGGGATTCCAGACAGAATAATCTCTTTGTTTTTGACTGATGCTTTTTTTAATTAGGGTCACTATGGATTTAAAATAGTATTTAGTCATTTCTGCTTGGTTAGGATATCTTCTGTTTAAACTTAAACTGTATATTTATATGTGTGTATACATATATATGATATGTATATCTCTAAAATAATCCAAGTTTATGTAGTTCTTTTCAAAATTCTTAAACTTTAACAAAAGTCTTTCATTTTATTACAAATAAGGTCATTAACTAGTAAGGAGAAGTGTTACTAAAGATAATCTTATCAAAAATCAATGCATTTTAATTCTTATTCTGATTCATCACACACATTTCAAGGGAGGTGAGAGCAAAGTTCGTCTTCTGAAAACATTCTATGCATTTCGTCTTCTGAAAACATTCTTGTATTTGTTCTTTGATTCTGAACACAGATGATCAAAGATACAAAACATGTGAATGACGAACTCCATGCACTAAGCACACGTTCATTTTGTTGTCTCTGCACAAGTCTTTATCTCACGCACTTTTCAGTAGAAGATGGATGCCAAAATGAAACGGAGTCCAGTGGTATATGTGTAGATCCAATAATATTTTTTTAATTCTAATACAGTGGTTTGCTCTCTACATCTGTTGCAGGAAATAAGTGTTAGTGATTGCCCTGGAAATAAGTATTAATAATATGTTAAAATGATATTTTGTATGTTTCTTGACTCAGTCAAAAAATGCCAAAACATTTCTTACAGTAATGAGCTTCAATCCACTTTTTTACTTTCAGGGCATTTCAAAAGAAACCAGTGGGCTACTCAATCTGTAGATCATTCTTCATTGTTTTTTTCACACTTAAATCAAAGAAGTGTCTTCAGGGATTATTTTTTTTTTCTTATCCATTTAATGGAAGGAAAAAAACATCTGTCAAATAGGCTTTCTTCATAGCCGCTACAATCTCACATTGCCATTCACTAAACTTAAAACAAAATGGAAAACAAATGTTCTTGACTTTTCTTGTGAAGGCTAAATTATAATACAACACAACCTATCAGTCCTGTGAATAAAGCCACAGTTGTCTGGAATTCTTACTTCAGAATTCTGTGGTAAATGGAAAACTTTTACATTACTGTGTCATAATTTTGATTTTATTCTTTTATTCTTATAAATGTTAAACACACATGAATTCTGCCACTATCATTTTGTTTATTTGAAAAGAGCCACATAAAAAATTCAGCTAGACTACACAAGTGGTTCAGAATGTAGTTCATAAAATGCTTCCAAAATCTGAATTGCTTGCTTTGGATCTTGCCATCTACTTCCTCAACTGTAAAGGGCTGATCTCTAAGTATGTCTTTGAGCTGGAGAATTAGTTCCTTGTTTAGGGGGCAGGGAAAAAAAGGAACACTTTGGACTATTTTTAAAAAGTATAGAAAATAACAACATACATCCCCAATAGAAGGAAACTGAAACTGTAGTCTCACAGGCTTTTCTGTTATGCTTTAGAACAGAATTAAAAGGCATTTCTTTTTTTTTTTTTGTCTTTCTGTGAGAAGCATGCCAAAAGTAAAAGGGAGAGTCCTTTTTGTTTGAATCATTTGGGATTTTATTTTTTTTGTTATAAATGAGCTCACTAGCAATTTACAATGTGTGCCCAGAAAGTCAGGGTTTCAAATCAAGGTCCTGTGTTCCAGAGCACCCACGCTTCCAGAGCCTTTGCCAGTTGGAATTCTCTAGGACCGGAAGTACTGGCTTAGCACTTTAATTTATTAATAACTTTACCTTATTTCTTCCAGATACATATGTTATTACAGACGCTTCTATTTTTTACTTCAACAGTCATATATTGTTCATCTTATTCAAGTCCTGGATTTCTCATTACTTCTTTCTGCCTTTCGTTTTTCTGTTTCAACATTGTGACATCTGTATGCTATCACGGTATTAACAATATTGCACTGTTGTACAATATAGAGCTTTAACAGTTACTCATACTTAAGCTGTTGAACAAATGGTTTCATTTACAAAGCAGAGCAAATGTTCTTATTTGCTGATGTCAGTGTTCAATTTCAGGTGCAAGGTGGAAGAAATAGAAGCATATTACCTTGCCTTATGTCAACACAGCTTTGCAGGCAGTGGATTTGTGTAGAAGTGAGCAGGCTGACTGACATAAGCTGTGTAGGCGATATTCAAGAGAAAAGAAGCTACCTTAACTATAAAGTAGTCTTCAGATGTGTCACAACAACTTCTGGCTCAGATGCCTGATTTAGAATGCTGTTAAATCAATGTATTTCTCTAGAGGGCATTTTTTCACTTACATGTTATAAAATCTTTAGTGACAGCGCAGGAAGTTCAGATTCCTAATGCAGGTACCTAAGCTGGATGGTTATATTAAGTGTAAATACTTTTATTTGATCTTGCTATTTTGTTCCAAGATCACTGAAAGTAGAAAATAACTCTTATATTCTTTAACCTGGTCACATTTTACATTGAAACTATTAAGAGATAATTTAGAGTGCTCCTCAAAGATTCGCAAGTTTGTTTTACCATGAAAAAAAAAGGAGACTACTTAGTATGTCCTGTTTTCTAATATTCAAAAGTCACATGGTTTCAAGAAAGGTAATGCAATATAGCATAACTTATATTAGTGAGGTATATGGAGAAAAGATAGCATAGCTGAATTTGATTATTTAGGTGTTTGAAAAAAATCTTGGAGCCAATTTCCAAATATGTATGTTCAAATGTGTCTGATCATAGCAGCTTTTTTGAATCCCACTGAAATTCATTGAATGCTTGGTCAGCTGAGTTGCTTCTGAACATACCACTAAATACCTGTTTGCATCTTTTGGCACTGTAAATACTTTTTGAAAATTTCTTCTGAGCTTTTACATCTTTAAAATTAATAACCTGTACATGACATTCCACACAATTTTTTTCAAAACTACCTCTCTCTTCTATACTGTAGGAAAGTCTCGGTGTTCATCCGTATGAGTCCTTTTGACTTCCTTGAGTAGTTTTTATGCTTGTCCTATGTTCTTTCTTTTTATTTCAAGTTCTTGCTACCTTCTCCTTGGAGATATTTGTATTTTTTCAAATTTTGATAAACTGACACTTAGCTTTCTCTTGCTACTTTTAGATATACTCTAGTGATTAGAATAGGACTACTGTTATGGCCACAAATATTAGCTGGCAGTGAGTAACATTTCTTTATGTATATGCTTTTTGTTTGGTATTATACAGTGCTGTTAAAGAAGGAAATCATCTACTTGGCAAGCTACTTGATATGTTTCTTTTCTGAAAAAAATTTGCATGTGTAGTATTAGTGTAGGCATTTTTTTTTCCCTGTATAAGCTAGCCTTAGCCATTTTATATTCCATGACAAATCTTTCCTTGACTTACCGTTACAAAGATTTAGATCTGTGTACATTTCATCATTGGAATGAATGTTTTTCAACTGTGTAGAAGCTCTTTACATCTGTTTGCCACACTGTAGCCACCTAGTTCAGAAGAATCTTCTCTCTTAAGGAGGTAGCAAAAATGACTTTGCTCATATGTCTAATGAAAAAAAAGGATGATTATATCTGTAATGGGAGGTGTATGCTTCTCTACTGTGCAATGCAAGTGTTTAACGGTAATCATTCATCTGTGTGTATGATGCTGTTTGTTTGATTGCTTTACAAAATTAGGACCCCTGTTTTCAAAATTTTTACCCTTAGATAACTGAATTAGATACAACTGGGAAAAAAATCCAAATGTTCCATGCCCGCTTGAATTTAGGTAGTCTCTTTGGATGCTAGCCTGTTGGCTATGGGAAGAGCAGGATATAAATACTAATTGTTGCCTATAGTATTAACAAAATGCACATGATATTCAAAGATCTATTTGTTTCTACTCATTATCGATAGGGAAGATTGTGCTTTAGCTCTACTATCAGTTATTTTATAAGCACTTGGCCCCTGCTGAAAATATTAGATAATTAGGAATAGAAAGTTAGGAAAGACCATTTGGTCTAACAAACATGTTCATATTGGACCAATAGATACCAGCCAACATTAAATATTTATGAAAATGGGTTTATCTCTGTACATGTAAATCATTGGCCATATTGCACGTTCTCTGTTTTCATCTGTTCTTTTTACACTTCTAAATATGCAAACTTAATTTTTACTATGTCTGTGGCTCTTTGGTTTTGGGTTGCTTCTGTTTTGTTTTGTGAGATATCGTGACTTCCTCTTCAGGAACATTGCTGTATTGATAACATTATTCAAGTCTTACTCACAAGCTTTATTTTTACCATTTAAGAGTATTGTTATCTATGCAGGCTTAAGAAAGACTTGGAGGTTGAAAGGTCATAATATTTACTTGTGGAAGTATCATAGGATTCACTTCACTATACTGACTCAAAGGCCAGAAGTTTTCCAAACTTTAATATTTAATAGAAAGCTCCAAAATAATATTTAAGAGCTTCAGATTACAGCAGTGGTAAGATTTTGAAAATCTGAAGTATTTGTTTTCAAGAATAATTTAGGTTTGTAGTACTTTGTTTTCAGCTGATTACCAATGGTATTTCTGAGGCTTTCCAACTCATTATCTGAGGGTTTTAAGGAGTTTAAGTTAACATCTTGCAGGATCAGTCCCTATATGTAATGTCATTGGATTAAAAATTCTGGACTCGTGCATGATTTCTGGAGTATCTACATAGTTCATGTAATCTAATATTCTGTGAATCTCTTAGATAACTTTGTATAATTGCCTGTTTCATGGGTGCACAAATTGAGATAGAAAGAAAGGTAGTTAAATGTCCGTGAACTTAAATAAATCAATATTAGGGTTTACATTTCCATATTCTCATTCAGTTTTCTATTGCCTGGCTATATGAAGCACTCTGGTCATTTCTGGACTATTCTTTGTCTTTGAATAATCTACTATGAAACCAAGAAATTGAAAATACTAGAAAATTACCCACAAAGTTGTTTGTTGGGTTTTTTTAAATACATAATTTGGGAGGAAGGCTGCAATAAAATAAGTTTTGCATATTTTATCAAAGTTAATGCAGACCTACTTCTGTTTCACTTTACCTCATCAAGATTTTTTTTTTGGGTTTTTTTGTATGATTATTTCATAGTGGCTAGCTGGAGGAATATCTGACAGAAGTGTCAGTTCAGTTTCCATCTGTCTGACTGACTACGCCATTGAAAATAACTCCTGAGAAGCAATTGGTGCCTCAGAGCCCAGCCTTTGGTTTCAGAACTGTTCCCTAAAAAAAACCCCAAAAAAAAACCCAAAAAACAAAACAAAACAAAACAAAAACAGAAAAAACAAGTAGAAGTTCTGCCTCTTGTTGCAGCAATTACTTTAATTTCACCCATAATTTTGTTTCTTAAAGCACAGTTGCTAGTATAATTCAATATCATTATTTACAGACTGGCTTAGAATGCATTTTCAGTTTGCAGGATGAAACTGAACCTCACAGCGAATTTGTAGTGTGCAGCTTTACTGTTGCTTGACTTCCTCGTTCATACACATGTAAACACTTCAGTACGAAGTGTATTATGTTTAGACTTTTTCATTTAATTGCAATCAGTAGCAGAAAGGGGATCTTTGTCTTTATCGTCACGTAATAGATATTTTCAGTTGTTACAGCACTGTAAAGATATTTAAAGTGGAAAAAAAAGTGTAAAAATGTTCCAGACTGTAGAAACAGAAGACACTCAAGGACTTGTTGTTCTTCCTTCCCTGCTCTAAGACTGCGCCAGATCAGTGCAGCCTATTCCACAGCTATGTTAATAAAACTGTTCTTAAAAATATCTACTGAGGGAATTGTATAAAGGCTTAGGTAACTGGTTCCACTATTTAGTTACCTTAATTGTTATTATTTCACCCAGGAGTTAACCCCCTTTTGTTAAATTAGAGGTTAAGCAGTTATTTCTGGGTACAGAATACAGCATTATCCTCTATATATGTCAATTACATGTTAGGCGATTGCTGTCATGTCCACTACCGATCAGTAATATATTACAGCTCTTCTCAGGGCAAGCTCAAATGTGTTCTGTGTACTTTATCTTCTTTGTCGTGCCATTAGCAACCATACCTGGAAATACCTTCCCTTTTTTCTCCTGTCCTCCATAGCATTATTGATAAAATTTGTTGCTTAGAATCTCCATGGTCTCTCATACTGATGCACGCTTGAGATATTTTATGTGGTTAGCTCTTTTTAAATATACTGGCAATTTTGCTTCAACTATCATGCATTTTTAGATATATATAAAAGATGTGGAGATGTGGAGTTGTGGGGTTTTTTTAATAACATAGACATCATTATTAAACTTAAGGGTAATTTTCAAAATTAATATGTAAAGAAAATATTGATGTGGAGTATGTTACCAATAGGAAAGCTGTTGCAAAAGTTTGGGTATGCGAACTTCTTTAATTGAAGCAACCTCTCCGATTACCTCAAGTGTTTCAGTAGCTTGTTTGCTTCCTATTTTTCATAAAGTTGGATTTCCATTTTGCTTGTCACAGAGTTCACAGCTGACACACAAAATTAATTGCTCTTTAAGCGAACTTAATTTTGATACATCATATACACTGTTAGCGATCAGGGGTTAAAAGGCAAGCTCTCCCAGAAATGAATCATGGCACATAAAGCAAGGTCAAAATGAGTCCTTCCAAATCTGTGTTTTGAGACCATGCATGCTATTGAGAGCTCTAAACTTTAAAAACATACTCTCAGTTGGCTAGGAGTGCTTTTCTGATGCATTTCAGCTGTGTAATTTGCATCCTGATTCATGCAAACATATGACTGATTCAGAAGTGGATTTTTTTAAAAACATGGAAGTCTTATTTAATGAACGGGTAAAACTGAAGTAGCACAGTGCTCATCTAATCATTCTGGAGTTGGGCTATCAGAAAAAATGTGTGGAATCTAAAGTAATGTGGATAGAAAGCTTTTGTGATTTATGTGTGGTCTAAATGGTAAGCAGGCTTCATTCATTAAAAAAGAATTCCTGAAGGGTGGAAAGTAACAGGAGAGAAATAAAGTTGATAATGTAAGAGCTGTCTGTGAGCTGCAGTACAGTGTGTGTTTACATTATTTGCAAAAAAACTATAAAGAGGGAAATGCTTGACCAAGATTTTGGGACTGATTCACAGTCACTAACCAGAAAGCAGTGTTAGTTTAACACGTTTCCATCCCAACTGTTTATGACTGTGTTACTGTGAGTTTTCTTTGCAGCATCAGTGTAAGAACAGACTTGTGCTTGACACAGCTTGTGTTTTCAAAGTCTGCTATCATAATTCAAACTCACCTGGATCAGCACTGTAATACCTTTCTGTTTGTCCTGTGTTAATATGTATAAGACTGCTATCAAAATGAGTTTTAAATTAATCTCATATATGACGTGATACTGTTCCCTTGGCATTGACTTAGAAAATTATTTTTTGTGTGTGTGGAATTTTTTACTCATGTTTTCTGTTTTTCTTTTTTTTTCTGATGAACAAAACCCCATTCTTTGTTTACTGCTGTTTTTTCACAGAAAATGGGTCTTTGTTTGGTACTTTCATATTCTTCCTCCTTCGGGGAATTTCTGTTGGGAAAACTATTCTTCCTGCTACAGCAGGATTCTGGCAATAGGCTTCAGTACGTCCTTGCTCTTATTAGTATAAGTTAGGCCTGCTGTTCTTAGGGCAGAACCTCCCAGTCCTATAAAGAAAGAATGGAGACTTATGAAAAATCCCCTTTTTAGGCTTCATCTGCTGTAATAACATTAAATAATAAATATTTAATGGTCTATAGTTTCCTTTACCTAACAACATACAAGGGAAAAGGAAAAAAAGAGAACCATTTTGGATCTCCAGAAGTCAGAATAGACATCTTCATCTGACACTGATTTTAAATCTTTTTTCCTGTCATGTGAAATTAGCTATGATTATCCATGCTGCAGATTTGATTAGCACGAATTTCTGCATGGAAACATTATTGAGGGCCTTAGTAAACGAAACTAATGAAGAATGCAGCAGCTGGCTTGCTAATGTTATTAACTACAACAAACAAAAGGCTGTTAGATGATATTTGTTTCTACACAGAAACAGAGATTTTAGCATTTCTAAAATATACTTTTAGGGTTGGGGTTTTTTTATGTTAGTTTTGTACTTTCAGTGCAAGTATCTTGTGTCTAGGTACTTTTATTTCAGATTAATGCAGCCTTTTCACAGAATCACAGAATCTTCATGGTTGGAAAGGACCCTTAAGATCATCGAGTCCAACCGAACAACCTACAATCTCTGCCACTAGAGCATGCCCTGAAGTGACACATCTAGACATTTCTTAAACACCTCTAGGGATGGTGACTCAACCACCTCCCTGGGCAGGCTGTTCCAGTGCCTGACCACTCTTTCTGATGTAACTCACCAGTATAACAAAACTCCCTCAAACCTAAAGAACTTAAATTGACCATCTTACATTAAAAGCGTACCAAATTCTGAAATAAAGATATGTGCTGCATATTTCCACTGAAGCAATTAAGTGTGACTTGTAAGCAATTCAGTAATTTTCAGTTCTGTGTTTGTCACTAACCCCATAATTAGGTTTCCATTGAATTTCAGTTAATTAAACAGTTTCCATCATTGCTTTTTCCCATCAAGCCCAGTGCACTTCAGCTTCTAAACTGAGAAGTGAGAAGACCTGGGGGCTAAGTATTTTTTGTAAAGGTCTCTCCAGTGTGAAATCGAATTCCTGGTGTTGATCTTCAGACAATAGTATAAAGACCATCTCTTTATTGTGCTTTCTGCTCCAGCGAGTGAGAGGTATCTGTTACTAGGCTTTTTGTTGTCATTTCATCACTAGGTCTTTGTGTAGATTATATTTAATTTTAATTGGGGGATTATTCTTTTTGCTACTGATGGATGTCTTACAAAGGGCTTGTAATAAGCCCATTTTGTAAGTTGATGATAAATAGAATGCCAAAAAAGGAACTTATTTCTTCTGCAGTCCTTCTCTCATATAAGTAAAGTCCAGCACTGCTGTTTTGCTAGTCTTCATAAATAACATCAAGAAACAAAAAAGAAATCTCATACTGAAAGCAACAGTGTTCATAAATACTATCGAAGGTGGTTTTGTATATTTCTGGGTTGATTTATTTTTTTCTGCTTGATTCTATCTGTTTTTCATCGTAAATACCATCAGCCATGTCGTAGAGCCTATGTACATGAATACCCTTGTTTTTTCTAGATTATTTTCCTATTTACTTTTGGCAATAGGTATAGTGGGGAAATTAACATTCAGCCTGGGATGTTCTGGGAGGAGAAAAGCTTGGAAACTTAGAAATTTTTAAACATGTTATGTATTCTGTGCCAAGCATGCTCATTCCTTTTGCAAGTTCGTTTTCAAAACTCTCTTCTTTGAGCAGCTAAATTTCCTAATTTCTGTTTTGAGAGGGTGTGCAAATATTAATCGTTCTCCTTAGCATAATAGCAGAAGCTAGTCATCAGTAAATGTAAGGACCGATTGCTCATGTCTTTTTGAGAAAAAAAAACTATAGTTAGCAACTTTTCCAGGAAATAGAACGTACTGACGAGGAGAGGTCTAGGTATATGGTCTTAGGGCTGAGCCACAACTGATCAAAAATGCTTTGTTTCCTATGCTTTTTTAGTTATTCTTCTACGACTGAGGTGAAAAAAAGTCCTTAAGAAAAAGGATAATGTTATTTTACCTCATGATCTCACATTACCTTTGCTGTGTCACATATGCATGCCTCTCAGAATCATAGAATCATAGAATCATTTAGGTTGGAAAAGACCCTTGGGATCATCGAGTCCAACCATCAACCCCGCTCTACAAAGTTCCCCCCTACACCATATCCCCTAACACCACATCTAAACGAGTCTTAAACACATCCAGGGATGGTGACTCCACCACCTCCCTGGGCAGCCTATTCCAGTGTCTGACCACTCGTTCTGTGAAGAATTTTTTCCTAATGTCCAGCCTAAACCTACCCTGCTGCAGCTTGAAGCCATTCCCTCTTGTTCTATCACTAATTACCTGTGAGAAGAGACCAGCACCAACCTCTCTACAGTGTCCTTTCAGGTAGTTGTAGAGAGTGATGAGGTCTCCCCTCAGCCTCCTCTTCCTCAAACTAAATAGTCCCAGCTCCCTCAATCGCTCCTTGTAAGATTTATTCTGCAGGCCCTTCACCAGCTTCGTTGCCCTCCTCTGCACTCGCTCCAGCACCTCGATATCTCTCTCCTGTTGAGGTGCCCAGAACTGGACACAATACTCAAGGTGTGGCCTCACCAGTGTTGAGTACAGGGGGACAATCACCTCGCTACTTCTGCTGGTCACACTGTTTCTAATACAAGCCAGGATGCCATTGGCTTTCTTGGCCACCTGGGCACACTGCTGGCTCACGTTCAGCTGCTTGTCAATTAGAACCTCCAGGTCCTTTTCTGCCAGGCAGCTCTCCAGCCACACTTCCCCAAGCCTGTAGCGATGCATGGGGTTGTTGTGGCCCAAGTGCAGGACCTGGCACTTGGCCTTGTTGAAGCTCATTCCATTAGCGTTGGCCCATCAGTCCAATCTATCCAAGTCTCTCTGTAGAGCCTCCCTATCCTCATGCAGATCAACATTCCCACTTAACTTGGTAGACAACTAAAGCAAAATTTGCTAAGGTATTCTCTGGATTTCTTGTTCTCTATGTGTTTCTTGTTCCTCTTGAACATCTAGGCCCAACTTTGTTCAAAGCTGGGCCATTTCATGTGTTTTTCTGGTTTGATTCTTGCTGACGTATATTCTTGCAACAGTCTTTGGTTGGAGGAAAACTGTTTAATATGCACTCCTCTGGTAGAGAACTAAGGATCAAAGATTAGGTGACTATCTCAGAAGATATTGTTGCTAAGGAGAAAGATATTATCCATCTCTTAAAGGTAACTGAATGAAAACTGAAAGCCATTTTGGCTTTCCTTTACTTACAAAAAGTGTTTTCTCACTCTGCCTCTTAATAAGAGGATGACTACAGCCTGTGTGTGATGTTTTGACTAGGAAGAATGTGTTGGAGTTGTAACTGTAGATGCCCTATATAAATTTATTAAATCTTTTATAGCCCTATTTTATATAATTCTGTGCTCTAGTTTTCATATATTCCATGTATTTAATTTTATTTTTGTGGATATTTATAGAGACAAATATAATAAGCTGTTTTAGTCAAGAATATAAGAAGGAAAAGCATATTCATCTTGTAGATTACTCTCTGTCTTTTTTTGCCCTCATCTTGTGATTTTTTTGTTGTCTCCTTGATTTATTCTGTGAACACCTCTGGAAATTAATTGGAAGTAGCATTGGTTTTTTTTCATTTGTAAAACTGCAAATCTTGCCATTGTAAAAATTCATAGGAGAATGTTTCTACTGTTATCTATCTCAATCCTTGAGCTGATAAATCACTTGCAGGTGGGGGGAAGGTTCAGTTAACTAAGATCTGTTCATTAAGAAGAGAAACTTCAAGTTGCATCTGTATCGCATTGTCAGTTTCTTTTTTACCTTTGTTTAATCCTTCAGTATACTGGATGAACTCACGGAATATCCAGAGTGCTGTTAGACTGTGTGTTTATTTTAGAAAGAGTTCTGGTAATTTTTACATGGAAACCTAAAAAAATGTGAAGGATGCAATGATTTTTGTTTGCTGGTATTCATGGGGATTTTCATTGTTGCTATTCTTTTTTTTTTCGTTTTCTTTTGTTTTTGTTCATAGTGTTTAGACTAGGTTGGTCGGTTCTTGTTCTAATTCCTAAAGAGGAAATTTTAAAAATGTATCTTAAAATACACTGAAGATTCTGCTGTTTCCTAGAATTGGCAAAAAGGCTGAGTTGGTTTATAACTTCTGATTTACACATTCTGTTATTTCAGACTTGAGTCAGTCTTCTAGCGCTCGAATTTGTTTTGGCTTCTGTGTAGTTCTTGGGCTGCAATTGATACAAATTGATTGGGCTGCTGTGTTTTTTCAAGAATGCCAAACACATTAAAGGTAATGCAAGAGAGAGGAAATAGCAGCTCATATCTATAACTACAGCTTGTCTAATTTGTTACTCTTGACAGATTAACCTTGACTCTCAAATGGCAAATAATGATTTTCAAAAACAGAGCATTATTTTAGAATAATTATATATTCTTTTTCTTTCTCTAAATATTTTAACTTTCTGCAGTGCTATTCTGGTAATGGTGCAAGTTAGTGTAATTTTTTTTGATTGATTCCCATAGCCTAAACCTGTGGTAATCTGAGTATGGGTAAATCCATGGCAAACAGGTAGTCTTAGTGAGGTTAAAATATCTCCTTTCTAATTTCTGGTTCAAGATTAGAGGCCCATTTTCATAGGTGACTTCATATAGTCAGTCTAGACAGTCTAGTTATGAAAAATAGTTTTTACTTGTTTCCTTTTACTCCCTGAAATCAATAAGGTGCTTAAGATAGTGACAAATATTGACTTTCTCTGTGTCTGTATAATCACTGTCACATTCTCATTAACAGCATAAATGTGTCTCTTTTCCCAGTGCTTACAAAAATGTCTACCTCCACATACGAAGGATTAATTCTCCTGCTCATTGTGCTTAGTGTGTCTGCAGGGAGTATGAATAACTTCTTGTACTGCTGGCCTCTGTTCTGTTGGACTCTTCATGCAGAAAAAAATCACGTAGCAATAAGTAAAATTTTGGTCTCTTTTACCTGTTAATTGTTGTAGTCTCTTAACTTGGGAAGCAAGTCAATTCCAGTAATACTTCTGTAACTAATATTTCTCTTTAAATGTCCTCTCCTTTAAGCCCTCCACATGTACAGCTCACATTCGCTTCAGGGAGTTTTCTGTAAATTCAGAAATTGTGAATTTTGCATGTATGATAAATGGTATAGACAACACATTTGTCTCTTGTTCTTTAACTGAAATAATGAAAATTGGAAAGCACAGTTCGTCTGAAATTAACTGAAGGTTGCTCTTTTCTTTTCTATCCTTTTTCTTCTGTTTTGAGAATTGACACTTTGCCACAGTGACCTCTGGAGGAGATAAATAACCAAACCTATCTGTTAACGTTTTTTACAATTCTCATTCCAGTCTTACAGCTCCCAATTTTCAGATAGTTATCTCCTGAAAATAATGATAATTTTTTTTCTGTTTTTCGTGCATCTCATTGTTTCACCCTCCAGCAGGGAGTTGTTACTGCAATGTAGTAATGAGGAATCTCAGTAAGAGAAGTCTTCAAAAGCAGGGCAATACCCCAACCACCTGCTTTAGGGTAAACTTTAGATACTCTGATATTGTAATGCTTAAAATTTTGGTACGTAGTTACAGCAAAGTGATTCAGATAATCAAGTTGAGCAGCCTGGTCTAGTGGGAGATGTCTCTGCCTGTGGCAGGGGGATTGGAACTAGATGATCTTTAGGGTCCCTTCCAACTCTAACCATCCTATGATCCTATGATCCTAAGATTCCCAGTCCTGTAACTGAAGAGGATAAATGTCTATTAAGTGACATTCAGAAGACTTGCATATTATGTGAGGAGCTGAACAAAACTAGTCCAAAAGAAACACTAGGCACAGAGATGGTTCTGAACTCCTGCCCTTCTCTGGCACTTAGGCACTTGATGCAAGTACCTTGGATATCTTGGCTCATTCATTCTAGAACCTAAGTTCATCTTCTGAGGATAATCTAAATAAACATTTAAAATCATAGAATTACACTTTACGGAGCATATGGCTATCATTGTTGCCCACCATTTGCCTACTAAGGTAATGATAATAGCATTTGTCAGGAATCAGGAAGTCTCTGGGCCTTTTCTTCTTTTCCTTGAGGATGATCTGCCATCCGTCCTGGACTACAAGACCTGGAGAGCTAATGAAAGCATGCAAGAGGAAATCTGACTCTATCCATGTAGCTGTGACATCCAACACAGAGGCATGGTGTATTTTGTAGATTTCCAGTCTGAATATTTTAGTTCGGTTTTGAAAAAGCAAGAGAATGCTTATGTGTACCAGATTTTCTTATGAAGACTGAATTACCGAAATAAGAATTGCTCTTCCCTAGAAAAGATGTTGTCAGATGTTTGTTAAATAAGAAAAATTTCCAAGAGAATAAAATAATAACTACATTTCATTAATCAGAAGAAGAGCAGTATATCTTTGAGCAATCTGTAAATACCTTCATCAAAAGATAGATTGCTTGCTTGGTGATTGGAGCAGGTAACTTTCTGTATAAAAGCTATGCTATCTGCTGACTTGCACAAATAACAATATATATTAAAAAATCCTATGCCCAAAGCTTCTAAAAATCTAGTCTTCTGAGAGGGCAGGCTTTAGATCTTTTAAATTATGAGATGGTAGAAGAACAGAAGGTTATAAAATAGATGAGAAGATTACTTCTTAGATGCTTTGAGTTCTAGAACTATTACTTAGCATGTGCAAGTATGTTCTGATATGGAATTGTAGAATCTCCAGTATCAAATCCAGGTTTTAGTATCAGGAACAAAAGTACATTGCAATTGCATGGTCCTTGAAGGAAAATAGCCTACTAATATTGGTCAGCTTGATAAATCTTGTATTTGACACATTGCAGAGTTGTCTGCTTGTTTGTGATTATTTTTTCCTTAAAAATGCTATGTATTTTCAGGTTGGATGAGTTAATTGAAACGTTTCTCGAAGATAATGATCCTGATAGCACTCTGGATGTTGGTGCTGACATGCGCAAGATCAAGTATTGCTTCATTCATGTGAAGGTATTTCTTTTAAAAATAGATGGAAGTGCAGCTGACACTGAAAGTAACTTGAAAACATTCATGGTTGAAAAGTGTCAAAAGAAACTCAATATACTTGAGAGGCATTGGAAAAGGGTAAAACAATTGAACTGTGAAGTGCGTGGAGGACTGATAGAAATTTGAAATTTAGTTGGAAAAATTCAGCAGCATTTTGTGGAAACCCCAGCAAGGATTTCAGCATGCAGTACGTTGTAGGAAAGCACTGGAAGTTATTGGAATCAGCACAGACGAGTTATTTATATATTATTTATATATGGATAGATGTATCCATCTGTATTCCCAGCACTATGGAGGCTTTATTTTGGACAAACTATGTTGAAAGAGAGAAAAATAATGAGTAAAAACACCATATCCCTGAATCTGTTACACTAACTCTCCTGATGGTGTTGTAAACCCTTCTAAATCATTGAGCAAACAAGATACACTTAAACTAGGAAGAACAAGTGAAAATAATAGGGAGAGCAACAGAAGATAATATATACTTTTCTGTATTTTGGGATATAGTTTTCCAGTATAATAATGTATACATTCCTGATCTTAATTTATTGTCTTTAAATAATTAGGTTTTAGTTATATTGTTAATACTGAAAGCTCTGTAATACTAGAGAACACTGGAATTCATGTGTAGAAAGAGTAAAGTAAATTGTGCGCTTGGTAGTGAAGATCAGCAAATAAAACTTGTCCCATACTTGACACAATGCATATAACTTGACAGTCAACTGGTGGCATGATTTTGTTCTATCAAGAGTCTGTAAAGGCCTTACCTTTTCTACCATAGCTAGACAATCTCAGGGTAGAATAAATGCATAAAAAGAGTATGCTTTTTTGTTTCTCCTAATAGCAACTAATGAATCGTTCAAATATTTCTGATAAAAAACTATCACAACACATCTCTGAAGAAAAAGACCCTAACCAAGAAGCAGGAGAAGAAGAATTGAAAAAACTGAAAGAACTTCTGCAACAAAGAGACAATGAAATCAGTATCCTTTGTGAGGGAAAAAAATAATATTTGGGTTTGAGCCGATCTGGCTACAATGGGTTTTGTGTGTGTGAGATAGGCATTAGCTATATGGAAGGAAATTCTCTCTACTGATCCCACTGTGTTAAAGCAATTACTCAATTCCCAACTTTTATTTGACAGGACTCCCGCTTTACACCTGCTTCTATTTCAGTTGTGACCCAAACCAAAATCCTGGATCCAAGCACCATTAGCTTTACAATGGTCCAGCCAAGATCCAAATAGCGTGCATCAGGCCACGCCTAAAATACTCTCCTCAAGAAAATTAAACCATTTTTTAGAATGGGAAACTCTGATGCTATATAAAGACCAATTTATTACCTTACAAAGAATAGAATTTCCTGTAAGTGATATTTTTAGCCAACTGAAGTGCTACTTTGGGGACTATTGGGCTGTTTGCCATCAGAATAAATGTAAAACCTGTACGCTTTACATACAACTTTAAAATTTAAATTAAAGCTAAAGCTTTCTGCATATAAAAATACTAAACTGCTAAGACACGCTTTGTCCATTTCAGTGCCTCATAGGAAACACGTGAGGAGCTGAATTGTCACACGATGGGTAGGAGTTACTTTTAGCAGGTTGGCAGAACTGTGGGCAGACCACAGCATCACT
Organism: Larus michahellis; assembly: GCF_964199755.1. Taxonomy (NCBI): domain Eukaryota; kingdom Metazoa; phylum Chordata; class Aves; order Charadriiformes; family Laridae; genus Larus; species Larus michahellis. The sequence goes on from NC_133898.1 coordinate 37,828,341, forward strand.
AACTTTGTGGATACTTGGTGGGTAAAATTTGAATATGGCGGAGAACTGAAAAAAAATGGTTTTGTTTTGGTTTTGTGTTTATAGGTAACCAAGATTCTTTCACAGTTCTTAGTAAAAAGCAAACTTGGGTGCATCCCTTGTGGCCAACAACTCCAGATCAATTTTTTATATCAAATGAGAATGGCATTTTATGGTGCAGTATAGCATGCTACCAGTTTGATGTGAGGTGGCAGGAAAGCTTCTCTATTTCTGCGCTCTCAAAGAAGAGAAGGTGTTCATTTTCCAAGGTGCACTTTCAAATAAATTTAGCTCTAACACTGATTTACCATTCCTTTTAAAAAATTCTTTGATTTTCCTGTCAATTTTAAGGTCTGGATTCCCAGAAACATTTCTTCCTGAAGTAAATTATTTCATTAGTATGAGATTGATAAAGAGCAAAACATCTCTATCAAATGCACTAGTGCTTGATAGATATATATATGGCTTTGTTTGCAGAAGTACAAGGAAGAAACTTGTGTAAATCCATATTAGAGTTATATAGGAAGAATATAAGAATTATGACTTTGAACACAACACTGATTTACAGAGTCTGCAGCCACTGGCCGACCGTACATCATCATTAGAAAATTAATAACATGTCTAATGTGATGAAGTGGTGGGAAGTATGGGAGCTGTTTAGTAAATAAACTATGAGATCCTTCTTGCCTATGGTAGCTAGGAGCTATCATAACAACCGAATTGTAAAGTGTTTTATTATTACTGCTGTTATACTAAAAGACTAATATTTCCCAAAGACTACTTAGATTTTCTGCTGTTCATTTAGAAGACTGATGAGGATTAAAATGAATAACATATCAAAAAACATATCTCAGGGACTCCTGTGGTTTTGGCTGAATGCACATAGGATTTTCATTGTAAGCCTTCTACAAGCTGTTAGGCAAAATTTATTTATACCAAATATGCTTCCAGTAAATACACAGTGTTATTGAAAGAAATTTCTTAAAGACCTATTCTGCATTTTAGTAAACCTTCTTATTGTGAAAAGCTTACAGATGTGATGCACTTGCCAGGCTAGCTGTAAGTTAAGGGTTTTTTTTCCTTTTGTTTGGAAATTTTTTTTATTACATAATTTAAAATTAAAAAATGGAGTGTCACACAATGGCAATAAGATACTAGAGTTTTCATTCCTGTTTGTCTGTAAATGCTTTTATCAGGCATTGATTGAATTGGGATCAAGAATTGTGGTCAATCTGTGAATTTGTTACTGTTTAGTAAAGATGAATCTGCTGTCTGGAAAAACTAAGGTGGATGAATATAATTACAAAGAATATGCCCAACTCCGTGTTCACATTCACATATAGGCTTCCATAATGTGAATTGTTCCACTTGGAAGACAGAGACTTAGGGATAAACAAAGATGATTGTTACTTTATAAAAAAGAGGTCATTAATGATTTCCTTAATGTATCTTGCAGATATTCTGGTAAATATGCTAAAAAAAGAAAAAAAGAAAGCACAAGATGCGCTTTTACAGCTTAATGCTGCCTCTGCTGGTTCTAAAGTCTTGGAGCAGTCTCTTTCTATAAACTTGGAAGAAAGTCAGAGCCCATCTAGCTGTTTTAGTCTGAAAGAGGCAAAAGATTTCAGCTCTTCAGTTCACAGACTACCTTTTATTTCCAGACAAACAGGTTAGTGTAATTAATTAAATGAGCAGTTATTGGATTATTACAGTAAGATTTACAGCATATCATTCAAATGTGTAGCAGAACAGGAAGCTTTTCAATATCAGCCGTATTGTGCTAATTCTTTATCCACAAATGCAGGGATTTAAATTTATAGCTCTCTCAAAGTGCTGATGGCTTTTACAAACCGATGTGGATACTCTGTTGAACAGTCCTACAAAACCAGAGTATAAATTCAGTTGCAAGCCATTGAATCTTTGAGGAAATTCTCAAAATAGGGTTTTTTGAGCATAATTCATTAAAAAATACTAGAAAATAATATTTTTCCCCTGGAAGATTTGAAAATACTGATTTTTAACAAAAAAGAAATCTAAACCAGAACTTCAGATACTGAGGGAATTTTTGTGCAGGAATTATTAATTGCACAGCATCCTTAAACACCAATAAACACAATTTTTTTTTTCTTTTTTTTTAATCTTCCAACCTGGGAGAGAAATCTTACATTCAACTAAAATGAAATTTCATTGATTATGCTTCTAGCTCTGATGTCAGATTGTAAACACAAAACTTTTTGTGATTCTATTTAAGATTTTTTTTTTACATTATGCACTTTATATATTTGGGCTTTATTTAGCATTTTTAATAAACCATGGTGATTATTTCTGTGGTTAAAACAAAATGAATGTGATTAAGTGAACTGAGACAAATAACTCCGTCCTGTGCATGCGAGTAGCTTTAGTGAAATCGTACCTTTCTGGACCAATTCTTTAGTAAGTGTGAACAAAATAAAAATTCTTATGCTGATATATTTAAAAAATATATATATTTTAGTTGTTTTTTTAAGTTGTTAAATAATTCACATTGTTTGCAAACAAGTTACAGGTGAATTCATAAATAATGTATTCATTTAGGATAGCTAACACACTCAACACCTTTTTACCATGTGCCGCGCCTTCGGCAGCAGATGAGTACTGTTTGTCTGTAGGTAACCGAGAAAAGCTTTTATCTCTTCTAGTAAAGCCAGCTTATTGTTATTCACAATTTATTCTAATTGCTGCTTTGTAAATTTTAATAGACAAGCATATAAAATACTGTTCATTGAAAAAAGAATTATTTGGGACAGATGGTTGGGACAGGGAATCTGCCACAATGATGAAGTATTGTCTTCGGTTAATCAATAAGTAAAAGTAAATGTAATTGATTCCCACTCTGTTCAGATAATGAGTTTTAGATGGACAGCTGTCTGGGATGAAAAGGTAGTATGTTTTGAGATAAGACTTTTTTTATATGATTGGATTGCACAATATATAGTTTTCTCATTCTGAAAGTAGCTGGAAACCTACTCCCTTCTTTAGAGTCCTCTTCAATCAGTTTTGGGTCAGGTTCTGATATTCTGTGTTATTCCATGTGGACATGAAAATGATCAAGTCCTCAATAACCAAGATGCTAAGTGTGAACATGAAAGTCCTCCCTTAGGTTCACTTAGAGTTAATTTATTTTTAAAATTTTCAGTCATATTGCTTGAGAGCTAGACATAAATAAAAAATTGATTTTGGACTACTTTAGGTGGCTGTATATCTCTGCATTCCTTTAGAGTAGCCTGACATTCTGCTACAAGTCTACTCCAGTAATGTTGGCAGCATTTGGACTCTTATATGCTGTATAGCTGTTATAATGATAATGCCCTAAAATATTATTTCTTAAAACACTTGCGTTATTGTTCTCAGGTAATACTTAGAATGGCAGATGTAAAAAAGTAGTAGAAACACTGTTAATAATAAAACACATACAGCCTTGCCAGTATCCCTTAAACCCAACCTCAGGAGATCAATTGTCTCTGCAAGAATGTAACTGAGCGTCCAAGCAAATTGACAGCATTTTGTACCTAATATATACATAACTTTCTATTTCTCTTTCTTTTGTTCTATCTTTTAAAGTTGTGAAAGTAACAAGCTTCAATATTTATCTTCATATTTTAACTAACATTTAAATTAAAAATTTCTTATAGACTGGACATTATATATTTTTCAGATCAGCTAGTAGGGTTTTCACAGTTTGATTCTTCATGGTACTAAGAGACATGTTTGAGAAAAACACTTGTAAACATACGCAGACAGTTCACCAGAAAATGTTGAAAAAGGTCTCGCTGTGGTTATTACTATTTTTCTATTTCGCTATAAAGCTACGACAGTGCAAAGATACATTGGTACATTCTTTGGCAGTCAAAAACTCTTAGCTCTGTCTACTGATGGCTAGGATAGAGCTCTCTTTTCTATTGGACTCAGGCCTGAACACGTTTGTAGGCTTCAGACTTGATTAATCCCATTTGTTCTAAGAATGAAGGATAATGTCTTGAAAAAACACCATCTGGTGAAAAGCATAGTGGTCAGCTTACATAGCAAAATAAGTTATTTGCAAATATGTAATTTTAATACTCTGATATCCACCAAATACATATTGTGACTTAAGGTTTTCCTTTTAACCTTCAAATTTCTGTATGGATTTGAAGAGCTTTCTCATCCTGGTAAGTTTTTGACAGCCTACTGCAGTGGTGAAATTGTCAACTGGTGGGATGGCTTGTGAAAGAATGGGAAAGATGTTTGATAGGGACCATTGCAAAAGCATGAAATGCCTTTCTCAGGAGTTAGGAATTACCGTGGACCTCGTCAGGACTCATAACTAATTATTTTAGTGTTGTCTTGCACTCTTCAACGGATATGGCTATGAAAAAGATTTGTCAACTCCAAAAGTCATAAATACTGAATCATGCACCTTAAAAGATGAGATTAAATATTCAAATCATTAGATTCCAGAAGAGTGAGTTTTAAAAGATACGGAGGTATAGGCAATATTTACTGTTAATATTTTGGAAAATGTATTCTTCTGTATACTAAATTTTCAAAACTACCTGAAACCATCCCTAGAACCTGATTTTACAAGATTTTAAGGCCATATTTCACTTTATCTATATAAGTAATACCACAGAACTTAATGATGTGCTTAAATCTTTATAGAAACAGCAACTCAAACAATGCAAATTATGCTGAGCAGTTAGCATACATTGTGTAAGTAAGGGAGGTTTTATAGTGCTTAATGGAAAAAGGTTAACTTAACATTGTGGTTTTCTTTCCTCACATCATCTGAGCTGGTTATTTATGACAATAAATAAGGATGTTCTTGCAAATTATTAGTTTCAAAATCCACATAAAAAAACTTCCAGTAACGGTATACAGATTTTGTTGCATGTTTTCTTTTTTTTCTAATTGAATGGTTCAAATAAAAAGTTTTTTAGTGTCAGTAGGTTCTGGAAGTGCTTATGTTTTCATTAGTAAATAAGAACATGCTTCATCCTAGATTATCATGTATAAATTTTACATATTCAATACATATGTTTATGTATACTGTTTTATATGAATTTTGTGAGGATTTTTTTAACTGAAAGCAGAGAGAATCTTCAGCTTGAAATTCAGACAGGACAGCTGGGAAGTAGAAACTTGGATTTTCCTAGCGTCCTAATGTGAACAGATTTCTTAAACTATTTAAGGTTGCCAATTATCCTCTAAAATTGCTTAGTAACTGAACTAGCAGTCGATTGTCACAGTTATTTTCTTTGAGTACTCTAAAACTTTAGTAGGATTGTGACTCTATCAATAATTGTAGTGAAATTGCATGCAGGAATCCAAAAGCAATTATAAACAATAAGCAGGAGAGAAGTTAGAAGGAACAAATGAATATACAAGAGTTGTATATCATGAGTTGCATACATGTAAAGATGTCTAAGAACAGAATGCTGAAAAATTAGAAACTGAAATGTTCAGAATTCTAATTATCCTCGTTTCTGCAAAAGAAAAAAATCCTTCTTAAACTCTGCAGTTTTTCAAATGTGTGATTTAGAAAAAGAATTAAGAAGTCATTAACATAATCAGACTGTCAAAAGGCACAATGAGATCCAGTACAAGAAGCTATTGATGAAACTGAGCAGTCAGGAACTAGGCCTAAAATACTTCTTTTAAAAAAAATACTAAAGACTATTTGAAAGAGAGTATATTAAAACTCCTTCTTCATGTTTTATACTAGTCCAGTGATAAAAAATCAGGATGAATCCTACAGAATTTATATCATGGATTTTTACAGTGGATGCTTCACATATTCTTTAGAATTATCTGACACTGCCATGCTGCCACTTACCATAGAGGATTCTAGGCTGGACTGATATTGCATCTGTTCTGTTATGGCAGTGTCTATGTGTGTTTGTTCTTAATTTTTCTTTGAAAAAAAAAGAAGTTGAGAATTTGTTTGATGATTTCTTTCTTATACCTCTTCATTTTTCTGTGTAGAATATTCTTCCATATTTCTTCTTTCCATTCTAAGTTACTCAGCTGCTGAGGAAATCCCTTTGCCTCCTACATTTCCTATTTGTCATGCTCCTTCTCATTTTATAGGAAGAATTTACTTGATTTGATGTCGTATTAGTATTAACTAAATATAATTATGTCCTCATAATCATAGAATCATAGAATCTTCATGGTTGGAAAGGACCTTCATCGAGTCCAACTATACACACACAAAAAAACCCTTACAATCTCTGTCACTAGAGCATGCCCTGAAGTTCCAAATCCAGACTTTTCTTAAATACCTCTAGGGATGGTGACTCAACCACCTCCCTGGGCAGGCTGTTCCAGTGCCTGACCATTCAGTAAAGTAATTCTTCCTAATATCTAACCTAAACCTCCCCTGCCGCAACTTCAGACCATTTCCTCTCGTCCTGTCATTACTCACCTGGGAGAAGAGGCCAACACCCACCTCTCTCCAACCTCCTTTCAGGTAGTTGTAGAGGGCAATGAGGTCTCCCCTCAGCCTCCTCTTCTCCAAGCTAAACATGCCCAGCTCCTTCAGCCTTTCACCATATGACCTGGTCTCCAGACCCCTCACCAGCCTGGTAGCTCTCCTCTGGACACACTCCAGCACTTCAGTGTGCCTCTTGTACAGAGGGGCCCAGAACTGAACACAGCACTCGAGGTGAGGCCTCACCAGTGCCGAGTACAGAGGCACGATCACTTCCCTGCTCCTGCTGGCCACGCTATTCCTGATACAAGCCAGAATGCTGTTGGCCTTCTTGGCCACGTGGGCACACTGCTGGCTCATGTTAAGCTGGCCGTCCACCAGCACCCCCAGGTCCTTTTCTGCTGCGCAGCTTTCTAGCCGCTTGTCCCCAGGGCTGTAGTGTTGCTTGGGGTTGTTGTGACCGAAATGCAGGACCCGGCACTTGGCCTTATTAAACCTCATACAGTTGGCCTTGGCCCATCGATCCAGCCTGTCCAGGTCCCTCTGTAGAGCCTTCCTACCCTCAAGCAGATCAACACTCCCACCTAGTTTGGTGTCGTCTGCAAACTTACTGAGGGTGCACTCAATCCCCTCATCCAGATCATTGATAAAGGTATTAAACAAAACTGGCCCCAAAACTGAGCCCTGAGGGACACCACTGGTGACCGGCCGCCAAGAGGATTTCACCCCATTAATCACAACTCTCTGGGCACGGCCATCCAGCCAGTTTTTAACCCAGTGAAGAGTACACTTGTCTATGCCATGATTCGCCAGCTTCTCCAGGGGAGTGCTGTGGGGGACGGTGTCAAAGGCCTTACCAAAGTCCAGATAGACAATGCAAAGCTTTTGATAACCTCAGAAATATGTTAACAAAAAGTAGCTGTGTTTTATCAACAAATGACTAGTATAATTACATCTTTTATGTAATGCAACTTGTTCTGTAGTCTTTAAATACGAATCTCAGAAGCATTAGCAAGTTCTCAGCTTTGATACTATGCACTCTCTTTTTGCAAACAATTTTTTGTGTATGTACATGTGAGTTTTCTTTGAATATAAGGTAGGAAGCAGAGTGTCAGCTCAAATTGCCTGGATTGTTGAACCTTATGCCCTGCACTCTGCATTGGCAAAGGCTGATAATGCAGAAAAAGTTTGGATGGTGACCTGACTTTGATTCTGTCCCAATATTTCATCAAGCAGAAGAAAAATGGAAGTGAGGTGTCTTTCTCACTCGAACACAGAGCCTCATTTTTCACATACTGCAGACCTGCAAATAATATTCATAACTATAAAGTTATCCATTCCTTTCAAAATCCATCTGAATGGTATACATATGTCTTCTTGTCTATAGACATTAAGAATTTGCTAAAGATGTGTGAAGGGGCTTGGGCCTGAGCCAGGGTTGAACTCCCAAGTAGAACCTTTACTGTAATATTAAAGCTATTCTTCATCATTAAACACTTTGCATACCTTACTTCATTTATGAAGATTTCAATTTACAGGATGTAGGCTATATGCTATATGAAATATTTTAACAGTTTAGTTAGTTTGGAAGCTTTCTTTTTTTAATTCTGTTCTCTCACCTCTAAAATCAGCCTGTTTTAATGGTATTTCTAGTGTCTCTAATCATGTCTCTAATGTGTTTTCCATTTTCCTGTCTCATTTCCTTATCCTGAAAACAATTAAACTAGGAAATCAGCAGAAAGTATCAGAAAAAATATTTAGTTTAGTGAAATAGTTGTCGGGCAGTCTAGCTAATAATTAGTTTCTTAAAAGACAAATTATTTAATTTAGAACCTTTCATTTATTTTGCAGTTGATACGTTATGTAGCTTTAACATTTGTTTGCCCAGAAACAGATCTTTGCCATTTTGTCATAGAAAGTGGAATAATTTCATTCTGTTGTCTTCATGCTACATTTGCTGCTGCTTTTACATCATAAAACCTTCAGACTTACTCACCTGTTACCCAGTTCATCAGAAAAAGTAATTTATGCTGCTAAACTTACGATAAGTAGATGAATGATAAGAATACAGGCAGCCTTGTGCAGGCAAAGTTTGTTTCTCTGTATGGGAAAAAATGTATTATCTCATAGAACTGGTATCTCTGTATGGTGAAACTTATTTTTACCATTTTCTCCCATATCATCTAGGGCCATTTCTGCATTGAAAGATACAGGTAATGATGTTTCTAGTCTATCCTATCCAGACACTAGCTGCCATTACTGTTTCACTGCTGAGCATGAGGTAATAATCTGTGTTTAGAGGAAAATTTTGATCCTGATCTCATCACAGCAGTAAAACAACTCCTGGACCAAATTTGTCCCATGGCAGGCTGACTTGGAAGGTGAATGAGTGACTTCTACAACTGTACGTGTCTATAAAGGCATGCTTGTGATTTTATTTTTTTTTTTAAGTCCATCCTGCATTGAATTTGTATGCTCTCTCAGAAGAAACTGAGTGAATATAATACATCTTCAAAGAACAACTGAAATTGGACATGTGGATTGTTGCTATGTTTTGTATTGTGCTTTTTTCAGTGTATATTACAGCCTGTATTAGGATGTTCGTTCTCCTTGATGATTAGAGCAGAGGAATACGTAAGTGTAGTGTCCTAGCAATGCCCTAGGTTTCACTGATGACATTGGGTTACATAGCATGGAATTCTTCAGCTAAAAATTATACCAGTTAACACGCTGATAGATTTGTTTTTCTTGGATCCCAAAAGACTTCTGTTAGGAGGCAGTGGTAGGTAGGCTGCCTGGAAGCAGTGGAAGACTGCCTGCTGCTGACATTTTGGCAAGCCAGTTCCCATCACTGAGGAGGTTTTGCGAATTGCGTAAAACAGTTAGCTTAGAGCGAACAGACCAGAACTTCTTATCTTATTCCAAGTGTTATACCATGAAAAGGGAGAACTTACTTTTCAATAGCCATCTTAATCACAGAACACTCTAAATTATAAATCCATAGCTACATGAGTAAAAGTGAGCAAAACACGCTAACATACTCAGTAGCTGCTGTTATTTATTGCATCATAAGATCTTTCATAAATGTGAAACAGGCATAACTCTCTGGCTATGAATTTACTTTATGTTTCAGATGAGCACTCCAGAAAATGCAAAGATAAGTTATTGGCATAATAACCTGAACTTTAGAAATGCTTCAACATTTTTAATTTAAATACAATAATTTAGGTCATCATAAAGTCTCTACTGCAGCTTTATTTTTATTCTTAATTCATATCTGGTAGAGATATTGAATGTGAAGTCCAAATTCAAATGTAGAGCTACATATAATCTTTCTTGGGAGATGGTGTCAATTATTACAAATTAGTAGTTTCAGGATAAATCAAAGTATGAACAAACCTGGCAAAACAAGAAGTCGTCCGACTTCATCATATATGTTACTGGAGTGATAAACATTTTGTTTTCTTTTACTTTTATCATATTCTATTACTTCTTTTGTACAGATAAGTCTTATTTTGAAATAGGTCTCAGACTGCTGCTTGCTTCTAGCATAATTCTGTCAGTGTAAGAGATGTAGGATACCATTTTTCTTCCTGCTGGATTTGTTTTTCTCCTGAAATATAAACAGTTTGGTTACCAGAAAACAGTGTGAATATTGTGACATTCAAAGAACACAATAGATCTTAGTAAGAGCTTCAAATAGTTGTATATGCTGATGGGCTTGAGAGTGATTATTTTGCTGTCACAGAAGATTTTATTAGGATCGTGTTTTGACCATTTTTAGCCATTTCCTTTATCTCTCATTGAGTAGTTGTGAGGTTTTATGAGAGTTTGGTGAAGAACTTACCTGCTATGTATCCCATTTTACCTGCTATGTATCCCATTTAGGGTTTAAGATCACATTTTGCCAAGCACTGTGCTAGCGTTTACCAAAAAGAGCATTCCTGCTGAAGGGCCGACAAGCTGACTTTAAAACAAAAGGTGAGAGATGGTTTCTATAAACAGATGGTGATTATGAATAGCGGGAAACTAGTGATGATAACACACCAACTCAATTCTGAAAACTAAATATTTTCATCTTGTGTTAAGACTTCTCAAAATATTTATCTTGGCTATTTTATATATTTATGTAATAATTTGGGGGAAAAGGTTCCTTCTATTGTTGGAAAACCCACAGAAAGCTCCCTAATGGAAAGGATTGACTGAGGTTTTCCATCAGAATCTCTTCTCTGTCCTTCAGTTCAGAAAAAGGCAGGTCTCAACCCTCCAGAAAAATTAAGTGCTTAGCAAACCTGTATGTTTCTTGAAGTCTTTTCTGTGTCCAGTAGTGCTTTTGGGGTATCTGGGGACAGACTCTTGGCACTGCGCTCATGACAGATCTTTTGTCAACAAACAGATGTACCCATTTTATTGCTATTTGGTGAGCAAAAGAGCTCACTGATGCATTTAGGGAGTTGTTCAGACTTACTGTTGATCTTTCTCATTAGTCAGAAAAGAAAGTATGCGCTACATTTTCTGTTACAGGTCCAGGAAAAAGTATATATTCCATTTGCTCTCCAGCTGAACTTCTACCAGCTCTTAGTAAGATGTAGTGAATGTTTCATTGCTACTGTTAAACTTTTGTAACTAATATTTAAAGTCAGACGTGTTGTTTTGCTAATTTCCTAAGCGTTCTATAACATAGAGTGATTATTTTCTACGATAAATTTTTATTATTGCCAAGTTTAAGGACCAAGCAGGAAGTATCAGACTTCACTGCTTAGGATTTAGGTATTTTAAAAAGCCTTCAAAATAAATTCAGCAGAAGTTAACAGTCAAGTATATGCTTTTGAACAATTTATGGGGCTTTACTTCTGATAAGTTTAACAAAGTCATTTTCTGGTATTTCAAGTCAACAGATAAAACATGTATTGCTAAGGCTCCAACTTATATCATAAATATGAATGCATGTCTGTCTTCAGGCACATGTTTTGTAGCATGTAATTGTGGGAATTTTTGAATTTGTCATGTGCTTTTATACATTTTGCTATCTCTGACTGTCTCACAGTTTTACTTCCCTTTTTAATCCTGTGAAATGAACAAAAAGTAAAAATTAAAATTCAAAGTAGTTTCTGGAACAAAATTACTCTCTTTAAAAGTACACTGATTGCAAAAAATACGAAGACGACTAACCCTATGAATTTTGTAGGAGACTCAACTAACTTCTGGGGTTTGTTTTTCAGTTTGTCTGGGTTATTTTTTTTTCAAAATCTATTCTTCTATCTATACTGCTTCCAAGATCCTTATTTTTTTGGAATTCACAGTGAGTCCACTGTGAGTCTTGCATCAGTGAACTCCATGACATTGAACTGAACTCACTGACATTAGTGAACAGTAAAAACCGAATGCGTTAAGAAACTTGAGGCTCTGTAGAAACATCTATGTAAGCAGCAACAGATGACTATTCTTTGTTACAAAGAAATATAAATGCATGTTGTGAGATTTAAAGTTAAGTGAGCTCTTGCAATTGGTATTCTATGATAAAGCCCTGTGTGTTAGGATTTTTGTCATCTTAACTAAGTGTTTATAAATACGATCATAGTTATTTTTAGGAGATGAAGCCCAGATTTTGCTTTTTGGAGCTAGGTCTCCATTTGCAGCATCAAAGGCAGATTTTGTAAGTTGTAAGGATTTAATGAGAGGGGGGAGTGGATCATTACAGTACTTTCATTAATTTTGCAGAGATGTTGAAACTTAATTATCTAACATATTGCAAATGCTGTTATGTAAAACCACTTACTGCTTATAGGACCATCAACAGCTTTTTCTTTCTCCACATTTATTTAGTTTTACAAAAGATTTCTGGTTTTTCTAAGATGCTCATCATGTCTTTCTTTCCACTTCTCAGCTGGGAATCTCTTGTGATGTGGAACGTATGTTTGGAAGCTTGTTAAAAATCCTTTTGGCAGTTTTTACTGCCTTCTTCTTGAGTCTGTTTAGATGGGGAAACTTTCCAGTATTTTTATCCTAGTTTACTGTTCTCTTATCCAGATTAGTCTGCTGAAATGTAACCTAGTGTTCCCTGGAAGTTCTCTACTGTTTCAAATCTTTTTGGCTTGCCGATTCATTAGCCGTATTTTGGCCATTTAAAAAATGCTATTGGATCCTTCAGACTAACTCCTTAAAGATGTTTTTGGTTTTTGTGACTGAAACTCTTCAATTCCTGGTATTTGAGAGGTAAAATATGCTTCTGAAAGTTTCTACATACTTGTAGGGTGGTTGAATTCCTTTGTATCTTGACTGTCAGGTTTGGCAAATGCATCTGTGAAACTTCTTCCATATTGTTATTGTTATGAACAGTGGTCCCAAGAGACTACAGTGCCTTTTAATAGAGCCGCTACATGCACGTTACATATGCTTATGGGTATTACAAAAGACTAGAAGCTCTTCCTATTAGTTTAATCTTTAGATATTTCAGTGCAGATACTACAAATTCTGCTAAATAATAGAATAGTCTAGAGTTCTATTTCGCTTTTGTTTGTGTATTTAATCTAAAAAATGCCTTTTAACATCCTGTTCCTAACAGAAACAGATATTGTCTTGAGAGACTAGTCTCAGCATATTTGAATATAAAACTAAACTAGAAATTATTGGAAATATACCACAAACCCCTACTTTTTCCTGATATTTGCAATACGTTTAACAGGATAAGTTTTTTACAAATGTTTCAGGCCAATTTCGTGCTTCAATTATTGTACAATTTTTCCATAGCTGGTGGAGCTATGACTTTTTGCCTCAGTACGAATGAGCTCTCAAGGTTTGGATGCTTTTGCTGAAAAAAAATCAAACATTGTACAGTTCACTTATCTCTGATACATCATCTTTTTTTCTTTTACAGTTTTAACTCTGGAACATCTATTTAGTAACTCTCCCTTTGTTTTGTTCATTTTCAGCCACTGTTGTAAGTTCAGAAAATAGTTTTAAAAGAATAACATAATGTTAGCAGGGGATTCTGTAGTATCCAGGTTAATTTGAGAAAACTTGGACCATGATTGACTTTTGTGTGAAAGAAAAGAATAAACAAATTATTGGAGATGAGCTCTTAGAGGTCACCTCAATTAGAGCTGAGGTGATACTCGCTTTTCCATGATGTTATGCAGTAAGTTTGGTAGATTTTACTTCTAGATCAGATAAAAGCTCTTACGGCTTTTCATTGTCGGGCTGGTCTTACAAATCTGTGGCTGAGATGCTCTGCTGTAACCATCTACTGACCTACCTTGAAAACCATCTTTAATCTGTTTATTCCTAGAGGCAGGTAGAAGCCGATCTAAGACTTCTTAGGTGAGGCAAATTTGAAAGTTGGACTGAGTACACAGAATTATACAAAGAGCTGAAGTGGTTCTTTGTAAACTTGTGTGCAACCAAAGATCCTTGAATGGTAATTATTGCCACTTTTCCTGTCACAGAAATGGTGTGGCTAAAGAAATTATTTAACATTGATAAGCATTTAGCAGGAATTCCAGTTCTTCTTCCAGCCACTGATATCTGACTCCGATACAGTGAATGGTGGAAGCTAGTCATAACCAAGTTCTAAACTGTCTACTTTTGTGTTGTATTACAGTGCTTACGATTAATCTTCTCCCATTTAGTAGTTCTTCTGTTTTCCTGTTTTTCAGTTTTTCCTGCTAATATGATTTCTGTAAGTGAGTCATTTGGTGACTGTTGGGCAAAACATTTGCTGAAAGATTTTGCTGTTGTTAATGGTGCTATGCCAAATACTTGTACAAAAAGTCCTACTCATAGTGTGAGCCCCCTCCCTGATTTTCAGCATACTTTTACTAGACCCGCATTCAAATAAAACTAAATTTCACCTTTTACTGTCTTTTCTAGTTTCCTAATCATCAGTCTAATTTTCCATCATTTTCTGTTATCAGTATTCTCACTCTTTTACTTTATTGTGTCTTGAGTGTAATAATCTCAAGCCTTTTCCATCTGGTTGTCTCCTGGCCCTTGAACTGCTGCTGCCTCTTCCTGTTGCTGAACTTGTTTACTGTTACTATCTTAGGGGTTTTTTACTGTTTATTGTAATTATGTAATTCCTTCAAATAATGATCATCTCAAAATATATTCTGAAGTTCAGCTCTAGGCAAAACTAATATAGAAAAGTAATCTGAAAATCTGATGCTGTTAATATTGGATACCATGTTTGAAACCTTATTTAGTTTATTTTGTAATGCCTATCACAATGTAACTACTGCTTTCTGATGCCATTTTACACTTTCTATTATGTAAAGGTAAAAGCCTTTTTTAAACATCGGTTTTTCATGCTGGAACTAATAATAAACCTCCCCAAAAATCTGAACAGAGAGATTAACTTCTTTAATACTAATAATTTTTATTTGCACACTATTTTAGGAAAACACTGTCTCTCTTATGCCTTTTCCTCAACAGAAATCAAACCAGTTTCTCCCTATTTTTGTCTCAATATGGAGAATGCAAAGAGAGAGAGTCTGGTTTATCACATCAGTAGTTCAAGATTATTAAATCTTTGGCTTTAAAAATTTTCACTGTAGAAGTGAGACTGATATCTTGGCATCCTTTAGCGTATGTATGTATCTGATTTATGCTCTGCTTAAAGTAAAGGCAGACTCATGCAGGATTTTTAATGAAGAGCTGTAGCATTTCAACTCTAATGTTATCTTCTCTTGCGTTGGTTTATACTTTCTAACAGTATGTTTACCTCACATTTTCAGGCTTTTTTTTTTTTCCTTTTGCAATTATGATAATCCAGTGATCATTTAAAACAGAAAATACTTGCAAGCTATATCATATGAAATGCATATAAAACTAGACGCATCTAAAATTTCAATGAAGGAGATATAAAAATAAAGTTCGAAGTGGTAACTTTAATTCTCTCTCAAAATCACTGCCTTTAAAACAATGAAGTCGATGTGCAACTAACTTTTTATAATACAGAGGAGATTATCCAGGATGTTTCCAAGTGATAAAGTGATAAAAATCTTTTCTTGAAAAGAAAAGACACTTTGAAAGTGTCTGTGTATCTGTTTTTGCCAAGGATAAAGTAAATGTATTTTCCAGTCCTTGTTTACAATGTATTTCCTTCCAGAGGACAGGCAGTAAGAGAACATACCCTAAGATGTTATTTGTGGCTTTGTGTTAATACTGATTGATAAGTTTTCTCATGTATTCTCCAAATTTTATGTCTATTTTCAGGAGATCTCATTGGAGCCCTTTATATTTAAATTGCTCTAACAGCTTGTGTAACTTTTTTATACTTTCTTTTCCTTTTCTTAGGAATTTCTAAACCTTCTTTCATAGTAAACACAGCACAGAGAAAGCTGTGCTGTGCTAGGGAATTGTACTGGGGTTTTTTCATATGAAGTCCTTGTCACTTCTGACTGCTAAACTGCTGAAATAGTTCATTTTTTCTGAGGCTTATATTTCTGAAATAAATTTTAAAAAGAAATCATAGCGGTACATTGAAATAGTCATGGATGTTGTAAGGACACGTTCCTGTGCCACTGCCAAAAGAGACAGCACCCCCTCCTGAGCAGAGAAGTCTTGGAAAGAGCTGCATCAGTTCCAAGGCCAGATACTTCACAGGAAGGTATAAAACCCCAGCATAGACTGGTGTATGATAACTTGTGATTCAGTTTGCTCTCTTGTTGATATCTATTACTTAGTGTTTAGCTGAAGTGCTAAAGCACAAGATTTAATATTTCTTCCAGTTTTTAATCGTTATGATAATTCTATATTATGTATGTGGCCAATCCCCTTCTGGTTTCTGAAGGGCCATGTACATATTTAAAATGATAAGTACTTTGACATTTATAGCTAAATTTTTACATGCTCGTTTTCTGGGCACAACAACTGCGGCCCCATCAAGGCCTGATGACCAAAACATCCACGTGGCTTAAGGAGGACAGCATAAGGTATCTTATCTCCCACTCTTGTGGGGAGTCTTGAGTTTGGGGGCATAGCCTATAAAGCTAAGGAAGAGGGTAAGTGCTTAGAAAGTGAATAGGTCCAAGGCAGTCACAAGACTCATTGTGTCATTGCATGACCAAGCAGAATTTATTGTCAGGGCTTCTGTAAACCACCAATGCTGTTTTAGTCTCTGAGGAAGTGTGTATAAGGATGTTGTTATTTGCCTATGATGTCAGTTGGATGATATCACATATTGAACATTCATTTAAAGTTTTGATACTTTGTGGATTAGAACTTTCATGCATCTGTCCTTACTGTTTGAAGAGGCAAGGTTGAGTCAAAAGGATCTCTTTCCCGTGCCTAATTTCCCTCATGAATCATTGAAGGTTGCTCTCATGTGTTGTTCCTAGGTATGTCTTTCAGTGAATTTAAGGTTAAATAAAGCTGGATATAAAAAACTTAAGGTCTTTTTCAGAGTGAAATAGCCCTAGTATCAGTTTCTCAACTTTATGAATACATACAGAATGGAGTTCAGTTAGGACTGTATATTGGAATATGTCCTGTTTGGTTTTGATTAAAAATTTTGGCATATTCTTCTTTGAGATAGGGATTTAAATGAGACTTAACGTAACCACTTCAATCCAGATAATTATTATGCAGCATTATGGAAACAATGGGAAGAACTCCTCAGAGCTTAGAGTACCACTCTTGAAGAGAAAGTTTTCCTGTAGTTTGTAATACAACTTTGTAGGTTTTAAGACTCCAAGATCATTTGAGTATGTACTATAAATAAGCATGTTTTAATCTATGACTGACAAGCAATGAATGACTAGGGCTTTTTTCAAATAAAGAATTTTGCTACACTGTTCCATGCGTTTGTTGCCCTAGGTTAGATTCCTACAGTGCTGTGTAGAGCTACAGCTTTAAACTGTTTAGAAATTGAATTGGGTGCAAAAAGGCACTGCTTGTCTGTTAAATAGAAGTGGTCTCTACATATATGTGATGGGCACAGTTCTACAGTGTTGTGGTTTAACCCCAGCTGGTAGCTATGACCATGCAGCTGCTTGCTCAATCTCCCCCAGCGGGGTGGGGGAGAGAATCAGCAGAGTAAAAGCGAGGAAAAACTCATGGGTTGAGATAAAGACAGTTTAATAAGTAAAGCAAAAGCTGCGCACAAAAGAAAAGCAAACCAAAGAATTCATTCACTGCTTCCGATTGGCAGGCAGGTGTTCAGGCATCTCCAGGAAAGCAGAGCTCCATCATGCGTAACAGTTATTTGAGAAGACAAAATGCTGTAACTACGAACGTCTCCCCCTTCCTTCTTCTTCCCAGCTTTATGTGTTGAGCATGGCGTCACATGGTGTGGAATATCCCTTTGGTCAGTTGGGGTCAGCTGTCCTGGCTGTGTCTCCTCCCAACTTATTGTGCCCTTCCAGTCTGCTTGCTGGTGGGACAGTATGAGGAGCAGAAAAGGCCTTGACTGCTTAGCAACAACCAAAACTATCAGTGTTTTACCAACACTATTTTCATACCAAATCCAAATCATAGCAGAATATCGGCTGCTAGTAAGAAAGTCAACTCTATCCCAGCTGAAACCATGACATACAGTATTCCTTCTTTGCAGGTATTTCTGAAATTAAGCTCTTGGCCTAGAAACGTCCATCATTTGGGACTTGCCTCCTTAAGTAACAACGGCTATAAGTTGCATCTATTACAAAAGGGAAGATCTGCAGTCAGCCCATTGTTTCAGAAGTGTCTTCTCTGTTGGCCTCCTCGTGAGGTGCCCCAGAACTTTCTAGTACTATCTTTCCACACTGTTCCAAGTCTGCTTTGTCCAGATTTTAGAAGGAAGGAATAGAAGGAATAGATTGAAGAGTGCCAACTATGAGAAGAGGTCTATGTTTCTATATTCCTATAAGTGAACTTGATAGCTGTAGGTTGAATTTATGTGTAGGTGAAAAAAGCTTGGGTAAATTGGGTCTTGTCTTGGTCTTTTGAGTAAATTAATGCTGGGTTTTAAATTTATGTGATAATATCTAAAGCAGTGGAGGGGGACTCAAAAAAAGGAAAAAGGGAAAAAGATGATAGGCCTTTTATTTTCTCTCTCACACTCTGTTTCTGGTCTTTCTTTTATTCAAATGTCAGGAATCTGTTTGATCCGTTTGGTGGAATACATTAAGAGACCATGTGCTGGTTACAAATAGCAAATGTGTTTCTGAATACTTTTTTTTGTCTGTCTTGTAAAAATAGTGTGGCTGACAGGAAACTGTAGTAGGAATAGACAGTGTCAGTAATTGATATTACAATAGTTTTGGTGCCTCACACTTGACTATCTAAACAGTGGGAGGAGAAAATTGGTGTGGAAGGTGTAAAAAGGGAAGGGCAGGGATGGATTGGAGTTATTTTTGATAAATAGGGTGGAAAGGGGAAGAGATATGTGTAGTTTAGGATATATTCCTGATGAAGTTGGTAATGAGATGAGGAATGAGAGAGACCACAGGTTGGAGGGAAGCAAGATCTGAATTACTAGGGAACAAAATGGAAACCCAAGAGAATTATTGACTGGAGAATGGCTAGGCAGAAAAGACAGCAATATGTGTTTTGAAATGACATGTACAAAAAAAAAAAAAAACAGTAGTTGGGAAGTGACTGCATGTCTCCCTTTATTTAGCTATTACCCAAAAAAAGAACTGAAGGCTAAAAGGCAGGGGCCTGCACTGGAGCTTCATTAAATTAGGGGGGATATAGAAAGAAGAGTTACAATTTTACACTGATGCATATTTAATTGTGCTCCCTTAGGCAAATTTTTTAGTCTTTAAGATAAACAGGTTGGCCTGGAGTCAAAGCAACCGGATTAATAGCAGGTTACTTTTTACTTTATAGATAGTTCTAATCCCTTTGTTTACAAAAATTATGCTGTTACAGTCAAAGACTTAATGACAAACTTTGTCATAATGGCGATTATGCAGGCCAAGGCCTGGTGAAACACCGGTTCAAAAGGTCCAACAAAATAAGGTTCAGTCATTGACAGCCTGTTCAGTTCATCTGATGAGTATCATGTATTTGATGCTTTTCTGTTACAGGAGCCTAAGTGTTTGTTATAGACGCTTTCTCATAAAATTTTCCTTTTTTATCTGCTACTGAGTGAGGCATAAATAGTGTCGATGTCAAATATAACAATGACTATAATACACCGTGTTCCAATCAATGGTCTCTTTGCAGACTTCTGATAATTTACTCTTTACAATACACTCACGTGCTAGGCAGTACGGAGAGAAGATAGGAAAAACAGTAAAATACCAAAAATGGAATAGTATCAAGTCATGGATGAAGTAGTCAGTGTATTTGTTGGTTGGAACCTGTTTGATGCTATTTTTCCTGACAAATGTAAAATTGAATTTATTATTACTGGACTGTAATACTTTGAGCAGTCAAATATATAACACTGGCATACAGTTCTGGGCTAAATTGAGTTTTTGTGTGGCTGAATGGAATGCCCATCTTGGTTAGATTGAAAAATGTCATAAGGCTTTTTTTACCCAAGTGTTTCTGCCAAGTGCGTACAGGAAGTGGCTTTGGCAGTTGTGTCCAAACAAGTAACTTCATTTCCTGGAATCTGCTTTTTTGCAAAATGTGGACTTTAGGAAAGAAAGTGCAAAGAGGGATGTTAAGGGGTAGAGGAAAGATCACCCCTAAAAGCCTCTGAAAATAAGTTTGCCCAAATTATCAAGCTCAGTTTTTTCTAGATATAGTCACGACAGCGTCATATAATTTATTTTTGCAATTTGATAGTTTCTTTATATAATAAAAATAATATTAAAAATCTGTTGAGCATAACTATACATAATTACTGAAAGTATTATCTTTCCTAGGGTCCATTTCGCAGTGGTCCATTTTGTCTGGAAAAAAAGAGACAGCGTTTAGTGTTTATTGTCAAGACAGCCATAAAGTAGTTGAGATACAAGAGAATGTGTTGTATGACCACACAGGTTATAGAGGCCTATCGGCAACCTGAGGTTTAGTAAAGCTTCTATTTACTGCCATTAAAAAAAAAAAAATTAAAAAATTGAGAAAGAATAGAAGTTGTCAGGCATGATTTTCAGTTAAAAAGGAGATGTGACTTGATGTAACATTAAACATATTCTGCTAAAAATTAATCTGGATGGTCAGGTGCTATTTTATATGCTATTGCAAAGTCATCTTTTTCTAGTCTAACTTGCTGGGCTTGATTCACACTTTATTTTTGTCCTTCTCTTTTTTGTCTGCTCTCTTAAGGTTACTGTCCTGAATGTTTCAATAACGGTGCCTGCAGCCTTCCTCAGAGTGCTGGATAGCTGCCTATAATACAAGCACAGCCTTCATCTTCCTATGCTCTAATCTTAGGGTCAAATCATAGATCTTTTTCAGATGCTTGAAAAGCAGTTTCCAAAGCTGGTTTGTATCAATATATATATTTTTTAAAAGGTTATTGCCAATGAGGGGCTATTTCAGAATTGCCAGTACGGAAAACATACATTGCAAAATGCAGTAGCAATGAATCATAATGTGAGTCTTTCCTATACATCAGATGGGAATCTTGAAAAAATTACCATTTTCTTATAAATAATTTTGCAAAATCCTGAAGTTTAAAGAGAAAAGTAAATACTTAGGACAGAAGATATCTTAGTGTCACAAAAAATGCTACAAAGTTCACAGATAATGGAGAAATCAGAATACACCTTTTAATAACAAATTTAGTTGGGTACTAATAGAATGACAATACATGAAACAACTTAATATAACTGTTGATTTTGGTAGAATTTTTGTCAAGTCATTAAAGGTTCTTTTAGTGGATCAAGAGACAAGAAAAATGCTTTGGAAGCAGTTCAGTGCAGTAATTAATGCACGAGTAAAGATGAGGAAACACTTTGTATACCTTTCCCAAAAGGCAAAGGCCGTGCTTGCTATGTCATAAGTGGCAGCTGCTGTAAATTTGCTTGGGGGTGGGATCTTTGCCTTTCCCTTTTTATTTTTGGTACTTCTTTCAATATTTTATTCTTCAAATAATCATCTGTTTTTTGTTTGTTTTGTAACGTTCACTTTTTCATTATGCAGAGAAAGTTCAGGCAGTTGTCTTGTTTACAGTTGTGACCACTGACTATTTGTGCCCAGTCTTGTTAGTCCTAAAGAAATGAAACTTCTTAGTAAGAATATTTCCTGAATAATGTGTGAGCTTCTGTTAACGTTTGCCTTTATGTTTCTGATTTTCACTGAATACTTTTGATAAAGTATATTGCCTGACTGAGGTTGATAGCTGGCTTATTTTTGTTGTTTGTCATGTTTTTACTTCATGTTCACTATTGTTTGCATGATTCTACTGTTGTGTGGATTTAAATTATAAATAAAACAATTCAGCTTTCCATTGCATTATAGAGGCAATACATTGCATTTAATAAGATCCCAGACTGAAATGCAGGGCATCTGTTTTTTATTTCAGTCTTTATTATTTACTAAGTTTGTGAACTTATGCAAGTGACCTCATCTCTCTGAACCAGTTTCCTCAACTGTAAAATAAATTAGAGTGGCTTATCTTTCATGATCACTTTGAGATTTCATGTTCAAAGGCCCTCTGTAAGTGCAAAATCTTGTTTTTCTAACATTGAGGAGCAGATGAAATGATTTGTGCAAGTAAGACAGTGAATTAGAAGCAGAAACCAATATAAACCTTGGAAGTCTTGACTCTTCATTTTCAGTCAGCATAACTGTTGTAACACGGTTCTTGAGATTACTTCTCTTTATTGATAGCTAATTTTTTTGTGAAGCATTGTTGAAAATCTAGTTTATGTTGGCTACTTAAAATTCCGTGCAAGCATGGGTGAACATTTCTCTTTATATTATGTTTTATATTTATTGCAAACTCTAAGAGTAAGCTGCGTACAAATATATTTCATGCAAAGCCATCTCTACTTGCTTAGTAAAAGAAAGCAGAATAAAGCACTCAGTACTCGGAGTGAGCTGGGAAAGTTCAGACCATTAAAATTATTGTATTTTTTATTATGAATCCTTTCTTCTGCAGTACCTCCCCACTTTGATCACCTCTATTTATGCCATTTATACCCAGCTTTAGCTCTGGGGAGAAATAATTCTAAGCATTTCAGAAATTTACTTTTATCTTTAATTGTACAGAGAGATAGTGACATCAATTTGAATAATGGCCAGTATTTGAACACAGAAGGAGAATGTCTCAGTTTTGTATCAGGAGCGTTAAAACAACTTTACGTAAGGGAATACTAGAAAAAAAAGTCAGAGTTCCAGGCAGACATCCTTTTGATTTTCAGCAGGTTTATTTAATTAACTAAAGCCTTAGAGCTTATGGCTCTAAGATAGAGCACATTTAATATTGAAGTAAGCTTGTATGACAAGGAATTTCCATAATATATTGTCCCATTTTGATCTTAAGGAAAACAAGCAGTTTAAAGCTATCAAATAATGTACTTGGCATTCAGGAAGAATTATGCTATTTTTCTAGTGATAGTCACTTATTTCAACAGATTTCCAAAGGGCAAAAACACTCTTAATTCTATGTCTTGACATAAGCAGATTTAGAGCTACAAAGGTTATTGGTGCAAAAATTATCTTTTCATCCTTTGCTGCACATTAATTATATAGTTCAGTTGGTTATAAATTTTGATTGAAAAGGAATTGAAAGAAGTAGCTTTTCACAGTGGGAATTCTGCCAATATGAAATGGAATTTTACTCAAATACTTTACATGACGTGATTTTTTTTTTAAGTGACGTTCCCTAACATAGCTACTGAGACCATTGAATTTTCACCAGAAAACCTCTGTCGTATTATGAGTCAGAGAGAATCAACAGGGGAGTGAGTAATCAGTTTTGCCATTAATATCACTGGGTCAAGAATGTCATCAGTTTTGATTAAACTGGGAGTTTTTCAAATCAAAGAAACAGAAGACAATAATTAAGATGCAGAAGAACCCAGATTACTTGACTTTTTTTTTCCTTCTCAATTTTAATACAATAGACATGTATTGGGCGTCGTAAGAATAATTCGTTTTCTCTTTTTATGTACTGTGGGTCACAATAACTAACGCTGACTAAATTAGTAGGAGTGAACTCTGTAGAGAACATTTTTAAGTGGTGTGAAATGTGTTGCATCTTATTGTGCAGTTGTAGATCATGTTTTGTAAAAGAAAAATAATTTGTATTTTGAATAATGAAGGTTAGAGTGTTGGTGGGTTTTCTTTACTCATTCATTGTCAGGAGGGAGAAAGATTTTGCATCTCCATGCTTATCTGTGTGTGCATGTACATATGTTATCTGTCTCTCTGATTTCTATGAATATGCTTGGAGGGAAAAAATGCCAGCGCATGCTTATTTACAGGATCAGGAATCTAGCTTCTAAATTAATTTACTTTATATCTTTAGTGTTGAGGATGGTAAAAAAATGTATAATCATGTAGCATAGATATCCATCTAATAGTACGTGATCCGTAACCGCTATAATCTTTCGTAGGCTCATGGAATTTAAAAGATAATATATATTTCTATAAATAGTCATCCTCCAAAAAGAGAAATGGTCAAGAAATTGCTAAAGATGCACTGATAGGTTTCTGGAAGACAAACATTCTGTGAATTATTACAAGCAAATAGATGTTGCCAAATCCTAGGCTTTATTTTACCACACTGCAGTATCAAATTGCTCTCTGACTTCTATTTCATGGGGAATTTTTGCTGCACATAAAGACAAGGAATTATTATTTTGCTGAATGTGGATATTTATTGTTATGGCAGCAGGACTTACTGTTAATGGGATAGACTACACCAGCCCATAACTACAGGGTAGAAGGCACTTCCTGCCTCTAGGGACAATTTAAGATAGAAACTTCATCAAAAAGTTGAATTAATTTTACCATGGTGAGGTTTCAGGGATTAAATTTGGAGTTAATAGTCTGTTAGTACATTTCTGTTTCAAAATTATATTTGTAAACCCTGATGTGATTATTTCTAATGTTTTCTCTGAGTACAGAAAATAATGTGAATAGCACAGATCTTTTGGTCAACTTCAAGCAGCAATTATGAGGTCTTAGCTGTCTCTGCTTATTCATTCTCCCTTTGGTAAGACAGAGAAATTCATTTTCTGCAGCAGACCTGCCCTCAAAGAAGGTATCTCAATCATTTCAGTGGCCCGATATCCATGGTGGGATTTCACCTGCACGGTATGGAAGAGTGGGAATTAATTGTCCGGTAATTTTACAGTACTCATAGATTTTTTACTCTAAGCTCAAAATATAGTTTCTTATCATTAAGTAGTAGTTCTTTGTTAAAATGTATCAAGATATATTTAACAAAAACCCTCACTCCAACTTTTTGAAGCAGCACTAGCGTAAGCACTGTTCATGGCCAGTGTCATGACACCTGAGGTTGTGAGGTGAAGAATTAGTTTTTAATTAATGTGTTCCTCTTTTGTTCCCCTTTATGTTCCTTCTTCGTTCTGGGAGCAATACTGTAGTTAGACATAAAAGGTGTTCCTCATTCATCATCCTGGAGTGGATGTGCTATGCCCCAAAAATTGATGTGCAAGGAGGAAAAGGTCCAGGTGAATCCCTGAGTTGAAGGGAAGAGACTTTGAGATCTTGCTGCAAAGGGCTAGGCATGTAGTAAAGAATAATCCATTTTTGGCTATGTGAAGCAGTGGGAAGCTCTCACATTCAGTCTTATTAATTTGAAACCTAGAGCTATCTATATATTTGAGTGGATATTTTCACAATAATATTGGAAATTAAAGATTGTATTTCAGGTGAAGTTTTTTGTTTGTTTGTTTTGTGTAATGCAAATTCTTTTAACTCTTTTTTTGTAATGATGCACTTCAAAATGCAGAGCAGTGAAGTTTGGGAAAATGACAGACAGAAATTACACCAATGCTGAATTGAAACTAAGTTTTGAGGCTCATGAAGTAATAGTACTAGTTGGGGAACTCAACATTCCTGGTTTAAATTACATCTTCAATTTAAAATTTAGAGGTTTAAGTATTGCTTCTAAATCAGATGGGTTGTTAGAATACCCTTGGTTGTTTTTTTCCAAATGTTTCTTAGTCTTCTGTGAGGACTGCCTGTGCCAAGTGCAATAAATAAGGATATTTGCTTGAATTCCAGAAATATTTCTGTAATATTAATGAAATTTCTCAAGCAGTTTTTATTTCCTTCAAGCAATCTAAACTAGAGACACTGCAAAAACATAATTGCTACCACATATTTCTTTTAGTCTTGAGATAAGCAATGAGGTTTTTGCTTGTATCATTTTGCATTTACACATACATAGGAAATCCCAAATTTATCACACAGAAGTTTTTAGAGGCCTTTGGCTGATACATAGGACTGGGTGGTGCAATACTGACTTTCATTGATGCTGATAATCCTTTAGCCCAAGTTCCTTCCATCCTCCTTCACTCAAAAGTGTGCAAACATTTAGGTGTTGGGTGTTCTTTTCATTGACTCAGTTTTTGAACTGCACTGAAGCATTTTGAGTATTCAATTTATTATATACCAACACCAAAAAAAGAGTAGATCCACATACTTAACCTTTTTCAGTTGTCCTGTGGCTTTACAATGACCATTTTTAATCTCTGTTGTAAAATTGCCAGGGCAAAAGTACTGTCATACCTAAAGTAACTAAAGGGGGGTATCAGTGAATACAATGAGATGATAGGAACTCTGTTGTCACATTAGGAACTTACAAGCAGGTAAGTAGGTATTCAGTAACAATAATTAATGTCTTATTAATTTATAACCAGAAAGAAAAATCACCTCACAAGGGCTTAGCTGTCATAGAGTTTGTTGTCAGTTATATTTTTGGTGATAAAAGCAGTATTTCTATTCAATATACATGATTGTTTCTCTGCATAGGTTGATGTATAGTAGAGTCTGATTGCATTTTTATTAAAATGCAACTTTTCAAAGTTGTCTGTAAACTATTATGTAAAGAAAGCCATAGGTCTATCTTAGAATTTCTTGAGCCTGAGCTGTACTGGAAGAATTGCAAAAGCAGCCTACAGCTGGAGTTTTGTCTCTACCATGCAGTCCTCCTTACATCTAACACATGGCTCCTTCTCACCAGCCTTTCGTGAAGTTATTATAGACGCATCTCCTCTTCCACCTGAGGTTATTGTCCCTGATTGTTCATAATTGCCAGACTTCCTGCTTCTGTCCTATCCAACTATCTGGACTTTACTAGATTAGCAAAGACTTGCTACTTAAAAAAAATTGGTAAATTTTGACTGCAAGCAGATAGGGAGTACTGACATGAATAATTCTGCTAGCCAGTGTGGCAGAGGAGTGGAGATGAATGGCTGGAAAGTTTTATCAGAACCTTTTCTTCTGTGAAACCACAAAAGCAAAATTCTTCAGCAAGAACAAAATGAAAGTGTGTTATTTGTCCATGCTTGGAGTTCCCATGCAGCAAGGATATTTTTATGCATTAAAAAATTTATGATGACTAATACAGGGGTTTGGGGTTTTTTGTTTTTGGAGGTTTTTTGGTGGTACAGACCTCCAAAAGGATCATTCTGCAGGAAGGAATACATGATTTTGTGGATTACAGTAGGCAAAATGAGATGAAATCAAATAGCACTAACTGCAGAGTCGTGAATTTAGGATCCAAAGAGCTGTTGCTTATTAGGTCAATTAATAAGTCATGGGTAAGATCTCATTTAGAATGTTGTGTTTACATCTAAGCACCTTGGATTAAATAAACAAGTCAAACTGAGTCAATTGCTGAAAAGAGCCTTTTTAAGAAAATGAAAGTATTGTTTTAGAACCAGAAGTTAAACCTTTACCTTTATTAATGAAAGTTGCAGGGAAATGTAAATATGAATTATGAAACCATTTGGAGGAACTATCAAGCAGAGAGAAATTACATGTGGTAAATGATAGTATTGATTACAAAATATCAAATTAATGTGAAGTGGTAATGAATACTATGAGACAATAAATTAGAAGGCTTGTATCTATCACAGGTGGGAAATTCAGAAGCAGCTTTCTAAGCGGGATAATGGAAGTGAGAAATTAAAATTTGTTGTGTTATAAAGTTCTAAAAAGAATTGTAAGGTAGGAAAGAAATGATCTTGAAGTTAGAAAGTAGCCTGTAGGTATGAAAATTTTAGAGCTCAACTTGCTGTTGTCTCTGAAAGGATGTTGAAGACTTGATTACTGTTTCTTGATCATCGTTGTTACGTTGATCTTATCCTGTTTGATTTGTTGGAATGCTTGGCAGAGTGACACTTTCCCTTGGTGAAGACGGGCTGACTACTTCTGATGATTTTCTTGTCCTTCACATGCCTGGAAATGGCTTCCAGGCTTAGTTGCTCCATCACCTTCCCAGAGATCAAGGTGACACTGGCCTGTAGTTCCCTGGGTCCTCCTTGCCCTTCTTAAAGATAGCAGTGCTGTTTACTTTAGTCTTTGGATGCTTCTCCAAGTCACCTTGATCGATCAAAGATTATCAAGAATGGCTTCATAATAACATCATCCAGTTCCCTCAGCACTCGTGGGTGCTTCCCATCAGGGCCCGTAGACTCACGTAAATACCATTTACTTAAGTATTCCCTGACCTCATCCTCTTCCATGAAGGGTAAGTCTTCCTTAATACAGACTTCCCCCCTGGTTTCTGGGACCTGGGATAACTGAAGGCTGGTCTTCCTAGTGAAGTCTGAGGCAAAGAAGGGATTCAGTACCGCAGCCTTTCCATGTCCTCTGTAACCAGGTCCCCCACCTCATTCAGCAGGGGACCTGCATTTTCCCTAGCCTTTGTTTTGTCACCTCTGTACTTATAGAAGCCCTTCTTGTTGTCTTTAAGCCATTTTTTCCATGTTGCACTTCACGTAACCCGCTACAAGAATGCAACAGTTAAACATAAGATCAGTACGTATATTTTTCATATACAGCTCACATAAAATCAACATGAATCTCCAGTGCCACTGGAAACAACGAATGGCTTCAGTCTTGGCAGGCAAAAGAATTTTAATAAAAACAAAGGGAAGATACCTAAGATCTCCCTACCAAATTGAAATTACTGTGTGTGGAAATGATCTATTACTTTCTTTTAACAGTTTTCATCAGCATTGCAAAAGGTCTTGATATAGGTGCATTTTGGTATCCTAAAAATTTGATCAGCTGTTTATATATTTTTTTGTCACAAAACTGTTACTACTTAAAATCTGTAGACTGTTACGAGTTAAAATCTTTTACATTTTGATTAATTTATCAGTGTTTCCATAGAGCCAGGATTTCTCCTGTTGCAAGCAACAATTGCTAATGGCTGTAACACAAAGCCATGTGAACTTAAGTAAACTTTCTATGGTATATTAAGAATGTTCAAGTTAAAATTTCTCTTTCTGCTGAAGAAATCTATTTCTCAAGGTTTTATTCTTAGAATATTAAAAGTAAATAGTATTAATGTGTTGCATAATTTTGTTCTTAAAAATGTAATGTGCGTGCTATTTGTCGTTATCATCACCACAATGGATTTGAATCCTAAGCTATTTGTTCTTTATCTTATTTTTAGTGAGTAGTAGTATTTTGGTAAAACTAACCTAAAGCTATAAATGCATTTTTAATAAAACATTTTGATGGATGCCTCTATTAAAAATGCAAATTATAACTTTATTTAAACCTCCTTAGCCTTCTAGACTATGTTAATGCTGATTCAGAAGGCAAGTACACTTATACGTTTGTTTGGGAAAAGCAGTATAAAAAAAGGATTTATATAGCATTCAGAATCTTTTTTTTTTTTTTAACGGTGTACAAAGATTTAGTGTTTCCTTTACAATTGAATCCTTCAAGATAGATTTTTTTTTTTATTCTAAATAAAATAGATACAGTCAAAAGAGGTTGAAAAAGAGGGAGAAAGCCTTTAACAGCTGAGTCCAAAATAATGTCCGAAATAATGAGCTGAAGTTTTAGCTAAAGGTAGCTAAAAGTTTTGGAAGAACAATTTGATAAAGTTTTGAAATGCTGAAGTGAAAATTTAGGAAAGAAGTTGGACAATTTGTTTTTATGTATAAGTCCAGGTCCCATTATTATCTCCTTCTTTTCTACTTTGTCTCCTATTTCAAAATCATTACAGATAAAAATGAAAAAAAATATATTACAGGTACCGGTAATAACCACGCTCTTTCTGCATGCACTACCAACTACTTATGCTTACCAAAGTGCACCCTTTGTGTATTGCAAGAGGCACAATGTGCTTAATTCCTTAGAGAATTCAACAACTTACGGTCAGGGTAAGTGTTTAAGAGCATGCAGGCACTCGAACAAAGTTACACAAGTGTTCTCTAAACTTCTGCTGTTGTATGTGCACAGGATTTCCATTTCGATTATGCTAAACTTCTAGAGATTATCACATGCCTAGAAGTCCTCAGTTCTGAGAAGATTAGTTAAAACTCCTGAAGGCTCAATTTTGTGTTTATGTTTAGAGTACATTTAATATACATTGACTGCTTTGACCACTGTTATTTAAAACATCAGCAATGACATGAGAAAGAGGGGATGCTGTCTGTAACGTAGCAGTTACAGGACTTGTTCAGGGAGGGAGAAGATGCTTCTTCAGTAGCTGAGTGCTTGCAATTTAGTGTGGTCATTGCTGAGGAATAACATGCCTAATTACATTTTAAAGTCTAAACATCAGTACACAACCGGCTACCATGTTCATTCTCAGAGGGAAAATCCAATAAAGCTTCAATAGAGCAAGAATCAAAGTTCATTCTTTTACAAAGAAGTTTCATTCATTTCTTAATTGCTAATTTTCAGCTGCCAAAAGGAATAAGCAATGGGATTGGTAAAGCTCATTCATTTTGAATGTAAATAGATAGCAAATTTTAAAATTAGTTAGTCTAGGTTGTTGACTGGTGAGAAGAGATACCTTACAATGGAGTATATCTCATGATTTCTTCTCTCAGTTCTCTACCTCAACATAGCCCATTCTTCTGGTGCTGGAATTCCTCCTGAAAAAATAATAAAAAAAAAAGATCAATTTCTCGCAAAGCAGCTCCTGCACTCCTGTAGTTTACAGTCTGAAATATTAAGATAGCCCTAGGCTGGTACGAATTGATGGTGTGCCGGCTACAGACATTTTTTTCTTGTCTACCTAAAATGTAGTGCGTACAGACTTCTACTTCAGAAAACCTCAGTATCTTAATAAAGAATAAAGCTAAAATGTAATATGAAATTAAAAGTACAGTAAGTTTCCAAAATCAGATTGATGTTCATAACAAGTAATTTTTCTTCTGCTAAACTGCTCTGAAAATGAAATATGCCTCTTTTGTGGTTTATGGTGTTACTGGCAAGATTGGTGGTAGAGGCGATTCTCCAGGCACCAAAAATACATGCAGATCTCTACAGATGTCCCTAACAAAAAACTTCACTTGCATTTGATCCAAGCTGTCATGGCTCCATTGACATAGGCTGTCATTTGGTAGAGCTCTTAAAATATTCTTATCCCACCATTCGGAGTCATTTTCCTAAAATTGAGAAAGATATATGGAAAAGGGGAATCTAAATACCATATCACTCACTCAAAAAGGCATAGAGCATATAAATGAGGCAAATTTCATGGAGATTATTCTACCTTTTTTCAAATGTTTTGGTCTAGTTGAAAAAGGCTAACAAGTTTTTGAACATATAAGCCATTTTTTGGGTCTAAAACAGAGGTGGCAAATGCTGCTACTGCAACATGGCAAATACATGAAGGATGTCAAAACATACACTTTTAATTTGCTATTACTCAATCTTAACTGAAATCTTCATCTTAAGCACAGTAGTCTAAAGTTGATAAGTGACTCAAGCACCTAATGTATTGGCACTTTCTTGTATTTAGTAAAATTTTTACAACTGCATCAACTGTTGAAGTAAACAGAGTTAGACTCCTACAGAGAGAGGGAAATGCAGAGTCTGTTTTTAATATCCAGTGTTTAATGTAAACTGCACAATGCAGTATAACATATGTCCTCTTTTATGAGAAGTTGTCTGAAATGTGTGATTCCAACATAGGCAAAAGTGAATGTTATTTATTTAGGAGTGGCAGCACCGTTGGGTGGGTCTCCTAAAGTTCTTGTGGGTTTGACTTCATATTTTCCTTTGTATCCAGCCCCTGAGCTTCTGCCAAGCCTACCATGCTTCATTTCAGGCTCCCTCTTTGTACCTACTAATTAAGGACTTTCAATGTGTGTGTGTATTAT
This sequence comes from Larus michahellis, assembly GCF_964199755.1. NCBI lineage: Eukaryota > Metazoa > Chordata > Aves > Charadriiformes > Laridae > Larus > Larus michahellis. Next base: position 37,859,964 of record NC_133898.1, read on the forward strand.
ACAATTAAATATGACCTCACAGGCAGCTTTAAAGAAGTAAATGGTTGCAAATAGTAGCTGAAAATTATTTTTTTTTCTCTTTTGAGACATACAAGCTGTCATACATAAAATGTGTATTTCTGCAACAATATTGGTATCAGAATATGAGGAAAAACTTGCTTGTATCAATAGATACACTACTTCATTCCTCACTGCTAATATCTACAAACATTTTGTTCGTGTTGAGTAACCTCTAACTGCACCCTCTGCTCCCACTTTGAATTTGGTCACTCTGCTGCCCATTGGCTTTTCAAAGAAAATATAAAAGCATAACTAGGTAACATAAAAGTAGGCCCACTGTAAACCATTAATGCTAGTGCAGATATTCTACAGCATCTTGAAGCTATGACAGGTAATTTGAGGAATTACTAAAATCCGTAACTAAAAGAGACAGAATCAGACCAAAATGGTCCTGTTAACTGAGTCTAACACATCCTGAGAAAATATGTGCACTATCAGGTGAAGGTGATAACAGTATATTAAGTTGCTATTAGCAGTTTTCTTTTATCCTGTAATTCTTACTAGCATTGTGCTTTGCAACATTTGACAGGTAGACAAACTAATTTCCAGAAGAGGAAAATGAGGGAAAGAGAGTTCAATAGTTTCAATCTTCTCACATTGAGACCACTCTAAGGTTCAATCTGGTATCAGATTTACCACATGCCAATAAGGAGCTGGAAATTGCATTTTTGACTGTCACTAGGCATTAAAGTTCAAGGGGCTTTTGTTGCAAAAGTAGAGCTACTAAAAACATACAGCTGCGTTAATATGAAAAATATTTCTCTTACCTGTACTGTTACCTGAGATTTCTTAAAATAATGAAACTGAAGAAAGTCAACATGATTAAATTCAGCTATCACATCCAATTTGGAGTTTTTTTGTTGTTCTGTGGTCTTGGACAATATTAAAATATTAAAACATCTTCGTCTTGTTTTAAATTAAGTTTATAGTTCACTTAACTTTTGTTTTTGAAATACAGTTCAATATTTGCCTTACTACTCCTGCAGAGGAATATTAATTAACATAAAAACCTACTCCTAATGGGATTCTGATAAACGGTTGGGTTCACGGTTGGTTTTTTTGAAGCATTCCAGTTGAACTTTATAAAAATTGACTTTTACAAAGTTGGTATTGTATGTAACATTTCATTTTTGTTCTTTTATTTTAGTAATCTTAAAGCAATCCCAGTTCTAGTGATCACGTATCCTCTAACAGTATTCATTGCAGTAGAAATGGTACTTGTCTTTGATTTCTGTCCGACATACCCATGTACAAGTTTGTTCTTTACTCTTAGGCATTTGCAGTGTTTCATTTAGTGGTGATTTCTCTTCTGTTTAGAAATTATTTCAACATATATGGAGTATTTTTTCTTGTCAATCAATTAATTTTATGTGGATAAAATGATGCCTAGGTAAATGACTCGTGCACCAATTAGCTAAAGGTTAAAGGCACAGTAAAAATTTTCACTTGTGGAGTGCAATCTGACCTGCCTAGACCAATGTTCAGTACCACAATAAACATGCTCATAATCTCAAGAAACTGTTCATTTTACTCTCTTCCTCCCCTGTAAATAAACAAAGAAACGCCAGAGCCAGAGAAATTCAATTATGCCAATGTTTCAGTTAGTTCATTTAGTCTGAATATTCTTTTTTTCCTTTGAGGCTTTTAACTTTCCCAAAGCCTATGTTTTGCAGTTCAACAACGCAAGGGTACCGTGAGCAACCTTGTTTTTTGTCTTTCCCATTTTTGAATTGCAGTCTGATGGAAGTAACCATATGTAATGCACATGCTTTTCTTGAAAAATTTAGCTGAGCAGTGGAGAAATATTTGTTGTATATTGGTTTGGGATTTGTTTTCCTATTTTTAAGTATTTATTCTTTGTTGATTCATTATTCCCCAGCTCTGTTACATCTACTTTTTTCCCATTCTGAACAAATGGCTATGATATCTTGAGGGATCGTGGTAAAGATGCCTACATTATGCCTACATAATAGTCTACATTATGCCTACATGCAAGCACTTCTAACACCTTAGTTCTATTACAAAGACTTACCAAACAATTTGTCTTTAGTTTCATTTGGAAGTGTCCACAGTTCCCTTTTTATTTGATAATAAGTGGAAATACATAATAGCATGAACAGGTTGATAGTCTTCATAAGCATGAAGACTCACAGTTCATACTAGCTGCCACCCTGAAATTCTACAGACAGCCCTCACTTGAATGAGAGCTTTTCTTGAGCCAAGGGGACTTTTTGCTCCTATTGATTTCAATGGAAAAGTTGTCAGTTCTTGTCTGATAGAGCACGTACTTAGTAGGAATGCAAAGACAAAGTCTTCTACTGTGAAAATGTGGGTTCTGCAAAACAGATGTGTGGGCAGATATGTGGACAGATGCCTTTCTCATCAGAATACATGATCTGAACAGCAGTTCCCAAGTTTGTTTTTAACAGTCTTCATGTTCCTCCCTCAGACCAGCTCAACTTGCAACCTTAATTCTTCTCTCCTGGAGAGTTGTTTCCAGTTCTTTTTGCAGGTTAAACTGGAAGCCTCAAGCATGAGGGCTGCTGGGAACCCCCTCGGAGCTCTCATACCAGGACCAAAGTCTGGTTAGAAGGTGGGGTTTTGAGGAGACACTGAGATTCTGCTTTCTGACAGAGAAGATACCCATTTCATGCTATTATTTGACAGATTTTTCCAGACTTAACTGAAGAGCAAAGTAAATGTTTTCTGTGGGTTTCACGCATTAAACTTAATGAAGGTCTTCTCCCTCCAAGCAATAACCCCTTTTTCAACAGACAAACTAAAAAAAGAAGAAAGTGGACAGACTCAGCACTCCAGAAGTGCCATTTCCAGTTTGAGCATGCTTGAAATCTTTATGAAAAAACACTAAAGTTAAGTCCTTAAAAATTGTCCAGTATTTATAAACTGGGATCGCTAAAGCAAACTGCAATAGGATTTGTGGTTGTTGGATACATTTAAAAATCAGCATCCTCATTTAAATATATACAACCACAGTTGATCACTTGTGGTAACAAAATAAGGTCTAAGTTTATACACTTGCATGCTCTTACCTACTCAGATATAGTCCTTGAGTAATCCCAGTGGATACTATTTAACTTAAAAATAGCATTCAACCCTATAATTTCTCTGCTGGCCATTGAGCATCCAGTGCCACACTATACCCTACATGTTTCTTAAACTTATTTTCCTAATTAAAGTTTGTGAGGCACTAAACAGTTGTTGTACAGGATGGCTGTAAATAGCATTTGTACCTGTAACAGCATAGAATAAATGATCTCTAAATTAGTTAGTGATAGAATAGGGTGCATAATATGTGCCAGGGACTTTGCTGATATGCAGGCTTCTACCTGCTGTAGGCGTACAACTCAGTCTTGAAATCGTTTTGATGTTTTCACATCACCTCAAAAAGTAATCAGCCACATCCAAAAGTCTTATTACATTTTTGCTTAGTGTATTTTGAATTATTACTGTTTTCAAGAGTTTAGCCCCGTATCAGTACTACAGGAAGTCTTCTGTTTCGTGGTCATTTCAGATCTTGTTGCTCTAGTTCAGAGCTTGTGAGCCATCATTGTCTTTCTGCTTTCTGACATGCCCAAGTTCAGTGGGACAGCTGTAATATGCACATTTTATGAGAGGAGCCTATTGAACCAAAACTTTTTGTTTAATGTGAAAGTTGGTGGAGTGTACTGGGTAAGAGTACAGGCTGAAATCAAACTTTCAATGAGAACATTCTTAAACATTAAAATTCAGGATGTGGATCAAACTTGAATTTTTCCAAAGTTTTGGCTGTTTGAATTGGCTGTAAATAATGATGGGGTTGCTGTAAATTTCACATTGTGAAATCGGCATATTTGTGAGTGTTTCAGTATTAAAACCAACTTACAAAAACTAACAGGAAAGGTATAATTAAAATTAAGTTGATACAAAATCTATCACTTTTTAATGCAACTCTGTCAACTGGGGTTTCATGAATGTGATTGCAAGAAAATTTTATGCTTTTTCCGATGATCTGAATTATTTTTATGGTAATGATTATTCCAGTTCACATTGTAATGACTTGATGACATGTGTTTCCTGGTTCTCATCCTGTAGGATATGATGATTCTTCCTTAGATAAGAATTTTCAAATATTTATTTTGTGATACTATGCCACAGTATTAAAGGAGAGGAGAAGTTTTTTGGCCTGTAAGGGTAAAAAAAATTGTTTTCTACAAGTCTAACAGTTTTAGCTGAACTGTTCAGCTACCTTGCCAAAAAAGTGTTATCATCAATCGGTTCTTCTCTCAATTCTCCTTTGATTCATATCATGTAGTATTGCCATGCATAAGTTTCAGTTTATAGCTAGAGAAAAACAGAAATTCAATAGCATCTTGTTTTAAAAGAATATAGTTTATTTGTTTGAATTATTCCCAGGAGAAACCGCATGCCAATAATGTTAGTGCACCTTTGCACTTGGAGGCCATTTGAAAGGAGGTGAAGCTACTTTATGAAATTAGAGATTATTTAAGGAAACGTAGATAGCATGACTGAAGATACAACATCAACCATTGAGAAGAATCTTCATTACTGAGCAGAACCAAGACACAACCACTCCCTCGAGCTTGCAATGTTTCTTGCAGTCTTTTACTAGTATTAACGTTACTGTATTCCCTTATTATCATCCTAAATGTCTCTGTCACTACCCACAGGCTGCAACATCCTTCTGTAGCTATTTTACACTCATACTCTGCTGAGGTACAATCTTAATGGTCCGTTTTAAGCACCTTTCCTTAGATACCATTTTCAGAATGTTATTGCTTAGCCCTTCATATATTTCTGTATTTTCTTAAAATGGACTGTATAAAGCAAAAAATTTCCTCTTCCTAAGAGTTCTGGGGATCTATTTTTCTGTGCTTTGTTTGGCTGTACAAATCTGCTGCCTCCTAATGTAGTGCTGGAAAATGATTATCAGATTACATTTAGTTTTGGTTGATGCATTTCTGCCAGACAGAAGCAATAATCACTATAATAGTTTTGTTTTCCAAACTTACTTCTACTGTTTTTACTTACTATTCTTAAAGGCAGCACATTGCCAGAAGGGTTAAATAATTTACATTGCAGTGTTACATATGAGTAAGGGTGTTTCATTGTTTATTTTAGGCTCAGCATTAATTTTGTTCAGGCTGTCTGCACTTAACAGAAACTTTTTCTGCAACAAAAGCAATTCTAGAGGGTCAATTCAGGCTGCATATTAAAATTAGTGCTAGTGATGGGATGAATGTGCTATAAAATTCTGCTTGCAAAGCTGCCTGTTTTTCTTCAAGGCAAGCATGAAACATGAACGTTATATTCTCAGGTCATCATCACAGAAAAATATTTTTTGCTAAATCCTCTTGCTCCTTTGGATCACCCAGCAGTAAAGACTTCACTGTATCTTTCTTTGATTTTCTTATTCAAAAAGGGTGGAGCATTTCTGCATGCTTTGCCATTCAAACATTCCTGGTGGTTCTATTTTCAACTCAAAATTTTTAAACTAGTAACAGATGTGCTGATTCTTTTGACTGAAACAGATTTTTCTACTATATTTTGAAGAAAGTTTTTTAAACTTTTACTGATTATTGAACCCTGAGTGCTAGTTTTTCTTACCAGCCTTCACTGTAAACAGTAGCGTACACCACAGAAATCTCACTCAAGTCAGTGGGAATTATTCCTGTTATTACAAGTATGATGAGGGGCAGCAGAACATGTTTGGAGTAACTATAAAATACAGCTTATGGACCTAGACCCCAGTAAGGTGTAGCATCCCAGTATTGCCTATCCCAGCCTGTTTAGGTATGTTTTGTTAATGTATCATCCCCAGTTATACCAAAATTGCAAAGCAGGTAGCCTGGAAAACAATTGGCATACCTGCATACATATGTTATTGGTAATGCTGGTCCATTGGCACAAAGCGTATAGAAAACTATTGCGCAGTAGAACTCCCAGGAAACTTTATAGCTCTTGTGCACAATATATTTGGGGGTCTGGGTGTCTCTGAAGCAGGAAGGAAGGCCTGTAAGTAGGACAGAAGAAAGACAGTCTTATCCTTTCTCCTTGCTATTTTATTGACAAGGTCTACGAAGATGATTAGGGGACTGGAACACCTCTCTTATGTAGAAAGACTGAGGGATTTGGGTCTCTTCAGTCTGGAAAAAAGACAACTGAGGGGGGATCTTATCAACACTTAAAAATACTTAAAGGGTGGGTGTCAGGAGGATGGGGCCAGGCTCTTTTCAGTGGTGCCCGGCAACAGGACAAGAGGTAATGGGCACAAACTTGAGCATAGGAAGTTCCACCTAAACATGAGAAGGAACTTCTTTACTTTGTGGGTGGCAGAGCACTGGAACAGGCTGCCCAGAGAGGTGGTGGAGTCTCCGTCTCTGGAGACATTCAAAACCCACCTGGACGCATTCTGTGCAACCTGGTCTAGGTGACCCTGCTCTGGCAGGGGGGTTGGACTAGATGATCTCCAGAGGTCCCTTCCAACCCTACGATTCTGTGATTCTGTGATATATGTGCTTGTGATAACACAGATACTGGTGAAATCTTTCATTCTCCTTAAGCCTTTGAATTTTTTGTTAATGATAATACAGATGCATGATTTCTTACTTGGATCTGTAGATCATCTAACAATGAGAACTGATAAATAATACAAACTGTAATACTTTTCTGTAGTGACCTTTTTAACAGATTGGAAGGCCAAATAAGCCTTGACCTTCTGGCAAACGAAAGGAAACAAATACCATGTTGAAAATGTAAAAGGCAGGAGCAGACCATTTTTGTGGGTATAATACCTGTTTCACTTAAAAGGGGATGAAAAACATTCACTAAGGGGGATGAAACATGCATAATTAAAAGACACCTGAATTTTTTTCTTCCAAGAATACTGAAAATATTCAAGGTATGTTTAGGGGCCAATATGAAACAGGGATGAAAGAAATACAGAAGCAAATGTCAGTTTGCTGTTGTGAAAATACCTCTGTCTCACACTTAAGAATATTTCACATATTTTAAATTTTCAGCATTTAACTTTCGAACATTTTAAGTTGTCTTGGGGAATTATACAGCCCAAACATTCAGACTTCAGAAAAATGAATTGAAACGAAATTAAGTTGTAGATAAGAGAAATCTTTCGCAAAAATGCTCTCCCATTGGTGGAACACTGATCTTGGTCTTCTGAGTGCTTTAAGACCCCTAGACTGATTTGCTGTATTTGTCTAAATAGGAGTTAAATAGATGCAAAACATCTGTCTTTTGATGACTCTGAAGTAGTTACCTTTTTTTTTTTTTCTTGGGGCAGGAGGAAAGATGTCACTTGGATGTCAGGAAGCTTTTGAAGTTTTCAAGCAGGAGCATGCTGACAGTATAACTATTGAGGACAACAAACAGCTGCTAAAACAGAGGTGAGTGTCACAGCAAGATACAGCTGGAGGCAGACATCTAAGAGTTGATTTTGAGTCTGGGTAGGAATGTGTAATTTTACACCAGACAACCCAGGCTTCTGTCGACAACTTGGTACAGAAACTTTGCCATTTCTTACTGTGGACATTTTGTATTCAGAAGGCACTGAGTGGGTGACAGAATAAAAGTCTGCATAGAATATGAAAGTAGCATGAGGAATCTTAGTGCATCTTCCCTCTGGTTTTATTCACCGTATCTTCATAGCCATGTTGAAGCAATGTGGTAAATGGCATTCACGATCATGAATTATCTGGAGGAAGTAAGATTCATGTGACTGTATCAGTTACTGCAATTTCCATTGTCAAAAATACTTTACTGGCTTCGGCACTGAGTTGGACACTAAGCTAGGAGATGTTTAACATATGCTTTTGTCTGTTGTTCCTAACTTGTTTGCCAAGGGATTTTAGCTTCTCTGCCAGTTTTGCCCTCAAAACCAGAAATAATATTTTCCTCCTCCACATTTATTGTTAATGCTGGCAAAGCACTTTAAAATCTTCCGGTGAAGATGGTGAGAATGGCAAAACATTGAAAACATGAATTTTCATAAAGTCGATTTTAAACATCTCAGAAATTACACCATCGACACTTGTCCATGTTGATTGGATAATAGTACTGTTTCAGTGTCAGTTTTTCAAGCGTTAACCCTCCTTTGTACTGCAAGAGAAATACAAGGTTTTGAGACTGAAGATGCCAAAAGCAGGTCTCTCAATCTACCCTTGTAACTAACATTTACCCTAACAGGTTGCGTTGTTTGACTGTTTTCTTTTTCCTTTTTTTTTGTCCTAGGCTTTTGTCCAGGAGAAACCTCCTTCTCCAGGTTTCTCCTACTTTCTTCTTTTTTCTTAATAACACAATTTTCCCACTTAATAGGCAAGAAAGACATTGTTTTCCAGGTCACTGTCTTATTTACTTCAGTGAAATTGAGGCAAGAAATGATCTTCACACATCTATGAATTATGCAAGATCTTCCTATTTATCACTTTTCTGAACTGGTTAACTCTCTACTTGGGTCTATAATTTAGGCACAGGGACACAAATTGCCAAGGTATTAGATGTATGTAAGAATTTATCCATGTAAATTTTATGTTTAGTAATGCCTTTCTTTTGTTCAATATATCAGATCATGCCACGTCACTGCATAAATGATTACAGTGCAATCATTTCTGGCATTGCTGTCTATTGAGCAGAACACTTTATAGTCACAGCATGATAATGGGAGCAATACAATTCCAAGACATGCCCTGAATTTCCTCTAGTTCATCACAGTGCTTCCATGTTTTTTCTGTTTGTTGTTACTGTGAAGCAAACCATATTTCCTTCTGGTTTCAGAACATGTAATAGAGATGGGCAGAACCCACAAAGTTTGACACCAGATTTGCTTTCCCTAAAGAACAAAGAGAATCGGACTAATGCCGTGGATAACCCCTCTCTAATATGCATCAGCTGATTGCTGAAGTCAGGGCTAATGTGAATGTTGATACCCTGAAGCAAAACAGTTTTCCTCTGCCATTTGCAGTCATTTTTAGCAAAAATGTCCAGAGCTTCAAGTTTACTGAGTTCATTAAAATGGACTGACATCAAGTCCAGTCTGTAATTTGGAATGCAGCCTCTGAACTACCAGTTACAAAAAAGCTCTGTTACCCAGCCAGTGTTCAAATTGCACAGGAAGAAGTGTGTGGACACCACATGTTTAAAGGTCACCATAACTTCCCTTTGTATGTAGGCCTCTCATGTTAATAATTTTGTTTATAGTTGCATAACCACTTCTGTCATACCACAAACAGTGTTTGGTTCACAAATTACTTATTTTTAGCTGTCTTATTTTTTCCTTTGGGTATTTTGGATAGATTTTCTTGGTTTGCTAATTATATCATTTTGATATTAATTGAATGGTGAACTGTCAGTGAGCCTAGTTGGAAGTTTGACTGTGAAGGTTGCAACTGTTGCTTGGGTTGTGAACTTACTTATATAGAAATTAATATACATAGTCATAAATATACAATACACTTTTTTCCCCTGTAACTGCCTGTGTATAAATACTCAAATATAATCAGTTGATTAATTCAAAAACTGAAAAACACTTCTCTTGTTTAAATATATAAATATAAATATATATAATAATATAAATTTTTATACATATATAAAAGAAATACTCTTTTTAACATAAAACTTTTCACCTACTACTACAGAGCTCTTTACAGGGGCAGTAGCCCAGTACTATAACTCAGTACCCTCTCTGGATTTAAAAGGTGGGAAAAAATATAGTTAAGGATAATTTCTTTCTGAAGTTCATTTACTGGCTTACTGTTCAAGTGAAAGACAATAAATTCAAGCTATCAGATAAGGAGAGTTGCCTATGGGAAGTGGCTTTGTAAGATAGAAAAGGTGATTTTCTACAGCTTAGTTTGCAGTTAATACAAAGCAATTCTTTTTCATTTTTCATCTTACGTTAGTAACTGCTACCCTCCTTAAAAAAATCTGTGTTTATGCCCAGACGGAATCAGATTTCTGCAATTTGAACTTCCTTTACTTGACTTCCAGAGAACTTAATAATATCCTGTTTCTCAATGCAGCCATGTTCTCTTAGCATTGTTTCTCTGAGAAGGAGAAAAATGTATCTCGTTTTTTCATGAAATATACTACCAAGAAATCTTCCTAGCTGAGACACTCCAATGTAATATTGCATACTGCACAAAGCTTTTAAATCCCATTCCAGTCAATATTTCCAGTAGTAAAATTCTACTGAGCTTACAGATGTGATGTAAATCTAGTTTCCATTTTGTTGTTCTCCGTTAATTTTTTCCATTTTGTTGTTCTCCACTATTTTTTCCACTTTCTTCTTTCCTTGCTTTCTGTGTTTCAGCTGGCTAGCAGCTAATTTGTTTTTTCAGTACCTATGGATGAGTTTCATGGAAAGGATGAATTTTACTTAGGTCACTTGTTGTAATTTCTAATGATTAAAAATGAGTGAATGTTCATGTAATTCACTAAATGTCTCCATTCTCTCATTAGACAGCCTTCGGGTTTGTCTTTATTTACATTATGAGTTAGAGATTTGTTTTTCAAAATGTTTACTTTTTAATTACTGGCATTTGCTTTCAAAGAGTGAAAAATGCTTGTTCCACTAAAATTAGTGGCTAAATTCACTTTGGGGTTTCATCATGGAATATTTATCTTGTAGTTAATAGAAGCCATGATTTGGAGTATTCAGGCTTTCTATGGAGTGGTCTCCATGTAAGATACACATGAACTCTTTTCAGCTAACAATGTAATTGTTCAATCATCATCACTCTTTGTAGCAATATCAGCTTTATGCTAGATAATACCACATTTTTATTAGAGGACTCTCAGAAATAGCCTTTTCCCTTGCAATATTAGAGTCAAATCTTATGTCTTTATCTGCTTTATTTTGTTTGACTATGATTCATAGTCACAGATGGAATTTGTTGGGCTATCATAAACTAATGCCAAATTTCAGTTTATGTTATTGTGCCAGTTTATAAACTGTGGTCTTTGAGAAACAGATGCATGGCCCGTTCAACTGTTGGCAGTAACCTTTGAATAAGGGCTGAATAGATGGCTGGCTTCAACTTGTCCAGCTAAATGTCTCTGTGAACATGAATCGGTCAATAGTCAACTGGAGATTTGCCCCAGGAATTACTAAGTAATTGATGAACTTAATACTTGGCTCATGGTAGGTGAGGGGAAGAAAGAGAGAGGTACTTTGGGGTGTTTCCCTTGGATCTTTACATAATCTTCAAGGCCTGCTTGGGTCAGCACGCGTGGAAAAAAGCTTATATAAATGCCTCACGGATGCTTCAAAGGCTTCTGCCTTCTTTATGTAAGAAACAGTAGGTGCTGAGGAACCCACCAGCTTCAGCCATTTAGCCATGTTGAATTCAACCTTGAAAGTAAATGTTTGTAAGCAGATAAGAATGCGGGCACCTGAAATTCTAATTTGTTCCAGTTGTACAGGGAAATGGACTAATTGAGAAGGGGCAGTTTTCCAAACCCCACCTTCGCAGGGGAAAGTTGTGTTTCTTGACTCCATTTTTTGAGTTAGACAGAAATACAATTTGGATTTTCTCTGTTACTTTGGCTAGACCAAGACTCTTCCAGACCAGCTGAATGCTTGCTTAACAATTAAGTATTATAGTTCTGCCTCCACATTCAGCAACATTCAACTTGTACACATCCAAGTAACAATTCAGAATTTCATGTCAAGCCTAATGTCCTACAACAAATGTCACAATGCAACAAATCATCCTTCTACGTTTTAAACTATTACTATTTGGACTATTGCAATGGATATTTCCTTGAAAAAGCCTCAGTTGTCTCAGTGACTCTTCAGACTTTGCCATTATACATTGAATTGACTGTTAATATTTTTACAGCAGAATACAGATGGCTTTTGAAAGCCTGATATATATGCCATTTTTTCCTAAACAGTTTTATATAGTACTGAGTTAAATAAGTGTAAGAGAATAATTATGACAGCAACTGCTGTAAAGATCAGAAAACTGACAGAAAAAAAGCGCAAAAGGAGAAGGCACCAAGTTCTAGCAGACTGTAGGGAATGTAGAAAATATAACTGAATTTTTAAGGTTCTGTAGGCAGCTGGTTTTTAAGGATGTACTTAGATATGACACATTTCCTAAGGAGCAAGACATACAGTGAGCAGGGTGTTTAATAGCACTGAAGCGGGCATCACTGCAACACCATGTTGCAAGCTAAAAAAGAATTTTCTGATCATTAGACTATTTTACATATCATGTGAAGATTTGATTATTTGAATATAATGAGGAAGTGGTCAGTGAATTAATTTAGAAACATACATGGTGGGAATTTCACATTTTAAAAAAACCTCATTTCCATTTTTGATATGAAGTCAGGCTATTTGCATACTACAAAAAGAGAGTTTCCAAAGTCTGATTCATTGATTTGTTTCCATCCGTCTCAGCCTGCCTCTTGCTTGCTATTTGCATATCTTCATGTGGCTAGCTTTGGCTTGTATCAGTATTTGAGCAGTAGCTGAATAACATCTGAAAGTTTTCATATAAGGACTATCTGTAGAAGAAGAGAATAGTATCGTTTTGTCACACTTACTTATATTTCTGTTTGAGAGGTTTCTTAGTGACTGGGATGTATGTTTTCACACAACATAAACACTAATTCTCAGCAATATGCAAATTACTGACTGCAAATTGAAAATTCCTGGTGAGCAGAAGTTCTAAGGCTTTCAAACATTTTGTTTTGACTTTGCTTGGATTTTTTTCTTTTACTTTTTTATAACTGCATGTTAAAACATTGCAAGTAAGGTAGCATATTAAAATTAATATTGTAGTGTAATATGAATATTTAATAGAATACAATTGTTAGAATTGAAATAACGTCATTTTTAAAACTTAGTCAAATAAATTTGTTTTGTATGTCTAGCAAACCTATTTGTTGCATGGGTTTCTTTCAGAAATGGTTTCTTTTAGACCAGATGATCTTTTCTGATGGTAAATTGTTTCCAACTAGATCTACTTAGAAATCAAAAATTAATCTTCAGTAATTCTGTATTCTATTGTGAACAACTGGTTTAACTAGCTGTTCTTTAGAATAACTCTGTATCATTATGCTTGCATTGACAGGTTTGCTGAAGCAAAATGCCTTGGAGAACAATTAAATGAAGTGAGAAATAAAATAAGTGAGTACATTTTAGCTTCATTTTTAGCTGATGAAATCACAGTACTCAGAGGATGTAGGAAGGTGTTCTAGTTTCTAAAAGAAAAGAGTCAATGCATTAGTAAGATTTACAATAAGGTAAATTGTTACCTGATGACAGCAGTAATCATTTTGTGTACCAGCTTTGATTATTTCAAATACCATAATGTGATAAACAACTCCCTTCTTTACTTGACAGGATATCTGAAATTTATCAAAAGGAGAATATAAGGTATTAACATTGGATTTTCTGATTTTTATTTTGGGATAAAAGGATCCAAACCCATAATTTGAAATTGTGATATCTATGGATTAAGGAGTGTATTTATCTATAAATTTATGTAGCTTCTGATAAAAGAAGTTTTCATTGTTGAATTGCCCCTCTGCACTTCTTTTGTACAGATTAATTAGAGCAATTTTGAGGAGTGCCTCAGCTTGGTGGGGGGTTTTGTCATTTTTTGCCTTAGGGCCACAACAGAATATGCATGGCTCCAGTTTCAGATTGTTCAAAGCCAAAAATCACCTATAGATACAGTGAGCCCCAAGCTAGGTCTTATTCAATCCTCCTAGCAGCCTTTGATTTCTGAGTTTTATTGATTCCAAGCCTGTGGCTTCTTTCCTAAAAATTGGCTATCCAGGCTTTCTGTCAGATGTGAAACACAGTTTTGTCCTCCATCCCTAGAGTCCTTGGAGGTCAGGTCCGCGTCTTCCTATATGCACACATTCAGGTGGACCAAGTCTCTTCCATCTTCCAGATACGGTCTGTGAGGGACTATATTTAAAGACAACATGGCATCCAGGTCTAGTTTCTGTCTCCTTCCTCTTTGGATGGCACGAGCACAGCTGTGGACAATGAAGTCAATGTCATCACTTCTTGTCTTATAACAGCAGCTGACTTCTGGGAAAGGACAAAAATCTCATGGCACTCCTGACAAGTGCTCTGTACTTTCACCCTAGCCATGATTATATTCTCTGTGGTCATAAATGGTAGCTACTGCCATATTCCCCTCCCAATCACCTTTGGGTACACCACAAGTCCCTCAGAGATATTATGCAGTATATTTAAAGTTATGTCAGCTATGAGGAAAGCCTCAGTCATGTTGGTTGGCACTGTGTTTTCAAACCACAGCACAAAGGATGTTTGGAAGGTATCCAGAACAAGAGACATCAGGTGCTGAGCCCTGCTGTAGCAGTGTTCTGAACACTGGGCTATTTCTAGATGACACGACACTTGAATCAACTTGCCTTCTCTCAGTAGGCTCATTTGTCTCCTTCAGGCTGGCCAGAATATAAATGTCAGTACAGAACTTGTGCATGGATATCTACAGATTGGCCCGGGCAAGTAGAATTTCAATATCTACCTTGCAACTATGGGTCTCTCCAGCATCCATACAAGCTCACTTAAATCCTGCCAAGTCAGCTTTTCCCCCTGGTAAACTTGGAAAAGCAGGTTAAACATACTGTGGAGGATGATGCGTGTTATTTTCCAAGTAACAGGAAGCATCTCCAAGGTAAATAATGCCTGCAGCTTTTGGGCAGTGGTGTGCACAGGTGTGAACATGAGCTATCACATGAGGATACAACCTTTTTTTCTCTGCTGAAGTCCACATTGTCCTGATTTACTTTGATCTCCTAGATGTACTCCTCTGTGATAAGCCCAAGAGATTTCTCGGCCTCAATGAGCGAAAGTCAGCACTGAGTGTCAAACTTCTTTCCTTGCTGAAGTTGAAATCCATTTTGGAGCAGGCATAGTGAACACCAGCAACAAGCAGCCACCCACAAGCAGATCTTTCTCAGTGCCTGGGGCTGCAACTGATGCTTGAAGACAGAAGCCTTATATACACCGTATATATGTTGCCAATATCATAGGGGAAGAACAACTGTGTTTGGAGGGTGTGGGACACAGTACAAGAGGTGGTGGGACACATGCCAGTCCTGAAGGTACCAGTTGTAGTGTCATGCTGGGACAAGACTTGTGTGGTCTGTAAGTCCTTTGAGACTTGCAGGAGTCTGCTGTGGCAGCTCTCAGAAATAATGTAACAAAACAATGTGATGTAGCCTCTCAAGACTGTTTCCATGGATCCCAGCAAAATCTAAAAGAAATCCTTGGTTTGGACTGAATCGCTGTGGGTTTTTCCCCAGTAAGTTAGGCAAAACTTCTAATAGCTATAATGCAGCAGAGTATGGATTTTGCTGCAATTAAAAGCATCTGGTTTAAAATTCGTTTTTCATTAAGTTCTTCAGTATTAGAAGTGAAACAGTGAAGTATATTCGGGGAACAGGAATGATGCAAAAAATCTGAGTGCATATTCATATGTATATGTAACCTAAAAAACCAAACTGATCCCTTGAACAAAACAAGCAGCTGTGTAACAAGTCAGTAGTCTTGTGCTGAACTTGACAACGCTTACATGCCTCTTTTAGGAAATTGTAATAGCTTGTAGTCCACATGAATATTGAAAAGCTCCTTTAAGAATCAAACTAGAAATGTCTCCATAGTTCTAAGCAAAAATGCACAAAATTACTCATTTTAGTTTTGTTTTGGTATATAAAGTGCAGTTACAAGTAAAGTATTTTCAAATTGAAAATTAATTTTGTTACTCTCCATTTTTTTTATTTTGGTAGTAAAATGAAAAAATGGTCTTTTCATTTAGTTCATACTGGAATGCTACTGTATAAGCAAGAGATTCCATCCATGTTGTATCCTTTTATAGGTTTCCATATGCTGATCTATGCAGATTATGCAGATGTACGCTACTTTGTGGATGGTTTCTAAACACTGATGTCTGAGGCTTGAGAGTGATCATATTTTACAGTCCTTCCGTTAACGCTTTCGGTGTAACTTTATGCAGCATGTGAAAATTAGCGCTTATGCTATATTATATTCATCTATCCTTTTCTCCTATCCAGCCTTCTTTTGATCATAGTTGTTAATAAATCTGCCTATTAGCACCTCTCTAACAATTATTAAATCTTTGGATCCAGTATGACACTTTCTAGCTTATTCAGCTTAGCCAATGCAATTACACGAGTTTATATAGTTTAGCAGCCTGAAGCAATTTTTCAGTTAAGTCTGTCTCATCATAGCATACATACCCAGAAGACCATTAAAGATGCTCAGTAAAGTTACTAACCTGCCAAATTTTTACTGAAAATGTGGTAGGAGAAATAAAAGTCATCTGCGGCCTGCAACTAGATCTTTAATTTACTTTTATTGTTGTTTCGGTTTCCTTAAGCATTCCTGGCTGCCTTGTTGTGCACAATGAAGAACAGATCCCATCAATATCAGTTTCTGTTATTTCCAAGCTACACTTAATAGTATAAAACTATGCACCACAGAGGCCGTAGAGCCCACTTCATGCACTCTGATTATATTTTGAGATAGTGACAGCAGTTGGCTATAACTTTTAAGTCATAAATACCCTTTCGTTCTGACTTTGGAAATATTAGTGTTTTGCTGTAAAAAGTACACAGAATACTCCAACCACTTCTTCAATTACACTAGCATTTCAAAAACATCAGGAAGTTAGGACTGGAAAAAGAAATTAGCAGTAAGATTTTCTTGGTAGGCTTTTGCTGGTGTTATTGCTTGCATAAAAAGATTAAGGAAAACAGTGTCTAGATGGGAGCTGGAGCTTGTATGGAGTGACTATAATATCAGAAATGAGGCATTGTGGCTAGTATGCCTCTTTGCTACTATATCACATATTCTTGGATTCTGTCCTCTTTTATGTTTAACAGCACTGCAGAGAATGCAGAGATTTTTAAATTATTTTTATGGAAAATAATATGTATGTCTTAGATTTTCCATAATGCTTACTTTTCACACTGACCTCCTAGAAATAAGAAGGTGACTTTTATTGTAGGATGAAAATTGTCTTTTTCTGATACTTACAAAAAAAAAAAAAGAAGAAGAAGAGGGAAATGTTTCTAAGCCAGGTCATTTTAGTGATCCTGTTTACTGCATCATCACACAAACTCTGTAGAGGCAAAAATAAAGGAGCAGAGGGCTTTGGTGCAAGCATTGAAGGGCACTTCTTTTTGAAAGTCAATATACTGCATAAATACACCACAAAAAGTAGAGAATTTTGAACATATAGATTTGTCTGGATTGGTTTGAGTGAACTATTCAGAATTGTTTACCTATGACTGGAGAATGTACCCAAGGACTAGACTTTGAAAGACAAATACAGAAAACCAACATGAGTAAAACTGGAAAGAAATAACTGAAAGGTCAGGGAACTAATGAGAACGCTGTAACCAGCGTAGGAGAAGTTGAAAGTGGGCCAGCACTGACATACAAGTAAATTTTCGCCTTTCTAGTCCAACATTAAGAACTTTAAAACTGTGTATTTCACTGGCTTAAAAAAAAAACCACTTACTTTCTTGTGGAAAAAACATGCTGTGCCACTGCAAGTGTTTTCCTGTTGCATCATTTCCAAAGGCGTAGGGTCTCTAACAAGAACTATAGATCCTTTTGGCGTTACTGAAAAAGACTTGGTGAAGAAAATTTGATGCTGAAGCCAAGTATTTTGTTTCAGAAAAGTGAAGGTATAGAATTTCTTCATGCAAAAAATTGAGTGATTGTGCCTAGCACATTGTGATGGGTCAACCCTGGCTGGCTGCAAGGTGCCTATCCAGCTGCTCTCTCACTCCTCTTCCTCAGCAGAACAGGTTGAGAAAGTAAGAAGAAAAAGCTCATGAGTAAAGATAAAAAATCGGGAGATCACTTACCAATTACCATCACAGGCAAAACAAATTCAGGTTGGAGAAAATTAATTTAATTTATTGCATGTTAAAATACAGCTGGATGGTGAGAAACAAAGATAAAACCTCTGAAGTCAAGACTTCTCTCCTTATCAGGGTTAGTGGGAGTTTTATTTCTAGGACACTGTTATCAACAAAGTAGTTTTACACCATTACCAAGAACATTCTGCATTAAAGGATTCTGACAGTAAAAAGTCTACATCTACAGATGTAGACTTTAATGCAAAAGTTTAATGCAAAGCATTAAAGAACAAAAAAAAAGGCCCAACAGCTACCACATTGATCACACAGCAAATTAGAGTTGGGGGATTAAAAATACTGTTTTCAGTGTAAATTAAACTGCTATATTAATTCGAATTTAGTGACTAAAAAAGTTGCCTATATACAAGAATGTGCTATGTGTTAGATGCGTTTAAGATTAGTAAAGATTTCCAGTTCATCCATATAAATGTCTGTCTATTCTGGGGTATTTATACTACTATTAGGTTTAGGTTTTCCTAAAGGAAAAAAAGCATACTAAATGGTATTTAATGCCCAGAGGGAAGCAGCTGTTGTTTTTAGTCCGTCCAGAAATCAGCTAACATTATGATTGAAGCTGGGAGAGGAAGGGCAGACTCATGTGGGAGTAATAACTATGTGAGGAAACAAGCACTCTCAGAATGAAAAAGGGTAGGTGGGTGGATTATGTGCACATGATGTTGATGATGCAGCTATACCCACAGGAATGCTGAGATGTTGCACTGCTCTGCCTCATTTCAAGCTTTGATTTTAGTGCACAAGATCATAGGATACCAAAGCCAATCATAATCTTTAGGGAGAGCATGTCCTAGTATTGTAAAGCAAGATTACTGAAGAGTCTTCATTTAATTTGCTTGCAAATTATTCAAATAATTAACCTTATGTATCACAGTTAATGGAGTGTTACACTGAAATGGTGAGGACTGGAGGAGAGTGAGGACAAGACATAGCAGTGCTCAAGGATAATATTGATTCCGATTCACTGTCTTGTACCTCACACTGTTATTTCTGTGAATGCAAAGTTAAATGTAAAAACTAACCAGAACCTAAATAATGTAAAACCTGAATCTATAAACACCTTATTCTCAATGTCCAAGATTCTATGTACGTATACAGAAAAAATTATTTTGTTATGGTCACTCTACCTCCCCTGGAGATAAGCCAAGCAGACCTACTTTTAAACCCCAAAGTAAGAAGGGAACTGATAGCAAACTTTTTGCATAGATAAGAAATGAAATAAGATGAAGCGATGGTTTTCAGGCAGAGGCAGTCTGAGAGCATTCTGTTGGCTACGTTGTTTTAGCTTCACATGCAGGCAATAAATTACTTTGAAAAAGGAGAATCAGTTAGTTAAGAACTAGAATCCCAAGGATGATATTAGGAATGTTATCCATATATTAGGTCATGATTATATGGACTGAAAGAATTGAGGGAAGTCACGCACAAGCAAAAAGCATTTTTCAAACATTTGCTGAAGAAGTATATGTACTCAGGAAGGACAGAATTCTTCTGTTAAAGAACAATGCCATGCTTTACATGGCACCTAAATGAAATCAAAATGCTGTGATGATTTGCTATATGAAAGAAAATTCATCAAAATCAATGTGTTGCTTTCTTAAAGCTCAGTACTATTGGTGGTATTATCTATTGATTTTATATTAATATAAATGTTCTGAGTTAGAGACATTAGCTAACCGGACATAGTTTCAGCCATGAATGAAGTGAGGCTATAATAAGGGAGAAATTACTGTGCTTTGAAATGCATTCCATTCTTCAGTGTAATATTCTGAGATACTTGTTCTTTTATGGAAATAAACATTGAGACTTCATAGCTGCTGATTAGTATAATTCACTGTTCTAGTTTAATTCCAGAAAATATCAAGTACTTACGCAGACTTATATCTGATATATGTCCTCAGTGAATTTTACTGGAAATGACTAGTCCAGAAGAAAAATGGCAAGATTGTGTTGAAAAGGGGATTGAGAAACTTCAAGAAAGGTTACATTCCACAGGCAAATCTGGTTCAAATGAGATGCAAGCAACTCATAAATAAATGAATTCAGTATGCAGATTTAATGAACAGATAACTCAATAATATCATTCCACAGTGTTTCATTCTTCAGGTAGCTTAGTATGAATTGCTGTTCTCAGCAGAGACCTTTAAAGTCCACGGAACTTGAATTCTTGAAATCCTCACTCAAGAAAAACTCTAGCTGAGGTCAGTTTGAGTTCTACTTGTGTAAGGATTGAAAAGAAAATTCTGAAAAGATTTTCACATTTGGCTTTATTGTTTTAGTTGATAAAGGGCAACAAGCATTAGATATAGTAGTAATTGTTTTAAATAGACAAATAATATCACTTACACTGTGAAATATATTGCAATATAGTCCATCAGTCTCTAAAGTTGCCTCCTTGAACTACAGTCACAATTTCATCAAACTTGATACCACTGAGGCTGCTCAGTCTTCTGATGTTGAGAGCAATCCATTGTTGTGCGCTCAGCCAGTCAATTTAGGACTGTCCTCTATTTAAAAGCTGGTTACCTTTAAATGCTTTCTTATTCCTAGTCTTCAGGAATGATACAACAGGTATGACATGTGGTCTTTCAATGCCTTTTGTTATTTTACAAGCAAGTGTTTCACCCTGTGGAAGTGTTGTATACTGCCCTTAAACATGACACTGAGTTCTGCATCACAAGAGATGTAACTTGCAAGAACAGCAAGAGAATTTGCTATTTGCTATTTACCTTGTTCCTTGATCAGAGCCCGTTCTTGATGTGGAGAGCTCCCTGAGAACCAAGCATTAACGTATCCATCAGTGCTTGACATTAAAAAAACAAGAGTCACAGATTTTCGTCACTGACAGAAATCTGAGCAGTGCGGTGAATCTAACATGCTCAGGATATGCTGAGTATGTGCAAGCGGGCACTCGCCTGTGCAACCCGTCCAACACTCTGTAGGTGTCAAACGTACTGTGTGTGCCCAGATGACTTCTACAAAGCCTGCTTAGTGTCACTCTGCATGCATTCTGCATGTACAATGATTTATGTGTCCAGGATTTTTGGCTGCCTGGCAGCTGCTACCCCAGCTGGACTCCTCAGTACCTGAGAAATTCCAGATGAACAGCCAAATCAGCGATCTAGAACAAACTGAAACAGTACTTTACCATGAGAAGTAGAAGATTTGGCAAGTACACTTCAGTGTAGACTGGAAGCGTTCTGAAAAATAAGAGATTGCTTGCCTGCTGCATCACCACTTCTGCTCTACCACTGGGATATATATAAAAATAAAGCCTCGATACACTTAGTCTCCACTGATTTCTTCTCTCCTGGGAAGCTGCCTGCATGTTGCAGATGTCCTCTGCCACTTAACAGAGTCAATCTTGGTCTCAGGACACAACAGTTGTGTCAGAAAAAAGAACACAGGTAGTATTTCTGCCGTATTTAATCTCGGGTGTGTAACTATGCTGTTTACTCTTGAAGGATGTCACTTATGACTAACATGGCAAAGCACATTAGCTCTGCAAAACCTGCTGCCATCTGTGAGAAAAACAGAAGAGAAAATAGGCCATGGGGACAAACAGTCCCCCAGATGTAATTTCCCAGCTGGGATGTTATTCAATGTGGCCCAGTGCCTAGAAGCCCCAGTCTGTTTCTGATCACCAGGTCAGTTTCAAAAGCAGTTTTGTAATAAACGAGGCATGTTTATGTGTCCACCAAAAATAGCAGTAGCTGTTAAAGCTGAAGCCATTCAGCATGGCTGACACAGTCTTCAGATTCTTTCTCCTTAATTTCTTGGCCCAATTGTTTTGCAACCTAATGCTGAAAAAACGTAGTTCCTATGTGTGTTTGTTTTGGATAAGTATCTAATCATCGTGCCATTATGACTGCAGTTTTGGAATATATTTTTTAAATGTTACATTTTGATTTTTGGAAGCATGGAATTGAAAACACAGAAAAACAGCTAAGTTTCTGCATATTTTATTTTCTTAACCACCTTTTCACCATCTGCAGTTTGTCCTTTGTTAGAAATGTGATTTACTTTGCTTTGCAGGATGCTTCATCTTATTTTTCTCTTTGGTTACAACTCCTTCCATTTTAACTTATTTCCTTCTTTCCATGATGAAATATAACTTACTTTCACCCTGATTCTGTTAAGGTTCTTTTTCTACCGGTGCCCAAGTCACTTCAAGCATGATTTCACTGCTCAGTTTAGCCAGGTATCTGTAGAGCACAATATAAAAATGCTGTGATCTCCCACAGTGTCTTTCATAAGATCTATGTCAAGGTGCTGTAATGCAGAATAGATGTCATGCATTTCGCACAGGCCTGGCAGATACATAGCTATAAAATGGTAACTGGTTGCTACCATCTTGGGGCAGACTCAGCACTGGGATGAAAGTTTTCACAACCTATTTTCTTGTTCTAGGAGCAGCCAGTTGGCTTGTAATATAAAGCACAAAGTGTCAGGAATATATTTTTCTTTCTTGCTAGCAGTTCAGTGAAAGGTTCACGTTAATGATATTTTTGTTTCTTCACAGTGTTCATGGTGAGTCAGAGTAATCTATTAACTGCCTTGTTTGTAATCAACAAATCATATTTTTGATTTACATGAGAATTTTTGCCTAGAATCTCAGAAGTCACTGCAAGCAGGGCTCCCATTGTGTTGGAGTAGTGCTTTGTGTGATCCTTAACACCCTATGATTAAGCAATGAATAATAAAGTATTTTCAGCTGAATGAGAGTCCCCAGAAAACTTATAGTAACACGTGCAACAAGGAGTAAAAACAGGCAAGAACATAAACTCTGTTATAGTAGCCTGTAAAGCATTACTGTGCCTTCCTGAAACCGGGAGAGGCATTCCATCTTTGCTATATTTAGGGTAAGCAATGTAAACATTATAGGCCTAACTCTTGTCTCACTTCAGAGGTACATCTAGATTGATGGCAGCTGTGACAGAGCTGTCTGTTCTGCTACTGCTCCAGCGCATGCTCATGCTTGGGCAATTGTCAGAAAAGACAGAAGGAAAGATGTCACTGCTATGTCTTTGTCAGTCCTTAGTTGGCATAGAATTTGTCTTCCCTGCTCTGTTGAGCCGAGATTGTCAAAAGAACCAGGGAGCTGGAGCCCTTGGAGCTTTCTGGCAGCCTTTCTCCTTTTTCTGCTCCTCCCTGTAAGAAGAGGATACCATCTTCGGTAATACAAAATCGTCTTTGCAGCAGACTCAGGAAACTTATTTTGGAAGGTACAAGTCTTTTGGCTTCAAGGGGCAATGCATATGTTTATGCCAATGCTAAATATTGTCCATTGTCTTGGAGTAGCTTACATATGTTTGGTTTTACTTTCAAACAATAGGCAATGTCCCTGGGTGACAGTGCATAGGCTGAATGGGTCTTAGAATGAGAAAACACGATTTGTCAAATGACTTATTCAGAAAATACCAAACTGAATGAATTCATTTGAACAGCTCTATTATGCTCCCCTGATGTGCTATTCTTTACACAGAGGAACCTTATTAGTGTAACAGTCACTCCAGGCCTAAGATGTTAATGTTTTCTTTGGATCTGTGTTGGAATCTACATATGCAGGCAACATTTTCATTTTCTAATTATTACAAGTGATGTTCTGTTCTTTAGAAACAGAAGTATTTTCAGGGGAAAAAGCTATGCTCAGGAAGAAACCAAGTAAACACTTTGTACTTAAGGTTTTCACTAGAATAACTAAAAGCAAATGGGCCAAGCTCATTGGATTTAACCAAGCTATGAACTGGCATGACTATAAACTTGGAAAAGTACCTCTCAGTAACAGATTTTCTGATTGTACGTTGTCTACAGGCTGAAAACATGTATTCATTGCTCAATTGCAACACTGCCTTTTGCTCTTTTATTAGCCTAGTAAGCTCTTAAGTCAGTCTATTAAATTTGCTCTTTTAAAGAGAAGAGGCTAGATGATAGTTAATGCTATATTATAGGGGTTTTTTTTAAATCTTACAGTCTTTTGTACAAAAAGTTTTCCTTTATCATGTCTGCCTAGTACTGGATGGCCTGAGATTTTATGACTGAAGAATCAAACCTTCAGACCCTAGAAAAGTAGACCTTAGCTTATTCAGAGTAGCACTGGCCAAGAATGATACCCCTTCATGAGCACAGATATAGAAAATTGTTTTTTGTAGGATCATGTGGTTCATTTACATATCTGGACAGCATTCATGCAGACTTGCAGTATAGGCATACATACTTACGTGTACTAAAATACAACAGCTGTTTTTTTCTAATCAAATCTGGTTCCTAAATCATGTAGCACTAGTGATGTCACTACAGCTGATTGTGAACGTTGCAGAAGGAGTGCAATCAGCAGAGAATAGCTGTATTATGAAGATGTTCTCATGCACTTTAGTTAAGGCTGAGGGAGGATGTCTGTTCAGAGCTGATGATGTCATTATGCCAGTTATATTGAATCAGGTTGCGTTTTAAACTGATGAGCAATTCAAGAAGCAGACTTAGGCTTATCCACAACAGTAAATATATACTTTCTTTTCAGAGGAAGCTACTTCAGATTTTACTAACACTCAAAAAGCCATTTCTCAAAGGCTTGGTATATATGTTACAAGTAAATGAGCAGCGAAAAAATAAGTCATACACCCATTCTCACTCTGACCTTGTTTCCATCACCTTGACATGCCCTCAAAACATGGTAGCATATTTAATCATCTCCAGCACTGTGGATTTTTTAAAATTTATTAGATTTTTAATTTTGTGTCATATCTGTCAGATTCCTAACATCAGTCTGTCTCATCTGACCAGAAGTCACATGGCAATATCAGCTCAATTCCAGGTCAGTTTCTTGGGTAAAATAGCAAAATTTTAAAAGGTTGTGAAACTGAAGTATATAGTAAGGCCTGGAACTGTATACTTAATTTTCTGTTGGGCAGCCCTGGCCAGAAAAAATATCACAAAATGAAACTAGACATCAAATTGTTGCATATAAATTACAAAGCCATGAAGGCAGTATTGTAACAGAAAATAACCGTGTCCATCTTATACTTGGATATGTTCACTCTCTGTTCAAAATATTAACTGAGACCGATATATTATTAGCAGAAAACTTGTTGGGGGTAAAATTCTTTGTCTTTGACTTTGCCTATTTGTGCTTTAAGACCCTTTATTTATTTTTTAAGCTTCTTAAATTTGGACATTAAGAAAAAAAAAAGAGGAGCTATATACAAAGCTGTTTCTCTGACTTTATTTTCCTTATTCTTTCTCTTTACATTAATTTCTCAGAAATAATCAAGAGATAAGCTGCATTTAGTCATGTGAGCATCCAGAGTACTAAATTCACAGATTATCATTCCTTATCCATATGGCATTGCTTTTTAGCCATGCTTTTTGGGACCACTTAATATTTAATTTATGAAAAAATAGATGTGATGATAAACAAAAGATTAACAGTTTCCAGATGTGCATCATTTCTGTCTCTTTTATGGCATATAAAAAGATGATAGATACACAGAATATTTGTTAACTTTGGACAGCACCAAGAACAACACTCTGGCATCTAAGGTATATCTTAAATGAAATTTAGGCACCTAAAGTCAGGAGAGCTATCTAAAGAAAAAAAAAATAAAACTGTACACTTTAATTCTTGAAATACAGCAAACTGCCTTTGCTAGAGCATAGAGAAGCACTGCTTTATTGACTGAGCTGCCTATCTCCTACCCATTGAGGATCCAGAAATGAGGTGTCCTTCTGCTGAACACTCTTGGACTATGTTTGCTGCTAAACATCGTGCTTGGCTAAAACTGCCTGGGCAGCACTGAGTTCAACTTAAAAAATACCCAGCTGGGTAGTGACAGCCAACCTTGGGATGACAGAAAAAATGTCTGAGCATTTGTTTCTAAAGTCAGAAACCATCCAGGTTCTGAGTTCCGGTTTCAAGGAGATGTTGAACTGCAGTCCAGAGCCCTTAGTGCTTTCTGTTGGTTATCCTAGATATCCCAGTATTGTGTATGTGGACTGTTAGGAATTTGTATGCACTAGCCACTTCCCGTACTCCGCTTTCTACGGAAAGGAGTCCTGTGCGTTTGGGTGAATGGGAGGTGTGGTACATGCTAGCATTTCCCCCACTTAGATGAATGGAATTCTAATGAGAATGTGTAGGAAATGTGGAGGAGACTTAATATAGAGGTTAGAAATAAATGCATAGAAATGGGGACGGAGTTCAGAGGACTATATATTGAGTGGCTCAAGGAATAATCAGTGAAGTCAAATACAGTGACATCCTTTAGCAATGAGTAAGAGAGACTGCTGTCTCATAAGCTTTCTGCCTGTAAATGTGTCGATAAAAACTGTGATTGTCTCAGGTGAGTATGGCAAGGAAGGGAACATGCCCCAGTCATCTATTTTAAATAGTAATCTTAAAATGTGCAATATCCTACATCATACTAAAATGTATGCATTTGAATCTGTGATATTTAAACTTCAAAGAATGAGAGTATGTTGGGAAAATTGTGTATTTCCAAGTGTGTTTGTTCATGTGCTGAGTTTAGGCTGTGGTTTGCAGCTATGGATTATGTGTGGAAGTTAGATTGTGCTTCCAATTCTGAACCTGTCGTTTTTGCTGGGGTCTCTGATGACTTCTATTAAATACTATCAGCTACCTCACTCCCAGTGGTCTGCCACATCTCTTCGGTGGTAGTTACTGTCTCCGACCCTTTCTTCCCAGCAGCTGGCAGAAAGTGTTTACTAGTATTTAGATATTCCAGTTGACTCGATGGTAGTGTCACAGCTTAAATTGCCAGTATATTTTTGCTGAGATGCCAAACTGTGCTGGATTAGACAGAATGCAGGCAGACATTTGCTTCTACCCGCTCTGCTGTGGGGGCAGTATCCTTCTGACAGCAAGCCTTGGGAAGGAGGGGAGGGAGAAGGAAAAGGAGAAAGGAGAGCCAGTAAAATCTTAAACTGCCGCAGATGTTTCTTCAGTGAACAAAAGGCAGAAATCTGCTGCAGCAGGTTCTACTTTACAGTATGTTACCTCAAGTATTTTCATTAATATATTTTTAATGCTGATGAGGGCTGTGTTTCATACCTTGAAAAATGTGTATACTATAGTCAGGAGGCTCTGAGTGCTGCAATAGTAGTGGGTTTTCTTTCCTGATGCCTCCGAGGGCTTCCTGAAAGTTAGGACTTAGATGGGGATTTGGCCGACCATATATCCCAAAATAGAGCATTGGCGTCAGAAATAGTGTTGAGCCAGGTTACTAGTGAAGACTACTTTGTCCCTGTGTGTTGTCTTAATAGAACCGATTGACATTTTTTTGCCATAAGAGAAGGACAGTGAGTGGAGGTCAGTGACGAGTGGTGTTCCCCAGGGGTCAGTACTGGGCCCAGTCCTCTTCAGTATATTCATCAATGACCTGGATGAGGGGATAGAGTGCACCCTCAGCAAGTTCACTGATGGCGGGGGTGGCTGACACACCAGAAGGCTGTGCCGCCATACAGAGATACTGGACAGGTTGGAGATCTGGGCAAAGAGGAACCTTATGAAATTCAATAAGGGCAAGTTTAGGGTGCTGCACCTGGGGAGGAATAACCCCATGCACCAGTACAGGTTGGGGGCTAACTGGCTGGAGAGCAGCTCAGTGGAAAGAGACCTGGAAGTCCTGGTGGACAACAGGATGACCATGAGCCAGCAACGTGCCCTCGTGGCGAAGAAGACCAATGGCTTCCTGGGGTGCATCAAGAAGAGTGTGGCCAGCAGGTCGAGGGAGGTCATCCTCCCCCTCTACTCTGCCCTGGTGAGGCCGCACCTGGAGTACTGTGTCCAGTTCTGGGCTCCCCAGTTCAACAGGGACAGGGAACTGCTGGAGAGGGTGCAGCAAAGGGCTACCAAGATGATTAGGGGATTGGAACACCTCTCTTATGAAGAAAGACTGAGGGATTTGGGTCTCTTCAGTCTGGAAAAAGACAACTGAGGGGGGATCTTATCAACACTTATAAATACTTAAAGGGTGGGTGTCACAAGGATGGGGCCAGGCTCTTTTCAGTGGTGCCCAGCAACAGGACAAGAGGTAATGGGCACAAACTTGAGCATAGGAAGTTCCACCTAAACATGAGGAGGAACTTCTTTACTTTGTGGGTGGCAGAGCACTGGAACAGGCTGCCCAGAGAGGTGGGGGAGTCTCCGTCTCTGGAGACATTCAAAACCCGCCTGGATGCGTTCCTGTGCAACCTGCTCTAGGTGACCCTGCTCTGGCAGGGGGGTTGGACTAGATGATCTCCAGAGGTCCCTTCCAACCCTATGATTCTATGATTCTAACATATCTGGTAAGATTTCCAATAACTATCTCTGAATATTCTCCATTTGAAAAATTGCTCCATTCAGATATCTCCATTTGGGTTCAATGTCTCCTACTTTCAGAAATTCTTTGTAAGCTGTTACAACTCTGACCTCAAGCTCAGTTAAAAATATATCTCTAGAAGGCTCACGGAAGTTGTGTGATTACCCTCCTCTCTGTCTCTAAAAGCCTATCTATCTCAGTGATTATTTGCTGAGCATACAACTTTAATTTGTGCTCATTCAGGACTCCTTATCTGACTCAAGTAGATGCACACAACTTTATGAATCAAATTTAATAGATCCAGAGTCTTGAGTAGGTCCTCATAGTTGGGTGATAGCTGGGTCCAACTGCATATGTAGGGGCACTGCATTACAAACAACCTCATATGTTTCCTGTCATCATTTAACCCTGGCTGGCTGGCAACTAAGCACCACACCACCACTCGCTTACCTCCCTCCGCAGTGGGATGGAGGAAAGAATTGGAAGGGAGTGAGAAAACTTGTGGGTTGGAATAAAGACAGTTTAATAGGTAAAGCAAAAGCTGCATGCACAAGCAAAGCAAAATAAGTAATTCTTTCATTCCTTCCCATTGGCAGCCAGGTGTTCAGCCATCCCCAGGAAAGCAGGGCTCCATCGGTGACTTGGGAAGACAAATACCATCATGCCAAATGTCCCTTTTTCCTTCTTCTTCTCCCCAGCTTTTTTTTTTTTTGCTAAGCATGATGTTATGTAGTATGGAATATCCCTTTGGTCAGTTGGGGTCAGCTATTGCGGCTGTGTCTCCTCCTAACTTCTTGTGCACCCCCAGCCTACTCGCTGGTGGGGTGGTGTGAGAAGCAGAAAAAAAAGACCTAACACTTAAACCATATGGCATTACCAGGGACCCAAAGTGCCCTGGAGAGTGAGTTCCAGGAACTGGAGGTTCCCGGGATGCATAAGAGGATGTAGAAGGGCCACAAAGATGATGAGAGGGCTGGAGCACCTATGCTGTGAGGACAGGCTGAGAGAGTTGGGGTTGTTCAGCCTGGAGAAGAGAAGGCTCCAGGGAGACCTTACAGCAGCCTTCCAGTACCTAAAGGAGGCCTACAGGAAAGATGGGGAGGGACTCTTTATCAGGAAGTGTAGCGATAGGATGAGGGGTAATGGTTTTAAACTGAAAGAGGGTAGATTTAGGTAAGATATTAGGAAGAAATTCTTTACTGTGAGGGTGGTGTGGCACTGGAACAGGTTGCCCAGGGAAGCTGTCAATGCCCCATCCCTGGAAGTGTTCAAGGCCAGGCTGGATGGGGCTTTGAGCAGCCTGGTCTAGTGGGAGGTGTCCCTGCCCATGGCAGGGGGGTTGGAACTAGGTGATCTTTAAGGTCCCTTCTAACCTGAACCATTCTATGATTCTATGATTCCGTATTTTATGTAGCACCAAAAATTATTTAAAGATGGAGAAAGAGAGAGATACTGCATCCTAGTTGAGGTGTGAAGGTTTCAGAATCTTCTGGATGAAGTGACTTCTTAAGCTAAACACAGGCTTGGAAAATGTAAAATAATAGCAATGTGTAAAAAACAGTAACAGATGAGAGGTTATTAACAAAGGCTCCAGCCCATCAATTATTAAGTCAGAAGAGACCCTGCATCAAGTTAAAGGTCTAATCCACATCAATAACAACAAATATTCTCAAAGGGAGGGAGTTAAGTTTGTATGTGTACTCTTAGCTTCTCTGGTATTTTTATCCTTTAAGTTAGCAGTCTTTGAAACCTTATAATAGTATTATATGGAAGGTCTGATAAAACATAAGAGAAGCTTTAAAACCTGTAATGTGGACTCAAACAAAACCAAAAAACTTTTTTAAATCAATATTTCTTTAACTGTAACATACTCATTTTTGTATTGCCCTGAAGCATGTGCAGTATTGTCAAAGCATTCATTGTCTGTAATAAATTGGAAAATAATTTCAGCTCCTTGAAACAGTCTGGAAGAACACAAAGACCAGAAGTTAAAGGACAGCCATACTATTCAAGTTATGGGTTCTGTCATATTTAGTCAGCATATACGATACTTTCCTCTGCTTTACATCAATCTTAATTAGACTTCTCTGTTCCACTTTGTCTTCTCCATTTCCCTCCTTGCTTTTGTCTCCTGTCACAGAGCTTAAGTTCTGTGTTACCAGTTCATCTCTTTTCCATACCTCAGGATGGTACATGTGTCCAGAAACTCAGGCCAAAACCAACAGATTTATCACAGCCTTAATGACAGCTGGCTGCATGCTGAGTGAATTCCTAAATTCCCCAAAAATACGTTTTTTGCCAAAACATGTGGAGTTGCAGCATTCAACATTTTATTGGGACTGTTATCTCCAAATGAAGAATGACTCCACTGGAAAAAAAATATTTGGTATCAGCTGCAGACCTATTTTTAGCTTCTTGTTTGGTGAAACTTCAGAAAACATAATTAGCCATATGTTGAGAGATATTTGCCAAGTCTTAAATTCGATTTTTGCAAACCACATTTAAGCACTACCTTGTCTACGACTTTACACTGTTGGAATCAGAAGGCATGGGGGTTTTTTACAGCAATGTGATTCTTCATATTTCTTCGAGTAAATATTTGTGTTTATGAAGGTTGTAGAACTGGCAGTACTAAAGACTGAAATCTTCCATTTGTTTATATGGGAAGGTTTGTGCAGGCAACAGTACGGGAATCATCCCCTACTTCTGTCACTTATCAACTTCAAGCCTTGCATTGGGGTGATGGTGCTCTCAGAGGCAAAAAAAGTAGATCAGGTCAGAAACATTCATTCTCCCCCACAAGTATTTGTAGTGAAAACAGAGCAAGATTAGTTTAATCAAAAACATGTACAGAAAATGTTAAGGTTTTGTCAAAATTAAGAGTTTCTACATGAAAAACAGGCTTTTTTCCAGAGGAAATCTAAATAAACGGTCAAATTTTAAATTGGATTAAAACAAATTGAAAGATTAAATCACATCTGGCTAAGTCTTGGTATGGAATTGTAGTCAGGTGCCTCATGATACCATCATGTCCTCTGAACCAGAATTCCTGTTTGGGCTACTTTTCCCGTAATATGATTACAATTTATCCTCAGAAAGTGTTCTGCGAAATTAAGTTCAGTTTTTGGTGCCCTGAAAAGGCAGGTTGGACTATATGAATTGGGTAAATTTCACCTTTCTATTTCTATGCATAAAAGAAAAAGTCTTTTGCTATAAGAATGGTAAGACTGGATTATTTTTTTTCTAGCAGAAGGAGTTTTCTTTGCTTCCCCTCTGATTACAAGTGGTATGGTTCAAACTTTTAATTCTTTCATAAATCTGCCAAGTAGAAGAAAGATGAGATTTCTTACACTATCATGGTCCATGTCATGGATGGAGCAGAAGTGTACAAAGGCTAGAGTGAAGGGAAGGAGGAGCATTTGGGACAGTTCCACACTGCTGGCTGGCCTAACAAAGCTTGCAATAAAAGTAGGGCTTCTGCAGCCACTGTGCTCCCTGTCCCAGCTGTACTGAGAGTAAATTCTAGGTAATTGGAAGTCAAGCCTCTTGGCTATAATCATGTAAAAACTAGTTCCCATATTCTTCCGTTTCCACATATTTGTATTGACTGCAAGCTGTTATCTATCTATTCGATCTTACTTTCATTGACTTGTTTGGCTTCTGTTTTTCTGTTGACCTCGTTGCTACTTGATAGAAATTTATGCAAAACATTTTGATTGCTGCTGATCTGTTTCTAGCAAGGTTAAAGAAAGAGAAATAACGCTATGTGGTGGGTTGACCCTGGCTGGATGCCAGGTGCCCACCAAAGCCACTCTATCATTCCCTCCTCAGCTGGACAGTGACGAGAAAATATATACAAAAGGCTTATGGGTCGAGACAAGGACAGACAGAACACTCAGCAATTACCATCATGGGCAAAACAGACTCAACTCGGGGAAATTGATTTAATTTATTGCCAATTGGAAGTCAGAGTAGGGTAATGAGAAATATAATCCAAATCTTAAAACACCTTCCTCCTAACTCTCCCTTCTTCCTGGGCTCAACTTTCTCTACCTCCTCCCCAGAAGCTGCTCAGGGGGACAGGGAATGGGGGTTGCAATCAGTTCATCACACGTTGTCTCTGCCGCTCCTCCGTCCTCAGGGGGAGGTCTCTTCACACTCTTCTGCAGCTCCAGCATGGAGTCCCATCAACAGGAGACAGTTCTCCATGAACTTCTCCAACTTGAATCCTTCCCATGGACTGCAGTTCTTCACAAGCTGCTCCAGTGTGGGTCCCTTCCACGGGGTGCAGTCCTTCAGGAAGAAAATGCTGTTCAACATGGGTCCCCACAGGGTCACAAGTCCTGCCAGCAAACCTGCTCCAGCATGGGCTCCTCTCTCCATGGGTCCACAGGTCCTGCCAGGAGCCTGCTTCAGCATGGGCTTCCCACAGGGTCACAGACTCCTTTGGGCATCCACCTGCTCTGGCGTGGGGTCCTCCATGGACTGCAGATGGGTATCTGCTCCACCGTTAACCTCCATGGGCTGCAGGGGGACAGCCTGCCTCACCATAGTCTTCACCAGGGGCTGCCAGGGAATCTCTGCTCCGGTGCCTGGAGCACCTCTTCCCCCTCCTTCCTCACTGACCTTGGTGTCTGCAGAGTTGTTTCTCTCACATATTCTCACTGCTCTCCCCACACTGCTGTTGTTCACCTTCTTAAATATGTTATTTAATGGAGGTGCTACCACCGTTAACGATGGGCTCGGCCTTGGCCAGTGGCAGGCCCATCTTGGAACCAGCTGGCATTGGCTCTGTCTGACGTAGGGGAAGCTTCTAGCAGCTTCTCACAGAAGCCACTCCTGTAGCCCCCCTGCTACCAAAACCTTGCCTCGCAAACCAAATGCATGCTACTAGAAACATGTATTGACAGGATAGAGAACTCGTATGTCACCTTTATTTTCAGTTGGTTTTTGATGAACAGCATATTCTCACTACTAGAACCATTTTTTCAAATGACAGTGGCATTGCCTTCTGCAAAACACAGTGCTTAAGTGAGTTTCTGAGCCCCCACATGAAGATACATGAATAGATGGCCTTCTGAGGCACCTAAATTAATGGTAATCCACTGAGCTGAATCTCAAGATGACAACAAATTGTTTCATAACTGTTTCATGGCTCAATATTGAATGAGTAACACCACCCTGTGCCATACAGTACAATAGAATAAAGGATATAAATATCCAGAATAGCAAAAAGCAATTTAAGGAAAAAACTGGTACATTTAATCACATTTCACTGAGTATTGACATCAACTTGAGTTGCTATATAAAGCTTTCAAAGCACAAATAGCATGAGTGTTTATTATTTAACTGGGCCTTTATTGGTAAAAATTATTAATCAAGGGATTTTTGTTTGCAGTTACAGAAATCAGGAGCTTTACTTATTTGAATGGGTTTTTTGGTTAAGTGTTAGGATAGCTGATGTGGAGGATTTATTTGGTATAACTGAGGTAAGTGATGTTAGTTCTTTCAGTTAGGCTGCTCCTTAGTAGCTGAAGGCTTTTCTTAATTTTAGAGATAACTTTAAGAACAGAAGAATTCATTAGTTTAAGTAGAAATAATTGAAAAGAATAAACCTTCCTCTGCAGAAAAATAGGAATCTGCAATGTTTCTTTTATGGACAAGGAGTGGGTAGGGGTTTTTGTTTCAGTTTGTTTTCTAAAAACATTGAAAACAACATAACTTGGCTGCTATACTGCAACGTATTGCATACAATAACTATTCTACAATGTACCATGGTTTGGGCTGGGTTTTGGCTGGTTTAGGCTACTAAATAGTTTAAAATTATTCACATAATTCCCAAAGAAGTTTAATTTTTCATGGTTCTTTCGTGCTTATAGAATAGCGTAATTCTCATGATCTGTGAATTTAAATGGTTTTTCACATTTTCCAGTTAAGCATTTGTCAGCTTTTAATGACTTAATTTGCTCTGATTAGCTTACTGTAGAAGTTTTTGCTTGTAAGCAAAAGGATATTTTTAATTCAGAATGCAAGCTAACATAATCATAGGTCTGGGAAAAAAAAGTGAATCCCAGCATAGATTTTTTTTTTTCTTTCCCTGGCATCCAGATGTATAGCTTAGTAAAGATTATGGACAAGTTTATGCTTAGAAATTGTTTTAATTTGAAGACTTGAATGACATAACCCCATCCTCCCTCAGAACACATATACTGCTGAAATTGCACATTTAGGGTTATGTTTTTCCCTTATTGGTTCCATTAATATCTATGAATAATGGCTTCCCATGTGGTAATCTAATTATTGTTTGAAATAACGGGTGAACTGGAACAGTGTCATAGATCAAGGAGAAAATTAATAGAAGAAGGGTAAAGGTGAATTATATGGAGCATGAGAGCCTAACTAGGAATAATGAGATAATGAAATTAAAGAAAAATTTTGATTGAAGACCAGTGACATCTACACAGCAAGTTCTATTGAGTAGCAGAACTTGCAGAAGCTCTAGCACATGGAATATTTAAAACTAAGCTGGACGAACAGGAAAAAATGGACTATAGGGAACCAATTCTTCACTGGTAGAGGGGTGGACTGGATGACCTAGTATCTCATTTCCACTGCTAGTGCCTTTTAGTCTGTTTGAACAAATACTTGGAATTCTGTATGTCTTCTAGCCTCACGTGGACTTCTTTTGTATCTAGCAGCAGGAGATCATTATCCTGTGAAAGTTCTTGACAGTAAATAAGTTCATTTTCAGTTAAACCTGAGGGCATGTAGACCCAAATTGTGCCTACTTGTTTACTTGCAGTAGCAAGAAGGAGAGCGCTCAGAAAGCTACTTGTCCTGTGCATCACAAAAAATCCCCTTAAATTGGCCACCAGCACAGGGGTTTTCAAATGGTGGGAAATAAGCAATGACTTCATTGATTTTTGACATTTTGAATTCTAACTATTTGCATTTTGTGTCTTTTACAGACCATCTGAAAGGAGAAATAACCCAGAGGCACATTCAGAGGGCAGCTTTAGGTAAGAGTAAAACATTTCAGATATAATAGGATACAACAGGGGCAACAAGCTCTCTCCCAGGGCTGGATCTGCTTGTGGGGCAGGTTGTATTTTCTATGACAGCTTTTGCCACAATATTGATGCATACCATAAAGAACATGGTCTCTGTGAACTTTGCCAGCGATTTAGCTCCAAAGGCATCGGATTTAATGGGTGGTGAGAAGAATAATGCAAAGGTCTTATAGGTTAGGGGGTTTGGTATTGGCTTGCTTTCTTTTCAGGGTGACCAAAACAAGAACAGAGACATCTGAGCTCTCCTCATTTTTAGGTTGTTTTTTTTTTTCTCTCTGATGACTCTAATTTGAATTCCCATTAACAAACATTGATTTGTCCTGAGACTGAGCTTCTAGTCATGTTGCCACCATCTGTCTAACAACCTTTTTAGTTTTCCTCGTTCCAAGAGGGACTGAAGGCATAGACAGGTCATTTCTTTCGCATCTAGTTATAGAAGTTGAGAAGTTATTTCTTGCAGTTTCTGTTGACACAGCTGTGAAGCTAAAAGTGTCTATGTAAGTTTTTCAAATAAGTGTAAAGTCATCCAAATTTGCTTTAAGATGCTTTAAGCTGACTCCACTGACTTTGTACTGAAACAGCCCAGGAGTATTCATATGAGAATTCCACTTTGGGGACATTAAACTTCAGCTAAAATGTGACAGAAAACTGCTGGGGCAGTAACACTTTAATCCCCCCTCAGATCCACAAAAGAATCCCAAAATGTTTTTGGGATGGACCTTCTTCATATAAAAGATGGAGCTAACTCAGACCAGATTGCAGTTGATGGTTTTATTTCTATGTATACATAACACAGTGAACAATATTTGTCTCTTAATAAGAGACAGAAAAATTTGGGGGCTTTCTTTTTCTCCCAAAAGTTGGGAAAATAAGTTACTGCAGACTAGCAAAAGAGATTCTACTTTCTCTTTCTAATTTAGCTATGCATCTCAAGCTCTGTTGAAGATGTTATCATTTGATACCTTTATCCTTTTTTATTTTTGTCTAAAAATCAGTACTGAAAATTAATGCTGTCCACGTCAGTAAAGCCCAGGAGTTAAACTCAGTTTATTTTGATCAGTATGAGACGGGGAAGTGAAGGAGATGCTGATCTCTTCTCCCTGGTGTCCAGGGACAGAATGCACAGGAATGATTCAAAGCTGCCAAAATCAGGGGAGGCTGAGACTTAATATTAGGAAACATTTCTTTACCAAGAAGGTTGTCAAACATTGGAACAGGCTTCCGAGAGGTGGTCGATGCCATTTAAGAAGCATTTGGGCAATGCCCTTAATAACATGCTTTAACTTGGTCAGCCCAGAAGTGGTCAGGCAGTTGGACTGGATGATCTTTGTAGCTCCCATCCAACTGAATTGTTCTGTTCTGTTCTGTCCTATTCTATTCTATTCATTCCATTCTAGTATATCTGAAGTTAAACCTAAAGGTGATATCTTCAGTATAACATGAATTCTTTCTTTAATTCACTCCATGTTTTAATACTGTCTATTTACTGATTTTATGCCACTTTAAGAAGTTACATCAAGATGACTCACATCAATGTTGTTTATGAGAATTCCTTATTCAGTGTTTCAAAAAATGAATTGATGTATTCTGACTATGTGTTTCAATCTGCATGATAACATCTGGTCTTGTATACTGATTTTTTACTATATAGCAAATTGTGTTGCAAATGCTGTTTTCAATAACTATCTAAGCTGCTTTTCATAAAACAGGTAAGCATGATTTTTTCATGTCCTTAGGAAATGACATAGTAGTGACTTTACCAGCTATACATTCACATTGTAAATATCCTATTAGTATTCCACAACATAGCAGGCAAGCCATGTGTTTTTGGCTTTTGTTTTGATCATTGCTATCTGCTTATCATCACTAAGTCTGGACCGCACAAAGTATTTTCCAGACTTTTTTTCCCCCTCTTCATTATTCTTTTAAATACTCTGGATATTTTGACTTAATATTTATTCTATGAGTTGGGGAGTATTATTTGCCTGCCTGCCTTTTTGGATGAATGTTCTTCCAAGGAGTAACAGGTGTCAAGTCTCTCAGGATCTTCTTGATGACCAGAATGTCATCAAGATATTTTTAAATGAAAACTACATGGTAAAAAGTCTAATTAAGAGTCTCTTGAAATCCCAACATGAAATAAAACACACCATTGTTTCAATTAGAAACCAAGTTAACATCTTCCAGCTGCCTTTTTTTTTTTTTCCCTAACTTAAAGCATTTTATGGTTAAAACTCTTTAAGAAACTATTCTAGTTGGATTTTAAACAGTGTAGATCTGTTTCCCTCCTGGCTATGCTTAAGATGTGGATTTCTTATTGAAGGAAAACTCCACTACTTAGCCCATTGTTCTTAGCTATCTCTTTTAAAACGCCATATGCTGGAAGTTAACAAAGGACACAAATAGATGGGAGGTTTCATTGGAGGCAGGGGAGTGCTCCATGTTTTTCAGTGTTTCAGTACGCAACCAGAAACACTGAATACTTTGTGTAAAATTGCAAGGATTCACTCTCAGTGTGACTTCCATCTTTATTAATTGTAAGATTACATTATTATGCAAATAACTTCATTTATTCACTAAGAGCTTTCAGAAAGACATGCTTAACTGCATTTTTAGGCAGTATTTAAAATGAAATAGTGTGCACACTATTGAAGTACTGACAGAGCAAAAACATTGGGTCACCAGCATGCTTCTGGGTGGAAAAGATGGAAGAGTGGTAACAAAAGCCCTCCCTGGGGCTTACAATGTTGTAGAAGAAAAACATATTTTATGTGATTCCAATGAAGCATTATCTTAAGATGCTTTAATCTAGCATTCAGTAAAATGCAGGACCTGATTCTTCATTATCTTATTCCAGTTTTGCATTGATAGAACATGATTACAAAGAGACAATTAGGCTAATGTAATAATATTCACCAGCACTGGCTGAAGACTGAATCCTAAGTTGGACTTGCCTGATGACACAGGAAATCCTATGACATATTGTAATGGGAAGATACTTCTACGGACAGGCAGCCATGCTAGCAAAAGCATATTTTGTACAATAACTTTCCATAACAGAAGAAACCGAACTGAGACTAGCACAGTTTGTCTATTCAACTGCATCTCAAGTAGAGGCCTCTGTTGGGTTAGCTCTTGAACATACTCCGGGCTGAACTGCCCCTATCAGCAGAAAAGTTTAGTAAATCTTCATGTCCCCCAGGCTGTTCAGTCAGCTTCAAGCAGATCCTCACAAAGCTTCATACACAGAAGGGTCATTCATTATGTGCAGTATGAAATGTGTTTTCTAAATTCACATGAATGGTAGAGTCTGCGGACAGTGATGCAGCATCTTCAGTACAGCATGCCCATCATTATCGATAATTGCAGTTACTTTATCAGTTCAGTTGAAATGCAGTTTTGAAGCTTTCCATTTCAAATATTTTTCTTATTCTTGTTCTCCATGAGCCTCCCTTCTCTTTTTATGTAATTTTCGAAATCTGGGCTAGTAGCAACCTATCAGTTCTTTTGGGATTCTCCTGAAAACATAAAGAGATGGCAAAACATTTCTGCTTCTGGGGAGATTTGTTGGGACCAAATTAATCTCTTTCTTTCTGTCCAACTCCATTGTATCTGTAGAGCTATTTGAAAACAAAAAAAAATTGTACAATCTAACATGGGTAAAGACGGAAAATATGGGTCTTTTTAATGAATCTGCATCCTTTGTAAGGATTTCACCATTAAGGCCTAGTTTTATCAACATTTTATTAAAAAAATAACTTGTTTTCTCAGGTTTTGTAACTTGGCTTTTAGAAATAAGATTTTGTATTTCTGCTGTTATTCAAAGAACTGTTCCCAAGTTATTTTTTGAGCAAACTTCCTTTGAAAAAGCCCATTCCTCATGAAAAATGAAATGACTAGGTGAGTCAAAAATAACGGATATATTTGAATCCCCGAAAATGCATACCAGCATTTGATTTGGAGTGGCAAATGTCTGAGAGCAAGGATTTTAGCATCTGTTATTTTTATATTTGGATTTGTAATACACATTTGTTTTAAGCAAAAATAGGGAGCTTTCTCTTTATCTGTGTTCTCTCTATAGCTTTGCCTACATCTTTTCCTACATTTTTAAAGTTACATACCTGGTCTAAAGATATTAGTATCAGTTTATGCCCTTTTTCCTACCATGCTATGTGTACCTCTATAGTGTGTTTCATTCTGCTTCCTCACCTTTCCTTGATTAGAAGTGAAAGAACAGCATGATCAGTACCAGAATAAAGCAAGGACAGACAGCGCTGTATAATGCATCGGGGTACTACTGCAGGAATAATCCAGCCAGTGTTAGGAAAGAATTTCAAAGAAACTATTCCTCCAATGCACTATCTTGTGGTGCTCTGAGAAGCTGCCCCTACTGTATATCCTATACCTGATGGAATGCAAATATGTTGTCTGATACATTTCTGCGTATCTGGAGAGATAGAATTGGGCACTGCTGCTCTCACTTGTCCAGAGTGAGCTATCATACAATCAGAGAATGGTTTGGGTTGGAAGGGACATTTACAGATCATTTAGTCTAACCCCCCTGCCATGGGCAGGGACATCTTTCACTAGATCATGTTGCTGAAAGCCCCGTCCAACCTGACCTTGAACACTTCCAGTATAGCCCATGCCACTAGAAAGGCTGGGCCACTATGTTTTTTATCTGTTGAGGATACAAGGTATGTTTAGGAAGCATATGATAGTTTTCTCTGCAACCATCGCAGCATCCTACGTATATATAACATATATAACATTGATTAGCCTAGTAATTAATAACTGTCTTGAACTCATCTGCTGTGAACTGTGTGAATGGAAAGCACATAGCACTTCCAAACTGCTGGTTTGCATCAGAGTTGATCTCTTATTTAAATAAATCCATATTTAAATAAAATGAGCTCAGTTTCTTTCACTGCCTTACATCTTGTAACTGAGATGCCTTTTAACTTTGTTCATATGAAGCAGGAGAGTCTTGATCTGTACTAATGCCATGAAATGAAGAGACACAAGTGTTTTCAATCACAAAATGACAGAAGCTGAGGAAAGTGGCAGCCTGTGTTTTCCCACACAAATCCAACGCAGTCCATGGAGAATAATAGATGGCCTGTTTTAAGACCATCATTCCGGGTGCTGAAATATGATAGATATCTTATGTATGGGCTAAATAAAGCACTTCAGAGAAATAATCTGTTTGAAGTCCAGAATTTTAAGATTTATTTTTTTTACAAGAGATAAAGCAACATGTCCCCAGTGATGCTAGCCATCCAAAGATGCTTCCTCTAATACCATGTGTGTGGGTTCATGTATTTCCAGTCTGTCAAATGTGTACTTTTAGCTTAAAAAAAAAAAAAAAAAAATGAAAAGAGCAGTGTAGTCAGTTTGCAATGCCCTCAGAGTAAGGGAAAGATTTCTCTTAGAAATTCACAATTTTTATATGCACAATGTTTCTGTGTGTTACGTTCTATATATTTATGCTTGAAATCTCAAGCAACAGCGGTGTTTTTGTAAAAGTTCGCTCGCTATTCTTGTGCATGCAGGGCACTGATTTTATTCCTAGGGTGACCTCTAGTGGCATCAAGGCCACTCTTTTTAGTGATGGGTTTCATTTCTTCAGTCTTTCTATTTCAAAGGAAAAAAATCAGAAATGGTTAAGGTTTAAGGTTTATTTTTGGAATTCTGAGCTTGACAGAGATCTGGTAAGATTGTTCTTGTTAAAAAGGATGACGATTTTCACTATTGCTAAGACAAAGATATCAATAGCAAAACTGGCTGAAAATTCAGAAACAAGTACCTCTGCCTTTTTTTAAGACAAGAGTTATACTCTGACAAAGATAAAGTTACTTTTTAATTTGCTTTGTGCATTTACTGTAACCTATGAAGTGCTTTTAGAAATATTTACCAAATCAGTTTTTAAGCAAATGCTTGAAATAGTGATGGACAATTAATTTTGAAGACATATATAAGTAGTTATATAGGATATTGTATGTAGATTAGAGGATCTGTATAGCTTCTTGTTACTGCACTGTATTTAAGTCATTGTAGTTACTCCAAATTTGTCTTGGAGGAAAAAAGCGTAGGCTTTAGCCTGTGGTAACTGTGAAGTTACACACCCTAACAGACTTGGTTTCACATGCTATTTTGTGCTTTAAGTCAGCAGAATATAAGGCTAAAACTCTGAGCTCTTGAAGAGCTTTTGTATTTCTGTGTGTACCAAGTTCTTCTGTAAAGATGATTACTATCAGGGAAAAGAACCACGGATTTGAAGCAGCAGCTAGACAAGCAGCAGTGATTCCCTGGTGGCAGTACTTGATGTTTCTTAGGTAATATATTTTGGGGTTTTCCCAGTATTAAGTAGGAATGAAGCTTAAAACTGTAGGAGTATATTCTAATAAGAAGACACTTCTTAAACCTGGCCATTCAGGCCTCAAGCCCACACAGACCTTTCTTTCTATAAGCTTCTCTTCAGTCATTCCAGGGTGTTTTGTAGTTTTATTTGTTGCTGTGTTCTTTCCGTTACTCTTTTTGGCAGGTTTTAATAGGTGCAATTCTAGAGGCAGCCATGAGTTTTCCCTTACATTGTGTCTTGAAGAAAGAGAATATTGCATCTTCATTGGAGATCTTTGCAAAAATGCTCTCCCGAACTGTCAGAGAAAATTCTGAGATTACTGATAGGTTCCTATTCAATTTCCCCTGTGATCCACTCAACTTCAGCTTATCAGATCTCAAAAAAGAGCAGACACATCTTTGGATCAAGTGATATTTTTATTAGAAGTCATGAACTTGTAGCACAGCTATCCAGTTCTCAGTTTTATTGACATTGACTTCAGCATTTCACTGTTGTAGGAACAGCTTGCAGTCTCTGTAAGCTCCCTTGCAATAAGTATTTGTTCTGAAATACTGAAAATTTCAGTGGGAATTGCATTATTATGTAGAGACTCCTGCCGACTATTAAGTAAGCAAGACAGAATCTGGAGATGAAGCTTTCAATTCTCTGATTCGGTCTACTAAGATTAAGATATTAGGAAAAAGTTGCTATGAGAATAGTAACACATTAAAAGAGGTCCTCAGAGAAGTCTGAAGGATCTCTGTCCTTGGAGTTTTTTGCGACATGTCTGGAGAACCTAATCTGATTCAGTTTTCACTCAACTTTTGAGGTGTAGGTTGGACCATGCAGCCTTCCAAGGTCCCTTCCAACCAGAATGATCCTGTAATTGTAAGACAGGAGTTGAGGTGGAGTGAGCAGAACATAAATTTGGTTTTATGCACACAGTCCACTGATTCTAGGCCTAAGCTTGTTTGCTTTAGCTTCAGTGTATCTCAGACTAGCCTCTCTTTATTGGCTCTAAAAAGCTGGTAGGATAACCAGAAGTAACTTACAGTTTAAGATGCTCAAAACTTCTTTCTTCTTGGCTATGTCCAGTGAGCATGTTGGGCAGCTTGACTAGTTCTCTATCAATCAAGGTTTCCTGTGTGAGGGCTCTTTGTAACAAACAAAAGTTCTGTAATCTAAGGAACTGTAAACAAAAAATGGAGCTCTTTCACATCTGAATTTGCTTTGATTTTTGCAAGGTAAAGGTCAGACCTAGAATAGCAATTTCCATCTGATCATGTAAAGCACAGGACAAGGAGTGAATGAGAAATAGCATGGCTAATGTGACATACAG
Source organism: Larus michahellis (assembly GCF_964199755.1). Classification (NCBI taxonomy): domain Eukaryota; kingdom Metazoa; phylum Chordata; class Aves; order Charadriiformes; family Laridae; genus Larus; species Larus michahellis. The sequence continues at coordinate 37,903,083 of NC_133898.1, forward strand.
TGTTTCAGAACAAACTGCAAATCTGGTGAAAAACTTCTTCCATTTTACATTTTGCTGAAATGGCTAAAAGAATTAATTCACAACTTTGCTCAGAAATGTTGGCATGTTTAAGATCAAAGAAAATAATGACTTGGAACAAGTAGTTAGTAATAATATCCCACAAATGTACAGAGGATGGATATACTTCTCCAGATAAGAATCTTGTGGATAAGTTGTAATTGTTTCTGGGTATGTCGTGATTGTCTCTTATCAGTATACAGTAGAGTGTAATTCAGCCAGCAGCTACCAGAACATCGAGCTCGACGTCCTTTCCTTCATAGGTCATAAGAAAGAGCTGAGTTATGAGAAATGCCTAAATACCTGTATTCTTCTTGCACCTTCTTGAGCTGGTAGCCCACCACGGGCAGCCTAGCTGTTCTGCAGCTGCAGCCAACGGGTACGTACATGGGAGGACCAGCAAAAGTGTGGCACTCAATGTAGGCTATGAGTGTGGCCAGCAGGGACAGAGGGTCCCAAAACCATAATCTGGTCCCCATAGCTGCCCAGGTTGTATATGGATGGCCCTGAACTAGCACGTGTGCCAGAACACTGAACAACATCAAAATGAATCTTCTTAAAGAATAACTTCCCTGCTGACATGAAATCCCATGGTTGTGGCTTCAGAAATTTCCTGGAAAACTCGTACATCATACCAACATTTAGAATAGCTTTCAGGAAACAATTTTAGAGGGTTAATGGAGTAGCCAGGTAGGAGAGTGGAAACAAAACTTCTGTGGTGCTTTGGTCTTTATTGTACACTTTACTGATGTGAGGTCTTAGCACATATTCCCTGCTATTTGCACAGAAAAAAAAATCAGATCTGTGATAGAGGTGCTTCAGGCCCAACACCTTTTTGTCTTATCTGGGGCAAGGATTAAACTAAACACTGTATGGTGCAACCCTATGCTCATAATATATTGATTTCACCAACAACGGTGTAATTTTCCTTTCTGTTTTCCATCTCCTCTACTTCTCTTTTGCAGATGAAAGGTCTTTTACTAATACCTTGCAGCAGAAAGATCAAAATTGTTCAGGCTGATATGCCCATATACATTTTTTTGGTTAGTATTCACTTCTTGAATCAAGGTCAAAACCTGATTTATTGTCTAACTTGAAGTGACACACCAGTTGCATGACCTATACACAGCTGAAACAGCAGCAGTTAAGTATAAAACATGTATACTTATTTTTCCTTAGTATTCTTTCAAATGGCATTGATATAAATTCAGTGTACAGTCCAAAATAAATGTTTTTGTGCATTGTTGAGAGTGTTTGTACTGACAACCACAGCCAGAGCTCCACACAGAATGCAGGTAAAACACCCCTTAGTTTTAGAAAACATTAGACTTATTGAATTCATCCCACAGTTGCTGTGTGCACTGCATTCCTAAATGTGACCTGCAAGCACAGGATTTACTGTGCATGCCTGTGTATATTGCTCAGGCACAGTAAGGCTGGTACTTAGAACTGCAAACTGTACATCTGCTTATCTGACAATCCCCAGTAAGAAATGTCGTTGCACTAAGCTTCAGCATCTCTCCTATGCTGTGTGACACTCAGTGTGACTGCACCTTTAGCACCCTTAGATATTTCTTATTGTCAGTAAAGTTACGCTATATTGTTCTCAGGCAAGTTCTTAATCTTGACCAGGCATTGCTTTACAAATGTTATGGTCTTATTGCAACTGCAGTCTGCACACTGGTGGCAGCGTATTCCTAATGTCTGAGTTTCATGATAAGCAACCAACTTCAGAAGTGTTTTTCATGTTTTCGTTCAAGAAAAGCATGAAAAAACTTATCAGAGAGACTTTTTTTTTCCATGAAAGCTCTTGGATGTTGTAGAAATGAATGCTAACAAAGCCTCAAAATGTATGGATGACAAACCACGCCCCTTCTTGGGAGGCAGAGAAAGATCATTCAAATATCAGGTGTGGTTTTATCTAATATTATGAACAAGATAAACAATGCAACAATAATCTCATGTAATCAAATGGTAAAATGCATTTATTAAACATAGGCAAGAATCTGAGTTGGTAGGGGTTTCCTGACCCAGCTATATTACTAGTCCACTAGATCAACCAGCGTGTACGGAATATATTAAACTTGAAGCTGCCTTTTTTTTTTTCCAGTCTATTGTACTTGTATATTTGGAAACCAACAGAGAACTTCTAGCCACAATGGTTTCAGAAACTTTTATGGCTTTTGTGCAGCTGACATGAAGGCAACGCCTTCTGTTTCATATGCCATGTATTTTCAGGAGCAAATATACAGATGACTAGTTTCAAAGAAGAAACTTGAAGGAATTGAAGTGTGAGTCTGTAGTTAGCCAAAACATCTCACAGAGACTGGAAAAAATAGCTCCACTTTCCAGGTGTGCATTGGAAGTCCGTTAGTTTGAGCCAATATTAAGCCAGTAAAACAATAAACAATACAATGACACAAAGAAAAGCAGCATACCAATGGACCCTTTTACTAAAAATCAACAAACTACACATGCCCTTAATACCCCACACATGCACAAATTTGTAAAGTGATGAAAATAGGACAGTTTGTTTCAATGGGCAAAATTTTCAAAAACCTATTGCATTAGGGTAAGGAGTAAATTGCGCTAAAACCCATAATATACTCTTCCAGACATTAGGGTATTTTCATCTTCTCCTGAGTTTCATTGTGCATACCCATCTTTGCTATTGTATAAGGTACACACATGGTGCCTGGTGACAAACAGGGTGACGTGGCCCAGGGGAGGAATAAGAAAGAAGGGGAATATTACTTGTAAGCTGATCCTGAATAACAATGGATGGGTAGTTCTTTTTAAAAAACCCAAATGACAGCATACGCTCCAGTTTGAAAGCACTGAAGCCCGAGTTTGCCAAAAGCTGCAAAGCTGATAAATAAAGCAGTAAAAATATGAACTGGATACTGAAGTCAATTCTAAATATGGTTACTTCAAGTAACTATAAATTTAAGCAGATAAACACAAGACTATCCAGTGAAAAAATGAAAATCTTTGACTGCAAAAGTACAGCTGGAGGGCAGGGCACAATGTTATTTGAGGCACAAGACAATAAATCCCTAGGAGTTTGACTTCTAGGATACACTCAGGTCGAGAAATATATGAGCACCCCAGAGAGTATAAAGTTCAGGGTCACTGAGAGTTTCTTGCAAAATTTTCTGACTGTAGACAAGAATCTGCCATGGTATTTCAAGTTGTTGCCAGCTTGCAGTAAACTATCATGATAACACTTGGTATCTCATGCTAGAAATACTGTTTTTCATCCATGCTTGCCATATTGCTTTGAAATAGTGATCCGCTTAGCAGGTGCTATCTTTTCTTGCTGGTACTGTGTGATTTGGTGATGTGGAATGTCTTGTAAAATTTACTATGTCCTGTGCTCCAAAATTTGCCCTTTCATTAGAATAAAATCATTATATCTTAAAAAGCCTCTTACGGTCTTCTTTACGAAAAAAAAACCAAACCATAACCCACAAACCTTCATGATATGAACCGAGTGTTAACTTATGCAGAGCTCACCTTCCTCTCTAAGCAGGCAGCTGGTATCAATTGTATCCTGTGCCTCCCTCCACCAATTGAGTTGTATCTGAAGATGAAACGAAAACAGTTAGCCTGAAGATAAATATAAAAGTTGTTAGCTATTCCACTACTCAATGTAGCACTGTCAAAATTTCTTCTTTACTTCGTGTGACTCAGTACTCTTAACAAAAGACTTCACAACATGGAATTCATAAGTTTTGCCACTCAGCTGTATGTGCAGTTACGCTAATGTAAAGGAAATAATACTCTTTATGAGCACATTGCTGACTTCTGCTAAAATAGCTCTGCTGTATAGAATTGGATGGAGTTATGCCAACAGAAACCCCTAACATACACAGAGGCAATGTTTTCCTAAACATGCACGTCGTACCTCCCCTGCATCCCTGAAACCTGGATCTGCATTGTCCAGGATCAAATTGCAGCAACTGCATTTGTTTCCCAGGAGACGTCACTGGGGCACTAAAAGTGCACGTGATATTGCAGTCGGCTGAATGGCTCATCTCAGTTGATGCACTAAAAGCATAGAGCTGAACTGTACAATCAAGTTTCATATGACAAACTGTCAATCAATGAATTAAAAGTCAACCCTGAGTGAACAAAGCAGATACCAGTTTGTGTTCTTCTGGGCAGTTGCAGAAATTATATCTGATAGTTAACATTTCAGCAGTAGCACATCTGCAGTTTTTAACATATTGCAAATTTTTTAATGTATATGGGCAAAAGTTGGGTCTTGTGAATTTTCAGTTTTTCACCATTTACATATACTTCGTATATATGCTGTTAATACATAGATAAAATGATTTGATGTTTTAATAAACATTTTCTGTTTCTGCATGGGCAGGCAGATATACCTGACATACCATAATAAAAAGAAACTCTTTAGGGGAATAAAAACCTGTAGCATAAAGATAGTATTTCTTCTTGGGTGTCTATCTTAAATTTGTGATTAAATATTATGCTTTCTTTGTTTTACTGTCTGTCCACTCAGTTGGCCCTCTCATGTTATTTTAAAATAACTGAACCTGCGTACTGAAGAATGCTAACATTACACACGAGATCCAATGAGCCAGTAGGCTCTGCCTTAGCTTCCTAGCTTCAGCTGTAGCTGAAATTGCCTGAGCTGGTGGGAGGAGAGGGCTGTGAGGCAGCAGCAGCAGGGGCCCAGGGGCAGAAAGAAGCCACTGCAGGAATTTAGGAAAGGTAAAGGGGGAAGGGGAGAAAAGAAGTAGCAGGGAGTGAGGAGAAGGCAGAAGCAGCAGCAAACAAAAGGGTTGAAATACACCCCACCAGACCATAGATCTCTTTTGCTTGGAACATCAGGAGAGAGCCATGTGTTTGTCTGTATATATTACAGTAGGCAGATTCATAAAGGTCTAGTCTTCAGAGCAGAATGCTATTCAGTTCACAAGCACGTTGTTGCAAAGAGCAGGCATGACAAAAAGCTGAAATGGAGACTGCAACAGCATGGGAAAAGACATCAGAGAATCACAAAGCAGTGCCCAAGTACGCACATCCTGGACTTGACTAACCACTGGACTTCACCTGACACTGTGATCAGATCTCTTCTGCTTTTGCGACTGGAACACAGTGATGGATGTCTTAAGTTTTAGCCATTTACTTGATGAAATATCCAATGCTATTTTTGCTGCTGGGGCCCCATCATCTTGCAGTGTACTCATCTCTTTCCATTCTGTACATACACAAAACTTTGTGCTGCTCACCTTGCCCACAGCTGTGTTTCTTGCTTTCATCACTAGCATATTGCAAGAGATAAAGGGCATAGCTCTATTCAGTGTCGAGGATGCTGGGGCCTTTGTGAGATAAGAGGTTCTCATCTCATATAAAAGGCTTTATTATTATTTCTGAAGATAACTTGCAACCAAATGATCCCTTCTACAGCATGTAATAAGCAGCAGAAAAGCATTTTTCTTGGTGGTTTTGTATATGTGACAAAATTCTGCCTAAGTTTGGCTGCCCTTTCAGAGCTAGTGCAAAAATATTTTTCCAAGTACTAGATGTCCAAATAAATCAGGGAAGGAAAGCTGCAATATTATGGCCTTGCATTGCTCTGTAATGACTAGCAGGATTCGGTGATGTTTTCATGTTCTTCACTTCAGAAACAGCATTAGCATTTTAAGATGTTACTGTCTTCCACTCTGTATTATTTCCCTTCATTGTAAGGGGCTAGAGCCACTACCTCCTGAACGCAGACACCGTAACAGGTTGTGTAAATAGGCCAAATGTACTTCAGTGTGCTCAGGAGAATCCCCTTTAACCACTGCTGAAGACAGCTCAAGCTAAGTCTGGCTGGCTTTCCATGGAAACATACTAAGGATGCTCACGTGATCTGTGAGCACGGCTCACTTGGGAGGCAGTAACTCCCTAAATTGCTTCAGTTTGTTCCACAAGAGCACATTTCTCTGTGTATTCATGAAGGCCACAAGTGTGAAGCCTCAGGAGCTCTGCAGTAAGTGTCTCCCCACAAGCTCCCTGCGCTTTCCCACATTATGCCTTCTCCTGAGGATGAAATCTGACAAATCAGAAAATCCTGATCCCCTGTAATCATTGCAAGGTTTACTGCTTTCCTTAATGGTTCTGTCATGATTATGATGGCCCTCTTATTATCCATTGTGTATAACTTCTTGTATAATGCCACTGTTGTAGCGTCTCCTCTGCCATGATGTTTGCACCTCCTGGCTTGCGCATTCACTTTAATATTCCTAGCAGTTTATTTTTTAATCTATTGAGGGTACCCTCTCCACAACAAATGTCTTCACCCTATCCTTCTTTTGTGATCTGCTCATCCAGCAAAGCCTTTCGATGTATGATATGAGAATTGTGCATTGGCTTTATCCACCTTGGCTGTCTGTATTAACATTAACTGTATTAAGTACGCCAAAAGCTTTTCAGTTGCATCTGTATTAAGCTACAGGCTGCTACAACAAAAGATTAATGGTTTCAGCTGGCCCGTTGACAAGCGGAGAGGGGTCATTACTGCCCTCTTGTTCCAGACAGAATTCCTCTCCTTGAAGAGAGGGTGCACTCCTCAGGCCTCATGACAGGTTGACATAGAATTTATTTTCTTGGCAGAAATAATAGTTGGAATGGAAACTTGCATGTATTGTACAGCAAATCTTTTGTTTCTTTCATTTTTCTTCAGTTAAAAAGGTTAAACATGTTTTCTTGGGAACCTTAAGCTGTTCTCATTCATCCTAGAAACAGAAACTGTTGTAACACTAGCAGGTAACTTTACATTTCCTTTCACTGCTGAACATATAACCCATGATAGGAAGACTGTTTTGCCATTTGTCAGAATAAGCATATTGTGTATTGCATGCTAACTAGCTCTGTTATAGGGTAGGGAATTCCTAAGCTGCTTTCTTAGGTTAACTTAGGCTACTTCTAAGGTATTTCCTCAGTTCTCCTTTACCTTGAAAAATTTCTCACATAGTTTCAGGACATTTTCCTTATTTATACTAATTGTCTGAATTTATTGCTTATCAAAGTTAATTTCTCCTTCAGGATGTGTCTTTTACTGTCCTTTCTGGTGCTCTATTTCCAGGCACAACATTGCTGTTCTAGTCTTGTCTTTGTAGCCAAAACTGTCAGGCTGAATGCATTTGGTAGGGTTTTATGACAAAGACAAACTTTTAAAATGGACTGGTAAACTCCCTTTTATTCATATCTAAAATGAATATTCCAGTCTTTACTGGGAAAAAAAAAATGAAAAGCAACTTAATTCAAATCACTAGTTATCGAGTGTCTCTTACACTAAGTAAGGCCTAAATAAGGAATTTAAAGAAACATTTCCAGAAGAGAGAAATGGTTAATGATCCCCATTTCGTTACCTACCTCTTAAAAAATAGGTTTTATTCTAATTAGAAGTTGCTTCTTTTGATATCATATGGTAATTGCTTACATCTGATCATTTCTTCTATAGCTGTTTCCAGTCCTTCTGAAGAGCTAAATACGCTTGATCCAGTAGAAGAGAAACTTCGAAAGCAAATGGAAGAAGAAAAAAAAAGGTATTAATCGTACCTCAAACTTCTGCCATCCCTCAGAAGATAAATTATACTGACAGTATATTCCAGTTAGTTACAATTCTGCACACACAGCTACCCTCAGGGTTTTCTCTGACATTTTCAAAATGTCAGCTTTGTCGTTCCCTAATAGTTTTTAAATTTGTGTGTATGCTCTTGGTTTGTCTGTAAGACGCCACAGTACACAAGCGGGGAAAATTTATGCTTGGGCCGATGGCTATAAGTAAATAAAAATATCTTAATGTCCTCCCTAAGGATTAGTGTTAGAAACTTGTTGTTTGAATCCAAATGTATTGTGAACCTTTTTGGTTGATTCAGAAATATCCTGGCTTCCTTGACATAAGGAAAACCTTTGGGCTATGCAGCATTGACTAAGTGTAAATAATACGCAGAATACGCGTTGGTTAACCAATCCTTGCTCTAATGTTGCTGTAGCCAGGAGGATAGAAGAAAATAGATGCAAGGATATCACTTCTAAGTAATTTGCTAGCCTTTATGTTATGTGCAATCTGTGATGGTAAATCTCCAACTATATGTTAGCCAGGAGGCCTCATTAATGAAGCTTCCATCTGAAAGGGGAATCAGTCTCAGCTCTTATCTGAATCCAGGCTCTGTCAACCAATTGTTTATTAATGGTAACATCCTGAGAAATCAAAAGAAATAATTGATTATTGAATATTTGATTGAACCTGTATTTTAATTGTTAATCAATAGTGATCCTGCTTGAGTGAAGCTCTTATAAAATATGAGATGTCTCTTCCTACCACCACGCTGTCTGTGTCCCCTGCATCTCTGATTATTACATAGTCTTTTCTAGTTTAAATCTGTTAACTGTTCTAGGTAGGATAAAGCTTTGTTCAGATACGTGTCGGAAGATCTGTAATACACCTTCTTCTTCTCATATTAGTTATAAAACAATGTTCAATCACCTGAAAGGGCTGAAGGTAGAGATTGAGCACCTGCAGCTTCTTATGGAAAAAGTCAAGATGAAGCTCCAAAAAGACTTCGAAGTCTGGTGGTCTGAAGAGGCAAAAAATCTACAGGTATGAAATAACTTTGTGTTTCTTCCATCTTTGTGTAAAAGTAACATCTTCAGTCATTTCTTAAAGAAGTAGTTAACTGACTAGATAGAAAGGACTGTGAAGGGTGGGATTTTGAGCCTGATTCACCTGTGTTTATGCCAATGTAGATCAGACAAAGCTAATGTGAATTATGCTGATATGAAGCACAAATGAAGCAAAACCCTTGCTTTTTGCTCTATTTTCTGTTTTGACATTCCCCTAAACAACTTGACTGAAAGCCAATAATGGTCCCAAAATGCTGAAAACTCTGATGAAAAATAAAACAAATAGAGGAGACTGGAAAAAATAATCTTTTTTACTGCTAGCAAAACTATGATTTCATCAGGTTTATGACGTGAGTATTACAGGATGGCAGTCATAGCTGTAATATGGACAAATCCCAGGAAACATAATTGTTTTTTAGCTTCCTTTGTTTGCGAAGACTCCAGTAACCTCTCAGCTTTCCTGAGCTCCCAGCGGGTCAGCAGCTCTCAGCACAGAACCTGTGTCCCCTCACTCTCCAGCTGAGGCCCACCACTGCCATCATTGCCTGTTTAAGAACCCAGCAGAAACAGAGTGCTGTAATTTAACGACTTGTGTAAAAACAAACTAAAGAAATGTCATTTTAAATAGTGTATTAGAAGTTTGTAACACAGTCAGTCTGAAAGCTGTACAGTTTCACTAACACAGGAGGCAGTACAAGAGAACGCGGAGGGGAATCAACTGAAACAGCAACATAGCTTTCTTATGCTCCCCTGCTGCCATTTTTTAAATGTCTTCCAAGTAGTGACATGGCATCGCACAGCAAAGCACTGCCATGAAATGCACATCAGCCGAATGAAAAAGAGTGCTGAGTGCAGTCCATCCCATATCATTTATTATTAACTGGAACAGAAGATTTACTCCTTGGGGAAATGTTGTTATAAACAAAGAAGTGTTTAGCCAGTATTTTGTTTAATTCTCATGAGTAAAAATTTAAACTACATTTTTAAGAAAACAGCCTAAAGTAAATACGGAACTTAACACGAGGAACTTAGTTATCCATAATGTGCCACCTAACTAACTAGCTTAACTTCAAGTTATCATTGCAAAATACTTTTCAGGTTAAAATCCCTAACCATATTAGTGGCAAAGAGGATAATGTTTTAGTCACTCTCCTGTATAAATATTTAGGCTTTTCAAAGCACTGCAAGTAATATTCTTGAATCCACTGGAGCACATTTTCCTCTATCACTTAACAGGAGAGGTCCAGGATTCAGTCTCTCATGATTCATCAGTAGATTAGAAAACTGGAAATCGGGATTGATTTCTTGGATCTTGACCTATCTATACATCTGAGCTCCCTAAGAAACTCAAATCGGCAAGCACATGCTGTTACGTATTAAAAACCTGTAACTTGAGCTTAAAAATACTTGAACCAATCCTAAACACTTTTCCCTTTGTTCAGAAGTGTTTGTCCAAGTGAAAAAAATACTGTGTGATTCAGACTCGGTGTTTTCTGAATGAGTCATTGCCTACCTTGGTATTGCTGAAACCTGTAGGCCAACATAATCCTACATAATTTTGTTTTTCAATCTAAACCCAGCAGGAAAAGCCAGAGATGATTAGCTCACCAAATACCGCAACTGTTTATCCCCAGTTTATCAAATCCTCGCAACATCTATCAACTAACAGGTAAATTGGTATTTTTTTTCTTCCTTCGTTCCTTCTAAGAAAATGCAGTTCTAGTAGAAGTGCAGTTCACGAGAATGCTTTTGCAAATATCCCACTCAAACATTGCATTTGTAGTTGCAAGAGAAATGACTGTGTAGAAAAGGAATTTTTATCATTCGATTATTTTGCAATCATATTGAAGGTAGCTTATTGTAACTCATTTCTTTTGACTTGGTGGTCTTGGGACCCTGGAAACCTCTCACTAGGGATCCCATGAAAGATATCTAAGAAAAGCAAGCCTATTATCAGTCAGTTTTCCTATATGAGGAGACTATATCTCCTTTGGAGTGTATTCAGGGGGCTGCAAACCAAAAAAAAAGATTAAAAGATGATTTAATATACAGCCTAGATAGACTTGCTGTTGAAGAATATCCTGGTGCTACGTTTATGCAGCATATTATTCCACAATGATATTGCATTTGATATTGTAAAACACTGGTGCATCCTTTACAGCAGAAAAATGTAGTCATCTTGGTTGTTTCATCATCAGTCACTTCTGATTTCAAAACCCCTAATTTAGATTTGTAGTAATAGATCTTTCATAGCCTTCAAGCAAAGTAGAATGCAGGAAAACATACCTGAATGTGCAGATTTCCATATTCGTTGACAATAAATGGAGGTGTTCTCTCTCCTTCCCTCTTCCTCTCCACCTCTCTCTTGCTCTCTTTTTCTCTCTCTCTCTCCCCCTCCTTCTCATTATACAGTTACTATTTCTCTGATGAGTGGCTTTACCTACAATTTTATAACAATACTCTGCATAAATGATGTTTCCTGCTTTGCAGCAAACATATATATCCTACATACCATTAAATAAGGAATACTGGATTTTCTTAAAACCATCAAATAGATTCTGATTTTTATTGTAAACTTTGGTGTATCTATAGTAAATGCTCAATAGTCAGTACAGAGAATGAATTTCATAGTCCTCTAAAGTTGTCTAAGAAGGCATTTTCAGATGTCCCAAACTGATGAAAACTGACTCTAGTCTTCTCTGCTTCAATTCTTATTCTGTGTTCTCTCAAGACTTAGGCACTATTTGCTTTGCAAATGGCTGGCAGGTTTAAGGCCTAATTTGAGTTGTTTCATTTCTGGTTTTAGGCTGAAGGTTACTTGTCCCACAGAAAAGCCGATGGAACAGAATGTGAGAGCATTTTTGGGCTAGCCTAGCACAAAGTCAGCCAAATTAGCTCAAGCAATCCATGACTGTCACTCTTAAACTTTGAACTAAGGACTTCTTGCACAACCTCTCTGCCCTATTGGTCTTGGGAAAAACAACTTTCAGTTGGTGTGCTCATGCATTGCTCAGGAGTGTGATATCTTTTGCAGTCTGAGCTAGAATTAAAAAGAACATATGATAATGCCCAGGCACTTTCCAGTGCAATGGGAGACTGGCCTCCAGGAGTGGTAATTTCTCCTTTCCCGACCCTAGCTCAGAAGCAAAATTGCATAACTGTTTTCTTTATAATTTTCTTTTAAACTTTTCTTTCAAATGCCTTTACCGTTTGTGTTTATTGCTGGAGGACAGGTCTCAGAAAAGTGTTCTAGGATTTTGAATAGAACAGGGGAAGGTGCCTCGTTGCTTTCAGAGTCCCGTGCTGCTCCACACGGTCTCTTGCAAAATATCACGTTCTTTATAATGAACAGTTTCTCTGTGTCTAAGAGAATGATGAACAGTTCTAAGAGTCTAATGAACAGTTTCTCTGTGGACATGTTGACTGAGATTGACTGGATGATCCTTGCATACATATCACAGACACAGAACATTCATCTTCTTAAACCTAAATTGTAGAGGGAGTCAAGATGACTATAGTTTTGTTTTCCCATCTCTGTCAATTTTCTTGCAATGATCTTTTGAAGTTAACTACTCTTTCCTCCTCATAGTTCCAGAAAGTTGACCTTATTTTGTGTTAGGCTGTTTAAGCATATTTTACACAGGTACATTTCCAGTGTGATATATATGGAAGTAGAAACACTATTTCTGCTTTTTGTGAGGCGGGAGCTGCAGGCTTAACATCTTACTGTGCATGAAAATTTACTTTTCCCCCTACTTGAGGCAATAACATTTTAGAGTAAAAGTTTCCAATTTCACAGGCTTTAAGAGTATAAAACAGTAGAATATTTATTTCCCAGGGATTTCTTTGACCCCAGTTGACACAGGAACTTTACTTACCAGTTCCCATGATTGTGTAGGATAAGTCCAAGATACAATTGCTCCTCTCAGTTACATCGTCCTGAGACATAAGTCCTTCTTTGTGTCTAACTCACCTAGAAATCAGCAGTCTCTCTCTCTGAAATGATATGGCTATCTTCACTCAGCAGAATAACCAGTCACAAAACCAGAAACTGACATAAATTATATTTGATATAATGTGGTGTAAATAAAACCTATTTCCAAGATGCAATTCAGTTTCACAGGTGTGTTCAATAGATATAAGATCTAAAACTTAGTGGCTGCATGTCAGAAATCTAAGACTGCTGTTGACAGAGTAAGTATGCAGTAAAACCATTCAGACAAACTCCTGACTGTGAATGGATATAAATACAATTTTCAGGATTAGAAGTAATAAATTATCTATCTCTGCATATAAAGGATACAGGTATGTTCCATAATCTTTCTTGAGTTTTATTTGTGAGTTTGAACAAAATCTTTCAATCTCCTTGTAGTGCATGATTCACGTGGATTGTTATTGTTTGACACACCTTAGTCATGTTACCAGAGAAAATTAAACCTTGGGAAGGGAATGTGATAGCCTCAAATTTTATTTTATATTAAATCAATTTATAACTAAAATAACAGAGAAGGGAAGCTGGTAATCCTTTTGAGGCTTAAGAAGGTTACACACATATAAAAGGCACTTGATTCATGGCCAAACATGTCCCTCTTTCAATTGAAAAAAAAATGGCTGAATTGTTAAGTGTTGAAATGAGTCTGTGTTAATAAAAGAGTTGAACAGTGAACACTTCTGCCTTAGTCAGTATGGTTTGAAAGCCATTGGCTTGATCCTACTCCCACTAGAGTAAGAAGTAAAACATTGATTTCAGTGACCACAGAGCTGAATTGGGGAAAAGGGTGACATCATGGTTATCAGTGGGTTTGGCATGAGAAAAAAACATGTCTGCATAAGAAAGGTTATTTGTTGAACAGGTTAAAAACATTACCAAATCTGATATACTTAAAACAGATGAAACCAATAGTTTGTATATTGTAGAGGCTTACAGACTCGTGCTCATTAACCCGTTGAGTAGATTCTGCAGGTTTCCAGACTGTATTTATCTTTGCTTATGTCTTTCATATGAATTTGCAGAAATATTAAATCTCATCTGATCTGAACATATTACCTAAAATGAAGAGCAACTGTGCAAAGTGGAGAAAGAATGACCCATCTGTATATTTCAGACAGAAAAGGGTCTAATCAGCAATCCCAGAGTCACATTACAAAGAGAAAGGAAGAGGAATTTAAAATAATCATCAAGAAGTTATTTTATTCAAAAGGAATACTTAATAAAATCCCTCAAACTTGAAAGAGAATACCCTACTTGTCCATACTGTCTCTACCATAAAGCTGCGGTGCTAACTGCAACTCGTACATTTATGACTCTTAATGGGTTCCTGTCAAGTCTGCAAAAATTGTTAAAATGCATGTCGGGCTCAGCACTCCATGTCTGCTCCACTTCAGAATTCAAGCACAGTTTTGTTCATCCTCATATAGTCTTCTCCCACATTGGCTTTAATTTAAGAAATTTATCAGATCCTTATCTGTTCAAGTTACTTTTCTCACTGAATATTTAATTTCAATAGTGTTGAACGGTTCTTGTATTCTCCTTGAATGAAGAAAATGTTGGATAGTTACTCAAATCTTCTGAAACAAATTGTATTTTTTTTCTTCTCTCAGAAGTAATGCATTCCATTTTAATGCCATCAGATCTTTCTTAACCTCATTCATTCCCTTTTACTGAACCTCATTTGTCCTGTTCCACCAAGCCCCACAATATCTGCAATCTCAGACTCCTTGGCTCTCCAGCTTCTTCTTCAAAATCTTCCTGTCACTTTAGATTCCCTTGGAGATATTTTCAGATAACTCTTCATGTTCTCCAATGACTTTAAGCATCAGATTTTTTAACATTTGTTGTCTTAGATTGCAAAATTTACTCCCTATATTAATGCTTTATGAAACAAGGGAAATGTTTACATGTTTTGCAGCATTTTCTGTCATAATAATTTTTCATTCCTGCCAATTTTTACTCAGCGTTACGTGATGATAAAATATAATCTGGGAATAACATCATTGATTAATGACATTTCAAAGGTTTTCACATTCTGTTGGTAAGAATTTAACTTGAACAATTTATCTATGAATTTGCAAGTTAGGCCAAATTTGATTTTGTAACAAAAACACTAAAATGCTCAGATTTTAAGCAGCTTGAATCTTGCCCGCCTTTACACAGAACATCTGTTCCCCACATGTCCAAGGCTCAGATGACTGGAGAACTACAGCTGAGGGTTCTCTAACATTGCAGAGGTTGCACACCTTCAAATTTTACACTTTCTGTTTTAATATACCTGATTTTCCACTTTTTTTCAGCTGATGAATCAAGCATTCATACCATGACACCCTCATCCGTCCAGCTCCTCTACCCTATGTGCTTGATGGGGCTGGTCAGTCCATGGGACAGTTGTTGCTGGCCCTTGGGTTCCTGCAGCAAGGGAGACACTGCCGCAACACTGTGTACACCTCTGTAGCTGCTGCCCCATGTCTGACTGAGGCATATAGCCCCAACAGATGATCCCTCAAAAAAATCAAGTTTCCCACTGGGTGGAACTTTAGGTACTAGGTTTAAAAAGAACTGACACGTGTGACGTTGACAGACTATCTTTAATCTCCAGAAAACTCAGGAATTTTGCTGAAGCTGTCAGGAAACAGTGCTTAGAGACTTCTTAAATTCAACTCCAGGAAAAATCAGATAGATTCAGAATAAAAAATGGGAATTATACATTGTCAAAGGAACCTGAATAATGTTAGAGCTTAGGAGACAGGCAAAGAGACAGGACTTTTGCACCTTGTATGTCCATCCAAATCCAAAGCTGTGATCTAGGAGTGCCTATTTACACATTACAGAAATGATGATTGGAAGGCACCTCTAGAGATCTCTAAGGCAGCCTCTTTCTTGAAGGACTGTCATCACTAAATCAGGTCAGCTATGGTTTTGTCTGGCTTTGTTGAGCATCCTGAGATGTCCAGTCCTTCAGGCTTAATACGCAGAGAGGGGGATCATTATAATGACTTTCCATTAAATTTAGAGTAGTACTAGCAAAATTTTTCATCTTTTCTCATCACTGGAACAGCATCTAACACTCAGATGAAGGAAGAGAGTCCTGGCTTCTGAGAACAGGCTAGGAGCAAGTTGCGTCTGAGCGTACAAACCACCGCACACCAAAATTACACTCTTTCGTCCCATTATGATTCAACATATCTTGCAATGCCATAGAAACATTATCAGAGCTACAGTATGAAGGATGCAAATTATCCCCATACAGGCCATCCCTCTGGCCTAGGGATTAGAGAAATCTCTGGCATATGTAAAACATGGATTTGAGTTCTGCCGAGCTGAGGGACTCATTTGTTAGACTAGTACTCTAATTATTAACCTCTTATATGGAAGCAGCATTTTGAGTCATTACAGAAAATAGTTATAAGCTTCCTTAGAAATTTCCTTAACTTGCAGGAGAAGAGTTTGCATCCCACAGACAAAAATGTCCAGCTGTATAACCCCACAGGCAGAGGGTAGGAGTTTAAGGCCCAACTCTGAGCACAGTAATGTTAATTTTGGTATACTGTCCTGGGTCCAGGAATCCACTTGAAAGCGAGATCCCTAGAGGTCAAATCCTGCCTCACCTGTAGTGTCGAGGGTTTTTAACAGATCTGAATCTAAGTCCCCTTTAAATGGGGGTTTAACAATTTTGGAGAATAACTTTTGTTTAAATTCAGTGGAAAAAATGAGTTCAAACATATACACTACTGCAGCTTAAAAATAAATTACTTCAGCTGACTCACAGTATTTATAAAATTACACATTCTGTTCATGGCAAATAAAAAGCAAAGCAGCTTATTTCAGTGAAAAGAAAGCAATGGAGAAGGATCACATGAAGTCACTTTACCTTACATTTGCTGCAGACTAAGAAGAGTCATGGACAGTTGCTATGGTTCAGTTGATGTGTAGTGATTTATATGACTTGGATGCCTATGTATCTCAGGGCACAGACACAGAGTCCTTTTAGAAAATTGAATTTAAGACCCCAAATCACTTAGTTTTTAAGAACTGCCAAATCAATGGAAAAATGTTCAGGAAATCCTAAAGCAGAACTACGATGTGAAGTTCCCAGATATTGTTAAACCACATAGTAGGTAATAACATCACACGTCCTTTCTAGCTCTTGTAATGTGTAGGTGTAATAAAGTATGGAATATTATTAAAATTAAATATGATATTGCTTTAGTTGAATTAGGCTGAGTTTTGAGGTCATTTTAATCCATTTAGGCAGGTGCAAATGGTATGGGACTTGAGGAGTTAAAGAGAAACATTCAGTAAACCTGGAGCTGTTCATTTGAAAATGACTTATACTCTTGGGCACAATACCTTCTGCAAAACTGAACCTGGCACAGTGTAATACAGTAAAATTTTAGTAATAAATTTCTTTCCTTTTTCGAGTTCTCTGCCAGAAATATCAATTCATCAGCCAACAATGAACAAACTACTGCAGAGTTAGAAAAGCAAGAACTTGCCAATCCTGCCATCTACTGGAAAAATCCTAAAACTGACTAATTCAGTGTTTCCACTCTCTCTAAGATTGGCACCCAATCCGGCAGCATCCACACCGCCTGGGGAAAGGAGAGGGTCCCTAGACATCCCATGGCAGAAATCTGCCTTCCTAGCGGAGAGGTTCCTTGATAACGGTATCTGCAGAGACAGGAATGCACAACAGCTGCTTGCAATATATTTGGCCATCATCAACAAGCCACATCCCAAAATCCTCACTGAGTTTTTATCTAGTCTCCCACTGATTTCGGTAATAATTTTGCCTGACTGAAGAAAGAATGGAAAATGAGCTAAGGCCTCACTTGGCTAATAGTCAGTTTGGGAAGTAAGTATACCATGACAAACTGTACATCAGATACATCAAAGTGCTTTACAAGCCCTGCTTAGAAGACAAATACTAAAAGTATAATCTTTATGACCTTATTTGTCATTGTTTCGTAGCCACATTCTCTACATAAACCTAATCATCACTTGGCTTCAACTGAAAATCCTCTTCCAGTAAACAAGTGCTTTATATAGATAAAAAACATCTTGAAAAACAGCTTCTTTGTAGTTACTTAGCATGTATTAATATTCCCTCCACAAGGGCTATATTCTTTCCTTCATTTCTGCTCCTGTTCCAGTTTTTCAGGCACCACAAGAGTCAGCCCTAATGAAGATCCAGCTGGGAAAAACAATTCAATCACTTCTAGCAACCCTACTTTAAAAACGAGGGAAGGAGCGTACCGGGGCTATTCAGAAGAAAAAGCAAACCGGTAAGTAATGTAATGCCTAGATAATGCTCTATCCGTTTCTTCAACAAAAGTTTCCTTGAAAAACAAAAATAAAACTGAAAATGCAGATTTTCCTCCAGCTTCCAAAACAACATGAAGGCTGTCCCATAGCTTTACACCAAGTAGCTGCATTATCAGGATTAAAGAGGTGGTTTCTTGTTTGGCCTGAGGCTTTTTTCCCCCATAAGCTTATGAATCCTCATGACTGTGTCTTCTCAGCAAGAGAAAGGGACTCTGAAAGAGTAAATAAAAGCTTTTAAAAGGAAGAGAGATCAGGGTATGTAAGTATTGCAGAATGCAGGAACTACTCAGAGTTTTTTTTCAGTCTCGTGATTGTGTCCTTAAAATATTTTGAGTCTCCCTCCTACAAACTACTTTAGTAAAATAAAATGATACCAGCAGCTCGGGTGTGTCAGCCTTGGCAAAGGTTACACATCATGTTTTCTCAGAAGAGGTACTGCTTTGTGAAAATTAGCTTAGCAGGTTAATAGAAATTGCTTCTTTTTTTTTTTTTTTCTGACAGCTTCTCTGTTTTTTCTAATGTGCTCATTTCCATGTTCTTTTCTCCCACCAAAACTTCATGCCAAGTCAGTATACTTCCAGAAGTTACATTCTTATTGTGCTCAACAGTTCTGGCTATTAAGGCCTTTAGGAAAATATGGTTAAGTTACTATTTTTCCTACTGCATTCAGAAGAACAAATCACAAGGGGTTTTTTCTTGCATTTTCCAAAATGCCCCATTTCTAGAACAGAAAAAAATAATGGAAAATTTCATCCCCCAAAACCTAATGTTTTAAATTGTATTTGTGTTTAAGAAAAAGAGAAAGAAAAAGAAAAAGAAGCTGAAATGGAATTTAGACAGTACCTTCTTAAATATATTGTGTATTTTTTTGGTTTTTATATTGTTGCTAATCAAATGAACATCAACGAAGAGAATAGTCCTTTACTAGTATTCTGAGATGATCTTGTAAATTACATGAAAAGAGAAATTTTATTAAGTTTTTTGTGTTTTTTTTTCTTAAGTTTTATTAAGTTTCTGATATTTTTTCCAGAATTTTGGTTCACTAGTTCAGCAACTGAGGACTTATTTAGTAGCACAAACCAAGGATATCAGACTTCCGTTTTATGCCAGGCACAATTATATTCTGCAATAATGGAAATAACTATAATTACAAAGGCAGGATATGTAAAAAAACAGTTTCTCCCTTTAGTTCTACTTGTCCTTCCATACTGTAATTTTTATCACTATATTTCTCATTTCATCATTAGTGCTTGATCTTTTAAACAAGGCTAAAGACACAGGGCCAAATTCTTAGCTGATTAGAATAGCTTCATTGTACTACATCATCTTATACCACTGGAGGGGCTGTCAAAAGCAGAGGTAAATCAATGATTTAACTGCACAGATACGAGATCTCAGCTGGGACTGGAGACTCAGCAGCACAAAGGAGCTGCCCCTGTCACCAAATGTCACGTGATTGTTTACTTCTGGGTATGTATGAAACCTGAATTCCCTTACAGTAGGCAAAAATACTTTTGATCTGTTCACATAAATAGCAGCATTTTTTCCTGGAGCAAACAAACATGTGGCATAGCCACATCCATCATTTCTTTGGCAAACTCACCATATTAAGCTTTTCCGCTCTGCACTAAGTCTTTGACTCAGCAGTAAAATATTTTAAACCCCTTATGAGAGGTTTTACAGCTGATAAGCATGTAGCCCTACCAAACTAAAAACATATTAGCTAATCTTAATAATCTACATAAGAGCATTAAGAAGACCTGAGCTTGATTCTCCTCTGAACTGTGCCATCTCTAACAACGTATCTGGAGAACAAAGTCCACCGTGCTGAAAAAAGAGAGAAGATAATGGAATAGAAAAATAACCTTCTTACTCAGTTGGGTCCACAAGTATACTTTCTTATTTCAGGACCCCACCAAGTTCAAGTACATCTATTCCTCTGACTGGAGACAGCCAGGCTGATGCTGACATCCTAGCTTTCATTAAAGCAAGACAGAACATCCTGCAAAAGAAAGGTAAATCCTGCCAAAAAATAGGAAGCCAAACCAAAATCTTCAGCACGGCATTTTAAAGCCAAAATAGCTTTATTCCACATTTATACTGACGCAAGTGAGAACTGCTTCTGGCTTAAGTTATATTACATTATGTTCTCAGCCGTCCTAAACACTTGAGGTTCTTCACATGTATTTATTTTAGTAGCTCAATGCTGCAGTGTGAAACTCCGAAGGCTGTCTGTTTTTCTTAGTGAACTTTCCGGGGCAGGCATGCAGCCCGCAAAGTGTATTTCTTTACACTTAAGTAAATGCATTTTGAATGTGATTTCTTGATGATGAAAATACCTCCAAAGTTTTCTGCATGCATTTTCTTTAAACTGGCCTAGTTTTCAGCTGATACAAATTTAGCTGTAACAATTGGCATCAAATAAATATTACACAAATGACTGCACCGTACCCTACCTCATGAGGCAGACTGGCCCGCTGTGTCTAGCAGAGTATGCCCTTAACAGGTATTTCACTCTATCAAGGACTAGTGAAACTTTCTATGGGTATTTGTCACCAAATCAGGTACTGAGAGCAATCATAGGTAGGCAATAAAGTTCACTCTACAGTGTAGATAAGTAAAATTGGCAGGAAGCAGAAAGCAATAAATACACAATGGTGGCACTGCAAGGTAGCCTAAAAGTAATTCATCATGATAAAGACAAATGACCTGCGATTTTCTTTTTTCTTTTTTTTGAATAATAGTTTTTAGTGGCAGCAACCAATTAGACAGAAGATGAAAGCAGTAGCGGTTACTGAAGCAATAACTTTCCATCAGCACTTGAGTGCTGATGACAGCATTATTCAGCAAGCTATCAGCACCTGGCAGATGGTGTTAGCACTGTCACAAAGTGGGGTTTCGGTATCACAGTGCTTATCAGAAAACCGTCAGGTAAACACACAGTGGCTAAAAAAACAGCCTCCCTACACTCATCCAAAGCAAACACTTAATACACTTAGGCTTTGGGATCCCTTTTGTCTTTATTTAGAAAAGCTGTTGGCAGGTTTCTTCTGCAAATGAAATCAAGTTGAATTTATAGGCAGCCTACCAGAAGAAGGTTAGAGATGTGTCTTACAACAAACATTTCGGGCCTTTAGAAGGTCCAAATCTGACCCATTCTGTGAAGTACAGTAACCTAACTAACAAGAGCCTGTGATCATCTCCTAAATCGTACCATATCAGGAATGTCTCTCTCAAATGCCTTTTCCATCCTGACTGTTTTTCAGCCACAGGCTGTTACCTAGCGTCATCCGTCAGTTTCAGAAGGGACTAGGCATTATCAACATTGACAACTATTAGACCCCAAGTTATAAAAGTTATTCTTACAGAACAAAGGACAGTCAACACTTTTACAATTGTTCTGAAATTCAGTTAGACAAGATGAGCTACCAGCTGCCCCAAGTAGCTGAAAAGGAATGAAGTAATATTTGGTCATCCTGGCAGTGCAGGGCTGGAGAATGCAACCAATAACTAAGCATAGGCAGGGGAATAAAAAGTAAAGAGGCTTCATAAGTATGACCAGCATATTACAAACCTGTAGGGACCTGACATCTCATAGATAAGAGACAGCTCAGCAGCAAGTTGTCAGAAGGATTTGGAGTCAACCTGACAGGTAAAAGAAGGCTTTTCTTCTTGACTGCTTGTGAGGAAAGGGAAAAACTCCCAGATTTGAAGGATGGAGCCACTAATAGCAGGAACTGTTGACCAAAGAAGTTTGTAAATCCTAGTTTAGCAAGATGAAGGAGAGTAAAATCTATGGATTAGTACTACTAAGGAATAACTTTGTGCTTCAGCACCATAGTGAAACTTGAGAACATTTATGAGGTGCAGTGGTAGCCCTTCTAACAGGGAGAAGAAAATAGGCTGAGAGACTCCACTATTCCCATATCTGCGACGGCATCATGTGTTCCCTTTTCCTGTGAGTGCATCACTTCACTCTTACCTGACTTGTTTCTAGACTAAAAGGAGATGAGAGGCACATCAACTGCTGTAGTTACTATGTGAACAGCTGTTCATTATTGGCTATATAGTTTCCAATCAGAGTTTTCATCCAAAGCAAAGGACAGCTGGAGGGTTCTCCTTTTGAGGGTGGAGATGGGGACTTGTTTTTTTTTATAAAGAAAAAACTATCAGAGTAGAATTGAGCAGAGAGGAAGAGTAGAAGGGGACTGAATCCTCTGTAGAAGGGGACTGAATCCTCTGAGGAAAAAAGCTATGTGTTACCAGTCTCACACAGAACTTTTTGAAACACGTACAAAATAAACTAGAGAGAAATTATTTGCCCGGAGCTACTAATCCGAGTTAGACAGCTCCATATAGAAGCTAAGTATGCTGAGTCCCGGTCCAGTGCTCTGTTGTCTTCTTCCCAAACTCTCTTCAACTGAGATGTTCAATGAACATTTCTGCATTTGCACGCAACTGTATTCACTCCCTGCCATGATTATTACACTCAGAGCACCCTGCAGGAAACACCATGAGAAAGCATAGCCAAAGTCTGCCAGGCCTAAAAAATGTTAGCGTACTTACTGCTCTTTCCTTTATTGATCCTGACCCTTTCAAACTGTTATATCAGTATCTTAGAAGCAAACTGAGGGCCCCACGTTACATTAGCTGGGAAATTAAAAAAAAAAAAAGTATAAATGTATGCAGAAGCCAACAGAGTGGAAAATACGTTTCATAAACAGAAAGCATGGGAATGCTCAATATCCTTAGTGATGGTAATGCAGGGGAGGGAATGAGAGGTCTCAGAGAAGATTACCTCAGGGTTTGTAGGTCGTTACCATTTGCTTTCTAAACAGAGAGGAATTAGAGCAGGTACATTCACAGGGGCTTGCTAGGGTTGTTAAAGCATTGTAATAACTACATTGGAAAGCTTTTTACAAAAGGCTACTCTGCAAACATAGGCTTTTGTTGCCTTGTTCAGTCGTGAGGTGGAGAAATGAAAATACAGAAGAGCAGATGAATGATTTTTTGGTCTTAAAAGTTTTAAATTAAAAGATTTTTTTTTTCTCCTTTCGTTTGTTTTATGTTTCTGAAATTAATTTTAAAACTAACAACACAACCTGAAATATAGTCTAATATATTCTTTATGTCCTTTCAGGCTTGGGGAACAAATGACATTCCTCTGGAAGTCCACTATTTCCTTTTAGAAATAAAGACCTTTTTTCTTTGCCTTCCTCTTCTGTTTAGAATCAGGTATGGGTACTTTAGATGTACAGATTTAATTATTAAAGATATAGAAGTGATTTGTCTTTGACAGCAAAATCCATTTTTCCAGGGAATGATATTTGAATATTTGCAGTAAGTATCTTCAGCTTGCATTAAGATTAAGCAAAACTAAAACAACCAATCAGGATCCAGAGATGTCTGTGCAAAACCAGTAGTTATCTGGGTTACAAAAATCTATAAAATTTCATTTTAGACCTTTTGCTGATTTTTTTTCCTCCCAATAAATATTAGCTTTCACATCAGATTATGAGAATACTGAGATTGCATTGTAATGTGAAAATAAATTTTTATTAAAAAGTAATTCTAGAGTTCAAAATTTCCCATTTGTTTTTTCATTTGAATACATTAAATGTTGTGCAAAATATACATCCTCCCTGAATATGCAAGTTTCAGAAGAAACAATGACGCTTGATAGGCTTAAAGTAAAACAGGACAAATAGTTGTAAAACACAAATCAGATGTGAAAATTTAAATGCAGTTATATATTATATACAATGTTAGTTCACTATTGATTCGGTACTACTTTATTGCATAATATCCTGTTATGCAACAACTGTTTTACATATCAGAATAAAACGTATCAAAAAATGCAATGCAAAATACAGCCTATTTCTCCGAGATATATGTACTTCCACATTAAAGCCATCATTTTTCATGCTAGTGATAAGTTTATAGTCATGCATTTGGAAGGGTTTGGGTTGTTCACATAAAAATAAAGCAATATATTGGCAGAAGTCACATATCATTCTCAAGGATGTGTATTTCCTTAAGTTGCTGATACTTAATTCTGTGGCAAATTCATAATTATTCAGAAGTACCTGGAGAACTGGTATGTTCAAATCTACAGAAGATATATGTTTAACAAATTAACAAGTAAGATGCAATCAATTAAGAAATATTAGTTAATACCTTTTCCTGCATTTGAATTTTCTGTAAAAGTCAGCACAGCTACCACATAAATTGGTAAGCTTTATGCAGAATTTAGGATTTACAAGGTGAGATAAAAGTCAGTTCTACTGTTGCTTTGGGAAATGAGAGTTCAAGGATTTGGTCAGAGGTGGAAAAATCCACAGGTCTTCCCCCTTTTGTATGTCTGCTTTTTTAAATGTCCTTTTTAAATGTCCTTCTTCTTTTTTAAATGTCCTTCTTCTACTAGAATCTATCTGCCTGTCTTTATTTTTCTTCTTCTTACTTCGTTATATATAAACACTGTATTAAATATACACTGAATTAATGTTTATACAACTTCATTGAGGAGAGCAGGGCCACCATCTTGCTTCCATCCAACCCAGCTAGCTGGAGAAGAAGCAAAGGTTCCAAACCATTTCTGGGTGAAGCCCCTGTCTTTTCTGGTTTTCAGTAAAATCCCCATTATGATGAATATATTTGAAGGTGGCCAAAAGAGAAATACTGGTACAAAAGCTCATCTCTTTTGACATTGAAGCATTTCCAATAGCTTCTGCTACTACTTGATGATTTACATATTCAGTGTTTTGTTCTCAGTTTGTCACCTATCTAATTCACAGAGAGAAAAGGTTACTTGCTCTCCTTTTTCAAAATTTTCTAGCCTTTTTTTGCAATGTTGTCAAATTGGTGTGAAATTCAGTCACTATCAGCAAAGTAATATCTGATTGGCAGAATGTTCTGAGATTAAGAGTATATCAAACACTTAAGAAGAGCTCAGACAAAAATACATCCAATAATAGAAAACTATATAAATATATAAAACCATATAATTAAATATATAGTCTTTCTTGCTTCTTTTGGAAATTTTCGTAATATCATGTGGACATAAAAAATTGCTCATTCAGTACATAGTAGTCTTAAGAAGTAAAATGTACATTTTTTAAAAAAATTGCCTCCACTTTTCAAAGGTTGGCTCTTGGGTTCATAGGAAAATTCAGGTTGTAAAGGACCTCACTAGGTCTCACCTCTTACTCAGAACAGCGTCAGCTTTGAGATCAAACCAAGCTGCTGAGGGCCTTGTTCAGTCTGGTCTTGAAAACCCCCAGGGATGGAGACTGCGTAATCTTTCTAAGCAATCTGTTCCAATGCTTGCCTGTCCCCATCACAAAAAGCTTTTCCTTATGTCCAGCCTGAACTTACCTTTTTTGTCCATTGTCTCTCTTCCTCTCACAAGCCACACTGTCAAAAGCCTGGCTCCATATTCTTGATGGCCTTCTCACAGGTGTTGGAAGGCTACTGGGTTTCTGCTCCAAGTCTTCTTGTCTTCTTAAAAACATTCATTACTTCAAGAAAGTTTAGTTGTCTGCAGGTGAACAAAGTTACTTGTTTCAATGAACTATCTTCGTACAATTTCTAGATTAATTTGAAACAACCCAAGCATTTACCACATTGAAGAAACAATCAAGAGGCCCACATTTATAATAGTCTTGACTACTGCCTAAACCACCTGTAAAACAGTATTTCTAAGCATAGATATTCTCATGGATATCTCAATCCTGTCCATTCACAATGATATCTAGCTGCTGGTTGGTTAAATGTTTGTATAGTAAATACAATTTATTTATTATGTCCAACCAGAATAAATCCAAATATCTTTTTTATGGAGTTTTCTGGGGAAAGTAGCTCTACAGTGCTAGATATCATACATATATTTCCAGGATTAATTTATGCCAGACATTATGGATCATCTCATCTCTTCTTTCAAGGCATTTCCAATCCTTCTGTATAGTTTATTTCAGTAGAAGATAGACATCTGCTGGTCTCCTAGAGCAACATAGCTTCTGGGAGGGTCAGGATATGATCCAGACTTATAAGGCCAAAGGGTCTGTTCTCATTTATGCTGAATCTGCCAAGGATCTGTACACAGTCTGGAACCACACTAGTGAAACCCTTGAGCTCACCGGCTTTTGGCTTGGGCATGTCTCCATTTTCATCACTTCCTGGATACTGCAGATTTCCAGAGAGCTCCAAGGAGAAAATGACGTAACCTTATGTTGAGTTTCTCTTTCTTGGAAGATGGACATGCCTAATTCAATCTCCCTTTTTCACTCCTGCGTTTTTTATGCAAGAAGCTTTGAAGTGGAATAATGAGGTTCACACATGTAACAGTTAAATATATATTGTAATAGCTTCCCAAGAAAAGATTTTATTGTTCTTTCCTGGTTTAATCAATCATAGAATGCAAGTGTTTGATATCAATAGTATAAACTGAGAGCCCTTCAACATAATAAAATGTTAAGACCTTGTAAATGTTGTCTGTACCAAATATCCAGCTAGTGAATACGGATGCCAACAAGATGAAAATCTGGGAATGCCTAGTTACATATAAGATTTTTGGTAGCTCTATATAGAATTTGTTTGTCTTTTCAAAGTCCATTTTTTATAACAACAACAATCGAACTTCTGTTTTTCAATGATTTCATATGAATCACTTTTATTATTGTTTAAATCAATGTTAAATGATCTTTTTCTAATATTTTTTCTGTTTCGCTTCCTGCGATGTTTGCTTTGAAACCTCACCAATAAAGCAAGCAATGTAAACTAGATATTTATAATAGTTACTGTCCATGCCTTGATTTGACACCACCAGAATAAAATTGAAGACTTTTGACTAAAACTTTGTTTTCCCTTTCCTTAAGGGAAGTCTCAGGGGTCACACCTGAGATTTTCTAACGATTGTCGTCTGCTAATTTTTGTGGGCAGCTGAGATGTTCATTTGACACAAAGAGTGAACTAAACAAATACTTGTATTTGTGGGCCAACAGTGGGTTTACCCAAATGCATTTATACAGGTAAAAACCAGAAACAACAAGGTCTACCTCCAATACAATAACTACAGAATTCAAGGAAACTTTTTTCTTTTCATGGAATCTGTGTGAGAAAAATACTACTGAAATCTTGGAACTCTGTAACTTTTATCTGAAAATGCTTCATGTTTTCACCTATGTGAGTGTAAATCAGGAAGTCAAAATGATTGGTTTAAATTTGGAGTGAGAACAAAATTAGACCTAGAAAATTGCCAGATGGCAGTGTCATGCCTGAAGAAATGCAATGTTACTGTTATTTATATTTAACAAGGTTCTAAAATAAATTCCTTAACTCTTCTTTGAAGCACAGGATTTAAAAGTCACTCAAGGAGCAAAACAAATTCAAACCAATTCACTATTTCCATGTACAAAGTGTTCAGGCTGAAATAATGCATGGAAGAATGGGTCCCTGGATCTTTGCATCCAGTTTGTCATCTAGTTCTGTACAGAAACATTTCTTCCAGAAAATCTAGTCCAAAAATTCACTCTTCATCAGAAGTTTGAGGATGACAGGATCAGCCAAGGTATCTTCCAACCATTTAATTACTTATTTTAGAAACAGCTTATTTGTGTCTGTGTAAATTATACTCTTACTGATCACTATGGTATTTTTTCTGGCTTTTGAAATACAGAATGAGGAAACCATGTCAGTTATTTTTGGCCTGTCTTTTACTTAGCATCTGTCCATGTTTAAGAATTGTTAGGGACTGTAACAACAGCAATTGGAGAACCCTGAATCCTTTGATTTGCTCCAGGTAATACATGTAAAGTGATTCATTATCTTGATTGTAGACCAGGATGTCATTTTCGTATCTCTTCTTTCCAGAACGTCTCAGATTTTCTCTGTGAAAAGCTGGATCCTATTGGGTCAGTGACATATTACAACAGCACTGAGGAAGATATGATAAGTGAAGGAATAATCAAGGAGGTCATGTTCAGCTCTGGATTTGAAATATGTTTTGTGGGAATTCATTCCTTAGCTTTGAGACCAAATTCAGTCTTGTGTTTAATATTGGCAAGGAGCACTGGAACAGCAGGACCTCGGAGTAACAGTCAACTTCCAAGTTCGGCTACTCTCAAAAAGTTTTTGCCTTCAGCATTTCTTATTTCTAATGTTTGTGAACTCAGGTTTTGTTTATTTCTTAATCAGAAAAACATTAAAAGAGCAACAAGAGAAGTTAAATTAGACAGTGTGCTTTGTCATCCCATCATCAAAAGGGATCTGCTAGTATTGTTTTTTTGGCATAGTGTATATTATGCCGTTTTACCTGGAAGCCAAATTTTATTTCTGATGTGGTAAGCCATGCTGAGTTCCCTTCTCCAGATTCAGAACTCAAGCAGAAATCATAAGTCTTCAGTTCACTTCCAAATGTATATATTTAAGTTTCTTTTTTCCTGTGGCAAGGCATAACTTCTGTGCTACTGCACGGAATCTTGTTTTCTTTTATTCCTATGTTGCAACCTGACACTAGGGAAAAAAAAAAAACTTTGCAAACAGAATATTTATGATTTCTGTAACTTGAAATAGGCACATATTTCTGTAGCTTTTCCATGGGAGTAAATACAGCAGCATCTTACAACTTACAGACTGTTTTCTTTCACATTCTCAGAGCACACTACTCTGCTCACCACACCTGTATGGAACTGTGCATGTTTGTGAAAATACTTTCTTAAGTGTGTACTTCATGATTTTGTCCTTGCATTTATCTGTAAGGTCACTCAGCCATGAAGTGGTTCATCTCTAACTGCATATTTACTCTGCAGTTTGTGGTGCACATACAATTGATTTTTTTATTTTTTGCCTCTTTCTGCAGAAACCCTGCTTTCTACGTCAGCCCCAGGACACATCACTTATTCCATGTGTCTCTTGAAGCTCTCTCCAGCTGTTTTTTTTATTATCCATTAATTGATTAATTTTTTGTGCTTTTTTGTAAAATGCTTTTCAAATAATACTCGTAGTAAAGATGATCACACCTCCTCTTAAAGTTGATTAGAAATAATTTCACTTGGCCAACTAAATAAGATAAACCTTTAATGTTCAAGTACTTTTAACAGGACTATCAAAAGTATAAAAGTAAACATACCTTGACAGTTTTAGTGACTCAATTCACAAAACCCCCAGAAAATTAAGATCCTAAAAGTAAGCCTAAGCAGACATTTTTTCTTAATGTGTAATTATACTGACAAGTTCGGCAACTGGAACTCTTTGTTGAACTGAACTGAACAGGACAGAAGGGGACATAAGAGAGAATCAGTGCTGTATTTGTTCATTTATAACTTAATTAATAGTTTCATCCTCTTAATTGTGAAACCTACTTCCCTACTGTGGGAATTTGTCTCAGCCCCGCTATGTACCCAGAAAACCAGTAGGGTAGCATTCTCTTGGACTAGTAGACATAGGTCCTATAAACTACAACACGACAAACATCTGGATCTCTCACCAGAGACAGCCCTGCTAGTGTAACAGGCAGTAGTGCAATATCCCAGGCTTGTCTACCCGTAACATTTCACAAGGTATGGAACAACAAGCTATACCTTTTAATTATGGAAATCAGACGCAAGAGAGAAGTTCTTGTTAGATACACTGAAAGTGTTATCCTTAGAACAGACCAAGAGAAGGCCTTCCATCAGTGATAAGTAAATTGGACATCTCAATTGCTTGAGATGAGTTTGCTTCATAATGTTGTTGCAGTGCTTGGTAGTATCAATGACACTATAGCTTCTATCTCCCAAATGTTTCACTTCAACTGAAAAGAAATGTCAAAGCACCAAGGCTGTGAGTCCTTGCGTGTTGCACTTCTCTACTCAATTCTTTCTGTCCCCCAGTCACAGCAACAGAGTGGTCCAAAGTCCAAGATGTTCTTCTGGGAGTTCTCCACAATACTTTTCACTTTTCAGAATGATGAGTGGCCTTCTGCTGCCAGTCAGTCATCCTCTTCCAGGTGGACATGGCTGGCCCTAGGCTAGGACCACAGTTCAAGTGGCAAGTACTGGGATTTCCCAGGTACAGATACGAATGAAACCATTTTTTTCAGTCTTTTTCTCTGAGCACTACCTCTTGTTTGAAGGTAGGTGAAAAAAAAATCTGAATACTAAGCAAAGGACGGATATTTGTATCCAGAACACTTTAATGGGAAGGGAGTTTAATAACAAAATTGCAGCCCTAGCCACATGGCCCTCTTGCTCTCTGTGTGTGTGTGTTTTCTTTCAGAAGCAGTGTGGCATAGATGACACTAGCTATAAAGCTCTTCCTACAGAAAAATATGCAAGCCCAGCTCATTTCCAGTGCATGATAATCATTAAGGCTCCCATGAGTGAACCTCTGATACTTTTTTAGCTAACGATTAACCTTAAGCCCTCCTTCCTCCTTATGCATTTGGATTAAAAGGGCAATACGGAGTTTGAAAGCAGTAGCCATGAGTGGTTCATTCTCTAACTCTATGGACTAAAGAGTGGAGTCAACTGACAAAGAATTTGGAAGCGGCAGGCCAGACAGTGAGGGGACTGATCTTATTAGGGTTAGAAAAGAAAGAGAAGCTCAGTCTTGTGACCAGGCTGAATTCAGGATGTTTATGAGCTTCATCATGCTGCTTTCACTGGTGCCAGCAATGTTTGTATGGTACAGACGGCAGCTATTGACTTTTCCATTTATTCAGCTCCATACTCTTCTTTGTTCTGGGGAGTCTGCTGTAATTAGAGAGTTTATAATCTTTTCTTGTACAGAAGTCTAGTGTTTAGAGTAAGGCTTTACTTGTCAAGACTTTAAGAGTCTGTTCGTGACTCTATATTCGTATGACCCTGGGTAAGTCATTCAGCCACAGTTTTACTTCAGCCTTCCAGCCTGGAAAACGATACGAATCTCAGAGGGCTTGTGTCAAGCTTCATTCATTTGATTGAGGTTTCTGGATAAAAGTTGTTTTAATAGGAGAAAAACACTGTGATTCACATTCTTATTGAGCCGTAAATGCTCTCCCTTTATTTTGGATAGAGAAAAGATGTGAAGGGATAAAATTTGCCTGTTAGTCTCATTTTGTATAGCCCTGATACCCACCCTGATACACATACGTTCTGTTAAAAAATTCTCCAGGGCAGTGGCTGGCAACATGGGTGCGTGATTCCCAGGTGTTCCCGGTAGCACACGTCTTGGGACAGTACCCTATTAAGTATTGGGCAGGGACTGGCAGCACCAGAGCAGCAGCATGCCCCTCCTCAGCGTACACAACCAGCAGATCAGCTGGACTCCGCTGCTGGTACTGGGGTATCTCTTTTACCTCCTTCTGGGTGCTATGGTGTTCCAGCTGCTGGAGAAGCAGGCAGAGACCCATTTTCGGGACCAGTTCCAGATGGAGAAGCTCAAGTTCCTGCAGAACTACACATGCTTGGACAGGCAAGCCCTGGAGCAGTTTGTACAGGTAAGAGGAACGAGGTCATATTATTTTGGCTCAAGCATTATTTCAGTTAGAAGAAATTATACTGTTTTGGCCAAGCGTGTCATAAATCGATCTGCTGTCCATGACATTAAAGGACTAACTGAACAAGAGAAAGGCAGATTTCTCAAGCCCATTCACATACCTCTTTATCTTGGTCTATTGCACTTCTTTCTTTTCCCAGTCATGAACTGCCAAAATATGCAAATCTACTGATGCACCTTCATGCTACCTTGCAATAATTTAAACTTCATGGTTTTCAGCTCCTTCATTAATTATTACATGGCAATTATACGTGGGGGCAAAAACCAAGAACCAAACCTACAAGAAGGAAGTTGCCCTACCATGGTGCTTCACCCAAATCCGTGCAAATTCTGCCCTTGTTTTCTACCCGAAATTGTCTACTGCCTTTGAAGGTGGTCTTGCACTTCAGGCTTCTAAAGAAAAGATATAGTCAACCCTAACGAGCTGTGTTGTCTGTCACTTATAATAAGAGATAAATGTTTCTTGTTCAATATGGGTTGTCAATTAGTGACATCTTCAATTACATTTTAAGCTATTCCTGAAAACAAGGTAGGGATAAATTACAAGACCGTTCTTGGTATTATTATAGAGAAATCCTCTCATTCTCGTATTGCAAGAACTCAACGAAATCATTGAACTATCACTTTCGTCATGCTCCAAACTTATCGAGTTGCAGAGCTGAGTGCCTAAATGGTTTGAACTCTTTCTACCAGGTCATTAAACCTGATAAAAACTCTAAACATGCTGCAAGTTTGCACTGTCCAAGTCAGAGGACTACCATGAAGGTATACGCTTTTGATCAACAAAAAGCCCAGATTCTGTAAATGGATTTAAGCAAACAGTGAAATTCAGATCAGAAAGACAATGTTCCAGTTACTAATACCGTGATATGTTTCTTGTGGAGCATTTGGCATGGGCCAGAAAATGACTAGTGTTTTCAAGAACTTACATGCCTAAAAACATGTCTGTTTTTTTCAGCTTTACCCGTTGGTGATGTTACCTGTCTTTCCCTTAGCTTTGTGGCAATGATGGTAGAGAAGAAAACCCTGATTCTCATTCTAAACCAAATAAGGATACATCATCAGATTGAAAAGTTTAGTTAAATCTCCAGTACCCTAGAAAATTTAGCGAGGGCTCACAGATGTCCAGATTCTCCTCTCTCTGGCTTCAGCAGAGCTTCCTTAGCACTGCTGGGCTACTCACAGAATCACATTTTGCTGCCTCTCTGCTGAATTACATTTCACTTGTAGGCTGTTCCGTACAAAACCGTCTGAGGGCACTAGATTATCATCTACAATGAACCAAGCTTCAAAGTACTTAGACTTAATGGTCCTCAAGGTAAATGTAAGCACAGGTATCCTCTGACTCACCTGTCATTTATAAGACCTCTTAAGAAATTTGTCCAGCACTTACTAATAGTGGGGAATTGAAATCTTTCCATATTAAATCTCCAAAAATAATGCAAGGAAGCAATCATCTATCTGTACTTTTTAACGATATGGTTAAGGAGGCCTATTCATCACGTCAGAAGTTCCAGTCTGAAAACTGACAGTATTCATGCTGTGGTGAGGCACAGCCACTAGACTTGGTCTGCTCAGCTGACAAGTATAAAGTGTCTTGTCTTATTGCCAGTTCTTTAAACCTAAATCCTGGAATGTGAGAGTCAACGTAGGGTTTCCTTTTGTGTATCCATTATCATTAATAATAGAGTTGTTGACTTGATTGTGCATGAAGCAAATTCTTGCCATTCCATGGCCATAAACTGCATGAAACTAAGAATGCCTAGCTGAGAGGTGGCCCTGAGCTGCAGCTCCTAAGTGGAACAGCCTGGAGCTTTGGGAAAGTGCAAATCTAAACTCTGCAATCTAACGTGTCTCTGGTAAACATACTTTGGTCAGCAAATTATGCCATTCTGACAGGATAACTGAGAAGCAGATTCATTGAATAAGGAGGTATCTTTTTTAAGTCCCTATTTTCATTACGTCCGTACTTTTTCAGCCCCAAAGGAACTGATATAAATATTGACGGGGAGGATCAAATCCTTGTCTGTGACCACAAGTAGCTGCAGTGTGCATTGGGAGGGGGACAAGAGCACAAATGGCAGGCAGCTTTTATTCTGTCCACATCCTACTATAGTGTGATGTAGGCTCCATACTCTTACTGTAAATTATAGCACGTTGCTTTTACTTACAGGCTACTTCCGCTCTCAAAGACAACAGCTAATGTTCACCAACCATTCAACAGCTGCTCTGTCCTCACTCCAGCCATAACCGTTACCTGAGGTATAGGCGGAAAGGAGCTAGGAGCCATTATAACTGACCCATATGAACCTGTTTGTTTAGGGATGATTCTCCTGGACACCAGGATGCCATTTCTTTCATGGTGCTGTGCTTAAAAGCAACCATCATACAGAGAAATCTGGCCTTGTCAGACTGTCCGAAGTGTTCAACATTTACCTTACCTTGTTGGCTTTCATGATGTGAATGTAGCTCCTCTGAACTCCTGCGCATTGAAATGGATAGAACTGACAAGTGTTCCTTACAGGGATGAATTAAACCTGTGATTGTTTTAGACATTTCAAAAGACTCGCGCTTCAGTAGCTTCTGTGTGTTCCTTCTAACCAGCAAATAAAATTGTAAACTCTAGATAATTAGGCATGTCAAATTCTTCACATTCTAAGAACAGGCTTTTAATAGATAATATAAAGTTCTTTGTCATACTGAAAAGAAACTCTGCTGGCACTTGAATGATGAGATCACATGAGATCACATGCCTAGCAGCCCTACCTGATGGACTTGACCAATGCTGTAGGATTTTGTACTGAAGGAATAACATTAGCTATTAAACTTAGGACACTCAATCCATCAGCACGGATCAGCTAATATTGCAGAACCTATGCAAAATCAGATACCTTGTAGTGGGTATTTTAATCAAATAAGCAATCCCTCTGGCATTTGAATCAAGAAAGAATGTCTTCTTTGGTCTCATACTCCTGGAACCAAATAAAGCTGAGGTTGCTGTTGAATCCTGTTTGTATTTTGCCTCACACAAAAGTCTCTAGAAAAGATGAACAAGTAATTCCTTCAGTCATTTGGAAAAATGATTAAGGCTGTGATCTGGACGTCAAAATTGGTATGTAACAAAGAAGGAGATTGTTGAAACCCCAGCCACTGAGGAGAAGGTAACCAGTCTCCTTCAGAGAAGTCTTCAGAGAGAGCAAAGGAACACAATCTTAACTAAGGCAGCTAATAAGATATTTGATGCATAAATAGGAGTAGCATTTCTTTTGTACATAATACTTTTGGTCATCTGGTAAGAGCTATGTGGAATAGCAGAGAATATTTCATTAGCTAATATTTCAGACTAGGAGAAGCCTGATATTCATTGAAAATTATTGGGAAGTCATAGCCAAAAATAGTAATTCATCCTCACCAGTACTTACATGACAGAAACAGAAATAAGCATGTTCCCCATGCCCTTCCCCACAGACACAACCACTTATACATGCACAAATTAAAAACTGGAATGAGATGACTAGACTAGGGAAGGAGAGAAGAGGAACTGCCTTTATTTTTTATGGCATAACTTCACTTTCTTTTCCCTGTTTGATTGCTCTGGGGACTCCCTCCACTCCCTTTCCCTTAGCCTTCAACTCGTTATGGAATCTATCCTACTTCAATGGCCAGTTCTCCAGTGACAAGAGTTCAAGTTCCTGGCCAGCTCTATTTCCAAGATTTGCCATGTCAGCACAAAGCCATTTTAGTCAAACTCTACCCTGTTATCTACACTGTTTATTGCTCTGCTTGCTCAAGATGGAAAGCAATATTTACTTCTCTCTTTTTTTCTGACATTCTTCCTGATTTAGTCCAATGGGTTGCTCATCTTTGCTCCTTTGACCTCTTCTGCCTCAGGTCCTCATGGAAGCATGGGAAAAGGGGGTCAACCCAGAAGGAAACTCCACGAATCCAAGTAACTGGGACTTCAGCAACTCCTTCTTTTTTGCAGGAACTGTTGTCACCACTATAGGTGAGGTACTCTCTTTCCTTATAAATTGGGGATTCCTCCAGCTGTCTGTAAGGCCCCCAGAAATGTACATCTGGTGGACAGAATACACCTGCAAGACAATCTTTACTACTGTGACTTACAGTTTTCTATTGGTTTCCAATTATACCTGTTATTATTGTGTGTCGAGCATATTTCACCTGTAAAAAAAAAAAGCTGAATGCCTACTTGGTACATGCAATATGATTTTGTACATGCATAGCACATCTTGAGGTTGCTTTGAAGCACTCGGTTCTACTCACCACAAAATCAGAGACCTATAGAAAATTACAATAGTCTTTAAAAGCAATATCTTTCATGTTAAATTTTCTGTTAGTAGTAGCAAATGCACAGGGCTCTATCATAAGCTCTGGCAATTTGTAGGCAGATTTAGCTGAACAGAAAATCGTAGGTCCTCACGTTCCTGAAGCTTAATGTCATTGAGCTTCCAAGCCTAGAACTTTTCATCATGGCCTGCAGCCTGACTGTAAAGCCTTTTCATGTAACTGTTTTCTTCTTTTTTTCCAGGTTATGGTAACCTGTCCCCAAGCACGGTGGCAGGGCAGATCTTCTGTGTGTTCTATGCCTTATTCGGAGTGCCGCTCAACCTGGCCTTCCTTAATCAGTTGGGGAAAGGTCTTAATGCTCATCTGATTACCTTGGAAAGATGGGTGCAAAAGCCAGGCCGTGCCCAGGTACAGTGTCCCTCTATAATTTATTTCCACTATTTTAAAACTAATTAAAGTTCTCTTCTCAGATAGGTACTGCCACTGCTAGATTGGGTTTCCTTGTGTGTGCCTACATTTTTCTGAACCACAGCAATTACACGGCCTTTTATATCGGAAAATTGATATACTCTATCTACAATAGCTTTAAAGCAATTTGCTTTTGCTTGAGGGACTTTAGATCTGCCTTTTTAAAACCTGATTCAGCAAAACTGTTAAGCAAGCATGGCCCCAATTTTGAGCAGGGTCCCTAAACTCTGGTGACCTTAGCAGAACACATGCACATACACACATTGCTGGATCAAACTCTTATTATCTAGCCTATGCTAGTACCTATCCAAAATCTAGCTCTACACTGTGCAAAGACAATTTATTTTTATTGGCCGTCTAATCTGTCTTGAATTGCCTTCCCTGATTGTGCCAGCAATTTAGCACTTCCTTCCTTTTCTTTTCTTGAAATGTAAATAAATACTCCTTCTCCTTAGTTATAGTTTATTGGTGAGTCATTGAACTAGTCCAGATGTATTGGAATAAGGGAAGCACTGATAACAGAAAATACATGAAGGTCATTTACAACAAAAATAGTGCATGTTTCTGAGTAAAGATTCAATGAGTTGATCCCTTAAGTTAGGGAAAAAGGAGATAAGATATGTTAGATATGTTAAAATATTTCAGAGTTCTGGCACAAGTTTTTTTTCTCTTTTTCATTTGTAAGATCTCTGAGTCACTGCATTCTTTGCCTACACTGGGAAATATTTGCTGGCAAAGCTATAAAGGTACTGTCAAATGCAGACTTGGTTTATATGAGCAAAAAGTTTTTTAGCTGCATTACCTGTCTGTTCCCCAAATATGTGCAGCTCTACCACCTGAAGGATTTTCATGCTAGTATAGCTGCATCTTTTTTTTTTTTTTTTCTTTTCACCCCTGAATTAACACCTCATTTCTGGCAGAACTCCTGTGATCAGACAAAGCTTTGGACATGTATCTGCTTGTTCACTCTGAGAAGCCTCTTCCAGAAAGTTTGTTCATCTCCTTTTATATACAATTTAATCATGCTTTGGGAAATTATTTACAATCAGTTCTTCTTCATTACTGACTTACTGTCCCCGATGTTATAAGTTTGTACCAGAAAGTTCTTAAAAAACAGGGCAAAAAGTAGTATTGTGCATCTCAGTATAAAAATTTATGCAAACTGTATTATCTAATTAAAAGCTATCACACTTCTGGAATGAACTAAATGAGAACAGATACCAACTATAACCATGTCGATCAGTAGTTCTCAAAGTGCTTTGCAAATGAGGTAAGTATTATACAGCTGGAGAAACATGGTACATAATATAGAAGTGATTTGTCAAAGTCACCCGGGAGGCTCATGCCAAGTTTCTCAAGCTCAGCGGACTATTTTATATGTGAGATAATACAGAGAGAGAATAAAAACCCCGATACCTGAACCTTCCACTTTATAAACAGTGGTTTGGCTTTTCATCCAATCACAATAGGTACATGCATAGAAAAGCATACTCTGGTTTGAATGCCCTTGAGGGCATTTTTAAACAATTGCAATGAGTTTGCATCACTAGTCAAAAGTTCACCAGATTGTGTTCCCTGGAAATCCATGAGTTCCTGATCCTCAGTGCTAAAATCCCCTGTCATGACCCATCCACTGACCCATTCTGTGTACCTATCTGTTGCAGCCACATATGCGGTAACTTATGTTCCAGAAGGCAGACGGTTGTACTGAGAGACACAGATCTGCCCTGTGCTGACAGAAAACAGTTCTGCTCTGAATGCTTCAAAGTTAAAAATAAAAGCAGGCAAACTGACTTAATTTAGATTTCATCCAAACATATTTTTGGCTGAGCTCTTGCAAGCCACTTTATAAATCTTTGGAAGCAGTCATAGTGAAGAAAACTTTAATTTGTTCTTGCCAATCTTTGTATCATGAGTTATGCAATAGTTGGTGGTTTTCCTCAAAGACAGGAGCCAATTGATTACGAGAGCATCTCCACTTGAATTGAACTGTGGTTGCCATAATAAGTTTGAAAATATGACTTGAGCATACTTAGAAACTCATTACAAAATGCTTTTAAAAAATCCTCCTTTTTTCCTAATTTTGAGTGGTTTTGTATTCATGATTAGGTACAGTATCTATGTGCGGGGTAAACAGCGAGATCAGCCTGCATTGCATGGAAGCATTGGTTTATCCTTCCTTTTTTGGACATTTTCTCCCAGCTGGAGTGGGCTTGTGATTCAAGAGCAAAACAGGTCCAGCTATTTCCACTAGGCAACTGCTCAGTGCTGTTTAGCTGCCATCTTCCTTTTATCTTTCAGGTGGTTCAAACACTGGCAGTGACCATCTTCCTGACCGCTGGGACCTTGCTTTTTCTAGTGTTCCCACCATTGGTCTTCAGTTACGTAGAAGGCTGGAGCTATGGAGAAGGCTTTTACTTCACCTTCATCACCCTGAGCACCATTGGATTTGGGGACTATGTAGTAGGTAATAAAGAAGGTGAACTGGATTGAGCTTGATTGAAATTAGTTACTCTAGTATAAAGCTAAATACAGAGAGCATAGATATCCATTCCACTATAAATCTGGTACATGAGTGAGCTGAGCCAGATTGGTAATAATGAGCTACTGCATTATACGACACGGGCATTCTTCTCTTGGCAGCTAAGCTGAGAGTCACCAAACTCATTTCACATACGCCACTGAACACCCATTCAACAGCAACTATGTCCAAGCTGGTACAAATATGTTCCATGAGTGACAGGTGGAATATAAATGAAATCTCTTTGTCACTATTAAGCCTTTGAACCACCCTCTCCTAACAGTGATCTGTTTCAGCAAGTGCCTACCATTACTAATAAGAAATCATGTCAAATATGAAATGATCAGTACTTACAACAGGGAGAATGTTACTGACAACCCCAGGACACCTGTGAAAGAAAACAAACCCTATGAGATTACATAGTCTTCAGAGATACAGGCTGAGACATAGTAGTAGAGGCACGTGAGGGGCTATTTTTCCACCCACTTATTTGAAAAAATGCTCTTAACAGATTATGCATAGTGTGTTTATTTGTTAAAAACACTAGGGGCTGGTACTTCACAAGTAGTCTCTCTCCTCTCCTAGAGGTCATAAGTATGTCCCAAAAGGAGATAAAAACCCATACCATGCTGAATCTGGGCACCGTGGAGTTTCATCATGACCTGGATGACAGAAACTAAATGGATGGCTGCAGTGCAGTCCTGTGCGTCAGCTGCGCCGATTGTCCATGCTGTGGAAATATCAAACCAGGGATTAAGATTCCCATAACCACTTACTTAAAATGGCTTCATTTCCCATATAATATTCTCCAGGTGATTCTGAATCCTGGTTACTGAGGTATATCACCCTACAAAAATCAATCACCATATCACTGAGGTAGTAAACCATATCTTTCAAAATCATCTACAATCCCCTGTGTGTCTCTTGAGTAAAATATGGCTAATATGATTTAACATTGAGTTTCCAAGATGAACTTTTTCTTTGTCAGTGGAATACTTGATTTTGTGCATCCCTGTTTAACATTAGACATGGATATTTTTATTATATAGCCTCAGCTTCAGAGATTTGATGCCAACTGTCCTAAGCTTAACCCGAGAGTTGGAACACAGGAAAAAAAAAAAAAAAGAATGCTCATAGATCAGATCAGACAAACTTGTTAAACATCATACACTTTTTCAGGGGGTGGGGACGGTGTATGAGTATGTATATCGTCTGGCAGACTGAAGCTGTCAAGATTAATAGGCAAAGTTTCCTGGATTTTTCAGGCACAAACCCCAACAAGCACTATATCCCAGTGTACAGGAGCCTAACTGCGATTTGGATTGTTTTTGGCTTGGCCTGGCTGGCTCTGGTCTTCAATGTGGGAGCTGACTTGATGGAAAAATTCCTTCAGCTAAAGTGGCACAAGCCTGACTTAAGCTTGGCAGAAGGAGCCACAATCAAACTGGAAGATGAACCGGAGCAGCCTAGAATCCACATCCCCAGCTGAGCAAGGTACACAGAAAGCAGTCTTGAAAGCATATCATTCATCTATATCTCACACTAAGCAAGCCCTGTGGATAAAGGACTAAACCCCAGGTTGTGGACTGTTTCCTAAGGGGGAAATGTTTCAGATGCACTGCAGCTTCCACTCACTGTGTAGGCATCAGCCAATGAGAACCTCCAAAGAAATAGCACACGTGGCAAAACTACTGTCCCAGGATTCATTTTCCACTTCTCATTCAACAAAGGCAACTTCCCGTGAAGTAATCTATTATTATCCTTTCTCTTTCTCCAGTGGAATTCAGTTCTTACGGTCACTCATTTTCAAAAAATCCAGAGTGACTGCCTCCCAGCTCCAATGAGAAGTCAGGTCACCAAGAATCTCAAGTAGAAAAAGTCAGGTACAGAAATCTTTCTTCATTTCCAATCAGAAGACAAACAAAACCACAGAGGAATATCGACATTAATGACCACGTGCTTAATGACATCCATCCAACTAAGATTAGCTTGATATTGTATGAAATTAGCAACTTTCATATAAAATGATAACATTTCTTTAGTTCCTGCACTAAAATGCTTCTCTCTCAAATTGTGCGCAAATTATGTGTCTATCCAGCGCTGCTTGGACTGTTACAATTCATTTCAGAGCAAACCGACAGCTCAAAGCAGGTCCTTATCCTTATCACAGTTCATTTCGCAGCCACTTGAAAACAGCACTTTAAACTAAATCTGAATGCAAGCAGACTTCCTTATTTCCAGCCAGATCACTAATATTACTAGAATGTGGCATTTGCTTTGGGCCAGTTCGTTGAAGAACCATCATGCACCATACAGAGCTGATGCTGTCCGTTTACCTGTAAACAAGGCTGATGACAGGCTCTTGTGTTCAATCTGATCCTCAGTCATGCGCATAGTGTCACCTGTGGGAAACAGGTGGTTTGATTTTATCACAGTTATTGCAAGTCAGCAGTCGTCTCCAGAGAAGCAGAAAAGCCAAAGGAGGACATATTAGCCCCTGATAAGAGGCTACCACTGAGATATAAAACTGTAGTCCCGTTCTGTATTAAAGAAAACTATAGAAACTTGATAAAACAATTATCCATTCATTAAGTACCATACTAGTTTGTTTATAACCATCACTAACATGTTCCATGGGTATGCTTGTAATTATGTACACACTGCTATTTATGCAGTATGTTTATAACTCATACTAACCATCAATTAATGCTTTTAGACTCATTTATAAGTGGAATGGTAGTGTAAAGTGTGAGTGAAATATGACTGGGCATGTATCCCAGCCCCAAGCTAGCTTATGGCCGGCAGGCTGCAGTAACATCGAATGTCAGCCTTTCGGCAGCTGCTTTGATATTTCGCTTTGGGGAAGTGTCCATAAAACATGTAGAGACGTGTGTAGGTCGCAAATTTCTTCCTGCATGCTTTCTGCGCTAGATTCTTACTTCTGGGGAGGGTCACAACAGACTCTTGTTCTTACATCTGACTTGCTGCTTGTTTTCTTCGCTAGCTGCTGACTGATGCATAGCGTAGCGTGGCTGCTCCGATCTGAAACGCTGGCATGTAAGAACGCTGGCTATGGTTTATTCAGCTCATTTCAACACTGAGTTTCCAAATGCTTATCCCTGCTAAGACTTCCCTTATGTCTTACCACTACCTACCTCACAGATTTTATCTCCTCAGTTTTTGCACTGATCTTCCTCTCTGCCCTCAGCTATTCCCATAAATTTGTGCAACGGCTTTCTCTGTAGCCTCTTGCACTGGCAGCAGCCAGCTCTCTCCTGTCTGGCTTTTTTGTATCTTTGCAAATCTCACGGGAAGCTTTCTTTCTCTGCATTCTCTATTCTTCGGACATAATGTTTGCATCTGCACTTGTTAACATCATTACCATCACTGTACTCTGTACCTGCCTTGTATCAACACTACAAGACATTTTAGGCCTGTTTGTGTGAAAGACAAAACTGAAGTTCTACTAACTTTTATATGTGACCTCTTCCCCTCACCTTGCCTTTTTCCATGCCTTCCTTACTTTATCTAGCCGCAGCCAGCCACAAAACATGCAGCAGTCTAAAGGTGATCCTATACAGTGTTTTACACCGTGCTGCAGGCCAT
This sequence comes from Larus michahellis, assembly GCF_964199755.1. Lineage (NCBI taxonomy): Eukaryota > Metazoa > Chordata > Aves > Charadriiformes > Laridae > Larus > Larus michahellis. The sequence continues at coordinate 37,945,517 of NC_133898.1, forward strand.
AAAAAATGATAACGAGGTTTATCAGGGATGGAAAGTATGCACGCACCACTTACTGGCAACATGTTTGTTAAAATCACTCTTACCTGGCATCTGACAGCAGGGAGTTTGGATTGCTTTTACTGCAGTCCAGAAAATTGCTCCTGTACCTGATACTGATTTTGCAAAGTGGCAGCATGGTCAGACTATCTTCTGATTTTTTTGCTACTGCTGCTTTTAGTAAGGTTGAGAGTAGCTGCAGCAGTTCTCAAGCTGCCTGCCAGAAGACTCAAAAAGATACCTTAAATCAAGCATACGGCCATGTTGGAACAGAAAAGAGAAAGATGCTGATGACCTCTTCTCTGTTACACAAGTGGTAGAAATTTCGTGCTCAGTTTGTCAATTTTTCAAGATCCTGAAAAGATCCTAAAGGTCATACACATCTGTAATCAAAGTTACTTTGAGAAACACGCTGGGAACACTGGTCCAGTTCTTGAGCATGGATGGATCAAGTGCTTTCTAATACCCTTCCTCTAACAAAGAAGTAGTCAACAAGTGTCAACTGACCAGCTAAGAAAAATAACGTGAAAGAACTGTGCAATCACAAGTGCTTACTAGGAGTCAGAGGAGTGGCACAAAAGGGACTCTTCTGCTCTTTTAATAACCCATTTTACCAGTGGTGCAATCCTGCACAGGATGGCGATCACACAACCTGCTACAACATGCTCAGCTCAGACACATGGAAAACAGCACTGCTGAAGCCTCTGAATGTTGCTCTGCAGCCTGTGGCAGGAGCGATAGCCCAGGAGGGTTCGTCTGCGATGTGGAAAAGTAGCACGTTGTCCTGAGAGGCAGCCACTTGCAGTCCAGCATGGGACAAGAAGCAGACGTCTTTCCAGGCTTATACTTACCCTTTAAGCCTACTCAGCAAGCCCTTCCTCATCCTCAGATATATTGGCACCTTCCAGACAAACACCAAAATATCACCTGCAAATATTTGAGCCGTTCTCTCTGGAGATGTAAATAGAAGGCTGACACACATGTGACGTTTCTGAGAATACTCAAGAAAATCAGCCATTAAAATATTCTATCATTCTGTGAAGATTTGTTGTGAATCTTGATCTCTCCTCTTCCTCCCCAAATTCCTTCTAGCAAGCACATGGTTGATGTCCTGGGTTTCCACAGTCTTGCTTGTAGTTACAAACCCTAAGTCTCATCTGTAATTTGTTTTATATAGTAGATCTTTAGTATAAACATTAAATGCTATATGTTTAGTCCATAATGTTTCAGCACAGTTACACTTAGTAGTGTGCTTCGTATTAAACATCTGATTTTAATGCAGTTAAAATGTTGAAATGTAGCTCAGATGTGTCTGTTTTCTGATCTGAAATGAAAGAGGAAACTTTATATACTTATTAGTATCTTTGCAACTTTTCTTTCTCATATATATTTTTATAAAAGTCTTTTTTCTTTTCCATTCTAAACATCATTCAGTAAGAACACATTGAAAAGGCAGAGTTAAGACTGAGCAATAAGCAGCATAAATCTTTTATTTTTTAAGATTGTGTTCAGGATGATATCTTTAAACTGGAAGTGGTCTGTCCTTTACATATTAAGTTTTACATCTTGCCAGTAAAACCACGAATTTATGCTAACCAGTTTGAAATACCTCTCAGAAAAACATAATTTAACACATTACCAGGACTGTTCCAGTGCTACAATACCTGTTTGAAGGTATTTCCTTATTTGTAACAGCACAAACACTTCCCTGACAAAAAAAAAATAAAAATCACAGGGCAGTATGAGAAGGCATTACTATCTGACAGCATATAAAGGCATCCTGCTCCAAAATTAACAGGTTTATTCCTTCTTTTCTCGTGGTCTGCAAGAAAATAGGTAAATTACAAACTTTTTATATACCCAAGGTGATTTGGTTGTTTTTTCTACTGGTGAGAGAACAGAGGGGAACATGTGATGTGGTCTTATACAAGAAAAAAATGAATCAAACAGGTGTCAGGAACTGCCTACACAAAAAAAGTGCTCCCATCTTTCATAGGAAAAACCACAAACGATGAAGACCCTCTCACAGGCTCGCTCCCTTTACAATTGTTTATATCGAAGAGTCGTTATCAGAAACACCTGTTTACTGGCTTCGACATTAGCTTAGCAGCCGAGTAAAGAAGGAAGTTGGATTTGTGCAGGTTGCTGGTACGGTGATGTGTAACTAGTACCAGCTGGTTAGATAAGCAGTTCGGCTTGCCGGGAAAGAAGTCGGGTAGCATCCCTTCCAGGGACGAACACCACTCGGTGCGGAGAAGGGAGCCCTGGGGCAGTTTAGGGCTCCGGAGGAGCCAGGCAGCGAGCGGGGCGGCGCAAGAGGAAGAAGGGGGCGGCGGGACGCCCGGGCTGCCGCAGGGGTAAGCGGCAGAACTGCCTGCACAGCCCGTCTCTGGGCTTCCCTCCGCGCCGCGGAGGGTGGGAAGGGGCCGGCCCGGGGGAGGCGCTGGGGGCCGGCCGGGTGCCCTGCCCTGCCCGGCTCATCGCTCCTCTCCGCCCGCGGGCGGGCGGCCCCGCTCCCGCCCCTGTCGCGGCAGCTTCTCGGGCCCCGGGGGCGGCGGCAGCGGCGGGGCCGATGGTGGCGGCGGCGCGGCGCCAGCGGCGCTGGGGGCTGCCGGCGCTGCTGGTGGCCTATGTGGGCTACGTGGGGCTGGGGGCTGGCGTACTGCAGGCGCTGGAGCGGCCGGCCGAGGTGCGGGCGGCCCAGCACCTCCTCCAAGAGCACTGGGAGCTGCTCGCCAACCACACCTGCCTGCGGGGGCCCGCCCTGCAGCGCCTCGTCCAGGTGAGACCGGGCTCCGCCGGCCCCTCCGCCGGCACGGCAGCGGCGGAGCCGAGCAGCTGCGGGGCAGGCACCGAGGGTGGTGAGACACTGGAACAGGTTGCCCAGGGAAGTTGTCAGTGCCCCATCCCTGGAGGTGTTCAAGGCCAGGCTGGATGGGGCTTTGAGCAGCCTGGTCTAGTGGGAGGTGTCCCTGCCCATGGCAGGGGGTTGGAGCTAGGTGATCTTTAAGGTCCCTTCCAACCCAAACCATTCTATGACTCATACCGGGAGGGGTGGGGGGGACAGTAACAGCAGAAACCTGGCCTCCTGTTTGCCAGTAATACTTCTTTTCTAAAGAAAAAATAACAAACCCCAAACTCAACTCTCTTCCTGTCTATGTGCTTGCCTTGTCCTGCCCTGCAGAAGTTGCCCCATGGCATAGAAAAAGTTTCTCTGCTCCATGGGCAGCATCCTCATGGCAGAAGTGGGTAGCGCTGCCTCGTGATGCTGAGCTTATTGTCGGGTATTTTGGGCCATGGTTTGTTTCTGCTGATAAAAGAGTCTTTCTTGTTCTTCACTGTCTGCCCACAAGTGGTGGTGGTGGTCATGAGTTTTTAAGTAATGTGTCCTGACAGAAGGAAGGTAGTGGCAGAGTTGCCCATTATGTGATAATTACCAGGGGTTAGTTGCAGGTGGTTCTCCCTTGCTGTTGAGTTTAAGAATGAATTATAGCCTGTGGTGTCTTACGAGTGGTAAGTTCTAATGGAAAGGCTTTGTCATGGTAAGTTTAATTGGGTTTTGTATGAGTGTCTAACTCTTTCAGTTTTCTACTTGTTATTTAAAGGGATATGGAAAAATCCTGGTAACACAATTTAAATCTTTAAAAATGTTTCCAAGAATATTTGCAGGATGGCTGCAAGATGTAAAGCAGGACCAAATCTTATTAAATTACAAGCACGTGCATCTTATTCTAGATAAGAGCAAAGTGGGGTAAATGGGTTCTTTCTGTGCTCAATTTTTGTCTGAAAAAGAAAAACCTACAATATTGAAGTGACTTGAATATTTAACCGAACCATTCTAGTTCAGTAGGTGCTGGTGGTTGAATACATACTGCTTGCTTTGGTCTGTCTGCCTCAAAAAGATGTTGCCGAACAAACAAAACTGTTTCTTTTGTAAAAACAGTGTTTGGTGGTGTCTGAAACCATAGTAGCTGGCCACCTGAGTTCAAAGGACCTAAAAGGGAGCTGGATAAGTGTTTTCAGTTTTTTTTTTCCAGTGGAGAGAAAAACACAAACCATGAAATAGATAATCTTGTCAGGAGGTTCAGCAAGGCTCTGGCAGACAAAGTTATGCTGATAACCTATGTCAGGCTCTCATCCCTTGATTTTCTAGGTGGTAAATTCTCAGTTGGTAGTACATTGAAGATACATAAATCTGGGCCCTTGAAAGGTACCATGGTATCTACTCATTATTTATATTGTGTACTGTGCTAGCTGTGGAATACAAATAGTCAGAAGTGAGAAATCCATCAGAGGAGATGAGTCTGGCACTTTATAAAGGCAGCTCTAAGCCAAGTTTCATCCAGCACTGGTCCATTGAAGAGTTGAGCACTAGGCATGGCTCATGGCTCACTTGAATGAGAGTAACGAGGTGATAGTAGCAGAGAGATGATGATGGCAACTGAGTAGGTAGAAAGGTCTTTCTAATATCCTTCTGATGGTTTGTTTTACTGTAGGGTGTCCTCTACTAATTCTTCATGCTGTCTGGTGGTCAAGAGAAGAGGATAGCCGCCTAAATCCCTTCAGACCAGACACTGTTAGAATTGGAATATGCCGTGTGGGTAATTAATTGTGACCTGAGTGAGCCCTAAGTGAGGAAGTTACAAAGAAGTTTCATTTTATAGAGTGTTTGTGCATGCCTTCATGCTTTGAGAAACCATAGTCTGAGTTTGAATGGCTGTGTGTGTTATTTTTAATAACTTTCACAGTGAGAAATTAATCTTAAACAGGTAACTCGCAGGACTGCTGCTTTCCTACCCTCTTTTCTAATTTCCTGTGGGGCAATTGCTTGGATACTCTAAGTGTGCTTAAAAAATGGGATGTTTTTCTGTGCAGTAAATTGTTATTGCAGTAAATTACATGCAGTTTATCAGGCAGTGTCATCACGGGCTCTCTTCAGATAACAAACTTGTATTCTAGATACACAGCTGATTATTTGCTAATTAAGAAAGACCTATAAAGAGTGTTTGTGAAAACATAAAACAATGTGTGAATTTCAATTGCTTTGATGTTACTGGCAATTCACTGTTTTCTTACGGCTCTTTCATCCTAGATAATTCTAAACTCTGTTTATTTTAAGTGTATATGGGCCAATGTGGAATAAAATCTCAGTTTGCTAAGCAATGTACAAACATAATTTTACAATCTGTTTATCGCTTAGTTCCTAGTTACCAACTGGGAGTGGAAATCCACTGTTCTAGCCCCTGCACAGATGGAGAGCAATAGAGAGCTCCTGCTTTGAGGAGCTAGCAGGAGAGCACAGTGTGAAGATGGGCAGGAGGAAAGGCAAAGGCAAGCAGACCATGCTGTGTAGCTAGACCAGTGAATTCTCATTCAGTAATTTCTATGGCTCAGGTCCTTTCCAGGGAAGAAGTACTCTTCTAGTCAACAAAAGAAAAGACAGAAGGAGGTGGAAATAGCAGACCACCAACAAAAACTGAACAAAGTGTGTGACATCTGTAGGGGTGGGTCCCTGCTTCCACAGCTGTGTTTTGGGTTGGTTTTTTTGCCTGAAGAGAGTGGCTGGCTCTTCCCCTATGGGATGCTGAACAGTTCTACATTTCCTACATAGTTGAGGGTAGCATGTGCAAATGCTTTATGCATAAGCAAACAAAAAATGCATTCTTGTTTGTTTATACATACATGTGTGTATATATGGGGAAGACTGATTTGCATTTTATTGGCTTTTGTTACTTATGCTTAGAACAAGGACAGTGTAGGGGACAACAGAGGAACTCTGGCCATACGTCCTTCTACTGTGTATCCAGTAACACCTGCTCAAGAAAGACCTAAGTTTGGTTTTGTTGACCCATCTAACCCCACGCTACTTTTCTGACATTGCATGCCGTCTGTGACATGAACACATGTTAATGAGGAACAAGATCAAGAGCAAACAGTTCCTCAAGAACCATTAGACAACAAACAGAGGGCAATACCTGGCTTTTTATTATAAATATGGTGGTGGTCTTCACATGCTAGAATTACTTGCTGTGAGGTCACATCAAAGGAAGCCTTTGATGCTAAGATATGCAGAAGATGGAAACAGATGCAATGATAAGGCAGGTTTCAGGTGATGTGCCCTTAGTACAGTGAAAAACAGTAGCTGGCATCCTTTTCATACTACCCTTCTTTTTTTTGCTATAAACTCTTTGGTTATCATATACATTTTTCCTTAATACAGCTGCTTTCTGTATTTATTATATTGTTATATCCACTTTCTATTGTTGTAGATATGTAATGCTAATTAAACCCAGTTGTTTACATAAATTGAGAAGGAGAAAATGAAAGATGAGCTAAATGAAATAACTTTTTTTGTCTAGCAACATTTAAGGTGTAGTGAAAACGACCTAATTCTAAAGGGCAGGCCATAAACTAAACCCTGCAGGTGGATCTAGATACTGTTATCTCCAGAGTCAACAGCTAGAGCTGCACAGAGAGCCTTAGCTCATGTTTACAAGAGCAACGAGATTCCATGTGACTGAAAGATCCTCATCAATACCTTGTCTTGCACTGACATTGAAGGAGCAGAGATTTGCACCAGCTGTCAGGAAATACAGCCCTGCAAATGCAGTTTACTAAAATCATCCTGTCTCCAGATGATGCAGCAGTGAGTAACTATTTAGGGGTGAGCATCAGAGATCACCTGTTGGTGATAAGGAACTTTAAGGCACAGTATTGGCTCTTGGTATTGTGGAGCAGTGACATCTGTATAGAACCTGTTTTAGTCAAATATCTGTTGACTTGTCACAGATGTAAGAGGACTGATCCCCTGTAACTGTTCTTGCCGATTTCCTTCTTAGGAAAATGTACTGCTACTTTGAAGTTATAGCCAGTTCATTCTTCTCCAGACTCTTTAATTGAGAAGAACTGTGGTTACCTTACCAAGTGTGTGCATTCTTGGGGAGCGGGGGAGGGAAGTGTGGAGCACAGGAACCTATTACATTTATATGCTTCTGCCTAAAGAGATATGTTCTTTGATATTATCAAATTCTTGGTTACAGCTGATCAGGCTTGGTGGGAAGTAACAAGGAAGTGTGGGAAGTAACAAGGAAGTGTAGCAAGCTGGAATTAACCGATAACCGTCTCGATGACCTGTCCAGCCAGGAAGGTTTGAGACACGCTATTAGGACTGGATGTCTGAAGACTCTAGGGAGGGGGCCTTCTGAAAAAAGAAATAGTAATTCTTGTCAGTTGTTTGAAGATGTGGGTTGCTCTTAAAGGTACTTGTTCATCATACTCTATCCTTCTTAAATGCAACTAAAAGAAAAATTAACCACTAGAGAAAGAACTCAATTTCACAAGGATGATGCGATGCAACTTGCTGTGCTCTGTTCTGTAGATTATCCAGGCAGCTCCTTTCAATAGACCCTACTTAGCTCTGTTGCAGCCCAGCTCTTAAATTGCTTGTATCACGGGGAGTTTGAGAAGCGATTGGAATCCAGCACTGCTTTGTCCCATGAATCATGCCACAGATTCTTCCTTAATATAACAGCTTAATTTTCAGGAAAAACTACTAGTGGCTTAGGGTAGCATTGGTTGCAGCATTACTGTACTTTACTGCATCTCTTCGTCCTTTTCTGCTGAAGAGTAAGTCTAGATGAATTCTAGACTGTAGTGCAGACCCAGCTGCAGACTACAAGTGCTTTTGTTGGTAGGGTTCACTTAGTTTAGTGGAACTATTACCAATTATATTAGCAAATGGGGGGGAGCAGTGCAGTTATTTGATCAGGTCTCAGGTTATTCAAGTGACATGAAGTTAAAAAAAAAAAAAAAACAGCTGGATTCCATTGAATTCATAATGCACTTTTTGTCTGCTCTTCTTTTGGTCAGGATTCAGCTAACCTTCCACTCCAAGCAAGGACAGGGCGTCAGTGCTTATGGCTAGGAAAGGTGTGATTCCAGTTTTTAATTACCTTGCAGTTAATTGACTTTTGTCCTTGCAATCTGATACCAAGGTTAATGTTAACTGTTTCCTAATTTACAGCTGATACTCTGTGACACGTAAACTAATGTTTATATACCAACATTGCACAGAATTTCCAGGGCGCAAAGAAAGCTTATGTGAGTTTATATTTTCTCATTAAACTAAATGGTAGTTTAGTGCCTTGGGAACACCTCCTTTCCCTCATTGATAGATTGTGAAGGTGAGAGGAAGTGTCTGAAATGAGGCAAACAGTTTTCAGGAGGGCATCTACTCCCTGGAAAGGTTTGTTGATTTTTATGTCTTTTTTAATATATGAATATGTAAGCTTCAACTAAACTTGGCAGTGAAGTTTCTTATCCCAGTCCATTTTCATGCTTTCTGCCTTCCTTGAGAGCTGCTTTCAAATACCATTAATAAATACTGCTTTTGCCTGCAAAGGTATTTCAAGGTTACTGTGAACTCTGGCTAAAATGCCATAGTTCAGAAGCACAGGACAAGGGCAGTGGCTGGAGCTGTGCTTTATAAAAGGGTCATTTGTATGACTCCTTCCATAATACTTTCCTCTTGTCTCCCCTCTCCCCCAAAACAAGAGATTTTTAGCTTGAGTCAGGAATTCTTACAGAGATCCTTGGTAGGGTCATAATCTTCCAAGGCTTCACTTTTCCCCTTTTCGCTTTATATCTCTCTTGTTGTTATGGCGGGGCGGATAGATTAGAATTGGTCTGACTAATCATCTATATAAAGCTTTATTTTTTGACATAAAGATTATAGAAGGCAAGAGAAGCGTTGTGTTCTGAAGATAGAGATTGCAAGGAAAGCAGTGTCTCAGTTTACATATACACATGCATCCAGTCCTTATTGCTGATTGTGAATGCTTCTTTTCGAAAGCTGTACCCTAGTCATGTGCAGCTGTGACTCAGTGCAGAGGTGACAGATGCAATTTTTAGTTGGGGTTAAGGAGGTCAGAGTAAATAGTCACCTTTTGCAGGACTCGGTGATCGGAAGCTGCGCTGCAGCCACGAGCTGGTGGCGGAGGGGCCCACAGGTGATAAGAGGGTTTTAGAAGAGAGGAAGTGTGTAAGCTGAGAAAGCTGGGAGTTGCCTAGGGCTGATAACACAGCACACACGGTAAATGAGAGACTTCGGGGTATGACTGAAGGATAGAGCGCTTCCAAGCAAATAGAGGAGAATAAACGTACATTTTGCAGGGAAGAAAAAGGTCTAATTCTCAAGTGACAAGAGGGAACTGAACTCCATAGGCTGTCTGCATTAAGCTTCTGGATACTGAAGTGGGTGTCCTGGTAGAACCAGCAACCTCACTTTTTTCTGTGTGTGTTTTTGTTTGTTCTTCTTTTTTTTTTTTTAAACTAGACAACACGAACAAAAGAGCTCTCTTGAGAGTGTAATTCAATTGGGTGGTTTAATTTTTGCTAGTATGACTGTAACTACATTGGGTTTGTTGGTGCAAAGCTGTACAGATTGGTGAGACTTTTCCAGGATAGATGAGGCATTCATTGTCAATCATTTGTGTCAGTACAGCCCCGGAGCTATGAAGGGCTATAATAAGGAAATGGGAACGATGTTGTGTTCGGATGCTTCTGCAGGAAGAACCAGCAATTATTCTAACTGATAGTAGAAGAGAAGGAAAGAAGGGGTATTGCTGTCCTGAAATAAGTTTGATAAGTCAGAGACATGTTAGATAAGGGAATCAGCAGAAATCCGCAGCTTCCTTGTGGAATTACCAGTGAGCTTGAATTAAAGGAGGGAATTCCCCGCAGAAAGATGCGCAAAGCTAGGCTTTGATTTGTACGGGGATATAATGATCTAACATAGTGTGCATTTTGCAAGCATTAGTTTATGATGTTCTGAAGTGAAACTTCAGATTTTACAGTTGACCAAAATGGAGCTGGAGGTCCAATTTGGGTATTCTGAGGCATGTTTTATCACAAAGATAACAGGACAGACATCTATATTTACACAGCCTACTTTGAATGGAAGTCCTACTGTTTTTTTTTAATCACCAGCTATGACAATATTTGACCATGCAAGTAGGCTTTGCATGGTGCTATCAGGACACAAACCAGGCTACTTGATGAGAAAATGTGGCAGCCTGCAAATGAAGTTTCACTGACTTATGAAGGCGTAAGAATATGAAATATCCTAATTTATAAATCTTATATCAGTTACAATAGTTTCCATAGAAACTTTTCAGTTTCAAATGATATACACATTGTCAGCTAAAAATGTAATTGCTGTGAGCTGTAAATTATTATCATTTTAGAACGGGGGAAAATAAGTGCAGAGAAGTGAAATTACTTTTTCATGTTGGGTAGCTTGTCTGTCAGTAGAAACCAAAGTGGAACTGAGTTCTGCTTCTTGCTCATTATTTTAACCACCCACTTGTTTCCTTCCTGTTCTTCTTTGAGTGGCACACGTGACCTTTCAAGTTCACAAAATATCTAGACCAAGCTCCGCAATCTCAAGATTTGCTGTGTTTGAGCAGTTGGTGGTATTGACTGGGGTCTTAGATCAGGCAGATACCTGCTTTCGAACACTGATTTGTGATGCCGCTTCTGCTTTTTAATGCATCAGGTGTTGTGTCAGATACCATGTAAATTGCTAGCCTAATTAAGAGAAAAAGGAAAATCCCTAGGATTTCACCTCAATATCGGTGTAAAGTAAAACCAAAAAATGTCTCTAGTTCTCAGAAAGGCAGTCTAAGGGAACAGAGCAGACGTGACCCAATATGTATGATTCTGTTCCTCTTTAATAAATCTTGAACCCACGTGCCAAAACATGCTTCAGGGTTTTTTTTGAAAATTGTCAGTAGAGACGTATTGGTGCCTCTTCAATGGGAAAAGTGGGGAGAATTCAGCTGGTCTATTAGAGTGTTAGCTGGGGTTTTCCTGTGTTGTGAGAAAAATGATAAACCATTTAAAATCTTTCTGTGGAAAAAAGAGCACTAACCAAAAAGAGAAATCTAGAGGAACATATTAAATTAGGGCAAGTATACACTGATACCTTCTCAGCCTCCAGGAGTTTGCAGTCCAATGACTTCCAGAAGTAATTTCTCTGTGTTATTAGCTATCTATGGATTTCTTTCGTGAATCTGCCTCTCTGGTTGCATCTGTAGGAAGGCAAGCTCCATTGGTGTACTGTTCTCAGAAGAATCAGTCTTTAATTTTCTATTATCACTGCTGCTGTGTGTCAAAGGTTGAATCTAGATATTGTAGTAAAACACTTGTTTACTTAAACACACACAAAAAAACCCCCAAAACACCATAAGTCGGTATCCTTATCTCTACCTTCTACAAATCCTCCCCTTTAAGGATGGCATCAGTAGCTCTTTCTTCCTAACAGTAATGAACTTGCCATTTCTGCTGGGAGTGTCTGTTTATTCAAGTGGCTTTGATTTGCATGAGTGTTCAGCAGTCCCATATGGGGCTGTGAGAGGTACAATGGGCCTAATGGTTAATGATATCTGATGTTTGATAACAAGATTTAACAAGGAAATGCTTGGCCAGAGGCTAACTGCTGAAGACTCTTGAAGACCTACAGGAAATATATTTAGTGCCTCAATCCCAGAGAACACCTGCAAGCTCAGCCCTTGCTCTTTGCCAATGAGTAATAGTTACATGGCACCTTCCTTCCCATTGAGTGCAGGATCATCATGCCTTTTAGTGGAAATACTTCAGCCTATCTGCAGACTCGTAAGACAAAAGCCGTATTTCCTGGCAGGCATCACCTCTGGGAAAGTTAAGGCAAGGACTCGAGAGGCTGCACTGCTGTAAGTCACTGCAAAGCTGGCATGGGTGCTCACAACTGCTCAGTCTCTTTGTCCTAAACCACGCAGAGTGGAAGTGGTGTGTTGATGTGAAATTAAATGTTTAATGACTTGGTTACTGCTGCTTGCTAATCACGTGATGTCTTGTGCAGGCTGCTTAGTTCCCCTTTCTGCATGAAGAAATTTCCTTTTCTTTGGGCTGATTCAGCCAGTTTCTTACAATCCTCTCTGGTCCTTAAGTGCTTCTGGCTTTAAAAACTCAATGTTGTGTGTAATGTTGTCAGTTGCTGAGCTTGCATCATCAGGCAGGAGAACAGACAACAAACGTGCTGCATGTGTAGGTTTTTTTGAGTCTATCTGATCAAACTGATAATAAATTTATCTGCGAGCTGAACTATTGCTGTTTCAGCAGGTGTATATGTGTTCAAGACTACTTAAAACTGTGGAGATGATGGGCTCCAGAAGGAAAGCTTGAGAGAATAACAAGCTTTTTATTTTTCAAATGTAGCCACTAGTTTCTGGAGGGGAAAAAATACAGGTTGCCTGTATAAATTTACAGGATCTCCCTTGCCATATGGTTTAGTTTGGGGGTTATTTTATGTTCATGGGGACTGTGATTCCTGACTTAGGGCATTGTCTGCAAAACTTCTTACGCTTAAACCTCGGGTCAAGTATTGTCAGAGATCAAGGAGAACGGAGAAAAGTCAGAGCCTGCATCCCATACAACCTGAGAAACTCCAATGCAGATACCAGCCCTGGGAGAAGAGGCGGGGGGAAATTTTATTCTTGGCTACGCTTTTCGTTCGGGGATTCTTGGACAGTGGGTGTGAAATGTTTAGTGTATGTGCTGTGATTAATGTTGGTTTGGACACAACTCAGTTCAGTGTCACTAACTTTATTGGCATGAGAAGGTATAGTCAGATGTGGGCACTGTTAAGACATCTGATATTTTATTTTGGCATAACTTTGCACACTTCAGTGTGGTGACATCTGAGTCTTTCCCAGGTGGTTTGAACAGAATCAGGCATCACGCTAATTAATGTGTTTATTCATATTTGTAGTCCTGATGTGGGGACATACTGCCCCAATACTAGTATACTGGCCATCCTGTGTAGTCTCTCTCTCCTACATCACACCATTATATGTTCTGGGGGTGCTGGTAAATGAGAGGCTCAACATGAGCCGTCAGTGTGCACTAGCAGCCCAGAAAGCCAATCATATCCTGGGCCGCATCAGGAGAAGTGTGGCCAGCAGGTCAAGGGAGATGATTCTCCCGCTCTACTCCACTCTCATGAGACCCCACCTGGAGTACTGTGTCCAGTTCTGGAGCCCCTACTATGAGAGAGAGATGGATGTGCTGGAATGTGTCCAGAGAAGGGCCATGAGGATGATAGAGGGCTGGAGCACCCCTCCTATGAGGACAGACTGAGAGAGTTGGGATTGTTCAGTCTGGAGAAAAGAAGGCTCTGAGGAGACCTTATAGTGGCCTACCAGTATCTTAAGGGGGCCTACAAGAAAGCTGGTGAGGGACTTTTTAGGATGTCGGGTAATGGTAGGACTAGAGGGAATGAATTAATACTAGAGCTGGGACGATTCAGACTGGACGTTAGGAAGAAGCTCTTCACCATGAGGGTGGTGAGACACTGGAACAGGTTGCCCAGAGAGGTGGTGGAAGCCCCATCCCTGGAAGTGTTCAAGGCCAGGCTGGATGGGGCTCTGAGCAACCTGATCTAGTGGGAGATGTCCCTGCCCATGGCAGGGGGGTTGGAACTAGATGATCTTTAAGGTCCCTTCCAACCCTAACAATTCTATGATTCTATGGTTCTTGCCCAGTACAGGCAAGGGATCTGTATCATTTTCATATGCATTTGTATTTGCTGCTTTGGGACTACCGCTATCAGAATATCCCATCTGGAAACACTTTCTTTTCCTGATGAATATGTCATAAGGCAGTGTCAATAACTTAACTGGCTAGGCTTTTTCTCCAATCTCTTCCACATCTACCTGTATGATCTACCATGTGCATGTGCAACTCTCTTTTATTCGGTAGTTGCTCTTTCCTTAGAACCGACTTGCTGGCTTCTGGCTTTTTTGACCTCTCAGCTCTTTGGTCTCTAAGGCACAGGATATCCTCTATTAAAAGGGAAACAACAGTCTCGGAAGTACTTCTAGTTTGTGACTTTACCAGCTAGCACTGAAAATGCCAGTGACATGAACTTGCCATAAGGGGGTTTGTGGGATCTCACATTATTGTCTCTTTGCAGGGTATCGTCCAAGCCTACAAGAGTGGCATAACCCTCCAGGGAAACACCACAAGCCTGGGCAGGTGGGACTTCAGTGGGTCTTTCTTCTTCTCCATCTCTGCAATAACAACTATTGGTAAGAGTTCCCTGCTCTCAGGACTGCCTCATAGGTGGGAAAAGAGTGGGAATGAGGACCTACACGATCAGACGTGGAACTAGTGTTACTTCATGCTGCTGCACTGCCTATACTTTCCCAAGCTTTAGTGCCCTCTGAGAGGTCTGAGTTGAATTGTGCATTGAAATAAGCTTTCATGGTCACAAGGAGAGGGAAGAACTTTGAAAAAATTTTCATATTGGCTGTTGACTCTTTGGAGGCTGTATTTATAATTATTCTTTGTTATTGCTACCTGTAGTGGATAAGGACCTGCTTGCTTAGGTGAAAGCAAAGTAGCTGGATAAACGAAACAATTCAGATGAGTCAAGTTTCAGCAACAGAGTAATGCAAAGCCATAAAGGAATGATTGAAATAAGGTCGGGGAGGGAAGGGGTCGGGGGGGAAGAATGGAAACAATTAAATGTATTTAGTTGCAGTGTTACTTACAGATTCTATTAATTAATGTCAGTGCATGTCCCCAAAACTACTAGTAACCTGCCCTGTCTCTTTCTTACTGTGTGACCCAGTATTACAAAAACCATGGGGTAAGAGTACGTGGAGAGAGGGTTGTTGAATATCAAAAAACCCTTACACGTTTCCTGATTTGTGTTGAATCTGTCAGCTCTCTTCAATTTCAAATAGCTTTTAGACTGAGGATTTTCTTTGTGCACGCAGGTGGGGCATTCTTTTGATTTCTCTGATCATTACTGAAGATATGTTGACTTCAGAACATTAAGCCCCAAAGCAAGACCTCTGTGAGAAGGGTTTGGGGTTTTTTTTGCATGGGGTGGGGGAGGAGGGGGAAATCCCCAAGCCTTTCTGTGACTCAGTACATTTTCCTGCCCTGCTCTTTTTCCCATATTTTGTCTTGGTTGGGAGCTATGTTGGGTGTGTTGTACGACCAGGTCCGGGTTGTACCAGATGATGGCAGTGGAGGCTCGTTAGACGGGGCTGCACAGGCTGTGGGCTTCCAGCGTAGAGCCTGGGCAGTTCCTTCCAGCCTCTGGTACAAAGCAGCATCCGCTCAGAGCCGCTTTGCTTGCTTGCCTCTGTAGTTAATCCTGATTAGTTTCTAAACTGTCAGAGTGACTCTGTTTTACCACAACCAATTTAAGTTAACCACACTCAGGAAGAATCAAATTTGTCATGTTAAAATATGAGGGGTTTTGTGATGCCGGCAGAGATTTAGACTAAACATTTCTTGCTGCTACTCCATGAAAGCCTAAGCTACTCTTTTTTTCTTTAAGTAAACTCCTTGCCCTGATGGCTTGGGGAGCAGGGGGGCGGGGGGCAGGCAGAATGACTTTATGGTAGGGAGCAAATAAAAAGAACCAAATATTACAGCTGTCTATATCTCATCATTTTAAAGCTGATGCTGTGATTCTAGGGGGTCGTTAATGATTTTTCAATTGTGGAGCTGAGAATGCTGTACAAGTTGCCTCTAGCAGAGAACTTCAGGCAACCGGGCCCCTGATTTTTGTGGTTTTGTTTGTTTTTTTTCCTCCAAGTTAAATTGTAAATTGTGTACAGGTTAGTGTCTTAACACTGTTGATAACAGTATGTTGTAGGAGAGGAAAATACAGATGGCCTCACAGAGCCTCACCTTGAGGCTGTTTCCTGTCCTCTTTCTTCATGCAAATTCTTCAGATAGTGGCTGGTGCAGCCTCATTGACCCAGACATCACTGTGTGGTTGAGAAGGGGAGTTGGTGATGTCAAGTAAAGAGACACGGTCCTTTCCAAAGAACTCAATGAAGTTCAGAGGAGTGACTCACAGAAGGAAGCTTTGTGTGCAAGCCATGGCTATGGAGTAAATGACACAGTTAAGAACGTTTTCTGAGAAGGGTTCGTTGAGGTTTTCATGTCTTAGATGGCAAGGAAGAGCTTATCCCAGGCTGTGAATATAGGACCGTTGAAAGCAGGTCCAGCTTCACAAGATTAATGTACAGGAGTTAAGCCAAGGTATTCTGGCAAATGAGTTCAGAAAGAATAGAGTTTAAATGGTAATGGGGAAGAAAGATTCTCAGCAATTCAGGGGTACTACATAAAGATTTTGATGAAGAGTCTAGGTGGACTCTACTCCATGTGCTCGGGCTGATGCAAGTCCTTCTTTGTTCTGTTTGTCTCTTCCATATTCTTTCTCTGCAACTAATGCTAGATGTAATGTCTTTGTGGTTTTTGCATCAGCTGTTTCTTCCTTAATCTTCTCAAACAGCACTGCTAAAGCCATTATCACTTTTACCTTCATCACTCCTTTACGAGATGCTGTCTCCACTCCAGCTTCTGTTTTCTGCTTTAGGGGCTTTAACCCCCTTCAGTAGGCTTGTGTGTTACTCAAATCCTCACCAGAGTGCAGTCTCACTAGGATACAGCAAGGGGTGTTAGCTTCTTTCCTGATTAACACCAATTAAGGGACACTTGCTTCTTTCCCCACTGACACAATTTGAATCCCAGTGTCTCCTGTTGCAGTATCTTCTGTGCTGTACCCTTCTTCCATTTGAATGACAGCTTCATCTGTTTCCAGTATTGATAAAAAGCAGTATGCAAATTTTACTTAAAAAGCAAAGCTAAGTTCTAACTTGCGGGCTGGACACACTTGGTACCCTAATCCCAAAGGTTTAAAGAACAGATGTGTATCAACCAAAATCTGTTGTTTAAAGGAGTGCCCCAAAGACTATGCAGTTTTTGTCCAATCTCATAATATTAAATAGAACTACACTTATAACTTTTGATTATGTGGGATGGGCAGCCCTGGCCTTCTGCCCATTGCTTCTCCCTGATGTTGTGCTTCTGTGCTTTCTTCATTGCTGTCTTTTACATGTCATGTCATCCCAGATCTTGTGTGTTATCTCACTTTCTGAAGGTGTTTCCATAGAACACCCTCTCTTCAATGCCTTGGAGAATCATCTCAGAGTTCCTTTAGAGCTGTAGTACTTAACATGATTAAATAAAGAGAAACTAATTTGCTGATGGTTTTATTCCTCAGACATCTTTATCCCTTGTTGACACAGTCTCTCCTTTCTGTGTTTACTCTCCTCCTAGTTAATTTAGACTAACAGGGCAGAGGTCAAAGCAAGTTCAGAGCTGGGCACAAGATGAAAGTTCCTGAAGTCAAAGCACCACAGGGTGGTGTAATTTCAGAGGAGCTGCTAGGGAAAGGATTTGTGATGAGACTGAGGTTGTCTATACTAACCCAAGAGTAGAAGGAAGAGTATTGTCCTCTCTAGCCCAAACAGCCTCCTCTGTCTTGGGTGCATGCTGCCTTCCCATTTTCTGGTGGCAAAGCTTAAGTACTCATTTGTATGAATTTCAAGGGTCCTTGTTTAAGTGTAAGATAGAGTAGTAAAAGCAAGTAAAGTATCTCACAGTGAAGAAAGGAAGGTGAAGACCTTCCTGCTGTCCTTTCCTTCTCTAGTTAACACAGTTTAATAGCTCTTAACAGCAGTCTCCCAAAGGACTGAGGGCCAAAGAGCAGGCTACTGAGTGAGGGGTGGTATTTAGTACATTGTCACAGACGTTTAGTATGTTGCTACAGATGGTTCCCATGGGGGGAAAAAACAACAGCCAGTTCAAGGCTGTGAAGTCCTGGCAGTGTACGGCTTTGGGCCAGCAAGAGTTTCTCTAAGACTTTAACCCTCTGTAGTGCTGCCCAGCATGTGGTGGAGCTCCTGAGAAATGGCCAGGCTTCTCCCCATTGCCGGCTGACAATCTATTGGGAAATCCAGTTAAAGCAACTTGACGTTTCAAAGTGGTTAAAACATGGAATAAGAGCCTGGGGCCACATTCACATTTGAATCCTCTGTGAACCTCAGGTTTATGTAGGGGATTTCTCTGCCTAAGAACCCCACACCTTTTGTGTTGATCTTTTTGATGCCCTGTGGCAGCTGTCAGAGCTGATCTAGAGGCTTGGCCAAGTGGACAAGGCACAATAGTCTGTGGGAGGTCACTGGTAGGTAGATGTGGGGATAGCACTCACAGTAACATCCTCTGAGCTGTCTCCTGAGCGCTGGCAAATTTCGTCAGCTTTCCTGACTGCCTGCCATCTCGCCCTGTTGAGACTAAGCCCACTACACAGCTTCCAGTGTATACACAGTACAAATACAATGAATAGAAGAAAGCTGGAGTACTCATCCCAAGCGTTTTTCTGGCCTTTCACTGAAGAAGCGTGCAACCAAATTTTGCTGTTGCCTGGAACATAGGGCTAAAATTGAACTCTGTTCAAATGTGTTTTGCAGCCTGCCAGGCTTAGATATTGGTCTCTACTTCATCACAGCACCAGCTAAAATGAGTAGTGATGGACACCTCCCACACATGCCCTGGTTCAACCTACCAGAGTCCCAATGAGCATATAAAGCACAGTTCCTGAGATTCTGCCACCACTAGCTTTTAAAATAAAATTATTTAACTTTTTGGCTTGCCTTTTTTATAAAGCTGAGATGCCAGTGTGAGTACTGGGCCTGCTGAGTCACAACTGGGAGGCCTTAGCAGAGTTATTGTCTGTGGATGGATGAATTGGAAATAACTGACTTCTGAGCTCAGTGACTGTGTCCAGCTGACGAGTGTTCCTGCACTTAGAGCAGACTTGGTGGGTATAATGTGAAATCTCACAAGAAGCTCAAGAAGCCAAGCACCTTCACTTGTTTTGTGTAGCTAGTGCTCGCAGAGGCGTTCAAAAGTATGAGGGAGGATAGGAACTTCAGACTTGCTAGTGTTCAGTTGAATGTAGGTGATACCAAATGACCTTTGAAATCCCAACACTTATAAGGATCATAGGCTAATTCAGGTTTCCTGGGACCTCAGGAGGTCTCTAGTGCAACCTTCTGCTTAAAGCAGTCGGCTATGAGATCAGACTGGGTTACCAAGGGCTTTATCAGGGACACCTTCTGGCTAAGCTGGGCCCATGCTCATGTTTTCAGGAACTAGACAAACATATCTTAAGGTTGTGTGCATAATCAAGAGGTTTGTTTGGGATTGGGGTTTTTTTCCATTTTGTCTACTGCATTATAAGATGGCATCTCGTCCATTTAAACTGAATTGGAATATTTTTATTTTTTCCTGAATGCAACATTCGAATTCATCATGAACAAAACCTTTCATTTAGCCCAGATTAAAATGTTCAGGTTATTTGTAAGGAGCACAAGGGAAAGAAAAGTTTGGAGTGTCTGGAAAGTGTTAGAGAAGGAGCAGGGGGTGGGAGCAGCACAATGGCTCTATTGCTCCATGAAGGTGTGAGAGAGCAGCGTGCGATTTCATCCTGTGCCTGGGAGAACACAATTGTGGCTCACTGGAGATCACCCCAGCTGCCAAGTTGGAGCATCTTTCTCTGAGTATTCCAATGTGTAACGCAAAATAAACTAGTTCTAGCACCGGCACCCCGTATTGAGCTGCCCAGTGGCCCTGGGGATCAGACACTTGTGTTAGTCACGACATCTGGCTCTGAGGCTTCCCTGAGTGCCTGGGTGTTCAGAGCAAAATACTGTCAACAAGAACATTCTGTAAATTTGGGATTAGGTCATTCCTGTGGGAAGTGATGGCTTGTGTCCACTCAGGTAGGAGGAAAGAATTAAACCAAACTTCCAGAATAACAAGTTTGAATGCTGAAACCACTGATAAAGTTACTGGTTAGAGAAGTCACTCTTCCTCCAGCTTTTTTTTTTTTAATCTGTTTCTTCTTCACAGCAGAAATTTGGTGGACTTGCAGATGTTTTTCAACCTGTGAAAGACGCATATTTTCTTTTTTCATTCTAAACACGTTTTGCTTAAAATACTCTTATGTCTGGGCAGTGAGAACAGGAGCAAAACAAATCTCCCATTGTGGGTAGCAGGAAGTTGCAGTTGCCTCAGCTGAACCGGGGACACGGCAAGTACGATGCTGTCATGCGAATGAAGGGATCTTTTACTAATAATCTGTTTAATCGCATATCGGTCTCCTCCTATTAGCAAGTCTGCAGAGCCACTGAATCTCTTATGTATAGGAATGTAATAGGCAAGCAGGAAAACAAAACTGAATTTACTTAATATGTGTAACAGAAGCACGTGGGTTAAAGCATGTGGATATGAATGTTTAGAAAAAAAGCCACTCGTTTTGCCTCTTCTAAGGAAGTTTAAGTTACGCCGCACTTTATTTCAAAATGAGAGAAGCTATGCAGGCATTTAATCCAGCTGCTTCAGTGAAAAAGCTTATGCTTTTACCTCTAGTTTTTGGTGAGCATCCCTTGGTGTCTATTGGTGAGAGCCTGTTCCAGGTGCCATCCCAGTAGCAGGCTCATGAGGGATGTGCCAGTGTAGTTTGTTGCAGTCTTTGAATTTGGTTCAGATCTTCTAATGTATAGCCCACCATGGTATAAGACACCAGTTACTCTCATTCTATTTACAGAAGACAGTAAGTCCCATTTACTCATAAACTCTGCTTGAGTTTTATAACAGTTGGGGTTTATATATGACTATGTTGGCATCTATTTGTCTAGGCCAAAGGCAAGTGCGTGTCATCAGCCAGAATTAAATTGCTAGCCATTTTGCATTATCTAAAGTATCCTGTGCTGTTTGATCAAACTTTGTATCCTGTATAAAAAGCTAATGGGACATGGCTTTTTGGCATATTTACAGCAACTGCTCACCAAGTCTTCAGGAAATTATCTTGAGTTGCTGACCTCAGGGGAAAAGGGAGCCAGATAAATCATATGCAAAGCAGATCTGGTGTTTGGTGTGCTGGGCTTACTGTACACATTGGGCCTTCTTACATCATCGAATTTGCTGCTCTAAATTAAATGTAACGTACGGCTTAACCTTGGATACTCTCCAATTAGCACTATGTGGGGTCCCCGAAATGCTGAAGGCTGCTGTGCTTCACCCAGTGACTTGAGATCGTGCACCTTTCTTCCTCTCTTATCTGATGTTTTTCTCCAGAGACAGGATAACCTGGAAAGCTATGGGAAAAAGAACTGTCCAAGCCATTATATAGTCTTCTTAAACTTGATACAGAAGGGAAAGAAGGAAACAAAAAATAACAACACACACACACACACACACACACACACACACACACAAAATGCAAAACCAAAAAACCTTGGGAGTGGCTAGCCATAAATGCATGTGACTCATGTTCAGACTCCAGCCTTACAGTAAATGCTCCCCTCCTGGGTCCAGACTAGCCTGCAAAACACCCGAATTCCATAAAAGGGAAAAACTGGAACTGATCCAATGAAATGTGACACAGCTGGTGTGAAACAGATCACACCAGGCACATATCCCTTAAATTCACTTAGATGGGATCATCTACCAGAGGTACTTGCCTGTGTGTCTCTCAGTTATCACACCTGTTAGTCCAGAAATGGTGGATGCTGGCAGAAGTCAGCAATTACATGGAGGGGGTGGGGAAGGTGCATGAACATCATGAAGAACATGGCACTGGAATCAAAGCTGTTGTGTAGTCTTAATTTAGCCCCTTTGACTGTATTTCAGAACGAACTCTAGTTATGTAAGGGCACCCTATTCTTCCCGGGGGATGCTCTTGCCCCCTCCCAGGAATGGGCTGCTGGGACCATCACTTTGGAAGTACATTAAGTTTTACCTCGTGTATTAAACCCAGGGGCTCACAAATCATTCAAGCCTAAAATTATTTAATGGTAAGTCGTCCAGATAGTAAGACTTTTGAATTTGTGGGGTAGGAATGAAATGAAAAGACAACGTATACTGTGAAATAATTTGCTGTCAGACTTTTTTCTGGGGTTAGCTTGCCAGTGCACGTGCATAATCAACTGTTTGTGGAGTTGTCCGCGGCAAGACATTTCGTCAGCACAAATCTTGGCACAGAATGTGTAGATACCCCAAGCTCAGAGTCGTGCAGCTTTCTACGTTGTTGGTCAGTGGCTTACTGCAGCTGGTGTGGAGCAGGGGTTAGTGAAGGAATGGGACTCCATCCACTCAGCTGCGTATTTTTGTGCTCTCACTTGTCTCGCGTACAGAGCCCAGCCCTTGGACCTCTCCCTCCTGGGGGCAGCTCACTTGCCCTGGGGCTACACCACCTACAAGCATGGTAGCAAGGCATTGGTGGTGGAAGCACCTCTGTGCTTGCATTGAGCCAACAGTTGGGTGTTGCTGGGAGGGGATGGCGTTACTTGTGTTGAAAAGATAAGCTTTGCCAGGTTATGTCCATCTTGTATGTGGACATACACAAATCTCTAATGAGTGGAGGTGATTTTGAAATGTAGTCGAGGCCGTAGGTCTCTGACTGGCTAAGTCCCTGTAGAAATGCTCATCATGTGCTAGTCCTTCCCTGTCTTAAAAAGCATCCTGTGGAAAAAACAAAACAAAAAAAACCCAAACAAAAAACCAAACCAAAGTTAAATCTGACTTTCCTGTGACGTAAACCACTTGAAATTACTGAAATGCATGTCTTCAAATTTGCAGGACATTTTTAAAAGAAAATGTAGGAAATAAAGACAAATATCACAGCAGTGATGTTGAAGCCGTGATGGTCTAATGGTACAAGCAAGGCTATGCTTGCAGGGCAGTACCTTTTATTACACCAATTCATACGATTAGAAGAAAAAGGCAAAATTTCAAACACTTTCTTTTTTTTCCTCTTTAGGTCTGAAATGGAACTATTTTACTCATGTTAAATATGATTTCTCCTAGTTTGTTGACTCTAGGCAAACATTTTGACAATTTCAGTTTAAGGTGCATTCAGTCCTTGTGGCACAAAAGAGGAGTATAAGCAAGGAGGCAGCATTAAGTTCGCTAGTCCTGTGGGACAGAGGTAGAAAAAGGTTGGTATAATTAAAACACTATTGTTATGATTCAGAGACCATCTGATAGCTATGCAGGATCATTTACCAGCAAACCCTATGCCAACAATGCTTACAAAAACTGAACTAAACGGAAGTTTTGCATTCACGTCAAATCCCAGCCAGGACAGTGGGTAGGGGAGAGGAAATTCACTGGCAAATGGAAAAGGAACTGAACAAAATTGGCAGGGAAAGAAATGTTATTTTCCAGCCTACAATAGGATATGACAAACAATGGATGTAACTTACAGTTATTTATAAAAAAGGTCCTTTTGGGGCAGTGACCTTCTCATCTAACTTTTGTAGAAGATGGAGCTTCACCCCTCCGGGGAGGGAGGGCAAGCAGGGAATATTTTAGATTTAACACCTCGTTCCTCTCTGCCTAGGCTATGGGAACCTGAGCCCCAGCACTGTGGCTGGCCGAATCTTCTGCATCTTGTTTGCGCTCTTTGGGATCCCCTTGAACCTTGTACTCCTGAATGAAATCGGGCAGCTGATGCTGCTGGGGGTTCAGCGTTGTGCCCGTCACCTAGAGGAGGTGTTTCACTGGCAGGTAAGCAACGTGGACAGGTATGCCTCACCCTCAAGTTCAGGAAAGAAAAGACAGAAAGGGGATCCTCTGACTCACAAGGAGAGCCTGCCTGCCTATTTGGCCAAAAAGGCAATAATACTCAGGAATAACTGGAAGCAAATAAATTTAGTTTATGACAGCCCTATGAGGTGTCAGATAAGGTTGTTTATTAATTGAGGGAACTTCTGTGATGAATGGCTTCCCGTACAGCAACACAAGTGCCAGAACCTTAGAGACATGCACAGTCCTAGAATATCTGGTCTGTTTATCATCAGTCATAGTTAGAATTGCATGTGGAAGTTACATGGGAACATTAGTGGAATGGGCTTTAAACTGTCATGAATTTAGGACCTATGAAGGGGATGCCCAGTTTGTGTTGACTGGGGGAGCCACACTTTATTCTGGTGGAATGTCGTGATGTCATGAATATTTGCGTGTTTTTGTGGGAGTCCAGCATCATCTTCAGCCAGAAACCGAGCTGGATTTTTTGACACCCTTCTTGAGACAGTCTCTTTTTTTTTCTTTTTTTCCATTTTACTAGAAAAAAGCTTCCCTCCTGATTAAGACCTGTGCACTGGTAACTGGTTTGTTGTTGTTCCTCCTGCTACCTCCCTTGTTGTTCTCTGACAAAGAAGGCTGGTCTTATGAAGAAGGCTTCTACTATTCCTTCATCACCCTCAGCACAATAGGGTTTGGAGATTATGTGATTGGTGAGTACTTCACATTTCACTGCTTTCACCTTCTAAACATCAAAGCCAAACGTGTGGCACATGAAGCTCCCAACTTAGCAGTTTTACACCACTAGCAATCCACGGACTTGATGATAAATATGTCGTGGCAGACATTTAACAGGTTTGAGAAGACATGATTTCTGAGATAGCAATGCCACATGTGGAAGAACACAGAAATCATTTCCTGGTCAATGAGTAATCTTCCAGCATTCAAGTGATCTGTCCCATGAATGACTGCAACACCAGACTGGAGTGCTATGTTTCTAATCACAGCAGTCGCTGGTGGCACACTTGGTGTGCTCCAGTGCATTGGGAGCAATTAGTCTTAAGAAGATGCTACTCTGCATCACCATTAACAGACAGTAACCATTTCCTCTGTCAAAACCCAGAGAACTGCTTTCTAAAAGGCATCTTAAGTCACTTAGGTGTAGACTGTCAGGCACCAGGCACAGCCTAGTTTTGGTTGCCAAAACCCTTTGCCAGAGGAAATGGGTTTGGACCCACGCCCGATGCATTTGCTGAAACACAGGACACACCTTTTTGATAAAGACTTTCTCATTAAAAACAAATTGATTATAGAAACACATGCACCCTTGAATCCCTGGGAGACAGAAAGACTAAAACACCTTATTATGGATTCTTTTTTTTTTTTTTTTCTTCATAGTGCTTGTGTGATGCTTGGACGACTTTGTGGCGGTTACCTTAGGACTTGTCTATAATGTGTCAAAGTTATGACTAAAGCTTGTGTAGGCACACTTAAATGAGCTGGAATCAAGTTATCTTGGGCAAGGGTAGCTGCATGGAGCTTAACAAAAGCTAGCCAGTTCAGCATTTTCCAATGATGATTTTGTAGATGACACTGAACTCTGCGCTGCAGCAGCTTTGCTTCTCTCAGTTCCTGATAACTAATTTTGAAGCTCTTCTCTAGTATACCTCCCACTTCCAGGCATACCTTCACCTGTATGGTACCTTTGTGACTGGCATACCACCATAGGTATGCTAGGTTCAGTATGGGAATAACTGAATACATCAGTGACCTGTGGTGTGTAGTGGCCAAACCATTTTGGCCTTACAGTCCCATGTTTGTGGTTTATGTCTCAACTTAAAAATCAGCAGGACCAGGGCATGGGTTCAAGTGACAGTCACTATTTCATGACTGTCACACTGTTGCCCTGCTAGGGTGATCTGTGGCACTGTTCTGGATCAGGTAAATCCAGGGGATATCATATGCTAAGAGTGATGCCCGATGTTCACTTTGGACACAGATGCTTTGTTTTGGGGGAAAATAGAAGCTAGACTATGGGACTTGGATTTGAAGTCATAGAGTGGTCTCTAGCCTGTTTTATTTAGTAATATCAATGTAGCTTCTCTTACTGGCCCTGCAACCTGTTAATTTACGCACTCAGTAAGCCCTTCTATTGGACACAGAGTGCTATGTAGGTCCTAAACTGCTGCTGATCTTCTCATCCCCAAGACTGCACCTGTCAGATGGTCTCTGTGGAGAAAGCATTCTCTTTGGAAGGCTCAAATAGCCCTTACGTCTTGTTTTCATTTATTTCGAACCAAAAATATGGCTTTGCCCCAAAGGGATCACAAAGTACCTAGCTGAGTAACCAGACAGAGGCAGCATAATTTCAAGCTGTCTTCCAAGGCTTGTTTTTTCTTAGAGCTTTTAGGACTGCTCTGGCCCCTTCCCTCCTCCTCATAGAGGCTTGCTCGCTTATATCTGGCTTAACAAGATACATGCACCAGTACATAAAACCTGCTTACCTTTCTGCCTGCTGGGGGCCCCTGTTATGTACTAATACAATACTGTGATGCTGAGTGATAAGTAGAGAAGTGGAACTGTGCACTTAAATGTGAATAATTTTGCTTTGACATAGATGTAATTTGGGATTTATATTTCTTTCTTACGGGTAATCTTTACAATTCCTAAGGACTTCTAGGCTGTTGCTGACATGTCATGCAACATACTTGCTTACAACATCGATTCATGCTACGTAGATGGCATAGTCATGTTCTATATTTCTGCTGTCTTTGCTTTACATGTAATGTCTCCTTTGAGGCACTCTTGATCCAATGTAGAAATGTTTCGGGTGATTCTCTTGTAGGGATGAACCCAGACCGCACCTATCCAGGGTGGTACAAGAATGTAATCTCTCTGTGGATCCTCTTTGGGATGGCCTGGCTAGCACTCGTTATCAAGTTTTGCATCAACTTTCTAGAGAGCTCCAGCGACATCTGTCAGTGCAACAAGAAGAGCACAGAGGTGGCAGAAGACTTAATGGATGGCAACAAAAATAGTACAACGGGACTTCATGATGTGGAGATCTGCAAAGACAAAGACACAAAAACAAAAGAACCAAATGAATCTCACACCTACACAGCTCCTGCAGAAGCACTCTAGGGAAGAAACATACCCTTGGTGCCCCTTAGGTTTAAGTGCACCAGAGACACACCACTCAGAAACACGGCAACGGAGCTGCCCTGACATTCATATGGGGTGAAAGCTTGCTTCTTGAGCTTGAAATGTTTCTATTCTGAATTGAGCAATGACAACAAAATGTTTCATTTGCAGCAGCACCAAGAATTCCCAATGGGATTTTTAGACAAAATTAGATTTACAGAGGTATTACCTACCATCTCACCTCAATATATGAGGTAAACTTTGGCATCCGTACACAACACTAGCTGTTGTCCTTTTCTTTGCATGTAAAGTTCTTGTAGCCTCTAATTGTACGTGTGGCATTTTGCAAATACCACAATTAGAAAAACAAGTGCCATTTACTGCAGGAAATACATTGCATGTTGCTAAAAGACTTAATGAAACGCACTATTTAAAGCCACCTGGCAGTCACTGCAAATGTGCTCCACCACCTATATGCTTGTGGTCGCCAAAAGTGTAACATGGTTTTTCTCTCTTGATCGTTAGTACATGGATGGCGACGAGGCAGAGCCTGCAGAGGTGCCTAATAGAAACAGTTCATTCTTTTTTTTTTTAAATAGAAATTTCTATGTCAGACGTCCACTAATATTAAAAAGAAACTAGGTAGCTAGGCTATTCCTTACTCCAGAATTTATGTACGGATCATCCTTTGTAAAGTATTATGTAGACCAAATGTCATCAGCTGAATGTGATGGTTCATTTAGATAGGTTTTTATTTTGCCATGTCTTGGAAGCAAGGAAAGGAGAACTAGAGGCAGTTTTAAGTGCTTGTAGTTCCAACGTTATCCCGTGGCCAATGTTAACAAGGGCTACTTTAACCTAGAAACAGACTGAAGTATCTTCAACTATGATCGAGGGGTGCTATTCTGATGAGTTTCTCATGTCATAAATGGTGTATCTGTTCTAGCTAACATCTTTTATATAAGCACTACTATCTTTTGATCTGTGGAATGCCTGACTTCCTTATTTGGCCTTTGTGTCAGTCACGAAAGAGAGCTGTTTGGGTTTTTTTGTTAATTCCATTAAATTCTCAGAAATCTTTTGATAAGTTATGCCATTTATAAAGGCCCAACAGAGTCTGACTCCTGCTGCCATTTATATACCCGTGTCTGATCATCTTATTTTCTTATTCCTGATGTACTACTTGCATCCTAGAGCATTAATTTTAGAAACTTGACCGTAGCAGTAAACCAGAACGAAGCATTTGGGTGAGCCTTCAGCTTCTGCATTGGACCAAGATTCCACATGGACAGTGGAGAAAAGACTGAAAACGCAATCTGTTGGAGTACGGGATTCAGGAGTTAGAAATATCCATAGCTGGATTCACAGAAATGCAGTGAGTGAAAAGTTTACAGTCTTCATGAACACAAGTTCTGGAACTTTTGCTGACTCTGTGGTAATAAATGTTCTCTCAAATACTGTTTCAATGGGCAGCAGAGATAAGAAATTGAGGTAGTGGAAATCTCAGTTCATAGTTGGGAAACTGATGCCAAATAAATACATTTCAATTTTTTTGAACATTGGGTAATTTCTTTAACAGCCTTTAGCATAAACTTGTCTGTTTCTTCTATGTTTTGTCTAGTTTATACACAATGTAGGCTTTACTAATGTTCATAATGGGCTGTCCTACAATAAGACCAAAGTGTATTTCTTTAAACCTTCGTAAATCATGATGCTACAGTATAAAATGTGATACCCCTTTATGCATAACCTTTTCACCTTCTTTCAGGTACAAAACTTAGTAAATCTAATTGTATCATAAAATCTTGATGCCTAGAAGGTAGTAGGGAATTTCTACTGTCAGAGCATGGGAATGACTATGCTAAATCTATTTCAACTTCAACTTGAAATGTCACAGGCTCTGGGGTTTTCTACCAGCTCTGCTCTTGGATGAGAAGGCTTGGTTGAGAAGAGTTTCCTCTTCTTAATTTCAATGTCTATTTTATTAATCACATCTAATTCATATCCCCATGTATTTATAGTTTGTGGATGAAGCTTTCAAAAGTGCCTAAGAGGTTTGGGCACCCTGGTGTCACTTAAGTGCAGACAGAGTCGCATGCCTTAGGACGGCTAATATACACTTCTGAGAGCTAAAAGGAAGAGGAACTCTAGGAGTAGTCCTGAAAAAAGGAAAAAACAGTAATTTTTCATAGATCTCAGTGCTTCTGCTGTGTGTCGGGGTTCAGCCACAAAGCTAAGCACATGGATGTGTCTCAAGGTGACTCAATATCTGCCCCATCAGTCCTTGCTGATTCACTTCCTCCAGCAGCTCAGCACCAGCATAGTCCTGCCACTAAACGTCCGATACAGCAAACTTACAGGAGGCACATCTGAACGGATTGCAAGCCACATGTAACTTCAGAGCTGCAAGGTGCCTGCTTGCGTCCTGGATCACCTAAAAAAAAAATATGAAATAAGTGAGTCAAATGTCATCTCTGTCTGGCTTCTCTGACCCCAAATTAGCATGTTGTCACTTGTTACTATCTTTTTATTGACAGTTCCTCAGCTAGCTTTTGATAGAGACAATAGATATTATTGTCTCTGAGTGCCCACAAACTGCTGTGCCTCTAGTTTTTCTGTTCTTTATAAAGCTGGAAATTTGCTCCCAGAGGGATGAGAAGAAAGTGGAGTTTTGCAACATCACACAGATATCATCACCAACGTGTCTACTCTACCAAAATATGAAAGGTTATCTGCTCAAGGGTAAAACAAAGAAAACAAAAGCATCATACTGTTATCAGTCTTGTCACTGCTGACTCGCAGTCTTCTGTAATCTGCATTGGAAAATTACAGATGCTCCTTGATGGTGGTTTTGTTGTTTTTGTTTTTTTTTTTATAATGTCTCTTCCTGTTCAGATAAGTGTGCAGTTTCCAGTAGTGATTTTGGGTTAGACTTTCACTAATATTCTTCACTAGTCGATTCTTCCCTATTATCCTGTTTTCTTCCTTGGGAAGGAGCAGGGCTGGAAACAGGTTTGGTTAGTAATGGTAGTTGTAAATATTTATGTAACATCAGTGTCCAGAGGCTTTTTCACAATCGCATAGAGCATAATGTGTTTCTGACCTTTATAGTTTCCCAGGAAATCAATCCCTTAAAGCAAGAAAACAGGCCTCGCTCTAGCTCCACTACTCCAAGGACAAGGCCTGGCTTCAGCCTCAGTATTTCTCATGCTGGCTCTTTCAGCTAGTCCAAGAGAGATGTTTACCCCCTGGGGAGAGAAACGTCCAGAAATACGTAATAAAATGTTACAGCAACATAGTACAGACTGCACAGTTTTTAGTAGTCTAGTTGACTACAGTATTTTAAAATCACTAGACTAAAACAAAAAAAAGCCCTTTTTCTATAATGTCTCCAAGTCAAAAAACATCCAGGATATAATTTTTCTCACAGTGGTGGGCTGATGAGATCTTGTCTTACAACTGATAGCCCAGCTCAGCTGAGAGCTGGGACTGTTCAGCCTGGAGAAGAGAAGGCTCAGGAGGATCTCATCAATGTGTATAAACGCCTACAGGTATAAATATATGCAGTGTGAAGAGGACAGAGCTAGGCTCTTTTCAGCGGTGCCCTGTGACAGGACCAGAGGTAATGGGCACAAACTGAAAGACAAGAGGTTCCTCCTAAACGCCATGAAACTTTTTCACTATGAGGATGACTGAGCACTGGCACAGGTTGTCCAGAGATGCTGTGGAGTCTCCATCCTTGGTGATAATCAAAAGCCATTTGGACATGGTCCTGGGCAACCAGGACCTCTCTAGGTCCTGCTGAGGTAGGTAACCCTGCTTTGAGCCAGGGGAGTTTGACCAGATGATGTCCAGGTGTCCCTCCAACCTCAACAGTTCTGCGATTCTGCATTTCAAGGTCAAGCTATCTTCTTCCTTATAGCCTATGGTCTGACACTGTCATCAGACTATCTCCGTAAACGCTCAGGTTGTACTCACAGCGGGTCTGGTAGACCTGATTGTTCCGAGAAGAAATGCATCTTTCCAATCTGAGTGAGCTCAATGGAGTGGTCCGTTTATGTACATTTTTAATAAAAAAGTTACACATTTTTCCTTTATCTATGCAGATATCAACCAAGACTTAGGCTCCATTGCACTGGCAATTTGTAGACACTAATTCTTTTTCAGAGATCTTGCCAACAGTTTTATACCTAGGATGGTACGGAGAGATAACAGTTGGGGGGGGAGGTGTCTTCTCCAGATGTTTAGAGTACATTGTTCCAAAACTCTGCAATAATGTTCAGCCTGGTGTAGCCTCCTGTCGTTGTTATATATATATTTGTTTTTTATATATATACGTAAGTTATAGATATGCCTACATGTTTCAGCAAAAGGATTCAACACTTCATCTCTGACATGCTTCAGGTAAGGCAAATTGTACCTCACTTTTAGTTTAGTTTACACTTTCTAAATTAGAGGCTTACTAAGGTACTAATTGGATACTTACCAGTTGATCAGGGCAAAATTTTAACGTAATTAGGTCTTACAGAATGAGCTTGGTACCTGCCATTTCTCTAAATTAAATATTCTGGCTAATGGAAGAGGGGGGATGCAATTAAAAAAAGTATTGTTGTGCTATGAATTAGGGAACCGTGTGTTTGGTACTGTCTCACAGTAGTCCTGGCTGTGTGTGAGGTAGCATCAGGGCAGATCATTTTTGCGATTGAGCAGCACCTTTTTGGTTTTAGGTGGTTTCTTTTTTCTTTTACCTTTTTTTTTTTTTTCTTATATAAGTATGTGGAAACTTAGAGCTGAAATGGAGTTGAATATGAACATCTAGGCAGCCACCTGTCATGCTGCGCAGTTCTGGGCAAAGATTCAAAGGTTTCTAAGAAAGATGAGTGATTACAATGGAACATTATTTGAGCCCTTAAAAATTCTCATCTCTCAGGACTGAGGTTCAAACAGCTAGTTTGGGGTGTGGTTATCTCAGAGATGAAGTGATATACATGTTTTCAGATAGCACTAAGCAGATAGAGAGGATCTCGTACCTTCAAGTTCAGTGCCTGTTGCAATAAGAGCCATTGAAAAGCTGTCACTGTTGTTGGAGGAGACAGCAGCAACACGGCATTCGGCAACTGCCTACTGGGGTAGGACAAAATCAACTTCAAGAAAACACATGAAAACTATGTTAAGATCTTCAATGCTGAACAAGGTTTCACAGGATTATTGTATTCTAAAGCTGTTGATGTTAACGTATGCGCAGATGTGGTCTCCAAAACTTTTTATTCCTTTTCGAGTTTTGAGCTAACGTACCTTTATTTTTAAGGGAAGTTGTACAAGATGATACTCCCAGTAAAAAACGGATAGAGCCATAGTGCTTGAGTCTAGGTGCTAGAGCAGAAGCAATGCAGTGTAAGTGAGAGAGGCTTTGAAACTGTTGTATTGAAACTGATCATCCCCCTGTACTCAGCGCTGGGGAGGCCCCACCTCGAGTACTGTGTTCAGTTTTGGGCCCCTCACACAAAAAAGTCATTGAGGTGCTGGAGTGGGGACAGAGAAGGGCAACGAAGCTGGTGAGGGGTCTGGAGAAAAAGTCTTATGAGGAGCAGCTGAGGGAGCTGGGGTTGTTTATCCTAGAGAAAAGGAGGCTGAGGGGAGACCTTATCACTCTTTACAACTACCTGAAAGGAGGGTGTAGAGAGGTGGGTGTTGGTCTCTTCTCCCAAGTAACAGCTGATAGGACAAGAGGAAATGGCCTTAAGTTGTTCCAGGGGAGGTTTAGACTGGATATTAGGAAAAATTTTTACACAGAAAGTGGTATTAAGCATTGGAACAGGCTGCCCAGGGAAGTGGCTGAGGCACCATCCCTGGAGGTATTTAAAAGACGGGTAGACGTAGTGCTTAGAGATATGGTTTAGTGATGGTTTTTGTCAGAGTTAGGCTGATGGTTGGGCTCGATGATCTGAAAGGCCCCTTCCAACCTAGGCGATTCTATGATTCTATTGTTTATTGTAATATGTAACCTGCTGCTTCCGTGTTCCCTGCTACTGACTGGAGCATAAGATTTAGTTCTTGAGTAACACAAGTTTCCAAAAATCTCTAAATTAAAACAAGAGCATGCTTACCAAAGCAAGCTATAACACGTGAAAACAGAAAGAGAGGGAAAATAATAAGAAGGAAAATGTGGAGAGAGAGAGAAGCCTGTGGAGTTTCTTACTCATTCCTTAGGAACCTGCTTATCAAACGTGATTAGGTTCATACATTTTTTTTTGGTAATGCGTTTAAAAACTATCACTTAAATAAATGAACCAGTCTGCGTTTAGTCAGTGATTATGGGAAGGCTTCAGACAGCCATGTATCTCAGTGAATATAAAGGACTAATGCATAAAGTCAGGGTTGTACAGATCTGCCACCAGAGGCAAAACTGAAGAAGACACAGGGAAACGGAACAAGGAGGCACACAGTTAAGGATAGGGTCAAAAAGAAAGGACGAGTTGAAGGAAGCAGAAATCCAGTGAAACAGCATTTGCCCAGCTGGCTATGATAAATGAAGAGTCGGTAACTGAGGGAGTTCTCAATATTATAAAGAATTAGGATTAACCTAATTTGAATAACTACTGATCAATACAGCATGATCGTACCATAACTGCTATTACTCTGTACGTAATTCTGTTACAGGTTGGAGTTGCAAGACAGTGTTTTAAAGCATTTCAGTTCTCTTCCAGATTAATGCTGTGGTTAATCCCTTTTCCCAGTACTCTTTTGGATCCTCCCAGTTAGAACATTATCCTGGTATTGAAGATGCCCTGCACCTCAAATAGATAAAAAGGTGCCTTCCAAATACGAGAATAAATCAGTAAGCTTTGGGTTAAAATGTAAAAATGCTAATTTTATGAGGTATAGCACAGAAAAATATAATCCTAGAAGGCAAATGGGGTGGATGACTGCTTGATGTACTAGAACTATCACAGGCAGTGCCCAGCATCTTAGTGTTACATGGTTTTGCTGTCAACGAAGCACAGTGGGGAGTTTAATTAGTTATGGGCTTTGAAATAAGGGAGAATTGTTCCTTAATAAGCAATTAATATAAGTCAAGACTTTAATGGACCATAACTAGTTTGGGTGCACCCAAAATAATGCCCTATCTCAGATCTTTCTTAATAAGGAGAGTCAAGCATCATCACCATCTGGATGAGAGGACTTCTGAAGTTTCACAGCACTTTGAAGCCCAGAAATTCAAAAATCCTGAGTCATACTTTTCAATGTCTACCCTTTTAATTTGGAACTGTTATTGCAATGCACGGCATTATGTCTCTGTCTGTCTGCGTCAAAGAAAGAGAAAAAGAAATGGTACTGCTAGTGTTCCCAAGTATATTAAGGTCACATTCATTCCTACAGAACGTTCCCTGTATGGCTCCAACCCCTTTCCCAGCAAATAAAACAATCTTTAATGATTTCTTCTTCATACAGCATTTCTTTCTCATCCTTTCTTGCCTTCTTGTTTCTTCCTAATCAGTCTTGCTCCTGCGTGAGTTCCCTCACCACTCCCAGGCCAAAATCAACTCTCTTCCTCTTGCTTTTCCTCTGTGTGCTCAAACCCTTCTTCTGTGCCAAGAAGTATATACAGCAGGGTCTTCTATGCTGAGGCCAGCATTGTATAAAAAGCAAAGAGAAGGGGGATGAGCAGAGGATTTGCAGGAACTACTTTTCCTGCTCACACTCTTCTTTTTTAATGATGATAACTTTAGGCTCCTGACTCTGGAGAGGGTTGAGATCTCCCAAGTATCTGCACCAGTTTTCTGATCTGCTGGTCTTCTCCATGAGTGGAGCAGAGGGGTCCAGACAGGCTCAGATGGCTTCCTTTCAGGTTGTTTCTAATTTACTGGAAAGCTGAAGCTTTTGGTGTCAGCTGTAGCCACGCTCCAAACTCATTTGGCTTGTGGAGAATTTGAAGGAATTAGCAACAACACTTAAGATCTTCAGGAAAAGCCTGAAGGAAGGTAGAGATGGTGTCACACAAGTTTGTCTTCCTTTTGAGACAGCATTAGCTGCACTAACCCAGGAAGTACCATGCAGCAACGAGTAATCTAGGGAACTGAGCAGGGAATAGTCTTCCCTGGGGATCTCTCTTGAGCAGCCCAGCAACCCTGTATGTTATTGCTATTTGTTCCATGATACTGTCACCTTTTGAGCTCAGAACAGAACGTTTCAGCTGAGCAATGAGTTGAAGGCGTAAGGATTGAATATGAGGATATCTTTTCATGTGACATAAACTATATCGATGACAACTAGTAGCCACAAAAGAGTGTACTGTATAGCGTTCTTATTATGACACTGGACTAAAACTTTGGAAAGTTTGGGACCTGTCACAGAATTTCTGCATGGTTTCACAAATAAGGATATTTACCGCTGTATCTGCATCACCCCTTACATAACCTCAGGGTAACAGTGCAATATTCCCTGCTGTGCATGCAGTAGCTAACGGTGGGATTCACTGAATCCAGAAAATAACGAAAGGAGCTAACCAAGCCAGTGAAAAAAATAAGCCAAACAGGTGGACAGGACCCCAGTCTTACTCAAGCATAGTGAAGTGCCTTTGTCTGGCATATGTCTAGATGTTAGATGTAAAGCCAGTGCTCTTAAAGTGCTTGGGGCTCATATCTGGGAAGGAGGGACCCGTTTTCAAGTCTCCACTCTGTCTCAGGGAGGGCAGGCCAGCAGTATGACATGAATGGCATCTACCTAGGGTTCATGGGTAGGCCATCTCAGGTATCCTTGAAGCTGTTTCACTGCTCATAAATTATTAACTTGGCCATGAGGGTGGAACTATTACCTACCCTCTTGATGAATCACTGCATGTGTAAATCTTTATGTGGATTTAGCCCTTAAGGAATGACTGCAATAGGAAGAGAAAGAATAGTCCAGTGCTTGGATAGCAGTAACCAGTGGTGAAGAATTGCTGTCACAGATGTTGTCGAGTTAGCTTTCATGCATCTAGATACTTGTTGGTTCTCAGGCACTGTAACATCTTAGTATTAGATGGACTTGTCCCACAGTGGAGCCCTTAGCCCTAAGAAAGGTAAGCATGTTCCCCTTCTAATGTATCGGAATGCTTAGATACGTAATTGGGAGACCTCCCTTGTTCTTTAGCAAGGATAGGCGCAGAAATGCCTGACTGACCCAGACAGGCGTCTGTTTTCCCACAGCACTCGGCCACGATTCCTTTGTCAGACAGACACCTACACGTGACCCAACAGAGACATCTCAAAACAGCTAGCAGCCAAATGCTTAGGGAAGTCACTTAGGTCAAAGCAATGCAGGCTCATATTTCTGTGTGATTAAAATCAAGGGATTTAAATCTGTATCACAGCAAAGGCCCCAGGCTCAACAGAAGTTAAGTCTTTCGCAGCCTCCTGAGCTAAGTATTTGTTGCAGGAATAAAAAGGAGAGCACCAGTTGTTGACTCTATTGCTCATGTGTGAAGGTATGGGGGATATGAAAACGTGACATTTAGGATCTGTTCCCATTAATGTTAAACAGTTACACCAAGTGGGCAGAAAGTACCTCCAGAGATTGAAAAAGACTCAACTCAAGGTACCTAGCAGCCCCAGTTCAGGAGGGGCAGACGCTTCAAATCCTGGCCCCAAATCCCAAGTGAGCACCTGCTGAGTAGCTAGTAGCAATTTTGAGAAGATCACTAGCCCCTAAATAGGGGGGCTGAGGCACCTGCAGAGCAATTGCCACTGGAGAGTTCTGAGGATGCCAGCTACGATGCAGAACCGCAGAGCACGGTTTACCTCTGCTGAGCTCGGTTAAGTTACATCAGACCTGAATGATCTGTTTTAAAGGATGTAGCTGTACGTACAGCTGGAACAACTGTGCAATGCCATTACACAAATAAATGACGTGCAGAAAGAAAGTCCAACTGTGGGTGGGTGAGCAAGTTTCTCACCTATAATCTTCCACACCGTTTGATTTGCCATAAAAGGGAGCTGTCAGAGACTGCCAATAGGAGCTGCATCTCCCAGCCTTGCCCTCCCTTATCATATTTCTGAGCAAAGCCAGCTGATTAAGCAGGGTCTGGTGTGACTGACCTCTACATCTGGTTTGAGACCTGCACAGCAATCTATTGATTCGCTCTTGCTAACAAACACAGGTACTGACTTTCGCGGTTGCAGCCCTAGATGCCTTCACTCAGATGGGCACAGGAGAGTTGCTTTAGGTCTTGATTTAGATGTCTGTTAACTCGCTCTACAGTACGGCAAGTTGCTGTGGGTCAGGGCACTTCTAACCCGAGACACGAGGGATGCTGAAACATGTGCACAGACACGCACAGCGGTACGCACTAAGGTATAGGGGCAGGATTTTGAGTGCAATAAGTTATGTATATGAGAATCAGTGAAGTGCAGTAGGGGGAAATATAGGATCATGTTGTAGGAACATGTGTTTCTGGAGTAATTCAAACCTTATCTGCACAAGGAAGTATTTGTCAGTTAACTTCAATTGGTATTGCTATACCAGGAAACCCTCCTAACAAGTATAAAGCTCATATCACTTTCCCCAAAGAAATAAAGGCTTATCTTATTGGAATAACTGCTGTATTCACTCTCTGGACCAAAACAGTTAGGCTGGCAAATCTTGCAAGAAGTAAGACCTCTCTTTAGCCTTTCACTTTTCTGTAATTCAACTTTGCCAATCATAAAATAGAATTAATGTTCCTTATTCTGTAGCTCCCAGAAATACTGAGAGAAGTCACTACTTGAGATTTGTACAGTTTTTTTCAGAAATAAGGTCTCTAGTGCACTCCAGAGTACTGTCAGCATGCTGAGCACCCACACAATCCCTTAAACTAGGTGTTGTCTCTAGCCGGTGGCAGCATCCACGCAGCTGTCGAGGAAAGTGAGATGTGGTTTACCTGGCTGCCGGTTCCTCAGCGGTAACCTAGTTCCCATTTCTGTGGGTAAAAAATGTCTGAGCGCACCCAAAGCTTCATCAGGCACGTCACGCTGAGCTCTAGCTAGTGTGTGTGGCTGCGGGCGTGCAGCCCTGAATGGCAAGTGAAAGGTAGCTTTGGTAAAGTCTTTTGGTGTACAACAAACCCAGGGAATCGCTGTCACTGCACAGATACCACAGGGCAGCTCCAGCCTTCCCTTATCTCCTCCATCTCTAAAAATCTTATGCTTGTTTCTGCGTCTGCCATTCTCTAAAATGCTTATTTTGACTGAAAAGGGCACCGTAATGTTGCAGATTGATTTATGTTAAAGATTAGGCAAAGAACTCATCTCACCTGATATTAGGCATCTACACATAATGTAATCAAAGGCGCTTCGAGGGTATTATTTCTCTGACCCATTTCTAAGACAAGATGAATATCACCCAAACAGCGTGTATGTCTTCCAGTTGCTTGTATAGGAGGCCTTGGCATTGTGCTTATTAAGATGTTGGATGAATCACATCCTATAACTCTTTACTCACCCTTCGTCTAGGCCTCTGATTAGTCGTCTTCTGTGTTGATGGAAATAAAGCAATCACTTTTGCTTTTATTTTAGGTCAGTTTCACATTTTGGTTTTCAGGCACTTGGCAGCTGTGTAATGTTTGGTTTGCAGACGCTCCCAGGGAAGGGCTCAATCCAAGCCAATTATTTTCTTTACAAAGAGATAAAAGCGGAACCATTTTTTCTTTACTCTTGCATTTTGTAAAACAGTTTTCTGGTATTCTACCCCAAAATGTAAGCTCCAGGCTCAAGCTACTTATTCCTATACCCTTCATATGTTTAAAGATCTCCTCTTTCCACACTTCACCCAGGATTTTTGTGTGGTTCGGTGCTTGGTTTTGATGGAGGTGGAAGGATTTTTAAAAACTCTTCTTTAACAGCCCTGTCATTTTGAGAGCTGGAAAAAGCATGGGCAGTGCCTACTCCGTGCAACACAGGCACATGGACAAACGCTGACCTACTCCTACCTAAGCTGCTGCATCTCAATGGTGCATGGCAGCTGTCTTTGGAGAAACTAGCTGTGGTTTAAAAGCATCAGGCTTCCTTGGAAAGACCCTTCCTCCCAGGTGCTGTGCTACACTGCGGCTACCGTACTTGTGCTGCCAGCTGCAGTGCTGCTGGATGAGGTGTCTCTGCGCCCGTGCTCGGCTGTGTGACGTATACATGCCAGCAGCCATCACTTGACACTGCTGGCACCCCCGCTTCATTACAGTGCAATGGAGAGTGCTGTTCTTAGGAGCCTTAATATGTTCTTGGGAGCCTCCAAAGAGGAATTGTAGGGAGTGTTTAAAGCCAGCACTGATTGTAGGTTGTTTATAAAAGCCGAGTCTCACTTCGGCCATTTTCCCATTGAGACGTTCTCAGTTAAACTGCAGATCCGATCTACGTGCTTCCTCCCCCTCATAAAAGTCTAGAGATCAAGATAATGGAAGAACCCTAAATATACGCCAGATTCTTGATGGGATAAATGAGCATATTGTGATTAAAAGCAGTGGATTGTATCTTCAAACAACGTAAATTTGTACAAACTTATCTCAGCCAAGAATGTGGGCCTACAGTCACATTTTCAGCTGAATTGAAAGTTAGCTCATAATTGTGAGAGATTTAGATAGCAGGTCAGTCAGGGTTGTCCAGTCTTTCTCTTACTGGAGGCAAGGTGGGAGCTCTGGGCTCCTTCCACTTAAGCCCCAAGTCAGGAATGGTGGTGTCTTATACATTCCTGGTGCAGGAGGGACACCTCTGATTCCCACTCCCACTTTTCCTTCTCCTTTGTGGACGCAGCAGCTGCTACATCCCTTGAAGCGAAAGAGGCTCCGTGTGACCCAAAGCAGGCGCTGGATCTGGACAAGATCACTTACCTGTTTGAAATAGTTTGGTCGGTCTATGCTGCTGTTGTTCGAGGAATGTTTCATGTGGGATGTGCACATTCTCATTTGCACAGTATAACCTAAGTATAGGGGTGCTCCTAGGTAGCCCAAGAGCCGGTTCCTACCCATTGATGAGTCCATCTGTACTCTAAGCATTTTCCCTTTTTTAATCAAATAGTTTTAAATTATGTATCTGTCTGACCATATAATGCAGTACCCAAGCTGTTAAGAAGCTGGACAAACCTGACTTGTAATGTTGGTTTCTCCAGTCCCTCTGAGGGCAGCAGTACGAGTTACAGGAATATATCTGTTCTGATTCTTTCTTAGTTTTCTGTGTTCCATATAAACACTGTTGAAAGGTTTTACTACCAATATTTTTTGAGCGTGGACTTCTCCTGCATAGGATAATCAAGACTGAGGAGAATAAGGCCTGCTGGATGTCTCTCTACGGATAAGAAAGACACAGAAATTCCAGGGGCACCAGAGATGAAGACAGCAGGTGAAAAAGAATCAGCTCAAAGATAACACCATCAGACACCAAAAGCAAATAACGTCATCTGTGGGGACTAATTTTTTCTTTGTAATAGATGCATTAAATGGTTTAGCCTCTTCTATTTTTTCAGCTAAAATGTTTTCAATCTTTTTCTTTAAAGATCATTTTCTTCACAGTATTGGAGAATGTAGAAATCAAAATGTTGGGCTGGTTTGATTGCTGCTGCACTAAACAGCAGACCTCAGGCATTAATGGAAAGTGCCAATTTAATTGGAAAGATCCAATTTTCCATTTCCTGGATCTATGAAATGTGATTTTAAATATAAATGAGAGTCAGACCCTAGGGGATGATCCAGATGGATTCATTTAAATTAACATCAGTGTCTGAGTGGATGCTCTTGTGTCAGTTCCTAAGTGATTTTTAAGGTGGTTAGATTGGAAAGCAGACAGACAGATGAATGAGCAGGTGAGACGTCAGCATAGAGCAGAAGTCATGGTTACAATGACCAAGAGAGCACAAAAGAAGCGAGCCGCTGGATGCAAGGATGCCAGTTAAACCACAATGGGCAGCGGTGGTTTTAGATCCATCCCTCTTCTCTTGATGAGCCCACCAAAAGGTAAGAGGGGGCCTGAGGTAGGTCCCTGTCTCACTCCTGAGATGTCAGCTATGGGAAGTGCTGAGAGCTCCCTCACTTGACACGTGCTCTGCTTTGTGGGGGAAGACCTCTCCCTTGGGGCAGCCCAGGCATTACAGAGCCCTGTGGCAGTTGACATCCTGAAGGCCTTGCTGAGGATGCTGTATGTAATGAGAGTCTGGTGATGGCAGAGCAGCTCGTCAGAGGCGAGGCAAAGTAATTGTGGCAAAGTGCATTGAAGTTGTTGAGGCAGTGGTGAAATCTAATTGACCCTGTCTTCTTGCAGAGTTTACAAGAGGCATGAAGTGAGGGTGTGTGGCAGCATTGTCCAGCTTTAAATGATGTAGGTTATCCAGGCTGTAAAATCCTTCATTTTCCTTTGAATGGCTTCCATTCAACAGCCATAAACATGGTTCTCTTTCCCCACTGCTCCGTTTATTGCTGCCAGGCTCAGGACTGCTGTTATCCCGCTGCTTATTGTTACTGGCCTCAGCGGCTCCAAAACAAGGACAAAACACCCTGTTCGTTGGAGCAGGCATCTGGGAAAGGATTTTCATTACCTCTTTCCCCTCTCTTTATATATAATCTTTCACAGCCTTGCAGCAGACAGGTTACCTGATCCAGGCTTTTCCCCATCTCCGGTGGGAATTTCTTGATACTCTGGGATGAGAGGGGTGCTTACGAGAGTCAGGAGCTGTACAAGCTGTCTTGCTGTTGTTAGGGAAATTGTATGTACTAGGTATTCAGGTTTATTACCATAACGTGATTTGTGAATGCTGGGCTCTGCCTGCCCTTTCATTATGGCAGAGCTGCCCACAAGACTGCCCTTGTATGACGTTTTGTCTTGTACTGTTGTTTGTGAACACTGAATTATGCAAGGGTTAGTTTATTATTCCTGGGTCACTCATGCACGCTCAGACAGACAAGCCAGGTAGCAATTTGGATCATACTTTCTGTTATAAAAGTGTGCAAACCTACACCAAAAAGATCTGCGTTCATACACTAAATCTCAGCTTTTTCTTTGCCTGCATTACTTGAGGCAGAACGTGTCTCCTGTCAACCTTAGAGGTGAGTTATAGGAAGAGGGCAAACCAGTGAACTGGATGGTTAGCTGGTAGTTTAGAGATCTGGATTCTGTTCTCTGTTTTAATTTTGACCTGCTGCTTGACCCTGGGACCTCTCTTTGTTCATCTTGTCTATTCACATTGATGGGTTTCACTGACAGTCCGTACTGGATGTAAGTACTCAAGTCAAGGGAATCAGGGTTTCAGGGTATGCCTGCATTGCAGTCTTAAACTGTGCTCCTCCCTGTGCATTTGCCTAAACCCCCTACTGTGTCTGCACAAAAATCTTGTTTGCTTGGCTTGGATTAAGTGATAAAGCCCAAGCTATTGCCAGCTGCTAATCAGTGGATTCCTGAGGATGCCTTTTGTTATGTATTCTTGGGTTGATGAGAACTGTGGACTGAAATAATTTGTGTCCCAGAGCTCCCCCACGCCACCACCACCCCTGCCGCATCCAAGCAGGAGCCAGGTAAGCACAGCAGGCACCAAAATTATTTGTAAGATACATGGCAGTCTCCGATTTCCTTGCAAGCCATGCAACCATCAGGATCCAGTCATTGGCCACGCTACCTCACTCCAAAGTGAAGCGTCGGGGTGTGGCTGGCTCCGGGGATTTCCAAGCTGTCTCCCTTTCTTCTGCCCTCCCACTCCCCGGAATGGTGAGGCTGCTGTGCTGGGGCGGGAAGCCTGCAGAGTCCTTCCAAAACCCTCCCATCAGACTGGAACCCAACCCACAGGGAGTCTTTTCCTAATTTGTAGTGCGTGTGTGTTATCTGAATGGCTTCAACCATTAGCAGAGAAACCTACTGATTCAATATAAAGGCCTTTCATCTCCCAAACTTTGGAATAGCTGAGTGTTGCAAAAGTTAATTCTTTCCCACCCTGTCTAATCTATGACTGGTGCTGGTTTGAGTCTTATTTCTAGGCAAGGCAGGACAGGAGTTGCAGTTCTTCCATAAATTTCTTAACACTCCAATAATACTTAAGATATTAAGATTCATCACTCTCACTACTATGTATTTTTGTCAATAATTATTGCTGGCAAATATCAAGTATTTCATGTCTGAAAATTAACATTTTTACTGCCCCTAGTTTATCAGCTTGTGTATGAGGTTACTCACTTTGCTTCCTACAAAGCTGTGACTGTTGATGACAATTTTGCTGATGAGTTGAGATAGGAAGACCCACCTGAATCCCTTTATCTGCCTACAAACATTGCTGTTTCCTGACACCATTAAGTAGGGGCCTCAATAATTCAAGATACAAATCTGACCAGTGAAGTGTTCTGTCCATGAAACGAACATCTGTTACTC
Organism: Larus michahellis; assembly: GCF_964199755.1. NCBI lineage: Eukaryota > Metazoa > Chordata > Aves > Charadriiformes > Laridae > Larus > Larus michahellis. The sequence continues at coordinate 37,988,539 of NC_133898.1, forward strand.
ACCATAGTAAATGAATCACTCTCTTCAAAGTAATTTGCCCATTGGATTATAATTTAACCCTTATCTGGAACGTGAACTAGGAACCTGGACAATGACCAGATGGTTAAAGAAATTGTGTTGCTTCCTCATTCCTCCCAAGTAGTTGTGCAGAAAAATGATATTGTGGCTTTCGTTCAGCTTGTGTACTTGTGAACCCCTCTCCCTTTCCTGCTCCCAACCATAGTTTGTATGGTACCACTAATACCATTAAAAATTACAGTATCCAAGGAGGACTGCTTCTACAGAAAAGGGTGGAGAGCCGAAAATCCTTTACCTTGGAGGTAACAGGCTCCTGAATGGTGCATTAGCAGAGCACGGCAAATTGCACGTGGATTGGGCTGCTAAGTTCTTCCAAGAAAGAAACATTTCTATTGAACTGTCTGTCAGGTGCCTTGTATTTTGTGGGTGCTTGGAATAACTAATGGTTAAAAACAAAGTCTGGAAACTCAGATCATGCTAGCTGTAATTCTGTTGACAGCATGGGATTAGGACTGAGGTTGCTATTTCTTATCTTTTTCTAGCTCACGGAGCCTTCTATGGCGGTGATAATTAAGCCTCAGATCAATTCTCTGTATTGTTTTTCATCACAGTTATGCACTGAGTCTGAGACTTTTGTCAACTTAATTTTTGAGATACTGAGATTTAATTTTATTTCTTTATTGTCTCTGCTGCAAGTCCACATTATTTCCTGGGACAGTGACTGGCTCTAAGTGACCCGAAGGCCACAAAGTCAATGCTACGGGTAGGAGTAAGACTCAGAAGTCCTGTCTCTGTTACAGTTCTTCCAATCTTAAAATATTGCTTACTCAGCAATGTTTTTCAAACACATGTGATCCGGACTTCTTTAAAGAGACGTGTCATGACATTTTTTTAAAAAGCATTAGCCTATTCCCATGCCTTGAGAACCTTTTTCATTCTGCTTTGTAGGTCAGATCAATTCCAATACCCAGACAGGTTGACCATGGGAAGAAAATCACTCATTAACCTCAAACTAGGCTTAACTGATGAGATTTTTAGTTACGATTATGTCAACGAAAACTAAATTAGAATCGGGTGATGTTACAAACACCTGGCAGAGGGAGTCACATGGGGTGAGATTCACTGGATGTAGATACTCACATCTAAACGAGGTACTAAGTGCCCCTGATAATTAATGGAGAGAAAAAAGATGGCCAGGGCATGATTCATCTAATTCCTAAGTTGCTGGTGAAAAGACAGCAGATAAATCTTATTATAAAAGTATCTATTTCCATTAGCTACAAAGTGAGCTTAGCATGACTACCTCAGATAAGAGATTCACATCATGAACATCTAAAGTTGATGAGATAAGCTCCCCCAGAGGATGAGGTCCCACACAAAAGGTGAGTACAAATGTGGAGGTCACCCTGTGAAGTGAACTCTGTAGTGCCAGAGCCCTCAGTCAGAAAAGAAATTATGTTTGCAGGATGCTGGAGAAGTCACCACTTGGAACACCCACAGTCGGAAGCTCTAGTGCCTGCAGGATGCTTGTACTTAAAATGCCAATAAGATTTGTAAGATACTTGCCGGAAAAGCAATGTAGGGCAGAGGCTGAAGGGACTCCGGTTATCCGCCACGCTGGTTAATTGAACAAGAACAAAGGTCAGCAGGATAAGGCCATGCGGGAGCCTAGCAAAAAAAAAAAAAAGCCCTTTGGGCAGACGAGGGCATGTTTATGAGACTGATACACCCAGCCTGTAAATGCCTCCATGGCAGACATGCAGGCAGGAAAGCCCTGTGAGCACTTGCATGTGTGAGGATGTGATGTTCCCTGTGGCGGTGACAGTTTTTGCTCCCTGTCCACACTATGATTTAGTCTTATTCCAAGGACACTGGGACAACCTGAATGGGATTTGAGGTTCCCATTTATTCTTGGGCTCCAGACTGCCATTTCCATCTCTCCATTCCCTCTGTATCCCAGGTTTCAATCTCTACTCCATGCAGTGATTTCTGTGACCCAGAAGGAACAGATGAGCAGCAAATATTTCATCTAAAAGGAAGCTCCTGGACTTTGGGTCACAACAACCCCACGCAGTGCTACAGGATTGGGGCAGAATGGCTTGAAAGCAGCTCGACAGAAAAGGACTTGGGAGTGTTGGTTGACAGCCGGCTGAATATGAGCCAGCAGTGTGCCCAGGTGGCCAAGAAGGCCAACAGCATCCTAGCCTGTATCAGGAATAGTGTGGTGAGCCGGACTAGGGAAGTGATCATCCCCCTGTACTCGGCACTGGTGAGGCCCCACCTCGAGTACTGCGTTCAGTTTTGGGCCCCTCGCTACAAGAGGGACATTGAGGTGTTGGAGCGTGTCCAGAGAAGGGCTACAAAGCTGGTGAGGGGCCTGGAGGACAAACCTTATGAAGAACGACTGAGGGAGCTGGGGTTGTTTAGCCTGGAGAAGAGGAGGCTGAGGGGAGACCTTATCACCCTCTACAACTACCTGAAAGGAGGTTGTAGAGAGATGGGGGCTGACCTCTTCTCCCTGGTGACAAGTGATAGGACGAGGGGAAACGGGTTCAAGTTACGTCAGGGGAGGTTTAGATTAGATATTAGGAGACATTTTTTCACTGAAAGGGTTATTAAACATTGGAATAGGCTGCCCAGGGAGGTGGTGGATTCACCATCCCTGGAGGTGTTTAAAAAAAGGGTAGATGGGGCACTGAGGGACATGGTTTAGAAGTGGCTCTTGTCAGGGTAGGCTAAAGGTTGGACTTGATGATCTTAAAGGTCCCTTCCAACCTCAACGATTCTATGATTCTATGATTCTATGACTTTCTACCTGGAGAACAGAAAGCCCCCATTTGTAGTCACCGTAGCCCTGCAGCCGGCAATGGCTCTAACACTTGTGGGGCTGGATCGGTGCTAGTGCAGCGGGCTCGTGCTGAGCTCTTTCATGCCACAACTGCGCTGCCGGCATCCAAGCTAATATCTGCCTGCACCCATGTTAACAAGCCTGAAGTTAGTTCAAGCACCGCTACAGGAGTTTCGGTGACTACAGCTCAGGCTCGTGCGGAGGTTGCTGCCTGTGGGTTTGCAGATATTGTACAGCCTGGAGAAACAGCAGCAGGCGAAGTCGCAGGGACAAGCCAAGCTCTCCTGGTGAAGCACAGCTCTGCTGCTAAAACTGCATCAGCACAAGAGTCTTCTGCTGGCATGGCCATCTGTTTCAGGGAGCACTGGTCTCCAAGCCCTGCCACACTAGGCAGAAGTCTAGGGCTGAGGTCTGGCTGTCAACTGTAGTCGTTCAGTAACCTAAATAATCTTGCCCAGTGTCTTCATTACCAGTGTGAGCTGAGTTCCTCTAATATTCCAGAGAAATCTAGCTACTTTAGCAGGCCTTTTATATACCCACATAAGGACAAGAGTAGTTAACAGGCCAGAAAAGGTCTAAGCCAATAGTTCCCAAATGCCGGACTTCTGGGCCATGCTGTGAAAATGAGACCTGTTACAAGGTTTGCCATGCAAGCAGAGAAGTGTCTGCTGCGGCTGTTCTTGTGGAGAGAGATGGGCACGGTGCCGAGCACACAACGCGACTTGTGAGCCAGCTGCGGACCACGCACTGAGGTCCCAATCAGCAAATCTGGATGCCATTTTGGAACACCAACATAACGCTTGCTATCCTGGAGTTCTGACCCCTCACTTCTGTAAGTCATAATTAAGAAAAAAAGAAAATGAAAAGCAGCAGATCAAAACCCATGTGTATTCCTTAAGTACCATTACTTTAGCAAGAGACTGTTAATGCTATGAGAGACTTCCTGAGCACTACAGAGATTTGTCTGTTAACAAGAACTTTATGAAATGTTCATTATCACCACCTACCTACCAGGGGAGCTAACAATTTCACACCCTTTTTATTCTTAGCTGCACATTATACCCTCTTAACAACATTTTAAAAATAACTGCAGGAAGAACTGAATCACACATAATTTGAACAATTAGAAGTGACAAGCTGTTTTTCTCATCTAGTAAAATATGCCCATTTGGCATACTTTGCTGTCTAGCAGAGCTCTTTTATTCGCACCACTCCAGTCTCTGAGGAAGACAAGCTATTATTGTTATTCCATTGAAGAAATGGACATCTGTGCTTTCAACAAGATTAATATATTGAACGCGCAAGAGTTATTTTATTGACCCTGAATTTAGTGTTATGAAGCAGACCCAGGAAACTGAAGACAGGAGGCCAAGCCAAGTGAGTCTTTGTGAAAGTCCTCCCTTCTTGGTCCACAGAGTTAGCCAGACAAAATGAATCAAGCCCTCCTGTGTGTAGCATCTCCTGTTTATAAACTGGGCCTTGTAACGACATTTGGTCCTCCACTTAAACCTTTCAGCAGTTTGAGAAGGTAGCGCACTTCATGTCAGAGGTGGCATAGCTGTTCTCTAGACAAAGCAGGGGCCCTGAGTTGAGGATGTTATGCATTTATCTTTGTACCAGACAGACATTTTTCCTTTCCATCTCTGAACAGTCGAGTTCAGGTTTCTAGCTTGGCCTACCAGGCAAGTTGAAAGTCAGGACCCACGAAGGGTTTGCAAAGACCGGAATACCTAAGGATGCTTAAAGCCTAACTCCTATGACCTTTCTCCTTGGAGACCTAGTTTAAGGCATAGCCTTAAGTTTCTACATCACTTTTAGAAATTAGTCAGATAAGTGGTTAATGGATGTTTCAGAAGTCCTTTCATATCTAACTTCTACTGAATCAAACAACTGTCAGATGACTTAATGCCTTGAAAAATTCTAGAGGAAGATTTCCATAGCTGAATACATTGACATCTTTGCCCTCTGCTACTCCATAAGTGAAATGACAGCTATTATAACTGCCCATTTCCTTGGGGACGATGGCAAGATTTTGCTAGGAAATAAAGAGGTCTGGAGAATCAGCAGTGCTAAAGGAGGTTAAGTAGAGCTGAGGGAGGTGAGAACATCCTAGTTTCTGATATTGTGTCTCTTGACATAGGGCAAAGAAGAAGCCGTGAGTTGAAGGATTTCTTTTTACTGGTCCCTTATTTCTTATTTTTGCATACTGGTTAGCTTCTTGCCTTCACACATCTCTGATCATCTTTGCTCTGCTCTGCTGCTCCCACCTGCCACATACACAGCTTATCTCATCCCACCCTCTTGGATGGTAATGGAAGGTTAATTATCCAGTGAGAGACAGTATGACTCCTTTCTTCTGTCTCTATGGGCATTGACATAGTGCTCATTATTATCATATCTACTTCAAATAGCATGCTAGGTATTTCAGGAGGTGAAAAATGCTATTTGCTACCAGCAAATCCCATTCTTTTCTGCTTGATCCAAATCTTTTTTTCTTCTTCATCTATTTCTAGAAGCAAATCAAACATGCTTTCATTGCGCACTCTATTAGCAGAAAAGCAATATCTAATTCTTTAAAATGTCATGTTGTTTTCCTGTCCCCTTCTGTCCCCTGAGGCTAAGTAATCCCTTGTGAAAAATCTGACCCTATTATGACAAAACTGTGGGCTCAGAAATCAGTAAGTGTCTGCTTGCTGGTGTGCCAAACAAATCTGGATAAAGCACATCAAAAAGATAAGACTGACCCATTCCGCGGTCCCAAAGGGAGAAAGCTTAGTGCATTGTGGTGCTTCCTCGCATAAACTGCAGTGACTACGGAACAGGGGATCTGCCTGGTACCTAGAATTTCTCTATCCATCTTAACTCTTCACAGAGGAAATCTTTTTTTGGTAGTCCAACAAGTAATGCTGTTAGTACTTTGGTTCTGTAATCAAGTAGAGCTCAACCCATGAAACACTGATGATCCTTCATTCTCACTGGGGGCAATGGGAACTGATAGTCCTGATTACTTTGCAGGATCAGATTGCAGAGAATGAATTCCAACAATTATAATTTGTCCCCTCCACAAGTCTTTTTGTTTTTTTTAATTATTAGACATAATTCTAGTCTTTTTAGCTATGAAAAAATGTGTTTAAATGCAGATGAATTTTAAGTGAGGTGATTTGATTCTGTCTGTGGTTTGGGAGAAGTAGGAAGGGGGACTGCAAGCTTTGCAACCAGAAGGAATTGGCTGCAGGAACAGGGAAATGAAGGAGGTTGCATGATGGAGTTGTGGAATGGCAGAGATTTGGAAAACAATGCTTTGTAAAGCAGTGGGATTCTCAGGCTAGTCACTGAATGTGTGTAGGAAGCAACCCTATGCTGGGCAGCCACACTGTGACTAGGTATACCTGCCTCCAACAAGGAATATATGTTATAATCGCTGTTAACAGCAATGATCAAGGCAGTTTGCCTCAGGAACATCCTGAAGCAAGTCATAATTTACAGCTGTACCAACAACAGTCACTGCATGCCTCAGGCAATCGGATTACAACTCCAGGTAATGCACAAAGGATTGAGCAACAGCTACACCCATTCCCTACCATACATATTCTACAAATGGCTTAAACTGGTGACAAAACCTACAAATTCCCCTGTGTCATATTTTGAATCTGGGTAGCCTGCGTAGGGCTGTGAAGTTAGTGTCTCTCGCTTATGTACTTGCAAATGACTTACAATTTTGTGGGATAACCTGAACACTGAAACCCATGGGACAAATTATCTCAGGTTCAGTCTCCATCAAATCCTAAGAGCTTGTGCTGGTGGAGCTTGTGCTTCTGATCCCTATTTGCAGCAGCACAGTCAGGGCTGCAACCAGAGTGGGGCCATCTGCCCTGAGCCATTAATTTGGGTCCCAAAGAGGCAGGAGGGTGCCAAATTCACAAACCTGGAAAAGCTCACTCTACAGCTGTGTTATGAAACATCTGTGTTTTCTTTTTGTGTTGAGCTACAGTCTGGGAAATGAATTAAGAGTTGTTGGGTTTGTGGGTTTTTTCCCCTGTGTAATGATTTTTTTTATGAACTGAATTTAAAAAATGGGAAATATTTGCCATTATGTGAGGAATAATCTGACTGGTAACAGCCCAGCAAGAGACTGTCTGTTTGGGTCCATAACCCTCTTTCTTTTTCTGCAAACATTCATGTTCACAGCCTCTTGCTTTCTTTTCTCTCGCAAAACTTTTTTATTTAAATTATGCCAGGAGCAGTCCTGATTTTCATAAGTGAAAATTTATTGCAGAATTTGGACACCCAAACCTCCCCTGGATAAAGTATTGCCAGCTAGGAACAATGTCTAATAGGGCAGGAGACCTGGTAATAGGAGACCCAGATAAGACTGAAGATCTCGTTTTCTTCTTTTCGTTACTCTTTGCTGTCAAAGTCTGCCTTCAGCCTCCCAGAGCTGCACGCCTTGTGGCACGGTTTGTAGGAAACAAATATTGCCAATGGTAGGGGAAGATGAAGTCAGAGACTGCGTAAAGAAATGCATCAGCATAAGCACGGGGACATGTACAAGTCCTTGGGATGGGATGGCGTGGATCCAAGAGTTATGAGGCAGCTGGCTGGTGTCATTGCAAGGCCACGCCTATCATATTTGAAAGATTATGCTAATTGCATGAGGTCCTCAATGCCAAGAAGAGAGGAAAATGTCACACCCACCTCCAAGAAAGGCAAGAAGGAGGATCTTTCTTAACAAGAAGCTTGCCAACAGGACAATTCCCTCAATTTGGTATTCTTGAGGCGGCATTTGGAGAATTGTGTCCACCTTACATGAGGGAATTCAGCAGAGGATCACAAGGATGATCTGGGGCACGTGACATGGGAGGAGACACTGAGACAATAAGGTTTGTTTAGCCTCAAAAAGAGAAGGGGAAGGGGAAAGCTAATTGCCATCTTCCACTGCTTAGAGAGGGGGCTATAGAGAAGACAGAGACAGATGCTTCTCAGAGATGCACCAGGAAAGGTACAAGAGGCAATGGACACATTTTGCAGTAAGGCAAACTCTGACTGGATATGAGGAAAGAAAATTTCATCCTGAAGGTGATTATGCACCTGGAACAGGTGCCCAGAGAGGCTGTGGAGTCCTGGTCCTGGGAAGTTTTCAAAACTCAGCTGGTCGAGGCCTTGAGCAACCTGACCTAGTTTTGAAGTTAGCCCTGCTATAAGCAGGTTGTCCGGTCAGATGGCCTCAGGGATGCCTTCCAGCCTGAATTAGTCTGTCATTCTGTGACTCTTGGGGCTGGAGAGTCTTTCATGGGCTCTCTTACCTGTGGGTAAAAGAGAGCAAGACAGTCAGGAAAATATATGTAACTGTTAAGTCATAAAATAATTCCCTTACCCCATTAGAACAAACAAGCAAAGAAAAATACTTACTTAAACTTTCCAGACTCTATTCTGTTCTTAGTTTACTGTTGTTTGGAGGATTATGACTCCAGGTAAAGAACATTGGTGCTATCACTTACTATAAAAGTGAGAGTGTTTTGCAAGGCACCTTCTGGCTTTTTAGCAGTAGGCTAAATTTATTTGCAATGACTGGAATTTCTTCTAGTATGTCTGAGTGCTTTCAAATGTAAGGAAGGCCGAAGTCACGCTGCTTGATGGCTCAGTGAGGAGATCTGATGGCTCAGTGAGGAGATCGTGACTTCTAGTGTGTGGAATGCAGCATGATCCGACACATCTGTGTGCTGGCCTTCTGCTGGGATCTTCTTTTCCTGCAATCCCAACATTGCATTGCATCATCAGTCAAAGCTGTTCCCTTTTAACTCCTAAATTTAACAAGTGTCTAAAACCTCCAAATCCACATAAAAGATCCTAACCTCTAAAGATTCTTCTGACATCTTCTTTTGATGCTGGAGCTCATTCATCTTAAGATCTTACCACTATGAAAGTGAATATGCTGAGGAGAGTAAAATCAACATGATAGACAAACACTTATTGATTAAAAACACTCCTCCTTAATGCATCATCAGTTTGGTATGGACATTTACCAGCAAGCATAATCTCACTAGTATAGTGAGGCCAATACCAGTCTATAGCAATAACTTGTGGAGAAACCATCTGGTTGCACGACATTTCTATTAACTTTCATGCAGCACACAGTAATTTCACCACTTTCAATTCCACTTTCAAATTTCCGTTTTACAGGAATCTGTAGGAACATCTTGTATGCATTCACCACCCACACAAACACATGCATACACATGCACAGTGTAAAATAGTCCATTAATGGTTGTTATTCATATGCTGTTTGGTCTCATATTTACAGCCGCAGGTTTTCCAGCTGAGATGACCAGCCCAGTTAACAGTGGCAGCACAAGTGTTGCCACACAGGTATTCCCTCAGCCACGCTGACATTTGCACCAGTGCTAGTGCAAAAGAGAGAAGTTACCTCTCTAGAAACATCCCGAGTGTCTGAAATTAAAGCTAACTATCTTCTTCTGAATGTGAAATGGGACCAAACTCCTTCGCGTGTCTCGGTGAGTTTTGCCTGTGTTTTGGGTCATCTTCCAGACTTGGAGGAAGTGGTCAACTGAAGGCGCAACAGGCATATTGCCAAGGGTTTTGAATGCTCCGTGTCCCTCAGTTAGCACTCCGCAAAGCACATCTTAGGACATCCTCTTACGGTGGGGTAGATCTGTGTGATGTCTCAGGCCAGGTCTGTCTTCTGCACCTTCTGCGGAGCAGTGCCGTACACAGCGTCCTTGCAGCAGCCAGCTCACCTCAGTTCCTTGGTGGTGTCTGAACACCGTCCTGCTTGCAAGGCTGATTTTTCCCAGCTCCACATTCCCTCCTGTTGGCCAAATCTGAATTCAGTCCTCACTGAGCAGCCTCAGCTTCCACGCCTTCCCTTGAAAAAATCTGCTCCCAAAACGTTGTCATTCTTTTCTGCCATGTAAAGAGCCACTCCCGTGCACCTCCCTTGAGAGCCTTACACACACCCTAACTTGTGCTTCCATTTATCCTGCTTAGCTAGCACGCCTGACGATACGATGCTGTGTACTCCACCTTATATTAATACCCAGACTTTTGAGGCCAGAAAAGCCCCTTTAGCAGCCTCGTGGGCTAGTAATGATTCACCTCTCTAGCAAAAGGTTAATTCCGCTTTTTCTTGTTCATCTTATCTCTTGGCCCAGAAACAAGCTACAAACATTTTTTGCATATAAAGCTGCCAAAACCCAGACGTCTTACACAAGAGCATCTGCTTAGGACTTTGTCCTTAGCTGGCTGGCAGCGCAATGCTAGAGCAGAGCCCAGTTCCCTCCCCTCCTGGCTGCAGCACAGCTTTGATTACACAGATCCTTGAACCTGCAAGTTCCCACACGGCAGCGAGATCTCTGCTTTGGCTCTGATTGGGTCATCAAAGTTTTAGTGACATCCTTGCCGTGCACCTAATCTGGGGATGACCTGCAGCCCTGAAAAGAAAGCCGTTCAAGGGGGATACTTGCATATGGGTAGGTTTGCCAACAGGACAGTTTCATTAGTTTTAGGGCAGAGGCTCCCTTCTGTCATTAACTTTATGCTACAAACAAGAGCTATCAGTTCACTTGCAATGTCCTCAGCATCTCTGATGGTCGCCTTGATACTACATACTCTGTAGTTTAGAAGTTCCCATTCTTTGCAAGGGATTTTTGGTTGGCTTTTTTTGGCCTCTGATTTATAGAAAATATCATGTCTGTCCTCTTCTTCTTCCTCCGCCCCCACATACCTTTAATGCTTCACGTTACTTCTTGGCATTTATCAATATCAAACCCTCATCAGACCGTGTATAACTTGGTAACAGCTTAATTATGAGTGTGAGTGCAAGTCCCGCCCCTGTTAGTGTTCCAGCTGACAGCCTGCTGTGCATTGCACGTGGGCAGCCTCTCCAGCCTTGCGCTTCTTTCTCAACCAAAGGACTGACTGGTTCTCTCTTCTACACTACTGTACAGAGTTTAATAAAAAAAGGTAAGACATCAGCCTACGTATAGTCGAGGACACAGATGTAGAAAGCAATATTAAAGCCAAACATTATATGTTTCAAGAAGCTGAAGCAACAGTATGTGCAGCAATTTCTTGTGTTCAATGGCATTCACACTCTGGGGTTCTTTCCAGATTGAACATTTGTTATTTGATTACTGTAGGAGTTGTCTATGCAAAAATATACTGCTATTTGCTTATCAGCGTACTTACACAACTGCAGTAACACTGCTAGTGCTCTGTGTGGATGTTCTTGTGCTGTAACAAGGCCATGAGGAAAAGGAGCTGTGCTGAACACTATCTGCCTGTGTTCCTTGCATAAACCTGTGAGCACTCGAACTCACAGTGAGCGTTTGTATCTTGAAAGAAGCAAAAGCATCAGATCTCAATGCATCCGCCTTCCAAACTCTCCCCTGTTTTCTTATCATTATTTTCAGTCCTTGATACTGCTGTGGATGCTCTTTGTAACAGTCTCTTCTCGAGCTCTGATCCTGCACTCTGACCCTGGCAGCAAGCCCCTTATTATCAGGCAGAGTCCGCAGGCTCGGATGGGTGCAAACATAATATGCAAAACTCAGCTCTCAGGATTACAGTGCTAGTAAGAGACGGCTCCTTCGAGCACTTCCACCCTAAGATATATTCCTTATGAGGCACCACGCTGTAGGAAGCCACAAAACCCCTATAGCGTTAAATAGGGATGAAGCCAGGTGTGTAGAATTAAGCAGTGCTCAATAAAAATTTCTTCTAGAGTAAAGGAGCAAGGAAAAGAGGAAACGGTAGTCGTCAACGTGTGAGATGACAATGAACTTCAGCTGTATAAGTGGAGATATTTGTGAGAAGCTGCAAGATGTAGACTCAACCGGCCAAAGGAGATGAACAATCACATTGAATACAATGTCCACATTACAAGTCTATATGAGAAAATGGTATTGTAAGAAATTAAGGCAAAAGATACAATATATTAATTAAGATTAACTAAGGTTAAAGTGGCAGCTAGGCTTCACAAGCAGAAGTGCATTTGGAAAAAAAGATAAATTAGCAGGGATGCAATAGCTTTTCCAGTCCTCTACACTCAGGTGGTCACTTCCAGGCAGGCAACGCATGTCTGCAGCAGCTCTGCACAGCTTTCTCTGCACATGACTTTCTACTCGGGGTAGATCTGAGTGTGTTTCAGAACTAAATAAAAAGAAGCGATCAGTGGGGGTTGTTTAACTAGATCTGCCTTTTGCTTCCCACTCATACATTTCAAAAAAAAAAAAAAAAAAAAAAGCCCAAACAATGCTGGGGGACAATTCTGCATTGCTACATCGAGGACTCTTACAAATTGTGAATGCCGCCTTCTCAGTCTAAACCAATGTTCGCAGAGGAGATCCTCCTTGCCAGTTTGGTTGCAATACCAGCGGTGCTTGATGCATTTGAGAATGCCCAGAGAAGCTGTGGATGCCCCTTCCAGGGAAATGTTCAGAACCAGGCTGGATGGGGCTTTGAGCAGCCTGGTCTAGTGGGAGGTGTCCCTGCCCATGGCAAGGGGGTTGGAACTAGAGGATCTTTAAGGTCCCTTCTAACCTGAACCATTCTATGATTCTACGATCTGTGCTAGCTCACCCTTCAGACTGAAAAAATAGAAATCCAGCTATTGATGAGAGGCCACTTTAAGTGGTTTGCTCGTCTTTTATGTCTGCTGGTGGAGAGGAGTTGTTCAGCTGTAGCAGGGTGCAGGTGCATACCCTCTCCATAAGCGTAGTCCTGTCTGGTGCTCATGTTCCTTGTCAAGTGACACAGACCCACCTGCAGCTCACTTGCCCTTTTCCCCTACTCTCCACGGGTGTTTTGCTACATCTCCATAAAGCCGTTGTGAGGTGAGAATTGGCAGCTGCTACCTGACCATTTATCCTGTGACTGTTTTAAGCAGCAGAGAAGGCGCACATCACAGCATCCTTTTTGACGACCTGTTGCCACAGTTTCCTTCCCATCACAGAACCCATATTTGCTGGCTGTTGAATTGCAGACTGTAGGCAAGGGGCTTTGTTGTTGTTTAAAACCTTCCCTCTGAATGCTGTTTGCGCTTCTTTCCATTGAGGGATTTAAAAATTCTGGTATAAATTGGTGCTTTTGTTCTGTTAGGGTTTGGGCCTACCATCAAACTCGGTCCACCACTCCCCCTCTTTTTCTGAAAGCCCCTGCAAACTTTGCCTCTGGCAGTATCTCAGAATATGACTGCATAGTTGTTTTAGTTGACTCACACCACTCTGCTCCCTTTTCCAGCGCGCTGCTTGTTTGCAGTTAAGAGGGTGATTTTGATTTTCACTGCCTCATGTGTCAGTGTGCAAGGCTGAAGGGGCCTTTTTATAATCACAATAAACATCTCTCAGCAAAATCAATGGCACTTTCACTAGTGGTACAAAGCGTCCGTTTTCTTTTGCCCCTAAGGAACTGACGCCTTACTGCAGAATGGTGTTACAATGGAGGCTGACAACCAGCAGTTAACAGAGTAAAGCCACATCACAAGAAAGCTCTGTCATGAGGCTGCCTTTAATAGGCAGCCAGAAGAATTTGGCTCCCACTTACACTGAATTCTCTTATCAACAAATTTGGCATCAAAGGAACTACAGTCCTCTTCTAGATTTTCTGAGCTTGCCTGAACCTCGCTGATCTGGTGGCCTCTATCTTCATAGCAGCTCTTGCTACGAGTCGGAAAGTTGGAAAAGTGCTATTGTTCCAATTTGACATGGGAAAAGGAGGTTCTCAGGCAATTGCCTACCCCCAGTGACACACCAGCGTAGGCATTGAAATTGCTCAACTTAATTTTTCGGCACTTGACTTGGCTCACAGTAGATATCTGTAGACTCAACAACAGGTGCCAGAGGATCTTGCCAGACCCCTGCTCCGGTCTTACCCGTGCTTCTGGGATTTTTTCCCATGAACACAGGGACAACGGGAAGAAAAAGACAGAGGAGACGGACTAGTGCATGCTCAAGCTTTACCCTGTTAAGGGCCTTGGACATAGCTGGGACATGTCCCAGCCCCAGGAATATGAATGTGTTCTCCAGAAGCGCAGAGGCAGATTAAGGCTCTCTGGCACATTATGACCACCCTAAACCAGTGCTGTTGCTTCTTCCCACCGCTGCTTTATCCTGCCCCTGACAAGGGTGCACCGGCTGTGCTGATAGAGCTGCTTGTGTGGCCACTGCATGAACCGGATCGGAAGACTCCATCCGAAAAATAATTTGCTTTTTGTTATTTTCTCACTGGAGTGGTTGCGCAAGGCTGTTTACTGCGGGATAGCGTGCCGCGGGCTGGGGTGTAAACGAGAGAAGGCATCTCTGGGGAGGGGTCTGTAAGGAGAGGAAGGAGATGATACTTTAAACCAGAATAGCTGTGAAACTCTTTGTAATGTAAAACTACAGCCGAAGCCAGTTAGCTCATCTTCTTGGGCTTTCTCTGTGGTCACTAGGGAGAGATAAGCTCTTTCAGATTGATGGAGCGCAGGAGTCCTTATCTCTCTTCATTGATTATAGAGGGACCCCAGACAGTGAAGGGTTTAACGTTACATGATACAAATACCCCCAAAGCAAGCAGTGAAGCCAAACCTCCACCATCTCAGGCATTTGTCCTCATGCTGTCTTCATATTAAGGAAATAACTTTCATTCTTGTGCCAAGAGCCTGCCAAAATAGCAGAACCACGCTCCTGAGTGTAAAACTATTTTGTAATTCTGATCAGCCAACGAACTGGAATCTGAATCCTGACTACAACTACCAGCCCTGACAGTCCTCATCTCCAGGTGTTTTTTATTTACAGAAATCATACAATGTTTAAGATAGGGGACTATCCCCATACCTACCTGCTGCAGACAATCTTTTAAAATCTGCCTTGACCTTTTTTTTTCTTCCTTTCCGTAAGCTTTTCCTAGTCTGTGAGCCGCATTTATTTCCAACAAGCAACAGGTTGCTTGCTCAGCTCCCACTCTGCCCTGAGTTGTGCTGCAAAATGCTCCTTCATCAATTTAAATGGAGTCTGGGCTAAAAAGGAGGGGGAACTCTGCACTGTACCATCTTCCAGCTGAGCTGGAACAAGGAGGCTGCAGTTCCCTGTCCCTCAATACCAGCTTCTGTGCTCCGCGGGATCACGTGGCAGTGCACATTTGATATGGACGAGTCATGAGGTCAAGATGCTATTTTGGCCAGATTAGTTGCAGGAGAGCAGATCCTACCTGCTGAGCTACTCCTTCAAAAAACCGTGAACATCTTTGAGCCAGCAAAGAGCGTAAGTATTAGTTCAGCACCTTGCATCCTGAGACTGCCGTGATTTTTATCCATGACTATCTACCATCTCAGGGAAGCCCAGCCTGAGAAACGTCTGCCAGCAAAGCAAGCATCCTGTATTTTCTCTTGTGAGAAAATGGGATGGGATTTTATACTTACAGACACTCTGGCCCAGCCATATCAGAATTTGCAGTGTTTATTTATATAAGCTGAAAAAGGACCACCCAGCTACTGTGACCACACAGTTGTCAGCAGCCACCAGCCAAGGAAAATGATTTTCCTTGTTAATTGACCACTGAATAGCATGCTGTGACTTTCTGTCTTAGTTTGCTTTGCCCATTCTCCTGTGAATTACAGACCCAGAAATCTACCATACTGTAGGTTTATTTTTTGGCATTTTTCAGCTGACAGGCGTGCAGTTCACTTCACACACACTGCACCAAACATGGTTATAGCACAAATCAGATTGCAGATTTATTTTAGTTAAGTTCCTGAACTTCAATAGATGTAGATTATACAACGGCTGCACTAAGATACAAGTATCTGTTTAAAATGCACTACTTAAAAGTATTTGATACAAGATCAAGCTATGTCCTAGCCATATCAAGAACTAACCGGATCCTACAAGAAGATACAGTTTCATGATATACATGAGAATTAAAGCACGTATCTTTCAAAGGCTTTGCTGTATTTAAATTGAAGTTATGATGTTGTTGTGTCTTAGATCATTCCAACTCCCAGTGTTGGCACATGTAGTTTTAGTTTATATCTGTCTTCTGTGGCATACATCCAGCGAAAACAAGACATAAGCCAGTGTCAGAATGTCGTTATGCAGAATCACACTCTATAACTAAATCTGTGCAGAGTCGTACTATTTATTAAACTGATACACCTTCCTGTTTAGAGCTTGCTATTCCCTTCCCACTCTCAAACCCAGATATGCTTAATCCATTTTTCTTGTGTTCTGCTTCAGCCCGTGTTTAACGAAACCCTCCACATAGAAGTATGAGCAAAGCCATTCCTCTCATAACAAAATGCAAGATTATTCCCAAACTGGTAATGGGAGTTTAGGCTATTTATAGTCAGTCAAAAAAGAAGTAATTAACAGTACGTAAGAGTTCCTTGAGAGTCTTTGCCTCTCTTAAAAATTTGCACATGCCGACGAGGTGACCATTAGCAGTTTCCTTCCTCCTCTTCCTCTTGTATTTGGAAGAAACGAGAGTTTCTCACTCTGACAACAGCACCAGGTGAAGGTGGCCCTGCCGTGGTTTGGGGAGCACCATCCCCACAGCTCCGCAGGCTGGTCCCTCACTCATGCTGACATGACCGTTTGTGGGGCCATGCCATGAGCTAGACCACTGAACGGAGGTGAGCTGCAAATAGGTGCATCTCTCCCTTCCCTCCAAGAGCTATTTTTACTGAGGTTCATTTCAGTGCTGTGGTTCCCAGCATGGCCCCACGAATGGTTGCGTTGGCACATTGGAGGAGCTGGTATGAATGAGCAGCTGGAGATGGATGGGATGGGGGCGGGAGCTCCCCAGATGGGTTCTATTGCTGAAACCCCCACCTCGCGGCCGTGCAGCCTGGGCAGATAGTGCCAGGGAACCAACACCCAGTCCCAGCCAAAGGCGAGGTTTGGCGGGTCAGTGCTGAATTACTGGCTGGCCATGCTGACTCAGGAGAGATAAGGAAAAGATGTGGGCTATTCCTGTGATAGTGAGACCGTCTATCAGGCAAAGGTCCTGAGGGGAAAATATGACTTGTGTTTTAAGGGCTGTACTGTGATACAGAGCTGATAACAGTAGCACTAACATCAGAATGCCATTTTTCCAAACAGCTATACATGGAGAGTAAGATGGGCCCTGTTTCAAATGCAGGGAGACGATGGAAAATACCGTTTGCCATTAATTCTCCCCATATGTCAGAGAAGTAAGCCATCTCCTGAATGATAAAATATAATAGTTCAGTTTTCGCACTTCAGAATTTTCCCCTTTTCTATCACTTGGCTGGGGGAGGTCTCTGTGTCTACTGGTGACCCCAGTTTGGCCAGATGGCTGCTGGCATGCACTGTTACTCCCAGTGACGCTGGCACTGGAAAATCCATATGCCACCAGTGTGTGAGTGAGGTCTAACAATTACAAAACATGGGGTCTGAAAGGAACTTCACCGCAGTTCAACCTGCCAAGAACTGTTTTATCTGTCTGTCTGTCTGTCTGTCTATCTATCTATCTAATTTTGTCTTCTCCTGTAATGTAGGGCCACACTCCTAAATCTTCTGCATCTTGTTCATCTAATATATCTTTTATAGGCCAATAATGCAGGGCGGTAGTAACGCCCTTTGACACCCTGATGTCTCCTTATGGCACGGTTTGTGTTGTAGCCTTCCCTACTGAATGTTGCTGTAGGGTATGGTAGAGAGATTTGTGGTCTGTGGTAGGGCGTGGAGCAGATGGTGTGTGGAGTCTTTTGGAGGACAGGTATCTTACAGGGTTGTCTGCAACTGCAAAAGTACTGAACCAAGGTCGTTAGCCACAAACCAGGCTTTTTTTTTGCATGTTAAAGGGAATGACAGAGCCCTTCAACATTTTCCCTTGCAGCTTCTCTCTTCTGTTTTTATCCCTTCACAACACAGCTATAAGGAATATCTCAGGTTCCTGAAACTTTATTCTGTTTTATCTTCTGCAGTGACAAAGAACCTTTCATGATTAGCACTGTTTCCTGCCTACAATGATTCTTCATTAAATTCCACTGGTACTCACATAACTCGCTATTAGACTTTCCCTTCCACGCCTTAGTCTTCTGATAGTGGCGCCCACGTGAGTAGCTCGTGGGTTGGTCTGCTGAGTGCATTACCCCATGCCACCACTTTTCCATGGTCATGGTCTTCACATTATGGTTTGGAGTAAAACACTCTCTATCTGCCCAGAACCAAAATATCTCTGTCAGTCTTCCCAGGTGTCTCTGAAACTGAATCCTTTAGTATTAGTGATGAAACTGAAGCACAGCTTCAGTCCAGTGAAGTCCAGTCCGATGAATCCAGCTTCATCCATACATCTGCTATCCCCATGGTCTCTCCTGGCTGCCAGATCCAAACCAGATACCATGCAGTTGTTACCGTGGTCCTGCTCCTGAGCACATAAGCCTTGCTGAGAGGCAGAGGATGTGAGCTCAGATGGAAGAGCCACACTAAGACCTTTACTTCTGTATCAGAACTGGCTCTTACATCCAGGCAGCTTGGGGAGCAAGCAGACCAGCCCTGGGATCATTGCGCCCATCTGTCTAGAGACATCCCTCATCTTCGCTAGCAGGCAAGGGCTAAATCTACAATGCAGAATGCTACTTCATACTGCAGACTCTAATGTCAAGCTGTCACAGAATCACAGAATCGTAGAGTTGGAAGGGACCTCTGGAGATCATCTAGCCCAGCCCCCCTGCCAGAGCAGGGTCACCTAGAGGTGACTGTCCTGACCCTGAGAGCAACACCCAGCCCCAACTCCCCAAGTCCAGTGCAACTGGAGAAATGAGTAAAGAACGTAAAAACATTACTTCTGAGAATCACATCCTCAAGAGGAGAAACTCAAGTTTTACATCTAATGGTGTAAAAAGGAATGTAGTCTAAGCAAGAGAAGGAATACAGTCTAGCAATCTTGTCCTAAAGCTAAACACTTAGATTATGTTAGCCCTGTCTAAAAAAAAAAAAAAGATAATTGACTGTTCCTCTGCTCAGCCTCTTCAAATACTTTAATCTCTATAGTGCAGTTAGGCAGAAAAGTTTCCCTGTGGATCTGGGATCACCATAGGAGCTTCATCCATTACCTGTGCAACTTGGCAGCAGCAGAGAAGCCAGATGCAGCATCAGTGGTGAACTGCTTGCTTACTTAGGTGGAAAATTATTAGCATAGTTTTCTTGTTACCTAACAGTGGCCTGAATTCCTGAAAGGGATAAAGGAAGAAGATCATCTTCATTCTTTCCAGCTGCACCAAATAAACAGCATTCCTCTTCCATGTTTGTTATTGCTTACAGAGCCGGCAAAAAGACCCATTTCCTTCTCCAGCTTTGGTGCTTATGAAAAATTCGAAGTTGTATGGACACACCCTGCAGCTGCCTTCAGCCAGCAAAGGGTTAATTGCAATTGCCCCTCCATTTGGCACTCAAGAGAAGGATGATAAAACCTTATCTACAATGAAGGAAAAAAAAACCTCACCAGAATAACAAGCGTTGCTTTGGGGAAAAGGAAGTTCAGTGAGCAAAGGCTTCTTAGTGCTAGGAAGTTTTGCAGCTTTTACTGTATTTGTATAGTCAAAACAAGTAACCTTTCCCCACACTTTATCATAAATATAAAGATATCAATTGAAAGTGCTGCATAGTTAATTTTGGCTTGAGAAGCAATATCGTTCATATTAGCGTCAGGCAACTTTATCTAGGGCTTCTAACGGCATAAGCATTTGTCTGGTAAAAAACAAGATATTGCACCTCTGATCAACATATTTATAACCTATCTAGGGTCAACCAAAATTTTTAAATTTGAATCTGGAAAATTGCAAGCATGATAGGCACTGGCGTAGCTCCTCTTTACGCTTGTGCAGTGCCTCTGTAATTACAATGTGTAAATTGCCTTAAGGACATAGTGAATTCGCAAGACATTTGTGGAACTAAACCCTTAGGAGACTGAGCTCCAGGACTATTAAACCTCAAGCCATGTAATATAGATTATTTAGTCTTTACCTTCCATAAATTGCAGATTTATGGAAACAGCCATTGGAATCAAATACTGAATGACATGAATGAGTACAGCTACTCAGGGCTTTGTGCCTTATAAATGTAATAATCTGAAGTGAATCCGAATAATGTCTGCCTTTGCTCACTCAGGTGGGTGCAGATTCACCTCACTGCCTCGAGTCATTTCAGCTCATCCTTTTTTTGAGCTGCTGACCTCTTTGAAGTGGTAATGCGTCTATGGGGCCTGTGTCTCCAGAAGCCAACTATATTATACAAACTATACAATTATACTATACAAACATCAATAACTTAACTCCTAGCACTCCAGATAGCAAGGGAAAGATAATCACCCTATTTTGTAGGCTTTAGTTCCATGGGATCAACTGGGCTAAGACGGATGTTGAGCCAAAAAGAAGAGATGGGGAGAATTCACATCTCCTCCTGAAATGTTATCTATCATATTCAGCTGTTCTCAAACTTTCCAGTGAATGGCTCGCTTTTTCCTTCCTTTCAGAAGAACTGCTTTCTTCTATTTGCAGTCATATAACATTCCTATGCTGTCTTCGAGGACTAACATAAGGAAAGTATTTGATGCATTTTACCTAAGGCAAGTACTGAGGCTATTAAAAAACTTCTATGATTTAAAAGGTGACAGAAACACTTTTCTATCACATGATGTAAATTGAACTAAGTTAGGTTACTTTGGCTGCTTATGCTCATAATGCAAAAGCAGACCTGGAGTAGTAGACAAAAAATGTTCTTTGGCTTTTCATTTCAACATTTAAATTGATTTTGTCCAAGAATATAATTATACGGAGATAGCTATACTGACAGTCTTCCTAATGGAGGCATACCTTATGGGTGTAAATTAATTAGCTGAATTAAATAAACTAGATGACCCAAAGGATTACTTTTCTTTTTTTTTCTCCTGTTTTTTTTTTTTTTTTTTTAATTCTGTTTTAACTGCACCTATACCAGTAGATGCGTGATTTTACCTTTCATTCTTTCTCCTGGGCTTGCATCCCTTCTCTTTTGCTTCCCATGAAAATTCTCACCAGAAAATTCAAGTAGTTTAATAGAAACAAAGTCAATTTGCAGCAAATATCAGATAAATAAAAATTTAATATAGAACTTGAAAATGCAGCTCTCAGTTCCTGGAATGACTGCACACAGGGACTGAAAACACCCAAATATCTCAAATAGCTGAAAGATTTCAGTGAAACCAGTTTGAAAAGTTGTATCCAGGTACCTGTAAAACCCATTTCAGCCTGGGAATAAAAGGCAATACTCCTGTTACACCAAAGCTGGACACACAGCATGAGGGACTGCACTGGCATCACTTCTTCCCATCCCTGGGCACAGAGTGACCTCCCTGGTGGCCTGTACCCTTGGAGGACAAGGGGGAAGGAATGAAGTGGGGTAGTGGAGATAGAAACCTTGTGTCAAACCTAAGCGATGAAGTTTTCATGCTCTGATTATTTGCCTTCTTATTCTTTTCCTCCTTATTCCTCTAAATAAATCGCATCCTGAAGTACCCAACAGATTTACTTTTATCAGCTGGGGGGAGGAAGGAGGCATGATTCTTCACCAGGATGTGCTGTGCCAGTAGATATCCTAGGGCTGACCCAATTATTCCCCAAACTAAATGCTTTTGTCTGTGCAGTTAGTTAATAAGTAGTTCTCTATATCTGAATGTAGGACCATTCTACTGCTATAACACGTCCTCACTAGGAGTTAGTATGGTACATGGATGCCTTAACCCCTAGGATAACATAGTCCAACAGCTATTTGCCAGAATCGGGCAGAAGCTGAAGTTCATCTAAGACCCCACTGTTGCTGAAAGCAGAGGGCACCCCTACCTCTGCTCATTCTCTGGACCTTAAGAAGGTTTTGTTTCTTCCTAGTTCTTCCTAGATCAGCCCCCTTGCCCAGATGACTGGGTGGGTACACAAGGTCTAGCGGCAGCACATAGGAAGGGACGGAACAGCATGAAGTGCAGCCTTAAATCAAATTAAGGTAATTGGGGAAGTATATCTTAAGTCAATAAATAATGTTGATCAGTGAATGAATATGAGCAAATTCCTTTCTATTCATGATAACTATCCATGCAGAAACACAAAAATGTGTCAGATAGATATGTTAGTTACAGCAAGGAATTGGTTCAGTTCTAGTTAAGAAGTTGCTTATATACAGAGTAAGAGAGGAGTGATAAGACATTAACCCTTGAATTGATGAGCAGAATGTTTCAATTTTAGTTTGGTTGGAGCAGAAACAGAAACGCTTAAGCTGCCTTTTTTTTTCTTTTTTTTTTTTTTGAATGCAGCCCAAGATGTGGGCGGTAACAAAGCATCAAAAAGGTTGCAATTGATTTGGAGCATATGGCAAAACTCTTTGTCAAGGAAAAGGAGGGAAAAAGTTGTTTTGTTTGCTGGAAGAAAAATAAATGAGAAGACCGAAGCAATTCAATCTGCTGAGTGTGAAATGCATTAGGAGGGTAGGAGTGTTGCACAGCTGACTGCTGTGCTGTCACTGCCAGACACTTCTCTGCTGGCTCCCGATCCTGGAGCTCTGAAGTAGGTCTGGCAGCTCCAGCCCTATCTCGGTCAGAGACACAGCTCTGGGCTGTGGGGAGAGGAGGATATTGCTCCAGCCCAGCATAGACAGAGAGGAGCTGAGGGAGGCTTTATAGGTATTTTGAACAGAAGGAAAAAAGCTTTTAAAGTATTTTGAAACAGAAATGCAGGCAATATATACCTTATTCAGAGATGGATGGCATTCACATCTGGAAACTGCACATCTGCAGTAAAAAATCAAGTTTCTCCTGTGTTCCCAGACTCCTGCATGACCACCGCTGCCTCTGTCACTGCGGAGTTCTTAGCAGTCCCCTTCCCCACGTACCACCATCACTTCAGGTATCAAGTTAGCCCTGGTAGGAGATGAGGACCTGCTTTGTTAACAGTTTTCGTCTACCAGAGCGTGCCTAGTTTAATGACAGGCTCTGTCGTGCTTCTAGTGAAGGAAGATAATTGCCCCATTTTCTCTGTTTTGGAAGAGAAGGAGGATCTGAAAGATATCTAAAAGTGAAAGCTACTCTATAGAGCTTTCTAAAACTGCCACATAGAATCACAGAATGTGTTGTGTTGGAAGGGACCCTCAAAGGTCATGTAGTCCAACCCCCCTGCAGTAAGCAGGGACATCTTCAATTAGATCAGGTTGCTCAGAGCCTCATCCAGCCTGGCCTTGAATGTCTCCAGGGATGGGGCCTCCATCACCTCTCTGGGCAACCTGTTCCAGTGTCTCACCACCCACCCTCATTGTAAAGAACTTCATCCTAATGTCTAACCTAAACCTACCCTGCTCCAGTTTAAAACCATTGCCCCTCGTCCTATCGCTACATGCCCTTGCAAACAGCCCCTCCCCAGCTTTCTTGTAGGCCCCCTTTAGGTACTGGAAGGCCACTATAAGGTCTCCCAGAGCCTCCTCTTCTCCAGGCTGAACAACCCCGGCTCTCTCAGCCTGTCTTCAGAGGAGAGGTGCTCCAGCCCTCTGATCATCTTCGTGGCCCTCCTCTGGACCCGCTCCAACAGGTCCGTGTCCTTCTTGTGCTGAGGGCTCCCGAGCTGGACACAGTACTCCAGGTGGGGCCTCATGAGAGCAGAGTAGAGGGGCAGAATCACTTCTCTGGATCTACTGGCCACGGTTCTTTTGATGCAGCCCAGGATGTGACTGGCCTTCTGGGCCATGAAATTTCATCACATGAAACTTACACTGCAGTTAGGAAATCACTGTGCTTTGTGAGATAAGTTAAAACCTGTTTGCAAGTGAAGCTGCAGAAATGAAGCCACTGACTGCAGAACGCAAAGCAACTCTGCAAACTTTATTGGTCTTGATGGTCTGCTTTGAACTTCAACTCACGGGGAATGAATAGAGACCAAATTTACTCTATCATGTAGGCTTTGTCATCTTTGATCAAACATGTACCATTAATGGAAAGGACACCAATGGTCTTTCTTGTTTTAGGTATGCCCCTTTACTGAACACACAAAATAGATATAATTGATCACAAAATAGATATAATTGATTTATATATCATTGAAGTTACGTCTGATAATGCAAGTGTTGATCAAAGTGCCATGAATGGTGGATCATAGCTTGGAAATCAGTGTACGGCCTAATGAAGTAGTACAGGAGGACACCTGATGGAAGAGGGACAGATGTCAGCCACAACAGAGCTTGTGAAGGGATACCACCATGAGATGTTAGGAAGCCCACATTTATTCCCTTTTGACTCATTCATGAAGGTTTTGTGCTCCAGCTAATGGGTTGGAAAGTTATTTCTGTGAACCTTTTGCTGCTTGAATCTCTCTGTCCACATTGTTCACAAAAGCCTCATCTTCCCTTGGATTTAAATGTTTGCTGCAGGAAAGTGTCAGACAAAATGTTTTCAGGAATCAATGTTTATAAATTAGTAGATAATGATGGCAGAAGAGATTGTAACAATTCCCTTGTTCAACTTCTGTAAAGTCCAGCTGAAGTATTTAATTTTAGTGCAGCCAATTCATCTCCTGCTTAAGCCTCCATAGCTCTTTCTATACAGTAATAATAGAAGATGCTGGCACACATCCTTCAGAAAAGAGAAGTTTAAATCTTTCCCAGGGTAGATCCAGCCTGGTAGTGAATTATTTCTGCAGGACATTAGCTCTGCAGCTTAGCTGGGGAGCAAAGAGGAAAACAGGTATTATAATTCAAAACAGCCAAACAGACTGATTTTTTTTTTTCACTTTCTCCCTTTTTTTTTTTTTCAGTTTGACTGACCAAACATTGAACCAATCCAGGTTTCAAAAAAAGTTTTGAATTGCCTGTCATCCAGATACACCCCAAAATCTCAGATGAAGTGTTTACAGCAGTCAAACAGGTTCTTACTGTCATCCACTTGTCATGAAGAGAGCTGGGAAAACAGCTCTGCTTTCTGTTCTGATAGTGGCCGGAGGGTCCTGAAAATGAAGTCCATAATCAGCCTTTATGATATTAAAATGTGTTTTAGATAACTAGTGTGCAATTAGAATTTAGTCATTTGAAGTACTTCAGCTGCTGACCAACTCCATGAAATCTTTTAAAATGTGATTCTACTTTGAAATGTGATAAATAGGAAAGAAATAGTGAGTGCTGATAACCCTGTAGTGTGTTCAGGGTTCCCTCAGATGATTTTAGCGTATGTAGTGTTCTATTGTGTTTCTTGCTTCTTTATTGTGTTGGAGGGGGAGTGGGCAAAGAAGCAAAGTCATGAGCATATATGTATATTTCTTTTCTAACAATATACTGCATTTGTCCAGTCCTTTTCTTCACATGATCTCGTAGTACTATACCAGGACTAACCTATTCTATGTCTCTGAGATGCGTCCTCGGTGGCAGGAGGATGTAAATGCAGGACTGTGCTTTCAGGAGCTCGCCCTAGGAGCTTGGCAAGGGGTTTGTCCAAGGATGCTCAGCGTTACCAGCAGCTTGGAGATCAAAGCCCAGGAGGCCTAGCTCTTGGTCTTTTGCTCTGACCTTGAACTTGTATATTTACTGAAAAGGTGGCTGTAGTACTTCATTAGCAATTTCCACGTGATAATCTTAGTTTCCCTCCTGCTTTTTGTTATATGCCTACAAAATCTGGAAAACAAATCACAGCACCTGAATGTTCTCTTATGTGCTAATGAAAAAACTGAATTTCCAGGAGAACAGCTCAGGAGGGGTATTGCTGTCATATAGCAGACTTGGCTTGGAAGAGAGATGCTGGTTAATGGCCTGTAATGGCAGATACTTCTCAATATTACCCTCATACCTGACAGACATAAATAAATGCAAGCCATTTCTAAACTTAGTTGGTATCTTAATTGTTCAAGAGGCTGACACCTGCTACAGTAAATAACCAATGTGACCACAGGGAAAACATCGTGTCTGTTTGCTTTTATGTATTTATAGAGTACATACCTCAGTGGTATGCAAATACTCGGTTGCATCACGTTGCCTATAACTTCATTTATAACACAGGTTGCTCACAACACAGCCTGAGCTCCGGTAGATAATTCAGCTGAGCAAACTGTCCTGCTCACAGTGACTCAGAAGAAAGAGACCTACAGCAAGCAGCCAGGTGATGGAAACACAGCAGAGCAAGAGGCTATTTTTATTGTTCCGAACAGTTGGTTTCGCTTATTTCTTTAGCCCACAGAGCTTCCAAAGTGCTCACTGACGTACTGCAGAGGAAACCCAAACTACCACTCAAATGGTTTAAAAGCAATTTCTTCTAAAGCAGGGTGAACTCTAAAATAGTGAAGGACTGTCATAAGTAGACGTACATTTCATCCTCTTTTGTATTTCATCCTCACTTAAATCATGAAACCCATCCAAAGATGCATTTTTATATAAAAACTGGTGCACACTTTTAAGAGAAAAATGGTTAAACACTCCTTTCCAGACAATAGTGCTGAGAAATGGTTTGCCATAGACTTATCAGAGATTAGGTATTTTAATTAAAAAAAAAAAAAGGCAGGAAAAGAGTCTGTCTGACCTCAGACCATGTTAATTCGAATTCCTGTGTACATCTAGTTCAAAGGGTGTTCTGAGTTCCCTTGGTCTTCTAATCCTTGCATCACAAGGATGCAGCTTTGATTATTTGGCGTCTCCCTGCTCAGCTTTCTGCTTCATTTTAGTACTTCCAGAGTGGGTGACATGATCCTTGGCAAGCTCCCGCATTGGGTAGGTTCATGAATTCAGTGACAGATCTTATATTCACTGGGAGAAAGCATCATTAATGCAGAGTTAAAGCTGTCCACTGGTATTTCATGCCTTTCAGGCATGCTTCGGGTCTAACTCCTACATCCGAAAAAATGGGAAATAAAGGATTAAAGGACATATCTGCGAAACCTTGACACTCGCCCCTCTCTGTCAATAGACTGGAATCATGTGCAAATCATCCATCTGCTTTGCCTGTGGAGGTGTGATTAGACAGAAAGATTAGTCACAGCAGTTCAACAGAGCTGCAATTCGTGTTAAAAGGTGATCTGGACGGACCGTTCCCATCTGTGAATGGGGGAGAAAATTCCTTGACAGGACCCTCCTTTGATCAAAGGAGGGTTTCCTGTATCTTCAAGAGCTCCTACACACCTCGCTTAAGCACTGCATTGAATCGGTCCCATAAATAAGGATGTCAACAGACAACTGTAGCTGTCTGTGCCGGACACGTTTAATGGCAGGTGAGTGTAGGGTTAGATTGCGTCAAGTGCATAAAGGCAAAGAGACTATACAAAAGATGCAACGGGCTTATCAAATGTGAGAGATCTGGTGTTCCGGGGGTGAGGTGCGCCAGGAATTTGGCTGCAGGGCAAGTGTAGCCACCTCCCCCCCTGCACAGTTCAAAGACACCCTCTGGTACTGGAGCTCTTCCCGGGGCAGAGGCTGCACAAGCCAGGCAGGGTGAAGGCTGCCTGAACACGTACTTTAATTCTTCATTCCTAGTGTTCATAAACTTGATTTTTTTCCTGACTTGATACTTTCTAAAGAGGCACGGGACCTCATCAGATAGTCTTAGCTACGCTTCAAGAAAATTATTTGAAGCTTAATTTCCTATCCTTATTTCTTTTCTCCAAGCAGAGAGAGAAAAGTGATTGACATCGTTTAGGTAGCCACAGCTATCACAGTTCTACAGTAGAGACACTATGGCAACTAGTTAAATATAAAAGAAGCTATGTGATCTCCAAGTGATTCTTCTGTTATTTATAGGAGTGGGGGCTGAATCATAGAATCATAGAACGGTTTGGGTTGGAAGGGACCTTAAAGATCATCTAGTTCCAACCCCCTGCCATGGGCAGGGACACCTCCCACTAGACCAGGCTGCTCAAAGCCCCATCCAGCCTGGCCTTGGACACTTCCAGGGATGGGGCACCCACAGCTTCCCTGGGCAACCTGTTCCAGTGCCTCACCAGCCTCGCAGTAAAGAATTTCTTCCTAATATCCAATCTAAATCTACCATTCGCCCTTGTCCTATCATTACACTCCCTGATAAAGAGTCCTTCCCCATCCTTCCTGTAGGCCCCCTTTAGGTACTGGAAGGCTGCTATAAGGTCTCGCCTCTCAGCCTGTCTTCAGAGGAGAGATGCTCCAGCCCTCTGATCATCTTTGTTGGCCCTCCTCTGGACCCGTTCCAACAGGTCAATGTCCATCTTATGTTGGGGACTCCAAAGCTGGACACAGTACTCCAAATATTTGGGGCTGCTGATATCAATTGCGTTAAAGAGACAGTAATACGCACTAGCTGGGATAACTATCGTATGACTTGAAAAGTTTGAGCTACACCCTGCAACAGTTCAAACAAGATGACACCAGTGACCATGGGCCTCCCAGATCTGCTGTGTATGTCTGTCTAGGTTTCAGGGCTCCTGTCAGGGACAGGCAGAACTCATCAGGGTTTCCATCTGGATTACGTATCAAACCACTGGTAGCTCAGATGAAGAATTCAAGTCTGTACATCTTTAAAACAGGCTAAACCATGATATTCCCATACGCCTAATCCTAGTCTTCTCTCTCTTCGTGCACTTCTTTTGTGCCTGTGCTCTTCTGGTCTTCCAATTTCTTCCCATTAATGTACTAATCACATGCTTCATCCCCTTCATTACAGCTATACTTAAATCCTCTCTTTTTTTTCAATGCCCTAAACCCAGAGACTTTTTCCATTTGATCCTATCTCTGTAGTGGCTGGAGAGTTAGACTGCATGTGAAATGGGATTGCACGGCGTAGCACACTGCTTTTGTGTGTTTTCCAGCCTCCACAACAGTAGGAATTTTCCCTAGGGCAGCCAGCATGCTGATGCTGTTCCACTACTACTGTAACGTCACTGTAATTTCCAATAATAACAACAATGAGCACCTTAGTCTTCCAGGACTTCGATGCTAAATGTTCCAATTTTATGGTGGCACAAAGAGGATATTTTTAAGACTTATCCGGAGGCATAAGGTGTATACCATGTACAAAATGATGCTGCAAAAGAGCTTAACTGAAGTAGGGCACTAGGAACAACAGGATAGAATTGCCCTTATGTAAATGATAGGTAAATAACATCTGAGGATTACTTAAATTCAACTTCAAAACAAGAGGTGATGCAGGCCTTATTAAATCGAGCAGCTAATTTTTCAGAATTGGTGACCTTTACCCAGCTGAATCTTGACAGAGAATACTTGACTGTGCCAAGTTTCATTAGAGTTGGTTAATTATCTTCTAGTACGTTTGTAGAATATGATAAGCATGTGAATTTAAGAAACCCCTATAAAATGGATGACTGCTGTTGAAGAAAAGTTTGGTGGTTTCCTCTAAATGGTTTCCTCTAAAAGGCTGATAGTCTGCATGCTGTTAGTGAAGTCTCTCTCGGGTGAAAAGTCCCTGCTGATCTCACCTGTCTGGGTTTTTTTCCTCCATGAAACACCTCCCCTTCTCTCTGCTTACTAAAACTGTTGTCTCTCCTTCCAGACCTCTCCCAGGACCTTGTTTCTGTAACATTATCTACCAAATACAAGCTTTTAAAGTGGTAGAGAAGTACTTGGGTATTCACTTTCTCCTGCTGTCCAGATGAAAAATGTCGCCTTTGTCCTACCTTTCCCCTCCCTCCATTTACTTTGTTGCTTTCACAGGTTGTCTGACATCTAACCTTTAAGCGTAGCCCTTGCAGCCACACGGCTGCACTTGATGTCTGCTGAGAAACATCAACACATCTACTGAATGATGAATGTTATTTCTAATAATTAACAAACAATGAAATTGCTCTTACGCCTTGATTTCAAGAGACTTGGAAACATGTGCCTGATAAGGGTGGAAAAGAAAATAAGCGCTCATACAGATCCTAATGTTCTGCTGGTCAACATTTTGACATCGCCTGTGAAATGGCTATACCTGACAAAGCCTGGACCTCTCTGCTCTAGAGACACCTGACATGGAGGTGACTTGAGGGTGATGTGGGTCAGAGCTGTAGTTTACATATGAAGACATGTAGGATTACTGGGACTCAAATAGTAGCAGATGATCATGACAGTCAGAAGGGAAAGGCTAAGGCAGGCACAGCTCAAGAGTCGGGATTCTTATTTCCTGTAAAGCTCAAAGAATTTATTTGTGATTTTGCTAAGTGTGTCCCCAGAAGCAGATAAATTGCTGCAACGTGACAACGCCTGGACAAATTAAAAAGCCTCATCCAAGGTGGGGCTTGTTCACAAGAATTTTTCCCTATGCACGTGAGTAGTTCTTGTAACTTGACTTATAATCGCTCAGACTATCACTTCTGCCTCTGACCTTTGCTCCCATCTTGTCCCCACACTTCAGTTTATCCTCACAGCACTCATGTAGGACACACCAGTACCCTTCTTCCTTTTGCAGAGGTGGAACTGAGGCATTGAGACATCATTTGCACATAGCTTTACTGTGCAAGAAGTAATAACATGAATCAAGGTTTTCTAAGTCCCTGATCGCTAGTCCAGCCATTTCGTCGATTCCTGCTTCCCCTGATTAAGTGCTGCACCTTCTCTATGTATTGAAGTCCTTCCTAGAGGGCCCATATCAAAGCAGGATCGTGGGCACCTGAAATACAGTACCTAGTTACTGAGGAATCTCAGAAGACCCTCTCTAAAAAGGTTTAGAGAGCTGTGATACTCAGTACCTAAATTGTGTGTGCCCTCTGGGAAGGGAGCCCCTGGTGCTGCGTGACATGTCCCACACAACAAGCAAGCAGGGGCAGATGTTTAAAGCTGAGGTTGACAACAGTCATCCCAGTATTCAGAGCACTGAGCCAGTCAGCAGGAAATGCTGAAGAAAGGCATGTGTCTGAAGTTTTCTCTCTTGCCACCATTTAGTGGTTAAACTCAGTTATGGACTTGAGTGCTTTTGTGAGGCAGAACCTGAAACCAGCTCTTGAGCTTTGACGTCTCAGTCATGCACTTGAACGCAGGCACATGAGGTGGAAGAACAGCCCATTCCAGTGTCTCCTTCTTGCACAGTCACTTTCTGTACCTCCCCAGCCTCAGGGGTATTGAACCCAAGGCTCCCTTTCTGCAGGACAGCCACTCGCCAGGCATTGGCCATTCCTGGTGGACACCTCCTACTCTCTTTTTGAGGATGAGGGGAGAGGACTACAAAACTCACGTGGCAAGGAGCAACAGGGCAAGAGGGACTCACAGTATGCCACCACAGTGTCTGGGGACTCAGGAAGGAGGAGAGGACCTGTGTCTCCTAGGCCACGGTTGGTTAGGTATTTTGTGTTGCTGATCTATTCTGCAAATAGAAGAGTCTAACTCGGATTCTCGGTCCAAGCTATGTGTCACTAGGCAGTTCAAATGAGATTTGAGTTATTTGCCTCAAGGAGTTGGGAAATTGTCTTAAATCGCTCTTTATGTGGTTGAATGCTGTTATGGATCGCACCATCGGTTGCTGTAATTCAGAAACTAGTGATTTAGTGAGAGTTAAGAGATCTGGTTTCGGTTTTTTGCTTTGCCACAGATTTCCTGCATGACCTTGGCAATCAAATCAATTCAGGTCAAATAACAGTGAACGCAATGTTTTAGGCATTGGCTATCACAAGAAATTGGAATTTATCTGCACCTGATTTGTGGAGTCCACCATTTACCCATTTCTTATATGCATCAAGTGGACAAGTTTACCCACTTTGTTACATTTTGTGAATGTGCTGACCAAAGATGCTAGTTTATCCTGCAGTTAAATTGAGATTATAACATTTTGTGCCATTATAGGAAGCCAAACAATGTTTGCAAAGCAATCTGAGATTCTCATATGCATCAAATTTTGTATAGATGCACATGACTTAATGCACATACCTCAGTTAATAATTTTTAATCTTCTGAAGTTTCACAAAATATGCCAATCTGTGATATGGCTGCTACCTTAGGCAACAGAAGTTGACAGTACAATGTCAATCTCTCTTTCTGAATCTGTTCCGGGAAGATCTGGGGCAACCATGACTCCAGACAAATGTTTTGATTAGGGAAATGTCTTGACCTCATCTCTGTGAGGAGCCAAACACTCATAGACAGTGCCACCGCTTAAGACATAGCAATGTATCAACAATATAATTAATGATTAATGTACTATTTATATTGTGGTAATGTTCACAAACCACAGTCATACAGCAAGACCTGCTTCTGCTGTACAAACGCACACAAACAGGATTGCTGCCCCAAAGAGCTTAAAATCTAGATCAGGAAATAAAAGTTTTCAGGGCCTGGAAAAGGAAAAAATGTCAAATCAGTGACAATAAAAGATTGTGCAAAGCAATTCATCTACACTGCAACATGAAACTCATAGTTTCTCTGCAAGGGAAGACTCCTCTGATGTAACTTGAAGAGATTTTAAACAATGTAAAAGGTTATGTAGATACTTCTATTTCAGAATATTAGTGGCTAATTTAAGTGTAGATAGAGATTTGCCTAAGTGCTTGCCTACATGGTATATATTTTTCTCATTATCTTCATATAATTAGCTAATGAAAAACTTGGTACGGTTTTCTCACGTAGGCGCCCAGAGAGAGTACACAGGTAGGCAATTATGCAATTGATGCAGGCAAGTAAAATCAGCACACTCAGTTATGCTCTGGAGGCTTCCTAACAACACGGTGTATACACCTAACTTAGATAGATATCTTACATTTTAGGAGTTCCATGCTTCCATGTCTTCCCAGGTGTGTCCTCCCTTTCTGCCCAGAGATTGTGTCCAGATGCCCAGTAGCCCAGTTGCCACAGTAGTTCAGCTCTGCCTGGACTGTCTGACAAGAAGAAGACACAGAAGAAAACAATGGAAAAAAACAACTTCCATTAAAAAAAAAAGGGAGCCCTCCCAAAACTAGCATATATACTGCCCATGCACCTTATTTTATAGAAGAAAAGTGACTCTTCAGTTTACAGGGTTGAATTATTCAAAGCACCCAAAGCTAAACTGGAGAGAAAAAATTATACATCAAAGTAACTGTTTGAATGGGGATTATGTCCCTCTGCAGGGGAGGAGGGGGGGATAAAATAAACTGAACAAGGCAATCAAGAGCCAAGGGAGTAGCTGGAGTAGCAGTCTTGAACTAGAGCAGTGAGTTTTGTTGGTGCTCATCTGTCAAAGCTGTGATGGCAGTGACCATATCAGTTTCCCCATACTGATATCAATTTGCTTCTCAGGTTAAATCGGAATGACTTTTTCAGGCCATCCTTATGCTGTCACATAAACCCCATTACTATTTGGTGAACGAAGCTAGGAGAATCTCATAGTGCATAGGATGCACACAGATCTTTTCAAACACACACAAAATAATGTGGCCTCAGCTCACCCTCAAATGAATATTATGAATTCAGATGGATCAAGAGGATGGGAAGACCAGAGCACTGGCAATAATTCAGAGAGGATATCACATCAGAGCCAAGGGCAGCTCCAGCAGAGCAGTAATTTCCCTGATGCTGGCATGCCACTAAATGCTTCGGATTCCTTGTAGGTAAACAGCGTGTACCCGAGACATACCCATCTGAGTGCAGAAGGGCTGCGGACAAATGAAAAACATATGCTGTGAATTAAACACACGGGATTAAGTTTTGCCTCAGGTGTCTGCGGGTAAGACCGCTGGTTTCAGTGCAGTTATCCTGGCATGGTGTCTGTGGCACACGGCAGAGAGCTGTGAAAGGAACCGGAGCTGCTGTTGCTCCAGGCTGTTGCTGGAGGGCATTGAGCCAAGACAGGCACTCGCAGCTGCTGAAAGTCTGGACACACACAGACACACGGGGAATTATCCCTCCTTACGCTCCGCTTTCCTCAGACCTCGGTCTGAGTCCTCAGCCACCCCTTCCACCATGTCACTGCACGTCTCTGATATGCCCAAGGTTCCTCAGCTTCCACAGCCAGGCTCCAGCTCCTCCACCTTCCCACCTTCAGCCCCCAGCCCAGTCCCCCCCAGCCTCACAGCCTGGCCCTGCAGCTGATCTTGTGGCATCTTGCTTCATCCCACATCAGGGCCCAGCTCCCCGGGATGTTATTTACAAACGTATCATTGTTCACAAGGAATCTCTGATGCACTCTAGACAGGGCTATTAAAATACAGACTGCCCCAAGGTGTCATGATAAGCCATGTGGAGTGGCAGGGCTTATCAGCCTGTATGTCATGCACCTATATTGCCTCTGGTCCTGAGCAAGTGTCTTGAGCATTTATCCTCCACACAGAGCCATCTGGAGATGCTAAATTAGGAATCTCTGCACTCCTTTCCATCATTTAGTGTACAGGTGTTCTAGGATAAGTGAAATTAAAATACGTCTTGCAGAACCAAAAGCCCAGACGTAGTCATTCTGATGAGACAAGCATAATTACAGGTATCTATCTGAGAATGTCTTTGCTCAGTGTTACCGTACACTTTGGCTAGAAGAAATCCAATCTTTATGAAGTGCATTTCACTGAGAAATGCAAAAATGGGGAGTGGAAAATCTGGAGGTATTCTGCACAGTTCCAAATCTGTATCAAAACTGATTACAGTTGTAGCTCCTAATTGCATGTCAGAAATGGCATATTCCCGATCAGCACTATCTATACTGCTTAAGTCCCTGAGAAGCCCCACAACCTCGCCTTGCAAGATAGAAACAATATATTTTGTCACTACCACCCTCCACTCGATTTTCAACAGCTAGGGATCTTTAGCCAGCACATTGAATTAATGCGTGAGTGATCTTCCACAAAAAGAACTCAAACAACGAGCCACAAACCCTCTGTATGAGGTAAGAAAATACCTTTGCTATATACATAACCCAGGAGTATGATTAACTGGCACAGTTAACTAACGGGATGATAAATTGCTACTTGCCCCTTTGGACATTAGGAACGGCGAGGCTGGAATTGCATTAACTAATCATGCACCCTCATTGCCCAGCTGCACTGAGTGGCCTGTCCTGGAGTTCATCTTCCAAAGTGTGCATGTATTTTTCTGGATTTTAAAGGCAACTGCATTTCAGACTGTTAGTACGGAAGGAAAACTGCTGCACTGTAACAGGGTTCAAATCAGGCATATATATTGTCTTCATCAGTGTCTGGAAATATTTCTGTGTTATGACTATGAACCTTAAACATACTATTGCAGGAGATATTTCAGGATTTAAAATCAAAAGCACCTGAACGTACTGAGTGATAAGAATGAGCTGAATAGCAACTATTTAGGAAATACTTTCCTCAAAGCTAAACAGTGAGACCTGTAAGAAAGAACAGAGATGATGAAAGACGAAAAACCAAATTCTGACCTAAAGTACTCCATAAAGTCAAGCACCCGAAGAAAAATACGTGCTTATTTTCCCTGTTGCTTTCTTCTGCCCAGGAACAGCATTGTTAGTGTGCGTGGTGCTCTGCAAGCCAAAAGGAGACACCTCTGTCACTGCCGTAGGTTAAAAACGTTAAAGCTCACCTGCCTTCCTGACCTCACTGTCCCAAAGATGGGCTATTTTTGCTGCCTGAGCTCTGCTAGCTACACAGGTGCTCTCTATACAGAGATATTTCTGCAGGAGGCGTGCCTTTCAGAAAGCTCCCCAGGGCAAAGAGTAGCTGAGGCATCCTTGGCTTTGTGTAAAGCCACTGGATTTGACTTGGTTTTAGTCCAGGTTTTGTCTCATTTTAAGTTTGCTTGAGAGCTGGTGACAGCGTGACTGGGAGGAAAAGAGGGATCAGTGGCAGGTTAGGAAAATCAAAAGACTGGAAAAAACATCTCTGCTTGAAGGAAGGGCTTTGAGCCACCCGTCTAAATGCCTGTTATGAGAGAGGTTCTTCATGCAGTGTAACGTGGTAGCCAGTCTGAGTCTGGCTCCGTGGAAAAATTCTATCGTGATTGCTGGTTATTGCCTCCCTCCAGAGAGGCGTGCTGGGAGGATTTCGCTTCTGGCCGGTCCCCAGGGGTGGTTTGGGGGCTGGTTGTTCCAAAGGTTAATTGACTGCTTTTATGAGCAAGAGGAGAGGAACGGGGAAACAAGTGGCGGCGAGAATATCTGTGGAAAAGGACCAAGTACAAAACTGAGGGTAGTAGTGGATGTCTGCGGCCTGAGCAATGGTTATAGCTTGAAAAATCTCAGATCCTTTGTGCAGAATGAACTGAGGAGTCCAGGGTGGGCTAAAGCAGAAATCTGACTTGGAAATAGACTGTAAAAAACACAGTGACTGTGGTGGTCACTTGCTGTACAAATATATGGTGCAATACCATTCTTATTAATGAAAACATAAAGAACAAGGCAGGAAGAGACAGGATCAGAGCACATGTTGGGATTAGAGTGATTTCCAAAAAAAGACAAGGAATGAGTGGCCATATACTATGGCAACTAATAAACACTAGCACAGATACAAATCAAGTATTCGTGCATCAAAGTCAAACACCTAACTGCAGACAACTTGCTTTCTTGGTCCTGGAAGCCCTGAATTTGTGAGTTTGGCCTGGATGCCTGACCAGCTCTCAGACTGGACTTTGGGCATGTGTGTGCATAGCACAGCAGTGCACCCACCGCCCCCAGCACCTCAACCTGACAGAAAAGTTTCGTTAGGGAAGGTAATCTATCGGTATGTTTACTGACAACAATTTTTGTCAGAGATAACATCAGAAAAACTGACTTTTGGAGAGACTGGATTTTTACTAGAAATACAATGTAATATTAATGTCAAAAAGCCCATTCAGACAGGAAAGTAAAGGAATTGTTAATGTAAAAAGCATAAGGACAAGACCTTCAAACTAGAGCGAATTGCATTCTTAGTGTATTTTAATACCAGTAGGTTGTGTTTTTTTTTTCTCCCTCAGATCTCAGTAAACAGCCATAGCTGACAGGAGTGGACTCATTTTGTAGGTAGTCTCCACATGGCTTGAAATTACGTCAGAACAGAGCAGTAGCTATGGCAAAGATGAAGCAAACAGTTTAAAAAAAACCAAAAACAAAAAAACCTTGCTAAATAGTGGCATTCAGACTTTTTCTTTAGTGTTGTCACGGG
The DNA here is from genome assembly GCF_964199755.1 of Larus michahellis. NCBI lineage: Eukaryota > Metazoa > Chordata > Aves > Charadriiformes > Laridae > Larus > Larus michahellis. Next base: position 38,025,390 of record NC_133898.1, read on the forward strand.
GGAACCCATGCTGACTTCTCAAATGATGTCTGCAAAAGAAAAAGAAAGCTCCCTGTGTTGTAAGATGGTCTATTATTCCCACATATCTTGTTTTTAAGCTAGAAAGTTTTAAATCCTTGCATTTTTTTCTTTCTTTTTTTTTTTTTTTTTAAACTGTAGACATTTGTGGCTCTGCATGAAGCTGTAGGAGTTTCGAGAACTCTTCTCTAAACATGATTTTAGGAAACAACAGGAGCTGAAAAGCAACTTTCAGCCCGAAAGTGCTGGATTACAGGTTGTAACTGAAGCTATATCCCTCAAATCAGTGGATTCATGTGGACAATGTGTCCCTGTGTGTAAGAAGGAACAAGAAGAGGCAGATGTCAACAGAAACACCCTCAAACATGAAAGAAAAAGTGCTCAGGACCACAGAATTACTGGAGGGGCAGGCATTGGGATGTATTCGAGGTTATACCTGCTTTTGCTGATTTCCACTGGCATAGTGCATTGCACGCCTTCCATGGATCAAGGAATATACCCAAGTCACGGTAACCAACAAAGTCTTTGGTGCACATAGATGTCACTTTGAGTGTCACACGATATCAACTATGGTTTCCTGTCTCTTTTCAAATATTTGTAATTTGCCTGGCTGGCATAGACGTGACGTGTGAATATGAGTTGGTGTAAGCGGGAAATGAGATAGTGTCATTGGGCAGGGAAAAAAAGGACCACATGGTGCAGGATAGTCTATTGATAGTCAACCCATGAAAAAATGTGGGCTCCTAAGTTCAAAACCACATAGTGTCAGGTATAGTCCATGCATGTATTTCCTGGAAACTTTGCCAACTGTTTGCAAATAAAATCAGCCGTGGTTATAATGGCATTTCAGATAGACATATAGACACCAGTGAAGTAAAAGCAGTTTCTTTTTCTTTTCACAATATCTGTTTCTTTTCTGTGATACTTTTACATTCTCAGTAGAGCCCCTTAGAAGTGCTTATTAGAAAAAGGGAAAGATTATTTTTTTTTTAAATGCATGCATACAACTAGGGTTCTTAATCCTTATTTAGTCACTAATTTCTGCTTTTTTGAACTAGTAAAATCTCCTGCCTGAAAGTGTCCTGGCCATTTAGTGCACTTGGTGTCTAGCTATGAGCCCATGAGTTTAGGCATCCATTTTTAAAAGCAGGTGAAGCTTTTCTTTGTATTTGTGTCCAGCTTGAATGCCTGTTGCACAGAGTGTGGACGAAAGAGCAACGATAGCGAGGTGAAGGCACTGGCTCAGGTATCAGGAGATCTGCATTCTGTGCCTGGCTCTGCCAGGCCTTCTTCAGATGAGTTGCATCGTCTCTGTGCTTCATTCTTTCCCATCTGCAGAGCAAGGAAAACAAATCTCAATTTACATTGGCATTGCGAGAGCATTAATTCATTACTGTCTGTAAAGGAGATCAATCCTCTGATAAAAGGTGCTAGAGGAATGCAAACTATTTCTATTATATAAATACGAAAATGCGGATACTGTCAAGGTCTGCCTTGGCTACATCAAAAGTTCCAATACCAACTGCAGTCCCTCTGAGAGCTGAAAACTGGCTGGTCTTTGGACATGTGGCAGGATTTGTTAATTCTGATCAGGGCAGGAATAATATTTAGCACTAGTGAAAATTTTCTTTAGAGGTAAAGTTGCTGTTTCTCGGTAACATAAAGCACTTCACTGTCTAACTTGTCACGGTTGTGTGATTTGCGCTGCAAAGAATGTGCCGCATCTCTGCTACATATTCCTGCTCGCTTCTGTCAGTGGAAAGTACAAGTGGAAAATGGAGGGTACTCAAGGGCCTGTAAGTGGTCCATCACAGTTCAATGGCCCCTTTTATTTCTGACTATGGAGTCCCCATAAAGTTCTAGTGACAGCCATTAGGTCTTTATGACACGTTATGGAAGCATCATAAAAGGAACATTTAGGAAGAGACTGAGTGGAGCAAATGAGAAGAGAAGATTTCTATTCAATACTCACCCCAAGTGAGGGTCAACCTAGGACACCTAAGTGCGCAAGCCAAATGTAAGTTATAATAAAGGGGTTGTTTTACAAAAATAAAATGTCTGACTTTTGGACTGTGGCTGGAGTCAGCTATACCTCAGACATATGTGATTCTTGGTGTACTCCTGTTACATATTAAACATACCCTGGATAAAGTTTGTAAATATTAGCAAATGCTTTTCTTTCCCACTATTTGCAAGAATGCAAATTTAGAGGCAAAGTTTCTCAAGTGCTCTAGTCCCATGGGTAAAACCAGCTAGTAATAAGAATATGAAGAACAGTAATTCCTTATTCAGTGTAGTGCCGTTAGCATGGAAGGCTTCTGTGCATTGTCTGTGGCCAGCCTTTCGAGTCCTACTACCGTCTACCTCACCAGTTAGTCCTTCAACATCACGTACCATATTTCCAGTGTGTACCTCCCTTTTGGCATCAGCAATATTTTGTAATGATTCCAGGCCTCAGGCAAGAGAGACTGTTTGAGCACCACAGACAGAATTGCCTCTTGACCTGGTCACAATTTTTCCACCAAAACATATTTTCCAGAAAATAACTCTTTTTCACTGGTAACTTTTTAACTTTTTTTTTCTTCTTTTTTTTTTCCCCTGGAGACACAATGGCACTTTGAAAGTTTTTGGCAGAATCAGGCAAGTTGTCTGCTTGGCTAAAGGTGTGACTGCCTGATGGGCTCACAATCTGGCTAGCATCTTAGGGAACCGGCCAACTTCCTTGGCATCCCTGCTTGTAGCTGAGCGGGTATTTTGGCTGGCCAGTGGACTGGGTTGTTTCCATTTGCTGGAAACTTGGCTGCTGGTGTTTTGTCCTAAGTACAATGTTAGCAGCCTGGAATTTTACAAAAAGCAGAAGCTGGTTTGGTTGGTTTTTTTTTTTCCTGCCACCACTGGTCACCAGGAATGTACAACACTAAGTTGTTCCCCAGTTATAAAGCTGTTGCATCCACGTGGAAAGGTCTCGATATCACTTTTGACCAGAGTTTGCATTTCAACCTATGTCTAAGGATGGTGGCAGTAGACTGCAGTCATTTGTGATGTGGTCTAAAATACGACTTATTTTTATTAATTGATTTATTTTTGCAAGAGTAAAAAACAAGATGAAAGCCACTGTGTGCCCTCCTTTTTCCTCCTCAACTTGTGATCTATCAATATATTTCAAAAAGTCTCCTGGCTGAGATTCTTGACATTGAGAAAGTATTAGAATTTTTCCTCATCCCCACTACATGTGAATGCATGTGATGGTCTTGTCTATTATTGTCTATGTAATGAAACATCAGTGCCCCAAAGGCACTGGCCATTCATCTACTTAGGCCAGCATTCTTGACGCTGTCTTGGCTTCTTCCAGGCAGTTTTTTTTGTGCATCAGCAGCAATACATGAGACAGCATGCCTTCTTAGATCTTTTTCAAATGACCCCTTAAAAATTGCCTCTATTTGTCTTCTCTACACAGTTTCTTGAATTTAAATGTAACTAACTGACGACTGTTTTGATAAGGTGTACATAGATGTCATATTTTAGAGGCTAGGATCACTATATTCCCAAGGAATTTGCATGAGTTTTTTTCAGGAGATATGACTCTCTACACCTGAAATGTAAAAATGCTTAATGTCAGTCCCTTTCATAGAGATTTTACATTCAACTTGTCTTGGCCAGCCCAGGAATGTATTTAATATCTAATTGGTGGAACTCTCATATATTCATGCAGACTATTATATATTTAAACATTCAATGCAGTAAAAATTAAAACTTCTTGACCACAGTCCATCTCCTTGCATCCTCTAAGCTTTCCAATGTCAGACAATACATAGAACATGCATTCCTTCCTCAAGAGTTTGCAAAGAAATTACTGGAACTAGACAAATTTTCAGCAAAGTGTATTTGGATTCTTTATCCAATTGTTATTTACAAATTCAGTTTCAATTAATTAGGTACCTTTGTCTAGAACCTGGTCCTGCTTTTACCACAAAGATAAAGGAGGATGTGACAGATACTGGATTTATCTGACAGCCTGGGAGTAGAGTGTTTATCTGGGCTGTGAGTAACCCTGGGTTAGCACCACAACCCCGCTTTGCATAAAACATTTAAATGTTACAAAAGAAAGACCACAGAAAAGTGTCCAGGAATGAGCCTCCGCCTGATGTGTGACCAACTCCCTGTAAGGCTGGAGCTCCAATCTTTGCGCCTGCAAATGTTTATCCAAAGTGAAAGTGCATCAGCAGATAACGGCTCTTTAACCACATGTGGTGATTGTGTCACTTTTCCAGGAGATGCGCAATGGAGACAGAGGACAGAGTTGCATCTAGATAGCTTGTGTCCTATGGAAGCGCTACAGCCCTTGAGATACTGAATAAAGGGGCAACTGTCTCCCCAGCAGCAGCTCTGAGAACTACTCCCTCTCTACATATTTATATTTCTGCTTCTGTGAAAATTCTTCAAATGAAATATTTCGTGTTAGCAAGAACATGACATGTCAAATTAAATCAATTTCTAATTTTTGTTTGGCAAGAAAATTCAAATTCTGTTTGATCCCAGCTGAATTTTCCTTCAGATTTTTATTTGGCTGCCAAGCCACAAAATCAGTTATTTGGACAGCCATCTAGTAGATGTATCTGATGAAATTGCACAGAAATTTTACCGAAAAATCGCACTGTTTTTCTGTGTTTCTGATAACCTCATTGCCAAACAAATATTTTTAACTATTTACCTACCCTTTGGCTCCCACATTTCTGTAAGGTTTCAAGAACAACCAAAATATGCAAACATAGCTTGTCCTTTTCTGGTAGGATTTCCATGTTCAACATGTGGTACCCTCCAAGACCTGGAGAATAATCTGTGTTTCTATGGATGTTTTTAGAAAATGTGTGTATTTTCTCATTATGTTGCACATGTCACTGAGGAGCCAGATATGTGCTGTCACTTTCCTTTGTAAATACAGCAAGGGAGACATAGGTAGGTAGATTGTTGGCTTGACTCTACCCAGGCAAAGCCTGAAGAAGTAATAAGTGTGTAGAGTCAGATGTTCTTTTATCTTCAGTAAATTTAGGGAGTTAGCAGCCCTTAGAGGCTAGTTTCATCCCACTTCAGCTGAGATACAGTAACTGATCACAGCCATAGTAAAAGTCATAGCAGTGCAAACTAAGCAGACAAGTCTAAATGTCTTCCGGAAGGAGTCTAAAGCTGTCCACACTCAAATAGTTCTGCTTTTTCAGATGAATGGGCAGCAGCTGCTAGTTGCGGAGTGGTAGTTGGAAGCTGAGCAGTGAAACTATCGTACAAATGCATACACCCTAACGTTTGGTCTCAGATGTTAGACCCTACTAGCAGCATGAATTAATAAGGTTATGTTACCAGAAGCACTGCCTGGGAACTGATGCAACAGCTCTAACAATCCAACAACTGCAAGAAAAGCGGGTAATTCAGGGCTACGTTGGAATTAGATCTGCTTCCTCAAACCTGTAGTGCTCTACCTGCATTGCAAAGCTGACCATCCGTCCAACCCCTTTGTTTAAAAGACTGACCTCAGGAGTTGTTTCAGATAGTTACACAGATTAACTGAACAGATGGTTTTAAATAAACATCCACCCAAGTGGTTAGCATGTGCTAATTAATCCAGCAGAGCCAACAGTCATGTTCCTGCATCTTCTCCCATCCAGAGTGGCCAGAGTTCTGTTCCTCTGAGTGGTGCAACTTCTGCAGTGCCCAAAACAGGTACCAACATAAACTCTGGTTTAGCAAGGCATTTAAACATGTGTTTAAATATCACTGCAGCAATCAGACTTGAACCTTGAATGAAGAGCCTTGTTCAATTAGAAGAACACAGGAATTTCCATGAGAAATCAGATTGAACATCCAGCTAGTCCAAGCCCACCTGAGACTGTGGTCAGACCACAGGTTTACAGGGCAGGCAGAAGAAGCCTGCGGCAGGCAGATGGAAATCCATCTGCTCCTGAGTTGTTTAAGTACTGGGCTCTAAGATCAAAGATGATACTCTCCTGTTCTTTTAGTTTATTTCCTAGTCTCCCTTTTCCAGACCACTTGCCATATCACATACTTTTCTCCTGTAGTTCGTACTTGCCTCCGATCTATGAAAATATCAGTCTTTCCAATCACTCTTCCTGTGAGAGGCTTTGGTCCTTTATCATGCTTTTCTGTTCTCCATTCTGGATTTGCAGCAGCCTTTGCAAAGTGGCTTGCCATGGCCCTGTGGCGGTCCCGGGGCATCCTGTTTGGTGCCTGGCACAGCAGGGTGCCTCTCCACTTCTGATTCCCGCTGGTAAGCAGAGGGGTCAGAGAGAGGGATGGAATTTCCCAGCCCCTTTTTGTCTCCATGTGTCATCTTATTGCTGTAAGCTTTGATCCTGAAAACCATTTGCAGTTAAACATGTAAAGGGTTTTTGAGTAAGTGTGCATTAGAGATAGACGTAATTTGAAGGGTGCTGGGACCCTGGGAAATGTAGGAGGTTTGGCTTCTCTGATACAATTAATAAAATTGCAGATAGATCAGCTCAACGAGCATGGACAATTTCAGTTCATTTTGCATAGGTCTCAAAGCAAATGCATGTGAGACCTTGAAAGGTATATGCTGAAACTCTCAGTAAGATTCCAGGCACCTTGAGCTGATGTAAGTTTGGGCAGCTTTAGTCTTAACTTCTCATCTCTCCTTCCCAGCTTCATATTTCTTCCTTCTTCCTTGTGCTAGAACTAATATTTGTGTGTCTACAATATAATCTCATTTGTGAGATGATCCAGTTTAAAAAGAATTAAGTCAGTTTTTTTGGCAGCCGCCAAGGTCACTTGCAGGCCTATGGACAATTTACATCTTTTTTTTCCATGGTAAATGGGATGTAAAAGCTTCATAGGCTTTGAATTCACCAGCCACAGAAGGACACGTGTCTCCCATCTCTTCCACTCAGCTGTGGGAATTTCTAACCTTCTAAAATTCCCTTTTCTGCTTGGTGGTAGTGTCTAATTAATTTTCTCTTAGTGTTCAGAGCTGCACTGCATACAGGAGCACTGTATCTTCAGAGCAAACTCTTAAAGCCAGAATCAGACCTTACTTTTGGCGAGAGGCCACTAGAGCGGGAGAAGCAACAGACCTATTTATAATAGGCATTTTGTCCATCAAAAGAATGTCAACAGACAAATTACCGTAACCTGCCTGAACCAGCTCAGCCCTCCTGCAAATGAAAGCCCAGATTGTATTGGGAGTGTTTGTTTTGTCATTTTTTAAATAAATGAAGAAATCAATGGTGTATTCAGAGCAGCCAGTAGAGCAAGTAGTCATTTTAGATGGACAGCCCCAGAACCCTTACTGCTGGCACTAAGTGACCGCAGTTCTGGCTGGTATCTGCACTAATCCTACCTGGGTAAACACAGATTTGCCCAAGTCACAAATTAAAGCTGTATCAGCTGCCATGCTTTCATCTGCTAGTTTCAGGAATGTGGTTGCTGCACTGGATCCATCTGGAAATTACCCCCCCAAGACAGATTGCTTGTCAGTATCTCCTTAGGGCTTGTCTTCAGTGCTAAACGCTGCTTTTTCTACCCTTTTTTTTTTTTTCTTTTTTTTTAACCTCGGGGTAGCTGATGTGTATCAACTATCCAAAGATAAAAGGAAAGGTAAAGAGTACCTGCAGCCACAAGAACAGTTGCAGTGGGACGGGGGAGAGATGCTGGCTGTGGGGTAGAGCCTTAGTACAGTAGGACTTTGTAAACTTTGGGACACTTGGGAGCTGCCTACCATGTCATCTCGTTCATGCTGGCGCATGTGCTGGGTGAATGAGACTTGGGGTAGAGGCTGTACAATGTGCACAAGAAACACACAAATTTTTTAAATCATGATTTTGTCGTCCTGACTTTTTCATTTTGAACTGTAAAAAGACGTCAGTTCTGTACTCTTCATACTGTGTCACACACAGGGTAGTCTTTGTTTTCAACTACATTACGGCCTTTCTGTACCTTCATCTTCGTCATTTTATTGTATGATAGCCCTTTCTATTGACAGAGAAGTAGCTTGTTGCTATTAATTTTTTCAAGGCAGTGCACTGGGAGGAACATTGACTGGAACTGCATTGCCCAGCTGTCCCAGGGCCACAGACAGAATCCCAAAACTTCACAGTGCAAATATAAAGGGCTGGTGTGGTCAGGCCACAAGGTCCATCAGCAAGCCCTGACACATTTGGCCGTGTTCTGCTAGCAAGACACAGAAAGAGGATATCCTATGAGTCTTTTATATAGATATTTAGATATTTTTCTGTTCAAATCACCTGTCCTCTTCATAGGAAATACTTGCCTCTCAGAAAACTAGGATTAGTGATACGTTTTTTGTTACTCACATTACAAGGCGGGTCTTTAAATTTAACCAAGAATATATGACGATGATGGGTCTCAGATTTTGAATTGATACCATCGTGTCCAACAGAGGTAGAAGACGAAAGTATTAAAACTCTTTGGTTATATTAAATTAATCAAATTAAAGTATAAGGCCAGGAAGGAAAATTAAGTTCATTAAGCTGTTTTAAGCCATGCTAACATTTTGCTTTCTCAGTGTATTGACACCACCAGAAGATCTCCCCATTCCTAGCTATTCCTGAGTCTCCGCATTATAGGACAGCTTAGCAGCTGGCTTTTTAGCCTGCGTGTTTGCAGATCTCTCTTTGACTTCAGTTTCACTTTGCATGCCATCTTTCCCTCTTCCACACCCTACTCTTTCCCCTCAACAAGAGATGCAAATACCAGATAACTGACAGTTTAAGAACTTGTGATCACCACTGGCTTTCATTGGTTGGAGATTGTTATTAAATGAGACATTAGAAATCCCCAGGCATGGAAAATGTGTAGCTAGCTTGGAGTTCAGGGCTCTCCACAGATCTTATGCCTGGAGATCTGAGATTGCTTAGATGTTAAGGTTCCTGTTGCTTCTGACTGTGAAGGCAAACTCGAAGCGGTCACTGCTCCTAACCTGCAGCTGGTCGAATTTAAACAATCCTAGTCAGAAATGTGAGTTCTCTCTTTGATCTCTCTGAACTGTTAATTGTTTATCCTCAATTAAATATTTACTTTGGACTTGTTTTCTAATCTAGGGCTTTATGTCGCACAACACAGGTGCAGACTCTTACCATTTCAAGACCACTGATATTATTTTCAAGAAAGCTTAAGTTTTAGTGTCTTGCAAAAAGACTGAGGCTCCTAGACGTGCACATAATACATGCACATAATTTCTAAAAGGAGTCTTAGGCGTCTAAATCACTGAAGTGTGTTTGAAGGTTAACCCCTTTACAGAAAAGAAAACTATAAGGATTAGACAGAAAACACCCGGATACACAGTAAGTTATGAGTGGCTGTAAGGATTTAGCTTAAGTCAGTAGGCAATTAACTGAAGCTAAATCAACACAGAGAATGTTATGTCCACTCAGATTACATTGGTTTAACATCAGTTTCTATACAAATGTAAGACTTACTTGCCTAACACCTTTATAGCTGCATGAGTGTAACTTTACACAAGGAACTGCTCTGAGAAATGTGAACACCTCTTTCAGTGACACCAGCCCCTAGGTCATCATTGCTATAATGTCACACTGCACCCTAAATTAAATGAGTATAACTATTTGTTATCACATACATTTAGAATGAGAATACTGATATGGTACAATATGATCGCCCACCACTTCTGGGAGTCCTGAAGGTCTTCCCGGCAGAGAGGTCTCATTTTACGCAGACTCCCACATTCCCAGCAGTGGCACTCAGAGACTGTCCTTGACCAGAGCTGGCTGTCAGAGCTTACAGTGCTTGACCTGGAAGATAGGAAGCAAGGAAACTTTTAGACCACCGGTTTTGAAACAACCCATATGGCAAGGCAGGGCTGATAGCAGGGGACCTGGGAGCCTTGAAGGCTAAATCTGAGCCACCAAGTCAGCACTGGGGCACTGACACTGAGCTATGGACCTGGAAGCTCAAGTTCCTGGTTACTTTCCAGACCTATTGGCTAGACTCTGAGCAAGCTGCATGTTGCCAGTGGATCCAACCTGCATTTCATCAGAAGTGCATTGAAAATACTTTCATAGAATCATAGAATGGTTAGAGTTGGAAGGGACCTTAAAGATCACCTAGTTCCAACCCCCCTGCCATGGGTAGGAACGCCTCCCACTAGACCAGGCTGCTCAAAGCCCCATCCAGCCTGGCCTTGGACACCTCCAGGGATGGGGCATTGACAGCTTCTCTGGGCAAACTGTTCCAGTGCCTCACTACCCTCACAGTAAAGAATTTCTTCCTAATACCTCATCTAAATCTACCGTCTTTCAGTTTAAAACTATTTCCCCTCGTCGTATCACTCCACTGCCTGATAAAGAGTCCCTCCCCACCCTTGCTGTAGGCCCCCTTTAGCTACTGGAAGGCTGCTATAAGGTCTCCCCGAAGCCTTCTCTTCTCCAGATTGAACAACCCCAACTCTCTCAGCCTGTTTTCATAGGAGAGGTACTCCAGCCATCTGATCATCTTTGTGGCCCTCCTCTGCAATCGCTGCAACAGGTCCATGTCCTTATGTTGGGGGCCCCAGAGCTGAACGCTCAGTCCCACTTCTCATGTTTCCAACAGAGATGTTAAACAGCACCAGTCCCAGTACTGACCCCTGAGGTACACCACTTGGCACAGGACGCCACTTGGACATTGAGCCGTTGACCGCAACTCTTTTGAGTGCGGCCATGCAGCCAATTCCTTACCCATTTTGGTGAAACTTTTTGGGGTTTGTGAGTATGTATTTTCTAGTAAAATACTTTTACATTGCAAATTTCTCACTACTCTCAACAGTTAAATTTTCCCAGTTGCCTTTTGGCATATTCACACAGTCTGTCCCAACATATTCGATTCATTTGGCTCTGCTAGTGCTTGGAGATCACCTACAATTAATTTTCAAGGAAGAAGGACAAAGGTGACCTTCACAAAGATTCTTGTCTTTCTCTGCCTTTGAGGTCTGAGTACATAAAATTATCGTGTATATGTTAATGACACTCTACTTCAGCATCATGTCACCTGCCAGTGATTTTATGGTTAATCCATATATATTATTTCACACACCCCCAATTCTTATTAAGTTTTCTACATGTCTTTAGACCATTGCCTTCCCTGAACAAGCATACTCCTTTTCTGAATTCTGTCCACCTAGTATATAGTGGGGGATACTATAATAATAGCATAATATATCATTAATATAATAAATGTTTTAAAGCAGTTACTATTTTATATGTATGGTATCATTTAATGTCTTTCCTGGTAAAAAATAAGTATAATAATCACTGTGCTGAATCATCAGTAGTTCTTGAGCTTAAGAATGTGTAGTCTAAAAGGAAAACTTATAAAAGCATGTAGGTATTCATTTATTCACTGGATTCTGATTCAGCAGAACTCTTAAGCGCTTACCTAAATTCCTGTGCAGCAAAGCACTTAAGCTTGGATTAACTCAAGGTTTTAAATACATTTCTTTTCAAGAAAATACTTAAGCTAAATATATCCGTAATCAAACTGCATTACAATTCCACATTGACTAGGATAGCCAGATGGGTTTAAAAGGAATCACGAAAAAGTCATTTGGGCCATGTTTCCACTCAGAAATTGTACTGCTCCAACTATCTTCTAAAGTGCAGATGAAGATATATTGACAGTGAAGTGTTTATATCAAAGTAACTCACTACCATATGAATATCTGTGGTTTTCCACTGCTTTTTTCCTATAGGTTTCAGCTACGTAGTTGTGCTGGTCAAAATATTATAGTAATATGAAATAGTCCACACTGGAAATGACAGAGAAACGAATAACCTCATCTGTCAAAGACATCATGAGGTTATGAAGATAGAGCTGGATGGAAAAATACTTGCTGTGCCTGTAAAAATGTTCCTACTTCTTAGTTAACCAAAGGGTTCCCAAATGATTAGGCTTTTTGGGTAAACACAAATGCAGTATATCACTGTAACAAAATAAAATAAATATGAGGATAGTAAAGACTGAGTGGGAGACTAAAAGAAGTATAGCTTTATCTATATTGTCAATGTCTTTCATGCCCTGGTTTCTGTTTCCATTCACATATTGCAAGTGGCATAAACGTTAGACAGTAACTGAAGAAATGAAACTGGAGCACACCAGTAGGAAGCAGCACTATAACAGAGCAACCTCGTATAATGAAGCTATATTTCAGTAGTAGGTAAAAATAAGGGCAGCTAGCAGCAGCCAAAAACCAGCAAAGGACAAAGAATACCCATAACAGCACGTCTTCTGCAATAATCAGTGGACAGGATTAATATTCTTTTTGATGCTTTCATTTTTACGGTTGAAATTTTCAAGTAAAGTAACACATCCTGACCTTAAAGTGAATTACAAAGGGAAAAATAATAGCTTTTCTAGTTCTCTTGAGGTTCTGGAACTGAAAGGAATTGTCAATGCTATTTTTTAAAGACTGGTTTACCTACAGGACTCTCTAGGGATCTTGGATGTTTTATAGTGAGCTTTTTATTTTTGTTTATTTGAATTACTGGCATCAGCTTCTGATTAAATAATGTCTGAGAACAGGAAGGAAGGAAACATAAAGTCCTTAGCAAAGACTTCTTTGTCACCTAACACTTCATAGGGCATTAGAATTGGAAATTTGCAAACTAGAAACTGAATTTTAAGTAGGCAGAAAAGTCCCCATCACCTCAGTTAATCAGCGTTCATTTTTCTAGTTGGCTGATGTCCTATACCAGTGTCTGTTCCTGGTATAATACTTCTTCTAAAATTTTATCATTCTTAAATTTCTACTGATATTTTTTTCCTAAAAAATAAACCAAGGTAGAGAATCTATTAATTCAGAGGTATTCTTTTGCTCTTTATTCTAAAAGGAGAAAGTACTGAAATCTTTTTTGTGTTATGACTGAAGAAGAGTAATTTGCAGGTAATATTTTGGTTTCCCAAAATTTGCTGTGAATCTTAGATATTAAGATTTTAAAGGCCATGTGGTAATAGAATTTGAGGTAAACGCTTTTGATTTAATCCAAAACCAGATCAGTATGAGATGCCCCTGGAGAAGTCGTCAAGTGGTTTGATCAATTCCTAACATCTTAAATTGATTAATGCTCTTTTCTCTGACAGGGAATATGCAAGTATACAAACCTATAAGCCTATAATATAAACCTATGCCTGTAGGCATATAGGCAAAGCCACATTCATGACTCCTAGTACTTGCTCTATGGTTCCTAAAATGAATTTGAAAAGCCTAGGTGTGCCATTACCACGACCCAAACTTTAATTTGATCACTAAACGTGAAATGTAGGATGACTTCTAATAAGACCTTTCTTGGAATTCTCAGCCGTGTAGAAACTGAAAATCATATTGGGAAACTGTTTTGTAAACATGCAAGTGCGAGGTGTTACATTATAAAATATGAATATCTGGAAGATATTTCTGTTTCCATGAGAAATTGATGAGAGTTGAATTCTCCAAGGTTAGGTGAATTATCAGTCATTGTAACCACCCAATTTTATCCTGGACTGATCATGCAAAAATACTTTCATTTTTTTTTATACTACAGAAACTGATAATACAGACAGAGAGTTGGCAGACACAAACCTTAAGCCATTTTATTTTCCTACATTCATTTGCGAAGCTCATAACTATGTGTTTGTCTGTTCTCTAAAGAAAAAAAATATTTAGAAAGATTGGTGCCAGAAACCCAGTGCTCACGGAACCCTTTGCTACCAACTTGGTGCCAACGAGTGGCCAGCGGGACTGGTGACACACTTCCTTTCTGAGCACTGACAATACAGAATTTGAATAGTGCATTGCATAACCTCAAGATTTGCATTCCAAAAAAATAGAGCAAGAGTTGCAATGATGAGCAAACCGAAATCCAAACACCCAGAGTATGAAATCAGCTATTCTCATAGGCCACTACGGTTTGAAAAAATTGCCAGTCCTGCTGTCCCACTCACATTCCCAAAACGTGACAACCAAAGACTATCTTGGGCAGAGCTCCACTGTCCCATTCTCAATTGGCTATGCACTGTTAAGGCTCCAGAAGTAAAGTGGACACAGCCAGATATGTTCTGTGCATCTTTATCTATCTATCTGTTTAAAAACATATAGGGTTATAATGTAATGTGATAAAATCCCATTATAGGAAATGAATGCAATAGAACAATTTTTAGATTCCCCTCTTAACTACCCATAATACACATATGAATCCATCTGTGAATGCAATATTCATTTACACATGCAAATTGCATAACTGATTGAACAGTTACCAGACTTGTGTGCTCAGGTGGGGGATTATTTTAACATCTACTTCAAATTGTGTGGATGCAGTGTAGGCGTTCTGCTGAGTTTATGACTAATATCCCTCAGGGGAGAGCTATGAAAGGGAGAAAATAATCTGTCAAGAACATACTTAACTTGATTAGTTTGAGCCTAAACATTTGAGCAGCTTTTGAACCTGAGCCGAGGTGGTTCCAGGAACCTTCTCTAAGACAAGCGCCTCTGACTGCAGGTTCAGGATTGGCGTCTCTTCCTTATTAAAGGAACATATTGTACAAGTTAAAGGATATTATGCTGGATCTGGAAAATATTTTACAAGCATGTAGTATGTGTGTGTTTAGATACTTAAATACTACAGGCACTATTTTCAGACAGTATTGTGTATTTAGGGCATGACCCTGACTCAGGAGGCTACATATAGCAGGGTTTGTTTGTTTTTCAGTTCTGTTGCTTTTTACGTTTCTGCTCATCACTATGTTTAAACCTTCCTCTTACTTTACACATCCACTGACTGCATGCTGCTTCTACGACAGTGTAGACAGTCCATCTCTATGCAAAGAAGGGACAAATACTTTTGTTTTTCTTTTAAAAAAGTGTTGTTTCTCCTCATATGCTGGACCTTGAGAGGGGAATGTACCTTCAGAAGTGACCAGCGCCCTTCAAATTCTTATCTAAAGGAATCCCACAGGAAACCTTGGAGCTCTTACAAAAATTTGGACTGTCTGTTATTTATCAGATTTACAAGGACACTAGTCTTTGGCTATCAAGCCCTCTTGAAGCCACCACTGTCCTCTCTCCTTCTCCTTGCTTTTAAGAGAGATAAGCATTGAGAGGTAAGCATTGACTTAAGTTTGCTTCATACTATCAACCTGTAGTACAAGCAGGTAAACTATAAACGTTGGCAAGATTTTAGCTCAGTATTAGCCCTGAAGCCCTGACATCAGCACCCGATTATGTCAAGTGACAGGCTGTCTAGCAACTGACAACAAACATTTGGACCCAGCCTTTACTGGATGGGGAAACCATAAGAGCATCTTTCTCACAGTAACCAGTGGTCTGCTATCATTTCCCTGATTTGTTAGTGTCTTTCATGGTTGCACATCTCTCAACATCTTCTTAGTTACCAAGTTGCCGGTATTAATTTTTCTCCCGTATGAAAAGACCCATACATTTCATGTGAGGCTGGCTCTTAGTGACAAGCCAGAAACTGAAGTAACTTCTCTTGAGTAACAACCCAGAGGCTTATTATAAAATACCTTTTAAACCGTATTTCAATTGTGTCATTGTAATTACATGCATGTAAAGCACTGCACAAACATCCAATGCTTGGGAAAGTTAAAAGGGATGGCTTGACAAATACAGCCTATTCTAATAGCTAAGCAGCAACTGCGTTCAGAAACTATTTCTGGAGTATGATAATACAGTTTGGGCGTCTCTTAGTATCCCTCCCTGAGTGAACCTGGGAAGCATCCAAAAAGAAGGCAAATAAAAAATTTCAAAAATAACATTATGTAGAGCCATGACATGTTGGTCAGGTGAATTAGTGAGAATGATGGTGACAGAGAATATTGTCCAGCAGGAATAGGAGGCAAAACTCTCATGTTCCAGTCCCAGCTGATTCCCTGGCCTTGTTCTTGCAGTCCTTTTCTTGCTTCCCTTTCCCTCCCTGCTTTTGTTGTACTGTTGGTTTTTTTTTTTGGTTTTGTGACCTAGGGTAATTCAAACAACCCTATCAGAGCTGCCTGCGAAAACACATTCCCACAACTCAAAGCTGTAGTTAGTGCTAAATAATGCTTATAAATTAATAATTAGATAAAAGGTATAAAACCACTGTATTTCTATTATTACAGCAATTCAAAGAGCTTCTAATGGTATATTTTTGGGCCAAATCCTGACCTGTTTGCAACTCAGAGCAGGGTAAAAGCTTTTTCAGCCAATGATCATTTTGTACTACTTCCAACTTGCTGAAATATGTTCTGTCCACCGTTGACGAGTTCCTGATGAATCCAGCCTGTTTTAACTTAAGAGTGCTTCAGTTTATGACACAGTTATCTGTGCAAATGTGCAGGCCTACGTCGTTAAAGTTCACTGTTTTACACAGTATATCTTCACATGTACTTGTCCCCAGCTTTCTTAAGCATATTATTTAAAGCATTTTAAACAATGAAATTAGTATGGCCACTGCACTCACAACTCATTTTTCTACATTTTTACCTTGAGTGATATCTCGCGCACACTATTCTATAATAAACAATCCGTGACAACAGAGGTTAAAGTGAGGTGACAACAGAGATGGGTCTGCTCCAAAACTCCAGTCCTAAACGTAGGTGAACTTCAGCAAGCTCAAAGCAAAGTGCAGGGCAATGAAACTCAGCCCTTTCTCAAGTCCTTCTTTTCCTGACTTCATGGGCTCCTTTCATTTTCTGTGATACAAATTAGTCCTCACCTGGGGCATTTGCATTTATTCCTCTGAAACACAAGTTTAAATTGAAGCTGGTGCTGGGAGGAGCATCCTGCTAGCACAGAAAAGAGAGCTGGTGGTTCAGAAACAGAGCTGCTGGTTCCTCTTTTTTCTTGCTGGTTGAAGAGGCACTGTTTATCTCACTGCCTCTCCTTCCTTCAGCTGGTGCCATGAGATTTCCTCTCCTCTTTCACACTTCTGCCACTGCTGACACCCTTCTGAGAGCACAGACAGCCACAGTTTCTGTGTTTGAATAGAAGGCTTTTCAGTACTTTGGCTCTGAAACACAGGAACCCAAAGAACTCGTGTATTCTCTGACATCCTTGCTATAATTTTTTTTTTTAAATTCTTTAACGTACACTAATCCCTTGACAATTTAATGTTTTTCTAGGGAAAAGGGAACAATATTTGCTTTGTGAGGAAGCTACAAGGAGCTTAGTAACCCGTATGGTAGCAGATTCTTATGAAAAGAGTCTCTCTAGCCTAGCATGAACAAAGTAATCTTTCAGCAACAAGGTACAAGGCGCAGCATTCTTAGGAAAGTAGAGAAGGCCTTGGGCTGATCTGGTAAAAAGAGACTAAAGGCTGACAGGTTACCGCCATTCGGCAAGCCAAATAGCATCCAAGAAATACATGGTTCACTGTGTGAAATTTCTCCATATTTAAGAAGAAAAGTCAACCCCGGTCATTATTTCTGTGGTTGTGATGGCGGTGACACGATCCACTGGTAGGTGCCAAGAGGAGCCCTGCTCAGCCTGTGGCATTTGGAGTGAGATTCATTCTGCTGCTGCTCCATCCCTCCCGGCAGCTCTCACCCCACAAGGTAAGGGCTGTTGCCAGCCCTGCGGCCGCAGAGAGGAAGCTCTCGAGCCCGGAGCTGGAGCAGGTGGAGGAGACCCCGCAGGGCCCCGCATTCAAAGCAACCTTGTGAAGCAGCCACGCGTCTTGCCGGCAGCGGCATGCCCTGCGCATCTCCTCCATGCATGATCTGACAGGCCCGGTGTCAGCTCCCATCTAGGAGCCGAGATGTGGGCATGCATTCTCAAGCGATGATTCCCTCCAACCTCCTCCTCTCTCACGTGATGCAATTCCCCGGGAGCCTCGCCGTTCCAGGCTTTTGACAGTTCGGAGGTCTGCAAAGGGTTGAGCCAGACTCGTTTTGTATTAAGGATGAAATGCGTCTGGGAAGACGGTTAGAATAGGACCTGTCTGTCTATAAGACCTGGAGGATTTTAGAGGTATGGGAGACTTGTATCCATCCCCTGCATAAACAGAATTTCTTTCGATAGATATAACAGATTTCTGTCTGGACCAACAGGAGAGGAAAAATCTGAAAGAATTAACAAGCTGTTTGTTTTTTAAGGAGGTGCTTGTTGGTTTATTTGCTTCGGCAAGTGCACTTGGGAGCCTTGACCCATGTCACCACAGCCACCATACTCAGCTGAGCCCTTTTGCAGCAGGTTGGAAAGGCAGACCAATGCTCCGTGCCAGGCACCGAGTATGACACAATGTTCTGCTAACTAGCGCTGCAAATAGCAGACACTCAAGTGGGAACGTTTCTGAACAGAAACTGCACTGTCCAAGCATGAACAACGTATGGAGGTGGACCACTCAAACAGGAGAGAGCAGCATTGTAAAAGCTTTCCCCTGCTGCAGTAGTTGCAACCTTCATTTATTGTCTTCATAGTTCAGTAGGCACAAGGGCTTCGGTGTTCCTTTGCAGACTGAGAAGAAGAAAAATAAAGATCCCCACTGCTCCCAAATAATCAAAATTCTTCCAGGTGCAGAAGTGTAACACAAGAGTTATATCCCGCTTACAGCCAACCTGAGTATTAAGGAGAACTGAGGTGCTGTATAAACCGTACCCTGGCCCTGCACACAGGGAGGGCTGAAATTCACTCCGTATTGTGCTGTGCACAGTCCTTCAGTGAGGCAGTCAACACAAAGAATAAAAAATATACCAGTATTACCATTCTTACCCTATGCATGTATCTCGTTCCACTGTCTTCCCTGTTGGCCCAACAAGTGTTAATATTACAGCAGAGGCAGCTCACCCAGCTAGAAGACAAGCTGGCTGCAGGACTGGCCATAGAGAAGATACTGGGAGAAGAAACAGAATATGAGGAACTGTCAGAGCTCAATGGGAATAAGTTGCGTGCCTAAAACTCCCCCCAGAAGAACAATAAAGCTGTCTAGTTTGGAGAACTTTTTTAGTATAGAAGACTTTATAGCTCAGCTTTGTGAATGTGACTGGTTCAGCTGAGGGCTTTGCCTGTCGCAGGTGGCGTCTGTCAGTTTCAGTGGTTTTTCACAGGTGCCTAAAAGACGATTTGTGAGTTCTGATATATTGCCTGGAAGTGGCCTCCCATATGTGAGATAATACTTAGTGTTACGGAAAGATAGGACTTTTTGTGCCCTGCATTCCAGTTCATGTGTAACCTCCCACTCTCGTTTTACCTACTTTACCAACATATCATTTGGATAGTTTTAGGAAATATAAATGTGCTGGGAGCAGGGAAAGCTCTACTGACTTTTTCCTCTATGACTACATAATGTCTGCCTTTCTGTGGAGCTGAGTTTAAAAGTTGGATCAGGTGTGCTGGAGTCTCTTCTCTTACCCAGTCAGTTTAAAAACAGGCATAAATGGCGTAAAGAGACTGACCAAAAAAGGCAGCGAACTGGATATGCAGCTTTGAAGTTAGTTCAGGAGAATATCAGAGTCATTCTTTCCATTGTTATTTGAACGCTCTCATTACTGCATGGTACGGTGTATTCTTTGGAAAAGAAGAGGAGTGCATATGGGGGAACAGATTGGACAGTGTTATAGTCTGAAGTTATTTGCTATTCACTCTGCAAGGTACAACCGAAAACATAATTCACTGCAGTGACTAACTGAAAGGTGCATGTTGCTTCTGTATGCATTGGCAAACTGTCAAGCTGCTTGTGTGAGCTCTTCCTTGCCCCTGCACCCTGGCCCTCATGCGGGGTACTCCACTGTTGTGAAATGCCTGTGTGGAACTGCAAGAGTCATACATGGAAAAGACCGAGAGGTTATTTGATCTGTCTCCTTAGCAGTGCCAGGTTGCACCTTGTATATTACTCAGGGCATTTTTATTCTTTTTTTTCCTTCTCTCTGCCACTGTTTGAAGGTATTAAAACCTGCTACCCCCACAGGACTGAATTCAGGCTTTCTGTCTAAACCATGATCAATGTAACAATAGTAGATTTCTGATACGGAAGACTGCTGGTCTCAGAGGCATTCTCCACCAAGTGGAGACCAGAAGGAAAGAAATGGTTCAGATTTTAATAGGATCCTAAAATGTGGCATCTGTGTTCAGAAACAGATATGAGTTTGCATCAAGATTAAATGGAGAAAAAACATTTTTAGTTTAGTGACTCCATATATGAAAGCCAACTTTTTTTTCTGGAAAATAAAAATGATAGCTGTAGTATCTCTTCATTGTGTGGCCCTGTTGCCTACAACGCCTTCAGCGAAGGCCTGCAATGGCAGCCAGCCTGCACAGAATCACAGAATTGTAGGGGTTGGAAGGGAACTTCAGAGATCATACAGTCCAACTCCCCAACAACCCTTCCTGAAGGCTCCAGTGCCAACTTACTGCAGTAAGCTACGTTTCTTACTGACAACTTTTCCTACACTACCCAACTTCCTGCAGTAGCAGCCTCCCCACTGTGTCTTGCCAGTGAAGGACCACACCAGCTTCTCCTGCTCTTCTCTACTAGTGATGTTAGGTATCAAAATCTCCTCTCTGCTTTACCTGTGAGCCCCAGTAATGTCCTTCCCACACTGCTCTGTTAACGGGCGCCAGATTTCCACACGTTATCATGATAATGGATATTCCAACTGTAATCTTTCCACATTGCTCTCCAAGCAGATTTAGACGCCAGCATTGCAGCATGTCCTACAAGCAGGCCAACTATAAAGAAGGGCAAAGGAATTTAATCTCTCAAGATTTCATACAAGGCATCTGAACATTCCAATAGAGAGCTGCAAAATAACTTGCTTCCCGCTGATGAGAATAATTATTTGTTAGTTAACGTATAGTTGTGTAACTAGGGCCTTTCCCGGCATTAGGAGGAAATTTGAGAGGCAGGTCTTCAGCTGATACATGCAGGTTTAATGGTCTTGTCCCAAGTGGTTGTAAAAGACTAGTGTTGAGACAAGCCCAGAACTAAATGAGGCCTTGTTTATTAAGCAAGGCTGCTGTATTTGCACTAGACAGCACAGCAGAAGAAAGACATTTCTGACAGTTCTTTTATTCAGCTGGCTTAAACATTGCTTATTTGTCACGTTTTAATAGCTCTGTGTCAATTATCAGTTCCTTTAGTCGAAATGGAAGTTGCACTGTCATCTGTTTAGAATAGACACACATTGAAATAACATATGACACAGTTAACGTCAACTGGCAGGTTCTGGCCACTTCTGTTTAGTGAAAGCAGCACGGTTTCTTCAACCCAGCTAAGGAAAATTATGTTTTCAGTAGGGCAGAGGCAGCTGTCGCGTGGTCTGTTGTACACATAGAACAGTAATTTCAGCAAGGCAGTCCAAGCCTGTCCACATGCTTGTGACACAGTGGGAGTAATGCAAGACTGTACACTCCAGACCACTTTTAGACTTATTTTGGAAGTGGGGGAGGGGGGTGTGGTGGGGAGGTGTAGTTTCTGCAGGACACACTTCTGCACTCAAATATGGGCTGCAGCAATCAGAACTCCCGTATGAAAATTAAGGGCTTCAGGCTTCTTGGTATATTGCCAGGGCAACCTTAACTTGGGCAAAATGTTGCTGCTCCTCCTTCCCCTGTGAAATTTCATCACAAAAGATGATGATGCAAATTACTTTATAGGATCACAGACACACCTTTTATTAACTCTGATTGTCACTGAATTGCAAAAGATCGGGGGGGTGAGAGTAGGAAGTGAGGCAAGGGTAGGAGAGGAGGCAGACTTAAGAGCCAGGCTGCCCAGCCTGGTTAATCTTTATTGTTATAAGTATCCCCAGTCAGTGAGAGTTCTTGAGCAAAGGCTGCTGACCTGAGTGTTTGCAGATTGGTCCCATTATTTGCATACGCTTCCTTGTTCCAAAGAGATCTGAAGCACATGCAAGGAAAGTGCTGAATTTTCTGTCCTGACTGAAGCAATGCAATCTGCGGAGTTCACCCATCTCCTTACTGACTCAATCTTCTAAAATAAATCAGCTGCCCCATGTAGTTTTTATTTCCTCCTCCTCCCTTTTTCTCCTTCTCTCTTTGGCAAAAGAAATAACTAATATTCAAAGGAAATGAGTTGTGAAACCTCTAACAGCCTGCTAACCATTAGTTTCTATAATTCATGTTGGCAATGCAATATTCACTAGGGATCTCTGGCTGGCTCAGATGGTCTCTTGAGTGAAAGAAGCAGCTAGAGACGTTCATCTCTGTTTGCACGCCCTTAGAGAGCACCACATCACTTCCTCTTGATGGGGTCTTGATGGTGTTCCCTTCCCCATCCCTCTTCTCTCCCTCTCCCCACCAAATGCTCCAGAGATTTTTGCAGGTGTACCATATCCCTGGGTATAGTTAGGTGTTGTCTGTTCTTATGCTCTCTGCCTTCCCTGAACTCTGATTCCTGACAGGCCTTTCCCACACCTCATTGCTGGCACCGTTGTGAGTCCGATCTGAGTTACCAGGACTTCTCCATGAGCTCCTGAAGGAGAGCAGCAGTGTGGACAATTTGAATCTGCTCTCATTCACTCCCTGCTTCCTCAGTTTCCCTGGATTTTGTTCCATTTCTGAGACCAACAGGCCAGTAGACAGAGTGAAGAGCAGAGCACTGCTGAGGTGCTACTCAATACGAGGAAAATCTCTAGCATCTGACTTGCTTTACCACCACAGTCATGGGTTATCTTGCAATTGACTGTGACTCTCCAGACACAACCCCAAAAAGCCATTGAGAGTCAAGAGCATGGTGCTCACCATGAGACCAGGACCGGCATAAGTCATAACTTGCAGGCAGCTTTTATGCTTACAGCAGTGTCAACAGCCTAGCTGTTGACCGAAGCACTAGACCAGGTGGATTTTTTCCTGATGTTCTAATTCAGTCATTTTTGTGCCAAGTTGCCTCCTTAGAGTCCTATCTGGTAGTGACCTGGATTTGCTCGCTACGTCTACACTGAGTTTTGGCATGTGGGAGGCACCATTGGAAGGCAACCCTCCCTCCAAACCCTCTTAGTATCTCCAGTATCCTGATAATGGTCTATGAGGGTTCAAACCATAAGTTAAAAGCTACAAACAGCTTGCAAGCACTTCACTTGCAGGACAGCTGTGGGTGTTATGGCTCAGTCTTTGCTGTCTTCTTTCCCAATACCACACATGATGGAGGAGGGACCACAATGGACCATGTGAGAGGCGAAGGGGCTGTGGAGGTAGACTATGCCAGGAACTCTTGTCTTCTTACAAAACTCCTTTAAGAATAGAAGGAAGAGGCACATGCTTGGAGACAGTGTGGGCCATGACCCTTCTTTCATTCCAGGACACCAAGCACAAAAGCAACTAGTGTCCATAGAAAAAAATTCTTAAAAATTCATACTCTAACTGTATGTAGCCAACTCTATCATTTGCTTACCTGATCTTTTTTCCCCAATCTAACCTCACAAGCTATTGCTGCAGGATTTGAAACAGGAGAATAGATGATAAGAATATGATCCTTTTCAGTGCTTTTAGGGTGTACGGCTGTCCTCATCTGTTATACACGACTCTATTCACCCAAGAAGGAAAAAAAACAAAAAAACAAAAAACTTCCTTCTGCTTTTCCTCTGCCAAAATGAATGTGGTGACTTTGTTTCTATAAAGGGAAGAGGGAGGTGGGAACAGCTCTTCAGGCATGTTGACTAACAAAACGTGAGCACAACATGCCGGGCATGGAAGGGAGCCCGATGTGGATGTGGGAACCGCTGGGTCAGAAACAAGGCCCTCCTCCGTTGCACAACCTGGCACGCAGACATGCAGCTGCACAACCTAACTGAGAGACGGGGGAGGCCAACAGCTCCTTGAATTCTCCCCTGTAATCTGCCCCCATCACATTCAGGCAGATGCCGTAACACTGGAGAAGGCTTTTGCACTGCATGACATGGGATTGATAAAAGTTAATTTAAACTGGTTTGGAAAACGAGTCTCAGAGCAATGTGCAGACTTTCATCCACATTACTATGCGCAAATAAATTTAACTCCTTCTTAATGACACAAAAATAAGACTCGACAGTGATGTTTTACATAACAAAATAACAGATTGTTGCATTATTCACTGAGTCTGTTACCATGGTGTTCAGCTAGCCTTGAGCGTACTAGCTAGAATAGTCATGTGCTCCAGGTATCATGATGGTAAAACCCAGTCCAGGACCGACCAACACTGTCGGAGTTGGGGTTTTTTGTACAGCTGTACGCTGAACTGTCTAGATCACGGACATGAACGTCAGTGTGAAGAAACGTCAGTGCGAAGGACTGTCATAAGTGTTTGGTACTAGCCATGTTTGTCTGCAAGACTGAGGCCATGGTGAAGCAGAAAGAGAAGGCCAGAGTCTTTCTTTGTAAAATATTTTGAAGGAAAACGGCTTTCATCATCCAGTTCTGAAGATCCAGTGACTGCTGTGGATGGCTGAGGAACACTGCAGTCAAGGAAATACATGCAGAAAAAATGTTGAAATACCTGGACTTCCTGATGAAGACATTTCTCTAGAACACTGCAGGTATCTCAGTGAAAAACAGATGATCGTAATGCATATTTTTCCTTGAACACATTACAGCCATTCCATACAGGTATCATACTCATCACCAGTTATTCATTAAGCAGCATGACTAACATCTGTCATGTGGTGTTTGTTCACTCATTATCTGTCCATGGGTGAAGAAGTCTGTTGCAGTGGTATGCAGGTTGTTTTGGTAAAGGTTTTTATTCTCTTTTTATTACTATTCAGCATGTGTCGCTGTACATTCAGGGCACAAAACATGCTATGTGTGAATACTTAGGCCAAGAGGTGAGAATAATCCCACAGAGAATTTTTGAACTTCCTACAAATGTCTCATACAAAATTCTACATCATCTGCAGACCAGCCTTACCCTTTCTGTATGCACCAGACTGTACCAAAGAAGCAAAACTGCTTGTCACAATAGTACAGCCCTCAACTTACTTAGAACCACACATGGCTAGATGTATTACACTTGAAAGCAATGTTGGGAGTGCCCACATTTCAATGGATAAAGAAAAGTGAAAGATGGCAGGCATCATTGAGAACAGAGCCATCAACCAGCCAAAAATAGACTTCCAAGTGAAAAATGGCACAGGCTTGAAGAGAAGCTTATAGTTCATACTCGGTACAACATGCAGTCTTTGCCACTACATGACAGGTTTCCTTTGCCCGAATAATGTCTTTTATTTGCTCCATCTAAAACATTTTGTGACGTTTATTCATTCATTTCAGGCTGTTCTAGGAAACATCTGTACAGCAAATGTGTCTTAGACATACAGCTTGGATGAAAGAGATTTCCTTTCGGACTGGACAGCCTGAAATAATGACCTATGCAAATAATACAAATGATTGATACTTGTGGTATTGCTCACCACAGTGCTATCTGCTGTTTCTCCCCTGATTTTTTAATGAGATTTTAAAGCCTTTGAGTGTATAACCCCAGCCTTTTCATTAACTGAGCTAGCATGAAAAGCTGTGGGGCCTATGTGGCAGGTGCTGTGGGTTAACAATAGGGGTACTGTTTAATCCAAGGGAAACAGAGAGGAGAAAAGGGCCATGAATAAAAGGATATGTCTTTTATGAGGTTGGGAGAGGCATTTTAGATCAGGAGGTGCAAAGAGAGGCCAACTGCAGAAAACATTCCTTCTTGCCACACTCACTTGGACAGCAGGATGAAATTATGCCTTGTAATTTGTTCTGCAAAAGAGAAAGGAATCAGAGAAATGTCTAAATGCAAGAAGTTTGTTGGTACTCAGAGGATCACCTCTACTTGTAGGAATAGCTGGTGATGGTTCCTTGGGGACTAAACCATTCTTCTGGATGGTGTGCCTTGCCAGGCTCACCTCTTAAACTTGGAGAAACACAAGGAGACAGTCTAATGAGCAATAGCATTTCAACACGGGGAAAAACGGTATGTGATTTACAGGTTTGTTTGTTTTTTAAACACTGACTGACTCAGTTACTGAGAGCACTCATTATACAACCAGTGATTGGGAGTTTAGAGTGGAAAGTCGAGATGTTGAATCAAAATTGCAAACAAACTTTCTATAAAATGCCTGAAAGTGGTTTTGCTCTCATCTGCGCTTTATAATTGCAGTAGGTTCAGGGTCATTCGTGTCTTTCCTTGTGCCTTTAAGATAGCGTTTCAGTGGTATAAATGGGCCTTTAGAGACAGATGGAGAAGAGTACAGTTTCAAAATTTAATCAAATACCTTCTAGTTACGAAGCACAGATGTTCAGGGTCAGGAACACACAAGTGTAATATTGCTATAACGTGTCAGGCTACTGATGCTGCTGTCAGAATAACCTAACCATTTGCAGGTGCCTCAGAAGGTACGAGGGCACCAAAAGGAAAATTGTATCATAGTTTGCCTATGGCAAGAGTTCTTCCTCAATACTTTCAGTCTCTTGCCATAAGTATTTACATACCTCACAGTTTTAAACTTTAATTTTAAATCAGTAGGTGAGGCAATGATGGATGCTCATGTTACTCATTTATGTGGCCAATGGCTTTTCAAGTTTTGCAAAGGTCTTGGGCCAAGTGATAACACCTGGGAACAATTTTCATGTGGTAATTACGTTGCGTGAAATTCTTTTCATTTTAATTAAAAGTTCTGCCTTACAACTTCATAAAAGATCCTAATTTTTGCCTTAACAAAAAAAAGTGACTGTAGTTTCTCTCTGACACTCATAATTTTTAAAATGTTTATTATGATGCCTTCTACTTGATCTCTCCTCTAGCACATATTTTTTTTTATTTACTACTACAGTTTGGCAATCCTTTTCTTAATGTTTCCTTTACATAACTGGGGAATCCCATGCGAAGACAGCGATGCTGATCACGTAACATGCTTGTGGATTTTGTGGTTTCTCCAGTCCTGCTTTTGGGCTGCCAGGAACCTCTTGCAGATGTATTTTCACTGAGCACTATACACGTTAGTAGGAAGGACTGCTTGAGGGCCATGTAACTTTCTGAGAGCAATCTCCCAAGACCATCCACTGAACATGATTCAAAGTTTTACAGATAGGTGTCTGGACACCTCCTAACCAAGGCAGTGCCTTTGCTGTCCACATGTTCTCCTTTTTATTTTCTCATACTTTGTTGCCTATTTTCTACTTGTTTCCTTCCTCTTTCCCATTCTCCCTCCTCCCATTTCAACTATGTCTGCATGAGAAATTTCAGCTGGCTCATCTCAGCCCCTTGGTGTGTGGGCTCCAGCTGACAAACCTATACATCCCCAAATCCATAGTGTTGATGCAGTTGATATGGACAACTGTATTTTTGAGTGATCTCCTGGGGGGAGAGGGGCTGGAGCAGGCAGAAAGTAAGCTACCCTCCCAAAAAATGGTATTTCTAAGATGAATCACGGCCGTGCCATGAGTCCTTTGCCATGGTGCATAACACGTCGCCCTAACCTGTCACTAACATTTTCTTTCCCTGACCCATTTAACTCCATTTTCAGCCCCATTCATTCAAGTCAGTTGGGCTGCCTGCCTTCTGCCTTGCAGTGTGGACACAGGGGAGTGTGAACGCGGAGGAGCATGGACTTGTGCGCGGCTGTAAGCTGCTCCTGGGAAGAGCTTCATGAACACAGCAAGCTTCAAAAGAGCTTCTTGAACTAGATGATCTCCACAGGTCCTTTCCAACCCCTATCATTCTGTGATTCAGCCCAGATGAGATTTTGAGCATCTTGTGGAAAAATCACTAGCTGGGGTCTCCATCTTGCTCCCAAACTCGCAGGCACACATAGGTACAAAATGCACGAAGGGAGGGAGAGGCAGTTCTCACTGTGGAGGATCTCTACTCCACACGCGTGGACACCACCTCAGGGAAGGGGCGAACCCCGCCGGCAGCCCTCCTTCCCTTCTCCTCAGGGCCGCTGCCCGCCATCCCCCGTGCTTCGCCTGAGCCGGGGGCGGCAGCTCTCGCCTTCTCGCCTCGACGACGAGAGACTCCACTAAACCCGGCGGCTGTAGGGGAAAAGTAAAACAAAATCGAGGGACGCGACCCCCTCTTCCCTCGACTCGAGGAAAAACACGGTGGGGAAAACAAACACGCCCTCGGGCGCAGGAACCAGCCCCTGCTTGGGGGGATGGCGCCCGGGTGCCGGGCTCACCTCAGCGGCCCCCACGCCCGCTCCCAACGGCAGGGCGGGAAGCGGGGAGGCCGCGACCCCGCTCCCCTTCCCCCAGGCGGCCCCTCACGGGCGGGCGATGGCCAGCTCCAGATCCGGCCACCGCTCTCCCGCCCCTCAGGGGGGCCGGCAGCACCCCGGGACACCCTGCCGGCCCTCTCCCCCGGCGGCGGCCCCGCATGCGCGGGCGGGCGGGTGTGTGTGGGAAGGGGGGAGGAAGCGGGAGGGCACCAAATTCAAATCGCTGCTGAGGAGGGAGGGGAGAAAACTGGGGGAAGGAGGCAGCCGAGGGGAGCGGAGCGGAGGAGGGAGGAAAGGAGGAGGAGAAGGGAGTGGGAGGGGAGTGTGGAAGACTCTAAGGGAAGGCGGCGGAGGCCAGGCGAGGAGTCACGGCGGACGGCGGTGAAGGCAGAGGTGTCGGGGAAGGACAAGGGCGGCTTCGGGCACCCACAGCCGCAGCGCGGGGCAGCCGCCCCGGCCCGCCCGCCGCGCTCCGCCCTCCCTCCTTCCCTCCCTCCGGCACCATGGTGGACAGGGGCCCCTTGCTGACCTCGGCCATCATCTTCTACCTGTCCATCGGGGCGGCGATCTTCGAGGTGCTGGAGGAGCCTCACTGGCGCTCGGCTACCGACGACTACAAGCGGCAGAAGACGGAGCTACTCAAGCAGTTCCCTTGCCTGGGCCAAGAGGGGCTGGACAAGATCCTGCAGGTACGACAGCGGGGGCTGCGCCGAGAGCGGGGCCGGGGGGTGCCGGGCGGCGGCAGGTGCTGCCGGGCGGCCCGGAGCGGAGAATCCCGGGTGGGAGGGCGGTAGGAGCTGTCGGGCTAGAGATGCAGCCGCTCCCCGGGAAAACCCGACCGTAGCCGCCTCCTCACAAAGCCCGGTGCCTAAAACCGTCCCTCCAGCGGGATTGCGGGGGAAAGCTCTTAATCATTCCTAACTACTTAATGACAGAGCGATTAAATGGGTCCGCGTTTCCTTCTTTCCCCCTCCCCCGAAGTGGCAAAGGAGCTGGGGGTTGATTTGGGCTCCAGCTGGCCGGCCCCGGGGCCCGGAGGAGCTCGGGCGGGGAGTGCGGTCCCGCCGGCCCCTGGAGCCAGCAGCCCTGAATGCGGCTCCTGTTCAGCCACCCAGGCAGGCTTCTTCTGCCTCAGTGGATGTTGTGTGACGAGGTAGGGAAGGTGAAGCCAAGAGTCTTGATCCTCCTCTGTTTGGGCTGATTTCCTTCCCCATCTCTTTTACTCTTTTTTTTCGTGCTGAATACTCGTTGTGTAAAAACAAAAAACCCCGCGTCTGAGGGTCCGGGTGCGGGTCCCGGAGGTCAGTCGGGGTACCCAAGGGAAAGGCTGAATGCCTGGCAGAGAGGGATGCTGGTAACTCTTGCCCTGTTACTTTTACTTGAGGAGAATGACTCCTTTCCAAGCCATAAGGAGTTCATAATCGTCCTGTCTTCGCTCATCTTGGCAGAACGCCTCTTCAAAAGTGATTATTAATCAATAGCGTGTATTAAATCATGAAGCAGTATCAGCTTGGTTTAGTGCCTTTTTATAGATGTAGTATCCAATGAAACGTGGTGGCAAGCGGTGATGAGCCATGAAAAATAGGCTGCCCAGATATGTGGGGCTCCAGTGGTGAGAATAAGTCATTTGGGACTTTATTTCAGAAATGTTTATGTTGACTAGATCTTCTGGCCATTGTGTTTTGGGTGTTTTTTTATATTTTATTTTTAAGTTCACTAAAAGTCTACTAAAATGCTAAAATACAGAACACTGGGAAAATGACTCATTAGTTCAATTGGTGTAATCAATACTGTGCAAGCTTAGAAGAGGAGATATGGTTCTTGATCCTAGAAGTTTGTGGTTTAAATTCTCTTTCTTCAGTTGGTGGCTGCTTTCTGTCTGCTTCAGATAGCAGAGCTTTCTGGTGGTAGTGTCCATATTGTTACCATCTTAGTACCCTGTTAAATGTGTTTTTGTGGTATACAGTGGAACGGGTGGGTGGAGGCTGGATGGATAAAGGGACGTTAGAAAGTGGAAGATATGTTATGTTTTTTGAGTATGCTTTTGCTGTTCTGGAATCTTACTGAAATCTTACTCAAGGCTACATCCCAAACCTGTTTTAACATCCTCAAGAGAAAACCCTTATTTGGATTGGGATGCATATTAAGCCTGACATGCTTTACTTACTGCAGCCATAATGCAGAGTTTAGATTCTGTCTCAATTCAGGGTGAAATTCATGTTGGTGTGAGGGAATTACTAGGTTTTGTTTGTTTTAGGTTTTTTTACCATGGCCCTTATCACAATTAATCCTGAAGCAGCAGAAAGATTGATCTTAACTTTTTTGTTGTCATTTTGTATTTTATTTGAACGGTTCATTAGAATAGACTGTACGATAGATAGAGCACACTGTAGAACGGCGATGGGTGCAGAAGCAGTGAGGAGAAAAAGAGTAGTATAAGGCAAACTATGACCAGATCAAAATACTTCGTTTGAGTATCCCTCCACAGCACAATGTGGAGGGCCTTCCCTCTTCAGTGCCTGTTAGCTCCTGGTGATATTTTCATATTCATGTGATTTCAGTTTTGCCTCTGTACTACTTCTAATCATACCTTACCTTCCATGTCCAGTCTTGCTGGTCTGGTGATCCCTCATAGATATTCTGTTGTCTTATTAAGTTAGCTAAAATGTAAGTCTTGCCTAGCTCTTATTTCACTCTTACTGGTAACTGGAAATTTCACTGCCTGCTTTCTTCCAGACTTGTAGTTTTGTTCCTGTTCTTATTCAACTTCTATGTGAGTAGTGATGGGAAGGAGTGGCATTTCCTGCAGAGGAGCATGGCAGGGTGAAATTTAGCCTAGCTGAAGTTAACTGAGGTGGGGGGAATCATGTAAGGACATCAGGGTTTCATCCCAAGTAAGCTGTAAAGTATATCAGAAATAGTCTTCATAGTTGTCCTTTCTCAAACACTATCCATGCCGCTTCTGTTGGGTTCTACTGAATCTTTAAAACATTACTAACATCTGTTCTCTTTTGTCAAATTCTGATTGTCCTGCTTTCACGTTAAGCCTCCAAATTTATTCTCTTATAATACATCCAGAATGTTGTTGGTTTGAAAATGTGCGTTTCCCCACCTCTGTTTTGTTCCTCTGAGTCTCTTCCATAGACTTCCTGAACTTTTTCTTGGGATTTTGCATGATTTGACTAATTTCTCTGCATTTCTCTGTTCTTGTGTCTTTTTTTTTTTTTCTTTTAAATGGCCTTCAGTCTTCATCTTAGAGCCTTTTCTCTCACTCTGTTCGCAATCCCCTCTGACGCTCGTCTGACTCTACAGAGCCACATTCAGCTTTGCTCTAACTTCACTGATACTCTTTTTAATATCCCCTTAATATACCCATTTAAAACACACTGGATAAAGATCTTCAACAAATATCACCAACTATAGAATTTTAAATAGTTAGTAAAAGGTAAGGATGCCAAGAAACGTTCAAGTTGAACTAACAATACCAATTTTATTTCCAGAAGCAGCCTGAAAGGTGACAAGGACTGACTTATTCAGAGACCGATCTCTCTGCTGCCCTTGTTCCCCACCCAGGTTAGCTCATGTGTTCCTCTGAGTCTAATGTTAGCTGTAAATGCAATGGCTACAACGTTAGATCTGTTGTGCAGTCTTAACCACTTAAAAAGACAAGTACGTTATCAGCACCGATTCTCAATTCACATACAGACTGGTATCTCTGTAGTACCGGTTTAAGTGATTATTAAGTGGGCTGTATTAGGTCAAATACTGTCTAAAACTTATAGTCTGTAATAGAGATTTCACCACACATTACAGTATAAACAAACCGCAATAAATGTTTTTTGAAATGTATTTAACATGCTTCCAGAAAACTCACAAGCCGAGTTACTGTAGAATATGCTAAAAGGAAAGCCTTTTTCCCCAATCCTAATAGAGAAATGCCTAAAAATAAAGTTGTTTAGAAACAGCTTTTAGAAGTCTCTTATATGAAGAATCCATTTGCTTTTGATTATTCTAAGTACCATATTACTCATCATAACTATAACGTGTAAAGAACTACTTAAACTCTTCTTGGAGTAATGCTACTTAGACCCTGATGTTAAAGGTGACTCACTCTGGACAGTGTATAGGCTGGTTGCTGCCTGCCCATGCTCTTCTGGGTAAAGCTGATTGCTCAAATGAAAATGTGGCTGAGATGCTTCACATGACAATTTCTGTAGGCCTCTGAAAACACTCAGCCACAACCATGTATTGACACAAGGAACCGTGTAATTTCTCTTTGCTATGTACAGTTACCTTGGAATAGAAATGTCTCATAACACTGTGGAATATCTGCAAAAATAAACATTTTTAATAGTGACGTAACTGCCATATTTATCAGCACTGTAGAATCTTAAAAGTAGTGTAATGCCTCTGCCTGTTGATAAAAGTCTGTGGCTTGTCCTTGCAACTTGCTGCTGTGGCCTGAAGTCCTGCGACTTTTTAGGAAGAAGGAGGAGGCTGAGATCCACAGTGATCCTTTGTCTCCCCTGCAGTAGGAATGAGTTTTGGAGACAGAAGCAAATGTAAGCAATTCAGTCATTTCCCTCTTCTCCAGTTCCTTACTTTTACTCTTTATTGCTCCATCCTGATTGTGAAATATCAGTTTAATGATAAAGGAGCTATTCATGCAAGGACAAGCCCTCTTGACCATCATGTCACTACCCACATGAGCAAAAGTTTTCAATGCTGGGCCACATCTTATTTACTGGGATGTCTCTTTTATTGGCCCACCACAGTCATCAAAAAAATTAAATGCTTCCCATTGATAAACGTCAAGGCTGGTGAAAAGAAAGGGAAGAATTTGAAGATGAGTGAAAATGGTTACTTTCAAAACAGCAATAAAATGAAGAAAGAAACTGCTGGCTCCATTTAGGAGAAGCAGACAAACATACTGAGTATGAGAACAAATAAAGGAGGTCTTTATTTGAAAAGCATACAAGACTCTAAACAGGCTGGAGAGATAACTTTAGAAACCTAAATGTTTAGACTTAAAGCCCAGTGCTGTGAACAAACATTTAGAAGACGTTTAAGGAGAGCTTCTGCTAAGATATACATGGCACACAGGGGGGTTGTGCTAAAGGAAATAACAGTTAAGTGGCTTAATAGTTGTTTCTCCCCTGTGTTTTTTAAAGCCAGGATGTCTTCTCCACTCACAAATACCGACAGGTGCATTTACAGGAGTTTGGTTTGTGTTTGAGGATGCTGAAGTTTGCTTCTAGTTTTGTTTATTCTTGGAGTTTGTCAATCTTACTATGAAACTTTAAAAATATTTGCTTATTCTGAGCACCGTGTCCCACAATGCTTTACATCCAAGCTGGTACCTCAAGGTTCAAATCTGTGCAATACTATTGAGAGGGTTTGCAAACTATAGTTTTCTTAAAAACTCAAGCTAGGATTTAAATCCTTTTCATTACTTCAACATTCAAGAAAGAGATTATGGCTGCTTCGTGGGGTGATGTGTTTTCCAATGTAAAGTTAGTAGGGCCGTATTTTTCATAATCTTTCCCTTCCTCTGTGTTCTTTAGGAGATGCGTAAATGAGGTTCTAGACTACTAAGGCTTGTTTGGTTGATCTCTAACATCCTGATCTCTTCCATCTAAGGTATTGAAGGTGGTGGGGGAAACAAATAGAAGACTGGATTCCTTAGTTGGAATACCAGATGAGCTGTCCCTTTCAAGAGTAACACTTCTGCATGGGCTGAACAAAGTAAAGCTGATGAGCTATCAGACAAGAACAAGTGACTGCCAATGGAAAATCTTTGCCAATGGAAAATGTTAACTGCAAAATTAACAACTACATCTAATACCTGTCCTATAAAAACTTGACAGTGTAAATTAAGGCTTATGCCTGAGAAATAGGTATTGCTAGTTTTTTCAAATGTATATCTTTAGTTATGCACCCTCTGCATTCAGAAGGGATGAACTGAGATGACCACTGTCCACAGTACTCTGGCATCTCAGACTATAAGTTATGGATATTGCCACCGCTGCGTCAGGAGGGGAAAACTGAGTATAGGCAGTACTACGTTGCCCCGCAGCTTTTCTATGTCTGTTTCTACATGCAAAATCGTCTGTAAGCAGGCATGCTTTTCTGTTGTGGTTTGGGTTTTTTGTTTGGTTGTTTTTTTTTTTCTTTTTCCCTGTTTAACCATTAAATTATTTAAACTTTCTTGGAACATGGTTAAACAAAACCGATAGTGCATACGCTGCAACTTTCTGCTGATGGAGCAACAGCAATCGATGAGAAGTTAGAATTTTCCTGGTTTCTTTTTTCCTGCTATGGACTTAATCCTTGAGTGCTTGTGGTATGTTGTCTTTCTGTTACTTTAGGACAGAATGTTCGTATTACCTGACGTGTAACCTTCTGCTATTAGGTGTGTTTTCTGGCAAGCTCTCCTCTGGAAACCATGTCACGCAAGAAGATTTGCAGGTTATCAACAGCTCGTTGTCCTATAAGATCTAGGAACCCCTGCTTTGGTTCATGCTGTATGTATGATTATTGCAAGATACCTTCTGTAGCCAGTGAAGAGACAGTGAATGATGACTTTGTACAGATTTCCTTATTTAAATTGAATTGTTGATTTTGCTACGAATACTAATTAAAAAAAAAAAGAAAGTATTGTTTTGCTTTTCTTTGAATGCTGTTGACCTTCAGAGCAATCGCATTTCATGCTGGTATTGCAAGTAGATGTCAACATCATAACATACAACCAGAAACCAGCTGGATTGCAAGTGGCAGTCAATAGTCTGATTAGCAGGGGAGCAAGTGAGAATGCTTTTGCATATTGGTGCTATAGACCTGCTGATCACAGTGCCTGTAGTTGCAAGGATTTTGTTTTGTGCTGATGCTTGTATGATCCTATGAATTGAATGCCTATGAGCAAGTAGTTAAATTTCTTCATGGAGTACGTCTTTAGGTTTTGTTTAGTTCAAAATGAGTTCAACTCATAAGCTCTGAGTCTGCTTTTTAGTATGAAGAAAAAAACCCAAACAAAAACCCCAAAACAAAAAAAAAATACCCAAACCATGGTAGCAGGGTACAACTGGAAGAGTTGCACTTAAAACACCACTGTGGTCACACCTGAAGCTCTTCATGGTGCTACAGACATCCTCAGGAGACCCACACTTAGAGGCAGATTGAAAGCCTAAAATATGGCATGCAATACACACTCTACATTTTTACTAGCTCTGTTTATTGAAGGGATGGCTTAGGCTTGAAGGCATAAATTCATCTTCATTTATTTCCTCGCTTTGTTCTGATTCAGGTTCTTCAACAGCACTGCCAATTCTAGTGTTACTAGCTCTTTTCTTTAAGACATCAAGTTCTTTAGCTGGTAACTTCATGCTGGCAGTCTGTTTTCTGGGTCCACCCATCTTATTTTATCGTGTCTTTTTATTCGCGATCTTAGATATTACTGTGTTAATTACGTACTTACCAACACTTCAGTTGTTGGCAGGAGAGATCCCTCTCCTCACCACAGCACAACAGTGTTGTGTGAACTCTAGAGGATCAAAGGCACTGTTAGGTGCAAAGTAGCTTCTGAAATGTTTTAAACTCAAAGCTTGTACCCTGTTTTCTTAAGAGAAAGAAACATGAGTGATGAAAAGGGAGGAGGAAACTAATAATAGGCTGTATGTCATAGCCTCTGTTGAATTTGAAATCAAGTTCCTTTTCTAACAATATGTGTATTTGCAGTGTTTCTTGTGATGGACCTGTTTTTCTAACCCCTGATCTGGGATCGATTGCTACAGATCAGCCTATCTGTAGGAATATATTTCTGCCTTAATGAAAAGGCAGATGCGGATTGTGATTGAGCAAACTGGCAAATACTAAATTGACTTTGTTTTGTGCCGACATCTTACAAATATTGTGTAAGCAGGTTCCAACTGCTGAGAAACAAAACCCAGACCTGTGTGTCTCTTTTGAGGTTGCAACAGGTGCAAAAAAAAAAAAGTGCCGGTTGGACCTATCCCAGGTCTCTGAACTCTGATCCTTCTTAACAGCAAAGATATCAGTTATGTAACATAAATTTGAATTCTAAAGTAAGTCATAAGATTGTCAGATAATGGCAAGCTAATGAGTGATAGCTAATGGAACTTGAAAATAATTCTGCAAAGGGTTTTGAAGGTCCTGAGGTGGAAAGCATAGTCAGATATGATACAGGTTTTTTTGGTGGCTTAGTTAAAATACCAAATCCATCAGTGATGACTTCTGTCTGTGACCTCCAAGTGCTCATATTGCTGCTCCTCTTTCCTACTTTCAACTGACTCCAAGGGAGTAAAAAAACTTTGGAGAAAAGTTACTCAAGAATCAGGTGTGGTCCTGTGCTGTAAGTACGCTTGTTTTGGCCTATGAAGGATGTGAGGCTGATGAGTCTCCTCCAGGCACCAAAGAAACAGGGGAGGTGTTTGGAGCCAAGCAGCTGTATGAAGAGAAGGGGTCTAATCAAACTCACTGGTGATACTGACTTCTCCCACAGCTTCTCTTGCATCCGTCTGGCTGGAACCCTCACCCTACCACGTGCTTGGCTGTTACAGTTGCTGCTAACCAGCTTCACGGACTGTAATGCAAATATGTTAAAATCAGGTTCAATAGTTGAACTATGATAACTTGCCAGTTAAGTTAGAATTTCAACCTTCAGGCCTGTGTTAAGTGGTGTGTACGTGACTGCAGAGGGCAGTTCTGTAATCAACGCTTGCCTTGTTGGCACAAGGGATTTTGAAGGGCATTGGGGTTTATGTTTAGAAAATCATTTTATATCTTACTGGCATCGGTGCACTCTGAAAGCTTTTCAGCTGTGTTGCTACCAATTTGCCCCTTTAAAATAATACTTCCATGTTTCTGACTTAATTTTTTTTTTATGTCTTTTGTAGTAGAAGAGAGAAAGAATGAAAAACTTTGAAGTTGGTTCTATTGTAGCAACAAAAGCAGTCGCTAACTTTTTTGTGTCTCTATGTGATTTGTTACAGTAATACTAGATTTTCAAGGTAGTATCTTAGCTGGATTGTGACTGTAGGATAATTGCACGTTTTCATGAAGCTGCTACAGTCTCTGTGAGGTCCTAAAGCTGTCGACTTGATTAATGAAATGAGCATAGATGTCTTTATCTTACATTTAAGAGAAGTAAAATATAGTTCACACTCTGAGAGTGCCTTGGCTTTATGTATTAAGAGTGCTTGCTCAGTTCTGCTACAATTAGACAGTTGGTTATTTGGACAGATGTTCCCACAGCTGTGGCTGCTAGTGTTTCCTAGCAGAGAAACACTGCAATGAAGTAGTTTCACACTAGGCATTGGCTAGGTGCTTTCAGCTGAATTCTGTGCATCTTTCTTAAGAAAATAATCTCACCTGCTTGAGGTAACTGCAGCTTTTCTGTGATTTTGATGACTTTTTGAGCATCTTGTACACTGAGCAGCTTTTCAGCTTGAGGGTTCTCTACTTAGCAATGTGCAAATGCTTCCCCTGCCTCAGCTTCTAAGAAGATAATAGATGCCTGCTGAAGGGTTAGAGATGTCAGCTGCAGGAAATCCAGGCTAGGAAGGAAGAGCATGGCAAAGAGAAGACAGCAACTATAGCGCTTCTGCCACTGATCCTTCTTCCCTTTAATACAGCAGCAAGATAGGAGAGTGGTTTGGCTTTCAGACATCCTCAGGGATGGGACAGTTGAGAAGTGGCAGGGCACAGAGTCTGTTAACTACCTGCCACATGTCAATGCTGTACATTATTCTTTGCCTTCAGCTTGCCTCATGTTAGATGTTTAGTAGTGACCTGCAAATATATGGGAAACTTTATGGATCTGGAAGTGTGCACAGTTTGGTTGTCTTAAAGTTGGAATAACTTTAAGATATAGTTATTGCTTTATAACTATAGAGAAAGGCAAGCATAACTTGCTTTTTTGCTTACTCAAAACACTTTCTACAGGATATATGCAACGACTTGTTTACTATCATCAGTTTTTGCCCAGGAACTGAATGTCATATGGGATTGAAAAGATTATTGAAGAATTATTGAAGCAGTATCTGCTCTGCTTTTTGTTAAAGTTACTGCTTGGAAGCTCTCATGGGAAGAAAGCCCTTTCTGTTTACTTAGTAATATAGTGGTGAACATAATAAAATAGCAGAAGATTGTGTTCCAGTGTGCATGTTTTGTGTGTGTGGTTTTTTAATGTTAAATGGGGTTTGTGTGTATGCTGACATAACTGTGTTTAAGAAATATTCTAATGCATAGGTTGCTCTTACTAGCAAACTAATGCTTTTACCAGTAATTCACTTACCCAGCAGAAGAAACAAGATAGACTGGGCAAGTTGTGCCATTACAGGTCTGAGAGTGTCTAGATCTGACTGTTTCCCAGCACGCTTATCCTAGTTACTGATCACGCTTCTTCATGTCATGCTGTAACTGTGCTGGCAGATCTCTATCTATGTTTGAAAACATTTGTCCAGAGCAGCTTCCGCTCCCTCCCCAGTCCTCCTCAAAGATCAGTCTTGAGCTAATCTAGTGCTGAAGGGATTTGTAGTAAGTACCATAACAAAATTCTGTTTTAGCTTGAGCCCTGGATAAAGCTGAATACATGGTAACAGAAATCTCAAAGCAAACGGTGTTTCTGTGTCAGGTTTTCCCCCCTCCTTACTCCCCTTAACATAAACCCATCACCTTGCTATTCATACAAAGCATCCTGTCCGTGTTGGTGTTGGAAGCCTGCCTTGCCTCCTCCTCTTGCTGTCTGATGGACTAATGGAGGGAGACCAGCATGGTTGAGGTGATGTGAAGTTTTCGTTTGGCCCTGGAAACCTTGTTGTTTGTTTGCCCTAACAAGATGAGTTAGCAAAGGTTCTACCCTCAAAGAGTTACTAAGCCAACAGTGTGACTCTTGCTCCTGCTCTGCAGTTCAAAAGTCTACTTGATTAAAAATGTCATTATACTTAGTACTCTGCTCCACCCAAGCCTAGTCATTTTTAGTTTTGTTTCATTGATTTGATGCTGTTGTGAAAAAAAGATTTTTTTCATTCTAGCATGTGTAAGTTTACAGAACTGTCAGACAAGTAACAGTTGTTTTACTGGGACCTGCCTCTTTTTTTTTTTTTTTTTAATTGTTTCTCCTTAAGATAGGTTGTTAAAGATGCATGATGCTACTAGTACGCTTTGGCAGCAGCTTCTAGTTTGTCTTCAGAGAATTAAGACCTTTAATGTTGTATTGAAATTTGGGGATGAAATACAAAAATGCTTGTGAAACAAAAAGCCTTCAACATTTCGGTCCTAGCTACTGAGAAACAAACTCCAAACAATTTTTAGGGTGTTCTAACAAAGTGACTTTCTGTAAGTTTCTTAATCTGAAGCATGTTTTTATGCATGGCTATAAATGGGAGAGAGCATAATATGCTTCTCAACGCAATGTCAACTGAGTTGAAAAGCTTATTTAGGCCTCTGTAACCAAAGTTGTCAAGCTTGGATCACCTGTGGTTTGACTTGTCCTAATGAACTATTCTTATATACTGAAAGCATGGGGGGCAGGGGGGAAGCTTCATCTTAAACTCAGCTTCCCCTTTTACTTCTCCTGTGTAGTATCAAGGCTTCTCTGTCCAAATACTCCAATTTATACCATTTTATGGGTGGGTGAAAATCTGCAAAGATTAACTAGATTGCTGGGTTGCTGCTCCAGGTCTTGAGATCTTGTTTGAATACGAGGGGGGAGCGGGGGGGAATTGCAACACCTCAAAGATATGGTCAAACCCCTCCCCATCTAGTAAATTAATCTTGGTAAACTGTTTTTATTGACACTAGGATTGTTTTGGTTTAATTTAAATCTACTTAAATCAATTGCAGCTAAACTGAAATATATTATTTGGGAAACTGAGACTGCTGCATGGGTTAGCATCTGCTTATGCAATAGGTACCAACTCTGTTGCAATAGTCTCCTGTAAACACTGTCTGGTTCTAACCCTGCCTAACGTAGGTCACCAACTGGTGTGCAGGCTTGATTAAACTCTTGACTCTTCTGCTTCCACTTTCTTATCTCTAAAATGGGGACAACAGCATTTTCCAAAGCCTTTTTGAAGAGGAGTTGGCTACATTAGTCACCGTGTATGTATTCAGATAGGAAGAAAGCCTAATCTGCTATTATAGATTATTCCAACTTCTTAATTTCAGCTGATGCAACATAAAAGTTGTTGAAATACTTTTTTTTTCCAACCAAGGGAAAGTGTGTTATAAGCATGTTGGCACAGAAGCCCTCAAAATTAAGCTGTATTAGTGAAAGCTATGAAATTGTCTGATAGGTTTTATTTCTGAATGAGAGTAATTTGAGGCCAAAGAAAAGTTGGGGCACTCAGCATCTGCAGAACAGCTGCAGTTCTCATGCAGCAGTAACCTTTAGTTAATTTGTCTTCAAAACATGTCTATGTGGAACTTGGGAAAGTGAAAAGGAAACAGTTCTATAATTGCATTAATCACAAGAGCAAGGGAATGCTGGTAAAGCACTGAATATGCTTTTCATCAAAATAGTTTATTAACTAGTTCATTTAACTGGAATCCAGTCCTGAAATTAATAGGGGAAAAAATCCATATCAACTGTTAAATTCTGTAGTCATGATCTGCCAAAGAAGCCAGATGCCTCTTCAGAACTGTTGGTGTTTACATCCATTGCACATAAGTGGAAAGGAGAAATACAGTTAAGCAGCATTAGTTCATTCAAGCATAGGATCTGCAAGTATCACATATAGGTAAACTTCAGCATTCAATTCTGCAATGACAAAATAGTTCCAGTTAACTAATTTGCTGATTTATGAGTTTCACTTATTATTTAACTCTGCAGAAATCCACAAAAAGGAAGTAACCTTGTTGATCTCTTTCCATTAATATCCCTCACATTGTTTGTCCTATGAATTATGACTTATAGGAAAATTAACTGTCCATGCTATACATCATACACAAGTAAATCTTAAACAGTGCATGCTGTAAAAATATTGACGTGCCTCCAAGAGGTTAATATCCCTACAAATTAGAACTTTTTTCCAGAGGAAACAATAACACCTATTTGTACTGCAGAATGGAAGTAGAGCTCCATTTGTTCAAATGAGTTTTTTTTTTCTTACGGGCTCTTACCACCTAAGTATCAATTATGACTTGACTTCACGTTTCATTCTAAAATAGAACATATTCCAAAACTTGGGGGTTTATTGCAGAATTAATTCATTCTCTTATTACAATAGTCATCTTTTTCACATATCTGG
The DNA here is from genome assembly GCF_964199755.1 of Larus michahellis. Classification (NCBI taxonomy): domain Eukaryota; kingdom Metazoa; phylum Chordata; class Aves; order Charadriiformes; family Laridae; genus Larus; species Larus michahellis. The sequence goes on from NC_133898.1 coordinate 38,066,816, forward strand.
GCTGAGAGGTCACTAATAAAGCGTGTTGCTAGCTAGTTGTTATGGCAAAGAGAAGGTTAGCAGCAGGACAGCAAGGGCTGGTAGTGAAGGGAAGCTTAATCATTCAACTGTAATGGTTCAATTTCCCACAACCCCTCAAAATTCACCATGTAGCAGCTTATGACCGCTTGATTTCAAATCAAACAGTGGCTTTAAGTTCTTCTGTGCTTTCTCTTAGGGGCTTGATTTCATTTCTAAGAATGAAAACTGCCAATATAGCCACGAGAGAGATCATTATTACACACTTAAGGTACAGCAACAGCAACAAATATTTGTGAAGACTTGGCTACTCACAGTTTTTCTGTCAATGCAATGTGAGTAATGCTGGCTTGGCCTCAACTTGCCTTGGTAAGGAGGAAGGAGTATGTGCTTAGGTCCAACCTTGTTTGGGCTGAACATGCTTTTGTGACCTTATTCTTGAATTTACTGCGTGAAAACTGAAGCCTCAGACTTGGGGCATTCCTTTCGGTAGAGGTAGTTTGGGAAAGCAATGGGGAGTTTCCATGAGGATGGGTGAAAAAGGCAAAACACAGAACTTGTTGCAGACCGTGAAATCAATAAGCATTATCCAAATCCCAGCTGGGCAGAGCACAACAGGTTTCCACAAACACATGTACAGAGTGTGAGGACTCTTTAGAAAACGCTTATGTGTCTTTTGACTGAAAATTTCTCAAACTGCCTATTTTTAAAATACTGTTTTGTAAAACGGAGGTTGATGACGGCAAGCTGCAAGGATAAATGTAACTCTTGCTTTGCTTTTTACAAAACAAAAGATCAAAGAGCTACCCTTCTTCACTCCCCTCCTCCCCACATGTCCACCTCTCCCAAGTTGTGTAGCGTTTGTGCTGCAATCCTTGATTACTGTTGTGTTTCCATTATCAGCTGGGATATTTTCATGCAAAATTTGCTTAATCTGAACAAGATAGCTCATGTGTTATGTCTGTAGCTGTAGACGTAATAGCCATCTGTAAACCTTCAGTAGGGCTTTGTACAAGTGCAAATGATCATTACAAAATCACTAATCTTGAGTTGTACTTCTCTTAAATGGGGCCTTAAGATGAGGCTTCACAAAATCAGTAGGGCAATGTGTCCATTTTGTAGAACCACTAGTGTACTCAGTAGAGGAAATGACATATTTTATGATGCTCAAACGTTATTGAAAGACCTTTTTAAAGTCTTGCTAGAAGTCTGCCAGGAAAAAATATAAATCAAGCTGGTGCTGCAAAAGTTTTGTTGTTCTATTTATCAGTACAGTTGTTTCTTTCCAAGTAATTTGTTTTGCTCTAGCATTTATCTCTCCCCTACTCTGCATCAGTCCTTGAGGAAGAACTCCTGTGTGCTTTTGAATGGTGCCACAGAAAACGGTGAATTTGTTTACTCTTTCTCACAACTTCTGTCTGAAGAACTCTCTTAGTAAGAGGATTTTACTGTAGGACAATAATATGCTCCCCAATGCATTATAATTGTAGTAAGGATTTCAGATCCAAAATCTTACCTGTAACACCACACTGTAGAAATAGTTGTTAAACTAAACCACTGTTAGGCTGGATCTTGCTTTAGATGGGGGAGGTGGGGGGTGTGTTCATCTACACTACCATGCTGAATGTTTTGATTTGATTTGACTTTGATTTGCATAGGTTGAGAACCTGTTTTAATTTACAGCTTAATTTCATTCACACTGAGGTTTTTTGTTTTGTTCTTACACCAAGACTGGGGTTTGGTTTAAATGGATTTTGTGATCTTACATTATAGTTTCTGATTTAGTACAAAAGAAATCAGTGCTATCCCCTCTTAGCCTTTATTTTTGCAGTATAAATTGCTTTGGCTGACCCTAATAGTCTCCTCATTCTTCTAGCCTTTGTCTGCCACTTCCCATTTCTTGATGGAGTATGACCAGAATTGTAGAAATCGCGACAGTGCTTTGCAGAATGACGGCAAGACATCAGGGAAGGAATTTCAAGCATCTTGCAGTTCCTTGAAGTTCTTCCCCTTTTGTTTTTATTGATGTGCTTCTGTGGTTGAGATGCCTAAATTGTATGACTGGACTGATGAGATATAATATTCCCCCTTGCACTTTCTGCTGTAGGTTATAATAGCACTTTTATGGCAGAGAATGGGAAAGGAGAGGCAGAATGAATTGCAGTGGGTGACTAGGGCATTTTAAAAGCTGTCTTTCAAAATAACCAATTTTTGAAACATGGTTCATTAAGATATGTTATTCATGAAACTGAAGTAGTAATGATTTAGTGTACAATTGGCCACGACTGTTTGTAGGCCTCTCAAATCAGCTGAGCAATAAATGTTTGAAAAAGTGTTTATATGTTGAAGGCACGTCAAAGTCTATAATGTCACCAGTACCAAGTACATTACCCAAGTACATGGGTAATATGAATGAAAGGTCTGGTGCCATCCTTGCTAATGACTGAAATGATACCGGTAAAGGGATCTAAAAGATACAGCCAGTGTGCCAGCTGATGGCTCTGTCGTTACGTTTTATTTTAAGCTTACAGCACTGCTGGGGCTTATCACAACCCATGTGCTACCTGTATAAAACCTTATCTTCTCAAAATAAAATTGATGACAAAACCTATATTGCTTTCAAGGGCAGTAAGGTCCAATTTCAGGATACAGAATTCCTGGACCTCTGCTTTTACTTCAGGCTAATCAAAGGGAGAGATTCAGTTCATAGCATAGACTGAAGCAGGCAATTGCAGAAACTAGATACATTTTACTCTGTATTTTGCTACTCTGTTCTCTCTTTTGGGAGGATATAATTCAACTAAGTCAGATGGTTTTCCAGTGGTTCCCTTGTACAGGCAGGCATTTTCTGGGTGTTTTTTTTTTTTTAAACAACACCCTTTCCTGGAACTACTGTTTTTCTATTAATTTTCAGATACTGCAGAAGTTGGGAAGCTAAGAGGGTTAAGTGGTACATTTGTTCCTCGCCCACTTGTTTGTCCCACAGGAGATAATTCTCTTGTCATGTCAATGGTGATTATTTCCCAGGATATTTTCCATTAACTTCAAAACTCTCAGCCCTTGTTCTCCATGCCAAGGGACAAAAAAAAAAACCCAAAACAACCAAACCCAACAAAAACAAAACAAACTGAAAAAGAGTGCACTTGCATCTTGGGAAGTGTCATGTCCTCAGGCAAGCTCTCTCAGTTAGGTTTATTACTCAGCTGTAACTTTCCATGCAAAACTCAAAAATACCAATACATTTTGTGAAGCTTGTGCTCATCTTGGTGGGAATGAAGAGAAGATGGTGCTAGTTACCAGTGCTGATTGAGCAGGTAATCTTGCAGTACATTACAGCAATTCTAAGACATTGTTTCTCCAAGTAGAAGCAACCTTAAGGACTTATTGTACCTAGAGTAGAATTCATTGCTGTCATCAGTATTTACATCTATATGAACTACTAAAATGGTCAGCACATGTATATCTGGTTTTATTTGAGGGGGGAGTGGGTGGAGGCAGGGGGAGGGAGGAGAGAATAATATTCAATATATCTAATGCTGGCACTATAGAAGTGCCCAAGATATTTATCCTCACTTCTTCTGTATCCTGTTCATGCTTTGTCTAATTTTGATCATCTTTCAGAGCAGGGAGTAGCTGGCACAATTATTTACCTTCTCTGTTCCCAAGCAATAATATGGAATTAATTTGGCTGTAGACTCACAAATTGTTTCCACTGGACTGTGTCCTGAGGCCTCCAGACTCATAAATATTAGCCACAATTAAATTTTTTATGAGACTTTCAGGTTCAAGCATGTATGAAGATGGCTCTTTACATCTCTAAATTCATGATTTATTGCATGGCCTTCAGATAACAAGCTAAAACCCAGGGTGGAGGATGTATCTTCTAATTTTGCATGTAAAAACCTTTCCCCCCCTTCTTGTCTCTGGCTGACTAGAGCTATTTCTGGTTAATAAATTGAGATTGGGCTTGAAAAGCATGATTTCTTCTGACCATTATGGGTTAATTAATAGTTTGCCTTTCCAAAGGATCACTTAATCTGGTTAAATTGTAATTGAAAAACAAGAAAACAAATGAGCATTTCAAAGAATGAAATAGCAAGTTTGATCTGGGACAATTTGATCTCTGACAAATGTACCTTCTCTACCCTGTCTCTTTTAGCCAGCTAGGAAGCAAAGAGAGTAAGAGAACACAGCGGCAAGAAGAGATGAGATGCCTGTAGTACTGTCGTTATCAGCAGGTTAAACAAATTATTTTCTCTCTTCACTGGGTTGTCAGTGTCAGCAGTTATGGATTAAGAAATCTCGATGCTCGGTCCCTGTTACAAATTTATCTTTTCAATACTGTTCCCACACACACATTGCACTTGCAAAAAGGTAAAACGAAAGCCAGGAGCAAAAAACAAACCAACTGAAGTGCCCAGATTTATTTAAGTCTCCACTCTGTTCCTTTTGAGACTCAGTCCATTGAAGAACTTCCTGGTTGTTTAACATGCATAATTGGTGGTGTGTTAAAATAATGATGCCAGAGGGGGAGAAAAAAGTGCTGTCATCAATGCTTGGGAGAAGGTGGGAGAAAACTCTCTTCCACTTAGCAGAACAACAGAAAGAAGGTCTCTTCTGCAAGGTCAGGATGGAGTTTTAGGCCACTAGCCAAATAAAGGTAGAGACCTGCGACACTACTATCTTTTCAGTTTCATTTATGATGGCATTGCATCCACACGCAGGTGCTTTTGAAAAACTTCACCCACAACATTTTTGGAAAGTCCTGGAGTCTGTCTGCAGTAGTATGATAACCCATAGTGAGGATGCTCTTGTTAAATCCTCTCTGTACATACAGGTTATTCTGGGATTGGGTAGTGTGAATTTTAAAAAGAACAGCTAACCTGATATAATTTGAGGCACACATAAGAATTCATTGGCTTATTCAACAAACTGTCTCTTTTGCAGAGATATCCTAGAGCTCACTGTTGAGCAGTTCCAGTTTGCTTTGGGATATTTCTGTGTTCTTCCTCAGTTCTGAGCACCTAAATAAACCTCAGATGAAGTTTCCTCAGAACTACACTAAATAGCAAATATTTTCCAGTTTAAAAGTATGTGTGTAGGGCTAAGGTGTGGATGCTTTCTTTGCAGCAGAGTGATGCAGTTATTTAGTCAAGAGTATTTTCCCTCTCTTGAAGACCACTTCTGTGTTCTGTAGAATCTTGTACGCTGAACTGTGTTTAGTGCTCTCATCTTCAGGTGTTCTTACTAGATAGTCTGTTCTGCTCTCCTGGCTAATCAGTAAAATTATCAGTAAAAAAGCAGCTCTAATCCATGGCTTTCTTCAGAGCATGTACTTAATTACTTTCATTGAAATCTGGTTTCAAAGTCCAGTACAAGGCAATGTATCCCACTCTGTGCTTTTTCCACCTAATAAAACTAGCACGGCTGTGGTTTTTGTTTTGTTTTGTTTTTTTTAAGTGCTAGGCATATTGAAGTCTAGGAACAGGAGTTTCCACAATACTTTACAAAAAAAAAATTAATAAAGCATTGTGATAGAATGGCCTAATTAAGAAATTAAGACTAAGACACATATAAAAAGCTATCTGGGTGTGCTGTATTCTAAATTAACAGACAGAAACGATGTCTGGTTTACTGTCCTGTTGCATAACAAAACTATGCAAAGTGAAAACCAGGCATGTATTTACGTGTATTCTTTATATATCAGGCTTAGATGCAGGGACAGCTCTGTATGAAGTGGCATGTGCTGGAGGCTCTATTAGGTAAGAAAAGGTATGCTTAGATGGAAGTCCAAGTTGCTGACAGACTAAAGTTAAGTGTAATGAAGGGAAAGCAATAGAGTGTCTTGGTTCTGTAATTCATTTCTGCATTGAGAAGCACTGTTGCACGAATAGAATGAAACACTGAGAAGTTGCCTGGGTAAATGAAGAATCAACAAAGTAGGTAAACTTTTTCTGCAGAGCAAGTTCAATCTTATTTTATAATCTTTAGGATAAAATGTGGTATTTACGGTACATTTGACCTATATATGTACCTTTCTATTTTGTATGCTAAGATATTGGTGGATCATTTAAAGTCACTTTTAGCAAATTTAAATAAGTTTTATAATTGGCTTCTTAAAAAGAAACACTGATATGTCGAAGCAGTTAAAAAGAAGAGTTGAGGATTACTTAAAGCTCTCCTTTCTCTGAAGACTGGAAAACTGACAAGATAACATTCTATCTGCTGTATCAGTAGGAGTGTGAAAATACCATTTCATTCTGGATTAAATCTTGCTGTTGCTGGAAAGAAAACCATCCCCTGAAGTATGTAAACCCATATTTTGCCAGGGTTTTTTTTTTCCCAAGTGGTAATTTTCAAAAGTTTGCCCTTTGATAGGAACTGTATTTTAAGACTAAACTGTTGATTGAAAAACGCAAAATATGTTTTTACTTGCAATAACACTTAATTCAACAATTTTATAAATGCAGCGTATGACAGCAAGGGGAAAAATTGTCCCCTGTTACTTGTAGTTGATCTATGTAGGAATGTAAACACTGGGACTAACACTTGCTTTCCAGGGTTTGATTTTTATTTTTGTTCTAGTTCAGTTCATAGATAAGGGGAAAGGAATCCTGTATACCCGTATTGATCTTTCTAGCTTTTCGGGTAATGTTCATATATGCTTTTGGTTAGGTAACAAAGCTACATCTGTCAGCACCAAGCATGAGGCTTGCAAGATTTTTATTCTTTTAGAAGTCGAAGTTAAAATTATTCCCTCAATGACTATTGATGTTGGACTAGATGATCTGAAAAGTCCCTTCCAACTGAGGCAATTCTATGATTCTACGACTACTTCCTATTTTTTGCCTGAGTTTCAACCTTGGCCTTGTGGTAGGTGGCTACTGGCCATAACCCCCTTGTGCTATTAGAAACAAGCTGTTTCTGCCTCAGATTTTACAGTTGTTAAAATAGACTGTACAAGTTCTAGGGTTAGTGAGAGTCTTGGAGAACCTAGCAACTCTTGGTATAGGCCAGCTGGGAAGAGGTGCTGTGCGCAGCGGTTGGATTAACTCCTATATGCTCAGTTGATCCGGAATCAGACTTGTGTAGTCAACTGATGTCCTCTTTAACAAATGTGGAATTTATTAAATCCCACCATCCTTCTCTAATGCAGGTGCTGCTGACTCATATCCTGCACCTTGTGCCCCAACCACCTTCCAGCTCCACTCTCAGCGTAGGTCAGTAAAGGCCAGTAAAACGTTCACAGGTTAGCAAGGCACAAGGGTGTTGCCTGTTAGACTCAGACAATGTGGTTCACTCGTCTTATTTTTCTTTCTACAAAAAAGGTCGCAAACTATTCCCCGCCGAAGTGAAGTAGGAAATCCAGGACTCAGCTAAAAGACTTCTTTTTACATCTGGCGTGGTTCTTGTCCGGACAAACATGAAATTCATATTGCAAGCACAGATAATGCTGAGAGGGAAATGAGAGGTCAGCTATCCTAAGTCCTGCTGGTTAGCGTAGTCCTGCGGAGACTGTCAAGTGGCTAAGGCAGCCTGAAAGGCTTGTTCGCTTGGCCCTGTGCACTGGCCCTGGTCATATGCCAGCACGTTTCAGTCAGCTGGGAACTCGGAGTCCAAGTGAGCAATCAGGATAAGTCTGTCATTACATTAGGAATAGGGGTTAAAAAAAAAAAAAGGGATAGCAGGAACCGTGAGTTTATGCTTTTCTAGTGACTTTGGGCTACTCTGGAAGGGTGGGTAGTTACTACCATCTTCCCCTGAGAACTCTGCCTTGAGCAGATTACATGCTAAATGTGCCAGGTGCCAAGTGGCTGGCAGAAATATGCGTGTCCAAATAAGATGCCGCTATTTTATATTCTAGGCTGTGTTTTTTTGGTATTCTAATCCTGAAAGGATTTTTTTTTTCTCTCCAAGAAGCGATGAGCTTTGATTTCTCTGTGCGCAAATATGTGTATAGCAGCCCTCCTAAAGATGACATTGGGAGTAGCTGCTCTTTCTGCTGCCTTGATGAAATCATTTAACCTTATATGTATTCATTCATCTTCCTGCAGCTCTGCCACGTTGTGTCTTTGGCTACCAAAGTGAGCATCGTGGCACAGCAAGGTTTTCTTAGCAGTAGTGCAGCTGTCTTCAGAAGTGAAGGCTGGGAAGAGAGGCGAAATATTTTAGTCTCAAGAATATATAGGTTAATATGAAGGTTTTGGAGAACTCAAATAGAAAACTTCAATAAATCATTACATGTATATACCTCATATATCTAGACATGAAAAGTAATTGGGGAAAAAAGGTTTCTTACTCGTTGGTAAAACCATTAGTTGCATAGTTGGCTTTTCTTTCCCTTTCCTTACCCAAACCCCAAGCTGCCAAGATACTCTAGTGAGGAAAATATTTTCTCTGATGGGCAGTATCCTCCATTCAGTCAGGACACATTGAGGAGGGTGGGGGGAAGGCAGTTGGCTTTAAAGCTCTTGGTTTTTCTTTTTTTTTTTCCCCTCTTTCTTCAACTACTATAAATCAAAACAATAGATTATGGCATTTATTATATTAAAAATATATATATATTTTGCTTAACAACTAGATACGCAAACTTACTCTATGACAGCTATCAGCCAGGATTAATATATTCCTAGTCTGACTGTGAATCTACTATTTTTGATCTAGCTATAAAGGACTTACAAATTCATACTGTGCCTGTGAGATAGCTGCTTCTGCTTTTAATACGCAAGCAGTTGTCAAAGTGCAATATGCCAACATGGCAGGAAACTTATGGCCATGGCCACTGTGTTGCCTGTCTGCATGATGAGTCTTGAGGAAGTTGTTCTGTCAATCTAGGTGTGACCACCCACAGATTTTTTTTTCCTTCAAAAGGCATAGTGACTGAGAGGGTTTCATTTCTTTTTATTTACATGTAGTCCTGAGACAATATTATCTAGGTCAGCAGAACTTTGTAATGTATACCTGACCTGGGAGTCTTTAACATGTGACTCAATTTGTTATTATTGGAAAGATAAACATTAACAATTAAATATGTTTTGATTGCATTTAAAAATCTGATTATTATTTACAGCTGACTGCTACTGTAACGTTATAGCTGGAGCCAGAAAGCCTAGGTAACTGCAAAAACTATGGGGGACAAGTAGAAGGATGTGCAATTTTCATGGCATGGATTTTCTTTTTTTCTTATTTTTAAAGCAATTTAGGAGTTACTTTAAGCCTTTTCTTGTTTTGAAAAACGATGCAAAATGTCCATACAGCTTCTTATTTGCTTCACCTATTTGCTTTGCTCTGCTGCTGCTGGATTTGGTTATAGTTGAAATCTGCAGCAGTCTAGAGTTTCACCTGATACTATAAATGTAAACCTTATTACTCTGGAAAATTTTATTATGATTGGCTAAATTGTCAGTAACGTATGTACCTATGATTAGATAACTACTGCGCAGTTTCATGATTTCTTCAAATTGTATAAAAATTTTGGATGTCAATGTGAAAAGAGATTGCTGTTGAAGCTTTATTCCTTGTAATTCTCAGTGTTTTTCTGTGCACTAAACCTTTAAATCTTTGATAAAAAGACTTGCAAAAGAAGCAAAATTACTCCATATTCCTTCAGAGTCAGAAAAGGGGACAAAGCCTAGGAGTCTTGAAAAGGTGCATCAGTTATTGCTTTAATGGACTCTACTTTTGGATGCAGCAGCCAGCTGTGATTGTCCTTTATGTACATGGTAATACTCTTGAGAATAGAATGAAAGCCACTGGTTTCAGGCTTAATAGTTCAATTACATCTCCTTTCTTATGGAGAAACACTTAGGAAAAGAGAATTGTTCATGCCACTGGGAGAAGCTTAAAACTACCGTTAGACTTGTGTGTCAGATCTCCAGGGAATGCTTTGAATAACTTTAGGAGGCTTCAGCTCCTTCAAAAGAAACCTGGCACTGAGCAATATCTGGCTGCTGTTGTATGTAATAGGGTGCCTGTAGGGCACGATCTGTTGTTCTAACTTATATAGCCTGTTTATTGTCCTGTGTCTTTAGTCTGGCCTATCTGTCTCTCTGGCCATAAGGAGAGGGCCATAAGGGTCCAAAAGGACCCCAGAAGTCCTTTTTCTTTCCTACTGCTCGTTGTTATCAGACCTAGCTAGTCCTTGTTAAAGTGACTAGGATTTCATGCCAAATATGAAATTATTCCTACTTGATATGCAAAACCTGTATCACAGCTTTCTTGCAGTCCTTTAGCTCTTAGAATAGAATCACTAACCGCTGCGTGGATCCATGCACCAGTACGTGCTGGGGCGCACCCAGCTGGAAAGCAGCTTTGCAGAAAATGACCGGGTGTCCTGGTGGACATCAAATGGGACATGAGCCAACAACCTGCCCTTGCAGCAAAGGTGGCTAAAAGGTATCCTGGGCTGCGTTAGGCAAGGCATGGCCAGCAGGTTGAGGGAGGTGATCCTTCTCCTCTACTCTGTACTGGTCAGACCACGCCTGGAGTACTGTGTCCAGTTCTGGGGTCCCCAATACAAGAGAGACATGGGACATGCTGGAGAGAGTCCGGCAAAGAGTTACTAAGGTGATCAAGGGACCGGAGGGGAGGGTGCTGTGGTCGTCCTATGAGGAAAGGCTGAGAGAACTGGGACTGTCCAGGCTGAAGAAAAGGCTCGGGGGACCTCATCAAAGTATATAAATACCTGAAGGCAGGATGTAAAAGAGTACTTTCTTCTTTTCCTAGAGAGGAAGCAAAGCCTCATGCACTTGTTCATGCTTACGGAGACAGATGGTGAGAGTTTTGTCCCATTTTTCCGTCTGCTGAAGGCCAAGCAGCCAAAGTAAAATGGCATATTTCACATACCTAGTTATGATAAATCTCCTTTGGAGGCACTCTCCAATGTGCTTATTCTCTTAGCTTTATACCCTCGTGTTACTTCTACAGGGACTAAATGTCTTTCACCTTGCAGTGGTATTGATCAAATTTCAAACTTAACCATCCCTCCTGCTAATACAAAGACCAGGACAGCTAAGATGGGTCTGCTAACTATCACAAGCTTTTAAGCCAGATTGCCCTAGCAAACCTGTAGAGGCCAGTAGAAAAACCCAATTTGAATAAATGCGGTAGTATGTAGGTTGGGAAAACCTTGCTGCTGTTATGGGCTTGCCCCTAGCAGAAAATTGGAAAGTAGAATAAATAGAAGTAGGAACACATCAGTAATACCTATGTGGGTCAAGGCTTCTCCTCGCTATTTTCAAATCTGTTTTGAGAACTTTTCAGCCCTACTGTTACTCAAATAGGAGGGATGCAAGTGGAATGTGTCCAGAGCATCTGAGAGAAACTCCTTGTCTTTGCCCAAGGTAGAGATTTAACAACCACTGCTTGTGATATCTGGTAAATCTTGAGTGACCCTGGTCATCAGATGGTTAATAAAAATGCCACAAAGCCCAGCAAACACAAGACTGTATTGGAACAGTGCTGGGGGCTGGCTGTGGGGAAGTACCTGCAAATGGAGCAAATTGTCCACTTGATTATGTTCAAATGGCATCCCGGTTTCTACTTGTGTTAATGTCATCAGAAGATGTATTAGTTTTATGTGTGCCTTAAATGTCCCTCTGCAAGTCTATTTCCAGCAATAGCCGCAGGGACTCTAGATCTTCTTTTACTTTTTCCTTTGCCAAAGTGCAGAATTGGAACGGTGGAGAGCGAGGGAGAAGAGTGTAGGTCTTTTCCTGTGAGAGTAAATAAAAGTCCCGCCTTTATCAGTACAAATTGTCATGAGGTGGGGTCTAAGGTGATGTGTAAATTCCGAGTTAGTTAACTATTTTCAGCTTTTGAATTTGGGCATACTTGAAAAGGTATTTTTCTAAATGACATCTTTCCAGATATTAAGAACACTTGCACCATGTAACCTCTTCTGCCTCTTCCTCCTTGCCCTCTGTCTTTTCCCCATCCAAAGGCTTTTAAGAGCAAACTTTCTGTAGTTTAAGAAATTCAGCACAGGCAGCCTGGTGCATTCTGTATCCTAGCATATGAAAATAAAGGAATAGATTTACCAAGCAAAAAAAACCCCGTATTTGCTGTTCAGTTGTACAGTGTCCACTCACATTTTTTGTTGAAGCCAGAATATTTAATTATTTCAGTATGGGCAAAAGTTATGCTGCTTGGAAAGCGGTTACGTGTTTCCCACTGCACCAAAGCTATCTTAAGTATGTTTTGTCACCATCTTGTTCCTGCAGCTGGGCTCCATATACTGCCTTCAGGCTTATTGCAGGTATAAAAGTAGCTTAAAAGAGTAGACTGTAGATTATAGGTAACTGTGTGCTAATAGCAGATAGTTGTGTGAAAATAGGGACACGAAGAGGGTGGCAGCTTTGGCTGGAGAGTATCTGTGATTCTCTATTTAAACTGTTCATATAACTCAGAGCTGGCCATCTCTCCCCCAAAATGTTAACTGCCTGGGTGTGAAGGGCAGCTGTGTGCTACTTGGTCCAGCAGCTTCTTCCCCTTGGATCTGGGCCCCCTTCACACCTCCAAACCTCAAACACTGTCGTGTTGGATCTTAATGTAGCTGTACATACTGGGAAACTGAGCTCATTAGCTCAGGCTGAAGGTGGGGTAATGCAATGAGATAATGTCCTAGTGACAATGGAAACAGATACTTCAGTGTGTCTCTTATGAGATCAGTTGTTCTGTGAGGAAATAACAACAAAAAAAATAACAAATCCAAGTGTGGTTATAGCATGGAAAATGACTGGAGAACTGGTGTTTGATAGAACATTTAGTGCAGTGTTGCTGGGCAGTGGAAGAAGTCAATGCATCTTTTCAGAGATAATAGATCACAGATTGTGTCTATCAGATACTTTGGATGTCCTCTGGGACTTTTGGGACGTTCATCTGTAGACCAATAGCAGAAATGAATGAAGGTCCTTTATTGATCTCTATTCAGATGAACTCTTGTGATCCGTTGCCCCAAATATTTTTTTTTTTTTTTTTGGAAGGGGGTGGCATTGTGTGTGTACTTGCCTGCTCTCAACCTGCCCGTTTTAGGGCTACTTCTCATTTGAACGCTACTTTCTTATGACAAATACTGCCTTGGTGAGAACTCTCCTTTTCTATCCAGAGCCTGTAGGCTATGGAAAGACACTGCATGCAGTTTTGCACCCACACAGAGTTTACCAAGAGAAAAATCTAGTTTGGTACCTTCATTCACTTTCAATGCTTCTCCTTTTATCTTCTCTAATAGCTTGTGTGTTGAAAGTGCATTTTTAATTAAATTGTTTGCATCTTGTATATGCACAATACATTCACTTTGAGGGCATTTTTATTACAGTAGGAGGGTGGTGATATGTAATAAGTCAAGAATAATTAAAACCTGTGTTAACTTGTGTATGTTTTCAGTAGCAATTGAACTTTGTGTTGAGTCTCTTCTGGGTCCAAGATCAGATCTTAATCAAGTAGGAAGGAAGGGGTGACGAGGGAAGGAAGAGTTGATTGTATGTACCTCTAAGTTCTTACTGGTTTAAGATAAATCTCACCTGTCATGTTTATTAAAGAAAAAAAGTATATTGCTTCCAATTTTACATATTTAGCTCAAGGTAGCTTTTATGCTCAATGCTTATTGAGGGAGAAACACAGGAAGTGGGATAATGTTATGAATCAACTTTTGGAGATACTTTCACCTTTCCTGTATAGGGATGTAGCCTCAAGAGTTTTGTTCAGACAACCTTGGTTTACACGGAAGGGGAAAAAAGCAGAGTAACCTGAGAAGGTTTTAGCTGCAGCATGAAGTGACAGAGCAAAGATTTAAATAACAAAGGATTTCTAGGAGAGAATATGATAAATCATTTTTCTCTTTTACTTCAGGGAGGTAGAAATACATGTCAGAATTGGCAAGATGTGTGGTTTTGATCTGAAACTTTGACTTTCTCCACTAAATAGTCATTAGGGTTTTTATCAATGTATTTTCTACAGTCTAGTTTTGGAAAGGCAGGGGAGGCTGGGTTTTCCAAGTCCCTTTCTGCAAGAGGCGAAGATGGCTAATAATTTTTGAGCACCTGAAGACCTGACTTGCTGAATCTGGAAATGCCAATAAGTACACTTGCTTCCCTAAAACATTGTATGTTTTGCATTCATCAAGGCATACCAGATTCAAAGACGGGATAAGAAAGTGGCCTGATTCAAGGACAATGATCCGAGTCCTGTTGCATGAAATACTTTGGAAAAGTGTTAATTTGTCTGTCTTTGAAAAGTACAGTTTTACGTTGGCTTGTAGATGGTTTGACTTTGCCAGGGACAGCAGGTGGATTAATATTAATCACACTAGCTTTGCCAAGGATTCTATGACATCCTGCTCATACCCAAGTCAAGCTGAGGCACGTAACAGTGTTTTGAAATGGATAATAGTTCTGAAGATGTCCCTAATATTAAACCAAATTCGAGAACTGCCATTGGAGGTTAAACGCTAGTTCAGTCTGGAGGAGTGTGTTTGGTCTCTGGAAGAGATCCATTTTTATTAAACTGGTAAATCAAGTAAAAGTTTATCTAATTAAACCCCGCTATTTAAATGTCAGAGCACCTGCACTACTACTACTTACGTGAATCAAGTTTTTAATATTTCATAAAATTATTTTTAGCAAATATACTAGGCTAGTCTTCACAAAAAAACTGTGGAGTGACTATTCTGAAAGTATGAACAAAGGGGGAAAACCTGAGAGGGACAGACACACTTCTTTTTCAGGCTGCCAGGATTTTCCAAGAATGAGTGTAAACTGTTTTCTTACAGGTTGTGTCGAATGCTGCTGGACAGGGTGTTGCCATCACTGGGAACAATACTTTCAACAACTGGAACTGGCCTAATGCTGTGATCTTTGCTGCTACTGTGATCACCACAATCGGTAAGTATTTATTATGTCAAGTTTTGTAACTGCAGTTTTCTGTATGCTCTAGTGTGCTTATACTCTTCCACTTATGTGTCAAGCTAAGCCACTGAATGAAGTCCCCATGGCTGGAGTTGTCTAGAGTATGTGTTCACCTGCAGGTTCATAGAGGGGAAAAAAAAGTGTTTTGGCACTCTCTTCATGGGTATACAGAAGAGAAATTAGTGCTTTTCCAATAAATAACAGATTCGAGGTGCTGCTGGGGCTGACTAGTGTCATTCCGGTTCCATTAATTTACGTATTTGAATCTTCAAATCATAAAATCCCAAAAGTGTTACAAAGCATTCCATTAAATTAATACTTAAAGCATGTGTATATGAGGTTGTTGTATAGCTGTCCTGTAACTCATGTGCATTCCCTTAAACTACTGAATTATCAATGTTCTTGGCGTGCAGAACAATCTAGATTTTTTTTTTATTTGTCTCTTAAAGAAGGCAAAGTAGAACAAGTGTTGTCTTCTAAACCTCACTACTGATTTGTACTTGTAAAACCCTCTGGATTGAAAGGCTTCTTCCTACTTTGATATACAGATTTTCAGAGCTCTACATATCTGCCTTCTGCTTTTACAGAAAAATCTTTGCTACATGGCATTGCTACACCTACACTGCAAAAATAAGAATGCAAAACAACCAGAGAAGGCTGGAGGGAGACTGAAATGGAAGTCTTACTGTTAAACCATATGCAGTACTGTGGTGTTCTTTATCACTTGAAACTCACAATGCCCAACTTATAATACAACTTGTGACAAAAAGTTGAAGTCAGGAACACACCTAAGTAAGAACACCCTGGCAGAAGTTCAGAATATAGGTTGCTTATTTTAGAGCCCGAGTTTGCAATGCCATGTTAGTTTCTGTGACCAGCGAAAAACCTAAATGCAGTTGAAATACCTTGCTATGTCACAGCTTACTTGGCACTTAACTCACAAACTCTTACACTGGAAAGGCACCAGGCCAGATGTTAAATGTGTATAGGGAATCTTTCACGTGGAATCTAGCTTCAGGATGAATTTTGAGCTTTTATTCTGTAAAATTGATTCAATAAAGTTTTTAACAGGGTTGCTTAAGGTTGGGGAATCGTATTAGAAGTTTTGAGATGCGCTTTATTTCATATTTATCTCACCTTGTCAAGAAAAAGATGCACAAAATCTAGGAAACACTTCAAATGCAGTAATCCTCTCAGCGTGCATTAATTGAATACACGTTTGTTAGAGTAGAATTGGAAGGCATCCAGATTCAGAAGAGCAGCAGCTGGAGTAGAGTAAAGTTGTTACAGATGGTGAAGTAAGGAGCACCTGATACAGCAGAAGCCCACGCAATGTTGTTTTGTGCATAGGCAGAATTGCCTTGAATTCTCCGGGACAAGAACAGACCATGCACATACTTATCTCTTCTAGGTTACGGAAATGTTTCTCCAAAGACACCCTCTGGGCGTCTCTTCTGCATATTTTATGGGCTCTTTGGAGTTCCTCTCTGCTTGACGTGGATCAGCGCTCTGGGGAAGTTCTTTGGAGGACGTGCCAAGAGGCTGGGCCAGTTTCTGACGAAAAGAGGAGTAAGCCTGGTAAGGCCCTCGCTTGTTTACCCTTGTGCTCTGTATTTTTGATGCATGAATTAAACTTGCACTTCTTAACTTACCTGCTAATCTTGGTAGTAAATGAACACTTGTACAAATATGAATTTTCCCAAATGGTGTTGCATAGAAATAACTGAAAGGGAAATTGGGGTCTGATATGTGAGTTCTGCAAGAAGTTTTAGCAAAATGAGATCTTCTAGAAACCTTTGATACTAAATATAGATTTTGCAGCTTCTATGGAGATGTGTATCTCCTTACATTAGAAACCTGTAGGACAAATGTAGGTGAGGCTCCATTTCACAGACATTCTGTGTGAGCTCCTCTGGCACGGAAATAAGCTGTCCTGCTTGGTGCTCATTTGCTTCTCTGCTAGCGTGAGTACTTCCTGATGTGCAGTGGATCAACTGGAAAATAATGTTTTGTTCTGAGTTACTGCCTTGTGGGTTTTTTGTTTGTTTCTTTTTGTTGGTTTTTTTTTTCGTAGTGGTTTGGTGTGGGGTTTATTTTGGTAGGTTTTGGTTTGGTTTGTTGGTTGCTGTTCCGCCCGCCCACCCCCTACCCCCCCCCCACAAAGTGAGTTCTATCTCAGTTCTAACTCTGCACAGAGATGGGAGGCCATGCAGGGCCATAGTGCCGGGAGGACAGCAGGGACTGGTTTAGGGTCCTGGTTTCAGAAACGGAGCTCTTGCTCTGTTCTTACTTTCTTGGTTCAGCACCTGAGAAGGAAGTACAGAAAATGATGGTGGATGTGTGTGTGCAGCTTTGTGCAGAGGTTGCATGAGTGGCCAGGGGTAGGAGGCATAGATACGAGAGAAGCATCTGAAACACTTGTGATCCTCTATACTCAAATGAATAAAATGAAAATCACAGGTACTGACTGCTTTTTAGACTAGAATGCTATGTCTGTATCCCATGCTTATTTATAAAATATCAGGAAGTCCTTAAACTTTTCAAGAGTGTGAAAGAAAACTATGAGGAAATAGTCCTGTTTGAGCAAGTAGTTGAAAGAATAGTGAGTTCGGCATAAAGGGAAAAAAAAATAGTTGTGTGTTTACTTCAGTCAGTGACTTCTAGTAATGGCTGATAAACTGTTAGCACAAAACTCTGAAATGTCTGATACTGTCAAGTGATGCACGAATGGTAAAAGAAAATTTGGAGGTCTTTCCCTGACTTGTTTTCTTCTTTCTTTACAGAGGAAAGCACAAATTACATGCACAGCTATTTTCATTGTTTGGGGTGTCTTGGTCCACTTGGTTATTCCTCCCTTTGTCTTTATGGTGACTGAAGGATGGGATTACATTGAAGGCCTCTATTTCTCATTCATCACTATCACCACCATAGGATTTGGAGATTTTGTTGCTGGTCAGTAATTGTATTTTATGTATTATTTCACTACATCCATAGTATGGCAATTCTGTTTCCAAACTCTAATTCGAAAAGGTGCTTTCTAAGCTTTTACAAAACATTTTGCTGAATAGAAGATTCAGTTAAAGCTGGGTACTGATCCAATAGACTAGATCTGGCTCTTCAATCTTGGTTTAGATAGCTAAGGCCTTTATTGAGTTAAGTCTAGAGCCTGGAGTTCGTAACTCTTTCAGGTCCCCCAGGTCCCTATTTCAGGCAATGAGCTATACTGTCCACACTGATAGTTAAACACACCTCTTGATGGGATACAGTGTACTAAGCAGGGCGCCCAAGTACTGCACAATACTCTCTGTGCAGCTCTCTAGAACTAGTCAACAGGAGATGCTGAACATACTGGTGTCAGCTTCCTAAATCTTGTCTTTCTCTAAAATCCACTGCCTTGTTCAGGGCTTTGGAAATGGTCCTTGTAAGTGGAATTCTGAATCATTTTCTCAAAGAAGAAATATATCCATATATGTAAAATATATCCCTATGGTGTATATCATATAAGAAATATATCCATATGGTATATTCATACCTCAATGTCAGGGAGAAGGCTTATAATTTTCAAACAGGATAAACGTTCACTTTTGTAGCTTACAAGGAGAGGACAAATATGCTGCCATTTTGTGTTGTAGTCTAGTGGTCAGAATACATGCAGCCAAGAAGTGGAAAGCCTGGGAATCAGCTTTTTCTTCCAGAAGGGTTTCAGATTCCCACTTAGCACCTCTGAGCAGCGTTCAACCAACTAGGCTCTGTTAGTGTGAAAGGGAGTACTTCTCAGGCTTGTTAACTTCAAAGGTTTATCAACTGTGAGTCCTCTTTCAGTAATGTGCTTGTTTTCAATTCTTTGTAGGTGTAAATCCAGATGCAAACTATCATGCCCTTTACAGATATTTTGTGGAGCTATGGATCTATCTGGGACTAGCTTGGCTTTCACTCTTTGTTAACTGGAAGGTCAGTATGTTTGTCGAAGTCCACAAAGCAATCAAGAAACGGAGGAAAAAAAGAAAAGAGTCGTTTGACAACCATCCTCGGTCTAAAAAACCCCTTCAAATGGGTACCTCAAAGGATGTCAACATTTTCAGCTTCCTTTCAAAGAAGGAAGAGACCTACAATGATCTTATTAAGCAAATTGGGAAGAAGGCCCTGAAGACAAACAACGACAAAATGATTAAAGTAGAAAACGCCAAACAAAATATGCAGAATGCCAGTATGGATGCCCAGGTGACTTACACAAAGACAGAGTCATTTGAGTATGAAGAGGCTTCTCTGGACGTTCAAAATGGTCATGTACTGAGACCCCTGCATGATAAACGTATTGGAGACAGCCCTCTAGAAGGAACCATGTTCGTAAACCAGCTAGACAGGATTAGTGAAGAAGAAGGCGAAGTGTGGGATTCCAGAGACTATCGACCCTTAATATTTGAGAATGCCAATATAACATTTGTAAATGAAGAAGAAGATGAAGAAGAAGATATCTCAGATGATGAGGAAACGTCAAAATCCTCCATGGATGATAATCTTGCAGAGGAATCTGAAACTGCAAAAAAACTGGTAAAATTCCCATCCTCTGATGAATCTACCTTTACCAACAACGAGCTAGAACTTTCTGTGCCTTATGAACAACTGATGAATGAATATAATACAGTAAGCAATGTGAAGGCTGCAACGTGAAACGTGTTTGACAATGGTTTTCTGAAAGTGGTCAGTGCATATTGAACAAACTAACAGAGCAAGGAGAAAAGCATGTTTTTGCAGTTTCTCCTGTCTCTTTGAAAACAAAAGCAAGTCCCAAACTAATAAACTCCAGTGTCTTTTTCCCATCCTAAGTTGGTTTCTGAGCCCATCAGCTTTGCTTCTCCGAAAAACTTGTGAAATAACAGTTGAATTTGGAGTCCTGCTCCTCCTTGGGATTTTATGGTTCTTGAACAAAGTAGAAAAGAAAAGACTAGTTAATACACTGGACCTGCTCTACGTTTATGCATTTCATTGAGGAATTAGTTTGGGAGTGTAACTATACTGTTGCAAAGAGACTGTTTTGGGCATCAAATGTGTTTGGTTACTCCATTAACCTTTCACCTCTGAAAACCTGGATTTGAATCCTGCTTTGATCACAAATGAAAGCAAGGGGTTTGCTTTTTTTTTTATTGCCCATTGCTAAGTTGTTACCACAAAAAAAAAATATGGTGCAACCGCTAGTTGTACTTAATTAGAAACTTTAGATGGAATACCAGGACACACAGGTCAGAGCTGAGGTGTGCTGGCAGACCAAGGAGGAGGCTTCTGAAACATCTGTCTAGAATATGTCAGTGCTTGTCAAATTGTAGCGAATTGTAATTTCATAAATAAAATATTAAAATTAAAAATTCCGAAGGAATGGATTGAGAAGGAGCCCTCTAACAAGGAAGAATCATCTGGGATGACGCTCACCGATTGGGCTGCTAAACAGCACATCAGCCCCAGAACTGTTAAAAGAGTTAAGTGACTGGAAGACCTGTTGATCAAAGCATGTTTGAGCACAAGCAGGATGCAATGAACTTTTTTAATGTTGAAAGTGTCCTTCCACTGTCCAGTTCCTAGCGGAAATACTTGAATGAACCTTATACAGTATCTAATGTACAGGTGAAGTTTTATTGACACTGTTCTTCTGAGGGGGGGGGGGAAATCACCCTGGGAGGCACAGATATTCTCCAAATGCCCTAATGCCTGTCAGAAGGGACCCGTAGCACTGCTGCTGATCTGCGCAGTGTGTTAGTCAGTATTGTTTGATGTTCCTCCCTGCCTTGGTACTTCAGAATAGACTTGAATGAGAGATGACTTTTTTTCAAACAGTTGATTACACTTTGCTTATTTGTTTTGTTTTAAAGTTTGACCTATGTATATATACAATGGTTATTCTACCCCATTTTCAAGAAGGCTGGGCTGGGCAATGTCAAATCTTGGGCAAACTGAGATGAGATCAGGTGACTTAAGGCCATAAGGCACTTTCAAAAAGGAACTTTGTCTCTAAGCTCATGAAAGTATTAACTTTTGGCTTGGAGATGAGCTTCTCGTTGAGAAGGAAGTATGTCTCTTCATAACATTTATGCCCGAATTGTTTTGGCTACAAAGAAAACTATACCGTGGTTTTATTTTTCTTTCTTTTTCGATATCTATGGGTTAACCCTGACAACTCTTTCAAATGAGGCTCTTGATTATGTGTTGGCAAAAGGTACTGACTACAGTTGTATCCAACATACTTGGAACAGAAAATAGCCAAGACCTTTGAACCTTAACATATCAAGTTCTGTTGTTCTGGTTAGTTTTACAGTATTTAAGTCATTCTAGTATGTCTGAAAGTTTCCAAAGTTCAGTGAACAGTTAAAAATTGTCTCATGCTTGTTTTCGATGTAATGCTGGCAGACTCACTAGCTCTGTAAGAAGAGCTTATGGAATCTTGCAACGCTAATCTTGAATTACTAGCTATTTCTAATAACTGCAAATATTGGCTGTAGCTTCAGTTGCTGGCCTCTTCCGCAGAAGGACGAGGACATATGGGAAACTGGCACTCTGGTTGGAGAGCCTGTTGATGGGAAGTTTTGAAGTCACCTACTGTAAAACAAGGGACTGTCTTTACTAGTCTTTTTTTCAGAATTTTCGACATATATGACACTTTTTCAATTGGACTTGGTAGTTAATCCATGTTTTATGATTATATCGCGGAAGAGAGATTCTAATTTGAAATAAAATTTTATTCTATTACTGCTATTTGGAGCAGGGGTGGCTGGGTGAGTTTGGCTTATATCTGACAGGAAACGAGGGAGAGGTCCTATCACGAAGATTCTGATTTACTTCTAACAGATACCCCCATTGTTTAAAAATGACTCCAAGCCCTTCAAGCATTTCTATATATCTGAAGCATTGTGGTTGACAACTATATCTTGTAACTGTAAGAAATGGTAGGTAAGACTACATGCACGATACACAGGATGCTTGTGTAGCAAGTGTAGCCTTCTCCTTTTTTTTTTTTAAATTAAAAAAGTGCACATTAACTTAAAGAAAAATGAGAAAGCACTCCATATAGCTTTTGTTGTCCTCCAACTTGTCTTCCATTATAGATGCAAAGATCAAGGTTTTAGTGACAGTTAGAAAGCTACAGGACAGTGAGGAGAGAAAAGGCTTGCTGAAAGTGCATGAAATGGAAAAGTGTAGTCCAATCATCATTTAAAAACAAGAAAAAATATCTCTCTAATACAGAAATAATACAACCCAGACGCTTGGCTGGGCTGCTTTGATTGGGAAGAGGATGTTGCACACTGGAACCCAGACTCTCCGTTCTCCGTAGCAAAGTGCACTTGTACGCCAGAGCTGAGAATGGATGGGATCTGTTTCATATTATCAAGTTAGATGTGGCTTTCTGGCCTTTCCCAGTGTAGTCAGCATAGACTATAAGTCTGCCTAATAAGTATCATGGGATTTCAAGTAATAGTTTAAATTTATTAAAACAAAGTACAATATTCCTGCTTTTTGGGGAAACATGATCGCACCTCACAAAACTGTTCTCAAGACATCCCACCATGTGCCTTAATGTAATCCTAACACTGGGAAAAAATTCCTCTTTACGCAGGGGCCAACACAATTGGTCTCGTTAAGCCCTACTTGTTTTCAGTGTTTTGGAGAGGTTTCATACTGTCTCTCTCCAAAAAGTTGAACCATTTCCCAGGGTTTTTAAAAATATGGTGCCATCTCAGAACTGCCGAAGTGCTGAGCAAGACAGCTTTTTGCCTGCCTGTCTTCCACATCTTGAGTAAAGCAGCTGCCTGGGGGACCTACAGTCTTTCTGCCTTCAAATTTACATGTAGTGAATAAGAGGGGTGTCCAGGCTGGAGCTGTTCAGCCCTAGAAGTGCCTCTGAGTGAATTCCCCAGTGCTACTTGGTAAGGTCTTGTAGTTATTTCAGTTATCTGGTCAATCTGGAAACATTTTCTTTGGATGCCACATAAGATTTCATTTGGCTAATCAATTATGTTAACAGCTCTCTTAATGCTAAAGAATTGGTTTTATAGGTGAGACAGATCTCTTCCTGGAAAGAGAGGAAAGGAGATTTTTTTTTTTTTTTAAGTGCGGGGGAGTGGCTTTTAAGCACATCTAAGGAAGGGATGGAATAGGAGTGGAAACTTCTTTCTAGCTATTGCCTACAAGTAGATTGTATTTCCAGTCACATCATGTGAAGTATGGGTCCACTTTCACAATATAAACTTACTCATTTTGCGAAGATGAGCCAGTACTTTTTAAAAAAAAAAAGAAAAATAAAAAAAAATTAAAGAAATCCTGAAATGTGACAACGAAAGTCTGTTCCTACAAAAGCCCTTTTAAGTGCTATAGACTATGTGACCCCATCCTTCATGACAGCATTGTGGCACTGCTTGTTTTGTCTTGTGCTATTGAAGCCTATTTTTACCAGAAGGGCATCATTTCAGATACGTATCTCATAGTGGGCAGTCTAACACATCTGATACACTGGTACGAAATCACTAAGGAAATACAAAAAGCGGTGTGTTTAAATTTTTCTGAATGAATGATTTGTGAATCTGTTGCTGGCAATGGATGTCACAAAACATGCAGACTGATAACAGATCCATGGTAACACAGTTGTATATGTTGAGATTATTCTTTTTTTTCCTCCAGTTGATCTGGGAGAGTACGTGTAGAGACAGACAAGCATCACTGATGAGGAGAGCAAAAAGCAATATACAAGTCTGCTGACCTAAACAAAAAAACTCAAGAACTCTGTTGTAGACTTGTAAGTTTTGTGCCTCGTGGGATTCATTTCGTTTGTGATGGATTTACCTTTTTAAAAATTATCTGGTCTTTCATATGGCTTTTGAAGTTTGTACAGTTCTGACTCTTATCACTCCATAATATGCCTGTCTGTCTGTTCTCTGTTGCTGATTGTCACTGGAATCACACTGTATGTAAATATTTGCTAAGTCTTTGTAAAATGTAATTTATTTTAATATTTTGCAATAAAAATTTTACAATTTATCCTCTCTGTCATGATGACAATGGCAATCAAGAAATTGAGATTTCTTTTTACAGCTCCCTACACTTGTAATGCACCTCACAGATGAGACTGGTCCTGGCCCAAAGAGCTGGAAGGTAAGGAGCTGATAAAGCAAGTTGTTTTATGTAAGCAGGTGCCTGTACTTGTATGGGGTGTTGATGGCTTCAGTTCAAGGGCATC
Source organism: Larus michahellis (assembly GCF_964199755.1). Classification (NCBI taxonomy): domain Eukaryota; kingdom Metazoa; phylum Chordata; class Aves; order Charadriiformes; family Laridae; genus Larus; species Larus michahellis. Next base: position 38,090,957 of record NC_133898.1, read on the forward strand.
TAGTCTTCAGTTAGGTACAGCACAGCAAAGTATTATTCAACGAGGATTTTGGACAGCTGTGGCAAGATAAACAAAAGTTTATTCTAGGGGCCTTTGTTTGTTTGTTTGTTTGTTTTTTCATGGGGCTGCTTTTAAAGAAGATGCACTGAGACAGGAATCGTTAGAATTGATCAATAAAATAAAATGGGTCTTAGACTGCTATCTGAATCTTATGCCAGAGCTATTAAAATATCTGAGTAACTGTTTATGAATTTTCACAAGATTTCTAGCAGCAGTGTTCGCCATTTTGCAGCCTAGAAGTATTTGCAGTCCTTCAACTCCAACAGTTTCCTTAAAGCAACTTGGAAAACAGATATCTACCTACCTTAACGGGTAGCAAAATGCAACTTGGTGATACCCATGACAGAGATGGAGCCACCTGCAGAAACTGGGACAACCTCAGCCTGAGGGTGAAGAGAGTGGAATTGCTGAGGTGTGAGCTAGGAAAGTGGGGAGATGCAAAAGCACGGGAGGGAAGGGGGGATGCTGTCATGACTTGAGTAAGGGTAGCGGGTCTACGTTTTCCTCCAGCCCCACAACAGAGGAGTGGTGGAGGAGGAGGAGGTGGAGGTGCCTGCTGAGGGCAGGACATAACTTCAAGTCTGGTAAGCACCTGATAACATTTCTATCACTCCCAGCAGGTTGGAGCCACAGACTATTGTTCACCTTCTGCCCTCGCTATTTTAGTAGAGTGTTAGTAATTTATGGGGGGTAGGGTAGCAAGAAGTAGGAAAACAGGATAAACCTGTATCTGTTAAGCGCTTGTTCTTATGGTCCGTGCCTGGCTTCGAGTTCCTCCGAACACAATAGCTTAACAGATAAAAATCGCAGACCAGCTGACACTTGGAAAAACTGAAATCTTTTCACCAAACGCTTTATCACAGGTCTTTACAATGCACGGTGCAATATGATACCAGCAACCTGCACTTCATGGAAACGGAGAACTCAAACCTTTAATTCTGTCTGTCTGAAGACAGTGACGTAGCAGGTTGAGACAGTGACATAGCAGGTCAAGAGCTGCTGGTCAGGACCTTTTTACACAGGAAAATACTACTTCACTCCGTTCAGGGCAATTTCCTGTAGCTGGACTTAAGTCCTGAGGAACCCAAAACGTACTGCTTTCAACTCTTATGTAAGAACCTGTGGTGAGGTGGGGGAGGTTCTGTTGCCCTATAGTTTGAGCAGGAAGAGTTTTCTTTTTAAATTCATGACTTGTACCTTGTGCCTTTCAGCAAGGATTGGGTGGGGTTTGTGAGGGTTTTTTTAAACCTGTTTTTAGCCCCAACCTCCCCATGGTAAGATAGCTAATACTGTAATATCTAGGAGTAAAGGTTGGGCTGAGCACAGTGCCCATCAGATTTTGACGACTTTTTGTTCCAGAAAGCCCTTGGAGGCTGGGTCTCCTCCATGTACCCTGCCTGGCTTCACAGTGCAGTAGCAGGCTGTGGCTTTATTTTGACTCCATGCCTGAGGAACAAGGGGGATAGATGGCTGGGTTGGAGCAAACCTAGCCCTGCCAGGGGCCACACTTCTCCCTGAGAGTGATCCCATGGCATTACCTTTCCCTGGCAGGCCCTTAGCTCTCCTCTCAAACCTGTTCATCACCTACAGGTCTTTCACAGCCTGGGATGCTTAAAGGGTTTGCTAAAGGATCGCTTTTCACTTTCTTATTGGCAGATGCCTTCTTCTGACGTGCAGATAATGCAACTCCTGCTGACCCACTGTGTTGGTGTAGCCTCCCCCCCCTCCTTTTGCATGTGGGCAAAGTCTCAGGGAAAAGGGGTGGATTTCTCACCTTTACTGCCTTGGGTTCCATCCCAGCTCCCAAGAAAACCAGACCCATAAAAGTGTAACCCAGCCCTTGTTGGGGATGTTTTGTGGAAACTCAGATGGTGTCCAAGCAGGTGTTCTGTGTCTTGGGATGAAAACAAAAGCAAGCAGTGGTTATCTTGGACTACACAGCCACCCTAGTACAGGGAGTGGTACCCCAACTGATAGGAGGACAGAGGTCCAAAACGCAATGCCCACAATGAGTCAGCTTGCTGACCAAGGAGATTTGCCCAAGGAGATTTGCTATTTCACATCAAAAGGGCTTATCTGGAAAGGGAGAGTTGAGGTGGACTGGGCTGCCGGAGGCATTATCCCGCACAGAGGCTCCCTGAAAGAGGTAACATGCTCTAATTAGGAGGGCTTCATCTGACGGCCAAGTTTCCAAATACAGCCTGTAGCCAGAACTTCTTCTGGTTAGAAAATATACATGAGAGAAATAAATTGACATATGAGAAATATTCTGATGGAAATATTTTAATAATAATAACTTTGGGGTTTTACAAGTTGAACTGAAACAACTGTAACAAAAGAGGCTTATTTTTATATTTTTAGAATATTTTTTATGGGATGCCAGAAGTTGCTTCCCTATCATTGCTCCTTGCTGCTCACGGGAAAGCGTAGAAAAGAGATGGTGACAACTCCCTCTCCATATTTTGATGGTTATGTTGTTTTCTCTATGGAGGAAGTTGTGGAAAATACTCTGCTCCCCCCCCTGCCCCCATCTCTTTCTCCTTACTAGGGTGGTGCTGTGAGTGACAGAGAAATCAAAACGAAAAAAAACCTGAAAATAGGAATTCTGAAATTGGGATGAGGAGGTTAAAACACAAAATAGCTGAAGTAAAAGTTAACGTTTTCCCCATAGATACTTTGAAATTTCCTATGCTAACCTTTAATAAAATTCTTTTGGGTACTTTCCTAACTATGCCAAACAAAAGTACTTGTGTTTTCAGATCAGATCTATGCATTATTTATTCAGGAAAAACGCAAGTACTTTGACGTGCTTTTAATCTTATTTGAATATAAAAGTAGCGTGTGGCACCATGATATGCCTTTTAATTGTGAGCACAGGAAGTTTCACCTAAACATGAGGAGGAACTTCTTTTCTTTGACGGTGGCAGAGCACTGGAAGAGGCTGCCCAGAGAGGTGGTGGAGTCTCCATCTCTGGAGACATTCAAAACCCGCCTGGACGCGTTCCTGTGCAACCTGCTCTAGGTGACCCTGCTCTGGCAGGGGGGTTGGACTAGATGATCTCCAGAGGTCCCTTCCAACCCCTACCATTCTGTGATCCTATGAATGACCATAGTCCCACACCAAGAGCAAAAATCCCGTTCAAGGCCTGTCAACACCTCTGCACTGTTCTCTGGACTCTTATGGCTTTGGGCACTTGTTGATCGCAATTTTGTTTATCTAGTTAAGTTTCTGGGTGTATAAGGAAGTATTGTAATTCCTAATGCTGCTAAGATCAGAGACAAAAATCCTCTTGTGTGCTTATTTGTGGGTTGGGCCCTACCCGTACTGATCAAAATAAACTGGATGCAGAGGAGCGCTCGTTCCTACATACTCGTGGCTGCTGGGCAGAACTGCCAAATATGTGCGTGCGAATGCAAAATAAATCCATGTTCTTGTTGAAATAGAAGTCACAAGCTTCTGAAGGTAGAGGATAAGTGTCTATTCATAAGGCTGTGTTGTCCGTCTCTGGCAATCTTCCTATTTGCGGCTTATTGGTTGTACGTTGGCAGTTGGCGAAAAGTAAAGGAACAAATCAAGACTTGAGACACAGACAACCTCTTTTTTGATGTTTTCTGTTCCTCTCGGCCTGGGACTTATGCCAACTCCATCTCTGGCACGGCTGGAAAGGAAGGAAAAATAGTAAGCTAATTGGTCTGCTTTTTAATTGCTGATTAGAATGGGAAATGAATACAAGAACAAGAGTAAGCAATGTGCCTTGGACATCTGAGGGGGACGCTGCCCTCTTTGGCTGTTTTTGTGGTTGTCAGTTTTTAATAAATAATAGAAAATTGGTGGCTTAGCTCAAAGTGAGAAAGGCTTGCAAGGGGGGGCCTTCTTTCATATAAGGAAGGAGGCCCAGGTTTTAAGATTTTCTTCTGTGCTGCGTTTCTTCAGGAAGTGAAGCTTTTTAATCTAAAATATCAGACTAGACTCCGAGATGGACGATAAGGATTAGGTGAAGGCAAGAATGTAAAGTGAATACCTATTTTTAAACTTCAACCTCGGTAGCTCTTTGGTGCAGTTCTCCATCCTTTACAGCTGCTTAAATTGAGGGGAGAGCCTGACATTTAGCCCCCATGCTGATAACCCCAGCACAACCAGGGACAACTCACAACTCAAGCAGAGTTAAAGGGATGTGTTGAACCGAGAACAATTTTTTTTTTTTTTTTTTTTTTTTTTTTTTTAGGGCAAGAGACACGATTTGTATCAAGTAGACAAGAAATCTGAGACCTGAAACTATAGTAACTGAGGAATGTTATCTGGGAGGAGATTTGCTCCAAAATACTAGGAAATAAGTTTTCTGGCAAATAATTTCAAGCAGTTTTCTGAAGATGTTGCCTGGCCAAGTGATATTGATTTCTCTGATGGAGTTTAATTCTATGATGTTTTTCAGTAGCCGAAAAGTGTAATCTTACGGGGGCAAAACACTGAAAGCTGCAAAATCTGCAGGAAAGAACTGGCAGCTTGTTAAAATGTGTAGGCTTGAGACAGAATTTTTCTTTCAGAGAACATAATAAAAATTAAAAATAAGGTGGAAATGGATTGAAGCTCTAACTGGCTTTTATTTAAAAGTTTCTGGCCCCATATATTATTGTGCCTTCAAATGCTATGTGGTTTTGGAAATGCTTGGGATAAACTTAGCTTCCTCTGGCTCAGAGAGGGAGGAAAAGGCTTTGGGGTTATCACAGTTTGTTTACTGTTAAATGGCCATTCTTTAAAACAACAACAAGAAGATTCAGGATGGGGAAGAGCAGTAACTGGTTGCAAACACTGTTCTATTCAGACCTACACAGTAATGACCCAGCTGATTTTTCACGGAAGGATACCGCTTCCATCTCTTTTGTCTGTCTCTGCTGGCTCCCACCACTTTTCTCCTTGCTTTTATGCCTTAATTTTCCCTTTCCTCTGCTGCATTGCATCTGTTCTGTTACAATTTCTGTGGCCCCCATGGAACGTCACGGCTGCCTGCAGGCAGGACACAGCGGCCGCTTTGGCGTTTCAGGCTGACAGCCAGAAGATAGATTTGGCTTCTCCTGCTTGGTGAGTGCCAGCCTGAACTGCTTCAGCTAAAGGGGACAGAGGTTGAACAACCAAAGCACCCAGCTGAGTGGTCATGGCTTCCTTCAGTGAAAAAGTTCAACCTTTTGCACGTTTTCAGCCATGCTCTTTATATCTGCCATGGATTTAGATTTGCAGGGATGTAGTTTGGTGAGAGCAAGGGTAGAGCTTCGCTACAGGGCCATGAAGTGGACTAGGCATGCCTATCTATCTAAATACTCACAGAGCCTTGTTAGTGAGGCTGGGGTCCAAAATATTTTTTGAAAGAGACCGTGACTATTGTGAGTTGTAGTTGCGCTCTTTCCAGCTCCATATTCCTCCTCCCCTTCTTCCTGCTCCAGTTCCCTTTTACCACTATTCTTGCATTCCCCAATCCCACTTTATGACCACGGTTGTCCCTACTGCTCCTGAAGTTGGGGGCTGGCTCCCTCCCTCCCAGCCCCTGAACTTGGAGGATAAAGCTTAGCTCTTTTTGTCTGGAACTCTCCAGAAGGCTTCTAAAGCCTTAGAAACGCATTAGCTTGTTGCTGTGTGTTCAGATTGCTTGACATGACTACATTTGTCATGTAGATGTGACCTAAAACTATGTTCCAGTTGCACCAAGTAAGCAGCAAAGTTATCACCTGTTTAAATAAACCCTTGGCTCCTAATCAACAATTCAACAGAAGAAAAGAAATTGAATAGAACAAAATATGTTTGATTATTTACCAAAGACATAATGGCCTAGAGACTGAAAACAAAGAGTTGGACTGAGAGCCAGATGGCAACCAATATAAGCTAGACAGCCTACATGTCGAGTCTTTAGGGTACAGAAAACTCCCACGATGGAATTTTTTTAAGCACTAGAGAAATCCGTATGTGTTACTTTTCCAGTTACAGGTATTCCCAATAAATGACAAAACTGTGACTTTAAAAATATCACAGATCAACGTCAGGAACCAATTGGGTATTTTGTAACACTTGAAAGTAAGTGACCCCAGAACACCAGTGAGAGGGCAGGAGTGGGCTCTCACACTGCGTCCATGCAGAAGCCCCAGTGAGAGATTTGCCATCTGTGTCACCAAGGAGTCTATAGAAAGCTAGTAATGCATGAGAGCACAAGCTCATAACGTGGATGTAGCTGGTACCATGTGCCACAGTTGAATTCTAGTGTATTATGGTGCTAGGAGGTGTAAGGGGAACATTTTAGGTGGGGTCAATCGGCTGATTACAGACACAGAAGAACAGACCATGGATAGCAGGTACCACTGGCCCCAGGTAGAGTTATCAGTGGCATTCACATAGTTTGCATACCTCTTGGCTGCCTAGTCAGGAACTGAGGTAGAGGAGTCTTCTTCAAGTACCAGGGATAGCTGGCACCATCAAAGGAATTGTATTTGGACACTAAAATGTAACCCTGGGAACAAGAAACAGGGCTAGATGAGGACAGTAATCCTCTAGAGCTTTAGGAAGGAGGACGACAAAGGAGTGACCCTCACTCCAGAGCATCTGCACACAGTAGGTACTCCACATGAGGGGGAATAAGAAGCTCTGTTAACTACGGATGAAGAAGAGTCTTCTGTACGCCCACGTCCTGCTAAACAGACGTTTGCTTTGGCTTATGTTTAGGCCTGGCTGATGTTTGAAGTGTGAAGGGTAAGAACATGAGTTTGGGTGAATGCAACAGCTTTAGGACACTTTCTGTTGTTTCTCTTGTTGGAGCTAAAGGCCCTTTCTTCAAGTATCCCTGTGCATTGGGACGCTGGGATGTGGCATGTTCCCTTAACAGCAGTCCACAGGAGAGGAAGGCAGAGCATATTCTGCCATATGCCACCTGCTAGAAAAGGAGTTTGGGGAAGCAAAAATTAGCATCTACTCACAAGGAGAAAACAGTAGAGAGAGGTGTTTCCTCTCTTCCTCTGAATCAGCACAGGGATCTTCAAGGGTTAAAAGGAGCTAAGCCTACATCTTCACACTGAAGGTGTCCATTATACGAAATTTAAACAAAAACTGATGTGCACATGCTTCGTGAGAAGTGTACAACCTTCTCTTGTGGCAGAGATTCTTCAGGAGGGTGGCTGACAATTACTGAGGAGGTTAACCTTGTTCCCTCTTGTTCCAAACTGTCAGGTTTCTCATGTCTTGTTGCTGCTTCTTCATTCACCCATCTTCTCGCAGGGGGAGGTAGTGGTACCGTTTCCGTCAGGATGCGACCAGAACCTAGGTAAGCCTCCTTCACAGGATTCCTAATGCAAGCTTAGTTTTCCCTTAGCTGTTTTATGCTATGTATAGCCTTGGAAGGTCAAAGAGTGTGAGCAGACCTCTTTCCTCTCTGACTTATGACTCCTTGCAGTAAGCAAATCTGTACAACTGTGTGCTGACAACGAGTAGCCAGCTAGTCGTAGCTTTGGTGAGATCTACTGGTGGTGTTTCCACCACCTCTTAGCAGATTTCTTTTTTCACATAGCCTAATTTTTCTTATGTGTAACATGCAACTTTCTGAAGTTTAATTTAATGATAATTTTCTGGTCTTATTAGCAAGTAGAAATAATTAGTTCCTGTTCTCATCTTAATTTTAATTTTTGGCTGCCCTGGGTGCAGAGGCCTCTGGGCAGCAAAATAGGAAGAAACTAAAAACAGAATTCATGAGAAAAAAAGCAGCATGCGTCAGTATAGAGCCCATGTCAGGAAGTCTTAAAATCCCATCCTCTCAACTCAAGAAAGTCATCCCAAACAATTTAAAGATAATTAAAATCAAATAAAACATCTGGAATAGTGTCAGAATTATTACTGCATAAAAGGATCTGGAAAGTGTAAAAGTTCTGCTACCAAACAAGCCCAATGACTTCCAAAAGGATAAGTGTTATCCTGGGATGTATGAGCAAAAGTAGCATGTGTGAGAGATGGGAGGTATTATTCCGCTTTTTAGGACGATGAGGCTAGTATGGGCTCAGATCCTCAGATTTTAAGGAGGCTGTAGATAAGCTGAGAGTAGCGTGCACCACAGCAACAAGAAAATGTTTTAAGAAAGTGTGTGACACTTGAGAAAACGATTGGAAAAGGTTGGAAAAAATGGGTTTATGCAGACTAGAAAAGAAAACAAACGAGCTAGGATGCGTAAGTTTTCTGATGGGTAAAATACTGCTGAAGAGTGCTAAGCAGGGGTTTAGCAGTTTCTTGTAGACCTTGGAGAAAGTAGAAAAGAAATCTGTCCACGTTGCAATAAACAAGGCAGACCCTTATGTTACAAATCGCTTTCCAACTGTAAGAGCAATAAACTCTCCTACGTGGGCATAGACTTCAAACTATTGGAGGATTTGAGAACAATTAAAGCAAACAGCTGTCAGGGATGGTCTTGCTACATTTACTGGCCCCCAGTACAAAAGGGCAAATTCAGTAATATCTTGAGGTCCTCTTCAGCTTTACATTTCTGTGGTTTGTGTCCATTTCTGAGAGGCCTGATATATTTTAATAGCTCCCTAACATTATTCTTATATTGTATAATTAGGGTATTCTTATATTGTGTAATCAGCGTACTGATTGTCTGCTAGAAATCAGATGCAATGTTTCATACGCATCTGAGAAATAAAATATTCTCTTCCACTTACCAAGATTAACTGGCTGCCCTAACGTGCTTCAAATGTGCTACAGGAAATGCCTAGAGGAAAGCTGGGGAGGGGCTGTTTGCAAGGGCACGTAGCGATAGGACGAGGGGCAATGGTTTTAAACTAGAGCAGGGTAGGTTTAGATTAGACATTGGGAAGAAGTTCTTTACAATGAGGGTGGTGAGGCACTGGAACAGGTTGCCCAGAGGTGGAGGCCCCATCCCTGGAGACACTCAAGGCCAGGCTGGATGAGGCTCTGAGCAACCTGATCTAGTTGAAGATGTCCCTGCTTACTGCAGGGGGGTTGGACTACATGACCTTTGAGGGTCCCTTCCGATCCAACACATTCCATGATTTTATGATTCTACTAACATAAGAAAAGAATGAAACTGTGTAAAGAACAAAAAGACAAGGAGACTTCATATCATTTCTGTTTCCTGAGCTTCCTTAGCTGTCAAGGCCGTTGGAAAATGATGTTGTATGGGATCTTCTAGTTCATTGTCTGGCTCCTCTTTTCAATGCTGAGTGTTTGGATGCAATAGTGTTAAGGCAACGTTTGCTATGCCTAGGCCAATGTATTCCATCTGATTTTCTTCTTGAAGAGGAGCAAGGATTTTTTCTTTTCAAGCAGTGTGTCCTCCTTGCCTAGCTTTTCCTCCCACTCCTTATTTGCCTTCCATTGCTTTTCAATCACACGTATGGATTTTTGCGACTTGGATGAAGTGGTTGTACTGTACATCAGTTGTCATGCATGTAAAGTTACGACAGTTGTCTCTTGATTATAGCCCTCTGGATTCTGAATTTGGTGGTCTTTCACTGCTGTGTAGCAGGTCCCTGCTCATGTTCCCCACCGTTTAATAGGAGGGATGGAAAAAAGAGGTAAGAAATTCTGTGATAGGCTTTGCCTTCCGGAGTAGCACAGATGCTTTGCACAGCCACAGCTAAAAAGTAGCAACTGGTATCTCTGAGGAACATCATTCCCTCCATGGGTGAGAGAACTGGCAAAACCTCTGACTCTTGGGAAGTTTATAAAAACAGCTGCCTCAGGAAAAATAACAAGAAGCTTATTTACAGTTCATTTCCAATTTTATCCCTGATTTTGTGTGTGTGTGTGTGTGTGTATATCTATGAGAAAGGTTTTACATCAGCTCCTGAGACAGACTCCTACAATTTTACAAAATGTTGAGCTATTTCTGTTTCTGGAGCAGAGGAATAAACAATCTTCTCAGATACCTAGGATTTGCTTGTGTAGAAGAAAAGCATGTTATAATGAACTGATAAATCAGCTGGACATATGATTTGAAATTGCAGTGAAGAGACGAAATATCGCTTTACTAAGGTGTGTTAGAGATCATCTGAAATACTTCCTGATGTAAATCATGTTTTATTCAGCTCAGGGAAAGGATCTAAATAAGATCTGTGTTTCTGAGTCTTAATTTCTTGGGTTATTTGGATTACAAGGCCTTTAAAGATTGTTTTTATTACAGCTAATTACATTCCCCTAGACTAGAGCCAAAAAAACCCTTATTTACTCTTGTATTTAAGCTTTCCTGGTAAAGATGTGGGAAATAGTCAGCTACCACGAGGTCCCATGTGATACCAATGGAAGACCCTTCCTTGTAGCCCATTTTAAGCAGGTCGTTCAGGAAAGACAGAGGGAAAGGTGATGAAGAAGGGAGGGTTGGCCCAGTGTAACAGAGCAGTCTGTTCACAACAGATGCAGTAGCCAGGCCTGTCCCTTTCCTAGACATGGTGGGGACCAACAGCACCTCAAACAGGCAGGGACACATCTGTCCCGCTGAGGACAGACGGGCTTCTCTGGATCTGAGTCCGACAGCCTCTCGGATCCTGCAATGGTCTCATGGCAGCATTGAGCTCACCACCATGATTCATGGTGCTTTGCTGTGTGCGTGGGAACTTGTACTCACAAGACAGGAAAAAGAGCTAAGGAAGAGGTCTGGGGACACCTCTTTCTCCCAAACTCCCATTCATTTTTGCATTTCCCCCTAAGTCATGCAATTTTTCTGCTCTGCAGGGCATCCCGTGTGATTTCTCACATCAGGCCTAAAGTCATCTTTGCCCTCTACTGGCATCCTGTAGAAACACAGAAGCACATCGAGCAATAGTTCTATCACTTCAGCTATTCAAAATCATCGGACAGAAGGAGATGGTACACAGAGACTACGTGCGGTCAGTGGTGGGACCATGCTCTTGGGGTGGGGAGCAACCTATGTGAAAGCTCAGTGAGCAGTTTCCTTCAGCTCCTCTCGCAGTAACGTCCTGGTGAGACAGAGCATGGCTTCACTTTCCTCTCACTCTGTCCAGATGTTTGCAAGGGAAAATCTTTTTAAATTGGTGTCTGATTTCAGGTTATTTATGAACAAGACAGCCTAGAAAATGAGAAGTGGCTCTGCCAATTGCTGTTTATGGTGTTTCTTTCCATCATTTTTTGCTATAATGTACCCCAGCTCAGGGAATGGGAGCAAGAGTGGTCGAAGAAACCTACTGAATGGCTACCATGGATGTGTGAGCAGGCTGCTAATCTTAGATGGCACTTTTAATCCCAAAGGACCACACAGTGCTTGAATATAGTATAGCCTTGAAGCATACTGGTCTTTGGAACAGGTTTTGGCAGAGCCAGCATGTTTAACTTTGCATCCCAGACATCACTCCCATGTGGCTTTGCCCTTGGATGCTCTAATGCTCTGGTGGCTCACAGGAAGACCATATACTTCAAAAAGCTTTTGAGACTTTGGCATAAGTTTCAAAAGCTGTTTCTTCTCTGGTTTTCCATCTCCAGATCATAAGGAATTTGTGGAACTGATTTACTACTAAAATCAAACCATTACAGCCCTTGGGCCCTGTAGAAGCGATTGCTCCTCTGAACTAAAAAGGCAAGTATCTGAGATATTCCATCCAGTTACACCAAAGGCCATGTCTTCCTCTTAATTACGCAGACCTTCAGAAATTTCCCATACTACCACTAGTTGATGGATGTAGACGCTCAGCTATTTACGTCACCTTGATCCTTATCTCCAGCTTCTGGTTTCCCCCTCTTTTCAACCTAGAGATCTTTCTCGCAAGACCCTGCTGCGATGAGATATTTCTTTGCTACTGTCTTCTCTACAGCATTGAAGAAGCAGTGGAGAAGCTTTCTTTTTGGAAGTCAAAGTTCATATTAGCATCAAACTTCACCACAGAAGAGATCTAAGGCTTTTGGTGAGCTTGCATTAATTACCAGAGCTTTCATGGGAGAGGCAGCCCACTGGCCAACAAATTACATAGCGACGTAGTCCAATAGACATATGAAAAATGAGTCACAACATCATCTTATTTATCAAAGAAAAATCTCCTGGATTGCTTGTTTGCTTGTCTGTAATAAACTCCAAATGTACCCTGCTTTCATAGGATCTAAGAAGTGGCATCTTAGGTAATTTAATTTAATTTTAATAACGGTTGAGAAACTTCAATTCCGCCACGCCCCCCCCCCCCCCCCCGTTTTTTGTATAGGGTAACAAATTGACCCATTGGTCACCAATTTCTTCAATTACAAAGGATGAAAACTATTTTTCCTCTGTAATTCACAAATGAGACTTCCATTCTCCAGTAGCAAGGGTTCCTGAGATGAAAGCAAAAGAAGCATCTAGTCTCTTGAAGTCACCAGCAGAACTCCCACTGCCTGCAGCATTGTCAGAATTTCACACTAAGGATTAGGCATATCCTAATCTGTCCTGATCTTTTATGCAAAAGACTGGTAAAAGCATTTAAAGTTTTATCAGATTAGACACACACACACTTGACAAATCTAAGGCCCTTTAAAGATAAATCTTGTGCCTCTAAGAGGCCTGAGTCATGATGTCTGAATGTTTGGAGACTGTGACTTAATTCTGCTGAGAGGGATACCTTGTGCAGGCTAATGATGTCACCAGAGCTGATGCCTGAGGAATCGTGTTGGCAGCAGGAAGACACAAGAGGCAGTTTACCTCAACAGTCTGATGTAGCAAAGTTTTGGCAGGCCTGATTCCCCATTGACTCTTCTGCCCCTCAGGTTCACCAACTCCAACTAAATTAGGTATTTTGTTTCCTCTCTCTTGTTGCTGCCTAGGCATACCGGGGAGGATTGCTTATGCTCCTCTAAACAAGTAATAATAACTTAATCTTTGCAATTGATAGATGTAAAACAAGACTGTCTTGGAGGAACTCAGCAAGGTCATTTCCAAAGCGATAAAGTTTCTCCCTTTTATCCTTCCTACCAAGGGAGTACATTCCTGGCTTCTTTCCTCTAGGGACAAAATACAGTGTGGGGAGAAACAAGTAACTTTTTTTCGCTTGTTGAAGATTTGACTGATAACAACTCTGAGCTTGAGTAAGGCCATGTTTCAGCTCCTACTGAGAGACGTGCAAGAGGTGCACACGTGCTGCCCTGTCATTGTATGGCAAAGACATCCCAAGGTGTATATCTGACCTGCGTACTTTCTGAGATTTTTTTTTTTTTTTTCTTTCATGCTGCATCCAAAAGGAAGGGCTGAAAACAAAAATGTCAGAGCAGAGAGTATCCCCTGTGCAATCAGGCATATTCCATGGGTATCACAGGTATCGTTTTTGCAAATACTTCCTTTTAAAACTAGTGAGGGATTCTGGCCCTAGAGGAAAGCTGTTGCAGATTCTCATTCCTTTGGGGTTTGGAAACCTGATTTCCAGCGCAGATTTATTCTTGACCAGGTCTTACCTATTTTTAGTAAGCTGACATTGTCCTTTAGCTTAAGTATTCTCTTCCTTTCCTAGTGTTATGTTCCGGTGTATTTACTTACAGTAATTGTATCCCCATTCCACTGTTTTGTCCTTATTTTGCTAGACTAAACAAGCTGAAGTCCTTTATCTTCTCCTTAACCAGCGTATTTTCTTTTCTCTGTTCCACTCCAGTGTGCACAGGACTAGTCAGGTATTTTTACAGATTAAAGCTCATCAAATAAAGACTCTTTTTTCACTCCAAGAAACTCAACAAGGAAAACTGTACTGTAGCAATAAACTCCTAGTACTATTGCGATTGATACTATTGCTATTTTATCAATAGCAATAAATGATACTGTATCTCCTGTTCATACTATAATCAGCTCATGCATTTAATTTTTCCTTCTTCCCTTTCAAGGTACCCTGAAAATGCATCAAGGCTGAAGCACCATCGATGGCCGGACGCTCTGCCGCGGCCTGCTGCTCTGGTGACCTGTCTCTCCTCCCAGGCGCTGAGCTCACCTTTCCCAGAGGGTAAGGCTGTAATCCCAAAAAAGCCCGGAGAGGAATCATCCATGTTTCTCATGTCAGACCTGTGCGTGCTGCATGACTTCTGTGACCCTGAAATATGGTATTGCCCTTGGTGTGAAGTCTGTTCGGAAATCAGCCTTCATTTATTAAAAAGTTAGTTTCCAGCCACTGTGATTGCAAGGAAACGAACACAAGCTGATGCATCAGTATTTACTACATGAAAAAACGGCACTGCAAGCTATTCTGCTCACCTTAGCAGGCTGTGAGTGTTAGTGCCTTGTGATGAAAATGGAATATTGGTGGATTTTTAGGAAGAACGAACTAACTTGTTTATAATCCCCATCCCACGCTGCCTCTCATTCCTTCACAGCTGATTAAGTAAGCAGCTGTCCTCATTCCAGCTCTATCTCCTTTTGATAATTCTGCAACACTTTCACATGTTTTCAACCTAGTTTTGCAGTACACTTTCAAAACATTGTGGAGAACCTATAAACCAAATTGCATTTATGCATAGAAAAGTTGTTTTACCAGCTTTCTCCAATATATGCTTAGTTCAGTAAATAAACACACTTTTAATCAACCAGAGGCTAAATTTTCTCTGCCCTCAAATTTAAACACCATGCTGTCAAAAGTGGGTCTAATTTGCTAAAGAATAGTTGATCTATGTAAGCATCCAGTGTGATTGATTGTGCTTCCAGGATCTTTGTGATGATGGCTTTTGGTTATGGAACATCATTTTCCTGTCGTAAAGAGCTGCACGTGACAAGGACTACAAGTCTCTGAGGCCTCAGCGTGAGAAACAAAAACTGAATTTCACTGGCAAATAGGTAAAACCTACTGTTTTGTTGTTGGTTCCCCCCCACCCCTTACCCAGTGCACGTACTGTAAGGAAACCTGTAAGGCTCTACAGTGAAAAAATTTAAAAACGCCAGAAACTTCTTTTCGCCACCAAAACGTTCACTCTGTAAACACAAAAAAGTATTTAAAGATGTGTCTGGCTATGCTATTATTCAACAGTTTCTTTGCCCCTAAACCACAAAGCAAATGAAAATACTTGGAAGTGTTTTGGGGAGAAGGGAGCACCAGCATCACGGAATGAGACACTTAAGGGAACCTGCTGTTTTTCCAATAAATCCCAATACATTCAAGTGAAACCTAGAGGCTTCCTCTGCTCTGGAAGAGCAGATTCATAGAAATACCTAGCATGAAGGTAATCTGAGTGTTGATGTTATCCCACACTGCCTCGACCTCTCATATCTTTCTTCTCTCCTGGGGACGGATGTCTTTGATTGCAACAGGTCCTTATTCCTACATAGAATTTCAAGTCTGAAACAGACTTTCAGAAGCAAGGATTTGGCTTTGAGTCTCATTAAAGAACTCCCGAGCATCCATCATGAAGATACTTATCAGGCATTTTTGAATATATGTTTCAAAACATCTACAGGATGAGAATGCAACAGTCAGAAACATTGGGAGAGACTCTAATGGAGCTTGAAAGGAGATGCCAGCTCATACTCCTTCCTACTCCTTCCTACTCCTTCCTACTGCATACTGACACTTGCAAAGACTACTTTTGCTTCCTTGAATGTATCTCCAGGCCTGAGTTACCCACCCTAAGTCATTTTAATTAATAGAAAAAACAAGTGCTCTTTGGAGTGTTGGGTGCACCGAGTCCTGGCTCAGAAGTCCCGTGTGTCTCGCTGGGTAACTTAGAACACGTTCTGGTACACCTCTGTGCCCCAACTGACCCAGCTGAAAAAGGAGTAAAGCACTTCAATTTCACCCTGTCCTGAAGTGCTTTGAAACATGCAAGATCCAAAGAGCTTCAAAGCAAAGAGCGGTATTATCATTCTACTATGTAAGCAAACTCCTTGTAGGTATTGCTAATTTCTGATTGCTTCTTGTCCCCACCTCCCCAGAGTGGCAGCTACAGAAAACGCAAGGCAGGTACCACACATCTCATCAGCGGTTTCAGCTGAAGACAGAAGGAAATGGAAGGGGGAGAGCCAGAGGCAAAGGGGGCAAAGCCACCCATCAGTTTGCATCCCCACTTCAGATGAGATGAGTCTTCACTGGCCCCTGGCATACATCTAACCTGGCCATTATCCGGAGGTTAATTTTACACTGATGAGAGCACCGCAGCCTGTTGTACCGCGGCTGAGGCCCCCACCTCGTTGTCAGTGTAACTGTCAGAGACAGTAAATTATGACTCCCTGATTTAGCCTAAACTTGCTGGCTCTTGCCATCTGCAAGAACACATCCTGAGTGCTAAGTGATTTAGAACAATGCTCTGCATAATCAAAGGACTAGTTTGTGCACCCAGCATTATATTATACTGATGAGTATGATAAATGAATTGACCTGTAATTTCCCCACAGCATTAGCTAGAGCAAGTATTTCCTTTTGTAGATTGTATTTATGGAAATCTAACTGTAGCAGGTCAGAGTGACTTGATACATGGCTGAGGCAAGCAAAGATCTTTTTAAAGTCAGACAGGCTGGGAAGAAGCTTTCCTCCCATCAGGCTCAATCGTGGTTCTGTCACTTGTCTCCTGCAACTATGGGAAACCCAGGTACCTGGTCATTGTCAGTCACACCACGATCATGCAAGCATTGTCACAGTTGGATTGTTTGCAGCACTCAAGAGGTGTCTACTCAGAAAGGCCTTTGAGAAGATTGCTCCAGGTCGGTGATGGTAAAGCACTGGCACCGGTACCCGGTTTTAGTTGAGCATAGGCACAAATTTGGACCATTCATACAATAATTTTTAAAAGAAATTTGATACTGCACGTCAGAAGAATTTGCTGATGTTGATCTAAGTAATGGGTTTTTTGATGTAGAGAGTACAGAAGTGTGGCTGCATTATAAGGAGATTCATACTCTTATACATTTGGGAAACAAGAGCAAAAATTCACATGAGAAAAATAATATGCTGAAGGCAACAGTCACCTACCAGCTAGTGCCTCTGTGCAGCTAAAATAAATTAATAATCTTTCTGATTGCAGACAGTCTTTTAAAAAAACCTAGGCACTCAGTATCACTTTTCCTGATTCATAAGAAAACCTACTTAAAATCCCCAAAGGCCTTACTGAGCCCAGACTCAGGCTTCCAGGTACACTCCTTTTCCACTTCTGTGCCCCGCTGGGACCCAGCTGTGCTATCAGGTACCAGCCCTAGATTGTCTCTAGGAATCAGGCAGCAAGAATAAAAGTTACCTAAGCAAACTTCAGTGCAATTATCTTTAGTTAAACAAACAGTTTACTGTAGTGGCAGTAATTTTTTCCCCCCATTTTCCTATTTGTCTTGCAAGCAGGGGCTGGGGAAAACATTCCCCACCCTCAGACACAAGCCATTTTTTGAGCGTGAGTTGTACATATTTCGAAACTTTGTATTATGAGTAACTCTCCAGAGCCCTGTCACGTTCCAGCCCAACTAACCAATTCCAGCAAATTTCTAATATGCCACCCTATGTCCCTTGCACCTCCCTTTGGTTGGTCTTCTCTTCCCTCCTCCCCCTGACCAGACTCTTGGGAGGGTTTTATAGTAGCTAACAGGAGAGAAACAGGGACGTCGCTAGGGGTGGGTTTTGCCACAACCCTGCCTCTGAACCTTGCCCTTCTTCCCCTTCCTTCTTCCCTCCTGCTTCTCGTCTTGGGGCATAAGGAAGTGGCATCCAGCTCAAAAGTCTTCTGCTTGACCCTCTCTAGGGCAGGATAAACCAGTCCTCCTCGTGCTCAAATCCCGTCCCCGAGCACATGACAGGCAGCTTCATCACCCTCTACTTCCCACCGTTTCCCTCTGCTACGATGTGCTGCTGCCCACAGTAGGCAAATGGCCACTGTCAGGGTGACTCTTGCTGTATGCTGATGTTGCTGCATCTTCCTGACTGTGAAGAAGTCAAACCCGGTGGTTCCACAGAAGAATGTTCCCCGTTAGAAAGTGAGGCAGTGCACAGGCAGCATGTCTGGAAAAGACGGAGGGATGTTTCTATTCCTTTGCTACGGCCAGAATCTGCCAGATGTTTTTGCAAAGTTCACGGCACCGCCTATACAGAGGCTCCTTTCCTCTCCCCCTGTAGCTCTGCACTAGGAAGAAAAAAGACACTAAACTGCTGCTGTGATCCTAGTAGTGCAATGACAAAAGCTTACCGGCATGTATGCATTAAGCCTCCTGTTCTCCGTCTCCTCAATATAAAATAGCCCACTTCAGCTTACTAAATATTATAAAGAAATTTCGGACTGAGATCACCACTCCCTCAGTAAGAAATATACTATCTCCACCCAAATGGAAAGAAAGCATGATTGTTCCTTGGGGAGGGTGACTCAGGTTTTGGTGGCAATGCAATGTGCCTTTTGATCACTACGTCAAACAAACAAAGTCTACAATGGAGAATGCCAATAGCTCTTACTGCATGAGAGGACGCTTAACACAGTGTTGCCAAACACTTGCACAACATTTTCAACTGATAGATGCCCAAATGCTGTCTAAGGACAGGAATGAAAAAATGCTCAAATCATTAGTTAATCTTTGCAAACATGCCTGTATTATTAATCCCATTTTACTGCTTGTCACATAGAGGTAATGCATAAGCAAGGAATCGTCCCTGCTGTGCACAGCAGTTCAATAACACAACCACAAATAAACATCACTTAACCACCCAGTCCACTGATGTACAACTTAGATACCTTATATGATGGAAACTTTAATCTGTGATATATCTCCAGTGACTTTTGCTGTCAAATGGAGCACATTCCACTTTGAGTAAACGGAATGGAAGTTCAATGAATTAACGTGTTGCTGGATAGAAATATTATATGAGGCTATCAGCGCAAATAGCTATCTATCTTGTTAGGAAGAAAAGTAATTTAAACCTGAAGTAATCCAAGTAACTATATTGTTATTAAGAAGCACAAATCTGCAGTTAGAGGGGAAAGAGTTTTCCTGGTCTATAAACAGGGCCTCCCAAAATGTCAAAGTCTCAAATTTATACAAAAAGAAGACAACATAAAAGTACATCCCCAGTGGCATAGGCCTTCAAAAGTCTTTTGACAAAGGCACTGCACTTCATGACAGAGATCACAAATTGCAGTGATCGAGAAGGATGACAAGAGCAATGTGGAAGGTGAAAGAAGTTTGAAGAAATGTATTTAGTCTGTATGAAAGACATCAGGTTGTCTGATAACATATTTCAAACATATAAAAAAGATGTTGCAAAGGTGATAGCGATCAATTGCTCTCCATGTTCTGTACAGGCAGGCCATAAAAGTGAAGAGGTCAGCCCTCATCTGCAGAAACGGAAAGAACTTTCTAAGATCAGGGATAAGCTATATAGCACATTTTGGAGACTCTGATATCTAAGGTTTTTTAAAAACAGATAAGATATATACCAGGGAACATCTAGGTCCAGTTATTCTTATCTGGATCAAACAAGCTGTAGGTGATAACTTGAGGTACTTATAGATTTTAACTTCTGTGATTCCAAGATACTCTCCTGAAGTTTCAGGTTTCAACATTTGGCATTTTCTAACTTTTTTTTCCCAAACAATCCCAATCCAAATAATTAATGAAGGCTATTTAAAATGATCTCTCACTGTCTTCGTGTTGTCTTGGCCTGAGAGAAGCACAGACAATATTGCTGTGGGGTTTGTCCACAATCAGGGAGTCAGTTTAGGTCGCTCGTGGTTGCTGCCCCAAGGCTGAAGGCCACAGAGGTCGCCAAGGAGTGCAGCTGGATGTCTGCTCAACACCAGCCGCTACTGCCGCTGCTTTTTCCTGGACTCCGCTTGTAGCTCCTGTTACTTAGTATGCATCTAATATTTAGTCTAGTCATCACAGTCGGGAGAAACAACGTATTGGAAATATGCTCCAAATAAATGACCTAAAACCAAGCAGGTTTTAAAAGCCACAAACAACATTGTTGCGAGAAATTCTTTTTCAGTCCCCAAAACTGAGGCGGAGTCTCTAAGTGACTTTAAAACCTGAAGGATTGGGAGTGCGTGTGATAAGAGTGTTAAATTTACTGAGGAACCTGTCTAGCACTGTGAAAAGGCTAAAGAAATCTGATGGAGGGGAGTGGTGGCCATTCTGTCTTTAATCTCTGTGTTTGTTAAATTAGTTAAAATCACATCAAAAAGAACAGGCAGCTCTTCTCAACACACCTGGGACGCTGAGGTCTGTTTCCCCTGGCCAACAGTGAATCCCAAGACTGTACAGCTTCATAGTCGACTCACGAACACACACACATCTTCTTCTAAAAAATACATGTTTGTGGAGGAACCTCAGTGATCCAGCTGATATCTCTGAAGACATGGGATTATATGGTGCAATGACCTGATTCAAGAAGCTCACCGCTGGGGAAATCTTGTAATAAAAAAATCTCAAAGGGCATGATTAAATCTTTAAATAAAAATCAGAGACCCGTGATTGCTTGACATCTGCTATTCTCAACATCTGGGGCATCCAAGCAACTGTCTTCGGTAGGTGGTAAAGCCCGTGTCCGTGCTGAGCTGCATCCACCCTGCCCCTCATCCTCCCCACCCAGCCCTACGAACATTCGCCATAAAGCTGGTGGGAATGGAGGGAGGAGCAACACTAGCTGATGAGCATCACTGTCCAGGAAGGGGATTAAATTTTAGGGACTTGACTCAGGAGGAGTAATACTTGTTGAGGGGATTAGTGGGGTAAGGGAGTCTGAGTCAAATCCTGTGCGAGGAAGGGTGCATCATATCCTGCACTCATATTGTTCTTGCTTTTGGAAATGCTACTGCCAGCATCTGTACAAAGGCTAGGAGAGAAAAATTTAGGTCACTTCAGTCCTGATAGCTCACGGAGCTGGTAGCACAGCTCCAATGTATGAGACCAGGGCCAGTCAGCACAATGGTTCCCATCAGTGAGTGATGCTGGATGCAAAAAAGACCAAAGATTTGGCTTTCATGTCTACGTACAGTGGCAGGGCCTGAGTTGTTTCACTGATGCCTTTTCTCTGCCTTACACTGAATGCATCAATGAGAGAGACCACAAAGAAGTTGGAAAATAAGCTAAGAATTATTCTCCACTGAGTCACTGTATTGAAACAACAAGGACGTAAGTGAAAACCCAAGCATGCAATAATGTGGTTATATAATACATTCATCATGAATGCAGCAGTTAAATAACATTCATTAATTGCATTTTTATAGCTATGATTAGCCACCATAATGTGGTAGACTTTAAGCTGTTTTGCTTCAGGTTCAGGCAGCTTTGTGCTCCACAAAAGATGCAGCCCAAAGAAAGCGTGACAAAATTGTCTTGTGCTACCTATACCCTTGGCTCCCTGTGGTCCCACTCGCCCGCTCATTCTTGTGTAAATTATGGGAACTCTGGGTGGGTTGTTTTAATTTCCATACGGGTTGTCCGCATTAGATGTTGGTAACACAAATGCTGCACGTGCTCTAGTCCTGCCTCCATACCTGGAGTCAGAGAGCAAACGCTGAGGGGGGTGGGCGGCAGCTGCCCTGGTCCTGGGCAGAGCGAATTCTCCATGTCCATTGCAGCCTTCGCAGTCAGCATCACTGGAGCTGGATTTGGAAGGAGAGAAAAATTGTTGCCTTAAATGACCACTCAAACAATTCCAAACGAGGTAATATAAATAAAAAAAAGAGGCCATTTCAATTATGCATGTGCATGTTTGGCAAGCACTGCAATGGACAAGCTCCCCAAAGCAGATGTCCTTACTGCAGTTTGAAAATGGTAAAGGTAATAGTGTAGCACAAATGTTTCTCGTTGTTTCAAAAGTCTCCTCCTGACTTTCAGTAAAGACTTAAAATGTATTAGTTTTTCTTCCCCAAGGAGGTTTAGATGAGATCCATCTCCTTTCTGTGAAGGCTTCATAGTTTTCAATGTACACTGCACACGGTCTGCAACCATTTTTTTCCCACAGAGACTTTAATGGGCTTGGTCCAGGTATTGTGTTTTCTTTTTCATTCATTTTGTCCATTATATTATATTTTAGCATATCATGTTACCGTAATCTTCTGATTCCACCCCTTTAATAAGAGTGTAAATCAATTCTTCCTACCAGCCAAGCAGCTGCGACTTTCTGCATACTACTGAGAAGGGGTAACCATGATGTCTTTTCAGAAGAGCGGTATGTGTCATTCATTGGCATGTAACAGTAGAATATTTATGCGAAGCTTGTGGTTGGTGTTTTCTCCTCAAATGCTAAGTAGTTAATATTTAAGCAAGCTGCATGAAATCTTTCTTTGTTGCACAAAATAACGACAGTACTAAGGAAGGAGGAAAAAAGAACCCAAGCCATTGAGACAGACTGAGGGGTTTTATGACTAAACTTAGCTCCTTGTGTTGACTTTGGCCTCAAGTCTTGACTGGACCAGAGACAAAGAACGTTTCTTCCACTTGGTGTTTACCTGCCCTTCTTATGCATGTTTTAGTGCAATTTGCAGGACTTGAAAAAGAGCATGTAAAGCCCCCAGTCCAGTGAGTTTCCTTTTTGCCTCATCATAGACAGCGTTTGCAGCTGTTCTTGTTTGCAGAAAGTTTTATCTGATTTCATTGCCTCCCAGAACAAGTTCTCTTACAGTGACGCAAGTTACTTCTTCATGTACAAGCTTTTGGTAAGAGCAGTGTCCCTCAGGATGAGATGGGTTAGCATCTAGCAGTAGGTCCATCCCTGAGGATTCAATTGCCTGAGTTTTTTTTCCTGGTATTGTGTATGTCCCCACATTTCTGCAAGGGGGTGGGGGGTCTTCTCTGTTGAAATACCGACAGCTTCATTTCAGAAAAAAAGAAAAACAAACCTCTTCCTCTTTGCTTTGCAGAAGAACAAGGCGTGAAACACAGCACATTTTGGAAACTGGACATTAACATTGCAAGTCCCGCGTACAGCAAGCTTGAAATGGCTGATGTCTTCAGTCTTTTTACTCATGGAGCAACTCTGGCTTTAATGAGGCTCAAGTTAAAACTTTTATCATAAACACTTTGAACAGAGGAAGTTAGCATTGGTTTATATTTCCTAAGTAGGCTGATGCTATAAACCACTCAACATTAGCTCCTCTGTCATGCCAAGTACCCAGTAAATGGATCCAAGCTTCATGGGGAAGAAGAGGAATAAGAGACCTTCATGATTTTCATAGCTGCCTCTTAAGTGAGTCACAGGTTGACAAGAAATGACATTTGGTGGCAGTCTTGTGGTTGGGACACTGTGTGTCTCAGATTGCTCAAACAGTTTTCATCCACTACTGACTAAGTTGTCACTGAACTTGTTTATTTCTTTAGACGTTGCTTTTTGAGTCATTTGTCAGTGCTGAGTCAAGAAGTGGAATAATATCTAAAACCATGACAGCATCAGTGCACCATTGTACGATAAAAAAGTCGTGTCACTTTTACACCACAAAACCTCGAAATAATTTTGCCATGCAATTATGTGCTATGGATTTGACCTTTATCCTTTCACAACCGGTGCTTTGCCTCTTCTCCAAAGGGAATTTTTGTGCATGTAGGTGGTTTATGGGGAATATTTTTTCCCAATGCAGCAGTAGTATTAGGAATGTTGGTAATACACCAGGTCAGCTCACAGCTTTGGAAATGGCACCATCCAACCACAGGACAGTAAACAATAATTAAAAATGTCAAAACTATGCTTTTTGTAAATGTGTGGGTATGGTGGAAGTAAGAGGAGGGAGAAGCAAGGACAAAGCCTGTGGACCATTTCTTTTGTATACTGGGGCACAGGTAATTGTTACCAAAGGATTTTGTGCATTTTGCTATATTGAGTTAGAAAAAGAACCTAGCTGAATTTTCAAAACAAAACCAGACACACAAAAAAAACAAGCTGGGAAAAATATTACCAATTTTTTAACGGCATTTAACACACCATAGGAAGCAGACCATTCTTACAAAACCTTAAAGACATGGTGATAAGATGGGAAAAAGTTTGTGTGTTACTTTCTGTACTAGCAAGCCTACAAAACTTCCAGTAACATGTTTCAGTGCTCCATACTTTTACCTCCTGAGGATACTCTACAATAGCAGAGAGGCCTGTGGTGCCTCTGATTCTGTGTCCAAGGTAAATCAATCTGGTGTCTCTGCTAAATACTACATTTTCTTAAAAGTTGTTGTGAAGATGCTTAATGAATAAACTCCCACTCAAATACAGATTGAATCATAAGTTCCAGCTTCATGGTGTGGACAGAGGAAGAGCACTAATTTAAAAACCTGTGGGTGTCAGGTTTTTCCTGGATGAGTGGGCGTGGGATTTTGGGGAAGGTTTTAGGGTAAGTCGCAATCTGTTTTGTCAGTTGTGTGGGCTGGGTAGAGGAAGTGGCTAGTCTAAGGGCCGTAAGCGTCACTCATGGGGAGAGTTTAAACACCCCCGCCACACACAGGTTTCGTATCAGAGGGCAGGGACTGGAGGTGCTCTCAGAAGTAAAGGTAACGAAAAGAATAATGGACCCAGAAAAGGATATCAGTAGGTATACCAGCTTCCTAAATATTTTTGGTGGTTTTGTATTCCTTTATATGAATTCAGAGCATCATCTTATGGCCCAAACTTTCCCGGTAGCTCCAGGAAATGGAAGTCGTCTTTAAGTTTCACCAAATCCATGCTCAGCTATCATCTGTTTCCTTCAGAAGGAGGCCCTTCCCAGTAGTTTAACACCTCCCTATCTCCAAATGTGGTGCAGGTGAAAGCTCTCTATGTAACCTCAGGATTATCTATTTTGAAAGGGACGGGCCCTGAAGGTGGGACAGTGAAGGCTTTGCCAAGAGCCTCCTCTCCCTGCTGCACTGCCGTGACTTTGCCCTTTTTGAAGGGAATCTGAATGCACAAAGGAATCTGCAATAAAAGGCCGTGAGGAGCTTTCCCCTTTCGGCTTTTCTTTTCACCCGCTAAAGCTGTATCGTCCCAAGTAGCATGTGGTTTATCAAATCTCTGCCACAGCTAACACACAGGAGAGAAGACTGCTAGCTGATAGTCACATTTGTTTCCAGTAGATAAAATTTAAGGACTTGATAGAGACATCTGAATTATTTTAAATACATGCCTTAATCATTTGTATGTCAAATCTCAGCAGAGGCAGAGAAGCCCTCCATGTTTGTTTTGGATTGCAGGACACAGAGAATACGAGGAGCCAAAGATGAAAACATGAATGGAGATTAAAAAAAATCACTTCACCTTTGTACAGGTGAGCTGCATTTGTTTTTTAATGTTTACTGATAAATGCAAAGAAAGACATGGTACATTTCTCTAGAGCTGCTGAAAATATCTAGCATTACTAGGCATTGACTCTAGTTAGTGTAAAAGAAAGCCACGTGCTACTTTGTTTTCTGCTGGAAATGGATAATATAAGTGAGGTTTCCTTTTATTTGATGATATGCTTTATTAATGATGTTACGCTCTGGAACTGTGTGCAAGGCTGTCAAGTTTGAGAAGACAAGGAGGCTGGAAAGAAAAGCATGCAAATACAACGGAGGGGATAAATAATAAAAATTATCTCAGAGATATTGGTGGCAATAGTTCATTAAGACAATGCAAACATACGAAGGACCTCAGGTCATCAGAACAGACGCTTCTTAAGATAAGACATAGGTTAGCTCACATGCACCCTGTGACTTTGCCAGAGCTAGAACAGGACAAGCCGTGCATACGGCCAGGTGAGATAGTCTGGAAGCAGAGAGGGGCACACAAACATGCAGAATAGTTTTACTATAGTCTGACAAAATCTGACTTTGGAGAGAAAATGGACAACTAGGTTTATAAATAGATGACTATGGAAACTGGTCAATGGGAAGGATAACTTGGGGGATTAAAATGGTTTTGTGGTGCTGGGACACTCACAAACAAGAATGCCTGGACGCATTGCAAAATCAGACCTTCCTGTCCTTTTATACAGCCACCCAGATCAAACATGGAAGATAAAGTATTTTCCCAGCTCTAAAGCAGCTCAAGCCTCAGCTGGTTAAAATGCTTCCCCCAACTTCAGACCGTCTATAAAATTTTGTAGTTTAAATAAACAAGTTCTTCCTTGTCTGCCTCTCATATGGGAGATAAAGACCCCTTGGCTGCTTGTTTAAAAATGTCAGTAGAGTTGCAAGTATGCCTTTCCTCTGATACAGACAGAAACATTCTTTTATATTCTTTAGTTTGCGGACCAGATTCATTCACTTGTGTCGTTCTCAGCAATATTCCCCCTGAGAATAGCACAGGGGTTCATTTAATTGTGAAGTGCTCCTGAGGAGGACAACTTCATTTTCCCTGGGTGTTACACAATGTCAGTGCCAACAGAAATAGCCTGAATAGCCGCTATTTCCAGCAGATATAATTATTGTTATTCTCCTCTACTGAGCAACACTCCTGGGTTCCCCCTTATAGACGTGCTGTCATTGCCAGGTTGGCAATTTCCAGAAGGAACTGAACACGAGACACCACAGCACACAGGGACTTTTCCCCTTTTAGAAAAGCCAGGTGTAAGAATCCCTACAAACATGTCAGGAACTTCTGCTGCCCTTTGCCATGGTAGTCCTTCTCTCCTTGTCCAGACCTTTAGGAATGAAAAATAGCAGTATTTCCTTGGATGTACCAATCACATCTATAACCCACGCTTTCCTACAGATGTTGTGCTGCTAGAATTCATCCTGGTTGAGTTTGTTTTGCAGAACTAGCTCGTCTCTTGTATAAAAACCGAGCAGAGGAACGAGCTCTTCAGGACCTGTTTGTCTGGGCAGGTTGGAACAGGAGGAGTTGCACAAAGGCAGCTTCGGCCCAAGCTGATCTCAATTTGGAGCTGTTCTGCTTCAACGGGGGGCTCTGGATGTGCAGGAGTGCTCATACCACAGGTACTTCTGGGGGATGCCCTGGTGAAGATTGGGGAGCAATGGAGTTACTCCACTTGAGGGCTGCAGAGAAGGTAGCCCTTGTCATGAGCCCTCTGGCTTTAGCGGTGTCTGGCGAAAAAGCACCAGGGCTGAGAACCGAGCACAGATGTGGGGGCTTGTTCTATTTTGTTGTTTTGTTTTGTTGCAGATTGTGGAATTGGTCATTGAGTTACTGGGTTCACCTACTCCTGCACACTGGGTTGTGCAACCCAAAAGTCTGTGGGAGTCTGTACGGGCAGAAGCTGTGCTGCAGCAGCGTGAGGTGAGGGAGACTTAAATGAGAACAGCAGATCAGTGCCAGGGATGTTCCTTATAAGGCTACTAAATGTCTTCTGTAGTGTGTTTCTTGGTCTATGGCTTACGGTAAGCAGCTTCAGGTGCTGTGTTCTTGCACTGCTGTATATCAAATGCTATTGCTGGGGTTGCACCGAGCTGCGCTGAGTCTGGGCCAGAAGGGGGTAATGGGAGTCATTCAGATGCTGAGGCGTTTGACTAGCCAGCCCTCATATGGTCTGCAAAACTGCTGACAAAAATCCCTCCCTCATCAGTGACTGACAACGGTGGCAAATGTTAACGGGGAGGCCTCGTCCTGCAGCTGGTTGCACGCCCCCTCGCAGGCAGGGGGGGTCTGCCGTCCCCTCCGAAGCTAGTGGGAGCAAACAGGGCAGAGCGCTCTCAGGATGTGGTCCCCCGAAGAGATTAAACTTAACCAAGGACAGACCGCTTTTTATATCAGGCCCCGCTTTGGTTTTTGTTGCTCTGGCTGAGAACATCTAACAGGACCGCTCCTGTTTGCCAGCAGGGAACTTATTTTCTATGTCTTGACTACGGCGTAGCGCTGGCTGCTGGTCTGTGGATGGTACTTGTGCACAACTTGTTTTAAACAGCACCTATTTATGTTTTCAGGGCTTGTTTTTTAACCTTTCTAGAATCCGCTACTACTGGCGATCATCCACTAGCTCTGCTTCTTCGGGGGCTTAGCTACAGTGAATCACGCTCAGAGAACGGGCCATGTTCTTGATTGCTGAAACACTGCTTTTTTGCAACATGGGATTTTTAAAGTGCAAATACTTGCAGCTTTCCCAAACCCACAAAAAGACTGTTTATCAGTGCCCTAGAGATCAATGTTTAAACCAAACAATTTAGTGCAATCAGGAGGACTTACAAGAAATATATTTTAAAAGCAAACAAATTGCTTTATAGATACATGTATAACTGCATACACACACACACACACACACACACACACACACACACACACACACACACACACACACACACACGAGTGACAGAGATGTAGATAGCTCAGGTAACTCTGATACTCTAAAGTCCTGTCCTAAAATATACATTTTACAGCTGTGATAGTATAAGGTTTCCAAGGAAGATTACTATGAGTTGACATTTTTATAAATAATGTTTGAGGCCTCAAATAAAACTTATTTGTTTCCTGTCCCAAGTGTCTGCCAAATACTTCTGATTCTTAGGAGACTAAGAAAGTGACAGGCTTCCTCTAGCCCTTTGGTAATTCTGCTACCAGATTGTACAGTTGGATTAATTGGGGTTTTTTGTGTTTCTCACTCTTATCTGAAACACTGGATTCTCTCTCTCCTCTGTTCATGAGATTTGCCTATGCTGGGCATTCTTACATCCTTGTTACCACTGTAAGTTTGGCTATAAATCATCCCTGGAAAACATCAAAGCTGTCTCAGCATTGGTTTTGAAACAATTGGCTTTTATTTCACGGTACAGCTTGAGTTGCCTTTGTTTTACTTGGAACTCCCAGGATCTTATGATGAGGCTAGTGCAGTCTCTGGTCTTTTTGTTAAATTTTACATATCTATATGTTACGGGACCATCTTAACGGAAGAAAAAGAGGCTGCTGCATGGTACATCCAGAAATGAACCCACCTAGGGATATGTACTGAGCAAGCAGGCTCCTCTACCAATGACCAGCGGCTCTGAAGTTGTAGTAATAAAGCACTGAAAGTGGGTTCAAATTACTTCTTACATTGTTAAGCTAAGAGGAAATTAATTAAAACACCATAAACCATGGTTCTTGAAAAGGAAATGGAGTAGGCTCTGACTTCTTGTTTTCACAGCAAATGTAGTACAGTGAGTTTGTGATGAAGACTTCTGACCACAGTGAATTCCCAGAGGGGAGAGTCTTTAAACATAACAACAACAAAATGACAGAAAGAAGGGATTTTCTAGCCTGCGTTTTAAAGTAGTCTCCAGAAGTTTATGGTAACATTTATATCAGATGTTAGTGAAAACAACTAACTATTATATGCATGAGCTTGGATGAATATATAAACTTGTTTGGAAAATGTTCAAGAAAAATACTTCAATGTATTTTTTTTCTTTTTTTTTAACTTTAACTGGAATTTGATGATGCTCTAGTGAGGGGTGCATTGACTCCTCCAAACTCTTCTAAAAACCTGTGATGTTTGCTAGCTGGAGGCGGGCCAGGCTGCTGAGAGAAGTAGGCAGCCTCTGCAATTAAGTTGTGGTCTAAAATTTTACTCTTGTATTTGTCGTGTTGCTTTCTCCCGTTCTGCAGAATAAAAGCAATTTTATATAATTCCCCATTTATCGGGGGACTTAGATTCAGGGAAGTCACAGCGTAGGACTCGCTTTTCATTACCAGCAATTTTAGAAGTAATTTGCCCACTGTGATATATTACGCATCTCTCCAGAGGCACAGAGCCACAGGGGTGTAGAGTAGGAACAGTTGTATAAAGTCACCCCATCCTGACTTTCTTTTCTGCGTTGTAACGATTATGTGATGCTTGTGATAATTAAATGCACTTTGAGAATAAAATAAGCTATAGGTTTGCTTTTTATTTTTGTTCTAGTTCAGCTCATAGATAAGGGGAAAGGAATCCTGTATACCCATATTGATCTCTCTAGCTTTTCGGGTAATATTCATGTATGCTTTTGGTTAGGTAACAAAGCTACATCTGTCAGCACCAAGCATGAGGCTTGTGAGGTTTTTATTCTTTTAGAAGTAACAGTTAATATTATTCCCTCAATGACTATTGAGGTTGGACTAGATGATCTGAAAGGTCCCTTCCAACCGAGGCAATTCTATCATTCTGTCGTAAGTGAAACCTGCATCTGTCGCAAAACTAAGCATACTTTAAACAAACCTGTAGTTCCCACAGGCTGCAGGTGCAACATCTTAGGCTCAGTGGTGAACAGATTATTTTATTTTTATTTTTCTGGTCTCATGGGGTTTTTCTTCTTTTGGGAGAGGTTTTGGAGGGGTTGGGTTTTCTTGCTGTTTTGGTTTGTGGTTCTCCATGACAGCTCTTGTTATTGTTTTAAACCAATTGGCACATTCTCAAACTATATAAGACAAAATATAAATAAGTGTAGTATAGGTAGTAGTCTTTCACTTTTCCCAGGGAGAAGAACTAGAGAGAACTGAAGTGATGCATGGTAAAGAAGGTGTATGTGTATGTCTACTGCCTCCCAACAGGGGTGCAAAGGAGCAAAAAAGAGAGTGAAGGCAGCTGCATCCGAAGGCTATCGGTGCATTTTTAAAAGAGACGAATTGGACTTCTGTTCTGCCAGAAAAATCAGCTGCTGGAACTGTTTTAATCTCTTGTGCTGAACATTTCATCCGTATTTTGAGTCTTTCCACTGTTACCTCCTTGAACATGGCATATATTTTACATTTCTTGTTCCTGCTTGCTTGCTAGCTATGCAAGTCCAACCAGCTTGTACCTCAGGCCACGTCTCAAATAGCAACTTTCAAAACAGGTGATGAGAAATGACCCGAGCAGCATAGAGGTGGTAAAAACTTCTTAATTCACTGGTTGTTACATAGAGTTCTGGGAGCTCTGGCTAATGGATGATATGGAAACACCTAGTGTTTGTAGACTACTATTCTTAACTGATTTTTGGAATATGAGTACACTTTTTAAAATAAACTTTCAGCTAAGCCCATGTGCCTATTACAACAGGACAGAGCAAGATAACCTTGCACAGAGTCTCTATGTCACCCTGCTCTTAAGCTGTAAATTCTTTCATTATGATCCGTTCTTTCTCATAGTTATCATGAGGATTCATTTGTTAATGGCATTCTCTAATAAGCATTATTTATCTGTGATACCATGGACTGAGAATAAGTAATCTCATCCTTTCTAAATCTCTCAATTTGCTTCTGGTGTGAGATTAACAATTTCAAGGGACATTCAAAGGTTATAGAACAGTTCTTGGCTTTACAGGAACAAAATGTCATGGAAACGGCACCTCTCAGCTCCCTCCCCAGCAGCAATAGTAAATATTTGATCAGTGCGTACTTTCCATTCAGCTCAGCATCCTCGGGATGGTTTGGCACATCTGTTCTTTCGGAGAACCCTTACATTTGTGAAAACATGATCACAGAATGGTCAAATGGACCTTCCCGAAGTACTTCAGTGAGACTGGTGTAGAAAAAAAAACAAAGGGAAGACATGGAAAGACTTTAATGAAATACATGAAAACTTGAGGCCGTCAGTTCTCTTCCCTCCATGTGTTCTTAAGGCGGATAAGAAAGTGGGACAAGTCATCCTTGCTTGCTCTGATTTCCCCTGGATTTGTATAAAAATTTGAGAAATCCCGTGTCCTGATTCTCACCATTCTTCATGCTTTTAAGTCATTATGTCTTAAGAGCAGCCATAGCTCTTAGGTGATGTTGTCGTTCCCACATTGGTGCTGTGGCGTCTTACCAGCAAAGGTTTACCAGCAGGCAATTGTGAGCTTTGTAGGTCCTCAGCTGTGAGATGCCACACAGGAAGAACCACTGAGCTTGAACTTGCTCATTTGCTCTTGAACACAGCTGCCTGCCAGTCCCACAAACATCTCTGAACCACAAGAAGCCCCATCACCTTCTGTCTGTGAACCACTCTCAGCTCCCCCCTGCCAGCTCCTGAAGATACGGGGCATATGTCTCCTGGCTCCCCACTAAAATCTTTGCGCAGGAGAACAGGAAAGGGAAAAAACACAGTAGAACCTCAATGCCAATGCAGTGCTATTGAGGGAGGCATTCTCTAGGTATTTTGTGGGCTCTTCTTGCCAGAAAGCCAAAGGAAACCAAAGGGTAAGTAAGAATCAAGCCAGTTACTGTTCCCCCCAAATAAGGGCAAAAAACATACAGGAGCAGCTACATAACACGCCATTGCCTCCAAGGAATAGAAAAAGACTTATTCTTTTAAACCTGTGCAGAGAAACTAAATTCCAGGGAAAAAGCACTGATAGCAATCCACTATAAACCCAAGATTAGAGTCCAGACAAAGTAGGCTTATTCTTGTTCTCTAAACAAGAAATTTATTAGCCCACACAACACATTCAAAAGGGCCTCTGACCAGGTAACTGGAATCCAAAATTCTGCTTTCAAGGTTTTGTCATATATTACTCCCTGTTTGTTTTTTATCATGCAAGCTCAGACACTCCAGTGATAAACTGTTTGCCCTGTGGCCTTGCTGTGGTACATGGAAAACTTTCCATGACTGTATTGCTGTGGAACAGAAATAACCAGGCATGTCCCAAGCAGCTTTTGAAACCCAGTTTGGATCCTGATGAAAAGAGGGATTGTTCAGAGGATAATCACTGTCCTATACAACTTGTTTGTTTCTCTTGAAATGTGTTACGTGAAGGAGCATGAAACGGTGGGAAGAGATTTCATTTCATACTCTCTTGCTAGCTTTTAGAGGGGCAGAAAGCTGTGCAATTCTTGAAGAAATTTTCCTTCAGCAGTATGCAGGGGAGGATTTGTCTTTTTTTTTTTCTCCTTTTTTTTTAAACTTTTTTTTTCTTTCCCTCCCCAGTGCTGTACTATATTGAAGGGTAGAAAGATCTTCCCCATTTTTTATGAAGTAAAGTTATATTTTTGTATTAATTTTATCCTGCTGCATTGAGAAATTGCATGTTTAACTGGTTTTCCTTCTGGAGTTTTCTATAGGAAAAGTACTCTGCTGGTCCATAGTGAGTCTTGGTGCCAGTATTTTAAATATGAGAGCTGAGAGGAGAGATCGCTATTTTCTCTTTCAGTCACTAATGTTGAAATCAGAGCAGATTTCATTCCTTCCTTCAGTCCAAAATTTTTTGGGTGACTTCATGTGAGTCACCTAGCTGCTTGATGCTTCTTTTCTTTCTTTGCAGGACACTTTCAATTCCCACCATCTCCCCCTTCTTTTTGTTTCACTGGGACATAACCCGTGGGGCTAAAAAAATAACAAGTGTCTTCAGCGAATGGATAGCTGACTCTATCAGATTTCCTTGAGATTGTATCAGGTTACTCCTTGTTCTCCAAACAGCTAGAGTTGGTGCTAAAATAATTATTCTTGTGGCTTTTATCTTTAAGAAATAACCCTTTGCATTTTATATGTGAGGGCAAGAATACTCATTACTTAAATTTTCTTCCTCCAGATCATGCTGGAATTTCTCAGGTAGTTTTTGTGGTTTAAAAGTGTTTAATAGTCTTTCTGGTTGGCCTGATTAATCCTAGCTGGGCCATTAAGCCATGCAGAGAATACTGTTTATCTTTGGAAGGTTTTTCTAAATGCTTTTTGGTTTTTTTGCTAAAGCTCTTGACTTATTTTTTTTCCCCTCTTCAGCTGTATCTTATGTGAGTTTCAAGAAAATGTTCATCTCAGAAGTGAACTGTAGTCAGTAAAAGGGCTTGGGGGGAAAAACTGAACCATTCTGTGGTTGGTGAGAAAACATGGAATTTGCACCTTCAAGGACTGGGCATAAAATTCCTGCTGGATTTTGGTTTCCACGTTAACTAGATGCTAGTTTTGTAGTAAGTCTATTAACAGAAATATTGCCCCCGTTAGCAGTCTCAGTAGAGAGGAGAATATTTAGGCAACTGATGCTATTCAGGCTAAACTTCCTTCCCTGCCGATGACTTCATCCAGAAGCATTTGCAGAAACTGTGTGCATTGTTGTTCAAGTTTACCCACTTCCTGATAAATCTGAAGGCTTGAGTCCTTAGGTCTATCCAAATTACTTCAGCATCATTTTTCTACCACTCTTGTCATCTGTAACCTAATAGAGATGCAAGAATGTTGAATTCCATTGGTCAAACAGGGAAAAGCTGAACATAAGATAGAATCATGGAATTGCCTAGGTTGGAAGGGACCTTTCAGATCATCAAGTCCAACCATCAACCTAACTGACAAAACCATCACTAAACCATATCTCTAAGCACTATGTCTACCCTGGAAACACCTCCAGGGATGGTGCCTCAACCACTTCCCTGGGCAGCCTCTTCCAGTGTCTGCATGGCTGAACGTCTTTCTAGCATAGATCCTCTTCTCAGTTATCCCTTGTTATCTCTTGTTTGATTCTAAGTCTGTAACTCTGGCTCTGCCGTGCACAATTAATGTCTGCTTCGTACATCTACTTCCTCACCTAAACCTCTGCTTGTCTGTCATCAAACTTGGACAGTTTACATGTATTTCATACACTTCTGAAGCTTCTAAAGACCCATGGCATGGCAACACGACAATGTAACCCTGCCTTTGGGGCTGGACAGGACTGTACCATAGTTTCTGACACTGCGCTTTTCCATACAGAGGTCTCTCACAGCTAGGGCTTCCAGAAGATACGCAATCAATAGCTTAGTACCAAATCCTATTCACCATGAACCATGGAAAGCAGTATCCTGAGCTAAATACCCTTAGGACAAAATATACTTCAGCACTCCAGAGCTTTTGAATTGGAAATTCGGAGATCTTGTTATGATGGATTCAAGGTTTCCAGCTGTGACACTGTGACCTGCTGTTTCATTTCAGTGATGTCACTTCATAGGATATAAGCAACTTTAAAAGTTTCCCAGGACATCATAATGCTGTTTAGTAAACAAATAAACTATGTCTTAAGATTGTGGCTCTGAACTCAGAACAGTTAAAATGTTTTTGACCGTGTACGTCTCCTGGTAAGCTCAGGTTCTGCGAGCCCCTCAGTCAAATCTGGAAAAACATGAGGATGCTGCTCAGGTGTCTTCCCCACTAGCTCCTGGGGGCCTTACTAAAGGGTTAGAGAAGCCACATCTGGTTGTTCAAACACGCTACTGAAGTTTAAGGCAGATTTGGGGATGTTGGGGGCAAGGGCGAGGAAAAAACCTCACCAGACTAACTCCAACAGGACTTCTGAGTTCTGCTTTTGGCAAACACTTCCCCTGCATGGGAGCTGCAGCTAAGTCTTCCTCCGAACCGGATTGTGCCTGATGAAGACAAATAAATTAAAGCAGGAAACGGCGTTGATCTGAGATTGTAAATGAGCTTTAGGTACACCTCTTGCCCTTGTCCAGAGGAGATACCGCATGTTGATTTTTGGAGGGTAGAGGGATTCCTAGGAAACCCAAGCTGGTATGTCTCTGAACAGTGTTTAGTTGGTGGCGTAAGTGCAGTGCACAGCCAGCCTCCCTCAGGAGCTGCTGGCAGCTCTTTTGCAGCCACTTGGGATGAATGTAAACAGTACAGCTAGAAGGCAACGATAACCAAGGTCATCTGCGTACCTGAAAGTCATGCTGGCAGGACGGTATTTAGGCTGACGGCTTGGTTTGAGTTAATTTCTTCCACCTTTGCCTACCGTCAGAAAGACAGCAAGAAAGGGTGCGGCTGGTTGTAACGTTTCATGGTGGAGCAGAGAAGCTGTGCTGAATGAGAGAGGGTAACGGGGCTGGAAAGAGACAGTGCTGTCAGGATGGGATAGGAAAATGAAGAGCTGAAATGAGGCGGTTTTGGTTTGCTTTCTTAAGAGCAGGTTGCATTTCTGGAAGCTGCTAAAGGCTGGTGGGGGAAGAGAAAGACAAGCACGGGGAGGAGGAGGCTGTATGGTGAAGGCCTCTGCTTAATGACATTTCCTCCTGCCATCAGAGAGGACAGTCTCAAATTTCTTATGCAGTATTTAACCTTGCCTTTGTCGTGGCACTGTAGGACTGAGTCACCTCCATAGCCCTCACTTGTTTAAATATGTCCTACATAATACTTTCCTTTTGCCCTCTGCGTGTAACCAAAAGCAAAGAGCAGTGATTTTTGAGAAGGCTTCAGATGAATATCGAAGAATGCTTACAAAAAGCAATACTAGTGAGGAAGGGGGAGCTATTTTAATACTTATTGATAACTTATGTTATTGCAACAAATTCAACAAACAGGTAGGGCTTAATTTCAGAGGTGAGAACCTGCAACTTTCTCTGAAGAGGGCAGTTTTAAGCGGGGTGCATCATGAAGAAATGGATTGTCTGGTTAGAAAATCCTGAGCCGTGTAGCCAAGACACCTGAGAAAAATCAGAGACTGCGTGTTGTGCAGATAGTGGAAAATCACCAGCACGTTCCAGAGCAACGCTGCAGCTCCAGAGGTTTTGGGCGGGGGGGTTGGGGGATGTTGGTTAACCTTGGATGAAATTATAACTGAATGTGCTGGACACTTTCTGCAACAGAAACCGATTGTATCTTGTGTATAGATAAAAGCGGATGGTCAGAAACGTTTCTCTTCTGGTGAAGATTCGCCTGGAGCTGTAATTTACTGCAAATCAGGGGAGTAACTTTTTTTCCTCTGAAGATTACAATGTAAGAAGAAATATAGATGCGCTTTTATAGTAGGATAAATTTTCAGGGCTGTAACCATGGAGTCACGATTAACCTCTTCACTGCTGTCAGAAAGCACATGTACTCCAGCAACATATTTCTCCTGATAATTTTCTTACTTCTGGGGATTACTGCTTTGGTTCTCTGTCTCATTCATTTGCTGAAAACCAGCTAGAGCATCCTGCAGGAAAGTGCTCTGTATGAGGGGCTTTTTAAGGCCTGCTGTGGCCATGGGAATATTTGTGTATTTCACTTCTCTACTGCCTGCCACGGAAAGGAAAACGGATACCAGAGGAGGCATAACAAATAATACTAACAGAAGTTTGGAGAGGGTGGTACACTTCATACTCCAGGGTTCATCCCAGCCTCTAGTAGCAAGAGACTGGACCAAGACTTGAAGTATGTGGGACAGGGAGGGTGAAGTTCTCTCACGCTTGCCTACTGGCAGCTTCATTAAATGTTCCTTGTTTGTCAATCCATACAATGAAGTGCTAAAGGAGGAGGATTTTCTTTTCAAACACTTTAAAATGCCTTTTGATTCTCTTTGCTGGATTCAAAGGCCCAGACAGTGCTTTTGTGAATCCAGCTTAAAGTTTAGTTGTGTTTTTAAATTCAGTGAAATTATAGACGTGACCTGGATACCGGCCTGTCTAAATGTGAACAAAACTCGGCCCACAGATGGCAAAACCTGATGGATTTATTTTCAGCTGACTGTATTCTGAGGTACCGTGTATGCGCGGCCGTGTATGTACCAGCCAGCAAATGTGCCCTTTTCCGACTGCCTCTCAGTGAACGACTTTGTGTTCTTGCTTACCAAGCTCCCTTGCTGCCGTTGCTGTGAAAGGGTCACTGAACTGAAAAAACCAGAATTACCCAGACTTTTATTTACTGATTGTCAGTTGATACAATACAGTTCATTCAATCCCAGGCTAATAAAGTCCTGAAGAAACATTGCTATGAACAAGTTCTGACCTAAGTGTTTTCTCATTTCATTTAAGCTTTTATAAAATCCTGCTCAAAGGACATTCTAATGGAAATAAAGCATTAAGACTTAATCCCTGGTGGAAGTTACCCAAACAAAACATTTAGTAGAAGCAGACATTTCAAACTGCTTTCACTGATGGGCCAAGATCAGAGGAACTTTTCAGGATTTCAGTTTCACCTCACCCTGGGAATGACATCTTCTGAGTTTTAAAACAAACTGCACTGTAATAGAAAGACAAAAACTAGAAACACTCTGAAAAGAGGAGGAAATACTTTTTCCTCTCTAGTACTATTTCAGGACAAATTCACCTGTGCTTTCCTTTATTTCTTTCATGTGGAGTGACAGGGCTTCTTCCCATCATTGTATTTTGGAGTACCTAACGAGGCAGTAATCGCTGTTACGCTGGCAGAACCACAAAGGGTGGAGGAGAACCTGCTTTGGTCCTCCGTGTCCATTTTGTAAAACACAGTCAGTAAGTCCAATTAAGTGTAGCCCTAGAATTGCAGAAGCACCCAGTTGCTGAAATGATTATAACTTCTCCTGACTAAAGATGAAGTTTTCTGCTTATAAGCACATTTTGCTGTGGTGATAAGTTCAGACAAAGAGCTGAGTTTATATTTCCATGTAGCATTTTTGCATTTGTTAAAGGTTGTAGTGCTTCTTTCTGTATTTGTGGCCTCTTCTCCCGGGCACTGGCGGTACTGTCAACACTTACACTTAGTCTCATTACTTCTACCTCACTTGGGGTGAAGAAGGGTTACAGCTGAAGTTAATTTGAAAGCTTAGGCTTGAGTGAAACTGATGTGCTTGTCCTTTCAGAAAATACCAGCTTGCACTGGCAAAACCTCATGTTACATTTAGGCCTGCACTATATTGGCCATTGTCCCTTTGCTGCACCTTTCTGATCTAACCGCAGACTGTAAAAGAGTTTCAGCTGGAGCAACCTTGGCTTAAAAGCAGAAGATCTGGGAGTCTGCAGTTGATGCATACAACTTGATCTGGAAAGATCTTAAAAAAATGTATTTTTTTTGGCCTTTTTTCCTCCCTGGTATTTAGTGGTAATGAAGGCAAGAAAATGAGAGGCTGAGATAGTGTAGGGTTCTATCTGCATATCTTTAGGGTTTCTTGAATAGATTTTTTTTTTTTAAATGCCGTTCTAAAAAACTGGTTTTGTTGGTCCAGGAATGCACAGAACAGTGCAAAGAGATATTTCGTATTTAAACTTGTACGTAGAATTAGCTTATATGTAAAACTAAGTCTTTTTATATTGCCAGCGTTCAATTCTAATGCTGTGTGCCCACCAGTCATTCCATTCCAAAACCTAACCCTGCTTTTCCTTTGAACCCAGGTTCTGGGTGACTCTTTTTTCCTGGCCCTTGAAGCTGACCCTCAGAGTACAGCATACTTGCAATGTATCATGCTGCAGAAAGCTTGGGATGGAGTTAAATGTTATGTTGGTCAGTGAATAAACCAAGCTTTTCCCAACAATTATTTTTTTCCTCTTGTAATCGCTAGTGACTTTAAAAAAACAAACTGTGTTTGGATTCAAAAGACCAGCTCTCAGAGGAGTTAATGTAATGGCCATGTTGCAGAAGGCCAAGTGTTCTTTCCTAGTTTAGTCCTTGCTTAACTGCTTTCTTCAAAGCTGAGTATGCTTGGATGTATTCTTTGGTATTTGAATGTTAGGAAATGGAAAATTAAAAATAATAATGGAGGAAATTCCCATCTGGGAAATCTGTTGTGTATTCAAAGCACCTTTAGTTGCAAGCTTGCACTTTGTGGCCTTGACGCATATTGTACCTAGAGATCAAGCTTGGATTTGAGCTTTCCCAAGGTTTTTAGTGAGGGGGTGGGGGGCCTGGAAGGGGGTTTGTTCAGCTCTGCCTAACTCCATCTCTCTCAGTAGTTCCAGTGCCTGGTCCGCCTCCAGATGTTCCCTTTTCAAAGGAAAGGGAATGCAGAGCTTGCCTTGACTCTAGCTTCAAGCCCAAGACCAGGATTCTCCTTTTGACTCCTGTGCAGAAAATAACCATAGCAGTGAGGAAAAGTGAAAAAGGGACAGTCCTCTGCCTTGTCTTTCAGCCAGTCATCAGAAATGATCTGTGACTTGGGGGAGGGCATGAATAGAGACTGGAAATAACAGGGGTAGGAGAGTTAGGTGAAACTTTCGCGATAATCTAAGAAAGTTATTTGGCTCTCTTTTGGCATAGATGAAATAACAAGCATCCCTGTCCAAAGTATACGTCTCATAGAAAGCTCAATGGTATTGTGAGCTCCACAGGCAGAGTTTATGAGCACTCAAATTAAAAACAAAACTGGTGCTGATCTTCATATGGAAGTGTGGGTCTGGGAGAGCAGCAGCCACGGAAAGCCTACAGAAACATCACACAGATTTATTTGAAGCATGAAGCCACGAGAAGGAGCTCTCGGGGTTCAGCTACTAGCTGGAAGGAGGCTTGGCATCATCAGAAAAGAAAGTGCTTCCTTGAGTGCTCAGTAGTGCTTTGCTTATGTATTTTGTAAATAAATGCAAATGTCAGAAAGAGAGGAAATTAGTAGCGGTATAAAGTTTGTGTAGGTGCAGGGTAGTATAAAATCCCTCTCTCTGGCTAATTAACAGGACAGGTAGTAGGGTGCATTTGTAGTATGTTCCTCTCGTGAGCCAGGTGTCCAAGGAGATATTCTGCTTTCCTCGCTTCCTAGATGGATAGCGTTATAGTCAGTGCCATAACCAAACCTACCTGTGGCAAAA
Organism: Larus michahellis; assembly: GCF_964199755.1. Lineage (NCBI taxonomy): Eukaryota > Metazoa > Chordata > Aves > Charadriiformes > Laridae > Larus > Larus michahellis. The sequence continues at coordinate 38,131,148 of NC_133898.1, forward strand.
GTTACAGCAGATCGCTTCTCATATCTTGCAGAGCTTTCTCTCGGGGTTCTTGGGCTTCTGGGAGGGAGTTGCTGCTGGTGTTTTCCAGTTGCATGGTTCTAGTGATGCTGTTTCCTCCTTCGACCTGGCACACCACAGCCCGCCTGCCAAACCTCAGGAGGAGGCATCAATGGCAGCCCAGCACCCACTGCAGAAAGCTGGCTGGTTTGTTGCTGGCTTTGGAGTTTTGTTTCTGAATGCGAGTGTCTTTTTGGAGCTGGAGTAAATGTGTTCCCTTCATAGAAATAAAAACATCCGCTTGTTTCTCGGAGCTTGTCACCTTTTGAACATGTTGTATTAAACATAAAGAACTCTTCTGGGGCTGACCCAGAAAACACATGGATCTATTTCTCTGACTTACGAAAGTCCTACCTCTGCTACCTGATTTAGAGCTTTGGGTGTGCTCTCTACCAGTGTCAAGTTGTTGTGTCTGCTGACTATCAAAGCATTTAGCAATATCCTGATAGCAGAGTTTGGGTTTTTTTATTATTATTATTTTTAATCTTGCCACAAGTGAACATTTCCTTCTTCTGTAGTTGAATATATTACTTATCTGTATGCAAAAGTTGTTCCCTGTTGGTTGTTTTGCATGCAAAACTATGTGAATGTTCGCCTCTTTATTTACATGTAACCACAAGTATCTGTTGATGTAGGAATATTGAGAAAGTTAATTCCTTATTGCAGGGCAGTATCGTACTTCTGCAATACCTAAAAGTCTTGCGAAATAATCCATTCACCTAGTGTGCTAGTCCCGCCACTTGATTTAAGACAGTGCCGCAGAACACAAGGTGCATCTCGCAAGCCCTGTGGTGGGGCAGGAGCAGCACAACAGCCACCCTCCACAGTGAACCACCTCACTCGTACTTGCTGCTGGGTCTTTGAAGCAAATAAGAATGTAGGAGGAAAAAAAAAAAAAAGTTAAGAATGTGATGGTTAATCACAGTTTTGGATGTCTATGAGCAACTAGCGTGAAGTGGCAGTGCAAAGCCTAACGTGCTTTTAGGGCACTCTAAGCAAGACCTTTTTGGTAGAGAAATCCAAGCCATTGTATGCGGCAGTGATAAGGTTTCACGTACAGCTGAGATCACCTGGCTTTAACAAAGCTTAATGTGAATTCAAACAGGTGCAGATGAGGATTAGTCAGTTGGTTAGAAGAATGGAATGGATTTTAAACATTTCCCTGTTATTCCTTACAAAGAGATAAAAATGCCTCGATTTGTTTAACCTGGTGGGCAGACGCTTATAAGGGGATAGGGCAGCTATTTGTAAATGGATTGGAGGGTTATGTATCAAGGAGGGGAAAATCCTATATAAGAAGATAATATTAGCCCCAGATCAAGTGTTTATTATCTGGTCAATTTAGGCTGGAGACTGGAAGGTTCCTGGACACTCACAGAATGAAGCTCCAAACAGGACTAGAGGGAGCAAGGAGTTTAAATTGTTGGGAGATTGAGCACGATAAACCCAATGGAAGGGATTGTGTAACTAATTTGGAGAATTCCTGAAGATAAGAATCCATGTATATCTGCTAGGTTCAAAAGGAAACCAGATCACTGCTTGCACTGTATTTATTTTTTGGTAATCCTGTGCTAAGACTTCTGCCCCTTTCTTGTAGGGATCAGCAGAGATTTGTCCCCCTAAACTATTTAACAAATTTTGTTTAACAGTTTTCTTGCTTGTTGCAGGGATCCAGCACATCAGCGGTGCCTTCAGTCTCTCTTCTGCTGTCTGCTGTCTACGGCTGTTTTGTCTGAGCTGTTACTTAGGTCCTTGTTTGGTTATGAATATTGGGCAGGAATTGTGCGGAAGTGGGTACCTGGATATCTGTCATGTGCTTTCCTGGGATTGCAGGAAGCCTCGCTGCAGGACCTGCATCCCAGTTCTCCGCTCCTGCTAGAGGGAGAGCTGCTGATTTCTTTTTCCCTCAAAAGGTGCTGGCAATCCAGTAGTGTTCCCCCACCCTATGTTTATACAGACAGTTTGTGTCTTTAAAGGCTATTTATTTTTTCGTTATGAACATTTCACGAGACACATCGCTGTTTACTCAAGCAGGGGCCTGGAGTACAACTAAGTGCTTCTCTGTACTGATTGAATCCAAATTTATTTTGCGTCTGTTATTCCTCCTTTCCGGTGCATAAAAAAAAATATATATATCATGGGAGAGAAGCACTCTCTGGATTCCTTAAATATTCTTTGTGACCCAGTGTTATGGCAGAGCTCTGTACGTAACTGTGACGACAGCAGGAGTGATCCTCCTCCTTAGGATGCACAGGCAAGGGGCAGTTATTTACTTTTTCTCCTCTGATGGCTTCTGAACAGGTGAAATAGCTATGAGATTTCAGAGAGTACCGGTCATACCTTTATCTACCAGTTTACTTCGCTCAATGGTGCATAGTTAATTCCTATTTTCTGTAGAGCTGTTTAAAAGCACTTGCTGTGTAGCCAGCTACTGCGTGTGCTTGAAACTGAGGAACAGAGACACACTGGCAGCCTCAAGGTCTCGCTGCTGTACTTTTCCTTGCAGCCTTTAACAAATTCAAACCATTGTTATTGTGCATTGAATCCGGCAAGGCTATAATCACCCTTAAAGAGCGTGGTTGGTTTATGTTCAGTTTGGGTTTCACTATTTTAGGGCAGACGAGAAAAATATTTACGTAATTTTTTTTTTTAGGACAGGAATAATCTTTTCTGTTTACAAGAGATGAGCGAGCACAGCCAGGTCCATGTGGTGACTGGGACTCCTGTACCGCAGTACACGAGTGTTTGTGTTCTAACTTTTCTCAGCCCTCATCACACTGATCAGTGGATAAGCAGGTTTCATCTGATTGAGATGTCTAAATAGTTAGGAAACATTGTGGTAGAAAGAAACTATTTTTCTTCTGAGCAGCAGAAATTTAGTTGCCTTACAGTTGCCTACATCCCAACTTTCTGCCAGTTACCTACATCCCAACTTTCTGCCAGAAAAATAAATAAATGAAAGAAATTTTAAAAAACCCTCCAGATTTAACCGTTGCGTCTCTTCTGAGCCCTCCACCAACAGGTTTCTTCCCCTTTCAGTGTTCCCTGCCTCTCTGCTCCCTGCATACATACTCTTGTCTTCCTCCGAACTACCGTACAGGCAAAAGGCAGTGTGTGTGATGCCTTGTTCTGAGCTGTACGTGTCCTCCCTGACCCAACTCAGCAGGGACCTGCTGATCCACTGTAGCAGCCTTTCCGTCAACAGGGGCATTTGCTGGTATCTTCTGTCCTCATGCAGACCCCCTACAGCACTGCAGGAATTTGGGACCTCCCCAATCCATCCGTCAAATGTGGTTAAAACTGCCTGTCATGTTCAGAAGCCATTAGGAAATGCAATATAAAGCCCATTTCATCAGCAAAGCACCCTGAGAAGACTGTATTTCCAATTGTAATATATACAGACAGATATGTATTTTTACCCAGATGTATAACATTAGCTCTGAAGATGTGCTGGTACATGCATTCTGCAAATGGATAATTGGAGCGGGAGAGGGATGTTTGTATCATCTCATGGCAGGTAACAATGTAATAGCACACCTGGGTGCTGCTGACCTTGTTTCTCATGCAAGTGCTAATGAAATATTTTGTGGTTAAAAGAAAAAAAAAAAAAAAAAAAGAGCTTGGAAAGCCAGTATCCAAAGGGTTTCAAAACTTTATTGTATGTGCCAAATATTTCCAGCTGTTATTGCCTTCCACTTATTTCCCACAGCATCTTGGCCTGGGTCTGCTAGTGATCTTTCTTCGTTGATGGCATGAGATGTTAGCTGAGCCAATGTTTATGCTGCTCAGAAGGATATTCCTCAAGCCTTACTTCATTAATGATTTTAAAGCTTGTTAACCTGTTTATCTTCAAAGGATGGAAGCTTTTAATGCTAAATTATTCGGACGGCTTTTATATAGATTTTGATAATGAGTACAATTGGATATCAGACTCCAGTCTGTGTAATAAACTAGGAGCCATCACGCATACTTCAGCTGATTCTCACTGAGGAGTGAGATTAGACTGCATCCACGGGTGTCTCAAGCAGCATTACATCTGCTAACTCCAACCCATCGAGTGTTTCTAATGTTACAGCTTCTTCAAAAGAAAACAATTGCTAAGAGATTTGACAGTGGAAAATTTGGGGATGGTTTGCTATAGCTTCTGTGATCCTCCATGGCTTGCCTTGTGGCACACCATAATCTTATGAGTGGTTTAATTAAATTAAATCTAGAGCAACAGGGGATATCTTGGATATTGTGGGATCAGCTGTTTTCTATCACGAGACTTTATAAAGTTGTATATGCAAACCAGTTGCAAAGTCTGTTTAAATTTTCTTATATATCAGCCTACAGTGCTTTCTTAAAGAGCTGATGTGAAGCTACTCAAGTTACTCAAAAACCACAGTCTGGCTGATTGACTGCTTTTTGTTGTTGTTTTGGCTTTCAAACATTCATTAGAATGGAAGGAAGTTTTTGCTTTAATTTTATTCTCCACCATTCACATTGGTGCCGCTTGCATTTTACATTTCTTTTTGTTTTGGTGATGAAAACATCCTGCTTGGTTGTTAATTGTTGTAAACATTTACTTAGCACTTTGCTGTCGCTAATGAATTAATGTCTCTAATGCTGGGTAAGTGTTATGTGTATTTTAGAGCTCAGGAGTGTCGATGAGACATACCTAAGGCCATAAAGTGTGTCAGTAGTGTAGATGAGGATTTAATTTGAGAACCTTTCTGTGACTCACTGTAGTTAATGTGCTAGTAGTGTCAGTCTGTGGGTTTTGTGCATGCGCCAGGATTTGCAGTATTATAGAGATTACATCTTTCTTATTGTTCTAAAGCAGCTCTTCCAGGTTGCGTTCATTTTCCTTTGAGAAGTGGATATTTTTGAAAGCTTGCTCCTTCAAAACTGAAATGTTAGCTTCACTTGAAAGGAAGCACTATTTACTGCTAAAGCAAAACAGTAACTGTTTCAATATTGGCCCTAGAAGTTAGACTCCAAAAGGTGAAAGTCCCCTCTTCCTTCTCCCGCTGGCTGGGTGTAGAGAGACAACCTCTTCTCTTTTCCACTTGCCTGTCTGCAGGGCCCCTCGTAACCAACTTGTGTTGCTGAACCCCAGAGATGCTCCCCAGCCTTGCACGGCAGAGCCAAGGGTAGCACAGCCAGGAGGAATCCCGCATCCCACCCTGCATGTCATAATGCAGCCTCAGACCAAACCGGCTCAGGACTGAGCAGCCTCTTGGCATCAGAACAGGCAGACTCTTTGCCCAGAAGGCCTCTTTGCACTCCAGCTCTCAAGACAAGGCAAAACCCCCTTCCTTTTATTCTAAAAATGACAGAAACTTCATGCAGAAAAGGTGTCACTTGCTGTATTGCCAGCAGCTCAGAGCTGGTAGAAGAGAACATAAGGCTCCATTGTAGCGCCACGTTATTAGAGTCGTAGCAGCTCACTGGGATGTAAGGTGCTTTTATTGCATGTTTGCATTCAACAGTTGTTTTTCTGTTGTTTAAACTTGCTGGCCTGGGAATACCCCTGGGTCTAAATTCACAGCCTGGACTTTACCGCTTAAGTACATGTGACTATGGCTATGGTTTTTGTTTGTTTGCTTGCTTGTTTGGTTTTTTTTAAGAAATACACTTGAGATTGCTCCAGTATCTCCTTCAGAATTCTAGGTAGAACTAAAAACTTGCTGGAAGAGATATATGGGCTGGGGAGGGGGAAATAATTTTCCAATCACATATTACCTCTTCCTACATTTTTCCCTCGCCATCTTTCCCAGATGTTGCTAAAAGAAACTCAGAGCTCACAAATCTAGAGGTAGGGTTTTGTAGCTGAACATCTTGTTTAAAGGCTACTTATTTGAGTGAAGTAACAATGCCAACTAGTGGTCAGATCCTTCATAGAGAAGAGATCTGGTATTCTAGCAAAAAACCCCTCTCATTTTAATAAAAATATATGTAAACCGTAGCAGCTTTTATGCCAATCTCACTAGTCAGCTTTCTGATAGGGAGAAGATTGTATTTATTGATTTTGTTTAAAAAGGCATTTCAATTAGTAATATAACAAGTATATCATTAGATTAATGACGTGTTGTCCTTTGACCACCCATTAATACACTATTATGCTTTCCCTTTTTTTCAAAATTAATTCATCCCACTCATAATCTGATCACCTGTGTTAATGGTTCCAAAATAAAAGAAAGAAGTATATATTATCTCCATCTTGTTTCACAATAGTATAGTTCTTTCCTAAACTACAGATGTGCAGTGAGGCTTGAATAACCTGCTCTGGCTCTACTTTGAAAGTGTGTGGTTATTTTAACAACAAGGGATATTCTTCCAACATCACTGAAATCTTTTTTCTTTCCCCTGCCTCATTCAGTCTTCGTTTAAATGTATATCACCGTATCAGAGTTCATGAGGTGCTGTGCCACAAGTAGCTTTTTTTCCTCGTGTTGCTTAAAGACCCTTCTTTTATCAAGGTATTTAGGTTTGGGGATGCATATGTAACTATTATTACCTATAATCTGGATATCAGTATCTAAATATAAATATCATCTTTATGTGTTGAAGAGGTAAGACTCTAAAACAGCTATTTGGGGGTGAATTTTAGGTTTTGGGTTGTTTTTGCTACCAAAACTGTATCCTTCCTATAGCATTCAAGGCAGTTTCACTAGATGACATAGGAAGAGGCACAGGTCAGGAAGACAGCTCTCCAAGTTCTGCAAACTGGTTAAAATTAGGGTATCTTTTTACTCTGCATCAGCTTGATGTTTTCAGAGTCTGCAGTCTGTAGGCGCTGTGTCTTCAGTATCTACGGTTCTCTTGATGCACAGGATTTCTAGCGGCTGTCTGATGTCGGGGTACTCTATTCTTTTAGTGTTAAACTCCAGACATTCCCTGGAGTTTCTCTTAGAAATTGGCCCGACTACCTACCTGCCTGACTTTTGAAAAGCAGGCTTTCCATGTGTTATCACGTATTTATAACTATTAATTTTGCATTCCTAACAATTTTGAGCATATCTATGCTATTCATCATGTTTTATGGCTTCTGCAAATAACAGTGACCTTATATGTTCTGTGAAGTCAGCTAGTTTGCATGTGCTCTTATTTCTGATAAATGCAACAGTTACCTGTATTTTATTGTATCCAAAGGCTAGCCCAATTCCCTGATGCTTAGTGAATTTTAGATCAACTTCTTCCTCTCCTGTGTTTAGCTTGTGATGCTGAGATTAGGAGCTCTGATTCGCTTTGGGCCACAGAAAAATGTGGACCACACTTAAAGGAAATATTTTGGGGGCTAGTTTTGATTTGCACTAAAGCTCCAAATCCTTCTTCCCCTTTTGGCAGGCTTTTGTAAATGCTGTCGTTTTCCACCATGGAATAACTTGGACAGAAATCTCTCAGCCTGCTCTCTGTGGCTGTGAAGTTGTACAGTTACTGCTGATGGCACCGCTGAGTGTTGGCATTGTATAAGCATCCTTATCCAATGCGGTCTTTCAGCTCTGCTTTCACCTCCCTGGCAGAGAAATACCAAGCTTTGGCGTTCAGTGTTCCAGACACCATATACTCCAAGGCAATCCTGAAGTTTCCCATGTGTTTTGGAGGAATTTGGGGATACACCACATTCTCTGGCTCATCTGCACCGCCACAGGGTTCCTGGGTTTCTCTGTCATTCTTCTGACTCCAGACTCTGAGGTCTTGATTTTTCTCCTCCTACCTTGCTTGTTCAGTGCTGGCAAACCCAGAGGCCATACTTACAGCAGCCACAGCTCATTCATTTATTTTTTAACCTGTGACTCCTTTGAAGATCATTTACTAACAACCTTCACAGAAACAGCTTTTTAGCACTACTGCTCAATTTGGAAGTTCTCTGTGTTGCTAGTTGCTCAGCTATCTTTAGACCTGTTTTTTTTTTCTTTTTCTTCCCTTGACTCCAAGCTCCACGGTTTGCATATTGCTTTTATTCTCCACTTCAATTTTTTTTTTTTTTTAATTTTAGCTCAGAAACATCAAACACTGACTGCATTTCTGGATATATGTATTCCCTGCTTTCTTGCCCTTTGTAGCCTGAAGGCAGCCTAAGTTCATTATTAAACTATGGGCAAGATGGGAAAAGAGAACTGTTTGCTCCATGAACTCAGCAGCATTAACCATTAACTATGCCTCTGTTTACTTATTTTTACTGAGGGAAGAAGGGGAAAAATTAATAACTTGTCTCTCACCTGTATTGATATATGGGGTTTATGGAGGTGGGAAGCTAGAGGAGAGAGAGAGAAAGATGCAGCCATTGCTTTCTGTGATCTTTGCCACCTCCAGTCCTGGAGTGAGGATTCCAGAATTTATTTCCCCCCACACCCCATTTTTTTCTCCCCTCTCCCCTACCCTTGCATTACCAGCAAGTTTAAAGAGAAGGAGGAAGGAGCAGAAAGATGAAGCAGTTCTCAATCCACCATCCTTCTCCCCATTGCAGCCTTTCCTCTTCCCTTCCTGGCAGAAGAATGCTGGTTTCTTGCTTTTGGGGTTTCTCAGTTGCTAGGAATTCAAAATATTTGTGGCTTTTTAAAAAATAATTTTGGAAATTGCGTCAGTGCTGAGGCCCTGGGGCTGGAAATGCCAAGTGTTACCGAAGTGGAATACTTGGCAGCCCAGCATGGCACTGTGTGATGGGAGACAAACCTGGGGCAAGAGGAGCCAAGCACCAAGGGTAGAAGGGCCCCCAGCCACTTCTGAGTCAGAGTCAGGCAGAGGAGCAATGCCCTGATTGCAGAGGGTCAGTTGGCTGCTGCTGGAGCTAAAATTTGTCCTTCACGAGCAGCAGCCCACACACAGATCTCAGTGGCAGAGGGAAACCAGAGAGTACACAGAGAGGTGAGCAGATAAGGAGCAGAAACATTTGCCTGGTAGGAAGAAAAGGGATTCTTGAAGAAGGACCAAAGCTGAGGGAGATCCAACTAGCCTTAACCTGTCACGCTTCCTCCTTTCAAGTCCGCTGTTTGCCACAGGAATCTGGGCAAATGCAACAGCTTTCCCCTCCTCTGCCTTGTACAAAACTGTCCTACCTAGCAGATTCAGAAATGGATGATGAGCACAGCCAGGGAACAAGGAGACTTTTCATAGGAGTCTGTGGACAAAGAGCTCCTCACTGGGAAGTAAGTGGAAAAAAACAGAGTTGTCGTCCCTCCCTCACATGGGCATAACAGGCAACTCTGTGGAGTAACACACAAACCAAGGGAATCCTGCCATCTCCAGGGAAGGCTTAAGATGTTAAAATTCCTGTTTTCTTTGGCATGTGAAAGAAATATTGTTTGTTGTTTTAAAACCAATATTTCAGTAGTGCCAGCAGAAGAATTTACAAATCACATGTACGATAAGGAGAAGGGTAGTGTCCATGCACGTGACATCTATGAGAAAGAATCTGGAGTGTTTGAATATGTCCTAGCCTTCTGCTGTAAATACCTACGTTTGTTAAAGTAGTGCTCCTTACAATATATTGATCGTTCGGCTGTTTTATTTCTTCTCCAGAATTTGGATGCCTGTTGTCAGCAGAAATGATTCTTCTTCAGTCATTGTAAAGAGCCCCTTCGTTCTGTAAGGAAATAACTTTATATTGTAAAGGAATTCTGCTCAAATAGAAGGGAGACTGTATTTTTTCTCCCCCCGCCATCCCTTCCCTGCCATGCCAACTGTCCTTGCTAACAGCTACACTGTGGTTCATGCAATAGTCCTACTGCTTTGGTCCTCGACATTGCCTGGTATTCTGAGAAAGTTTGACTAAACCTGCATAAGATTAGTCACTTTCAGTGGTGGAAAAATGTTCAAGGCTATACTCACAGCTATTGCTCAGTACCATTTTGCAACAATATACATGAAGGAATTCTCCTGTTGCCATCATAACGTCCTACAACTAACACCGGGCTGCTGCAGTGCAGTTGTTCATACATAGCTCTGGGGAAATTTTTATGGTGTGTGTTGCAAGCTTCTCAAAATCCAAACCAGAAAATTCCCCTGTTGGTTCAGTTCGGCCCCTGATGGCTTGCTTCATTCTGTTCCCAAGGACTTGGGGGTCCAGTGCCCTATTTTATTCTGTCCAGAGGTGGAGCTCAGGTGTGATATATGTAGAACAGCTTGGGCTTCTCCAGATTCTTTGGAGAACACAGGTGTAATGCAGTCCTGAGGGAGATGGGAGATGCCTTGTTCTGACCCCTTCTACCTCTCCAGGAATTTGCTTAGGGGAATGCTGACCGGGCCAAAGTTTTCTGCCCTACTTCTTCCTCTAGGCAAATTCCCCTCTCTGCTTTCCTCTCCTATGATGAATTAGGGCCAGATACCTGGACTGCAGAGACTTTTCTTGATAAATATGACTACCCTACATCCTCTTCCTCACTTCATTATTTTCTTTAGGAAACTATTTTGTTCTTGTTGACATCTGGTAAGTGCAGGCTGAGCTTTTGAAATCCTGTATAAAGGAGGAGCTCTGATTCCTTCTTTTTATCCTGCAAGGACAGTCAGGAAAGGGGTAGGCTTTATCTGACCACCCAGCTACAGGGGAAAAGTATGGCAGATGGGCACATCACCAAAGCTGAGCAGGAAAAACTAAAAAGCTGCAGCAGGTTTGGTGATCTGAGGCAGGGACATAGGTGGGAAAGGAGTTGCAGATAAGGAGGAGTGTGAGGGGGATGTAAGGGTGAGCTGGAAGAGAATCTGGGAGCAGGACAGAGGACTGAGGGTAAAGGGAGGAGTGAGAAGAGGGTGGTGAGGGGCTCCAGGGGGGGTAGCAGGGTCAGGACTAAGAATTTGAAGCAGGAGAGGGTTTAATGAGGAGATGCTTTTGAATGGGAGAGGCTTAGGGCACTGTGGTTAACTTACAGGACATTTGAGAAAAGGAGAAGTGGGGTATTCAAAAGAGGAATGGTGAGAGGGATTGGGGATCAAAGGAAAGTTGGAATGAAAGGGGGTGATGAGGACAAAGGAGGTAGTTGTAGAGTGAATGCAGTTAGGTCATTTGAGCTCTTAATGGGTCACTGCAGTGCAGGGGGTGTGAGTGATATGACATCTGGGTCAGAAGAGGGAAAATACTGGGGACTTGGAGTGTGGGTCGGAGGCAGGATAGGTCAGAAGGATGCTCCAGACTGCAGGGATCTCTGGCTCAGGAGGGACTGTGATTACCAATGGGCAATTCTTGTCCCTACTCATCCACACTTCTCACTCAGACATCTTGAAGCAGGACTCAGGAACGAGAGACACCCAGGCCCACTTCCTTGCCTCTCTGCTCTGCCCCTTCCACTTGCTTAGAGCAGCAGGAGCCACCTGTGAAACCCTTCCACCATCCTCACCTTCTCTCCTACTCCGATGTCATAGAGGTGGCACACCAAGCAATGCAGCAGAAACTCAAACTCATAGAGTCCAAAGTTCTCTGTGCTTCCTGTTCCTTGCAAGGGGAATGTTTGATATTGGGCTGACCACTTCTTTTAGGTAAACTTGGGCTTTGAACACGTGTTCAAACGTGCAGAGCACGGTTCAGAATTATAACAATGGCCTCGATCATAATTTCTTTTTTCTACATATAAATTGTGGTAGTGGGAGATAAGAGCAACTTCATCCAGCTTTCTGTATATTCCCATATTGTTTGCCACTACAGCACGTGCAACACTACATCAAAACCCACTACATTTCTATTTTCAGATTAACTGGTTTTTAATAACAAAGTCTGAGTGTGTTTTAATGAGTCTGTAAAATGAATTCTACATAAGTTATTAAATGCCATATGGAATCCAACAATTGCAAGCATGGCCTACTAATTTGCTATCAGATAATGTGAGAGAATATCATCATGGCCTTGCGAAATCTATTAATATATGATAATTCTCTTAAATTACTATACGCATCTTACAACCAGAAACAAGCACTGTGCGTTGTTTTAAATGAATCTGTGTTCTTCTTCAGTGGGGTGATCTGTTAGAAACGTCTATTAAAAACTGGATAGGAAGAAATGTCAGTGTATATGAATGCCCCAGCAAGCATAAACTCTTCTTGAAAAACAATGTGTTTCTCTTGCCAGCGGACTAGACCATCCCCATGTAGGCTGTACCTACAGACGTTGCTATGACTATATCCTTAGGCCAGTTTTAATATTTCTGTTTGTTTCAATTATGTTTCATGTTTCAATACTGGCAATTTTAAATAGATAATTTGTAAAAATAGAGCAAGAAAGTGAACAAAACATGAAATATTTCAGTCAAGAAGCTTAGCTTGTGAACGTGGCCTGTAAGCAAGCAGCTGTGGAGTTGTTGGTGTCATATAAAGAGGAATACAAATTCCCAGGCAAAATGTTGATGAAAAATTATGGAGATGTGTTTACATGACCCCAGCAAAGTACATCTGCAGGTAAAGTAATGTAAAAAATATTGCAATTTTTTTTTTCCAGGGCCCAGAGCATAAAAATAAAGGTTTGCCTTCAGGTGGTATGTGATTACCAGATACAGAGTAAGAAACTCTAATGAGACTCAATGAATACAGCAGCCTGAGGTCCATTTTGTTGATCTTACAACATTTTTCTAACAAACTGTTAAGGTTAATGTATCCTCTTGGCCTTGATTACTTGCCCTAACTGGTGCTCTGTTAAATAAAATGGCACCCAGGACTAAAAAAAATTGAAGGTGGTATTGTACTTATACCTATGACATACAACTTAACTTCCTAAACGACTCAGGCAAGACACCTGTTTTTTTGTTTGTTTGTTTTAAAGAGCAAAACTATGGATGGAAAATTTATCTAATCAATGCAGTGGTAAATAAAAATAATGAAAACCGATTTCACCTGCAGATGAATTTCAGGACTCATTTGTCCTTCTTCAGTGAATGGCCTCTTGTCTACTGAGGATATAGAATCATAGAATGTGTTGGGTTGGAAGGGACCTTTAAAGGTCATGTAGTCCAACCCCCATGCAGTAAGCAGGGACATCTTCAACTAGATCAGGTTGCTCAGAGCCTCATCAAGCCTGTCCTTGAGTGTCTCCAGGGATGGGGCCTCCACCACCTCTCTGGGCAACCTCACCATCCTCGTTGTAAAGAACTTCTTCCTAATGTCTAATCTAAACCTACCCTGCTCTAGTTTAAAACTGTTGCCATTAAAAACACTCAGGCTCATGTTTTGTACTAAATCCATTCCCTGCATTAAACAGTATCACGTAGGAAAACATGGTACTAATTAATCTTCTGTTGCCTTTTTATACAATCTTCCAATTCAAGGTCTTTGTGATAGTGCAGCAATCTTGTGTGTTTCCAGTACCCCACAGTAAGCTGTTGCTGGAATCCAGAACAAGGGACTGGAGCTCTTGGTCCAACTCTGTTATATGGCAAAACTACTGAATATTTACAGGCAGGTATCTACCCAAATGCATATTGTTCCATTTACCTTCCAAATATTTGAAATGCAACCACTCAGGTTTGCAGCTAGGTGAGTACTCAAAGTCGGGGCCCTGAGCATTCCAGGAAAACACTCACTGACTTCACGTGTCCTAATCTCCTTGGAAACACCGATCTGGAGCTTTTGGGATAGCGGATACAAGTGAAAACAAGCAGCATTAAGGTAGTAAACTTCTCTGCTTTATTGAGAAATATGGATTCGAAAAAAATATTTGCTTCTTTTTATATTTCTATTTTTAAGTTTCCGCAAAGTAAAACATGGAAAAACTTAAGCATTGTTGCCAAATTCTGTCCTGATATGTACAAACATGACTTTCATTGACCTTTTGAGGGAGGGTTATGGACTTCACTGAGTACAGCACAGAACAGCATAGACTTGGAGTAGAAAAGTTAAGTAACTAATAGGGACTTCAAGATATTTATTAACAAGTCAGAAGTACTTGATGAGCAAAAAATGTCCAGTTATCTCAATGCTGGGGTGTGGAATAGATAAAGACACAGTAAAAAATAGAAATCATCAGGATCAACGCATAACCACAAAGCCAAAGAAATAGGAAAATTATGGAAAAAGGTCAGCAAAACCAGAAATGTCAGGGAGGCAACAAAAGATGTGACAAAGAAGTGTTGAAAACTGTCTGTGAAGACAAAGTAGGACTTTTATAATTACGTGAGGAACAAAAGGTCTGTGAGAGACAGCTTAAGCCAAGGGGAAGTTATTCATGGATGCGCTAGATAGTGCTGGGAAACAGAGCAATCTCTTCACCTCAGCATTCACCAGGAAGAAAAGAGAAAAACCTGCCAGAACCAAAAAGATGTTTTGTAGAGCAGAAAATGGAAAATGACTGAAAACTAAGTCTGCCCACTGCAGCTGACAGGAAAGTATAATGGCTCAGCAGAGTGGTCCCAGGGCAACTGGCATCCTCCCTTACTCCTCCAAAAAGGTAAAGATGGCAAGTGGTGACAGGAGGACTGGCAAGAGCCAACTGCGATATCTGCATTGCCCCAGCACAGTATGGGTCATACTCAAAGAGAAGGTCTTTTCTTCCCTATCTCCATGCACGGTGTGCATGGGTTTTGGTGAGTTTGTTTTTGGTTTGGGGCCTTTTTGTCTGTGTATGTGTATATGTGTTTGTGTATGTGCAAAGGCTTTGTGTTTAACTTTAATTGAAGTCCTCCTGCTTGCTTTCCTTATGGTGTCCCCTTTGTTTAGGATGTTTGCTTGCTCTTACTCAGGGAGCACTGTGTGCTCACAAAATGTTGGATTTCACACTCATCCCCATTCGTCTAGGCTCTGTGCTTACCCAAAAGCTCTGGGGCTCAGATAAACAAGGTTATGTTACATTTATAAAGCTGTGCATGACTAAATTGTGCCTCTGATGGGAGAAAATAAGGCGACACTTGAGGTTGCAAAACTCATAGTCACAAATCGAACAAGGTTAATGAAATTGCACAGGGCAAGAGGGTTTATTACCATTGATGTTCCTGGACCATCATCCATGAAGAACATGATAACAGAATACTCTGTTTAATCATGAGATAGATATGGTTCAGGCAATGCAAAAAGGGTACCTTTTCTTCTGCTTGTATGCTAACCCTGATTTGGAGAAAGCACTGCTAGGCACTAGCACAGAGGCAAACAATTATTAAGTGAGAAGGGGATGCGGCAGTCGCTAGCCCCTTCTTGCTGGCAGGAGGTAAAGCAAAGGTATGAAAGCTTCTATTAGCATGACCCATGCAGTACGTGCTTCTGGTCACTAGATACCCTCTTCCTGACCAAATCTAAAGTCTGCTAAATCTGTAAGCTTCTTCATTGCATGACTGACCAAAAATTTCCACTTTATTTCTTAACTGAGCTGGTCTAACTTTGGTTTCTGATTATTAACTCTTTGGTTAGCAAGGCCAGTCTCAAAAGAAAGGGTCCAAATGGACTCCTCCTACGCTTTGCGAACATCTTTTCCCTGGAAATTAGATGAAGATCCTTCAGCTCTTGTAATCTAAATTGCTGCTCTTTGACGCTTGTTTGGCAACTGAGAAGGGCAGGATTCAAAACAGCATCATAGAGGTGAAAGGCTACATATCCTGTTAGTGGGAAAACTTTCATCTACAAACGCAATGGTATTTGTCAAGAGGCTAGAGAAGATTTGACATCAGGAAAAGCCTTTCTAAAGAAGTCCACCACAGTAACAGAAATGTGTTCACCTTGATTTAAAGCATTCTTCTTACAGTGAAATCTAAAAATGGAGCAAGACTGGGTTATAACTTAAATGCAGGAACTGTGACAAATAACAATTTACATGAGGAAATGGAGATGCCACAGGGCTTGGGTTCCAAGGCAAACTTGTCTTGTGAAAAGGATACGTTAAGCAATGGTCAAATAAGCCAAGGATTTTTTGTTGTGTTGCCTTTAAAACAATAAATAAAATAGCAGGAGTACAGGACTGCCTGACATTCAGGAAAGGCTCGCTTGTGATTAACGTACTGAAGAAACTGCTAAACAGTTTCTCCCTGTGAAAGTACTACCCCTAGGATGTTGCTAAGATCAGGAAAAACGTGGATGATTGATTACCTTGCCTGTGAATTAAACCTGCAGGAATGCAGGAATTAATATCTAATATAGTTGATCCTGTTTGATTTGCAGCATTTTCTGAATTTTTCTCTTGAAACAATTCACTTTTAATAAAGAGTTACTGGTTTTGTTCTGGGGGATTTTTTGGTGGTTTTTTGGGGGTTTTTTTTGGGGTTTTTTTTATCCTTGTTCTGCATTTCTCTTGTAGAACAATAAGAACTCAAGTAAATTGCGGTCTGGTGAGGACTTCTCTTAAGAAGGCTGAGCTGCAGCAGCTTAAATGCTGAGGAGCTGGAGAAGTGAAACAAATTACATCCTTCACAGAGCTACTCAATTGGTACCAAAGAACTGCACAGTCGTTCTGCTACCCTTTCTGCTAGGCTCCAGCAGCAGCTGGGATGTTGTATGTGCACAGGAGGAGGTGAGGCAGTTTGCTGAACTTTGCTTTTTTTTTTTTTTTTTTTTTTTTTTACTCTGAAATCATGGCCTTCCTGCTCCATTGAACAGAGATGGTCAGGAGTTCCCGGAGCAATTTTCCAAATAAAAGATGGGTTTTTTGTAATCCAAATACGTTGCAAGAATGTTTCAGCAGAAGACGTTTCCTGTAGTGGGGTAATTCAGATTAACATGCTGAGAGAGGCCTGCAAATAAGCAGAGGCTGGGTAGAGACAGACTGCATCACTGTGTCCCATGAGGTGACTTGGTAGCACGAATGTAGAGGTCACAGTTTCTGGTAAAGCTACCCATTGAAGTCAAGTGCTTGCCCTGAATCAAGCAGGGATGGGATCTGAATGAGAGATCTTTCTCGGTTTATTTTCTTTCTTTTCCCATGTAAAGGCCTCAGTTATTTTGAGGCAATTCTTTTGCTCTCTCTTCATGAAAAATAATCACATATTCCATTTAAAAAATATTGAGTTTGTCCCCATATGGAAAAGCAAAACTTCTACAAGATCAGAAGTTTCATATTTTTTTACTAAGCTCTAGTGCTAGCGGTGTTACAGATGTGGAGTGGGAGGTGATCAAAGTTTGGGTCTTTGAGCTTGTGCCTGAATCTTCAACCCAACAGATAGTTCAATTAGTTTATTAATTGCAGGTATTTTTAAATTAAGTAATAATGCCAACAGAACACCATGAACTGCCTTTACCCTGCTCCCTTCTTTGGCCTCTAGCTCTTTTCCTAGGGATGGCCTTACCACATGCAGCATACCCTGAATAAATGAGCTGAATATGGAAACCTCCACGCATTTGACAATTTGTGTGTGGGACAGCATCGCTGGAGGAACATCACACCAGAGCATTCCTCTGCAGGTTTTGGGGATCCTTTCAATGAGAAAGTCCCCAGCTGTTCCCTTCTCCCTGTTTTGTAGTTATGAAAAAGCAAAGCATTTGCTGCAACTTGCCTTCCTCACATCGCCCTGAAGTTCGAGAAGCATTTAACCTTTAGCAAATTCCTAGTCCAGGACCTATACAATTGAAGCCCCTCAGGGTTCCCCCCACCTCCCCACTCCCACCAGCAGCTTGACTCCAGGTCTGCCCTGCAGATACCCGGGTGCCCTGGTGGAGATGGATGCATTCACCCGGCTGGAGAGGAGCCCTGGAAACCCTTCCTCTCCCAATAACGCCTTTCTGCTACCACCTAGTGGACACAAGCAGGTGTGATAAAACAGACTTTTGTAGAGAGGTGGATGTCTGTGACAAGAAAGAATGTGGAGAACTGGGTACAGAAATTTCCCCTGATTTTGCTTCGCTGTTCCCCGGCCCTGACCCTGCTGCTGTTTCAGGGTGCAGTGCAGTCAGGCCAAGGCAGAGCTGTGGCATGCTCTCATCTGAGATCTGCCTGTCATGATGCTACAGCTCCTTCATGTGGTGCGCCTGGGTGCCTGGTGCTTGCTTGTGCTTGGTTACTTTGGGGTGATGCATGCTGTAAAACCAACTGAGAAGGACCCCAACGCTGTTTATATTGAAGGAAAGACCACAGCTGTTCTCTGACACTGCCCTGGATTTCATCAAGAGATCAGATGAAATTTGCTGAATGTCCTGGACCTTGATATGAATGGTGCATCACAGGAGATGTCAGCCAGCAACAGCAAAACACCAGAGCAACTTGTCTGAAGGCCATAGAAGTGTATGTCAAGTCAAGAACCTTGATTTATATGCTGTGAAAGAAGGCCTTGGCCTAAAGAGATTACCACCTATCAAATGGAGAGAGTATTTTTGTTGTAGACTGGATGTATACACCAAAACTGTAAGTGCAATAAAGCATTAACAGAAACAGTTATAATGAAGCATCTAAGTATTGTTAGATGGAAGTGTCCTTGGAAGCCTTATGGCCCTGCTAACTGTTGAGGAGAGGATAGGAGAACCGAGGCTGTGGATTTCATTTTTCTGCAATCAGCCAAGACTGAAGAACATGAAAAAAATAGAAAAACAGGAGAGAAAGAGTCAACTTTCTTGTGAAGTGAGACTGAGGTGGTAATATAACAACTAAAGACAGACTCAAATTGTGATAGGTCTGGAGATATGGCATAAATTCTTTTGGCCGCATAACCTGCAGGTAAAGATGCGTAGTAAATACAACTGTAGAGCAGGTGCCATTTTGTTCAATCTCCTAGGATTTTTTTCCAGAAATAAACATAGACACTAAATTTAGCCAACCGTATGAGTCTTAGCATTAGGCCTGTACCTTCCATGAGGAACACTGGGCCAGATACTTGCTAATGTATGTGCATGTAGCGCTAGTGATTTTTATTCATTTCTTTTTATATAGCTGATGCCTGCTGAGAACCTAGTCAGTACTGTTCTGTTGATTGCCCACTGGTTTTGTTGTTTTACCGCTTGCTAACAAATATGGGCAATGATATGAAGCAAAGCAATGCTGGAATAATTATGTATTTGTGCTCTCTTAGTAAAAAGTCTATTATTTCATGTAGATGATCAGTATTTACTTTGAACTTCTCAAAAACACTTTTGTTCAAGAATGTGAATGTGTGCTGATACCCAATGTTTTAAAACCACTATCAGCGGAACAGCTTCTTTTAATGAATACAGGAAAATATTTCCTAGCACTTCAATTTAAAATAGAGAACATTTAAAAAAAAAAAAAAAAGAAAGAGGACAGAATACCAAATTTCCTCTGGAAAGAAAAAGCAATAGTTGGAAAACCTGAAATTGAACTCTGAAATCCATTTAATGAAACAGACATTATATATACAGGAAGACTTGATCCATTTTTGGCTCAATACACCTCATAAAGTTTCTAAAGAAAAGGATTTTTTTGGTATTGGTCCAGAGCTCCCTTTTCAGTATCCCACGGTCTGGAGACACGGATGCTTTTGTGTAGATCATAATTATATAAATCAAACATATTTTGTGCATCTGAGTGAACTAAAAACAACTTGAGTTCTATGAGACCAGTTCTACAGTGAATAGGTCCACCTCCATAAATACATAATGAAAGAGTCTTTGTATATGTGATTTTACTTTTATTTTATAACTTATTTACCCCAGAAACACAAACATATGTCCATCACAGAAGGGAAAATGGAATTAGAAAGAGAGGGAGTGTATATTCATCTAATGTAATGTAAATTGTACTTTGGTCCCTCATCCTGGAATTAAATCCTTTCAGGCCTCTGTGGTTGATTCACAAATATGTCTTTGGGAGATCAGTGTCAGAATTGGCTGTGCCTGCAGCAGGGAAAAGGGAGATGCATTCTCAGCTTGTATTGTGCAGTTTTCCAATGTTAGCTGTATGAAGAATTACAGAAGTGAAGAATAAAGCTGTCTATCTTTTGGGCTTGACAGTCAGAAAGTGGTATAAAAACCATATGTTGAAATTCAGTGTGCATGTGATAAAAACCACACTTATTGAAAGCAAAGGTATGTTTTGAAAGGTTGGACAGAACTGCCCATCGTACGTGAAGATCAGGTTTGTGACTATCTGATGAACCTGAAAGTGAACAAGTCCATGGGACCTGATGGGATACACCCACGGGTACTGAAGGAACTGGCAGATGAGGTTGCTAAACCGCTCTCTATTATATTCCAAAAGTCATGGCAGTCTGGTGAAGTCCCCACTGACTGAAAAAGGGGAAACATAATCCCCATTTCCAAAAAGGGAAAGAAGGAGGAACCAGGGAACTATAGGCCAGTCAGTCTCACCTCCGTGCCTGGTAAGATTATGGAGCAGATCCTCCTGGAGGCACTGCTGAGGCAGAAGAATAACAAAGAGGTGATTGGGTACAACACGGCTTCACCAAGGGCAAATCATGCCTGACAAACCTGGTGGCCTTCTGTGAGAAGGTCACAACATCAACAGACAAGGGGAGAGCAACTGATGTCATTTACCTGGACCTGAGCAAAGCCTTTGACACTGTCCTGCATGACATCCTGGTCTCCAAGCTGATAAAATATGGCTTTGATGGACTGACAATTCAGTGGATAAAGAACTGCCTTGACGGCCACACCCAAAGAGTGTCTGTCAATGGGTCCATGTCCAAGTGGAGGCCAGTGACAAGTAGAGTCCCTCCAGGATCAGTGCTGGGACTGGTCTTGTTTAACATCTTCATCAGCAACATGGACAGTGGCATAGATTGCACCCTCAGCAAGTTTGCCAATGACACCAAGCTGTGTGGGGCTGCTGACACGCTGGAGGGAAGGGATGCCATCCAGAGGGACCTTGACAGGCTGGAGAGGTGGGCCCATGCCAACCTCATGAAGTTCAACAAGACCAAGTGCAAGGTCCTCCATCTGGGTCAGGGCAATCCCAAGCACCGATATAGGCTGGGCAGTGACTGGCTTGAGAGCAGCCCTGAAGAAAAGGACTTGGGGGTGCTGGTAGACGAGGGGCTCAACATGAGCCGTCAGTGTGCACTAGCAGCCCAGAAAGCCAATCGTATCCTGGGCTGCATCAGGAGAAGCGTGGCCAACAGGTCGAGGGAGGTGATTCTCTCCCCCTCTACTCCACTCTCATGAGACCCCACCTGGAGTACTGCATCCAATTCTGGAGCCCCTACTGCAAGAAAGATATGGACGTGCTGGAACGTGTCCAGAGAAGGGCCACGAGGATGATCAGAGGGCTGGAGCACCTCTCCTATGAGGACAGACTGAGAGAGTTGGGGTTGTTCAGTCTGGAGAAAAGAAGGCTCCGAGGAGACCTTATAGCGGCCTTCCAGTATCTTAAGGGGGCTTACAAGAAAGCTGGTGAGGGACTTTTTAGGATGTTGGGTAATGGTAGGACTAGAGGGAATGGATTAAAACTAGAGCTGGGACAATTCAGACTGGACGTTAGGAAGAAGTTCTTCACCATGAGGGTGGTGAGACACTGGAACAGGTTGCCCAGAGAGGTGGTGGAAGCCCCATCCCTGGAAGTTTTTAAGGCCAGGCTGGATGGGGCTCTGAGCAACCTGATCTAGTGGGAGATGTCCCTGCCCATGGCAGGGGGGTTGGAACTAGATGATCTTTAAGGTCCCTTCCAACCCTAACAATTCTATGATTCTATGATGTCACATAAGCAGATGGCATAGATTTAAGATTTCAGTTTTATTTAGATCCCAGAAGATAAACTAATCTGAATTGTGGAATATTACAGTAATTTACAAAACAATAAAATAGAAATAAATCACAAGGCAGCCACAGTCCTTCTACCATGAATTAAAAATTATGAACCCAATATTCTGCCAGCTTTTTACCAGGCAAGATAAAACTACTGAGATTAATACAGAAATCTTTAAGGTAATCATCTAAAATGACAGCAGAGGGTGCTATCATTTCTCCTTCAGTTCATGGTTTCACAACTGAATCCATGTCTGTTTTACCCCTTGTGTTGGTACGCTCAAGAATCTTGAAAAAACTAATTCTGAAATTCAGTAGAAGTTATCCAGAAGGGAATTAGAGACCATGGATGGAGGAAGAAAATATACACTGGTAGGTATTTAAGGCCAGAACTCAACTTCTAAATGTGAAGGTTCTGCAACACGCTCTTTGATTTTACAAAAATAAATTGTAGAGATTTTTGCTGTTGTCTGTTTCTCTTTTCTCTAGAAACATAAATGTCAGACCTTTTAATCTGTAAATATTTCTCCCTCATGGATTTATACCTTATCTGCTACAGACCATTGTCCTTACTGAACTGCTCAAACAGAAATGATAGAAAATAGGGCTAAATGTTCGCAATGTCCTGCCTATGAAGGCCACTTAGTCATCCTTTGGAAGAACTGACAAAAGAACATATTGCATCCTTTGCTGCCTTCTGAGATAAACAAATGACCTAGAAACAGTCCTCAGTCTTTTCTGCCATCTGAAATCTCTACTTAAGCATGACACATGAAGCATGGTTTCCTTTGATTTGGGCTTTCCCCCCCCTTCCTTTTGAAGCTTGATTGCTCAAAGCATGGCCTGCAAGGCCCCAGTCAAGTGAAGTACTTAAACTCTGGTCGAGTTGGACTGAAGAGATAGCTCAGGCGTGAGGTTACATGCTGAACCTGCTGCAATGCTGACTGACCTTCAGGATCAGCCCCAAAATGCCAAGGTTTCTAAACCCACCAGAGGCCGGCTGAGTACTCCACATTATCTTACTGCACTAGAACCAGCCAGACCCAGTTTTGAACTTTACTTGTCCTAAATTTAGAGACTCAGCCCCATTCCAGGTTGTCTTTACAATGTGATATGTAAGAAGCTAACTTTGTTTAGGTCCTAATTGTCCTCTTCATGTTATTTATCTTATTTTAAAACCTTGTATGCATAAGGTACAAGATTTGTGGGGAATACTTACAATATAATAAATAGAATAAATTGACTGGATTTG
Source organism: Larus michahellis (assembly GCF_964199755.1). Classification (NCBI taxonomy): domain Eukaryota; kingdom Metazoa; phylum Chordata; class Aves; order Charadriiformes; family Laridae; genus Larus; species Larus michahellis. The sequence continues at coordinate 38,153,985 of NC_133898.1, forward strand.
TCACAGTAAAAATAAAAGTTACAGTTTTTGTCGTTGTGTTGGTTTGTTTTTAAGGGAAATAAAGCGAAGCAATTTTGTGTGGGGCCCACAGGTCTCATCAAGCAGATAGAGAGGTATGATCTCAGTTCGGTCCATCAGGAGATGTAATCCCAACCCCAGTGTAGCCCTGGCAAAGTTCCCACTGACTTCAGTGGGGTCAGGATTTCACTTCGCACAGTCTCATCAGTTCAGGAAAGCTGAGGGTCTGGCTTGGCGTCTCCATTTCTCTCAGACCCACAGGAGTGTCTCCATTCTCACCTCACATGAATTGCCTTGTTCTTCCCTCCTACCTGTGTATTCACCTAATCTCACCTTACTGGGCTTTACACCTGAAATATTGTGTCTTGTCCTCCGCTAACCAGAGGAGACTGCTGCTGAGTCTCTGCTCGATGTGGTGCTTGCTATGGTTCTGCAAAGAACTGTGTTTTTCTGGGCTCACAGTCATCCCCAAGCCACTGAAATAACTTGAAGAGAAAGCGGTAACTGCTGGAAGACTGAGGATTTTCCACTTCTGAGGATGTCAGAGGTAGGCTTCTGCATTATGTATTGGATTTTGGAGTTGTGAATGGATATTTTTGCAAGTCAGGGTTGGCAATACGTTTAATTCAAACAGTTACTAATCTGTTTCAATAGGCAAAGTTGCCTTTTACAAGCTTTCAGCAGTTAGTAAAGACTGTCTTTCTGTGAGTCTTTTGTGGATTTAAGATTTTCTTAGATTTTCCTTCTCTTTTCCCATTTTGCCTCAGTTAGGCTTTGCTGCCAGATCTTTATTCCATTTATGAGAACACTTGTTGGCATAAAAAATACTCTCTCTGTGAATTACACCCTATTAAATTTAACCTACAAAGCAAGGAACTCGGATTCCTCAGAGCTCTGTACCACTATTGCACCTTTTACTCTGGTGGTATCCATTTGGGTTCCTGTGGTTTTTTTACAATCATGAAGATAAATTCATTGGTATATTCTTAATGAATTAAAAGTCAACATTTGGTGGTGGGGGCGTAAGATCCAAAATAGCATGTAATTACCAAGAGTGGGACGAAAACTTCAATTATATCCTTACACACAGATCAATTGCACTCTGGACCCTAACTCAATCCAAAGCGCCAGTTACGAGATGCTGGATGAATAGAGCAGGTGCAGTCACCTAAACATGGATGAGGGACTTGGACAGAATTTAGATTGCTTGGCTGCAATCCAAGACAGCCACGTACAAAATCTTCGCCCTGGTGATTAGCCAGGCTTTGTCCAAAAATCTTTCTTGGTTGCACCCGTGTGTCTAGAGAAGTGCTGTCATCTTAACTGAGCAGAGCATCCTCATGTCCTATTTTCTATAAAATTAATTTGGGATTCTCAAACTATTCATCCCTAGGGGTGGTATGTCATTCTGGTACATGGCTGAGATATCTGACGGCTCTGGATTCAGCACAGAACATTGAAAAGTAATCACGACTTCCATTAGAAAATGAATGAGTACTCAGGGAACTTTGTACTGGTGGTGATGCCCGCATTTTGTACGACGGTACAACAGCTGGAGTATTTACCCACTGAACACTAGGTTTTTCACAGCTGATTCCGATCATGCCCTGGCCTTGACTCGTTGCATTGGTGGGATATAAAGCTTTCTGCTCCTGCCTTCCTCCCAGGGTTCACAAGCCCATAAATAGTCCTTCTGTAACTGGCAGATGAATTTAGGGATGAAATTCATTACTTGTGTGCCTGGTTTTCATTTGTGTGTGCCATCCACTAACTTTCACTGGTGGACTGCAACCTTGTGCGTTACTGAGGGCAGCCTGGAGCTTAGAGCTCAAAGCTTCTGTTGGAATGAAATCAGTCATTTGTATGACCCTGTAGCAGAGTTTGGAAAGAAGCTGGTGTATCATATGTTTAAATAGCGATTTGGAAAAGTATTTTCCTAGCTCATGCTGAAAGGCCAAAGTTCTCTTGGTGGATTGGATAGTTTATCCCTGTCTTTGAGAAGACAAGTGAAGGCCTTACACCTAACCTTTGTCATCCGTTAGCTGTGATCTGACTGAGCGGTTTTACTTCTGGTGGCAATAGTCATAAATATTCCAGAATCCAGTGTAGGTGTCGGGGCTAAGAGGACATGATGATGATAAGAACTTGGCAAAAAGAGTAAACTGGTAGTATTTCCATACAATCTGACAATTTTTTAGAAGTAATAGTTTAGACTTTTGCCCTGTGGATTACGTGGACATATACATACGTACCTATTTTATTTTAGGTAAGCTCATTTCTTTCATGTAGAGCCAAGGAGGCATAGGACTGCCTCCTTCATCTTGTGTTCTGCTGAATAATTTGTGGGAATTAAGAAATAGCAGTAAGCCCTTAACACCTGGTACACCTATCTCAGGAGTGCAGGTGCAGTCTTACCCCTTTTGGATTGTTTATAGGCAAATTATATTTATCAGCAAAAGCCTGAGGCGCCAGACAGCTGGCTGGAATGCACATTGCCAACTGTGATGACAGGTCAGTTCTTCTGGATGATGATTTGCTCTATCATATAGGACAGAGGTGTGAAGGCATAAGAAAAGGTTGTTTCTGGGCATTCTGCTCCTCCAAAAATTAAATCGGTCAGTGCTCTGCTGCTCTTTGCATTTTTATGTAAGTGGCTGTATAAAACTCTCAATCAATGGGAACATTAAAGTTTATGGTGTACTGTTAATGAAAGGCTTCTGAAGACTGAGTGCGTATGCGTGTAAGGGGCTGATGTATTCCACTTTTGTCTTTCTCACTCTTTATTCACCTTCTAGCATATATTTTCTATATTTTAAACACCATTGGATTTGAAGGAAATAGATGTGGAACCAGAATTCAGATACAGAAATGGTTTTAAGATGTTCTCTGACATTCTCTTTACTTCATTTTCCTTTTATGCAACACGGGGGAAATGCTGTTACAACACCTAGTTACAGACTGTTGTGGTTAGGTGCCGTGCAAACCTAGAATGAAAAAATATTCACTCCAAGCCCAAAGAGCCTTACCTATTTCCAACCCCACAAAAGTGCTTTGATAGTTAATTTATAAAGTATTTTTTTTAAAAAAAAGCTCTGAGAAGAGTTGACTGGAGAGTTGACACACAGGAGCGACAAATCAGGCTTCCTTTCACTTAAGTTATAGGGAATTTTAGGTGGCAGCTGCATTTTTTCCCACCCTATCTACATGATAAAAAACAAAAGGCAGTATTATGATCTTTTGAAGTTTTAGAGGTTTTGAAAACTTTGACTTTCGAATCAGATCGAAGTTATGAATATGGCAAAACAATCCCAGCTAGAATGCTCATCAGTGTTATATTCTAAATGTAATAAAATAGCTTATCTTTTTGTCTGTTACAATGATTTCACTAAATATCTGACATTTACAGCTGACATTGTACTAGTGAGGGATATTTACTATGTTCTTGTCCTCAAATGAAAGTTTCACATGAAATGCTAAGGAACGTTTCAGGGTTGTGACAGAAATATTAGTAATTCTGCTTTGCCTGTGGTTTAATGTGTTTAAATACAGAGCATTTCAGCACATAAAGCAGTAACATAAGTGCTAGGATCTCAGCACCTTTTAGCATGCACTGCTGAATATACAAATGTACACATTTTGAAACCACACAGATGTGAAAATTTGCAATTCATAACCTAAACTGCTTCAATAAAAAGACAGACAAAAAGATTTCCTTTATGTCTAAAGGCAAAGTACCCTGATGCTGCTATTTTAGGAAGAAAAATTAATGACCATTTTTTACAACGGAAGCAGCAGCTCTTGTCTGCAGTTTAGAACTGATTAGTAAATGGATATGCAGAAGGCTGTGTATGGAATTAGACAAGTATGAGTCTGTGCACTTCAATCTATTTTATACATGTTCTCCAAGACCTCAACAACTAAAGCTAATGTTCCCTCAGCTCCATTGAACTAATTAAGCTAGGTCGTTATATTAATAATGGGTTGCCCTTCTGTGTGCATTTATGGCACTTAGCAAGTCAGTGTGTGTGTATGTATGCTTACCTCATGAAGGAGAAAGCTCCTGTCAATGAATTAAATTAATCCATCCAGAGAATTAATGTGCCTTGATTACTGTTGATATCTGAAAAAGCTGGCATGCAGGAACAGATACCTGCAGCTGCAGGGAGTGAGTGACAACACTCCAAAACACTGAGCAAGGCCCTGAGCCTGTACTCTTGAATGAAGAGGCTGCTGACGCCCAGACGCGGTGATGGGCTGCCGATGTGATAAACGCAAAGGCTGCCACAGGATCTGAATGTTGCTATCAACACTTAGCTTAACTTAACTCAGTTGGGGTGGTATTTTGCCACAACTAGTTCTAATGTCCTCTGTCACATAAAAATCTTTCCCCAAATTAGTTTACAGTTCTCTTGCTTCCTTAACGAGTATGAAAGACCAGAGACACTTGAAAAATTCATTAGGAAAAACTCTGCAGTCACTCCCCAAAAATAAAAAGTCTGACGCGCTTTGGACATGGCTTTGATAGTTTTCTTGTTTTGTCAATTCTTTCAGCAGCCACTTCCTCTCCCTCAGTTCTCTTGCTGATGGAGTGCCACATCCAAGGTTGCTAAGGGTTTGGAAGTTCCCGAGTACTGAAAAAAGTAGTCCTTTAAGCTGGTGATAATTGAATGAGAGCAAAATGCAAAGATTCTTCTGTAGCATAAATATTAAAATATAATGAAAAGTTGACAGCTGGGATAAAAGAAAAGGTTTCAAAATTGCTGAAGTGGAAATATATAAAGAACAAGAGGTTTTCTTCTTGGCACAGAGAAACATGCATGAGGGATTCTTTGTATTACAGACATGACAACTACGATTTAGCATGAAATCAAGTTAAAAAAAATCACAAGTTTTAAAGTGATTTTAATGCTGCCTCCTAAAAGTCGATGGACAGTTCCAAAATTTCAGTTATCAAGAATGAAGCACTAGAGATCTATCAATAGCACCCAACATTTTTGATTATTCATTTACTTAGCTGCAGCGAAGGAGAGAAGGACTTGGCTCATAGTCTCACACCTACAAAGAGTCTATATTCGATTTGTTTTTCTCGTGCATAGTGAGAAAGTCATGAAAGGACTCAAGAGTCCCAGAGAAGTGTTCTTCAACTGCTCCATGCCCTCCTTGCCCTCCCAACCACTGGCTGAGGATCCAGAGACTGGGCTTGGTGAACTGCCCAGGACCTTTGTAAGCACTGGAGTAGGGAACAAACTGTCCAGATGGTTTGTTAAACAAACAAAACTAAGTGTCTATTCAATGGAGCTGTTTGTTTAAAAACAGGTTATATTGAAGTCATTTAGGACTTTATGGATACAAATTTGTTTAGGTATTTGTCTGCAGTGTAACGCTCATCTAGAGATGAGGTTACTGTAGTGCATTTAGGCTTCAAAGGTATGGTTCATGGCACTCTTTTATGTGTTTCTTAAAAACACATGGCAATATAGGTAGCCCGAAACAGCCATAAAATAGCATTTGGATGCACAATAGCAAGTACATACCAAACCCAGTAAATTTTGAAAAAAAAAACTCATAGCGTGTGAATTACTGGGTGCAGCTTGCAAAGGTGGTATTACGCTCAGGTACAACCATTAGTTCGCCTGATGATGCACACAGAACAGAACATGTTCCTCCTTCTTGGAGGAGCTGTTTTGATGAACAGTAGTACAAGAGAAAGAAAAAAATATCCAAATAATATAATGTCCTGTGCAAGCTATCTTAAACCATTTTGGACTGTTATTTCAAAATCAAATTTCCACAAATAAAGAGAAAAATGTCATTCACTGTGGCACTTTTTGCAAAGTTGGAAGGTTAAAAGAAAGTTATTTTGTAACTGAGCATAAAATAGGCATTTGAAAAATGATTTAGCTGGAAAAAACACAATTTTTTCCACATTAAGATAACTTAAGAACACCCAAATAGATTTTTATTAGAATTCTCATATTCACTTCTGAGCTGACACATGCATGAGATATTCAGCCCTAAAGGTCACTTCTGAGAAAGCTATAAGTAACTGGAAACAGCACTGCAGGATGAAATGATGTCTCATTGCTAACTATTACTGCTGGAGAGTGATAAATATTTCACTCCTGAGGCTAAGAGCCGGCTCCTGTAAATAAATTTCTATTTCTCGGCTGTGCTGATTGCTGAAACATGATGTGACAGAGCTGGTTTTCCCAATTTTAATTTTTTGTTTAAAGAGAGGGTGGGTTGGCCTGACCCCGTTTTAGCAGGCATCTGTGCCAAGGGAGGCCAGCAGGCCTGCATTGGAGGGAGCCCACCGCATGCTTCTCCACAGCCAGGAGCAGGTGGTGCAGGGAGAGCCCCAGCTCCTCTCACCCCATTGAGAGTGGGGCTGTTGGCCATGCCCAGCATGGGTGCCCTTCTCCTCCATGCCACCCTGACCAGGTTGCTCAGTGCTTCTCTAAAGCGTTACAGCGTTGGTGGATAAGGGAAGAGCAACGGATGTCATCCACATGGATTTGTGTAAAGTGTTTGACACTGTCCCACACAGCATCCTGGTCTCTAAATTGGAGAGACATGGATTTGATGGATGGACCAGCTGATAAGGAATTGGCTGCATGGCCGCACTCAAAGAATGGCAGTCAACAGCTTGATGTCCAAGCGGCGACCAGTGCTGAGTGGCGTTCCTCAGGGGTCAGTACTTGGAACAGTGCTGTTTGACATCCTTGTTGGCAATATGGACAGTGGCATTGAGTGCACCCTCACCAAGGTTGCCGATGACACCAAGCTGTGTGGCGCAGTCAACACACTGGAGGGAAGGGATGTCATCCAGAGGGACCTGGACAGGGTTAAGAGATGGACCCTTGCAAACCTCATGAAATTCAACAAGGCCAAGTGCAAGCTGCAAGAGAGAGCAGCTCTGAGGAGAAGGACTTGGGGGTCTTGGCGAATGAGAAGCTCAACATGAGCCGGCAACTTGTGCTTGCAGCCCAGAAAGCCAACTGCGTCCTGAGCCGCATCAAAAGAAGTGTGGCCAGCAGGTTGAGGGAGGTGATTCTCACCCTCTACTCCACTGTGGTGAGACCCCACCTGAAATACTGCGTCCAGCTCTGTGGCCCCCAACATAAGAATGACATGGACCTGTTGGAGAGGGTTCAGAGGAGGGCCATGAGGATCAGAGGGCTGGAGCACCTACACTATGAAGACAGGGTGCGAGAGTTGGGGTTGTTCAACCTGGAGAAGACTCTGGAAAGACCTAAAAGCAGCCTTCCAGTGCCTACGGGGAAGATGGGGAGGGACTCTTTCTTAGGGAATGTAGCAACAGGATGAGGGGCAATGGTTTTAAACTGAAAGAGGGTAGATTTAGGTGAGATATTAGGAAGAAGTTCTTTACAATGAGGGTGGTGAGACACTGGAACAGGTTGCCCAGAGAGGTGGTGGAGGCCCCATCCCTGGAGACATTCAAGGCCAGGCTGGATGAGGCTCTGAGCAACCTGATCTAGTTGAAGATGTCCCTGCTTACTGCGGGGGGGTTGGACTACATGACCTTTAAAGGTCCCTTCCAACCCAACACCCGGAAATTGTGCTAGTCACCCCAGCTGCTAACGTCTCATTCACCTTCTCCAGGTTTTGGTCACCCCATGCTTTATTCTCTCCCTCTACTTTTCTTTTTGGTGTCGACATTAGTCATTAAGGTTTAAATAGGGAAAAAAACCAACAAAACAACAAAAGAAAACAAAAGAGAGAGGCCTCTGGTGATTTAGAGCTTTTCTCCACAGCTAAACGGCAGGCACAGCTACCAGTTCAGAGGAGAAAAGGCAGGGCCAGCAGGTTGCCTGTGGCTCCCTGCGGGGTGACCCAAGCCCCTGGGAGCCCCCCTCGGTTGGGGCAGAGGCGGCTCGCCACCCGCGCCGCTCCGGCTGCCACCTCAGCCCCGCCGCGCCCCCACCCCGGCTCCGGCCCGCAGGGCGGCGCGCGCGCCGCCCGGCAACGGCTGCCCCGGCCCTGCCCTCAGAGGCGCGGCCCCCGCCCCGCCGCCCTTGCGCAGGCGCGGAAATGTCGGCCGCCGTAGAGCGGCGGCTGGCACTCTTCCGCGCCGCCCGCCGCATCCCCGCCGTCTCGCCGCGTCCCGCCGAGTCTCCAGGAAAGGCCGCGGCTCCGGAGACCGCCGAGGGAGAGCGGGCCGCGGGCCCGGCAGCGGGCCCGGCCTCCGGCAGCGCCGAGGTGAGCGCCGAGGTGGGGGAGGCGGGTCGGGGGGTGTGTGGCGGCCGGTCGGTGCCTGAACGCCACGTCTCGCTGCTGCTTCCACAGGCCCGTCCCGGCGGGGCGGCGGCGGCTCCGGTGTGGGCGCGCCCGCTGCTGCTGAAGGTGCTGTTGTGGGCCGTGCTGCTGGCCCTGTTCGCGGAGCTGGAGCTGGGGCTGCCCTACTTCGTCCTCTCCCTGCTGTACTGGATGTACGCCGGCACCCGCGGCCCCGCCGAGCGGCGGCGGGGCGAGCTGAGCGCCTACTCTGTCTTCAACCCCGGCTGCGCCGCCATCGCCGGGACGCTGACGGCCGAGCAGCTGGAGCGGGAGCTGTATTACCGGCCCGCCGCGGGGAGGTAGCGACCGGCCCGGCGGGGGCGGCCCCCGCCACCTCCTCCGCTCCTCCGCCCCACGGACCCGAGGAGGGACTGAGGGAGGAGGAGGAAGAGAAGGGGGTTATTTCTATGCAAAACGCCACTTGCGCCTTACTCCTGGCCCGGTTTCCCCGGGCACGGTCCAGTCCCGAATAAAGCTGTAGCAAAGCGAGTGCTGTGGTATCCTTTCCTGGGGGGCCGGGCAGCAAAGCCACGGCAGCTGGGCAATAAACCCACGGGCAGCTGTTTTCACTGCTCTTGCAGCAGCACCGAAAGGCACACAGCCTTTCCACAGATGTAGCTGTCGACTTGTCAGCTGTTAAATTTCAGCCCCTGCTGGCCTTTGTCACTGGTAAGAGGAAGGCCGGTGTTTGACAACACCTTTAGTAGAATAGCCAGCTGCTTTTCCTCTCATCACTGGCTAGCATCCTTTTTCTGAAGAAAAGACATAAAGAGCTATCTGCATTCCTGAAATAGAATCATAGCATGGTTCAGGTTGGAAGGGACCTTAAAGATCACCTAGTTCCAACCCCCTGCCATGGGCAGGGACACCTCCCACTAGATCAGGTTGCTCAAAGCCCCATCCAGCCTGGTCTCGAAAGAGGCGGCTGCTGCTGTTTGCACTTGTGTGTTTCATCTAACACAGACCTCTGATTTCGGTGGAAGTTCCCCGTTCACTTCTTATTCCATCTTTTATAGTTTGCAGTGTGAGCAGAAGATATTTATTATTATTCCTGGCAGGTAATAGATGGTTTTCTTTAATCATAATTTTGAAAAAAATTAGGGTGAGTGTGCAGCAGACGTGGAAATACAAGAGGCCTTCAGGCAGAAGGGGATTTGCCCTGTCATTAGACTCAGTCCTTTTAGCACAGCACAGCTGATGACGCTACTCGCCATCATCCCACAGACTGTCAGGTGTACTTCTTGTGTGATCCACTGGTATTTTTAATATATATATCATTGCATTAAAACAAATTATTAAGTCATAGTGAAGAACAGCTGGCAGAGCTTATGCCTATGAAGACTGAGCTGAGACGAAAAGTCACACATTGATCTTTCAAATCCTGTTTCATTATGCCTTTTCTAATTTAAGTTCCACGCTGTTCAGACTTGACTTAACCACATGTTCCATCGTTGGTTGGGGAAACAAAAAGAAGTGTCCTTTGGACTGGAAAGAGAATAGTAGATTAAAGCACAAATAATATGTTTAATACTGCTAAGCATCTCCCAGTAGCTCTCCACAGTGCTTTCTTAGCTTCTAATATTGGTCTCTTGTGTAAACTCCAAATGCTATTTAAAGAGTTTTTGGATTTGCACATATTCCACCGTCCTCTGGTAAAAACCTGTCAGAGTTCTCACTATTCTTACTGATTTCTTCTGACTCACTCACACAAACGCTGCATTGGTTTTGCTTAACATAGCCTCTGCAGGTTCAAAGGCCTTTTTGTAGTAGGCATAGAGTTGCAAATATAAAGCTTTGTTTCTTGGGAGAACTATGAACTGCGAGTCTTTCCATTCTTAGAAAGTTTTCTTCTAATTACAGAATAAGAAGTAGTCAGGTCATACTTAAAGTAAATACACCAGTAAGTGGCAGAACTTTGTGAGTGAAACTTTATTCACAAGGATAAAAATAAACATAACTGTAACGTTTATGGGGAGTTGATAATCTGACATCTTGTACAGTTAGATTCTTTGGGTGTTCTTTAAAACAAGGAAATACATGCAAATAAATATTAAATATAAGGTAACATCCATGAAATTACAAAACTTTATAGCAGCAATGCTGGAAATGAAGTTTTCAGTTGTTACATTATGTCCGGGTGAATTTATAGACTCTTCTAGTTAATGCTTCATGAAACAATTTACCACAATGAGTAAGCATGACGTTGAAAGGCACAAGACATAAAAAAAAAATAAAAAAAATCACACAGTTCATCTGTTCCAGTGCTTTGTGTTGCTTTCCTTGTTTCATGCTACTCAAATAAATGCACACTATAAATTCAACAAAGGCTTGTAAAAGGTTTTACTGAACTAGAAAAAGTATGATGGAGAAATTGGTGTTTAGGCCTTGCTGAAAGTATTTCTCAAAATACACAATTACTGTAATTCTGCTTTGGAGGCAATTACTTTCACTGAGTTGTTCCCTCAGTACTTAGTGGGGATTTACAAAGGTTTGAAGGAGTGAGAGCTTAACCGGTGAGGGAAAAAAAAATTCCACCACACCCCTCTGCTTCGGCTAAGATCTCACTTTGTCATCTTATTTTTCTCTTGGATTCTAACAAGGCAGAAGTTACAAAGGTGAGTTTGACATCTGCTGCTGCAGCTATTCTCATGGGCCCAAAGCCCTTAGTTCTTAAGCGACTAGGAGGGGCAAAAAAAAGCTTATCAAACTGTTGCATGACTCTTGTGACAGCAACTAAGTATGGGTTTATTACTACACACGTAAATACCCTTTGTTCCTATGTCTGTCCTCTTTCACTTGTTAGGTATACTTTCTTCAGCATAATAGTGAGTTAAAGCACCTCTGTAACTTCATATTGTCATAGCAAAACTATCATCTTGCTAACACCTGCACAAGTAGCAGAAACTTTTTTTTTCCCCCCACAGGTTTGCACACAACTAAGCAGGGCCCTGAAAAACTAGCTAGCACCCACTCTTGAATGCTCACGAGCGAAATTATTCCCTCCAGCGTGCATTATCGTAGAGCTGTAAATTTCATCTGTCATCACGCTGCCTGTTCATCTACCAGCGACTAACTTTATCATTTTTTTTCCTATTCAAAACACTTAAGGGTAGATGTTAAGTAGAAGCATCAAGCGTACCCTCTACATACAGAAAGCTAGTGAACTGAATTGCAGGACAGGAGTTAACATACGCACGTAGTAGTCAGGTATTGTATTGGTGGTCACACAACACAGAAGCTAGTTATTAAATTTACAGAAGAACCTGAGGTGCTTCATTGCAAGGTCAACTCTGCAATCAATGTTGGCCTGCGTAGAAGCCAGCACGCTAAACATACGTAAGCCAGCCTGAGAACTGTGGTGGATTTCTACAAACATGTCAGACTTTCCCCCTGGAGCTCAATTACAAGCATTATGTCAGAAGAAGGTAACCCATCCTCTGTAATTCAATTTTTACCTGATGACTGTAAAACTAATCCACCCTGTTGGCAATTTGGATTCTAATACAATGATTAAATAACACCATGCAAAGCAATCTAGCTTCAGGCAGGAAAGATCCTGAATTACATCCCAGAATATCCAGTCCACTTTCTTAGCAATGGGGGATGTGAATGCAAGTGCAAAGAGAGACTTGGAAATAGTTTGGATTTTTTTTTTTCTTCTTTTTTTCTCTCTGCTGAGTAGTCTAACTGCTATGCCATGGAAGTTACTTATTACAAGGCGGCTATGGACAGGGATATTCTCAGAGCTAGTCTTTAGCACCTTGTCTCTTTCTTGTCAAGGGAGGCCAAATAACAGCCAAGTAAAGCTATGTAAAGCTTGTTATTAAGTGATGCAATGGATCACGCCCTGCTTGTAAAGGTACCTCTCTTTTTTCCTTCCCCAGCAACTCTTGTAAACATCAGGGAGGGTAACAGATAATTAGCAGTGTAGACGCGTGCACTGCAAGAGCCCTGGCAGTTTTAAACAGAGAAAAAGGCCGTTGAGTTTAGGATAGCGTGGGGTTTTTTTTATTTGGTTGTTTTTCTGGGGGTGGATTTTTTGAATCCCACTGAGGGCGGATGGGCTGTGGAGGAGGAGGAGGAGGAGGAGGAGGGCAGCCCGGCTCAGGCAGGGCGGGGGCCGGGAGCTGTCCGCCGTGCTGAAGCCGCATCCTGCCGGAAAGGCGCCTTCCCGCCACCCTGAGCGCAGCTGCGTCCGCAGGCACCCCTCGTCTGCAGAAAAAGAAACCAAAAGCGAGCCCACACCGCGAACCACCGCATCTTCTCCAAAGAGGTGGAGGCTGGTAAAGGCCAGCTGTGGCCGCAAGCTGACTTCTGTGCGTTTGCCCCCCACAAGAAGCAGAGCACAGCTTAGAAAGAAAGTGTCCTCTTGAGGCGCGTGTCATTACCCTGTCCCTGTTAACACCCGTGTGCCAGAGGCAGAGTACCACATAAAAACAGGAGGGCTGTGCATTCAGGGGATATTTCCATCCATATCAAAAGAGATAATGCACACCTATTAATAACAGAAGAGGTCCCTACCAGATACTGGTTTTGGTTTATTTTTTTTTTCAAGTGAAGCTTAAAAAGAGCATACAGAATTGTGTGCCACGCTCCCTGCTGTATTGATAGACCTTCAGGATGCTGTTCTTCACCTACCCAGAAAACAGGTAAGCACATTTTCAACTTTAGCTTTAGGAAGCTCTTACCACAAAACTGATTTTTTCCTAAAACACAAGTTGTGTCCCGCTAAGTTCTCTGTTTCTAAAACTAGTGATAGCACCTTGCCTTATCCCCATAAAAGTCTAGATGTATTTTTTGGCAATAATCATATTCTGTATCCTTGTAATTTAATCAGCTGATCACTCAGCTCGCCCACTCAACAGTAATAAGCCATTGACCCTGTGGTTTCAGACTGGATCAATGCTATGCCTAAGTTTTGGACACCTGGAGGCCTTGTGTGCAAACAGGAAGAAATTCTTAACTTACTTTAGATGTGATAAATTTTTCCTCTGATGTGTTGATTACATTAGCAGATTGCTTTCCCTAGAAACCTTCGTCCAACAGCCTGCAGGCAATGAGCAGCATATGCTTAAGTTTCTTGCTGGAGATGGCATACTTAAGCCACTTGCTTGGGTATTTAAGGGTTTTCAGGTATATTATACAGTCCATTGTTCTCAGTCTGATTCACCTGCAGAAATCTTAGCTGAACGTGGCCTGACAAGTGGCAGCATAGACACTACTGCCTACCGTGCCTCCACTACTGATGCTATTGGCTGGACACTTTAGAGGTTTCATACTGCTGTCTCTCTGGACATACAAATGTTCCAATCTCCAGCGCTCCCAGCTTTTCCGAAACTCCATCTGAACCTAAGAGAAGCAAAGAAGGAAACAAAAGGAATGAATGTAGAACTAATCAGATCTTTAAATGACTCCACTAGAAAAGAGCAAGGAAAAATAAAGATACCAAACTACTGAGAAAAGCTGGCAATGCTCTAAACTGCAATAATATTGCTTAAAATTGTCCAGTTATCTCCTTAGTCCATTGTAGGGTATTCTATATTGAAAATAATGACAGCATTCACTTTTACTTGTAGAAATAAAACTCTTCTATGCACCAGGAAATCTTATCTTCATTATTTTATTCTAAATTGTACTCAGCTGCTATACTGAATGTACTGTATGCCCTACCAGTACTAACAGTTAAGCTGATTTTGCTTATCAGCCATGAAATGACTAAAAAGACTGGCTTCCTGCTCAGTACGGACCCCACAGGTATTCCTAAGAGTTCCAATTTTAACTTCTGGTTTGATTTAAACAGCATTATGTCTTGGATTAGTTTTGTTCTTTGAATATTTACTTTTTTTTTTTTAATTCCATATAAAAATTAAGATTTGTTCAGAATTGAAAAACCAGCAATTAAGCATGTTAAAGACTGTACTTTCCCCCCTCTTTTTAAATAACGATTGCAATATCTTGTTCCAGATATTAGCTTTTTTTAAGTTCGGAAGTTTATCCAGGGTCTTGTAATTGCTGCACAATCAAGAACAGAATTTAGATCTTCCTGTTCCACAGGCAGAGTTCTTACCACTTGACCAAAGTAAGAACCTCCATTAGCTTTTAACACATGAGGCAGAGGACAAAATTGAACCTTTTTTACTCTATTTAGAAAAAGGTATGAGTGCAACTATAGTAATCAATCACAGTCATTATGCTGTGTACTTCAGCCTGGAAGTAAATTCACTATAGGTGGGTCACTCAAGTGAGCCTTCTCTGGAGGCTCTTTTTGTTTCCCTTCAGGGTCTGGTACTGACCATCAAGAGACGAAATAGGTTGATGGCAGTTCCAGTGCAGGTCTGTCATCATACCCACGCTGCTGAAACCTTCATACTCAGAGAGACTTCCTAAGGAACCAGCTGCTGTATGTCTGTCTTGTCTGCTTGTTCATTGTGAAATAGTGAATCTGGGAGGCAGCCTTAAAAAAGGAGCAAAGCCTTACAGAACCACTTGTCTTCCCTTGGTGGTTACCTCTAGCAGTGCTTGTCAGCTCTGGGCAACAGCCATCACACTGAATACTGTCCTGGTGGGAACCAGCTGCATCTCTGCATTTCTGACAACAGAATCTGTCCCTCTGGTGTCACTACCAAATGGGACATAAAGAAAAGATGCTGAGATAGAAGCTTGTATTTTACAGTGATAACCGTGGGTCGTTGTGCCAAAAGCTGCACAAAGACACCAGAAAAAGACAGTGTGACTTGAATGGCTTGGCATAGAAGAATGAGTGAGAACAGCCCGATAAAGACAGAAAAGGAAACTGAAATACAGGGACCATACTGTCTGCAGGAGAAGAATTGACCGTATTACCACCCCAGCACTTGGTACTTTTTGTGGGCATGGAAAACAGCTAGTTTAATAGGCAGCACTGGGAAAAAGCAGTTTTAGACATTAACAGGCAGATCCTGAAAGAAAGCATGAACATACTTAATGACAGAATAAGTCAATGAGCAACAGAAATGGGTATCTTAAAACCAGTCAAAGGGAGGAAATGAGTCTTCAATCCGGCTGGACATGACAGGCTGTATCCTAGAGCTATGATACAAATAGCCTGCAAGATTGAGATGAAGCGAATGGGAAGACCTGAACAAAAGACTATCAGAGATGATGTCTTAGGAATGGATCTGAATGACAGAATATTATTTTTCTCTCCAGAGGTTAGGAAAAGGGTAAAGAACAGCTGTGCTGTCTGCATTGAACTGAGTTTTTGCCTAGATGCCCAGTGACAAGTGGCATTCCTCAGGGGTCAGTACTGGGACTGGTGCTGTTTAACATCTTTGTTGGTGACGTGGACAGCAGGATTGAGTGCACCCTCAGCAAGTTTGCTGATGACACCAACCCGTGTGGCGCGGTCAACACACTGGAGGGAAGGGATGACTTCTGCTTTAAAAGACTCTCTCCTGACTGCCGGACTCCTGAATTTTTTTAATTACTGCCCAATCTTCCTTTTTTCAAGGAAGGAGGCAACAAGGAGAAGCAAGGCTACAAAGAATGAAACCTGAATCACCTTAAACTAATTCTGGTGGAAATAATGGAAACTATTCTGGTGGAATATTTCTTATAGAAAGCAACACTAACAGAAAGACTGATCATATCAAGCCCAGCTTATTTTTCAGAGAACATTGGTGATAACAGACAATCTGATAAGACCCTGCCACATTTGCATCCGAGCAACATCAGAGAAAATTCAGAATCCTTCAGGTGAAATATAACTGAAATATGAACATATTTCAGACCTGTAAAACTGTACAAGGGATTTAAAACAAATATTCTCTAATTCATGCCTGAGCGAAGCCTGCTGCTACCCACCTCTGACTTTCGTAAGCAGTACAATTAACACGTTTGCTTAAACAAAATCTTACCCACAAGCTACAAAAGTGAACAGTCTCCTGCAGGGCTTAATTCAGGATGCCTGCTGCTTTTCTGTTGACTCCAGCCTGGCCATAATAACACAAGTAGAACATTTTTCCATTGATTCCAATTGCTTGATGAGGCCTATCTCTCCATAGGTGATCTTGAATTACTATGTCATATTTAAAAGTAGATTTAGCACGATTGTAAAACACATTGTTGTGCACTAAGCTTAATAATGTGATGCCAAATTAGTTTGCTTCCCTTGCAAACCTGGTTGCTGAATGAATGAACAATAACAATCACTTAAAAGGTAATATGAGAGATTCCTGCAATACAGAAACAGAACAATACTCTTTCCCCCAACAGGGCTGAGATTCAGCAGAAGCCATAGAAGGTGCTACTTGCAGTCAGTTAACTCAAAGCCCTGGCTACATTTCTTCTGGGCCTGTGGGAGACACCTCACCACTCCATGAAGTTCAGTTTGAATGAGAACGCGACAAAGTCTTCAAATAGCTGGGCCACAGGAAAACCAAACGAATCCAAACTATACAGGCATTAGCCAAGAGGACTCTCCAACCTCACCAGCCAGCTGAGCTGAATTCTCAGAATAAAATGGGCTCTGCTCCCACATTCACCCAAACAAGCAAATAAGAAGCACTGTGAGATAAATTAAGAACAGCAGCTATAATTCTTAATAAAAGAAAAGCTCCAGCAGTGCAAACTATACAACTGAGAGCAAGACAACTTGCATGATTTCACATCCACAAATAGTGGCTCTAAATTATACTGCCTGAATTTCCCCCAACAACATTTGTCTGAGGAGTTATCCTGTGCAGCTGTACAGAGGAGGGTCTGTAAAAAAGAGAAGTCCTGAACAAGGACAATTTAGCGGTTCAAGACCATTTTCAGTTTCCTTTTCCTATAGTGGATGTTGATAAGGCAAATTGGAATGCTAGTGTCTTTCTTACCTCATTATTGATGAAACAGTAGAGAATTGCAACCATCAGCCCCTGAAATCAACAAAAACCAGAAGAGCAGTGAGCAGAGCAGAGCAATTCCCCTGCTTTGCCAAACAAACTTGCAAAGGGCTAGCAGCTCCACACTGGCGTGGTCCCATGGTGAGAGAAAACCAAGATGGAGACAAATGGAGGCAATCTGTGGTCCCCAACAGCTCTGAGGGCAGAGGAGAGGTTTGACCAAACTATGTCTCAAAGCACACAATCTTAGGGAAAAGAAATTATTGGTTTTTTCAACCTGTTATTTTTTCTAAGGATTCCTTTCCCCTTACCTGGTTTCTAGTTACGAACACTTCATAAGTGAACAATTCACAGTGATCTTAAACAGAGCTCTGTTCTTGATAAATAGGGAATGAGTGGGTGAGCAGAGAAACTGGAATAATGATTCCCTTACACAAGGGGACTCTTTTGAAATGGCCTTACCTAAGGCAACAGCTAAATAAAAATCACAGTAAACTTAATCCTTCCTCACATGCGGTTACAGCCGTAGAGCTACCTCTCACAGCACAGATTTTTCCAAGGAGTATTAAAAACACTAGAGAAAGCACAAAATTTGCTTTCAGCAATGCCATTATACAATTACAGGAAATCACAGGCAATTTCATTATTGGCTTGAGGTGTCCCATAGGAAGTAGCTATTAATACATGGATAGGAATACCAGTTTATTACCGTAAATTTAAGACATTGAAAATAAGAGTATGTGACACTAACATCTAAGTTGGCTATTAAAAATTAGTCCTCATACTTTCCCTTCCACTGCCATAATCCTGTAATATCCAGTGCTAAATTAAGAAATATAAAGAACAGGGAACATGCAATGAAAGAGAGAGAAAGCAGGTCCCCAAACAGCAGTTAAAAAATATCTTATCCACATGGGCACAGTGTGAGCGCTACCTGGAAAGAAGCAAAGGAGAGTTCAGTAAAAAGCTTCACAAAGCGCAGCATCCCTCTGGCATGCTCATCAGTAATAAAGGCAAAGATGACCTCATGGGTCCCCAGCAGCGGGATCAGAGTCAACGTAGACTTGGCCAGCCTAAGATCACAAAGAAAGAAAAAAAACACAACAATGCCACTGAGTAGATCATTGTTGATCCCAACAGTCACTTCTGCATTCTGCTTCTGACGCACTGTCAACTTTAGTATGCCACTCCACCAGTTTATGTCGCAGGGTTCTCCTGCAGAGGCGGTACAAAAAAGAAAAAAACCAAATCCTCAAAATAACATTAGTAGGTTTCAATATGTTTTAACTGCCCCTGCCAATCCACTGCAGACCACTTCCTGCTGGGAGCAAAGCTCTGCATTCAGCTGCTGGCTGCATTTCGCCTGGAAAATCTTCTTCCAAACTCAGGAGCAGGTCATGTGCTTTCTTGAACCTGAGAGGTCATCTTGTTTATCCTCTTCCCCACCTGTAAGTGGGAAAGATGACCAAAACCTACCTTGTTGATGGCCTGAAAAAAAATAATCTATCAATGACTGGAGTCTTTCAAAAATACCTTGGCAAAGGGAGGAGTACTTGCTATTCCTTCCCACCTCTGTGGTGTGTTAAACCTTCAAAACGTTATAACTAACCGTAACTGCAGAACACTTTGTAAAAGCAGTTAAACTGTCTTAAAGTGAGCGATGACTGGATGATTTAAACAGCAAGTTCAAAGACACAGCTAGCAAAGGAAAAAAGACAAACCAACCTGAAATAAAACATTTTTCACCAGTGAGAGAGCAATGCTGAGGGATGCAACCACAGGAAAACATTCACAAGAATGGTCCTTAACTCTCTTTTGATAGACATACGCACCAGCCACCCAACAGGATAATGAAAGATGCCTGAGTCTCACGTGGGAGTTTATAGGGCTATCGTAGGCCACAGAACCTATCAAACATCTCACAACAACCTGTCTTGAGACAATTCAGTAGATACAAAAATCACTCAATCAGCAGGGCTGCCAGTACTTAGTAGATCTTGCGCACTCTAGGGCTGCTGGCTGCTATTCTGAATCATGTAACCATTCAGGTTGGAAGGGACCTCTGGAAGTCTCTGGTCCAACTCCAGTTCACAGCAGGTTACTCAGGGCTGTGTCCAGCCAAGTTCTGAATATCTCCAAGGTCCTCCACAGCCCTCTGGGCCTCTCTTCCAGCGTCAGACCACTCTCACTGTGATTTTATTTTTTTTCCACCTCTGACATGCAATTGGAATTTCTCTTGCTACGACTTATGACCTCTGCCCCTTGTCCCTTCATTGTGCATCTCTGAAAAGACTCCAGATCCATCTTCTGTATAACCACCATTAGGTAACTGAAGACTGCAATTAACTCCTTGCTTAGTCTTCTGTTCTCCAGACTGAATAAACCCGGTTTTCAACACCTCCTTCTATGTCACCTGGTCCAGCCCCTGAACTAGCTTGGTGCAACACTGATGCAAGTCCCATGGGGTTGGAGGGGCAGGACACGATGTCTTTCTTGTACTGGGGAGCCTCAACCTGGACACCAGAAGCAGTGTCAAAGGCGCTGAATGGAGGGGATCAGTCACTTTCCTTGACCTTCTGGCTATGCTCTTGCTAGTGCAGCCCAGTATGCTGTCACAAGGGCACACTGCTGAATCATGTTCAACCTGTTGTCCTGCAGCATCTCTGGGTCTTCTGTAAAGTTGCTTTCCACTCAGTCAGTGCCCATCCTGCAGCAGTGAAGTACTCAACTTCAAACTAGCTAAGTCAACCATCAGTAGCAGTCTGGCTACCACAGCACGTAGGCTCCCCACTGTTTAATTTACCCTATTGCTAACTTGTTATTTCTACATTATTTTTCAGTCTGTGGTACAGACATATTCTCCAAGATGAAGAAATGAAAGATGTGACCATGAATCTTAGCAAGGTGATTAAATAACAGGAATAATACACACAAAGACAGGATGAAGCCTAAAAAAAAAAAAAAAAAAGAACACTTCTGTGATAGATCTGAATCTCTCTTGAAACATCATATGCATTCGAGATTGAAAGTTTGTCCTAGTAACAACTGGGAAGAAGAACAAGGAGCAATACTCAAAATGATCTCCATCTTGATCTTCATTGAAATTAAAGCTTTTATTTCTATCACTCACGTGATTTTTTCAAATTATGTGAAGTACCTGCATATGCTACAAGTGTTTAAAAAATACCTGCTTAATTAACATTCATCCAGTATTATGGAAGACTGTAAAGAGATGAATTCAGAGATCAAACCTTTTGTTTATCTATAACGCAGGTATAACACCTACCCTGGCTTCACCAGAAAGCTTCTCTGGGGACTGATTGTCCAAGCAGTCATAGCAATGTGTGACACCACACCTGTGCATTACTCAAGGCCTGTGATCTTTAATCGCCTTTGCCAATCCACTCCTTTTCATGTACATCCTTGTCTACTTACATTTCGAGAGGCACAGAAAGTGTCGGACCACTAAATGACATACCTGCATTTTATGTCAGTTTTGCACATCAAATTAGCCTGTAGTTTGGAGATGATGATGCATATAACTCTGATAAAGATCAGGAAATTTACCTGGAAAAATGAAAGATGGATTTATGTCATCATAAAGAAATACACATGCATAAGTGTTCAAAAAAGCTGGTTCGTGTATGCACACGTAGGTCCCTGTGCATCCTGCTGCTCTGCAGCTGCAGAGCTTGCCACGGAATTCAACTCCTTAATACGGAATTGTGCTCTAAATACATCCTCTGGGAATGCACAAGTCACCTTTGAAAGTGCAGGCAGTTCACTGAACAAAGTAGGGGAGCTTACCTACACCTCTGGGGCGTGAGACACAGTAAAGGTGCGGGCTGTCCCACTTGCCTTCTCTGGAGGTCTAAGACTGCCACCGTATTGTGGCTGCAGAACATGGAATTTCTCCACAATACCACACAATTTGCTGCTCTTCAGTAGCCCAGTACCTGCAATATTATCTTCTGCCTCCCTGTACTACCTTGTCACAGCCTTCCCCACACTGGGGAGTTAACTGGATTGCTGCGGCACGCTGTGTTGTTATCATGTACTACCACTGCAGCAGCATGTGGCCAAATTAAACACACAAAACGCCAGTCGGGAATTCCAGTGACAGAAACCAATTTGGTTTCATAAAAATCACGTTTCTGAGTGAAAATGTCAATACCCTCAAAGGTTATTAGCCTTTGGACATACACAACGGCCATGTGCACATCTGCTCTCTGTACTGGACCGTGGTGTCCTGTTCCCATGGCAATCTGCCAGCTTGCTGCACGCGCCCCATACTTACCCCAATGGCGATGAGAATGGGCAGTCTGATGATCAGCCAGTAATTCATGTTATAGTTTCTGGTCCAGCAACTAGGCAGACGGCAAAAAGAGGGAGACAAGAAGAAAAAGTTTCAGTACATTACTAAAATCTCCCGCTTTTCGTTCTGTCAGAGCAGTGCAGATGGAAAACAATATTGAGGACTAGATACCAGGAAAGCACATCATGCTGACATGGAAACAAATGCATTTGCTTCTTAGAAACACTGAACGCTTTGTACTATTGCAGCTATCATAATCCAACTGGATACTACTCAGCTGCCCTTCTTGCCCACTAATGGCTAGCTCTCCTCCACAATTTGCTATGAATTATCATCAGTTAATTGTGAAGATTTAGTCCACTAAAACCAAGGTCAAATTTGTCATGCGGCTGAAAGGAGAAGGGGGGAAGCTGAGTCAGACCTTTCCTGTGTGGTTCCTATCCTCCTCTCTCTGCATTATTTTTTATTACTCTTCACTCTCCAATGCCAGGTCATCTTACTATTTAACTGTTTGTTAGTTCCTTATCCCATTACTTACTTTTCTCGTATCAATATTTAGATCAGTCATCTATTTTATTTGTTCTTATTTTCAAAATGGACCTACTAATTTCAACCAGGAGAAAGCAACTAAGGCAGCAAATTCCAGTTCCTTCAGTGTATATGGACAGGTATCAGGCCCAAAGGGAGTTTTAAGTTATAAACAAGTAAAAATCAAACAGGAGCAATAGTTCCCAACTTTTGTTGGCCAGCTGAGCCCTCTGCCAACTAAATAACATGCTGCAGGCAATATAGTACATCATTGTCCCCGTAAGTCTCACTTTAGCTTTTTAAATTCCTATGTCCTTGAGCAATATTGGAGAACAATCACAAGAGAAGTGATGCCTGAAAGCTACAGTTTGGGATCACTGGTTCAAAGTGAACTTTACACTGTGGGGTTTGTACATCTAGTTCTTTTGGGTCCCACCCTGGCCACAGCCAGCCACCCCGACTGTAGGATACACGTGTGTGTGTACAATGGCCCAAGTGTTGGGGCAGCGGTCACATGCCACTTCACTTGTTGCTGCAGTGATAGCATTCTTAATATTTCTATGAAATAACTTTGTTAGCCTCCTGCCATATTGCTCAGCATTACTCAAAAGCAACAGTCAGCAGGAAAGCCAGCAGGTTTCTGAGCTACGCAGCCTGTGAAACAAACTATGAGGGCGCACTACAGAAAACATAGGTTCCTTCACGAAACAAGTTTCCCTTTCTCTCCAAATCTCACCTGCCAAAACACATACGTGCTCAGTTTTCCTTAAGGTTTCTTAACCGGACTGTGAAACTTCAGCTTGGGTGATGTTGGTGGAGAGTAAACCGCTCCCAACCTTGTAATGGGACAGTCAGCTTGAGAGATACGAGCAAACCATGGAGCAAGCGGTAGGGATCCATGCCCCAACTGCACATCCAGAGGCGCTCACATACTGGAGAGTAACGTGAAGCAGCTTAGCTGTGGCAATTCCATATGCCCTTGCAGGTAATTTCATATTCCCTTGAAGGGCTCAGGATTTAATTTTTCCTTTCAATTTCAGTTTAATGCATATAACAAGCATATTATTGCAACCAGCAGCTCCACAACCTACAATTCAATTGCATCTTAGATACTGGAGAAACAAGGTGTACAGATTGTGTGCAGTCAGCGGACCTGAGCTGGAATCTGAGTAACAGAAGAACTTAATTGGTACGCAGGACTGGGAGCCTTTAAAAATAATTTTATTTGAACCTCTCAAGACTGGTGGGATAATAGGCATGCCTGGAAGTGGCATTCTAATTTTCTGACTAGCTGCAGTGGAAGCAGAGGCAATTTTTAGAAGTTCCTGATAATGACAGAGGCTGAGAAATGATTCTTTATATTAACTCTGCTACATCTCTGTGTGTATTAATTTGCTTCCTGTGGCACTGAGCAGTTTTAGCTACTTTTAAATTTATACAAATATGTGCAATAAAACTGCCATTACAGCCCAACTGAAGTGTCACAGCTATTAAAGTGTCCAGAAAATAAAATTGATAGATCTGTATGATTTCTTGTCCATTGGTCCTTTCTGGGATTGCCACACTGATAAATACACCAACATCTATGGTGTTTGGGATCTATCCCAGCACTTTGCGCAGCATCTCTCAGAAGATGCTCGGCAACTCATATCCTCAGAGCTGTGAATAGAGACTTGGTCCAGTGAAACAAATGCTACTGGGAAATTTCTGCTTTTGCTTACCAATCTAAAAATGAAAACACTGAAATTTTACCTTGAAGAGGTACAGCTGAACAGCTCCATTTTTAAAAAAGATTGTAAGCTGGCTGCCTTGTTCCCATAATTAATTGTAGATAGAAACAAAGATGTATAAGCATCAGCTCTTTAGGCACAGTCTAATAACTAAGCAGCACAGCTTGCCTTTAATTGTATTTGTGATGTAGACAAAGTCTTTTTCAATAGCTCACTTTTTAAAACAGCGATTGCTTTCTAAAGGAGTTTATGCTTGCACGTGTAAGGAAAGGAGGCAGCAGTCTGCGAGTAAGTCTTGCAGGCTTTGGTCCTTCATTCAAAGCTCTGTGTTCACAGGGCTGCCTCAGATTCCCAGCCACGAGCACATTTACCTCCAGTTATTCCTCGTAGCCGGGGAAGTAGTTAAGTCACAAATGAAATTTATAGCCTGCTGCACGTCCATGGTGACAGCGCTATGGCAAACAGCATGAAAGATATCCCTGCCTGCTCCAGCAAATGCCCGCCCAAGGCACAGAAATCTTGCCTTTCAGAGAAGCTGCTGCACGTGGTTATTTATTGCTGTATTTTACAAATATTTATACAAGATTTAGAAAATTCAATAAGGTGCAAAATTGCCCCTTTTAAGGTCTGCTGAAGGCAGTGAGTGACAGTTTTCCTTAATAGAAAACATAAATCAGCTCTGAGCACCGCATAATGTAGAAGGCTCAGCATGAGCACTTTGAATACATTTTCTACATCAATGGGAAGATATGCCCGTGGAACGACGCCTGTTCAGTGGCCGCATGTTCTCTACACCTATTCTGATAATTTCAACAAAACTCGCAATACATCAGTACGGCCACAATCTTCCTACAGAATATTATCAAGTCAACCTCGAAAAGGAGTCAGAAAATCCTAACATTGCTTAAGCCAGAAAAGGCAGCTTTGACTGACCTGGTTCAGAACAATGGAAGACACTTAAAAAAAAAAAAAAAATAATAAAAAAAAGCAAGCCAGTTCTTAGTACTCATGAACACCAGAAAAAAATGCCTGGGCGTGTCTCTGACTACACTCAATTTTCATATTGCAGCATCTCTCCAGCAAGGATTGTGTCAGGGGGGCTGGGGCAGGGAGGGGGGTGTGAGGAAAAAAAAAAAAGGACCCTCTACAAAAGCACTGGCTGGGCTGTTTGGAAATTAAGAGGAAGACCCAATAAATAGTACATTTACAATAAAAAGGAAATAGCATAAAGTTATTTATTTCATCACAAAGAAAGCTACCCAAATATTTCCAGGCAGTCACCGTCACAAAGAGGAAGCCACTTTCCTCCCTTTTGTTTCTAAAAAAACCCCCTATTTGCTACAAAAGCATATGCAATTTTTCAGAACAGCTACAGTAAAAGCAGACAAAAAGTATTTTGTGTTTTGCAGCAGTTTTGTATGTGGTATATTTCACTTCAGCAAGACTAACGCAAGCAGACAGAGAATGCGCCTTTATTACAAGAAGATCTAAACAATGGAAGCTTGAACAAGAGCAGGCAACCGCATCTCTGCTGCTAGGCATAAGCTAACCGCTACAAATCGCAGGCAGAATCCCGTGGGAGGATTTTGCCTTCCTCTGAAGCACAACTCAAAAGGCTACCGCCAAAGGCACAGTATCAGGAGTGGTCTTGGTTGGGTATGATGACTTCTACTGTTGATACTCTAGCTACAGAAAAACAAAACATACCTTTCCTTGACCTGCAAAAGGATAGATTCATTCAGACATGCAGAAAATTCTGATCAGAAAGAAACACATGCCCCTTTCTGAAATGTTATGCAAGACCTTCAGACAAAACAGAAGCAATTACGTGAGGTTTCCGCACACTGCCAAAGCAAACCGCATTGAACAGAAAGCAAACAGTGACCTGCCGGTGCACACAGACAGCACAAATGAGATAGCTAGAAAAATCAGAACTAAACCAACCCCTCATCTTCATAAAGGTACTTGACAGTTCCCCAGAGGATAACAAACAGCATTGGCACACCTGGGAAGAGAGGAGACAAGGTTGACACTGACATTAAGAGACAGGGAAAAGCAGAGAAAAGGACAAACCCCTCCCCCCCCCCCCCCATAATGATGAGCAACATAATTAACTGATGGCAGCTCCTACCCAGCGCAGCTGGCTGTCAATGGTGGGAGGAGGAATCTAACCTGCACGTAACTAATACACAAAACTCATTTTGCCTGGGCCCCTGCCTAACCCCTAACAGGCATGAAAAACAAACAACAACAGACCATCACTCCCATACTCGACATATACCAGCTTTTCCATGGAAAGTTTCACCGAAGGGCCAAGAGAATGAAGTTCCTGGAAGCTCTGCTAGCCTCTATATTTGCGCTAGAGAGGAGCATAGCATGCTCTGACCCGAACCTTGGCATCCACATTTCTGCCTGTGGGTCAGCCACGCTGTATGCAGGCAGCACCAAGCTCAGGCTTGTCTTCTGGCGCCAGGGCTGGAGCACACTCAGCCCCACATAGCCCCCATGGCAAAGGGGAGCTGTAGCAAGTGTGCTCAGGCCTCCCCTGCAGGGAAGTCCCAGTTTTGGGCTGCGGTATTGGCATGGATCTGAGTGGCTGCAGCAAAGACATCAGATGCAGCTGGTCTTGGGAAGAAGCCTGGTCCTACGCTTACCCGACAGTGCATGTGCTACGGCTGAGTCAGTTTATCTGGGGTGTAAAGGGAAGAGAGAAAAGTCAAATAAGCTGGCAGTTGTTACTTGCTTTACAACGTCAAAGGCTCTCAAATTATTTTCTTTCATTTATGGAATGCCTAGGTCTTGAAAAAGAATTTTAAAGTCCATCTACCAAGCAATACCGAGTATGGGGAATGCCAAAAAAGCCCACAAGGAAGGAAAGCAGGTTGAGACTCAGTGAGCAGGATGAGGAATTTCTACCTAAGGATGGATCAAGATGGGCTAATTCCTCTGTGTACCTCCTTGGACTGTGACAGATGCTGTCTGTACATTGTATAGGTAGGGTAACATTTAATGTGCTTTGTTATTGCATTCTTAAGAACCAATATGATCAGGGACCATAAGAACATCAGCGCGCAGCAGTAAGCACTGCACAGGGCAAATAAATACACAGTTCCTGACAGCACAAGCCACAGGGAAACTGGTGATCTCTTGCAGTCTGGAAATCTACAAGCAGTATCTGTAGTGGCTATTATCAAGAAAATCCTTCTCTCTCGTTGTACTGTATTCTTTCTCTACTACCAGAACAGCTGAATACTACAGACACAAAAAACCAACTATTCTCCTTAATCAGTTAAAAAAAAAAGGGGGGGGGAATTAAGAGCAGGAAGAAAAAAATACCAATAATTAGAATAATAGCAAAGATAATGAATTGAGTAGAGCTTATTGGGGCAAGCGGTTAAACACGTTCCATGGATATACCTGATACTGAGAGTACACAGTATTTCGGAAGCAAAGTTACTGAGAACTCTGTGCTGCTTTGATAATGGCATAAGAGATTAAGAACAGGGTCACTGAAAATCACTGCCAAACACAAATGAGCCTTTGATTCACAGAAACTAATTATAGTTTGAATTATTCCTTTCTTGACTTTACTGAGAACTGAGACATCTTAATATGAAACTTACAGGATAAGACACGAACACTGAGAGCACAAAGGCTGTATGTCAGTGGAAGTAACCGATGTATTGAGCGGTAACGATAATGATTTGTGGATATCTCCATCTTCTGGATACAGCAGAAATCTCTCCATATTTAATCGCATTACTTGACATATGAATTGAGAATCTGTTATTAATATTATATTTCAAAAAAGCCTAGCTAGAGAGAGGCTGGTATTGTTGAACTGCATCAGTATCCTGCTATGCAAATATTATACAAATGAATAGGCAGCATGTACAAGGTGACTTGTTCAACATCCTCCGCCCGTTCCCACTTGTGATGCAGGCCTATGGTGCCTTGGTGTTGCAACACCGTCAGTCATATCATTTTCCATGCTAGCAAGGCACATTTTAATGTGAGACGCCCAGACTTAACAGTGCAATACATACACATAAGCTTTGAACATCAGTGCAAATTCTGCATGGATACCATCTGACAACTACCGAATTCACAAAGTCTTGTCCTAAAAAATGGGTAGCTCTAACAACTCTCTGGAACACACTCTCAGCAGATGGGAATGCATCCAGTTTTCCAAAGCCCTAGTCAAGATCTAAAGAGGAGACTGCCCCAAGAACACTCCCTAATCCACCTCAAGTCTGTAGAAGTTGGTGACAACAGCAAAAGAGCAAGTCTCTTGCAAAGATCACTGAGGCTCTCTATAGATTAATTTACAATCTTGATACCTAATTAACCTGCATTAATTGGCACAAATGCAAATATTCTGGTTACTTCACTCAGTCAAGAGAAATTTGTCTGGCTTAAGCAGGCAGTGGAAGCAAACTGTATACAGCTCCTTGAATAAACTCTACAAATGACTATCACTTATTAACAGAAGCAGCGTTGTATTCCAGTCCTGGGCTCACAACATGCAGCTCTTTTGGTGCATCTGAGTTTCAGTCACACACCTCTTCATCTTGCTGCCGCTATTCAAAGAGAATCAGATAACTGAATAAAAAAAAAAAACAAACCACCTGCACCCGCTTATAGGATGGACTTATTTAAGATATAGGCTGAACTCTTTCTGATTTTGCTTTATGTCATACAGAAAGCTCCGAGACTGATTTTTTCGCAGATGAACTGAGCACAGAAAGGTCTCTGAATTCTGGAAATGGTAACGTCGACTCTTGTCTGCACTGCATCACTGCTGAAGATGCCAGAAACTGCAACAGCCTGCTCATAAGAGCCTCTGCCATGTTAATTCTTGCAGGCTGATAAGTGACTAAAAATCTTTGAACACTACATGGCGATTATGAAATCTGTCAAGTGTACTAGGAAATAAGCATGCCAAACAGCTCAGCTAAAAAAAGTTCAACTTCAAACAACAGGGGACAGGGCATCTGAATTATAGGCTGCAATAATAACGTGTATTATAGATGATGAGAAAGTAATGGAACTATCAAATCAACATCTTAACACCCCACTGCATAAATAAGCAGCACAACCTTCTTATTTTCACTCTAGCTTAAATATTCTGCACCTGGCCAGGTGTCTGCATAGTAAGAAAAAAATCAGTTGGAAAACCAGACATTATCCATAACGATAATAGGATGAGGTAGGTAAGAGAAGAAAGCTGTGAGAAATTCTGCACAGGAACCACCATTTGGTTGACATTTTCACAATGCTCCACTGTCCCTAGTGAGCAGAGAGGAGAGCAATTCGCGTTGCTGCTAGTGGAAGCTACCATGTCCTGGTAACACCAGGCAGAAATCACTCTCTCCATTTAATGGGTCTGAGGTATTTTGGAATAGACCAGAAAAGCTCAGGGTTGTTCTGGAGTCCACTAAGTAGCAGTTACTATGAAAGGTGTCACCAGGTGGTGCTGTTCCATACCGCCTTTCCTTATTTTCCTTTACCTCGATGTTCAAGCAAGTTTTCATTCTTACAAACACATGATATTTCTAGCTTTGCATCGTACGCAAAAGCAATTTCAGGGGAGAAAGATGTATGGGGAGAAAGATGTATGTGGAGCAAGAGAGGCTCCTCTCATCCTTACCTGCTGATTAGAGATTCTTCCTGAAGTAAATTGGTCTCTCTAGGACTAGAGCACTGCCATCCTGCCGAGACCCTTAAATAAGGACATATTCCGAATACAGCATTTTAGGACTGTTGAGTTTGCGTATAAGCTCCTATTTCAGATGTAACCTGACATCACTGATTTCCACATGGTAAGAAGTTCAACCTCTGACATAATTGGGCAGGACAAACCAGAAGGACACTACTGCCGTCGGAAGAACTCCGATCCTCCCCTTTCTCTCAGAAACCATCCAGGAGTCTGACTTGATCAACTGCCTGACATATAAATGCAAGAAATACGTGATGAGGAACTGAAAGAAGTGGTAAATAAATATGACTAGAGGTAGAAAGAGTAAAAGCACTGAAGACGTGAGAAGAAAAGATGAAATGCTTTTCTTTCTAAAAAAGAAAAAGCACAAAAGAGTTGAATCCACAAGACAAAGAGTGAAGAGAATTAAGAGAAACACCTGACAGGTGTGTTTCCTACCAGGATCAGTCTGGACACAAAAACAATTTTCACATTCTTGTCTGAAACACAGTTTTCATTTGAAAACAGACAAGAACTGGTTAGTGCAATGAATGCATCTCCTGTTGCCACAGAATTCACATGGGGCTTCAGAAGGAAGGTTTCTTACTGACTCTGTTCCCGTCAGATCTTCTTGGCAATCAGGATGGAGATTGACACCCTAGCTAGGCTTCCTGCCTTTAATAGCTTCATTCCCTCAAAAAATTCTTCCTTAGAACAAGTTTGGATTGCCAAGGGTTGGAAGGAGGGGAATTATTTACTTTTTATGGCAGTTTCCCTGCTGCAAGTGCAGCTGGGTGTAAAATTGCCATAGGAGCTCGGAGAATGTTTAGCTTTTTATTAACATTTTCTTCTTAGCCTTTAGTGCTGAAAATTGTCTCCTCCTGTCATTCTTCCTGCCTGGATGTCGCGCACAGTCACTGCGGGATGTTGCTGTTACTCCCCCATTCCTCCCTCCTTCCCCCTTCTGAATGCAAACAGGTCCTTCTTCCACTAAAAGCTGCTCAAAGACGCATGCAGCGGTGTGGTGTTACAATATAAACTGTTCTTCTCCGGAGACTGCTTTGTATGGCACTGACACAGCTGCCTGAAATCAGCATCAAGCTCAGCGACTCGTCACTTGGGCTCAGACACGATGAGCAGCGAGTTGGTGTCCCAACACCAGCAACACTTTTTTTTTTTTTTTTCTCCCTCTCCGAGTGATAATGACTATCTGAATCAACATCCTGTTTAGCTGCTGTTGTGCTGACCTCCAGACTGAAGGGAACAACTCATCTACCTGCTCTGCCATTAGCCTATTAAGAATTTTGTTTGTTGAAGCTGTTAGTGTTTCTGCTTTTTTTTTTTTTCCCCCACCCCATCAGCTTTGAAAACGGCGTTAACCATTGTTTCTGCAGTAAGATATGTGAACTCAGGGTTGACACAAATGTTTCAAAGTCTGCTTTTACAAAGAAAAAGAAGACATAAGCGAGGCATTTTCCCCATTAAACGAAATAGGAAAAATTTAACACTGCCATCTCAAAGCCTAGCATGGCGTGAAATCTTGGCAAGGAAGTAGCCATTATGGGCATAAAGTTACCTTACAAGTAATCAAGAAGGTTTATAGAATCCTATCAATATACATGATGTCGATATAAAAAACTCCCAGTTTGTAAAACTACATTAGTTTCCTGAGGTCTATCAAGATTTTATAACTTTTCTAGCTTTTGCAAAGTACAATAACACGAGATAAACAGATTTTTCCCCTTATGAAACACTTCAACAGCAAAGAATAATGACTCTTTTGAACTGATACTAAATGGAGTATGTCTAATAACATTAAGAATTGACCTGAAATTATGATATAGCAAAAACGTATTTGAGAAATATTTACTAATTTCACTTCACACTCTTCACTGGTTTGCTAACTGTTCCCAGGAAGACACAGACTAAGCATGGCATCTTTTAAATGCTTCTACTTGAAAAGCGGGTTTACCCTTTCCATGTTTTGAATTGATAAATTGTTTCAAAGAGCGGGACTCTCTCAGCTCAAACGAGAACCTACTGCGGTCTCTCTGAAGCCTTGGCATTATGCTGAGGCTGTCACACTGCTCATTGCATGCTGAGCATCGCATACAGCAGAAACGCACCTGGTGAGGGACCTGAGCAACCAAAAACATGGAATCCCCAGTGAATATGCAAGAAAGAGTGGAAAACAAAATAATCTTCATCTCTTTCCACTTGTTAGAGATGAAACTGTTATCTGGTATAACTAATCTGGGAGCACTGAAATAGCAGATGCTTCTGCATTTGACAATGGAGAATCCCTGGCAGGGCTTGCGCATGCAGCCATGGCTGGAATAGCAAGAAACTGCACAGATGAGGATTGAATGGCATGGGAAGAGCTCTTCTAGAAAGCTTGGATGAAACCCACGTATCCAGTGTGAACTTCTGGCACTGACACTCTTTTCTGCAAATTCATCCAGAAATTCAACATATGGTAGCAAAACTTCCATTGTGAAGAAAGAACAAAAAAAATTAGCATCTTCTGTCTCTGCCTTGTGCTTTTGCAACAGACAAACTGTAACTAAAAGTGATTCAGATCAAAACCATCCCAACCCTTACTTACAAAACGACAATATCCTCAGGATTTGGCTAGATATAATTTTGCTCTAATTTCTTTTCCATTTCTTCTCATGACCTCAGTCAGCGCTTCAGGATACCTCCCCCATCCTTTTTTTTTTTTTTAATTGAGGGTATGGCGATTCATAAAATATGATTAAAACATACATAGTTCAAATGTTATACAAGATGCTGTTGCTTTTGCTGCATGTCCTATATAAAACTATAATGGACGATACCGAACTTTTTAACTAAAACTCTCCAGAAGGAAACTGCTATTACTTTTATTTATTTATTCCCAACAATATGCTGAAAAGCCTTTGCTCCTCATATATCACACTTCAGTAGAATTGGGTAATTCACAGCAAGCCATTTATACGCATTTCACCAGTGAACTAATTTGCTAGAATATTCACAGTTGGCAAATCCATAGAGAGAGGACAGTCAAAGCAATTTAAATGTTCAAACTAGTATCTGTGAAAGTACTTGTAGTATTTACTAGGATTTACTTTCAGCTTTTCAAAAGTCACCTGATTTCCACCAAAAGGGGAGGGGGAAGAAGAGAAAGTAAGAGAATGCAATAAAAGCACACAAGAGATCACTCCAAAAATAAGATTAATCCTGAACAGTAATACATTTTCAGTCTGACTTGACAGTGAAAGAGTCAAAGTTTTAGCATATCTACAAGAAGGCAACTCTGGTTCAACCAGCTGATTTCAAGGCATTGCAGTCCTTAATCTCAAGCACACAAATCATAGAATGTGTTGGGTTGGAAGGAACCTTTAAAGGTCATGTAATCCAAACCCCCTGCAGTAAGCAGGGACATCTTCAACTAGATCAGGTTGCTCAGAGCCTCATCCAGCCTGGCCTTGAATGTCTCCAGGGATGGGGCCTCCACCACCTCCCTGGGCAACCTGTTCTAGTGTCCCACCACCCTCATCGTAAAGAACTTCATCCTAATGTCTAACCTAAACCTACCCTGCTCTAGTGTAAAACCATTTCCCCTCATCCTATTGCTACATTCCCTAATAAAGAGTCCCTCCCCAGCTTTCTTATAGGTCCCCTTCAGGTACTGGAAGGGGCTATAAAGTCTCCCTGGAGCCTCTTCTTCTCCAGGATGAACAACTTCAGCACTCTCAGCCTGTAATGCCCGTGGCACATGCACCCTGTCTACTCTTTGGCCCAATAATCATTACTTGACCTGGTCTGCCTGGATAACAAGCCTGACAACTCCCTGCTAGCCACCCCTTCTTCATCAGCCCCTTTTCATTTCCTGTCCCCCACCCCCCCTCAGCTCATGCTAACACCATTTCTCTACTGTTAACCTTGACCAGATAACAAGGTATCATCGCTATTTTGCGCCACAAGTAGTTAACACATCTTTGAGCGCAGCAGGAATCTATCACGAGATGAAGCAGGGCAGTCCAGGAAAGTCCACACTCACCTGGAATCACCCACACATCTTCTGCAGGGGGAAGCTGATGTCTTGCAAGAAAAGTACCACGCGGCTGCCACCGGCTTGGGGAGTTTCTGCGGTGCCGCGCAGCCCCCCCGTTATGAAGCCACAGCCTCTACGCTGCAAGCATCTGGGAGCTGGCCCAGCATCGTCCAGCTCAAGCAAGATAAGGGATGGGGAACACAAAGGGAATGGAAAGTGCAGGACTCAAACTGGGCAGCACTATGACAGACACACAGCATTTTTTCCTATTCCACCTTCTGCCTGTGCAGGCAGCCACAGGCAGACATACGGAAAGACCAACTTACCCCAGCCAATGCAGAGATAAAGCCGAAAAATCCTCTGCTCAGAAAAGACTGAAAGTACCAGCAGGGTGTAGAGGTACATGCCTTCCACCAGCAGCCAGTAGTAGTTGGCAGCCACGCAATACTGCATCATCACAAAGACCAAGCGGCAGCTGAGAGATTCCTGTGACGGAGGAAAGTACAGCCCAGATAAATGCAACAGGGGCTGAGAATAAAGAGATACTAACCCAAAAGACTAGTTCTCTCTGCTACTCTTACTTGCTCCTCAAAACAATGCTTGATAAATTGATCTCATTTGGGTACAGGAGGGACAGAAGCCAGTAACAGGTGCTACACACAGCAGATAGATGCTTTCAACAGCGTTCCTCTTTTAAAAAAAATTAAAAATTACATGTTCTGCATTTTCCCTCAAGCAACAGATTATAGTTTGAAAAGCACATCACAAAGATGAAAAGAAGGCAAGTGAAATGTACTGTATCAACTGCAGTCAGTGAATCTTTTCACTTCCCCAGATATTCTATTCCGCAGCTGAAAATTTCTCTATTAAAGAGCAAATAGCAGATGCCATAATGTTGACTATTTTCCAAAGAAAAAGATTTTTGATAGAACAGCAATATTGCCCACTGCATCACATTTAAGTGCAAAATCTCTCTTGGCTGCTAAATTACAGAGAGGTGGTCAGCAGGGCTTTAGATAAGTATGAAACCTGATTACCTAATTAACATATCCATCAGATCTGATGAAACCACTATTGGATAAACCATGTGTGAAAGCATAAAGCCTAGTTTTTTTTCGAAAGGAGGGAATGACTGACAATCCAATGTGAACATTTCCAAACCACTTAAGATACGTGTCACAAGATTATTTTCTGCCAATTAATACATTGCAGATGAGAAGAAAACAACCATCATATGTGACTCACTATGTGGTATTAGTGCTTAAGCCTTAGGCAGAGTGTCAGAAAAGGATGGGTACTAAGCATGCCTCAGAAAACATACCCTTTACCCTATATTGCAGCAGCAAACACTGTACCCGTGTTCCAGAATCAGGAGAGTTATACAAATAATGAAAAGCCTTTTCTTTGAAGATTAAAGTACATTTTTTATTCCAAATCTGAAGGGGGAAAGGCAAGCTTTCATCATATTCACAAGAGAGTTGTACATCCTCTCCTTCGATTAGAAGTATTTAATTAGCCTGTTCCTCCAAAGCTTTTCTAAATGCTTTCAAATTTGCATTTTAATCAGATGCTCCCCTTTTTTCCATCATTAACAGATTATAAAGATCTCCCAAGAACAACCAACTAATTTGGTCATTATACAAGACGGACGGTCTTATCACAAAAGGTGCTGGCTTAGGGAAATGAATGCCCACTTGTCACTGCTAGAGGAAACGAACCTGCAGCTTGGGAAGAAGATATGGGCATTTGTACGTCTATCAAAAATCCACCTCTTCATGTTTCCTCTATCTCCTAGGGGCAAACTTTCCACAGGCAGAGAAACATGCCACAGCATCAACTACTTGCCTGTACCAAGCCTGGGATGGCACAACCACAACCACATACACTGTGCTACAAGTTTCAGAGAAAACTCTGTGGACTAAAGAACAGCATTTTGTACAACCCTTGTTGTACAAAATGAAATTACCTGCTGCCATGCAGACACACCACAGTGATGACTGCAATACCCTGAGAACCACCACAGTGTCTGCCCCTACCTGGAAGGAGATAAGTCCTTCCCACTGGTGCTCCTGCGTGGCTGTGCTGTACATCCACTTCACCACCGAGTCTTTAATAAAGACAGATATAGCCCGGAGGATAAAAGAGGTGAAGAGGTTCAGGTGAATATAATTCCTCGTGCAATGCAGATGTCTGTAAAAAGGAAGAACCAGTCATGATCCGTTAGCTATGTAAAAGCTGCAGCATCACAGATAGGACTGAGGGAGGGAACAATGAGCCTTGATGGAAATGACGGGGTACCAGAGGAAAACCCATAGCTTCAGAACGGCTGCAGGGATTTCAAACTGCCTTTGGAAAGAAATCACTATCACCGAAAAGCCATTCAAAATTTCAGCACTAAGCGTGAGTCTTTGGGGGAAGGAAGGAGGATCCGTGTGCAAGGAAAAAAAATATTTTAAAAGTTTAAAAAATGTAAAAATAAAGTCATTTTCAGAAGATACATCTGAAAGGATTGAAAAAGTCAAGTTTCACATAATGCTGAATCTAATCTCCTTGAATTGACCCCAATGCCACTGCACAGGTTTGCCTTGGCAAGGCTCAGGAACTGGCGTGCAGTGCAGTTTCTGGCTGGGCTCAAGCTCGCAATGAAAAAACACCCACCTGTAAATTACGGCTTTGACAACAACAGAAAAATCTGTATTCAAATTGCCTCCTGGGGGAATTGTAAATACTTTCCTTAGAACTAAAAGGAACAGAATTTTCACCTCTGCATTCAGATTTGAAAACAGAAAAGAAAAACCCAAACAAAGCCCCAGAAAAAAAATCCTCTTGAATTTCAGCAGCCAGCTGCAAAGACAATAAAATTGCTACTTGTCAAAAAAGAGCATGTTAAGGGATAGCAAAAGAAACCGTAGTCATGTAAATGGCATCCAACGGCAGAGTGCTGCCAAAGTTTTACCAGCCTCATCCACAAGCTTTTTTCTGCCGGTACCGCAAGGGTACACTTTTTGCTTCAGAGGAAGTTACGCTGGCTTTGATTCTTTTTTGATGACAAAAGATACAGGTAACATATGATAAACAGCAATTGATCCAGCAAGAGTTTCAGTGAACTTATGCTTTAAATGTCTATTTTTACTGCTCTATAAATTTGAGTAGAAAAATAGACTTGGTCTGAAAGTCACCAGTTTTACACCGAAGAGGAAGAGCTTTTTCTTCACAGGTCAAATAGAATTTTTTGCACCACTTTTAAGTCACAGTTTATTTCAAAACTTACCTATGATTAATCTTTATTTTCCCTTAACTTAAAATTTATTTGTTGCTACCCTTCAGAACCACTACACATCTAAATCTGATTGCAAAAATTACGTAAATTAGCCTATTGAAGAAAATAGGTTGCAAGCAGTTACTGAGTATTTCTGCTACAGGCAATGCAAGTTATTCAAATTGTTTCGGTCATGAAGTTATGGGCCTAATTCAGCTTCCATCACTGAAATGACAGACTTTTCTTCCATCTCTTTTAGCGGATGAAAAATTGGACACTAGAGATATATTGTTTCCTCTGTTGTATCATTATTAAAAACAAATATAAAGGTTATTCTGTAGTCCAAGAACTTCAAAAGGCCTTCCTATTACAAAAGTGGAGAACATCAGCACCTTGGTGCCATTGAATTAGATTTCCATCCTCATTTGTTGAGGTTGCACAGCCACTGGGAGAGGGCATGAGTGGAGGTTCCTGTCAGAATCTCACAACTGCAATCCACGTAAGGGTAGGTCTCATGTATTTCATGAGATCAGGGACCAAGTTGACTCCAGATAGATAATTTAGACAGGAAAGCACAAAATGGTCTGATGGCATAGTTTTAACAAGTCTCTCAGCCCCTTTAACATCTCTGAAACCTCATTTTCAAAATCAGAAGCACACACTCGTCTTACACTTCTTCAGTCCCTGCTTCACAGCTAAAGGAAAAAATGCTAAAGCATTACTCTACAAAAGTCAAGGCATCAAAATTCCCTCTCTCCTACCAGTCCTCGGTGACAAACTTGCTCTTTGTTCCCTGCCAAAAACATGCACATTCTTCCTTCAAAAAGTATATGGTTGCGCTCTGTGACCTTTACATTTGGGCTGCTAAGGCTACTCAAAAGAGTGTTATTGATAGGAGAAACAAGGGGAAAGCACTTATCCTGGGAGACATTTGGAGACTTCAAGACCATCTGGTGTTTTGTCAGATGAGTCCCACAGTTGCACAGGTACAACAAGTGCATAATTATCACATGGCATTCACAGAGGGCGAGCATGTCTCTGCATTTCTGTAGTCATTTTAAGTCTTCTTTGAGATCGCTAGCCTATGCTTCTCCACTGGTAAGAGAAGGGATAATACAATGCTAAGAGGTGTGGTACAATATTAGAAGGCTTGGGTCATTTTAGTTTTGGAAATTAGAAGCTAAAAGGCATGACTGATCTTTTTAAGGGGTATAAACACTTAGGGGGAAGGAAAGGAGAGGGACTCGCATGCTAACAGAGAGTACTGGCACCAGAGCAAATGATCATTAATTGGCAATGAGAATTCTTTAGTCAGGGATGAAAGTTTCTTAAGGATCAGAGCACCGAAAGCACCTGACCTGATTTCAAATAAGAGTACCAGGAGATGGAAAACTGTACTTTTTTAGGAGGCAGCCTCATCAGCGTGTAAGAGGGATGATGGGACCTGGCCACGTTCAGCAGCAGGGAGCAGGACTTCATAGCAGAGGGACTTCTTTCCCAGAACACAGCAGGATCGTATCTTTGCATTTTCTAACCATCAGTCTCCTGTGCTCAGCATGCCCAAATGGCAAGAAAGCCTGGCTGGAATTAATACAAGCTCTTGCATTTACAGAGGGGAAAAAAAGACATCTCTCTGTTGGAGTCCAAAGTTGTCTTTTCTTCTTTTTTTAACCAAACCTACATAGTGTAGCATTGGCATGTACTACCAGTAGTCTCTTAATTTTGATGCACTCCATGCAATTTGCTGGATGAACCCCGCATGCCAAATCTGATCAGGTGACAGCAATTTATTTCACAGAACCTTTTCAAGTTTCAAAATTAGGTTGTCTTCCATATTGCAAAAGAAATAAGGATTTCTGAAAGTTCTCCAAAAAGAGAAATTATGTCAAAAACCCATTTCTGCACTGAAATACCCTGCATGTGAAGGCTGGAAAGTAGGCCAGACTGAGCTTTATGGACTGTGTAATTCCAAGCATGAAAAGATGAAAACTTCTGTCCTAAGTGTCCTCTCACACCCCAGACTAGTGCCCCATCTGCAAGGCGACAACACGAGGGAACACTGGAATGTCTGTCTTTTTCCATTTCTTCCGGTGGAAATTTCATTGAAATAAAAAACGTGACAACAAAATATTTCAACTGATAAAAAGCATCTGTTCCACACATTCATACTGGTAATACTTCAAAAATTCAGGAATTTTACTTGCTTTTTGAGAAGAAATGATCGTAGGAAGGAACACAGAAATGACGTAAGATAGAGAAATAATGAGGTGATGGAAGAAGGGGGGGGGGAAATAATCAAACATTTCTGTCAAAGTCTCATACTACCATATAGAAAAAAATCATAACACCTTTTCTCCACTCTCTTCAGAGCTTCGCCAGTTACCTGAATCCAAGAAGAATGGCAGTTGCTATTACAAGGGCAGAGAAGGAAAGAGCATATCCAATGGTGTATATGATGGACAAATTCAGGAGCTGTTCTTCTGGTGCATCCTGAGAGCATATAAGGGAGAAAAGATAAAAAAAATAAAAAAAAAAAAAAAGAAGAGGGAGGGGGTAAAAGACAGAGCTCATGGGCTTCAGTTCTTTTCTCTCAGCTGCTTTCTGA
This sequence comes from Larus michahellis, assembly GCF_964199755.1. NCBI lineage: Eukaryota > Metazoa > Chordata > Aves > Charadriiformes > Laridae > Larus > Larus michahellis. Next base: position 38,193,336 of record NC_133898.1, read on the forward strand.
CTTCTCTTAATGATAACCAAAAGTCATTCTCCTACTTCCAAGTTTAAATGCACATATCAAATCAGTTTTCCACTTCTCTTATGTTCTAAAGAAATAAAAATTTAATCTTAATTCCCCAGCTGCTCCCAGGTATTCACTCAAACAGTTGGGCTTTGCAGCCAGGCTAGAAAATAGATAATGTGACATTATTTCATAATAAAGTTGGAGAGGCATAAATTACCACACAAGCAAGCCTTAAACAGATGGCAGGAAGCATAGACACAACTCAGCCCTGCAGTAAAAATGGCAAAGCTGCTGTTTTCAGACTTGAAGACTTAAAGCAAGGAGGAGGGGGGTCCTTTGGCTACATCTAGACTTGGAAATATAACAAGCCAGGTCCCATTCGTTGATTCTGAGGCAAAGCATGCCTTGCATTCATGTAACTAAACTCTTTTCTGCCCCCAAATAGCCTCTCTTTTGCCTCAAATACACAACCTCCTGGTAACAAACCACAGCCCAACACCACCTCATGACCCAGGTGTTACAGCACTGGTGAGAGGGAAGAAGCCGACGTGAGCCAGAGCAGCAGGGATGCTCACACCCCCCTGACAGTCCTGGGCTGTGGCTCTCTTCAGGTTCACTGCTGAAGACATGACCACCGCGGCCCTTGCTTCAAAGCGCTGGCCAAAATCTTTAAGGGAGAAGCATCTGAAAAGTTACAGGCAACACAGGCTTATTGCTCAGGCTCTGAGGCACATTCATATTCTCTATCCTGGTTCATTTCTAAGCACGCATCCTTGTCTAAATAGACTCGGGCATTTTACTTCCCTTCTTCAAGCTGCTAATTCTGCAATTGACTCCCGAGACCTGTGCGGTACAAAGGAATATATTCCTTGCACTTCAGAAATAAGTACAGCTATTCAGATGTACTTTACACAGGCAGGAGGATTTAAGGTGAACATACAGGCTGTTCCTCAGGGATTTACTAGGTTAATGTTTTAAAAGGAATGATATGAGGACTGCCTTACGAAGAGAAAAATCTCTTCAGTATCAAAGCTCAGGCAAACTATTGAGGCCTGACAATTTAAAACATCTACGCAGATCAAAACCATATCACACACTTGAAGTAAACAATGTTACAACAATTCACTCACAAACCCTTTGGATCTTGTTTTAGCAACAGTCGTAACACAATAACAGCGAACTTATCAAAACAACCTCTTGTTCTCACGTACAAGATGCATAAAACAAAGGAGGTTATTAGGGGGCTCTATATACATTAGCTGGAAAACCAAACACGGCTGTTCACATTTCAGGGATTGACACCATGTACGCAGGGTTTCAGAATCCAGATCAGTTCATGGAAACTTGGAGGCAGGCGACAAATGACCAAGTGCTATCATTAGGTATCTCTCTCCTTGGCATGTCTCATCACAGCTCTGGAAGAAACCATAGTGGCAATAACAAGGAAAAGTCAAACGACTAGGCTTACACTTCGTGTTAAAATAACAAGCTCTGCTGGGATACCCAAGAACGTGGAAGGGACAAGGAACAAGGCTGCAAATTAAAGGATAAAGTGAAATTTAACATATTTGGAGAACTAAAAACTAACTCTTTTCCCATCTCCTTCTAGTCTGCAGCCATTTATTCCTTCTGAAGAACAAGGCACTGAGAAACAGGAACTCCAGAGGATACAGATCCCATAGCACTTGGGAATTTCATGTACTTGAAGTGTTTTGGCTAGGTACGTCCTAGTTCCCAGTACCCTGGGATGGAGAGAGTGCAATCAATTTACGTGAGGCAGAGCATCGCCCTTGGAGGCTCCCAGCAGTAACGGTATCACGTGTCATGGGAACGCACACAGTGCAATAGCTGACGCCAGTGGCTGACAAAAATCCCCTGGAAATCCCTATGCTCTCCTTCATTTGGTGCCAGGTGTCTCAGCTCCCTGTGGAGTATAAAGTACTAGGACAAGAAAATAACACTGACAAGCCTAATTCCATCACCCCTGGCAAATTAAGGTAAAAAGACCAAAAAAAAAAAAACCACAAAGAAAGAAAAAGCAGGGACCGCCCCCTGTCCAAAGGTGAAATGTAAATATCCTTCAGTTCAGTTCATCTTAATCGCCTTAATAGCTGCTAACAAGATAGAGAGAACAAACCGTCGCTTTATTGTAACGGCGTGACAATGGAAGAAAAGGCAAAGGAATAACATGAGGTCACTCCTCAGGTTTGGGTGGGCTGCAGTCGGGGCCCCTGCACCGCACCGCAGCTGGGACTACCCGGTTCACTTCTCTTGGCTCCCTCATGTACATTTAAACCTGCTCTCGTCTACCCTCCACGTTCCCTTTGTTGAAGGGGAGAGGCCTGATGTCCCTTACCATTAGGCTCGCTGAAGCAAGGCGATCACTTTGCCAGGACAAAAAAGTGTGGGCATCGACGGATGTATTTTTCTCTCTTCTGTTTTGTCCTGAACAACAACATCAGCAAGAGACGGAAACTCTTACCTGGTCAGAGGCCTCGCACTCAGACAGGTTCCTCCAGGGCAGGGTCGAATTCTCCTTCAGCAGCCACGTCCCCTCCGGGGTGCAAAACCGGTACACCTGCCCGTGCAGCACTGCCAGAAGCAAAACGAGCCACAGGGTTAACGGCAGGAGAGCCTGCTGCGGGGGCAAGGGGCACAGAGCTGTCGGAGGCTCGGTGCAAGCTTTCTTCCCCACTGATGGCTCTCCTGGCTGGAGGGGGAAGCCGCAGAGATGCTGGAGGAGGTGCTTTGCCCACTCCCTGCCTGTGTCAGTTGCTGCTGCTCGTTCTCAGGGCCAGGGCGCAGCTTGGGAGGACACGGATGCAGAAGGAGCGGATGGCGCATATGCCTGTACAACTGCTAACCAACCACCCAGCAGCAGCAACAGCCTGAAACAGTTGCTGCCACCTTTGTGTGTATTTTACAACACGGATAAATTCCAGTTCACTGAAATGCTAGCTTTTAAGTAAGACACACGAGTTTCGGAAGTGTTAAGCCTGAGCTACAAAATTCACAGGGAAAAGAAGGCACACAAAGAGTAAACATGCTTTGTCTTTTCAAAGCTCACGCAGACCCAGAGGCAGAGAAACCTCCCAACAGGTATGCTAACACAACCTCCCCAAAATGTAAATGCTTATACAAACACCTGTGCTACAAAACAAAGCTGTAAATCTTTGCCTAAACTACTCATGCATTCTTTTTATTCCTTCTGTCTACACGTTTGAATAACAAAACCAGGAATAAATAAAATGCCTTTCCAAAGCAGTTAGCAGATTGATCTTGTAAAAGCAGGTATGATGAAATGACTCATAATAGAATCACATGAGATCAAAGCACGAAAATAAAAGTGCAAAAGAGAAGGAGCACTCAACCATAGCGTACCAAAAGAAACCCTCTCTCTGGAGTATTGGGGAAGTCTAACAAGTTTTACCTGCTGTAGATAAGCAACCTGGAGGTGCCCCTGTATCAGAGCAGAGCTAGAGTAATGATGGTGGCTCCTTTGCAAACAAAGTTTCTCGCTAATCACATTTCTGACCCAGTAAACCGACCTATTCTACGTTATGAAGGAACCCCTCAGAAAGCAGTGCTGGGTCAATCACTCAAACGAGGGTTAGCCTCTACCAAGGCAATGTTCGGAAATAAACACTTATAATGTTTTGAGATATGAGAAGCTGAGTTAGGAGAATTCAGTTCTACACAGGTATCAAAATACCTCTCAATTACAGATTTTGCTCAAACCCAGCCTTGCCTGCTGCAGCCTCATCCTGTTGTCACCTCTCTCATTACTGCAAACCAGAACCCGTTAGAATTCGGTATTTCTGTTCAATAGGAGAATATTAAAACTTATTTGAAATTATAAAAACCCAGTAGGCTATTTACATATTAGTTGACATGTGGTAATTTGTTTGATAATTGTCAGCTAGTAGAAGATACTCTAAGCAAAGAATGATGTTTTAAAAAATAATACAGACATGCATATTCTAATAAGCCATTTCTAATGAGTATGCTAAATGGCATTGATAATGGTTTTGGTAGGCATAGTCTATTTGCTTTTGTAATTGGTGTACCGAATATACCAGTAAGAGATAATATAAAGTTATCCGAGATGCTATAAAAATTAAGTTATGCCTCATGGAGGTTTTTTCTTACTACGAAGGATATCTGTTGGCATAAGTTTACACAAAAACAGGAGGAGAGACTAGGTCAGCGCATGCAACACATACATTCATGTCCATTAACTTCTATGAATATTTTGTCGCTTGTTCTCGTTATCTACTGCCAGTGCCAACCACTTCCTTCAGTTGGGATGTTGCTACAGCATTAAGGATATCTCACCTGAGGGAGGGTAGCAAGTAGGAAAGCATCATTCCTCCCCCCCCAGGATTAATGGACAGTAAATTGAACAGATCCATAGAAAACATCTATGCAAAGGCAGCTCTAGGAATCAGTAAATATTACATATTAGAAGCTAATGAAGCTGAAGTCCAGGGGGCTGAAGTCCAGAGGGTCACAGGACTCAGCAATTCAGTCTGACTCTTTCTGCATGAGCTGTAATCAAGTAGTATTACAAGACAAAATTATTATGAGAAATAATCTCACAGAATAAAAAAATCCACTACAGTCCTGAAAAAAGGAAAAAGTTGCTAAAGGAGAATTGATTTTTTAAGAAATGTTATTTCACATTCTCCGAAGCTTTGTGAATTTTTTCCCCAGTATTTCTTACTGTCAGGGTCTATTTGGGATGAAATTTTAGCTTCAGGGTATTTATTTTCTCTCCAAATCAGTGACGCATTTTTAATTTTCTTTTTATTGATAACACTTCTTTTGAAACAATGAGGAACATCTATTGTATGCTGAAACCTGGCATATATTAGAGAATGAAAGAGTTTACAGTAAACGAAACATGAAATTTGCCATCAGACAGAAAGACAAGGCAACTCATTTAGATATGAAGAAAAACAAATGTAACCCTTCTACTCTGGAAAAGAGAGTTCTTGCCACCCCTAGGAGTCACAAACCCTCAAACTGGACTGACTGCTCTTACAGACTTCTGGGTAGCCACAAGCCAGCTGTGCCAGGTTGTTGTAGCCTCACCGCTTGCCAAAACAGTAGTGGGTCAGTGCAGGACCCAGAGGCACCTACAGACCACCCGCGCTGCCTGTATTCAGAAAGAGCCTTAATAAGCAACAAGAATTAAACAAACCAAAAATCCAAACAGATGAGACCGCACACAAGAGTGTGAGAGCGTATACATGTCTGGTCTATAGAACCATTTATCAACCAAAATGCTTACGAGATAGAAAAAGTTAAAAAAGAAAACCTAGACTTTAAGGCAGCATTGATATTCTGATTGATATATGGAGATGCTCATGAAAGAGCTGAGAGATCCCGCAAACCACGACATCAAGAGAGCACAGGCAGGCTGTCCTGGAGGCAGCCAGCTGCTCTCAGGAATGGGAAAACAAGTCTGATCATTGTGGAAATAGATTATTTTCAGTTACGCGTCGAACACCACAGAACTCATGCGACATCAGTAGAGGTTTACTACATGGCCCCCGAAGGGTTTGGTGGTGAAAACACCACACACAACAACCTTCATCCTGTGCAGCTGGGCACGTCTGACACCAGTGGTGTGTAGAACCTGGGAGGCAGCAGCCCATGAGGTGCTGGCATCTTTGCATGCTGCATGCTCGGCCGCAGAAGCCCCCCCCCAAACGAAGCCCAGAGCCTCAGCCCCACGAGCCCCAGCCTTAGTGCAGCACAGCTGCTGCGGGATGCACCTTCGGAGCACACCTCTCCTGAACTGCATCGTGCTGCACCTACTTCTGGTTTCTCTCAGTTTCCTAGAAGCACAAGGCAAACAGCCTCCATCTGCTCATCCTCAGGGCAATGGGCTCCATCACAGGCAGCCACCTGCTACCGCTCAAACACAAGAAAAAGGCTGTTAATGACTTACAGCCCAGAAGAGATGTTACCTTAACCGAACACTCTTCCCTGGTCTTGCTGCACTGAAGAGAGGGACTGAGAACAATCTCAATACCAGAAACTCTGCCCTGGTGCACCTCCAAAATAACTGATAAAAACCTGATGTGGAGAGTTTAGATATTTTTTGTTTCATATAAAAGCTTGTTATGGTTTCAGCTGGGATGGAGTTAACTTTCTTGCTAGCAGCTGGTGTAGTGCTATGTTTGGGATTTGGGATGAGAAACAGTGATGATAGCACGCTAATATTTTTGGTTGTTGCTAGGCAGTCAAGGCCCTTTGCGCTCCTCATACCACCCTGCCAGTGAGCAGGCCGGGGGGGCACAAGAAGTCCAGAGAGGACGCAGCCGGGACAGCTGACCCCAACTGACCAAAGGGACGTTCCCTACCACGTGGCGTCATGCTCAGTACGTAAAGCTGGAGGAAGAAGGAAGGAGGGGGGAGGGCATTCAGAGTAATGGTGTTTGTCTTCCCAAGTAACCGTTACACATGGTGGAGCCCTGCTTTCCTGGAGATGGCTGAACACCTGCCTGCCGGCGGGAAGCAGTGAGTGAATGCCTTGTTTTGCTTTGCTTGCACGTGCAGCTTTTGCTTTACTTATTAAACTGTTTTTATCTCAACCCACGAGTTTTTCCTCACTCTTACTCTTCCAATTCTCTCCCTCCAGTTACAACTGGGGGGAGTGAGTGAGCAGCTGCACAGTTCCAGCTGCCAGCTGGGGTTAAACCACAACAAAGCTAAATTCATCTTTGCTTAGTGAAAGCAGTTCCAACTAATTTCACAGGGATCCACTGGCTTTTAATCACGGACGTTTTGACTCAAGCACGGCAAGCATCTTGTCATTCATACTGCCCAGAGGAAAGCATGTGGTTTGCATTAAAACTACCTACAAGTGCTATTAAAATGATTTTTTTCACACGGACTTTTTACGACCCCCTCTCTGCACAGCTTGTCATGGTTTAGGATGGCAAAAATCTTCAACCTCCTAAAATGGATAAAGGGATAGTATTCGTACACATTCTCTCTTTGCTGTGGGCCTGATCCAAAGCTCACCAGGAATCTCATTCCCTTCAGCTTTCATATGAAGCCGTTGCTCAAAAAAATAAATAAATCGGTTATTAATACATAGGGAAGCAAGCTAACAATGATATGCTTGGAGGTTGCCTGCGTGCCATGACAGAAGCAAGGCACACACAGAGCTTCCCCCTCAACTGCTGAGCAGTTTCAGCTTCTTACTTGCAGGTGGTTTAGTCAGAGGTGATTCACTTTTGTCCGTGCCTGAGTTCTGCAGAGTGACTCAGGCCCTCTTACCTTTAATGCAGCGCAAATACCAAACATACAAGGATCAGCTTCAGTTCTAATAGACCAGCATGATGAACAATCATTTTTGAAGGTTCGAGTGGGTTGCTGTCTCCTCACAATCCTACAACAACTTTTTCCCTGTCTTGTAATGTTTTTCGTTACCATATAGTCAATATTTCAAATCACACTGATTATTACATTCTAGAACTAGCTATCATCCTCTGCAAATAAAACAAACAGACAATAATGAAATCTACAGCCAGTGCATAGGGAATCTGATTTTCTCTAACCTGTAAGATAGATGCATTCACTCACAGAGTTGCACAGCCTTTGGAACAGCAGCTTAACGAAGCCAGTTTATTTGAACAGTATCAATCTCACCTCGTTAGAATTACATGTTAAAACATGGGCTGATGCCCAACACTCGGTATTTGTAAACTGATAAAAGACGGAGAGGAGAGCCCAAGAGTTATCACTGAAGTTAATAACATCTATTTAGTTCTCTGATGAATCTGTAAATCAAATCAAATACTATATCTAGCTAAATACTTCTATATATGGAGAAAATATGTTATCGTATGGGCAGGAGGCTCACAAACATTACCTTATTAGCCCCCTTTTACTAGAAATAAAACCAAATTAAATGATTCCTCTGCTTAAAACAACCAACCTGATCTGCATTTTACAACATCAGGGTGCCAGGGTCGGTGTGAGATTACTCACCCAACTGTCCCTGAGGATAAACTGGAACATTATTCATTGTAAAAACAAATTACAACATGTCCTATCCAATCAATTCTATTCAGGCAGAGAGACGAGAGAATGAGAAAAAGAACAAGAGGGACCGCAGTTTTGTCTGGCTGCTGCGTGTCAAGTATTATAGACCTCTCCTCCGTTAATACCTCTCTCCTCTATTTCCAGCAGGGAATCATTTTGGAAGAGGCAGCAATTTTCTCAGTAAAACAGGGACCCTGCAGTATGAGAGCATCACGACAGTCTTCAAAGCAGGCTGGTTTGTTCCCGAAATCGGAAACTTGCCCTTTGATGGGGACCACAATTTATCAGAACTTAGGAGGTTGCACTCCCCATCAGCAGCTCTGTTCAGTTACCATTTGGTGTGACCAGGGCACTGCTCCTGGAAGGAGCCACTCTTGGGCTGTAAAAGCTGCTGCACAAGTGTCACTCAGTCCCAACCCCAGTGCTGCTTACAACAAAGACATCCTAAACCCGGGAGTCATGCACTTCGCCCATGAGCGTGCAGCTGGAAATAACGACGCCAGGGAGCAGCCTGATCACGAAGCCTCTGGGGAGCAGGAGGAGCTCCAGCCTGCACTACTGTCCAAGAATCACATTTATCAAAATGCGCATTTATGCTGGGCTCACTGCCACATCGTCCGAAATTATATTACCTCAACAGGCAGTTTAACTATGGGTACTTTATTTAGTATCCCTTCCCACTATTCCTCCTCCCTCACAGCGTATTAGTCATCCAAACCCCTTTGCTTTAGCAATGATAAAAAAAAAAAAAAAAAAAAAGAAGAGCTACGCCTTACATTTTGCCTTGAAGGCAGAAAGGCTGGTGGTTACTTCAAATTCTGGCAGCAGGAAGAAACTAATTTTCAATTATATTCTATGGTCTGGGTGAAAGGTGGGGAAACAGATCCCAACATCCCGATCACACTAGCTCCTAGCTTGAAAGATCCAGGAATCCCACCAACCTCTTCCAACAGAAAAATAATTGCTGCAAAGAAGAGGAGTGACAAGAGAAGACAGTCATGCATCCACACTCCTACCAAGAGATGGACGTGAGCTTATGCAGACCTAACAGATACCTTTATATGGTGCGAGGGGAGATCCATTTAAGCGGGCACAGGCCATGCCACAGGCTGCACAAGCCCACCCTGGGCGCCCTGCAAATCCTCAGTGCCCGAATGCTGTGCTTTGCTATCAAAATCACAAAGCCAGAGACTCTGCATATGGAGGTGATGCTGCCTCACGTCACCCAAGGGATATTGCCTACATAAAAATTCATATTTAAAAGTATTAGTTTTGGGATGTAATTAACACAACAAAACTAAACATTCAAGAATTGGGAAGTGTTAAGCTAAAGCTACTTATGTGGGTTTTAGTTCCACCCAATAACACTGTTTCTACACACACAGTCATACATTTTTTCCAACAGAATCCACTGTTTTATTCAGGATATAGACTAGAGGAAGATCATTAAATGAGAAATTATTCATCTTTAGCACTGAGAGATGTCAAGTCCTATTTAAGCATACTGAAACAAGTTTATACCAAATACAGTATTTTCTTATTTGTATGGTCCATTCAAAGACCACCAGTTCAGCTCCGCAATGAACACTGAATGCTATTATCTCATACGTTTTCACAGATGATCCAAAAAATAGAGCATGTTCTAGTCACATAGTAAAGCCAGATTTATACAATAAAGAAAATTATGCAGCCACAAAATTTGTTGTGCATGGGCGCTCAGTTTCTCTTAGTGCAGAGATCGCCCTTGCCAGCTCTGCAATATCTTGCCTCACTCAACACAAACTCCCACAGTTAAGGAGGCAATGATCCTGCAGAGAAGAGCCTTTACTATGTCTCTCACAAGCAGATCCATTCTGTATAGTGAAGGAATAAGAGATCTGTGGAGAAGTGACAGAATACAGCTTCATCATTAAAAACTACTTGCATAATGGTTGGCCAATAAAGGTTGTGTGAGCAGAGTAGACCATGCCAAATCACAAAGCATTCATTAAGTTGTAACCTTATACATCATTGTGTAAAAGTTAATATCTCATAAAAATTAAAATATCCTCCTGAAAAAACATTCCATTTTTTAACAGAGTATTACTCTATCCAAATATTTCAGCTGCGTAATTTGTATTGAGAAAGAGCTGAATTAACTATGCTAGACCACACTGAAACCTAACATAACTTTTTGAAATAGACTTTAAAAAACAACTCATAAAAATGCACACATGTATGCGTGCATTAGGTTTAATAGAGAGTGTTTATGAACTATAAAAGATATGTGAATCAATGTAATAAAAGAAGGTTGTTTATGAAAAACAAGTATTTATGATAATGGTACAGCTTTGTGAAGGTTTGGTAAGATACCAAAAAGCACCATTAAAAGTTCTGTTCAGAATAAGTAAAAGTGGGTTGGAATAAATTTATTGCAACAACGAACATGATTGGAAGTTTAATGCATAATAAACTTGTAAAAACGGTTCTAAGAGGTTTTGTGTTTTAAAGTTATTGGATCAGTTAGGTAATGTAATTAATAGAAGACATCTCATTAGAGGATGTTAAAATCAAGCAAAACAACATGCAATAAAAAGTTTTCCCAAAAGGCTACAAAAGACACAACTAAAGTCTTCCCAGGGCAGAGGACAGGTTCTATTTTACTATGCTCATGCTCCAAGGACTTATAAACACCCACCTCCCCCAAAAAACAAACAAACAAAACATGCAGACAGTGAAAGAAAAACAAGCTAAACGGAAAAGGAAACAACCAGCCAAATCATTAGCATGATGCTCGCTGAGCTAAAGCAAGGAAAAACAACTTTGAGAAAAAAACCAAACAGATAATTAGTATGTTAAACATACATACCTAGGAGGGAGAGGGACGTACACATGCAAATAAACACTAGTTGTTTGATGCAGCTTCTGAGCAAAACGAGAAGCTCCAGAAGATGCAGGCTAAAAACAATGCCAGGTGCTGCAAACAAACTGCCAATCTTTGGCAATAGGGAAATTAGTGGTATTCCGTTATCCTCAAAACCAGTAACACTAATTTATCACCTCTCACAGGATAGTTATAAAGATAAACCAAAAAAAAAAATCCTAAGCAACTGGAAGCTTTCAGCACAGGCAACTACAAAACATACCACAAAAAGGAACCCAAACCACCAAACTTCATTTAGAGATTACTATAATTCCACAAGCATTACCCACCATCTACAGAAAGTAAAGGAAGTGGATACTGCAAAGCAGAGCAAATACAATGAAGCATCTCATGCATTTCAAAGAGTGAAGACATACATTTTTATTGAGGAAGCTGTGCACTCTGGCATTGGTTAAAGGCTTCTTATCTCTGTATGCATGAGGTAAAGCACCTGAAGCCACAAAGAAAAATGCTATCAACCAGTAAAGGCTTTGCTACAGATGTCACTCTTATACTCTCCGTAAACCCAGAATTACAGATATAAGCTGCATCTATATGATAAGAAATAGTACTGTGCAATAAAACCCCAAGCCAGCTAGCTCAGGTGTAAGAAGACATACAGCCCTTGATTCCACTGCTGAGGACACTGCCCTGTGCCCCGCCGATACAGCCACATGCTTTGCCAATGGATTTCTCTGCTACACGACAAGGGGATACCAATTTTGAGTTTCAAGCTCTGTAGTAGATATATCCTAACACTATCATTCTTCTGTCGTCTTCTCCCAAATCCATCCTCTTCTCTCTACCTCCTTTGCCCCTCTCTCCTTCTAGCTACAGTTACAGTATTCTTCTTTCTCCTCAACTTGCATTCCTCTCCTTGGTCCTCCTCTTCAGCTTTATTCCTCCAACCCTCCCTGTTGTTGCAATGCTTACTTTTATGCTGCTGATCTGCCTACCCCACTGCTGACCCTTCCCCTTCTGCACTTTCCTATTCCTCTCACGGCTCCTATTCTGACTTGCCATCCTCCAAAAACACTGGAATTAAACAAAATAGCAACCTGACTGTAGCCTCTCGTATCTCCTTTCTTTCCGATCCATTCCTCAGCCTTCCTTACCACACCCCCAGCACCTCCTCCTGCTCCAGCCAAGCAGTGAGCAAGGGTGAAATCAATGAAGTGTCTCTGCCTTCCAATCTGGAGCCATATCTGACCAGCAAGGGCACGAGAAGTCCCACTCAGCCTGTCCACCAAAAGCATGTCTGGCCCAACAGTAACACAGGATTTGAAAAGAAAGGACCGCTGCTCTGCTGTCATGTGGCCTTTGAAAACTGTAGAAACTCTAGAAAGTCTAGGAGTGCGCATAAGAATTCACCCTCGGTGAGCAGCAAGAGCCGTATCACTAGTACCATAGGAGACCTCTTCTTCATCTACATGCTGAAATCCCAGAATGGTTTGGGTTGGAAGGGACCTTAAAGATCATCTAGTTCCAACCCCCCTGCCATGGGCAGGGACACCTCCCACTAGACCAGGCAGCTCAAAGCCCCATCCAGCCTGGCCTTGAACACCTCCAGGGATGGGGCACCCACAGCTTTTCTGGGCAACCTGTTCCAGTGTCTCACCACCCTCACAGGAAAGAATTTCTTTGTAATATCTCATCTAAATTTCCCCTCTTTCAGTTTGAAACTGTTACCCCTCATCCTATCACTACACTCCCTGATAAAAAGTCCCTCCCTATCTTTCCTGTAGGCCCCCTTTAGGTACTGGAAGGCTGCTCTAAGTTCTCTGGGGCCTTCTCTTCTCCAGGTTGAACAACCCCAATTCTCTCAGTCTGTCTTCACAGAAGAGGTGCTCCAGCCCCCTCATCATCGCTCCAACAGGTCCATGTCCTTCTCATGTTGGGGGCCGCAGAGCTGGACGCAGTATTTCAGGTGGGGTCTCACCAGAGTGGAGTACAGAGAGAGAATCACCTCCCTCGATCTGCTGGCCACACTTCTTTTGATGCAGCTCAGGATGCAGTTGGCTTTCTGGGCTGCGAGCACATGTTGCCGGCTCATGTTGAGCTTCTCATCAACCAACACCCCCAAGTCCTTCTCTGCCCAGCCTGTATTTGTGCTTGGGATTGCCCCAGTCCACAGGGACAAATGCAGAACAAGGTTTTGACAAAACATTCTTGAAAAACATCACCCTTAAACCAGAATTCTATTGTGTTGAATCTGTCAAGCAAAGTTCTGCAAACCTAGCAGCTACAAAGTACAAGCTCTTACAAATATTAAAAAGAGTACCAAGTGCTTTTTATTATGGAAAACATCATCTTTTCTGTCAATAATTACTGGAAACCACTAAAGCTGCAGATTTAGGTCTGGTTTACCTTTCAATTACACAGCCAATCTTTATACCAATCTCTGATTCTTACCCTCCATTCCAAAGTTGGGACCTACCCCAATCTAAAAATCAGGGAGTCTTGCACCATTCTATCGGTAATCTTCCACAAGTTTTCTATTCCATTTTTGTTTCCACTCAATTTTCATTGCTTGAAAGGTATTTGGATGAACATACCATCCTTTTGACTTCAAATTTTCTTTTCCTGCCAAGGTGCAATCCTTCCTTGAATAGCCACTGCCAACCCTACCCTCACATTTCTCAAAAGTTAGAGGCCCACTGTCATTTATCAGCCACACAAACGCAATCTTTTCCACATTTTTACCCATGCTTTCATTCTGTTTAAAGGAAATTGTTGATGCCCCGCTTCATTAAGCTCCAGGACAATTATCAGGCAGGTTTTGCATGTGGAAGCCAGTTTTTTTTGCTTTCAGAGGAAATATGCTGATGAGCACTTGATCCTTTTCTTGCTTAATTTGTTTCTGCTCATTTCAATTGTCAAAAAGTAAATTAGTTCCAGAAAGGTCAGAAGAGTCTGTCCAGGTGCCAACCACTGCTATCATTATTATTGTCATTGAACTAGTCATTTACCCAGGTTCTCTCATAAACATGTTGCCCAGAAAAACTTTGTTCTTATTCAAACTAAATTTAAAGCAATGTACGGGAATCCTAATAGTTAACATTTGGAGCATGTTTGAGGAGGATTAGGCATACTTTCAAAATTCATAGCAGGGACCTGGGTCTCTCAGGGAAAATCTAGTCTATTACAGAAAACTTTCAAGGGGAAAGTTACCATCAGAACAGGTGAGTGGAGAAGGGTAATACTGCAACAAAAATAAAACTGTGTACATGATTAACAAATACAATCCTTGTAGAAGTTAGCACGTTTTCAAGATACATCTGCATTTGTGAAATGGGCGTGAAAGGGAGGATGTCCTATAATTAAACTACTTACAATCTTTAAAGTCAGTCTACACTTTTTTTGCATGACTACTCTGTCAAATGAAAATATTATTAAAAAAAATAATCAAACACAGAGCTAATAACTTCAAAAGGCAAAGAGTGTGATTCACCTTTACAGAAAGTATGTACTTTTTTAGATATATAAGATTGAGTTGTATCTTCACCCAAATTCAACTGAGAATCTTGGGAGAAAGAAGCAACCTTTAAGCTCCGTATTGCAAAGTGTATTTGTTATGCGAGAGAACACACGTAGGTTGGATATGAGAGGAGCGTTTCCCGTCACACAAAGGGGAACTGCCAGGGATTCCTGAAGAAGTGTACTGCAGGTCATATGGCTCTTCTAGCAAGTTGGTCTCCACCTCTGCAGTTTTAAGATCAGGCATTCATGATTTATCTCATCTTTGGGACTTGGAAAGAGAAAATCAATACTTTACTAATTGGCAACATTTAAGTAAGCCAGAAAGATAATAAGCTGTTTTCAACAAGGTATTTAATTATGTAGCACACAAAAGTACTATGTTTATTCAGGCCCCTAATTAGTTCAATTTACTCTTTGTCCACTGTAATTAAAAACTGCAAGTTCTTAGGTGCAAGTAACATGAAGAAAGGTTTGAGGTTCCTCCATTTCACAGAGTATACTGCTACCACAAAGAAATAAAAGTGGGTAGATAATACGTACTTCAGTTATGCAAGACCTGTAATGAGAGCATAGATGAAGTTTAAGGTAATTGGTGAGCTCAAACATGTTTGTTGGAAGCTAAGCTACCTGCTAGACTAGCATGGGCAAGGCACAGAGGTAGTCCAGTAGCTTCTTTGCAGCTGGGTGTAACGGTGTTTATTTCTCACTTAAATGTCTTATTCAGTCAGATCAGCTGGAGGCAACTTCTTGAGCTGCCACAGCACCAGGCTCAGCTCTGTCTCTACAGAGACGTGCCTCGGTATCCTTGACACTACATCTCAAGGAATTATTTTTTACAAAACAAACACACTATACAGTTATAGCTGAAAAATTGCTGGGAAACACAGAGTCTTGCCAACTACTCTAACTCTCACAGACGCAGTCACAGCAAACTGATATCCTAAAGCAAGGCCATCCAGCTTTTATGCTATGCCTAGCAACGCAGAAAAGTAAATTCTTCCTAGAGGGCCTCAGGTGACCAGATCTGCACCTGATCGAGCAAAACGCAGCCGCTCCCATCACCTATACACAGAATTGCCTAGGTTGGAAGGGACCTTTCAGATCATCGGGTACAACCATCAACTTAACACTGACAAAAACCATCACTAAACGATATCGCTAAGCACTACGTCTATCCATCTTTTAAATACCTCCAGGGATGCACCTCAATATCTGGCCACGTGCAAAGTTTCCTTCTGTTCCTATCAGGATGAGGAATGCCCATGTCCTGGCTGCAGCAGAGTCGGAGCATACAGATTTCACTGTCCCTAAAGGAAATCACAGGTCTCACCCCAGCTGAAAGTTCATAAGCCACTGCTCTGTTGCATGTGCCTCGATCTGAAGTTAACCAGCAATTTATTTAAAAATACATTTTATTAGTTTAAACAAATAGAACTGATAAAATGGAGAATGGCATTGCCACATGGCCCACAGTAGATGCACATTAATATCTATCTGTTAATGATTTTTTAAAATTATTTCTTCCAACAATCCCTATATCTACCCTTGAGATGAGCAGCATATGTTCTAGAGTTCTCTGGTGTACTACCAGATGGAAACTAACAGACAGAGGCAGAGATGAACTTGAAAGACTCGAGGGTTTTATTTATTTATTTATTTTTAAGCAAACCGAGATTGCCAATTAGTTTGAGACAGCTTTTAGTGCAAGGAAGTATAAATTTTGGATTGCTTATGGGTTAGCAAATGCAAAGCAACATCTTTTTCACTGAAAAGAAGGTCACACCCCTTTCCAGCATTATGGAGAGCTTTCTGTAAACTTGGTTTTATTAGAGCAAAGAAGGGAAGAAATGTAATAAATGTCTAATCATCTTCACTGTATCCAATATTTGAAGTGAAATTTATTTTCTTGCATGTTAAAAGACAAACAGGTAGTTTAGCCATATGCTCATGTAGCCATCTGCTAACTACCTTGGTTTTAAAAAGATCTCAAACTATGGAACTGGATGATTAAACAAAAAGTGAGAGAGATTAAACCGGACAAGATTTAATCTTGTCCCCCGAACCAAACGTTCCAAAACTCACACAAATGTCTGGTTCCTCAGCTGTAGGGCTTTCTGCAGACCCCTCTAGAAAGCAACATATGTTGGTTCCTTTGGTGTGCCTTGCACAGGCGGCAGTAGAGTTTCACCACCCCAGCATCGCTACCCATAGAAGGTCTCGCAAACAAAATTGAGCGTCGTCGTTCTGTTTCTGCTTTTTGCTTGTGGCACTCTGTCCCCAGACTCCCTCCCACTCCGAGCCTGAACAGTGCCCAAACACAGGCAACCCTGGGGAAAGGGAAGAGGACCAGGACACAGTGGTTTTAATCCTGCAGCACAGCAGATGCCCCAGGAGTGCAGACACTTGGACATCAGCCCTCCACAACCACATTTGATGGCGGGATGCAGTGGGGAAGGCACTGAATCACTTTTAGGAAAAAGCTGGCTCCAGAAGCTTTTCCAGAGGCCCACACACGGTGCGCCCAGGAGACTGGTCGGACCACATTGCTCATGGGACAACATTTGAGCAAGACTTACAGATAGATGAAGTCAGCCACAGGACTCCCCTAACCCCAAACCAGTGCTTACCACCAACCTGCTCCCTCCTGACACTGCTGCCTGCCCAGTCCATGAGCATTCTGCTGTGGAGAGAGCATTACACTACGGGACATCCCCACCACCAGTCAATGACCCAAAAATCCCTGCTGAGGCAGAAGTCTACTTGTAATCCTCTCTCACCTAGGTGCAATATGGCATCTCACAGACCCAAAGCACTTGTGGCAACACCTTGGCAAACATGACAAGGCTCTCTTTTCCTTTTTCTGCCCTCCTCCTTGGTGGGCACAACCACTACAGGTGAATCTCTCAGATCCCAAAGTCCATTTCAACACTTATGTTTGTGCTGCTTGTGTAGCAGGGAATGGGATCTGCAGTATTGCCGTGCGTGATGCCATTACAACTGTGTAAGTCTATAACCACAGCCTTCGGGGAGGGGAAGACGCCACACAAGGGGCAAGAGTCAAGGCTTGCTGCATTCATGATGTAAACAGTAGCCTGGACTAAGCTAGACACTAATGCAGGGTGGGGACCGTGCAGACAATTTCCATCATCTCTGTTGCACCACAAGAAGGTCTGCCTACATCTCATAACCCTAGGGGAATTGCTTTTAAAAAGCATAACGTTCTCATGGTCAGACCAGTAACCTCCGGTGCTTGGCAGTTCCCAGGCAAATGCCCCATTTCCATCCAAAGCCTCATGCGGAGCCCACACTTACCTAAAGACACAGCAGGAAACGCAGTTCTGTCACCAGAGAGGGAATGGAGAGTGCTAGAAAAAGGGTTTCAAACGTAGGTTACAGCAGAGGGAAATGGGAAACAGCTGACCCGGATGTGTCCTTGCACCTAAAGGCACTCTGGTGCCGAAACCCAGTCTCCAGCTTCTGCATTACCACATCCCCACAAGAAGCTCAGTTCATGCAGTCTCTGTGACTGGCAAAACTATTGCGTGAAGTACAGCTGTGGTCCCAGATCTCCACAACACCCCCTTCGCTTTACTAGATTTAATCAGACTCTGACTGCACCTCTAGTAGCCAGAGGCAGCCACAAGGTTACTATCAAAGATCATCTGATATTACTGCTGGGTTATTCTGCCACTGGAGAGGCTTTCAGGTCTTTCACGTCACAGGCTGAAAAGCTATGTTGTTTTCAGGGGTCCCCAGGCTGTACTTTGCCTGGTCTTCTGGGATAACAAAGGACCAGGTGTCACCACTGCAGTATATAGTGTAGTAAAGAGAGGATAATACAGAAAATAAAATGAATTATAGGAGACGAGTGATTCAAGCAAAGGTGAATGACAACGGAAGTTATTAGTTAAACAAAGGAAAGGATTTTAAACTAGGAGAAAGGTGGATCTAGAGAGCATGGGGAATTACAAAGCATTGAGGCCTCACAGTCAACAGCAGTTAAAGGCATACAAACCATCCAGCCCTTTACCTGGCACAAGAAACATCCTGGATTTAACAAGAGCTTGGTAGTTCAGTCCTCCTCCAATGGCCCGTGTATGGTCACATTGGAAGAATTCAAAGTAATACAGACAAGCCATCAGGCCTTATGTCTCCATCCAGGACTGAAGAGAATCCTACGCACACATAGAGCACAGCATCTGGTTTAGTTTTTTTCCAAAGAAACAGACCCCCAAACTGCTCAAACTAGCTCAGTCACAGCAAATAGGACAACCAGGGGCTTGCTTCAAAATTCACTACAGTGCCAGAGCAAGATACCAACACAGACACAGACCAGCAGTCTTCCGATACAGTTATCAGACACCTCAAAACCAGAGACAGGTCCTAAGCTGAAACAAAAGCATTCAAAGAGATTAGAAGATTTTGAGTGGAGATCTGAATAACAGCCACATCTGTGTTAACCCAAGTTTGCAGCCAGCCTTTGTGCAGCCCAGTACGTATAGGAGCAACTGATGTGTCTCCTGTTCACATAACTCGCCTGAAACTAGTACCCCTGGAAGGTTTTTTAATTAAAAAGGATTTAATGCTATTAAACAATAAAATATCAGAACCCCAGAGGGGGCATAATTGCAAGATGAAGTGTGTAGCTCCATGGTTTCCAAATCCACATGGTGTTATTGGCAGCTGGCCTTCAATTATAAGAAGGTAACAAGAAAAAGCACACAGCCACTGACAGTGAGGCGACGTGCCCGCCGTCCCTTAAAGGAATACTGCTCCCCTCGGAGGTTTCTGCGCTGATTGGACTTTGGAGACAGCCGCTGCCCAAGTATAACTCATGGTAGTCTCACTAACTACAATGTCAATAGCAAAATGTGCAAAGTTTACCCAGTATTGACCTCAGTGCTACCAGAAACTGAGTAGGCTTTCCAGGTTTCCACTAAGGGCAAGATTTGGCCCAAGACATGAGACACATATGGGAAACAAGAGCTTCAACTCAGGCAGCCAGAAGTACATGAAATTTGCCTTCAACAAGCTTTGGCCATGGTCCAAAAAATCTGTGCTAGAAGCTTCACAGAACAAATCCCTCTAGCAATAACCTCCCTCCCCTCCTGCTACTTCAGCATCTCCCCATAAGGCCCTGCCCAACAGTGGGAGCACAAACAGAAGCAAAACAAAGACCTGGAGTGAAGTAGCTCATACAGGTTTGAAATTGCTGCAGTTTGCTGTTTTGACGACGTATAAGCAAGCTACTAGAAGTACAAATACAACCTTTCCTTACCAAAAGGAAAGGGGGGGAGCGCAGGGAGGTGGGTAAGCAAGGCATGGCATAAACTAAGCATGCATTTTTTTGGGTAATTAAGACATTTTCACTTCATATTTTCAAAGCACTTCAAAACACCCCTTTGAAACACAAGAAGTCTTCCCAAAGAGAAGGTTTATGAATTATACCTAATAATCCTGAAGAGAATGCTTTGTTTGACCAAAATTTGATTTCCCCTCCACCTTGTTTGCCCCTTTGCCACGGCTTCTCATTGTCCCAAAGGGCTTCCACACCACATGCACAAAGCTGTTTTATACAGCACCAGAGGGACGCAGAACTCCTACCACCCAGTTACAGCCCAGCAGTGACTGGGGTCCTTATTTTCAGTGACACCAAACCCCTGCACTGTGCTGTAAGACACATTAGCCACCTATTTCTCATTCTAGTGACAATTGTTTAACCTGCATTGAAGCAGAGGCTACTCTAAACCTCAGCTGCTTTGGCTTCAGTGTGATACCAAGTACCCAAATATGTATAATATCCTTATTTCATGATTTCTTGGTGAGTTAGGGCAGTTTCATAGAATACCATGGTGACCAATGTAGTTGAAATAGATACACGCTAACGCAGCTGCAGTCACGCCAATCAAGAAACTGATCTGCATGGAGTGGGGGGAAATACTCAAAGAAATTAAGAACTGCCCCAACATTTCAGTTGGTTGAAGTTCCCAACCTATTTTGCTGCACAGCTACGCAAATGCTTATTTAGCAATTAGGTGGGAAAAGGCAGCAGTGAAGTGCCACTGAAGAAACATGTAATAAACCAACCTTTGGGCCACATCCCAAAAGGGCACTGACAACTCAACGCCCAGTACTTCAGTGTGAGCAATAAAATAAAATTCCTCTAGATATTCAGTTTCAGTTTACTTGGCTGTCACAAAGCCAGTCTGTAGCAGTACAGGGAATACATGGTTTTGAGCATAAAATCTTGGTCCAATGTTCAGTCTTTTTTCTAACCAATTACCACAGACACATTCCCAGCTTTCAGACTGTCCATCCTTGCAGACAGCGTGCCAATACTGAGTTTGGCAGGGATGCTTACACACAGACTAAGTAACACAAAAAGAAAAAGTCTCAGACTCAGCATTTTTAAAGAGATCTGACCACACGCAGGACAATATTGATTGTCTCTGCTGTTCTTTATAGGCCACCTTATCAAGTGGCACTTTCAAAAAGGGCAGAAGACAAATGTTGTCATCACAAGGTGAGTGATGCTGCAAGACAAAAGCCTTGCAACTGCACCCATTGCTTAGCACAAGAGACCTGCAGGCTCATCCTCCATGGATTTGTCTTGTGAAAGACTGGTCTTGAGTCTCTCTACGCACACAAGTCTGGATAGACAGTGCTGAGGAAGCCAGTTCTATGCTCAAGTTATTCAATGAGCAGATTCCCATCTCCCCACAGTTGCTCTTGTACCTTGAGAGAAAGGAACAATCTGAAGACCTGGAGAAAGCATTACTGCTGAGCCCACACCCACAATGCAGGCAACGATTCCAAAGCTGCCACACTGAGGAGGCAAGAAGAAAGTGACACCTCAGTGAGCACTTCTGCAGCAGCAAGCAGAGACAAGAACCTCCTAACATCATGTGGGGCTGGACTAGTTGCACAGCACATACCTGCTGAGCAGGTAAGAAGTTCTCCATATCATTTTCAGCTTGCCAGTCTGCTAGGCAACCTGCTGAGCTACATCTGCTGTTGAGACTTGCAGAAGGACAGGCTCAAGACTGACAGCTGCTAGCACAAGAAGACTGGGACACAAACAAGAATAAAAGCTGTTAAAGTATAAGGTTTGCAAAACCTGTAATTGGTCAAGGAATGCTTCAGCATTACAAACTCTTCCCATACAAATTATTTTCCCTATCTCCTATTCTGGCTGACACCAATGGAAATTTGTAACATCTGACACTAACTAGTTACTGAGGCTTATAATGTTAAAAAAATTAACAGAAACAGAGAATCACAAAACAGCAAGGACTGGAAAGGGGCTCTGGAGATTTTCTAGTGGAAAAGTTCCTGCTCAGAGCAGGGTGAACTAGGGAAAGTTGCTCAGGTCCATGTCCAGTCAAGCTTTGACCATCATCTTCAAGGACAGAGACTCCAAAACCTCTCTGGGTCACCTGTTCCAGGTTTGACCAACCTGATGCTCAAAGGAAATTTCCTGTATTTCCATTTGTGACAATACGCATTGATAAGATCCCCCTGAGTCCTCCCTTCTCCAGGCTGAAGAAAGCCAGCTCTCAGCCTCATCTCATGAGGGACGCTCCCAACCATTAACAATCTTCATGATCATTTGCTGGACTTGCTATATCATGTCCATATGTGTCTCATACTGGGGAGCACAGAACCGGACAGAGCATTCCAGATGTGCCTCAACCCCCAGAGTAAAGGGAAAGGATCATTCCCCTCAAGCTGCCAGTGACACTCTCCCTAATACAGCCCAGAAGGTTGTTGGTGTTCTTCGCCTCAAGGCCACATTGCTGCTCCTGCTGAGCTTGGTGTCCACCAGGACCTCCAGAGCCTTTTCTGCCAAGCTGCCGTCCAGACAGTCAGTACTGGTGCATGCAGCTATCCCTGGACAGGACTCTGCATTTCCTTTTGCAGAACTTCACAGGATTCCTGTCGGCCCATTTCTTCAGCCTCTCAAGGTCCTTCTGAATGGCAGCACAATCATGTGGTATACCAGCCACTCCTCCCAGTTTTGTTATGGTCTGCAAACTTGCTGAAGGTACGCTCAAGTCCCATCATCCAGATCATTAATAAAGACGTTAAACAGTATTTGTCCTACTACCAGTCCCTGGGTACACCACTAGGGACTGATTTCCCATTGGACTTTGTGCTACTGACCACAACCCTATATGTCCAGCAGCTCAGTCAGTATTCAGTTTATCTCATGTTCATTTGTCTAATCCAGACTTTATCAGTTTTTCAATGAGGATGTTATGGGAGACAATGTCAAAAGGCTTTCTAGAGTCAAGATAAACAACATCCACTTCTATCCTCTTATCCACCGAGCTACTCATCTCATCATAGAAGGCTATCAGGTTCGTCAAGTATGATTTCACCTTCACAAATCCATGCTGACTGCTCCCAATCATCTCCTTGTTCTTTATGTGTTTGGAAACAGTTTCCAGGATTATTTGCTCCATCACCTCCACGGGGACTTACACAAGGCCAATCACCTATAGTTCCCCAGATTCTCCTCCTTGTGCTTCTGGAAGACAGTGGTGGTGGAATTGCTTTCTTCCAGTCCTCAGGAATCTCCCTCAATTGCCATGACCTTTCAAAGATAATAAAGAGTAACCTCATAATGGCATCAACCAGTTCATTCAGCACTTATTAGTGCACGCCACAAAGTCCCACAGACTCGTGTATGTCCTGTTTAAGTGTTCCATAATCTGATCCTTCTCCACCAAGGGTAAGTATTCCTTGCTTGAGATTTTATCACTTTTCTCAGGGGCTCAGGATTGCTGAAGGCGTTTTACCAGTAAAGGCCATAGTGAAGAAGGCAGCAAGTACCTCAGTTATTTCCCCATCCTTTGTCACAAGATTTTTCTCATATCTGTTTAGAAGCCCTTTTTGTTGCCCTTAAATCACTTGTCAGATTCTGGGTAGGCTTTGGCTTTACAAATCCTATCCTTGAATGATCAGCATTTCTATATGCCTCCTGGCTCACCTGTCCCTGCTTCCAACGGAAATGGGCAGGTCATAAAGACACTTGCACTCAACGCTTGTTCCATTTTAGTACCCCATCACGAGCAGTATTCAGTTTCAAGTGTTTCAATTTATTCCCTAGGGAACTTCTGGGGGTATGAAGTTGCCCAGCAAACTTTTCACTTGAAAACCTGACCCCTAATCAAGGGAACAGTAGTCTTAAATGAGTAAGCTTGGCTGAGCATTTCATACTTAATGATGACCTTCACTAAACATTTTTTGAAGGTACTTCCCAAACAAGGTCTCATCTTTTCATTTTCTCCATTTTCATCAAGTGAAGAGATGGAAGCCTTGCAGTGCTAGAATCTGTTTCAAGTTCCAAGTAGGGGGCTAAACAAGAACAAGTAATAAGCATGCTTTAGTGATTACTGTAAATCACAGGGTATCCAATTCCCTATTGCTGTAGATCTTCCATTAAAAAGATGTTACCTCTCCATTGTGGCAGCCCATTAGCATTCACTTTGAACATGACTCCACAAGACATCACAAAATAGTGTCAGGTAATTCAGGCTCCTAAATTGCGTACCTGGCACCAATACAAACTTCTTGTTTTATATTAGACAACGAAAGGCCTCCTTGTTCCATTCTTGTTCCTCACTGATAAAACAGAAACTGAAGTATATGCACAGTATGCACAACAAGGGAACACGTCCAGAGGTCTAATGCCTTTCTGAAGTAATTTTGCAATCCTCCCTAGCAAGGGGTTATACAAAATGCTGTTATTCTTTTCACTGAAACAAACACTGTTTTCAGGATAATTAATTTCATAAAAAACTTATTTCCAAAAGTATGAAAGATATTGCGCATTCCAATAATTTATTAATCTGCAGTACTGTGTTAAACCTTGGCTCTCTCCAGCGACGATATTTCAAGAGCAGTTGGAAGTCAAATAACTGTGTCCAGGGTCTTAAAGATTGCAAGTAAACAGGTTTAGAGGAAAGAAGTTTAATCCTGTGAAGAGTTTTTAGATACCCAGAAAGATTAGCATCACTGAAAAAATTCTGCAGCATTCAATAGTTTTGTGTCAATTAATTATGAGGTAAATATTAAATTTCATACATTTATAAAAGCTTGTTTATCCATTTTAAAAATATAATATCTTGATTAATAAACTGAAGAGGATTATCAAACAGCGTTTTAGTTTAAGAGGTTATCAAATTGGCAGCTACTACCAAGGCAGCTGAGATAATGCAAAAGTTGTGCAGAGGTTAGAAATATGGACACAGTAGTATAATATTCACCCAGTAGAATACAGGGTAATACATCAGGGGAGGGGGAGGTGGGGAAGTCACCCCAACATCAATGTTCATCACAAACAAGACAGGAATAAAACTGCCAAGGCACGCAGGTCACTTCAGAAGGCAGGCAAGGCAGAAGAGGTAACCAAGTGGCAGCAGGACCCCAGGGGCAGAAAGAATGGAGCAGATGATCTCTCCCAACACAGCACGCATGTCCCTAACCACTAAGTACACCGTAATGTTGGTTCCCATCTTTTCCCTTGAAACCCTAGTACAGAAGATGCACCAAGTTAAAGTGAAAATAGCAATCCAGACTTGGCAATCTTGTTTTAGAGACTCACCTCTGAGACGAGCTTAAAGCTAGCCAGACAGTGAAAGCGTTGTGATAGCTGACCTGACATTTCCCCACACACCCCATTACCAAATTTGTACATTTCCAAGCATCTCTCCCACTCAACAGTAAGCGCTATAAAGTGCCACAGCAGGTTACCAAGTGTCCTGGCTGTCTGTGTCTAGGTGCTGGCAGGGGAGGACGGCAGGGGAGCACGGCAGGAGAGCCTCTGTGAGGAGACGCTGGAGCTGCCCCATGCTGGACACAGATGGTTCCAACAGATCTACCGCAGGGCGCGGCTGACAGCCGAGATGGTGCCGCCTCAGGGGAAATGTATGTAAGAAAGGGCCAAATGCTGCCCAGCAGTGAGGGAGGGTGGGGGGTGCGTGGAGAAAGTGTGAGAAACAGCCCTGTGAGCACTGAGGTCAGAGGAGATGGAGGGGAGGAGTTGCTGCAGGCACCAGGGAAGAGACTTCCTTGCAGCCCCTGGAGATACTGTGCTGGATGTGATGAGTTGACCGTGGCCAGCTGCCAAATGCCCACCCAGCCACTCCCCCTCCTCCAAAGGATGGGGGAGAAAATAAGGTGGAAAAGCTCGTTGGGCAAGATGAAGACAGTAACCAGGAGCGGTAACAGGCAAAACCGGTACTGGATGTTGCCAGAGGAGGGAATAATTGTGGGGAATCTTTTGTGGTTGTGAAGCGGTGAAGGGACAAAGGGTGGAGTTTTACTGTGTAAATTGTCTGCTTTTGTCAGTGTTGTGATGACATTTTGATTTTGGTGTGAGCATTTCTCAAACCCCCCACCACCCCTTCAAGATGATGACAGTTTAATAAGAAAAGCAAACGCTGCGTGTGTAAAGCAAAGTAAAATAAGGAATTTATTCACTGCCTCCCATCAGCAGGCAGATGCTCAGCCACTTCTTGGAAAGCAGGGCTTCCGCACGCGTAATCATTACTCCCAAATTCCTGCAGACCCCCAGCCTACCAGCCTTAAGCAAGGCATGGGTTGGCGAGAGCTTTGATACCATGCAAGCACTGTTCAGCAACAGCCAAACCACTGGTGTATTATCAACACTTCTAGCCAGAAATACAAAGAACAGCACCATACAGGCTGCTATGAAGAAAGTCGCCCCCACCCCAGCCAGACCTGGTACAATCTCCACTCCTTATGCCATACCATTTACATCATGCCCAGGTCCCATATTATCCAGTACATCTAAGTGTCCTCTGACCATCCCATCCCTTTTCTTTCTCATTCCTGAAATCCCTTCGTACCAACACTTAAACTATATTTACATCCAGCAGTCAGATTTTATACATCCTTGCTAACCAGTATCCTCTGTCCCTTAACAGGGACCAAAGCCAATTTGCCACACCAAGGTAGCTAATTAATAAACTGTTTTGTTTAGACTTCAAAACTTAGAAAGGTCTTCACAAAGAAGCAGCCGTACAAGTCACTGGTTTCAAAGACAGAATACTAGGCGAAGCGAATTAATACACATTACCTTCAAGTGGCATCAAGTGTACGTGTACATAAGGGTGTAAAATCTAAAGGTGACATTCAGTCCTTCAGAGAAGAAGTCTTTGCAACCACTGACAAGGCCTTCATCCTGCAGCATTCTGAGAAATAAGTTTATCTCGGGAAGCAGCACAAACCTCTCTCACTTTAGACCTTTTTGTCTTTATCTACCACAGAACGACCTACCATCTAGCTTTGCTACTTTTATCTTAGTTTTCAAACTAAACCATTATTATTGTTAGATAGTCTTCAACAAGCACCACAGTACTATTTTATTAAGTCACCACTACTCAAGCAGCAAAAACAGGCGAGAGCACAAAAATACAAGTTAAACACGACCCTTAAGAACAGTCTCTTCTCTCATTTTCATTTTCTCTTGCTAAACAAAGATAAAGAGTGTATCATATTGAGCCTCATTCCTACTTTTATCTGCAGAGAACTGACTGCACTCATAGCCAGTTAAGCAAATTTTATCCTTGCTAAGACTGTGCAAGGAAACCAAGGTTAGTTTAAAGCTGTGCCTGTAAGGAAAGGTTCTCACCTGCATTAGCCCAGGGGAGATACCAGGGGCAGCTGACATTGACATAGGTGCCGGGCAGTCCATCCGGCCAGCAGGCGTAGTTGTCAAATGTTCTGTTGCAAAACTTGCCTTCTGCAGAGAGATGGAAGGGAGGGTCATGCCACTGCCTTGTATTAATACTGCAAGGAGGAAAAGACTGAAGAGCAGAAGATAAAAGGAAATGCGGACACATGCATTTAAGCCATAACAGCATTATGCAACTATACTTCGATGTGGAGTTAAACAAAATTTATTTTTCCAAAAGAGTTTATTCCCCACACAACAAGAAACTGTTGTTTCAGTCGGAAACTAAAGAACAGATTAGGGTCTTTGACTAAATCAAGGGACAAGAAAGGTACATCAATACTGATCCATTCCAATCTTTTCTCTTTTACACTCTTATGTGTCTCACTTTAAATTAAAATCATTTTTGCTATGAATACCATAGATAATAATTCCTGAGAATGGTTCACAGTCATGCAGTTCGAAAGTCTAGCCTAATATATAGATCCATCAGCAAAATACCTACACACAACCATAACTTTGCATTACAGCTTAATCAACATGAGAATACTTCAACTTCAGATTTATTAAACTGTCATTCTTAGAGGGCAGCACTCAACCACTCAACAGGATAATGGAGCGGAGGGAGATGAATGTTTCCCTGCCGTTGTTGTCATCAGCTACTGCTCTCGCTCTGCCGTAATAACGTACCTAAGAGAAGGATAATTAACCGTTTTGAGATAATTCTTCACAGATACAACTCAGACCCATCTTATCTTTCTCACTGTGTCACAAAGCCACTGAAGCATAAGAGAGGCCGTACTGTGTCCAGTTGTGAGCATCATTCACAAGTCACCAGTGTCCTCTAAACACCATGATGCTGGCACATCGCAGCTGCTCTCAGCACATTACAGCAGCCCAACTGCTAAGACAAGCTGCATTCTCATTTTCACTTAGGCACTTTTTTTTTTTAAAGACATTCCAGCATTTTACAACACTCAAAATAATTTATAAGCTTTAAGGCCCACAAACTGCTAGGTCAATATGAACAGCATGGCCCCACATTCCCTAACACCTGTGTGATCTTCTCAACCCTGACCCCTAAAAAAGCTTCAGGGGAATTGCATTAGTGTGCTGCCGTAATGTGCTACAGCCACCACTTAGCACTGCAAAACACTCTGGAACTAAATACTAACATCTTTACAATGAGATTATTCTATAAAATGCTTCCTCAGCAGCAGGAAAAGCCCCACAGAGAGCAGGTGGAAGCAAATGGACTGGAAAGCAAACTGGAGAAGTATTTTCAAGTTCATAATCACTCCTTTGCTACTGTTATAATGCATTTTAAAAATTAATACATCCTATTCCGACCAAGCAGGCTTACCTGCCGCAATGGGGGGTGCCTCATACAAATATTTCAGACACTGGAGCTGATACTCCTTCCACTTCTGCATAACCCCTGAGAGGGACCCGTCTGAACTCTGAAAGATAAATCATGAGTCTCAGAAATTGCAGGGATTTAAACTGTGTATTTTTCATGCAGACTGAGTGGGGTGGGCGTGAAAACGACTACCACAAGCCAAAATAGCATTGCTTATCGTAAAGGGTACAAGACGCTGCTATGCGTTTGCCTCATTGCATCCAAAGAAATCCTTTTCTGTTTGTACCACGAGGAACTCAGAAAAACCTCACAAACAACTATACCGTGTCCTCACTGAAACCCAAACCAAGCTAGCCCTGCTCTCTTGAATATGCCCCAATTCTATGATTTATTACCTCATGAAAATACGGGGACAGCAGAAAGTCCGTTTAGGAGAGGTTTTCTTTCCAACAGCAGTATTTCTGCTATCCCATAAATGAGAGCAAGTTAATTCACTGTATTCAGTGGATATTCCCCAAGCAGTCTTCCAGAAGGTGGATGAATGCTTTTCCAGCTCGGCTTTTCTTCCATAAACAACAGCTTTTCCCTGCATCCAGCATATTTTCCCCCAAAACCGCAGAAAGAGCAGGGACCTCCTTTCTTGCACAGTTTGACAGGCTGCGGGTTCCACCATCAGCTACCTCGAGTACTGAGCAGGGGGCAGGGGAAAAGCACGCACAAACTCTGACTGAGCACAAAGAAAATTAGCTGTTATTAAACTGCAAACTTCAGCGCTGGCTGCTCGCGCAACCCTAGCGGATGCCCCACCTGGCTCACAGAGGCCCAGCTTACTCAGAGCATCTAAGCAAAGAGGCGTCAGGCCTTCTCTCCCCTCTCCGCACTGGTATAAAATGAATTACGAATGTCAGGACTAGCAGGCTGTAAGCGATCAATAACGCAGCTAACTCGGCATTCTTTTCCCAGAAAAAAGGCCCAGCGTGGATGTCTCAGAGGTACAATCAACAGCATGAACCTAACGGCACAACACACTAACGCCGAGTGGAGGAAAATTCATTTAATCCTAGCTGTCGATCAGTTTATTAAGTGAAGCATGAGGGTTAACAATCCTTGTAATTTTACCCTTGCAGCTTCAACTGCTAGTTTTTATTTACCACTTGGTGCTTCTAAACCTTTTTCAGATTGTTAGAGGAAAGCAGGGCACGTAAAGGATTGTTTTAAAACAAGGAAGTCATTTTAAACCTATACTGCACTTCAGGAGAGCCGATCTCAATGCTTTCCACTACAATCAACGTGACTAAAATTCAGACACCAGGGGAATCTCCTTGGTATAAGAGAACAGAAGTAGAACTGGTATTTAGGGACTACAGACCTCTCAAGTCCTTTTCTCTTGCGTCCTTCTGATTTAAAAAGTGTTTGAAAAAAACCACACCACCATATGTGTCATGCTTCTGCCTGGATTAAGCAACTACATTTAATTACAAAGATTCTCTCTTACACATGATGAGAAGTATAACATCTAGTAGATGCATGTAAATATAGGCAGTTATTCTTGAAACACAACACAGGTAACTGAACTGTAGCTGGGGCCTCATGGCCATAGTTTTAGAAGAATCCATCCAGCTCTCCCTGAAGTCAAAACAAGCACAAGCCTGTGGATCTTTGAAACTCTGACCCTTGTCTGCCTGATTTAAATCATCTTATCTATGCCAATAAATGCGGCCAAAGCCTGTCTATGCTAAAGTCCCTAGTGTAAAATGAGTGCATCCTACTGATTTTTAACTCCATGGGCCTATGGAAACACACAAACCTGTAGCATAGTGGTGTATGCTCAACATACTTGAAGAAGAAAGAAAACACGATCACCTAGATTAGGTCTACAGGGGTGTAGAGATACAACATAACCAGCAACTCTAAAACTAGTATGCCATCTACAGATCTGTGCAGGCTGAATGAGGATGGATGACCGGAGTACAGGGAGAGGGAACAACTTCCAAACCTAAGTTTCTCTCAGGCAGTCTTTAAACAGTGACTTTCAGGTTATGCATTGTCCAAAAGGTCTTCATTTTACAAGTGTGGTTATTGAAGTTTTACAGGACTGTTTCACCACCCTCTCATCACCAGGTTAACACTTTAATAAATGAACTAAAGGGAAATTTTTCAGGATGAACTCTTAAATTATTGATTCAGAATAATTTCAGAAGCTACTAAGTATCACGCATCTTCCCAAGAAGTAACTATTGATCATGCATGCAGATGATCATATCATGTTAATCCAAATTCAGCTTTTAAAATCATTACAAGATAAAGATGCATACAGAGTTTCATTTAGAAACAAGACTCTGCCTTTTAAAATACCCTGAAAATATCCTAAAACTGTTTGCACTAAGAAAATTAGCTCTTTTGGAGTCAGCAAGTCTTGAAGTATTTTCTTCTAAATCAATTTTTCATCTACTGCCTTCATGAATGCAGGAACAACCAGCTTTAATTACAGCTTCAGAAAAAGCAAGCCTCTATCCCTCTATTTAATGAAAAAGTTGAAACATTCTACTTATATTGGTTTCTCATAATGTGAGAAGACAACTCTAACCAGGAGATTAGCAAACTATAAGAGTAAAATAATTAGACATGCCTTTTTGTGGAGATGACTGTTTTGGTAGACAGTTTTCTATTATCTGTAGTCTGTTACAATAAGACAATCAAATATAAATCCCAAGACTACATTATTTGTTCTCTCTATGCCTCAGTTTACTCTGGTTCAGCTAAATACCATGTTTTATATCAGACAAATTGCCTTAAATTTTATTTTAATATATACTAATCCTCATTTCCCAGAGATTTTGGCCTACATGAACAAGAATCACAAGTTATACAGTGCCATAGATTTATAATGTAAGTAGTTATTCGAATAAGAAATACTGTGCTTTCTTGAAAAGTGATTCAATCCCTTCTGCAGCATCGAAGAACTAAACACACATATACAAGGAGAAGGTTCCAGTACACAAAATTTGGGGCAAATTCCAACAGTTGAAATAGCTTTATTAAACACAGGACTATATTTTTGTTGCTAAAGGCACTGGTCCTTGCATTTTAGTTGTGGGTTTGGTTGTTCTGGCGTGCGTGCTGCGTCGCCTCACCCGCCCCGCATTCCCCCTCCAAGTTATACTCAACCACAGAAGGAAAAACAGTAGTAGTTTTGCTGTGGCAAAACTGTATCACAGAAGAATAGTGGAGGAGAACAGGATGGAAACATGGCTGACTGGTTAAGGTGGAGGAGTCAAAAGGTAAGAATGGATGAAGGACATTAAGGAGGTGAGTAATGGTGCAGCCTAAGTAGCAAAAAAAGAATGCAGAAAAATTAAGACAGGCAAGAGCACTTTAAATATTGGAGCCTTTCAGTGTACGTATATAATTCAGAGTAATTAATCTCTAGTGACAAATTTAGCTCATTCAACAGTCTGAAGACAGAATTCCTTAACGCCTTTATAGGAAAGCCTCTTTCTATAGCCATCGTTTGTCTTCATAGACACTACTGTAAAAGGAAGCATTTTAATCCCTTTTCCACATCTATGAAACTATTCCTGCTGTGACAAAACCTTCCAACCCAAACTACTCTATGATTCTACAAAAAACGGCACCCACACAGATCCAAGGTGATCGATGCTACAAAAGCACCGTTCTAATACAGTGAAATCTGAGTGCAGGGGGCTGAGACCAGACAAAATGCAGCACAAAATGGCACTGTTCAGAGTGGAAGAGAATTCTCAGAGGTTCAGAAGCAGCTGATGACTCCTGGGGTTATCTTCTTCCCTCTTCTCCCATCACCATATAAAAGGTCTTACACGCAACAGAATGAGAAATTCCTCCTTATGTTTGTATTTCTTATGTCTCTGATTGTCTGCGTTTAAATGGGACCACTTAACGTTACAGCTTTTTCACACTTTTAACATTTCAGGATAATAAGCAAGGCTTCAACTTGCTGCTAAAGGCTCATATGTAATGATTACAACCACTGGGACCTCCAAAATGCTAATCTTAAGTCTTCAAAAGCAAAAGCTAGGCAACCTGGCATTGAACCATACTTTGGTATGGCCTTGGTATTTTTCCCCTCAAATAGTAACAATGACATATCTACCTCGTGAGAGGAAGATTCAGATTACATTTACTGCCTTTTATCTCAGAAGCATCAGTGAGTGACTTTTAAACTTTACTGCCCTTTTTGAAAACTCAAATATGACACGTTATTTCAAGGCTCTTCTGGTTAGGATCGGCACAGCAACTAAGTCAAAGGCAGGTGAAGACTGCACGTTCCTAGCTTTACGCTCATTCTGACTTGACTTTTTTTCCCCCGTGTAATATGGATCTTATTAAATCATCTGTCATGTCCGCATAAATTATAGGCCTGCATCAATAAAAGCCAACACAGAGTAGAACTAAACTGGCCACCCTAACAGGTTTATTCAATTCACAGCACGGATTATAAGCTTGAATTTACAAGACAGGTTTATCGTCAGCTTACAGCCCAAATGGGGTGGAGCACAGCACTGCTACCCCAAAAGTTTTGCTGTGACCCAATATCACCTTGCATTTCTTGGGATGAGATTCCTCCTGTCCAAGAAAGATCAGTTTCCAGGTTTCAAACTTAAAGGAATTAATTTGTGTGGGGCTTAATAAATACAGTCACCTTCCTGAAAGCACTTTCCCACCTAACAAGATGCTTTGGCTTGCTTTGCTGTAGCACAGCACAACAGACCAAACCTATCTCCCCCTGCAATTTGTCATCACTTTTCTCCACTTCTGATTTGAAGTAAATACGAATGCATATGAATGGCAGAACGCTAATACTACCTCCCTAAGCCCATCAGTCAAAATCCAATTTCTTGGCAGTTACTATAAATTTGTCAAAAAAGTCTTGCAAACGTTGATGCTCCAACTACCACTTTGTAAGAACAGTTCTATTTCTGTAACTGTTTCAGAAAAAAAGCCCAACCCAAGACTAAACCAAAATATCCAACACTGAACTTCATATTAATATGGGGTCCTTTGACCCACTGTTCACCTCATGACAAAGTAATATGGTTGAGGATCAGTCCTTCAAGTACAACGCTTCGTGAAAACCAAAAATGATTCTGGAATTGTGTTAGCATGGGAGCAAGCTTTATTGCTCAAAATCTCCCTCCTCTCGCTCCCCCAAAGAGATGGGGCTTTAATCTAATTTTATAACTACTTAGTTCAACTTCTGTGTAATGAGCTAATCTGAATCCATCATAGGCAACATCTCCAATAGTCCAGTTACTGTCCTTTAAGCACTGAAGGTATGTCAAAGGAGGAGATACATCAAAAATGACAGTGCTGTCTCTACTATAGATAGGACAAAAGAAATATCATTAAAAGATACCTGAGCAATACCTTTTCCAGAGATCATAAAAGGAGATCATACTTTAGGACGTTTTGACCTCCCCCAGATTTTCGTATCTATTGCATTCTCTTCCCATATTACATTGCCCATATAGACTTCAATGTAGTCATCTGACATTATGCAAGACCTGTGAAGTAAAGTTGTCATTCTTGGTCCCTTCTGTAGGGCTGCTTGACTGATCAGGTGATATAATATTAATCATGCTTCCCAAGTCACATTTTACAAGGTACTCCGTCAGCAGTTGGGTCACTCTGGACAAATCCCTCACCCTTTAGAAAAAAAACAGGGGATCAAACCAACTTTTCTTTCAGAGAACTCTATTGCCAGCTTCTAGGAGATTTTCCTGTAAACACTTCTGTTCCTTAGTTACTAATGAACCAATGACTTCAGTAGCTCAAGAGCGCCAGAAAAAGAAACCTTTCAGCATCCTCCCTGCTAGTGAAAAGCAGCAAATGAGCTCCCACAAAAGCAGCTACTGGACTCAGTGAGAAACTCCCTGGCGACACCTGCCAGATGAGTTTTCTCAGCTGCAGCAGTTTAGCACTTGCAACAAGACCCTCAAGAAAAACAGAAAGTCCTAGGACTTCAATAACAGCAAATATTGAAAAGAGTGTTCCACCAGCTGTCTAACCATGGGAGAGCCCCCTATTCTGTCACTAAGACTTCAAGTTTCACGGCATCAAGCTTTTGAACTCAGAGCCACAAGAGCAAGCTCTCATCAGGCACATACATCTGATCAATGCATGGAAGAGACCCTCCTGCTCTGCCTGTCTCTTCAGAGCTCCTCAGCCCAGGCCAACAGCACACCTCTGGTCCTGAACAGCAGGGGCTTTCAGAAACTTCTCAACACACCCCAGATCCCTCTCATTCCATTTCATCCTCTGCCTGAGCAGCTTCAAAAACAGTATTTTGGCCCATCCAGTGAACATCCTGAAAGAATGAACGACACTCTTGTCAAAGACAAGAGCATGTATAAAAATACCCTGCGTGGAGTTTTTTTGGTTTGTTTGGGTTTTTGGTTTTGGGGGTGTTTGTTGTTCTTTCGGGTTTTTTGTTTGAAATCAGAGGCTGAATTCTCAGGATTTCTCTCTCTCAGCTGAAAATAAGCACTGCCCCACATGGTCCCACATCCTGGCCTGCCTGCCCTCATGCCTTTTTCTTCCTCTTTTGCACACCTGCACAGCTTCAGAAGGGAGGGTTGGCTGTGCTCAGTCCCATAGCAGCCTATAATAGCACAGGGCACTAATTACCCCCCCCGCCCCCCCTCACCATTCTTAAGACCTGTTCTTCCTAGATAAGCATACACATCTCCTAAAGAAGGTTTGGAAACACAGAATGCTTCTGCCCCGAGTCTCAAATAAGGCATTTCACAGAACAAAAACAAAACTGACTTGAGGCATATTCCTGATCTCAGGACTTCTGTTGACTAGGCACAGGCGGCTCCCAGTTGAGCTGACTTATCGTTTCATAGATTGTTCCAGATACATAAGCTGTCTCAACAGGCAGGAGAATTCAGCCCTGACCACGAGGGTTTCCACTCTGGGACCAAACATCCCAGGTCTGTCCTGGGATGCTTCATTCGTTCTTTGAAACTGAGCAGTTTTCTCATCCCCAAAATTTTTGTTTTGACAAGGTGCACTTCAATGGGAATAATATCTCTTGGCCCCTAGCATTTTCCGGATCAAGGCAAAGTATTTGGCATTCAGAGGCACAGATGTCAAAGCAAGCTTTTTTAACACCTAAATCAACTTGCGTAACACAGTCTCAAAATTAAGAGAATAAAGTACAGCCTTGTATTTCAGCCCGCTACGAAACTAAGCATACTCTTGTAAAGACGTAAATAAATAAAACCAAACTCCTGTAGGGCGGGTAGGATAGACTGAAAATGTGTTACAAATCTTCGTTCTAGGAGCTATTCTGTTTTTTCTGTCTTCAATGATGGACAGACTGGGACAAGAACAGTTACCTGCAGAGTTTTTCTGACCCATGTCAGAAGAGCTTTTTCCAGCCTGGAAAGAGGTTTCCTCCTTGGTCACTGTAGGACCCATGAACCCATATGCTTACAGTTGAAGCAGACACATATTTAGATTGACAGCTGTTGTTACCAGAATATGTTATTTTCATTATGATATCTTTCATCTGTTTAGTAAATGTTGCTGTCAAGGGTGTACTACATGAGCCAGTCATAAACATGACAGAAGACACTACTGAGCAACTGTGCAGAGACACAGAAGAAAAAAAAGCAAAATTCAAAAGCAACTATAACTCAAACTCTTGGAGAGCAGAATGCAATCCCACAATTAGTGGGAGACAGAGTGTGCCAGCGCTCATTAGAATTAAATGATCATAGGGCTCCTGTACAAGGAGATTTTACTTTGCATTGCAGATCTAGACACATGCTTTGTGAAGTGCTCTTTAGAAGAGGACTTTTATTGATGCAGTTATACAACAGAGCAAGCAAAACAGCAGAATAGAGTTTAAATTACATTTTTAGACAGATACAAAAGGTGTAGCATTAGAAACACTATGGAAGGAACAAAGGCAAAGTTGAGTAGTGTTGTGAGAGCCGGGCAAGCTACAAAGCTGAAGATGAGAAGAGTGCTTTAGATCTACCCTCACAGATTTAGAAAGAAAATGTAACCTACGCTACTGGAAGAGGAACTCAGCATTTCATTACAAGAGTTGTAATAACATAGTATTCTAGAATGGTTTGGTTTGGAAGGGACCTTAAGTTCTAATTTCGCTGCCATGGGCAGGGACATCTTTCACTAGATCAGGTTGCTCAAAGCCCCATCCAACCCATCCTTGAACACTTTCAGGGATGGGGCATCCACAACTTCTCTGGGTAACCTGTTCCAGTGTCTCACCACCCTCATACTAAATAATTTCTTCCTTGTATCCAATATAAATCTACCCTCTTTCAGTTTAAACCATTACCCCTTGTCCTGTCACACTACAAGCCCCAGTAAAAAGTCTCTCTCAGTCTTTCTTATAAACCCCCTTTAAGTACTGAAAGGCTACAATAAGGTTTCCCCAATGCTTTCTCTTCTCCGTGCTGAACTACCCAAGTGTTCTTAGCCTTTCTTCACAGGAGGGGTGTTCTTGCTCTTGGATCATTTTCATGGCCCTCCTCTGGACTCTAACAGGTCCATGTCTTTCTTGTGCCGGAAGCCCCAGAGACGGATGCAGTACTCCAGGTGGGGTCTCATGAGAACAAAGGGGGAGAATAACCTCCCTTGACCTGCTGGCTGGCCATCCTTTCTTTTTATGCAACCCAGGATACAGTTGGCTTTTTCGGCTGCAATCACACATTGCTGGCTCGTGTCAAATTCTTCATCCACCAGTATCCCCAAGTCCTTCTCTGCAGGGCTGCTCTCAATCCATTCATCACCCAGTCTGTACTGATACTGATGATTGCCCAATCCAGGTGCAGGACCTTGCACTTGTACTTGTTGAACTTCATGAGGTTCACATGGGCCCGTCAAGGTCCCTCTGGATGGCATCCCTTCCCTCAAGCAGGCCAACTGCACCACTCTGCTTGGTGCCATCTGCAAACTTGCCAAGGGTGCACTCAATCCCACTGTCTATGTCATTAATAAAGATATTTAACAGTACCGGTCCCAGTACAGACCCGAGGGACAATGCTACCGTGTACTATCACTATAGAGTACAGGGACAGTGAGGGGCATATTGGGCTGAAAAAGTAGAGGAGATTTAGGAATTCAGATGCCTGATCACAGGCACCTACTGTTCCTCTCAACATGCACAAAGTGCCTTGCTTTGTCTCCTGCCACAGCTGCAGAGAGAAGGTGCCGGGGAAACCTGCACCTTACATCATATCTGTTAGTGCCATACAGAGTCTTGAATACTGTAGCAGCACTAGATGCCTACATTTGGGCAACTGACTCATCCTGAAAGCCTCTGAGCTCCTGAAGCAAAACAAAGCAAAGACCATCTGCCAAAAGCTGGACTTCTGGCTCCTCTTGCTGTGGTTTAAAAGGCAATTAGTTAAGTTGGTTCTTTATGACATACCAGACCAAGTGCATTTAAAGGGATCTGTTTCTTAAGCTTGTAACTGACTGGTTTCTCTGTAACAGCCAGCAGTGGTCCGGACCCAGAGCTGGCTGAGCAAAGAGACAGACACAGCCCCACAGTGCCAAAGAATTGCAACATTTGAGTTTTCAAGCACAAAAAAAAAAAGAGGATTAAAAAAAATAAAAATCCCAAAAGTAATCATCACAACCCCAGGGACTGAGGGAACATCACTTTGTTGTAAATAACCTGTATTTTCACTCGGCAAGAAAAACTCTAAATCTTCTCACCTTTCACACCAAAGTGTCCTAAGGGAGTTAAGCTCCCCCCCCAAGTTTTCAAATGAGTATTTAACAGTCACTCTTCTTAAAGAGCCATGGTGCTGCATCAGAAGGCAAGGTGTAGTGGTTTCCCTGCCCGCCTTCCCCCAGGATCACAAATCCTATAGCAGTATAAACCTGTCACCAGTTTGTCATCCCATCACTGCAATCCCTCCAATAAGCTCGGTAACATGAAAAAACCCCAACTAAATCAGACATATTAACTTTCACAGACCCTCCTCTCACTGAATGCGTTTCCATTTACACTTTTTTTTTATTTTTAAACAAACTCAGTTCTCCAATTAAAAAAGAAAAAAAAGATTTGATAGAAAAAAAACAATTGCCACAAAGCTATTTAAAAAAAAAACCCACCATACACAAGACTAAAAGTTCCAGCATATAATTTCATGGGTACTGCATCCACTGTTGTATAGAGTGCTAGAGAAGAATGCAATCAAATCATTATGGCTTTTTGCAGTTCTAGTCAAGAGCAGTAGTTTATTTTTGTTTTAACTACTGCAAATTAACTCCCTCAGCAGCTCGTTGTCACAGTGTCTCAAGGTCCACTGTCCCACCATCTTCCATATTGCTCTTTCCTGCCTACCCATCCCCTTGCCAAGACAGTTACATGTAGCGCCCTCGCAAATTGCTAGTGTTTTCATCAACAGCTATGACACATTTGAGAACAGAGCATACAAGAGAAATTCTGCCAGTGAAGCTCATTCTCCAGACGTCATCCGTTTTCCTTCCAAATGTTAAATTAAAGGCAATGCAGACGTACAGCTGTGCAGAACACAACGACAGGACAGAACCCCAACAACGATATCTTTGCAGTACCACATCGTATACAGTGGAGTTCACTTTTACTTGGTTGGATGCAGAGTGGTGTTTTACAGCCTGCATATAACCTTACACTTCTCAGCGTTCAACCCGCACGGCTGCCAAGTGTTATGTTCCAAGGGCTTGATTTGTCAAAAGCAAGACAGGAGCAATGTTGCATAAAGGCTAGAGTCTTAACGCAGCCCAATATGGAGAAACACGGAAAATGAACAAAAAAAAAGAGAGTAATAAGACAAATGAAAAAGGTGCACTGAGATGGTACCCAGGGACTGCGCTCTGATCACATGAAACACAGAAGTCGCACAGGTTGACAAACAAGGACCAAATCAACACGCATGAAGTTAAGCTCACATTGGGTGAACATGTTATTTTATCCAAAGTTTGAAGGGAAGATCTTGCACTCCCTCGGCATCAGAATCAATAGGAGCCATAAGCTAGAAAAAAATAATCTGGTACCAAACTCAACTGCAGCAGCATCCTCAGAACTGTGTTCCCAGGCAGAGGGAGCCAGAGGACGTTACCACTTCCAGAGACCACCCAAGCATGGAACTTGCACTTGCATTGCTGCCTTCATCCCACCTCCCATCTCCCTCTACTTTCTTTTAAAAGAGAACTTAGAAGAGCTTAGCTTCCCTATACAATGCTGCCTTTTTTTTTTTTTATGCTCCTGAAAGCCTCTAAGCAGAGAGGTAATTTAAAGCATCATCTTAACTTGACAACAGCCTGCTGCATTTGTGAGGTCTTGGGAGCTAAGGCTGTATGGTCATCTTTCTGCAGAACTGATGGTACACGTAAGAGTCAACAGCTGGTATGAGTGTGCTACAATGTTTGCTTTCATTTTTTGCACAGTTTTGCATTTGCTTTTACTTGCAGAGGCCAATTCAGCTTCCTAGAAGGCAAAAATAAAACAGCTCCACCCTGAAACCTTAATTTTCTGCTTTCTCATTCTCTCAGGACAGTGAACACCGCCTTCTACAATATTTAAAGTTACAATCAGACAGAATTCATCTAATTGCAGGACACAGGAATGAGAGCCATTAAAACCAGAAGCCTTCATTAACACATTAATTGAAATTAGCTTTTTCTCTTTTTTTATTTGGGGGGGAGGGGGACGTCTCTATTACAGTACTGATTCCTTTAGAGCTCTCCATAGGACTAAGCAGGCTCAAGACTTTGAAATCAAGAAATTCCAAACAATTCTTAACTGGCTCAGTATTCACTGTAACATCATTTGTTATCACCTTTGACTCAAATGATTCGGAAGGTCAATAACACCCTCTCCTCCTCCCCCTTTATACAAGTAAAAGCACCTATCAAATTTATCCAGAATAGATTTATTTCCCAGTTTTTCCTACAGTCCGGCTCAGTCAGGGAAGCGGACTATGGAAATACAGGCAAGTCAAGTTGAATTACAGACTTTCCTTACTCTAGGACTGCAAAGCAACTTATGAACCATGCTATTACTATAGGAATCGGATCAGGCTTTTCCTCAAATCCGAATTAGTCTACCACAATACCTCTTTCAAAAAGACCACTGTAGTTTTTTCATTTTGGAAGTACAGCAGAAGTTATTATGAGAGATGCCAAGTGTTACAGCAACCAAATGGGTGACCAAGACACAAGCAGACTCCGGGAGTTCCTTCTTCTCCTAGTTCCCCAAGGAACAAAAGTGACAATAATATCAGTTCTGTGAAGTTGGTACCATGACAGATGCATGTGTAGATGACACAGAAGTTCATACAATTAAAAATCATTCTGTATGCTTAATCCCGAGATCTTGCTTCAGTACAAGCTTTCCTTGAGCTCAGATGATTTTGTAGTTTAAGAATTTTAATAAAAAAAGCAATCCTCAAACATTTCTTTCAGTAATCAATACTGGGACAGTTTATCAGACATCCTACACCAGGAGACTCTCAAACAAACAGAACAGCAATTTTCCCAATTCCCTCTCTGAGTATTTTGATTGTGTAAGAAATAAAATGGGCAAGCAGCCTGCAACCCATTTCAGTATCACACATATATCAGCGCTCTGTTCTCCCTATTCCTCTACATTCTCACCTCCGCTGCATTAACCTTGCATACACAATATTCAGATACTAATAACCCAGTCCCTCTTCTGCCCAGAGATCCTGGCACTGACTGCACAAGTTGAATCCGTAGCAAAGGGCCTATGAATTCGTTCTGCAAGGCAATCCCGGCAGTAGCAGAAGAGAGGAACTCAGATGCAAGATGGAACCTCTAGTTTTTCAGAAGTTTATCCTTACCCCATCTTCAGGCCACTTCTAACAGGCTTTGATCTTTGTCAGTTGGAGTCTCACAACATCATTTTCCCGATACATGGGAAAATGGGAGAAGTTTTCAGGGATGGAGCTTATTTCTTTACATCTGACAGATATCACAGCCTTCAGCCCTGCACATCTGCTGTGGCAACAGCTCGTTTCAAAGACAGTCATAACTCCCTACAGAAATCAGCCTGTCTCCCCCTCAGCCCCTCCTTCCTTTCCATACTCTTGCAGAGGTACACGGAGCTAAAGAGGTTTGTGGCTTACGCTGCAAAAGTGAACTGCAGTTGTACTGATGTTAAATCTGAGTCGACTTATATTTCTTCCCACCTTCTCCAGTGAGACCTTCAAAACAAAGGGGAAAAGTGAGCAATGGAGGAAGACTGCTGTTTGGGCAGCAAGCACCCTGGCTTTCAGAAAGCAAGAGATAAGATAAAGCCCAAGAGCAGGGTGAAACAACTCCATAAGCCAAGCAAAGAAAAACACGCAGAGAGCCTCTCAAGAAAGCTGTCCAGCCTGGGCAAATGGAAACCCAGAAGAAAGAGCTGCCCCTCCAGTCAAGTCTCTAACCTTTGTCAACACGAATATTTTAAGTTGTGCACAAAGCTTCCCCTCCCCCAGCTCCAATTTTCAAAGCACTGAGGGAAGCAGTGACCATGCGGTAATAAAGCTGAAAATGGATAGGTCACTTAAACGAATTAAAATCATTCCATTAGTTCCATGTTAGTAGTTTCACAGCCACATATTTCCCATCTGACATTAACCTTAAATCAAGCAGCACTTGTAGGAACAGAATAGATTCACAGAGAAGAGGCTGGAGAAAAAACTTGGGAACTTAAATTGCAGTGGCTTTATTTGACGTGTCTTTTCTGAGGAAAAGTGTTTTTTCTCTGAACTAACTTGCTCTGCAAAGGATTTTTATGTGTTACATCTCAGTTCATCCTTCAGACATACTTCTGGAGCACGGAGTCATCTTGCAGCATAACTGTCAGCATTAAAAACAGCATCAACCAGCACTGCTGTTGGAAGAAGTGGTTTCTCTGTCCCCAGAGAAAGGCCGTGACTTCCTCCCCCACGCCTCGCTCCCCTCTTCTCCTTATGCCACCATAATCACTCGTGCCATCACGCTGTGAGCTGGACGGGCGAGCTCTCCTGGGTAAAATTAAACAGACAAAATGTTTAAGAGGGTAAGAGTTGCTGCAAAGCAGGGGGGAAAAAAAAGCAGCACAGCTCACAGCGAGGTGTAAGAATAATCTTAATTATCCACCATCTTAGAACTAAGAGGAGCCTGAAATAATGCCCACTACTTGTATAAAAATGTTAAGCTAGCAGTCAAGTGTTTATTACTCACAGATAAGCAAAGACTTGAGGACTTCAGCTATTGGAGAAACAGCCCTCAAGGTCTCTTCATCTACACTTGTTACTAGACAACTCATGATTTTTCACTGTTTGGTGAATGGTACATGGTACCATGGCAACCTCGAGGCCAGAAGAACTCATGACAATATCATCATCAATTTCCTGCATAGTACCTTCTAGAGCCTCACATTAACTTCTCCACCCACCTCACACCTGCTAGTTTAACCAGAAAATACCCCTCAGACCCGCATCTAATCTTGAAGACTCCAAGTGCCAGAGACTCCACCGCACCCTTCAGCAAGCTGCTACTGTGGTTAGGTACCTTCAGTATTGCATTCTGCACTCATGTCTGCTCTGAGCTGAATTAACCATGCAAATAAGTTTTCTTAAAAGGAATTACCTTGCAAAACAGGAAGGACATCACAATAGTTTTAATTCATAAAATAGGACTGATATGATGAAGATACACCCAATTCAATTTCCCCTAGGTAACAGGTTGGTTAGTAACTGTGACGTTAGATCACTTCTCAGCCATTTTACAACACTGTTGGGCGAGTATCAGATTAAACAGCCAATAGTTATTAGTGAAAGAAAACACAAATTGCATTTTTCAGAGCGTTGCTGCCGTATGGTACCGTGCCAACACTCCAGAGCCCTGTGGAGGGGAGGCCAGGCTCCTCCAACCCACAGCTATTAAGACCGAGTTGGTTTCTGACAAAGGACCCAGCTGTCCTTTAGCTTCAGCTGCCACAGACTTTTCGGATACTTCAACCTTCATTAGCATTTTTTAAACTGTTGGTTTGTACCTGTTGCCATCAGCTCCCTTATCTTTTTGTTATACATTATCGCTGGAGTTATTTTAGCCATCACTTCCATTTCTGACAACAACGGTTTAAGTTGTTACAGAAGATGACCACACAGATGGAGGTACTTGGGACACC
This sequence comes from Larus michahellis, assembly GCF_964199755.1. NCBI lineage: Eukaryota > Metazoa > Chordata > Aves > Charadriiformes > Laridae > Larus > Larus michahellis. The sequence continues at coordinate 38,237,035 of NC_133898.1, forward strand.
ACCAGCATCTTGCACACCTCAAAGTTAAAAGTATTTGGGCATTTATATGATGATTTTTTCCTTTGACATAATTATTACACTTCGAAGAGGGACTGGATTAGGTAAACAAGATAAAATCTGTAGATGGAAGTGCTGCAGTATCAGGGCTGTCATCTGCTTCCAGAGATGGGTAAAAGTCTGGACTACCCTGCCCAAAAAATAAGTTTGTTCCTCGCAGCTAGCAAACTAGCACACAGATATACTACAGACAACAGCTCCTCTTCCACCTTGGGTAGCCTTTTGCTTTAGCAGCATAGATTTTTGAGGACAGAAAGTTCACCGAAACATCTGAGTTTAAAGCAGGCAAACTAGCCACTGTATATGAAAGTTCTGCTCAAACATCAGACCAGCCACATACATACGCGCGCGTGCATGCACACACACACATTCCCCTTTCACCCTTCCAAAGCACCCAGAGAATACAGCATTAGATGTCTTTTGACTTTCTCCTTTCTTGCTGTCTTCTTCCTCTCTTTCTTACTGAGTGTACTTGGAATCTAGGAAGACGTGACTCAAAGCACAGGGCTGTAAGTGGATTCACAGTTTGGAAGCATTAATAGCCCCTGTTCACTTTCCAGCTTTAATTATTGGATTCTGTCCAAGTTTGTCAGCCTTATTATCTTCCTTTCTTATACACACACCCACATGTAATACTGAAATTCATTTTTCCTTTGGATGTTATGAAAACGCAGCAAGTCTCAACCTTAAGATTAATATTTTCAAAGCTGTCCGAGATTGCTCTTGCAGTTTTATTCAAAGAGCACCTTTCAAAAGAAACAACGCAGATTCTCTCCTCCATGTGCTATTACTCTGTCACAGCTAGCTCTCAAAAGGCTGAAAGCAACCATTGATATTCCTTTAAAACAGACCAACACCACACACAAAATAAACCAAGTTATTCTTTATCACCAAGTAATAACACCACAAATTTTAAACCCTACAAGGCATAGTCAGTAGATCAGATAGACCCTTAAGATTAACATGTGGTACCATACACATTGTAGAATATGCTGCAATGAAGACTTTGGCTAGTGAGACAAACATTCTTGATACCCATGTAGAGTTCTAAGTGCTAAGTGGAAAGTAAAGGAAAAGAGAGCAAAGAAAGTTCAGCTGTGAGTATATTCCTAAATCCCGTAGCCAAAAATCAGGCTAGCATTGTCGGGTGCATGAAAAACCTTGTGCTCCAACAACCTGCAGGAACAGCTTCTGCTCAGTTCATCGTAAGGTGCATTCTCCTCCTTTACGACAACCAAGATTTATTCAGATCCTGTGAATAAGTCTTCGTGTATACAAACCTCTCTCAACCTCCTTTACATAAGTTTCCAATTAAAGAGAGTCACAAATTCATTAAAGTTTCATCCTGTGCACTTCCTATCTCCAAGACGAAGCCTCATTTTGCTGTATAGACTGTTTAAAAAAAAGAAAAAAAATACAAAAAAGGACATTTTTATTAGCTTTTCAAAAACAAAAGGAACACCAATGCTCATCACTACAACCCAGCAAGGCCCCAGTTGAGTACAGGATGTCACTAGGCTGATCGCTATATAAACAAGTGTTTCAGTCAAAAAAAAAAAAAAAAAAGAAAGAGAAATCCTGAAAGCCTCAGTCTTAACTGGAGCTGTTCAGAAGTGTCCAGTTTATGGGATTCAAGGACAGAAACAACACAACCGAAAAAGGCAGTAACTCAGTCTATGGAGGACAGGAAGACAATCTGGCCAGAGCTGGGACATGCTCCCTGGAGGAGCCCATTAGATGAGCGGCCTGGGCAACCGGACAAACACACAGCAGACCGGCCAGCTCATCTGCTTTGTTTCTACCAAAACTTTTAATGGAAAGGACACTAACCCGCAGAACATTTCTCTTGTCAGATTACTTGGACCAGAAATGGTCAAAAACTTAAGAAGGCGCCGGGGTGGAGGAAAAGACAGATGAGAGGGGAAAAGAAGGCTAAAGAGAAAGTGATTTAGTCAAGACCAAAGTAGGCTGACACTTTCCATTCCCAACTGTTCAAATACTTTATTTAGTTTTATGATCCAAACTGGAAAATAAGAGATGAGCATTGCAAAATAATCACAAAACAGTTAGCTTGCAAGGGTATTGAAAGTTGAATATTTCCACGTCGGCCGCCTGTCATCCCATACTTGACAGTCTTCCAAACTTGCTACGAATTTGCTATGAAATTATCTTCTCATTTCCCAGTGATACAGTCTGCTGCCTGTACTGCCTTTCAAGAAACACTTTTCTTTTGCGCTGATCCCAGCTGTCCATTGAGGAGGATACAGACACTTTGAACAGTGTAATAAATCTGTTTATTTCCAGAGCTTGATTCTGCTCCAAATATTTCCAGCATGACAAAAATAGAGGAAAGAGGGAAGAATAAGAACAGCTATAAATTAAAAACAAACCAAACAGCTCCAAAGGCCAAAAAGTAGCATCAACATAAAGATCATCATCTCAGATGCAGTTTGGGGACAAGAGAAAGTATTTGGAATTCAGGATTTTTAGGCAAGTTCTTTCTAGCACATTAACTGGAAATTTAGTCTCGATCAGCCAGTACACAGGCGCTCACCATCCCTCCCCTTCTCTGAAGTACAGGCAAATTCATGAATTACTTGAATGTATGATTTTTCTCTAAAGCTTTATTTAAGCATTGTGCCAAGCAGCCCAGATAGAATGGCAAAGCCAAGATTAAAAGAGGACTGTATGTGCTTCTGTTGAAGAAAAACTATAGAGTATTTTCAAAGGGGACAGCACACAAGCAAAGATTAAAGCCAGGCTGCGAACCAAGTAGCTGAACCCGAGGAGAACTCGGCAAGCAAGGGGCAATACAAGGGACAGACATGAAGAAAACTAATTATCAAAAGCTTGAGCAAGTAGAAAGTTAACCTCATGAACTATAAAGGATGTTTATATTAGCTTTGTTCTCTCAATATTACGGCCTTTAAGCTCCCTAAGAAGTACGCGTAGCACCGACTGACAGCTTACTTTGTTATTTAGTGCCTGGCTGTAAAAGAGTATACTGTTTGATAGTACAAATAGTCTCATTGATCAATATGTCCACCATGCAGCTGTAACCCCTCCTCCCCCCCAGTCAATTACACAGGAACTGAGAACATTTTCAGGAAAACATAGCACTTCAGTCCTGATTCAATATAAGGAGGGATTCATACTCTACTGCTCTCTGTAGCTATTACAGATATTTCCAAGGCACCATCGTATTAGTACCCAAGCATGCGGACTCGGCAAACTAAGTGCACACAGAAGAAACCTCATCACTATCACTCCTTCCCCAAAACAGGTATTTGGAAAGGGTCATCTCACTACATAGAGTACGGCAACATGCACCTGTGGTCATTCTACTTTGTAATTAACAGTGGCAACCGCTCCTATTTTCTATGCAAGATGCAAGACAACACTGTAATCCATTTCCCTATTTAATAATTAAAACATATGTCCACAGGAATGTTAATCACCCAGCTCAATCTCCCTAAAATGAAGATACCAAGTTTGCAACTTAAAATCTTTGTGCAAGATAGTCAAGGAAACAATGCAAAACACACACAACACACACCCACATGCCCCCCGCAAGCCCAAACTTGGGCATTTTTGTCATCGATCAGCCACAGGATGGTCCACCAGAATTGCATAGGGACCACAGAGACACATTTAGCAGAAATCTTGAGCCAGCTCTGTTTCTTCTCTTACCTGACTATTCCAAAAAAAAAAAAAAAGCAAATGCGGATTAAAAAAAGAAAACTCTAACAAGAGCAGCTTGTGAGCGAGCCACTAGCTTCAGTTTGGCCAGACTCCTTGCCATAAAGGACCACTGTCTTGGAAGACACGTCTCCTTTGATTGCCCAGACTAACCATGAATGGACAGCAACATGGACAGCTTGTTACCCATCTTGTCCTCCTTTCCTGTCTACAGCAGTCAGAGCCTGGTCCCCAAGGAGGACCCCAACTACTTGTTTTAGCTGAAAGCAGGTCCTTCCCACCCATCTCCACACAGAAATTTCTGTTGAAAACAAGGAACATTTTATCCTGAACAGGATAAATTGAAGGAGTTTGCCCACAATACACTCCCCCCTCCTCCCCCAAGTCTCTACTATTGTCCCTCTGGGAAAAGAAAGGGCACCCTGGGAGATCACTATAAGGGTCCAAACAAGAGACTGCTGTTGACATTTGAAAAGCCTGTGACACCCTTCTGCCAAAACCAAGCAGAAATAAACCTGCGCTAACTCAAGGCTTCTTTTACAGAAAACTAGTAGTCTACAACTGTAACAGCTTCCTCTAGAATGAATACGTAGGGGAAGAGATTAATCCGTGTAATCACGTACCCATTCACCTACTCATGTTTCATTGCTGGTGCAATCACATAAAGGCTTATCCGAGTCCAATCAGGTGATTGTAAGTCTGTTGTATGGAGATTTATTAGAGCCTCGCATCTCTTGGGGAAAAAAAAAAAAAAAAAAAAAAAAAGAGTTGCGGATGGTGAAACACCACCTGTAAACTCAGTTCCTAGCTAATTAAGAAGGATGAAGGGTGGTAGAGCGGGGAAGAAGGCATGAGTGAGGAGAAAGACGAAAGCTTCCCTGAACTGTCAGAGGATGTCCCAACACTCCTTTACCCTAAGCAGCAAGGAAGTAGGAACACAGATTAGGAAATACAGAGCTCTTTGGCTGCTCCACATGGATGCTATCTTACCACAGAAGTAAATAAGTAAATAAAATTTTCCACCACAGGGCCAGCTCTAGGTGGCTCTGCTTGAGCAGGGAGGTTGGACCAGATAACCTCCAGAGGTCCCTTCCAACATCAGCCATTCTGCGATTCCAGCCTTGAGACACCAATGTAGCTTAGACACCAAAACAAGTGGAAAAAAAAAAATAATATCAAGAAATGCAGTTTAAAACCCCAGCTTTGTTTCCTGCAATTTACAGCCAACTTAATAGCTTTGCAATAGTAGAGATAAGAGTTCAAACTATAAAGCTAACATTCTTTTATCCTTACATCTCATTAGTAATAGAATCAGTTTTATTCTAGAAAGCTTTAATAGCCTCATTCATTACCACCAGGTGTCTTAATCCCCAAAGAGCAATGAACAAATTCAGAGCAGACCGAATTATTCTACAGATACCTTCTAATGCAAGTTTATCCTTGAATGAACAATAGCTGCCCCCTACAAGTCCATAGGGAGCTGAACGGAATGAGACTGGATGCAGGTTTTCTTTCGCTGTTTGTGTCTTTTTGGGGGGAAGTTTTGTTCTTTTTTTTTTTTTTTGTCAAGCTTCCTGTGTCAACTTTAGTTAGATTCAACTAATAAACAGCACAGGAGTGCTAAGACATAAGCTTAAAGTGCATCTATCACAACACCAAGTATGTTGGAACCTAGTTTTCTGAAATACTGCCCGAATAGGATGTTTCTGAACACCTTTATACCTGAATTTAGAGAAATCATACATATTAGGGATTTGGGGCTTTTTGAAAGAAGCCCGCTACAAATAAAAATTTTTTGACATGCAATTTATAACTACGCAGTGTCACTGTAAACAGCATATAACAACTCCCTGTCTTTTTTCTTTCCCCCCCCCCCCCCAGAGTGTACTCAGCTTGCAGTGTCACCAAGTTTAAAAGGAATAGGATCCTTTTGTTATTCTTAGAGTGATGCACTTCAAATGGTACTTGATGAATTTTTCTTCATTAAGAAACAGTAAATGAGAAGGGCAATAGATTAGAGGACACCACAGCATCTGACAAAAGCAAAGACCAATAGCTATTTCAAAAAATTCAGATCAAATCCTATATCCTTAATTTTCCCATCTCAAGGGATAAAAAATAAAAGCCTCCTTCATTCTGTATAATTAGCTTTGTATAGCAGAATACTTTTTATTTGGCAGGAATGGGACTGAAGGAGGAAGATGGGGATTGACCTAACTGAGTATCATTGATCCAACGATAGAGGGCTGTATCTGTTATTTGTAACCCACGCACAACTGTATGTGTGCAATACCCACAACACTTTTAAAGGCGACTTACATGGAAGTGTAGGGGTTTTTTTCCAGGTCTGACTCTTTCCACAACAAGAAGGTAGGCTGTTAAGTTCCTAGATGTTGGCGTTCCCTTCAAACTTTGTGCTTCCTACTCAATTTCACCTAGTGAAACACAGTTGAAAATTCAAGCGTCGATACCTACATTCTCACCCTGTCTGAAAGGGGCTGAATTTGGATTTTTAGATGCAAAACTCAGCACAACGATCAGTCTGTAGAGGAGTCACAGCCAGCCATAAAGGCAACGGACTTCTGGACTTCCCAGACCAGACAGGTACCTTTCCCTGCCAATCTATTCCAGCTCCCAGGGGACTCGCTGTAACTGAGTCTAAACACCACAAAGATCAAATCAGGATGAGTAAATTCATTCATTTCATGAAGTAGTAACTAGAATAGAATATTCTGCAACTTATAAACCAAGTCTTTTGAAAGCTTCCTGGTCTTCCCCCTCCAATTCAGCATCAAGACACCTGACACTTGCCAGTGTCTTCTGTACACCCAACTCTGTAAGCCCAACCCTTTACTGTATGTCAACATGTCTTACAGCAACAGCTTCTGTACAGCATGCTAAATGCACCAGAGGAGCAAACAAAGTTACCAATTTCCATCTTGACAGGTTTTCTCCTCAAATTTCCATCTTGAACATTTTCTTCAATTTTTCCCACATTGCCAGGAATCTATGCATGTCAGGAAATGAATTTTATGAAACAAGCCGTCAGACATCAGGCATGTCAGTCTCTCCCAGAAGGTTTGAAATAATTACTAGTTTGTCACACGACAGCTGAGTAGTTATATTAACCCCATACTTCGGAATTTCTACCAGGCACCTGCGAAGCAGAAAACTAGACCAGAGATGCCCTCCAAAGGGAGCAAGGCTTCTGCCATTACTTTACCTGCAATAGTTCCGAGTCTCCTTTACAGGAGGAAACAAAAAAAATCTGCTGGGTTGCTGAGAGCACATATGGCATGCTGTGCCTGGGATTTCTCTTCTCAACAAAAAGCTAAGAAAGATCCAAATATCAGAGAAGGACACGAGACAGAAGTCAAGAGAAGGCTAGTCTAACGTTTCCAACCCCTCCCCAAAGATGGGGCTTTAGTGATGAACAGCAGCACAGAATACAATCTTCAGCCGCATTCACCGAGGCTCCTGCTAACATGCACATCAAATACTTTCTTGTATACTCTGTGCATATGTGGCCTCAAATCTAACAACCAACTTAAAAACAGTCTCTCGCAGACCCTATGTCCTTTCTTCTCTCCATTAAAAGCTGACTATGTCATCTTGAAAAAATAAAAGACTTTAGTGATGAGATCTCTGTAATTGCAGGGACACACCAAATCCTCTCACTTGCTATCGTCCTAATGCCCTGTACAGTGACAGCAAACTTCAAAGAAAAAACCTGATGTCCTACAATGCTATGGAAGTTCAGTTCTGTTTTAGGGTGGGGGTTTTGGTTTTGTTTTGGTTTGTGGGTTTTTTTTGGGTTTTTTGTTTGGTTGCTTTTTTTTTTTGAAGGGGGTTGGGTGGATTTTCACACCTATCAAGATAACAAGGTAATCCTCCAATTTCTTTGCTCTAAGAGATTTTTAGAGGACTGAGTCACACTTGCTGCAGTTCAGAAGTCATCTACTTGCCATCCCTCCTTTATTCCCCCCAGTCACACCCCTACATTGTCATGCAGTCCAGTTACACTTGTTTTATATTAGGGCTTTTTTCAGATTCTGAGAAAGACTGAACTGATGAAAGATGAGCAGATGCGAAATGTGACTCATAACCTGACCGCATTAAAAACAAACTCTTCGAAACTTAGTTGCAAAGAGTTGACCTGCAGTGAAACAACTGAAATATGCTTTGAGCAAAAAAAACCAAACAAAGACACACAAATATTCTTCAGAATGAAACAATACATAAGGATGAATACAGTATCCAGGAGATCCTGGTCAATACCATGAGCAGTGTTGCTATCTATAGAGCAGAAAGGGAATATTAGCAAACGCAAAAATAAGACAGTAGTTTCCTATGGGAAAGAAACACATGGAAGTTCATTGCTAGCAGAATTCAGAGGAAAAGAAAGTTTGATGCTACGTATCCTGAAATATCCCGAGTCTGATTTTAAGAGGTGCAATCCACACACTCCTTTGGAAGGTGTTTTGTACGTCTCCTTTGGTTATCAGAGCTCAGCAGACAACATGGTAAATCTTGGTTATGGTCTCAGCTGCCGTTCCTCAATTGCTTCAGCACATAAAATAATGCTCACAAGTAGTTGGACCATCTTTCAAAGCACCAAAGAAATACCCATTATGAACAACAGCCAGAGCACTCAGGAGGCAGCTCTTCTGGTAGCTGAGCTTCTCGCCTGCATTTGGCTTGCCCACACATAAGAGCAAGCCACAGTCTAAACAAACTACTCACGCTGCCCCAAAAACATGCTCAGGTTTAGGACTGTTCCGTAAGCTTCTGCCAAGCACCAGAGGTGCGCTCAATGCAAGAGTCTTGGTGGCCACCATTCTTCACATGTGGAGAAGGATCTATATGAGAGCACTGTTTTCCCTCCAGCTTCTCCCTTAGGCTGGCCACAGCAGTGTTTTGGTTTTCCTGGCACTAGGCCTTTCAGTGTGGCTCACTTTTCAGACTGATGTGCTGAGCAGCACCAGAACTGCAGATGTCAGAGGGGTTACCAAAAAGTTCTAGTCAGAAATGCAGCTCTTTAAGAGAGCAAGATTGTCCTATGCAGATACGTCCATACACACCCCTCTTCCTGTTTGCCCTGAAGACATTAAGTCTAACAAATTGGCAAGAAACAGCTTCTCAACTATTCTCAAGGAGGTCACAGTCCAACATTTGCAGAAGGTTCTTCCACACAGATCTTTACTCTTTAGCCACTTCCAAGGCACAACCAGAAAGCAGGTTCACTTTCCTGAACTCCTCCCATGGTACAGCAGAGAGAGCGTGTGGGAACAGCAATAGAGCAAGGCAAACAGCAGCAGCAAACAGCAGCTGAACCTACACACCAAAACAAGAACTCAAGTTTCAAAAGTTGTCCCAAAGGCATCAAAGAAGGCACTGGGAGAGTGGCAGGGCCTGTGCCTAAGTGAGACAAGGCAAGAACAGAAAAGGAGAAAGCACATGAGCTCAACAGACAGAAGAGACAGAAAAATATGGCGACAGGGAAAGCCAGCATATAACAATTTTGGAAAAAGACAGTGAGAGGGTGAACTAACAATGAAATACAATCAATTGCAAGAAAATCAGCAGTCAATGCCAGACTGCACTAAGACATCAAGCCATTAACAATCAATTATAGCGAAACAGCAATAAGACGTAGTCAGTAAAGTGATCAGCTGAAGGAACTATTCTTTTCGACGTGTGTAAACTACAGTTTCCTTTACCCAGCTACCACTTTTAATTGTTCATTCAATTGAATTAAGCCTGCGTCTATTCCATACATAGCTTCTGTATAGTATTCGATACACAGCTTTGCAAGCTGTATCAATTCATTCACATACATCGGAGGGCAGGGGCTGTTGCTTGTTTCTTTAAGAAGATAAGACCATAAAGACTAAGGGCAAGATAACTGGTAGAAAGCCACTCATGCCCTCCTCCACAAAGATCTGCCACACTGTACCCCTGGAACACTGTAAGGCTTACTGAAGTCCTGATAAAACTGCAGGGATTTTCCCTTCGCATGGGTCCACATTCATGGCAGTAAGAGTAGAGTCATCTACTTTCCTTCAGCAGTGGAAGAAGTGGACTTTACACCGTTACAAACCACAGACGCTGCTGCTGCAACTTTGCCTGGAGATTCTCTTCCTACCTGTGAAGATGGACACACATTTCATAAGCTCCTCCACATTCACACCAAAGGATCACTGAAATGCAGATCATACAGGCCAGCGTGCTTGCAATTTACAAATACCAGTTTCCAGTAGTGAACAGAAAGAAGCATCAAAGATCAGTATTCAGCCACCAGCAGCAAACCTATAGTCACCTATCGTAAGCTGACATTTGCTGCATTTTGTATAAACTATGACATTTGCAGGGGCTACCTTCCATTTGGCAAGCTAGAGATCCCTAGATACTGTTTACCTTATCCCTTTTCTGATGGGAAGCATTGGATGCAAGCATTAAACTTGGTCTTTTCTTGGGTAGCCGGGCTAGGAAGATTTGAATCAATTAAAGGAGTTCCTGAACAATGTTTTAATTCAGCCTCACAAGAAAACAAGATTGCAGGGCTCAAATGGAAGGTCTCTTCTCTGTTGAGCAGACAACTTTTTTCCATAGCAAAGACATATCTGCTATTGTGTAAACTTACTTTTGTTAAGACACAAACTAATAGAACCAATATGCTGCGCCAAGGAAACTTGAGCAGACAGCCTTGGCGGCAGTACACACGCTGGTTTACCACAGAGAAAGAAATACAAAAGCTTTTAATGAAAGAAGTGGAACGCAAAGATAATAGCTTTCATTTCACTACGGCACTGCAGAAGGAAACAATCAGGTTTCCAAAGGACTGCTCCAAGTTATAAACTAGTGAAGGCCCTGTGGATTTCAGAGATAACAGCTCCTCCTGGTTTGTCCTCTCAAGTAAGTGGCAATCAATCAACAGCAAATTAAAGCTCGATTTAGTTTGACAAGTTAACAGAAACAGGATATGATACAATACCTTTAAAAAAAAATCTCTTTGACAGCCAGCAGACAACTGTTTATGCTTTGTATATCAGGCCTGGTTTCACTGAACTTTACTGCAGCTACAGAGCTACAACTTTTGAAGGGCAGGAGTTTTAGTTATGCAAAGCTCCATCACTTTAAGACCAAGTGTTTCTTCTCACAGAAGAGCGCTATACGTGCTTCACTGCCGATACAGCCATGAAACGTGCCCTTCCATACCCAGCTGAATCTGCATACACTTCATCTCAAATACTTTTGTCCAAACTCTTTCAGACTGCCGCCTAGTTTGATGGGGGGGGGGGGGGGGGGATGTACAGTAATGGCACTAGAAATATGGGGAAAGGTAGAAAGATTTGACAACTGTTTCACTAACTTAAGCTTGCCCGGACCAGACGTCAGAACTTTAAAACAACACAAAGGGCCAAGTCATTGTTCTGCTGCGTGAAATACAGTCCTTTCCTTTGGCCCTTGTAGATCTGATATCCTAGGCTCCTTAAGCCTGAAGTGTTCTCCCCCTCGCCCCCGCCTTTAGGTTTGGGATATTATAACAAGTAATTAAGTATCTTCTTTCTAGTATGTATAATCACATTTGCCAGGTTAGGGCATCTGGTTTTATAGTACAGACACTGTTACTAACTTTACAGAGTTTCTAGAAAATTAGAGTTGTTTCTGACAAAAAAAAAGCAGACAACAAAAAAGACATTATTTTCTGAATACATAAAGGTGTTAGTCATTTGGGATGCCAATTCAATCTGTATTAATTTAGATGATTATACTATTAAGCAATTTAAAGTTCTATACCATATTAATATAGTCATGAATATAAGTGGCCTGCAAATATTAAGTTTTGAAGAACCTGGCCATATTCCCGGGAAAGGAGCCCATTGCCTAGAAGCCAGCCAAGTATCCTTTGATAACCACAGCAAGGTGGCAGAGTGTCAAACCTTGTCTCTTCATCCTTTTCTCCATTGCTTTCTATACCACTGCCAGTATGTGCTGCTGAGGCTTGTCTAGCACGTTTTGATTTTCAGAGTTCAGGCAACAAGCAAACCAGCTCCAGGCAAGATTTTGGGTGCAGAAAATAAAGGAAAAGAGGAACGCAAAACGTCCAGCCAACCTAAGCATGGAGGGGGTTTTGTCCAGGTGAAGTAATCAAGGCCCTTAAACTTGAAATTTAAACTACTTCTTCAAGACTTTGTCCAAGTAATCAAGATGCAGCCCAAGCCCCCATCCCTGCTTCTCCATGGACTCACTAGTCTCCGGGTCACTTTTCTATTTGTTTTTCAGCCAAACACCATAGCCATTTTCCCACCCTAATGACTTCTAAGGAACACAAATCTGCAGGGCAGTAGGAGTCAGGAGCCTTAGTTCAGTTCTCTCAGGATTAAGGGAACGCAACAGAAGACGAGAAGTCAAAATATGCATGGTCCCGGAAGCTTGTGGCAGCAGTACAGAGGCATTTGAAGCCACTCCTTCACATTGCATCTTTTCATTTTGGCTTATCAGGATTCAAAGCTAGTCCTCTCCAAGACAAGTACCTGATCCTAAATACAGGTGCTGCAGAAGGAGAAGCAGCCACAGGAGGCTTCAGAAGGCTGAGCAAGTAGCAGTAACTATATGCGCCCCTAACACCTGCAGCCTAAAGAAGTCATGCTGACCATTGCTTTGGAAAACAGACTAACAGCTGTATCTAAATAAGCCTAAAAAGCACAAGAGTAATTAAGAGAGTGCCAACAACATACACATACTTAAATGCTCTCACGCTCTAATTAATGGTAGCACTGATATCGATGCAAATACTTTTCTATTCCCATACAAGAGCACTTCAGAAATAATAGCTGAGGAGAGCAGAAGATCTGCAACCTTTCCACTGAATTCAATCGTTTGTACTTCCACCCAGGAGCCTGTGTTATTCACATTTCAGCCTGAGGAACAAAAGCACCAGGGCTGTTTGAAGAGCAGAAACCCCAATTAAGAACAGTGGCATAGCTCCTGTCTGCTCTTCACTGAGATTTAAACTACTTTCTTCAAGATTATCTTTATCAAACCTTTGAGCCTAAGTACTACATAGAAAACCGGGATCTGAAATCCAAGAGAGAACCGGATGGTAGGGAACCTGCTGTGTGTCAGCCCTGGCAGCAGCATGACATTGCTGCTCAAGGCCAAGCAGGGAAAGGACACAGGCTTGTCATCAGTAATAGGAGTCTGCAATGCAGCCATGTGCTACCAGCTCTTGGTCATTTTACTACTCTCAATGCAGCAAGGAAGATCTAGACAGTTATTTAGCAATTTCCAGTCACCCTGCATTTAAGATGATGGCAAGTACAAAGCACTACCTCAAATAAAAACTCTGGATTTTTTTTTCCCCGTCTATGTACATTTTCAGCTTCTTCTCTTTCTCACTTGTTTAAGGGGTTGTGGGGGAGAGAAGGGAAGGCGGAAGTGAAAACAGTAGTCACAGCACCAATAAAATAATTCCTCCCCCAACTCCGTATCAAACCATTCTGCCTTCCTCTCACACCTGTCTTGCCCATTTAAACCAGAAGACCTTGCAGCTGACTGCTATCACCTGAATTTCACTACCCACTACTAAGCAGTCCTATTTTCAGTTTAAGTATTACCTTTAACATTATTCTGAGGTGAACCTGAGGAAAGACCTCTGACCACAAGAGTCCCATGCTTTTGTATACTTAGGACTGAGCAGAGTATTCTGTACATTTTCTCAGCATACGACAAGCACAATCACTGCTCGAGACAAGTTGTTGGATAAGACCCTCTAGTGTCAGAAGAGGTTATAAAAGTAGTTGTTTTATTGCAAGGCTGAAGTCAAAGGGTGACCACAGTGTTAAGACTAGAGAAGTCTCTTTCTTCTCACCTCCCCCCAGTTCTGTGTCCAGTTAAAGATGACCCCTTTGCTAGGAAAGGTACCTCATGTGGATTCTCCGCCTCTGGCAGCCCCACGATTAGTTTGCTCAGTGCCTTATCCTGTCAAATAACAAATGCCTCCACGCATGGAAGCTCCCCTGCCCCTCTTGGGTCCCATTTCAGTATTTGATCCTCTTCATGATGGAGAGATTTTCCTGACTGGAATTTTCCTTGATGTAACTTTGTGCCTGTTGCTCCTTTAAGGGCCTGACGTCCATAACAAGGAAAAACAAACCCGCCAAAAAACCCAGAAGCCAAGAACCTAAGACAACCTTACAGACTTCAACATAGTTGGGAACTAAACAGATCACCTTCTTGCTGTTCCTTCTGTATAAATCAGTAACCTCAAAGACCTCCAGCAACTGAAAAGAAGTTGCACAGCCAATAAACATGGTCCATCATCAGCTTCGCTTTCCCTCCCTTCACCTCTGCAGCCCACCACCTCTTCAGACTTCTTCAGAGTCTGCCCTTGCTCACCCTACAGTAGCAGCCCTCCTCCCACCACATCCACACTCTCCTGTCTCTCTCCCTCCCCAACCCCACCGAACTGCAGTCACCCTTCTCTGTCCATTGCCCCTTCCCTCTTGCCCATCGCCTCTCGCTGCTCTTCACAACGAGTTAAGACTTTGTCTTCCCACCCCTCGCACCGTGTGTGCCCTACGCAGCCCCGCTCCTGCCCGAGCGGCCTCCCCCCGAGCCTGCTCCGGCCTCTTCCATGGCACAGCTCGGCCGGGCCGGCAGCTCCACGGCGCCCACGGAAGAAGGGGAAAACCCCAACGGCCTCGTTTGCTCCACCCGGCCGCTGCCGGGGGAAGCATCAGGGCGATTCTCCCGGCGCTCCGGCCAGGCAGCGCTGAGGAGCCGCCCGTGGCGGATCCTGCCCGTCCCCCGCCTCTCGGTTCCAGAAAAGGGGTTTCCCACCCGCGTTCCCTCCTCCACTTCTACCGCGTCCCCGCCCGGCTCGTCCCGCCTCACAGGCGACGCCACCCCGCTCCCCCTTTCCCACGGCACCGACTCTGCCTGACATTACCGACAAGCCTGTTATTTCCTGGGGGCGAGGAGGGGGAGGAACCGCTTCCTCGAGGGCAACGTCCTCGCAGCAGCGTCTCCGCTTCTTCCCTTCCCTCGCCCAGAACCCAAACTCTCCCCCAGAGACGCTCCGCCGGGGGGGGGAGGCGCGGAACGCCTCCGCGCACCAGCCCCGCGGCCGCTCGTTCTGCTGCCGAGCGTCGGCGCGGGCTCCCAAAAAAGTAACGCGTTTAACTTCTAACCCGGCTTCGAGGCGCACCCGGGGAACCACGAGCAGCTGCCGCCTCCCACAGCCCTCCCGCTCCGCGGGCGCGGAAAACCGCGGCGGAGAGCAGCCCCCCGGGGCCGCCTCCACAACGAATAACCTCGGGACGCCGAGCCGGGCAGCGGGGGGATCAGCCGGGCAGGTGCCCGCGCAGCCACAACGCCACAGCGCGGCCGCGCAAGTTGAGCGGAGGGCGCCGGCACCTCCGCGGCACTCACCTGCCTCAGCGGGAGGGACCTTCCCGCCGCCGCCAGCAGCAGGAGAGCGAAGCCGAGGAGCGGCGGCGCCGCCGGCAGGGAGAAGGGCATGTCCAGGGCGGCCCCCCATGCGCAGGGGCCCGGCGAGGCTCCGGCTCCCCGCGGAGGCTCCGCGGAAGAGAAGGGCAGCGCGGTGGTGAGAACTCCGGCGGCCGCTTTTGTAGCGGCGGCGGGGGGAGGCGGGGACGGGGCCGGCCCAGGTGCGGCCCGGCCCGGCCCGGCGGGGATGGGGAGTCGCCGCGGCGGGGGTCGGGCTGGTGGCGTCAGCGCCAAGGGATGTTTCGGGGAGGGGAAGGGAAAGCGAAGAAAAAAAACACCAAAAAAACCAAAACCTGAGAAAGCGGCTTTGCGAGCCTGTCACCCACCTCTTCCACTTTTTTTTTTTAATAATTTTAATCTGACTTTGTCCAGATGCTTGGGCATCTTGGTGGCCTTCACGCTGTTCGTGACGTCCAGGTTTTATGAGTTTTTAATAACAGTGAATGTAATTACCCGTTTATAACACGAATTTGCAGATCTGCACGTCAGATCAGAGCTTGGTTTCTAAGTTGAAGTCGGGGCACAGGTCAATTCTAGCAGTAGGATGATGTGTAATTTAGAATACTTATTTGCATAGCAAAAGAAGTCTCTGTTTTGTACTAGGTTTATACTATTGTCCTTATTTATTCACTGTAAAACTAAACCTTTACTAAATCACACATATTTGGTGAAATTATACACCAGAATCTCAACAAGAAAGTGTAGACAACCTAACAGATTTAGAAGGAAAGGTCAGAATTGAACTGGGAACCGGGGAAAAGATTTTACATCGGTCTGTTAGATGCTACTGGAATATAAAGAAGGTAATAGCTTAAATAGTAATGATGTATATTAATTTCAAATATACCACAGCATCAGGCTGATTTTTTGGGAATGTAACTAGTCTGAGCATTGATGCTGTGAGATTGTGAAATCATTAAATTCTGCAGTGCGTGAATTGCCACGACAGCAGTTACTTCTCAACAGCTAACTCCAATCAGAAAGATTTTCCATGGTGATTTGGTTAACTGAAAGGTGAAAAGGTATTTCCTTTGTTTTTTCCTAAATTGAGAGAAAACAAAGATTGAAGGAAAAAAAAAAAATACTGCCAAGAGGAGAGAAAGAACATACATTTTGGGTTGTTAAAAGAGATAATCCCCAAACACCCCAAGTTAGTTGTAACCCCTAACATGTGCCTCAGGTGATGCTTATTATGTTGTTCATTAATTCTTTTTTACTATCCCAGTAAAATAAAGACTTTGTTCCTGTAGAATAAGTATTGCTACTACAGATATTGCTGAAGACTTAAGGAACAGTTAGAAGGAATGAAGAATAAAGATCTAATTGAAAAAGCATGTTCACCCACAGCAATATCACCTGGAACAACAAAAAGACTCTGTGATTTTTAAAGAAATCAGTGATCCCCTGGATTTAAAAGATTTAAACCCACACCTAATGTTTGCCTCAAAGGGATGAAGATAATGAGACAGGGAAAAGCCTGCTTATTTTGCCTGAATCTGTATTCTTTTGTGCATGTGGGCTAAGACAAATTACACTTAGATATAAGAAACTCCTGTAAAAAACTTCATTTCTGTTACCTGTAGTTATCACACATCCTTGAAGCAAGCAACCAGAGAGCACCTGCAATACAGGACTGCTGAGAAACACAACTAGGAAAACTAATAATTGGCTGTTAACTATTTTATGTGGTTTGAATCCCCTGAAAGGCTACAAGACGACCCTGCCCAAGCCTGGTTACACCTCACAGGAATGTTTTACTTGAAGCCCAACACCTGATCCCATTTGGAAGTGCCTATGGGCTGGCCTTACTTCCTGGCACCTGAAAACCATGTATGTTACATCTACTTTCAGTAAACCAACAAAACCACCAAGCAGCTGAGCCAAATATCCTCCAGCTTCCTTCAGGCCAGGCAACAGAAACCTTTAAATAAAGGGAAAGAAACCTCTTCCACCTGGATAGCACCACCAGCCTAGCAGGGTGCACCTTCTTCACATGTAAATCTCTTCTGCTTTCTATTGCTTCTGTGCTAGGTCTTTTAATTAGGTTTTCCAGTTAGGACTTCTGCTCCCAAGATGATTCCCAGCACCTGTGTGCAGCAGAGGGCCAGCTGCTTTCGCAAGAGCTTAATAGGCTCATGTCTCCATTAAAGAGCTTTACAAGGGCTATGAGGGTGACATATACCAGTTTGGAAGCAGAGGTATTACTTTGGAATAATTCTGCTTTCCAGAAGTAATCGAAGGTAACTTTTTCGGTATGATGATGTCATACACTAGTGTTATCTACATGCATGTTTTTGGAGGGGAAAAAAAAAAAAGGATCAGAGTAAATTCTCAACAAGCACATTTTCATTGTGCTCATCAAGAAGCTATTATCAAATTTCAGAAGACTGAACAAATCCTCTTGACTTAAATCACTGTAATAAGAGAGAGGTCATTTTCCTCAAGATGGAAAGGTATTTGTCCAATAAATTTAAATCTCTTGAGAGGGAAATACTGATGAAAGTTATCTCTAAAACCTGGGTCTGCTGGATTTTTGTTATATTTAGTCATGGTTTTATTCGTACTAAAACAGAACTTGATCTTCTACCAGTGTTGATGTAAGAAAAGGACAGTTTGAAAATAGCCAAGTGAAGCATTAAAATGACGCTATCCACATTTGACAAGGGTTTTCAGTTTGGAAAATACAATGCAATGAGTTGAGGAAGCTTTGTCTGACTTAAGAATTTTGTTTGTTGAGGCAAACACCTCTTTTCCTATAGCTGAAGGACTGCAAATGCTATTTAAAATGCAGGACTTTGTAACTTCTCTCTTGTTCCTCTACGTCTAGGCTGGACCAAACCTCTCACACGTATTAAGGAGAAGCTATCTTTCAGTCACACTGCAACACAGGGATTATTGTAGTCCTATGACCGTTGAATGTTATTAATGCAATTTACTATATTTTGAGGGCAAAACTGCATCTTGAAAAAGCTCAGTGTCTCTTTTAATAACCTCCTCTGATAACCCTTTTCTGTGGAAACAGCGCAACCAGTGTCTTGCCATGGGAGGTTCCCATGGGTGAGAGAAAAAGCCTTTGCAAGAGTTTGGGCTCTCAGCTGCCTGGAAACACTATCACCACTAGCCTCGTATATGCAGAAAGTAACATCCCTGTCCCACGTGAGCCTGAATGCTTTGTCTCTGAAGCTTTCTAAAGAGAAAAATCTGTTTCGTAGAGGAAACTACATGTTTCTGCTCTGACATTTGCTGAGTAACAGACATTTTCCTATGCTGCCTTATGCAGTATCCTGAAGAATGTTACCAGTTTTCAGTGCAAGTTACGCACTTCGTGCTTCTCCACGACCAGTAATTATTCGCTTTTATAAACATTGTCTTTTATAATATGTTTGTTTATTGGATAACAATTCTTGGGGACAACTGCAGTGCAAATATATCTAAACTCTTAGCGGGAGCTGCTGCCCTGCACAGGGGCTGTGGAAGAGTTCTCATGTGCCTGAAAGGCTGTTAGCTCTTCTGTTTTGTAACTGTAGTGTGCCACAGCAGGGAATACACTTTGACTCATTTTTTTTCTTTACAAGGCCAAGAGGAACTGTCAATAAAGATCTTTCCAAGCACAATAAAAGCTGAAGTGTCTGACCTGAGTACCAGCACCTATGAAGTTATTCAAATATATCACTTAGAAATTTGAAATACGTGTTTAGGAAATGAAGCAGAAGAATTTTAGTGTTGAATCATTGAATGTGGATGGTGTTTGTAGAATTTTAATTCACATAGATACCTACTTAACTGAAATAAAAATTCATCTAAGATAAATCCTTCTGTAGACCTCCTGGAAAAAAAAAGTTAGCTTTGAGCAGTATTATGCAAATGACTGTTACAAACACGTAAGATACAACTGCGATTACAAGCACATTGGTGTTTAGAAGGGAGTTCATTTTGTCTTGGAGCTATATATACTTCGGTATCTTTGGAGAAACTAAATCATCTGAATTGTACCTTGAAACCTGGGCTTTGGGAAGTGGGTAATTTAAGCATCGTAGTAATATTCAAAATGATCTTACAGTATTCTGTATCAGAACAAGGCTACAGCAAACGTTGTGCATATGACAGACACAACACATCGATGTACAAAACTTTAAAAAGTGTAGTGCAGTAGAAAGCAGGAGAATTTCTTTTGGCTACAAAGTTATTGAGGATTCCTGTGGCCCTGTGCTGAGTAGTTTGTGAATCTGACCCAGACATTCCTGTATTTAAAAATCTTAGAAGTATAGAAATGTAAAGGTTATTTGCAGTCATGTAATATAATAGGAAACACCGTTATTACAGTTTGAATTACTTACAGTCTCTGACTCCTAATTCAAATTGCTTAATTAAAAATCCCCTGTTCAAGAATACTTTGTTAAGAATTGTATTTTGAACTATATAAGGCTGCTAGAGTGAACAAAATGGAAAGATGCCTGCACAAGGGCAAAGGTAAGAAATGCTCTGTAAAGCATTCAGTTTTCTTGTTTTTCACAAGAATAAAAGTAGGAAGCTATGAATCACAGAACAAAGGAAGAAAAGAGTAAAGTCAAATTATTATTTATTAAGTAAAATTGACAGAAATATTACCCTCCTCTATCCCTCTTCTGTAGTGGTAGCTTTTTTCTGTGAGGAAATTATTTGGAAATCACTCTATTCAATATCTTCTCACCAAGGGAAACCTTGATACAGAAAACTGCCTTGTACAGTTTGATATACGTCCTGTGCAATGATCATAATGCTGGTCTTTTCCAAAGAGACAGAGATGATTTCTGTCTACCGTGCTGCTAGATAGGTAGGTAGGACCTGGATTCCCTTGTTAAAAGGCTTCCCAAATGCTGAGACAAGCATTTAGTAGCTTGTCTGCAGCATCTGACGGGTTTTTGAGAAAACTATCCTTTGAAGAGGGACAAGATGTGTCTCTTGAGAAAGAGGTGATATTCTACAGCCTTGCATTTTGCATCAAAAAACATTCCCGGGATGAATGAGTGAGATGAGGAACCTGTTTCATGGGTTTCCCATGTGCTATCACGGCTAGAGGGAGAGAGAGGAATACTGTTTGGATTAAATTCTCTACATGGTAAATGTGTAAGTTAAATCCTTTCTGTTTCCATTTACTTGGCCATTTACATTACATCCCCCCCAAAAGAGGCTGACCCTAACCATCATTCACTTCCATTGCTATACAGCAGCCTGCTCATAAGTCACCTGCAGCTGCAAGGAAGAAGGACAATTATCTGTTTAACACAGTTCTCTGAATTACTATGTCTGTAAGGCAAAGAGTCATTCTGCCTTTGAGTATCTGTTCACAGAAATCCCACATTGGTGATTAGCCAGCAGACTTTGAGAAATTAATATTAGGAGTTTTAATTAGCTAACCTCTTGAACAACTACTTGCCTAATCCAAATATCAAATATAAACACTGGTAGGAGGAATTACTGATTAGTAAATCCATGCAGGAAGCTGCAGACAGTTTATCTGTTAAGACATGCTGCCAAGATTGCTTTGGAAAAACAGAACATAAGGTGAATTGGAGAAGTCAACCTGTTGATATTGTACGACATTAGAAGTTGCAGATCCACAAGGCAAGTCCAGTACTTGAGGCAGGGGGAAAGGCAAGGGATCAGAGAAGACCAGCTTTAACTTCAGATGTGTCGTTTTGTCCTAGGAAGATAAAAATGTTATGTTTTCCTCACATCCAGAGAGTGGAATCCCATTTCCCTGGAGCTGAATGAGGCTTAGGGGGAAAAGTACTGATTACTACATGTTACTTAAGGTAAATGTTGGAATAGACGTTAAGGATAAATTTTCTGTGAGATTTCAGTATTTATGAAAATAGTAATTTTGCTGAAGATAGAACCTCACCTGAATACTGTGACAAGTATCTTGATTAATAATAAAGAATACAAAAATGTAAGCAAATGATAGGTCTATCAGCAAGATATGGCTTAAGTTAAAAGTCCCAAAAAACTGGCAGACATTTGGGAATGTGAAGATAGCGGAAGTTGGAGAAGTCAGGTCTTGCATTCCTGGATATCTGTAAATTAGTAGTCATCTAAGTAATACCTTAGTTGACTCATTCCTTTATTAAATAGTCCATGCGGTATGTCAGAGTGTTCAGATATCCCCAAGGACCTTATTAGGATATATTTATATCTAATAAATTAGAAATTGTAATGGAAATAAAGAAGCATAAAAAGATGTCATACATAGAATCATAGTATCATAGAATCACTGCAGTTGTTTATTTCCCCATCCTAATCTCTGCTATATAAGAATCGTGTGGTACTTCTATTTCCAAAATCTGTTTCTGGATTTGACCTTTATAGCGGACTGTTACTAAGTTAAAAAAAAAGGTCTTCCTGAATTTCTAAGAGTTAATCTATGCAGGTTTCTTTTGTGCTCTGAAGCCAGCATTAAACACTGGAAAAGGTATCTCTTTTGGCTTTTATACAACTAGACTTGCCTCAGGAATACCCTGCTTGTGTGGTGCAGATGCAAGTACCACATCTTACAACGTCCAGTTTAGTATGCGTGATGTCTGCCCTAGGAGTACAAATAACACTAGAAGCTTCTGAAGAAATCTGATCAAGGGTCTTGTCATAGCAGTGCAATTACACTCCAATATGAAAAAAAAACAAGCAGAAACATAACTCTACTTAAAACTGCTGCTTGCACATTCTATACACTTGATTTTCAGTACTTGTGTCAACAGAATTGTATTTACATACTGCTGCCAAGTGTTATTCCAGACTATCAAAAATATAATGAATTAGTTTAAATATTAATACTAGATACAGTCAGTGAATGAGATTACCGAACAAGAAAACTGCAGGTCTTTCCATAAAATATTTCACCTTGAAAATGAATATTCGGAATCTCTGCTGAATAAATTTTATTTACAACCAACTAGAATCTAGAGGCAAAAACAGAAGGTGTGGATAAAGAAAATTATTCTATGGAATTAACAAATCTTTTAAGTGAAAGTTTAGCTGAAATCTTACGTTCTTGGCACAAGGTCATTCCAGTCAGTGGTTTTGTGAGATTTAGCAACCTGACCAGAAAACAAATCCCTTCCCCTGACATTTGTGAGCTTTTTTCCATAGTTTTTATTAACTCTACCCATTGTTACATAAAAGCTCATCATTCAGCCATGTTCCAGACTCCTCATAAATCATCACTGAAGAACAAACAATTCTACAAAAAGTGAGTATCTTGACATACTGGCAGATCAATGGCTCCCAATTAATGCGTCCACTCTAAAGCATCAGGAAAGGGTATGCCTTCCCTAGTCTTACCTGCTTGAACTTGCCTCTGAAAATCAGAGGAAATGGTAGGAAAACTCTTCTGAGTTTCAGTTCCACCAGGCAAGGAAAGAATAACACAGACTATGGATGCACCCACTGAGCTAATTCCGGACATGTTCTTCTTTACATACTCAAACACAGATCGTCATGAATTAGGCCCTTGCTTTCACAGAGACTAGTTCAATGTCATATTTCAAGTATTTGTCTTTTTTTGATCATCTGTTAAACATCTGTGTTTAGCTGACATGGCATTCTTGTCTCTGCCAATTCAGGGACCACAATACCGTCACACAACTTGAACAGCAGCATCTCAAATGGCAAATGAGCATAAAAAGGTTCAGGAAGCAACTTGATCAGTAACTTAAAAAAAAAATATGTTAATTTAGGAATTTGAATGCTTGTTACAATATTCTGGACGTATAGAGCATTCCTGGGAGTGAAAGATCTTGAATTGAGGTTTTGAATTCCTATAGATTATGTCAGCTGGGAGGAATAATTTATGGTGATTCAAGTAATTAACTGCACCTTGGTAAATGTTTGAAGAGCTGGCTGTCACCAAATTAAGTGTAAGAATTTACTATCCCATATATGACTAGGACAGAGAAATACTTTGTGTGTATTCTTAAAGCATGCAAAGACAAAAATGGAGTCTTTTGAATAAATAGAAGATTGTTGCTGTCACAAAACATAGATTATTTTCATAAACTAACTGGAAAGCTATATGGAAATTAACATTCATTGTAACCTGTAAGTAATGAGCCAGTGCATGGTACTGAGGAAACAGGATGGAAAGAAAACCCAGACAGGCTCAGAGGAGATGGGAAATGGCGACTGGACTCTGACAAAGAGAGGAAAGAGATGCTCTTAAGAATCTGAAGCAATATGTGAAATAGTTGAGATCAACAATATACAATTCATCTCTATTCTTGATATTATACAGGATGGAGAATAAAATCCTCTTTGGTGTAAGTTATGTATCTCAGCACATTATTAATTGGCATCTTCCCTGGTATTTTCCCATATAGAGTTTCACTTGTAAATGTGGCAATGCACATCTTGCACCCGTGGAGGCATTCACAGGGTTACACATTGTTTCCCTGCTGTAATTAAGCTGTAAGGCCAGACCAGGAAAAAAAAAACTTTAGGAATAAATACACTATAGTTGTTGTGCTGTTTTTTGGATGTGAACTTCTATCCCTCTCTGCTGCCACAGCAAGTCGACTGGGAGTGCACAGGAATGTGGAAGGGGAAAAAGCCCGGACAGCTGACACAAACTGTCCAAAGGGATATTCCATACCGTATGATGTCAAGGTCAGCACCAAAGGCTTGGAGGAAAGAGAACGAAGGGGGATATTTGTGCTTACTGCATCTTGTCTTCCCAAGTAATTGTTGTATGTGCTGAGGCCCTTTTTCCCAGCAGGCGGGAAGAACATCTGCCTGCCAGTGGGAAGCAATAAATAAATTTCTTAATTTGCTTTGCATGTGTGTGCAGCTTTGTTTCATATATTAACCTGTCTTCATCTCGACACATGGGTTTTCAGCTTCTGCTTTTCCAATTCTTTCCCCATCCCGCTGTGGCAGGGGAGCAACTGGGCAGGTACTGAGCTGCTGGTCAGGTTCAACCCACCACAAATACTGTCACCAATTTTTTGATTACTTGGAGCAAAATCTCTTGCAGTTGCACAGTCAGATTTTTTCCCCCCTCTGTGCATATATAGTTCTGTAGTACAACTTCTAACTTTCACAACTTCTGTGTAATTTTACCTAACGCTTTAGCTGGTTTGTTGTATTTTAATCTAAGTAAGTCTACAGAGGAGAGAGAGAAGAAACTTTTTAGCTAATTGCAATTGGAGATCTTCTTTTTTGTTACTCTGATGATTATTTTGTATCTATGTATTGTCATTTCCTATATGCCACCGCCTTTCTGCAAGAGCATATCCTGGGATGGTGACCTCCAACAGAAAGACGTAGGATTCTAACTCAAGAAAAGCCTTTTACCATCCCATCAGATGCCCCAGGATTTCATCAAATAGTAGCTGCACTTTGCCACAGCAGATGCATTTGATCAGTCTTAAACTGCAAAAGGAAGAACATAGTCCAGCCACGGGGTGTAAGTGAAAAACTGTGTTGCCACATAAAGCTATCGGAAGGAAGAACAAATTTTATGCAGATTATTAAAGAGATAGCATAGACTGCATATTTTGTTTAGTATTACATGCATAGAATTAGTTTAATACTAATTATGTCTGGAAAATTCATGGATGTTCATCAGGTTAATTGCGGAGTAATGCTGTAACGCCACTCCAAGGATTCCAGCCTGTATTTTAAGGCTAAGATAAGATGCAGGAAAATAATTGTACTTGTAGGTAATCTGGTTCTCTTTTTTAGTTACAAAAACATCCATATTAAGTAGCTGGCACTGTTCTACTTCTGTAGCTATTTTCCCACACAGCTAAACTGGACAGAGAACATATTGGTCTCTGTCAGACATTCCAGACACAAGCATTGCTGGTGTAGTTTTGCTTCAGCTATATATTTTCACAAGAACAAGTGAACCCTGAGAAACCCCAAGCAAAAAATATGGATGAAATAGACTTTTCTGTCTTAAATATAAAGTTTCCTGCAGAGTCAAAGAAAATAATATATGCATCATGCAGAATCCAGGAATATTTTAAAACTTGTATCTAGGAGAACTTAAATTTTGTTATGTTCTATATCGTCTTCTGTTGTCATCATGTGTCACTGGAACACAAGCTAAAAGCTGTATATGTGAAAGAATGTGAAAAAGCTAAGTTTTTCTCTTTTAAGGTTTAACAACATTTTATTTTGCATTAATTGTATTATTACACAAATACTCCTTTTTAAAGAAATACAATGGAAACATCAAAGACTATAATCGGTGAACTTATTTTGAAAACTTTTCTTTAAAACTGTGACCAAATAGCCAAGACAAACTGAATTTACTGGAAGCAGAGAAAAAAATTAATTTAGCCAAGACTGAAATGAAAGTTCTAATATGATGACCAACGGCCACCAAATAAAAAGCAGTAGAAAAATTACACATGTAATTGGTTACATGTGCCATATATATTCTGTTTCTGTTATGGTATGAAAAACAGTTTACTTTATGTCACACAGGAGAGCCACTCCTCTCAATATCCAGTGGTCTGGAGACACCGCTGACCTTAAATAGATGACTGTAATATAGTTCAGATCTGTCCTCTTGGGCTTCTTGTAAAGAGGACAAACATAGAGCTTGGGATCCTTAGGAGTGGTTGTGTTAACAGCATATATATGCACCACAGGCAGCTGCACAAAAAGAATCTTTGGTGTAGATTCAATGAGTTTGCTATTTCGTCTGTCCCAGCCTGCACCTTCCAAGTATAGCCCATAGATATATACTCCTTCCTGTGTGGAGAGTAAGTAGATACATCACACAAAATAAATTAAATACCAAAATTAATAATGAAACATCTTTGCATGTCATACGTACAGAAGGAGGTGCTGTAATTTCTTCTTTGTTTTGCTTTAGCACTTCGTTATGTATTGTAACTGTATCTAAAGCCCAGCCTTTATGTGCTCGAGTTGCTTCTTGTCTCATTGCTGTCAGGAATCCTTGAGAAATTAAGCCAGAAATTTAGTATATATCTCACATGACGAAAAAAAATAAACCCTTGCTCTGTTATCTGCCGTGGTTCTGCACCGGATGTTATAGACAGATATTCAGAGTCCTATTGAAAACAAGCACCTTGACTAATGACAGCAAACTTTGCTTTGGGGCTAAAAGAGAAACAAATGACAAAAGTGGCATAGAATGCATTACACTGAGAAAAATACGTTTAAATGGCGCATAAAATAATATACTTTTTAAAAATATACTATGATTCTATGAATTACTCAGTTAACAAATGTTTGCTCAGGATACTGATTTACAAATTATCATGAGTTAATCAACTATAGGATCCACGGTAGATTTGTATTTCAAGAAGGAATCTGAAGGCAGACAAGATGTCAATTATCTGAGCTGATATTTATGTAAAGGCAACTTACAAAAAAGGCAATTTTTATTTCAAGTGAAAGAAGTAGAAAAATAAAATAAATTTCACTGACAGAAAACAGAAAAGGTGTGTCTGAATGTGATAATAAAAATAACTATATGAGTGTGGGGAATCTAGATAAGGCAGAGCCTACAAAGGATGAAAAATTTATGTTTTGTTAGTGAAGAAAAGGGAGTCCTAGACAGAAATGATGGTAGAGGATGACACAACCAAGCAGCGGGTTTGGAGATTTTTTTGAGCACTGTTTTGAACAGACTTTACAGGGGTTTGCAATAAAAAAAGGTTTGAGAGGTAAAGAGCTGAATATTATAAGCACAAGATGACGAATTAACTGGTGAGCAAAGAGGTTTGGATGTGTTATAAGGAAAAAGCTGCAAAAACGGAACACTTGTAGCAAGTACCTGGTTGTTTTTGTATAAGTGGCTCAGAAGATGACAAGGCAGTCATCAAAAAAACACTGGCTGCTATTTTATGCTAACAGATGAAGAACTGCTTGGAGTTGTCAGAAAGAGATTAAGGCGAAGAGAGAAAAGTTAACAATAGAGAACTGCATACTTCACAGTGATTACTGTAAAGACTTGAAGATGAAATAGCATCAGTTCCTTCTTGATAATGCATAAAGGAAAAGATGACTGGCGTTTTGTGCGCTGTCAAGTACCTACAAGGAGGTGAAGTCACTGACTGAAACAGTGATAAGCCAGGGGGGAAATCATGATTGTACATGGGCACACAGTAGAAGACAGCATTTCAAGATTTAAGAAGCGGTTTAACATGCTAATTAGGACAAAGCCAATTAGAAGCTAAGATATTCAGCACAGCTAAAATATTCATATGTGCTGTAAATACAGTTAATGTAGTACTTGAAATGAGCATTTATTCATTTCTCAAATACCATACATTCTGATAAAAATAAAACAATGTTATCCAGGTGTTTAAATTTTGTTAAAAGTAATTATATTCTATAATATGATATTTGTTTTTTCATAAGCATGTTAATTCCAAGTGCCATGTCTACTGAATGGAATATTGCACCACCACTAACATACATTCTCCCTTAATAATGATATTTTATAGGAGACAAACACTGATAATTGCTAAAAAAATCACAAGAGGCTTAAATACGATAATTGGTGTTACTTTATAATACTAGAAACAGATTTTTCCACTAAACTGATAAAATACATTCCCCATAATGTATTTGCCAATGCTATGTTAGATTTAGAGCTTGATTCACCAGTGCAATCAGTCTAGATTTTCCTGCAATGGCAGCACACAGTAGTCCAATTTCTGATTTGCCTCAGTCAATTTTTAAACTTTACTGCACGAGTTGATTTACTCAGAACTTCCTGGTGAGCAGTATTATGAATACAGAAACTATACTTACCTCATCCCTAGCCATAGCACACCTTTTGTGCTGAGCAGATTTTTTTCTTCATCTACAGGACTATTTTTTTGGAACAGAGAGGTTGAAGCAATCATCAAGTTCAAGACCATCTGTGTCTCAGGTTTGTTTGCTATTAGGTATTTGCTATTTGCTAAATATTTCCTTTGGACAAAAGCATCTGGTCCATTATCTTCTTTTGCACCTCCATGTGCACTGCTCTTGAATCACCAGAGATCAGTGTGCTTACCAGCTGTGCCATTTATGATACAACTGGAATGATGTTTTGACTGGCATCAATACTATCTTTTAATGATAATTTGGATGTGCTCCAGGCACCTTAACTGCTTCTGAGAGTGACTCTAAAAAGGACTTGGGTATTAGTACTTTTTACAGTCCTGGTCATAGAAAGGCCAGGAAGAATAGAAGCATCATAAAGTGAAGGTAACTCATAAAACACTCAAGCATTTCAGAAGTTAATCCTAATGAAAAAAGCCACCTCGTAGCTGTTACATGGGAGAAGTTTCTCACAATAATTTTGTATGGACAGTTGTGTAGGCTAAATGAGATTCTTCCATAAACATGCATCTAATAAGGTGACAGGTTTTGTTACTCATGAAGATGGTTACAATTTGTTTTTCTTCCTCTTTCCTATAAAATGATAAATATATCAAGCTATGACAGATAATGATAGATAACATTTACTTGTACTTTGCAGTATATCTTTGATTAATTTGGACAAAATTCATTAAACAATGGATAAATGGAAACACTGTGAAAACTACAGTTTGATGATTCTCTGTCAAAGATAGATAACTGCTATAAATTCTGGTATAGTTAAATGTTCATAGCATCATAGAACAGCCCAGGTTGGAAGGGATCTTGAAAGACCACCTGGGTCCAGCCTTTCATTGCAGAGAGAGCTTAGATGAGATCATCTAGCACTCTGTCCAATTGCATCTTGAAAACCTCCAGGAAAGGGGGCTCTACCGTGTCCCTGGGGAGGTTGTTCCAGTCAATCATTGTTCTTACTGTAAAAAAATTCTTTCTGTTGCTACCATACAGCATATAAATAACATATTGCTCTAGATTAAAGCCCTTCCATATGCACAATTTACAGTTTGGTACAAGTTAAACAGTTTGAAAGCACAGGAAACGCGTATTTTCTTTAAGAGCGGTGTCATTATCATTAAGGATATTTTCTTTAGAAGCTGTATCATATCATGCTACAATATGTCAACAGGATAAAGCACTTTATTTGTTAACTACATGTTTTCCTTCTTTTAATATAAAAAATGTGTTTATGGGTCAGACTAAAAGACCATCTGTACAAGCATCCTGTCTCTGACACTAGACAAAGGCAGATGCTTAGTGAAATAATATTACAACAGGCAAAATGGCACATAAATCCTTTCCCCTCTGTGTTCTTCCAGATTCTGGCAATCTGGAGCTTAGGGACCTCCTAACTCGAAGGTTAAGTTTGGACAGTCATGTTTATTGCTACCATTGGACCTGTTTCCCATGGTCCCTAATCTCTTTTTTCAATCCACTTATCATCTTGGCTTCTATGACATATTCTGACAGTGATGAAAACATTTTTTCTAGGTGTAATATTAAATTAGATACGTAGTAAAAGCCATTAAATTATGATTAAATACATTATTACTAAAGTCTTTTCAGTACCCTTACCTTGTGGATTAAAGAATCCGGTTATCCAAAATGCATTTGGTCTTCCTTCATATATCCAAGTAGAGAATTGATTATTTCTTTCCAAAAGTTCAGTAAACCAGAAGCCAAGCGTTGAAGAATCCCAGGATGCTCTTCTCCATAGTTGAGGAATTCGAGCATCATAGATATTATCAAGTGCATCTCTCAAATTCTGAAGTAGTGAAATTATAGTATATGAACTAAAGCAATCAAGGTGATAGTTTAAAATAGACTATTCCATATGTAGTAAATATGCTTTTACTTGCCTCACTCATAACAATAGTTCCTTCTATGGCTAATTTAAGATCATTCAAACTGTTGCGGAGTATTGTGATCAGCTTTTGCATTCGGTCAATTTCTTGCCGAAGAAAAATATTCATAGAGTTAAGTTGTCCCATTTTAATGAAACGAGCTTTTACCTAAAATACAGGAGTGCAGAAGAAGGAATTTAGTTAAACCTGAAATGTTGAAATACTGTTGTCATATATGACACTTTAACTTTCTTGTGTTCAGAAAAGTAATAGACTTGTACTTCACCTTATTCAACTAACACTTATCCCCTTAAAACTGTTTTTATTTTTATTTTTTTGTCGTGATACTACCCAATTATTCATGATTTTGCTAGAATAGGACTTCATCCAGAAGGCCCAGGAGACTGCTGTCACGAAAAGTCAAGACTGGCTTTTTTTTTTTTCTGTGTTTTCACATGCAGTTTTGGAAGCCCAAGCACAGTCTCCATGACATATCTTGATGATCAATTGTTAGATGTCTTGATTTTAAATAAAAAAGCATCATATTGATTCATGCTGATAGCAATAAAGATGTTGGTTCCTCGCTTGAATCTGCTACTAGGTACATGATCTTTCTGTACAGTTCAAGGTTTCTTTTTTGGAATATCTTACACAAAAACTCAGCAGAAAGAACAATAAGAAAACAACTAAAATTAGCTTGCCTCATGGGGTATGTAATCTGGAGGAAGTTTCTCCAGCATGTCTTCAGCTAAACGATAAACAATTGCTTCACGAGTTTCTCCAGCTCCTGCACCACTTTCTTTAGGCTGAATGTTGGTAATAGTATCTAGAACATCAGCTGCTGTATTACTTTGGTATCTGAGAGGATAAGAAATATATTATAAATTACACAGGATTTTTTAATAGTTAAAAGGATTCTTTGTAGAACACACAACTTGAAAGTTGAGGAAAAAAAACCACATCCTGTGTCACCAGGTTAAATCAAAACTCCCAAAAGAAATTGTTTTCCTTTGCGTCCTGCAATAAGCTTAACACACTGATAGTGAACAACGCGTGGTTTTCCATGGCTGCAAAGAATATGAACTTCCTTCTACACAGCCTGCTATACACTTGTTTTTGTAATTCAGGGCTAAGAAGAAGAAAGAGTTCTGCAGGCTGCTTCTCAACCTTTGAGAATGTGAGTTGGCAGTAAAACCGATCATATGATTTCTAGGGATTCCAAGGAAAGGGAAGAAAACGGCATACGCCTGAACTTCTAAACAGCTACTTGCTGGGAAGAAGCAACAAAAGTTTTGTAACAAGGAAGAATATTTCCCTCATTTAGTTACTTCTTAAAAGTGGAATGCAGAAGGAGGAAAAGATGGCAGCACAACTCTGCAAGCTGCCCCTTTATTAAATAGTAAATTCATTCTGCCTTGAGGTATTTCAGGATTAATGATAAAAGCTGCTAGATTTACAACGTTGGAGATTAAAACCTTCTATTTCATAGTACAGCATGGACAGTGCTAATGTAAATTTATGTTCTGAGTCAATACAAAAAAGTGAATTAAATTCATGTGGCATTTGATGGTAAATGACAGTAGACCACGTCAGTCCTTCAACACAAGCATAATTATAGGAGCACTTTTGCTATAATGCTGTCTAGTGGCATAGAGCTACGAGAGGCAATAAGAACGAAAACATAGCAGTGTATGCGTTGGTACTGCAGTGCTGGCATTGCCTGCTTTTACCTTATGGAATCAGCCACATGAGGAACACACAGCCTCAGTGTGACTCAGAACACGAACTTATACTGACTCAAAGCATAATTTTGCATGTCAGTTTTACTTTTTGACCTTCATATGACACCTATCTCCTTCTATTACTTTGTCATACATAATTATATAAGAAATGAAACCAAGGATTGTGCCACGGGATAGAACACGTGAAGTCCTAAAGGGGACCGAGTTTGGATTCAATAACCTATCATAGTTTGATAGCTGAAGTCTCTGCCATCAGGAATTCTCTGTACTGGAAGTTAAAATAAGAAGTTTACAGAAACATTACCTCAGCTTTGTGTAGAGAACAGCAACACTGTATTCAACACCTCATATATGCCAAGGAACAATGGGAGATTCTGCTCTGTCTTCATCTGGTTAATAACAGCTTGCAGTAACTTTACAAAAATTCAGATAAATTTAAGGCTTCAGTATGGAACCAATTGGAGAAAGGGTTTTGACAGAAGATTGTGAGAATATTCCTCACCTGCTCAAGTATGTGTTAACTGTGTTGCCTTTGCAGAGCCTGTGGTTCACATAGCAAGTGAAAATCAGTTGCAATGACTTCAGGTTTTAATCCCAAGTGGATAAAATTATTAACATTCAGTGAAGTCTTACAGTTGGAATCAATGGATCAAGCTTTTGGCTGAAGAGGAAGACTGTTCCACTAAACCAGTGGGAGACAAGGTCTTTCTTGTCCTCAGTAACATGGAGAGGTCCTGGCTTTTTCAGGGTTCCAATTCTAGCATTTTGCCTTCTGCATACTCTGAGATGACTTGATAGGATATTTTAAGGAGAATTTGAATGACACTTTATGGAATTGTATGAGATGCTAATCCATTTGGTCTGTGTGTCAAAGATGAAAATCAGACAGACAGTACATGTGCATAGTTGCCTATAAAAGACTGATAAGACATGGAAAAAAGCATGACGCTGTTGAACATTTTCCCCAAACCCTAAAGAAATACCTACAAAGAAAAATCTCCAGAAAAAGGACTAAAGTAGCAGGAATATGCTGATGTAGCAAGTGGAAGAAAAACTCAGTACTAGAGAGACATGAAAGAGTTGTTCTTACTAAAGCTCCCCAAACACTGTTAGTCTCAAGTTTTCTTCTAAAAATTAGCCCTCCTACAAGCCTACTTTTGAATCTGAAGCATGTCTCTCTTTAGGACTTTATTTAGTTCTCTGTTAAGTCTTGGCTCTTCTTTAATCAGTTCTGGAAGGGAGGTCTTGCAAGTATCAGAGAATGACTTGAAACAGAATCTACTCATAGATAATTTTTTTTACAATGATAGGTGCTAGGCAGAGTTGCCAATAAAACTGTGTACTGTTCTCACAGCATGCTTAGAATAGTGGGCTTTTGATACAGCATCAGCCTCTCAAATTTGAGACTGAAAAATTGTGGTAAATTATTTTTTTGTCCAAAAGTGTAAGAAGATATTAGGTTTCACCAGCAGTTGCACATTTGAATAACTTCTGTCTTGCCTAAAAATACAAAAAGCTGTGTTAAGAAACAATGAATGTGGACATAATGAAAATGCAATAATTCATGTCAGAATTATTAAGAACTTCAGTGAAAAAAATATGATGATGATTCATATCCTTTCAAAGGGCATACAACATTAGAAGGAAATAAAAGCCATACTGTTACACACATTACTTGGAATGAAAAAGTGAATTAAGTCAAATATTCTAATGGAATTAGTACTTGGTGAGGTTGAAAAGCCTCTTTTAAGTAATGGGAATGGCAGGGCTAATAGCAACAATACATCCAAAGGCATGTTGTAAACCAAAAGACAATCCACAGAATCATTTAACAAGTTTGCACAAAATAATAATACAGCACTTGGAACAGAAGGCAAACATTAGAAAATTTCTCTAGTTGAACTGTATAGAACCTTGTATCACGTGTTCATATAAAAGTTTTATAATGCTTTCAAATTTTAAAAACATTTCTAAACCCAT
The DNA here is from genome assembly GCF_964199755.1 of Larus michahellis. Lineage (NCBI taxonomy): Eukaryota > Metazoa > Chordata > Aves > Charadriiformes > Laridae > Larus > Larus michahellis. The sequence goes on from NC_133898.1 coordinate 38,270,750, forward strand.
GAGGAGTAAGTAATAAGAATTCTGACTGGTTTAAAAGAACATACAAAACATAGCTGAAGATACTGCATTCATAATCATGTACATGCACATCATTTTTCCACTTCAATAGTGAAATTCACATCAATCCTAGATTTCCTATGAAAAATATACTTTACTTAAGCATTTCATAGGGATTTGTTTCCAAATACTAAAAGAAAGAGTCTTTGTTTTCAAATATGTTGAGACCTACTTACGTAATATCAGCATTAGGATGGAGACCAAAGACCTTTGGGCTGTCTATGACAGGGAGTGACTGGATGTATTCAAAATACTGATCCAGGGTTTTGCACACTGGAATTTTATATCCAGTGTGAAAACTGAAAGTGCTGTCAAACATCTTTTCATTAAACCAAACCTATGAAAAATCCAGAGGGAAAAAAAAAAACACAATTAATTTGCGAGTCAGAAGGTTTTTTTTAATCTCATTTTTATTCTTGGAGAACTAGTGGTTTTGTTATAGCTGCTACATCTAATTTTACTTGAATACATAAGTAAATCATGAAAAGGTATGTCTTCTAAGTTTGAGTTCCAGCTAAGTTTTTTTAATAGTTTGTGCTCCTCAGTAAAGAGAAACCTAGGGAAGAACCTCACTGCCAAAGAACTATGTTTTGAAAAATTCATATTACTCTGAAGAGTCTTATAAACTGGTGAAGAAGTGCATATTCAGCAGAAAGAAGGCCTTCTGATTTCTGTACCACAGCTGCCAATAAAAATGACAAATAACTTTATTTTCAAGGTCTCTCACCCTTGCAAAGCAATTAAGAAGACGCTTATCAAAGTCATCTGTGACTCGGCCTCCATATTGTACTTCTCCAATCATGTAGCGTACTGTGTTCCATGATATCCCCTGGATGCAAGTAAAGTGAATAAAAGGCTTTAACATAACCCTTTTAACATAAAAGAGGAAGGTATCCAGCCTGTAATTTTGATGTCATCTAAAGCTCATAAGGCTCTGAAACGTAAGCTGAAAAGAACATTGTTGCAAAAAACCCAAAACCCAACAACTTTATTTCTAACATATTTTCTGAGCTCAGCTCTATAATTTTATAGTAGAGATGGGTTTGATCCTGCTATTAGAAATGTATCTCATTATTTCTTCTGTGATCTGAAATCTGAAAGAAATCTGCTGCTTCTCCTCTTTCTTTTTCCCCCCCCCTTCCCCCAGTTTCTCATCTTTCTCTACTGACAAAGTGCTGCTTTGCAAGGAATGGCTGTTCCCTGACAAATAGTAGAAGAACAAATGGCAGCCATAGAGAAGTTTTATTGGCTCTGTTAAACTCTGTAAATATTTTAGCTGCCTTACCAAAACAAGTATTGTATAGAATTGTTACTATTTTAGATATGGTACTGAAAAATATGAGGTCTAATTATGAAGTTCTTAACTATTAGGTATTTTTACATGGATGATAGCACACAAAATATTCCAGCTTGACTGTCTTACCGAGAATCTGAACTTTGGTCGTTAGAAGCTGCACTGAAAGAACAGCTTATAAATAGTAACACAAAGAAAAAACCAATTACAAATGCTGTACAAAACAATTAAATATACTGTATGCAAACTTTAGTATTTACCTTCTTGATGTCACATTCGTCTAGGTGATTTTGTATAAACTGAATACTGGCTGTAAAGTCTGATGAGTTAAATTCATAGGGAATATTCCAACCCAAAGGCCCAAACTTGCGTCGTTCCTGAGGAATACAATTAAAACCAAGTATGTTTATGAAACAACGTATAATTGTGTTTCATTAATGAGTTCAATAATAATAATAATAGTGGAGTAAATAATTGATCTGAAGAAGAAAGCTAGCCTAGGAAACAGCTGTGTGTGTCATACACATCAGTAAAAAATGAAGTTTCTTATTATGTTATACTACGAGGGATAAATATTTATAGAAAAAGCAACAGAATCATTTATTGCTACCTTTACTAATCAATGTACTAATCAATGTATCAGTCATAGGTTTGAAATGTCTCATGTCTGTGTGGATGATCAGATTTTTATATTAATTAATTTAAAGAATTACCAAATCTCTGCATTTTCAGCATGCTCAACAATTCTGAGTTCTACTGTTTTTAATTTTTTTCTACATATACCGTCTACTAATGATAGTTCCAATTTTTCAAGCTCCTGTATTAGTGCTCAGTTACCCAAAGGCTTCTAGGTTGCCCTTTTGTTTTACTGTTTCACTGTATTGTTTTAATATACGCTTTTCAAAATTCACAACTTTATAATAAGGCTGCCACCACTACATTATTCAAATTTATTACTGCATACATATTTGAAAATAAAATTAGAAGACTTGCAGGAACAGAAAAATAGTTGACTATAAAAGTAAGAGAATATAATCTGCAGCCCAAACATCTTAAACATCCAACACTATTAGATTTCTCACAACTTTATTTTAATCACCTCAGTTACATCACTCAATGATTTTGTTTAGAACATAGAATAAATTAATCCAGGAAGTTAAGAATTAAATTGCTGAATAGTGCTGTCATTTATTAAATGAATAAACAGTACAATACTGACATTTTAAATTAATTAAGTGATAACATATTTATTACAGTTTCAATTACCTGGTCAACAATGACCAATAGTCTTTGACATCTAGTTAAGCAACATTTAGGTACCTTAGCTACAGTGTTTAAAAAGAACTAGAACTGAAAAAAAAATATTATTTTTTCAAAATCAGGTATTGGGTTTTTTTCAAAATTAGGTATTGTTTATAAGCAGGTGAGACAGCATTAACCAATAATACTCTGCAGAAAGGTATAATGATTTTCTGCCAAATTCTCTGAATTACTTCTTAAGCTATATTTATCATAGCATTCTTGTCACCAAAGGATATTAAGAATTGGTCAGTTTAAAGGTAGGGCAATGCATATATTTCTTACTGATTGACAATTCATAAATAAATCTTCTGAACAGATGAATAGCTGTAATATTTTTAAGAAGTACTGATGGTTGAATAAGCTTAGGTGTTCTAGTTCCACAAGAGCAGTATATTCCTGAGGCAGTACACAGAACAACTTTCTCACTGTTTACAAAAAAGTTGAAAGAGGAAAACAATGCAGAATACCATATCTTAATAGGGACCCTCAACAAATTGTCTTTCTCTTTCACCATCTTTGGTACACTGAAAATACAAGCAGCTCAATAAAGCATAAGGCTTAAATATTATTTTATAAGTATTTTGAGATCCTTGCAGAAAAGAAGGTATATTCAGAGAGCTCAAAACGTTGGTATTAATCGTGATCTCAAAACTTACATATCTTCAAAGTACACAGCCAAAATTCGATAAAAAGAAGATGCTGTCATAGCATAGGCTTGAGAGGTGGGCCTGTGCAAACCTCATGAAGTTCAACCAGGCCAAGTGCCAGGTCCTGCACCTGGGTCATGGCAATCCTAGGCACAAATACAGGTTGGGCAAAGAATGGCTTGAGAGCAGTCCTGAGGAGAAGGACTTGGGGGTGCTGGTGGACAAGAAGCTCAACATGAGCAGGCAATGCGCACTTGGAGCCCAGAAAGCCAACCGCATCCTGGGCTGCATCAAAAGAAGCATGGCCAGCAGGTAGAGGGAAGTGATTCTGCCCCTCTACTCTGCTCTGGTGAGACCCCACCTGGAGTACTGTGTCCAGCTCTGGAGTCCTCAACACAAGAAGGACACGAACCCATTGGAACGTGTCCAGCGGAGGGCCACGAAGATGATCAGAAGGCTGGAGCTCCTATGCTATGAGGACAGGCTGAGAGAATTGGGGTTGTTCAGCCTGGAGAAGAGAAGGCTCCAAGGAGACCTTATAGCAGCCTTCCCGTACCTAAAGGGGGCCTACAGGAAGGATGGGGTGGGACTCTTTATCAGGGAGCGTAATGACAGGACGAGGGGTAACAGTTTTAAACTGAAAGATGGCAGATTTAGATTGGATATCAGGAGGAAATTCTTTTCCTGTGAGGGTGGTGAGGCACTGGAACAGGTTGCCCAGGGAGGCTGTGGATGCCCCATCCCTGGAGGTGTTCAAGGCCAGGCTGGATGCGGCCTTGAGCAGCCTGGTCTAGTGGAGGTGTTCCTGCCCATGGCAGGGGGGTTGGAACTAGGTGATCTTTAAGGTCCCTTCCAACTCTAACCATTCTATGATTCTATGAATTTTAGCCATCTAGAAGGTAAACAGCTACTCTAAGCTAGGCATCTGGATTGCCTTTAAAATCAACGGACAGAAAGAGTGATCGACATATATCCAGTAAATGATTCACTCAGAAAATCAGAAAAGCTGATTTTCTTTTTCAAGGTGTTTATCTATTTCTATTGACTACAGAGAGAGCTTTTTCCTTTACACTGAATAACTAAGTTTTGTACAGTTAAAATTACATGAGAAAACCCTCATTCTAAATGCCCATACTATGAAAATTGTGTAAAATTTATAAAACAATTAAGAGAATAAAGAACCTTGAAATATAGATTACAGAAATTAAAGCTTTGACCCTGAAACATGATGCTACAATAAATTTCATAGTGGGTATTTTCAGGAACCTCTGTTAAAATGACTCCAAATACTATAACACTATTTGCAAACCTTATAATGAATACCTGAACAGTAGAATGCAGGAAAGCTACAGTGTAAAGCAAAGGTTTCCACATAGGCATATTGCTAACATCTAACAGATCCTGATTAATTCCAGAAAATGTTCTTTTCAAACTGGCACGTACACCTTGGGGAGGTTCATTTGTGAACTTTATCGCAATCTGTCACGTGAAAAAGATAAAAGAATTGGATTTGTTTAGTGAACGAAACCAGCAACATACAAAAATGTCACAACTATTAGTTATAAATAAAATGCAAATAGTTGAAGCATTGTAGATACAAAGTTGAGATGTACTTTTACTATAAATTGCATAAAAGGAGTACATATTAGATTAGGTCACAAAACTCTGTAATATACATTACTTTAAGATTTTGAACACAGACCTTCAGTTTATGTTGGTCAGAACCACCACTGACGCTTGTCCATGGATCTAAGTGTTTCCATCAACCGCCCAGAAGCAGTTGCCATGCTTTTCAGAAGGCATCATGTGGCTCTCTACCCCTAATCAATGACTGAATGATAGAAGAGAACTATCCAGAGTAGATGACAAGAACTCTTGTATTTCTGGTCCCACGATTTCACAGTAAATACCACTAAATTCCACCTCACCTCAAATCATATCTTGTTCACAGTGGCTACTCTTGTCTCTGTGGCTACATCTGCAGCAGTAACTTAGATTCATCTGAGAATGTTCCCAGGTACTCCAGTCAGCAGGCATGGAATCTGCATTTGTGCTAGTTAACTGCCACAGTCCCTTAGAATCCAACCCCTTAGTTTCATGCGAACTGCCTAACGGGAATAGTTTCTACAAAATTTTGTCAAACCATGCCTGCAAATTATTTGAAAGAGTGCTAGTTAGCACAGGCTTTCACATCAGAGAATGTTGTAACTACTTACCCCTATGGACTATTGCATTCCAGTGGTGGGAAACGTTCATGGGCACACTTGAATCTATTAGTTCAGACACAGACTGGCCTCATCAAAATCTGCATTCCTTGAGACATTTTCAAATGCTGAAGGAACCCAAATAAAAAAGTATTTTTCTGCTCCAACTTCCACTCCAGTAAGTACGTGTCTGACTGGCTTGGGTAACACGGCAGCATGCACTGAAAGGCTGCCTACAGGCTGAATGCAAGCATGGCTCTGAACTGTTTCTACTTCCGAGAGACACTTAATGGAAGATGCTCATGAATATGTACTTCACCTGGCAGTTCTACTATCTCCATATTAGTGGTAAATGACTTCAATTATTTTTAAGGAATGACTTTTCAACTTCAGTCTCACAAATTTATTTCTGGGCTGCAGAGCCCAGGCAAACTGTCTGAGCTCCAGCCTTCTGCAAGGACCTATCTGCACATGAACACACTAGAGTGTTGGACTGAATGGGAACACTTGCTAACCAGTATTTCCACATTTCAAAGGATATCTTGTTCAGTTTTTTATGAAAGTTCTGCATAAAGCCCCCCAATTATTCCCTCCTTTCTTCTGAGAAAGAGCTGATCTTTGGTCTGTCAGTTAAGCATTTTCTGGAATGCCTGGATATGTTAATATTTTAACACCTAACATGACAGTGAAATCACATGTGAAACATTTGAGATAAACACAGTGAAGATTCATCTAGCAACCCTCTGTTTTCTGTTCTCACTTCTAGCAAACAGCATGTTTATATATGCCACTATTCATAAACCCCTTAAAAAGATGTAGGATGATTTCATTCTCTGTTGAGAGAATACAAGAGAATGTAGGTCCATACAGCTAGCTTTCTATACACTGCCCTTTTCCATGGTGACACACATTTCTTACCGAAGGCTGTCTCCTAGATTCATCCGAGAAAGGAACCCTTCTCCCCCTTCACATCCTAGATATCAGGAACTTTATCTATTTTTATTTAGAGGGAATGAGAATCACTAAGGAGACTCCCACTGCTTTTAAGAGGAAAGGGGTCTATGAACACAGAAGTGTCAACACACTGCCATTACACTAGATATTAACTAGCATTATAGCCTGCTGTGAGAGTGCTAGGAATAAGTGGCTTAAATGCACTTCATAAGAGCTTAGACAATTTTCCTGGTACTGATGAAAAATGTCTCCTTGAGACCTCCCCATGGAAGGGGGGTTGGAACTAGGTGATCTTTAAGGTCCCTTCCAACCTAAACCATTCTATGATTCTGTGACCTACAGAATAACCATTTATAGTTTATCCAAAGAAAAACAAGTAACTTCTTGGTAGATGATGTCCTTTGACATGTGCTGTCCATGCGTGTTCTGTCCCCCTCATCCTTTATTTCAGATAGGAAAATCTAAAAGAGTCTAAGAACAGTTGCAGGCATTACTCTGTTCACAAAGGCATCTGGCTGGGCAAAATGGGATACAGGTAAAGCCTGATAGTATTGATTTGAGTGTTTCTGTGTACAGAATTAGTGTGATCTCACACTTAATGTAATGCATCTTCGAGAACTTCCATGTTCCATGATTAAACCTTCCTGTTTAAAGTGATATTTGCATTTTAAGGTAAGTTCTTTTTTTCCTTGGGCTTTGCGTCCCTCCCTACTATTTCTTTCATTTCCATTTACACACTTAACCTAAATAATTTTGATGGCATGAGGTACCTGAATGAAATATTTGAACAAACCTGTAGCAGTGTAATTGGGAATTTAGGATGTGGTTCAGTAGTTATCCAAACTCGAAACGTGTCATCCTGTATCTCAGCAGTAAGAAGCGTCTCCAGGAGTTCATCCATAAAATCCAGTCCAAGATGACAATTCTGAAGTAACACCCATCCTCCCTATAAAAGAATATTCACAATTACCATATAAAAAATAGAATAAGTTATTCATAATGCTAAAACCAAGTGTCTATATTAAAACCAAATCTGGTCTTGCATGTTTGGGATTTTTGGTGGGGTTTTTTTGTTATTGTTTTTGTTTGAGTTTTTTGACTTTTAGTCTGTTCCTGAATAGGTTCCTGAATATGAATATATATCATTTGATTTGTATTGGCACAGTTAAAGCAAATAGGAAATGTTAGTGCAAAAGTTATTTCCACATCCTATTGTTCACGATGAAAATAATATAACCAGAGCCAATATTCTAAGTAAAGTAGCAGTGCTACCTAGTGGCAAAAAGAATTCCTGTCCTCTACGAGCAAAACAGCGGTGATAAGCAATCCTGCCATAAGATCCAAAAGAACGTGGGAGGAAAAGTAACAGCTGAAATCTAAGGAATAAATATTTTTTTTAACTTATTTGTTAATAACATAATCTAAAGTAAGTGTAAAGTGTTGGTAACAAAGACTCTCAAACTTTTCAACTGCAATTAGTTTATCTGCAATAAATGCATACATATGAAATTCAACCTCTGCGTATTTAGATCTTATTCAACTCTCAAGTTGCCTGAAAGCTCTATTTTGATTATCATCTCTCTGCACTTCTGCTTATGAATTTAAATTCAATCAACTTTTGTAGCATCACTTTAGAACCCTGATGAATCAGAAGCCTGATATTAAAATGGGGCATTATTTAATCAGTTCTAAACAGTGATGTGTGGATTTCATTACAGCTTATAATTTCATTTTGGTAATTTTGTTTTAGTTCATTTAAAAAGAAATAAATAACATTTGGTGACAAAATATAATAGAAATATTTACGCTGAACTGATGGATATATATAAAAAAAGAAAGATTAAATGAAGGGGGGTTTTCCTTCTTTTCTGGTGAACCACTTTTTTGAGGAAGCTCTTTAATCAATTTGTCACATTTCTAAATGAATCAGGCTCATTTTTTAAAAATTATCTATGCGTAACACAGCACAGCAGTTTTAATCATATTATATACTCTTGGCCAGAGGTAGGAAAAAAAACCCAGACATTTGTCTTCATATTCATTAATTGTTTTGTTGTTGCAAATCTGATGTTCACATATCCTTCCCCTGTAAAATTCGTACAGCACCAAGGCATTTAGTTTGTAAATTGTTACTAGTAGCACTACTGGAGTGCTGTTTTGAGTATCCTTGTGCTGTTTATTGAGGGCAAAGAAAGGCAGGGATGCCCCAGTTTTCACCATTCCAATGAACTAGAAGTTCATGATGACCATTCTAGACACACAAACACAAACAAGTATGAGAGATGTATGTGTGCATTTGCACATCATTAAAAATGCCATCTGCTATAAAGAGATTTCTTTTTAATCTTTTTCTGAAGTGGTGTACATCTATATTCCAAGTACTGGTGTCACAACATTTGTTAGGATTTAAGAGGTTACTGGGATACAATACAGAGAACTTCCATAGCCAAGGCTGCATTAGCTAGAGAACCTTGGATTATACAGTAATGTCTAGCAAGTATGCAATAAAGGCCATACACAAGTATTACATTTGTCCATAATAGAGAAACACAAATTAAGCAGACTGTACTATGGTCAAATGAATAAATATCATCTGGCAAGAGATTTTTCTTTTTTTTTTTTTTTTCCCCTCAAATGAAGATATCTCACAGATAGCAGGCAATACAATTGGAATTCCCTGAATTGATTCTGCCTGACCTTTTCTTTTTTCTGTATGAAAGACAGGAAGTCCTGGAAAGACCCTGAAGCACTTCAGTCGATCAGATTAAGAGGACAGGACTTTGCAGAAGTCTAAAGAAAGAAGCATTTCCTGATCTCATTGTGATTAAACATTGGAGAATAAAGTGACAAAAGAACTGCTTAGTTCAGATGGAAATCTGAAATAATCGTGATAATGAATCCGCAACAGTCTCAAAAGTACATTTGCTCTTGAAGTGTGTTCTGTGTTGTGATCTCATTTTCATTGTTTGTCCTTCCAGAACTCTCATGGGTGAGGACAGAGACCTGGGAAATCTAATGGATGTCATATGTCATGAGAAGTTAAGTTTTAAATCTCATAATGAATCCATCTTTATTTTTTTATTTAACTTTTGATGAATATTCACACTGGAGGTATGAATGCATATACTGTTTAACAAATTGGTAATATGGCACCAATCAAACCTTTTACTTTTACTTTTTGCATTTTCACCTTACCTTTTACACAAGTCAGTTCAGGTTTCTTTAGGTGAATATTACAAGCAGTGCTGTACTCCTGGTTTAGTAAGGACTAAAAGACGGTTATGGTCAGATGAAAAATATGTTTACTTTATCAATACAGTTCTTACAGTCTTCTACTATTAGTAGAGATATTCTAATCCTTCAGAATACTGGAATAAAACTAATACCCAATATTTTGAGTTTACAGGCAACTCTGGCTGTATGTCTTCATTTGAAACACTGTCCACAACTCCTTGAAGTGTCCAGCTGACCAGACTGTGCTACCTTTACTCTGTAACTTTTATATTGTATTTGAAGTGTCAATTACCATCTTTCTGGAGCTGCTGCTTAGACTTTTGATGTTTTTACTGCCTGAGAATATCATCTGCCACAAAAAAATATGCTACAATATTTACAAGAAAAATTCTTAAATATTGTTTGGAAATTCTTAGATATCCTGGGACTCAAAGCCAAAAGGACTGGCAATTAAAGAAACAAAGAACTAACTGCCAGTGAGCAAGAGTCCCTCTCACTAGCACAGATGTGAGGAAAATGTGAGGCAGCACAAGGAGACAGCACATCCATCTGTATCTACAGCTTTAAGCCATGTGTGCACTCACCATTTTATCTAGTAGAAACTATGCAACTTCTAGGTAGCTCTCACAGGGGACAGTTAAAAAAAAAAAAAAAAAAAAGAATTTCAGTAAACAGGTGGGATCTGCAAGTCCTGCAGGATAGAACATGATGTCCTTTTACCTTTGGATAACAGCACAGTGATAAGAAGGTAATGTGCTACCTTTGAAAAGCTGCTCGATATTATTGCTGGCAGAAGTATTGACTTGGACTCCACTAGCATGCATATTTTTATATATATATATATATATATATACACACATATATATATATATATATATATGTCCCACAGTGGAGTGTTTTTAGGCTCAGGCACTCAAGAAGACACTTTTACTCTGAGATATGCCCGATAGTAAGGTGAAAATGCAAAATATTTTTTTTAAGTGTATGCAAAAGAGGTGTAAAAGAATGCTAAAACAGACAATCAGCTTATATTGCAGTGTTTTTTCCCCACCTGTTGCATTGACATCTGTATGAGTTTGCGTGCATGAACTTCTTGTCCTTGACCCATAGAGATGGTTCTACATTCTACAACACATTTCACAATATATGGTTAATGAACTTACATTCTTCAGAAAAAGTAAGAATTCAAATTCAGTCCAAAAAAACAGTGATATAAATACAGCACAATAAAGTAAATTTTTATGCAAAAATATATACTTATGAAAGTCGAATCTCTTCACCATCATATTCTGCTACTATATATACATGTTCTAAAACATGGAAACTTTGTAAAACAACATTGAAATATTCATTCACAATATTTACACTGTTTGTAGAAGTGAAAGACTGTGATTAATGTTATTATTGTCAATGGGCATTTGCGCCAAATTTTAATGAAGTAAGCCACAGTATTTGAAATATGAACCCAGATTATTCCTTAAGTGTAGGTAATGAAGCCACGTAAATGAGCACAATGCATAATTGTAAAACTGTATTTGTGGACGTTTTAACATGACTTATATAATGAATATATGTATCTACTTCCAACTCAGTTTGTATGCACAATTTTTCCAAATTTCCATATAAGGTAGCCATAAAGTTCAGACTATGCAAACACAGATCTTGTGGATCTTCTTTGTTAAAAAGTAATCTTGTAAGCAGATTGATGATTTTTGTGTTATTTGCAGTTAAGAGTTAAAACAAGAAAACAGCATTGTCACCATGCCAGAATATATATATATATTAAAAAAAAATTAATATAGTCTTATAGTCAGGAATTAAAAAAATATCATTACTGGGAAGGATGATAACAATTTATAAAAGAAGAACGGAAAACATTACTTTCCAACTGCATATAGAATGATCCTCAGCATACCACCTTTTATTTAAAATATTATTTGATCTGTAAGATGACGGTTCAGGAACAATCAATAGTGCAACAGAATTTAAGAAATACTTTTCAGGAAAAAAAATATTCCAGAAATTACTTACATTGCCCTTCTGTATCTTAAAACATGACAATGAATAATTACTTCATACCTAATTTAAGCTTCCTAGCCAAGGAATCAATCTGAATAGTTGGGTCAGATCCCATAGACAAGAAACAGATGAGAGGCGTTCGTGTGTCACTTTCCTCCCAAGTTTTTTCTAAATTCAGAATCACTGGTTCTGTATATTTCTCATCCAAGGAATTTGCAATGTATTTTCTGGCTTGGGAAAGCGTTCGGTCTGGACACCAAGACCTAGAAATAAAATATATACCAAGATACAAATTCAATGCCTCTTCCTGTTGCAAAGACCAGATTTAAATTAGAAATTCTATTTTTATCAAATGGAGATTTTTTCTTCATAATGTTCATATATATACACACACACGTATTCATATGTAAGTTTGTAGGCTTGTCTTTACAGATATAATAATAGTGCTAGTAGTCTTCCCTCTACTTATGACTGTCCAATACATTTCAGTTGCTTACAATTTTCTCATAAGCAGACTATTTGCACTGGAGTTTTCTGTTCTGGGTACCTTTATCAGGTTGGGACATTCTTTATTTCAAACAGACCTTTTGTATCTGAGGTCCCAAGTAGGGGAATGTAGGATTGTTTTTGCCCTTTAGTAAAATTCTGCAGATGTTTCATTGGGTGCGTTAGTCTTTTAATGTACAGACTCAACTCTTGCACTGGATTGCACTTGTGTCAGAGATGAGTCTTTATTTTTCCTGTGGGGAAAAAAAAACCCAAGCAACTACTTTTGGATAAAAGATATGACTTTGCAAAGCTTCAATTTGTAGGCTTATTACTTAAAGGCTTAGGGCTTAGATGCTCCCCCTGCCCCTTTGGGGTGTGTAGCATAGAACAGTATAGTGTGTCTTCCATCAGATTCTGGCCTTTTTTTACTGCACAGGTTGAATCCACTCCAAAGACAAATCATGGTCTAGTAATTAATGTTGTTGATTTTTTGTAGTGTCGCTGATTTATTTGTTGCAGCACTTGGAAAGTATACAATGAATGTAGGAAGATATGATCTCATGCTTAAGGCAGCTGAATGCTGCTTTGGGGAGCTCCATTCTATCCCAAGTCCTGCCTCAGAGATCTTAGCTGATGCAAATAAAATAATTTATAGCACACTTTTCACATGGGGCTTTTGAATACAAATATCTTTTTTTATATAATTACTTATTTAAAGCTATTTAAAATAGTTCATTTTAAAAGAAATGAAAAAAAATTTGAAAACTATCTGAATTATTCTTTTTCAGCGGCTTGTTGGAGAAGGCTGCAATGTGGTTTCCAGTTTCCATTTGTCATGACATAAAAGCAAAACTATAAAAAATATTGTCTGGAAATAACACTTTTAGACTCTTCAGAGGATAGCTCCGAAATGAGTAAATTAAATCATATTTCATGTGAGTGAAATAATATTTCATGTCACCCCAAAATTAATAAAAATTACACTGTTATGATAATAGCATACCGATAGACTAAGACACGTGACGCAACCATATATGCATTTACCAATTTTCTGAAGATGCTCACCTGATGAGTAAAAGCTTGCGAAAGGTATCAAGTGAATCATATCCATCAGGTATAATTTCTTCCTCAGGAGCATCCTTATCAAACCAACTTTTCCATCCCTTTTCATTACAGGCTATCTAAATTTATTACATTAACACACACATAAATAAGCTGTAGAAAAATCCCCTTTTCTATAAGAGTCTATAGCATTTAAGACATACACCATGTGAATTGCTATTAAGATATTACAAACAGAAATTTTAGTATTAAGATCCAAGCTCTTAAGCTAATCAGTTATGCATGGATTCCCCTCCCAAATACATGCAGCTACTTAAGAAAAATCAATAATTAGCAGAAGGATTCTATACTACAAGAGAAACATACTATGATTAACTTATTCCTTCTGATCACAAAGTAGTAAGAGGAACAGAGAAATCTGTTCCAGTACAGTCCAGCCAGCCAAAGAATCACAAATTAAAAACAACAGGTTCTAGTAAGCTTTTGACTTGAGAAAGAATATATCTGACCAGAGATATGATCATTATTTAGGCATGTCTTAGAACCTATGACCTAATAGGACAAGGGATACTGGCGTACGGAACGTAGTGAAAACTGCTATGCAGTTGAGTCTTTAATGCAGTGACCGAGAAAAGTCAGCTACTGCAATATTCTCAGATCACTGGAAAGAGAACAAGGAACACACCAATACCATCTGTTCTGAAATACAGTTCCAGATGCCTATTATAAACCAAGGAGATCTGTCCAGTTGACTGACTTGGTTTCAAAAAGAAGCAGTTTCAGAACAACCTACACAAAGAATGGACTAGGAGAGGAGTGAGAAACCAACACACAGGGACCTCTTCCAACCACATATTTCCTATAATGAAACTCGTTCAGAGAGATTCATAAACATCAAATGTGCCTTTCTCAACCATAATCCAAGTCTGAGGAAAAAAAATGACTTAATAAGCAAATAGCTCAGTTCTGCATTAACCGATCTCAACCTGAGCAAATGCTAGGAGAGTATTCAGAGGAGGTACCTTCTCAAAGCTAGGCCACAGCTAGAGATAGGTTACTGAGCTAAGGGACTTTAGTTGGGCTCAGTACAATCATTACGCTTTCATTACATATTTCTTTTTACCACCTTTCACTCAAACACAGCTGGAAGTAGTAAGAGTATGAAAATGAACAGGGTCATCTAAAGGTTTAAAGAGGAATATGTCTTTATTAAATTAAGTTAGGCATCTGGGACTGGAGGACTCAATTTTTAGAGAAGAAGCAAATTTGTAACTGACAAGAAAATAAAAAAATCATAGGCAACCTCTTGAGAACTGGGAATGACATTTTCAAGCTTTTTTTTTCTTTCAATCATTTTCTGTTTGTATCTAAATGAATAACGATACAGGTGTATTTAATACGATGAGACAAATAGAACAGCACATCTAATAAATAAGTAAAAGAGTATTAAAAAGATGTTATTTCCATCTTTGCATTTTCTATGGATATCCTAGTTGGCTCCCTCCCAGATTCCATCTCTATCTCTTACTAAAATCACCTAATTGGCACTTTTCAACTTGTAAATATATGACAATTTTAAGTTAGTGCTAAAAGATTAGTTAAAAAAGAAGCCTTTTGGGGTAATGTGGACACCTAAGTATTTTGGAGTCTAAAATTTTGTTTGCACCAATTCTAGAAGAGTCCAATAACAGAACCATTACAATCTACAAATTAAAAGGAAAATACATGCTTCTTCACCCCATGGCTAAATTTAAATAATGTTAGCAAGTGTGCAGTGGCATGCATTTCTGATTCTGGTGCCCTAACAACCCAGAGTGAAGGCCTAAGCAGAATTCCTCCAACCTTTTCCTAACTCAATATCCTGTTTTCATATCTCCAGAAACCAAACTCTGGAGTAAATGGGCTGGTATGTATCCAGATTTTGCCTTGATACAGAGTTGGGAAACAGTCAGGACTACAGCCAGCTACAACATTTATATAAAATCTCTGCTACCCTTCAGGGCACTAAATGCTGTCAGAAAATGGATTTGGCTGACCAATGCTCTAACAGCAAGAACTTAGTGTCCTGGCTATCAGCCCGATCAACAAGGAGTGCTTAGGAGGTACAGAAAGAGAAAAACTTCGGGAGTGTCGTAACTGCACTAAAAAGGACAAATTTACCAAAGTAAAGAAAATAACTGATGAGCACGTCACAAGCTTATGTGCATATAAGTTCACATATGTCTTAATGAAACAAATAGTATTTTTACAGCTAGCTCATCATATCTGAATAACATGTTAACCTTAGAATGGAAATTAGTATTTAAAACCAAGCAGCAAACAACTTACTTGTAAAAGTCTATCAGACTCAAGATATAAAACATTGTGACTTAAAACCTGACACTCACAGATTAACTTTCTGAGCCTTTTTGATGCCTCTACTTTTTTATCCTTTCTCCTTATTTCTGTCCCTCTTTCACTGGCTTCCTTTTTTACTAGTTCTTTGTTCCTGTTCTCTTTCTACCTCAATGACTATAATCAAAAATACAATAAAGCAGATAAAAAAAATGTAGAGCCAATAAATATACCCTCATTCATGCTCCCCAACTGTTAATTTCTATGCCTTTACTCTCTGTTCTCTCTGGCCTTGTTGTTAACTACATCTCTTGTGCATTCTAAATGGGACCACAATTATGATTGGTAAACCGGTTATTAACATAAAAAAGATAATTTGTAGATATCACCTGATCCAAAATTTCTGCAAACTGTGGGATTTTGCTCAATTCTACTAGGTTTAACCACATCATGTCAAGAATCCAGCGGAAAGGTTTGGGTGGGCAAGCCTGTAGATCCAATGCTGCACCTCCTGTAGATAGAAGCATTCTGATGAAATACACATGATTTTCCAAGGTTCAAGACACATTTGACATTTCTTTTTAAATTATGTTTTCTGGCCCATGTAATTTTCACTGGAGTACTAATTGCACTCTTGTGTACTTAGCATTTTTTTCATAGACCATGGGATAATTTAATCTGAAAGGGACCTCAGGATTCATTTGAACACTGTAAAATTCAAACAGGTTTTATATGGGCCTCCACATAAGCAATCCTGACCGCATTTCATCAGAGGCACAAATTCACAGAGGAGGCAGACACGGCCAACCAGGATACAGAAACATATTCTCTAAAAGTCAGTGTTAGCTCGTTGGCTAAAGTCAGAGAAAGCTCAAGCTGAAACTGATAAAAGACTGTAGCACCTCCTGGACTTTATGTGAAATTGTTCTGGCAGCTTAGAAGATAGCTTTATTCAGCTCCATCAAAGCAGAGAAGCAGAGGAGCAGGAAGTCACCTCATTTATAAAAATAAGGATACAAATATAATACAAAAATATGCAATTATTAAACAAATTGATGGGGAGAAGCAGAACTACCATCTTGATCTCAGGATAGAACATAGCCTGGGTAAATGGCAGAGATAGAACTGTAATGGGGAACTGCATTTAAATTCACTGGACCACAGTGGGGATAAGGACAGAGGCAGCTCTCACAGAACTGCATGGTTAAAAATATGCAGCCAAAAAAAAAATATCATACTTTGAAATGGTATCAAAGTTTAAAAATTGAAATTAGCTCTACATATAACACAATTTTTTAAACTTACCTCTAATGAGTGCATGAAACTCTCTGTTTTTCACGTGTCCTCTCTCAAGATCAATTTTTAATGTCAGGAGGAGGGTAAAGAGGAATTTGTGGGTTTCATACAAGCCTCTAACAGAATATGAGTAAGTTTCAAAGGTAAGATACTCAATAATATTTGAGATTCTTTTCTGAGGTAAGGGAGATTTCTTAGATCTGAATTATGAAACAAAGCACAAAGAAAGCATGTTAATAACAGCAAATACATTGGAAAGACAAACATCCGAAGAGTAGAAAAATCTGTATCTCCCTACTTGGCCATGGATTGATCAAATAACTTCAAGAACTGAGCCAGTGAAGTCTGATACATATTATTGACCATGCTCATTTCTGTAATAAGAAAATAAAGAATGCTTCCACGTGTAGCAGCAGGTCGATATTCCTCCTGAGCAGTGTTAATCTTCACTTCAGTTTCCGCTGCCACGGACAACTTTTCAGCTACTTCAGCAGCTGTTTGCTTAGTTGTTTGCAGAACACCAATCAAGGATTCATCATCTACTAGTGAACCTAAGAAGCCAAATAATGGATGTTTAGGACATCTTTATAACATTTTTTTCACTTCATATATGTAAAAATTGAAAGGTCAGATTACAGGAATTATTTATAACAAATGGAAATGATTTACTGAATTGCTGAAAGTTTTTATAATGGAGACCAAACAGGATATGTAACACTAAAAATTATTTTTATATTCAACATGCTAAACAAATGCATTCAACCTATGTCAATATGAATGTATCTACACTAATGGCTTTGCAGTATGTACTAGAGAAGTCACCTTTCTTACGCACATAACATACATATTTATACACATTACTTCAACTATTTTAAAGTCTGTTGATTGGTACACTCAAAGTCAAAAAGACTTGGGGTCCTAAAGGCAATGGTCACACAACAGTACTCCTGCATCTCAAGTACTTACTGATCAATTTGCTGGAAGTTACCACCTTCTTTTTCCACCAAAGAGACAATAATTGATCATGTGCAGTCTCCTAATATACTGCAAAAGACTTTCAACACCATTTAAGCTAGCCCATTTTACTTTGCATTTTCAATGGGTTAAGGATTTGCCCATGATCAGATACCTTATCTCATGTGAGGGGCAGAACACTCTCAAGAAATTGATTTGTTTCACAAAACTTTTTTAGGTGTTAAAAATACTTAGTGTCTTAGGGTTGTATATAGTGTCATGCTATAGTACCAAATCCCTCAGACACTGATAAATCACTGCAATTCAGATTTCTACCATTGGATGACCTCTTTTTGTATCTCGGATGGATAAATCAATTTCTGTATGGAAATATTCTATTGTGAATCAGCTTAATCTGCCTAATCTGCTTAATTCTGATTCTTTTATACTCTGATACAGAACCTCTAGTTGCACTTAGTTTGTACAGAAGGTTGTCTTCCAGTTCTTTCATCTTCCTCTTATTAAAAGTTACATCTTCCATGAGTTTAATTCGTTCTGCCTCTAGTTCCTATTATTAAAAAAGAAGAAAACAGCATGACACTTTATGGACTGTACCTATGAGTCATACTTAAAATTCAGTTGCTGATTTTTCAAGTTCATGAAACATGCATTTAACTTTTTCAGGTATGTAAAATGTGTTTCTATAACAACCTTTTTTATAAGCGGTGTTTATTCAGTATCTTATCAATGAAGTATCTTATCAATACCAAATGCTTGTGCTTAATTTTTTGTGTCATACTGACAGCCATACATAGAATATCCTCTAAGTGTACTTTTGTTATTTGGAAATTTCTATACTGAATCTGAAAAAAAAATTAGAAAATGGCTGCTATCTTTTTTCCATTTGAGCATTTCTTCATGATAGAATCATAGAATCATCTAGGTTGGAAAAGACCTTTAAGATCATCAAGTCCAACCATTAACCTAGCACTGCCAAGTCCACCAATAAACCACATCCCTAAGAATCACATTTACATATCTCTTAAATACCTCCAGGGTTAGTGACTCAACCACTTCCCTGGGCAGCCTGTTCCAATGCTTGACAACCCTTTCAGCAAAGAAATTTTTCCTAATATCCAATCTAAACCTCTCCTGGCACAACTTGAGGCCATTTCCTTTTGTACTTGGAACAGGAGATTGACACCCGCCTTGCTACAACCTCCTTTCAGGTAGCTGTAGAGAGGTGATAAGGTCTCCCCTCAGCCTCCTTTTCCAGGCTAAACAACCCCAGCTCCCTCAGCCGCTCCTCATACAACCTGTGCTCTAGACCCTTCACCAGCTTTGTTACCGTTCCTTGGACACAGTCCAGCACCCCAATGTCCCTCCTGTAGTGAGGGGCCCAGAACTGAACACAGTATTCAAGGTGCAGCCTCCCCAGTACAGCAGGAGGATCACTTCCCTGGCCATGCTGGCCACACTATTCCTGATAAAAGCCAGGAGGCTGTTGGCACCAGGATGCTCTTTCACCTGGGCACACTGCTGGCTCATATTCAGCCGTCTGTCAACCAACACCTCCACATCCTTTTCTGCCTGGCAGCTTTCCAGCCACTCTTCCCCAAGTCTGTAGTGTTGCATGGAGTTGTTGTGACCCAAGTGCAGGACCCGGCATTTGGCCTTGTTGAACCTCATACCATTGGACTCGGCCCATTGATCCTGCCTGTCCACATCCTTTTTGTAGAGCATTTCTACCCTCAAGCAGATCAACAATCCCGTCCCACTTGGTGTCGTCTGCAAACTTACTGAGGATGCACTCCATCCCCTTGTCCAGATCACTGATAAAGACATTAAACTGAACTGGCTCCAATACTGAGTCCTTGTGAATACCACTTGTGATCAGCCGCCAACTGTATTTAACTCCATTCACCACCACTCTCTGGACCCGGCCATCCAGCCAGTTTTTCACCTAGTGATGAGTATACCCATCCAATGAGCAGATAGTTTCTCCAGGAGAATGCTTTTTCTACATGCTAAAACCAGGTAAATTAAAAAAAAAAAATAAAAAATTAAGTACCCTATGGTTTGTGTGTACTGTTGGTTTACCTGTTTTTCAGTAAGAATTACTCTTCTCAGTAACTGATTCTCGAGTCCTTTCATTGTAACAGTAAAATCAATAATTGATGTTTTTGCATTGATTTCAGGAGTGAAAGCAGGATTAGGTAGCTTTGTAGTGATGTACAGTCTAAATGAACTCATAACATCTACTTCCTTATCACCAACTTTCACCTGTGGAGTAAGTTAGAATAGTATTAAGCAGAGCAAAAGGAGCTTTATTTGATTCAATAATATTGACCAGAAAAAAAATTTACATTATTTGAAATGTCAAAGAAAGGAAGTTTATTTCACAATTCAAATTTGTCATGAAAATAACAATCAAGGACCAAAAGTAGCATTCCCCTCCAGGTAAATATAGGGATTATTTCTGCTGTGGATTCTAATTAATGGCTCCAGAACCATTTGATTTAGGTTTTTTGCTTCTAATCACACCTCACATGAAGACAGTAGAAACAACTGACCTTTGGAGAAATCATTGTTCTCTTGTGTTCAGGTAAAAAAAAGAAATTATTTCATCCAACAATGGAACATAAATTATTGGAAATTAATTCTACATATACTAAGACTAAGTGGATCTTAAATTTTTTTTTTTTTCTAAAGGAACCACAAATTAATTCAGATTTTTCCACAGAATTTTTTACTAAGTTAAGATATTCCAGATCAGCAGTCTAACTTGAAAGCTGCGTGTGCACAAGGAAATCTGATTACTGTCTATGACCCTCCAAGGACACTTCAAATACCTGGCTTAAGAAGGAGTAGGACCAAACCACTCCCTTAAGCATATTGTTTGGTCTGACGTTCAAATTAAACTACTCCACAAAAATAGCAATCATTTTATTTTCATTATCATCAACAATCTGGTCTACCATCTCTCTCATATCCCAGGCAGTTAATTAAGATTATTTGAGAAAAATACATATGGAAATATACAGCATGTGCAGGCATTTTATTTCAGGATGTTTGAAGGGAGGTTGTTTTTAAAATTTGGGAGTGATTTCTTTATCTATTGAAGGTCAGAAAGACTCATGATTTTTCAAGGTTGGTAATATACTTAATATTATTAATAAAACTTCATGCTTTCTGGCTTGTTCCATCAGAAAACAGTTCTATTCCAGATTAAAGATTCTGTAGTTGCTACAACCGGCGCTCCACACTAGGAAGAGTGAGATCTTATCTAGTCTATTCTATTCTTATTCTATTAATTCTTATAATAGTAATAATATAATTCTTATAATAATTCTTATTCTATTAATTCTGTTAAAGGATATAAAATTAAAGTGCTTGGAAATCAATAAAAAGTATTGTAAACATTCAATAGGATAAAGATAACTGGTTCCAGTTTGGAATCTTTAGTAGTAAGTTCAGTAGTTGAACTCAAATTTTAGACTCATGAACTTAATAGTCAGCAGAGGCTCTGTCTACTATATTTTATTAGTTCAGTTTGATTATTCACAGTACCCTGCTGAATACAGTGTTTACCTGATTCAGCAGAGGTTTGGAATAAAAGGGTAAAATATAATTCAGCACAAAGCTAACTACTTATTCAAGGTCATTTGTTTGATTACTAACCTTAAAAGAAGTTCCAGACTTCATGAAATTCTTTTCTAATATATTATCAAGGACTGGATCCAACTCTTCACCTATGTCTTCAATCACAAGTGATCGTCCCAGTGAAAGACTATCTTCTAGGTGTGTACGGAAATACTTGTCATTCAAAGTTGTTACCTCAAAAAGTAAATTATAAATTGATATAAGAACAAAAACATTTCTTCAAAGTCTTACATAAAAACCACAGATGTAACTATGAAAATTTTTCATTGATTTTGTTAGTTGCATTTTAAAGAACTAATGAATGTTGCCCGTGCAGCTATTTATGCAAAAACCTCGTGTATACAATGAAAAATACCATAAAAAGGTGATTTAAAAGATTGGCTGTAATGGAATCCACAAAACTTCATTATGAATTTAATAATGTACTAAATAAAACTGGTACAGTTTATTGGGAGCTGAAGATGTCAGATATATTTTTGAAGTCAGAGATACCTAACTTTTAATTTTCTATTCTGTGTCCAAGGACTAGATTTTCTAATTTTAGCTTTGAAGTATTAAGAAATTCTTTCTGGAAACCTGAATTCAGTCTAACAGATGAACTGCATTTAGAGTATTATGAACTCCGATGTTTGAAATATCATGAAATGGTATTCATAATATCTGAAATCATTAACAGATGTGAATAAATAAATAAAACACTAATTTTGTATTGCTTCCTAGATTCTGACTTTCAGAAAGTTCTCATATTATTTTCAAGATCTTCTCCACAGGTATCAAATAGGGACATTCTCCCGGAAAACAGCTTTGCAGAAAAGGACCTTGGGGTTCTGGTGGACAAGTTGAGCACGAGCCAGCGATCTGCCTTTGCAGCAAAGGCCAACAGTGTTCTGGCTACATTAGGAGAAAACATTACCAGCAGGCTGAAGAATGTGATACTTCCCCTCTGCTCAGTACTGGAGACACATATCTGTAGCCCTCTGTCTAGTTTTGGGTTCCCTAGTATAAGAGAGACACTGAAGTGAATCCAGCAAAGGATCATTAAGATTGTTAGGGGATTGGAGGACTTGACATATGAAGAAAGCAAAGAGAGCTGGGATTATTTAGCCTCAAGAAGGCTCAAAAGGATATTTACCTATGTATATAACCACCTGGTAAGTGAGAATGAAGAACAGGGAGTCCAACTCCTCTTAGTGTCAACACAGTAACAGGACAAGGTGTAATGGGCACAAATTGAAATATAGGTAATTCCATTTAAACTGAGAAAAAAACTGAACATTTTATTGTTAGGGTGGTTGAACACTAAAACAGGTTGCCCAAAGACGTGGTGAGGTATTCAAAACCTGACTGGACACGTCCTGGGCAACCTGCTTCAGTAGATCCTGCTCTGAGCAAGGAGGCTGGACTAGATCTTCAGAGATCCCCTCCAACCTCAGCTTTTCTGTGATTCTGACAGTTTGCTTTATTAATGATAAAATGATAAGCAAGAACTTCACATTCACTTTACTCCAAGACTTAAAATCTTCAAAATCTAGAGATCCTGAAACCCCCCAGATTTATTGAGATTCAGGAGGACATGTGAGATTTTGCAACATTCAGGTTAAGGGTTTTAAAATACACGTTCCTTTTCCATTCACAAATGTGAAAAATCCATTTGTGATGCAAACTACAGGTGACATGTCTTTATGTTATATTTCATGAGCAGACATTTAACCCTATTGGCTTAGGCTACAAAAGAGCTATTAAAATAGCAGTAACGTTAGGATAGACTGACTTGTCTTGGGTTTGGTTTCAACTTGTTGTCCTCAATTTACCTCTGTAGCAGTAACTTCATGTATGAATTCCATCTCAGGTTCTAAATTCTGGACTGCATCAGTTTTGTCTACATTTTCAAAGCTGTAAGTTATCCTGCCTTTGTCTGTAATCTTATAAATAGTCGCCCACTTTAGTCTCATTAAATAATTTCATATTACACTCTTTTGCTATACTTTTTACCACTTTGTCCTCTGTATAGGGAATGTACTCACCAATTTTGAACACAAGGTTACCTCCTTCTCTTTCATACTTCTTGCTAGATTTCATAACAATATTTACTTACTATATAATCTTTTGTAAATCCTTGAATGGGATTTACAGCTCTTGTCAAGTATCCTGCTGATGCACCTACATCATTGTCAGTCTCCGCACAAGTTAAAGTTATCCCAGATATGTCTGTATGAGTTACAGCGACTCAAATGCAGACACACCCTAAAGCAATATTTGAAGAATGTAATAGAGCACATTATTCCGTTAAAACACTGCTCACCTGTAATTCATTTTCCTCTTCTTTCTTTTTAATCCATGATTTTCCCTGAGTTTGTGGGTCTACCAAAAGGGGGTATCTAGTTGCCTTAGTTACAATGATACCATTCTGAATTGAGAGATCATCTCCAGGCAGTCCTTGAAGATTCCACTCACTAATCTGAATAATAAGAAAGTAGTTCGGAATAAAATCTCACTGGAATTACCCTTCAGCTGTGTTTGTTTGACGAAATAATGGGGACATCAAGCCAAAGGGGATGCATATCTGAACCTGCTGAAAAGTTATTAATGCAGATGGAAAAATATTTCCAGGATTTTATCTTTATGGATGTTTCTTACTACATAGAATGATAAAAAATATATTTTAAAAGTGTAAGAAAGTCAAAAGGAAGCTTGATAGACAAATTAAACATTGGGATCAATTAAGAGAAAACCATGCTAAGAGAGCTTTTGGGGCTTAATATTTACTGAAGAAACTTGGAAGATTCTGGCATTGTGCTCTGTTTGGTTTCTCATACATTCACATTGAATGAAAAGACTTTATGCATTCTTTTTTAAATGTTATCTTTGATATAAAATTTATTTTTGAAACCAGGCTCAGATAATATTGGCAGAACCAAAAGCTAACAACCAAACCCACTGTTTTAGTAGATATGTGATCTATAGCTGTGGTGATGGGTTCTCAAATAAGACACTTGGAAGTGCACTGCCTTACTGTCAATTGTCTAATACTTCATTTGTTTACAAAATATAATTTGTTTATCTATCTAAACATTGCTTAGTACTCAGACGTTTAGTGGAAATTGCCAAGAACGTCTGGAAACCCCAGAACTACACTGCACAGCAATATTCGGGATTATAGTTCTGTTCTAACCAAGCATAATGCTGGCTAACAGTCACAAAGTATGTTCATTAAAATAAAAATGAAACGCACTAAGCACCAAGAACTTACTGTTGGCTGATCTACCAACATAGAAATCAGGTTCAAGTTTTCAGAAAAAGGGATTTTATGGGCTCTCATCTCTGCTTCCCATAAATCTTTAAGCAAAATATTCCTGAAGTTTTGATTAAAAGGTCCACAGTATGAAAGAAAACCTGTGCAGAGCAGTACATCTCCCACAAGTCTAGAAAAGGAACACAATCACAATTAAAAGGTGATGTACAATTTCAATTTCTATTGATTTAGACAACCAACTTTTGAAACATAAGATCATCTGTTCTGAGGACAATTTAAGGAGAGAACTGTTGCTCTTTCAGAACAACAGTTTCCTTGTGTTTCCAAAATATTTTTGTTGCAAAACTTAAGAGTAGTATGGTATGAAAACATTATCTTCAGCCCTACAAAGTAATAAAACCCTGATGACCATTATTCCATTTTTCATAACTGAAGCAAGGAATTAGTTTATTTCTTAAAAATATGCCTGCAATACAATATTTATCAAAAGATACAAAATTAATTCTCTTGGAATGAGCTAACCTCACCAGAAATGCACAATTTCTCCATAGGAAATCTATGGAAACAGAAGCATTCCACAGAAGCTGAGCCTAAACTTTCAGGCTCTTTACCTTTATCAACCATTTTGACAGGTTTCATGTTTTCTAGACAGCTAGGACCTCTGGCTCCTGAGCTGCTCAACATTTTGTCACTTGGAGAGCGGCACAATGGGGACTCCCAAGTTTCCAAGTTTCTCAGAATAAGACCTACTGTCCCACATGCGTTTCGACACACAGAACACAGACTATAGGACAAAGGTTACTGTCTGGTCTCTAGGCCTCCTTCTTTTGTTCAAATATGACATATCAAAAGGAATGCTTCTTTTCATATCCAGTATTAGGGCAGGAATCCTTCCATTTTCCTTCTCAGTGTCAGCCTTAGATCATCCCTAGGTGCAGTGTTAGGGGAGCAGGAGAGGCAGCTGTAATACAGGCACATAGCTGTGCCTGAAATAATCCCTTTTGAAATAAATTCCAAAATCGGAGGTATTCTGAACTCAAATACAAGCACTCAGCACTCAGGTATTCACTTATAGGAGAAAAAGTCAAATTTCAGGATACTTCACTTACTTGTGTAACTATATTAAGATTTCCAGGAGGAAAACGAAATACAACTGTTGAAACTACTAAAATGTTTACTAATTCTTCAGGTTTTACACACTTTTATTTCGCTGATAAATTTGATACCTGTTAATCCGAGATTTAAATTCTTTACTTTGCTGAGTCCACCTAACTTTCTCTCCACTCAGTCCATCTATAAGCGCAGAGGCTGCTTGCATCTTTCTTCTGCATGTTTCTGCATCATTCAGTAAGTCCTAAAATTGAAAAAATGTGGTACTTAATTTAATAACAGAATGAAAAACTCTAAAGAGTTATTTTATATATTTTTGCATCCTCTTACATTTATTATGACCATTTTATTTATTTAAAACTCATTTTTGAGAACTCTAAGCGCTTCTATTGTCTAATATGTTCCTATTCACAGAAAGAAGGAAATATGAGAGAACATAGATTGAAATCTCTTCTTTTTATACCTGAACCTCATCCATGTCATTCAAGGTAGCAGGCCCTAAATGCGTGTATCAGTTCCTGATTACATAACAGTATTGCATCCAAGCAGTTTTCATAATACTAAAATACTCTTACCATTTTCTCCTTCATTGCTGCATCAAACTTTGCCTGCACTTTATCCAGTTCAGCTTGCTTTTCATCTAATGCCTCCTGAGCCTTTGCTAATTCTGCATTCGCTATTTTCAGGTAGCCTTCCTGTTTTGCCAAGTTAGCCTGCAAAGAGAAGAAATATCAAATCATACAAGATTTGAATATATCTTGATGAATTATTTTAAGTCTGATTAGTTTTTATTCCTGAGACAATAATACATCAAAATTATTTATATAAATATTAAAATATTTAATTGGAAAACTATGTCACATGTATATTGCAGATATGATTTAGTTAAATATGACAATATTATGACAATATGACAATATATGACAATATAACAGATATGTTAGTTAAATAACAATGTAGTACTACTTAAGGTTCCTACTATATATTGTCAACATTTTGTCTTTTAATAAAATTTACATTTAAAGAAACTGGTTAAGGAAATAAGGTTTATGATCTGTACATATTCATTAGCTTAGAAGAACAATCACTCAATTGTCTTGCTTGATTATATGCTTTATTATTTCTTTTTTATTTGTACATTCTGCAGCGATCAGTGATCACAACAACAGGAAATTGGTCCTTTATCGGCTAACAGTATAGCTTTTACCCACCAGAAAAAACATGGCCCTAAAACAGTGAGTCTTCCCATTCCTCCTAAACTGATATTTATGCTGAACACAGGAAATCCATTATAATTTTTATGAATCATCCACTTGCAGTTGCTTTTCTAAATAACACTTCTATCAGTGACAAAAAATGTGGAAAAGATTTGGAATCACCATTCACATGTTTTTTCCTTTTACTTTTTTCTTTGCTTTTTATTTTTTTTTTGTAAACTGTGCTACATGTAGGGATTAAATACTTGTTTTAGAATCCAAAACGCACAATCACTGCATTTGAGTTTCTATATGGTCTTTACCTCTGATAAAAACTTTCATTCAAATGTTCACAAACATCAAAAAGAACACCCCCACTAAAGTAAAAATTACTCTTACAAATGCTTTACTCAGTTTGGTTCCCGCTACTGCAACATATCTCCTTTATTGATGTGAGCTTTGAATCTCTTCAGAATGGGCAAGGTATCAGTCTTCCACTCCAAGTTATCGTGTGAAAGCAAAAAAGGTAAAATAGCTGCAAACCAATGTTTGCAGGACTCTTTATAAAAAGAGAAGGAATGAAGATTCTCTCCCAGTACAAATTTTTGAAACAATTATAAAGTAATTCTAACATAATAAAAACAAAGACTGAAAAAAACTTTCACTGTACACAGTAAACCAGAGCACATAAATTTAATGTAGGCTAATTTTTTGCTCTGTGTTCTGTCTAGAATCAAGAAGAGGATATGAGGTTTTTTCTGCTCTTATCGTCCTTAGCCAATAAAGTCTACAGACAATTATGTCTGAATAGATTTATCTAAATATATTTTTTAAATCCTACTGCTATTAAAGTAAACGAACTTAAATTACATGGAAATCAAACACAAAGCAAGAGATGATGTATTACCTTAAGAGGTAAGACTTCTCTGTTAATACCATAGAATATTGCCATGGCTTGCGTCCAAGAGAGGAGTCCTGCCACATTACCACACACCTTTTTACCATGCTCCAGTGTGTAGTCTTCCATGCTAAAGTAAGGCTGGAGTAGTTCTACTGTCTCTTCATTTATTGTATCCTTAGGAAACTGCTGTAGACTCTGCAAGAATGGGCCACTCATAAGCTGCAAAAAACAACACAGGATATTTATAAGCTATTTACACACTTAACATTCAAAAGCTTGTTCATAGGAGAGTATGTTAAAAAAGTGTTCCTAAATTTTTTTTGTAAAAAGAGGTAGTTGATACAGTTAATATTATAAGTGG
Organism: Larus michahellis; assembly: GCF_964199755.1. NCBI lineage: Eukaryota > Metazoa > Chordata > Aves > Charadriiformes > Laridae > Larus > Larus michahellis. The sequence continues at coordinate 38,299,080 of NC_133898.1, forward strand.
GCTATTCAATTGTAACTTGTCCCACATGCCTTTAATTATTTTATAGTTTCAACCAGTTACACTCCAGTAACTAGGCTTGCAAGTTTTTGATGTACTTTCCATCTTCTGTATTCCTGTATTGCCATTTAAGAAGCGGCATTTCATAAAATAAAAAAAAGAAAAAAAAAAGAAAAAAAAGAACCAAGATAAAGCCTCACAGATGTATTTGTAACTTATCTAAAGAATGACAAAAAAGCCTGCTTATGGGCTTATGCATTTGTGAAATGTGATCTAAATTCTGCTGGGAAAGAAAAAAAATCACTTTTTTCTAACAACCGTTTAACATGTTAAAGGCAACTCATGGCATAACTGCTTATCCCATTTCACTATGTTGGCAGAAAATAAAAGGTTTTGATGATTACTTAATTTCTGGAAAAGCTTAAATAAAAAGAAAGAGCTCTATTCATATGCAAAATATGTACTTTCTCTTCATTTGGATAACAAAAAAAAGTTGAGGCAATCATATTGGCAAATTAATACACTAATAGTGGTATAATAGAATTTAAAGAATGGCAGGAGAAGGCACGGAAATAAAAGAAGATCAAAGTCCAGTAAGGAAAAGATGGCTGGCTAATCAAGGAATTTGGGCCAGGAATACTGAAATGCAGAATGCGAAAACCTATCTCTTAGTCAGTCAAATAATCTTTCAAACAACCAAGGAGCCTGGAACGATCCGAAAAGACAGTTTAAATGTGAACATGGAAGTTCCCAAGGAGAAAGGGATTTTCCAGAATGCCTTTATCTGATATATGGTTAAACATGATTGGTATCATTTATTTATTTGCTACCAGGTCATATGCCAGAAACAGGACAAGGAAAACTAAAGCTCCTGCTGCAAAAGTTTCTGAGCAATTAACCTACTACTTACTACCAAATAAACCCTATTTATATACTATGCCTATCTTAAAACCGTATGTTTGCTTTTTTACAAAATTCTGTCCTGTTTTGAGTAAACAGCATCATAAAATCTCTGATATTCAAACTGCTATTTCTGATATTTAAGAAACACTGTTTGAAAACTACTTACTTTTAATGATTCTCCCCATGATGGCTTGCAGCAAGGCTTTTCTGGATCCATAGTAACTGGATCTACTGGCTTTTGGAATAGTAGCAAACAACAGTCCATGATCCTCATAATTAGGTGAGGAGGTTTTGCAAGTTTTCTAACAGTAGCGACATCCACTGGTTTGATGGTCTATTTGAAGAAAAAAGTAACAATGCTGCATCAATACCATTATTCTATTTTCCCATTCAATATCTTGATTTTAATGTTTGTTTGTCGTACTTCTCTCTGAGGCAAGTTTGTACTAAGTACATAAAAAGAAAAAAAAGAGTAACTGGGCTTACTTTAATAAATTTCATAGTTTCATGAAACTTAATAATTTTCCTGGTGCTAAAGACATCACTCAAAATTTAAATACCTGGAACAGCAGTATTTTTTTAACTTGTCAGTCTAAGTGACTGAAGAAAAAGCATATTGTAAAATTGTATAGGACTTAATTAAAAGCAGTTTCCTTGGTAAAATAGTGTTTTGGGTTTTTAAGGATTAAGTATCATCATTTATTCCGAAATGGATTTGGTTATTTTTGTTGGGTGTTATTATAGGTATGAGATACCTCTTTTCTACTTCATTTTCTCATAGCATCATTGACGCTTTGCTTAGTTCAATAACTAATACGATAATAATACGTGATTGTGAACTTCAAAACTAACACATTAATTTGTGTCTACAAAATACACGCATGTCACTACCTGTCTAGAAGGAGTAGTTCCAGACACGTTATAGAAATGACAGGATAATGTATGAGTCCGCACATTTTATAAGTGAATTTTGTCACCATTTTTGGAAGTTTCATCTATCTCATTATCTAAATGTCAGTGTAAGAGCAAACAATGCTCCTTTTCTGACTTTTTCCACTCAATATTTTTTGTCACACGAATTCTGGTAACTGGAACAGAAGGCCTTAAAAATATAATACATCATTGATTTCTGATTCCAGAGTTCTTTACTTTTTAATTGTTCAGAGCAGAATAATGACATTATTTAGTGCAGCAATGCCTTCAAATTTCTTAATCCTGATTCTGATCGCCCTGAATACCCTTTGTTTCTTCTTTCTCCTCCAATGAAATGGGGTTTTTTTTGGTGAAGGAAGAGATAACTTTTTATTCCTCTTAAAAGAAAGATACAACTAGTTGAGTATGATGAAAAAACATCCTTCGAGCATAAGAAGTATTTTCTTGAATTCAGAATAACAGATATTCTAAAGGCGTGCATGACTTTTTGAAAGATTTACACCTTCATAATAATCAAGTATTAGGCTGGAAGCAGAACAAATACTATAAAACAATCTCTAAAGCAAAATGTGGGCTTTTTTTCGTCAGACACATGACCACCAACTGTGAAGAGCTGGCAACAGCAGTCAAAACCAAGTGACAACTGCATGTTGGTGGCTCTAGCCTTTCTTCCACAGGTGACTCAAATAGTACTAAACTAATCAAAATATAAGAATTTTACTTACATTCAATGCAGCTTCTGCTTCTTCTAAGGCTGGTTTAGCTGCCTCCAGTTTAGTTTCTGCTTTTACTTTTTCTAAATCAATTTCATCTACGATTTTTTGTGCTTTATCTTTCACACCTTGGACTTCATTTTTTACTTTAGCCGCAGCTTCAGCACTTGCTGTGACTTCTGCTAGTACCTGGAATTGATAATAAACACATGAAATGTACAGATCTAAATGGTGGAATAAGTGATTAAGTTATCAGACACAAGAGAAAACAGCTATGTAAAGGCTATTATATAGAAAAATACAAACTCTAACTATATATGGCATTATATAATTATGGAATAAAAATGAATACAATTTACAGAATCCCCACAAAGAAATATCATATGAGTCTTTCATCAGGAGTTGGTTAGTAAAAAATGAATTATTTTTTATAATGGATAGAAGACCTTTCAGTGGCTTTTAAAGCCCGTTTTTTATCCTATGATGGATTTTTATCCTATTTGAACCTATACTTTTTCAATACAATAAGTGTTTGCTTTTTTCATTACAATTCTGCAGAGAAAAATAAAAATAGTATAGCTAATAAAACGAATGGAAGATGGCAAATGATCTGCACCAATGGTCAGCCTTCCTTTTACTCCTTTAGTGTAGAAGACTAACTTTAATTAGTCTACTCAAAGAACAGTCTCATGTGAATTCACAGACTGAAGTTATCCATTTCTGTCTGGTTCTTCAGCAAATGTATTTTTAATTCTCTTGTGCATGTGTGACATACAGTTCAGAATGTTTTTTGACCAGTATCAGCTATAGGGTCAAGGCTAGCACTCTACGGATTTACAAGAATATAAACAATGCTCTCAAACACCTGTGAGAAAAAAGAATTTACAGATAAAATCCCCAAATCCCTCAATTTTTTTTTTTTGTGTGTGAAATCTAATTCTGGTTTCTATAGGGCTCAGTACTAAGGGAAAGAAAGAAATATGTAAAATCTGAACAATATTACATGTAGTTTAAATAAAAGTCTGTTCTTTTATTATTTTTCCATACCTCTTCTATTTCTGATGACCCAGAAGTAGTGCCCAACTGAAAAAGTTGACAACTAAGAGGCTATGTGAATGATTGCCAGAGAGCTATTTCAAAACGTATATCAAATCTAAATATTAAACAATATGAACTCTACCAACATATCTGTCATACTCCTGAAACGTGAGAAGTATCATTTCATCCCTTTCTGTAATGATTTTCTCTCTTACAAGATAAAAGGCCTTGAAGAATGCAGGCAGTCCCTTAGTCATCACTGGCCAAAAGTTTCCTCTCCAGTGCATATTAAATATGCACCACCATAGCATTATGGCATCTTTCTGAAAACAGAATGCCTACATTAATCTATTCCCTAACATACATTTCCAGAGAGTAATTTTGGAAACTAGATTTCTACCAGACCACCAATCTCATGAACACATGGACATCTTGTTAATGTAAAAGACAAAATATGAAACTGCACTGTGATGAACTTTTTTCTAAGGAATTTTAAAATACTGAAGTCCTGTTTTTGTCTGTTAACTTCTTACCTCCAAATAAGTGCACGTATACCCCCAAATTTAATAAATGTCAATCAAGCACATGAAAAAACATGAAACAAAAAAATGAAACCTGATGCTTATAGGAGTGGATAAGAAATAGGAGGAGAACAAGGCAGGCACTCAACTTCTGTTGCAGTCTTAAAGTACACTCAGAAGCACTTTCAGAAGCAAATGCTGAACCAACATGCTACAGAGAGAGGACTGAAACCTCATTTTAGACCATGATGCACATTTTTTGGCTTGTACAAATTACAAGAAAATTCTCCAATAGCACTTTATGCCCCTATATATCCCAATGCTTTCCCCTGCCTTTTGCTATTTAACACTCAAGTACTTACTTTATCTGCCTTAACAGATGCCACAGCCAGTTCCTTCTCCTTTACAGCCAACTCCTGAGAGAGTTTAGCAACAGATTCACTGGCCTCCATCAGCTTAGACAGACCTATTAAGTAAAAGATAAAACTCAGAAAAATGAAAACTGTTCTTTTCCTGGTTAGATAATACAATCTAGCTCTAGGATCCCAAATGCCTTGTACCTTGTGTCCTCATTTAAATTTGCTTAAAGGAGAGAAAGTGGGTCTAAGCAGTCATACCATTATGATTGTGCTTACTATTCAGTTTTCATGGATATGAATAATTTCACAAGGTGCAAAATTATTATAAACAAGGTTGATTTTTCAAAAGAGAAATCCATACTTCTTAGCTTTAGTTTCTTATAGCTGTAAACAGTACCTAAAAGTGTATAGCTGGGACATTACCTGCAATAAAATACATCCTTATGCTCACAAAAAAATTAAAAAGAGAAACTTAAAAACAACTTAAAAAGAGAGGAGAGAGAGGAGAGGTATGTGAAGGATATGTTGTGTCATAAAGGCACAGGACAGTCAGAAAATCAGACTTGATACTGCATTTGTATTGCTGCATGAGGAAATGACATAAATATTATAATAAATAAATAATATTGATAAATAATATCTATGAGGCCTTCTACAGATAGCTGAAAGTAGCCTCACAATCGCAGGCCCTGGTTCTCATGGGGGAAATTCAACCACACTGGTATTTGCTGAAAACGCAACACAGACAGGCACGTACAGTACAGGAGGTTTCTGCAGAGCATCGATGATAAGTTTTTGACACAGGTGGTAGAGGAACCAATGAAGAGAGGTGCCCTGCTGGACCTTGTGTTGACAAACAAAGAAGGACTAGTTGGGGATGTGAAAGCTGGGTGTAGCCTTGGCTCCAGTGACCACGAGATGATGAAGTTCAGGATACTGCATGGAAGAAGCAGGGCAAAAAGTAGAATTACAACCCTGGACTTCAGAAGAGCTGACTTTGGCCTCTTCAGAGACCTACTTGGAGGAATCCCATGGGCTCAGGCTCCAGAAGGAAGCAGGGTGCAAGAGAGCTGGTTAATATTCAAGCACCGCTTCGTCTAAGCTCAAGATCAGTGCATCCCTATGAGTAAGAAATCAGGCAAAGGAGGCAGGAGACCTGCATGGATGAGCAAGGACCTTCTGGAAAAACTAAAATGGAAGAAGGAAGTCTACAGAATGTGGAAAAAGGGACTGGCCACTTGGGAGGAATGTAGGAACACTGTCAGAGTATGCAGAGATGAAATGAGGCAGGCTAAGGCCCACTTGGAATTAAACCTGGCAAGGGATGTCAAGGGCTTCTTCAAGTACATCAGTAGCAAAAGGAAGACTAGGGAAAATGTGGGCCCGCTGCTGAATGAGGTAGGTGTCCTGGTGACAGAGGATGCAGAGAAGGCAAAGTTACTGAATGGCTTCTTTCCTTCAATCTTTACTGCTAAGGCAGTAAAGGAACTCAGGAACCCCGGACCCTGGAGATAAGAGAGAGAGACTGGAGAGAGGAAAACTTTCCCTTGGTCAAGGAGGATTAGGTTAGAAATCATTTAGGCAAACTCGACACCCACACATTCATGGTCCCTGATGGGATGCACCCATGAGTGCCAAGGGAGCTGGCAGATGTTATTGCTAAGCCACTCTCCATCACCTTCGAAAGGTCATGGAGAACAGGAGAGGTGTCTGAGGACTGGAGGAAAGCCAGTGTCATGCTAGTCTTCAAAAAGGGCAAGAAGGAGGACCCAGGAAATTACAGGCCAATCAGCCTTACCTCCACAGAATCACAGAATTGCTTAGGTTGGAAGGGACCTTTCAGATCATCTAGTCCAACCATCAACCTAACTCTGACAAAAACCATCACTAAACCATATCTCTAAGCACTATGTCTACCCATCTGTTAAACAGCTCCCTTTAAATAGGGATGGTGCGTCAACCACTTCCCTGGGCAGCTTGTTCCAACGCTTACTAACCCTTTCACTGTAAAAATTTTTCCTAATATCCAGTCTAAACCTCCCCTGGTGCAACTTGAGGCTGTTTCCTTTCATCCTATCATCTGTTACTTGGGAGAAGAGACTGACTCCCACCTCTCTACAACCTCCTTTCAGGTAGTTGTAGAGACTGATAAGGTCTCCCTTCAGCCTCCTTTTCTCTGGGCTAAACAATCCCAGCTCCCTCAGCCACTCCTCATAAGACATTCTCCAGATCTGAGGACAGATTTTTGGCTATTCCTGAGGTCCACATTGCATGCTGAAGCCTCTCTAGCCTCTCCTATCTTCTTCATTACTGAATCTTAAAATCTTGCAACTTGCCTGGAAGCATTCCCGTTATCTCTCTCCCTAAAGGCTATAGTCAGAGCACACTTGCAGTTATACATTTGATGTGCGATGTTTCTCTGTGAAGTCTCTCCACCTTTCTGTTACCACAGCCAAGCATTCTCTCCTAGCACATGTCTTGTTCTTCTAACATAGCTGCCTCAGATCAGCCTACTGCCGGTCTACAGGCTCTTTATTATTACTTGCCAAAAGACAAGTTATTTTGCCACTCTCAACAATAAAGTTCAAAGGTATATTCACTGAAAGACATTGACTGGGAGACAAGAGAGATATTTTAGAATCTTTTCTTTTCCCAGATATATGCCACTTCCTAAAATACTCTGAGGGATAGATGTACATACACACTGACATTCTACTCACCCCTCCCACTCCTCCGACAGCAATTTCCAGAATGGTTGTTACTTCACTTCACTGCAAAGAAAAGTTCTGAAAGAGAAGCTATGAAAGGGAAAGTGATACCCTTTGCTGCATTACCTTTCCCTGCTACAATCCTAGAATTAGAAGAAAGACAGATGGACAAAGAATGGGAATACGCAGAACAAGAAGTGAAGAATTTCTGTTATAAACAAGAAACCGTTACAGTTTCTTCACGTCCCCTACATATTTCCAATCACAAGAAATATTACAACAGTACCATGCCAGTAGGTAATGCTTTTTTAGTGCCTGTAGTCATAAATGAATACCTGATTTAGGCATTAGAAACACGACTAGTTCTTTTCGAAGAGATATTTAGAACTCTGTAGTTTGATGCCACTGCCAGCAATAGATGCGCAGAGCCTGGAGAGGCATCACAGGTCAGCAGGTGAACACCTGGAGTGCAGTACAAAGGAATTCCAGTGACTCCAGCCAGTAAGACAGCTTCATTGGGGGCCCAACTTAAATGCCTCTCTGCAAACGCACGTAGCATGGGGAATAAACAAGAGGAGTTAGAGATGTGTGCACGCCTGCAGGGCTATGTTCTTATTGGCATCACATAGATGTAGCGGGATGGCTACTATGACTGGAGTGTTGGAATGGAAGGATACAGGCTCTTTAGGAAGGACAGGCAGGGGAGGAGGGGGTGTCACCCTCTATGTCAAAGACCAGCTAGAGTACATGGAGCGCTGCTTGGAGATGGATGAGGAGCTGACCAAGAGTTTATGTGTCAGGATTAAAGGGAGGGCAGGGACAGGTGATGACACAGTGGGGGTGTGACACAGGGTGGCGAGGAGGACGAACAGCAAACTCACTACCCTGGACTTCAGGAGAGCAGACACTGGCCTCTTCAGGGACCTGCTTGGTAGAGTACCATGGGATAAAGCCCTGGAGGGAAGAAGGGCCCAAGAAAGCTGGCTAATATTCAAGGATCACCTCCTCCAAGCAGTGGAAATTTTTTGAGAAAGTTTCTTAGGACACAGTAAACAGTGGAGCACGTTTGGAGTCAGGGATGATGAGTATTTTTGTTGTTTTGTAATACATCTTTTCTATGCAAGTGAAACTATTTAGAATATTTTCTAACTGGCATGAATATTGCCCATGAGCTGACGGACATAATTTTCTGAGCATCAATGATATAAAGATGCTGCAGTAGAAGATGTATAAGTACATGGTCATTTTGTTTTGAATACCACATAACGAATTAGTTATCATATCATGTGAGAGGCTATGAAAATCTAATCTACACATGAAATTTTATTGACAGTGATGAAGATACATAGGTTACTTCTTTTAAATTATTTTTGAAAACAGAAGAACTGGAGAAAGAACAGAAACAAAACCCCACCCTCAGAAATCTTCAAGAATCTCAGACTTTATCCTCCTCTCAAGAAGGACTAATGATAAGAACTGGCAAAAGATCCATACAGGGAAATTTGCATAACATGAAAATATTGAGGATGACTTGGCCCTCTACAGTCCACTCTAATTCAGCAAACAGTTTATGAATAAAATAAATATCTGTATGTTCTTATTCTATTCTTTTCTTCATGTGACATGTACCAGCTGCATTGTTAATAATTGTTTAAATGCTACATCCTTTTGGCTTTGCATGAAGAACATTATCATGTATAGTTCTCTATTCTGTTAGACTGATATACAGTATCTTTTCCAATAAAGACTAAGTTTCCTAAGCTGTTCAGTTGCCTTTGTAGATTTACAAAAGCATGACTAGATGCAAACGGGTGAAAACTGAAATTGTATTCTGAACCCGTTAGGTACTAATCTAATGCTAAAAATTAGGTCATTTCAAAGAGATACACAAAATTAGAAGAACATTTCAATCATACCATGCTGGAGGGAAGGGATGCCATTCAGAGGGACCTTGACAAGCTTGAGAGGTGGGCCTGTGCAAACCTCATGAAGTTCAACCAGGCCAAGTGCCAGGTCCTGCACCTGGGTCATGGCAATCCTAGGCACAAATACAGGTTGGGCAGAGGACGGCTTGAGAGCAGCCCTGAGGAGAAGGACTTGGGGGTGCTGGTGGACAAGAAGCTCAACATGAGCAGGCAATGCGCACTTGGAGCCCAGAAAGCCAACCACATCCCAGGCTGCATCAAAAGAAGCATGGCCAGCAGGTAGAGGGAGGTGATTCTGCCCCTCTACTCTGCTCTGGTGAGACCCCACCTGGAGTACTGTGTCCAGCTCTGGAGTCCTCAACAAAAGAAGGACATGGACCCATTGGAACGTGTCCAGCAGAGGACCACGAAGATGATCAGAGGGCTGGAGCTCCTATGCTATGAGGACAGGCTGAGAGAATTGGGGTTGTTCAGCCTGGAGAAGAGAAGACTCCAGGGAGACCTTATAGCAGTCTTCCAGTACCTAAAGGGGGCCTACAGGAAGGATGGGAAGGGACTGTTTATCAGGGATTGTAATGATAGGACACGGGGCAACGGCCTCAAACTGGATGAGGGTAGATTTAGATTGGATATCAGGAGGAAATTCTTTTCCTGTGAGGGTGGTGAGGCACTGGAACAGGTTGCCCAGGGAGGCTGTGGATGCCCCATCCCTGGAGGTGTTCAAGGCCAGGCTGGATGAGGCTTTGAGCTGCCTGGTCTAGTGGGAGGTGTCCCTGCCCATGGCAGGGGGGTTGGAACTAGGTGATCTTTAAGGTCCCTTCCAACCTGAACCTTTCTGTGATTCTATGATACCTTTCTGTATTTCAGATCCCTATTTATAAAATGACGACAAGTAACAGCTACTTATTCTACAGCAGAAATCTGAAATAAATCAACTGTGAAGCACTCAGACTGTGCAGTGAGAATTTCCATAGACAAGTCCAGAAGTAAATTAGTAACTGTGTTTAGAGCTACCTCTCTCTACACTAGTAAATCAGATGTTCTCTCTGGCCATTTTCAGGTTCTACTTTCTATTACAAATGCTAAATTGGAAAATTTAATATAATGCTGAGATGAATGATTAAGCTGGAAGCTTCTTTGAGGCATTTTTTTAAGAGAATCATTGTGAACTGGTGATAGCTGGAATGCTTAGAAATGGTCCTCATATGCCACCAGTTTTGAGCTGTGATACAGCAGAACTGGTTATAAGTGATCACTGAATAAGAAGTCAAATATTAAAAGCACATACAGAGACCATACATGGAAATATTTATCCGTATTTTGCTTACCAATTTGCATTCGTTCAGCTTGTTCATTAATAATCGCTAACTGTTCAGTATAAACTTCTTTGTAGCCATTGATGAAAGAGAGATAGGATTTAGGTGTTACATAAGTTCTTCTTCGATACCTAAAACATAGTATATTAGCAACATCAGCTTAGTACATATTTTTAATATGTACTACATTTGATTACTTCCAGTGAAACAAAAGATTATATAAATCAAGTCTTTAATTCAGTCAAAATCAAAATCAAATTTCTTCATAATGCAAACCCTTAATTCCAATTAGATTGTTTTTATCCACATAAGCAATATTAAAGATTTTTGAATAGTGGGAATGAAGAAAATGAATTTGCAACATAATAGTAATTACTTTTCATGGCCTTTGCATATATTGACGTAGCAGATTTATTTTTGTATTAGCCTTAAGAGACACTTATTGATTCACAGAATAAAATGAATTCAAAAAACACTATCAGTAGCTATACTTTTGGGATTAACTATTGCATTTGTATAAAATATTACCTTTGGAAATAATTCTCACAGCTTTCTGAAACTATATCATGAAAGATACCCATGGTTTCCACTACTTGTGTTTTAACTGATGCAGAGCAGACCATATTAAATTCTGAAAGAAAGTAACTGGCTACAGCTACAAGAGCCTCCTTGGGCCATCGACTGAACCAATCCATGGTGCACCCTGATATGAGACCAGGAAATTTCAAAGAACGTGCACGGAACTTCTCACCAACCTAAAGAAAGTAATACTGTTAATTGATGATATGACACTTATCAGGTTGATCAAAATTTTTAATTCATATAAACAACTAAATAGTCTATTTTTTTCCTTGCTAATTTTCTACTTAGAACACTCTGTACAGTTTTTTCTTGCTACATTTCAACATTCAATATTTTGTGAAATTTGAAGAAAGAAGTTTGTGAAAAATATAAATGTTTTTAGTATTTTAAAACTTCAATTAACTTATTTTCATTTCCATTAAATTCTTGTTGTCAAGTAAAGGGCAAGAATTTCCCAAAGACACATTCATTGATTTGTATTAGGAAAGAATATGTCAGGAGGAAAAAAATACTACTTTAACATGTAAGAAATGACTTAATTTTTAGGTATTTTGATTTTACGTTCTGACAACTGTACTTTTATTATCTCAGCAATTACAACCAGACTTCAGTAATCTTTTTATACATCTTCAACTCTCCTTAAAAATATAAAGCTTGAATAATTCTGTCACACCTTATAGGATGGTTTGCTAATGGAAGTAAGGAAGGCAGATACGAAAAAAAAACTCACTGGAGAAAAGCAGAGGACAACATGCAAGTTCTTCTTTGCCCGAGTTAAAAAATATTCATAAAGATTATCAAAGGTAGGAGGACACCGAGGCATCTCTTTTTTCATCACAGGTACTAATCCTTGGGTGATTTCATCCAATTCATCCCGAGCAAATAAATTAGAAATCTTTTTATAAAATTAAAATTGATAAGAAAATAAATCACATGGATGTAATTATTACAGAGTTTACAAATATTTGTCTGTTTACACCTGTATCTCTCTCTCTGCATATACAGAGTTCAGACAGATTAAACCCCCAAATTTTGCCTTGATTTAGACTTCATGTAACTCCATTAAAAACTAGTAAGTCTAACTCAGGAAGAGTACAGATCTTGAATGGCCAGTGAATACTCATTTAATAAAGGGTACTGAAATACCCACCATAGCTCCTTATCTTTTCCGAGCTTACATTGAAATAGAGATAAAGGAAGTCATACTAATAACACTCCTTATTCTAAAAGTTGAGATATTTTAATCATTATCGATTCTACAATTTATTACCAAATTAAATAGAAATAAACTAGTGGGAACAGGTTCTGCAGTTTCCTGCTTCTAAAGTACATTGCCTGTCATGTTGAGACTCTTACCTCGCCTGAAGACAGCAGATTATTAACATATTCCAAAAATGACTCCTCTTTTATTTCATTATCAGTGAAAATAAAAGTGATACCTTTTCCTTCTAGTCCAGCTGTTCTATACAATGATTTTAAATCATCTGAAAGATTGCTTACGTTATAGGATCTAGGAGGAATAAGAAACATTACCTGTTTATTCAAAGCAACTCAGAATACTGCTATTTTCAGAATATAGTGTTTTATAAATGACAGTGCAAACATCCTTTGTAAACACACATATTTTGGCTCAGGAATAGCTAACACATAGTCCAGCTTTCAAACTTAATCCAATGTTATATACAAACCAGAAAAGAATTTATTGTTTTCCACATTTTCAAATGGTGACAAAATTAAAAAAAAAAAAGGCTGTTAAAAACATAAAGCTATGACAGTGTAAAGCAGCAGAATAAATTTGATTTAAATATTACTTGCAATTCTTACCTGGTTAAAGTGATCTGAAATATTTTATAGCCAGCAATAAAGGAGGCCAACCTTGAAAGACTTTGTTTTCCAGAACCACCAACTCCAACAAGTAAAGCATTTCCATATGCTGTCCGAATTATCCGAGAAATCTATGTAGGAAGAAATAGAAGAAAGGCTCATTAATAAATTTAAATTAAAATGTTAACTAGAAAAATTTTAAATCTGTTATACTCTACACTTGATTTACCAGAGCACAATGTAATGATTATTAAAAGGATTCCTGCAGAAAATTTTTCCTCTCAAAAGAAGACTCACACATTCTTTAGGAATTTTGTGTGGCTAATGAAAAAGCTGCATGTAAGGATATAGGGTGGTTATAATTAGTTACAAATAGGATTTGAATACATAAAGCAAGACATTCTGACCTCGGTTTTATGTTGAAGATATCATCCTGAATGTGTTTAAAAATATCAATAAAAAAACCTTTAGCTACAAGAATAAACATACTACATTCCTAATTTTAAGAGTCTGAAAGATTTAGACAAATTTAAACTATCATTTAAGGTTATACTCTATTTTATAATCTACCTTCAACATTTCCTTCGAGATAGTTTTCTTAACAAGTCTCCCAGACAAAAAAGCTGGATTACAAATTTACTATGTTGCTTTTTTACACGTCTCCAGTATATACATCACATCTTCCTTGGTTTTATTATATATTAGTGCACTATTCTTTTAAGATGCTACAGCTTGCTCCTCATGTAAATTACGTACAAAATGCAAGACATCGGCATCTACATCAAGCCTTTGAATTCGGTTCATTTTTTCCTTCAAAGAAATTTTGGTTTTATGCACAGTTCCCTCTGAGACTATCCAGATAACTATATTAAAATAGAAGTCTAAATGTGAAATTATGAGGGTGACTAAATTTATTGTCACCATAGTGACAGTAGGGCTCCCTTCTACTACCTAACTGCATATTCCAGATATTCTGGTTAAAACTTGTCAATGGAAATGGAGCACCAGAGACTTTAAAGGTCTTCAGAAATTCACCTTGCATCACACGAACGCTATTTAAAAATGAAGTTATTTTCTTCTATTTAATCACAAAGCAAACAAAATCATCTACTTCACTTGAGTTCATCTACAGAAGAACCAAACATCTCATTCTGTTCTGGTTTTACTGTGGCTTCTATGTGTCTTTCAGTAAACCACCATCAAGTTAATGTAATTCCAGAAATAACTAACACAACTTCTTAAACCTGAGGCACAGCGCTTGAAAGAAATCTCATGCTTAGCCATTTTTTTTCCCCATGGCGAATTCGATTCTGATTTGGATGAATTCTTTCCTTACACCTTCCATTCTGAATAGGGGTTCAACTCATTATAAACCAAGACTTTCCTCTACCCTACACCCTGATTCTACTGCAAGCCTGATTTATGTTTCTTTTCATGCCTCCCATCCAATCAGATTCTACCTCATGTTGTTTTGGTCATTTGTCAGGTATAGATATCTTTGAAGTCTTCTCTGAATTCTTAACAATTAAAAATCATTCTATATACAAAATATTAATTTGCCTCTTTCTGACCTTAACTTTCCTGCTAAAGAAAATCTTTGTATCTCTGAATACACAGAAGCTTAATCAAATATATAAAATAAGGTATTTATTACAAAACATGAAAGCAGGTAAAACAACTGTAGCTCCTTCCTAGTTCTCAAAAATGACTTGGCAAAAATGGCAAGCCAGTTTGGGCATAAGAGTAGCCTTTTCCGCGTGGGTCCTCCTGCATAGCTTGCCCAAATCAGGAACACTGTTGCAACAGTTAAACTACGAAAAAAGTAACAAACCCCAAACCTTAATAAGATGTGTCATTGCATCCTTAAAAAACACCAAATCAAGAAATGATGCTCTAATACATTCATTGTATTGTCTCTGATACATTTGCAATTTTTCACAAAGAAATTCAAAGCTTGGAATCTGGAAAAAAAAATAATGAAAAATCAGAAACAACTAGCATGGACCTTCAGAATTTAAAATGGCACTAACATTTTTACACAAACTTGAGTTCATGTACTGGCCACGCTTAATGAGATTGTCTAGTTAATTCACTGTAGAGATTGCAGTTGTGTTTAAGCAGAAATTTTCAGCTAATGATGGGTAAAAAAGGAGCAAGGAGAATAGAAATGAATAAACTACATTTATATGGCATTATTAACATCACTAAAATGATTTATTACATACTAACCATAAAAATCTAGATAGATCTTCACAAAAAACGTGGTAGGCATTCAACAAAACTTTCTGTTTGACATAACTTTAGCAATATAACATACTTAAGAATTAAAGGAAAACTTCAGTGCCTGGTATTATAGGTGTAAAGTGAAATACCTCCTCATAAATTTTTGGTGCTTCAAACACAAAATCTTCTGGTTCATCACCAGTTGGTTCAGGCATCTCCCGTAAAAAATCTACAAAATATGGTTCAGCTTGAAGAACTTCTGTTAACCCTTTATCCACATATTCTTCAATTGCTTTAGTAACAGTTTTATCAAACCAGGCTGTATCTTCAGGAGTAATAAATCTAAAAATCAGAGATTAGTACAATTTTTAAAAAAATGATTTCTAGTTATATAGGGAGAAAACCAGATTACTAAATACTAATTACTAAATAGAAAAATACATAATAGGCAATATACACTAGACAGCTGTCACAGAAATGGATTAGGCAATATTAACAGATGTGAAATGCGTCCATACACTGAAGTATAATAGTCAATCACATTAAACACAGAAACAACTCGACTTTCCAACTTTCCAACTAGAACTAGGCAATAACAGACCATTTAATTTCTCAGATGAAAAAGGATGAAAAAGGCTGAATGATTTCCCACATAACCACGGCTAAGTGACCCTTATCTTTCAACCTGCAGCAGAATAGCATAATTTATGTTATTATAGTACTGCCTATGAAACTGCAATGAGATAAGGAATAGTGAAAGGAAGATAGTATATATAACTATATATAACTATAACCCGACTTGATTCTCGATTCCTCTTACACTAAAATCTGTAATCATAGAGGGGAATATACACTGGAGAAGGGGGCAGGGAGGAGGAATAATGCAGACTGAAATAAAACAAAGTCTGCAAACACAAATACTGGTGACTACATTTCACGGTTGAAACAACTGTATCTGCTTCCATTGATAGGTTCAAGATGGTTTTAATACAGATCAAGATCTTTGACTACTATGATTATCTATCTGAGACGCAATCAAGAATGACTCTCAGTAGTAACTGGTAAACATTAAAACACCTCAACACCAGAAAAAGGGAATGCCAACTGTGAATGTCAAACTACAGAAAAAAAAAAATAATTCATCTTTACTTCTTTTCGTTTTCAGTGATACAACTGAGAGGAAAATAGGACAAACATGAAAAAGCCATACACAGTACTGTGAGTTTTCAAATAAGACAAAGAACACTAAAGAACTGTGACACAGAGACAGCCTAGATATACACTATATACTTTATTATTCTTAGAGGTTCTTAGTGATGGCATTATAATACTAACCATTATGGAATCTAAAAGCAGCACGGAAGAAGAGACTGCATGACTGCACTTACTCGCTCCTTCTCTCTAATATATAACATATCTGTACAAATACATATCATCTATGTATTTTTAAATTCCCCAAAACAACTAATAAAAAAAAGAACATTTCCGTAAATGTCAGTGATATTGCTCCTAACTTTAAAGCAGAAAATAATACACTCAAAGCTGTATGATACTTTTTCATCAGTGGATATGATCCTAACTTCAAATTAAAATTAAAGTTTTTCCCCCCTTTTTATATCAACAGCATTCTATCACACACATAAATACATAAACATCAATTTCAGTAAAATTGTATGTTTACATAATATATGGTAGTTCAGGCACTCAGAAATATCAGCAATGTTAGACTTTGTACGGGATTTGCATTGAGTAGGCTTTTTCAGATTATAGAGAAATAACTATTAAAGTCAGCAGAAAACCCTGGCCTTCATTTCTATATTCTTGAAAACTGATGGACTAGATTTCCTTTTAGATTTCCTGCATGCATTTTCTGAATTCAGCATATGTATCCAAAGAGAGAGGTGAAAGTGAGCAGGATTTTCAAATTAGAATTCCTCTGGGATATCAGAACTGGTCATAATAGCAGTCTTACTTCCTTGGCTCTTAACTCAAGTTTGTTAATGCACCTTCCTGGGGAAAATAAGGAGGCACCTGCCAGCTGATTCAGAGCTCTCATGGAAGAAAATGAGGGATTCTAAAGGTATAGGTAGGGATGGTGAACAAAACTGCTTGAGAAGGGTCTGTGTTTCGTTTGGAACTGTTTCTAAGGTTTACTTGAAATGGAGGGCAGTTGTTTCATCCACCAGTTTTAGCAACGTGTAATTCATCTCTAAATTTTATACACCTTGTTTTGTTTCTGTTCCAACTGAGTACATGCTAAAGTCCACATACCAATGTATACTTAAGGATTTCACTTTGTCCCTCTTATCTTTTGAAAACAGAGATGGAACTTCTTACAGTTCTTTTATACCTTTGCTCTCTGCATTATTTCGACAAGTTACTAAAATAATGGCAATTAAGCCTGACTGTGTTTGAATACTATACAGTCATTATGTATACATCTTGCCTGCTACCACACCAAATCATCTGCACCAGACTGCAGTTGGCACTTTAAAATAGATAAATTCCATTTTAGACTCCTGCAACTATGTTGAATATTGAAAAAATTCTGGTCATGGCAGGTAACTCCTAACCACTTGCCAATTCAAGGCCTTTAGGTCTAACTAAAAGGCAAAGCAATATAGTAAGCCCTCTTGTGTCCCTGGCAAAACATTTTTCATTCCTTTCACTTTGTGATAGCTTTATAAAGTAAATGCAGTGTAACAAAATACACATACATATTTTTAAGTCAACATTTAACTTCAATGCTTTAATTATAAAGCATTAAATTTATAAAAATTATGAAGGACCTTCCTCAGGACATCAGAATAAGAAATAATTATATTCATGAAGATCCACAGTAGTGGTGGGTATATGTCAAGATTTTACTTACACCTAAGTACTACACCTAATATTTCATAAGAAATCGAAAAACAAAATGTAAACACAAAAATGTTACTGGATCTTTAACAGATTCAGCTCACAACTGTATCTGTTTTATGAAGACTTTAAAGGAGATTTAGAGGACACGGGCCATTTTTTAATCATAGGCATGTGACAATTTTTTCTGTGAGGAGATCAAAGCAATATTAAATTATTGTCTGTGTATAAATTTAGGACACCATACAATCCACTATTTTACAGAGGAACTGTCTGAGTGTAGCCAAAGAGAAGAGCCAAAAAAATGTAGGTTACAGCATAGAATATGCATGTATTTTTGAGTTCTCCATCCAATTACTGGTCTAATCTATCAGTACATAGCATGACATTGTTGGGATAATACCCCAATGCAGACTACATGTAAAATAAGGCAAAATTTTTACATATTGGCATAAGAAGGTTTATCATATTAAGAAGTTTTACAGATGTATGAGCATAAACAAACTAAATGGCTAAACCTACTAAATACAAAATACAATAGTTATTATACCTGTCAGCAATTACTCGGGTACATTCATGTTTAAAAAGTGTTAGAAGGACAGTGCTGTTGTTGCATTCTTCTGCCTTTATAGTTAACATTCCTTGCCAAATTCTAGAAAGGTCTCGAAGATTGAAAATATAGTGGAATTTAGATGGTGTAGGCAGCATCTTTGTCTAAAGAAAAATATTGTTAGTATTCAAAATCAGTAACATTTAGAAGGAATCAAGAATAATATAAATTATAAATTTGTAATTACTCACTCATAAAATATAAAAATAACAAAACTACTACTTTTCACACATAATATTGTGGGAAAATTCTTTCTAAGAAGTCATCAAAAATATCTCATTTGTTTGGAAGCACGATCTATCACTAAATGTAAAACCCCAACTCATATAACATGTAATTATTTCATATGCTGCTCTGGCCTTTATAAACTAAAAATTATAATGTATAAAGAATTTCACTCCCTGTTCCTTAGCTACAGTGACTAAAGCTTTGGGTAACATGAATAAAACTATAGGAAGGAATGGAGTGGTATTTCCATTCATCTGTCTCACATACTGAAATCTGATATTTTCCATACTGCATCTCCAAAACTTTTTTAGCCCATTTTTCTTCTGTGTGTTTTTTTTTTTTGTTATAGATATGTTCTTAAGGAATACGTGCCTAAATTACACTAATAGATACTCTGTTCAGACTGATTGTGATAAAACTTTCCCTGTAATTTATACCTTTGTCCACTGCCACAATATTCTGCTTGTTGGGACCAATTTTTTCACCATATCACATACTTCAGGACTGAATTTTCTACATGAATGAAAGTATCCACAGCCAATAGCACCTGAAAAGGTAAAATACAATATACAATTAAACTCCAGCTGTAGGACATAATAAAGTAGGTTGTGAGAAAGACATATAAGTACTTATTTAAAGCATTAATTTGCTTTTAAATTACAATGAAATAATTTTGTCTCTCTTGTCCATGTCTTTCTGAACCAGTGTAGAAATAACTGTCAGGAACTGCTAGCTTTTAATGATATACTGCATTGACAAAGTTAACAGAACTGAGAACTTTAGCAACAGAGGGCATTTCAGACAGTGCAGAGGTGGAATGGTAACCTACATAGCAATAGGAGTGCTCATATTCTTCCAGTAAATGCCATTATTTTTTTTATTAATTATTTTGTATGTCCAAAACTAGAAAGACAAGAATTTAAAGGGGTTAATTTCTGTTTCATGGCACCATTTTTGCTGTAATACAGCTTCAGTTGTTTCACTGGAAATACTCTAATTTGCATGATGAAAGTGAGAAAGAGAACATACTTTTATACATTTTGTCAATTATCAAATTATGAAAAAAGATTATACTAAAACAAGAGAAAGAAGTACCAAAAATTTTGTCTATGGATGCATTGGATGGCAATGTACAATTGAATACACAAAACTGTCTTTTTAAACGCTGGGGAATATCGTTACGGCCTCCTCCAGGATGTATCATTGCTGCTATTAATTGTACATCTACAATTGTAGTGAAGTCTCCAGGTTTATCCAAGCTGTACATTCCTTTCATTTCCATCATCTGACGAACAATTTCATTTGTTACCTGTAAGGTTAGGTAACTTGTACAAATTAGAAATTCAAACAAGAAAAAAAGAAAATATACCTCAATAATTTTATTTCTTCTTGTAATTCTACCACTAATCCCTAGAAAGAGGTTTTCACTTGAATCTAAACTCAGATTAAACCATCTTCCTTAGTCTTACGGGAGATCTCAGTTCATGTGATTTTAAACAGCAGGAAAATTCTTTCAGAGCTGTACCACCACATATTATCAACCAAATGTGTTTGTATTCCTTTTGACTAAAGAAAGTTAAGGCAATGAACTGGAAAAAAAAAATTGTTTTGTTCCATATTTTGCTGCTGGACATTCAGCTCTAGGTGTTCAAACTATGCTTTTCAGTTTTCCCTTTGGCCTCCTTCAAAGCAAAACAACTAATTATTTTTTTGAAACAGGAAGCTGTTTATTCTGAAAAGTTTATTCACTCCACTCTACAGATCAGGGGGCACCAGAGTTTGCCCCCGTAGCAACTGCTGAAATGACATTCAGCAAGTCTCATGTGCTTACATACCCTAACAAAGCCACATGATACGCAGCAGTGCACCAGTCACAAACCATCATCCCATTAAAAATATTTCAGCAATGTCTTGGGGCCATAATGGAAGACTTAGTGGAGGTCCTTTCATAATGAAGATCCTTTCTATTATTGAACACTATCTGGGCCTGTGAGGGTTCTTCCTCAAACACAATCACCTATGTTCTAGACTACAGTCAAGCAGCTCAGTGTTGTGGGTAATTCAACACTAGTTTCAATTTAGAAAAAATAATTAAAGTTCTCTCAAGTGAGAGCAAATGATGTAAACCAAAGAACTGATATATATTGGCATTTAGGTAGAAAGCCAGGTTCCACTTCAGAGATGCTAAAACCATGCTTGGCTTCCATTTTGACAAAAACAGCTTGCTAAAGTGAAGAGGAGGAACTATTCAGTCTACATAGACTCACTTATATCCATACTGCCACTTAAATATGTGCCCAAGCCCACCCTAATGACCAGACCTCCTACCCACACTGTTAACAAACCAGATCAATGCTATGAGCAGCCTTAACCCAAACTGTGAGCCTTGCAGAAGCCAGAGAGCCTGAGCTTTCAAAAGTGCACAGAGGCCCCAGATGTCTAATTTATTTACTCTGAGAAATTAAAAAAACAGTAATAGTAAGCATACTTGGTCTTTATGATAGACTAGACATTCCAGAAAACCCAGCATCCTGGGCTGGAAATACTTCAGACCTCCTACGGGAAGGAACTGAGGGACTTTTGCCTGATTTTGGGTCTGTATAGGCATATGAATGTTACACACCCAAGCTGTAGATGGGCTCATCATAGCCAAAAAATCTTTAATCAAGTTTGCAAGCCAATGTGCTACCTTTGAATTTGGACACAGCCTTTATTACTTTCTCCAAGATAGCACACTTTCACTTCGCAGAAAGTTTGTTTAATAGTGCTCTCAAATTAATGTCAATCTCGAATTTAGTAATACAGTACTTTAGTACAGTGAAGCTTTTTATTTAATCTTACAAAAATATGACAAAGTGGAGATAATCTAAGATATGACACCATTATTCTACCTGTCTTGTCAGTAAACCTTTCTCTCTTTTTTCTTCACCAATGTACCATAGTTAGAAAGCATTTCCAACAATTAACAGTTAATTAAAATATTAAGCAAGTCCACTGGTTCTCATGTATATATAAAAAAAAGTGCACCAATTTGAGAATAAGTTGTATTTTTTAACAAACAGTTTACCTGATCTCCCCATTCATTGATAAACGGCATATTGATATCATCAATAAAAACAGTCATCTTTCTGCCTCCAGGAGGTCCATAGGTACTTCCAATGCGTTTGTCCACATAACTCTCTATTGTCCTCTAAAAATTAAAGAAAGTTCTTGTTTTGCATCTAAAGCAAAAATGTCGTGTTAAAAAACGTATGTCTTATTGCTTTCTGCTACAGCACTTATCCAATGATTTCTTCTTTTTTGTTACTAGTTTCATCTCTGATTCTTCATTAAGGAACCCTATTCTCCCGTTCATCACACTCATTCCTATGCAAATCCCCAGCCTTAGAACTATGTCCTGCAACCCAACTCTGGCTACCAGAGAAGTTTTTAAAAAGTTTTCAAACTTGGAAATTATTATTTCATTATCAGCATTGAAGCCCATTATTACCATGAAGTCACCAAACTAAAAGGGCATTAATTTTAGTATGATGCATTATCTCTGTATGAAACATTACATCTTCTTGTGAATTGTATTTCAGTCTTCAAACATGTCAAGATTAATGCAAGAGAAACTGCTAAGAGAAAAGAAAACGAACAAATGAGAAGTTGTGAATTCTGTTGTGTATCTTTTTTTTTCCCCTCTTGCTTCACAAATCAGTAAGAGATAGTAGGAAGACAGCACACACAATTTGGGAAATGAAGGATTAATCAAAATTGTATTAATTAAGAATAAGCTAGAATACCAACAAGCAGAAATAGTATTTTCATTATCCACAGCATAATTTTTATAAATATCAGACTTATTTAGAAAGGCATTTAAGAATCTCCCTTCCAAAGGGTAGCTCTGGAGAGGAATGGAACCTGGTTTCAGAGAGTCTGACATGCACTGTCTGAAAATGTTTATTGCTTTGGATTTCCCCTAGTTAAGCTCATATTTGCAGTACAACTGCAGACCACACAGAGGCAACTTAGATTCCTTTGACAGTAATTTCCCAAATGTCTTGTAAGCTAAGTAATGCAATATTTTAACACCTTGGTGGCAATAACCTTTTAAGACTGAGTTTTGAACTAAATAAGAAGCAGGATCCAATCGACTAATTAGACGTTGATATGTAATTGAAATATATCTTCGAAGTTCTACAGCTTTACAGTCTTTCTAAATGTACTTGGAACATAAACAATGGCAGAAAAAATGCCATTGAAACGTTTCCCTTAGACAAATAATTTTTTAGCTTCACAAGCATAACTATCATCCTATATGAGTAAAGTGGCATGTACTGTCATAAAGATAGAAGCATTAATAGCATTTTTGAAAGAGAAAACAGATACAAGTTTTTTCCAATGTTTTTGTCCCATTTTTTTCATGACAGAAAATAACTGTGAGTATGCTAAGATAAACACATCCAGAACACTGATAACGTTAACGTGTCATTTTGGAGATATGTGATTAAGGTGAAAAAGAGAAACTGCTAAGAGAAAGAAAGTGATTACATAAGAAATTATGAACTTTGTAGCACATCTAACAGATCCAAAATCACCCAATCTTGCAAATAACCTGAGAATGACGACTCAAAATTAATAAACTATTTTGAGTGTGGCTATTTCAAGTGTTTAGAAGCATTTCAACTGTTTTGTTGCTACATCTCCTTGGACATCAACAGAGTGAGCTATGTATTCAGCTAGCTAGCCAAAAAAGAAAGCATATCTTCTGAGGTACTACAGGACTGTATCAGAGAGAAGACACAGTAAGTTCCTTTCACAGACTCTCTGTACCAGAGACAAGGAAATCTGGGTTTTGTTTCCAAGACAGTAATGTTCTAGGGACTCATAATACACTAAGTAAAGGACACCGAGACAGAGGTACGTACTGACTGTTCAATTAATCTTGCATGCATGAAAGGATGCCTGATTTACTCTGTCTCACAGTTTGATATAAACCATGGCCAGAGATCTTATGCATAACAGAAAAGCTCAGCAAACATTCTGTGAGTTTGGAATTAAAAAAAAAAAAAAAAAGAAAGAAGATATTTAGAGCCATTACTTTTCACTGTTACATTTACATTAGCTTTTTAAAAAAGCCGCTTAATTTTGGGATGGAGTTCATAAGATTGTCTCCATAAGCAGACTTTTCAATGAATAAATATTCTAATATGATTACTTTATCCTCCTGGCAGATTATCACCATGAATTCATTGCATCAAAGAGGTAATGTAGCCAATTCAACTTATAGGATTACATCCTAGGAAATTCATAGTATTGAATCATAGCACAGTGGTATAAATCATCCTTTTAATCACTTGAAAAAACTATCGGTAGCATTTTTTTCTATTTATATGGATTTTTTAGTAGTTATATTGGGAAAGGGAAATCTCTACAAAGTTATGATGATAGAGGACCTTAAAGATTGTATTCCTGATGCTGTATTCACTCCTGAGCTGAGGAAAAATAAGAAAGTTGAAAAATGTTTTCATTTAACAAAAATAAAAATTATGGTTATAAACTAAAGAATCAGGAAAAATCTGAAGATGTATAACCAAAAATTTTCATTAATCTAAAATGAAAAAGAAATGTCTTCAGCAAAAAATGGATTCCTAGAATTCCATAATGAAAAAGCATACAAATACATGTATCTCCCTGTGAGTGACTATACTTAATTCTTATCTCAAAAATTATTTTTTATGGAATTTTCTGAAGTGACTCAGAGGAAAAAGATCTTTTAGACTTCATTTCTAAATAACTTCTTTTATCATCAGAATTAAGTACACTTTAAATATTTAGCAAGGAAATGATATGTAAGAATCGCTTAAAATCTATATTTTACCTGAAACATAAATGGTTCTGTGGCAGATGAAAAGTTTAAACATTTTGACAAATGCTCTTCTGGATCATATTTCTTCATATATGCCTTAATCATGACTGTCTTTGCAGTCCCTTGTTCTCCTGTAAGCAAAACCCCCTGTAACAGATAGTTACATCACACAACTAGCATCAAAACATATTTTGGTAGGTTTTCCTCTAAACTGAATGTGTGAGGAGATAGATACATAAAATTAATTTGCAGTGAGTATTGTACTGTTCAGGTACCCTTTTAGACAGGCCAGTGAAACTGGTAGAAGAAGAAGCAATTTAACATTGAAGCTAAAATGTGTTTTATGGTCCACTCACAAAAGGAACTGAGAACTACTCCTACTTAACAGCAACAAAGGAAAATCATCTGTTTCAATGCAGGCAGTTGTTCTTCAACTTTTCTCAAGAGAACACCATCCTTCCTTTAAGGAGCACTGGCTCCCATCCACCGCTTCTCTTCTCCTAAATTGGAATTTTAAATCTGTTACCCAGGTTCCCCAGCCTAATTATGCTGATATAAACTGACCTAGCCAGAAAGGCCTTCTGGATCCTTAAAGAGTCCATGTGTCCTCTGATAGCAGTATGTTTTTCAGAACTGGAACCAAACTTGACCTGCGCTTTTTGTCCTGAATTTCATCAACTGCCTATCATGGGCATGCTTGATTCTTTCTCTAAACACCCATGGAGGAATATGAAACCCATGCATTTTTTTCAGAATACTTTTAAGAACAAGATTATTGCTGTTGCATAGGGCCTTTAAATCACTTAGTCAGGATATCAAGCTTTGACAAAGCAATTTCAGGCAAGGATGTTCACAAAACAGTCAGAAAACCTCAGAAATTTTCCCCAATTTTTTTTTTTTTCTGTACTGATCGTTTTATTACTGGAAACAAGCTCCCTTTTAATTAGACTATAATTATTCTGTCTCCTTATTACTGCAGTATTTACAACAGCAGCATTTGATGCTTCTAATATGGCACTCTTGGCTCTTACAACTCATACTATCTTAATGTGTGCCTCATTGTATATATTTCTATTTTTCAAAGCATTTTTACTCCTCTCTGATGGCTTATTCAAATTAAAGGTGGAGAAAATTCTTGTTTCAAGCTAATATTTTGATAGCAAGTATTTTATTTCTGCTTTCTCTTAATATTGCATATAATATATATAGCATTACGTAATATATTTTCTGGTCAATTTGTACATTAAGTGTCATTTCCCTGGGGAAAAAAAAAAAAGCAGTAATAAATGTCTCAAGAAGGAAGAAAGCCCTTCCTGGTTTCCTTCTTATTGTGGTAAAATCTGAATGTAAACAGAAAGTTGCTGAACCAAAGGATTAATACTTCTTTCCTTTCTCTTAAACCTCATATAGAAATCTCCCATTTCATCTCATGAAAGTGAGCTAGTTAAGAACCCTGCTCTTTTTTCAGGCATGTAAGTATCCTCCATGTGTTTTTTTCTAGCTCAGATTTTCATCCTACTGATATTTTTCACAGATGGTATTATCTTCATTATTATACCCATTCCGTGAAAGGAATTTTTTCAGTTTGCAAAAGGGAGGATGTATTATTTATGACTGAGAGCACTGAAGTTGATAACGCAGGAGATTCCTGCAAGAGATTTGAAAAGCTCAGGTACTCCTGACTGACTTGCTCCTGCTTTAAATTAATGCTCTCCAACAGACAGCCACAGTGATACCACACAGTCTCATTCTTCACCCTGTTTTTGAACATCCAAGTGATCAACTAACCATGACAACACAGAGGACACTAATAAACTCGCAGAACCAAGAAGGGAAGCCAGACCTGTGAAACACCACTTTGGTTTCAGCTAATACATGTAATTCAGCTGGAAAGAAAGTTCATGCTGCTGGGATCTGATCCAGGGGAGGAACAAAAAAAATAATAAAAAATTTCTATCACTATTCAATATGTGATTAAATCAAACCTTACCGAATAAAAAAATGCTTAAAAATGCTTAAAAACAAAGCAAGCCTACTGCTTCCATGGAGGGGAAAATTCTAGTCAACAGGGACGCATAGACAAGTCCCATTGCACACTGAATGCTGAAACTTTTCAACTGAAAAGAGTTCATTTTCTTTCTAGTGGTTGCTGTGTTTCAGATTTGGTATGACAGCAGTGTCAATAATGCATATCATTTTCATTGTTGCCAGGCGATGTTTATATTTTTTCAAGGACTTTTTGCAGCTTTCCATAGAAGCTGAGAAGTCTAGACAGAATGATGGAATAGCAAATGGGATATTCCATACATAGACATCATACCCAGTGTATAAATGGGGTTATCTGAGGGGCAGATACTCATGATCATTGCTCAGGAGGGTACAAATTCACCAAGTGGTGAGAGTGACTTGCGTCATTATTATTATTGTTGTTGTTATTTTCCTTTTCTGTTATTGTTCTATTAAATTGTCTTTATCTCAACCCATGAGCTTTTTTTCTTTTCCCTTTCCCCTCTTCTCCCTACCCTTCTGGGGGAAGGGGAAGACTGCACAAGTGGCTGCGTGGTCCTAGCTGCTGGCTGAGGTTAAAACCAACACAAGCAATATGTAAATCATGATGCACCTAGCAAGTAACAACTAGAGAACATGAAGAATTACTGCAACTCCCATTACTGTATAATGAAGTTTCTACTTATTTCACATAGTAGGCATGTCCTTCAATAAGTAATCCTGTACTTACTTTCTGTTGTTTTGCGATTGTGTTTATCAAAAACTGAGTTCTGACATTGTCAACATTTGGAACTAGAATAGATGCATAGTCTGGGACACTATCTGATGGATAAACATATTCCTGAACTCTTTTACTCCAGTGCTCCCAGTCACCTGAAATTACAAAAGAGGAGGAAAATAACTCATAATATTTTGATCATGTTCAAAATTTTGTTATTACAAAAAAAAAAAAAATCCTAGACTTTATGGGCGAAGTACTACAAAGTATAAAAATGGATAAATTTTCTCAAATCTAGCTGAAACACATCTAACAAAGGACATACTTAGTCATGACTTCTAATTAGTCTTATATATGTATACACTGTATATGTATATACATATATGCATATATATACACACATTTTATATACTATTTATATGGTATATGTATATATGTATACTACTAAACATACACATATTTCTTAAATTATATATAGCTATCTAAATAAAACCCCCCAGAGAATGTTTACCTAGAAACTCATTCTCACACTACTAGTGAGGAATTATAGAACGTGCAAATACAGATTGTGTGTGTGTACGCTAAATCAACACTGCTGGCCAAAATACCTGAATTTGGGTACAAGAGAAATAGACGTATTCATGTGAGAATATATTCTTAAAGAACACTAAGTTCTTTGTGAAACTGGTTGTGTGTGTGTTATTTAAACTATAAGTTCATTGTGGAAAATATCACACTACCTAAAATATCAGTATTCATAATATTCAAAATATCACACTATTCTTACAGTTTTATAAACTTTAAGATTTATTACTGATTATCAGACATGGATAAATAATTTTTATTAAGTGGAATTAAAATCAGATTATATTTTTTAAAAAATAAATACTAGCTGTGAGGAAATTAAATATAAAATTAATATTAATTTAGACTAAATCAGTCAAAGCATAAATTATCTAAAAAATGCAGGCTGATTAAGTTAATAGAAATCTGTAAGAATAAAATTAAAAACAAAAGAAATACTAAAATGTTACCAATGAGCACTCTATCCCTTGTTTCTGACATCTCACTTGCACAGAGGTGCTGCATATAGAATCTGTATTACTACTATACTGTCATCAAAAATCTGTGCTCATATGACTGTGTAATAAGGACTAAAGGAGTAATTTTAAATTTCAAAGAAGCTATAACTCATTTTTAAAGTGTCAGTATAAAAAAAAGAATGTTAGTGCTTTTTCTTACCATAATCAGTAACATAAAAATCATACATTGTTTGACTGGTGCCAGGGGAGATTTCTGGTAAGTCTAATTTGTTATCATGAGTCCTCATGAAAGCCTCAAGTTTATCTCTACTGTCCAACTCCAAAAGAGCACCTAAACTCCACATTATTGCAAAGCAGAACAATTTATGCAGATGAGATATAGTTGATAAGCCACCTTCTTCCTTCGATGGAATCAAACCCTCCAGAAGATTAATAGACTGAAAATATTTTAAAATATTATGCATTAAGAAAATATTACACAACCATCTTTTATTTTTATACATATTTGCACCTGCATTATTTATATGTATTCAAACTTTAAACCATAATTTGAAAACCAATACAGGTTACCAAAGAATACCACAAAATTCAGAACTACAAACTCAAGAAAACAGATTACAGATATCTATATAAAAGTAGATAAAACTTCCAAAATTACTTATATAAATTTGATCATCAACCATCCTTCGAAATTATGCCTATATAATAAAGGTCTTTTAAGAGCTAGGGTAAGAGCTTTTAAGGGATTTTATAATATCTACTGGGATATTCAGAACTCCAAAAGTAGGTCAGGCCTAGCCATTTCTTTCCATTTTTAAGCATGGAAAAATTTTGAGCATCTGTTTAATGTATTTATCTTAATTACGGTCAATTGATGCATCTATCACATTAACTTGTATTTTGTGT
The DNA here is from genome assembly GCF_964199755.1 of Larus michahellis. Classification (NCBI taxonomy): domain Eukaryota; kingdom Metazoa; phylum Chordata; class Aves; order Charadriiformes; family Laridae; genus Larus; species Larus michahellis. Next base: position 38,328,344 of record NC_133898.1, read on the forward strand.
TTAAAAAAAATAGATTAAAATATCCTAATTTATGATTGCTTCACTTTGTTTCCAAGGAACTAGATTCCAGATTCCAGAAATCTAGTAACTTGCTCTGCTCATTTTGAATGGGATAGAGTTAATTCTTTATGTATTAGCTTGTATGGGACTATGTTCTTCATTTGTGCTGGAAACAGTGTTGATAATACACAGATGTTTTTGTTATTGCTAAGCAGTGCTTACACAGAGTCAAGGCCTCTTCTTCTCACACCATCCCACCGGCGAGTAGGGTGGGGGTGCACAAGAAGTTGTATCCCACAGACACAGCTAGAACAGCTGACTGTAACTGACCAAAGGGATATTCCATGCCATATGACGTGATGCTCAGCAGATAAAGCTAGGGGAAGAAGAAGGAAGGGGGGGACATTCCCCCTCCATTATGCATGATGGAGCCCTGCTTTCCTGGAGATAGCTGAACACCTGCCTGCCAATGGATAGTGGTGAATTAATTCATTGTGTTGCTTTGCCTGTGTGCACAGCTTTTGCTTTACTAATTAAACTGTCCTGATGCACGAGTTTTTCCTCGCTTTTACTCTTCCAATCCTCTCTCCCATCCCACCGGGGGAGAGTAAGTGAGCAGCTGTGTTGCTGTGAGCTTAGTTGCCGGCTGGGGTTACACCATGACACTTGCTATCTACAATTGTCACTCATGAAACCAGACCTTTGACTGTCTTAGATAACATGACTAATATTCCCTTTCGCTATGAGGCAGTGTCAAACACATTGTTTTAAAATATGTCTTTTTAACAGTGAAGTGGATTTTTAATCAGATCTTAGAATTTGTACTCTTTATGATGTCTTGGGTCTCATACTTGAAGTGGGAAGTAATGCAGTACTATACAGTTTTAATGCAGCCTACACAAAGGACCTAAATAGTCAGAATACTTTTGGTTACTTTAAAATTCGGTTTTAAAAAAATGATTAATCAGTATTAATTACACTTTATAATGTTAAAATAATGGCACTTCTTTTTTTTGGAAGACAATTGATTTCTCTAATTATTTCTGGAGAGACTGTGTCCCAGTTTATCTGGACAAAATCCTTTTGTTCCCTCAAATACAAGATTGAGTTCAAAATTTCCCATGATGCTCTGGGTTTTAGCAATATTCTGTAACTAGTCTTTGGAGAAAGAAAACAGAAAAAATTAAACTGACTTATAAAACCACACAAATGGTTGCAACAAATCATATGAAAACTTCAGCTTGTCCGGCATCTCGTCTGCAGTAGTAACCAAAAGTGGACACTTAGAGAAGAGTAAAAACAAAAAAAAAAAACCTCTCTTGGCTTGTGGTGGTACTGGGGGTGTAACTTCCTGCTAGTAGTCTCTTCAGCTTGGGGCCTTCTGAACCAAATACACTTTTTCTGGGTTTAGTAATCCTCTATGGATTTTTCCACTTTGAAAATACCAAGACTGGTCTTGAACCTATATAAACTTTTATCATCTGTAACACCCTTTGGCAATATGTTCTATAGGTCTGTTATTCATGACATTGAACAATTTGTTTTTCCCTGGGTGAACCCGTTCATGCTTATGTTCACTGAATTTCATTTGCCATTTTATTACCTATTTACTCAGTCTCATAAAGTCTGTCTACAGTTCTTCATGGTTAGCTGTTTTGTCCTTACTACCCTGAATAATTTAGAATCATCAGTAAACTTCACCTAAAACTTTTCCAAATTGTTTATGAACACTTTGAACAGCATTGGTCCCAGCAAAGTTACTTCAGGATCAGTGGTAGCCTCTGTTCTTCCTAAGAACTGATACTCCAATCACACATTTCCTATCTTCTTATTAGTTATTTTTCTAGAAATGAACCTCCTATTTTCTGCTATGACTGCTTAGCTTCCATGAAAATCCCTGGTAAAGAACTCTGTCGAACACCTTTGGTCCCTCATGTAGACCATATCAATCAGATCTCCTTTAGCTACAAATTTACTGACTTTTCCAATAGGCTTGTAAGGCAGAATAACCCTAAACAAAAACTGTGTTGAACCTCCTAAAATAAATTCCATTTGTCCACCTAATGAGGTGGGCCAGAGGATGGTAAACAGCCAAAAGAAAAACGTATAAGTAAAAACACCAGAAAAAAAAAATCAGCCAGGAACAATACTAGAACATATACAGTTAGAAAGTCAGTGGAAATTACAAGGAGAAAAGCTAAGGGGAGATCACTTTTTATATAAAACAATTATGAAGCTGTTGTAGATTAAAAAATAGGTTAAATTGTGAATGCTAACAAATGGCAGATAATTTGGTAGATGTGCGTGTGTGGGTTAATATCCAAACCTGAATTTTAGAACTCAAGTCTGCTATCTGCTAGACGCAACTGGTTTGAGATGGTTGTAAATTTTGAAAACACCTGAACTAAAAAGAAGTGGCACATCCTGAGTCCCACTATTAATAAAAAGGCATAAGACAGAACCACCAATAAGGAAGCTGCTAAGGTACAGTGCTTCTGCACATAGACCATTTATGGCAAAACTGGGATCTTAAGGCTCTGGAAAGGAGAGGTGGTGCAGAAAAGAAGGGCCCCCCAAAGAAACAGCCTTGGAAAAAAAGGGGCCCAGAAAGAAGGAGGTGAAGATCCTGGTTGGAGAAAAGATCCTGAAAATGCGAGAATATCCTGGAAATCACAGATATGCACGTAGACAAATTCCGGAGGATGCCAAGAAACCTTGTCAAGTAATGCGCAATCCTGGTAGCTGCAAGAGGCTGCACAGTACAGAAACCAACAAGACTTTTTGCCCTACCTTCCCACACCAAGAAAGAAATCCTTGCTGGGAAGAGAAATCATCAAGACTAAGTGAATGTAACACCGGAGGGGGGAAGCAAGTAGGAAGTGAATTTGTGAAATGATCAAGTAGGGTAAAAGCTCTGGTCTCACTGGTTCTTAGATAAACCCCAGCAGAGAGATCCACTAAAGGTTATTTACTCTGTTTCACCTATGACAGAAACTTAGTAGAGATTTTTATTCACTGGAAGAAACACTCAATACAGGTTGCATCAGGGAAATACTCATCAGCAGTATGAGTAGGACACTGACTTGCTTACTTAACAACCCCTGATCAAAAACAACATAGAAACCTCTAGTTCCAGAAAAAGTCTTTCATGAAGACACCACCAACTCAGTCAGAGGTTTCATAGATAACAAATGTAGAAGAAAAAATTATCTCTCTCTAAAAATTTTGCACATATCATGTCCATCTTGTTTATCACTATAAATTCACAAGTTACATAGTTTCTGCCTATAGACTTCAATTCTACAGATCCCCTACTTCCATTTGATACTGCACGGTTAATCTTTGCAGCATTTACTGTGGCTATTAATTTGCAGCAAAGTACTTCAAACTGTTGAAAATCTGAAGCTAAATCCTTAATGAACAGTAAGTAAAGAGATACTGGGTGCAAACTGACTACTTTAATGTTAAATTGAAGTGTTACCCAAAATATTATCTTCTCTACCCTCTTATTCAAAGGCACTACTGCTTTTGTTATGAGAGTACCCATGTAAAACTGAGATTACATGGACAAATGGAAAAGTCTGGAAACAGAATCTGCAGATGACAACAGACAACAAATCAACTGGAGACACGCAGTACAGGAGTGACAGTCTTGCAAAATCTGCCAAACACATAATTTTATTATTAATAAATCACTGATAAACTTTGGACTCCATTCAAGGTAGTATTCCAATTGATAGAAAGGGACAAGCAAAAATTACTACAATGACCTTGGAAGAGCTGACTGACAATCACAGCTATTACATCTCAAGATAAAAAAACAATTAGAAATATTCTTCACTTTTTCTGCCGACGCTACCAGTAGGGTTAGACTGACCCTTACCAGAACTTCTTTGGTATTAAAAGAACTGAAATGAAACCAGTAGCTTATTAAACACATGCTTCTGAAAACTTACTGAAGCCTGCAAATTCCAGTTAACAGAAGACTAGTCTACATGTGAAACAACAGAGAGAAGTAAAATTTTCTTCTGTACATCTCTAGCAGTTTGTCTTATATTGCCTAAGAAACAAATATTGAGTTTGAGGTTCTCTTTGTTAGGAAATAATCTTTTCAAATTAAATTTTATTGCTATCAAATGTTCTTTTTGCTATATCGGCACACTTACTATAGTCAGTCAATTCATACAGACTTACACAGTATCTGTTTTACCTGCATAATGTAGTTACATTCCAGAAGCTCCATTTTTGGATTAAGGTTTAGTTTCATATAGGTATATGCTTGTTCAAAGATTCTATCATACAAACTTTGTAAAACTTCAGCTTCTTCAGAAGAACGTTTTTTCAGCCATGCCTGAAAAACATCCACAATCATTTTCAGTCTAAAATGTATAACAAGGTAAAGGTAGGAGTAGCCAGCAATGATAATCTTACTTGCAATATTGGTCTCCAGCTGAGGGCAGAAGAACTGATGTAGACCATACCCATTCGAGAAACTGTTGCTGGAGAGGCATTCTCAATGTTGTGGACCTCAAATAACAGCTTACATGTAGGAGACATAGGAATTCGATCTCCATTTGCTAGAGTGAGGGTCTTGTTATCATCCAAAACTGAGTTTAGATTCTCAATCCAGATTGCATCTACAGGACCATCTAAAATCAGAAACACATTTTCACCTGGAAAAATAATCAGAAGAGACATAGTTCATATCACCATGCTGAAAGAGCAAGAAAATAAGTTTACAAAAGATGGTCTAGAACTGTGGCTGCCACACAAATACTGCACCACGCTCTCACTCCCCCTCCTCAAACAGGAGAGAGGGAGAAAATAAGGTGAAAATGCTCGTGGGTTGAGGTAAAGTCAGGGAGTTCACTTACCAACTATTGTCACAGGCAAACCAGGCTCAACTTGGGAAAAATTAATTTATTGCAAATTAACATAGACTTGGATGATAAGAAACAAAGACAAAAAACTAAAATATCTTTCCCCCTTCCCCTTTTCTTTCTCCAGAATCAACTTCTTCCTTCCCAACCTAATCTAACTTTCTCCTTCTTCTCCCCACCAACCCTCCTGAGAAGCACAACTGTTGCCCTTTCCCGAGAAGTGAACTATAACCTCATCTATGTTCTCTATAGTTTCTCTCAAGAGGGAACTTCACCACACTTGCAAGTTCAAGATGCTTTTCTCAACATATCATTCAAGAGGTATTTTTATGGTACCACACAAAAAGTATTTATTTACCCTTTTTAGCTTTCAGTGTTTTCCTCCACAGTGTAGAAAAGATTCCATCTGTCCAATCATTAGTTGCAGCATCTAATTTTCCAAACATTTGAGGAGCAGTAATAGCTTTGGGGTTCATACGCATTTCTCTATGAGGTTGGCCACATTCTGCCAGAGATCTCATTAATATAGTTATGACCATTGTTTTTCCAGATCCACTAGGTCCAAGTGTCATCAACCCATGACGTACTACAGAAGTTTCGTACAACTATTAAAAAAAAATAAAAAAAAAAATTTTAAGAAATATATGCTTTTGGAAGAGTTTTGCTTACATTTAATACACTTGATAGTCGGTGATTATAAATTTACTAGACATACAAATTATATGCTCAGAACTGAAATTTGCATGCGTTTGTTGATTTTTACATAGTATATACCTTCACATCCTAATCTTCTAAGCACCAAGCAAGTTTACTATAAAACAGTTTACAGAACTAAACCTTGCCTAAACTTTTCAAAGCAACTGGAAATAATTTTACTAGATTTTTAAAAGGATTTTTCTGTATTATTCAAAAGGAAAAATAAGCAGTAGCAAAACATTAATGCAACAGAAGAATGACTAATCAATACAGCCCTAAAACTCCTGATTACACGAAATAAACATAAGGACCACACTTCCTTCAGGATTGCGGATGGGTTTAGGTTCAGCACAGTTCTTTAATGAATTTTCTATTTTTCTTTTAATATTAGCTTTAGGCTTGCTATGGAAGTGGCAGGGTCTGCCTACACAAGTATCTCCTTTTGGAGCAACTGAAAGGAACAAAAAAGTGGTAGTCCTCCTGGACGACAGAACCTTGTAAGGGGAAGCCTGTGTAGCTGCTTTCTCTGCAGGCTGAATAAAGGTTTGTATCAGTCCAGGATGAAGATCTACAGGCACCACAAATCTGAACTACGATCAAGTCCACCATGAAGTTGACAATTTCAAACTTCTTATTCCCAGTGGAAGATGGAATTCGTTAAGGCACGAGCAACCTTCATATGACCAGTGCTGCCCCCAGAAATACTAAGCTGTGAATAAAACGGTGAACATGACCTTAAGCAGGATGGTCAAAAGTATTTTCTCTCACACAAAAAAATTCTGCTGGTCATCAGTGTGAAGCCATGTGAAGGACAATATAGATCCAGCCTGCAGAATGTGGAGCAAAACTTTCTATAAATTAGGTGGTGTCTGAGCAGAGACATAAATATACCTCTGGTTTGATAACAGAGACATATTTCAGTTGCTGTGAAGTAACATAAGGCAAAATGTTGCACTTTGTAGAATACTACAATGCGTTGTATCCCTTATTCTCTTTCAACAAATCATGTGACAGTTTTGTCTTTTAAGTGAGACAAGTTTGGAAATGTTCAGAAATCTGGTATAAGTACAAAGGTCACAGTGCCTTTCTTAGTTTACATCTAGTTTCTTTAAAGGTTCTTAGATCATAAGAGATAATGTAGTTTCTATTTTAATACTGTACAGACAACAAACAAGCCTAGCACTTCAAGACCTATAGCTTCACTAAGTCTCTATTCTGAGGTTGCATTTCAAGAAGATGCAAGCATATTTCCACAGGGTAAAATGTTCTTCAGTGTCAGTTGGAGCTATACTTCATCTTGGCAGTCAGCAAAATTACAAATAAATGCTTGTAGAGCAATATAGTTTTCAGCCATTAGAAATGGTAAAGGTTATTAATCTTAACCATCAACAGTGTTTAACAATTATTAATTGACTATTTATTCAAAAAGTAGGGATAAGTAAAATACGAAAATTAGAAGACAGCATAATTCTGGCTGACAAATTTGCTGACAAATTTTACAAAGCAGAATTCAATTTCATCAATTAATGGAATTTTAAAAATCAATAATCAATCTCACTAATTAAGGATACAAGCTCAATTTCAATGAAATTAAATTAAATTTACAGTTTCAATATAGCCAATAAAGTAAAGCAAAGCTGATCACTCTTTAAAGCATGATGTTACAAGATAAAGTATTCACACCTTGCTGCTGGCATGCAGAAAAAACCCCAAAGAATCAGAGAACACAAGAAACCAATAAAATCATAATGTTTAAAAACATCATTATCATCAATAATTAAAGTGTGTTCTCAAAAAAGAGTAGAGCAAAAAGACAGAAGAGCAACAATTCTCTAGTTACCTTTCTAGCTTATCAATTTATAATTGTTTAGTGATTGTCTAATTATTTATTTCTTGAGTTGTGAGTCTGCTGCATTTGTTATGTTTGCTCTTTAAAGAAGAATGTTTACAGGGAAGTGTGTTGGCATAAAGATCATCAAAGCATAAGTTAACTGTCTTTAATAATAAATTTAAAGTTAGTTTCAAACATGATTGCATGTCAGAAATACAACTGTCAGCCATTTAATTGTTATGCTGGAGTACAAGTCCAAAAAGCCATTTAAACACCTTTTTTCCTTCATATTAAATAACTACATATTCATTAATCAACATCACATCATAAAGATTATCCTACACTGAACACAAATTACTGTAATCCAAAATTACATGAAGTCAAAACTATTTCTTGCAACACCTTAACGATTTTCTCTCTTTTGCTTTTCCATCAGAACACACTCCAGGTCTAACGAGCTTGCAACACAAGGTAAACAAAACATACTACACTCCTGGCAAGCTGCCAGGGCCCAGGGTCTATTTCTGGATTCCTTAAGAAACAAGTATTATTCATGTCAAAAGGAAGCAACTTTTTGTTTTATGCGAACAACATTGTTTGCAACAACTTTTTGCTACACAGTCTCCTACTCAGGTTCTATGTATTTTCTTACTAAAACTCTTGCATTCAGGTAAGAGAAGGATACACATTCCACTTAGGTGGGGTCTTTCCACAGTAGTCAGGTGGGTAATGCACTTCAGCAGGATGCTAGCTTTGAACACTACAGATACAAATTGACAGTAGCTGGGCTTGTTCACATCCTTTGTAGCCTAGAAAGCCTCTGAAATCTCTTTATAATTTTAATCTTCCAATCATGCATGTCCTTGAGAGAAACAATTCCCTTTGTATGAGTGTCATTCTTGTTACTGACACTATTTTTGGTTCTTCCATTTTATAGTACCTACATACACGTTCACTTGCATGCTTAACCTCATTATAGGTTTCCATAAGCCTGTCATAGCATATGCTAAGATCTATACATTCTTATACTTTAATTCTTTCAACTCAATAGAGGTAAACTGGATGATTACCCAACCAGTGTATAGGTTCTCAAAACTTATGTGAGAAAAACCTTGTTTACTACAATGTCTGCTCAAACTCATAATGAAGACTCTTCTTCATTACAGTACACATTTAAGCCAGAAATACATACCTCTTACATTTTTCTTTGCCTTTATAAAGGTCTTTTAGTTCTCTCCTCCTACTCAGCAGAAGTTTTGCCCTGGCTAGGTTTCGTCTCACTCTTTATTTACTGCTTTGGCCTTCAAAATGCCTCCCAACCCTTCTTATACCCTACTGTCCCTACTCTAGACTAAGAAACTCATGTTAGAGACCCATGTACACACCTTGCTGCTTCATTCATACCATATCCAGGAAAGGTTGGGGTAACAGCATGCTTTAAGGTATTTCTTTTTCTTCTTCTGGATAATTTAAAGAAATAAAAACATAAGTCTCTTGGAATAGCCTTCCTTAGTATGATGCACCTTCATTTTTCCCCATATTAGAAGCACAGGTCCTTGAGTGAGACAGTGGTTTAGATACTAACACGGTATTCTGACTCCTGTTTGTTTAAAATGTTTTGGAAAAAAAAGGTTTTACCTGAACAAGCTTAAGATTCCATGGTGGATGATTAATCAATCCTGCCTCTTCAACCTGATTAGCTACTGCAGACTGAAGCTCAACATAGGTACTAGTGTCTAACTGTAACCCCGGAAAGAGATCATTGATAAGACTGAGAAACAAAGGCTCATCCTCATCTATCTGAAACAAAAAAGTTATTAAGTGCTTAAAGCATGGTTATCTAAAGAATGCTCTCAAACCAAAATGAATCTCTATTTTAAAATCATAAACTGTATGGAAAGATTTTTCTAAATACAGATTCATATGTTCATAAACACAGCCAGCCAATAGGACAGGTCACTACCAAAATAGTATTTTGAAAATGTCATCCACATACCATGTGAGAAATAAATTCAAAATTGAAAGAAATTTCCCTCTGAGTAGACACTGGAATTTATTTGTAAAATTGATTTGTAAATCACTTGTAGGATATATTGGAAAGAACATGCTATCTGGAAAGAAATCTTTAAAAGTCTAATTTAGTAAATACCCAAATTATTCAGTTTACTTATGTTACAGAATCAGTCTGTACACAAGTCAGTACATAAAATATCATGCCCACAGCTAAGCCACTATTTAACCTGTTTGAAACTTTGCACCCTGAGCACTGTTTACAAGTCTAATAAACTCCCACTGCTGTTTAATGATAACAAGATTATTATCATGTTTCAGTTTTTAAAGAAAAGGATGTTTGAGATTTTTTCTAATATTCCACAAAATCCCATAAAACATCTAGTAGCCTTGCCTATACCTGGCGCTAAAATATTAAATTAGATTCTTACCAGCTTGGAAAGATTCATATCTCTTAGTCCTCTCATAACAATACTTAATTCACTTTCATTTGGCTTGGCCCTCTTCTGAGATCCAAGAGTCCTCAGTACTGAAAGGATATTCCTCAGACCAAAGTCATAATGGACCTAGAGAGGGGCAAAAGGCTTATGCATCAGTAACAAATTCTCTATCTTTATTTATTTCATCAGTATGTCAAATCTTATTTGCATATTGCATAGTATAGTTGCCCTGATTGGAAAAGGTAGCTAAAATAGGAATCGTTGTTGTTGCTGTTGAGGAATTATTCTATTAAAATAAATGAAGGATACTAAGGTTATTTTCAGGAAAGGGGAAGGAAGTTATAAGGTTTTTCTTTTCTAATTTAAATTTAATCGACTTAGCCATTTATAATGCCATATAGCAATTATTTTATAGCTCTCTATAGCAGGGTTCTAAAAAAAATAAATAGTTATATTCCAGACTAGGTCCTCAGATCAAAGCAGCACTATGGGAAGAAGGGCAACTTAAATCAAACTTGAGATGTTCCTCCTGTGGTTTCCAATTTCCAACTACTTTCTCTAGCCCCAGATAATTCTCACAGAAAAATGACAGAACTGGGTTAATTTTTACCTGGCTGCCATGTTTAGGCAGAGAATCTCATGCACGTGCAACTACAAACTGTCATTCTTTAACAATTAACCAAACGCATGTATGTGACTACATATACAGAATTAACACGATTACTTGTTCAAAAATTTTTCGAGACATTTGTTTAAATTATATTTAAACTACTTCGGTATTTTGTAAAAAGCATAAAAGTGATGCTTCAAAAAACAATCTGCACAACCCAAAACCAAACTAAGGGGCTGTATTGTGTAAATATGAAGACAAAGAGGAAGGGAATACGTAACACTACCTGCTTAGTGAGCTGCTCCTCACAAAGTTGATAAAGAACAAAGAATTTCTGAGACAAGAACACATTATCAATAAATCCGTAACTTGCAAGCTTAACTCTTATAATTATCTGAAATACAATTTTTTTAGAAATTCCATTAGTTTTTCTGAAGATAGGTAAGCAAACTAAAATAATTTTTTTTTTCCAGTTCAATCAGTAATTGTACCTGTTTATCTGGAACCATCATTGCAACACTTCTAAACTGCATTTTGAGATTTTCTGGTAGTTCTTGGCGTCCAGCATATCCAGGATTCTATATAAGAAAACATACTGCATTATTATTTACAATAGTAAAAATAACATACTTTTTATTGTTCAATAAATTTATCCATAAATACCTAGATGTGTTGAGAGTTAGAATTCTTGTCTACTAATTATTAAAATGTGAAGAAAAAACTGCAACCATAAGTATGAATTTAATAACCTATGCATAATTGCCAGAGTAATAATAGAATTTCTTTATCATAACAAGCCAGCAATTAGAATTTTAAAATTTCATGGGATACAATCTAGCTGGTTGATTTCTTCTAGTATATTCACAATGCAAATAAAGTTCTCATTACCATTTTGCAGAAGAGGTAGGTTTGGTAACATATTAAAAATTCAGTGTCTAACAAGAGCCAAAATAATAATAAAAAAAATAAATAAAGGATAACAAGCAGTCTACAGCGAAGAAATATTAGGATGCCCTTCTCTATTTCTTGTGTCTAAATGGCTAGCCTTAAAGTACAGAATCTCACTGAATGTTTAATAATTTGTGAGTGAATCCTAGCCACCGAAGTCAGAATCATATAAGAAATCGAAATTATCTTTTAGTGATAGAACTGGTTCTAACAATGGTTCAAGAATATGCAGAGAATATTATGTAATGACACAGTAAAAATAACAGTCAAACTTAAAACACAAAAACCTTACAACAAAATCATATTAAAGTGAATTTTAATGACCAAGAAAGTTTGACTAATAGAAGATTTCTAGAAATTTGCTGCAAACATGAAGAATAACTTATGACAGGTGACATTAAGAAATTAGAAACAGTCAAAAGACACCTATGACCTCTTCAGTTATTACCCTGCACCCGAACATGCAGGTGAAGATTTTAATTTCCCATAAAGTCATCTTGGATTGCCACCTGCCTTGGCATTAGGAAACATATACTCTAAAATTCCCTGCCCATGAGAGTACATGAAGAATTATTGCTATGAAGCCTCAGGAACCCTATAGCACAAAGACAGCATACTCTGAAAGTTAATATTCTAAATGGAGGAGTTTGTGTTTCTCCCTTGGGTAATGGTTGGTAACTGGTGTAAAGTTATACGTACTGCCTTGCATACCTTTTTTGCACAGATTATCCATTCAGTTGTGGGACCTAATTTTGATCTATATACACTGTCAGTCTTTTTCACAAGTAGTCATTATAAGAAAGAGAAAAATGTATCTCAAATACTACCCATAAAAACTTCATGATATAAGAAGCACAGTTGTGTCACAATGCCTGCACTGATTCCAGGATTGATGCACAGAGCAGAATGGGCCCCTTTGCCACAAAAGGCCGAAAGTGGCCGTCCAGCATTGTATTTACCTGTTTAGACAGATCCTGTATCGACAAATGAAAAGATCTGATAATTTTTTGCACAGGTTTTGAAAAGACCTGTTGTCACCACAATACAAGGAGGGTGGTTTATTCCAGAATCACCATACTTGTCTTCTGTAAATCAGCTTGAAGAATTCATTTATATATCCATGATAAATACCCATTAGACAAGACATATGTCCTTGAAAAATCTCTTTCCTGTATATCCTGCTTTAAGTGAATGTTCTTTTTTTTCCCTACAGTATCTTTCTCACTAATACTGTAAAAGCATTTCAAGCTAAGGTAGTAAAACATCAGTCCTCTCGGTGAGCAAAGCAGCCTGGAAATTTGGCCAAACTCTTAACCTACATAATGAATTGCAATACAGTAATGTAGGGACGTAATTATGAACCTTTTCAATAATCTTAAAGCAAAACTGAAAGCATGCAACTCATGAATAATCAGATTATTTATGTGTTCCAGTAGTTTAGTCGAATTCTATAGCAAGAGCATCACCTTGCCATTTAATTAACTTGTATAATTGTATAATTTGTCACATCTCTGGAATTATTACTTCATTTACCATTGTTAGGAAAATTCCAAACTCTGGATTTAAATCTACACAATCTCCATCAGAAAAAATGAACTGCTTTTTTCTTTCTTTTCTTGCTGTTAAAATAATATAGATTTGCTGTGCTGCCACTGACAAGACAGGCAACTCGATTCGGTTGAATTCATCAAAACATCCCCAAGATCCTGACTGTGCAAGACCTAAAATAGGGACAGAAAAAATTATTACCTGTTGTTGTTCACACATATTTCAGACATCTGAATTAGATGACTTTTCCTTCAAATAAATAAGTAAGATTAGTTTTATTTATTGCCCTGTGGCCAAGGCCTATCTTCCTCTAGTCCACCTGACTATTTCCAGATCAATCTGAATTAATATTAGTTGATTTATACAAAAAGCTTAAAAGTGAATCAATATCAGAAAAAACCTTCTGATATCTTGGGGCATTTGGCAGATCTTTCATCCAGAGCTTTCTGTGAATGTAGCCTTTTATTGTAAAGCAGCAATTGAATTATTTGCTGAAGCTGTACTGTTAATTTAAAAAAATAAAAGTAAGTGACTTGGAGCTACAGAAGACTAGCCCTAAATGTTACAACAAAAAAAATCCCAAGTTTTTTATTTTCATTTGTGTCTTCCAGCCTTCACAAGGCTTTTAAATTACTTTTTACTTGCCTCTTATAAATCATAAAGGTTAGAATTAAAAATTGAAATTATTTTTGAACTAACTAGGAGTTTAACTAAAACTCTGAATCTCACAAGACAGAAAAAATTAATCTTAGAGCACGTATCTCTATGCATAAGCACTACCATTTTAAGTCCACACTAAACTACAAGCTTTTCGTGTAATGGTACAGGATATTAGCAACATGCTCTGTGTGACCTTGTCTATGGAAGAAAGAGAGGAAGACACAGACAGAAAATTAAATGGAAAGAGAAATCAAGCACTATATTAGTAACAATAACATTTTTATAAAAGATCAATTTCACAGTTGCCTAATTTCAATTTGGAAAAGTAACATGTGTTTAGTAGCAGCTAAGAGAATTGTTGTTCCTTTAGCAACATTTTATGAGAAAATTTGTAGCAGCATTTTTTTCCCCAAATTATATTAAAATACAAGTAGGCAGTCGTTTTCTTTCATGTATACTGAAAGATAGCTATTTAAAAGTGAAAAATTTACCCAATTCATTGAGGATGTATTATTGTTACACAGTCAAGGCTACATCAATTTAAAGGGATTCTGTCATGTACTCAAAGATTTTTTTAAAATCTGAATAGCTTGACTGTCAAACAGGCAATATGTTTATAAACCCACAGCTTTAGACACTCTCATGCCACAAGTATTTGCTTGCTAAAAAAAAATAAATTGTTTCACCGCTTGCTTCTCAATACATACAATACCATAACTGTGAAAAACGAGCTGACAGAAACGTCATGAAGTTCGAGTCCTTTATCTGGAACAGAATAACTCCATTGCACAGTACAGGCTTGGTGCTGAGTAGCTACAAAGCAGCTTTGCAGAAAATGACCTGGTGTCCTGCTTAACAACTAATTGAGCATGAATCAGAATTATGCCCTTGTAGCAATGGAAGCCAGCAGCATGTTGGGCAAGAGCGTAGCCAGCAGGCTGAGGAAAAACATTGTTTGCCTCTATTCTGCACTTGTGAGAGAGCAACTGGAGTACTGTGTCCAGTTTGGGGCTTATCAATAGAGGACAGATATTGATATACTTGCACGAGTCCAACAGATGGCTGCCATGATGGTCAGTGGCTGAAGGACATGACACAGAGGGAGAGAATGAGAGAACACAATTTGTCGAGCCTGAGGAGAAAGATAAGGGGAAAGCTCATTGCTAATAGGAGGCACTGAGGAATTGGAGCCAGGCTCTTAGAAGCGCAGTGGAAGAATAACAGAGAACAGACACAGGTTTCAATGTGGGAAATTCCAAGTCAATGGAAGTATAAAAAAATGTTACCATGAGGATGCATGGCCCAGAGGTGTTGTGGAACATCCATCCCTAGAGATACTCAAAATCCAACATGAACAAGAGCCTGAGGAACCTGCTCTAACTGCACCTGATAAATGACCTGTGGAGATCTCTTCTATCCTACATGAAGTCTTACCTTTGAAAATCCTGCCCAAACCTCTGAAGTCCATTTGATCAGAGCAGTTAAAGACTACTACGTATTTTCCCAGAGCCTTTCCCATGTCTTTTGTTGTTTCTGTTTTACCAGTTCCAGCTGGTCCTGCTGGAGCTCCTCCCATGTTCATTCCCAAAGCCTGTGCTAAAGTTATATAGCACCTATAAATGTTAATTCATATTAATTTATTAAATCATATGAAAGATACATGTGTATACAGATAAGATAACAATGAGTTATGCTATAGATTCTACAAGCTCTTATGTTGAAACAATACTTCTTCATAAAGCAGTTCCACTGATTTCCATGAGTGCAGGAAGTTCAGAGAGGTAAAAGTCACAAAATACAGCATTTAAACATTATTTATAAGAGCAAAAAAATTTATCTGGTGTTAATCTAGTTTGCTACAAACTGTGAATATTAGAGGAGGTAAAAAATTAATGCACACCATATAAAGCAATTTAATTGTCACTAACTCTTTTTGCAGCTATAAAGAGCAGAATTCTGCTGCCTCATCATTTTCTGCAGTATCTTAATGTGTATACTGTGTTAGGTTAGGCTACTTTTGTCTAAATCCTCAAGTGTGAAAGAATAAGGATATATGTCCCCTTCCACAATTATGTGTAAAATATTTTTACAATTCTAAGAAAAAAACCCGTAAGCTTTACCCCCCCCCCTTTTTTTTTAAAGTCTTAAAAAGTTTAGACTACTGTTTTGGTTCTATGTGAGTTATAGTTACTAAAATCTTAGTTAGAATTTTCATTTATGGTAAGGAGTATCATGAGTACCAAGAGTAACGCTAAAGGGATTAAATGACAAAGGTCCTATACAAATGATGGGGTATCTTCACTGTCAAATCAACTCAACATACTCAGAATGCATTTCTAACTAAATTATTTCTGGTTTAAATCCATAACCGAACAGAGTTTAATAACTAACTAGTTCCCAGCTTATCTTGAATCACTATAATACCTTATGCCAAGCTGGCACTGCAGGGCCCCTGATGTTTTTTTAAACAATAAGAATCTTTAAAGTGACATATACGTTTTACTTCTACAGTTCTATTGCAGTCAAGGCAAATTTTGGGGTAGAATTCAACTTTCTGCATCAAAAATACTTGATTGTTGAGAGCAGTGCAGTTCACTGCAGAAATGTACTGAACTTTCCATATTGTCACAATAGCAGTCCTACCTCTTTTGGAGAAATAAAGGTGTTCAAAAAGCTGTACAGACACATACTCCACATAAGTAGCAAAGTGAATGACTGTAGGTTGAAAGTTATTTTTGGTTGTTGAGGACATCTTTTTGCAAGTATTTTTTAGCCTTCTATTTTCTTATTTGGTTCAAAAGTGACACCTCAAGTAAGGAATAAACGGGGGGAGAATTGGGGGGGGGGGGGGGGGTGTACAGAAAGAGGCCAAGAAATTCCCAAGGGGAAGAAAAGAAAAAGAGTTCTCACTGTTAAGCCACACATGAAACAAAATTAATGGTCATTTGCTTGCCTGGCTATAGAAGAATGGCAAGTGAATGTATACAGCTGGGACTTTGTCAAGATCTAGGTTCTTATGGACAAATGTAAACTATTTCCCATGCTAATAAAACAACAGACACTGACTAGTTGTCTTAGACTTTCACACATTGGTAGCCACAAAATCTTTACAGAATCCCTTATAACAGAATTCAAAATATCTGACCTAATATTTTCTTCAGTATAGAAATACTGCTAAACTATACATTATTATATAACCTTAAAATGATTCATTTCTGTTACTAAATGTTTCTTTAAGACTGGGCAGTGATAAAACTTTTCTAGTAATTACTAAATGTACAAGTTAGCGAGACTCTATTTTACCTTTTCTAAAGGAGTATCATGAAGCAGATGTATAAGAAGATTTTGATGAATGACCTAGCCCACACAGGACTTAATTCAGAATGCATCTCTTTGAAGATATATGTTAAATAAACACTATATACATAGAAAATATTAATTATGTATCATTTTCTAACCTGTCTGTAAGAGGTGTTATGACCAGACGATCAGTGCAACCCAGAAATTCATTTTGGTAAACAAAATCCACATCTGTAATGGACACCAAGACTTGATCAAGATCCTCCTTAAAGTAGAATCTAGACTGCTTTAACCATTCAAAATCAGTTGGTGATCTGATGTGCATTTTTACCTTAAAAGAAAGTAAATAAATATATATGTTATAACTGAGCATCCACATTTGTCTTTAATAACTGTGATAAAATCTTATTTTATGAGAATAATGAGTGACTCAGGTTAAAGTTCCTACATAAGTAAACTGAAATACATATAAGCATCACATAATATGTTCAGATGTATGCTAAACTAATATTAAAAAATGTCCTTATCCCTTAAGCTGGTCATCACAACTTCTTAATCAAATAAATCTTAAATTGCTTTGGTAATGCAGCTCACCATCCAAGTGAAATAAGCAAACAACACACTGCTAAACCCACCAAACACATTGGAACAAAGGGTATAATGAAAGAAGGATCTGACTAAGGCATGGAAGGCAAATTGTGTAGAATCTAACCAGCTTCTGTTATCAGCAGTAAAAATATGTGAGAGATGCAGTGTTGAGGGATGGCATTCCTCAAAGAATAAAGGAATGTAAACAATTTAGCAGTTTAAAAAGTTCAAATATAGGATTGGCGTTATCTGTTGATTTTAGGAGGGTTTTTTGTTTGTTTGTCTTCTATGTATTCTCCTTAATAACCAGAAAGAATTCCAGTAGCGTGATATCCGAAGGAGTAGGAGAGACAGAAAGAAGGAACTAGAAGATACGGAAGATGTTGCTGTCATTGCTGTAACTCTAGAATGGGTGGAGCTAAAGCACAGACTACTGCCAACTACTGAGATTCTGTAACAAGCCATGAGGAAATTATGAAGATAAAGCTACAACACCCTCAGCAGACTCGACTTTTTTCATTATGCAAGTAAGAGTAATACAACAGTTTTTCAATGAAAGGACATACTAAAAGTTTTGGTCTATCAAAACAATTCTGTAGGAAGAAGTGAAAAATTGAAATATGCTAAGAAAAGTGTAAAAAATTGGAGCAAATATTTAGATGACAGTCCCAATGGATTTTATTCTAGTTTAAGCAAAAGTGTACTATTTTTACTACGGTGAGATTATGGACATCTCTGTTTTACAAACACATGCATACACATATATAACTGTAGTTACCACATATAAGAAAAATTATTATGACAGAAAATGCATTTAAGTGTCAGAAACCAAAATCTGTACTTACCAAATCATCAAAAATATCATGCTGGTGCACATGAATGGTAATAAGTGTTTCAAATTTCACTCTGTCAAAATGGGAAAGATCATGTGTGGTCTCGCTAATCAACATATTCAGAATCTCCAGAAATCTCCCATTGGTTACTTGCATGATTTTTCTGTCCTCTTTAGCATTCTGTAGAGCTGCTTCTGAATCATGAGTCCACAACATTTGAATTCCTAGTAATCCAACCTACAAATTTAATATGTGAAAAAAATACAAAAGAATAACTTGTTGAACCCTAGCCTTATTACAGAAGCCTTAGGTGTAACAGGAACAACAAATTGTGGTGTGGAGAGTCCAAATTATCACTACATCCAGCATGAGGCTGTCTCATCAGGATAATGTGCCTGAGCTAATTGGCTCTGCTGTCATACTGGAAACTCCTGAAAAAACATTTAAAAACTTACGCAAATTTGTCAGATACTGAGATATATACAAATTAAGGATGATTCTCAGTGTAATTTACAATCCCTTAGTGTACTCCAGTATCACAAACATAATCAGGTCTCAAATTGTGGGGAGAAGTCCTTCTGAAAACTTCCCATTGCCAATTCATAGCTAATTAAAGCACAATTAAAAAAAAAAAAAAAAAAGAGATGGATTGCTATCTTTCTAACATGCTGTTATGACTGGAGTACAGACTGAAGCACAACTATGAGCTATTTTGCTTCCAAATAAATCTAGAGAGTTACAGGATGTTGCATGTAAACAACAGTCTTGGATTGATTTTGATTTATAGTATCAGACACACCCATGACAAAACAGGATAGATGAGAACTGTATCAATACTTGCCCCACCCCCCCACCCCCATTACTACATTCACAAAGCACCAAGACCTAAAAATCTGACTCACCCACTCTTTCTACTTTCTTATCTCCCTATACCTGTAGTGAGTTCACAGTTACAGACATTCTGTAGTAGGAAATATCACACCATTTTAGAATCATTAAGCTATCATCAGTAGAGTCTAAAATAAATTTATTTTAGAATGACCAATTAGTAAGAGGAATAAAAAATGAAATCTTTGGATGTGACTTTTTCATGCTAGCTATAACAGAAGCTTCTAAGATAGGAAAAAGGCAGTTTGAAGGAAAGAAAACATTTCAAATATTTGACAGTATTTTGACCAATTTCTTCTCTGTCCTACAACACAGCTTTTCTTTCTCTGTACTTTAAATTTCTTCCCCTTTTCTAACACAAATAATTCTTTGAACATAAAAACATTTGGATTAACAAGACATGGAAAAGATGATCTCTGCAGATGGTAATAAAGGCACTTCAAAATGTCTGACATGCAAACAAGAAAGACAGTCCTTATCTGTGTAAAGAAAAGTAGCAGACTTTTGAAAATAAATACTGCTGAAATAATACATAATTACATCACAAATACAGCTTTAAGATAATTCTATTAAATATTTAAGTATACTTAATTGTTTTTTAAATTAGCAATGTATTGGCCAGCTTTAATATTTGCAGAATTTCTATGAAAAAATACACCCAGCACTGTACTGATTAGCAAATTACAGAATTTTTACAGGATGGGAAACAATTCCTTACTTGTTAATTAAATTTATGGATTATCAGTAAGATGAAGGAGTCTCTAGGCAAATAGAATCCTTCAAGATAGGCTTCTACTAGGACTGCATTATCATAGTGACAAATATATGAACTATGAGGTAAATCTTCTAAATGATGAGATAAATAATCATAATCATAGCTCTTGTGATCTTAAATTATGAGAGAAATCAATCTGCACATGAAATTTTATTTGCATCTGAAAGGCGTTCAATATCCATCACAGAAAATATAAGCTCTACTTTATATTCTCCAGGACAAGAAAAAAGTAATTTTAAAGTAGATTACATGAAAAATATTAAGCTATACATAGGGTACCAAAATTGAAGTCCGCCTTCTACTGAGTAGATCCATATCCTTACTTCCTCTATGAAAACTTCTTCATTTAGACAATCCAGTATGCTCTTTACATCCCACCTCTCCCCACACACTACTCAGACTGCACACACAAATCCATATCCTGTAATCTCACCTGTGCTGGGAAATGGTTAAGAAAATTCAGCAACTGATATCCCGGGTCACTAATTTGGTAATATGCTGCCCTAATTATACCATGCAATGACATCTGCTGCACATGCAATAAATCCTGCAACCAAAGTTCTACTGGTCCTTTTGCAATGACTGGAGTGTCCAACTGAAATATTAATAAAAGGTACAAAATAGAACTTAGTTACCAAACTTCTCTCCCCAGTTAGTTACCAAATTTCTCTTCAAGACAACTGCAGATTTAATTTCAATAAATATACTAGAAATTTATTTAATGAAGACATATTATAGTTTTGTTACACCAATCATTGAAATGTTAGTTTGTAATTAACAATAAGACAATTTAATATATACTTATATGTTTAATAACAGAATGATTTATCTATTAACAACATTCTGGAAAAAAAGTTTTCAGATAATTACTGGAATTTTTTCTCCTTCTCTTGATATGACTGCCAGTATGCGATCATAATCCTTTGTGTGAAACTCTACTTCATTTATATTGTCAGATATGGAAGGCAGATGTGGCTGTAAGGATAATTCAGAAGTCATTCAATGTAAATAGATAACATTAGTAAACAGAAAAAAATCTCATGTTAAGGTTATCCTGCAAAAGTTCATCTGAACCTACAGATGAATATCAGGCCATATGTAGGTAATAATTACAGAAATGGTTGTGTAGGATTTTATCTCAACTTGCTGTTATTTTACAGTTTCCAGAGGTGACCTAGCAGAACAGAGATCAGCTATTGTGTGAGATCAGCTATCTTATCTCAACCAACCCTCAGTAACAATGCAGACTAGTTGGACTATAAACTTTCAGGAACAATCCAGACTAGCTGGACGAATTCTGCAATATGCAACCCAGGAAAGTCTTAGAGGGTCCCTTCTGTTAGTTTAGTTGTGAAAGGAGCCATGCCACCAGCGACTCGCTTGATGGGACCATATTCTAGTGTTCTGAATTCGGAAGATTTTTTTGAATTACAGATACCCATTTCATATTTTGTTAAAAACTAAAGAACAGGAAACAAAAAATTTTCCCAAAGTTCATAAAAAGAAAGTGTTTACATTTTCATTTATTAAATGCTTTTCCATGTTCTATTTTTTTTTGTTATAAGCAGAAAAAAATCCCTAAGGTTGTACCTGAATTGTATGAGAATCACTTGCTTGTCCAAGAATTTCAAGAAGGACAGGATCAGAAACAAAAAAGAATCTGGGAAACAGTAGTCTTTTCTTCTCTAAGTATCTTTAAAATGGAACAAGATTTTTATTAGACTATTTCGGCTCTTCATTTTCTTCTACACAAGAGGGAAAGACTGAAATTCTATTAACATCTCATATAAACTACTTACAAAATAATACTGCATTAAAAAAAAAATAAAAAAATCAAACAATTCATACCCTGTAAGTGATTTCTGACATACTTCCAACTGTTCATGTAAATGAGGGAGAAGTTGCTCCATAGTCTCATCTCCAACACAACAGTTAATTACATTTGGGTTTTCATGAGCTCGTTGCATTATTCT
The DNA here is from genome assembly GCF_964199755.1 of Larus michahellis. Lineage (NCBI taxonomy): Eukaryota > Metazoa > Chordata > Aves > Charadriiformes > Laridae > Larus > Larus michahellis. The sequence continues at coordinate 38,350,324 of NC_133898.1, forward strand.
TATCCATGATTTGTCAATATTCTGAAAACGCTTCGCTTCCTATATATATCAAAAAATAAGTACTTTCACAGCATAATCTGTTGGAAATTATTACACAGATAGCTTTTAATACACAATAAGATGCAAGCATTGTAAAGTTTACCTGGGGTAATTGTTTTGCGATATCTCCCCCTACAAAAACAGCTTCAAGATAAACCCAGAGGTTCTGCACAACCAGCCATTCTTCAATTATGTCTGTTGAGCTGCTTAGTTTATAAATCCAGCTCTGAATTTCCTTTTTAAATGGTGCATTGTATCTAGAAAATGATGAGAAGAAAAAATTATTTAATTCTAAATAAATCTATTATAAAATAAATACTTAAACGGTGAAAAAAAAACCCAAACAGCTCTTGTTTCACTTAGAGCAAGAAGAAGCTCGTAGAAAGTTTCTACCAGCTTGATTACATTCAAATATATTGAGACAATAGTTTTCTACTAATAAATGAAAATCTTCCAGTTGAGGATTTTTTTCATTAGACATTTTAATATTATTTTTCTTTAAAAAATAATAGTCCATTCAAATTTACTGCTGATTTAGCCTGCTAATAAGACAGTTGCTATGTCAGTGTGTTTCTGAAAATAACGCACACAATCAATTTTAAAGTACCTATTGGTCAGTAAAGAGCCAAGAATCATTAAACTGTCCTCCATCAACATTATAATTTCTGATGATTCAGTTCCCTTTAACAGTAACTCTCCTCTCCCTTTGAATGACGAAAAGCTCAGAACTTGGCTTCCCCAAATTTCAGCTATTTGAGATAGTTTGGCTTCTATATCTTTTTCCTTTGTAGCAGATATGCATATATCCTGCAAAGACAGACCCGTATTTTAGAATCTTCATTCTTCGGAAATGACATTTTTCCTAATATTAGACATCTAGTAATAGAATTTAAAGCCAATATACAAAATTCTATAAAATAGTACAGAAGTGTGACACACAAATGCAGAAACCACACAAATGATTTTACTCACTCAAATTACGTGTATGTATAACTGAAAAATGCAAACTTGGAAATGCATGGATATACCATTTCCACGGCTTCACATTTTGTTATTTCTGCGTAACAAGACTTCTGAACCGTTATTCCTACAAGGTTTAGGGTGGTGATGTAGACTCATCACCAGATGAGTCTCAATCTTATCATATTTCAATTTATAGTATCACAGAATCTAAGAATAGAAAGGTTGGAAAGGTCATCAAGTCCAACATTCTATTCAAATCAGAGCTTAATTCAAAATAAAGCAATCACCTTGGAATGCTTCCATATAAATCAAGTATGAATATAACAATAGCTTTTGAATGCTATTATATAAAATTTGCAAACTCCATTAAGAATTTTTTCAGTTTATGTGGGGGATCTTGAGAAGTTGTATGGTTCAGTTGTATGTTACATATTTAATTAATATTAAATATTAATATGCATGGAACCTTCGTCTAAAATTTCTGATTTATTTACAAATCTTTAAAGCAACCACAGAGTTAAAAAATTAGGTGACCACAATCATTTGAAGTTTTGTTTGTTTGTTTTTTCCTGTTTAAAAAGGGCTAAGAAAATCACAGAAAATAGGGACAGGAAGAATGTGAAGAGATTATCTAGAAATAAGTGTCCAAAGATTCCAGCTGCTACATCTGTCTTTGTTCATATGGATAAGAACTTCTAAATAAAATATAAATTATTTTAAACTACTGTGGTCTGATTGTGAGTCAAGGTCTTCAACAAAGTCAAAAATATTTTTAAAAAGTGATCATTTTATAAGTAATCATATTATTTTTGCTGGCAATATAAAATGAACAAGGGGGGGGAAAAAATGTATGTACCTACCTCAATATCATCTTTATATTTAAGAATTGGTGCTTCCATGATGTTTCGAAGGCAAAAGGAATCAGATTCTATATCAAACTGATGCCCTGTTGTTTCAGCAATGCGATCCCAGTGTCTTTGCTTCATTGCTTTGTCGCTCATCATTTCCAACAAATAACAAGACTCACTAAAATCATCAATTTTATTCTTGAGATCTAAAAATGCAGGCCAGTGTTGGAGTCCTTTAGGTAGTCTACGACACCTGCAGTGGAGTTAAACTGATTCAGTAGTAAATGCCTCTTTTGTCAAAATAGGAATTGTTTAAACATTTTATAAACAGACACGGAAATATGAAGTAGCTTCTTCTGAGATCAACATTTGCTATGGAAAATTCCAATTTGTGTCAATTAGTCTACCTTTTTATTAAAAAATAATGCAAATGCCCTACTAGCGGATCATAATATTTAACAGTTTTAACCACTGTTATGTTCTTTGCAAATAAACAGAAATACTGCAGTTTGCATTAAAAGATAGCTTATCTGCTGCTTATCGTCACAAACTCTTTATTGGCAAACAAAAACCAAAACAAAATTAGTTAAATTTCACATCCTTATACAAATATAATGGGGAGGGACTCTTTATCAGGGAGTGTAGTGATAGGACAAGGGGTAATGGTTTTAAACTGAAAGAGGGGAGATTTAGATTAGATATTAGGAAGGTGGATGGTGGATGGACCTGAGGATGGTGAGGCATTGGAACAGGTTTCCCAGGTTGCCCAGAGAAGTTGTGGATGCCCCATCCCTGGAAGTGTTCAAGGCCAGGCTGGATGGGGCTTTGAGCCGCCTGGTCTAGTGGGAGGTGTCCCTGTCCATGGCAGGGAAGGTGGAACTAGCCAATCTTTAAAGTCCCTTCCAGCTCAAACCATTCTATGATTCTCAAATATTTACTTCAATTTACAATACCAGTAATGCACATGGCAAATATTTACATACCGCTTTGGAGACAGACATGAAAATTAAAAACATATAACCACCTTCTCCTCTACTTTTGGTTAGTGGTCCTGAAACTATTCACTAAGAAAATGAAAATTATATACTTCTAATGGATAAAAGCCCAGCAAAAGAGTTAAATGAATATTTACCTCTTTCACCATGCTTTCACAGAGCCTACACATTAAGAATCAAGCAGTTGACTACCATAGGAATATCCTAATGTAAATGATAAAGTATATTCTTAGCAGGAAAAGTAATAAAGCCTAGATCAAATTTCCCTTGGTTTTGCATCCTTTATCACTTATCTCTCCCACTGATATAATTTCATATTTTCTGTAATCAGGTACAATACAGCAGTCTGTGTCTGGTTTAGAGCTCTCTTGGTGCTGTGTGGCTGACAGTACCTTCAGGTACTAGCTCCCTGGTTGCTGTCAAACAGAATGTTTAATACCTAGCTGCCTTTCCCTGAGGGGAAGAAGTATTTTGTGTTTGTTTCTGGACTACTGTGAAGTTCTGACATTTATAAAACTCATAAGCATTTAAAGTTAATTTGTGAAAAATCTGTTGTGTTGAAACTAGCCAATAGATTTAAGAAAAAAAAATGTATTTAAGAATGATGAAAAAGAGGAGCACTGACATGGTCAGACAGTGACATCACAGATTACTTTTTCCCTGAGAAAACCAGGCAAAACATCCGAATAGTTTATAAATTTCTCTGTTTGCAGCCATTGTTTTCCTTCACTGGTAAAGAGTTAATGTCAGGTTCAGTGATTTGGGACACTGGAATCAGATACAGCAAAGAAACAGATTTTGAATTACATGCTGCAGGTTCCAGAGCTGAGAGCCCTGTTACCCTTTTGAGTCTAGTGAACTAAGAGACACCATTTTACACAAAGACAAGATACTGACAAATAGGTGTCTGTCAACATCTTGCTCCTTTGAGAGGCTCTTAATTACTGAAATTCTATCAGCATATGTAACCTCAAATTTGGGAAAGAAAAACACTCTTTGGCACATGTTTCCTTGAAAGGTTATTAGTCTCTGGTTAATTCTTCCCACTTAGAAATTAAGAAATAATGCAAATCAAAGACACAACCTTCAACTCTGATTGTCGAAAGTGTAACTTCAAAACTATGGAAATTCTTCACTTACCAATTTTATGCCTTGTAATGACATATTTCACATATCAGTTAACCTTCAGAAAAACATGTTTACTAGACTACCATGACACTCTGGACTATAAGTCAGTAACAAAAAAAAAATTCAAGTAAAAAATTCCACATTCTGTAGCACGGATCCTCTTCCCCTAGTTTAGGAAGGTTATGCTACTATTTTTGGGTTACTTGAACCCACCAGTGTGATAGGCCATGAAAAACTGCCAAAGTAAGGCCAAGAGGTAAGATATATTGACAAAATGGAGAATGAAAGGAAATGACGGGTAAATAGGTAGGATGAATACTTAACAGCCTAAGAAACAACTATTTATACTGAAGGTCTTTCTCTTCACTGCAGATACAAAAGTAATTGCCATTTTATACACTTCTACTTGAACTACCTTAAATGAATGTCAATTTCAGACAGTAATACAATTTAGCTCCTGTGGAGCTCTGTATTTCAGCAATTAGATTTTAACATTATCTAAGCTTGATTTAAAGCTGTTTTAATAGGCCTGCACTGCTCTATAACTGTAGTATAGAAATACCGTAAAATACCAACTACTTGCACAAGTACAAACATACATCAGTTAGTCATGCCTTTATTTTGGAAATTAATAATTAAAGATTCTCGAATATTGTTCTAATAGGAGGACTGGGGGTGCAAAGAAAGCGCAAAGAAACCTGGAGTTGTTTTAGGATGGAGCTTGCCAAGCTTATAACAGGACTATCAGGTAGCAGGAGGGTTGGGGACTGCACTCAATGCACTTATTCTGTTGTAAAACAATCCTTGACCTAGTCTTCTATATTATATTTCTTCCCAAAATAATACACGTACTTTTGAAAATATTAAAAATAGAGTTAAATTAAAAGGTTAGAAAATACTTCTGAATCAAACTAATTACATCTAAATGTAAATTAGATGTATAATAATAATAATTACTACATGTAAAAGGCTGGTTAACTAAAAGTAACTAAAAGTTATTCCACACTCCTTTGAAGAATTTTATTACTTTATGATAGACCTTATTCATGGAAGTTTTGCATTTAAATATATCAAATAGCTTTACTGAAGTCACCTAAATCTTAATGCATTTAACATCAGTTATAACTCATATTATGAACATACCTGTTTCGAAAATCCAGAAGTTCATTATTAATTTTGTCAATATCTACATCTGTCCAAAGTATCTCATAATAACCATTGATATTGTTTATTACAGTATCATATAATCCATACAATTTCTGAAGCAAGCCTAACTCCTTCCTGGGAAAAGAAATAATCATACCAATAATTTCAATCAGCTATTTGGATATCTCACAATACTTAAATAAATGGTATAGGTAATATTACTGCAAAACAAATAATGACATAGATCAATTAGATTATGTTTCTTAATGCAAAACAGAACACTTCATAAATAAAAACCACAAAGAAGAGCAGATAGTTTGTGTTAAGGACATAATATCCACACTAAACGTATTTGGGGATAGATATGCTTTGGTCCAGTTCTATAAAACTTCCATTCATCCAAAAGGAACCTAGCTTATGTACCATGAGCTGGCTCTGCAGTGCAAAGCAGAGCATGGCAAGTGGGGACAATTAGTCAATTCACTTTGGAAGCACTCTCTGAATCTGGACTGAAATGCTGATATCTAAGAACGGCCAGAAAGGGTCAGATTCTCATCTGGTGTGAAGCATCTTCAAACCATTGAAACAGCTGATGCAGAAACTTTAGAATTCAATTCTTATGTGTGCAGCTGGTCAAAAAATTTAGACTTTCATAAGATTTCTACTTATATTTTTCGTATATGATGATACACTGACCTTTCCTTACCTCTTGCTTGTTCGCTCATAGTATCATATCTTAATACTTAATGCTATATTTACTCATCTACTTATATAAAAGTTTGGGGTTTGGGTTTTTTTTTTCCTCTAGGCCATGGTATTTTGCTCCTTTATATATTATTATTTACATGTAATAAAATAATCTGGTATGGTTCTGTTACCATAATAAACAAATACAATTATTTGTATTGGCAAATTCATTAGACCTCTAAAATTTTAATTTATTTTTTTGCTTTCATTTAATTTAAGGTAATGGAAACCTTCCATATTGTAAGATTTCCCTCTTTGGTGTACCCTAAGCCCTTCTAATATACGTAATAAGCACCTAAGACAGCTGTATTTCCACAGTTACCTGACTTTATGCAAAACTTCATAGTCTGTGACAGGCAATCCAAACAACTGTTCACCAGATGAGTATGTGACAAATTTTCTCCACAACTCGTCAAAGTTAGCCTGATAAAATGAGGATTCATACAGACAAAATGAAAATATAGATATGTTTTAATTCAAAATTGACTAATAAAAAAATCATTAAACCATTCTAAACTTGTCTTAAAATAGCTGTATTAGAAGCATATTTAAACGTCTGAAAATATTTTTGTTCAAAAATTTTGAACAGTTCTCACATAATGTAATACTCAAATCCATGTACTGAATTCAAACAGTGAAAATTTATATAACAAGCAATAATTTGAAGAAGAATTTTATAAAAAAGTGGGATGTGAAATGTATTCCACACCATTGGGAAAATAAAATAAAGGAAGTATCAGATGGTAAAATATACGGCCTGAAAAAAAAGCACAGAAGAGTGCCAAAAAATACAATTACTTTCAAAGTATAACTGCTGTCCAAAGGATATGATCACCATAGAAAAATGTAAAGAAGAATGATTTTGGCAGTTACTATTCATAAGTACAAAGCTTCTCTTGGCAAAATAATAAATATAGAAAATTCAACCAAAATCACTCAATTTTCAATACATATTAGATCCATCAGGAGGTTTAAGCACCTTCTGTTAGTACTTGCTTTTCACAAACTTTTCATTTACTTTTTACAGAGTCTATACAATATGTTTAAAGACTGATAAAAGTCCTGCTGAAAAAAAATCTTCGAGTTACTATAACTTGCAGAGAAAGGAAGAAGGATTAAAAATAGATTAAAAATTGGTTATGGACCCCATGAACTAAGGTTGATGACAAACAAACGTCAATTGAAAGGCAATTATCTAATGCAAAATGTGATCTTCACATGATTAAAAGATTGGCTTATGTGACTGAAATGTAACCTGGCTTCTTTTCAGTCTTTATCATGTTGTCATACTTGTCTCTTTCCTCTTCTACTGCTTTTATTACTTCCAAGATGACAATTTCTGCTCACAAAATGCAAAACATGAAGCAAGGTTACACAGCAATCAATCAATCAATCAATCCTTCCACATTAAGGAAAACATTGCCTGATAGAAACTAAAGTATAGTTAACATAACAAAACACAGAATATCCACCAAGACACATTAACTGAAGATTGTAAATGTGTCTTTTTCCAAACTTGTTTTGATAAGCAATAGCAGATCTAATTTTAAGTATTTGGAAACAACAATTTATTTTCTTACCTGAAAGATCTGTAGCCTATTACTGGCTTCCTGAGGTGCAATACTTGGAATCATAGGTCCTTCCTTTCAAACAAGCAGTTAACAAAAATTGAATATTAATTCTCAAAGTGACTGAAGGCCACTCTATATTTAGAAGTCATCACAAAATGCATCTATTTTTGGTAGTAAAAATCCAATCAAGTCATGTATCTTGGTAATGCAATACTTACAAAGGTATATCTAATAAAAGATAACTTTTATGAAATTGAAAATTCTTTAGCTTAATTAAAATTAATAGGACTAGCCTTTCATTTTTCATATTTTGTTCTTTTGCTGAAAATAAAATACCCAATGATTGGCCTGAGACAGTCTTTTTTAATGTCGATGTGTAAGCAAAGATGCTACATGTGATACAATTTCGAAATTAATTTCTAAATTAATGTCTAAATTAAAATTTCATGGCAGGTTGTACCACCAGGGATTCTTTTCTTTCCTTACAGAGTTGTGTGCACTGCTATTTCTTTGAAAAGTTTGACGTGCAATGATGACTGCTTAGCAACCATGGCATCGAACAGTCAGTAGCTCAGCAGAATAAGATTCTGGCACTCAACTGCTGCAAACCAAAAATATTGAAAAACTAAGTACAAGTCTTACAGGTAACTACTAAATTCATTTACCGTTTCATATGAAATTTCAAAGTTTGACACGTCCTCACGAAAAACTGCAACTGATTCTAGCAAGTTACTCTTAAATTTGGGCTGAACGTGAACCAACTCGTCTTGAACTCTGGTCTGACATACAAAAGATTAAAAACAAAGTTATTTCTTTGAAAAAACAGGAACAGATATTTAAGTTTATATATAAACCAAAATTATAAATAAAAAGTATTACAATTCTGAACAAAAATTAATTATTTGAAGCTAAATATAGGGTTTTTTCCTTTATGGTGCTTTATGTTCAATTTTTGAGATGAAAATTGGAAAGAAAAAAAATCCCAACCAAAACCCACAACAAAGTCTCCCCTCCACCTTTATGTGAACATATTCTATTACAAGGGGGTGGAGGAACAAAAGGACAAAGAAACAGGGGAGGGGGGGGAAGATCCCATTCTCTTCCTTCCCTCCCTCCAAAAAAAACCTTTCAAAACGCAAAGTGTTAGGGTCCTCTTCCTCATGGATGGGCTCAGCCTTCTTTTTAACAACTTTCTTATTCTTTGCTCAAAAACTTGAGAAAAAAGAACCAAGAGTTGCATGAAATGCAAATGCAAAACATACTCTTGAGCTCTTGATTCCTTTCCAGAGTGATTAATCTGTGGGACAGAATCTAACTTAATTGTTGCAACAATATATTTACATATTTCCATCTAACCTTCTACAGTTCAGGCAAATATTCAATAAACATCAAGCTTTTGAGGGATATAGGGCTGTCCTAAGCAATAAAGGTAAATGTGCAATCGTCACTTAGGGGTAAGGGCACTGGAAGAATATGCGGTTCTTAAAAACAGGTAATTAAGGGTAGAAATCTTCCTCATCAGACATGAATGACGCAAAAACTGGAAATGGAGGAGGGCAGAAAGAGCAAAGAGAAACATAATAATTTTCTCATTTTCTTGCAGGTTTTAAGCATATATCTAAAAGCTACAATGATATTTAAAGAGCTCTATAAAAATAAAATTAGGAAATTAACATACTAATCAAAGGTATAGACACTAGTGTGTAACCGAGGCCAAGAGTAAGAAGACAGCACAGTAACAATTGGTCCCACACTGTCATTTATACTCTGAAAAAAGCACATGAAGACAAATGGAAAATAACATAGTTTTATATACTTACAGCTTTGGTCTGTAATTTATTAAAAGAATATCTGAGTGTATCAACTCCTTCTGACTCCTCTTTTGTAACCTCAATTTCAAATGTATTTAAAATGGCATAGGCTTCCTAAATAAAAAAAATAAACCTTAGGAATTATGCATTTTAAGTTCATTTGCAGGAACATAGATCCAATTTGTGAGAAACGTTTCAAAGAAAAACTTTTCATGTAATTTAGGCATAAAATATCAATTTGTTTTTTTAAAATAAGGATGATGAATGAAGAACCAGGGAACAAAAGCAAAAAATATTTCTTTAAAGATGTCTTGGATGAAACACTAGAAAAATATATTCAAACACAATCAATTTAATATTAAAAAAAAAATATATAAAATTTTATCATCTCAATGGCAGTTGTTTATTCCATGCAGATAGCTACACTTAGAATTCTCTCCTTTTCAGCTTCTGAGGGAGGTATAGACTGAACCATTGAAGTTGAAAGGGACCTCTGGAGATTGGCTAGGCCAATGTTCCCTGCTCAGAGCAGGGTCACCTAAATCTGGTTTCCCAGGACCATGTCCAGTCAGGTTTTGGATATCTTCAAGGGTATCTTCAAAGATCCTTCAGGACAGTAAACTCATTGTTTGGGTTTTCAGTTTATTTTATGACTCCTATTAGATAATATTATTTTAATAAAGACATCTTACTTCAATAGGTCCCAGAGTCATATCCATTTGTATTCTATTATCACGTATAACAGATAAAGCTTCCATTGCAAATCTGACATCATCTAAGTCACACAGAGGTCGAGACAATTTCTTTAAATATTCAGATATGAACGACGTCATGTCTGTCATTTTCTTTTTATATTCCTCATTTAAATAACGACAGAGGAGCATCTTCCAGGCTTTGGCTTCAATTGCTAGAGCTATTTTCAGTGGTCCTGATTAGAAAAAAAAAAAATTAATTTTTTTTTTCTATCTACATCTTAATTTTTTTCTGTAAAAAAACCTCCACATCATCACATATGGTTCTTCAACAGCAATTTGGAAAAGCAGACAAGCAATCCAATTACTACATTTTGAAAGTTTCAGAACAATTTAACCTATACTTAAATATATTTCTATTGTTTTATTGCTTATTATGATATCTGTAAAATATATTGGTAAGCTTAACAGAACACATAGAGAAGAATAAAGAAGAAAAATGCCTACTTATGAATGTAGATTCTCAGAGAATACTTTTGATATATATTAACCAAATGCATAAAGATCAGTGATATTTCAATGGTTTATACCCATTGAGGAAATAGTATCTTGGGATTTCAATACTGGTACTTGGAATACTTCACAACTAAAACTGTAAAGTGTTTCATCATACCATACGCAGTTAATATATAAACACAAACCAACACTGAAGAGAGAGAAAAGCCAATCACTGGCACTCTAACTCATTATCAGAATAAATTAGGATTTTAATAGGCAACATTTTGTACTCTGGTGAAAGAAACCAAAAGATACTAACAGCATATAACCCTTCTGCTGACAAAATAAATTTTACAGCAGATATGGTTTCTTCTTTTAATAATGTGGATATTAGCATTAAAAATATGATTCCTGAAGGCCAGGGGTAATTCAAGAAAAGTATTGTACCCTATCCAGAAGCTAGAGTATGTAAATGATAATAAAGCAATTCCCAAACATGAACTGAGTCTGAGAAAAACACCTGCTTCCCCAGATCATAAAAACATTTAATATCCTTGCTCTTGAACCTAGGAGACTTGCATCTGATGCAGAGGTCAGAGATGAGGGAGTAGTGTGACCATCAACAAAATCCATATTCTTTTGGATACACTGCTTCTTATCACTCTTCATCACAGTATATTAGATGGCAAGAGTTTTCCAGAGTGAGTTAATTGGCTCCAGAGTGGCTTCTTTAATAAATTTTATCCAGAAACTAGATGAGGATATGCAGTCAGCAGTTTGACACTTTTGCTTATTCACTGAAAGAAAGCTAGGGATAGCACGCCACCAAGATCACGAAATGAACTCTAGTCATCAAAGTGCCTGGCTTCTGTCTTCTCTGATGTACAAGGAAGGCAAATTGTACAGAGATGATTTCTCAATCTACTCTTTCAGAACACAGGGGCTGCTCATTAGAAACATGGCCACACTGATATTTGGAACAGGATACTTTTACTACTTGTCCCTAGATAGCAACCATGATAACATCTGCCACAGAAAGTAAAAACAGAAGAATAGTAACGCTGATCCAGAGAAGACATCAGCTACATAATAATCTGTGAGGTGAGAGGGATAAGTGCCATTGAAATCCTTGCTTCTTTGTCATAGTGCAAATAGCTTAGTTCTTCGACAAGCAGTTGTTTGGAGAGAATACATTTTTCCACATCTGAATGTTCTTCAGAGTAACAAAATCTTACCAAGTTGTCAGGGCCCCATAAGGCCAGGTACTGAGGCACGGTGCTGTATGGAACAGAGGAAACATGCACTGTGTGAGGGAACATATTCCAACAGCAGGTCTTGATGCCAGCCTCTCTATCTTTAAAGACTAGAGGTGGACAGGAAAACACATGATATTCTGAGAGCTGCGGATGCTAAACACGGGAATGGCCGAGCAGCCGTATCTCCTGCTGACACAAACACCGATAGTGAAAAAGAAGCTAATGCAGCTACGTGCTAGTCTTGTGCCAATACCAGAGACGGTGATTTATGCTTCCAATGCTCTTTATAATCACTGGCTGACCTGGTGCCAGAGGTGAGTGCGAGGGATGATCAAATCAGTGTCAATACACATTAATTAATTATTTAGTAAACCTCCATGATAACTTCAACTGCCATGACAGAACTTAATTTCACCACTCCAAAGAGGAGAAGGCAAGGGTTTTTTCAAGTCATATTTCTTAGAAGTGTCTGAGTGAGCCCTGGCTGATGAGTCTAGGGGATCTCTTCAGTAATTTCTATTCATGTTGTAATCATTTATTTCAAAGAATAAACCAAACAACATGGGTATTATATTCACTATCTTACTGTACATACAAAGATAAGAAAATGTCGTACCTGTATGCAATTCAATTGGACCAAGAAGAATAATGGGTTTTAAATCTTCCATCTCTTTCTCAAACATAGCATAGTGAAGTATTTCTTCTTTAATTTCAGTCAGAGAAGGACCTCTAGCCAAAAATTCCTGTGTGTAGTTTAAAATGTCAAACAACAAATGTCTTTTCTCATATTTTTGGTAAAACAAGTGGCAACAGTTATTCAGGAATTAACGAAAACTTATACCGATATTATACCTGCTTTTAGCCTTCTGTAGCCTTGCTAACACAGTAAAATGCATGTGATGCATGTTCGTGTTTATCAATTTCTCTGCCAGTAACTCTCAAGCTTGTCAGGAAATTCCAATCAAATTTAACAGAGAAATAGATATCCAAGGCATATTAAGTGACTGGTTTTGCGAAAACAGGTGACAAAACAGAGAACAAAAAATACACATCTGCGCTTACAGAAAGATCACACCATTAGCCCAATTATGTGTGAAACAATCACAATAAAACACATTTTCTAAGTAGTTCCATAAGCAGAACTCAAGCGTAGAAAAGTTTTGTGATTCTGAAAATCTGCATTTCAGAAATGTTACGTAAGAGCTGTATTCAATATGCCTAATTTGCATGGGCAAGTAATGAATGCCAAAAGCTGCTTCCCACTTTTACTCTTTAGTCTGAGAGTACCCAGACAGGCAGTGGAAGGGTTAGCATAGTGCTAAAGAAAGAATGTAGAAACTAGGGCATGCGTGTATAAAACTTAACTGCATTATTATTGAGGCTTTCTCTGTAGCAGTATTCTTTTCTTCAGTAGTAATTAACTAACAATTAGTAATTAATAATATTTATTGGATTAGACTTGAGATTTTAATCAGACTAACAGTAAGTGAAGGTTTTTAGCCCACATAAACTGCACAACTTGCATTGTGACACTCAAAAGTTACCAGTGCTTCTGTAGTAAAACAAGCTGATGCGATATAATGTAGTCTATTAAATAGAAAAGATAAGAATATAAAACTCAGTTAAGCCAAGGCTAAATGAAGTAGACATAGGAGCCAACTTTCTTCTACCGAACCTCTAAATTAAAACTCAAAATTCAAATTCTATTGTATAAGGACAGTGTGAAATATTCTGAAGCAGAAGTCTCAGAGATCTCCAGTTCCTGGAGACTAACTTTTTCTTGCTGTAGTAGATGCTAAATTTTTCTACTACACTTGAAGATTCAACTTACAGTCGAAACAACCAAGAATTTAACAGAGGAGTCTTCTTGAAATAGAGAATGCAGAACTCACCTCCTAAAACAACTACAGGAAGGGTGGTGAATAAAAATATGTATTCAACTCAAAATAAACACTTTCCACAGAGAAAAGTGCACAATTATCAGCACTGATGCTGTGAGAATTTCTATGGGTTGTCATATACATCATGTCAGACACCTGTAGTTTCTTGTGGCCTAAAATCCAGAGTTCCACAAACAAAAATTGAAGCAATTGACAAATTAGGACCAGTTTATCAGTATCTAGAGTGGCACAGAAGCAGGAAAAGCCAAACCTCAGCACAAAAATTAGGTGGCATGCTATTACTTCTGCTTAGGAAATATACTGCTATTACTACCGAAAGACAAAATGAGAATTTCAGCTGTTAATGTGTTTTCTACATCTTTTTCTTGATTTCCCCCCCCCCCCCCCAATGTTTTCTGATTTCAAAAGATAACATTAATGAAGAACAGTCCTGTAGGTGGTCATCATTAAACTCACCTGAATTTTGGCGTCTTTATCTTCTGTCCACAGCACCTTATATCTCTGAAAGCCCTGCAGAACTTCACTAGCTCCTTCTCTTATAGAATTCACAGAAGAAGAGAGAAGCACAACTAATTTAGAAATATCTTCATGTTCTGCAACACCTGAGTAAAAATTTCTTAGCTTTCTAACAATCACAACACCTTCAACTCCTTCTGTAAAATAAAATAAAAATTATAAGGACATGAATAAATCATTAAAAGTCTGTTTAGAGTTCTTTTCTAAACCTATGCATGCCAAGTTAAGCAATGATGCTGTTCAGTAAGGCTGAATATCCTTCTTCAAATGTCTAACTACTTAATATGAAAGTACCAAGTGCTAGTTCAAGCCAGGCTCTATACAGACAGTGCAAATTCAATCTAGAGTGAATGTTTCCAAACGGAAAAAAAATAGTCTTCTTAATTAATTAATATTTTGGAGCTGCACTTGCCTTACAAACTGCTAATATCAAAGTCTTTTGGGTCTTGTCTGAAAGAGGTTAGAACTGAAGCAAGAAGAAAAAAAAAACTGAAGGAAGGAGAAGAAAAAAAACCCTCTTGCCTCCAAATACACTTTTCAAAGGTTTTTTAGACACTGGTAGCTGCTGCTCCAGTTACACTGTTGATGTTGAAACAGGACCCCTGTCTCAAGAACTACAAGTAAGCTCAAATAGAAGGAAAATAAAATGCAATTTATCATGTCCCTCCTTCATTTGTGATGAATTGCTGAGACAATCAGGATTAATATAGACACCAATATCCCTGAGATCTAATGAGCCCCTTCTGTCATAACAATGCTTAAGCGCCTAAAAGAATGAAGAAAAATCCACTCTTCCCATCACATACATTGTTTCATTGTGGGAAGGAATTTAATGCAACTCCACTTTCTCTGTTAGTCTGATGATGTTCTCATGGATCTGGTCACTGGAAACAAAGTCTCAGATTGATCTATCCTTGCCAGTGTACTCCATACACCTCATTGGCCAAACATTAACATATGCCCCCAGCTGTTGCTGATGAGAAGTTTAAAGGTGATGAAAACGTTTAGTTGCTGATATTGTATTTTGACACAGCGGAGGAAAAGGCTATGACTGTCTGATGAGGATCGTTTCCTGGCATCCTGCTTGAAGTCCGTTAAAGACGTTAAAATCATACAAAGCATATCAGTAGAAGAATAAAGAATAAAGTAGAAGACTATCAAAAAGAAATTTTTTCCAAGTTAAAGACTTTCCAAAGGACTCAGACCAAAGATACAACTGCACTGCAGATCACTGGCTCAGCCAAGCAGCTAGGAAAACTGATGGTAAAAATATATTTGGGCTTTTGTGGATGCTTGCAAAGCATACGGACAGGTGCTTAGACATAATAAGGAAAAAAGTATCTGACTAAAATGGGTGCAGGTCTATCTACAGTTTGAATATTCACATATGAACAAACACTTGAAGTGTTTTATAATCCACTCTAGAAATATAGCCAGCAATTAAAATCTTTGCTGAATTCTAATTATTAAAGTAACTCTTGTTCTATCTCAATATTCCAATGAGAGCTAGTCTACAATAATTTTTTATGTTTTCAACTATATTTTTATGGCTACATTCTACAGTAAGTAGGTTAGAAGATAAATTAACAAGATAACTTTGCCTCAAATTTAATAGGAGATTCAGAATCTAGCAATTTTTCTAAGATTTTTTTGCTTATTGTTTCTCAGAGTTCTAACACTTACGTAAGCCTTAAAATCTATTTCTGAAAAATACAGCTAATTAAATCAAAAGAAACCCAACAAATTAATTCAAGATAATCCACAGTTGGCCTCTTTTAAGAAAAGTGACCTTATTCACAAATACTTACATATGGTATTTTTATCAAAGTAAAAAGTTGAAATAAGTAAAAAAAACCAACCCAAAACCACTTACTCTCCACTTTTTTGCTTTTTTTTCCTGGTGATCCAAAGCCGGCTGAAGATACTTGCTGTGTGCCTGATTCTGCTTTTAAACTAGATTTTTGCAAATGTCTCTGTCCCCACTGAGCAACTCCACGACTTACTTCCAGTATTAGCTGAATCATGCGATTGATGGCTTGCTGTATATCGTCTAAACTGGGAACCATTACCTATTTAAAAAAGTTGAAATAGTGTTGAAATAAATGCAACTGATTGATTGTCATTTTTCTAAGACCTTAGTTTTACTCCACTCATAGTGAATTGTGGAACTTGCCCCCGAAGAAAAGATGGAAAATGGAACAGTTTGTCTGGCTCAGAATTGCCTCTGAAGAAATGAAAGGTACTGTACTGACCTACTATCTATTTGTACAGCCATAGTGTGGGTAAAATGACAAGCAAGTATATAAGTAGATAGATTTATTGGGTTTTTTACAATTATTTTTACAATTCCTACAGAATTCTAAACAGCATTTTTATAATCATTTTTATAGTGTGTGGGAATGCATTACAAGCCTTGTTTCCTGCATTTTAGAATCATAAAGCATTAAAAATTGCAGACCAAGATTTTCCTCTCTGTTGCTCTTACCCACTGGATCCTAAACTCTGTGAGAGAGAATAGTAAGAGGGATGGTCATAAAAATACACATGGACAGCTCATTTTAAAGATTTACAGCTATAAAACCTCTCCTTCTAAGTGCTTATCTATACATATATTCACAGCATGGATAATTTCAGGTAAACCAAATCAACTGGATCAAAGTGTCAATGGTCGTAACTGAATACTTTTTCCCCAAAGGTAGCATTACCCCAAAAACATTTGCAAGAGCACAGCATTCAGTAAATTAATGGAACTCCATGCAGTAGCCCTGAAGATCTCAACTTAAATATCTGGCAAGGATTTTTATCATAATTCTGAGTGCAATCTAATACTCAAGTCAGGAGAGGAACAGAACTCATATTAAACTACCAGCGTACATGATAAAAAGAACTGGAAGGAAAACAAGGATTCTTGATCTGAATCAAGAACAACTAGAAAACAGAACAGGATCAAAACACAAGCTCTGGTCTACCATCATTCACACTGTATAAATGCTAGTATGCTCCCTTAGCATAGTTTGCAAAAAAAAAAAAAAAAGCTCTCCCAGAAAAAAAATCAGGCACAGTTTGGCACATAAAACATGACAGTCTGTTCCAAACACAGTTTGAATGCAAACTCTTTGATCCAGGAGTCTTGATTCAGCTTTCACTACTGTGGATACACACCATTTCACATCAACTCACTTTGAGGTCAAAGAACAGCCTCTAGCCTGTTTTATTTAGTAGCACAAAACCAGCCATAAAGTCCTGAACCGAAAATTTGTATTGGCAGCAATAATCCTAATCGCAACTTCGTCCCATCCTTGTCTGAAAATAATTCTATGTAGGATAAGGTAGAGTAAAGGCACACATCAGTTTCTCCGAAATACTGAGCAGGAGGAAGAACCTACCTGAGAGTGATCCAGGAAAGAATAGAAAAACAGCATTTCTTGTTAAACTTCAGAGAAAGATCACTCTTATGATACGCTCAATCCTAAAATATAGTCCTTAGAACGTCATCTTATAAGTTTAATGTGCAAGCCATTATTTTGAAACAATGAAATCATGCACAGGAGTGTTCAGAACTGGGATTATAAACTGCTCAAAAGTGACTCTGGTGTTCTATAAATCGATTTCACAGATTGAGCAGCTGCATGCATAAAAGAAACGATCTTGCAAAGTCCTATTAGCATTAGCAAAGTAGTGTTTTACACAGCATCACTTGATTACTTCCCTGGATCCGCCAAGCATTTCAGAGGACTGGAAAGAAAGACAGATGCACTTCCCTTTGCAGTGGGTGGAGCTTGGGGTTTTATGCTTACACAAATATCAACAGGGTAAAATTTTTACACTTTAACAGACCTTATATATCATGTGTACCCACACACAGTGTGAAAGTACCACAGAACGCCAATATGAACACCAGTTCAACGTCAAAGGAATGTCACCTTAAAACAGAACCTTTCTTTGATTAGAATTTCATTAATACAAAACTTCAAATCTTTGTAAGACAATTGGATATCAAGTTACCTTCTCATATATAAAATACCATACATATTGCTGACACAGAGTTATCTTACTCTACAAAAGGAAAACAAATGCATGCATTAATTTTTTTGCAATCAAGCTGCCTTTTTGTTCTCTGCACACAGAAATCCACAGCTCTCTTCTTGGTTTTGAATCGTATAATTTTTGTTCAGTGTTCCTCCTCTCACCATCTTACTTCCTACTGACATGACTAAAGACAAACTGAGCAACGATAATTGTCATTATTTCTATTCAACATAGGATTTAAATCACACAAGGAACAAAACAGCTAAAATAAAAACAAATATGAAAAATCTATTCCAGCAACGCAGCTGCTACACATGAAGCAGAACTGTAATCATTCTGCAAAGAACACTGATGAAGAGATTGCAATTTAATTGCTGAAACACACAAAAACAATAAAAGGCTAGGTTCTGCAAGTACCACTAAGACAGAAACCAGGAACACATTTCATCAGTGCTCTCAGTGCACTGAAAGGCCCAAACAACTGTTCTCCTTCGGAATGGATGCTGGTTCAGTAGAAGTGTGCCCACACCCCGTGCTTGGGCATATGCAGAGATAACTATAAGACAGCGTATTTTATCTTACCTATATGACACATAACTTACCACATTGGGAATAGCAAGGTGTACTTCTGCTTTTAGAAAAGCAGCAACCTCTTCAGATTTGTTTGGACGACCAGAAAACTGTGTTCTCCCAAATGTAGTTTTGCTGAAAATAATTTTGAAACATGTAATAAATACTTCACCATGAAACCCCCTTAAATTGTCTTAGAAATATAATTTTGAGCTACTTTTTATGGGCAAACTCTTATGGAGAATTTTCAGACTAAGTTATGATTTACTTGACAAAACTTAGGAAAGCTTCTTGTTTAAAGGGTAAAGATAATAGGCAGAGCGCCATCATTCAGACAAAGGCTACCTTGGATCCAGCCACTGCTTTCGGAATTTTTTATCCAGAATATTTTCTCGTCCTGGATTTTAATCTCAATTTAAGAATGATAGAACTCTGCCAGTGCTTTGAATATGGCATAAAATGGTTTTACTGACTTTTTCATGTAACAATATATCAAGAGTAGAAGTTGCCTCATCACATTTTAGATAAATATTCAACTGAACAGAAAAAAAAAGTTTCAAAGATGACAAGCTAGTGCAACATAAATACATGACCTGAACCCACTCAAAACTAAAATTAAAAATTAAAGCCTAAAACAAAGTGCAAACTAAAATTTCTAAATGCTGACATGACATGGTGACCAAATAAGGGAGGATTCAACAATATGATACCATAGACAAATATAAAGAACACACCCAAATAAATTCCTATTGACTTCAATAAGATCTCTATGAAAGATGTCCTCAGAAAAAGAAAAAAACAATTCAAGCTTCAACACGCTTTAATGACAAAACCTTCACCTGCTTAAAATAAATTCTCTGAATAGAATTCTAAGTAGGCTTTTCAATATACAATATATTATACTGAAACAATTCTGTCTCTGAAGCATATGCCTGTTTGAGCAGAGAAGAATCTATAGAAATCATACTGAATATAGGAGAATGATGAAATCATATGGATCTTGCCATTATCTTATAGAATTCATAAAGAGTGCATGGATGATCTTTAACCTATAGGGAACAACTCTTGAGTCCATAGCCATGCTTCCAGAAATAAGCTGAAATGAGATGCACATACGCCATATATGACCTAGAATGGTCATTTAAGTTCTCATGATTTGCGTTGGACAATAAATTGTACTAACAGCATCTTTAAAGCAATCCCACGGGAAATATATGGGAATAAAAATGAAAGGGGGCAGGTAGAGGAGAAAAAATAGTAGAAATAAACTTCATTTTCTGCACAAAACAAAGTGCATAGACTATAACCAACAACATAAAGAATTAAAGCATAAAAGAAAAGTGTGAGCTCAAAGCATCACTGCAACAAAAAGTGAATGCTCTCCAGGTTTTGCTTGAGCTAAAAGGGCCAAAAGGTCTGGAACTGTTTGACTGATGATATACGTGCATGTATCATTACATGCGTGAATGTATATTTGTATTATTATATTAACACAGAAATAACTTTGTTCTGGTAATACTATTGAAGGAATCTTTCATTTACAACTTACTTTGAAACAAATATTCTTTTTTTAAGACTATCCAAAGACAGCCTGGTGGCTTTCTGGAGGCTCTCTAGCAGCTGGTGACTGAAATAGGCAACAATCTCTTTACGTTTCTGTAATAAATAAAATGTATGTTATTTAGTACTGTATACAGACAGGAAGCTGGAAATTATTTCAAAAGGTTTGAAGTCAAACATACTAGCCCTTGTCTGAAGGAATTTAGGCTGTAAGCTACGGGAGAAACAGAAGGGGAGAAGTTGGAGGAAAAATAGTTTGTAAGTAAGTAAAAGCTGCATGAAAAAGAGAATATAGCATCTGAGGAAACTCAATTTGTCTTATTCAGAGACAGAATACTGCGATCTGGATGAAGTCTCATACTCCTTCAGAAAAGCAGCTCTCCATATTAAAAAACCCCCATCATGAATTATCCAAGAATATTGGTACATATGTACCCTTTTCAACTAAGAGACAAATACAGTGAAATCTGACTGTATTGGATTAAGAACATAAAAATACAGGAACGTGTAATGATCACTAGCGCAAAACAACAGAATGCAACCTAATAACATTATTGCATTTGTGCTTGCAAGTTTGTAAGTCTTTGTTCTCTACTTCCACTTCAGTTCTCTACTGATTATGAAGGGATTGTACTCTTCAAGGAAAAAGTATGAAGGTGATCTTGGTGAAGTTGGAAGAGAAGGATAGCAAGGATGAATGTTTCTGCCCAGCCAAGAAGGAAAGCCTGTGTTACAGCTTAGGCATAATATTCTCTCCAAACTTTTACATGTACCACGCACGTATTGAGAATCTGTTTAATAAAGGTGATAACTGGAATAACATGGAATATATTTTTGAAAGCTAAAATCCACCTTAAACTCACTTTGTAGGGAAACTATTTCATCATTTTTACATGACCTGTGACATCCTCTATGTGATGTCCTTCTGTAACATGGATATCCAGCTACCAAAACTCAAGATACTGTATACTAATCTGATCAGTCTGAAAAAAATTCCCTTCTTACCACAAAATACCTTTTTAAACTCATCTTCTTTATCATTGCCCTTGCTACTATCACCACGAAGAGATGCAGAAGTATTCTCTTCTCTCTCCTCTTCATTATTTCCAAACGCTATGTGTTTTTCTTTTACTGCAAATTTAAAAAAAAATAAATGTATTTTTTGTTAACTGAACATTGTGTCTGCTTTGAACCATGCTTTCCTCCCTATTTACAGGCAAAACGATATTGCTTTTTATTTTAGTAGTAACTGGATCAGCTAATTGTTTTTATTTCACACCATATTTTCATGCCAGGAATCCGGTTAAGAGCCCAGCCTATAAGCCTCAGCCTAACAAACTCCATGCACTACAAATACGTTATTAAAGACAGGTAGGCATACATAGGTATATCATCTGGAAATGGCAAAAAAAATATACATATAAATAATCAATATAAATAATTTAACAAAATACAGAGCAGTATCTTTTCATCAGGTTTTTCTGGTTGCATCGTATTGAACTACCTGGAGTACTGACCCTGACTATGCCTCTACCTATACCTGGAGGAAACTGAACACAGAAGGAAAAAAATCCTATGTAAGTAAAGGAGCTCGATTACTGATTAAGTTTCACAGTATATTTTTCTTTAAAACAGAGTATTTTTCTCCAACTATAAACTATTTCTCCTATAATGGTACAGGACCTCCCAAAATCTTTGTGACGCACTCCAGAGCAGTGGGAACCAGCCATAGTGATCAGCTGTGAGCCTTGTACACTGGCAGTTGACAGTCAACTGACTGTACTACTTCAAACTGACCTGCAACTAAAGCACTAGTATTTGAGATACAATTCTACTGTGGCAGAAAAGTCACAAAGGGAGGGACAGTACCAAATGCCTGACATAGCTGAGAAGAGAGGAACACTGTATTTCACTTATGGAGAGGAAAAAAAAAAAATAAATGAAAAAAGTTATGAGTGACTAAGAGAAATGGAACCATAACCTTCTTCCTCTAGAGCAAATTCCTTGATAATCTAAACAGAAGGACAGAGTTTAATTCTAGGAATTCCACCAATACTGAATTACAATGTATTTCATAGGCTAGTGGTTTAATTTGACAGCAGTAAATGAAGGCAGGACTGTGACACAGATGAAACTATAGTGGGAGGGAGAAGTCTGAAGAAAATTAGCTAGAATTCAATTTTGATACGTATTAGCTAGATCTACAGAACTAGGGACAGAAATTTTTATTTAAATAATCAACATTATCTACCTGGTAATACACGTTTTTCTGAGGTTTTCTTAGGATGTTTCATTTCATAATTCTTTTCAAATACAGATATCAGTTCTTGAACAGCATCTTCAATGTGCATGCTTTTGTGGTTCAATAATTCAGCACATTCTTTAGTATAAGCCTGTTAAATAAAAATATCAATGAATTATCTTAGTATCACTGATTATCTTATTACTGTTCCTCTTTATGGAGAGCCAAAACATTTCCCTCAATATTGCATTCTTCAGACTGAAACTATTTCAATGAAACAGCAATATTTTTAAAAGAAAACTGAGAAACCAAACCAAAAATCTTTACTTAAAATGACACAACTCTTCTTTTATATTATCACTACATTTTTAATGATTTTTTTGTTGTTTTTTTGTTTTATTCATTTATTTGTTTGGGTTTTTTGATTTCCATTTTTGAGATGCAATGGTATTTTTAAGGGCCAGAAGAAAATTCTGCATATTGAAGGGAAGTCACAGTCTGAATCTCAAATTACCCAAATACTCTTTCGACTGTCCTTAATAATTTTATTTACTTGCACTAATTTACTAAATGAATACATTTTTAGCCTCATTTGTAATCAAGAAAACTTTTAAATTCTCAAATATACTTGTTGGAAAGTATTTTTTGCCTTCTCCTTTAAAAAAACAGTTTGGAAAAAAAATGGAGGAAAAAAAAAAAGGCTGCATATGTCTGAGTATCTTCATACAAAAAAAACCCTCATCTAATTGTGAAGCAGTTAAATAAATAAAAATTATCTATGAAATACTACAGCTTAAGTATCTCAAATACCTAAGAACCAATTTATCTTCATGTAAAATATTTTAATCAAATATTTTAACCCAAATATTTTAATAATAAAAAAAAGTTCTGTATTTCTACATTAAGAAGAATTCTTTTCTAGTTTTATATTAATTTAATAAGACATTGTTTCTAATATGCTCAAGAATTCAAGTTCAAAGATGTAAAGTGGCACACACCTCATTACAGGTCAACATATTCTCTACTTTGATAGGATCATCTACTGGTAAGACAATTAAGAGAGTATTTGATATTTCTTTTAATATCAAATCAATACGCACTTCACTTAAATCATTAACCTAAAAAGAGAAAATCATATTAATACCATACAACTATTTTTAAAAACTTGTATTCTGTTTTAGAGGGTTCTAACAGATATATGATGTTTTGCAGAAAAATAAAAATTATATCTCTTTACCCTGTGAAAATGCAAGAACCTTACATAGTAGAAAATCCTCTAAGAAAGGGAATCATAGCAGAAAAAAAACCCTGGAGTAAAACCACCAACACAAAAGACATCAAGATGAAAGCAGACAAAAAGGAAGCACAGCAATGCCCCGTGAATTATCCTCCTCTTCTGTTATCTATAGAGGGAATTAAGGGAGATAAGTACCCTACAAAAAATTTAGCCTTTGCTAACACGTTCTATTGCAGACAACCTGAAATATGAACAATGAAAGAACAGATGTAATTCTGGAAGTTATACAGTTAGTTACTATTGCCACAGAAAACAAGAACTTGATTGCTAGAAGTATTTATGTATTTAAATCCTGCACAGTGTGATAATACACCCTCAAACATTTGAGGGTAATAATGAGAGAGAATCATTGAATATGTCATTCTTCAAAAAAAGAACATACTTTAAAAAGCAAAAAAAATATTCCTATGTATTTCAAGTGCTACAAAAATAAGTACAGATTAATTTCCAACATGAAGAATAGTGTACTGGAAATAATTTATCTAAACTGTCATTCCATTCATATAGTGATCAAGTGTATACCTGTTTCAAAAACTGTTTATATATATACAGAACTTGATCAGCTTCCTGAAAGAAACTTTCCAGTGTCACTGATGACCAAGTCAACATGGTAAGTCCTTGCCTCAACACAGCTTCCATCTACGCACAAAAATATAATTTCATAGATTTTAAAAAAAGAACCAAGAGCAAAACCAAAAACAATTTAAAACAAATGCCATTATTATTAGAATCACTAATGTAACTAATGAAAGAAAGAGTTGTGTCTAAGTTCTGCAAGAAAGGTTACAAGTTTTCAAGGAAGACACCAAAGAAATTTATGCAATATTGGGGAAGGGGATGGTAGTGCATACTACAGCCTCTGTCCACAACTGTCAAATGTACATGCTCAGCAAAGATCTTCCTCTTCCTGTTCTCCTGGATAGTGTCTTTTAGTGGCTTCCACTACTTCCTAAAATTCAAATCAAGTCCAGTATTGATCTTACAATTTGTCCTTTAACATATATCTTGATCACTCTCGACAGCATAATTACTTGTCTTTCAACCTCATGTATCTATCTAATGACATTTTTCATCCATCCCTTTGTGAATGACACTGATCCTCTCCAAATTTTCTTATAGTCTCGATGCTATTTTTAAAAATCCTCTCTTCCTACTGTTTCCCTTATGGAATTCTTGGTTCTCCATAGTCTATTTCTTCTGGATTTGTCATCAAGATGCTCAGCATGTAGCTGAAATCAGCTCATTTCCCTGTCACTGTATGATCTACACCAATGTCCTGCCTTCATTGCAGATCCTGTACCTTCAAAGGAGATGGGACTCTGAGGAAAATGAAGTCTTATACTACTGCCAGGCTATGAAAATCAACGTTTCCAGACTCTCTTACAGAGCTCCCCTGAAATTTTTGCCTAGCACTCCAAAACTTCTGACTGATTTCCAAGTATACAGCCACCACAATTTTAAATTTTGCCATCCCCATCATCCTTAAAGTGACAGAAATTTGATTTTGCTTAATTGCTAAGAAACTTTGAACTGATTCCACTCGGTTTTAATTTTAAATAGACGCCTATCATATCTGCTCTTTTATCTTGACATTTACCAAGTCACTGCCTGGACTTCACCCACTCCCTTCACCCTAATGCTTCTTTTTGCTATGTCTATATCACAGCTAAAACAATGAATTTAACTCATATAGACACACAGCTATTTGCAAACACAGCCATTATTATCACCTTAATATATATGTTTTGGGGAATATGTTTAACTCCACAATGCTGGGATGGTACTGTTACTGGTAACCAACATAAGCAATCTAGAAACAGTTTAAGGCTCTACATGAGTTACTGTCAAATTATGGCCCCCATATAGCCATAGATTACATTTGCCCATTCCATCTTTGGATTTGTGGTTTCCTCTCTTCTTCCTATACACCAAAGACTTCTCTCCCTTCTTCAAAAAAGATTTTCATCTTATGTTTTTTGTACAGCACTCATCTTTCTCTTTGGACAGTTGTTTCCTTTAAAATACAGAGGTGTATGATACCCTCTATGATATAATCATGTTTACAGTAGTATCACTAAAGTGAAGACTATCATCACTTTATCTCTTTTGTTTTTAATATTTAACTCTTAAGAGCAAGGACAAGTTTTTTTGTTTCTCACACTTCAGCACATGCCAACTAGGTAGTTACACAAACTTATGCAAACTCTGCAACCTTCCAATGTCATTATTTACAATCAAAAAGGGAAGAGTTACTTAGAACAACCACATACATATGCTTGCAAGTGCCTGCCAAAACAAAATGGCTTGTAGGATAGACATTCTGCATCTCCAATAAAACTGTACCTTTAGTGTAGTATATAACCTTTCTACATCACTGAAGAGACTGACTCAATTCACAAAGCTAATAATTCTCTCCAAGCAAAGACGAGGATCATGACATTTAGTATTTCAGCTAAGTAAAAAGCACAACTTCCCTTGAAAACCTCTAAAACTGAAATAAGTGATAATTTACTTCCATGTCAAAGTCGGAGATTTGTGTAGATAAATAGATCCACAAAGTCCATATTCTTTGTTCTACTGGGTTTACATCTCATAGGCACCAAGATTATTCTACCGTAATACACATTATTTTAAGCACTGTATGAGGGATGCAAAGAGCAAATTTTTGGTCTTAAAAGTTTTAGTAAAATTCTTTAAGTTCACAACATGCATATCTAAATATTTTAAAATTATAAACTATTATTAAGTTATTCTAACTTCTTCTGAAGTATACCGAAGTGCATTTAGCAATACCAACCTTTTTCATTTTTGGTGCCATTACATTTACAAAATTCATTGGTGTTTCTTGACACAAATCTTCATAACATTGGAGAAGACCCTGTTAATTATTAGAAACAATAGTATCAAGAAGAATATTTTTAGTGCTTTCTTTACTGAAGCAAACAACTTATTATATAACAAATCATCAGAAAAAAAAAAAAACACGAAAAGAAGTACAAGACTACGTTTGAAAACAAGTGTAGAATTTTACACAGACATTACATACATATGTACATCACTTCTGGAATGTAATGAATCCATATCATGCCAGACAAGGAAGAATGAAAGCAGCCTTCGTGCAAAACGTTCTTTATGCAAAAAGACAGGCTAAGTATGATCTTTATCTGGTGGTAAAGACAGCTTGAGCTTTAGTGACCATAACTTCAATACCCTCTTGAAACTGAGTATCATATGCCATATCATAAAGCCACATATACATAACTCAGTTTTCAAATATTCTCTTATGTTATGCCTTTAACTTAAACTACCTCATACCCAGCTTTAATCCTTATTTAACCATAGAAAAATTTCTATGGTTAATCAGATTTAATTTTTAATTTTTTTTAAAGAGAAATCATGATAATTTTTAAGTTTACCTCTAAACGCAATTTGTTTGACTTCAGGTTACTTTCTATTTTTACTATCTTTTTTGCTTGCTCAGGTACTTCCAGACCCAACTTTATCATACACTTTGTCTCTCGGACAATCTCACGAATTTGGGGATCAAAATTAACCAGGAACTTCCCAGTATTAGGATGACGTGCAAATATTGTGGTTTGTAAGGCTGTAAAGACATTTTTACATCAGTTTCTAAGACAAACAATTGTTTCCGTTATATAAATTATTATGGAACATAGATTTCTAATATTACTATATAGTGATTAAATATGTATGGTTACTTGTGAAATAGCTTCATGTTGTTTCCAGTTAAAGAAAATATACAACTGACTTTCACCATATTAGCTTTCTGCTATGTATAACCTTTCTCTTCATAAGCTAAACAAGCATCAGATCCAGTCTTATTTGTGGCATATTTTTTCTTAGCTCTAGTTAGAAAATTAGGAAATTAATTTTCTAAGCACCTGGAAACACAGAACTTCTATGAGATGCTCAGTATCTTACAGGAATTTGTTAACCCAGACGATGAATGCCTACATACCAATACCGCAAAAATACAAGACAAAATAAAAGCCCAAAGAGCAACATAAAAACTTCTATTGACTGTGTGATGACAAGATTTCTTATAGATCTACTCCTAGTTTTGAAGCCCATAGAATGCCTACAATTCACATGAAAAATCTACTAAAAAAAATTACACAAATATAATATACTCAAATATATTTTTTATATATATATACACACACACACACTCAAAAAATGTTCTAAAACATTTTTCTAGGCATAAAGTAATACTTGTCCTGAGAGGGAGCAGGATAATACAACTGTATAATTTCTTATGGTAGAAAGAAAGCAGGAAGAATTATTAGATGGTATACATAAAGAATTTTAATACAAAAATGAACAACTGCGTGCCTTAAATTTGTTTCACTGCTGTTTCTAGTCATCTGTCAAACAATGTATCAAATCTGCAATCCACTGCATCAAAACCAAATTTCAAGGTCAGTAAGGGACAGAGATTTGTATTATTGGGCCTGCTTATTGGATCATGACTAATTTGCACATTTTAAGGGTAAATGAGGCTTTAAAAATTATCTGATTTGACTTGTGTTAACTTAATATTCAATAACAGTTAAAAAAGCCAATTACATATTTAATTACTTACGGTACTGTAATTGTGAAATTTCCTTCATCCATGCATTATGATAGACTACCTCGAATTCCACCAATACACAGGCAATTCTGTTGTATAATCGAACAACTGCTTTACCTTCTGGACTTGCCAAGATATTTGACTTTTTCTATTAAAACACAGTACATTTAAATTAAAACCATACCATTTGCGTTTTTCTCAATTTAACTATTGACTATACATTATACAAGTTAATATTGCAAATTATACGTAAGTTCTTAAAACTGTATCAAGTATTTGTGATGCAAATATATACAGTGATAAAGTCAGTAAGAATTTGTAAGTAATAAATACTAAATATTTAACACATGTAAGAACAATTACTTTATTATACCATAATTCACAGTGAAATGGATGCTCAGCTCTACTCAAAATTTAACAGTAACTAAAAATTGATTTTAAAAAAAAATCTCCTTTTTTATTCAGTAATGATATTTATGTCTGTTTTCTTTGGAGTGGATTTAGGTGATCATTATTCCCATCTGAGGGAAACGGGAAAGTGGAAATCTCTCTCACATAAATATTAACTTGACAGGAGACCCTAGATACTTTGTAGGAGAATCATTCAAACAGTTCAAGAACTACAATTGCTATAGTAGATCCTAGTATGGCAAGATTCTGACTATTCCAATGAAGGAAGGATATCCAATACCAAGAAATACCCAAGGGCCATAAATGTTAAAGCTTTATGTGGCTGGTACCAAACTTCAGCTGTATGTTAAGTGGTACAGAAAACATAGAATAAACAGCTCAGTAATGGAACTCCCTGTTCCCAGACTAGTTCAGAGATCATCTGTAGTGAAACTAGTGACCAAATTCTCAGTTAAAATACTGCAGCTATTGTGTGGGTTCTTACAATAAACTTGCTTTTTCAATGGTACCAAAACACATACACCAGACAATTTCAGAATGTCAGGCAGTCCACATTTGTGCCTTAAGCTACTCCTAGCAGCCGCTTGGTAGAGAGACATTATTCTCCACAGAGAAGGCTATGCGGCTAGAGGATCAGAAGAGGTGGGCGCTCAGTTAAAATACAGGACACAAGTCTTATGTATAAGCCCAGGTCTAGTCCATTACAAAAAGAGGAAGAAAAACGCTACTGTCTGGAATGACAAAATATTTCTCTGGGCAATACAAGGACAGACATATGAACAGTTCAGTGCATATTTCAAGCTTAGGGTGCAAGTTCAGTGGTAGGTCAAAGAAACAGTTCTTCTGGATTTTAGTAAGGCTTTTTATACTGTCCCTCACAGCATCATTCTGGACAAGTGGTCCAACTGTGGAATGAATGGTTTTACAAATGGCTGGAGGTCAGAGCTCAAAGGGCTGCAGTGAATGGGGCAACATCTAGCCAATGACTGGTCACCCGCTGTGTTCCTCCAAGTTCAATGCTAAGGCAGTTCTGTTCAATATGTTTATCAACAACTTTAGAAGGATGTTAAGGTCCTTGATGCATCCAGAAGAGGGCAACAAAGCTGATGAAAGGGCTGGAAGGAATGTCCTATGAGGAGTGACTAAAGACTTTGGGTTTGTCTAGTTTGGAGAAAAGGAGGCTAAGGGGTGACCTCATTGCTCTCTACAGCTTCCTGAGGAGGGCAGGCAGAGAGGGAGGTGCTGAGTCCTTCTCCCTCGTACCCAGTGATAGGACACATGGGAATGGTTCAAAGCTGCACCAGGGGAGGTTTAGACTGGACATTAGGAAGCATTTCTTTACTGAGAGGGTGGTCCAAACACTGGAACAGGCTTCCTAGAGAGGTGGTCAATGCCCCAAGCCTGTCAGTGTTTAACAGGCACTTGGACAATGCCCTTAACAACACCCTTTAATTTTTGGTCAGCCCTGAATTGGTCAGGCAGTTGGATGCTATGATCGTTGTAGATCTCTCAACTGAAATAGTCTATTCTATGCTATTCTAACACTACATCTTGGATCTATAACAGTGGTTACTGCAGAGCATATTTCTTTAACTAGATACTCACATACAAATAAAAAGGTTGCCTAGCATATGAGAAGTGGCATAATCATAGCCAGAAACATTATGGTCACTCTACTGAAGCAAGACAGTTCACTGTTACACAAAAAACCTCATTTTTCCTCACATGAACTTACATGGAAATAGTTGATTGGTTCATTTATCCTTCTGAATAGCTGTCTCACCCACAGTATCTTTCCTGCAACAGGTGGCATATTTCGAGCAAGAGGAGGGTCATCTTTCTGAATTTGGTAAAGCTACGATAAGAACAATATCACTAAACACATGGATTAAAAAAAATCTGTTGAAATGTTAAACTGTTTTTCCTCTGGTACCACAATTTCTTCCTCCTCCCAGATTAAATATGTGTGGAGTCACACAACAGTTCAGTGAGAGAAAAATGGATTGCTTCCCCCATCTGCAAAGCTTCTGAGAGGCACACATTGATACCACTGTTGGTATGTCTCCTGTCTTCACTATCTCATGCTGTTTCTTAGCTGTGCTTACTTACGACAGAGCCCTGAGTACACCAAAAGGCATTGCAAACCTAGGTGCTGAGCAGGCATATTCAAGGCCAAGCCTGACAGGTGCAGCTGTGTAACTTTGGAGCCATCTGCTGTGAAAGCAAGCTGTGTAACTGAGTGTTGTGAGAACCATTGTTGGGGCTTTTCCTCCTTTGCTTGGGAACTCCCCTCAGGAAAAGCCTCAGCTACTGAGAGGTTTTACCTGAGTGGAAATATCAACATTGTTTTTCAGACACATACAGCTGACTAATAGCTAACATTTCAGGAGATGGACTCAATGATTCTTGTGGGTCCCTTCCAACTCAGGATAATCTACGATATGCTCTTTTATACTAACTTCTCATCAATATGCATGTAAAGACTCCCGGGTACACAGACCACCCTTTTATCTCTGAACTGGTGAACTTAAGAGAGGAACTGACCTGGATGAAACCCCCTCAGAAAACATACCTATTTTTTTTTGGCTGGGAAAAAGCAGCCAGGGGTGGGGTCAGCAATTTCTTAAACAGGCAGTGCTGCTAAAAATAGGTTCATCAAATTAAACCAGTGATTAGAGGTTCAGGAAGTATTATATACAGTGAGTAGACAGGGAAGGGACAGTGTAAAGAGTGTTTCAGAGCAGCTGTGTTATGCTACAGTTTTAAGTCACTGCTTAGAGGAACCATTTTCTAATAAGTGCAAAGTTTACAGATACTTGGCTCCTCAAGTAAACATGTCATCCATCTGAAAAAATGGAAACATCTCTAAAAAATATTTGCATCAGTCTGGTTTTCCAGATTCTCTTTATACTCATTGAAGAAAAATGGCCATTTCAAGAGAATTATTTAAATCTTCAGGTTAACACATGAAATAGATCAGATGAATTGACTCTAGAATACTCATTTCTTTCTTGAGTAAAAAGACGTCTAGTTCTGATGCCGATGTTTATTTTGCAGACACATAAAGACAGGTTGATTAATTCCTCTCTAAAAATTTTAGGTCAACTGATGTGAACAGTCCCCACAAGTTAATTCTCATTTGTGATACAGTTATGGTACACTACAAAAATCATGGAAAATTACTTTTTAATGAACATAAATGCAATTTACCTACATTTTATACCTATTTTATATTGTTACAGCATTAGATAATAGCCATGTATAAATGCAAATTAACTGTAGAGACCTTACATAAAAAAAATGAAAGGTATGTGCAAATGATATACACAGCCAGTAAGGAACATACTAATTTATTCTATAATTGATGAAGGAATAACAGAAAATATTTTAGTTTAAAGAGTAAAACTGTGATGACACATTTGCCTGCAAGAGCACGTATATCATATTTGCCTACATACTCAAGTCTGTTTTCTGTAACAGGAAAATAGAAGTATGATAAATTGAGCATTTACAGTCAATGAAATAGGCAGAATAAATAGAACTATTCATATTAAAATATTTGCTCTTATTTTAACATGATGTTTAAAATTTATTGCAAAGAAATTAAATACCTTTTTAATAGCTTCAAGTTCTGCTACATAATGTTGAAGAATACAACCAACTGTATGTACTGTTTCTTCTTGAAGGCATGGCATTTTCAGATTTTGAAACCTGTATTAAAATGAGTACCCAAAATGATATTTCTAAAACACAAATAACTTTTTTTTTTATTTTATTTTAGGGTATATGAACATTATAATAAATGAAAAAAGCACAAATCTAGGATATACTTCTGGATCTGGCAAATTTTTTTGCTTTGAGCAAGTTTAAGCAAGTTGAAAAGTTCTGCTCTGGTGGGGTTTTTTGCTGTTGTTGCTGTTGTAGGGTTTTTAGGTTTTTCTTTTAGTATCCTCTAGTATATACAAAATAAACTGTAATGAAATTAAGAAACAGGTGAATATATTGATTCCCATAGGAAAGCTAAAATACATCTTTTATGATGATTACATGGTTCAGAACACCAATAATGAAAAAGTCTTGATTAGGCCCTTTGTTCTAAAATTAGCTGTGTTATTTAAATTGTGCTAATCAGTAATTTGAATTTACTTCTAAATATTTTAAAATATAACTGCCAATACCTGTGAAGTAACTGAAGTGCATGCTGTGAAGACAAAATTCTCCCAAAACAGGTACGCATAAAGGTCTGTATTTGTATCTAAAGAATACAAAATTTGGTATAGTTTTTCCAGTCATATAATAGTATTTTGATGTCTGATAATTTCTTAACTTAGTAGCATTTGGACTCGTTACTGCTTAAAGTACAAAATAGCAGCCTTCACCAATCTATAATCAATAAATAGCTAGTATCAGTCAAGTCATGTCTTAAAATGCTAGACAATTTTAGCAAAGAATCAAATCATGTTTTGAAAACACTTGCAGATTTGTTCTGCCCAAAATCTAATCATGTGTTTTCAGGCTACTAAACCACCTCCATGTAGATCACTCTCTCAGGTCTCATAATTTTTGTCATTTTGGCTGCAGATCTTCAGTGAGGACTGTATGATATATTTTACAGCTTCCTTTGGAAGGAGGAGAAAGAATAGGAAAAGCCTCCCTCCAGACAAACACAAAATCTTTGCTCTTTGGAAGAAGAACAATGTAGCCTATTCACAGTCCAAAGTCTCACTGACATTCAGGGAGATACTGAGTAAGTAGTGATGAGATTCTTCCCCAAGTAAGTTATAGGTAGCAATATTACTTACCTCTAAACCCTCAACTTTTGCCATGAAGTTCTCAAAATCCACATCAAATTCTGTTTTTCGTGGATCAAGGATGTCATATTGTTTCTGTTGAACACTTTGGTAGATACTTTTGAATTTTATTGACATAACATCTATCCCTTCAATGGTAGACAGACTCAGTGCACAAAATGTTTGTACTACAGTTATCATCTCTGTTATCTGAAATATAAACATTATATTCATCCTCATAAAAAATTATTTGTTACTTCCTCTATAAACTAAAACTTGAGTAAAATAAAACAAACAGTAGCCACTTCTCTAACTGCTGCATTCAGAAGTGTGTTGCTTCTGAACTTTTAAGTCAAGTATTTTCAACAGAGCATGGTTAATTCAGTTTTCGTCATCAGTTTTCACCACAACCCAATACAAAGTGAAATCATCTTCGGTTTTTTTTGATGGTAAAGGGTTTCTTATTTATATTTGACTGTTAGATTCAATATGGAAAAAAAAGAGTTAAAACATGACATATGCATACTGATTACACAAAGAGATTTCACAGAATAAAAATACCAACCATGCAGTATATATCATATATATATATATATATATATATCTCATATATGAAAAAGAAAAACATCAGACACTCACAGAATTCCTACCCTGTGGTGACTACTCCATTATCGTCTTATCCCTTGTCTGACCTCACTCTACACCAAGGAGAACCTATAATCTTTCCTATGAATGCTAGTTTAAAATCCTTTCATCAGGTTAGCAAACTAAATGTTAAGATCACACCAAGCAGCAGAATCATCTGAAGAACAGTGTTTGGCAGTAACTGGAGTTTTTAATGCGTTAGGACACTGTTCAAAAAAGCAAAAGTATGTTATTTTTAACATTATTTTAAACCTCCTAAAATAATGATCTAAGTCTAGGTCAATTAGATTATTTCTCTCCACTCTAACAGAGAGAAATTGAAAAATTCAGAAGGACATCGTGAGGTAATTACTTAAAATATTGGGATGACTTACTTAGGCAATAAAGTGCCTAATTTCTCTCAATAAAGAGTTATGAACTCCTTCACAGGATAATTAAGAGCATGTATGTTGACAAGTGTCCACCTTGTAAACCATTCTTTGCAGAAGCCCTTCTCTACTGATAATAGCAGTATACTCACTTTTTCTAATCTCCTACAAAAAGCTTCAGATTTTCCAAAAATGTACATTTCTGATACTTCAAATGTCTTTTCTCCTAGAGTTTCCAGAATCTCTTGTCTTGTTTGATGAAAGCATTTCTGATATTCTTTCAACAGAAACATGCAATCCTAAAAAGTGAAGGAATTAATACCATACTTGTTATGCTATGCTTATGGGTAAGAGACTGGAGAACTCAAACCTACTGTCATTCCAAAGTGGTTAATTATCACTGAATCTAGTTTCAGTCAACAGAAAGTAATGACTTACATGCAGTGGTTTTCTTTCAGTATGTGTAGCAAATATTTGCAACATACAGATGTACAACAGTACGTACAGTGAAAGACTTAACACTGGGAAACGAGTCACCAAAAAAGAAGGGGAAAGTAGAGGCCAGAAAAGAGCAGGTGATGACTCCTGCTCTAAAGAAAACTACTGAATATTAAGAAAAGCCATTAAGTTAATTAAGAATGGCAAGACTGTCCTCTGGGTAAGGATGGAATTTGGCATAACTGTCCATTTGGAACTCCCAGTGGACTTAACGGAAATTGGTTATACAAACTAACATGTGCTGACAAGTCTGAGTTAAAATGAGATTGAAAAATAATCCATCTCTCTCAGTATTTTAAGTAAATAATTGACTAAGACCTTATCAGATCTAAAAACAATGACTGGTGAGAAATGTAAATTCTATAATCACCACCGAATACTAAATTTTCTGTCAGTTCTTGGAAAACAGAAAGCAGATTTTATCACAATACACCAGCAGTCACCAGACTCTCTGAATATATAGTAGAATGAAGACTGATCACCATGACTAGAAACTGGGCTTATATTTCTCTCATAGAATAATGTGAGCTTGTCAGCTGTAGAACACTTACAGGATGACCTCAATAAAACAGATGAATTATTAGAATCATATCATCCTGTCAGGTCAGGAAAGATACATTCAATACATTTTCTTTTGTACCTCTGGACTTAATTTTTAAAGGACTATGAAATCCTACACCTTTCTGGTCAAGACAGGAAGTCAGCAGCTGAGGCCTGACACAGGAGAAGGTGGAAATGAATTCAGTATTGGCAAGCAGTAACCCCACAGCTGGACATATTTTGCCATGGCATATTGCATGTGCTTAATTAGTTCTTAATATGTCACCATCAGCTGAAGAAGAGGAAGACTCTCTTAGCACTGAACTTTCATGATATGCCAAGAGAGTCTGGTATTGGAAGGAGCTAGTGTAACAAGATGGGAGTCTATTCAAATACCAGGTTCCCCATGGTAGAGGAAGATGGTATCATATCAGATACCCTCAAGAGGGAAGAATGAGGATTATGCAGGATCACAAAATTCCTTGGTCACACATATGGTGAAGATGCCAATTCCAAGGTTATTGACAGACCACCCTGATAAAAATGAGGCCATTCTAATTTCAGCAAATGCCAATAGGCTAAGAGATGGGAAAACACTCAAAACATCATGAAATAAAACAGTGAAGGGGTGAGAAGTACTTGATATATATTGATATGGACTTCCTTGTGCATATCAATAGGTAATCAATAGGTTTGATAGGTAAATAATAAAATACCAAAATACAAACCTTAATTTTCCCAATGACTGTTGATGTCTCCTGCTCCCAGACACGAGACAAGCCACCATCTGTAATATACGCTCTACATGTCGTGACCATTTGATTTGTAACCTAGTGCAGACACATGAAAACAAGTAGGTCTCAATGTTCCGTAAAATCTAACAAAATTCCCACATGCATGTATTAGCACTATCAGTGTTTGGATAAACACTCCCAGAAGTGTATTTAAGTCCCAGGAAGTATTTGTAAGTACAGCAATACATATGCATAAACACAGAACGTCACCAAACACAACTCAAGAACAAAGAGAAGTTATTTAACTAAAACTAGTCTTCACTTACGTTGTCTCTTTACACTTTGTAGTGTGTACATCCTTATTTAAAAACTGATGTTAAAAAAATATCTTTCCTAGCAGTATGTCTTTACCTTGGTCTCCCATGGTTATGAAAAGGAGAGAACATTCTTCTACTTCTCAACCACAACAGTCCAAAGTTTGAAATGACAAAAAGAGACAGAGGAGCATGGGAGTGAATGCAAATATAGAAAACACATCTCAGAGAACAGCTACAGGTGGCTAATCTTTTTTGTTTGTTAATTAATGTGAACAATTCAAAACAGTTTTCCTGACACATGAATGTACTGTAAGCAGGTCTTAAGAATCCCTAACTGAATAAAGACTGAAAACTGCCACACCAAAGGCAGCCTCACACTGTAATACAATGACTGGTGAAGTTGTAGATAGGACCTTGTTATGATTTGAGGAACCCACAGCAATTTATTGTCATTTAGACAATTATTCTACCATCTGAAGACCCCTCCTCGCCCAGGACGGGGAATCAGGGGAAAAAAACAAGGAAACCGGAGGGCTGAAATATAAACAGATTTAATAGAATACAACTAAATAATTAACATTAATAATACTAAAGAACCAACATTGATCCTGATACCAATATAAGATATGCAAGGATTACACAGAGCCAATTCTACCAGTAGGAAGCCCCATCCCTGGAAGTGTTCAAAGCCAGGCCAGATGAGGCTTTAAGCAGCCTGGTCTAGTGGGAGGTGTCCCTGCCCATGGCAGGGGGGTTGGAACTACATGATCTTTAAGGTCCCTTCCAACCCAAACCATTCTGTGATTCTGTGTGAAGCTGTGCGCTCACAGCAATTGACAGCAAATGTCGGACACTGTGAGTGCTACAGCTTTGGGAGGAAAGGAAGGGCTCAGGGGTCCAGCACTGGGGGAAGTAGTTCTCAGGATCACAGCCATCTCAGAAGAGAGGGACTCCTCAGCAAACTTTCTAATTCATATTGAATGTGACGTTCATGGTATGAAATAATCCTGTTGGCCTGCTTGGGTCAAGTGCCTGGGTCTTGCTCCTCATCACCGCACCTGGCTAGTTCAAAATCACTGAGACCTTAAAACTCACATACCATACCTGGCTATAAAGTAAATTTTTTTCACAAATTCATATACTAGAATCTCCTAAAAATACAGTTTTCCCAAGCATTAGAAGAGACCTTACCGAAAAGTGAAATTATTGAAAGAGAAATTAGTCCTGTGTCGCTCAAACCAGGACAGACCTCCAGTGTCACCTCTGATCATCTTTAAATGGAAGCAAACAGTAAGTAGGACCTTAAACCACTGGATTAAAATAGAGCTTTTTCCTTGCTTCTTAGCACAGCTTCATGTAACCAGGTTGTTATTAACGTCTGTAGTGAAATGCTAAATCCTTTAAACCAAGAAATAATAGACACTAGCAAGTGTCAATACACAAACATATAAAAAACAATTACATAACATGCAATATAAACATTGCTGCATAATCCATACCTAACATCCGATGTGCGGAAAACGGCTCTAGCCATGGAAAAACATAGCCTCAGAAAAGCACATGTTTCTTAATAGCCTAGTTCAAACTGAATTGTAATAAAACTTTACACTAAAACCTGGGGTGCACTAAAATAAACACCAAAAAAGTGGTGTAATGAGGGTCTACTATGAATTTCCCCTATATGCTTACTGGAGGTGTGTATTTTAGGTATGAAGGATTTCTTTGTTTTAAAACCAGTACACAAAACATCTTCAGTGAATACCTGGATTCTGCAAAAGACATAGGTTTAATAGCTGGTCTTAATTTTCTGTTTAGGGTGGCAAAGTTTATGACCTAAGATTCAATTAACTTTTCAAGTATGACTTGCTTCTGAAACACGAACCTTTTGTCTTTCATGCATTTTGGAGGAACAGTCTAGTCGGACTGATGGCCATGAGCTTAATTAGGTCTTCAAGGCTGATAATAAAATAATCTTTGTGGATTCAGTGATTTAGGAAACAACTGAGCAGATTAATTCAAATCAGGAGATTAATCAAGAAGATAAAACCTGAAAAACTTGCTAAACCAAGAATAACAACAAAATTCCTTCCAGAAGGCAAGTCTCTAATCCAAGTTCAATCCTCTCCTGATCAACAGACTTCTCTTCCTTTCCTATGCAGACACACACTATTTATTGCCATTTCTTAACAAATGTCCTACCTATTTAAACAAAATGAGGTTTTTTCTCCTGAAAAACCACATAATTTTTATAATGAATATTATTCTTAATATATTTACCTTTATAAGCAATGATGTCATTCTCTCAGAAGTATTGTAATATCTTGAAGCACTGTGAATCATTCGTATAGCATTCATCAGGTTTGGTATTCCATCTGTCATTGATACCTTAAAACAGAGTTTTGATGATTAAAATCAAACATTGATCCAAAAAGTACAGTTTGCATTTTTTGGCACAAAAAGAAGTATTCTTCTAGCAGCTGACACTGTTTGTCTGTGATTAATGCTTTTGTTTTCCTTCAAATACAGCTGTTAAATATATTTCACGCAATTCCATTGTGACTACAATCATTACAATTAATGTTTCATTCAGGTATTTCACAAAACTCATGAAATAATTGTCACAATGTTAATTTCATTAATGAGCGTCTAATTCATTCAATCAACTTATGAAATATCTAAATCTCCCATGTTTCATGGAATCATTGTTCATATAATTAAAATCAAACCATGCTAATACAAGTGTTCTGTAATTCAATAACTTCCAGAGTATTTTGGAAAAAAAGAAAAAAAAAAGGTAAAAGGTAAAAAAAAAAGGTAAAAAACTATAAGTCATTAACATTATCAAGGACTCAGAGTTGCAATTCAGAACAGCAAGAAAAAGTAATTGCCCCTCAACACAGCAGCCAAGCTCCTGGAATTAACTTTGGGCTTCAAACTCAAAGTAAACACATTTATACTCTGGATAGACAGCGCAGGCATATGCATTTGGCAGAATAATGTGAAAGAAAGGCTATATAGTATAAAAACAAACCTCAGTGTCCACATGTTGTTCAACACCTTCCTCCCGCACCCTCCCACACAAAATACAATTCTGGGATTCTGAGTCTACTGGGTTTCTTTTCTAATCTTTGACAAAAAATAAAACCCTGAATACTGGACTATTCAAAGCCCAAGTTAAACGCTCACTCTGAATTTTCACATAGTAACCCACTTCAGCTACAAATGTGACTTTGTGTGATACTGCATACACTAAATGCCATATTTTATGCACACAATAAATATTATATTAAATCTGCATTCCTAAACCACTACTATTTAAAATACTTTTTAATATCAGATATTAAATTCACCTCAATACAGAATGTAGTTCTTTTAAAACAGGATATATGTAACTTGGATGTCATTATTTTTAAGTTGAATACAATAGAAAATCCTACCCAAAGTATCTTGATCAATGTTTCAAGAAATGAAACAGAAATTCAGATTTATCCAAATTGTTCCAGATTAAACAAAGCACTATAGTTACTGATCCTCTATTAGTAAAATGATGAACTCTTTAATGGATTTCCACCCACAAATGTCTGTCTGTGTTTAAGATAAAAAGAATTTTATCTTAATAACTTGTACAAAGTAGCTTGTTATTATGGCCTGGTACCTGGCACCCTCTAGTGATACTCTGAAGAGCTGAAGATAAACAGAGTCTTAGTAATACTGTTTATTGTACCCCTCTCTTCTACTATTTCATGGAATATCAGTTCTATATCATATATTATCACGGCCTTTTTGCTTCCCTCAGTTAAAACTTTGAAGTAGGATCCTAAGCTGCCAACAATTCAAAACAAATGCAACACTTACTGACAGAGGACAAGAGGTAAGGACAGCTAAAAAACAAAGCAGAACATGCAATTTTTGCTAGGGTATTTCCCCCTTCCACCCTATTTTGCAATAAGCGTTAGAAACATATACCTGTTATAATAATTAATAGTTAATATTAAACCTAGTAACTGTTACCTTGAACTAGGGCTGACTAGCCGACGTGGACAACCAATTATTTAAATTCTGACTAGCTGGTACTTCTGCAAATAGAAGCAGCTAATACTGTTTTCAATATCAAAATATTAATTTACCCATTTAGGACCTCACTAGGTTTCATTATTCTCTACATACTGAAATTTTGGTTATAGCTGTGTGATTAACCATTGACATATACGGAATTTTCAGTGAAAGACATATTTTGAGTATCTAGTATTATAAAATATGTACCTGTTTTAACAGGACTGACTTACAAGGCAATCATACATATTTAACTTTATTGATAAAATACATATTTTAAAATATTGTATTTTATGTAATATAGAATGAACTAACACTTTAACATTTAGTGTGACAGACATTTAGAAAAAAAATCAGGAAAAAAGGAAAAGTAAATTAGAAAAAAATACTTTTAAGCAAATACAAAGATTTCTTTTGCCCTGGGCATTCTATGTAAATACCTAAACTATGCTTAAAGAATGATGAAAGGCATACTTACAAGATCATAGTTGTAAAGTGGCTGACAAACTTTTTCAAGTGTGCATAAGTATTTCACATTATCTTTTGATTCATTTGCTGCATCTGTGATTCTGGCATCTAACTCCTGCCACATCTAGAGGGAAAACAGTACTGTAAAAAACTTCATACCTAGTGAACTATTTCTTTAACTTGCACTGATTTGCCAGAAGTAAACCTTGGTAAATTAATTTTTAAAAGGCATTTTCAAAGCAGGCAATAAAAGTTATTTTCATTTATGATACTTTTTGTCCTGTATCCCTAAAAATGTCTTGTTATTTCTCTTAATATATTAAGCACACCAGCACCATATCTAATTTTTCCTCTCTTAATTCTCCACAGGAAATATATCTTAGATGCCATGAAACAAAATAAATATTGCAAGCTTTGTCTACTATAGTAAAAAACAACAAGAAAAAAAATAATTACCCTTAGTAGTTTAGAATGTCCAACATTGAGAACATTAATGACAGCTTTGCAGTTTGGTCCTTTGATCTGCTCAATAATAAAATTAAATTTAGCAGACATACATTTCCAGTGCTGTAGTTCAGTCAGTGGACCTGAATCATCAGCTTCTTTCCTCATCTGCTTACTCTCAATCAGAACCTGCAATGAATTTGAAAAAAACCTCACAAAAGTCTACTATGGAGAACAGACAAATTATAAAGAAGAAAAGAAACACTCTGAAGGTACTAACTTGAAAAGGAACAATCTTGCAGTTATTGACACATGAAAATGGTTCTTATTTGGAAAAGCATCCTAAGTCTGAATTGAACTTAATCACATTCTTAAACTGAAATGAAGGCAACTAATACATACGTACAACTGCTGTCATAAACTCTGTGAATCTCAGCATATACCTTTTTTTTCTTTAATCAGAATCCATAGATTGAAATGCACTAAACGTAACTTCACTTGTAAAAAACTTGAAGAACTATTTTAATAAAAA
This sequence comes from Larus michahellis, assembly GCF_964199755.1. Lineage (NCBI taxonomy): Eukaryota > Metazoa > Chordata > Aves > Charadriiformes > Laridae > Larus > Larus michahellis. The sequence continues at coordinate 38,392,524 of NC_133898.1, forward strand.
CATTAAATATCAGATGTTAAGTCATAAATGTACTCATTTGTATGTTGATAAACACACAGTCAGCTCTTTTTACATTTTTATTCTTGTGAGCTAAACACACAGAGTAGCCCTTATAAACAGAGTATGTCCCAGTCTAGCCAGATTATTTATTTTGACAAAAGGTTCTGTGCTTTATCATGGAAGTCCTGCATCCTTCTGTCCTCTCCTTCTTACTATTTGTTTATTAATTGTTCAGAAACTCTTATTCTTGGTAGATTGTAAGTTCCTAGGGATAAGGACTACCGACTTAACTTCACTTGTGCATAGAAGTGAAGCACTTGCCTTATTCAGGTGGAGATGCAGCTGAAGGCTTCAGCTAACTTCATGCAAGTCTCATACATCATTTATAAATATCTATCCATATTCATACTGGATTGATGTGTTAAGACAGACTTACCTGTTCAATTTGTCTATACCATATCATAAGTACTTCCTCTAGCTGGTGAACCATGTCAGGATTATCAGCTGCTGCAGTTACTTTCTCAAAGGACCGGAGTTTAGAAAAATTAATGTAATCTATTTTTTTCAACTCAACAGTTCCTTCAATGCTTATTATAGCCCCTGAAAAAAAACAACAACACAACAATTATAATACAGAAACAAGTAAGAGTCTAAAATTAATTTCTACTACTGTAAATTTGGGAATATATGTCTGCAATCAGTGTTGTTTCAATACAAAAGCCATTTCATTGCGCTTACATAAAGCAGAAAATCCTTATTTTTAAATCCAGTGTTCCTCCTTAAAAGTAACATATCACTAGTATTTTCTTAGGTAAATAATCTACTCATGTATTTACTATGCAAGTTATCGACCATTTTATTGTTCCTTGCAGAATGTGAAAAGTTCCTTACCTACATGCTACTGCCTTTAAATGGATATTCTTAAGTAGAATTCCTCTAGTTTGATTACTTCCTAAATATAATGCTTACCTTCTAAAAATGAAAGGTATCTGTTAATTGTTTCCATGAAATTCTGTTTGTCTTTCGTATCCTGTTTGGTCTGACTTAAAGCACCCCAATTATTTGTTGCAAAGATAGCCGGGACGAAAATTTTTTCTATCATATTCCTAACACCACGTAGGAGTCCTTCAGTGGCATCCAAAACACCAAAGAATATCTCCTGCATTGTAATAGAACGATTGTTAGTAATGCAGTAACTTAGACTGGACACAGTATTATAAAATCAGTGTATTTTTTTATAAAGGCACTCCAATTTGCCAATAAAAACTTCAATTTAAGAAGACAAAATCCTTACAAAATACCAATACCTACAATGTGACCATAAGATACCATTTAAAAAAAAAAAAAAAGATTTAATACAGTTTTAAATGGATGCCAGGTTATACTTTTGTAATTTCAGTTATTTCCCTATCATACAGAAAGTTTGGAAATTGTTTAGTAGTACATAACAATTAAAAATACTCTAAATGTCCCCATCTACAATTAGGTACTAAGTAATGAAATGCAAGTAGCAAAAATGCTCTGAAAGTCCATATCTGAAATTATATTGGAAGCAATTATCTGACTGAATGTATATTACTTCAGATCAGATAAAATTTTTATCTACTCTCCAAAACTAAACTTTACAAGTTCTGACTATTTTTAATATTCTAATATTTTAAATGTCCTTCAAATGAGCAAATATTTACATACTTCATGTAGCAAATTTCCTAGAACATAAATTTCCTTTTCTCATCACTTAAGAATTTGATGCAAAAGTAATATTTATGACCAATGTTGAGACTTTTGATAAAGACAGATCGTCTCTTACTTCTAATAGTCCTTTTTGCCCTTCGCCTTCCCAGCTCTCAAAAGGAATTAAATATTTTTAATACACAAAGTATATAGATTAATAATGGATTTTCTGTCTGAAGAATTTGAAATCACACTAATCAGTAGATACATATATAGGACTGATTCTTATTAATTTACAGTTCCTTGAGCACTGCCTAAGTATTAAGATGTGTAACTAAGATAAATGGAAATGAGTCCCACACTTATCTAAGAATTTGTCTTGTAAAGCAGAAAAACTCATGCTACGTAATTTACATAGGATAAATGTGTATTTCACACATTCAAAGACACATAAAAGAGAAAAGTACAAGTAAACTTTTCCTCTCCTGGTATTTGCAATAAAGTCTCCTCAGTGAGTCCTTCTACATCTAAAATGTATTTAGTGGCTTTAACCTCTTCAAAAACAGCAAAGAGAATGAGAAATTCATCTAAATGCTGACTTCTTTAACAAGAGTCCTGTCAGACACTGAATTCACAAGATATTCTGAGTATTTGCCGAGATAATACAGCTATTCATTGTCTACCCAGAAAGGAGAGCAAAAAGCATGCTATCGCTTAACATTAAAACAACAGTTACCAGTAACTTTAGTTATGTGACAACAGTGAAACAAATAATGGAATAAAAATAGCTACTTTTAAAGTTTTTAGTTTTTAAAATATACAAGAGAATACCTCATGTATAGTTTTTGCATTTATAGGGCTGTCATTCTTACAACGAACAAAAAATAAGCATAGTCCTACGAATTTGTCTGGTGTATTGTCCACATACAACTGCATCATTTTACTTCCTTTTGCAACTCCTGGGATTGTCCGACCACATTCTGAAAAGAATGTCATAGGTGTCACTATTTTTAAAGTAAGGATATTATACAATGCTTAAAATCAATATAGTGAAATAAACATAGAAATCATTTCTTCTCTTCTTTCGTGTGTAAGAGAATCAAAACCAGCAGAATTCATGGCTGTAATTGACAACATCATTAAATACCTACAACAAACATATAACATATATTTTACAAAGCAATTTTGGTGTATTGTACTGCACTGAAAAGGGAATTTGCTCAAGCCCATCATTTTGGGTTAATTTGCTTGTGACTGAGATACTTTCTTTGCTTATTTGCATTCACCCTATCAAACAAGACGTCACGCCTAAAGGAGAAAATAGAGAATATGAGATACCCTCAGGTCCTCTATGGATATAATCCTATGCAATTATTTTAGACATTGAATGCTAATTCTCTGCTGAGCACGTGAAAACTAAAAAATTTCAAATATTTATAATAAAAGCAAATTCAGACAGGTTTTATGAAAGTGTTTTCTAATGAGCTGGGGGCATAACTCCTTTAAGAAAAAGCTGCAACTGATTTAAGATTTCAAAAGAATTTATCTTTTTATAGCCTTCTTTCCAAGAATGGCTAAAATTGACTGAAATTTTTCTAAACAATTTGACTTCAAGTAAGCATTTAAAATATTAATTTTCAGTCCTTATATCAAAAGGCTGCAAAATTATGAACAAGTAAAAATTTTATTCTGGGAAACATTAAACAAAATTAACAATAGAAGCCACTATTACATCTGCCTGTATTAATATTACTAAAATTTTACCTATTCCTGGTGCTTCTCCTTCTTGATAGAAAATTTTCAGTGTTTTACTTCCTCCCTTGGCAAAAAAAGAATCAAAGGCTTCAAACTGTTAAATCAAAAAAATATTTGTTACTCAAAATATTTTTCTGTGCCTTTACGACATGCAAAAATTATTTGACTATGCCACTGTTTAAAGTTTTGGTGGCATATAATGTTCTTCCTCAAATATGGTGAGGTTGGTTAGCTGGTTGCTCCTGCTTGTTCAATCACTTTGAGACACTACGAAAGACACAACACTAAAGACACACAAAGAATGACTGAGCTTTCAGAAGTTCCACAGGTTTGGGATCTACTCACTCTACAATCCTACTGTATCTCATCTTTTAAGCATTCAAAACTGGAAATTATTTATGGGTCTTTCCAAATGTAGTTACAGTAATTAAATGGTGTAGGATTAATCTTCCCTCTAATTACTAAATAATAGTCTTAATTTTCAGAATGTTCCTATGAAGTTACACATATTTTTGCAGTATCTTTGGCATTTCAGTGAGGACTTGCTTAACAAATAAAAATGATCATCTTTAGAATATAAAAATGTCAGGCTGAGATGGGTGAAACTTGTTAGAACTGGTGGATGTGACAAGAATCCCTTGGGTCAAAATAACAGCAGCAATTATATTTTCCTTGAGGTCAGAAAGATGAAAAAGCCAGAATCAAAAACCTGATGAATATTTGCAAATCTGCCAGGAAACTAAACTGAATGATTTAGTCAGGTATCATTTTAGATAAGTTGCATGCCTTATTAATCATGCTTCCTGGCAGAAACAATCGAAATGATGGATAACACTTCATACCAAAGGGGCAATCTGCTACATATTTTGACTAATACTTGAAATCAACAAACATATGGAACAGACTCACCGAAGGGGCGTCCAAAATCATTTCTTCCACAGTTGTTAACTCTAAATCTAGACTGACACTGAGAACTTCGAATATGTATTTATATGAAGCATCAACTTTTGCTCTTCGATGTTCTCTTGCTTCTTTGTATCGAGCCTAAAACATTAAAGTCGTCCTTCAAACTAAAAATACACAGTGACCACAACGACCTGCTACTTAACTTGAAACTAATACTGAAACCTACTGTCTTGTATTGCAAGACTACAGAACTGCCCTACTCTTTAAAAATATCTATATTTTCAGAGGCTAATAGAAGAACAAGTTACCAAGAATTATTATAAAACGTAAAGTCAACTCTGAGGATATATCAAGGAAAAGCAAACATTAAATATACTACAGCTAGATTTTAAGATATTTGTGTGCCATATCAACTGATTTTATTTTTCACAATCAATATTTCAATTTATTGTATTAATAAAGGAAGGTCACAACATCAATTTAAAACTAAAGTATCTAGAGTGGGTAAATTTGCAGGAACTAAGCTGGGTACAGCTTTGCTTCAGTGTAAACTATTTAGTCAATATCTCCCACTTCCTTCCTCTATTACTTTAAAATAAAATGTTAAAATACTGCAAACATTGAAAACAAAGACTCACTCACTTTACACCAGCAATAATTTAATAAAAGAACTGAGTATAAACAAAACAGGAGGGCGGGGAGGGAAAGAAAAGAAATAAAAAATAAATAATTAATATAAACTGAATTTAATAGTCTGAGAAAAGATCCCTAAATCTATTTCAAGATCTAAGGCTGAATACTAAACCTGTTTTTCTCTTAGAACTTCTTGCAAGGACAGAACTCCACTAGCGCTCCGGCAAAATCTAGACAACTTTCGGCTTGCAATAGAAAAAGACTCTTGGGAAGAGGAAAAGCTTGTCGTTCGTCGAGTATTGCGAATAGATCTGGCTACAGCATCTTCTGGTACAGCAAGAGTAGGCACAGAACTCTCTGCAGTGAGATGAGGCCCAGCACTATTCGTGGCAGCAAGACTGGGCCCAGCATCTTCTCCCGTGTTTGAACTTACTTTATTATTTTTTTGTACTCCCTCCATCCTGAAATGTGCAAAAAAAAAAAAAAAAAAAAGCTGTGTTTATAACAGTCCAGATTTTTCAAGTCTACTTTTCAAGAAGATGGGAAGGAAGTATAAGGTAGGGAATAAAAACAATAGAAATGAGAGCATCTTAACTCAAAACTGACTTCACAGGCATTTTATGATAGGTTACAAATGTCAAGCTGAAGATGATTACAAAGATGATTACAAAAAGATTTTTTTTTTTAAATAATTTACCATACGTTTATATTTTGTGAACATCTTTCCATATAACAAATAAAATTTTTACAATATTAATACTTTCACTGAATATCTGATAAGAAATAGAAATGTTCTAGAATATAAATGATTTGTTTAAATTTTAGTTTGTAAAATATACACACATAATCAGCAACTGAGCTTACAAAAAGTCCTGTATACATTTCCATACCAGGTCTTAAAGCATTGCTCACATAAGCACTTACACATGATTTTTATACAAACGCCCCTGCCATGTATAATATTCTAAACCTGTGTAAGTGTTCGCAGAAATAATGCGAGATGGAGGGCGTCGAGTAGTATTTTAAATATAATTTAGCATCAAACATCTTCAGTGTAATGAAATAGCGTCAGGCTTTCTCTTAATTTTGTGCCTAATCCCTGCAGCACTGCAGTTCACATAGAACGGAGGCTATTCTTCAACAGGAAAAAGGAATTTCTCCATCCGTCTCCTGATGGCCAGGGACCAGCAAGTTAATTGTCCTAGTTGAGGATTTCTAATACGGCCCAAAACAAAGTATATTCATAGCTGACTGCTAAGCAGTAGGCTGTTAGGAAAAGGTGGCTCCTTTCATTTTCTTTCCCTTTCTACTACACTAGCATATAAGCCTAGAGAAGGTTTAGTTTCTGAATCCTAAGCCCATAATTCAGAGATAAAAAGAAGCATCTATATCCTCTCTTTCCATGTTTTCCTATTATGGGGCGTACTCATCCACTTGCATGTACTCACTGACATCAGTCCCATTCGGTAGATCTTAATACTCATAAATACATATAGAAAATTCAATGTTTCATTCAGTGTGCTCAAATCTACACATGGATTGAGCAACTAGTTTTAAGGCACTGTAATCATCAGGAGAGCTATAGCTGAAGTCCTTACCTTGAGTTTAACCTTTCCTCTAAAAATAGCTTGTTTATTTTCACAGGGATGTTACAATGGAGAAATATTTTATAAAACAAATGTTAAGATGTGCCATTAAGGTCATACCTAGAATAACAGATTAACAAGCATGTAAATGGTTATTCTAATCAGAGCACTATTACTATTAAAAATTAAAATAACTATCAAGAATTATGCAGTAGTACTTGCAAAGCCTTGGGGCAGCCAACCACAGGCATAACTGTAACATACTCTCCTAGACACTATTGCCTGATTCAGGAAATAGAAAATCAGAGGCAAGGCTGATGTGGTGCTAAATAATTATCTCCTTATGTTTGTCCAATATTAGCAAAGCAGCCACTGTTCTGTGGACTTTGATATGCAATCACCTCTTACAAAAAATGTTTGTCTCTTTCTCAAAGCAAAAATACTACGAAAAAACAACTTAGGAAAGTCACAAAAAAAAGGAAAATGAAAAATCCAAATTAATTAATTCCTTTCTTTTCCTTCATGTTTATCTGACTGGGCTGGTCACCTATAAAATTAGCAGGGGTACTTTCCTCCTTGACACTCAGGTGAAATAGGTTGATGTTAATTTCCCTGCCTTTAAACTGGTCCTCTTGAAGTTGGACAGCGAAGTTGAAACTTTCCCCTAAGGCCCAAAATGAGAGGTGGGGTTCTCACAGCTTTCTTTAAAAACAAAGACTACTGCCATCCTCCCTGACTCCCCAAGCACCTGTACTCAAGATATCTGGTGGCGCAGCTAAGATTTTCACACTTTTCAAAAAGCCAGCATGAACTCCAGCTGCCTACCTATCCTAGTTCATAGAATGTGTTGGGTTGGAAGGGACCTTTAAAGGTCATCTAATCCAATGCCCCTGCAGTAAGCAGAGACATCTTCAATTAGATCAGGTTGCTCAGAGCCTCATCCAGCCTGGCCTTGAATGTCTCCAGGGATGGGGCCTCCACCACCTCTCTGGGCAACCTGTTCCAGTGCCTCACCACCCTCATTGTAAAGAACTTCTTCCTAATGCCTAATCTAAACCTACCCTGCTCTAGTTTAAAACCGTTGCCCCTCATCCTATCGCTAGTTGTAGCAGCTAATGCACTTTTTCTATTAAAACTTCCTTTCCTCCTCTCCAGGGTTCCCTAAACCTTGCCTACAGGACGTGCTCATGCAAGAAAAGCGAGTCTGGTTTCCAGCACGCGTCTTAGAAGGTAGGAGGACGAGCTGAGGAAAGGAAGGAAAAGTAGAGGAGAGAGCATGAGGGGTACGGTACTGACTTCTAGCTTTGTTCGGAAAAATTGAGATGCCTGAACAGGAATTCCTGCTGTGGCAGAGAGATGCAAAGAGCCTCACCGACCCGACTAGAATTGCGTCGCACAACACGGGGAGAGGGGAGCAGCCCCCCAACCGCACAACCACCGACCGTAGCCCCCTCAGGCGGCAGCGCAAGCGGTTCGGAAGCCCGCCGCGGGGCGATCCCTCCGCCCCAGCCCCCCCGCGCCCGGGCGTCCTGCCTCCGTCCTACCGCTATGTAGCGCGGTGGAGGGAATCGGCGGGCCGTGAGGCTGGCCGTTAAACGGTTGGCCGTTAGGCGGTGGCCCGTAACGGCCGCGGCGGTCGTGGCGCCGGGGGCTCGCTTCCCCCCCCTCCCCGCGCCGGTGAGGAGCCGCGGGGCGGGGGCAGAGCGGCCGCTGCAGGCTCCTGCCCTCCGCCGCGGGTCCGGCCGAAATTCGAACCCCCAGGAGCTGAACCGGTACTCTGCGCGCCGAAGAGCTCTGCACCGCCCCCGTAAATTCCCTTGCTCGGGGGCTGGTTTTAAATGTACCTATGGAAGCTGCTTAAGTAACGCAGACAGAATTCTGCACTGCCAAAATGCATTCCTCTCAGTTACCTGAAGTGTATTTTATTCCCCGCCACCCCCCCACCCCCCCAAGAGTACTCAATCCTGTTTTTCATGCTGAATTTTTGAAGGAAAGATGATTCTCTCTTAGACCTGAAATAATCATTTATAATAAATGTCACTGTGTAACCTTGATGGGTGTCAAACGCCACTTGAAATCTTCTCCCAGCGCCTGAAGGCAAAGGCAGAAGCCAACATCTTGTGGTACCAAAATCAGCACCTGATCGGTGCTTTTGCAAATGAAGCTGAAGGGCCAGGGCCAGGTGTCCTAACCACCCCGAGATGCTGCCAGTTGGAAGGACCTGTTGGAACAGGTCCAGATGAGGGCCAATGAGGATGATGAGAGGGATGCAGTACCTCACCTGTGAGGACAGGCTGAGGGAGTTGGGGTTGTTCAACCTGGAGAAGAGAAAGCTCCAAGGAGACCTTATAGCAGCCTTCCAGTACCTAAAGGGGGCCTACAGCAAAGATGGGGAGGGACTCTTTATCAGGGAGTGTAATGATAGGACGAGGGGTAACGGTTTCAAACTGAAGGAAGGTAGATTTAGATTGGATATTAGGAAGAAATTCTTTCCTGCGAGGCTGGTGAGGCAATGGCACAGGTTGCCCTGGGAAGTTGTGGATGCCCCATCCCTGGAGGTGTCCAAGGCCAGGCTGGATGGGGCTTTGAGCAGCCTGGTCTAGTGGGAGGTGTCCCTGCCCATGGCAGGGGGGCTGGAACTACATGATCTTTAAGGTCCCTTCCAATCCAAACCATTCTATGATTTCAAAAAAAGTGGGGTGCAACACCCTCGGGCCTGCCAGTGGGAGTGAGAGGGGCGCATCCTCACAGCAACGTGAAGCATCACTGGTTTCGTTCCATGCTTCAGCTAATTAACTCCACAGTCGAGCGTGCGTGCGTGTATCCTTCCCGTTAATCCTTACAGAAACCACCAGGCAACCCCGCACTTTCCCCGACCCCTACGCAGCGATCCACGGGTGACCCCGGGGCGGAGGTGGGTGAGGCACCGCCTTCCCGCGGGCGCCGCCACCGCCTCTTCCTCCTCTTCCCTTTCCTCCTCCTCTCCCGACATGGCCGCTTCAGCGGAGGTCAGCGGTCTCAGCGACGAGGCAGCCTACGGCGCCTGCTCGGAGCCGGATGCCAGCACGAAGGTGGGGTGGATGGGGGTGACGAGGACACCCCGGGGCCACCCGCCCTTCGCCGGGCGGACGTGCGGTGGCTGGGAGGCGGCGTGGGGCCGAGTAGTATCCCGGCCGGGGATCGCTCGGCGGGGAGCTGCCCCGGTGCGGGGAGGCCGGCCCGGGGTCGGGCAGCCTGGCGGATTGGGGACAGCCCGGCTCGGTTTCACCATCCTGGTGAAGGGCGGATCCGCTGGGCTGGTGGTTGCGACCGCCCGTTCCGTCCCGCTGGGAGGCCATGGCCGGCCGCGGCGCGCTGGGCCGGCTCGGCGCCTCCGCCGTTGCGCGGAGCCCTGGTCAGGCTGGGGCTGAGGGGAGGCGGCGCCCGGGTTCCCCCCAGCCGCGGGGTAACCGGGCCTCCGCGGCCCTCTTCGGCCAGCTCGTGCCTGGGTTGCAAAAAAAAAAAAATCCCCCCAAAACTTTTATTTTTTATTAGGAGAACCTTGTAATTGCATTTCAGTTGTTCTACATCCCTTTTTTTTTTTTTTTTTTAATATATCTGTGAAGGATATCCTGTCGTTTGCTTTTCATCCACTTAGTTGTTCAGTAGCCCTTGGTATATAAAGTTACGCTGTGGCTTGAGGAAAATAGCCTTACAGAATTGCAGTCCACTTTTGCTGCCAAGAAATCATCAAGCTTGACAGAAATTCAACAACTGTGTAATGAAATAACAAAAATACTGAGTTCTGGAGTTCAGCTTTATTTAAATTCTGTGTCTGCAGTGACAGCCGATATCGACTGTTCATGTGCCTAGCATGCTTGCTTGCAAAGCTTGGCGTACTTGGTTCGTGTGCAGTACAGGTCCATAAAAGAATAATAAAGATAAGAATGATACCCTTTTTTGATACCACTGAAAATATATATTGAGTGATACCAGTGGTGATTTAGTTTATTTGTTTTAAGCATTGTGTTACAAAGTCATATTTATGTGACACAAATCTGTATGTGTAGGATCAGGACAAAGGGTTTTATTTATTTACACTATAGTATTCTATTTGTTACTTATAAACCTGCTAGTTTTAGATTCGTTGTTAACTAGCATCTTTGTTATCACCCATAATTAATTTCTGGTTGACGTATAAATAATAAAACATTTTTCCCCACAGGATTTTTTGTTTCAGCAGACAATGTTAAGAGTGAAGGATCCTAAGAAGTCACTGGATTTTTATACAAGAGTTCTTGGAATGACGTGAGTAGAAGTTGTATGCCACAATAAGTTTGTTTTTTCCTAGTATTCTTCTGAAAATAAAAGTTTTGTTATTTTGATGTAATTATACTAATTGGTGTAACTACATAAACAATGCTGGCCCATCAGCTGATGCTCAGTCGGACAGTCTGGCAGTCTCTGAGAACTCCCACAGCACAGTTAATGGCTAAGCTGCAAACGAACTAATATTGGCCTTGACCAGAAATTTCTTTTTTTCTTAAATAGGTCATTAATTATCAGTGTGCGACTTGTTTACTTCCTCCTCACTGAGGCTGCAGCTAACTGGTAGCTTTTATGACAGTGCTTATAATCAGGAGCCATTGCTATAAATCTTGAAATTAAGTTCTCTACTTGTTCTCAGAGGTGGCTTATGACCAACTCTGCTCATAAGAGAACAAGGCAGTGGAAGCTGAAGACAGAGTCCAAACTTTGTTTTATTAAAACTTTGTTTTATTTTGGAGAAGACTGTTGGGAGGCAGATGCCCTGCAGTTGTGTGACGTGTTTATGCTAAGGCGCTTTGGACGTCCTTGACATTTGAAATGAGTTATTTCAAAACAAAATTCTGGTGTATTTTTTTAAACATCTTGCTGATGATACAAAACTGGAAGGGGTGGCTGGCACACCAGCAGGCTGTGCCGCCATACAGCGAGACCTGGACAGGCTGGAGAGTTGGGCAGAGAGAAACCTTATGAAATTCAACAAGGGCAAGTGTAGGCTGCTGCACCTGGGGAGGAATAACCCCATGCACCAGTACAGGTTGGGTGCTGACCTGCTGGAGAGTAGCTCTTTGGAAAGAGACCTGGGAGTCCTGGTGGACAACAGATTGACCATGAGCCAGCAATGTGCCCTTGTGGCCAAGAAGGCCAATGGCACCCTGGGCTGCATCAAGAAGAGTGTGGCCAGCAGGTCGAGGGAGGTCATCCTCCCCCTCTACTCTGCCCTGGTGAGGCCGCACCTGGAGTACTGTGTCCAGTTCTGGGCTCCGTGGTTCAAGAGGGACAGGGAACTGCTGGAGAGGGTACAGCAAAGGGCTACCAAGATGATTAGGGGATTGGAACACCTCTCTTATGAAGAAAGGATGAGGGATTTGGGTCTTTTTGGTCTGGAAAAAAGACGACTGAGGGGGATCTTATCAACGCGTATAAATACTTAAAGGGTGGGTGTCAGGAGGATGGGGCCAGGCTCTTTTCAGTGTTGCCCAGTGACAGGACAAGGGCTAATGGGCACAAACTTGAACATAGGAAGTTCCATCTAAACATGAGGAGGAACTTCGTTACTTTGAGGGTGGCAGAGCACTGGAACAGGCTGCCCAGAGAGGTGGGGGAGTCTCCGTCTCTGGAGACATTCAAAACCCACCTGGACGCGTTCCTGTGCAACCTGCTCTAGGTGACCCTGCTCTGGCAGGGGGGTTGGACGAGGTGATCTCCAGAGGTCCCTTCCAACCCCTATCATTCTGTGAAATGAGTCCAAACTAAAGTAAAATAAACTACTTCCGCTTTAGTGAAGACGTGTGTGTGAGAAAATAAAAATTAAATACCTAGTAAGCTGAAAAAGAAATTAGAATCTTTTTTTTGCATGCCTGCTTTTTCTAATTAAATGTCCTACATAAAAATGGTTTGAAGTATGCCATGCCATCTCTAGAAAAGAGGTGAAAATAGAGATGTATCAAATATTTCACAGGAAAGTGGGTGACTTCTTGCATCTAGCAAAGGGATGCATTTTGTAAGCAGCTTTTTCTAACCTAAAGTATTTTTTAATTGATTTTATCATTATATCTATCTAAAGGTATGGTTGTTTTTTGTTTTTTTTTTTTTTAATCCTGCTGTATTCTTTAGCTTTGTCTGGTGCCAGCGAGGTCCCCAGAAAAGTGTAGTTTCAAAGTAAATCTTTTTATTCCTTGGTGATATTTTAAAGTGGATAAGCATAAAGATCTTCCTGAGGACAAGCAACAGAGTGACAGCCTCAAGATGTAAGCCTTTGTACTGGCTTTGCTATTCAGTTGCTTGATAGTTTGGCTTTTAAGCATTGATTCTTCTAATTTTTGTAGGCTTTTAATATGTTCTGGAGTGTTTCTATTTGATAGTTCAAACTGTAACTGTTTTAAGATGTGGATTACAGTCAGAAAGGCAAAAAAATCACAGCAATAATTATTCCATGGGGGAGGCATCTTGGTTTATTTGCAAGCTACCTGGTTACCTTTTAAAGTTACTATTTCAAAATAATTGTTGCCATTTAGACTGCTTCAAAAATTTGACTTTCCTGCTATGAAGTTTTCACTCTATTTCCTGGCGTATGAAGATAAAAATGATATCCCGAAAGATAAAGCTGAGAGAACAGCTTGGACCTTCTCTAGAAAAGCTACACTTGAACTGACACAGTAAGTATTAATATATCGAAATATGACATTTAGCTAATGGTGATTAAACAGAATGGATGAGTGTAAATCCTGTTGTATTGAATAAAAAAAGTCATCATTACTGTGGAAACATCTTCACTGTCATATAGCCGTAAAATATGTCTGAGATCTTGGATACTTGGCAAGCTTAATCTTTCTCTTTCCAGAGCCCTTCCAAACTGCTAGGTGAACAGTGGTACATAAATATGAAATAATGCTTGCTCTATTTTGAGTATTCATGCGGTCTAGGTAGGGAAGCCACAGAATTTATGAAAACTTGGTGTGATTAGAACTTTCTTTGGATCCCCGGAACATCCTAATAATGGATAACTATTGCTTTTGCAATCTAATCAAAAGAGGTATTAAGTCAAAGAATACACTTCCTGTAAACAAGGCAATTTGGTTGATGCTGCTAATGATTGTAATTGTGCAGAAAGACTCTCCCAAATACCCCACTGTCTTGCTTAGCTTAAGAACCTGCAACCCTCACCGTTTGTTCCCTAGTGATGGGTAGATAGACTGTCTAATGCAGCACAACCTTCTCTCTAATCCGAGTGATAACAGAAGTGTCTCAGATTTATTCAAATGTAGAACCTGAATGCTAATGAAGGACTGTGAACATGACTGTTATCCCTGAGACTATCCCTAGGACCTGTGGCTAGGGAAGATCTTGATAGCTTAATGAATGCAGCCAACAGTTCATATTCTTTGGTTTCTTAGAAGAAACAACTTATCCTCCTGAGGAAACTGAACATTTAGGATTTGTTAATTTTGATGCTTTTCTTCAATGTGTAATAATTACTTCTTACAGCAACTGGGGCACTGAAAATGATGAAAATCAGTCTTACCATAATGGCAATTCAGATCCCCGAGGATTTGGTAGGTCTTTAGTTTTGTGTTTGCAGTTTTTAAACTTTGGTTTATTGTGATTACATCTTTTTCTCTCATGCATTGGGGAAAAACAGAGTTTCAAGTGGTTTTTAGAAAACATCAATATAAATTCTGTGCAAGGGTTATTGGGTAAGTGTATGCTCTAGGCTTTATTTTCATGAGAACTAATAGAGAAAATATTTTGAAGTTGTTTGGATGAAGACTTTTTCTAGGTTACTTTGAAGAAAGCGTACTAGCACTAGGAAAGAAGGGAACTTGCATCTCATCCTTTATCTCTCTTTCCAGCATGTATGCTGTGAAAGATCGTGAAAATAGGTAAACAAATGTGTTTTGGAGTAATGAGACACAGTTACATTTTTTATGAAGAATCTAATCCTTTGACAGGCAAACTCATGCTAATAGTAACTATTGAATGAAGAACAGTAATTGCTTTTGTGTATCAGGTTATCATGGTGTTCAGGCTGATTTACGTTTGGATTTATATTTTATAATCCACTGATTACCTATTTTAAGATAGAAGGAGAATTCTGTAGCACTAAGAATAGTATTTCTCTGGCTCAATTTGATGTTTTGAGTGCTTGAAAGGTCACTGGCTAGTGAAATAAGTTTCATACTCAGTCTGGCCACTTGACATTTAAAGCTTCTCAATTGATTTGTAAGCTCAAGCCTTGCATAGTGCTAGTCTCTACAAAAACAGCGTTAATGATAAACTTGTACTGTTGAACTGAGCAAATGAAACAAAATGCTGTTATGTGGATACGCTTCGAGAAAGGAAATACAGATAAAACAGTTTGATTGAAAATCTTATTTTTTTCCTACTCTAGATAATATTCTCACCTAAACAATGAGATCTTTTCCCTCTGAAGTTCCTATTTTAAAAGGTATTATCAAAAAGCCAACTTTCTGAAGGAGAATAATGTTAATAGCCAAAATGCTTTTCTTTATGGAAGCAATGTTTTTCTTGTATACAATCATCTTAATGTGAACTACAGCATGTAAACTTTTTGCACAAAACGAAACGCTGAGCAAACCTTTTCCTAGAACACTCAGCAATACTTAGTGTGCTTTGCTCTTTTTACCGTGTTGCACAGGACACATTGGGATTGCTGTCCCTGATGTCAATAAAGCTTGTAAGAGGTTTGAAGAACTCGGAGTGAAATTTGTGAAGAAACCAGATGATGGTAAGTCAGAAACGCAAGTCAGTTTTCTTCCTTGTTTTTAATATATTCTGCCTAATAGATCTTCCCGGAAAGCTGGGTAATATGTTTCTAGTAGTAGTCACTGCTTAGAAGGTGCTAGAACCAGTTACCCCTGTGTTCTCTTACACAATGGGCAAAACTGAAAATGGATCCGTCTTGGTAACAATAGTTCATCAGTCTAGTTACGTGCCTTCTGTGAGTAGTCTGACCTTCACTAAAATTCACGTGCTCTGTTGATGGCATAGTTTACTATGTAAGCTACTGCCTAGAGTTACTGCAGTATTTCCTTTAACATGAATCAAATTCCGACATTTCATATTTGTTTGGTTCTTATCATATGAAAATAAGATGACACAGAAGACATAATTACTCCCACCCATTAAAATGGAGTAAATCTTGACTTTTCTGTCTGTTTTTCTTTAAATCTTCCCAATGCCACTTACTAGGTGTTATAATTTCAACTGTTCTGTCAGCTGTAGTAGAAATAGCCTCTATAGTCTGTATTATATTTGACTTGTATAACTTTTACTAAAAAATGAATAATGTATAGCTCAAATGTTTACAGACATTCATGAACAAAGAATGTCTATGTCAAAATAGCCTACAGTGCAGAAATTAGTGCTGAGGAGTCTTGGATTCTCTTTCATGAAGAGACCTCATGAGAGTTCTAGGATCGATGCATTCCAATACGGACATCTAATACTCAGCAGCATGCACAAACTGTGATACTTTTTCCTTCTGGATATAGAAACTAGACTGTTGCCTGTACTACAGCGGGTTTTTTTTTTTTTTGTTTGTTTGAAAGTAACCTTAGTACATGAAGTTTCAGTTTACACGTGTTGGAATTGATCTTCTAAATTCCTTGCAAGAGGAATTAGAAGAAGTAATTGACTTAAGTGAATTTAGAGGATGAACACTTACAGGGGCATATGCAGAAAACTTATTTCAATCAACAAAAGATAGAATTTCAAAGTGACTTTAAACTACAGCTTTGTTGAGAGCAAGATTGATAATTTAGCACAAAGATCTAATGCTGATTAAAAACTAATCTGGATGTTTCAGAATTAACTGTCTAAATTGGAACTGATTGCTATGCAAAAGGAAAAGAAGGAAAAATACTTTTAAAAGTAGTCATATTTGACATTAAGAACTAGTCATGTAGTCCTAACTTTATCTCATATTTTTTTTTCTAATAGGTAAAATGAAAGGACTTGCATTTGTTCAGGATCCTGATGGCTATTGGATTGAAATTTTGAATCCTAACCACATGGTGACTCTCACTTAGTTCTAATGAAGTATATTATATGGCAGATGCACACTTTCAGTCCCCTGGAGAAAATTGGTAACAGTGTTTTATGAAATTCTCGCTTAATGGAGAGGAATCAGTCGTGTTTAGAGTCTCCTCTAAAACTATCCCCTGGGACCTCAGTGTACTTGAATTCCTTTTTGTTGTCCTGTGATGCCACTGCAATCTTCTTGCAATTAGGAATACTCAACCATCTTTTGGAAGATCGTGTACACAGTTTCTCCTCTAGAACACTGATTATGCTAATATTTCAATAAACACTCAGAAGATATGTGACAGGAAATTCACTCTATCTCACGCTGTTTACATTTAAACTAACAGCAACAAAAAAAAAAATCCTGTGTTACTATTGATGATTTTCAACAAGGATGAAAAAACCCCAAACTTCTCTTCCTTTTTATATGAAGTCAAAAGATCCTGAAGGCTTCATGGCCTGTCTCGTATACTAGAAAATAAATGTCAGACTAACTTTGCTTTGAGTAGTAGCATGTTTATGAAAGTCCTAATATTATGCCAAGCAAAACTCTTTAAGGAGCAGGCTTAAACAGCCTGTAACAAGAAACTTTGTGGAGGCAATAAATCAGTCGAGCAGAAAGAATTCAGTCTTTCAGCTTCTGACTGCTGAATGACAGTCAAGATAAGAGGTCTTATAGTTGCTAACTCACAGTGATCCTTCTTGTCTCTTCCAACACTAGAAAGAACTGGCTTATAATTTCTGTTTCAATGAAAGTCTGGGGCTATATTTAACTTAAATGCTCTGTACGTTGGGCATTTAATGAAAAAGAGTATCTGAAACAACAGCTTCCTACTAGTAAACGTTTTGATCTGCCCTCTCAAAACGAGTGATAGTTATTGAAATGATACCTGTAAAGAGCAGGAAAACATGTAACATGTACATATGTTACACAAATTATTTGATTTTTATGCTGTTCCACCTATTATGAACAGCGCAAAACACATCAAGTTTTGAAACCCTGTTTTCCAACAAGGGAAAAAACCCTTTGCCCTGTCTCTGGTTCAAGTAGCACTTCACTCCTACTAAGTCTTCAGTTATGCGAGTATTGAATAGTGTAACAGCACTGCAGTTCGCTTCTGAATAAAGTATTGGTGCAATCTACAAAATAATTGTAAAGGAGTGTGACCTGTTGCTTTGCTAATTGTTGAATCATAGATAACTGAAAGGCTGTTTGTTTTGGTTCATGGGTTCTTGAGAAGAAATCTGTTGATAAAAGATAGAATAGGTGTTGTGAGTACAGCAGTGAGGAAGATAACTATGACCTGATCAGCAGGATGTTTTAGTAACTTAATGATAATATGCGGACTTCATAATAACAACTGTCAATAACTCCTGGTCTTATAAGTTAAAACAGAAATGCAGAAAGTATTGCATTGGATTTCTACTATGCTAATGTAGATGTTAATGACTTAAATGCTAAGTGTTACTGTCCTATCTCCTTACCTGAAAAATCCTTAATGCTGTCTGCCTCATCTTAATAAGATAGCACATATAAACCCATTAATTTTACAGTGCTCCACATGAACAACCATTCATAAAACTTGATCCAAGATATTTTGTTTGCCCTTGTAAATAAGTAAAATAGATTATATGCTTCATCTGAGCCTTAGGTGTTGGAAAAAGGAATGTGAGAACTATTTGCACTGCTTAATATCCCCTATGGATGTGCAAGCAATCATAAATTCATGGGAAGGTAGACACAGTAACTGAAAAGATATCTTCTTCGGTTTTCTATTTGTTATATGAAGCAACCCTGATACTTTAAATGATCATTTTAATGATATTTTCTGGCTGTTCTCTACAGTGTCTACAGATACTGTGCTTTAGGTGGTGCCTTATCAGGGTTATTCATATACAATAGATCTTTCCCTTTTTGAATATTTGCCAAGATGCCTTTTTTCCTGCAACAATAAACACTGATGGTTCATGGTTGCATTTTCTATTTCAGCCCTCCTATACTTGTAGAACTAATGTCTACCCCGTTCCCTGTCTCATTTCTTGTGCGGTTGATGATTCTCCTTTATGTTAGTCATTTTGATAGGGACAATGTAGTTACTACTGTTTGGAGTGAGACCTGAGTAAGTGAGCTGTCTTAATAGCTGTCACCACATGATCTCAGTGTCTTCTTCCTCCCAAATGTTGGGCTTCTGACATTGCACCCCCTGCCCCAAGCAGGCTTATACAGCTTAATAAAATGACAAAGATTTTCTTGAATGCTGGGTTAGTTTTATGCCAAGTTTATTAAGCAGAAATGAGGAGCCAGTTCAAGACTCCCTCAGTTTTCTGAATAAGTAAATAAGGCTGTTCCATTTAGCACAAAGATAGGTTGGCTCAGCTGACTCACGAAACCTTACCTTACTTTAAAAAAAGGTATGCAATATTGCAGAATACCTTACAGCATCAATTAAGAGAACTCTTAATTTGAAGACTATTGTAGTGTAACTTTAGTATGCTGTCTTTGGAAGTTAGTAGGATGAGAATAGCATCAAGAAGCATGAGAGCTACAGCAATGAGACAGAGTGCTCAGGTGTTAGCAGCTTACGTAGGTTTTGATGGCTAAACTGTGTTTTGCATATACATCCCTTCCGCTGCTAGTGTTCTGAAACAGGAACTTAAGTAAAGCTCAACTGAAGCAGAAGTGCTAACTGCAGTTCCTTATCATTTAGAATCTTGCACTAGGTTGTGAGTAGAAAAATTATTTAGACTAATAGTAATCTAAGTGAACTTGTCTAAAAATTTTATTTCAGTCAATACAGATATATCCTCTAAAGCTTTATGACCAAGTTGCAGGCAAGGAAAATCTCAAGGTTTTACAAGCGTGGAACTTGGTGGTTCATTTTTTATCAACATACAGTGTTTCATTCAGACTTGTTTCACTACACTTAAAAGTACAGGTATGACTGGAAAACCTACTGACCCAATTGTGTGGAATCCAGTAATTAAAACTGGGATGGTTCGTAAATCAGATGAGTAAGTCAAAGGATGTGCATAGGTAGTTCAGTGGTAACTGCATAAGGAGGAGCAGAGTATGTCGAAGGTTCTCTGCTCAGTATTCAAAAATTACTCTAAGCGCGTTTGCTAATCTTGGAATGACCCTTGCAATTTTTATGTGCTTGACAAAGTGTAGACAACATGCTAGATGATGAAGTAATAGAGAGGAAACTAGTGAAAAATCACTGCCATCTACAAACTAGTTAACAGCAGTATCATGAAGTTGGCAAGGTGTCTTAAAAAAAGAGTTACTGCTGCTTGCCATACTGAGAACTAAGTATTCTCAGTTATGAAATCCAAGAATAACCTACTAAAGACAAACATCTTATGATTGTTTTAGCCAGCAAAAGTTGTTAAAAAATTTTAGATGTAAAAACTTTCGAAATTACTTAATGTTCTCACTGATTACACACGATGTTATTTTTACTTCTTCCAAGGTAACACTTCTGCTAAATAAAGCATGGAATTAAACAGCATGTTGCGCTTTGCCACTTGGAGGGCCTAAATTCAGTTTAATGTGGTACAGCAGAAATTAGTGTAATGGTTATGTAGAGAAAGGCCAGGTCCCTGTTCTCCTTATGGACAAGACAGGAGGCAGTGTTAAGTGTGTTTGCTGGTCTCTTGCCCACCCGTATGTATTCCGCTTTCCTGAGACTGGCAAACACACCATAACTCTTGAAACAAAGGAAACGTGTATTTTGGATGTTGCCAAAGGTTTAAACGTCCCTGTTGTCTGCCCAAGTCCCGGGTTTCTGACAAAGGCTGGCATCCGCCGGCAGGACGACGCAGCCATGAAGGTCGCAGGCCTACCAGTGACACCGCTGTTCCAACACCCGCCTAGAGCAGCTCCACCGGCGCTGCCGCGGCCAGGGCCTCTCACGGACCGCGGGGTCACCCCGGCCTTCCCGCCGCCCTCCTGCCTGCCCCGCTGCGGAGGGGCCCGCGGACCCCTTCAGCCCTGCCACGGAGCCGAGCCCCGACCGCTCTTTTCCCGTCCCGGCGGGTGCCGCTCTGCCTCCGGCCGCCTCCGCCCTGCGGCCGGAACAGGAAACCCGGCGCCGCGCGAACGGAACTACGGAGGCCGAAGCGAGCGGGCGCCGCTACCGGGACCTGCTCCCGAGGGTGCTCGCCTACGTCAGCGCGCAGGACGACGGCTGCTGTTGCTAAGTGGCGTCACCGCGCCGGTTGACGTAGCGACGGCGGCGGGGCAGTGTGGGGGGGTGGAGGCCTTGTCAGCAGCGGGGCCGGTGAGTCCCGGGGGAGGGTTGCGGTCGGGCGCGTCCCCCAGCAGAGCGGGTTCGTGACGGCCGGGTGGCGGCTTCCGGGGCCTCCCCCGTGGTGGGCAGCGGCCCCTCGGCGGGCCGACCTGCTGTTGCCCGTGGCTCCCACCGGGCGCGGACAGGGCAACCCGGGAGCGGGCGGCGGTGGGGCGGGCGCGGGCCGAGGAATTGCTGGGTCGCGGGAAGCGGCGGGTGATAAAGGGGTTTCACCTGAGGCGCCTCTTCGCGGAGGGGAGGGAGGGCGGGGGGAGGCCGGGCGGGTGGGGGTCGTTTCCCCGGCGCTCCCAGGCGTGTAAGGTGGCGTCTGGGGAGGCGGCAGCGGCCCTGGCCGCCCCGGGCGGGCGCGACCTTGGGCGGGCCGCTGGCCCTCGGCCGAGGGTGCGATGCGGTTGCTTCACCTGCCTTCCCCTTTGCCCGCCCCTGCGCTTTGCAAGACCCTGTTGCGGTTTTATATATATATATATTTATATACACATATATGTGTATATATATAAAGTCTATATGTTGACACTGTGATAGCACATACAATAAATTCATAGGTTCTTCTAGGGTCTCAGTACTTAAACTCCTCTTGCAAGTTGTGCGCTGCTGTGATTCATTGAAATTACTTTTGACTTAAGAGGAAGTTGTCATATTGTCAGGCTTTAAAAAAGCCAACTTGATGTTAACTTGTTAGCCTGTAATCTTGCTGGCCTGGCAATGCTCTTTGCTCACAATATTTTTAAAGCACAGTATACGGACCCCTCCCAAAGCTCTGTGCTGGGATCACTTAATTTTTTTATGTGTTTTAAGATTTAATTTGAGCCTGCTCATAATGCAGGTGTGTTTGGCATGTCTTCTGTTACAAATCTGTAAATCAGATGCTTGAAGTATACTGTTCTGTTAGGGTCTGTTCACTCATGTTTCTCTAAAAAAGACCCACAAAGATTTTCATAAATGGCTTTTCAGTACATTTTGATAATACAAGCCAATTTGATAATATACATTACTTGTAGGAACAAATATTTACGTGTTACATGTTACTCTCCAAAATGAGGAGATCATCTTTGTCAATTACCTGTTTTCAATTTGCTCCATTAAGGTATGGTTACTTTCTGTTTTATGAGACTGCCTAAAAAATATTTTTTTCTTCTTTTTCCTTCCTTGCCCCCTTAAACATATACTTTAAAGAAGATTAGAGTGTCTCTTATGAGAGAATTCATAGATGAAGGTATCATCTGTTTAGCAAATTAAATACAGTTTATTTTTCCTGCTGGCAAGTATGATGGGAAGAATAACAATAATTTATACTTGTTGAGAGAGACTCATTATGTTGGTTATGTATTTAAACAAATAAAGCCTCTATATTTCTGTATTTCCTCACCCTACAGTTTTGTTTTGTTTTCTTGTTTGTAAAATTAAAGGCTTGTACAGGAGAAAGATCTTCAACTGTCTGAAGTATTGTAAAAATAACAACCACCAAGACCCAAACAAAAAACCCAAAACCTTTAGCTGGGCAAGAACGCTTTGGAGAACTTTGAATGTGTAGGGAATAAAATGTGTGTGGTACAGTTTGTGTAGATCTGGTTTAATTAGGACACCCAACTGGGAAAATGGTGTTCTGGGGGACATTAATGCTGTAGTAAGAATGTCAGGATGAAATTTTTGTGGCTTGTAGTGAACAAAGGAATGGCAATACGTTACCATATTCAAAAATGAATAGTCAAATGATGATGGCTCAAAAAAAAATTCTAATGCTATGTTCTAATGTTATTAGAAGTTTTCCCGTAGAATGGAGGCATTTTTTAAGAATTTATTTCACCAAAAATTTTAACTGAGAAATATGCATCTCACTCGGTTTTGCCATAGACTGCATGCCTCTGTTTCTGATGGTGTATATTTCATGCATTGTTTCAGGAAATGGTACAGTTGTTGCTGTGCAGCTGGATGTTGCTGAATAGCGTTTCTATGAGCTTGCTGTTCAATCTGTCTGTTGTTCAGAATGGCAAAAAACCCTAATTTTCAGGAAGTTGGTCACCTGCCTACAGGCTACGTCCACTGTAAATCTTCAGACAGCTTTACTGGTGAGTGGACCAATGTGTTTTCTTGAGATTTTATCTTAAGGGTTTAGTGGTATGACATTTTAACGAGGTTGTAGTAAATGCATTAATACCTATTTTACATGTGTGGTAACAAATAATCTGTGCTTACTATATTGATCTTTGTACCTAGCTAAACTTATTCTTGCTCTTCTGTCAGAAGAATACACCTCTGAACAGAACATAATATGTTAGCACCACAGCAGTTAAATAATGAGAATGTGTTCACAGATGAGCAGTGCATAACTTCGTATATGCTTTGAGTCAAAACACTTTTGGTACTAATTGTTGTTTAGAATGCTGTCATTGAATGGTGTGGTTATTTACCATTTCTAAATAAAATAGCAATGTAAGATAATTGTATTTAAGAAAATTCCCTTTGTATAATTTTGTCAAAACCTGTATTATCTTGATAGGCACAGACTAGATTATGAAGGATGAAATATTTCAAGGATATGAAATTATTTGCTTGGTGGTTAAAATCCAGATTTATTTAATAAAATTTTTAATTCTAGCAATAGTCTGTTTACTTGCATTTATTTCTAAAGTTTCAATAGGGTTATCTGTTATGTAAACATTTTTTACTCATTTTATCTAAAAAAAAAAAATTTCCAAATTGTTCATGAACTGTTTCTTAAATTCCTTTTTCTGCACCTGGTATAAAAACAACTCTTGCATGTTGCATTGAAATAGCAGTGCCTTTCAGAGGACTCTTGAGTGATAGCCCAGGTGAGGGAGGGGGAAGTGACTTTATACCAGTCTTTATTGCAGCTTTGGTTTGAGAGTTGTTTAGTAAAGATGTCATAGGTGTTTTGCTGTTGCTGACGTATTTTATAGATCACGTTTTTGTACGCCATAAAATGTTCCAGATTACTTACTAAAAAGAAATATAGCACACTGAAAACTGTGGGGCTTTTGTTGTTGTTTTTCTAGCCATGACACACATTGTGAAATATTGCGTGTTACCTTATGTAATAAGCACTAGGCCGCGATTTTCACATGCTTGCTGTTGAAGGTGGCAGCAGGGAGCGTGTCCTCCGGTGGGGTCTTGGACAGAACTGATTTGTAGCCCTTCTGACTTACCAGATGCCTTTTGAGGTTGTTGCAGTTTTAATGGTGCCTCAGACTCACTGAGAAGACTGTTTCGTTTTGTTTATTTCGGTGGCATGAACAAAGCTGCAGCAGCTGACTCCAGAAGCAGTTAATTAGCTCTGAATAACTCCTGGAAATAGGTTATGGTGTTGTAAGATGCTTGTATTCTGAAGGTGGTTAAGTGTTCTTTGACTGCCAGGAAGAGGAAACACCTGTATTCTCTGAAAGGGGTGTCATTGTTTGATGACAGAAGATGCCAGAGGGATCTTCATGGAGGGTTTTGCCAAACTCCCAGCACTATCTGTCCTTTTTTATCTTAAATAATACTTTGAGTTGCAACTAGAAAAATACATGTTTAGTTATACAGGGAAGTTGTGAGATCATAGCAGCTTGCCACAACTAAAGCAGTATAGTATTTTTTACTTCCCTCAAAGAAATGTGCAGATCACTTCAAGGCTTGACTGAATTTGTACCATTAATTAATCCAGTCTAGGAAGATCTGAAGTCATGTATGATTTGGTTTTATATTTTGAAGGCAGGACTGCTCTCACTGGCCTGCTTTATATGGAAAATCCAAAATACAGATGAAACTTGCCTTGGAAATGTGTAGTAGTTAAACAAATGAGTTTGAGTGATTCTTCAATATCCTAGTGTTACCCACAGAAAGCGTGTAAGGCACGGACATAGTTTCTTTAAGTTGACAGTTTCCAACGCTTTGTGTTATTCAAGCATTTGAAAGGCTCCTCCGCCAGAGGCTTGTAGCCATTGTATGCGTCCTGTATTTCCCGTGATCAGTGTGTTCTTGTTTTAAACTGGCAATTTAGGGTAGTACATTGTACCAGCAATTTGGAGAGCATGAAACAAATTTGGCTTGCAGCTTGCACACAGGGATTTCTAATTTTCTACTGTCATCGCTTGCTATAGTTTGGGGTCTTGATGTTCATAAGCATCATAGGCTTATTAGCGAGTGTCCGTAGTTCAGACTTTGCCCTCTTCTATACACTGATTCTTATTTAGAGAGGTTTGTGTACCCTTGAGAGGGAATTGTGCTTTCGATTTTATTTATTTATTTAACCTGAAATGGAAACAGTTTTCCCATGAACTTTTCACCCTGTTGGCACATGACAACATCCACAGCTACTGGAAGCAAAGTTAGTGTGCAGCTGAAGGCATTCCCTTATCTTTACTACTTTTACAGTCTCACAGTTTTCTGCAGGCAGTACCTGTTCTTATTTTTTAGGGATAAGAGTGGATGAAGGAAACAAAGTAGTAGAATGCAGAAAAAAAGGAGTTAAAAATAGATTTAAAATACAAAATGTGTCTCTGCTTCTACACGTATGAAATATTGTAAATGAACTTCCCAAATCAATCAGAATCAGAATTAGCAGAGGAGAGATAGTGCAGAGTTGCTTGATAATGTGTATGTAACTCGCACATAGTTGGGTTACCTGACTATTGTGAATGCAGATCAACAGCAGCAATTATAGACTTGCAAGGTACAGGAGTCTTGAAGGAGTATCAAGGCTTGAGATTTGCAGCTGAGTAAAAGATACATCCTTTAGTTTGTTCCTTTGGTGTAATAACGGGTTTTGTATTTTGCGGGCATTTCAATTTTTCCTATTGTCTATAAGCTCTCAAATAATGATGTTGTAATAAGTATTACTGCTGGTATAAATAGAAGCAACTGGAGTGATGTGAGTTAAGTTAATCTTGGTTGTTACACAGTAAGTGTTACTGGAAGTGTACGTCACATAAATCAGTTCAGTGCAGGGTTGCCTTAGCTAATTGTAGGTTAACGAGTGCAAGTGGAACAAACAGTCTGTTATTAGGAAAAACCATAAAAATTAATTTACCCTCATGTCAGGGTAGAAGAAAGGTACAGTATTGTGTGTTCCCATGGTTAGACTGCCTCCAGTATCTCAGCCAGTATGGCTGGTTCCATGCTGTGGTGACTACCTGGGCACACAGCTTCTAATTCAAGTAGCAGAGACAGCCTGAGGAAAGCTGGGGTTTTGTTCCCATTTGTGCTGTGATCTGTGTTATCAATTTAGTATGCTGTATTTTTCTCAAATCTTTTTTTTCCTATTTCTGTCACTTTTTCTAGTTTAGTTCAAAGTTCTTTGAGGCTGTTTCTACAGTATCTTGATTTTGGGTTAAGTGTTTCCAGGTGTTACAGAAATGCAAATAATACTTAACCCCATGTGTATGTGTTTTCTTTTTTTTTGGGGTAGAAATGACTGGAAACGGATGCATATTTTCTACTAATACTTTTTAAATATAGCTTAAAAAATGCATTCCTGTCATTAATATTTCACTTGGAAGATTAATGTGTTAGCTGTGTGCAAGGTATGGCCTCATCATTTGCCGGCTTCTTGTGGTAGGCTGTCTTTCTTCAGCACTAAGTATGTGTCCATTTTGAAAAGTGGCTGGTCGTTGGAGCATAGAAGGTGTTTCTGAAAATAATGATGGTGGTTATCTGAAACAGCCAACCTCTTTCTATTTAGAAGTAAACTGAAGTGTAACAACAGAAGCTGTTTTAAGACCTAAATTCTCCTGTGAATGCTCTTGCTCCTGAGACTACTGAAAGCCTCTGTTGCTGAAATAAACTAAACCCAACAAAACTAAAACCTCTTGTGAATTAAGAAGTAAGAAAATAATTCCATAGAATATATGACCCTTGCATTAATCTGTATCATATATTAGTGGACGGTCTCCTACTTTCATGACTGAGAGGTATTAGGGGATTTATTTTCTTAAATATAGGAGGGAACAAGAAGGTGTGAAGAAAACTGAGTGGAAAGGGTAAGAAAATTGAGTTGTACATTGTAAAGCTTTGCTCTTAGACTTTTTTTGTTATTTAATAAAAGTTATCCTGACTGTTTATTTTCTCCCAGTTCTGGAAGGTTGATTGGAACTCTGCATAAACACTGATTTCAGTAGAGACTTGGGAGTTAAGACTATGCTTAATTGTGCAAATTATTTATTTCTTTATAATTTATATACATTTTAATTCAGATAAAATTGCTTTCTAATGGTAACTTTAATTAAAATTGTTTAATTTTTAATTCCTTTTGTTGGAAGCTTTTTATTTTAAGTAAATAGATTGACAGAACAACAAGACGACAGAATTGTATGATATATTTTCTGTTGGCTAGAATTGTTGATGTAATCTGCATCGAGTCCTGTTGTAAATGAACTTTAATAGAAAACCTCTTGGTCTCATTTTTCTTGTAACGTACGGTAACTTACATTAGTCGCTTTTTTGTAATCACAGCTTGATCTTTGCTGTTTTTTAGTATTTGTGCCCTTCATAATAGTGGTGGTTTTCTTTTTCCCTTTAGTCTACCAATATCACCATCCCTCCAAGATGAGTAACAGCCATCCACTTCGTCCTTACACAGCTGTGGGTGAGATTGACCATGTGCACATTCTGTCAGAGCACATCGGTGCTCTAATGAATGGGGAAGAATATAGTGACGTTACCTTTATTGTAGAAAAGAAACGTTTTCCGGCACACAGAGTGATCCTGGCTGCTCGGTGCCATTATTTCAGGTGAAGTATAGCTTTTTGTCAGGCTCACAGGAAATTTTCATGCAGATAAGATAAACATTGTTTCTCGATGAACTTTTCAGGGTGTAATCATCTGTCCATTGAGTGTGACCTTTTCTGTGTGAATGTTTCCCAGCACATCAAATCATTGTGTCCAAATATAAAAAGATAAATACCATGTCATGATGTTATTCTTTTGACCTTCATTAAATTGGATTTTGAAGGTAGTTTCACAAATTCAAGAGAAACATAACTTCAGAACAGAAAAGTTCTGCTGTAAAATTGTTTTGGTTTCTCAGAGTATGGAATGTATGCTTCTATGGAATGTTCTCAATTAGAACGTTTAATTTTGGCATGTTTGAATTGAGTATTTAAAGAGGTCTGGCTGATACAGATTAGAATATATATTTTAAAACTAGGAATAATACTAATACAGGTATTTTAAGAGCTGGGCATTTTTCAATCTAAATGTAATTAATAGAATTTCCTGATAATCTTTTTCCCGTTACTTTTGTCAGAGGGTTAAGCTAATAACTAAACTAAAGTGTGAATGCAAATTGTGTTCAAACTGTCTATTGTATTTTAAAAAATTAATGTGAGTACTTTGATTTATCTCAAGATTCAGGATTTCGTTGGAGTTTCCGTGTGCTGGGTTTAGAGTAAGGAATAGAGGATCAAGAATCCTGAGATTTGCTCATCTGCCACTGCTGTTATAGTGGCGAATGAGTCGTTTCACTTGCTTTCTGAAAATTTTTCATTTTGTTTTCTTTCTCATGGATAGCACTGTATTTTAAAAAATAAAGGTATGAGAATCATATCTCAATTTATGCTTCGCAAGCTATTGTTCAAAGTGGAGATGGAGTAATTGTTGTGTAGGATTAAAAATATGATGCATTAGAATGTTATTCTTGTGCAGCTGCTTTCAGAGCAGAGCTGCACTTTAAATGCCAACTATAAGGGTTTTTCTTTTGTAGATTCTTAAACCATATCGCCTTTGCATTCCCCTTCCTGTAAATAGTCATTTATTCCTTTTTCTTTCTACTTTGCCTATTTTTTTTTTTCAAGATATAAATTTCTCCAATTTTATCTTCCTTATAGAGCATTATTGTATGGCGGAATGAGAGAATCTCAGCCTGAAGCAGAAATTCCTCTTCAAGACACCACTGCAGAAGCATTTACCATGCTGTTGAAATATATTTACACTGGTCGTGCTACACTACGAGATGAGAAAGAGGAGGTTCTCCTAGACTTCCTAAGCCTAGCACATAAATATGGGTTCCCAGAACTGGAGGATTCCACCTCTGAGTATCTTTGCACAATACTTAATATTCAGAATGTCTGTATGACATTTGATGTTGCCAGTCTTTATTCCCTTCCCAAATTAACTTGTATGTGCTGTATGTTCATGGATAGAAATGCGCAAGAGGTGCTCTCCAGTGAAGGCTTCCTGTCACTTTCTAAGGTATATCTTTTGTTTGCATGTTTTTCCCCAGGAATGTTGATTTTAATCTGCGTAAAACTTCATGATAAGTTTATATGTTGGTTAACAGGTATCACTTTATACTAGTGAAACTGTGGCAGTTGGAAATGTTCAAGCCAACCTGAACTGAAAATCCTGGTGATCTGTTCTAAATTTTTTTAGGTTTTTAGTTTTGACCAGTCAGTATAGCTAAATATAGTGAATTTGATGGAGTATTCTAAAAGGCTGGAGCAGGCAATTAATCTTAATTTGTCTTTTCTCATCTGTTCTTGAAATAATATAATTTGTCTTCTGAATGCTGCCCAGGGCATATAAAGATTTGAAAATAGCAGAAGATACTCCGTTCTATTAATTTCTTGATACAGGCTGCCTCAATGTTGGGTTATTTCCTACTGTACAAGCTGAAGATTTCTGGAGGTTGCGATGATTTATATTGCTGATTGTCACGATGTTCTGAAATTGCATAATGTAGTGGTGGCGTATGGTGGTTTTGTTGTTGTTGTTAGATGGATAAATATTTGTGTCCAAGTCAGACTGTTCTATGACATTGAATTTTTCCACTTACTCTGGAGTGGTCTTTGAGCTGGACATAATAGTGATAAAGTGTTTTGAAGTGGTGCTCACATGAGGCATCTGGAGCATCTTGAATGAATGGTGGCATAATTATTGTTGTTTAAAAGTATTTTTAGTAGAAAAGCTATGTTGGGTCTATTCCTTGAATACTGCTCCACTGACTAAATTACTAGCTGTGTAGGGAAAAAAACGTTTTTTTTTTTCTCTCTACTGTATTGTCATGCGCAGTTTGTTACATCTGAGCTCTGAGAGCATGTTACCAATAAAGAAATCAGCAAATGTCATTCATTGGGAAGCGCATACTTTATGACATCTTTGGCATACCCAGTACTGGTATATATGAGACATTTATCCTTTTCTTAGGCAAACTCCTAATTATTCTGCTAGCTAAGTGAAAATCAAAAAGCTCTTCAATTCTTTTTGTTCCCATTTTGCAGTCAGTGGGGTTTCTGCATTAATAACAGCCACTGAAGTTTTTTACCTGCTGATTCTAAGCTTGTACCATAAGAGAGAGAGAAGGAGAGGGGAATCCTAAATAGTTAGAAATGGTTTAAAAATGTGATTCCAAGCCACACTTTTTTTTTAATCATAGAATCGTAGAATCTTCATGATTGGAAAGGACCTTTGAGATCATCAAGTCCAACCATACACACACAAAAAAAACCCTACAATCTCTGCCACTAGAGCATGCCCTGAAGTGCCACATCTAGATGTTTCTTAAACACCTCTAGGGATGGTGACTCAGTCACCTCCCTGGGCAGGCAGTTCCAGCGCCTGACCACTCTTTCAGTAAAGTAATTCTTCCAAATATCTAATCTAAACTTCCCCCGCTGCAACTTCAGACCATTTCCTCTGGTCCTGTCATTTTTCACCTGGGAGAAGAGGCCAACACGCACCTCTCTCCAGCCTCCTTTCAGGTAGTTGTAGAGGGCAATGAGGTCTCCCCTCAGCCTCCTCCTCTGCCAACTAAACATGCCCAGTGTTCTTATACCAGCCTAAGTTTGAAGGAATGCTTTGAACTATACTACCAAATCCCCAAATATTTTTTTATATTCCAAAGTAAATTTGAAGTAGTAACTGGAAGTAAATGGATTTGAATAGTTCTCCACATTTCAATTCTGACTTATTTCTGTTAGTGTTTGTAATATTACCTGTTATTTACATGATGGATTCTGTAATTCCTGCGTAAGTAACTAAAACAAACTGCACTTTCAGGTAGTAACTCCTTTGGAGATTATTTTTAATAACTACAAGTTAAAATACCCATTAATTTTTGCCTTATTTTCATTTCCTTTTTCTTTTTTTAAAAATAAAATTAATTTTGTTTCTGTTTATTTGGTTTTTTTGTTTGTTTGTTTTTCTTTTCCAGGCTGCTCTTCTAAGTATTGTACTGAGGGACTCATTTGCAGCTCCTGAGAAGGACATTTTCCAAGCTTTGATGAATTGGTGTAAACATAACCCCAAGGAAAACCATGCTGAAATCATGCAAGCAGTACGTTTGCCACTAATGAGTCTAACAGAACTACTAAATGTTGTAAGACCTTCTGGATTGTTGTCACCTGATGCCATCCTAGATGCCATTAAGATTCGTTCTGAGAGTCGGGACATGGACCTCAACTACAGGGGCATGTTAAGTAAGCATCAGGTTTATTATTTGTTTGGGTTTTTTTCGCACTGAGTGACTGTAGTTGCCTGAAGGTTATGGTTAATTTGTACTTTGAACTTTTATCTATTATTATGTGTTTTAAAAGGCTTACATAATGAAATATCTTGTTATGTGCTGGTCTTGCCATTTCTAGTCCTCAAATAATATTAGTCAATGTATTTTCTTGCTTTGTATCTCAGATATTGCTCAAACATGAATGTTGCAATATGAGTGTGTTTTCCTAGAGGAAGTGCTATTTTAATAGAACTTTTCCAAACACATTAAAAATAAAAATGCATTGGCTGTGGGATATATGATATTTAAATGGTTTTATGTTGATTTTATCTTGTGGATGCCCCATCCCTGGAAGTGTTCAAGGCCAGGCTGGATGGGGCTTTGAGCAACCTGGTCTAGTGGGAGGTGTCCCTGCCCATGGCAGGGGAGTTGGAACTACATGATCTTTAAGGTCCTTTCCAACCCAAACCGTTCTATAAGTCTATGATTGTGACTTGTTTTCTACTTCATGAAGATATTTATCTTTTGTCCACTACTTTTGATTTTTCTCTTAGTCTTTGTGTGCTTGCCCAAATAGTATAAACGCATCTTCCAAAATTGTATTAATGGAAGCCTAAAAAGTATGAGAAGCCTTTCGTTTGACTTTTATCTGTGCTTCCTGTTAATTCAACAATATCTAACACTGAGCTTTAGAAAGATATTGTTAGTTTGCTATCTAATGCGTGATTTATAGAGAGTATTTGCCTCGCAGCAAAGAATAAAGCTAAATGTTCTTTGAGAGCCTGCACTGTAGTCTGCCAGTCATGCATGATGAGCCCTGAAAATGATAACTGCTTTCTCAGAACTTCATCTCCCTTTTGTTCTCTCTTAGAAGTTACAGATAGTAATATTTAAACATATGAGTTTAATATTAGGATATTGTAAGAATCTTATCATGCAAGAAATTCTGTTGACAGTGCAGTAGATAAATTTGAAAAAGTTAAATGTTGTTTTCTGACTTCTTTTCCTGCATATTTATGTCTCAATAATAATATGCTCCTAATCTCAAAATTTCTAGCTTTGTCAAAATCACAGTTTTTTAGAGAATTGAATTTTTGTGTTGTTTTAGTGCTAGTTCAGGCTCTTGGGGCTTTTTCTGTTTGTGGAAACATTGATAACCACTTGCAATTTCATAGCTGTGCATTTGATTTTTTTATGCAGCAGTACTACAATGGAGTTAAAATTTTATCACTTCGAATTCCCTTCTTTAAATGTTAAACTTAACATCCTCTTAAAATTCATACTCTTGCCAACCTGCCTGAATAATTCAGGGGCAACTTTTCATCGTGTAGCTTTCAGATCATGTTTTATAGGGTCTCTCCTCAAACAAGACAGTTAAAAATGTCTTTTTAACAGGGTGGTTCATCAGTGTATTGTTTTGTAGTTGGAGTTATTATCCCAAGTTACCTTGATGGAAGATCTGTTCCTAGGACATAACAGGTTTATTACTGTGAAATGGTGGCATAGAAAACTTGCTTTACCATGTTGGTTCAAAGCCCAAGTAGCCAAAAGTTTCCCATTTCACTCAGGTTTGTTTAGATTTGCAGAGTACTGGAAGTTTGTATCACTATCAAAATAGCTTGTATAGCTATGCTACTGTTATATATCACTCTGCAAATTTATGATGCCTCCACATCTTGAGCACTTTCTGTGATTTTTAGTTTCCTTCTGCTTCAAACAAAAAGAAAACCAAAACCAAACCCAGCTGAAATCAGAACAAGAAAATGGGAAAGAAAGGGCAAAAAAAATTATTAGAGGTATGGTGAGAGGTTGATCATAAGGAGAGACTAAATGGACCAGAACTTTAAAACCAGGAGGAAAGTGATGGTTGAATGAGGAAGGTGCGATAGAATTCTGTAAAATAATGAAGGGGACTGAGAATATAGATACTGCATACTAGTAAACTATCGCTACTTATTATTACTATTAAAAACCTAGGGGCATCAAATGAAATGGAAGAACCAATTTTTTTAAAATGCCTCTCTTTTTGTAGTTTTGTTTTTCCTTGAGCATGTGTTTGTCCTAGAAAAGATACTGGCAATAAGTCTTTGTTCTCACCTAGTACAGTTGATGTTCAGAACATCTAATTTGCAGTATGAGAGTGTAAAAAATTAAGCGATCTTTTTTTTTTTTTTTTTTTTTTTAATTCTTAGTACCAGGGGAAAATATTGCAACAATGAAGTATGGAGCACAGGTTGTAAAAGGGGAGCTGAAGTCTGCTTTATTAGATGGGGATACTCAGAACTATGACTTGGATCATGGCTTCTCTCGACACCCGATCGATGATGACTGCCGTTCTGGAATTGAAATTAAACTGGGCCAGCCATCAATAATCAACCACATACGAATACTTCTGTGGGACAGAGATAGTCGGTATGTGCCAAGTTGACATAAAAAGCAATGGTAATGCATTTAGTACTGGTCATAATATATCAGTGTGAAATATTCATTAAATATTTTATAGAAACAGTATGATACAATGTTGGAGATGACAATGACAAGTTTTGTTTGAAAAAATCATGGTTTTTTTCAAATGCAGTTTTGGTTGCTTACACACCAGACCGTACTTTGTGATACTAAGCTACCTCATGATATTTCAATCCATTTTTTGTGTCTTCATTAAATAGTTTATATTGCTAATGAGAGTTTACATAATTTCAATTGTTTTGTTTTCTATTCTATTTTCCAGTTAGTTTTCAACTGCTTTTATTTCAGTTTGAAAAACAATATTCTAGTTCTTTTGCAGAAACCATATTTTTTACATATTTACGTTCAAAACATTGGAGGAATGTTTGTTTAGATTTTTTACAATATATAAAAATTGTTAAGAAATAACAGACTTTGACAATAATTCAGAGATAGTAAAATGTATTTAGAGTGTGAATTATGGACTAACTACAGGAGTTACTGGAAGCCACTTCATGGTGAGACTGATGAAGTATGAACTATCATGGATGCCTTAGCCAATTTATGCTCAGCTACTTTAGATTGTTATGGAATGTATGGAAGATCAAAATATGCATATTTGAACAATTGAGTTACTGCCTAAGTAGGAAAATTACAAGGTTCTTTTTGTCTGACAAATTGTATATATTCATTTTATAACTTGCAATGACAAAAGATTTTACAATTTAGTAGACAGCTTATGCAGATATTCATAAGCAATTTTCTATTAAAAACAATAAAACAAGCTACTAACACTTTTAACACATTATTATCTTTCTCATAAAAGACTAATTTTATATTACTTCCAGACTAACAGTTTAGAATTGCAAAACAATTGCATTTTGTTTTCTTAATTCAACCAAACCATGACACCATGTTATTTTAGAACAGGGTGTGCTAATATTTTATTGATTTTTATTTTTCTTTTGTAAATTAAATTATTTTTAAAATATGAATTACAGTTATTAATCATTCAAAACAAACTGCATGAATTTTTAACTATTCAATTGTTTCAGGTAAGTTCTCCTGATTTAGTTCAACTGAAATGTATGCTTCTCCTTTATTCCTTTTGGGAAGATTGGAAAGTAAAACTTCGAAGGTACAAGGAGCTACTCCATACAGTATTATACTACTTGTCCCAGAAGATCGATGAAATTTATAACGCAATTATCAACCAATTTTATAAAATTTTAAAAAGTGCTAAGGAGAGTAGCTGTCCAAATTACCCCTGCAAAAAAGACACTATCCTTAAGAAAAACAAAAGGCATAGTGTTGTGTATGATAATGGAACTATATTTTGAGGTAATTTTTCTTTGCTTTGTACATTCAGAAACAGAAAAAATAGCATGTTGTTGATTGGTTACAAATTTACATTAGTCTGGTGATGGTGATTTGAGAATCCCTAAATTCTGACCACACAGAGGACAGTCAGTCAGTAACTTTTGGATCCAAACTGCTCAAACTCTAAATTGCTGGAG
The DNA here is from genome assembly GCF_964199755.1 of Larus michahellis. NCBI lineage: Eukaryota > Metazoa > Chordata > Aves > Charadriiformes > Laridae > Larus > Larus michahellis. Next base: position 38,427,856 of record NC_133898.1, read on the forward strand.
CCTAGTTCATTAAAATATGCATGGGCTAGAAATAATAATGTTTCTAAACCACAGTGTATTTATATCGGTTGTGAGTATTGCACATCTGGTTGGCGTGAATGTGAAAGCTGATTATGCAATTGGCATCTTAAAAACTCTCCATTACCTTTCTAAGTGCATAGATAGGTATTAACAGTGTTATCTAACATTTTAAGAGTTTTTAGACAATATCACGTTAGATGTCTACCCCTTTAAATCCTTGGCAAAAAGTTGTAAATATTGACAAAGGCATTAATAATTACCAAAAATGTCTATGTAGGACTCTGGAAGAGCAACTCTTCTTTTAGAAATCAGTGTGAAAGGAGGGTTAAGTGCTAACATGGTGCTGTTGAAATGCCTGTGAATGTTGCAGAGTAGTATGTTAAGAGAAAGAAAATATGCTGAAATAATTTCATGATTTGCTAAGCCACCAATGGAGTTTCTACTTCATTTCTAAGTATGACTATTGTAGGTATAATATGGAAATAGCTGTGGCTTTTAAGTTTTAGCTTGGGTTTGCTTTCTCCTAACAGCAAACTGTAAGCTGAATGTAACTGATAAGCAAGAGGAAGACACAGATTGTGTTGGTGACTTTTCATTTTTGATGAGGTCATTTTGGGGTGTGTAAGTAAGTAGTGAGAGTCTTAACAATGTGTCCTAAACAATGAAAGGGTCAGAAATGAAGAACATCAGTGAGAAAATGATCATAAAGTAAATTTGCTTTAGTCAAATGAAGGGTTTGAATTTGCATTTTTGATCTGCTGAATGTTTTTTGATTTTTCTTTATTGATATAGAATAGAAATAACAACTGTGTCACTGGTGCAGAAGGAATACAAATGATTATTTTTATGACTGAATTGAAAGTCTCCATTGGATTTTTTGAGGGACAATGGTCTCGTCTGATTAGTGCAGACTGCGAGTGTTAGGATGTTAAGTCATTCTGAAAACATGTCTTAACATAACTGCATGTTATACAGGTCTGTGGGTAGGAACAAATAGCCTTCTTTTCAGCACAACTGAAAATCCAGAAGAAAGTGTAAAATTTAATACCTAAGATGTGGCTGCCTGTATTCTAACCAGTGGGTTTTTTTGACAATCCATAGGTCTTATTCCTACTACATTGAGGTGTCCATGGATGAGTTAGACTGGATTCGGGTTATTGATCACTCTAAATACCTCTGTCGGTCCTGGCAGAACCTGTATTTTCCTGCCCGTGTCTGCAGGTTAGTTCATCAATGTAATGTTTCATGGCTCTCATGAAATAATTTAGACACCACAGTAAGTTGGTGGATTTTGTTACTGCATTATGTATTTCTGGTAATACATGATATACGCAATTTTCATCAGCTACCTTAAAAACAATTAAATTTGTCTGTCTTGGTGGAATCTTTTTTAATATAAATATAGGTGATAAATTGCAGGGATCCTATTTTGAAAACTCCGGCGCTTCCTTTTCTAACTGTGTATCTTTCTCCTTTTTGCCTGCTTTTTTGAGTCATACTCACATTTCCTCTTGCAGCTGATGTGTTTTTTTTTCACTCAGTAGTAAACATCATTCCTTGACTGCCAAAAGGTTTAAAATGTTTTTATCTACTTGCTATAAAACTTATAAATGTATATTGTAAATGTATTTTTATATATTTCCTGCTTGAAAGAGCGTTTTAAACAGTTGTGAAATAGAGAAAGGGGAGAGTGAGGACTAAGAGGTTTGAGCAATGCTTTGTGTAAACCAAAGCAGCTGGGTGGATTTAATCATTATTAAGCTGATGATGTCTTTTTATTGAAGGTGCTGGGAATTGTGGAATAAGTTTATTATTGCATTGAAGCTGTCTTATCCAGAAACTGAATCAAGCTTATTGATAAAGAGGTCACAGTGTCTAGATTCTAAAGATGTTATCATCATTAGGTTTTGTGTCATAGACTCAAAGAGGAAATGCCCTGTATTGTGATAATTATTTTGTAGACACGAACTTTCTAATCAGCACAGCAACTCTTAGAATCCCTAAGGAGGGGAGTGCTCCAAAGTTCCTCAAAGAATGACATCTTTCTGTGATCTTTACTGCTCTGCAACATGGGATTGCTGGCATACAGTTGTAGTCTATGGAGAAAGAGGCTGGAGGGGTCACTTGTGTCTCTCCTCAGATTACTCTTTCTCAGTTTCCCTGTCCTTTTAATAATACTGAATGTAACTGACTTGAAATGTATTTTTCCTGATACAAACAAATGCATTCTCACCTTTTCCTTCTAAGTTTTTATGGTTCTGATTTTACTGTTTTCTCTTTCTGAAATGGTTGTTGCTGTCCCCTAGTTTGTGTGTGTATCTGATATGTTTTTGCTTAAACATGTCTGTGATAAGTCATCCAACAATGATGAAATGCCTTGTGGAGTTTATAGGTGGTTTACATTTCCTGGGGATATTTTGTGTGTGTGTGATCTTAACTTGGTGCAAAGTGAACGGATTGTTAGTAAGCACAGGTTTTTTGCTTCCATTGTGTTAGCAAGAAGATTTGAAGAGATTTAGGGTATTGTGGTGGGACTTTCCTCCATCATCTTCCAAAACAGCAGCCATTCTTTGGCCTCATCCAAAGACGTGTCCAAAAGTGATTTTTCTATTTCAACATCAGTTTATCTGATAGTTTCTCATTTCTCACCCCCTGCCCCAGCTGTCTTCATCTCTGTGTGTTTGTGCGCTATGTTTTGAGAGCATCATTGTTCTGTTCTGATGAAAGCTTTTTGTAGCTTTGCCTGAAAGCGCAGAGAGTGAAGAATGCAGGGGAGAATATTATTCCAGAGTTTTAGGTGGTACCTTACTAATTTTTTGGCACAAAAGGGCCCCTTGTATATTCTAGCTATCTGATGATCTCTTAGTCCTCTGAAAGCGACTGGCCCTCTGTTGGAGGAGCAGATTATTAGGAGGGAGTTCTTTTCATGTGGTGTTTTTATAGGCGTAGCTATATATTATCTACTTAAATGCATGCACAAGCACACCTGGAAACCTCCCCCTTGCAGTTTTATCTTAGCAGATATTTGAAGTTGCCCAGGTAACTACAGCACAGATTTCCTTGTCGCATCATCTTCATGCCTCTTATTTTTCCTGTTCTGCTCAATGATCCTCAGTAAACCTGTTATTTTCTATAAATCTCTATCCCTCATTATCATATCCACAAAGTGATGGGGAATTCCCTGGAGGTGCAGCTACTTGGAAGAGTGAGTGAAAAAGCTAAAGAGAAAATCATGTAGCAGCGTAAGCTTATGAGTACTTATTGTTAAGGAGCAGTAACCTTAAGGCAGTATGAGTTCTTAGTTGTGAGTCAACATGATAATTCAGAGTAGTTTAGATAAGGCTGTTTTGTAATCTCTCTTTACATCACTGAATTGAAGCCTATGTTATATTAAAGGTGCATTTGCTAGTCAAAAGTAAAAAGTACTGTGACTATAATTTACTGTTGGTTTTATGTTTGTTTTTTTCCCCCTGTTAATAAGAAGAAAAAGCAATTTTAAATGTAATTAGAAACCTAAAATTGCTGACAATTTTTGAGGAGTTCCATTTTAAGAACTTTGTATTTATTTATTTGTATTAATATAAGTAGGTCCAACCTGAAGGTTGTCTCTGCTTTAATCAGAGGTTTGGACCAGTTGACCTCCAGAAGAGAAACTTTGAGTGGGGGAGGCTATATGCAATGCATGTTAGTATTTGCGACTTCTAGTTATCTGGCTTTTAATTAATATTCTGTATAGAAAGAAGTAAGCAAGGAGGACTAGGTTGGTTTTTTTTTCTGTCTCTAATTTCAGGTTTTTGTGATTATGTATTTAAAATAGTTTTGTTTACTTAAATAAGTTAAACTAGTTATCTCTAGGATACCAACATACACAAAACGGAAATCCTAAAATACGTAGTAGTTTTTTGTCATCTAAAAAGAGATGATCTCCAGTGTTCTGAGTACAGATTTAAAATATAGGCTAATACGAGATTATTTCAGAAAGTATTATTTTAATATTCTGTTTTTACAGATAAGTTATGCATGCTTATCACAGGACAGATATGTTTTCAGGGTTTTATATGTTCTGTTTAGAAAGAAATTGTTATCGGATTATCAATGGATAATGAAAAAATCCCATTTATTTAATTTACATATATACATTCATTTACATTTACATATATCCCAGATGTGAATGCCGGCCCCGTTTTTAAAAGAAGACTGTAATACAACTCAGCAAATCACTCACATTTATTAGCACTAGGTTAACCAATTCATTCTTTACATCCAAACTTAGTTTTTTTTCTTATTGCTCAACAGTGCTTCTGCTGTGTACTCTTGAGTCAGTGTGATAAGTCCCAGTGCTAAAATTTTCCTTTTCATAGACAAAAGTGCTGACTGAGGAGTGCACTACAAGTATCATGCTCTGCTCTGTCTTCTTGCCGTTGGAGCAGTAACCTTAAGGCAATATTAGTTCTTATTTATTTCCCTTTATTCTTATTTATTCCCCATTTATTCCCCTTCTGTTTTAGTAATGCAGATAATAATCTCTTCGCAAGCAACCACTTAGGGAATCATGCAACAATTTTTTTTAAAGGTTTGCATGCATTGTCAGTGGAAGATGCTGGAATAAGCATCTTTTCACAGTGCAGTTTCTTACCAGTATAGATTTGAGGTAGGTGCTGCTTTGGTTTTTTTATTTAAAAAAAGTTGATTTTAGCTCAGAGTGCTTTGTGACATCACCGTATAGGATGACTTCTTGAGTAGTAACGGTGAATTGGAGACTGGGATTATTGGCTGTGGTTTTTATTTACACACCTTATTTCAAAGCAAGGGAGTAGAACATGCCAGATTCTGTACACGTTGTTGAAGGACAGCCTGTTTGTGTCTGATACACTAGAGCAATTGTTCAAACATAGATTATAAAGTGAATATGAGCCCTGTAACATTAGACAGGGTTAGTTGTCTTTTTGAGTTACCTTTCACATAAATATTAGTTTTGGAAGGTGAGAGTTGTCAATGGCTGAACTAATGTGTTCACCTGAGTTTTAAGAAGCTATTTAAACATTTCCATGGGCATAAAAATTCATGGAGTGTATCTTTTATTTGCAGGTGTGCAGGTTGTTTTTTTTTTTGGTTTGTTTTTTTGTCTTGTTTGGAAACCTTTCACTTTTAACTTAATGTATCCATTTTCAAATCTACTATCAATGCCTCTTTCACACTAGCTGGATGAAAACAATGCAACCTTCTGGCAGTTAGTTGTTAAATAAAATAAGTAATTTGTACCACAGTGAATTAAGACCAGTTCAATCTCCTTAACAGGTAATTTATTGTATTATGTCTGTCACAATCTCTATCGTGACTTTGATATTTTTATTTTTTTTTTGATATGTGGAACATTGTGGAATATTCACAATAGTGTTAGTGGCATTATTGTGCTTCCCATGAAAGATAATTTGTGCTTGGCAAAGCGTGTACCAAACCATCCAAACTGATTAGGCAGAATCAAGTAACTAATGTGATAAGATTATTTACGCTCTTTTCTTTTTCCTATTGCTTGAGTGCTCCAATCAATGTTTTAATAGGTTCAGAATAACTTTAGCCAGCCGTATCTTTGTCTGGATTAATAGATGGAAAATAGAAGGGCAGTGACCAAAACTCTGAAATTCTGTAACAAAAAGGAGATGAGAAGATTGTTTATGCTTTTTCACACACAGGTGATTTATTTGTGATTTTGAGGATGTAATCCCTGTGGAAGGTGTCCCTGCCCATGGCAGCAAGGTTGGAACTAGATGATCTTTAAGTTCCTTTCCAACAAAACCATTCTATGATTCTTTGTTACTATAACTTAGATAGACAAGCTCATTTGTACAAGGAAGATTATTTCTTAGGCATGGAGGCTTAATATAGGTGAGAGGGTGTTGCTGTATTTTGAGGGTTTTCTTTAGTAAGAGAAAATGCTAGGTATAATACCTGGGCTTTTTATTGACATAATTGTATTTTAGAAAAACTTTTAATTTTTGCTTTAAATACTTTTAGAAGACAGTATTCCATCACCTTTAAAAATTGAACAGCCTTATACTACGCAGAAAAAGCAAACAAGAGAGCAGGATTACAGGGTATTTTTTCCTTTTTTAACATGGTACTGTTTTTTGTTTGTTTGTTTGTTTTTAAATTTCTTTTGGTCCTAGTGTCATTGTTTGCACTTATATAGCAATTTTCATCTAGAGCTGAAGGCTTTCTCTAGAGCAAAGATGGGAGACAGAAAATAGTCATGTAAGCAGGTTCCTGTCAGAATTAGGAACAAGTGTCAGGTTCATAGTTACTCCAGCTTCATCTTTTAATAGTAAGGCAATGTAGAAGAGAATGCTTATGTGTTTGTTATCCTTCTGTGGTTTGTTACTGATTTTTTTTTTAAGTGAATATTTTTCTTTCCAATGTCGAAGTATTTTTAATATGTAACTCTTAACTAAGCAAATTGCTTACCCTGTCATTAACCTGAAAAAATGAATGTCATTTTCTGAATTATATTAAAAAGTTAACTCTTTCTTGTATAGCACTTAATCCATAGTCCTGACAATGTTGCATTGTGTTGTGTTTCAGTGGTAAAATCGGTGATTAAAAATCAGGGAATTTTTCATAACCCATGTGGATATCAGTTTGAATATGGGTAAGCAACAATAGTTAATTAAAAAAAAAAGGCAGATTTTCAAATCAAGATAGCAATCAGATTTGCTATTCTAAGCCATAGCTCTTTTTTGGGGGGGATAAAAGAGTGCAAATACATTAAGCAAATGTTAGTAACTCTAAAGATCTTTGAACAGGCAATGATGGTTTTTGTTTTATCCTTCTCAGTTTCCCTTTTTTCATCCTTTCATTTTTGTTTTGCGGCTTCATCTTTATACTTTGTCCTAGACCACAAATTTTGAAGAACTTCATTAAAGCAATTAGAAGAAAATGAAAAATTTTAAGTCCTCTCGAAATGTCAAATGTAGCCACAAGGTGTCAGTATAATAAAAGTTTAAAAGACTTAATGTCTTTCTGTTTAAACTCCTTTAGTGAAACTATTACTCCTAGTGTATGTTGTGCTTATGTATGAAACTTCCCAGATTTATGGAATATTTCTGGTTTGATACTTTAACTAAAGAGAGAGCAAGTACAGAGATGGTACGTTAAATCCGAAGGAAACTCTCAATTAATTTTCCATGTTACATCTGACATCGGAGATGATGAGTTTTAATTGGAGGGAGTATTTGCCCAACCAGACTAATTTACAGTTTGAAAAGTAATGCTATTTTGTCAGTAATATCATAATTTGAAGAAGATAATGAAAGGGGAAAAGAGTCAATTTTTGCCTGCATTTGCTACTATTTTATTGTCTTATCTCTTCTTGAGATCTTTTAATCTGACTAATCAAAGGGAAATATTAATTAATTATTACTGCATAAATTTTTGGTCCTAAAGCATGTTTCTATTAAAAGAACTGATAGATGCCTGTAGAATAATGCTGTAAATGTGGGAAATGATTTAAGCATATTCTTTTTCCTGTTATTTAATTTGTTTTAAATTGAAGAATATTGAGGTTTTCTAATACCACTAGGTTGAATTGGTAGAGGTATAATATATCTAAATGCTTCGTGTTTCCCTTAAAGTACTTGGCTGCTGTAGAAAGCGTGGTATAGAATTATTTTTACTTTAGAAGGTGTAGTCGTGTATTAAATGTATTTATCAGTGCAGAGAGAATTTCTTGCCGTTCCTTTTATTAAGCATTGATGATATTGGGTGGGTTTTTTGTTCAGTGCTTCAGCAGTTTTTGCTACTAATGATTACACCATTTGTAATCCTTTGCCTGAGTGAAGACAAATTAAATTGCAGACCACGTCTCCTGAGCATTGAAAAAAGCAAAATGTAAAAAGAGTAAATGTTTCAGTACCAACACAGTTCTAAACCAAGAAATGTTCGCAGTTGTGCACAATTATTTTCCAGGTAGGAACATGCGAAGAGGTATGATTTTCAAGTATAGGCTAGACAAGGCTTTTTTTTTCTTTAATTCTCTTCTTGGTCAGGCAGCCACAGACAGCTGTGCTTTATACTGGTGATGGTGCAGTCATTTTCTTTTTCTTTCCACTTGGGAGAGTCACTCATTGAAATTAGTTGCTGATTAGACGGCAATATTTCACTTTCAGCTTTACCAGTAGGTCTCTGACATCCTTATCTGTAGTAGATACTCATTTTCCAGTTTTCCTGTGCTTCGTTGTAACCTAGTCAGCCAAAAGGTGTTCCAAATATGGTTCAATTTAAGATGATGTTGAAACAATTGAGGAGTTAACTCTTGAGGAAAAAGCAGTTGAAACACTATCCCAGGTACTTGAAATAAACTGGGAAGAAAGCAGTGTCTGCAGATCTAATTTAGCATTGGCTTTTTTAGCAAATAATTCTGTGTCCTCTTCCCTCCCCCAATAGAGAATGGTGGCGTTCAGAAGAAGCACTCAGACATCCAAACAGATCTCTTAAGCATTGTTTTAACTTAAAATGCAACCCTAGGATGTCACTGACCTAACTGAAAAAAAAATAGACTAAGAGTTGCTGGCAGGAGCTCTGGTAAGGCCCTCAGTCAGTCTGAAAAGCATTTGAAAAATTTTTCATCACTAAGTCATTAATATTCTTATAAAATGACTTCTTGCAATGATTAAACTTGGCCAACTGAAACCACCTTTACCTTAATTACCGCACTTGAGAAATACAAATGGTTGCATAGGCAACATGTTGATTAGTTACTTTATTTGTACTGTGCTTTGGGAAGCATTAACTGTTGTGTGAATATTTTATTTCTGACTATGCAGATAAGCTGATGTTTCTGATTTTAGGAAAAAAACCCACAAACCCTTGCCACACAATACAAATTATCTTTTCTTCATTTCTGGGTAACTGAAATCTTACAATATTAGAATTAAGAAAGGATTGTATTACATACAGTGATAATGTAATGTCCAGAGATAAGTAAAAATTATCTTGGTTTGTATTACAGAAACATATTATTAAAAGAAAGCAATTTTGAAATGTCACTCCAGACCTTTGTGGGTTTTCTTTTTTTTTTTTTTTTTTTTTTTTTTTTTGGCGCGGGGGGTGAGTGGGGAGAAGAGCTAATCACTCTTTCTAGTAGAAAGTGATCATATTGAGGAATATTTATTGGCGTGTTTCCAATACCTTGCTTTTGAAGTTTGTGAAATACAAGGAAATTATTTCCTGAAGTCTCCATTTTAGTGGCTAGGTGCTGCTTGAATATCTATCTGTCTGTCTGTCTATCTATCTGTCAGTTTTTTAACATGTTTTTTCCAGTGTGTGTTCAATATGGCATTTTTCTCTTTTCCTAAGATAAGGTGATAGTCTCAGATTTTTCAAACAATGTAGATCATCTACATAGGATCAAGGAAGCTATTGCTTCATCTGGGACAGAGTGTTTATTGATTTAAAAGATCCCTTTCTTCATTTCAGGTTATGTATACTTTTGATCTTAAGCTTACACATTTAATATTGGCTCCAAATGTGGTCCTGGTGCTACAGAAGCTCATTTCTCTACAGGCGTAATCAATAACATTTTTCATCAAAAACTTTATCAAGGCAGCTTTTTTCTTCTCAGATTCCTTCTCTGTCTCTGCCATAGCAATTTCAGTTATCCTAAGCTAAAGAGCCCAACTCAGCTTTGAGGAAAAGCCAAAAAGCTAGCGTGCGTTTAAGCTGTCGATGACAACCTGCCAGACAGCTCATCCTCTGAAAATGAGCATTTGTCTGAAAAAGTGTGTGTAGAGGGGTCAATATAACTTGGATAGAAATACCTGAGAAATGTGAGAGCGCGCCTGCCAATCATGTTTGTTGGATATGAATTACAAAAAAGTATAGTATATCCTTTTCCTATTTTTCAGTTTATAGTTTAGAAGAAACAATTAACTTTTTAAGAGATCTAAATTATATATTTCTCACGTTTGACATAATAAACATTTTTTTTGTTGTTATATGGTTAGAATTTCTATGTATTCTGAATTTTGATGTGTTCATTATGAGTTTCTTAAACTGTAAATTCTTTCTAGGTCTGTTTTCAAGCTGTTTTGTCTCATAAGAGATCTGCATAAATGAAAATTATCAGTAGTTATTCAACTTGACAATGATACATAGAGATGCATCTAAACACTAAATTATCAAATTGTTCATAATAATTCTCCAGCAAGTTGTATTTTAATGTTGCATAAGGCAAATCTGTGTTTGAAAGACATCTTCAACACTTTTTCTTTAAATCTTCTTTGATTTCTGTTACACTCTAAGAGCTAGAATTAACTGTGAAAAGTTGCTGTATATATTTACAAAGACAGGCTTTTACAAAAGGAAATCTTCTTTAGCCAAATTTGTAAAAAATCTGGTTTATTTTAGGTTGTTGATCAGTGATGGCCATCTGTCGAAGTTGTTTGATGGCACTGTATAAAGCATTTCTCTTTTTTCCCCATTTCTCAGCAGCTAATGGGCATGGTTTGTTGATGTGTATCTGAAACACTGTACCATGATTGCAATTACACATTATGAATATTCAAAGTGTATATGTAAAACCAAATAATACACTTAACGTGGATTCACTTTTCAGTTTTGAAGTTTATAAAGCCATCTGTCAACCAACACCAGGCCAATCTCAGTTGTGGAGTAATTTGGGTGACGTAAAAAATTTTACAGTAAAGCAAATTTGTCTGTGGTCAAACTTAACTTGAGGTTTGTGAACAAAGAATCCTAGAGGTATAAATCAGTGTATGAATGGGAAAGCCATAAAGTAAACTGCTTTATTCAGTGTCTTTTTTTCTCCTCAACAGAAGCTTGCAGAACTGGTGTTGAACTTAATTTTCTTGAGCTTGGGCTGTACTTGCTCTTTTTCATCTCAGTTTCAATTGGGAGTGTTAGGCTGATGGTTCATTTGATGCAGATTTTAAATAGTTTTCTGTTCCTCGAAAGGAATATTCACCCCCTAATATGGAAGGAGATAGGACATAAACAGTTGAAAATGAAAACTCAAGCTGAAAAGACTAATAAATAAAAATGAATAAATTAGGTGCTATAGAGAATCAAATTTATAGGAAATAAGACATGTGAAAGCGTGCATAAGCATCTTCAACTGACAGCAATGAATGAGTGAGGGAAAGCAAGCAACGGAAGAGAGAGATCACAGAGAAAATACAACATGTTTGGGGAAAAAATCAGTGCAAGTGAAAAATAGTTTCAAAGATAGTGGTTTTTTTCAGTAGGAATAACTTAAGGAAAACCACATGTGATTTATTGTTTTTGGCTGCTATGGGAAGCAGTCATTTTATTATTTGTAATGTCTTCTAAAAGGGAGAGCATTTGGGTTTTGATTTTTACCACGAAGCAATTTTTACAGCTTTATACTTTCATGCTTGTTTTTAATTTGTAAGATTGGGACAAATATTTCCGTGCTTCACTGGAGATGTAATAAAGATCTTGGACATTTTAGATACTGTGAGTAACATCATTAGTGATCAGTAAAGTAGTGGCTTCATTGCTTTTCTTCATACTACTTTCTTTGTTGTTTGCGTTGGGGAATAACAGCAGTGATGGAAGGTGTATTAAATATTGATTTCTAAATCTGTATTCTGTTCAATTCAATTATCCTGTCTCTTTTAACCGCAAATTGCAAAGTTGGCTAATCAAGCTGCATTCTCATTAACACCCTAAGCACCCTGTTGAGTCAGACCAACAGGCATCTCGCCCTGTGTCCTGTCTCTGACCTCAGGAGTAGGAGGTGCTGGTCAGGGAGGGTCTGTGAGCCCAGGCCTCCTCTCTGTTCCGTTCTCCTTATACTTCTTCCAGTCCTGTTAGTATACGTTCATAAATTTGTTGTCCATTCATTTATCTAAGGTCCTTCTCTGACTGGGCGGTTACCAACTGCTTTCACAGCTTCTGCTGGCAGCAAATTGGAAAAGCTCAGTAGCCACTGAATAAAGTAGTTTTATCTGTTCAGACAGTTCTTTTACTAGTTTCAGTGTCTTCTAGTTCCAGTATTGCGGGATTTGGTGAATAACAACACTGCATTCACATTTTCCACTCTTACTGTGATTTTGTGAATATCAAGCATTGCCCCCTCAACCATCTCCTCTTTGGTTGTGATCTACTCTGTTGCGTTTATGATTTTAGGTGACCTTCTTTGTGCCTCTGTGACTCTACTGTGCTCTCCTTGAAGTGTGGAGACGAGAACCGCACACCAGCACTTGAGATATGGGCACACTAAGCTGTTACAGTGACTGAACAACACTCTCTTTTGTTCTCAGCACCCCTTGCAATGATGTGCAATATTTCAGTGAGTTCCTCACCACCCCCTGGCATTTGACTACCTGAAAAAGCTAACTTTCATCTGCAGACTAGGAGACCACACACTGAGAACTTTCCTGGGCTGCTTAGAAACAAGATTATAGCTTTCATGACTCTTTTCTTGATATTGACAGTATTTTGCAAATGGAAAAAACTTCTTTGGCTTTCTCAGTTCTTTGACAGTGCGACTCACACAAGACTTGCATTTTTGTTCAATTTGTGTGTTAAAGCCTGAAAAAGTAGGTTTCGGCAATATTTCTGTGGGTTTATGTTGATGCACCGTTTACAAAGATAAATTCTCTGATATACTTTAGAAGCTACAATTGAATGTGTCTTTTTATTTTTTTTCTTTTTCCAAAAATATATCTCTAAACTTCTCCAGGAAGTTTCCCAAGTTGCACAATATCTGGTTTTGGGGGGAGGATGGACATGCATGATATCTGTGGGTTTTTTTCCATGGTTGTGTTTTGGTTTTTTTTTTGTTTTGTTTTGGGTTGTTTTTTTTTAGTTAATGACTAGAATTATAGTCTTTTAAAATGAGTGAAACATTCTGAAGTTAAAATAATTATTTTATTTCAAGTCCTCCTACATAGAGTTAAAGGTGGAAATTTAGTTGGTTTGCAGATATATTTTAAAGTGTTTACAATTAAATTGGATTGGAAAAAATCCTGAAAAGCCCCAATAAATTTGAAGAACTTAAGTTTTTTTTTTTCTGAGACACTTGATTTTTCAAATGTGTAGGATTTCTGCGGGGGGGAATTTATACTAACTTGCCATGTGACTTGATGTTACACTTTCATTTTCACATTAACTTATCAGATGCCCTCACTCTTTTTATACCGTCAAAATTTGGATAATGCAGTTTAAAAATAACTTTCTTTGGAATTAATTGCTCTTTTAAATAAAGTACTTACGTTTATGTAACAAGCTTTTTAGAGTCTACAAATTCAGAGTTTAAATGTCACCTGGTTGGATATTTGAAAAAATTAGGAGTAAATTACGAGTGCATAGTATTAAGGCATACAGTCAATCTTAATTGTGCCTTAGGGTGTTTCCACACAGCAGTTGTGTTCCTTTTGCATGTTAATAAGTTTTTTAACTGGTGAAATTCACTTCTAAGAACTCCTGAGATTGGCTTTTTAAAATTATCATTATTATTATTTTTATTACAGTATCGGTAGCAGGACAATTTTCTGTGTAAAATGAGTATTTTTGAAGACTTTTATTGATGTAAGCCAATTTAATTTTTTTTTCAGTTTAACTAGTGATGTTAATATTTTATCTGGAGGGTGAGGGTTATTTTTGGTATGTTTCTTTTTTAGGGGAGTATTCTTGATCCTGATTTAATAAGTAGAAAAACTAAGAATGAGTAGAATGCTGTGTATGCATAGGCGCTTTCCCCATTCAGGTTGTAGTTCATCCCCCTTTTCTATGGGAAAGATTTAATATGTATTTGGAGGAAAACTGATTTTAAAACTTCAGTAGATCAAAATAGGGTGAAGGGCTGGAAGACATTATTGCTGATTATTCCAGTTTGCAGTAAATTATAAAGCATATATAACAGCTGTAAAGAGAGATGACTTCCTGTGTCATATTTCATCTTGCCTTCATAGATAAGTGTGTAAGTGAAAGGGAAACAAATTGTTTCAATATGGCAAATCTGTATTATTTCTTTGGAATGAAAATGAATGAAATTGAAATAATTCACTCTTGGGTGAAACTAGAAACTATAAATGTATTTTATCCTCTCACTGCGGATTGACATACTGCAGATTAGTAATAGAATGTTCCTCGTATCATCAACAGTAGTCAGACATATTCACGAATACTGAATTACAATCATGAAAAAGGGGTTCACTGTACACGGAAGAGCATGTAATTCATCAGTTTAACAAAAGCTGTTGTTCACTGTTAGAAAATTTATTTTTTCAGACTTCTTAAACCCTTTTTATCCATTGCATTATGGAAAATTGTAGTTACCTGTGCATCATCTATGCATCGCCTGATTTCTGGGAAGATACTGAAGGCTCTTTACTGTCCTCTGGCATGCGGACGTGTGTTGGCACCATCACATCTCGCACCTAACTGGTCTTTCCCACAGGTGTCTGAAAATTAATATACTAAGAAGGTTTGGGGTCAGCAGCATATTTAGAATACTTTGTTTCCACAACTGACTGGCATTCTTATTATGTAGAGAATGAGAAAGTTCCATGTGCAAGTTGAGCTTGTGGGATTTGTAGTAATGATACACAAGCAAGCTAGCAGGAAAAGTATCTACAGACACTAAAATTCTTCTTTTTCCTATCACCTATGTAAGTGTAAAGAAAATCAAAGCCGGACTGTCTTGATTATTCAAAAGACATACCTTTCTGTCCTGCTGATGGGCATGGCAAAGTAGCTAGAAAATTACTATCTTCTAGAAATTTTAGTTAAAGTGTTTTTCAATTCTGACTTGCCTGAACTTTTACTTGATGCTTTTTCTCATTTTGTACTGTGCATGACCAGTGTTTGAGCTGATCAGAAACAAACCACCAAATATATTTAGTGGTTACATTTAAAAAAAAAAAAATGCAGGAGGGAAGAAGGCATCTAGTCACTGAAGAACATCTGTTATCCCATTTTATTTTAAAGTAAGCTCAGTGGTACATTATTTAAAATTGCCATTTTGGTGGAATTCATAATCTAATCTTTACTGTGTAGCTTCATGGCTTGCATTGTATTCAACTGCCGTGATGGAATTGAAAAACTCAAATATATTTGTTCTCCTCTCTGTTACCTAAAAAGGAAATGTTTCAGTATGAAAATGTTATGGTCATTATATCAATTACTTAAGTGCAGATGGGAGAAATTACTATTGATCTAATAGATTTAATAGTTTGTCTTCAAAATGTATGGAATAGAAGTAATATTTTTCAGCTGAGTAACTACTGAGTGTAATCCTTCAGGCAGAATTCTGAAAGCAGCTGTAAAACGGGAAAATGACATTATTTTCTTTTTCAGGCATAACTGGACTTGAATATCTTTGTTCATTCTAGCTTCTAGCGAATTATATCTGCATAAGGAGCTAAATTATGTATTTTATTTCAATCGTTCAGATAAGAATTTGTTTTGGGTATTAAAATTAGGAACTGTATGTGGTTACCATGGAAATTACTTGAAGTAGTTGCAGTACTTAAGAGAAAACAGAGGTCACCACAGGGGTCACAAACAATGGAGAGTGCTTTTATACAAAATGCATCGGTTCAGGCTGATAGGAGGGGACTTAAATTTTTTGGTTCTCTCTGCAGTGTTTTTCCTATTTCTAGTGGTCTTTTTAAAGGAGAGAAGAGTTTTTTTTCTGGGATCCTCTGAATGTCTCTTGTTTTGCTTCCTTCCACACTTTACTACTTCTCCTTGCAACTTCTGGTTTTTAGAATTGGTCGGTGCTACTTCAGACATTGGCTAGAAGAAGTGTCATGGCAGTACCATGGAGCCTTCCGACCCACCTAGTCTTTTAAGGAGAATTTTTATGTTGACTTTGTAGTTATCTTGATTTATAGGCCAAAAAGGTTATGTACAAACATGTCAGCTATTTGGTTATGAATAAGCTGTAGCCCATTTAATACAGTGTTTTCATCAAAGTTGGCTAAACTACTCTTACACTGAGTGAGGAAAAGTTCCATGAAGATGGAATAGACTGATGTGTCTCAACGATGCAAGACTTGTCGTAAAAGAGGAATATGTACAAATTAGCGTCACTTTAGGGAGCGATGTGCATGGTGTTTCAGGTGTTCAGACATGATGCTTTAGAGTGGACCTCTTCCATAATAATTATAGGTAAATATTTTCATAATTCTACATAAGAGTTAATAAATATGGGAGTTACAGTGAGTAGCTAAAATAAAGCAGTAACCACCAATATCAAGAGCAAAAATAGTGCATTCTGATCCAGATATTCTGAAATACACTTGTGCTTTTCACTTTGAGTAGCAGATTTTTTTTTTTATTTTAAGGTGTAGGAAGGAAATATGCAAGAAATTCTGTGAACTTACTTGCCATCATCTAATTAGAATATGCTGTGCCATACTTGGAGGCACAGGGGGAGGATGGTCTTAAAAATGAAGTTGAAAATTTTACTCTCTGTAGAATTATGGCCACACTTTAGGGTTAGAAGAATTGTCATTTATAGTTACTGTAACATTAAAGCTGTAACAAGTAATAATTTACTCCCGGGTCACTGGAGTAATTTTTGCAGGTTGTTTTCTAAAATACAGTTTCTGACAACTTCCAAAAGTAAAAATGGAACAGGTACCTGCTCTCGGGCATGCTTGATCATCGGCAGCTAAAAGACTTTTTTCTTTTTGACTCTGCTTTCCTCTTTGCAGTTTCTGTTGAGCAAGCTAAATGTAGTGGTTCACTTGCACATTAAAAATACCTTAATGCTCACATTCCTCCTCTATCTTTTTGGAGATCTTTATAGTTAGAAAAAATATTAATTCCTTATTTAATGTTTTAAATTCCTTTCCAGGACAGGATTGAATTGTAGCTGATTCACTCTGGTTCAGAAAAGCAAGTGTTAAGACAGATGGTTTCTTGGACTAGTGAGTAACACACAACTCCAGTATGCTATGCTGTCTGTCACTACTTCTTCTTCCTTCAGAAGGCCTTATTGAATGTTGAGGGGTTGTTCCTGCTGGTCCTCCTCTGCCCTGAGCACAAGGTTAGCACTGAGGTGGGGATTTTTGAGGCGAGACTCTGACCTTCCTCTGTTAACCTCTTACTTTTGGACTGGGACTTGGTACTCCCATTCTGAGTGTGTGGGGAACCTCTGCCAGCCTCTTACCGAAAGAGAAACAATTCGCTGACTTAGATATAGACAGGAGCTCCCACATCAAACTTGAGACTTCCTTTTTGCTTTCCCCCCACTTTCTCCACAGTGGGTAGAGACACATGGTGCATCATCAAATCTTTGGATTGCTGTTAGGTATCTTCTGCTGGCTGTGGATGCTTGACAGCAGGATCATACCCAGTTTGTGAGTGAAGAATAGTTCTTGTTCATACGCACAGTAATTAACTGAGGAAAACGCACTCATATATGCTTCTCGCCCTCAACGTGGTCCCCTTGTGACTGTCTGCAGGCCAGTCGTCAGTCAGGCAGGAAAGCGCTCTTCTTGTCATTCCCTGGAGCGGCCTGAGTCTTCATTTTGCTGAGCTACTGTCTTCCTTCTCTCTGCTGCTTCTCACAGGATTTCTGTATCTTGTCGCATCAATTTTTTTTTCATCTGTGGCTTTGATGTTCTTAATTCTCTGTTGAGCTAATGCCAGATAGTAACAGTTTAAAGCAATCTCATCTTTGTGCTTTTCCTTTGTTTTTAGTTTACCCTGCATGGCTTAATAGCCTAAACGTGTTCTCACATGTAGACAGAAGTGGTAAAGACAACCAGAGCTCATTGCTAATTTGTCTCAGTAAAACTGAGACCTGGGTCATACTTCAGGAAAGAGGAAGGGAAAAATGAAGAGGAAGAGTTTCATACTTGTCCCAGACAGGCCTTAATCCCTCCCTGGAATTGTCTTTTGTTATTCTGGCAGCAAATCCTGTCCTTAGTTGGAAGATGCTTAGAAAAATTTGCACAGCTAGGTGAATTCTGTGGTCAGCCATGATGCAACAGCTTGTAGGTATTGTGTTAAGGTAAAATGGGTCAAATGGTGTCAACAGAATTAGGAAAGATGTTTTCTTGATGTGAAAACAATGTGATGTTTGTGCTAGATAGGATTTGGAACTGTTTCAGCAAGTGAAATGGCAGATATATATGGCAGGTAGTCAAGATTATTTATAAAGTGTTTTTGTGCATCTTTGGATGGTATAATTGGATTAATACATAAATGCAGCATAATACAGTTCTTGTCAGTGTCACTCTTGATTTATTCTCAAAGTTACTATTAGAAAATCAGCCTGAAAATTAGTGTATTTAAAGGGAAACAAATGCTACATTATTTTCTTTCTCATCACAATTTTATGTCTCTTACTTGAAATAACAAAATGCTTATTTCATCCTAGATGAAGGCAGCTGGCTTTCTTCAGACTTCCTTCAAAAATACAGCATTAGCCTGATCAGGGGGATTAAATAAGATCTTAAGAACTGTGTAGCTTGTGAGTCTCAGAAGAGCTTGGAAAGGTTTAGAAAGCCTGGACAGAAGAGGGGAATAGGGGGATAAGCTTTTAAAGTAAAGAAAGCCTTTTAAACTGAGGGTATTAGCCAAAGGATGAAGTAAGCTGTATACAGAAGACAGGATTTGGAGCAAGTGTCATGTGCAAAACGTAGAAACATGGCCGTGCAAGACAAGCCTAGAGAATGCTTAGGAATGCTGAAAAATCTTACAAGATTTATCATTCTGCCTAGAAAGTATGTTTGTTTCTAATAACTATTCTAATAAACTTTTGAAACCTTTTCAAGGAGTCTACAACTGCATCCAAAAATTAACGAACTAAATGTCCCAATGCCCATTCTTTAGTCCTGTGGCCACATCCGTCCTACTAAACTCCTTTCACCTTCCAGAATGGTTTGAACGTCCTCATTGCCCACGGGGCAAATACCTTCTGGCCCATATGGACCCTCATTCAAGCAGTGCCTCAGAAGGGAGTGCCAATTGGGCTGGACTGGAATTGTGCCAGGGACAGGTCTAACACTTTAACAGTGTAGACAGTATGTCTGTTTCCATTTTCAGATGACTTTAAAAGTGAGTAGTGTAGCCAGAATAATGTCAAGACTGAGGTCTTGAAGAGTTTTTCATGTGCTTTTGTGCACAATCACTGCTGTGAAGAACAGGTGAATGGCATGGAGGTAGCAGAGCTAAGATGAGGGCCGTCAGGTCCATTAAAGGCATGGCTTCAGTTTGCTTGAACAAAGAGTTTTAGAGAGTGTGAAAGCTCTTTGCAAGAGATTGAACTTGTTAAATGATTGATTTGGAGAGCTTTGGTGGTCATTTTACTGACACACCAAAAGTATCTCAGTGTGAGCTGTTCAGTGACACAACAGATACACGTGTGAGCTAGATAGATATTTTCATTTTCCGTTATGATACAGAGTGAAGCAATAAATGATCTCACTGATTTATTTAGGTTTTGTAGAGTGCATGGGTAGTATTTATTTTTTTTTTTAAATATATAGGTTGTCTTAAAAATTCCTTTAGCTTGTAGTTACCATCCTTTTACAGATGAGAAAAATAAAGCTAAAAGATATTGGCTAATCTGCCAATTAGTGCTTGAATGAAGGTTTTGGGTGCTGTATATGAAATAGATGCAATGACTATTAGTTGCTGGATTTTTAATAGGATATGAGGTACTTAAGTGAGTGAAGCAAAACATGTGTTCAGCAATTGCCAAATCCAGGATCACTTTGTTTCTGCAGCATGTAGGGAATAAGAAGTGCACTGTCAGTTACTCTTATATAGAAAGTTTATTCTCTGGCCCAAGTTGAGATTTAGTATTTTAAAATCTTTTCTGTTTTGATCTTTGATGCCATTTCGTTAATCCCAAATTGTCTGGCATTTCTGGATTGCTTTTAGGATGATGGAATGAGTGATGAACCTGCAGAGATCTAATACTCTCTAAGGGGGAGTGGTGAAGCATGAGAATTACTACCTTTACAGAATGAGAAACCTTGTGGTAGCATGTTGCAGTGACAGAGTTAATATTCGGTTAAATAAAAGTGGAAGAGGAGCAACAGTGCAAGGGAAGGACTGAGAAATTAAGTGGTATCTTTTTAGAAGTCTGCCTTATTGCTGCCTGCATTGCTCCTCTGGGATTTTTCTATTAAGTGCAAGAAAAACAGCAAGCGCTTCTTGAAAAACCCAAGATGAAATTGCTGCCATAAATTTTTAGGTTTTTTTCACGGTGTAAAACCTTAATTTAGATGGGGAGGGTTTATTACCAATGTTTTCCTGGCATGGCTAAGTTCAATTAATTTCAGATGACAAGCTCCAGGGTTTTCTTCCTCTCCTCCCTCACAGCCTTCACTTCCCAATGTGTGGAAAGTACAATTTGTTATTGGTTTGCCGTGGGCTCTGGAGACCTCATTAAGGGCCCAAAAAGGGGTTTCTTTCTCTGCTGTTGGATGCTTTTCTGTTTTCTGTTGAGCTGGGGCCATTTGCATTCTCGCATGGAAAGGAATACAAGGGTGGAGGATGAAAACTTAGGTTTATATTGCCTGTCTGTTGATAAAAATTATAATACCAGGTTAAAAAACTGCTGCTCTTTAGACTCTAGTGCTATGCTAAAATTTGCATTGCAGAGGCAGATCAGCTTTGAGATGGGAATGTAAGCAGGACATCTAAAGTCATTTTTGTTCTCACAGTTTATATGCAGAATGTCCATTTGTTTGATAGTAAGGAAAGATGCCAGTAAAATGCTACATTTAGTCACAGTTGTGAGTCACCATGCTAACACTTCAAATTTCTATTCCTATCAAAATACTGTAAGAGTACTATTTGGAAGCAAGAGATTGGGTTTTTTAGTCTGCACAGTAGTTCAAGACACTGTATTGGAGCAGTAAGTATATACGGACTGTCATATATATACAGTGTATTTTCATAGCAAAAGCCAAATGCCTCTGAGAAACTATTTATTCTATCCTTACAGTAATTTTAAGGTTTAACATGAAATGTACACTGTCACATCTTACTTTGACTAGCAACAAAACTGTGTGCGTTATATATTTAACCCAACATAGGGTAGTGAATTCTAATTTAGAGCCTTCTTACTGACATAAAATAAAGTAGGAGTTCAGTAAAACTGGCTTTTTTTGTGTAAGAGGTTGATTCCCTTACGCTTTCTCTGGTGTTGTCTTGTAATAAAATAACGTGTAGCAAATGTAGACTTGATTGTGCCTTTAGTATTTTCACAGTATTTCACAGTGTTTTCAGGGGCAGTATAAAGTGCCTACGCACACATGCACACACACATTTGTATGTCTGTGTATACATGAAGCCACACACATAAGCCTATATAGAAGGATTTTAAGATTATTCTAAGGAAGATTAAATAAAGGGCCTTTACAAGTATAATCAATAATTGTTTAAATTCACATTGTATGCTAGAGTAACGCTCAGTTTATACATGTAATACAACACAAAATTCAAAAAGTTGCTTACAATTAAGATAAAACTGGGAATATTGAATGTCTCATTAGCTAGATAACACATGTAAATAATATTTTGAAACAAATGCATTTATAATAGAAGACTTCTTAAAATTGTTCTTTCTATCTAGAAGGCTATACATTAATAACTAGAATTTGTTCTAGTTCTGTTAAATAAAATAATAAAATAATAAAATAAAATAAATAAAATAATAAGAAATTCAGAATAAAGTACTGATAAACTTCCTTTCCTTCAGAAAATATTTTAATTTAGAATAAATGTATGACAGCCTGAAATAAGAATACTTTCTGTGAAACTTCGAAAAGGGTTAACATGGATTTTTATGGCATTAAAAATCCAACTTTCTATTTTTTGCAGTGAGATGTAGTTGCTAGATTTCGTAGTTGCTACTCTGTTAAAATGAAAACTAAATGGTACAAACTGTTTTAGCAGAGACTAGACAGTGGGAAAAGTTCTTTATGGGAAACCAGTTCATGGTTTAAACTTGCACGTTGACAGCGATCAATGCTTAATCTTATTGTGGAATTAAGGTTTTTTTTATTAGATTCCAAGAATTCTGTAACTTTTAATCTGTCAGAATGTTTATAATACAACTCTGTTAAAGGAATAAGCTGTACTTCTAAAGCTGTCATGAGCAATGAGTTCATAAAGAGATGCTGATGCTGTGCTCAAGGTAGTTCTCTGCCATTCTGGATACCTCTTAGAAACTGGTACGCTTCAGGGCTGGTTTTGTATCTGTGTTATTTTCCAAAAGTTGTGAAACTATGATACTAATGTGCTGGAAATACCTGTTTATTGCCACAGTAGCTTTTCAAAACAGTAAATATGCATCTTTACCTTCAGTAAATTAGTTTTGAAAAGGCTAACAGGAACTCCCAATAAAATCAACGAGGGTCTTCAGACGGGTGTTCAGTTCAGAGAGCCTGTATTCCCAACAGGAATTGCTTATTCCTAATTAATGTAAAAGCTTTAAAATTTAAAAAAAAAAAAGGGGGGGGGGAAGAAAAATATTGGTTTATTAGGATTTTCCTAGGTAGTCTCTGGGTAATAACATCAGGTGGAGAAGAGGTATTAGAAGTCAATAATGCTTCTGAGCTTGTACATGTAAGTTTTAGGCGTGCAAAGAAACTAACCCAACTGAGGGGTTTCCAGTGAATTGTACATTCCTCCAGCACTAAGTGATTCCTTGGACGTAAGCCTTTTGGATTGCTTTCTTGAAGCAAGATCAATTTTTAGAGACGTAAGTTCTTTTTGTGTGCCAGAGCCTATTGCATGTATGGCTCTTGCGTTTGCCATGGTCAGAGCCTGCTTGGCCCTTGCTGTCAGCAGTTGCAATACCCAGTTGCTCCCAGCTGCTGGAAAGACGGGTAAGCCCATCTAGGGACATGCCACGCCAAACCAGCAGAGCTCTAGTTTTCTGCTAGGAGGTTTGGGTAAGAGATAGAAAGGAGGCCCAAATAAATAATGAAAATGTTTTTAAACTCGTTTTATTGTGTAAAAATCTTGTTTAGAGAACAGGTTTTTGTGGGTAATAATTAATGCTTAAGAATGGGCCCTTTAAACAAGGAACTAACAAATGTGGTAAGTTGCTGTAGCTTGTAGACTCTGAATATAGTTCTAATCGTTTCTAATCTAATCTTTACACCTTCTTTAAAAAAAAAAAAAGAAAAAAATCCTCGTCTGTCTTCAGGTTTTTCATCTTGCTTTGCAATTTCTTCTCTAATAAAGTACATTGGAAGTCTGCTCACAATATTTATATTTTTAATTATTTTATTATATGATGTAACTTCACTTTTAATGGCTCAGAATTGTTGTAGACAGTTATTAACAGAATATTTACAATTTTGTCATGAAAGTGGATTGGCCAATCTTATCTGCAGTTGTTCTGTTGCTAGAACAAAGCTAGTATTTTACTAATCTCCCAGCAAAAGATGCTTGTTCCCAGAGAGTAAAGCTAAAATAGGTTGTTGCTGAAGTTCTAGCATAAAATGAGAGTTTAGGAACTAGCATATTCAGAGTCCTTAAATAATGTGTGGCTTGTTCCCTTTCAAACATAGTTGAGTTTCAGATGAATGTATTTAATGAATACAGAAATGAGTTGTTCTTACTTTTGAAAAATAATATAAACGTTTTTGCTTACATCACAAATATAATGGGAAATCTGCACTGTGGAGCACAGGGATCCCATTGAAAATTTGCTATTAGAAGAAGAGGTAGGGAGTAAGCTGATAGGAAGACTAATAAATTCCTCTGCACTTCTTGCAGAAACTAACCTCGTTTCTTTGTTCCCAGGTGATGAGTAAATTTGTGTTGATATGTGCAAAACTAATATTTATCTTAAAATAAAATTACTTTTAAAAATATAACATAAAATATCATAGTTCACATAATTTTTGTGCAGGTTAATGGATATAGGTGATCTTTGTCTTTATATGCATTAGGTACCGTTTATTATGTTTACAGTACAACTTGGTTCATGTGTGGGTATCCAAATCGTCATTCATAACCTGTGTGTCATCATAGAAATATACGTCAGAAAGAAGTATACCTGCAGATTGTAGAAACTATTTTCAAGCAGTTCAGAGTGTTTTGTACTTACAGACTATGCCTGAAGTCAGAGAATGTAAATGGAGAGTTATGCAAATGCTTTCTGTTTTGTTCATGGAATGTGCTACAAAAATAAGAATTAAAAGACGTAATTTAAAGAAAGTTTGAAATGTTATTAGATTCAGCATCAGTAGTCTTCACAAAGATGAGATTTGAAACTTTGCCATGAGAAAAGTTGTATGTGAGAGATTGTAAAGTAGTTAAAAAAAAAACCAAAACAGCACACCACAAAACTAACAAAAGCCACCATAAACCCAAGCAGTTTTCCCAAATAACCATATTTTTTCTCCAAAGAGAGAAACATAGATGTATATTAAGTCATATAAAATTATATTATAGTTTAAATAATAAATTCTTTAGTTAGACAGGATTATTCCAAAGATTTAATTGACTTGAACACCTTTTGCCACTAGAGAGTGCTATGCAATAACTAAATTTTTTTTTCTCTCCAGTAAGAAAATTCACGAATTGCATCTTCACATTAAACAGATAAATGATTGATATTCTTCAAATGGCAAATTAATTTACACTTAACATGCAAAGTTTAACTGTAGAAACTTGTTTGAATGATAGTAATGGTTTCATTGCAAGTTACTTAAATTTTTGAGGTTGTACTTTACTCAAAGCCATATAATTCCTTATTTGTATAGATAAAACAAAATGCTGCTGACATGCTGTTGGCATTAATTTAAATATATATGTAAAAAACCAAACCAAACCAAACACCCCAAAACCAGCAAAAAAAACATCCCAAGCCCCTAAAATAAGACTTTCTCATTTTTATTTTGCAGTCAGGTTCACGAGAAGTTACTTGTAAAGAGCGTGAAGATAAACGTAGTTTTGATTTCATTTTTTAAAGTTAGTGTTTTCTCAATGCATCTATTGTTTTCTTCCTTCTCTTCAGTTTTATAGTTCTTTATAATTCTTCCTGTTTCTTTTTTAGTAGACTTATAGACACCATTTGAAGCAAGTGCTGATTCGATGTAGGTGCTTGTTTCTACTAGATCGTGATTTTTGCAGACCAATTGTATAGGTTTTTTTAAGCTATATTATTCTTTTGTTGAGCAGAAGTGAACGTTGTGTTTGCTGAAATAGCAAAATCAGTGTAATTGCCAAACAAAGGACTAAAATATGTTGGCTTACCTGATAGTGGTATTACTTCAATTCCTGTCTCCCATTGCTGAAGTTAAAACCTCAGCATTCAAGCGCAGACATCTCATCAGGAATGTTTTTGCTATTTGGTATAGATTCAGCTAATAAAGGTGTACAAAAGGTTTGAATTTACTGAAATTAGACAACTGCTAGAATGTTGTAAGAATCTTGGCTGCTTTTCTTATTTGTAATTCAATAGGTTACATTGTGTGAGCACTCACTAGTACAGTATTTTGTTATCAGGAGTGCATAGCTATAGCAGTTGAAAAAAAAAAAAATACTCCCCAGCCTCACTATCAACAATGAAAATCGGTCATTTATTTATTTATCGGGGAAAGGGCAGGGGAGGAATTCATGGCATGTTTAATCAGTGGGGTTTGGGTAGCTTTAGAATGCCTCATCTCAGGTTGCCCATGAATAAAAAGGAAAAATGGTTATCTGGTTTATGGGAGTGAAAGTTTGATACATGTTTTTAGAACTACAATATGTCAGCCAAAACTCTCTCTACTCTCCCCAGTTTAAGCATTTCCCATATACCATAGGTCCATTTCAATTTTCTAGCCACTTCAACCAGATCATCAAACTGACCTTTATCATTGTTACTCTGTTTTGTTTGCTATTTCTAAAATGTTGGTATAAGCCCTTGCATAAGGTCTATTATTTCTGTTTTGGTAAATTGGGATTCTTTTGAATCTGCCTTTAGAGAAGCTGCCTTTAGAAGGCATCACTAATAATCTTTAGTCTGGGTGAGGAACAGCAGTGGTGGTACAGCCACCTGACCCAGTTTTCCAGGTGCTCAGGGTACTTCAACATGCCTCTGTTTTTCTTGTCACATACAGAAACAATATTTAAGAAAGCCTAAGACATAGTGAGCAATGAGAGTAAGAGTGAATGTTGCCATATGTCTTACCATAAACAGGTACATGATATAAAGCTCAGTATAACCTATTATGTTTATGTATTGAATGCATTTGTTACTGAACCGTGGGCTTTCTTAATTTTACAATCATCTCTGACAACTGTAAAGTTATTTTAGGGTGAGTTTTCATACACAGTAGTAGATGACATACAGGTTGTTTGATAAGAAATGCAGTGTTATCACAGTTTGACAGATAAGCTGTAAATTGTGGTGTAATATAGTCTTAACATTTCCTAAAGAGCTTTTGTATTTTAATCAGACCTGAAATGTCATAGCATGAATAAGAACAGTTGTGTCTCGGGGAAAGAACTAGTGAGTTCTACTACTAAATTTTTGGTAAAGGATAATTTTCTTAGTTATATATGTCTTTAGTAATATGTTTTAATGTTATCCATGTGTTTCATTGCTTCAGGTACATTTATATTGCAATTTCTCTTACATTCACATTTTAGCAAATTTGGAAGGAAATTCCTACTTTGTTCCCTTTCTAAAGAAAAGGAGAAGGACATATGAAATATATCTGAAAAACAATGCTTGTGTCTAGGATTCTGATACTTAATTGGGTTTTACAAAGTCATAAATAATTTTATTAAATTTCATTAGTTAGAATTATGTGTGTTCAGCTTTAAAGGGTGTGTAGAAATAGCTAGGGTATCTTAAGTATTGGAAAGCATGTAACATGCATTCGATGCTCCACCTAAGTCAGTTGTTCTGCGGCTTAGTGTGACCTGGTGACCTGCGTAAAGTTTTCTTGGAAGTACAGCTGCCTGGCTTCTGGTAACCAAACCAACCCATATAGAGCTAGCTGTAATAATACATCCACTGTGTATCATGCCATGGTGTTGCATCTGTTGGATCTCAGTTGATGACCCTTTGCCTTCA
The DNA here is from genome assembly GCF_964199755.1 of Larus michahellis. NCBI lineage: Eukaryota > Metazoa > Chordata > Aves > Charadriiformes > Laridae > Larus > Larus michahellis. The sequence continues at coordinate 38,454,914 of NC_133898.1, forward strand.
TATTCATTAGGAAGATGCCAGGTTATTGTGCTTCAAGTGGGAGTTAAGTGTCATGGGTACAGTTCCCTACTTTGCTTTAGGTGCCTTATCCGATTTCAAGTATGTCAGCTATCATTCAGGTGCCTCAGTACACCAGCTTTAACATATGAATGCTGCTAGCTCCCATCTTCAAAGCAATGCTTCGAGAAGTGCATGAAGTTGGTGATGGGTGAATAGTATCTCCCCTCTTTATCTCCTGAGGTGCTCCACTGTTACAGTGATTTTTCTCAGCAGCGAGGAAATGTTTGTTTGCTACTACTTTGAAGGAATTGAGGAGACTAATCAGTTCAGAAGCTAGTTTAGCTTTATGTGCAAGTACAATCCTTAGCTGGATATTGGGAAGGGTGAAAAGGATGGGGGGGGTCTTTTTCTCCATTCTTGGGGGAACATTGTCACCTCTCTCCATTGTGCTGGCTCTGGTGTGTGTCTGGCCTCTTCACAAACAGCTTCAACTCACTGATCCATGACAGGGTAATTTTCTACTTACTAGTGGGTTGAGTTGATTAAGTGAATAAGCCCTGTCTGATAAGCACCAGAAGTGTTGCAAGGAAAGCGGTGGAACTCCTTGTCTGGAAGCGGAAGAAAGTGGTGGGAAGCCACTATATAATAGTGACTATAATAAATATAATAGAAATTGGAGTAAGACCTCCCCTTTTGGATGGTAGAGAAGTTGTCAGATCAGCTCAACTGGTTTTAGCGATTTTATTTTGAGGCTAGCAGATGAGAATTGATGATAGGAATTACCAGTTTAATTCAGAATGTCAGCAGTAGAAAGTTGAGCTATCTGATTATGAGATAACAAATAGTCACTTTATGAGAATTTGAATGTAAGGAAAAGAAAATATCTATGATTCTAACATGCTTGGTTCAAAGAGTATTTGGTCTTCAGCAAGTTCAAATGAATTCTTTTTCTGTGAAAATTTTCTGTAACATTATTCTGAAAACTAATGCGTTTTGACAGTATGCTCTTCTGTGTTCAGTAGAACTGAATCCACACTTCCACACTGCAACTATTGTTCCTTATCACTATACTTTGTATTAAACTACTTTATTTTAACTCTGTCAGGTGGCTAGACTGCTGTATTAATCCTGTGTTTGAACTGGATTTCTTTCCTCAAGCTGAAAGGTAGAGCTCTTGGAGTCATGTGAATTATTTAGGAGAAGTTCTGTCAAGTTATTGACAGAACTGGTCCTGGGAAACACCAAACCCCCTGAATTTAACAGCCTCCCACTCCAAACACCTGGCAGGTCTCCTTCACATATTTTTCTCTCTTCTTTTTCATTAAGTGATCGACAAGAGCCGCAGAAGTGTTGCATGCAGGTTGTTAGAAGTTAAGCTTCCAGTGCACGTTTGAAAGACGTTTCCCTGGACCGGTTTCATGGGCTTAGCTCCACCAGAGAGCCTACCATTAGAGCCTTTTTTCAAGAAAGTAGCAGTTCTGCTGATTAGCTTCCACGTAATATTGTAGGTTGTCTCAAACCAGGACAGCTGAGAAGCTGATGGAGGACTTTTCATTAACCATACTCTCCTTCTTTATCTGCTTTCTCATCTTGTAGTACAATATGACTTCATAATAATGTCAGTAATAAAAAACTTTCTCTAGGACCAGCTTCTGAAGTATTCGGAATAGGCAAGTCACAGGTATTTCCAGCCTGCTCATCTGTTTTACATTTTCTGTGCTGTTTGTAAGTGAAGTGCAACTTCTTCTGCTTCGTACAGTCTGGGTTTGTCTCACGAGCCTGCCTTATGACAACAGCATAACTATATTCTGAGCGGGTATTATTGTAGGTGCATTCATCTGTTTACATCAAAATGTAAGGGTTAACATTGCACGTGCATTGCCAAAAGAAAAACTGAGTCACTTGCTGCATAATGTAATGGAAACAGTTTATGTGGGAAGCCAGTCAAAATAGCAGTGCCGGTTCTTAGGTTAGATATATTGCATCCTTGAACCCCCTGAAATGAGGGGGAAACTGTTTTGGATTCTTGTGACTTGAGTGATTGATAACAAAGGAAATTCTGCTTACTAAGTGTTACTCGGTTGAACCTGAAACTTGTTTCTCTTTCTTCGTCTTCCTTCCCTCATGGTTTTTGTTGTTGTGACTAATGCCCTACATAACAGTTGCCTGACTTCTTGTTCATTCCAGAAAGTTACGGCACTAGAGGATCTACTTTCTTCTTCCCAGGAAACATATTTTTCTCAGGATGTGTTGACACTTTTTTTTCATGGATTATAGAGGGGGAAGGCTTGGATGAAAGGCTTTGGAAATGCATTTTACCCAATATTTTTGTTTTTAGGAACAAACCTGTCCAGTCAAAATGCTGTAGCCTGTGGTGGCTGTAAGCACTTTGCTGGAGTGACCCCTTTTTGCCCTCCCTTTCTTTACTCTTTTGGCAAAACTGTGAGGGATGAGATATTTGACTTCCACAGGGTTTTGTACTTGCCTTTGCAGGACGATCTGACAAGCCAGGCAATAGCCTGTCTCTGAGTGGTGGATTGGAAATTATGTATCAGGAGGTAACACAAAAATTACATGCTGTATTTAGCTGTGCAATAATCTACTGATAGGGTTTTTTCCAGTCATCACGTAGAGGTCAGAATATGCATCGGCGTGTGAACAACACTTAGGCTTTTGCCTATTTTAATCAATATTATTTTAATGGGTATTTTGTTAAGGTGTCTAGAAATCATTATATCTTGTACTGGTAGTGTGAACAATTTTACTGTGTTTCATTGTTACTTCTCTTAAAATATTTTACCTTTGAACTGTACTGACTTCATCTCTTGTTTTCAGATGAAGCTTTAGATAACGATGCACGCTTTAATCCAGTTGGTTGTACAGTTTATTATCATTCACTGTCTCATTTTGATTCTTAGTAATTCATAGGCCTATTAACAGAATGGGGAGATATAATGATTTAAAATGTCGGCGTGTTAAGTATGAAGTTGGGATCTTTGTATTTCAGTGGTAGTGGTATTTTTTCTACCTTTATTTTGCAGTTTAAAATTAGCAACATGGTTAATGTGTATCTTATTCTTAATTGGTTTCATGGTACATATCTTGATGATACCCTTCCAAGCTTGTATATTTATTTAAAATACAGGAGGATTATTAACACAAAGCAAATTTAAACAATCAAACTAACAAAGTTTACCTTTACAAATCTGAAATGAATATGAGCATAAGTAATGAAGAAAAAGCAAAATCAAAACTGCTAATTGTGCCACACTTCTATTTGTAAGTAATAGCACCTTCAGATATCTTGAACTTTAATAATCAAATAAGGCGCTGGTTTGGAAAAGGTTGGGTACAGGTATTTCCAGGAGGCAGGTGACTGACTGACTTGCTCTCTGTCTCTCATCCAGTTAATTTTAAAATAGCACCAAAAATTCTTGATTGTTGGCGTTCCTCTATCGGCAGCAAATGTCTGTGAGCCTTGCTGAGTGTCCCATTCACCTGTACTGATCATCTGATTGGAGAATGAATGGCTGCTGCTGTTCTTAGTTGCTCGTAGTTACCAAGTCTGCATGGTGAACGTGTGTGGTGTTGTCACCTGCATGGATGATAGTATCATACCATATGATAGACTGACGTATTGGTTTTAAAACTCAGAAATTCCTATTGAATTTTTGGTGTATATTTTCTCTGCCAAGTTGCAAATCCAGTAATTGGATCTTTAGAAATGCCAAAATCAAGGTAGTATCTCTAACCTTGCTTTGGCTCATTAAACTTTTGTTTTATAATACAGTATTTCATTTACTGTAGCTGCCATTTCACGTTCTTTGCCCAGCTTCTCTTGATCTCAGTTTATAATTCTGAATGTAAAGTGAAGCCACAGGCTTCAAATATTGAGGAGCACTTAATGGGCACTTCAGAAAACCCTGCTTTATCTGGGGTTTTGGGCATCACGTCACAACTCTGCACCCCTTGAAGGGGCTGTGCCCAATTCAACAGCGCAGCATTCAAATGCCTGAATAGTGCAACTTTCCTCTATTATTTCCATTAATCTTGTTCTTCTTTTACTCTGTTCTTCCTCGTAGTAATGGGACAGGTGCGCGGCAGTCAGTCTTACACTTTTTTAATGTACCAGCCTGAATGTCTCGGCTCCAACTGTATGCATACATCATCTGTGGACTTGTATAATATTTTACTGTGAGGAACCAGGGAGTGTACATCACGTTTTGACAAATGAATGGCCCTCTTCTTGCGATAATCTTAGCTAACCTAGCAGGCTCAAAATCACACCACAAGCATCAAATTATCTCTTCTAGCTAGGGAAAAATCTTGCTTTTTATAGCATTAAATGTATTAGAGTCTTAACTGGTTTTTAAAGACTGTTCAATTTTAAAATATGTTGAAATTAAAGCGCAGTTGAAAATGTGATATTTACTGATTATTGTACGCATGTGTATGTCTAACTTTATGACTCCCCAAAGCTTTATGGAATATATTGATAAAGAACATGAAGACTATATATAAAGGAAATTAGTTACTGTTACTAAGAGGATTCTAAATAAATACTCCAGACTTCATTCACTTAAAACTACAACTTTAATGTTTTGTTAGTATTTTAGGTGTTTTGTTAGGTATTTTATTTTATACAGATGCCATACAAGTTTCTAAACCCTACAACTGATGTGCGATTGCCTTTTTAACCCTACAAGGCACTTCATTAAAGGGACAAAACTCTGCTGTAAATGTTTTGCAAGGATTGAAAGGTGTAATTTTTTCTTCTTCTCATTGTAAAGCCTCTCTAAAAGAATTAGCAGAACAAATTGTAGACGTGTTTTCTCATTTACTGCCTTGCTCATTGCATATTGAAGCAACAGCAATGAATCATATAACTAAATGTGACTTTAATGTCTTTCACTGTGGTTTTCAAATTGTTGCTCACTGACATTTTAGCTGGTCTCGTTGAGCTGAAGCTTTTCAGGAGAGCTATAAATGCTTTTAAAAAGTGAAATAAGTGAGGGAGAATCATACTGGCACAGTTTGATGCTAATATTAGTTTAGCTTTGGCTATGCTACTGGAGTTTTTCCTGGATTTTGAATCACTCGTAATTCCATGTTGGATTTTTCTGTGAAAATTTGTATTTTCACGGAAGTGAAAACACACAAAGTGTGTGGGGAACAGCAGCCAGTACCCTGTCCTCTAGGTGATGATCTAGAACATTCCTACCATCTAGCTTACACATATAAAAGCCTAAGTTTCATATATATGTATAGACACCTGCAGTCTCCTACTGTTTCTAGAGAGGAATAAACATCAATAAATGTAGGGGAAAAGGCGGGGATGAACTCAGAGCTCTGCCATTTAGAGTGCTGCATTACCTGTCTTAGCATAGAAGAAAATGGTTGAAGCGCGTCTCTTAAGAAGAAGAGGGGTATTGAGAAGAAGTGGAAGCACTTGAGTCTCCGTGGAGGAAGGTGAATGAGTAAGTTGGTGGGGCAGAGTGGGGAATTGGGGTGTATGTAGCCCCTGGAATGTGGAACATAGGGAAGAGTTTTAGTTGAATACACTGAGGTGTGTGGGGATCAGATGAACAGGAATCTTTCCGGTAAGGATTCGGGACTTCCAGGATTTTTATGCACAATGCAGTGATTTAACACTTCTTTTCATCTTTATTTGCAGACTAAGGTGGTACTAAGGATAGCAGAAGTTACTTTTTCACAACTTTAGATCAGGCCGACACACAATTTGCACAATAAAAATACTAACTGATAATTTGTCATGGCTTAAGCTAACTTTCATAAAATATGGCATATTGAGAGAGCCCACTGTGCAGCTGTTGAGCCAGAAGAAGCTGTGAATAAAATGACAGAACACTGCTAATACCTGTAGTCTTCATTATTTAAATCTCTACATGAATGACAGGCAAATTTGAGCAGTGTATTAGAAATTGAAGGTTCTACTATTGCCAAGACTTTTGTGCAAGAGAAGAGGAAAAGAGAGTGTAGGTTTGCTGGAAAATTATCGAAATTTAAGTGACAGGTAGATATTGATATTAAATGTAACAGGGAAAGAAAACATCTCCTTTCAGGAATCTAGCCAAATTTCTACACTTTTTTTTTCCTTTATTTTTTTTTCCTGTTAGAAATTCAGCAGTACCAGTCTACTGTAGTGTGTGTCTTGTAAACGGCATTTTCTCTTTCTGTCACAGGTTTTATATGCTGTGAGATAGTACACTTTGTGGGATGTGGTATAGTAAAGTAACATTTATGAGGGGTGTAAAAAGCTCCTGCTCAGGCTGCACAGACGTGGGCAGGCAGTCCCAGGAGGACTGTGGAGGGAACCAACATAAGCGTGAGTGAGTGTTACATATTAGTTAAGGATCTTAAATCACCGGGATGATTCTGTCATGTGGAAATCAAGTAGCCTTGCTTAACCCTACAAGTAAATTTTAGTGGCTCGTTTGGGTCATTTAACAGTTTGCAATATAAATACACCATCATCAAACCTTTGTAAAGGAAGTATTGTTTTCCTCCTGTGTATTATACTAATTTCCTAACAATATTTTGCTGGTGTAGTTACACCCATTCTACCATTCTTCACTGGTGTAGACATGTTGGTCAGAGGTATAGTTTGGGTTCGGTTTCATTTTTTCTGTATACTGACATGGCTATACAAAAGATTGATTCTTAAGTGTTATTGCGCTGGTCACGGTAACGTGATAGCAAACAAAGAATGCTCCAGGCCTTTTCAGAAGATTAATTTTAATTTTTCTAAATTCCTTGTAAATGGAAAAATTCTGCTGTACAGTTTCATAGAAATATTTTTCGTTGGAAATTTTTGTTAGCAATGTGAATAATTAAGCTTTACATGTTGAATAGTAAGAGTTTGGTTTATTGGATAGCTGACATTGAGAGCAAAAGTGTAGATATGTATAAAATAATATGTAATGTGATAAATTTAGGATTTTTTTGGTGCATTGCAGACTATTCCTATATCTGCTGGAATGTCCAATTCCTTCAGAAAAAGTGAAATCTATTTAACAAAGTCCTGCCTTTTTTCTAAAAGACAGGTTTAAGGGGTTTTCTTTTGGGTTTTAATTGGTGTTGATACTTTCAGAATCAAACGTATTCCATTAAAAATATTCTTTCCATGTGATATTTCTGGTTTGGAAGCAATGCCGTAAATAGAGAAATTAACTCAAAATAGACTTTGTATCTTGCCAGAAGATAACCATTTTAGCTTAAAAATAAAACCGGTTTAAATACGTTTGCAAAGGTAAGCATTTACACTTAGTGCGCGAGCTTTGCAACTGTCTTACTTAAAGAAGTCTGGTAGTGACACCAGTGTATTCTTTGCATCTTGTTTTTTAACCTTTATCTTCTTTCTCTGAGAGGCCGATGTATTTGAGTCCTTGCCATTACTGCTAAGTCAATAGTGTCTGAGGCTGTTACAGCATTGTCTTTTATGTCATCACCAAAATTGACCCCCAGCTGAGGACAGTATGATAAGAAAAGTGACGTATTTGAGGTGATTGCTCTGAGTCCTTATCTCTTGGAGCTAAAATAAACACATTGAAAGTCGGAATGATAACCTGACATTGAGTGAGTTTGGAAACCGTGTTCTGTTGGATCTGGAAGTACATGAAATGTATGAAGTGTCTTACTGAAGGACAAGTTTGATTGGAAAAATTTGCCTGCCCACCTGCTTCTTTCCTACTGACTCAGGTAAAGAAAAAAAAAAAAAAAAAAGATTGGAAACGGTATTTGTGGAGATAAAGTACTGTGACTGGAAGCTGCAGAATGAGTTTTATTGCCTCTGATTTTATTCTTGCATCTGTATTATCAGTAAGATAGTATTGTAATGGGCAGAATAGATTAATCTTTGAGATAGGCAAAGGTTGAACAGATCGTTATGTGGTCTCTTATCGTATCATAACCAGAGTCTGTGTTACAAACAAGAAGGCAGTATTGTAACTAGCAAAATAATACTGAATCTCTGCTGATGTCTTTTCTACCACCCTTTGAAGGTGCTGGGTGATGGGAGCAGCAGCAGAGAAAGTCTTAGAAATATACTTAATAGAGTGGTAAAATAAATATAACTAGTTGTCATTTTGTGGACTTACAATATTTTTTAAAAAGTTAAATTTGTTGATGCTACTTGAAATTACAAAGCTACAGATCTAGTGTTTTTGAAGCTTCTTTTTTGTCAAGCAGTATATATGAAAATTGCTCTCAGGTGTTAATTTGTTGTTCAGTATTTTTGATTTCCAAATATGCTTTACCTGGTGTATTTTGCATGTTTTGATTGAGATATTAAGTGAAAAGGAGCTAATGCTGACTTTGAAATGAAAGATGTTTTTTTGAAAGTGTTTTTTGGATTGCCGTCTCTTGATCATCCATAAAACAAAAATGTCAATGAAGTAGAAAAAAGAACAAATTATAGCTGACTTTTCACAGTTGTTTTTTTTTTTTTATTCTCATAATGTTTGTAATGTTATGGGCTCTTTTTTGGTGTCTTTTTTGTTGTTGGTTGGTTGGTTTTGGTGGTGGTTTTTTTTTGTTTTGTTTTGGGTTTTTTTGTTTTGTTTTGGGTCTTAATTAAAGTCAGCAAAGAAGTTAAGATCACTGAAGCTTTGATGGTTGGGACCCCTCTGTAATGTCCAAAGTGCATTGAGTGTCTCAGAGTTTGATGGCTTTAGTCTAGACAGGCTCTTGCATTTTAACTCTGTTGTGGCTGGATTGTCAACTGGTAAACTATGCTCAAAGGCAAGAGCTCATCTTTATTTCATAGGGAAACAGCAAGCTACTGTCAGAAAACATGTATATATTAAAAATAGAGAATGAACTATTAGCAGAATAAGATAAGTTGAATTAGTTGAATTTAGTTGAACAGTAAAGAGATTTCCTACAAAAGAAAGTATGATCCCAGAGTGAAAATGAACTATGGAACAGTTTCTTCACTTTCATTTCAGTGTTCTTCTCCATAATTACATGAAAAATAGATGCCATAAATTCCTCAGTGGGATACAGCTATTTTCAGTCTTTGGTGTTCTAGTACTAAACTTTTATTAACAGTCTGTCTGATACGAAGGAAGACAAAACCTTGAAGCTGGAAAACTGTTACTGTAACTTTACAGTTTGAAGAGCCTGTTGACAAAGGAAAGACGTTATGTTTAACAACATGCAGACTTTATTTCTTAAAGTGAAGTATACCGGTACAGAGAAAGAGAGAGACATTGGTTTTCACTTTGGGAGTTCAAATATACCTTTACCTTGGCTTAAAATTACAGTGCAGTTATCAGTTAGGAAAATGGGGGGTCAGTAATATCATGGATAACATTCTTTAGTGCCTGCTTTTTAATCTCCCTTTGGTGCAAAGTTCAATGGGCATGTCTCCAGGGTACGTATTTGGGAGCTGCTCAGAGGTAGAGCAGGTTACGAGCACCATCTCAGCCCCTGTAGAGGCTCATCTTGCTGCCTGCAGACCTGCCTGGAAGCCTCTGCCCTCTGTTCCTTCCCACTCCATCTTAGTGGATTTTATCTAGCCTCTTGCTTTTTGTGAGGCTATTCTTGTCAGGAAATTGGAGCAAAAATAGCTTTTCCTGTTTTACACATATATTAATCAAACATAGGTACATTATCATCCCCTTATCTAACTAGTTTCTGATCATTTTCTTATTTGCTGCTGCTTCTGGTAGAGTGTAGATGCCTCTACCGAGATGCAATGATGTGTACTGCATTTCTTGTAATGCAGAAGAAAATGGCTTCATATGAAGAGCCTATAACTTCTGGTTGGGGGGCAGTAACTTCAGCTGCCCCAGTGGGATTGCAGGTATCTATCTAAACCAAGTATAGATTTTCAGCGATATTAGGATAAGAATTTGTCTCACAGGTTTCTGAGTTTTGTTCTTTTACCCAAAGATTACTGCATCTAAATAATCTAAGAATGCCAACATGAAATACGCTGATCCGTTACCAACAGCATAGGCTGGTGTTACTGAAGTGGTTGCCTAACCTAAAATGTTTTTTACACTTATTTAAAGTGGGAAGGCAGCTCTCAGCTCTCTTGCAAAGCATAAGAATTGTTATTGACACAGCAGAATTTTTTTTTACTCACTTAACTTGGGCCTCTGAATATTGAAACAATGGTATAAATAACATGCAGGTATTTGCATGAAACAAACAAATGGGATAGATCATCTCTCTTTGCTTGCTGTTTAGCCGTGTTATAAAACAGTTATCTCAAAAACAAACTCCGCATCATTTTACTTCAGCGTTATTACTTAGGTACAGTGGAAGAACAAGACAGAGCTAATTGCCTTTCTTTGGTTTGTTATGCCTTCCACAACCCAATTTACAATTAGAACAAAAAATCTTATTTTTATTCTTTTATTTTTATTTTTTTTTATTTATTATATTTATTTAAAAATTAAATATTTTTATTTTAACCTCCATATATGGTACAATGAGACAGAGTTTGAAAGACAGTTTTCTATAGTGCTTAGACTACCTTTTTGGTAGAAAACAAGGGATATTTCTTATGGACACTTTGCAGATACCAGCAGATCAGATACCACATTGTTAGTGATTTCAGTCACTAAATTAAAAAACAAGGTGGGCTTGTTTTTGAAAGGTATAAAACTTCCATCATGGTGTGTGTTGAACAGTATTTTCTGTGCTTTTTCTAGTAAGATGAGTGCTCACCTGCAGAGGTTTTTCTCTTGAGTGGAATCTCCTCAAGAAGCCAGAAAGGTGTGGGATTTCTTCTTGTAGTGTTTTTTTTTTTGGTGGTGTTTTTTTCTTTTTTTTTTTTTTTGTTTGTTAGTGTAAATAGCAGGGAGACCTATATCTTTTGGTTTGGGGACAGGGAGAAGGAGAGACATCTTAGTTCTTTCTGTAGGAAGGTTAGATTAGAATATGACAGTCTCTCACTTAAGGTCTTTTCCCCCTCCTCTGCCTGCCAGTGGAGGTCCTCAGTGGTGGATCATTAAGGACACTATTGCATCATATTAAGTTAGAGAACAAAGCTGTTGGCATTTATGGCTTATGTTCACTTTTTACCACTAGAGCTGAATATTGTCACAGAAAGGCTTTCTTTAAAACTGTTTCCAAATGATTAAAAAAAAAAAGAAAAAAAGAAAAAAGAATGAAAGGGTATTGTCACTTTTTGGTGTTTACCTCTTTTTTGTATATGTTCTTGATTACACGCCTTCAGGAATATTACATAGTAAGGCATAATTTGCCTTCTCCGTTTTGAAGTTTGTTTACTTTTATACTATACGTTATTTCATGATATGCAAAAGTTAATTCCAAAATTCCGTATTTATTTCACCATGAAGTTGTAAGGAGCAATAATCATGTTAGGGAAGGGGAAGTATTTGTTCTATCATTCAAAAAATTTTATGCAAATTGTGAAATATGACTAATAAGCTAAACAAACTATCAGATGCCGTCCTTGAAAATTTTTAGTATGTAATCCCCCAGTTTCTTGGTGGTAATAGTTGCAGTTAACAATTAGTAATTGTAGAACCAGAAATAAAGTTGTTCTGCTTGTACTTAAGATTTATATTCTAATTACCATTTTATTTATTTATGTAAATGTATAACTTGCTTTCTAGTCCCCAAAAACCAGCTTTTGAATTAGTAGTTGTAACTTACACTTACTAGCTTGGAAACACTATTAATTTTATGAACTCGTGGAAAATAGGTAATGGTACCAAGTTTGTCCTTTGCCCGTTTTTTAAAAGGAGCAAGAAGGGGGAGCTGAGGAATTGTGTCATACAGCACAACTTCAGTTTCCAGAAAAATATTGGAGCAAGTAATTGAACCAAATTGTTTGTAGGCACTAGAAGATAAAGAAATTACTGTCAGCTAAACTGGATTTGTCAAGAACAGATAGTCAATTTAGTTTCCTTCTGAGGCAGTAAAACGGGACATGGATAAGAAATAAATCAGTACATGTTATATTTTGTCTTTAGTAAAGCTTTTGACAGTAATATGCTATTTCAGTCTGCAAGCAAGGGAAACATGGTCTAAGTGAAAATATAGTAAAGTGGACGTAAAACTGGAGAGCACCTGTTGTAATCATAGTTATATGGAAATAGAAAATGGAAAGATACAAGAAATAGGATTTTTATGGGGTCTTTCTTGTGTTCCATACTAGTCAGTATATGTGTAATACTTTGGATGGCAAAAAAAACCACCATAATTTCTTAAATTTGAGGATAGCATGAAACTGTGAGAGGAGATGCAGTTGTGTGGAAGGAAAAAATTAAAATTAAAAAGGATCTTGACAAATTGGAGACAGTCTGAAATAAACAGGATTCAGTGTCCTAAGAACAAGTGCAAGAATCTGTACTTGTGCAGGAAAATATGATTTAAAGAATGAGGGTGAGGAGCAAATGGCTGAATAAGTGCTTCAGCACCGGAAGGATCTGCAATTTTTAGTGAATGCTAGGCTGGACCACGGGACTGCAGTATCAGCTGTTGCAAAAACTTATATTTGAATATATAAACAGGAGTATAGCTTCTAATATGAACCAGCATCATTTGTTCAGTTGAGTCATATCTTAATTGCTAATACCGCTTATTCTGGACCTTTGAGGAAATTACTGTTTCATACTTCAAGAAGCATGGGAAGAGTCTGGAAGGGAACACCAAGAACCAGCACAATTTGACCTACAAGAAAAGATGGATAAACTTGCGATTGAATGGTTTAGAGAAGAGGGGTCTGATGGGAAGCATGAAAAACCTCTCAAGAGATAAAGAACTTGTACAGAGCAGGGGATGAGTATATTCTTCATCTTCATGAGGAATAAGACAAGAAGTAATAGGCATTGATTAGAGCAACGAAAGGTTGAATTTGGCACTAAGAAACACTGTCATGCTGGCTAAATACAGGTTGTCTGTGAAGACTGCGAAAGCTTCCAAAGTGGAGAATTTTAACAAGGGGTTAGATATTTATCTGTCTGGAGTGTAATAAATGTGGTTTGATCTTTCCTTGTGACAGGAGGGATGGACTAAAAGACATCTTAAATTCTCCTTTAACACTTTTTTTCTGTGACTTCTGGACTCTGATTCCTAGCTTATGTGAGACTCAAATTGGTAGTTCAAGTAAAGGCAGCATGATGACCATAGGGTCAGTACGGTATTGTTTCTTAGAAGCTGATGTTTCTTCTGCGTTCTGGTTGTCAGCACATGTATCACGAGTTGGAAGTGATTCATGGCATAATCTAGCTCCATGGTATATAAACTGTGATTTAGTGATTACTGTTTGTGGGGACATAGTACGGTGAAGTACATTTCTTTTATAGTATATGTGCCTGATTCCATAAAGAAATGAAGTCTATGCTGACAGACACCAAATATAGGAAAGACATTCTGTTAACGCCTTCGCTGGAAAAAGGCCTAAATATTATCAGACATCATAGGATCTCCCTTCAGAAAAGGGTCAGGCAGAGACAGCAGAAGTCTTTATAAATACCCCTGCTTTGGAGAAACCTAATTTGGAGTTTGCATGTCTCAAAAACAATTAAATCTGTGATAACACGTCAGAAGAAAACCAGACTTCTTTCGTTGTGGGTACTCATAAGATAATTTTTTTTAATAAGTTTGACAGAGTTTCCACAGGTCTGAGAAACTTGGAGGATTGCCACTGTCATCTTGTCCAAAGAATTTAGGAACCTTTAATTTAACTGATTTGTAAAATGCCAAAGGAGAAGTGATCCTGCATTAATTTTTTTCTGCAATAGTATGTCACATTTTTAATATTCTTTTTTTTTTTTTTTTAAGTAGGATTCCCAGAAAGCTACTGGAATGTATTTTTACCATTAGAAGATAATTTCTGACTCTTTATGGGAAAGATCAGTTAAGTTCCTTCATCATACAGTCTTTAAAGTAGTTGTTGAACATGTTCATATTTCTCTTTTGACATCTGCATGACTATTTATGTGTTGCCGAATAGTCACAGCAGGTGTAATCATGCAATTTCTGACCAAGTTAGATACCTGCTTTTGAATGTGTGTGTGTGTGAGTCAAGGACAAAGGATATTCCAACCAGACTTGAGGAACTTGAATCATCCTCCGGAGCTTAGGTAGAATCCAAATTGCTAACTTAGGTCATGTGAATAGCCCTTTATATAGTGTACTGTATTGGTAAATTGATTTGCTTCCCAGGAGACTGTGTTCGTGGGCAGCAATATCATCTTTTCAGAAATCGTGGCCTTTGATACACGGGATGGTTGCTTCAAAGGTTTAAAAAAAAAAAGGGAAAAGAAAAAAGAAAAGGGGGGGAAAAACAACAGCAGAAAGCAACCTGATTTTATATGTTACCATGGGGGGGGGAAGTTTAGCAAAAGAATTAGTTAATTTATTTGTCCTTGGTAATTCCATTTTACTGTATAATTAACAATTGTTACTGTAGTCTGGGTTGAATAGGATATCATGGATAAAATTGTTTGCAACTGAAGTAAGTTTTGCTGGTCACATCATGTTTCTATTACAAAGAACACAGATGAAACACCCGATTTTCCTTATGATCTTCTGTGGATTCAGTTGATTCATTCCCGTGGATTTGTTCAAAATAACAACCTAAACCTCTTATTTTAATTTGTTAGATGATAGACATTACTGGGAGAGAAATGGCTGTTAGGCTGATTTGCAATGAAAAAGATCACACCTCTGTGTTCTGCTGCCCTCTTAAATTTTTCCTCCCATTCAGTGTACCATAAAGTGACATATTGGTTCTCTGTTTCTCTTTTTTGGTTCTTTTAGGAGAATTAAGTTAAATTTTTTTTATGCAATTATCTTTCATTGGAATTTTCTTTTTCCTAATCAAAGTAGTGCCACTCTCCTTTGTTTCTTCATCCAGTTTGTTTGTTGTCTGCTGCCTCTTCCCTTTGTTAGTTTCTTGTTCCCTTATGCTCTATTTAGTTCTCTTCTTAAGGCGTTTTATTTATGGTTTTTTCCTCCCTTTCTAATGACTTGTTCCCTACTTATATATTTATTACAGTATCTCTTTGATTTCCTCTCCTGAATTGCCTTGGTGGCAGTATTTTGAACTAATAGTAATGTGAAATTACAAACGTGTTTTAGTGAACAAAGCATAATGACAAGGCATATTCTGCAGAGTTTACAATTGGAGAAAGAGAGGAAACGATATGAATAACAGACCAGAGTAAGAGCTAATCAGTACAGATAACTTTTCAAGAAGAATAATTTTTAGGAGTAATTTGAACACTTAGTAATTTTCGGCAAATGAGGTAAAGGGGTTCTCTTGCAATTGTATGGGCAAATGAAGCGTGGAGCTTGATAGAAAGGGACTATTAGGAAAACGTGATGTGAAATGGCTTGATATACAAACAGTGTTCAAATATTTAAAAATTTGGAGGTAGAAATGATGTGTAAAGCTTTAGGATGAACATTCAACAGCATTTTGAATTTGTGCAACTGAAGACCATGGAAGTGCAGAAGAGAATGAGGTGGAAGAGGGGAGTCGGGCCATCTGCACTCTTTCTCCCAGCTGTGGTCTTTCTCTCTATCCATTAAAGATCTTCACAATAAAGATCCAATAAATAAAGGGTGGTACCCTACACCACAGATTCTTGTCTTGGGCAAATAACTAACAGAGATATTATTTAGGATTTGAGGTTTAGACTAGAACTATATAGGAGTGTAAGGTTTTGATTTTCCTTTCTCTTGGATGTCAGTTTAAAAACCATATGAACTCTAAAGCTCTAAAGATAGATACCTCAAATATTCTTTACTTTAGTGACCTGTTAAAACCATTCCATGTCAGAAGTGATGAATAGTTTTTGTGGGTTCTGAGCAGGTTCCTGATCGATTGGTTGCTAGTTAATGAGGGAGAAGAAGGGCAAGAGAAGCAGAAGTCCAGCTGACTGAGCAAGAGCACACCTGCCTTTCCTCTTTACTTCATTTTCTCTGTAATGAAGGAACCAATTGGTTTAGAGCGATCAATGCTGACCTATTAGGATCAGGCAGTGTTCTGGCATTGCCAAGGCAATTAAATTCAACAGAGCAAGGATTATAAAGAAGAAGAAAAAAAAAAAGGCCTGAGGCTTTGAATTAAATAAGAGCTACATTGATATTTTAAGGTTGGCAAAAAAGCCCGGCCCAATAAAGTTAAAAGGAATTAAATCATTATCATGTTCTCTTTTGTGTGGGATTGGGAATGACAAGATCATTGTCATTTGTCCTTTAAATTTGATAATCTCTGGTCCTGATTCTGTGACCAGGGATTTCTGCAGAATGTAATGTATGTATTTGGAGGAGGCAGTTTGCTTTGAAGTTTCGTATTTGTACTTGAAAGCTTCCCCCTTTGTTGTCTATTGTATTCTGTACTATTAAACTCATAAGCTGTATACCTTCATAAAATGATTCATTCCAATTGAGGGGATAAAAAAGAAGACCAAACCCATAGTAAATAATTGTAATACATAGTTCTTGTCAAGTGTTTGGTTTCAAAAGTTTGTCATATATTTTAAGATTTAAATAAGATGAAGTTTTTTATAATTCTGGCAAATCTTTTGTTGCCTTGTGTGGATGTCCTTAAAAGGGGATGAATTTGTTTCCTCTAAGAGTTCTGGCCTTGTCAAAACCAATATATTTGACAAGTTGGAATGAACTGGCATCAAATGTTAGATAGTTACCTGGCCCATATTTTAACTTACAAATTTATGGAATGTGGAGATCGACTGGCAATATCATTGATATTAAATTAAATGCCAGGATGTCCCATCTATGCTTTTTTTCCTGCTTTGAAAGATGGTAATGCATTGTTTTGTAAGACTCATCCATTCTGAGTTGAGAGATTTCTATTTTAAAAAAAAAAAGCAAAGCAAACAAACAAACCAAAACCCTGCAGGCAAACCAAAAATCTTGAAAAAATATTTTAGAAGTATAATATCAAAACAATAATACCCAAGTATGATTTATCTTTGTATCTGATATTCTCAGTTTTACTTGATTGACCCACATTTCTGCGGAAGTTAATCTTCTTCTCTTTCTACTCAAAAACATCAGAGAGGCTGAATATATATATATGTATATAAAGTTCCTTTAATCATCAATTGTATGTTGTTATTTTAACCTTCATCACATGAGCATCCTTTAGTTTATGCTTGCCCTTGAGCAGATGAGGTGGATAAACCTATTCTTTTAAGCTTTTAAAGCAATTTTTATTGGATCTTTTTAATTGAATGTTATGTTAAATCAACTTCTTATTCCGAAATCTGAAGTTCATGAACTAGTGTCCATTCTAGCTTTTAACTGTGGCTTTGTGCTAACTTCTTCAGTGATTTTAGGTTTTATGTGTATATATTTACATATATGTGTGTGTGTACACATATGGATACCCACCATTTAATTTTCATTAGGGAATCCCAGTGAATATGATCGCGTATTCTGTAATGGGTGGGAGGAGTGGAAATTTTTATAGTGCCACTTTTTGATGTGCTACTTTTTTGACATAATTTTTCCCCCCTTCAGGAGTCTCCACTAGTTAGTTTTCAGATACGGTTGTAGAAACTCTTTCTCTTAATGTTTGAATGTGTTGACCATGGAGTAAAATGTTCTACTTTAAAGCAAAATATCAAGTGTGAGGACTTCAAATGTGGTGGTTAGAATTGGTGCATTTCTGCCCTGTGCGGAGGGAGTGTGCTAATGATGGCTAGTGCTAATGACTTCCATCCCAAATGTATCCTCTTTTAGGATGTATCATCATTCTAATCTCCACTGGTACAGAAAGATTTTGCTTTTTTTGGAAAGTTTTTTTGCTAACTACATGGTCATACAGCATGGGATAGGTTTAATGTTAATTTTCAGACTGAATTTATTATAGAGTAAGAACACTATGCGTAAGCCTATATTGGTTATCGATAATACAGTGAATTCTCTATACTGTGGAGAACACTGATGTTAAACAGGTCTTGAACAGACGGTTTTTAATAAAGAAGAGCCAAAGGGTATTAAACCATTAACAGAAAGGAAAAGCAGGCTTGCTTATCCTGTCTGCTGGTGCAGAGCTTAATTGTGATCCTATGGAACTAACACTAATACGTGCATAACTATAGAAGAAAATTGGTAACAGAGCATCTCAAGTAATCTTTCTGCTTTAAAAAGAAAGGGGTACGGAGTACGTTAGCCATGTATGAACTCAGTCTCAAAAATAAGTAGCTTAAACCGTATGTTTCTTGTGGAAGCATGGCTGCTTTTTGGAGGCCAAAGGGTTCACCAGGTTGTCAGTCTCAGCCTTTTATTTGACTAAAGTTTGCTCTATAGTTCAAACCTTGTATTGAAGTGCAGGTCTGGAATGTCTTTCTGGGAAGGGACATCACAGCATAAAATTTATGTAATATCTCTAAAAATGTATTTTTGATGATGATGGTTTAATATTTCAAAAGTCATGAAGATTTAACTTTGAGTTCTAATTTAAATGTGTCTCAGGCCTTTAGCATTAGTATTTATGAGAATGTGAGTCATTTTGAGGTTGAATTTTTTTGGTGTAGAATAGGCATGTTCATAGACTTCACTAATGCAAAACAATCATGGCTAGAGTCATAGTACGGGTGCAGCTACAGTGCTTTCCATTTGCAATGTAATAAACCGTACTTTTGTATTTTATTTATTTATTTCTGTTTAGGTATGTGCAGTGTTATTGCTTTGAAACAGAGGTGGAATACCAAAGCTGTAGGTGTGGAACTAAAAGCATATGCACAGGGTTTACATCTTAGAATACTGGTATTCTACAACAATAGTGTATTATTTATAATAAAAATAATATTTGAATTCTTACAAATTAACATCAGCAGTGCACACCTGCCGAGATGTTTTCACAATTATACTGCACTTGTGCAGGAGAACAAGGTTTTGTATCACGAGAAACAAAATAAATATAGTAATGCCACTTTATGCTTTCCATCATGGCCTGATGGAGCACAGATGGGTTCCAGCCAGGTAAACTCGAACGCGAAGTCCCTTGGCTAAGGGGGATAACCAGTTCTGCTGAAAGAGCTTGCTTTTTTTTTTCCCCCTCCACAAAGCATGATGAATATTTTAAAGTCTGAAGCTAAATACGTTAAGAGGTGTCTCAGTAAAATCAAATCTCATTTGTATGAGGAAAGAAATTCTTTTTGGTTACTTTTTGCTTTGAGCTTAAATATTACTTAAAAACAAGTTCCTTTAAAAAAGATGTGTTGGAATGAGATATGTATAGATTAATACAGAACTGCCTGTTACTCATTTTCAGTGCAGTTTCTCTTTTTTCCTTTTTCTCCCCACTATTTTCTTTTTTTCCTACTATTTCTACTCTTTCCTTAGTTATAGTCATGCTTTGGGATTGTTTGGGGGTTTTGTGGTTGTTGTTTTGTTTTTTCTTTTTATCTTAAATACCTCTCCTGGAACAGAAGTAGATGTCACTGTATTTTTGGTTTACTTATTTATTTGTGGAAAATCAGCAAACGTAGTAGAATCCCTGAGTATAAGCAATCATTTTAAATGCAGTTTGACTCATGTAGAAATCCTGTTTCTATGGTATGTGTTTAAAACAAAATGAAAATGTGATCCTAACGTGAGTTAGGCATGCACATTTTAACTTTAATCTGGCTAGTGTTGATAATAACGGCAGGTGAGTTGTAGGGATGCAGGTTTCAGCTACTGAGATTCTGAGGGTTCTTTGTAAGACTTCTATGTGCTTTAATCCACAAAGTAGGGTGTAAAACCAATGGTGCTGTGGCATTAAAGTTACCATGACTTTGTTTCCCTATGCTTCAGTCACTTATGCAAAGTAAGCATGCTCCTGGACTCTTTTCTCTGAAACCAATTTAAAAGGTTTCTATAAACTAATGTTTCACTGACATTTTGGCACTATTGAATTCTTTTGGCTTACCCATCCCTTTCCTGAGTTGATGTTAAAAATCTGAAACTGAGTCAGCTGTATTTAGGTAGTAACACTGACCAGCCGTCTCTGGAGCAATGTATAAAAAAAATGGCAATATAAAGTAATATAAAAAAAAAAAATTATCAGGAAATTTGAGTTTGGGATTGATATAGTTGAGCCATTGGGAGTTGTAGGAAGCTAAGAAAGCTTTTCAGTCAGATATTAAATAGATGGATAGGGTATACATGAAAGGACATACATTACATAAATCAATACCACGATTACCTGCTAAATATGGAGGGAAGTAGGGTTCTTAAACATTTTATGATGAAAAGGACACAGGTTAGTTATTGAATTCAACTAAAATTTGAAGGCTTTATTCTAAGTATATCAAGATTCATTCTGAATATATCAAATATGTCATCTATTTCAGGATACGTGACCTAGTAGGGAAATGGGAAACACTAACACTAAGTGAGCTGCCAAGGTGAAGGAGAGTGGGCATGATCTGAGAGGAGGAGGTATATAGTAAGAAATGGAAATGAAGTGTGAAAATTTGACCTTGGGCATAGGTAAGGGAGGCCAGAAGGGCGTGTGAAAGGGGAACCTTAGTTCTAAAGTTCAAAGGTTCCACTCCATGAAGGGCATAAATAAGTCACAGTCCTGTATTCCCGGTAAATTTCTAGTTAATGAAAATATAGCAATAAATAATATCGATTGCTTCTATTTCCAAACAGAGATTTATATCATTATGCTGAGAATAATAATATTATGGAGGAAAAGATAGTATTAGCCTGATAATAGCCTCCTGGTCATAACTGACATCAATTACAGCTAGGAATAAAGCATTGAAGTATAATGAAGAGCTGCTTCCTCAAACATGTTTTCGCTACATTAATATATAAGAACGAAATACATAACTTCTCTTTTAGCTTCATATGAAAATAATGCAATACTGAGTTCAAATCATCAGCTTAATAAAGTGAGTAGATGGTTTATAAGGCAATACAGCACATTCAGGTAAATTGAATTGATATGCAAATGAAGGTTATGTCTACAGAATCGAAATTCACATAACTGCATGGTAAGATTCCTTTAAATGATACTCGACCAGAGAGCACTTCTGTCACTTCTGAAGCAAGAATTGTGTTATTTAGAGGTGTCCTCGTTTGAGGTAAAACAGGACCAATTTTCTTTTGAAGAACTTTATTTTCTATTACACTTAAAATAAAAGAAATAAGGTTTAAAGGAAAAGTCTTACTTTATTTTTCTGGTAACCATTTATTCTGTTCTTCTTCCATTGCCTCCAAATCAATTTTAGGATTTATGACATTAGATTTAAACCAGTTTATTAGTTTTAGATGTTTTACCTTATGAAGGGAACTATATGACTGGTTATTAAATCAAATTGTTTTTTGGTAAAGGAACCAGTTGAAGAGACCTGAGAATTCAGTAGATCGGTAAATATATTTCTGTCTTCTGCAGGTCTGCTCACAAGTTTTAGTGGTGTAGTGCATAGACATGTCAAACATAAATTATTTTAATATCATAGGAGATCAAGGACTACATTTTAACAAAATGATAAAATTTTGGGGGGCTATTTTTTTGGCACATGTACTCAGTGTACCACTCCAGCCTGATGGTAGTGTTTCAGTGAGCTAACATCCAGCTAAAACCAATCACCAAAAAAAGTGGAAAAAGAAGCAGCAAGAACAAGAAATACTTATGTTAAAGTAGTTGCCCATCTTAAATGCTCTGTCCTTAAAATAACCATAATTCAACTCTTCCCACAGCAACTTGAGTTTCTGGAGAATTTATTCTCTATATATAGATATTGGAAGTCACTGCCCTTCCCTTCCACCATCTCATGTGTGTTGCTGAGCTGGGTAGGAGTGTTTGTGCAGGTTAACGTAGACCTACTTGTAATCCAGATTTATGATCTTCTTTTACCATGTTATCTATTATTTCCAATAAAATACGATTTGATTTAAAAATAACTAGACTTATGAAGCTTACAAGATTGAATCTGCTGCACTGTCCGTGTCTGATGAACGGTCCCATAAATAATGTTTCTTTTGTCCTTTACTTTATAGCTTGGTTCAGGCCTGCAGTAGTTAGCAGTTAGGTCTTCAGTACACTGGAAAGTGTAAGGAATGCAGATTAGAGAGACTGATTAACTGAGTTAGCAAACATAGATATGTGTAGCGGCTGATACTACTAATTGGTACCATGTCAGATTTTTCTCATAAAATACAGAACTTAAGTGAATTTAGAAATAATTGGTTGATACTTTCACCGATCTGTCTCACATCAGATATTTGTTTCATCAATGCAAAAAACATGTCTCATAATTTCCGATGAGTCTTCTCTTCCATTTCGTAGTGTCTGTTATATGTTTTCATATGAATTTGCATCTTCACTAAATAATTTCTAAAATGCATCTGAAGTACGATCATAGTTAAGAGTTTGGTTAAGCTGTGTGTTGTCACGAGCAGTATAGGTGTTGCACACTTTAATTATATTAAAAAGAAACACCAAAGCAATCAGAACTGAGAGTCAACTAATTTAAGCAGGGCATTACTTGTAACTTTTAAATTTTTTTTAGGGGTTTTGGTCCTACAAACATTGCTCCTACTATTGAAGAATTTAAGTTGATGTTTCTTGTAAGGGACATAATTGCTGTTGGCATAGCATCTGTAAATCTGTAAATCACTGGGTAGTACAAGGGTTTTAATAACTGTATGAGCGTGTCTTTAGTTAAGGAACCAATTAGCAAAGCCATTCTTGCTTCAGATCTAAACCACTTGAATATTAACAGTAAATGCTTTATCATAAATGTTTTAAATATACACGGCAAGCTCAGCTTAATGAATTACCCTACATTTCAGCATTCCAAAATTGTTTGTGCAGCAAATTGAGCCAGCAGTACTTTGCATTGATTTTCTTACCACCTCCAACTACAAGATGTTGTATCCATAGGTACAATTTTCAAATCATAAAAATATTGATGAAGTCATTTTTATGTTGATAGTGCTTAGCTGATTCCACTAGGGTATTGCTTAGCACTTTTCCAGTATAATTTTAACATAGCAAATGGCAGGGTTCCTTGTATATATCATTGGATATATTTCTTAGTAGGTAAAAAGTTATACTGTTTGTGGGTTGTTGTTTTTTTGTTTGATTGTTTTTTATTTTTATTTGTTTATTTTAACATTTCATTCTGCGTGTGCATTTATGACCCCCTTTTGAGAACCCCAGAGTTCTTCTCTTATGGTCTTCTGCTTATGTGCTTAAATACCTAGAGTTTCTGAACAGATTCCTGCCCATATCTGGACAGATTTTGGGAAATAGAACTGTTTTGGATTGAGATCTGACCTGAAACAAAACCTGCAGAGCCAAGTTCAGATTTGAGAAGTTGAACGCAACTATACATGCACACAATATGAAGATTCAGATTCAAGCAAGCTTACCTGAAATTTGGGGGTTTCTATTTAAAATAAAATAAAATAAAACCTGGAAAACAGTAATGAAAAAATCACCGTTTTGCAAGCTTATTGTTCTTATGTATGGAATAAAAAAACGTATTATCACATCATGCAAATGTTACTTATGTTCCCATGCACATCAGTGTTAATTTGATTAAATATGTTCAGAAACATTGGTTGCTTGGTTTATATGCTGCTTATATATAGTAGACAAACAGTTACATATCCCGTGTAATTATTGTATATTGATATTTTTTAGCCATTTGAATGCTGCTATTTTAGCAAATTACAGAGAGAAATGTTTTGTGTTTACAAACTGCTATACTGGGTCTTATATTTGCATCAGTTGGGAAGGTGAAAATGCTACTGTACAGGCTTTGCAGGTGTTACATATGCTTTTCCTACTAGAGTTCAATCATCTTGTCTTGTGTAAGACAGTAGACACTGTTGTTTTCTTCATTTGCAGGGGGGATTTCCCTTGGTATAAAAGAGACTCTTATCAGACTTTCTCATCTAAGTGCAGGAAAACTTGTCTCCTGTCAAAAGGCAGAAATGCTTTCCACATTTGTTCTGACTTAATTCTTTATTTTATGTATTTCTTTATGTCCATTGTTTTTCCACGTGATTTAATTCTGGCAATAGATTTTTTTTCCCCCTTGCTTTTTTTTTTTAGCCTCCTGTCATGAGTCTGTTGATTCAGCTGTGTGAGTCTGAAGGATTATACATTTTACGGAATTGTCAATAAATGGGGTTTATACGGCAGTGAATAGCACTGTTTCCTTTTCCACTAGAAGACAAACAGAATGTCTTCTAATGCCCTTGTGTGCTGGGCTGTATCTCATGCATCTCTGTGGCAGTGATCAGAATGTGAATGTTAGTGGTTTCTGAGCAGTTAGAGGAGATATGAAGTATGTAGGACTGGCACTGGTGTCTCATACCAAAGGTTCCATGAAGGAAAATGAAATGCTGAGTTCTCAAGAGCTCGTTTTGTACATATTGGATTTAGTTCTTTATTTATTTTACTTCACTGTTGCTGTTCTGGGTCGCTTTGATAGCAATTTAGAGTGGATATCAGTGCAAAATACCAGTTCATTTCCTTACCTGTCTTTACTTAGTCTTCTGTCTCAATATTCTCAAGAGATTAGAATCTATGCTTAATATATTCCAGAGTTTGTCTGTATCTTACTGGTGTCATTACAATGAAGGATTAAAACAGATCCTGGACTATGCATATTTTTATGCTTTGACACATATGTCCTAAGTGCTGTTCTGATGCAGGCAGCTGAGCTTTGGTATTAGTAGTCCTCCAGGGTATCTGCAGCTGAATCACTGGTATGCTCAGCAACAGCTGTTATCTGAATTAAATATATCAGCTGTACAAATATAAAGAGCAGAAGTAAAACATAATGTAGTTGTTCAGAAATCTGAGTATTTGTAGTCACAACAGAGTGCCCGAGTCATAGTTTCATGTAAAAGTGAAGAATTGCTCTGGGAAAAATAGGGAATGGATGAGGGCATTGCCATGTGGGTGCCTGATAAATCAACACAGGTAGTTCTTCAGATTTCAGTAGTTAAGAGTCTACCAAGATCCAGTAGAACATATCGTTTCCCTCTAGTTAAAATAATTTTCTTGTTAGTGGGGGAAAATAAATTAAGAAGAATACAGATTTTTCTGGTATTCCCGCCGTGGGAATCTCCGGCCAAGTGTAGCATGACTAACTGTGACTATAGATATCTGTGACGTGTATGAAACTCGTAAAGCACTTAAATACTATCAATATCCGTTATTCTCAAACAGGGCCAGAAACCAAAATAAAATGTCTTCTAAAGGGGCAAAATTCTCGTGCTGCACTTCTGTTCATCTGCCAAGGAAGTACTTCTAAACCCCACAAAGTGATCAAGGTTTGGTTTTGGTAAAGAATGATTCAGGGTTCTTTTTGTCTTCCCCCCAGTCTATCAGTTGAGTCTGAAGTCCACTGACAGAGGAAGTAGTCTGGCCCTTGAACTGTTGTTCTTTTACTCGCCTATCACACAAGATTTATAGATAACTTCGCATTGTATAAAGCTGCTTTGTTCCTGACAGGAAGGTGAAAAAAATTCTAATTTCAGTGGAAAAACTACCCATAGTGTTTTTAATGTCTGCCCTCCTCATTTTTTGTCTGCCATGTCTCTTCCTCAGTGAGTGTTATAATTAAAATTCATAGTTTGGCACCAGGATTTTGATTATATAGTTAATTCTTCATCATTCCTATGTCTCAGCTTAATCAGGTTTGCCCAAGCTTGTGTCACCCACTAACAAAATGCTCTAGAAGGTTTTTTTGTTCATTTAGGGTTTTGGTGTTCTTCTGGTTTTTTCCCCCCCTCAATCTTGTGGTAATCAAAGCTTTTAAATTCTCTTGTAATTCAGCATACACAAGTAGGTTTGGTCAGTGGTCCTTTTAAACTAATGACATGCTTGCCAAGCACTTGTAGAAAAATGGCTCTGTGTGGTTATCAAAAATAATTACTATACACATTTATGTCAATTTAATCAACATAAAAGATACATGTATTTCAGGAAATGTCATCTGTTAAAAATATGATCTTTAGATTCTTTACTCTGTTTTTTGTAATTCAGAGGACTACAATAATTGTAAGCACGTAGCGTTGGAGGTGGAAAAACACCTTATTTCTTCTCGCTATTTGAACAGTAAAAAGTAATTGCAAAACTCTGCAAGTTTGACCTTTGACCTAGACTATGCAAGTTTGACCTTAAGTATCTAAAAGAATCAAGATCAAATCAAATGTTCTATTATGCAGTTGAAAGGTTTAGTTTATTTCCATATGGGTTGATTTATTGTTCGTAGCACACAGTGGGTACAGAGAGTGGAGAAGTTACTCACTCCAGCACGTCCAGTCCTGCAACTACTTGTTTATTATTCCTTTAGTTGCAAGAAAGAAAATACTGAGTTAACCGAGATTCGTTTGTTTTCTTATGGGATGTATTTTTTTGTATAAATATGTAAATAGAAAGCAAATGTTAAAGCAAATGTTAAATGAAGTTTCCAAAATTGGACTCTGAAAAGTACAAGGTTACTGAAATTGTTCGCCCCTGCAGTCTTAATTAAGATGTCTTATAGTCATTTCATAATGAGAGCCTTTGGAGGGAGGAGGGCGTTCAACCTATCACTTTTTCAATGCGTAGGACCTGATCTATGGTTCCTGAGTGAGGGGCTGTTGTATACTTTTCTGTGATTCACCGAGTGGCTGCACACCTTGTCTGCTGTGCGTGGTACAGCAGCAGAGCACGCCATGTCGCAGCCTCGCCTGGCTCCTGCGGGTAGGGGCCTCTCCTTAGGTGTGAAGTCCTATTAAAAAAAGGAATTGAACTTCAGCCTCTTTCTGAGGGAATGCCTTAAAGAACAGATCGTTATATAAAGAGGCATTATCAGCACAAGTGTTCACAGTGGTTCCTCAGAAAAAGGTCTCAGCATTGGAGTCCAAGTTCACAGAAAAGCCTCCCAACGCTTCATGGAGAGGAGGCCTGGGCACTTTCTTCCGAGCTTGCTGTAGACACTTGTACACGGAGCCTGCTCGCTGATCTCATACCTGGAGATAATTAGGTAACATTGACAGAGGTGATACTCTTGCCACTTGATGCAGATTTGTTTGTGGGAGCCAGAAGTGTGTTAGATTTTGTGGTGTTTAATTCTTAGGCCCGTTAGCAAAGTTGTAGAGTCATACGTGTTGCTGCACTGCCATTCAGAGCCAAACTCAGTTGCATTTCCATCTGGCAGGAAAAAGCTTACAAATTTTCAAGCGTGTCCTGAGCTATAATAGGGATTTTAAATTTCTGAAATCTCTATGCTTTGAATTAAGACTCCATTGCTCATATTGAAGTTGTCCACATCGCAGTTTTTCCTCACAATCGTATTTCTGAGCCAACTTCTTGTTTTCAGCCCGTTGTTCAGTGTTCTCATTAAGATGTACTACTTCAGTATTTACAATGTTTTCAGCTGATTCTTCTGAAACAGATTATGTACTACCTTCAATACCACTCTTCATTGGTGATATTTGAAATTCAGATACAGCTTGTTTACTTAGCGGTGCTGGGCATTTCTAATAAATTCTACCTTATTTGAAGAAAGATTATCTTCTCAGTCTCAGGCTATAGTGGCTTTAGTATCTTGCATCAAGTGGAATAATAAGCTACAATTTTATACAAAATCTGAGAATGTGATTTTAGAAGTTAGGATGTTTAAAGTAGTTTTGAATATCACATTATTTGAATTTCCGCCAAGTAGAAGAATGCAAGATTCAGGCAGGAATAATGCTGATCATTCACCTTGATAAGGAAGGAATAAAATATATTTATTTTATTGGGGAGGAAGGAAGGGGGTTGTCATATCCTTACGTTCTACCTTGCAATAATATTACAACGTCAAAATAATATACTTTAGAAGACTAATGCTTACATGATTATTTTAATAGGTGGGATTTTGTTTTACATTACCACAAAATTTTAGCTTTTCAGCAGTGTGAAACAGTCAGCTGTTGTTCAAAATAACTGATAGGCTATTTAGCATACAAGAATAAGCTTTGTTCCTTTATACCCGTTGGCAGAAAACTTTGGTAACGAGGAGGTACTATGTTATTTGACCTAAGTTTGCAGTATGATAAAGATGCTTTTCCCATAGCAAACTATTCAAGTCTTGTGCGTATCTTTCACCTGCTTGATATATTAAAAAACAAAAACAAAACCAAAAAAAAACCACAAATAAATTACCAAAAAAAAAACCACCAAAGAGAAAAGCAAAAAATAAAAAAGCCAAAACCAATCTAGAAGTTTGCTCTACTGTTACAGTTTCATAAGACACAAAAATCTAAATAAACTAGCTTTTAAAGCTAATTATGAAGCAGTATCTTGTGTTACTATTAATATTGTTACTTTGATTATTCTCTAAACTCTTTAAAGCAAGGAAGCGTAACTGAGGTGCGTCAAAGTATTGTCGTTAGTAATGCTCTGTTGGTTAGCCTGCAGCACGTTCTGTCCAAGCAGCACAGCTCAATCAATACCTTCCTCGCCTGAGAGAGACGAAGGACTCTTTCTGGCGAGCCAGTCTGTGTGCGCTTACAAACGTTCCAAGATTGTTCCCGTGTTTTGTCAAATTCTGTGCTTCTGATGCTGGATAGAACGAGAGCACTTATTGTTGTCGGATCCTCATCATTGCTTATCTATTTAGGGTTGATACTGTGCTTGTGAATTGACAAAAAGAAAGTAATCTGAAAAGACCGGACCAAAATACATCTCTGCCTGTAATTTCAAGGAGGAGGCATACCCTTAGCTGAAGGTGTCTAACAGACCTTCTAAAACTGAAAGGCTGAGGGACTTGGATCTTTTTAGTCTGGAAAAAAGAAGACTGAGGGGGATCTTATCAACGCTTATAAATACTTAAAGGGTGGGTGTCAGGAGGATTGGGCCAGGCTCTTTTCAGTGGTGCCCAGCGACAGGACAAGAGGTAATGGGCACAAACCTGAGCATAGGAGGTTCCATCTAAACATGAGGAGGAACTTCTTTACTTTGAGGGTGTCAGAGCCCTGGAACAGGCTGCCCAGAGACGTGGTGGAGTCTCCATCTCTGGAGACATTCAAAACCCACCTGGACGCATTCCTGTGCAACGTGCTGTGGGTGACCCTGCTCTGGCAGGGGGGTTGGACTAGATGATCTCCAGAGGTCCCTTCCAACCCCTATCATTCTGTGATTCTGTCAACTGAAAGATTCTTTCAAATTTCATGTTTACTTTCTCTGAACAGCAAACTGTTAGTCCCCTGAATAATTTGATTATAATCTTTTCAGTGCATCTTCAATGTCAGTTTTGTGAGTAGAAACCTTGAGGTCTTACTCCTGTGTGTCTACCGTGCTTTTGCTATGGGTGTACCTGACCGCGCCACTTGCAAAAGCACTGGAGATTGTCCTTGGCATATTAAGAAAAACTGAGGTGGATATGGGTTTGCCTTCATAATGTGAATCCCAAAATATGGCTTTTCATGTACCATCTTGCAGCAACAGACTGGTTCACATGGGCAGGTCTGGGGAAGGAACTGCTGATTCCCTGGCTGTCAACCAAGATTCCTGCGGTGCTCTTTGCAGGCACTTATCACAGTTACATAGTGAGGGCGAAGTTCTGCTTTACTTTTAAAATACAGGTTCACCTTTTCTCCAGTTTTTTACTTTTTCTACACAGAATGACTTGCAGGAATTTTGCTACTGTGATAACTAATTGATCTGGAAGTCAATATAAATTAGCGCATTTCTTTCTTTCAAGTCATGATAATAAAAGTAAGTTTTTAATGTGAAATTTTAAGCGTACTTTATATCAGTTTTGTAATTTTAATCAAAATATAATAGTTGGTTTATTTTAAATGAAACTATTATATAAACTAAAAGGAGCGGAGGTCAAAAACTGGCAATTTTAGCGATGTCATGATACTCAGGTAACTTAGTTGTCTCTTGCAGTCATTTGCATGTAATAGGTGTAATTTTTTAAATTAGTATTTTAGGCAGTTTTTTTTTCTATGTATGGTAAAGACAAATGAATATCAGTAATAACAGTCATTGAGGCTTGCTTATAAGAGCTCTTTCATAAGGCACTCAAGTCTTGAAGTGTCGGAGGAAGTTGGACATTAGTATTGTAAATAGCTATGAGGTTTTTTTATGTTTAAAGAAAATAATATCTCAGGACTGAAAGCTGTGTATCTTTTCAACTTAGTATGTTGAAGAACACAAGCCAAAACGATGCTGTTGGTGAATGGCCAATATGTTGGAAGTATAATTATGACATGTAAGCGAAAGGTTGTTTTATACTGTAGACGGGGGATATTGCTTAAGATAGATACATCCTGATACTTCTTAATTGAACTGAATTAATTTAATACAAAGCTTTCTGCAGTGTGGGTAATCCATTCTGTGGGGTAATGGTATTTGTTCTAGGTAGTTTTCTGTGTTGCTGGTTCCATGATTTATTGAGATGATGAACCATATATTCCGTTTAGGATTTTTCAAAATTTTTGTAAGAACTGTTGGATCTCTTCAGAAAATGTGGGAATCAGACTGAATCAAGGTTAATTATTGAAGGTGAAGCCTGCAGGGTATTACAGAAGGTGAATAGGTCACAGTGTTCAAGAGCAGCTCTATTTGATTTTTAATTAGAGTCTAGAAGTATAAGTTATACACCAGGAATGAAACCCAGAGATATCTTCGTTTCATAACATTTGACTGTTCAGATATCAATTTTTTCTGTTATTAATAAAATATACACCAACGAAGACGTTGGTATCCTGTACATCCGGATTTAGAATTAGAAACAGTCATAATAAAATGGAATGAATTTTTGGCTTCTGCAGAGAAGCCTTGCTGATTTACTGGGTTTATCCTGGCTGTATGAAATCTTTCATACAAAGAAAGGTGGTAAAAAGTATAGTTGGTAAAGAGATTTTTTTAATTATTATCTAAACCCTTCATGAGCACACATTTGCACTAACAGACCATTTCTGATCCAGAAGCCCCCTCATTTTTGTTCTGGCAAATTAGTCCAGAAAGATTTCTGATAGATTTCATAGCTCTTTAATTTTATTTCTTTTTCTTAAGTTGTACTGGAGCATCCTGAATAGTTGCAATTTTGCTGTGAAATTTATATTCTTTTTACTCCTTTCGCTATTTTAATTTTTTTTAACAGTTACTCAGTTCTTACAGACCTGTACAATATAGTCCAACTGAATAATTTGTATTTTAGTGCGTAGAAGTTTGTCATGCTTAACTCTTGTGCTACTTACCTTTTTTTTTTTTTCCCCTATAGGTATATTCGAATCGTTGGGACCCACAACACAGTGAACAAAGTTTTCCATATTGTGGCATTTGAATGCATGTTCACAAACAAAACCTTTACTCTTGAGAAAGGCCTGATAGGTAAGAGATAAAACTGTTTACACGAACTGTTGCGAATGCTTGCCTTTTAAGACTGGCCGTCGCTGCACTCTACTTCTGTTTCCTCACAGAAATCTCTAACTTGAGTTAAATGATACTGTAAGCGTAGAATTGGTTGGCTCGTCCTTGCGATTTCTTTGAAATTCCAGTTCTGTGGATTAACTAGTGATGCTGCAGGAATGCTAAAGTTCAAATTAAATCAGCTGCTGCCACTGGCAATTGAGTCACTCTGCTGCTAATCCGGTTTCTCTTTGCATGTCTTAGTATGCTTGCTCTTGCATCCCGCTAGGTTAGCCTGAATTCTGTAACGAGGATGGAGTAACCAGAGCTATTTATTGCAGTGAAAGATGGATTTGAGCATTTAGGGCCTCTTACACAGCTGAATTTCAACTGCTGAAAGTAAACTCTCATGTGTTGATTTTCCCCTAAAGAGTCGTACACATGCTTAGCCATGGCAGAACATTATATTGGCTACCCATATTCTCAGAAGGCCATGTTGATGGAGCTTTCTTACCTCTGGAGCTCCACATAGCTTATATAATACTGATTTAAGTACCTCTACGTATTACTGCTTTACTTAACGTAGAAATCCCCAACAGACCAACAATACTGAGTGATAGACTATGTCAAAGTAAGATTTTATATGGATTTTTTTAATAGTTTGAACAGGGTGCTTTCTGTGCTTTCTTCCATATAAACGCATGCAAATGAGATCCTAAAATTCATTGGGGAGAGTTTTGCGCACCTTTTAGTATTTGTCTAGGTGGGATTTCCCACAGTTTGCTACTTCTGGTATGAAGTTGAGAATTTCAGCAGAATTCTGAATTCATTCTGGTTTTAAACATATATTTAAATTTTAAGTATGTACCTACAATAGATGGAAGGGAAAACAGTTTTCAAAAAAGCACAAGACAGAAGATTTTGGTAAGACATATTTATTTTAAATGTTTTTCTGAGAAAACTGTAATATTGATCTGTGAAAAACTGGGACCCAACTCCTTCAGCCCGTTCGCTATGTGTTATGCAAAGGCATCGCATGGTTACGCTTGATCTCATGACGTGTGCTGTGTAATTTCATGGTGTCTTTTTAGAAGCATGGAATAAATAGCCTGACAAATCACACTTTACTAATTTTTATGTTATATAGCCCCAAAATGTACAAGTTGTCCCATAATGCAAATAGAAAGATTTCCCTTTGTTTTAGGGGGTTTGCAATAGTATTGCAGTTGCTGTTGACAAGAAAATAGAATAAGCAGTGAGGAGAAACTGTGTTTAAAGAAAACATCTACCTTCAGTAAGCTAGTTAGGGGAGAAACAAAATATTTCATAAAACCTTTGAGCTAAATTTCATATTTAGCACTGCCAGCTATGAACTTTTTAAGAACTTTATACAAAGTCAGAGTTACTGTTTGCAAATAAGTGATGCATATATCTATATATATTTGATTTAAGGTTATCAGTCTTATTTAGCAAATATTTAATTTAGGACTCAAATAACATATTTGCTTTCCTTTTTTTTTTTTTTCCTGTGTGTGTTAAGCCAAAGAT
The DNA here is from genome assembly GCF_964199755.1 of Larus michahellis. Taxonomy (NCBI): domain Eukaryota; kingdom Metazoa; phylum Chordata; class Aves; order Charadriiformes; family Laridae; genus Larus; species Larus michahellis. The sequence continues at coordinate 38,487,798 of NC_133898.1, forward strand.
TGTTTGGTTGTAACGGTAGGCAAGGTAGTGAATCCGTGTATGTTTTTGGAAGTGTACCTGTACCGTAATTGACTTGTCTTTCAGATAGTCTCTTGCTGTTTTGTGATTTGGTGAGCATTTTGGTGAGAAACTATTTGATCTGTTTCAGCATTTCATGAGTTTCAAAGATAATCCAGTGGATGGAGACTTTATATAGCTTTATTAAAATTTATCTGTTTATGAAATTTTTTTGTAGTTACAGAATCTTGCAGGTAAATAGAGTTTGGACTACATAATAGTAAGTATCCATTGTTGTTCATGATGATCAGCGGAACTATGCTGTCATTCAGTGTGGGTAAATGAAGCTTTTGTGCATGTAAGTCATTGGAAGTGGTCTACATAAAGCAAAGAGAGGCCTGTAGAGTTTTTTATATTGAAGGGATGATAGCATACTTACTGAATTCTTACTCTCTTAGTTTTCTATTGAGTAGTTAATTGAAAGAGGGATGTGGGCCAACTTCTGATTGTAAATGAGGTGGAAGCAGTTGGATACATGACCTTGCAGAATTTATGGTGAGAAAAGGACAAATTGAAAGACTTTGGAACTAAATGAGGGCAGTCCTGTTGTGAAATGGGGCAGGGGCACAAAGGTTGTACCTCCAGAATTTATGGCCATCAGTGTTACCTGTTCAAAAATAATCTCAACAGCTTTGATCCAGTGACCTTATATCCATTTAATGTTTTGGTTTACATACCTGTGGTTGTTACTGTAAGGTAAAATGTTATCTGGCTCCCTTGATCAAGAAGACTGTCCCAGTTCCACTTCTGTAATAAAATCTGTGTGACTACCAATAGGGTAGTTGGCACAGATTTATTTTATTGCTCTAATGAGGATCTGTAATGTTTGTTTCTATTTCTGCAGTGACTGGATAGGGTAAAGTGAAGTGGGATCAGTTAGGAAAGCTCCACGAAATATATGAAATGGCAGTAATCAGAGTAGGTTGCTTTTTAGATTGACTGAGTCTAGAAGCTTTCATCCTCAACTGTTGAAAAGCAGTATTAGGTAATACTATTGGATTACTTGTTTATGCAGTATGGTATTAAATATGGTGTTAAATTAGGTTGGAACAAACACAGCTGCTGTTTCTATAACTTGTTTTTTTAAAAAAATTAAATGTTGGTTGGCCCTTGAAGGCCATATGGTACTTTCAGAAAGACTTTGTGAAAGTACCAAAACAACACTGAAGATAACACGTAAAGAGTTTGTCATTTGAAACCTCATTCCAAAGAAATAAGGCCATTGAGGCATTTGTTTAGAGATCTTATATGGAGATTTAAGAGTAATTATTTATTTAATCTTCGTGAAACCTATTCAACTTGATCAGAAAGAGGGTATATATAAAGAGGGTAATTTATCAGATATATTACTACTGATACGTAGTATCTATGTAATGGCTGTCACTGTAAAGTGAAGATTAGAAGGCTGGTAAACACATCATAAAAATGAAGCACTGTTTCATGATAACAGTAATTTTATGTTTCTGTGTTTTTGCCTACAAGGTTTTCATGATAAATTATTTACTTGACATATTGTGTTTAAAAGTTAACATTGAGGATGATTTACATAGTTACTTTATCCAATACTGGATGAAGTACTGGCGTGACCCATTGGTAGCTGAGTAGCAGTTTTGAAGTAAAAGTAGCAAGAAATGCTCTTTCTAGCACTGTCTGGTGTTTTAGTGTTGTTTTACACTTTGTTGTCTTGTGAAATGAGGTAAGTGACAGAAATTAATTCAATCAATGAAATTATTCCCTAACGCAGATATTAGGGTTGAGATGTATTTTTCCTTTTGGCATAGTATTCTCTCTGAATGTGTAAGTTAGTTAACAGTTCTGCATATTGGACTCATGACATCAACATAACTGTTTCATTTAAAAGAAATGTAAATGTTTTTTAAATCTCAAAAGCGTAGTGTTTGCTTTTATTGAACTTCTGCTTCTGAAATCTTGAATGGTCTTTAGTCATTAATATTTAATGTACAATCCAAAAGAAATGAGAATTTTCAGAAGCAAGAGCTGATGTACTCCTTTGGAGGCAGAAGTGGTACCCAGTGGGATGTGATGTTTTGCAAAAGCTTCTACTCTGCCCAGTGGTAAGAAGCGGCAACAGTGGGCATAGGGCTGCTGCTGTGCACTCCCTTTTTTGTTTTGGATGTTTGTTGTTGTTTTTTTTCCCCACATAAATATAGGAAACAATTCCTCTCTTCTGCCTCAAAGGGGAAAAAAATGATAACCTCGCTTAGTGCTTTTACTGAGTGCAGTACTCATTGCTGCGGGGGAGTCAAGGACTCTGCAGGCATGTGGGTTGGACCAGCCTACCATCCTATTTTGAGCCTGGTTAAGGTCATAGGCAGTGCAGTGTGGAAGGCTTTTATATGAAGTTGTGTTTATCTGTAGTCTGTCTCGGTCTATCAGACTGTCTTGTAGCTTGTACGTTACACACGAAAGGAAGAACAGTGAAAAATGACTGAAGAGCAGGAGATGGATATAAAATACTGGAATGTCCTTGGTCACCCTCCAGGGAATGTTGTTTGGTACTTATGAATCATTGTGAACCTTCATTTGTGTGCTGTTCAATGCCTTAGGAGAACTTGTTTTAAAAGGGAAAAAATGAAGTGAATAAATAGTCATTCACTTGTCTTTTACTCACTGGCACTTACTGGAAGAAAAAAAAATAAATGTATAACAGAGAGAAACCAGTTATATCAGTTTCCTAGTGTGTGGTTCAGCTTTGTAAAAGATTGCTCTGTCTCCAAGGAAGCAGTGAGAGATGCTATTTTTGTGTCTAGTTTAATGTTGATTCCACACAAAGCTATCACATTTTGCTGCTTCTTTTTTTTAAAGGTTAGCCTTCTTTCAAAACCATGCAGGTTTACCCAGCAACGTAAGTCAGCCCTGTTGCAAGTTTAGCCTTAGGAAATTATGAAAATTTGAAGACAATCTAAACATGGCAGGGATTTTTTTTTTTCCTCTTTCTACAGGAAAGGACAGCCACGTGGTCAGTTTAGTTACTGCTACCCATTCTTCAACAGAGATTTGTTCATATGGTCCCAGCTACTATTTTTATTTTTATTTTCTTCCTATTTCCAGTGCTGTAATGAAGGATGCGTACTTCCTAGGGCTCTTTGAAACAATTGCTACTTCTGAAGGCCTTCTTCAGGCAGAATGTTTGATGGGAGAGCCCAGTAGCTAGCCAATCGGTTGGCAATTAAAAGTATGGCCAGTTCTAATGACTTGAATGCTTTTGTTATAATATATTTGATTGGAAATCATGAGCTCTAGCAGATATCAACTGAAAAATCAGGCTTCTCTGAAGTTATTCTAATCCAAACTGACAATTGGACGTAGACAAATATTACTGGGATTTTCTTCTCCAGCTAAATATGGCTTGCAGAAAGCTTTTCACTGAAACAAATGGAAATGCTGTTGGTATTTGTTTGAAGTTGATATTTCTTGAGTTCTTGATTGATTTCTTGATTGAAGGTTCAAATGAAATGTAGCGATGTCATCAGCAAGTTTCAGCTCAAGAAAATAAGAAAAGTATGTGAAAGGGGAGACAGGACTTTGAGAGTGTACTTTTAATTAACTGAAAAGTCTGTAGGCTTAGTATTTTCTATCATGTGAAAATAAACAAGTGCTAATTCGTATACTGAATAAAGATTAGACTTAGCAAATCTTTTGGCGTTTGGAAAATAATGAAAGCAAAATGCCCAACATCCTTTTAATTATTCAATACAACAAAATCAAGCCCTGGAATAATAGTGACGTCCCTATTTATTTATTTATTTATTTTCTTTGGTCTCAGCTTTCTTTTTTCTAACCATCACTTCCTAGTGAGGAAACTTTGCTCAGCTCAGTTCAGGTAGAGAAGGAATGCAATTTTACCATTAAAAATGGAACGACTGAAAGCTGAGCATTTAGCAGATGTCAGCACGAGAGAAAAATCACTCCTTCATATTAATTAAAACAAAAATTTATTCCTTCTGGTATAATTTCTTGTTTATAGTTTCTTCACAAAGTGCTGGATTTGTTAGTGTCTTAAGAGAATTCAGTAAAATGAACAGTTGTGTTGCAGTGATGACACTTTATCTGAGAACCTATGACTGCAGTATAAATATCTTCAGCAATCCGTAATGCTTTAAATTACTGCCTTCCTATAAAATAAGACTATTTAGTAGATTTGCTGTCTCTCTGTAAGTTTATTTTATTAATTGAATTAAGGTTCATGAATGGCTGGTTCTGTGAGCTGGTGCAGGACCCCACTCCATTCTTTTCCTTCATCTGTCATTTTTTCCCCCGTGTTAGCCAACTGAAGTTACAGTGGATGGGCAGAAAGCAAAATCGGACCTTTCCAGACTGTGAGATGAAAGGAAGTACTTCACACTCAGATATGGAAGTCAGTTAACAACGGCTGCATTTTTTTTTTCTGAGTACTTCAGGGGGGTGAAAAAATTCTTATGGAAAATCAAGTATGTGAAAAATAAAGAAAAAAAAAAAGGCTTAAAGAGTGATAAATAAATATGACTGAGGCTGGGGGATCTCTAAGGACAGTTGAATAACATATCTATCTTATCTTTAAATATAGCCAGTATAGATGGCCCTTAGGCCATACCTTGAAAATGACAACCCTTTATAAGAATACTATTACTAGAATTAAATATTAAATATGCTGCCAAACTGCTCATTGCTCCATACTGCAGCATAGGACAAGGAGACAAGAGAACAAGTCTTAATATATGTTTTGATGCTGCTGTCCTGTGACCTCAATCATCTTCTCCTTTTGTTGGCTTACAGAATGTGTATGCTTTGTTAACGCACATCTTTTCTGTTCCCTAAAAGCAAATCAGATTTGTCAGAGCAAAACTGCTGTACGAACAGTTGAAAAAACCAATTTCCTTATTTGCAAATCCCCTCTTTCACTTTCTCTTACAACATTGGTTACTGTAAAAGCTGGATAGCTGGTGGATTAAAAAAAAGAAACAAAAATGGAAACAAGACTGTTGGTTTTGGCAGTATGTTTTTGTAAACAGGTGACCTAAATTGAAGCAGAAATTCTAATGGGAAAAAGGAAGAGAACCAGAAGACTTGAAAATACAGCACAGAGTCGAGTCCCCTCCAGATGGTATTTTTAATAAATTTATCAAGCGGATATAAAAGATGATAATGAACATTCAAAATAGGGAGTGGCGGACCCCTCTAGAGAGAAGGAACAGTATGGCACCTTCTGCACACTGCAATTAGTTAGAATCACTTTCTAATTAACTGTTGTAGGGAAGACCATAGAATTATATTAAAAACACACTAAGGCAGTTTCTGTGTGGTTGTTAAGGAGTTTGACTAATCAGGGTAACATCTTCTTAGGAGGTCACAGATTAGTGCAGAAATCTAAATGTGAGAAGGAATGGGATGATGCTCAGAGGGCATGCGGGTGAAATACTGGATAAACTGAGCTGTGCTGTTTTCAATTAATGCCTTACATAGCTCAGAGGGTGTCCGGAATATGCCATAGGGCCTCAACATGAACAATGGTTTTGACACTTCATCTTTCATTTGGTTTTTGGTTTTGGTTTTTGTGTTTTTAACCAAGATTTCAGTACCTTCCTCTTCCTACAAAAAGCAGCAATGTATAAAAGATGCTTTGATGCCTATATGAAATGGATACTCAAAGAAGTTCCCTTACTGCCAAGGAATAGGGGAAGAAAAGGAAGCCAAGGCAAACTTTATTTCAACGCCAGCGCTCTTAGTTTGCATTGTTAGTCTTTGCTTTATGGAGATTGTTCCCAGTGAAGTACTTCTGATGTCTACCACCTGCTTCCCCATAAGAATCTGGGAATTTCTGAATGTCTCTTTTCAGTAATAGGGAATCAAGAGGTTTCTAGAATAATAATACAGTGGATTTAGTAATTTTTTATGAGCAAAGAGAGATGATAGTACATTTAATAGTGCAGTAAATTTTTCAGAAACTGTTGTTTTTCCACAGCTTGGTTTATTATTTGGCAACAAGCTTGCACTTTTTTCCCCCCTGTGTGTTTTATGGTAGTTTGGTTGGTTGGTGATTTTCTTAAGATAATGCTCGACACCACTAGCACACTTAAAACACAGAATCCTAGCTCTTTATGGAAAATAATGTCTTTCTTGGGTGCTGGAAACTCTTAAAATTACCTCTGAAATTCCACACACCCATATTTCAGCCATTTTCAAATGTTGTAGTATTTTAAATACATATTTTACAGACAATTATTAAAAGTATGTAGTTATCAGTGTGCAGTGGACTTAAAATGGTACATTTGCATCTATACTATACATCATTTGTTTTCTCGTGAAAATTCAAAAGTGTTGGGTTTATGTCTTCTGTATTCTCAAATTTTTTTGTGCCATTTTTGTTTTGGCTTATTTGTTGTTCTTTTTCTGATTCTCAAAAATGTTTAGTGTGAGGTGCTGTGAATTTGGAAATTTTGTTAAATTGATCATTGTCATTCAGATAATTTTTGGTAAAATTTTTTCCTCTCTCTTAAATTGCATTACCACACAGATTGGTTGTCCTTTATCAGAGGTTGACACGCAAAATCTTAGCTTTTATTAAATACAACCTGTGCTGAAAGACTTTTTGTTATCATTTAGATAAAACAATCAGTGCTTTTACCATTTTCTCAAAAAAACCCCAAAAGCTCAACAGGCAACCTTGATTTTTACGTGTTCAGAGAGCATCATATTTTAGCCTTATTAATTTTTTGATTGAGAAAGAATAGAGTTCGAAAAGTTGAGGAGGTTGGCTGAAAACTGAGCTTTTTAGGAAAGTTCTGGACTTGACTAGAGCATCTTAAATAGCTTTTTCTTTTTTTTTAATGTTCATCTGTCATCTTGTTGGAAGGTGACTTTCAAAAAGCTTGGGATTCTCTCTGGAATACAAACAGAAAGGAAGTACCATACTTGGTTAAATGTTAACAAAAGGAAATAATAGGTGATTCCAAAAAAAAGTGTTGAAGCACTTGTAAAACAGTGCTGGAAAAATGCTCTATGCACAAGAAAATACATGTCCTTCTTGCAGCGTGCTCCCAGAGGAGTTGCCCTTGTCTTGATCTTTGATGACATTGCTGAAATTATGTCAATTTCTAACTATACTATGAATGCTGTTTGATTTGAAAGGAAGGGGAAAACTACTTATTGTTGGATTTAAATCAGATTAAGCAGGACTAAGTAAATACAAGAACGTTCCTCTCCTTGGAAAGTTTTTTAGAAACCAACACTAGAGTTACGTCCTTCGCTAAAGAATAACAACTCCCAAAATTACCCTTTTTTTTTTTTTTTTTTTTATTGCCGAGTATGTGATGTTCCCCTGCTTCTAAAAATGCCTAGTAAAGGGTTATATTATCCTCTATCTAATTTGGTTTGTAACAGCAGTTTCCAAGCTAGAGCGTTCAGTTTGGGATGTACCAGGGAGAAGGAAGAACTGAAGTTAGATGATGCTGACACATAGAGTACAGTATTGGATGTGTACACTGACAGCAAGAGGGGCTGTAGAGGTGAAAGTTCATTATAGATGTTGCAGCACAAGGTAGTAGTTTAGCACTGGCCTAGAATTGAAGTCTTAGTGGTTTGGTTTGGGTTGGGGTTTTTTTGTTTGTTTGTTTTGTTTTGTTTTGTTGGTTTTTGTTTGTTTGTTTTTTTACTGAAAGTCCCTTCCTTTTGTCGTGATTTTCCCAGGAAGGCTTTTACTAATTTGAAAATACTTTGAGCTCCCTAACTTGCTCATTTTCCCCTGTAATATTCAAATAACTGCATCTAAGGTGAATGAAAGAACACAAATTTGCTATTCTGCAGTAATACCTTTGACTTTCTTTGGCATAGCAGGCTACTGCATGCTGTCATTTTTTATGGCTGCATATAGGATAGAAAAAAGAATTATCCAGCAAAGATCTCTGATGAAATTAACATAGGGGGGGCGGGGCAGGGAAGTACTGAATAATTCCATCATTATCTCCTGAGGAAAATCATTATCCTGAGTTTTGGCCTTCATTTTTTCAAGAGGATGGGTTCTAAGTAGTTTCTTTTCTTTTGCTATTGGGGTATTTATAATTTCTTTTTTGTAGCATTCAGTCATACCTTTTTCCTGTCTCTTGACTGAATAAGAAATACTTCTGTGCCTGCTGTTCCATTTGTGTGGCAGACCTCTTGTAGTCCTTCTTCCCTCTTGTAGTCCAATACTTGTATTGAAGGATTTTGTAAGTATTAAAAAGCATTTTCATTTTCTAAAGTCTGGGGTGCAATTTCTGATCACAGTCAGGCAGACTGTCAGAAGTACTAAGAGGTATGTGTTGAGAATAGTCTCCTGAGCTGTGAGACTTCAAGCCTTGGTTTTGAAGACTTTGAGTCCTGACTTCTCAGAGGTCCAGATCAGTCTCTCTCTCTCTCTCTCTTTCTTTTTCCCCCTTCTTTTTTTTTGGGGGGGAAGGGGAGGTTTCATCATGAAAACAGGAAGAAATTGTTTGAAAATTTCAAAAGTTTTGCTGGACAAGATTTTTTTTTTTTCCCCACTTGTATTAAGAGTGCTTTCATGTCACCAAGACAGAAATCCATCTGTTAATTTTCCAAGCTATTCTGGGATCAATGCTGTAAAAATTATATGTACCACTTGGTTCATGTTAAATAAGAGTTAAATTTCCTTGTGTTGCTCATACTTGCATCCTTTTTTTTTCTTGTTTCCAGTTCTTTGCCAGAAATAAAGATCATTGATATCTGAACTGTTTTCTGACTGTGTGTCTGTTGTCTTTGTGTTTTTACTTCACAGTTCCCACTGAAAATGTTGCAACAATTGCAGATTGTGCCAGTGTGATTGAGGGTGTAAGTCGCAGTCGCAATGCCTTGTTGAATGGAGACACAAAAAACTACGATTGGGATTCTGGGTACACGTGCCATCAGCTTGGGAGTGGAGCTATTGTTGTACAGCTAGCACAACCCTACATGATCGGATCAATACGGTAAGAGGGATTATTTTTCTCTAAATTAAGAGCAGCAGTGAAACTTTTGCTGAGCACAGTTATTTTCTTTAGAATATATGACATTTGGAAATGACGGCAATTAGGGGACTAGTTTAGTAGTTGCCATTTGTCTTCTTACTTGAGTATAATGGGCATGTTGAGAATTAGATGTGTGAATTATATATTGAGATACAGCAGTGTGATTCCAGAAAATATTATATTTCAGAGGCGTAATAATAGTAGTCAAATTGTAAGATTAAAGGTATATACTTACATTAAAGTAGAAATTTAATTGCAGCCTCACTTGTGGTCAAAGTGCATGCAGTTCCTCATATCCACCTCATTGTGGAAACAGAAATATTTATTGAAGAAAGCCCTCATCTTGAGTCAGCCACGTTTCCTTTTCACTATACAATTAGTACCAGGTCTTACTTGAACAAGGAGTGTATAATAAGGGTACAGTAACCTGAAAATTGCTTTACAGTGTTGGATTAATGAATGTGTTTAGATCTGGATTGAAGTTCATTGGGCTATTTCTACAGTGAATGTCTGTATACCTATGAAGAACAAACTTTTGGCTAATGTAGAAACTTTGGAAATAGATTGGAGAACGGGCTCGTTCACAGGTGAAGACAAAAACGTTCTTGCCAACTTCAGATCCTCTGGCTGTAAATGCTTTTTTTTTTTTTTCTTTTATAAAATCAGGCATAAACCTCGTCTTAATGGCTTCCTATTTTTTATAAATTTAGAATATGTTGTCAGGGAGTTAAGTTGTATTCTCTGTGACAATGAAAAAAAAGGGAAAGGTTTCTGAAGTTAGAATACCAGTGAGCAAAGGCTGAAACCCCAGGTGAGCTACTGGCTCTCAACAGAGACTATGCACATAGGAAGGTATTGCTAGGAGCGAGCTCAGTGCCATCCACCTGTTGGAGTTGCCTCTTCAAACTGACTGACGAGCAAGTGAGACTTGAAAGCTTTTATAGCTGCCAATTTCTGTTTTGTGTGTTTTGATTTTGGCTTGTGGCATTGTTATGCCACATATGGTTATAGCTCTTTGAAGATAAAGTTTAAAATCAGACAGCCAGACACATCTCTAACCTAATAAAAGTACTGTTTTGTCTGTTTACAAGCTATAGATGTTATGCATAATGCAAGTCCAGCATTGTTCTCACTGTGTGAAATAGGTTGAATAAGTGTAGTTGGCAGCCATCCATGCTCAATGTTTTATGCTTTTGAGTTTGGTGTTTTTAATGTTCAGTTAAGCATTGCGTCTCAAGTAGAAAAACAGGAAGACACAGTACTCAGATTTCTTAAGAGGTAATTGAAAACGTACTTACATCATTTTCATGCCACTTTAAACTTAAATTTAAGTAGCAGCAGAAGCTTTGTCCACATAAAGGAGTAAGAGGAGAATCTAAATGCATAGTTTCCCAGTTTATAGCCTCTGTCTTCCTCTCTTACTGTTCTCTGCCATCTTTCAATTGGTGAATCATACCAGTTTTCAAGTCAGTGCAAAACATTGATGACTTTTCCTATATTAAATACTATGCTAGTGTTTATTCTTGAGCAGATGATTTTTAATTAGTCTTTTTATTAAATAGTGTGTTAGGTGAACTAGAGTTTTGGTTGCCAAGAAATGATAGTTGTATAATCAGCAAGTGTGTAGAGCAGATTAAAAAAGAACCCCAAACATTACATAATTTAAGACTAATAAACACTTAATGATTTATGTGGTATTGCATTGTGCAGATGATAGGGTCAGAATCTCAACTTTCTTTGCCAGTTTTCCTGCGTGTATAGTACAAACAAGATGAACAGCTTGCCTTTAAAAGAAAACAATAATAAACATCATCTTCTAGGGTATCTTCTGACAGAGGAGACTACTTGCATTGCCTAGAGACAGAAGTGCTAGCACTATGTCATCTTTTCCTTTTCGTGTTCTGCCTAGAAGAACAAGTGTTTTGAGTTGCAGCCATGTCTGTTGCAGGTAATAGCCAGCCAAGGGAAAGATGCCCCTTTGAGTGGGGAACTGAGGTTTCACTATGTGGCAGCAACAGCTTTGGCACGCAATGGTCTAGAACATGTCCTGTACCGTGCAATGCTAAAGATGGTGACAATGGTCTCTTCATTTAGCACCAGGAAATCTGTGACTGGTACAGAAATTAAATTATATATAAACATAGATTAGAGCAAAAGCTCTTAATATTTCATCTTAATGAAAGCAAGAGATTTTTTTTGAGCAGAACATCTTCCGCAACTAATTGAACTGTATTCATTGCCTGTTTTCCTGCTGTTTGCTTGCTTGAAAACTCCCTTGATCTCACCCTCCCACATAATAGAAAAAAATTTCCAGGAGCATTTTCTTTAGTCTGGTTGTACACCATGACTGCAGAATGACATGAATTGCTCTACCCCCAGAAACTGACTCATTAGACCTGTGGGTTTGGATTCTAAATGAAGAATTAGGAATTAAAGTACGTATCTTTTAAGTTCAGAGACATGAATGTGCCATTGAATATATTTGTATCAGAGAAAGTAAATATAAGAGCCTTCGAAAAAAGGGTAGTAGCTGCTTTTAGTCCATAGAAATCAGAATACCGCTGGAGAGAGCCTCCAAGTCAGATTGTGTTACCATGGCAACTAAATTCCGAGTATGAAAAAAAAGCAGAACTGCTCTTGGTACTCAAATATGCATTAGAAATGAATGGAGCTCTGAATGTTTGAGGAGCGTATCCTGCATGCGTGCTTTCTGCAAAAGTCATTCCATTGTCTAGGAACCTTAGAACCATTCAGGTTGGAAGGGACTTGAGGACGACACCTAGCCCAGCCTGTCCCTCAGAGGAGGGTCAGCTATGAAGAAAGACGCAAGGCTTGTGCAGTCGTGTCTTGAAAACCTCCAAGGAAGGAAATTCCACAGCATCTCTAGTCCATCTGGAATGTTCTGGTTCAATTTTTGACGGTTGTCTTTTGTTTTTCATGTTGTGCACCTCAGTAAAGAGCGTGGCTCAGTCTTTTTGATAACCTCAGGTATTGGAAAGTGCTGTTAGGTTCTTCCTCGACCCCAAGTCGTCTTAGGCTAAACAAGACAATTTTCTCAGCCTCTTGCATGATGTGTGCGCTCCAACCTCCTGATCATCTTGATGGTCCTCTGCTGGACGTGCTTAGATCTGTCAATGTTTTATTTGGGTCCAAAATGGGGTGCAGTGTGAGTGTGATCTAACAAGTGTCAAGTAAAGGAGAATAATCTGTTTCCCTTGTTCTGCTGGCTCAGTTCCTGTTGCTACAGCTCCATATGCTGCTAGCGTTCATTACTGAGAAGGCACACAGGCGACTGATGGCATCTTCTGTTCAATACGACTCCCATGTCCTTTTTAGCACAGCCAGCCAGACTGTGTATCATGTACTACTGCAGTCTGTATGAGGAACAAGATTTTGCTTTTGATCTTGTTGAATTTAATGAGATTCTTTTTTGCCTGTGTCCTTAGTCTTCCCAGCGGCTGGCAATCAGTTCTCCTGAATAGCAGCCTTCTCTCGAGTGTATTGATTGCACCCCACAGTATGCTGTCGTTCGCAAGCTTGATGAGGGCTCATTCCATCTCCTTGTCCAGGTCATTGATGAAGATATTAAATAGGATAGGTCCCAGAACAGGTTGGAGGAACTCTTCTTGCATCCAGTCTCTGAGTGGATGATGAGCTGTCAACCGCGTGTTGAACGAAACAATCTAGCCAATTTTTACCCGTGTTGTAGTCTACCCATCTAAACTGTAACACCCCAACTTGGTTACAGGGATGCTATGGGAGACCATGTTCAAACCTTGTTAATATCAAATGCTTCTTCAGTATTTGTATATAAATTTGGAACTCTTGAATTCCACATCGAAATTTACTCAGAAATTCTGAAACAGATGTAATGATAGTCTGTGCTCAATATATTTTTCTACTACCAAAGACCTAGAAAACATTTTATTTTAAAATAATTGTAACTAAATATTGTCTTTTAGATTACAGAAATTAAAACATTTTTTTATTGAAGAAGCTTATTCTTTTATTAAGAGCCCTATGAAAGGAGGGTGTAGCAAGGCGGGGGTTGGTCTCTTCTCCCAAGTAACAGGCGATAGGGCAAGAGGAAGCGGCCTCAAGTTGTGCCGGGGAGGTTTACACTGGATATTGGGGAAAAAATTCATACTGAAAGGGGTATTAAGCATTGGAACAGGCTCCCCAGGGAAGTGGTTGAGGCACCATCCCTGGAGGTATTTAAAAGACAGGTAGACATAGTGCTTAGAGATATAGTTTAGCGATGGTTTTTGTCAGAGTTAGGGTTGATGGTTGGACTAGGTGATCTGAGAGGTCCCTTCCAACCTAGGTGATTCTATGATTCTGTGATTCTACATGGAACAGCTTACAAGATACTTGGAATAGTTAACAGAGAAAATATATTACTTTAGGTAGTTTTTCCACATTTTTGCCTGTCTGGACAGAAAATAACCTTGCTATTTTTCCTCTCTGAAAAGGCCCTTATCAATGACAGAAAAACTATTATATTTAACTAGGAACAGAAAGACAGCAATTGGTATGTTTAACACGGTAAACATAATTTAACTTTTAAATGGCTAAAACTTTAATATTGAAAATACTGATATATTACAATAGCTCTCTGTCTAACTTTCCCTGCATTTATCTGGAATTGAAATATAATACTATTATGCTACAATCTTTGGCTGATAACTCATACTTGGGGTTTTTTTTCTATGAATTTCCAAAAAAAGAAAGGAAAAAAAACCCCAACAAAACATACAGAAGAGGATTTGTTATAGTGCATGTAGTGGAGGGAGACGGAATTCTTCTGTACCATAGTGGGTTTCATGTTAAAAAGAAAAATAAATATTTTGCATCTTTGTAAAAGTAGATTAACCACTTATCCCAGTTTAATTTACTTGAAGACTTTATTGCTAATACAAATAGGTGATAGCCAACTGTTTTGCTTTTCATATTCAGTGTAATTCTTAAATTAACAAACAGTATCAGTTAGCTTTAATGTGTTTTCTGTTTGTTTATGCCACCATCATATACATCTCTTATGCTTTCTAATTTTCCATACCACTTCTGCCTATGAAGTTTTTCTTTCTTTGCTGCTCATTTTCTGTGCTTGCCTGACTTGAGAATGAAATCATAACTCAGAACAAATGATCATATAAGCACATAGCAAATATGCAGGAATTTTGTCTCCTTTGTAGGATCCTGAAGAAAGATTGGTTTCCTGCAAGTTAACTACTGAAACATAACTATCTGTACAAAATGAAAGGGCATGTAGACAACCAGAGGCAAAAATGCAAAGACAATTGTATAAAAATACTCTTTCCATACAGTTTTGGGTTTTCTTTCTTTTTCCGCCATCGGTCAACAAGTGTCACTACCTCATGTTTTAATTTCTGTCTTTTGGGTTTCTATAAGTATGCAAGTAGTTTATGAACACAGTACTATCACTTATAATGTATGTGGTAACTACTGACTTTATAGCGTTCAGGAAGCGGGTATCATCCTGTCAGGTGCATGACTATTATTGTTTGGTATTCTGCTAATGCCTTGAGCATATGTAATTATAATGCAGCCTGAACTAAACAGTGACAATCTCTTTTTCAGAAATCTAGGAATAAAAGCAAGCAGAGACAGCACAAAAAATGCTTATATAAAGGCAGAACAATCAATCAATCCTAGGGAAACACATGACACTTAGGGAAATGCTGTTTAAAAAGTACTGCAGCGTCTTTTGTTGTACCACGTGACCAATATCATCAGGTTCTCACACCTCTTGTATGAAATTTTATTTATATTTGAAAAGCTTTTATTTTATAAGATGAGGCATTTTCAACATGTGATGTAAACAACAGTACCATATTAAATGATTAACAGGCTTAAACTTTAGATACCCAAAGAAGTAGCATATGAGAAATCTGTTTAAATCTCACAATGTTGCAGGGAGTGAGCTGGGTAAAGCTTCATTTCACTTTTCCTTCTCAATCCTGAGGGTAAGATTTATGAACAAGAGCTAATTTAGCTTTTTATTCTAATATGGAAAGTCCTAAGAACATGGGCAATTTTGCTATAAACAGATGTACTGCCAATGAGTATACTTTTGACTTTTAAAGTGAAATATTCTCCTTCCTGTCATTTAATATCCATCTTAGCAAAACATCGCTTCTCTACAAAAGTTTAGCCTGGTAGTTTGCCTGGAATGTGTTTTAAAGATTACTGTACCTGGCATAAGAAGTGGCCCTTGTGCCCAGTGCGCGTTGGTGAATATTGATGTAATCACCTGAAAGTTTTTCAGTGCTTATCCAGAAAGGCATTTCATGCAGAATTAATTTCAAATAGGTTCTGTTGTCAGTCTCCCTCCCCAGCCTCTCCTAAAAAAGCTACTGCAGGAAGGTGAAGAAAGAACTTATTTTCTTTCACAAGTCCCAAAGAAACAAAAATCTACATTTAGCATTCATACTAAGTCACTTTGGGGAAAGATCCTGCCAACTTTAATTCACTCATTGTTTGGTTTGTAATAATTCCAAGCCATATGCTTTTTAAAACCTATTTAACTTTGGCTAGGTTGTTTTGGGAGACAGCAATTATACACATTCTTAAAAGGAATACATATGTCCTGTTAGCCTTTTGCTCTAAAGCTGAGCCAGTTGTGTTTTAATCACAGTACTGTTAGTTGAAATTACAGACACCAGTGTGCTTCTGATATTGAAACTCTTGATCATAGCTTTGAAAACACGGATCAAGGAAACAACACTGAGCCCCCGTGATGAAAGGATCCTATTGAAAAGCATAATTAGCAATATTTTAATAGCCTTTTAAAAAGAAAAGAAATTTATGTATGTTTTTGCTTTTCCCTCTTTTTATTATTTAGATGACTTGGTTTAAATATAGATGTTAAATCAGTTCAGGATGTGTTGATTATTAGTAGTTACCAAATCCATGATTTTAATCCATAAACTTTTTTTTAAAACAAAGCAAACAAACAAAAAAACACCAAAAAAGCCCCGTGAAACAAAAAAATGTTTCATTCAGTCTCTTCAGTGTTTGGAGACCTTCAAGCTATAGAAAAGCAGAACGGGGAGGATCTGATGAAGGCAAGGGAGAGGGTTTGGAGTTCGGTGGTTTTGTTTGGGTGTTTGGGGCTTTTTTTAATTCTTTCATCATGCCACAGGCAACTATTTTTATTTTTTACTAAGTCACGTCTAAGGTTTATTTAGTTTGCAAATAGACAGTATTAATATGTGCTAAAAGGCTTCTGTTTAAAGTGTTTTATTTTACCTTCCTAAAGCTATTTTGATAGCTTATTATTTTTGATAATGAGGTGGGTTCAGTTGAGAGCACCTAGGGAGTTTATTTGAAATCTGCTTGTCCAGTAGACCCGATTCCACTTTGAATGCTGGGTTTCCAAAGCGGGGAATAAAGAGCTAAACTAGATTGGTTTGAAAAGAAGGTAATAGCACTGATTTTTTTTTTTTTTTTTTTAGGGCAAAGATACAGACACATGTGTCCTTAATAACCAAATTGTGAAGACAGTCCATGTTCTGCTTGGGACACCTTCTCTCTCTAAGAGGAAGGATTCTGCATTTGGCAACTGGCTAGGTCATTTTCCCCCTCTAGCAGTATTGGGTTTTTTTAATGTTAAAAGTGAGCAATAATTTTTGCAGTTATTTCACTCAGCAGAGGTAGCAACTGAAAGGAAAAAGACTTTCAGAACTGGAAGAAAGGAATTTATATTATAAAACTTGGGCACTCTTCTGAACGATGATTAAAGAGAGACAGCTTGAAGCTCTGTGCTTGGGAAAGTCTGTAGTGTGTCACAGGTTCCTTTTCTTTTTATATACGTCTCAGCTATTTTCATTGACAATCAATGGATCCTTATCTATTGCACTTTGAAAAACGTGGATCTGTGGAAGTTCTTCCTCACAGCTGGAGAAAGAACCCAGCTTAGCTGTATTACCTGGCTTTCGCAGTTCTCTGGATGTGTCACTTTAGTGATTCTCATATGAAATAGAATAGAATATTTCACTTGGAGAAGACCGACAACGATCATCTAGGTCATCATTGCAGTTATAGCTATTTTGGATAGCTGACTGTGCTTTGTTTATTTGACTGCAGCAGGTTCATTTGCTTCTGTAACAAATAGTCTGATTTAAGCAGTAATCCTAGTAAGTGTTAGCTTAGCTAACTTTGACAAGAACGTGAGGGTCAAGAGACAGCAGCAGTTGCTAACAGACAAGATATTGCAGCAGAGTATTTATTTTCCATTGGTGTATTGAGTAATGGTTCAGAGAATAAGACAAACGCAAGATCAGCAAAACATAAATTTCCATGACATAATGTGTGGATTGTTCACTTAGAATATCACTATTCAAAAACTGCCTCCAGTCTCCTCAAACTCAAATAGAAAAGATTTTTGAAATTTTCTTTTTGATATCCCATTTGCCATTGAGTTTATATGAAAACAGTAAGAACAGCAGTTAATTTTTCTAAACTGTACCCTCCTCATCAGTGGAATGACACCAGCCAACAGTTTTATGTAAAATGCACGCAAAACCACATCTATTAGTTGAAATATGGACAGCATTTATTTAACTGCGTCTAAAGAAGAAATTGCAGGAATGTCTGCCTCTGTTCTTGGCCAGTCCATAGCTCCTTTCAGTTGTGTAAATCACACAATACCCTCTTGTCATTTGTGGATGCTTCATTGGAAAAAAATGATGCCCCATATTGGTTCACAAACATGCTGGATAGATATTTTGTGTGGTTTTTTGCTAAAGAAGGCATTCTGTGCTGGGTATTTTTCTTAAGTACGCATATTTCAACCCCATTCAGTGAGGGGGAAAGAAGAGGGGCAAGGTTCTTGGTTATGGTTAATACACATCCTTAGAAATAAAATGAAATTGAGGAACGATGTTGAAGTGTCAACTATCTCTTCAAACAGGAAGATAATCTCCATATAAAGAGAAGGAGTAGAGAGGATACAACATTTGCCGGATGTTTTTTGAGAATGAGTACGGAATGAATCCTTGAGACCTCTATTTTTTTTTTTCTTTTTCTTCTGTCTTTTTAGCAATTTGGTCAACAATTCAGTGCCTATTTCCTCATAATATGATGAACTAGGACTGGTAATTCCCATTTTCCTATTTGCTTTTATAAAAAATATTTCTGACATATTTACAAAAAAAAAAAGATAATACAGTTAAGAAGACAGTACAATCTTTTTTAGTCACCAGAATCTTTTTTATTTCACCTCTTAAACTGACCTTTCCACACAGATCTTTGATTTAGGTTTAAAGCAGGCAATGCCACATGCCAAATAAATTAGTTAATTTATTGACTTTCAAATAAATTAAAAGTAATTGGATAAGTGTAATAGATTAATGTTATTAAAGTGGTTATTATAAGCCAGTAAGTCTATTAGTGGCCTTAGGATAGTAGGAATAGAGACACCCAAGTTTGAGATGACAGAAACAGTAAAGATCTTGTTCAGTGTTAGGGGCACATTCCAAAAGAAACAGCTAAATTTAAAAACGATTAAGAGGAGGAAATGAAGGACTGAAAAAATTAAACAGCTTGGTTTAATGCTTATTTTACTTATCTCTCAACAACTTCTTCATACTTAGGTTGCTACTTTGGGACTGTGATGATCGGAGCTACAGCTACTACATTGAGGTTTCAACGAATCAGCAGCAGTGGACTATGGTGGCTGATCGCACAAAAATTTCCTGCAAGTGAGTTTTAACTTTTTCCACTTATTTGCACAAAGTCAGAACTGGAAAACTCCTTTTTTTAAAAAATCCTTTTACTTAATACTTACATGGGTAACTTTTTGACTGTGAAAAGAACGATCATTACATAACCTGTAGATTACTGACTCTAGGTCCTTGTAAATATTACTTTAGGAGATAGCAGCTTCTAGTGTGGCTGAACATCTAGACTTTCAAGCCAGAATCAAGTTCTGAAGATCCACATCGGTACTGGATCTTCAAACAACCAGTTTGGTTGTTCATTCTCAGAAACAGCCTGCCTACCATACCCTTGGTTTTGTGATTGCTGAAAGTTAAACCATGTTCCTCTGGTGTTCGTGTGTTTATTGTGACCCTGGTGTCAAATCACCCCTCCTGGAGAAACATGGTAGGAGCAGAAAGAGAGCAGGGTTGGTAAAGCATTTTCTTAATCAAATGCATTTTACACTTATCAAAGTACATAAAAGCATTGTATGATATTTGAAGGGAATGGGGAGAGTGAGGGTGGGTACCAGACTATAACAGATCAACCACTTACCTAAGCTTGACTTTGTTCAAAAGTAGAGTACCTCAACTATGTGCACTGACCACTGTGCTTTTGAACAGGACGTTTCCATAGAAAAAACATGCTTCTTAAAAAGAGAGAAATATTGTTTCATTTTAATTTCTATGCTTTGGTCAGGAGAAATCGGACATGAATACTCTCCACAGGTATACTCTCCATGGGCTCTGTTATTGTTGGGTCTGCTGATAAAACACATTCTTCTAGTATGGAAGAGTAACTCAGTGTTGATAGCCTTCTTAAACTATTTCATAGTTCTAATTCCAAGTAAAGAATGACCCAGATATTTCTCATGGGACTGAAAATATAGGCTGCAAATTTGTATGTTACATATCCAGAAGCCAGGTCTGCTTAGCATTCAGTGAATATTGATAGGACATGATCTCCTGGCTGATCCCTGGGGAAGCTCAGACTTACAAAAATGTTACTTCTCTCCTTTTCCCCAAGTCATTTTTCCACAAGGTATGCTTTCTTTCCTGGGACAAAATTTAAGTCATCAGCTCATACGGGGACAGCCCTCACCTAGCCTGTACTTGTGCCAACCAAAACCAAATTGATTTTACAAATTCAGAGATGTATCTCGGTTTGTCACATCAGTCGAGAGTTATTCAGTCCTTTCTAGCAATGCTGTGGATACACATTTTCCTAAAGTTTATATTCCACCTCTTAACAAATAGTGCAATTCAAACATGTTACAATGCAGTCTAGATGTGTTGGTGAAGGAGAACTTGACACGTCCTTTCACTGTCTGTAAAGGGCAGGGGATTGATGAGCAGAAAACCTGCGTTCGTTCTGCCTGCAGGTCTGCAGAAAGAGTAAAGAAGATTTACTCATTCTCAAAAGCATCTCAGCATAATAGATAAAATTCATCTTTTTGTCTGCCTCCAGCAGTGGGAGAACTAAAAGCTAAAAGGCTAAAACCACAAAAAAGAGAGGGAGAGAATCAGAATCTTTTTGCACTTTTTCCTTGTATCTGTCGATACTAATAGCCTATAACAACGGTCAAAAACAAGCACTTGCTTAAGTATGCACAGTGTGTGCTGGTTGACTGCCCAGTTCAAGTATCTACTCACCATGTTCAAACCATGCTTTTCTTTTTTTTGTAAAGCCTTAACCTTGGACAAGTGTAGGTGCATCCCTGAAATAAAGATAGCTGCCTTCTCAAGGTATACTTCAAGATCTTGATTCAGAACAGAGGTGCTCTGGAAATTCTCAAAGCGGTGGCTGCAGGAACTATTTTCATGTGAAATAGAAAAATGTATTTTGCCTCACTTCTTGCTCTGACAGACATGCATCCAGCTAGCAAAATCCCAGTCTTTAATCTTAAAGTCTACAGACTTAAACAGTGTCCAAGCACTGTCTGCAACTATCTGCTCTAAACAAATAGAACAACCAGGTCCTGAAGCTTACAATTACAAAAGCTTAGCGGACTCGAGAACAATTCGATTTAACAAGGACTAGAAGATTGTAAACAAAAAGCATCAATTTGAAAAATCTTACTTTTCTTTGAAAGTTTCCTGTCCTCTGCAGTTACATTTAAGTACTGTATGATCCGTAACCGAGATAAAATGAAAGGTTTGTGGCCCTCCACACTCCCCCATCAATTTTCAGGTGATTTCTTTGCATTTGACAGATTTTTTTCATTTCAATTGAAATCTCTTGCCCTTTATGATCAGCAAATTGGGCAGGTTGATTTTTTTTTTTTTTTGTGGTCACCCTACCACAGAAAAGAAAACCCTTTAAATATGTTTAATTTTCTTTTCAAGTAGGATTTGCAGAAATGGTGAAGTGACTTCAGCTCAAGAATTACTCTGATCATAATGGCATCTTGATAACTCTAAATACTACATCATATGTATATGTATAGTACGGAAAAATAAATATGTACAATAATATATTTATATGTTTTATATTTATATGTATTAAATACGTAAAATAAATATATTAAATACTATATAAAAGCCAAATGCTACAAATGTTAGGACTGGTCTGTAAAGTACAGAGGATCATAATTGCATATAGTCAGAGCTAGACCACTTATTTTACTGAAAAATACTGAAATGTATGGTACTACAACTCAAAAAGCCATGCTATTAGTGCTCAAAATCTGTTGAATGTAGAATGGAATAGACATCACCATTCAGTGACTCATGCACTGACTGAAGGCCCTCATTGTTAGGCAAGGTTTCAATATGGTGATGGAGACATCTTAATGAAGAAGAGAAAATTGAACCAGTCACTGGTAGGAATATGCGAAGATCCTGACTTTTTGGTCTGGTTTCTATAAGTTTTAAAAAAAAAAGGCATCTCAAAACAAATTGAAAACATGAATTTTTTGCCATAAAAACAAACAAGCTTCACTTTATTTAATTTTAACACCAGGAGATGAAGAGTTGGATTTTAACCAAAATTAGCAGATGCTGTAGTAAAGCGCAGGTGATACAGTTTCTCTGGTTTACCATCATAGTGTAATGGTAAAGATACTCCTGCAGGATGCAAGAGATTTTTTTAATTTCCCCCCCGTCTCTGTCCTTCCCCTTACCAGAAATACATTGGTATTTTATGCAAGCAGCACGGCTCCATCAGAGAGAAATCTGCCTCTAAATGCATTTTAGTCAAGAGATTCAGGCACTCCCCAAGGAAAAGCAAGAATCAAACTTGTGCACTGTGCCTGGGTTTGACTTATCATTAGGTTCAGGCAAACAGTTAAAGATTACTGCTTTTAGCAATTTGCCTTAACCAGACTCCAGTGGAATGGGGTGGAAGCAACAGTAGCCTCATTTCTTCATTCTCTGTTTGTTTATGAATGCCCGCACCCCTCTCTCACCTGGAAGAAATGAAACAAATCTTCTGCTAACGTGATCAAATTTTGCAGCTGTTTTTTGTCTCAGCCAAATCCTAATTTTTTTTGATGAATATTTGGACATCCCAGCCCAAAAAGGACTAATCCTGCATTGGTATAAAAATTGTTATCGCTTAGGCTTATGTGTCTTTGTCTAAGAAAATGAGAAGTAGATATTGCCGTGATTGCCTGTTTGACTACAAGTACCTCTCAGAATAACAATCAACTAAGAATCATTATACGTGTATTTGTGCTAGGCTGAAAGATTAATTTTTTCCAGAAAGTACACTCCAAATTATGTCTTTTTGTCTTAAAAATTTGGGAGATGTGAGTGCAGTCTAGGTGGTTGATAAGGTTTTGAAATCCTCGGTTTACCCTTTCTAGCATTAGTTCTGTGTTTAATATACTGCAGTAGACTGCAGAAAAATAACTCACTTGTCTGTGTATGATACACTGCAGTAGCAAATGAAAGTGGATGGAGTTAAAACTCAGGAAAATTTCACAGGGGCTCACATTTGAAGACACAGAATACTTGCAATGAGAAAATTTACTTTGCTAGTAATATTCTCCAGTTACTTTCCTGTCTTCAAAGACACGTGGATAAGAGTTGCTTCCTTTGCTGTTTGCTGCCTGGCTTTCTGTCTCCCCGGTCTTTCTGTGGAGTTACAATCCTTTGTGCAAATCATTAACGTGCTGTCTTGCGAGTGTCCTGTGAGGTCTCCAAATCATTTTGCTGAATCTCTGGCATAAGGGGTAGGATGAACCATAAAGGTAGCACAGACCTCAACAGACACCTTTGATCAGTAAGTGGCAAACAAAACGATGAGAAAGAAAATTAAATTATGTTTAAATAGCATATATTGGTTTTGGCAGTCTACTGAAGCGTGAACTTCCCCTTTAAACTATCAGTATGCTGCTTTGAGTTGTTTTAATGGTATTTTTAATGTAGTATTTTGTGTAAATTAATAATTCAATGCTCAAAGCCAGGAACTGACAGTATACTCCTACCCTCCTCTTCTCCCAGTTTTAAAAGGCTGAAGACAGAAACTGGATGTCTGTTATCTTCACAGGGGAAGCTTGCATATCTTCCCTAAGTGGAAGGCAATTATTGCATACTGGTTGTGTAATTGTCAATTTTCAAATGCTCTATGGGGGCTATTTTTTTTTCTTTTCCACAATAAGCTGTTTTTCTCTACACAGTATGACAGTAATGAAAAACAGTCATGTCCTGTTCTATTTTTTAAAACATTTATGGTAAGTGGGCTTGAGCGTGTTAGTGTTGAACCTGCACTCGTTAGAAGAATTTGCTGACAAAGAGTCTGAAAGTCAAATGAAAAACAGAAAATACCAAAGGCCAGTAGGATCAGACCTCAGAGATAATGACACTTTTGATAAAGTAAACCCTGTAAAGACAAATGTGAAACAGGCTGTCATGACGATTATCAACTTGCTATCATTCTTTAAAGTTCTCTTGTGTAGTTTCTGTGAAATGGATCTAATCCATTGGCAGCAGAGATACCATGTTCAATTCCCCAGTAGGAAAAAAGGATCTAATACCCTGGTTGATAGAATTTGAGAGACAATGAATATTGTTTATTGATGGTCAGTTCTAAGGCAATTGGTATCAACTGTCTATATTGCTGGTTTGGGACAGTTTTATGATTTTCTTGTGGAGGGCATGACTTCGTTTTCAGAAGGTTTGTAACATACTGCATTATATCTTTTCCCCCCCCCCCCCTTTTTTTTTTCTCTCCCTGCTGGACTCTTCTTTGTTATTCAGAGTATACTGCTGTTATGATAAATGTTTAAAAACTTCACAACTTAATTTCACATTTCCATTGCATATTATCTTTCTATTATATAATAGCTATTAACTTTGATGTTTACTGTTCTTGTCCAGTGTTTCATATTTCTGTCCTATGATGTACTATGTGCATTTCCAGTTTTCAGGAACTGCTGTATTTCCTTTGGTGATAAATCACAAGTAAAGGACACCTAGAGAGATTTTGGTTGTGCACTTAACAGTTCTAAAACACTTTTCAGAGGTATAGAAGAGTGTTTTCCATGTTGTCTAAGGACTTCAAGTGAGAAAATACTTCCACTTTACACAATGTTAGTGGCAAACTCAATTATGGACTTTTTTTTTTTCTGGGTATACTTTTGTGAAACCAGGCTAATCTCTGTCACGATGTGATTATTCCTTTTGCTATAGACATAATATTTGAAGTGTGTGAATACGTTTCGTCGTAACTGCACGTGGCATGTTACGTACTGTGTATGTGTAGTTCCTTATACTTAGCCACAAACATAGCAGCTTTTTTCTCCTGTCCTCCTATAGTTCCTCCACTCTGTGATCCCATCTCTAGAATTCCCTTGCATTCATTTTCATCCATCATTCTTCTCCTTAACCGCTTTCACAGGGCTTCTTTCTCTCATAATAAAACATATTAAATATTTCTCAGCCCGCTTTTTGCCTTTATGCTCACATTGCTTTTTCTGTTGCTTCCCATCAGTATTGCATGCATCTACTGTCCTGTCACACCTAGAATGAGAAAGTAACGTTTTTCCTAATTTTTATATAATCCTTAATTCTGGTTTATGCCTGAGCTCCCCCCTGGAGGGCTGGAACAGGATAAAAGGAACTGTTCCTTGTACCTGTTGTGTCGAACAGGGTATTTTGACCACACTTTTTCCTCTTTTACATGAAGTTGATTTCACAGCAAAACTGTTCTTGTACCTCTTCTGTCAAACAGAGTATATTGTGACCGTAGTTCATCCTATTTTACATGAAGCAAATTTCACAGCAACTCTGTGAAATCCAAATGCCTCCTCCAGAGTTGCCGAACTCAGCGTAGCCACGTTCATACAATACAAAGATGAAATATATTCAAGCGAGATGTCAGGGAAATTGCTACATTGTTAAGCTCAATTTCAAGTTTCACTTCACAAAAATAAACTGAGGGTTCTCATTAATCTGTTCATTATGCCGCTAGTAGTGCCTACTGGAGGAAGTCAGACAGATATAAAGGGTCATTTTGTGTAATTATTAAGCTTAAAAGCCCTGAACGATAAAGGCATTGAAGTACATATTTTGCCTTGTGTTTATATGCTCACATTTTGAAAGATTCTAATAAAGCAAAAGAAGAAAGAGGCACCAGCTTCACAGACCTGCCTTATTAAGCACGGAGAATTAAGATTTCACAGAGAGAAACCAGAGTTGTATTCCATTTCAGAGCGTTAGGAGCCTCTCAGAAGCGTGAAAACTCTGCATCTAACATTTCATTTGCTAGCTTTTATTTTAGCTGAGTCTAGTTTGATTGAAAAAAGATCTGCCTTCTTTTAAGTTGTGTTTCTTAGCAGCGATTCAGGATCACAAGGTGGTTTTCAAATTGTTAATTCGTCTTTTCTTTTTTCCACTTCTACCTTCAGTTCCTTATGGTTGCTTTTCAGCCACAAATATGCATGGATCTTTTGAACGAGCCTTGAACAGAGCAGCAAGGAGTTGCAAACTGCAGTGCCTTAGTCTCCCTTGAACATTTTGCCGTTGTACACTTACTGCAGCTCTGCATGTACCATACACATTGAAGTTTCACTTTGCTCTGCTTTGCCTTGTGACTGGCATGTTCTCAGCTCCTCTTCATGCACATTACTGTGAGGAGAGTGAAGAAAATGTCCCAGTAACTCTGACGTCAATTTGGATGTTAGCTCAGTTCTGCCTCGGAGAAAAGAAACAATACCAAATAATACCCATAGTATCACTATCTGTTTCTTTTAGGTATTCGATTTTTCTCCCATGCCGTCAAAGACTTGAATGTCTCGTTGGAGGCCTGTAAAAATTGTCAAGCTAACGATATAAATAGATGTATGTTTTATTACTTTGTAATATATTATCTAGAAAAAATACCTTTTGGTGAAGGGCGGAAGGAAACTTGAAATAATAAGTATCCCAAAATGTATCATTAATATACACAAAATAGTTTTATAAAAGAAAAACTCTGCAAAGGATCAAGCTGTGCCGATGAAACTGAATTACATTTGTTCTTTTCTGGGTTGGAGGGAATAAGCAGAGAGGGGACTTCAAATTCTTAGCCATCAAAAGTGAAATCCTAGGGAGTCCTCCAAACCCACGGTGTTCTTTAGGAATGGGTAACTTGGTTCTTATGTTACTGAATCTCTTTTCACTTTAACTGTGGTTTTTTTGGTTGTTGGGTTTTTGGGTCATATTTTTGAAATATTTCAAACAATAACATAAATCCTGAAGAAATGAATATGCCTTACTCTTCCAGGAGGCAATAATTGACTTCCGCAATTCCTGTTGATCATGCTTTACAATAACCCCTGGTTTTCTGCCTCTCTGGGATAAATAACAGGAAGATTGTATTGACTTTTCATGGTAAAAAATTTCAGTTTGAATGCATGTGTGAGCAGTCTGGTTTAGAATTTTTTTCAAAATACATAGTGGTAATTAAGTAAGTGTAAAATATCTGTTGCATAGTCTTTTTAAAACAAGCAAACATTCGTTTCCTTTCATGAATTATTATTATTCATTATTATAATTATTTTATAATTATTATTTATTATTACATCAATGTTTCAATAGAAATTAAAACTTCCCAATGGCATTGCCTTTTTGATTCTTGAGGAAGAAGAAGCTTCTGGGTAGGGACTCAACAATGCGGATTACTGCTTTTATGTTATGGCAGTGCATTGGATTGCCTTCATAGAGTTGTAATATTCCCTCTCTTGAAAACGTCTGTGCATGCATGCACATACCTACGTGCATGCAGGCACCCACACACATGCACACTCTCAGCACCTTTATAAATAAATACTACTACAAAAAGGTTATCCAAATTATAGATGATTCCTGTGAAACTGGCCCATTTATCTGCCTCAGATCAGAAAGAAATGCCTAATACTTGAGCTGTTGTTTTGTGGTTATGTTTGTTTACTTTGAAATTCATTGTTGTATAAGATCATCTAATAACCCAATGAATAGGAGATGACCAAATGTTCATGAACTGGATGGTAAATTACGATTTTGTCTGTAGCCCTTTCTCATAGGCAAAGGCATTAAATATAGCAACTGTTGACATCATCTTCTATAGTCAGGAGGTCACTCGGGTGTTAACGCATCAAATCTAGAGATTTGCCCTCATTAGATTGTGGATATTCAGGATCTAATTTCATTAAAACTCTGAAAAGTACACATTTGCTTATACTGGCCAAAACAGGTACGGTCTTTAGTGTTACAAATATCCTGCATTGAGATACATGCAGTATTAAGCCATTGTTTTATTCACAGTAATGTTTTTAGCAGGACAGATTATATCCATGAATCACAAAATGGAAGAATTATTATGTCTTTAGGTTCATTCTTTGGGGATTACTTCACTACATGGTATGTTGTGCATTTTTTTAGAATAATGCTCTGTCAGTTTGTTTCATATACTTGAAGGGATGGTGCTTCCATTCTGCTCTTTGCTTTTCTGTTACACCGAGTTCCCACAGTAAGAATTTTTTTTTTTCTGAATACCAGTACTGAACATCATATTACCTAATTTCATTCCATTATTGTTCTGGTATCCCTATAAGCCAATTTTTCTTTCTTAAGGGTTTCATACACTTCACCTTCATATTTCTAAAGTCGTTCTGCCTTTTTCCTGTTACCGCAGTTGCTACTTCAATAAGTTTTGCCTGACTTTTTCATGCTTTTTCATCATGCATCAAGTTTCCCCTATTTTTAAAATGATATTTATGACTTTTACCCAGCTCTCTCTACTTTGCCTATATAGTTTTCAAGGTGTATGGAGTTCTGAAATAAATACTAAAAGTTAGTTTATCAGAAACTAGTGGGAGGGGGGCTACATTTTCTCTGTTCTGTAACATGGTAACAGAAGCAAAAGTTGTATTTGTTATTTTTGTCTGTCTTAGTTTACTTTAGTCTCAGGTCTAAAATTAGTGCATTCATGGGTGCGGGTTCAGGTTTTTTTCTAGACGAGTTTCAGTCTGAGGTCGCAAGGCTTTGTTTTCTGCCCTTGAGGTTAATAGGTAATGCACTGTGGCAGTAGAAAGGGTTACAGTTTTCCTCCCTTCCATTAGCAAAGCTCGGTATGTTTGTATTGCTGTTATGAGGAGGCACAGGCTGATTTACTTTTTTTACTGTTTCGTTCTTCTTAGAGGCTGTGGTTCAATTTACTGCATTCCTTGGAGGTTTGACATGTCAATTAGATGTTATCGACAGTAATGGAAGGGCGGTTGCTGTAAATGTGAAGTTTTTACGAGTGGGCCATGAAATCACACCCAAGGGAATCTCTGAGAGAAGTGTGATAAATGCAGTGTTAGTCTACGTGCTACAGAGGAACTGATTAATAGGGATCATGTTCTGTCGCATAGCTCTAAAAATATTGTGTATATATTTGCTGTTAATGAAAAGTTATATAATCAAAAAAGCTATAAATAAAATAGCCTACAATCTGTTGTAGGATTATGGGGGAAGAAGTCTTCAAAGTTAAAAGCAGCCTGCTAGTTGTATTACTGGCTACGTTAATGTGTTGAGTGGCTTTTGCTGTCTTTGCTATCTGCATGAACATCAGGAGCAGTAACTATTGGTAATGAGGAAGCACAACAAAACCAATTCAGCCTCTAGGACTGTGCGTGCTTGACCTCTGCCTGTGTGCTCTGGTGTTCACAAAAGTATGTAGGTAAGATGAACTCATAGGTCAAGTTACCCAAGTTCACAGCCTCCGTCCGCCACCATTGCTGTCCCCCAAGGATGTACGTGTAGATACTACATGCGCAGCTCTTGACACAGCATAGAAATTT
Organism: Larus michahellis; assembly: GCF_964199755.1. Lineage (NCBI taxonomy): Eukaryota > Metazoa > Chordata > Aves > Charadriiformes > Laridae > Larus > Larus michahellis. The sequence continues at coordinate 38,516,823 of NC_133898.1, forward strand.
GGCTCCTGGCATTCTGCCAGCCAGTTGCCAGCAAATTGCTAATAATTTCATTTGGTGTGAGACTTTTAAATATAAACTTTATTTATGGAAGTACAAAAAGACAACCTGTTGAAGAAATGTGTGAGCAAGGTAAATTACATGAGTACACAGCTTACGCAGTACAAAAATGCTACTGGATGCCTACATTTTTGGCATGTGGATGTATTTGAAAATTGGTTACTACACTTAGAAAAATAATTACTACATTCAGTTTTACCATTGCTCAATTTGACTATATTTTAACATTATGTTATGTATTTTTCTAAAACGGCAAAAATGTCAACACTGAAGCTCTGAAAGCAGGGGTTACTATAAGGAGTTTTTTACATTAGAAGCTTTATAAAGATGTCAGAAAGTCAGTATAGACTTCATTAGCTCTATTTTATGTCAGTTTTTTTAGTTGAATAGGTCTGCTTTATCAAGCCCAGATCTGGATTCTACAGTAAATCGTATACCATAAAACATTTATAGCAGTTCAGTAAAGCATTCTTATTTGTTTGAATTTGTGGGGGGCACCAATCATAGGGCAGATACAACTACAAATTTTGTTCAGATACTTTGAAAATTATGTGTTCCTTATAGGAAGTATATGGAGAATAAGAACTTTTGAGGCCAGTTTCCCAAAAGGTGGGAATACGTATTTTTACTTGTCGATATACAAAGCCGCTACGTAACAAATACTGCGATAGGTGATTTTTAGTATTTATTATTCTCACGTTTATTCTAGACTCTCATTATATTTCTTTTAACGCTTTTTATTACCTCTGCCATTAGTACTTCAAGTTCTTTTGGTGGTTTTCTTCCTTATTAGGCTGAATAAAGTACATTTGCTACCTTGTCAATGGACTATAGTATAAGTATAACTATGATGCATTATTAGCTGAGTTTTGCCTCTGTCTTTGAAAGCTGCAGAGGGAATGTAGATGAAAACACAGGTTTAGGTCTCAGTTTTCAGTTCAGGTATACTAGGGGTAGAACTGCTCTTAATTTGACTTTAATTTATAAACCAAAATGCAGATGACCTTTGATTCCTCACAATATTTTCTTTCTCGTGCTTTGTCTTCCTTCTCAGTGGCTCTGGAGGCTGGATGGAGAGGTGACTTCTGTGCTTTTTTTATGGGCCTGACACTCTGAATTAGAACGTTAAATTACAGCTTTAACACGAGAGTATTACGTCACTTTATTGTATAGTACTAGTATGGTGGAAAACATGCTTTTTATAGGCAATTTATAAGGTAGCTGTAGACCTTTTTGGTATTTTATAAAGAAAAATGTCTGTATAACAATAACTGTTACAGCCTTTTTAGTGCACACTTCTGTATTTGTTTTGTAGGGTACTCCATAGGAGAGATCAGTACGGTGTTCGTTAATAAAGCAAGGGGTGTAACACATGTCATGCAGAACATATTACGGTACTTCTCGAGTCTCAGTTGGCTTGCTTATGTGTGCACGCAATTTTTTATTTGGCAGCATCACATGCTAGTTACTTGCTGTCTTGTTTACATCAGTACAGTCATCAAACTGATGTATGGAAACACAACATAACTTGTCCTTCCTTTTCCTCTCATCTGTTTTTACAAATATCTCCTCACTATTCTATCATAATGGAGGCTGTATTTCATTAAAAAAATATGTAGTCGCAGTTGAAAAAGTCCACAAACAAATAAGTGTTTTCTCACTTGCTATAGAACAAGGCATATGTGGACAAGCATTAGAAAGCAAAATGGAGGTTACTTGCTGGTAATTGACATTTTTCAGGCTGTGTTGTTCATTTCCACATTTGTTTCCAACTCTGCTTTGCTTTTCTTCTTGGAGTGAGGAACAAAAAATGGAGGTTGTATGTCACCTTGGGAAGTAAGAAGGCACAATGTGCACACACAAAATTTACGTGCTTAGCCCAAAGCAAGCCATGATATGAATATGATATGCTTCTTACAGCTTGATGAATGTTAGTTACACATAACAGCTTTTTCTTTCGTCTTACATCTTCGGCCTGAACTTGGTTTCAGCTATAATCAGTGCTGCTCTGGTCATCCCACAGTGTGGTAGTATTCTGTAGTGCCAGTGGCTCATTAGAAAACCTCAATAAAAGATAAAGTTCCACTTCTTTCTTAATTTGTTCTTTCTGGAACAGAAGGAAATAACAGGGAAGGGTCACTATTTATATCCTATTATATGTAATAAATCTTTAGAAAGTTAGTAGCTTTTCATAGAAGTAACCAGGCAAGGATTCTGAATGCGAGAAAAGCCATTAAAATCTTTAAGAGGTGAATTGCTATTTTGGAGCTATAGATAGTTTTAGCAATGGCAAGGTATTGTTATAATTTACCTGGACATCACCATTTCTTGCATTCTTCTTGCAATAGCCTAATAAAGATAAAGACAGGAAGAAACATGAAAGTGGAGGGGGTTTCTAATGATTTTCTTCTTCGTCTGAATAGAATATGGTGAAGAGATCGTGGGATGCACAAAGCCATTGAGGTTTCAGTGACAGCTGTTGCTGTTGGAGAGATGAAAGCACTTGGCCCAAGAGTCTGTTTATATGTTTGAGCAGAGAAAGTGATTTTCATTGCAAGGAGCTCTAAGTGAGACGGGCAGAGTCAGAGAATAAGAGAGCAAAAGATAATTATCTAAATTATGTTCAGGCTATTATAGAAGACGAATATAGTTAAAATGTAATTAAATATGACAGGCTCACAGGATGTAAGCATGGCTTTGGAATGCTAATCATCAATTACCACATCTCCATAGGGGAGTTGGGCAGAATGAGAGAGTTAGAAGTTGGGTGGCTGAGGTGAGATGTGGAGTGTTAAATAAAACACCGTAGGACTGTAAGAAGGCTAATTTCTTTTGGAAGATGGAGCTGTGGTATCGGGGGACCTTTGCTAGCCAAACAACTTGTAGTGCTACATTTCATCTTGAGGACCCTGGTATAAATCTGAGTAGGCTCCTAGTCCCGAGTCTTCTCTTAGAGCTGTAAACCTCAGCTTGAGATAGTGATTATTTCTGTTGTGAAAGGAATTACCAGGACTGCTGCAGATTGAGCAGAAAATCTAAAATGAATCAACCAGCAAGACAAGTGTGAAAGAAGGAAAAAAAAAAAAAAAATCAACACTTCCTGAATATTTAAAAAAGCTAAACCCTGAAAAATTAATTTGTTTACAGGGTCACTAATAAGGAGTACAGAGATACAGAAAGACCAAAGACAACAATATCAGTCTCTGGGAGAAGTAAATTCTGATAACTTCTTTATGACAGTGTCTTAGGTAAAGAAGGTGACAGTGTTATCAGCAGCTTGAAAGATTTGTTTGCTTGGCATATTGGGGGAGTAAAGGTGAAGAAATGGCATCTATTACATGGAAGTATCAAATCCCAGGCCAAAAACCAGGTGCTTCTGATATGTTTTAATGCTGCTGTTCCTGGAATATAGTGACTTATGTATGAAATCAATACCAGAGCTATGTGTAAAGTTTGGAGGAGATTTTTGTACAGACCATCAAAAGCGATTTTGAGGATAGAAAGATTTGCTCTTCTAAGGAAAGTATAAAATAAGCACATACATGTGACATGGCTACACAAATGGCATGACTACAAAATAATTTGCAAAATAAAATTTCTACAGAGAAACCAAAATTATTACAGTAGTACCAGAAGAGAAAACTAGCAGTAAAATAAGAAAATTAAAAAGAAACTTAAGACTTACCTATGATGTCTTTAATTTAATTGAGGAACGCCACTAGACAATTGATATGGCTTGATGCATAAATAGAAGTTTTTCTGAATTTGTTGTATGAGCAAAAAATGCAAAAAGAGGGCAGATATGCCTTGATAACGTTCTGTCAGTAATCTTTCTTCCCATATGTATATAGTTACACTGCATAAATTATCTCTTTGCATAATTATATCTGTACTGGAGAGGTATTGCTTTGTATATATTGATGTTCTCAAATGTACTGTTACAGTCAAAATCGGTTCAATTTTCTAGTGAAGAAGGTTTGCCTCACTTATTTCAAAACTTACTTTTTCCAAATCCATTTGGGGTTTTTTCTACTTTGTTTTTTCCTTTTTGCTAAGGAAATAAACTAAGAGACCTAATTTTCTCATCATCCCATCAAGTACTAATTCTCTAGTGGCAATATTCTTGAATTTTAATAACTTGAATTTTAATAACTCTTCTACAAATCGTCTATAATTCTGACTTACTTTTTCCAATGGGAAAGGAATAAAATGGGCACATACCAAACCAGTAAATATTCTTAGGACCAAATTTATTGAAAACCCTATCTCCCCTCAAATCTCCCATCCTCACGTATTTTTTATACTATTTTCTCTCATATTTTAGTATTGTTAAAGGGTAATTATAATCCATTCCTAATAAGATCATTGTAGCACAAAGTGAGGACTTCTAATCCAGTGGGAAGTGGCAGAATTTAGGAGCTTCCTGGAGGAGCTGATCTAGAAGTGTTGTCAAAAGGATCTTCAGAAGCGTTTTTCTCAGCCTCTCTTAATATCTGTCATGCTCTTCAGCTGTATTCCCAAATAGATGTGTCAGCTTCCTTGTTGTCACTTCACATGACAGACAATGGTATTTACTGACGTCTTTGGAAAATCTGCACTGAACTCTTGTGATGTGTATTTGACCAGTGCTCAAAAGTACTACAAATATATTCTATTCAATGGTCCCTAATTAACCTATTTTCTTGTCACAGAACACAAACTGTACCCGAGACGCTAGGAAGGCATGGGCTGTTCTTAGTAGCTTCTTTAGGATTTTAAACTCTTTTATTAAGAATAGCTTTTCCAACTCACTAAGTAAGGAAATCTGATTTTTACATCATCACTCTCCTTGCATAAAGAGTGTGCATGTAAATGTGAAAGCATATGCATAATGTAAACTATGGCAATACTTCATAAGGAGCAGTGTTGCAATCATCTGATTGTCTCAGCCACTCATCTTTGGGAGTCTATACCTGAAGGTAACAAGTTATGTCTGGCCATGAAGATTAACTGACTGGCTGCACTGGAGTAATATGAGAAGGAAGCCCAAGAAGAACTGTTCTCCTGTTTAGGGGAAAAAAATATTTAAATCATAACAATCTTTCAGATCTTGAGACAGTCAACAAAATAGTCCATTCTCATTTTATATTTTATTCAGAGCTTGAAGAAATGGCCCGAGGTTTAAAGTAAGGACATATAAAATAAGGGATATAAATAAACCATGCCATTAGATAGGTAAGTGCTTTACCTCTGAGGCCTGACACAGACCACACCTTTCTATTATGGTGAGTAATTCTAATTACAGCCATTACTTCATGCAGTAATACCAGTAAACTACTTGAGATTAGGTCTTGATTGGGCTCATAATCTTCTTTAAGCAAATATAACCTGACAGAATTGATAAAAGTAATAGTCAACTATATTAAACCCAGAAATGCAATGTTTGTGACAAAGAGGTTTTCCTACTACGGGAAAATTCAAGTGCCTGACAAATAGTCAGTAGCCAGGCTGTTCACACTGCCAGACTTTGGGGTAGTCTACCGGTGGCGAGTCGTGTTTCGTTCCAGTTTTGCTTTGGTCCCTCGTTTCTTTTATGAACACTTCTGAAGGTATTCTGAACGCATTCAGGAAAACTATCCAGTGTTTTTCTTCTGTAGTGAGTTAATCAAGTTATACTTAGCTACAATTTATTTCTGAAGCCTTCTGTGATAGAGTCTAGTTTTGCTAAAAAGTTAAATTCTGTATCTAGCTTTCATGTTTTATGAATATAAAATAATTTAAATTCCAATGTGTTCAAGCGCTAATCTAGTGCGGTAGAAGACTGGCATCAAACTGAAACTTCTAGTTCCTATTATTTTTTTTTGTTTCTTCTGTTTTACTGCCAGTGTGTTCTGTAAGCACAAAGGTATGATAAGAATTGGTGTCCTTTTCCTGCTGTCTGTGAGTCTGCTTGAGGTGTACCTTGCCCAGAGCAGAAGAGTATGAATGTGGAAGGAAGATGATAGAGGTCCCAGTCTACTTCTAGTGTTCTCAGTCTAGCCCAAAAAGTTATCCGCCAGCTCTGAGGAGATGATCTGTTCTCCCCACTGACTCTGTGCCAGGATGGGGAAATCCTCACAACCTGAACTGCGAAGAATGCTTTTATGTCACTTGTAATTTACCGGAAGGACCTTGGCCCACACAAGGGAGGCTTGGCTCCTCTGCCTCCTCTGCTCCACTTAGAGTGGGAGGAGTTTATTTGGGTTTTTTTCCCCTAGAACTGTAATTTTTTTTAACTAAGCTCTGATTTCTAATGAGCAGTTAACAGATAGATGCATTTACTTTTATTTATCTGATCTTTTGTTTACCTAATACAGTCAATATTAGTTAGGGATTTTAGACTTTGATTCAGGTATTTTTCTATTACCATTTTCTTAACTTTCAACAATATTATGAGTATTACTCCTGCATACAAATTATAGTAGTATAAGGTATGTATGGAGATACATAAGCAGAGTCAAGGCACTTAAAAATAAAAATGAACAAGGAGTGCTGAAAATTCAGGTGATGAAAAATGGTTCTCTATTTGCTGTATTAAGTGATAATAGTATGTACTGTTACTTGGATGGATTCTCTGTATATTTTGCTGCAAGTTGTTGTGACAGTGTTTAATATTTGTATGTCTTTCTGTACTTTTTTTGTAGATCCTGGCAAACAGTCACTTTTGATAAGCAGCCCGCATCTTTTATCAGAATAGTCGGAACTCACAACACAGCTAATGAGGTAAGGAACTTTTAAGAAGAGCTGTATTCTTCATGAATTTACAAGAGTACGGTTTTTCATGTCTTACAATGAAATCAATAATGCCTTCTAAAATGTACTTTTTTTTTTTTTTGGCTCTGGCAATCTAGCAAGATAAGAATGAATGCTTTTCTTATTCGAATATTTGTGAACTGTGTTATCATCTTCCCAGACTCTACAGAGTTGAAGGGCTGTTGTCACTGTGGGGGATATTTTGGGGTTTGTACAAAGTACAGTAAACTGTTTCTGGTTTTGACCCTTGCACAGTGCCATCAAACATTCCTATCGAGTTTGGTTTTAAATTATTCCTTATTTTGATGAATGATGAAAATACCATTTTAGTGCACTAGAGGAAGGTGTATAGTGTCTGATTACTTGTTTTTATCACCTTTATATTCTCTTTTGAATGAATAAAATATAAGAATATTGTTCTTCATAAAAAGAATTTTCCATGCATAAGATTCTGTTAAGATTCATTTTCATACCTGGTAAATTGGTTAACCAATAGTGGCCAAAGAAAGAGATTTATTTCAATTCTTTTTATACAGAAAAAATAAGTTTTGCTCTAACTGACCAAGTGCAATATCTTCTTGTTTACTTGTGCTTCTGTCTTTCGTAGTTGTTGTGTGTTGTCTAAGATGAAGTCCAGATTTTACAGTTGACTTCAGTGCAACAACTTACAATATGTGAATTTAAGAATACATGCAAGTCTTTGTGAGATTGGGACCTTATATAATGAGATTATAAGACGCACCAAAAGCAGCTGCTTTTGTGTGTATGCATGTATGTCTACATCCCACATGTGTAGTTCACCACAAAACGTTGTACTTGCCCACTTTACAATGAACTTTGGATAGCACTGTTACATTTGCAGTAATTAGAGTTCGTCAACTCTAATGGCATTAGGAGTCAGGATTTCTGGTCATATTTAGCATATGGGGATGATGTTGTCTTAGTAAGGCATTGGAAGAATTGTCAAATAGCATTGTTTATGTCCAATTCTAGAGCAATTATTGCCAATATATGTACTACCAAATGTCAACAGTAGTTCTCAGCAGACAGGTAGAAAGACGTTGATGAATAAACTGAACTGGGGATATCAATGAATTTTTTTTTTCTAAGCCCTGTCTCTTGTGGTGTATAGTTCAGTCTTCATGAGTGAGTTCTCAGAAATATAGTCAGAAGCTGCCTCCAGGATTGTTGTACATGCATGAAGAAGGCTTTTTCCATTACCAATCCCTGTAGACAGTCCTGTTGCTCTTGTGCCGGTCTCTTTAAGTTCTCATCTCTTTATTAAAAAAGAATGAGGTGCATTATGTAAAGTTACCAAATCAGCCTATAAGAAACATTACCTCCAACTTTTAGTTCTTAAAGGTTACTTTAAGTCCTGAAGAATAATGGGCTTTTAAACATAATTCCAGTTTCAAATTGCTTGCCATTTGCAAGGAATTTAATATCCTCTGTAGTTATTTATATGGAGCACTGCATAACTATAGTGAAGATCCGTATGTGCAAAGGGAGGTTACAGCTATTCATGTAGTGGCTGAGTGGAACTATAAACACATGCTGCCGTTATGGGTCTTTTCCCTCTTTTGTCTTTAAAATCTGTACCCACAGTAATTTTTATTTTTGACCAATTTATTTCTCCTAAAGCTTATAGAGGAGGAACATTACCAGCATACCCATGTTACTAAATTACATTGTTTTGATATATATTAAACAGTTGATCTATTACATATCGTCATAAAGTTTCATTTTCCAAAGAATGCAGCAAGGTATTTTTCATACTTCCAGTTTAAATAATAACAGTGTAACCAAAGTCTTGGTTTGTTCTGGAGCTGATAGTCTCTTCAGTAAGAACACAAGCAGTTTCTAGAATTATTTACCTACAGGTGGTTGTATTTTATATCAAACCATTTTCATTTTAAACACAAGATGCTAATGGCAGTGTGTTCTTATCAAAGAGTTTTACTGTAATAGGTACAAAAGTCCTCCATACTTGTTCTACCAACATATACCTTTAAACTTCGAAAGCACAATGTTCATACTTTCCAAAGCGTTGTGCTCATTTTTGGAGTTGCAAAAAAATCCCATAATATTTCTCCATTTTGCGAATGTTGTCAGCTTTTAAATTCATCTTTTCCTTTGCCATGCTTTCCAACTGTTGAAAGACATAATGGTCACAGATTTTTTTTTTTTACTTGTCATTTGAATTTTTTCATACGTTAGAACATAATAGACCTGTAACTTCTTGTTTTCATGAGCTTCTATCTTTTAGAAATAAAAGGATTATTTTTCCTAAGCCATCGCCATGATTTATTTGTCAGACAGGTCACCTGATACTTTGACAGTGTAAGTGTTATCTTGTTATTCCTTTCCAGTATTACTGACCTGGAAAGAGCACCTAGCTGCTAACGCGAGAGCTTTATTTTACAAATTACTGCACCAGTGTGTATGTACTTGGCCTTCCTGCTTTGTATGTCGGACCTTCCTTAAAATATCCATGAAAAGTATAATCCGCCGTTGGTCAGAGGATGATGCTGAACTGTCATCTCTGCCTTTTGAGAGAAACACACATAGGACTGTTTGGTTTAGTAAAAACTGTTCTGAAATATGTAATTCCGATATTGAATGAAGCAGATGAGCTCCTTTGTACTTCTCTGTCCTCTGCTTCTTTCACAAGCTGTAGTCTTGCGTATATTAAAGCAGCAGATTAACTGAAAGTCAGGCTGTAAATTCACAGGGTTGTTAATGCTGAGATGAACATTAAGAATTTCGCGTGAAAGAATTGGTAAAAATGAAAGTTACAGTTTAAGAATTGGGTACTTCAGACTTTATAGACTAGTATCAGCTAAGTTTCAGTGGAAACAATATTATATTTTAAAAAGGCATGCATCACTAGATAAAGAGAAGTTTTAGATGAAAAACACTATTGGTATGGGACACAGCAAAAATATGGAATCTCCTGACTGAGAGACCTCCATCCCATTCATTAGACTGTGCTGCCTTTCAAGGAAAACAGCATCTTATAGAGGTGCACTGATGAGATAATGTTCTTTTCTGCAAATCCTGATGCTGATAAGTGCTGCTGGAAACATGACAATAACTGTTATTTTAAAAATGTTGTGAGCAGGATGAGTTTAGAAGAGGCTTCTCAAGAAGTGTAGCTGAATGCAAAATTCAGCTTTTCAAGAACTGTAACAGATGGAAAGAATTCATGCCACTGTAGAAATTAGTTCAGCTTTAGAAAAAAAACTCCCCAGAAGAAATGCAGAGAAAACCCATTTTGTGCACATGTGTGTCTGTGTGGGTATGGCTGTAGATTTTTAATCTGTTCATGTGTGTATATATAAAGGCATAGCGATACATCTTTATGTGAGCGTACATGTGTGTATATAGAAATATGAACATGCATCACTATGTATAAAAATAAAGTGCGAGAATTCTTACACTGAAAGACACAAGAAAATATAATGGGCATAAAAAAAACCCCGTGACTGATATTTTATTTTTTTTTTAATTCCTTTCATGTATGCTGTCAGAACTTGAATTAACTAGCTACTTCTCAGAAAAGACTCAGGGGTACTGCAGGCATGTCATTGCAGACGTCTGCTCAATGTGCACTTGAGCAGGGATGGTCAAAAAGAATAATAGGATTTTTTGGTTGTATTGAAGAAAGGATAGAAAATATTCTGTAGTCTTGTATGAATATGTAGCATACTACAAAGGGCTACAAAGATGATCAAGGGCTACAAAGATGATTAGGGGACTGGAACACCTGTGTTATGAAGAGAGGATGAGGGATTTGGGTCTCTTCAGTCTGGAAAAAAGATGACTGAAGGGGGACCTTATCAACACCTATAAATACTTAAAAGGTGGGTGTCAGGAGGATGGGGCCAGGCTCTTTTCAGTGGTGCCCAGCAACAGGACAAGAGGTAATGGGCACAAACCTGAGCGTAGGAAGTTCCACCTAAACTAAGAAGGAGGAACTTCTTTACTTTGAGGGTGGCAGAGCGCTGGAAGAGGCTGCCCATAGAGGTGGTGGAGTCTCCATCTCTGGAGACATTCAAAACCCACCTGGACGCATTCCTGTGCAACCTGCTCTAGGTGACCCTGCTCTGGCAGGGGGGGTTGGACTAGATGATCTCCAGAGGTCCCTTCCAACCCTATGATTCTGTGATACCCATGTCTTGTTTACGGTATTTGATTTTGGCCACATTAACTTGAAAGGGCCTGGGAAAGGGCAGTTAAGATTATAAGAGATTACCTTTGTTTGTGAGAAGAGCTTTAAAGACATGATTTACCTGCAAGACGAATGATAGATGTCATAAAAGCATACCAAATTAAGTTAAAACAGTAATTTTAAAATTCATATTTTAATATTCACCAAGCTTTAGCTATAAAACTGCAATGCATGAGAAGAATAGCAAGTTTTGAATCAGTATAAGAAGAGATTTATTGGGCTAGTGTGTGGCAAAGCTGTGTGATTCATAGCAATGTGAAATCACGCAGAAAGAAGTTTTGTGAGTATTTTAAAGAGTTCCTCCCCCTTCTGCTCCCAGTCACTTCAAGAACAAGTAGAAGTAAGAGTAAGTACAGTAGAAAATAAATGGGAAAAAATGCTTAAACAGATTGTCCTCTTACTCTAAGATACAGTCACCTGCACAGTGGTGCCAGGTATTGTTTGAAACATCAGAAAATGATCACTGTTTGAATTGTAATATTTCATCTGATGAAGCAGCAGCCTCCTTGGACACTCTGAATGCCTTTATACATACTCCAGGATATGTCTGTAGAGCTACCATTGCGATTACAGCAGAGGGCAATCTTGAAATAGAATCATATTGGTAATGATTTAAATTTCATTTCTAGCGTGCATGAATATTCAGTTTTTTGAGGAAGTAATTAGATCATAAGATACGTTTGAGACAATATAATTGTTGTTGTCATCCGATAGCATGTAGAAGATATTTATGCTACTTGGGGGGGGGGGGGAATCATTTCCAAATATCTCTATCCACTTTGGAACCATCTTTCTGATTTTTCGTGCCATATATGAAGGTTGGTATACTTCGAAAGCCTTCTCTTGCTCCACTTGTATCACTTCCTAGTGTTTATGGGCCATGGACAGATGTTTTCAACCTTATGGTGAAACATTCTGATTTGACTAAGTACTTTGGCACCGATCTGGCCTGCATACTTCCATATAGACGACGACTTCTTACTTTGATCATGCATTTGCCAGCATTTAACTGTTTTCCTTTATATTCATTTTTTGTTCTCTCCAGGTGTTTCACTGTGTGCATTTTGAGTGCCCAGCACAGAACAGTACCCACAAGGATGAGAGTAGTAAGGAAGTGGCAACAACAGAGGTGGGGACTGGTGGACAACAGCTTGTTTCTCGCCCTGTTCGAGCTGCAAGCACTAGTTCCCTGCATTCCCCTCCCGGATCCACCTCCCGTTCACATGCTCACCAACCGTAAAGGAGATCGAAAGGGAGCTTTTGCAGCCCTGCTGACATTTTATGAAATTATTCAGAAGCTTCTTGTGATGGCACCCTTTCATTCTTTTTCTCTGTGAACAAAGGGGACCACATCTGAAAGCTGGAAATGCTGAAATGGAAAAGGCTTTTCCCAAGGACATGAAGAGACTGCTTCACTCTCCTCAATTTGTTCAAATCAGGCTGGTCTCTGAGGGGGGAGAAAATAGGTCTTCAATCTTCATCAAGTACCCCATTAACACCCTACCTCTCTAATCTAACCAAGGCAAGGAGAACAGAAGGAAATAAAAGGCAGAGCTGCAGTGGAAATCTAAAATGACTTGAGCAGAATGGAAGGCACATGAAATAAGTATTTGTTCCCTGAAGGCTTCCGTTAGCAAAGAAAATGTTTATGGAACGCATCAGTCCGGAATATATGTTATTTTTAAATTCATTCATATTCCTTTGTAACTACTAATCTGTTTTCTAAATCGTTTTGACTCTGTATTCCACTTTGTCTCTTATTTTTGGCAGTAGCAAATGCTGTGCAGTAGATTAAAGAAGTATCAAACATGTTTACCTGCTGAGATGCAAATTCCCTCATTCATCAGTGGGATGACCAGAAAAGCCTTCATGATATCAACAAAATAATTAATGGATGCTATATTAATCTTGACCTTAGTTCACTTTTCAAAGTACAAAATTGTCATTTATTATACTCAAAAAGGAAAAGTCCTAAATCAAGCATCCATCTTGAAGAAAAACATATTTTTCACTCCTGAAGATGATTACTTAAACTTTACCTATCTCTAAGAAAACTTGCAACAGATCATCAGAAATGTTTGGTTTAGAAAAGTGGAACTGTATCTGCTTCCTGACAAGCAGTTGGTCAGAATACAAAAAGAAGGATTTGCAGATACTTATTTTTTTCCCCAAGAAAAAAAAATGCTTTACAATCTGGAGCTAAAAATTCAAAGGCTGTATGTGCATAAACTTTTCTCATAATCTTCCTAGAATGTGATGCTTTTACACTGTATTGTAAAAGATCTGGCTCTTCACAATCACAGAATTTGTTATCCATCTGTGTCTGTCTGGATCACATTGCCTGCTACTTTGCTTTTTCTAAGTGTTTTCACACTGATGATGATGCAGTCTCTTACTCTCCAGATCTACCTGACTTATAGGAAGAGCTGCACGTTGGTCTTTCAGTATGGGATAAAGTGAGTTTGCATTAAGACAAACGCCGATGTAATTGGCAAAATTGAGTAGGAGGGTTGTTACTCCTCACAAAGTGTATTATATTGGAAATGTCAGCTATCCAGTTTTATGAACTTGGAATTTCCTGTGGTGACAAATAGCCTTGTCAGAAGAAAAGAAAGCTAGTGTAGGATAAATACGGTTTTCTTTTGCATAACCATAGTGATAAAATGAGTTATATCAACATAGCAAATAGTATGTTAATTTATCACACTACTTAATTTGAAAGAATTTCCCTCTTGGATACTAGTTGTGCTAAAAACAGGAAGAAATATAACAAGTGGTAGCAATGAATCAGTAGAAACTTTGAAGGAGAAAAGCGTCCTTTTTCTTGTTTCAAATAAAATTGATTAGGCTTTATCAATAATACTATAGTATTTTTCATTGCCAAATTGCAGTTGAGTTCTGACACGTGCATATAACTCCCTCCCGCGCCACTGCTGTTTTCTGACTTGTGAATTCTGTCGGAGAAGATGCACACCCATTGCGTCATACATAGCTTACAAGATGCACCACAGCTGCCTCCGACGGTCTGGAGTTCTGAGGCAGGATACTGCTTGTGCCAGCCAGCACCTAGCCTGGGCTGCGGATTACCTTATTGCTTAACAGCCTTTGGAGCATGAAAGAATTAAGACCAGCTACTGGGGACAAAACTCTCTTGTTTAAGTATAGGTCCAAAAAGTTGAATTTTTCTTTTCCTTTGAAAAGTAAAACCAGAAAATTTTTCTATTATGGATATAATCCATGCTGGAAGTACTGAGATGCATGCAGGTTGTCTTGCCTTTAGTAGGTAAGTCCTTCCATGTCAGTGGCAGTAGGTATTTGCAGTTTGATCAAACAAGTTTTCTTTTCTTAAGCTGTGGGTAAGCAAAGAGCATAACTTCCTAGCTGTTAGTCTTTAGTAGTCACCATTGTAGAGAATGTTTAAAAAAAATTTTAAAAGTTTGTGCCAGCTGTTCTGAGTCTAGGCTCTCAGAGAGAACAGGATTTTCAGTTTGTAATCTTTGATGTGCACAATTAATTTTTATGATACAAATAAGTCTTGTAGACTATACCATACTGCAAATCTATTTGATCTTGTCCTGTGACTCACTGTTGAACAGAAATGTCTGTTTATTTCCCATGGCATTCACTTCCTGTCAAGAATCTAAATGAACAGATCTGAGATTCCCAAAGTAAAAACTATGAGGTTCTATAGACCTTCCAGCTCCTCACCCCCCAAAATTGATCAAAACAAAAAAACAACTTTGCATTGTCCCTTCATACAGGTGAAGAGAAATTTTTAGTATTAGATTGATTCTCAGTCACACATGGCCTTTCTCACAGTCTTTATTTTCTTCTGGTAGAGTTACTCTTAGAACCTGTCACTGGGGTGTCACCAATGTGACCACAGATCTCCCAGACATTTAAGACAAGCCTCGCCACAGCTTCACGTTTCCTGAAGGGAATCCTTTACCTTTCTATTCAATGAAATAATGTTGAAGTGTTTAAAGGACCTGAACTCTGCTTGGTCTTCTGACACTACCCACCAACAAACACCCCTAATATCTGTATTGCGTGGCGTAGGTCTCTGTCTTAAACGTTGTGTCAGCAACGTATTACTAGTGACAAAGGAAGATAGTGCACAGAACTGATTTGTGGTTTGGTGTGAATGTTCTCATTCTTTCTAATTATTGTCTGTATTTATTGACTCCCAATTTCAGATGTAGTTCTTGTATATTCTTCTGAAATATTTTTTCTTTCTTTTTCTTTTTTTGTTCCTTTTAGTGGAATTAAGTTGTGCTGTTATGGCTTAATATCAGGGTTTATCAGGCTGATGACGTACTATAATTATTCGGAACTGGGTTATCACTTACTTGTATTTTATTTACAGCAGGGGTAGAGCAGAACTGACCAGGTATTCATTGCTTTCTTGTCAGAAACTTTAAAATAGACCTGTTGTTAGATTTCTACATAATGGAACTAACTGTATTGTCACTATTGAGCCATTATTTCTATTTAGTACTCTAGTATCTTTAAATTCCCCAGGCCTCATTTTCTCATTTTTTCTTCCATAGGTTGAATTCAAGCTTAGGCTCAACTCATATGGAGCTCAACAAAGCTCTTTCGAAAGTCTCTCTATTTAATTAACTTCTTCTAAGTGCATTTAAAAGATTTGCATTTGCAGAAATGTACAACCAAATATCAACTCCTTAAAACTGATTTATCCAGGAAAATTAACTTCTGAAGTGAGCAAAAATTGTGCAGCTCTGTTTTCAAGCCATTGCCAATCAGCTCTAAAACAATTTCAAATGGTGCGTTAAATGGAATTACAATGAGAGAAGTTAATCCAAGTCTAATGTAAAAGACAATACAGAGGAGGAATCGTGGATTTTGTTAGAGAAGGAACTATTATTCATTGCAGTTTCCTTCCTTTACAGCTCCATTTCTTTCTTTTTTTCCCCATAAAAATCAGTTTTTCTTGCTTATTATGACAACTCACGAAAGAGCTCAGTGCTTCGCAGCATTGTTAAAAAATTCAAATGAATTTAATGCATCTTCATCTTTACTAATGATAACATTAAATTAGAGAATTTTCAGTTTAGTATCTGACTTGATGAGGGTTGATTTCTGTGAAAGAAACCAAAAGATGTCTGTAATTGTTCCACTCTAAGTAAATTAAGTTTTCCAGCCAAATGCATGCTTGCATCTACTCATTATTCAACGATGTTTTCTACATCTAGTGTCAGTGCGAAAATTAGAAGAAAATGAATGCCATTCTTGTCTGATTGTTGTGCGTTAGTAGTTCTGGTTATACAGTGGTGCCCACTCAGTTACACTCAATAAGGAATTAGAACTTAAATGTGATTTCACAGAAAGTAACTCTGCTATACATCGCATTTCTCTATGAAAGTATTAATTGGCTTATATTTTGACAGGTGTTAATGTACTGTCAAATGGACAAGTGAACCCATTGGTTATTTTGTTGTGGTGGCTGGAGTAGTCAGCAAATAATCCGAGCCAGTAAGAATTAATGTATTTAAGAGTAAATGTTTAAGCTTGTATGTCATGATACCAGTTGCCAGAGGATTAAACCATGCTTTGGAACTAATAATTTGCAGATCCCAGAGGGCGCTTGAGGCCTGGTTTGCATCCCCATCTCTCAGTTAATGGTGTATTTGGGTTAGAATCCTTAGTTCTCGCTGAACTGATTGTTGTTGTTGTCAGTTGTACTAGTTAACTTGGATATATGTAGAAGCTCCACAAAGCTTTGTTTGGGATACAGAAATTAAAGTCCTGCATCAAGTTTTAGGAGTACCCTAATAGACGTGTATATATATATATGTTAAATCAAGCTAGTAGCTAATTATTTAGCTTGAATTTAGAACAGGTCCTAAAGCTCCAAAACTAAAAAAAAAAAAATAAAAATAAAATTCTGTGCAGGCAGAAACGCAACCATTGGGGTATGGCAGGATGCTGCCTCTGTTTTACAGTTGCTTAAAAAGTGCCAGTGTCTACACAAGGTATGGGTCAGCAGGTCCAAAGCTGCTTTTTGCCCAGTTGTTAAGCATTGGCGATTTGGCTGTAGTGAGGTGTATAAAATAGAGCAAGTTAAATGCCTATCTCAAAGACAGGGGTGCAGTCCAAAGAACACACCTGCATCCCTTATAGCTACCTTGTATGCTCTGGCTTGCAGTGTTTACAGAGTGAGCCGCCTTATGACTTTTGTTAACAGCTCAAAAACCCCTGCAGACATTTCTTTGGCCCTTCACAAGCTTTCATTGCAAAGCTTTGGCTGGGGTAATGTCGAAGTCCCACCCATATTCCATGATAGAATCTGGGTCTGTGTTTGATTTTGAAAATTCTTACTAGAAAAATAGTTTTAAAGTTGCCCTGCAACTTTTCTTAGATAAAGGAAGCCCAAATTAAAAACTGTATTATAATACAAGGAAGCTGCAGGTATCTGTCATTTACCATTAGACTGACTGCCAGAACAACTACATACCAGTTTTATAATACTGTATGTGTTTAATTACTACGATATATACAAATGGTGGAAGGAAGTGAAGAATCAGTCCGCACACCATTGGCATTAGACATTATCACCCAACCAGACATCAGAGAATTACTAGTTCTGCTGTTCCTTCCAGCCTAATAGAATAATACAGTTCAGTGCTCTGAAAAAAAATTATAATTGATTCATTACATAAACATCATGGGAATGGACGTTTGGATTACTTTCGCTAAAAATCTGATGAGTGGTGACTTTACCCTGCGGAGGTGTAAACATGCCTCTCCCGCTGGAGAAGCTACTGGAGTAGCCTCCTGCTACGTTAGGCCCTGGGCAGTCATGGAGGAGGAGAGCTGCACTGTTGGTGCAATGTGAGTACTTTTCCTCATTAAAACTCCTGCTCATCTGTTCTGTATTTATCATCTTGGCACATCTATTCTCTTTGTGCAGCTACACATCCCTGGATTAAAAGAAGGTAGCCTAGTTTCTCATGATTTTCAGAATTACCCAGTGACTCCTGACAACTGGCAGATAGACATCAACAAGCTCAGTCCGTATTAAGTAGTCTGAAGAATTTACAAAACTGACCTGTACGGTCTTTTACAGCAAATGCTGTGTGTCCAAAAAGTACCAAGTGACTCCTGAAATACCAAATAAGTTGTGCAGTATTACTGTTTAGATGAAGGTTTGTGCACTTAAAACTATGTGCCATGTAATCCAAGTGAACAGGAGTGTTATGGTTTGAAGAACCCACAACAATTTATTGTTGTTTAGACAATTATTCTGTCACCCGATGACCTCTCCCCACCCAGGAAGGGGAATCAGAAAAGAGCGAGGAAACCCAACGGTTGAAATAGAAACAGATTTAATAGAATAGGACAAAATAAATAACACTAATGATACTAAAGAACCAATATTTATCCTGATACCAATATAAAATAGACAAGGATTATACTCTGCCAATTCTACCAGTAGGAAGCTGTGCACTCCCAGCAGTGGACAGCAAATGTTGGACACTGCGAGCGCTGTGGCTTCAGGAGGAAGGGAAGGGCTCAGGGGTCCGGCACTGGGGGGAGTAGTTCTCAGGATCACAGCCATCTCAGAAGAGAGGGACTCCTCAGCAAACTTTCTAATTCATATTGAATGTGACGTTCATGGTGTGAAATAATCCTGTTGGCCTGCTTGGGTCAAGTGCCTGGGTCTTGCTCCTCATCCCCACACCTGGCTAGCTCAAAAACACCATACCTGGCTATAAAGTAAATATTTTCACAAATTCAGACACTAGAGTCTTCTAAAAATGCAGATTCTCCAAGCATTAGAAGAGACCTTACTGATAAGTAAAATTATTGAAAGAGAAATTAGTCCTGTGTCACCCAAACCAGGACAAGGAGTTACTACAGCTGCTTCCTGCAGAGGAAGCAGGGAACTTGCACACTTACCAGGAATCACGCACTTCCTTCGTATCGCTTTTGGTTTACATCACCTATCTGTTGTCTCGGTACTCCCGAGCTATGATCACTAGGTGATCTATGGTTAATACCTAGAATCCAGTAAGTGTGTTTAACAATAGATGCTAAGAACTTTTTGTCTTCACTTAAAAATTTTAGATTGTGCTTTTGAAGCATGGTCAGGCCACAGAATTGGGTTTTGGGCATCTTCTGTAGCTGTCTATTCAGGTTTTTTTAAGTTATTTTCAGCTGCTAAAAGAGTAGAATTGTTCACAGAAATTTCTCATAGAGAGACGAAGATACGATTCTTGTGGTCTGAGCTATTTCTGTTTGTCTTCAGTCCTCACAGCTCTTATTTTTTCCTACATGCTTCCCCCAGTCTTCTTGTTACTCCTTTTCTTTTCCTCCCTACCTAGCGTCGTATCGCTGTTGCTGTGGTGTTCCCTGGAACTTTTCTTCAAATTGTGATATATTAAGGATTTTTAAAACTTTATTTATTTTTACCTCTTTGTCATATGCTGAATAAAACATCCTCGTCCCTGTTCACTCACATCAGTCTTTAAAGGCAGCCACCACTAGGCTGTCAAGTGCTATTGAGCAAAATTTAAATTTGACTGTCTATGGATATGGGAAATACCAGCCCTTTTGGAGCTTGTACTTCCATAATCTGCTTGTTGCCCTTACGAGAAAAATCAAGATGTTTTCTGTTGACTTAAGTAGTAGGTCAGGCTTTCTGCAGGCTTATCTAAGTTAAGTTTAAATATAAATTTAAGTATTTCTGTCTCACCATGATGCACCTGATACACGCTCAGTTTGTTAGTTGTGCATTGCTCAATGTGTTAGTTGTACGTAAGTGGTGTTTTCTAAATAAACTGCATCATCAAAATTGAACCTCAAAAGAATTCGTAACTTTTCAGCGTTCCTGTGTGAAGGTATTCCCGCTGTCTGGAGATTCAAACATCACGCAGAGCACATGGACTCAGTTTGAGAAGTACAGCTTCACAATTCAGTGCCCATGTCTATTAACCTTGTCCAATATCTTGTAAAGTTTTCTTTCCATTCTGCTTTGCTCAGTTTCGTTTATTATCATTGGTTTTCTTTCTGAAGTGAATATTAATGTCGTTCCTTCAAAGATCATAAATGAAATATAAGGAGCCGGGCTAAATAGAAGTTCAGATTTTAAGGAACTTTTTCACTCATTTCTGTCGGTGCTTCTCTTGCCATACAGTAGTTTATAACTATATAGCTACACTCCCCTTCTCTGTAGCAATTATCATTGTATTTTGAAAGTTTTGTGCATTAAATACCTTTCCTTCTTTCTCATACTTCCTAAACACATAGTGGTTTTAAGCTACCTCAGACCTTGTTGTGAACAGGTACGAGTTTCAGCTAAAGTTTTCAGACTTTATTATATAGTCTCTGAACGTTCTTTAAGTGCATGTATATGTAGCGAAATCAGCCTGCCCAGACCCTGATTGCATTTTCAGGAGCACTCTCTGGAGCGCGATAGGTAACTGGGATGAATTCAGGCCACACTCATTCAGGCTTATACCCGTACCTCTTTCAAGGAAAACTATTCAGGAGCGCAACTTCCGATACGGGAAATGCTTCAACTTTCTGGTCTCAGCTCTTTGAAGGACCATGATATTGCCTGCGCTGGACCGCTTTCACCTCTCTTACTGTGACAACCCTCGTAGAAATTGCGTCGTCAGACCTCCATTCCTGGCTGTCAACAGGAGCTGTGCTATTGCATCGGACTGCTCTCATCAGATGATAATAAACCCCACATGGCGTGTACTGATGGCCTTGATAACGTTTTATACCGCAACGGATACGCATTGCCAACCGTTCGGGCTAATTAGGTTTCAGGTAAAATGATGGTTGCAGATTGTGCTGCAGTGATCCAATCAATAACTTTGGGAGTTGTCTGGTTTTGTAAGTTATCCATTGAACAACCTGGCAAACCTTGTTAGTACTGATTTCTTTTTCACCAGCAGACGTGCACATCATCAGACGAGCATTTTGTAACATGGAGTTTCCTATGAGCATCTAGAAAAAGCAGCATTGCAATTATATCCTTAGTAACGATGTGTGTATTTGTAATGAAAGTCATAGAATTATTAAATTGCTATAAACTATTCTGTGCATGCTCTAGCATTGTATTAACAGCTGACAGGCAGAAGGCTCTGGAGAGCAAGGATGGCTGGCTCTGGTTTTCTTTTGTAAGAGTTTCAAAGAGCAGCAAAACTCGCCGGAGCGGATGCAGGACCAGACAATGCTCAAAGCAAATCATAAAGTGAAACTGTTGTGCTTTGTATTTATTTCTTTGGGGATTTTTCTTTAAAGTATTTAACTTCACAGGAAAACAGAGAGTATATCCGAAACAGTGACAATTAGCGACGCACCTTTTCAAGAATGAGAGGGGTGTGATTTGAGAAATAAAGTGATCTTTTGTGTTTAACTGCTTGTCTGTCATTTTCTTAAAATAATGGTAGAGCCTGTCTGGTCCTGCATGTGTGAATTTTCGCGGAACTGGATTGATTTCCCAGCACGGCAAGGAAATTAATGTCATCATCACTGATGTATTAACTCATAACGACGCGGTTTTTATATCGACAGAGAAAATGCTGGTGACTTTCAGGCCAGTGAGCATCCATGAAGCTACTGTGAATATTGAGAACAACACCAGTTGCGAACAACACCAGGATGTGCCACTCTACTCTTTGGAGGGAGCATATGAATGAGTATTCACTTTATTTCACAAAAAAGGAGGAAAATAGTTTGAGACTTGGGAATCTGTTTTCAAACAAGTCAAAAAAGGCTTGATTTTTCAGAGTTATTTAGCACTTGATTTCCTTTGGACTGCCACGAAAGGCGGGAGCACTGCGTGTTTGATTCATGAATGTTAGGCCTGTATCTGCCTGGCTTCACATATTGAACAAAATTTTTGTAAGCCTTGCCTGGATTTCAGAACTCCACGCCCTAAAGCAGTGACTGTTCTCCAGTGACAGCAGTACATCCCTCGATCGTGTAATCTTTTAAGCAGTTGTCGGTGTGTCCTGCTGTTCCTTTCATATATATAACGCATGTAACTTTTGTTACCTAGAAACTGGAGAGGTCAAACTGGAACGATGGAAGTACAATACCAAGTCGTGAGATCAAGCTGAGGTACCACAGCAAACCATACAATGACATCATATAATCAGATCTAATTTCTTTTGTGTGTTGATTAGCCATACAATAATTAATAAGTTTGAGAGTTACTATTAGATTTTGAGAGTAAAAATGGGATTTTTAAGTGTCAGATCCTGCTGTTGGTTTTAAAAAATGGATATGTGGATTTTGGAGCATAAGCTGCTGCTCGCCTCAGTTACTAAATTGTGACATGTACAATAGTGATGCGAGTAAGCCTTACTTTTGAAACCGTGTTTGCCGAATAGAGTACAGGCTGAATGTAAGCCAGAAAGTTGTACAAGCCCGTCTATGAGAAGCAACGCATGCTGAAGCCATCTGCATTCCCAGGCCAAGTGTCCAAGTTAAAAAGAATTGTACATGCTTTTTGCTCTATCTTGACAAATCAGAGGCCTCTTGAGGGCTTTGGGAAATTTCCATTGCAGCCCTCAGGCAAAATTTTGGTTGGATTCAAGATAATGCAGTTCATAGCAAGTGTTGGATGTATTATACTAGAAGAAAAAATACACTTACCAAAGCATAGAGAGGAGAAAAAAAAGTTGGATGAGAGCAAAGCTAAGAAGAAATATTCTTCCTCCTTGCGCTGGTAAGGGTCCAGTTTATCTTTGTGCGTAGGCCTGCAAAATCACCATCGACAGGTAGGGATCATGAGGAGAGTGCAGACTGAAGGGAGAATACAGCTTCCTTTCCAAACAGCAGGAGAGGGCGGTCAGTTTGGATGCTGCAGCCTGAGGATTTATTTATTTATTATTTAAAATAGGTAAATTTATTTCTTTATTTTAAGTTGTTTATAATTCCAAATGATGGACTAACTTGTTAATGAGCAGTGGCAACTGAAGCTTAAAACACTGTCACACATCGTTTTGAGTATGGGTTGGAAAGACCAAATGTATATAAAATCTCGATCATTTTATCTTCGTGATATGGAGCAAAATGCATATAAACAGGACATTTTTGTTACTCATTTTGTAATTTACCCTCTGTTAATTGCTGCTTAAATATCCTCGTAGGCTGTGTGCTAAGCAAATTAAATCTCCTGGAATTGTTGCCTTACAGTTCAAGGCAAAAAAGAAATAATCACGTAAGATCTTATTTGAGTCTGTATTTCTGTGCTTTGCCATTCTCTTTCCCTTTTTCTCCCCCACTAATGTGCCAGCCTTCTATAACTGGAAACGTGTGTGGGTTTTGTCTCTAAAGCATCAGAAGAACCAAGAAAAAAACATATCCCGTTTAATAAGAGTGGATGCATCACAAAAATATCCTTTAATGCAGCTGAGTCATGGGGAAGTTGCTTGTGTCTAATCTACGCAGCACCAGCTTTAGTCCCATTTACGAACTGTTCTTTGCCTGGTTTTTAAGACGTTATGTTTGAAGGCTGATGTTTAAAGTGTTACGCCGCCTTCAAGAAAAAAGCTTGACTCGGGGAGAGACTGAAATATTCACAAATCTCTGCTCCCCTCAGCAACAAAGTGCCTGAGTGCTGCGCAGGTTCCCTTCTGGCTTGCAGAGAGGATGCGGGCCGGTTGTCATTGATGTGTTTGTGGAAATGCCTGCTTCGGCAGCCCTGTTTGGTCAAACACCTCCCTCTGGTTTTTGAATGTGAAGATTCACGGCATGTGTATACAGGAGACAGCGGTATTGCTTCGCACTGAAATATCACCGTCTCCAGGATAAAATCAAATTGACAACAGCAGGTATTATTAGAATATAAAAGGTATATTTGGTTTCCTATCTTTTGAACAGTTGTTTCTTTATGAGAGGATGTTCTGTATATCCTATGACAGCTCAGTTTCTTGGAGCCTTTTGTGAGTGATACAGTCTCTTTGCTCTGGTATCCTGCCTCTGATGGTAGCCCATAGCAGAGTGAGATTCTGTGAAGAACCTTATCAAAAGCTTTTTGGAAATCTAAATAGAATATGCCAACTAGATCACTGGCATCCTTGTGCTCATTGACTTCTTCAAGGCACTGAATGCATTTGTGAGGTAATTATTTCCTCTACAAAAGCCATCCCGAGTGTTCCCATTGTATGTTTATCGAGGAGGAAACAGAGACGACCCATCTTTTGTGCACTGTGGAATAACTTTTACATTTTCAGATCTGTCGAGTAGTACATGTGCTGAAACTTGCGTGTCTGTCCCCAGTTTCGTTCATAGTACTTCACTACTGCTTGTGGTGTGGTTTTTAGAGGACAGGAGCCACTGCTCGGGACCTGCAACATGCTGCGTGCAGGGAATCGACCTGCTCCCCAGCCAGGGAAGCACAGCTGTGGCATAGCCAAGGGGTTTGGCCATGCTCATGGAGAGACAACTGCTCTCCAGTGCATCTGCTCCCTTGTCTACCCTTAGCTACAGCCTCGTGCTTTGGTTATTCTCAAATTGTGCAACCTACTGCCTGGAGCTCACACGCAGGGCAACAGCATCGCTTGAGACACAGCTGTTCTTATTTAATATTAAGACTTCTTTACCCGTGGGTCGTGCGTACTTGCATTCCTGCATACCTGATGTACACAGATGGCTACAAGCAAGTCAGCTGTGTGCATACACACGCTTGGCTAATGAGAGATCCCGAATTTGATTCAGAGAATTTGTGAGCTTTGAAAATGTGGACTGTTGTATTCTTAGATAGTAAGCTTTGTTGCGGATTCCAGGATTGTTGCTTGAAAAGTAAATGTGATTCTAGCCACAGCTACTCCTAATTGCCCTTGCCTTGGAGACTGCATGAGACCAAGTCTAAGATCTATTCAGAGGTATTTATTTTTGACAAATGGCCATTTTGCAGCCTGATTTCATGGGTTCATTAGGCATAACATGTATGAAGAGATCATGCAGAAACAAATGTACTTGAATATATCAATGAGGGGCATGGTAAGAGTATTCTTGGTGCGGTTCTACAAATCCATTCTGTTTAACAAGTCAATTTACTATTAATCCGTCATTGCAATGTATTAAACTAACACCACTATAAGGATCTCAAAAGGTTTTGCTTTCTAACAGTCTAATGAAATGAACATGTAAGATGCATATTTTTAAGAAATGAGAATGTGGAACAAATAGATGCATTTCTGCCAGATGTGTAATTTTATGCTGATGCTCTGTGCTAGACCACTACATAAATATCCGTGTTGTTGTAATTCAAACGTGACATTATCACATTCTGTTATCAACTGTCGGGTGAAAATATATTTTTGCTAAGGTGCTGACTTAGTGTAGTTTTATTGCTACTTGCACCGTTCAGACTTCAGCATCACATAATGGAGGTGACACTTTTTTTTATAGAATTATTTATAAGCCAATAATTTCACTATTAATAAGCAGGTAAATTAGTTTTTATTAATATAAACTGAAAATATGTCATGATGCTCTTTCAGCCATGTTCTAAGTAGAAGTTTGCTGACAATAGGTAAGCTTACATTATAGTTATATTTTTATTTCTCTGATTATTAACGATAATATCAGACAGAAACAACTACCCTTAGAAGGGATTGGAATGAGGAATTACCTATGCTTTTGATGCTGTCACAGTACTGTCTAGGTTACAGCCTACTAGGGGGATGAAAAAGCACTGCCTTTGCAATTGAGGCTGTTAGAAGAAATGTGTTTTTCAGCAAAAACACAGGAGATAACAGTAGGGGTATCCAAACATTCCCAGTCAACAGCTTTTGAGTTGATCTGTACACTTAACTCTTTCCCATGTGTTAAATGGTACTGTTTTCTTGTCCTGCTCCTGGCAGCTCTCCTCCTCGTCGTGCTGTTTTACCTCCAGTGTGGAGGGCTTCGTACTGGTGACAGTTCTGTTCAATCTACTGAAAGGGAAATAAAATATGTCATTACTGCAAAAACATTTTCTTTGTCCACGTTCTCATGTAGGACTGGTGAACAGGTTGTTGGTTTTTTTCAAATGGAAGGAAATATAGACGGCTCCCTTGTCAAAAGCGTCGTTCCCAACTGCAGACCTGTAGAAGTATTTGGCTAGAGAAAAATGAATACAGGTTTGGTAATTTCAAAGTCTTAAAAACTAACCGGGGAAAGTTTTGGCACAATTGTGGTTTAGCATTAGCCACTGATTATAATAGCCAGCAAGCTCCGGTATTCTTTCCACTTTTCTGGAATGGGGAGCAATAGCATAAGCATCCATACATTATCCTGCATATTTAATGAGATCTGAATTCCCCATTAAATTGACCTTTCTTTTTGTTTCAAACTAGACTAGACCCTTGACTTACGGAAGGAAATCCTGCAATCTTCTGGCATTTGCCAGATTCAGGTTTGACCGATGGTGTGTTTAAGAACTTCCGCTGTCTCTCACACTTGCACATAATCTGTTTGGGTGATGGGCAAACATTTGGGGGTTCCAGTAAATTTCTAGGGTGATTAAAACGTCTGCTCAAAGAGGATGCTGTTATTCCCTTCATGTTGTCCTTGTTAATACTGGCAACCTCAGAAACACAAGCTGCAAGTTTACTAATACTCTGGGGCATTTTCTTCCTTGTTTTCCAAGAATTGACTCTGAACAGCTCCCAGCGGTAGCTGTTTAGGGAAATGACTGTCCCAATAACTTAAGCACAATGATTTCTAAGCTTAGCTGTCACACACCTCAGATATTCTCTCAGTGGGATAAGGAAAGAGGAAGAAGGCTTATTACTCGTCTTCAGAAAATGGTCCTTTGGCCGGGCTTATGTATATGAAGGAGCTTATGAAAAGGCTGGCACTTCACTTTAGGCTATCATGATCCAGTCAGGAGGTGCTCTTGTAATAGTTGCAAGGCTTTTTTACCTGTGCGAAGGAGATGAGACAGAAAGTAGCTGGTGAAACACGAATACTCAGGGCCACATCAACTAGCTGACCTATAAGTAACGTTGGTGTCTAATAACAGTTTCTAAGATCAGGAGACCACAAAATAGTTGAGATCATCTGCTTTCCAAGGCTGCCAAATCCTGGCTCACTGCCTAGTCAGTGGGAAGTAGGCTGAACACAGAAATTGGTAGAAATTATATTATGTGTATGGAATATCATCTCTAATTCTCCTCGCTGATTGCAGCAGCGGGCAGGCCAAATCAAGCATGCTGTTATGGGCTGAGGCATTGCAGTAGGCACATAAATCTAAAATGCCTCAGAGAATGCTCACGGTTGCCTGTAGCAATTCTACATCAAACTTAATGGTTGATTTTTGTTCAATTGAGATGCTTGTATAATATCTAAATCCAAAATACCAAATGTTTTCAACTCGATTACGAGTTTGTATCAAGGTAACAACAGTGCAGCCTCCATCACAAATGTCACTTGCGACACCTCCCTGTTTTTAATAAATATTAAGGGTGGCATAAGATCGCAGTGTCACTGGTGGTCTAACTGAAGACAATATTCTCTGCTAGGTGCTACGCAAAGCTGTATTTCAGGTGTAGTTTGGAAGTCTTGGCTGGTCCATTTTATGGCAAGGAAAATACATATTCTGTTCCCCTGAAAATATTGTAGAAACTATTAGGTATCAGGTATCAGCTGTTGTGTAGATTTTACTTATGAGAACATGAAGTAGCAAGTTGCTTTATAATCTTCTTTCTTAAGTGAATATGAAATTGCCCGTTGTTTTTTGAGTGATTTTAATCTTAAGGTTGATGGGCAGATCGCAGTCTTATTCTTCTCAAGATTAATGGTTTTCCTTACCTGTCTTTTTCCCCACCCTGTTTTTTTTTCCCTCCTCCTCCAGAGCCAAATTACTAAAACATAGCAGGCGCTCACAAACAAAAAGAACCCTTCATGCATTTTATTTATCATGAAAGTGCTAAATTTTTAGCTTTTTAGCTCACTTGATCATTTTGACAAGATGACAATACGATGTATCATCACCAGACAGATGACACTAGACAGATGACAATACTAATCCTGCAGCAGGTTCTCAAGGGAGATTTTTATTATAAAATTGACATATATTGTATCAAGGTGAACGTAACACATTTAGGAAAAGAGCAATTTGCTACTTTGGGCAGTTCAGCGTATCTCTGGGTCTTTATCACTGTTGAGTCAGAGCTTCTGCTAATCTCAGCTGCCTCAGAATTTGGGCTGTGGTAAAGCTGGCAGGTCCTTCATGTCAGCCCCCACTTCTGAAGCTGTTGAGATGCTGACAGATAGGAAGTACACAGATGTTTGCTTAATGGTTATTTCCCCAGGGGCTCCTGTCAGCGCTGTTGGCAGGGAAATAGGGGAATTACCTTGGAAATTGCTAACTCACTTTCACTGAATGATAGACCGGTACATTACAAACCAAATTTGACCAGTTTGTGAATGTATGAACTGCCTCCAGAAAGAAAGGAAACTATTTCTAGCGTAGATGTTGTCACCCATCTGTTGCTCTGTCAAATCTGTTATATTACTGTTGGCAGGGACTAGTGTCTGATGCTTCAATTGAAGGGAAGCGTTCTCTAAAACATACGTGACCTGTTGAGCAGTCCTGGACAGAAGATAAAGAGTCAGGAAGCAATTCGTAAGGGATAAAGAGTGGGAGAAGAACCCAACAGTTTAAATTTTATTTAAAGGGTGTTTTCAGAAAACATGATGATCAGCATGGTATAAGATTTGGGCAAAGAGAAATTCTAATTATCCCTTCATGTGATGACTGACTGTCCTGCAATATGAGGTCTGATAACTCCTTACTTCGCGATGCAAATACTGGCGGTCAGAAGAGCCGGCTGCGGGCTGGGGGAACTGAGGTGGCTGTAATCAGGTGTTAGAAGTGTCAGCTTGCAACACATTACGCTGCTCATTTTGCTCCGTAGATTACTTGCTGTGCCCATGGGTTGAGATGCTTTTAACTCATGTGCAGACTTTGATCTTACATACTTTTTTCCTGGCATTAGCATTTTTTCTGTGACCTGTGTGAGAAACACACAGCCCAAGCTGAGAGTGTCTAAGTCTTGCTGATGCCTGCCATATGTTGACTTATCCTGAGATATATTTTTCTTGATTTCTCTGATATATTCAGCATCACAATCCCCATATGGTTACTGCTTCTTTGGGTATTCCAGTGGGAGTTCATCTTTTGCTTTTCAAAGGTTCACAGTGGAACATCCTTACTGAAACATTGTTGTGTGCCTGGTTCATCTAATTATCCTCCCTGGTTAGAGATGCATCAGGGGCTCTGCACTAAATTGGTGAAGGCTTTTAAAGTTGAATATCTGAATACTGAAAACTGTAGAAATGCCAAAGAGTGAACAGAAGGCATCATATATGAACAGGAGCGTTCAAAGATGGGAGGTATCGCAAGCAGGCAGCTTTGGCTTCCTACTACCTGCAACTGACTATGCCTTGATTTCCACGGCAGAAATTGGGGAATCACAGTAGAGACACCTCCCCTCCCCCTGAAGTGACCAGAAATATTTTCTTCCATTACACCAAATTTACAACATGCTACATGCTCAAGGATCTTTGCTGAGCTATTGCAGTAATGTAGTACTGCGGCTTAGTTCCGCCCATGCAACATCAAAATAGGAGAGTTTCTTCATGATACTGGCAAGTCAAATCTGGGTGCTCAGAAGATTTTTAATAAAAGGAACCTCCCCCCCCAGTTTAAAACATAATAAAGCACTTATCCTGCTGTCTCACTTATCTTTTCCTGAAGACTGTGCCTTTTCACAGCCTCATAGTGGGGAAATGTCCGTATTAGTGATGTGATTCGAAGTGGGAGAGAACAAGTGCATTGGCCTGGTTAAAACTCATCTTGCAGAGGGCAACGGGAGTCAGTGAAGCCACCAAGTCACACTGACAACAAATCCTAAAACAGAGTCCAAAGAAATGCAAACTAGGTGGGAATCTTCGTAATGGGATCAGCACACTGCTCTGATGCAATGGTTTCCAGTGCTGAGGAAGAACCAATTCAGATCACAGCTGAAAAAGACACCCCTAACCAAAGTAGATACTGCTTTTTCCAGTTCCTAGTAGACATGTCACAGCACAGTATAGGATGGTTTACTGCATTAAATGTTTATCATTCAAACATCTTTTAGATTTTTCTGTTCTTAGCTATAGTAATAAAGGAGTTTCATATAATGTCTTATTACAAGGGCATCAGATGTTAGGAAGCGACACTGTGAAAGATGTCACCATGATTTTGAGAGGTACAGTGTATGGGTATCATCAACAAAGATGAAATAATGGTAACAAACGTTAGCGTGTGAAATTTATTACCTTAACTGCCTTTGGAATATCTTGCATGTGGTTTCAAGACAGAAAATACATAAACAACTGTCATGTTCTGCCCCTCAACCCCTAAATTCACTCTTCTTCCTTTCTCTCTTCTCCTGTTAGTCAAAATCAGGCATATGGTGGGTACCCAAAGGCTGTAAATCAGGAAAAGGTGTATTCTAAGGTCTGTGGCATATACAGTATTTATAGCTATTGCCTATACTCTATTAGTACTTCACACCTCTAAAGCATCAGATGCACCGTAGCATTAAGATAACAAAAATAGGAATAGTAGAGTAATAAAAACAGTTAAAAAAAATCTTCAGAGTTTCTTCTGAGAATGATCAACTGCTTAGAGATATTTAGATTGTACAACTATTACTGTATAAGCCTGTCTTAACTCTTAACTCACTTTTCAAGGTAAATAATGCTACAGATGTATGAATATATGCACGTGTAGGTATGAAAAAATGCAGGCGCACATACACACATGAGACCTTTCTGTGATCCAGCTCCCCAAGTCTCTCAGCTAACTGGCAAATACATATCGAAGCTCTAACAAAGTAGCGAAAACAAGCAAAGGCCATGTATTATATTTACCCACAGTTTCTGCTCTTCCAGTTCTGTCTCACACAAATCACACTGTTTGGCAATGTTCTCGCACAGTGTGAACCGCTGTAAATCCTGGAGTTCTGTATTAAAGTTACACAGTAAGCGCCAGTGTATTACGCACTAAATCACGGAGTTTTACCAAAGAAGTTGCAATATCAGCTGCTTTCCTGCATTGTTTGTATTTATGGAGAGTGTTCACCAGTGATAGATAAGGTCAGTTTGTGCTGCCGTTGTCACTGCCCAGAGACTGAGAACGCAGTGATTTCACAGAAATTCTTTCTGCTTCTGCCATGTCCCGTGTCACCCAGAAAATGAACTCTGGAAAAAGCAATCAAAAGAGTGGCTCCGCCAGTGTGGATTCTAGGCACATTTGAGAAAGACTTTTGATCTCATAACTGCACAACTGCCTGGTTACTACTCTATTTAGTCTTACTGAAAGCTGTTGCGGAATTTTCTGCCTGGGCACTCAGGTGCCATAGGAATGAGCACTGCCTGTGCCTAGCTAGATTAGACAGGCATGGTGAGTTGAGAGTGTTAACGTTAAACTCCGTGGATGAATCAATGTTAGTTTCTATAATGCAGAATTACAGAAAATGCTTGGAATAAAACCCCATGTAAAATCAGAAGGAAATACCAGTGTCCCAGCAATGGCAAAATTAGTGTCTGAGAAAGACAGAAACAGTGGAACATGTTTGGCTTGAAGGCAGCCTCTTTCCCAAAGAGGTGGTATTTTCACAAGGCAAAACAATCTTTAAATACTAAAGAAACACAATAAAAAGCCTCCTGAGTTAATGACTTCAGTTCTTAAGTCACGTCTGTGGCGAAAACACTCTTCTGATGAGTTAGCTGGGTGGAGAGATTTGTCTTTACTTACATGGGTGACAGCATACTAACAGATCCATATAACTAAAATATAAAATATTGTTAAAACAGTATGTTTAAAGTCTTTCCTCACAGTTTGCCCACCTTAAGTCTTTAATTCCAAGTCTAACACAGAATCCTTTGTATGAGAAGTAAAACTAGTAGAGATGTGCATTAATGAAGGCCCATGAAATTCAGAATCATTGCCATGTTACGTTTTCTTCTTTTTTATGTGTTTTTTTTAAATCACCTCAATGTATTCTAAACACCTCTCTGGCGGAAAATACATTATGGGATTCCTGTTTCAAGGAACTTGAAATCTAATTTCAAAGACAAAATAATAGGTAAGGTAGCAGAACAATAGACAGGTCTGTAGCAAAGCACTTATGTCTGTGCAAGGAAATGAAAAAAAGTTGATTTTTGTATACCAGAGCCTGGGTTATGGTTTTAAAGGGACTTGCCCAAATGTCTATTACATGAAAATGGAAACCATAGAACAGTGGTCTCTCAGTAGAAAACATATTATCCTGTTTTCATTGCAGTTTTAAATCTAAAGAAAGGAGCCAGTATATTCCATCCTGGGATGGCCTTTACTAAAGATTTGCTGCAACTGTCTGACAACATAAGAAACTTAACTTGGGGTGCTGGGATTATTTTTTTTTCATTTGTACCTAGAGGCAAAGGAGATTGTAACAGCTGCCTTTCATATTTCACTATTGTACGTCTGTGTTTCAATTACTGTTTTGTCTAAATTTCCCATTAGTAGGATTTAGATTACCAAAGACTTATGGCTTCACAAAGGAAAAAAATCAAGACTTTTATGGCAGTCTGTGTTTTTATATGGATGCTCAGCTGGGTGGGCTTCCACTAAACAGCACAACTAAATTCAGCCTGGGATGTCAGATTTACAATTTACGCAGGTTGGAAGGAACATCTAAGTTAAGGGAAAAAAATGCTGAGAGAGGGAGGAGAAACCAACAAGTGAAAAAGGGCATTTATATTGATAAATTCTAAGTTCTTCACGGTTTTTGTCTCCCCCTTCCTAGTTCTTGCTACTACTTTTTTGGGGCAGTCATTTTATGGCGTGCATTTGGTGCAAGTCTCCCTTTGGCACTAGTATGTGTCAGGAAAGTGGCTAACCCACAATATAACCAGGAGGGATCAATATGGTATCTCAGCTTGGTGACAGACTGTTTTACTGTGAATGGAGTTGCTAAAACATATCCAATAAACTTAGCTGAAAGGCTGTCAGGGCTGACAATCACTAAATTCAGAAGAGCCTTGGACTTTGTGAGAATCTTTTTGCTTGACAAGTGCACTAATTCATGATTAAAGGAAATGAGGAGGCTCAGTACATGAAGCAGAGTTGGAGGAAACTGCTGGCGTAATTAATAGCTGGTAAAAACATGAACTTGAAATAATTGCACTGTTCTTCATGCTCATGGCCTCTTTCTATTCGTGCTATACTCTTCTTTTGACGATAGAAAGAGAATAGGTTACCTAAGCCACCAGCTAGCCTGAAAGAGGTGTAGGAATTAATTTTGTGGACTCTGATCAAGAGGAAGCACTCTCTAATGGTCATAGCAGGGACATAGCAAACATGTATCCCTCACTACAATGTCAGGTCAGGGATATATAAGCCATAGCTGTAGGACAGTTGAAGTTCTCTCTAGGATACAATCTCAAAATCGGTAAAGCTATGCCTCATCTGATAGATTCGAGCGAAACTCAAAATAAACTTGCATTTCTGACTGCCAGACTGATCCCTACAGTCAGGTAGAGGATCTTGAATGACTGTAACTTGATTGCAGATGGAAAGTTACAGGCTTACGTTTTATTGATGTAAATTTTATTTGCCAAAACATAGTTTTAATTTTAAACATCCACCCCTGAAATGCTCCCTTTGGTGAATCTGGGTACATACCTCTGCATTCGCAAATGGATTTCTCAGCCTGTCAGATGCTACTGGCAGGACAGTGATTTGGCTAGGGAGATTATTCATTCTCCTATAATTATTAATCGGCTAATGATCACCTCAAAACTTCCTTTAGGCCTCAGAAAACCATGAAATTGACTTCACCTCTCAAGTGGGACTTCTGAATAAACACGACCGTGTCCTCTTCCTGGCTTGCCCAGGAAGTTAGAACAGTACTGGAGAATGACATACAGAAAGAGGAGGCAGTGCAGAGGATAATCAAATTGAAATATAACAAAGTCCCATGCTGTATTCAACTATTGTCGCTGACACCAAGGTATACTTTTCTACTCTAGAGGTAGAAGGCATTTTAAAGGTACAAGGCTTTTCAAGCAAAGCATTGCTAAGTGGAAAACCCTGCAGGACTGAGGAGGAGAAAAGGAGTTTTTAGTCCACAGTGGAGAGAAGCTGGAAAGAAAGAGGAAATGAAAGGGGGTGGGGTGGTGGGGTGGTGGTGAGGAAGAATAGGAGGAAAAAAAGAGATGTGGAGAACTAGAATAAACAAAAAGGGCAGTACAGATCCTTAAGAAAGAAATGGAGGAGGCATTACAAAAGAAAACAGCCAATAGAATTTCCCTGAAGAAAACAGTTATTTTCTGGTTCTTTCAAAAAGTTGAACCTCAATAAGCAAAGTTGCTCAGAATCTCAGATTTTGTTATCTCAGCCAAAAGAAAGAGAAAACTGAGAAGCTGTGGCAAAAAGCAGATACAGGAAGCCAAAAATCCCAAAGAAGCTTAGTTTGGGAGAAACTGAAGTGAAACGAAATGTGCATGCAAATATGCTTTCTATTAAATCCGTTTGAAGGAAACCACGCACACAAATGGGGCAAAAAGGTCAGACAAGGACTTAGGAGTAGAGCTAGTGGAGAAATAGCAGTCATAATCAGCTAGTTCAAGAAAGTATTTACTGTTGTTTCCCTCCAAAGTGTTGTTTTTCCTGAACTTGAAAGGCCCAAAGCATATCGAATGTATTACAAACTACAGCTAATTAATTTAGCACCCCTGCTGGAGAAACCAGTCCTTTTTTCTCTGTGTCAGGTGGCCTCTCCAGTAGCATCCTTAGTCTTGGCACTCTGCCTGGTCATTCCCTAGCCTCTTGGAAATGTAAGACAGCTGCTACTCCAGCTTGAATCTGTCTGTCTTACCTCTGTGTAAAAAAGTAAAGCATCAGGGGCAACAAAGGAGCCAAGAATGAAGCTGTGTTTGATAAAGTTGTATCTGGACAGTTTTTCATCTTTAGAATCTCCTGCAAAATGCATTCAACTAAGAATGGAAATGGGTGCACTGAGCTGCAGCAGTTGTACTGTTTGGCAAATTTGCAGATTTCAGCAGCCATATTTGTTTTTCTTCCCATATATATAAATCCTATTAGATAAGAGATGGGAGACAGATCCTATAGTAAAGTCCCCATTATCAAAGGTAATGGGGAAACTCATGAGACGAGAAACCTATACAAGTACTACTGGGTGCACCTGAGAGCACAATTAATACACCAGATGTCTGTGTCCAGAGCAGATCTGAGATGTTTTGAACCCGCCAGGGTTTATAGTTGGGGCTCCATGCAACACAGAACAGCTCTGTGATTTCCAAGCATGTAAGTGGTGTGTCCATATTCTCCAACAGTGCACCTAAACTATAACATAAAGTATATCAGAGCCAACTACCTCTGCAGCCATACTAAAGATACACCAGAATCTGAATAATCCAATCCCAGAAAACAGAGAGGCAATTCTTATAGTAATGCCCATGGCATTAATTTCTGCAAATTACAGCTCTGCAAAGCTAGGATGACTATGAAATGGAGGTGCAGGAGAAGATGAATTGCAAGGGTGTCTTGAGCTTAGCATGGAAAAATGCTTGTCTTCTACGCTGTCATGGTAAATCAGATACACAACTATCAGTATTTTCAGCAGAAAAATACGATGAGCTGCTTAGATCAACTGAAATGTATATGCAGAAGGAGAGGCAGCTAAATTAAAAATCCTTGAAGGGAATCCTGGGTACTCAAATATTTAGAGACAACCAAAGCAGGTTTCATTTACCTCCTGGATACATTCACCTCCCTGGGAGAGCACAGAAAACTGTGGGGGACAGCGGTAATCTGAAACATTCCTCTTCTTGGCTAATGAGGGAGGAAGGAAAATTCCATTATGAATATGTATTCCAAATGAATATGTAACCGACCACTAAAATCAGCTCCTTTGTCATTCTAAGGACTATGAAGGAGAGCTGCATTTTCACTACAACAGCACTAATAGACTATCCTGATTCTCTAATGGGTAAAGGAAAACTGAACACCAGCATCCCTCCCCCAAGAATTAACTTTTTCATCCCTTTGATATATCCTAGAGAGAGGACCCAAAGAAGATGTTAGTGGTGATGAGTTAAAACAAGTAGCTCTCAGACAAAGCAAACAATCCAAAATATTATGGACATCAAGTTCTAGATGTTCTTGGAAAAACACAGATGCTGAAGGTAAAAGTGTGGGGTTTTTTCCCTAATAAAGGACTAATTAATCTGGTTTCACAGAGCTTGAATGTAGAGTGCAATTTTCTTTCCTCATTTAGACTCAAAAGACTTTTAGGTGTCCAACTTCAGGCACTTCAGCCCAATGTTACCATTGCAGAAAATAAAAGCAAAACTAGCCTCCTTTTCCAATGCCTGTGCAATCCTGGGAACACCAAAATCCACTGGAAGATGTCATTTTACCCTTTAAAGAATGTCCAGAATTATAATGCCCAGAGCGATGAAACAGGAACCACACACACCAGGTGCAGGGTCTCATCTAGACGGCACCAAGGATATATACCTAACTCATAGAAACAGCTCTGAGTTCAGCACAGAGCAATGCAGTCATAAATTCATTAAACTGTTGTGGTTCTGATGGTGCCTCTAACTTTTAAAAAATCAACAGTTACAGCACTTGTCTAAAAACCTCGATAGCCAAGTTCTAGCTTCTCCATCTAAAGGATCCTCACAGTTACTCTCCAGGAGGGTGCCATAAAATGACATAAAGCAAGCTGCAGGAAGAAGGCACCTTTCTCTGGCCTGTTAAAGCTTGGCTGCTGTACAGCTAATAATGCAAGGTACATGAAATAAGCAAGCAAGACGAGGACAGAGCTCTTTATAAAAGTGATTCGTGTATGCCCTGGGAATGATGGGATTTTATGCCCTTCTTTCTGAAGCAATACTTAATCAGTCATAGCCTTTCACTCTGTCTCGGTTTCCTCATATTTAAAAATGAAAATAATGGCTCCAACCTATCTCACTAGGATTTCTGAGGCTGAATTAGCAATTATGAACTGTTATAAGATCTCTGGAGATCTGGCAGATAATACTATTATAATGTTTTCTGCTGTCTTAAGTACTGGATTTGGGTAACTCGGTGTGTGTATGTTCTGTTGCCCTGCTTCAGAGAGACAAAAGGGAGAAGATCAAGTCAGATACAGAATCAGAAATTCTTCTTTATTACTATATAATGACAGGTAAAGGCATATTGATTCTTTTGGCGTATTCTTCTGGTACCCACATGTTAACACAGTTGTGGGTTAGAGACTAGGATTTTGATTGATACCTCTGTGCCAGTACTTTTCTTCCATGAAGAATCAATTGTTTTACTTAATGTGAAGCAATAAACAATATGAGCCCAACACTTCACCTTTGTGGATAAGGATTCAGAACGAATGTTAATAGAAAAGGCCTGGTTAAAAGTTCCCAGCTTCAGTGAATATCCATTTACTCTGTTATGTTTGTGAGGACAAAAAGATGATTCGGGAGCTGGTAGAAAAGCCTAAGTCTGTGTTGTGGTTTGGGACAGACCGGCTACTGGAACGAATGACAGATGCGCTCCCCTACCTCTCCTTTCAGGGAGGGAGGATGAGAGAGAAAGAGACTCATGGGTTTAAAAGAAACTAAACTACTTTGATGAAATATTAACAATAAAAAAAATAAAAGATAATAATATATAAAAAACAAAAATAATGAAATATATACAATATATACAAAACCACTATCAAGCTCCCAGGATGATGGTCATGTTACCCACAGGCACTGGGAAAGTCCCAGACTGGACTCAGCAATGGATGGGAACTGAATTCCGGATCTGGATGCAGGAACACACAGATTGGGATCAAAGGCAGATGAACAGACACAGTCCTCCTCGGACACTGGCCGCTGAAGAAAGAGTGCTGACCCTTTGATCCCTCAGCTTTTATACTGAGCATGATGCAGATGGGATGAAATACCCCACTGGGGGGTCGGAAGCAGAAAAGGGTAGAGGAGTCACACCTGAGGGGAGAAGCAGACAGGACAGGTGACCCAAAACTGACCAACAGGAGGGTACAAAAGCCAAGTGTGCTCTGAGGGCTGGCAGCAGTGGACCAGAGATACAAGTGCCAAGATTCTTACTGATCAGCATCTACTTCATCTTGCTGCCAAGGCTGCTGGAGGCTTCAGGTTTTCTGCAGAGGTCAGATAAAGAAGTTATTTTCCTTTTCTGCGTGAGGGTGATGGGGGGAGTCACTAACCATCCCTCCTGGGTAGCCAACTGCCTTCACAGCAAGGCCCTGAGCACTGGGGTCATGGCCAGGCATGGTCAGCAAGAAACTGGTTTCAAATTGCCAAGGTTAGGAAGGACAGTAAGCAATAGGCTAATCCTATTTCTTTAATAAGAAAAGCACCATGTCGTATGCAGTCTCACAGCAGTTCTCTCCCCAGCCTGCCTGGAAGCTTCAGCTCCTCGTAAAAGCTCTGGAAGTGTAAATCTTATCTTTACCACCATCTACTGTGATGATAACACTGATATAGATATAGACTAGGTTGTCCATCTGCAGCTTCTTGGATTTATACCCTTTTTCCCATATCCTCCTCAAGCCCCCTCCTCAGAGTGAAACCAAATCATATTCCACCTCTCTTGAGCACACAGCCCTTACTGTTGGCCAGCTTATGGCCAGCTTACAGCCAGCTTACAGCCAGTTTATGGCCAGCAACTAGGGCGTTCTTCCATGTCAGTCCCTGATACTGATATTACTGTGTCTTACAGCAAATACTTCACATTCCCAAGTCACTCTGGGTTTTAATGAGCCATATTTAAGCAACTTGCCAGCATCAAAATCCCTGTTATTATTTCAGCTGTGCCTCTGAGATAAGGCAGGTGGTAAACAGATCCAGCCGGACGGCAGATTTGCCTGCAAAACGTGTGCTTGTTCTTTTGGAAATTTTAGAGACCGCTTGCTTGACTTGCCCTTTAGAAAAGCTTTGTTCTATTAAAGCTTCCTGCCCACAGCTTCATGTCATCTACTGGAAGCTGCTGACAAAAGCATCACATTCACTTTTTCCATAAAGAAAAAGCGTGATGTTCTGCTTGTCCTTTATGTTGATCTGCAGCATGTACCCTTACAAGTGGTTTTTGTGGGTACAGAGGAGAAGAGTGACAGTATGCCCAGACTACCACTGTCGATCTACCCAAGCTACCTGCAACAAATTATTTACCCACTGAGTCTGAATTTTGTTTCTGAGCAGATAACACTTTCTGTAAGTGGATCTTGCATCCAGAGCTACTCACTGAATATTTTCTGTGAAGAAATTTGATCAGAGGGACTGTACTCACAGCTATCACTGTTTGGTACTGTAATGTTTGCAATCTAAAATCAGATTGATATGGGCTTGTTCCATGAGGTCATATAGCTGTTGGAAAATAGCTAGTATCTAATCTAATCAGCTTTCACAAACTAATCATTAGCAAATAGTACAAGCATGGTTTAACTATCCATCCCAAGTGCTGAATGCTCTTTCCTCCTCAGATGTGAGTTAGATGAAAATGGCCACATTCTCTGTCAGCTGCCATCTGTCAGATGGTTTTGTAATGCGGAATTTTGAAAATAATGATTTTTCTACACTTTTCTTTTAAAAGGGCTGTTCTGTAGCGAGAGATGAGAGACACTGATCTCATTCCTTATTAGCAGACCTTGCATGGTAGAAAGACCTTTGTGCGTGGTTACACCCCAATACCACTCAGCAGAGATTAAGATGCTCTTCTTCTGCCAGCTTCTTCGCTAATGCCATTCCCGACATGGTGGGAGGCTCAAGGTGGTGGTGTTTCCAAAGCTGCTTTTCCTAGCGTGAAAGCAATGCCTTAGAAAACACACTTTATTATTATGCTTGTAATGCTCTTTCTCATTGGGAGAGGTGTTGAAAGCAGCAGGAGATTTTGTTTTCTGATTCAGTCTCTAACTAGAGTGAATTCTTGGCAAAGAAAGGCCAAGATGGAGATTTCTGGAAGATGGGACTGCTTGTAAATAGACAGTCTCCCATTTTTTCTGCTATTGCGAAGCATTTTGAATGGTTTTGGTGCATTTCAAACATTTTCTGTTCTTGTTCTCTATTTAGCAGTGTTGCATTCATAACTCTCTGCATAGTATTAATCATAATCATCAGATTCAACAATACTGCACTATGTAGCCAGAAAAGGTTTGGGAGGCGTTCCTCTTCCTTACATAGAGCATAAACCCAAAAAGCAGGATGACTAATGCACAGCAAAGCTTACTGTTCATCTAGTAACTACAGTGTGAAAGAGTATCCCAGAAATCCTTATAGATGGCAGTCCAGCAATAATAATACCAATTTCAGGTCATTCAAGAATAAATTTATAAGGCTATCCCTGTAAGGTATTACTATAAGGAACAGAGAAAAGAGCTTTCCACAGCCAATTTTAGCTATCAATCCTTCTGCCCTCTCTCCAAAGGGGACACCTCTATTAATGAGCATCTAAGTATTAACATAACAGAGCAGGCCCATTAATCTCCAGAGCACCAATTGCTACTGAGAAAGAAAAACTGAGTCATAATTGCTGCTCTTAACATTTGTGAAGAACAAAATGGGGATTATTTTTTTCCACGTGCCACATGGATCTTGCACTTGGCCTCAGACTGATGCTTGATAAAAATCATGGTCAAAATCTTCAACCTGGGTGCATAAACTAGGCTTTTATTTTCAAATTGATGCACTACCTGAACAAAACCACCCTAATTTTCGACAGTGCTGAGCAAATGCCCCTCCGATTCATTTCACTGGCAGTTAAGAAATCTCAGCACCTCTGAAAATCAAATAGTGCTTAAATTTACAGCTCCTCTAGTTGAAAATATCTCCCCCGGTCTCCATCTATTTAAATGGAGAAATGCGAAGCCAAGGGCACACAGTAATCTAGGCAGTTAATAATGTTTTTGGTGATGTAACAAATCAATGAAACGTCTGGGAATAATGGCATCAACTGGGATTTAACAGTTTCATAACAGTGTCACTTTCAAACAGATGGATTTGGGGATTTTTCCCCAAGTACTTCTGAACATATCAGTTGTCGCAGATCACAGTCATGTCCCTCCCTCCACCTCCATCTTCACTTTAATTCTTCTTACGAACAAGCAAGCAGTCTGGGCACGTTACTGCCCATTCTGTAAAGGTTTAGAAATCTGCATAGCACCTCCAACTTCCTGGACACATGGCATTAGGGAAAGGTGAGCATTGCCCTTCTCATCTTGGGGGAGGGAAAGGAAGAAGAGGGGACAATTCCAGAGTTCCCTGAATTGGCTTCAGTCATTATTGAGTAATGCTGTAAGACTTCTAGTGAACTGAAACAGCAGACTATCTAAATGCTCCAGGACAGTCACATGGAGGTCATCATTGCAGGTAGGAACTGATTCTCCTTTCCCTTGTGACCTGCAATTAGCATCTGTCTGACTGCTTCTGTGTAAAGCATTAATATTTCTAGCCCTGGAAGTGCTTCTGCCTGTGTTTGGAGTCTTACTGCATCTGCCCTGAGCAGTGGTAGCTTCCTCTTCCACGTCCTCTGTGCTGGGTGGCTCTCTGGGATAAAAAGCTATAGCGTTTGCTCTTCTATGCTCTCTTGGGCATTCCCACATCTTTATGGGCCCATCTTTCAGGGCCTTCTGCTTCCTCTCGTTACTTATTTATTGCATGTAGCTGCTTATTTGGCTGACAGTGCACTTTCTGTCCTTGTACACCTTGTCCCCTCCGATGAGCCTCATACATTTTAAAGACAATTTTATTAAAAAATAAAAGCAGTTGAGTTAAATAACAGTTTGTCTGGCCAAGACTTTAAAGGAAGATTTAGCTGAGCTACAGTACGAGCTTCACGCTGTTATGGAAGCTGAGGCAATATTTGGTTTTGCTTCTTTCACATAATTTGTTGCAGAGTATCACAAGCAAATGATGCCAAACTGCTGGGCAAGCAAAGAGGGAAGGGAAAACAACTTACAAGCGATTTAATGCTTTCTGATCGCCACACACCCAGCCGGATGGGTAACAGCGACATATTCAGGTTGACATTGTGAGCTTAATGCCAATCATGTATTTAAGGGTGTACTATTTTGTTCTTTGATACTCGGTGAAATACAGCTGAAAGAACCGAATGTGACTTTTTTGGGCGCTAGGTATAATTTTACATAAAAACCTGCTGTGGAAAGCCTTTTTCCCTCTGGAGATGGATGATCGACAATGGCCGTCTATTTCTTTCCCTGGCATTAATAATGTGAGGCGTAGATTGAGAATCGCTTTGTGAGAAACCCTTTGATATCTTTGTTAAACATTGTCCTTCGCTATAGCTTTATCTCTAGCAACAAATCTGGTGTGTTTTGTACAGACAGAACAAACGACAAAAACAACTTATTCTATTGAAGGAGCCCATTCAAATTGAAAATGAGATTACTTTTTACAAGAAAGGTGGTTTATCTGTCCCAGGGAGAGGTATCTTACTCTGATCAGACAGATACCACCGTGACAGACAGAACGCAGCGGCACCTCTCAGAAGTCCTTCACCAGGCGAGGGCCGGGCGGAGCGGAGGGAATTCCCTGGAGAGGCGATCTCCCGACCTCCCGCAGCTTCACAGCGGTGCTGGGGCCCTGCC
Source organism: Larus michahellis (assembly GCF_964199755.1). Classification (NCBI taxonomy): domain Eukaryota; kingdom Metazoa; phylum Chordata; class Aves; order Charadriiformes; family Laridae; genus Larus; species Larus michahellis. Next base: position 38,559,549 of record NC_133898.1, read on the forward strand.
CAGAAGCGCCCGGAGAGCGGCTGTCGCCGGAGGGCTGCTCCCCGCACCAGCCCCGCTCCCTCACGCCGTGCCCCGACCCCCCTCCCCGGCTCGGCCCGGAACAGAGCTCCCTCCTCCGGGCCCCGAACGAGGAGTCCGACCTCTCTCCCCCCCGTAGCCTTTCGGAAACCGCCGCCGGCTTTCCTCCTCGCCCGCCGCGCCGGGGCCCGCACCCCGCTCCCCGGCAGACAGCCCTGAGGCCGCTGCCCCCTCAGAGGGGCTCCCCCGGAGTCCCCGGGCCTTGCCCGGCACCTCCCCTCTTCCCCACAACCACGTGCTGGCGGGCGCTGCTCCAGGCAGCCCCAACGGCTGTTTAACGGTCGCCCCAACGGCTGGAGCTGCGCCCGTCTGGGCTGCGGGGCAGCCGGCCGCCGGGGGCTGCCCACCGCCGAGGGCTGCAGATGCAGAGACGGAGACGCGGACGGGGACGGCGGCGATTCGAGCGACGCTGCGGAAGGTGCGGCCCCGGCAGAGGGAGCCGGAGACCGCCGGCCCCGCGGCTGAGGTAAGGCGGGGCCGCCGGGCTGGAGAGGAGGAGGAGGAGGAGATGGTGGTGGTGTTTGCAGGGCTCCTTTTCGCCTCGGTGAAATAGGCGACTTTGCCTTTTATTTTCTTTTTTAGCTTAAGCAGCGCCACTACGGCAGCCGCAGGCAGGCGTACCGCAGTTGGTGGCTGTCGCTGCCATGGCCCGTCCCCATCACTTAACATGCCATCCCTGTCAGTTCTTTCCCAACTGGGTAATCACACCCATACCCAAGGACTACACCACGCTGGGGAGAAACAAGACCTAAAAGTAACGTGCAGTCCGAAGTACTGCATATTGCCTTAATATCATGCCATAAATGAAGTTGCCTCCAGGGTGGCTCATCCCCAGCTCGCTGCCAGGCCCAGCCATGCTGCCAGAGCCACAGCTGTCGGGTGAGGAGCTGCTTAACATGCTGGCGGTGTCCTCCGCCTGCTCCTCGTTTCATTTTGCGTAATCAATCAGGCTGCTTTGGAGCTACAGTTTACGATCTGTAATTTGTATAATTTGATTTGACAGCAATTCCATCGTCGTTATGTTTATTTACAAGAGATGCCCCGTGATTCATTCAGTTTTATCTGTTGTTTTCCTTGCTTTTCCAAGCATGGTTTCATAATTTCCCATCTAATTCTTGGGGACTGCCATGCATTATGGCTCCTGAGGTGGCATTCACTTGTTGGTGCCATGCTCCAGGGAAGGGGATGGGTCTGCACAGGATGAGCTCACCCTCCCATAGGTAAAACTGGTATAGTCTGACTGGAAATCTCTTCCTATATTCTCATATTACAGACGTTTTCTGCTTTATATCTATCTAGGTTTGTACCCTCTTTCCCCCATTTATTTTTGTTTTAAAACAGCTCCCTGTGTTTACCTTCAGATGCTTGTTAATTTTGAGGAAGGCAAATAAGTACAACTTCAGCATGTCAGTTTCCTAAGAGCTAGATACCGAAAATAATTCAGCACAAAGGATTGTTGTATTTTTTAATCACCTGCCCCTGGAGTTGAATATGAAACCTGTATCAAATTCCACTTGCACTCTTGAATGAGGTATAGGAAAAACTAGATACATCAAAATGACTTCCAGAACAGTGTTTTGAACATGGGACAGAGCTAACCAGTAGGAAATGGTGAGTGGAAGGGTTTACCATCCATCCTGTCTCTCTGTAGAGTTCTAGTGTTTAATTCAGAAACACGTGGGATATCATCTGGAGTTCTTTACTGAGCAGAGATGCCTACAAAGAGAAGAGAGCTTTTATTTTTTCCATAACATATCCTCATTGTAGGAGAAGAGATGAAGGTGTCACCTTGGTATATAACACCTTGTCAGAGAAACCATGCAGAAAGTGAGAGATTGTTTTCTTTTCAACCTCATGACTTTCAAAGTCACATCTCTCTCTACTCCCAGAAATACACTAAGCCTGTAGCTTTTTGGGAGAGAGAGGTGGAGTACTTGTTACCTGTGTTATTGAAGTTGTATCACCATGAAGAAAATAATACATGGGAAAAGGAAATTTGGCTCCCATGTGAAGTACTTCAACCATCTGAGTCCAGAGTTCTGATCCCTGCCTCAGGAACACATAATTATTTTACCAATTAATAACAGTCCTTGGACTAATACTCAAAACCAAACACTGTCTTCTCTCAGGTACATGTTTTAGTCCTCAGGTGTTCTATAAAAGCAAACCATTACCATCAATAGGCAACAGCTGAGTGAAAGCTGTTAAGTAGTATTTTCGGATCCTGGTATGTTAATTATCCCTAAGACCCAACAAGGTGTCTGTCTTTGTTTTCATCTTTAAAAAAAGTCAAGGAAATAATGATGTGATCCTCTTTTTCAAGATTTCCTGTAAATATAAATATTTCTGCATATATCTAAATAGTAAGATGATTTTTTATGTTTATTTCAGTGACACAAATGGCTACTTTGGAAGTAAGCAATATCACAACCCCCTAATTTTTTAACGGCTAAATCACACTAGTTTGTATAAGCACAGTGAAAATTTCAGGATGGAGATTTTAAAGCTAATGAAAAATATTATGTAAGCACATATATGTGTTAATCATGCAGATAAACTGAAAAAACTTCTTAAGTGTGATTTACATATGTTAACTTTGTAATTGTATGCACAACAGGCAATTACACAAGAGTTAATAAAACAATAGTAATGATTTGTACTAGGTAATTGAAATTTATGAAGCAGTTTTGGTGTCTCTAATAAAGCTGTGATGTCTTCAAGTAGAGCTAATGATAGAAGTGACTAGCATGAATAAACTTAATTAATGTTGCGTTTGTTAAACAAAGATAGTAAAATATTTTTTAAAGGTGTCTGAATCTTAGTTTCATCATTCTATAAATGGGAAACTGAGGTAGGAATGTAAGTCACATTTTGTTTTGCTGTGCAACTTAAGTCAGAAGTGGGATACTGCAGTCTTTCATCTCATCTCCCTTTTCTCATACTCAGTAAAACATTCGCTGTTCTTTACAAATACTGTGCAAAGTGCTGGGGTGCTTTGGCATAACTTCCATGCCTGTGGCATGTTCTCCAAACTACTGTTGTGTTTAGCAACTTGAAGGCTTTTCTCATGTTTGCACCACTTTAACTGTTTGTTACTATTGAGCTCAGGTGTATGTCTGTTACTCTGAAAAATTAAGCTGATTGCTCCTCGATCAGGGCGTCACTCTCTGTGCCTTTGAGGTCTGTGAAGAAAGAAAGAAATGAGATCTCTGAATGTGAGAATGTTTTTGTTTGAGCATGGCTTACTTTTTAGAATACTATTTCTGTGCTTAGTGTTTATGTTAAGGTTACTTTCTTTATCTGAGTTTTAATTCTGTATTCTTCCTTTGCTTTCATACCATAGGACATATTTTCAAGGTGACAGGAAGTGCTTTTTCTCACCAGAAAATTCTGTGTAATTTGCAAATGAGGTAATTACCATCCAATTACAATGGTCCTTGCTTTTTGTGTTTTGTGGGGATTTCATCTGGACAGAGAATTAAGGCCTTTGTGATGGGAAGGTCTTTTCTTTATGTTCTTGTTTTATTGCAATGTCAGTCTCTGAAAGAACGTATATTTACTGTAGGACAGAATGAAACAGTATAGAATGAATTCTTTCAGCTCTCTCTCACTGATCGCATAACTTTCTCTTGCTTCAGAAAAGTACTGCATCGTAAAGGTATGGATTGGTGGTGAGGAGTGATTTAGGGGGATGTAATTAGGAAGGACAGGGGAAAACTCCAAGAATAAGGTAGTAGAAGAAATGGCAAGCAAATCAAATTGTTCTTCAGATGTGGTGTTAGTAGTTTGGAGCTCTACTGACAGCAACGAGTAAGGACTGCAGGGGGCACAGAGATTATAAGATTATACATCAAGATTGACACGTATTGGCAGAATTATGTATCGGTATTTTTGAGAACTAGGAATTAGTTTATGGAATTAGGTTCTGTTTTCCTCCTCTCCCACTCCCTCCTTGCCTCCAGCTGAGCTCCTAATGGAAAGGCTGGGGGGAAGGGGATGGGAAGCAGCAGAAGGATGTTTATTGCTGCTTGGTAGGAATGTAAATTAAGTAACTAATGATGTGCATTGAATAAATGGGTTTGGTCTTCTTGTCTTAATTCTTACTGCAAATTGCTATGAACAGCGTGCCTCTGCCTTTCACTCACACATCAGCATGTGTAAATTTGACCTGTTCCTAGGAAAGTCTCACCAAACAGAGTCTCATTTTTGAACACCTTCCCCTTCTACAGGAACCAGAAGTTTCTTGAATCAGGTGTGATATGGCAGATCTCCACCAATACTTGTCACATTTAGGACTACAGTGCAATGTGGGAAAGGTAGGTCTGGTTGCCAAAGCTCTGGGAACCACTCCTTCCTTCCCCCCCCCCCCTTTTTTTTTTTGTAACGTAAGAAGGTGGGATTTGAAAGCCTATGAGAGCAGATGGAATGGTGATGCTCCTCCACCACTCTTTTTTTATTTCTTGGTAAATTCTGAAATGTCTGTGGGTGGAGGGCTGGCTGATGTTCATCCACTCACACAGGGAGTGACCTACAGTAAAAGAGCCAGACAGCTTCACAGGCACACCTTTTCCTTGAGCTTCGTTTCTGGAGGGAGTTTGAGCTGTTATGAAGGCATTGAAGTGGGAATGTTCCACATCCTCCTTTACTAGGAGGAAGTAAAAGGAGGAGTTCAGTGGTATTCATTACTAGGCATCCCATATATGGCAAAAGACAGAAAAAGGAAGCAGAGGGTTGATGTCTTAGGTAAGATAACTCTGATCTAGCTAATGGTGCTGAGGACCCAAGAGAATAATTGGACTGATACAAGCAGTAAAGACGAGTGAAGCTCTGCGTCATGCTGATTGTCCTTGGAATTTCATCTAGGACTTTGCCAGTTTAACCTAGGAATGATGAAGGAGTGGTTCAGTTCTTTCTGAAAACTGGAGGAGCTGTCAAAGTCCCTTTCCATACACCAAAAAATGCAGGTCAGTCGTCTGCGTTGTAAGTTTGCTTACAGCGCTAATGCCTGCTGCTTTAGGTTTAATATAAGATGTTGTGACCCAATCCTAGGGTGTAGTCTTATGACTGAGTTATCTCACACAGCCCTTTTAGAGGGTCAGGCTCAGATAGCTTTCTGATTGGTATCTGTTGCACGTTCGTGTTTATCATATAGGATTCTATTTCTCTTGCTGAGTAATCCAGCCTGTTTCCACCCTAACTTCACCAGCCAAGCTCAAGTCTTCCTTGCTCATCTAGATAGGAAACTGAGGCAGTATTTTAAGATTGGGAGCCGTCTGATGAAAACTACTTGGCTTCATTCAGTACAAAGACTTGCAAAATACAGTACAAAGCCTCGTCTGTGGCCTGCGATTTCTCTCTTCAGCAGATAATGAAGATGATGGGTGACTGCTTTAAGGGAGTGCTGGAAAAACATTTTGCCTGATTTCATTGTTGTTGGTTTTAAATCCTTTTCCTCCACTTCCTTGTTTTATCTTCTTTCCATGCTTGTTTTGCCCCTGTGCACAGGCTGACCCTGAGAATTAGGGATTATCTGCTAGGGTGGTAAATTCAGCTCCTTCCCAAACCACTGTCATAATCCTCACTGTTTCTGTGAGGATCACTCAAGCAGGAAGGTGTGAAGAAAATACTGCTGAGAAAGTGTGAAGAGAGGAAAGACTTGCAGTAACAAAGATGCTTTTGCTTTGGCACAAACAGCTATGATCTCTTCCTCCTTGTTGCATTTCTTCATCAACATCCTGATCCCTGAACTGTATATTCTCTGGACAGCCTGTCACTTAATTATTTTTCACTGGATGGAAAAACTGTAATTCCACTAAATTAAAAATAGAGCTGCAAATGGGCTTGGTTTGATCTCTGTGGCGTCTGAGGCAGAGGAACAAGATTAATTCCCACAATTAGATGTTAATTGATGTCTGAGCGTGTCTATTCCTAGAAAACAGCAAGACCACATATCGCATAACTAGCACCATTAAAACAGCATCGTCTACCCTCTGTGCTCAGCAAGCGCAGAACTGGAGGAGGGGGAACTTACTGGGGACCTGCGTCGAAATAGGGCGGTGGGGGGTGCTGTGAAATGAGCAGAAACTTGTGATGGGGAGGAGGGAGTGCAGCCTCTTAGAATGATTAAGATCTGGTGATTAAATACACAGAGTATTACAGAAGAACTGTGGTTTTGTTTGTTAAACATACATCCACTTTATTTTCATTTCATTGCTGGTCAAGTCTGCTTGAGATTCACATCATAAGCAACTACAAAGGTTTATTACAAACTGATGAAATATCTGATAAAGAAAAAAAGAGAAAAAATTCTTTGGCCTTTGGAAAACCATATACTAACAGTTTTGATTAAATAGAATAAGAGGTCACTGAACCTGGTCTTTTCCCTACTGCGTGTAACAGCTTCAGCTACATCCATTTCAATAATGAAATTCTGTTTCTGTGCTGCCTGTGCCTTATATATAAAGCACCATGCACTGTATATATTTCATTTTGTTTCCATTTTACAATACAGTAAAAATCTTTTTCAACTAGAATGGATGCTAGCCTTGGATACTGAAGTGCTGAATAGAATAATAAATCCTGTGCATCACTGGCTTCGCTTTCATCCAGGAGTCTCAAAGAGCTTTATAAACATCAAGTAATCTTTCCAGCATTCCCATCACAACTGGAGAGTATTACCACCATTCTGCAGCTATTATTATTAATTTGTATCGTTGCATCTAAGAGCTCCAATCAGACTCAAGACTCTACTGCGTACATAATGGAAAGTTAAGCCCTGTCCCAGAGACCTTTGAACACTTATAGAAAAATGGGAGGTATACAAGAGGCCAGAGGAAAATAGAATAACAGTAGAAGGGGAAAAAAAAAATCGAAACTTGGGGAGTGACCAGTGTTGGAATGGGATAGTCTGTCTAACCATTGTCATGTATCTTGTAGGCAGTTCAGTGAAGATGAGACCTGAAGAATTTTTTCGATGGCTGTTTGGATTTTACTGTGTGACTGCTTCCATGTTTAAAGGGCAGCACAGGAAGGGTATGTCTGAGGCACACTTGACTTGGTAAGCGATTAAGTTTGCCTTGATATTAGGAGAAAAATTTGTAGAGTGGATGTAACTGAAGGAGTAAAGATTGTTGCTTTATGTGTGGTAGTAATGCAAATGTAACCAGTGGGCTGAGGAGGTAAACAGAGCTGCCAACTCCTTGCCCCAACAGAGCTGTCAAGACCTGAATGTGCATAGTGGGTGTTATGACAGACTGCTGTACCTGCACCCTGTGATGATCTCAATTTTGTATTCCTGTTTCCAGACATGCTTAGTGAGGAATTTTCAGCAGAAAAAGGGAAGCCCTAAGACCATACCACCATATGTAGAATTTTGTATACAGCCTGGTCACCTGTCGTCAAACCAATTAAACTGTAGCAGATGTGAAGAGAGCTCTGATGATGATTCAACAACTGCAGAAGCAATTCTAGGAAGCAATGTCTGTCATGTTTAGGCTGTGTAGTGATTCTTTAAGTCTTCTGGCTTGTCACTTGGGCTTACCCTTGGATTCTTTGTGTAGTATAGTAAGTGGGGCACTGCTTTGGGGGAAGGAAGAACTTGCTTCTAGGATTTCCTCCTAGCCTGGTGGCACTTAACACCTGGGATAGTAGGGGGAGTGCTTAGCTTGGAGCACTCCCTACACAGACAGTTAAGGAATTGCCATAGGTCTCTGACCCCTACAGATGGGGCAGGGATGTGAAGGTGCATCTGAGCCATCCATGCTATGCATGAGTTCTTTACTTGCTAAACTGATAACTAAGTGGAATGCATCTTGTTTTACAGCTCCTCTACTGAAGACTTAGACTACAGAGCTAACTGGGGTTATAATTCAGCTTGGGTCTCTCAAGATGCAGAGTCTGAGGAGCATCTACAGCAGAGCTATTCAGTTTACCCTGAAATCCATTCTCCCACTTCTGAGATGCACATGCTCATGCCTAGCTCTTTATAAAGGGCAGAGATTGCACGTCAGTTTCCTCCCAGCTGTTGAGTACAGAAAACACCTGGAAGAGGAGACTGTTTGTGATTCCTGTGTTCCGTCTGTTGGACTAGAGCTCTCCTTCTCTAGTTTCATCCCGTGACCCCACCGCTATTTTTCTCATTCGTTTTCTGGTCACGTGGCTTTTTTCTTGGTAAAGCTCAAGCAGAACTTGGTTCATTGTCCAAGTCTAGACAGCAGGCTACTTTTTGAGTAGATGATTGCCTCTACTGTCTAGCTCCTTTCAGCAGTGTAGACAGGCTCAGGTCATCCCTGATGTAAGAGTACAGATGCCCAGAAACCTGTAACATTGAAAGTACAACTGTCTGTAGACTATAAGCATCTGTGTTAAAAACAAAACCAAAGAAAACCCTCAGAGAGCTCACTCTGCTTCTGCCAACCAGACTGTTGGATCCCAGGTGTTTCTTAGGTACGTGTCACGCTGCTGCTCCCATCCTCCACACCACCCAGCACTCCCACAGTACGTTAGGCTTCCTTTGTGCCACGACTGTAGCTGGTTACAGCTCAAGCTTGTTAGTGTGGACCCTTTTGCCATTCCACACCATTACTGCTGGCGAACCTTGCTGCTGAGGCCTCCCTCAGTGACTAGCCTGTGAGTTGGGCAGAACATATACCTGCTGAAAGCTTCGTGCAGGTCTAGCTCTTCGTGCTCTTCCTTAGCATCACCAGGAGGCTTAGGTGGCCTGCTGTGTCAGAGAGATGGGGTTTGTGAATCCTGGTCTGTGATTCTCTGTGTGTATCATATAAAACAGCTGTGCTTAAGAAATTCCTCTTGTGACGTCTGTGTTCCTTGTGTTCTGACATGTTATCCCTGGCTTTAATCTAGAATCCCAGAGACTTTGTGGTCTAGGGAGACGTCCTCCAACCCAAGGATAATGGACATGATATAAATATGGGGCTGTGCCTTGAATGTAACAAGTCAGGCTGACTTAGGAACACTGGCTGTTCGTTTGTTCTCATCCCGACAAGTGATCTTGCAGAAAGCTGTTAGATCTGTCTGGGACAGATGAAGGAAAAGAGGGGTGACACTGTGGGTGACTGCCCTTTAACATCAGCAGTTCCTCTTGTGTGTTTTGTTTGTCCATTCCAGTTCACATCTCCATGTTGGGTTATAATATATGCATCTCATTTTGATGCAGTGAGATTTCACAGCCATTCTAGTGCTAGTCTGTTGTAGTAATCAGTGTAATACCTTGCAGCTGTTGGTCTCTTTGAAGATGTCACTGGATCTGAGGACCCAGCTCAAAGGCAATCAGCGAAGGCTGGGAAGAAAGACACTCTGACTGCACAGATTGGAGTAGTATTTTACTTGGCATGCTGGCAGACTGCTGCAGCCCGTGATTCCGCTAACTTCTGTGAGGTAAGGCAAGTTCAAGCTTGGTCACTAAGGGAAAATCTTTTGCTGCAAGGAATGTTGTTTTTTGATGGAGGAGCTGGTATTCCTCTCTCTTCAAGGGCAGACAACACTTTGGTGTGATAACAGGGGGTGTTGTCCTTCTGAAGTGCCATCATTCATGCATGGCACAAAAATTGCATCGAGTTTACACTGGAGTCGAAAACTTCCCAAGGCACCCAGAGCCTTATTCTGCAGGGTCTGTTTAAATTTCCATGTAAACAGCTTCAGTGCCGCCTCCCTAAATCTACGTTCATATGATAACAAATGTTTGAGGTACTGTGTGGGAAGGACTATGTTTGAAGAGGAGGAGAGTGTGTGAAGTGTTACTGAAGTGCTGGTGATAAATGGTAACTTAGTACAAGATTTTAGCTTAAACCAGGTGGAAATGGTTTTACTTTGCCTTTGCAATGGGTTAAGGGCATACATGGCCTTGGCTACTGTTGCTCAATGGACAAGCTGTAATTTGCTGTACACCATGGTAACTCAATGACTTGCAGTTCTATTCTGGATGGAGACAGCAATCTCATTTGAACGCGATTGGTTTTTTTCATGCCAAAGAAATGTGTAGTGTTGCCAGTATGCTAGAGGGATAGTGATTAATTTGTGTTTAATCTGTGCATTTGATTACTTTTCTGTGTGAAAAGGGTTGGGCTTTGTTCACTTTAATGTAGGAAACACAGCAGAAGTAAAGTGCTCTTCATATTCAAGGTCTTCTTTCTGTAAGAACAAATTCTTTGTGGTCAGGCCCTTTGCAAGTGAGGCTAGGTCTAGCAGTAAAATTTCAGTAGCGGAGTGAACATTCGGATTTTTCTAGTGTAAAGGATAATGAGATGTACTGATGCCTGGTATTGTCTCCAAAGGGCATATGTCTGATGCTTCTGGCATTCTAAATGCCATGTGAAACATTTCAGTTCTCTGTTCTGGAATTGTTGGGCACCTAGGCTTTGTGTGGGATTTCTAGGACTTTTTTGTTGCATTTAGGCTTGGTATGACTGTAGAGACTCATAGCAAATACTTCTGATGATATTTTAGCATTTTTGCTGCCTTTTAAAATCTAAAATGAAAATCCTAATCTGTGCAGTACTTGCTGTCCCCTTCTTATATACAAGAGGAACTGCTTTTTTTCCTCTCACCACTAATTGACTTGATCTTCCCTTTATACAAGGAGGAAAAAAGGCATATGCAAGGTAGGACAGTTCAGCTACCACTGAGAAATTATACTAATTACACTGATTTCTCACCTGCATCTAGAATGACAGAATTGCTTGAGAGACAGAGGGCAGGGGCCCGAGATTAACCATTGTAACCTATCTTGCCTTTGAATGGGAAACATTCTGGGTAATTGTTTTACCTGCTGGGTGCCTGTTTTACAAAGTCAGTGAAATGATTCCAAATGAAAGAAATGAGCCTAGCTGAAATACACCATCTCAGATGGCCTATTTGGCTGGTGGGGAGATGAGAGAGAAAGAGAGGGGGGCTGCATAACTGTAATTAACAAAAAATTTATTCTTGCTATTCTAAAGGCACTTCTCCCAGTTTCATCTGCTGGGTTCAGCATCTGACATGGGTTGGCTTATGCAGTTTGACTATGTTTCTGGTATTCTGATCTCAGTGGAAATGTGTTGGAGAAGACAGAATATGGAACAAATTAGGCACCAAAGCCATCCCCACGCTAACTAATTGGATATATCTATAAACATCAAACAACCCCACAATCGCTGTTGAAGCTGTTGCATCAAACAATCATGAACATTCTCAAAGCTTGTAGATATAAAACATGTTGGCAACTGGGAAAGGAAGCTGTAAAAAGGGATAGCTTTTTAAAAATATTTGGATTACAGGTTCACATATCTCATTTAAAAACAAAACAAAAAAATATAGTTGTTACACAAACCATCTTCTCTGATTCACACACAGCTTCGTAAACACCATTTTACATTCTACTGTAAAGAGAAGCCATTCAGAATGAGCAGAGCCACTGCACAGGTTTTAAGGCCATCTGGCACGTGGTACTCAACTGTCCATCACTTGAGACCCAATGCTACCTCTGGGCTCATGGAGACCTGCTGTTATCTCAGTTTCTCTGTTACTGTCATTTGTTGACATCAAGAAAGGGAGGTTATGGAAGATGTTATTTATGTGACTAAAACCAATGCTACTTTATTGGCAGCTGCCTTCTGTTTAGTTTCTTCTTTGTAGGGAAGAAAAATATTGTCTTTGCAGCTCTCTATGGCTTATTTTGAAGTTGTGTATCAAATCTGACAATAAAAATCAAGGTTTAACATTCTGAATTAAATTTAGATAGCTCATTGTTCCCCGGTCTTCTGTCCATGCTAAATGACTTTTTAGTTACCCTTGGCTGCAGGAAATTAATTACCTTGTATGTACGGTAGTAATGCAGATTTCAGGCATGTCAGTTGAGCTGTGCTAGGACAGTTCTTGTTTGGTTTTTATTTATTTTTATTTTTAGTAGATGCAGACGGTACCAGAGGGAGGGCTTATGCAGCTAAAGGTATAGCTGTGCTTGGTTTGTTCAGTTTGTTTCAAGTGCTGTGTGTTGTAGTTGAGTAGCAGTGAGGAAGAGCTGCTCGTATATCTTGTAGCTGCTGCATGTGGTGAAATACTGTGGAAGTACTTGCACCTTCTCTCAGAAAAAAGTAGACATTGTTCTTGGTTAGGAAAACCTTTTAGAGGGAAAGAAGAGCAGTGACATGAGTGGGGAAACTCCAGCAGAAGAGACAAATCCCTCTCCCTTTCCACAAGGACAGAGTGGTAAGGAAGGGAGGATTTGCTTTGAAACTCTTTTATTGTCTGCCTTACCAAGCACATCTCAGTTTTTTATCTATTTGAAGAGAGGGCTTATTTTAGAGCCTAATAAACTAGAACATATTCTAGTTCAGAGACTGAGCTTCTTGGTGTGCTTTGATGTGCTCATTTGAAAGAAAAGGTGGGGAGTAGTTCCACATGAATACTCTCGCTGATTCAGGGTCTTGTCACAGCCTATTTTTCTTGTCTCCTTTTACATTAATTGGACAAATAGAAAATAATGAAGAGGGGACACAGAGCAGGCTCCCTGGATCAATAAAAATGTCAGTTTGGCTGTATCAATGTAATAGGCAGAGCTAATGTCATTTGGCTAAATAAATGGGTGTGTTTTGCGTAGCATTGTGGTTGTCCAGAGTGCTTTAAAAGCAAAGATGATGACAGAGCTCATCAGCTGCAGGCTAGTGAAGCCTGGTCATCTTGGAGCAGAAGAGACCTTGCCCAGTTTCCAACAGGAAATGGTCTTTACGCCAAAGCATCGGCCGTATTGTGGTCGGAGAGCGTGCTGTGAGGCTCAGCAGGGCAAGGCTGGGCACAGTTTAGCTGCCAAAATGGCGGTTTTGCTAAATATAAGAAACAATACAAGTTTTTACTTAAGACTGGTCGGTGTTGCTACTGTTGTGCTTGTTGCATGGTGGTAGTGTGTTGATACTGAGGTGTTGAGCACTGTATGGCTAGCAAATTTGCAGTCAGGAGATCTCAGCATGAGAGTTGTCCAAGACCCACCGGTTTAGGTGGAATCCTTGGCAGCAAGGATTCAATCAGACTTACTGTAGACGAGTACAGCCCTAACATGTTGGCCAGGTTTGCAAGCTAGCTTGATCAATGCCTCTGCAAGCCAAACAATACACATAATACACACCGAACAATACTTCAGTGAAGTACAGAACTGCTTTTGCATCTGCATGGAGTAGAAGGATGGTCAGTGCAACCGCGCTTATGCAGTTGTTTGTTGTGCCCTTAGGATGGCTGCTTCTCTCCTGGCATCAGATTCTCTTGTTGCTATAAAGAAGTGTTTCTTTTTTTGATCACTTTATTTCCCACAGCATTTAATTGTTGCAAGATTCTATGCATTTAATTTCTGTCTACAGAACTGTTATTAGCAATATCAAACTAAAACCTTTTTTGAATAGTGACATTGTCTGCAGTCTTTGCTGCTTAAAGAGATGGTAGTAAACTCATTTTCATGGTATTTAGTATTTGGTGGGGTTTTTTTAGGTTTTCACTATTAGCCTAGTAATTTACAGAAGTCTTGTGCAGTATCTCAGATGATGCAGCATTCCCAGAGAGGTTTTCTTTAAATATCAGTGGAAGAGGAGGGAATCTTAATGGTCAAACTGAAGGAGCTAGTTTATCTAGGAAGAAGTTTCATTTCAGCCAGATACCAGAAATCTTCATAGTTATTTGATACCTCTCTTAGTTCTCAGCTTTACTTTTCAGCTACTAAATGCTGAAGTTCAATAAATTTTATCCATTGATCATTGGATAAATATAGATGTGAAATTGGAGTGCCACCAAAGACCTGATCTATGGAAGAGGCAGTCATGTGAGATGGGGGAGAATTTCTACTTTCAAGGCTGCTGAAACTTAAATGAAAGCAAAGTCTTTTAAACTCTGACCTTCAGCTTCTGGGTTTACTTTATTCACATTCTCCTTCAGGAGCCACATACTGGCTTTATTTATACTCAGCAAAATAAATAAGTTTGTGACCCTTTCTGCTATACACAGGCAGCTTTTTTTCTGGTAGAAAAGGTTCTTTATGCTATACTGAAATTAATACTGACAGACAGCCTCTTAGTAGTCTGTGTGTAACACTTTTTTACAAGTATTTCGGTGCTTTACAAATATGATTGCATACTTTGATCCCTTTCCCAAAGGGCAAATGCCTCTGAGAGGAAACAGCCCCATTTGCAACATGGAAAGCAAAATCAAACACCCTCTTATTGCAAGAAAGAGAAGAACTGTACTCCAGCTAACCTTAGGAAACTTAAATGGCTTGTAAAGAAGAATTCAGTCTAGCATAGAGCCCAGTTACCCTGGTTAGTGACCTGTCCTTTCAGCAATCTTCCATGCCTATTTGTTTTTCATTTCTTGTGAAAATCAAATACTGAGCCAAAGCATTAGTTCAGCATGGAGTTAGGTATGTTATGTCATGTGCACTCACTGATGCAGGGCTCATTGTGAGTGAACAGAGAATGAAACTGTGGCAGAGGGATCTACTGTTTCTGTTCATGAGGAACAGGTTGGTCTTGCTGCACTTTCAGGTTGGGTCAGTAACTAAACTAGCTTCTGCAGGAAGCTCTGTGTCCAAGATGATGAAGTGAGCAGTGTCCATTCACTAAATTAACTGAAAGATTCTGCTCACAGCCTGGCTACCAAGAGAGGCTGCTTAGTGCTAATCATAAAAAACTGTCAAGCAACTGTCCTTGTTGCATGCCAGGAGGACATTATCCACCGAAGTCTGGCATCCCTCTCCACCTCCACCAAGCCTCCCAATACCATTAAATACCAAGCCACCACTGCAACTTTGGACAAGAGTTGGTGGGATGTAGGAAGGAGGCTTCTGTGGGGAGCATGTGTTCCCCTTCAGTTACTGATCTCTGCTTGCCAACTGCACAGGACCTGGAATAAGAATTGCGGGGTGGGGAGAGGGAAGGTTTCATCACGGATTTCAGCAGTCCAGGGTGGCAGAGGGAGTTCTACTCTTTTCCGTTCTCCTCTAGAGCTTTTGATCATTTACAACAGTGTTGATCTGCCACTTGTCTGAGAAAGTGGGTGGATGTTATTGCAGAGGAGGTCAGAAGCTCTTTCGTACTGCTGTAGGAGAGGGTCTGCAGAGTACAGGCAGATCATGGCCAAGTGGCGTAGGGGCAGAGCATGAAACTAATACAGGAGATGCCTCACTAGCTCCAGCGCCAAACAAACACTGTACTGTCAGTATCTCACACATTGCTACCCTTTTCTCCTGCCTGTCTACCAAAGTTGGTGCAGGACATCTCACTGTGACTTCTTTCCACAGTATCAAGGTTTTGAAGTCTTCTCTACAGAGGGTTTGGCGCATAGGTCTCAGCCTGGCCCAGTGACTCTGAACTTCTTGATACTGCCTGTCACTTTGGAGTGATGAGGAACTTGGGTGCCAGTCACACTGGGGATGACATTTCTTTGCTGGTTTGGCATAGTCAGTAGGACAAACACACAAATAGAGCTTGATTCTTGTACAGGGGTGCGTTTGGACTGTAAGTCCGCATCACATCATGTATAACCACATTCAAATAAATTCAAGGTAAGTGGATAGAGCCCAGTATTACTTCTCGATCCTTGCCAAATTACATGAACAAATTGATGAACTGCCTGCAGGTGAAGGTTGCATAGTCTGTCATCTCTGATCAAATAATGTCTGTGTGTGTGAGAGTATTCTGTGAGCGTCCTAAGCCTGTTGCAACTCCAGGAATGTGACCAGGTTCCATATCCTTGAGAAAGAATTTTCTTGTCTCTCTCTTGCTCGTGGTTTTTTTTTTGGGTTTTTTTGTGGTTTTTTTTGTCGTGTGTGACTAAGTCTTAGTTTGCTCAGCACCTCACAATAATAAAGAAGTTGTTACAGTTTCTCCATAAGGCCCACATACCACCAGGGAGGTAATAAAAACGACTGGTTAGAATAGCATCATGTAAACTCTTTATCTGCTGCAAACCTTTGAAGTTCAGCTGCCTTCATTGACTGTAAGAGTTGGCGTGCAATGCTTGTACTTTTGTCTGGTTATGCTGGCACAGATAGAGCCCCAGCAGTCATGGGTAGAAGACCGAATAATTTGTATGCAATAGAAGCATGGCATGAAGAATGTGCTTCTGGCTGAAGTGAGCAAGTCACTTTATCACTGGGGTATTTTTTAAACTGAAGACTATTTACCTGGCAGCTGTGAATTAACGTGCTGATGAATTCTGTGCAGGAAGACTTTACACAGGTACCTTGGAAGAATTTACTACTTCAGATTTCTCTGTTTTTCTGTATTTAGGGGATCGACACCTTAGCCATATGCTCTAAAATAAAGGATAAAAATTAGCGATTCTAAGACTTAATGCTTTCATTCTTTTCGTATGCTTTGGAGTAGCAGTTATCTAGTAATGGAATTACACAGTATCCACAAACTGTAGTTCACAGCTAAGCACTCTCAAACAGAAAATTACACCAAGAAATTCATAAACAGTAAGAATAGCAAGGGTCAGACTGTCTTACCGTGAAGAATTATATGGTGCGGGAAGCCTATTGCCTTTTATTCTTTCTGTTAATGCTCCAATCTCAGCTCTCATGGTGCTTTCTCAGAAATCAGAAATGTTGTATTCAAAACACATCTCAGAATTCTATTTTGGTGCATTTTACACAAAACCGTGTAATCCGTATGGTAGATATTTAGCTCTATCTGATAGGTTTTATCGTCAGACTGCTCTCAAAATAATTGATCCTCCTTGCCGTTAGTCTAGAAGGGTGCTGAATGTTGGCTAAGGAAAACTGATCCATGGTGACATTAAGTGACTAAATGAGGGCTGGTGTGAAACAAATGGTTAAAGACTGCATGAATCTTTCTGCCTTGTTGGATGTATGCAAGTTGCATAGGGCCTAACACTTGTTTCAGTTCCTGCGGATTTAAGTTCCATAGGCTGCTGAATTTCCTTCCCTACCTTTCTGCTATCAGCCAAAGGCTGATAAAAGAAAGCCACCACAGAAATCACAATTCAATCACAGATCATCACTGTCTTGTTTAATACATTATATCTCTTTATAAACAATTTTATTGTCTCACACAACAAACGTGATTAGAAAAAGCCGGTACAATGTACAACTGAATTGCCCTCAGGGACTCATGGATGATAGGATCTGTGAATCCTGAGATCTTTCAGGGCTTGGGATAACAGTGCAGAGCCAGTGGACAACTTGCACATGCCTGCAGCTGAGGCAGCATAACTGGCTTTCCCTTTATTATCCAGACTGAGAACAACAAAGGCGAGGAACTGGTTCTGATTTATGTAAGGAGTTTGACTTGGGTGTACTTGACCCATGGCTTCTACGTCAGTCAAAGCTGTCTGTTGCAGTAGTTGCGATGGTTGAGAATTGTCGTCGTGAAGCTTGACGTAAAGAAAACAAACCAACCCATAGTATCAACCACATGCTAATAATTTTAAATAATTTGTGTGATTGGTAAACATTTAGCATTACTTGGCAAATGAGCGATAACTTTCTATTTTATCCACAGAATAACAGCATTGGGTTAACAATAGAAAGAAAGATTTAAAGGCAGAACAAAGACAACATTTTTTATTCTTGGTCTGGATGGGGTTTCGGTACCTGTAAAGGTACTATTAAACGCTGCTTTCATATCTCTAGTGGCTGTAGTATCAAGCTAGCCTTAAGGTTCCTTGTATTGAGAAAGGCCACAGAGAAAGTTAAGAGCAATGAAGAAGGAGTTCAAATTGGAAGTACAACTCAGCCTTAATGGTATTTGCTACAGTGCATTAAGACAGCTCTAGGAATTTCATATACTAAACAGCAGCAGTCATTTAACACTTAAAAATAATGTTTTCATTACAGAAGGAAACAGCTACTGGCAATACAAACCTCAGTGCCTTATGTGCTTATCTCTACTGTTACGTTGTCTTCGCATAGACTCTGTCTTTGAGCACGGCACTGGCGTGGGGGGGTATTGTAGTTGATGAGGGAGATTCTGCAAAAGGGGTGACTGAGAAAGCCTATGGAAATTACAGCAGTGAAGTCAGGGAGTAGAGAAATGAAGGCCTGCACGAGGGATAGAACAGAGGCTGACAGAGGTATTGGGTAAGTTTCAAATAGCACGTATTTCCCTGCTCTCACTAATTCAGCAGGAGTTGCTGCCTCAAAGTATTGCTATTAAGCTGTAATATGGTTAGCAGCACCTAGCTGATCCTACACCTACACACACACACCCTTCATCCACCCTTTCACAGAGTCCCATGCCCCTAGGAACAGCATGAGACACAAATATCTGTGACCTAGTTGTTAGCATTTACTCAAACTTCTCAGCTGTTAGGGGGGAAGTATTATTAATGGCATTGGAAATGAGCATAATGGTGCATCCGAGACTAAGTCTGTGGTAATTCATAGAATACCAGGTTGGAAGGGACCACAAGGATCGTGTCGTCCAACCTTTCTTGACACAAGCGTGGTCCAGGCAAGGTGGCCCAGCACCCTGTCCATCTGAATCTTAAAAGTGTCAGATGGTAGGGAATTCACCACTTCCCTGGGGAGATTATTCAAATGGCTGATGGTTCTCGTTCTGAAAAATTTTCTTCTGTCCAATCGGTATCTCCCCAGGAGTAACTGTGTTGATAACGATTAAACTACAGCTAGTATTAAATAGGCAAATTGAGATATTATGACAGGCTATACTTCCCCAGAAGACAAGCCAGACAAGGACTGATTATATGTGTGTGGGTGTGCAGAAAGTGAAAGCTGTTTTTAGCTGAGAAGTGTAGTTCTGCTTCAGCCATGTGATGTCCCAGGAGATTTGTGTGTATGTATGTGTCCATATATGGAAAGATCCATTTGGAACTATTATTTTTGACAAGACCTGAGACCAAACACTCAAAAACAGAAAGAGAAAACACTGGGTGTGCAGTGTGACTTGAAGATAGCTGTAGAATTTGTAACTGCTGCTTACCTGATGAAGAGTATTTTAATCTATATAAACATGGGGGGTAACGAAGGGGGATGGCTGCATGCAGACAGCATAAAGGTAATGCCTCTGGCTGCTGTGCATGTGACAGACTATCCAAAGGGGCAGGATTCATGCAAAGGTGATACAGGTGGATCAGTTAAAACATTTTTTGCTAGCCCTCTTTTTAAAACTCTAGTGCAGACAAAAACAGTTGTACTAGCCATCAGTGTTTAACTGAAATTTTAACATTGTCGGAGCTCATAATCTTCCTCATGCTGCTGCTAAATGTAGTATGTTAAAAGATGTCTCCATAAACTGGTCCAGTTAAAGCTTTCAGGAATCTAAAGCAAATGTAGTATACTTTCAATTCTGCAGAAGAAGAAAAAAAAAAAAAAAGACAAACTATTGCGAGAAAGAAGAATGAACTCTGAATTTCTCAAGTAGAGGGCTCAGAGTCTCTTCTCCCTCCTCTGAGGCTTACATTTATTTGCTTCTTTGAAAACTAGAGAGATGATACAGAGCATTTCAGGAGTTAATAGTGAACCTTTCATTTAGGTTTCTTAATGCAGAAGTGCTGATCATGCAGGCCTTCCTTTCAAAAGATGATACAAAAAAACCCAAACACCAAACAGGCATGGCATTAGGGATTGCTACTTTGCCTCAAAGAGATCCTGAACAGTTTAAGAGGAGAAAAACACCCCAACATTTTCGAATGTGCTGAGAACCTTAAAGAGAGCTCCTTCTGGTGTTGCATCTCTGATACAGAGGATGACTTCAAAACTTTGCTTTCAGAGATGTCAACTTTTTTTATTTTTTTTTCCTCCTTTAAAAACCCTGAAGCCTTTAGAACTCTAGTTAGAATGTGGTTTCCTATCCCCCCGAGCACATTTGGTACAGGGCAGGAAAGTGTCTTCTGCAACTCACAAAAGAACAAACAGGCCTACGCAATGAGGAAATAGTGGGTACCATCTCCTGTCCTTTTGCGTGAAGGGAGAGCCGACAGACAAGAGTAGGTCTCTATAATTTTATTCTCATCACTTACACAGTCACTGCACCTAACTAGCTTTGCACAAACCTAGCAGAAAGGAACATTCTGCTTATGGTTAAACCATCGCCATTAACGCCACTAGAAGAACAAAACCCTTTTGTTAGAGGATGCAGTCATCATCTTTAAAAACTATATATAATTTCAGTAATCTCTTCCTAATGCTTCAGATGCATGTATTGAATTTGAAATACTTTACAGTTAGTCTTAAAAAGTTCTGCTTGTTTTTCTTCCACAGAAAATAGCAGCATACTGCAAAATAGGAAGGTCCTGTAGCAAAATATGTAGTTATTACTAAATAATCCATCAAAAATGTTTTCTGACAGTCCTGTTTCATTTCTTTGCATATAACATATGTTGCAGAATTGACTCAGACAAACTCTACACAGGTATATTCACAAAGATAAAGCAAAACAGTTTTCTGTAGTACCAAGTCAAGAAAGTTGGTGCTATTTGGCAAGTAATTCTTTGCCTCTTCACCATTTTATGCTCTGAGCTGACTTGAAGGGGAAGGTGGATGTGATCTCTAAGCACTTGTCATTTTGCATCCTCTGCCTCCTGCTTTCAGGCCTTCTTTCCTCCCGACTCAACTTCAGATTGGAAGATGGGGCATGCAGAGTTCACAGGAAGGTGTATGTGAACAGTATCATGGAACTGAAGTTCAAAACACCCATAGCCCAACATCCAGAACAAGTAAATCACGTCCACATTCAGTTAATTGAAGAAATAACCTATCACTGTAGTAAAATACAGAAGGAGGTTATCAATTCTATAGACCAACGTCCATATTTTAATCTGCTTGAACTAATGTGCAGGGGCTTGCAAGAAAAAAAAAAAAAAAGTTGATGCTTTTTTTCCTGTGGTGAGTACTGAAAAGCCAAAAAGAGCAGAACTACTTTCAAATGTCCAGCTGCGCATGCTGACTGCCTCAACAAAAAGGAAAAAAGAATGAAGACCAGGAAGAGAAAGAAAAGTATGTCCTTCTCACTGATGTCTTCGAGAACTGTCATTTAAGAGTGGCTCTTCCCAGCAGCATTAACGCATGTTCTTCTGGAAGAGCTGCTAATAGTGAGAGATACAGCCCACTATTGCACAGGTTCGCCATGTAAAACGTATTCGCCATGTAAAAGTATTTTGAAGAGTTTTTCCAGTGTGGTCCTTTCTGTAGCAAAGTGTGCACAGACACAGTCTCAGCTAAGCGTAAGATTGTGAATCGGTTACACTAGAACTGTATTCTTACACAGCAGCTCCTGCCACAGCAGCTTTTGAGTTGAATCTGCTTCTATTTATTTTTGTCCTGTGTGCAGACTTCTAATCAGGTATTTGAATGAGGAAATTAAGATCTGGTGCCAATTAATACAGTTCATTTTAAGCAGCGTTGTCTTAAATGTTTCCATTTGTTGTGTAGGTATAAAAGTTCCCAGGAGCATACAAAATTATCTCCAGCGTGAATTGGCTACAATCTCATCGTGACATTAAGGGATTACTTTGATTAGACCTTCTCTTCACTGTTCCACTGATGACTGACAATTTCAGTAACTACACTACAACAAAGAGAATGTTAATTCATTTGTTTGGGCACTTAGCTGTGTATGCTTCAGCTGTAAGCATAGGTGCTGTCAGTTATTCCACTGATGCATTTCTTGGAGTCTATTTTAAGACCTGCATTTTTATGACACCATTAGTATCAGTTTTCTTCCCTGTTGAGTCTTTGTACTGAAATGGTCATTGTAAGATCAAAAAAAAGTGCTTTTATCCCTTAGAGATTTATATCTAAATTGTAGCACAGTCACAGAAGGAACTGCTACAATTGTAGAATGAACTGAACACCACAATGAGTAATGAGAAATTAAATATAAACAGGACATTGTGTTCAAGAGGCCAGGGGATTACAGTTTGTCCAAAACAAGAAAGTCACGCAAAATTCAAGTTTTGAATGTATTTGTCACCTTCCATGGAGTAGATAAAAGCAGTAAACATTACCTTTTGGACCGCTATAATTGCACCAGGACTCGTTCTCAGGTACCTCGTTTTACAGTTACATTGCTTCTCATTCAAGACACTAAACTGCTTCAAAACAGAAACCAGTGCAATTAAGGACAGGCTCTGCCATAGCAGCCGTCATGGGCAATTCCTATTTTTCCTTGAAGCCTTGGCACCCAGCTATAGGTTTGAAACTTGATGAAAAGGCAGAGCTGTTTTATGTAACTTACCTTTACTATAAGACAGCCATCTTGTTCAAGAATCACGCAGAGTTTTATAATTGAAAGTACCATATGAATTTGAAGAAAAAAAATGGGTATACATGTCCCATGAATCAGGCACAATTTCAATTCCAAACAAATTTCAAAATTGTTTTTAAATAATTACCTTGATATTCTCTCTCCCTCTAATACAGTTCATTGTTTTTTAATTAGCCTTATGTTTCTACCATCTAAATGATTAAGAAACAATAGTTATTCCTCTACTTATCCATTATGAACACAGCCCATCATGACTTGGAATACAGCTACTCTAGGTGCAGAAGTTGACAAAATGCATGAAAGAACATTTAAGATTTTTTAAAACTTTGATGCCAATGATATAGTGCACAGTGTGCATTTGACTTAAGAGTATGAACAACTTGTTCATTTGATTACTATATCTAACCTCAAAATTAAATTGACCAATACTCAGGCTATACTAGATTTAGCCAGATTTGCTTACAAAATAAACTTGAACCCAGCAGAAATATTATCCTCCCCTTCCAAACTGGCGGAAAATAGTCCCACATTTCACCTATTGTAAATTCAACTTGAAGTTACTGACTAATGTTGGCATTTTTCCCATTCATATTTCTTATATGAACTTGCAGTAGAAATGGTGCAAAATAGCAAGACTTGTTGGAATAGGCAGAAAGGAATTCAAACTTTAATCTGATTGGTTTAATTTTTTTTTAGCAGGAGGAAAAAGAATAAAGTTACAAGATTCTTTTAATATTTTCACAATGTTAAACTAAAACTGAGCTCTAGGCTACATGTGTAAGTAAATCTAGAACACAAAAGGGTTAAATAAGATCTTCTTTTAAGATACAAGAACTTAAGCTTTCTTTACGTTTAACAAACTTCACAGAACAGATACTGCAAAGGAACAACCCCCTCCCCAACTTTTTTGTTTAAAGTGAACATTGTCCATAATTCACATGAACTTTAAGTAGTGTTCTCTCAAGAGCCGCCTTGAAACCGTCTGTGCACTTGTAATGAGATTAAAGAGAATATTAAGGAGGAACAAAATAGCATCTTCAGTATTAATGCAGAAAAGTCTTGTGTATCAATCAGAATGCCCATCAAAAGCTACTCTGTAGGAAAAGAAAGTGCATATCACAGCAGCCGCCAAAATCCGTGTTTTTTTTAAACTCCTCACGGCAAATGTAAATAATATCCTTGGACAGTCCCTCTCACCAGGACCATTTCCTGAAAATGTAGCACATTACAGAAGATTTTGCTGCTGGTTTCATATTCTTGAATAACCACAATAATAAAAAAAAAACAGCTTGCCTTTCGGATAGCTTGCATTTTATAATGACGGGACACTTCTGATTTGCTTCATGGTTAATTAATGCTAATACAGTCAGATGCTGCGTGTGTGTGTGTAGAGACATATATGTCGTCTTTTTTTTTTAAAAAATTAGTTGTCTCCTTGCTAAATGCTCCTAGCTGGCTACCAAAGTAACAATATAATTTGGCCTATAAGGAGTTAGTTACCTGTAACAAGTAGAATGCAGGATGACTCATACAAACTTACTCCCCAAACGCTGGCGTTTTTCAAGTGACACATTACTTCACCCCTCTGATGTTTTATATCTGCCCAGTATTTGAAAAGGAGACAAAATCTTCCCTCCCTCAGGTTTTCTTACAAATTTACCTGATTGTTAATGCCTTACAAATAGACTGAGAAGCTAAATTCACTCAGGATTAAACTGGGCCACATTGGTACTAATCCTTTTTACCTGCGTAAACCCTGTGTGCAGCAGGAGACGTGCTGATTATTCTGTTTGCTTTTTTATGTTTCCAAACTGACAAGACTGGTGCAATTCAGTTCAGCTCAGCTCAACGTGACATACTGTAATACAGAACCATAGGTCTAAACAGATCCAAAACATTCTACTCATGTAATGCTTTTCACATTCACTTGCTATACTTGCTTTGCAATAGATGCGGGCAGAGATTTTCATGAGAGCGTTCAGCTGCATAGAAAGAGGGCTGATGTAGCCCGTTTGATTATCTCATTGACACTCTGGAAGCGAGGAACACAAACTCAATCTGATAAAGGGTGTTTTACCGGTTGTTCCCCAATACTGTTACTGAATTCCGTTTGCTACAAAATGTCCTTTTTTTTTTCCCCAATATATAAGTCTAGCTACAGAAAGTCAGTCTGTAGAATCCAGCCATGGCTACTGTGCTGTGAATTAGCCTTATTTGATCAATTATCAGATACCTGCACTTAGCAAAAGGCAAACAAGAGCCAATCAGGTTTCGGCCGGTGGGAATGGCTGCACTGCTCAAGGTACGTGGAACCTGTTCACACAACTCGTAGAATCTCTGTGGATGCCATGTAAAAAGTATGCACCATTTACTGCTCTGGGATGGAGTTGGCTTTAAAGTGAGATCATAATTTAACTGAGAAGAAAGAAAAAAAAACAACAAAAAACCCTGATAGGTTCTTTATAGTAAGATAGATATAAAAATTTTTCATAAGAATCTCTGTCCCCCTTTCTTTTTGGCTTCCTGGGAAGAACCAGAAAGATGTTCCTACCCCAACAGAATCCCTGATGCTGGTGACACTGCCTAACTCAAAAGCCACACGCGATGAAGGCACGAGTGACCAGTCAGGTCTTCTGGGCTTAAGCAGCTGCAGTTGCTGCTCTTAGTAGTATTTCACCTCCTCAGGATTCACTAGCAGTGAAGAGGTGAAAGGCTGCACATTAAACAGTTTGTCTGAAAGCCATGTGCATAGCAAACTTTTACACCAGCTTCTATACGACTATTTGTTTTAAACTCTGCAGCTGGAATGTTTCCAGCGTAAGGCTTTTAGAGTGACTCCAGCAATAACAGAAGCCTTTGGATTTTTCTTGTTTTGTTTAAATCCACTAGCCATGCTCAAAAATAATATTTCTTCATGTTTTATTTTTATACGGTGGCTAGCAGGCACCTTAGTAACCAGCCAGAAATCAATTTCAACCACCATCAACCCCTAAACTACAGTACCAGGACGGTTGGCTAAAGAAAGGAAACTGATTGGCTGTAGTCTGAAACTTGCCTAGTACAAGGTGTCTGGCTGACTTTGTCCTAAATAAGGCTAACATTAGTGAACTAAGAGAACAGCATTTGGTTGCAGTCTTGCACTCAGGAACATCCTTCGCCAATGCGTTGGCAAGATCTCCCTACTTTCCGATCCAGTTTCACCATTTTCATAATGGCTTCCTCACGCCCACGTCCCATGTGGTCAAATGTGCAGTCATGTTGTTCAGGCAGGCGATGTAACATACAGAACACGTAACCTACCGTGGAAAGGGAGAAAAAAAAATACAGTTAGGGACTTGTGGTAAAAGTGGCAGAATCTTACCCAAATCAGAAGTGAATCCCTCTATAATCTCCCTATTGGGGGATTACTCAGTTCTCAAAAATTAATGCCAGCTTTAAGTTTTTACTTATCTTCCTTACAGGGTATTAACAAATATCTGATTATTTACTGCACTTCCGTGAGTATTTATCAATACAGTATCAAAAGCTCAAGTCATATTAGGTTTGTGGGGTTTTTTTGCCATCCTGTCATCTTAGAGCGGAAGCCCCCAAAATCATCTAAACTAGGTGTGCCCAGATAGTAAACAAAGATGATGGGGTTTTTTTTTTAAAAAAAAACAACAACAAAAAAAAACAAACCAAAAAACCCAAAAACCCAACCTGATCACCTTCACTGAACTCTTTTCTGCTTTATGTGGAGCTGGTTGTCATCTCTGAAATTCATGCCTACGGTGCTTCAGGTTTAGCTCCCAAGCAGGCATTCAGGTCAGAACTGTTAAATCTAAGCACCTTACTTCCTCCGTACTGCCAGCACCCCGCCTTGGCAGTGACTGCAGGAGAGTTCACCACTCCACCACTGTTCCAGTTTTCAGAAGCTTCTCTTCATGAACTGGTCTGACACTAACCACAGGGGGTGAACAGGCATTTGACACAGGGACATGTTATGCCACATCATCTTGCTCTGTAGCTGAAAAGATGTAGGTTATTGTCTCTCTGTCTAAAGCTAGTCAACGTTGTTCAGTTTTCCAGGGAGCATGTGATTCAGAAACATGGCAATACTTCTTCCTGTGGGTGAGGAGGGCATCTTCAGTAGCCACCTCTTTTTAGTCTACAAAGAAAATCAGCTTTTTTTCTTATTTGGCCCTAACGCTTTATAACAGTAAAGAAATTGCCTCAAATTTCCTACCTCTAAAATGAATGTTACATAGTGATAAATAGTATTAAGATGATAGGGAAAAGAGTCACACGGTTACAGGGTTCGCGTAGTCCACTGTATATGAAACGAAGTCTGGTAATTGCCTATGCTGCAATATTTTTCCTGCATGATGGTGCCAAGAGCATCACTCTGCCTCTCACTGAATGCTTTATGTTACTGCTGCTCCTTGAATGCTCAAAAGATATTAAAACCACAAAACAGTGATATGTGAGAGATGGAAAAGTGAGTGAATGATTGAGAATGTGTGTTTGTGCAGATATATACATGCACACATATATATAAAAATATGTGTGTAAACTATTTCCTGGACTATAAAACAGCAATTGTAGGAGAGAACAAGAGGCTACGTTTATGTTTGTGTGATTGTTAAGAAAACAGAAAGGGGAAGAGTATCACACATGGAATTATTAAAAAAAAAAAAGAAAAAAAAAAGAAAAATTGATTTATCTTTGCTCTTTGTTTCAATAGCACCAGCTATGAAATGACATGTCTATTATCTGTGGCTGGCTTTGAAATCCAAAGCAAAAAAGACTGCATTGGTGTATGTGATTCAGAAATATGGATGGAAAGATGCAGATTGAACTGATATATATCTTGCCCCTTGCAGTCATTGCCTCCACTTCAATCTCAGTCTGGGTCATACCACACTCAAGTGTGACAAATATCTTTCTTGAGGTGCCAAAAATTCAAGGTCTGATTGTTAAAATGAAAACATCCTTGGACTATAGTTTCAGTACTGAACAGGCATTTCACTCAATTCTCTCTTACAGAAAGCATGGACTGAAGGCTTCCCTTATTTATTGAAATAAGACTTCAAATTACTGAACCAACGGCCACTGCAGACACAAGAACACATAAATACCTGACTAGATGAGCTCAAAAATCAAGTTCGTCATCGTATCTGCAATGGATGCGTAAGAAGCAGATGCAAGAAACCCTGCAGATATGGATTGTGTTGAAGTCGTTTCAGTCCCTTGTAGGTAAAAAATGGTTTTAAATCCTGATGGTTTTACGGATTCTCTCCACATGGTTAAGAGCCATATGTAGAAATGCTATTTAATTTTATCTAAAAGACATCTTGAACATGTATACAATCTTCTGTGCAGCTTCAGTAAGACCCTTTTGACAATTCTGCATGTATTTTCCTATTAGATTTATACAACATGATTTATCACTTTTGAGCATGATCGTTCAATTACCACATCCTCACCTTCTACAAAGCCTCCTGCCTTTTGTAGAGCAGTGACATTCCTTTCTACTTTGCCACCCCTCCAATACAATCTATTCTGTGCTTTGTGGTATCTTTATTTCTTTTTTGAACACCTTTTAGTTCTTTTTAGAGCACCTGTATTCACGTAGGAAAAGCTGTACTGTATACTATTTTTATTCCAGATGAAACATATTATTTATTTTTTCTGTTTGTCAAGTATTTCCTTATGCATTCTTGAACAGAATTTCAATAACTGTCAACAAAGAATAGCAGGTGATTTTAATTCTCCCAGACTATGGGAAAAGTGTTTCTAATTTCAGCAACTAAATGATCAAAACCTGTTATTCATATATCTAT
This sequence comes from Larus michahellis, assembly GCF_964199755.1. NCBI lineage: Eukaryota > Metazoa > Chordata > Aves > Charadriiformes > Laridae > Larus > Larus michahellis. Next base: position 38,587,675 of record NC_133898.1, read on the forward strand.
TTAAATACATACTGCTAATTAGAACTGATAATACCTAATGAAAGAATACCCAAGCACATTTTGAACATTACTAAAGATAGTTTTGTATATATATTGGCTGTTGTTATGGAGAGGGTTTATTTGTGTTTAATTAGCAACAGAGATCTCTGGAAGTCTCATTTCCAAAAGAGACTTAAGATCTTCAGTCCCATTGCTGCAAATGCCTAAGTCGCTTTAAACACTGGAACTTGTATTTTTTTAGGTTTTATTTAAAATTTAAAGGACTTGAATACTGTTATACAGTAAGCACTTGGTTCAGTAACAGTAGTTCTGAGCATTTTTTCATTAGTTCAGAGTGGATATATTCAATTAAGTTATTACTGCTATATTCACTCCTTGCTTCTTCACTGGTCTGGAAATAAGAGTGTCCATTCTGTGGTCTGTGTGTGCACAAGTGCCTGATGTCGTATCGAGACCATCAGTTTTTATAATGGTTCCATTCTTAACTTACATGCACTGGGACAGAAGGCCAATATATGTACATCTGTTTTGATCCTTAAAACCAATCCAGATTGAGAGGTGATTTTTTTTCCTCCCAAGAACTCTGCTTTTTTGGTTATAAAGCAAGTTAGATTACTGAACTCTTGCAGTGTATTTACAGTTAAGTTCATTATGGGAGATACAAAATACACATTGTCTCCCCTAAAGGATTTTACTGCAGAAATGCTTCTTTTAATGCACTGTAACTAAAAGACGAAATAAATAACTTTCAGCTAGGGGAAAGAGCATTGGAAAAGGGAATCCATCTGCAAACTAAAGTTAAGTTTACCCTAGTCATCAACCAAAAACATGCCAGACTTCCACTCCAAGCACAGAAGATGTCAGTCTAGTAAATGTAATAATACATCTCCCAGCATTACAATTGTTGTTTTCCTGATATAAGAAGTAAACTATGAAGCACCGACTCCTCAGGCCTCTAATGCAAGCATCTTGGAAAAACATTATGTAGCGCCTCAAAACTTTTGAACTCCTCTAAGCACACCAGAAATTACTTCACAATATATCATCAAAAATTCACTTTGATTTCATCACCAGAGCATAGATGTTTAAAGTCGTAAGGCAGTGTACCATCTCTGCCTTACTTGTACCATGCAGGTGAGCCCTTTACATGCAAAAAAACATCATTCAAAGGAAGTCTGAGATTGCACAGAAGCAACTGTGAAGTTGCTTTCATCATTCCTGAGGAATCTGCTGGGAAAAGGCAATTGGAGAGGACAGAAAACAAAATAATCTTCCATATTCGAGACCAGAGAATACCACAGACCTACAGTTCCCTGTGTGTGGGTGATGATGAAAAATGACTGCGTTTTCCTCATTGTTATATGCAAGAGCACTGCCTAGATGGGAGTATGAAATGACAATAAGCAAATATTTCAACTAAAACCTACATTTAATTCTTAACTTTCTGTCCTTGAATTCTGAAAACGGTAAGCTGCTAAAATACCAACAAAATGGTACGTGAAGCATCAGAATCAATTCAACTAAATGGCATAATAATCCAGAACACAAAAGCCAAATTGTAATTTTGGAGGGTCCCTGATTTAGTTAAATTTCTTTTTTCTTTTTGTTAGCTCCACAGAAAGCAGTCAGACTTTCTGGAACACGGCACAAACACCCAATAATTGGATTACTGCAAACTACCTACAGGGAAGCACAGCACACTGGTGGGACTACTCTAGTGGATGTCCTTGGCCAGGCATGGAGTCCCAGACTCTTCTAATATACTGCTGGAGAACATCACGCTGTTACACAAGATACATAACAAATATAATGATCCCTGTTACACGAATAGCATTATGATAGAAAGGAAGCTCCTTTTCCCGCTCCAAGATTCTGGTCCTAATCTCATTGACGAGGCATTCAGAAAGCTGCAAAGGGAAGACTCAGAATACGTGAGCATATTTTGAAAAGTGGTATAAGTGCCAAAAAAGCTTATTAAAAGTTCATACATCTTACACATTTACAAAGTGGCTTAAAAACATTTAAAAGTGCCCCCATTTGAAACATCTTGACGTGTATTACCTAAAAAGTAGTTGCCTGCTGCCACAATTACCATACAAAATCAGAGCTTCCGATACTTCAAAATCATCTTACCTGTCCCCTAGTACAGCTATTTACCATTTTCATTCCCAAGTTAAAATGCAGAAGTAGAAAACTTCCACAATTTGCAGCCATTTCCAGATTTTATTTAATGAACAACTTGTGTTTGTATAGGTCCCCCTATACAAAGCCTATTCAAAAATGGTCTTAATGATGGCACAGACTTCTTCCTGTGCAGAATTCTCTGCTGTATGCGTTGGCTTCTTCACGTGCTTCACAAGAAATTTTACCTTCCTTGCTAATCTGAAATTCTAATCAGCAAGAGGTTCAAACAGAACTTAAAAATACCTTGTAACCCTAAGAGATAATGGTGCTGCAAAAATTCTCTACCAAAGGTGTATTATCTAGCAAGGTATGTGTGAGTCTTTATGCAGACTTCTGTGCAAGAACAGATTTTTAATCTATTTTTAAAGGCGAACATACCTACAGGATATCATACAACAGAGCAAACAGAGGCAGATTAGCCATCAGAGAAGATTAGCTCATGCAGTGATACATGCAGCTGCAGCACTGTTCAGAGTAACTGGACATCATTCCCCAAAAGCGTCTATTAATCCCCAAAACAATAATTATGTATCTCCTCCATCCCTTCCAACTGTCCATGTGTTGTAAATTATACTAACAATAAAGCTATTTTAAAAAGTGCGAGAGGGAAATCTGTTTTTTCCTCTCTTCAAGACATGGAATAGGTACGAAATGAATCTAAGAGTGGAACAAATAACTACCAAGACACAAAGCCAAGATCCTAAAGACTTGTTCATCAAGTACCTCACAAAACACTTGCTCTCTGGATTCCAGTACAATCCATCTCTTTCCCCTAGTATTTTGGAGATTGTTTGAAAAGAACATCCAGCAATGGAAGAAGTAAAAGCGTGCTATAGCCCAGCCTAGCAAGATTTCCAGCGCAGCTTGTATGCACTGCTATTTTACAGTATAAAAATGTTCTAGTCTGCTGATATCTTGTATTACTCTCCTTCTAGACAGCTCCATTCTTGCATATACTCTAATTATCTCTTCTCTTTCTTCTGTGGGGAATGCTCTGCACTGGCATTGTCAGCTTTCATTACACAACTCAAGGAACATTCAGTTTCACTGACATTTTCTATAAAACCAAACCAAATCCCAACAAGGTAAACAACAAGCATTTGGAAATAAGTGAGCTAAACTATTCTCCTGTTTCTCTTTCCCAGCTTTGCAAGATGTCACACACTTTGATTAAGTGCTAAATAGTTCAGAATAACTTGACTAGGAATCTTGTCGTTCCTTCCCATGGGGAAAGGGGAGTAAGCCACATTATGGGGAAGCTTTTTAACCAAATAGATGTATTTATTAAAACTGCACAAAACATAGCTTGAGGCAGTCCTTTCTATCATTTCCACTCCAAGAAGACTGGATGGGGAATGTTATCCTCTAAGTGCTCAAAGTTAGAAGTCTCTAAATAATAATGCACAGTATCTTAAATATTGCCATGTTCGTTCACAAACAGCACAGCTGCAAAAGATTCAGGAAAACACACAGTAGGAAGACCTGTACTTTGCTTATCAACTTGTTTTTCTAGCCATCTGCTATGGTCACTGAAATTTGCTTTTCAATATTTTCTTCTTTATATAGATCATCTATACTTACTCCTGACTACCAAAATGATAAACAGGAAAAGAAAAGAGGCGGTATAAAACACCTTCGAATGTTTCTTTTAATCTGCCAATCTGTCCCCAGGACTGGATGTGCACTTGGGACTTCCATCCTGCTCTTAAATCAGTCATAATCTCAGGTTTCATGCTAGAAGCACGCAGCTCCATGATATCTGTGATGCTACATAAAATTTTATGTCTGAGACTGAGGATGCTTACACGATGCTGCAGATTCATTTTGCATTTGTACTACTGGGTTTATGGTTTGGAGAAAAGAAGGGAACAAAGTATTTTTTTTTTTTCCTTTCTTGCTCTATTTTGCTGTCTGCCACAAAGAGGGTAAAGCAATACGTATGGACACACATTAGAGACAAAAAAAAGCTACTGGTGAAAAAAACTGCCCTGGAAATGAATGGAAGAAATTGTATACATCATCTTAATCCTGTAACAGCCACTGGACAGGTATGGTTAAAGATTCTGCAAGAATTCTTTAGACTGCAAGGCAAAAACTTTGTATTTCCAAGTTTAGTCACGTATAACCTGTGTTTCAAAGTGTCTTCTGTCTATTTTCCTGAAGATCGTAAACCTGGGAAGCTGCTTTAGGGAACACACAGGAGATGCGGTTTTGCACTGTGGATACTGCAAACAAACTACCTTTTATCCCAATTTGTGCTAATTTCAAATTCACTTTCCTATTTATCTTACTACTTTACTTGCACAGAAAGCTGTCAAACTATTTTTTCCTACATTAAATGTGACACAAATTTTGAACAGAGAATTTATATCACTTGAGGACAGAGCACATGCTGATTTTTAAGTATTTTGGGTTTTTTTAATCAACAATTCTTAAGGAAGTTCTATGTAAAACACTGTTCTACTCCTTGACCTTGGAACTAAAAAGAACTCAAACAGTTTCCTCCTGGTTCTTTGAAGACAGTGTACTTGGAGTGGGAAAAATTAAGAAACAGCATTCTCCTAGATTCAAGTCCTGCCTTTGCTCTAGCGGATACCAACTCCACAGAAGTAGGGAGCATCTCCAGGAACAGAACTGAGGTTTTCAGGAAATAATTTTTTAATTTCAAAGAATCCTCAATGAATCAAAGTGATAAAACCAGCATACCTGCTTTGTAATAATTAAACTGCAGGTCAGGTCTTACTAAAGTCATGATTATATCTCAGTTCCGCCACATACCACAGAATAACGGTGGTTAAATCTTTTGGTTTGAACCAAATATTTTTCTTGCTCTACAGAACACATACACATAAAAATAAGTACTTTTGTATCACAACTTCTTCGCCTCACTATTCATCATTCATGAGTTAAGGCCAACATCTATCAGAGACAGTCTAACGGAGCAACTTAGGTATGTGATTACTCTGAGGGATACAGCACGCAATGCTCTTTTCTAAACTGCTTTATACCTCAGAAGTCACTGGCCTACACACTTCATCTTGTATGCTCCCCTTCCAACCTTATACACTGTCCTCAATTTTTTGTCTAAGTTGCAATCCACAGCAGCCAAGCACAAGCAGTAGTTGTGATACTACAAGGTGACGTATCAGCTAGCACAAATGGGGAGTTACCACTGGTCTGAAACATCTATAGAACTGGGGTATAATCCCACTTCATCTGAGGTGATAGATGCAACTTCCCAGAAATCAGCATTTTAATTTATCCCATACTTTCTCAATATAACCGAAAGAAACATTTTTCTCCAAAAGACTTGCACAATTGCTGAAGCACAAAGGCAAAACAGTTAAAGTTTAATTTAAAAAGAGAATTTTCAAAGGAACCATTTTGCTCCCAACAACTTGCAGCATCAACAGTGGTGCCAGACAGTGAACACCAACGCATGACTAACTTGAGGGAGAGGACAGACTAGGTTCAAAATTAAAAGTTTAGACTATAGGTAGGTGAAGAGAGCTTGCTTTTTTGAATAATCGTGTGATCTTGCAGTGATGTATCCAGGAGGAATTAATATTCACTGCTACGCTTGTAAAAGGAACATTCACTGCCATGTTTGCAGGGCTGAGAACACTGAAACAGCACTGTATCTCCCATATAATTCCTAGTTTCACAAAGTTATATCCTGTAGGATGTGGAAGAATGAATACAAAGAACAGGATATGGAGTAAAAAAGCAGAATTACGGCAAAAAAGCATCCTAGTGTTCAAGTGTAGACACCTAAAAAAGTAGGGGTAAACCATAATAATAGGTAACACTAGTAAATGGTAGTACTTCCTATGACGTAAGATTTTCCATAGGCTATAGTAGCATATGAGGAAGTATTTGTTTCCCACTCCAAACATTTAGATTTTAAAGAAGTGTGAAATCTTTAAAAAAAAAAAAAAAAGTCTCCCAAGAAAGGGCAGGTGGATGACAGAGTGACCCAAGCATTAATGCAAGGCCCTGCGCAGTGTTTGACATTTTCAAAAATGCTGGAGGAGTATTAATACTTCTAGAATTCTCTCTACACCAAGCCCACCTGAGCGGATACACTTCTCCCAGAAGCTGAGTATTTAATTAAAAGCCAAAGTGTACACAGTAATTTAATTAAAATAGCAAGCAATAGTGAGCGATTCAATAATGTATGTGTATAATTTTGTTTAGCCCAATGAAAATGCAGGAATGATACGGCTACTAATAAGAACTGGAATGAATAATGAAAGGGTCTAACATACTGTATGTGTTCTATTAATTCTAATTGTTCTCCTGGATCCTGTCTGTCTTTTGAGTTCAAATCAACACATGCTGAATATGATTCCAGGTTTGACTTTCAGTATATTTCCTGAATTATATTATTTATGCTTTGGGTTTAAATAGCTTTCTAGAGGTTGCACCATATTGATCCACAGTCTGACAACGGCTAAGCTTGCTGGCCAAATCACTGGAGAGAAGCAGCTCTATTTCTTTTAAACCTAAATGAAATTTATTTTATGTCTTTATCCCCTATTTACACCTTGTGTCCAGGGTCTCTTAGATTACACATTCTGCTCCATGCAAGTCTTCTATTCCCGTAGCCTCTCGCTATTTATGTCAATAGTAATTCTTCTTCTAACCAGAGGGAAATAGAACTCCATTCAGAAGCTCTATGTATACCGTAAAGGAAAACAAATGCTTAGAGTGATGTACACTTCCACCCTTCCCCTTTTTTTTTGGGTGCAAAGACTTCCACAGCATTCCCTGCTCCTGCTTGTTCAGAATACGGCAGGACGCCCTGTACACCACTTCTGCACAGACTTGAGCAACTTTCAGCAACTCAGGAACATTTAACGGCTGTGAATGCCTCTGGAAGTAAACCTTTTCATTTCAATACATAGAAAGATACAGTTAAATAAATGTATTACTTTTAAAAACCCACTGAAGAAAATACTATACCTCAGTGATTAGAATGTCCACAAATACAGTTTCTCAGCTCTTGAAACTTTCCTCCAAGGCCAGAAATACTTAATATCAAAAGCCCCGGACACAGACTAATATTCTTTTAACTTTTGGGAAAACTGATGAACAGTAATTTTTATGCCATTGCCTTAGAAGACCCATGGCAACCTCGTGGAGAACTCTAGCAGAGAACCAGGTAGCCTCGAGTCCCTGTACCTAGCTTTAACACTTTCTTATACCTTAGATATGGAATTTAAGATGGTAGGTGGCATTTTCATTTAGGTAATATTTTATTTAGTTAGTTTGTAGGGAAAAAAACCCCTCTAGTTCCTGGAAAGAGTCATGACTTTTCAAGGCAAATTTTGACAATTCACTTCAATATCCTTTTCCCCACTCCTTCCTACGAAGAAGTCAGACTTTCACCAACAAAATTCACTGGGCATCATTCCTCCCTACCTAAGCCTTACTTCATGGTCAGCTGAACTAGCTGGTAACGTTCCCTCAGGATTTGTCAGATGATTATAGCTTTGGGCCTTCTGTGTTTACTTCAAATATCAAGCACATTACTGAAATCAGTACTTATGTGTGTAGCTATTTGTTAACATGTGGACAAATACATTTGATTCATTTTGAGGGGGATGCTTTCTAGGCAGTATCTTCCCTTTTGAGGACAGACTGCAGCAGCCTCCTGCCAACCAGCAGAAGCTTTCTAAGCGCACGGTCCTGGTGAAGCTATAACGTGTGCCTGTGAGACTCTGGATAAATAAGAACACTGTAAAGAAAGAATTTTGATTCGAAAGGGCAGAGCACTTTAACCTTCAAAAATGTTTCCTTTAACATCTGGCAGGCAGGTGGCTATTCCCTTCATTTTTTCTGATAAGAAAAAAAAAATGACTCAGAGACTGAGCAAATTACTTCCCTAAAGGTACTGAAAGAGATGGAATTAGAAATAAGGTAGTCAGCTGGATTTTTATGTTCAAGTTCACTAGGCCATGTGTCTCTTGTGCATACAAGACAATTAAAAATTGCATAATTTTTTACTTTACGCATATACTTCTTTCTTCTGTAACCACAGTACAGGTAGGCATGAAGGAAAAGATCTAATGTGGCACGCCAACAAAATGCTTATGCTAATTTTTTCCTCATACTGTAGTTTCCATGCGAAAACCACCTGAAGGCTATATACTGAAGGAATTACCGCATCAGTTGTGTCAAACTAAAATATCTTTTTTTTAAAAATTTTGTTTTTAAAAGGAACATGCTAACTTGTTTTATTTAAGGAGAACTCAAGGACTTAAGAGACCGACTGACCCATTTCAGTTACATGGACTGATTGGGACTAGAGGAAGGTAACTAACAGGCTCAGTATACATTACTAAATCAAGAGAGTCACCTGTTGCAGAACTTTAGGTAATGTGGTGGAAGAAATCAAATTCAGCACATGCTGTAAGAAAGCCACATCAGTTGAACAAGCTGGGGGAATATACTAGAGCCTTTTCAAACTCTATTTCATGATTTCTAATTATAAGCAGACCATGAAGTCCATTTACACTTTTAAAGCCGTGGACCGCTTTTCTAAAGCGTTTTTCTGGGTCCTGTCCTTGGAACCTATAGTACACCAATTAGTCAACTGCTTTTAACTGGTCAATTTCTAGTATTCGAGTTTTAATTCAGACTTTAATAGTTTTTCTTTCTCTCTTTTTTTTTTTTTTAAATACTCACAACAATGTAGACTAAGATGTTAGGCATTACTGGAATGGCTGAGGCAAAACTACTGTTCTGGGAGCAACTATCTTAAGAGAACAGTCAACGGAAGACATCTGAATATGGTACATCTTAAGGCCTGGCAGGAAGACTTGCCAGAATTATAGTATGTAACCACTTACTAATAAGATTTAATTTTCCATAAATGCTTCTTATTGAACTGGTTGACTCAATCTCCGGAAGCAGTGCACATATTTAATTTTAATCGATGGAAGCACATCTGTTACACCAATACATAATCATGTCCTGAAGCCATTTTGGTTGGTACCAGATAAACCTCATCCATCTAGAAAGTGAACTGACCAGTGCCATTACAAATTCTTCTCCACAGAAAAAGGTTCCATGGAAATGGAACCATGATTTAGTATTTTACTGAGTTTTAAGAGAAACATTAGTTTCAATACACATTGGACTACTTTTGTACAAAGATGAAAGTTGTCAGAGCTTTTTGGTTTTTTTGCTTATCTATTCAAGTTTGTTTCTTTCTTCCTGTCCTTTTGAAGATAATTTCTAAATTAACTGAGTAAATCAAATCATTCCAAATTTATTCTGGCACAATCCAAACAAGTGCCTCATCTCCTGTGTTTATGAACGAGCAGCTCTGTTATATAAGTTAAGAATCTGCAGCTGTTTTTCTTCCACCTGGTTTATTACTGAATCACAGTGAGACTTGCTGCCACAGCATCTGTAAAAAGGTACGGTCTCTTCTGTACGGACACATTTTGTTTCTGATGGCTAACAGAAATGCGCAGTGCTTGATGTCAGTCTGTTCTTTTCCTCCTCTTACCCCTCTGCTCAGCAGAAGACCAAAATAGAACTAAAGCAACAGACACTTTTAAGTAATCCCAAGAAAAGAATTCCACCAGGTTATTACAGATTTATACAGAACTAAATTAAAAACAGGGATGTGGAAATATAAGCATAGTAACATACCAGACCTCTCTTTTTTATGCTTATTAACTATGCTTATGTGTTTGTGTGTGTATATGTACATGCATATATACACATAATATGACACAAGTTTCTGAAATGGTTTAGAAGGTATGTTTGCCAAATATTTAAGACAAGTTTTGTTCCTGCCACTGCCAAGATTAGAAATTTTTACAACTTGTTTATAATGCTTTCTCATCATGGTTGAATCTCCTTTAATCTGCGTTTACTCATTAATGTTTCAAAGTCCTTTCCATTGTTAATATTTTAATATATTTTTATAATTTGGCAAGCACCAAATTGTCTTCAGAGCACACCAGACTAAAGTCAGGAGATGGTTTAGGATGTAGGATATCTCGTAAGAGGTATAATGCCAGTTTGTTTTTAACATTGTTCTAGTGGAAGATAAATGTGTTCCCTATGGGCTTATTTCCTTATCAGCTTTCCTTTGAGCTACTTTTTTCAAATGACTTCTCAAATTTGTAATTTTGTTCCCATGAGTAATTTCCCTCATGATCACTGTTCACATAAAAGGAATGTGGTGCGCCGATACCTGTATGGAAATTAATATGAAGACTTCACATGCATTTTTTGGACATACATTTTTTTGACGAGCTGTCTTAAGTTTTTTCCTCTTATTTTAATAATCAACCAGAGTACCTCTGCTTCTGTCAATGATTCCTTTCATCTGCTTAATAGACATTTATAATTGCCTGTCCCACTGCCCCTGTTTTTTCTGTTTGTTCTCAATCAATGTAGTTAAACATTCATTTACATGTTTTTTCCCCTCTAGGCAAGTAATCTTAAGATTACTCAAATGCTTAGTTTGTTGGTTTACCTCCCCATTTTATACTCTTTCACAGTTCTGCTTCTTCTTTACCTTTCTTTTATTTTCCTATACAAATGAATTCGTCATCTGAGCCAACTGTACTTGTATCTTATACTACTATGGCCTCTTCATTTTCCATTCTTTCTGTCTGTTCCTCTAATCTAAGCAAAGAATGAAGACTCTTAAGTGGTTTTATGCATTAACCATATGAGAAACAAGCCACAAAGTAGCTGGGGACAAATTGCATTATCAACTATTCAGACACGTTGATTTTCTGTGTTGCTAAGCTGTAGCAAGCAGCTTGCTATTGAACTTGTTAGAACCAGAAACCATTTTATCATTACAATCTTACCGACTTTGATCACATCTTGATGAGGCATTTCACCATCTTCTAATAAAAATTTAACAAGGCATTTATCTGGTTTGCATTAAAGTCACATTCAGCACCATCTCCGAGACACCCAGCACATTGTATACCGTGAAGACTAAAATCTGAGTCTTTTTTTCTAGAGACATGCTTTAGTAGTTAGATTTCAATCATAGCGAGAAGTGGACAGTCACGTATGTGGATAAAGTTACATCGTAAAGCTCCTAACTAATTAGGAATGAAAGTTATGTGCTTATTAAAGACCAGTCTGTGAAGCGGTCCAACAACGCATTGTGCCCTTACTCCACACGCGCAGCACAGGGAGGCAGCACTCTGCTGAACTGGTAAAGTTTGACTCCCATTTCTTGACTCAAAGCCTTACCACCATAGAGGCTGCTTGTGAATGTGCATCACTTCAAATCAAGAAACAAACAAACATCAATACTTGCCAACATCTCACAAATAAATGTTGCAAACCAACACATTTTGCCTTCACTCATGCCTGAGGTTAGTAGTTACTGCAAAGAGCAGCACGAATACATAACTGTTCAAGTCTGTCCACATTCTGGGAAATGATAACTTGTTACAACACAACCTAGGCCAGTAAAACTCCAAGAAAATCTTTCCTGTCCACAGAGGCAAAAAATACTGCTAACAACTGTTTGATCAGATTGCACCACAACTGAGCGGTTATTTTTTTAATACAGTTTGATCGAACTGGAAGGTTTTGGCATCTTCCCATCCTATTAATCATCTACTCTGGCCAAAGAACACAAAAAACCTTGAGATTCCTATCTGAGAAGCAGACAAACAAATCAGCAACACCTCTCTAAGGCACTGCTACTGAAAGCTGAAGACAGGCGTACTTTCCGGGGCCCCTTATCTTGGCCACACCATTGATTGCCAAGAGTTCTGGACAGGTGGAGCCTGAGCTGCAGACATGTCCATTAGGATGTGGTCTACAAATAGCAAACCATTCTACAGAAAAGCTGCTGAAGAGCTGGCGCACTGTACTAATTTTGCTTTAATTGCTGACTAGGGCTGGATCTAACATGACAGATGTGAAATTCCTTTACTGATCACCTAGAATATCCTCGCATGTCTTGTGCAATTCCAACAATACTAAAGACCACTGCAGACCTCTGTGTGTTGGCTTTACACAGCAAGCGATACCAGAACTACTTTTTGCTGTAAAATACTAAGCCTCTGCCATAAAATCAAGCTATGCTTTCTGTACAAATAATTTCTGTGGCTTAGAAGTTTGCAGCTCAGTATCTTTTGAAAACATACACAACTTTATTTAGTAGTGATACACATCTAGTCAAGTAATTAAGATAAGGCCCATAAATTTATAGCATAATTTGCAAATAATCAACCTGCGTTTTTCTAAAATATGTTTCCCGAGCTCTGTGTTATATAGCTACTTTCACTCACAAATTCGCTGCCTCTAGTTTTAAAGCAAGTTTGTTGTAACCACCTGAACTGACAACTGACAACTTAATTTTCAGATCAAGGTGATTGATTTTGGACTGCTTACACTTCCAGCAGAAATGCTGTAATACATTCTATTACATTCCTTGAAGAATGATTCCTGTAATTCCTTGATGATATAACTGCTTACTAAATCTAGTATTAAATAAATATGTTATTCCAATACAATCACTATCCATCATGAGACACTAAATTATTGAAAGGCCCACTCAAAGCTAGAGAACATCGCTGCCTGGAAAACATGACAAGTGTAACCGTCATCTAGAAACGTTTCACAGGAAACTGGTTTTGTTCTAGTAGTGTTGATTTAAAGGTTATCCAGTCAGAGAGGCACAAAATGAGAATTCATTTTAAAATTTCTCTTTCTCACTGAAGCTTGGAAGTGCATCACCAATTAACAATTCCTCTCACTTCTCCCAGTTCGCTGTGTGAAAAGGCTCAGAACTCGTCTTACAAATTGCTCTTTTGAAGATCAAAGAGAAGCCGAATTTGTGTGTCTGTGCTCTGGATGAGTTTGTAATTTACTGGAACTTTCAGAGGAGGCTTGGCAGCACGCTCGTTTGACAGCCCCAGGGTACAGGATTCAGGGGAGCTCTGTGACTCTTCCCTTCTGAGTTCCTTCCTTGCCTTTAATTGGCACCTCATTAGAAATTAATGAAAATGACATCCTCTGTTCTTCCTGCTCCAGGCACAGAACACTACAAAAAGGCCCATCACAATTCATAACACATTCAATTTATATAGCAATGGCTCTTAAGCATTATTTAAGAGATGTGAATTTCTTGTCAGCAGTTAATAACTTGTACAGACCAGGAGCAGAATGAAAAAAGATCTTGAGAATATGCGTGTATGTGTGTATGAAAAGAAAAGAAATGTATCTTTCTACAGCTGAAAAATGTTGTGTTTGAATTTGAAGAACCCTCACTGGAACTCCCTTCTCAGCAATGAATTGTTTTTCTTCATGGCAAAGCCCTGCAGCACTGTCAAATCTGTCTAAGACTCCATGCAGTGTCAAGGGAACGAGCTCAGCAACGTCGCCTCTCTCTGGACAGGTCTTACAGGAGACAGTAGAGCAAATACAGCAGTCACCCAAAGATCTCCGAATTTGGTGTAGAGCTTAGGTGTAAAGAGGCAGCCCGTTCTCTCTGTCTCCTTTTAGAATGGCTGTGCTCTGCTGGACAAGTCCCAGTTACGCTGAATTAATATCTATAAGTATTAAAACATTGTCCAGTATGTACAGATTTTTCTTTCCACTATGTATCATTAAGATTCTCACTGGAAGAGTCACCAGGACACATCAGCAGGATGTGTGAGGAGACGATTTCCAGTACTTTTGGCACTAGGACAAGATGATGTCTAACAGCAAACAATAAAATTGCTGTTCTGTGGGGTCCTAAAGAGTTAACTTGGATTTTAATAACAGTGTTTCAGACACAGCTATGGAACAATGTAATATTTATGTGGTGAATATTTTTTCCTTACATCCAAGCAAACACACACATTTGTCCTTCCAAAGATCGTGTCTGCCTTTTTATCGATTCTGACTGTTTTTTTAGTATTTAAAGTTTTTTCTACGTTTTTTCCCATTACTTCAGTTAAGGATTGAGATGCCAAGAATTTAATAGCAGTGGTCCAAAGTCCAGGTCAAACAATACTCTACCTTGACAATTACTTTTAAAGAATATACATCCTTATTTTACACCAGTTGATTATATTTCTAAGACTTCCACTTAAACATGCATCATTACCTGTGCTTCACATTACGACAAAAAGCATAACCTGATCACACATAGATTTAGAAAATATTTTAAATCAATGATAATTTTAATGTCCTTATTCGATCCCATTTCCCACCACCCCCTCCCCAAGGTTTTTGACCTGGCTTGTCATTCATGACCTCAAGCAACCCAATTTTAGGGCACAGTTAGTGAGAACGGTTTCTAAGGCAGCTGCTTTACAAATGACAAAGGCTACACGCTAATGAGTATTGGTAAAGCAGTTTAGGTGACGTGAAGCTGGGATGACCTGTGTTGCTCAGTGGCAGGGTTTTGTTTGCTCACTATTAAAACTAAGTAGTGCAGGGTATGCCTACTTTCACATCGCGTGTCAGCGTCTCATTATAGATAACACATGTACTGAATACAGCACTAATGAAACACTATAGATGCACAAATAAACCAAAGATCTCCAGGCTTTTCAGCCCTGTTGTAAGCATGGAAATAGACTCCTGCCTTCCACTTGTCTGTTAAATGGGTGGAATATAAGTGTTTATTATACATTCTTTAAACAATATAGGATGTAACGTAGGAATGCAAATTTTCCATTTTCTCACTTATTGCCGAGGAACTCAGATTTTTTTTTTTTTTGTTCCACATTCATGTTTTATTAACACATTTTATGAACTTTAACAGAAGTATTTCCATAAAGCTATGTATCTATATCCAGTGAAAACAAAGAAAAAATCCTACAACATTTATATTGCAACAATGTTGAATTATGGAACTACTTCAGGAAAACTTGAGAGGAACCAACTCCATATATTTGTCATCCAGTTTATGAAAAAAAGGCAGGGCTTATTTTTAAATTTTAAAAACTTTACTAGTCAGTGTAAGGATTTCTAAAAAGTTACTTTAGACTTCATTGCTCCTACATGGCTCCAACTTTGCAGAATTGCTAAGTCATCTTTTCTCTAATTCTCCCCAAACTTGTAAAACTCTCTTGGCTCCCAATATTAGGGAGGATTCTTCTATTTTAGTTGGGTACCTGAGAGCAGCCTCAGCCATTTGATATGTGACAGCAACAGACCAAGAACAGAAACTCCTGCCCTACCGTGCTGAGCAGAAAGAGCCATACCAAACCATGTCACTGACAGTGCTGAATTTCTTCAGCTTGATAAAAATCTTACTGGATACTTCAAAGTATCCAGACACACGATTTCCATAACAAGAATTCCAACATCACAGCTTTTGATTTCATGTCTGGTGGCTTCACAGGTAACGTTATTTTAGTTCCAATATCTGAAACAAAGCCTGTCTCATGTCCAGAAGAGCACAACACAACAGTCATCTCTACAGGCTGAAGACAGACAGATGCTGAAGAAAAGAACAAAGGATAACATGGAATCTTTGCAGCTTTCTATTGCTTCTCTTCACCTGATATTAGGTATTCAATATAGAATTCATTAACTGGGTCTTTGTAACTAGCTTAGCTGATCCTTTCGCTCCCCGCTGCTGCTCAGAAGGACCCGCCTTCTATCCAGAAAACATTTTAATACGATGTTCTACACTTCACAGGTGCAATATGAATTGCTCCTATGCTCATCTATTTCCAAATCCTTTGGAAACTATTCCCCTGGTAAGACACAGCGTAGTAACTAAACAAAATTCTCCAAATGTATCAATACAAGCATGGTCAGAGAGCGCAAGTGTAAGCTTTTGACACATGATTATATGAAAAAATAATCAGCAGATAAAACTACCATGTGCATTATCTCTGGGTCTGATGAGCACATTTAAACGAGTTATGAACACAATTGTTCCATGAAGGAGAGAGCATCTCCTGTGGAATCTAGTCACATTAATTATTGTTTCAGAAAGATTATTTGCATGTAATATGAAACCCCAAATTAGCTGTCTGCATGAGATTATCCTCAATTCAATTAGCTGAACAATGTCATCTACTTGGGAAAAGCCAGGTTGGACGATTTTAAGTGTATGGTGAACAACAAGTCTTCCCCCGCAACAGCTAACTCTGAAAATGAAAACATTTTCAGTTAGAGGTTTTTTTTTGTTTTAGCTAATAATAATGTAATTATAAAATGCAAAATGTAGAAAAACCTTGTCATCTTTGCATATTTAGTGATCTGCTTTGTGTTTCTTCTCCTGTCAAGTGGGTATGATGCTCTCCCGCCTTACAGGGACTTCTGAAGCTAAATTCATTAACATCTGAGATCTCTTGAGACAAGGCAGTACATCAAGGCCAAAGTTTTAAAGGGGAAATTAAGACAGGAACTAATTATAACTTTTTGCTACCAGTGGAAGCGACAGCTTCTGTTTAAAGTACATTTGAAAGATAAAAAAAAAAAATGCAAGTGTTCTCTGTATTTCCACGCCTGATACGGATCCGAGCACGGCTGTGTTAGAAAGCCGGACGCTACTGACAAACAGTACTCACCACAGCGACATGATCCCAGTTCCTGCTGTACTAGCTCCAGTTTTGTTTGGCACTGGAAGCATCGGCGTCTACTCTTCTGTTTGGATCGACTGGTTTCTTCAGGCCTGTCATTACTGTCATCCAGTAGCCGTGGCCGTTTCACAGGAGAAGCCTCACTCTCCGACTGTGAATCTGTTGTGTTCACAACAAATATTTTAGGAAAAATATTAGAACTTCCTTGCTGAGGCATCCCTTTGGGCAGATTGAAGGTATATTGCTTTCAGCTGGGGTTACCACCAGCCAGCGTGATACTTCCCATTCTATCGCATGTACACATTTTCTTAACAATCAAAATGAGCATCAAGTAAAGGACAAATTATCTTTGTTCCCTGTAAGAACCCCTCCTGCTGGCAGTGCTGAATAGAAAATGAACTGATTAGCTTCCTTCCAGCCATGGCTGGGTCATACAGAGATACATGTAGAGCACACTCCATCCTAAACAACTGCAGGCTTCATCTGTCATCTCATTTAGTTTCTCCTACGCACCTTCTTCCTTCTCCCTGCACAAAATGAAGTAGGCTGCTGATGAAAAACAGCTGAACATGGGTTCGACCTATTTCCTCCCTGGGCAGGAGGGAGATTTTTAAGGCACAGCATGTAAACTGTATCTCTCATGTCTAAAGGCGGTACATGAAAGCGCCATACCGTGCTTCCCTCTCTTTCCACATGGATAACAATTTAAATGTAAATTAGTATACACCAACAATGCAAACCCAAACAAAATAAGCGCAAGCTCTACATGCATGCTATAAATTCAGTGCTCAGCCATTTTTAAAGAATTAGTCAGAATACTATTTGCATTAATAACTTTATAAATTTCAGCTTGTAAGAAAATAGTGTGCGGAAAAACCTGAAGTTAAAAGTTCAGGACAGCGTTACTTCAGGTAGTGTAGTGTCTTTTTTTTTTTTTTTTGGTTGTTTTTTACAATGGAGAGTATGTTGACCAGGGCTCTATTGCAGCACATGAAAGGCACGTTAGTGACTGGAACGTGGGACGCCCGAGCCTTATTTTTGTGCCATCTCAGAGACAGTGGATTTCAGTAGATCTGCCACTCTGCAATCTGAGTGAGGTAAGGCTAGAAAAGACTTTTTCCCTTTCAAAACCTGTGCATAGCTGAATCAGTTCTGTGCTTCTTTTTAATAGAAGCTGCAAATAAATTTAATCCAAACTGTACTAAAAATGTAATTGTTTGTAGTAGTCCTGCAGGGAGGTTAACTGCTGAAAGCCATTACTGCGGTCAGTCAGCATTCTAGTACAAGATGGTGATCAAGGAAAAAAAGCATTAGTTCAGTTAAATCCATTTTGAAAGGACATTAATCCAACAAATAATAAGTAACTATATCTTTTTGGCAGGGTGGTAGCCTACTGAACATGTTTTTACCTTTATTTTAAGTTTCCATTGCATGCTGTCCTGTGCTTATGGAAAATACGTCTACTTTGCGTTAGCTGTCCTGGATTAGCCAGGAAAAGATAACTGCCATGGCTAAAACATTGTCCATATCCTTGTTATTTCGATGATTTTATCTGATCCACTGCTTATCAACATCATGACTTTCCTTGAGCAAATAGCTAATGAAGTCAGACTAGGAATACCTGCTAGCCTCTCCCTCCGGGGTATGCTCTATTAACTTTCCTCACATGCAGATAAACTAACCCACTTTTCTTACCTGTGTTTCAGACCTGGTCTCACAGTGTTTTTGCAGTTGTTGAACTCCAATATTACAGCCATTATGAATATACAACTTACCTCACTTGGGTTTACTTTATTTCTGTCATATTGCTCTTAAGATACACTGAAAGCGTGCCAGGTTTTTCAGTAAGTACAAAGTCCCCGCATCTCACATTTCACAGAAAAGTGAGCTGCTTCCTGCACAGTATACAGGTGATAAGTTTTTATTAAGCTGCAATAATTTTATCTGATGTGTGTCTCAATAGAGCCTTACTTTTGATCAATGCCGTAGATTACAACTTACACCTTACAAAATGCATCTATTAGGCCTAAACCAACATTCAGTACGTAATGTACTCCACCTCTGCATGCCTGGCTGCGCAGGAGCCTTGGCAAGGAAAAGAAAATAGTGCATAATGAATTAATACAGTTACGGAACAACTAGTCCTGTCTTCAATTAAATCTCTGCAGAAGATGATCCAAGAGAAAGATCAGACTGCAGAGATGCCAACCCATACTCTGAGGCAACAGTCCTATCACACGGACACTTGTTTTCAGAGAGCCCAGAAGAGCAGCCTGGCCTGGAAGGTAGGAGGCTGCACCCTTCAACACGTGGCTTGTCTACTGCGACCGGGCTGACTCAGGGTTCGGTAGAAATCTGTCCCAGCCCACCTCGTTGACAAAGATGGGGAAATACATGATTTGTTTATTCATTACTCAGAAAAACAGACACACGGCTATTTTGAAATAGCTACCTCCCACACATCTTTGCTTCTGGAAATATAAGCCATTCTGGTACTTCTCAGAAGCAAATCTGGCATTCTGAATTAAGCCGATGGAAACCATACTTGTCTGCTTATTATAAAGTCCAAATGAGGGATTCATGTGTATGAGTCAACCAGTGTCTAATCAGTTAATGAGGCCATGTGCCTTAACGAGAAAAATAGCTACCCCGAGTCAGGCTAGTAGTCCTATAATTAAAATATTTAATTATACATTTCCTGTTAATTGGTGATGACTAATTGAATATTAACATAAGATGGTTAATATGATAGAAATGAAAATTTAGATATCTCATTTTTTAAAATGTGTATCTTCTTTTGCCATAAATTAAATGGCGTTAACACTGAGGTAAACTTAGCCTGACTCTCAGGGATGGTACCAGCTATCTGATCACTGACTGCACAGCGCCTTGGGCACGCCAGCACAAGCTAATGCTCATTACAAAATGGACCAACAGCACACATGCTGACGCCTTCTTACGGGCAAGTACAAGGAGCGAGGAGAAAGGACAGATAAGAAATGGGAACTTTTAGATTCAGTCCTGCATGCATTTCTTCCAGATCATGTTGCCTTCCACAATACTGACACAAGCAATACAGGACGCAAAATAAATCTTCCGGCACCTGGAATCTTGCAACATTAAACTTCAGAGATCTGATAGCAAAAGGAAATTGTCACGCATAGCTTTACTACCTGGATTGCAGAAAAAAACACCCTACGAACAAGGTGAAGTGCTGCAACTACAGACTAGAGTAAATTCCCGGTGTGAACTATTAAACAATCACAAATGGCTACAGAGAATAGGATTCTTTCAGCCTGTGACTGACAGTGGCTGTCCTTAAGAAGGATGATTTGTGCAACAAGAATTACTTCTTGTTTGCTTTTACGAAACATTTTCCACGCTCAACTTGCATTTCAGCATTACACCTAAACCAACAAATACTCAGTCTGAGACAGAAAAAAAAGAAAAGAACACTATTCTTTTATCTGAAGATGTCAAAATCATAAAACTTTTCTGTAAAAAATGAAGAAAACCAAAAATAGCGATGAGACATCCCCAAAATTTCACAAAGAAACTGCTCAGCAGCGTAACTGCCATTGACACTCTCCCATTGCAATTTTAATTCAGACTTAAGAAATAAGGATTCTTCTATCGTTCTGTGGTTCTGTAATCTATATCTGATGACGGAGATTCTTCTAATTGTGGTGACTATCAAATTCTCACTTGAAATGAGAGAATGAAATAATTCAGCTGAGCAAGACAGAAACTGGAGGCTTGACTGGAAACAACAAGCTGAGTAGTGTTCTTTATTCTTAAAAATTCTGTTATGTCTTAGACAGAAACTCACATTCGTTCCTTACTGTCACTGTTCTCGTCTTCATTACTCATGCTCTCCCTTCAAAACTTTCCAAATAGATGGTGTTACGACTGTCAGAGCTGAATCCCCCTCTCTTACTCTCCCTGCCATAGAGGAGCTGCAGGCACAGTTTCACTGACAATCGTGATGGCTCTTCCATGGCATTTTGGGCAGAGGGTGGGAAGCTCTAAGTCCAGCAGAGACATGGGCTGAGAAAATGTAACAGGGAAGGAGGAATGAAGGAAGAGATGGGAGAGTAGGAAGAGAAAGAGGAGCCCTCCTCTGCTGCCACTTGCTTCATGAATGAGATGAATCTTTTTAATCTCCGATTTGATGACAGCGTTTGAGGCACTCAGTTTTTTTTTTTTTTTTCTTTTCATACAGAACCCATCGACACTGACAGACTGACTGACATCACGATCTCAGCTGCCTGTGCAAACATCAGTAAGAGCAATAATTAATGAACCCTCAAACATTACTGCCATCTCCTCAAACTATTTTAAAAGGAGCTTGAGCTGTTAAAACCTCTGTCCATGAAGAAACTTGCACGGTCACAGACAATAACTACATAACAGGGATTAACTAAAGTTTGAGCAATATCTTGTTGCTAGTTTCTAGATTGTTTTTTTTTCCCCCTTCATTATTTCATTTTTAGATGAGGGATTACTTAATTCTCTGGCAAGTTGACTATGCATTAGAAACTTCATCTAGAGGAAACTGCCTCTTCACGAATCTTTCCTATCACATTTACCAGAATCATCATTTAAAATCACCTCTACTTCAAATGAACCTAAATTAACACAGTTGTTCCAAAACCCGTTTGCTTGTTGACTATTAATGAAGAGACAGAAATTCAAGATTAACATCTTATGAGCAAATTTAGACAACCGTGACCACCTCAGTTCCTCCCTGTTGCTGTATAATGCTGTGGAAACAGTTATTTTACAACTCTGATACTTAAATTGAGATGAACACCTCGTCCCTTCACACAATCAAGACTGCATCTCAAAGCTCCATCAGAAACTTAACTGCCCATCTCTTTGGGAGCACACATTCTTTTGTGAATTCACCTCCATTTTTCTTAAAACACTAGAAACAGATATTGCAAAAATTCTTACATAAACCCTTTGGTAACATTTAACCACGCAAACTCTGTTCCTAGTATCATCGCAGTGCCCTTAGCACCACTATTTCACCAATTTATTTTTTCTGCTCCATGAGTTTAAAAGCAATTCTTAAAACTCATTGTACCCAATACAATGTGGAGTAGGGAGGCCGCATAGGAATAGTCCCTATAGAACTCAAGTTCCATCATCTGCTTTGCCTCAGGAGGCTCCCTGTGAAATCACTCTGGAGACTATAAATAACCCCCAGACACTGCATTACAGAAGTTATTTCTCTCTAATTTCAATTACCAAAACCATTCAACAGTAGTTTGTTCCAGCCTTAATGAGTAAAAACAACCATCGGAACAAGAACAGAACACCCCCAACTACTTTTAGCCTAGCTGCTTGAGACACAATGGAAAGACTTGTGCTGTTTGAGATACGCAGTGCAAGAGTTACGCGTGTTCCAAATGCAGAACATTACTGGTGGGCTTCAAACTCTGCCAGCAAAATTCACCTTCCCGCTTTGCAAATGAGATTAAGAAAAAGGCTTCCGTTACAGACAGTGACCTAAAGTGTGGCTGTTTGTATTTTTTTTTTAACGAATGCTAAAAAAAAAAAAAAAAACAGCGAAAAAAAAGAAATTTAGCATGTAAATTGCTTTAAGTGTAAGCGGTATTTTTGAGCTTGACAATAGCACGGCTTCATTTCCCCAAAATGACAGCTGGCACACACGACGCATGTGTTGTGAGGAAAGAAGAGGAGAATCAAAACTTGTGCCGTACCAAGCAGCGAGTTAGCGTGATGAGAACAGGCACTTGTCAAACACAAAGATGCACACTGCAGAGCATCACAAAACCCGCGTGTGTGGCTAACTGCCAGCACGTCTGCCAGCACAAGCACAGTGCTATACGTAAGCACATGTGCTGCACAACAGCATAGGGCTGTGGCTGAGCTAACGCAACTGGCACAGCCCAGGGGCTCCAGCTGACTTGAATCCGGACAACCTTGAACACAGGCAAGGCAAGGTGCGTCCCCCGACCACCAGTCACCCCCCCAGGAAGCAACCTGGCCTGACACGGAGGGGCTGGCAGCCACAGCTACAGGTGACTTCAAACAGGGACACTGATTTGCGTTGTGTCACACTTGTACCTCCTCCAAGTATTAAGCTGCCTGTTTTCATAAAACCCACATGGGAGATTAGTGCGTTCAAGACCTTGATAACTTCGTGAAATTTGATTAAAATAATCCAAGAGATTCAGAAGTTATAAGCAGGATAAACTATGGGGGGCTCATCTCCTTAGGAAACCAGGCACCTGCCCCCACCCCCAGCAGTTTACATGTATCAACCTCATTTGTGTTTCTTATCACCAGACTTCAAAACACTCCTTAGTTAAAAGGACTTAGTTAAAGGACATATGTGTGCGTGTATATATATATATATATATATATATATATATATGTGTGTATATATGTATGTGTGAATGAGTATTAATGCATATATTACTGCTGGCATGATTTCAGGAAAACAGAAAAGTGTGGGAGCATAACCATATAATTTTAGTAACATTCCACTTACACATAAGAAAACAGTTGTTTACTGTAGGGGAGACCTGACATTTGCCCAGGGGGTTTGTGGAGGCTCCATCCTCAGAGGTTCTCAAAACGTGACCAGACACGGCGCCCAGCCTCCTTCAGGCGACCCTGCTCTGAGTGAGGAGGTCGGATCAGACAGTCTGCAGGGCACCTTCCGCCCTCAGCTTTCTCTGAGATTCATGGATGGGGAAATAAAAAATAAAATAAATCATAAAAAAAAATATGTATATACTAATTCTTTCCTACCTCTCACATTTTTTGTTTTCGTCTAAACCCGTGCTGTTGGTATTATCATCCATCAAAAAGGAAGTATACTGTACCGCAGTGTACCTTAATGAGGCTATTAACTACCATCTCTAATGAAACGGAAGAGACTAATCTAGTGCCAGTAACCCAGATGAATGAGATGCAAGTTGCAAATTGCATGACAAATAGTGAACTACACAGGCTACTGCATACATTTTAGCTAAGTTATAATTAGAAAAAGTGTGAAAATGCTTATTATCCTTTCTTGTCAATAAATTTCATAATTGCTAAATTAAGGGAAAAGCTAATTAGTTTTCATCTCATGTTTGCACTCCTGTACTACATCTGGTTTATAGTTAAATTCTTGCATTACTCCCCTCTACACTCTCTGATGTCAGCTTGTCTTTAGTTAATGGAAGTGTTCATTTATTTATTAAACGTTTTTACTTCTATACCAAATTGATTCAAACAAATACTTATTTAAATGTATTCAGGCGCCTGTAACTGTACAGTTCCTTTGATGGATTAACTTAGGGCATTTCAATTAGCTGAAACACTTTCTAAGGCAATGGCCACCCCTATTGCTGCTGACTGAAAGAAAGACCTTGTTTATTTAAAAGACCAGGCGAACGGGGTTCCTTTCCTGAATCACACCCACGAGCAAAGTCTGTAAACCTCCGGAGCCCACAACAAGAGATGAGTTTGTGAAGAGAGAACCGGCTGGATGGTCCTGCCGAGCACTCGGGCTGCCGCTCGCTGCCCATCTCTTGCTACAAGGGTAAAGAGCTGAAGAACGTGGTTAAAAACAGCTGCTGACAGCAAAAACATCCACAGATAGCGACTGCTAGTGGGTGCAGGCATGAGACTGAATTCCCGTTGTCTTGATTACTGGGCACAATTTGTGCAGTGTAGAAGCTTGATACTATTCTAAGGATGTTAAGGGAAGTTGTTTGTCAAGGGAAATTGTTTTGGGTTACTTTTGTTTCTTGATAGCTAACAAACAGCATCTCAAGCCCCTCATATATTCAGACTATTATAAAGAACAAACCTTGAAAAGGCCAGAAGAGAGAAAAGGCCACAACACTGAAGTCACTAGTTTGTGGTTTTGTTGGTTTTGTTTTTGTTTTTTTTTGTTTTTTTTTTTTTTTTAATAAAAAAAAGGTACAGGTATCAATTTGAACTTATTTTCTCATTATTAAATTACATACTTAAGCAGCATAGAGTTAGGTTTGGGAGAGGGACAAACGCAGATTCTGATGACAAAGTTGGAGAACAAATGATATCATAAGTGGCCTAAATAATCAGAACAGGATTATTAAGTGAAAGAATAATGCACAAATACAGATAGCTAAAAGGAAGAACGGAAACACAAAAAGAAAGAAAAAAAGCTGTAACACAGGAAAATACACGATGAAAAAAGTTATGAAGGCAAATCATGAACATCCTGGGCGTTCCACAGCACCTGAAGACTACTTACTAGTATTCAAATATGTATATTTACATAAATGAATATGTATGTGCCAACACATACAAATACACTTATGTTGGTTCTGATAAAATGGGAAATTCAAACGCGTTCAGCAATATAGTAGTTTTGTTTTTGCTGACTTTAATGAGCGCCCTCTTATGCTTTGTGGAATTCTCTAATATTGGATTAACAAGAATAGATAACGCTATAAATATTGCATATTTGCTAGTCAGCTCGAGAGTGCATAAATAAGCAGTGCTGCTCTGCTTCAAAATCCTAGTAGTGTACTCCAGCTATGTCCTCATCAATCAGATGGTATACAGTATTCGGGAAGGTAATTCTTCAAACTAATAGCCTAAACCCAGTTCTATATAGAAACTACTTGCTCTGTTATTTTTCATTCATACACTGAGTTTTCCTTAGTACACCCTTCCCCCCGTTGGCGTAATGAGGGTTTTCCAAGGCTACGACACAGATTCAGAAGAGGAATTGTAAAGAACTCTCGCCTGCTAGCAGTGAAAAAATATATATTTGCAATATTTATCTTTCAAAAAACTTATTTGTCATTAACTGTAGAACCTCAGTGATGCCATCAGCAACAGAAATCTTGCAATGAGAGACTATAATTCCAAGGACTAACTGATTAATGTTATGGAAAAAAACTAAGAGCTATTGTCTTTGTCATATATTTTTTACTGAATGCATTAGGAGTAGCTTCTGAAATGCACAGCGAATCTATCTTCAAAAACCACTTAGTTTTGAGTCAGTTATTTTAAAGAAAGCTTAAAAGTCAGTTTATATTTTGATTGTGTTACTTTTTCCTAGCAATCTTTGTGGGGAAAACAACAACTGGCCCTGGTATTGAAGACAATTTCTATACACCTGATTGCTGTCTACAATACATCAGAAGTCAGGCTGGTTTCCTGGGCAGTTCCTACTTTTTGAAAGGAGATGTTTTGGAAGCACCTACACTAACTTGAACCAAGGACCATGGGAAAAGGTAGTACAGAATGATGAAACTCAGAGGATGCAATAGTACATGCACTGTCTGTCTCGTATCTTACGTCCAGCTCTTTTTCAACCCTCTTTTGCCCCAAGGTGTTGGTCTCATTAATTTATGTTATGGAAAATAATTTGGAGATGAAATAGGAAAGAGAGAGATACCTTGTTTGCCTGACAATTCAGTGAACATACAAATATTTATAAAACCCTCACTCTGTACAAAGATACACTTTCCCATGTGTATGTTTGATGGACTTAAACATACTTCCCAGAGACTCTAAAATAACTTCAATATATTTATAATGTCCTTGTGAAATTAATTTCTAAATAGGAAATAGTGAAAACCTGTTCAGAAAATTAACCACTGCATGAAACCACCAAAAAAAAAAAAATTCAAGATAAAGTTGTTTCATTTTACTCAAAATATACATAAAGAGTAAAATATTTACTTTTCTGTTTGAACACATCCAAGAACAAACCCTTTGTCATAATTCTGTAAGACTAAACATACGATTTTGTATTTGGCAAGAATTTCACCAACCTAACCAAAAACCATGTATCAGACCACAGAGAAACAGTGATGAGAAAGTAATAAGGGCAGCAGCACACACTTTCAGGACAGGAGAGCATCTTATTTACTGAAGCACACTTTGCTTCTCCTGCTCATGGCCACTGAGAACCCTGTGGCAAGAAATGCACTGACCATCCCAACTCTCCCACCTTTCCTAGAGTCTCTCTCCTGGCTCTTCTCTACAACGTCTGAGGCACTACACTGCCTGTACTTCTAGAGCCTACCTGCCTCTGCTCTCATTAAGTGCCAGGAATGCTATTGAGGTTAGCCTAAATACCTTTAGTCACCGACATCATATTTGGTTTTTGTTAGAGTCATTGAAAAGATTAGGTTGGAAGGGATTTCTGGGGGTCACCTAGTCCAGCCTCCTGCTTGATGCAGAGTGAACATGAAAGCTGGATCAGGGTGCTCAGGGCCTGGTCCAGTCCACGTTCAAAAATTTTCAAGGACTAGGATTTCACAGCCTCTGTGGGTACCCGTTCCAGTGCCAACCTGAGGAGGAAAATCCCTTCCGTTGATCTGCCAACTGCACTCTTCCTAACGCAGCTAATCCAGAGACAGTGTTTACTGTTCTCCTATCATCTGGTACTACCTTTAATTTGACATTCAAAATAGTTTTCCTACTGGCTTACAATTCACTGCGAACTCCTCTCAAGAGATCATCCTGTCCTCTTGACTTAAGCACATTTTCCTCAAAGTTGTTCTACTTCGAATGTGGGTCTTTTTCATAATGGGATTCAGGATATATGGAAATGAAAACAGATGAAAAATTTGAATCAAGAGTAGCAAAAAGAGATAAAGACAAGTGGAAGCTGAGGAATGGACTTACAAGTAATCAACAAAAGTCTTAAACAGGTTAGGTTTAGGAAGGTTCAAGCGCATATCTGAACATCACAAAGGATAAAAGAAGATGAATTTGGGTGATTTAAGAGGTATATAAAGGTAGTAAGAATAACAGTTTTAAGTACCTGGAGGACACTCTCTGTTAGAATGCTGGACTTGAAAACTTAAACTCTGAATGAACTGACAACACAGTAATGATCTCAAATAATTAGGAGTATTATGAGATACACAGAGGTGTGTGTCTCAGCACCTGCTGGGAGGTTATACAGGCCAGGAGACCCTTAATCCCATCCACATGTACATTTTGATTATTATTTTTTAATTCTATTGTACTGGTGTGTTTTTTCCTCCTTGCAAGGGAGGAGAAGCTTGTTTCTCATAACCTATGCACCCCTGTATGACTAAAATCTACATAAATTGGTACATGTTTCTGCACACACCAAATCCCACTTTCTGCGCAAGGTAGCTAACTGCAAAGATACACGGATAAACCCCACAATGAGCGAGCAGCAATCCTCTCTTTCTGAGGGCTTCCTGTTGTCTTTAGAAAGGATGCATTAGTAACAATGGAGATCAGATACAGCTGCCTTACACGCTCTTAAGAGAATTAATCTGAGTTAGTACAATTTTGGGGAATACAATGTTATAAAAGGGGAAACATTAATAAGCGAGTAAATTATCATATTCGTCTACTTATCCTATTCCATTACAGTAATTGTGTTTTATTTCTTAAGGCCAGCAATCCTTTCATGAATGGCTTCAACAGATTGATTAGAAAAAGGAGTTATTCCCAAGTAGGAATTACTAGCACATTTTACAAATGTCTTCAAAACACCGTAAGTATTTCTAGTTCATCTTTACAGGATGTGAAATAGGGCTTCCACAGTCACATTACACTTTTTGTCCCCTTGGCCACTTCAACTACCCAGCGTCCTCGCTTTATGAGCAAACAATGCAAAGGAAAGGAACACCTGAGAACCAGTGAGTGTGAAAGTTAATTTCAAAGAAATACCAACTATGAAAAGGATGAGTTACCATTCGTCTCACTTTAGTGTACTTTAACAGAGGCAGATGTACGTATTCCTATCCTGATATCGTAAGATGACAGAAAAATAATCTATTTACTTTATCCTGGCCATACTGAATAGACACGGATAGGAGTCACTGTTTTCACCTGCTGTCATGCTGCTGCACACCTTTTCATTTCTGAATGTTGTATTTTTTCCACTCAGGAGAAAATTCTCTTCAGTAGTAAACAGCATGAGCGATTAATGTATGAACTATGAAAATGCCTGCAAAACTTCTCTTTAGATTAAAGCAAGTACAGGCTAAATTTCAAGGCATTTTTTTCACTACGGTTTAGTAAAGAGACGATTTAGATGTCTAGCACAGAAATGTGCTAGACTGTGGTAGATAAAAGATCAAGACAGACTTTTTTGTGAATGTTACCAATTACTGTGTGCTAACAAGCTCTTAAAAACCTTCCCAGGAACAGCTGAAGTTTTTATAACTCAGAGGCAAGGATCATCACAGCTATAGCTGACTTTTAATAAACTTTTTGCTATATGGAGCTGAAACCCATCTCTTTGGATTCTCCAGCCACACTGGTTATAACACACTTAGTCTAAAACGCAGGGGATGCATTTAGTGTAAAAGATAATTCAGGTGACCATATCCACCATTTTTAATGAATGAGGTGATTTTTGTAATGTTGAACGAACAAGGTGATAGTGCAAATAAATCCTACAATTGCAGCAAGTCCTTAAATTTGTTTACAGGTATGACTACTATGATCCTTTCCATTAGGAGGATTTTAATCTACAATAATCATAACACTTTGAGAAGGCTCTTAGATAACCAGTAGTGGCAACTAATGCAAAGTATATGTGCAAAAAAAGCAAGCTTGAGCGTATGTGCTGAAGCTCCTTTGAGCAGGAGAGGAAACCAATCTGTCCATCCAGACAGATATGGAAGCACAGAACACATAATACAACACATCACAGAAATAGGCAGTAAGATGAGATAGTAAAAACCCATCAACATACATCATCTGATCATGGTACAGTGTCATCTCCCAGCCTCTATCAGCTCTTGCTGCATCAGTGCAAGTCCCAGACACTTTATCCTGTTTATAATTGCTGATGAGCAGTAATAAGGCCTCCATGCCTCAGCTCCTGTCCGTTCCACTCCAGCGCCCACCTATTAGGTTATAACTTTTATTTACAGCCTTGCTTGATGCGCTGTTCTATTAGTACAGCTGGAAACTGAGCAGGGGGGAAAAAAAATAAGAGCGTTCCTAATGGGCACTATTATTGCCAGGGCTGCCTGATTTATTATGCTGCTCGAAGGCTGTTCTATCATCACTTTCCTGTCGGTGAGAGAGCTCCAAGAAGGTTGGATTTCTAACACAATGCCCTCCAGAAGTCAAACGCTAAAGAACACCTTAAAATTCCCTTGGAACACCAATGAAAAACGTATCTCAAAGTTGTCTTAACGTTATAAACCCCCTTCAATAATCTTTCGTACATTTTTTGCTCAGGAGCTTAACACTTTAGAACAATTTGAGGGGGGGGAAATAATCTAATTATGGGTGTACCAGGTCTTTTTGTCCTTACTCAACACAAAGATTGGTATAAAATTATGATACAAACATACTGATTTCTTAGTTTTGGCTCTGGCTGAAGATTCGTGTACTTCTATTTCCACAACCTGCCCTTTCTATAACTCCTAAAAGGCCGTCCTCTCCATTCTACAGCTTCAGCCTCAAAGTGTTCACATTTCTGGCACTGCTACAGTCAAGCACACGCCTTAGAATAAGAACATCAATACATCAAAACACCAAAATACATCAAATACATCAACATCAAAAAGGACCACACACCTGCCTAACTGCTTTGCTCAAGCAGTAGAATAATTATTTGCAGCTTTTAGACTCAAATTTTAAACTCGAGAAAGCATAGAGCAATGAGACAGACACTGTAATCTTGTACAATATAAATGCTACCACACCCATCTAGGACAGATATTCTCATAAAATGTGAGCTATCTGCACATATAACTATACAAAATATTAAAGATGCACGTTTCTCATGAAGTGCTACTGAGAAATAAAGTACTTTAGAACTCCCTGACTTTATGGATATAATGTGTGAATTGATGGTATCATTACTGCATTTTATCTGCCTGTTTCTACTACCTTCTCTACCACACAATTAAAAATTAACTGAGCGCACTCACACAGTTCCACCAATTTTTTTCCGGGTTTCTTTAAGCTGCATGAAAAAGTTTTAAAATCTGTCCCGTTGGAATTGCGTATTAAATCATCTTTAAGCTGTACAGTAGGAAAAGAAGAGTAATATGCCACTTCGTACTGCATTTTCATGACACGGGCACCCAATATAAATGGGCTTTGGATGCCCTGCTGACTAGAGTAAGCCTCAAAGTATCCGCCATCAATCACAACATTACCTAACCATTAAGAAACAAATCAAAACCCATGAGCAGCTATACAGCAGGCCACACAGTCCCATCTTTTTTCCTACAAAATCTTCAGACCGCTGGCTCCCTAAAACCTTTGAGGCATCATCCAAACTAATGACGGCCAGGCTTTATTCATTCTTTTCATTATAATCCTTGCCCTATGGGCACACTTTGGAACAGAAATACTTTTTACCACAGCGATGATTCTGGTGAAGAGGAGGAGGAAAAAACTCGCTATTTGATGTCATAATACAATTTTTTATCTGAACGGCTCCTCCAGCATGCAAGTTGACAAGTGCATGAGGTAAAAGCTTCTTCTTGCAAGAGAACTTTTCTTGCGTCTTGGCAGATTTATTGTTTTGATCTTTCTTCAATGGTTACATTAATGCTAATAAAATATGAAAGGTTTATGTCTTCCTTAATATCCTCCTGATGGGAAGCTGCATACAACATAAGTAGGTCAAATTTCTAATTTTCTGTCTCAAATGCCGATACATGGCAGACTTTAGGGAAAAACTATGCTTGAAGGGGGGAAAAAAATTACACGGATGAATTTCACCAAAATACTCTTCCTTCAAAGCTCTTCAGAGCAGAAGAAATGTAGAATATTTACAGAACAGAACCTTGTACGCAATGTGTAGTATTGACAAATATTGCTTGTATCACTTAAATAGCTTCCTAGGAAGGGAGACTAAGCTGAAGTGAATATAGTGTGAAATATTCACTTACGTAGTCTGCTGCTTATGCCTGAAGATGTCACAGCATTTCTGGGTATATTTTGTAGCCAATGTTTTCTTGTCAATTCCCATATTTATCTGGATTCCCAAACGCAGACTTTGAAAACATGGTAATTTATTTTTAAAAAATAGAGCTTGCTCAAAATTCAAGCTCTGGAGAAGAAAACTAACTCCCGGTAACAGGTTTATTAGTGTAAGGGACTACAATCAAAATATGCAGATCACTGAGCAAATAATGTAAACAACACTCGGGGAAAATGAGGTAATATAAAATCATTAAGTTTAGTTGACTGAAGATGAAACTTGTGACATCAAATTAAGAACATCTCCTTATTTTCTCGCTAAACACACCAAATGATTAACATACAAGCATGTAGGGACCAAACATTAGCATAAACCAAAAATAAGAGAACCACTGAGAAAAGTTAGCCAACCATTTAAACGGATGTTTTTCATCTAGTATTCTATTCGCCTAGTAGCTTCATCTGCTTTATTCTAAGGAGCTTTTTCGGCTGCCATTTGACAACTGAAATAGCAGACTTACTTGCCTTTTTGCTGATCAGAAGCACATTTTAAAAAAAATATTCATACAGTACTCTCGGTTTTCAGTATCTTTAGCATCATAGAAAGCTTTTAAACTACCCTGCAATGCAAACCAGAGTTAAACATTACAACAGCTGACGTATAAAGAAAATCCTATTTAGTAATACCATGAGCAAAGCAGATCAGTTTGCAAGGGATACAGTGGCAAACATTTTGTCTTGTTTAGGTACACCTCCATGGCTATGAAGAAAAGAAAATCCAGTTTTCCCATTTTGGAGAAGTTGGATCCAGTATCTTCTGGTGCCAAACTTAGGAAGCTCTTTGGCAAACAATACTCACGGTGTTGTCACAGATTACCATGCGTTACGTGAGAGGTCTGCACCTGCACCAGGTGCAAGGTAATGTAGCTTCTCTTTAACCTTCCTTCGCCGCAAACCAAGCCAACTTGCATCATCACACATTCGCTGCAAGCTAACAATACGCATGTATAGAATAACTACAGTTCAGCTAACATACAGGAACTTGAAACACTTTTTTATAGAATAACTTCAGAGGAAGTTTACCTTGAACTTCTGAAAGAGTAAGAGCCCTTAAAACAGGAATACCCTTCCTTTCTACGCACTCAATACAGTTCAACTGGTATATAAATGCAAATAAAGGCAAAAATTTTTTTGGAAACACAGGCTGCTAGAACATTGCCACTACCTAGATGCCTGCCACTGCCGCTCCACAGGAGGTTATGGCTTCCCAGAGCGGTGCTGGTGGAAAGGATAATATGAGCTCTCCTTAATCCATGCAAAACCAAAGCCTGAGAAAGATCTGAACCAATGCGGGTGACCAGGCTGCCTGCCTGAATGAGCACTCGCACGATTCTTCATGACTGATCTGCTGCAGAAGCCGCAACTTCAGTCTGGCAATGACCTAACATGTGACTGCCAACACTAACTCTGTGAAAGCTTATCCATCTATATCCTCCATGCAGAAATAAAGTCATCGAAAGGACCCAAAGCAGGTAAAATTTAGTCTCAATGCAAACATCAGCTATCTATACCGCACCTTCAATCAGGGAAAGTGAAGTCAATATAGTCCAAACAGTTTTCTACTCAATACTTTGCATTTAAAGGGGGAATTTCCAGAACACTATCACAATCATTAGACTTAAATCAAATCGATTACTCCTGTATGTCTTACATTTACAATGATTAACTGAAAACATAGTATATTTATGGAATTATTTTTAAGAGGACTCTGAGATGAACTATCTGCCATACAAGTCCTTTCATATATACATTTCTGACAGCAAAGCAACAATATTTATTTTCATCTGGCATTCGCCAGATATAGTTGCTACCCTTGACTATTAAAGTATAACCATACAGCTACATATCATGCAAAACCTAATTCCTCAAACCCCCGCAAAACACATACCTGAGTCGCAAGATCTTTTGGTTGGTGTGGTTAACGAGGCATGAGCTGTACTTGTGCATGGCCCACCTGGAAACAGAGAAGATCATATGTCTCAAAACATCACCTATATTTAACCTTTACAACCACATCAAGATTATACTTAGGAATATAAAACGCTGAGGAGCGCTTGTCTTTGGAAAGCACATATGGAAGTAGTCTACTATTCGCAGTATTTCTTTCCCAGTCAAATCTGAGTATGTCTTGCACTGAAAAAACAGATGAGAAGTTGTGACAAAAAGACAAGTTATGTTATACTTTATAAATATTTCAAGAGGCAGTTTTAGGAAGATACACACTGCAATTGCAATTTTCCCAGCATTGACATAGGTACTAGTTTATGTCGGAACAAAGCTAGAAATGTACCTCACCAACCCACAAGTAACGCAGGGGGGTTGTGATCGCTTCCCTGATGTCAACAGAAGCCTCCTCACTGACTCCAGTGAGATAACGACTTTGCCTCTTATCTTGTCCTCATTATGTTTTCAAAGCGTGGCACAAGCATATGCTAACAAACTCTTTCCATGTTTAAGGGTTTTTTTTTGTTGAACTCTGGACTCTTGCCCGCTCATCTGGTATCTGCTTGGTAGTAAATTGCTTTCCGGCTTTCTTCTTAACATGCATCATCACTGAAGAGTTCTCCAGAGATCTTGTTAAAATAGCAACCAATTGAGTGTACTCAGTGACTTGAAGTAAAAATAAATAAATAAAAAAATAAACCCCATATAGTGAAGCCAAGACAAATTGACAATAGCATTACCAATGGTAATAATATATCATAGCTTTGATAATTGGATATTATAAATGGGATGATG
Source organism: Larus michahellis (assembly GCF_964199755.1). NCBI lineage: Eukaryota > Metazoa > Chordata > Aves > Charadriiformes > Laridae > Larus > Larus michahellis. Next base: position 38,622,102 of record NC_133898.1, read on the forward strand.
CTAGAGAGCCTGAAATTAAGTTAGATGTAGTAGAGTTTGGCTATCAAAATAGCAATAATCAAGTTTGCACTGGGCTGCTGGTGATACGGGAGTACTGCGCTGGCAATACAATGAAGCTTAGTATGACAGGATAAACTTTAACATAAGTCTTCACGGTCTGAAAAATACTTTTTCCCTTTTTTTTTTTTTTTTCTCTCCAGTCTTTGCATATCTGGAAAACAGCACTGGGGCTCTGGCAACGTTCTTCTCTTTTCAAATATTTCCAAGTCTGGCCTGGTAGTAAACTGTTTCATTTTGCCTCTCTCCAAGATGCTCCCCCTTCAAGTTTTTCTTTCATTTCTATTTTTCAGTAAGCATCGGGTCTTGGCTAACTTTGTCTACCCTGTAAAACTTACAGCATTATAACACTACAAGAAAGAGAAAATAAACTTCTGCAACTGGGAGGGAAAGACGTGAGGAAATTATTTCAGTGCATTTGATTTCAATTAAATGCACTTGGGAACAAAGATCTCACAAGTTTCACACTTTCAGTTTTCCAGAGAAGGACTGTTAAACTTGAGTTTTCTGTTCTCCCAAAAAGTCCCTCCGGCAATATACACCATTTCACAGCCCTGCAACAGGTAATCTTTAAAGGAGTGGTTACAAAGGCCAAGGAGCCAGTGTTTGGCCTGCAGGCAAACACCTCAGGCATTCATTAGGGCCTGCCCTGAGGTTACACGAAGTGAACGGGACATGGGAAACTACCGAACAGGACCTAGGAAATGGCTGCGGGTGACAAGCAACAGGATAAGCAGCTGGCAGAAGTTACAGACACCACTGCGAGGGACGGCTGGGGTTTGCAGGCTGGTGAGGAGGGAGCTGGTGAGACATGGCTCACCGGTAAGTGGAGGGGAGTGGTGGGGACCTCTCTGCAGAGACAAGTCTGCCATGAGAAGAGCCAAGCTTGCTTCTGCAGTGAGGAGGACTGGGAGGGGTGGGGTGGATGCCTTCCCCGGCCAACAGGGAAGCATCCCGGATGGATGGATCAAGCATCCTGGTATCACCACGTTAGTGCCCACTCCAGGCCTGACAGCATTGGGAGCAACATCTGCTTTGCAACAACCAGAAACGGTCAACTAAACTCAAATCATTTTTTACAACATACCTTTTTCTAGGCTAGAATATAAAAAAAAAATGTAAATAACATCTTGATCTATGTTACTAATACTATTGTGAAAGGCTCAAAAAAAGAGCCTAGTCTAGAGTTTGGTGCATTTGGGAAGAAAATCAATACTGCAACAGAACCCTTACCAAATTCTCCATTGAAAACTTTTGGTCCATTAAGTCAGTCTCAACTTTCAAAGACCAAGTATACAGTATTTGGTTTCAATATAGAATCTGAGTAACAATATATCGAACAGGATGTGGTATATATCAAAATATATACAACAGGGTATGGAATTTCAGTGAACTGGCTTTAGACCACAACTGCCTCTTAAGATGCAGCAGCTCTTTAAATAATTTTAGTTATATGCTTCCAGTTTTCACTGAATAGACATTGACAGGCATCATCACTGTGGACTACCAAATAAGACTAATCCTTGCAATTATCATACAGTAAATATTTACACTAGTTGATATTTTTGGCGTCCAACTAGATATAAGATCTTTATTTTTCACTCTCTAAGTAAAATAAGCCGGTATGTATTCTGCAATTCCCCGTGTCAGAATTTTTCTTTTATTTAGTCTTCCTTCATTAGGTATTACTTTCATATAGCTTTGATTTGTAGAGCACAGCACCAGAGTTTCAACAAAGAATATCTTGGGATTTGCATGCATGTACACCAGTGCCTAATAACCAGCAAAGGCGGCACGTCCTTTGCAGCACTTCCTTCTGCTGCTGTTTTTGTTCCACCATAAAAAATGTCATGCATAATTCAATACTATGTAGTATGGGCTTGACCGTGCAATTCTACGTGGAAGTCATTATGTTGAGTCTTTTGGTATACATAATGGCTAGTACAGACTTCTTTGTATTATTTGAAACGGGGCAGTGTACTTCCCACAGCTTTGATAAAAATTCTGCATGAAAGAAAAGGGAAGCCAGGTACAGTAGAACACCAGTCCTTCCTTCTCGGCTATACACAAAGGTAGGCTTATTACTTAGCACAATTCAGGATATTTACTGTGTCCAGTTCTGGGCTCCCCAGTTCAAGGACAGGGAACTGCTGGAGAGAGTCCAGCAGAGGGCTACGAAGAGGACCAAGGGAATGGCGTGCCTCTCATATGAGGAAAGGTGAGAGACCTGGGTCTGTGTAGCCTGGAGAAGGGATCTCATCAGTGCTTATCAATATCCAAAGGGTGAGCGTCAAGAGGATGGGGCGACTCTTTTCAGTGGTGCCCAGCGACAGGACAAGCATCAACGTGCACAAACTGGAAGATGGGAAATTCTGTCTGAATAGAAGAAAAAACTTCTTTACTTTGAGGGTGGCAGAGCCCTGGAACAGGCTGCCCAGAGAGGTGGTGGAGTCTCCATCTCTGGAGACATTCAAAACCCGCCTGGACGTGTTCCTGTGCAACCTGCTCTAGGTGACCCTGCTCTGGCAGGGGGGTTGGACTAGATGATCTCCAGAGGTCCCTTCCAACCACTACCATTCTGTGATATGTCTGCACCTTCATTCCCCCAAATATAAGTGTTTCATGGGAATTTCACTGTGGTACAGCAAACACTTCAGTGCCCAGTGAAAGGCCACACATGTGTAGCTTCTAACATAACCCACAGGGCTGTAGATTGCTATTTTTTTTCCCAGCACAAAGAAGAGATTAAAACGGAAGAATAAAAATATCTTTCTACTCTATATCCAATTAACAGATTAAACAATAGCTTCTGCTCCTATTTTTTTCCTGTGTGTGGTTTCTGGCATTTGCAACTCCTCTTCCAAACAAAAGCAGCCACTGCCCAGCAATAATGTAATCCCAAGAGATGATGATTAAAAATGCAAAAACACTGAAAGCTACTTAAGAAATTAGGAGAATTGTGAGAATCACTGAGTTTGCAAATTCAAACACAGAATTAATAAAGGACAAAACACGATCCTGTAACTCCAGCATTATCATATATTAAAATAAAAGGTCTTGTTAATACAGCTGCTATGTTTTTGGTTTCTGATATTCCTAGCTTTCTATAACTTACTGTTAACTGTACTCTAAATACATCAATTTGGAAAAACAGGTTCAAAACCAGTTACCTTGCTAACTTTCTCAAGTAGTAAAATGTTAAGTATTACTTACATTTCTATATGTATGTTAATATTGTTATTATTTACTATTATAGACTAACATATAATTTCTGTATGTTTAAATTGACCTTTAGAATGCCTTTCTGCATTGTCCACCTCCCTTCCTGAAAGACAGCAACAATTGCCAAGGACCACCTGTCCTGCAGGACATGCCCCGAGTCAGGGCAACTTCTTGTTTCCCCTTCCCGAAGTTTTTGTAAAGTGAAGTGACTCCACTCAGTCAGAACATCCTGTGCAGGAAAAAGTGAAATACTCCGCCAACCCCCCCCTTCTTTTTGCTGTTTGAGGAAGTGCTAAGTTTGAACCCAGAGTACATGTGTCAGGTGTGTTTCAACAGCACTTGGAAGCACTTACTGAGCAGAGGAAGAGACGCAGATTGGAGCAAAGTCAAGCCTTTACAAGAGCACAAAGCCTAAGATTACGATAATACACTGAAACAATTACAGAGAACACAAGAACTGCAAGCCAGATAATGAACAAACATGAAAAATAAGCGAAGCAGCCTGAAGCTCAGTAGCAGTTGATCAGAGTGACAGAAGCATGCCCCAAACACTGCCTTAAGCTTTCGGTACTGTGATGGTTCCTTCCCAGAAAAAGCACACCGACTCCCCGCGTGCAATGGGCTGGAAGAGAGCAATAAGAGCGAGCAGAATTTCCTTGGACAGCTGCATTGTAGCCAGGACAGGGAGAATTTCATGGCTATCTGCAACACAGGAAAGAACCCACCTTTGGAGACCTGTCCAAACCAATAATCTAGTTGTGCATTTCCTGAATCGGTACAGACATAATCTAATTAATCTACACAATTGAGTTTGAAAACAGTCATTGATTACAAACACCAATACATAAACAAACGGGAACATAAATCTCTACATTCAGTCTGCACGTACAGAATACACTCCTTTAAGGGAAAAAAAAAAGCCAAAGAACTTTATAGCACTTAACTGCTTGTTTGCTGCAGAATGTGTAAGGTGCATGGTAATTTAAGTTACGTCATTATTAAACAGATAAGAGGATTATATCACATACAAACACATGCTTTTTGAATTCTAGTTTTACAGATCTGTCATTATTTGCTTTTGTGGATTTTTATCTACATGCAGCTTTTGGAGAATGAAGTAAAACTGGACTGCTGCGCTGCTGCTGACGGCTGGTAAATTTAAGAACCGTAACAAGGTAAATGGAGATAGGAATCAGATTCCACTTTTTTCCCCTGATATTGTCTCAGTCTGTTACCTGCTTTTCCTCAGTTTCCTCATTTGCAAAATAGACATGACACTTTCCTACTTTATAGCTATAAGTTGAAGTGTAAAAATGCGCTTTTGAAACCAGCAGCTAAATTATATTTTTATAAATAATTTTTATGCAACCTTGATAGCTCTGCAGCTCTAACCCACATTTTTCTTACGTGACTGTGTTTCCGTTTCATGTTCCATGGGGTCCTTTCACTTAATAAATGGGACCCTAGGATACACAGTCTACTCTGCAGTGTGAGGCGACTATAAATCAGAGGGAACAATTAACAGCGGTAATGTTCTGCTGGTCTTCATTATGTTTCAAAATTATCATGCCACAGACGTGGAAAGAAGTGTTAATTTCATAAATCTGCATGCCAGAGCTTTGCTTAAGATGTTAGAAGAACCAGAAATGTTCTTCAAATGAAACCAGGACTGTAGGGATTAGATTGAAACTTACAGAAAGATCCTCACACCATGAAATGATGTTGAAGGTGCCACTTCTACTAGACACTGTTTTGTTCAAATCTCTAACTGCCTGTATGTTCTGTACTGGCACCTAATACTAGTGCCATATCTCAAAAGACAACTCAAATAGCCCACAACTGAATCTGGTTTTATATTTGAAAGCATTCTTGCAAATCCCCAGAGAAAAAGTGTTTGCATCGACACCAAAAAAAAAAAAAAAAAAAAAAGTATTTTGTGATGATTATCCAAGAAAATCCAGGTTTGATGATAATACAAATGAAAAACTGTATTACTGTTAATTTTAACATTAAAAGCGGTACCAAAAGGTACTATTTATACATAGCGTCTAATGAAAACAACGTTAAAAAAAAAAATCCCTTAAGATGTAAAATACCTCATCCTATTATCTAACTTAGTAAAAGAAAAAGCCTAAGAAAATAGCTAATTCTTATTCTGTGGCATAGAAATCCAAAGATGACTATAATATCAAAACCCACCCAGAAGGTGCTCCTTCATGCTCTGATACAAGACACACAAAATTGAGTATAAGAAGAAAGAACACATGACAATCTCATGATCTGATAAGGAAAATTAGGATTATTCATCATCACCATCACCTAGCTGCAGTTTTCTCAGTTAGGTTTGGGTACAAGTTTAATTGCAATATTAAATCATGTGGGTCAGGTAGTTTTGTAGCTCAGCATACGTTTAACAGTTACTCTATTCTTTTGGATCAGAGAAAAACCTACAAATCAGTATCAGAATAAATCATGTTAGCAACAAAGCAAATTATTTTCCACAACCGTGTATGACAAGCAAGACAAAAATAGGCAGCTATCTTGGTCTGTTTATACATCTAATACTTTATAAAAGTGGGTATGCACATAACTTTCAGTCACAGATGAGCCAGAAAACAAAGTTTCCCAAAGCCAGAATTAGAAAAAAAGATAGGATGTACAAAAGTAACTCTTACTGCAATGAGCAACTGAATTCTCAAAGTCAGGGCATTTAGAAAATTATACAATGGATAGCATCCAAGAGCAATCGTCATCTTAAAAATCACTATCCTTATTTAAAAGGCACAAAGCACAATTAAGGATAACACAATAATAATTCAAAATACGAAGTATTTTCAGAGCATACATAGGAAAGCTGTCATCTCTGACTCTGCTGACAAAGCCAGGCAAAATGCAAAAACTGTGAAGTCGTCATAAATTGGTAGTGTCAGAGAGAAGGCCATTCAACAAAAAAAGAAAGAAAAGAAAGGATGCGCTTGTTTATCCATTTTTCATAAGGTTGTGCTGAAAAAACTGACATAAGATTTTTTTTATATTCCAAACACAGAAAAAAAACTATTACTTTTCTAGTACTATAGCCTATGTGGCTTTTTACACAGTCACACTTCAACAAACCATGAAATTCAGAGTAGAAACATCCAATAGGTGCAGCAGAAAAAACCCCAGTCTCTCACCTTTCTGCCAAAGATGTTTTAGAGAAGCCTGGTGCATCTCTGTCTCAGATGTAGTACACTTTATGTACGTAACGTAACTTCACTAAAATAACTTCATAACTGGGGGTATTTCAGTGCTTGCAGTGCATGCAAATACTTAATAAAACCCCAATATTTTAAAGCATTCTTCAAACTTGTCTTGCAAATTTAAGTGTTTGAGATAAACTAATTATGTCTTAAACACTTAGCTTGACATGCAACAGTTCAAACTCTAGACAGAATACAACAATTTACAGCCAAAATTTACAGGCATTCAGTCCTGAAAATTCACATCTAGGCATCTAAAATTCAGCACACACAGAGGTAAGGTGTAGTCAGTGATCACATCACCTTCTTTCCAGGCTGAAATCTTCAGGGTATTTTTTGACATTTACAGCAATATCTCATATCTTTGTGTATCTTCTTATAAAGTCTTCATAGTAGAAATGTAGAGCATTTAACTGTTCTAGAAAAATCAGATATTCCTTTTGTCCTTTTTCAATCGTGGTTCTTGCTAATTCAAGGAGGCGAGGAAGAGTTAAGCACATAATTAAAATAAAATCGTGTCAACTGAAGCTAAGAACTACTAAAATATCAAATCTCATCCAGCTGCCAGAGTCGGAATTGTTCACGCTGACATTTCTCCTGTCACATAACAACACAGTTAGTTTTAAACCTGCACATTGTCAGCTTTAGGTCTACTCATATAGTGACAGAAAAATAATATGACAGCCCCAAAGAAAGCAACAAAGGCCTGAAACTAAGCAAAATTATTCCAAGTGCAGTGTGACCTTTTCTTTACCAAAATACATAGAACCTTCCTTAATAAGCTAATTTTTTTTTTTTCAAGGGTGCCAGCGGCTGCAGGTAGGGAGCGAGAGAAGCGAGGGCCGTTGTCAAACCCTTTTTTTCCTGTCTGTTAAAAATAAACTAAGACCCTGCCCACCCAATAAGAAAAGGAAATCTTTGACAGAGCAACCGGCTCATATGGTGACTGAGACTGAAGTAACTACCATTTAAGACCTCCAAAATGAGGAGAGTAGATGGAAGGGAAAAATGAGAACAGACGAAAACTATACAAGAACTGGAGCAGAGAAACTTATCTGCACGTAAAGCAGCAGCAGAACAAGAGTTAGACTGGTTTAGCCATCTGCTAAGAAACAGATCAGTAAAATCCATACTTAGACTTAGTAAAGCTATACCAGTATCAATATACTCCCTGTCTGCAAAAGTTTATTTCAGAAAACGTACTGCAACTGATGAGACCTGAACGTTCTGTATAGACAAAGGCAACTCAAGAAGCATATGTGAGAGAAAAAAAAAAATAAAATAAAAAATTCTTAGAATGTCTCCCCCCACTCCCCCCAAAAGTAGCAACAGCATTTTTTTTAAATCAGTGGTAAGTATTACTTCATAAAAACAAAACACATGTGAAGGAGGAAAAAAGTCCTGAAGTTTGCATTGCTGTCTCTGGGCATAAATCTTTAACACATTTTTGTAGACTGTAACTATAAGACTGAAAACTACCTTTCATCTAACTCGGGGAAAGATATTAATCAGCAAAGCAGCCACTGGGGTAGTTCATTGTTCAGAACTGAGGGTGACAGGAGATGGAAAGTCACTACAACCTGGTTGTGTATAAAAGACACTCAGGAATGCAAATGCAACTCTCACAGAAAATCAAAATAGTAATGAAAAAGGGAGAAATACTTGCATATTGTCAAACTGAAATCCTGCAAGATCCAGTCCAAGGAACTTTTCCCCTATATCATTCGTTCTATATTAAAAAAAAAGGAAATGGCTACTTAAAAACAAGTACAAAAAAAACCCCTTTCGCTTTCTGTGACACAGAATGTGAATCTTACCACATGAGATTTCTGTGGTTCTCTTCAGTTGTCGTAACATGAATGGAATTTCTTAATTGCCTAAACGACTTGCTGCAATTCTGTCCAATCTGTTTACCCTACGGACTGAAGTACTACGGCAAATGCCTTGATGCGAGACTCTTCTCAAAAGCTTAAAAGGGAAGAGAGGGGAGCGGAACGTACCATGAGAATCCTTCCCAAGTACTCCAACCTTTCCATGCTTTGATAGGGATTACCATAATGATCTCATACATTGATTTCTGGTGAATTACCACAATTCTATTCAGACCAGCACATAGCTGTACGTCATCACACAGCACTGCAGAATACCAATCTTTGAAAAGCACAGCTGAAACGAGAGCAGTGCATGCTTTATAGAACTCGGTGCAAAATAAATAAATATTGCACAGAAAAAAGACACCCTGAAATTAAAATCAAACAGACATTTAAAGTTTGGGCATTCTTCATTACGGGACAAAATCTTCCATGCTGAGGCCATTATCCATCCGAAAAGCTCCATCTGCGTATAATTATTTCTGACAAATGATATTAAGCTTCATTAAAGAGGTAGTGGGGATGTGAGAGAAGACAGAGAGAGCTTAAGCTGTAAATAAATTTCTCCACCGTATTTCACTTAAAATCACCCCAGCAGGATGTCATAAAGAATTTTTTTTTAAAGGTAATATTTTCAAATGCTCTGCAGGGTGTGCGGTCTAATATCCATCACCTTCAGTATATGTTCACAAGCTTACAGCAATTCAGGATGAAGGACACTATTTAATTTCCTTCCCTCTTTCCCATCCCTCTAATCACCTTCCCACTTACCCCCAAGTCCTTCAGCCACAACAGAAACACTTTGTTGTAACCCAATTTAATTCTTAACTGAACAAATTTTCAGAAAACCGGACACGGTAAGCACTGGAGAAGCACCCTGTAACACCAAACTGCAGATCCTGGCTAATACGCCAGCAGAGGCGCTGAAGTCCCCTGCCCTGTGAAGGCCCAAATGGGCTGCTGAAACATAATGTTTTGCTGAATTGTCTAGGAAGGTTGTGTTAAGGCCTTGTTTTTTACAGGTTTCCCCTGAAGAAGCGCTGGACAGAAGGAAGAGATGATGGGTGGTCAGCAGCAACTGTGTATGCGAAGGAGAGACAAGAGTTACACGGCAAGTTCACTCTTATTACAAGAACTGGTATCAGAACACTCACATCTGAACTCTGCTGTATTTCTGACAATATTCTCACATACAGATACAAAGCAATAATTCAAGTTAAAAATTTTACTTTAGTTAGTCTAATAAACTACCACAATCCCAAAATGACACTTTGTGCTTTGCCTACAGCCAATCTGCGGAAGTAAAAATAATATATATGCAAAGTCTACATACCTGTAAACAGAATAAATACTTCAGCAAAACCATTCTATGCAAACAGTTAACACAACTGAAAACAAGTGTAGCATATCAAAGATTTTTTTAGTGTTAATGCTTTTTAAGCATTGTTATTTCCAGTAGTTGCCTCAATGTTCAAGAACCAGAGCAGCTCTGTAAGATTCCCTAACTAAAAAATGAGCATGTTTTTCTTGTAACGTGTATGTCTGATTACCAACCAAGAGGCACAACCAAACTCAGCTCAAGAAGGATTCTCTCCATCAACCATCATCCAAAATAAAAAGTTACAGCTGGAGGAAAATGAAACTACAAATTACCCAATTGAGCTTCAGTTGTAGAATGCAGATTTTAAAACTCCATATATTAGACATAGAACATATATATATAGGTTTAGAATAACTTAAAAGACGACTTTATCTCATTGTGTTTGCTAATCTTTAGCATCTTAGCTTACCTTCACGGAGAATTTTTGCCTTACAGAGTTCAATAAAAAAGAAAGATGGGTCATGAAAGAAGAGATGGATTACCACGTGAAACTTAAGTTTTATGCAAGTAAAACAAGCAGCAGTCTAGAGAAACGTGCATTACGGTCAGTGCTATTAATTGCAAATATTAAAATCCAAAAGCTTTTAAAGGAAAAAATTACAAGACATTGGTGTTTATCCTAGAATATATATATTAATTTACCAGAAATACATGAAAAAGTTTCTCAAAATGAGAGTGCCTCAAAATTGTAATTAAATTGTACACTGCCGTTCAAACAGCTCTAAAGTTAGTTAGAAACTCCTGTGACCCCTTTTAACTTGTTCTTCAGTTAAAGCCATCAATGTCTATTTTGTGAGTAACTTTTAACCTTTCCCTTTGCCCCAAAAGCCAGGCCATTTACTTCCAAGAGGAGTCAGTGAAACATAAGCCTGAGAAGAAAACAAAACGTTTATGCCTCCTTTGCTGTCACTTAGGACTTGTGCACTTACATTCCTCTTTGCTCGGTGAAGTTACATTCAGTTCTGTCAAAAGTTGCTGGTTGGAGTTAGCGGCCTGCGTGGTTAGAGAGGTATTGCTGTTGTCACTGTTCGTTTCTCCAGGGTACAAATCTGACTGGCTGTTGCTTGTGCTGGGAGTAGAGTCATCGTCTGGCTGCTTCTTCTGGAAATCTATCAAAACCAAGATTTCATACGTCATCCCACTTGCCCAGACTAATTGCCTGATGTTATGCAAAAAAACTGAGCATAACAAAAAGAACCCCAGAACACTACCAGAGGTATCATCATTTGTGTATCTCAGACAACACAAAGCAGCCTTCAAGTTTTTTATTTCAGATGTAAAGTATCTTAAAAGTTATTTGTTGCTCAAGAACAACAAACAATTTCAGAACTACACAAAGTTCTTGTTTCCCACAGCTGTTCCAGAGCATCCAAAGCTCACCACTGTGTATATGAGTGCAGAGCACATAGCATCATTTTAAAAACAGTTCACACAAAGCACGTGCAAAGCCATAAAGGAGTAAACATCAGATGAGGGAAGAACTAAGTCATGTAATACAAGTATAAAAAAATGTTACACTTCTCTAAAAACAATACTTCTCACTGCTGTTTTACAAAATCCCACCTGTAACAGTTATGGTGAAGCCAGTGTAGACAGCTAGGGTTCCAGGTTAGTGAGGAGGAGCTGGTGAGGGATTTGCATCACGCATTTGATGGGGGTTTGGTGTGTGTGTGGAGTGCCTCTGTGTGTTGGGGCTCCCCCCCGCCTTTCCTTCATTTACTCCAGCATTGGTGTTAAAAGTCGTTCATTGATCTATGACCATAGAGTTAGATACGGGAAGTAAATCACTACAATACATTAAAGCTATAGACTAATGATTTGGCTTCAAAGTTTTCCTTTTGGTCAGCAAGCACCAAGTCACACTAAGTCTCCAAACTGCCCCGATAGTCCAGATTCCACGTCTTCGATGCATGCCATCCTCAGGCTTACCTTGCCTCCAAACCAGATTCAGTTTGAGGTGAAATACTTATTTCCTTTTTACATGCAAATCCTCCCTCGTGGGCTTTCACAAACCCACAATCCTAATACCTGATTAATTACAAAATCAGTCTCAGTTCCTACCAGGTACACTACTGGATTTCAGTCCGGCACAGCTCTGCCACTGGATGCCCCCAGGGAACATCCCTCCCAGCCAAGTGGATTTTGGTCTGCTTAACATCCAGTTACTCTCACAATGCAAAGGCACCTCTTCCTCGTAAAGTGACAGCTGAAGATGAAGTGCACCACCTCTTGGTATCCCTAAACACATCTTTCTAAAAAATGACATACAAAGGCAGAATTTATTCATTACGCGAACACATAGATAAATCAGTATCGGTTGCTCATTACTATGTCATGACAGAGAGGAAAACAGAGCAGTCCATAAATATTTGCAGATGATGATGTCTTAGAAACACAAGTCATCAACATGACTCACTGGGATTAGGAAGCTCTACAGTCAAACAGTCCCTAAATGCTGATTTAGGATTTAAGCGATTTGCCAGAGAAATTAAACTTCTGCTGTGGAAGATTCAGCCAGGAGGCGGCAGACAGGAAATCATCCACCTCCACAACACCGCTCTGAAAAACCAGTGGGATGCTTTTTGTCAGGGATGAGTTACTGGACCCAGAAAGATGTCCTACTCAGGCCTCACTACTTGTCAACAAAGCTTCACCCAAGTTGGGCTCCTGGATATTATTAGTGTGTTCGAAGCAATGAAGAAAGCTTCAAGCACTTGGGATCGAAGCCACAGTCAGACAGCTGCAGCCATTGCAACTAGAGCCACACCTCCACCGAGGCCACAGTCCTGATGGAAGGGGAGCTCACAGATGGGGATGTTTTGGGAACCACCAGGCTATAAATAGCCAGTACAGAAAAATAAATGAAAATCTCACATGTTGCCTGCAAATACAAGGCGGCTACAGAGACTGTAAGTGTTCTATGTAAGATTGCATCCAAGGCAGCAGGCAGAAGCACAGCTGTGTTGTGTGCATGCATCAGAAATGGGAGCAACTCCATCCTTCAGGGAACAGAGCAAAAATAATGGTTCTGCTCAATACTATATGCCATGACAAATCTATAAAATGCATTAAAAAAGAAAGTGTGGACTTACAGAACAGCAACAGATACTAAGAAATATATTAAAATTCAGCAAGTTAAAAATTCTCAGCCAGTTATTTTTATTTTTTCTGCTACATAGCTGAAAATACTTTACTCGGGCCGCACTAGCTCAGTGTCATCCACAAAAGGCATTTACAACAAAATGTAAAACATTTTTACGAAATAGTCTGTATAATAAAAGTCCTTCCAGTCCTTTAATGATAGTATGTTAAGTACTAGTGCTACACTGTGTCTCCCAAAGCTGCAAGTTTAAGAGCGCATTGACCAGGGTGGGTTTTTTTTATTATTTTTCCCTGAAAAACTATTCACTTTTGCAACCTATTGATGAATTCTCCAGCTTCAAAGAGAGAGCATAAAAAGCTGTCAAAAACGGTCATTCAGTGACAGCATTTCCCAAGAAGCGGACTAGCGAAACAGTTCAGAGCTGTCACACAGCAGCAAAATCCAGCATGGCAGTTAAATGCTCTTTGCGTTCATGAATCCAGGACTTCGTGTTCAGAACCAACTTTTACTCAGGCTGCAAATCAATTAACTTTCAAAAAAGTCTTATCCTCCTCAGTTGTGTGGAACACGAGAATGTCTCCTCTCTCCCCTTTTTAACCACTTTTTCGCTGCAGACAAGAGCAATGGAGGAAAGCGTTGAGAGTGCTGATCTCAAGCACCAGAGACGTACTAACTCTAACTGAAGTTCTACTGCTTATTTACACTACAGCAAGTTATTAACAGTTGCCTTTGTAATGTGGTATCAACAGCAATACAGAACCTATGCAGTGACTATAGTTTGCATCATAAATTTGGCCTAAATTATCAACAGATTTCTGAAATGTTGCTTTATGATCTGTGGTCCAGTATTTACCCGGTACAAACACATACCTAATGACATACTGGATGAGCTGTATTGTATTTCTTCTGTGTATCACTGAATGGCCTTTGGCTTCGGTGAACCAGGACACTCATTAACACAAATAACTTGCAGATCACCTTCGTCTCCCCCCAAGCCCAATAAAAACTGGCAACAGTTACAGGAGAGCTGTGTCTGAATAAATCCAGTTAAGCCCTAACTGTTTAACAAATAAAACAAAACAAAAATACACACACAATACAGGCAACATCCTGGCAAGTTCTGAAGGGGAGGATTTATCCTGATTAAAATCAGAATGTAATTCTGTTGACAGAAGAATGACCTCTCCTAATAGTCTCAATGAGGAAAAAACAGAACAAGAGTTGGCAAGACATTAATCATTATTTCCAGAAGTTTCTATTTAACTAGAGATGCGTACAAACCACTTTCACTTAAATTAATTTTTTCCTTCATTTTTTAGTGGGACTTTCACTATGCTAGCAAAGCCAAATTGCACAATGACTGACCAAAATTCCATCTAATCTTTCCTAGTTAATGAAACGCGACTTTGTAACTTTTTACAGAACTTCAACTGGTACACAGGTTTAGCGGAAACAAACTTTCTCCATTTTTCAGAAAATATGTTTTCTTTTTCATCTCAACACTGTCCCCTTTTCTCCACTGCCTTTAGGTTTGCAGGTTTTTTTGCGGGATTTTTTTTGGTTGTGTTTTTTTTTGTTTGGTTTTGTTTTGTTTTTGGTGGTGGTGGTTGTGGGTTTGAGTTTTTTGTTTTGGTTGGGGTTTTTTTGTTTGGTTTTTGTTTTGTTGTGGGGTTTTTTATTTATTTATTTTTTATTTTTTTTTAAGTGCAAGATGTCCTGGTGTTAGTTACAAGATGCAGCCAGCACCAAAATAAGATGTGAAAATTAGCCATTCCCTGCATGGGGGAATAATAAAAGGAAAGATCTATCAAAAAAATACACGAAATACATCCAATAAACTATTACTGCATGGAAGAGAAGCTGCTAGTTGTAAGCAGCAACACTGCCAGCATTCTAGCTCCCAAATCCTTCTGCTTTCTTGAGTTTAAGGGTTGCACCCAGCATCTCAACTACCTGAGCAGGGGCAGAAATTCTCAGGTAAGGCTCTCATGCACTAAGAGTGACATTTTTGTTTTGTTAGTGAGGATTTCTTTATAAACTAAACAATGACTATGGACATACATAGACATGATACAAACTTTTCATATTCTATATATATCCAATGAATTCAAATAGTTTAGACTAAAAGAAAGCCAAGAAGCCAGATTTGTTTCCAGACTTCCAAAGACAAGTTGTTTTCCAAGACAATCTTTTGTCCATTTGTATTCACAATATAACATTGATGATGAAAGCCATTACCTTTACAGCTTCCGAATCTAACCCGTAAAACCAGAGGTGTCACACAAAAATCACGTCTTTTGCACAGGACCAAAACTCCTTCATACATTTGCCCTGTTACTGTTACCAGGTGTGGGTGAGCAACCAGAAAGAGCCTGTCTTCCTGATACATTCATTTCACCTGTTACCTCAAGATCGAACTAACAAATATTGAGAACATCCAACCTTTTCCCAGTTCTGTGACACAAAAAACCCAGACAGTCCCAACTCCAGTATTTAGTTAACTTTAGCCATCAATATCCAACAAAATACCTATGTAAATATTAAATCCTCAACTTTTGCTTAACTCAAAGGGGTCTGTAACTAAGCAGGAAACAATCCTTCAGCTTCTGATAGGTAACTTCCGTGATTACAATCAGTTGAAATTTGATGTAAAAGCAAATTACAAGCAATATCAGCTCGTCATATAGCATTTTCTTCTCTAAAAAGACAGGCACGTCAAAATATTACATGAAATGACTTAATATAAGCCGGAGCTTTTTCTCATTTGCACTCAAGCTATGGTATAGGAAATCATAAAATTTAGGAAACTCCCAAGGGTCTTAAGTTTAAGCTGTCCTTTTGACTTATTTTAAGGGTCAAGGTTACAAACACTTTCTATTCGCTGGTCTATAACACATGTTTTCATTAATAAGAAATGGGTTCATTCAAATAAATTATGGATGTTGCAAGAAGCGTCAGAGTAAACAGCATGCTAACAGGACAAAATTAGAGTCTTTATGGTAATTATTTTAGTTGACAGGCAATATTACACCCCTTCTCTATTCTTCAGTCCTACAGCTCCCATAACTTAGCAGTGGGAACTAGCCAAAAAGTTACTTGGAGAGTGTTTGCTTCTTACACTGCATTAAATGTTCAATCTGCACATTTTTTATTACCAGAGGATCTTGTTCTTTCACAGAGCATAAATTAATGCGTGTCACATCAAATGTCTACTAGTCCATTAGTAGCCCTACATACACAATAAGCTTTTACCTTACTCTGCCCTAACCAGAAAACAGTTCCACACTTAGAAGAAAATGCATTTTGAAAGTACTCTCGGGGAAGTAACACAAATATTATGACATTGAAACTGCCACAGTGAAATGTTTAAGTTATTGCATAACTTCATTTTTTTCTTCATGTACCTGGAAAAACTGTTCATACAGGACCATGGAATAGCATTGCATTCCTAATTTACTTATTTATTGAGAACTCTTCACTGGACTTTTCTGGTTCATAGCTTACTGAAGGCATTTCATGTGTCATTCACATTCAACTACATTTTGCATAATAAATTAGTGTGAAATGGATAAAACCTTTCCTATAAGTACATATCTGAATGCAATCTAAAGCTCCAATAACTGACTGGCAATAAAATTCCACTTAGGAGGAGAAGATACTTTTTTTTTTTTTCTTTTTAAATAACACACAGGGAGAAAGATGCACTATCCCACTTGCGGAACAAACACCGAGACCCTGCCCTAAGGGGAATACACCATAAAAATTGCACAAGCATTTGTATTAGGAGACGACAACCAAAGTCATAAAACGCAATCAGAGGTAAGTACTGTACAAAATCATATTAATAAATATATAAACAATATATTTTAAAATATATAAACAATATCCTTTTATATATAAGTTATATATTTCTTAATACATCCACAATAGTAACAGCAACAATAGGTGGATGAATTGAAAATTAGACTGGAGAGTAGGAAATAACTATCACAGTATATTCTTGTATGAGCTATCAGCAGAGCTCATCACTTTCACAGTTAAGCATAAAGTACAGGGAGAATTAATAAACCAGGAAAAATATTAGAAAGATTATTTTCTATACAACTGAACTTTATTTAGAATTGTGAGCACATGTGGTACAGGAAAGCTATTCAGCTCTTGGGGGTTTTATTAATAAATACAACTTTTTCATCTTTTCTTCATATTTCTGAAAAGATGAAATGAGTTGTTTATGCTCGGTTATCCTTCATGATTGCTATATTTTTTTTAAATGGCAGCACATTATTAGTAAGAATTTCAAATAACATTGTGATTTGCATGTTGCATATACTGAGCTTTTCATATACATTTCATTTTCTTTTCAAGTAAGCAGTAAAAACACTGGAAAACGGGCAAAATAAACATAAAAAGTAATAAAGAAAGCTGGATGTGCAAGGGCGGTAACCAGACAGTGAGAACATGGCTGCAATTACCTCTATATATCATTCAGGAATTAGGATCAAGTCATATAATAAGACCATCATATTTGTAAAATAACTGGGATGTTTAACATGATCAAGTTTTGGGGTTTGTTTTTGGTGGGGTATTTTTTTGGGCTTGGATTGGGTTTTGGGGTTTTTTTGGGTTGGGTTTTTTTTTTTTCCAGGAAGTCTGATGACATTGTGTTTTGAGGTGTTTTTCTCTCAAAAAAAGACACGCCTTGCTTAAAGGTGACATTCTGTAACAGCTCGTCTTTCTCCTGGCTCTATAAATGATTCTCCCCCAAAGCCACACAGGAAGCCCCAGATTCGACTACCAGATTTTGCGGATTACTTAGTAAGAAAATTCATGAGTAACTAATAAACAAAGGCTAGCAAGACAACAAGCATAACGTTATTACAGATGATCTTCAACTTAAGATCCAGGTCATTAATAAATATATACGCAGATACATTTTTAAGAAGAGAAATGCAGTTTTGTATAAGAGTGAGAAGAATCTGTATTAATCAGACTTACAACACCATACGACTGCCATGAAAAAAGTTGCCATTTTTACAGTACATGATCCCACCATTTCTAAAGTACTTGTGACATCCTGAATTGATGAAAAAGGAATTTCATTATCATCTATGAAAGTATCCTCTGACAGCAGCTTCCCCACAGAGCAAACACTTCTTGCTCTGCCTGATAGCAACAATTTGCTTACCATAGCTATTTCAACACTGACCAGGAACAAGGTCACTGAAACCTCCTGTAAATAACATTTTAAAAACCCTTGTGTCACATTTCCTTTTGTTACATGAAGTAGCGTACTTAGATTATTTCAACTAAAATTTCCTTATTCCATAAAACTCACCAACATAAAGAATAAATATTCTTGCCTGCCATCACAGGATCCAAAGTACTGAAGCTACGAAGAGTTAACTACTATTTTAACAGTCCACTTGAAATTTCCTGTTACAGAATCCCTCAGGTCTGCAGTTAGCATTCATACTGTAGTGCATTGCAGAGCATGTACGGTAAGAAAGTACTATATAAAGGTACTATTACATTGCAAAACCTAAAGCCAATGAGGGGATAGCTATATAGCACCTGCATCTGACAGTGGAACTAGGAAATTAAGACAATTTATTACCCAACTAATTGAGACTGTATGGATTCTTGAATCCATATCAAAAGATATTAATAATAATTCAATTCAAGGGGGAAGCATGAACTTTAAATTAATTGTGGAAAACAACACGACCGCTCCTTGATCATGACCGCAAGAAATACTTTATTTTTCAATGAGATGTAGAGTGGGGACTCATTAGGAAGAACATCTACCAAGTAAAACACCTTGTAGTAAACAAGTAAACATCTACCAAGTAAAACATCTACTAGTAAAACACCAACCGAGTGGGTAGCTTGCCATGGACTCTTACATGCTGCCGCTGCAAAAGATGGCAATGACAATCATTTGACCAACTAGCGAGAAACAAGAAAAGAAACTTCAGTACCCAACACCCAGGAAAAGTAAATTGATATAAGGTTAAGGAATGAGTCTGTAAATCTAATTGGTTGCAGCTATTTGAAGGGTCCATTTGGCACTTAAGGAGAGCAATCATTTAACGTGATCTGAGGGTAATACAGCAGTTGAGATATAACAGAATAAATATAGGAGAGTTCAAAAAAAAAAAAAAAGTACCTGGGGAATACATCTAAGCAGCTGTGATCTATAGAATTTATTCTCAAAGACGACTTGGAAAACATGTAACACGAGCATTTAAAAATGGACAACACAAAATTCTAGAAAATACTCAAAAAGTGTAAGTTCGGAATTGATTAAGAGCAGCACACAACATATAAAAAACACTCCCCTAAACTTCTGTATCTCTACCCCTAGAATTCTTTTAGTACTAGTACCCCTTTATGAAGCAAAACAAATTAATAAGAAATGCCCCATTTTAAATTAAATTCAGAGTGATGATACATCAAAACCTATGCACAGAAAGGGGGAGAAATATTCATTTTGATTAAAATAATCTGATCCATAAACCCATAACCCAAGCACTTTGCAACAACAGCGAGTCATATGAAATAAACTAATGAAATGAACTTCTCGAGGTGCTTTTGTAATAAATGAGAGATCTTGAAAATGGGACTATTAACTGATAGAAATAGAATTTAATTACCATTTATATTTATTCTGGACCTTCATTCACCAGGCACATAGGAACTAACATTGTTTTAATAAAAGAAATGTTTCAATTAGCTTTTCTTGTCCTGGAGCTATCTTTTAAGTCACCTTATCATGCCCTTTCCAATACCTAGAGAGAACCCTCCAATTTCAAAACACACGTCTATTATTTCTTAATTAATTCCTCCAGTCTAATTTACGTGGTTCCAATTAAAGTGAACATTTGCCTCATTTTCTGTCAATAATAGTCACATTTATAGTTTAAGCATTCCCAAATATTTGACTATACTATAAAATACCAGGATTTTCACAGGGGATAAAAGGCCTCTACAGTAAATTAAACCTTTCTAGTGCTAAGCCACAAACCCCTCATCAGTTCTATCTCCCTCAACTCCAGTTAAGGTGCCTGAAAAACTACCATTACAGAAACTCTCAAAACGTCCCTCAGAATTACTCATTTATCAGACTCTTTTTCCCCAATCTCCTTTAAATAGCCAAGAGGCAGAGCTGAAGACCATTACGGAAGAGAAGGGAGAGCAGGCACTCTCATTTCCCGGCATCACTTCCCCACAGCCAACCCAACCCTTTGAAATGGGTGCCTATGAAGAAGACTTAGTATTTTATCATTATTTAGGTTTTACCACCAAAGCAATGAATGGCAAGACGAAGTATAAGGGGTGAGCTTCTTCCCATTCTTCTCAACCTTTCTGGACTCTGATGCTACTTGTTGTAATTAATACCTGCCTTTCACATGCAGTAGCTAGAGAAAAATGTGGAGTGGAAACTCCAGGTCTGACAGTCCTCAGTTGTGCGGGTAAAAACTTTGTAATGGTTGGAGTTTATACTAGCAATTTGTGACTGCGATAATCTACAATAATATGAAAAAAACCCAGGCCATATTTTAATCACACAAGTGAGAAAGCTCACTGGAAACTCATTTGCGCCTTAGCTTCAAGCTCCACATTTCACCAGCTTCCCAAAGGAGTCCAGGAGCTTACGGGAGTAGCTGCGCTCTCCCACTTACCATCCCCTCCATCCTATTCTGTAATCGCACAGAAATGCGGGAGAGCACAGTGTTCAACCTGCCAACAAAACAACCGCACAAGTTCAAAGACCAAGGAAAGGAAAGTTGATCTAGATTTATGAATCCAAAAGGCCAAACGCAGCAAACTCTTCCCAGATGTGGCTGTTGCAAACCACTGTGTTACATTAAATTCTGACTATGGAACTCTATGGCTCAGAAACCCAACCCCAATTTAAGCACCTCTTGCTTATTTTCAGCAAGCTTGAAATACATAGATTTCTTTTCCAGTCTTTTAGGAACAAAAATATGAATATGCGCAGATATCAAAGAACTGCCTACATAAAATAAACATTGCTTAGGCATCTCTGTAAGCAACAAAACATGCTGAAGTTTCAAATTAATAAAACCTTTTTTTTTTATTCCTACTTATTAAAATTGTCTTCTAGAAGAAGATAGTAGAAATGTTGAATTCAAGTCAATGACAACATGCATTTCCATTATTAGCCAATTAATCCCAAAGAAAATAGCTGAAGCACATCTCAAAATTTGAAATCAGTATAAAATGTCTGCAAAAACAAGTCATCTAGTGAGTTCATATCTAAAGCTTATGGATTTTTTAAATGTTTTTTTCTTACAGATGCTGACTATTTCAATATTCAGATGCTTCTCTGGTTTCTTGATATTAAAAGAAGTGTAGAAAAAGAAAAGGAATAGTCTCCTCAGAATGATGCATTCGTGTCCCCCCAGTGGAAAAGGCGGATAAATACGCTTTTCCTCAATTCACTTATTTTTATATAGCAAATACATGAGAACTTAAAGCATTCCTTATGATGAGGAAGTGATCCTTCTGCCTGTCAGTGCTGGAAGATCGCTGCTGAAACTGGCTAGAACACGCAGTCTTGTGTATGTCTTAATATGGAAATAGAGAAAAAGTGCAATAAAGAAAAAAAAGCATGAGAAGAAAGTGGCCCTTTTGCTTCTTATATCCATGATTTATGATTTGATGTGATCTGACTTCTTGTGCTACCACTTGAAAGCTACTGGAGATGAGAAAACCAGCCTTTCACCAGTGCTGTTCCAGAGCTCTGGGTTGCAAATGCATGTTATTGGGCACAACAGATCTGGAATCCCTTAAACAGAAGTCTTTACTAGCAAAGCATAAAGCTCTAAATCAAAGCAGCTATGTGCTAACCTTGAACAATACATTAATTAAATGCTGGTAATGTTGGGATCCTGCACATGAAAACAGATTCTGTGGCCAGTCCTCCATGTTCCAAGTTTTGTTTCTACGAGTTTAACAGTGTCACAGCCACAGAATTAGGACTCCAACTCAGGGAAAGGCCCCAGCTGTTTCTCTTTTCATCTAGAGCCTTAGAGAAGATTTACAAGGTTGCGCAGGTTCTTCTATAAATGACATACAAAAAAAGCAAAAACTAAAAAAACCAAACTATTTTGAGTGTTCGACCTGGGAAGCTAGCCGGGGGAGAAGAGCGGTTTTCATTATGCTCTGAAAGAACAACAGGAAAAAAGTCATCCTAAAATGCTTACTAAATAGAAAGGAAAACAAGGATGAAAAATGTTATTCTCACACATTCAGCTAGTTTGTTACACTTTCTGAAGTGCAATGGCCATGAAACGCAAGGAACTAAAATATGCTTTCAAGAAGCTTTGAAAGCACCCTTTCAAGCATTCATTGTTATGTCTAAACAGAGCTAGAAATAACAGTTACATAGCTTCTTCAAGGGCTCGTATTCTATAGATTGACAGATTGAACCCATCCCTGGAAAGCTTACAGAGAAAAATCTTAGAAATTATCTGTTTCTTGTCATTAATAAACTACAAGATAACCAGTTAACAACAACCTTTCTCCTCCAGTTAGCGTGCCTAATTGTGTTTCAAGTACAAGTAATTACAGGCATTACTTTGGAAACTAACTGAGGACTAGCATGTAAAACTCAGATCAAACAGCTAAATACGAATAAACTAAAGGATGAATAAACTTTCAGAAAGAGCTGAATGATTGCTAGAAGCTATTAGCTGTCTGCTGCATGCTGTTCCGATTACCTGCTTAAAGCACAAACATCCATAGAGCCTATACTTACAGCCCAGCAAAAATGGCAAAATGCAAGCGATCCCAGAAGCAAAAAGGGAGGGTAGCAGAAAAATTTAATTAACTGACAAGCTCAGAATAAACCGGGTCAAGCAGCCCAACCCTCCCCCATCATGCTCAAAGAGCTAGAATGGCAGGAAACCCTATATGCAATTCATTTATCTTTAAAAAAAAGTTCTACTAGTTCTTCAGGAGCAGTCTGAGAGACAGCCCCCACCATGAAGTTTCCAGTTCAGTGTGTGACACAGCAGATTAAACTATGTAATGTCTACCACCAGAGGGAGGTGTTCTATTATAATGCATTTTCCAAAAAATTCCTTCCCTGCACATTGATTTCTATTCTATTAATAATCGTCATCAGTAGGGAACAAGCTTCCTTTTTTTCTGTAAAGACGCTTTGAAGAGTCTCGTTACATATATCCACTTTAGACTAATTACTGCTATGGCAAATCTGATTCTTCTATTTAACAGAAGCAATTTGGTAACTCTAATCCATCATTTCCATCTCAAACAATCAACAAAAACCCTGCTTATCCTCTCTTTCCGACCCATAACACAAAAACAATAGAAATGCTCTTCTTCCATATGACTGGGGACCATTACAGCATTTTTTCCAAAGCAGAAACAACTACTACTTTCTTCAGAGGGGAGAAAGGAAAAAAAAAAAAAAGTGTGAAGTGGCATCACCTTGCTATGAATCAGTTCAGCAAATCATCAAACTTGAAAGATATATAAATGAAATAGGAGAATAAGAGAGAGTTGCAGAAGCAAAACTCATGTAATTTTATCTTTGGTAAATTCTGCTGTATAAATTTGTGGGAATAACCAGTAGCACAGTTTCCTAAAAGACAAAGGAGCGGAGCCAACAAAGTCTAACTGCAAGCATTGAACTTGTGCACAAGTGTGGGTGGACAGAGGCAGACACCCCTGGAAAAAGATTCAGAGTGCCTACACGAGGAGAAAAAACTGCTACAATACAAAGTGCCTAAATCGCTCTCTTGAAATACTTGCCTTTATTGACTACAGTGGGCAACTCAATTATGCATGGGGGGAAAAAAATATCCCACAACCCAGCCATCTTGCTTTACAACAGTTCCACCTATTTGGCACAAGCAAGGAATAAAACCAACCCCTTTGTGTTTGAAAAACGTGAGTTATATGCTTCCTACAGAGCTGAACAGCTAATACCTGCAAGACTCAAACCAACAGCAAATAAAAATACAGATGAAAAAGAATGCATTAGGTTTTCTTGTGCGTATCACTTCAAATACAGGGTTACAGCAGCTCCAGTCTTCAGGAAAAGAAACCCGTCATCCACTGCATTGGATATTTCTAATTAAAGTCTGCAAGTTCTTCAATATGTGAACGTTAGATGGTAGCTTTTATCAGGAGATTCTCCAATGCTAAATCTGATCTTGCTGGAGAAGCAGAGATGTACATAATAAAAAAAGGGGAGTAAAGCTTTCCCTTTTAAATGGGTTTTGCTTGGAAACAGCGACAGTAAATCTAACAGGTAATACTCTGTGGCTGACTTTCCACTGTTCTTCCTCATCTAAAATGCTGTAAGGTAATATTTTAATGCTGCCTAATTGTCTGTACATTAAAATATCTCTGAGGCAAAAAACTTCATAAGTTGTTCTTCTGAAGGATGGATTTTATTCTCATAATCATACAAGTAAGCCCATAGTGACACATATAACACCAGATACATTTTCATGCCTATATATAAAATAAACTTCAACAAATGAAATATATTTAGTGCAGGCCAAAATGGAAGAAAAAGGAATTTTTTTTCTATATGGGAAAGGAACACTAGAAGCATTACTTTTATTCATACCACAGGTTTGGATTACCTCTAGAAATACTACTTCTACACAAAGATTTTTAGTATGTTTATTCAAATGAGCTGCACTAGATACTGAAAAAGTCAACTTTAGGGAACATTTCTCTTTCTCTTACTTGTCCAAGGTGTCTGTAAACATTAATACATTCAGGTTCGCGGCAAACAATACTGGCAGCTCAACTAAAAACAGAAGTAAAATGAAGGTATTTCAGGTGATTACATCACTCCACAGCCTAACATTTGAGGTTTTTTTCCTAGAACGAAAGTCCAAGTTGATGCACTTTTTCTGCAAGCTTTTAACTTACAAATTAATTTGTAGACTTGCATGCTAACTGCAGTGATATTCCACAGGAACTCAAAATTTGAACCTTAAATCTTGCTTCATAAAGGCAAGACTTCTGCAGGTCTCCTGCACTTGACTTCATAAAGGCCCAAGAGCGTTTCTGGTTTTGCCCTGTCTTTTTCCTGCCAAATTCAGCAATGACTAAGAACACATTAGCACTACAAACACCATGATATGAAACCCATGTACTCAATTCCATCAGCATACTCCCTTACTAATTAATTTGTGACCTCCGCAACACACTCCAGGACTTCAGTCTACAATCTCCTCCAGTTCCCTGTTCAGAACGTAATTCAATCTTGACTGCAACACTGGTCTGGCTTCCTGCATTTTTCTTCATTTCCAAGTTCCCCAGGCTATATTAGAACGTGTCGGCTGCATCTGGGATAAACAGTGTGATTACAGAAGCTCAACTTTCAATTACAAGATTTCAATACCTCATATTTAATTTTAGGAAGAACACTCATTTTTATATTTTGCAGACATTTACACTAACAGCTGTGCTACTTCTGCTTTGCCTAGTCTGTCCCGAGTCAAATTCTGCTTTATTAAATTACAAACAAACTGAGTTCTGGTTGTGATGCTGCTTGAAATAGTAGATTTAAATTTGCATATTTAAAAGAATTTTTGAAAAATAAAGACAAATAAATCAGTGCCTCCAAAGAGACCATAGTGGCAGATGTGACAGACAAAAACCCAAGCTTCTGTAGTATGTTCAACTGGATTATTTCAAGCTGCTTTATACTGAACTTTACACCAGAGTGAAAAATGTCTCATCTAATATGTCTGAAGGTAAAGTTTGTGTTTATTGTTGAGTGATCTTTTCAGTATTTGCAAATACACTTGCAGTGCTGTTAGTTACATTTTCATAACCATTTTGTAAGGGTATCCAACTGCTTTTAGAGATAGGGAAAAGCTGTGCATGAAGAAAATTAAGCCACTTGCCCAATTTCATGCTGGAGATGCATGACAAAGTCAGGAAGCCTACATTCATTTCAAGTTTAGGAGGGTTTTTTTGGTGGCTATTTTTAGAATTTTTGAGAACAGTTTGCCCTGTTTTCTTAGTCTGGCACTCTTGGCCACTACTGATGACAGGGTGCTGGCTAGTCATAGCTTTGGCTGGCCCTGCAGACATTCTTTTATTCAATTTCATGAATTATTTAGGAATTGTTCACTTGTGCACAGGAAACAGTTTGAAGAGAGCAAGCAATACTGTAAAGAGCATGGAGCTGAGGAAAGAAGAATAGAAATCAGCAAAAGACAGACATAGTTAGGAGTATACTGTGTGAAGAATTCAATGCCACAAATCAATTAATGTAAATATTCTGATATTAGCCACTTTCCTTGCAAACTGTAAAGTCTGCCATTTATATCTTGCTTAATCATACTGACCCTTCTAGACAAACAAAACCTGTTTTTAAAAATTATTTCTAAATAAGCGCTCACCCAGTCCTTCTGAAAAGAAACTGCACTTATAACATCTTTGTAAACATTACACAATATCCGAGTAGCCTATTATTTTGCAAACAGCAGAGTGACTAGCATAAATTCAAGTATAGTAATGCCACGGCTGACATCAAGAGCTTTTCAGCCCCTGACTTTTGCTCTCCTTTTCCAGAGGACTCTGAAGTAGCTCATCAAGATGTATGGAAAAATTACCACTTTCTGGTTCTAGAGCTTCTTTCTCTTTATCTTGCTCATCAAACCTGAAATCTCTTCCCTTCTCCACACTTCCTCAAAAAAAAAGTACTTTTAGAAACACATGTTCTCTGCTGAATTTAAACATTATTTACACATTCTGTATTTCCCATCAAACTTGTTTTACAAGAAAACTGCACAATGATATTGATTTGCAATGCCATGAGAATAACTGCATCAGTCTGACAATCTGCAGCAAACCTTTGTGTTGAATACACAGCACCAATCTTAACAGTTTTCAGACTAGTTTTCACATCAAAATCAAGTAGCAGAAGAGTAATGACTTTTTAAAAAAGCATTACAGTCACAAAGACTGCTAGGAACAGGTTTGTCTGTCAAATTCATTGCAATGTCAGATTCTCAGGCTTTCTGTTTAATTCATGCTAAAGATCGAGGGAGTCATTGGTCAGTGGAGAGTGGTAGTTGTATGTGCCCATGAATGATGTGTTACCAGCTTCTAGACTCAAGACTCATGTTTATTATTTTCTGCATTACCTGCCTGTCAGACTTGATTCAATGCTGTAAAAGGTATTTTATCCTAGTGATAGATGTATTTTCGTCACTTATTTTTAGGGAGCCAGTATCAGTTCTTACACTGATGGACGCTTCTGCAACTTTTTTTCCTCCCTTTTGGAAATATCCTCAAGCAAATGGTATCTTAGTTCTATAAAAAGGAAGTTAAGATTATTGTTGGTCATACTTGTATTGTCTTCTCACTTGAGCGTAATTCTACTTTCTTTTTCTTTAGTCATTCTCTTACTTTTGCTAGGAAGCACAAGGAAAAAAAACAAGGCTAGAAGCAAGTAAGAGCAACTTTATTCTTAATGTGCTGTGTTAGCAAAACCTGCTAACACTAGGCAAATGCAAAGCAGTCCCAATGCACCTGAATCCTGTCAAAAGCAGAGCACGCTGACAGTATCACATTTAGGAAGATCTGGAAGCTCAGTCAATGTACAGAGCTGTCCCTCTGCTATTCCAAACTCATTTTCATAGTTTCTTTAAGGAAACAAATCTCAGCCTCCTATTCTGATGCTGAAAAAGTAGAGTTTCTATTATCTTCATTACCTGTTCAATGACAGCAGACTGAAAGGCTTTCATCAAACCTCATGTCGTGAAGAACGGAAAGCTGTAGCTTTCCACCTGGATGCCTGATTAGTACTAAAATATCTTCAAAAACACCTGCTTTTAAAAACAGAAGCTGTAAGCACAGCTCTCCACGTTAATACAAAATGACTGTCTAATTGAAGTTAAAATGAAACTGATCCAAAACTGCCAAGCTACAACTACTTTGCAGATTTTTGTCTTACTGACAAAGTCACAAGTTATTTTGATATTGCAATTTTTCACAAGAAGAGACGAAGAATTACCTATATCAGGTTATGTCATAGACCTATCACTAATGCCGAGAAATTCCTCCAAGCTCCTGTGCTCGGGACCTACGCTTGCTCAGTTTTCCAAAAGCACTGGGAAGCAGGAAGCCCACAACTGGGAATTTCTGCAATTTTTAAACTAAGGTTACATGACTTGTTTAGGAAAAAGACAACATCTATTCTGTATGCAGCTGCAAGCAACAGATTTTTGGAAATACTATCCAAGCTAAAGAACTAGAAGTCACATCAGAAAAATAAAGAACACGAGAATATATATGCATCCACTTAAGAACAGTCACTATTTCTTGAAAAATGTCCAGAGTAGGTACCAATACCTTATATAGTTTCTTTACAAAAATCACCAGATTACCAGATCACCAGATTACTCCGTAATTCAATTATTCTATTAGAAACCTGTAGATGCAAATGGAAAAGCAGCCATATGATAGCAACATCAAGTATTTTTTCCAACTAAAACTGTCCTAAATATTATTTTTATTTAAAATGCCGTTCAACAACTAAATATAATGAGAACAGAGAGAATAAATAAAGAGTAATTAGCTATACCAAGGGAGAAAGGATGCTCCTGAGGTATCATGCACCTGAAAGTAATTTTATTGGGAAAAAAATTAAATCGGAATGGGCCTCACAATGAGACATTGCAGTAACAGCATGCAATTTACATACTGCTTTTATTTAAAAAAATAATCATTTGTTATCTTTAAAAAAGCGCTAAATATTCCTAGGTTAATTAAGACTCAAAATTATTAGAGAAGTATATATACACCAAGCACTCACTAAACTACCCAAAAAAGCCATTTAGTTTGGTTAGTTTGCTTTAAAGCAAAATTCATCAATAAATCTCTCTTCAGTTTAATGAATTTTAAGCACGTGTCTTGCTCTCCTAAAAGTCATTTGGCAAGCAAAATTTTTGTGAGGAAATCCAATAGGTCCATTCTCTTCTCTGTTGTCCCTGTAGAGATTTTGAGTAGGCTGGGACACGTCTCCTCATCTAAACTCTACCATAGTCCTCCTTTTCAAATGTAAATGGTGCATGAGAGCAGAACTATTTCATTTGCCCATTTAATCCTCTTAATATTTTAAATATGCCAGAATTTGGTCACAATGAAGAAAGCTTTTCTCTTGTGGAAGAGAATTACTTTTATCTACTGTATTTCAGTATCTATTTTCCATGCTCATTCACCCTAATTAGGGCTTTACTGAGCAAGAAGGTAACAATTACTGGTCTCTCTAGCCAGTATAACATTGCTTCTTCTAATCAGCATGTTGTAAAAAGACCAAAAAAACCACCTCAAACCCCACAACAAAGCGCCCAACCAAAAAAAACCCCAAAACCTCAAAACCATCAAGTTATTTTAACACAGCACCATGACAGGCAGTTATTACCAGAGATTGTGATACACGCTATACCGTCAAACCATACTCTTAGTAAATAGACGAGCTAGAATTACAAGAGATGCTACTCTGCCCTTTTTAAAATCCAAGTCCACACTCAAATGCAAAACTTGAATTTTTCCACTGATTGAAAAGAAGCCAGAGCAATGAAGAAGTGCAAAAGAGCAGCAACCTACATTTGGCTTCAGAAGCATCTACTACTCGAACTGTTTTTTCTGACTTCATGACATCTCACTTCTACAGATCAAGAACCTTCCCCGTCAGGTATCCATACTGGTTGGACAGACTCCACTGAGAAGAGCAGTCTTTTGTATAAAAAGTAATGTTTTACACCTACAAAGGCAGTCAGCTGTAAGAATCAGTTTTTCTTCAAAACTTTATTTTGATTTTCCGTGGCTCCACCCTGTATTGCATAAATTGAGTTAGCTACAGGATTCCACTGGGATTGTAATCTTTCATACGTTCATTGGTATTTTGTATTCTTAATTATAAGGATAAAACAAAATATGCATTCAAAGTGTTTCTATATACAAAAAACATGCTTTAGGAGATACTGTGTGGCAAAGAGCTCTGTGATGACACTTGAGGAAAAACATGCCTCCAAAGTGAATTTTATTTTTTCCCCTCTTTATTGCATCAGACTCGAACAAAGTAACGCCTTGGTCACCACTCATTGTTTTCATGATTTATGCTGTTCACTTGCAGATTTTTGGAATTTAAAAGCAACTTAACTATTCAGAACATCTTCTGACATTTACATTTAACATAGCCATAAAATGTTCACAGCACTCGGTGAGTTATGGTCTGATGAAAAAAGGGGAAAGTGGAAGAAAAGCAATTTGGAAAACACACAAATATTGTGATTATACTGATCAAACCCTCAGAACTGACAAGTTACTGAACATGTCTGACATTTGGATTCAATACTTCGCTTTAAATCTGACCATCAATTTGCAAGTTACAATCAGTAAAACATATGGAATATATATAACAATCGGTAAATATACAGATCTGTGTCAGACATCAGTTAAACATTCATCAGATTTCAGTTACAAGCAGCTAAATGAAGACAGGTTTAACTTGAATTAGTACTTTCCAACTTTGTAACAAGTCCTTATACTTGTGAAATATCTTGCTTCCCTGTGCTAGAGTCTCAAAGATCTTTGATTAACATATTTGTAATTTGATGGTTTGCTATTTATACTGTTAGAAAGTCTTAACCCCTCTTTCTTAAAGCTTCCAGAGTTCAACATTTTCCTCAAGCCCCAGTGACATTCAGAACATACGATACAATCTCCACATAGCTGAATATATATCAGCCTTCAGTGTACAGGGCCAGAAGTACAGGTTTGGAATACAGAAAAATATTAAAAAAAAAATTTTCCTGTTTGTTGAGATGGTATACTGGTTAGTGCAAAGACCACCCTATTTTTGTTTACATGGTACTCAGACCCTATATCTCTCTATATATTTACACATTAAAAGCAAAAGAAATTATAATTAGAGACCCTAAATGACTACAAACCTGTGCGTCCTACCATCTTTAATCTAAAGAAATCTACAAATCACTTTTGAAAATGTGACTTTTCTATTCCTAATAGACAATTTGATTGCATTTAAAAGAGCTCTGCTTTCACCTCCAAGGGATTTTATCAATGGGAAACAACAGTTATTATGGCTGTCATTTTCTAGAAGACTTTTTCCCCATCTCAGTGAAAAACAGTCCTGGTTTTGATTGTGTGTATGTTTTCTATGTGTACACTGAAACACAGATGTGGATACACATCAGCACATCTGCTCAAAGACCGGAGGGTGTTGTGGGATTAAATCGATCTTTATTCTTCATATAGCTTCCAAAACTGTTGGGACCATATTCAAAATGCCCCGTTTTAAAGGCACTGTGCGAGAGATGGCCCTGACATTGCAGCTGACAGATCTCTGGAGTAACTTTATAATAAAAATCAGATGAGGGAAACGGAGGAGGCAAATTGTTCACCAAAATCTGCAATGAACTCCCTCAGGAACAGTGAATCACTACCAGCTCACTTCATTCCACTACATACACCCTTCTAACATGTAACATACATATATACCCTTTCACTTGCCCAGCCCCATTCCTTCCCCAAAACCTTTCAAACCAAAACCACTTATATTGCCTGCGTATGGTTTTACCCCAGGCAAACCCTGAGCGGCCTGGTCTAGTGGGAGGTGTCCCTGCCCCTGGCAAGGTGGTTGTTACTAGATGATCTTTAAGGTCCCTTCTAATTCTAACCATTCTCCGAGTCTAAAAGAACAAGGGAAACCATCGGCGTGAAAATATCGTACTTCTTCCGCACTATTGGAAAATGCTCAAAATAGACACTGGTACATGGTAAAGAAGCCCATATAAAATAACATGTCATACAAATGTGCCTTAGAGCTGATTTAACCCTATTGCTGGACAAGATGGAGTAGTAGGCATCTCAAAGATTTTGAGAGGCAATATAAGCCGTGAAAAAGTTTTTGCAATATCAGTTTACAGGAAAATTCGAAGCAGAAAATGGGAGAGTTAAGATATTTAAAGGGTTTTTTCCTTTGGGTTTTTTGTTGGATTTTGTTTGTTTGTTTTTTAAATTACTTGGAAGTAGAGCATAAGAGAATTTTTAAGCATGTCCAACAAAATTTAGAAACTTCAGTGGACCTTTTTCACTATTATGAAAACTTGAGTACATAACATTCATAAGATTCATTTCTCAAAACCGGTGCATGCAGCAAAACATTTTTCTTCATTACCTATCATGTTTCACCCACTAAACTACGCACTTCCTCAGAGGCTAGAAACAAATCACCAGCCATGTTTAATGTGCAAAAGCACCAAGAATAATTATGAAAAACTACAGAAAACCCAAGAGACAGTATTTATTTTCAGTATTTTGTTCAGTATTTTGTTTTCTGTGCAAGTCCCACCGGAAGGGGAGGAGTAGATGGATAAAGAAACACCAGATTTTTTTAGGAGCAATTATATGTTTAATAGGTAGGGGTGTATTTTTTTCTTTTTCTCTGTGAAAGTGACAATGACTCTGGAAATTAAATGCATCTTACAACACAGTGAGGGCAATCGTGGGAATTTCCATCAAAATGTTTTATAAGCAACAATGCAATGATTACTAAACAGCAGAAAGGAACTCAAAATATTTAGGTCAGATGATGAACATGGTTTTATACTGGTACCTTCAAGAGGCCTAGAATCTATTAAGAATAGAATATGCCTGACAACAAAGCTGATTTTAGTCCTACACCAGGATTAGGTTTATATCTCTATATTTGTACGCAGCATTGAGATGCTGGGTAGAAACACTGCATAGGGATAAAACACAGAACACACAAATTACTACGAGAGAAGGTATTAAAGACCTTAATCATCTTTAAAAATTGCTTACTTCACCAATACGCTGCGACCAGTGGAAGTTGAAAGCTTACCCCCAGCAGGTTTAGCAGGAGAGGTATCTGATCATTCAATAGTAACCTTAGCCGGCTGCTTGAAAAGCAACACTGACCAGCCCTCAAAAGACCAATTCAATGATACTCGTCAAAGAGTATAAAGAACACAGATTCTGAACAGAACATCACTGGGTAAAAAATTCATGGTCCTGCAGAGTGTGAGAAGACAGAGGAAGTGGAATGAATAGAAGAACATTTATTGCAGTCATTTTTAGAAGGTTGCACCATCCAGTGCAGAGGATACGCATTTGTATCAAAGCGTTAGGAGCTATTCTGCTCTCCAAAACTGACTTTCTGGGTGATGTTGCACAAATCACTTCAGCTGAGTCTCTTTTCACTTTCTCCATATGCTGATCTTGTCAAATAAGCTTCCAAACTCATCAGCAAAATTATTTGCTTTGAGAATTCACCTACGAAGGATGCTAAGGAAAGTTAACTCAAATTAAAATGAATTAAAAGTCTGAAGTCACTGACCATAAGGCTAAGTGTAGTAAAGCCTCACCTAAATTTCTCAGAGATACCAAATCTTTAGATTGAACTTCACACCTCCAGTCAATACACTTAAGTTTTCTCATGTCTTGCATTGGCCTTCTAAGCATGTTCACCAGTAGATTTCCACACTGAATGTTTTAAAAAAGGCCTGGATGTACAAAGTTACTACTTTATTACTTACTTATTAATTATTGCTTCTCCTGCTTCAAGTAGTACTAAAGAAATTTCGATCAAAAAAAAAAAAAGCCTCTTTGTCTTAAGAACTAGAATCAGAATTTCCTATTCTGCAAAAATACACCATATTTACATGCAGTGAACTATCTGCAGCCCACCAAATTAACCTAACACTCCTTCTCCATTTTAGTACGCCTCTTGGCAAGCCTTACACTAATAACCCTACTACGTATACTGACTTTCATGGACAAATTATTAATCTTCCCCACACTGCTTTTCTCTAGGATAATGTTTGATCTAATTCTAACAGATTTTCATTTCAGAACCAATTGTAAATTTCAGCATGGGATTATATACAACTTCAATGAGACGGCCTCATCCAAGAATCTACTGACGTGCGCTTGTTTAGATTTGCAGTATTTTCCTTAAGGGGGTGGGAGCTCAAGGAAAAAGGCTAGTTGAAAAAAGAAAATTTAAAAAGTGATACTTTCCTGCTAATCATATTGATATGACTACATATGAAATCTGACTTAACTGCTCATGGCACTTCTATTTACCTTTAGAAATTTCGAGGCAAACTCTGTTGCTCTCTCTTTATAGGTGCTTTTCACTGCATCTAGTCAGTTGCAGCGATTAATGCAAAGCAAGAAAGCAGCTCTGTAAACCTGCTGACAGCCGTTTAATGGGAGAGGTGGCAAGTGGTGGACATGTCCTGGCAGTGTGCTTAATGGATACACAAACACCCACAGTCGTCAGCCTAAAGTGATGCTGGCAGAAAATTAACTGAGAGATACAAAGCTCATTTAACAGAGAGACCCACGGCAATCTGGACAATGTAAGACTGTGTAAAGGTTGGGAGAGGGAAAACGAGAAGTTGCATTTCTTCGAGGAGATGGCAGTCTTTAATTTCACAAGTCATTTTATTTAGCCTTGTTGCTTCAGTGCACAAACCGTTGCCTCTGCTTTGCAAAGCAAATGCTATTGTACGGATCTGTAAGCTCCCTGGATAGAGCATGTCACAGACTTGCTTGAGTTAAAAGGAGATTTTCGTGTTAATAACACTGCCACCATATCATGTTTTCTTCAGACACTTCAGAACGTGGCTGTAATAGAAATGATAGCCTCCCCGCTCACATTATGACCATTTCAAAACTCAAACCACAACCACTGTCAGACCCATTGTAATTACTGACAGAAAAGCAAACCAGTATATTGACTTATGCCAGCTACTGGCACTGGGAAATAAAAAGCAAGACCTACCAACAGTGATTAAAAAATAAAAGAAAAACTGTACTACATGCTTAAATAAGAAAAAAAACCCCAATTCTTTATCTATTCATGCTGGTAATAACCAGCCGCCTGAACAGTGAGGGGCTGCTGTTCTACCATACAAGGTACGATGTAAACAGAAAAGGACATGCAGAAGCAAGACTGCAGAAAGCCTATGTGAGATATTACAGGATACTTCAAATATTGGGAGTGAAATGACAAGTTCAGCGTCTTCTGTAACATTTCTGTGGGATTCCGTCTTTGTGGTGACTAAGATAAAAGAGCAAACTACACTGGTTTATGATCTAGCATAAAGGGTAATCATCCCATTAATTAGCATTTTTAAGCAACTTTCTGTGGCACTGAGAGCATGCTTCTTATTGCAGAGTAATGAAATTTCAAGTCCATGAATCCTCTGCAATAATTAAAATGAGGAAAGTGTCAGGTTGTCTGTTTTCTGGGATCTGGCACTTCGCAACACAAAACACACAATCCTGACGTGACCTGTAAATCCATTACTCGTTCTCTTCCTCCAGACCTCCTCTTTGAACTGTCTGTGTACCAAAAGCTAGAAAAAAGTTTATAAACCCCCAAATATTATAATGGTATAAATAGCCAACGTTCCCTGAAGTTTTAGAATTACGCAGCTAATGGTAAGCCTTGTCGTCCTCCCTTCTTACACAACATTAAGAAAAAAAAAGTTTTATATGCTGCAATAGTAAAAAAAGTTTTTGCCCTTAACAAAAATAAAACTCCCTTCACTTTTTAAGTCATTTTTCAAATACAGTTCATCTAGTCTCTAGTTGAGGATGATTTTATTCCTCAAACTGGGGAAAAAAAAAAACAACTCTAAACCTATCCCGCCCCATTATCTATAGAAGCCAAAAGCCTCAAATTTTGTCCAATGCAAAAATATCCTAAGCACTTTCCAACCAAAGCGTATCCAAAACAAGATGACTGCATCATTTAAAAATCTCATCTTTAAGAGAGAAAGACGCCACAGTTCAGAAAACATTTCTTCTAACAGCTGCGGCATTTTAAGCAGCTCTCCCTGCATGTTCCTCAGCCGACTGTCCCACACTGTGCCGATATTACTGTGTGATGAACCACACCAGAAAACTGATCTGAATTTGGAAAAAATGCACCACCTCCTCTCATCCCAAAGAACCTCACACACCAGAACAAGTACATTTTTGTCATTTCCCCCCCCCCCCCCACCTCTGGTCAGCATCACATAGTTCTCAGCCCAGCTACATAACAGAACGAGGTGGGGGGGGCACACTGAGGAGGGAACAAAAAAAGAGGGAGTCCTTGAAACTGTATCAATTGCAGAAGAAGCGTACTTGAAACCCTGGCTGTAGTTTCATACATCTGTAAAGTAAGAACTGCCACAATTTTCAGAGCAGTCATGTTTTGAGTGCTTGAAGCTGTTTGTAAAATCCAGTAACTTAGTTATCTTTGCTTCAGTAGCTTTACAGGGAAGTTTTCTTAAATTAAACTCTCTTCCTATGAGGCATACATATTTTAATATCTGTGAGTGGCGCTACAACTGGGAAATAGTACGTCAACACCCTTCACCCGTCTCCCCCTCTCTCCATGCAGCTCTATCAACTTTCTAATAGCAACACTTTAGAATACCTTTCTTTATCCTTTGGTACGACGGTCTCAAGTAAGATTTTCAATGTGCTTTTCATCTAGAAGTAACTCTACAAACCATAAGCAAGCATTACTGTCCTCCTGACAGAGTTAAATATTTGTAACAAACATTCTAAAATCAGCCACACATCTTCCACAAATATCCCTTCCTTCATTTTTTAGCTAAAGGACAAAATTCCTTTCTTTGTAACCATGAATGTCTTTGCCAGTGTTATCATGGGAGCCAGCATTTTAGACAGATGTAAAAGAGGCAACATTGTCAATGCTTCTATCTGAAAGAATAAACAAATTATAAATGAAACCCTCCTGCTCCAAAAGGAAATCAGTTGCCAACAAGGGTCAAAAATAAGTCTCCTTTTGCTATCAGTTATTAGACAGTTGTGCACTTTGTACTCTAGATAATTTTTTTTGCTCCTTTTCTTAGGAAAAGTCATGGATATCTCCCCCTCAGACAAGGTTCTCAATGCAATCTGACTCAATGCAGTAATTTCCATGATTTCTCTCAGCAATAATGAAGGAAACGTATAAAATTTATTTTTACCTTTTGGCTTTCACTACTGTATTACTTTGGTTGGAAGGCACTTCTAAGCATTGCCCTGTCCAAAACGTATTAGAACATGTCATTAGCATTGATTCCCTTTTTCTAGGTTGCAGAGATGACAAAATTGAGACATCTCTAGTTATTCCTAAATTGACTTTCAGACAATTTGACAATATATCCTTAGTTTGTAATTAGCTTATTAATTTCCACTGCCCATCCACTCTGACCCATATGCAATTGCCCTCTCCCTTGCGGTCTCAAAGCTATTTGTTGAGGTGGTAAAATATATTGAAATACATTTTACTCATCCGGGTGTTTGCATTTTGATGGGCTATTTTTCCCCTGGCTCAGCCTGCTGTGTGGCAAAACCAGCCATACCAGCAGAGGGAAACAATAAGTCAGGCTTTTTAATTCAGTTTAGCTACA
Organism: Larus michahellis; assembly: GCF_964199755.1. Classification (NCBI taxonomy): domain Eukaryota; kingdom Metazoa; phylum Chordata; class Aves; order Charadriiformes; family Laridae; genus Larus; species Larus michahellis. The sequence continues at coordinate 38,659,475 of NC_133898.1, forward strand.
CCACCTCATATTGACGGTGGAACTCTATAAAGTGTGACTTAAATTTTGAGTTAAATTTGAGCTAGCTTGACTTCAATTATCTAAACATAGAAAGCTTAATCATGTACAGCTTCAGATGAAACTTCCCTACACTGAGTCTGGAACCTGGTACTGAGAGGGGGTGCAAGATTGGTCCAAATAGAGACAAACTTGACAAAATAAAACCAAAGCTGACAAGTCTAAATAGCAAACTGGACAACTCAATAGCTTAAGCACTTTGAGGCGCAGTTACTGTTCAGCAGGTAAGAATGGGAAAGAGCAATGAAATACATAAAGTCTAACAAAGCACTCGATACCACCATTTGTCTAATTCTACATGACATGTAAGATGATGTCCAAAATTAAAACAAAATCAGAAAGATTAGAGTAGAAAGATACTAGATAAGAGCAAGTTATTAAATCAGTAGGCATAATAGGCCTTCTAAAAGTGACTTACAGAAAAAGTAGCAACCTGAAACATAACATGATGCCTCTAGGGGATGGTTTTATCTTTGAGATAAAAAAATTGAACACATCACAGTGTCACTTCGCTATCTGATGAGAAATCTGTATCCCATCACCTGCCCAACTCAAAGGACAACACTAGGAGAAACCTGAGCAGTGAGCTCCACAGCTTCTGAGAGGTTATGTGACTTTCTGTTCTTCCCTTCAGGTTAGGCTATAGCTCTCACGATGTAGAATTTACTTTTCCTCCTATCGCTTCCACATTCTCAAAAGACAGTAGAAAAAGCTTTTAGAATAAATATACATTTCAGAATTTATCTTGAATCCCTGCATGACAAAGCAAAGAGAGACAGTTAAGTGTTTTCAAAAACAGGAACATTGATAATAGTCGAACTAAGCAGATCAGGCTTTCAGACTATTTTAAAAGCACTGAATACATGGCTGGCTGGGCACACTAATAACCAACTTCAAATACTAGCCGAAGCAGCTCTATGATGGAAAGACAGCATAACTAAATGAATGCCAAGCAAGAAAAACAGCTTATTTTTCCACTACTCCTATTCGCTTGTCCACAAACCCCACAATAGAGGTCTCTAACAATTGCCCTCTATCTAGTTTATCATATTGAAAACTAATATACACAAAGTTGTGTAAGTGGAACTTCAGAACTAGTTTGTGTACAAGGCTAATAACTTGGGTTGTATTTCTCAGAAGTACCCTATTGTTTTGGTTGTTTTAAAAAACGCTACCCACTGTTCTAAAAATAAAGTCACAATTATTGAACTATTCTGAATCCAGATAAAACTTATTTCTTTAGATTTAGAAGTACTATAGTAAACATTTGCTTTTTATTTTCCTTATATCCAGAATAGTGAGAATGACTTCCTTCTGTTTTTTCCATGTCCACATGAGTTATAACCTACAGCTACAGTCCTCATTTAACTGTCTGAAGAACAACTTGGGATACCCAAGCATGTTCTCACTAGGGATGGTGCAGCACTTCTGTTACTACAACTATTTTTTTATCTAAGCTCAACACACAATCCTGACAACGTTACATGATGCAAGTCAGAATGGAAAGAATCAAAACATACGTCCCAGGCATCAATGAAAAGTCTTACCGATATGGTCAACAAAAAGTACTTTTGAACCATTACGGCAGAGTAACGGGAATTAAGAGATGTAACACTGTGTAGATTACAGCAGAACCCAAGATAAACATCTCACCTCCTTAACTGGAAAGCCATGCCTGTTCTCAAAAAACTCCCACACTGTCAAAAACAAGGTAAAGCCACAAGACGACACATGAGAAGCAAGAGAATTAGCAGCTAGTAGTGAAAACAACAGGATAATCTCTTGACCATATGCATATTAATTACCATACTGGAACAGCGTCCAGTGTTGGCTGTCACTCAAGCTACAAACTACTTTTTCTGGGAGAAAACCTTGGGACAGAAAGTATACAGGACACGTGTTCTTTAGCAGCGATAGGAATTTTAGGATTTGGTATTATTCATAGTTGTGAAATGTAGTGGCGACCAGCATAACGCAAAATATAAAATTCAAGTAAGGAAAGCAGTGTGGCTTACAAGCTTTGGTTAACCATCCAAACATTTATCTCATTAGTAGTAGGAAGCATGGTAACAGACGAGAAAGCTGGGGATTCCTAAAAGGAATTACAAGTTTACAGGACCACAACAGAGGTCCCAAAGCACAGAAATCTGCTTTGACAGGTTGCTGCAAAATCAACAGATGTAAAAGAGAGATTTTAAAACGTTATATTGTTTCATCTGTTATTACAAATTGCAGTGTATTTGAGTTGCATTTGGTGAGCTGGGAGATAAATATTGTTCTCAATAGATATATGGCTGTGTTTTGGAAAGGATACCGCTCCACAGAGATGGACTGTGAAATATCACCCACAACTAAGAAATAATAGTGTGCGCAAGAGAGATTATATAGGATGCTGCTTCTGTCACTTGCACACTGGACATTAGCAAATATTTTCCCCATGGCATTATATAAAGACGTTCAAATAAACAGTAAGAATTATCATACCAGTGATGGCTGTCGATTGTTTTGGAAGGCACAGATGCAGCTACTTTCCCATTCATTTCTGTTAGTATGACATTAATATACAGTTAAGGAAACTTTCGATAACAAGTGTGAAACAATCAGCAGCCATTTACCTTAAGGGATTGACAATGCAGACACACTTGAGAATTTGTTCTTATCACTTTCCACAAAATGAGTGTTCAAAATAAAAGGATTGACAGATGTCATCTGAGCTTCTTGATAAGTATTTCTGTTCTTTAAATATTTCAAGTCCAATAAATTCAAGATGCTTTTGTACTGTAATTCTGCTCAGTCAGAAGACAAAATAGGTAACCAAACAAATATACCATCAGGGTCCAGCTTACGAAATGTAGTATGGATGTCCCCACTCACAGAACTTGGCACATGCTTTGAACCAGCAGAAACACTTCCTATTCCTCCTTCAGGAAGGAAGGGATTTTATTATGCCTAATACAATCATCAGCTTCTCTGCAAAACAGCCAACACCACATCAGCGTTCCATTAGAAACAGACAAGGCCACTTCACACCACCCATGATCAGTGGTTATTTAGTGGCACAGCTACGTGTGCTGCTTGAAGTACCTTCCAGTATGTAATGCACAGTAGCCAGAATTTAGTATTTTTAAAGCTACGCAGCAAGGCAGCAAAAGATTACGACTTTTGCCATTCATCATGTGGACAGGCTGTTGTGGTGGGCATTAGGGAAGAGGCGAGAGCAATAAAATTATGTTTATATAAACACATATAGTAACTGTCATCCTTAAGTGAAGGGTACCTTTATTTTGCTCACTCAAAACCCAGGAATATTCTTTGAAAATATTTCCTTCTTGCAATTTCAATGTTTCTGAACCAAACACTGATGACATTTAATTGATTTGGGACTATATCACACAGCCAGTTCACTCATCATCTGACCAACTTAACACTAGGTTAAAACAGTTCATAGAAATTATTTAATACTTAACCAAGAACACGGGCTTTGGTTTTCTTGTTGTTTTTCCCCCTCCTAAGTTCTTGATACATAAAAACCAGAAAACATGAGCTAACTTCCTAATAAAACATTACTTTCTCAGTTACAAAGGACCTCAAACCACGTAGATAGTTAAAAAAAAAAAAAACATTACTGAAAATTTAATTCACATTTATGCCAAGGCTAGATTCTGTACATGCCAATCCCTTATATAGTTCTCTTGCATTTGAACCATTAATATCTCAGGCTCAACACTAGATAAGATAAACCATACTCACAGCGCATATATATATGGACAGGTTTCCATTTAATTCTAGGTAACACTGAGAAATGAACACTATTTTGATTATAACACTTCCAAAGAGACTTTGAAACTAAACCATTGATTTCCCCTCCAATACATCTCAGCTTGAGGGTACTTTTCAACTAACATGTTGATCCCCAAAGTAACTCTGATTTTTAAGAAGTGTTCTTGTATTACAGATAGCAATCACCTCCTCAAGAGGGCTCTCACTTAAGGTGCGTGACTTCATTCTGGACATTCTTCAAATTAGCTGACATTGAGATGCTACAGCTTCTCATAATGAGGAAGTGCTATTTATTCTGTTCGCATATGGTCCAGCCTTTCCACCATCCATCGAGGAATACGGGAGTTATCAAGGGACAGTACCACTTCCTAATTATTTAGGGTCTCCGAAATTAACACCTTCATCACCATATTTTGTATATGGACAAAATTCTTCTGAATTCCATTTCCTGTTGATTTCTTCCTGAAAATCTCCAGTTAGCCCTGTCACCTCAAATACAGGACCAAAAAAATCACATTTAACGGCAAATTACCAGGATTTTGAAAAACTATGCCAGTTATTATGCAGCTATCCAAAGTAAAATAATCCAGGACAAACTGTAATCTGCTAACCAATGCAAATCAGTCAAGAAATGAGAGAAAGGCACCTCAGTTGGCACCTCAGAGGCACTGTTTGCAATGAAGTTCTGTTTCAACCCAGTTATGAAGTTACGTATCGTCCCTTCAAGGCATATCACTGAAGAGGAGTGAATGTACTTTGGAAATTAGTTCGATTGAACCTCTGGGTTTACATTTAATTTCGAGAGGGCATTCTCGTAATTGCAAGAGCCTTTTCATGCTTTGCATAAAAAAGAAACAATTAGAACAATTTGAAACAAAATGAGGGTGAAATTTCTCCACCATCTCACATGCCACTGCAGCAAATGCAGAGACATGTAACAGATGGTCAATTTAACTTACATTCTCAGTTATTAAACATTACCTGCAGGTCCATTAAACTGCTTTTCTACTGGAAACACTATATAAATTACTTAGTGCTTAGTAATGCAGAGGATTAACTTGACCTTTCTCTACGGTGTGATACATGCTTGCTCAAAGCCATTCAAATACAGAACTAAAAGTGATATTAGCTGTTCTTCTAGTGTCAAATTTTACAGTTACATCTTTAGTAGGTGAGCTAGAGAATGTCAGTCACCCACCTTATTGTTTCTTTACGACAAACACCACCGAGTCAATGGGTACTAGAAAAAAAGCACAGTGACAGATTGAGGTACTACAAAACAGTTGTGTGAACCCAGGAACTGGAAGTCCTGGGTCAGTGTAAGGAGGAGAGAAAAAGGCTGAAGTACCATTTTACACTGTTGCTATCTACGCCTGTTGTGTGCAATTTACACAACAACTTTTGCCCCTTCTTACGACACGCATCAATAGCTCCTGGAAGTGACAATACACAATACTGGGCCACTGCTTTTAATCCTCTGCCTAGAAAAATTAAAATACCGAGAACTTGATCAAATACTGATTTTACCCAAAGTAACTGCTTGCCTTATGGCAAGCTACAACTTATTAACTATGTATATCACAATAACTGTATGTAAATTAACATGACTTCTGAAATCCATCATTACAGCTCGCCTAATTATTTGATTTAATGTATTCAGATCCCTGTAAATAGTATATAGGATGAAAACCTGTTCGTTACTCTTAAAAGCTCAAGTAAAACTACTCCTACTTCAAATGACTGCAGTTTGGGAAGTATGAAGAAAAATTCTCCCGTGCTTCCTATACGTGGCCTTTAACACCTGAACTCTCAAGAAACAACAAACTCTTTGATCAGAAACTACACTTCTGCTTGACTGAACTCTAAGACACAGAAAATTAGGTGAAAAGGAATACTGCTGTGCAGCACAGAAAGAAGATTCAGGCATATATTTGGCTGGTATACCATTATGCATTCAGATATATGGCAGTGTCACAGCAAACAGAAGTTTGAAAACACTGTTCTTCCCACATAATGGCTTCAACACACAACAGCCCAAGGAAGCAATAAATATTCCTTGAAGCAACCTGAATGATGAAGAACCTAACTATATTTTTCCTCCTTCACAAATACTTATTTTGGAATAGCAAAGATACTTATTTAGACCATTTGCTCATCCTGCTCCTTGCCTGACAACTACATTCCTTCAAATATGAGCAATGGGCACAACCTGACACACAGGAGGCTCCATCCGAATATCAAGAAACACTTTTTTGCTGTGATGGCGACTGAGCACTGGCACAGGTTGCCCAGGCAGGTTGCAAAGTCTCCTTGCCGCTGCTGGGCAACCAGCTCTAGGTGGCCCTGCTTGACCAGCTGACCTCCAGAGATCCCTTCCACCCTCAACCCCTCTGTGAAATACACAGCAGTCTGACCAATGATGAAGTATCCCTCTCATTAATCATTAATTGCTGGAAGAGCTCTCCATCGTTACTAAGACTGTATTCCTGATGCTACTGTGTGAGCATAGAAACAAAGAAAAGATTTGGACAGCATGTGGAACATCAAATCAACACCATCCATGAAAATTATGGAAGATCTCTTATTGCCAGCTTACAGGAAATAATGATCTATACACCAACATCTACAAGTGAAAAAGCTCTCTAAGAAATGGCTGCATTAGGGGAAGCTGCATCCCATCTAATGGTGACGATCTGGCCTCAACTACATTCATCTTTGTCATACCCTGGATGCTCTACAGCAATGCTGTCAGCCCAAACCCTCAGGGAACCACAACTAGTGCTGAACGCAGCAGTCATCATCATACTGCAAGTAGCACATGAAATCTGTCCATACCTCTATACTGGCTTTTCAGAGAGGAAATTCAGGTGAGATCTCAGATCTTATCTTCATGAAACCCAGTTATCTGCCAACACAGTACTAGAAGGCATCTGAAGAGAACCATGCAGTGAACACCACAAATTGCCTAAAGCGAGGGTGAGGCGCACCTGCATAGCACAGACTCTTCCCCACAGTCGATTCAAGTCTGAGTAACGAGCTCCTACAGAAACTAAAACCACTGCAAATATTATCACTGTCTTCTCTAAAGGCAAGGTATACTTTGGTGATCTGGCTTTCACTAACAAAAATATAGAGCAGAGAATAAAATAACACATTTAACAGCCCTACAGGGTTTACCCTGGGGAAAGAAACAAACCACCCATAACAGATGTTAATCACATTGCTTAATTAATTACAGGCATGACAATAAAGAGAACTATATATGAAACAAAAACCCATACCAAGGAGGTAAATTCATTACAAAATGCCACCTTTGAGTCAACACAATTAGCAGTCCAGGACACTATGAAAACACTATGTCTGAGGGAGACAAGTAGCTATGCTGGAACACAATATCCCCTAGGAGATCACGCAATGCCACAGAGAATTAAGAGAGCATCTGTGCTCTTGCTGGGTAGAACATTAACATGAAGGGCTGCCAATGGCTTAGAAGCATTATTCTGTAGGTATTTAAATACAGATAGACACACTTTAAACACTTCAGGCAAGAATATTTGTAATTCTTACAATAAACGACAATAGTACCAGGGAAAAAAAAAATCCAAATACTTTAGTATTGACAGAGAGTTTATTTTAAAGAATGTCTCTGGATTTTTCTCAAAGACATCATGTAATATTGTTTAATTTCTCTCATGAATTTTAACTTGTTTCCCTTTTGTTTACACACACTTTTCTGTTAAAACAGAATTTTAGTTTGGGGTTTTTTTGTTTGACTTTTATTACCCTGAAAACTAACTTTTATTTTGGTCTTGTAATATTGACAAGCACTAAACGTATATGGAGTATAAGTGTGAGATTGGAAGGTTTTCACCGAAGCAAATGATTTGCAATTTCACACTTTGAGTAAAAAAGCATTCCATCCCATATTCTACATTCAAAGCTAGGGTATGGCAACTGATAAATTAAAGCAAATGTATGTATAAGAATCTCTGGTCTTCAAAATGGGCAAAAACATTTTTTTTCTTCTCTTCACACAGAAAATACTTTATAGATATATGTAATATTAACCACACATTCATTTTGTTTAGCGCAGTTAAGAGCAAGACTCAACTCCATTATTAATTACTCTTCGGTGCTACTGTCTTGCTTTGGCATTTATTGCATCTGTGGTCACAATGACGATGCCATCTTCTCTACTGCTATGCTCATCTTTCAGATAATGAAAATTTCACTTTTGGAACAACACTTTAAAACTGTACAGTTTCAGTAATTCTTAGCATCTTTTAGCAATTCTTGTATGTTAAAATTTTTGTATTGCTCAATTAGTCTAGCAATGACAAGGGCCTTATTTGCACTGAGTCAAAAATGATAGTTTAAATGAGAAATTCACAGGAGAGTAAAGGAGTGGATATTGTGTGGAAAAACAGGTGGATATTGTGTACATGAGAAAATTTAAGTACTATGAGATAGATTTAAATGCTATAAAAGTGGTATAAGTTTATCTTTTAATTTGCTGCTCAAAACCAAAAAGTAAAATACACAGTTTTAATTATAATATCATTGTCAGAAAAACTGCTTTGAACTATGCCTATTTATGTCTGCAGATAGGAGATTTTCATAAAGGAGGATGAAGGCCCAACTTAATATTGTATGTAGAGGTTCTTATGCAAACAGGAATTCTTTTTTTTCTTCTCTTTACTGTTTCACTATACAATTCTGTAAAGCATATTTTCTACATTCCACATCTGAATCTTACCTTCCAGAAAAGAAAACCTGTTAGCAGCTAGGGTATACATTCACACACAGCAGAATAAATGTATGCTAGAAACAGGACCAAACAGAACTCAATGCCGAAATTTTTAATTTGATTTGCCTAAGGCAACTGAAACAGAATTTTATTTCAAAGAACTTGAACTAAAACTCTGAATAAAGCATCTGATACAAATTAATTTCCTTACACCAATTCAACAGAGGCAAAGGGAGAGGTCTGTGTCAGGTTAACAAATTAAATTTCTACTGAGAAGCTTCCTAAATCGAGAAAAATCTGGTTAATGGAATCTGTGCAAGAGTCAATAGCTTCCACTATGGCCCTGACACAGGACGGTGCATCAATAGACCTAACATTCTTTTACAAATGTCTACAGTATTATGATGCTGTCACCTTCCCTTTTCTGTTTTCACCTCTCACTTTCCCATTCATTCACTGTCACATCCAAGGTAGCTGATCAATTCGTATTTCACTAGCAGCAAGAGAGACACTTTCTACCTAGAACTGTTGAAATCTTAGAGGGCACATTTCTGGCCATGCTCAACACACTTTTCCCTCCCTTTTTAAACAGCTGCATGACATACATACATGTTTGATGAGCCTTTTGTCAGGGGAAAAAAAATAAAATAGGTATTTATGTATAGCACAGAATATGCATAAATCAGACTCTCGCAAAAGTCCATCCAGAATGCCAATAAGAGTGGAACTATAAACACATTACATTATTCTGTTACGCATTTCATATATGTTGTTAGAACTAAGTTAGAAAGCTGATGACATGGTATTTTACTGATAGAACATTCTCATTACTGTAAAGCACAACGATAGGTAACGAGAAAAAATTGTATCAATATTTAGTCCTAGAAAGGAAAGTATCTTCAATCAAGGAATGAAACTTGAAATGAGGAGTATTTCCTCTTTCTACTGAAATTGAGATAATTGTCATTTATTTCTATGGAAACACAGCTGAAACATAGAGGGGGGAAAAAAGGGTCTGAGAAACAACTCTATGTAATTGTGAGGGAAACAAATGTAAGTAACTGTGTGCACACACGCGCACACTTTTCCTTATCTCTCCTATATCAGCCACAACAGTCTAATATCACTTGAAAACGATTTGGAAAGTATTTGGAAAGAAGCTGCTCTCAGAGTTAAAAAATACATTATATCCTAAGAAGAAGGAAAACAAATTAAAAGGCAACAGTCTCAATGGTTTGCTGCCTTCAGTGTTTTCAGCAGCTATTACAACCTACACGGTTGTAATAACAAGCCTTTTACAGCCTCAGGCAGAGCACCCTTCCCCAAAGCCACCTCTACCGAGTCCTGCACTTCCACTACTCTGACAATTCCTTGCTTTGGTGAATGCAAGAAAATCTGAACACTTACTAAAGGACCTACTGGTCAGAAAGCAAGTAAAGGAACATCTCATTTTAAAGCAACTTACTTTAATGAATCCAATACATGTTATATATAGGGCCATCTGATCAAGAAAAAAAAATATCTGATGTGCACTTGTCTATATACTCCAGAAGCATTAGCTGACGACTTTTGCTCACAACATTCCGGGTTTCACCTCATGAGTAAAAATCATATGTCCATTACAGAGTCTTCAATGAGTTCTGTACCGTGCTTTAACCTGCACCTACATTTTTTTGTAATGCATGACAGCAGAGGTCAAAAAGGAAAAGAGAAAATGCTGCTTCCATTTCTACAGAGGCAGTTCTTTGTAAGGTGGTACTCCAAGCCAAGTATACATTTGTGATCAAAACTCATCTCGCTCTCTGGCACCATGCAGGAAACTCCCCTTTAAAAGCCCACATGAGCTCCACCTTGAGAGGAGGAAATAAACCTCATTGTTTCAAAAAGAGCTGCTCTTCTTACATACAGTCTATTCTATGTATTTTCCCTTCTCCACGCTACTTGTTCAGGATCACAATCTAAGAGAAGAGCAATGGTCACTGAACTATGCCAATGGAAAGAACAGTCTGTAAGCAAGGTTTCTACGCAGACTGAGCTCTGCTGAAGCACCTGTCCTCTCGCCCCCTTCCAATGTTAAGGAAATTACTCTGTGCCTCTGAACCCCAAGAGTCAACATAATCCCGTTATGTACCACAGTAGACAAGAGCTAGACAAAAACTTCTTATACGAATGTTTTCCACTAAAAATACCGATGTAGCTTTGATTCATTAGTTACTTAAATATAGCGATTTTAAAAAACTAAAATAAAAAAAACTTTAAAAATTAATCTCAAAATGCAACATTCAGAATTTTATTATGCGTGGAAGTTTTTGCCACTGACATGGAACAAAATTTCAAGACGTAAAGGACTTTTCCCACTGTGTGTTCCTGGTACCAGTGGCCTCTAGCCTCCCCAGCGCGCTGCCAATCTCCTCACTGTCGCAATTGAGCTCAGGCTGTGAATCATCACTTTTATGTGTAGAGTACACAGCTGTATTTTTGACTGCAACACACAGAAATGACAAAGCCTAAGCAGTACAAAATCTACACAACAGAATTCCATAAGCCCTACTGTCATTGTAAAACAAAATTGAAATTAGCACCAGTTTTTATTGTTTTTACTGAAGATCATCTAGAAGATTTATGGTGACTAGAGCACTAGGGAGTAAAGAATTTTTTCTGGCTTGCTAATAACTTTTCATCAGCAATGGTATCACATGGTACCACCAACTCATGCAGACTCAATTATTTTTAAATTTACTAATTACTGAATAGCTTTGATGGGTTCTGAAAGAGTAGCGTGATTTTTCCAACCCAGCTGCCAACCCTACGTGAGTGAGTGCAGCACTACTGCTTAGTCCTTTCAAGAAATTTGACAGGAGTGGCGTGACATACTGCCAAACTGTAAATAAAGAGCAACTCAGATTTTTGTTAATACAGTTAGACTGAATCCTAAGATTCCATATGAATTCTCAAACTTTTCCTCTTTATTTTACACACTTTTGTCATCTCTTCTGCCCTACGGATGAAGCTCTGCATCTTCACTTCACTGGCTACTGGCAAAAGAGAAACTACAGCTGTGATTCCCCCAGCTGTACAGGGGAGCCAGATACAAGCTACTAAACAAAAAGAATAATTAAGTGCTAAAATTTTTCCAAAGTGAGCATAGTTTCTCTATGGATTCTCTTCCAGTTAGCTACCACACCTTTCACAATCTGTTTGTCAGTACCTAGTAACTTAACCTTACCCTAAATTCTTAATCATGGAAGAGTTCAAAATCACACAATAGCATACAATATTACTAGGTTAGAGTGAAGATTCATTTCCATTTCCTTTGGAAAAGTAATAAGCATAAAGAAAAAAAAATATTTACTCTACTCGTAGCCAAGTACATTTCAAGCACGAACATATCTGAAAGCCTTGATCAGAAACTAAAACAGTTTTGAAACCTCATTATAAGAGTTAAAAGAAAAGGCCCAATCAATTTAAACACCAGACAGCACAGATGCAGAAAACCATTTCAAAAATGCAGCTCACATTTACCATTTATACCTACACGGAAGAAGATGACAGGGCGAAGGGAGAAGCATTATCACAAATGACTTACCACGTTAACAAAGAATAAAAACTGTTAATGTTTCACTTACTTTCTCCCAGTAAAGAACACTAGGAGCACGCTGCTTAACATTTTAATGCACATCTGCTTCTTAGAGAAGCTTCATAATATTGGTTCTATGATTCTTGAATGCTGTGAGTTTGATTTCAAGAATTTAAAAAGGTTGCCACAGAACGCCTGATTTGTAAGGAACACTTATCACTGATCATACAAGACAGGCAATGTATCACACCTTAGGGATTAAAGCTGCTCCTCAGAAAGCTATCAGACATACAGATGCTTTCCTTTAACCTTCTTGTACCGCACTCTGTAAGGTATTACCACACTGACAGATGTGTAACTATCACTCATCTTCTGAATCAAACCAGAAAACAACAAAAAAGTGGGGGGACAGGGACAGGACGAAGAACTGTCTAGTATAAGGGAGTTGTTTCCAGCAGACACACGAAGACCTGGTGGATGGCAGCACAAACCATTGCCATCTGCAACACAAAGATCCCAAACTCAGTCCCTCATTTAATGAAGTTTTTTTCTGTTCAAACAGATCTCCCATTTTCTTCTGTGCATTTCTGTAGATCAAATCGAATAATTTGAACTTTCACACAAATCTTTAAAAAATAAAAATAATAATGAGGGATTCTGAGTTGGGACCAATCATGATTACACTCTGGCTAAGGCAAGAGCTGTAGCCTATGAGGTCGAGTGAGAAAAGTTAAGTTCAACTGACAGCGCTATAAGAATATTTGAAAAAAGGCAGCTCCAAAGTAAGGTATGCCTCAGATTCTTTATGTCTACTGAAAGCCAAGCTATATTTATTAAGGTCTCTCTTCTCAGAAGGAAGAAGATTAAGGAAAAAAAGAAAAAAAAATTATTTTTCTTTTTAAAAAATCAGTGTTACCATCACTTTAACCCTGGAAAGCTCACACTCATGTCTGGCGCTTTTTTTGGTAAGCTAACATAAGCACAAACCTTTTTTTTTTTTAATTATTTTTTATTTTACTAACTCTTTAAAAGCCTCTAGGACCAAATTTAGCTCAAGTGCAAAAATATCATGGTGTTTGACATGAAAATAGAGGAAAGAATGCTATTTTCTTGCAGAGCAATACTCAGATTTTAAGTATATGTATTTCAATTCCTCTTGATATCTCATTTGGCAGACATCGGGGAAATAAGCATTTTTCTTTTCGTAAATATAAAGCAATTCCATTAACTTATTTGCCTTTTATCCTCGAAGCAATTTCTGTAGCCCATATTACATGCCAAAAGTACATCAGAAAACCTGTATCGTCTGCAGATGGACTAGGTGATCAAACTGGTTTTACTTCACTAGTTTATAGCTTGCAACAAACCAAAACTGCTTTCTTCACAAATGCCATTCCAGCAAGAGTCAGTCCCACCAGAAGAGACAAACAATACAGACTTTGGGCAGAAAAGTTTCCAACTGTCCCTTTCATGATCTAAGTTTCAGCAACATGGGTCAGAAGAAAGAAGCTAACTCTAACGCTAACTTTCATATGTCAACCTATCTCTCCGGCCAGTGCATGACTCCAGTTTAAGCAGCAGTTAGCAGCAATTTAAAGTGTTTTAGGCACAAAACTATTGTAGTTTACTTCACATTGGCTTTATTTTTATATCTGAAACAGAGGAACATAATTCAAATACATTAACTTTAACCAAATGCATTAAAATATGCCTTATGTGATTCTGATGACGCTCTACAGAGAGCAAGCAGAAGACAAGACGCTAGAAAAACTGGAAAGACACAACTGTCCCTCAGAACAAAATGAAGATAATTTTCTTTTTTAATATAATTTTCCTCAGCTATCACGTATTCCTGGCCATCCCACCATGATTAAAAAAAACCCAAAAAACAAAAACCAAACAAATACAAAGGAGTAAAAGCAAATCATCACTTGCCTAATGAATATTAGCAGGTTCTGAAATGACAAATTTAAAAACCCTCTCTCAGAAAATGGAATGCTGCTGTCTAGGGCTGTTAATTAGTGAATTATTTGCCATTCGCCTTTTTTTTGTGTAAGTGTTGTGTGTTTTCCTTGCGTCATCCCTTTTGGCAGAAGTCTGTGCTCCACCACTTCTGTCAAATACCAGGTCACCTACATTTATGCCTAAGCTTTGTCTGAAGGACTGTAAGTCTCCAAGTAGGGTGGTGAAATTATCTTAAAAGCAAAACAAATAATTTATTTCCACTTCTCCAACCCCAAGCTCTTACTGGTTATGCTGAGCACTCTATCTCTATAGATCTACCTCTTTCCTGCAAGTTAAAAGCAAATGCTGTATCTGGAGTATTCTGAAATTTTGATAGAAGTATTGAATAGAAACTTGATTATAACGCAAATTTGTCTTCCACGGGAAATCAGAAATTCCTTATCAATAACTTCTAGTTAGGGTTGACCCAAGTTGAATCAGAATGAAAAGCAAGCATTTGTAAAATACCAGCTCCAAACTTGCCTGCTCCAAACCTGCACCCAGTTTTGCAAAAAGGCTCTTTTCAAAGCAAACAAACAAACAAAAAAAAAGAGATCCAGCCACCAGGACTGACATTTAATTTCAAACAGCTTTTCCACTTCTCTGTACATCACATGAAATTCACATCACCAAATAACAAACAGTGTCACAAGGCAGTTATTGAAAAGGCATTATAATGTTTACTAAAGGCAGAACTCTCTGAAGGGTTACTATCCCTTGCAATACCGCCATGGACGAATACAGATACTTCCTTCTGCAGTTTGCCCTATCTCACTGTGATTTCAATCCATCCTTACCTCCTGCGTTCTCCTGATGCCCCGAATGCTCCAAAAGCACTTTTTCACACATGAAAGCAAATCCAAAGCAGAGATTGATCTTACATTATAATCCTTCTAGAAGAATTCTACTTCAAGCAAGGAACTGCTTATCAAACAATTAATTTTAATATTCCAGCAATAAGATTTTTTTCCTTTATGTTCCAATTTGAAGACAAGAACAAATCCAGTAATAGAATGTCAACGTTAATTCAAGAGGAGATGAAAAATGACTCAATAACACCGCAGCAGGATAACATTCTACAATAGGTCATGGAGGCATAAAATTTTCAACAAATTCATTCTTGTACCACTGTATATTCCTTCTAATAGACCAGGGCACAACTGAAAGATTGTTAATACCTTGCTGCACAAACTCATATAGCAGAGAAAAAGCCAGCTTTTATAGTCTCAGTTTCCCTAATCAGCAGTAAAACTGGGAAAAGAAGCAGGAAGTCTTCTACTTGCTTTCCCTTGAGCAAAGGGCAGAAAATGAGGTGCAGTTAACCACAAAATTAAACTCCATATTAAGCCTCTATTTAATAAATGATACTAAATAGTACCATAGAAAGGTTTTAGAAAGTTGTAACTAGAGAGCCAGAACAGCACAGGCCAAAAAAGCCGTGACAGTAATTTGCTACTAGTTTCACTCCATCACCCTCCAACTGGAAGCTGCGGTATAGTCAAAACTCAGGAAACTTTCCCTTCATTAACCCCGTTATGCATGAATTAATTTTTGTAGAGGTGCCCATGTCCTTACTAGATGCTTATACAGGTTCTACAGCTACTCAGCCTCAGACTTGCTGGAGAATGCAGAGCAGAACACGGGATTTCTTCACCTGCTCAATTATATAATCTCACACTACTTTATGCTTTTCTTCAATTTTCAAGTCCTGAATTCCCTACAATTTCACTAGGAAAGGACAAATGGAATAAATTGGTTCTAACCTGGCAGATCTAGACAGAATTGTCATATATGAAACTTAGTAAATGTTAGTCTAATCCAGTTTCACAAAAGACCAATTTAAACCAAAAGGTTTTATGAATTGGTGATCAGAGTTTCCAGACTGATTCTGTCACTGTTCACGTTTAAACGTACCAACTTGCAATAAAAGACAGTTTTATATTAAATTTAGCACTTCTTTTTGTTAAATAAAAAAGCTAAAGGATATCTACACACATTTACAAAATAATTAAGCTTAGTATTTGTCCCGTTTTGTTGCAGATTTCTTGTTTGCTAGCTTATTTGTCTATTCATAGTTTAGGAATACATCTGAATGCAAACTGAAATTCAATAGAAAGTTTACAAATACAGGAATTTAAAATGGATTACTTAGTCAACTAAGAAGTTACCTGAAATGCTTTGGAGACAGATCTAGATATATCTATCTATATAGATATATAGATATTTTTAAAGTTTAAGACATGCTTTGTATTTAGTTAGAGGAACTATTTCTGCTAGTAAAAATGACTGTGTCTGACTGTCACATCCTGCATGATATTCCTTCCCAACACCCCTGTTTACAGATTAAAGCAGAGGCGCTGGGAAGCTAGTTTTCATTCTCAATTGTTTCACACTTTCATGTTAATCATTAAAATAATTAAAAGACACAAAAATTAATAAAATACTTTCTCTGCACTTCCATAAGAGGTTAGTATAACACGAGGTGGTTTAGTATTTCCATACAAGCACTTAGCCAGTGACTTCTGTAACTTCATGCCTCATCCATTCCTTTGTAGCATCTAGCTGGTAAAAGCTAGTTGTTTAGTGGGATTTGGCACACCACGGAGGTCTTTCAATTGCTGAAGGATTATTTTCATTAGGAATCTGAGAAGTTAAGATAAAATTCTAAAAAAATAAAATAACTTCATAATGGGAAATATTTAACATACAAATCAGAGTAAAAAGTCACTTCATAGCATTTACATAAAATACAGAGCACATTTTGGTTGGACTAGATGATCTGAAAGGTCCCCTCCAATCTATGCAATTCTATGATTCTATGATATCTAGAGAGAACATATATACTTCTAAAAATAAAGAATGTGAATGTATACGTGTATATGTTTATATAAACAAAGAACAACATTTTAGCTTATTTCCCCACTAAATATGTAGACATACAAAATATATGGTCCAGATTGAGAGATCTTTGCTTTATTCCTGACTGTCATGGAACAACACCACAACATCAACTCAGGCATAGTTTAAGAAGATGCAACGCTTCTGCTTGATAACACAAGCCTTGAAATGCCACCCTAACACACATTTATATGGGTAAATATATTAAAAATCTGTTTCAAATTTTGAAACCTTTAGAATGGTTTCAAAGTCTTCTTCTTAACTAAACCCTTATAAAATCCATGACATGGATTCTGATCAATTTTACTAGAGTGCAGAAAGGGTTACAAACTTGTTCTTCACAGAAATAATTTATATAAATTCAAGTTGAAGATTATAGATTATCTGCTTTTTTTTTTTTTTTAAAACAGTTAGACTTTCATTTGAATACCTTGGTAAGCCTAACTATAGAACAAGCTGCCATAATAGTATACAAGGTTTAGTACTTTGATTATTTTCTGAAGTCTCCTAAAAAGAGATACACTTTCAAGTCCTAAGAACAACATCTTCAGAAGACAAAAGTGAGTGAGCTATAAATTTTCCTTCCCTGTAGGTTAAGGCACGATTTAATCTCAAGCTCAGGTGCGCGTATGGAAAGAGTCACAACTGACTATTCATTCTTTCTCTACAGGGAGTTATTATTGCAGCTTGCTGTGTGGAAGAGAAAACGGTTTCAAGTTAAAAACAAAACAATTACTTCTGCTCTCCTGTAAATGGACATTCTGTACTATGCTACAGTACCTACAGAAAAGGCCCCGATAAATATCTTAAAATTCCTTTCACCATTTGCTAGGGCATGGTCGGAACATAGAGCTGCTCACGACGTCAGATGTGTATGCGCTACTAACTCACAGTAAATATCTTAAAAATCAAGGGCAAAATAGCTTTCATTCTGTCAAAAAGAGATCAAGCGGGAACAAATACATGAAATCTGACCTTTAGTTCAAAAAAACCTCTTCTGGTCACGACTAAAAAAAACACATTCTGTTACAAAAAGCTTCCAGCACTCTGCATTTCTAAACCTGTTTGATGAATATTTCTACAGATTTCCTCCCAACTGAGCCACACCAAGACCCAAAGAAAGAAAGAAAGGGAAAAGAAAAAAGATGGCCTGAAATGCACTGGAGACCTACTGCTATCCACAGCAGATCTATTGATTTGGAGAATATTGCCAGCTATCTTGATTTTGGATTCAGACACACTCCTTTTTCTTTTTCCAGTTCAGTTGTTCACGGATCCAAGAGGCCCCCGCCCCCCCCAAGTTATTCATATTGTAACCCATTCAGTTACCTCTGATTAGCAGCAGTCATGCATCAGCTATCATGCATCAATAATCAGTGTTGATTATCAAAACAAGTGACTTCTATGTCTATCTTAAATTAAACCCTTACAGTTAAAAGTTTCCAGTTATACAATAATTTTAACTCTTAAAATGATAATTACAGACACTAACAGAAATGGTGCAGAATAACGATTAATATTTGAGGCATTTCTAAACATTAACTTACCTTTGTCTAGTGGGTAGATGTCAACACCAATTATAGGCTTCTACATTTCTAGGATTATTTATCTCTATCACAGTTTTCTCTAGATACTAGTGAGTCTCATTAAATAAATAAATAAATAAAAAAGGAGCCAGCATCATCAAAATCTACCTTTTAAATTGCCGCTCAAAGCTTTTCAGCAGATGGAATTTCCACTGAGGACCTGAAGTGATGCACAGACTTTGCTGAGGCACAGAAAGTGTCATAGTGAAAGACTGCACTCACCTACACCGGGATCAGCTTTCTATTTCTTCACATATTGCAGGGCAAGACATGCCAACAAAGGTGAACAAAAGCTTGTCTATTAAGAGTGGTAACACTATACTAAACATCACTAAAACACAATGGTAGATAGCACAATATATTCCATTTTCAGCCTAGAGATGAGCCAGACTCTGCTATTTACCTTCACAGAGCAAAAAAAGACAGAAGGCAAAAAACCACCATCTTTGGTTAAGACAGCAAAGCCTGTAACTTATACAATTACCAGTATTTTTATTGTACCAACTTTTATTGTTGAATTAGCTCACTGCAAACAACTTTCACCTCAGCTAAAGAGAATTTAACTGGAAGCAAGTAAATACCAGGTCCACTTTGAGCAACCCTGAAGTATTAGAGATGCACAAGTTTACTTTTGGTCATTTCTAATGCTTACAACCCCCTAAGACACCTTAACTTGCTCTCCATTTATATGGGACCTTTCCAACAGAGATAGAAATACCCCTATCACAAAATATAAAAAGCTCCTCTTATTTACGATCAGAGATCAAATAAAAATGCTACCAATTTTGCTGAACTGCTAATGTATATAAACATACGTAAATACAAAACAAAGTTTAGAAAGATCCAAGTTTTCCTCCTTGTACGCTTAAGTTCATTAACCTCGTTCATCAGGAAATGTATGTGTTCGCTTATTCAAGCGAGAACAGTGATGCTGTGGGTAACATTAGTAGTTAAAAATATCCAAACCAGAGCCTCCCTCCAAATTTGTCCCATGACAAGTCTTAATGCAAAGGAGAGAAAAAAAAAAATCTTGCATTATGCTCTGAAGAACATTACTAGAGCTACTTTCCTCTTTTGCTGCAACAGGAAAAGAGCAATCTCAGAAGGTGGACTCTATAGAAGGCTACCACTGGACTGCTCCTTCAGCTTCAGTACTTCTGATCACAACTGAGACAGAGCATTTGGGTCCAGCTTGAGACCTTACTGCAGCTCAGAATCAACACTCCTGACTCATGGTTTACAAACACTTTGGCCCAGTAACAGTCACAATTCCACATAACTGGATTTATTCATGTCAGAAGGATGGGGGGTAGCATTACAGGATGGCAAAATCCTACACTAAGCTTGAAAAGTCAAGCAGTCTGAAATCGGGAAGTGTCCAAACTAATAGTTTTTGTTCACTTGTGATCTGACCTCGTTATTTAATTTTAAACAATTCTATAATGCATGCAAACAATCACAGAACTTCTCTTTCAGAGGACCCTTAATTTGCTTACTAAATAAAGAAGTTCAAAACGTGCAATCAGAATTTTATAGAAAGCAAAGTTCCTTTCTGCTAGACTTTTGACTTCATTTTAATCCCCAGGAAAATTCTGAAGAGAAATCAAAGAGAACTAAATTCTTCCCACTGTCTCTGCCACAAAATTCCAACGTGACTTTTCTAAGTTCCTCCTACTCATATTTATTTTCAGCATGTTCAAATAGGTAATCTTGGGTCCACTAGCAGAAGCATTCAATACCCTTGACAGTTCCATAAAGGTACAGAAGGTACTTCAATCTTTAGAGCATCATAAAATTATATGCTTTGGGGGAGGGAGATTAAGAAAGGACTACAGTCACAAGGCTTCTCAAAGTTGATATCCAGTATCTGTGGATGTTTGACATTTGTGCTTTAGATTCTTATCCATGTATACTGAACAAGAATATCACCACCTCAACTCACAGAAATGTCAAGATGTAAATTACTTATTTTCTTGAAGCACTAGGGGGCTAATTAGTTCTCTAAAGAAATTCTGTAAAGAAAATAATTATTCTCCATTCAGGTCAATGTGCAAATGCACAGAAGATATAGGGTAAGAAGATATAGGGTATGACAGAATGTCTTATATTGCTTCCTATTCAGTACAATGAATGAGAGTACAACTATGTGGAAACGTCCCTACAGTGTTGCGATTAAAAATGTGTACCTTATTTCTTACTTAATAGCGAGGGAGGTTATGCATTAGACATACTAGCACCCGTGGTGCATGCAGAACCCCCAGCGTCTTCACATCAGAACAGGCTATCTGTTTAAAGGAGACATTTTCAGCAAACAGAGTTTATCTAGATGATATTTAATGACCTGTGATTTAAACTAGGAGATTACAAGAAAGCATAAGATTACTGGGCTAATCTTTTATCCTTTAAGCACAGTTAAAAGACAGTTATAATACATACATACAATTTGGATTAATTATTATGGCACTGTGACCTGTCCTGTCATTTCCTAAGTCTTCAGTGCCAGATTCAGTCAACAGTCTATGCTTTCTGCAAAGGAAAGGTATAAAAATCTTACACGTTCAGTTACTATAGATGCAGTTATTTTGGATATCTTTTCAAGAAAGGCCTTATCTACACCTGCAGGCTTAGAGATCTCCAGGATAAGATTTCCACTCCCCAGCCCCGTTATGGAGATTCATCTATTCATGATTAAGGTTAAAGCCAGATTCCTGCTGGAAGCTATTTTAACCTACTATTATTCTCCCTGAATAATAATTAAATGATATTTTGATGTGATCACAAGAAAAAAATTTTATCTAAAGGGGAATTTTTTCCCCCAAAGTTTGCAAATTAGTCCAACAGTTTAAATGTTAACTTTTTAAAATTCCCTCTTTCAACATAAAGTACTAACTTCTATACCTCTGAAGAAAACAGTCATCATACCTTTCACTTTCCACCTAATTAATACTACATGTAAACTCATTCATGGACAATTATTTTTTTAATTTTTTATTTTACAAAGGCAAAGTTACAGCTGTATTGACTAAATCTGCATGAGCAGTTTGCCCTCTGGTGACTAACTTTGTGAGAACATACAATATTTGTAATAGGTATATGAAGACTGACATGAATAAAGAATGACTGGAATGTTTGTTAGGCTCCACAAGAAACAGCATTAAAAGTGTTAAAAGAAATAGTACGCATTAATTCCAACAAACGCAATGTGATTTCATTCAAATTAAGAAGAGACACAAACTGAACTAAAGAGTCAAGAAGATGAAGAACAGAACTGCAACCACAGAACAGCCACATATAGGAAAGAAGAGAACTGAAATTCCAGAATTTTGCCTAAGATTTATGAGGGCTAAGACAAAATAAAGAGGCAAAAGGTCCCTCACAGCATCCGTTCCTCAAGGGTATAAAAGGCAAGTCCAAAATCAGCTTGTTGTCACAGTGAGGGCCCAATAGCCAGAACTCCTTGTTCTCCATGTCATGCATAGATGATGTTGGTCAGACTAGTTGGACGTGCATCTTGGGGCTTGTGAGTATAAGGGTATGAAAGCATAACTTGACAAAAATCAACTTAATTACAGATTTTGTGAAATAAGATTGCCTTCCTCCTTCATAAGATCTGACACTAATTTGTTACACTAATTTCCTGCACTGTAACTAACAGTATGCTAGAGTTGGGGAGTGGGTGTGAGTCTGGATTACATACAACCAAAGGATCAAGCTTTATCCTAGAGTTTGGGCAATTTACTTAGCCTGAGGACCTTGACTGACTTTGAAGACAGCCAATTTGCATTTTAATCTAATATGTGCTAACGGCATGCTTAATTCAACTTTATTTGGAAGAGGAAAGTACAGATATTGTTCCTCAAAACAACCTCTTGTTTCCCAAGATAGGGCTTTAGATTTATCTCAGTTCCATAGACGACCACTGTTACTGTACTGAACATCATACATATTTTATCTTCACTAACGTTCCAGTAAAGCAGGGAAATATTATCATCTCTCATGAGGAACAAAAGTGGAAGACAAAAAAAAAGTGACTTGTCTAGTATCACAAAGAAATGCTCCTTGGTCTCAAGCTCCTAGCTGTCTAGCTGCTAGATCACATTCCTTTCATATAAAATGGACAGGCAATTGAAGAGTCATTGGTTACATTTTGTTCTGTTATCCAGATCACGTCGGTCCTGTACACCTGCGTACCTAACAGCTTAAATCACCTTAGTGAACAGCTACAGTTCCCTTGCAGGTAGCTGCTGAGCTAAAAGGTTTTCACAAGAGAGGTTTTTCTTGGTCTTGCCGTGTTTGTGTATGCAAGGACTGCTGAAATGTTGTCTGAGTCAGTCACCATGACTGTTCACCTAAATCCTTTCTCAGAGTCCTTAGCTGAAGGTTGTTGGTGAACATCAACTTCTTCCCTTTGAAGAAGGGATGCACAAGCATGTAGAATGTGCAAGTTAAGAGTGAAAAGAGGGGAGAGGAGAGGAAATGTTTGGGCTGGAATGCAAGAAAGAAATGCAAAGTAAAGTCGACTTCTAAATTGGTTGTTGTGTCTTGCCTGAATTCACCATGAAGTTCAGTTAGTGTAAAGACCAGTAGAATGCCAGATAATTTCTGCAACAATCACAAATATTGATAGTCACAGAGGTACCCTTTTCCAGTTCCCTCAAAATGGCAGCGTAACAATGAGCCCTTCCTCACGGTCACCTAGCACATAACCTTAGTACACTTATTTGATGAAAGTTGCTTCTAGATTCCTTCCCTTGTAAAATACATTTTGAAACTAGCTCTTTTACCACCTGGTATGCTTCCTGTCCTACCTCAGCCTCTTGGAAAAGAGAGAGCTTAGCTGCTAGTCCTTTACTATTTTAATGCCATATTAGCAATTAGAATCCTAGAAAATACGCAGTCAACAGCAATCCTTGTGCATTCCTAAATACTCTGCAGGCAGTACTGCGTAACACGTCTCCAATGACAAACTAAATTTTATTTGCAAGATGAAACACGAATCAGCATCATACTTCTCAAGGGAATGAGCTGAAGGTTTCTAATATGTGCTTACTGATACTGACCTGTCTTTTCAGAAAGAAAGAGTTAAATATCCTTTTTTATTCCCTGAATGCTGCCGGTCCCATGCAGAGTTGCCATGTTTTATTTAAAACATGCTCGCTCTTAGTAACCACTTGTTCTAATTGGCAAGGCAAGGCTGGGTCCCCAAAGCACACAGCTCGTTACATTCAGTTTGGATTACAAAAACACGATGAAACAAACTGCATCGAAATGTACAAATTAACAGCTCAGGAGTGCACGACACGGACATGGAATTAGATTGTAATATGGAGCAAACTCCACAGGGAGGCTAAGGAACAAATCACTAGTGTCTCTATAAACTATAGAAGGTTTCCAAACGAGCAAATACACAAAAAAGAGCACAGACTTTTCTATAACTCAAGCAAATTGCTAAATGGGAAAAAAAGAAAAACATTCCCTCTCCTGTCTTATGCACGCATTTATAGGAGAATGGAGTCACAAGAAACTTTAATAAATTAACGCTGAGGGTTGTACATTGTAAACAGGTGACTCTGCTTCCATGCTGGCAATGTGCAAACATCATGGCAATTAAGTCATATTTCTAAACATTTTTTTTGTATCATCAGAGAACCTATACACAAGAGAGTAAATTACAGCTGGTGTTTCAACAAGTCATTTGGAAAGGTTACGAGTTAGAAGGTGAACAAGGTATTAACAAAAAGAAACTGGCTTTACCATAAAGAAGAAAACATACTAGAAAATAGAGCTATGAAAAACTAAAAATAATGCCAGTCTGAGACCAAAAAAAAAAAGGCTGAGCTCCTTCCTTTGCTTGCAGATCAATCTGTACAATGGGACTGGCAATCCTCTGACATAAGAAAAAGAAAACACACGGAAAATATCGCTGATGTCTTGTCAAGACAGAGGAGAAAATTAAATCAAGACTATTTGGCAGTCTTTTCAGGTAGCCAGTACTGAGAAGAGATCATATTTTTGTTTGAGTGGAATTTATATTTTTAAACAAATGAGCCCCAGACTATAGATTTAGCAAGATGCAATCCAATGAAACAGCCACTGATGTCCTACAGGGTAGTTGGCTGATAGGATTGGCTGACTGTAAAATGTTAAATTTCTTAATTAAAAGGCATTCAATTTTCCTAGGCTCTGTTGGTGAAAAGACACTTTCAAATGTGACTGGAAAAAGCCCTACCAATTTGAAGTTAGTAGTAGCCAGAAAGAGGAAAACAGAGAAAGGAAAAAAAAAACAAATCCGACTTCAATACACAACATCTGAGTGACAACTGTGAAAGAAACTCTCTTTCTTCCACTAATGATTGTACAAAAGTACTTCATGGGTCTGTCCTCCATCAGTCCTTGCCCCTTCCCACTATTTTATATGGGAGAAGATGAAGGAGGAGGAAAAAGGAGAAAATAATTGAGCAAATCAAAGCAGCAGCTGAGCCGTTGGCCCTACTGACACCCTGTGATGCATTGCTGTGCACACAATACCTTCACACAGCCAGGTCCCAGGCAGATGAGGGATGTGTCCTCCACTCAGCATCTTTAACGCCTTTCTATATAATGTATAGCAAAATCATCTCAGTATTGCCACCAAGCAACATAGGAGCCCTGTACTCCACAACTTCCATGCCATGACAGTTTAGAGAAAAAAAAGGGACCCCTCAAGTAATGTTATACTAACTTCACACAAAATGTGACCCCTACTTAACTCTTGAAACTCCAGCAAGCCTAGAAAGCTTCAGGTATCTTTCTCTCCCATATTTCCAATTCTCCCGTACAATTAGTTCTAAGCATAGATAATATAACTGTATTTGAATAAACTAATTTTCTATTAATTTGTACTTCCCCTCCAAAAATTTTAAGACAGGTTAGGGGAAGAAGAATAAACTAAAAACATATAGATCTTTTCACAATCCTTCCACAAAATATTGCCCTGTTCTAACAACCCAAACAGAGCTATTACTCAGATCTTTACATTTTTTAAAGCCACAGAATAATGCATACTAACAGAATAAAAAGAATCTTTGGGGCCAGCAGTGCAAATCAAGCTGATAAGTGAAGCCCAACTAAAGTAATTTATTCTTCTTTTTTTTTTTTTTACTTAATTCCATTATATGGTGATTGTCTTTCTCAAGCTTCGCATCACACATCTCACCTTTTCAAGTTTACTAATAATGCTAAAGACATCTTTTCCCTACCAGCATTCCCCTTTTAAAAATTCTTTGATCGTAGAGTAAAAGAAATTACATGTATGCCAAACAGTATCTATGTTTGTAGCTGGAATGCTACAGTTCTTTATTAGTAGGTGCTCTAGAAATTAGAAATATCTTTGTTGCCACTGTAACCAGCTATACAATTTTCCAAAGAATTATTTAGCTCCAAGCCTGGCTGTGCAATAAAAGTTGAAGATGAAGCTTGACGACTTTCAAGTACAAGCCAGTGAGCATGTTTTTCATAGCAAGCCGTCCATGTACTTCAAAATACAAAGACAGACATGAATACAACAACAAATTCTAGTCTAATGAAGCAACAAATTGAGGCACCGGTTTCCATTAGGAGCCAACAAAGGGAATATCATACTGAAAAAGAAACATTTTGTGTACAGATAGAGAGCTAGTACTTAGTGCTGTTTTCAAAACTTCTGAAAATGCTTGCTGCTTTTCTAGCAAAGTACTAAAACACGTGGATTCACATCAGAAATTGTAAGGATATGGAAAATGCAAACACAGCAGATTTTTAACCATTCATTTAGGAATGAAAACTTCATGAAGAGAAGGGCTGAATAAAGCATAATTTATCATTTATCATACAACAGGACACAGCAAAAATAACAACATTTGGACTGGCAACATGCAAGATGGACCTGTTGAAAAGGTTTCCAATAAACAAGCTGAAAGCTTGACTGAGGATCAAATCAGCAGTTGATTAACAGCAAAATCTCTTTACGCAGGAACACCGATTTTTGCCAGCTCATGCTTACAGTAGGTGTTATTACTGTCAGACAAGGCAGCATTCTGAATAGCTCCCAGGATTTACAAAGACTGATAGAAGAGGTAATTGTATTCTTCAAGTGACTCTGAGTCACATAAACCCCCCAATTTTCTAAACTCCGAAAACTGTGTGTGACTTAGGCATGACAAAATAAAGGTCTGCTCAACAAAGCAGAAAGGTTAAGATACACGAAAACATGAAGTAACACTACAGTCAGACGTCTGAGTGAGTTGAGGAAACACAAAGAATAGCGAATAATCTGATACTTCTAGAATCAGATTATATATAGATTATACTAGTGTCTTCTCTCCCCCCAGATCTTTCAAGTTCAGGAGAATAAAAGATACTATTGAAGTTACAAAATTTCATAATCTGGCATAGAGCTAAGCATAGGTATTGAAAATACCTATGTGGTTCCAGCAATACTGATTTACTACTTGATAGATGGAGATTAAAAATCTCTA
Organism: Larus michahellis; assembly: GCF_964199755.1. Lineage (NCBI taxonomy): Eukaryota > Metazoa > Chordata > Aves > Charadriiformes > Laridae > Larus > Larus michahellis. The sequence goes on from NC_133898.1 coordinate 38,686,619, forward strand.
ACTTTTACTTACTTTTACAAGACACCCTTATGTCAAAAAATGTGTTTGATTTCAAACTAAAAATAAAACTGAACTAAGAGTCGAGGCCCTGAAATTCAGAGAATTTTTGGGTTATGTGGTTGAAGTATTTTTTCTAATTCAGTGATGCTGATCTAGTGCTTCACAGAACATGAACATAAACACTACGGAGCTGGATTAAGAGATGGACACCCACCTCTGGAAGTTTCAATTACACCTTCAGACAGAAGGGCTATGAAATTGATTCACAAATCCATGAATACTCTAATCATCATTTTATCTTCTTTCAATTTTCCAAGTGCATCTCTCCATCAAACCACACAGCGCTACACTTACCTTCAGCTTCACACCTTATTCAACAAGCAGAAATCCACTTCCTGCACCCCTCTTTCCAAGGCTGATTGCACCATAACCTAAATTAAACTTTCTAGACTCCCAATGAAATGGATTACAGGCAGACTGCATTTCTTGGGGTAATTTAAGTAGAAAGCCTAGTTTTACTGTGTTCTGTATTGAAATATTTGTTCTTACTCTGTAATAGTTTGTTCTGTGACTCTTCCCAAAGGTTCCAATTAAAATTGAGTACTTGAGGTACCAGGTGTTGTTTCCAGGAATGTTGGTAGAATTCCTGCCTGAAAGAGCCTACTTTGTAAACGTGGCTTTTCAAAAGTACTCAAACAACGTCCCTACCTGAAGTTGATATTAAAACTTCCATAAACCTAATGGAAGCAAAGACAGATTAATAAAGAGCACTTTTGGAAAATATCACTCATCACTGTCCTGTATTTTAATCACTCAGATTTCGCAGTTTACCATATTGAAAGAAGAGAGGTTGCAGTATTAGCAAGAGATGTGTCACTAAGGGAGACAGTCTGGCCGAATTTGCATTTTTTCACTTACCAGCCTATATTCTGATTAAAAAAAAAAAAAATCCACACTTCATTGCATTTGTATTCTGGATGTGCAGGAAGTCTGAAGCAACTATGCCTTAACCATCAGAAGAGCAAATTTATTTGAAGTAATTTGATATGTAGGATTACACTTCTACGGTATCTGGAGACTTTGAGGCATTGATAGCACGTGGTCAGCACTGAACTGGAGACAGAATGTTGTAAAGTACTTCGCAGAAGCACAATTAACTTGAAAAGATTTCAGAGAGACTCTCGAACATTTCAGAGTCTGCTGCTTCTACATGGCTTAAATAAAACGAGTCAGGCATTCCTTCTTGAACAGGCAGATGGGGTGAAGAGGAGGCAAAGAGGGCTGAAGAGGATAGCTAACTTCAAGCTCCTCTCCAGTATTTATCAACATTTACATGCAAACCAAGGAGTAGCCTGTGGCAAACAAACAACAGATTTGTGGTTGAACAGAAGAGCTTAGTTAACCTTCTAGATTTAGATCAAAACACTGGGCTCTGCTAGGCGAACAGCTGCATGCATCCGTGCAGTATCCAGCTCACTCTTGCCATAAAAAGCTGAACAACTTAATCTCTAACATAACCTATGAGAAGTATTCCCATGTTTAAGAAAACACAAAGATACAAAGCTGCAAAGATAGCCAAAACATGGAATTCAGTTTCACTGCTACATAATCTGGTTGGTTTTGCTGGTTGTTTCATCTTTGGACAAATGGAAGTGAAAATTCAGTGAATTTATCTTGATAATAAATTTAGAAATCACCAGTATTTGGTCAAACAAGAAGGCAAAATTACAGCCCCTGACTATTGCCCTTTGATCCATTTCTGTGGTAATTAACATCACAGACATCAAACTATGACCATTTTTCCCAGGGAATAGGGAGGAAAGGAAGGGCAGAAGCAAACAAGAGCTCATCATCATGTATTTACAAACGTGTACACAGTTCAGAAAGTCTGAAAAACCAGTAAAGATAGGAAAGTTCCACATAATAACTCATATTGAAATGTAAACCAATCTCTGGCTGACTTGTTGCCCTTCTCCCTTGATCTATATAAAAAGGTAGTACTTACACAAATGTAAGGGGCTTTGCTGCTGTGTGTGTCTGAAATTAATTTAAAAAAAAGAAAATAGGAAGACTGAATTCTGTCCCTTCCCTCTGGAAATAAAAAAAAACAGTCATTTAACAAAGTTACTAACCTTTTTCGTTGTGTGGATTTCTTTTTTCTAAAATAAAAGAGAAAGGAAATGACGGTCAAGAGAAATAATAATTCCCAATTTTCCCTCACATACAAATCTGCTTCAATACATTTTGAATAAATAACTTGCCATGCTAAAAGAGAAACAAGAGGAACTTTTTTCACATTGTATCTTTGGAGTGCCTGGAATGGTGAACAACATATTTCAATAGCTTACTTGCCCAAAATCTTGCTATCTGTGGTGGTTGAATTTACAGGAACAAGAGTATACATCTTTCTCTTTCAATACTGTGGCTGGAAACCCAGTATAAAAATATGCTAAAAATATTTCAGCAATATCACCAAAAAAAGAAAGAAAGAAAGAAAAAAAAAAAGACAACTTATGTTTGAATGATGACATTAAGAGCTTTCAAGGTACTACTGTGACAGAACTGGTTATTTCAATGCTGCCTGTTGAAGGAACCACAGTTAAGATCTAAAATGACAGAGTAAATTTACTTTTTTCCACAATGTTTGGTTTTGTTCCAACTAGCAGTAGCTTTCGAAGTTACTCAAACTCTTCAAAAGTCTTATTTCATTAAAATAAACAGGCTATAAGGAAGGTCTTGAAAATTTTAAAAAGCTAAGATTTCTCTCCCTTGCCCCCTCCCCCCCACCCCCCCAAAATGTCACACATATTTAGATATCACCTTGTATTTTTACAACAGAAAAAATGAACTTCATCAGAGGCAATGGCATTTCAGGAGAATTACAGAGTAGAAGCCAAGAATGCTGCTTCTTCTTAAAAACAAACAAATGAAAAAACAACAACAACAAAACAGTAAAACCAAAATAAATGATGTTTTGCTTAATGCCTGGTCTGCTGGCTGTGAGGTTTTGGGTACTCTGTTAATATCAGAATATGAGGGATGGGCCATTTTGATATCTCAGAATCAGAAAGTCCACATTTCTGAAGTACACAAACTGCAGTTGTTTACTGTGCTAATATGAACATAACATTTGTACTGAGTCAAATCAAAGACCGAGTAGCTCGTTTCTGACTATGGTCAGTGGAGGAGGAGTACAAGAAAGGACTTGCACTTTCTTCAATATACCCTTTCCAGTGATCCATGGCTTTGGAAAACCGTCAGAGAAATACATGCATCATTTTTGCTGAACCACCTTTGACAATCTTTATTTGCTATGTCTTTGTTTAATGAAGTGATGATGAACCCAAGATCTGAAATCTACAAATCAAAATTTATTTTTTGATAAAAAATTCAGAAAAAAAACTTTAATTTTTTTTTTTTTTTACGTTTTGCCTTAATTTTTAAAGATTCTAGGATATTGCCTTGGAAACCAATGACCTTAAAAAAAAATTCTGCAAGCTCAATATTAAAGTAATGTTTCATAGACAAGCCAATGACCGAAATTAAAAAACAAAACAAAATAAAACTGAACTTTTAAAGATTGTAGGTGTTGCCCCAAGAGAAATTAAAAATCATGGACTATGACAGCACTTTAATTACAATTAAAAATAAGTTTACAATATTAAATAATACCAAAAAAAATCAGAAAGGCAAAGCTAGAAGATGCTAACCTGAAAAGGTCAATAGCAATTCCTAACGTTTTACACAGTAGCAATGACCTTGCAATAAGAAAATAATACGTAGTAATTAGAATTAGACTATCAATGAGCTACTGATGATTTAATGTTCAAGGGCTGCAAGTTAAAAAGAAATGGAATAAGAAGTGTTCTATACCAACATTTCATTTTTTATCTATACCATATTTCAGAGGATATTACCAAATAAATCCTACAGAATGCCAAATTACAATTCAGACTTATGCATTCTGAAAGCCACGTCATCTGTATAGGAGCTGTGCTGACAGCAGAGCTCTGTAGTTCAAGGGTGTTCCAGAATTCCATGAACTTCAAGAACAAGGTTTGATTGGTACATTTACACAAGAGGTTCTTGATTAGAAAATAAATGAAGCACTAAAGCGAGGAAAATCTGATTACATATACACACTGAAGGAAGAGAAACCCATGCACAAATCCTGAAGAAGATGCCAACAATGTGGTTTCGATAATCTAACAAAAACACAAAACCTTTTACTGCACTTACCAGCAAAGCATTTGGAACAGAGATTCATAGTCTTGCTGGACCTGAGGCAAAAATAAAAAAAAAAAAAAAGAGCTAAAAAATTCATTGTAATTCTAATCAATACAGGGAAGTTTTCTGGGGAACGAAGCAAGGGTATAGAGAGGCTAAGAACTTAAAAGGCTAGGAATCAAAGGTAAGTGGCTAGAAGTGGCTGAACTAGGAACACGGTCAGGGGAAGAGACTTCATATGGCAATCTCTTTCCAATTTAAAGAGCTTCTAAAACATGTCTTTCACACATTTACCTCATAAATGAAAATAAGTTTACTTTACCATTCAATGTATACGTTACATGCTCCTCATTCAGATCTTTCTATTGCAATATGATAATAATGATAGACAGGAAGAGCCAATACATTCCACTTGAATATTAGACACCCCTTGGCAACAGCTCTGCAGTCCTGACAAATCCTGAATACAGTACAGCAATAGAGAGATTAAAGTATTGCACTTATAAGGACACAAACAGATGTGCTCTTGGAAGTCTAGCTGGAATGGCTTAAGAAGTTATTACCTCAAGCCGTTCATTTCTACCCTCGGCTGCATCCAGCAGTAATTTAAAATAACCTGGATGACTTTGCACTGACATGGACTAGGATAGTTCATATGATCCATTAGTGCGGCTCAACTTCGAGGGCAGCAACCGTCAGCCGAGAGAAAAACAGCTGGAGAATGGCAGCAATATCTTAAGCCTCCCAGATGTCTCCAAAGTGTTTGTGCAATTATGCCACAAGTATTTCCCCTCATAAAGAAAGTCAGTAGGCTCACCAAAAAAAAAAAATAAAAAATTTAAGGTTATAGACCTCTCTAGGGCTACCATGAAACTACCCAAAGCTATATACTACAGGAGAACAAGTTTCTCCCAGTTTACAAAAAGTTCTCTGCTAACATCACAACATCTCCTTTACAAAGTGAGCTGGAGAATATCTCAAAAGCTCTCTAAGCGTCAAAATGTCTTTAGGTAAGAGCAATCCAGTTTCTGTGCACGTTGCCCAATAGTTGATTTGTTCAGCATTCCTGAATCATCTCCGCCATTATGTATAAGCATTAACACCATCCTCAGCAGGTCTGAAAGTACATACTGACAGGCAAGGTTGTAACAAAACTGTCCGTGCCCAAAAGACCTTTTTGCCTCCTGAGGGAAGCCTCTAGCTGGAACATCTAATTTAGCCAAATTAATTGCATCTTTATCTTTAGAAATATGCATACACATAACCAATTGAGACTACCAAAACAGTTGTTTTCTATTTCCAGCCCAACATGGATGGAATTTTGAGATGAGATCTGCATCTTACAATATACAAATTACAAAATTCAAACCTGCTTATTATGTCGAGGCAAAAATTTTGAAAATTTTTTCAAAGCAATTGTCACAAATGAACACACCTATCAGAATTACAGATTATTTTTACCCCCAGAGTTTGCAAATTAATATTTTGAATTACTTTCCAGTAACAAAGTAAATCCAGACTTGGTCAATCATATCTTAGTATTAGTCACATCAAAACATTACAGATGCTTTTCAGTTCATGCACATTTGAAAGCTGGTTTATATCAGGCTCAAGAATTCTAGAAGAACACAGTTCACTGCAGATATGAGACATAAGCATTTGCCAGCTATAGCAAGAGCCACAGACACATGAAAGCTAGTTTTAAATGCAAACAGTATGTGCACAAGAGAAAAGTTAATTCCCAGAAAAAGAAAAGCAGAACAGCATTCGTAGCCATACAAATACATCATCAAACTGGTATATACTCAAAGATTCAATATCTGTGTTGAAAGTCTGCACAGATTATCTACCTTCAAGAGAACTGCAATTAAAAACAGCATGGTGAGTCAACACCTACAGCATTAGTGTGCTGCAGTTCAGTACTCACTGCTTATGGGTTAGACCTTCTGGAGCAGCTCAATATGCCAGGCAGGAGCTTCTCTGCAAAGCCATTAAACCCCAGGGGCAGCAAAGAAAAAGAAAGGCAGAGTTCAGATGGTTCATATTGATGACACTGGAACGGGCAACGACAAATATTTTCAGTGGTATAGTCAACCATCTCTGCTGTTAAATATCAATCCAAAGCCTCGTATAATATTTACTTATCAGCACACCAACAATGGAAAATGCACACGCACACACAACATACAGCTATGTGAAAAAAGAAAAAGGCTGCCATTTACTCATAACACACACACAAAAGAATTCTGAAAGCACAGTGCTATTGGACAAGTGACCTTGTAAGCTAAATAACTTCAGCTCACTGTTACAGTTTCAAGGATCACTTTCTCTCTGATCCCTTTACATGCTTTTTCAAGGCATCCAAGTCAGTCTGAGGTGACTACTTAAGATGAGAATCTAAACCCTGAGTAGGTTTTTTCTGTCTTAGTTTCTTCTACACGGTCACTTGCCTCACTGCAGATCCATCAACATTACACTAGAACTAAGCAAATGGCACTTTTATTAGAGACACAGTAACAGTGTTGATCAACAATCAGTCCCTTTTTGAAAGTGCAATATTTAATTAGAGCAAATGCTTTACAAAGAAAATGCATTAAGCAGCTTACAGACATCAATATCTGTCAAGTAAAATGTATGTTTGACAGCTCTTTGTTACACTGCAAATCCCTCCTCTCATCGCTAGGATTTCGTCTTTACAGCAGGCAAGGGCTCTCTCACCAGACTCTTAAAATTGAGCAAACCTGCATATTGCTGTTTTCTCTGTGAAGTAAATCTTGCTAACCACATCGCTGTTTTACATTAATTATTTCCTAGTGACTCAAACATTCACCAGAACCTCATACTGCCAGGCAGGAACACCAAAATATAAAATCTCTTTGCTCCCGATAGCCTTTTCCAGTATATCATACATTTGTAATATCTGTTATTTGTAGAGGTAATTTTATTTAAAAACTCAAAGCTCCAAAATATCAGACAGCCCTGGTCATGATACAGCCCTCTGTTTCCACTTCATAGGAAAGAGGTGGTCACAGCAGCCAACCCTATCTAGAGCCAGTGGCTTCTAGGGAAAGCAATACATTTCAGATTTCTAGGAACGTACAGGAAAATCCTAAGTGTAAAGGTGAATAAGGCACAGTGAAGCTAGAATTCGAAGTCAGTCCTGGCAAAGACACCCAAGACTTCTACACCCTTCTGTCACAGTTAGGTTGAGGATAGTCAGCATACTTCTGAATCAGATAGCCAATCACCAGTTTTTAACTGGGCATACTAAGGCAATTCCCAGATTTCCCTCATAAAAGTCAGCTTCATGCTTAACAGCACCTAATACAGAATTATTACAGTATACATTCTGTATGTACAATATCCCTAGAAAGCCAGTTTTATACTGATAATTTACAATCTCCACTTGTACATAATTTAAGCTGGTATTCAGAAAGACATTCATATTTATAGATAAATCAAGGCAAATAGAATGGTATTATCTCTGAGGAAGAATATAAAGTTAAACCCTATTTGAAGGTACTTCCATCTGTCAAAAAGAAACCATTTAACTAAAGGGTGACACACAAAATGATTATGTAGATTGGAAAGCACAAGGTGAAGCAAGCTCAGAAGGTCAAGCGGCAGAGCAAGTTAGAGGCAGAGGATACTTCAAGCCAGCTGGAAAACCCCAGTGGCTACAGAATGATTGCATGCAACAGTTCCACAGGGCTCGGTCTCAAACAAGTGTAGGTATTAAAAAAAGTGCTTCCACTGCCAAAGAAAAAAAACCAAAACACTCCCTTAAGAACAGCCATGAAAGCAGTACCAATGACATAGGGACTTTGAAAGAGGAAGAAATTTACAGAAATGGGAAGTCCTGGAAGTTTAACATATTTAAGCATACTTTAAGCAATAAATAAGTCACATGTAAGGATAAAAATAAAGGACACGTTTGAGGCTATTCAAGCCACCATCCCTTACTTGCACTGTTGTGCCTACAAATCCCCATAGCAAAAGAAACCTCGGAGCCTTCAGACAGATGCACGTGCAGACAGGCATAAGGTCCTAACTTCAGTCAGATCAACATCTGCCTCTCCATTTAAAGGTTCATAATGCAAAGCGAGAGCCAGCAAAAGGCATTAAATATCAAAAATAACATACTTCAAATCCTGTGTATTGGTATGTAACTAATTAATAAAACTGAAGAGATTGCTTCCTTGATTCCATTTTCATATGGTACTTCCAGTACATTCTTATGAAGGTGTGGCCTTGTCTACTCCACTAAAAGCACTGAAAGTTACATACTCAAATTTATGCCCTTTACTACTCATTATTCCTTTTATTTCTTGCCATTTGGGAGTATACCATTGCGAGGCACCATCCAAATCAATGCACATTCTACTCTGTCTTCACCGGCAGTTTGTTTTTCCTTCCACCTCTCCCAGTAAATGATTTTATCAATACGAAACCAAATCTAGAGAATGAAGTTGAAATTCTAGCCATAAATCTCAAAGATGTACAAAAACTGCTAAATGTACAGTAGCTGATCAGAATTACCAGAATCTAAAAATGCCAATCTCAATCTGAAGGTTCAAGAACACATTACATGTGGAAATTTTGTGCATTCAAAGAGAGTTAAAAAAAAAAAGTATATGGAAATCTGTCCAATCTCAGGATACTCAGTCTCCCTAATGAAAAGAAACTGCCAAGAAACTTAGATAGGCACCCCTCATAAATACTGAAGATTTTGTGACAAAATCCTACATTTTCCAGCAAACTATCAGGCACTTCCTAGCTTCCCCATCCCATCTTTAAGAGGAAAGAAAAAAACGCAAACCAGAAACACCAAAAACTAATACTAGCTTAACACCACACAAGTGCCAAAGGGCAATAGAAAATGATCAGTTTTATCTGAATTGGGGTGTCTCCTACACTTTTTAAGGCAACAGTAAACTCGCATTATTAATGTAAATGCTCACCAATAGCAAGATCATGCAGCTGCACCAGAGTAAAATACGTAAAGATTCTAGTACAGGTGTATATTCTTAATGCTTGAAAAATGACACCAGAATAATAGCCATTCTTGAAAATAATTTTTGTTCAGTTGTCTTTTGAGGATGGAACAATAAGGAGTTTGGAGAAAAAAATGCTTTCATATAGCATGTGTGCATGCATTAGATATTTAATTTTAAAGATATTTAAGCTACAGATACTAATTAAGTATGACGGCAAAATCCCAGATTCTGCATTTTTATTGGGAACAAGGTTTGCCAGAATATCTAGTAGTGATTCTTTATGATTTAGAAGTTCCTATGGCTTGGTAGTAGGAAAACATATTTGCATCAGTGGTACTATAATTGCATTGGTGATTAAACGCATCATGTTAAATGCTTCTTGATCCCCTTCCAGTATAGCAATTAGAGCAGGACTGCAGTGTCACTACAGTACAAATATATCTTAGCCCCTGAATGATACCTGTCCAATCATGTCAGGGGCCGTATATTTGAGAAGCCTTAACATAATATGACTCATGTCATTAACTAGTTAAAACTACAAAGAAGCCTCCTCCCTATACATTCAGCACATACTGTTTCATGTATTTGGCAACTTAGGACAACTATACATATGATAAATCAATGCATTTATACTACTGTAGTTAATGGTCTGTCACCATTTCCATTATAAAGCAATTTTCAAAGGTTTATATCTCTGCTGAAGAATTTACTCTGAGCTGAATCCTGGCACACAGTAAAAGCAAAACTATAACCCACATATGTTTACTTTCATCCAACCAGACTAGAAGGATTATTTATCATTAAAAGAAAATTGATCCAATTCTGTATTTCCCTTACACTTTTCATCACTTGTTTAGAGCATATAACACTTCACCTTGTACAGGAAGGAGGTTAATTAGACCGTGCTAATAAAACCCTCAAATCGTCCTTTGGAAGTTCTGTATATCCTGTACACCAGCTTCTGAAGAAAGCCATTTTACTTTGCTAGATCAGAAGTCACCTCATTGATTTCATATATGCTGCATATTTAATATTTATAGTTCCTCCTTAATTTATGACCTTGCTAAGGGGATACAGGCAAGGTTTGTTGGACAGTTTAAACAATTATTCGTATTTTTAGGCTGAGGCAGCTCAGTTATTCTTTAAGAATGTGTGCTGAATTCTTTTCAAATAAAAGAACAGAAGCAGAGCATGTCAAATGCAGGTGGACCCGTAGAGAACTTAGCAACCAGAAACATTCACATACACCCAGAAACAGACTTTTAAGTGAACTAAAACCTGAAATTAAGTATCCCACGAATGTAATCAATGTCCTCTACTTCATCAGCTGTTCTGTACCCATACGCTCAGTGATAAGAATTCTAGGTCAATTAGAAAAGTGTTATCAGTAAGATTTTATTATTATTACTAATACTAAAAGGGGTTTTGCTTGGAAAATATCGAGTATTCTGGTTTTGGGATTCCTCATTTTCACCACAAATAATTTAAGTGTTGCTTATCATTTCAAGATTTTTGGTAAACTGCTGAAAATGATGCTTCAGTTACTGAATCACACATTCATAAGGACACCTCATCATCCTGACCTCAATCTGAAATGAAATGGAGGGTAAACTCTATGCAGAGCACAACGTACCAGTGCAATGCCCTTCTGGCAGCTTTCCACACTCAAAAGATATGCTGATGCATCCCAATGAAGTAGCTGTGTCCTGATTTATTATTTTTTTCAATGGCTACACCAAAACACTCTTTTAAAACTCTATGGCTGAAGCACTTTTTATGTTTTTAATATACAAAGACACTGAAGTGCTTTGTGGACAATAAGGCCAGAGAAAAGCACAAGTACACAAGAGTAAGAGGGGAAAATGGGGAAAATACACAGCAACACAGTAGCTCCTTACTCTTACAAAACATATTAAGGGTTCTGACACAAAAGTCCTGACAAGAGTTTCAATTTAAAGCCTTCTCCAACAATTCATACAATAAACTGCAAAGAATCCAACACATCTAAACTAGGTAAGACAGGTTGTAAAAACTTAGATCAGATTCAACTGGGTTTCTAGCTCAGCTTACAAAATTGCTGCCCTCCAGTCAAAGCTAAATGCTTGATATTCCCATGAATACACGTCTCTGCGCTTTCTTTAAAAAAAAAATAAAAAAATCTCAGCAGCAAAATCCTATACCATACATTCTTCTACAAGTCTTCGAAATCTTTTTCACCAAGATGTGTAGCCTACTATTTAAAGGACAGTAAAAAACCTGAAATAATAAGTAGGCCTTTAGTAAAGTAGGAATAAAATTTCAAAGTTCTGATCTACCCTCCTTCCACGAATTCCTCATTATTATTTATGTTTATTGCAGGTAATAACTAACATTGCCCTATAACAACACGATCATCATCTTCAGATTTACAATATGAAATCGTATCAACTTTACCTTTTTCTTCAGATCAGACATTCCAATGCTCCACTGATAAGCGGCGCTTAAAAACCCTATTGCATTTTACTACACGTTTTACCATTCCTTTTACCCAAGGGTCAGTAATAGATACTAAATAGTAAAACATTCTTAGAAAAAGAGAAGCTGGAAGAAACCTCAAGAAAGTATCTATTTTGTACCCTGACTTAAAGGCATGGTTAATTATGTATTTCCCCAGGAAACCTTCCTGAAAAACTTCCTGATGTGAACAACTAGATTTAGCTTAGAAAATAGGAAAAATTTTAATTTTTGCTCAATTTAAGCCCAGATGTATGCAAAAGCATAGAGAAGCATTAATATATTTATTTTTTTTAATCAAAGTTATTTTTCTGTGGCAAGAAAGTACTTTAAATACCTGGCATTATAATGGTTTAGAATTGTTAGAACTTCTGAATGAAAGGGGGGGTGGGGAGCAGGGGGAAGAGCCTCACAAAGTATTTCAAAGACATTGTATGTTGTATGCATGTTAAATAACATTTACAAGGACAACACGTAAACCAGTTAAAAAAATGTTGCACAGCATTAACAAAACACACTAACAAAGTCTGCTTTAAGTACTGTGCCATAAGTGTTCTCTCAAAAGCTAGCAGAGTACCAAAATTTTAAGATAAACTCCTTCATTGCAGAGATTTACTTTTAACATCTAACAAGTCAAACATTACACAGGCAAAAAGGAGTTTAAAGTGTAGGCCAGCCCAACTATGCAGAGAGAAAGCACTTGAAAGTGCACTATATGCAAAACGTGACAGGAAGAGTCCGAACCCCAAGAGTTATTTTGACTATTCATTTCTATGAGTTAAAGCACAGGAAGCTAGGTTCAGAAATAAAGCAGCCAGAAAGGAGAGGAAAGAGTATCCCTTGGACAAAGCAAGAAAGCGCTGCGGTTCCAGGGCTGGCAAGGAGCAACGTCCTATCGAGTAGCAAGCAGGTTGTCCAGCAGGATACCTCACTTGTCTAGACCTCCCTAAGCCACCCCAAAAAGCAGCAATGTAACTGTGTGTTTTCATGAATGAGCGATCATCTCACTTACAGAGTTCTTTGCACTCCTTGCTTATTGAACCCTTCTGGAATTGCATGCCATGGTAAAATCGTAGCACTTCTTGAAAAGCAGTTGAAGAATTTTGACAAGGTGCCTGCAATCCTATCTTATTACACTGTTCATAAACACACACATCTAAAAGAAGCTACCGGTATGTAAGTTAGCAGGCATTCTTCCTCCTCCCCATTTAAAACAGGTTTCAGTCAAGTCTTCAAAAAGTTAGCTGGAGGTTCATTCTGGGAAATTCACTGTCTTCCATCCTAACTACCCTTGTACCCAACCGCACAGCCAGGAAGCAACATGGCTCTTACTTCAGTCAGTGCTGCCTCTACACCTGACTACGCACAGTCATTTTCAGTTCTCAGGTGGGAAATTGTAGCCACATCATATAATGCTGTTCTAGAGAAACACTTCAGCTCTTCCTTCAGGAATCTGAAATGAATTGTATCAAGGATATGTCTACACCAGGAGCAAACTGCCAGTTAACTATTTAAACACAACGCCCCTAAAAGCAGATCATCCTATGATGGCAGAATGCATTTCAACCCTGCTGGTACAATGAGGAAAAAAGAGAGAGAAATAAAAATAGGGAAAAAAAAATACAGGAAGAAGTCATTTTTAGAAGCAAAATAAACCATGGTTAACTCATCATAATCGGTGCAAAAAACCAGTAAGGTCCTTTCTGGCAGGATTCTGTCAGTTGTATTTCAACAACCCAGAACTATTATCCTGCTGGTAACACAAGCAGGTTTGACTGCTTGTCTTAGTCACCCAGAAACTTTGGTCAACTTCCTAATCGTTCGCAGGTAGAAATCTGTACCAGATTTTACATCTCTCAGGTAATGAGCAGAGATTCCCAGACTCAAAAAACACCCCAGAGTAAGGAAATAGAGTGCCGGTTGCTTGCTATACTGCAGCAATGTTATAAAATAATATTTGCACTACATCTTATACAAAGTTTTGACCCAGAAGAATGGGCCCACTTCGGATTCTTAAACTTGAAATCTCCTCTCATATGTAACTTCTGTTTTTTCTACCACAAAGCCAGTTCAGCATAATTCCAAGGAACATAGCATTTCTAACCAGCATAAAACTGCTTCTAAACAATTCCTTCAAGATGTTTACGTTAAACATTCAACTTCTGAAGTATTTGGAAAAGACTAAATAAATCAGGTAAAACTTACAACAACAAAGAGTTCAAGGAACAAACCAATACAACATAAATGTTTGGCAACACCGCTTAAAAAAGCAAACAAGCCCTCAAAAAACAAAATAAATACTGTAAGCAAGATTTAGGCTGATGACAAACAGAAAGATTTATACAAAGCAAGGCATTAACCTGAACCTAGGAGAAGGTGGGAATTTTTTTTTTTCCATAAACGTGCACCTAGGCACAAACACAAGTAAAGAAATACAAAAGAAGCCGCACACTAAGCAGCATTAGTTCAGTGAAAGATGACATAAGTTACCTACAGCTCCATTGATAGCTTGTATCAAAGTTGCATCTTCTTTTCTGAGAAGTTTTTGGTGTAAAGTTCCTTTCTAAGACACAGTGGATGTTGGCCATGAAAACTGCCTCCCAGACCCTTCACTTGTTATGAATGATGTATGCTCTATAAACTATCCCAAATCATCCCGTTAAAAGGCAAATGCCAAAGAGGGGGCATCTACACAGTTAAGTCAAGATATCCAGAATGAAATGGAAGTGCCTGAAAGACCAAGTAGCAGAGAGAACACTGCAAACCATGTAAGTTTTGAACCCTTTACCCAAGACAGCATGCAGTACATCATTATGCTTGTTTCTCTTCCTGCTATCTGTGAGAAAAATCTCTGCCCTCCCTATCACTTGTGATCCATTGATCCATACAATCAACATATTCTTAATGATAATTAAAGGATATTTTTCTTTAGGGTTTTTTTTTTTTTTGGTTGGGGTATTTTTTAAGGCATGATTAAAGCATTAAGCATACAAAGGATATTTTAATGTCTGAAAACCTCATCTGCTCCCTACATTTTCAATGTGATTTCTGAGACCTGAGTTTGACTCAGGGAATACTGGTCAACTCCATTCTCTTTCTGAGTAAAGGATGATGGAAAGTTAATGACTCACCGATGTAGAGTTCATCAACTGGACTGCAACTAAATGCGTTACTTCCCTCAAATAGTATGACTCATGTGCACAGCAGGGCTGCAGCAACTTTGCACTTTATCCAGATACGTTATTTCAAAACTCTTCTCAAATTTATTTTGAACAGAAATATCCTTCAAATGCATTCAACTGGGCTAAACAACTACACATTAAAATATAACGTTACTGTAACACGCATCCTGAGCCCAAATCACTTCAGCTATAGCGTCCAGAATTTATGTGGCATAAAATAAGAAACACCTTTAAAATAATGCAGTGTTCCATGGTGTCAGTGTCTTGCTTTTTCAAGCATTCCAAATGCAAATGCCTGACCTCCAAGAGCAAACACAATAGAAGTAGTAGTACTCAAGTTTTTTCAGGAAGAAAAAGCACCTTAAAAGCTCCACCCCAATTCTGACAGGGGAAGTTACTTGCAAAACACAGATTTAAAACCTGCCCATGTCTGATCTAACAGCAAATACTAAGTTATTATCTTCAATCTTCTCATGAACTACAGTTAGCCCATAGGTCTAGCTACTTGTCTTTCTGCAATTGTAACAATACAATTTAGTTCAAATACAGAACAACTAAGCATTAGAAAAGCTACTTCAGAGCATCAGGATGAAGAGCCTCCTATGCATTCTTTTAGTGGACAGTATTCTGGTCTTTTATCATATCCAAGATAACCTGACTCACTGAATAAAAATGGTATATTATAAGCCTATGTTTACGAATTTCTTCCACAGAGAAAGCTGAAAGCCTTGAAAATAAATACCTGACAGAAGAATAACATTCTGTAATGGGAAAGTTGACTCTACGTACATCTGCATTTTTAACTTTCTATGTAAACAATGAAACAATCAAAACAAAAGGATACAATTAAAGAAAAGTATTTTGAGTAATAATATGTAAATGTTGTTAATAACTATACAGCTGCTTTTCGTTTTTTCTTTTATATAGGCAAATAAAATCTTTCTCTTCTCTTTCACAGCTATATTGTCTCTACCACAGTCACTGTGTTGACGAAGAAGTGAACAGCACAAGCTATCTTCCATAGGCACTGAAATAGAATGAGCACAGTACCCAAAAACCAGCCCAGACCAAAGGCACCAGCACTGAATTGGATCTAACAGACAAGTTTCTTCCTTATGGAGCCGCACTAGCATTTTTACGCTAGATTATTCTGAGTTTATCTTATTTTTTCCACCTTTCATGCTCTCTATACCTCTTTTATATATATATATAAATAAATACATCTTTCTCAAAATTCCAAAAGAAAACAGCAGCAATTCATTCCCAAATATTCAAGACTGAATAGTTAATATATCTAGCTACCCCAATAAAACATTCTTACTAAAGTATTCAAAGTGCTAAGGACTTTGTCAGAGGCCTCAATAGTTTTCTTTCTGACTGTTATCAAGAACTGTTCTCTCTTCTGCATGTTCAATTGCAGCATGCCTGAAAATTAATCCCTTACATTCCAGTATGAGTAGCTGTACCCAGGGAAGGGCAGAACACCACAGATACCTTTCAGATATCTTTCCCCATAAAGCCTATCTTTTTCATAATAATAAGAGTTTTTTTAAAAAAGTAAAATAAACAAAACAAAAAAAAAAAAAAACAAAACTGGGACAGTTCTCTTCCAGTGTTCTTCACTTACTACTCCCACCCTCCCAAATCTTCTTTATCAGAGAGCAAGGCAAAACGCTGAACTAGATACAGAAGAAAAACATTAGCAAACATAATCTAATCTAACACAGTCCACCGGTTTTGGACAATTACTAAAATAAAATATATTGAGGGGAAAATAAATAAATAAATAAATCTTAAAAGTTAAAAATGAAACACAGATCATTACAGATAAACACTCTGATTTTGCTTTTAACACCCTAATCATAACTAGGAAGGATTCTGTCCTCAGTCTAAACTCCACTCCCTTATTAAGCTTGAAACGCAAGTAGTCTGTCACATTAAACTGTTCAAAAAAGTACCCTTGCCTATATAACCTGTCTGCATAGGTGGAAGATATAAATTTTGCAAGGCAACCTGCATTCTACGAGCTGAAGCTTAAGGGACTGAAAAATGAGTGATTACAAGAACGATCAGTCAGCTCCCATGCCAGATTGCACAGCCCTCAATTTACTTACTAACGTGAGATCGTACAAACCACAGCACATATTAGGGCTACCAATGCATGACTAACACCAGGATATGCACTTTTGCATTCAAGTTTTAGGCGTTACCTTCAAACAGAGCATACAAAATTAAAGTTGTAAAACTTGGACATTAAAAACTAAAAGACTGAAGATCTGGTATTTTAGCATGTGCTTATCTCACAGGCTTAAAGGAAGTACTATTTGAAAACACTTGTAACTCACACCTATCACTGTAAAAGTTTCTATGCTGCTCCTGTTATCCCTTACAAGAACAAAACAGCGTACATAATTCCTGATGCTGTCAATCAGTACTATTCCCAATCTACTGCAAGCATATTCAAATCACTTACCCACAGGCCTACTTCCAGCTACCACCCATCAAAATCGGAGACATCCAGAACTTGTTCAATTAGAACCAGAAGCATGAACATCAAACCCTATTGCTTATTTACTTGATTATTGGCTGTAAAGGCAGTCAGATCTACAATGACAATATTCTCTAATCAGAACTCAAATCTTTATTTTCTTAAAGGTATTAGGGTGATTGAGAGCAACAGAAGTAACGCAGGTGGTGTGATATGTATGCAACTACAGCCAACTTTAAAAATATCTTTTAAAAATAATTCTTACGCATTCTTAAAATCACTTAATTTCCCGAGAAAGGTTTCTGGTATGAGCTAGGTATGGGTTAAACTGAAAGAATTTCTTAGAACGACCAGCTGTGTCCCACAGTGCTCTCCACTAATACGGGAGGTTATTCAATAGTAACTATTCCACCTGCCTTTTCTTCAGCACATCCTATGAAGAACTGTCAAATTGTTCCAGTGTCTAATTGACCTTCTCAAAGAAAGTGGCCTGGACTCCATATCTCAGTTTAGCTCCTTTTAAAAAACAGTCTGAAGAACTCTTAAAAGAAAAATAAAAATCAGACTTAGCAATAGGAAAACTACAAAGGAATTTAGAGGCAGACTGCTCATCTTACGTTAAGGGGTGCCCACCTCCCCTTGGCCTTCACACATAGCCAAAGTCAGATGACCCTATCCTTTCAAATATACCATAGGTATAACCACTCAACAGGTTCTACCCAAG
The DNA here is from genome assembly GCF_964199755.1 of Larus michahellis. NCBI lineage: Eukaryota > Metazoa > Chordata > Aves > Charadriiformes > Laridae > Larus > Larus michahellis. The sequence continues at coordinate 38,704,730 of NC_133898.1, forward strand.
AGCCCTACGATGACAAGGCATTACAGAGAAGTACCCATGCAGGACACAAGTTAGCACACTGCTGTTCTGTTGTGTTACAAAACCTGCACTCTGTGGGTCTCCCCCAGTTTGCACTGAACATTTCTAATTCCCTAGGTACACTAACATCTGTGAAACATTTCATAACTCAAACTATCAGCACACAAGGGGTCCTGCTGTTGTAAACACCGAATCAGCTGAACTACTAGCAACACGAATGAGAATTTACTGCGTAACGGAAAAGTATTACAGAAAACAGGTTACTGCACTTCAGTACCTATGGATGACTCACAGTAGGACTCACACCAAGTTCAGAAGATCATCCCTCAGCTCTACAAAATCCAAGTTAAATCACAGTCTGCTTACATTTGTATTGCAAGGCTGCAGTGAATGCCATCTGCAGTAGGCACTACTATATGATAATCGAGCCTGCAATGTCTGCAAATAAATCTAGAGGGAACAAATACTACTCACAAAAACTGGACAGTACTACTAAGAGTATATCAGTAGTACACAGCAACCAAATACATTTATTGATGTGGTGGTCTTGTACATTATTCATAGAAGGGGAAATGCTGAATATTATATCAAGAGAAACAGAATAAATCTTATCTTATTACAGGATTCAGTATCACGTATGCAAAATAACCCAGAAAATTTCCACAGTAAATAAAAGAAAATATGAGTAATTTACACAAAAATGTATTTGTTTGCCCCCTTTTATACTACATTACAAGAGTTCTATGGGCTATTTTTTTCTGCTTCTCTTTTCAGCATAAGAACTAGCAAATCAGAAGGTGGGAGAATGAACACACTGGGAGGTATTATCACCAAAAAAAAAAAAACAACCCACAATTATCAAAATCCAGGAAACCAAACATGAATATTTAATCTAAATACAATACGAGAGGCATTCACAAAATGCTTGAGCAATGCTAAACTGAACAATACCATATATTTCAACTCACTTCCTGCTCCCTCAGTAAAGGTTTGCAAGAATTCCTACTTCTGCTCTTGAGACTTTATTAAATTCAACAGAAGCACAGAAGTGGTTTGACAGTCCCAACTGTTCTATTGATAAGACAAATTTCAAAGCCTTTAAGTGCCTCTATAAAGGTTAAAACAGCACAGGAAAAAAAAAAAAAGCAAGAGAGACATTTCCTTTTAGCAGTCCCTTTTAAAAAACATAACTGAAGACCTCAGACTTTTCAACTGGCTGAAGCTTCAGACTTCAGGATTAAATTTTCCACAAAATTTAAACTGTGGATCACCTGAGAATTAGAATTACCAGAATTGACAAACACTGATAAAGGTTTTAATTTTCTATGCATCATGCAAGAAGGGACCAAATTTTGTCTCCCTATATTCTAAAGTTTAAAAAAAAGATAACACAGCTTCTTTGCTAAAGTCAACTACACAGATTAAATGTTTGAGTTAATAAGAAAGTACTAAGGCCCATGGCTTCAATATAAGTGATCTACATATAATACATATTGACAGAATATCAGGATACCGTTAGTATCATCAGTTTACAGCTTGTGAAACATGGTCTCTGGAAACCCTAGACTGACTAGAAATGGTACAAGAGACAATGCACTACAACGGTCAAGCTCATGCACTCAGCTCTTGGTTTCAGTAACACAAGAGTACAAAATAATATAAAGATATATTGCTTAATAGTAATTTTCTCTGGACAACTTTCTAAACGTACTTAAGAACCACATGGTTCTTTAAACCCTCACATTTGAAATGAAATGCCTTAACATCATAAAACAAGTTCTTCCCTGTTAGAATACTCTTTCGGGGGGGGGGGGAAGAGAAAAAAGAAAAAAAACCCAAATCCTCCCATATCCCCAACAATTTCACCTTACTTTTGCTATTTAAACCATATTTTCTTACTAGTTGCAAATCAGTGGCCAACACTGTCCTAAAGCTTAAGACACAAACACAATTCCAGCTTGCATTTAAGTAATTCACCTATCATTGTTTACCCACCAGCTAGAGCAATACAATCAGCCCTGTGTTAGCAGTTTCAGGGAAACAAAGGTCATATTCATTTTTTGTATTTTTGCTATTGTGCAAGAGAACAGTAGCTACACTGCAGTAGCTTTCATTTTTCCTTTGTAACACCTATACTAAAACTGGTCATACAATGCAGGCAGGGTTTGTTTCTGTAATACACCGTGAACATTTCATCCCAGAGCATACAAGAAGGTCCAGAAGCCCCCTCAGTAACAGTGACAGAATGGTCCAAAGGAAAAAAAGAAGAGTTTTTGAACAAATTGCCTCCTTCCTCTCAGCTGCCAGTGGGACAGACTGTCATATCTGTCTTTCCTTGTACTGGTTTTTGTTCCTTAAAGGTGAGCATCTTCTTTTGAGTCATCACTTTTAGTTGGAACAAAAGTACTACATGGTTTAAAAAAAAAATAATAATGAAAGCCTATGAATTGGACTAACCAAATGAATACTCTGGTCTTCACTCTTGAGTGAAGTTTCCCTGATGTACAAAGCAATGCCCTTTATATATCAGGCCCAGAGGTTTTGAAAACTTTCCTCTTACCATTATACAGCTGAAGGTCAGTTATTGTAGCTGTATTTCTGGCATTTATAGCATATAATATGAAAAAATGCTGTATGATTTTACAGAAGCGTCTCAAATAATTCAAATGTTGGTTAGGGGAAAGCAGAACACCTAAAAACATTAGTCTTCTCCGTAGAAGCTATGTTGTGTGATAGCTTTAAATTATCGCGATATTGCATGTAATTATGAAAGCAGAATTTTTGTGCATGGAAAAATGCATTTTTTTCATTAATGACTCATCTTCCAAGTTACTGAGGCTTTTGGAACTGTACTGTATCACAGATCACATCCTGGAATGTTAGAGCTTACAGCGTGTCTGGACTCAGGGACTATTTTTCACTCATTGCAGGCATCCGCATCTCAATGAAACTAAAGGGGCTTTTTTGGGTGAATTTATCAACCGTTTATCATGGCAAAGACTGGTGGTAAAAGTAAAAATATTCCAAACTACTTTTAAGTTCATAGTATTGAATGTTAAAACATCCATACTAATGACAGCCCCTTCGCCTTTGCCCTTCCTCCAAATTTAACAGGAAAGTATGTGAATTTGATAACCTGCTGATTCAGGATACCTGAACTTAAAGATGTATCTTAAACACCTTTTTTTCCATTACCATCATCTAAATTGCTCCCCCTACACTGGTCAATGTGATCAGTAATCCTGTTTTGTTCCCTGCCGCAAGCAACTTGATTGCCCTATTCAGGGGAAATCCTATTGCTACCAGGGCTCAGGACAGGCTGTTAAGTATGCATGCTAAGGCACAAGGAAAGGGGATAAGGGATTGAGAAAGTTTCCATCAGATACTTAAACATATTGCACGCTGAGGCTGCAGAGAAACTTGTGCAGGAGTTAAAATGCAACAGGAGAAGAGACCTACTAAATTTAGGATCTCCAGATTTTTCCCCTTGAACTTGTAAGACCATTTTGCAGGCTCCAAACACACGCAACAGATCTGTGTCTTTTACAGAGAAAAATAAGTATACCTTTTTGAGGCACAACAAATACCTGAAGTCATTTCCAACTCAAAACTATTTGGAAATAGGTCAAATGATACAAAAATTAGGTATACTGCTACAGAGCCTGTCAAAGAAATTGTCGTAAACGGAATGTGAGCATAATGCTGAGAACATACTTTTCCCGAAACAGTTTGTGAGCAGAAATGATAAAATTACTGCAGAGTGATGTATCTTACTAAAGGTGAAAATTTATATTTTTTTTCCAATACACAAGATGATTTCTGCCATTAATTAAACACACAAAAGAGTAACCAGTAAGAAGCCAAAAAAATAGTGTCTTCTGACATTAAATAATTATTGTATATCTACAATGAAAATAATTACATTTCTGTCCCCCACCACAGAAAAACATTTCATATTGATATTTAAAATACTAATAAGTCATCACGTATTTATGACTCATTTTCACATGTGCAAACTATGGACTGAGTTACAGTTAGTTATCCTGCTTCATGGCATTGCTTCATTTGAATGTTCTCAAATTTTACTACAAAACTGAACGCGAACTACAGATAAACATACAACAGTTTTTGCTCTGTTATCCTACCAGCTGGGGAAAACATTAAAACGTAAAACTATATTACGTTTTCTAACATGTAGCTCATTTCAAAGTTATTAAAAACTGCTGCAAGATTAAATGTGTACATGTTTTATAAAAGAAAAGGACTACATTTTAAATGCGCTTAAGTGAAGACATGCACAAGCCTATCAAATGCTGACTCTGCTACTGAACTAAATCACCCCACTAAGATATTCACTGCGTTTTTGGCTTTGGCTTCAGTCCTACAAGCCTACAGTCACTGTTTGATCACATTACATAAGCATTGATAGTAACATAACATTTCCAAAGGCTCCCGAGTGTCAATGGGATTTGACACAAGAGTCATTTAAATGCTTTGAAATCATTTACTATATTTGGAATTTCAGTGAAGGACACTCAGTTACAAGAACTATGTTTGCCTTGTTACCCATGCAAGATAAAGAGTTCTTTTTGGTTTTAACCCAGTCATGTTACTTTCAGGGCTTCTCTAACTAGGCCCTCCCAGTAAATAAATGAAAACTCAACTTTCACGAGGAAAAAATACATTAGATCCTATGTTACGTGATCAGATGTCCATTGATTCATGATTTCTGTCAATGTAACTTAATTTTGTCCATTTTCATGCTCCAAGGTGTAGAAACAAGTTTTAGTTATTTTTATCACAAATCTCTTTCAGCCTTGTGCATTCAAGTATCATCCTCACTCCTCTTAATGACACATGAGAGGTAAAATAAAGTTTGAATCCTTTCTTACTGTTTGTCCCCCCAAAGCTGAGGTTTGACAGCACCCACCCACTGCAACAAAAAGCTGTTCTGCACTTCCTCTGGAATTTAGTTTCGATGTCTGTCGGGGCGGCTAGCTCTCAATCGCGGCAGATGTCTACCCACGGGTTGTACGGTGTATAAGCAACTCTGCCTTCTGCTCTCACCCAGTCACCATATTGTGATTTTGCTCCTCTAAGTAGCAAGTGACATACCCAGCGGAGAGCATTCAGCATTCCCCATACACACTTTCCATTTATAAATCTCCCTTTACGTTTGCACTAAGATAACAAATAACTTGGTTTTCAATCTCCTATGCATTTTCACCAACTTTATAACTACACTTTTGTAGCCAAACTCATTTGTACTTCTACTAGCCTCAGGTATTTCCTGGTCTACGTTGTATGACATTTCTCCTCTTTTACCCAACTACTTTGGGAAGCAATTCCATTTTAGGATTTTGAACTATTCTAGTGCATAACACTCTGATTTATTATCAGTTGACAATTTTGCATAATGTCAACTTGATAAATTATTTTTCCAGTTTAGGGGGTTCTTTGTGTCTCTAAAGTACAAATAAATATTTTCATATGATTGCTGTTCCAAATTTAGGTTTAGTAAAATCGAAGTTTTAATGAAAAACGTATTTATTTCGTATTTCAGTCTCTCTGTGGCAGCTCTGCAAAGCAGCATGTACATGACTAGCACTTACAAATAATAACAAATCTTGTAAAGCTCAAAGAAACAAGCAGAAGGCTTTTTTTTTTTTTTAAGAAAAACACTCCCACATTTCCTATTAATTTTATAGTCTTAGCAGTGCAGCACTACAAGAAAGTGCTATACAATGATCTGCCAAAACATAAATAAAACCTGCTAATCTCGTCTCCTCTCAGCATCTAACTAATGAGAAATGCAACTAAGTAAACACTATGCATGCTAAATCACAGAGGGGTTAGTTAAGTGTTTAGCTTAATAATCAAACGTGCTATCAACAGCAATAAGTCTTGTTTGGAAACAACTTTGACATAACCAACAGGTTGAGTTAATCAGTGACCCACAATTCTAGGCTCCCAAATTTAACTAGCTTGACCTACATCGGTCCACTTCTGCATTTTAAACATGCAAGTTCTGTTAATTCATATAATTAATTCAAGGCAAACACTAGGTTACTCTTCTGAACTACATAAAGTCCATTAGTAGCCTGTTTTAAGTAAATAAATTATCAGGATCTCTCAAACATCTTAAACATTACCCTCCAGCATGTTACCTATTCCCCCAACATCTAAAGTAAAATTGCAGAAAGTATTGGTATTTACCATTCTATAATGTGTATCCTGCTTTGTCATATTTCACATAAGCAGTGAGGTGGTTTTTTTCTAAAGAGTAAGAGTTTTAAGCAGTATGTGGAGAAGTTTGCAGTGTCTACATAATTAACAAGATAGATCAAATTTTGTACCTATCCACTTGACATTTTCCTTATAAATTTATAACTAAAGCCTTTATGCAAGTACAGCAGATCTAAAATTTAATGGCTGGAGGACAGAGAGAACAAGGTCACCCAAAACTGTTAAGTTTCATTCTCTGACAAAAATAAAAATACCTAGGTTTTTTTTCTACTTGTAAGGATGCAGAAGAAAAAGTAACAAGGAAACTAAAGGAATAATCAAAATGTGAATGTGCTTTACCCTTACCCTCTTCCCACCTCCTTCAAAGTTTTGCCACAGTCTAAATTAATTCCTGAGTGTAGACGTTTGTGAATAGCCTTTCTCATGTTGTGCCTTGAAAGCTCGCTGTCAGGAACTCTTATTCCACCGCTGTTGAGGTGAAAGACCCCCAACTACTGCAGAGGGCAGTGGGGACCAGCTGTGCAGGTAACCCACTTTTCTCCACTAAATTAGTACTGGTCATCTAGCCATGAGAAATGAGCTGCTGCAGTGGGTGACAGAGCAGGGAACAGCACTTTCCAGAAAGGGTGCCAGATGTATGGTTGGAATGAGACCCCCCCTACTTAATGCGTTGAGCCTTTCTCCTATTTTACACAGCACACTTCCCAGGTCTCAGGCAACTGCATTTCAATTACCAGCGTAGAAAGAATTCAGCATGCACGTTTTGCTTTAAAGTTCAAGGGTTTTAAACATCTAGTGAAAAAACAATCCTTCATTGCACATCCTTCATCCCATGATAGGAGAAGGAAACCTTTACACAGACTGGTATTTTGGCTTTTCCATCTTCGGTGATCCAGATTAATGCAAATGCAAACTGTAATCTTCACAGTTGTCATTTTCACAAGGTGGCTTTTACTATTGTCTAAGTAAAGCAGACAGTCTGGATGTATTGACACGAACAAAACCAAGGTATCACAACACTTGCAGAAATCATTATGTTATCCTCATCATTTTCCTATTCTGAAACAACACGGAAAAAATGTGGGAAACAAGCCTCAACTTCTTGTTTTCCTGTGCTAATCAAGACTGAAAGGATAAATCACAATCAGTACACTTATTTCATCTATTTCAGACAGTGGGAAATCAGGGCCAAGTTAAATATTTCATTCGCCTGCATGCAGAGCAAACAGCAAAGGCTTTCGTTAGATCAGCTTTTTACGCATTTCTAAAGGTAATCTTAGGCAAAGGCTCAGTAACGAAGCACAGAGTGATCATTAACAGTAGGTAATAAAAATGAGCACCGTAACATTACCTCATCCTGAACTCTCATCCAAACTATGTGTAACCTTCTCAGTACACAAGGAGAACGAGCAAGTCCTACCTAACCACTGTGACAGGCTGCAGCTGCAAAATGCAACTCTACTGCTTCATTAACTATGTCAAATTAATTTTGAATCCTAAATAGAAGCAGGACTTAAATAGAGTTTTAAAAATTAAGTGAACAAGCAGAGTATCAGCCCGTAACTCTTCAGGCATCTCTAGTCTCCAAGAAAAATAAAAGAAAGAAAAAACAATGTTTCCATGATTCTACTTGACTTTAAGCGTTTAATCATGCAACGCTACACCTTCTTCAGCTGCATTCTTTGCTCATGGAAGGCCCCTTCTGAAAGGGGACCCACAATCTTCTCTCACTCTCCGTTTTCACCAAAGGACCACAGCAGTCTGGGAAATTAAGTGGCAGGTAAAAGGATTTTTTTTTTTTAAAAAGGTGTCTCCAACTATGAAACTAATGAGTGCATAAATATTCATTAGTTATTATTGTACAACGTACATATTTAAATATGTAAAAATTTGCAAATATGTAAACTATGAACTTCACATACATTGTTTTCTTGCTCTCTGGCTTCCCAATACTTTTAATTAACACTCTACCCCCTGCAAACAGGAGACCAGCAGACAAAAAATTTGGATTTTTAGCTCTCTAAGCATCGTTTTTCTCAAGTCAATTTATGTAGATGTTTTTGTTCTGCTATGGGAAGGTAAAATGCTACCTATACCCTCTCAAAGGAAACGTTTACATTCGACTAATTCAACTAGAATCAAAGTGCATTAAACATATCTTTATCTTTAGATAAAGAGCTATCTTTAGATACTTTAGATACTTTAGCTATCTTTAGATACTACAAACTGAAGTAGCAGCTTGTATCTTTTGTGGTAAGGATAATACCACATTCAGTAACTTCTTTAGGTATTAACTCATTTTTCAGCTTTCAAAAGAAAGCAATTAACAACAGTATTTGAACATTTCAAACATCCTTTTATTGGCATTGGGGCTTTGTGACTAACATCATTTGCTGCATATCATGCTACATGATTTCCGCAGAAACAGTGGTTTCTGAACAATATCCACAAGTAAACAGTTGAAAACAAACATACAGAAGCATTAACTCAGGCTGTCTGTCCAGCTAGCTGGTAGAAGACGCTTGTCTTCCATGTCCTAGTAGTAGTTTTGTTGCAGCCATGATGAATTAAGGATACAGGCAAGATTGATTTTGGGGACAGAGATAATATCTAGGTATACACTTAGAAAAAGCAGACCAGCTTCTCCATATACTGAAGAAAAGCCTGTGTCTCCAAAAGCTGGTGTATTTTTCCAAACTAGGTACTCAGTTGTGCGACTAAAAAAGTAGTATCTGATCTTCAGGATTTGTCCTGCATAGATGATGAGGGACAAGAAAGCCAAGCAGAAAAAACGAAAGCTCTGTTGATTAGACAGCTAATAATAAATCCCAAGATAAGGATCATCTACACCACTTCCCTTACCCCTTTCTCTAACTGCCTTCACAGACACCCAAGGAATACAAGTCTCTGGAGCTCCCGCTTATGTCACAGTCTTACTACATAACCTTAAAGAGAATACAAATCCATTTGGACTGTAAATTGACTACAGTATTTATTGGTTGAGTGGCCTTAAGTAATCCTCAAAAATAATAATAAAAAAACCACCAAGATAATCTCTGATTTTATTTTTATGACATTCATACCAGGAAAAATACTATTAGAATAGTTAGTCAAAGTTGTGTTCAAACAAAAAATGTTTCTTTTACAGCTGTTTTCATCCTGAAAGTTGATAAACACGTGATTTCTGTGCTACAGTAAGTCATTAGCTACACAGTCTATCTACATGAGTGTTGCAGAAGAAGCCATTTCAGTTTTTATAATTCTGTATCAAAAGTTGCAAAGAAATTAAAGTTATGTTTACATGCATATATATATACACCAAAATAAAAACCCCCACACAACTTCAACATTTCCAACCACAACATAAAGACTACTTAAAAGCACTTCTATATTCAAGTTTGCAACAAACACATTGCTAACGGAAGTCAAAAAACCACTACTAAATCAGCAAGCTGAAATAATAAGGACCGAAAGAGTGCTAATAAGAAAGCAGCTAAATCACTTTCCATCTGAATGGCATCTAGCAATGTGCTGGGAAATGGATCTGAAGGAAAAAAAAAAAAAAAAAAAAAAAAAAAAGAAAAAAAAAGGAACTGAAAATTATAGTAACCTCTGAAAGCTATAGGCTTAAGTTTCTTAAGCCCTGGTCTAGTTGTTTAGTTTGGGTTTCCAGTTACAGCAGTTTCAAAAGCAACCACTAATTTCAGTTATCTGAATTTCAGATGCACTTCACAAGACGTATCGGCTCAGGCAACTGAATTCTAACCTGTAATGCTAGAGTTCTTGTTATGCCAGTAAGTGACGGAATTTCCCATATTTTAGTTTATTTTGAAAGAACAATGCAACACATCAGCTTAGTTCGCTATGTAACGATATATGTGACTGTGTTTTACCTTTTGAATCTGTCTTTACAGGCCACTTCAGCAGGACAGGAAGCGTTAATTATTCACCAGAAAGATTTCTGGTCTTTCCTGAATTAGTCACACAAGAACATTAATAGTCAAAGGAGAGACTGCATCACAGAATAATGGATAATAATGGGGTCCTATCTTCATCAAGAGAGTGCTGCAAAACCACCTGAGACTTGCAGACGTGTAATGCAGGCGGTTCTTGCTCTTCTAATTGCATAGCAACTCTTCTGATTGAAAGAGACTTCCTCCACCCACCACAAACACTTCCTTCTACACAAACATCCTTGGAAACATGTCAATGGGTCAATATTGTCCTAGAACAAGTTCCGATTTAAAACAAACACCTCTCTCTAAAGGACAGAGCTGGAGAAGCTGTAAATACTCCTTGCTACCAAGTCTTTCATTCAAGGCTCCTAGAGCACTATGGAATTAAATGAAGAGTGATATATCATCCACTAATGAAGGAATTCAGGGCATGCTCTAGATTCTATGATTCATTGTGGCAGAGACTGTAGGGGGGTTTTTTGTGCGCATATGGTTGGACTCAATGATCTCAAAGGTCCTTTCCAACCATGAAGATTTTATGATTCTATGAAAACATGCAGAGGGAAAAGCATGGACCGACTGCCACACGGTGCATCACTGGCAGAAGTAATAATAAATCCTTTCCAAACTTAAATGCCAAGAAGCAGACTTTTATTTTAAAAAAGGAACATTCCACTGTCCTTACCTTTATGGATTTATAGTCTCTAAACTCTTGTAATAAATCTAAGATGTATAAAAAAAATCAGCATTAGAAGAACAATGTCTATATATTTGTAATCACAGTATTCAAGCCGAAAGTTAAAACAGGAACGTGTCCAGCGTTCAAAATAAAACCAATTGCTAGCAAACTACAGACAAAAGAAGAGAACAATATACAGTGACATTCAACATTTCCATTTCTAGCATCTAACTAATTCTGGAAAAGAAATATACTTTAAAACAAGCATGTTAAAATTATCACATGCACTCCATGTATTACACAATACCAGGAGTTAGAAACAGCAGAGTTAGTCCACTTCCTCAAATCAAGCGAGGAGTCAATTTGCTCCATCTTAAGTTAATTACTATTTCCAAGGCAAGTTTAATTTCAATTACTTTGCAATGAAGTATTAATCACAAAGCCCCAATGCCAAGAAAAGATATTTGAAATGTTCAAATACTATTAATTGCTTTCTTTTGAAAGCTCAAAAATGAGTTAATACCTGGAGAAGTTACTGAGTATATATGGATTAATCCTAAAAGCCCTTTATCAGTTACAGCACAGCTGACTGTTCATCCACACATCTGTCTAAAAATAAAATAAATAAATAAACCCCCCAAGATTTCAGCTGCCTCAAAGAACTACTGTATTTTAAATCTTCCAAATTTTTGAGCATTTTTAAAAAATCAAATTGAGATGCTCTCTGTATCATTTTTTTTCCCTATTAAAAACTGAATAATTACACTACCGTGCTTGCAAAATAGAACTGGAGAGAACCTTTATTATGGAAATAGACAATTTTAAAAGTGCCTTCACTCACCCCGTACTTCACTGTACAGAAGCACCCAGTCAAAACTTGATTCTAAAAATAGAAATTATCAGATTTTAAATTGATTAATATGTTAACAATTCAGGGGAACACCTGAAACCTATCTGGATGAATAAGCAAACATCTGTTAACACACAGACAATTTTAGAAACCATTATTGTCCATTAGTTCACTGAAAGAGATTACTAAAAAAGGAAGTAACACTAGGACATTAAACAACGAACAAACATTACTGCATCTGACACTAATGCCTCTTCTTGCAAACTGGTGTCAGCAATACCTGACCTAAGATTCACCTTTCTCCAGCTAAATACGCATTTCACTGAGTAATATTGGGTATTTGTTACAGAAAAGTTTCAAAGGCAAATAATTGATTTATGAAAAAGCTAGACTCCTTCATATTGACAGTACCTTGGACCAAAATATCGTCTAATCAACAGTTAGAAGGACAACACAATTTCCAATACTGAGGGACTCTTGCTAAATGACAGCATTTTACCTACTTTATACATGCAACTTCCTCTGAGACACTTCTGACAGCATATAATTAGAGATCAAAATGCTGCTGTTATGGCGACAGGGCTGATCTCAGTAACAGTCATATTGTGAAGGCCGGTTGTATTTTAGCAATTAAGTCAATGAGGACATGACTTTGGATTCTGCTTTTCTAAGTGCACAATTAGGAGGTTATCATGGAACCAGCCAGCTGTTTTTTTAAAAAAAAAAAAAAACAACAAAACAAACACTGCTTTCAATCTAGTATTGTGCTCCTTTCTTCTCCCTCTTCCTTAGGTGCCAAGGAATTAAATAGGACTTCTACATTCAAATAAGGAGAAGTTAAATATACACATTACTAAAACAGGCCCTCAAATTAAACAACTCACCCAGCATCAGATACTACATAAACTAAAGAGCTAGAAACTAAAGACAGTAATTATCAAATAACCTCTTTTTCTCTCAGTTTGTCTGACTGCTTATTAAAATTATTTTAGGAAAATGAGTTTTTGCCTCCATTCAAAATTTTTTACTACTTTCAGTTAGTCTCTTTAATTTACACCAAATAAACACTGGAAATCCAACACTAGCCAAAGTACATTTACTAAAGGACATAATGCCAGTGAAAGTAATTTAATAAATTCCCTTAAACCACTAATAAAAATACTACAACACTTAGAAACTGGAATTTATCTTCCTCCCACCGACCTGCATTGTTCAAGTTCAGAGCATGCATATGGTGGTCAGATTAAACAGCAGGAAGTGAACAGGATACCTACAATTCTTTCATAAATAACGTGGGGCAGCAGTCACTGCTGCAGGGAAGACCCCAGAGAACAGGTTAAACATAAAAATCCATCAACAATTTCCTAATACAACTCCTCTGTACAGGCAAGTACTGCACTTACCACAATGCTACTACTCAGATGCTATCGACAGAGAAATTGAACACATAACTGCAAATGTCTTCACTCTTCAATTCATGGAATACTAAAACTCTTCATGTAATAAATTTTCCTGAGCACGGGTAAGGAATAATTTACAGGGAATGGATCTAAGTATTACAACACACTGTTTGACTCTGGGTTACAAGATTTCAGAAAAACATGTTTAATTTTTTTTTTTTTTTTTAAATTTAAACCCACACTCCTTAAGCATATAAAATTCTCACCAATTCAAATAAACGATCCATCCCTATCATTAAAAAAAACAAAACCAAAACACAACAGTGTTATTTCAAAATCTTAAATTAGAAGATAATGGTTCAGCATTTTTAAGAATCTAAAAATACCAACCCAATTCTACTGTATGTTAACACTGTCTCTACAGTCTGAAACCATTGATCATGGTCATCCACACAAAGGTTTCGTTTTCAGAAAGTGTTTTTCAGAATAATTTTACATTCACTGCATATAGCGTCCTCATCAGTATGTTCTTACGTGGTTTTCTCAGTGTCGTGAGAAGATGTCTTTCCAATATCTGCAATAACTCTGACTTAAGTTCCTTCACAAATGTGGCATCTAGAGAAGTCAATTCATGCTGCAGCTATTGCTTGATTTTTAATTCTTCTTTCAAAAATAGAGAAGGGACCCCGTGCTAATGAGCGCTGCCTATACTCAATAGAGAGGAAGGATCTTTGCCATTTGAGCAAAAGAGAAGAGAAAAAAAAAAAAAAAGGCAGAACATACCTATGTAATTTACCCGCCTAAACTGAATACAAAGTTTATCTCTGAGATCCAAATAAGGGTTTCACCATAATCAAGATCAAATACTGTCCGAAAACATTCACAAGACATTTGTGGTAACACAAATAGCAGATACTAATTTAGTCAGTCAACGCTGCATATTTGAGGAGATAGAGAATAGTGACATTTTAAACTTCAAAGAATATAAGCAGTATCTTTCTGAGAAAACAGATCGCATTCATCATTCCCACCAAACACATCTAAAGAAAATGGTGTCTAGTTATATGTACAAACTTCTAATTTTAAATAATTTTAAAATCCAGTAATAATTGGCATACCATGTTAGTGAAAATATTCAAGTCAATACCAAATATCTCCAGTGATTATATACATCAAGGATCATCCTTTGAAGTTAATGCTTTCCATCGCTGATTTCAACACCTTAAAGGAAATACCGGGTCACGATGCTTCCATCATTTCAAGATTTCAACAGCTCTCCAAACCCAACACGGTCTCCAGGCTCTCCAAGCCCAACACGCATCAACAACGTCATCACTTTGTGGAAGTTTGATGTTGAAGTGGCTAAAATTTACACAGTTAAGAACAGCAGCTGTATTTCCTTAAAACTGATTCCTATTTCTGAGAACTCAAAGCATGTTCAATAAATGAAGCAATATACAAAACACAACATATCTATTCTACCATACAACAGTTGAAAATTTTACTAATTAATGTTAAGTCAGGTATTTTGTATAACCGACTGTGGAATAATCTTTAGCACTGTCCAAATCACAATACCTTCAACTACTCACAGTTTACAAAAGACATGACGAAGGTACTGACTGACAGGAAGATTGAAAGAAATCTGGGAGATGACCTAGACACAGTAACTTTTAACTCCTCTGAGCTTCAAAAAGCAGCACACAACCTACTTCTTTCCTGTTAGTTCCCCTTGTAGGAGCAGCAGGTATGACACTGAATTTCACTCTAACCAATGAGGAAGTTAACAGATTAAAAGGTGCTGGATACATCTGTCTATATTTAGCACTGCATTCATCTACAATTAGAAAATATTTCTAAAACATTTTCTATAAAGTTTTGGAATAAAAACATGGTATAAGCATGTTTGTTTTCTCAAATTCTGGCTTCACTGAAGATGTGAACAGACATTTTTAATCAACAAGGCCTATTTTTGGATCTTCTTAAACTAAACACCCTCATACAGCAGCTGTTTGAATTTATTCACTCCTTAGAATTCTCACACAGCAAGACTGAAGGAAAAAAAATCAATTTTTTTTTTTCATAAAGAGAATGGTTAAATTATGGAACTACTTGCTGCAGGATGTTGTGAGGGTCAAGAGTACATACGGATTCGTGAGGTCATAATGCAAATTCATGAAAAAATAGGTAAGACCTACTAAGCCATAAATCTACAAAACAGAGGACAACCTTATGTCAGACTGCCAGAAGCAAAGGAGGTATACCAAGATAAGCATCACTGCATGCTCGCTATGTCCTAATGCTTATTCCCTCAGCATCACTTATCACCCAAATCAGAAACAGGGCTCGATGCATCTTTGGTCTGATCCAGAACAGCTGTTTTTCATTAAATAACAAAATCTCCTTTCTGTTTTGTCTATTCTATTAAGTACTGCAAAAGAAAACATTGTTTTCACATTCCTAGAAAAGAGCTTATTACAGTTAAAGTATTAAATCCAGTTCATCTGCTTTTACTTCCGAGTGCCAATAACCCCTATTCCTAAAGGTAAGATTCTGCAGCAAATAGCTCTGATCCAAAATGTGGTACCTTCCAACTGTGGTTGCAAGAGACAATCACTCACTGTATAGAAAAGGGAAAAAAAAATTATATCTTTTGACTTTAGTTGAGATGCTTTTCCAGTTGTATTATGACTGAATTTATCATTCTTTATTCTGCATATTCTTTATTCAAGCAAGGAACATGACAAAGTCCAATTCTCCCTCCCTCACTCTCTCCTCAGATAGAAGCTTCTCTATGTCTCATAATTCTCAATAGCTTCTAAAATTAAGATCCAAGCAAAGAATTTCGGTGTCTCTCCAATGCCTGTTACCATTCTCTGTAGCACCTCCCAGGAAAATTTGTTAATAAATCAATTCCTCATCAGACTCTTTGTGTCTGTCAGTTAAATAATGTCACTTCTATTTGTGTAACACCAGTAGATGTGTTACAGCAGTTAATGATGGCTTTAACGACAAACTGCTTCAGGTTCTTTTACCCATACATAAGTTCATGCATAACATATAAAAAAAATACAATATTCAAGTATTTTTAGTCTTAACCTAAACAGAGTACAAGGACCACAGCAGGGAAATTAATTTATTCCAAGCAACTACAGTTTCCCATTATAGAAGGCCTATAAAAGTTTGTAATAAATAAAAGCAAACCAGCTGTTATTTTACCCCAAAAAATTGTTCAGGTCTTGTACAAAGTAGTAAAAAATTAGCCTTCCTAAAACATAAGTTTCATCAATTTATTGATTTAAATCAATTTATCACTTTAGAGGGAAAAACTGACATTTCTGACCATCAGTAACTTCAGAGAAACCCTGCCCCTCAGACAGCACTACTCACACACAGCTCTCCCAAAGCATCTTATTTGATCCTCACTGCTCACTATTCACTCAAAGACCTCATTTAATACTGCAGTCTAATAAACAATAACCTATTTGGTAGCACATACACTGTCTTGCATAAACTGACATTCATTGCTTATTCTAGCATCTGATCCAAAGCTCCAGAAAGTGAAAGCCTGGCAAAGTAACTGCATGATACAACCCCAGTGAAAACTAACTCTCAGAGGGAAAGATACATATTTCAGCAGTTTACTCAAGCCTCATTTAGAAACATCTATGTGAGGTTTCCACAGTGGTTAAAGCAAAATTAGGTTTATGAAGGCATTATGCATTCACTATGACCTACACAGCCTATGAGATTAGAAAGTATTTATTAAAAAGACAGTCACTGAGAGTGCATATGGAATAAACAGCTGCAATCACCAAAAAAAAAAAAGGAAAGAAAAGACTAGCCAAAGAGGAGGCTTCTTAATGGCCTAAATACATAGAGAGATATATATATATATATAGTGTCATTATTTGTTTAGAAGCTAAAAGCAAGCTTTGGTGATATACAGTCACAAACTAATCATGCTTATGTTAAATGATTCATCATTTGATCAAATGTTTAATTTTAGTAAACAAAACTGAGAAAAGAGCCAGATTGGCATGGCAGGGACCTGATGATACATAAGTGACTGGAAAATCCAGACTCAGAAATAAACTCTGGATTGGGCCTGCACAGAATGCTCGGGGCACAGTGTCTCATCACACATATGATGCACACAGTGTCAGAGAACAGCAGAACAAATGGTAACATCCCGCAAAACCCCTCCTGGCATGTTCTCAAACAATATTGCCATCAGTTTTAGCTGACTACAGTACCTTATAGTTGCCAGAAATAAGATGAGATGAAACTCATCATACTGTGTTTTCAATCAACTTCCTGCTGGCTGCCACCATTTCAAGAATGGAATTCATTTGTTTTATGGCCATTAACATATTTCCTTCTTTTCTGATTCTAAGGCACTGAATGCCATGGTATGGTATGAGTCTGGACCATAAGAAAAATAAGCAGCAGTCAGTACAGTACAAATAGTATTGTAAAAGCATTGCCCTCTCTGACATACACCTTCACAGTGTATGCTTCTACAGCCAAGGAATATTTTAGCTTACAAGTCTCGTCTATGCCTATAACCACTTAATAGTAAAAGCCCCAGCCCTTTGATGAGCTATACACAAGTGAAACCTTCGTGGAGTCCTTTAAAAGCCAATGGGGAACTGCCAACATGTAGTTCATTAAAGGATTACGCCTCATCTCTAATAAGCAAAATGGCTTAACTGGAATATATACATATAGTAATATTTTTATGTATTTATTAACTTAGAGCTGAAGATTTTATATATGCCATAAAGTGATACAGGTTTCTGAAATCCACTAATGTAAGAAAAAACAACATTACACGGTCTGTTAATCAGGAAAAGAAGAAAGAATTTTTCCAGATTGCAAGAACGAGAAGTTAAGCACAACATAAACTCTAGATGAAGTAAAAAAAACAACTTGCATACTGCACCCTTTCCAAACTTTTCCAGACTATTCCAATAAAAAGTGAGATATTTGCAACTGACAGGAGTTTAAGATATAAAAATAGGAAGAGCAGCAAAATATTTCCAAGCAGTAAGTCATGTGAATTTTTCATAAATAACATGAATACATATGAGGTTTCCCAGTTGAGATTATCCGGGTAACTGAAATGACTTTGTAAAATACAAAGATCATTTCAGTGCTCCATTTGAGCTTTGCTTGAGCAGAAATGACAGACTGGACATTTTAAAAAAGTAGGGCAAGTCTGCAGAAGATTTAAGGATAGACTCTGTGATCTTCAACAAAAGGTAAGTAAACGTTAGCCATTGACCTTAAGCAGAGGTTTCAGAAGTTCTGAACAGTCTCACTCAAGTCCCTTCTTTCAACTGTTCATTTTTTAGTCTCTTAGATCTTGAAACATCATGAGTTTAGTAGTTTTCCAGTCACTAGAGATTCTTACAACCTACGGGATCTGAATTTCTAATATAAAACCAAACATGTTAAAAGAAGAACCCCTCCAACTTCAATGCGCGAGTATGTACTAGTCTTCTCCTGTAATCTCTTTGCATGCCACCACTACCAACGTGCATCTCAGGAGCTACTTCTATCATTGTTCACCAACAGGCAAATTTTAGCCCAGAGACCGACAGCTTACTTTAATTTTAATGCTCCCTTTCAGTATTTTTCTTAATGATTCCTATCTTTGTGGATTAGTGCAGAAAGCGTGCATCTTACTGCAAACAGTCCTGGCTAAGCATTACTAAAATCAAAAACAAACAAACAGAAAATCACCATCATCATACATGCCAAAATCTAGACCCTATTGTCTGACCCACAGACACCAAGTTGTTCTGCCACCTACATGGTTCGGGCTCACTCAAGAACAACCACGAAAGGATTCTGAACCATTGGATTGATGGGGACCAGGAAACATAAAGCAACACTATTCCATTCCATTACTTTATTTACAAATTTCAGGCAAACTACTATATTAAATTACAAGTTTCAGAACTTTTCACAGCCTTTAATGTTCTGCAGATAAAGGGCAAACATGGCCCTGTTATTCCAAAATGTGACTTGACAGACATATAAAAGTGATATGAAAGTCACAGATAAGACTCTTGTCTTATGACATGTTGCTGGTAATAACCCTAGCTGACACCTAGAGCAGCAGAATTCAAACTTCAGATGCATATAAGTGTTTTTGCTATCACGATTTACTTTCTTCAGAAAGCTGGTATAAAACTGTGACCCTTTAAGCACTAGAAGGGCACGTCTACATAGATTTTCCAGCCAATCTTCTCAAGCACTAGCAAGGCCTAGGTAAATAAGGACAAGGCGACACTTAAGTTTCTTCAGGACTGAAAAGTACAAAAAAACCCATCAAACTCTGGAAGCTCAAAGCACAGTTTTGGGTTTTGTTGGGTTTTCTTTGGGTTTTTTAAGTGACAAAATAGATATGTAGTTTGCCACTGTGTACCAAAGTGTACCTGGCATACACTTAGAAAAACAGATTAATTTATTCACTGTATTCATGGAGAAACTGACCTTTTTTTCCCCACAGTGTTGGGGAAAATATCTTCAAAAATGTCTTACAAGAAACACTACTGCATGGATAACAACCTGGGGGGGAAGAGGGGGGGAAATCATTCGGATAGCAGCTTTTGCAAGGGAAATGTATGTTAAAAAAAAAAAAAGCACTAGCTTTAAAGGCAATGGGTTTTCTTGAGAGTCTCCTGTTGCCATTAAGCAGATCCTTGAACACAAAGCACCAGATTTTCTTCTCATTATCGCAACACACTGAACTAGCCAAGAATTTCAGCCCAACGAAAAAGTTCACTTCCAACTTTCTGCAACTCTCCTTTCACATCAGTATCACGTTACAGAAGTCAGTATGCTACATTAGAGATAACAGCAACTTGCTTTTCACATTACAGAAAACATCAGGTCCAAATATGGGAGTCTAACAAAACAAAAATAAACAAAATAATTTACTGTATATTTATAATCTGTCTTGCAAGATCACTCCCAGCAGGGCCATAGCATTTGTTGCAGTTCAGGCTTCTGTCATAACTCAAAAATGGGATTTCATTTAAAATCCTGTCACTCCAATAAACCAGCCAAGTGTACAGTGACATCACTAAATCACTCTTATTGCATCTCTTTCCTCTCAGCCTCCACTCCCCCAGAGTACCTTAAATTGCATGACATAAATCCCAAGAAGGTACAATCACAGACAAGTGTAAATCTCAGGTGGGACCTCAAAAGTCAATTTAGTCACATATTCTTTGAACTTTCCATAAATAAGAACATTAGGGACTAATGTTTCTGTGATATACATTAAAGACCCTTTATGATTGTGCGTATCTGCCAGCATAGCAGCTGCCATACTACATCTGATTTAAAAAAAAAAAAGAAAAAAAAAGAAATCAATAATGGAAACATCTTCAACAGACAAGACCCTAGAGGTGATAGGAGTTTAGCAAGGAAGAGGCTTACTTTTTTTTCACCTTTGGCAAACAGGAATGACCCTACTTCCTTCTTTCTAAAAGGGGATCAGCCAACAGCTAACAAGGACCTTATCTATTATGACCCTCCCTGCCTTCATAAGGTGGAGAAAGATGTGTATTTTTGTCCTTAGCCTTTTTCCTTCATGAGTTCCGCTGCCCTGCGTGAAGAGCAGGGAGAGCTCCCCGTTCCCGGTCGCAGGGCAGGGACGCGTCGGGCACGGCGCTCCAGGACACCGGGCGGCCAGGGGTCCGCATTACCCAGCCGCGCCTGCGAGGAGCTAAAGGCCAGCCCCGCAGCGCAGCCCGCAGCCCCAAAGGGGAGGCAGCCGCTCCAGGAAACCTGCGTGCCTGGGGAAGCGAGCAGGCCTCCCCCCGCCGAGCAGCCGGGGACGCCACCGGGACACCGCCCGCGGCCAGGCCGGGCTCCCCCCGCGCCCCGGGGGTAACGCAGCCACCTTCCCACCCACCCCCCCGGGTCACCCGCTGCCTCTAAGCCAGGAGCCACCGCCGCCACCCCCACCCAGGCCCCCCGGGAGGCGGCACCCCCCACCACACGCCGAGAGGCGGGGGGACACCCCTCTTCCCCCAAGGGCGGCCACCCCCTGCGGCCCGCCCGGCGGGGGCCAGCGGCCGCCCCCGCCTCGGGGCGAGCTGCGGGCTCGGCCCCCATGACAGGCCCGAGCCCAGGGCTGTGACCTGGCCCGGTGCCCCAGCCGTCCGGCCGGCCTGAGCGCCAGGCCAGGCCTGGGCCCTGACCCCGCCCGGCCGCGGTCCCCCGCCGCTTCGCCCTTCGCCTCGCCACCCGCCCCCTTCCCCTCCCCGCGCCGGGCCAGGCCGGGCCGGCTCCAGCCCAGCCCCCCCCTCGCCCCCGGGCCTGGCTTACCCCCAGAAGCCGCAGGGGCAGCGCGGTGGCAGGCTGGGCGCCTTGCTGCGCTCGCTGCCGGCGTCTCCCATGGCGGGGCCGGTGCGCGGGGCGGCGGCGGGGGGGGCGCGGGGCTCCCAGCCGGGATTCCAGGCCGGTCAGCTGGAGCTGGGCGCGACCACTGGGGAGGCGACGGAGGGGAAGGCACGGGAGGGGGGGGGCGGCCGCGCCCTACCGGCCGGGCCCGCAGGGGAGCGGGGCGGCGGCGCGGAGCTCTGTGCGGCGGCCTCTCCCGCCCGCCGGTTTCTGTGACGACCCCGCTTGTCGCAGTGGGGCGCGCCCGCCCTGCCCCGCCGCTCGGCCCCTGACTCAACAATGCGTCCCCGTGTCCCCCCCCCCCCGCCTGCTCCGGCGCCTTGTTTCCCCCTGTCCTGAGCCGGATGGTTTCGCCAAGCCACCGGATCAGCTGGGAGTGGCATATACCATATCCCATCGCCGGGGGGAGACGTGTTAGATCGGGGTCGGGAACGAGGAGAGGAGCAAGTTTGGCAGGAACCCACAGACTCGAGAAGGGAACTGACTTCTCCGTGGGGAGGCTTAAGGGGGTCTGAGGCCTGCAGAGCTACGTGGAGCCGCCGCCCTCTTTTGCCCCTACCCACACGTTAGGCCCATAGTGGTACAGCCAGGGAAGACCGGCGGGGTGGGGGTGCCGGTGTTGGCCGCGCATGCGCGGAGGGCCTTCGACGCGGAAGTTGGTCGGTGGCGAGCGGGTCCCCGGGGGCCGCCCCCGCGCTGCCCGGGTACGGGGGGGGCCGGGCAGGCCCGCAGCGCCACCCCCATTCCTGGGCTGGGACCTGTCTGAGCCGCCGCGGCCGGGACTCAGGCTCAGTCTCTCGGCCGGGAGTTGCCTCGCCGAGAGGGGCTGGTCGCTGTCAGCCTGGCGTGCGGCCTGTGCGCGCTCGGGGTCTGTCCCTGGCCGCCGCTGAGGGACCCCGGCGGGGCGGGGGTGAACCGGGCCTTGTTCTCTGTTTGCTTTTGTGCCAGGCCTCTCCGCTGCCAGCTGGGAGGGAGGCCTGGAGGCCGGGGAGGGCCCGGAGGGCGACGGTCCGTCTGCTTGCTCCTGCTTATTCTATAGGTGTTGGTTCTCGGTTCCCATCAGTACGAAATAAAATCGGTTAGGTGTCTAACGTACGCGGGGAGTTCTTTGCCTGTGGTAAGCAACACTCGCTGGCTGAGGACGCTAAAGCTGAAGGCTGGCTGAAGCTGGGAGGGGGGTGTCATATTGGCCCTCGTGTTTTGGCCGCAGGGAAAGGGACCTGCAAGAGGTAAGGTTGGCAAGCAGGGGAGCGTGCAGCGGGCACGGTGCAGGCGCGATTAACGGCTACTGCCCTTTGACAGACAGGAAAGGAGAGGGTCATCTCCAGCATCTGGACTTGAGGGCTGAGTAATGGGGATTGCGCTTCTCGTGCGGGTTTAGCAAATGGCCTTGAGCAAGTTACAGTCCTGCACTCGCTGTACCTTGGTGGTGTCTGTGAAGTGGAAATACTGATGACCCCCTGCTAGAAACTGCCTTTTGATCAGAGTGAAAAATGCTATGTGGAAAAATACTGGTGTGGTAATAACAAAAGTGGAATCTTGATATATTCTTGAGGTGCTGTTACCCATCTTATACTTCGATTTCTGCATTGCACTTAAAAGCCAAGATTGCTGAACATTGAAAATAATAAACATCCTTAACAAAGCTTGGAGTATGTAGGTCTTTGTGAGCAACTAATTCTGCCAGCATCCTTTTGACTTGAATATGCAACCCTCTTAAAGAGTTTCGTATCAAATTAATTCATGGCAGAGAAAAACATACTAATGGAATACATATACACACATGCTTAAAACTTTTTAATAAAAAGTTGGAATTTCATTGAAATCGTGTAAGCAGGTTTCTTTTGAAGAGACTGGTTTGTGACAGAGTTTATTAATAACGGTTGTTTTATCAAACTGTTGGGTCTGGGGTTATCTGACTCCCTGTTGATGCATCAAGCGGGCCGTTAGTGCTGCAGTAGCTCAACCAGTCGCCGCTCTTCCTCAGCAGTGACTTTGAATGCAATAATGTTATTGAGTGTAAGACCGACGTGGTACGATGGAGATGGCATGTGTGTTGAGAAAGTTTTCATTGACACATTAACCGGTCCAACTCCCAGCCCTCTGTAAAGCGCCTGTGGCTGCATACCACCCTGTGTACTGAAGCATGAGAGCTTCCTCTTGGCACAGCTTTCTGAGGAGCCTACCTGCTGAGGCAGCACTGCTCAGTGCACCAGGAGAAGTGAGTGCTTGAACAAAATAACCCCAGCCTCATTAACTCAGCACTTTAAGTCAATTGAAAATTAAAATTGTCTCTTATGTGCTGGCTACCTGTACTACTACCAGAGTCTGTAAATTCCCCTCAGATAAGTAGTGGCTTTTTAAAGATGATTTGATAGTTTGTATGTCCTTACTTGTTATTAAAGCAAGCTCCTGTTGAGTAAGCTTTCAAGTATTACAAATGTCATGGAGAAGCATTCTCTCTGCTCAGTACTCTTTCATGTCATTTCAAATAAGCCTTTCTTGATTCTGTAAAGTTATGTTGTGATAATATCAAAATTCTAGTTTTCCAAGCAGTTCAGATTTTTAAAAATCCTATGTTGGTGTGGTAATTGAAGTGCTGGAGCGTGTCCAGAGGAGAGCTACCAGGCTGGTGAGGGGTCTGGAGACCAGGTCATATGAGGAGAGGCTGAGGGAGCTGGGCATGTTTAGCTTGGAGAAGAGGAGGCTGAGGGGAGACCTCATTGCCCTCTACAACTACCTGAAAGGAGGGTGTAGAGAGGTGGGTGTTGGCCTCTTCTCCCAAGTGAATAATGACAGGACCATAGGAAATGGTGTGAAGTTGCGGCAGGGGAGGTTTAGATTAGATATTAGGAGGAATTACTTTACTGAAAGAGTGGTCAGGCACTGGAACAGCCTGCCCAGGGAGGTGGCTGAGTCACCATCCCTAGAGGTGTTTAAGAAACATCTAGATGTGGCACTTCAGGGCATGCTCTAGTGGCAGAGATTGTAGGGGGTTTTTTTGTGTGTGTATGGTTGGACTCGATGATCTCAAAAGTCCTTTCCAACCATGAAGATTCTATGATTCCCTCCAAAGTTAAACATAAGAAAAACATCAGTTTAGGGATAGCGTTATTACACGAAGCAAACACATATTAAGCATGATGGAGACACCTGAACAACTTTAACTCTGCCTACTACTGATGTCCTAAGGAGGAATAATCTGTGGGGTAAACTTCAGGATTACAGTACAGTTGAATACTGTGGAACAGTGAAGAGGGAGCGTGTGTGCTTTGATGCTCTCATGCCATATGCTTATAATAATATATTTGGTCTTTTTTTTTTTTTAAAGTACGAGTTTTGCAACACTGCATAATTGTGGCATTTCCTATTTTGTTTAAACAACACAAAATTTAAATTAATGATGTATCCATTCAGTGTTGTTTCCTGAAAATTTAGTGTCTTGATCTTAATCTATAACTGCTTTTCTAAACCTGTTAATGTTTTGATTTGTGTCATGCTTCTTCTAATCACATCCATCTATTTGCAACCATCAGAAAGTGTGCTTTTGTAGTGCAACATGGCAGCAAGGGGAAGTACTGGTGTGTGATGCTTCTTTGGAGGCTGGCAGGGAGAGAACTGGTTCAGCTGATCTAAAATGAACGCAGTAACGAACAGGGCATTGCGACCTCCATTCAGTGTTTGGGCTCTTCCTCCAACAGATCTCCTGCTGAGCTTGGCCTCTGGCTCCCTGAGGAGTTTTGGTACTGACTGACATTTTCTGTAGCTTGTTTTCATCCAGAGTCCAAGCCCTGGATGCTTTCTAAACTAATGTATAAGTATCCAGAGACAAATGGATAAACAGCATATGCAGGGTATTAGCTGGATAGGGCTGGGAATATTCATACACAGAGAATCATCATATGGTCCAGATATAGCAAAGCATGTTTCAACCTTGGGAAGCAAAGATGTGTTCTAAACACACATTGGGGTGGGGAAAAGTCTACTTAGTATTAGGAAAGTAATTTAAAAACCAGTGATGTCGGAAGAGGACTAGTGAGCAACAGTTTAACTATACGGCAACAGAAACAGTTAATGTAATTTTAGTTTTGCATATCCGAAGCATGAAATAGATAGGGAAGGTGGTAATCCTTCTAATGGGACTCTAGTGGCCCTGCAGCTCTTCTCCAGGCATCTTTTTGCAGATAAATCAGAGAGAATGCAGAGAAGAACAACCAAAATACAGCCTGCAGACACTGAAGCACTTAAAAAGTTTAATGTTTACAATTTGACCAGGGATCAATTGCTTTTGGGGAGAAATCATAACCATACATTCGTGTTTAAAATTATAAACGAAAATGGAAGGTATTTGTCAGCAGGACACAGAGTTTAGTAAAAGATGTAAAAGAGATGTCTCTAGGGTGAGAAATGCTTAGGACGTACAGAAAATGTTCTCATGGTGAAGTCTGATTTTTATTTCTCATTGAGGTGCTTCTGGCTCATTCTCAGTGGAGCCCTGTTGCAGGTTTAGATGTGGTAAGAGACCTCCCAGGATCAGGAGGTGAAACTCTACCAGATTTACGAGACGCAATTAAATACCATTGTTTCTCAAGTGCTCCCTTTTTTTCAGGTATACTAGAAAAGGTTGTACCTGTATGTAATCAGAACATTTGGGGGTTGTTTATTTTAGTATAAACATGATTGCCCGATTGAGATACACGTGCACAACCGTAAAGTGGAGCAGGTGGAGACTGTCACAAGTATTGTGCACCTTCCTTCTCATCTTGAGATCTAAATTACCATAAAATGATAAAAGTGACTCATGTGGTGCCAATCTGTTAGAGAGACTCTTGAACTGATTGAAATAATCACCACTTTTTATTCCTCTCCAGTAGGCAGATATTCTTAGTGAAATCTTTTCTTTTGGAAGATCATTCTTGTTAAACCCTGTATTGAAGCTGAAAAATAAAATAAGCGTGTAGGAAAGGGCAGTGGAGAGGACATGCCTGAGCTAAAGTCATAGCTAACGATAACGGTGAACAATTACGGGGTTCCGCTAGAGCCCAGGGCATAGGCTACAGACCATGAAGACATTAACCTGCAGCAAGTCAGCAACACAGATGTGACCCCAGAAAAGGCGACTGAGCCATGCCAAAGACCGGCTGAATCGGGGACCAAGGCTGCCAGGCTTTCAAATGCCTGCTCTTCAATGCAGAGCTTACCTCGTTTTCTACATTTGCAAAGCATAACTTGGTTTTTGTATGCACCTGGCATGGCGGGGCGTGATCCAGCTGAATGCCTCAAGATTTGCTTATTCATTTCATTTAAGTAAGTTAGGTGTCGGTGCATGCGGTCTGATGAGAGGACTGCCCGCACCTTAGCCTCTGGCTTGGGCATCAATGAATCCAACTCCAGTTTTCTTTGCTGCTTGAAGGAAGTCTCCAGATTAAAGAAGGCGAGCCGAGTTCATCTTGGCTCTCGACATTGGTTGTGTTGACAAAGCAAAAAAAAAAAAGAAAAAAAAAAGAAAAGTAACCGGCCAACTCATGAGTCATGTGGATTAGACAGTTTTTGTAGCTGTGTCTTTTTAAAACATAAGTTTGAAAACTAAAGGACAAGTTTAAATGGTTACAGCACAGAATTTAGAGTCAGGACTTTGACATTCTTCTGGGTATTTTAAAACTCCCTGTGCCTCAGTTTCTTTTTCTGAAATGGAAACAATAATAATCTCATGGTCAGTCTGGTAAATGAATCTTTATTGGCTGGCATTTTTAGAAGTAAGGAATTGCTGCTGTTATTATTCCTGTGATTTAGAGAGTGACATTTCTTTACAATTAATGGCTGGATGGAGGGTCCAAGGTGAAAGAGAAAACTCTTAACACAGCCAGTAGCAATTTGCATGGATACGACTAACCCAGAGGCAATTATTATTAAGAATACTTTTATTTATTTCACAGATGTGTTACTTCCCCATTCTGCCCCTTATGTAATCCAGGGCATTTTGAGAAAAGGACAAAAGCAAAAAATGTAGTGCAATTAAACAAACATTCTAGGCTAGTCTAAAAATGTCAGATAAAATATTTAAAATTAAAAAAACCCAAAACATTAAACATGATTTAATAAAAGAAGAGAGGATGCCTGGAAAACAAAAGCGGGTAGTGACCCCACACAGATGTGACAGTGACTAATACTGAAATCACTCACAGAAAAATAAACCTGCAGATGTTCTATGTAAGCTGAGACTTTTATTATTATTATAAACCATGAAACTTATGAATGTTGTGCTAGGCATTTCCCGATGCTGGATAGCAGACTCAGCAAAGACCATTCTTAGCCTTTGAAAACTCTTTTTAGCAAATGATCTCCAGCCAGCACCTTTTTTTTTTTTTTTTTTTTAAATGGTAAGAATTGTTACAGCAATTTTATCAGGAGGAAAGCAGCCCTGGAAACTGAAACGAGTGGCCCAGGGTCACACAAGAAGGCACCTGCAAGGTCTAGTAACAACATTCACGTCGCTCAACTCCCAATATAGCAACTGGTGCAGAGTCTGTGCCCTCTTGCAGAGCTCGTGCCTTGGGTGCTCCTTTAGCAACCCCCAAGAGCTGCCTCCTCTGCCCCAGGGTCCAGGTTCACTGAAGAGTGGCGTCCCAAATCATTTTGGATGCGACTGCTTGGTTTAAAAATTAAAGACTTAAAAATAAATACAGCCCTATATATGTCCCTCCATTTAAAAAAGGAGGCCAGGCCAAAATAATATGGTTAAATGGAAAGGTAGGAGATCAGTGATATTTAGCTATTTCCTGTATTCTTTACCTGGCTTCTCTTCTGCATTTTCATAATGCCTAGCACAAAGGGTCCTCATCTGCACCTAGGTCTTCGGGGTCTTACTGCAGCACAGATAAACAAGCATAATAAAACCCTCATCTTGTATAAATGTAAAACAGTTCAGCCTTCATTAGACGGGAAGGTGCCTGCCCCTGGCAATCTGTTTGAATATAAGCTATTTCTGCTCTTTCCTCAGCTGCTCTGAAGATGTCAGACCGGGGACTTGGCAGCTGAATGTATTTCCAGGCTCCTCAATAGGTTTATCGGTTCTCTGACTTCTGACCTGGTGTTTCTGAGCACGGCTGAGATGAGCGGTAATTCCCTCATAAACGCTCCAGTGTCAGGGAGGTTTAATTGCTCGGCAGCATGAGAAAGTGTTCGGTAGTTCAATGACAAAAGGCCTTAAGAAAATGTGAAATGGGAGCCTTTAGTTCTCCCTTGCTGCCCCTGCCTGCTCCCCTCCATAATGTATTCAACATTTAGCTTTTTTCAGGGCTGTGGCACCAACGTTAGCTGAGAAAACCGTGATCTTGCCGTTTACGGTATCCATGTGATCACAGCAAGATCAGAAGTTAGAAGTTGTAAGTGCAGCCTGGGTAATTTTGTAAACAGCAGCAGCACCAATTTCTTTTACAGCAAGTAAAAAAAAAAATAACCCAACAAAAAACATTGCTGCTGGAAATGAAGAGCATATAGAGCAGCTGTTTCAAATTTGTCTGACACTGTTATAAAACAAGTTTAAAGTGTTAACAGTTGTACCCATTGCACAGTTTCCCCTGCTGTGTGCACACTGACGGCTTTCCTTTATGCCGCACGACTGAGCTGCCGCAGTTGTACTCAGTCCCCTTGCCTTGCAGATCAGCTCCTCCGAGAAATGTTTCCCCAGCTGCTGGCTGCAAATGGCCGGGCAGGCTCCGGGTGGACACGCAGGCTGGCGAGGAAGACGCCGTGCAGGCAGCCACAACTGTCACGCCACGCAGGAGCATCTGCTGGGCTGACCAGTGCTTGTGGTGGTGCCCAAACCTTCTGCCCCACCCCGTTAAATCTGTGCCTTCTGACTCCAGGCTGGGAGCCCCAAAGTTTCTCACTCTGCCCATTGCATCGAGGGGATGGCAGAATACAATCAGGAAAGCTTGGAGGAGGTAGTGGCCATGAGCATCTTGGTCCTCCCCAGGCCAGGGCAGCAGCCTTGGACAGAGGCTGAAGAGTGAGGAAGAGGAGGTGAGGTGGTGAGGGGCTGCTGGAGAGTTTTGCCCTGCCTCCTGCAGTAACACACGTGCTGTGGCGTGGTCTGCTCTCCTCTCCCCGGGCTGGAAACGCTGAGATCTGAAGGAGTCTTTTACCCCGAGGGGAGAGCTGCAACTCCAGTTTGGAGGAGCTGGGGTACATGCCAGAGGGCAAGGAGATGGTGACCTTTGAAGGTGAGTAAGGAGAATGCTGAGGTTTTGAATTTTCCTTAGAAACGCAGCAGGGGATCTCTGTATCTCCCTCTGTCAAGCTGCAAAGCATTTCACTTTAACAGACTACCGCTGAAGCCAGGATACTCTGTTTTGTTTCGGAGTCAGGCAAGAAACTTGAGGAGAACATAGAAAGCAAAGCAGCAGATAAGAAACCAGAGCAGCAAGCTGTGAAAGAATGTTTTTCAGGGAACTGGAAGAGTTAGGACTGGGAATCTGGAAGTAAACCAGTTCTGACCAGATACCAGCCATGTGGAGAAAACAACTGCAAGAGGAAGAAATTGACTTGTCCAACAACACTGTAGTTGGACTGGATGAGTGAGAAGTCGCAGCACCTGAGCTGCAGGAGCGTGGTCCCTGGTGTGAGCAGCTGTGAGACTCCAGCTGCTGATCCTTATTTTGTTCCTGCACAGCTCTGTTGATGCTACCACTGGGTGCAGAAACGGGGATGGACTGTACAGTGTGGGGGCTGCTGCTGGGATGGTTGATGGCTCCCTGTAGCACAAGGAGCAGCCCTCCTTCTCCTTCCTGCAAGAGCAGGCGTGGCAAGCCTTGTCTGAACGTCTTTTGGACTCTCCATCCCAGATTGCATAGCGTATAACACACACCCCAAGTACATAGATAGTCCCAGAGTCCCAGTCAGCTCCTGCGAGAGGGAGTACTTTCTATGAGCAGGTGGGAGGGAAAGAGACTGTAGGCGTTTGTGGGGATGTAAAGATCCTGGAGTGGGGAGCGGAGACGGAAACAGACTCATTGCAGCTTCTTAACTTAATTTTCTGAAAGTACACTCACCCCTCCAGCTTCCCAAACCCACCTTTGACTTCATCAGTGAGTCTGCCCTGTATGGGCTACAAATGTGTGGATTCGTGGGACAAATGAGAATGTCAGTGGAGTAAGCGTCTGGCCGGAAGACCAGTGCAAATACCTACATTCAAGTTTGGAGCTCATTGCTGGCACAGGAATGAAACGCTGGATGATCATGTATGTCTAACCACCCCTATCCCATGTGGGAGACAGAGGATGAGTCACTATTTGGGTTTGCAAATGGGTTTCAGGAGGATTATTGCATTTTACAGACAACTAACTTTTCAACAGAGGGACAGGTTACAGGGTACCTCTTGAAGGCTGCTGACAGGAGGAGACGGCAGGAGGTGGAACATGGGGACAGGTCAATGGTTAACAAGCTGAAAATAGCTCAGTGAAATACCACAGGTGGAAACCATAGCAATGGAGAAACGAGTAACAGGATGATGGGGAAAGGGAATGTATCAGCGAGTTCATGGGAAGCAATACAAAAACTGAGACACTTCTGAGCAGGGATCCTCAAGCCCTTACCATCGCAATTAGCCTCCCGAAGCTGGTCATTGTTGCTGGGACTGTCACTTGTTTTGCCTGCTGATTTTATTCATTCCTTTATTAACGCCCCCAGCAGCGGTTAACAAGGACATGAGAGGTTTAAGGAGGCCAAGGGAAAAGCTGGCACAGTGTCTTCGTCTGTAATAGCATCTATTTCTGAAGTGATACGACAGTTTCTCTTTAACACCTTGAAATGGGATCTGGGACAAACTTCTTTGTTTTCGTATTCTGTTATTCATAGTCAAGGCTGGATTAAGACCATGTCAGTGTAGGCCTATTTCTAATCAGTTCTCCAGGTGAGAAAGCTTTCTGCTTTCCTGGTTTCAAATAAAAGCTTGAAAAACCCTATCGAGGAATTTCTACCAGCTTTTGAAGCCGATTTATAGGCAACAGTTCTGAGGTGTGAGCTGAAGTACAGTTTTTAACGAAGTACTCTTGTTACCTGCAAGTAGTAGGAGGGTCTCCTTAATGTGAGCTCATTCACGTCTGTGATCAGGAGGGGACACAAGTCCTCCAGATAGTATGATTGGGAGTAGGCATTGATAGCCATTACTCGTTCTCAGCGGGGCTCCCTGCCTTTCTGGGACAGGCACATCACCTCCCTACTTTGGGCTCCAAGGGAAGGCCACACACTGTGACCCTCTCGCTTCTACCCCACCACTTTCTGGCCATGCTGATTTATTGCCGAGAGGGAGATAGCTGCTCTCACACCCAGGGTCTTTCACCCAGCCCTTGGTTGCGCGAGGAAAAGGGCTACAGCAACCAGCAAGGGACTCTGCGTGGCGCATACTGCAAGCTGAGTATCCCTTTTTAAATAAAACCAGACTGTTCTGCTCTGTTTCAAGATGCTAAATGCCAAAAGCAAGGCACCTGGGAGCAGGCGGTTTATACATGCTGAGCTGGCGCTAGCACACACATCTGATGCACTGAAGGCACAGCCACGCTGCCTGCAAAGCCCACCGGGTGCAGCTCATATTTACTGCAGCACAGTACATCTGCCCAACATCTGTGAGAAGGTCAGGAGAGGTCTCCAGCAAGGGGTTCAAAGCCTCGCTAGTTCGCATGCATGCATGGGCAGCCAGCAAAGGCACTCATCTGCACTGTGGCTGGTCCAAAGTGTCAGAGGGGTGACCTGTGTCCTCACGTTCAACATCTTGGGATGGCCTCTGTGAAGCTGTGATGGGGGAATGTGATGCTGCATACAGCCATCAAGGGCAGAGGAGGACATTATCCTTATTTTTATACTGATATAAGAGTTTGATGTCTTGTTATAAGCTTTGGATACAACCTCCTTTTTTTTTTTTTTTTTGCTTCTTTCTCCGGCATATATGTACAGATCTACTGTCTGATCTAACCAATTTATGCAGGCATAACAAAGTTTTAAAATAACGAATGCGATACTGAAAATCTTTACAGCTGCCAGTAAGCAGTATACCTAGCCAAGAATGAAGGAAAAGAGTGCATCTGGTGTGAAAGGATCCGTGACACCAAGCGGTGTTTCGTTGGGGCTGCAGGTTGCCTGGTCTGCTCCTGTGGTGACAGGGTAGTGAATAGGGACTTTTGCCTGTTTGAGGGGAATTCACCACCAGCATCCCCCACTTTCAGGTGCTTCACAGGATGTACTTGGTTGCTACAGAGGGAGGTGGCACTGTCACAAGTGCTGTATCTGGGGTTTTCACTTCATGGGCATTTAAATGATGAGCCACTCGTGCTCCTGTGGCTGCTGTTTGTCCTGTTACCTCTATTCACACCCTGTGTACTGTGTACCTCCCTGTCTCCACTCCCCCTGCTCCTGCATCCTCTCTCACTATCCCTCTCACCCTCCTGGTACTCAGGCACATGTACAAAGCCACTGGACTTTCCTTGCACCTCATTTCCTCTGAGTTCATTTGCATCCCTCTCTGCATCACAAATCTCTTACTGAAAGGCCGGAATAGCTGCCGTAGCCAGGCTGAGGTGGCCAGTCCTATCAAAACAATGAAATGTTCTTTTTTGTGCAGAGAAAGGAAATTCTATTTTAAGGCCTACAGCACGGCATGGCCAGAAGTTAGTATTTCTGCTTACTAGGCATGCCTACATTTAATTCCTTAACCTGTGTGAAAGATATTAGTAGCCTGGTTGCCAGCAGAAGTCACACCTATGCTATCGTCATGGTTTCAAACGGTTTCATTAAACAAATTAGGAAAAAAAGGAAAGGGGAATAGCTTGAAATGTTAAGGCAATCAGCTGTAGGGACCATTGCCATGGCTGTTCTACTGCTTCTCCAGCCTGGGGAAACCCTGCAAGGATAGTATTTTCCTGTAGACCCCTAAACTAAAGAGTGGATAACTTTTCTTGGGCTTATGATAGAAAACCACCTGCTTATTCAGAGGGAACATTTCGGCACCTGTTGACTGAACATCATATGAATGAATGGGGAGAGCTATCTGGCAGCTGTTGGACATTTATCCTGCTTATGAATATCATAGCTTGCAGCAAATCTTTCCTCTGTAAATAACCAGAAGCATCCAGTCAGGAATAAGGAATAACTGGGGTGAACGTCCAGGTGGTGCTGAACTGAGATACCAAAAGATGGTTAAAAAATTATCTCTTCTCCAGCTTCCTGCATTATTCCCAAGCAGCAGGCTGTGAACAAATAATCTCTGGAGACTAATATTTCTGTCAGCAGCTTCATTTAGTATAGCCCTGGGACTTAAAACAGCCTGTGCGGGACAATGTTACACCACTGGTATTGGCACATTTGTCTAACAGTGCACTGACCTGCTAAAAGAAAAGAAATTTACCCATGTAGACCACGGTTCTCCGTTTCCTTCTCCATGCTAACAAATGCAGTGATAGTTATCTACATAGCTACAGATCCAGCCCTGCTGCTGCTTCTATTCTGAGCCCATTCCCCAGGAGATCTTTAAAATACAATTATCTCCAGCTCCACTTAATCACACAATCTGTCCCAAGGTCTGTTCCTGCTTTTTTTGGTCCTCCTGTTGTCAAGGTCTCTCCCAAGGTACTCTGTTCTCTCTTCTCTTTGACCCCGTATCAACACTTGGCCGCGTGTGTGCCTTGTCAGCCACCTTGCTGTGGGACAACCTCATGGCCGCTCTTGCTGTTGCAGTACTTTCCCTTGTAAAGCAGATAGTGAGACGGTCTAATTGCATTTAATCTACCCCGATTCAGGACACCCATCTGCCAGAGCCTTTCGTTTGCCAGCCTTCCATGACTGTTTTCATGCAGGTGTCAGTGTGTCTCCCCAAACCACGTTCTTTCCCCTTCTCTTACCAGTGACCACCCAGGGCTGAGCACTCAGCCCAGCGAGCAGCCCATTCAGGGAGTGTCTTTTTAGGCTGTTGAAGAGAGCGGAGGGGTGAAGAAATGGAGCGTATTGTGACATTTTGGATTTCAGCTTTGCTAGAAACAGGCAGGTGGCTTCTAGTAAGCTGGAGGAAAACGAGGGGCAATAGAGAGGCTGGAAAATACAGTGGCATCAAAGGACTACTAAAATTAAACTCCGCTCTCCAGGTTTCAGCTGCGTCCAGTTTGGCTTCAGCTTACACTGAAACCCAGGCTCTAATTCATACCCCTGCAAGAGGTCTATGGCTAGCTTTTTTTTGCCAGGAGGATGAAAATAAAGTTTGAAGTAAAACGCATGAAGACTGCAGCCATAGGCGAGGCGGTACGAAAACGGATGAGACACAAACTATCAATAGTTAGCTGTTGCTTAATCCATAATTATTTGCTGCAGAATCTCTTACACCCATGTTTGTCTCGTAGTCTATTTCTGGAGACAGGCTGTTAGACATCGGTTAAGCAGGTGGTTTGCCGATGACTCCCACATTATATATTGATCTGTTCCTGGCTGGTAAGTTTATCAAGGCAGAATAGCCCTGGTGCTTCATGTTTTGAGAGTGCCCAGCAGTGCTGGGCTCATGAATGAAGCACATAAAAGCCTCTACATGTATAAAACCACTAAAAAAAGCAGGCTAAAGTACCCATTTATGAAACTCCCTCTCCCCTCTCTTGCCCTCCCATGCCGTGCAAACCCTGGATAAAACCTAACAAAAAGCTCAGCTCTTCCCCAGAATATCTGGGAGCATCCATTCTCCTCCCTCAAGCTGCAAGGTACTAAAGCTGCTTCTCAGTCCCCCACCAAAGCCCCTGCCCAGGTGGCAGCACTTCTCAGGAAGGGCCACCCAATTAGACATGGCAGTCCTATAAAATACCTATGAGTTTTCTTTGTCCCTTCTGCTATCTGATCCTTTTGGCTGTCCATGACCCATCCTAGACTGATTTCCTCCTTTACCGAGTACCATCACCAGCTTCTTCTTGGTGACTATTTGCCCCAGCTTTGGATGTGATGACAAATAAGACAGCATGCAGCTTTTTTTACTGCCTTTTTCCCGTCTTGTGCAGGCTGATGCATGAGCCAAGGGGAGCTCTGCCATGCAGCGTGCTTCATGTTTTATGCTGTGCCTCTGTGATGCTTAGGCATTTAGAATAACACATCTCTTCATCATTTTCCCATCTGAGTGCTGGAAGGAACTAGCACTAATACTTCATATTTTGGGTCTGTTTAACACAAAGCAGTACTTTCTGCATCGGATAGCACTGACAGTGGTCCTATATTTTCTTAAAAAGACAGAACTGGACCTTTGATATCCGTTGTCTGATTTACCTGGCTGGATTCTCCTGACACCAAACAACTGTAGGAGAGCCCAAGGGCACAAGTTCAGCATTTTGGTTTCCAGAGTCAGATGCTCTGTCCATAGGTGAAAAGAAGTCATGCTGCAAATCTGTGCATTAGGTGCAGGGCACTAATTGGTTCCTAGTCAGACAGAGCTCAGTCAGAGCTATGTCCCTCCTCACACCTCAAAAGTCACTCAAAAAAAGGATTGTAAATGGGCTTCTTAGGAGGCAGAAGGAGATAATGACCTTGGGGAAGGGTGGAGTTCATATATTGGATGATAAGAATAGTTTGAATCCTCAGACCATTTTTTTTTCCACTGCTTAAGTTTAGTTATAAACTTTCTCTTTCAGAGAAAAACTCCTTTTGCCCTTTTTGTGCATACCTTTTGCTCAGTCATACCCTTTCCTTCCAACAGCTTATTTTACATGTCACCTTTTGCCTGGCAGCAAAATGTCTGAGAATGGTTTGAAAATCAAGGAGGGCAATCTTAAAGCAGAGAAATAAAAATGCCTTATTTCCAAGCTCCGTTCTGCATAATATCTATAAGCTGCAGTTACTTATGCTGTCTGAATCAAAATAATTTATTGCCATTATAAAAAAATATTTTAGGAGTTTCAAATGGGAACTTGTAGCTTGATGCACTGATTGGTGCTCACAGATTTATTAGACATGGGATAAGTAACTTGAGAATAGGAAGCTAGCTGTAATCATTTGAAGACGCATATAACTTTTAAAGATATGGAACCAAAAAGTATATATTGGTTGTAATGTTCAGAAAGCATGTGCCCTGTTTCCTATTGGAAAGCATGACCTGTCTTGAACTTTACAGCCACAGTTCAGAAGCAGCTTTCATCAGCTCGTGCGGATAGCCAAGAAATAGGTTTCCTATTCCATTGAAAAGAGGTAAAATCTCTTACCAGGATCTGTTAAACTGTGTTTGTAAATGTTCTAAACATTTCGGCAGCTCCTTGTATTCTTGTTTCAGGTGGTCTGCAAGATGTTTCCAACTTGGTTTTTTTATTGCCAAAAAACTGGACTGCTCAGGAAACACAAGGTTTGGTTCTTCTGCTTCCTTGGCTTTAAAAGCATGGCATCCTATTGATGAAAAGAAACGACACCTGCTTTACAGCAGCTGAAGGCTACAATTATTAACATTATAGTATCCTTAATAGCACATATATAACCCTTCTTAGGATTAGGAACAAACTCAAAGAGAAGTCATGCATGTGACATATTGGCCTCTGGGAGTTTCAGAAAGCTTCATTGTCTAAGGGGTAGATGAGGAATCTGAGAACCAGAGCTCCTGGGTTTCTGCTATTAGTACTGCTATGAATTCATTTGCACAGATCATTTGGTCTTTATGTGTCTTGGTTTGCGATAGCTATAATGCTTTTGCTACCAGGGAGGCGTAACCTGTTAATAGCTGTAGAATGCTTTGAGAATGTTGTATAGAAGGTACTGCATGAAAGCTCAAAATTGCATACAGCAAGCCTGACTTCAGACTTCCTGTCACTTTTCTGGATGACTTATTTTAATTACAGTGGGTTAAGCAGCTGTAAACATGCAATTGTTGCATGTTGAACAAAGGTTTTCATTCCTGGGTTCCCATCCAGGTGCGTGGTTGTAAGTTGATCCATGCTGTCTCTGCTGATTCTCCCCTGGCTTCTCCCTTGCAATCCATTCCAGCGGTGATGAATTCACCTCTTGAAATTAATAATGTCAAGCTTGTCAATATTTTAAAACCCAAACTTAATTTTGCTCTCTTGAGCCTTGCCTTTGGCTCATGAAAGCAGAAGCTTTAAGCTCTATTATTTGAGAAGTCTACCGGGATGCCTTGGTATGGCAGGTGCTATATAAGTTTAGTGCTGCATTGCTATTAAAGTCCATTAAGAAGGATGTTTCTGAGGCTGTCAGCACACTGCAGATTAAAACCAGAAAAATAAAGGCACACTCAACAAATGCTGCTGTAATGCTTCAGATGATAGCTGCAGAGAGAAGACTCATCTTTGGCTTGTGATCAGTTTACTTCTGGGTTCAATGGAAAGGTTGTTTGGCTTCCCGTATAAGCTCTGAAAAAAAAATAAATCAATGTGGAGAAGCTTGGATGAGAGCCAGAAGAAATGCTATACTGAATCCAGAATATAGAAATCCTTCACAATTTCTATATTCTGCTCCATACAGGCTCTTTATATTCTAGCAAGAACTAAGCTTTGCTATCATGACTCCAGTACCACTGCAGGGTTGTATAGGATGTGAACAAATTGTCAAATTTTATTTTGTCGTTTAAAAACACACATCAAACCCCCCTACCAAGATACTGTTAAAAAGGCAAGGTGGATAAAAGGTGGGGGGAGGAGCTATCAAACACCTGCAAAAGGGCTGGAAACAAAACATAGGAATAAACAATCAGTTTTTAGGTTGATATAGGTTGGCAGCAAGATGCCTCCTTAACCCCTGCTATGGCCACTGTTCAACTGTTTGGAAAAGGCAGGGGAAAGTGATCTGTAAGAGGTGTATCTGACACTGCCACAAAGTCTCCTCACATCTAGAAGAGATGGAGCAATGGCAGAGGCAACCTGCGGGAGCAGGAGGCAGTGGTGGGCCTGTTCCACAGCCAGGGCAGTACCTCCAGAAGGGGTGATGGAGGGCAGTGATGCACCTCACCAGGTTTTGCTTGAGCTATAACACCTTGGGAAAGGAACTGGGGTGCCACAAGGGAGAGCACAGAGGATTCTCTTGCTCAAGGCATTAAGGGGTGGTCAAATATGCAAGTAATGTCAATCTACTTAAAGTTTGGATCAAACCAGTCTGCGATCATGGCAATGCCCTTGTTTAAGTCAATGGCACAATCTTCTTGCCCTGCTCTGCTTTCTTGTTTTGGTAAGGATGCTGAATAAGGCTCTCAGATACAAGTATCAGAAATTGCAAAACGACATGAATATGGTATTCTAATGGGGAAGGTCTGGAAATACTGAAAGTTGTACGTCAGAGAGAAGGTCTCTGACTGTGATGTGGAAAATGTGGGTGGTAGAAAGAAGGAAAAATAGATGCTCCTTTTCACCCTCCCAGAATACAAGGACAAAGGGACATTCAATGGAAATAAAAGGCAGCAAATATAAAACCGTTAAAGGAAAATACGTTTTATACAATGCCTAATTAGCTCATTCCCATAAGATAACATTAAGCCTAAGAGATTAGTAGGATTTAAAAAAAGGATTAGACATTTATATGGATAATGTAATTGGGGATGTTCTCATTAAATAGAATACATATTTTCTTTTGTTATGAAAGGATATAAACCCTCTTGCTTCAGGGCCTAGGCTACTTGCTAACTGATAAGAATTAAAAAGAAACTTCCCCTGTTGGCAAGTCATTCCCTACTTGTCTTCTGCTAGATTCCCTGTACTTAATCTGAAGCATTTCACCAGGCATTGTCACAGCGGGATTATTAAACTATATGGTCCATTTGTTTGGTACAGCACGGCAATTCCGTTTCTTCATAACCAGATGTCTCAGTGTGACAGATCACAAAAATCCCAGCGGTCTGAAACAGAATCCCTTTTTTCTTCTGCTAGCTCCGTAAGGGGGTTGACCTGCAGTGCCCACCTATTAGGCACCACCAAATAGGCACTAACAAATCTCACTTATCTGTCCTAACAGTGACACCGTCAAACTCTCCTGCAGGGCTTACACAAGATCAATTAGAGAGGTGTCAGGACACCAAAGACCCCACAGCCTACAGCTTTGGAGAGCGTGTCCTTCTCCCACGCATGTGAATGGGGTTGTCTCATGGATGCTGCAGGTTGCCAGAAGCTGGAACAAAACACATTCAGGTAAAAATGAAATAATCATAATCAGAAGGAAAAAATGCTTCAAAACTCTGCCTTTCACTTCCAAGCAAGATAGGAAAGATGCTGGTAGGAGCCTAGCCTTCCCATTTAAAAGCATCAGAAGACCTTATCTAACCTGGCTAAAATTCAATTGTCTTGCATTTTGATTACTGAAACACCCTTCTCTTTGGTTTTGCCAAGTGTAATTTCAGTCTGTGCACATCCCTGCAAAATACTGCTGTAAAGATCACCCTCCTAATCCATCAGCTTGAGGATTTTACACATTCTTTGCTCTTCTCTACTACATTCCTCTTCTTTACCCCATCAAACACAAGCTATTTATCTTTCCTGTCAAGGCCCTTCCCACCCTGCCAAAGAGCTCTCCTTTGCTATGACAGTGTCATTTCCCTTCTCATCATTCTGTCAGTCTCTGTTTCTCACTTGTTAACATTTTTATAGCAGCATTTCTGTGCTTTTTTCCTTGCTGTTATTGGAAGGCATCTTGGTAAAGAGCAGTGAAAGACCCTCATTATCTTTCCAAAAAACCCCTCCTTCACTATGCTGCCTATGAAGAGCTTGACAGTGGTTTGGCCACTTCCCATCATACTGACAAACAGGAGTCCATTCATCCTGTCAACTGCCCTGTCTGCCCGGATACATCCACTGCCTTTTTGATACTCGCATCTGGAAGGTAGGGACGGTCTTTTGGTTCTGCAAAGAGTCTTTACAACAGCTTCTCCATGACTGACTAGGATTTCTAAGGGCCGCTGCAAAACAAACGCTGATATTCCTCATTCCTTTTCTATCAAGGTTCACTTGAACAGTTCGCCGGAGTCCTGATGGTGCTGTGCTAGTGAAACACCCAAGGTAGCAACTGCTTTCTGTAGGTCACAGACAGAGCTGTACATAGAAGGCCATCGTCCTCTGCAGCAGAGGTCTCTTCCGAAGATGCATGCAGTGAAAAGTGGGCTCCAGAGCAGAAGTGTTCAGTTTAGCTCTGTTCTTGGCAATGTTGCTTTTCCCTCATCTGCTAATGACTCCTGTAAATCCTCCAGTCCAAGAAGGTGTCTTTTGTGTACTAAATGCTGCCATTATGTATAAAGGACTCTTGTTGAATGTGCTTAAA
Organism: Larus michahellis; assembly: GCF_964199755.1. Lineage (NCBI taxonomy): Eukaryota > Metazoa > Chordata > Aves > Charadriiformes > Laridae > Larus > Larus michahellis. The sequence continues at coordinate 38,745,557 of NC_133898.1, forward strand.
GTGAGTCCTGCAGGACAGTTTCAATCAAATTGTGTTCAATTTATTCCGGCTGAATAACTCTGAAATGTAAATAAAATTAAATTAATGGTGCTGTATTTGTATCCTGTTACAAATGTAATAAGCTTGAAGTAATGCTGACTGTAAAATCGGATGAATACTGTAGAGTAAAAATCAACCTCTAGAAAACAGCACAAAATTTGATACTTGGCTTGCAAGAGCAATCAGGGGTGCATTTAATCCAGACGGTCTTTTTAATTATATTCGTTCATACTGCTTTTGTGCTTCATTCTAATAAAAGGCAAGAACAACTCAGTCTCCTGTAGCGGTTATGTTTGGTTTAACAAACACGTAGAATACCCTGTATCTGTTCCTAGCTCTCTGTTTTGGGTCTTGCAATGATATTGTTGTTAATAATAATAATAATCTTACATTTATGGGACACCTTTAATCCCAAAGCACATTATAAATTATAGTCAAGGCCCAGAGTGCTTACTTAGCACTGTCAAAATATGTGTGAGTTCTTCCAATTATTCAGTAAGACTTCAGATTTGGTCCCAGAAATTGTAAATATTGATATATACATGGCTGAATATCTTATCTATTGAATAACTCCCTAGGAAATTTACTCCCCAGAAGGTCTAGGATTCCTGCCAGTTAGATAGTTGGATCATTCCTGGTGCAAACATTCCCCAAAACCACTGGGGAAAACCCAGCCTTCACCAAGAGTGCTACAAACCGTATTGCAGGCATACTAACCAGGCACAGCCTTAGGATGTGAAGGTCTCATCTAGAGCGTTAGAGACAGGAAGATATGTGGACTGCTGTTAAGCAACTGGGAATAGCTGGCTGAATTGGCCCCGCTGGGACTCATGGCCCTGGCTCCGGGGAGCCCAGGTGTTTTTGAACGCCACCATCTGCTCAGCTACAAGCTGCTCTGCTTCGAGCTGCCGGCCCAGGGAGTAGTTAGGAGCCCATCCAGTCTCTCACATACTCGTTCTGCATATTTTACGGGAACATCAAGGGCTTCATGCTATACACGCAGAGGATTCAACAGACGGAGCGAAAGGATGCAAAACTATCTGGGGCAGCCCAGGGGGAAGGAAGGGGGAAGCGAGGCTGAGCCGAGACATAGTCACTCCCATCCCATCAAAAGGCAGGCGAACTGCAACGGGGAGGGCTGACTGACCCCCTCAGAGCCGTTCTTTTTCTCCACTCCTGTTGATTTGTTTCTAAAGGCCCTAAAGCACAGTGCAGTAGAGTTGTTCCCACAGTAAACAATGCTCCAAACATTGGTGGATCTCAGGTCTTCATCACTTATGGCAATAGCCACCTCTATATGTGAAGCAAATTCTCTTTGGCGAGATAATTGATATTAGGCTACCACAGGCAAAGTGATGTTGCCAGTGGACCAGAAACTCTTCCGATCTGTTAACAACATTCAGATATTAAGGACATTGGGTTTCCAAGACCTTTGTGATCTCGAAGTGTTTGGATAGCCTCCCATGAAAATCCAGTCAGATCGACTGTGAATCCTGGTGTTTGAAGTGATATGGAAAATATTAAATCAGGGTCACTGTCAATATGTTTAAAAAAATTGTGGCTTAATATTCCCTCACTTCAAAACCTTGCCTAGAAAGCTTTCCAAGTTCATCCAGACTGGAGTAAAATTAATGAAGCCGCAGTCATACCTTTCTTTCTATTTCATTTCTATTTCATACCTTTCTTTCATAACTGCTGAGTGCAGTTATGTGGCCTCAACAAAAGAGGGCAAAATGAGCACTGTGGTAATGGGTACATCTTGGTGGAGGGTGCTGGGATTACTCTAAGACCACATTCAGTCCAAAGGGTACCAGCCCAAAGTGCTGAGTTAAGGTATCCTCAATATATCATCCAAGAACCACAGAGGCCTTTCAGTAGTCTTTTATTTTGAATTAAACAAAGAAGCGGTCAGTGGGTTAAATAAATTCTTAAGAGGAAGAAGCTCTAACGTTCGTTCTGATCCTCCTTTCTTTTGTGGCTCTCTCGTCTGTGCTGTTCACACGCTTTCTTCAGTTATTCGCAGCCACATGACAAACGCTACCTAATGGCCGGCTTATTCTATTTGTGCTTTTGTACTGCCCTCTTCTCACAAACCTGAAACTCTTTGAATTCACACGGTGAACTACAGCAAGTCAATGTTCACTTTTCATAGACTGGATTAATTTAAAAAATGGCTTATGCGAAAATCTTTGGATGAGCTACAGTGTATTAAGTTTTGTGTGGACACATCTATACTTTGAACTTTTCTGCGTGGCCTCCTGCTGATGTCCCGTATGATATTGCTTCATGCCAGGGCTGATTTATCTGCTTACCTGTAGGCTCTCTCTGGATCAAAGGTCAAGTTGATGGGATTCAGCTAATGGTGTATGCACTCAAATGTAGCCTGTGACTATATACTCTCAAAATCTCATATACTATGTCATGCCTCACAACCTCCTTGCCTAGCATAGGTGAGTGGTCATCCTGAAGTCGTAGGTCGTCACATGCCCAGGGAAAACAGGCTGTTCAGAGTTGCCTGGAGTGGCCTGGAGACATAGGAGAATATACTAAAATGAATGAGTGGAGAAGGATCTACTTAGGATATAGCTCATTGCAACAGTGAAGGAACGAAACTCTGGCAAAAATGGGGGGAAAAACTCAAGGCTGTAAACAAGGTCCCTGGCAATGTTCCTTGTACCTATTTCTTCTCCAAGGCTTTGGGTCTGATATTTGGTGCGGAAGGTGGTGTGCAGGCTGTGGCCTGTGCTGGTGCCAAAGAGGAGCCATGTCCTAACTTAGCCAGGGCTATGAGGATGGAAAATTCCCGTAAATCCAGGATCTTTTCCCTGTGAAAAAAGCCAGGGCAGACTCAGACAAAGATGCTCTCTAAACACAGCATACACTTGCTGTACCACTGCAGTAAGAGGGTTCTCAAGGCAGTGGTAGCAGACTTTATGTTAAGGTCTATCTTGGGGTTATAGAGGAGGGATGAGGGAAGGCACACAAATGTGTTCTGCAAGCCCTGCAGTTGATGTTATTTTAGGCTAACAAGAGTTAGGAAGTTTCTCCAATCTGTTTGGCTTGTAATTCCCATTTTGATGCTACGTTTGCCGAAAGCAGCATCCATACCAGGCAAGTTTTGTTTGGTGATGATTATTCCCCTAAAATTTGCATAGTAATTGCACACCATCACTTGCTCACCATCCCCATTCTCCCAGCCTTTTGCATTTTCATACTATCCAGACCAATCACTGCAGCACATATCTCCCCCCTAGTCGAACTAATGACAGCACAGCACTTTCAGATAGACAAATGCTTAAAAAGAAGCAACCAAGACCACTGATACTTCAGCTAGGGAGGGCTTGGACAATAGACAAGGCATTTTGCTGTTTGATGGACAATATCACCTTTCAGCTCCCGTGGCGTTTTATGAGGTACATTTCCCAAAACAAGATGTGTGGAAATGGAAGTTTAAATACCCCTTGGCTGGTCACAGTCACACTCTTGGCATCACCAGAGCTTAGGTCTAGTAAAGTTGTTGCAGGACTCTGCTTGGCATTGTGCTTTGAATGTGTTCCTGAGTGAAATAAGGGAGAAGAGCAAGCAAAGGCAGTGCTGCAGCTTCTCACCAAGAGTGAGAGGTCCAGGAAGACTGTTGGTGAAGTGACGCTATACCTGTCAGAGGACTGTTGTTCTGCCACATGAAGTGACCACATCTCCCTTGTCTGTTTCCTGCTTTTCAAACAGGTGCCTTCGCTGCCCTTCAGGGCCTTATTCATGCCAGGGTGAACTCCTCCAGTGTAACACACAGGTGAACTCCTCCTGCCTCAACACACAGACGGAACTGACTGCATTCCATCCCGCACCCTACTCTACTTTACTCCATGGATTTCTCCTGCCTAACCTCCCAATGCTTCTCATCCCCATCACCTTTCCAACTTTTTAGGGCTCCTTTGCAAAGGGGAAACCGTGTGGGAAGCATTTTATTGTCGCTAAGCCTTCCCCTGCCTGGGGAAGAGACTTGGGAACGGCATTCCAAAATCATCATTTTGGAAATGTTGTCATGGCTGCTACAGAGATCCCAGCTGATGCTCTAATGACTTATTCAGTTCCTCAGCCTGTCTTGCTGTCACATTACAGTGTCCAAGAAGGGGGAGAGTGTCAATTGCGGAGTGCCAGACTGACCTCCTAAGGAAGAAAGAAAAGGAAAGAGATCAAGTGTTTCACATTGTCTTGATGGTATTGTGGAGGCTGAACAAAGGAAAAAAATGAGGAGCAGAAAGGAGCTCTCTGAGCAGAAATATAAGGCAGGTTTTTACTTGCAAGGAGTGGGGGAAGACAGAAATGAACAGCAGAAAATGAAAATCATCCGCAACAACAAAGAAAAAAAACTGCAGAAGGGGCTTCTGGTGGGGAGACAGAAGCAGAGAGCTGGTGGAGGATGTGCTTGTGGCTCGTTCCTGTGCACCCTGTGAACCCCAGCTAGTCATGCTCTGGAGCCCAGAGGGACGAATGCTTATGGACCACAGTACACTTGCCAAAACACAAGGTCTTTCCTTCCTACTGCAGGAGCAACAAAACCAGCAGATGCCCTTGCAACTCCCACACTTGCAGTCAGGCGAGGACATCAGGCAGAATTGCCACATCTGTGCCCACCTGGGAGCATTGCAGCCTTACTGCGTGCACCCAGCAGCTATTCCACTGCTTCGTGTCGCAGGTTTCATTGACAGTATTTCACAGATTGTTCCATGGATGAGTCTGTGCCTTGCTTGATGGAAAATTTTGCCTGGATTTGTCTGATAGGATTTTTACTGCTTGGATTATTTGATTTTCAGTAAAGGCTATTTTTGACAAAAATGTTAAAGTTTCATAAATTTATATGCTATCTCATAAACACCATAAAATGCCTTTTTGACAAATCTAATAAACATAACAAAATGCCCTTTCAATAAAACGGCTGAAATCTTGCCAGGCTGCATAATAAAGTTGCATTTCAGCATGGCTATCACCTAGGTTTAGATAAGGAATGCAAACCCACCCTCACCTTTGAGCCATGATTTGTTGCAGTTTGCTGACCTTAACACGTTCAAAGACCCCACGCTTCACCTTTCTACCAGCCAGTGAGGGTCAGACCTAGGTTTAGCTATGGGGCAAAAAATACAGTAGGTTCACATTTCCCGGGAGCAGATATGGCTCAGTAGCCTCCAGCTTTGTCACACTTTCATCAGCCTCCCAAATATATGTTTCATATGCATTCCACATTAACCCTCGGTAGGGCAGAACAGGTCTTATAGAAGTGCCCGGGGAAAAGTTTCATGAGCTAGGGAAGCTGATGGGCAGATGGTTTTCTTAGAACAGGAAAAAAATCACAACACCCTTGCTGTCAAAGCAGTGTTGGACTAAGAAGAGCTACATTTCTCTGTGTGTGTGTGTTTGTGACACGATACTAGGTAGTTACCAGCTGGTAGTAGCTGGGAGAGGTGAACTTGTGGTGTAATGATGTAGTGACATCCATGGCCACAAATAGAGGTGGAATAAACCCTCTCGGATACATGTCCAGAATCACGGAGCCTTATTTCACAAGAACCGCTACAGCCTTACAGTGCCGCAGGGGCTCTGAGGAGAAAGTCAGATGAGTGGACATGGTTTGCTTTGAGCAGTTACACTGGCAAGGGTTGTGGGCAAAGAATAAGGTGTTCAAAGAAATCCCAGCAACCCTACTTCCTAAACCAAAACTATGTGGCTGCAAGGCATCAAAGTTGACTCCTTTCTGCCATTCTCAACATCAAATCCTTCATAAATAAAGGTAAGTCCTTGTCAGAGAGGACCCACATATCCGATTTAGCAAAAACCAGGGCAAAACTGTTAGACACACTGACACTCTGCTCAGCGCCACTGGGCACCATGTGCAAACAAATGCAAGGAAGACATGCCAGCAACAAACCCACTTCAGGAGAGGACCCAAGCTGGGCCAACACTCTGCTCCTCTCTCTGCTCTCATCTCTACTCCCCAGCACCAGAACCCAAATTCAGAGCAGCTGCCAAGGGCTGCAATACACGATCCCAAGTGATCTTGCTGCCGTGCCTGACCAGGAGCCGGTTGCAGTGCCGCGCTGTGGGGAAAGCTGCTGAAGGAGTGCTATGCCGCGGGGAAAGCTGCCAGGAGCTTCTGCCAGATGGCTTCAGGAGAAAGAGCCTCTCAGTCATGCCTTTCCTTAGATACGCTGCTTACACACACCTTTCCTGAGACTCCGTGTATGCATGCCTTTCCTTATTCCTCTGCCTCTGCAATGGGAAGGGACTGCGAGACACCCATACTTATCTCAGTTTCTGCCGCCTGCTTGTGAGTCAGGCCTCCTGTTTTCCCAATTCACTGTCATCCTTTTCTCCCTTTTATCCAAGAAGTGGAGGAAGGTGATGGAGGGATGGGAAAATGGGGAGAGAGGAACATTGCCAGATAAACAAGGCAGTGGGATCACAGTCCAAAGGGGCACGGGCAGTGCTTGGGTGAGTGCTACCACCTTTACCCACTTGGTTCTCCACTTATGGCCTTATTCTTAAGCTGGAGCATCTTCAGCAACTTCCAGAGCTTCTTAGAGAAACAGAAGACTATCAGTCTGACACTGCTACAGAGGCAGGATCCTATAGAGGTTGAGGGGTGCTCCCTTAACTTCTCTGAGTGATGCGAGCACTTGTCTGGGTCCCATCTCCCTCTGCACATGCTCTGCTCTCCGTGACATGGTTAAGAGAGGTTTGGCAGTGGCAGCCCAGAGCCACGGGATGTTGTCAGTAGAACTGTGCTGTTCCTTGCAAGGAAGTCTTATTTCCATTTTCTTCAGCTGGCCTGCTGAACTCGGTGTAGCAAATCAATGGTAAGAGGAGTGTCACCCCTGAGCTTGCTGAACTGTGCTCTCCCCTAATGAAACCAGTGAGTCCTCCCTAACTTGTGTCTTCCCGAGGTATTATCTTCTTGGTGTTGGCCTCCTTCCACAAATGCTTGCAGAATGGTGATGGAAATAATCTGAAGTTATCTCTTGCTCTGACAGATGAACTGCCAAGTGTGAAATGTCTCTCCACTGGTGGTGTTTATTAAGATCCTTCTAGAACTGACATGCATCTTCCAGTGGGCTCTAGGTTGGCAGCTGATAGCTGAACATAAATGGGAACTCCTGCTTGCAGAGCAAAAGATAAACAGCAGGAAACAACAAAGTACATCTCTGTCCTACAAATGAAGAGACATTCTTCAGCATTCTCTTCTGCATTCTCCAATTTCATGGAATGTATTTAATTACTTTCCATTATAAATGAGACTTAAATTAAACAAATGTGCTCAGAAAATCTTCCCTTCATTGCACAGCTATATTAACTTTATGATGTCACAAATGTCAGAATAAAGCATTTATATTCTTCTCTTTATTGGCTAAAATTTGTCTGTGGTTGTAAATCCGTGGAATTCAATTAGATTACACCAGAGAGCAATTTGATCCTGTTTGTCTAGGTTCTGAGGTGAAAAGATTTACTAATGGCTCTAATTCCCTTATTTCCAGAGTTAGTTATCAAATTCACCTAAATGATATTCTGCCTTCAGTGTCATGAGAGCTATTACCAAAAGTGGAGGCAGAGGAGAGTCAGATCCTACGTGGAAAATTTTCCTTTCTGTATTAGATATTCACGGCTTAATCTGAGAATGCAACATCACGAAAATGCACAGTTTTTGCCCGGCCTTCATCTGACCTAGATTCTCTCTTAGGCTGGTCTCTGCGTATGCTTCTTCCAATTTCATATTCAATAGGTCAGGCCATTTATCCACTGTTTTGAGATTCATGACCCACCTTATGCCTCACAGCATAGCGCAAGCAGTGAGATTTGTCTGATTTTCACCTGCAAAGTGCGGCTATTCTCTGAAGGCTTTTCACGTTCATTCACAGCTCCAGTTGGAGGTGTTTGCTGGGTGGTCAGTGGGCGATGTTGTTGTCCAGAGCTTCAGACTGAGCTGCATAGGCTCCACGAAAGGGCTCTGCAGCAGTGAAAAGCAGAACAAGGCTGCAAGCGCTGATTTTGAAAACGTATTTAATTAAAAAGGTCTTGTGCAGCAAAGGAGAGTCAAAACATTGCACCGAAAACTCTAAACCGGATTCCTCGCTGGCTCCTCTGGGACGAAAGGCACTACAAAAATGTGTGATGTTATTGCAATTGACTGCGTCGATATGGCTCAGTGCCATGCCGGGAGGCATTGTTTAGAATGACAATGCAGGTTTGCTTAACCTTCACTGGTAAAGTCATGCCTGTTCTGGAGCCTTTGCGGGGAGTCTGGGGAGGTGATGAGTAATGCTGACTCGAGTTGTCTGTAGTTCCCTCGCTCCAAATGAAATGGACACAAGATATACGATTATATCAATGTGAGTCTGCAGTACCACAACCGAATATGTGAAAGCAGCCTATGCTACCGTAAATCTGCCAAAATTTCAGTGAATTCAGTGGATTTCTTCCAGCTTTACTGTCACTAGGACCAGAATCTGTCCTAATAGCCACTGACTAGTAGGGTCAAAAGTCCCCTTTGTCTGTGGGAGTCTGCATTTATAGGTATAACTATGCTACAAAGCTAGTTGTAGAGGCGTTAACGCTGCATCACTGGTATATCTGTGAGAGATGAGCATCATTAAGCCACAGTGCTCCAAAACACCACCTCTGGAACATGTCATTATAATATACTGCATCCCTTGGCCAATTATGTCTTTTTTGACCTGGATCTCACGGGTCCAGAAAACCACTTCTTCAGAGTTCAGCTTTCCCCCTGAAGTTCAGCAGCTTCAGAGATCTGCTTTCCCCTGCAGCCAGGCTTTAAATGAGCAAAGTTCCCTGAGCTCATTTCAATGAATATTGAGTGGATATGTCAGCAAGTTTCTTTCTGAGCCCTCCGAGATCTCATTTGCTCTGGCATCTGTAGTCTCCATCAATTTTACTTTGTCTAGCCTGGAACGTATTTGTACGCATCCTTTCACCTGTTTGTAAATAAATGGAGGGTAATGGCTGAAGAATTAACAAAATTCCAGGAGAAACATTTCATACTCTCTTTATCTGTTTCCTATTTACGTACTCCTTATTTAATCATGATTCAGCTCTTTCTTCAGAAGGAGCTTGAGGAAAGACTGAGTCAAAACTGAGCTACAACCTCAGAAAATCGGGCAGCACTAAATGTTTTGTTTGTTCCTGTACATATAACACCGCCATACAGATATAGTGTTGACACCAAGGAAAAATAAAGCGAGAAACTGACACAGAGAGGTTGGGGCAACACGACAATCAGGTTCTGCAATGGCTTCTAACACTCTTATGGACTCCAGACCAGTCCCAGAAGAGCATGTCCTTTATTAGTTTCTAGGTATCTGTCATTTTCTGCTATTTGTGTTACTGTTGATTATTAGCCGTAAGTTCTTTTCAGGAAAAATGGAGGGGGAAAAGGAGAATAAAAGAATAAGAAGGCAGAAGTGTCATAGTGAGACATAAGCGGTCTCTTTCAGCATCTTCAAACCTCTTCCTAGAATAGTTGGCCTTTCCAAGCTTCTCTCCCAGGCTGCACATTTTCTACACTTCTTCATGCCCAAAAGCCCAAGGGAAGTGTTTCACATAAGAAACGTGCTCAAAATGAGCAAGAAAGCCCCAGGAGGTTGTTTAATTCAAATACCCAAAAGTATAAGTGTGCCCTAAACGAATGAAACAAACTTTGGAAGTTTCTGAACACACTCAGTCGCTTTCTCACCTGGTGCCCTGGACTGTGAGAGACTCTGTCTTCCATGTGTCCTTTTTCCTTCCATCTGAAGAAGAAAGCTACAGGAGGCATCGCCCGCCTGCAAAACTCTCAGATCACTAACTAGGTGGATCTGTGCGTTTTCATCCTGGAATAGCTTGCTGCTTTGCTGCTTCTTTCCTTCTTGCTCATAGGGTGATGTCAAAAATGTCATTCCTTATGAAAGCTAGGAGAAAAGGACAATGTCAGTGTGTGATGTGTAGGGACTGTGACAGGGAGAGAGGCCATAGATATAGGTCTAATGTCACTAATAATACATGAGGCAGCATAATGGGAGGTCTTTGGAGAGAAAGGCAGCACTTAAGGGATTCTGGACAGGTGGAATTCAGTCCTCCTTTGGGAGTTAATTACACCAATTGGCCCAATATATCCTGATGTTTCACTTTCTTTGATATATTAGATCATTTCAAACGTTTAACCTTGAAATGACAGAGCTGCTGTAGCTGTTCTCACATGGTCCTGCCTAATAAATTGAGACTAGGGTGGGTGAGCTTGGAGTCTCAAGCTCTGTCTGAGTCTTGCAGGGATGCTGTTTTTATTTCCACAGGAACTTCTCCAACTAAGGCACAGACTGGAGAAGATCAGTAATGACTCTGATACTACAAATTTTAAGCTATTCTGCTTCTTGATTCGATACTACCTTACGCTCTCATCCTCTCAGACACTGATGACTTCATTGGGAGTACCGATTCTGGGCATTGCACCTGAGATAGACAGCACACTGCATTTTCATGTAGGAATTAGACATTAAGGGGTAGAGTGGCTGTGGAAGAAATTCCAGTACGACCCCTGCCAACCAGACCCACTTCCTACCCATCACACAGGGACAGCTGCTGGAGGGAATGCAAAGATGGTAGAAAAGTGTCTTTTATCTCCTTTTCTTGAGAGGATACTCCAAGATCCCAACCACTCAGTCATTGTCTAAGCACTGTGCAAATATTGGTAACTAATTTGTATTCTATGCTAGTCTAATAAAGCAAACAAGTAATTTTGTTTATACACTGAAGGCTCTTTCCCTACCTGGTTATATTAAATTAAAGTTTGGACCAAGATCATCTGATGTTCTTTAAATTAGAGGGAAAATATGGATGTCACATTCATGATTGAATAGGCACGTGAAATTCGTGATTGTGTTTATATCGGTGGGATTATATTAAAGTATTTGGTTTATTTTCACACTACATCAGGTCTCACACGCTGCGGGACTCTGACGCAGAGTTGTCAAGACAGCCGGAAGAAGTTGTTGTGGGGTCCTTTGCTGCGATGGCACTGAGACTCCTGCAGGACAGCCAGAGCAAGCCATGGCCTCCTGGTATCTCCACAAGCAAGCCACCACTGAACGGCTCTGTTCCAGTGCAGTGCTGGTGCTTTCCTGGCTACTGCTTATTCCCTCTTCAGAATTCTTCCCTCCTACCAGTATGTCTAGTTCACTATGCACACCACCAGCAGGGCTCAGCCCTGACCCCGAGCTCCTTCTTGAGAGCTTCCTGGCATTTTTCCTGGATGCTTGGGAATGAAGAATGCCTATTGCATAGAGCTGAAAAGGCAGAGGGCAGTGTTCAGCTTTCCTCTTGCTACACCAAACTCGGCTCCACCAGGCACGACTTTACTTAAGGTCTTTCATTTTGTTCAGTGAGAACCAAGGCTCCAGCAATTGCATCCCATTGAAATCAATGTCAGGCACTCAAAGGCAGCTCTAACATTTGGCATCTGAGCAGGAAGTCCCCGATTTACATGGGGAAGGCACCGGGCAGCATCCAGCTTGGAGCTCTGCTTGCTGCGCAACAAATAAACATTGGTTTATTTAGCTTTCAGAAGCCTTGGAGCTAAATGCTTATCGCCAGATGCAGCTCCCTTTACGTAGCGCTAGCCTTGGAGAAGGCTCTCAACAAATCACGAGGCTCTTGTCTGCGAGGCTCCTGCTGGCTTTATATCTCTGTGCTGCGCTCCGAGATATTGCATGGGAAGAATAACAACGGCTCCGACAGCATTCGCTGGGGACCCCTCGGTGGCTGAGCAGGCAAGCCGGGGAGCCTGCATTGCCGGTGGGCTGACCTGTGTTTCTCTGGATAAATCTATGGGAAGGTAAGGGCCAAGTGTAAAAAAAGAGGAGAGCAGGGGGTGTCTATTTTGTACCTGGGATGGGCCACAGGTACAAAACACAGGTTTTGCTGTTTTGTGGAGCAACACTCGCCTTTGGGGTCACAGGTGTCATTCCACCTCCCTTCACGTGGTTCCCACATCAGCGAGTGGGTCGCCCCCTCAATCCTCACTAGCAGGTGAAGACAGCACCAACTGAATTCACATGCCCTGCGTTCAGCACGACGGCTGCCTCCTCTGGGGCAGAGCGACTGTCACATGCTGATGCTGCTGGTTGAAAGCTCTTTATGGTGCCGATCCTTGCAATACCCCAGACTTCCTTCCTCCAAGCTCAATTTGACTGTGTGTCAGCGCCAGACATGGCTCAGCTTTTTACAGCGAGTCTTTGTCAGAGAGGGATCCAGGGCTAGGAACTCACCCCACCAACGCTTCCCTGCTAAATGCATCTAAACCGCACTTTTCTCACAGTGTGCTTTGAAACAAAACCATCGTAACCACATATTTATTCCTTTCTGACATCTCCATTGCTCTGCCTCTTGGGAACGCAGCATGTTTTGTTTGAATTATAAGATGATTTTAATACCGTGTTTGTATTGTATTCTGAAACGCTTCTATTGTTGCTCTGCAGTGCCCCAAGTGTCCTGGCTACAAGGTGCTGTAAGTACAACTGGATTATTACTTTGCTTAGGTAAACAGTGGAAAATGGGTTTACTGGTATTGCCAAAGGCATTAGAGCAAGCCCCGAATATACACATAAACACACACGCCAGAGTTCACATAAATAATCAGCAGGTACATGCACACCCACACTCACACCACAAAATTGTAATGATGCACTTGAACTTCCAGCAGACATCAAGGAAACATGCTGGAAAGATCGCCTCAAATTTGTCTGCCTTTGAGGATTTGAGGTTAAGTTTGAATGCAAATCTGAGCTCGTTCATTGCATCTCCTGATTTCTACAAATGCTTCTCTTGCTTTTGTGCGGCTGCCTCAGACCAAGAAAATATTCCTCATTTCTGGCTTGCGTAGCCTGTACCCACACCAACAGGCATGTGGAAAATCTCGTTAAACCAAGTGAGTTTTCTGCCCTTGTGAGAGAAAGTCTGGGGAGAAATGCTCATTAGCTTCTGGCAGCAATAATTGAGAAGGCAAACCAAATCGTGTTTTGAGGCACATTGGGTACTCTCTCATTTACTTTCTTCCTCCCAAATATCTATCCCCACGAGACAGGAAAAGCAAATCACAGCCAAGTCACAGTGGGCCCTGCGTGTGGATGCACAAGGAAAGACACTGCAAGTACCTTCCTTCCAGGTTGGATAAACAGACTCGCTGGAGAAAATACAAGGCTCCTTTGCTACACTGGTGGTTGCTCATGTAATTACAATGACCCTGGCACAGAAAAAGGAGGGTGCCTGAAACCTTTGCCTTTCCACAAGCAGATGATGGGTAGAAGCTTGTTAGCTTGGTGGGGGAGTGGAAGAGAGGTAAAGGGGGGGGAGGGGGAAACCAGATTTTGATTCAACCTCATTCCTTTGCTCCTGGCCCATGGCTTTTCAGATAGATTTTTTTTCTTTTCTTTTTCTCCCCCCGCCCCCAGGTATGCAGCGTTTGGCCTATTTTCTCAGAAATCCTTGAGTTGTTTCTCTCTCCAGTGTGTTGATCAGATTTGACTAGGAATGAAACCACAGAGTCGAGGTGATCAATAGCAAAAGGAGCGTGGTTTATCTTAGGTTGCTAGGCCTTACTCTTTGCTTTTGTTTTGTCTTGTCTTGATTATTGTTATATATGGCTGTGCCTGCAGAATTCAATAGGAATTAAAGCTACCTTCCAAGGAGCCCAGCATTGTCCTTTACTGAATTTTCCTGGACCCTGGGCAGCAGGAAAGGAGAAAATCCTGTGCTGTCCCCCTGTTCCTTATCTCTAATGTAAAATGTCAGCCTGACTGAGCAAAGACCGTGATGGTTTCCCAAGCACACAGCCCTGGCTGCTGACATTTACACTGCAGTATCACCTAAAATTGATTTGTGAGGGCCCAAATGATGTGATAATGTGACAGAGGCAGCACTGCTGTCTCTGTCCTAGCCCTGCCACTGCTGCTGGTAGAGTTGCAGTAGTGGCAGCAGGGAAGGATGGTTTTAACAAAATAAAGATCAGTGAAGCTCTGTGAATATATTGGTCTATATGGACCCCTGCTTACGAAAGACAGAGGTCTTGTTTAGATTTGCAGGCTGGATTAGTTGGAAGCAACAGTATGCCTTGAGCTTCATCTAATTGGGAAAAATTTACAAGCTTGTTCTCCTGCTTAAAAGCTAAATTTATCATTAGCTGCCTTGGCAAGGCAAATTTGAATGAACTTTCAAGCTATTAACTCTTAAAACATAAATTTACTTATTGACCACTTCCATAAAGAGGAGCATAGGAAACAGCCACACACGGCATCGGATCAAAAGTCCATTCAGCCCAGCAGCCTGTCTGAGAGTGGCTGTGGTGGATGCTTCAGTGTACACGCACTAACAGAGTATTTATGCCTTGCCTGGTTCACCTTCCCCACCTCTGGCAATCAGCGTCTGAAAAGCTTCCCGTTTTGCTAATCTAGGATTTATTTCTAAGGCTGAACCTTCCAGCAAAAGTTCCAAGGTGAGAATTTTTTTCAGCGATGTGTAAAGGTGCGAGAGCAAGAGAAAGCAGGAGCATTTGAGCAATGTCTTGTTCACGTCGGGCAGTGTAGGAAGGCTGCCTGCTGTTGCACTATAAACTGACTGTCTTTGGCCCCTTCTTTTCCCTGCCTCAGTAAATCAGCTCTTCCAAGCCTCTACATCCAGGAGATTTCCAGTCCCGTCTATACGGGTGGTTGACCTCCTTAGCTGGTGGTGACGGCATATCCATTTACCTTCATGATAATTAAAAAAAACCTGTGGGTGGAGAAAGACCTAAGGGTTTATTTCCAAGGGGGAGGAGCAGAAGAAGTTTAAAGGCGATCTGCCAGTACTGAAATATATTCCTGCGGCTCCAAGCAGAAAGTTGCAAACGTCCCTGTTTGTACTGATGTTCTTGGCATGTGCTCCTGAACCTTTTTCCACTGAGTTCAGCGAGCCAGCTGTTTTCACCTACACCTTGTGATAAATAAGCCAGAAAAGCAGAGCAAAGACTGAGCAATGAACAATAAATATGAAGGTTTCATTCTTGACCTTTTGTGTCTTGACTGACGGTCTCTTGCTTGTCAAATTATTAAAATTGAACTGAAAGAACAGTTAAGTATCTTAATTGCTCTATGTAGAAAATAAAGTTGTATTATTATCGTCTCCTCACAAGAACCAGATCACCCCCATCTTTTGAGGCTCTTTGCTAAGCACCTTCAGCATCCTCTTCATTCCCTCACACCTGCAATACTCTGTGTCCTGCCTTAGTTGGCACAATCGTTCTCCTTTTGCAGGACCCAGCCCTGCTTAGGATTGCTTGGACAGGTAAATCCAGCACCTCCCTTTGGTTTTGTAAACCGGCCCCACAGATGGATTTCCCCAGCTAGCATCTGGCAGACCTTTGCTCTCATTTGGGACACTTCATCCCACAGAAGAGAATTTTCTTCAGTTCCTCGTGAAACATAGTGTGTCCAACTTACCTAGCTGGTGAATCATGGAGCATGTGCCTTAATGCTCTTTCCGTGGCCTTAATTTAGTCGCACTTGGCTACGCTGTGAGATCTCCCAGGGCTGAGCAATGTTCTCTGTTGCTCAGCAGCACTCCACCTGCAGAGATAAAAAGGGATGAGGGCTGGCTCTCAGGGAGAGCTCTTGTCCGGTTTTTGCTGTTGAAATGGCTTCAACTTTGGAAGTCAGCAGCGGTAGAGGTTAAGTGTATCAGCATCCCAAATTTTTCAGCGTAAAAGCCCTAGAGGCAGCAGCCCAAATCCAATCCAGATGATAATTTTCTTTCATAATTTATTTCCTTTCCACATTTTTAGCTCCCATTATCCTCATGCAAAGTCTCTCTGGGGCCACATCTCTCTCTGTCTTTTAAGAATGCCTATGCCCATGACATACAAGCACCTCTTTCCAAACCTCCTTTTGTAGCTCAACACCTGTCGGCTGGAGCTGAGGATTCATCAGCAAATAGGTAGTAGAGCTAAAAATGACCCTAAGGAAGATCTGAACTAAATCTTTCAAAGCTTTCAGATCACAGCGCTTTAATTAGCTAACAGACGGCTAAGCACTCTGGGCCCTTACAACGTCACCCTGCAACCGGCTGCTTTCCTGGGCCAAGAGTCTTACACTAGCAGAAACTTGGGAGATTGTCATCTCTTATCTCTCTTGAAAACTTTGCCATCCATTTCGAATGTGACATTTGGTAATGTAGCAACAGTACAGCATAAAATAAAATAAAATAAAAAAAAAAGAAAGAAAAAGAGAGAAAAACCTCTCAGGCTCCGGAGAAGAATAGCTCCTGCCATTTCCCTTTTGTATCCACTGCCGAGGTATTTGAAAAGAGCAGGAGATAAGTAGCCTTATGACTACTACAGATTAACAGGCTCTGAGGTACTGAACGCAGATTGCTGCTGCTGGGAGTATAATGGCCATTGAAATTCACATTTATACAGACATTTCCATGGTGGCACTGCAAAGAGCAGCGTGTATAGAAGGCTACAGAACATAAACGCTGAGGCCATGCAAAATAAGACAAGGAGCAAAACCCCTGTCACTGGGAAGCAGCAGGGCACTGACCAGTTCCTCCCAAGTAGGAGACCCTCTCCGACTTCAGATTATGGATCTTCCTCAGAGACAAAGGATACACTAAAGCTTGGAAAATTCCTGCCAGAGGCTTTCTACAGGGGAGGGAACACGAGTCCCTGCCCTGCAACTCTGAGTGACAAACTGCCATGAGGTGTCTGCTGTCCTGCCAGGCTCTCCGAGGCAAGATCGTAGGCACTGAGGGACTTCTGCCAGGTGAGCCAGGGAAGCTCTGGAGGACAAAGGTACGACAGAGTTTTTGGGTTCTCTTGCAGCCTTTTGTTTTCACTTATGGTTTGTTTTGCAGGGCTCAATGAACAGGGATGGGGCTTCATGCAAGAGGCACAATGGCTTGTCAGCGCTGCAGAGGCATGTTGTGTGCTTGTCCTTGACACATGGGCTGCAACATGCCATGTCATCATTTTCCAAGATGTGTATCAGAAAGCCCAGGCAAAGTTTGCTCAAGGCTGGTTAAAGCAAGAATGTCTTTTACTTTCCTTGCTTTAGCGCTGGGAATGAGAGACTCGGAATCAGCAGCACTGGGGTTGCACCAGGATGACGACACTGTTAATTCTTATCCACAATCTGTGATGCAAATCGTGAAGCATTCTGCATGTGAGTGAATTCAGCTTTCCTGATCTCCTGATTTGTAAGGTCAGTAGTAGTATTCCCATACTATGGCTGCAGAAGTGGATGTACTGAGAAGAAAAGAGTTTTTTCCAGAGTAACGTAGAAGATCAAGGATAGACTTGGGAAAATAATGCAGATATCCTTTCTCCAAGTCTCCTGCATCCCTACACATGCAATTTCTCGACAAAGACTCAAGTCAGTTCTTTTTGCCTCGTAGTGTACGACATCTACACCCACAGCCTCTGAGCACCTTCCAAACATTTACGGTGTTACCCTTCCAGCGTCCCTGTGAAGGAAATACGAGAGTGCCTCTTTTGCACCTAAGGAATAGCAATCCAGGAGGTCTAAGGCGTGTCGCATGCCTTTGGTTTGAAGAAATCTGTGATTATATAGAAAGCTGAACAGGTAATAAGCAATGGTTGCATAAATTCTGGAAGAAAACACTGTAATAACCTGGTTTTTGATATTTAGTTGCAGAAACCTTAACACTTCCTCTGCCAGGGGGGCAAACTCTCAATGAAACTTTCATGTTTGCACCTCTCTGGAGAGTCGAATTTGCGCACAGTCGTTAGATCTCAGTTGTACCCACACGTTTATCTCCAGCTGCTGCTGTTACTCAGCAGAAAGGTGGGATGTTGTTTTTCATCTCTTGCATGCTTTTGATTAACTGATCCCCAAGGAAAAGTGGGATTAAAAACCACATCTGCAGGCTCCCAAGGATATGTCCTGGACAGATCTGTTCCTCCCCCTCCCTCCCGTCCTGCAGCTTTCCGTCCTCTAAGTGCAGGGGGGTTTCAGAGCAAAGCCAAACGATTCCAACTTGTGTGATGGTTTTGTGTTATACTTATCCCATCGGAAAAACACATCGCATCCTCTACATCGCATGGGATGCTCGGTGCTATATTAGTTGGGGGTGTAGGTCACGACTGAACAGCACTGGCAGAGATGTGCGGGGGTGGCGCTGGAATACCAATGTGACCTGGAGGTCAGAAGTGAAGAAGCTGGCAGATTCTGGCGCGTGACAGATTTTGACACCAAATACCTTTGTCAAAGTGGTATGTCCTTGCTGCATTGGAGCCATCAACGCTCAGGGCAAACTCGTTGTGTTAGAGGAGCCACAGTTTCTTCTAGAATTGCTAAAATTCAATATCAAACAATTAAAGGTTAAAAATGACTCCATGGCTGTGTCTATTCCTCTCCCTACATGTTTACTTTCTTTGTTTCTGTGTTAGTGGCACTGGCCAAGTCAGCACTCAGATGCAGCCGAACTGAATGAGTTATTGCTTTAGCCCCTAGGGTCATACAGAGCACATGGACGTGGATGCAAGAAGCACATAACTTATTTTTACTGGAGGGAGAGTGAGGAAACGATCCCCAAGTCTACAAATGGAAGGAGCCGGTCCCATAACAGTTAAGGCCACCAGGCTTTCTTATTAAGGTCAGATCTAGCGTGTCATGTTGAACGTAATTATTCCACTGCTTATAATTTCAGTACATTTGATTCTGAATATAAAATGAGGCAATTTTCTTCCTGGGGATAAGAGAAATGTGTGCCTTTGCAGAGCATGAGGCACAATCATTCTCAGACTGGCCAGCTTTATTTCTTCCTGATGAGGCACTGACTCCCCAGGGAATAAGCTGAAAACAGTATTTTCAACAGAGAGAGCAAAATATAAAGAAGAAAGTTTTTCTTCTGCTCTCAGGGGTGTTGTGCTTGGATGGTGGCCTGTTGCTAAGTGGCCCCATGGGAACGATTCCCAAAAGGATCATAGTTCTGTGTCCAGGGATTTCATTCCCTTTAGACCTCTTTCATCTCTTCATTCAAATCCTAACGCTGAGATTGACCCTGTAAGCTGTTAGTTGCCTTCAGCTACCATTCTTCCTGTTTTAAAAGCAAGGCTGATAGGAACATTTAAAAAAAGGCCAGGCCTCTTCAGACCTGGCAAATTTTGTCATTAGGTAAGTGCAAAATACTCTTCTCTTTTTTTTTTTTTTCTCGTTTCTTTGTGAAGTGAATGGGCTTGGATTCTTTGTTGCCTTGCACTTTACAGTGAAATGTATGCTTGTGCCAAACGCTTATAACATGCTGCCAAATCCAAAGAGTAGCATTTTGTACATTCTTTGTTCAGGCATGAATGCCTGTGCAAGGTGCAAAGCAAGACCAGCTCAGATGCTACAATAGTCCCAATCACAGAATGTTACTAGCAAATGCTAAAACACGGTAGCACATTTCCTTAGTTCTTCTGCCTCTTGTCTGAAAACAGGATCACTGAGACTGAGCACAATCCTCACCCTACAAAACCAGCATAAATTTAGAAAGGTTCTAGGTATAAAACAATGCTTCCCATGGCCTTGTTCACCTTCAGCCTGCAAATAAAATTTAACTTTTCAACATCTGAGCCCATCTAGGAATTATAACATTGCCAGTTTGTACCCTCAATAATTTTTAGGTGTCCTATGATCAGCTGTAGCTGCAGCAGAGAATGGATGGCAAAGGATTCTGTATGCACACACAATTAAAACACCCGCTACCTTTGATCCGTTTCACACCTCAAATGGAATGAAAGTTTTTTTTTTTTATTATACAGTGGTCCTGCATATTTATGTTTGTTCTTTTTTTCCCAAATGGTTTGTAGTCCTGCAGTGCTGACAGCAGTGTGCCCTCCCTTAAGGATTGCCTTCAAAACCAGCGCTCTTTGCTATAGCAGCGCAGGGGCTGGGGCTCAGGTTACTAAGAAGAGACATATTCTTGGGGGAGCAGAGGAAGTAGTAGTTGAGGAAGAACCCCTGAAGTGAGTGTATTTCCTACTTCTGCAAGTGAGGTTATCTCCCTCTGGTGTCCTCAGAAGGATGTGTATATACTGTCTGCCAGTCCAAATCTGGAGGTCTTGATGGCACAGGTTCTTGAATTGTTTGGTGTTGTGGCTTATTTTCCTTCGGAAAATGAGTGTGTTCTATGTGATCACAGCATTTAGGAAGGAGGACCTTACCTGTAAAAAGACATGGCTGGTGCTAAGCATTCCCAGTGCTTTTTTTTTTGGACGCACCCTTGCCAGCTGTGATTACACCAGGCAGTGCTGGATGTGACTATTCGGGAGGCTGCACACTGGTGTTTCTGGTTTACCTTTCGGCTCCTCACAGCAGAGACAGACCGAGACCTGTTCTGTGGGAAGGAGAAATAAAAGGAGTTATATTCTTCTCCTTCTTGAAAATCCAATGCTTTATAATCGAGTTTGTCCACACAACAGCAAAGCCTGAATTCGACACCTGCTTCTTAGGTTCCTGAGCTGAAAGAGCCCCCATGTCTACCTCTAAGCTCCTGTATTAACTTCAGGGCCACTTCTTCACCCAATCTAGTGTGGAGACAGGTTCTAACTTGGCACTGAGAAACGGAGAGGCTGGAGGGCGGTGGCTTGAAGATCAATCTCAGGGTATAGAGAAACTCCCTCAGCAAAAATTGCTGGGCTGCGATCCTGTGATTTGTGTAAAAACGTGGTGTTGAATTACTGCTAAACACATGAATAAGCAGTGATGGGATTCACTGAGAGCATCAGTATCTACCACAGGAGCTTGCCGTGCTTGGCTCAGTCTGTAGCCTCCCTGGAGATCAGCTGGCATTTAATTTTGATCACTGCAGAAAAGGGAGACCGAGCTTGTAACAGTCACTGACTTAGCTGATGTGTGTGAAAATGTTATTAAAACGGGAAAATGTCTCTCCAAATGGATTTTGCTTTGCTGTTTTAAAATCCCATGTAAATGATGCACGAAGGATTTGGAGTAGAAGAACTATCAGAGATAATAATAAACTATTAATACAAACCAGTCGAGTTTCACTCAGCGGGATTAAGACTCAGCCATGTCTCATTTAGGAGTGTAGTATTAAGCCGTCCTTCAGATATGACAAGGTTTATGTTTTCCCTGAGTTGTTTCCAAATGAGGAGGGAAATCTCAATTAATTTAAATTTTTGCCTGTTGTCAGTCCTGCCTCCACAGGTTTTGGAGTCCAAGCTGATGCCATAACCTAGAGCAGTAGCCATGGATGTAGGTTTGTCGTGGACAAGAGGTGCTGAGAATGGGAAGGGCTGTCTGAGGAAGGGGCACTAAGAGGAGTGGGAAACATGCCACTCCATTCTCTGGGAGTCATAAATGTTGCCATAGAAAGGGAATTTGAAATGGTAGATTGTTTTACCCTCAGGAAAACAGACATTTCTGTTTTTTCTAGCACAGGCTGCTAGAAAATCATAGCTATCTGTGGAAAAGACCAACTCAGCATCCCTCTAGCTGCCGTTGTGCACAGCAGCTATCAAACTGAATGCCTGTGTCTCAAAAATGTGGTTTCTACCCCCTCTCTTGTGATTCTGTCCTTTGGCTTGGCAGATCCCATTATTACAAGCTCTTTTTTTCATGATACCTCGCGTTAGATATCCTCTGCAGGGTTTTAGTACTTTGTTTTTACAGCCCATCTAAGCAGCTGAATCAGGGAACTCACCTGTAATGTAGTTAAAACATATGATGTGTCACAGCTGCATTCACCGACTTCCTCGGCTTAGCACAACACAGACATGTTGTTATTTTTAGGTACCATTTACACTGGCCTTTTTCAACTCTGCTATACACAATCTTCAAATACGCATGGGAAGTTATTTTGTCCTCCTTAGATGTCACTTAACAAAATTCAACATCAGCAGAGCTGCGGCCACTTGCTGGGGTATCTATCTGCATTGTTGTCGTTATCCCAAATATTGTGGCACTTGGAGATTTACTGCATTAGCAGGATGGGATCTGACCATCTGGGTCTTGTACAAGAGATATGTACCATCTAAACTCAAGATACCTCCAGTCATTAACACTGGAGCAAAATTATCCAAAACATCTGTCTGAAATGTCTCTGCCCACAAGTGTATCCTTCATTTTGATTTCTCGGCTCCTTTGCTGTGACATTTGTGAGCCCTCCCTTGTTATGGGACTTTGTTGTCGTTATCCCCGCCACGTTCTCCTGAGGAGAGCTGGAAGCCAGAGTTCCCAGTAGAAAACATGCAAGCAGAAATTTCATAAACAGGGAGAATTTCCTTGCTTATAGCTTACTGGGAATTTTAGCTGGTGTGTAAATTTTTTTTCAGAGAGTGAATTTTGAATTTGTAGTAGAATCTGCCTTTGAGAACCAGTGTTAGCAATTAATGAGCAACAGCAGTTAGGGTTAGAGAAGCATATTAACTCATCTAGAAATCTAGAAAAAACTAGCACAATTTCAGGGAATAAATTTTTGCAACAAACAGCTTGTGAATGAACTGTAGGTAATTTGAACTTATTAACAGATTTCCAGATACAATTTCAAACAATGAATTAATTTCAGAAAAAATCTCAAATCAGTGAACAGCCGCTTTGTAAAGAGTAAATAGACTAAAAGATAAACTCCATCTAAGAAGTTATTTATATTAAATAATTTGCTCGACTCCACTGAGGTTTCGCAGTTCACCCTCTTGATTCTAGCCCCACGCACTCACACACACACACACTACGTGATTTAGCTCTTGCAACGTCTTGTCATTAGCCGTAGTCATTAGTGCCACCATCATTTTGCTGTTCCAGTTCCTCCTCTCTCACCTTTTCTGGCTCTGCTTGTGCATTACTGTGATTCCTCTCTGTTTCGTAGAATTAATTTTAAACATGGAGACTTACGTGCTTCAGTCTTTAGATGGCACCAAAACTGAATGCACTAATTAGGGAAGCTTTATGATTTCCATTATTTTCTAGTCACAGATAGGCCCGTTTTTTAGAGCTTGTGAAGGTTCATGAGCTCTGATTTGGCAAGGCTTTCTGTGAGTTCTACATATGTGCTGTCTGTAATGCTAGAACTTACGTTGATTAAAGGGCACCATCTAAATAGAAACAATAGCAGCGGCAGCTTTGAAGTGCTCTGCATGTTGGTAAAAACTGTACTGAATTGAACGGCAAGAGTTTGACAATAAAATATAATCAGAGTCTTAAAATATAAAATTAAATGGTGAGCTTGCCTGATGTTGGTCGTGGTCCTTTCAATTCCTTCCTATTCAAGTGTATGAAGCAGTCAAATATTTTCTTTTCATCTCAGGGCATTATTATCTTTAAGGAGTTTGTGTACCGACTTCAAGCTGCCTAGGTGGTATTGACTGAAACAAAGCAATGCATGCAATTGCATTTCTAAAGAGCTAGTGTAAAATGATATGAAATTAAAATAGATGGAGACATTAAGTGCTCCCCAAGGGCAATAACACTGGTACTTAATGGTCAGAGATGTACAAGAGACAAAACTAGGAGTTATTTACTACTTAAATACAGAAAGACTTCTGGTAACTGGAGCTGTGGTGGAGGAGGGTCTGAAATTGTTGCTTTCTTTCAGTGCTAGTGCTGCAGGGGTCATAGTCCACCCAAACTGATCCTTTCCTGGTCCTCAACCCTTTCCATATCCCAGTGCCTCTTGCTAAACTGCTTGTTTCTTTAACAGCAGTTGTTAAACCATGATCAGAAGACCAGAGTCCTGGAAAGGTCAATGACTTTAAGGAAAACTCTCCAGGTTCATTATTTTTCTTGAATTGAAATTGAATTACATACATTATCCTTTATTTACTTATGTTGCACTTCCAAGTAGAGCACTTTTGTGGCTAATGAGCAAGTGACCTAGAAGATTTGAATTTTAACAAGTGTGAGCTTTACTGCTATATACTGAAATCTTAGGCTTGGTTGATGCTAGAATTGCTTGAACAGAGAAAAACTGCAGTGTGTAAAAGCATGTTGTAATGTCTATTCACTCTGTCTGGATCAACTCATTGTTTCTGTTAACTCAAAAGAATGAACCACGTTCATCTTTCAAAATATTCTAAATACACATTTAGTGACAACCATCATGTAGAGCAGAGGCAACCCTACCAATCTGCTGTAGTATTGGCCTGAGCCAACTGCTAGAATTTGATTTCATTAGAGAAGCAGCAAGCTTTTTGTTATCTCAGGCGTTACTAATTTGACAAATAAACTACACATGTATTGCAACTTCTTAGAAAAATCTCAGCTTCCCCTGTGCATTCAAGGGTCTGCCGCAGCCTGTGCCTCTCTCCCTTCCTTCCATGGGAAGGATCCAAGGGACCACCATAGTGAGAAGGGCCAGCAAAATGGCAGCAAGGTTTATGAAGCGAGGGACTCACCTTCTGAGTTACAGGGAACCTCTGGCCTCTGTTTACTACACTCAAGACTAGGAGGTGGTAACCTGCCTTTCAGAAAGAGATGTTTCTTGAAGGGTTCAGTCCCTTTCCTGTGCCTGACTGCTCTACAAGCATCGGCACTCTTTCCAGTGAGATCTCTTCCAGCAGTGGCTCAGCACCCAGGCCACAGTTTTAACACATCGACTTTGTCACTGAAGCTGGCATAACCGGGTCTGTTGTCCTTCTGAACTGGATTGCTCTTTGCTGCTCATTTCTGCCTCTGCACACAAGCTGACTGACCCCTTGGGTGTATTGTGGACCTAGACCACTTGATAAGGTCCTGAAAAGGGAATGGGGAAGGTGGTAGGAAATCTGCTGCAGCCATGTTATCTAGCAAAGTGAGTGTGTGCGACACTGTAAGACTAATAAAAAGTTTGGTAGCATGATAGGTGATAAATGACTCCCTAAATCTTCTTGAAGTGCAGTGTGGCCAGTCCCCTGATGAGGGATGCTCCAAGAAGTGCTGGGCTCGCAACAGTGGCTCTTCAAGATGATTTGTGTTACAGATCTTTTTCTCCCAACACTGCTCACCAAATGACTGTACAGGCTGTACATACGCTTCCCGAGGAGCATACACATCCTTGATGTGTTTTGTAATTGAACAAAGGCTTGAAACACCGAATCACCAGCTCCTCTTGTGGGCCATAGACTTTTCTTGGGTAGATGCTGAGCCTCAAGCAAACACTAGCCACACCCAGCCCTGCTTTCTATGTTTGGCCTCGAAAGCATAGCTCAAGACAGATACCAGCCAGAAATCCCTTTATTAGGTTGCTGTATTCGCCTGCAAGTTGAGCGGTCAAGCACTGGAACAAGCCTCCAGGGAGGCTGTGGCATCACCATCCTTGGAGGTTTTAAAAACTTCTGGACAAACCCCTCAGCAACCTGATCTACTTTTGAATCTTTGAGCTTGTACTTGAATTCGATGGACTCCTAACATCCTTTCCAATCTGATTGATTCTAGATCTTAGAACTCCTTTGTGTAGATTGTTTTGACTCATCAGCTCCTTTCATTTCTTCTCTGTTTGGACTCCCTTAAAAAATTACCCCCTTAAATGCTATCTTCTCTGTCCTAAAAAAAAGATAGGATCCAAAGAAAAACACAGATGACCCAAGTGGAAATTTTAGTGGTACCATTATATCAGAGGAGGGCTTTAATTAGTAGGCCTGAAGTAGAGATAATCAATTCTGCCTGTATCTGTTACAGACACATGAGAGGGATGCTAAACAGATGGAGACCGTCATTTGTTAAAGTGAAAGGTGTCTTCTTTAACCTTGCAAAGATCTCTATTCCAACACTTTGCTTTGTTTCTTGAGCAGCTCAGCAGGGCAATAAATGTGAGGGGAAGAAGGAAAAGAAGGATTCAGGGAAGCAGAATTTGAGGAAGTCGGAAACTATCACACCTAAAATGTATTTTTTAACTTTCACCTTACTGTGGATTCTTTCTCTGGAACGGCACAGATTTACAGAATCACAGAACCTCTGAATTGTAGGGGTTGGAAGGGACCTTCAGAGATCATCTAGCCCTTGGCCCGTAAGGAAGAACTTCATTCCTTGTGGATTTAGCCAGCATGAAAGGCACTGCGTCTTGCTCTCGTGTGGAAAGTTTGGGCACGAGGAACAAGGGAAAAGGGCTGCACATATACCTATCATTGGAAAGATGATTCCTTTCAGCAATGCAATATGGTCACAGGGGCTTCACAACCTGACTTTGGATCTGCATTGCTTCAAAGAAAGCTCCCACCACAGAGATGAGACTGCTGTGGATCTCAGCTTCCCCTGTCCTCAGTGTCAGCAGCCTCTCTGGGAATAGCCTGACCTCTTCGCAACAGTCTTGAAAAGGAGACTTTGGTCAGGCCAAGTGCTCCCATATTCACAGATGCTCGTTGCAGGGGGGAGCAGCCTGAAGCATGAGCAGAAATTCCCATATCTCGTTTGGGAAAACAAAACTGGGACAAATAGAGAAAAAGTAATTAAGGGTAACATGGCAGGATTCCCACCTTACACTACCTTGGATTGTCAGATATGTACGATCCTCTGCTTTCTAAATACTCCCTGCTGTTGGATCTCTTGGAGAACAGAAGCCTCGAAGATACAGAGAAAAATGGGAATAGAGTAAGGAGAAAAAGAAAGAGATAGGTAACGACTGTAAAAGAGATGGGATTCAATTTTCATAAATGTCTAGGGGATTTAGGAGATCAAATCTCTGGTAAGTTGAACTCACTTGAGGCAGTGCTGATAAATTACCCAATTTACCAGGAAAAAACAAGATATAAAAAGCATGGCACTGATTATGCTGGAGGCAAAACAACCCTTACTGACAAGGTCTCTCTCCAGACTCTGTATATCCTAACCAGGGTGGTGGGTCTCCAGGGAATTCCCCCTCATACACATCCTTTCTTAGCAGTCAGAGAGCAACGAACGTGCGAGAGTGCCTGGAAGAAGCAGCTCGTCGCGGGTTTTGAGTGACAGGATGTAAACGGTACAGTCTCCAGTAGAAAGGCTGTCTGCTGGTATTTCAGTTCTCTGATTGGGATTCTGTTTCCCCTGTAGTCTGGCCTCTCCTTGTCTGTTTGTTTTGTTATCGTTTGTATGGAGATCATCAGATCCAAGTACATTTGACATATGGAGATAACAGTCAGGAAAGGAAACAACATATGGCAGACAATTCATATCCATCAAGATCTGTCATAAAACCATTTTTAGCAATGGAAAAAGAAGAGTAGAAAAAGACAGCAGGTTTGAATTTAAAATAAGTACGCTACTCTGACAAACAGGAGGGCCTAGGGCTTGCTTTATGAAATGAGACCACTGGTTCACCGAAGTCAGCACTTGTTGGTACCCAGTCCTTCAACGGTGGGTTAAAATCCTCTGCAGTGCACTGGCCAATTACTTTTTGACCATCATGACTGATTAATAACTGGTCTCAAAGCCGTGACTGAAGCCAACCCTGCTGACTGTCTAGCCCGTTGAATCACTGCCTCGGGGTACTTCTGGGCTAATCCGGCTGTTCAGCCCTGGGTTATAGGGAGGAGGGAGAAAGGGAGCCCGGTACTGTGCAGGTACTAAAGGGTAAGTGTACCTGGAGACCCCCGTGTGTGAGGTATGGCGCTGCTGTCCTCACGTATCTTGTTTGCCCTGTAGCAGCATCACACACTTGATTGGACAGATGAGAGGGTACAAGTCCTTCCTAGCAGGGCGCTAACGTTGCCTGTTGGAAAGGCAGCAGCATTTGTTTGCAGCATGAGTTCAGGCTGAATTCAAATCACCTACAAGGGTGCTGTGCATATGTAGCACTGGGTCTCAGGAGCGTCCTAGGCTTCAGCCTGCTCCTCAGACTGATCACCTAAGGTAAGGTGTGGATGTACACCACATCATTTAATGTACACCACATTACAGACATTTAATTTCTTTAATAAAAAAACACTCGCCCGTCTGTTTGGCTGAATTGAATAGAAAGACCTTTTGGTTGGAGAGGAGTATTTTGAGGTGCTGTATCTAGGCCAGACATGGCTGTATTTGGATTATATGGATATTTTGGGGAGTTTAAAAGGAATGAGGATTCTTTCTAGGATGAAAAAAAATACTATGTGTGTCACTAAACTATGTAATTTATTTATTATTAATAAATGGGATATCTTCTGTACTCTACAACCATTTTTCTCTAGGGGAACCTGACCTTTTACCAAAGAAAGGGACCTTTTGCTTTTGGTTGGTTTCTTTTTTATGACCCTGTGGAAGAGTCCTGCAGGATTAGGATGTTGTTTTAAGGACAAGGAAACCCCTGGGACAGAGTGTTTACATTGCCTAGCCCGATGTCGTGGCTCAAACCTCAAATCAGGACACCTCACAGGCTTAGACACGGTATCCCTGATGCGCCAAAAGGAAGGAGAAGCCCCAGATTCCTTCTCATGAAGCCAAAAGCTGAAAAATGGAGGAGGAATAACCACAGTGCAAAGATATAATTTCAGGGAGGATTTTCTCCCAGTCTTTTTTCCTGATGTTCTTTCACATAACTTCCAGTGTGGCCAACGCCCTTCCTCCTCTGCCAATTGTCTTCGCATCTGTTATTTCCTCTGCTCCAGGAGCAGAGCAGTTGAGCTGTAATGATGGGGTTTGCTGGTACTACATCTCTGGAAGTAAAAAGAGAGCAAATCTTATTGGAGGAAGGAATGAACGCTCCCTGAGATGGATAAGGCCTATTTGATGATCCAGGGCATCTCGCTAGGAATGGAATCAGTCAACCTCATCTATGGGTTAAATGTGCTGAGCTGAATGGGGTTACGTGAGAGGGGAGCTTGGCCAAGTGTATCTCCCACTCCTGTCTGGGTGAACAGGAAGGATGAAACCTTTGCCTGGTCTAATAGGGCATCAAAGCCCGGTGCTGCCCAGAGCCTTGCCCCAGTGTCAGAATAAGGAGGTGCTGTTGCTGAGCATAGCAATCCTTTACAGGTGCCAACTTGGAGAGTTTAAAATGCAAAATGGCATTTCAATGTTTAAGAATAGCAAGTAATTTGATGGCTGTAATAGAAAAGCTTCCAATCCTTTAGCAATGTGTTCCAGAGCTGCATAACACTGCTGATAAAATTGCCTTTGGATTCCTTGTCTAATATTCCAGCCTTTCTCTCGCTCAGCAAAACACAATAGCTTGCACTAAGCCTCCCTGGGAGGGCGGCTAACAGCACGTTTACTAGACACTTCAACATTTGATCATATTTCTCCTGAGTGTATTTAATATCTGTTAATGTCAGCAGCCCCAGCCTGATCGAAATACCTGCATTGCTGGGAAAAATGTTTAATATAAAAGATGACACGGGTAAGCAATCACTTACTGATGTCTTTTGGAAATGGATAGGTGACTACCTAGGCTCTCCCTATCGCCCTTCTTCTGCCTCCCCCCTCCCCAGCCATGCTCTGTTACCACCCTGCTGCCGTGTGCTTCTCTGAATGCATTAGAGCGGTTATTCTGAGTACGCAGGAGATGCCAGGAATAGTTTCAGATTTCCTGCCTCATCAAACCAAATTCAATCTGTAAAAAATTAATACACCCAGAAGGAACAGTTAAAAGCATCTCCAATCAATTAATGTTAAAATGGGGTCTAGGAGGCTGATTTGTTAAAGGAAACCCAATCCAGCTCAGAGCTCGAGAGGCTGCTGAGACAAGAGTGCAGTTAACAAGTCAAGCTGTAGTGTTTCAAAGGCGGGTAGCAGATAAGGTATAGGTTAAAGCTATGAGTGCATCACGGACACCTGTTCATTGCTTCGGGTCGAGGGCCCG
Organism: Larus michahellis; assembly: GCF_964199755.1. Lineage (NCBI taxonomy): Eukaryota > Metazoa > Chordata > Aves > Charadriiformes > Laridae > Larus > Larus michahellis. Next base: position 38,775,350 of record NC_133898.1, read on the forward strand.
AAAGATACATCCTGTTTTGGGCAGGTCAAGAAGTCTCAGCAGAGAAAGTCTTCTCCCCAGACTTCCCACAAGGCAGCGGATGGCAAATGCCTAGCTGTTTGTAGTGGCCATTTGCATCTTCTCTCTTTTCTCCCAATAGCAGCTGGAGTGAAAAATCAAGAATGCAGCCAACAGCCATGAGGGACCTGCATACTTACAGCAGCCTCATGTCTGCTGCACTGCTCACTCCAGCAATTCAGAAGACAAGTTGGTACACCATCCTTATGAGTTTGCCTTTAAAAATCACAAGTCAGAAAGAGATAGAAGAGGGTTGGTTTTTTCCCCCAGGTATCTGAACCTTGTTGACGTTCAACATTATCTTCATGATCACAAGTGTCAGGCCTCAATTTTATTGGTGATGGAAGCTGAGACTCTCATATCATCTCTTGACTCCAGGGCCTGGAGCTTTAAGCTGCAGTTTGAAAGGCATGTGGATGAGTTTCAAGAACTGGCAACAAAGATCCTCATGGTGAAATTAAACAGAAATCTCAGTAATTTACACACAGGAGGGTTCAATCTGCAACTCTTGACTGTCTCTTGTCTGGAGTGCCAGTCCTCACAAAGATGAATTCTATTTTTTTCCCTCTGATGCTGTCTGATTGTTTCCAAAGTGTAGAAAACTTCCAAATCATGTCTGAGTCCACATTTGAACAAAACCTTTTCATGCAAGACCTGGTGTCTTAAAAATAAATAAATAAAAAATAAGGTACACAACCAGCTGAAGCCTATTGTCATTATTTTGCCTCTGATTAATGTAGGTCACACTTTTCTTCCTTCCAGCTATTAAGTATTTAGATCCATTTATACTTTAATCCCTTGTCTTTTTCCTGGTCCTTTGTTGCTGTGTTACATCCTCACAGTCAGAGAGCATTGAGATAAGTGGTAGAAAAATGGGGAGAGGGAGTTAAGGCGGTAATCCAGCTTTGAAATAAAAAATTGGCCTGAGGTTTGTGCTTGAATATAAAGAGCTTACTGAAGGCAGAAGGGGAAAAAAAAGAGTGGCAGGAGAAACTGAGGCAATAGGACCTGAACCAATATTAATTCTTATCTGGATGGTGTACTTGAATGCAGTCCTTATGAGAAAGGGTTAATGAAACTGCATTTCCCTGAGTGTTGACTGGGCCAGGGCTAAGAGTGAAGGAGATTTGCTGAAGGCTACGGTCGGGTTGCTGGGATGTAGGTAGGAAAGCTGTGGAGCTGGTGCTGGAGCTATGCTGCTTGGTGGGCTGCTGTGTTCATAGAATAGAATAGAATGTGTTGGGTTGGAAGGGACCTCTAAAGGTCATCTAGTCCAGCCCTCCTGCAGTTAGGGAGGGCTTCACGTGGTCAGGAGGAGGAGTGAGAGAGGCCCATAGTGCTGAGATAGGAAGCATTCATATTGCTTTTCCCACCTTCCCCTATATCCCTCTGTCCAGGTAGAGGAGCTCTGCACCCGAGAAATACCTTCACTTTGTTCACAAATCTTTGGCCCTGAGATTTAGAGTGTGTTCTGGGCTTGATCTTTTCTGAAAACTATATTTCCTTTGAAGGTGGGAAGGAAATTTTGTAGACACCAGCAACAACTCTGCTTGTAGTGAGGAAGCATGTCTGCCTGTTAATTGACTGTCACTTTTTATATTTCCTTCCTTCTCTTAGAAGGTAACAGCAACCTTCCCTCCAGTTAAAACAGAGGAAACTGGCTGGAGAGAGCTCAGGTAAAGCCAGGTGAGGTAGTCTTATATTCACTAGAAGAAGTTTACACAAAAATACAATTATTGGTCTCCTCTGTCAATAACTAGGCAAGCTGACTCCATAATGCCCTAGGTTATACTTCTAGTTCTCTGCTGTTTGAAAGCCCAAATCAATTTTCCTATGAAATTTCGAAAGTAAAATCCAGATTTAAGGAGACTTTTTGGGCCCCATGTGTTTTGTGACACAACAGATATGAACTGGGTTTCACTGAAGGGAGAGCATCGTTGTTTCATTTATCCAGGTCTGGGCAAAAGGAACGATGTTTCTGCAGTCAGGTATAGGAGACTGCATGGCTCAGCTGTGCCCTGTGCTGAGATACAATCATACACAGTGTGGTGCAGCTTTAATTTTAATTCAAAATAAATATTTCCATAACCTACAAAATTCCTCTAATACACTTATCTGGGAGAACACAAAGATTAAAGAAATCCCGCTAATTCCTTTATCTTTCAGATACAGGGCTGAAAACAAAGACATCCAAACCTTGAGCCATTTAGAAGAGGAAGAAGCCCAAATCTATGCCAGAGGTTTGACTGCTGGGTTTACTCATGGCTTCAGGTAAGCTTCTTTCCCTGGATTGTTTAGCATTTCAGAGGCCCTCTGTGCTCCTCAAGGAGAGCTGTGGATTACAGACATAAAACCTCACATAGCTTGCAGCCAAGGCAGAGCAGAGGGAGTACAAACAAGCTAATCCAGGGTGCCTTCCCATGCAGCATCCTGCCGCTGACCCTGGCCAGCACTATATGCTTCAGAGGAAGATGTAAGAACCTCACAGCAGGCAGATGCAGGATAATCAATCCTTTCAACCTTGTTCTCAAGCCCCATTAGATCTCATCCTGATCCCTAAATAGTTAGAGGTTGGATTAAGCCTTGAAGTATGGCATTTAATATACTCTAAAAATTGTTGTTATCATTAACTCCCATGACTCTGGAAACTAATGTTATCCACAGACAAATACATTTTCATTTTGAATCATCCTGTGTCCTTGGCCTACTATAGCGATGAGTACCTAGGCTTAAACACCTGTTTGCAAAAAGTATTTAGTATTTCTTTTTATCTGTGGTGATTTTCCTGTGATTTTTTTTTTTAACTGCATGTTTCTTTTCCTGACATTATGAAGTAAGAGGTAGGGATAAAGTGAGTCTACTCTAAAGATTACACATTCCTTCATCATATTATTGTACAAAAGGTCTCAGGGGATGGATTCTTTCAGCAGCTTAAGCATTGGTTTGGCATCCTGTTGCCAGCCCCACTCAAAAAGAGAGAGACAGGCTTTGTGCCTCTCCCAACACAAACCCTAATCCACACCTTAGTCCGAATTGCTGACCTTGGATGACTTTTGTCCCAGCTTTCCCAGTCATGGCTAGAATGCACAAGCTCTCGTAGGAGAACTATTTTGGCAAACTATCCCTTGGCAGCCCCTTTCCCACCCTACTCCAACTTGAGCAGTAGTTCTTGTCTCTCCCCCAACAGTAACCCTAACCCTTTCACTTGCCCTTTTTGTCAGCAGAGCCCTACCCAAGACCCTCAGCCATCCTGGAGGTGAAAAAGCTGTCAGTGCAGAACACATTTGCAGTCCCCCTGTTCCTTTGGCATCCCTTTTTCTGCCTAGCTCCATCTGTAGCTTTTTTATTATTGTCATTTTTAACTCTAACCCTAGCCATTAGCCTTGTCTAACGCTCTTTCCCTAGGATGTCTTCTTAACATCTTTCTTTACCAGGAATTTTTGATTTTTTTTCTTCCTTTTGCATCTCTAACTAATTTTGGTTCTCTGCTATCATTTGTGCACATATTGAATCTACATGAATATATCTACAGTGATGTCCTGGACTACTTCATTGTTCTACCTGCATTACATTTTTGCACCACCTGCAGTGCAGCATCCTCTCTCATGCCCCATCATCTCTTTACCATTTCTCCTCCCTGCTCTGCCTCTGTCCTTTCTTCTCCTCCTCCTTACAACATCGCAGCCTCTTTCTCTTTCCTGTTGCATCCTCTTGTCCTTTGCTCTTCTGCTTGGTGCCCCTTGCTGAGACAGAGGCCAAGGGGCACCTGAGGGACCCCTGTGCGTACTTGTGTGTGGTGGGCAAGAGAAGGCTGAGGAGGACCTGCCTGTGTGATCTGGCAGAGCACCGTGCTGTGAGTCAGGGTGAAGGAGGTGAGCAGGGGAGGTGTTGCCCTGCTGTGGGACACAGGCTCTCCCGTGGTGGGACAGAGGCAAGTGCTGCTCAGAGCCACGGTGGCGTTCTGTGCCAGAGGTGTTGGGCATGTGCTTGCCATGGGGATGCACCGTGCCGCAATGAGGGGCCTCAGCAGTTCTGGGGGCACAGATCACGGGATGGATGTAAAGAAATTATTTTTTTTTCCTTTCAAAGAAAAAATTGCCCACCTCCATTTAGACTCCTGTGCAAGCAATTTGTCCCCCCTTCCCAATGTTACATGTCCTTTGTGTTTCAGCACTGGGATTTGATTATGTGGACCAGTCATCTGGTTGCCCAAGGTCTTCCTGAATGTCATCATAATTGTTCCTACTACTGACCCACCTAAAAACTTGTGGCTGGTGCCATTTTTGCTATTTCAGTTCCATCCCTTTCTATATCATTCATAAACACAAGCAAATTGAACAGTGCGGGATCCAGGGTGAAGCCTTGAGGCATATGACATTTGCCAGGGTGAAAATAGGCCATTTGATTCTTCACTTCTTTGCTTCTTTTCTCTTTGTTAAAGTTTCATCCAGAAAATATTTTACCCTCCTCCCTTATACTGTCTTAATTCCTAGAGTTTCTCTGTTTTGCAATGTTTGCTCAAAAGTGTTTTGGCAGTCTGAGAAAGTCATGGCTTTCCTTTGACGTGGCCAGAGGATTGTGGGAGATTAGTGAAACTGTTCTGCTTTCTGTGAATATAATTTTAAACGTCCTGTTACTATTTTCTTCCCGTTCTTTCAAGGAAGAATGGCTAAAACATTCCAACCAGAGGTAGCTCTGCAGACTCCAAAAACCAGTTTCTATTACTGTGCTGATCACACCACCCCTCAGCACTACCAGGCTTTTAAATGAGGAGAGCAGCAGTAATTGGAAGAGCATGAGAAAGGGCAGATTTCAAGAGCTTAGGGCTTGATTTTCCAAGCAGATGAGTGCTCATACCTGGGACTAGAATTTCACAGACGTAACACAGTGGGAACTGAACTGTTTTGGTAACCTGACCCAGGGCTGCGCCTTGGTATCTCTTAACAAGCTGGTGAGTCTTCATGGCACGGTGCGGCCCTGTGCAGATAACAGCTCATCTTCCAGACATCCAGTAGACTTCGCAGTGCCCAGCAAATTAGCCCTGCTACAGCAAGGCAGCTTCACAGCTATTCTCCTTCCAATTTGGGAGATAATTAGAGTAGAATTAACTTCACAGTCTTTGCCCTGTGCACAGTTGCATGCAGCAGACAAGTTTATGCTTTGTGCCCATCACTGCTGTTTGGTAGCTCAGAGAAAGTGCTTTGGGGGGTGTATAGGCTTGCCCCCAATCTCAGACAATGAGGAGACTTCTTCCTGCAACCACTTCTGCATGGGGTGAACCCCCAAAACATATGGAGGATCCTTTTCTTGTCAGCCAAGGGAGATACTGAGGAGGTGCTGGATGCCACTCATCAAAATCCCCCCTCTGACCCTCATGACAAACCCTTCAGGACTGTGAGACCTCAAAGATCAGGCTGTTCATCCTCCTTCTCCTAGTGAAGTGTGGCTTGTCCAATGGGATATGTGTTTCATTGCAGCTGGTTCTTCAGGCTGTCATGACTCATAAAGTAGCCCTTGGTTGGCTGCACACGCGGATCTCCAGTATTTGGCTGCTGCCTAACTCTATCGAGAAGAAATGGATGCTGCATTTGATGACCTAGCCTACTCAATGGACACAGTTCCCAGAAGAAAAAAAAAAAAAACCCAACACAAAAAACCCACCCCAAAACACCTGGGAAATGCTGCTCCATCTAATCCTAACTGTCTTGTCCTGCTGCTAAGAGGAGCCATGTGGCTGTTACAGAGACATGCAGGAAAACAGTGTTATTAAGGGCATCAGGTATTTGTTCAGGAGGCTGTGGGATGCAGCCATTCCTTGGGCACTGCAGATGTATTTACAGTATTAAAAGGTCAAACAATCTTTCTATTTCCCTGTTTGCTTCAGAGAGTTTTGTTGAACATTCTCATTATTCGTTGTGGTATTTCTTTGATTTAAGAGGATTTCTCTACACGACCATAGTTATTAGAATGCAGTGTGTGTGCAGTGAATGTGTTATTACTGTAACAAGCTTCTCCTTGTAGTAGATATTTATTCCGAGTGCAAAGCTTTAAGTTCAGTTGTGCGTGTGGCAGTGAAGACAAGATGGGACAGGTAATTTGGAAAAAAGATGAAGTGGAATGGGAAAAAGGCACAAAATTAATAGTTTAGAGCCATGACTTCTGTCCCTGTCTTTGTTATGGGCTCTGTGCCAACTATCACCTTACTTTCCTGACCTTTTTTTGGATGGAGAGCTTTGTACAACATCATGGAGACCCTGAGGATGGGAGCACATTTTTCTCCTTGTGCAACTTCCCCCTAATTGCAGGCAGGGCTTTTGGCCCTGTTAACCTTTAGGTGAATTGCAGAAAGCCTCCGAATCCCTAGGCGGTTGTTGGGAATCTTTCCTGATCCTCCTCCAGGACTTGCTTGCTGTTCCTTGTCCACGACACCCCTTCAGTGTCAGAGAAGGGAAAGGGGCAGCGGGAAAGGGATCGCTGGAGCCGGGGGACAGCTAAACACAGCACTTAAACCCTGCGGCTCAGCGAGAGGAGGTAGAGGCAACAAGGACTTTCTGTAGGTCTGGGAACAGTAGGGACGTTGGCATTATCAGGGAGAGATAATTAAAGATATTATAATGAGGCCAGGGAGTCAAAGGCATTATGTCATGATTTCCACTCTATTTTAAAAGCTGCAGCATACGGGCTTAGATAAGGGTGATTACATCCAAAATGAAGGAACCGAAGAGTCTGCTAAACATCATCTATTAGGATAACATATACCTAGGAGTCTTAAGAGAGTTGGCTCAGGAAACATCTGGTTTTAATGAACCTGGAAGTGCTGGCAATATTACAGATGACTGCAAGGTCTTAGGTTTTGCCAGTACCTCTGAGGTGTGTGAGAAATGGGTAAGATAATTATAAGCCAACCGATCTGAAGTTGATATCTGGCAGAATAAAGCACAGGGAAATATGAGATTCACTTGCTAGCTAGAAATATAATTAATATTAGGCAACATAACTTCAGGGAGGTAAAGCCTTCTAAACAGAACAAGTTTCATTTTATATGCGATTGCAAATGTAGTTGTTGACAGGGGCTGCAGAGAGATAATATGCTTTTTCAATGTGTTCAACATGGCCCAGTGCAATATTTTGACTCGAGTCAAAAGAGGCAGGGAATGTTGACTGATGGGAGTGAGTTTTTTGTAAAATAGTCTGTGTCCGGTGTTATTTCAATTTCTCTATCGGTGATACGGAAATAAATATAAAATTGCTGCTGATAAAATCTGAGGATGACACACAAACTGACAGAGTAGCCAATAATGATGGGGACAGAGTGGTTACACAGAGAGATAGGATGGTGCAGTCCACGGTGCCCGTTTTAATAAAATGTTTTTTAATGTTGCCAAATGCCAAGTCATTCACCTGGATTGCAGGAACAAGGAAATCTTCTGATCCGGTTGACTCTTATTCATGGCAGCCCTAATACAGTTTTTTTTTTCCTTTTTCATGTTTTTTTTTTTTTTTCTCTCGAAATATCTGTTACATAAGGGTAATACGTTTGGATCTTATCGCTGACTGTTTTGCCAATGGTTTTTGCCAGCACAGGCTGTTTTTAGCTGGTTGCGTATGTTAGTGTTAGTCTCTTACAGGTGAGGGTGACAGTATTGTACCAACAATGAGTGAATCAGACTCGGTGGGGGTATAGGTAACTGTTCAGACCTATTCTGTGCTCAGCACGTGTTGCTCTGCTACTGATAATACCCTTCTCTTTGTGTGCTTTTTCTGCCCAGGAGCAAGCTGATTAAAGAGGCTTATATCTTCCCTGAGCTTGGTGCTGTGCTTGTGACTAAAGATTCATGCATTGGCTGATAAATTACACGTAGTCAAATGGACATTTAAACTTACTTGAAGTACTTTCTTGGATAACTGTCCTTCCCAGTTCGTTATTTGGGCATTCTTGTACCATCTGTCCAAACCACGAGCCCAGCTTACTGCAGCTGGGTCTTCGTTAATAGATTCTCAAGAGTCAGTCTTCATGCTGCGAGATTTGAAGGGTGATTAGCATCTCATACTACCTTGGTCAGAGTAGGGAGAGAAAGTCATAGTAGCAGAATTTCTCCAGCTGGTGCTTGCCCTACAGGATCAAAGACTCGTGTTTCTATAGAACGATGTAAAGACAATAGAAGGGGAGTCCATTTGCAGTTAAATATTAGGAATATCTTGATTTCATCTAGGATCTCAAGGGAAAGTAAAAAAACTTAAGGGAGAAGTTGCACATATGAAGACGTATCCATTGATAGATGCTCTATTTTAGTAGCTTTTTTGCCCTCAAAACCAAACAAACATAACTTACCCTAATGTAAACCCACAAAGTTTTGTGGAATCTTTTACAAGTTTTGAGGACATTGTCTCCACATCTCTTTTCAGAGATGACTACACCAGGCAAACATCAACCAGGGTGCTGGGCTCAAGTCCTGACTCGCAGGACCGGGCAGCTTTCCTCCATCACTTCAAGGTCCTTCTCTACACACTCATGGGCTCCCACTGAACACATTGACAAAGCTCCTGCCACTAAGATTGTGAGAGCTGATGAGAACACAACCTAGGAAAATGGTTAGATTTACTAAAATAGAGACTGGAGAAATGAACCAATTTCTCAAATTTGTTTTTCTTGTCATTAACCCTGACAGATCAATGGGTTTAAATTTCTTTTTCTAATGTATAAATGCTGAGCAGGCTTTGATAAAAACCAAACGTATCTGTGAACTATTATCTCTTTCTTTCCAGGAGACTGCTTTATGATACATACTGAGTTATAAATATCATAGTCGTCGTTAGAAATTTTTTTTCCCCTGCGATGGTCTCATATTGAAAGGAATGAAACTGTTAATTGTACTAATTATGCATCTTTCAGAATTTTTTTGGTGGGTTATGTACTGCCCCCTACTTCAGAGTAATCAATGATATGGTTATACCTACATTTGGATTTTTTTTTAACTGTCTGAACCAGCAACTTGAGAAGGACTGAGAGGATCTTCCCTTTACAGGGTAGGTTTTGCTAAGAGTGAAGGAGGGACTTTGCTCCTATGTGACTCAGCAGTGACTCAGGACTGTATGGCAGACCAAGTGCCTAAGCCTGGTTGTCCTCTTGCTGCAGTAGAAGCGAAAGCAGTGGTGTAAAATTAATTTATGTGGTGCTAGTGACAAAGGAGTTAAGGTCCCTGTCTCTAAAAGTCCTCAGCCTGTGGCTGTTGTGTCAGGTCTATTTACAGGAGAACTGATGAGTACGACAGGAACCAGGAGGGAAACATGAACCTGCTTCATGTGGTGATGTGGCGAAAAAATAGATCCCTCCAGAGACCTGGACCTGAACTGCCATCCCAAGGTTAGGGGGACTCTGCTCTGCTGCTGCCTTCACCACGCTGTGGGAAAACAACAGGTACAAGTCCCCTTTAGCAGGAAGGACCTCACAGGGCAGAAGTCTTTCCAGGCTCTCGCTTCTCCTTCCAGTTGTTTGTAGCAGATGTCAAACAAAACACATCTGACCATCACCAAAGTGCCTGATGGACTTCCCACGCTGCCCCTTCCCTCTGTAGCTGCTCCTTGCAGGCAAGCTGAATGTCTTGTGGGTGACTCCCTCTGTCTTCTCCTGGTATTGGGGTAAAACTGCCTGAGCTGCTGCTTTGGGCTCGTCTGAGGGGCCTCCTGGGCCAGCCTGGCCTTGGCCTGTCCAAATAGACGCCCCCCCAGCAAACAGCAATGGAGCAGGAGTCACCAGGTCATTTCATCTTGCTGGGGGTCTTGTGTAGGCTGGGTTGGTACCAGCATCTGTGCCTCTGGCAAGGCTATGGGATAGGAAAGTGCATGGCAGGAGGACGTGATGTTCGGGTGACAGGCACATGAGGAGTAATTTTCAAATTTGCAGTGTCCCCTTCTCTGAATTTGTTTTGGGGCTTGCATTGCCTGTGACCTTCCTGCACTGCTCCAGCACCCGAAACCTGGGATGGGACTTGGGGTGGATGAGAAGTAAAGGATGGATTTGGCTTACACCACAGTGTTGGCATTTAGGTTGCCTCTCTGTGCCAGTGAAATCTCAACATCTGTAAATATTTTTGTCCTCCAGATAAGGTATTGCCCATGTTGCATTATCTATGAAAAATCTTTGTCCCAAAACCTAATTTGTGGCTCCATTAACCTAAAGAACTCATCTGAATGCTCCATTTGCCTTTTAAATAAAGAACAAGTGATTGTTGAGGACTTGCATCCCTATCATTTTGTGTTGCTTTCCTCATTATGAGAGGAACATAAGGGTCCCCGATCATTATTTCTGACTCTGTCATTAGCAAAGGTCTGGAAAGTGTGTTTTCACTCCATTAGCCTTCAGAGATAAAAAGAATGATTGCGTACATCGAGAATAATTATTTCAACCAGCTTTCCTCAGTGTTTTGCTGTGGAACCGGCTGGGGCCTAAACATGGGCTGACAAATTAATTTCTGTTATTTGTATTTTCTAGAAAAACCACTATGTTCAGGACTCATTTAGCAATACAAATAGCTTTATTTGTGGTTTTATGCCCTTCTCTGGTCACTCATGACAAAAATCAGGAAGCTGATAGTTACCCTCATGATGTCTGCCAAGACTCCTGTGATTTACCCGTGGAGCAGTGTGTAAAACAGAGATTCCTAGATTTGTCATAGTCCTTTTGTTTCTCAGAGGTGTGTGGATACCTGTATTAACCAGGACGTCTTTCTCTAATGATACCCTTCTGTAATGATGTTGAAGTTCGCAGTTATAGGGCTGCATGATGGCATGTAGGTCAGGGGGTGGTCCAGATGATCTGAACAAGACCCTTTTCATGTTCAGAGCAATTTCATCTTTGCTGTAAAGAAAGGATGGAATGTCCCTACCTTTATTCCTGTTAGAAGAGCAAAATGCAGCCATTTTTTTTCTGGATATAGCATTAATAATTGCTAGACCTCTGAATAGATCTGGAATTACCTAGCGAGACATGCTAGCCACAAAATTGGGCTCACGCAGCAAGGCCTCTTTCATGGTGCCTTCAAATGAGACAGCATGAGTGTGTAGGATCAACAAGTGAGTCGAGGCCAGCGACATGGAGTCTGTCTATCCCACCACTGTTCATTGTCAGTGGAGATAAGCTGTTTGACGGCACCTTGAGTCAGCTCTTCCAACAGCAAAAGGAAGGCAATAGGCGGTAGGATGATACGATAAATAATTCAGGGATATTAGCAGTCTTGGATAGAAAGTACTATAGAAGAAGTATTATTTCTTATTTTGACTGAAGATGCTCTTCAATTGCTGTAGACAGTAAAGGTAATTACAATGCAGCTGAGAGCCTGAAGTGAAACTGGGTTGAAGGATGGTATTTAGTCCCCTTTTCCAACTGAAACAGACTTTTAAAACCTTACTTTAAAATGACTAACGAGCCAATTGACATGAGGAAGAGCGTCTCCTATAGACCCGTGCAGCTCCTTTCACAGCAAGTTGTTCAACTGGAGGTTTTGGTGGAGGTAGGAAAGATCACATTCTCCTTGTCAGTGAAAAGTTGTGAGTTGTTTTTGTGGCTTTTTTTTAATGTGTGTATGGCTGGTGACTGAGATGTGGATTACAGCTTGACAATGTAGGTATTCTGTGCATAGAGGGCATTCAATAAGAGACAGAGGTGATGAGCACAGAGAAGAAAACCCAGGTGATACTGTGAATCATGATATTGTGCCAGAATTTTATGTTAATTGCACACCTTGTTTTCCTCACCTCTGAGTGTGCTAGTTCCTAAGAGAGGAAAGAGTTCAAAAGCTTGACTCCAGCAAACCCACAGAAAGCCTCCAGTCATTCACACCTAACTGTTAACCCAAACCGTAAACTGAAAGACAAAGAAAGATGTCCTCTATCTGACAGTGCTGTAAAACAATGATCGTGGTCCCTATCTCCTCTGGACAATCTTCACGGAAACCTGACAAGAGCATCTAAGATAGAAGAGGCCTCTGACCAGCAAGGGTCAAAAAGACACCATCAATCCCGAGACAAAAGGATTCATCTTAGCCTTGAGATTGACCTGAACTTTAAAGGATCTGAGCCTGGGCGTGCAAAGAATAGGAACTGGCACATGCCACAGTAGCTTGTAAAAGCAGGCACTGTAGAAGCTGACATGACAGTCACTTTTGCTGGAGGATTCATGGTAGAGGCAAAGACCTCATCAAAATAGCTCAGACAAGCTACAGCGTATGCCTAGGGAGCTGTGAGATATGGCGCTAACCTACAAACCTACATGAGACGGGGCCTCATCCTGCTCCAGAGCTGTATCAGTGACAGATCAGATGAGGAGGTGTTCTGAAGCATTTGGATGATAAGAATCAGGAGCTCCTGACAGACATCAAGGCTAGAATTATCACAAAATAAAGCAGAGTGGAAGTAAAGGTGCAAGATGAGATAAGGAACATCATGTTAAAGGCTTCCACAAGGTCAGACTGCACTGTTTGGTGGTTTCTTCTGGCCTGGATTCCATGTGTCTGTGCAGGATAGAGGGGGTTTTCCATCCTCTGGTTTGCTCTGCTCCAACGAAATGTTTCAAGCTAAATTTGGAGATGATATTTTGCTATAGCAGTCCACCCACAAGGCCCAGAACTGCGAGGAGATCCTTTGGGCTGTGACATGGACTCACACATTCTCATCTTCAGGTTGCAGGACATGTCCGTAAGAGCTTCCTCTGCTGGGAGATTCACATCATGGGTTGCTGAAACAGCCTTGCTGAAACACGGCTGCATTGTAATTAATAAATACACTAATGGAGTCTTCATTGCATTATTAGGACATTTTGAAATTTACTCTGGGAAACCTTTCAACTCCATTAAATCCACCTTTGTCACAAGATAAAGTGCTGTTCATAATAGGCTCATTAACATTCAGACTGCAGTTCAGCCCCATCCATTAACAGCTGGCAGGCAGGAGTTTCCAAAAAGACCCCAAGAAGCATTTCCCTGACCAGGGGCTGGCTTCCTCAACTTGTCTGCTAGTCCTGTGTTGGATGTTTCATGACAGGGAGCCTTTCTGCTGATTTTCCCCGCGCCATTCAAATGTACTGCCAAGACCAGCTGTAATCAGTTAGGGATCTGGAAAAATCTGCCAGGAGTTGCCACCCTGCTGCTAGGGTGTTTATTTGACTCAAAAGCTGCCATGAGCAGAAGATGCCAGCCCCATGCAACGGCCATGGGCATTCTCCCCCTCTCTCCTGCTCAGCTGATTTTCATTCAGAGCCCAAGTGTCAGCTGCTCTGATTAAGTGTGTTAGAGCCGGGCGTGATGATTAACGGTGAATGATAACAATGGCATTTCAGTGGTGGCTAATGGGCTTCCAAACTTAATCTCTTGAGCTCTCACAGAGATAAAGAATAGATAATTCGTTCAGCAACAATGATTACACAATAAAGTTTATATTTGTTCCGTGCTGATGAGCTATGAAACCTGGTTTCACCCAGCGGCTCTTTAGAGGCCCCAGGGCTGGGGTGTTGCCAACTCAGGGTTTTACCGGACCTCTGATGTCTTGCAGGTCTGTCTCCTGGAGCTGGGTGATTACAAGGAATTAATGCCTTTGTTCTTTCCTTCTTTCTAAAAACCCCAAATCTCCAGCCAACTACTCATAGAGAAATACAGGCTAAGGGAAACTGAAATTGTCCCAAGGTAATCTATTTGAGTTTACAACTTTTGGACAAAACTCATGACTTTGGGGCACCATTTATTGATTTGAGTACTGAGAATTGTCAGTTCTGGGTCTGGCACATCCACAACAGGGGAGAGAGCTATAAAATTGTCAATGGTCTATGAGGCTCAGCAGAGAAGCTAGACTGGGCTGTAAGGATGACTTTCAAAGCACTGAGAGCAGCTTTTCTGAACGGGATGAAAGCCTGTCAGTAAGTGGGATAAATGAAAAGCTTAACCTGAAGATCTGAGGTTTCAAGGTGTCACATTTTAGCAGCCCAAATGCCAGGACACCATGACTTACCAGTCCAACCAAACACCAATTGAGTGAGTAGCTGAGCATTGGCAAAATGTGAGTTAGTCTTCACTGGAAAGGATCCATGGACCAAAGTCTGAGTTCAAGATAGCAAATCTCTCCTACTGAAATTGTAAATGAAACTTGGGCAGCCTGCTTTGTTTCAGGACGGTGCCTGCTGTGAGAGGAACCCTCATTCCCTCAGACCCGTCCATCATCCTATGGCGCAGACACCAGTAACCTGTGGGGAAAGCGCTGCGCCACTGGAATCAGTGGGTGTCCCACAGCTCTGTGTTTCAGGAGTTACCCTTTGCTTCTTGAATTCTTGCAAAAGGAAAACTGTTCCTTTTTTTTTTACCTCAGCTCAAGTCCTGCCTTTTTGCTGCTGAGCTGCCTGGCAGGAGGATCAGCTCTTTCAAAGATGTTTCTCACATCCTTCTTGACCAGCCCTAAATACAAGGTCTAGAACAAGAATCGTACAACACTAGTGGCACATTCAGTGAGAAAACCCTAGTTTTGGGGACAGGCAGGACAAGAAAGCAGAGTATACATCCCACTGCTAGAGCATAATGTGATTTAGTGGTCAAACAGCAAGACATTATAGTCAGGCTTTACAGCTGCTAAATATGTTAGTCCTTAAACAAACATCTAATGGGATTTTAAGCCTCGAGTCTTTTGAAACATCAGGCTTCAGAGGAGAGCTATTTTCTTCTAGCATCTAGCATCATGTCTTCAGGCTGTGGGATATTATTAAAGAAAAAGTCAAAGCAGAGTTAATCCCTGATGTATTAAGCCTCACCCAGTTTGGATTTTGCATTTTCTCCTGCACAGAATTCCTGCTCTTTTCCGCGCTGCCTCTGGTATCCCAGCTGTTCACATTTCCTTGGCTCGGCCTTTATGAAACGAAGCCAAGAAGCAGATTTCAGCGAAACCAAGAGAATTTGCAATTAGCTCCACCTTTTTCAGAGAAAATATTATATCTGTGTCTTGAAGTATGCTCTGTTGTAGCAACACGGCACAGTTCCTGTAATCATGTCTTATCAGTTTGTTGAGCCCATATCTTTATAGGAACTGTATCCCTACAGATCTCCTACGGAGGAAACAAAAGATGCTCATTATATTCTCAGCTGGGCTGTCTTGAACCTCTCTTTGAAAATAAAAGCAGTTCCATTATTCTTTTTATTCCTCAGTCTTACCCATTTCTGTGTTGCTGGTTGTATCTGGGGTACAAGATGGTCACCCAAATGTAGGTCAAGGTTGGGATTTACTTGAGGTCGATTTCTTACAAAATATTGAACCATTTCACCAGGCTTTGGCATCCTGCTATTTCCCTTTGAAGAAAGATTTATTGTTGCTTCCAGCTGCATCTGTCCTCTTGTTACCTTGCGTGTGTCATACCCTGAGTGGCTTTAACTCACTAAGGTAGCAAAAAAACACCCCAGAAAACAGGATCATATCCTTGCCAGGCTCATGATTCATGTAGTTCACCGGAGGGTTTGGTGAGCAACAAGAATTGGCTCAAGGGAAAAGATAGGCCCACAGGGCCAGGAGAAGGGGGGAGGTAAAGAAAGACAAGAGGGGAGGAAGAAGGTCCCTTCCTTTCATCAGAAACAGCTGTGTTGGCTCAGCTGACCATGTACCAAGACGTGGTTTCACGCATAGTGGAGGAAGTTCAGTAGCCCCTTCTGGATACATGGTTCATTTTTTAGAGTGGAAAAGCTATTTTCTTAATTTCTGACATGCTATTAGAGACGAACAGCAGACCTCCCTGCAAGCTCCTCTCCTCTCATTCACCTTCCTTCCCTTTGCACAGTCCCAGGCTGTTCCTGTTCACAGGTGGCGTCGGAGAGAGATCCTGAGGTCTGCGTTTAGATCCATCTTAGCACATACAACTGGACAGATGTTTCTTCATTCTAATCGACCTGCAATTCTTTTTTGTATAAGTGGGGAGGCAAAACCCCTCTACCTCAATAAAACTCTGCTTCCCGCACTTTGTCCTCCAAGGTTTAAATTTATCACCTGCACTTTGTTTCTGCTCAGGCTTCTCCTCAACACTCCATGTTGTCTATTACTGTGTATAAAAATGATCTGTGTTGACACAGGACTGAGTGGGCACTTTGTATTATCAGCTCCAGCATTTGCCTGTGTCCTTTATTTCAAGCAACAAAAGCGTATTTCACAGCAAGGTGGTTTCTTGAAAGGTTTTCCACTGACAATTTGTCTAAAAAGAGATGCTGCTAGAGAAGGCAGAAAGCTGGCTTTCTTCAACCTATTCAGCAAAGTTATTGAGGAAATTGCTCAAGGATTGGCATCTGCTGCCATGGACTTGGCTGCACATTGGACTTGCAGGGCTCTTTGTCCCATTGGTCAACAGGATGGGGAATGATCCCTCTTCCAGGGCTTACTGGGTGGTTATTACAGTGTGAGGGACCCTGGGAGCTGGGCCAGCAAGATCCAGCACTTCGTCCGAGCCCTCTGAGACCACCAAGAGCCCCTGCCCTGCCCTGCCCTGCCCGCAGCCTACCCATGCACACCAGCCTCGCTGGTCCTCACCAGCTTACATCGGTCCACTGTCAGCAGGGATGTGCTTGCTGTGCACCGTTCTCCCTTCTGCGGCTGCAGGCTCTTTCCAGTGCTGCTGGCTGAGCTGTTTTTAATTATCCTCTTTGGACTCTTGTGCGCAATAATCAATGGTTAATTGCAAACAATCAGACAAATTGGTGTTCCCGGGAAGGAGAGAAAAGTGACAGACAGGAGCAGGGACTAAAGGGAGCTGACTCCAGTGATGGACACGGCTGATGGCAAGCAGCTGTAGGGAGTAGATGGAGCTTGATGGAAGAGGGGCTGCAGCGAAAGCCGAAGCATCTCCATCTTTCCTCTGTCCCTGAAGCATCCTCACTTTGCAACTTGCTTCTCCAACGCCACCTCCGCTGTCAGACAATACGGCTTGGTTTTGCAGGCAATATCGTTAGATCCCACTAGTCTGTGGGGAAAACGACTCACTGGAGAATGGCAAACCAAAAGGCTTAAAAAGTAGTGGCAATGCTGCTGCTTTTCCTGGAGTTGCCCAGATGTTCCCAAGCGTCTTGGAGGAGACCTGTCAGGCTGGAGGTGAGCTCCAGGGAAGTGAAGGCCTCAAAGAGGTGTCCCAGTATCGTGGCACCATCCCAGCGGCTGTGAGGTCTTTCCAGGAGGATGAGACAAGCGCGGGAAAGACCTCACGAGCCTACGGCTGTTTAACTTCCAGTGCACAAGGGCTGCCACGATTTGACTTTTGCGCCACATATGTGCAGTTTGATGCTAACATTAGCAATGAAAGGGAATTAAGGGGTTGTGTCTGTTCATTTTTTGTTATTGTCTGGTTGACATGTTCCATGTTCTTGGGTGTGGTTGGTTTCTTTTTTTTTTTTTTTTTTAATTAGTGAGTGCTGTCTTTTTCTAAAATCATTATTATTTTTTAAAGATGCTTGCTCGGTACCCTGGAGGCGGGCGGGGAGGTGGAGCCGTGGTTACATCTCTGCCACCACGCCGTATTGGGCGCCGCGGGTCCTGGCCGTGTCGGCAGGCAATTCCCGGCCGCGGGAATTCCCGGCGGCTGCCCCGGGAGGGAAATACGGCGTGGCGGGGGGGGACGGGGAGGGGACGGGAACGGGGACGGGAGGGCGGCGGGAGGCGCTGCGCCCAACCGGTCCGGCAGGGGGCAGCGCTGCCCCGGGCAGCCCCGCCGAGCCCCCGCCGAGCCCCCGCCGAGCCCAGCCCCGGGGCTCATCCCGCCCCATCCCTGGGATCGGATTTTTCCAGGCTTGTGGCTGCAGGCGCTCTGTAAATCACACCCCTGTGCCCTTGCGGTGTTTTCCCGGGGTCTAAAATATTAATTAAAGGGGGGGGGGGGAGAAAGCGCCCTTTTGCAAGGCACCACTATATTAAACTTACAACGCTATAAATCGGCGCCGTAAAACCGTAACTCAAGGGCCGGGTGTTAGACAAACCTGACACGCTGCTGAGGGAACGGCAGGGAGCTTAACAAACGGCATCATATACAAGTTTCTGCAATGTACATAAAACTTACTACTTTGTACCTCTATTAGTTGGTTTTTACAATATTTTCAGGGACAAAAAAAAAAAAAATGGCAAGCAATACAAACGAGCGAATCAATTCAGAAAAATAAAAGTTGACGTGAGCTTGCATCCAAGAAATGAGTGACAGTTCAGGCTTTTTTATTTGTTTGCTTGCTTATATGAGGTGGTTTGAGAAAGCCGGGTTAATTTAAAAATATTTCCCTTCCGGTTTCTTTCATTTCTTTGCTTCCCACATGCAGGTCAGGACTATGGGCACTGCTTTATAATGACGGCTTGGTAAAATTGGTTATTCTTTAATATATTTACAGCCTGATCTCCAGGTTTCTGCCCCTCAAATGAAAATCATCTGTTTTGATCCCTACTGCTTTTTTATCTTCACAGGTGATCTCATGGCGCTTATTCTCCCTGTCCCACCCCCACAGTGGAAAAAAATACTGTCTTGGTTTGTCCCTTTTGTTCTGACCTTCAAAGCCTTAAGCCCTGCCTTTCTCCTCCTCACTAGAGGAACCCTGGCAAGAACTTTTGCAACTGTAAATAGTCATGTCATTATAAAGCAATAACATGGACTGTAGCTCTCGCTCCCTGGGAGAGGTGGGCAAGGGTCTGAAGCTTGTTAAGTCTCCTTTTCCATGTGAGGGGACGGAGAGCTGCACTTCATTTGAAGTTTCGTGTGACATCACAAATCAGGTCCTCTGGCAAAGAGGGGAAGCAAATGCCAAATATGCTGAAGTGAGTAACTACCCATAGTGAAGAAAATCCTTTAATGTGAGCACGGTGTGGGTAATGCAGTATTTATTTACCGCAAAGAAACTGTAAAGAGCACAGCATTGATTTATTGGTTTTTATTTTTCAGGTCGGTTCCGCGGGGCTTGGTCCGCTGGGAGGCTTTTCTGAGAAGCATCTGAAGAGCTGATAGCTGGATAACTTCAGCACTGACCCCCTGACCTGAGCGAGGTTTGCCGCTCGCAGTATGCCTGGAAAGACACAGGGGCTCCGGCTGGAGTCAGGCCAGGACATTAGATGAAACTGCTTTTGTGGCACTTCTGCTTTTTGATGGCTGGGGGACAGATTTCCCGCTGTAACTCTCTGCAGCGTTTGACTCTGTTGACCATGAACCCCTGCTGGCCCCTGCAGAGGAGGTGGGTTGCAGTCTGGTGGGACATAGCCACTTATTAGAGACGTGAACACCCCCCCCCTATTGCTCATGCCTGGTTGGAGTGCTGTCTCACATGGCCCTATGCTTTTCCCTTTTTTGCTGACCCAATTAAGCACAAAGTCATCAGGGTATGGGAGACATTGCTGCAGCCCAGAACATTTCAAGAGCTCAAACTGGTTGTGCCATCCTCTCCTGTCACGTTTTAAGAGAATACATAGTCAAGTTCAAAGTCTCAGCCCTTGAAAGGCTTAGTAGCCTGGATCAAAGTATCTAAAAAAGTGACCTTTTCAGCACCATCTGAATTATACCAGAGTCTTGCCGTTTCCCACTGCAGCAAAAAGTAAGATGGGGAAGAGGTGGCTCTCTGATATCCTCCTCCAGCTGTTTTAAGCTTTGGTCAGTGCCTCTCTGAAGTGTGGAAAAAAAAATGTCCTCACCTGGGACGGTTAGCACTTGCCTTACAGAGATGCCCAGCGTCTGCAGATTGCTTTGTACTTGACACATGTGGGGAATGTTCACTGCCTCAGGAACATATATTCCTCCTGACTGGAGCAAGGTAGCACAGTGTTTCACCAACAGCATTGGGACTGGCCTTAAGGGGTTTCCGCCTTCCCATCCCACCCGTTGGCCTCAAAGCAATGGCAGGATAGTATGGTTATCAGTGCAGCACATAATCTCTCTCCCCAAGTCTTTTTATGCACGCACACACACATCCCCCACATCCATAATGCTTATCTTTAATTTTGTGTACGTTTTAAGCCATACATTTTCTGAAGAGCGTTAGAAATGTTAAGTGAATTCAGAATAAAGAGGTGAAAAGAAGCATTCTGAGATACTCGCGGGGCTGGTAGTGCTAACAAGAGAGACAATTCCTGGCTTTCTTTGGTACTGAAGTTAATTGCAGGCATCTAGGCTTTAAAGACCTTGTGTTATTGATGGGGGTGTGTTAGCAACAGGAGGGATTGACTCTAACATTAAACTGAAACTTAGCATGTACAGTAGGTTGTCAAGAGAAAGAAATAAGAACAAAGGAGACTGTTATTATCTTTTATTATTATCTTTTAATTCCCCCCCCCCATTTTCCTTCTGCACGCTCTCTCTCTCTCAGCCCTCTCTCTTTCAATAATTACAATAATCAACTTACAATGATAACAGAAATAATCTCCTGCAAGATAGCTAAACAAACCACATGTTATCTGTACTGAACTGTGCTCACTTACAGTAGGTATATCACTTATGGAAAAGCCAATAAAATTTTAATTAAAAAAAGCATGTAGGTTGTCAGTTAAGATGCAAAAAGGGTGTGCAAACACATGCAAAGAGGTCCATAAATTGCTTGGTATTTGATAGAACAGGTAGGAGGGCAAACCCACCCCAAACAAAACAAAACCAAAGTAAACCCTCCAGCTTTGAGGAGCTCTATTTATGTTGCTCTATACAGAGCACTAATTGCCTGGGAATTCAAAAGTAGGGGGAGGGGAGAATCCTCCCTTGAGCGACAATCACATCCACCCACCTCCACCAGCGCTGGGAGCAAGCGCACAAAAGTTAATTAAAGATTTTGCATCTCCCCACCGCAGTGCTGGATTGATAGCTCTGGATCCGGAGATAAACTAAAGCTCTCCCACACTGTATCGCTGATACGCCTTCAACCTTGCCCTGGAGGCACCACCCCTAGGGATTAGATGTTTGGTTTCCCTGGTGCATTCGGGGCTTGGCCTCTCTGCTAGGACTGAAAGTAGGAGAAGTGATGAATGCCAACCGATAGGCAGGTGCCTGTCTCACAGGAGCAGGGCTGTAGGTAATTACCTAGTCATGAGTCACAGTGGCTTGAGAGGACTCCAGGTTCTCCGTGGTAGTTGTTTGTTCTAAGCATAGAAAAGGCGTACCACATAAAGGCATAGAAACGGCAAGAAGAAAGAATTTCTGCACCGGTACTGTGAAGGTGAAACAGTTCTTCAGCTGGCCAAAGTGGAGGGTTTGCTGGACCCAATGAAGGAAGTCCTTGACACCACTCTTTGCCCTGAGTTTGCCTTGCTCACCATAGTCTTTCTCTCTTGAGGTTCTGGTGTGAGTCCTGGCGTGGTCTGCTCGTGGCCTTTGCACTCCTGCGTCAGGCCAAGAATGGTGCCTTCAGCTGTCACTTTGAAGGCAGAAGTGCATACCCTTCACCCAGACTTTTCTTCAAGCTCTGTTGCTGCAGGGCATCACTGGGAGGAAATTTCAGCAGTGATGGGATGATCAGCACAGATCAATGCTGTGCTTTGCAGTGTTCTCCCTTGGTGAGTGAGCAACCGCCTCCTGGGACTGTCGTCTAGTGCAGAGAAGACCTTTTGGATAAAAGCATGAGAAATTCTTCTGTGGTGTGAGGACATCCCGAGACAGTGTCTGAAATTCCTTCCTCTTGGTTCAGCCTTCAACTTCAGCTGTAATGGGTGGATATCCCCTGTGCAGGCTGCCCAAGAGACCACTTTCACGTGGAGAGAAGTAAAGCCGTGAGGTGGAAGGAGCAATTTCCTCAGCGAGCACGTTGCTGTGGCATACCCGCTATTGTGGGACACTGAGTTTTGAGGCTATTATAAATAGATAACGCTTACATATTGCTCTTTACATTTATACTCATCTACAGGCTGTACCTAATTACAGAACCACAGCAGCCTTGCAAGGCAGGGTGGTTAGGGTCAGCCTCCTTGTAGACGAGAAATGGAGGCAAGGGTATTAAAATGCATGACCAGGGTTAGAGATGTGGGGTCAGTGAGAAAGCCAAGGTTAAAACACCAGACTTACATATTCCCAGTCCTGTGCTTAACATGTGTCTCAGCCCAAGAAATTGATGTTAATGACGTACTAACCCCTTTCATCTGAAGATCTCAAGATGTTTTATGTCCTGATTTGCTTTCTCCAGGCAGCTCTGTCATAGGCTGATGGCCTTTCAAAGGGGAAAAGTGCAGGCTGCTCTGTGAGGTACGTGTGTCTGTACTGTCTTCATCTCCCTGCAGGGAGGAAGCGGCTGGGGTTAGTCACCGCTCTCTCCGGGGAAGAAGATGGGTGACTGAGCTAAAGGAAAAGCAGACGCCATCAAGGGGAGCTGTAGAAAGAAGGCTGAGTATGGGTTGAGAGGATTTAGTGCAACAGCGGTTCGTGTGACAGGGTAGAGTTGCATGTTGGTTAAGGGATGTCAAGATGCAAGGGGTATGTGTAGACAGTGCAAAGGGGCCCATGCAGGGAGGGGACAGCAGAAAACGAGGCAGATAGGACCTCTCTGGGGACAGCTGAACAGAGAAGTTGGCCAATGGGAAAGAAAAAAAAGCTCTTCTTGCTCATTTCCTTCAGAAAGAACATTTCTGCCATCACAGCTCTGAGCTGGGTGCTGAAGGAAAAGTAGCTGCTGGCCCCGTCTGGACAGGCTGAGGGCAGCCCGAAGTCCCACAGGGCAACCCAGAAGGGGTCTGTGGGCTGGTGGGCAGCACAGCACAGTGGCCAGGTGCTGAGTGCCCCAGCACCGAGGTGGGTAAGGGACCTGGGAGACCTGCCAAAAGCGAAATGTTTTTAACCTTCTTAAATCCCTTGGTTTGGGACTTGAATACCCTGGAGGAGCTAAATCCTTGCAGAGACTGAGGGCGAGGATTAAAAATGACACATGAACTCTAACTACTGTGGCTCACCAGAGCCTGGAGGGGAAACTGAGGCATCGTGACTAGTACCCTAATGAGCCACAACCATGGGCCAGAGGGACTTTGTCTCATTAGTGCTTTCTCTGATGATGAAACATGGTCCCCTCTGGCATCCAGCAAGTCATGGCCATTAGCCACGAGCAGGAAATTGTAAACTGCTTAGAACAGTCTCCAGAAATAAAAACGCAGAGGCATTTAAGAGACTGCAGCAACTCCTGCCTGGGAAAGCAGGGAGGAGCACGGCGTTGCCAGCTGACGCTGTGGACTGCCACAGGCTCGACCCCAAGTCCCAGGCACAGGGTCTGCCTTTGTCCCTTCTCAGGGAAACCTTGGTGTCCTGCTGTGACTTTCACGTGAAGCTCTTGCACAGGGTCCTTGGGTGAAGTGGGGGCAGCTCCCCCTGCAGCTGCCAGTGACTGGCTGATCTGGCTTTTTTCCCTCCTGTTTTGATTACAGAACGGCTCTGTTATTCTAGCAAGTCTGAAATTAGATACAGGTGCAAATTAACAAAGTCACAAGTGCATTACATTTGGCAATTTTTCTGTCAAGAGTCATGCAGACGGGTTGCAGGGAATAACGAGAGCATCCAAGAGCCGACCGGCTGGTCCAGGTGTGCCCGACTGGGGAGTGTGCCTCCCGGGCAGTGCAGCGAGGCAGCAGGGTCTATTTTCACATCACCCGCTGTGGTGTCACCCCCTTCCTGTTAATTTTCTACCCTTGTTTTTTGTCTTCCATTCCTCATGGCTGGCCGCAACTGTCTTTTAGTACTCACTCTCCTGATTGCAGAGCGGTAGTTGTCATGGTTATGTCGCGGTCCTGGGATTTTGCAAAGGCAGTGGAGCAAGAGCCTGGATCCTCCTCCTCTCGGGCTGTAGGCCCTGTGTTTTTTCCAGCTGAAGGGAGAAGAGCTGTTAGCTGTCAGTCCGCCCAGCCATGACAGGTAGATGAGGGAATCCAGCTCCATCTGCCACCCAGCAGGTAGGCACGGATCTTCTGCCCCTCCTCAAGCCGACTGCCGCCTCCCTCTGCAACTTCCAAGAGAGCAGCGGTTGTGGGGGCAGCTTCCAAGCAGTCAAGATAATCCAATCAGTTGAGCTGTCATAACGCAACCATCAGATGCCTTGTCTGTCTTCACCGTCTCTAAGGAGGTGTGAGCATCTTGTTTAGAGCACGGTATAAATAGCTTAAGTGAGGTGGGTGGCAATAAGGACAAT
Source organism: Larus michahellis (assembly GCF_964199755.1). NCBI lineage: Eukaryota > Metazoa > Chordata > Aves > Charadriiformes > Laridae > Larus > Larus michahellis. Next base: position 38,799,520 of record NC_133898.1, read on the forward strand.
AAGACAGCGGGAGAACATGTGAAAGTGTTATTCTGCTGCGGTTGCTCACAGCTGCCTAGCGTTTGTTTTGTAGAGGGGCCATTTCTGGCTCCCTCTGACAACTCTTCACTTCGATTCCAAGGATGCTGAGATTCAAGCGCAGGAACTGTGGTGGGTCTCAGCGCCACCTGCCCTCCGTGCAAACTTTCTGCCCTGATGTGCACTAATTGGCCCAAGAATGATTACGAGGTGCCTGGGCTGGGGAGCTGAGCTCCTTCCTCCAACTCCTCAGATGAAGCTGTGCATGTATCTGTGCAATCAAGGTTGCAGTGTGCCATCAGGACAGCGTGTGGATAAAGCTTGTCCTGCTGCTGTCTCACAGATAAGCAGAAGGCTTCATTCACCAAGCAGTTAATCTGGAGTGCTTTCACCAGCACTAAATCCATAGTATTTATTTAAAGATTAAATTAATGGTTCTATGCAAATTTGCGAATTAGCTAATGACATAATTGCATCAAATGATAAGTATGGTGCTGCACAAAGCTGGGCAGGGGACACCGTTTCAGGCCTGGGTTTCCTCTTGCTGTGGCACTCAGACAGCTCCTCTTTGCCTTTGATGGGACGTGTGCCTGGCTGAGACAGGGCTTCGCTCCCCTCTCCCTCACCTGAGCTGCTACATTGCAAGGAATATTGCTCATAGCCATGCAGGGCATGCTGAAGACTCTTTCCCTGTTTGGCACTTTGTTTTTGAGATAAGGGAAAATTGGCACCAATTGGCCACTTTTTTCCTCAAAAATCACATGCTCTGTAACTGTAAAAGTAGGTCAGCAGTTGCAGACCTGGTTTCAGCAACATTTTTTTGTAAGTGTCAAAGGTAAGCTCAAACTTCTACAGCACGGCCTCTGTGAATTGCTCATGGTGTTTCATCCTGGACTGAGATCTTTCCTTTGCAGCTCATGTAGTCAGAGCTGCCTTCCAGGAACGCAGGATGCGACCGTCCAAACAGCTGCTCTGGGTGAGACCCAAGAGCCACTTCGCTCAAGATCCAATATCTGGCAGCAGCTGGTGCCTGGCGAAGAGCACCAGAAACAAGCCATTAGGTGATGATGCTTCCTTGGTGTGCTCTCCTCGGCTGCCTGTGGTCTGCAGCTACGGGACCTCCAGAGCCAGAGGTGGCTATGCCCCATTTGCCTTCTGAAATAGCTTTATTTTCTCCCTTCGCCCTTCCTGAAACCTTCCTTTTTTCAGTAGATTTTTAGTGGGTTTATGGAGTCTTCCTGCTTCTTTTTGCTTGGAGTTAAATCTCTCTATAAAATATTTTAATCGTAGCAGATGTGGGGTATGGAAAATTTTTGAGGATTAGATGACAACAGTATAGGCAGTAGCCAGGCACTGTTAACACTGGGATCAAGCCATAACTCCCCGCTGCAAAAAGGAATTATAATTTTCTTGTATGTTTTAGAAATGAGAATGGTAGCAATCCTCTTTCAGGGGCTGAAGGGGTCTGATTGGCAGTCACAGGAAAACACAAGAAGTTTGGCAAACAGTCACCGAAGTTGATTAGTCCTTTATGGTTTCACGTGAACACCCTGGTTAGTGCTCAGCTCTCCTGAGCACCACGACTGCGAAGGTTTCTCACCTCACCCCCACCTTTGCTTGGAAAAGTGGTTGCGTATGTCAGGATGAAGGAGAGAAAGGGCAAGCAATAGAGAGAAACCGGTAAAACTGCGGAGTAAGGACGTAATAGCTTCAACCCTCTTTTGCATGGGGACACCCTAGACCTGCTAATGCCTCCAAGGCCAGTCCTTCTCCCACCTGCCGTTCTGCTTTCTGGATCAGCTTTACAGCCCTCCCCAGTTCCCTGGCCCCTCTTCGTTAGCACAAGAACACCTCTGAGCAAACTAACCTTATTCTCTAGCCAATGCCCCGGTTCCTGTCTTCAAAGCTGCAGAATTTCTAATCTGTTTTCACTTCTGTCACCAATTCTGCTGTGGCTCCTGGCTAATCACACAAACTGTTTTGTAACCTTGTCAGCTCTGTCCATGCTGGCAGCGTTGCAGCCCTCACTTACTCACAGCCACTCCTCTGATGCCAAAGTCTGTGTTTGAGCCCTGGTCTCCAAAACTGAAAGGTTAATCCTCCAAACCCTCCAGCACTCACGTCTCCTCTTGAGAAACACCTTTTCTGGCCATTCTCCACTCTACTATCACAGTGCTGGGAAGAATGTAGAGAGATGCCCTTTTAAGATAATGACATTAAACCTTAGGTCTAAATTCACTTTACATGACGCAGATTTTGTTACCGCTCCAGCAGAATTTTCCTATTGATTTCTCTGGAGCCTCTCAAGGCATCCTCACTTTGGCTTACAAAAAGATTTCAGAACAGTGAAGAGTGGAAAGCTTTCTTGACCTTTCTGACCATTGCTCTCCTCTGAACGTGCTCTCTCTAGGTAACTAGTCACTAGGACAAACTCATCTGGATAAAAGTTCACTGAAATTGTGTACACCACTTATACCATTCTAAATGATTGTGTTTTACTTGGGGACATCATCTCCTGGAGCAAGAGGTTGAAGGTTGGGTCACTGGCCTTTGTCGCAAATTGACAATCTCAATGGCCTTGCTTCCAAGAAAGGGTGTCTTGGTGTTAAGATGAATGGATTGTAAGGCTGTCACACATCAGCTTCACAAATTTTTAAACTCTCTCTTTTTCTAGAAAGACAAACACTAACTACCTATCTCGCCCCTTTTTATCAGAATGGTCTCACAATTTTAATACAGCACTGATTAAATAAAACTGTTCCTTGGATGGAGGCCAATAGCAAACTGGGCGTGTGTACGGAAGAATATTAAAATACCCAAACCGCACCTGTCAAAGATTCATATAGCACAGCATCTTTTCTCTGTCAGGAGCCAAAAATTGGACCTTTCAGGAAGAATATAAGATCAGTATAAGCAGCTAGTGACAGTTCCCTGCATCTTCTCCAGCCTCCAACCTACTGTGTCTCAACCTTTCTGGTGCCGGATGTGGTTTCTATATATATGGTAGTATTGGCAAACTGCAATAAATAGCGCTGTCATTTCAAAAAGAGCCCTAAGACATTTCATAAGGAACTTCGTTACTCTTTTGGGGACCCTTATAACCCCCTCCACAACTGTCTGGAGTGTCTTGTTGACTTCAGTGGTAGAGAACACGATTTATCTTCCATAAGCAGATGCAGGGCAGAGAAGACAGTGCTGGGATTTGAATCTGCTGCTGTGGGTAGTATTGATGCTCAGCTGAGCAGGTCACCTCCTTGACAGAGAATTAAAAAAGCCGTCCTGGAAATTAGCTATTCATCTTCTCTGTTAAGAGAGTCGTGTTCGTCTATGCAATGCAAGGAGATCTGGCAGAATCTTTAGAGGTCACGTACAAAGTAAAGCTAGGATTGACTTTTTCCATTTCCAAAGGTGTTATAGGACAGAAACCAGAGGTCTGGAGGGGATAAAAGCATTGAGTATATTAAACCTATCCTCTGAAAAGAAAAACCCAGCAAGTGCTCTACTTAGACGTGCCCTGCCTTTCTGTTCTCTTGTTTTTGGGAATACAGCATGAGCATCAAATGGATTAAGGGAATGAGCCGCTATCCTGCAAAGCTGAATATTGGTGCATGTGGGACCAAAAGCATTTTGAGAATATGCATTTTCCTTTGAAATGTGGATATGCCCCAGAGTACTGGGCCACAGGTCTGTTCTGGTACAGCAATTTCCATGTTCCCCTTCCTGCTGTTTGTCCATGGTCACGTTCTTTTGGATCTTCACACAGACCAAAGCAGGCTGCCTTTAAAGTCTCTGTAGTTAGTAGTTCTCCCCAGCACCACAAATTTAACTCTATACATAAGGAATGCACGTTCCCTCTTCAAGCAGGGTAACACTGCTGCTCCATCCTTCATCTCATGTTACACAGATGCCCATATCAAAATAAAGATGTGTTTCTCTCTGTTCCTCCTCTTTCAACTTGTAGCACAAAGGGCCAGCAACGAGATTAGATCTTGGGGAACTTTAAAAGCCATCATTCCCTGGAGAGGGCCCTTGGATTTACAAACTCCAGGATTCACATAGCCACTGTTTAATTTTGAAAGTGTTAACTGAAATTTACTACAAATGCAATTTTATGCCAACACATTTTTTTTGTTGTTGTTGTTACTAAGGCAGCTATTCCATAGTTACTATTTTGGTTCCCATGACGACTGCATTGCTACCCGAGTTGGAGACGATAAAATTGCTATGTTGACAGATTCTGATTGACTGTTGATACCGGTTGGCAGAAGAAAGGAAGCCTTTCTGATAGGTTAACACATATATTTTCAGGAAGAAAACAAAAAGGCACAAAATAGTTTTTGGTAGAGTTAAATTTTACTAGCAGCAGAAATTAAAGTTCATATTGAAAGAACCAGCAGCCCAGAGGCTGCTGGAGAAGGGAGAGAGGGAGAGAGGGAGGAAGAAAAAGAGGAAGGGAGGGGAGAATGAGATAATGTCTGAATTTCCAGGGGCCTCTATACCTTTTTGCCAGTTTGCCACTTCAGAGAAAGGGTGGTTGTCAGCAGTCAGGGTATTACCTTTCTAAAGGAGCTTCCTTGGGCAGCTTCCTGGGGTAGGTGGTGGAGGAATGTATTGAGCCGAATTGTGCAGGAAACCCCAGCACTTTGCAGGATGATCTACTACCAACTTACTGGGACTCTGTTGAATACTGGGCTTTTGTACCCTAGGGAGCCACAGGCAGAATGTCAGAGGGATCGGAATGTTGGCTGGTAGCTGGACGGTGCCGCGTGCCATGTGTTCTTTTGCTTTTTGGCCACGCTGCTGCTACAAGCCACGTCGGTCCTCATTGCACTGGTCTCTTGAAGCGATGCAGACACTGTACAAGTGTGTTGAGGGAGTTTTTTGCATCTGTCAGCCATGGTGAAGAAATTATGGCAGTTTTTGGATGCATACAATTGTTCTGGGAGCCCTGAAAAGGTTTTCAGCTGCAGTCTCCAGTTAGCTAGGGACAGTGCTACAGTGGAGACTGCTCCCTGGCATTCTCCAAAAAGCTCTCCAGGCACAGACCTTAGACATTGCATGTGACTCGAATTACTGTTCAGTAATATGGGGATTGCCTGGATCATGGTATTTTCCCCCTCTCAAGTGTGATTATGGAAATGTACTTATTCTCAACATCAGGGTGGCCAAAAGAATGGGATTTGGGTGTCCAAACTGAACCAGAAGAAAGGAGGCAGTGTGCTCTGTGAGATGTGACTTGCACAGGGAACTTGTCCTCCATTTAAGGCTTAAAATTACCCTGTCATCACCAGGATGAGGGTCATGCACCTACAGTGCCTGCCTCTGAGCTGTGGTGCACCCGGTGCACTAGCAAACATTTGGGCTATTAAAGAGCCCAGGTGCTCACAGCAACACCAGTGATGGGGCTGGTGACAAGGTCAGTGCCCTCTTATTAACAGCGAAATGAGAGAGGAGGGAAGGATGGTGAGGAGAAAGGGGAGGGAAGGTGGAAAGGGTTGTTGTCTGCCTGAAGAACAACTTCCCATGAGTGAAGCCAAGGTTTTGGTTCTTGCCCAGTGGTCTTGGGTGCTACCACGTTAAAAAAGAGTCGGGAAAAGGGTGGTCTCAGTGGCTGTTCCTCACATTTCCCTGGCACGATAACACTGGCTACTGCTGGCCTGTCACTCACAAAACTTACCCAGTGTTGACCCCAGTATTTACCAGCTTTTGTCAGAGTTTGGAAATGACCATATTCCAACATGCCTGGACTCCTTGTTCCTTAGAAGGGAGAGTTTTGATTATTGTTCTATTTTTTTTTTTTGGTAAATGCTACAGTGCTTTACTGCCTGCCGCTTCCAATCTCCTCCTAACCTCCCTGCAATCTCCTTGGCAGTGACTGTAATTTACTGTGAATTAACCTAGTCACCAGGGAGCTCCTAATGGCCGTTCTACAGGTTTGCAGATTATCTTAAGCAACTGATATTTAGTGCAGAAAGAAGGAAAACTTCTAAAAGATTTAGCAAATGTCATGAAAAGTCTATTACAGAGCTTGGGGTTGTTTTTTTTTCTTTTTCCTTTTTTTCTCCTTCCCCCCAGTGTTGTTTGGCTTTTCCCACCCCAGGCAGAGGCCAGCCTAGGCACATACCAAATCCTTGCAGGGAAAGGAGCATGGAGAGAAAATGAAGAGAAGTGAATGTTCCAGAGCGGAGGAAAGATGCCAGTTCCTCTCTCTCAGAGCGTGGCAGCACAAAGAGGAGGTATGTGTTGCCTGCTGGGGCTCCCCCTGCACAAAGATGCCTTGTTGTTCTTTATCTCGCTCATGTTACTTAACAGCAGGGCCGGTTTGTACAAACCCAGATTAAAGCAGATAAGGAAATGAAGCTCTGAATTATTTAGCGGGGGAGGGAGAAAGTGACTGGGGTTACTGGATAAAGCTATGGCCTCCAATGAAGCTGCCTGTCCCTTGGGTTTTATATCTAAATCTATTTGCACTCCTTAAGCCTGTTGTAGAAGAATTAAGACGATGATTTATTTTATTTACAAAGAGGGCCCTTTTATAGCAGCTGCAGAAAACGGGAGTAAAAAGGACCTCATGAGATCTGCTGGTCCATCCTCCTACCCCAGCAGGGTGAGTTAGAGCTGGGTGTCTCTGCAGACACGTATCCGCACCAGAAACTCCCCAGGCAAGGTGAGCTGTGCCAACATGTCCCTCTGGTGTTTCCCCTTCTGAGGCTCGTGCCCTGAGTCCCCCGTCAAAGCCTCCTTAAATCCTTTTCTGTTGGACTTCCCATGCCTCCCAAACCTGGTTTTAGGAGTTGCTCTAGTTCAGGGAAAACACTTGCTGCTAATCCCTTGTTTTAGTTAGGTTGGAGACTACTTGTACGGTACCTCTCAGAGTTGGGTTCGGCAGGGCAGCAGGAAAGACAGGTGGTTTGGACACCAATTGCCCAAGAAGAAGCTCTTGCATCTCTTCTTGTATGTCTCTGCTGGTACTTCAGAAAAAGAGGCAGTGATGCGGAATAGACTGGGGTTTTCTCCTCTTTGCTTTACTGCTCTTTGCTCTCCTCCCTGTCAGTGTGGGGTAATTACTGTTGTGGTGCCGAACTAGAGCGCTCTCCACAATAGCTAATTACCAGCACTGCTCCTTTCTCTGCGGGCTGCTGCTCTATGAGTCTTTCCAAAGAGTCAGCACGACTTCTTCCATGTCCACGCTAGTTAGGCAACATGGTGACTGTAGGTGTCCTGATGTCCTAGAGAAGCCTTTCCTGTTCCTAGGACTGTGAACATCATCTACAAGCCCCGTACGACCGTGGCAGACATAGCTTTCAACTGTTGTTTTCACTGCTGTTATTTTATGTGGGGTAGCTTGGATTGCCTGGATTACTTTTACTATAACTACACCCACCTAGGGAGGAACAGAAATCCAGAGACAACAGAGACCTGCTGCTGCTGTGCTTGCTGGCAGGCTGTAATTACATCATAACTTTCCTTTGCTCACAAAGCTGACTTAAGGAATTCCTGCTCTCGCACCACATTTTTCAGCCCTCTCAGTTGTCCTGATACCACTGATTGTAGGGCTATGCTGTGCATTGATAAGAAGATCTAGGTTAGCTTCTCCAGCCCTTTTCTGGAAGGATTATTTTTAACCTGCATCTTTTTGTTTGTTGCTGAACACACCAACTACCCCTTCAACGGCAAGGGAATCAATTCTGCTCCTGTGCAGATGAAAGGGTGTTCAGTGCTTTGATGCTTCTTCAGACACTAAATGCTGGGCTGGCGCCCCTGTTCAGAAATGCTGCACCAGGGGCAGAAGGAGAGAATCCTGATTGCCCATCCCTCAGCTGTGCTTTCCCCTGCTTGTGCACGAAGCTCATCGCCCATCTTGGGCTACGAGCTTCTCTGATCTCCCCATCTGCAGAATGGCTGCCCTTCCCTTTTCAGCACAGTGGCTGATTCCCGTACCCAGGTTTGTTGAAGTCCCTTTAGGATTGGAGACAGTAAAAATGTCTGAAATTCTTGTTATTACAGAGGCAGCCCCCAGCAAAGCCTGATATTCTTCACACTCCCTCCAGTTCAAAGTTTACCGTATGGCCTCCAAACTCCTGTGCGAGGAAACTGTGCTCTCAGCACCATCATCTATCTCCTTTTTGACATTGGAAGTCAGGCCAGGGCTTAATGGGTTGAAACACGACTCCTGCTCTCCAGCATCAGCTCTTCAGGGCCTGTTAGAGCCCTAAATCCACACATTGGAAAAGCATTGGCTTTCACAGCTTTTTTTCTTCCTCATCAGACACAAATTAATGACCTTCAAGCAGTACAGTGATACTGCCTTGAGCCCTCTACTCAGTCGAGCCACTTTGCTCTCAGGCACAGAGCACATTGGATACGAATATTTTCGAGGTGCCTGGGGAGTATCAAGTTTGCCAGGAGCCGGGGTCCGAGCTCCCCCTCCGCACCCCAGCTTAATTACCCCATTGATTAATAGTACAACTTGTGGTCCTCTCGCTCCTCGCAAATAGGAGCTCGAGCCCCCGCCATTTAGCAGGGGCGTAGGATATACGAAAAGCTGAAATGTCAGCCCATCACAGCGGCCATTAATCATAAAGCTGATATTAAAAAAAAAAAAAGGAAACAAGAAAAAGGAATTATCAGAAATATCAAGGAGCCAATTTAATTGAGGCAAATACATGCGTGGCGGCTGCTTTTTAACTTTACCCACGTCTCAATTAGACAGGGTTGGAGTTCTCTTTGTTTCTGCTTTTGAAAAGTCTAAAACTACGCAGGTTTGATCAATGGCGAGGGACAGAGAGGAAATGAGCAGGAGACGAAAGGGCCTGAGTTTCCCTAGAAGCTGTCATGGTAATTTATGGCCCTGGCTGATAAAACTTTTAACTAGTCAAATATGAGCTAGGAAATAGTGAAAGCAAAGCAAGCCTTGGAGGAACGATCCCAAGCGGAGAAGTCTTCTGGGAAGCACAACCTGGCATGAGCAGCTCCTTGCCTGGGAGCTTGGGAAGAGTCATTCTTGACTCCTGCTCATCCCTTGGCTTGCTGTGGACAGGGCTTGCTCTGGAAGAGCCACGTGCTGTGATTTTTCTTTTTTCTCAGGTCTGCTTCAGCTGGCGACAGCAATCTCTTTGCTCAGGGTATGTTGGCCAAGGTGGCTGGAGGAAGTTATAGGAAGAAGACAAGCACACGGCATCACTTGGGGTTCTGCTTCTGGCCTGTCCTACAAAGTAAGCAGCACCAGTCTGCATTAGAATCCCACTATGGGAAACAGCTGCTGAAGGAAATGGCGTTGTACTTTGATGTTTCTGTGTTTGCGGGGAACAGACACTCTCTGCCCTTTGAATCCATGCTCAACAAAAGAGTCAGCGAGACCTGGAGGAACTGTACAGCTAGTGCTATCTTTAATCTCTGACAAATGCCACAGTTTTTCTCCCTAGGACAAAGGGTACCAGCATCCTGGACCCATTCTAAACCACTTGCTTCATTTAGCTGTTTTCACATTTTCTGGCTGGAAAGCGTGCAGCGCTCCACTAGCTTCTGGACTATGTCTGACCCCTCTGAAGAAAAATGTGTGATGATTACGAGCAATGAATGTTTGCAGAATGAGAAGATCACCAGCTGGACACCAGAAAGCTGTTTTCTGTAGGGGGAGCCTGAAGCCAACTGTCAATTTATTTTAGAGCAGTAATCATGAGAGGAGAGAGTTAATGGGGTCTCCTGGTCTTTTACCCAGACCATTGACATTCACATGGTCCTATCTTTCACCTCAAATGCTGTGTTACCCAGTGACAGTAACTCTGTGGTGAGAGGACATTATTGCGAAGCATTGGCGAGTGTGTTTGCACTTTGCACATCTCTTTAATGCACCAGAGACCTCAGACAAAGCCTCCTTTTTGGATGGAGGCTGCCTCCTACAAACTTCACGTCCTTTCAGCCTTGCTGGGTTGGGAAATTCCCTTCTTCCCTCCTTCCTTTTTCAACATCCCAGAACCCCTTACCTGACTTTTTCCACGGTGCTCTAAGGAAGAGGCAATCAGGTGAAAGCTGATTCCCCGTTGCCCACCTGCTGGTTTTCCCAGCAGTTTCAGGGTCCCACAGGGAATTAGATTGGCAGGAAGTACCACAATCAGAGCAAAGGCACAAGGGTCAGAGTGGTTATCCCTCCTTCAGTCCTCAAGGAACCTCTGGGGGGACCTTGGGACGTGCCAGCACTGGTCTGGTGTAGGTCCCAGGGTTTCACTCAGTGCAATTTCTTCAAGCCAGAAAGTTTCTCTGGAGCTTAGTGTGGGTCCAAGGGACGGGGCACTGCTGTGCTCCTCTCACTGGGAGCCTTTGGGGATCTTGGTCATAAGAACAAAATGCCTCCTAACTGTGCTGGTCCACCTGTGAGCAGTGAGAGGAGAGGCTGAATAGACACTCTGAAAGAAAAAGATGTTTTTGTGTGGAGGCTGGCAGTTGTTAGGGAAACCTGTTGCTGAGCAGTTGCCGTTCTCTGACTCTTGGCAGCTGAGCTGCCACCTCCTCCTCCAAGCCCAGGAGCGGCAGCTATCACTTTGCACCCATAGGCATAGCAGAGGTGGTCAGAGGGGAGTGCTGCCCATGGCCGTGGCTACCTCCATGTATTCTGGGTATACACCAAAACTACAGTTATCTTCCCAGTTTTAACAGGGAAGGTGATCAGCCTTGCTGCCCGCAGCATTTGACAGGGGTTAAATAAGTAAAACTATACTGTTGCTTTCAGTCCTGTTCATTTTCCAGCAGGTTCTCTTTTCAGTTGGAAAAACACTGGCCTCCCTCCCCACGTTACCCAACATTTGAGCCGACATTTGATCCAACGCAGTTAATACATAAATCCTAGCATGACTGGCAACTACAGATGGGTGAACCAAGAAATTGCTTGACATATTTGCTTACACTGCGTATGAAACTTGTTATCTTGTACAGGAAGAATAATTCTAAATTATCAGTAATCCACTGGATCTTGGCGGTACTCGAAACAAATTCGAAAAGATTTGCCAAAACTTAGGGATATCCATGTGTATATAGATATAGTTTTATACACATACATATATATGGTGTGACTGTAGGTGTTACCTGCATGGTACCTATTTCTCTCACAAACCTAGACCCACATTAATTCACCCATGCATGACCTCTTTGAGCATTCACAACCCTTAGAGTGATCCACAGCCATGAGCTGGTCGAGGGATGTTTCTCAAACATACCTGGCAAGGTCACATTTCCCTGCCTGCCCTCCTGCTTCCCTCCCTCCTTGACCGTGGTATTTTTCCTTCTCTCCCCCTTGACAGGTACCTTGCTCAAAGCCTTGGAGGGGACGTGCTGTAGAGGAACACTTTGGACCTGATTCTCATTTACACTACAACAGATTTTACAGCACTTTGGCAGTAGAAAGAAACCATGAGATGAATATAGATCACTCCAATTTAAAGCTCCTTTATATTATATAAGGGAACACCATGAAAATGGAAATTGGGTCCCCTATTTTTAAAGCCTGTCAGCAGGTGTCTATAAAAGTAGGAAAGATACTTTTATTGCCTGGGCAATAGGAAATTACGCCCTTCCCTGCGTTCGTCTCAGTTGTGCTGTGGGCCAGGTAAGGAGCAAAGTGCCCCCAAAGAGACCTCTGAGTGGCAAATTGCAGGGCAAGCCTGGATGCTACTGACCTGTCAGAGGATGGGGTCCGTGGGTAGGGGGATGTGACTGGACTCAGTCCCAACGGGAAAGGCAGGCGCAGTAGTCGTGATTTGCACCCAATGTCTGCTGGCCGTTTCATGTGGGCAAGGATGGGCCAGGCCAGGGGAAGAGCTGATTCACTGTTACAACTCATCACATCTTGGCTTTTCTGATCGCCCCCATCCGCACTTCCCACCCCTGCTGACTGCCACGCAACATGTGGTGCCAGCAGCCGTGGCTGCCTAGAAGTGAAGCATCTCCACTGAGCATCCCCCTCGCTGGCAGCGATCCCCAGGGACTGGCGTATTGGTGCTCTGCCGTGTGCTGGTGGTGGGCTGTGGAGGAAGAGGTCTCCATCCATCTTCATCCAGCACTGCTCCCAGCAGCTGGTGTACACGGGGCTAACTCAGGGACTGGAGGGCAATTCATACAGCCCCATAAACAGAGAGAACTGAAAGAGGATGTGACAAGTGGTCAGAGATGCAGAGGATGGGAAACTTCTAACCTGAACAAAGCCAATCATCTGGTTCCTAAAGATATGGGTGCCATCACGGGTGAGGAGCAGGGAGAGATAATTTAAGCCCTTCACTGACATTCAAAGTCTTCACTTAAAGGAAGGAAAAAGGTGAGTTTCTGGTACAGAGAGCTCCATGAAACCCCTCCAGCAGGCAGGGAGGTGGTGAAGCAAAGCAAAGAACAGCTGGAAATGTGATAGGAGATCAATTATGTGGCAACGCTATGATATTACTAGATCGCTTGCTTTTACCTGCAATACTGTTCTCAGCCCTGGAGATCTATTCGGAAAAGTTGTAGGAGAAGTAAAAGGAATTGGTAACCAGACACAAAATACTTGGAAAAGGGGTGGAAAATACTGGATCTCTTTATCAAACAGAAGAGATAAATAGCAATGGCATGGTAGACAAGATTGAAACAATAGATGAGTTAGAGAAGGTATACTGGATGCTCTTAATTACTTTCTTTCATAGAGATGAGTCATTAAATTGAAAAACTCAGTATAAAAAGCTTGGAAATTGTTTTTTTGCAATAAATAGTTCCAGGTCCATGGAACATCCTGCTGTCAGAAATTAATGTGTCCAAAAAACAGAATGGGGCCAAAATAAAAAATTAGGCATGAATACAGATAACGGAATAACCTTAATTTTGTTAGATGGACACTAAATCCCATGTTAGATGGACACTAAATCCAGTTTCTATGAGATGGGTGGTAGAGAAAGTTGCCCCAAAGGACACATGCTTTTATAAATTCATGTTGCAGAGGTTTTTTCGGTGTCCTCTGGAAGTCTCAGTAAGGATGCGACCACAGTTCAAGGTCCTGCTCATCCCCATGTTTAAAGTCAGAGGCCCATGTTTAAAGTCAGAGTGTCCAGATCCCAGTTGTTAACCCCACATGATCCATTTGCTCCATGGTGACAGATCAGGAGAACGGTGGCTTTTCCCTCCCTCCTTCCTTCCTTCCTTCCTTCCTTCCTTCCTTCCTTCCTTCCTTCCTTCCTTCCTTCCTTCCTTCCTTCCTTCCTTCCTTCCTTCCTTCCTTCCTTCCTTCCTTCCTTCCTTCCTTCCTTCCTCCCTCTGGATTTCCTTCTTCCCAGCTGGGCAGGGGACTCTGCACACACCGGCTACGCAAGCAGAAGGTGATGTCTCCCAGTCATGATGATGAATAGCCATAGGTGCAATCACTTTGGCAACTCCAAGCTCATCCCTCCACCATTATCAAGGTAGTTATGCATCACCGAGGACATGACTGGTGGGCAGCGCAAAGCAGGATTTGGTCTGGGTAATGTAACATTTATTCCACAGGCTTTGAGCTTGTGGAGCCCTCATGGGGGCTACTGTAAGGGAGTGTGGTGCCCTTTCTGTTATGCTGAGGCTGTCAAGAATCTGCTCGAGCGATGTAGTCAAGTTTATTGGAAAACCAGTGGAGGAAATCAGCTCACGGGTCATCTTTAAAGGTGGATGAGCCTCATTCCCCTTCTCCCTCTTCCGCGGTTGGAAATGGAAACTGGCAGCACTGGCAGCTGGGGAAAGGGACCACTTCCCAGTCCTGCTGCTGACTCGCAAGCAAGCCTGTCCTCGTGTCATCCCCTCAGGCTCCCCATCTGTGGAGCAGAGATATTTACTTACCCATGAACACAGTTCCCTGAGTGAAAAAAGCCATCAAGCCGCGGTGCTCATGCCCCCGGTTCTGGGCGAGCAGGCAGGTGGCAGATGGCCAGCAAACTTGCAGAGACCATTTGAAATGGCCCAGCCCAGTAGCCGTACTGGCTGCAGGCTGAAGTCCTCACAGCTCTCGGCTGCAGGTTAGAGGAGCCAAACTGCTACAAGAGCCAGGACCAGTGTTTAGCCCAGCGCCTCCAAAACCTCCGGGACTTGTTGCGGGAAGAGCTGCATGGGCAGACCTGCAGGGTGCCCTGCAAAGCCACGGAGGGCACTGCAGTTTGGGCTGGGGTCCACATGCATGGCCAGCGTCCGACATCCCAGCCCTGAGCTGGGGAGAGACCTCCCTGGCCAAAGGCAGCGGCCACAGATCTCCCCTCCTCCTGAAGAAGCGTAACATCATCACTCAGATAGAGTCACTCCTGATGTCCCCCTCACAGCACCAAGGGGGCGAGTGGGGCTACCAGAGGGCTTATCTCATCCCAGAGGCCAAGGCGAGCAGCAAGCGGGCATGTAGTGCGCCGTGCCGGGGCTGACTAGGGTTATTGCGGAGCGGTGGGTGGTTATTATTCCATCACCTGCGCAGCTCCAGCTTGGTGGCTCATTAGCAGGTAGGATATATTAGTAACTGTCAAACAATTGGAGAGCTACCTTGTTGGGTGAATGGATGAAAACACATTAACTCCCACAGAAGGGGGAGAGGCGGTGATTAGCTGGTGAGATGACAATATGAAATGTCAGAGGCACAGACAGTAAGCACAACTGTTCATTATTATATTAACAGCTTTAATTTTCTGCCTTTAAACACCAGTTCCCTGTCAGTTCAATTAGATTGTGTGTGTGTGTGTGTGTGTTTAATTTAGATCAATATACTGCTGCGTCTGGAGTTTTCCTCACACATCCTCTGCGAGGCAAGAAGCAGACCAGCCAGTGGGAGCAGCTTTTCTTAATGTCCTTGAGGTGAAAGGCAGTTTGTGGAGAGGGCATTTAGGTGATGCATGTCCTCAAGTTAGGTGCGCGTAACCTGCAGTGATTTGTGAAATTCCTGCAGAGTGGGATGGGGAAGAGGTGAAGGTACAGGAAGGTCTTGAACAGGCAGCCAGAATAAACAGCACATTGCAATATTTTTGCGAATTATCTTACAGACTGCAGAAAATAAGGGGAGGAAGAGGGGGAGGGAGACAGAGTCTCATGCCAGGAATGACTGAAGGCCTGATTCTGATCGTGGTGACACCACTCTAAGTCTGAAGTTGCTCAGATGATGTTGATGCTGCCTTGATGCCTGTAAAAGCGAGATCAGGATTGGGGCTGCATGCTCAGTGACAGAGAATAACGCATCTAGGATGGGATTTCCCTGGTTTCTGCCGCACAAGCAAGCAACAGCATATTGACCTGATAGGCAAGAGGAAGAGAAGCTCAAGAGAGCACGGGGCTTCCTGCATCGATTTCAACCTGCGTTTGCCCAATGCCAGGGGACTTTCACCTTGACTGGTGCCAAATGCCTCCATCTCTCTCATGTTCATCCTTGTCTGCTCTGCAGACAAAAGGGTACCCTTTCTCCCTACCGGGGCAGGCGGATATGTAGCTTTCACCAGTATTTGAACCTTGTTGAGTGCTCATGACAGGGCGGCACTAAAACAGAGGCTCCTGAGCATCCCTCTTTCAGTTTTGCCCCAGCATTTCTGTCCCTGGTTGCTCTTAGCGTATTTTTCTCCTGCAGAAGTCAATGGACTAATACAGTATTACCGAAGAAGCTTTATT
Organism: Larus michahellis; assembly: GCF_964199755.1. NCBI lineage: Eukaryota > Metazoa > Chordata > Aves > Charadriiformes > Laridae > Larus > Larus michahellis. Next base: position 38,815,156 of record NC_133898.1, read on the forward strand.
TTTAGTAGCTAGTCACATTCCTTTGCTTTATTGCCCTTTATAGCTCTGATCTCCGCAAGATCTTCCCTCATCCTTCTGATACTCCTGGATCATCAAGTTGTCTCTGTGAGCTCAAATATTTTACATTGGTTTCTCATCTCCTTTGGTCCAGGCCCCTGGAAGCTCTGCTGCTCCATCCTCATGTCCTAGGCAGGGAGAAAGCTCTCTGCTGTGGCATGACTCTGACCTCCAAGACCTCGGTTTCTGACCCGATCTGCTGTTCTCACCCTGGAGGGAGGGATGAACCTCAGACGACGGGCTCCTTTCCCCTCCGTCCTGATCCTATTAGAAGAGGTTTCCAGACATAAGAGGAGATGGTGTCCTGCCAGCCATGCATGTCCAAGAAGTCCAGTGTGAGAATTACCAAACAAGGGCTCCCAGACCAGCAGAGGTGGAAGGGGGTGACCCACTAACCTTGCCAGGAAACATAAGCAACTCTCCTGCAGCACCATCCCTGGCACATAGAAAATACCGAGGGGATGCCAGAAAAGTCTTTGCCTGCCATGGAGGTGTGCAGAAATGGCAGTGCTGCGGCTGGCACTTGCCCAGCAACTCCAGGCAAATGTGGCAAAGAGTGCAAGCAGGAGTCTCAGCGCTTGAAGCTGGGCACCAAAACCTGGATGTTGGGTCTAAGATGAAAGCCCAGAGTCCCTAGAAATGTAATAGCATCCATACATTACACAGCACAGGAACTGTCATGTTAGATTAAAGAAATGGTTCATCTAGCTCAGAGCTAGACTCCCTGGCAGTGGTCAGCAGCACAAATTCAGCCTGCAGAAATGGCCAAAGCACTGGGCCAGGATCCAGAGCTAGGCAGCGATCTGGTTTTCAGTTCTGAATATTTGGTTGGTATTCTGGTGTCATATATCATCTAAAAAGCTCCTTCTCTAGGACCTACCACTCCTCCTCCTCCATGTTCCTGAGCAATCAGCAATTATAAGGAAATACCAGCACCTGAAGGCTTCATCAGAAGGAAGAGCCAAGTGGCTGGTAGCACTCTCTGCCCAGGGAGTAATGTTTGGTGACAGCTTTTGGGAACCCGACTCATTTTAGAGCTGACTCTCCTTACTATCTAGTTTAGGGAAGTTTAGATGCAGGGTTTAATCTCCCATCTCTTCTTCCTACAACACACACAATGGTAGGTAAAAAAATCTCCCTGGATAGCTAGGCATCCCTCCCGCTCTGCCTTGTGGCACTGGCGAGACAGTAATTTCTACAGTGAGCTGTTCTCCACATTTCTTCAATTGTGGGTTCCTCCCTTCCCTTTCAAAGTTAACAAAGTGCTTGAGTCTGCACGAGTGTTAACTTCCCATCCGGAGCATAACCCCTTCCGCTTTCCAGGCTGGAGCATAAACATTACGAATGAAATCTCCAATGGGTAAAGAATGAACAATCACTTTCTTAATTTTTTTTTAAAGGCACTTTAGGGCTTTTATCAGCAAAGCATCGTGTCCATTAAGAAACAAATTAAGTCACTCTGCAGGCAAGCTAAGTGCTGTTCCCATGCCAGAATTAATACCGCCTCTTTCCACTGGGGATGTTTAAGGGTCCCTCCCCCACGCCCTGGGATTACAGCTACTTTTAGTTCGTAGAGGGAGGATTAATCAGTGGAGCTCCTTTGCAGAGCTCCTGAAATAGAAATCACAAATCAGGGAGACTGGGAAGGAGCCTGGGAAGTGACAAATGTGAAATTACGTTGCACTTTGTTTGGCGTCTGTGCAGGGAAGATGACTGTGGTGACTTAGAGGTGCTCACCTGATGCGGGAGGTGACTTAGAGGAGCTCACCAGCTCCTTTGGAAGGAGACCCAGAGTTCGGGAAGAGGGAAAGGCAGGGCAGGGAGGGTGGAGGGATGTCTGCGAACTTCAGCACCCAAACAAGGAGTTGTGAGAGTTGACAGGGCTGTGAGTGGGAGGAGATAGTTAGAGGCAAGAGTTGAAACTACCACATTGTTCTTTGCCATCCGGAGTGGAGATCCTGATGCTGGCACGAGACCAGAAGCTGTAACTTCTACGGTGCCTCAAATCAAAATTTTCTGGATTCCTTCTCCTCACACCCATATGCTGATTCTCAGCCTGTCCCACTAAGCGTAAGACCAGAGCGTAAGGTGGTCTGCATTGTTAGTACTACCTGCCCACACTTGGACCCATGTAACTTTGCCAGAAGGGCTTCGGTATTTCATCCCCAGTCCATCCCCTGGTGATGTTGCAGCTGTCCGAATGTAACACAGGTGTGCAGAGAAGGAAGAATTAATACAGTTAATTTTCATGTAAGCGGTAATATTATAAGTCCCTTTATACCAGTTAAAGTGTGACTGTGGAGGAGGAGGGAATACTACTTTAATTACATTGGCTTTGAAGCTAATATAGTTAAGTCAGTGTGAAAAATTATGCACAGACTATCCCTAAGGGACTAAATTGAAACAATTCCTATTGAAGAAAAAGTCTAATAGAGAAAACCATTGACAAAATGCTGTAAAAAAGGATAAATCCTCTCCCAGCTTCCCACTCAGTACATTTTGACCAGCTAAAGCTGTTGTATGTGGCTATGCCATGCGTCTGAACGCCTCCAATAGTTTAGCTGAAGGGAAGACAGCTTGACAAGACCTATCTTGGAACCTTATTTTGGTTCCCCCAGGGTATTACTTAGAGCAGGGTATGAGGCGATAGCCTGAGTCCTGAAAGAAAAGGTGCACCACTGCTTTTCAAAGATGCCTGAGGTTGCTAATTGGGACTCATGATACTGACAAGTAAGTCACACAGTTGCTGCTTGTGCTCTTTACCTGACCACATGTAGGACCCCAGCGTTTGCCCCATCAGAGCACCGGAGGAGTTTTGCATTAGCTGTTGGGTTTACCCCCAAACTTATGAGCTTCTCGCAGAAAATCCGATCCCAAAAATTTCCCAAGGTGATTCTTAGTCCTTGTTTTTTTCAATGCAAAGTAGAAAAAAAGAAATAAATTGGTGGGAATCGCCCTCAGTTTCTGACAGTCTCAACTGCTTATATCACCAGATGCGTGAATTTAACCCCATTGTCTGGGGCAAGAAGGTGTGTTTGAAATGCCTTCCTTCCCCCAGGGATGGTTTATGCACAGAACCAAAACAGCCCCAGGTGTGTGTCGGTTGCCAGGCACAATTCCACCCTGGCTCTAAGGGCAGGAGAGAGCAAGCTCTTTCCTAGCTTTGGCTGTCAGGGGACTGCAGATACCCTGATGTGCTCCGCCAGCTGCATGACGCACATCCGTCCAGCAGAATGGGTCAGCACGGAAAGCTGCAGCAGTCCCCGCCACCTCCCCTTGCCTGCGAATTACAGTGGATTCTAGCTAGCAAAATCTTCAGTTGTGCATGGGGAAAGATGACCTCTTTCTCCCGACCTGTACCTCAACTATTTACAGTCACGGGCACATGCAATCCCAGATATAGACTCTCTTGCGCAAAACTCATGGCACAAATACAGAAGCTTCGTTATTTTCTTTGCACCGTCTCTCTTTTAGGCAGCTGAGTTTTTTTCCACTGTGCACGTTCAGGCCGGTACCTTCTGCACATCGCCCCGGGGAGACCTGAGTGTACCGTGCCTCAGAGCTGCCCTGCTTTTGACCATTTTTTCCTTGCTGCGAGGGATGCTCTTCTGCCAGAGGAGCTTCAGAAAATGCTTCCCTCAGTCTCCAAGGCACCAAAATATGGAGACAGGAGGGGAGGGCTTTCTTTCCAGCCTGCGTGTGAAGATATTAATCAGGCGGCTGGTCGCTGCTGCCAGCGTCACATGGCTGTCCTCTCACACTTCTTTTCAATCTGTTAGATGGCTGTCATCCAACTCAGACCCCAAATATCCATCTTACTTCTGAAGTGTCATCCTTGAAGCAGCCCGTCACGCTGCCTTGGGCGCTAGGGAAAAAGACCCCACTTCACAAGTCAGCCACCAAACTCTCCCACCCCGGCAAGCCAGGACCAGTGTTTGACCTTTGAAGATTTACTGCTTTTCTGCTTTGCAGCTGGGGACTTGGAGCAAAGGGTGAGAAGGGAAAGGGGGGGCAGAGGGGTGGCGCTGGAGCTCAGCTCAGCCGGCCGCTCCGTGGAGCTGCTTTTATTTTAGGAACCCTGAAGTATGGTTTTCCCGATGTCCTGCCTTCGCTGGTGGGGGAACATCTGCCCGCCTTTGTAAATAGCTGGAGGAAGAGTAAATATTTATTTTTTTCTGCTGTCTGAGAATAGGGAAAAATCTTGGTTTGATGTTCATTTCTTGAAAGGGTGATATTGGGGGAGGGCCCTTTTGGATTGTACAGGAGGAAAGACTGGTGGCTTATATGACAAGGAAGAGAGTTAGGGGAGGGAAAGGAGGTGAATACAGTCTCACAGCACATTGTACAGTTAATGATTATGAGCAGACAGATCACTGAGATCCCCATGATCTCCACTTGAGCATCTTAGGACACTGTGCAAAGAAGAAAATGACCATGTGGTGAGGAGAAAGGAGCACTTCCGAAACCCTCAGCCGCATCTGAGAGCATGGGCAGTGTGCGTCCCAATGGCAGGCAGTGCCGGGAGATGAATAGCCACAGGTCACATCATTGCCATCATACTGCAGAGACCCCAAACTGGAGACTGTCCAGCTCTTTCCAGAGCACTCTCCAAAGCCTATCACAGAGCTCCAGCCTCCAAACCAGCCTGATCATTCTGAATATTACATTGCAGGTGAGGGCTTAAGAACACTTCCCATTTCTCGCTCTGCTTCCTGATGAGTTTATGTCACCTCTTCTTCCTCCTCCACTCCTTCTCTATGACCCCTATGTGGGGAGCTGCTGTGGATGGAGAGCTTTTGAAAGCTCCTGGGCGTTGCAATTCCTACCTACCGGAGAAGAGAGTAAAATCCCAACAGAGAAACATTTCCGAGGCCAAGGGAAACAGCATCTCCTCGTTGGCTCCCTGTGCTCAGCAGTGATGCATACCTGGGAGCACAAGGCATGTTTATTACCCGCTATATGCCCAATCTGGGAGATTTGTTTGTGCCACAGCAAAAAATGGGGTCAGGCTCAAGAGAATGGGAGCTGTGATCTATGGATGCATGCCCAGCTGCTGGGATTAGAGGTACCTTGTCCTCAGCAACTTTAAGCAGAGAGTTCAAAGGCAGAGACACGTGAGGCACTAAAGCATCCACCCTCCAGAAAAACTGGCTTCAGTTTGGCTGCCCCTGCAGGGAGTTTAAGGAGTCTCCTATCCAAATGTGCCAGGAAAAAGGACCTGGGTTGGCTTGACCCTTGATGAGTGGACTAGAGTGGTAGTAAAAAGACTATTTTAATTTTTATAATGCTATAAATATACATGATGCTATGCTATTTAAAAACGCAGTGGGAGTTTTACAGAGTTTGAAGCAAAGATTTCCAGGAAGAGACTCCTGTTGGTACAAGTGCTGATCCTTATGGTCCAGAGCGAGTGCAGCGTGGATTGTGCTTGACGGCTTCCTGGGAGGGAAGGCTGTGCTTCCTAAATAATATCAGTGATTTCTATGGGAGCATTTGTTTGAAGACCAGCTGTACTTCGAATTAAAGTTGGAAAGATGCGACAAAGCAGCCACAGGCTTGTGAAAGCACCGTGGGCAAATACAGCTTTAAACAACATTCGTAGCCCTAAGTTTTGGTCTGCTGGTGGTGGTGGCCCCACTGGAGGTCCGAGTAGCCCAGATACCTGGGCTAAGCACCCACAGTCTTACACAGCTGTGGCTACATAAAGGGACCTCATTGGCCCATTTTGCTGCTATACTGCTTGTTCCCATTTCACCATCACTGATGAATACGTTAAATAATGTGATCCCCTGGTACTAAACCTTATTGTATCTCACTAATGGTGTTTTACCATAATGAAAATTGGACATTTATTCCTCTTAATTTTCTTTTGCATTCTAGCCTTGCTCTGGTTTATGACGTTGCTTTGCCTCTGGCTACTTAGTTTATGCAATTCTGTCTTAAGAAAGACTTTGTCAAAAGTTCTGTAGGAATCCAATAGCCTGTAGCAAACAATTCTCCATTGCCTTTTTATCCAAAGAAGCCCAATAGACCAATGAAACATGATTTTCTGTGTTGAAAATGTGCTTGTTAGACCTTAACATATCTCAATCAGTGGTGCTGTAATTATGTTTTAAATTTTCATTAAAAAACTTGTTTATCAGAGTAAGATGTATTGATTTGTATTTCCTGGGATGAGTAACCTTAGTGTTTCTCAAAATGGTAGACTTGATGTTTGCTATCTTGCAGCTGTCTACCTGATTTTATTGAGAAATTATGTATTTTCCTTCAAAATTTCTTTTTTAGGTACCTTCAGAATTTTGTAACCTGGGCCATCAGAGACTAGTGATTTACAGCTCTTTAATGTAATGCATTTATTCTAGCATCTTTTCTTTTGACACATCAATTTCTGACAGTGTCTCATCTTTACATGCAGGTTGTTAGCCTCACATATAATTAAGATTCTCCAGCATTTCCCATCATAAAATCTTATTTTTTAGTTATATAAGACCTTTTCTGGGTGTAGATTTTTCATGGTTCCTCAGTCTTCCTTTTAGGGGTACATGTATTTCTGACTGTTTCATCCAAAATGATGTAGCAGTTTTCAAGAATGAAGCCAGAAAAAAAATATGCCTTTGTTCATGTTAAAAAATAAAGGTGAGGTTTTTTTAAAAAATGTTCCGTATCCTGCATGCTGTGGAAACAGGACTTGGAATTGAGCACTTGCGTAGTCTGTGAGTTGGGAATGCACTTTGTGTCTCTTTATGAACCCCAAATCTAGCCTCCAAAAACTACAGTTTGCATGTGTCTACTGTAAAATTACTTGGATTGTGGAAGCAATATTCCCCCATGAGTCCATCTGTCCTGGACATTCGACACTCTAGGCTATGCAGAATTTGCTGTACAAGGGCTGTAGCGATGTCGAACCAGTTTGCAGCGAATGCTCGGGGATCAGATTTGCACAGGAGCCTGATGAGGGCTGGAGCTTCACCTGGGAGCTGGTGAGAGCAAGACAGAGAGGGAAACTGAGCTAGGATCTGGAGAAGGGTGAAAGACTGAGACATGATGAGCAAAGAGACTGGGCCTGCAAAATGGTTTGGATGAGGGAAGTGGGACCAGGGAGTCGGACTGGGGCTGAGATTGTGGAGAGGGATACTGCATCTAGGTGATGGTTTGATCTCCCCCTCCTGGCCACCAGTGTGGCATTCATCTTGCATTGCTTCATACGCTCTATTTCTGTTTACAGTCAGTGGCATTCATAGAGAACAATTCATCTGACCTATATTAAGTGTCTGCTTAGGGTGAATCATGCCCCAGGACTGCTGCGTTTTCTCTGCCTTGACTACAAAAGGCTCATCAGATTAGCTCAGACGGACACCTCTGCTTTTGTTCAGATGAGGCCTGGGCTCACAGCCTGCAGGAGGGGCGTCAGCTGCTGTTTTAAGCTGGGTGTTTTAAGCCTTCGGAGGCTGATGATAACTGGGGATCTACCTGTATAGCAGAGCCCTGGGCCCACGCTGGCATGCAAACTCTCTGCATGGCATCTCTCCATGTCACAGTCCAACCCCCACAGCCCCTGGATGCAGAGTTGACTCCTCGGTCCTTCCGTCCACCTCTTTCCCTGGGGTTGCCTGCAGCTGGCTGGGTAAGGATCCTGGGGAAAGCCAGTCTTCAGTGGCTGAGGTTGGGTGGGTGGGGAGATAACGATGGGACCTTGCAGGGACACCACCAACCCTTGGATGAGGGTTGAGAAGGAATTTGGGGAGATGAGACTAATGGGACAAGGTGTCTTGGAGGCACTGATGGGGAGGGGGCAGCAAGACTCAGTGTTGAGTCTGAGGAGAGGATCTAGTATGGGACACCAGCAAGGGTAGGGAGCATGGCTGGGAGCACAGGGACCAAGAAAGGGGAGAGGGGCACTGGAGATGAGGAACGCAACTGTGCAGGCAGCAGAGCGAGCTCCAATGAGAAAGGGAATACTGAAATGCTATTTATTAAGTTAGCGCTGCCTACCTTGTGCAGTGAACAAAACAGGGCCCTGCAGGGAAAATACTGTGTAGCCACGTAGTTAACGCATAAGGGAGCAAACTAATGGTTGCCTGAAGATTCCTGCCTTTTCCTAATTTTTCAGTGCTTGACTTTGTACTGTCATTTTAATAAGTTTTTTTTTGTGTCAGATGTACATACTGTGCTATAATGTTTCTGCAATGAGTGATGTGCATCCTCATTTTCACCCTGTTGCATCTCACAATGCTTCTGCATTTAATGCTTGGTCCAAAAAACGACTTATCCCTCCTGCCCTTTGCTGCTGTTCCACCAGCAGGTATGAGCTTGAAGGAAAATCCAAACCTCCGACCTTTCTGTCTAGAGGCAGGAACATTGCCCACTGAATTACGCCGTCACTTAATGCCTTATCTTGGATGCAAATGCTCACGTGGTTAACAGAGCACACACTAGAGCAATAAAACACAGGCAAGGAAATCAAAGGCATATTTCTGCTCTGTTTTTGTATTACCAGTCGTGTTTAATGCAGTGCACTTAAAATGCCTCTAGAATGCTAGAGCGTTTTTGATGGTAAATTTAACTGCCAAACTATTGCCTGCCTCACTGGGATCCCTTCTCATCTTCGCATCCATATACTCCTTGTCTCACGTCACGACTAATGGGAGAAGGGCAAAATGTGCCGCCAGCCTAGCGAGACCAAAGCCTGAGGAGTTTGGAGCCGTTCCTGGGTTGTTCAATATCACCCAGGAGACGAGGCTCTCGCCTGTGCAACGAACATCGCCAGGTTAACGCAGAAGGACCGACACTGACCTACTATTTTCTTCTTTTGGCAGACATCTGTGAATCACACGGCGCAGAAGCCTGGGTTCATCTGGTGATTCGAGAACTAGCTGCCCTGATACCAAGCAAGGCTGGCCAGAAATAGAGATAAGAGACTGTCAATATCTGCTCTTCCCTTCATGCACACAGGAAGCCTGCGATGGATGTTTTAGATTCATATAACTATTGCCCAGGGGCCACCACTTTAAGGGAAGCGCCAAGACTAGGGCTTACCCCCCAGTACAGCTTTTGCTGGAAATAAACCTGCCCCAAAAATACCACAGACCAATAAAAATATTGCACAGCAATTCACAAAAAAAAAAAAAAAATCCCATGAAAGAAACATTCTTAAAACCAAGGAAAAATCTCCTTTGGGGGCTTGCAACACAAATGTTACTCTGTCAGCGCACAAAATTCAGATTAAACCTGACTAGAAACTGAAGTGAAAGCCAGGCGTCTGTTTTCATTGTCCATCAGAGAGAAATGCCAAGGAACAAGCAAACAGCAGAAAGTGAAAAGCAAATTGGATTCTGAAAAGCCTTGCAAGGATAAGCATTTGAGGTATCCTCTATAAATCAGAGTACGCAATGTTTAGCACGCCAGCATCCATTCAAGTTAATTAGACTAAAGTCCTGTGCCATCAGCTGTGTGAAAAATCGAAAATCGCAACAGATGAGCGAGTGGTACCCACAATGTCACAGGAGAAAAATACAAATGCGGATGCGATGGGACTATCTGCACCTTCACAGATAATAAAGATGACACCTGTGTGCACTGGCCAATTGATTGCAGAGAAAGTGTTTCTCACCTGCACAGGACTCCTGGGAGTCCTGGAGACCAACCTCTCATGCATAAACGAGTTTTCAGGCTGTACTGGGCAGTTTTAGTCTGTGCTATGTGTCATTAGCAGCTGCATTAGTGATTGCAAAGAAAACCAGATCTACCTAGTTTAAAATAGGTCTGTGAGTGGCAGAGAGGGTCTGTCTCTGGTAACGCGAAGAGGGCGGCGTAATTTGGTGGCTCTCCAAGTGCCAGAGAGAGCTGAGCTGTGGCAGGGTTGGACACCAGGTCTTGAGCATGGTGGCTGTGCTGGGCTGCCTGGAGATCTGAGGCGGCAGGGTGGGTCTGCCGCAAGAGAGGGGCATGTTGCATGAAAGTCACTTAACCTAAGGATCTTCAGGAGCAATTCTGTTACAGCTAGCGATGAGGAAAGGAATAAAATTTAAAGAAGAAAGTGTCTTCTTGCAGTCAACAGAGTTTTAATCATTATGGAAGTAAGGCGGCCTAAAGGACCAGATAGCTCAAGGAAACGGTCTGAACTGAGTCAAGCTCAGCAGTGATTAAAAGCTGCTACCACTTCATGGCAGTTCAGGGGATATTTGAGATGAGCCGATAGATCTCAGACCACAGGCATCAACATCTTTGTAGCACCACCTAATTGGCTCCCATGTTGGCAGTCTCAGCAGCGATGCCATGGTTTAAAGGGGTTGCGGGGAGTAAATCCACTGCTCTGGGTGGGGAACAACCTGGGGTGCTCTGGCAGAGCAGGGGATGGAGGCGTAGGTAAGCTTGTCATGCCAGTGGCTTTATTTTTCTTGCTCTGAGGAAAAAATAAAACCTCCCAGCATTTCCAGCCGTCAGCCCAGTCCTGCTCAGAGAACTGAGATCTTTCCAATAAAGAAAGCCAACAGCAAGGCAAGAATTTGTAGCCCTGCTCCTCTAATTGCAAGGCTCTTCCCCAATCCCATTAATTTCCTGTGAAACTGAGAAGTTTAGTCAGCATTAAATCTGGGAGCGCTGCCTTCCATTGGGGCTCTCTGTTATGCAGCAGACAGGCTTACATTTTTGCTGTGACAAATATTTTATTGACATTGATACAATATATACATTGCAAAAGAGCATTCAGGATAAAGTATTTCTCCATTTCAGTGGGGAGACATGTTTGCCGTACAGATGGCTGGAGTAAATCTGGCCTCACAATTAAAATCTGTTTAGAGTTTGTAGCAAAGTGACTGATGGATTAGGCTCGGTGCTTCATCAATCCCCCCTCCTCATGCCTCTCTGTAGAAGAACAACATTGATGGCAGGTCATAAATAGCCATTTGTACAAAGTGCAGGAACTCTTTAAGTATCGTTTTATAGCTAGTATATATATTCCAAGTGGCTGGCAAAATGCAAAGCGCTCGGGGTCTTTAAGTAGCAAGGGCAATAGACCGTGGGTGGCAAGCAATACCTTTCTATTTGTACCAAGGATGCGCTGTCATATAAGAACGGGGATATTGTCAATATTCTGGTAAATCCCTTATTTGCTGCACACACAAAATTCGGGTCCTTTCCTAAAGAGAGTGGGGCACTAAACAGGGTTTCCTGGCCACATTCCTGCCTGGTTAATTACAGTCCCGCTCTTCAAATCTCCCTAACGCTTCAGATGATTACTGCAGGTTTTCACTGTGCCTTTTGCTCTATACTCTCGCATTATTTTAGTGGACACCACTAAACAGCCACTTTGTTCTTCTCCACAAGTTATTCGTCTCAAGGCTGGGGGAAAATCGTGTGTTACATAAGGACAGGTGGGCTCTACCGGTTGTGAATTATTTCAGTGGTACTTACCACCGCTCCGGAAGGGGCTCATTGCTCATCAAGCAATGTTAAAACTAAAAGCAGAACAGAAATGTAAAATATTAAGGTAAAAGCGCTGCAGTAACAGTAGCCACGTGCCAGGGGCAGGGAGTCTTGGCAGAGGCATGGACCAGAGTCCAGATGTAGCCCCTTTTCTCACCAAGAAGAGGAGCATCCTGAGCAGCACGAGCAGAGAGAGGTGGCCTGGGCACCTCCCTTGCTGCAGCAGGACTGTTGTGTGTGCCTACCGGCCTCCCTCTGCGTTATCCTGTTCCCAAAAGCAATCTTATCCAAGAAGGTGCCTTTGCAGGGCCCCTGTAGCGTAGCGAGCTCAAGCACATGACTAAAGGCTACTGCCCAGCCAGAGGTGGGTGCTAACAGTCCGTGTTTCTCCAGTGGTGGGACACAAGCCAGGCTCCTGAGCTGCATATCTTCTGCCCTGCTGTACAGAGACCACGGAGAGCCTCCTCAGCTGCCAGAGAGAAGAAACCTGCAACAAGGAGGTCAAGCCCCAAGGAAACCTCTCCTTTCAGGGCTTGCTATGTAGAAGCAAGGCTCACATTGCTAGGAACTGTCCCTGCTCTCCAGATTGATTCTCACCTGAGATGTAAAGCCAAGAGTAAACTTCCCGGTGATCAGAAACTGAATGACAAGAAAAAGAGCTTTTCAAAAGCACCTATGAAGGAACAGAGCATAATGGGCTGTGGGTACCAGCAACTCCTGTTGCCTCCTGCTGTGGTGGTAGAGGAAGGAGAGCTTCGGAAGGAGGTTGGGGTTCAGATCCCATGCCTTTACTGAGGTGATGATGCTCTGTTGAACATTACCTTCCAGGTGCTTCCACAAGGAAACATACAGGTTCAGCTCACAAACTCAGTGCTTCCAGGCATGTTGACCCTGGGTTTGCCCTAAAGCCAAGCGTGACCTATGCAGCTTCCCCGTGGGGGAACCGCTGTGGTGTCTGAGGTGGGAGAAAACCCCAGGGAAGCTCTGCATCTTATTCTTTCCGTGATTTTTGGCTCGAAGATTTCCACTGTTTTAAAAAGTATTAGTGATGGTCCAACCATTTGGGCAGATTTTGGGCAAGTTAAAGGGCAGAGATTACTAAACACTAGTGTAAATTAAAAAGAGTAGGACAAGTCCTTTTTCCACTCTGGAGTCCTGCCATTTATTAATTTTCTGTAATAGTGAGTAATATTTTCTTTGAGGCACAGAGAGCAATTCTCCTCCCTGACCTGTTATGGCCTGACAACAGCAGCAGAGCTTTACTGAGGAATAAACAAGGAATTATTTATTTGTTCTTGGCTCAATTAATTTCTGGCTTGGAAACTCTATGCAGAAATCAGGCTATTTTCACATGTGCATTGTAGTAAAATGGTGTCAGGCTGAGCCATGCCTGGCAGTGCCTCCTGCCTGAGAATTAGGAGGGAACCATTATATTTGGAAATAGATAGAATCCCGTTATGGCACTGGAAAATACATTCCCTTCACAACAGGATGCAGTAGCCTCCAACAGCCAAAAGCCCAGGAAACCCGGTGCCAGTAAAACCCATCTGCTTTCCTAGGATGCCAGTCCAAGGCATAATCATGGTTGGTGTTAAAAACATATCTGCAGAAAAACATGGAAAGTGAGTTTTCGGTTCTGTCACTCACTTAATACTAGCCAAGCTCAACTTGTCAGGACCCCCCTGGAATCTGTCTCCAACAAACGCATCTCTTGAAGTATTAATATACCAGCTCTTTTTTTTTCTTTTTTAAAAGGATCACTCTTTCTGTTGTTAGATGAACAATTCAAACACAGGCCTGGCTGAACACCTCCTCACACACTTTGCTACAGAGAAGGTTGTAGAGAGGACACACACGTGCATGCAAATGTCTGCTGGCAAATACCTGTCTTGCACGGAGGAGGGTGAGGAGCAGAGGGCTCCAAGGGCTCCAGTGGTGGGTTTCAGTCACAGGTGCTCTTGCACCAAGCGTCTGCGTTTACTGTTATTACTTGGTGTGAGAATGAAAATAATCAGCTTACTGTGCAGATATGTATTGAAGCTGGTTTCTCATCCTACCAGAGGCAGCTATGTTCTAATAAAAGAAAAAAGGAGGCAGGTCATGAAGGCACCAAGTATACGGAATGACTTGCACAAGGCCAGATTGAGACGTCTTCCAACCAAAAGCTCAGGTGTGCAGACAGAAAGCAGTTATACAGTCAGATGCTAGCCACCTTTAATGCTGGCTCCAAAACCATACAGCGAAGAAAAGGCTATGCAACACTGACTTGTGGGCTCCCAGCTAATGTAGAAAGCTGAGTTAATGGGACCTGGTAGCCAAATGGTCTCAAACACAACAAGAGGCATTGAAAGTTTCCGATAACACACAAATATCCTATACAGCCACTTAGGTCCAGCTTCATTAACAATGCTGGCAACTGTCTGGATGAGTCTTCTCACTTTGCGCTGCTACCACTGAGGGAGCCAAAACCATCTTAACAGTGGGAAATTTGGGCCAAAACCGCCTTAGACTATATTTGACATCAGGTATGTTGGTTCATTTTTTTCCAGCTGATTGACACTAAAGGGACCAGAGCGAGGCTCACAATGGCATGTGGCTGCTGCTGCTGTTCATTTCAGGCTATTAGCATGAACAGAAACAGCCATTCCATGCTGATGCCACAAGATTTTCAGCCATCTGTAACATTTAAGCTTTCCTCTGTCCACTATGAGAAACAGCTCAGGGAAGACAGGTAGGGGAACAAATCCTTTGGCTCCTCTTAGCAGCTAGGAGAAGATGATAAGGCTTGGAAGGAGGGGTTGCAGATGCTCTTCTCTCCTGTAATGCTTCACTTCTACGAACCCAGTGGGGCTGAAATCCAACCAAAAATTGCTATTAATTACATCCATAGTTGCTTGTAAGAAGGTGATCTTCCCAGCTTGTCATCACCCAAGAGCCAGAGCTCCAAGGGAAGAAGGACTCTTCATTTCATCTACTCAGGTAGAAGAGGAAATTACTCTGACTATTTCCATCTGTACTGATTACCTACTCATAGTGTTCTTTATGACAGGGCAATAAAACAGCATAACCTTGTATTTCAGATTTTTAAAATTAAAAATAAACTATTTTTAATTGGATAAAACGTTTGTGTTTGGGGTCGACAGTTAATAAACTGCCCACTCACCATGTCTCCTTGGATACAGGAAAAGGGACAGAACTGCTTCTGACTTGGAGCATATTGTGTTTACTCATGTCTTGCTGCTCACCTGGGAGCACCAAACACTTGATTTCATTGATCTTGGTCCTTGCTTTGCTAAGCACTTTTAGCTTTCATCCTATAAGTATTTGCTGCAGAAGATATAAATCTAGGAATTCAGAGAGCCAACATAGACTGAAAGCCTGACAATGACAGTTGTTATGGAAGACTTTGGGTGAAAGACGATGGTCAGAGCATTATTAGAGCAGAAATGCCTCTGGTAAATCCTCCATGTCTGGATGTTAATTGAGGTGAATAATCAGCTGTATTTAGAGAGCAAGGGCAAGTGATTCTGTGAGGATTAGAGAATGATGTGCAAAGGAGTACCTGAGCTGATATGCCTAGCCATGAGCGGTGGAGTTTGGTAGACGGGTGTCCAGAAGCTGTTCCCTATAGGATATCCTCATCAGTGAGTGAGAAAGGAATCTGATGGGTTGACTCTGTCATCAGGGATCCTGGGAAACTGGGGATTTGACTCTTTGCTGGCTGTATTCTGGATTTTCCTCAGATTATGCATGAGTTCTTCCTCTGAGTAAGTTTTCCATCCTTGCATAGCTGATACCAAGGGCCAATACATTTAGCTTTATGATCACAAGGATTGCAGTGAAAACTGGCTTCTTTTGGAGGCGCAGATTCACCACCAGCAGGAGAAGGAAGGCCTGGTGCCAGGCAAGCGCTGGCCGACAGCAATGGTTCCCTCCTCTTAGCGAAAGGTCCCAGAAGGTGTGACATGAGGAGGTTTTGTCTGGCCTCCAGGGCTGAAATTCTGGCCAGTCTCTCAACACTTGATATTTCAGGTGGTCAGAAAACATTATTGAAAATGTAGAAAATCTTGCCTTTTATTACCCTGCTGTTTTCAGTAATGACTGTGCAGTAGCCCTGGACAGAGACATATGGTTTACAGTAGAATATTCATCTCCATAGATTTATTTTCCATGGTTATTTATCATATTTGTCCTTCTTTAGCAGCACAACCATCAGTTATACACAATGTAAAGGAGGAGGTAATAAAGCGCCAAGTGCTGTGCTCTCATCTTGCCAGCATCAGGACTGCTAACGGGACCATCTGGCTCCAGGGTCCTCTTTATTGCAATGGGCACAAAGGGACACTTCCAGGTGAAGGGTAAAATCCCCTGTAATGGACACTTGTGAAACAGCAGGCCCAAGGCAGGATGGTGGCATTTCCGCCCCAAGCACTCCTGGCTCACACGTGTAATATTACAGAAGACATTACAGATTTGTTTTCCCCTTCTCCCCCTCAAAGATTTCATCACAGCGTCTCTGAAGGTTGATATCAACCACATTGCCGGTAGTTTATCATTCAGAGACTGCACATTGCCCTTAGAAATCCCAAGGCGGGGTATCACAAAACCAGCCCAGTTTTTCCATCTTCTACTATGTGTCAGATGGTTCTTGCATTCCACTTGTTAAAAGGCCACTCAGCCCTTCTGTTTCTCCTGCAACACTGTCCAGTTCTTGTTTTGCTGTGGAACTCCCTCCCACTCTTCCCACAATGGACTGGTCAGCAGACAAGCTTTACCACTCCCCAGCCCTGGCTCCATGGTTCATCAAAACAAAATAGTTTTATCCCTTGTTTTAGTTTGTCCTTTACTTTTCCAGAGTTTTTTCTGGGTTTCTTGAGAAACTTCCTGTATATATGTGGTGATCCTGGTGATCTCATTTTGGTGCCATCAACATCTGTTGTTCTTAGAGCACTTCTGCTGCTGTTCTTTTTTATGTGTCTATATCCAGACCTTCCTATTCATCCTCCAGTCAGATCAGTCTTACTGCTTCTGTCACAGTTCTCTATACTGCAATCCCTACACAGTTGTCCCTTCAGCTCTACCGGGTGCCTGTCCTGTTATTCATATCCTGGGGCAACCAGTGGTACACCACCTTCTTCTACTCCAGTCTGTGAACTCTAGGCTTTCCTGCAGATAGATCCCTGCTATTGACAGTCCCATTTCTCTGCTCTTCAGCCCTGAATCTTTCCAAAGCAGAGACTGCCATTGTGATGGCATTCTGGTGTTTGTTAGTAGTGGTCAGGATGAGACCTGGCTCTAGCAGAGGTGAAAGGCATTAACCTCTCCCGGCCAGGTGCTGGCTCTCATTTCAGGCTTGGTTAGAGTTGCTGCTCCATCACTGGGTGGACTCTCAGGTGGCTTCCCAGAGAGAAACAGCCAACAGGCTTTTCCCCCTGCCCCCCAGCTGCAATCTGTTGTTTATTTGGAAGGACAGAAGGAACCAATAAACTGAATGTATGAGAAGAGGCAAAAATGCAAAACACTATGCAGCCTGCCTGAAACTAAAATTCTGGGTGGTTAAACTGGACTCTGGGAAAAACACTGGGGCACAAGATGAATAAAAGCAAAATCTACTGCCAAGGAAGGCAGAAGACTCAGGAGACATTTAGATAATAGGGAAAAAAAACCCATCCCTGGAAGCTGGAGAGAAAGGGAGAGAGAACACAACCTATTTAATTCTGAAGATACTTATGAAGATAAGGCTTGCTTTTGCTGTATGTGTAAGGTCACTTCCCAGTTTTCTTTCTAAGAATTCAGTTTTGTTCATTGGTCTTCCTTTGTGGACCATCAGATCAAGGGGAACATTTGAGCATAGTCCCAGTCTTGGTAACGCAAGAATAAGAGGCTGAGTACCTCCACCAAATCTGGGAGAATTGCTTTGGCTTTACGTCCATACAAGTACGAACAAAATCTTGCAGATGGAGAATTCATATAACAAATGGTTCCAGATTAAACTGTGAGTCAGATGCTAAGCAGGAGGCAGGTGTGACATACATCTGAGCAGTGGCAGACAGCCAGTCTTTAGGGGGAGAGGGTTTATCTGCCAACAAAACTAAGGGCCCAAGGGAAAAGAGAAGACCAGGGTCTGTTTTAGAGAGCTAAGAGATTTCTGGGAACAGGGATGGGCTGGCGTAACCCCTGAAACAGAGTCTAAGAAAAAGCAGGAAGAGAGATAAGTCTACCGAGGAAATCTGGGTGAGAGAGTAGTGACTGAAACTTTGAGGCTAGAAAATAATCATTTTATGATATTTTATTTACTCCTAATCCACAACCCCCAAATCTATTGGAAAGCACCTTGTTGTGACATCTCTCTCACAGTATCACAAGAATGCTCTTGCTCTTTGCCTTCCAAACTGGGATGAGTCATACCCAGGTGTAGATTCGCACGAAGCTGAAGGACGTTCAGCTGATGATAGAGTCTGATTTAGCTTGAGATGGAGGTAAGGGAGGGAGACATTCACCACTGTACCTATGGGAGAGTGAGAGAAGTTCCAGAGGTTGGCTGCTAACAGACTATGTCCTTTTTTGTGCAGAGAAACCCTTGTTAGACAGCATTGGTGGGAGGAAACCACTCTTTACTAGAGAGGGGCTTTCCTTCAGGGTAGTAACGCGAGTTGTTTGTTAGCTGGAATTCCTGTTTCCCTCCACCTGAGAACCTCCTCTCCTCCATGCAATGCTGGTATGGGAGGAAGCCGTTTTGTCATTTAAAAGAAAGAAACAGATGGAATATGTGGCAGGGTTAAAAAGCTCCAGCTTGTTGCCACGGTAACTGAGGGGGATATATTTTTTAATTATTATTTTAAATTCTTCATTGTCTTCATTAAAGGTAAAAACCATAGTGGAGAATAAACAAAGTGATGGCCTGCTGTGCAAATCAATCTCTCAATAAATAAAATTAAAGGAGTGCTCTGCATTGCAAATGCTGATACAGTCACCAGAAGGGTGGAAGGACTGCAGGTTATCTAAGGATGATGAATTATGCATTCTGGCACATTAAGGACACTGCAGGGTCATTTGGTACCTCTGCCCTATAACTTCTTCTGGGTGGCTTTGATTGAATCTGTTGGACCACTGGACAAAGACCCAGCCCACTTGCATCAGGGAATTGTCTAATCAGCCTCAGGGGTCAGGAGGGAATCCTCCCCAAGATGCATCATACGGACCATTGGCCCAGCCAGCAGGTGCAGTAGCTGTTAGCTCCCTGGGAACCGTTAGGGGATGGAGGATGTCTGACACCCTGAACTGAATCCCTGAGGAGTTATGTCTAGGCAAATGATGAGTGAGCGTCTTCCACCCAAGATATCTAACAAACTTCACCCAAGATTTCTAACGAACTTCACCAATTTACCTCATACGCATTGGCAGCACTCTGCCTGGCATGAAATTCAGTTAGCCCTGCTGTGAACTATAGCAGTCACTTTTCAGTTCATAGCTACACATACTTAAGAATACGAAGGGAAGAGGTACTCTTGGCCATATGAGGCAATAGGATAAATCCAGGGCTGACTATAACTCTTCTGGCTTGGAATTTGGTCCAGGCAGAGAAGTAACTAGAACATCAGTACTAAAGACTCAGCTGTGTTTTTTGTGGGACATCTCATGTTAAAGAAAACATCTCAAGCTGCTTTGACCTTACTCATTGACTCGGCCGGAGTTAGGCAGGTGTGGTTAGGCACCGACAGATTAAAGAGACAGTTACAAGGGAGAAATGTTTATGTGTCTGAGTGAAGAACAGGCCACCTTTGAAAGGAAATGTTTTCCTCTTGATGAGCCCAAGGTCAGTGAAGAAAATGTCTGAACACAGCTCTAATTTGATCAAGAGATTACATTTCATGATAACAAGTTCATACACAGAAAAATCCCTGTTATTACTCCTTCTGACTGTGTTTGTTATTGCTGATGGAACAGATTAAAAATACATCCAAGCCTGGGGAGATTCTCCCTGGGGATGACAGTGGGTAGAGGTCCTCCAGCTTTCCTGCCTCTGCCCTAGTCCTTTCCCAGACTTTTTGCATGCCCAAGCATCCAAGCGTGAGGGAGAGACAGCTCAGATGTGGGATTCAGGGCATAGGCAGCTGCTCCCTCTTCCCTCAGACAGCAGAAATGAATGCGGTCTAAATTTATCGCCACTTCTGCTCCCTGCGTTTCCAGCGAAGTCTGAGTCTCCAGGGTCTGTGGAGTTGCCACCAGCAGGGACAGGACAGCAGCCCCAGCTCTCCCCAGTCTGTGAGCTCTGGATTTGCTGGGCAGCTGCGGGGACAAATTCCCTTAGTTAAATAAAGGGACAAGGGAGTCCATGACCCTCTCTGTCTTTGGTGCATCCCCACTGGGAGAAGAGTGAGTAAACATCAGTAAATGATCGTCTTTTCCCCTCTGCAGATATCTCTATGTTGGCAGGACCAGGTCAACTCTTAAGGCAGAAACAGTCTTTGGAAGATGAGAGCTATTTCTGAAATCGTATAAGCAAGAATGAATCTCACAGTTTTTACTGGCTTTACTAGTAAGTGACCTGGCTCTTCCAAGTACTGGAATGAGACAGAGTTGTCCAAGGGTCCTCTCCAGTCACTCTCTGGGTCCTACTTTATTCACCCCTATAAGTGGCCACTGCATGTTAAGCTGCCAGAAAGCAGCTCTAAGCAGCTCTCTTTTCTCCAGAGACAGAAATGAGGAGGTATCTGCCTGCTCGGTTTCTCATGACTACAAATGCACGGGCCAGCCAGACCGTATCGCTCCGGGAGTCTTCCTGACGCAAGGGGAATAGTATTATCCATTTTGATAGCTGTTCACATGTCATTTAATCCTGACTCTTTTAGTAGGTCTAAGTATAGTATTAAGCTAAAGAGAAAGTAGGAAATATTATACAATAATCATTAGAGATAGAATACGATAGGAGTATAGGTAGTAGTTTCGCACATATGAGTACCCATTACCAAGACAGCTTTTGTCAGCTCAGCATTAGGTAGACTAAGTGGAAGTTAAATGTCCAGGAAATATTGGAGGTGTGAAACAAATGACTTGAGGCTTTCCATGGGCAAAAGGTCAGAAGAAATGGCCTCATTGCCAAGAAGCCAGTAGATACAATTTTTTATTTAAGTTATAACATAACTGAGGACATAGTTTAGATAAAGATAAGATGGTCTGATTGTAATTATATTGCATTGTTCCTGATTTACTCGTGGTATCACATTGTAAGATTGCTAAATATATTTCTTTGTACATATTACAGGAAATTTTAGTCTCATAGAGGAGTGTTCTTCAACCCTTTCCTGCTAATGTCTGTGGGGTCACACAGTGTAGCTGGGTCCAGCTCTTCTGAATGATGTAGTGTCAGTCCTCACACACAAATCTCTTCTCCTTTAATCTAAAAATCCCTTTGATTTTCACCTGATACACGTCAGTGCTGGGCTTATCTGAGAGCTGGCTCAAGGAGGGGATTCAGCTTCTATCTGGGAAAGGATGCTTGGGTACATCTCTATTTTATCCTATCCAGCTCATCCTTAGAGTCATAGCCCCAGTTACAGAGGGAGCATTTTCTCCACCTGCTGTATGTATTTTCTCACTCTTTTCTTCCAGGAAAAATGGCAGCAGGTCATGATCTGTTTACCTAGCCACTGGTAACAAGCACAGCAACGATCACTAGTCTCCCATGGCTGTTGCTGATACCTTACAGCGTCTGATAAAAAACAATAGCGTTCTGTCAAATAAACAGAAAGGTACCTTGGGAAAATACCCTCTGTCTTCTTGAACTGGGTTTTGTGACCTGATGATCAAGTAACAGGTGCTGGTGGGCCCATCGCACAGCTACTGATGTGCCCATTGCAGATCTTACAATTTCTGGGATCAGGTGGCTCATGTGGAGCTGCTAAGAGATGGTATCCCATCCTCCCAGCATCTTCAGAATTTCAGAAATATCCCTGCTTCACAGTGGGGAGAAAAAGGGAAAACCTTCAGTCTTTCATGTTTTTTGGTGAGAGATGACAGACTGGGAGTGGACGCTCAGAATAGGTCATGTGCAGGAGACTGCAGCACTGACCAAGGATGAGTAAAACTGGTGTCCAGGTTTCCAAACTCAATTGGAGAAGCCATAGTTTTGAAAGTCGGGCCCTTCCCATTGAGCACTGCCTCATGCTGAATGTTCTGAGCATTGCGTTTATTCACTTGTACTGTCTCACATTTCCCTTAGATATCCCACCCTTGAGACAAAGAAACCGTTCCTGAGGCTGGGGTGTTCTTCTGCAGACGTTTAGTTTTTCAGAATTAATAATTGGTTACAAAAAATTTTTGGAGTTGAAAAATTCTCACCTAGGCTTGGTTATAGGGATCCCCAGTGAGCACGATTCATCCCTCCAAAGCAAGGCTGACTTTGAACTTTGACAGCGCTTCAGGATTTGGTCTTACTCGTAGAGGGAGGAGGAGATCACATCCTTTTATTTCTATGAAGTTAGTTTTAATGTTTTTCTTGGGCATGCATGTTTTATATGTAAAAAACACGCATTATATACATATATAAATGTACTATATATATAAAAATAAAATTTTAATATATATACATATACTCTATATGTATATATAAACACACAGAATCCACACTGAGCTTACCCTTCCCCGAGATCAGCATGTGGTCCCTCTGTTTAAGCATTCCTCTGGAGCAATGAAAAAAGCTCTAGGGATAGAGATAGATTAGTCTTTGTGTAAATGTTTTTCCTGGTCCTCATTTCCAGGAAGGCCCATCCTGTGCCTCCATCTGCCCTGTGAACTTGAAATTTTCCATGTGGACTCATTCCCCAGGTCCTTCCAACATGGTACTTACAGAGAAGTGCAAATGAGTGAGCTGGGAGAAGAGAATGCATTTTTGATCTCTCTTTTTCCCCTGACCAACTTCAATGAAGGAGCAGTTTTCGGAGGGTGGAGCATCTGACCTGTCTAATTTTATCTGTAAGGATGCAGATCTATCTTTTCAAAGCTGTTTTCAAAGTGACTCTGATAACAGGACTGCCTACAGATAGGGCTGCAATGATTATTCAAAGCATTAATCAGGGAAAAAAATTATGCCAGTTACTGATTAACTAATTACTGCAATCAAATATTCGCTCCTCTCTTTGGAACGATGGGCACGGCACTGGGAAAAGGTGACGACGACAACAACAACAACAACAACAACAAAAACCCTCAAAACAAAAAATAGTTGCTTAAATCTTTTGTGAGCTGGGGGGATGGCCCAGCTGCAGGAGGCTGAAGGGGCTGCGGGAGGGCAGAGGGCTCCAGCTGGGCCCCTCTCTCCCTGTTTTCACTCCAGTGCACCTTCGCTTGCTCCAGCGTGCGCTTTAATGAAACGCCAGGAAGGAACAGCCAGCGCTTCATTAAGGGACAAGCGTTTGAAAGTGACCCTGGCTAATGGCAGTGAATTAGAGATTCAGCAAGGCCACTCAGCTCCCTGCTTCTGCCCTCTGAGAACCGCAGCAGAGGGCGCATCCCTGCAGCAGCGGAGGAAGATCCTGCACTTGCAGAAAGGAAACTTTCCAGGAAACTTCCCCCACGCAGATCCCCCAACTGTGCCTGGCAGAGGGTAATGCGGAGTCAAGTGGGAATACAGGAAGAGGGACACGTGGAGCCTTAGCGTCACGCTCCGAGGGTGTTGCACACACCCCAGCATGTTTCAGAGGAGGTTTGAAAAGTATAGGTGGAGGCAGTATGTTAAACAGGGGCAAGGAGATAAAACAAAAGCAAGCTGCATTATTCAGTCTAAAGGCAAATCTTGACTGAGCACCTTTCTGGCTGTGGAGCAGTCTCCCACGGAAAGGGGCGGAAGATCGTCTGTGGTTATCTTAAAACAGCCGTCACGCGGTCTCAGAATGTTTGCACCACTTGCTCAGTAAGGTTAACGTGTTTCAGGATCAAGCGGCCTGTAGTACCGCTGCTTCTTCAGAAGTGAAACTCGTTATCAGTCCTCTGGCAATAGCACTTTCTGTTAAACAGAGGGTAATACTGAAATATTTCGTCTGTTCAGAAGCTTTCGTACCTGGCTGAATACCAGTCCAGCTGCTGCTCTGCAGCCAGCGTATCTATTCCCTACATATCACTGCAATGGTTTTCAGTCTGAGCTCGATGGATTCCTGGGGGTCCACAGACGACTCCTGCAGGACTCACAGATGATAACACAGAAACATGAATGTGGCCAATAGTCTTACACTTGTTCTACAGGAAATAAATAACACTTACAGAGGAATTTTTTTAAGGAGCTCATAAACTGAAAAAATGGTATCATACATTGGTGTGGACGTTTCATCTCATCTTCAAGGCTTTTTTCTAATTGTAGACATTAGACATCCTGACCGGAGACATTAGAGGAAGAAGATGGGTCAGAAAGGGTTTTCCAGTGAAAGGAAATGTTATCATCTGAGAATTAGGTTTGTTTTCTTTGGTAACTACATTTTCACTGGTTTTCAGTGAAATGCCTCCTAGAGCACCAACACAGCCCTGGAAGGGTGACCTGAATCTCCAGCTCTCCATGTTTCATTTCCACAGTGCCTTTATGCAAGTTCCAGTGGTGGTGGGGGCATCCCACGTCTGCTGCTTTGGGCGCAATTTGGAGCCCGCGTGCATTTTTATCACTGGCAACGAGTTGCACAAAGTGGAGTTGCTCAGATGCCACTGGCAGTAGGAACACGGTCTGCAAAACTTATTGTAAAAGCAAGGGAAAAAAAGAAAAAAGTCTAAACTTGGCAGTGAGGCACTAGAATGAGAAGCTGAAATACAAACCAACTGCAAAGTCAGTACAAGATTAGCAGGCGTTTTGCACTGCAATAAATGACAACCCACGAGTGGTCAGTGCATGTCAGTCCAGGAAGATACAGCAAAATCTCAAAGTTGGACAACACGCTTTGGACTATTTTTTTTTTTTTTTTTGCCATTAGTGGTGATGTAGGCGTCTTGATATTCTCTTCAGAGGTATTTGAATTTTAGAATGGCTTAAGTTTGTCTGTTAGCCAGGGGTTTAAAAAAAACCCCATAAAATAGAAAAGCCTTAGATGTTAATTGCTATTTATTCAAAATGTAATAACTGCAGAGCCTGAAATTCATACCAGATTCAGAAATGAGATCACGCTTCATAATAATTGCTATTTCATACTGTTAGCTCCTTAATGTTTTTTATTTTAAAAATCATCAAGAATTCCTTTCTAGTGCTACAGACACCCACTCAGCCACCTACTCACTCACATCCTGCATGCACACACACACACACACACAATTTGCCCTTAAATGTTACTGAACATTTAAAATCTCTTCCCTCTTGGTAATTTTCAAAAATCAAATATTTCAAATATTTCCTTTTTTTTTTTTTTAGTAGAAAAGGAAATTTTGCCTGGGACTCACCAGTAAGCTCTCCCTCTTCTGACATGTACGCAATGCATAGCATAGGACCGCAGAGGACACATCCAGGATGTGGATTTATTAGGGGCAGGTCTGGAAAGCTGACCTGACCATCAAAATGTGGGAAGCGATTATTCCATTTTATTTGGCACTTATGAGGGCATATCTGGTGCCCAGTGTCCAGTCTGGGATTTCTCAGTAAAAGAAAGAATTTGGCAAACTGGTGGGAGCCCAGTGCGGGGCCACCAGGATGGTTGGGAGCTGCAGCACGTGGTGCAGAGAGAGAGGCTGAGGGAACTCGGTGCGTTTTGTCTTAAGTAGGGAAGGAAAAGGGGAGATCTAATTGCTGTTTTCCACAGCCTTAAAGGGTTGATAGTGAAGATGCCCTTCCCAGGGGTGAAAAGGCACAAGGCAGTCATCACAAGTTGCAGCATGGGAAATTCCAGTTGGACATAAAGAAGAAATTTTTCATCATGAGTGTGGTCATGAGAGAGGTGCCCAGAGAGGCTGTGGGATCTCCATCCTCGAAGATATTCAAAACTCAGCTGCACAAGGCCTTGAGAAACCCAATTCAGATTTGAAGTTAGCCATCTTATGAGTAGGAGTTGGAAGGTCACTTTCAACCTGGATTATTCAGCAACTCTTTATTTTGCACCTTTCTCCTCCCGAGGTTGCCACTACACAGTGTTGTACTCATGGTCACATGGAAACTGCTGAGACAAAATGCCTTTCTGAAATGCCAGCCTGCCTTCCTCTCGGGATGCAGGACCTGAAACTGAGTTGCGGAAAAACATGTTAAGAACAATTTACAAAGTGGTTGCTTTCTCCATACACATTTGATTTTGCAGGAACTTGCAGAGGATTATCTGATCCAGAGAGTTTATGAAGGGAATGCGGTAGAGCAGCTCCTTTGTCCAAGCCTCTGGAAGCTAATGCCACCCGTGACAAACATTTCAGGTCCCAGAGTGAGATTTTATCTGGGATCCATCCTTTTCCATTGGGACTTCTCTTCATCCAAATACACTCATGTAATCTCAGATACGGGGATACAGCCTGTTGGTAACAGTTCTCCCCCTCCCTCCAGTTGCATGCAGTTAGCCCTAGACTACTAAGAAGAAAACTAGACCAAGCTTGCGCTTAGAGAGGGAAGAGGGCTGTAGACACCCTGCAGGTGTCTCATTCCCTACTGTATATATGTCTCCTTTTGTGCACAGGTATTACCTGCCCTGCATGAGCATGGCTTGTTAATTTTGGTTTATAACCGCAACTAAAAATCAAACAAGGGGAAAAAGGTTTAAAATCCAGAATGTTGAAATCCCCCCCTTTTTCCACGCACACAGACAAAATACTCCCACCTGCACATATCCCAGGTGCTGGCTCCTGCATCCTCCAGGACGCACACACAGCATCTCTGCCTGTCCTTCTCTCTCTGGCCAGTCCAGCCCACCGGCAATCTGTCTGTCCCTTCCCACTCTCCCTAATGTCCCTTTGACCCAGCCTGATCACCAGTATTCATCATACTGGCACTGGTCTGTGCTGGGAATTCCTGAGTGGAGCCTGGCACCGGAAAGCGCCTGGGGAAGAGGAGGGCAGAGAAATTGTCTGGGGGATGCAGAGTATTTTTCAGGAGAGCTGTGGTCCATGCACTCTCCACATGAAGAATACTTTTTTCTGCTCCTCACAGTACTCACTAAACCCCCAGACAGAGGGGAACGTGGACTGTGTTGCAAAAAGTGCAAATTGGTTTTATTTAATTTTAAAGAGAGTATTACTGTATTACAAATCCATAATCTCTGCATGATCCTTCCCGTGGAGTCAAGGGGAGTAAGAATAGGAACTATAGCCAGGGCTACTGCTTAAGCAGACTATATCCTTCCAACAGGGCTCTGTGGGGTTATGGATATGGTTGCCCACTGAAAGGACTTCCTCGTGCCTCAGGTGTAGCTGCACACTCACCATCCTGCTGGGGGAAGAGGGGAATCTTTGCCTGTCGGAGTCACATTTTGCATCTGCCCTTTATGCACTGCTCCCTTCTGAAAGACACTGTAGAAACATTAGGGATTATTAGAGAGGATGAAGCCGCATGACCGAGTATTAAATATTTATTCCCTTGTATTCTTCATTTGGATTATTTGAAAATCCTTTCCTTAATTGTCTTGCTCTGCTCCCAAAGTAGGGCTGCGCTGCTGGCTGCAGCTCCCACTCTTCATTGTTATTCTTACTTATCTCTCCTGTAGAGCAAGGCCCTGGCCAGGACTGGGGCAGATTGCACAGGGGACCCTGTAGATACAAACAAGAAGACACGGTCCTTTTGCTGCTGCAAATTCACAGGCTATAAAAACAAACAGATGGAGCATGGCAAAAGGGGTCAGAATGTACAATCAAAGCAATCAGGGCTGTTGCTGGCAGCCACAGGGGCAGCATAATTCTAGGCTTTTTGTAGTGTTTTTTTTCTCTAAAGATATATTTCACTTGCACGCCATTTGGAAGGTTTGTCTGTATTGCTCCGGGATGGAGAAAGATGTGCAGGGGCACTGGAGGGACAACAGTAGAGAGGAGGTGGCAGGAAGAGGGAGCAATGGTCAAGATCAGGTAACAAACAACCTAAACAGAGCCAAGAAGAAGAAATAAGGACATGTTCAAATTGCTGAGATGAGTAAGGGAGCTGAGGGGGTGGTGTTGCTGGCCCTGCAAAAGGCTGAGGAAGGCTGCCAGGGTCAGTCCGGCTTGTTCCGATGAACTGCAAGATCATGAAGCCTCTATTTAGTGGTTCAAAGCACCTGTGGGCCAGAAGTGAGTACCAACGCACAAGCTTTCTATAGGGCAACTATCTGCATACACTTTCCTCCTTGACTCCTGTCCCAAGACTACCATGCAAGGTGAAGACAGACCCTAAGATGATGGGCTGCCTCCAACTGTCTTTGTACATACAGGAGCACCAGGGTCCACAAGCATGGTCCTGTGCATGGGGACAACATGGCCCCCAGGGGGTGAAACAGAAGGGACCATGAAAGCAGAGTGCGGGAGGAATAAACTGGAGATTAACCTGTGTGAATGGGAGTGCCTGAAGGGAGGGGTTGAAAGGGTATGGGGACATATCACACCAGGATAAATAGGAAGGCCCTGCTCCCTCACCCCAGCTGGGAAAGGCTGGGAAGGACTGGTGGCAGGGGAAATGGAGACAGCAGCGAGTGGGGTGCGTGGGAAGAGCTGAAGAGGCAGAGGCTTACAGTGGTAATAAAGAGGAAAATGACAGATGAAAAATAAAGCCCTAGAGAGGGATGAAACAAGTTCTTTAACTAATCAGCTTGTCCAGCTGAGCGGGAGGGTTAATCCAGCTATGACAGAGTGACTGTCATAAGACTAAGCACATGGGGCACAGCCAGCCTGGCTGGAGGAGCACACCATCTAGTCCCCCTCCAGGGGTGGAGATGGTGGAGAAGGCAGGGCTGGGGCAGGGCTGTGAACGGCTCAAAGACTCAGAAGCTGGAGGTCTTCTCCTGCTCTGAGCAGTATGGGGCAGCACAGTCCCTATGTGGCTGTTGCCCTCCCTGCCTGAGCAGCAGGCAATGCCGGCCTTTCCTTCACAGCTGGCAAAAGGCAGTCCTCTTTGTGGCTCGCTTGTAGCTAGCATTTATGGGCTTTTCTCGGGCAAAACAGAGTGACATCTTGTAAAATCTGCCTTGGGTATTACAGTGTGAAGGCTGAGTTTGCCCAAGGCATCTGGGCAGGGCAGCTGGCAGAGATCTTGACTCTCTGTAGTAGGTGGATGTGGTCCCAAGGAGGCTGCTTGTGCACCAGGCTTTTCCCCCAGCTGCTCCTACAGACAGGGCATGTGCTCAGGTTACTCCAGCTGGTCTCCATTTGGGGTGGTTCCCCTGTCTCAGGCTGTAATTCTGCCCCTAGGACATGTAACCAGGCAGACTGGGGAAAGGAGGGGTAGGTCAGAGTAGTTCACAGTGGGTTTAATACTTATTGTTCTCACAAATGATAATGGGTTGGGTTTGGTTAGGTTAGGTTAGGTTATTATCTTTTACAGAGTTCCTTCAAGCCAAGTGGGTCCCATTCCCCCACCCAGTGGTGATACCACTTCAGATGGACTGGGCCACACAGGGAACTGGCTACTTCTGCCAAGCAGGGAGAAAACCACTGTTGAGGACATGGGAGGGAGCGATCTCCCAAGCCAGAAAGGAAAAGAGAAAGGGTGCTGCCTTTGGACGGTCAGTTGCCAAAGAAGAAATGTGACAGTCAGTCATTCTACTGTTTCTTTTCTTCTGTGAAAACTAAAAGGGAAAAAAGCCTCCACCAGGGAATCAAGGCAGAAATGGTTATTGTTTTGTTGTGTTGGGGTTTGTGTTATGTTTTTTTTTCTAGAGCCTATAATCAGCTGTGCTAAGAAGGCGAAATCTACAACCATAATTTAGGATATGGGACTACATCCAGGTCCCTAATTATGCCTAAGGCTGACGGGTAAGATATAGGAGATGTAATTACTTGTAATACAGTATTTTTTTGCATTTGCTGCAGGTGATATGTCTGAGAACGAGAAGGCTGGATTCTGTTTTCACCCACCCTGGAATATACCCATCAATCCCCAGCAAGACTACTGTCCGTTCACACCGGCACAACTACGAGCAGAAGTAGCCCTCCAGTACGCGGCGTTGTGGCTGGAGTGCGGTGCGCAGCGTGATGCAGTGATGGAGAGGAAACGTGGTCTGCAGCGGCTTGAAGCAAAGTGCCGGATCTTAGTAACCAAACACACACCAACCTGTCTGCACAGGGGACCGGCCCCGTGGGTGACTTTTAACACGCCAAGTGGATAACGCACAATTTTCTAATAATGGAGCCAGCAGCTGTGCGCTAGAAATGTTTTTTGAGCACAATGGCATGCTTCTGTAGCTGCAGCCCCGGAGGCACGAAGGAGTGAATTAGGATGAGAGCCTCAGCAAGGAATTCTCGCTCTGGGAGGTAGGCTGCAAGAGAGACGGCTCCTCTTTTTGCTGTTATTACTGCTTCTCTGAAAGGTTATCAGACCTTCTCCATCCTGTTGGCCTGCCAGAGGGGATGGGTACCTGACTGCTGAGGAGTTCCCCATACTCAGCTGGCACAGATCTCGTGGATTAGGTCGTCATCCACAGCCCATCCCTGGCACTGTACATGTGAGGGATGTGGGGAGGAAAAGTGGGGAATCACAGTGCTTTCACCATCTCCTGATGGGGGATAATCCCTTGAGGACTACCTAAGATTGCCATTTGTTGATCCCCAGGGTTTCTCTTCTCTACCTCAGGACCACAAACAGTGAAAAAATGGTCAGAGAATTACTCTATTTTAGCCACTTCCTTCACTGTCTGAGTTGTCAGAGCACATCTGCAAATCTGGGTCAATGCATTATCTGTCCTTCCTCCAGAAGTTTCAGAGAGATATATAAGCAATGTCAGCCTTTCCTCACAATGGGAAAAACAAAGGGCACAGACCGTGTTTTTCCTTGATCTCAGTCGCTAAGTTGGTGACAGGGCTAGGAAACAAATTTTGCAGTCCGGATATAGCTTCACCATCCCCATGACGTGGTCCTCGCACTTTAATTAGAGGTGGCAGACAGCGGGTAGGAGGAAGGAGAGATACAGGGATTTGAAAGAAAAAGCTCCCAGTCTTTGTGTTCAGTCTTCAAGATTTTTGTGACAGTGAAGAACAATACTAAGGAAAAAATGCCTGGACGGCACCAGCAGGGCTGTGCAGCAGGTGGATCTCTGTCAGCTTCATAGGCATGAAGCTCTGCATTTTTGGTTGAAAGTCCAGTTACTTTTTATATAAAGTTCCAGAAAGAGCTTGGGCAAACCTGTAGCCCTGTAATAAGATATTGCTATTGCTAGTAACAGGTCACGGGCATTGCAATGAGTCTCAGAGACCTCAGGGCTGAGGTTTGCCAGGCCTGCTTGGGCTGAGCTTTTCTTGACCTCCCTTTGGATTCGTTTTACTTGGTTTAGCTGTAACAACAACTTTGCTAACTGACCAGGAAGCTACAGCCAGTTTGTTTTGCTTTTGTTTGTCTTTCCATGGTGTAACCATATTTCTGACTCTAGTGTCATGACGTAGCACAGGGAAGTGTAAGTCTGGTTTGACAATAGGCCCTGGGAAGTTGGGGCACAGAAAGGGTTTAGAAGAAAGAATACAGGTGAGTCAGAGGTTGGCACTGGAAGCCACATGGCTATAAACCATCTGGCAAGAGCCAGTTAAAGAAATGCAGCTGGAGACATGTCCTGGAGCTGGACAAAACCAGTTATTCCGGGCAACAAAGGAACAATTATTTAACATATGTAAAATGTGCCATACATAATAAATTTGGACATAATGTGGAGTTGCAGACAGATGACGAAAGAGCACGGTGTAAAAGCAGACATATAAAAGAGACCTAGACAGGACCTAGAGTGAGGAAGAAGAAAGCAACAACGTAGACATCATATTCTTCCCAGTAAAGGACTCCATATCATAGAATCACAGAATGGTTTGGGTTGGAAGGGACCTTAAAGATCATCTAGTTCCAACCCCCCTGCCATGGGCAGGGACACCTCCCACTAGATCAGGTTGCTCAGAGCCCCATCCAGCCTGGCCTTGAACACTTTCACGGATGGGGCAGCCACCACCTCTCTGGGCAACCTGTTCCAGTGTCTCACCACCCTCATGGTGAAGAACTTCTTCCTAACGTCCAGTCTGAATCGTCCCAGCTCTAGTTCTAATCCATTCCCTCTAGTCCTACCATTACCCAACATCCTAAAAAAGTCCCTCACCAGCTTTCTTGTAGGCCCCCTTAAGATACTGGAAGGCCACTATAAGGTCTCCTCGGAGCCTTCTTTTCTCCAGACTGAACAACCCCAACTCTCTCAGTCTGTCCTCATAGGAGAGGTGCTCCAGCCCTCTGATCATCCTCGTGGCCCTTCTCTGGACACGTTCCAGCACGTCCATATCTTTCTTGTAGCAGGGGCTCCAGAATTGGATGCAGTACTCCAGGTGGCGTCTCACGAGAGTGGAGTAGAGGGGGAGAATCACCTCCCTCAACCTGATGGCCACACTTCTCCTGATGCAGCCCAGGATACCGTGACAACCCCCATCCCCTTGCATCAGAGAGAAACCATCACCATCAAGACCCAGAAGAGCAGTGGAAGGGTGAGCATAACACTGGGAAAAAGGGTGCAGACTGATAAGATTCAAATGAATTATTACTATTATTGAGGGTTTTTTTCTGTACAGAAGTATACTTCCTTTTTCTCTTATGGTCAAATCTGGAGTATTATTCTTGGATTACACTGTTAAGATTTCGATTATACTAACAACGAATTCTTGGGTTTATATATATATGTATATATATATTTCTGTGCGTGTTTCCGCTGTGCCCATAAACAAGAACTTGGATATAATATTTGATTTCAGCTTCCTGCAGATGGAAGATTATTCTGGAATTTAAATGTATTCCTTTTGCTACAGACTAACTAATGCGTTCAGCCCACAGGAAAATCCAAAGAGGTGTTACATCACTAAAAGAAGAAAACTGAACTGGAAAGGGTTTAAAAGGTAAACTTCAGCTGCTCCTTTTTTTTTTCTTTACTGAAGAGAAATGAATAGAAAGACTGTTTCAGAAAGCGACCCCTGCACTTTCTCTGAAAAGACATAGTTATATCTAGGTGAACAGGAGCAAAAATCATCTGCATAAGAGCTTAGATGGAATAGTCCTCAGCCTCATGCAAATTGAAACATATGTCATTTAGCTGAGATAAATTCCTTAATACTCCTTAGTTATTTTGACACTTAAATCCTCTATCACATGCTCCTGAGAGTCCTTCTGTCTGGTGCTGGGAGGAGTCCAAGTACACTTGAGCAAGATGTGCCAGGCTCTGCAGTGGGGTTTCCAAGGTAGGAGTGACCTATGACGAATTTGCCCTGTCGCACCTCACTGAGTGAGCAAGTGGTTGTTTCTGAACAAAGGAGGCATAACTATGAACACGTCCAACCACCAGCGCTTCACTTAAGATTGTTCTTCCAAAATTACCCAGGCAGCAGGACAGCCTTACTGCCTTGCAGGAGGCTGCTCCATAGCCCTAACAGCTCTCATCGCGAGCCTGTGTGGTTTGTGAAGTCTGGTGGGATTTTGGCCGCTGCATAAACTGGCTGCAGTGCAGGCAGGGACTTGGAGCTTGGACATTCTTTTTTTCCCCAAACTCCCTAGCTCCTCCTTGAGCTGACTGCCAAGGAGGAGAGGGGCAGGGCGGTGGGTGCTACATCTGTTTGCCGTCCATCATCTGCTCCGGTCCTCCTTGCTCTTTCCTTGGTACTGCCAGTGATGCCGGGATGCCGCGCGAGATGGGCTGCAGCACTGCCCCTGAGTGAGCTGGGCACTCCTGTACGTGCTGGGCGCTTGCTCTGCTGCTCCCCGCTCCCTCCCGAAAGCAGTGAGCCAGATGGCCGAGCCTCTCCCGCCTCGTGCGCAGCCACCGGAGCATTCGAACCATGCAGCCTGTCACTGTAGCTGTGTGTGGAAGCGAGGGCAAGGCAGGAAACATAAGGCTTGAGCTTATCAGAGAGACTCCTTCGGATAGCAGTCGAAATGGGCAACATTTGTGCGCAGAATGAGCACGCATGTGCTGCACCGTATGCATTAACCATGAGGTGGGGAGCAGGGGGATCCCGGTTGCTACTAAATCTCGGCTCACTCAGATGGAGAGCTGTTCTGCCTCGTCCTTTTGAAGCACGTGATGGAAAGCTGGAATGCCCAGTGCCCAGCAGAGAGAGCGCTGGGTTCTGCCCTCCACCCGGCTGCTGACTTGCAGAGTGACTTTGCCTATACCTGGTCAAGAGCATCCATCAATCATCTGGCTGCTTCGTTTTGGGGGGGCTACATGTGAACCCGATGCTCGCTGGGTGTCCTTCCTTTGGTATCGGAGAGCCTCTGGAGCAGAACTTGTATTTTTTAGAAGAAGCTTTTCTTCTTCTGCCACAACACACTACTTGTCAGCCAACGGAGAGGGAACGAGCACTTGTCAGCATGCAGTGCCTTCCTGGTAGCCCAAATGTGCGTGTGTGTGTGTGTGTACATGAGCCAGGGAAGTGCTGTTAGGCAGTAGCTTACACTTTTCAAAAAAGAAGTCGCGTGCTACCTCAGAAAGGTCTGCTTAAATCTCTAGGTAAATAAAGACTCTAATGTCTGTTATCTGACTTCACAGCCTTTCAGTTTCATTAAGTTAATAGCCTCCATCAAGGGGCCAGCCCGGATGCTTGCAGTTGATTTAAAACCTGTGAATTCATCAATCTTAAATCGCACTTCAAGCAAAGTCGGTGTACCATGCCCTGGGGACACATGGAAACCCTTATGCTCAGCACAGGACTTTGATGCCAGCACAGGGACATGGACCAGATAACCGGGGTCCTTTGTGCAATGCTTATCTGGGCTTGTTCAGCTGAGGACTCCATCTCACTGGTGGCCCACGTTTTCCCTGCTGCACAGCGGGATGATTTGTCTTTGCAGGCAATGTGTTAAGCAGATGGTCATGGGGGGCTGTTCTTGCAGACGGCTATTTAGGGACATATGAGCAGAGGTGGACAGGTCTGGAAGATGGGTCATGGCGCAGCTAAGCATTTTCCGTGGCAACTTCTTAGTTTTGGCCTGTCCAAATTAGCTTCCACTCTTGCAAAGACAATGCTAGCTTCTCTTCTGTCACCACATAAATAAGGCAAAGGTATCTTTCGTTGTTGTTCCCTAGAGGCTTCTGAGAGGTGGTTCTTCTGCAGAGCGCAGTGTGGCTCTCTGTCCCTGGACTTCTATGGAGATGCAATTGCTGGGCCCAGGGACAAGGGGCAAACAGGATCCTGGAGAAACCTTGGAAAGAGTATTATTCCTAATCTTGCTAGGTACAACAACATAAACTGCGTGTCCTTTGGATAGGCTTAGGCACAGGTACTTTTAGATCTGGGCCAGCAGATGAGGCCTCGGCTGGCTTGTGGTGACCCACAGACATAGACATCAGGGCACTATGAAAAGGATTGGCAATATCAGTCCCTTAGCGCACGGGGAGGACTGCTAGAAGAGAAGCAAAGCTTAAGTATACATACATATGGACAAACAACATTAATTGTATTTCATACCTTTAGTTATTTCAGCGTAAATCAAGAGGATATGTTTCTGCTGACAAGCTCTGTCCTAGTTTGACTGAGACTTGCCATTTGTCACCCCTTCTCTTCTGCATGTGTGCAAGTCCTTCTGACTAACCGGATCATTGAGACAGAGCTCATCTCTTGCCACCTAGCAAAGGTTCCTCCTGTTGACTCTGAGACATTTTGGTACTCGTACAGGAAGCTTCTACTGCCACTATCAATACCAGGGGTATAAAAGTAGTCATTCTCTTGTCCAAATTTCTTCACACTTTGTAGAAATTCTTTACCGTTAATCCAGACTCACGGTGTGGATTTGGAGGTGTGGTCTGGGTTTTGGGGTGCACTGCAGAAACAGAGTCAAACCAAAGACAGAGCAAAACTCTGGAGTGACTTCAGTCTTGGGTCCTTTGGGCTGTTGATATTGCATCTTTCACAGGAACAAAGAAACTAAAACTAAATCCGAAGAAGAAAGAGAGGAACAAAGAAACTAGAACTAATTCAGAAGAAGAAAAAGAGGGAGAGAAGGAGAGAGAGGCAGCCAACTCCACATCTATCCACATGCAAAGCTCCCTATGTGAGCTCCAGGCAATTTCTGAAAGTGTCCAGACAGAGGAGGAAGGAAGAGTGATATATGCCTGTGTTTTTATCCAACCTCTTTCTAATTTGTAGTTTGTAATGATATCTTATTTTTTATTCTTGGATGCTTTTCCTCCTTGCCAAGTCCTTGCTGCTGCCTGCATCTCATACATAGCAAGGTCCTCATCACATCAAGAATTCATAATCATCCAAAAATATTCAATAGGAATATAAAATATTTACATGTGAAAGACTGTCAGACAGAATGAATCACTTGTGTTACTCTGCTGGAAATTGTTCACTTAGAGAGGGCATGAGTTGTGCCAGGGCACAAGATAGTGTTGTCTTGAATGAGCACTGTGGGTATGATGTGGACGAGACCCCAGGGTGGTCCTCGCAGCTCCTGTCCTTGGCTGCTCTGTGGTGCGTGAGGGTGGCTGGGAGCCAGGTGTCTCTCTTCCAGGACGGGGCAGGCTCCAGGTGCCTTTGCGTAGCCGGCCAGCCCTTGTTCTGCTGAGCACAAAGTAACGATATGAGACAGAAGGAGGCCAGGTGGCCAGGCTCGGTCCAGACATCTGACACAACCAGTATTTACATCTCAGATTCTCACCTTCTTTTAAGTGCCTTGCTGACTCTTTTTCAGCATAGGTGCACTTCCACTCTCCTCTGTTTCGTTGCTGAATCTGGCCCATGCACATACCTTTCTCCTGCACAATGAAATCCCCATAGAGGCTGTCTCCAGTCTCAGACTCCTTTCTAAGCTCTACTCGTGCTCTGGCTTTCTTGAACCAGCCCTTCTCCTGTTCAGGCTCCTAGAGACTGTCAGTTGCATCCTTTCGTAATCACCCTCTTTTTCAATAAGTGCAGCTGGATGCTCCACAGTTGCCATGGCGTGAGCTGGGAGGAACTCGCTGACTTTGGCAAGTGACCCGAGGGCACATCCACACGGCAGAGTGCGCTGAGAGGGCCCAACAGCAGGGTGCTGCGTGGAAATATTAGCTCGGGTCATGGAAGTGGTACAGCAATGCCGGCAGAGTGCGCTGAGAGGGCCCAACAGCAGGGTGCTGCGTGGAAATATTAGCTCGGGTCATGGAAGTGGTACAGCAATGCCAGCAGACTGCTCCCAGCGGGACCACCTCCCTGGAGCCAGCACCACATGGTGCAGCTCCTGTGCCTTCGAAACCACAGCTAAGGCATGACGTGCAAGCTTGGAAATTTCTGCATGAGCTGCACGGCGTGATGGAGATATGCTCTCTAGCGTAAGTGAGAGCAGAAGATGCCCCGTGTTTTTTAACACGCGGTCTAGGATCCATCCATGTGCAGTATCACAGCAATGAATGTCAGTTGTAATTCCCCTACTGAGCACACCTGGTTACTGTTTGACACTAGCCAGCTAAGGTTCTTTTATAAACCCAATGCATAGAATTAAACGGCAGGAACCCAAGGGCTAACCAAACTGGATCATGCCTGGGACAGTAGTCTTGGCCATTTTATACACTGATGTAATGCTCCTGTGAAGATGAGGGGGTTCAGGGTGCGTCTCCAGAGGAAGCTGTCTAGCTCAGGTCTGTTCTAGCACAAGAACTGGCAGCAGGAAGGGAGTCTGATAAGAAAGGGTGTCTGGTAATTGCTGCTGGCTGTTGAAATGATTTGTAAATACAAGATTTCGGAAGGGAGATAAAATGCATCTCTGTAAAATGGTCATCCCTAGTGTAGTTTCTGCTCCCATTCCCATTCATGTACTAAATAGCAACAGCTGTCAGAGCTCTTCTCGGGAGGCTAAGCAGGCTCCGGTTTTCATCTGTTTGTTGATTTAACTTTGACACAAGGGAAGGACATATTCTGGAAGAAATACCATCATGTTGCAATACTGGGGCAATAAATCTAGCACTTTGGCAATATGCAAGGGGAGAAAGGTCTAAGAGGAGATTGGAATGCCTGGAAGTCTATGCAATGCAGGATTTTATTAGGACTCTATGTTCCTTGTATGAACTCTTTGGGCCCAGGGCTCCTCTGGTCTTCCTGCATTGGTATGGGACCACTATCCTGTTATACAGACAGAGATTGACTGTTAGTTGAGTTTTACTGATCCAGTCCCCAAAAAGGCTTTAAGGGATTGGGCTAGAACGTAGGGAGGGATTCAGACTCATTTTAGCCACTAGGAGCTTGGACAAGTCACTTAATGCCTCTGTGCCTCAATTCTCTTTCTTTACACAAGGCAACATTGCCATGATGAGTTCTAAGGCTGCTCTGCTGGTGAAAAGGTGGTGGCCATCCAAACAATGTCAGTAGTTCATTAGAATTAGGGCAAAGAAAAGAATTTTGATTGATCTGAAGTCTCCTTTCAGGAGGCATCTCTGAGGAAAAACATTGGCCCACAGAAATTGCTATCTGACATTTTCTCAGTATCTTCCCTGCTGGTTCCAAAGTCTCCTCTTGCCCCTTCTCTGATGAACTCTTGGAGCCTGAAAGATGCACGTGCACTTCTTCACACACACAGGGGTTTTTCTTACAATGTCAGTATGGAAGAGACTGTAAGGATCAGAGCTGAGCAGCAAAATGGAAGAGATCTAGAGATTTGTATTTAAGAGAGGGTTTGGGGGGGTGGGGGATAACGGGGGGAAAAAAATCACTCAAGAATATATTAAAGAGAACAATCCTGTGTTGACAGAGGGATGAACTATGTGACCTAATAAAAACTGTTGTTACAGATTTTTTCACTTCTGTCACATAATAGAGGACTTCAGTCTCCAGAGCTGTCAATCCAACACCTTTCACTAGCAGAAGTATTCACTCAAAAATAATCTTGATGAAAAGAAAGAACCTCAGTTAACTGCTTGCCTGCGGCAGATAGAATGCAGCCAGGAGGCTTGTTTGGCAAGTAATTATAAATGCACTTTTGCTGCCCAGGTGCAGGAAGCACAGCTTAAGCTCTTATTCATTAACATCATTAAAATTTCCATTTCAGCTGTCGCTCTGGCATTGACAGTGCTTGCAAAATTGTGACCAGGTCAAGTCAAAATTGGCAGTGAGCCTGACGCTGGGCGCCATGAGTTCAATTGCTTAAAAGAGCCAAAAAAACACCCATAGAAATGTTAAATGATTCAGGGGTACCTCCATGCACTTTAGATGACAGGAAGGGTGGCCTTGAGGATAGAAAAAAACAGGGGAGAAGAAGGTTCAAGAACATGGGAAATGCTGCGTCTGATCTGACCAATTATCCATTTGTTTGGTATTTTGTCTTTGATATCGGTGAGTTCCAGAAGCTACAAAGGAAAGCTCACAGGATTTCATGCTGGACAGTTAAGGATAACCATTGCTTAGGGAAATATCTTCCCTAGCACCCTCATTAGTGGTTGGCTTGCATGCTATAGTGTGAAGCTTTTATATTCATCATTTGTATCTTAACTTCTCTTATTGTAAATCTGGAAAATTTCAATATCCACAAGTATCTCCTTCTTATTTGAATCCTTCCACACCTTGCACCACAGAGATATCTTGTAGCAGAGATTTCCACAGGTGAATGAGGATGCCTGAGGAAAAGTATTCCCTTTGATGGAATACTTTCCCTATCGCTCAGTTTAATGAAATGTGCCTTTGGTGCTGGAGTGTGAAAGACAAGGTAAATAGGAACATTGAATTTGCTTTTCTACATATTTATTCCAACTATTTTGAATGCCTATTTTATTCATATGATTTCTAAAATAAATACACCTTCCATTTAATTTGCTTCCTACATGGAAGTCATGCTATGCCTTGAAACAATCGTGTTGACTATTTCTGGACCCCTTTGATTTCTGCTATAATTTTATTTGAATACAGAGCTGAACACAATGTTCTGGACATAATGCACTTACATACTGATCTCACACCAATTTCAGTAAGGAGCTCCACACTGTTCCATGTGCACGCCCCAACAAATGGAGAGCACTGTTTAACCGCAAAGGAGCACAGTGCCATGAGTATGTAGAAGGCAGCCTAAGACGACATCAAATCTTTCTCGTTTTGAACCTGGGAACACGTATGGATACTTCAAATGAATCCTTCCAAGGTGCACTTGTTACCAAGAAACTTTACACTGTTCTGTGGTTGATTCCTCACATCTTTCTCTAGGTTTGACAAAGAATATTTACCATTTGCAAATATTGCCACCTTACTGATATTCACCTTTACCCGTTAATCTGCAAACCAACACGGATCTTTCTAGGAGCTAGAAGCATGCTGCTGCTAATATTTTGCTGTGTTGGAAATGGCAAACTTGATGCTAAATTACGTATTTATTTTTTCAGATGCTTAGCCAGCTTGTCTGCTTGCCGTGGCATGATGTTCTCATTAATAGAGTACCTGATTGCCTACCCTCTTGTTTGGGTCCTGTCGAGAATGTTTTGAAAATCCGAGTGAAAACAGGCAGACAATTTTCATTTGTCCCATATTTGCTGACACGCTCAAAGAGTGCTAATAGAGTGAAGTGGTTTTGCAAATGCCCTTCCAGAGTCCCTGTTATATCTGCAACTTTCAGGTATTTTGTCATTCCAGTCTTGTTTCCATCGCAGGTAACCAACTCTCCCCTCTCTGCTTTCCCAAACACTTATTTCAGAGGGCTGCTGCTACATCTGCCGCCCCCTGATTCTCCTTAGAGCTGATATCAGCCAGGCTGTGTACTTTCTGTGGCAACTTCGCAACTTCATTCTTAAATTCATTCAGACCATCAGATGTACCGTGCAACTTCTGTCAAATCGCTTAACTATTCTGTGTGGCCGTTTCCCCTCCTCCCTTTTGTATAATAAGGTAAGAGTAGTTATCTCCCTCTCGGTGGGTTGGAGAAACTTAATTCATTCATTTTTGTAAAGTCCTTTGAGTCCTTCAGAAGGAAGTTGCTACAGAAGTGCAAAGTACTATTATTCAAGGACTTGAGCAGTGTTCCTAAGTATATACTTTGGAAAATTTCAGTCCACCTTTAAAAAAGTGACTGAATGCTTCTGTGATCAGCCCTGTTTCTAATGTATTCACATGATACTACACATATGAAAGAATTGCCTCTATTTGGATGGATGCTCTAGATTAATTGTTTTATCCTATCTTTTCCCTGCAAGCATCCCTTACATATTAATATGTAATAATGAAAGGATTATGATACCAGGCCAACTGCAACCTCTGGTTTCAATTTTTTTTTATGTAATCTCCTTTTTTTTTTCCCATCCCATTTTTAATGCCTTTCCTTTACTCTTTTGTTCTTTTCTGCTTGCTGAGTAGATTATGTGGTTTCCCCCTCAAATTTCCAATGAAGCTGAAACTAGGATATGATTTTTGCCTTTGATTATGCCTACATTGTCACAGCAGCAATCACATTAGAGTGTCCCATCTTGGGGAACAAGGCTTACCCTGCCACTGCACACACTGGTTCTTGGAAGTTACTCCAGACTCAACCAACCTCCCTCACCGAGAATCTTCTCCTCATATTTTCCTTCTGTTCCTTTGCTCCTAACTGCATGTTCCAATAATCCTTTCTTTGTATTTACGCATGGCCAAACAGCTACCTTCTGACCCGAGAAGTAATTTCTTTTCTGTTGTCATCTCAACGTCTCTGATAATTGCTGTTGCATTTTTTTCTGAGACACCTTCTTGCTATGTGGTAGAGATACTGACGACCATTAGGTCAGATCCCTGAAAACATATTGCTCGTTAACCAGATGAATGGTCCTGTTGCCATTCTGAGACTCAGACAGATGCCCAGTCAGGATAGATGATTTTCCATCCAGCTGCACCCATCTCTGGGGCTTCTTCCAGGAGCCATTTCTGAGCTAATGGCTCTTAAAACTGGAAAATCATAGGGCTTGTTTGCCCTGAATTCCACCCACTCTGTCTGGACTATCCCCTCAGCAAGACATCCGGCTATCAATGCAATTTAAATATGTGTTCAACTGCAATTAACAAACTGTATTGGTATTGCTTCATCACATAGTGCTGCCCAAGACCAGACTGGATTTTAAGAAGCTTGTTCCATCCTCAGTGCTTACCCTGGCCCTAGCTCCACAGTAACTCAGCAAGTTCGCCTTCCTCCAGTGCTCCGCAGCGGCTTCCCAGACCATGTGTTACTTCATATTCCTTCTCTTTGCTTGAGAGGGGTGGACATACCCTCTACAGTTCTTACATCGAGGGTTTATTGATGCCCTCAGATGCTCTGGGTAGGCAGGCTGGGGACGTGGCTGCAGGGAGACCCTCTGCTCCCGAGATGCCTCTGCCACGTGCTCTCCTGCTCACACCCAGCCAAGCCACGCGATCCTCAGGGACTGGCCAGCATTAGCTCAGCGGTAGTTGCCTTTTATAGCTTTTTGTGGTAACTTGGTAATTGACATCATCATCGAAGCTCCTTGAAGTGGTGTTTTCTGATCCATCTATCCCTCTTACGAGAGGGATAGATGGGAGCAGGAAAAGCCAGGTGTCTGTGGCACCAAGAAGCAATTTGTAAACTGTGGGTATTTTGTCTGTTTACTTGAAAGCACAAAATTTGTCACTTGTATGTGTAATTTAGTGCTAATTATGAGCTTACAATCTGCAGATAGGAAAATCAGAGCCAATGTGCATTTTCAGAGGAAAAGGAAAATTACTCCAAGTACTATATAATTATGCACTTAGCTGGGACTTGCTCCTGAGCCTTTCTAGAACATTGCTTTTCAACTTGAGCAAGTTTACATACAATTGCATTAGGATGTATGTGGGCAGGGAGGGTAGCATATGCCAGAGAGAGCAAAAAACCAGAAGATTAATCAATCACAGAAAGAACAGGAGGATAAAACCCAAGGTGATAAACAGTTAAAATTTCCTTCTCAAAACCCAGAAGAGCCATAACACTTGGCCAAGACTGTACGGCACTTACACATCACTGCTGTGCATCCTGCCACCCTTTCAC
The DNA here is from genome assembly GCF_964199755.1 of Larus michahellis. NCBI lineage: Eukaryota > Metazoa > Chordata > Aves > Charadriiformes > Laridae > Larus > Larus michahellis. Next base: position 38,857,673 of record NC_133898.1, read on the forward strand.
CTTTTGCTATTCTAGCCCTGAACTCCTCACGCATGGTTCTTCCCCTCCTCTGGCCCACGCCGTAACCTCCTCCTTCCCATCCTGAGCTCCTGAATGCACTCTGCTAAACTCAGCCCCATATAGAATGGTTCGGGTTAGAAGAACCTTAAGGATCACCTAGTTCCAACCCCCCCTGCCATGGGCAGGGACACCTCCCACTAGACCAGGCTGCTCAAAGCCCCATCCAGCCTGGCCTTGAACACTTCCAGGTACATAGAATCATCAATATGTCATACCCAGTAAGTGAACATAAACAACAGAAAAGAAAACATCGTTTTCATTCCTGACTTAACGTAGTGTTGGACTGGGGTCACCAGAGCTGCCAGGCCAACGTGCTAATCTCTTGCAGCGTGCAACTGTGCACCCAGCAGCTGCAAGCTGGGCTTTGCTAATGCAGTACGCTTCGGCCTCATTTTGTCTCTCCTTTGCGAGAAAGTGAAAACCCCAAATATTTTAGTGGATTAAATCACACAGTTACTGAGTTAATAGTCTAAGGGCAAAGAAATGGGAGCCCAAGAGGTAAGAGATGTTGTCAGCTGAGATTTGAAATAGGATGAAGAGTCAGTGAAGCAGGGAGCTACAGGAAGGAAAATGTTAAATACTTAATTGAATTTGCATAAATGATTCCTTAATGATAAACTAGGGATAGGTGAAGCAGAGAAATTACAGATGGAAGAGACTTATTAGGTCATCTAGTCCATAAAGCAGTTCAGATAAAATAACAGTCTTTCCTGCTCACCCATACCCCCGCTCTCATTCATTCTTGCTCCTTCTGCCTTTTGCATACACATATGAACTCCCTGGATTTCTCTTGCCCCTCAAACCTACAGCAAATATTTTCAGAAGTTTTTATTATTTCTAATTTTTCTTTGAATGAAGAGAATATGGTGCAGAATTAATTAGCACCCTTGGAGATGTGTGTTGTTTGCTTGTTCCTGCTCCAGAGAGAGCAGAGGCGAGGTGCATTTCTGTTTCCTTCGCTGTCTGTCCCTTCTGCTGCAGAACAGTCTTCTCTAGATGTGGAGCAGAGACTGACCTGAGCCCTGAGGCTGCCTGCTGGGATCCCTCGCTCGGCAGGCACCTCAGTGCCAAACAGGGCTTCTGTTTTCACTACACAGACATTTATCTACCTGGAAATGGGCAGGCACCCCAGACAAAAATCATTAGGCACGGCCCTCTAAGAGCCGTAAAATTATCAGGATTAAGGCTTCCTGCTGAGTCAGTCACAGGGACGGTCTCTGGGCACCAGAGCTCTGCCATTACGCAGCGACAGCATCCCAAGACCCGCGCCGAGCTCTCGCCAGCAGCTCCAGCCGCTCGGAGAAATCTGGTTAACTTTTGCAACTGGTTTTCTCTGGGAGTCTGTGGAAAGGGCTGTGCCAGTTCTCCTGGGTGTCTTTCATGAGCCGGAATGTGTCTGGGAGGCTGCGGGGCTGTGAGGAGGAGCACATATGTTTGGGTACTTAGCAGAATCTACAGGGATTTTCTTTGTTTTGCCCATGACAATAATCAGCCCCTGGATAAAGCGTCATCTGTCAGGTTTCACCGCAGAAATGTGAATGACTTAGGCAGTTCTTCTCCTTCCTACTCATCAGAAGGGTGGTTTGGATCAATGCCAGCTTCACTGGGGACAAGCTAACACAATAAACTAATTTTTCATGAATAACGGTTTGCAATTTTTAATGAATCTGCTTCATTCACGGTCACTCCAGTTTTGCTCTCTACTTTGTACCCACACAGGATGAGCAGGGTGAGCTGGCAGGTCTACCTGGGGAAGCAGACATTTTAAGCAATTATTGCAGGAGAATAAGGAGACGCTAAATTTAGATTCATGGCAAAAAGGGCTTGAAGAGACAGCCTGAGATCAGAAACGCACTGGGAGATGACCTCCCCATCCAAACCTGTTTCCATTTTGCGCAGTGACTCCTTGCAAGAAACTGTCCACTCAAGGGGAACCATGGACCAGATTTATTCCAGTGACTTCAAACTATAAGTGCATTTGCGAAAGGAACAATCTGCCCATTAATGGCCTGAAAGAAAGGAGAAATTAATCAAATGAATGATTGAATATGAATTATTCTTCCAGTCCTTCAAATCTCCCAATGCAGTGCAAGTCCTTTCTAACCCAACCTCCTCGTCAAATCTTCTCCCCTTTAAAAGGCTGTTGTATTATTTGCCTAAATTATTCATGTGCTGAAATAAACGTGTTGGTTATGGAGTTGTCCCATCTTCCTTTCCTTCTGCTGAAAATATTATTCAACTTAAAGGTGGCAGTTATATAATTTAATCCTTGCCTTCTATTATTAATGAATTTTAACATGAAATATGTAAGCATTTTCCCCATTCTGCCTTATGGAGCATTGGCCATAATTATGTCAGATGGAATTTTTTTCTCTTTTTTTTTGAAGAAGTATTTATTAGAAACTGTCCTTTGTGGTGCTGACAGAGAAAGTTTAAATGGAAGGGTAATTTCTTCCTCCTTATTTTTAGCCTTCTCGTAGGCCATTTTCAAACATGGACCTTTACAGTGCCTTACGGCCTATTGGCTTGAGTCCTACGGCGCTTTCTGGGGTGATGGACCTCTGTCCCTGCAAGCAATTCTGTTAAAATCGACTGATACAATCGTGAAGGTAAGCTTGGCTAGACCCTTTCCTGAGTTTTCTCATTAATTTTCTCAGATGGGGAGAAAACGGCTACAGTTCCTCTTTTACATATCTGGAAACGGAGTGTGGGGAAATTATACGCCCATTCACAACGTGATTGCTGGCAGCAGCACCTAGAGTATCTTATTAGCAACCCCCACTTCTCAGGAGCCCACCCTCCTTTTCACAGCTGCCAGCTCCCCCAGGACTCAGAGCTGTCCCCACTGGTTGTCCCTGACACCCCTGGTTCCCTGGGAGACAGGAGCCCCAGGGCTCCCACCATTTCTCCTCCTGCTTTCTGGTGTGATTATTCTCACTCCTGTTTGCACACACAGATGGAGCTCAATGGATCCCTAATAGCATCCTTTACTTAATTAACATGCAATTAGCTTAATGAATATTTTAACCTCATTATGTAGTTACTCATCTTTATCTGTTGTGGGTAAGTCTAGTGCCCAGCTCTGGCCTGTTATAAAGACAAGCCAAATTAGTCTGGTTCTTCAATTATGTTCGAGGCGCCTGTTTATATGGTTCTTTCTCCCTCCCTTTGTTCGTCACATCTACGATGGAAGAGCTGGGGACTATGGAAGCAGAACATGTCTTTTTCTTCATCTGCTCCTGAAGAACTAGAAATTTCCTTAGAGACGAGAGAGAGGCAGGGGGTGGTGATATTAAATTCTTGTGTGTGGGTGATGTATTCTACTGACTTGGTGAGGATGAACCCTATCACTCTACCTATGGGACAGGCTTTCTTGGCAGCTACATCTCCCAGCTGTGGGTCTTCCCATTTTCAGCCTGCTGTGTGGTGTGGTGGTGTGGTCCACACTTCACAGTGTGACAAATGCCCTTCTCTATCATGTTCTTCATATCCAGGATTCGTACCTCAGCAGAAGCAACATCTGTGCCTTGCAAGCATGGGATGGTTGTCCCTCAAGCCACTGACCAGCATGTGGAAAACCCTCCTGAGAAAAGTGTCTGAGGCTGGCAAGCAAACCACAGTCCTTTGGGCCCAGACGAGGGAGGAGATGGACTGTTGCCCCGAAGTACTGTAGCGGGAGGGGAACAAGCAATGGTGTCTGCTTTCCCTCGAGGGATCTTGAGAAGATTTCACCCTCTTCCACCAGGTAGGTATCTTAGCAAAGCTTGGCAGGAGCCTGCCTTGATGTGAAGTTCCCATTGCTTCCTTCTCCAGGCTGTAAATGCAGCTGGGGAAGGGGAGGGGGGAGAAAGTTGTGGTGGGGAGGCGGAGAAGAAAGTTTATTTGAGTCAAGGGTGACCTCTTGAGCTGACTGCAAAGCAATATGAAAAACGGACTTGTTCAGTCTTACTAGATGGGCAGAGTGGTGACCTAATAGATCATGTCCTGGCTCTCTAACTGGGACACATGTGTGAGGGAAGATCTTGCTCCCACCATCCCCTGGGAAGAAAATGAAACACATCTCTGTGTTGACTTGTTTACTGCTGGCATCTCAGCAGCCCCCTCACTGACTCTTCCTTCTGTTATGACCTGGGGAAGGCGGTCATGCTTCCTACGCCATGCCTTGGGAAGTAGGTTGGTAAGAGCCATTTCGTCTCAATGGGAATCCACACATAAAGAGAGGAGTGGACTTCAAAGATCTTAGCAAAAAGAAAATATCTCCGGTAAAATGCCACTGGAAAGTTAAGAAAGCAGTGAGCACTATCTCCTTCAGGCTATGTTTTTTGTTGTTTTGAGTCAGCAAGGTTAACCAGAGAAACAGAGCAGAAAGCTGAGATTATTGGGAACGACTACAGTTGAGTTTTCAAAGCCTTCCCACATACTTCAAAGGAAAACAACAAACTTTATTTACACAATGCATATTCCTGCCATTTTAACCCAGAGCTGGCTGAGCAGAGAAGGAGAGAAGTGAAATAGTAAGGGGGTGTTAGCAAAGAACAGAAGTGCAGAAATAATGAGGGATGTCTTAATGATAGGAAAGCTATGTCCCCTCCTCCTCAAAGCCAAGGGGCCTGTCCAGCAGGGCTGCCACGTGTCCTTCTTGAAGCTGCATTTTTCTGATGGGGTCCCCCTCCCTGCCAGGCCAGGCCCAGAGCTCTCAGTCAGCTATTTCCAGCTCTGACTTAGCATGTCGTGTTCAAATTCTGTCGAGGTATCACCCAGCTCCTGTCCTTACAGAGGACCAGCCGTGTTCGATGAGGTAATGAGCTGAGAAGATTTGTGGGTGTGCATATTGCAGCAGGGTCAGCCCATGCAATCCATGTAAAGAGCACTAAGTCTGCATTATTTGTCTTAATCTGGCACTCTTACAGAAGCAGCTGTTACTGGGGCTGAATATTTTATCGGCAGGACAAACACAGCTAGAACAGCCATCTATCCCAAAGTCAAGTGGGCAGACTCGTATCGCGCAGCGCTGTGACTGCTGAAGCCTAAGGATCAGGATTAACATTCATTTGCCCACATCCTTTGGCTTGACTGAAGCAGCCTTGTGCTGCAGGGAAGGTTGGTAGCTCAGTCCCCATCTCCCCCTGTAGCTACCGTGAATAGCCCCCTGTGCTTCCCCAGCACTAGGGAAGGCCCTGTGCCCCCACTCAAGGCAAAAGAAAAGTATCTTTCCAGAGACAGAGGAGGTAACTGATAAGATCCACGTGTCGCAGAACTCGAAGACCATGATCCCTGGTTATCGTTGATTTCTACGTGGGGCTTACCAAAAAGTTTCTGCTAATGTGGTGTAACTGAGCCAAGTTCTCAGACAGGGTAAACTGAAGTCAAGCCATTGACTCCAGTGGACTTGAGCCACTTCAGCCCCTGGCAAATCTTTTTGCCTTGCAACACAAGACAAACACCCTACTATAGTCAGGAAAAGGACTCAGCATTTTGCTGCTGATGGAAACGGGGCTATATCCAGCTGGCAATAATTGTGCATGTGCCAGAAGGAGCAAAAGCCGCCTCTCCTCTAGGTCAAAAGGGTAAAAGCTTTCATTTTGGGTGTGAAAATCACACCTTGTAAGCTTTCTCATGATCCTTGGATGTGACTTCAGAGCCAGATAGGTACTGGAAACCTTTCTGTGTGCAGCACAAATGTGGATCCAACCCAGCAGACTAGCTGTTCCTTTTTAAAGGATTTGGGGTTGCCTTTGTAGAAAATTCACAGGGATTCCACATCCACAGCACCACTCTGCATCAGCTGGCAGGCTCAGAAGAAGCCAAGGGCTGGCATCCTCACTGTTGGCCATGGCTGGGGAATAATGTCAGAGTTTTGTGTGGGAAGCTGTTCTTCTCCTACCCCCTTGCTAGAGAGATGACTTTATTCACCAGGGTTGTCAATTCAACACCTTTCAGCAGCAGGAATTCTGTTTAGAATAAAACAATAGACCCAAAGTTGATAATCAGATGCAAATTATGTACCAGTATGCAGAAGATGAAGATAAGATTTGCATAAAATGTTTGTATGACAGCAGCTAAGTATCCCTAATTTTTTCCCATAAGGTATCAAAGCACGGAGAGCAATAATTCCTCACCCAGCTCATCTCCCCTCCTCTAGCACAGCCCTCAGCCCGCAGTCTTCTGTTCGAGGGCACCGGAGAGGTGCCCCTTCCCCTCCCACGTGTCGGGGGGAGCAGCCTGCTGCGGGGAGGCTCAGGTCAGGCTGGGTGGCAGAGAGAGCAGTGTTTGTTGCTTTCCTCAGGAATCTTTTTTTCCAGGAGGGGAAGCCATTAGCTAAGAAGGTGAAATGGATTTGCTGCTGCTCTGCTGTATTAACAGAGCTTGTTCGACAACTGCTCTGTGTGGAGCATAAAATAGTCTTTTGAGGATAGGAAGCTGCTCACCAGCTTCAAACCAACGGCTAAGTCTTGTGTAAAAAGAGCAATCCAGGGTGCCATTGCTGGCATGGTTTCTCTTTTGCAAGCAGCCGTCAGTTTGTTGTGCGGTGGGACACACTGGGTGCATGTTCTGGCCAGTCTCCAGTTCAAAATGCACTCCTCCCGCTTCCACTCTCTGTTGGGGTTGGGGCCAGTGTTGGTCCGGGGCTGGGATGTCTCCCAGAGACAATGGGGACTATTCACCAGTGCTAGTGGGTAACCTGGAGTTTTAAGTGGGTTCGGCCAAATCCTGAAGTTTTGCGATGTGGCTACTGCACATCCTTGGGTTTGCAGGTGGAGCCTGCAGGTCTTCCTAAGGAGTGCAAGCAAGGTGGCTTCAATGTCAGTGTCCTCAATGGCTGCTTCTGCTCAGCTTGGCATTCGCTCAGGACTTCTGGTGCAACACTCGGAGGATGCTAGTGGCACCCGTGCTTGGAGACTGTGGGATTCCCTCCTGCACGATGCCATCCGGCCACGCTGTGCTCATCGGGGCTGGCCGCAGCTCAGACACAGGGGAAGATGGAGTGAGAGGGGAAAGGCTGCCCGTAAGTAGGGGCTGCGCGACTTGTTTCCAACCCTGAAGCTGCATGACACAAATGAAAGGGAAAACCTGGGGTTCTCCAGAGACGCCTGAACACTGCGCACGAGTCTGACTCATCTCTGTCTGCCCAGAGGCCCTTCTGTCGGGTGGAAAAGAGCTGAGCTGTGGCAGTTGCAGCAGTGGCTGCAACAGCAGCAGCGTCCTGTTCTCGTAATTCACTGCCATCTGCTTCTCTCAGCCAGAATCTATAGCTATTTCCCCCCTCCCTTCCCCCCGAGACGGTTAAAAACATGCCCTAGTTTTTGTCTTCCGTGCGGTATTTTATTTCTGATAGTTCTGGACCGGTCTCGGCTGCAGTTCAGCAAAAGAATTGCAGAGTAGTCCCACCTTTCTCCAACTCCAGCTCCATGTATTAGCTATTTTCTTCCAACAGTCATTGATATGTGTGGATGTGGCCTCTCCCCCCACCCCCTCCTTTTTCTCTATCTCTCTCTCTCTCCCACTGGATGTGTGTATATGTGTGAACCAGGGCAAGAAACAAAAAAGCTGATGCTTGGAACAGATTAGTTTGCATTACACAGCCGACAGGCTTTCTTGGAGAAGGCTAGATACTGGGAATTCAGCATTTCCCCTTCATCAGTGATTGATTGTCTCTACATCGTGGGGGGATTAGAATTCTGCATTTTGAGTTACTCTTGGCAAGTCCAAAAGTCATAAAAATGCACCTGTGAAATGAAATCAGGCCTAAGAAAACTTACCCTTTCCTTCCTTGGCTTCATAAATGTGCCTTTTTCATCTGCGTTGTTGGCCACTTTACTTTAGACATACAGGGATTGTGGCCTTTTTCATCCTAAAGCATTTGATAAACAACCTTGAAAGAAGTAAATACAGTGTTTGCTGGACAGGTGAACACAGATTAAATCCTGCAGTCATGTGCCCAAGACTACAAACCACCCGTTGACTGCTACTGTCTTCCAACAACTCCGCTGACAATGTTTTTGTGTCCTTTCCGCCATACAAAATATTTTTAGATTGGTATTAACCTCTCTGTACTTATGTGGGTGGATGCAGGTGTGTGTATATTATTACCCTTAGTATTAACAATTGCAAAATGTACCTGCTCCATTCACTTTATAAACAGCAGAAATTACTGAACGTCAGTGAGCTCCGTGCTGAACACAGGACAGGCTGTGTACCTACAAGGAGTCCCAGCTATGAGGAACGTATAATCTTGCATTCAGGTTATTGCTTTTAAAATATAACAATAAGGTCACAATCTATTCTCTTTTAAAGGTCCATTACAGTTCCTCTACAATTTTGTGTTGTGAAATATGTTTGGCTTGAAAAAGACCAGGCCAATTCTGCAAGCAAGGGAGAATATTTGTGAAACATCTGAAGGAGAGCTTATCAAACCATATTGGAGCAGTAGTTTATTAAAGATTTAACCCCTTTGACATTTTCCTTTTTGTTTACTGTTTGCTCACATCCCTCTAGCTCACAAATATACTGTTTATTGTCCTTCAGATTTTCCGTATCATTAATTCTGGCTGGAGGCTCCAGCAACAGCTGTATTTGAAGAAACTAGGTTATAATTGAGAGAAATTATTAATGATTTTGTTGATGCCCTCTACCTTTCTTATTGATTTCACTGGAAATCATCAGCTTGATCGTATTCTCATGAAGCCGAAATGGGGAGGGGGCATACGTGTGAATGTCACGATCTGATGAAGTTTAGGTGTGCGCGCCAAGGGCACAGGAGAGGTTCTCTTCTGCTTGGGGTGAGTAAGCCACCCCCGTTCCTAACACCCCCCTTTCCAGCTTGGCACACTGAGGATGCATCATGTGTACTGACTACAGTTTATAGGGCAGAAGAATTTGTTTTATACAAGATAACCCAATTACCTGCATCCTTTCATTTAAGTGGGAGGCTACGTTTGCAGCTATAAGATAATGATTCCAGGCTGGGCTTTGCAGATGTGAGTTTCTCTACCTCATTACAGACAGGGCTGGTTTCAGACACAGGCAAAGCTATCAGCTGCCAAAGGTGGGAGCTTGCCAGGGGCAACCAGCACCCCAGTTTGCCTGGGCTGGAAGAGATGGGGATGGCTGTAGCTGCAGCAGGCACAAGCCGACTGTCCAGCCTTTCCCCCCGGCGCCGTGCGGTTTCAAGGGGGTAGAAAAGAAGAAACAGATCCTGGGAGGGACCCACTCTGCGGCTGCCACACAGCTGAATTTTGCCTGCCCAAGGGTGAAGAGAAAACCTTTGGGCTGCAAAATTAAATTTCGCCTACCCTGCTGATAAGCCTTGAGCCAACTCTGATTATGGAGGTATCTTCACCTCCTTCTATTTTGACTACAAAGAGAGGCTTATTGAAAAGTTGATTTTTATCCCTGTTAAGAAAAAAGTAAAGAAGGAGAAAGACAATAAAATTCCTCTTGCTTCAAGATTTTAGATATAAGTCTCACTGACAATACAATATTTTCTGAAAGTGTTAAGTGACTTGCGGAGGAATATTTTGAATCTAAAGTCATTTACATTACCCACATTTCAATATGTTTGCAGCATCTGCCACTTGTTTTTGTGACCCTCTCTGAGTCCAACATAAACACATTATTCTGCAATGTCTTAAATAAAGGTAGGTTAGACACTGCTTCTGCAAGAGGCAATTTACTAAATCAGGGATGATAAATGTAGAACTGTGGTTTGAAAATGAAATGTGATTCTCCACCAAGACAAGCAAGGGGGAAAAAAAAGCGCTAATATGAGAAATTTCTATTGGTAATTTCTTGATCATTCAACGCTCATTTTCCAGAGAGACAGGTATCTCTTTGTTCCTGTAAAATATTCTCCCAGGCATCTTCCATCAAAATGTCTGCTGTTTTCAGGGGCTCAGAGGTACTTTTTCCAGACGTGGTGAATGAAGAAAAGTGTTTAACCCGAGATACCTCACGTGGGATGTTTGGAGCAGGGATAAGCTTACCTCCAGTGAAGTGGTCAAAATCCATGTTATCCCCAAGACCAGGTATGTCCAGGGCAGCCGGACCAGCTCCTCAGGCACATTCACCCTCTTCCTCCCTCACTTTCCTATCAGGCCCTCCAACCTCTCTGGCTCCCTGCAAGGGCAGGACCATAAGGGAAGCCTGGCAGGGTGAGAAGCAAGTGAGGGGGTGCCAAAAGGTGGGATGGAGAAAAATAAGGGCTGACTGAGCAGAAAGATGGGGCAGAGCTGCCAAGGTCCTGGGGACCCTGCTCAGCCTCCCTCCCCAAGCCTCCCCCCATGCTGCCCGTGGCCCAGGGCCATCAGTCCCTACCCCACCAACACCACAACAGTGCTGTCTTACATCCTGGCTTTCCCCAAGTTTCATTTGTCCACTTGCCCCCAACATCTTTCCAGCAGTCCTTGCTTCTCTTCCCATGTTTCAAGCTGCCCCATTGTCCCTCTTTCATCCTTCCCCCAGGGCATTTCCCACCCCCTCCTTTCTCTGCCTGCCCCCATTATTTCCTGAGTCAGTCCTGCCCTGGCTTCCCACCTGCTGCTCTCTCTCTCCTGGATCTTGCTGGCTCCCCCAGTCCCTCCTAAACATGAGTGGAGATGTGGCTCCTGTCTCCCTCAGTCCTGATGCCAGAGGCAGGGAAAAGTCAGAGGGGGGAAATCAGAGGCATTTATTTCTCTGTGCCAGCCTCACATGCCATGAAACCTTCCAGCAAGTCAGATCTTGTGGTTTACCTGCAAATCTGAAGGCTACTGAACAGCTGTAAATCTGATCCCAAATGCGTATTGTTCCTTAAGAATAACAGTTTGTGCATCCTGATGGAATACGGCACTGCTCTGTGCGAGATACAAATGAATGGTTTATTATTGGCTTCTCAGAAATCAGGACTGGAGGTTGCTGCTCACAATACACTCTGATTAGAACGGGAGGTCAGACCAGTAGTGTTTCCTTCTGCCTCCATCATCTGTGAATGATTTGGTCCATATAAAAATTACGTTATTTTCCACTAATTTTCCTGCTTTACTTCGCTAATAGGGAAGACTGCTGCTGCCGTTACTCAAAACCCTCATCTGATATTCCTGGGGAAGTCTGGATGCAGGGGTTGGTTTAGCAAGGAGAATCGCTTCACCCTTCACCGGAGCACAGCCACCCCGGGGAGCTGCAGGGAGAAACTTCTTAGGAAACCCACGGGGTGAGTGTGCAACGCTTGAGACACGAGGGGACGTGCATGAAAATACTGCAGCTCCTGGTGAGCCCCTAGAGGGAGGTTGCAACAGAGGGGATTACATTTTCAAGCTTTAATAAAAAGTGCCACATATACAATATGTAAACCAAGCCCTATCTTGACTCCAGCGGCCCTGTATTTGGCTTTACGTCAGGCTGACACTCTGTGTTACATTCCTCCCTCCCCCTCTGTGAGGTACTGAGCAATGGTGTGTGGTAGAGCTGGTTGCTCCCAACATCTTCACGGCTCAATGTGAGGTCACCCGTCAGGCACATCCGCTCAGCATGTCACTCCGGAGGCAGTAATAGCCACAGCCATCAGAGTCCCTGGCTCTAGTATCATGCTAGCATGATTAGCTCTTTTTCTCTTTCTTCTGAGGACTAGATGTAACTGAGAAATCAATCAGACTTCAACCTCTGCCAGCCTATAAAGGGTGGAGGAGGTGGAGGTTCCCAGCAGGTTGTACGATCTGTCGTTTCTTCTCCGGTCTGAAAGACAGGGAGAGGAGAAACGTCTTTGCTCCACGTTCCTCCTAACTTTCTTGGCATGATGAGCTAGCCAGCTAATAAGCAAGTAATTATACATCGGAATACACAGTTCAGTGGCAACGCTGTCTGCCTGCAGCCGCACTGAGAAATGAAGGAAGAAAGTATTCTGTTCCAGCTCTGCTCGTGTCTCCGCCTCGCTGTCTGAATTTGGGTGAGTCACACCTCAACTTTGCGTCTCATTCCCCCCCGCCAGCCTCACACAGGGGAGTGCTCCCTGACGCTCACTTTTGATCCGGGGTGCAATTCCTGACTGAGACAGCTATGCCGGCAAAACCCGCCTGTGTGAGTGCGGATTCATTTGCTGCTTCTCTTGGGAGCAGCGGGGAGATGGGTGCCCATCCTGGCAGGAACAGCCCTGCTCCACCAGCAGCGCTTCCGTGCTGCACAGCACCCGCACACCCGTACCGTGTCCCCAAGTAGCCCCAGCCCCGGCTTTTCTAAAATGATTAGAGCAGCCCCAATGAAAAACACATGGTTAGTGTTTCTATACTTTCCTCCCAATAGGTTTTCTTTTTTTCAGTTAATTTCTTGTATGTACCATCTCATGTTACTTGGTTTTACAGTAATGGCCCTTCTAACTCTGGTTTGCCGGAGAATTGTGTTATAAATAGTCACGGTAAATTGAAACAGTCTTTCGCTATAGGCTTTCTAAAATGGATCAAGATACAGAGGAAAGACAAGGATGTCACTGTGCCTTAAGGATGTGAGTATATTTAATCATAGAGGCAACATGGAACTGTGGTTCAGGCCCACCTCGAAGGTAAGGAGGGAGCAGCAACCCAGGGAGGGTGGCTGTTGTGTTTTAAAGCATGCTTGCAGCAGGCGCAGTTCCAAACATTTTCTCTTTCCACATTTCTTTTGCGACTTCTGGATTTGTGCAAAGAATTGTGTAAGATATTTTGACTTGAACAGGTGGTTTGTTAAAAATGTAGCTGTAGTGTGTCACTGGACAGGAGGCGAAAGGATATGTGTGTGTGTGTATGTACATACAGGTTCATACAAAGACAAAAATCACTGGATTCTTGAGTCGAGTGCTCCAGCAGTGGTCAAAAACACCTGGAAATGAAGAGGCAATTGTAACTTGTAAGGGTACCTCATAGACTATATACAGCATCCAACAAGGAAACTACTTCTGCGCAAGTTATCCTAGAGGCTTCATTCCCAAACTCACTTAGAGGAGCTGAGCCGTATGGGCTAGTTTTGCACCACAGGCTACACTTGGGTCACAAGAAGACACTGACTTTTGGATTAACTCAGAGGGGCCAACTGTCCTTGGTTTTTTTGTGTTGCACATTTCTCTTGACACTTGGACTTCAGGCATTCAAGTTTCCTTAAAGTCATACAGGGTCAAAACACTGAGATGAAATAGTGTATATACAAGCGGTATCCGTGCACAGACTGCTGGGCAACGTAAATGAGGGCTGAGAGACTCCTAGCAGATGGGCTCAGAGAGTCCACCCTCATGGGGGTAAGACTAGCAACACTCCATCCCTTCAGACCGCCACCAGCTCACAGACCCAAAGCAGGGAATTTGGGTGGCACTGAGACACGCGCGGTCCAGTGAGGTAGCTCCTCGTCTTCTCTCCTTAAGCCTGGAAACCCTCTGATGGATTCACCCACCACCCTGGGCTATAGGTACGAGCAGAGCAAGGTGTGACAGTGAAACAGGCCATAAAAGTTATTTTGAATTAAAACACCACTGTCCACCTCCAGCTTTGAGTACCTCTGGAGGAGATCGGTACACTGGGGCCACTATATTTCCAACAAGAGCTCTGGCTGCAGCATTTCCAAAACTCGGGTTGGACCTGGGCTCATTTATAACTCTCCTGGAAGGAGTCTGGGCAGGGGGAAGATGGGTCAGGACCAGAAAGTGGATTTGTGGTAGTGAAGGGAAATAGGGATCGGTTGGAGAGCTGCCAGAAAGAAAGCTGGAGCAAGCCTCCACCGGCAACTGGGCTGACTTGGATATTTCCAGCCAAAACAAGCGGCGATGCCCAAGTGAGCTGGGGACTGCGTGCCTATTCTCCTGGGCGGAGCAAAGCCCATACCAGTAAAGATCTGACTGCCCAAGCTGTTTGCATGGTGGCAGTGCACGTAGACTCCTGACAGCTTTGGATTTCAATTTTTTTTCGTTGTCATGTTACGGTGAGAGGCAGGTGGAGAGCTGTACCACTGATGGACAATGTATGATTCCCCAGAAAGCAATGGGGCTACTTCAGGCATTGAATTGCATGCTCTTGCCCGCAGCCTGCCTGGCACACTGTTGAATGTTTCTGTAACCATCTCTCCCACCTCTTGTGGTCCAGGATCAGTAGTGAGGGAAGATTCTAGTGGAAAAAATATTTTTTTCTGCAGCTTCCCTTTTACATCCAAACCATAGATGCTCACCTTCCTGAAGTGAGGTTAGCTCCGTCTGGGGACAAACAGGGTCTGGGGAACTTCTTGTGTGCAATTTTAAGTCAATGCATTGATAATGGATCGGCTTCCCTTGCAAGGATCCCCCCCAAAAAAGAGTGTGGCCACTGGGGAAGTGAAGGGAGGAGGTACCGGCTGGGGTGTTTTCTCACCAACAAGAGGTGTCAGGGCATGTGAGCCCATAGCCTTACCTGAGCACTCCCACAAAAGCGACTCTGCAGGATGGCCTCCTCACCATGTCAGGCTGTGGGAGACATAATGTGCTGTCTGTGGCCAAAGCTATCTCCACCAAGGTCCAAACAGCAACGTCCCACCTGAGAGCTGTCCTACGCAGATTTTACTTTGACTCCAGTCAACCAGTCATCCCCATGCTGTGAGTTGTGTTTAAAAGCTCTCATGGGAAATTCAAGTAGCACAGTCTCCTGGGAGTGCTGATAACTGGTTCAAACACAACCCTCTGGGTGAAGGCATCTGCTTCAGGAGTAGCTCCTTTACCCTCCCCAGCACCACCACCTCCACCGCAGTGCAGAGATCACACATTTCAGATCATCTGCCTGGCACTGAGCAGATCTGCCGTCGATGCGCCCTTTGCCGGCAGTGGCAGAGAGCAGGAACAGGGGAGAATCGTGCCCAAACCCTTTGTGTCTGCTCTTTGTGAAAAAGCATCCCTCTCCAGCGCACTTTGGGAGACGTGTGCTAGGAGAGGGAGGCTGAGGCAATGAAAGGAAGTGGAAGAAAGGGAGAACAAGTTCCTTTGACCAGCACCAGCTTGACATTTTTTCAACTCACTTTTTACACATGAAAGGGAGGGTGGGAAAGAAGAAGAAAGCATGAATGCAGGAGGAGAAGGAGGCAGAGAGGAAAAAAAGATCAAAGTAAGGGTGAAAGACGAAAAAGATGCTCCCAGTGATGCTGAGACACTTGTCTGTGCCCCTATACCAGCCCCAATCTGTCCTAAAGCACAAGAGCAAAAAAAAAAACAACCAGCAGGGTCTCTGGCAAACTAGACACATAGGCTAAAGAGCATAGAGATTGGCAGAAAATGTTCAGTTAAAAGCCTGTGTGTTTAGTGCACAGGAAGTAAGAGTGGGCACACATTGAGATCACAGGGGCAAGGGGTTGCAGTGGATCTCACATAAGCCTTAACCAGGAAACAGAAGCTTGTCAAATTATAATTGGGGAAAGCAGGAATAGCAAAATCTGCTACAGTAGCAACCAGCTGCCAGAAATCCCAGCATGGCCCTGGGACTGGCTGCATCAGGGAAGCGCAGGGGGCAGGGTGGTAAAGCTCAAGCGGGCTGAATACTCTGGGTGAGGAATAGAGATGGACTCCCTCTTCATCACTCCTTTCAGTACCAAACACTCTCTGTGATGAGGAGAGCTAATCAAAAAAACAGAAAATACACAAGAGGCTCAGAGGTACTACCAGTGCTGTAAAATGCATCTGGGAAGAAAGCGGATACAGCATAGGTGTATTCCCCGGAGTGGAGATGAGGAGAACTGAAGACAGCAAAGCAGAGCCTTGGGGATTTATAGCCCTATCTTGGCATGCTTCATACTGGAAGCAGGAGATACCTGGGAGGATCTGGGGCAGGAGCAACACCAGTGTAAAGGATGGTGGGAAGCACCGCTCTAGGCTAGGGGGATTTTTTTTTCCACAAAGAGATGCTGATTCCAGCACTTCGAAATGATGAACTAACATTTTTTAGTATTGTTTTTTACGGTTTTCCTGTGCAGACCAACTAAACAGAAAGAAACCAGACAGTGGAGAGTTTGCCTGCATGCTGTCGTTGTAGCTTGGCCCACACTTTCCCATCATCCGGTAGCTTATGCTTTGCAGAGTACTCGCTGCTGTTGCCCCTGGTTTGTTTACAGTGGTCCGCCAGGGTTCCCCCTCCCCACACACACTGTGTCTCCCCCTCTTGGGCTCTCTGACTGCCCCAGGGGGGTCCCTTGCCCAGGCCTGTGCCGCACTGTTTGCAGAGACGGCCCCAGCTCAGCCTGGCACAGAGGCATGGCAGGAGCAACCCTGCACGCTCAGCTCCTCCAGGCAGACCTGAGCTGCAGTCAGAATTCCCCGGGTTTCCCATCTCCCTGCTAGCATCTCTGCCACAGGGCTACAGAGTCCTCTGGCTTTCCCCTTCTCAACTCTCACCTCTCTTGCAGCACTTGGAGTCACCCCGACTCTGCCCGTTGCCTCTCAGGTGCCCCGTTGTGTTCCTTTTCCCTTCTTACTTTCTATTTCTTCTCCCTTTTAGTGAGCCATAGCAAGGGAAATGCCGCAGCAAAGCTTCCAGCTGGGCTGTACTCACTTCCTTAAGTGTGTAGGGAGGGAGGGGAGAAAGAGATCAAACTTCAGGGATCCTGGAGACATCCTTGGCTGCAGTGCTGAGAAGAAAATGAACAAGAAAGAGGTGACAAGAAATGTCAGGCCACAAGCTCAAGAGATCACTGGGGCCCACAAATAGCTGCATCATCCCAGGAAAGAAATAAATGACAGGCTGCACCAGACTATAGCACAAAAACATTGACACAAAGAGAATTAATGTTCTTGCAACTGGACCTTGGCCTCACGCGGTTCTTCAATCGTCTCTTGCCTGGTGACATTGTGCTATATATGATTTGCTCTCTTTGAACACCCCGTCTGTCCCAGAGACTGTCTACCTCTTAACGTAGCTGTGAAATATAGGTGATGTGGTATGTATAAATATTTCAAAGAGACAGGACTCATTTGACAAGCAGGGTCTTGAGGAGGGACCGGAGACACCGACTCCCAGCTGGAAAGACAGGACAAATACATTCTGTGGAAACGGTCTGGGGGGAGGAAAGTCATCCCTCATCTTTGCTTTTTGGCAAGTAGAATCACTACAGAATCACTACAGGGTACGGTTTCCTTATGACAAGTAGATTGCTTAGTGAGTGTGCATAGGAGCGCTGGCCCATTGGAAACACCATAGTTATGAATGTTATGATTTATTAGGCCTCAACCAATAATTATTAATTACCTTATTTAGGAAATGCAGTGATGTACTTGGTTTTTGGCAGTATTTTTTTCCACTCAGAATATCCATGGACAGATGACAGCTCTTTCTAATTATTTATTATCCAATTATTTTTCCCTTTAATTCAATGGACAGATCACAAACAGTCTCACTTTATGTTGTTTCACTGTTCCCTAATTGGATAAGTTCAAAGGTACTTTTGGCACAAATACTTTTATTTGCTAAGAGAAAGCTGGGTTATTTCACATACTTTGGCACTTTACTTTGAAATTCATTTTTCATAAGCATTTGTGCCAGTGAAACATGAGCGTGTGCATTGAATGTTAACACAAAAAAGGGGTGTGAACCACACATTTTTGGGATTTTTTTTTTTTTTAAGACTCATTATCCAGATCTGTAACTCCTTCAAACTCTGAGGCTCTATTCCATAATCTAATGAGAATCACTGAAAAAAAAAAAAAAAAGGAAAGGCTACAAAATGCTTCATAAATATCCTTATTTCAAAATTATGAGTAGAAAACCCAAGACTTGTGTCTCCATGATTTTTTTATCACCATGAAGTCTCTTGGATCTGCAAACATCTCATCATCTCGTTCCCTTGTGTCGCTTTCTGCCTGCTTCATGCAGATGCGGACCATTTTACTTTGTCTCACCAGCGTCAGCTCCTGCTTCTCCCCATGCCCTGGAGAAGGGGCTGCTCTGCCTGTCCCTGGTGCTGGCTGCCTCCTTCTACCTATGTGCCCTTTATTAATGTTGCCACCACCCACGGCGGTAAGGATTAAATCCTTCTCAGAGAAGGGTTTATTGTATTAAAAAAATAAACTTGCTCACATCAGGTGCTTTCATAAGTGCCCCACTCCATGCAGTCATCTTTGGAAAGGACACCTCAGAGTGTGAAGCCCGCAGTTTCTTGGCAAGCGTTCCCTTAGCTCGGTTATAGGAAAAAAAAAAAAAAGGAGAAAAAAAAATACAGAGGGGAAAAAAAAAGAAGAAAAACAAAACCAAACAAAGCAGTTTCATACTGGCGACATCCTGACAAGTGATTCTGTGTGAGGGTGTAGCGTCCAGCAGGGAATCCGCCTGCCTTGCCTCCCGCAGGCAGGGATGCTGGTCACTGGGGGAAGCTGCCCTGTCCGTGTCGCCGCTCTCCTCCTTGGCCCACGCTATTGCTTTTCTCTCCCGCTGAGCACCATTTACAATAGAAATAATTGCTTACTAATTAGCGGCTATATCTATTAATTGCTTGTTTATGAGAGCATGACCGAGCAGCCAGCCGCTCACTGGGACATACCTCACAATTTTTTTTTTTAATTTTTATTTTAATTATATTTTTATCCAGGGAGTGAGTTGTTCGCACGGCGACTGAGTGTCTGCTGGGGTACGTCCTTCCATCCGCTTTTCCTTCGGGTGTAGCACCCATCGCTAGCCACCGTGGCGTGGGGACACCGATGGAGAGCCGCGGGGCAGGGCCGGGAGCACCCGGGACGGGGGGGACTGGGGGTGCGCGGCACAGGGGCACCCTGCGCGACGTGGGGCCGCCAAACCCACGCGTGGCCGAGGCGGGAGGGCACGCAGGGACGAGCCCCGGCGAAAAGGCGCTGTCGCTAAGGGACGGGGAGCATCAGCCCGTCCCCGGGAGCCTCCCTGGGTTTCCACGGCGCTTTACGGTCTGGGCTCATCGCTACGGCCCTCATCCAGGCCAGGGGTGGGCTCGGCGGCTTCGGAGCCCCTCAGGGCGAGCGGGTCTGGGCTCCCCCGAAACGGCGTTTATCCCTCTAGCAAAGCAGCTGGAGATAGGGATGGCAAAGCAAAGCTCCGCGCCGCCACTCCCGGGGCGCCGGCGCAGTCCCCCGCTGCCGGTGGTGATGCCCGGGGCTGTCGCGCAGCATCTCCTTCCTCCTCCCGGCCGGAGGTCTCCCCCCAGCCCCTCCGCTGTGGGGGGGGGGGGGGGGGGAAACCCACAGCTCCCCCGCTCCGGCTTTTATGTACCAGCATCAGCACAGCCCGAGGCGGGCGGTCCCACGGGCAACGCCGGCCCCCGCAGCCACGCACCGGGCTGGGGGCCCGCACAGCACCACCGCCACACCGGGTGTCCCCCCCCGCCCAGCCGCTCCCCAGCAGCATGCACAAGGCAACCCCATCAGCCGGCAACCTACCTGAGGGGGCCCCAAAAAACTTTGCTGGCACCAGCCAGGGCCGGCACAGGAGACACACACACACACACCCCGCCCGCTCCCGGCAACCTGCGTTGTCCCCCACCACGGTCGCTGCCCATACAGTCCAGGAGGCGACATCCCCCCCCAAGCTTGTCGCATCTCAGGTTCCAGCTGGGAAGCCGACCTTGCCGCGAGTGTCCTGAGGAGGAAGGGACCCCGGGCTGATGGCTGATCTCTCCGCCCGGAGCAAGTCCCTTTTCCTCCCCAGCCCTGCGGTGCTGTCTCTAGCGGGGCCGGGGCGAGGGGAGGCTGGCAGAATTGGGCAGGAGGCAGGGCTCTTCCGAGCACGGCCGCTTTAATTGGCTCCCTTTTCTGTTGTTTTTTTTTTCTTTTTTTCTTTTCTTTTTTTTTTTTTTTTTTTTTTTTTTTAACCGAAGGGGAATGAAACGGTGAAGAGGGGAGGGGAAAAACCTGGAAAGCCAAAGGGGAAGAAAATACGGCGCGGCGGGCAGAGCCGGCAGGGGTGAGGCGGCGCCGGGCCGGCGGGGAGCGGTGCGGTGTCTCCCCGGACGCCCCGTCGGGGCGCTCCCGGCAACTTTTGCAGGAGATTTTGGCGCTTCAGGAAAAAAAAAAAGCGGCGGAGCAGGCACCTGCCGAGCGGTTTCCAGCCGGCGTCTGGCGGAAGTAACGCAACTTTCTCCAGCTTCTCGTCCCTCCTCGTCGGCTCCCTTCCAGCTGCAGCCCCTACTCGTTCCCACCAGGAGCTCCGGCAGCCGTCGAGGAAGAGCGACACAGACCTCTCCACAGCTGCAAATCATCTGGGAGGCGGGAGGAGCAGGCAAGCGGCGGAGGCGAAGCACCCGCCCGAGCCCGGCACGCAACATCGGGGAAAGTTTTGAAGGGAGAAGGACCTGGCAGGCTGGGGAGGAGGCGAGGAGAGCCGGGCTGAGCTGCAGGCGGAGCGAGGGTGCGTGGTCTGTCTGATCTCCGTTTGCTTCTCCCTTCAGGCTGGCTGGGGCGATGCAGTGCAGCTGGGGGAGCTCTCGGGAGCCGCTTTAAAAAAAAAAAAAAAAAAAAAAAAAAAAAGAAGAAAGAAAGAAAAAAAAAAATCCTTCCTGGATTTGATTAATTACAACAATCCCCTCCCCAGAAGATCTGGAAAAGAGGAGAGAGAATCACCTATCCCTCCCTCCGCCTTTCAGCAGCTGGCTCCTACCCCCCACCCTCGCTTCCCCCCCTTTTTCTCCACCTCCTTCTCCTTCCCCCGTTCGCTCCTGGGGCTGCGGCCAGAGCCTCGTCGGGAGGAGGGAGGGCGAGGACTCTCCCAAGTTGGCCCCAGTTGGCAGCACGGGACTTCGGGCAGCGCTCGGCGGCTCCCGCTGAACAAAGAAACCCCCTTTCCCGCAGGGGCCGGGGGGCAGCGCTGGGCTGGCCCGGGCCCGGCGCCGGCCCGGTGCCCCCGGGGCCCGCCTTTCCCCGTACCCCGAGTGCGGGCGAGGCTGCCCGTTTTCCTGGAGATCTTCGAGCATCCTGGCGAAGGGAAGGGGGAAGCGGCGCTCCGCTTTCCTGCCCTCCCTGCCTCCTTCTCTCGCTCTCTCCCTCCTTTTTTTTTTTCCTTTCCCCTTTTTTTCTTTTTCTTTTTCAATTTTATCTCCAGGCGGCCTCGGTGTGTGTGTGGGTCCCTTCCACCGCCCCAGGGGCGCCGGTGGCCGGCGCGGAGCGGGGCGTATGGGGCGGCGTTTCGGGAGGTTTTCGCCTGCTCCTGGCTCCCCCGCCGGATGCTGCCTGGGCTGTTTTGGCTGCTTTTCTTCGCCGGCGATGAAGGCTCTGCCTTGAAGATGGAGATGATCTGTTTTTTATTCCTGTCTCTGGTGCCCGTGTACAGCAGGGGACAAGGGGTTTACGGTAAGAGACGTTGTCGCGGTGGCTGTTTTGGGAGGGGGGAGGGGGGGAGGCGAGGGCGCAGACGGCGGCGACGGGATCAAAGTTAAAAAGCACCTGCAGGAGAAAGTAAATGATGCCGGCGAAGCTCGTCGCAGCCTGAGCGGAGAGATTTATGCAGCAATAGGGCTCGCAGCCGCCTGTAGCTACTTCATAATCCCTCGCCGTAACCCCTGGCCGCCTCCAATGTACGAGTCCGCCGAGCTGGCACGCAGGGACCGCCGGCCAGGCTGTCTCCGGGCCGGCCGCGCCTGGAGCCGGGGGGCGGGGGGGGGGGAGCGACCCCGGGCCCCGGCCCTGCCTCCCCGCTCCCCCCACCCGCTTCGCGTGGGGATGCCGGCGTGCGAAAGGCGGCGGCGCGGCGCCGGGAGCCCCTCCGAGTTGCAGTTTCTTTGGGGCAGGGGGAGGACGGAGGGTCCCTTCCCCTCCCTTCCCCACCCTGCCCTGGCGGGGTTGCCGCCTTGCGGGAGCACCGGCACGGGGAGGCGAAGAGGAGGAGGGCGGCCGGGGCTCCGTGCCGGGGATCCCCCTGGCTGCCGGGGGCTGCCCCCGCTCCCCGCCGCCGGCGTGCGGGGCGGTGCTCCCCGGCTCTGCCCGGCCCGGCGGGGCCGGCTCCCCCCGCACAGCCCACGGTCAGTCCCCGCCGGGGCTCCCTCCCATCCCGGGGGCGGGGGGCGAGGAGTGAGGCTGCTTTTGCACCCTATTGAACTTTGCTGCCGATTTTCTTCTCAAGCCCGCGGGGATGGGTGGGGGGTGGTCTGTGGCAGAGATGATGTGGAGCTGCTTGACTGTTTGTTTTTTTTTTTCCCCTCTCGTTATTATTATTTTTTTCATAATTATTTTTGCAGTTATGGTGCTTACTTCCCCTCCTTGTTTGCAGGCAGGGTAGCAAATGGCAAGCTCTGGTGTCCCCCTGAGGGGTCTGGCTCCCGCAGCCCCTCCGCATTCGAAGGCAGAGAGGAGGGCTGGGGGCAGAGGCTGGGGATGGCACCCCGTGGCCCCGCCGAGCACAAGCCCTGGGTTGAAAGAGCAGCCGAGATTTACTTTAGCCAGCCGTGCAGCCCCCCTTTCCCTCTCCCAGCCCTCTCTTAATTCTTGCTTTACAAGATCTGCATTTCCAATACACTGGGAAAAAATAAATAAAAGCAACCCACAAGACTTGCCTCTCATAACAAGCCGGCTTTATCTTGGCTTACAACTCAGTTGTGCGTTGCTGTAAAGTCCTTCTGGAAGGCATGCCTCTGCCTCTAACAAGCCAAGCTCTCTGAGCTCTGAAGAGAGACCCCAGTGAGAGAATCCAGCCCCCCCGCTCCCCCTTTTTTAACAGCACGCAGCCAGTCCCTTGTGTGAGCTCTGGCAAAGATCAGTTCAGTCTCACTGACTATGGGTAAGTCTTTGTAGGTCACTTTTTAATGATGTATTTCTTTAATGGAAACAATTCCGCCTTTCTCCTTGAGGGCTGGGATGTTAATTTGAGTTTGGGTCCGTTTTGTAAAATAACCATTTTAAATAGAGGGTATTTAGCTTCCTCTCTTTTTCTTGCTTCCTCACAGTATATGTGGTTTCTCCCAGTCTGCCTGTCCAGAGGAAAATTGTAGGACCCTATGAAGGCTGGAAGGATGAGGAGTAGAATGAGTTTGTGGTACAGAAACCTGGTCAGGGCAGGTTATTTAATCTTTTAAAACAGGTAATCTGCTTCTAGCTGAACTTTTACTATTTTGTTTTAGTGTGCTTGCTGCTGAGTAGCTGTCACTTGCTGTAGAATGGCCTCTCTGCTCAGGATTGTAGCAAGAGGGACAGAGCTTAAAACTGGTTTTGCTTAAATGTGCTTTAGAAGGTCGCCTGTTGTATTTTTTTCATCCACTTCAGTAAACTTGCATTTGATAGAGTTGCTGCTAAATTAGATCTTCAGAATAACTTACTGATGTTTTTGTCTTTTTCTCTCAAAGAGAGATTGGAGAAGCTGTGTACAAAAGAAAGCACAGATATAGATGTGCACTAAGATGAAGGCATCCTTTTAAGCCAAAATGGTACACTACTTCTATCTAGTCTCCTACTTAACTACACAAAAGAGAAATCCGGTCTCTTCCCTCCTCTCCCCTCCCCTACCTCTTCAAACTATCTATTGAGACCATCAGTAGCCTTAATACGCAGCTGTCTGAGTGCAGCCCACAGCAGTGTCTCGCGGAATCAGCACACTGCAAACTTCTATGGTGACTAATAGTTTTCATATTGTCTTTCTCAACCCTGCCTTCAGTCCGCTACCCTGCACTGATTTCACGCCTCGCGCAGCCAGCACTGTTGGTTTGGATGTGAAATTGCTGCTATCCATGGCTCGACCAGAGCCAATACACTGTTATATTTGCAAGGATAATTAAAGCAGGATTAGCAAATAGTCCTACTGCCCCCCCCTTTACTTTGGTTTTTCCTAAATGTTAGTCTCTTACCAAGGCTTTAATCTGTACTTTAGAGTTCTGTGTTGTGAATGTCCGTCTCATGTGGCACTTAATGTAGAAATTGTGGCAACTTGAGTATCATGTTTCAAATCTGGTTTTCTGCTTTTGAATATTTATTTATGGCAATGGAGATGGGGGGAGGCATCTATATGGATCTATAAATATATTTTACTTCAGTAAATCTGCTGAGATTAAATCAGATTAAATGAGATAAAGTATCCATGTGATGTACCCTTTAAATAATACACCCACATGGATGCGCACAAAAGACCTCTGTCTGGGAGAGCGGAGTTGTTGGAGAGGTTTATTGAGATGAATGGTATAAATAAAATGTGTGTAAGGGGGTTTCTGGGAAAGGAGCATTTGCAATGGAGGTGCAATTTAATTAGGAGTCAAGGTGCTTTTAGCCTGCTACCTGAAGAGACTTGTTATATAAATTGGCATTTGTTGTAATGACTGAAGTGCGTCTGAAACCCTCTTCTCATTAGCTGATCCCATCCTTTCAGCCTTGTTTGTTGCAGTAAGACGAGGCCAGCCTGATACAGAAGGCAGTTCAGCAGACTGCCAAGAGGCAACTTTTATTAGCCTTTGTGGTAGCCCGTTTCCCAAACTGCACGTGCCTTTCAATCCTGGTGCATTAACGCTGCTGGTCAAGATGAGGAGCAAGCTATAATACCTGTCCGGGAAATGTCAGAATTTGGGCGGAGGGAGGAAGAGGTAAGGAGAAAGGGGACTTGCCCTTCCAGGCTTGGAGTTACCAGCGCTCAAAGACTCTAAGTTAGACTGAAAGGTGTCGGATGGGGGAGGGGTTCCAAAGGGAATAATATGCCTCTTGCTTCCCAGTCAGCCTTGCAGACCTGGGGACTCGCCTAGCTCTGGTTCAGAGCTTGCACAGGGCTGCCGCTTTGCTTACTCCATGCGCAGTGTGTAATTAGCTTTTCTGGGTTGTCTCACAACTAGCAGAGTCCGGCTGATCAGCAGCAGCCTTTCGGGCTGTGTAAGAGAGTGGGATGTTTCATCCCCCGCATCTCGTAACTCACCTGCAGAAAAGGCGTTTCAGGAGTGGTCATCGTGCTGTGTGATGGGGGGCTACAGCAAGGTGATGGAAAGGGAATAAAAGGAAGGCTTAGGCTGGGCAAAAGGAAAAGCTGCCGGTGCTGTGATCCGGGGGCTGGATGGGCTCCGTTACTTCAGGCACTTGAAACTGGTGGGGGTGATGCACTTGCAGTACAGAGTAGTCCTGCCCTGGCCTCTGAGGTGGGGAATAAATGACCCAGTAAAGCTCTTTCTTTAAAGAGACATCGTCACACTGAATCACCCGTGAGATGCCGTGACAGGCAGCCAAAAAATCTAGTGGAAGAATGTTTTCTTGCGTCTGTGATGGTGGAGTGTCATGGTAAAACATATCCTGGGTTTAGGCCATAAACATCTGCACTTTTTCATTTTGTGTACACATGACATGATTCGTTTCCTGCTCCTTTTACCTGTAAAGCAAAAGCCTCTTTTCCTAAAGTTTTCAATGCAGCGTTGCCAAAGCAGGATTCCTCACGCCCTCTTTGAACTTGTGTATGTTTTGCTGCCAGCTTCTGGGGGCACAGGCACACTCGAATGTCACCCTTCAGCCTGGTGACCTGGGCCAGTCTCTCTCTCCTGCCCCTGCCTGTGGCTGTGTAGCCAGTGGGAACAGGAGTCCAGACGAGGAGCTCTTCGGCCTTCTTGCTGTTATCCCAGCGCACCCTGTGCCCTCAGAAATGGGCGAGCAGATCGCTGGCTGAAGTAGTGGCGGAGCTGGCTCCTGTGAGCCACTTCTTGGCTGATTCTGGTTGGAGGATCACTGTGCTCATACATTGCGTTTTTTCCAAATTTTACATAGATACATATGTGTGTGTATATACATGCGTATACACACACACACACATCCTTTGGGCTCAGCCATTTCTCCTTGTTGTCCAGCCCTTAAATCTGTGGTGGCTTAGGCTGTAGCCTTCTGGTTACAGGAATGAGTTTTGTAACTGGAGGGCTATAGGAATAGTCTCACCTAAGGACTGGGTCGGTCCGAGGTTTGCATAGCTCTTTAGCAGCTCTTTAAGGTCAAGGCATTAAATCTGTCCAGCCCTGTGCTTCAGTGTGCCTTGCTCTTCTTCAGCTTTAGTGCATCAGATTCACCCTCCTGTGACACCAGAGCCTCTGTTTTTAGGTCAGGTCAGTAGTTTCACACACCACATAAGCCCTCAATTGGCTTTAATATGCAGTACTAGAAAACTGACATTATCCTCTTGACAGGTTGTTTGCAACTTGCTGGTAGAAGTCAAAATATTTCACTATAGGTGTCATCAGAAACCACCATCCTATGCTAATTTTTGTGGGAACATGAAGACAGATGTTGAATAATTTGACATGAGCAGCATAGCTTTTAAAATTATCACCGTGTCAGGTTTGTGCTGGTTTTTTTTTTTTTTTAAAATATATATCTGTATTTCAGATGAGTTTAAGAGAGAGGGGAGGGAGATACAGTGAGTGGCTCCCAATAAGTGGAAGATGCGACAGAAGATGGCCTTGGAGGCTCAGTATTCAGAGGGCAATTCAGCAGTGGCAGTAAAGGATGCTGTGCTGCTGAGGCTGCTGTTCTTATTTTTAAGTAACAAGACTAAGTGACTTCCATGCTGGTAACTCAGAGATTTTGTGACACTTCCCATCAACCAGAAGCCCTACTGTTTTGCCCGTGTTTTGACTGGAGATACTGCTATTCTGCTTGCTTGAATAGTGCAGTTTCAGGCTTCCAATTCCTACCTCCACACGTACTGTGCTCTCTCGGTTCATTAAGCGTAGTCTGTGCCTAAGAGCCCTGCCCGCATGGCTGCGGCTCGTTATGAGGAGGGCAGAGTTGAGGGGTAGGGAAGAATTGCATTCTGCCCAATGTCAATGGGCTGGCAAAAGCAATATGGAGAGACGCATTTCTACTAGTGAAAGACTGCTTGGGGCGGAGGGTGAGTCTTGCCCCGTTTGTGGGAATGTCCTGAACCCTACCTGCGAAAGGGTTCTTTAGCCAGCATAAGGTAACTCCACAGTCAACTGGTTTGCCTGTGTAGGTCTGGAGAGACAGTTCACAGGGTGAAGTTCTCATCAGTGTAGGTGAGATGTTGGTATTTTTTGTGTGGAGGGGTTGCTGTGTTGTGTCCTCAGAGGGAGCTGCATCTTGCTGTGAGGAAGATGAGCGTTCAGCTTGTGATGGGCTCCTTCCAGACAAGACACAGTGGAAAATGTTGGTTTGTTCTCAGAGGTGCCATGGGTACCTGCATCTGGTAATACAATGAGGGTGTCTTTGGGCTTTACTTGGCAGCCCAGGTCTCATGTAGAGTGAAACTGTTAGGAAAACTTCGAGACCACTTTTGCTCTCGAGCAGTCAAGGCGAGCACATGAAGTGCCCGTGTCCCAGGCACCTTCTGCCAGTCACCAGCTGCTGGTGTTGCACAGGTTTAAATCCAGAAGGGGAAAATGTGCCAATGTCCCCCCGGCTTGTGGAGGAAGGGGAGGGGTATGGCGCTGACACTGCACAGCAGAACGCAGATCTGGCAGGGCCTGCGGGATCCACCAGAGAGTGACGAGCTGCGAAGAGGTGGGAGAGGAGAGTGTGCGTGTTTCATGTCTCTGTGCCCATGTTTAACTGGTGAGATCTCTGCTCTGTTAGGATCCAAGTACTTGCTTTGAAAAGAAAAAAGCTTTCATCTCCCCTTTATTTGGGGGAAGGGGTTGAAGGAACAACAGAGGTTTGTTTTTGTGTGGGTTTTTTTATAGCCAAGCACTTGTTTAGCGTTTAAAAGAAGAAATTAAATGTGTGATAACCCATGGAGCTGGCGATCAAAAGCGCCGCATTAAAGAGTTTAGGAAAGAACTTGAGAAGTGGAGCCAGGAAAGGGAGATCCCGGGCATCAGCTGATCTTGGCTCAACAAAAGTTAAGTCAGAGAAGGGCTGTTACCACCAGGTTACCTGGGACAGGAGTTGCTGGGGGTCAGAGAGTTTTCCTGCCCGGTGTCAGGTGTTTCTTGGGACGAAGGCTCGCTTTCTCCCCGCTTGCTTTTGTGGCTTCTGCCCAGGTGCGACGCGCTGGCTGCCGGCGACTCCTGCTTTCCCAAGGGAAAGGCGGACGAAGCTGCCGGTCCTTCACCGTCCTGCCCGCGGGCTCCTCTCCAGCGGTGGCTGGGGAGCACATCTGGGCGCGGGGGGGTGGGAGGGAGGGGGGAGGCCACATCTGGGCGGCGGGGCAGTGCCGCTCCGCCGCTGCCCGGCAGAGGGAAGTGTTGCACCGCCCCGGGGGCGGAGCGGGGGTGCCCGGGGGTGAGCCCCTTCCCCCCGAGGGGTGGGTGCCAGGGCAACCCTCCACCCTGGAAACTGAAAAGCCGCTTCGGGAGCTCCCGGCGGAGCGGGGGCGCGGCGCCGCCGGACACGCGTGGGGCGGGTTGGCCGGGCGTCCCCCGGGTGAGGGGCTGGTCGGCCCCGGCTGAGCGCGGAGGAACGCCCGGGGGCAGCTCGTCCTCTCCTTTGCCACCTCGGCGGACATGGGGAAAACCCCCGCCTGTCCCGGCATCTTCCCGAGGGTGGGAGCGCGGCCGGAGTTCGTGGGAGTGAACGTCCGGGATTGAGCTGCTGCTTCTTCCAGGTTTTTGGTGCTGGCTGCTCGCGCGCTGCTCTGCTTCTCGCTCTGGTTTGGTTTAGGATCTGAAGCTCTGTCACGTTATACACAAGCGGTTAATTATTTTTTTTTTCTTTTTTTTTTTTTTTTTTATTTTTCCATCCCCTCGCTCCTTTGTATTACTCTCGTGGAATGGGAAAGTGCTATTCTTCCCTTCCTGGACCATCTTGTTGTACATTTCCCATAAAAGATCATACAATAAAGCGAGTGCAGGCCTCTTAAATTCTTAAATAGCTTTTCAACCATAGTCTCCTTTTTTTTTTCTTTTTTTTTTTTTTTCTTCACATGTCTGTGTAGTTGTAGTTTTGGGATTATTTTTTTTGTTCGTTTGGGGTTTTGTTTGTTTGGTTTTGGTTCTCAAAAATTAAAAATAGCATTAAAGGAGTTCCAGGGATCTGAACAGATATGAGGGAAGAGGACCCTTGTGCGTGGCCTTGCTTTGGCAGGAGGAAAAAAGATGACAGCAAGGTGGCGGCTGGCTGTCAGGGCCTCTGAAGTGTTCAGGTGAGGGCATTAGTGCTGCGATGTATCTCCTTGGCTCTGTGAGGCAGCGGAGCTGAGGATGCCACAGCAGAGATATTTGATTGATGCTGGTGCTTTGGCTCTTGAAAAACATGACTTAGGGGCACTAGCTTAGGGCAATATTGTCTTCTGAGCATCGTGGCTGCCTACAGGGAGATCTTTCCACTGATGCACTGGCTGCACCGCATCCCAGGTCAGCTTCTGACTACTAACACCTTTAGTTTTAATGTCCAAATACTCTGGTCTGTGGCTGGTGAAGGGACATGCCTGAAGTTAACCAGAGAACTAGTGAGAGAGAGAGCGAGCTGAATATAAATGATTAGTTCTTCAAATTTTCTACTTGTTCTTCTAGCCTAGGCAATATGGTTTACTCCAGTGTGTGCTTGTGTGACTGTATTCCCAAAATCTACAGAGAGCTTTATGGTCTAGTAATGTTTAAACTCCTCTGAGAACGATGCTCCCTTTGCACGCTTTTGTAAAGCACTCTGTGTTCTCAGTATCGTGTGAGTAATGAACAGCAGCGTAGACACAGTCAAATATTTCAGTGGTTGCAAATAAGACAGGACAGCCAGTTGGGGACAGCCATAGTGCTGGAGTGGCCCGGTGATTTGGAGTCACCAACACTGCTCTGTGAGTAGGTCACGGCTCTCTGCTGGGTTGCAGACCTCCAGAGAAGAGGGTGCTGGTGAGCAGGGATCTCAAGCAGCTTTTATGGATCAGGCCAAGCCTCTCACCTTCCTCTTGCTCCTTTCACGCGTGCTGCAGATCGCTCGTGGATGAGGTGTGGGCTGTTATCCCTCTGCTTGAGCTTTCACAGGGGAGATATTACTGATGTAGCTAAAAATCCGTCTGACTGTGACGTGCTGGCTTGTGGTTTCTCTCTGCTGTGAGCTGTGGTGTAGGACAAATGGTGTGCAGATACTTTTGCTGGGTTCGTGTAAATGGAAATGATGGCAGGGTGAGGATAGCAATTGACAAAGAACGGCAGTTTCTAAAGACAAATTAGCGAATGTCACCTAAAGAAGAACTGACGTAACATTGAAAGCTAAAGTCAAGCTGTGAGAAAGGCTTTAGGATGTCTGCAGGTGGACATTTAATACAAGAGTAGCTGTTTGCCGTTGCTGCTCCTGTTTCAGAAGGAAATGGTCCTTCACTAATTGGCGTAAATTGTTTTAAAATAAATGTGGATGGGAATCTTGAGCATCTCTTGTGTGCCTTTGTGATGAAATAAAAAGCAAAAACAAAGATGTGATTCAGACAGATGTTTGAGAAATGTGGCAAAATGGCTTTTGCTTACAAATGCCGTTTCACCTTCTGGTGCTTGCTCCGTGCCTTGCACGGTGGGAAAAGGCATTTGTAGAATTAGAGTGAAGAATGGCTGTCTCTCGCAAAGTTTAATAAATGGATTATTCTGACTCAGATCATCCCTCGAAATAGTGGAAATGTGAGAAATTGAGGCTCATAAAAGTAACCTGAGCAGCAAAAGCCAGCTGGGGATGGGAGACTGATCTCCCCTGCCACTCAAGTGCATCTAGCTGGGCTGTTAAGAAAACTTAGCTTTTCTGGGGCATTTCCACTGCAATTGTTAGACCCTGAACATCCCTCTCAGAGCACACAAGTAGGATTTCTTGTGGGTTTCTGTGTTTCCCATCACTGTAATATCTATGAACTTCCACCTTTACAGTGCCTCTGTTGCCTGCAGTTATTCCACTCTGCATGTGGGGAAATGAGATGGAGATTAAGTGATTTGCCCGTGGCAGAATGGAGAATCGAACATCAGCAAAGTTTTAACCATCCTTTTCTCTCTGGTAAAGTGCAGCTGGTATTAAGTGCAATCCCTGTGGCTGATAGATCCAAGGTAAATACATCCTCGATAAGAAGGAATAAGCCATTGAAAACAGTCTCTGATCCAGTTATCTCAGAATCAAGCTTTTCTTTAATAAGACAGACAAACATGTTTGTCTTTCCGTACTAATTTAGCTCATTGTTGTTCACAGGTTAGGATTTAGTTTAGGGCTCCTTTTGGAGGTCGTACAGAAGTTGAGCCTTACTGTACCACGCTGGGGGACAAAGAGAAATCGTTCAAACATGAGTACATACGTGGCTTTTCTGTGCGAAATCTGCAGGTGGCTTGAAAAATTGCTCTGAGGGAGGTGCGGGACTGGATTAGCTCTGGAATCTTTTGACTCATTCTGCAACAATTGAAATTATTTTGCGCTTGATCAAAGAGGCAGTACTGCTTACTATGAAAAGCAGTTGTCATGAATGGAGGAGGTTAAATGACTATTGCCAAGGGAAGGACAAAAAGTCTGAGGTTGCCGTGAAGAAGCAGAGATGTGGGATGGGTGGAAAAAGGCCGGGCACCATATTGTAGGTGCATGATGAGGGAGGGTGTCTGAGACAGAGGAGAAGTTATGATAACAAGAGCGGAACTGTGGCTCTAAAATAAGGCTGGATGCCAGAGCAGAGCACAGCTTTTGAAGAAGCAAAAGGAAAGTCTGAATATTCCAACACATTTTGTTATTTTAAGTGTATGCTAAGCCGTATTCCTGTTTTTCTTACAAGTATGAAGTTAGGAAGAAGAAATCTCTAGTGTTTGTTTCCCAGATGCTAACGAAGGCCGAAAGGAATTAATGTGAGTCATTTTTTGGTTTGGGGGTTTTTTGTTGTTTTTGGTTTTTTAAAAAGAGATTTTTCTTTTATACTTACAGCAAGTAAAATTCAGGAGTATGGGTTTGAGAAGGGGATTATCTTGATCAGTCCTCAAATAATTGCTGAATAAGAAGACCTTCTTATCTCTGGAAACTGTGACTCGCAGGTGGGCAGTGATGTTAGCTGCAGGTTGGGAAGATCCCCATTTTAAGGTGTAGTGAAAGACGGCGCCTTGCTATTCCTCATAGCTCTGCAAATGAGGAATATGGGGAAACTGGATAGGAATACGGGAGCTTTCCAATGCTGTGAGACAGTAGGATTAAGGGAATGTTTTCGCAGACAAAACACCTTAAGGTTGGATGTACACTATGCCTACGCAAAAGCAGGACTGTAACTTGTGGGTGC
The DNA here is from genome assembly GCF_964199755.1 of Larus michahellis. Lineage (NCBI taxonomy): Eukaryota > Metazoa > Chordata > Aves > Charadriiformes > Laridae > Larus > Larus michahellis. Next base: position 38,889,742 of record NC_133898.1, read on the forward strand.
ACTCTTGAGCTAGCTTTAGATGAGCTCTTTTGGTTCCCGATCACAGGACAGCCGTGACCACGTGGAGCTCAGCCTGGCCTGTGCTCCAACCACCTCTGCCACGTCCTGAGCGGGCTCTGCGGCACGTGGGTCACCCGGCAGCAACACACTGCTCTTGACTCCTTGATAAATATGCTGTGGGGCACCTAAGCCAGGTTTGCGCTTGCTTTTGGGTTGCAGCACGAGTAAATATCCTCGGCCTCCTGGCTGTGCAACCGGGTCGCGATCCTGCAGACCCAACTGTCTGGTTTATTGTGGGGTGCAGTCTGAAGCTGAAGGGCTACAGCAGCTTAGCTACAGCAATCCCATAGCTGCTAACTCTAGCAAGACAAATGCCAGGGTTGCTCTTGCTCTGTGGCATCTTTCGAGCAAGCATAGCTTGCGATGCGGGAACGCAAGCTGGCTTAACGCAGCTCGCTGTCGTGAAAGAGATCCTCTAGACAATGGGTCTAGAATTAATCTTTGATTTTGAAAAGCCCTTCCTGAATAACTCCTTGCATAGTCAAGCCCTGCATTTAGCTGTGATTAAGTTTCTAAATTGCTTTTCAAAATGGGATAGTCAAGCTCCTGAACCATGTAGCTGCCGCAACTGAAGACGTTACCCATAGAAACTAAGCTCCCGCTTTGGTTAAAATAGCACAATAATAGTTTGTTTTCTGGCTGGTCAAATGATAAGCAGCTCAAGACTTTCATCCTTATTCCAGCAGAAAAATGCAATCGACAGTAGAGAATGACTGTTTACTATGATGTGCATGATTAATACCATAAATCTTTCATGTTGGGATGTTGGGTGAAAGGCATGAATACCACCGCAACAAATTGAAAGGAGCACTTTGTTACATATTTGTGATTGGAAATCAGACTTGAAACTCCATGTACAAGGAGAAATTAGCCAAAGGGAACGGGAACGGTAGTTCTCGAAACTAGAAACCACTCTGGCACTTGCTAAGCCTTGGCAAAGATGCCATGCTGATTTTTGCAGATCACAATGAGCATATGTACCTACTTGTGGCTGATGGTTATTCCAAGTGGCCAGCAGTAGTGTGTGTGCTATTTGACAAACAGTTCTGCTTCTCGGATTATTATGGAGACATTTCAAAGTATGTTTGCAGCATATGGCTTGCTTAAGGAGATGGTTTTAGATAAGAGACATTCGGTAAAACACAGTAGATCAGCTGCTTATCACTCAGCTTCAGATGGGTCAGCGGGGCGTTTTGTACAGACACTTAAAAGAGCAGTAAAGAAAAATGAGGAGCGAGCCCTGCATCGCAGCATCGCTAACTTTCTTGCCTTGTGTGGAGCAGCGTGCAGGAAAGCTCCAGCAGAGCTAATTCTTCATAAGCAGATTTTAATTTAAGAATTGCATTTGATTGTCTCAGAGCAAGTCTAGAGGAAGTAGTAAGTGAGGAGGGTGGGGGAAGGAAACCACTGTATGAGCTCTTTGCTTGTTAGGCCTAAATAAAAGCTGCGCAGGAGGAAGCAGGGGAAGGTGCTAAAAAGTACTAGGATCTGTGATATGCTTGGTGAGGTAGACGGGGAAACGAGAAAGAAATGTGTCTAGCTATTGCTAGATTTAAAAAAAAAAAAAAAAATGAGAGAAAGAGAAAAGAAATGGATGCTGTTGATGGTGTGTAAATTCTAGGAGTGAGAATATTTCTCTCTTTCATTGGCCTCATGATAATACCCGTGACATTGTTGCTGTTGAAAATGAGGGATTGGAAGAGCAAGTGAGAAGCGCCGTCCCCGCCAGGCAGGAGCCTTGCCTGAACAGGATTGCACATCTCCCGGAGGGCTATAGCTGTAATTCCGGGGTCACGTAAAAAGGGGGCTAGTCTTAGCAAGAAGTCTTGCAAGAAACAGGAGTTTTTAATGTAGCTTTTGCATATGTAATCCTATACACCTTTTTTTAAGGTCCTGGATGCTGTGTGAGCGTTGCCGTTGTCTGGGGGGGAAGCAGCTGTGGGTAACACGGATAGAATCATAGAATTGCCTAGGCTGGAAGGGACCTTTCAGATCATCGAGTCCAAATGCTGGAATCCAAATCCCAGGGTGGTATAGAGTGGGTGATGGCTTGTAATTAAGGGGTTCATTTGCTGAACTAACCCTTCTGATTTTTCCTGTATTTTATTTCTCCCTTTTTGTCGTATCCAGTTAAAGTTATTATAATTAATTTTCAAGGCGTATTTGGCTGTTTGGATTTCTGTTGATATAAAGTCTTATTTCTTGCATGTGCTGTGTCACACCTGCTTGCCTTGCTGACACAGATGACTTTTTACTCCTTAGCCCAGAAGGAAGCGGTGCAGCCATTGGGGTGCGAGCAGGTGGCCGCTGTGCCCGTGATCCACCACCAAAAGCTGCTGGCCAAACTCTGACTCCAGCCTCCGCTACTGGGTGGTGAGTCACTGGAACAGGTTGCCCAGGGAGGCTGTGGCTGCCCCATCCCTGGAAGTGTTCAAGGCCAGGCTGGATGGGGCTTTGAGCAGCCTGGTCTAGTGGGAGGTGTCCCTGCCCATGGCAGGGGGGTTGGAACTAGCTCATCTTTAAGGTCCCTTCCAACCCAAACCATTCTGTGATTCTACTGTCTGGCTGGGAGGAATGGTTCTGTTTCTTCAGATCCTCTGTGAAAACAGAAGTTAAAAGCAGGGTGGTGGGGAATCTTAGAGGATTCGCTTTCCTGGCTACAATTTCTGGCTCGGCTGTGCTACTCATGTAGATAGCGTTTTAATTCTAAGGCAAGGGAGTTAAATCCAGATGAGCTGTTGCTTTGGTAAAAATGCTGGCCTGAAATGCTGAACGTAATGGCTTGGATCCTGTAGCTGTCAGTCTTTCTTTATGACTTTTTTTTTTTAAAGACTTCAGTGCCAGCCAAATATGGGTTTTTTTATTAAAAAAAAAAAGGAAGCCAAGTTTGTTAGTTTCTCCTAGTCTTCTGCTTGTGCAAATTGAAGGTGGTGCCATTTGTCTGCCTCATATAGACATTTTGAAAATGAAGCTGGTGATTACAAGGGGGTGTTTCCATCTGGATGTGAAGGGAGGGCATAGATAGGCAACCTCTTTTTTTTTTGTCCTGTCTCAGTAGTTTACAGGTTTTCGCGGACATCAGTTGTTTGTTTGTTTTCCCCTCCCATCATGATTAAATTTTGACTCTAGTCTTTTCCAGTTTTGTGGCAGTTTCCACATCGATGCATTGGTGAGCATCTTTTCATTGACGGCTGGTTGCTGTGGTCACTGAGCTGCTGCTGCTCTCCTGGGCAACCTCTGAGCTGCTGTTGGAGAACCCGGCAGCAGATCTGTCATCAAAGCACAGAAAATCCTCGAATGTGAACCTTCTTCATAAAGCAATAGGATGCTTGCGTTGTACAACCAGAGTGCAGTGCCTCAGGACTCGGGCTGGCTAGGTAACACGCTGCCGGAGAGACCAAGCTCTGTAGTCAGGGTTTGCTGGATCTAATCTCTGAGACGGTGGCTTCTGTTGGGGGAATCCTTATTTCTCTGTGCTTGGAAAGTGTCTGGGCGCCTTGGTTTCAAAACCCCACTACTCTGAAGGACTTGGATTATGCTTGTGATTATTCCAGAATGGGATAATTCATGTTATACTTGAACTATAGCTCAACTCTCAGCAAGTCATACTTTTGTTGGTTAGTGTGGAATAATGGGGAGAAAATCAATCTTTCCTACCACAAAAGGTTTTGACTGTTTTCACTGATATGTGATATTATTTGAGCATCCTTTCCTAGAGACTGCAGCCCTGTCACTCTCGTGACTTGCTGCCTTAAAGTGAATTGGAGGTAGCTGGCATGCGTTGTTTGGGTTTGGTTTGGTTTTTTTTCCTCCATCCTTTGGTTTCCTGCAGGATTGTTGTGTTGGGATAAGAGGAATTTTTCCTTCCCATTGCTTAATTGCATTACACCGATTGAAATCTTTTCTCCTTGCCTTTGTCACCTACTTTGTTCCCTAACTTTTCTGGTGGCCTTAAAAAGTACAGCTAGGAGGAAGGGACATAAATAGAGCAAGTGTTCAGGATCTCACTCGGCTTTGGAGATAAGGGCCGGGTGGTGGGGGGTCTTTGTTCCATTGTCCCTACTGCCTTCCCCTCTGCCTTCTCTCTTCCCCTGGTTCCTGTTGTTTCACCTTCAGAATCCTTGCTGAATTCACTTTGCTTAAAATAATATTTGTTTGAACAATAAAAGCTGTATTAAAGGGATACATTATCACTTAGTTTAAATACACATATTGGCTCTGCGAGAGAGGTCTTTGCAAAGAAAGTCTAACTGTATGCTTTTGCACATAAAATGAGTATGCAAACAAAATCCTGCAAGAGGTCTGCAACTGAAGAAAGCCCTTTTCCGCTGCTTCCCCGCATGCAAATATCCAAATACAACGGCAATTCCTACCGCTGAAGCAGCAGCAAGGGAAAACCAAGTGGCATTGAAATGCTGCCAGCGATACCTTTATACTGAGTTATAGCACTGAAGGCAAACAGCAGCTGGAAGCTTGGTTTGATCTTTTTGTGTGAATAAGATTAAGTAGCAGGCATGGCGCTGGTGAGGGGCATTTTCCTGACCCTCTTCCACAAAGCTTTTGAGTGAACACTTCTGAAGCGCAGAGTATCTTCAGCCTCTGCAGAAGGAATGGTGACCGGAGAGCTCGTCAGAGCGGAGTGCTTTACCTGTGTCCTTCTCCCTTCCTGGGGTATCGGTCTACCTCGTGGTGGTGGTGTGTGTGGCTTGACCAGCTGCGCTTGTAACCGACCTCTGTTTGGCAGGGTTGATTATTTGCAACTTGACTCTCCTGATCTTAATCTGAAGGGTTGACTTTTAATGAGTTAGATACGGACCGACCGGTGGCATATGGCAGCTGAGGGCGGGGGGAGCTGCCCTTGCAACCAAGAGGTGGTCCCCCAGGTAGTGCCTTGCATGACAACTTTCTGTCCTTCTCCTGGGTTTATGGCTGGTTTGTGGTGGCTCACATACTCTCTGTGTGGGAGGCGTAAGGGTCTGAGCAGTGCTGTAGGCCCTCACCCTGCCTCTGCTGCTTTGGTCTTCATTTTCTGAATAACTTTTATGCTGGGCAAGCTGTGTGGGTGCATACAGGCCTCCAAAGTTGCTGTGAATCTAGGCTCTTTCCGTCAAATGTAGCCAGATTATATTGTACTTGAGAAGGACCATAATAACGTGTTTCACAGAATCTTCATGGTTGGAAAGGACCCTTAAGATCATCGAGTCCAACCAGACAACCTACTAGACTGCCACTAGAGCATGCCCTGAAGTGCCACATCTAGACGTTTCTTAAACACCTCTAGGGATGGTGACTCAACCACCTCCCTGGGCAGGCAGTTCCAGCGCCTGACCACTCTTTCAGTAAAGTAATTCCTCCTAATATCTAACCTAAACGTCCCCTGCCGCAACTTCAGACCATTTCCTTTGGTCCTGTCATTATTTACTTGGGAGAAGAGGCCAACACCCACCTCTCTACAACCTCCTTTCATGTAGTTGTAGAGGGCAATGAGGTCTCCCCTCAGCCTCCTCTTCTCCAAACTAAACATGCCCAGCTCCCTCAGCCTTTCCCCATATGACCTGGTCTCCAGACCCCTCACCAGCCTGGTAGCTCTCCTCTGGACACGCTCCAGCACTTCAATGTCCCTCTTGTACAGAGGGGCCCAGAACTGAACACAGCACTCGAGGTGAGGCCTCACCAGTGCCGAGTACAGAGGCACCATCACTTCCCTGCTCCTGCTGGCCACGCTATTCCTGATACAAGCCAGAATGCTGTTGGCCGCCTTGGCCACCTGGGCACACTGCTGGCTCACGTTAAGCTGGCCGTCCACCAGCACCCCCAGGTCCTTTTCTGCTGCGCAGCTTTCCAGCCACTCTTCCCCAAGCCTGTAGTGTTGCTTGGGGTTGTTGTGACCGAAATGCAGGACCTGGCACTTGGCCTTATTAAACCTCATACATTTGCTCTGCTAACTACTCCAGAGCAGATGGACTTCGCCGCTGTGTCCATCTCTCTCCTTTCATTCCTGTTAATAATTTTGGAGTTATTCATATGTATTTGACATTAAATGTGTCATCTCACTGGGGTGAGAACCTAGCCTGGTGATCATTGCGGGACTGGGAGTTTGGGTTCAAGGGCCAGCTCCTGGGTCTCTGGGGGACTGTGTGTGAGACCAGATGTGAACCGAGGCTGGGCTGCAGTCTTCCAGGGCTGCTTCTATAGCCACACTAACAATCTCTGCTCTTGCATTTACTCTGCTGGTGTGAACTGTCATTGCTCCTTCTGTTTTAGAGCAAGAGAGAGAGAGAGCAAACTTATGTTCAGCTGTTTTTTTCTCCTCTCAAGTAGCTTTTCGGATTCCCAGTGCTCCCTCACTCTACTTTTCTTCCTAGAGACATCTTGCCAGCCTCACCGTCTTCTTTGGCCAACTAAGTGGGTAGATTTACACCCATGAATTCAGTCCATGATATTCCTAAGACAGGCATTATTGTTGTCTTTGCCTTTATTTTTTTTTATTTATTGCCTCTTTCTTGGGCAGATACATTCCCAGATTACTTGTCCACCTTCCCATCACCCTCCAGGGAGAAGTGCTGGCTCTAGGTCTGTCCGCGCTTGAGTGCTTCTGGAGTTGGTGTGTCTCCTGGAGCACTGCCCATCCTCGGGGCGGCGTGGGGGGGAGCAGTTGGGCCAGGCTGCCTGTCCCCCCAGTGCTGATGCTGAGATGAAGCCAAAACTCAACTTTGCCATGTTCCAGGACACAACAACCTTCAGACACTAAACTTCCCAGAGTGGAGAGAGGAAGCTGTTTCCTCATGATACTGATGTGCTCGTAATGTGCATCGCTGCCGGGTCAGTGTTGTTTTGTTTCTCGAATAACTCATGAGTAATAAGTGCAAAACTGCAGTGCTTCTGCAGCTCCTGGGGGTGGTCGGGTTGAATAGAGATAAGTGCAGTCCTTTTTACTAAAGAAAAGATTTGCGTGAAGCCCTCATCTACTTAAAGTGTAGAGTGACCTTTCTTTCTTTCCTTCCAGTCTCTCAGGAGTGTGACTCTTCCCCTTTCATAGCTGGTCTAGTCATCCTCTCCAGTATTTGGTGGCTCTCCCCCAGGAGCATGCATGCCCACAGTGAGGTGCCTTAGGTGAGCAGTACAGTTGTAGGCACTACAGCAAAGGCATGATTCATCCATTTAGGGAAAACTGCTTTGTTCTCTCTGGTAATTTGCTAGAATCCCCTGGAATCCCTGCCTGGGGAAAGCTGTGACATTTTGCATTGTTTTGGGAGCTCTGTGGCCACCTTCCCAGAATCTCTTTCTGGGTTTTATGGCCCTCAAGGGGTGAAACAGTACAGTAACTTCATAATGGTGAAAATCACCGCTGTATACGGAGGGGAGAGGGAAATCTATGTTTGTTTTTAAAGGAAAAACAAACCCTACTGTTCTGTTTCCTTGGGACTGAGCTTGCATCTACTCTGTGGCATCTTTCCATTCCTTGTACCCTTTTTCTGGGAGAAAGTAAGGCCCAGAGGTTTAAATCTGCACCAAAGTAATTGTAATTGAGGATTCAGTCTACTGCCGGGACTGCAGCCTGGTTTAGAGGCCCTAAACCATAAAAAACCTTGTTCATCTTTGTCAACATCTCCAATAATGGAACAAATCTTAAACCAAGCAAACAAAAAAACCACAAATGCAAAGAAAAAAAACAAACAACCCAAAACAAATAAAACCCCAAAGAAAAATACATTACTAAGAAGTCTGTTGTCCATGACAGTCCTTGTTGGTGGTTTTGGTAATTTACCTTGCTCCTACATCTCCAAATTGAAACCTGTTAGCTTAAGTCAAGGGTGGGGGCAGGGGTGTGTATTTTTAAAGTGGTATGGCCTCTCTTCCCCACTGGGGGAGGCAAGGGCACAGAGCCACCTTGTCCATAAATAAAAGGCACCCTCTCATCTAGGTGGTGCCGATCTAGCACGTTCTCGCCTTGGTTTCCTCATGGAATAACTGAGGTTGGAAGGGACCTCTGGAAGTCCTCTGGTCCAGCCCTCTACTCAAAGAACGGCTAGTTTGATGTTAGAGCCAACTTTGAAGTTAAGGCAGGTTGCTAAGGAACTCATCCAGTTGAATTTTGAGCATCTCTAAGGATGGAAGGTCCATGAGCTCTCTGGGCCCCTCTACTGGTGTTTGACTACCTTCAGGGCAAATAATTTTTTCCTATATGGCCAATGGGGATTTCCTGGTATGCATCTGGTGGCTTTTGCCCTTCTTTTCACCATGCACGTCTGAGGAGAGTCTGACTCTGTGTCGATCTTCCCTCTCCCCTGCTCCCTCTTAATTAGGTAATAGCAATAGGATCTCCCTTTTTTTTTTTTTTTTCCAAGGCCTGGGGAAAAACAACCAACCAAAACAACAAACTAAACCACCTAAACTTTTCTTAGCCTTTCTTCATACACTGTATGTTCCAGCTACCTGATCATTTTGATGGTCTCCCACAAGACTTGATCCAGTAAGTACCACTTTCCGAAGAAAACGTCTCTCCTGGTTTCTTCCGATGAGATGGTCCTTGCTACAAGGTGTTTGTGGAAAGGGTTGCTTTATGGTCTGTCCCCATCTTTAAAGTTCTTTGATAAACACTGCTGTAATTAGCAGACTCCTGGTGTAGCCTGCCACAGGCAAGCAGGGAAGCTGAAGATGCACTGGTAGGCATTTGTACACTCTTCCATTATGTGCTGCATAATCTCTGGTAATACTTATAGTTAGTATTCTTCTGTGAGTGTAACGTAAAGGTTAAACCAACGTGGGGTTAGAGACGGTGGAACAGGGTAATAAACCCAATGACCACAAAGCACAGGGACTAAAATCTTTGTGTGTGATACATATATGTATACACACATGTGGATGTGTGTGCATGTATATGTATTACATGCATACAGATGCATTTTGCAGGATCTCTCTTGGGATACCTGGTCAGTTTGCTTGATTAGAAAGCAGGGAGTGTCCAGTAGGTGCCCTGTGTGCTGTCTGCCATGTCAAGAGAAGAGGGTCGTGTCCCCGATGCGTAGCAGTAAATGACCGGGTAGGAAGAAAGATGTGCAGATTCTCAGGGAAGCTGTGTAAAGGAGATGTCAGGTCCCGCTCAGCCTCTTTAGTTCGAAGCCACTTGCGGTGTGCTAATGTGACAGGGGGACCTCATCTCACGTTGAATGCTCTGGGGTTTCTTTATGCTTCGAGTTCTCCATAGGCGCCTGGTCGGTGGCTTCGCTTCACAGCGTGACGTGCTGGAGCAGGAAGCTGAAGATTGAGTCTCGCTTTCTCTCTTCATTTGACACAATTGTAGGTGGCATGGAGAGCGGGATGCTGGGGTAGGAAGTAGAAGGAATTATTTTACTCCCACTGAATTTTATCTGGGCAATATGCCCTATCTGAACAGTTGGTTTAGTAGCTTTTTTTTTTTAATGTGCTTAGTATCTGTGTTCTTTTCCTCTGTCTCTCCCCCTCTTGTAGGGCCATTTCCAGATTAAAATGAAATAGGCTCTGAACTAGCAAGAAGGGATTGGGAAGTTAGGAAGGTCGTTGTGTTCAGCTGCCAGAAACACAGCGCTGATTTGCTGTGAAAGGCATCAACTTTGCTTGTTCCCTTGCTGGTGAAGTCTTTCAAAGAATGGGATGACTTCTAGTGTCTGTCTCACCCTCTGCATCTGAAATCTGGCCCAGGTGTAGTTGCACATCTCCATTGCTACCAGTATCGAATGAAAGGACTGAGCTGCTTTTTATATATATATATATATAAAAATTTTTTTTTAATTCCCAAGGTTGAAACCTTGCTACTGACCTCTTGGGTTTTCTGAGAGGGAGCGTGCAGCCAGTCCCCATTCCTGCCTTGCAGATTTTTTTTGTGTTGTTTGCGTACAGCTTTTTTTGAGGGAGGGTGTGTGTGAAAATCTCACTGTTGCTCTCGAGCCATCTCCTGTGAGGGAGTGGCAGTGCTGCAGTTTCTCTAGGAAATATTAATGCATGTAAACATTTTTCAAAAGGCATTACATCTTCCTGCACGTACTTTATTATATTCCCACAAATCTGACTAGATTTGATAGATAGGTAACCAGGGAGCAAGGACGGGGGAAGCATGCTAGAGAGGGAAGGAGGGAAAAGGGAGTGAAATAAACACAAACCTGCTGTAATTCAAAACAAGGCAAAATCAGATTGTGCGCTTTAGCTAATTTTCTTATTCAGGTATTGATCCAGTGGCTGCTCCAGAGTCTATTAGCAGTCAGCCAGTGAAAATATTTCCCATCGGGGGCTCTGACCTGAGACGGGGGTGAATCTATAGCAATTTGTTCAAACAGAGGAAAGCTTTTTCCTCTGATTTGTATTCCAATTTGCACAGTGTTCAGAGGGGGGGGCCATCGTGGGGTTTTGCGGGGTGGTGCTTCTCAAGTGGGAATCAAGCTTGAGCCAGGTAACTGGCTGGAAAAAGACCCAAACAAACCCTGATTAAACTCTGAGCTGGGCACCCTCCATCTGTCTCTTCGGGTTATCTGGGCACTGCGGCAGGCTCGCGCGCTAAGGGGAACGGGGCAGCCCTTTGCATCGCCTTGGCAGGGAGGAGGCCCAGACCTGCCATGTCAAAGCTGCCCCAGGGAGGAGAGGAGGTCCCTCTCCTGGGAGCAGTTGTGCCATTAGGGCATAGGCATTTGCACACGTATACTCCCCTATATCCTATTGCATTTTCATGCTGAGGTATAAGGCACCAGCCTGGCAGCAGTCCTGGAGTCTGAAGTCCTCTTTACTGCAGTTGAGTCCACATACATCTGCCTGCCCTGAAGGGCAAGGCTTGCAGGAGAGGGTTGAACCTCTTTTAAAAAGTCTATTAAAAAGCTGGGGAGAGAGGACAAAGGTGGTCTCTGCCTCCTGCCTACACCTTCCCTCCATGTGCTGCCAGTACTGGCTGAAGAACAGATTTCCTTTGAGGATGGCTCACCAGCTCTTTCCACCGGTGGGCTTCAGCCTGGACCAACTGGGCTCACCACTGGTTTGATCGTGATTGTTCCTGCTGGAAAAGGCCAGTGTGGGTGCTGCTTCTTGAGTTAAGAGCCTGCTACAGGAGCTGCTGTATCGCAGCGCTTTCTTGGGGTCTGCCAGAGTCGCCTGATAACAACAAGCTTCCCCCCAAAGCTGTGCTGAGGCTGCCGTAGGGACGTGGGGCTCCCTTTCTCACTCCTCCCAGTTGGCTGCCGGTTGTGTTATTGCTTCAGCGGTAATCCATGTGAGGAAATAGCCTCAGCACCCTTTAAATCCAGTTGCTCTAGCTATCGAGAGCTGCCGGAAATCTCAATAATAGTGAAAAAATGTGACAAGGTTAGTAAGGCTCGTGGTTTGCAGTGTTTGTTGGATCACCAGCAGGTCTGATGCCAGCTGCTTCCTGCTGGTCCCCGTGCCAGCCTTGAGACCTCCAGGTTTGGGGGTTTATCCCATCTATCTCGGTAACAAGGCAGTTGTAAAGTCATGGTTAGAGAAGGTGACGTGATTTGGAAAGCCCTTGTTTATGCATCAGAGCATGCACTCTGCCTCTGAGAGGGCTAGAAAAGTCAGTGTTGTATCTCGAAATAAATCATCCTGAAATATGTAAGAACTGGAGAAGACCTGTAAACTTCAGCTGACCAAGCTCCTGATCCTTAAGTCTATATTGGGTTTCCACATTAACTGGTGAAACCACACTGCCTGTTTTCCATTACTTGCCCAAATATGAGAACCTAAGGTGGAAAAATCCTTTAAGTAAAGAGGGAAAGAGAAGAAAACCTTCCTTTCTATAAAAGCAAAGGGTAAGAGTAGGGGGGGTAATAGGATGAGTCTATTCTCTTTATGCTGTTTTTAGCTTTTAAAATTGGCTGAAATGCTCCTCAGCCTTGTTGTACTTGCTTTAATTTAGTGATGGTCACAGAAACACTTATGGGGAGGGCGGGTAGGAAGGCAGAAATAAATAAGCATCTTAAATCTGTGCAATTTTTAAACCACAAGTTTATTTTTGGCTTGGCTGTAACTTTCAGGGAACCAGCCTCGGTCGCAGGGAGAGCAGTAACTCCAGGTTTGAGAAAGAGTGGGAGAGTTTATGAGACTTTTAAAGCAGTCAAGCAGAGGTCCCTGCAGTCGATGGCATGAGGTGTATGGGGACAATGACAGCAGTGTTTTGTAATATTTAGGGGAGTATTTGACAGTACCGGGGCTGTGGAGCATGCTGTTTCTGCGTTTATAGTCAGCGGAAGGCTTGTTAGGGTGCTGGAGGGAGGGCTGGCAGAGGGCAGGCTCCTCTGCCCAGCTGGCAAGGGTGCCGGCTGCTCCGGGAGGGCTGCCGGCTACATTCCCAAGGGAAGAACAGCCCCGTTCCTCCAGCTTGTAGCATGGCTTCCTGGACAACAGGCAGAGCAAGTGCTGTGCCAGGCTTTCCGAGCAACTCGGGCTACAGGGGGACAATTGCAGTCCAAGGTGCCGCTTGCTTGACATGCACCAGTGATTGGCTCCTATCAGGTGCAGGATCTTAAGCCTTTCAGGCCAGCTAATTGGTCCAATCCCTGCCCTAAGTGTGACCGGTTCCCAGGGCTTCAGCAGGAAGAAGAATGAATCATGAAACAGAGTTGTCAAGCTGCGGGTCCTTGGCATTGCTTTGGGTATGTTGCCCTTTCATTTCACTGTCTCCCTCCTCCTGGGCTGTGGCTCAGGCCGTAGGAGGGAACTGAACCGTTTCTGTTGTCTTTAACATTTTGCCTGTCCTCTGCAGCGTTGGTTCCCGCAGCAAAGAAAGCAAACTACTGTGCTGGGGAGATGGAGCCAAGCTGGTACTGAGTTGTGTGCTTGCCCCCATGGAGGATGCTGTGCACAGCAACAAGCGGCAGCCTGGCAGGAGGAGATTGCTGGGGTAGGACCACACGAAAAGGTTGTCAGGGGCTGCTTTGCTTTGGTTGTAGGGAGAAAATGCTGTGAGTTGACTCTCCCCTGCCCAAGGAAGGGAGGATACGGAGGGATGCATAGTGTTCACAAGTTATCATAAGGACTGAGGCAAGCTATTTCCTCCAGTTGACATTTAAAGTTTTGTAGCGTATATTGTGGAGTATGGCTTGGAAATGGCTGCTGGGGAAGTGCACAAGGTATCTATAGAAACCTAGTGTGTCCCTGGGATGCGCAGCGGAGTCTGTGACGGGTCCCCAGAATAACAGCTTCTTGGTGTCCCTGCTGTTGTGCAAGACTGATTCATCCTGTTTCTCCTAGAAAGCGTATCGGGCTCCGTCTGATTCAGGACTATGGAAAACAGCACCTGCTTCCCTCCACCATCTCTTTAGATATGTATTCTTGTGGGGTGTTTCTTAATGTCTTATATGGTGTGTTTTATTTTATGAGGTAACACCACTGGCAGGGTTAGTTCCCCTGAAGTGCTAGAGGAAGCCTTTCTTGCAGGCTCCACTCACATCTGCCTATTTATGTGCTTGCCTGCCCACGTTGCTGGGGTCCTGGTGTGACTCAGGAGGGGAGGGCACCGCTTGACTCAAAGTCTCTTCCAGCTCGGAATCTCATGCTGCACAAGCCTCTCTGCATGGGTGGGCTTCAGGGGCTGCATCTCCTCCTCATCTGGGGCTGATGCCATGACACCAGAGGGATCGGCTCCCTCCGCCAGCCCTCGCTGCTGGACCTGGCAGCTCTCCTTGGGGTGAGCAGAGGTTTACATTTCAGGCCTGAGACCATAGGTTCCCATCAAATGTAGTGGTAAATTGGAGTCAGCTCAGGGAAGGTGTGTATTGTCGTCATCTGCAGTGTGTAGCGTGGCTGAAATACTGGCTTCCAGCAAGCCAGGGAAGCGCAGTGATGGGAATTTTTCCATTCTCTCCCCGTGAGCTAAGGGCGAGTTTGTGTGAGGAGCAGACGGGACTGAGGGGAGCAGATTTGCCAGGCAGATGGGCTCTAGTCCAGACAGCTGTGGTGGGTTCAAAGCTGTCTCTCTGGCCACTGCACATTGCAAGGAACTGAAGCTTTTGGGCTCCCAGCTTCAGAAGGTTTCTGCTTTCTCACCAGCCTTCTATCTGCAGAAGAGGCATGATTCAGTTCTGGAAGGGACTGGTGGGGTGGGGGGAAGAAAAAGTTTGAGAAATGCAATCTAAGAAACCCCAAGACAATTATCACGCTACAAGTTGAAACTTGCTCCTTATACCACATCCATTCCTGTTTTAAAAACTCAGTTCTGTGCTCCGTATCTAACTGCTCTTTGGTCTTTGAACAAAATACCATCCCCCAAGTGAGCAGAGTCTTGCTTTTCCCCAGGCAGGTCTGATGCTGCTCCCTGATGTTTATTCTCTGAGAGTAACCTTAATTCTCTCCGAGCAAGTGGAGCGAGTTATTTCTTTTTTTCTAACTTTCATCAGAACAAATCCCCTTATTTTCCTGCCTCATTTGGGCTTGGCAGCCAGCAGCATTAGGCAGGAAGGTGTTGGAGGAAGGAAAGCAGCGTGCGTGTCTCCAGCCAGATGAACCTGGAGTTTCTTGTCATGGTGCCCTGGGAAAGCCATTTACAGACTTGGCTGGTTCTGGTGACCTCCGGAGGCCAGAGCACTCTCACACCCATGAGCTTAGGATGGGGCTGCATCTGGGCTGAAAGTCCCCGCTGCTTCCCGTGCTCCTCAACCACTGAGACACCAGCTGTCCCTTATATCTACTGAAAAGCTGCCTTCCCTGGGTCTCTAACTCATGCATTTTATGTGGGAACCAGCGTAACAGTGTCTGCCCAGCAGCACTACTGCCACCAGTACATACGCAAGGGCACTCTGAGCCCTTTGCCATTAGCTTTGTTGGTTTTTTTTTTTGTTTGTTTATCCTGCCTTTTCTCAGCTGCATGAAGTAGAGCTGTGAGCATCCTATGTAGTGCTGCGGGCCAAGAGTACAGGGTACAGCAGGAAATCCCTGATTTGGGAACAGATGGGAGCATCTCCCAGTGCTTTGGTAGCATCAATGGGAGATGAATGGTGAACTGCTGTCTTGCTTACTGTGCTCGTGTGAATATCCAGTGTTGCACTAGTCTTTTGGCTTGCCTGGTTACCTAGAGATTTGAAGAAAAAAAAACAAACCAAAAACAAAACCAAAAAAACACCGTGGGTTTATGTTCTGTTCTAGGCTTTTTTTTTATGACTGCAGAAGGATTTTAATGTCTGATGTGAGATCACGTTTAATGTTCCTCCTTCTCCTGCCCTACTCAAGTGGTGTTTGGTACTGCAACACACCATTAAACTGCTGCTGGGCTCTGCCCCCATGTGGATGCATTTCTCTGGCAAACGGACTGATCTGGGTGATGCAGACCATGAAACAGCTGACACGTGTTTGGTTTTACGAGGAAGGAGGGAGGATGCAAAGGGAGAAGTAGTAAATGCTAACGTGCAAGGATCGACCTCTACTTCGAGCAATTTGGCTCAAGCGATGACTAGGAGTCTATTGCAGGTCGCGTGTTTAGTAGCGTGAAACCTGTTGTTGAAGAAGTTATGTGGGAGACCTTGTGCCTTCCCTGTTGAAGGATCCAGCCTATTGCAATGCGCATCACTGGGATAAGGGGAGGGCAGTGCTGGCAGCTGCTGTGGGGCATGGCCTCCCCACCTGGTTTTCATGGCTGGGCTGGCCATGCCACATGTCGAGCTGCAGCAAGTGTCCTGCATCTCCAGCTGCCCCTTCCCCTGTTTCCTTCCTCCCAGCCACCCGTGTGTTTCAGACAGTGCGAAACTGCAGCCTTTCCTGGCAGGCAGCAGGGGCTGCAGAGCTGTGGGGGTGTGAGACAGGACTCCAGGAGGTGGAGGGCCTCCATGTGTTGGGGCAGTTTGGAAGCGAAAGACCTGCAGCTTGTGGAGGCAACCGGCAAGGATGCGCTCGCAGCCTCCTGCGGGGACAAGGCGTTTGCACTCCGTGCCTCTCAAAGGGGTGCTGGTGTTACTCCAGGAGCGCTGGCTTCCGCCTCAAGGCGCTGCTTTACAGTATAAATGCCACTGCTGCCAAGGAGGTGACCAGCGGACACTATTTTAATAAACACAAAGGCGGCTTTCTGTCTCCACCTCCTACTGCCTGCTCATCGCTCCTCTCCCTTGTGTTACTCCTCAGGGGCTGTATCTCTCCAGCAGCAAATCGGGCTGCTCAGCAGTGGAGTAAACCCCTCCGTCTCGTAGCACCTCTCTTTCTAGGCTCTCAGGGTGTTGTGTGGCACGAGCTGTTGTAGCGAGCGGTTACCATGGGGTGGGGATGCACCAGGCAGCCCGTGCTAACGCGTGCTGGATACCGTACAGAAAACAGGCCCCGAGGGCCGCGGTGTTTGCTGCGCTGTGATTCCCTTTGTGGGAGGCTGGCAGACACGCGACTGGGGTTGTTGGACTGGAAATTGCAAGGCTGAGCATGAAAGAGGCTGTTCCTCACCATACATTGCTGAAGACTGCTACAGCAGTGTGGGAGCAAATGAGTGCCGTGAGCTCCTGGACTGAACCCCTGACTCCCAGAGCATCCCAGTCACAACCTTTAATCTCTCCGCGCCTGGTTTCCTGAGCTGTGCAGCTGCTGACCAGCCTGCCAGGAGGGCCACGAGCATCTCTCCCTTTGCAAATGGGGGGCCTGTGTAAGGCTGGGAGGAAGAACAGTGAACCGAATCCCTTCAGTCTGACCACTTGCCCTGCACAGAGGAGAGATGATGTGTCTGTTTCCCTCTTCTCACACCTCCCTTTCTCCAGGTACGGCCAGGTGCCACAGCGTCTCTTTCTGCTCTCTGTCTTTCGAGAGATAAGCAGCGTGCCATCAGGAAGGCCCGCTCCCCATCCTCGTTGGCCACCATCACTATGGCCAAGAGCCAACAAAAATGATGCAGTTTGTGGCTAGCGTGCCTGCTAAACAATGTAATTTCTGCACAGCAGGAGCAATGTATCACCCAGGTCCTCAGGGTCCACTGGTATTGAGTTACTGTTAATGGAGAAGGGATGCTGAATTGAACGCAGTAACGTTCCCTGAGTGCTCCCGAGGGAGGAGGAGAGACGAGGCTGTGTCCTGCCAGGGCAACAGGAATTGCATGCCAAGATCTTGCTTGAACACTCTTAATTGATCTCTAGGACTCTGGGGCATCCTTTAGGTCTGGAGCAGGCATTGCTGTGGGGTGGCACTGTGAGGTGAGCCCCACTGAGCTCACAGCCTGTGGCTTGGTGTGGCTCCAGTTTCTCCTCCCCGCTGCTGCTGGGGGAGCAGGTGGTCTCATGAGCTCTTCCAGCGTGGTGAGGCTTCCCCTGCCACAGAAAACATTAAATGTTGTGGCAGAAAAGATCTAGGTGCTTGTCCTCATGCCTCAGGTCTTTGTCCTGCCCTCTCCATCAAACTCCCCAGCTGCCAGGCACCTGCTGGCTCCGGCAGCAGCCTCTTGCCCTCGACTTGTGCCTCAGAAGCTCGGTGAGGAGAGCACAAAGGGGAGCAAAGCTGAGGAGTCTTCCCATTTCCCAAGGGTGCGTCGATCAAGGTGCCAAGACCCACTAGCGAAATACATATCCATGACCTCTCTTTGCTCCTGTCAGGCACTTCACAGTCCTCGACGTGACACCGACTAAGTTGCAAAGCCGCGTCTCAGCAGGTGACAGCTGCTCCTGCTGTCTTTCTCACTCTTTCTGTCTGGTAACAGGATCTCCTTAAACACATCGTTGCGTTTGCACTGTGACAAGCAAAGCTTGCAGAGTAAAATCAAACAGCTTGATGTGAAGCTTAGGCTCAACTCTTAGATGGGAATTGTAGCTCTGTGTACACATCATCCCCTTTGCATTTTGCCCAGGAGCAATGGAGTAGCAATAAAAATATCCTTTAGGTAGCAATTCTCGTGACATTAGTCCCTAGCCTGGCTGGAAATGTCCTGATCTGTGATGTTTCTGGCCCAAGGTAATTTAGCAGAAGCTTGTGATTGCGTTGAGCTCCAGCCACCTCTGAGCTTTGCTCAGTGAGGCAGTGTTTGTGGAATCTCAAAGACTTCATTATCTTGGGGTTTGCTGGATTTTTATCTAAAGTTATGTGGGCTGGAAATCTTGCAGGCCCAGACACCTGAGATCACAAAATCAATTCTGCCGTCTATTAAATAGGTGTAATTCCCATCGACTGCGGTGAAAGTTACAATTTTGCAGCGGAAGGTGGAATTGGATCCGTATGTATTAAAGACAGAAAACCCGTCACTGGCTTCCTCTGGACCTTTTTCCAAGGTCAATGCAAGACACTTTCCAAGTGTTTATGACCAGTGCTTCACTCAGTCTACGGTGGACTGGAGATGCCACTGTCTCCTACCACCCTGCTTTACCATTAAGAAATGAAGTGGGACAGAGGGTGGAGGGCAAAGCCTACTGCCGATGGTTTCCTTTTTTGGTACATGTTTTTTTTAAGTCTCTTAGCTTGGGAAGTTTTTCATTCTATGAAGGCTTAGATTTTTTTTTTTTGTTGGATTATATTAAGCAGTAACACTGTTGAAAGTAATTCCTCCTGGCAGACCTCCCTATCCCCCCCCCCAAGCTGCCTTCAGTCCCACCTCCTCCATCTGCTACTTCAGAAGAGGACAGTGATGTTGTCAAAGCTGTGTGACTGGTGTTGAACGGCAGAAATGGTGTTGCCTTCTCTACCCCCCTGTATTCCTTCGGGTAGAGGGCTTCTTCAAGCGCATGTTGGTGTAGCACTAACACTGGGTGTAATTTATACTACATCCCCTTATTTCCGTGGGCTTAAGCACTTGCCCTGGGTTTTTTGTGTGGATGCACCTTGCTGAAGGAAAGCATGGGGATCAATTTCAGTGCAATTGGATCAGCCCAAATGCTGCCCAGCGTTAGCCCATCTCTCCTTGCGATTTAACAGTGGGGCAAGGCTGGCTATAATGGGTAGGTGAAACTGGCACTTGGCTAGGACCAGTAGGGATAATGGGGACTGTGGCCTTGGTGCCCGCTTTGTCCCTGTCAAAGCTCTCAAAGTTAGGGCTGGTGATGACTGCTGTGGGGCAAGCCAGGGGAACAGGAGAAGTAGGCTTTGCTCTCCAGGATCTGTGCTCTCCAGCTTGTTCCTGCCATGTCTGTGACAGGAATAGCCAAGGCTCAGAGCTGAGTTTTTCCTCTGTTTCTGGGTAGGCTGGAGCAGGAGGGCACCAGCCTTGTCTTTACTTGTTGGCAGGTGCTTGTGAGGTTGCAAGTGGAAAAGGGCCAGTCTGGCATTGCGGGCAGCTTGTTATGAGTGGTGTTTTAGCCATGACCTGTTCCACATATGGACTTCACGTGAGCTGCAGGCAGCTGTGTAGTCTTTCAGACCTGAGTGAGAGTCTGGCTGTCCTTTAAAACAGACTAGATTTGGCTTGGCTGCTTCTCACAGCTTGTAAAATACCAGGGAAGCTTCAAAGTAACAGTGTGCCAGAACTAATGAGATTGAAGACTTTCCTGCCTCGATCACAGATTTCACAGAATGGTAGGGTTGGAAGGGACTCTGGAGGTCATCTAGTCCAACCCCCCTGCCAGAGCAGGGTCACCTAGAGCAGGTTGCACAGGAACGCATCCAGGCGGGTTTTGAATGTCTCCAGAGACGGAGACTCCACCACCTCTCTGGGCATCCTGTTCCAGTGCTCTGCCACCCTCAAAGTACAGAAGTTCCTCCTTATGCTTAGATGGAACGTCCTATGCTCAAGTTTGTGCCTGTAAATGCATGCTTTTCTGGTCTGTTCTCTCTGTGACACCAGCGCTGCTAAGAGCTGTACCAACATGTGCTTTGGGGATGCAGGGTTTGACCAAGCCCTTTGCCACCAAGGTCTTCTGCTAGGGCAGAAGCCCAGGGCAGTGCCGCTCTCCTACTGCATGGACTCAGAGCTATGCAGCTGACAGCTGGCCATGGAAAACCTGCTGTTTTTCCGTGGGTACTTTGTGAAAGAGTCTTGAGGTGACAGATATGGGATATTCTGAAAAGCTATTGGCTGCAGTTGGTTGTTAGTCTGTACTTACTTTGCTGGAGGATTTAAAAAATTGTGAAGTTCAAGGACGGAAAATCTGCATATTCCCAAAGTTGAGGTCACCTGAGTGATGCGAGACAGTATGGTGTCTCTAGCATGGCGCTGCAATGTAATTGAGAGCTATGTTGGTGTAAATCCAGTGCATCTTTCTTTACCTCAAAGCTGCATCTTAAAGAGCAATGTTAGTGTGAATGAGATCAAATACATGCCTGTACCACTCTGGAAAGTTGCTGCTTCTTTGTGGTCATTAAACACCAGAATCGCTTTTTTTCCCCACAAGTTCTGGCCAAATTCCAACTTAGGTAATTATATTCTGCTTCCCTAATTCCCTCTGAAGCTTCAAATCAGTTTAGATTGCTTTTCCCTTTCTAGCCTGAGCAATTAGATAATGTTCCTGAGCCCTGTTAACCAGCTATGTTCCACCTCAGAGGACGCTGTGTTTTATGGCTCATAGAAGCAGCCCCTTCCCCCCTCCTGTGTACTTATAAAGTCTTTTTGATATGACAAATGATAGCGAAATGTGAGGTAAAGTGACTTCTCGCAGCAGGGGTGTCTGGCATCTCCGCTCTGCTGAGGGCAAACTGAAGAAGGCGCGGAATTCTCTACTTGTTCCACAGCATGTGCCAGCTGCCCTGGATGGTTTTGATGAGAGTAACACGCTCTACAGCAGTGCAGATGGGAAAGGAGTGTCACTCGTGTTTCAGTGGAAATGGTGGAAATGGCACTTGGAGTGACAGGCTGTAGAGCAGGCAAGAGATAAAGGCTGCGTTGACGGGGAGTGCAGTGGGCATGACATGGGGAATTAGGAACTGCAATATGGGCAGGGGGAGGTGTTTGAGGCAGTTCTTCCTAATGGCTCCACACTGCATATATGCATCCAATTTTCCATGTTGCACTTCCTAGCAAAGCAGCTGGTGATGCTAATCCTTTGCCCTTATCGGTCACGTTATAGCAAGGATAAGCAGAGCATCCTCCATTGGAGCATACCCCCTCCAACTCCTTCATGTGAAACTGAAGATGGCAAGGGGACGTTTGGCTTGATCCTTTGCACGGGGCAGAGAGAAAAGGAGGGATGTTACACTGCTGCATAGTGCCACACGCATTTTGTATTCCTTTTGAGTCTCAAGTGAGTCAGTGTAGAGGGGAAGTGGTTTCTCAGGATTTAAAAGTGAGTATTGAGTGGAGCCTCTTACGTGAAGGGTGTTTGGTTCACTTCTCATGCTCCCACCCCATCCCATGGACTCCTCGAGTGGCTGTTGCCTGTCTTGTGGTGGTGTAGTCTGCTTTCTGTCATCACTTGAAGCCCTCTAAAGAGAGAGGAAGGGTGTCTTCCTTGCTGTGGTGATGTATCAGGCCCAACCAAGATTGTTGATAATCACACCTATTACTGTAATGCCTGATGTAGGCTCAGATCCCCTTGCTGTGTGCCTTCAAGTGATAAACAAAAAGATGACAAGTCTGCTACGAGGCAAATGCTCTGGGTGCTGTTTTTCCACCGTGTCTTAAACCTCTGTCTGTGGGGACAACTTGGGCTGGATGCCAGAGCAAATTCCTTGATGCAAACGTGAAAGCGGCTGCGGAGATGCTTCTCTGGGGACATTTTAAAGCTTGATCACGCTCATCACTGTGGAGCAGGCTGTAGGGAAGGCTTGCAGATGACCTGGCAAGTACCATGGGGCTCTCCTGTCAGCAATATGTGTGGTTTCTTGAGCTCTTTCTGTAGCTTATCTGAGTTGTGCTGTTGGTCCGTTTGCCTATGGAAAGTGTTGGCATATCTGTACGGTGGGAAAAAACAGTATCGCTTCTATTACTTTGGCGTTAACCAAAGAGAGTTGGCACCAGAAGAAACCATGTGGGCAAATGCAGTAAATAAGAGTGAAGCCTAATTAACAGTTGCACAAAAAAAATCTGAAGGGCTTGGACATCCTGTTGATTTTGGAGTCTGCCAGGCAGCTACTGTTGGAACCTGCGTGTGTGAAGGCAGGATGGCCCACACCACTACTCCCCAGTACAAGGGCGTGTGTGGTGGGAACTCAGTCATGTGAAGTATCTGGAGGGCTGTTTCGGTTAATGCATGTGTGGGGGTATTGGGGGGAGGGGGTACTCTGTCTGCATCTGCTGTGCTCGGGAGCAAGCTGGTACTCAAGCAGCTAGAGCAATTGCCAGAAATTTTCCTTCTCTGCTGGTAATTGTTCTCCAAGAAACTCTCCGAAGGCTTCTCCGTTCCTGTTGCACATGAAAGTGGCTGCGCTGCAAAACACTTCAGCAACCACATTTCTCATGCTGGAGAAATACAAAGCCGTTGGTATGTATTTTTACAGAGCCATCGAGCTTAGTGGCTCTCGACGCGCAGAACTGGTAGCTCTGGGGGACTTGAATCCTGCCAAAGAAGTGATATTTCTCTTCTCCTCCAGACTACTGACTGGTGACCAGGACTTGGGGTTTATGGGAGGGGGGCCCTGTGGGTGGGTTTCCAGCTTTTCTTTTTTGGCTCCTTTCTGGATGCTAGTGGGGTCCCTGAGCATACCTGCACCTGTTTGCTCTCTGCCCATCCAATTCCCCCGGCAGCAGATGCTGCGTAAAGGGTTGTGGGGCTCAGAGCCATGTCGCTTGAGCCACGTTTGGTGTTCCTCGCTGCAGTGCGAGTCTTTCTGGGTCATTCAAGAGTTCTGGTTACTCAAAAGCAGCTTTAAGTTTAATGCGTGATTATCACCAGGAGCAAGAAAATACTTGGCACTGTCTTGTAGACTGATGGTATTGGGCTTAATTAATGGAGAGCAGTCTGTCCCCACACGCATCCGGCCCTGCCTCCTCATCCTTCCTATCAGTATCAGCTTAGGTTTGGTTTTAATTATTTTTTATTAAGTGTTGCGCAGAACAGTAAAACCCACATCAGATTACTGAGGATATTAATCCTTTGCACTTCTCTAGCACATTTCATCCGATGACAGAGGTTTGTTTTACAAACATTAATTACGAAGCTTCATAACCCCCCTGTGAGGCAGGTAATAACCACAATAATATTTAGCACTTATATGATGTTTTGCATCTTCAAAAAGTTGTATAAGCAGTAAGCTTTAAAGGACTCTGCATGACACGGTCGTGCAATTATTCAAATGACACACGGGGAGATGAAGATACACCAAGGGGAGAATGCGCTTGCCCAAGGTCACACATCAAGTCAATTACTGACTAGTGCTCATAGAAGATTATTCTCAGTTTCCGGGTTTCTTTCCCCCCCTCTGTCTTCCTTGGCGGCGGCATTAAGCAGCGATACATGAGAGTGGTAGAGGGTGGAGGCCATGAGCTGAAGACCATTAGGTCCAAGTTACCGCGCAAAAATACAGGATGCCCTGTCTCCTGGGTGGGATTTGGGGTAGTTTGGCAGAAAAACTTTGTGGTTAACAGGTCCCAAAGAGCTATTTGCTGTCAGCGGTCGATGACGGCCAGTCATTTCTGCTGCTGCATGTGAAATCCTTTGGTGTTTAGTGAGTAGCTCCCCAGCTACTTCATTGGCTCCCTGCCCCCCCTCTTTGGCAGGCAGCAACAGGGAAAGCACATGCCTGATAATGGAACTTTTTGTTCCCCACCTGTTTTAGGACATGATCAAACAGGGAGAGAAGTTTGAAGGCATGGTGACTGTAATGTGTGACGGAGTGGCTCGTTTTGGGGTGTTCAGCAGTACTCGTGCTTGTTGGCCTGTGGAAGGTGGAGCAGCCCTGGTCGCACCCATTGCTGGAGCAAGGCATGACTTATTTTTTACCCCAGCCAATTTTATAAGCTTGTCCAGGCCAACTTGTGTTCCTCCAGATGAGGATTACCAGAAGTGAGTTGCAAGAGTCAAATGGTTCTTGGTTGTTTCCCCAATGTCATCTGTAACAGAAGCAATCTTTTGTCACAATAGGGCTTTGAAATGCCCCGAGATAGGCTTGCTGCCCATCTCAGTGAAACAAACAGGTGGCGCATTGGTAATTGGTGACATGTCTTGTAGGCCAAACACTGGGACATAGTTCCACTGTCCCTGTCAGCCATTAGTCTGGTGGGCTACTGGGGAGCTACGCTTCTCTGGGACATAACCAGATCTGGAGTTTTTCCCCTTTGTGGAAAATTTGGAGCAGGCTGAAACTGGGGGCAAAACTAGCTTTTAGAAGGTAAACCAGTTGCTTGCCTGATAAGCAGCACAAGGGACTTGCTCAGCTAGGGGATGGCAGTTCAAGTTTGCACGCTATGGAGCTTCAAGTAAGTGTGTGCTTTCAGAAGCTGCGCCTCTTTCCCTCTTCAGACACTTTTTTTTCTTTTAAATGGGAAGCCCAATGTTTAGTTTTGTGTTAATTTGTCCAAAGGTGTTCTGCAGCAGGCTGGGTTCATTAGGGTCTTTAAGAAAGGAGGCTGGTTTGAGACTTTACTCTCCTTAGGAGTTTGCTTTCCTCCTGTCCCTGTCAGAGACCAAGGGACTGTTCTTTTCTTGTGGGATGGGCTGTTCTGTGTCATTCCACAAACAGCTGAAGGCTCAGGAGTGTTTTAAGTAAAATGAAATTTCTTACTTATATCAAGAGAACATCAAATGGAGCTGAGGATAACTGATTTTAAAATATGCTGAGGCCCTAGCCTGCCCTTGGCCTTGCCTAAGTAGGTCAAAGCCTTTTCTCTTGCAGAAGAGAGTTTGAGAACAAAAGTCTTTAAAGAGCTTTCCTCTTCAGACACGCTTTGGCTTTGAGGCTGGTGCCTGTCA
Source organism: Larus michahellis (assembly GCF_964199755.1). Classification (NCBI taxonomy): domain Eukaryota; kingdom Metazoa; phylum Chordata; class Aves; order Charadriiformes; family Laridae; genus Larus; species Larus michahellis. Next base: position 38,914,506 of record NC_133898.1, read on the forward strand.
GCATTTCAGTCTCTCAGAGCTTTGTTTCCTTAGTGTCAAAGATCATCTTGCTTCCTTTGCAAGGCTGTCAGCTAGACCCTGGCTGCTTTGATACGTCTGCGTTAGTCCCCGAATCCCCTGTTGAACAAGCTGCTCAACAATGTTTGCACAAATGCATGATCTCGGGTAGAGAATTAATCTCTGTCCCTACCTCCCGTGCAGTCAGCCAGCTGAGAAATTATTTTAAACACCATCCCATGTGCATTAGCACTTCCCCGATTTCCTCTGCAAGTCTCTGGTGTTTCAGATGATCTTTTGACTCCGCACAGATGCAGAGTAATAAATTCATAACCTTGCTTTGTGGAACTTCTGCTCCCAAGTTCATTGCTATCTGTCTCTCACCAGGGAGTAGCCAAGCCAGCATCAGCCTGCCTTGCTTCTCCTTGCCTGTGTTTCAGTCGTAATCAGGATTTTTTAGCTAAACTCTTTCCTAGTCCATTTTCCTTTTTCCCTCTTTTTTTTTTTTTTTCCTTTTCTTTTTTTCCCCACCTTCCCCCAGACATTATAATTCTTGGAGCTGCTGCAGCTGTTTGTCAGAATGAACTCCATCAGTGTAGCCAGGCTGTGGCAACGCCAGAGCTACTCTCTTTTTGCAGGGGTTGGGGGATGCTCCTGAGACCTGGCACTTGTGGTTGAGGAGACCTCTGTGTAGGAGTGGCCCAAAGCCCATCCTGTCTGCAGGAACAGCCTCGCCGTACTGCATGAGTTAATCACACAGACGTGCCTAGAGCAGCCCTGTCTTACTAAAAATAGCTGCAAGTGGAAGGGAGACTACAGAAGGCCAAAGCTGGTGACTTGGTGCCGAAGAGGCTGGAAACAGGCTTGTGTTTTATTGCCTCTGAAAACTCCCGGAGGTGCAACTTGTCCGCTGGGCGTTTAACCCCCCCCATCACCTCCTAAGTCTCCTGAACAACAATAAGCAGAATATTGGGCTGAGGAGTACATGCCCAGGAGAGGCAGTGTGGCCAGATGTGTTGCACGGCTGGAGAGGAGTAGATGGATAATCTGTTAAAGGGAAACGATGCAACCTCTTTGTTACGGTGTCAAGAATATTTCAGGACATGCGGCAGATGCGGAGTGGCAGAAGGTGCTGCCTGTGTGCGGAGCCTCTTAGAGGCAAGGAGGGGTTCCCCATGTTCTGCCAAAGCGACTGGCAGGGGGTACCCCGACTCTAAGTGGGTTGCAAAAGAGCCTCCTCTTGCACTGGCGTGCAAAGGGAGATAAAGTAGCAGTTCCTGCCTCCGAATTTCCCCACCTTAAAATCAGTCATAAAAGTATAATGGGCTGACTCTGGTGCGTGCACCACTGCCCTCTCCTGTGTGCAGGGGGGGATGCTGGTTGTGAGCAAGGCTGTGTTGCGCACCTCTTGTCACTTCTGGGCAGAAGGATGGGTGCTCTGCCCTCTCCCGTGATCCTGAAGTCCTTGGGTGCTGTTGCACGTGAGGACACCCTTTGCCATGATGGCCTGCCTGGCAGGTCCAGAGCGGTGCCTTTCAGTGTTTTGTGGAAATGCAACGAGCTGCTCTGCTGTTAAGGATGAACTCAACTTTGCACGTAAACTGGGAGTTTGATCTCTTTGTTACGTGTGAAAAATGCAGCTCGCCCTCTACGGATTTACAGTACTTGGTCCTCACTGGAAGAATGAATTTGCAGAGAATTTGCAAGTCAATCTATTAATTGGCTTGAATTAAGATTAATTTTTTTTTTAAGTGTCCTCAGTAAGGAATTTAGTGTTTGTCAGTCTCTTTCTTTGTCTGAAATTAACTTAATAATGCAATAGCACAGGATCTTCAAACGTGGCATGTAATTAAAATTCATTGAAATCTTATGTCTAGACTAAATTTGAAGAAAATAGGTTGTAATTAAACTAAGTTATTAACAGTTACTATATCTAATTATTCTGACTACATGGTTCTGCTCTGGGTCAGGTGGGAGATCATTATCCCAAACTCAAACCAATCCAGGACTTTAAATGAGAGCTAATTAAGAGAGAAGGTGTGCACAGTTAAAACAGCTCAAATCATACCGACTCTTTGTAGTTGTGATGCCGTACACCAGCACCGTTATGACTAAGATGTATTACTGCCATTGGCTCCAGCTGAGATGAGACTGAGGTTTAAAGATAACGTGCATTTTCCCTCTTGTTCTCAACCCTTGGCAAAATGAACCAAAGAAAAATAAATACGTGGTCCCCTACCCTGCTACACCTGGAATCTTTATTTTAGTGGGATCTTCAATTCATTTCCTGGAGTAGTTATTCTTGCCCCAGGGAATTAATTGCAAGATTTCTGTGCCGTTTGTAACTCTTCAATTAGCTACGTGTACTTTTTCCTTTTAGCTGTTTTCACCTGGTTGCGAGTTTTGCAATGACGCGTGAGAAGGCTTCTGCATCCACATCTGCACTGTGTGACGTGGGTGCCGGTCACCAGTAGCGGCACTTCTTACAGGGAAGGATTTTTCTTCTGTTCTCTGCCCCTCCTTCCCCTCCCCTCTGTCTTTATTAGGAGAAGAGCAGAAGGGAGAGAAAACAAAGAGCTGACAGAGATGAATACGCTCTATGAATCAAAGCCTCTGGAAACGCTTCTATGAGTTAGTTACCTTCCTAGCAAGAGTAGGAGACTTGTACAGAATTTCTCTGGAACTGTTCTTTCCCATCCCTAGAAAAACACCAGAGAACTTGGACGAGACCATTTTAAATGGCATCTATCTAGCACTCCTTTGTTGCCTATTTTGCTACAGCTAATTAAGAGAGAAAAGCCTTTTAATATTTAAGCACCATTAACTCAGCTGAATTATTAAATGCCAATTTGCATTATGTGCATAAAAGGATCAATAAACAAAGAGAATAAAACAATGGAGGTGGCTGGGGTTAGAGAGATGTCAGCTCCTCTTATCGGAACCAGAGGGAATTGCTCGCATGTCTGCCAGGTTGTGGTTGTTAATTATCGGTACTCGAGAGGGAAAGAACTGGGGACTTTCTAGGATTCTGCACACCAATGGCACTGCAGGGATGTAAAGGATGCTGTCAAGATAAAACATTACTTGGCTTGATTTCCAGGGGTGTCACACAGCCCCCATTGCCTCAGCTTTGATGACAATTTGTTGGCATTTCCTTTTGGTGTTTCTCTCTCTTCCTTTGGGGTGGAGTTGAGCTGTCGTATTTACTTTTCCCTCTCCAGGTCGTTTTGCTTGCTGGCAGTAGTTTTCAGGCTCGAGTTCCTTGTGCTGGTGAAAAGGGATATGGGAGGAAATCCAGAGGAAAGCAGTTTTTCTTGAGTAAACCCTTCTGTGTTTCACAAGATGTTTTCTTCCCCCACTCCCTGTGAATCTGAATTTTTAGTGCTGTATCAGGCAGCCTTGGAGGCTAAAGTTTGGCCTTTGCATTATAAGGCGCTAGACTGGAATTAGGTACGGATTGACCCCTGGCCGTGCTTCAGGCTTCCCACCCGACGATGGACAAGCCATTTCATTTTTTTATCTTCCCCAGCTGGCAGCGTGCAATAGCAGCATTTCCCCACCTAACAGCACTGCCTGGGGGATAAAAGCATCAGTGTTTTGTGAGGGCCTGTATGGGAACCCATTTGAGCACAAAGGCTTCTTTCCACCGTGGGGCTGTATCACCAGCAGCATCCCTGTATCACCAGCAGCACCCTGTCTCTGATCCTCCGCTTGCCAGGAGCAGAAAAGCACCCAGAAGAAGGGTGCCAAGTCTGTGCTGTCCCCTGGGACCTTGGCCAGGGTTGCCAGTGAGTGGTTGTGCCGGGGTTTGTGCCGCTGTTGCCTGTCCCCCATGTAGTGGCTTGGGGGCTGAGAGCTCAATCCGCGCAGCCGCGCTGCTTTCATCCCCTGGGAAGTGACTTTGCTGCGGGGGACCTGGGGTGCCTGTGGAATGGGTGCTGCTGTGCGTCAAGCTTTGGACAGAGGCAAGTCCCTGCTGCCCGTCACTTTTCAGTAGCCAAATTGGATTTTAGGTACTTGAATTAAGGGTAACGTGTGTATTTCCAGCTCTCTCTAACTATGGTGAGAACAAAAGAGGCTTTCAGTGAAATTTTATTTCAGTCTCTTTCTTGTGGCTCTTATCACCCTCTGGCTCCTGCAGTGATTTCCCCCCCCCGCCCCTACTCCGGTTCACAATTGAAATAGCCTTTCGCTTTCTGTGGAGGCTGGGTATAGCAGCAGGTAAACACGGTCATTTGTTGAATCTTTCCTCTCCTGCATGGAGGGAATGTTTGCACTGTCATCACGGCGTGATTGCCCTCACATCCCCAGCTCCCTCCGAGCCAGCTGGATGGGGCCCTGGAAGCAACAGAGCCATGACAGGTGACAATTTAGCATAGATTCAGTGCCTGAGTGTTTACCCAGCTTCTCAGATGGGCTTTGTGGTCTGCACTGAGCTCTGCGCCTCTGCAGGAGCTTGTCTGGCAGAAGTGGAGCCACTTTGGTCATGCGGACAAGGAGGTCTGCAGGAGAGCTGGGGTCACTGGCTAGTCAAAGACCCAAGCACCTTGCTTTGCTGAACCCACAGCCATGCACCCACCCTCTGGGGTCAGCAGCCCTGAGCATACAATGTCCCCTTTGGGTCTCCACATAGAGAGAAGTCCTCTCCTCAGACAGCTCTTCTCTGCCAAACCTCCTCCTGCTCCCCAGACCCCAGTTTCTGCCTTGACGTTGAAGAATTTGGGCCTCGAGGTTTAGCATCTTGAACAGCACCAGCTGGAGTTTCATGGAAATACTCCCGTTCTTACCCAGCCTGTGTCAGTGTACTCTGATTGCACGTGGGTTTCTTGTCTAATGTTTTCAGTATACTTGGAGCTTGAATCTGTCTCTCTTCCTGTGTTTCCAGGGGTGGTGTTTAGCACATACATGTGACGTCAGTGGAGTTCTCAGCAGCAAAGTCTGGAGCATCCTGCCAGCCAGGGAACCCAGTTTGAAACCACTCCCTCTACCTTTCCTTATTTTTCCTGATTCAGGAGCCACAGCTGCTGCCTGATGTATTGGTTTTTTTCCCTTTTGATATTAAAAGGAGCCTGTAGTTATTAATTGATTATAGTTCATGCAGCTTTGCTGCTAATCTAGTTGACAGATGATTAGCAAATTGACATTTTTTTTCGCTCTTTGAAGGGATGAAATGTCTATGTTGTGGCCTCCTTTTATCTCCTATGTTAAATGGTCCAGTAATGAAACAACAGCTGAGTTTCAAAGTACACTGGATTATAGATCTATGTGCATGGATCTCTTTGTTGAAGAGTCACTGTTGTACCGAAGCGTCTTGAAGTATAAAAAGGGAAACGAAGTGGAACAAGCAGCACTGACGGTGACTTTGGGAATGAGCTGATCTCGAATTCAGGGAAAAGAGGAGATGGGCAAAACCCTTGGGACCATTCGAGCAGAGCCTATTTGCTTGCAAAAGTTATTAGCAGCAGATCTTGGGGATGTTGCCTGTTGGGCTTTGCTACCTGTGCTGGCAAGCTGCAGCATGCCTGTGAAAGGCAGTTTTCCTGGCTGAGTGGGGATGTGCAGCTTCAGTGGCTCCTGCGTGCTGCGATGGAGGAGAAGAAGGGAGAGCAGAAGCACAAAATGCATGAAAAGCAGCTGACTTCATCTGTCCGAGGCAGGCTGGGCTCTCCCATGAACTGGCTTCCTGGAGGCTCCTGGTGATGGGCACGCTGGAAGCTGGGAACACGAGCGCTTACAAAGGCCAGAGGCTCAGCAGGTTTTATGGGTGCCTGTAACTGTTCATCCTCCTTTAGAGGGTGGTGGGTGCATGGAGCAGCTGGAGGTTGACTCAGGGGACTGAGGACCTGGTGGGGGAGGCAAGGGATAAAACCTGCCAATGGGCCTGGTGCTGGCCTTTGTCCTCTGGACACTGTTCCTGCAGCACATGGGCAGGATAAGCAGGTGTCTGTGCTGCCCATGTCCAGTTGAACTCCTCTCTTTGCAGCCCTCTTTCCTCTGACCGGACCATTTAATTTTGAGGTGTTTTACCAGCTGACAAACAAGTTGGTCTGTCGGTGGTCTCCGGAATAGAGGATGCCTGATTCCTCCCCCAAGCTGCTTGCCTCATTTGTGTTTTCCCCTAAAATGCTTAGGGGTTTTAAGTAGCAACCAGGCACGAAATGGGTTTTTAAGCGCAATGCTTTGAGCACTCAGCATGGCAGGGTCACCTCGTCTGAGTGTGGCTCTGTGGCTCATTGGATTTTGCAGTAAGACTTACAGATAGAGCTCGGGCTCTGAAGCTGGCACAGTAGGAAGTGGGGTGGGAAAGATGATAAAGTCTCATTGATGGCCATGACGAGACAGATGTGCTTTTTTCATTTCCTAACCAAAGCTGGGAGCTTCCAGGACAGTATTGCTGAGGTGCAGGCTCTGACTGCCACCATACCTGGAGCCCCTAAAGATTTGAAGACAACCTACTTCATAATGCTGGCATTGAGTCATCCATGCAAATTCCACTTGGGCATATGAGTTAGGCAGTGATGCAGAGTCTATGCCACCGTAATGTTGTGTAACATCGGTCACTTGATTCTTGCCAAAGCTGCCGATTGATTTTGCTCTGCTGCTAGATGCTCTGGTCTTAGGTGGACCTATGTCAGAAAATTGTGGGAACACCTAGGAAAACTAGTGACCAGCTGCGGGCAGTGGAGTCGGGGACTGGGGGGAGTGTGTCAGTGATGATCTGGTGACTCTGATATTTTAGTAAAGCACACAATACCTCTGTAGTTTTAAATTGAATGGAGGTCTTGGGAGCAGGTGTTGCTGTCACTGGGTGGTGTACCTGCTGTTCATGACATCTCACATGATTTTGTTGCTGGCATTTTTCTAAAAGAAACAAAACTATTGAGATGCTTCAAGGAAGTGACATTGATTAAGCAAAAAGTTATTTTAAGACCGTGCAAATCATCTGGCTGAGCTTTGCAAAAGGCAACTCTGTTTCTGGAGATGTAATCAGCCAGAGATGTAAAGACATAGTCTTGGTCTCTTCCAAGTTAAAAAAAAAATAAAAATGTCCCATGCTATTTTAAGTAGGCAAGTTTCATGCTCTGTGATTACTTTCCACAACTCTGTCATTTCTCTGAGCACTTCCCATTGAAAATTATATTCTTCTCTTTTTGCTCAAGAGTGCTATGGAATGTTGTGCAGGGGTAGACATGGTTGCTTTGCGTACCTTGGAAGTGGCTGTGTTTCTTTTGTGGCTGGGTTGGTGTTTGTGTTTTAATCATGATGAGTGTACAAATACCAAAGGAGTCAGAGACATTTTGCTGCTGAAAAATGACATGTTCCCTGCTGCAAATTTTGTCCAGGAGTACAGTAAGGAGAATTTTTTTTTTTAAATTTTGGTGTTTTTTGAGTGTACGTGGTTTGGACTGCAGTGAAAGCACTGATGCATGGGAGCAAAAGAGCCTCAGTGGAGATCTGTCTTGCTTGGGGTTGTAACCCTTAGCGTCAGCATGCAGGGAGGGCTTCCTGGTGGCTTTTGGTTTAGGACAGCCTTGTGGCAGCACAGAGCTGCCCAGGCAGCACACCATCTTGGAAGAGTCACCAGGAGGAGCTTGGGCAAGGGAGAAGCCCAAGAAGTGGGAGGAAACCTGGGACCGTGGATGCGCTTTGCTCCTCAGCTATCCCTGAGGGCTTCTGCATCGCCTCCCTCTCTGCTATGGGACCAGCCTGACCTTATGCTAAAATTTGGAGCCTAATCAGGCTAAGCTGTACCGGGCAGCTTCAGCTGTGCACCCTTCGCCGTTGTTCTGGGCAAAGAGGCCGGGAGAGGGTGAGGTGTGGAGGAGGAGGCCTCCAAGCAAGCAGCCAGGGAATGTGTTCAGAACATGGTGGTGACGGGGGTTCCCCTGGGCAGGCTGGGCAAAGCTGACCAGTGCCTGGGCTCGATTACAGCTGCCCACCGCCATCCCCTCTCCCTCTGCTATTGTGCTGGTCTTAACTGCTGATAGGTACGGGTTGGTCTTTCTTCAGCCATTAATAAGCTATTGATCCACAGCCCTGCTGACAGTGTTAATGGACACTGATTGTGTATTATTATTTCCATAATCGTCCTCAAGCTGGAGTGAATTTTCCTTTTCAAATGGCCCATCGATATCATGCCCTGCATTGTGGGCTGGAGCTGGCCTGGGTAATTTGTTTTGTCGAAAGTTTCAGCAAAGCCTGTGGTCTTCATCCACTGTGGAGCAATCGATGAGACCAGCTGAATAGTGATGGAGCACAAGGCAGCTGCCATCCCCTCCCAGAGCAGGCATGAGGAAGGTGTTTTGTTTGACTGTCAGGACGCAGCCCCTGCAGACCCTTCCCATCCTACTAGACCTTCCTCGCTCCTGCTGAGTGTTGCTAGCATGTCTCTTCCCTTTTCTTGTGTGCCGGCTTCTCTTTGTGCTCTGCTAAAGGGACATGACCCCTTCTTCAAAGGTCTTCGTGTTTGTGTGGCCCTGCTCTTCAAGCAGAGTTGTGCATTGCATGAACAGACAGGATAAAATGCTAACTAAAGCAGTGACTTCAAGGCCTGAGATGCTCCCTGGGTGCTTTGCCGTGCAGGGTCTGTAACTCATGGTGCCGCAGGGCAATTCCACCCACGGACAGGCAGCTACTGAGAGTGGTGTTCAGCAAGGAATGCCACATATGGATTTCCTTAATGAAATGGTTATTCAAGCCCACGTGCTCCATAAACACCATGTATTTTTCCCCTTTATGTGAACGCCTTTCAAGATGCGTCTCTTACGTGCCACTTGCTCAGGACAGGGAGGGTGAAGAAGGAGACAAGCATGTTCTTGAGGGGTTTAAGCAGCAGTTTAGCAGCCAGTGCCCCCCCTCCTCTTGTTCCCATGTAACCAAGCAATGTGAGTCCAGGGAGCCTGTGAGCAGGGATGGGGAAGGAACCTGGCTTCTTTGCCTAGTTTATGTGCAGAAGAGGCTGAATTATAATTGCAGCAGATGTATGGGAGGGCATCAGTTGCCTTGCGAAACCAAGTGCTTGATTAAGTCTGACGAAGAGGGAAAGCTCCAGGCGCACCTTTACTCTCTCACCACCCTACAGGAGGGTGGTAGCAGAGGTGGGTGGTTTCGGTGTCCCTGTGCGTGTAGCTGCAGGTGTTCTTCATCCCTGAGGCCATCTGCAGGATGTGTGCAGGTGGCAGAGGTGGTGATGGGGCAGAGTCTAGCGGTGATGGCTAGTGTTAGCCTGCTGAGAAGGCAGCAGTAAAGTGCAGTTGTTGCTGTGCTGCAAAAAGGGCGCGCAGACTGGCCTTGCGGTTGCTGGCTGTGACTGAGGGAGTGTCAATGCAATATCTGTCTCTTACCACCCTCTCTGTGAAGGAGGTCTCATCATTGCCATTGTAGCGATGGGATCTCGGGCTCAAAAAGATGAATGACTAGACCTGTGAAACAAATAAAGATTACGCATTCCTCTACAAAAAAAACATTTCTCTCTTCTTTTCTGCATTCTAATGATATTAGCAACCTCTAAGCACCAAGAGTCTCATAAACTTTCCAGATTATGGTAATAATAACATTGTACAGTACACTGCACTGGGAATAAAGTTATTTTATCCACTCCAATTTCCTTTTGTTTTAATGTGTAAATATATCAAGTGAAAGCACAGTAGGAAATCTCAGTGCAGAGGCCAAATGCATTGCAAGCCAGGCCTTTCCCAAGGAAGGACCTAATGCTGCAGGTTCAGAGCCTGAATTTTTTCCTTTGTAAAGTATCTGGCACTCGGTATTTGGCTGGACCAGTTTCTCTGGAGGACTCTGTGCTGGGGGCCTTCCCTTAGTTGATTTCTTACCTGTAAGTGGAAGGGAAATGATGATGCATCTGTCCCTCAAAATGCTGGGAAAAAGGGGTAGGGAACAACCTGTCCTCTCTGTCCCTGCAGAGGTCATCAGAGGTCTTCCCTGCAACTTTGCTTCAGGGTTTTCCAGCCTGAAGAGAGGGATTCTGCTCAAGCAGGACTTAGCAGGGCAGGTTCTATCTATGCAAGGGTCGTTCTTTGTGGAAGACGGCTGGGAATGTCTGAGATTACTGCTTCATCTCTGGCACCTGGCCTCATGCTTCAGCCTTTCTTTTCCCTCCTAAGAAGGCCCTTCTGTGAAACTGTTTCTTCTGACAGGCACGGTCCTGCCAGCCTGTTGTGCTGGCAATGCGCAAACTGTCTGCATGCTGAAATCCTCCAGGAGACCTGGGATGATGTCAAACAATAATGTATTCTTTCTGTTCAAGCACATTACAAGTGCAATTAATCCTCACAATCTCTCTGCCCATCTGTAATACGGCATGAGGTGACTTTCCCAGCCTTTGTGTGCTGTGGCAGGCTGGGCTTGGAACGGAGACCTTCCCAGGTCTCATGTGGTGATTTAGCGCAACCCTGTAAGAGCTGGGCTGGTTCGTTGCTCAGCCCCCACCACTTCGCTAAGGTCAAGCTGTAATCCAAGGCTGAGTTTCTCAGGCTCCTATGCCACCCACCCAAGTGCTTTTCTCTCCAAGACAACCCCAAGCTTTCTGAGCTCCCTTTTAAGAGATCTGGGTTCATCTGGGGTTTAAGACATGGAAAAATGGTGGTTGTTCTGCTAGGAACCTGGTGCTGTGACTGCAAGAGAGATGTTGTAGCTTAAGCAGTGGGGATTCACTCACAGGAATGTCCCTTTCCAGTGAATACAGCTGAAAGGTATTAGTGATGGTAAGACAAGCAAGTTAAAACATCTATGAACAAAGCTGGATGTGCACGTGCTTGCTTGTAAGCTTCATTACGGCTCAGTGGATTCAGGGAGAATTTGGGAGAGGAGGACAAAATTATGACACAGGGCTTATCCCTAGGGTTGTTGTTTTGCTGTAGACTAGTGCCCTATAATGTTTTGTAGTGCCAAATAAGCATTAGTTTAAATAATATTTCTATTGAACTTAGAGAGACACCAGCAAATAACCGCAACGTATTTTGGCACCAGAATAGTTGCACAAAACCCCTCTAATCCTGTACCACCGTACCTAATGCCAACAGCATGCCGACAGCATTCTGGATTGTATCAGGAATAGCATGGCCAGCAGGAGCAGGGAAGTGATGGTGCCTCTGTACTCGGCACTGGTGAGGCCTCACCTCGAGTGCTGTGTTCAGTTCTGGGCCCCTCTGTACAAGAGGAACATTGAAGTGCTGGAGCGTGTCCAGAGGAGAGCTACCAGGCTGGTGAGGGGTCTGGAGACCAGGTCATATGAGGAGAGGCTGAGGGAGCTGGGCATGTTTAGCTTGGAGAAGAGGAGGCTGAGGGGAGACCTCATTGCCCTCTACAACTACCTGAAAGGAGGTTGTAGAGAGGTGGGTGTTGGCCTCTTCTCCCAAGTGAATAATGACAGGACCATAGGAAATGGTGTGAAGTTGCGGCAGGGGAGGTTTAGATTAAATATTAGGAAGAATTACTTTACTGAAAGAGTGGTCAGGCGCTGGAACTGCCTGCCCAGGGAGGTGGTTGAGTCACCATCCCTAGAGGTGTTTAAGAAACATCTAGATGTGGCACTTCAGGGCATGCTCTAGTGGCAGAGATTGTAGGGGTTTTTTTTTTGTGTGTGTATGGTTGGACTCGATGATCTCAAAAGTCCTTTCCAAACATGAAGACTCTATGATTCTAATGATTTTAAATTATGGAAGCGGGATGGCCAAAGGAAAAAGAGTATAAGTTGAAAGACTTACATTGTGTACCATGTTGGGTATAGCAGAGCAACCTAAGGAAACATTTTACTGGGAGCTAAAGCTGCAGATAAACATTCCGATTCTCCATGGGGTGGCTGGAAATTAGTTTTTGCAGCAAGGTCATGTTTGCAAAGGGAGGATGGAGCCACCAGCCGGCAAATGCAGCCCAGAGACTGTGAAGAGAGGTTAGGAGAGCTTTGCTGCTGCAGGGTGCCAGAACGCCACTGAAATGCAGGCAGCACAGGTCAAGGATGGGGCAGAGGGGGATGTGGTACAGGATGGGAAGGGACAGAGACTTTCTTTTAATCACAGAGCAGGGATTCCTCAGCATCACAGCCTGGGTCTTGGCACTGTGGACGGTGCTCTGCAGTGCATGTGGGGTTAAAGGTGTGATGGCAGGTCTGCAGAGGACTGATCCGATGGCTGAAACAGAGGAGAGACTATCATTTGGATTACGTTGTGTTGGCAAAGGTTATACAGGCATCTGAATTACTCCTCTGCCACTGTTTGCTTGACAAGCGTTCACAATGTCTTTTCCTGATAAATCATTATTTTACTTAATATATACGTATATATCTGTACGTATATCTATGCGTACGTAGAACCCCTACATGTATGCATATACAAAGGCACACACGTATATAAGGTTTCTGCTTTCTCCTGGGTTCAGCAAGACCCTTCTGCCATCCAGGCAGAGGAAGGTCGTTCATCTGCTCAGTCGTATCCATGAAGCTTTGACAGTTGGTTTCAGCATTCTGTGATGCTCGAGCGATGGCAGGCACATTCCTGGGAGCCCAGCAGAAGGGGAAAACGGGAGAGGCCGAGGGATTTGTCCATGTTTGTGCCATCATATTATTCAAATACACGGGTTGCTTCTGTTTGGACAGTAATAATCATTTTAACAGAGTGCCGCCATGCTGGAAAGGCAGAAGAGATGCAGAAAGAGGGATTAGCTTGCTGCATGTGCAGTGCCGCTGCCTGGGTGCTGCTTGGCCGTGGCAGGCTGTGGAGCCCCAGCAGCAAGAGCAGCTTGCTGCCCACTGGGTCCACTCTTGTGTCGGTGCTGCTTGGTTGGTGTGTTGTGGTGACACCAGTTTGTACAGGCTGAGCTCAAAGGCAGATCACCGCCGCTGCCCGCACCCAGCCTGCCCAGCACCCAGGTCTGTGCTGCTGGTGGATTAAACCAGCATAAATCTGAGCACTTCCCTTGCTCAGGTGGTTGGGTTTAGAGCATTTTGGTCATGCCAAATGAATGAAATAACTAAATAAAGACTAGTTTTTGAAACTTAACTAACCTTGAGGAAAAAGTGGGTGCTCAGTTCAGCTTTAACAGGTTGTGGAAAATCTGTGCTTGTTTCAGAAGGTTTGCAAAGGCTCATTGCTTTAAACCCTTTGATCATCTCCTCAGTGGTTTGTTCGTTTGTGTAGTATTTCACTAATGGGAGCTGGAGCTGTGACTCCAGAGTCACCTGGAAGCATTGTACCAAGACGGGGAAGTATCCCAGGGGGATTCTCACCGAGGCACTGATTCTTAGACGTGTTCGTGGGTTTCTCTGTTCCTTGAAGTGCGACTGGAGTTTTTCCCCTCGAACAAGCACAGGTGTCCCACTGGGCTACGCAGTCACCTTCAATACATCTCAGCCGCTTCAGTGATCACACAAACACTTTTGGAGTAGGGGCCCAAGGACTGTTTGCACAGGACCCTGGAGCTGAGGCTTTTTTCTTTAAAAAACTGTGTTCTCCTAGAGCTTGTCTCTCCCTGCTGTGGGTCAGGGCTACAGTGGGATGTAGTTGACATTTGCAGGGCATGAAGATTTTAAATTTTGTTCTGGGAACTTTCTTTCCATGTATTTTTCCACAGTGCTGTTCTTCACTTGTTTCCCCGGCCAGACTGGCGGTAACTGGGCTCTGCTTGGAGCGCTAGCTGGAGAGATTCCTAGAGATGATGGGTCCCCTGATCCTGCAGAGGCTGTTCCCTCTGGCTCAGGGCAGAGATAGGTTGCTGTGTAATTTGGGAAGGATTTTTTTTATCCTGCAGCGTGTGCTGTGCCTGTTCTAGGGACGTGTGCTAAAAGCTGTACAGAGCTTTAAGGCCCTTTCTTGACTCTACTCAGCAGTTATCCCAGTTTCCTGCAAGGCAAATCATAGTGATCGAGCCTGTTTTAGACAGGCGTAGAGCAGTTGTGGTTTGACCAGCTCCCTGCTTTAACCAGCTCCCTGCTTTAACCACTTGCACGTACTGCTCTCTGGGAAGAGATAAAAGCAAGGAATTCTTGGTCCTCAGGCTGTGCAGGAGGATCCCCCAAAAAAGCTCCATATTCCGCTTTTCAGCGCTTAGAGCTGCTCACCCCGACAGGACTAAAGGTTTTAAAGCAGCAATTGATGCCAGCCGCCCAGGAAATGAGAAAAATCGCTCAATTTTATATCTTCTGAGACCTTTGTGTCTCATATGAAGCACTGTCCATCTCCTCCTCTCTGTGACTCAAGAGGTGGCTGAGAGGCTGGGGTGCTGCTGGTTTCCCTCTTTACCTCTTCTTTCCTCTCCGCAGCTCCTGCTCAGGCCCAAATCATCCATGCTGGGCAGGCGTGCGTGGTGAAGGAAGATAACATCAGTGAACGTGTTTACACAATTCGGGAGGGGGACACGCTGGTCCTGCAGTGTCTGGTCACAGGACACCCCCGGCCACAGGTAAGCTTTCAGTCTTGCCTGTCACCTGTGCTCCCCATGGCACTTCTTTGTAGTCTCCATGTAAAGGAAAACTGTGAGCAGCGGGGTGCCCAGCTTTCTCCTACGTTTTGGAGTCAGATAGGGATGCCCCATAGCTCAAGCATTAGCTTGTTAAGGTATGAAGCATCTAGCCTTTTGTGGAAAACAGTCCACAAAGCTTTGCAGGAGCCTACCACCTTCTAGTCGTCTTCAGTATGTGAAGTCTCCAAAAAACCTCAAAGTCCAAACTGAATCCATTATACAAACCACTCTCAAATCTTCAGCCCTCTTACTACAAAGCAGGAACAGCCTGAACAGACCAGAGGAGGCTTCCCGCATGTGCTGCCCGTAGGACTTGGTCCTTCATGGTCCACCAGTCTCTCAGCTTCTCTGGATGCACAGACAAGAGGAACCTGCTTGGGGGAGCTTGGGAAGTTTTTTTGTAGTGCACTTCACTGAGCCTCGCAGAGAGCCCACTGGTGGCCTTGTGGCCACCAACCAGGGGCAGATTCAGACTTGCAGTGCTGGATGTGTCCATGCTGTGGTCAAAGTCACAGTTCAGTGGAGAGGTATGGAGCTGAGCTTGGTTAACTGCTGCAGTCCTTCCCCAGGGTCTCTAGAGCGTTGCCTAGCCTCAACCCCCTGCAGCCCCCTCCCCACCCTTCAGATACTCAGGCAGGCTGGTTCAGTGTCAGTGTTGATGTGTCTGTAGAGATACTGGACCAGAGCAAGGGTCTGCCTGCTCTGGGACAGAGCATGGTAGGAGTGGCAGCTGATGCATACTAGGAGGCTGGATGTGCCAGAATACACTCAAGGGAGCCAAGTACGATATATGTGCCTTCTTGGCCCCTTTCTCCAATCCTGCCAAAGATATTTGTGCTGAGAAGCCATACATGTGCATACACCAATCAATGCCTCTGTGGACTTGCCTGTGACGAGCTATTTGGCTAAGAGGTGATGACAAAGGGGACCGAAAGAGACTCAGCCAGCAGGATTTGAAATGGTTTATCCATCAAAGCATATCTTGGAAACAATAAGAAGGAAGTGATCATAGCCGAGCCAGCAAAAATGACCAGCCTAGGCTTGAGACAGTGATGAGCAGATGATAGCTGTGTACATCAGAAAAGAGGAAGATGGCAGGGCTGGCCCTGCCTGAGGATGTTGAATGTGTGGGAAGGTGTTGGCGGGTTGTGGGGATTTGAGCCTGAGTAGCCAGAGAGATTGCTGGAGCAGAGCCTGATGCAGACAGCATGCTAGTGGGCAACGTTGTGGCTTATCTTTGCCCGGATGTGCACAGGAGACACCAGAGTGTGGCAGGAGGTGTGACTGGAGAGGCTGGAACCCATGCACATAAAATGTGGCATGCATCCTATCTCTGCCATCCTCAATCTGCAGTCCCTCCTCATGGATAGATTTCTTCCCCAGCTAAGCTCTTATCCTAACCTTTGTTTAATCTTTTCTTTTCCCTTCTATCAGCCAGTCATTAAAGCATGAAAATGTGGCCAAAATACTTAAATGAGATTGAAATTGAAAAGATTAAAGAGCTGGCTGAAGTGTACTTGCAAACAGGAGACTTTGAGAGTCTTGGGGCCCTCAGACAATTTCATAATAAGCCTACAAAGGCTAAATAAATCCATGGTCATTAGCTCCGAAAATGCGCTCAGCCTAGTACTCTGGGTGTGGGATGTAGACACCCCTGCTCTTTTTAGAGCATCAGCATCAATCAGGTTGTGGCAGTGAGCTTTAGGCAAAGCCTGGGGAAGGAGTCAACGTATCTGGTCCATCTCATCTGTGGCCACTGTTGAATGAAAACCTATCTCCTTTCTGTTGGCTGATCTTGCTGGATCTCGGTCCCAGTGTCTGGATGGGCACCAGCGTGCGAGCCCCACCAGTCAGCAGCCTTTAGAAGGGAGGTTGCAGATAGAGGAAATGAATGGGCTGAAAAAACCGAGAAAAGCCCCCTTTCTCTTTCATTTTCTGGACTGCAGAAAAAAGGGGGAAGCTTGTACCGCAACTGCTAGGACTGTACCTCATTCCAGACATAAGAATAACTATTCAGTCTTTAGGAGTGCTGTCCTTTTGCCACCATTTACCATGAAATATCATGCAGCTCCGTTGCCCCTGCAAGCCAGGTTCTTAAGATGTGTAACATAAGGACAAAAAAAATGCAAGATAGCTTGAAATCCAAAGGGATGTTTTCTTTTCCTTTTCTGTATCTTTAAAATCAAAGCAAAAGCTTGTGTACTGCAAAAGGATGACTTATAAAAATAACATACACAGGGGTTCCCTGTGGGAAAGGGGCAAGAGCCAGATAGCAACTGCATTTTCTTACTCTTACTTGGAAAAGCAAACAGCAGGAATAGCTTTGCTGTCCAGAGAAAGATAAAAGAGTGTTGACTGCAATAAAAGCTCTGTAGCTGTGAGCTGATGTCTGATGCCTGCCGTAGCCCTGCAGCCTGCCAGCCACGTGGGGTCCCAAGGCTTAATGGTGAAAGTCCTGTGCTGAGCAGGTAGTGGTATAAAACTAACCAAGTTCTTGGGTTTACAGGACCAGAGCAGGAGTGGTAAATAAGCAGTGTGTGTCTGGGTGAACTGAGGGGCTATCCTGGACACTTGGATGTGGAGACTGGTGATGGATGAGAGTCAGCAGCTGGTCTACTGAGACATAATGAGGTCAGCAGTTGAACTGTGGTAAGGTCTGGTGGTGGTGCTGTAGGACCCATTTTTGAGAATGGCTAGGGAAGAGGAGCAAAGGGAGTGCTTCTGTCCCCTGGGATCTCTGGTTTGTGTAACTCATTGCTTGCATTTCTCTCATTCTTCTTGTGCAGGTGAGATGGACCAAAACCGCTGGCAGCGCGTCGGACAAATTCCAAGAGACGTCAGTGCTTAACGAGACCCTTCGGATTGAGAAGATCCAAAGGCTGCAGGGGGGCCGCTATTACTGTAAAGCAGAAAATGGGGTTGGGGTCCCTGCCATCAAGTCCATTCGAGTAGATGTGCAGTGTAAGTCGTTTAGCGGCAACCCAGACCTTCCCACAGTTCTACTGCATGTCTCTGCCTCGCTGCGGGGCCGGCAGGGAGCTGCATTGCCCTAGGACCACGCGTACCTGATTCAGGAGCAAAGGGACTGGTGTGGTCTCCGCAAGGTCCCTTTCCCTAGGAGAGTAGATCCATCCACAAAAAAGATAGCTCTGCCTGTCCATGTGAGTCGTTCTTATTGAGGTGCTGTGATGTCTGTCACTTCCAGAGGTCCCTAGCACTTGTCTGGAGCGTAGCGTTGTAGATGGCTTCCGCTTTCTTTGTCTTCGCTTTGAAGGTGGCAATGCTTGAAGCAAACCAGTGCTTCTTGAAACCGGTAGTGCCTCAGATGCTTGGGGCATTCCTGAAATGAGTGCCCTGCCCCCAGCATCGCTGCCTCTGCGGCATGGTGGAAACAGAGCAAAAGACTCTGGGATGCACGTGAGGAGGCTGAGCTGTGAAGGCGTGAACATGAAGGAATCTGTGAGGACCCCTTGGTTTCAGTGACTTGATGTTTCTCTAGCTGGTTGCAATGTCCACCACAATGGTTCTTGTGTCCTGGAGATGTTGTTAGTGGTTCTCCACCTTGGGCCCCAAGTTTTGAATATTTCTCATGCTGGCTTAAGGTTGTTTATTTTGGGGATGCTGTGGCCAAAAGGGAGGGAAATGAAGCTTATGCCATAATCTCCATATGGGAGGAATCCAAGATTTAAGGTCTAGACAACTCTTCAAGAGATTTGCTCTCTTGGGGAAGATTCTCCTCGTTGTCCTTGGCTATCCACTATTCCAGTTTTCTCCAATCTGAAAACCACCAAATCCCTCTCCTCACTCATATCTTCTGAGAAGACCTTAGCCAGCAAGAGGTTGATGCTTAAAAGATGTAAAGTGTGATAAAGCAACTTGAACTCTTCCTGAATCTGTCACCACCTGTTCCCACACTCCTAGCCAGACAGTCTTCTGTGCTGAGGCGCACCATGGTTATCTGTCAATGGAGCAACCTCCAGGTTTCAAAACCCCAGTACCTGTCTGGAGTCGGGCAGGGCTTTGCTGACAGCTACTGGTGCCTGGCTGCTTACTTTTAGTCCTACTGTCCAGCCCTACAATGATGTGACCCTCACAAAGTATGCCGTAGACTTGAACATCCTTAGGGTTTGGTAGGTTCATGATCTACAGTTGTATTATATGGCTTGGAGCAGCTCCCGTCTCTGTTTCTTCCTTGCCCTACCCTGTATTGGGTAGGCACCATCCCACAGACTGGGAAAATAGATTGCTTCATCAGCAACCACTTTGGACAGGATGGAGATTTCTTCACAGGCCTTGCATAGCTTTGTTTGAAGGAGTTCTGACATCCACCTAGATCTGCTTGGCTTCTCTGCCCATTTCTTCTGCTGTGTGTGGTGGAGGCATATGGCAACTCTCCATTTCAAAGGGGACTTGCTTTTCTCAAGCCTCAATAGGACACATTGCCAGGGCCTGTGTCTCTAGGAACAGCACTGTGGCATGAATCTCTTTATGCCCTGAGGGTGCTCCCTTTACTTCTCGGGTGCAGGCTGGAGCTAGAGTGATGTAGTGTCCCGTGGTCCCTCATGCAGCTCTGACCTGTAGAACTATGGGGCTAATGGGGTGGCCAAGGGCTTTCTCATACTAACATCTACTCTGCAGATGGACTTGGTAACGCACCTCTGTTCTGCTCACTTGTTTTTTGGGGAGGAGAGACTATTTTCTGCCAGTATTTGCAGTAGGTACAAGGGAACACATAGGAAAAGCCACAGTTTTTGTTGAACGCTCACCCAAGCAACCTTCAGCTGAATGAACCAGAATTTGAAAACAAACCCCTTCTTTCCCCGCATTCCAATTTGTAGTTGGAGGTAAGTAATCACCTTCATGTGAACCTTAGTGACCTTGACAGCTAGTGCTAGTCCTCACTCATACTTTTAGTATTAGACAGCAAGGTTGTGTGGAGAGCACCACTGCTGCCAAGAGGATATTAAACTGGAAACACTAATCCGTGTAGCAAGTTATTCCTTTGCCTCAAGTAGGCATCAAATGAGGCTTTAAAGTATTGTTTAGATACTGGCAGAGCTGCAGATGCTGTTTGGAGTATTTCCATGTGGGAGAGAGGGAAAATAAAGAAAAAGAAAGAATGGATGTTTACAAGCTTATATTGCGCATGAAACATCCCATGTGATCATCTCCATGAGCAGCCTTGGGCCAAATTTATCATTTGTGCAGCTCCCTGACATCGGTGGCGTTACTTGTACATCAAGCATATACATATCGTCGTAGGTCTTATTTTAGCTTTTCTCAGGAGGGCTAGACTTAGAGCTGGCTGCTATGAAAGAAGGCTGGAAGATTCGAGGGAGGAAAAGTTTAGCAACTGAAAGGAGGATGTTGTTTTCTGTGTGGGGAGTAGCTGGGAGCCAGGAGACCTGAATGGTGAGCATCTTCCTTGATCAGTAAGGGAAGTATTTTGCCATGCATCCCGCTGAGAAATGGAGCCTTAGAAGTATAGTAGCTACAGAGTTACTTGTGTAAAGCGTGAACAAATAAAGGAGGATTAAGGGCAAAGAAGGGGGAAAGAGGAGAGGCTGTGCCCAAGGTCCTGGTCCAAGAAAATTTGGTGTAAAATTCAGTCACGCTGTGGCCACATGGAGACAGCACTGTATGGAGAGGAGCCATTTTTTCTCTACCTGTTTTTCTTCAGCCTTGGGTTTGGTTTTTTGGGGATTTTTGTGTGCCTTGTCATTGTTCTGCTAATGGCTCGACTCATATCTCTGAGCTATGGTGTGGTCAAGCCGACAAATCCCGGGTCCCATTACAGTTGCTGTCTACCAAGCATACAGCTCATTAAAATATGCAAATCCACAAGCTGACACTTGTGATTTAGCAGAGAACGTGCGTTATTTGGATGACACGTTAGCAGAAACTCATCCCTGCTTCCCCCTTCCTTATTGTGAGTCAGATTTCCAAACTTGCAAATATCTTTAAAATAAAATACCATGAAAATTAAGTGCAGGAGGTGATGAGCACGTGTCCTTTTCATCTCTGCTCATATGTGCAGAAGACAGTGCTGGCAGCAGTTTCCTTGCAGTTGAAGATGGGGTCATAAGGCTGCTGAAAACACAGAATTGCTTCAACTGAGCTCAACAGGTGCCTTATAAGAGATGCTTAAGGGCAAGGGCCAGTTGGTCCCATCTTGTCAAATGGGATCTTTACATTTAATCATAATCAGTCTCAAAGTGGTTCTGGGAGGAGAACCCCTCTGAGGTTTTCCCCATGGTTCCTTGATGTTCAAACATTGGTGTCTGGTGCAAAAGCCCATAAAAATGATTCCTTTTTTAGCAGGAAGGCATTCCCTGGGGAGCAGCGTGGCCTGGGTGGATAGAGAAAGTATGGTCGCTGCAGGGCTAGTGCTTGTGTCCTTGCAAGTGAAGTGACTGGTACCCATGGATCCAATCGTGACAGCTGCATGTCTGGTGCAGGTATGGTGAGAGAGTATGGTGAGAGAATTGGAAGGAGCATTTTCTTAAGGAGCATTTCATAAAGGGAGAAAACAGAGATGAGTCTGATCAGTTTATGGGTGAGTGATAGGGTTGCAGTGAGTGGAAGTGGCTGAAGAGGGAGAGTCCTTACAGACCTTGAAAAGAAGAAAATACAGAGGATATTTTAATAGGAAGAGAGAGAAATTGTGCATATCTTTCACAGTGTTTTGCATCTCATGTTCCCATGGCACCCCACGAGACTTGCTTCTATCTAGGAGATGACTCTCCATCTCAGCTCCTTGATCTTGTCCTGGCTTCTATGCTAGCCCCTTGACTTGAAGGTTTGCCATGTCCTTTGTGTGGGCATCTCAGACCGAGGGCTTAACCCCGTGATGTCAGGAGGGATTTGGAAAGTGGGAGCAGAAGAAACGATGATGGAGCAGAGCTTCCTGGGATCCTTCTGGCCTCTCACTGAAGTAAAGAGCAGTGATTTGTGGTGTGGGGTGTCACTGGGGAAGGTGAAGCAGCCCACTGGTCTGAGAGGCATGTGGCAGGCAGGCAGTTTGCTCGAGGGCCACAAGAGACCTGCAAACCAGAAGATGCTTTCTATTCTCTGAAGGTTGTGTGGTGAGCGGGAGAATTTTTGCTTCTCCTGTCTGTTCCCTTTAGGTATTGTTTGTGTTACCTGCCCTCAGATCAGCTCTTAATTCAGCAGTTGTCATCAGCCAAAGGTGTGGGAGCTTCCCCTCTCCTCTGTGGCGCCTGGAGCATCATCTGCTCTGCAGGCTGTACATGCAGACCAAGCTTCACTAACAACTGCTGCGGCACTCCTTACCTTCCTTCCAGATCTAGATGAACCTGTTCTCACCGTTCACCAGACCATCAGCGATGTACGTGGCAGCTTCTACCAGGAGAAGACTGTCTTCCTCCGCTGCACGGTCAACTCCAACCCACCAGCTCGCTTCATCTGGAAACGGGGAGCTGAGACGCTTTCCCATAGTCAGGACAATGGTGTGGACATCTATGAACCCCTCTACACACAGGTGAAAAAAAACAAAACTCCAACAGCTTGTGTTGACTGTCTTGGTGATGCAGGGCACTCTGTAGTGGATGGTGTTTCTTTTCCTGTGTAGACTACAATGCTGGGGAGACTGTGGTGGCCACTGCAAGGAGCACTGTCTCCAAAAGGCCTGGTAGAGCCTACTTCTGTGTGCAGGTTCCAGGGGGAAAAGAGGAGCAGAGCAACAGGATGGAGTATGACAACCTACAAGTTGCTTCCCCATTTTGTCACTGTCCCTGAGAGCAGGTCACAGCTGCCCTAATGAGGTTACATGGCTGTTGGATGGTGAGACGAAAATCCAAGCAAACAATCCCAAGATTGGGTCTGCTGTATCTCCCATTACTGATTTTTTTTTTCTTAATTGAGTGCCCAAGCTCCTTAAATCAGGGGAAATGCTTCCTGTTTAGCAGTGTGAGTGAATGGCAGGAATTGCTGTGGGTTTCATGAAGCAAATCATGAAGAGCTTTTCCTAATGGCCATAAGCAACAGAGGCAGCCCAACTGCCTACACACTTTCTGACTGTTGTCCTGTGACAGGGTATCCACATTCTTTCTGCTTCTCCTGTTTGCCTGTGCTGGACTTGCTTCTCTGAACGCCACTTTCTTCACAGTAGTTAGCCCACCAACGTGGTGGGAGACGGAGGGGAATTTTTCTTTTGCCAGGGCACTCTGGGCATGTTATCCTAAACTGAGCTCTGGCTCTGAGTGTCCTTTAGATGCAAAGCAGCCCCAGCGCTTCCAGCAAGGCTGTTCGGCAGCACGAGGCTGTGATGGGTGGGAAGGGAGGGCTGAAAGGGGCTGCTCCCCAAGGCACCCGTTTCATCCCACGCCCCTCCTCGCTCTCCCAAAGCTGGGCGCTGAGTGCATCCCGGCCGAGCTGGATTTCTGAGCCATGCTTCAGGCAACCTTTCAGTTAATGTAGTCGTGTTCATATTTTATTGAAACACGCCATCTCTGTCAGTCACGGAAACGGGCAGCCAAATGGAAACGTTCAGGGGGATGAGGAGAGAGCCGCAGGTTAGCGGCAGATTTGCAGAAATGCTGTTGGTCCCTGAAGAGAGCTTTATCTAGTCCAATGCTTTGTGGCATCCAACCAGGACATCCCTGGCCTTAGAGGAAGCCACCATGGGCTCTTCCAGCTTTCACTAAGCTCAGTGTAATTAACAGGAGACATTGCTTAATGAGAGGATGTCTTAGGACTTGAGATATTTTCTTCAGCTAAGTAAGGCATCTGGCAGAATTTCACTGTGTTGCAGTATTAAAGTGTAAATGACCCAGCATTGGAAATGACCCATCAGGTAATGTTCCCACCATGACGGGTCATTCCCAGCTTTGAGAGAGGGTGTTAGGACTGCTGTGCTCACACAGGTATGTATGCCCTTATGGTCCTCTCCTTGGCACCAGAATAAACCTCTGAGTTTGGGTTGGTAAGAGTTGAAGTTAACAAAAACACAATTCTGCCACACTATTGGTAGGGGAATATCTTGCTGGAGCTCAAAGGCACTACGTTTAACAAAGCACTCTTTGCAGGACTTTATAATATTGTCTTAGAGAACAACTGGTATCAGTGTCAGGTTTGGGTAGGCTTCTACATTAAAAAGGAGGTGAAGACTTTCCTGTTTAAGCTTTGTAAAAGTTATTTACGCTGAAGGTTTATACACGTTTACCCAACATTTACTAATCAATAAACAGGATACATATGACCCCGTAAGTAAGTATTTGACGTGCACATTGTAAATGCCATTATTTGTGTGGCATAGCAACAAATCTCTGGGGACAGGACTTTCATAGGGTTATTGGTCTCCTAGGTATTTATCTTTCTAATTTACTTAGTTCAGATCTTTGTTCTCTGCACATTAGCATGCCTGAGCTCATCGTCCAGTCCCTTGAGGTTGTCCTCAAGAGGATTTGTCATGCTGACACCTTCTCACGTTTGCAGGCAATTGTGGAATGGTTTCTCCAAAAGAGATTTAGACAAACGCAAGGAGAACAACAGTGACAAGCTGTCGTGGGAAGACATATGAGTTGCAGGGTGTACAAACCACAGGATGCATCTCAGAGCTTTCCACATTCCATAAATAAAAACCTGCAGGACGCATCTATTGTTAATTTAACAACTTGATTCTGTTTCTGTAACAAGCCAGTAACTAATGGAGTACCAGGGAGTGATTTTTGTTGGTTTGTTTCTTACCATAGTATGAGAAAAGGCTATCAAAGTCTGTGCAGTCACTCTGGATTTACACCAGCATAAAAGAGATTAGAATCTGGAGAAGAGACATCGGAAAGTTTTGGGAGGTTCTTTGAGTGTTTCTCTGAATAATCTTTTTTTCCCCTGTACTGCAAATTTTTACAGCATAACTGTTGAACTTGTTATATTTAGGCCAGCATTAATGTCTGAATCTGCTCTGATTTAATTTGGTTTTGCAATGTTGAGACCCCACTGATGTCCCTTGGGTTCCTACCAACATCTTGGTGTAAGATCTCAAGGTCTGTTCTGGGATGTTTAAGGTTTTTTCAGATTCCACAAGATGATTCTGACAACAGTCGATGAGAAATTATGCTTACACCTTTTCGGCAGTGCTTTCAGGTTAAATGTCAGTCAGTTGCTGCGTGTTTTGAGAAATCCTGGAGGTGGAGTTACTGCTGCAAACATTTTGTGTCTGCTTTATACATAGCTAGGGGGGTGTGGAGTCTGCACAGTTCCCTGAGTTTTTGTTGGGAGCTGCTGGTAATCTGTAAACTTTGGGACAGGTTATGGACTTGCAGTGATGAGCTGTGCTTTGGACACCTCTGGGTTTTTCCCCCCCACTTTTTTCCCAACTCCCAGGGTGAAACCAAAGTCCTGAAGCTGAAGAACCTGCGGCCCCAGGATTATGCCAGCTACACGTGCCAGGTGTCCGTCCGCAACGTCTGCAGCATCCCTGACAAATCCATCACCTTCCAGCTCACAAACACCACAGGTAAGAGAGGACGCAGAGGGTCCCCGCAGCCCTCCAGCCTCTCACCGTCTAAACAGCCATTACCCCTCCAAGAGGGTGACACGCAGAGAGTGGCCCCGGTCCAGGGCCTCCAGCACCTCACGTCCACATACACGGCTGCTGGGATTGCAAATCCTTCACGCAGCAGTTTTGTGGCCAGGGATGCTCTAATTTCATGTCGCTCTGTGTGTAGCCGCTGCCTTGGCCAGGCCTGCCATGAGATCATTAAAGCAGACTACGTGTAGGTGTTGAGGCACTATGTAGTTTTTAATCCAGACACTGTCTTATTTATTTATAATTCTAAGTGACTTTAAAAATAGATTCGCCACAGTCTAGAGCCGGGCAGATGCTGCAGCAGTTCTTACGAATAATTCATTCGTGTGTGACTCTGGCCTGGTTTGCCAGGCTGTGCTCTCAGCACCTCCCAGCTGACGGGCCCCGCTGGTGCCGACGTTTGTGGAAAGCAAATATCTCCGGTGCCTTCCCTATAAATAAATTTTTATTCATACTGGCAGCGCGTGAGTGCACCTCCAGTTGTGAACAGAATCAGTTTGGTGCCTCTTGCTTGACCTGCCATAACTGACTGATAACGGAGTATCATGTACCAAATACTTGCAAGGACCCGATTGCAACCTGTCCATTAAGGAAAAAAAAAACAAACAAAAAAAACCCTAACCCCAACCCCCCCCAAAACCCCGCACCCACAAAAACCTCCCACCCACAAAGCCCGCACATGTGTTGAAAATTTTCAAATAATAAGTAAATGTCAGGAAATTGCTTCCAGCCCTGGAGTGTTCCATGATCAGAAAGAAAGGCATTGTAGTTGTTTGAATTATTCACCTCTCTAATGTAACACAAAGCAGTTTGTATCCCTTGTGTCATCTTTGTGCAGTGGAAACAGAACTCTTTTGATGTTGCCAACTGTTGATGGGGTATTGTTGATACTGTATAAATTATGTTTATTGATCTGACTTGAGCCCAAGGTGCTGAGCAATAGTTGCATCATTTTATGTGGAAAGAAGAAAAATAACGAGCTTAAGAAAGTGAACTATAGCTAACGTCAGAAAAAAATATTCTCTATATAGTAAGATCTCTGAACATGTCTTGAGCAACTCACACCACTGCCTGAGTTTATCTCAGGATGAGACTGTAGCAAATGCTGGAATATTCCCTTTAAAAATTTACCTTGTGCTCATGATGAAGAAAGGGATTTCATACAGCTCTTCTTCCCTGTTGTGTCTTTATCTTTGAAGAGTTAGAAAATCAAATTTCTCTTCATGTCCGCTCCCCCCTGCCAGCCCAAGCACAGGTAAACTACCCTTCATTTCGGTCCAGCCCCTTTACTGGGTGAACAGGGAAAATGTATTTTCAGGTCGTAGCCGGATCAGAAGCCATGATACGGCTGAATTTACACCAACTTCAGCTCTGAATTTGGTCCATGTAGCACATACATCTAGTTCTTTTTTCTTGTTGTTTAGTTATAGATGCATATTTATAAATGGTTACAGTGGAGCCTGACACCACAAGCTCAAAGGGGCCATGGAAAACGTGTTCCTAGAAAATTGCATTAAAAGCTGGAGGTGAAAATGAAGCTGGCATTGTGCTGTGAGCAGAGTTTGTGTTAAATAATATTTCATGTTAAATATACTCGTGTTATCTGGCTTACTTGCCTGGTAGGTAGCATTGTGCATAGATGAGAAAATATTTAAAGAAAAATCTTTAATTCTCTCCTTTTTTGTATAGGTCTTTTCTTTCCCTCTTACGCTCGTGCTTTAGCAACCTCCGTAGCCTTGGCTGTGCCCAGAATCCTGAGCAGCTTCACTCAGGATGCCTTCGCCTTTGCAACCAAGGAGGGCCCAAAGGGTGCTGAGGTGCATGGGAATAGGTCTCTTCAATATTTATAGACCCAGCTACTACAGACCTTGAGGGGAATTGGTGGGTCAGGTGATGTCAGGCCAAGGGAATCTTCTCTTCCCAGTTCATTTGTTGTTCCTCAGCTGGTTCACTTTGCCTCCTCTGGTAGTGGCCTTTGGGCAGGTCATAGTCTCCAGCAAGGAGATGTGCTCCTGCCCAGCTCTGCGTCAGCAGCTTCGCCCTTGCAGCAGGGGATGGGTTCTCAGTCTGTAGCATTAATGGGAAGGAGGTTTCCCCTGTTCCTCCTCTGTCCTGCTGCTGTTGTATGGCTCTAGACCAGCAGGTTGGGTCTGCAGAGCCACAGGACCAGCTCACCACCGGGCTGTCACCACCTGCTCCAGCAGGGTCAGGCTGACGTTTTCCCCTTCCTCAATTTCTGCAAAATTAAGCAGCCCAGCTGGTTAATTCTCCTGCAGTTTTACTGCAGCAAATTGGACTTCAAAGGGAATTGAAAGCGACTCTTTGTTTTTAATGGTCCCCTTGCTGCTCGGCAGACTCCGCCAGCAGGTTTTCTGAGCCAAGAACAAAAGGAATTGCCACAGGTTACAAATAAATGAGATTCATCTCCTGCATAACAATGTCTGCAGACTGTTAACCCCTGTCGGCTGACAGGAGTGGGAGTGGGAGCCCGCGCAGGCTGCCACAGCCGGGGCTCTGTTTTGGGGCACATCGTGGGAACTCGCTGCCTGGAGCTGTGCGGGTGGCAGCTTCGCAGTTTCCCTGCCTTCCCTCTTGCGTGCACGCACACGCAACCTGCCCTGAGGCAGTGCTTCCACCAGCATCTCGCTTTTTCCCCCGCCGCGTTGCCTTGCCCAGAACGTGACACTGCTGGCCAAGGTGATTGTTGTGCAGATACGTGCACATCAAACACCTCAAGATCCCAAACTCTTAACCAGAGCCTGCAGGACCTCTGGTTTGTGCTCCCCAACGCTGACATCTTCTTTCTGGGTACAAGCTGGTCTCAGCCTTTCTCTGGCTATGACAGATGGAGATTCCCAGGCAAGATGCTGCATCTGCCAGCTTGTCTGTGTCGTGTGAACATGGGACCAGTTCAATGTCAGAGGGCAGGAACAGGTACTTGGTATCAGCTACGCTCATCTGACAGCCTGTAAGTGACAGGAATGTGTCCTGCCTGACCACCGGGAGTTGAGCTATTGCGTTCCTGGGCTTCAGTGACTCTCATGACAGCACCTGGAGCTTGGAGAGGACATACAAATCCTTCCTTTGCCGATGAGCACGCATTAACCCTTGCACAATCTTTCCAAGACTCCAGCAAAGAAAGAGACCTGTCAAAGGCTCCGAGTGCAGGCTGTGGCCTCCCAAAATTCAAGGACTCCAACCACTGGCCTCAAAATGACCAGCGCGGGTGCCAGAGGAGCCACCTTCTTCCTTAGGCACAGCTGGCCACCTCTGGCAGAAATAGCATGCCCCGTGGCCAGGGAGAGGACATTTGATTCAGTGCACCAAAGCAATATCCCAGCATGGCAGTTGTTTCGCTGCTAAATGATGGCGCCAGCGCTGAGGGGAGAGCAGTCCTCCTCGCCGTGTTTGTATGGGCTGTAATTCAGAGATCCAACACAAATCCAGCACAGCTCATTAACGCAGGGTCCAGGGAGAGAAGAGGCAGAAATAATGATGCTGTTAAATCAGGCTTCATGAATATGGAACAATGTCTTATTTTGCATTATTATGGCTGTTACTTAAAACATACTCCCCGTCTCTGTGCTGGGGACTGCTGCGTTCTCAGCTCTGTCTGGATGGAGCCAGTGGTGGTGCTGACAAGGGCTTTTAAAAGGCTTTTCGTGGGATGAAATAGAGAATATAAAGGGAAGGGGTTTTTTGATCAGTTCCTGGAGGGGGATGTAGTGAGAAGGGTGCGCAAGTAAAATAAACCAAAACAGGTACTAGGGTATTCAAAGGAGAAGTTGTCTAGACATTTTGAATCAGTCCCAGTTGTTCAGTTGTGCATGAAAGACAATCCCTGTGACCTGGTCAATAGCCCCCCAGTCTATGGAGAAACGTATTTGACACCCGTGGAGGTGAAGGAGATTAAGAGCGGGTGCAGAGCTGCCGTTCATGATCTGTTATGGTGCAGAGAGGTCCTGGTCCTCCGTGTCAGGCTCTGAGCTGGAAGGGCCAACTGCCAGGCAAAGGCTTTGCCTCTCAAAGACATCTAGTTGGGTGTGAGAGATGGAGAGGCATATTATGGGATAGCTGAGTTCCTTTTTTTAATGGTAGACCTTCCCCAAAACTCCTTCTTGGGATGGCAACTCTGTATGGGAGGAGTGGTTTTATGCCAAGTGTCCTCAAACACAAACAGCTGTTGGGTTCAAGCATGGTCCTCTAAGTCTGTCCTTGCTCCTTCGCCTCTCCATCAGGGTGGAGCCCTGGTGGTCAGGCAGGAAGAGCAGGCTGTGACTGAGCATGCACCTGGTGTTTTGCCTGACCTTCCCTTGAGATTGTGAGAACCAGCCAGCAAACACTGACATCCGTGAGCTTCCCAGCATGCTTTTGATTGGGTCCTGAGATGCTAAGCTCAGTCCATGGTTGCAACTTGCCATGCTTTATGACAACATATCTCTTGTTCTCCTGCCTTTGGTTTTGTTTTTTTTTCCCTTTCTTTCTCAGGGCTTAGTCCAGTGTGCTGCTTCTGTCCGAGACATAAGCAGACTAACCACGATTCGTACAATAGCGTTGCAGCACAGGAGATACAGGTGCTCTAGTAAGAGCTACCAGTTGCACTTTTTCTTCAGTGATTCTTCTGCAGGGCCTGTCTAGAGTCAGAGGAGTTACATATAGGGAGAACAGAAGGCACTGTGGTGTCTGCAGGGGAGTGGGTTGGGTGCAGTGTACGTAATGCAGGGACGCAGAAGCTTTCCATTGCCCTTCTGCCTTGCTGCAGTTGTTTGCATCAGGAATCAGCAGGCCTCTAGTCTTGGGTGTTCCAGTGCCAACTTTTGTTTGGTTGCTGCTCCGACCTGGGGAAAGGGACTTCATCAGGCTTTTTTTCTGACCTGAGTCCTAAGCCTAGGGAACCTGCACTAAACACTGCTAAGTCATACCTAGCTTGTGCCCCAGCCCTAAGCACTAGTGGTGAAGCGTTTTAGGTATGACCTCCATTCTGGGGCAGTGTGAGGTCTTGCCTGCAGTGATTCCTAGCCATGACAGAGCAAGGTGCTCTAACTCAAAGACATGGTAATGATAATGCTTTAAGTTCACAAACAGCTTGTATTTGTAATGAATTCATGCATCCCTCTAGCTCTCCCTACTCATAGAATCATAGAATTGTTAGGGTTGGAAGGGACCTTAAAGATCATCTAGTTCCAACCCCCCTGCCATGGGCAGGGACACCTCCCACTAGATCAGGTTGCCCAGAGCCCCATCCAGCCTGGCCTTGAACACCTTCACGGATGGGGCTTCCACCACCTCTCTGGGCAACCTGTTCCAGTGTCTCACCACCCTTACGGTGAAGAACTTCTTCCTAATGTCCAATCTGAATCATCCCATCTCTAGTATTAATCCATTCCCTCTAGTCCTACCATTACCTGACATCCTAAAAAGTCCCTCACCAGCTTTCTTGTAGATACTGATAGATACCCCCTTAAGATACTGGTAGGCCACTGTAAGGTCTCCTCGTATCTTCAAGAACAAATCCCCAAAAGTATGAAGCTGTGCACAGGCAAGTGGGTGGTGCGTCTTTTTCAAGCTCTGAAGTGTTCCTCTTTGTACTCTTCCAGCCCCACCTGCTCTGAAGCTGTCTGTCAATGAGACACTGGTGGTCAACCCTGGTGACAACATCACTATGCAGTGCTCTCTGACGGGTGGTGACCCGCAGCCAGAGGTGGTTTGGTCTCACTCTCCTGGCCCAATGCCTCCCAACAGCCTCGTGCAAGGAGGCAACCTCACTATCTGGAGGATCCGCGTGGAAGACTCGGGCTACTACAATTGCACGGCCATCAACAACGTGGGGAACCCAGCAAAGAAGACAGTGAACCTGCTGGTGCGGTGTAAGTTGCTCTCTTTCTCAGAGGATGGGTTTTCAGGGTGGAGAGGCTAGATTTGCTCTCCTCCTGGCTGTTTTTGTTCAGCTGAGGGTGAATATGGTACTTAGCAGAGACGAATATTTTGAAGAAGCTGCTGTGCAAGCTTCTTTGCTCCCAGAGCAGCCCGCCATGCTAGCACTGCTTGCAGCCTCATCCTGGGCTGCAGCACTTTCCTCGGCTAGAGAATGATCCCAGACTGCCAGATGTGAGGCCCTGGGGATCTATTGTGGGAAAATAACTGGAGGAGGTCTTGAGGCAGATTTTGCATGGAGATGTTGCCTTCCTGAGGAGCAAAGAGCTATTGTCCTATCCCATGCAAGACACTTTGCTGTCCCTAACCAGTTTTGCACTTGTATTCATTCCAGCCATGAAGAATGCCACATTCCAAATCACCCCTGATGTGATCAAAGAGAGCGAGACCATCCAGTTAGGGCAGGACTTGAAGCTTTCGTGCCATGTGGATGCTGTCCCCCAGGAGAAGGTTGTCTATTCCTGGTACAAGAACGGGAAACCAGCCAGGTTCTCAGACCGGTTGCTCATCACCAGGAATGACCCTGAGCTCCCACCTGTGACCTGCAGCTTGGAGATTATTGACCTGAGGTTCAGTGACTACGGCACCTACCTATGCGTGGCCACCTTCCAGGGAGCACCCATTCCTGACCTCAGTGTGGAGGTGAACATCTCCTCAGAGACAGGTGAGCCTTTCTGTGGCAGCTGGGGACCTCAGGAGAGTGGTGGGCTTCACTAGCTGCTCCCCACCACCATCCCTCTGTCTTTTTTGAAGGACCTCACATGAGTGTCTTGAATCCCAGTGGGAAAAAGTATCACATCCTCAGGCAAGGATTTGGCTGAGACTGGAGATGGGTAATAGACCGAGATCCTCTGCCAGATGTGTTGTGCACCAAGCAGATCTTCCTTTATGTTTTTTCCCTATGAAAAGTCCAAAGTGCAGTCCAGTGAAAGCTACAGAGACAGGTTTAGTGTGGTTGCTCCAAGAAGCCTCCAAATTGTGAAGGAAGAAAGAAGGGGTGGTGTTTCACCAAATTTCAAGCATTCCTTTGCTTAGAAGGGAGCAAAGGAGAAAGAAAGCTGCTTTTTCCTCTCTTTGGCATTGCTTGTGAGGAACGTCCCTTTCTTCAAAGCTGTGGCTAGGAGATTGGTATCATCTGTCATAGCAAATTGTGTGAAGAGCTTTAATGTTTACTGGATTGCAATTGCAATTTGTCTTGGGCACTCTCTGTAGGAGTCCAAGTCTTCTAAATGCCTCCCCGCTTTAAAATCAGGGTCAAAGCTTCACCCCATGGCTTGGTGAGGACATGACTAATCCGAAAGTGTGTTTGTCAGTCACCTTGGTGACAGAAATACAGGGTCTCAGGGCTGCCTTTTTGCTTCTGGGGAAGCGGTGGGTCCAGCTCTGCTCTCTGTTACATCCATGTCATCTTCCTGCCTTTCCAGGACCTTGAGGGTACGGCACAAAGCAGCATTGGTCTATGAATCTTATGAGGACTCCCGAGGGGGCCAGCTGCCCACAGATTTTGTCCAGAACCTTCATGGAAAGTTTCTTCTCAGTCCCTGGTTGTGCTGGATCCATTGGTCAGGCTGATCCCAGTCTTGATTCTGGACATTGCTTGCTTCAGCTCCCCAGCAAAAGGTGGTGTGACTGCTTTTGATGCTTTGGGAAGACCCTGTCTCCTAGCAGCAGTGCTGGGGCCAGATTGCTCCCAATGGGACTGTGCCCAGTGCTCCTTAGCAGTCTGAAGGCCAAGCCCTGACCATGCCATGGGCCTACTAAGCACCAAAGGGTGGTGCTTCCCTTCTGCTGGCAGCCCTGGCAAGTAGGACTCTTTCTGTACCAGCAGACACCATCCCCATTGTACCAGCAGGGAATAAAACCTGGGGAACCCCCCAGTCCTGGTGCAGCGCCATCTCTCCTGACCTTATGTGACTGCTGCCGCCAAGAGCAATCCTTTTTGCCCAAGATCACTAGATGGCAGAATGCATTTGTGTTTAAGACTGCAAGGGGAGGAAGCAGACAAGGGCTGGGAGACCCTGGATGATCCCGCCAAAAGGCTGGGCGGTGTCTGTTGGTGCAGGTGTCGGTCCAGGTGCCAGCCGGCTGCTCCTTCAAAGGAGGTGTCTGCGGTGGCAGGTTGCCCTGTGCTCTGGCCTGGAGGGTGAGCCCCACAGGCTCATGTGGATGCCGCTGATGGGGAAGGACAGGAGGGCAGCCTGGGGCGTTTTGACGCCTCTCTCTGGCACCCTGGGCCACCAGGACCACTTTGTGACCCAGGGAATGAAAACGGCCATCCCCTCTGGAGCAGCTCTTCATGCAGCAGCTGAGGCTGTCCAGCATGCGGCATCCCCGTGAACAGACATGAGCCTCCTCTGACATATGGTTCCTGTATGAAAACCCAGCGAGTTTTCCCCAGACCACGGAATCAGAGCAGGAGGGCTATAGCGGTGACTCCATGTTTCCCTGCTGAGCAAAGCCTGAGCTCGCCAAGGTGGCTGCCTCCACTGAGCAGCCCTGAGAAGACAGCTTTAATTTAAAAAAAAAAAATAAAAAATCTTCAAATACAATTTACAGATTTTCCCCATGGAGAAAATTGTCTCTCACCGAGCGAGCAGCTGCTGGCGGTGCTGGGTGCCGAGAGTTGCTGTCGTCCCTTCGCGCTGTGCGGGACAGGGTGTGATGAGATTCCCCAGCCCACAGGAGATCTGCAAATTGAAAATGTGTCCTCCGTGTTGCGTAGGGAGGTCACTGCAGAGGGAGACTGGGCTGAAGCCATCCTAAATTTGCTCTTAAAGCAGCTGTGGGCTGGAACGTGTGCAATTACTGTAGCACACTCTCCTTTGCTGGAGTTGAATTGAGCTAACATTGGTCACGCCATCTTGTTACAGCCTCTGTAGTTCTAAACTTTGATTTAAATGGAAATAAAGTACGTGGCTCTTACAGTTATGGAAGTGTCAATCCAAGTGTCGCCACTGTCAACAGGAAGGGCTGAAAGAGGAACTTTCAGAAAATGATTATGGCCCTATTTACCTCAGTTGAACTGTTAACTCTGAGGCCTAATACAAATAAAATGCCAATATTACATGGGGTTTAGCACCAACATCCCCTTCCTCGGTTCTTGGTGGAGTTGGGGACGTGAACAACAAACCTCTTCCCACCAACGCTTCTGCACCCTTTAGCTGCTGTCATTGGGTTTCTTTTGAGCTTTGTTTATCGGCAAAGTTTTGCTTGTCAGTTGATAGCTGGATATTTCTTGAGCATTGCTGTGCCGCCAGCTCTAGCCCCAGCTCGGTAGCAGTTCTGCCGAGGAGAAGCCTGGCCTGGAAGGCATGCCAGAAGTGATCTGTGCTGGGACCCATCTCTTGCTCAAGCGAGCCAGAGATTACTAGTGCACTGGGAATCTCAACGTAAAGAAAGCAAAGGCATGTAACAGAGCTGGCTCCTTGCTGTGGTTTAGAAGTGAACAGGGATCCTGGATATCTGATAAAGATGGAGATGCAATCTACAAGCACTAATCCTTGAAGTCTTAGTTTCAATCTGACCTGGAAAAGGGAACAAGATACCTTGGCAGATACGATTTCTATTTCTTGGCCAAAAGACTGCAGTTCCATTTGGGAAATTCACTTATCACAAGCAGAGAAACAGATCAAAGAGGCTTTTGCCTTTGGGTTCCTCTGTGTTAGCCCTGCTGCTGGGCAGCATTTTGGAACCAGTGGAGTGGGAGCTGGGAAAATGTCCCGATACAGCTAGTATTTGCCATTGGCATTGGGATACATTGTTGGATCTTCCTTGACACCCTGTGGCTCCAGACCATGTAGGATGACTTACATGGGCAGTGTTTTCCTATAGGGGTTGCATTGTGTCAAGTGGAAACCTTTGGAGTTCAGGGCTGTTGGTCTGACTTGAACACAAGCGTCTCAAGCATATTCCTTGCTTGCTGGAAACTTGCTGTAAAACGATCCCCTTCTTGTCTCCTTTGTAGTGCCACCAACCATCAGTGTCCCTAAGGGGCAGTCCACAATCACCGTCCGAGAGGGCTCCCGGGCTGAGCTGCAGTGCGAGGTTCGAGGGAAGCCCAAGCCACCCATCATTTGGTCCCGGGTAGATAAGGAAACCCCCATGCCTTCGGGGACAATGACGATGGAGACATACGATGGGAAGCTGCGCCTGGAGAGTGTGAGCCGAGAAATGAGTGGGACCTATAAGTGTCAGACAGCCAGGTACAACGGCTTTAACATCAGACCCCGGGAGGCCCTGGTGCAGCTCAACGTGCAGTGTGAGTACAACCATGCAGTACTGTCTGAACGCCTGTGTACACAAAAGCCTGTGGGCTAAGCAGGGCTGACACCCTCAGTGCTGCTTTCAAGCAGAGTTGACCTTTCTTACTGGGCTGAGCAGACACATCTCTTTTGTCTGGCGACCTTTGAACACTTTGTATTTAATTGGTCTGGCTCTACAAGGCCAAGGATGGGATACCCTATGGCCAGCGTGTTGCAAGTGGAAGGGAGAGGTGTTGTGTGTGCTTGTATACAACGCTTTCCATTCCCCTATCAGTGCATTAACATTAACGAATGTTAATTAGGCCATTTCCACCCCACAACTCTTTCTTCAACTTCGTTACCTCAGCTGTCATTCCTGGACATGCCTGAACCATTTTGCCTGAAAAGCAGTGCTAGGTAGACCCTAACTGGGACTGCGCAATCCCAAATGGTTTCCATGCAATAAAGCTGTGAGTAACAAAAAACTGATTCTTAGCGTGAGGTGTGTGGGGTGATTTCAGCGATGGGTGGTGCTCCCAGCCCCACTTGAAGGCAAAATCTGTGCACAGAAGTGAAAATAGAAGGAGGGATGCTGCTGGTATCCACGTTGGGTGACTGTCCTTTCCCTGCAGTGGTTTCTCCCTCCAGAGAAGTGAGTGCCTGCTGAGCTCCCATGCTGTTGAGGTGTGTTTTGACCTGCGGGGGTCTGTGCTCTCTCCTTCAAGACTTTGAATCAGGCAGGGAGAAGGCAGCTGGGTAAAATGCCTTGGTCTGCAAGGAGCCGTGACTGTAGGAGCAGCCCTCCTTGCAGGCCTCATCCCACCTGGATAGTGCGATTGCTGAACTCTCGGAGAGTCCCCTGAGCAGCATGGATCTGGCAGGTGTTGGGATGGGTTAGGGAGCAGGTTAATTTTGCACCCGGGCACGCTGCCTCTGGGCTGTGACTGACGAGCCTCCACGCACAGCACTCATTAGACATGCTGCCACACTCCTCCCAGGCTCGTTCCCCGGGAAGAAGAGAAGCGAGACCGGAGCGGATAACCTGGCTGAAGCCAACCAGACACACTGCTCACAGAGGTGAGCTGCTGGGAGCACAGCAGTAATGGAGGTGTGTGAAACCCTGCAAGCACTTCGAGTGTTCAAAGATCCCCTTTTAAAATTATGTCTGTCCCTTCAGGAACATGGCAGGAATTAAATTACACGATGGGGATGGGCAAATGTGTGCAGATTTCCATGCAGGTAAGTATGGGTGAAGGAGATTCCCTTAAGCAGGGTGGAAATGTGTATCTTGGTTTAAGCTGTTTTGGAAAGCAGGCTGGGTCAGGCATATGGGGAATGGCAGGACTTGGCAGGGAGGGTAACTCTTGTTTGCTCCAAGAACTGATGGGAGGTACAGTGAAATATGACCCTGGAGCAGCAGAACCATCAGACCTGCTGGTGTCCCCAGTTTGGTGTTGGTGTTTGAAAGCTGTGTGGCCCTCGCTGACCGGCGTTGCCCCTGCAGAGGGAGCAGCAGTGCCGAGCCTGGGATGAATTCAGGCTTACTAGGTGTTCTGGAGTGGGATCACAGCTCTGAATCTTGGGCTAGAGTGGGAGGATATGACTCCCCACACAAGAAAAATGGTAGGTACAAGCCAGAAGCTCTTCTGGGGCAGAGTCTTTGATGTGACCCTAAAGAAAGCAAAGATGCGATGAACATCTGTGTAAAGAGCAACTCAACATACTCTTCCTGTAGCTCTTCCGGAGGCCAAGAAATGCTTTATTGTGATCTCACCCAAGTAACGGTGACATGGTCCATGCAGCAGTCCACCCAAATGTCCCTTTTCCCTTCTCCGTCAGTTCTGTGTGCCCTTATCTGGAGCTGGGTGCGTACTGACTCTTTGTTGGACTGAGCTGCCGCCTCCTGCCTGGAAACTGTGGAAGGAGCTTGTGGTGGCACTGCCTGTTCTGTGCCTGAGCAGGCAGCTATTGTTTCAGGGCTGTCAATTTGCTCCATCCATCTGCATGAAAAACAAACTACGAAGCAAGAAAGTAGGGCAAGAATTGCCCTCATCCCCCTTATAGACGCCCCCCTTTCCCCCCGTGCGGGGAAAAAAAAGACCCAAGGGAACAACACAGTCCCTGTTTATCCCTCTCCTCCTTGTTCACGCAGCTGGAAGGAGGTGGGTGCCGCGGTGGGGGCCGCTGTGGTTAATTGAAACGCTGCTCTCTGGCGTGGGTAGCTCATTAGTCCGGTGGCTTGCTCTGGAATTCTCATCTTGTCGGAAACGGGGATCGTGTGGCTCCTGCAGGCTCCGTGATGAGCACTTCCCTCGCCCCCACCCCACCCCAGCCTGCGCCTCCCAAGGGAGAGCTGCTTGGATGGGGTGTGCATCCACAGGAGCGTGTGTGTGTGTGTGTGTGTGTGTGTGCACGCAGGCCTGCCTGTTCGCATGTCGGCGTGAGCTCCTTTTGAACTGCCTCACTCAAGGGAAGAGCGAATTCTGGGTGATAATGTGATTGTTTCTCTGATTTGCTCCAAAGCTAAAGTTGCAAAATCAATACGGCAGATCTGATTAGATGTCAGAACCTGTTTCTGTGTTTCTCTTTTCTTTTATTTTTCTCCCCTCACCCTCATGCATATAGTGCTGTATTTGTAACAAACTAGCCCAGAAATAAGGTTTGCCAACTGCACTGCAGTAGTGGAAAGAGAATAAGAAGACAAAAAGAACAAGTAGGCTGTCCAAAAAAAAAAAAAAAAGTGTTTGGGCTTTTTATTATTTTTTGTATTTTGCAAGCAGAAAAAGTTGCTCTCCCTTTATCTTATGAGCTGTAATTGTCTATCATCAGCTCTCTGACAGGCTGGATGGTCTGTTCCTTGGACTTTTTGGTCTGAACTGTAGAGCTTTGGAAGATTAATAAGTTCATGAAAGTCCTTGCAGCCTTATAGCTCTGTGGTAAGGATGAAGAAATGTTGTATACTGGTTAGAGTGAGAGACTGGGCTTGTCAGAACTCCTGGGAATCTGGCTACCGCTTGGAGTGGCAATGTCTTGTCATCTTTTCCCGGATCCTCAAAGCAGGAATAAAACTGACCCATCTCTTCAAGGATTTGTGGGGCATAATAAACATAGCACTTTGAAATCTGAAAATAAAAATAGTAATGGAAGGGCAGAGTATTGTTGTTAATAATATCAATGCTATTGCTGATGCTGTTGTCAAGGATTTTTTCAGGACCAAGTGCTCGCTCAAGAAAATCACAGCAGAAAAATGAATCCTCTGCAGAGGTGGGTTTCAGATCAGGGCTGGGTTACCCTGTGTAGGTGAGATAGTGTAAGGCTGCAAAACACACACTGGGCTTGCAAATGTGCAGCACTCTGGGTTTTGGAATACGAAGTGTTATTTGAGCCAATATGTGCGAAAAGACGAAAGAAAGAGTGTATGTGTGGATCAGTGAAAAGGATGCTACCTAGATACAAATTTAGGAAGTACGTAATAACAAATTGCAAATAAGATATTAGCCATGTATCCTAAAAGCCTGGTCAAAATAGCATCTCCATGAATTACAAAATTAGTAGTGTCTCTAAACTCTAGCTGTTGCTAGAACTGGACTTTGAGATGACTGTCTTATCACAGTGAATAATAATATTTGCTCTGCTAGAGCCTGATATAACAGCGTGGTGTAAATTGCAATCCTAGTACATTATCCTGCTTGAATGATATGGTGTCAGCTCTGATGCTTTGTCAGTCCCGAACAGCATGTCATAAACTACTGGAGAGCTGGAAGTCCGGCTCAGCCCTGTGCTCCTCATCACACCTGGTCCTTGATACATCTACTCCAGTATTACCCACAGATAGGTTTATGCTCCCTCACACACTTGCTGCTTGCTGTCTCAGGCCCTTGTTTGGTCACCTAAATGGGTTCTCCCTCTTTGGATCACCACCAAAGCCTGGTAGCAGAGCACCCGTCTCCTCTGTTGAGAGATGTTAACGAGTTCACCAAATTCTGATGATTGGATAAGCAGACTTTTGCTGCTGCCATTTTTGTCTTTGGCAGAAGTCTTGGTGTCTCTGAGTGCTCAGAGAAAGAAGGGAAGAAGGAAGAGGAGAAACTTACATAGGGCTGACCTTGTTTCGGGTAGTCAAGACTGAAAGATGATCCTGTTTCTCACCCTTGGGTCACAGAGCAGGTGAGATCTTGGCAGGAAGAAAGACTAGAAAAGGAATTAACCTGAGTGTCTCCTTCCCTGGAATAACATGGTCTGCGAATTTGGCCCCTTCTGGATCCAAAATAATAGTCCACAGTCATTTGGGATTGATCTCCAAAGGATTATGCTTATTGCCCTTAGGTAGAGTTTTGCCACATTAAGCAGCAGGTGAATTATTGTGGTTTATCTTCAAAGCATAGTGAACATCAGGTGTAATCAAGAAAGCAGACTGACATTCTCTTTGGAGGTGCAGTTATCGCGGTTAACAGGACTTCAGGTGCAATTGCATGGTCCTAGACATAGACATTGCCATAGGGCTGGTGACCAGCAGGTCTGGCTCTGCCCTGACCTGGAAGGCAGCCAGAATACGTCCTGCTGGGACATCTGTTGCCCTTGTCACTTAAACTAATGTTCAGGTGGGCACAGATACATTTTCCTGTTCAAGCTCATGCGCGGGCAAACGTTATTCCTGGTCACACGCTGTTGACTCATTCCTCCTTAAAATCCTGCTGAACCCATCGGCAATGCTGTACATCAGGCGGGCAGTAGTCAGCATCAGTTTCCTCTGTTATCTATGCAGCAAATAGAAGAGCAGGGAAGAGAGGAGGGGGTGGTACTGTAAATAAGTAAAAAGCATTGCTGGATCCACAGAACTGGAAATGGAAATGCGTTAAACTGTTTCGATCAGCTCTTGAAGCCATCGCTCAATGTCAGTGCTCTTTGCTGGTGTCCTGCTCCCTCTGAAACATAAGCTTCGATATTAACTGCTCCATTAAAAGCGCTCTTGAGACATGCTTCTGGCATGGAGATGTTTCTTGAGAGTGGCTGGGACGGGGCTTTTGGCTTCTGGGAACTCCTTGCAGTTCTCCCTGCCTATGTGAAAGGAGTCTAAGAGAAATGAGACTGTCTGTGGCCAGAGCTGACCCATATCTGTGGCTGAGCAGGCTTATCTATCTTCCAGCTTGGACATGTGAGCTGGAGTATGGAGCCATCTGCTAAGAGTTTTAGACTTGGCTGGTTTCATTTCTGAGTATATTTATTATTAGTTACTGGTTTAATATTTTTTTTCTTTTTTATTTTCATCAGCGCAGTCTGTCCTGACACCCTCCTCCAAGCTGAGGAGTGCAGTTCAGGATCTAACCTGGGGGCAGAAGGTGATTTATTTATTTTATTTTTTTCTGCCCTTGAAGTGGCAGGGGCTTTCCTGCCCTTCCATTCATGCTTCAGTATCGTTGTTCTACATGGTACAGGTCTTGTTCCCAAAAGAGGGAAACACCAGGCTCTCATACCAACCAGAGCTCTGGGATGCTCTAATTCACTTTAAACTGTCAGAGGCTTATGAATGAACTGATGTTCTGGGGAAGTTGTTTTGCTATTCAAAGCCACAGGAGAAATGTGCCTTCTGCAAGTTTAGTGTTTGCAAACCTGGAGACTTTCATTAGTGAAAGGAAGAAAACCATTTGTAGTCATGGGCATGACCTCGAACCAGTAGTCTGAACAAAGCCTGACCCCGTCTCTGGTCCCACTTTGATGGGAATCCTCCCTGTTTATCCCCTAATTTGTCCTGTGGAGGTTTGTGTGACTGCACTGAAAGCATGCACATTCTTTCTGTGTTTCTGCCAATACACAGAACCCCCCACTCACCCCGTTAAGGGCAGAGAGTTTTGTTCCTGATGGTCAACACGCTTTCCGCCAGTGCTACTGTGGCTGGGATTAAGTTGCTTAGAGCTTGTGTTTGTGCACATAGCCCTGTCCTCGGCAATGCGGCGTTAGGATTGCCTGCGCTGCTTCCCGGTGCCTGGGCCGCTAACAGCTAATTAGAATTGTCAGTCTAAGGACAGGCTGGAGGAGGAATCAGTTTTACTCACTCATGGCTGTGAACCCAAATGGCCATGGTTCAGAGCACAGTAACAACCACAGAGGCTTGGCTGGCCTCTGATTTGCTTTGACAATTACCATCTATTGGTCCTGGGGCCTGGCAGACGGAGGCAGTGGCGGCACTTACATCACTTTCGGATTGGGTCTTCAGATGGGGTTGTACCTAGTGCGTCTGAAAAGAGGATGGCTCCTGTTCGTCTAGGACTTGGTGGCCCTACCCTCCTGCCAGTCTCATGGCATCGAGGGGCAGGTAGTCTGACAGGATGCTAAAACCTTCTTCTTTGTGACCACCTTAAAGACCACCAGTCTTTATGTTTGCAGAGCAAAGCCCCGGGGCTCTCAGTGCGGCTTTCTTGTAGTGTTTGGTGCACATAGCTTTGGAGGACAATGTCTTTCACAGGGTAAAGCAGTTCTATGAATTTTGACCGGCCTGAATTTTTCCCCTCAGTGTGTAGTGATTAGGACTTGCTCTGCAGGACCCTGGTCTCTTCTCTGCTTCCTACCTTGTGGGGAAGGTTCCCACATGCTGCCATTCACCAAGATTTTCTTGGGAAGTCCCCCTTGCGCCCTGAGAGCTTTTCCGGTTTACCTCTTTGATTGAAATTGGTCTGACAGAACATGCCTGCACGCTGTGGTGGCCAGGAGATATGGGAGACTTGAGACATAAAGCAAAAGGCCCAGATGGCAGGGAGAATTCACCGGAGCAGTGGAGGCTGGGGAGCAGATTTTGCAAAGGTGGCATGTTCAGTCTGTGGCACCACACATTGGATGCAAAGTACCGGGAGGCCTCCTCGCTGTGCCCTGAGTAAATACCCGTGGAAGAAGAGAGGATGATACCCAGATACGTGTGTCAGGAAGGTAGAAGCTCTCCTTAAGGAGGGGACCTGGGGCTGCTACATGAGATTGCAGCCTGCCTGCGCTGCTGTTCAGGCTTTGTGCGGCTCATTCCTCATCTCTAAACACCTCTGTGGTTGCAATGATAGGCTGAGTAAAAGCTTGTGTGAGAGCTCCTCGCCTAGAGAGATGAATTTGTTTGTTCAGAGAGAACTGGTTTAAATCAGCTAATCCATTTCTCAGATATTGTTGGGAGAAACAAATACATTTTCCATAAGCTGCCATTATCCTGTTTTTTGGCCAGACTCTTCAGGAAGAGCGACTTAATTTTATCGAGAGAGAGAGACATCCAGGCTATACAATTTTGTCAGGAAAGGAGAGACGAGAGCTGCGTAGACATGGTAGATGGCAGACAGTCTTGGCCATCTCTGTGGACCTACCCTGCGGCCCTTTCAGGGCCGACCATCACATCTTGTACTGTTCTGATTCACGTACTCCTTTTAAGGTTTTCCTGCTATGGCAGCTATTTTCCCTGAAGGACCTAGCTACACATCCACTTGTTGCGATAAAAAAACAACTCCACAGTCCTCTCAAACGCTTTGTGCTGGGCATTCTGCAAGGCTGTGCATGTTTGGGTCTCACCCAAGCGTGTCCTCATCTTGAAGCCACAGGAGCATACTGCTGCTGAAGTACTCTCAGACGCTTTCCCAGTGCTTCCCATCTTGCCGTTCTGAAGAAACTGCTTTGGTTTTTAGCCCTCTTGTTGTTGTCTGGGCTTAGGCCACAGGTGAAACCACCTTTATCAAAGATCTCCGAACTGCAATACAGCTGGTGGTACCCAGGCTGCGTCGAGGCAGCCTGGCTGGAGGGAGAGGTTGTCCTGGCTCTGCTTCTGTTTGCACGGGGGTGTAACACAGGTTCCTCTCGAACATATGTCGTAAGTCCT
This sequence comes from Larus michahellis, assembly GCF_964199755.1. Classification (NCBI taxonomy): domain Eukaryota; kingdom Metazoa; phylum Chordata; class Aves; order Charadriiformes; family Laridae; genus Larus; species Larus michahellis. The sequence goes on from NC_133898.1 coordinate 38,957,542, forward strand.
TCTGCCGCACACTTACCTCCAGTCAGAAGGTCAGAGATGGTGAGCTTGGCACAGCAGCTGATGCCAAGCTTTCTCTCTTGGTCTGCGCAGCACCAGTACGTGTCCAGGGGATGTGGGAAATGGGCCAAGGCAGAGAAAGAGCCATGGACCCTGGAGCATGGAGTGGTGGGATATTCTCTGCCAGAAGTGGTAGACGGGACTGGGATCTGAGTTTATGGGGAATGCGGTAGGGAGAGAAGAAGATGGTACCTGCTTGTATGGGGTCAATATAGTTCAGTATTTGAAAAAGAAAAAATCTTGATTTGGGGGCTCTAAACTGGTGATAGGCGAGCTAAGAGAATGGGAAGGTTTGTATATATGTTCTAGCAAAAGAGAGAGCTGCTCCTGACACCTGAGCAAAGTAGGTTTGAGAAGGCATGCTCTATGTGTGGTAACGCTGGCATCAGGAGCCGTGGGGCAAGGGAGGTGGTAGATGGAGGGAGTTAGAAAGCTGCTGTCAGCTCTCATGTTTTAAGGCTGGGGGTCACAGGAGAGGAAAGGAGGGAATGCTCTGTCCCTATCAAATCCTGCCTCTCGGTGACCAGGAAATTAGCCATGTTGAGTCTTCAGCTATGGGGAGAGAGACACCACAGACTAGGACTCACTGTGGCAACCAGGGAGACACCAAGCAGGCAAAAAAAGCAATTCATTTTCTCATGATAACTCTCAGCCTCCGCACCAAAGCCCTGAGACACAGAGAAGTGAAAACAGCTGTCCACACCTGCAGGGGAGCGTAGGACATCAGACCTCATACAGGACATGTGCCAGGGGAGCAGACCCTCGCTTCCCCCAGCTTCTTTCCCAGAGTGGTGCCACGGCATCGTGCCTGTGCCTTTGCTTTTCTCCCAGGATTTTGGGGGCCGTAAACCATGTCAAGCAGCACCTATGAGGGTGCAGGAGCAGGGTCCCATGCCTACCCCTCACTTACTCCCTGTGCCCTGGGACCGGAGCAGGGCTATTTTCGCTGCCCCACTGGAGGACTATGGCAGGCACATGGAGGCAGCGTGTGGAACAGCGATGCCACTTTTGAGGAGGGGGCTTATGCAGGAAAGACTCCGAGTCACTCCTGATATGAACAGAAGCCCTAGTAGGAAACTGAATATCTTGGGCGGGGGGGGAGATGTTGAATTTTAATTAGTTATGACCATCCTGACTCCAAGCTCTGAAACAGAACAAATTACGTTCACTCCTACAGGGAAACTGTTTGAATGTGAGTTAAATTTCGGAGGTGCTCAGGCTCCTCTATATCCCAGCAGGTCTTCCTGCTGCCGGTTCTGTGCTAGGATACTGTACTGGGAGGCTGAGGGTTCATTTTTTTGGAAGGGTATAGGGGCCTTTTGGAGCTTTCTGCAGGGAAACAACTGTTCAGTTACTAGTTTGTGCTTTTCCACTGGGGCCGGTGTCTGAGAGAGAAACTGTTTTTCCTTTGAAGCCAGGAAACAGTGTTTTCTCAATGAGCAGGGATCACATTTCCAGCATGCACCCCTCTCACCCTGTTTCACTTCATATAGTTCCTGATTTCCATTCCTCTTTGCCTCTCTACTGCAAACACAAATAAGCATGTGTGTGCACACGCTCCCACCTTACCTCAGCTTTTGCTTCTGATTCAAATTTAATTGGCTACAGGACTTGAGGTAAAACAGTCGGTTTTCTTTTATGAACCCAGTGATGAACCTGCAAAACCCTCATTGGTTCCAGGAATTGACAGACGTCCTTAAATTTCCTAGTTGCGCGCAGACCTGCTGCATTTTGTATGATTTTGTAGTCCTTGTTTGTAGGATCGCAGGAAACCATGGAAATTTTTCATTACTCTTGACTGGGAGGAAGCTGACTTCTGAGACTGTTTTCTTGTTTGCCAAGCTGCAAGGGGCTGAATGGGATGTAGAAGAGACTGAAAATTACTCAATTTCTGTGGGGAAGAAGCGTCTGGGATAAATCCCTGCTGACTAAAGAAAGAATGGTCCGGTTGACCCTTCGTAGGCTCTTGATCTGTTGTGACCTGCTCTCCCGTCTGATCAAACAAGTGCTGTAAATCTCATCTGTCACAAATACGCTACAGCTCTGGGCCCAACTCAGCCAGGTGTTTGATGGGAGGAATCAGTTGGAGTGCCAAAACTAACAGGGGTTCCCGACAGTGGCTGTGATTGAGGTCAAGAGAACAGTAAATAACAGTGGCATTTGCATTGAACAGGGATTTTTTCTTACCAAGGGCTGATTGCAAAGAGATATTTTACTGTCCTAATCATAAGCTAGAACGCAGTTGCTAATAACAACTTAATGCAATATAGATGGGCTTAATAGTGTTAGGCCTGCTGGGATTTTCTAAGCAGCTCATAGCTTATGCATAATACAGGCCTTTTAGCCAACGTCTTGGTATGCTGTAAAAGGGGGAACTGGGGCTTGAGGGAAAGGGAGCAGCCCTGCATCTAAGGTGGTTTGCTGGAAAGAGCATAATGGGTCTAAAGGGATGAGAAGATGGTGGCAGTTGGTGGGGTCAGGGGAAAACAGAGCAACACTCAAAATGAGGTTTTGTGGTTTGGGGATTTTTCTCTTCCCCTTGGGCTGCTTGTAGTGAGGCCTTGCAAAAGTCCAAGCTTATGCATGGAAACGGGCAAGCTTTCATTCTGATTAGCTTTCTAGGAACCGACTCACGTGTATAAAGAAAAGATGCAAATGAAACTACTTACAGGTTTTAAAGAGAGGAGGAAAGACGGTTGGGTAGGAGGAAAGACGGCTGGGTTTTGTGGTGTGGTTTTCTTTTTATTTTTTGTTTTATTTTGTTTTTTAAACCAGTTGGAGAAGCTTATATGCTCCAATCCACCTACCTAGAATGCTGGGACTCCAGCTTCCTGATCATTATGAGAAAGCAAAAGCTCTTTGAATCTCTTTCTAACCATTTCGTGCTGCTTGTCTAGACAGGAGAGTTAGTTATATGCCAAGCATAGTCTCTCTCACTAGTGGAGCTGAGGAACAAGGTGAGTTTACCTTTGTGGATCTAAACTTGGATTATTTGTACATTTTCAGTGCAGCTTCTACTCACAGACTGAAGTGACGGAGAATTCAGTGTGCGCCTCAGTAATTTGTTCGAGTGGTTTTTTTACTCTCATGGTTCAGTTGTCATGACTTAATCTAAGCCTGTCTCATTTCAGTTTCCAACTACAAGCTGTGTTTATGCCTTTGTCTTCTCGCATAAAGAGCTATTCGTTATCAGCAGTCTCTTCCTTGTGTAGTCTCAGACACCAGAACACGTAATCTCTCAGCCTTTTTTTCTGTATGCAATCCAGAAAGAGTCTCTTTAGCCATTTACCGCAAGGCATGTTTTCCAGCCCTTGATTCATTTTTATAGCCCTCTTCTCAGGTTTTTTTCAACATCATTCTGGCAGCGTGGTCACCCGTATTAAACAGATTTTCAAAAATGATCTCACAGACGCAGATGCAGAGGTGATGCCCATCTCACGATATGTTTAGTAAGCTTTGGTTTAATCGTCCAAGGATTTGGACATCTTTGGACTACCGCTGAAAGCTGATGTACGCTGGGTTACATCGATTCAGTCTCCTCTTGGAGTCGTCGTTTCTTTCCTAACAAGAGCGACCCATTCTTTCCTCAGCAGTTGTTTTCTTTTCCCAGACCTGTACATTATCCAAGATAAATTGAATGCAGTTACCGTAAGCCCATTCCATCAAGCAAACCAAGTTGTCCTGGTGAGGTATCTCTCTAGCATGTTATTTACTGCTGCATATTTTGTGTCCTCTACAGATGTTGGTATCTTATCCTGACATAGGCACTTAAGGATGGTGATTGTCAGTTATTGCACATTAAAGTGCTGCCTCTGGGCGGGAAGGAAGGAAGCAAAGCACAAGCCCCATCACAGACCTGTGCCAAAGTCTGTGCCCAGTCACCCCAGCTGCAAATAGATGTAAGGTCATTCAGACACCAAAGGTGGTTATGTGTGATGTTGGCTGCACAGCCTGAACGGGAAACTTTATAATTGATGTGCTTTAGCTATGCCAACTTGCTGGCTGGATCTTTGACCTTGATGAAGATGTGAAGTAGCATTAGTTTAAGGGGTTCATATGGGCTCTCACTAGAAAGGTCTTTCTAGAGGAGGTCTTCCCTCTCACTAGAGAGATCTCAGTGGTGCGTGCGCCCATTTAAAATTTCTTTTTGAACTCTTTCAGTTAATGTGTTTTTAATTTGCTTAATGTGGGCTGCATTTGAACAGTATTACATCTTCAATTAGTCTGTCGTGTGGAAGCAAGCCAGGATCTTTCCAATGCCTGAGGATGTTATGACAAGATAGTTACTTTTCTTGTTGCTTTCTCAAACACTACCCAGTTTGTCTGCCAAGGACACATAAAACTATATTAATCATCATTCATTTTTTAACTTGTAAAGTTGCATCCCACATTCATCTTCCATGAGTTGTTTTTTTTTTTTCTGGAATCATTGAGGAATAAAAAGATTTATTGCTGTTTGTTCTGAGGTCTCCTCTACTTACATTGACCCAATTGGTTCGTGTTTGTACTCCCATAGGCAATACATGCATGGAGGGTACAAAATTATTTTATCTCCTCTGGTGCTTGCAGGATGCTGTCACAAGCTTCCCCTCAAAGGCCTGGCTAGATGAAGTTTCCCCCCATCTTTTCCTACTTTCTATGGCATTTTGAAGGTTTTTATGATCTGTTGCTGGTCTGTTATTCTGCCAGTTTTGCACTGATGAATTCAGATCAGGGTACGCAGATCCGGCTACAGGACATAGAGAAGCCTGTCTTTTCATCATCTCTGGCTTTTGTCACAGATTTAGCCACAGATATTCCCAGATTTAAGTCCACATAAGTTCTTTCCAGAGCTGTACACAGAATTATACCCTCTCTCTGCCCACCACATTGGGATGGCTCAACAACCATTGCTGAAACTTCTTTTAAAATGTCCTTTTCGCCTGGGATATCTGAGTGTGGGAGGTGTTCTTATCTATCACGGAGAGACTGGAAGGAGCAGGATGACACGTTACAGCATGTGCTGCTGCAACACCTTGGGCTGATAATTGCTGATGGACTGAAATCAGGATCCACTTTCAGATCTTGGCGCAATGGTTGAGAATGGGGAAGGTAACGGCCTTACCTTTTGTGTCCCAGAAGAGTCGGGAATGGGAACAACAGAAACTTTATGGAACCAGCTTCAGGCATTTATCTGTTGGACCAAAATCCAGGGATCAGGACAAGAAATGGAGTGTATACTTCCCACTTGTACAGCATATCACCTTTGCTGCTGCCTAAGTCCTCCGCAGTCAGCATGAAAAGGTGTCTCTGTGAGATAGATGTGTGCCCACATTACGGGGATGTTGCTCCTCCAAATGGTTCCTGTAGTGCTGGCCCAGTTTGAGGTCAGCCACAGAAGCTGCCTGGAAAATCGAATGTCAGAGCAGATTTATCCAGTGAGCGGGACTGTTCATAAATTTCCCTCTCCTGGTCCAAGTCCAGAGGAGATGGGACAGAGCTGATAGCCAGATGGGGAGGTCGAGGGAGCAGGCTGCTGTCCTTGAATGATTGCCAGTTCTGTCATTGGCCTCCTTCCTGTGCCCTCTGCTGCAGAAGAGACCCCGAGCCCCAGAGAGCGATTTCTGGGAGCCCACGACACCTGCGGCTGTCAGAAGTGACAGTGCTCTTCCTAATGCAGGGAAAGACGAGAGCTGCAGGGCTGGCTCTGCTTCAGCAGCGAGGCTGGTGTGCTGCTGCTTCTCTGGAAACACGGTGGCAATGTAGAGAGGAGACATGAGGTTTCCAGCGGGGGAGCAAGTCCTCTGTACCTCGAGTCCATGCCCTTCTCTGAGACCAGGGGTGTCATCCAGGCCTGAAGAAATGGGACTGCCAAATCCTCTGCCGTCTCCATAGGTAGTTAGCAGTTTTGGGAATAAGGTCTAGGGAGATGATTCTCTAGATGAGCAATCTGCTGAAGATACAGTCATGAAAAGCTATGACAGTTACTGATATGACAGATAAAACAATTTTTTTTCATAATTAATTAATAGAGGGGGAGATGGACACAGGCACTTAATGAAATTCACGCATTGTAAATGCATACAGGCAATGGTGTGAAGGATGGAGAGGGAAGGTAGGACTTTCAAGTGGCAGAGATGGTGGCTATTTGACAGCTGGCTTTTTGGAGCTGGTCACTATTCTGAATGACTTCAGCCATTTTATCTGATGGACCGCTTGAACCTATCCTCGTTTTTCCATCCTTCACACGTGATTGATTTGATCTATCTTGATTCATCTGAAGATGATGATGACAATGATTAAGAGGTAACCATCCAGAGAGTGACAGCAAAAATGCTTACAGTAAAAAATGTTCTAGCCTCTCCTTTCTCTATGCTGTACCTACTGATCCTGTGTTTTTAAATTGCATGCGTTTCATAAGTTCCTGTATGCACCACCCCCCTTGTTACATTAATTCTTTTGGGAAAAATTGCTTCGATATCTGTTGACCTCAGCTGCTTCATCTATGAGACTGAACGTTTGCCATAAATCTTTTCATTTGAGCATCCTTTCAGCCTCTTCCTGAACGGTTACGTTTTCATTGTCGTCATCTTCCTCAGATAATCAAGATCAATCAAGGGTGAAGGATGGAAAAATGGGGTAATGATGACAGTTAAGAGGAGCAGGATATTAAACGATTGGCAGTAGAACTCTGAGGCAGCAGATAGAGAAGTGATGGAGAACTGGGTGTTGGTCTATGCTGAGTTCTTCCTCCTTGGTCCAATTCCCTAGTAGGCCTGAAGGAGAGGCTGAGGAAGAGCCTGGTTTGTATAGGGAGGCTTGTCTTCTTTCCACTCTGCAGATAAATGGAGACCCACTGCATTAACTCTTCCTGGTCTAGCTTCACCCCATGCATCCTTTTTGCTTACTAATACAGACAAAGAATTCAAAGTGAACATATTAAGGGGTGCTGGTAAATATTTGATCTTTTTAATTGCTTTGGATGGCCCTCCTTCCCCTACCAGGTTCTTTCTGTCTTGGATCTCTCCCCTTTCCAGCTCTGATCCTGCTACCCCATCATTAAAGCAGGTCTGATTTGTTAATCAACATTTCTGCTCTTGGCTATGCTGCCTCTTGCTTTCCCTGCCTGTTTGGAAAGCAGCTGTGGAGGGATCATCTAGTGCTCCCAATTTAGCTTTCAAACTGAACACAGAAGGTGAGGTAATGCTGTAACCCAGCTGTAAGCAGAAGGCTCTGACCACCTGTGGCCCTGACAATCATTGCATTTCTAAAGCAAGGACTCTTCTCTGTTTTGACAGGATCACAGTTCTCGGAGGCACTTTCTCCTGCAGCCTGCCTGCTCTTAACTTTCAGTTCCTTTATTAAAAGGGTCTAAATGTATGGAGGCAATTGAATTGCTCACGCAGATGGTGATGGAACAGAAGCCTGTTATTATTGGATTGCTGCTTGGAGTCAGCGGTCACCTCTGCCTGGTATCTCCTCAGGTTGTGGGTGAGATCCTCCATAGGAGGCTAGGGGAAACTCAGTCAGTTCCTTGTAGGTGGCAGCTGCATACTCTGGACATGAGCCCTGGCAGTGTCACTAGTTGGATGCTGTCTCACTATATTTGCTGTGGGGAATGTGCAGGCTGGCGTCTTTTTTTCTTCACAGGGTAGCTCCGTTGTGGCATGCAGCAGCTTGACCACAGGAGGTGTCTTCTGTCCAAGAGCAGGACATGCTGCCCAAGTTTCAGATGCGTGTTGTGTCTCACCTTGCTGGTGAACTCAATAAACAAGGCACTGAGAGTTCATGGAGAGGTCCGTGTAGAGGAGTGGCACTGGCCACTTCTGTGCAGGTGTCGCACAGACATTTACTGTGGTCTGCATTCATCCCACCTAGCAGAGATGTGAGGGCTGGGGTCACCTTAGGCTCCTTGTGCAGGCACAGGACAGAGGGAGGTAATGCCAGGTAGGGACTCCTACCATCCGAATCATCCTCTGGATATGTCCCTTTCACTCAATGGCTTTAGAGGAAGGTAGCATTCCGAACTTGGGTGCCTCAATGAAGAGCCTGGAGTTAGATGGGATAAATTTGGGCTTTAAAGTCCTGTTCCAGCTAGCTCCAGATTTGCTGTCAAACCTAGGAGGATGATCAGTCCTTTCTCAGGAATTTCTCTCATCGCAGATTGGCTGTTTTCCCTCTATTTTCCCTGCTTTACACTGTGGATGGAAGCATAGGGAATGTGTTCTGCTGTGATGGGTCAAGCAGCTCTGTTTCTGCTCTCAAGGTTGCAAATGCTACCTGTTGATCTCTGCCCCATTATAGGTCCCCGTGCCCTGCTTGTCTCTGCCAGGCACACAAGGAGAGTCAGAGCTGTACATTCAGGTTTCTCTTTTATTTTCTCCTTTCTCAAACACTTTGCATGCGATTCCTCTGGTGTTTTAACCTCTGGTTAAAAGTCTAGGACTGTTTCTTCCCAGAGAAAGCAAAATCTAAATAGGACCTAAAGCTGTGCTTCTGCCACTTGAAAAACAGAGGAAGAAGAGAAAGGGGAATTGTAAAGATATATATACATACACAAACACACATATAGAACATCAACATCATCTTGTCAAGGACTTTGGGCGAGCAGAAGAGGACTAGGAATTCTCTCCTAATGTTTGCTGAGATTGAGGACTACTGGGGATAGGACAGAGTTGATTACGAGGACATAAAAACATCTGTGGGGAGTAGTTGCAGTATGCTCAAACTGCAGCAAGGGAACTGGGTTAGAAAAACTAGTGATAAACTCTAAAGTAAGAGGGAAGATGTGGATTCTCCGGTTTAGAAAAAGAATCTCATTTGTTTCTTTTCGCGGGTTGATCATTTTTTTCTTTTCCTTAGTTTGCACTGGCAATGAGTTGCTTTATTCCCAGAACTACCCAGCTGAGTAGCTCACCTATGAATTATTGAGTAGTAAGATAACTGGTTCTCTGCCAAAAGTTAATGCATAAGGGATGCTTTTGGGGAAAGAATATCATTGGCTGACTGTTAGTGAATGTTTAGATCTAAACTATTTATATGCAATTGGGAGCGGCATGTCACTGCCAGCCCAATTTGTTAAACAGAAACATGTAATAACAGCTGCATGGGTATGAGCTGACATCTTCTTATCTTCTAGAAGACAGAGGCAGAACCTGAGGGGAGAGTTGTTGGTCTGACAATGCTCCCCTCTTGCGGGTATGTGGGTGGGCAGGAGAATCCCAGATCCACCCTAGCCGCCATCCTGCTTCACCATGCTATAACTAGCAAAATTGGCTGTGAATTAGAGACAATATTTTCATGTTAGTCTGTGGCAAAAATAAATGAATAAATAAATAAATAAATAACCCAAATCCAGATTGATTTATTTATGCCATTGGTCTGGCAGTAATTGAAGGTATTAGGTCTGAAATGCCCACTTTCTCGCCCTCTTCATTTCTCTTGTGCTTTACTTTGCTAATTGGGTGGTATGTGGGTGGGGGGAGGATTATCAGCACGCATTTCACATACAAATGTGTATGTGTCTTCTGTACGTACACCATCTTTCCCCACTTATCTTTTTCAATTAGGGGAGCGTACTGTTTTGAAGCCAGGCACTTGAAGGTAAGTGAGGCATGGGAATGAGGTGGCTTTACACTGCTGGAAAATACTTGTCTTTGTAGTGTCTTGTTAGCATTAATTAATTGGGCAGTGAGTCTGCGTGGAGTTCCAGCATGTCTGGGACAGATCTCTTTTGAGGAGGCATGTCTGTGAGGCAGAAGGTCTGGAAATTCCCACCCAGGATGGACTTTCTTCAAAGCCCTCTGTAAAGTGAGCTAGGGGTCTCATATATTAATCAGCACAGCTTGTCATGCAGAAGAGGAAATCCTTTAGTAACCCCCTCTTTATTAAAACAAGGGGAAGACTGGTTGAGCTAATTGGCTTGGGAAGTTCAGAGAAGAGGAAAGCAGAAAAGCTGGTAGTGAATACATTTCATTTGCTCTTCTTTTAAAAGCAGTCAACTAGCACAGAACTAAGCCTTCTCTGCTCTGAGCCCTGCTTCTGCGGTCCCTCCACCCACTTGCCTCGCAGAAAATGTACTCAAACAAATTTGTTTTGTTCGAAATAACAATACTTGCAACTTGGCTTTCAATCAGTTTGGAAAAAAACCTGCATTTTATCTCCTTATACATGGGGAGACTGAAGTGCCAAGGCAAAAGGCATAGAAGATGAAAGAAAGATTCTGGCTTTTAACTGAAATAGGTTGAGCAACCCTTCCTCCATCTCCCCTCTTCTAACTACTTAATTATGTCATCTCTCAGAAACAAGCAGATGAGGCTGGGCCTGTAAATATTAGTTGTATATTTTTCTCCACATGGAAAACTGCTGGTACCTACTGTGCGTTCTTGGTGTGGGGTGCGTGTGCTGTAGCAGGGAACAGAATTGCTCAGCTGTGATTTCCCAGCCTTGTGACAATAAAAAAGCTTCCCACTCGCTCAGGTAGAGAGCTCTGGTCTTTTCTGGCGCTGAAACCATGGAGTTTTCTACCTGCTGTGAAAGCAGGGGTGCAGTATCTTTGATGCCTCTGACGTCTTTATTACCCTGGATTATGGGACCGGGGGCTGGATGAGGAAAACACGCTTTGCTGGGATCTCTTTAGTTGTCTAGAGAAGATGAGGGAAGACTGCATCCAGTATGACTGCAGAAGGGTACCTGTCAGAATTTAAATGGATGCTGGATGAGGTCAAACAGGTCTCATAAGGCCTTAACAGCAGTCTGTCCTGATTTGCTTTCCAGAGGGAGAAATTACTGCCTAGTGTCATTAGCCACTATGGATAACAAATCACAGCTAATAGTTGTAACTAACCACAAAGTGCAGTCTTTCATACCAGTTTATCTGTGTGTCCTTTGCAATGTTAATCCAGCAAGTGAGGCATCAGTTACCTCTTACTCGTGGGCTAAGGTGAAGACTACAAGCAGGAGTCCCACCGGCGCTGTGATTGCATGGCTGAGCTTGGAGGGAGTCGTTCAGCAGAGTGGGTTGAGAGCTGCTGAAAATAAAGCTGCTTTCTAATCTAGCAAGGCTTGCTATTTTCAGCACTTGAGTTACGTGTTGCGCTTTCTAGATTTAAATAAAAATGTATGCGATGACTGAATCTGGAGGGTAGAGCTGGAGGGTGTTTTTACAGGGAAGGAAGCCCGGGCTAAGGACTGGGTCAGGATATGGGACTCCCACTCCGCTTCTGTCTGATGCTGCTGGTTCGTGTGACCTTGGGCAGGCCATCTTTCTGCTTGTGCCTCTCTTTCTGCCTGGACACTGCTGCTCCGCGGTGCTCTTTGCAGCAGAGGAAGCGTTGCGGGAAGTAAATCCATGTAGAAAAATGAGAGTGCAGCAGCCCATGGCAGCTGCATGGACCAGCGGTACAATGCGGGCAGCTGACCACCTACAGAGATGGCTGTTGTCAGCTGCCGGTCAGGGTGGCTAGAAGGTGAAAAGGGCTGCCTCTGAGTCAGAAAGCAGGTTATGAGTGAGCTCCTTAGCTCCAACAGCCCTTTCAAAACGAGCCAGCGTTTGGGAATTGACCGGGATATGCTCTTCACGGTACTCAAGCTGTGGGGAGGCAGACTTTGCATGCGTCTTGCATAGTAGTGTTGTACTGGGGTGTCTAGGATTTTTGACCGTCTCAATTCTTGCCTGAGCTCTTAATGCGAGGTCTGTTCATTCTGCAGATGCTGGTTTGTGTTTAAGCTTGTCACTGATTCCTGTGCATCAGTCCACTCCAGTATGAGCCTTTCTTTGCCTTTCATCCATATCAGATTGAGCAGCCTCATGACAACTCCCCATTTTTTAAAATGAAAAAAAAAAAAAAAATTGCTTGTGTTTTTTTTTGTTTTTTTTTTTTCTGTATTTGTCTTACAAGTGAAAAACTTTCCACAGTGCATCACTGACATCCTGGGATGCTCTGACTTCATCGTTGGTGAAAGAAAGCATCTCTGCCTCCTGGAGGCATCTGAATTTGATGGCAACCTGCATCAATTGGACAACATTGCAGGGATCACTGAGTGCCCCTTCTTGAGCTGTGTCCAAGCAGGACAGCACAGTAACAGTGCAAGGAGACCGTGGTCTCTCCGTCAAGCACTTTGGCTCTTGTAAGGAAGAACACTCCTCCCTTCCTCAAGGCTAAAATAAATACAGACTTAAAAAAAATACTTAGAGACTTGACCACAGCTCAACAGCCAGTGCCCTTCTCACTCATCTAGTAGGATGAGCATTTCAGCCCTGGTTACTTCCAGTGAAACTAAAATAAGAGTTTATTGGGGCACAAAGCAACACCCCTTGACATTTCTCTCTTGTGCTTCCCTTGCTCTTGCCCTTCATCATCGTGAACACCGTGCTAGCTTAGCAACCCTTCAGTGCAGAGCATCTGCTCTGGCTCACAGCAGGGGAGCTGCCTACAGCTCGGCTTTGCTTTAGGGCGCCTGGCACGCCGGAGTAGGTTGCCTGCGTTCGGCTGATTTGATTTGCTCCTAACGAGCAGGTGAGTGATTATGTTTTCTCCTGTCGCGCAATAATTCTGCTGCAAAGGCAGGCTGCCCTGCCTTGTATTTCACAGCAGCCGCATCTTAACAAGGTTGCTGGAGGAGCCTCGCTCCTCCAGCGTTGCCTAGAACGGTAATGCGCTGCCCTCTTCACCCCTTTCGTCACTCCTCCTGCCAGCGAGCTCTTCTAGAGTTCAGCAGTGCGCTGAGAGAAAACAGTAATCGTCTATATTTGTTTGCTGTGTTTCTTACCAGGGGATCCCGAAGCCCTGTGTACGCAGAGAGGCTTTTCGCCTCCTCCTTGAAGCGTAGCAACCTGCCGCCTGCAACGTGGCTGCTGCTTCAAAGAGCACTTCAGCTGCGTGAACTGGAGTTCGGGGGTGTTATAAGAAGGTATTTGAGGAGCCTCTGGACAAGGACCTGCCTTTGGAACTGGGCTAAAAACTGGGGCTGATACCCAAGCTCCCCAAAGAGCACCGTGGCAGCCTAGTGATCCAGAATAGCCAGATACTGCTCCCTTATAGCCAGCAGGGATGCTGCTTCCCTGTGGGTATCAGAGACACCTGGAAAATCATTATCATTTCCTGCAGCTCCCTAAAGGTGTCTGTGCAGGAGTCATGTTGGAGGTTTCTGCTCCAAGACAGTCACCATCTCCGGTGTGCTGGAGCTGTTCAGTTCCCAGTTCTAGGGAGTCGGAGCACCAGCTCATTTAAGCAAGCTTTCTTTTGCATTTAAGGCAAGGATGAGAAAAGGCCGTGTTGTTATCTGCTAGGATTTGCAGACTGATTCCCTGCTTTGGTGGCGTGTCTCCCTTTTGTGTATAACCTACCTGAAGAAGTGTGGGCTCCCCAGTAGGCATTGGAGGCCGGAGCCGATGTCTGGCTCTGTAATTGCTGTTGACCTTTCTTTGCTTTCTTATCCATTGGCAGCCTTCAGGAACAGCTGCCCCTTGCTGTAGCACTGCGTGCATCCTTTGCAGTGGTGGGATGACCTGCTTCAGCTATCTCTCCAGAAAACCCAGGGCTCCAGGACTACCTGCAGAGTTAATGCTTGTTGGGTGTTTCCTGGTGCCGGAGACAAAATGAGAAAATGTAGTGAATTTTTACTGTATAGGCGCTTTCAGACATTCCCTTCACAAAGTGATAACATAGGCCTCTCCCAGTGCAATCAAGTAAATTCCATGTTCCAGCTGAATATCTTCTGCATCCTTGGCTGTCCTGCTGTTCCTGTGACCTAAGGAAGCATCTGGAGTGTCCCAGCCCCAGACACTCTCTCAGTGAGGTCCGGGGGGGCACCTTCCTTGCAGCACGTGTCCTTGCAGGGGGCACTTTGTCCTTTTTCAGTCATTTTCTCTTCCTCTGTCCCAGCTCCGTACACAGCTGCTGCTCAGTGTGGTGAGGGAAGAAGCTGCTCTCCCACCCGTCTCTCTCCTCCTCGTGAGACAGATTGCTTTGAGTGCATCTGGAGCCGCTGTGCCTTTTTTTTTTTTTTTTATTAAGCCTTCCTTTCTGTTTTTGCTCCCCTTTTTATCTTTGCCTTTTTTTTTTTTTTTTATATCTCACCAGCTGGACTTGATTATAATGTGAGACCCCACCGGCTTCAATTAAGGAGCAGATGTGACCCAAGAAATGGGATAGCAGCTAGGGATGGAGATGACACATTCATGGCACTCTAGGTCTAATCAAACAACTTCTCACATTATTCTCACCGTGAGGTGGGAGACGTGTGAGCCAAAGGCAAGTCAGCGCTTGGAGCACCCGCGGAGACACATCGCTAGCAAAGCCATCTGTAATGAGCTGACCATGCCACTCAGCACGGCAGTGTGAGCTCAGTCAAGGGCTGCTTTTAATCTACGTAAGTGCAGCAAAGGGCCGCGAGGCTGAGAGCGGGTGCCTAGAAAACAATCAGCCCCTGTCAAACACGGGCCGCCAGGTGGAGGGGACACTTGTACGCTGCGTACCCACGGATGCATCTGTGGCCCTGGGAGAGGGGACACTGCATGCAGACCTATGGGGCAGTGCGTGCCCTCTGTCTGTGGTGAAGAGGGAGATGTCGCTAGTGGGCCTGGCTGTGCTTGGCAGCTCTGCAGACCTTTAGAAGAGATAGGTGCTTTGTAGATCTGTAGTGCATACGAGTTGTTTGTGGACAGGAAGAGCAGGTGCTTTGAACCTGGAGACGGTGAGTTGTGATTGTGCTGGAGCTGCTATAAATCTGTCCTCCCTCTTTTAAATTCGGGCTAACAGCTGGTTTGTGTTCAGGAAGCCTTTCTCATTTTAGAGGGAGAGCTTATGGTTATTCCCATGCTGCAGTGTTTTAATTCAGAGTTTATTGCAAGTGAAATATTTCCATCAGATGGCTGTGGATATTGAAGTCCTCTGCCATTGCATTAAATAAGAGGTAACCCAAGCAACACCAGTCCAGACTTTCTCCTTGCTCTGCCTCAACCATGCCCAAATTGCAAGGTTCCTGTAAATTTTTACAAGTGCTAAAGAACAAGACTTAGTAGCCTCCCTTTGCTAAGGAGATGGCCACACATCGCCATTCTCACACTATCGGCAGAGAAGCTGCCATGGAGAGATGTGACTCGCCTCCCAGTCAGGGAATTGTTGACAGAGATAAAAATAGGACCCAGAGTACCTGTAGCCAGTCCCTGATGTTTTGTATTGATTTGGGAGAGGCCCTCTAACACCCCTTGAGGTCTGTGCTCAGTTGGGAACGGCCAGTGCATATCGCTCCATCTGAACATGGTGTCCCTGAATACCCTGTCGGACTGAAGGGAACTCTGACCAGAAGATGACGAATGTAGCTGCTTGGGAGCGTACCTGCCTGCTCAGGGAGTGCAGTCTATGCTGGGTACGGGGACTATGGTTATTCTGATTAGCATCTGAGGATTGAATCCAAGCTGTGGCACTCAGCTGCTGGAGTTGCTCTTCTCACATGCAAGAGCAAGGCTTGGTAGCTCCTCCAGGCAGTGTCTCACTGTGGGATGAGTACTTGCTAAAGGCCACCCCTACCTAATAAATGGAAGGGGGGTGGGAGGTCGCCCCAGCCCAGTCAGAAGGGGATGTCAGACGAGTATTGCTGCTTTTGGTTTGATGAAGCCTGGCTCCCGCTGGAAAATAAATATCCTCATGGAAGTCACAAGTGCCTGTCTCCTCAGAGGAACCGCTGGGGTGACCATGCTGAGCCAGACGGCTGTTCCCTGACGTTGTCCCCATCTGTTGCTCTGTTCGGTCTCCAGTCCCCCCCGTGGTGGAGCCGGCCTTCCAGGACGTGCGCCAGGGCATGGGGCGCAGCGTCACCCTGCGTTGCACCATGCTGAAGGGCAGCCCCATGAAGGTGGCCACCTCCGTCTGGCGCTTCAACGGGACCCTCCTGGCACAGCCGCTGGCAGAGCAGCAGGACTACTCGGAGCTGAAGGTGGACAGTGTCAGCCGGGAGACCAGCGGTAGCTACGAGTGCAGCATTTCCAATGATGTGGGGGTCTCCGCCTGCCTCTTCCAGGTGTCTGGTAAGTCCCAGAGGGGCCATTGGAGCGAGCTGTTGGATGGGGGAGATGGAGGTGGGAAGCTTGCTCCCCATAAACTGGTGCCAGTACAGGCAACCTCTGCTGCCTTCTCTGTGCCTGGTGCTGTATTCAGAAGGGATGACTTCCCATAAGCCAACAAGGAGATCTGCCTCCATCATTCAGGCAGTCCTTTAAGTCAGGGGTGGGCCTGAGGCAGTTAGTGCCAGCCAGTGGTACATTTTAGCAATGTTTGACCACCTGCCTGAAAGATACAGGACTTAAACTCAAGGCTGCCATCAACTTTCAAGCCTGGACAACCTGTACCTTAGATAAGTATTGACCAAGGGGGAGTGAAAGGCTCTCTACATCCACCCAACAGGCTCCAACCCATCTAATTTCCCCTTTTAAAACAAACAAACAAAGAAGAACTGTATTATGTGTTCCTGTACCTTCCTTATGTCTCCTGTCTGTCTGTGTCTCATGATGCCTGCTAGGACAAACGTGAGCTGGGAATGGGCACTGGTACCCAGTGCGTGCTCTGCTCACAGTTTTCTGTGAATCCAGCAGGCTGTGTAACGGGACTCCTTTCCAGCACCTGCATCCGCAAAGAAGGACAGCAGAGTTATAGCATCTAAAACCACACATCTGACCTGGCCTCTCCAGCTGATCATTAAATCTGCTTTTCCCATGACCCCAGAATTGACTTGGGCACCAGTTTCTAGAAAAGCTATCCGATGCAGTTGCCTTAAGAAGCAGTAAATTCAGCCAAAATATAGGCTTTTCTGTCCGGGGCCAATTTATAATACTTTTCAAGCCAGAGCTGAACAAATGAGAATAAATAACACCCAGAGAGGCCTGATTTTGAAGCAGATCTTTCCCAGGATTTGGAAAAGCTCATGTATGCTGTAACTCTGAGATGCTCTCAGAAATGGGGAAGTCCAAACCACTTCTACTATTCGGGCCCCTTTTCAGGACCTTGCTCTCACCCCTTGAGATTTTCTGGAATTTGTCTGACAGTGGATATTGCTTGAGAGCTTTGGCCCTCTCTACCCTTTCTTCGTACGCTTGCAACTCTCATGGCACTAAGTGAAGGCAAACCATATCCCGCTGTGAGCCACCGCGGCAAACTGTGTCCCTAGCAAGCTTGGGAATGCTCCCGGGCTATGAATTTCTTGCTAGAGGTAGTAACAAGGACATATTTTCACCAGCACCATGCCGTGCCCCATGAGATAAGATCCCCCTCAGCAGAAAGCAGCATTCATCCTTAGAGAGCACTCATCAGGAAAGTAGCAAGCATTTATTTTCCTGCATCCCTTCTCCGTTTCCAAGGCGTTGATATCTGATGGTGGCTTTTCAGCTCCAGACGTCTCTGCCTGTGTCCTGGACAGTTACAAATCAATTAGACCTTCTGAGCCTGTAGAGCAACCTGAAAAATAACCCAGTGACTAGACTGCCGCGCTTGTGCTCGGGGCCGCTCGAGTTCTAATTCCCATCAGCCACAGCCTTCCTGTGTGAACAGGGAGAATAGCATAGTCTCTTTTTGTTTCTCATTCTTCTCTGTGAAAGAAGGACCATAAACCTTCCTATCTGACAGGGAGGCAGTGCCTCATTTGTAGCTGTGAGGTGTTCGGATGTATTGGAAGCAGAGCACATAAACCTGCCCAGGATGGGATTAGTTTCTTCTACAGATGGGAGATTAGCTTTCCGGGATGTTTTGGAAGGACAGTGAGACATCCAACCCACTCCCCTTGAGCAAGTTATCAGGGCAGCCCATACTGGTCACCACCTGCACTCCTAGCAGCCGCAAGCGCAGAAAAGCCCTGAAAGATGGAGTGAATAACCTTCAGCCCTTCTCTTCAGCTGTAAGGAAAAGGCAAAACTTTCCAGCAATGGTAAAATTTTCCAGAAAGGAAGTTCCAAAAGTATCTTGATGTGCTGCGTTTCTATTAGAAGCCTTTTTTTTTTTAGCTTCTGTTTCCATCTTGGAGTCAATTAATAAGGAATTAATATCATGCGAGATGATGATTATCATCAGTTCTTATTTTATTTTGGGATCCATTATGAAGCTTGACTTCCACAGTCAATACAAGTTGAATAAGCAGCAATTAGTCTCTGAGGTGGTTCTGAACTTCTTGCTTGTGCAAAAATTCAAGTCAATAAAAATAATAAGAAAAAAAGGACTTGGAAATAAACATCAATATTATCCATCTGAGTTCATAAAAAATAAACATTGAATCCTTTCAAGCCTAATTATAACCCCACAGAACGGCAAGGCCTGTGATTCAAGTGGAAAGGCGCAGCAGACTGCCGGGGGAGATGGTGTTTGCGCCTGTTCTGCCCTCCATCATCCCTTGCTGCCCAGGCATCTTTCTGGTCTGTGCAGGTCAGGATTGGACTTGAACCCAGAAAAGAGAGTTTTGTTTCAGGTCCAGCTCCAGATCCAGCCTGGCCCAGGACAGGACCTGCCAAAAATGGAAGTGCACAGGGTGAAATGAAGGTAATTTCAAATACAACAAAACCAGTTGTGGGTAAGACCTCAAGTTGCTTCTGGGCCCTGTGCCACCATCCCCAGGCTGCATGGCAGTAGCCGTCGAGCCCTGTTTGTTAATGGTTCAGGACAGCAGCGGCCGGGAAAATGATGGAAAACCCCTTGTTCTCTGAACCGTCCAGTTTCTCTATGGTACGTCATTTCTCCTGTGTTTCCCTTCCTCCCGCAGCCCTCTCTTTTTTAAGGGGAGACGTGGGTTAAGAAAAGACATCTCTGCCCCTGGAAAAGCTCCCGCTGTTTTTACCCGGGCTGAGGTCAGCATCCCCTTTGCTGCCGAGTTGACTGTCGTGTTACAAAGAGGCTGGAGCACTGTGTTGCCCAGGCAGGAGAGATGCAGAAGGAGCAAGGTCTCCTTTTTAATGCCGTGGTCCCTGTGTGATAAATAACACTTTTCCTATGACCTACTGGCCAAACGATCTTTCCTCAGGGTTTGTTAGCAGGAGACTCTGTAAAGCAGCAGATGAAACGGGAGGAACGCCAGTTTAAAGCTGTTACCTCAATCTAAACTACAAAGCAAGAGAGAAAAGATTAGCGCTGGTTCCAGCTGGAGAACTGAAGCTGTTCCCACCTTCTCTGGTGTTGGTCGTGCCCCACTGGTGTTGCAGGGCAGCTAGCCCTCCCAGTAGTTTAGGCTGTGAAAGCAGTAGTGATTCACAGGCAGTGATGGCACGTCAGTGCAACACCAGCTACATTAGTAAAGGTGTCCGTCGCGTCAAAGGCGAGCGGATGAGCTGGGCGAGTGGAGCTGTTCCACTCTCACATCTCTTTGTAATTTATGTTCCCCTTGATCCCACTCTTTTACTTTCCTCCCTTTATCTTTTTTTCCCCCTCCAGCAAAAGCTTACAGCCCAGAGTTTTACTATGACACTCCCAACCCCACCTTGAGCCAGAAGCAATCCAAGAATTACTCTTACGTCTTGCAGTGGACACAGAAGGAGCCCGATGCTGTAGATCCTATCCTCAAGTACCGCCTGGAAGTCCGGCAGGTAAGGTCTGCTCTTCTGGAGCCTCAGTGCTTGCCCTCGGGAAGAGGACCTCTCAGGGGGCGGTTACATCAATGTCTCCTTGCTGATTAAGAGCTGAAGGTGATGAAATTGCCAGACCCTGGTGGTCTTGCACCTTCCCCACCAAATGGAAGAGACAGGCCAAGTGCACGGCATTCATTTTTAGGTCTGGTGTTGGGTGTGATCAAGGGCTTTCGAAGCCCTGCTGCCTCCCATCAGACTGATCATGCTCAGTGTTCTGAATGGGGTTTTAATGTGAGCAAAACCCCACAGTCGTTACTGGGTATGGTAGATTTTATAGGCCAAAGACTCAAGTGAGTGGAATTCCACCCTCCTCACTCGTATGAAATAAAGGGAATAAGCTGAAGAGCTCTCCAGGCAGGAGCTGCAGGAAAAAGTCATTGGCGGTTGTGTTGCAAAAGGGCTTTCATATTGTCACAGTAATGAAGCTATTTGGACTATATAAACTCTGCAGGAGAAGAGAAGTGGGTTTGAAGGTTTCTGAGTCTAAAGAGAAATCATACCAGAGGGGAGGGAGGAAGAACTGGGGGGAATCTGAAGGGATCTCTGGTTGAAGAAGGTTAGGGAAAAGAGTCTGATGTTTTTAAAGAGCACATTAGCCTAGCGGGATTGCCAGGTACTTTCATCCACGCTCAGCAAAGTGCCTACGTTCAACATTTTTTAAAAATGGAGCACTTAAAATTGGTGTTTCTTGCCATTCAGTGGTAGCTTGGAAGCAAACATGTTTTGCAAGGAAAAGTTTGTTTACTGTAGAATGAAAACAAAATAATTAAAAAGATCCAAGTGTGTCTTTCCTCTAGTTCTGCACAGTAGGCTCCAGTTTTATGTCTCCGTTTGATTGTGAGCTCTCTGGGGTGGGACAGCCTTTGTTTTGTTACTCAAACTGTGTGAAGCACATTGTCAGTGCTTAATAATAATACAGGACACAGGGGAGCCTCTAATAATGAAGGCAGTTTGTCATAGTACCCCTTCCCTCTTAGCCGAGCTTCGCTATTATCAGCACTGCAACTCAAGGAACTAATTTGTGATTTTTATCCTTCTCCAGTGATGTCGAGGGTTTTTCCCTTTTGCACAGTGCCTAAAAGTAATCTTGGATCTGTTCCTCATTGAGCTCCTACTGAAAGGGAAGATCACATTTCTGCTTTAAGTTATGACACGAAGGAAGCTGAGTGCCCGTGCAAATTTAACCCTCCCTGGTTTTGTTCATACCCCATCGGTTACTGCTGTTAAGGTTTCTTTTGGAGCATCTCTACATAGTTGTGAGTATTGAGTGGTGTGTTTTAGAGGCGTGTTATGCCGTGGCCCCTCTGTAGCCTAGTCTCATGTATGGGCAGGGTCTTAGACCTGGCTACAGGTGGCCTGGGTCTGAATAAGGGAGGGCAGAGCGAGGAGGAAGCAGAGGAGATCTGTTCCCACTTCTGTCAAGCACAAGCAGGAAACACTCTGGAAGAGGTTTTCTTGGTATTGCCTCCTCCTACAAAGATGCTTGCATTTCGGGATGAGGTCTCTGCCTCCATGTGCCATACTGAGGTTTCACTGAGAACTTTTAATTTCCTTGTTCCAGAGGATCACATCCCCTCTTGTCTCCAATTTGCCGCTTCCCAGAGCTGCCTCTGTCCTCCTCTCCTGCCTTCCTGGCGTTTGCCCCGCTGTATCTCACTTGGGCTCCAAGCAGCCTTGCGACTGACATCTTCCACTTGTTCCCTTGTGCCATCACCCTCTTCCACATCCCATCAGCTTTGCTGCTTTGTCACACCTTCTTCTCCATGCTGGGGCGCCTGGGCTGAGCTTTGTGTTTTGCTGTTCTGTCATGGGACCGCAGAACATGGTGACATTACTGAATATAACTGTGAAAAGCTCAAAAGCTTAAAAGCGTTGCTGACTAGAGAGCTCTTAAGAACAGGGATTTGTCTGCCTGAGTGAGGAGCCACCGTTTGTCTGTGTGCCCTCCTCGCTGGATACACTGGCTTCCAGTCACTGGCTGTGGTGGCAGAGAAATCCTCCTGGAGAGCTTGGGTTGAAGTGGAATATTCTCCTCAGATAAAACAAGCCTTACACGTGGCCAGACGCGACTGATTTATTGCCAGCATCAAGTTGATGAAAGCTTATCCAGCCAGCCAGCCCAGGTCACCTTCTCCTCCAGCCCTGGGAGCTCCCCAGCCTCAGGGGTCAGCAGCAGGAGCTCTTCAGCATCTTAAGCCTGAATGAATGGGGCAGCAGCAGCCTGCACTCTTGGGGGCTGCTGAATCCCCCCAGGGGCTGTCTGGGGGGATTAACTCTTGCTGAGCTGGAATCCAAAGGGCAGCCAGCTGGGGTGCCCGCTGGTTTGTAAAATGCTTTGCTGGTTTTCATTTTGCTCTCCCCAGTTTGCTTGAAGAGCTCTTGGCATATGTAATACCAAGATCCCTAAGTAGCAGGATGCTTTGCAAGGCACCTGGGAACCCTCGAATTAAATTTTCTTGCTGCAGCTGCCAAAAATGGGGCTGCGTGAGAGTCAAAGTGCTGCTTATTAATTGCCTGGTGCCGTGTCTCCCCTCACTCTTCCTGTTCCACAGCTTACAAGGGCTGGTTGGGCATTCCTGTGGGGATTGCAAGCAGTCTGGGGGAATCTGGTTTCCTAAGTGATGCATGGGGACTCCCGGCAAGACAGGCAGGTGCATTTCCACAGGAGCTGATTGTTCCCGGCGCTGGGGAGCAGGCCGAGCGGCACAGCAGACGTACCAGTTCCAGTAGAATAAGAACTAACCTTCGATTAAAACCAAGTAAACAGCCTGACAGCTTGGAGCCACTGACCCAGGCAAAGCACGTACGATAGCAATGTGGAGCAAGCTTCTTGTAAAGCCTCTGTTGTATGTCTCAGCAAATAGGCTGTTATTTTCCGGAGTGTATCGGTCAGGTGGGCTAGGCAGTGGCTTCTGGTTGAGTGGCAATTCAGAGGGGAAAACATCCCCACCAAGGAACTGCAGGGGCCCCACAGGCATCTGTCCCGACAGCTTGGGAGGTTTTTCCTTTCCTGCTCCAGGGCGACTGGTCCGGACACCAACCCACCTTACTTCACCTTAGCCAGTGAACTCAGGAGCCTTGGGTGGTTTGGTCAAGGGCAGATGCCATGAGGCTTTTGGGCTACTTGTTTGGTCAGCTTTTTTTCTTCCATGTATTCTTGTAGCATAGAAAAGCACTGAGGCACTGCACTCCAACTGAAAATGTTTTTTCATTGCTTGGGGATTCAAAGCAGCCTCCTCAAACCAGATCTTTGCTTAAAAAATAAAAAGCCTTTTAAGTTGCTTGTTTCTCTCTGTGTATTTTATCCCCTCCCAGAGCTCTGCTTTAACATTAAAGAGAAATGAAAAGCCATCTAATATTGCAAGCAGGTTGCATCCTGGAGGAAAGATCTGAGCTGGGCTGGTGGTTACGGTTACAGGGGATCGTGGCAGAATTACTGTGCACTTAATGAGCTGGAACCCATCCGTGACCTGAGGCTGCAGGAGAAAGAGGAAGGAGAAGGTATTGGTGCAGTAGGGAAGCTTAATCTTCATTGTGCCCCTCAAGGAGACCTGAGGCTGCCGTCTCCTCCTCCGTACCTTCTCATACGCAGGCTCGGGCCAGAACGGGGCCAGTTTAACACATTCCTGCCTTTCCCCTCCTCCGAGCAGGCTCAGCTCTACCTGCCAGACAGACCCCTGTAATTTGCACCGGGCCAAGCCCTGGACCCATTTGCTAAATTAGCTCACTGGGTTGTCACTTCAGATTAATTCCTGTCAGGGAGACTGTCTTTAATGAGACTGGCCCTGTGCAATGCCTGAGTAATTGTATGGTCTCTCTTTGTTTGTACTTTCATCCCCTCCATGTTGGATAAACATCCCCTGCTGTCTACAAAACTCATCTGGGCTCCGGAGCCCGCTGCCACTTGCCTCATCAGCCAGCCCGAGTGGCATTAATGAGAGCTGCGGCAGTGGGGAGCCGGGCTCACCGTGTGGGGAGGTGACAGATAACAGAGCTGTTTGGACAGACATAGGACAGGGGCGTTAGCAGGAATTTAATGATTGTGATTAGAGTGGAAGGTTAACTCTGCTGATGGCCATCGCAACGCAGTGGGAGAGGTTTTGTGCCGAGGCCCACGGGCTGTGGATCTGTATCGCTTCATTTCTGCCTCTGAGAGTTGTTCTTTTGCTCTCCTCGGAGCCCACTTTAGCAGCATCTGTCAACTGCTGTCTGTCTGGGCTTCATTACCACACGGAGCCGGACACCCTGCCAAGGGCGCGCAGACCAGGGCAGGGACATCTCTCACTCGCTCCCTTCCCACCAAGCAGGGGTGGCGCTGTGCGAAAGGGAGGATGAGCCAGCGGTGCACCAGCCCATGGTCTTTTACATAAATGTTTAGTTGAGGACACTGTTAACTCGCATCATTATCCTTCCCCCATTCATGCACCACCATGGTTTGATGAACCTGCATGCGTGGCCCTTGGCGCGTGAGGAACCAGCCTAGTGGAGTTGGATGCATCTTCCAATGCTTGTAGGCGGCCCTGTGAGGAAATAAACAGCTGCTTTGTGCAGCCAGGGCTGAGTAAACTTCCAGAGCAAGCTAATCCACCCAGCCCTGCGCTCATCGGTAGTGAGAACGTCCACGCCAAAAGGCTGTCTCCTCCCATCTCCAGCAGTAGCCAGTGCCTGGAGAAGAGTATAAAACAGACACACACGGTATTGATTTCTCTGCCTCCAGATATTATAAGCCCGCTTTTTTATTAGGTCTCAGGTTAGGGAAGGCTGTGAAGGCAGAAAGGTGATGTACTCAAGCTGCTGTGGTGGCCCTTGCAGCAGCCCAGCCCTGTGCTCTGGGAGGTGAACGTGACCCCTTTTCTTCCACAGATCGCAACCGTGGCTTCAGGCGAAGCTTCCTGGGAAGCCGAGCAGCCGGTGCCTCAGGGGGTGTCACCTGAGGGCCGCACCTCGGGGCCGGGGGGCCACCGAGGGCTAGGAAGGAAGGCAGCTCTGCGCCAGGCAGGCAAGGGTGGCCCAACTGGCTTTACGAACCAAGGGGCTAACATTTTGCTGGCTCCGGGGATTACATGCTGTCTGGGCAACGCTGCCGTCACCAAGGTAACCGCCTCATGCGGGGGCTGCCGACAGGCCTGGGTCCATAGCCCTCGCCCCGAGGCTCGATGGGGCACCGTGCCCCCGCTGTGTCGTCCCCCCCCCCCCGACTGGTGCTGGGGGGAGGCTTTCAGCTGGGGGATGCTGCAGGAGCTGAGGAGATGATATGAGGAGATTTTAGGATAGCTTAGCTAAAAAGCAGTCAGGGCTGTCCTCCTAACACCTTTTCATACTAGAAGATGAAAAGCTTAAGGGATGGAGTTGTGGCTTGTAAAGCGGGGAGGCGCCCATCCTGCTCTGGATAAAATGTGATCTGTGGTGCACTGGCCTGGTGTTACATGGAAAAAGGGAGAGGGCTTGTGGTGCTGCGTCCACCGAGAAGTCCTCTGGCTGAGAGGATGCTTAACTGGACAGCCCAGTTTGATGTCCCAGTGTGGGGCATAGACAAGGCGCGTGGAAAAAGGATGTACGAATCCCTTTCCTCTTTGCTGCTAGAGCATTGCAGTCCCAGCCGGCTGCAGCGAGGAAGGGAGTGTGACTTCCCATGAAGCAGCAGGCGGTGGCCCTGGCTGCATGCGAGATGCTGCATGGATCGAAACACTTGTAGGGTGTGACAAATGGCGCATCCCTTCACTGTTCATCATTGCACAGAATCGTAGTATCATAGAATCGCCTAGGTTGGAAGGGACCTTTCAGATCATGGAGTCCAACCATCAACTTAACTCTGACAAAAACCATCACTAAACTATATCTCTAAGCACTATGTCTTTTAAAAACCTCCAGGGGTGGTGTCTCAACCACTTCCCTGGGGAGCCTGTTCCAATGCTTAATAACCCTTTCAGTGTAAAAATTTTTCCTAATATCCAGTCTAAACCCCCCCTGGTGCAACTTGAGGCCTTTTCCTCTATTTCACTTGATAATGGGTCCTGTCTCACTGGTGTTAGGGCTGGTGACTGCAGTGACTTGGCCTCCCGATGTTTGCCCAGGACTGAAGCTCAAAGCAGACCTTCTGTTGTAGGGTGGCATATAAGTCACGTCTGCCAGAAAGCTCCTTTAGTCCTGTCTTCTTTTTTGCCTGCCTTGGCTGCCAGTTTGATGTCTGATCACAGGCTGCTGCCATACGGGACGACGTCAAATCAACGCAATTCCACCTACCTGCTGAGCCGTCCTCTGTAGCGGGAAAAGGTGTTTTTTTCAGCTCTAACCCACCTCCCCCACTGATGCTCTTTTTTTTTTTTTTTTTTTTATTTCAACTTTTGTTCAGGCAGGGAGAATAGACAGATTATTTGTGCCCTCAAGTCAATTGCCTTCGGTTGTGCTAGTGGTGTACATGATACTGTGCAGAACTCAGCTCTGAGGGAGGTGGAAAAGGATGCAGAAAGAAGCCAGCGTGTCAACGGGAGGTGTGCTTGCCGGACGGTTGGAACAGCCATCATGATGCAAAGCCAGGGAAAGTAAGAGAAGGGAGAGGTGACACTGCCTTTTTAGGCTGCAAGAGGAGGAGAGGTTTGGGACGTACGGTGGGATTGCGTGGCAGCTGCACAGTGGTGGAAGGAGACTGGCTGATCAATAGCATTTGATGGACAAGCTGTGCTTGAAGCTTAATGAGAGCGCTGTGTGGGACCTAGGGGTAAAGCAGCAACTTTGCCGCAGGCGTTTGGGAGCGGAGAGGGCAGGATCCTGCCTCAGCTGTGCTCTCTGCTGCCTGAAAATGGGACACAACGTCAGTCACTGAGGCTGACAGCATGTTGAGCCATCTCTCCTTTTGTCACCAGGAATCTGTCTTGGGGCATGATGTGTTGATGAGATCAGCTGCTAGAACAAGGTCCTCTCTACCTGTGCTGTTAGGGAAGACTTCGGGACAGCCAGATGTTTGGTGGGGGTGGGAAATCAGGAGCTTTTTCCACGTTTCATGTATTCTTTACTGGCTAAGTTGGCATCAGCAGAGCTTCCACCCAGTGCAAAGGAAGCGAGTTTCCTTCTGGCTGTTGCTCACTGCAGAAACAGATATCTGCCCGACCACGGTTGTTGTTAGCCCTGTCAGCCAGAGGTTCAGAGTGATTCCTACAAGGCTGGCCAGGGAAGCCCAACACAGGCCTGACCAGCACAGATGGGTCAGGTGAGTTCAGTGGAAATGGCTGGGAGCTGTGGGATGAAGTTTCCCCCTTAGGTCTCCGCCTAACATCTTCCAGTGCCACTATTGACCTCCCTTTGCCCATGAGAGCTTAGCAAACGATACCTAATTAATGAATTAGTCTGGCAAATCCTGTCTTTTTGCATTCACAAATTGCTCTTCAGTATGATTCATGGTTTTCCTGAGCTGTTTATCCCTGGTCCACAGATCATTTGTAATGAGTTAGTTGGGAAAATTGATAATATGAGCGATAGCAGGTTAGTTATGCATCATGGTACCATTTCTCTTCTCTGATTATCCAAAGTAAGCAAGGTAACCTGCCCAAAACAGGGTAGCTGAAAGTTTTACAACGTAGCTTGACATTCATAAGGTGCCTTGCAGCAGAGATTTTGTCTTAATGTTCACTTTTTGTAAGCACTGCTCCTAATGCAGTTCAAGTACTCGACTGTGGAGGGAGGGAAAGCAGGATATTGTTTAGCTTGCCTAGTACAACGGAATAATTACGAACAGTTTTCCCACTCTTAGCTCTGTTTGGCGCCTGAGAAGAACCGTACAAATAATCTCGCAGGAAAGGCTCATATGATCTTAAAATACACCTAGTAGCAAAATCTCATCTTTCTCTAGCTCCTAACACCGCTGTTCAGTGCTCATTCAGGGTAAGGAGAATGTGAGAGAAGAGATAATCACATTCCCCCAACCAATATACCCCTCATATCAGCCTGGCAGGCTTGAGATGTTGTTTTCACACCATTGTGCTTGTTCGTATCCAGCAGGCTATTGGCTTGTGTTTTACAAAGCGGAGCACAGGATGAAAAATGCTTGCCAGGTATCAAAGATAAAAGTGAGTCCTTTGTGTGCATCTCTTACCCACCCTCCTTCAGTGGCTTCAAGGGGTACATGCTAGTTATTGAGTCTTTCTGAGAGTCCCTGTCGATAGGCTGTGATGCAGCTTCCTCCCATTTGCTCTGCTCATCTGTTGTGTTCGGTAGTCAGCCCGTGTTCCTCCTACTGCTTCAGAGTCTTTTCTTTGTGCG
This sequence comes from Larus michahellis, assembly GCF_964199755.1. Lineage (NCBI taxonomy): Eukaryota > Metazoa > Chordata > Aves > Charadriiformes > Laridae > Larus > Larus michahellis. The sequence goes on from NC_133898.1 coordinate 38,985,437, forward strand.
CCTTCTTCCCCTTTCCTGTTCCCCCTCCTATTTTCCGCCTCTTCTTTCTTTTGTTCCTGTTTCCTTTTTTGGTTTTTTTCCTGGCTTTCACTTCCTAGAACATGTTGGAGATAAGAGGGGAGAGTGTGCGAAGGGGGAAGAGAGATGTAATCTCTCCCGTAGCTGGTGACAAACAGGCAGGAGTAAGCACTAGATGGATGTTTTGACTGTGTTTTGTAAAGAGATGAAACGCATGCAGTAATGCTGCCAGTGCAGGCGGCTTGGAGCAACGTGAAGGACTTTCTGTCTCTCCTCGCATATGCTGTGCTGCCTGCCTCTTCTTTAACAGAGACGGGACTGCAAGTGCGGTCGAGTTAGAGGTAGCCATAGGCTCTGGAATGATACTTACCTGGACACCTTCGTTATGTGTACCAGCCTGGCAAGTCCAGAGTCCCACACAAAAGCTGTTTCTGCTCCGATAAGCAATAGCCCCATCCTTTGTTAATTGTTGTTTTTAAGGGTAACGGTGCCCAAACAGAGGGCTCTGCCAGGGTCTGTAGACAACTGAAGTAAAAAACTCAACTCCTGTTGGTGGAGCGGGTTTCCCTTGTTAAGTCACAACCGTATTATAGACAAAATGTCCCAGAACGCAACCTATCTGCAGCTGAGCAAACCTGGGCTATGCAGAGTCTGCTCGATTTTTCTTCTTGGGGCCAGAAGTCCTGACAGCGTGGTGCAGAGACACATACACGGCTCTGGCTGCGGGTAGTTCATGTCCAGTGCAAGGAAATAGGTGGAAGAGGAGACTTCACTCACTGAGATTAGCCGTGGGTATAAAGTTGGATTCAGTAAGGCCCTGAGCAGTGATGAGTTTCAGATGTGAGGCTCAAAAGGGACTGGAACCATTGCTCTGGGTAGGAGGGGGCTGTGAAGCAACGTGAGGGATATTGTCCCTTACTCAGCTGATGCCCATGCTGCGGACAGAGAGGTGATTTGAGGCTCTGCAGTGCATAGTCAAGTACAGGTAGGACCTTGCAGCAGCCGTATAGAGATTCCAGTCGGAACAGAAGGACCGCATGTGCCTTCAAGATCGAAGATATGTCTGCAAGACAGTAGGAGAGAGATAACAAGCATAGCTAGACATACATGTAACCTGCCTAGCTCAGTATAAACCACAGTGACACCAACATCGGCTCCTTGCACAGAGTGGGGAGAGTGTGGCTCTCCCTCCCTTTCCCACCCATCACCAAATTCAGGTGCTAGTTTAACCCCTTCTTCTTCTCCAACTCCCGGGCTCCCCCTCCTCAGGACGTGCGGCCATGAGATGCCCCAGTAAGCCCATGGCTGATGAAGTTGCCAGTCATACTGTGCCTCAGGTAAGGCTTTTACTTGACTGTCTCCCTGACAGAGTGAAGATTAGGTCTGTTCTTCTTAGACTGGGGAACATATGCTAATAAAATACATATTGCTTTCTGATCAGCCCCTAATGAAAGACATTATTGAAGAGTGTGGAACAAGCACTTACAGTAATTCATGACAGCACCAATTTGGCTTCTCTAGGAAGCTGTAAACTGCTGCTCTCGGCACCTAATGAGGATGGGCAGCTGATTGTGTGTGCGAGAGGAAGAGAGAGAGACTGTCTCCTGGCTTAGATGGCTCCAGCTGTCCTCGGTAGCTACTGAAGGTCACAATCGCTTCGCTCTCTGGAGCTGGGGATGTCTCAGCCCAGAAAGGGAGCCTCCTGCTAAGGACAATTTAGGAGGAAAAGCTTCCAGGACTCCTTATTTAGACTGAATAATGGATTCGATTTGGCCATCCATGCCGGCTTACCCCCAGGATATGAACCTGTGTGCTTGACTGATAAACAACGTAGGCATGAATGCCGGTTCACTGGTGTGCTTGTCTGGCAAATGCCAACTTTATGTTTGCAATGTGATTATTTGCTGCGGAAACCCCTAATGAGTAATGGTCATCAAGCAAGGAAAATTAAATAAATCCAACTTTAAACGTATCCTAGCGCTTTAATTGATGCTGTTAATGCTTGACATCATTTCCATTCAAGGTGGTGATGAAGTACTAACCCAGGAAAATGTTTTAATCCAATCTGACAGGCACAGGAATTTTGATGAGAGATTGTAGAGAAACATCACAGTGACTGTCTTCATATTCAAACCAAATTTCTCCACTAACCAAAACTTACCCAAATAGCTTTTCCAGATGGCACCTACACTGCTGAGTGGGCAGGCATCTTCCCCATGGCCGATACCAGCCAGTCAGATCAGAATCCCCTATTAGGATTGTGCTGCTGCAATGTTGTGCAGCTGACACCAGATTGGGATGTAATGCCATCTCAGTGAAGAATCAGGATATCGTAAAGAAGATCTGAAAGACAGAAAACTACTTGAGTGGTTCGGGTGGGATGAAATGCAGCAGTACAAAGGCAAGGTCATGCATGTGGCGAGCGCTATCAGAGGAACCTGCTGCAGGCTGGGAGCTCATCAGTGGGAAATCACCGAAGTGGAGGAATGATGTGTGTGAGTGCGTGGACTTCAGGGAACTGCTGGTAAGATGCGGGTGTGAGAAAGGGCAGAGGTACTCCTAGGTGAAGCCTGAGGTACTTCCAGGCAAGGTGGAGAAGTGCTGCTGCATCCTATACGCAGGGCTGGGATACTGAACTCCAGCAAGTGGGATCATGCAGAAAAGGATTATAGAGCAGATCAGGGAAAGTGAGAGTCTGTGTTACAAGAGGAGGCACAGAGTGCTCAGCTTGTTTAGCCCAGCAAAGCAAAGGCTGAGAAGGGGGTGTGATTGCTGTCTTTAAAAACATCAGGGGGTCAAGCAGCAGGGAGGGAAAAGAGCCATTTAAGCTAAAGGACAATATTGGCACAAGATCAACTGGGTGCAAGCTGCCTGTGAATAAATTCAGGCTGGAAATGAGAACATTAGGGCGGTCGGGCTCTGGAACGGCCGTCCAGCAGGAGGAGCAGGCCAAACGGGAACGGCTTTTAAGATGGGATGTGGTACATTCATAAAATGAATAAGCAGAGGTAGCCCCTGTGGTGTTAGGGGACTGGACTCTGTGAGGCAGGAGTGTACTTCCACTTCTTTGTCCCTGAACGTGGCTGTGCTTTTCCCTTTTCTGAACTCCTGGAAGATAGGAGGGGGCTGCCAGTGCAGAGGGGTTTTCTCCCTCTGCCAAAATACAAAGACCAATAATCAAATCTGTGGTGTTCAATTGCAATGTCAAAGACAAACCATCTTCCACTGCTCTGCCCTGTGGTGACAAGGTGACATCTGGGACCAGAATCTCAATCCATTGCTGTGTGTCAGAAAGTGAATGGGAAGAAGTGAGAGATTTATGGCACATTTTTCCATCATTGCGGAAAATATTGGAGGCTCATATTCAGGAGAGGTTCCTAAAGTTCCCTGTCCCCACCTCCCTCCTGCGCCTGTTTCTGAGCAATTTTCATTCCTCTTTTCCCAAGGAATTTGCAGTGATCTTATTTCTACCTGTGGAACTCCTCTCCTGGGTTCTCGTTCTCCAGCAATGGAGAATGGGTCCGGCCCTTGGATAATTTGCTTTCAATCTTTGATGCTGTAAACTCTGCCACACATAAATCCTGTCATCATATTTTCCTTTTTTTTTAAAGCCCATGGCATCTAAACTCTTTGAAGTTACCTCTCTGCAAGGCATCCTGTAGTTTTGGAGGTGCAGTTGGGGCAGAAATTGAGGGCAAGGCTGGGGTAGCAGGGTATTTTGCGCTGCAGAGCTCCGTGTTCATCCCAGGAGTTGTTACCAACACCGTAACAAAGCTCAGCCCCTTCCAGTCCTTAGGATGGGGTGCTTGGAAGTATCTTTCCTGGCTGTCACCAGTTTAAGGCCACAGCCCCAGCATGTTGAGGGCAACGGTGTGATTGTTTCTGGCCTTTGTGAACGACACTCCCTTTGGAAGTGAGCAGCGGTGTCTTAGGTGGACTTTTTTTGGGATGAGTTCATGGCAGTTGCAGTCACAGGGGAAATCTGATGTGAGCTGGTGCCTGCAGCACTCTAGGCCAGAGCTACATAATGTGTCCAAGACTCTTGGCAAACAGGCTGACCTGGTAAAAATGGGAGCCTCTGTCACAGCCTGAGTAGTATTGCCTGACAGAGGAAAAGTGCCCTTCTCCTGGCCCCTGGACCATGCTAAACTGGGATGTCTATGCCTGATGAGAAAATGGGCAGCTTGGCTGAGACTGTTCTTCTGGGCATGTGAGAGAGATGGACGCCCTCACACCTACTGCTGCCAGGACAATGAACTTTGAAGACCACCTTGATTGCTGGTTGCTTAAAGAGTGCAGCTCACCAGCTGCACGGGCAGTTGAAGATTATTTTGTCCACATTATTGCCCCGTGCTTCTTTCAGACCTTTTCGAGATACCTGTGCTTCCTGCACCACCAGGTGCATAGTTGGGCTGGGATGGGGGGGGACTCAGCCTAATGTCCCACCTGCACACTTGCCAGAGATGCCATTTGTCTGTTGTGCTCCTGCGTGGAGCTGCATGGGGAGCGAGGAAGAGCCTGTCGGAGGGAGGGAGCCTGTGTGCAGGGCTGCTGTGCCTTTGTCTGCCATCTCCTCTCCCTTTGGAAAGGCCGGGATGGCTGGGGATGGGAGACGGGAGCTTTCCCAGCGCCCCATATCTGCGGTTAGCCGGTGACGACGGAGTGGGAGCACGGGCAGCCATCCCCTGTCTCGTTTGTGCTGCAGGAGTGAGCAGCTGGGGGAATTTGAATGAGGCTGAGAAAAAAGGGAGAGAGAGGAGAGCGAGCGTGTGTGGAAAGGATTTGGAGGGGAGAGACTGGAAAGCAGAGCTAGCGCTCCGGCCCTGTGCTGAGAAGTTGCTGAAGAAGCGGGACAAGTAAGGAGAGAGTGGCAGGAGTGAATAGCGATGCTGGGAAGCTGGATGCTCGCAGAGCAGTTCCTTTGCTCCGATCAGCTTGCTGGGGAATCTGCATGACTTTAACGTACCTTTTTCTAGCTGGAGTTTGCAACAATTCCCTGGGGCCTGGTGATGAAGCAGGTTTTCTTTCTAATTTCTCCCTCAAACAAGCATGCAGCTGCTTAATGTGCAGCTGGTTGTGAGACCACATGTGTGGCTACACAGGTCACACCAGGTCCCAGCGCAGGTAGGTTATCGTAGTCTTGTGAACGCGTGGTGTGGTTTGTTGAGCAGGACTGCAGCATTAACAATTGACAGGTCTGTTGGTTAATATACTTTGACTTTATTATGTCTGTTAGCTGATACGTACCTGGTTTAAACATCATTCAGTCTGAAAAACACATCCTTTTTTCCTTTAATAACCTGCATAAACAGAAAACGTAGATGTGGTGCTGTCATACTTTGGACCCCTCTGCCATGACAGTGTCCCAGCTGGGAAGGGGACACTCTCAGGGGCAGGGGTAGTCCTGCTTTTCTCTCTGGGACGTGTGTGCTTTTCTCTCTTGGTGTGTGCTGCTGGACCGTAAATCGGCTTGGCTGGCCGCAGTGGGAGAAGCACTCTCAAAGCACCACAAGCCGGCTCAAATGATGAGACGGGGGATTGGGCAGACAATACCTACCACCAGGGTGTGACGGTGAGGAGTGAGAAAGGGCAGACCTAGTTTGCAGGTCCCGGAGGCTTGATGGCTAAGTACATATGAGCATGTGAGCATGCTCTCCCTTGGTCGCTAATACTGCTTGCAAGTGACAAGGGAAAGGGACAGGTTGCACACTGTGTGTGTGAATACGTATGTCCCACATGGGGCTGATTTTGTCCTTTGTAAGGAGTTTCTAGCAAGCCCGTTCTGCAAGAACGCTCTCCCCTCTGCGGCCTGTGTGATATCCGCAGGCAGCTGGTAGAAACTGTGGGTTTGTTTGTTTTATCTCTTCCCATCCCCTCCCTCTCATTATTGGAAATGAAAGGAGATGAAAGCAGAGATGAGGCTGTGCGCTGCGCTGGGCTCTTGTTCTGGCCCCACTGGCAGCATCCCGAGCCTGGTGATGAATGAGCCTGTTGCGTGAGATCCTCCACTGAGGCTTCAGCATCTCTAATAAGGAAGGTGGCCAGCGTTTCACTGTCCTCTGCGCCTGCCTCTGCTTTATTAACTGCACCACAGCAATATTAAGCTGGAGCACTGGGCCAGCGTGATCAGGAGGAAGGAGGCTGAGGAAGGGGTGGAGGGAAGAAGATACCAGGGTAGCATGGGAGAAGAGCCTGCACAGAGCAGGAGAATGAGTGCAGCAGCCGGCTATTGGAGCAGAGGATTAAAAAAATGGGTTCCTGCTGGACTGATGCATGCAGCTCTGCACAGACTTACTGCTGGCCATCAGGGAGGCAAAGGATGTTTAGGGAGGGGGAGGCAGAGCCAGAGCCAGACCATGGCCTTAATGTCACTGTCTGCTGGACCTGTGCTAGCAACTGGAAGCTGGCACCTGCTCCACGTGCATAAAGCAGGCTGGAGCTGGCCCCTTTTTTCTCCCTTGCACTAATTTCATGCCTTTTAAACTCTGCTGGCAGCGCACCTGGCCCTTTCTCCTGATGGCTGCAGTTAGCCCAGGAGACACATTTGGCCCATGCTGTTTTTCACCCAGAAGAGCCCATCCTTCTAAGGACATCCCAGGCCAGTTCTGTCGGGATGCCAGGGCTGTAGGGACTGTAGGAGGGCAGCCTCTCTGGCAGCCCGTTGTTGTGTCTGTTCACATTGTGGGTTGAATAGAGCCAGGACACAGGCAAAGAGAAGAGTTGGGTCTGAAGTGTTTTGTTGGGGGGTAAGACCCGCTAGTTGTCCTAGGATGGAGGTGTGAAAAGCTATCAGTGGTGGCTGAAAGGCCAGTGCCACCTCCAGACACATAACTGGGCTCTGGGCAAGGCTTCAGCTGGTGCTAAATGTTGATTTTGCCCGCAAACTTCTGAAGTGCAACTATGGCCTGTATGGTGGGAGATGATGGGAGACCCTAAAGCATAAGTGAAATTAATGGGTCGTTGGAGCGTTCTCCTTTGAGGCCTCAAAGGCATACTGCCTTCTGTAGGCCCATGGGAATGTTTTTCCAGCTGCATCCCAGCAGGAATGGAGTTGCATATTGATGGGCCAGTGGATTTTTCTCAAAGGGAGTTTCTCCTGGGCTCTGTGTTGGATGGTTTCTCGGGGGAAAGACAGGCATGTTTTTCTGCACATCAGGGCCAAACGACTGCAAGAAGCAGCCTGAGAAGGTAGAGGAGAAGGTAGGGGAGAGGGGGGAGCCAAGATGCCCCCCTTGCACCCCCTCACACATTTTCCCCAAGTGAGCATGGCTGCAGTTTGCCTCCTCACAGGGCTAGAGCTGGACTCCAGTTTGCTCGCTCGCTCTCTGTATTTATTTGGTTAAATCGATGTGCTGCTGAGGATAGACTCGACTGGGGGATCTAGGGCTTTGCAGGCCAGACTGGAGGCTGATTTCTCGGTTTGTCCTGGATTAGGTGATGTGGGAGTGTAAGTGATTTGACATTGCTCCCAGAGGCTTTAGATACCCAAATTCCAACTAACTCCCAGCTGAGGTGGAATTTACACTGTCTGAATCTCACCCTTGGGCTTCTCTCCAATTCTCCATTTTGTTTCTCTTCTAAAGGTTATGTCCAGACAAGGGAAATGGCTCCTGACCTCCTCCAACCTGCTGGCTGCCTTCCCAGTGCCCCAGCTCACAGCAGCCTGTGGGGCGGAGCTGCCACCAGCCCCCCCCCCAAGTCAGGCTGCGTTCCCCAAAAAGCCCCATGCCAGGAGCCATAGTGCACCAGCTGCCTGCTTCTGCCTTGCGAGCCCTCCTCTCCTCCCAGATAATTGGGGATCTGGTGCTAATGATCCCAGGTGAGGTCGCTGCCACTGGGAGCCGGCTCCGCTCTTGCTTGGCAGAGTGGCGGTGCGGAGGGCTGGCAGATGGGAGGGCTGAGCAGTGGGCATGCCAGTTGGATCAGCGCTCACCTTCCGTGCCCGCAGATGGGGCATTGTTGGTGCGAATGGATCCTGGCAGCATCCCGGTGCCAAGTTCATGCTTGGTTCCCAGGGGCCTTACCCTGGTCCTGCCCACCGGCATGGCTCCTAGGTGCCTTGCGGGAAGGGACCAAGCTAGGAGAAGGCACCACAGCAGTTCCCAGACCTCCGACCCATCTTGCCTATGGGGGGAGGAGGAGGACGGTGCAGAAAGCAGTTGCTCAAGCAACTTGCACCCTGATCTGTTTAAGGCAGGTACAAAGTTGTTGTCTGCTGTGAGAAACACATGCAGCCATGGATTCCTGGGAGCCAGTCCCTCCCCCAAAATGATACCATAGCAGGATCACAGAATCACAGAATGGTAGGGTTGGAAGGGACCTCTCGAGATCATCTAGTCCAACCCCCCTGCCAGAGCAGGGTCACCTAGAGCAGGTTGCACAGGAACGCGTCCAGGTGGGTTTTGAACGTCTCTTTCCCCACACTCTCCACACTGACAGATTTGCTGTAAACCTTCCTCCCTGCATCCCTGTACCAGTCATCCTGTAACTTCAGAGTTAATGACAAACGCTGGGCCTGCCTATAAGGAGAATTGCCTTTCCGATGAATCCTGTCAGCCTAGAGGCTATATCAGAGGCAGGGGGAGGCTTAGTGTCTGGGACAGTGAACAGTGGGCCACAGAAAGCCCTGCCAACCGTCTTTTTGCCAGGGCCATCATCCTCAATAACATACCAAGACCAAATCTTGCCGCAAGGATCCAGACACTGCGCAGCAACAGGCTGGAAATTGTATCTTCACAATGCAATCCTTGCTCTTGTCCTTCCCCCGCCAAGCAAGCATGACTGTGGCAGGGAAGTTTCACTGACACGTAATTCATCATTTTTAGTGGTGGTGATTTTGACAATATTTTTCCATTGTTTTCTTGAAACTTTCCTGCTGCCTTAGCAGACTGAACAATGCTCAGGCTGGTATGGTTCAGCTAGCATGGTTCAGCTCCTTCCTCAGAGGGCACCAGAGAAAGAGGGAGCCTGTTAGTGACTCTAGAGGACGCTGACTCGAACTAGACCCCTTGCTCTGGCCTGCAGAGGCAGCGTGGGCTAGGATTCAAGGGTGGATCCTGTGGAAGGGTGCTGAGGAAGCATGGCAGGAGTTCCAGCAAGGCACCAGATGAAATGCCACAGGGCCCAGGCAGCAGATGAATGAATTCTGCAGCAGTGATTGCGAACTGAAGGGTATCTTGCTGAAATGCCAAGCACTAATAATAAGCACTAATGCTTAGTGCACTAATGGAGGTAAGCTGGGTTCATTCCTCCCCTCTTGGAGACATTGGTTCTGACAGAGAGTTGCTCCAGGATCCGTAGTTCAAGTTGTCCCCCCAGTCACGAGGACTCCCAAGGCTTCCCTTCAGGGAGAGCTCAGGCTCCTGTTCACTGTTTTGTACCAGAGGTGGAAATTTTCAAACTGATTCTGCATGAAGATCTCATTGATAAGCCAAGTGTACTTGTTTGTATAGGAAGAGGAGGGTGTTAGATGGTGGATAACATCCCTCAGGTTTCCATTTTCAGGACTTTCGAAACACTGTCGTTTCTTTTTCTATGCAGCTGTCTCAGAGAAACACCATCCAAACCTTCATTCCTGTGCAGAAAATGGAGAAAGGCCTGTTGCTGGAGCACATCTTGCCCAACCTGAAAGTGCCTCAGAGCTATGAAGTTCGCCTGACGCCCATCACCAGCTTTGGGGCTGGAGACATGGCTGCCCGCATCATCCGGTACATGGAACGTAGGTGTCTCCTCCTCGGTCCTGGCTACAAGAGCAGGTCCGAGCCTCAGGCCTAGGGACATGGGCATGCATAGACATCGTCTCCTGTGACCCTTGGGTGGATCTTGCTGCTCTATGGAGTTTTAATGGCACAGTGCTATCACGTTTGGCCATATTTTGGCTGTTGCCATCGATACAGAGCAATATGTAGAGACGTCCAAGGGCCAGTCTCCACGCATCCTTCACTCAGCAGCACTGACTTGCACCCTCTGCTCTGTGGGCAGCAAGAGCCCCAAAACCCCAGTCCCCAGTAAAGCCATGCTGCAGCCTCCTGTGGCACAATGGCGTGTTTTAGAGGACAGCCACTGGACACTGTGTATTAGCCACATGTCCATAAAAGTCAGAGGATTTCAGGGGTCTTCGGTTCTTTCCAGATGTGAATGCACAGTTCCTTTCCTGACCAGTCACTACTAAACCTGTAGCTCTGTCCAATACCCTGAATCCCAGATCATCCCATTGATATACATTGACCGTGCTTCTCTCCCCAGCGTCCCAACAGCTCGGAAATCTCCCCATTCCCACAACCCTATGATTTCTTTACTCCCCTCAGGAGTTTGGACCCTGTATTTCAGCAGGAAGTACAGATCCCCCTCCCTCCTGTGTTTGCATGATTTCACACAACCCTCTTGTCCCGTGGAGTGACAACGGGTCTGGTGTCCCCAGTATACCTGTTGTCTCAAACTTCCACAGTGCCTCAAACAGTTTTGATATCCCTCTTAGCCACCAGGCTTTGGTATCTAAGTGGGCGCTATCCCAGTGGGTGCTCTAGAAAGAAACTGCCAGAAGGGTTCCCCTGGGCAATCCTGGGGTCACCCCTGAGGTGAAGTTTTTTTAAGGTCTGTTGCTGCTTACATCAGAGAGTCAGCATCTTGTTCCATCACCAAGGCAGACCACCGAGCGCTGCTGTTTCACAGGGATGCTGCTAGGAAATTAGTGCATCTATGACCTTTCTTGATGTGTTTGTTTTATTTTCAGACTTTGATTGTGATTTGCGATTTGAGGGAGTACTAGCTGTTCTGACTTGTTTTTCTGTTTCCTCTTCCAGCAATCAACTATCCCAACCCAACAGGTAAGCAACAAGACCTTTGTATTTATGTTTTGAATGTAATGCCTGTTAGTGAAGTGCTCCAGCAGATCAGGAAAGCCAAACAGCTGGAATATACACAGCTGGCTTTGCCAAATCTTTTTCCCCAGAAGAGGATGAAATTGCTTACACTGCTGCTTCCAGTAAGCATGCTATTTGTTGGACCTTGAATTATTGTGAGGAGATATACACCAGAGATATGCCTCCCACTCACACCTGCTGTCTCCATGGCTGGATGGGCTGTGATCCTGAACCCACCCTCCCCCTAACACTGTCAGTCTGCGTCCAGTGATCAAGTTATTATATGTTCCCCAAAATATCCGTGTTTGAGGAATGCATGCCCCCCATCCTCTTCTGACCAGGAAAGATACCACTTGACATCTCTGCAGGGTGGTATAGAGCATTATCCAGCTCAGATCTGGTTGTTCTTGCAGACTCCTTGAGCACAGTCCCTTTCTTCTTTCCATCCAGTGTCATCACTGCTTACTTGCTTATTTAATTTGTCGTCATTCCTACCAAGATGCAGGCTCATCTTTATTGAGCACCCAGAGTTCCCATTGATTTTGAGAGCAGAATACACAATGTTTCAGAACGATGGTCTTTAAGAAGAACATGATGGTGCCCATCGAGCATAAAAGAGGATTTCTAGCATGCTGTAAGTAATGGTGGAGTGATCTTCAGGGGATGAAACAAAGTCCCTTTGCTTCAATTGTTGGATATAAGCCCAGGCAATGCTCTTGGGCAGAGACGGGCAGACTACTTGCTGGTGGTCCATGAGGAGCAGGTGGTTCCATGTAGCTGGTTTTTTCTCCCTATTTCCAGCTGCTGAGTCAGCATTCAGTCTTTTGATTTGTTACTCTGGGTATGTGTAGGCAAGTGCTACTGCTGCACTGCAGTGTAGCAGTGGGAAGGAGAAGCCAGGAATCAGGGTATGGGGTTATCTTGTAAAGGCAGCCATGAGACATTCACCCTTGGAAGGTCACAGTCTGAGGATGGTTTGATGAACCATGCTTTGCCTGAGAGCAGGAGCTTCTTTCAGTCAGAGGGATTTTGTGGCTCTCATTCCTCATTCCCTTTGCTTTGCTTGTCCCCACTTTCTGATCCTCTTTAAGCATTCTCCATAGAAGACTTGCTGGGAAACATCGAGCGTATTTGCCAGGGACCCACTCCAGAATGTGTCCCTCAGTACTCGCTGGATGAGGCAAGCATGCCAGCCCGCAGGAGGACGTGACATAATCTGGCCTTTTGCCACTTGCTCTTTTACACTACATAAATCACTGATAACGCCAGAGCAACTTCGGTCCTAATTGTATCAATCTCTTGGGATCTTCGTAAACTGAGCCTTCATAGTGCTCGCCTGGGATTGCTTTGGCAGCTTGATTGAGACCAGAACGACTGCGTGAAATTTGCCTATGGCAGAGAATAACTCAGCCACGCTTGTACTTTCATGCAGTAAACCCAACACTTAGGGTTTCTCCTTGATACGAGTTACTCAGCCTGTGCTGGATATTGGGACTTCTGGGCCAGTCATCAGGGTCTTGCCTGTGAGTTCATGCCTTGAGACTGACTGCCTAAAATTGCACCCACCACACTTGCTTTCAGAGATGCCCCTTCCTTTCAGGCCTGCTGCCAGTGAAATATGAGCCCAAAGGCTCTTAGCTCTGTCTCTTGGGCCACAGCTCGGTTCCCAGACTCTCATCTCAGTGACATGGAAATCCCTGCTACTGCCTCTTATTTTCCCACTTCCCCTGCTACCACCACCCCCAGGGAAAAGGGTTTGGACAGGATTGTAACGGTATCCTCACGCTAGGCTGCCCAGCCAAATTCTGGGAGCAAACATTGAGAGCTCTCAAGTGAAAGGCAAAGATTAGATGATTAATGCCTCTGGCAGCCTGATCCAAGGGCATGCACAATGGTGATTAATTTACAAACTCTGCGAGTCACTTAATACAATTATTTCTTCATGCATTTTCTCTCCCAGCCTAATAAGATGTTAATGACATTGGGGCAGGCATGCATGTGGCGTGGTTACAGAGCCAGGTGCTGGGGTTATAATGCAAAAGCAAAGTAAAAGCAGGGGAAGTGAACAGAAGACATTGAGAATTTCAAAGATTTAGAGGTTAGCAGTGAGACTGACCGTAACTCTTAAAAATCAGTTAATCTGGTTCTAAAATCCAGAATTTATCTTTAAAAAACTGTCTTAGAATTTTCTTAATTTCGAGGTATTACCTTAAAGGTCTCTTAGAATAACTGATTGTTTTAATGTCATGACTAAATTCCAGTGCTGGGGAATCTGCTCTGTCCTTCTTACCTCTCCTCTGCAATTTTGTTTGGATATAGCCTTCACTTTCTAAACGAAACCCTGCGGTGCTGCCCCTCAAGCTATTCCTGCTCATCAGCAGTGGATGGTTTGGTTTCCCTGGTTCCAGCAGATGTAGCCTTGCAACCTTGGTGATGAGGACATTAAGAAGCATATGAGATTGCCGGTGTTTTTTTTTTTTTCTCTTGGCCAGTGTGTCTTGCCCTTCCTGAGTAGCAACACTGCTACGTTTCTCATATATCTGCAGTCTGGCTGCCTGTGGTTCTAAAATATTTCGGGATCATGGATGAGTACGGTGGGTGGTGATCAGTACCAGATGCTGTTTGTTGTAGATTACCTTGGCTCATTGCTTACTCTCTAGTGCTTGTGTGTGTCCTGTCTCTGATAACGCCTCATAGTCCAGAGGAATCTGAGCTTGTTGACCTCGTTTGAAGATGTGGGAATGAGACACGAGCCTGGTGTTCAGAGTGGGATTCCTCAAATCTGTGCCCATTCCTCAGGAATGCGTGTAACGTAACGCAGAGGTTAAAAAATGTGACTGCCACCAATTCCTTGTATCATGATGGCAAATAGAATTGTCTGGGCCATATTATCTCCTTGTCACAGATGGAGATATTAAAGCAGATGGCAATCCAGTATGACCCAACCAGTTACAGTATTGTGAAGCTTTCTTCCATGACTGGTTATAAATGCTTTAGAAACTTACCGTGGAAAAGGCTGTTAAATGCTGTTTCTTAGATCCCAACATACTTTGAGGTCGCAATACAGTTTTCCTTGTCTTCATCTTCTAGATGGGGAAAGTGATCTCCAGAGAGAAGGTGCCAGCCTGTGGGTCACGCAGCAGGTCTGCAACAGAGCTGAGGCTCGGAGCATGGTCCCTTATGCTCCAAGCCAGTTTCAGTCATCAGACCACAACTAAATGACGAAGGCAATTTTATTCAAGTGCGCTCCATCTGCTGTTCACCCATAGTCTGCAGCTAGAATAGGATTATTATTTTTTGCATTCATCTGGCAGCCAGAATTTTAGGACCAGGCATGGCTTCCCCCTAAGGACTTGAAATGAAAACCTCCATTATGTTTCTCAAGAAGGCAAAGCAACAAGAAATGCGAATAGCCATGGCAGAGGGTCTCTCCCCTGGGAAGGCAGGGAGGTGTCTGTAACCGGGAGCAAACATCTCTGCACTTTGAGCTGCCGCCACTGCAAAGCCTGCCAAGGAAATCTGTTTGGTGAAGACAGCGCTAACTCCAGCCTTTGAGGAGCCAGCTCCCCTGCCACCTCCACCTCGCCTCTAACAATCCAGAGAACAACTTCTGTGTTCAATATTTAAATCTACTGTTTAATTTTTAAACGGGAAGCTTCCTTTGCACCGCGGTGCTGAGCCAGGATCCCTGGCAGATGGTGTGAGTCTGCAAGAAGTTTTGCTTCACGCAGCCGAGGTCAACAATTAGATCACTGCTGTGGCCTCGGAGACACAGCAGGTCATGTAAAGGTTTTATTTTCAGACGGCTCTTTCAGGTTTGTCCTGGTGAGCCTTGCTGATAACCATCCAGAGGTGAGGCATTGGTGGGGTCCCAAACCACACCGAACACCTCCTAGTTATTCTGGGCACCTCCACTTCTAGCTCGGAGAAACGCCGGAGCGTTGCCTTCCTGTGGCTTGTTTTAAACCAAAGGACCAGGAGTCAGAGCACTTGGGTTCTGTTTCCAGCTTTCACACCACCTGCCGTGACCTTAAACGTGTCTCTCTATACTTTTGCGCATCTGTTTCCCCGAGCGTAGTGCAGGAGATATATAGAAAGAGGCATTCCTACCTCACAGAGATGTTAAAAAGCCTTGTTCATTAGTTGTCACAAAGTGCCTTGAGATCCCAAGCTAAGCAGAGGCGATGTGCTGCCGTTACAAACTCCCGCACAGCAAATGGTGTTGCACATAAGCCTGATCCTGTTGTGGTATCTGCGGTGCGTAGGACCCTTCTCTGTTTTATGTTCTCTGCCAGATGTGTTGCCTCCTGGAAGTAGCTGCACCCAAGTGAAAGGAGAGGATGGAGTCAGGGCCCTCTTTTGGCATTAAAAGAGCTCTCTTCGAGCTTTCGAGTCTTCTTCTCTGAGCAGGTGTGTGGGGCTTCTTACAAATGAGGCACAGTAGTCCATCAGCTGGCACGATCAGGCCTTGGTGCTAAACTGGGAATACTGTCCTCAGTCATCTTGTCTCGCACAGGTCGCTCTGATCTCCACCTGAGCTTGGCCTTTCTCCTTAATCTGCCTCTCCTTTGGTTTCTGTGTTTGCTCCCTCTCAATCAGTTGCCTGGCTGACCTCTGTGTTACAGCTTTCAGCTCTGCATTCCACCTGATATTCCCCGTTAAGGGAGTTTTGAACTGGAGAAAGGTGTCACCTTTCTCCTCTGAAGGTCCACATGCACAACAGGGTCAGAGGTGCAAACTCTCCCTTTGATTGCAAAAGGACAGTCACGGTGGATCCTGCTGCGTAGGATAATGCCATTGTAAGAGAAAACTTGTGTCTTCTAACTGTAGCTGGCAACCTGTGTGCAGAAGCCATGCAAATGCTTGTCTTCAGTCCGATGGAGAGAAGCCAGGGGTGTTAGACCAACCCAGCAATATCAGAAAGCTTGTGGGCTCTGGTCCCTCCTCTGAGGACCAGTGGGTGTCTGGTACAGCCATGAACTCCCTTCTCTCAGCCACGAGGGCTGGGGAAGAACCTTTAGAAGCTGCTTTTTCACCCTTTTCTGCCTCCATCTCCTTGTGCTGGGGATGAAAGAGGCCCCCCCCAACCCACCTAGTTGCCCTGACTCAGACCTCACAGGCATCTGCCCCACCATCCGCTCCCCGCTCCTGCCTGCTCCTTCATCTCCAGCTGCCATGTGGCCCCCTGTGCTCGGCACCACAGAGCAGTGGCTAATTTGGATTAGGATGCTAATTAGAAATGAGCGGATTGAACGGAAAGCACTTAGCCAGGGTTAATCAGCAGTTAAGTGGCCAGCCCAGCCGAGCTCCCGATGGCTGTGCTCAGCTCGCAGGAGCGGCGTTTCCCACTGAGCTTAGAGAAAAAACAGCTGCCCTGGTCTGTGAACCAAGCCCTTGGCTTGCAGCACAGTGCCCAACCTGTGGTGGCAAAGACCTTTCTGCAGGCCACAGCAGGAGGCTGCCTCCTCTTTTCTCACTGCTTTGATGTGATGCTGGAGAGAGCCAGGCAAAGAAGGGGGAACAACGGCTTGGAGACCCCATGAGGAGGGCCTTAGCTGCAGGGTAGGAACCGGGAAGTTCTTCACTCTGGGATGCTGTTCATCTCCTGGGTAGTCTCTCCTCTCTGGTACAAGAAGGCAGATTTTGGTGTGCATGGTGGGCGTGTGAGGCTCCTACCATCACAGTGTACCATATCTGGAGCTTTTGGCCCTGGCATTGCAGAAAGCAGCCCTTGCCCATCCCATCCTTGGCGTCCAGCCCATAGGTTGCTGACCCTGCTCTTCCCTACATGTCCTGCCAGAGTCACCCATGCTAGGGACAGAGAGCCTCCTGCCCAGGGACCAGAGCAAACCACCACTGAAGATACAGGAATGCGGGAGTCCAAGTGGGCATTTGGTCTTCTCCTCATCTGGGCATGATAATAGGAACAGCGTGGGGGGTAAACCCCAAAAAGTTGAGTCTTGTGCTAGCATGCTGTGGATGAGCTTTCTAGCACATCCCAAGCCCTTAGCAAGAGTCTTCTTTTCCTTTCTCTATGTGTTCTTTCATGGGTTTTAAGTACTTTATCTTTCGGTTTCATAGCACACCTCCTTGCTCTTATATAAAGGCGGCAGATAGAGATCTGTGCTCACTGTGTCTGTGCCACTCGTGAGGTCTGAGATCCCACTCTCAGCACATTCTCCACTTCTGGTTTCTGCCCAGGGACCTTTCAGAACACAAACCAATTTTCTCATTGGGCCTTGGACCTGTTTTTGCTTTCCCTTCTGCCTGTTTCCTCCATCCTTCCCCTACTGTATCAGCAGCGCAAAGCGGTTTATTGGCCTTTGGTTCTGTGGCTCAGGAACCACCTTTTCACCACAAAGGTTAGAGATGGAGGACCATCTTCAGCCTGCTCAAGTCCAATTCCTTCCAGTCTCTGCAAGTCCGTATTGGGTTATGTCTATGCACAAGATTTTTCACCCGTCTTACAATATTGCTGTAGGGTGTGACTGTCTGGTCGGGTAGTAATAAAACTGAGCCCTATTGCACGTGTGGTTGATCCTACATAAAAATCTTTTACCTACATGACTCATTTTGTTAGGGGAACCAGCATAAGCTGCAATATCAAATGTGCCTTTTAGCTGGTATAAATTGGACGTACTCTAGCTAAATGACACATTTGTAGCACTGAGCTGACCTCTTCTCCACAGCTGATTTTTTTTCATGTGTGCCATAGTTTAGTTTAATGTATATAACCCGAAGGCGGGGTCATCTGCTGGCGCTTTTTCTTCTCTCCTGGGGGAATTATTCTCCCATCAAGTTGTTCTGGTTTAGAAGCCCTTGTGGCCTGTTTGCCTTCAATGCTCTTTTCCCCCTCCTCTACGTTTGCCCCCTCAGACCTCCCAGCAGAATCTCTCTGTCTCTTTAGCCCTAATAGCCTTCTTCCATTTCGTCAGATCATCACATCCATCAACCTGGATTAGCCCTTCCATAATCATACTAATCACAGGCATATTCCTTTCCAGCCTCCTCTTGAGGTCGGGGGCTGCCCGTCTGTCCCCGGCTTGTTGCAGAGCCGCAGTGGTGGCATAGGAATGCCCTCCGTCTTGCTGCCAGCACCCTGGCAGCCTTGGGGAGGGGGTTTGAAAAGCCGCCGCTGACCAGTCCCTTCCCTTCCCCGCAGATAACACCTGCCGCTTCGAGGACGAGAAGATCTGCGGCTTCGTGCAGGACAAGATGGACAACTTCGACTGGACCCGGCAGAACGCCCTGACCCAGAACCCCAAGCGCACTGTCAACACCGGGCCCCCCACAGACATCAGCGGTACGCCGGAGGGTAGGCACACATCTGGGTTTCTTTTGGCTTGTCGGGAGTCCTGCGGCTCTGGGGGCTGGTGGAGCGCTGATTTGCTTTCCAAACAACACGCTTCTCCTCCGTGCGGGGTGCAGGGAGCAGGCAGTTAATTTGCATGTTACTGATTGGCATTAAACACACAACTGAAACGCCCACGACTTTGTTTAAGGGAACGGTGTGAGCATTAGTTCCTGTTACCAGCTAATTGCCTGCTGCCTAATGCCCTTGTCCCGTTTGATGCTTATTTTGAAGTCAAAAAAGGATAAACAAGTAGGAGAACATCTCTAACACCTAGAAGCTGCCCTGCTGGTTTTAGCCAGCTGTTTCCTCAAAGAAGGTCTTGGGGAGGTAAATAGATCTTCTCAGCACCAAGCAGGAGCATGAGAGACCAGGTGGGAGCTGCCTGTGGGGTTACAGCTAGTGCCTCACCCCGGATGGAGGAGACTGGTGTTGTGTATTGCTCATGCTAGCTGTGCATGGAGATCATGCTCCCCTTTTAGCTGGGTATTACTTTCTCCCTTCTCCAACGAGGAAAGGGAATTTATACACAAGCACAGATCTTTGAGCACAGAAAAAATGGGAAACATCCAATGGCCAGCTCAGGAAATGGCTTTTCCCATTAGCACTCAGTACACCAGCCTGATTGAGCATTGAAAACGATACCAACAAATTAAATAGCTAATCTGTTCCTCCCTGAGTTGTTAACATCTACTTTGGTATTGTCCTCTTTAGATAACAATATTGTTTAGGCCAGATATACCGAATCCTCTCTTCCTCTGCTTGAGGCAGAGCA
Source organism: Larus michahellis (assembly GCF_964199755.1). Classification (NCBI taxonomy): domain Eukaryota; kingdom Metazoa; phylum Chordata; class Aves; order Charadriiformes; family Laridae; genus Larus; species Larus michahellis. Next base: position 39,004,443 of record NC_133898.1, read on the forward strand.
ATTAGGCTGGAATGGTTTCTCCCTCCGTTTTTTCTCTCCTTCCGTTTTTCTCCTTGCACAGAGCAGTCGGCTCTGGGGCTGCTGGTGCTGCAGGAGAAAGGCTTGTTCTGCACCTGGCTGGATGTGTGTCTGCATGCTCGGGGACTCTTCTGCTGCATGGGCTCACAGCGGGTCCCCTAGATGCTGCCGAGGCAGGGGAGGCACCGCAGGCATCCCGCAAGTGTCCCTGGCCAGGATCGCAGTGGGTTGCAGAGCGGACGGGGAGAGCAAGGCCATGTCTCTCAGAGGAGCAGTGATGATCTCCCAGCCTCTGGCATCCCGTGGTTTGCAGGGAGGGAGACGCAGTGCACACTGCCTTTCCCCACCTTTCCCTCTCGTTCTGTAGGTTATTACATGTTCATTGAGGCTTCCCGGCCCCGGGTGACGGGAGACAAAGCCCGGCTCATCAGCCCCCTCTACAACATCACTGCCAAGTATTACTGTGTCTCCTTCTACTACCACATGTACGGGAAGCACATTGGTGAGTACCCGGCGGGGAAGGACAACCCCAGCCTGGTGTGGGATGTCGGGGAAGACCTCCAGCTTCTGCTCCACTAGCTATGCCTGTGACTGGCGATTCCAGAGGGTGGGAGTCCTAGTTCAGTCCTCAAAGCGCCAGGGTGGGCTGTTGCTTTTGGATACTTGTCCCTTACCCGCACTCCAGCAACGTCAGGGTTGTGAGGCTGTTGCAGCCCATCCTCGGGGCAGTATCTCGCAGTCTTCACCCCTTCCCCCCGGCCCCCTCCTCCTCTGGCGTAAGGCTCCCTACCCTCCACAAAAAAGAGCATTGTACCTGCGTGCACTTATTTTCCCTGCTCACAGCCACAACCACTTGCTCCAGGCAGCAGGACACCAGTCTGTCCATCGGAGAGGAGGCAGAGGTGGAGGGGCTTTGTGGGACCAGAGTGCTCTGTGGTGGCCGCAGGGTGGGCCACTGCGTGGGCAGGACGCGTGTTCCCTCAGCTGTGCCGAGGACCTGTCTGCTCTGCCTGACTCCCTCCCCTCTAACCGTAAGCCTCCGAGTGCAGTGAGCACCCCAGAAGCGCCTGGCACACTAATGAGTTTCCATATCCAGTCAAGGAGCAATTGCTAATTCGTCACCTCTTGATTATAATTTCATTAATTTGAATAATAGATGCACTCTTCCCACAGCACGCTAGGTTATTAATCACCTGCTGGACTGGAGCCTGACTGAAAAATCAGGGCCCAGGCAGGAATGTGTCCGCCCTTCAATAAACGGGGTTAATTAACAGCTCTCTGCTTGGCACCGTTGATGTCATTGGGAGGGAACGCGCTCCCGAGCCCTGGCATCACATCTCGGCGCGTGTGTGGCACAGCAGAGCAGTTAAGCTGCAAAATCTGGGATCTCCTTCTCTCAGCGGGGGCGAGGCTGAAACCCTGACCCGGTGGGTGCCGGGGGGTAGGGGCTGGGCTGAGGTTCACCGAGCAGGTCTCCATCTCTGTCTTTTCTCTGAGGGCTCATATTTTCCATCTGCCCTTAGAGTCTGGTCGGAGGTGGTTTGCACCCCCCTGTATTCCCCCTGCAGATGGGCTGTTCTGCACTGTCTTTGTGCTGGCGGTGGCAGGTCGCTCAGGCAGAGCACTGTCTGTGTTGGGTCACACCAGGCTTTCCTGGACCTGCTGGTCCTGCTTAGCTGACAGAGCCCAGCTGTTAAGGCTGGCTGGCAAATTCCCTTTTGTTCCCTGCAGTTGTGGTCAGTCAGCCTTGCCTTCTCCCTGGAGGCTTTTTCCAGTACCTGAAGGGGGCCTATAGGAAAGATGGGGAAGGACTCTTTACAAGGGAGTGGAGTGATAGGACAAGGGTAATGTTTTTAAACTGAAAGAGGGGTGATTTAGATTAGATATTAGAAAGAAATTCTTTACTGTGAAGGTGGTGAGGCACTGGAACAGGCTGCCCAGGGAAGCTGTGGATGCCCCATCCCTGGAGATGTTCAAGGCCAGGCTGGATGGGGCTTTGAGCAGCCTGGTCTAGAGGGAGGTGTCCCTGCCCATGGCAGGGGGGTTGGAACTAGGTGATCTTTAAGGTCCCTTCCAACCCGAACCATTCTATGATTCTATGATTCTGTGAAAGGGATCTCGTCCTTTGTGACTACAATGAAGGGTGGCCCAGACCGGTGGGAAACCAGCCAGGAAAGAAGATGATCAGGGAGGAGGCCTCTCTTGCTTTGTTTCCTTTAGGAATACAGCTATGCGTCATATTTCCAAGTTCATTTCACGGGCAAAGTAAAAGCCCGTCAGCTTTTGCTTGCTTTTGGAAGAGAACCCTGTTTTACAGCTCTCATGTGGTGGTCTGTCTGGAGATGGGGTGGACTGGACATGCCAGGGAATCAATTCATTACAAGCTTTTGGCTTTTAGCATTTTAACTCTTTATTCATTTGCTCCACCCAGGAATTGCCCAGAGCAAAAGATACAGTGACTCCCAAGAGTTACTGTGACCTAAGAAAGCTGCTGAGTGCCATTTTCTGTTCCTTGGCGTCAGATGCCTTTTATATCTGTTGCTTTTTCCCTTCATACTCAACTTTGCTGCCCCTTCCTGCTCCCCATTTTCCCCTTATTGCACAAAGGGGCTGCGAAATTTGTGCAAAGTGGATAGACTCTTTAACGCCACATGATGGTTTCTAGGGTGGGTGCTGCTGAGCTGAGAGCGAATAAATTATTTTAAAATTAGACTGGCTAGATAAGAGTCAGAGAATGAAAGAGAAAGAAATGAGAAAAAAAGTTCTTTTCCTCTTGGCCTGTGGAATACATGGCTTCATCTAGTGAACCTACAATATATCTGTCTGCAAATTGAAATTCAGTACCTTGTATCTGCTCTCTACTCTGGAGTTTCTTTCAGGGCCAGTCGTGATATTCTGTAATCTCTTCTGCATATTGGGGCACCAGGGTGAGACTGAGACCTCTCCAGGAAAAATCAGAATGCCTAGTAATCCTAAAATTGTCTGGTTTTCGTCATTCTCGCTATGCTGCTTACTAACTCTTACCCTACTTGGTCTTTTCCCTTAGTGCCACGCTGGCGGCACTCTGGCATAGCTGTCCTCATCCCTGCGCACGCACGAACGAACCCGCGTTTGGGACACGCTCTGTTTCACCAGCAGGTCTAATGGCTCCATCTACATTTCTAATGCACGTTGCTTACTCCCTGGCTGGTTTTGCTTCTGCGGAGGTTGTGAAACCCTGCCAGAAGGCTGTCACTTGTTCGGATGGTGCCAGGCTCGATGCCCTTGGTGGCTGAAGTGCTCTCAGAGTCCCCTGGGGAAGTGGCAGCCTGCCTGAGAGCAAAGCAAGTTTCTTCAGCTCTTCTTCTTTAGCCCTGGTTTGGAGGAGAGCGTCCCCTCTCAGATACAGGGCTCCTCACTCGGACTTCTACTGTCTCATGAGAAGACAGACCCTGGTCTCCTACCTGTGTCACATATGCGACAATATGAAGGTAAAGGTAGGGTGGCTACCACCCTGGGCCATGTCTTGCTTCCCATATAGCCAGCAGTCCCTGACGCCTGCAGACACGGCCCCAAGCCCTGGCTCACCTAGTGGCAGCCCAGTCCTACCAAGCCAGACGCCAGCCCTGCTGAACCAGCTGTAGCACTTAGCAAGAGCGTATCAGATTGCTCCTGTTGGCAGACAGTGCCAGCAAGAGGACATCTCCCAGCCCAAGGCTCTCTTAGCAGCTCCAGCTCCATCGTGGAAGCTCCACGAAGCTGGAGGCAAACCGAAGCTCTGTCACTATGAAAAGCAGCCGTATAAAATCCCGACATTTATTTATTTTTTTAATAAGCCTTTTATTACCTTTTTCCCCCCCTCTACAGAACTTGAAAGCTGGTTTACTCTCACAATTTGACTATAAAATATCCATAGCCATCCAGGCAAATCTTCCCTGGGAGAGTTCCCAGACACTACTCGTTTATAATAGATATGACGAAAGAGAGAGACAGAATACAAATGGAGCGTTTGTAGCCATGGTATAAAATATTCAGCAACTAGCAGAGCAGGGTGATGTCGAATATCTCTCAGCTGATAAAAGAGCAGGGTGAAGGGGAGCTCCCTGGAGGCAATTCCCGTTCTTCTGGAGTTATTCGGTCATTGGTTTTCCTTCCTCCAGCCCCCTCCGGAGCGAACATTCGCATTACCCTACAATCCTGCCAGCCCAAACACAAAAATCAGGAGGAGGGGAAGGAAAGAAATCCCATTTCCACTGGGCTTTCAAGAACGAGGGTGTCTTGCTTGCGGCAGGCACACATATATATCAAATGAGGAATTGCTTGCTTTCTTCAGGAGAGGACTGCTCCCACTACTGTCCCCTGACACCCGTCTCTCACGTCTCCTAGCTCGGTGGTGGCCGAGTTATGATGTGCACGGCCTCCTGCCCGCTGCTGGATGCTCTCACAGACCCTGCAGCAAGAGATGCATTCAGGGTCAGACCCCAGAGGGACGGTTGCTCAGAGGGAGGAGGAAATTTCAGCCACAGAGGATTTAACTTTTTGTGCTGCCATTGTGGTCCCCACGGTACACGGTGATAGCTAACATTCCCTATCCCGTGAGCCAGTGACCGTGCTCATGGGGAAAACACTTGTGCCAAGGAGTTCCTTTGCTCACAGGAGTACCTACGTGCAAGCAGTGATGTGGGATGTACTCAAACAGCTTTTTTTAGCCTCCTTCTGATTTTTTAATAGAAGTAGTCACTGCACAAAGGCTTACGACGAGATACAGCCTCAGAGAGGGGAGAAGGCAAAGACCCCACCTCAGCCTGAGGTACCTCCCAAGATGGGACTGATCAGCTGCATCCTGTAGTGAAACTGGCAGGTCCTGGGCTTCCAGAGCTGGACCTGGTTGAAAGCAATGTTGAAGACCCTGCTTTTGGCTTGCAATTTTTTGTGCTTTGAGGCTCCCTTCTGCTCTAGCAGTGTCATTGTCTTCTGCACTTTGCCATTTCCTCTCCAGCAATCAGAGAACAGGCTTATTTTCTAGCATGTGTCCAGCATCCGTGAAACTCTTGGAGGGTTAAAGGTGCTGTGGTTCCAGCTTAGTGCTGACACAGACCTTATCTGATCACCCCAGCTAAGTTTGGCCTATTAATAACCGGGATGGGAAGCTGCCAATGAAATTGTAAACTACTCATGAAGGCATCCTTTTTGTAAGATTCAACACCGTAGCTCCCTCGTTCCTACCCAAACCTCATTTATGAATGCAGCACCCTGCTGCTGCACACAGTTATCCAGGTGGTGCCCTGGAGGCAACTACATTGTGTTGGATGTATAAAGTTTGCCTTATATACAAATGCATCGTTCATGAAATCCATGCCATTATCTCCAGTGCGATAACTCTACACGGTACAGATTACATCACTGGATTGATTGAGGGGAGGCTGATTTTCCTAATGAGTATGATTCACTTCCCTCTAGGCTCTTGAAAACAAGTTGCAGTTAGAGTTAAGTGAACAGTTTGTAATGAAAAAATGTATTCAATGTTTTTATTACTCCTTCTTTTTCCACTTATTCAGATGGGTTCTTGGCTTTTCTCATTCTTCCATCAATAGATGTGTATTTGACTAATGTTTTGTGCAGACATCCAGCAGCTTCCTGTGGGCTATGGAATGGGCCCTTTGGATAAACTGTGGTCTCTTCTGGTAGTATCTGCTTTTTTGCGGGGGGAAGTTAGTCAAATACCATGATCATGAGAAAGGATTGTAAGTACCTGGCAAGATAACCACATATTTGTAAAGTGTCATTCAAGTTCTGTAGGTTCGATACAGTGGCTCTGAACCAAGGACCGTTGAAGTCATTGTTTCTCTAAAGACTTCAGTAAACTTTGGAGTAGAGCCATAGACTTAAAGATTATTAAGACCAGATGGGACCAATACATCATCTAATCAGACTTCCTGCATAACTAAGGGCAGAGAATTCTCTTCAATTACTCTCGCTGGAGCCCAGTAACTACTTTGTGTCTACACCTTCATTGGATGTTTACTTACAAAGAGCACCAACAGCATGCTTGATGCGCCTTGCAGAGGTGGGACCTCATCCCTAAGCCAAAGAGCTTGGCCTGTAAAGCTGAAGAAGACATGGAGAGGAGAGAAAGGTATTCAGATGTGGATTGGCTATATGTAGTTTTTATTCCATGAGTAATGTGTCTTCATGTTGATGCAGACATTGTGCTTAGCACCTTGAATCTGGGTGCACTGATCCCTGCCTTTTCTTGCCCCTCACTAAAAGGGCATCACTGAATCAAGTTCCAGGTGCAGATAGCCACTGAAAGGTTGCCACCTTCCAAAGTCCTCTTCTTCTGTCTTACCAGTCGTGATCTGACCACATTCCCACTGCAGAATTTGTTGGGAAGGTTTTCACGGGCACAGAGTGGTGACACCAATTCATTTGCACATGCCCTGAATTCCCACAGATCATCTTTGCTTCTGCTCACTTGATTTGAGTCACTGTTACTCATCTGGTGGGGAGCTGCTCTATCTCCCTTCCCTTCCTCGAGGCTCTCAGCAAAGCGTCTTTCCATTCTGACGCTGCTCACAGCAGCAGCAGCAGCAGGAGCCTTGCGCAAAGGTGGGTAGCTATAAGGATGTACTGCTGCAACCTGATCGTCTCCTGAGACATCAGGTGTTGCATCAATTATTCAGACCCTGAAATTGCTAGATACAAAACTTAACAGACACTTAAGAGGAAATGGGAGCTCTCAGTGCATATCCAGCTACTCCTTTAGCACTCCCAGGTCACTCTTCTGTTCTCTCCATGGACCATTACCTATTTCACCAGAGCCATAACTGTTCAAGTGGAGACTGAAGTTGGTCATTCCAGGTGCACATCTGGAGACCCTCCTGGCTGCTCTGACAGGATAAAGGCTGGGGGGGGGGGGAAGGCAGAGTGCACAACTATCTTGCACTACTTGTGCAAACATCTGAATCTGTTCTTGAGCTTCAACAAGACATGATCCTGTAACATGTAATGAAATGCTTCCCAGAAAATAAAAAAATTCTCAACAAGTGTCAGTCATCACCATTACTTCCAGGAGTGACTGCATCTCCCAAAGAGAGCTCTTCAGGGATGACAGGCACCCCAGCACTTGAACTGATGGAGTTTGCAGATCCAGGTTGGGAATCTCACTGCCTCAGTGGGTCCCCTGGAAGTTTTCTGATGAAAGTACAGCCAGGCCTGAAACGGGAAAGGATCCTCTTGCTATAATGCATCCTGCCTCAAAGCTGGGAACACAGCCTACTCTAACAGCCTTCCTGCAGCAAACCACTTCCCAGGCCTGAAACATTCACCTCTCACGTTTCCTTGGGTCAGGCAGCGGAGGAGGCCAGAGAACGGATTTTGAGTGGTGTCTTCAGTTCAACAGGAAGAATATGCGATCTCAGCTGCTCGTTCCTGCTGTCTTGCTGCCTTCAGCATCGGACTAAAACAGCCCATCTGCTCCAAGCCCCGCAGCCGTGCAGCTGCCCTGTGCTTGGCTCCTGGGACTGAGAGACCACAGGCTGGGAGATGCTGGGGAAATAGGTTGCTAATAGGGATAGAGAAGAGACACGCAAAGTCTTCCTCAGCGTAAGTACATCTGCTTCTGCAGTGATTTTGTCAGGAACTCCCCCCCACGTGTATTCTGGGGGCTCTGGGAGGCTCCCTCCTCTCTGGCGGAGGTCTTTGCAAAGCCTGCCCACAGAAGGGAAGCAGGCAGACTCCCCCTCTCTGGCTGTTGTGCTCTTTTAAACCTGGCAGTGTCTATGAAGCACACTTCTGTTTCAGCTCGTCTGAGAGAGCTGAGCACAGTGCGTGCTCTCAGTCTGAGAGCTGAGCACAGAATTGCGCAAAGGACCCAGCTGCCTCTGGTGGCAAAGATGAAAGGGTCCGTTATCAAAGCTGGGAAAAGAGAGCATTTGCCTGGAGTCATCTGGGCACGTCACGAAACAGAGGGTGAACAAGGAGCAAGCAGACCTCACAGCAGCTATGGCTCGCTCTACTTCTTGAGTCTGCAAAATTGGTGGGAAGAGTTGCCTTCAGGTGGTCTCCTTCTTGCTACATTCTTCATAGTCCCATTTTTCCCCAGGCTGGCCTCTCCTCCCTAAGGTTGTACCCAGCACCTCTGGTGACCACCAGGTACAGCAAACGTAAGAGGGAAGGAGCTTCTTGGCTGCCTTCAGACAGGTTGGTTCCAGAAAACGTTGTAGGAGAAGAAAAATGGGCTGCTGCAGCTCACTTGCCTGAGGTACAGAGCAAGCGTAATGATCCTGTCCATGGGCTGGCCAGCACTACTGCCTGGGGAGGCTCTTCTTCACAGCTGCTTCACCAGAGGAGGTCTCAAGCCCTTCCTTGGACTTGGTCTTTTTAGTGAGAAATCATGGTCTGGCATCTCCAGTCCATTCTGGGATTTGAGATTAATTTAGATGCTCTAATCTGCAGTGCTCAGCTTCAGGAGAGTGGTGAGTGATGCAGGCTGCCAGGTGAGAAGAGAGGTTGGTGTGTCTGACAAAGACTAATGCTGGCTGTCTTCCTACTCAGGACAAATAGGCATCTGATCCCACTAAATCACCCCCTGGACCTCCTTTGGAGCCCCAGAAGAGCCCCATCTGGACGTACCAAGCTCCTGTGCAGGTGGTTTTGCTAGCAGCTGTAGCTGGGGCCAGCCCCTCTTCCACATCACACGCCCCATAAAGGCTAATTTCTGTACTTTCTGTTCCCCTGCCCCACGTGCCCACCAGAAATGGCACAGAAATAGTCCCACAATTGCTCATTAAATTAAGGGCGAGATGGTGTGGTGTTTGGGAGGCTTAGGGCCACAATAAAGGCCAAAGAGGCAGCAGGGCTGGGCTGTTTTGCTGCCCAGAGAAACTGCCTGCCTTGCACTGGAGGAGTCAGGGCTTTGCAGGTGCATCCCCACCGACATGACGAGGTGCATCTCACCAGCAGGCTGAGGGAGTTGGGGTTGTTCAGCCTGGAGAAGAGAAGGCTCCAGAGAGACCTTATGGCGGCCTTCCAGCATCTGAAGGGGGCCTACAAGAAACGTGGAGAGGGACTTTTTACAAGGGCATGTAGTGATAGGATGAGGGATAATGGCTTCAAACTAGAAGAGGGTAGATTTAGATTGAGAAGATAGATTTAGACAGAGAAGTTGTGGATGCCCCATCTCTGGAAGTGTTCAAGGCCAGGCTGGATGGGGCTTTGAGCAGCCTGGTCTAGTGGGAGGTGTCCCTGCCTGTGGCAGGGGGGTTGGAACTAAATGATCTTTAAGGTCCCTTCCAATCTGAACCGTTCTGTGATTCTGAGATTCTGTATTGCAGCCCAGCTGCTCAGATCTGCTGTGGATTGCCACGATGGCTCCTGCGCTGGCCGTGGGCAGGCACCGTGCAGCACAGCAGTGCGGCGAGCTGGCACCTGGGAGCACAGCTGCCACCCACGGCAGCATTCAGGGGCTGTGGCTTGGGCTGGGAATCGGACACCTCATCTGTCCTGTAGGGAAGGCCGTAATCCATCCGTGTTGTGCCCTGAAAAATGTTTAAGTACAGGTTTAAGCAAGGTGGCACAGTGAATCAGACATGAGGTTGGCGAAAAGACTGAGGACTCCTGATTCTTGTCCTCTAAATGCCAGACTCTGTACCCTCCCTCTTCTCTTTTCTGGCTGCAAATTGGATGGGCTTTTGTTCTTCTGAGATAGCATTATTTTAATGCTATGGAGCGTGGAGATTTTTTTTTTCCCCTTTTTTGAATTCCTTAAACCATATCCTGTTGTCCGCACTTAGAAAGCCTGTTGCAGGTCGCAAACAACCTCTGAGGGAATTTTCCGTGAAAAGGGGTGGCAGGATTTTGTTCTGTACGCACAGCATCAAAGATAGAAGTCTTGTATCATTCATCTTTCTATGCCAACACTTTCTCTAATTAGACTGTGGATCAAATGAGCAAAAGAGCTCAAGCATAGCTCCATTGCAAGTCTGCTTCTGCCACATCACCATCTGCTCTCCGTGTACACAGACAGGTGGGGATATGCTGGAGAGAAGGAACTGGAGCTGTAGTTTGCCCGCCTTCCTCCCATTAGCACTCGCGTTCCTCATCACGAGGCAGGCATGACCATACCTTGCATTTACCCCACTGCCTGAATGCCCCAGGTGTGCCCCGCCACCAATGTGTTCCTCCCACCACCACCAGTTGCCAGCCACGTGTCCGCTTTGCCTCTTTACAGCGCAGTGATGTTGCTTCTCTGCTGGTCCATTCCCTCCATCCCAAAATTCATATGCATGCCAGACAGGTCAGAAAGTGATGGATCATAGATCAATCTGTGCAATTGGCTTTGCCGCGTCAGGGGATATTGCTTCAAGCCCATCCTCATTTGACGGTGGTTTAGGAAGTCAGGGGTGGAAATGTGTTTGTTTCTTTGATTTTTTAAATCCATAGTAAAATCCAAAGAAAATTCCCTGTAGCCAGATAGAAGTAATTTTCACAGGTTTGCTGTAGGGGATACGTTGCCAATCAAAACTTATCATATTGCTGTTTATATCCCCAGAAAGTCCCAGCCACAGCAGGGAACCGGAGGCTTTGATTCCCCTGATCCCTTTCACTATAGCCTCCTCGCTGTAACGAAGCAGAAAGGGAATGTCCCATAGCAATTAGCCAGCCTGTGGCACGGCACCGAACATGCTCAGTGCCTCTCTAAAGCCGATGGGGATGCCTTGTAAGTAGAGGTGGGATAGTGGTACTTTCCAAACTATGATCAAGACTCCGTTTTCTCGCTGTTGATGAGCTCTCTGAACCTTTCTGCTTTGAAGTTCCTGAAGCAAGTGGCTGCAGGAAGGAATCTGTGTAGTGACCCTGTGACACAGGGGACCCTGCACACCAATCTGGGATCAGTTAAAGACATGTAGAGGTAAAGTTCTCTGTAATCACGAATGGAAAGCAGCCGAGAGGCTTTAATTGTCTTACTCCACATATATTAATGTATGAAGCATCGTTAGAGACTGTGAAAGGGTAAATACATCCTATCATGGCATGAAGACAACTTACATTCCTAGAAATTATGAGTCAGTACAAGCTGATGTTATTTCTCCATGTCTACCTGTGCTATGATTATTTTTCCACCCTCTGCTTTCTCGCTCTCAGAGCAGTAACTTTCCCCCACCGCACTGTCACTGAGAACACCAGCCTGACTCTGACTGCTATTCATTAACATCCATTTAAGTGAGAGAGGGAGAGAGACCTGTGTTTGTTGCGGGGATTATGAACGGTAATAGATTCTTTCTGGAGACTGTCGTTCACTCCTGGGATCTGCCTGCAGTAAGCTCTGGGCTTTTAGTTTGTGATCAGTGGTGTTACACTAAACCACGCTTAAGGGAGTGCTCAGAGCCCCTGTTAGAGAGGTAGGAGCTCTTTTCCCCCTGGCCTGGTTTTAGCCCTCATGTTGGGTCTGCAAGTGACTCTGCCAGGCCATACAAGGTCCAAGTTCTCTCCGCTCCATGTATCTCTTTCCATCCACTGGACATCTCTTGCCATGAATCATTTTCTTCATATTATCTCAGTCTGTCTTGCCTGCAGTTGAAATGCCGTGGGAATTTCCTCAAAGGCTGTCAGCCCTGGCTTTCCATTTGGATACCAAACCTAAACTGGGATTTCAGCCAGGATTTCTCATGGAGAGCCGATCTCCTGAGATCGCTCCATGCCAGAGCAGGGATCCTGTAGGAGCACAGTGGGGAGTTGCAGTGAAACCCAGCTGTGTGCAAGCCTGCGGCCAGCCCACCTCCTGGTCGTGGATCCCAACAGCCTTCCCTACCCATCCCACGGAGCTCTGCTGCGCTTGGCACAGCACCCCGGCTCTCGGCATGCAGCGTCATCCTCCCTTCGCTTCCCAGCTGCTCCAGCTGCCTGCTCTCCATCCCAGCCCTGTAAACCAAGCTGCGCCTCCACCTTGGCAGGCAGTAGCTTTTCCCCACCTGTCACGCTGCATTCACACCCCCCCCCAGCTGCCCCACGGAGAGCTCTTGAGGAAACCTCTGCCTTCTCTGCCATCCCACATGGACTGTGCCCATGGCCCTGCCCATACAGACCCTGCCTCCCTCCCAGCACTGCCTGCACCAGCTTTTCTGGATCTACAAAAGCTATTCAATGAGACAGTGAAGTCCCCATCCTGCGGAAACTGAGAGAAGACCTTTTCTTGTTGGGAGAAGGTAACATTTAAAGGCATCCCTTGGGCTACTCTATCTGGCAGCCCAGCTGGTGCTCTTTTGTGTGAGTGCCACTCTTTTGAAATGCCAGCTCTGGTCTTAAAGGCAGCCAGCAGAAGGTACGGCTTCCTCTCCCTGTAATTGATTCCTCGTCACTCATCACTGGCCTTTATTCTCCCTTTTGATTGAGAAGAAGGGATAATACAGATTACAAGACAAATGCGAAGATTGCCTTGTATGGGGAGAGGTAACAACAGGCTTGCTGGTGTCCTAGGATTTCCCTTGTGTTTGTCTGTCTCTGGGCAGCTGGAGAGATTTAGCAGCAGATCGATGGCCTGCCTTTGTCTGTGCCTCACCAGCAGGTGCCCTTAGACAGGTGCCAGACACATCTGGTGGGGGGCATGAAGAAGACAGAAACAGGTAACAAAAGAAATAGGTAACAAAACTGGCCAGCTGGATTTGGACTCTGATAGAGGAAATTGGGCATGTCTGTAGTATAAAACCAGGCAAAAGGGGTAGCTGCAACAGCTGGCATTGGAGAACATCCCAGATGGGCCTTTCGTATCTCCACTGATGGAGGCCTGGGGGTTGGAGAGCAGGTCCCACTTTGGTTCTTCTTCGGTCTGTTACTACAGGAAAGGCAGAAGAGCTCAGGCACTTCCGTTCCCTAGTGTCTTTTTTCTCAGGTCTCGTCAAATGTTTGCTATGTTTCTGAGTTCCCTTCTAAGTGAGTGAGTGTTATTATCCTCCTTCATTATCATCATAGTATCACGTCAGCAGATAAAAGTAGGTAACAGCAGTTTGCTAAGGATCATGTGGCACATCAGTTCAGAGCTGTTAATGGGCTCCTCACATCCCACATGTGCCTAGACCATGCAGTGGCCACCTCCTGCAAAGTGGGATTTGGATACATAGTCTGTGCTCTTGGAGGGGCATCTTTCAGGCATCAGGTAGCTGGTTTGGTCTAAGCTTGTGTGACATGCTGAAAGCTACACAGGGAGTGAAGATAGTTAAATAAGGCATGAGATGGGCATTGCTAGATTGCATGGAGGTAGCTGTGAGCAGGTGTGAATTCACCAGAGGTCAGCAGCTACGGATGTCAATGTCTACATAGGTTCCACCTCTCTTTTTAGCCGGAGACTTAATCTATGGATTTTTATGACTGTAAGTGGGATCCTGGAACAACATTTGATTTTTGGGCAGTGGGCTGAACCCAAAGCTTTCCCTTGGAATACACAAAGCCTTGCAACGCTTGTTCCATCACACAGTTGGCTTTTGGGGCCAGACTGAAAAATGGCGATAAAGAAACTCTGAGCAATCGGAAAAATGACTTGGAGCTTTCTGTAGTCCAGGACTGCAATGTTTTATGGCTGTGCTTGGAGCTCAGATCTGAAGGTTCATTTCCAAGTACCTCCATCACAGGCTACATGCCCTTAAACTTGACTGACAGCCTGTGGCAGACCGACACACGGTAGAAGGGAATAAAGTAGAAGACCTGCACAGTCTTTAACATCTACAACATGGCAGACCCAGTTCAGATGGGGTAGAGGCTTCATCCCTGTTTAGTTTGAAGTCCTGGAGACTCTGCCATGCCTCCCAGAAGCACATTCCAAGTGATAACATTACTGGGAAAGGGAGGTGGTGTGGTTCTTTCCCAGCCTCAGGAAGGCTGGGAAACTTAGAAGGGATTGCAGGTAGAGTGATGAGATCTGTCTCCCCTTCGCAGCTCCGACTGATTTGTAAGACAGTCATGGGCATGCTATTCAACGATTTTGACCTTTGGTTTTCCACGTGTAGACATGGGTGGTGAAACACTGCATGTTGTGGGCAGATAAGGGAGCTTCCTTTCCAATTGCAAACCTTTTGAAGAATGCCAGCTCATATTCAGTGCTGTTCTATTAGGGAATTTGGGGGCCGAAAGGTTAAAACTTTTTTTCCTGATGCTGCAAGGACACGGAGCTGTCAGCCAGAATATGCTCAGGCTTGGTTTGGGTTTAGGCCAGGCATTCACAGCCAGTCCTTTGAGGGCACTAATTTGCATTCCAGATGCTTCTCTGGGTCCCTTTCTATCTCGCCTTCACTTTTTTCCTGGGGCATCAAAGTTCATTTGCCGCCTGATTTGTCCCAGTGTTGGCTGCTCAGCCAGACTCTTGCGCAGCAGATCCTAGCTGCAAGTCCCCAGATGAGGGTAGAATAGACAGGGGTTGTTTTTAATTCTTGCTTGCTGGCAGCTTCATGTTAATTCTTCACTCACGCTCAATCCCTCACCTCACCGGCTCTGGCATCTATAATCAGCTGCTCTGAACACACTCCTGTTGACAATGATCTGTGGGGTTTTGCAGTTCCTGCATGGGCCATCACTTTGGCCAAGGGCCTCTGTGAGGACCAGGTATCTTTTCTAGAGAGACTTTCCCTCGTAGGAAGCTCCTGAGGGCAGGAAAGACACCAAGAAACCAGCAGCTCAAAGCTGAATTTGCCAGAGGCTCCTGTAGGGCGTGCTCATGTAGAGGCACTTCAGGGCATGCTCTGAAGGGCAGAGATTGTAGGTTGTTGGTTGGTTTTGGGGTTTTTTTTTTTTTTGTGTGTGTGTATGGTTGGACTCGATGATCTCAAAGGTCCTTTCCAACCGTGAAGATTCTATGTAATGTCTGTGTAGTGACTTCTCTTGTCCTTGGCACTGTGTTTCCTGGAGGGAGATCCCGCTTGCTTAGCTCTGTCTCCCCAGGGTTGTGCAGTGCCAGCTGGTCTCGAGAGAGAAGGAAACAAGCTATTTCATCTTGTGTTGTGGTGTGCATCCCAAACTGGATACCGCTGGGGAAGGGAATTGGATACTCTCTCCGTGTCCCATCAGGCCTTCATCTAGTTTTCTCAGCTAGCCTTAGTGCTAAAGCTTATGAATATTTCCAGGCAATAACATGCCCCTCTTTCCTCAGTTCACTAAATTACACACATATTTCATTCTTTTAACCTTTTCTTGTAAGTCACCCTCTCAGAATCTAAACATTTCATCATCTTTATTATGCATCTCTGAACTCCTTGTGATGTATCTCTCGCCTTCTGACAGCCAGGCGCTCGACGGGGGTACTTCCAGGTCCCTGTCCTTCACACAGTGCCCCCAAGGCTGATGTGCCAAGAATGAAGAATTTCAGGGGATCATGAAGTAGGGAGGTTATATAGGAAAGCCTCTTTCCCTGTCTCATCCCCTGATCTCTCACTGCTGCCTCTCGGAAGGGTGGATCCATGCAGGAATGCAGCACCCCAAGCGCAGACAGACCATGGACATAGAAGTGAGGGTTATTATTGCCTCTCTGCTCTCAGGTGTAATATGTCTGTGTATGGAGACCAGAAACACTGATGAGCAGGAGCGTGACTAGAGTTCTGATTGATTTTTTGGTTCGCCGGCTGAATTGGAAAAAAAAAAAAAAAGAGAGAGAAAAAGTGTTTCAGGTCAACCTTGAGTGAATGTTTAAAAATGTTTTTCCACTGAAACAAAAAAGGAAAAAAAGTCAGCTGAGGGGATTACTAAAAAGATGCTGCAGGAAGGCAAACTGAGATGGTTTCATTTGTGGGTGGAAGGTAGGGGGTTGTGACACAGTTTTCAAAGTGAGAACTGGAAATGCTTTGAGATTTGTTGGCTTTGGTTTTGGTTTAATGGCAGACGAAATCTTTTGGGAATTGCCTTTTTTGAAAGAACTTGAAGTCAGTGTTTATTCACAGGGTCTTTGCGTCCCTCTGAAAACACGGGGCTGGGATGATAGAGGCAGTGCAGTACAGGCAATGCCAGCCAGCTCCAGCAAGGACCAGCTGCTTGCTCCAAGGCTGCTTCCAGGCCAAATGGCAACTGAGGACACAGGTTGTATTTCTGCAGCTGATGGCCAGGGCAGAGCGAGGGCTGTAAGCTACATAGCATACATCAGGTGTTAGGGGTGAACAGGGAGAGGCAAACATGTCTCCTGGGCTCCCCAGTTCAAGTGGGGTGGGGAGAAACTGGTGCAGGTCCAACTGGAGGGGCACCAGCATGGTCGAACCAGGAGGAGAAGTCCTGGGGAAGAGAGGTTGAGGGGGCTGGACTTGCTCAGCCTGGCAAAGAGGAGGCTGCTATCAGCCCTCAGCCCGCTACTGTTTGAAGGGCAATTTCACAGATAATAGGGCCAAAGTCTTACCAGTAGCATTAGACAATATAACAGGGAACAGCACCCACACCTGGTAGCGCTGGAGGTTCTTGCTGGACATTAGGAAAAGCTGATTTCCTCAGAGGATTTGAAGACTTGGCCAGGCAAAGCCATGCTGCCCTGATGTAGAGCTGGAGACAGCTTCATGCAGGAGGTTGGATGGGATGCCTCTGGAGGTCACTTACAGCTTGCATTTCTGCCACCCCCTTCTTGTGCCACCCCAGCCATGCTATGGACCGCTTCTTCCTCATTCTGTCTTCATCTGGGTCTGTGTCCTCCCTTGGATAGCCCAGATGGATGAAACATTGCCAGTGGCGCTTGCCCATCAACCCAGGAGAAAGCTGACCCCTTCTAGAGGTTACTCCTGGTGCTCTTCAGGCTGTCCCTGGGCCGGCTGGGGCATAGAGCTGTGGCTTGAGGCTGAGCCCCAGAGCTATGCCAGGGGTCAGCCCAGCACCTCTTTTTTCTCTTATAGGCTCCCTGAACCTGCTAGTTCGCGTGCGGAACAAGCGAGCCATCGACACCCAGGTCTGGTCGCTCAGTGGGAACCGGGGGAACATGTGGCAACAAGCACACGTGCCCATCAACCCACCCGGGCCTTTCCAGGTAAGTCAGGTCCGCAGCCAAGCAGCCGCCTGCCACCTGTTCTGTCCACATGCCATGGGCTGTAGGAGACTTCCCAGCAAACATCTGCCTCCGTGGCACAGGGGCTGGTCAGGCGCAGGGAGGGCACTGGGAACTCTCCACCCCCAGGGCTTACTGGGGCCAGGCAAGAGTTAGTGGATGCACAGAAATCAAATCCACTTCTCTCCGAAGCCGTCCAACTTTGTTATATGCTAGCATCAGTTTGGCACTATACATTTTTCTGATTATTCCTGGTCTGGCAACTGCTTGTCAAAGAGCACCTTCTGGTACCAGGTCTGTGCGACAGCTCTGTTGGTGCTGGGGGACGCTGGCCCGTTGGTGTACAGTGACTTTGAACGCTAGAGGTTTTTTCTAGAATGTCCTGTAAGAGCCCACTCGCACTGTCCCCCTGGTTTAGGACTGTAGGACAGCCTGTGAATATGAACTGGGCACTCTGTGTCTGCTCGTTGAGTATTTTACGCGTACCCGGGCAGTGGGCTGCTTTGTTACTGAATGTTGTATTGCTGATGTTTTTGCCCAACATGCTGCTTTGCTGTTGTAGGGCTGTTTGTGAGAGCTGGGTCTGTGCAGGCTGGTAAGTGATGGCACTGTGGCAAAGCACCCAGCACGATTTTGGGTACTTTAAAATAACAAATAAGAATTTAGTTACTCTTGCAAGCGCTGTTCGGTGTTGGTTGGTTTGTTAGTGCAGCCCGCTTAATAAAGCAGAGGTCTACACGCTCATTTATTACTCTACAGATGCTCAGCACACAGGGGTAGGTCCCGTAAGCAGTGGGGTCCAGCTCTCCAGACCCTATGAGTACTGGAGAAACAGGGAGGAATCATTCACTTGGAGACCTGATAAGATCCGGTCTGTGCCCTGCTCACTGCTGCAGAGCTCCGCAGCTCAGAAAGGGTCCTCCACAGCTGCAGCTTCACGCCGCACTCTGAACCATGCTCTGCTTGCAGATCATCTTCGAAGGTGTCCGGGGCACGAGCTATGAGGGGGACATTGCCATCGATGACGTCACTCTGAAAAAGGGAGACTGCCCAAGGAAGCCAATTGGACCAAATAAGGGTGAGCGTGTGCGTGCCTCAGAGGAAAATGAGTCGGTGGGAGGAGTGCATACATGAATGCACGTGCTAGCGATGTGCAGCTAATTTCAGAGCACGTTGACATGTTGGTGGGACTCAACAAGATGGCTGACTCCATCAGCAGAAGTCATCAGAGGGGCTGTCAGACTCTTGAACTTTTCTTTACAGTTGTGAGTTAGCAAGAGCTCAGAGGAACAACCAGATCCTGTAGGGACTGTGCTGCCAGACACCAGCATGCTGAAGTGTGCACCAGTACGTTGGGTTGGGGGTGTCATCACCAAGCAGCTAAAGGCTTCTGCAATATCTCATTTCCTGAAAACCCTGGATGTGGGAGCTTTGGAAAGGGAAAGACTTTCTGCAGGCTGTAATGGCCTCTGCAGCATTAAGTCAGTCTTTCTCCGGGAAAAAAAAAAATCTGCCTTTTGCGGAATGGAGACAGGGTGGGCTGGGATTCTTCTCATTGACCTCTGAGCAGAGAGGCACAGCCAGGCAGGGTATTGCCCATGCAGGATGGGGGCAAGCTACCTGAGCTGTACATCACCTCCCTCCCCATCCTGACAGTGAGTGCTTGAGCTAAATTCCACCAGCCCCTTTCCAGTCCATCCACATCATCCTGGTGCCAGCATTGCCGAAATGGAGACAACCCCGCTCCCACTGAGGTGCACTGTAGGTTGAAGCCATAGCAAGGCACGTAAGCAGTATGTAGGCGTTAGTCCTTGGGTGGGAATCACTGGTGTGCCTCGTGCCTCAGTCCTGCCTGTCCCCTCGATAACGTGCCTCAGGTGAGCAGGAGAGCAGAAGTTCAGAGCATGCAAACCAGAGCCAGACAGGCACTTGTGAGCAAAGTTCAATTTGTCTTATTTATCTTTGAAGGAAAAAAAACTTGTTGAGGAACAGTCACTTTCAGCAATTTTCTTAACTCCAAAGGTGAAGGGGGAAACAAAACATTAAAAAACTCAGAACACCCTAAAAAGTTCAAAATTTCAGGTGCAGTTAAAGGTCTGTTTCAGCCTAGGATGGCCAAGCTGTAACCAAAACACAAGCAGAACCTTTTGTTTGGCTGGAGTTCAGTCTTCTGGGGAAGAGAGGAAGGTTGGATTGCAACAGTAACTAAGATTCAACCTTTTCTCCCAAGTTGGAAAAGAAATAATTTTGGGAAATTAAGAATGTCCAGGGGAGGCTAGAAAGATCTCCCAATAGATCTGGGAGGTGTTTTGTGGTTTGAGGCGGGGGACATAGAGGAAAGGCTACGACACTGATGCGCACTAACTTATTTGATGAGGTCTGGATCCGATCCATCACTAATTCTTTTTCTCTCTTCTTGGCTGGCAGCGGTTGCTCTTCCAGGAAGCGGTGTCCCGGCCCTGCACAGCCCTTGTCTTTGTGGCCCATTGACTTTCTTCCTTTACGTGCTGCTCAGATGATGGCAAGCGAGCGCTCCTGTCTTCAGACCGAGACATTCCTGCTCCTTTCCTACTCAGCCACCTCTGCTCCTCTTCCTCCCCTCCTCACTGGCACACCAAAGTGTCCATATGTTACCAAAGACTGACAGGCATGACCACGCAAAGGGATCTGGTTCAGAACTGGAGCACTCCTTGAGAAAGTCATAATGTCTAGAACAAAATTTAAAAATAAAGACAAAAATTTTTTAAAAGCACGTGCACGAGAGAGAGAGTGAGAGAGGAAGGAAGGAAAGAAACAGAAACACACAGAAAAGAAGGAATGAAAGACAAAAAATAGGAATGAAGAAATGTGAAGAGCAAACGAAGGAGGAAAAAAACACCCCCATGTTTCCTTGGGAATGTCGGACAGGGCGTCCTCAGGGAAGTGGGAACTTGTTTTAAACAAACAAACAAACAAAAATATATTAAAGCACAAATTTCTACCAGAACAGTTACCTTCTTTACTGCAGAGCCCACAGCTTAGTGGATGATATACCGCAGTACTCCCCTTGTCTCCCCATGCTCTCCCGCTGGCTGGGGCTGCCCCGCTCCGGCTGCAGCTCCCTGCAGTAACGCCGGCCTCGACCGTGGGGCAGCAGCCGCCCCCTGTGCCGGTGGCCGGAGCATCTTGCCTCGCACCGCATGTGCTTCAGTGTCTCCATCCACCCGTATCTTCCAGGCTCTCATGTATTTAATTGCCCCCTGTGTGGTTTGCTTTGGCCTTTCCCCACCGCTCTGTGCTTCTCACTCGCCAGCCTGAAGAACATGGAGCAGGAATGGACCCATCACATGGACCACGCTGAGTGGTGGAGAAGTCCCGGCTGGATCCGGCTGCAGCATTGGCCTCTGAGCGCCTCTTTCTCTCTCTCAGCACCTCTTGATAGGTGGAGAAACTGAGAGAGCAGGTCCGAGCTGGAGGCAGAAAGGTGTCTCTGTGGGGCTGAGGGATGGGGTAGGGGGGTTGCGATGGGATAGGGTGGGAAGGGGGGAGCAGTTGCACATTGGCTTCCCCCTGTGAATGCTGGGATGAGAGTCACCTCAGCCCTAAGCCCAGGATTGCTTCTCTACCTTTCTTTCATTACCTGTTTATTTTGGTCTTTTGTTCCATTGCTTAACTTCCCCCACCTCAAACTTTTTTTGGATTATGGGAAAGAAACGGGCATTTCAGCCTTCTTCAGCCAGACAGCAAGTCCCGTGCCCATGACCCAGCCCCCGGGCCAGCAGTTCAGGCAGCTCCGATATTGTCCTCTCACCTTCCGAGGCCTTTTAGGTCGCACAGCGCATTAGCGGCAGAGTGGGCGAAGCGCAGCAACAGCATCGCTGCTCAGGGGAGAGGTGGCAGAATTTTGTCAGCACGCGCAGTCTTGCAGACACTCACCTTCCACTGCCAAAGTGGTGGGCAGAGGAGCTGAAAGGTGGAACAGGCAGGAAAGTGCCCCGAGAAGGATGGAGGCAGGAAAGTTGACCCAAAAGAGGGGCTTGAGCTCAGTTGTGGCCCTGTTTGCCACTGAAGAACAGGGGAACAGACGGGGATGGGGGAAATTTGCCTTTTTCCTGCTGACATCATGAAAGGGTAAAGCTGGTGTCTCTCTCTGCTGCAGACCTGCAGCAGGTCTGGCCTGGCCTCCTCAGGGTGGAGGCACGTGCTGCTCCAGATGAACCCCCAAGAGAAGGGTCTGCCCTGCGCTGGCCAAGTGGGAGCTGTGATAGCTTTGTTGCAACTGGAAGCAGCTCTGGACATGATTTCTCTCCCTGCACAGGGCAGAGTCAGCCCCACAGGACTGTGGACTGGGGCTTACTAGCCCACGCTCTGGCATTTCAGTTAAGTGGGACTCTTCCCCCTAAGGGATACCCCATCCGAACTCTGTGTCTGGGGCACCACAGATGTACGATAAGCTCTCTCACCGGACCCCCCAGTATCCGTAGCTCCTTCCCCATTTCTGATGAATACATCAGCTTCTCTGACACAACTGTTTGTCTAAAATCACCTGAATGTATAGTTGCCTCCTGCATTGCTCAGCTTCCAGCAACAGGTAGTACCCCATTTCCTCCACTGATGGGGAGGGGAGAGCTCTTAACTCCCAGGAGATCCAGTTTGAAGTCTTGAAACCCAGCTCTCTCTAGCTCCTAGAAGGGAGTTCATCTGCACTAACGCTCCTCGTTCACCACTGGAGAGAGAAAGGACATCTGCTCTGAGGGACAAGGGGACCTCCTTTACAGGGGGCCTTGCAAGACTGCGAGGGGATGGTACGGGTCTCCCTTGCTCCTGTTGCTTTTCTCCACTTCCAAGAATGAGGAATGTGTCGGTTCTGATTCCACTCCTCCCTCCAGAGCCTAGACCTCAATCACAGTGAATATTTGACTGGGACTGGCATCTGTCTCCCAGGACCAGGCAGCGTTGTGGGATGCTGCGGGTGCCAAAAGCGATTCTGCTTCTTGCTGTCTGTTGCCATTTTCATAGGCAGCCAGTGCCACCATCATCTTTTAGCTGAGCTCTTTCAGTCTGATGCTCTTCCTTTCCTCCATGTTTGTTGGAGGCCAGAAGTCATCACCTCCCTCCTGATAAGAATCCGCTTTCATTCCTAGGAGAGGGATGCTGCTTTCCAGGGGCCCTTGGGTGCTTCCTGATGGCTCCTGATCTCAGCAGCAAAACTTTTGTTACGTTGCTCGTTCCAGAGTGCTTTTGCTGGGCGGAAGTTGAAGACAGGAGCATTTACCCATTGGTAAGAGATAGCCCAGGGCAACCATCTCGCCTTCTAGGCTCTGAGGCAGAGACCCTTGTGGCTTTGCTTCCGCTGGCTGCCTGGCCAGGGTTGCACGAGCACGTTTTGCTGATGCTTGGTGGGCAGGGGAGGTGCTGCCTGAAGGTTCAGGATCACGGACAAAGCGTTTTGTATGAGGCAAGTGGCAGCAAAGGGTCACTACATTTTTAGAAAGGGACACCTGCAGCAAGGGTGTCCATGCCCTGCTGCCAGCAAGGGAGGATGTAAGTGCCTCGCCAAGCCGACCCGCTGCACAGGGGGCAAGAAGCCCGTTGGTGGCAGTGGGTCCAGGGCAGAGCAAGAAGATCGCTCCAGCCAGAGGTGAAGCCTTCTCCTGCCCTCAGGTGTGAGCCCATCAGCTTCAGTAAAAGTCTCAGGGAGCCCCTTTCCACCTAGACCTCTGCTCCTTTATCGCTGGCTAATAAGCATCTGGTGGTGAGTTTGGGGGAAAGTCATTAACCCAAGTGCTTCAGCTTGTCAGAAATACCGAGGATGAAAGGAAGGACCTCATTTCCCTGGCAGATGCGCTGAGAGAATGTAGCGGAAGAAAGAGGCACTTCAGCAGCAGTGATGAGAAGCTGTGCAATGATGGGGCAGGGGCAGGCAGTGTCCCTCCGCTCTGGGGGCAGTGGTATTTTGCGTTTATTAACCCAGACCCATGCTTAAGGGGACAATTCTCCTTGCAGTGGTAATGCATCCCAGGTGAGATATAAAGCCATGCTTCTTACCCCGTGCAATTAAAGATCCCCTCACACTTTTCACAGTGTTCTGGCTAAATTACAGTCCTTAAACTTAATTACAGACTGTCGTCTTAAATATCTGTTGTAGTCCCAACTGGGTACATTATGTTTCTCTTCCTGGTGTTTTATGTTGCTCTGTGCCTATCGAGTAGCTGCTTTATTCCACTCCAGAAGTGGCTGCATTTCAGTGATGGTGGAGATTATTCCTGTACATAGGATGAAAGTCCCTGCAGAAGAAAAGTGCAATATAAATTTAAGAGACTGCTTTTATTTACAAGGAGACCTCTGCTTGGTAGTTGTAGAAATACATTAGGAAGAATGCTGTGTGGGTGTTAGCCGACATATACTCAATTTCTTTTTTTTTTTTCAGGGTATAAAACAGAAAATATGTGAGTGTGCAGGCTCCTGGGTATAGGTTGTAGATATTAGAAGTAGTGAATGCTACTGTGTAGTTACAAGTGGGGCTTACAAAGAAACTTTCATTCGAAACCTCTTTTGGTAGCTGTTCGTTGTATTCTGTACCTTTTTTATTATAATTTTCCACAGTTCAGTGCAAGTCCCAATAACAGGTCATCAACAGGACTTTAATCCGTGGCTTTTAACAATATGAACATCAATTCCTACCACTTGCTCTGAAAAGCAGCTCCTGGCTGGTAATAGTAATAGACTATTTTTCTCCCACATAGATCAGCCGCTGGAAAGGGATGGAGCTAATGTGTTACATCTGATGTGGAGTTAAGTAATTTGGAACACCTGAGCGCAACTCGTCCCAGCTGTATGGGAGTGAAAAAATGTTTCATCTGTATGGAAAAACTTTGCATAGTGCACACAAAGGGTTCGGAAACTCCTCAAGTGAAGTGTTACAATTGGCATGTGTGCAGAGATGCCCCGGCACAGCCTGAAGAGCAGCTGTACCAGCAGCAACATGGAACCCTTCTAATGGGAAGTAGCTTTATCCTGGAAGGAAACAGGGCAGCAATCAGGGAAAAAGCAAGGGGGGAAGTTCAGATGTTTAGGCTGGTAAATTTCTCACAAGAATAATTTATGGATGTATGAATGAGTGTAGTAAACATGATACAAATTGTATTTTATTCCCTATTGCTATTCAAAGTACGGAAATTTAATTTCTTTCTATACAAAATCCTGCACTACACCAGAACAACAGGAAAATGCTTTAGTACCAGAGGGAGAGCAGGGTCTGGATTCCTCCTCCCCCTCCTCCTCCTCCTCCGCAGCCCATCCCAATCACCCTGTGCCAGGAAAAGCACCCTGCTTTTGGGTTGGTGCCCTGCACTTCTCAGCCTGGGAGGGACAGTGACCGGGAGCAGCCACCAGCACTGGTAGGAAAAGCATCCCTCCATGGCACCATCACTGCCCTGAGCTCTGTCTCCAGTGTGAAGTGGTCCCCGTGCAAGGCGCTGGCAGGAGCAAGCCCTGCTCCCCCATAGCTCTCAGCGAGGCTGAGGCAGGGAGTTTTACCTGTGGGAATAGCCAGGGGGTCCGTCACGCTCCCCTGAGGGACCGCACCTGCCCCAGGCAGTGACAGGCAAAGGAACCAGGGCATTTTCCTTCCTAGATGAGGTAAATGGTGTCACCTCACCCCACTCGAAGAGACAAACTTTTGCCTTAAAGCAGAGAGCTCAGGGAGGTGCTGGTTCAGGGTGTTGCTGTTTCAGTCCCCTCCGTCTGTCGGAGCCATGCAGATATCCATCTTTCCCTGGAAGTGCCGCACCCGTTTGCTTCCTGGGTGCCTTTGGATAGCCTTCCAACAGCATTCTGGGGCCCCTAACATAAGGAGGAAGTGGACCTGTTGGAGCGGGTCCAGAGGAGGGCCATGAAGATGATCCGAGGGCTGGAGCACCTCTCCTATGAGGACAGACTGAGAGAGTTGGGATTGTTCAGCCTGGAGAAGAGAGGGCTCTGGAGAGACCTTATGGTAGTCTTTCAGTACCTAAAGGGGGACTATAGAAAAGGTGGAGAAGGACTCTTTATCAGGGAGCTTAGTGATAGGACAAGGGGCAATGGTTTTAAACTGAAAGATGGTATATTTAGATCAGATATTGGGAAGAAATTTTTCACTATGAGGGTGGTGAGGCACTGGAACAGGTTGCCCAAAGAAGCTGTGGATGCCCCATCCCTGGAAGTATTCCAGGCCAGGCTGGATGGGGCCTTGAGCAGCCTGGTCTAGTGGGAGGTGTCGTTAAGGTCCCTTCCAACCCGAACCATTCTATGATTCTATATTGCAGCCCAGCTGCTCAGATCTGCTGCAGATTGCCACGACATCAACGTGGGTACAGCCCTGTTTGCAGAGGCACCAAGCAGCAGGACCCTCTGCGGGCTGCAGGAGAAGCCAGGCGTTGCCGCCATTTGTATTTGCTTTAGCCCCACTGATAACTGCTCATCCTGTTCAGGCTGGGAAAACATTTAATGCAGACAAAAGGCATTTGCAGCCAAACAAGTGCTGGAGAGCTCTGGAAATTGCATTTTAACAGGACCCAATTTACACTATGTGGTAATAACTAGTGGCTGGTGGTTTCCAGCAGGGAGCTGAATAGCCCCAGTACACTCAGCATCCCAAATGATAGCTGTGGTATATATGTGTTCTTCAGTACTCCCCTTGGAAGCAAGA
This sequence comes from Larus michahellis, assembly GCF_964199755.1. NCBI lineage: Eukaryota > Metazoa > Chordata > Aves > Charadriiformes > Laridae > Larus > Larus michahellis. The sequence goes on from NC_133898.1 coordinate 39,030,107, forward strand.
CACATGCCAGTTTGACTCACCATCTGCCACCACCTAAACACGCTGTGGGGGGATTCTGGCGTCTTCTGATGGCTACTTATGGTCTGGTATGGTCACATCAAACCAGAGACAGCCACTTGTGCCCTGGAGGCCTTACACATCCCAAGGAGTACTGCAGGACAGCCCAGGGTCATCGTCACCCAACCTGCCTTTCCAGAGAGGGCAGGGATGCAGCTTGTAGGGAGCTGTAGTCTCCAGGGCATCTCTTGCCCATGGAAGACCAGTGCCACCCCACTCTGTTTTGGCTGTGTGAGGTGTGTAGGCACACACCTAGGCATCTAGACCCTGGGTTGAGTATAAGGTGCATGCTCAGTTGCTCTGCCATCGAGCACCATTCCACAAAAGCAGAGCAAGCTCCAGGCACCGACAGCAGGTTAGCGGGGTTGACCATGTCCCTGTGCTGTGTGGCTGCTGGGGATGGGGGTCTCAGTCCCACTCATAACTGCCTCTGGCACTTGTTATGCTCTGCATCACCTGGATCTGGTCTGGCACCTTCTTCATCTCACTCCCCCCCGCCCCAGCCCTGGCACAGCCTGAGGGGCTGGTGAGGCTGCCTGGGTGGTGGTGGTGGAGTGGGAAGACAGGAACACTCCAGAGCATGTGTTGGCTCCATGAGGCATCTAGTGTAGGTCACATCCTGGCTTCTTCAAAGGAAAAGAGGGCTCATAACAGCCCCCTGGGTGGCTGAAAGGATGGAACAGGGCCTGTTTGTGTCGTTCTTCAAAAGGAGAGGGGAAACGCAAGCTCCACGCTGCGTTGCCCTTCATTTCACTGGTAGCAGACAGTAGTCTCTGGCCTGCAGCTGCCGAGATGCTAGGCGATGGAGACTAAAGAAAAGTCCTCAGACTCCAGGTTTTGCGTGGATTCAGGATGACATATAAACCATTTTTTCCTGTGGAAGGAGGCAAAATTTTGTGCTTCCATTAACTGTTGGCCTAAAGGGGAATTTGGCTATGAATGCTTAGCTTACAGTGGAGTTTTTTAACCCCAGGGTGGCCTAAACTCAGGATAATACAGGGGCAGCTGGACAGCCCTCAAACAGCACTGGGACCCCCAGGAGTGCCGGTGCTCAGAGCTCACAGCGTTGTCTGTGCTCTGTGTTTTAATGGCCAGGTCCTTGCCTGAAGCATTGAGCCAAGCGAAGGGTATCTGGCTGCTCTACCACCCTGCGCATGCATACGTCCTGTCTACCAGCCAGGTCCACAGGAATATCAGAGACCCGCTGCTGCTGCTGCCGGCCAAGGGTGGTCTACTTTGGCCGGGGGAGCTGGGCTCCGGTCCTGCCATTCAGGCAGCAATGTGACTCTCAGTTGCTTAAAACCCAGCTGTTGTAATGGAGAGTTGCTCCTAGGTGTTCAAAACTTGCATAATTGTGGCGTGCCCCAGATGACCAGCAAAGGCAGGCCCCGGGTAGGAGCTGGAACATGCCAGACATCAGCAGTGAGTCCTTTGCTGTCAGTGTTACAGCTGCTCGGGGCACAGGCTGAGCCCACACCAGCGAAGAGGCAGCGCAGCCCCAGTTCCCTGCCTGCATCGCAGCAGCCGCTGCGCGCAGGCACCGGCTGGTTTTCCTTTGGTGACTCTGATATATAACACGAAGCTGAGATGAAGATATCTCCAGGTGTTGCATGCGCTGTATAGGTCCAGCACTGGTGAGGCATTTATCTTAGCAGATCCTAAAGGGATGTGAGCTGAAAACGGAGGTGTGAGGGTGTTGCAGCTGCCAGCAATGCAGCAGGGAGGAGACAGGACTTGAAAGCTCCTTTTGGAGGCAGCAGCATCTCCGGAGAGTCCCCACCTTTCCCTTCTCCTGCTGTCCACACTCCAACCCTAAGCACCCTCCAAGGTGGGGGCATTTGGTGTATCTTCTGTCACTGGGCCTTGTTCTCGAGAGCCAACTACGGGTATCAATAGAGCAACAGCCAGGAGAGGCCGTAGCAGCACGGTCAGCTCAGACAGTTCCTAAATTGTGCTGAGAGGAGAAAATCAATTTTGTTCTGTCTTTGAAATGCCACAAGCATTGACTGGGGTCAGTATTTTAGGTCTTTTGTATAGCTGGCAACATGTACTGCACAGAAGTTGAGCAGCGAGGGACTTGTGAGCGCTGGAGATTTCCCTGGGAAAATTCAGATGCTGATGGGGACAGGTTTTTACAGACTGGGAGCAAAGGAGCTTTCCTGTGCATTTATTTGGTTGTTTCCTGGAGGCCCTGGTATGTAACATGCTGGGACAAGAAGACTCAGAATTTGCTGGAGGTGACTTTTTCCTCTCATCAAACCTCGATGCTCGTCCTTCTCTGCTGCCCATCCCCAGCTTCTCAGTGCATTGATGTGGTGTCAATGCTGGGTAAAGTGGCTTAGTGTCAGTGCTTTCAAACAGATGAGCTTGGCCTGTTTTCCCAGTTCTTGGGATCTTCTAGATTTACCATCTCACCCCGGAGGGCTTCACAGCATGCATTCATCTCTCAGGACATTCCCCAAAAGCTGTGGATGCTACAGATACATGTCTCTTCTTTGTAGTTTTGGCCACAGCCCTTGCCTGACACCATGGAGACAATCTCTTATCTCTAGGTGGGATGGAAAATTTGGTTCCAGCATGGTTTTCCTTTTTCCCAGCCAGAACCATCCTGCCTGTATCACAGTGCACATAGTGGAAGAAAGGGGCCATCACCCAATATACAACTGCCTCATGGGGAAACAACTATGGCACCTCCTGCCTTTGGTCAGAAGTGAGCATCAGTGTTTTCCACATTCTTCCTCACTCCATCCCCTGGCTCTGTACTTAGCCTCACCAAGTGTTTCATTTCCAGCCTGGAGAGATCAGCAGCAGACTTCATTCCTGGATCCCATAGGAGGGGATCACACCAAAATCCCGTCCTCAGCTTGCGAGGGGCAGGGAGAACCAGCTCAGGCCCAACGGTGAGCCACTTCAGTGGGATCCAGTGCCAGTGGGACTATGCCACCCTTGTGCTTCCAGGTCACCAAGGCCAGTAGAAAGTATATGTTGACCTGAGAGAAGCATTTAGAAACACCCCTCCGAAAGGAGCTATACACAGACTCTGTGTCTTTGGGGATACTATGGAGGATGGGGAGGAGTCCTGTGGTGTCTCTTATTTCTTTTCCCATCAGTATCCTGGATGGGGACCCTGGGACAGAGCCCCATTCTGCACCCACTTCCTTCATCGCCACCATGTCTTGTCCCATCCCGCTCCACATCTCATAGGGGGCCGTCTCTCACTGAGCGGAACCGGGACCCTCTCGCCGCCACGCTACCAAGCCGTCCTCGACGTTAAAAGCACAAAACACAAAGGGACTGAACTGAAACTTTTAAACAGGGTGAGATGTTTTATAAGCGTTGCCTCATCCAACCTCCCCCCGACCCTGACGCACCCGCTGTGTAACCTATAGACTCTCAACGTGGATTGTTTCATTCAAATAAAGCTGCAGTACTCGAGCGGGTGAGCCTGCGTGTCCCTCTGTGCCGGGCCGGGATGGCGAGGTGCAGCCTGCAGTGTGTGCTCACAGTGGCTGGGGCAGGGAGGAGCTGGTATTGCTGCCCGACACTGAGCTACATGGCAGTGTTTGACCCTGGGGTCTTCCCAAAACCTCTGGTTATGTTCCTGGGGAAGGCTTCTCATTTTTGCTCAAACCCCACCACAGCAGCTGGGCATAGGACGTGGGGACACGGCACAGGCACTATAGAGGCTGCTGGCTCCTGCTGCCGCTAAGCAAAGCTGGTCCTCTGCTGTTCCTTGCTCTTGACCTCTCCCACGAGGAGAGGAGGTGGGGCAGCAGCACCAAAACTAGTAGGTTTGAAAAAAGCCAGCAGCTGTGGGCTGTCAGTGTGATGCCAGGTCCCCTTGCGCTGGTACTCCCCTCCACCCCAGGGTCTCCAGCATGGGTCCAACTACTCCATGGACCCATCAGGGAATGGGCAATGCCAGCCACGACCCATGTGATGCCAAAGATGCTCTTACATGAAGGTGTCTTCTCTGTGTTGTGAGATCTGCAGGGATACTCAGCTAGAGCCTAAGTAAAAATTGCCTCATCCCAGCACTGTGATTAGAGCAACACTTAAGAGAACTGGATGTGAGCACCAAACATAGTTTGTTTTACACTCCACAAGCTGCAGCATGTTGACTGAAGCTCCACAGGTGCTCACACACTAAAAGAGCACCCAGGTACCTGCCCTGACTGTGGGCCAGTGGATCCCATAAGCTAAAGCCATACCCTCAGCTTCTGCTGGTGTTAATGAGGCTGAGCCAGTATATTCTTAGGTTGCCTGGAGAAAGTTTGGGATGGACTCAAAGCAATGCAAAAGCATCCTGCAAGCTGCCCCAGCATTTCTGCATCACCTGCTTCCCTCGCAGCAAGCAGTTGTGAAACCCACTGGCAAAGCGGATGGCTGGTTCCTCCAGGGGAAAGTAATCGCGTCCTTTTTTCTCTCTCATAATGAAAATTAACTGCTCCAGACAGGAGTGGAGGGAGCTGGATACTGGAATTACTGTGGAGCTTCAGGTCTTAGTGAAGGAAAGTACTATTAAACAAATACATATATATATATATGCGACATATATATATATATACACACACGCAACATACATATATATATACGCATAGATATGCATGCACATAGAGTTCATCTCTGTCATCGCTGCACAAGTTCAGCTCACCCGCGTCATGCACATGTTGAGACCCAGAGTCCAGCTCTGCTGTGACTTCTCCTGAGGGTCCCCCTCCTTTAGCTGCGGGGCTGGGCAGGGGCTGGGCAGGAAAGGGGCTGCGGCTGGCAGCAACCTGTCTTCATGTCTTGCACAGGCTGGGAGGTAAATGAGGTACGGGGGGCGGCCAGAGAAGGGACATGTAAAGTCGCCAAATACCACTCAGAGAGCTGGAGTCTGCTCCAGCTACTGATCTTATGTCCCGTCACTTTGTATTTTTGTCATTAATTGTTAATTCCCCCCCTTCTAGATGTCCCAACAGTTGGGTTTGCTTTGCAGAAATACTCACACCTTTCAGTGTGTTGTCAGCTATAAAACGATACATACTCCAAAACCATGGGCTCTGGCTCTCTCTAACAGGGCGCCACCATTGAGAATAACCTCTGATAACCCAGACTTTACTCTTTAGTTTGTGTCTATGCCTTTAACCCCATCTGCGGTCATTCTCACAACCTACACACGAATATATTCCTGGACTTTATGCTGTAATTCTTCCCTGAGGGAGAAGAGGATGTGCCGGCAGATTAGAAACTATACTGAGGTTCAGGCTGTTCCTGCAAGGTGCTCTGTACTATTGATTGTACAGACGCTATGGCTCAGCTCCTCCTGCATGCACCACAGACAGCAATATCACCTCCAAAGGTAGAAGCAATGCTAATTTTGTTAAAGCTTGATCACTGGGAATGCCCACCAAAAAAAGGCCACAAGGGAGCGAGCCATTTTTGTTTATGGCTCGGTGATTTGATGCTGTGCAATAAATAAAGCCTGGAGCCAGACAGTGAGTGATGAAGATGGAAAGGATTATTGACTGCATGCTCAAGTGAGTACAGCCCTTCACACGAAACCTGCAGAAACACTGGTTGTATGGTCATTAAGAAGAGGACCGTAATGCAGATACACAGGGATGCTTCACTGCAATTCTGCAGGCTCCAGGCTGGCTGAGAGCAGGAACACTGTCTTTGCACCATTACACACACTGTGTTGGCTGGCTCATGATGCCGTGCAGGGCTGCCCTGGTACCTGGTGCGGAGCAGAGGCTATTTCCTGCTGTGCCAATACGTGAACCAAACTCTCAGAGAGTCTCTTCCCCTCCCCGGTCAAGTGGCAGAGGAGAGGGGCTGCTCCTCCCAGATGGAGACCCAACAGCATCTTACAGGAACGGGTGAGGAGCAGAGTTGGGTAAAGATGTGGCTGCGAAGGTGCTCCTGGCACTGGGGAGCGTGGAAAGCTGCAGAGCACTGAGCTGGGATGTCAGGGACCTTCTTGGTCAAGGGGGAGGATAGGAATCACTTGTGTGGTTCCCTGACAAGTATCTGGGGGTGGATATGGTGGTCAGGGATGGGGGAAGAGAGGCAGCTCTGATCCGTGCAAAGTAGTGACTCAGCAAAGGCAGGTACAGGGTGCCAGCAAGGTGGTAGGTGTGTGAAAGCAGGGAAGGCAAGGCTGTGTGCATGTAGGTGCTACACGCATACATGGGATTGTGCCTGTATATGAGGGCTGTGGGAGTGGCAGATCATTTCAGCACATCCTTTGGATCCCTTTTTGCCCCATTTCTCTCTCCCCGCAAATTCCCAAGCAGTCCTGCCTGGCCATGAGTCTGTGGCAGCTTCCCAGAGAGGAAGAGAATACTTATTATGAGACAAAACTGCAGAAAATGCAACAATATGGATTTTAAACATTCTGACCCTGTTATTTTAACAAGACCGGAGAAAAAAAATAAATGATGCTGACTGGAGAGGAAGATTTATGGCTTGTACGACAAGGCCAGGATTTATAAGCAGAACAAAGTGACCTAAAAAGCAGAGAAGATTTAGAGATACAGGCTGTAACTACAGCCCACCACAGCAGCATCCTGCCAGCCCATGTGAGCCCCAGAGCAGAGCAGGGTCATGACTCTAGCTGGAAAGCCTTGTCCATCAGCTCGGTGTGCAGGGGAAGGAGAAGACATGTTGGATTAGATTATGTTTGGGTATCCACTGATGGAGGGGGCACCTCCCTCCAGCTGCCTTTCTCCCTGCACATTGTCATGCTCTTCCATCGTGTGATCCCTTATACCCACCCCATGTCCACCCCCATGAGGATTCCCTGTCCCTGACTCACTCCCCCAGCCTTTTTCTATCAGCAATAGCCCTGTCCTGATGCCAGCTACAGATCTGCTCCTGGCCTTTTGCTCCCATTGGATCTCTTATCCCTCTGGTGAAGCTGGGAAACCCTCCTGCCTCCATGTCTGCCACCAGCACTGTCCCACCTTGCATAAGGACAGCCAACTTGACTTCCTTCAGCCTCTCACAGCTGCATCTTGATCCTCTTTGCTGCCCTGGGGACTCTTGCTGGGAGGAAGCAGATGGTACAGCCTGGTCCCCAGGGCTTGCTGCCCTGTCCCCTGCTGCACCGGGATGCTGGAGTCCTCCACATCAGCTCCACTACCCCATCTACTGTGAGGTGAAATTGCTGCCTGCTCCCATGTCTCAGGTTTAGCACAGAGGCAGTACTCCTCCCTGCCATGCAGAGGGAATGGGAATTAATTAGCTAATGACTTGACATCACCTTGAGGAGAGACTAGCTAGCCCAGCCTCTGATACCTCGCAGCTGGTGGCTGTGGGGGACGCCAGGGCAGGCTGAAGGTTTCAGCAGCTGGATCCCGGAGCTGCCCTGTCCATCCCTGCTCCCCGTGGGAGTGCACTGACGGTGAGGGCCATCGCTCTCTGGGGTGACAGAGATAGCTCAGCCCTCACCTGCTCACCAAGCCGATGTGTGTGCATGTCACAGGAGCCCACTGGGGCAGGTGCCAACATTTCCCAGGGTGCAGAGTGCTGCGTCTCACATGGCTGCTGGTCATATTTATGTTATGGCTGGGGCTCACAGGAGGAGGAGGAGTTGGGGAGGGAGGCCTTGATGAATGCAGAGGATATAAGGTCCTGGCTGCTCTGGCCAGCCCATAGGTGCCCCCAGCACACCCACGGCAGACCCCTGTGAAAAGCCCTCAGGCAGACACTGCTGTGCAGCCTCTTCTGGAGCAGAGCAAGCCACAGACAGGCAAGGGGATGCAGCAGCGATGAATGTGCATGGGATAGTACTGTGCCTATGTGCAGCTGTAGGACTGCTGTGCAGATGGTACTGGATCTGGCCTGGAGGATACTGCATGAACTTCTGGTTCTTCTGGGTTTCTCTGCAGCAAACCACAAGGCTGCCAGCACCTCTGATGAGAGGGGAGCCTACAGGCCCACAGAGCATCTCTTTTCCTTCCCCAGTAGCAGCTCCTTCCCCCCATAGCCCTTTTCCCCATGCACTTCTCCTGCAGCCCTGTGATTATGTCCATCATGACAGCCCAGCTATGAGTCCAGCGAGAACAAGACCTTTCCACATCCCTGGGAGCAAGGGAAGAGTAATGCAGTACAGATTGCTCCATGCAAAAGCCAGGCTGACATGCCTCCAGAGGCTTCCTCGGGAGTGGAGAAGGCAGGAGGGTGAGGGCTGTTCTTGCAGGATGCAGGGCTGCAAGTCAAGTCTGGCAGAGGACCACAAACCAGACCAAGGTATCACCTCCTGCCTGCACAAGCATCAGAAAATGTTTCTCACTGCTGAGGAAGAGGGGGTCCCACCCCAAGCCTGATGGCTGATCTACAGCTCTTGGCCAGGATCCTGTCTGGCTGTCAGCTCCAAAATACCAGGGCCAGTTTTTATGTTCTAATGGGCTTCCCTGGCTGCTCTCAGCTTTCTCTGCCTCTGAAAAGAGCTGGTCTGTGGAGAGAGATCACTGGGGTGTCCTTTTCCCAATAGGTTTACACTCACAAGACTCAGCCTCTGCCAACCCCATGTCCTGAACGGGTTTTTGAGCATGCCTGAGCCCCATGCCCTGCTGTCAGTACTTGAGCTGTGTCTCAAGCTCACTGTATGTTTCCTGTGCAGCTCCAGCTGTGCCCACGCAGCACCAGCTGTGCCTAATGCGCCGAGCCAGAGGCAAAACCAAAGCCAGAGCCACACCGTTGTCTTAAGCCTGACAGTGGCTCTCCCTGAGCCAAGCACAGTAGCCAGATGCACTGGTTGCACAGCTCTGAGTGACTGCTTACCTCCCCATGCCCCACATAGATAGTTCCGACAGACCCCAACATCTAATCAGAAAGGGCTGAAGGCTCATGAGGAGACGTAGGATGCTTGGACAGCTGCAAGTGGGCAAGGATCTGCCTGTCATACCTTCCAGATATTCAGGCATCACATCCTGATAGCACGAGCACAGAGATACCAGAGCTGACCACAAACTGCAGAGGTTGGGCGCCAGGGCAGACTAGACAGCAGAAAAGCCAGCAGCACCATGTGGTCTGCCCAAGGTGAAGGGCTGCATCTCACCTGGCTTTGCACAGCCTCACTCACAGCCACTTCAAACAGCTCCATCTTCCACAGTGCAAGCAGCACTATGGACTGACTTCCCCAATCACCAAAAAATTCCTCCTGCTTTTGGCAGTGAAAATGTTGCCTTTCCCAATCTTGCCCATTTCCTGCCCTGAACATGGGCTTCCCCATGGTATTTCAGTACCTCACCCCAGCCCTGTCCCTGCCTCTCGCTCTTCTCCTGCACCCATTGCCAATGCCATTTCACCCTCACTCCCCATCCCTTGGTCTTGATCAGGAGCAACTTGGAATTCATGCCCAGGTCTTCAGAAAATTGGGGAGCCTGAACTTCTTCTGAGAAAACTGACAGCACCACCATAAAAATGAAAAATTCTTAAAATAACATGCAATGTGGAGAAGCCGTGTGCCTCCGATGCCCACCGCCTCTCCCTCCCGGCATTCCTGGCTGCGTGCACCCGCCTCATCAGCCTGCCCCTTCACTGTCTCCATGATTTATGGTCTTAATAACTGAGCCTGAATCCTGCTGTCCGTCCCCCCCCCCGGGGCTCATAACCAGCCGCCATTCGAACTCATCACGTGGCGTATTCTGGCGCAGTCCAGAGAGTCTCTTCAGAACAACTCCATCCCTTGCTCCTCTCCTCAGAAGGAGTTGCTTTTTCTGCAGGAGAACTCTGGACTGGCCTTCTCCCTCCCTTTTTATAGGACCCATGCTGTTACCTTTTGATGGAAGTCACCATCATCCCCCTGCAGCAGCAGGGGTAAAAGGCTGCTTCTCCGCATGCGTGTACATGGTCCTCCTCTGCAGCAAAGTGGCAAAACACCAGCTCCCCCCACATCCATAAATGTCTCCCCCTACATGTTCCCATCAGAGGAGACGGTACAGGAGAAGGCGGGTGGTCCTTTACAGGTTTTTGTTGGATGAGAGTCAACCCAAGGACCTGGGCACAAAGAAGGATGCAAGAGCAGGGAGGCTCTGGAGGTGACTGTGTAAGGTCTGAAAGCTTGGGGTGGGGAGCCCCATTGCTGAGTGCCTTTGCAGGCACCACTCTGCCACACAAGGGTCTGTTCCCAGCTGCAGAGCACCTCATAGAATCATAGAATCATTTAGGTTGGAAAAGATCAGTGAATCAAACCGTAAACCTAACACTGCCAAGTCCACCACTAAACCATGTCCTTAAGTGCCACATCTAAACGTCTTTTAAATACTTCCAGGGACAGTGACTTAATCACTTCCCTGGGCAGCCTGTTCCAATGCTTAATAACCCTTTCAGTGAAGAAATTTTTCCTACTATCCAACCTAAACTTTCCCTGGTGCAACTTGAGGCCATTTCCTCTTGTCCTATTACCTGTTATTTGGGAGAAGAGACCAACCCCCACCTCGCTACAACCTCCTTTCAGGTAGTTATAGAGAGTGATAAGGTCTCCCGTCAGCCTCCTTTTCTCTAGGATAAACAACGCGAGTTCCCTCAGCTGCTCTTCATAAGATTTGTGCTCTAGACCTCTCACCAGCTTTATTGCCCTTTTCTGGACCTGCTCCAGCATCTTAATGTCTTTTTTGTGGTGAGGGGCCCAAAACTGAACACAGTATTCAAGGTGCAGCCTCATCAGTGCCAAGTACAGCGGGAGGATCACTTCCCCAGTCCTGCTGGCCACATTATCCCTGATACAAGCCAGGATGCCATAAGCCTTCTTGGCCACCTGGGCACACTGCTGGCTCATATTCAGCCAGTTGTTGACCAACACCCCCAAGTCCTTTTCTGCCAGGCAGCTTTCCAGCCACTCTTCCCCAAGCTTGTAACGTTGCATGGGGTTGTTGTGCCCCAAGTGCAGGACCCAGCACTTGGCCTTGTTGAACCTCATACAGTTGGCCTCAGTCCATAAATCCAGCCTGTCCAGAACACTCTGTAGAGCCTTCCTATGCTCAAGCAGATCAACACTCCTGTCCCACTTGGTGTTGTCTGCAAACTTACTGAGGGTGCACTCCATCCCCTCGTCCAGACCACTGCTAAAGGTATTAAACAGAACTGGCCCCAATACTGAGCCCTGGGGAACACCACTTGTGACTGGCCACCAGCTGGATTTAACTCCATTCACCACAACTCTTCGGGCCGAGCCATCCAGTCAGTATTTTAACCCAGAGAATAGTGCACACATCCAATCCATGAGCAAAGTTTGTCCAGGAGAATGCTGTGGGAAATGGTGTCAAAGGCTTTACTAAAGTCTAGGTAGGCAACATGCACAGCCTTTCCCTCATCAACTAAGCGAATCGCCATGTCATAGAAGGAGATTAGGTGTGTCAAGCAGGACCTGCCTTTCATAAACCCATGCTGACTGGGCCTGATCACCTGATTGTCCTGTACGTGCCATGTCAAGGTGATCTGCTTCATCACCTTCCCAGGCACCAAGGTCAGACTGGCAGGTCTATAATTCCCCAGATCCTCCTTCCGGCCCCTCTTGTAGATGGGAGTCACATCTGCTAACCTCTAGTCAACTGGGGCATCCATGATTAGCCATGATTGCTGATAAATGATAGAAAGCGGCTTGGTGACCTCAGGGCCACATCTCCCAGGTCTCTTTTTCTATTACCTCTCAGACTCCAGGGCACTGGTAAAGCCCTGCTGACTCCCAGTCTCTGGCAAACTAAGCACCTCCTCTCCTGCTTGCACTCCAGAGTGCATCGCTCAGAAGCAGCTAAAAGGAGGTGAAAGACCCCAATTAGTCTCCAAAGAGTCTGCTTGCAGTTTTGAGAACTGCTGCTGGGTTTCCTGGCTCCTTGGAGGTAAGGTTAACCTCTTGGACTAATTGACAGCAAGGGAGAGGCACAAGGCAGTTCCCTCATCTCTGATCCAAGCTGCACTCCCGCCTGCCCCTGGAACGCCACGCTTCAGCCCTGCAACAGCAGCTCACCAGCTGGTGCCCCTCCCACCCTCCCTCCTGCAGATTAATGACTCTCTAATTGTTCTTTATCTAGTGCTGACAAAGGTGGGGTCCTTTGCTCATCACAAGGGAGAGAGAGCAGAGGAAAGGCACAGGGGCATCCCCAGAGAAGCAGGAGCTAATGAGCCATCTGACTACAAGCATTTGCTTTGCTTGTAATATCTGGTAATCGGTATTGCCTGGGAGGCTGGCTCAGGAGGATGGGGCACGGAGAGGGATGAGGATATGATCAGAATCTGCAAGAGCTTCTGATTTTGAGCAAGTATCATTTTCACAAAAGCCAAGTGTCCACCTTCACAAGCGTGAGTGCTTTGCTGAACAACAGAAACAAAAAAAGCCCTGGCCACAGCATGGGGAGGTGATGGGTCCCACCAGAAATCGACCCCTGAGGTAAGAGGTGGATGCACGGCAGTCTGTGGTGCAGGTGGGAAACGTGTTGGGGGAGAGTCTGCCTGTCCCCCATGAAGAAAACAGCAGGCACAAAGGGGGAAAAAAAAACCCTCTCCCCAGTGCTGGCCATGGGAGGTGAAATAGGAGCACTGCCCCTAGAAATGGATGCCCTGTGTTCCCCAAACACTGAGTCATGGTGGGGATCTCCTGTCCTCCTTACCATTTCCCGCTCGGGGTGCTGGCTTTTCCCCCAAACCACCACACCCACCGCTCCCCCAGGACTGCTGTGGATCCCGGGCTCCCCGGGGGAGCAAGGCCCGGTTGCAGCACAGGAGGCAGCCAGCCAGCTTGAAACAGTTAACAGCTCTCCTCAGCCACCACACAATGATGGATGAACCCTGCCCCATGGAAATGTCACCATCTGAACAGAGCGTGAGCTCATTCACTTACGCCTGCGATCTCAGGACGCAGCCAGCCAGGACAAACAGCCCCCTGTCCTCACGGAGCGGGCAGTCGGGCCTGGCCTCCCACCTTTTGATGACGGTGTCCAGGCATGAGAGGCAAAAGGAGCCATGAATTCTCAGGGTGTAACCCCACTCACCCCAAGGCCTGCTAATTAATAGAAGAGGGACTCCCCTCCTCTGCCAAGGAGAGGAGGAAATGTAAATGGATGAGGGATGGTCTGGTCAAGCATGCAACCTTGTTATCTAATTTGAAAAATGGGCAAATGAGGTAATTATGGTGAGATATCGATTCATAGCAATGTGCTCCATGAATGCCATAGCGATAACTCTCAGCGCTGCCACAGCTCCCCCAGCCCCTCCTCAACTGCAGAAGGCAAGTTCAGGCTTTTTGCTTCAGCCTGTACGTGTTTGAGAGATGGAGCCAGCCAGTGCAGGCAGGGACAAGGCCACCTTCTTCCCCTAGGATGGGCCTGAGACTGCTGGCCCCCACTGGAAAAACATCTTCAGGAGCTTGGCTCTGATGGTCTGCGTTTCTCGTGTCTGTCTTCAATCAGGTCCAGTAAAGGCAGCAGGTGGGGCAAGAGGGAGGCATGTTGGTGGAAAGAGTCAGGAGCCAAGAGGGAGGCTTCACTAAGACTACCAAAGGTGTCCTCAACAGCTTTGGCCAAGCCACTTACCTGTGCTGTCCAATTAGGGCCTGAGCCCTTTCCCACTGAAACATGAATACTTTAAGCTTTTGCTCTGCATCTGGAGACAACCATCTCCACAACTGTGGACAGCTGCTTTTTAGGGAAGTTGCCTGCTACATTGGTAGTGCCTTGGTAAGTTCCTAGCAGGCTTCTTAAAGATGTAAATACAGATAGGTTTCCCTATCAAATTTACATTTAAATCTGTATACTTTTTATGTGTTGCACACTGTGACCCATATCTGTGTGGAGCTATGTCATAACTCTTTAATATTTGGTCTGCTAGCAGAAGAGCCAACATAAACACCAGTTATAGTCAGACTGAGGTAGCAGACCCCCAGTATTCTCCATGCTCTCAGGTGAGACCAACCACCCTTGTCTGGCTCATGAATTTCCCACTGCGAGTGAGCAAGAAACCAGCAAGTGTGCCCAGGAGGAAGGGGACAGAGCTGGGGTCCATCCATCTAAGTCTGTTTCTCAAAGCAGATCTGCAGCTGGGGCACCTCTGAATGGCACTGGGATCCATGCCACGTAGCACCTGGGAACGCCCCACCCAGCACAAGGCTGAGCGGACTCAGGTCTGCCCTAAAGGTGCCCTGGTGTCTGCCTTCCCCACGTCACAGTCACATCAGGAAGGTGCGGCAGGTACCACCTCCACACCCCTTGCGATGCCAGAGGCTTTTCCTGGCAGCTGCTGCAGCTTTTTTCTTCTCAACCAATGACTTGGGAAATTGATGCTGTCGGAGGAGAACAGTCACAGCTCTGTTCACAGCCCAGCCACTTACCCTCCATTTCACCACGTGTAAAGTAGGTGATCATTATAATCCCCTACCTCCCTGGGGACATAAAGAGTCAATGAATAAGTCATAAAAAGGAGTGCTTTGAGATCCTTGGGTAGAAAGTATTCCAGGGCTGTTATTGTTATTGGTAATGGCACATACTTATTCCACTTATTGGCACTTCAAGCTACATTAAAGTGCAGGAGACTTCACACGAAATATATGACCTTCTGTTCCAGAAACACAGGTACCTGCCAGTTGTACTGAAGCAAACACTACCATCTTCCTTTCTCCAGGCTCCTTCACAGACACCGTCTTGTGTCCTCATTTTTCAGCAGCACCTCTGCCTCATCCTGTCCCTTCAGAGTCCTAATCCCATTTCCACAGCCAAACTGGAAAGCCTTTACCCCTTCGTCAACCTCCTACCTTTCTCCATTGCATTCAATCCCCTGTTATACCCCCTTTCTCCAGACAGTGTTGCCTCAGCCTTTGCCCTGTGCATGTGTCTCCTGTCTTCTCTGTTTGCTTCCTCAGTAGCTCCTTTAACATATATTCCTAGACCCAATCCCACCATCTTCTTCTGTGAAGAACATGGAAATCTCTGAATTATTTCATGACTCGGTTTCCCCCCTCCCTTTTTCCTGCCACCCCACTGGGTACGATGGGAGGAGATTCCTTTCCCATGACAATAAGTAGGAATGTCTCTTAGGACGTGTTAGCACAGGAATAAAGTTACCTCAAAGCTGTAATAGAAGACCACCATCAGGACCATTAACTTCAAATAACTGCCAGAAGGAGGGGGAAGACGCAGAATATGGGAAGGTAGCATGACTGGAGCTGTGTAGTGTGGAGTGTAGGACACTCGGGGAAGGTGCTGCAAGCAGATACACTGGATGCTGATTATGCCCTGCCACTCTGGCATCATGCCCCTGCCCTCCAGAGGAACAGATAAAGGAGGTTATGATTCAAAAAGGCTGTCCTGTCACACAGCAAACTTACTGAGAGGGCAAGTCCTGAAGGGTCCACACTGGTCTGATCGCACTGGAAGAGCCACTGTGAGAAAGCAGAAGGATGCACTCTTCCATTGCTCACTCTTCTCCTCCAATGCAGTCTTTCCTGGTGATTGCATCTCCTCAGACCTCCTTCTTCTCAGGCCTCAGACCTGTCAACCCACTGATATGCCTGTGCACTTTTGTTGTCCAGTTGTGCATGTGTATGGCCACCGTAATGACTTTTCATGGTTGTCTTACTGCCAGGTGAACCTCAACACAGTCTTAGCAAACTACTTAGTATGGAGTACCAGCCTACCTACTCACAGCCTTTTGTCACCAAGAGACATGTCCATTTCCTTACCCCACACAGGCACGTTGCCCATGCGTATAGCTGTGGCCTGTCCCCTCTGTCCTCCTCAGCATCCAGGTCACAGCTGCTCCAGCCTTGTCCACCTCTCCTGAGAAAGGGACCACAGTTCTCCAGCTGGACAGTACATGCCCTACCCATTGGGTTCCTGCAACCCCATTGCCACCAGGAGATGTCTTCTCCTGCCTGATAGCTCTCCTGTGGGCCATACTCTGATTTCTGTGCAGGGACATATCAGCAAACTGACTCAGATCTTCATCTTTTACTACTAGGTCTTTCTTGAGGTACAGGGTGGGGAGAGATGTCTCACCTCTTTTTGTCCATCTATAATTTAGACATTTAATCTGGGATGGCCACCAAGGTGCTCTGTCTTGATGGAGAAAGAGAGGAATCTTGGGCCAGCGAGGTTGGTATCACCGCTCTTAAACACCTATTTTAGAGGGCATAAACTCCCTTTTCTGCCACTGACTACAGCAGGAGTGCAAGGAACTGGTCAGAATTCTGGATGGCTGATGTAAAGGGGAAGAAGCCCACGCTGGGCACCCAGCAGGGGCCCGAGCCCTCTCCACAGCCCAGCAAACCTTGTGCAAATACAGCCTGCAAAGTAATTTCCACCCCGCCCGCCCTCCACCCCCAGGAGAATTAAACTACCAAAGAAGAAAGGCTGGGAATTGGTTCCCTCGACACGTCCTTGCAAGGGTGAGCATGGCAGTTACCAGGTTATGCTCAAATGTGTCTTAAGCTCTTTACGCACTGGCTGATGTCTGCTATTTGAAATTTTAAACTCTAAACACTGATTAAAAGCTACCCACTGACAGAGAAAATATTTGTTAGTTTACTCCAAGTTTATTAGATGTTAAACCTAATTAAAAGTTCCAATGCATGGTAAATGCTTCTTTAATTACAGTGAGACAGGAACATTAGAATTGTGGTTTTGTAGAGAAAGTACATCTAATTAGCCTGGTATATTTAGGGCATTATTTCTATCTATTTGAAATACACTGCACTACATGTTGCTTATTCCAGTCAGAGCTTTACAGAAATGCATTCCAATCAAAAAAACACTTTTTCTAATTTCCTCCTACTTTTTTTTTTAATGTTTAATTTATTCTTAATGAAAGAAACTAGACTGAGAGTCCCCGGAGGATGAATTCCCTTGTTTATGCACAGACATATAACAGCCACTGCATGTATCAGTACTGGGATCTTTGTTAGGAGCAATTGAGGAACTGTGAATTCATCATTCAGTCCGCCATCTCGTCATGTGCGTCATCAACAGGGTAGGCAAGTTTTTAGGACACGGGCACTTGTTCTGTGAGACCGAGACGATCTTAATTGATCCAGCGTAACACATTTCTACATGGTTGTACCGCCAGAGGTACGATTCTGCCCTTCTCCCATCTCTCCCAAATACCTTTCCTGACTTCCAGGGTATCCAAGCTCAAAATCCTCCACTGGCTCCACAAAGCTAATAGACCATTTAATCCAGCTTCATGAGACCCAAGCCTTGCTTCAAACTCTTTCCATAGAAACAACCTGCACTCCCCTGACGCCCCTGCCTCACAGAAAGCCTTGGCGAGCAGCCGTGTAGAGTTGGCTGGTGTAGTCCTTGAACTGTGGCTACATCCTGTGTGGAAAGTGGGATTGCTCTAGCACCATGCTGTTATTCTGGGGGTGTTATAATGTGCATGAAGGGGAGAATATGCTGAGGGGACAGTTTTAACCATGTAAGGAACACTTAATGACTTTGTGGTCTGCATTAACCGTAGGCTTTGTTCTTGCAAATGGGGGGTGGTGAAGTCTGGTAGCTTCAGTAACCTGTGTCAGGATATAGCTTGCTTGGTATCATTTGTATGTATTCCTAGCCTGGTAAAAACTTACTAAGTAATTCTGGGATGTTTCTGTTTTGGAAGGAGCTTTGAAATAGCCATTGCTACCACTAAAAACCAGACAAACAAACAAACTCCCAAAACTCAAAACCAACCAACCAACAGTGTTTATTAAAGAAACAATTACAGCAAAGTGGGGATAAAAGAGGGAAAAAAAAAAAAAAACAAAAACAAATCTCTGCACGCTGCCAAGCTCCATGTTAACACCTTGAAAGTGTAAATTTAAAGGGAAAGAGAGTGCAAAGCATTCATGTGGTCTGTGAATAGCTTTGCTCACTGTTCTGCATTAAGCATTCTGAGCCAGTTGCTCCAAACCAAGTACCAGAAACCACGAAGCTCAAATTACACTAAACCAGGACCCGCTTGCCCACACCTTGCACGTACCAAAGCAGAGTGCCAAGCTGCCACTGCCCCTAGCTGCCCAGGCAAGGGCAGTGATCACCCACGGGGAGAGCTGGGATCTTGCTGAGGCGTTTCTTTGGGTGCTGTCTCTTGCACAAGCGCTGTTGCATATAACGGCACTGAAGTGGCTGCTGGAGCATGAGCATGGTGTCCTGGCAGCAAATAATTCTAAGCCTTAAAAAATCAGACAGCACAAGCCTAAAGCCGTGAATCATAGCTTTCAAGTGTCCCTGCTTAACTCTCTGAGAGCCAGAAGGTTCACACCAAAGGCCAGGAGAAAGAAGAGGGAAAGGGCTGGTACGTGGAGAGAGCATCCCTGGAGAGCCAGTGATTTATCTTCCCAAGGACTTTAATGCACTGGGGTGCCCAGCCAAGTCTCATGTGTTAAGACTCCTATGAATAACCTGCTCTCCTCCATTGGGCCATGTGGTAACAATGCAAAGCCACCCTGACCCCATGATGCAGGCGGTCAAGGAGTGAAAGCCACCTCCTCTGGGGGCTGCAACAGGACATGGAGGGCGGGACAGATTGGGACAGACCTCACCACACAACGTGCTCACCGCATGTGTCCCAACATAACCCCTTGTCCCTGCCTCTCCTGATGTGCCACATGGGGTACAGCCCCGGTGCCAGCAGAGGGGAGACATGAACAGAGCATCCAGAGGGCTGACAGCAGCTGAGCAGCCAAGTGCTCGCCTCCCTGGGGCACCTCCAGCGAGTGGGCACAGCGAAGCAAGCAGGCTGCAACTGCTGCCCGGGGACTGTAGTGCTGTGAACCCGAGCGCGTTAAACAGGTCGGTGGAGCTGTGAGCCATGGCCAACGCTTTTACAGGAGGGGTGTAAAGGAATAGCAATAAACTGGTGTGGCGTGTTCACCAACATCAGTTTTGTGAGAGAGGACACAGGGGGTCAGAACAAAAACACTTCTGTTTGCTGGGCATGTAAGCCTGCAGCTGGGGGAAATCACAGGAACGGCACTTGGAAGCCACTGGCACTTGTGCACATGCATGCACATGTGTGCATGTAAGGGGATGGGAGTTCCTAGAACAAAGCCCCTCAGTGTGTTCAGTAGTCTCCATCAGAGGAACTGAACCAGCTGTGAGGCAGGAGGTCCCCCATGGCTTATGCTGCCACTTCCCACGCAGCACTGAGGAGTGGGAAGGTCTTTCTCAGGGCAGTCCCAGGCTCACCTCTAATCAGATCCATGGGGACTTTGCCTAGAAATCCTATCAGATCAGAGTTTCACCACCTCTGTTTTCGTAAGGGGGCCACCTAAGCTGCTGAGAAATCTTCCTGAAGAGCACTCTGCGCAGAAAGCCCAGAGCAACTGTCATTTACGGCCAAATAAAGCTTTGAAAGTTCTTTTATTCCTTTTCATTTTTCTCTTGTTGTTTGATTTTCTTGTGCTTTGGGTATGAATAGATAGTGTGGCTTTCCCATGAAGAGGTCTATGCACAGCTCTGTAGATCCCACTCTGGTATCTTACAGATCACCATCTTCGGGACTGTCAAAGGCCTCTCAGGGTAACGCTGCACTCTATCAACTTGCACAGTAATTGTCAATCCCAGATGCTTGTCATCTGCTCCTGGGATCCTTCCTCAAATTTATTTTCCCTATTCAACAGCTCTGCTGCAAACAGAATGGAAGCAACAGGATCAATGTCTGGATCACCTGCAAATGCTGGTATAGACTTTCTGGTTGGGCCACGTAGCATTATTGTTCCTTCCATGAGTATCCATGGCAGTGGTATGTGGATCACCTGGTTTGTTCTTCACAATCCTGCTAACCCGTCCTCCAGGAATGGTCCCTCATAGAGAAGTGTGGTGACACACTGCTCGAACTGCCTACCCACACTTAAAGGGAGGCATTTAAAACTGTGGGGTGAAAAATGTATGAGCTCTCAGTTCATGGCAGTTAGATGCAGCTACAAAGGGTACAGCCCGGCCCCACCTTGGACTGTGCTTGTCTGCAGCAGCACAGGGGTTAGGGACGTATTTCATGGGTCTACGCTTGCCAGAAGGGTTGAAGAGCCCATAGCACACCCAGAATAGAGCAACTGGGGAGGAAAACGAGCTGGGCAAGCAGGTTACATGAGCGAAAGTCCTTCTGGCTGCAACATCAGCCAGAGCAAAACTGACAAGACCTCTCAGTCTCCTGATTTCCATGTGTAGGCTGATCAGCAAATGGGGTCTGGCAGGAAAAGCCCTCATGGGAATACTATCACACCGATGCCCAGATGTGTTGTTAAGATTGTTTTTGCAGCTCTCTCTGGAGCATCTGATATCAGCCACTGTCAGGGTTGAGATAAGGGCCTAAAGGGACATTCATCTTGTCCAGTGCGGCTTCTCCTGTGTTCACAATGGCCGCCTGTTCTCCCTTCCCTCATGCCTTCTGTTTACTGCTTGGCTTCACGGCTCACGTGTTTTTCCAGGCAGCAATTGTCTCTTTCTGTATATCTGAGCAAGGCTGGGCACACAATAGGCATTACTGTCATATAAATGCTGGTCACTTGCATCTTCTTCAGACGAAAAGCTGCCCCCTCCTACTGCTGTCTCCCCTGGGGGTCACAAGCCCCACAGCTCCCTGGAGATCTGCGCAAACCTTCCTCTGTCCCCACTGCTCACCTACCCCCTATATCTATAAACATCTACAGCTCCTTTTTACCCACAATCCACAACATCTTCATCCCAGAGTCAATTTCCCGACAACACACCTCCCTCCGCAGGCCCATGTTGCCTCCCCTTGCATGCCATCGCATTCCCACCCAGCAGTCCTTTTTATTTTCCTTTCCTTCCCTGACCATTTGTACCGACTCAGGCTTTACTTACCTCTGCAGTTTAAAAAAAATAAGCAAACTCCCTCTTCTAGGGAGAGTGTTGGGTTCAAAATTCTCCAATTTGATGGAAAAATATCATTGGCTGAGAAATTTGCTTTGGATCATACCATGATCTGGAGAGATACCTAGGCTCTGTCAGCTGATTTCCCGTCTCTGCTGCCCTTCAGATGAGAGCACTCAGCCTTCTTGGTATAGTTTCTCTTCCCGTATCAGACACACAACCCCCCTCCTTCACCTGGCAGAAGCTCATCCTCAAACAGTTACCATTTATTTAAAAGACAAGGCTCTAAATGGATAATGCCCAGCTTTGATAGTGGGCTCAATACTTGAATGCACTATAAAACATTCAGCAGGCTCAATAGCTGCCTTTCTGCTCAGCTGCATCACAGCCTCAGGGCCTCCCGCAGCTCAGGCAGGCTCTGCCTTAACCCGTCTCTCCCAGTTCTCCAAAGGTCAGGATGGCTCAGCAGAAAGCAGGTCAAGCCAGAGCCGAGAGCTCTCCAGAGGGACGGCTGTCCTGGGATGTGCACAGTCTCCTCCGCTCAGAGATCAGGGGCTGAGGGACCTCAGAACAGTCCTTCCTTCTGCTTCAGCTTTTTCTGCCTCAGAGACCACTTGGCCAGCCCAATGCCTCCATCTTACAACACAGGAGTGAAGGCATTTTGTGCCCAGGTTCTTGACACTGAGCAATACCGTAACTCATAGGTCCCACCATCTGCACAAGCAAGCTTCTGAGGGCTATGCGTCTCACATCCATCCAGCTTCTGCTCACCTCCCCATCCCTCCATCCAGTGAACTGACCGCAAGCTGCAGAAAAAACAGAAGGAGCAGAAGAGCTGACCAGGAGTGAAACACAGCTGTCAGAAGAAATGTAAGGTGAAGGCAGTGGGACCAGAAGGCAGGGAGCGGGGAGGTGGTGAGAGGGCTCAGAAGCTTTCCTGGAGTTGTGCTACTTGGATGAGCGTTTGCAGCTCCTCATCAGCCAGCCTGCAAAACATAAGGAGGTAGGAAGCTTTCTCCTGACTAGACATGGCCAGGCTCACAGAACAGCTAGGCAGCACCCAGCCATCAGAAAGAAACCCAGGAGGAAGAAAGTACATTTAATGCCTCACTTGCTCAGTTTGCAGCCACCCTCCTCTTCAAAGATGCTCCAGCTAAGGCAAAAACCTGCACAGAGTCCATCAGGCTCTTGTTTTTTCAACATGGAAGTGGCAGCAGCTTACTAGCAACCTGCAGGCAGGTTAATGGTGTTTGAGTCATGGCAATAACTGGGGTCCCAGCCAAGATGAGAGTGCTGACCCATGCCATGCAAACCCACAGCAGGAATCAGCAGAGCTTCTGCTGTAACTTTGCAGGACAGAGAAGGAGGGGGGAGGCCTGAGTGGCATCACACGAGATGACAGTACAGCTCTTCCACCCATACAGGTGCACAGAACCAACCCTTTGCAAAGCTGTCGGTACAGAGCAGCCCTCAGGACTTACGGCTATTCCTTCCTCACTCATTTTTGTGGTCCAGCTCTACCCTGTTCCTGGGCTGCTGGTGAACGAGGAGAGCCACAAGACCCACTCGCATGGCACAGGGAGCTGCATGATGCAGGCATGGGGCTATGAGTAATCCACTCATGCAGAGGGAAAGAGGAAAGGATTAAACACATCCAGCTGTCTGGGGAAAATGCGCTTTTCCACTGGCTTGCGAGAAAACTGCTCCCCGTATGCTATGAGAGTGAACAATGCATAACACCTAAAAAAAACCTGGCAGTTTACTGATTGTTATAGGGGCTAAAATTTATAATCTGCTGCATAGCCTAACAGTGTCTATTAAATCTGCAGACAAAGCATTTGCTGAGATTGTGGAAAATCTACAAAAATCACCTATCCTCAGAGTCACTGGAGATGATAGAGCATTTCTGTTTTTATAAAGAGAATCTGAAAGAAAATGAACATTTCTGAAAACGTGGCTGGAATAGAGAAATGGCCAGAGCTTTACCGGGGTGCAGGGAATATAAATGATGCATGAAGGAACTGGGTACTCTGTGTTCAGGGAAATAAAACAACCCCCAACCAATAGTTACGGAGTGAGGCTGATTTGACCCCAAACCTGCTCAAAAAATTGGAATATCACCGGAAACAAGTATTAAAGATGCCAGGGATTTGTGACAGCATTGTAAGATCTATGCAATGCATTAACGAAGAGCCTTGCAAAAAGCATAGTGTGGACAACTGTCAAAAGCAAAATGCTTTCGTTGCAAGAAATGATGCTGCTATGAAAGTGTTGTCAGTTCTTGTAGGAACGGCTTGGGACTGTATCCAGGTGAGTGCTGAAAGCATCTGGCGATAGAAGCAATTGGCTCTGATTGCACATCCCTGCGCTCCGCTTTCAAGTTTCAACCCAGGCAAATGAAGGCTTGTAACGGCAGCAGCCTGACTGTAGAGAAGGGAAATACTCCCGGCTTCTTACTGCTTTAATCCCAAGCCTGAGAGTACTGTTGGGAGAAAACAGGTTGTTTCTGGTGCTGGCTGCTGGCAGCAGCAGTTTTAAGTGCAATGAAGAGGAATCAGGCAGTCAAGTCGTCTCCTCTTGTGCGCCACTGAGGGGGTGCCACGAGAAATGCTGAGGAAGCTGGAGTGGGTACTGCTAGGATGGATGAGATAATGTCTGCACGCTAATGACTGCCTTTGTCTTTCTTTGTCTGAAAACAACAGTTAAGTGTACGTCAAGGGTGCCTAATGCACAGTGCCAGAGCACATCGCTCTGTAACGCTCCAATGCTGTGTATCTGTGGGAAGATCCCAGCAAGGAGTCTTGTGTGGCAGCCAAAGACTGACACAATAATGGAGAAAATGTCCTGAGAGAGTCTGGGTACCCCCTAAAGACCCCAGACAGGCTGCTCTGCGCTCTGTGCATGGCCCAGGTCCACACCACTCCATCTGGCCTTTTCCAGGACACGTGTGTCCCTTGTAGGGAGCTGCCTACGTTTCAGCTACTTCAGCACTGCCCAGGCAGTGTAGGGCTGAGGACCTCCAGGGAGAGGTGACAAAGGGACAGGTCCCCTCTCTTAGCAGGTGACACTGATGCTATCAAGGAGAGGACAGGCTCAGCAGGATGTTTTATAGCAGGGTCATGATGGAAAAGAAGCTCATAGCAACACCAAAGATGTGCCAGCAAGACGTAGGACCTTACTACAAGTGACCGTAACAAAACAGAGTAGACATTTTCTCCTGTAGCTATACTGGGAGAAGGAGACTCTCTTCCACACACTGGTGCCACGTCTCTGAGATGTTATTGAGAGAGATACTGTACATTTCCTCTCTGAGTGTTACCCTACTGCACGCTTCCACCAACTTGCGGCCCTTTCTCTGCCTCAGCATCTTCTTGCCCTGGGCACCTGGTGAGGACAGCACTGCTGTAAGCACAGCTCGGGCTGCTAACAGGGTGGGCGGTGATCCACCCTGCTACCAGAGGAGCTACGGGGCTGCAGATGAGTCAAATAATAGAGATTGCTGAGCATGCATGACCTGCCTGTGGTTTGCTACAGAGAGCAACAGACGTGAGGTAGCATTATTATCACATAAAAGTACCCTGTCTGCCCAGGCCAGGGTAGAACTGGCGTCTCCCTTGAGGCGCTCCATTTAAGTACCCCCAGGGCTAGCCCTGCTCTGAGGAAGGACTGTCTGATGTGAGATAGGACACAAAAGGCTTGTTGGCCTGGGAAGAAGATCTTACAGAGAAACCCAAGAGTAGGAAGACCCTGTACAAGTCCAGCACATTACCTTCCTCAAGCCAAGCCTAGGTATGATGGCTGGGGAGGGATGTGTGCAAGGAGAAAAGCCCCAGGGTCATTGCGCTGTCTGTCCTTTTCTTGGAATGGTTCTGGAGGTGAGGCATCTCCCTCTGCAGCCAGCCTGGCCTCAACGCTCTGGAGCAGTGACAGGGAACATTAGGAGACCAGAAATGCTGGGCTAGGACAAGACACCCTTTCTCCTGGTCTCAGAGATTAGGGGCTGTTCTCTGGTGAGGAAAGCAAGCAGCGTGGCCTCGTGCTGACATCCATGAAGCTAAACTCTCTTCTTCTGAAGCAGGATGGCCTCACCCAAACATCCTGCTGGCAATAGTCCCAAGGCCATGCTGTTCCTTGAACTGAGCACAGAAGTGTTTTAACCCTGTGGGCCCTGCCAATTAAAAATGCAGAAGAGATAATATCTGAGAGATGTTTGGACTTCAGAAGCTAGAAGTCGAAAGAGAGAAGGAAAGCAGTGCCTGGAGCTGACGTTGCTTTTGGAGTCCAACCAGCTTTGGGAGTTTCATTCAATTAAAGATGTTCTTATTTAATAAAACGCATTTGCACTCAGGCTGCATACAGAAATAGACATATGGCAGAGAGAGAGCAGCTGGTCCACAGCAATGGCCTCCATCAAGGCACTACTGCTGTACCTTCGTCCTCAAGGGACTCCCACAGGTAACGGGGTCCCTTAGTGCCACAGTGCAGCTGCCTCTGCGCAGGGGACAAGGCAGCACTTGCAGAAATCGGGCAAGAAATGATGAATATCAGCCTCAATGGGAAGCCTGGTGCACAAAGCACTGGCACAAACTTGGTGGTACGATCACAAACGCAGGGTTAAAAATTGTCAAGGCACCACTGAAGTCTGCCTTTCTGGATTTAGCTGCAAGATTGCTCATCCCACAGCAAAGTTTCCCTTCATGTCAGACCACACCAGTGACACAGAAAGCCACTGCTTTTTGCTTTAGCACTTCACACATGCCTTGCAAGCTTCTTATGGGGACACTGACCAGGCAAGATCCTGCTTATTTTAGGAGATCTGGTGAAGTCTTGACTATGGAGAGACCCTCTGGAGACGTCAAGTGGTTTAAAAGATCTAGTTAGCCCCCCCAAAGCTAATGAAGGGAGCAGGCAGAAGTGGGTCCCATGCCTACTGCATTAGTCTGAGATACGTAGTCTCTGTAAACTGCCGTGAAGCCCAGCGCTCGCCACAGAGCGAGGAGATGCCTTGGTGAGCTAGGACTGGCAACAGGCACCCACATAAATTCAGAGCTGTGATTCAGCTGGCTTCCTCAGAGGCGAGGGAAGCAGGGGGGGAGAGCCTGTGCTCCAGCACCCTCTGTGCCCATGGTAGGAAAACCAGCTGTGGAGCAGATGTTCCCTTGGTTTTCTCACCCCCACCAAGCAGGCAGGCACAGCTACTGCACAGTGGGATCCCTCAAAAGAATAGGGACATTGAGGAGCTCTTGGGAGATGCTTTGAAGATCTCTTTGCTTCCAGTAGAAGCTGGAAGCTCACAAGTCTAAGCAGGGATCAGAAACTCAGTGGTTGGGTCTGTTCTGGAAAACACCACTTTAGTTCCCGTAGCCAAGGTATTCCTACATAAAACTTTCTGAGGGAGCAAGGAGAAGAGCTGGGTGACAGCTTCCATCTTTGTGATTTACTTGTGTAACCAGGGGCAAAATCTGCCATCTCCTGCTCACCCTTTCGATGCCTGCTCTGCAAATGCCTCCATGTGAAATAATTACCCCAGACTCCTCTTACAGCAGAAGAACCATTTTAAGGACAAGAAAAATCTCATCTATTCCAGATGAAGAGAGCAGAAGAAGTATCCTCTGAAAATGCTTATCAGTGCAATGAATTGCACAGTCTGTTTTTGAGACCTTAACCCTGGGCTTTATTGCTATACATTTCTTCTGTTATTAATATTTTTCCTGATGCTAAGTGGGGTCTCAGACATTCCTGACAGACCCAAGACATACTGTCCCTTCAGAAGGAACGAGCCCAGAGATATTTGTGCAGAAAAAAAGAAGTTTGGGAACCAGATGCAAGTTTTGAAGGAGGTTACAGGAGTTGGTCTGAGGTCCCCAGGGAGGGATATCCTTGTGTTCCTTCTGGATCCCCAACTTTTGTTCTAAGTTGCGTTTGTTCTAGCTGTCTTACACAAAAGGAGCTCAGCTGATTACAAAGTCTGCAGGAAACTTGCACTGTTGGGAATATGGTGCAGCTGGCTCTGATATTGTGGAATAATGCGACAAGTAATGAAGTTTCCCTTTTTGTCACTGCTTGGGTTTTGTGATCAAGAACCATACCCTTATTTAGCAAATATAACTCAGGTGATTAGTAAGCCAGCACACAGGTATCCAGAGGGACGTGTAGCTAACAGTCAGTGCATGTGAATAAAGAAGCACAAGCTGAGAGTTTTCAACTCGTGACCCATAGCAAGAAGGGAAGCAGACAAAGAGATATCTGTGGTCCCCAATGACCCAAAGACAGACCTGGCACTTGGCAAGGGAGGCTACTAATAGGTACAGCAATCATTTGGGAAACTGTCGCATTGAATATCTGAATCCTTCATTAAACTGTTAGTTAAATCTCTGCATTTGCAGGTTCTGAGCTGGTCTCTTCAGTCTAAAAGGCTGTTTGTAGCTGAGCTCCTATGTAAAACTCACACTCTCTGGTAAGAGGTAGGTAGTTGGGACTGTTGTATATGCGCTCCAGCAGGAAAGAGTTTCCAACTCTGGCCATAGAGCACAAGGAGGTCAGTACACACCAGGCATTTATTAACTTGCTTTAACATCAGCCTCTGGCTTCTGAGCTCCACCAACAGTATTTTTTATATTTTTCAACATGGTGTGAAATTTGCTGGTGTTGCTCATGCACCCTTCATTCCACAGGCTATCTCAAGGCAATCTCTACTCCCTGCTTCGTGTCCCGGTCTTAAGGCTTTTAAAACTTTAATGTAACATCAGAAAGAAGATTTCTTTCTAATTCCCTTGTCTGCTGTGGTATTCACTCCCCATTGTTCCCTGTTGCCCTTGAAAAATGGTTCAGACCCATTGTGAACTCCCAGTCCCTGAGCAGAGTTTCTGAGTTCTCTTTCAGTGTGCCTATTTAAAACTAAAAGCTAAACAAACACACAAAAGTCCACAAAAGCTCTGTGTGTACCTTGCTACCTAGAAAGCAATTCAACCCATTAGATTTTCTCCAGTAGTTTTAACGTGCAGCGTCTCAGGGGTTAGTGCAATGAATGTTAGTCATAAGCTAATCGGAAACAGAGGTGCTTAAATAATTCATAGGCTGCCTTTCTTCCCCAAGAACCTCAATACACAGCCCTGTCATACCATCAGTGCAGTGCTACCAAAAGGCAGCTCACTTCACAGAGAGTGTCAGTCAACTCAGAGACGACGGAGGCAATTTCTGCGAAAAGCCATACTTGAGGAGATGTGGAGCAACCCAGGGAATTCCTGCTTAGGGAAGCACATCTTCCTCCCAGAGGAGCTGGGGAGGGCTCTGCTGTACCTCTGCTCTCCCAAGCGCTTAAGTAGCTTTCTGAAACACAAACCCAGAGCAATAACCTTCGGATAAGGACCATGCATAGGGCCATCCCAAGGCACAGACCCCATGGGAACTGGGAAGAGAAAAAGGGGTTTGCTCCCAGAGGCACGATCCAGGTCTGTGCATGCATGGAGTTGCTCTGGAAGCACGGCTGGGGACCATTGCCAGTCGGCGGAGGGAGACCCCTCTGCTGCCCAGTGCAGGGCTGGAGCTGGACTCCCAGCCATTACCGGGCAGAGCTGCACATATCTCCTTGTGGCAGAGATGTGTGTGTGAGCTTTTTTCCATGCCATCATCGCCCAATGACCCCTGAATCACTGCATCCCCATTGCCTAATAAAGGTCGCTTTGTTCTGAGAAGGCTGGCTTGCACGACTTCAAAATATCTTCTTGCTGCCGTGAGAATAACGTCTCTGACAGGGCAGGGACATTTCTGACCTTATGGGAAGAGTAGCTGTAAGAAAAAGTGATGCTAAAATTAGAGGCTAAGTCCAAAAGGAATGGGGCTGCCTGTGACTTGCAAGCAGGGGAAGTCTAATGCTAATGGGTGCTCCTGGGACTGTGTAAAGGGAGGGAGACCAACACAACCGCTGGAAGTAGCATCTAATAAGGAGAGGCCAGGGAGAAGGCAAGGAGAGAAGGCAGTGTGACACCAGAGAGGTGACAAGGACACAAACGATGAGCAGTAGAGGGGAAAGAAAAGACAAGAGCCCAGCTCACACCAGGGAACAGTGCCTTGAATCTGGTGTGTAACCACAGTGACAGGGATATGAAGGAGGCAGCCGAGCGGGCAGCAAACAGTGTCTGTTTGTTCCGAGTTGATGGGCAGTGTCTGACAAGTGCTAAGTTTGGGATGAGGGAGCTGGGATGTAGACAGAAAGGGACAAGGAGTCTCCTAGCAGAAGAGCAGGGCGTGCTCTTGACTGTCAGGACTGAAGAAGGCCACAAATTCTCCCAAACAAGAGCCAGGATGGTTAAGGGGCTTGAACTGTAGGATGGTGTTGGATTTACTGACAGCTCTGGGAAGGAAAGGGAAGTGCATAGACTCCTGTTGGTTACATTTACACTAGCTCACATCTCTGATTCAGGGTGCATCAGTCAACCAGCATCCCAGAAATGAAAAACATTTGTCACCTCTCTCTAATACCTTGCTAAAAAAATGGCAAACAGGAACTTGCCTATGGCAAAGATGTATTTGTTCAGCAGGCTGAAAAAAAGCTGGGAAAGCTCCCCAGACCTAACAGCTAGAAAAGAAACTCCTTCTTATGCCATGGATCACAAGATCGCATGTTGGTTTGCCTGGCTACATGTGTCATCAAGCTTTGTTAAGTTATTCTCACCATTAGCAGGATAATTTCTCGTGGCAAGGAGTTCCACACCTTAGCACATGCTGTGTGCATCAGCACAGCTTGATTTGCAGCATTGGTTTGCCTAAAGGAGCTGAACTTGCTCTTATTTGCGCAGTGAATTCTCCTTGCTCTCAACATGCTGAGAATAAAGGTGGTTGTGAGACACCCATTAGCCCTCAAACCTTGTTGGTATCACAGTTTAATTCCCTCATACCTGCTTGCTTCCCAGCACATGCAGAGCACAGCCAGCAAGGGGTTTCTGCAGGCCTGCAGATTCTCCTCTTGCTACCTGAGGGTGCTGTGTGCAGCTAGATAAAAGCCTCCACGCTAAATATGGTATTCTCAACTAATCGCAGCAGACAGCCAGTATTTCCCCTGAAAAGCACCTTTCAGGCTTTAGGTTCCGGTGGACTCTTCTATAAATACTGCTTTTTCATCAAACGTCTGAGTCATCCAGTACTCAGGGGCAGGCTGACTGCAGTCCCTGGCCTTCTCCTGCGAAGGAGCTGTATTAGTATCATTCCCAGCGCTAGCACACAGGCAGAGGGTGCCTGGGGAGTGAGGGCAACCCTATCCCTACGTGCTCATGGTGGCATCCGAGGCTTCACCTACACCACACCTACACCACAACAGAGCCTGTAGTCCTCAGGAGGAGGAGGATGGGCTAAAAGGCTGGTCATGAGCAATTGAGGGACTATCTGCAGTATCTGAATGCTGCTTCGAATGTGGCACCACCTGGGGACACTGCTCATGCACCCCTTGCTGAGCCTACCAAGAAACCAAGCCTGTGCCTTCTCATTACAGTACCCTCTCGGGAGTCTAGCTTCCTCTCCGTCTAATGTCAAAGCCAGATTCATATTGCAATATCCACACGACCTATAATGGACCTTGGTAAAATCAATCAATGCGCTTTCCCTCATTTCCCCACGTCCGTCTGCTTAATGGAGGAAATTGCTACTGCCCAAGACCTTGAAATGCAATGGGTCTTTTTTCCCCCACGCAAATGTACTTGACTGTGAGTTTAAAAAAAAAAAAAGTAAGAGCAGAGCCTCACAATGACAAGATTTTTCTTTCTGTTTTTCAAAGGGAGAACGGAGTGATCTAAGTGGCTGGTACAGCATGAATAGGGATCTTCACTGGGTGAAATCCAGCAGGATCGCGCAAAGATTTTCCCTGAATCTATTAGGCAATTAACCTGCAATTCCACAGATTTCAGGATCCCAGAAAATTACTGGGAGATCAGCAGTTCAGAGGGGTTTGCAGTTTGCCTCATCTGTTGTCACCTATCTCCTCTTCTTTTTCTATAGCATGGGAGGAATGAGCTTATAGGGATGGAGAAAAAGATAGGTTCACAGCTCTTTCACTTTCATGTTTCTTATCCTCTGCAACGTAATTGCTAGGACCATGACAGAGACCCCCTTCTTCCTCTGTAGGGATACAGCTTGGTGCCAAACCACTGGCAAGAGTGAAGATACAAGGACAAACCAACAGGCCGTGGACATTAGTCACTGTTCTGTGCTTTGCTGAAAAAGCCTTACACTAAACAGGGGGATCTGCAATCTGATGGGACAGGATGAGAAAGGATAGGATAGGATAGGATAGGATAGGATAGGATAGGATAGGATAGGACAGGACATGAGCAAAGCTGTCAGATCAGGTGAAGCAATAGATCCAAATTCCCAAACATTTGGAAAATTCAAAGGAAATCCATAGAGGGCAAATGCTTAGCCAACATGCTGGGCCAATCTGGACCTCCTAGTAGGCAATACAGCAGACAATACAAAAACAGCAGCCAGAAACTAATAAAACAGCAGAAGGAAAAGGCTAAAGTGCAGTTAAAACACTAGCTGATCAGCTGAGCCAAGCAGAGAGGAACCATGTCAGGAGAAGGTGACGTTCTGTTGCAGGGGTAAGTAGATGATGGGACGACCAGTGTCAGCTAGGCACAGCATAGCTTGTTGGTGCTACCTGTACAGCCACTGCAGCAGGATTGTGCAGACGCTGTACACTGCAGCCAGTGGCCCCAGAGTCTTTTATTCACATGGCACCTGTATCTTCTGTGCCTTTTCATTTCCACCCACAGGGTGACCTCTCTTACTGTCCCCTTTCTAGGCTTTATTTATCCAGGGCCATTTGATGCATCTATCCCCATAAATTCATCTTCCTTTTATTCTCTTGCACTTCTCCAGATTCCCATTAGCACAGGCTTGAAGCAGAACATCAGCTCTTATAGCTCTTTACCAGGTTGTTTACTGCAGCATCTCTCTGAAGTCAGAGAAACTGCAGCCCTGGTGTCAAATTCCATTTTAACTACACAATCAGTTATCAGCCCATTACCATAATAAGGAGATTAAAAGCACTGAGAAATGCACAGTTTACTCATGGCTGGGGACTTTGCTGCTGTCTTCCCGAGTCCCACTGGGTCCACTTTGCTCTGCCTGTCACTTTCCTCCAGGATCCCTGGGGAGGGAGGCAGTGGGTAGAGGCGATGGGCAACACCGTGTACCAACGGAAGCTGTAGCAGGTGATTTCTCATACTCAGAGCCTTTCAGAGGAACTAAATCAGGCCAGGTCACCTTCCTTGGGCCCTTGAACGTGTCCTTTCTTCTTTGAGGGTGTAACTTGAAACATTTCTCCACCAGCAAGGTTGGTTTTAGAGGTCTGTTCCCCCTGCACGCGTTCTTCTGCCTATCATTCTTCTGGGACCAGCCAGGGAATCATTTCAACCATCCAGAGCAATCCTAGCTGGATCCAACCCCATTTCTGCCTCCCATCTGCAGAAGGCAGAAGATAGGGTTTCAACAGCATATACCAATTCCCATGTATTATTTCTATTTAAAAGAGGCTCAAGGGATATTTCTGAAGTAACAGATGTGCTCCAACACAACAGGGGGAAGGAGGCAGAGACCAGGATGCTGATGGATGCCTCCTGTGAGCATTTCTCAGGGGTGTGCTATTCAGACTTGCCTCCGGACTGCAGTAGCTGAGCGCAAGTGCAAGCGCAGAGCAGAGCATTGGTTGCAATTGTGAGTCACCTGCCACCAAAAGCAGATGCCTCACCGAGAGGAAAGCAGCATCTGCGCAGACTCCAAATTTATTCATGTGGCATCACCAGGAAACCTTCAACGATTACATTGAAATCCAAGCATTTTACTAAAGCAATTATCTAACTACCAGGTTGCTGCTAATTTATGTAAGATCTGTAAAAGCCAGATTTACTTCCTCTCCCCAGACTCTCTGGTTTTATTTTCTGATCAGTCGTTCATTCCCGGCTCCCAGATCTATTGCCAATGACCTCAGCTTCTCACTCCGGGAGGCAGGGAGCCCTCACTTCAGGGCTGGGAAGCTGCGTCAGGGCAGGAAAGATGGACAATTTTCCCTGTTTGAGCACTAGTAAAGCTGCTCAGCTCCCTGGCCAGGTCATTGTCATATTGTCACATTGTCACAAGCAAGCCAGGTGAGCTGGCAGCAAAGGCTCTGTGAGCCTCTGCCCCCTGAGCTGGGGAAGAGATGCTAGGTAGGGGAGGGTTAAGGGAGGAGAGGGCATTTACCAAGCAAACACACACATGGATGTAACTATAGCAATGGGAACAGCACTGGGAGCACAGAAGGACACAGCCTCTCAATATTTACCTTGTCTGTTGTATTTTCTGTGGCCTGCAGACACAGAATACATTTGCTGCTACAGCATGAGAAAGGACACCATTGTCTCAGGATCCAGACCCTGAGCCAGGATGGGAAACTCACATTAAATCGCATGGACAAAATGAAGTATTTTATTCAGGTTATTTGATAAAAGTCTTGTAACACTGCTATACTTCAGAGGAAGCACAAAACTCCCACTGTAGGTGGTCATTGAGTTCCCCTGCCCGGTTTTAAAATGTTTAGCTTCAAATCCTGCCCTGCTACCTCCTGTCCTGTCTTTCCAACCAGCTGCTGTGGTCCAAGCTGGGGTCATTGCAGCTCCAAGCTGCATTTCAAGAGGTATAATAGCAATCCATAAAAACACACCCCCCACCCCCTGTGCTGACCCAGAAACTTCTAGCTTTACTTGCTAGCAGAGTTTGAGCCTGTCAGCACTAGTCCCACAAGGCATTTCTATCACTCCCAGAGGTATTAGTAGTAGGATACTCTTACACTGACATCAGAAGTGGTCCAGGAACTAGATACAACCCAGGAGGGGTTGCACTGGGAAGCAAAAGTGGATTCAGCAAGGCAGTTGAGATGCAAGCAGCTTGCAGTGTCACCCTGAGCAAGGGGCGTCACCAGCCTGGACTATATTTTCCTTACACACACACACACACACATATTAAGTCTTGACTCTACTTTCCCCCAGCAATGCTTGTCTTTCACTATTGGTGCCAATGCAGAGTTTCTTCCCCAAAACATCCTGCGATGGTGTGGGGCTTGGTGCATGCCGATGAGACTGCAAATACTATTCAAAGGTAACGTGGTAGAGTATCACCCTAGGGAGAAGAGTCACTGGGCAAAAGATGCTTGCAGGAACAAGCGCTGGGTCTGTCTCAGCTGTTTATGGCTGTGCATGTAATTGAGATGAGACAGCAACAAGTCAGAGGGAGGAGAAAAGCTTTCCAGGGTCCCTGAAGAACATGGCATCTGCTGCATGTCTCCCTCCGCTGCCTGGTCCCGGCAAAGGTTCAGAGCTGGAGTAGGGTGTGGGGGGGGGTTGGTGTTCCCCAAGGACATTTCCCTCCTGCACCTCTCCAGTTAAGATATCAGAAGTGAGATTTGTCACTTAACCATCTGGAATAGGCGATCACAGGAGGCTGCCGCTCCTCAGGCTGTCACACTCTTAAAAACTGTGCTAATGTCATTCAGATGTTTCTCAAAGCAGCCCTGACAAGCAAGCATGAAATTAAGACATTTGTGGAGCCGCCCAAGTGGGAAATGACAACAGGGGAACAGGGAAAGGCAGGGGAAGGGGACAAATTCTGAGGCAGGAGTCTGCTCTGGGGACTTTTTGCCTCCTTTCGCCCCCATAGATGTGCTCCAGCTTGGACCAGCTCGGACAGGAGGGCTAATGCAGAGGCATCTCCATGACAGGGAAAGCCAGGAAGCATCTCCCCTGTTTGCCCTTTGCGGCTTTCATTTTGTCCAGCCTCAGGATGGAGCCCACAACAACCTCTCATGTCATCACTGAACTGGGATTTCTATCCAGGGGATATTAATTCCTGGGGAATAATAACTTCCTGGGGAAGTACACACATCCTGTGGGACAGTCCCATTTGGAAATGGGCAGAGGGAAGGTGGGGTGGCTGGAGGCAGATGGCACCCTTGAACAATGCCACATCCCTGTGGGGTTTCTCTGCAGGCAGAGGACCTGGCATCCTGCGCTCCTGCCTCAGCCCGAGCAGTGCTGCAAGCTGCTGGGGCAGCTGATTCTCATTTCATACTGCAAGGCAGTTTTATCAGCAGGGAGTTGACATGGGGCTTTAAAACACTTTCTAATTAAGGAGCAGGCTAGCCTGGAGAGCAATTAGGTTTGATGCATCCCGTGTTTGAGAAAGTCTGCGTTGCAAGCTCTGGAAAACATCCTGAGCTCCAGCAATTAAATCTTCTCCTTCCCGTTCCTCCCTGGCCTCCTCATTTGCAGAAATGTCCTTGGTTGCACAGCTCTTACCCAGTGTGCCCACTGCCCTGAGAGCAAGAGTGCAGCCGGTGCTGGGGTGGAACGCAGCCAGAGCAGGTGAGGTGCAAATATACCGTGTGTAGCAAGGAAAAAGCACGGTGCAATTTAGACTGGAAAGAGGTTAATTGTCTCTAAGGCAATTAGCCACAGCTGACAAGGTTAATCCAGCCCCTTTCCCATTCCCCCATCCTCAGGGGAAGCAAAACTCTGTTCCCCTCTCCTCCCTGGGCTTTGCAGAGCTGGTGACCTGCTAAAATGGGTGGGATTCATGGCCAGCAGGAAAGACATTCAGGTATGGTACTGCCTGCAAGCTAGGATCGATGCCTTGCTTTCCTACAGACTCACAGCTTGCCTTTGAGCCAATCCATGAAGCTGCCTGTGCCTCAGTTTCCCCTGCTGCAAGATAGCAGTGAAATAGCTACAGCAAGGCTATTTCCCTTTGTCTATTCAGAATGCCAGCAGAATTCATCAAAACTGTCTTCTTTTTTTTCCCTTTTGCTCTGCAACCATGACAAAAAAATCACTTTCTTCAAAATAATCCATGAAAACATTTCACTTTTTCAGACATGTCATTTTTGTTGAGCTTTCTCTCATTTTCCTCATGTGGAAAAGGGGGAAGAAAAGAGAGTGCATATTTGTTATACATATTTGGGTTTTTTTTTCCATCTACAAAACATAATGTTTGACAGAAACAACAATCTGCTACCCGAAAAAAAGTATAGAGAAAAGGGTCATTTTTTTAAAACCACAAAATATTTCCAAAGAAAACAAGCCAACCATTTCCAATTAGAAGTTCCTGAGAGTAGAGTCTGTGATGCCGAGTTCACCCCATTGCTGGTCGGCTCCTTCCCCTCCTCTGCAAGGGGCTGCCTGCTTCCCTCCGTCGGGAAGGGGGAGGAAGAAGATGGGCTCAGGAATCCAAAAGCAGGGAGAGAGACACAGAGAGAGAGAGAGAAGGAAATAAGGCAAGAAAGAAGAAAGGAAGGGAAAGAAAGAAAAAGGAAGGAAAAATTAAAAAAAAAAAAAGGAAAAGAAAAACGCAAAAGGAAAAAAAAGCAAAAGAAAGAAAAGGTGCTGCTCTTACTGCTGTCAGAAATTAAAACAAAAGGCATGTGAAATCTCCCAGATTAAAAGTCTGCCTGATGCT
Organism: Larus michahellis; assembly: GCF_964199755.1. Taxonomy (NCBI): domain Eukaryota; kingdom Metazoa; phylum Chordata; class Aves; order Charadriiformes; family Laridae; genus Larus; species Larus michahellis. The sequence continues at coordinate 39,066,439 of NC_133898.1, forward strand.
GCCCAAGCCTGAGGAGGGAAGTGGCTGCAGAAGGGGGACTGGGGGGAGAAGAAAGACTGGGGAAGTGGCACGAAAGGGAGGGAAGAGGGGTAGAAGAAGCCGACAGCCACAGGGCTCCAGCACAGCACACTCCAGGGAAGGGGCTTGCAGTGCTCCTGCTCCTTGCTTTTGGTCAGCATCTGGTCTTTTTTTCTCATCCTCTGACATGGAGGCATCCTTCTTCCATCGCACCCCGTCTCCCTCATCCATGCTCCTTTCTCTCTCCTCTCCCTTTCTCTTTTTTTTCCTTCCAGCTACTTTCACCATATTTCCATCCTGTTTTGCCCACACCTTCCTTCACTCCCTCCTTGTCTCCTCTTCTCACATTGCCTCTCCCTCCCTCTCCCCCTCCATCCTTCTCACTTTGTCTACCCTCCAGCTCCCTCAGGAACTCTCTAATGACTTAAATGAAACACCAGACGCCTTTATCTTCAATAGCCCTCCTTGCTGGATCCCCAAGGGGACCCAGCCAGGCACAGCAATTAGGAAACCAGTGCCTGGGGCTGCTGCATTTGCAATGTCAGCATGGAGATCCTCCCTGCCCTCGCCGAGAAGAGGAGGAGGTCTCCATAAAGTTGCAAGCACCGCCAGCACAGGGGCAAAGGCTACTGCAGAGCCTCAGGAAGGCTTTTCTAAGCCAGCCAGGTTCCTTCGCCTCTCTTTCTGCCCTCCACTGGGCTGCCAGCACGTCTCAGCCCACCAGCAGCATGGTGCTTTTCATGTTCTTCATGGTACCTACAGCCCTTCAGAGCCCAGCCTCGGAGCCAACCCCAGGGCTGGAAACATGCAACAACTCCAGTGTACCCCAGGCTGGGCAGGGTCTGGCTGGGGAACCATCTCCGGGCACATCAAACCCAGTTTCAAACTTCATACAAAATGAGACTCAGCATTGGCAGGCGAGGAGGGTCATAGCCCCTACCGTGGTTTATCTGCTCAAAGCCCCTCCTCATTTCCAGACACAGCAAACTCATCACAGCCTCCCTCTTCCCAGCTCCCACTGAGCTGCCCTCCCAGTGTGCCAGTCACTGTACCCAGGGCACACCACTGGGAAGTGACCAACACTAGGATCTGAGGCCTCTGGTCTCATATGGGATGGAAGCGGTGGGTAAGACAGAGCTTTTCTTCTGCCCTTAGAGAGAGCAGGATGGCTTGAATAGACCTGTTCTTTCCAGACATGCACAAGGTTACTTCACAAAACCCCTGGCTCTCTTATGCCTCTCCCTCCCAACCAAGCTATCAAAACCACCACTGTGCCAATGGAGCTGAGTGTGCCTCAGCATCACTTCTGAATTTCCAGGGAACTCAGCTCCAGTGTGACCCTTTCAGCTACTGCTTTCTCCAAAATTTTGGCTCTTCGTGCCCTCATTCCTCTTGCTAAAGCGTCCCAGACAAAGCCAGGCAAAGCCAATGCCTCTCTTGTGTGCTGATGAAAAGCCTCTTTTGAAAAGTCTCTTGGGAAATGCTTCCCATTATAGTTAATTCTGTTGTTCTTTAATAGTAGCTGCCCCTCTCCCCTGCTTTGTCTTGGTTAGCCTCTATTTGTGGGAAAACAAGATCTCAGAACAGGATTCATTTCACTGTTGCTTTCTTTATCTGAGCAAGTCACCCTGGGGTCTCTGCTTAGTCAGTGAAGAAAACAGGCTCTTCCATGACGTTATTTGTCTCATGCTAAAGTCAATGTCTAAAATAAGTCAGATGAATCAGGTCCTAAAAGTACCTTGTCCCCTCCCCTACAGAGAAGGGGAACAAGTGGCTCATTTGGGCAGAGACGGGCAGACTGGAGCTGTCTGAGGCAGGCGGTGAGTCCCTGCTAGGTCTCCTGAGGACCTGCCCCAGGGACTGTCCTCCAACCACCCTGTCCCTGGGAACCTGTGGATGCTTCCTGGGGGGATGGATCTGCAAGGAAGGGGCCAGGGTGAGACGGGGCTGCACATGAGCACGACCAGCGGGGATCATCCCTGGAGGTATTTAAAAGGCGGGTAAATGTGGTGCTGAGGAACATGGTTTAGTGGTGGGTTTGTCAGTGTTAGGTTAATGGTTGGACTCAGTGATTTTAAAGGTCCCTTCCAACCTAGACTATTCTATGATTCTATGATCACAACAGGATAATCCAAAATCTCAGGGGGAGAAAATAAGCCACTTACTTATGCCCGCAAACCTTGGGCTCCTGGCAGCCAGCAGCCCCTTTCCTTGCTCTCAGAGCTTGCGTGGGGCTGGGGAAGGCATCCCTGTTTTTACTCTAGCAACAAAATGAGAAAGGTTTTTACAAAGCACCATCTGGTCTTTTTCTTTTTCTTTTTTTTTCTGCCACTAATGGGTCATTTCTGATGGATTTAAGACTTGTAAGCCCTCTTTAAAACTGGTTTTTATCTCACACATGCCCTGGTGTATGCAGGCAGCAGGCTCACTGCATGCCGGCGCTCCCTGAGCAGCCCCAGGATGAGCAATTAAGCAGCCGCACACCAGATCGGGATTAACCGCTCTCCTGTTTGTTTTAAGACCTTTCTAATTGCTCCTCCCTATGCCTCTCCCCTGTCTCCCCCCAGTCCAGTCCTCCCGTCCCCTCACTCTTTGCACCCTAGCCCAGCTACCAGGTGCCTGGACAAGGAGCCAAGGAGCACAGGTGAAACCCCAGCACCTGCCCTCCAAAAACCACCCCGTGTGCCCGGGATGCTTCTGCTGACAGACGTCACTCACATCCCCAGTTCAGCAAAGCAAGGGATTTTGAGCTGGCTCTGGTGCAGAGGCACTCAGGTATTCACCAGGAGAAAGGTAAAATGAAAGCAGAGAGGAGGAAAACCAGCCAGCTCTGGCTTCGGCTGGAGGAGGGCAGAGAGGGGGAATGAAATCCTAATTTCAGACGCTCATTGTAGGGTAATTATCAAACAGCAACAGTAGGCTGGGATGCTTGCTAATTAGGCCACATTCTTTATGACTAGTTATTCTAAGATGTCATTTGACAGACTTGGAGGGGGGGCATGTGCACATGAAGTTGTTTTTAATTACATTTGGTATGCTAATTTCTGATATAAAATAAATATTTACCAGAAGCAATATTTCTTCATTTCACGCTGGCTGCACCATGGCATTTATCAAGGGTTACAAACAGGCTGCTATCACCCGGCCCTCCCTGCCGTCATGTCTTCCCCTCTCTCCTCCCCTCAGCCAGAGAGGGAAAGGGATGGATCCAGCTGTGACTTGGTAGGGGAAAGCAGCAGGGAAGGAAGCCGCAGCATCTTTCCCTTTGCCCATTGGGAACATATCCTTTTCTTGCCAAATGGCCCTTTGGAAGGAGGGTACCCAGGAGAAGCCCTTGGCCAGCAGCTGGCTGCCACTCCGAGGCTGAGAGCCTGCTCCAGTGCTCCGAGGAGGAGATAAGAGATATCACTCCCCTGACAGATAGCCTGGCTCTTGTGTGGCGAGTGTGCCTCTCACACAGCTCCAAGGCTACAGACCTTTATTCGTACAGCCTCTTCAACCTTTAGAGCTTTCACGGCTTTTTTTTTTATTATTATTCCTTCTTCTACATATGAATTAACTAACATTTCAAGAATGGAAAGCTGCTGCAAACTGAAAGCCCTGAATATATCATCATGTTCTTGACAATCTGGAAACTTTTCTTTACCTGCAAATGTATACTCTTGCGCGTATATTTTTTTTCCGTTCACTGAAGTCAACTCCTATTGCTACACGCTCTGGGTTTCAATAAATTGGAGCTTTCTGGTGGAAAACCCCATCGCTGTGGCATTTTCGTGATAAAATATTAGCTCAAACTGCTCAGGTTATTGCGAAACATACTTCTTTCCCAAGCAGGTAACTTCTGACCCAGTGCAAAGTAGTAGCTCACTGCTTGACCTGACCTAGGCTGTCTACCAAGAGCTAACACAGTCAAGAGACACTTGCAGATCCATGTCCTGATGTTTCTGGTGATATATCATGGAAGAAGTCGGAGTTACCTGAGTTCAGGCACTTGGACCATCTGAGGATGTGTATTACCCCCATCCAGTCCTCCGGATGGATTATTCCCATCACTTAAATCACTTTGATCTCTCTGATAAGTAATGGACTTCTGTGGGATAGAGGGAGCTCATATTACCACCGTGCCATACAAAAAAGTATGTCAGATGCTCCAGCCCAGCAGCTGCAGAACCACCCCATTATAACCAAACCACCCAGGTTTTTTTTGCATGTGAGTCGCCTCTCAGAAAATTCCTACCCTTTTGCAGGGTCAATATTTGAAATTAAACTGTTCAATAACTTACCATCTCAAGGCACTAAGGGAAAAGACAGAGAGTCCTGGGGGTTGAGAAACTGTTTATGTGGGGATCAGAAACAGAGGGAGAGAGCCCATCTGCAGAGCAGAGCTCTGGGGATGATTTTGCCTCGCACTGTGTGCACAAGCGTGTAATCCACTCTGTTGATGTAAAGTACAGTTTGGCATATAATCCACTGATTAGCAGTTCAGTAAGTTTTTACACCCAAGCTGAAATTTCTCAAAAGTGCTTAATGGCTATGCGCTACTTAAATATTTAATATGTACTCTTCCTTCCCTTGCAGGCTAGTTGTATTTGGGCTGATAGCACAAGCAGACTGCTCTTAGTCTAATGCCTGGGTGTGTGTTGGACAAGGAGCAGGAGCGATGGAGGCTAGAAGCATGGTGATGGGTGAGTTAGCTGACATTGTCCTGCCTTGCAGCTTGGAACACAAAGCAGAGCCAGGGCCTGCTGGAGTTCCTTTTTTAAATACGGCATTCCCTCCAGGAAGGCCATTTGTCTCTTCCCTCCTTTCTAGGAGGGAATTACAAGATGGGATGCTGTGACAGAGGTGGCCCATTTATTTAGCCCTTTCTGGTCCGTTCCTGGGTACCAGGTCATGGTGTTCCTCAGCATCCTTCCAGTCCTATCACCAAGCACCCCAAGACAAGTACCCCCGTGCCTTGTCTCCTCCGAGGGACCAGGGAGAATGTTTCCAGACTGAGGGACCATAATGACAGGTAGTCTTTTCCCTCTGCTCACATTAACTCCTGTTGCTTCAGTCCCCACAGTTTTGCCTCAGCCTCTCTGGCTCTGGCTCATTCACAGCCATCAACAAAGGATAAAGCCCTTCCTCAAAGCCTTTTCTAAGTTCTGCTCATGATACTGTTTGAGTGCCACAGGTATTAATGAATTATTCATCAGCACTTTCCCTGTTGAATCGGGTGGTTTTATTATCTTCATACCTGATGAAGTGAGGGACAGAAACAAAGCCAAATTCATTCAAAATTATCATTAATTTGGGATGCTAGATTTGCAAAAATCTTAAAGTCTGATTTTTCAGGGTTTACATGGGATTTCATGTGTTTGAAGCATGAGACCATCTGGTTATAATGGATAGCACAAATCAGGCTTATTACTCAGAAAAAGAGGAACGAGTTCCTCCCAGTGAACATCTTACCTTATGCAACCTTTCCCTGACAGCAAGGAGCTCAGTGACAGAGGAAGAAAGCAAGCTATTCCCTCGGGGTGGGCAGCGTGAGATCATCCTTCTGCTTTTTGCATTTCCCTGATTTAGTCCTTCCCCACATTCACCATGTGCAGCATCCAGGGCACCTCTTGGAGAGGGAGACACCTCCTGCCCTACCTCACCCCACCCTGCACTCCCAGGGGAGACTACCCCTGAGCACAATGAGGTGGGGAGATGTCTCTTAGCGGTAGTGCTGTAGGATGCTTTGTGGACTGAAAACTTTACCATGATACAACAGAGTAACAGCTGCATGAAAAAAAATCGCCCTGTAGATGTTGGAAGTGCTGTCAAACTGGACTGCAGGAGCCATGGGAAGGCAGAGTTAGCTCAGCATACACAGACGCTTCAGAGGACAGAATGGTCCAGATGCAACCAGTCTCCACAGAAAATAGATGGGTCAGGAAGTTTTCAAAGATGCATGGCTTTTCACTGGGGTAGCTCTAGTTAGGCTGAGTGGTATTTTACAAACATCGATTCCCGTCTCCAACATATAAGCCTGCACTTTCCAACCACCCATCCGTCAGAATTTTGTTCAGTGTGGTCAAAGCAGCAGTGTTTGTTTTTTCCCTAATCTTCTCCTCAGAAATGAATGACCCACTTTAGATGAAACATTAAAACAGCCTAAGGCATATTTCCAGCTTTGAAAACCCCAGCTTGCACAGTTAACATACAGATCAACTTTGGAGCAGGCACAGAGGAATCGAGGTTTTGAAACTAGTGGCTTTAGTGTAGCAATGAGGCTGGATTTAAGGAAAAGACAGCAGAGTCAGGCTAGTGGTCAGGCTACAGGATTTCTAGCTTTTCTTTTTTCATTTGAGTACTGCAGATGTGCCACTGTGCTGCTGTTGGAAAGCCCAGAGGTGACACAAGATCTGTACTGCACCAGAAGGCTTCTCTGGCAGAACATGGACATCCCCAAATACTATTCTCTTACTCCCGCCCTCTCCCAAGACCAAAGCAGGCTCCAGCTCACTTGTGCTTTGGTTCCAGACTAATTTTTATTTCTTCCCTCTGAAGAAGACTTTAACATGTAGGAAAGACGTTCCCATACAGATTCCCATGCTCACCCCTATCTTCAAATTTCATCCCTTACTCCTCATAGTAGCCCTTTAATCTGACTCAGAAAATAAGCCTTTATCAGAAAGCACCTGCTTGCTTTATCACCAGGCTCCCCAGCAGAACTACTAGGCATCGGAAAGTGTAGAGCCCTGGCTCTACCAGTCTTAACGCTTTGAGCATTGACCTACTGATTTCCAGACATGCAACTGCCCTGAAAGCCAGTAAGACAAATGTCAGGGACATAAGTCCCTGTCTCGTGCCTGCTGATGACGCTGTCCCCTCAGCAGATGGCTCGTCCCTCATCCCTTGCTGTCCTCACGTGAGGGAAGCACAGCCCTGGGTCAGCAGCAGGAAACTGGCATGCAAGGTGGACTGCCCAACTTTCTGGGCTTGCTGGGTTGAAGCATCAGTAAGCAGTAGCCAAGGTGAGGAATCAGCTCAACAGGGTGAAGGTTTTTCCTCTTGAACTGATACATTCAGACTCCCTGGTTTTATAAATTCCTACAAAACAGTGTCTGCTGGGAAGGGGGGGTCTTTTCCATTTTTTAACTTTTTTCTCCATGTTGAAATCACTGAGATGCTGAACACAGGTGGGAGATAAGTGGAACTGGGTAGAAAAGGAGAAAATCACAGAGACAGCACTAGAGAGGAGAAGGACAAATGTCATAAGGGATGGCAGTGTTTGTTTCCACCTCCTACAGGAAGCAAAGAAATAAATAGGAGCCCTGCCAGTAGAGTGGTATGGATGGGAACCCTTTGGCTGCAGAGGTGGTGTAGGGCCAAAGGGACGTTCATGTGGGATCATACCAGAGCGAAATCACCTGGTCACCCTGAGGGTCTGCACCCAGCTGTTTGCAGTTGGAGGGTAGCGAGTGTGCACTGGGACCAACCAGACCAATGACTTTGATGCTAAACTGGCCACCTATGTGCCAAGTTCAGGGAGGGAAAACTGAGTCTTGCCACCTGCTTTGTGGGTTGGGAGGAGGAAAGAGATCTGATCCTGCAGACAGCTTTCTTCATGCTCATGATTTCCCTTGGTTTAGAGGTTCTCCATTCTTCCACTTCAATCTCTGCCAAGTCTCACTCCATTTGAATTAATTTTAAAGGCACTCTTTAAAGCCTCTCACAAGGGTTTCATAACATGTTCCAACAGGAGCCATTGGAAAAAAAAAAATCCCCTCCTTTATTATCCCAGCTGGAGAATGCTCTGTTTCAGTGCTCTATAAAACGGTTTTGTATCATGCCCAGAGGGTCTTTGCTGCATGTTAAAGCCCAGGGTGGGTGAAATGTCAGCTACAGTTCAGCCAAGATGGGATCCCTTAGGCTTTGAAATGCAGTCTGCATCTCCCTTAATGTCACCCTGTCCTCCTAATGGCTATAAAAAGGACACAGGGGGTACCAAATGATGAGAAATTAACATCAGAGGCTGTGTTCATCCTTCCTCAGTCTGGAATGTCATTGATCCTAAAGCATTACGACTGGCAAACAAGCCAGATGCAGAGGCCAGCTCTCTTAGTAGAAGCCTGAAAGCACATGGAGATGATACGTATCATTGCCCCATGTCTGCTAGAGGCTAATTTCATAGGAAATCTCATAGAATTTTACAGGTACCAGCTGGTTAAACAAAAAGGTTGACGACTGGGATCAACCTCAGTGCAACTCTCCTATTCATAGACCTCAGATACTCTTCTTCCCAAGCAGGATTGTTCCCAAAACACCATGTGAAGAACACAAAGCACATTGAAGGAAGATAACTTCTCTGTAACAGTCAAGAGGCAGGGAAGAAAAGCCAGGACTGATGAGAGCTAAGCTCCTGTCCTCAGCACTAGACCGTGGCCAAGTCAGAGCCCAGGAGCTCATTCCCTTGAGTCTGGCTGTGACATTGTCCTGTCTGAAGCCATGCCCAATGCATTGCCCTGGACACGTGCCTGGCTAATGGATGGGACCCACCGTCCCCTGATGACAGGAGACAGACATGAGGAATGAACCTCACATGGCTAATCCTCTACCTTTCAAGTGAACAAAAAGCTCTGTCAACAGCCCTCAAACAAAAGGAAAAAATAAAAGGATGGTTTATATTTAGCTGATGCTGTGGAACCTGCAGGCTGCATGCTAATTAGCTGGGAAAAGTAACAAGCTCAACTTGAAGCATGGGGAAGAAGAGAGGGTCTAAAAACAAAGATTTTATCCAAACTGTTGAGACTGCAGAAAATTATTTCTGCCAGGTTGTTTGTTTGTTTCCTTGGTTTTATGGGAAAAAAATCATAAGGGACTTCAATGGATAACAACAGTCTGGTAAATACCCAGTCTTCCAAAGAGCTGTTCCATTTAACACTCACTGTTCCTGTTTAGGGTTGCTGTTGGACACTTCATTGTGTGGAGACCAGCAAGGCCATGAATCAGTGCTGCTGACTGTGATCATATGGTATAGGCACACAGCTTCCTAACCCCTTCATTTAGATCACAGCTGTGTGTCACCTCCAGGTAGGAGGAAATCAAGGTTAGCATCTGGCACCAATCATAGCAGAAAAGCCACAGTCAGTGTTGTGATACTAATGGGTACCATTTCCCATGTCGTTTCCAGAGATTCCTAAGGCTGTAAATTATGGGTAAGGATGAGTCTCTGCTTTCATTTGGCTTTTGCTACAGAAAGAAAAGTGGTCCACCCTGAAATGCTATGGCATTGTGGCAAGCTCTCCAAGCAACTATCTCACCTCAGGGAGCTCTGCGCCTGAACAGAAGGCCCACTTCCCAGGGAAAGCAGAGCAGGGCTCCTCCTGGAGCCAGTGGAAGTAGGAAAGAAAATGCCTTTCTATTCCACTGCCCAAAGGCCTTTCTATTCCCCTTAACTCAAATATTAATTCAAATGTCTGGTCTGGTCTGCTTAAGTCAAGGTAGGTCTCTGGTTTGGCCTGGCTGAGGCTGTTCTGATGGGGTCTGTTTGAATCTGGTCTGGTTTGTCCCTAACTCAGCTTTTTCTGATTTCATGGAGTTTGGTTTAGTTTGATTTGCTTCAGCATCCCTCAGCAACTCATGACCAAAGTTTTTTTTCCACGTTGGCAGGTTCCTCTGCATGAAACCTCAATGAACATAAAATGAGAAAGAAGTTATTTTCTGAGCAGGCTCAAAACCATAAGAAAAAGAAAAGAGAAAACCCCCTAGGATAAATTCAGATCATTGCAACCAGCCAAGCTAACAATGGGCTCAGCAGCAGTCTTGGAAAACTCAGGACTGATCTGTTTGGAATGACAATAAGATCAACTGCTGTTTTAATCAACAGATTGAACACAGTAGGGGGGCTCTTCCAATTTGCTTTAGGCTGACAGCTTCCAGAGCATTTTCTCCAGGGCACAGTGAAACATAACCCCTCTGTTCCTTGCCTGGAGGGGGAAGATGGACACCCCCAGAGGGTGCCAGCGTGGGACTCTCCACAGCTCAGGGGCAGAATCACCTCGTCCCAAGGGCCAGGGTGAAATCATGGAGGACACCACAAAGTTTTGAAAAACCCAGTCAGGATTGACCATATGCCGGACATATTAGAGCGTAGCAGGGAAGAAGAACACCACGTATCTGTGATCTACCACACACTCAAGTCTCACATCTCCCAACCACACTTAGCAGGTTCCTGCCATGGAGACAGGAAGGAGTCTGTCCTCTGGACATCACTGGGGAAATAAATGATACAATAATTACAATGAAAATAAACCCTTATTCCTTCTCCATCTGCCAAAGAAATGATGCAGTGTGTGGGTGCTTGAATGCACCAGCTTAAGGACTCTGATAACTCTAAAGTTTGCAGAGCTCCTTTTGCACTGTGTGAATGTGGGCCGCCTCATATACACACAGGCTTAGGAGCTCCTTGGATTGCAGTGACCTTGCTGTCTGTGAGACAAGAGTCCCAGCTCAATTTGAGATGTTCTGGCACTTTGTACACCGGACCAAGGCAAAGGGAATTGCAGTCTAATGAGATGCCAGTCCCAACTGGGATGCTGCTCAAGGAGGGAGCGGGCAAAGGAAGCTCTGACAGTAAAAGGCAGAGAAATTAATAGGACGAACAGCAAGGCAAAGTGACAGAGACCTGTTGCCTCCCCAGATAACAAGGGGGTAAGGAATGGAAATGAGGAATGGAAGGCACAGGGATAACATAGTAAAGGTTAATGTAGACAGGATGCTTCCTTGAACAGACGGCACAGTCAAAACCAGCTGAGGAGCTGGTGCACTCTAGAAATCTCCATGACTGCTGAAACAAGAGACATTGTAGTGCGGGAGAGGCTGCTGGGAACCCAGGGCCATGGGCTAGGAAACAAGAGCCAGCGCGGGTGGGAAACTGCAGCCCTGTTGCTGAGCATGCAGTGTTACTCGGGTTACACTCCTGTTGGGGCTGATTGTTTGCCCAGGAACTCAGTCTCTGCCAGATGCTCTGCCACAGCTCAGGGGATCTCCACAGCAGACAGTGGGGGCTACAGGGGCCAGAGAAGAGTGGCCAGTGAATCCAGTGTGTGAGTGCACTGAATCCAGAGGCATCCTGCAAGCCTCCTGCAGCAGAGCAGGGGCTGGGGGCAGGGGCATTGCTCAGGAGCTGGGGTAATTGTCAGGACAGAGTGGGACTGGTACGGAGATCCCACCATCTGCTCAAAGAAAAGAGGTTTGGACAGAGAGTTGTGGGTGAGGCGAGGGGAAAACAAGACTGGGACCAGGGTTACGCTCACTGAGCACAGGATCCGCTCCCTGCCTCCAGCTCTGGCTCTCACACTCCCAAAGCCTCCTGCCTCTGGGATCCTGGGCTGGCAGGGTGCAGAGGGGCATTTTAAACAGCAGACTTTGTCTGCAACAGTGACTGACTCTGGGGAGCCTCATCTGGCCCACGACCCTCCCCCCAACCTTTCTTCTTCCCTCCACAACAGCCCCTCCAGACTGCACTTGCTGCCTGGCTCCTCTCCTGCACAAATCATTTTCTTGAGCAAACACAATTTGCGGGGATGGCGAGGGGGGGGGGCTGCGGAAGGGAAGGCTATTACTGTTTTCTCTGGGTAAAGTGGGCCTCATTACGAGCTCTCTCCATGGCTGGTCAATACTGCTTCCCCAGAGGCTGAGGGACATTTCATTATTCTTCACATTACCTTGTTCATCTCCTCCACATTTCAGGGTGTATTTATTGAACGCTTTGCATAAGCAGCTTTGGAGCAGAGCAGCACACAGAAAGCACGGACAGAAAATACTCTCAACTAGCATGGAGTAAGCAAGTGGTGTCTTCCAGCATCATCCCCCCTTGCCAGCAGCCACCACCTCCTGCTGTGGGTGGTACCACCATCCTTCTCCCACGCTGCTGGAGAAACCAGGTTCAGTCCCAAGCCACAGAAAAAGTCTTTTGTCTACACTATGGACAGCACACCACAAGCCCGAGATGGGGCTGAACACAAACACATAAAGCAACTTCTGTTCAGATTACAATAAAATGTGTTAAACTGCTGCTCACCATGATTATTTTCCAATTACATTTCAGTTTAGCTCAATTACTTTCCCATTGCTGCTCAGTGAATCTTCTCCATTTTTCCCTTTAAATGGCTGCTCCGTGTTTTTCCCCCCCTGAGGCCAGCTCTACCATCTGACCCTCTGACGGGGCAGCAAAGTCCAGGTCCTAAGCAGCCCATGGGTTTTCAGCTAGGCACCTACTCCTGGAGGGGCTGGGGTACCACACCAGCCACCTCTCTGGGGAGGGAGTTTCCTTTATTCACCCTTACTTAGGCCCTGGGAGCTTCCCTCTTTCTCCATTCCCAGTCTTGGGTCCCTCTTTTCCTTTGCATTGGATCCAAGGGTCTTGGTGCAGCACTGCCACCTGTCCGGGAGGCTCCTGAGGCCAGAGGGCTCAGAGCAGCCCTTCCTCTTGCAAGGCAACAACAGAGCTCGGTGGACATTAATCCCTCTTTCCTTTTGTTTAATAACCCTCATCTCTTTCTCTCCCTGCCTTTGCAAAGGCCTGGGAAACATAGGGATCTCTTTTTGTTTTGGATGCATCCCTATTTAGGAGGTTAATTACGAAAACTGTAATTCTATGGCCCTCCTAATGTTAAATGGAACAAAGGTTAATTGATGTGATTACGGTTCATGAGCTGAATTGCAGTCCTTAGTGGGATGGATGATTTCAGGCATATGGGCTGCAATTATTTCTCCCTCTTGGCTCATCGGGGTTTTGCTAAACCCATAGTAGGGACCTAATGATACTTAATGGCATGAAGATAAAGCAGTTAATAGTTACGTAACTCTTTAAAGTTTAGTGTTCTTAAAGCTAAGCTGACTGCCTTAGGGTGTTTTTTGAGCAATGGACATGAAAGTGCAATAACGGTCATATCAGTTAAGACCAGCGCCCCATCTCACTCAATAGCCTGTCTCCAACCAGCAGCAGATGAAGGCAGAGCAAGCATGCTGTGAGATTTCCCCAGATTACTCTCCCAGCCACTCGGCTTCGAGACGTCCTGGGTCACACATGGCATTCCTGTGTTTAACACTTCATGATGTATTTTACCTCCACAGAGTTGTCCGGTCACATTTGGGATGCTCCAGAAGCTCACCACCCAGGTGTTTCCCAGCTCAGCAATGCCCCTGCCATGGAGCCACCTCCTCTGGTCTCTTCTGAAACTGCTGTGTGCCAGTTCCCTCTGACCCCTCTCCAGTCCTGATGCTGGAAATGAGCAATTGTTCTTTCTTCTCCTTCTCTGTACTCACAATTTCATAGTTCCTCACCTGTCTCTTCCAGGCATGGGAGTCCTAGCCCAGCTAATAATTTTTCACACTCAAGTTATTCACCACCTTTGGTCATCCTTGCTGCTGCCCTGCTCCGAGCCTTTTTTAGCTCTATGATATAAACCACATTTGAACTGGAGATGCCAGAGCTGTATACCCTACTCAGCACATGGGCAATGGCATAATGATGTTCTCTGCTTTGCTTTATTTTCCTTCCTACGGCAGGGCTAGCAGGAGTTTCCTCCACCTCCTAACCATCTCATTGAACTGGCACGCAACAAGCTCAAAAGGATCACATCAGGTTTGCAGCAGATATATGACCCACTGTGGTGTGAGACGTGGATAAAGAGCTTCAAGAAACATAAGAGACCCTCCTAACACTCAGATATAAAAAGAAACTCCTGCACTCAGGACTTCCAAATCAATTAATAGTGTCCCCGCAAACAGCTCATTCATTGCTGTCAGTTCTCCATAAGAGCTGTAAAACAGCTTGAATTAGAGCAAAATATGCCTGACTGGTGCTGAGTTATACCTGGATATGATTCTTACAATATACATAAAGCATAGTTATAGAAAAACCTATAGATCTTCCTTGGCCCTTTCCTCTTTATTTTAAAATCCTCTCTGGGCAGAGAACAAGCACAGGGACTCTTAAGCCTCAAAGGAATCCATATGCAAGAAGTAAGAAAAACTAAGCAACTGTACTTTCTCTCACAGTGGGCACATTTCAACATTACAATTGCAGTCACTGATCCTTCTATTATAAGAACACAAGTAGTCATTCTGGATATACAAATATTGAAATTCCACACAGTATTTCCATGGGTTGCTGGGAAGACCATTTCCTCTAGCCATGCACTAGGATTTCAGTTGCTTTCTCTGAATTTCAATGGTGACTATGCAGATGAACAAAATAATGCACATTTTTGATGGCACATTTGGCTAGAATAGCATTAAATTTACAAGAATAAATCCAATTAGCAGAACTGTTCATTCCCCAGCATTTAACTTATTTACACTGAATAAACACATCAGACAAGCCCCACTCTAGAGATTATGCACAAATGCTTGGCAATGGGAATGTACTCTGTGGTGCATGTGAGTATAATGGAAGGAAATGAATATTTTTTTGCAAAATAATATTTATTTTGCATTTATATCAAATGTTATTTTCAAGGATCTCAAAGCGCTCAACAGGTGAAGAGTGATACAATGCTGCCTTTTTTTAATCTTGAGCACTTCTACCTCTATCATCCCAGTATTTCACTGGCTGCAGTACACAGGCCCTGAACACAGAACTCCAGCCACCCTGCGGGCACCTTCCCTCTGCCCAAGTCACTCCACGGCCACAGATGCCACAGAAAGAGCAAGCAGACCTGAGGGCACACGCTGTCTCTTTGTTAGGGCAGAGCTTTGTGCAGGGGAAGGAGCCAGACTTCACTGCTACTGGAGGAATAGCGATAATGCTCAGAAGATCCTGCCAAACTGTCCCAGTAGAAGTTGTCTCCAAATCCAGACATCATTTTAACCTCAAAGGGCTTTAGCACAGAGAAGCAGGGAATACAATCCAATCTTATTTTCTGTTCTTGTATGCAGACCTTTTATCCTTATTACTAGCAGTGACCAAGAGATGAGATAGATAGCCTCACACGCAGCTCCTGCTATGTCAACAAGGCAATGTGTTTTTGTTGGGGCAATACACTCATTCTCACCTGTTTTCTAACAACCCGAAAGAGCCAGGAGCTTGCCAGCCTCTGCTGTCACCTTTAGAGTTCTCTTAGGTCCCTCCTCCTCATGCTCACAAACCTTCGTCTCTCCTCACTCCCAGCGAGAGCTGCTGTCCTCTAGAGGAAGAAGAAACCCCAGCAGATGCTCAAGCTTCTCATATTGTGGCTGAAAGGAGGGGCGGGGGCAATGTGGCTGGGGCTCTGCGAGTTTCTGTCTTCATTAGGGAATGCAAATGGGACTGTTTGAACTCATTTCACAAATGGCTGTCACAGCGTGGCTGATTGATTGATGCATAGCAAGGGGGTCACTCTGAACTTGGCAGCGAAGAAGAGCTGTATAATACAGACCGGGTCTTCCCTCCCTACTCTCCACCACTGTGCCTTTTGTTTTCAGCATCACAGGCTTCCGCTTTCCTTCCAACTAATGGCTTCTTTGGCAAGTACCTTCATTAGGCTGCTTGAAAGGCACAGCTCCACTGCAGAGGGAAGATGAGATTAAACGGGAGGAAGTGACAGGAGGGAGGATGAGGAAGGCAGGCAGAGATCAGCAATGAGATGGGAAGGAGAGATGGAGGGATGAGAAAGCAGGGTGCAGAAGGCAGTGAGGGAGGGACAGGAGGAGGGAAGGAAGGATCATTTTCAAACTGTTAACAGCATGTTCCTGAGCATGCATTCCTAAGCATGTCCGCAGCCACTGGGGACTTTGGCCATGAGCAGAGAGGGAAGCAGAGAAGGGAGACAGGCAAAGAAGTCATAGTCCCAGCACCTGGACAAAGGGTGCTTCCCAAAGAGATGCCGTTCTCATTCCTGCAAGCAAGGTGCTGATCACTTGGTGCTCTGGTCTCCCAAATGAGGACTCCCTTCCCTTCTCCCCCCACTATAAATCTGGTCCTGTTCTTGCCCCCCCAGCCTCCCAGGAAGAATGGTGCCTAGGGGACCCACTCCTTCAGGTGCCAGCAGCATTTGGAGGGAGGACAGCCACTGCAGAGCAAAACCCTGGCCTTTTCTGTTCTCTGTCTGCAGGTTCATTTGCTCAATCAAGCCTTGGCCACGGCTCAGCAGAGATGCCCAGGGTCACTTTATCTTGCCTGTTTGTTTGGGCAGCCAGTCAAGCAGATAGTAGCAGAAAGAACGGGATTTTCTCTTTTGTGCGTGCGGGCAAAATTAAATGCGATTTGAACTCACTGCTGGATCTGCACCAAATAAGGCCCCCAGGGCATGAGCTGTCAGGCAGTCGAGGAGGGGCTGCCCTTCCCTGCACAGTGAGAACTTTCCCCACCAGAGCAGCATAGGCAGCAGAGCCAGGAGATCGCCCCCGCTCCTTCAGATTGCTTGCTGACAGAAGGCTGCCAGGGCTGCCGGCCACAGAAGAGGCTGGTGGCCTCCATCCTGCTTCCTCCTCCCCTGGTGGCAAGAGCTAGAGGTGTGGAAGCCCACCTCTGTGTGCTCAGGGATGCACCTCCAGCACACACATGCCCACCTTCTCCCCAGCCTCCCAGGGAACTTGGGTGTCTCCCACAAAACTCATGGGACTCAGGCCCCTCTCGTGAATTCTGCTTTGGGCCAACTCCAGGACCATAAGGGTCTCCTTGGTCAGCTCCAGGAGGAACACTCGGCATTGTCCGAATGCAAGGTTTGCCTTGCAAAGAGGCTGGTGGTGGTTTCCAGGAGTCCGAGGCTCCCTCCTCTTGGCTGGCTGCCCTGGGAAATCCAGTCCCTGGCTGTCTCAGCAGCTGACTGATGCCTTGCTACACTGCGCCCTGAAGTCTGCAGTGGAGGTACTAAATATGGATCTGCTCTGCAGACATGACTCACACTCCAGCAGGGTCATCCTGCTCTCTGTACGTGCTCAGGAGTTGCTTTTCTGAGCCCACTGTTTTCCCCTGCTGCTGTCCTTCCTATCCACCCACCCGCCTGCCAGGACTGCCTAATGTGACCACGAAGATAACAAAATCTGTTCCAGTTGTTAAAAGCACTGCTTGTGGACAAATTTCCTGCTCAAAACACCTCCAGCAGGTGCCAAAACTTGCAGCTCCTGCCCTTTCCCAGCCAGGCTTGGTCCAGCAGGCAATCTCTCCTTACCCGCCTCCCACCTGCTCTGTTAGCTCCAGCTCAAGTACTGAACCCCAGGACTAACGCCTGCAGTGCCGGGTTCCCCATGTGCAGGTAAGGAGTGCAGGCAGGAGACCCCCTCTACAATGAGGGCTGTCCCCTAACTTTGTAGCTGGAGCAGCTCAGGGTCAAGCAACGGTCCAGACAGGCCGCATCAGTTTCTGATGAAGATTCTTGGTCCGTAACCCCAGCCTCGTGGCAGCCCCACGTCCGTGAGGTTCCTCTGTGGAGTAGATGACTGGGAGCAATCTCCTCCTCCAGCCCTCTGTGCTGGCAGAAGGGCCTGAGGACACCTCAGTCTGTGGGAGTGTCAACAAAAAAATCAAAGATTGACCAACTCACCAGGCTTGTCAGAGAAAGGACCATGCTTTTGCCAGCTCCATTACTTGGACAAGCAGTCCCTCTTACCCCAGGCCCAGGAGAAGGAAGGAGTCGATAGAAGAAGACCTGGCCAAGCCCTCCCCTCACCTGCCTCCCCACCTCACAGCACAGTGCCATGATGACCATGAGGCTAAGAAAAAAGGCCAGGGCTTTTTTTTTCAAGCACTTGCCATATTTCTAGGGCAGGAAGGCTGCAAGCCTCTTAGGAAAGGGTTCAGAGATGTCCTAAGGCAAAGCCCCCCAGGCCACCCTCTGTGAGGGACCCTGAGTTTGGACTCCAAGGACCATCCCCTCTTCCCAGGGCCATGTACAGGAGAAGTTTTGTTGGAGGGAACAGCACCTTACAGACGGAGAGAGGCAGCGAGGAACACATTAGGGGGAAAAATCAAAGCAGTGTGTATGCTAATGGGGGGACGAGGTGAGGGAAAGCAGCATCTCAGACAGGCAGGAGAGTCCCCTTCCTCCTGCTCCCTCGGGGGTTCATTACAGGCTGGTATTTGCGAAGCGGCACAGCCATGCGATCTGGTGTCACTCCCCACCACCCTGCATATCGACAAATCCCCTCCCACGGGAGCCCAGTTAATTTGCTTCCCGTCTATTGATCCCTGTGGCAAGTCACCATTAGCAGCAGCTCCGCCTGCCTCCTCCTCCTCGCTCTGCTCCATGCTAGGGAGGAAGGGGAGCCGTGGGCTCATTACTGGAGAGAGGCATTTAGGGGAGACCGGAGATGAAAGGTGCTGAATTGCTCCCTGGGCCCACTCCCCTTCAGACAGACCCTTCTTATTTATAAGGCTGGCAGCGTCCCCCTATTAGTGATTGCTTTCAGGCTCCCTCTCCTCTGCACTCAGCATATTGATTAGCCTTTGTTCGCTGCTTTATGAACCCGTTCGTTAATGGGCTGGGAGCTTGTAAACGCGCATTGGATTTCCTTTTAAATCTGCCTGAATGAAGGAACCCCTGAGTGTTTACCAGGGGAAGAGTTACAGCCCTGCCACCACTGCTAGCAAACTTTGCTGGTGGCTGAGAGCAGGGTCACCTCTTCCCCACCTCAGACCCCCATCCTGCTGCACCTTGGCCAGGGCACAGTTTGCTGATGGAGACGAGGGAATGGGACCAAGGAGGTTCAGGTGGCTCCTGCCCTTTGTGCCTTAACCCATGTCACAGTCCCTCCTGGGCTGTGCCCCAGCCAGGGCTGCAGAAGGGACCAGGGTACACCACAGCTTTCAACCTGAGTGTGGGTGACATCTTTCTGCTCTCCCTGCTGGTCTTGCTCTGTTGACTCTGCCCATTGGTGTCAGCATTATGGTGCCACTCATGGGATGTTCCTCCACCTCTCACTGACGTTTCTTTCTGCAAGGTACCACCAGCATCCCTGTCCCATGCCCCATCCCCTTCACTAGGAGGAAGGAGAAGGTACTAGTCCCCAGGGAGATAGATGGGGAGCACTCCTGGACAGGTTATCCATGGGAGGCAATTTTCTAAGCAGCCAACAGAAGCAAAGCAGATACTACTTGTGTCTAAGGGAGACCCCCTTCCAGTGCCACACGCCACACTCCCCTGGGCATGACATGAGAAGTTCTGGGGGTAATGCCAGAGCCTTGCCACAAGCCATGGCAGATCAGACCCTTGCAGTTGATCCTTTTGCTGTCAATCATAAAAAATACATTTATCTCCCTGCTCTGCAAGTCACTCCCATTATTTTGAATGCTAACTGGATTCCGTGAAATGGCAGATGGCTGGCATTCCCCCCAGGAGGAAAAGAGGCTGAGTTGCCTGATATATATTACACGTTCAGTCGTATTTGCTTAACTGTAGATCTGCCTGTCCTGGACTTTACAAGGCCATCCATCCTCTTACTATCAGACACAGCCAGGATGCCATCACTTACTCCTAAAAGTTTGATAAAGATGACTCCAAGCATTACAGCCCAAGGTGCTTCTTCCATTGGTTAAACCCTCCAGTTTCAGGCTTTGCAACCTCCACTTCCTTTCCTCACTGCAGTTTGATTTATGAATCAAACTGTAAAGTTTCTCTTCAATGTCACTGAAGTGGATATTTCAGGGTCATTTTGATTGCAGATTTTCTGGTTTGGAAGTGTCAGAGTATCCCTCACAGAGCTCACAGCAGGCTCTGGTAGGAGGGAACCTCCTCTACCCCAAGATACATCTCTGTTGTTCGAGCTAAGAGTCATTCTTTCAGCAGAAAGTCAGTGGAAAGCTATTAGAGCTGCTTGAGCTGGCTATTGCAGGGAAACATTATCACTTATACTAAGCTAATGTATTGCTTTTTCTTGCAATACTCCAATGTATTGCTTTTGCTTGCAGCTCACTGGGTCTTTCCAGGGAGCCACAAGCCTAAACTAATATTGCAGATGCATTTTCCAGGTACACCATAGTGTTACCTGCTTCCCTTATTCAGAAAGCAGGACTGTAAATGTAATAGGCTTGATGCAGAGTTGTTGGCACAGTAAAGCAACAATAAAACCAGGGCTCTCTAGACTCCATGTTGCTAGGAAAGTGGGAATCTGATTTATATCATTTAAAATGGGCAAAGTTCAGGACTTTTACCACTCTGAGACGTCTTGGAGCTTTTGTCTGTGAGACCAGGGAAGCATTTCTGGGGCGTAACAGGCATGGGAACAGCATCCCTGTCAGCCAGTGGAGTTCCCACCTCCTAATCTGGGGCCTCTTTTAGTGCAATGGGCCCCAATTTGGCAGAGTCCTGTTTGATCCAAGTATTTATTAGAGACCTTCTGCGTTCCAGGCACCAGGGATTTTCATCCTCATACATCTTGCTCAAATGTTGCAGGACACGGCACATGGCAAACAGCATTACATCCCACCCAGAGGGACAGGAATACCCACAGTCATGACACCCTTTTCCCCACCACTTGCCATGTACCCAGCACACACCAAAAGCAGAGCCATTTTATTCAGGTATTTCCTCCCAGATCGCAATCACCTTCATTACTGTGGCAAGACACAGCTCCCAAGGAGTCCATTCTGCTGTCTTAAAAATCCCACTGCGGAAGTAGTTGGAGATGTGGGGGGTTTTCTCCAGGGCTCCCTCTACCTGTTATTCCCACTGAAGAAGGTAGTTTGTACTATTGTCTGGACTGTGTGTGCACACATCCTTGGCTGAGTCCTTGATTGGCTCTGGAACAGGAAATCTCCAGGAGAACCCAGAAGCAGCAAGAGGTAGCCTTGTGGATTCAGTAACAGGTATTTCCAGTCTGGTGGGAGTTTACCCTCTGGATCAGTATTGACTTGTGCAGGCCAGATCAGCTTTAGAGAGACCCATCTTTTGCACTTTGCATTTTTTGCATCTTTTGCACTTCGTGAAGTTATAGCACTGATGGTTGATAACTATCCAGGATCTCCTGGTGCTTTCTGGAAGAAGGACTTCAGTGCTCTCTCTCATCAAGCTACAGGTGAGGTGTTAACTTCATGGAGTCCTGAGGATTCTCACCAAAGGCACAGTGTTTGCTGGAACCTCCCTTGAATCAATGCCTGATTATTCATTAATGGGAAATGGGGTATTACTTACATCACTACAAGAGCAAAGACAAGCCAATGCAGAAATCATGCTGCAGCTAAGGCAGAGGATTTACAAGTTACTTACCAGATGCCATAGCTTTTCTGGGCTTACAGATGATGCCCAAACCCTGCCAAGACTCCCAACTCACCCTGAAACCCAAAGAGAAAATTTGACTGGAAGAAGTTTTGTTAATCAGCAGAAAACAAAGTTTTGTGAAGGCCTTCTGCTAGATCAGCAATGCCTAAGGGGACCTCATGAAGACTGATTCTCCAGATATGGAGCTGGAGACCTCATTTGGGGATTTTTCATTTTCCCATCTGGAGACATAACAACAGAGTAAAGATCCTCAATGCCAATTAATTTAAAGCTGGGACAGAAATTCACAGCCCTCTGTAGCAGAACTAGAGAAAAGTCATCCAGAGACTTGTACCAGGAAGCCAGAGAATGGACTTGTGGCTCTCTCCAGTGAAGTTTTCCTGTGCTTTGCTATCTCTCAAAAAATCCAAAAGACCTGCCACCTAAATTTTCCTTTTTAGTGCATAAGACATGAGGAAGGGATATGTTTGTGCACACAATCCGCAGATAACCCAAAGCCCAAAGTGTATTGAGATGCTTTTTAGAAGGGTCCTGTCTGGAAGTCAATTGCATTTTTATAGACTTTAAAAACTTGCTGCATTCCCTCAAGGGTAACTCCTTTCCTAGAAGCTGCAGCAAGGTCTCTGGAATAAACTCCACCAAAGAAACACTGTAATTTGTCAGTGCCTTCATTTCTGTCTGTAGCCTGTCCTGCTGCAGCATCCCAATCCATCCACACACATACCTAGTCACATTGAGGCAGCAAAACGATTACACAAGTTCAGGGGACCTTCGGAGCTGACTTTATCAGAATACAAGTTTGTTCTTTATATCCATTTATTTTTCTTTGCAAACCAGAGGCAGAGAGATACTTCTTGCCACCACCCTTTCTTGCCAGCGCCCTTGCAGTGCTCCCTTCCTCCAAGCAGCAGCAGTGTGTTTTACCTGAAGTCTGCAACTTTGTCCTTCATAAGAGTACTTCAGAGTTATCACCATCAGGAGAGCCAAAGACCAAAAATAGGTCAGGTGGGGAGAGAGAAGTAGTTCAACTGCTGTAAGATAGGGGGGAAAGGGAGAGAGCAGAGAAATGCCTTTTCTTCACCAGAAATGACCCCATTCCCAGCAGTCCCATTCAGGAAGGGTCTGACAACCGACTCATGTGCTCCAAGCCTGGACAGTGCACTATCCACATGTTCAAGGTGAAGAGGCTTAGCTCAGAACTCCAAGCTGAATCCTGCTGTAGCATCCAGGGACACAAATCACCCCTTCCTGGTCAGCCTCTAGCCAAAATTAGTAGCTGGTCCTGAAGTAAAGAGCACAGAGCACAGAGACTGCCCTTGCATTGCCTTGGAGATGTCACGCAAACATTGCCAGCCTCTTGTGGGACTGCTTTCCATCTGGGACATCCTGTGAGTGATGGAAACACAGCAGAACACAGATCTAGGAACATTCCAAGAGGAAAGGGATAGCAAAGAGGTAGGTGAATAGTATAAGATTAGAGCATAAATTGGATTGGGGTAACACAGAGGTATCCTGAGTACTATAAAATGCCACAGATGGTGAGGCAACCACATAAAATGAGGTGGCAGTGTAAAAATCAAAGTCTGGCACTAATGGCTGTGATCTTTTTTAATCTATTGATTAAACTAGTGATCCTTTCCAGCCCTAAATACTACTAATCTGTTGCCCTGGGAATAAACCTGGAGCTGGGAAGGAATAAGTTTCCCTCTCAGGAACACTTTTGAAGCTTTTAGAGTTTTTATCATGCTAAAGTAGGCTTTTGAGCTTTCTCATATAGAAAAACAAAAAAGAAGAAAAAATCACGGAAAAGGTGACACTCCTCTAGTAGCCAGGGAATCAGAATATATGGAGGGGAATAGTTTAATTAGTACCCTAACCACCAGGTTAGGGCACACTGAGTCTTGCTGTCTCTCCTGGTGGAGCTGTCCCATGTGATAACAAGTAATTAGGAGAGACCCAAGCCATGTACCACACACACAGAAACAGAGAGACAGATAACCTGGTGAGACAGGATGAGGAGAAGGAAGGAGGCTGGAGTCAGACAGGAGAGCTGCGACCCCTTTCACTGGAACCAAGTCCCCATCCAGACACACTGGGATCATCTGTGTGGATGTCAACGTTGCTAGAAACTTCCCAATGACAAACACGCATGTGCAGATGTTGTCCAGCATGAGCAGTACATTTTTGTCTCCTCCTTACTGCCTCTGAATCATCCCCTACAAATAAAGATTTTTCTCTCTCTCCCTCCTCTTGCTCTTGTTGAAGTCTAAAACCACCCCAGCTCCCTCTCTCCCCTCACGCCTGGGCCAATTTAGAGTGTTAATTAGTGATGAATTAGCAGCACAAATCCCATTCCGAGCCCCAGACCCACTATGATGAATTCCTATGAGAAACCTGACAAATCTTATGTTAATATCTTCCTTTTCTTCATCAAGCAATTACTTCTCACTTCATTTGTCTGCAAAGGCTGAGCCCACACCCTCAGCTCGGGTGCTGGCATGTGCGGTTTGACTTTGTCAATTAATTATTGAATGACTTATTTCACGCTGTTAGACTATTAAAAAAAAAAAAACAAAACATGTGAAAGCACCTCCTTAATTATTAAATTTCAACATGTTGGGCATTAAAACTCTTAGAGGGAATGCTGACACCAGCCTTTCGCCTCCTAAACTTCCTGCCATCACCACCACAGCTGGGTCCCTGCTTGGCTGTTTTAATCACGGTGGCACTTCACCTTGCTATGAGGAGACCACAACGAGTCCAGCCCTGATCCAAAGCCTGATGAAGTCAAGGAAAAGATTTATAATGTCTTCAGAGGGACTTGAGTCCTTCCCAAAGACTTATGTGCTCTTACGACATGGGTGCTTTGAGGATCTACCACCTTTCTGATAAGAAACATTAGGAGACTAACTAGGGTAGTTGAGACCAAAGATCTTCCTGCACCAGAGTGATTCACAGAGGTTCAGGGCAGAAGAAACAGCTGATTATCTTCACCCTTCCTAATAGCACAGTTTGTCAAACTGCAGTCAGCAACCCTTGAATTAAGCCTGGAAAGGTGGTGTCTAGGCTTTTTCTGCTGATCAAAGAGCTGAGTCCCAATGTCAGTGCTATTTGTCCATACCCAAAGGGAAACACATTCTTTCTTCTCTGCCCAAGCTGCCAAAGCACAGGATTCAGTCCCAAACAGCCTCCTGCTCCTGGTACCTCTACCTTGGGTACCTCTCTTCCAAGGGGTGAGCTCTTGGCTGGTGACTTGCTGAGCTTGCTAAGAACAAGGATTTGAAGCAGATGTTTTGCTTTTGCCTGTCAGGTCTGCTCAGCATCCCACTGGTGAGCTGTGGGCAGAGGCCTGAGTCACTCTGCATCAGCACCAAAACATTTGACCCATCACTGCGTGCTCTCCAGCTGACTGCCAGAGTGACTGGTAGCTTCAAGTGACGGACTGCCCCAGGATACTCTGTGGTGGTACCCTATCCTACAACCTCTTTTCCTGGCTTCCTCCTAGGACAGCAAGGGAGAAAGATCTCCTGAGGACAGGAGCAGCCTATGTGCCTCCTATTGAGCACCCTCTCTGGTTTCACCCCATCCCCCTGGAGCATTCAGCAGGAGGAAGCATCATGGTCTTGCATGTCCATCTTCCTTTAGCAACAGTGCTGCCTACACCACAACCTCAAACGCAGGGCAGCTGCTCACACCTCCTGTTGGCATTTGCTCAGTCCCAGTCCAGCTGCTGAGACTACCACGCTGCATCCATTTTTTATGGGGAACCACGCCTTACAAGCTGTTAGGAGGCCTACCTGGCCCAGCTAAACTCCAGAGAAGGCAGCGCTTAGGTTCAGAGGAAGGGAATAATATCAGGAAAGGGCTGTGGGGATACCTTTAGCCTGGTCCTGCTGCCCTTTCCTATGCAAGCACCTGCAGTGAAGGTGGGCCTCCAGTACAGCAGCACCCATGCTGCACATTGGGGTGCCGAAAACATCTACATCGGCTCAAGAGCAGAGAGCGAGAAAAGCAGCAGGACTGTGTGTGGGAGGAAAGGGGTGAAAAGGAGCAAAGGCAGACTAAGTTTCAGAAAAGACTACCTCCCTCTCCTCACCAATGGATTAAAGACTCCAGAGCTGTCTGCCCGCCGGTGGGCAAGGAGCATTTATCACAGGCACCAGAGACTGCAGGGGCCGCTTCAGCTGCAATAGTTGGAACTTGCGGAGACTTTTCTTTCACTGACTTCCAGTCTGCAGCAATAAAAATGCCCCTCTGTTCCCTGCAGCTGACTTGCAAACCACAGCCTGGCACATCAGAAAGAAGCAAGCAATTAAAGAGACAAAGTGCTGAAAAATACATAACAAAAACCCTGCAAATGGGTACTGGGAGCCTGAAGAACAAAGGCAATGCGTGTTAATGACGAACATGATTTGGTTAATTTTTAATAGTCCATAACAGAAGCGATGGATGGGAGAAGCAAGCGGGTGTCAGGCAGGAAAACCTTTCTTCACAGTGCACTCCTCATCGGAGATGACAGCCTGCCCCCTTCCTTCCCATGGGGGACTGTCTTCACATCTCTGACCCAAGAAGCTTTCAAGAGATGCAGTGCAGATGGGGTTTTAAGTTTTCGATAGAATTCCCTGCACCCAGAAATGCAGCCCAAGAACCCTGAGAAAACCTGGCAGGGAGCAGGAGGATCTCAGCTTTTGATGCTTTCAGGAAGTTTACGCTCAATGACATTGCTGCTTTGCCAGGGATGAAGGCGTGTGCACCACAGAGCTTGCTTGGGCCCCTTGTCCTGCTGTCTCACTGCTGGAGAGGTACCATCGCTATGCATATGCTGAGATATCAGACCCAAGGACGTGCATGCTGGGTCCTAGCTAGGCATGAACATGCATATCCCCGAGTTTGCATCAGCTATTTCTAGGTATTCCCCCAGTCTTTCCTCCTCCTGCCTTCTGTGATCATGTGAAGATCAAAAATACTGTCTTGCCCAACACAGAAATGCAGGATGAAGGAGGGCAAACAGGACATCAAGGCCAAAGGGATGGGGAAAGGGACATGCTGTCACTCTGTGACGGAAATGCTATTGCCTCTGTTTGCAGCTAGTGGAAACGCCAGCTGAGATCAGCCCTGACAATGCAAACAGGGCAGGACACGTTAACAGCACTTTGATGTGACATGGACAGATTAGCAAGAGTCCAGGGTGCTGCTGCGGTGGTGGACAGCTTTGCTGCAGACCTACGCCTCGGGGAGCCACTCCCCACCTCGTCCCCCACACACACCCGTGCACACAGAGCTCGCTGCCGTCAGGGTGCCCAAGGTGTTGGTGTTGTATCCCAGTGAGGGATAGCTGTGTTGGCTTCCCGCTCTTCCTCAGTGCCTTTGGTCACTCCTGAGACCTCCCTTGCTGACTTGCTGCTCCCCGCTGCAAGTGTCTCTCTCCTTTTGCTGGCCTTGCCCCTCTCTGCCCCTCCATGAGTTAGCAGCTCCAGTGGCAGACACCCTTCTGCGCCCTGGGCACCACCACATAATTCTACGTGCATTTATAGCATTAGAACAGCACAGGTCTCCACTCACAACCCCTGCCCTTCACATGTAAGACCTGCACAGACATTGCTAGAGCCCCCGCAGCATGCCAGGCTGGGGAAGAAGGGACAGGGTGACCCTGAAGACATCCAGTGCTTTGCACAGGCCCTCAGCTTCTCTCTGAACTTCCCTTCATTCTCTCACCCTTCCCCGCTCCATCACTGCTGTCTTCCCCATGATAGCTAATGAGGCTCCTAACCTTGACTTTTGACTTGTGAAGCCATTTTTTCCAGACTAAACCCCCTACATCAAAATCCAAGACAAGCTGAAGTAAACCAAGTCCTGGGATTTTGGGCTGAATCCCTCATCCCTCACTTCATCTCTGGTGGGGGGTGAATGGTAGGGGGGGTGTCCTCCAGCAAGTGCTGAGCAACATGAACACTCTGCCTCTCCAGACTTACAGTTCACTCTGCTTACAGCACTGCTGAAAGAGTCCCACACACCTATTTTCTCCTCCAGCAATACCCCATCCCTTGCCCCAGCCTCTGCTGCAGTGCAGGAGTGCAGGGGCATGGCAAAATGTGGATGGGACAAGGGATGGACAGCTGGGTATGAGTCTGGTCTGTAAGCATGGACTGAGAGTTGATTTTGGCAATGGGACAGCCACATCCTGGAGAGCCATGAAACTTGGGGTTGTCATCGAGCCACTTACTCAGGTCAAACAGGAGTTTGGAATGGTTATCACACCCATCCCCTGGGAGAGACAGTCACAGAGAGAGCCCACCACCTACCACTCATCACCCAGGCATCAGCTGCATGTTGGTGTGAAGCAGGCACGGGCCACTCACACAGCAGCTTCTGCACCCAGATGAGTTGGTGAAGCCCAGAGGAGCCTCCACATGTGCTGATGTAACTTTTGTGCTTTCCCCAGCTCTCACCAGGTACCTAAGTCTCCAGGACCACAGTGTCCCTCAGGCAGCGTGGCCGTCCCACCTCCACAACAGGAGAAACTGGCTCTGTGGACCCCAGCTGAGGGGGCTGCCGTGGGGATAGGAGAGGGAGGGGACACATCCTCCCAAGGAGCTGCAGCCTGGTGAGATGCTGGGGAAAGGACTGTCAAAAAGTAATTTAAAAATGTAGCGCTCCACTTGATTTCATGTCTCAACATGTCGCTTAACAGCAATTTAGTCATCCCCCCCCGCCTTTCGCTGAGGCACTGACACTTTTTTAATAAAAATACGTAGAGGAGCTTCAGGCACTTTATTAGCGCACAGCAAGGATGCCAGCACCCATGTCTCTGCCCCATGCGCCCTATTAGTGTAATGAGAGCTTTCAGGAGCAGAGAAGCCAACAGAGCCCCTTCCACAGCTCCTAGCTGAATCCTCACGACCTGATTTCCCAGAGCACATGCTTGGCTTCCTCTAGAAATCACATCTTCAGCTGGTGCCCAGGGGTGGGCCCTGCGTAGGGGAAAGGCATTCAGCAAACCTGATCTGCCAGCAAGCTTATATCATTATTAGAATTTCTAATTTTTTTCCTTTTTTTGTCCCTTTTCTTTTTTTTTTTTTTAGTGCCCCCAAGCCATGTTGCAATGCAGAAGCTGCTGCTGCCATGGTTACGGTCCCAGCCAGCCGATACCCAGCTCTCCGCTACAGCCTCCAGAGGGTGCTGAGCCCTGGGAGCCCATATTCCATGCTGACCCCCTTTCCAGGGGACAGGACTGTCTGGCATCATCCTCAGTCAACAGCTTCTCTGGCCACCCCTGCATCGGATCTCCATTTCCACAAACTTTCTGGCTTCAAGCTCAAAACAGCCCTGTTGCCCTGGGGCACCCGAGGGACGCAGTGGTGGTACTGCTAGCAGCCAGTGCAAGCGGGTCTGGCTGATGCTGGGGATGCCCATCAGGAGACAAGCCCCAGGATGGCATGCTGTGGACAGCTGTCGGTGGGCTGGAGCTGAATGGGCAACTTCCAGGGCCTTCTGGTTCACTTTCCAGGCTGCTTTTCTCTCACTTGCATGTAAGTGTTTCTCTCCTTGTTACTCTGTCTGAGAGAAAAAGCCAGTCAGTGGTCAAGGAGGTGTCACGGCACATCAGCTGCTGTGACCCAAAGGCCTTTTCTTGCCAGGGAAAAGTTTCTGCCCTTTCTCCATAGACATTCCGTAGCACGGCTCAAGTTTCCAGCTGGCTTTTCTGGGGCTCAGGCTCCTCCTCTCTGTCATTCCACTAATGGTTCAAGTAAAGCCCAAAAAATTAAAGCCCAAGTTTGGCTGTTTCCTTTGGCACCAGGGACTCCAAAAGCAGAGAGACCATCTGTGTAATCAAGACGGGTGAACAGTTTATGGGATCACCCATGCACCTCTTCCAGTGGTTCTAAAGAGATCTAAGCTCAGTTCCCCACCTGGACTAGGAGATGCCAGTTATCCTGGAAATCCCGACCTGATCCCAAACCAGGAATCTTAAGGGAAGTCCTATTTTTCCCTTCATCTTCCCAGGCCCACATCTACACCACAAGCAGCCCAGCTAAGTCTTCAACCAATCTCTGGATGTTCTTTGCACTCTTGCAGCTTTGCTCATCCCTTAGCAAAACCCGCCCGGTCCTGCATGCTTGACTGTGCCCCATCACCCTCAAGGCTGCTAGCTATAAGGTGGCAGGGACATTTTCCTTGCCCAGATCAACACAGCTAAGGGGTGAAGCCTAGGGCAGGCAAACTGATGTTCTCTCCAAGTTGCCTTCTCCTGCCAGCAGCACCCTGGAGCTCTGGAAGATCCCTCTGCTCTTTGTGCCAAAGCAGTGGGCAGCTGCCTGAGCCTCCCTCCTTGCAGGGATGGGGAGTAACTATGGTAACTATCTCCAGCTGCATCCCAGCTCCATGTTTGCCTCTCCTCAATACTGTTTGTGTTTATCTTCGATGCTCCTTTTGCAGCTTACTCTCTCTTTCTCCCAATGAAAGGCAGAAAGTGTGGTCTTGCAATGGCTTCCAACCTCCCATCTCCACAATGTTAACCACAGACTAGCTGATCTCTACAGGTAAGGCATTACCTCGCTCAATGCTTTCCCTGCTCATCACCTGAGAACACCCACCAGTTCACAGCAAGGCTGGTTAATCACCAAAGCACAAAATGAGTGGCTGTGGCCTGGCTGGAGCCTGAAGGTGCCAGCAGGCATCAGCAAGCACCACCCGAGAGCCACACTGGCAAGGGCTGGTGGGGTGGCACACTCGCAGCTAGTGTGTGGATGCACACCAGCCTGGGTTGTTTCCAGAATTATCCAATAAAGCAATATAAGCGCCATCCTTAATCCCACCATAACTTCATCCCCCAGTTGTAGAACAGGCTGCGCTTCCTCCTGTACCTTCCATCATGTTCATCAAAACCTTCGGGTCACGGCCACTGCTCCATGCTGCAGCGCCTGGCACCAAAATTTATGCTCCAATCTCAACTGTGACCGTTCAGGTAAAAAATTTCAAAAGCATCTAAGTGACTCAGACATTGAAAAAGGATTTGGGAGGCACTTCTGAGAATGGATCTTGGGCTCTTGACACTTTTGAAATGTTCCCCACAATAATTTAAGAATGTCTAAACTACCAATTAGTGCTTGATTAACAATGGTAAATAGGAGTCCTGTGTTCTGCTATCTCTCTTGCTGTTTCAGCTATTAATGACAACTACGCCACGGGCTGCCAGGGGAAACATTTAATATGGGAAGCCATGATTTTTTTTTTCCTTTTGTGTTTTAAAAATAAGATGATGACATTTCTTTTCGCATCTTTCTCTCTTTTTATTTTTTTTTCCTTTGCTTTGTCATGCCAAGCAGCATGTCTGACACCATCTGAAAACATCTGGAATGGTTCTGATAGGAGCAGAGCCAGCTGCCTTTTCATATTTCTCTGGGACTAGGAGATATACATCAGATGTGAGTCTCTCCCCTCACTAATAATATGTTATCTGAATAAATAAATGGTGCTGGCTCAGACCTGGCTGAAGTGTTTGCTCTCTGCCTCCTTTTGCAGGATTTGATTTGCAATGTCTTCTCTTGCTTCACACTGATTCTTATTTTACTTTAGGGGGTTTTTTATTCAATTGTTTCTTTTCTTCTCCTCCTTTCCCTCCCCTCCCCACCTTAGGCATTCAATCGCAGCTGTCTGCAAGGGGGGTTGCAACCCAGCTCTTCACCTGCTTGCACTGCAAGCAGAGGAAACCTAAGAAGCAACAGTGGAAATATTTTCTAACTAGTCCCTGCCCAGATCCCTCCTGAGGATCAGGGCTTGTTTGGGAAGCATGGTTTGGACCTGAGCCTGCCAGCACGAGAGGATGAAGGGTGAGATCTAGCCACCGAGGTGACAGGGAGACACGGTGTGGTTATCCATGGGCATTAGAGATGCCAGCGCTGCAGTCCTTGTGGGACTTGCTTTCCTCTGCCCCCTCATCAAGGGTGCCACTGCCCACGACAGGATCACTCTTTGGTTCCACAGGGGACCCAAGGCATCCAGTGCCAACCCCTAAAGGAGTCACCTTCCTGCCCGCTGCACCAGAAGCACAGCTGCCACCCCTCCCCATGAGCAGAGCAGAGCTCCCAGCCCACAGCAAGCAGGAGGCTGAGCTGCACAAGCACAAAGAGGTACCAAAGGCATCCCCAAATGTCCCTGGGACACCGGAGTCCCCCAGCCCCACTCCCTTCCCTCTCTCATCAGAGCCATTTGGTCACCTCCACGCAGACATCCCTGCCATGCTCAGATCTTCGTCCTGCAATGAAAGTCAATACCATCATCTCCAGCTGTCAGAAGCAGAGGGATGTGATGAATCCCTCCTCTCAAGGCATCTGGGGGCTCTGCAAAACTACAGAGGCACCTGACCCCAGCGGGCTGTCCGTGGCTGGGCGCCCACAAGGGAAAAACACACCTTGGGATGCCAAGGGCATTTCTGGCAGCAGAAACAGTTTCAGGCAAAGAGGAAAGCAAGTTATATGACAATGATGAAATGTGAAACCAGCTGCTTTTAAGGCCTTTCATCTATCATCCTTGTGAGCCTGTGACAGTGACAACAAGAGGGAAGGTGGCACAGAAGAAGAACAGAGAAAGAAGCATGGCAAAGGAAGTTGGCTCTGAAGGCTTGGCATAGATTAAAAATAAACAGCTCTCCCTGCTTGCCGCTGCACCTTAACATCCACTCCTGCCTGTACAAATAACCCACCTGAGAGTGACCCTTCCAGTGCCAGGCCTCTGCATGGGTCAGTTACAGCAGGGAATTGGGTTTAAGACACCATCCACCAAGTCATCTCACAGGTCTTCCCTCCTAACACATTGCCTTCCCTCACACAGGCTCAAATCCCCTGAGATCTCTATACAGGGAGCCTCATCCATTGCAAGACACCTCACCAGGCCTCAGCCCCGTGGGGCAGACCCACACCACTGCAAAAAAAACACCACCACAACATATGCTGGGAAGCAGAGCCTCTTGACAGCATCATCTGGGAGCTCTGAGGGCCATGGCAGCTCAGGCTGCTCCTCATCCCCACCAGGATCTCTCATTGGTATGGCTAGAAGCACTGGCAGTGCCATTTTGGAAGAGGAGCTTGTTCGTGCTGTCCGGTATGTGCTTCACAGAGATGGGGCCACTGTCAGCTCCTTCCAGCTGTTTGGAAGTGAAAGTCCGCTGTGGAAGAAATTGTATTCTGAGGATCAGAGCACCAAGGACACCCCAGCCACACCACATAGAGAAAACCACCATGGGAAGCACCAGACAGCAGGCAAGGGCACTGGGGCAGGTGGTAATGTTTTTGGGTCATTGACTAACATCCTACTTGGTGCCCCTTAAAAAGCTTTTACTGGAATAACTGGAGACTTGAGTGTGGAAGTGTTTTGCATCACCTGCCAGAGGATAGTGAAAAGCAAGGCAAGGGGGCAGCACGCTCCATCCTAGCAAAAGGCTTTAGATGAAAAGGAATGTCGGAGTTGTCATGCAACTGTTTGTTTGCATTATTTTGGGCTCAGATGTTTGCAAATACAGCCTGTTCTAAATTGATCTCTCTTTTTTTCAGACAGCATGTGATAAATGTGTTAATTTTGCATTCAGCTCTGGGAGGCAAGAGGGGGCTGAGAGGAAGAGCAGCTGAGAGAAGGGACTCCTTCTGCTTCCCTGGAACCTGGTTTAGCGAGCGCCCGGATCCCTGTGAGCGTGGGGGGATGTTTACAAGTGACTAATCACCACCCTGCCTTCCCCAGAGCCTTCCTCGCCGACACCGCTGCGCTCCTCGTGGAGGCTAACGAGTGCAGCCTCACAGCCCCCAGGGAAACAGGTTACCCTCCCCGCCCTCCGCTTGCAGGAGATGGAGCCGAGACACAGATGGAGGAAATTACTTTCCCAAGGACACGCGATCCATCTGCAGCAGAGCATGCAAAATCTTGCTCTGCCCTGGCTCATCTCCCCATGCCCTTCCAGCGGGGTCCACCTTCAACCTGTCAGAGGTTCAAGCTGTCTGTGTCCACACCATCCGCGGGCAGGCTTCAAGTTTAAGGTGCAGGAGGCACAGTGCAAGTACCAGGGAGTTTGAGTTGGTGTGCGGAGTTAAGCCCTGGGCTACCATGATGGCATGGACAAACCCAGCATGCTTGCCTGTGTGTGAAATATGCCACTGCTGAGTGAACCTCCAAATCCACAGCACCCCATCCTCTCTTAAAGCAGGCAAGCCCAGTTATGTAGAGCTATTCTGGGGTTCTGCGTGAGCACCATGGGATCCTAAGACCTCTGTCTAGACAAGGCACGTGCCATAATCCCTCCTAAACAACATGGGCCTCCATAAGGCTTTTCCAACCCTTGCTACTCCTGCTGTTCTTGCAAGTGCCACTTTCCACGCCAGGCAGCAAAGGCAGTGACTGTGGCAAGCCCAATGTGCCGGACAGCTGAAAGCATATCTAAAGCCACCCAGTCACTTCAGGAGCAAAGCAAGAAAGACCCTTGAGGAGGAGAAGGCTGAAATGAGGCAGACAATCCTGCAACAGCTTTTTTTAGATGACCTTCACCGCAGAAGTGGTGTCTCAGGGATGTGCTGAGAGACGATTAGTGGCAAGGACAGCAGTACAGCTGCAGCAATTGAAAATCAGCATGGCAGGAGAAGGAGTACATTTTAATGGTGGTCCTGAGCAGGAGGAGTCAATTTTCAGGGTCACTGTTTTCTGCTGAAACATACATTTTTGGGTTGACCAGGCCAAGTCATGGATCACTGCAAAAATCAGTGAATTATTTCAACTGAGGGGAAGAAAACAGAGAAGTTCAAAGGCTCCATTTCAACATTTTCTGAATTACCTGTTTCAGGTTTTCTTGTTGAAATAACCATTTATTTTTACAGATTTCTAATAGGCCATTAGATTTATTTTATTTTTTTTAGATCCCTAAGCAGAACATTTGCTTTCAAACTGAGTCATTTACTCAACACAAGATGATTTTTCTGCTTTTCATTTCAACAGGAAAATGAAAAATAATGACTTTCACAATGACCCCCAGTTGTGGGGTTTTTTTTAATGCTGCTATTCCTGTAGCAAACCAACACAGTGCTTATTTGCACAGCTACAGTCAAATGCCACTTTCATCAAAAATCTCTACTGACCAGCTAAAAGCAAGAGACTGCACAGCTGGGAATGCAAGTGGCACGCTCTCCCAAGAAACACAGAAACCCAGGCTGCTCATTGTCTTAGCTAATTACCTGACAGAAGACAGTTAGTAGGCCTTTTGTTAGCCATTTTGTAACGGATGAGTTCTGGGGTGAGGAAAATGCTATTCCCTTCATAAGAACGTCTGTACAGGATCCCAGGGTCCCGTTCCACAGCAGAACAGGGCAGACATAATACAAAACAACTTCTTAATCTTCTTCCTCCCCACTCATTTTCAATACAGGGGCTTCCTGAAACAGACGCAGTTTCTTCATGCTTAGTAACTACCCATGGGTTTTCCTCTTTAGGACTTAAGAAACTTTAGCATAACATCCTGCAGCAAAGAGTGAGGCAGAGTAATTACCTCTTTTGGGAAGAGATGCCTCTTTTTGCTTCTTTCAAGCCCAACTCCCGCTAGCTTTATTTGATGCTGCTTGGTCTTGAATTGGAGGATAGAGGGAACAAGCCAAAGTCTGGTGGCACTGTCGCTCCTCCAAAGATTTTGGGGAACACTGCAACCTGAATCCCAGACCTGCAAAGCTCCTTTTGGGACACCTGGCTGGCATGAGGGACGTCTTACCTGCAACAGAGCAAGGTGGAGAGGCAAATTTGGGAGACCAAAATTTAGGCAGGGAAGCCTGCCAGCAAATCTGGGCACTAGGAAGGAAAAAAGGTCTTCCTTCACTGTTTGTGTTTTGTGTAAGGGCGCCAGGAGGCAAAAGGTACAGCTTGAGGAGCAAGCTCTAGCTGGAGATCAAGACAGGGACTGTTATGAGAAGGGCTGGTTATGAAATGTTGCCTCCAATAAGCACCAGAGTCAAGATAGCAATAATCAGGTAAGAATTCAGGGTGGAGACCTCTGGAAGTCACCCAGTCCAGCTGGGTGTGACCATCTCCAGGATGGAGACGCCACAGACTCTCTGGGCACCTGTTCCAGTGCGTGACCACTCTCATGGGGGTGATAATTTCTTCCTTTATGCCTGATCACAATTTCCCTTGGAGCAATTTGTGCCCCTCGTCCTTTGCTTTGCATGTCTGAGAACAACTTGGCTACATCGTACTTGCAACAGCCCTTTTGATAGCTGAAGACAGCAAACAGCTCCCGCTTCCCCAGGCTCTTCTCACATGCCAGGTGCTTCACCCCACAAACATCTCAGTGTCCCTCCTCTTAGCTCACTCCAGTTTGTTGGTATCTCTTCCTAGGGAGCCCCAGACTGGACCTGGTACTCCAGATGCGAACTCACAAGTGCCAAACAGAGGGCACTGCTGACTGAAGGTAGCATGCTTTCCCTTCGTTTGCAAATACTATCTTTGCTCTTATGTGAGCTTCCCATCACAATTATTGCAGGTATCAGTGCAGAGTCCATCTGTCAGCTTTGCCTGCCCATCTTCTGAGCTTGGCACCAGCCAGCTCTAATCCAGAACCCATGTAGCTGGGTTTTCAAGGTGTGACACTTAAATTCCTAAGCCATGCTGAGGAGACTGGGGCAGGACAGCTGAAGCTCAGCGCCCTGTGAGCAGGAGTTAATGCTAGGGGAGAGCTGGCTCAGGTGTAACCAAGAGGGAAGAACTGAAAGTATATGCTCACATCCATCTGCAAGAGACTGCACAGACACCCCTGTCCTGTGAGTGTGCAGTGGGATAAAGATTTTATCCCGCCTTACATGGGGCCTCTCACCCACTCAGTGGTGCAGATCAGAATATAATGCAAGAGTAGAGTTTCTGACAGGGAAAGTGGGTGTTTTAATGAATCACTTGAGATGCGGAGCCATGAATGTCCAGACATTCTTGGAGATGTTTTAATAAATAACAATGAAGATAACAATTTAAACATTGTGAGCAGGAAATGCATTATTGAACATGCATAACACAGTACAAACTTAGAGCCCTTTCAGAGCCTTCAAAAAACAGCCACGCAAAATTCAAATGAACGGAAGCAGACAGGCACATTTGTGTTTTAAAGGCTGTCTGTGGCTTCCAGAAAACAAGTGCTGCAACATTGACCTGCAGCAACTTTATATATTCATGCATCTGCCTGCTCTCCTCACCCCTCTGCAGGAACATTCTTGCCCCCTAGATGGGCAGAGAAGCAGGATATGGGTGCACACATCAGTTTTGCGTGTCTGCAGGCTGTGCGCCAGCCCAGACTACCCATCGGCCAGAAAGATGTGTCAGGGCCAGGGACAAGCACAGGTACTCGCTGGGAGCTGCCTCTGGGTCTAGTCTCTTTCTGGACCGATATAAATTTTGGCAGCTTAACATCCTCTGCAAGGAGTTCCTCAGCTTCAAAGCCCCACAGATCTTCACTGCTTTGGGTCCACTTAGAGAAAACCATATATTTTCACATTCCTTCTGACTCTATAAGATCTCCGGGGCCCTGATGGATCATAAAGGCCACAGGGGGATCATTCTTGAGTCATTTTCAAAGGGAAGGAAGGGTTGATACCAAAAACTCAGAAGGGTAGGAAGGTTACTAATTGCATGCACACATCTGCAGGGCATGCTGACTTTGAAGAATGTCACTTTGATTGCACAGCCTCCTAGGACAGGGGAGGATCCAGTGGATGGTGTTCAAAAGAGCCATGGCCAAAGCAGAGAGCTCTGCTGCCCCTACAGCCAGTTCAGGATTAGAAGAAGAATTCAAGGTTTGCAAAAAGTGCCAAGGGAGCTGTCAATGGGTCCATGTCCAAGTGGAGGCCAGTGACAAGTGGAGTCCCTCCAGGATCAGTACTGGGACCGGTCTTGTTTAACATCTTCATCAGCAACATGGACAGTGGCATAGATTGCACCCTCAGCAAGTTTGCCAATGACACCAAGCTGTGTGGGGCTGCTGGCACGCTGGAGGGAAGGGATGCCATCCAGAGGGACCTTGACAGGCTGGAGAGGTGGGCCCATGCCAGCCTCATGAAGTTCAACAAGACTAAGTGCAAGGTCCTCCATCTGGGTCGGGGCAATCCCAAGCACCGATATAGGCTGCGCAGTGACTGGCTTGAGAGCAGCCCTGAAGAAAAGAACTTGGGGGTGCTGGTAGACGAGAGGCTCAACATGAGCCGTCAGTGTGCACTAGCAGCCCAGAAAGCCAATCGTATCCTGGGCTGCATCAGGAGAAGTGTGGCCATCAGGTTGAGGGAGGTGATTCTCCCCCTCTACTCCACTCTCATGAGACCCCACCTGGAGTACTGCATCCAATTCTGGAGCCCCTACTGCAAGAAAGATATGGACGTGCTGGAACGTGTCCAGAGAAGGGCCATGAGGATGATCAGAGGGCTGGAGCACCTCTCCTATGAGGACAGACTGAGAGAGTTGGGGTTGTTCAGTCTGGAGAAAAGAAGGCTCCAAGGAGACCTTATAGCGGCCTTCCAGTATCTTAAGGGGGCCTACAAGAAAGCTGGTGAGGGACTTTTTAGGATGTTGGGTAATGGTAGGACTAGAGGGAATGGATTAAAACTAGAGCTGGGACGATTCAGACTGGACGTTAGGAAGAAGCTCTTCACCATGAGGGTGGTGAGACACTGGAACAGGTTTCCCAGAGAGGTGGTGGAAGCCCCATCCCTGGAAGTTTTTAAGGCCAGGCTGGATGAGGCTCTGAGCAACCTGATCTAGTGGGAGGTGTCCCTGCCCATGGCAGGGGGGTTGGAACTAGATGATCTTTAAGGTCCCTTCCAACCCTAACAATTCGATGATTCTATGATTACTGTGCAACAGCGATGCCAAATTAGAGCATGATCCTTAGCTTAAGGTCTCAGTTTTAACGTCCAAAGATCAGTGCAAAGTGCAGAGCGAGATAATTAAAATTTTGCAGTAACACAAAGGGAGGGGAATTCCTGAAAATGGCTTCTGATCTCTCACTTTTCTTTTGGGTTTTTCTAATGACTATAAAACATGACCTGAGTGATTTAACTCAACACCTGTCATCAGCCAAAATCTAAGAACCTTAATGAAACTGAGCCAGGTACACAATCTCTACAGGTTTTCTTGCTTATATCTGCTACTACAGAAAAGACACCCTTCCTTCCAGCCTTCTACTTTTAATCACATCATGCTGCTCTCTCCCTAGAAGAGGTGGAAGAGAAAGGGGACTGTGTCCCCTAGAAGAAGGAGGAGTGATGGCGAGTGAGCTCAGGCACTGGCTGGCTGTTTTGGGGACCAGGGGAAAGAGGTGGGGTGATAAGTCTGTACCCTGCTGTGCACCTCAGCACAGAAATCAGCATGACAGACTCTTGATGGGTAAACGCCTCAGATGCTACCTTTGTATCAGCATAGCTCTGGTCTGTCTGACATCTTCGAGAGGTGGGTCTCCAAGACTGGGTTCACTAGATGGGCAAGATTTTAGGATCAGTCTCTAAAAGGTCACTGTTCTATTTATTAACAGCAGGGGTGCTGGGGCTACCATGCGCAGGGCAGCAGGAGACCATTAGGCTTCTCCAGCAAAGGCACAGTGTGCACTAGGCATAGTAGCTGCCCTCCTTGCAAATCCTACCAGGGGTCTCAGTGTTATCCTTCAAGCTTTCATAAGCCATCCAGGGGTTTCTTGGAGTACTGCCTGTGGCCCTGCTGTATGCCTTCTCCTTCCTTTGCTCATGTAAACCACCCTACTCCAGTGGCTGGAGCTAGATGGGCTTCCAATCGCTTCGCTTTCCAGTGGGAAATAAGGCCAGACTTCCAAAAGACAGAGGCACAAGGTGAAATACCAGGAGTATCTCATCCCCCTGAGCTGAACTCCTAGCAGGTAATAGCTGGAAGGACCCCACACTGACTTTGATCCGAGCAAACTTCTCCTAGAGCCCTGGATCCCAACTTCCAGACAAGGGTCTGCAACACCCCTCCATACACTTGAAGGTTTACAGTTAAAAATGCTGCTTTGGACACAGAAAGCATGAAACAACTTGACCCCCAGCAATTTCAGGTACTGAGTTGCCACGAGAAGCTCAGTTTCAAAGCAGCATGTCCAATTCACTCATGACACCGTTTCTTTAGAAAAAAATTCTCCTTTGCTGGAAGGTTCAGAGCTGCCTGTTTTCAAATGCCATTTTGTACTCAAACCCGCCTCAGGATCCCTCGGTTTCTCGTCTTGAGCTGCTTGGTCGCACCGAGGCTTCCCCTGAGAGGTAAGTGGATTCCCATGGAGGCTGCCCTGGTATTTGAAGCCTAGCCCTGCCATAGCCTTGCTTTCCACCGAATAGCTGAGGAAGTTTTTGTTTAAACTTGGTTTCTATTGCCGATGGCCCCACTGTCTGGGTTTACAGAGAATATTCCTCAAGTAGCTACTGAAGCAGCAATCTCCGACATGCTCCCAGGATCTTATCTTTGCCAATTCTTTCTAGATGGGGCTTGATTTTCCTCTCACTTACACCTGCTTCACAGCAGGGTAACTCCATTAAAAAGACTCCTCATTTACACCCGCGGAAGGAAGAGAAGAATCGAGGCCATCCCCTGCAGGAAGAATGCACACAAAATAGCAGCTGCACGATGTGCTATAAAAAAACAATCCCCCAACTGCTTCCACCATCTCAGCGTAGAAACTCCTTTCTCCAGTGTTGTTTTTAATAAAACCTTACGAAAAGGAAACTGCCTTCCTGAGTCATCCCGCACAGACTCAGGAGAACCGTTGGGTTGGATCATGACAGTATAAACTGGTTTATTGCCAGAACAAGCAACAGATGCCAGCAGTGTGACATGGAGCGAGGATTTGGCAGTTTGTTCAAACACTCTGACAGCAGCAGGCATTTTAGACTCCGACAGATAAGAAATTGGCCAGCAAAATGCATTGATGGAGTATGTGGGCTGTGGAGTCTGCCCTGCCACCTCCTTGAAATAATGCAGGACTGAGTCCAGCGGGAGCGTGTGGCTTTTGCAGGGTAGCGGTACCACTGGATCCCGTACAGCCAATAACTTAGTTTCTGCAAGAAGCCATTGTTTAGAGAGACGGCATCTGCTGTATGTTTGTTTGGGGGTTTTCATTGCTACAAAATGGTTCATCACCATATTTCACAGGTGCAGAGCACTTTCTGAGCCTTTTCTTGTGTAGGCAGCTGATGCCTTGATATTGTGATGATTGCCACTACAGAAACACTTCTCAGAGAGGGAGATGCTACCACCAAACAGTGTAACAGGGCTTTTCTTTGCTAGAGAGAGATGAATGGATTGGTGTAACTGTAGAAAAAGGAACGTTGGAGTGAGAAATGGATAGATAGTTGGATAGATAGATAGATGGATACATACATACATAAAGCCATTCCATCTACCTTCCTCCTATTTGCCATGCTGGCTGGCCAGCACCACCTTGATAGCATCTGTCCCCTTCTCACAGCCAGGTACCTACCAAGTCGGCCAGGAGATGGAGCACAGCTGGTTTATTAGGTCTTTTTGGCTTGAACCCATGCTTCCTTGTAACTATGGAGCCTTACAGGGTTTGTAGTTCAGGCTTTAGATTCTCTTTGAGAAGCTGAGTCCCTTCTACCTGGGCTCGCCTGTATCTCCTGCAGTGCAATTAGGAGAGCCTGCATGGGTTACAGGGTCTCATGGAAGGCACAAGGGCTGATGTACATCTAAGGGGGAAGCTGGATCTTAAACTACAGCTCAAAGGGGCAATGAAGCTTGGTGGGAAAATGAATTGTCTTACTGAACAGAATTGTACAGTGTGTCCAGGTGTTTGCCCTTTGACAAAAAATGGCAAAGTAGTTCAAAAGCTACTCTGTTTCCCTCAAATATCCCCAGCTTCTACATTTCCCCTCCACCTGGGGATGTAAGTAACTGCTGAAATGTCAGAAGTCCCTGTATATAGCGGATGCTGGTTTTGCTCAGTGCCATGGTCTGCCACCGTTGGCGGAGGCTCTGCAGCCCTGTAGCACATCAGGAAAACATTTCCAAGAGAAACCAGCCCCTTCCTGTGGCTGGGAACAGCATCTGAAGCGAGACCACCCCAAATCCAAACCCACAACCCTCCTATTGGGACCAGACCATTGCTTTCCAGGTCTCTCTGCCCTTCCTAGAAAAATCTGCCAGCAGAGCTCTGCAGCAAGGCTGCTCACAAGATCCCTTTCCCTTTCACACTAGCTGCAAACAGCTCCTGTTCATAGCGGGGGTCTTATATTTCCCCAGCACTGCAAGATACAGAGCAGAAGCATCCAGGACAGCCCTGTCCAGCCATATGCAGCCACCGACCAATCTTTACCTGCAGCCGCCCTGGCACGTGTGAGAAGCCCTCATCCTCCATGCAAACAAGTTCCCCACCCATTTTGCAGGCTTTGCCAGAGGGTGAGTGGCATAGCCTGACACAACAGAAATGACAGCCGATTACCGGCTTTAAAAATTACCCCCCAGGTGAGTGGGCTGCCCAGCTGCTGTCAGACTGATTTCAGGTTAGGCTGGAAATTGTCAGCTGGCTGACAGAGCCCCTGGTTAGCCTCCACTGCCAGGGAAGGATATGCCAGCACTCCCCACGCCACGCTCCGCTTGCCTTTTATTCCCAGCCCCGGCATTCAGGAGGAGGTTTTGGAAGGGATCAGAGAGGAAATGCACAATGCCTTGCCAGTGGTGGTGGGGAGAGGTGGAGAGCCTGCAACATGCCAGAGAGAGCAACCAGTCAGGGAGAAAAACCTCCCTTCTGCCTGCCGGAGCCAGCCAGTGCTGGGCGAGCGTCAGGGAGCCTGCAAGGGAGAAAAAAGCCGAGGGCCAGCAGGAGGGAGGTGGTCCTGGAAAGGGGCATGGGAAGAAACAGCACCATGGGCTGTAGCCACAGGCAAGCAGAGGGAAGGAAGGTAGAGCTGCATGGGCAAGGCTGCAGCAGCTGCACAGCCAGAGCTCCCCAGCATCCGGACACAAGGAGCTGGGGACAGGGTTGTGTTGGGACAAAGCCCAGCAGTGGCCCTAAAATGCAGGTGGCAATGGTGCCATTGAACACCGTGTGAAAGGAAGCACCACGAGTGTTTCACTGGGCATGAAAGACAATGTGGGAAGGGACTGAAACCATGGTCATGGGCAAATGACTCTTGCAGAGCAGGTCTTCCCAGAAGGGAGGTTTGGGGCACCATGGGGGGAGCTGGAGTGTCAAAGACGTTTGGAATGGAGATGCTGAGGGGTAGAGCCACAAGCAGGCTACATGTCCCATGACACAGAGAGAAGCACCAAGCCTGTCAACCCCCAGGGCTTAGGGTGCAGCAGCAGCCCTGGAGGGACCCCAAGCAAGGACAGGGCAGCCATGCCAGCGTTACCCACCTCCAGCTGGTGCCAGCACCCCCTCCATCCTTACTGTCCCTTGCCCCAGCCCCAGCAGCAGCAACATGTCACATTTGCCGTCCAGGGTTTTCCATTTCAGACACTGTGATTCAACTTTTCTCTCCAGATAAAGTTATTAAGGCAAATTTGATCAAAATGACACATGGATTACAGTGTGTGTTGCAGACTCTAATTCTGTTTACTGTTCTGGGGGAATGGGCAATTATTACAAAAGCTGGGACAGAGTGTTTTTAATAACATTTCTTGTTAAGATTTAATTACAGGAAATTGTATTTTCTTAATCACTGAAAACTCAACTGCCTGGGAAATTTTTTTATATAATTTTGTTTGCAGTTTATTAAATCCTTAGGTTATTCCTTTTCTGAGGCTTTGTTTTAGTCACTTGCTAAGTGCTTCTTAACATGTGTAGGAGCAGCTTGCTCAGAAGCACAAAGAAACTAAACGGAGCAGACTCTGGGAGGCAGGGCTGGCCTTTGACAAAGTAGATTTCTGAGCAGGATTTAGAGGTCCTAAGGCATTTTTTAAAAGGGAAAAAAAAAACCCCAACAAAACAAACCAAATAAATTCCACCACTTTTCCCCCCAAGACCTGTTTACCCTCCAGCCCAACTGATGCTAGTACCCATGCCTTCCATGGCTGCTCCCCCACTTCCTCCACTCCCCAGTGCACGCCTCTGAAGTAGGGGTGATTCAGGGGACTAACCAAACTAAGGGGCAACTTCTAAAACAACATGCCAGGGCAGGGGGATAAATGACCAGAGAGAGTGAATGGAGGCCCTGAAATTCATGACAGGGAAGAGGAAAAAAGTGGTGAATGACTCTGCCCTGAGCATCAGTGCACTCCGAGCCAAGCAGTGAGCTCCTCACAAACCACTCAGGGTGGGGGGCTGGGTCACCATTCTCTGTCCCTGATGGGTGAATGGGCACACCAGAGCACCAGTCCCAAAGAGACAAGCAAGATCTTGGCATTCAAACTGACAGGGGGGTTTCCAGGTCAAAGCATCCTCCTTGGCAGGGCTGCTGAGCACCCGCTGCCCCTCTGGGTACAGGCACAGGGAGATGCTGGCGAGGAGAGGCAATGACCCACCTGAAAAACATGCCCTTGCATAGGGCCAAGATTTCTCCCCGACCTGGTCCAGTAGCTGTGTCACCATTTCAGTGCTGCAGCTCTTGATAGGAATGAGAACTGCTGATCCAAAAGGAGCCAAGTAGCTGCTTCAAATAACTAAGGCAGTAGATCTCCCAGCCAAGGGCTCCCCATCCCCAGGCTCACAGCACCCCAGGTTCTGCTCCCAGCCCCTTATGAGACTGCAGAAGGCAGCAAGGCAGCTGAAAGCAGTGAAAGGGGTGATTGTGCTGCTCAAAGGCCAGGCTAGCTCATGCTGGTATGCAAAGCAGCCTCCCTTTGTGGGCTGGACTAATGCTGAAAGGACACAAGACCCTGGGGGAGATGAGCCACTGATACTTTCCACCCACCCACAGCCCTTCAGAAAGTGGTTCAGTCCCATCAGCCAACTGCCTTATCTCTCCCCTGATGCATGTGCAAGGGAGAATGGGCTTATCTCTGCCTCATCCCCAGTCTGGGGCAGGGTATTCAAGCCCACAAGTGGCATAGCCAGACAGGGATCCTATCTGCTTGCCAGGTGCCACCTGGGCAAGGAGCCCACAGGAGTGTAAGAGGGGTGCGATACCAGGAGCTCAGCGCAGCTAGGGTCTCGCCAAGCCCTGCTTTGAGCCCTGCCTGCAGAGCAAGGATCTCATGAGCAGCTTGTGCTTTGACTCTAGCCTGGCATTTCATGAGAGCAGATGTATCTATCTGGTGAAGTCTCCCTCTCTTTGCTAAAGATGAAGCTGTAGGGTGACATCCGAGTCCAGAGAACTTGCAAATCCTAAAAGTGATGGGCAATCTACAGCCTACAAGCTGAATGTAGCCTAAGCCTGACCTTAAACTTGTTAGGGTCTAGGTTGGACTGGGCAGATTTCAATGCATTTGCCAAAGCCAGAGATATTTGCTGTCTCTTCTCATACCAGAACTAGGTGGGGGAGCACCAAATGAATGTAGGAAGTGGCTGATCCAAAGCAAACAAAAAATGATGGTTCTTCATGCAACGCTTTGATAAGCTGTGGGACTCCTTGCCACAGGGCGTTTGGGGATGCTCAACATCAACATGGATTCAAAAGGCAGTGGACCAAAGTCAAGGAAGTCAAACATATTGATGGTTTAACCAAGCAGCTCTGGTCAGAGAGTCCCTGAGCTGCAGATTGCTGGGAGCTGAGAGAGTATTTTGGAGAAGCTGCACTGCACACTTGTCCTCACACTCTTCCCAACCAGCACCACCAG
Organism: Larus michahellis; assembly: GCF_964199755.1. NCBI lineage: Eukaryota > Metazoa > Chordata > Aves > Charadriiformes > Laridae > Larus > Larus michahellis. The sequence goes on from NC_133898.1 coordinate 39,111,369, forward strand.
CCACTGAGATGGGCATTTAGCCAGATCCTGCATACTTGCATGGGATGTGAACCTGTACACCTGCAGGGCATGAATGCCCTGTTGTGCCTCCTCCATAGCAGCTGCCTTTCGAGTGCACACCATCAGCTCTGCTCTGCTGGTCACTCCTGCAATTCTGTCTCCATGGGAGCCACATATCCTCGCAAGCCTGGGGCAGGCAGGACAAACAAAAATCCCTTGGCGCTGGGATTTGAGTTGAGCCAGAAGTGGCAAGTTTATCAAACTAGCCAGGTTCTCCTCTTGGGCAGACCAGTCTGACAGCCCCATGGTCCCTGCTGTACTTTGCAGGACATCCATGACTAATGCCACTGGCAGGGAGCAGAGGACTGAGACAACTGCAGGGAAGATAGCAGAGGGGTGTATTTCTTTCATGCCCTGCTTGCTGTGGATGGCACTGCCAACTCCTCTGGCCTTGTAACCATTTGCACTCCTTTTGACATACTGATACTCCCCCTCTGGCAGTCAGACTTGGCTGCTTTGACACAGAGGTAAGGATGAGGAGGGCTAACCCCTCCATCCTGACCTTTGCCAGACACTTTGCTTAGTGCTAAGACCTTTGGCTACCATCATTTTAGGACAGGGCCAGAGTTTTATAACAGCCTCCCCATTGCACTTGCCTCTGATTATTCTGAATACCATCAGCCTCGGTTCAGGTCTTACAGCTCTGTTCCTGCTCCAGGACAGTGACAATCAATGACTTGCCAGCTTTCCCAAAACACTGTACCCTTCATTTCAGGACATAAGCATTGAAAAGAGACAATACCTATAAACAAACATGCCAAACACGTGTGCCAAGCTTATCATGTAGTGTAGATCAGCCCCAGCAGATCCTGGTCAGGTCTGACATGAGTGTGTTAGTTCTCTGTTTCAGATCTGGCTGTGTGTTTTTCAGTCAGGGCTGTCTGTTTAAACCCATCACCATTTTTCTTTGTCTGGTTTCTTAAATCAGAGTAAGTAATTTCTCCCATGAGAAATTTCTCCTGTGTTTGCAGATTAGAGACTTGTACTTGTTAAACAAGGTGGACTTATTTGGGAGGGGCACGGAGAAAGAAGGAGGCAAAGCCCCGCCATCTCCTGTGCATTGCTCACTGCAGGTAGTAGGAGGGGAGAACAGCTGTGCAGCAGCCTAACTCCCTCCCTGGCTGCAGCCTGCTGCCCCACTCCCATCCCTCTCCCCGCCTCCATTCTATCCATCCCGTGGGGCTGAGGAGCCCAATGGTATGTGGCACTGAGAGCACTGATGCAAGAGTCTCTCTAGCTCTGTGTGCACCTGGCACAGATCACATCTCAGGGTAATCATCTTTGAAGCCTCCTTGCTTCTAAAGTCTTGCATCTGTCACAAGGAGTATTTCCCATCTGCTGGGATTTACTCCAGGTTCCCAGGACCCAGCTGATTCCTGCCTACCCACCCTCAATCAAGAGCAGTCACATCAATCTCTAACCTTGCTTCAACTAATACCCTTAGGGCAGGACCTGTCACAGAGAGTGCGTGGGCTTGCACACCATGAGTTTCAGCTGGTAACTCTGCAGATTACTTTGCAGAGGCCACGGCTGTCTAAGGTCATAAAAGGCATCCCATCTGCGCCCAGACCTCGTGCTAGTGGGCTCTTGTAACCAAAGAGGGTAGGTACATGCAATGCTGCGGAAGGCCAGGCTCAGACTTGTGTGATGCTCTGAGACACACAATACCTGCAAACCCTTTGATTCCCCAAGATGGAAAGATGACCTTAGGAACAGCCGTGTTTTCAGACCAGGCACCGGTGTGGGGCTAGTGCTGAGGAACCCAGTGCAACACTGCACTGCAACATGGACATGCTCCCCACATGCAGGGTTAGAAATTATTTTCAACAAACTCTTAACTTTGTGGCTCCACCAAGTTTAGTCACAGTGACCTTTCAGCATCCATCCCTATCCATCCTAGCTGGCTGGTTCCTCAAGACTCACTGCCAGACAGCAGTGATCAGCCTCCACACCTGTATCTTTGCTTTCTAGAGCCCAGGGAGAAGTCCCTCTGAGAGTGCAGCCTCCTCCAGATGCTCTGAACTTGTGGCTTCCCTCTGTGAAAAGCCTTGCTGGGAGACTGCAGGCATGCAGCAACATCTACAGAAATTCAGGGTGTATTGCAAGCTCTACAGAGAGAAGCAGAGCCAGCAGCAACAGAGAGCCAAATCGGCACTCTTTTAATATACAGCAGCTTTCCACATCACCACCTTCCCATGGCAGCCAGAAATGTGAGAGACACATCTCAAGCACTGAGCAGTAATTAGAAAAGGCGAAACTCGGGTTTGTTTCCATATTTTGCGTATCAAAGCTCTGAAGCGAGGAAGGCTGTGCTGCAATGAGTCTTGAAATATTCTCAACAATCTCCTGAGTCTTAAGAAGCAGCAGCTCAGCCTGCTTCCAGGAGAAAAGAGAAACTGATGGGCTCAGTGTGACCAGTCCTTGGCACTGGCTGGTGCTGGACTCTTCCAAGGCAGACAGAAAGAAACCTATCACTGGGGAGGTCTCTCCTGCTTCAATCAGCCCGTATTACATGCTGTGAGAAAAGCAAGAAGAGGTTTACCTCTTAGGGCCCTGTGATCCACACGCTTTTGTCCACAGTGCTGCTGGTAGTTCAGGCTTAAAATACCGTTAACATCTGTGGGAGGTACCAAGCTTGGAATATCCCTTGTACTCAGGCTTGACCCAGTCTGGGCTGGGTCAGAAACACGATTCATCCTCAGGTTGCTCTAGCAGGAACCAGTGAGCCTTGGGGCACATGGGTGAACTTTTGTTCTCCAGCTAAGTCCCTTCTGGGCTAAGCTAGGAGATGCAGCAGCATCCCAAACTGAGCCCACGGTCCTTCTCACCTGGAAAGATTTTTTGCCTTCCTATCCAGCCAAAGATTTAGGCAGCTTGCAAAGAAGTGCTGAGTATGTGGCCAAGACCCTGATGTGCACCCATCTTCTGAGGAGGCACCAGGAGCACCCCAACAGAGTAACACCCTCCTCACCTCCAAGTTGGGTGCCATACTGCCTTCATAGGCTTCTTGGGAGGATCAAATCCAGCCAGGGCTGTTCAAGTTACAGCCCACTGAGGAGGAATCTACCGATTACTGGATGGATCTGCTCAGTGACCCTCTACCTGTCACTGTCACTTCCTTGCATTAGGGTAGCACCTTGAACAAGTCAGCCAGCAACATAACCAGGAGTGAGCTCTGCAAATTGCAAACAGTGAGGGGGGAATAGGAGGTGAAGAAAGTATTTGTTAGTGGACTCATTATCCCCTTTTCACTCACAGGAGGACTGGCACAACAAATGTTGCTGTCAGCCCTTGGTCAAGGAAAAGAAGTTAGCCCAGGAACACAAGACCTCAAAAGCTCCTCCAGTTTTTGGAGCTCATGGGAACCCAGCTCATGGGTTGCTCCCTCTTCACTCGTGTGGTGCACAAGGAGGGCTGGCAGCTCTGAGCGCTTCCTCCACTTCAACCTCCCACTTTGACAGGGGTTCCAGAGCAAGGCAGGGCTGGAGAAGGCTCTGAGCACTGGCTGCAAGGGGGGCTCCCCAGCTCCCCTGTGTGAGCCTGGCCAGGTGGGACTCTGGCTATAGCCACAAAATGCTATTAGTGGCAGGAGTGATGCAAACAGGATCCTTTCTCATTTTTCAGATTCTGAGTGTTCCCAGGAGCACTAGAAAGCTGAACCAAGAGCCAACATCTCAGCCTCTCTAAGCCTTTCTCGCCAGCTGACCAGACTGCATACCACAGCCGGGAAAGCCGAATACACGCAGCATATTCTCAGAAAGGAGAGTATCTCTGAGTAATAGCCGCAAGCACAATGGCATCATCACTCTCAGCTGCAGCATTTGGGTTGCTGCTGTGGTGGGTTTTTTGTTCGGCTGGGGAGATGCACTGTGACTTTGCTGTTATCTATGACGCAGAGAGCAGAGTAGCACAGATCCCCAGCGTGTCACGGATCATTGTCTCCCAGCACAAACATCTTTCTGTTGTTCTTTTACAGCTGAAGCTGTCAGTAAAATACACACCTCCGTACCAAAGGAAAAAAAAAAAAAAAGAAATTATCCTTCTCGGCTGACACATACATCAGTGTTTTGTTGTTCCCTTTGGCTTGTGGTTAACTAAGCCACAGCTCCTCCATTAGCCCAAACTAAGATGATGTAACATTGACTGGCACCCGAGGGCTGGGCTGGGCACTAGGATGCACTGATCACATTCTTGCCTGGATGAAGGTACCTGAATTTCCTCTCTCTCCCTCCTGTGTTTATAAACTTCTAACAATAAGAGTTTGGCTGCAGTGGCTGGCCTAGGGTTCATGGCAGAGACTAGGGTGGTCCAGCCAGGTCATGTCGAGACCTGCCTGGAACCAGCTTCTCCCTTGGAAACCTTGTCTCTGTAATGCTCTGGGTCCTGCAGGAAGCTGGCTGGTGCTCAGGAGGCTTTGCACTGCAAGGCACATGCCAAGTTCCATGGCAGGTGTACAGACAAGCACGGCAAGGAGAGGGAAGGACAATGGAGCCAGCACCTCGGATTCCACTCACAGAGATGTCCCTGACCTTCCTCTCCCCCAGCTCCTGTCACCTCCAAGTGACACAGGACCTGCACACCTCTACGTCTCTCCCTGCCAGCCCCCACTCCAGGCAGGCTACCAACAAATCCAGGAGATCAAAGAAAGGTGGAAGCAGAGTGACCCACAAAAGGTATGAGCCACCATGCCTGAGCAGGAAAATTCGGAGTGGGAATACAAACATTTCCTGGTGCAATGTGCAGAATGGGGGACTACAGCTCACTGCTCACACCGTCAGAGTGTTACATTTCTTAGCAGGTTGCCCAGAGGTGTGAAACTGCAGAACAGAGACATTTTCCCAGAGAGCACCGTTAAAGATATTTAGTATATTACAGGAAAAGATAACCCTCCAATAACAGGAAATACTGATCTAAAAAAGGAAAGAATATAAAACATAACACTGACCTGCTGATGCCAAGAGACGCTCTCTGAAGCTTCAGGTTTGGAGAAATACCCTAAAAGGTGGATTTGTGCTTCTTGGCAGTTTAAAAATACAGGTTTGCAATTGAAATACCTGAGCCCAATCCCCTGCTCCCTCTGGCAAGCAAATGACCATATTCCTTTTATATGTTGACAAGCTCCTTCTTAAATCCCACTGGAGATTTTTCTCCCCATTACACCTGCTGAGAAACTATTGCAGAACCTCATTGCTTTCTGATGCTTACAAAGCCTTTTTCCAGCCTACTTTTATTTGTAAGCAGCCCTTTTGATGGCAGTAGTAATTTCCACTCTTTGCAGGAAATACCTTATTTGAGAGGACTGGCATTTGCCTTTCTCCTGACTGTATCATTTTCTTACAGTATCACAGAAGGGTTGAGGTTGGAAGGGACCTCTGGAAGTTATCTTGTCCAAGCCCCTTGCTCAAGCAGGGCCACGAAGAGACGGGGGCCCTGCACTGTGTCCAGGCAACTTCTAAATAGATCTCTTTCTATGACCATGTGACCCACTTTCTTGATGAGGGGAAGGCTGTGGATGTTGTCTACCTGGACTTTGGTAAGGCCTTCGACACCGTCCCCCACGGCATTCTCCTGGAGAAACTGGAAAATCATGGCATAGACAAGTGTACCCTCCGCTGGATAAAAAACTGGCTGGATGGCCGTGCCCAGTGAGCTATGATTAATGGAGCAAAATCTGGTTGGCGGCCGGTCATCAGTGGTGTCCCTCAGGGCTCAGTTTTGGGGCCAGTCTTGTTCAATATCTTTATTGATGATCTAGACAAGGGGATTGAATGCACCCTCAGTAAGTTTGCGGATGACACCAAACTACGTAGGAGTGTTGATCTGCTTGAGGGTCGGAAGGCTTTACAGAGGGATCTAGACAGGTTGGATCAATGGGCCAAGGCCAATGGGATGAGGTTTAATAAGGCCAAGTGCCGGGTCCTGCATTTTAGTCACAACAACCCCAAGCAACGCTACAGGCTTGGGGAAGAGTGGCTGGAAAGCTGCCCGGCAGAAAAGGACCTGGGAGTGTTAGTGGACAGCCGGCTTAACATGAGCCAGCAGTGTGCCCAGGTGGCCAAGAAGGCCAACAGCATCCTGGCTTGTATCAGGAATAGCGTGGCCAGCAGGAGCAGGGAAGTCATCGTGCCTCTGTACTCGGCACTGGTGAGGCCTCACCTCGAGTACTGTGTTCAGTTTTGGGCCCCTCACTACAGGAAAGACATTGAAGTGCTGGAGCATGTCCAGAGGAGAGCCACCAAGCTGGTGAGGGGTCTGGAGAACAAGTCCTATGAGGAGAGGCTGAGGGAGCTGGGCATGTTTAGTTTGGAGAAGAGGAGGCTGAGGGGAGACCTCATTGCCCTCTACAACTACCTGAAAGGAAACTGTAGAGAGGCAGGGGTTGGCCTCTTCTCCCAAAGGAATAACGACAGGACCATAGGAAATGGTCTGAAGTTGCGGCAAGGGAGGTTTAGATTAGATATTAGGAAGAATTACTTTACTGAAAGAGTGGTCAGGCACTGGAACAGCCTGCCCAGGGAGGTGGTGGAGTCACCATCCCTGGAGGTATTTAAGAAACGTGTAGACATGGATGGCTCTTCAGGGCATGCTCTAGTGCCCAAGATTATTGTTTGTGGTGGGGTGTTGTGTGTGGGGTTGTGGGTGTGGAGTTTAGTAGGTGGGTGCTTTTTTTTTTTTTTTTTTTTTTTTGTGGTTGGACTCGATGATCTCAGAGGTCCCTTCCAACCACTAAGATTCTGTGATTCTGTGATTCTGTAAATATCTCCAAGGATGGAGACTCCACCACCTCTATAGGCCATCTGTGCCACTGCTTGGTCACCCCCACAGTGAAAAAGTGTTTCCTGATGTTCAAAAACCTCCAGTTTGTGCCCATTGCCTCTTATCCTGTCACTGGGAACCACTGAAAAGAGCCTGGCTCTGTCTTCTTTGCACCCTCCCTTCAGGTATTTGTACACAATGATGAAAAACCAATCATAATTTTCACCAGCCGATATGATGCGGTAGCACTCCCAGGATCTCCATCTTCCTGACTTTTTCAAAGACACAGACCCACAGCTTATAGCTGAGCTTTTCATAGGCAGTTTCTCAGACTTTCTGACACCGCATTTTATAGTATCAGACCTTATTACCTCTCTATCATTCCAGCCTTCAAAGTCACCCAATTTCTGTTGCATGGTATTCTGATCCTCTTCTGTCTTGCTGATGTCTCCCACCTTTGTGTGAATATGAAATTCTACCAGAGGATACCTATGTTTCCATTAATGAAAATATCAGAACAGTCCTAAGATTCATCCCTAAGAAACACCACTAGACCCTTAAGCCTGGTCAGTACACTCTTGTGAAACACACTTTGCTGTCACCTCCTCTTGAGCCAGTTTTTTACCTTAATTGTCAGCTCTACTGATCCCCAAATACTTCAGCTCCAGTGGTTTCTCAGTGGCATCCTATCAAAAATGTATTTGAAGCATAAATAGATCTCCCACATCTCTTTTGTCTACAAAATCAACGGCCATCTCAAAGAAAGATATCAGATTGCTCTGCCATGATCTGCCCAAGGCAAAACCCATGTTTCATTGTACAACCTTTTCCATTTACCTCCGCTGATCTGTCCATCCCTCACAAGTTGCTCAAAAGCTTTAAATATTGCTGAGGTCAGACATAGCCATGTACATGCCCAGAGCACATTTATCACCCCTATTAACTAGGGAGACTACCTTTGCTAATCTCTAATCAGACGTTATTCACAGTTTGAAGGATGTAACAAAGCTCCATGCCAGCTGCTTGTCATTTGTATACAAGTATTTCAGAGTTCGGAAATGTGAATTACCTGTGCTTCCTAAACTGACCACATCTAGCATTTGAAGTCAGCTTCTACCCTGATGTGATCGCTCAGCTGTCTGGTACCCGATGCCCTCAGCTGCATCTAAAGAGGGAGAACATGCTGATAGTTTAATACAGTTACCTCTAGCTGAAAAGCAAATTGAGAAGGACAGGGGTGGGAATGAGAAGGCAGCAGCCCTGGTGGCTCATGCCTGGCAGGTGCAGGATGCTCAGAAACTCTCCCAGGTGGCACCAGAACTGTTTTACCTACAGGCATCACCCACAGGTTTGGTCTAGGGCTTTCAGGAACTCCAGCACAGAAAGAGATGTTTGATTTTATTGCCTGCATTAAGAAAGGTTGCTCAGCTGGCAGATGGGTAACTGTTGGGGTGAAAGGTTGTGCTAGAAATAAAGTAGGTTAGGAGTAGCAGATCAAATTAAGAGAAAAACATACAAGTAGCTTGGCTGAGGAACAAATGAGGACAGCGTGTAGCATCGACAGTTAAAATTAAACACACTGTCCTCATTTGTCCCTTAGCTACCAAGGCAGGTTTCTTACATGTTGCTGCCAGATTATTTTCTATGCACACACAGAAAGAAAGTCCAGAAAGTATCTGTGTGATAATCCAGCTCTCCAGAAGTTGTGTCATCAGTATAAGTCCTCAGGACATTGACTATGTGCAGGCACTAGGTGGATGGGTATAAAAGATGTATCTGCCACTCTGCTGGGGATATGAAAACACGCCTTTATTTTATGGCTTTTTTCCCCCTCTCTGTACTAGAAATCCTGTTGAGAAAAGAAGCAGACTCTGATGCTTGTTCAGTGCCTACAAAAATGGTCATTTCTAATAGCATTCGTAAGGACTCTCATTTTTGACAGGTCTCTACAATTTTTTTGAATCTTTTCTTCTCCACATCCAAACCAATTTGACATCATGCAGCAGGGTGAAGATGTTCAGATACCATTGCCTGAGATCGTACCTTAGATTATATCAATGCTTTGTGTCATTATATCAATGACTATGATCACTTACTACTTGATGTTAATAATCATTTACCCATCTCAAAGTCAGGCTGAACCCTGATTTCCCTCATAGTTAAGCCATTCACCACTCTAGTATGATGGCTCTGCGGGCTACCAGCTGCCCTGGGCAGCTCCTCAGGGGGCTGTGAGGCCAGTGAGAACACCCTGAATGCCCCAAGGTGTCTCAAACAGCACAAGGCATCTGTATTTCAGCAACTAAATTCCACCCTTGCCAATGCAGCCTGCAGAGCTGCATGGCTTACTGTGTGGCTTTTCCCTCTGGAAAAAGCATTCCCTCTGGATTGCCCTCCAGACTGTGCTAGCTGCCTCAACTTCATCTCTGCTGGCTGAAGTGGGAGTGCGGAGACCTTTCTTGGCACCAAACATTTGGTGCCTACTCCATCCCACCCCTAACCATCAGGCAGTCCAAGTTGGGTGAGCTGGCTGCCTCCTGTGGAGCACCACAGATAATAGTATTAAACCATGTTTGCCCCGTCTCCAGACAGGTTTGGCCACATAGGCAGGCAGCTATTACACTGATGATGATCATGGTGTGATTTAGACATGTGATCAGCCACCACACCTTATCTTGTGCCAGCAAGACAGAGTATATGTTTAAATGTCATACTAAGAGGTCTTAGACACATATATTAAAGTTCCTAGATGTGACACTACCAGGAAAATGTAGGAGAAAATTCAGCTGGGGGTCATCTGAGTTGCTGTTTAGAAACCACCATTGGATTTCTCGTGTAGCAGCCTATAGGAATGGAGAAGGCTGTTGAAAGGCAGATGCATACACATACAAAATCAGTATATTAAGAGGAAAAAGACTCATTTGACAGATAGTGAGCATGAGAAAATGAAAAGCAAATGGGATGCTAAAATGTTTTACGCTACATACACATCACAGAGAAAGGGAGTTGTGTTTTTAATGAGCAAAGATGTATCATTTCACTTACTGAGCCTTCCAGCTGATGATAAAGAGACTTGCTTTAGAGCAGTAGGATTAAACAAGGTGCAGATATGGATTATAAATTGCTGTGTACCAAATGTGAACAGATTGCCCTTAAATGTCATTCTTATGTAGATAAATCAATCCTAGTTGAAAAGAGCAGTTCAGCATGGGAGGAGGTGAAGGAAAAGGCAATGTACCTGTCTGCTCTTATGCCTCATAGGGGATTCAGTTTTCCTGAGACCTGGCACAGGCTTTATTCACCCATAAGGTCATTTAAGGCCCTTGGCATGTGTGTCACTCTCTTTGGGGGTGCTAAGGGAAGCTGGACAACAACAGTATCTTGTGCTAGTCCCTGATGTAGCCCGTGCAAAGCTTCTTCAGCCTCCTGCAACTGGGCTTGGAGGTACCATGGACCACCTCATCTCTCCAACAGGAAATGCTTCCGTCTTACCCCCCCAGCATTCACACACAGCACTTCCTCTGGCTTAGACCTCCAGCAAGCCCTTCAGCCCTCCACCTGAGTCAGCCACCAAACCCCGAATACCCTTTCTTTTCTGGGGCTCTTCCCCTCACCTTATGAGATCTCAGCACTACTGAAGAAAGCAAGAAACAAGACAGCAGCAGTCTGCAGACCCAGAAAGTGAAGCAGTTTATCCTCCCTTTGCTCCTACTATCTGAAATGCAGTTCCTGCCTAGGCACCAGCCTGCAGCAGTTCTGCTGCCCTGTGGGACTTGACCTGAGGAAACACTGGCCCCAAAAGCCTCACAGAGCACCACAAAAGCGATAGCAGAGACTCAGCCTTGAAGAAACGAGCTTTGCAATAAGGCAATTTCCGTCCACAGCCTTCATGTCCTCCTTGGGGATGTAAAGAGGAGTAAGGAGTGCACACTGGCCATCTGAGGTTACATCTGGTGAGTACTGGTCTCTATCACCACTGGGGGACCACAACTGTCGGTCCATGGATCAAAACAGCTGGGAAATCTCTGTTTAAGGCATTGCCAGGAGCAGGAAGCATTGCCAAGAGTCAGCTGCAAGGGACTGAAAGGGACTGAAAGGGACTGGCAGAGTGAGGAAAGGCACTGCAGGGAAAGAAGGTGATCTCTCCTCAGCATCCTTCTCAGCACGCAGGGAGTAAGAGTATGAGGCTAGACCAGGATCACTCTTTTCAGCAAAATGAAAAAGGGATTGCAAAGGATTGAGAGGCAGGAACAACCTAACGCATCCAGAGATCAGGAAGGCACAGAGCCTCAATGGTTTATCCAGGTCTTCTAATGCTTTTGATATTTCATTAAAATAAGGTACTGTATTGAAGGAGGATTGGAGGGCAGTAAAAGCGTATCTATCTTTAAAATTGGCATTAGTGGTGATCCTGGGAATTACAGACCAATGAGCCTTACTCTGAACTAGGCAAATTAGCTAAAAAGATAATTAAAGTGCAAAGAATAAAACATCTAGATGACAGTGGTGATATAACAGGAACAAACCAACACTGCTTCAGCAAAAGTATTCACGCCTCACGCATCTAATAGGATGCTTTGTGCATGTCAGCAAAACAGCAGATAAAGGAAAAGTGAGGTGGTTTATCTGGACTTTCAAAAAGCCTCCATCTACACTCCTCACACTGACTAGCACCATTTGAAAGCAAAGCAGTCAAAAGTAAGATGTAAGCAGCTATTGAAGATGAAAAACAGGTTCAAAGAACTGCTAAAACACAATCAGTGGTCAATCTGGTGAGGGATTTCACATGCAGCAGCATCTATATGGGTAATAGAATTAACAAGTGATCACAGAGGCAAGAAGACTTTAGCAATCTCCTCCTCTCTTTATGTAACTCTATTACAAGAGTACCTCTGCCACCTCTTCAGATCACACAAGAGCGTCTGTGTTCATCAGTCCTGGAGGAAACTGTGGAAAGCCAGTTGAGCCTGTGTTATCAGCCTTCACCCTTCTTCTGTAAATCCTATACTATTTAATGGATAGAAAAAGGGAGAGTCTCAAATCCTCACTTCCTAGAGGCACACTCTTTCCTGAGCAGCTCAGCTTGCCTTCTCCCTGTAGATTTTCAAACTGCATGATTACGGAAAAGAAAGCTGGAAGCTGCATTTTAAAAACCCAGATAAAAGGAAACTCAACAACAACAACAACAAAAAACTATTTACAGCAACGTGACTTCGAAGCCAACTTTATTTTGGAGCTGCCTCCTGCCTTGGACAACAGCCATGATGATGCAGGACTCTAATGACAAATGTGAGAGGTGCACAGCAAGCCATGCTGATAGGAAGCACACCTTTCCTTGCCAGGTGTGGCACCCCAAAGGTTGTCCATAAGACCAATGCAATCTGGGCCATGTGTCACCAAGGTCAACACAGCATCTGGGTGCATAAAGGATGACATACAAAGAACAAAAGCTTGATAATGGCCTGTCCTTTCTCTGTCACTGTGTCACCAAAGTGCAGCCGTACTGGATTCTGTGGGATTGAAACCTGGGACACACAGGGGTGAGTCCCATTTCTGGGTTTGACTATGACAGCTCTGCCTCCAAAATGACACAGGAGGAACAGAGAGCGTAGCAAAACCAAAGCCAGTAGAGCTTTCTGAATGGGGAGAGGTAGGGAGATTGAGGCAGGGTAATATAGAAACAAGATGAATACAAGGAATGGAAAAAATAGGTACAAAATAACACTGGACAGGCAGAAGTAAATCATATAGACTGCCCAATAATACCAGAACAGAGGATATGCAATTAGAGTGAAAGGCAATGCATTTTGAACTGATCAAAGGAGAGACTATTTTTACACAATGAATAATTAACCTGTGAAGTTCACTGCCACGGGATTTTACCGAGGACAGAGGCTTAGCAGCATTCAGAACAGGAAAAGCCATTGACATGAATAATGAAAATATCCACTGTTACGCTTGACAGAATAAAATCTCTCTGGAAGGGATTTTAATCCCTCCTGGCTCAGTGTAGGACCCCCGCCACTTGACTAGGAGGTGAAAGAGGAGATGTCTCCTGGGCATGTGTTCTGTTCTAGCGTACGGATGCCCACCGCAGTAGCTGCCACCTCCTTCTCTGCAACTCTCGGTGCTGGTAAGAGAAAGAGGACAGATACCAGGCTGAGGGACAGCAAAACCGCTCTCATATGATAATTCCAGTGTTCTGGTACAGGGATTTTAATTGCTTTTCATTTCCATGTCTGCATTGTTTAGCCATCTGCCGGTTCCCAAAGCCTAAGAAGCTTGGTGTCTCTGGAGGAAAGGAGAATTCAGCCTGCCTTCTGCCAGATGAGGCTTTTGCTTTATCTCTTGGAAATCTGACCAAAGTATCCCTCCTTAACAGAAGAGTTGGCCAGTTTTCAGCTAGTCATCTTGACATCACCCATACATTTAGCATTTTCACAGGAAAGCAAAAGTTATAAAATAACTTCAGTTATCTGAAGATGGAGAGTAAATACTTAGGTGCTAACAACTCTTTAACATCAGAGGAGATTGGACTTGCTTCTGTGCCGTTTTGCATTCAGTATTTACCCGCTCTCAGAAGAGCTCCACTGCTCACTGAGGTCAGCATTGATGGCTCCCCATAAGATGTTTTGCATTATCGCTTCTTTCCAGAAGGAGTAAGTGTGGCAGAGGGATGCAGTTCACCGTATATCCTAGGCCTTCACACTAAGGCCACCTTTCCCTGCCTACGGCTGATCACATTTCAGCTCTTGTCTCTGCAGACCATCTTCCATCCCAAGAATGCAAAGCATTTCATTAAGATTACCTAGGCAGCCCGACACGCCAAGAAAGCAGGTGGGTGAATACCATCTCCATTTGGAACTGAAAAATTAACATGTGAATTAAGCGGCATGTGTGAGCACAAAATGCAGATACTTAAAACATCCCTGCAGAGCCTATAAGCTACAATTATTGCTCCATGAGCAGCTAAGAGCGTAGCAATACATCAACCAGGCAACCCTCCACCTGCCTCCTTCCCCCTCTAGGCCTTTTCAGAGCGTGCTGCCAGAGCCAGCCACCATGAAAAGCACAGCTGGGGGAAATGGTGCTGCTGCCTTCCCTGTAACGCCGTAGGTAACAGGCACAGCCAAAGCATGGCAAGCCCAAGTGTGGTTTCTACAAGTGCCCTTGGAGAAGGACTAGGGAATGACCTATTGCCACCAGTTCTGGTGTTCAGCTTGCTGGCTCCTGTGAGATTTGGGCTTGATCCCTGCAAAGCACACCACTGGGAGGTGAACCTGTTTTCCCCATGGGGTGAGGAGTGCAAGAAACACCCTGAGGCTAGCTCGGTCACACCAAAACCCATCTAGCCAATTACCTTCATTTCTGTATATTTAGTAAACTAATTTGGATTCTTTCTCAATGAATCTATCCAACTTCCCCTTGAACATAAGTAAAGTTTAAGCACACACAGCACCCCATGACAAGGACTTCTACCACTTAGCTACATGATGTGTGAAGAACAGATGTTTCCTCTTTTGAACCTGCTACCTGTCAGCATGGCTTAATGAGCTCCTGGTTCTTGCACTGGACAGGTGAGAAGTGGAAGACAGATTGAGAAGAGGCTGTGTTTCAGGCACTGCTTCCTGCTCTCAGGAGAGGACAGCAGAGAATGAAGCGCACGTACAAGTCCCAGAGGAAGGGCGGATTGGCTGTGACCTTCTCTCCCCCCATCAGAAAGCCAAGGTGCTAAATCTGGGGCTCTGTGGGGCCAGGCACTTCTACGGTGAGGTACCAATCAACTCATCTTTGCAGGTCCAGGCAAGTGGCAGATGCTTGCTCGCTCTCACGCATCAAGCACTACTGCACCCAGTAGCCCTTGCTCCCAGGTATTGCTGAGGGATACACCAAGTCACATCACAGGGTCACCCACACGGAACAAATCAAACCTATGTGATACTAGGGGTGGGGGGGGAAAGGAAGGAACTAAGAGCAGAAGGCAAAGCAAATAAAAACCAACTGCTTGTGATGGAGTGCTAGTAAAATATTGGAAGAGATGCTGAACTTAGCCTCAAAGAACAGTATATACCAGGCATGGGGAATAGTCCAACACCCATGGGGGTTGTGATAAATCCAGGAAATTATTAATCTGTCTAAATAAAAAGGAAGAAAGAGATAAAAATATTCCTCCTACAGAGGATAAAGTGTTTTTTTAATATAACTCAAGCAGCAAGGTATCAGTGCCGTTTTTGTGGATTACTATAGGCGATTATATACACAGCTAAGTAGGATGAAGTCAGAAGAGGGCTGATCGTCTTCTGGGAAGACATGAATTAAAGGGATTTTAGAAAATGAATAAAGAACTCTAGATAAGGCTCTAATGGATCAGAGGATACTGCAGCCATGCTGTTGTTACATTAGGGTAAGAGCTACCTGGGGGAGGCTTTTCAGCAGCAATTAACCCTTAGTCAGTCAACCTTTCTAAAGCAGGTAGCAAAGGCATGGTGCTGTTGCACTGCCTACATACTGAGCCTGTCAGACCTTGAAATGCCTCTTCTTGGACTCTCTTGTGTAGCCCCAGACAAAGGTGGCCAGCTGAAACGTCCAAAAAGCTTGTAATTCATCCCCAGAGAAGCTAGGGAAGACCACTGCTGATTTCTCTCCCTCTGCCTTGCCTTGCAACAGATCTGGCTGCAGTTCTTAAGGCCCCAGATCCCAAAGGTTGCTGGATTCTTCACTGGCCACAGCCAGGCAAGAAACAAGCTCTTGGATTCTGACACCTATACCTACACCTCAGGATGTGAAACGAGCTTGCCAAATTCATTTCACACAGAAGCTACCATGCATTCACCAGGCCTTAATAACACTAGCTGACAAAGATTTTGCTAAATAGAAAATAGACTATTCCAAGAGAAGCTAGAAGACCTGAATCTCTTCTCACCTGAATAAAGTAGAGGACAATTTGCCTTTTCCTTACATGAAAGGTTTCCTCTACTGAACTTAGATAAGACTGGAAAAAGGTAAAGCAAATAACTTCCCATCTCCCTCCTGTGACTAAAACCCCACTGTCCTTCACAGCAGGGCTTACGCTAGGTCTCAGGGTGACTACTCAAGCAGAGCCCCTGGAGAACAGATCCTGCAGCAGCAGTGCTCAGCAAAAGGGAAGGTGGGAAACACTGTGCCTGTCACTGCGGAGGTGAAGAAGCCAAGAATCAAATGCCAGAAACATTTCCACAGGAGAGACAAATCCTCCCAGCCAGCAGTGAGGAACAGAGCTCAGTGTAGAGAAGCGGAGGGAGCGGTCTTTCTGGCTGATGTGTGTGACTATCTCTGCAGCTGGATGCGATACAAGGGACCAGCAGAAACTTGTTTTACACATGAGGGATGAGATACTGGTTTGTCTGGCCTATGAACCACTGGCTGTGCCTGTAAAGCTCTGAAAGAGCAACCTCCAGAGTGCTCTGGAGTTGCACTCTGGAGCAACCTCCAGAGCGGTCACTCAAAACTCCAGAGTGACCACAAAAGAGTCATTGCCTGCCTCCCATCCATGTGTCCCTCTCACAGGCACAGGCAGGGAGTCAAACACACCTCACACACACACAGCCTCACCTGTAGACCAGTGCCTGGTCACCTGGAGAGCATATCCCTGCTCCCACAACTCTGCCAATTAAAAGCACTCAATTTGGTATCTTTCCTGGGTAGGACAGAGGGGATTTGTCTATTGTTTGTCTTCTCTTGAATGTGCTGGGTTTGCAGCTCACCAAATAGAGGCATGTTGGTAAGTCCCAAGCTTGCAGTGAGAAAAGAAAAGCTCGCACAAAAAACTTCTAGAGAGGCACCAGCCACCCAGCGATAGGGGGGTTTTCTTGTTTTCCTCACTCCTCTACTACTTTGACCCTCAGCAGAGGAGCTTTCAAAGCATTCCGGCGTGTACTCAGTTCAGCCTGTCTTTCAATAGGCAAAACAGTTTTACTCATCTCTACTTCCAGCTTTCTGCCAGAGAAGGGCAGCCAAAGCTACTGCAGTTCAAGCTGAGAGAGGCAGACAGCACGGGTCAGGATTTCCTACAGTCCTGCAAGCTGCTCCTACAAACTCTGGGACAGTTGTCTCAGGAGATGGCTGCAGATCACCCCATGCTCTGAGCAAACAGGGCAGGTTGTTTTCCCCCACAGTGCCTCCAACCTATTCACCTGCTGCTTCGTGCTCACCTGGCATCATGCAGGAAATGTATTGTCCGTGTGCCTCAGTTTCCCCAGGTACAAAAACCGATTATTTTTCTGCTGTGTTTCCCAAGGAGCTGCAATCCGTTACTAATTAGTGTCTGCAAAATGCTTTCAAGCTCCTCAAAGGAAAGGTGCAAAAGAAGGACTAAACATCATTAACAGCTTTATTTTACACACAGCAGAAAATTAATGAGGTGTTGGCTCCTTGTGAACTGCAACTACCATCCTGCTGAGTAAATTTTTGCTTTCTTAGCAGGTATAGCCCACATCTGTGTTCCTGGAGCACTACCGTTTGGGATGTTATCCTCTGAACCGAACCGCTACCAGCTCCTGGTGTCTGCTCTCTTGCCAAGGCCTGTGGATCTGCCACACACAGCTTTTCCATTCATTTCCCTGGAGGTGCCTGAGATGCTGGTGACAGGAGACGGAAACTGGAGGGGGAGAGCCAGGAGACATTGCAAAGGGGTGAGGTGTCTGCTTCCAGGTTTCTAATAATAAATGGCAAGGGGAGGCAGAAATCAGTTAATATCAGTCTCCGAAGGGAATGGCTCTGAGGGCTTCTCCAAGCAGCTCATCCAGAGTGTTTCTGTTGCCAGTCCCCCATTGTTGGGGCATTCGAATGGCAGCTTTGGGTCCCTGCTGCTTGCAGGGCTGGCAGCCACTCAGGGACTGCAAGAGAAATCATAAAAAAATTGTTCTTGCTAATTTAAAAGTCAGGTCTCCCATGGAGCACATTTGGAGTTGGAAGGAGCATTGCCTCAATGCAGACAGTTCACAGAGTGGGTCTTGCCTCAGCTGGCATACCTGCTGCCTTCATATGCCAAACATATGCCTGCTGGCGAAAAAGCATTTCCCTCAGCAGAGACAAGGACGCAATAGGTCCCAGCCGTGCCCCAGGCTCCTCCAGGGCAAGGCACCTGGAGGTGCTGGGTGTTGGGGACTCCTCCTGCACCTAGGTTCTGCAGCACCCTCTGCTCCCCATGGCCCCTCTGCCCCTGTGGCAGGGAAGCACAGAGGCAAGGGGTTCACAGCTGCTGCTCCCCCTGCCCCACTCTTTCACCCTGACATCAATTCACCCTGACATCAATTCACCCACATGCTCCACTACTGCCCACAGACCCTCAGGGCTGCCAGGGAAAAACAGGCAGGCTCAACATGGAGTTAGGGCTGCCACAAGCTGGATTCTCCATCACGTTGTCTTTTTATTGCCCACACGCTGGGCACCATGGGATGAAGAGCACTTGGACAAAGCTGTCAGCTGCCAGGGCTGCCCAAAGTCAGGACAGCCTGCACAGGAAAGTGCTGCCTTCAGTGTACCCCATGGATCTGCACGTGGGAAATCCCAGGAGAACAGGGAACCCTTCGTGGTCTTCTTGTCTCTAATCCACTGCAAGCTCTGCTGCTGACAGAGACCTCCAGAGTCCAAAAAGCGAAGCAAGGGAATGGCATGTTTTTTCAAGGAAGGAACCAAATGACCTCCACCTGCAAATTTCCCAGGATGGGGAGCAACCCACCTCACAGGAGCAGAGTGGCAGGAGCGCTCTGGGACCTAACACTTTCATGGTATTTCAACATCTCCAGTCCCAGTCTGGGTCCTCTTTCTTCAAAGGAAGTTACAGCAACCCTAATACATCAGAGACTGGTGCTCCAGGACAAGGTCGCAACATGTTCCAGTGAGACACAGGTCAGTTTATCTGTAAAGGCCTCAGAAGAGCATCTATAAGCGCGAGCGAGGTCAATAAGGCATGGTGTTTGCTGGGTTGTATGTAAACAGAGTCAAAGCGCTCCCCTCGAAGATAAACATGTGTGGAAAACACCCAAGTGCTCTCCACCTGAGAGCAAAATATGTCTAAGCCATGTTTGTCAGTCTTAGCAGCAGCTGGTATGCAAAATGGCTCTGTCTGTCTATTTGTTTCCCCTATAGATGTCTTCCTCTGTTAAATGGCACTTCTCCAGCCTCTTCCAAACCCTGACAGCATCTCTGAAGCAATACGCTTGATGTCATTTCAAGGACTGGACTTTGGAGGTTGTAGCTAAGCAGTTTGGCTTATTTCCTTCTCTCCAGGTTGTGAAATCTGGGAACAGTGGAGTCCTGGAGTCCTTTTGTAAAGTCACCAAAAAGCATTCAAATCCCACCTGCATGTGCCACATGCAGTTCAAATCCCAAATTAGAAAAGAAAATGCATGCCCTGTGCTGCTGCCTCTTTCCCCTACTGCTTCCTTCCATGCCCTGGTGTCCCTACTGCCTGCCAATGCCACGCTCACAGCCAAGGTGATGGCTGTGATACACAGCCTGGAGCAGCACAGCCAGCTATACCTGGCCTCATCTTGGAGATGTGCACGCTGCCTCAGGTTCAGAGCCATCAGAGGAGCACAGGGCGGTCATATTCTTCCTGCAAGAGGAATGAGCCCAACCAGGGCAGCTGCTTTATCCCTAATATATGAGGGATGTTCTCTAGTTGGAAAAGACAGATGAGCTTTTGGACATTTAAACCTTTTCTCAGGTCTGAGACACAAGTAGAGATGGCGCTGATGTTTAACTTCTTTACTTTAATCAGCCAGACAATCTGAGAAGAAAAGGTAACAAGGCTATTAGCCTGCCTCACACAGCCACAGCCTCTGCTGTCCACAGAAGGAAAACCTTGCAGCAAAGGCAACTCCCCTTTCACACCAGCATCCTGATGGTTGAGGTGCCACCCTTGAAACAAGGCAGGAGCACATCAAACTGTGCCTGAACCGCCTCAACCACCTCCCAGCTGAGGTAAAAAGTCTCTCGGACTGTATCCACATTGCTCTGTCAGAGCAGCTTCCAGAACCAGCAACAAAAAGCATGTTCCTGCATGCCCCCTGCACAGCTTGGACACAGGACCCCATCCAACCTTTAGGCTGTGTTTAACCTGTATGCACAGGTTCACTCGACCTCCTTGAGGATCCCATATTTGAACACAGTTTGACTAGGCTAAAAAAATACACTATCAACCCTGAAGGAATGCTGGGAGGCTGGCTGTAAGGGGAGAGCTGGAATGGGATCTCAGCAAGGGCACAGACCCTGTAAGCATCTCATCCGAATGTGGGTTCAATTCCTGCTCCCACATTCAGGACTGCTCAGGCCCAAGGAAGGGCAACATTGCCCAGCGCAGCTCACAGCCTGTGGCTTGAGCCCAGCTCTCTGCAAGGGACAGGAATACAGTTGATACTTTGCATCAGAAACAGTCTTCAGGGTTCACCCAGAGCTGGTTCACCTTAGCACGAAAGGGAAAATACTCAGTTCTCAGCACTGATTTCAGGAAGATGCCTATCTAAGGAGGCACAGCCCACAGTCTTGCTTGTTGAGGGGAGAGGACTGGGGGCACTCCTCCATGGACTGCTCTGATGCTCACGCTTCAGGGTCTTGCAAAAGATAGGGAGGGGTGCAAAGCATCTCTGAAATGGGGACAGTGTCACATTGCCAGGAAAAGGGAGGAAGTGGGAGCTTGAGCCTTGCGGAAACACAGCCCTCTCTTGCTAGCAATTTCACAAGAAGTGCCTTCATGCTGTGTCGGAAGAATCCCAGCAGCAATTGACAGGGAGTATTTCAATCAGAAATCCATCTCCTGTAAGGACTGCTTTGGGGCCCGAATGGAGAAAGCAACCTGCAATCTACTTTGTATTGCTGAGCACTAATGGGGCCAGCTCAGATGGAAAGCAGATGGAGAGAAAGTGAATAAGGCCTCCAAACACTGGGGAGAGCGCGGAAACAATCAGAGCACTGACTGCCACAATACGGGCCAAGGCCACTTCAACCAGCTCTGCAATAATCAGAGCCCCAGCTCTCTCTCCCCTCTACGTTTGCCTCGTGACATTCAGCCAGTGAGCAAACATTTTCCTGACCGCACACTAGATTTAAAACCACTTTGGCTGCAGCTTATCTCAACAAATAAAAGAACAGGAGCTGGTCTGAGTGCGTGACTCTGCTCAGCTCTGTCTACAGACAGTTTGTGCACAGCTGCCTTCACTCTCCCTGCAAGATTAGCACCCACTGTACACACAACCTGATGGATAAGGTGCTGTCTGACCATTGCTCTGTGTAGTGCCTAAACCAGAGCCACAGCTAGCTGGTCCAGCTATTGCTGCCACTGATGAGGGGGAAGTGAAGGGAATATCTGCAGGGCATTTGGGAAGGAAAAGGTTGCCCAGGGAGGTTCTGGATGCCCCATCCCTGGAAGTGTTCAAGGCCAGGCTGTATGAGGCTTTGAGCAGCCTGGTCTTGTGGGAGGTGTTCCTGCCCATGGCAGGGGGGTTGGAACTAGAGGATCTTTAAGGTCCTTTCCAACCCGAACCATTCTATGATTCTAGGAAAGCACCAACTCAGTCACCATGCACATCCCACATCCTCTCACCAGACAGAAGCAGCAAGCCTGCTTCTCCCAGGCTCTCCCTCTCTGGGCTGGCCTTGGCTCCACCACTCACTCCTGCCAGGATTCGGCCGGCTCTGCCTTGGAATCTCCACCAGCTGCCTACACTGCAGAGAAGCCTGGAGCTGCCTCAGCAGGTCAGCTGGGGACAGCATCACCCAGCCAGCTCTGCCCAGGCACGGTCCAAAAGCTGCCTTGCAGACAGACCCTTGCCCTGGAAGGAAGCCCGAAGGACACAGCAGTCACACAGGGCAGCAAAGCCCAGCTATTGCTGGCCTTTCTCATGTTGCCAAAATAAAGAACTGTGATCTTTTTTGATAATCTCTGCACTAAATGGAAATCTTCTGGAACTGATTTTATTCCCCAAATCCCTGCCCCAGTAGGTTCAAGGGATAACTTGGAGTGAACATGAACCGTGGTTAGGTTGGAGAAAGGCTGGAATATATCAACTAAAGTAACACAGGAATGGCTACTTGGTGCCGAGAAGGATTTCTGGCCAAAACAGAGAGGAGCACAGACCAATTTAAGGCCCCATGAGGAGAGGAGTGGCATCCTGCTCTCTTCACCAGGTGCCTTTCATTCTTCCCCCTCATGAGGCACACTGCTTGCCATGGGGTCCTCCTGAAGCCAGGGCACTGGCCAGATTGGACTCCTCATCTGCCCCAGTACCTCTGTTCTTCCTGAAGAGTTTCGGAAGGCCGCAGACACACCCCTGTGCAGTGAGGCAAAAGGGACTGCAAAATCTCCGAAAGTTTTATATAACTGCAAAGCCGTTTCCCAGGAAGCTGTATTTGTGCCATCGTTTTATATTTCAAGCCTGTTCCAGTTCTCTTATCTTTTTTTTTTTTTTCCCCAACACTAGCAGCAGCAGTGTACTTAGCCTGGTAAATAATGCATACTGCTCTCACTGCTATGCAGACAGACAAAGACAGGTAGTGTATCAAAGAATAAAATTGTACAGCGAATTGCGGTGTAATAGCTGTAATTTAGTGCCCTGTGGGTGATCAGAGATTCAGAAAGTATCAGAGACCCATGCTCCGCACTGACTGGCAAGGTGACTGGAGATACAGCACAATGTTTGACCCTTGGATTGTTTCCAACCTAAGCGGAGCCATAAAAAATTCAGGAGACCACGCTGTCTCCCAGCAAAATGGTTTGTGGGGTGGATAAATAGATGGATTTTGTGTGTACGCACACACAGTATATTTATGTGGGCGCACAGAGATAATCAAAGAAACACTGATCAAGACCTGGACTACTTATATAACAGAAATGCCTGGGGAAGCCGGGGGTGTATCTGGGTTGTTTTATATTGTCTGCTTGCAAGAACGAAGGGAAGTCTTCGTTAGGGCGCCAGCTGGATCCCAGCTCAGGAAATCTCAATTCATTTCACATGCAGGCTAGCAGCTAATGATGTGTGTGTGCATGTCTGTCTGATTTCAGCTCTTTGGCCATTTCAGACTTGGGGGCATTCAGATTCCTTGCCAGGTTCCCATTTCTGGAGCATTTGTCTCCACCAATCACCCAGGAAGTCATTTGAGAAAGCAGAAATGATAGTAGGAGAAATAATGCTATTTTCAGACTCCCTAGTAGCCCCTTGATCAGAGGCAGTGAGCCACACATAGAGCTCAGCAGAGACCTGGAAGGATATAACCACTCTCTTTCTACCTAAACAACACAAAAGCATGCAGGGATGCAGAGGGCTGTCACCTCCCATTTGCAGACAATTCGGTGTAGAAGCAAACTCCTTTATTCTCCCTGCTCAGGAAGCCCAGGGCACACCTCCTGTCCTCACAAGCCTCTTTCCCATTGCCCAGAAGAAACGAGAAGCAAAGGGTTGGCCACGTCCTTCTAGGATCACAGGGCCTGCCCACAAGTAGCCAGCACCAAGCTAAGCAAGGGGGGCTTTGAAGCAGGAGGGTGACAGGGAATCTTGTAGGACAAATACCCCATGGAATCTGGATAAAGAACATGGCACTTTTGACAAGCAGCAGATGTGGTTCAGCTTCTTCATGCCTTTCACAGCACCATCAACCAAAAGTAGAGATCTTAATGACCCTTGGACAAGGAGATGGGGAAATGCCACACACAAATTGAGTGGGAAAGTCAAGATGGAAACAGAAGAGAATTGGGCACTGGCCCATTAACTCCTAACAACTGCCAGGCAAAGGAGGAGATGAAAACGGGATGACTAGGCCAGAAATGGAGACTGTGGTCACCAGATGACTGAACTAGAAACCAGCTGCCCAGCATGGGACCAGAAATGCAGTCGCTGCCTCCGATGCCAGCACAGATGCATGTGTGAGCTCTGTCTCACCAGGCCAACCTCATCACCCTAAATGTCTGCAGCCCATTTGCCAAATAAGTACTTCCTGTCTCCCAGGAGCCTGTTCAAGGGGACACATCTCCAAGAAAAGGCTAAGGCTCTTCTGAATGTAGCTGAGGGACCCCAAGGTAAAAACACGGCTATAAAACCAGTCACACAATTTTGTAGTGGCATGGAAGCCCAGGGAGGGTCTCCTCAAGAGACTCTCCAAGACCTCACACACAGCTCAGAAGCAAACTTGTCCTAGGGAACTGCGACAGCCACGTTTTCCCTCCCCTGATACTTGCCAAATGTTAAATGCAGGGCACACTGTTCCACTCAGCCATGCCATGATTCAGAAATACACAGCTCCCCATGACTTCCTGGGCAACCAGCGGGACCCCGTATTGCCTCTGCACCACGGCACCCGTCTCTGTGATGGATGCACCTCTGCTGGCTGCAGAATATACTTGGCCATGGGGTTGTGGCCCCAACAACACAGCACTTCATAACGCTGCTTGGGTCTCTCTCTGTGTTCTCAGATATTTATAAGGGACGCATCTCCACAATATATCTGAGCACTTCACACACGATCAGATATTTCTTCTTGTAACTGTGCTCTTACCCTTGCTCAGTAGATAGGAACTATGCCCACACAGCTTCTTAGACCCTTGAGGTGATGCAGTATGTTTTGGGGAGGACAGCAATGCTTTCATAAAACAAAGAACATAAATGGCTGGGACAGGCCCCTAAAAATGCCTCCAAACTGGCCCCTGCCATAAGAAAACTTGGGCTGACATGTTCCGGGAGAACGGGCAGAGACTAAAGCAAAGGGGAATCTCCAATTTTCAGTAATTCATTTGGGCAAATCTGTACCCCTCAGGTTTTCAGAGTGCGACGCACCCACCGGACCCACAGATCTGTCTTAGATCACATCTCTAAAAGCCGTTGCTCCAGTTCTCCCACGTCCTCCAGACTAACACAGCACGATTTGGAGTTCAGGTTCATCCAGCATCAAAGCGAGATCTATGATTACATGCTGTGCCTGGCTCTGTGAAAAGCAGAACTCCATCTGTTCCCACTGCAATTACTGCACTGCATAGAGAGTCATGATCTTGCATGAGGCACAAAACTCCTCAGAGCCCCTCATGTTTGACCGAGGCATGTAGGACACAGGATTTCATCCAAACAGAATCTATTGATGAGGGCAAACATCAGTCCCTGCTACAGAATCCCTTCTTGGCCCAATTCTGCATTTCATCGATGCCAGTTTTGTCTCTGGGTAGGTTGTTTTGATTAATTTCATTTAATTAATTCTATCATCTCAAGCTGTTCCCAGAATTTGTGTGGAACCCGTCAAGGTGGGAGCAGAGAACATGATGCACACAAACTGAAGATGCAGCTCATTGGCTTCTCTATATTTATCTTCCCAGAGGAAAAAAACACTCCACCCTACAGGAGCACCTTTCAGCCTGCAAAAGCCTGACGGTGTTTTCTGTCACTCTTCTATTCCCTGGTGGCATTTAATTCTGCAACTGTCCCCGCTAGGGATGGACACTTCTAAAGTGGAATTTGTGTTCCCTGGTCATCATCACAAAGATGCAATTTCACCCCTGCTTATAGGGCTTGGGGAGAAAGGAGGGAATTTATGTGTTAGTCCTATAGGAGGGAAGTGGGGGAAAAAAAAAGCTCCACAGATCAGTTCTAGCTCACAGCACCTCTCAGCTTGCTGTCTGACTCCCTTGCACTCAGTTTTCTCTTCCTCTGGGAGGTCAACACATAGCCTCTGCACCTGGTGACATCTCT
The DNA here is from genome assembly GCF_964199755.1 of Larus michahellis. Lineage (NCBI taxonomy): Eukaryota > Metazoa > Chordata > Aves > Charadriiformes > Laridae > Larus > Larus michahellis. The sequence goes on from NC_133898.1 coordinate 39,136,895, forward strand.
TGCTTATTCCTTTGTGCTGGGAGTCATGCTGTCCCTGGGATCCCCCATCCTTGGCTGCCCCCAGCAGCAAGACGCTTCCCACCATCTCTTCACAGGTGCAAGTACACAGACAGAGGAAGACTTGCTCTGCCTGCTCTCACCTTGGCTTTCCCCTGCCCCCTAACACAGGGTAGTGACTTCCTTCCTTTTGTGATCCCAGTAACCAGCTGCATTTGGTACAGCTGGGAGGGGAGAGGAGACATGGCACTGGGCTAGAGCTGGACAACCGCTATGTTGGGGAAACATGTTCTCAGAAGGTGCCTGGAAGGTCCCTTCCTGTCTCATGTTTCACGAGGCATTGCCTAACAAGCTGGGGAAGGACACGCTTGGGGAACAGGTTCCCCATGGTATCCCCAAGGATAAGAGGTCAGGCCCCTGGATTCAGTGCTAGCCCAGCTACCCATTTGCTGTAGAGACTGGGTCAGATACTGCCTCACACTTCACATCTATAAAGTGAATATCTAGCCTCAGCTTCCGCTCGGACTTGTCAGAGGACTGATTCATTTATGCTTACAAAGCACAGTGAACCTTGTAGATGGAGAAGGCAAAAAGAGGTAGGAAGGCAGTAGATCAGGAGTGCCCGGGAACATTCTCCTAGACACATCCTGCAAATTAGTACCAAATGGCTCACATCCATATTATTAAACTCTCTTAATCTCTAAAACAGACTGACCTCACGCAAAAGCCCACTGGGAATGGTCCTCTACCTATTATGACTCCCAACTCATGCCTGGAAATTGTCTGGGGCAGTCCTAGTGGGACCAAGCCAAACCATGCCTGGGGTGTGCTGACACTTAATTCTGATGATTGCGTTTGTATTCTGGGAACACTTCCTGATGTTGTTTAATTTACTAGTAAAGACTTAATTACTAGTGAAGACTTACTGTCTGTTCTATTAAATTACCCTCAAAGTCAGCATTGCCCTGATAAAAATCAGCAAGTGTCCCTAAACCTTCTTGAAAATGTTGATTCCTCAGTCATTACCTCTCCATCTCCTCAATGAATGTGGAACAAATTATTAAATAATCAATTTGTTATCACTTAAAGATAATCAGGTGATAAGAAAAAGCCAGCAGAGAGAAAGCCAAGAACAAATCATGTCACATCAGTTAACTTTCCCTGTCACAGTAACTGGAATAGTGGAGAGAGCTGGTGCAGAAATTCAGGCTATCTTGATGTGTAGTAAAGGCTTTTTGAAAAAATCCTGTATGATATTTGTCATGGGTATGCACTCTGAAACTAGTTATCAGTAGTTTGCAGTCAGACGAGGAGGACTTACAGAGATCAGTCCCAGGACTGCCTGGCCAGATCTACCAACTAGTTTTCTCAATGACTTAGATTACAAAATAAAGTATGTTTATAAAATACATGACTGGCCCCAAGTCTGGAATAGCTTGGAAGACTGAAGGCAGGATAGGAAAAAAAATTATCTTGACAAATTGGATAAATGGCTCATAATCAGCCAGCTAAAATTCCATAAAACTGGTGCAAAATCTTGCACTGAGAAGGAGAAAAAATCAAATGCATCACTAAAGAAATGGGGAACAGCTGGCTAGACCACAGCACTGAGGAAACGGATTGAGGAATTACAGGGCCATGAACCGAATATGAATCACCATTGTGAAGGTATTGCATAAAAAGTCAAATTTCATTATTGGCTGTATTACTAGGGCATACTGCCTATAGGACAAGGGAGGTGATTTTTTGCTTTCTCAATACCCCCAAGTTAGAGAGGTTTAGTAAGACAGGCTTAGTCTAAGTTTGGACTGGAGGAAGGTAACAAACACTGTAAGAGGTGCAAAACACATCGTGTTGAAAGAAGCGGATTGAGTCTAGCAGGGAGAAAACAGAAGAGGGAATGATGAACCTCAAATATATCAGGTTGTTATAAGAAAGGTGCTGATCAACTGTTCCTGATATCTCCTGAGAATAGGTCAAGATGCAACAAGATCAATTAGGTTATAAAGAGGAGGGAAACCTTCCCAGCTATCAGTCAATGAGCAGTGTAACAGGTACCAAGGAGGTGGTAGCATCCCTGATGTGTTAAGGGCAGGTAAGGCAAACACCTGCTTGGGTGTTGTCAGTGTATCTGATCCTGCTTCTGGGCATGTAGATGGAGTGACTTCTGAATGTTCCTTTCAGACTGACACTTGCGAAATTTTTAGTTTCTCTAACATCACTTCATCACTCATTTTGGCAGCAGGGATTTGACCCCCAATGCAGCAGGGACAGCCTAATCACAGACCCTGAGCAGGGTCTCACCAGGGCCTTATCCAGTCTTGTTACTGGGTATGTTATTTGGTGTTCTCCTGTACATCATCACATCCTGCACCTTCCTCTTACAGGCTTTGTGTTAGACCATCCCATTCAAGACATCATTACTAAAAACTATTTCATTCTTTTCCTCTCACCCCTCTTGCGCAAGGTTCGTTCCATACCCTGATTGCTCTCACAGCTAGAAACTTCTGATTCCCAGCTTAAATATGCTTGTGGCCAGTCAGCAGCCACTTGATATGGAGTATCAAAGTCATACTCATGTCTGTGGATATTCTAACATACAGAAGCTGATGTCATTGTATGTGAAAAACTTCCAGATCTGTTCTTTAGGTTTCAAGGAGGAAAAGATTATAAATTCGCTGAAGAAAAGGAACAGTTATTATTTCTTGCGTCAGCACATAGATGACCTGAATGACATTACAAAAGAAATGAAGATGTAACACAGGAAAGGCTGAAGAGAGGGTGCCAGCTGAAGGCAGAACCAGGAGACACAAGACCAGGTGACAGGCATAATGAGGTCATCAGCTTAATGTATTCAGGAGGGCCAGGAGGAGTAACACATGAACTGAAAATTGCTACTTGCAATGGTGGCTTGCTTGTGAGGGGGGAACCAGTTCCCCTTTTCTGTCTTCCCAAAAGATGTGACAACAAAGGTGACGCTCATCTGCCTGCAAAATAGTATGTCTTTCTGCGCTGAAGCGTGTATGTAAGAATTGACAGTCCTCCCCTGAATCAATACTCACCTTTGTAAAGGAGAAAATGCTTTCTGCTGAACTGATGGCTATTTCATCCCATTGCAAACCATAACAGATGGGTTTTCTTCAAACCTCTATGCATTTTAAGATTGTATTTACACTCACCAAACAAGTCTAAAGGGGGAAAAAATAACATTCTCCCACTTCTTCATTTTCTCTCTCCCCCTGGTGCTGTGCTTTCCTATGGCTGCTGTCTGGGTCCTACTCAGTTTCTTTACTGCCTTCTGACTGAGCTGTTTCTGCTAGGAAGACAGTTATCTGTGTCTCACCTTGGAGGTGGGAGTTCTGGCTCCTTTGGGTTCAGCAGTGTAGGCTCTGTAACGTAGAGTCAAGTACCAGATTGGGAAGCAGAGAAAAGTACAGCTATCCCTCATTTTCTCCAGACAGAAAATGAGACTGATGCTGTTACCAACATGTGCCACCTCCCCTAGTAAAAAAAGTAGGGGTTTTTTTGAAAGAAAAGTGAAACACACAAAGTACGTATCAGTATTATCACTCCTTCAATGACAGGCATCTGCACTCCTGCCATCCTAGCAAAATTTCAGTCAGCAGAGGGTACTTAGCTAAAATGAAAATTCAGTCTGTGTTTCTAATAAATGCTGCTGCTGCCCAATGTTCCATTTTTTGGTCAGCAAATAGCTCTTCTGTTCTCTGTCATGTAGCAGTCATGTCCTATCCTGAAAACAGATGCATTTCAGTGGTGTTTCTTGCCTTTTTTTTTTTTTTTTTTTTCTACAAGATAGCAGTGTTTCACAAAAAGCCTTCTTGGGTCAGGACAAAAGCTTCCATGCATATGTAACGTGCTCATTAGCATCTTGCAATGAACTGGCTAGTGTGCACAAAGCGCTGCCTCCTGGTAGGTCAAGAAGGTGGCTTTTCCTGCATCTGCTTTAGCATAAAGCTAGTGTTTGGGAAAGAAGGCCCAAGGACAACCTGAAGTTTTCAGTGATCATTAATTCACAGCAAAACAGCGGTCCTGTCGGTGCCTTGTTTTTCTGGGGGATCACCTTCTTCCTAGGCGAGCCCCGGCCCCCAGCAATACAAGAGCTGGGCTGGAGTGGCCTGAGCAGCGCAGAAGCTCGAAGCTGCATGGAGCTGGCTCTCCTTGGGGGAAAACGAACTGATCAGCCCAGGTTTGCCTTCTGACAGGCCCTGAGAACGTGCCTGGCCAGAGAGCACACTGGGAACCCCCTCCAATAGCTCCTCCCGAGGGAGCAGGGGTCTCCGAGGGGGTGAGAGGCAGGTCCAAGAGGTCCCACTGCAGCTTCCCAGCCTGCTGGTCCTTCCCCAGCCGTCCCTCAACTGCCGCTGCTGGAGCAGGCAGAGCTTACTGCGGGCAGCACCCGCACAAAGCAGCAGGCGCCGCTCTGACTGCCGTAGGGCACCCTGCCGTAGGCCCTCGGCTGTCTTCAAACCATGCCAAAACGGGCTCACACGGCCTGAGGAACCGCCGCCGCCATCCCCAAGCGGCATCAGGCAGCAGCGCCCTCACCAAGATGGCGGCCGCCCCACGGCGCAGCCCCTCACCAAGATGGCAGCGGCCGCGCGGACGTGGCCGCTCTCGGGCGGTGGCGCGGAGGCGGCCGCCTGCGCATGCGCGACCGCTGCCGGGCCGGGGACCATGGGCAGGAGGCGAGAGGGGCTGAGCGTGGCCCGGGAGGTGAGGGGGGGGGCCGGTGGTGGCGGCGCCCGGCTCGGGTTTGGCTTGGAGCGAGGCGTTTCGTAAGAGAGTGGTGGGTGCTGGGGAGGAGCGGGGCAGCGGGGGCTCAGGAGCACGGCGCTGACCAGGCTGCGCTGTGCTGGTGGAGGCCCGGCCGCCATCTTAACGTGCGAGGGTGGCAGAGGAGGCTGAGGTGGCATCAGCCCGCACTGGAAAGTTCGGTGCTTGTCCTTCGTCCCATGCCTTTGGATGAGGGATGGCGTTTGGTGCCCTCGCTCCCGCTGAGCCTTCGAGCTAGTGCAGGGAGAGGCAGTAAGTGCCTGCGCCCATGGCGGCTGCTGCGGCGGCGAGCTCTTGCCCCTCGCCAGCAAACCTGTGCGCAGCCCGGCCTGTGTGTGCGGTGGTGGAAGCCAGCAGCGTGCTGGGCACAGGCCGCTGCTGTTGAGGAACCCAGTGATAAACGAGCATGTGAGGGGCCTGTAAATCACAGCAAGGAGAAGGGGAAAGGACTGGTTTTTAAAGAGTGTGCCTTCCTTATAAAGTTGCTTTTTTTTATTGCTGTGTTTGGGTGTTTTGTAATCTCCTGAGTGGCAGGAGGGCTGCTGGTAAGCTTCATTTAAGCTTTCTATTTGCGTTAACAATCTGAGCTTAGTTAAGGTCTCTCCGAAGCATACTTAATTCTGGCTCCTGCCCTGGGCAGTGCTATCTGGACTGACTTGGAGGAGGCAGTGGAGAGCCTGTAGTTCAAGTCTGTGGGTTGTGGGTACTTTGGGGATGGCAAAAGCCTGAACCTTCTTAACAAATGGCTGAAATGGGGCAGAGTCAATCCACTGGTCACCTGTTTGTCCTGAAGTCTTTCAGATGAGCATATGTGCAGCAGACCAAGATAGCCATGGTGGAAAGGCCAGGGACAGAACTTGGGTCTTGTTATATATGCTTCATCAGCCAGTAGCGTAAAGATGCGTGTCCTTCTGCGTCATATGAATGGGAGTTTGGTTTATAGTAGTTTTCTGGTTTATTTCATCTAGTTAGGCTTTCATTAGAGAAACAGACATTGCTGGGCACTCTAACCCAAGTATAACCACTCTCCAAAGGGAGTCCAGAGGGGAGTGTGCAGACTGTCCAAGCTTCTCTTCACTAAGCCTAGCAGGGAGAGTTGAAATAATGAATTTTTGGTGTTTGTTGTTTGAGATGTGACAGACAAGGAGAGTTGAGCTATTAGGGTCTACCTTGCAAAAAGAGCAGTGGTAAAAATGGCGAGCCGTGCTGCCACAGCAAATTCTTGCAAAGTGTTTGGGGACTTGTGGTATCTCTAGATTTTTATATATGTTTTTAGAAGTTGTGATGATAGAATACAGTACTTTTGAAAGGACTGTAGAACTACTCTTCCTCAGTGTGTTATAGATGAAAACTTAACCTCCCACTGCAAAGATAGTACTAAAAGATAAAATTCTTCCCCCTTGCAGTGATGAGAAAGGTACTGAATAGAAGTTAGGGAGGAAGAAAACAAAAACCCTTTAAGCCAGAGGAAGAGAGGGCTGTGTTTTAGGTGTCAGAAATGCGTGACAACGAAGATATTGATTTCATAATTGAAACTTTCATTTGGTTCAGTATTACCTTCTGAGCTGTTATGATTGTAAAGAAAACTGTCTAAATGAGTCTTAATATGACATGATGCATGGCTAGCTTTGAAAGGCCTAATCTAGGCAGAGTCATGCTTGTTTAACTGAAGTCATGATGGTAAATGAATGCCATTTTCTATATGGACACTTATCAGATTAGCTTGCACTTACAAATTGCAGGTGTAATTGATATGACCTGGTTTAAACTGATATAAATGTGTCTCCATAATGTGGTGGTGGTGGTTTAAACTCATGCCACTTCTCCTTTCATATAGCTCCATAGTCTTTTGACAGCCAGCCCCATTGACAGTGCTGAGCTGCGCAGAACTTTCTTGATGAAACCCATCAGGAAAATGAAACTGGGAAGACTGGTTCATTTTGTAGTAAAATATCAAACATGGAACGAGCTTAAGAGAGTGACAAGGATGATCAAAGGTGTGGAAAACTTCTATGCAGGAAACAGCTAAGCATACCAGGTCCTTTTAAGCTTGAAAACATGACTGCAAGGGGACCTGATAATAGGTCTATATCCTCTGTATGCTATTTGTAGTTTTAAACAGAGAATGAACATTCACTGTCAATACAAAACTAAGGCTATCAAATAAAACTTAGCAGCTGACAAGCTCAGAACAAACAGGAGGGGTTGGTTCTTACCATGGTCTGTGGCTGTGCTGTGAAACTCCCTGCCACAGGATGTTGTAGCCCTTAAAAATATACTTGTGGCCCAGACAACTGGAAAAAAAAATCATGAAAGCAAAAAAGTGTGGCTATTAAACACAAAGAGAACACCCTGTGCTCAGGCAATGCCTGAGCTGCAAAACATCAAGCGTGTGTTTGGAGAAAGTATTGTAACGTGTATTGCTGCTTCTGACAAGGCAGTGGCTGATCAGTGTATGCAAGAGTATAAAGAATAGGGAAAAGGCCAACATAGTCTTCACTCAGTTAAGCTGTTCTTACAGCTTTTTTCAAAAAGCTGTGGGTGGTGCTGTGCGGTCACGTCTGTGTGCTATCCTGCAAAGTCACTGGTCTGAGCTGAGGCAGGGTGGGAAGACTAACTGGGTAGTCTCTGCAAGGCTGAAGGAGGAGATGCAGGTAGGATCCATCCCTTTATCCTTTACCAACACAGAGGGTTGATCTGCAGAATTTGTCTTCAACTTTGCTGGTGGATCATCCTCTATTGTGTAGTAGCTTGCCTAGTAAATACTTCCAAGCACGCTGCAGGCACAGCATCCGCAAAACGATTTGCCAGCATGCAAAATGATTCCAAGAGCATGGCGAAAATGGAAGTGTGTACATGAACTGCAAGTTATCATTTGAATTTAAACAAAACTCATCTCTGCTGGACTGATTTTAATAATCCAGACAAATTTGTGGATTCAGGAACCACTGATTCTTCTGTAAAAATAACTGCTCGAGTGTGCTGGCAGGTGACAAGGCATGAGAAGACTGCTTGGGGAAGGTTTTTTTTTTCCTTTGCCCCCACCTCTTCAGTTGGCTTTGATCTGTTTTATGAGGGTCAGAAGACGAAAACCTCATTACCTAACGCTGTTGGATATCGACGTATGTGTGATATGGCTCTTTGCCAGTATCTTAATTAGGGAATTCATAAAAGCGGAGGGTGGATGCCAGTTCTTGAAAAGCGCTTTTAGCCTTTCTGCTGGAAAGAAAGCTTTTATTAATTCATTACAAAATGTATTAAAAGGGATCCAGCTCAACTCTGTAAGCAAAGCTGCTTCCTTGCCTCTTTGTCTCTGCCTTTATGTGAGCCATTTCGGGCTCCCTGCCCAAGATGGTCCCAACAAATGAGATTTGTAATACGCATGTAAGTCAGTTTGGATTGAAATCCGCTCCAGGTCTCTCTGGTTTAAAAAGGTCTCCAGATTGCGAGCAAGCGTTGCCAGAATTCAATGAAAATGGCTCAGTGCCTTGTCATACCTTGTGGAGCAAGGGAGGCATCTGGTCTTAGATCCCTGTGTGTGTCCAAAGCTGCTGGGACTTGACTTTCTGGAGTGGCTCTTGAGGATCAGAAGGGCAGCTCTGTGTGCCCTGAGCTGCTGCCTGGATGTGAAGCACCAGTTTCACTTGCCCCTTTTAACTGACACTACTTAAAAGATGTTGCTGTGCGTGAAGTCCTGCGTCCCTGGTACAAGCCATGTGAACCTGAGGAGCTGTCATGTGAGCTTTCTGCGTGCTGCACTTCACCTCTGTCCCAGAGGATCCTCTTCATGGAAAGCAGAGCCAGAAAGAACGAGGGTTCGTCTTTGTGACTTGTAAGCCACTGTGCTGAGATTGCCACTAAAAAGATAAGTCAGTGTGAAGTGCAGTGATGGTTCGGCTAAGTGAGCTTGGCCCTTTGTTTTCATGCGGGCTTGCAGTAGGCCTAGGTGCATATCTCAACTGACCTCCTCATGTATTAGTGGGAGGGAAAGCTTTCCATCCACAACAAGCTCAGGTGTGGACGTGCTTCTAGGACTGCTCTCCTGGAGAGCTGCTGCAGGGAATTATGCCAAAGCTCTACAGGTTTTCTTGTGCTACAGCTTTACAGGCTACAGCCCCCTGGGAGTTTCCTTAGCAGCCCACAGAGTAATCAGTAATTCCCAGGCATTACTCTGATTTCTCCCTGTGCTTATTTTCTATTTCTCTCTTTCCTTTGCCCTACAGTGAAGAGTTACTTGGATGGCTGAGCTGCTGAGAGACTCCTAGCTTGCAGGAACAGATCCCAAATCCCAAGTGAGGCAGTGGCACCGACGTATCAAGATAGTGCTCTGCCCATAATTTAGGTTGGCGTCTGAGGTTCCTTGTGTAAATGAGCCACCTCTAGGAGGCAGATAGTATTGTCCTAATTTAGAAGTAGGAAAACTGAGGCACAGTACATGGATAACATTTGGGAATTCTCACTCTTGTCCTTCCTTACAACCCCTAATGCCTCAGACTAGTCTGAAGAAAAGAAATAGTGAGATTCTGTAGGAAAAATATTTTGTTAATTCAGCAATCTGTTCCTCCTTCCTTGCTTTTTCTTATTTTATTTTTTTATTATTTTCTGTCCCTTGTGCCCCCAGCTCAGCAAAGCTGATGGTGCAGTTCTAGGGCATGTAGTTTATTAGCAAATTATTGCTCTCCAGCAGGGGACCCGAACTTTGGTTTTGATTTAAGTGCAGTAAAGCCAGTTGAAACTTTTAAAGTATTATGTGGAATCTGGAGATTTTTAGTCAGCAGAAAGTAAAAGCATTGGCAGAGTTGGGTGGAATATCCTCTTGTTATGTCTCATGAAATGACAGAAGTATGGGCAGAGAACCTACTAGTGAGAGCAACTGCAAACTGAGCAGGAGGAGCAGTCCTGGAGAGGATAGGAAGTGCAATGATATGGGTAATTTAGTGGTGGGTTTGGCAGCTGACCAACCAAAGCTGTCATTAAATCGTATTATTTAACATGAGTTTTAAATGTGTTTCCAGAGAAGGCGTGGTGCATTGTAATAAGTTTACTGGCTAAAGAGGAGTCAGGTAACACATGCTGAAGTTCCTCTTGCTGTGCGTGTATGTGAGGGTTTCCAACAGATAAGGGAGCAGAGACGCAGCCATTTGCAAACAGTAGGAACTGGTGAGGGAGATAGTAATTTTTAAATAGGACTGGATGGACACCCCACCTCCACTGCACTGCACTCAAATTATCTTGCTGATAAGCGTGGTCGGAGCTGACGTGGGTGAAGCTCTTAGTTGGCCCTGAAGCAAACTGGGGCAATGCATCTCGCTGATTGAGCTGTAGTGGATCACAGATAGTGATGAGCAGCTGGAGTTAACATTCTAAACTGGTACAGCTGGATATGGAGGAGGACAATTATCTTTGCCCTAACTGAATGCATTTTCAGCTAACATGCTTCAAAAATAACCGTGTCACCATCCAGGCAAACCCAAGCATTGCCAAACACAGAAGTGCCATTCCTGTGCTCTGGGATCAGGTGACATGCCGTGGTGCTCCCCTTGGGCTCAGAGGAAGCTGTGCAGGTGCCTCTGGGAAGCTTGGCATCTCAACAGCCCTGGCAGAGTTGCCTAATAACAAGGGACTTGGAAATTGCTGTCTGGTAAGATGCAAAGATTTATTTGAGCCTTGTTGTAGGTAGACCCTTCCCCAGGTCTGCTGTACTCCTTGCAGTGAGACTGTTCAGCTGACTCGCTAAACTTCTTTTGGCAGCCTGCTTCGTTCTCTCCTTTACGTCAAGCCTGTTCTCCCATCCTACTTAGTTATAATGTTTGCCTACCTTTCCTGAGCAGAAAGTGTGAGATTGCTAATGAGCTCAGGACAGAGATGATCCCCAAAGTAGCAATAATTAGGGATCACTACTTTTGATTTTGTTTCCCAGATCACTGTTTATGGAAGTGTTTGTGCTCTGGGTCACCTCTGAGGCTGATGTCCGGGGCAGCTGGTGTCTCATTCCACCTCAGTACTTTGCTCGGGACTATGCTGCCTCTTAGCTTCTGGTTTGTGAAGGCTCCCACCACAGAGAGGCCGTGCTGCCAGCCATCTAGTCGGCCTTGGCCTTGCTTGGAGAACTAGGCACAGCAGGAGTGTTGCACTGAGTAACTAAAAAGATTGCCACCTCAGGTCACCAAGGGTATTTTCTTTCAGGCTAGGATATTTTGTTCTTATTATCTGATTAGTCCCACTGTTGCCCTGCTGGAAGCAAGCCTGAAAGACAAACTTTATTCCTAAAGATGTACACACTCTGGTTGTCAGGCAGAAAAGAGGAACAATTCCCAGAACTGTTGTCTGTGGTAGGATTCCCTACTGGGCAATCCATTTGCACACAAGTCGATCAACCTTCTTGTACGTATCCACAGTTACTCTCCTCCACAGGAAGACACGGGGGGAGGGTGGCTGTTAGGAGACCTGACAAGGAGACACAATAAGATGACCATTGTTTTTCTGCACGGGAACACGTTGCTTCCAAAACTTGGTGCAGGTCGAAGGTGTGGAGGCAGTGGTGAATGCGCTTTTGAGCATACTGTGCGCACTGCTGTTGGTGTTGTAGATCTAGGTAAATGAGACAGGAGGTATCAGTGTTTCCCCTTTGTCCCCTCTTCATCCAGGCAGACAGCCGAGAGTGCTTTGTAGTCACATCCTGTGAACTTCTGCATCCATTCATAGCACTAAATCAAAACCTTGTCCCTCAGGCTTTGGCCAAGGCCCGTCTCTCTCATTTTATCGTCTTTTAATTGCATAAAGATGTCTTAGATCACATCTTTGCGTGCAGAGCCACATGCAAAGAAACTAGAACAGGCTGGAACAGGATCAGATCTTAGCAAAAAGGTCCTGGCCAGCCACACAAGTGGGAGTGTAAGAGCTGGCTTGGCCATGTCTGGGATTGCAATGTCCCAGTTGCCTGGGGTATAATACACGCTGATCCAGGAGGCGATGGGCTCTCTGTGCTGTGACGTCTACGCAGAGCTGGGGCTGTTCGTCCCTTGATTTGGGGAGGAAGGAGGTGGAGTGGCTGAGCTGCCACCCTCCCCATCTGAGTGGGGATGGATCCATATTAGCTGGGAGAGAAAATGACAGTGACTGCTGTGCTGTTTTTCAGATTGATGGACTGGAGGAGAAGCTGGCACACTGCAGACAGAGCATGGAGGAGGTGGATCTTAAACTGCGCAGGGAGAAGCTCAGCCCTGAAGGAAGGTATTGTTGACTGCCTCCTTTCACAGCTGTAGCTGTGGACTTCAGCTAGCTGTCATCCTGCTGTAGTACTCAGCAAGGGCTCTTGAAGGGATGGGGATGTGTGGTTCCCTGTGACAAGGCTCTCTTCCCTGAGCTTGGAACTTGCTTGGGGAACTTTCCAGGATAAGTTCAGCGATACATGGAGAGAGCTTTATTTTACTAACACCCTCACTCTCCAGCCTGCATTACAACCAGCAAAGCAGTGCCCGAAACTTGCCAGTTCACTTGCAGAGCTGGCTCCTGGTCTGCTAGGAAACAGCTCTGTGAATCTGGCAAAGGTTCACGGCACGCTGCTATTCAAGCCTTGCTGAAGCTGCCTGGGTTCAGTCAGGGGAGACATGCAGCAACTACTACTGAGGGCCAATCCAGGTGGGATGCAACTGGAAAAGGGGCTGAGGGAAATTACTCTCTGCCTGTATTGCAAATGTGCCTGGATGTAGGGATGCAGTGACACGCTGGCTTTTCTTGGGAAAGGGAAGAGGGACAATTCCCCTGAAATCTGTCACTGACATAGAAGAGGCAACTGTAGGCTTCTAGAGCTGGGACTCAGGCAAGGAGTTTGACCTGGATTTTGTATCAGACACAGGCAGAACCTGCTTTTTTCTCTAGAATGTGAAGCAAGAGATCCTAGATCACCCAGCTGATTCTCAGATCTCTCTGCTTGAGGACATTCTTCCTGTCACCAGCATCCTACTGCCCTGCTCCTAGCAATAATGGTAAACTCAATCACAGGCCCAGGGAGCAGTCCTGTTGGTCCTGGTGTCTACAGTACTGTCCTACAGAACCCAGTTAGAAATGATCCTAGCAGTGGTGACATCTCCACATCCTGATACTTATCAGCCTCAGCTTAACTTCCCAGCTTTACTGGGGTTTTATATCCCCATCCATAATTTGACAGGGTTCTGTATCTTCCTGACCTTCATCTCTCTAGCTCCTTTTCTCAACCGTCCTTTTCTAGGCCTAAATTATTCTTATGTTTCCTGTCTTTATTCTTTATCTGATACTTTATTCTTTATCTGTACCAAACCTACAGTTGTGGTAACCTGACAAGGGGGAATATATCTGTATGGTTTCTCTCTGAAATATAGGGCCTAGAGCAAAGAATTAGGAATAGAGAGTCCTGGGGCCTTTTCTGAATTTTACAACTTGTATGGAAATGGAAACAGAAATTCTGTTGACCTAATCCAGACCATTCGAAAAACCCTGGAGGAAGGGGCCATTATCAAAATTATTGATTCAAGTGAGTAGTATACAAAGGAGAGCTCTGCTTTCCCATTTTGAAGTTCAGTTGTCATGGTTTCTTCGTGTCTCATTCTCAGAGCCTCTTCCCTTGACTCTCTTCACAAGGCAAGTTTCTGAGTAGCAGCTCAGTCATGTTGGTAAATCTGTCTTCTCACTTCCTCCTGGCTGCACTCCACACTGCCTTTCCCCAGTTGCCTTTCCTCTCCTGTTGCTCTGACGTAGCTTGCTTTCTTGCCATTCCTTACTTAACTAGCTGTACACATAGATTTGGATCTCTTTCCTCCTACAGGTTCTTGCTCTGCCCCAAGGGGAACAACAAACTCTGTTACACTTACTGCCTGCTCTGTCTCATCTGAACTGGGAGATAAATTTGTTAGTGCATGTTTATTTATATGCACACAGTCTGAAAGGAGTGACCGCGTCGTCACTGCTGTAATGGAAACGCTGCTGCTTTCAGGCAATTTGTTTTGCATTTATATTTTAAACTGTATATTAATTAATCATCTTGTGCAGTTTAAGACAAGGGCTGGGTTGGCCTGACTTATTCTTTATTGTTGTTATCCTGAGTCTTCAGTCTAATAACAGGCTATTTAACTGGTTGTTACTGGGCTTGGATTCAGCTTGTTTCCTTGAGTTAACCAATTTGTGTATATTGGATACCTCTAACAAAGGGATCCCAGCATCAATTGGTGAGAAGAATTAGCATTCCAGCACTGAGCCAGATGTACTGCAGGGGCCGGACCCTGCAGAGTGTGTGTAGGGACCCTGCCCCATCCCCCAGCTGTGTCAGAACTTCCTACCCGACCTGGGGAAACAGAGCAGGGGGCTTTGACACACTCTAGCCTACTTGCGTACGCTGACACTGTCCTGAAAGGACAGACATGAAGCCATTTGGGGGGAGAAAAAGTAATCTAAAACTGCTGCATATCTTATTTTGCACAGCTGGGGGTTTCTAAACTGTCACCTCTCCACAGTGAAGGGTGAGGGGCTCATTCTGTGAGCAGATATCCTCGGCAGTAGGACAGTCTCTCTTCCATCATATAAGCAAAGAAATAGGCTGTGTTGTGCCTCGCAGGTAATGAGCTCCTCTTCTCATTACAGAAAGTCACTGGAGAGAGAGAGAAACTTACTAATGACCAAAGCTGACAACTATGGTAAGAGCTTCATTAAAAATGGTCCCTCTGGGCTGGATGGGATCAGTGCTGCAGCTTAGCTTCGTCTTCAAGCTCCTGCCACCTCTGACTTCTGCCTTTGAATTTAGGTTCAACCAAAGGGAGCTAGACTGAGGGAAATCTAGTCAGCATATTATAATAGGAGCCTGGATCCTCCCGCTTGAGCTGTGCTATCATAGGGAAAAAAATAAGCATCAGCTAATGAGGGGGGAAGGATTTCCCTTTCACATACCTCAAATTATCAGTCTTCAGAAAATCTTAGCCAACAGATTGACTTGAGTGGCCTTTTAACATCCTCACTTCCCCCCCCCTTTTTTTTTTTCCTTTTTGTTTTTTCATAGAGGTTTGGTAAGCAAGCTGGCAAGTGCTATCTGGAGTGTAGCAAAATATACCTTCCTTAGGGAAGTTTCTCACTGCATCAGTTTCTGGGGCTGTTCAGAACAGGAGCATAGGGATTCCCACTGATGTGCTGTAGACAGTTAAAATGAGAGTCCCTCTGAGCTGCCACACATTTGACAGCACTTCCATTCCCCTGGGGATGCTGCTTTGTGTGTCTTCAGGTTCCTGGTGTTGATCAGTGTATTAACTGCTTGACAGCACTGTGCAGCAGTGCAAGCACCAGAAGTGTTCTAGACCTGGAGAGTTGAAAGCTGAGGCATGGCTAGCAAATTTATAATTTTGACTCATGTTAAAGGACTGTTTCCAGAAGACTAACAGTTATTTTAAACAGATTCAAAGCTGTTCCCTAAGGGCCTACCACTAGAGAATGGCACAAGAATGCACGTTGCTGCTACCCTTTTACCAGCAGTCAGCCATCATTGCTAGCATCAACAGAGCAGTCTGACAGGCTGCTCAGACAGCAGCAACAGCCTCACCTAATGGTGACGGCTGCTCCTCCTGGAACAGAAGAGACAGCATACACAGCCTTTTTAGATCATTGCTATGGCCTCTGATTAAATCTCTGTTTATTCCAGCTGACATGCTTGAGGCCATGAACTGCAGTTGCTAACAGCGGCATTGCTCCATCAGTTTAAGCTGGCACTGCTGTGCTTGGAGTTATATGGCCTCCTGCCCCTACCACCTCCTCTGTAGCCTTGCAGGTTCAAGCAGTTTGCTCTGTGATTGCATGTGAATGCTTGTACCATGTTGAGGAATGGGGGCAGAAAGAACAGCTAAAAGCCTCTTTGGCTACCAGCATCAGTTTGGGAACCTGCAGCACCAGTGAATTCCCCCTGGAGGCTGCTAGTGCAAACTGTAGAGGTAGTAACTAGTGCAGTCACTGAAGCTGAATTCAGCAGCAAGAGCAGTCTGCCTCTGGAGACAAAGTCTGCACCCAGCCTTTTCCTGGAAAATAATTATAGCTGTTGGGCCATGTAGTGCTTTAGGCCTCACTTCTCACCTATACCATCAAGCAAAGTCTTGTGGAACAGAACTAGCAAGAATCTGGTTCTCATCTCTGGTAAAGGGAACGGAACAGAAATGGAGAACAGTAGGACTCCATACTTTTGGTAGCCACCTCCTTCCTCTCTTTGCATCTGTGTTTCTTCTTTTGTAGGCCAGGGAAAGTGACCTGTCTCTAAAAAGCTGCAGACCCCAACAGAATGGGTGTCCAGGCTTAGACCTATTCCACACTCATCCTTCTGGGGCACAAGGAAACCCAGATTCTGCAACATTCAAAGGTGGCCAGAGTTGTATTTAAGTAAATTTAGGCACTAGGAAGAGGTGCTGAGCTGTTATGTCTAGAAGATAGTAAAAAATAGCTCTCTACCCTCTGTCTTCTTCATTCTCTTAGGGGAAAGGTCATTCTAATGACCCATTCTGTCCTTAGTAGGGTCCCAGAACAAGGTCATTTGCAAACAGGAACTGCTCTGGCACTGAAGTATTCCTAAGCACAGCGACTGAGAGTGACAGGATAAGAGTTTGCAAATGAAAGGGTTCCTGCTAGTTTACTTCCTGTTCAGCATATCTTATTATTAGCAGCTTTGCATACTGATCCCAAAAGAGTTGCCCATGGCCAAGGTAGTATTGTGCTTTTAAGACTGTTTTGAAAGGAGATGTAGCTGCAATACGAATAACATTCACAAGCAAGGCTTTTGTTTGTTTCTCAGAGAAAGAACTGAGTGCACTTCGTAAGGAAAATCGCAAGAATGCTGCTCTTGCTGTGGCCATGGGGTTACTGATTGCTCTTATTTATGCCTGCTGGACGATGTGATTGCACTCCAGAATTCTCCCTGCTGACCCAATGACTCTCCCGCAAGGGTGAAGATCAGCATTCCAAATTGTTGTTCCTGTTTATCCTCTCCAAGCCTCCTTGTAGGGAAGCTTTTTCTTTGAGAATTGAGGGGGACAGGAGACCAACCAGAAATCAAAGCACACTTGTAGGTGGAAATCAGGTCAAGCAGAGCTCAAAGTGGTGCTGTCTTAACCCAAAAATGCAGTCAAGACCATCCAGCCTGAAGCAGGAAGGCAGTATGTTCTCCCTTTTGGAGAGGACTTCTGTGGTTGCAGACAAGTGCTCTCTGCCCAGCCCAGTTGGAATACATCCCACCTTCTCGGTTCCGTTCCTGTGACCTAAAGACTCCACCTGTCCCCAAAGCTGAGCTAAACAGAGATGTTTTCTCCTCCACAATGACTTACAGGACCAAAGGAATCCTACTACCTCCACAAAACAGATGGGAGGTAGGTATCTCCTTTTCTCCAACTTGACATCTAAGTGCTTGGGCTTTGAGGAAGTCTCCAGTGTATCAGAGTTTGGTAGCCATTTTGTGTCTCTGAGAATCAAAAACTGCAAAAGAGAATTTACTATTAACTCCTAGGGATGGAAGTGCCTCTGCAGGGCTTTAAATAAAATAATTTGACCTTGTAACTTCTTGGTTTTTTTTTTTTTCTGTTTTGTAACATACTTCTCAGCCACTGTTTTATTCTCATCCTGCCATCTCCCTGCTGGCACGCACTGTGTCAGTTAAGCCTAGACTGGGTTAGGCACTTAACATCACTGGTCAGTGAGGTCTTAACAGTGGGTTATTGGTCTGTTGTGGCGTGGTATCTACACAAGTGTTCGCTTCCTTTGAGTGGAAAAGCAGCCTAGCATGCTGCAGAGGAGCGCTGGAGACTGTCCTCTGTAGTCCCCTCTCATTCTGATCCAGTCACGTACACTAGAGGTAGCCCTGAGCATGCTCTAACTTGCCAAGAAAGCCTTTAAAAGGGGACTGTCTTGAAAATTTAATTTGTGTAAAGCATTTCTCTGTCTCCATGCTAACACACTGCTGGCCAGAATTTTGTGGGAAGCAAAGTAAACAAGCACTGCTGTAAACTAAAGGGGCTGTATTGGTAATAGAGACAACAAAAGCAGAGAAGTCAACACAAAATGATACACAGCCTAATAACAATACATTGTGCAATTAATGTACATAAACATTCCCTTCAGCAAGGCCTTCCTCACCCCCCCTTCCCAACATAATCCCTCTGTATTTACCCTGCAGCAGGAAAGCAAGTAGCATGGTGCCTCATGCGTGCCTTCTTGAAGGGGGATTCAGAATCAAGGTTCAGTGCATCAAAAATAAAATTAAAAATAAAAGCAAATTAAAATCAGGAGGAGCTGGAGGCAGCTGGGTAAACAGAAAGTATCTGTTCATAAAAGCTACCCTGTAGACTAAGCAGGTTGGTTTGTACCCTCAGAGGTCTACACTCACTCTAGTGTACTTCCTAGTCACCCTTCTGTCTGCCAGCCCGCAGGAGACCTGAGTGGAGGACGCAACACTTAGCAAGGAAGCCTCGCAAAGGGAGCAGCATGCTTTGCTGGCATTGGAACAGCCTCAAGGCGGTCCAAAGAAGTGCCAGAACTCAAATTACTGATTGGTTTAAAAAGCTAACTGCACACAGGCCTGGGAACCACACTGTTGGAGGTTCTTTATTGCCCACTGGGAGAGATTCCTCCTTACCCCTCATGGAAGTGCCTTTGCCAAAAGAAAACTGCCAGTGAGCTCTTGTCCTTTGGGGCGGGAAGGGCCACCATTTCTTTCATTTGTGTTTTACTGATGCTTGAGAGCAGTGGGAGTCTACATCAGCAAGAGGATGCATTAATGGCATGCTATCCCTCAGCTGCTTTGGTAGACCTAACTGTGTCTGGGGACTAATAATCACCAATGTGGAAAAAGCACGTTTGACCCACTTCACTTTTGGCCAGAGCTTCAGAAGAAACAGAATAGCTGCCCTGCACAATATTCAGGGCTACCTATTTGTAAGCTTACCTCCCATCAACTCCTGAGCTTTGCCTCCTCCAGTTTCCATTGACCAACAGACCATGCCAACTTCTGTGCTGCTCCTTTAGCCAGGGTGTGGTTCTGCAGTGATCAAGCCTGCATATAATTTTCTCTGGTGCAAGGAGTTGCAGCTGCTAAGTTCATTTATACCAAACTGTAGAGAATTAATACATGGCTATATGGAGACAATTTACTTGTCAAAACATGGAAGTGCTCCAAGCTCTGAGAGCACAGCCTACTTGTAGGATGACATTTGACTGTATGCTGAGAATGAGCACAAAACCTACACATGGTGCTGGGCCGTAGAGGGTGGAGGTGGGCTTCTACAACACACCATCCTTGCTCTGGCTTCTTTGGGTAGGGTGCAGGGCACCCAAGCACCTGCACACCTACAAGTAAAAATTTCCATATCTTGCTATATAAAGCTTGTTCAAATCATACATATGGGTGTGGAAAGAAACAAGAATCTAAACAATTGCTATAGATTCTAGGAGAGCTATAGCTTTAAGGCACAGTTCAGACAACCCCTAAATCATTTCCTCCCTTCTGCCAATCTGTTTAAAAACAAGCCAAGAATAAAAAACAAACAAACAAATAAAAGGGCAATTTTGCTGCTTGGCCAAAAGCAGTCAACTGTGTGTTATCTTCTGATTTACGTGGAAGACCTGGCAAAAGCGCCATGGAAGCCAGAAGTGAAGGTAAAACATGCAACAGAAGACAACTTTGAGCCCAGCACAGAAGTGCATAGAGAAGTCTGTTGGCACACAAATACCATGCTGAGAGTTTCACAGCTCTGTGCCTTCACCCCAGATGCTGCTCTAGGGCCAAATGAGACATGGAGGGTTTCAAAGCCCACTCTGACATCTAAAAGGAAAGTTTGGTAACCTTTCCAGTGGACATTTCCTGTCAAGGGACAGGATTTCTTCTGATTAACCAACATGGTCAACGTCAGGATCTCTTTTCACTGAAGCCCTGGTTTTTGTTTTTTTGTTTTGTTTTTTTTTTTTTAAACAAAGTCAGATGTTCCCATGATTTCCTCCAAAGACCTCCAGCATCCCAACCTTCTTGTGCCTTCCCTCCCACTTCCGCTCTCTTCTCTGAAAACATTGAGTAATAGTGTCAAGTACCAAGAATGAAAGCACCTTGGTCTCACAAGTACCATGAGGGATAGACACATTCACAAATTAACCCCAGGCTGCTGGGTCAGAATCAGTAACTGACCTGGAGAGGGGAAATCCTTGTCACAGCAGCTTCTAGAGGTCTGAGAAAGCCCTGGCACTGAGCACATCAAATCCGTGCCAGGAACTCTACTCATCACCTGCATTGGTCTTTGTCCAACAGGATACCATCATATAGGAATTGCCAGTGGCCAGCCAAGTGCCTTGATAAGCAGAAGTGTTGGAGACACCATCAAGAATACATACTTGCATCCCAAAGCTAGCATTCCCCAATGAGTTAACACCCTCCACTGGGTTGTGTAGGCCTGTGATGAGGCCAAGGAGAGAGACAGCTACCAGGAACAATGCAGGGCTGCTTCAATGTGCTGTTGCCCAGCTCTGCCACCAGGACATATCTGCTCCTTCCCATACTGCCAGGGAAGCACAAGCCTGGAGAGTTCTGGTACACACAGGGCTCCACAAACCTTGCTTAATGTTTGAACAGGAGCAAAAAAAGCTGCCAGCCCCTTGGCCTCAAGCATGCAGTAGGTCAGGACAAAAGGGCGTTAGGCCTTGGCTCCAGGAGTCACCGTAGGTACTCCAGCAGCAGGCGCTACCTAGGCCATACTCTTATATACACTTGCCAGGGTAGAGCCTCGTCCTGTGCCTTCTGCATACCACCCCCTGGTTAGATCATCTCCAGGAAATCATCTCTGGAGAAGACCAGGATAGATGTTGTGGAGCCTCCCCACAGTCTCATCACTCCCTGAAGAATCCAAGCCGGGCTCAGCTTCCCCTGCATGCCTCAAGAGAGCAGAGTTAGGGGTAGTGTGCTTGGATGAAAGACAGGACATCCTCCTTTGATAGCTTCTCTGGATCTTGCCTTTTCTGAGAGTCGTGCACTTTGACACCTTCCCCCCACTCCCAGAAGAGGCGGCTGTAATGGCAGACGCTGTGGGCAGAGAGGAAAGCAAGATTAGTTTGGCTGGGGAGGGGGAAGGAAAACACTGTCATCCTAGCCACAAAGCACACTACAGAGACAGCTCCTTGCAATGGGAGCCACACAGAGATACTCAATCCAAGGGGCGTCTTCGAAAAAGACCAGTGCATTCATTCACCTTACAAACTACAGCAACTTCCAAACCTAAGAGATTTCCATGGAAACAAACGTGTTAAGTCTAGCTTCGCTCAAGATTCAGTTCACTATCTGCTGGAAGGAGACAGGTCATTAGGGAAAACCTACCTCCCTCCAAGTTTTTGAGAGGATGAAACTGTCATTGCAGGCAATGGAAAGGCCTTAATGAAGAATTTAGAAAGTCTGCCAGCAGCAGCAAGCAGCAATCTAATCACTCACCACAAACCTACTAGAATCAGTAATAGCTGTCCTATGGAGCTTTGTAAATGAACAGCACTTCACGCTGTACAAAAGCGGGTAGGATCATCCCCTCTTTCCCCTCATGTGAAATAACCGAGCTCCGCTTGGCTACTGAGAGTTCTGGTCCTACAACGCCATCTCTCACTCCATCCATCAAGCACAGCCCGTCCTCACTGCATCAACATAGTCCCAGCCATAATGAAAACAGAACTGCTAATTACTACCAACACAGCAGCCTTTAGTTTTGTACAATTACTGACACTTAATATTCATAGCTTATTTAGTGCTACTGTTCTAACAAAGCAGAACTAGCACAGCAACAAGAGCACATGTCAGTGGCTAATTACAGACACATTAGTACTCACTAACCATAGTACAACACATCCCTTCTGGAGTCCCACAAGAGCACTCCCTCCGCCTCCTCAGCCATTCATGCAAGTTCCATCCCGACACACGAAGGGAAAAAGTATCGTGTGCCTCTGCTTTTACAGTTTTAAGCATGTTCTTCCATTTAGCTGGTTAAGGAAAGCTTAAGGACTCTTAGGAGCACTGCTGTAAAGTAGGTAAGGAGATTCAAGGTGAGAAAATCTGAGAAAATCCAGAGCCCTATTTCATATGAAGCTCTCGCTCAGAGGCACAGTCCGGAGCAGTGGTAGTGGAGGGCATCTCTTGAGACTACCTGAGGGCAGGGCGTGCAGAACATCTCCACCCGTGAGCCCTGAGGTGTCACACAGACTCAGGATTTGCTGTACTTAAGACGTGGCCTTAGCCTAGTACTCAATAGATACAGATGGAGTTCAGCAGCCACAATGTCAATGACTGTCCAATGACAAGCCATTCCATCTTTTCCTAAAGAGCTGCTGCTTTTCTCTCCCACTCTCTCTTTAAATGGCTCCCAGCTACCTACAGCTTATTCCAGAGCCTGGGCTAAATGAACTGGGCTTTGCTTTTAAATTAGCAACTTCCAACCAAACATCTTAAAATACAGGCATACAGCAAATTACAGTTGCTGGGCTCAATGTCCACATCCCTGTGTGCAGGGAGGTTCTGTAACTTGTACTCTGCTGCAGACAGGGGAACAAAGTTGTCAGATGTATGTTATTCATAGCAGTTAATTGCAAAAAATCCACGAATCCAGATCAGCAGTTTCCTAAAAGCCTGAGAACGCGCCAGTTTCTGCAGCACACCCTGCTGGTGACCAAGCTGCACTTGCACTGCAAACGACTGCAAGAACATAGCACAGCACGCCTGAACTCCCTTCCAAATACCCAGACACACACAGACCCACACACAGCTATCCTGCCATAGCCTCCGCTCTGGCTTATACTCACTGGAAGGGTGCAATGGATTCAGAAGGGAGGTCATACGTTGCTTTCTTGGTCATTTTGTTGAAGAAGAATTTCCTCTTGGAGTTTTTGCTGTATGCCATTGTCCAGGGATCTTGCAGAAGAGCCACAGGGATCAGACAGAAAATGGAACAGGAAAAAAAAAGCACAGTATAAATACACATAGTGCAAGGAGGGAGGAGGAATCTGTAATTCTCTCTGATCCTTCTTTTACTCCTTTTCCCTTCCCTCGCTCAAGAAGACCTGCTTCCCAAGCTGTTCTCTAGTCACTGAGAAAACTCCGTTCTCACTGCATTTAAAAGTTGACATTCCAAATAGGATACTTCCATATACTATTACTCTGGAAAATGTCTTCTTGATGAAAAATTATGATCTCGTTAAACAAGAAGGTCATCAGTCATGTAAATAAATGGAATTACCCACACAATAGCTAATCAACCCACAACAGAAAAACCTATCATATAAATACCCTAAACCTTATCCAAATCCAGGCTACCCTCATCACATGCAAACAGTTAATCTCTAGCCATTGGAATATTCCCATTAATTTTTTATTAAGTTTCAACAGGAGCGAGCCTGGTCAATACTTTTTACTTGAGACAGAAAGAAAAGTTAAATAAGAGCGAGGACTCTCTCCTCCTACATACCATTCACAGTCCGTACAATGTAGAGTCCTGTGGGCACAAAGTGTCGGTCATCTCGGCCAGTATAGGATAGCCGGGGCATTCCCCCTGAACTCTTGATGACTTTCATCTCTAACCTAAATGTTGAGAGAAGACAGTCATAGAGATTCCTTGTTTCTTCCTTTACCACCCTGCCACCTGCACACCCTCTCCAGAGTATCACAGTGAAAACTGACAGCACTGCATATGACAGGAAAAAATCATCACATCCTGGAGAATTCAGTCTTTTGCCTCCCCCACATGACTAGCAGGGCTTTATAGATCAGGTAGCAAATCGAGTGTTGCCATGAAGGATCTATGATGATCCACCACACTTAATCCAAATGACGTTCCCATTTCAGGTGTGAACTCTTAATCTTTCAAGCCACTGACACTGCTGCACATAAACTCAAGCGCCGTTGCTACTCCTAGTGTTGTAACGCACTTTGGCCACATCTACGGCATTAGACCTCAGCAGGATGATGCTCTAAGTCATCAGCATCTCAGAATGCTGCACAAGCTCCAACAGCTCTTTCTCCAGGACTCCTCAAGCAGAGATCAGCACATCCCACCTGCAGCTGTGCATCGGGTGGGGCCCTGAAGTCTCTCATTTGTGCCCATCGCTTACCTCACAAAAATCTTCTCCATTTCCTCCAATCTGTACACTTCCTTCACTCTGGGGGGCGAAAGAAAAAAATGTGATTTGAAAAAAAAAATTAAACTGTCCTCTTTTTCTGTCTCAGCTACGGGGAGCAGCCAGACAGTTCATCTTGTACAGCAGGAGGTGGTCAGGCATGACTGAGGTTCACCCTTCTCCTCAATCTCCTCCAGTGCCTTATTTCTCCTGGTTTGAGAAAACCTGACTCTTGCATGCTCACAGCTGGGTTGCTGTAAGCAGCATACAAGCATCCTCGTTGCTAAGGAAGCTGTGCATTTTTACCTCAGGCTGAATATGCAGAAGAGGAAGAATTATGAAAGTCGGGCGCTTTTGTTTTCCTATGAGGTAAATTCACCAAGGTCAGCCCCATGCAGGTTCAGGCCTCAGCATGCTGGCCTTGCAGTAAAACTAAACTGCCTGATATTCACCATTATTATCCTCAGGGACACCACAAATTCACTAGTTACCCCGAGGTAAAAACAGCTTTTTTTTTTTTTTTTAAATCAGTAAAGATGATTTGGAGTCATCATTCTTATCATTATGTCAAACTGCTTTTGTTATTGTTGTTCTGAGACACAGAAAGACAATCAGGAAGTTTCAAAAGCACTGCCTCTGATCTGACACCCCAAACAACCATTTCCCACACACTGCTACAAGCATCAGGCTGCAAAGAGCACTGTTTGAACACCTTTTCGCAAAAGCAGCAAAGAACCCCTCTACAACCCATTTCTACAGGTCTCCTTCTCACTTCACAAGCCACCAAGGAGAACATCCTCTTTCCCTTCCTCCAGCTTCTCTCACAATATCATGGCACTTCTAACTTGTGAAACTATTTGTCTGCAATACCTACCCTGATACCGAGCACAATGATGCTTTTATGCTCCACCGTAGCAGAATCAGTGAAATGGAAGGTCAGGAGGCGTCCAAAGCTGAAGCCCTTTGTCAGGAACTTTTTCAGGATTGTAACTAAAGCCTTCTCCTCAGGCTAACCATTTGGAGATTGTAAATGCTGGCCAGCACTTCATTTATCTACTAATAGTCAGCATCTCTGTACCGCTGCTGACCCTTCAGGGCAGACAAGGACATAGATTTTGTCTTTGTGACAAGTCTTTGCAATGATTAAGCTAACTAGGTGCTAGACCTACTGTAGCACATACTTGAAATCAGCACCAGCCAATCCACCTATGATGAAAATATGACTGTCTAATATGTGAAAGGAGCGTACAACTTCTCCACTATCAACCTTTATCTTAGGTATTTAAAGGGCTTTTAGCCTCTTTCCATTGAACGTAACAGAACTATTAAATTTCAAGCTGAAATTCACTCTCCTTCAGCTCCTTATCTTCATCCTCCAACACACTGAAACCAAAGCACACCAGGCTGAGGGGAGGAGATGTCACTCACCGGATGGGGTTCATATCTGGCCGGCTAGGTTTAGAAACAGCTTTGACGAACTTCTCCGCCAGCTGAATCCTGAATGAAAACAGGAGAATCCAGCAATTTCGCGAGATCTTTGGCACGGCAGGTAGGTAGCAGTTTCAGCAGAGAAACTGCTTAGACACTTCAGTACATGCAGACTGCCTCCACTGCTAACCAAATCGGTACTGAGCAAGACTTTTTCACCCTGCCCTCCAGTTCAGTGCCCAGTGATACTGGCTGTTACCCATTAGGAATAGGTCTTTACAGCTTCCTCTACAAGCCCACATGCTACTGAACACATTGAGGTATCACGAGGAACGTAGGACATCATGTCCCTGAGGAAGGAAATAGCGGGGCTCGTTCCTTTTCCCTCAGACAGTTATCAGCTATGTTCATTCATATACCCAGGATGCTCAGTTTATCCAGACTTGTGCCTGGTTCACCCCAGACTAAGAAAGGAGCTAGACGTGCCCTCATACAGAGGGTACAGTTGGAAAAGGCTATACACAGTTCCCTTCAGAGCAGGTTCATTCACAGTTCATCTTTATAGCAGTGTTTCAGCTGAATGCACTTGTCTCCCTGTGCTCAGCATTCTGCTGAATGCTGCTTACAGTCACTCGTACCCATGTACACGAAAGAAGCTTCTCCAGATCCTACATACCTCTGGTTGAAGTGTTGCTTTCGAACGTCATTGCCATTCAGCACCAAGACATCAAGGATGTGGATGGCACTGATTTTTCGCTGGGCTTTCCCCTAGGGAGGGTAATACAGAGAGACTTACTACTCAGATTGATGCTATTTCAGCTTTGATTTATAGCCTGTTTTTGACAGGACATCGTTCTCTTCTAGCAAGAGAGCACCTTTCATAGAATCATAGGGTTGGAAGGGACCTTTCCATGTGTTAGAAGCACACAAATTTCCTGCTGCCCATTGTACAGTAACATGCCATCCTCCTAGAATTCATGCATCTCAACTATACGTCTCTGTCTCAGGGGAGGGAGAGAGGGCAGGACCACAGCTGGCATCACCAGCTCTCTGTGCCTGGTCAGGTACCAGAGCATAAAGCCCAGTACCTCACAGCATAAAACCCAGCATCCTCACCTGAGGTGTCAGAGGACAGGCAGAATCCCAGGCAGCAATACCTTACACTGTGCATATACCACGAGAGTCTTCCCCAAAGCCTGCAAGCACTACTGAGCAGTTATGTACTCAAAGAGCCACAGAACCCATTAAGTCATGTTGGCAATGTCATCTGCTGCTGCTCATAGGGCAAGAGCAGCATGTCAGGTCCAAAATAATTTCAAAATAATGTTAAAAGCTCATATCTCTAGCAATGGACATAAAGAAGGAACTTAGTCCAAAATAGTTTCTCTAAAGATCATATACAAAAAAACCTTGCACCTGGCACAGATGGAACATTTATTCTTCAGTATCTTACGGAGAATACGCGAAACTGCTCATTATATTTGCAGCCACTTGGTAAGGGAGAGAATAGCCTCCTACCTCTCCTTTCAGCTCATGAACAATCTCCACAGAGAGAAGGGTATCTCGTGGCAGCTCAGTTTTCAAATCCAGCTTTGTCCAGCGATCTGATTGGCGACCATCCCAGGTGTAGATCTGTGATTTCTGTGTGTAGAAGAGTCAGATTCAGCCAAAGCCTCATGAGGCCAGGGGTGGAGGGGAGACCTCTGACTAAGTGTAGAGCAGCCCTCAGAGAATCTTTTTGTCCTAGGCTGTCACAGGCAGTTTCTTTGTCAGAAGTTTTAAGGAAGAACCTTAATCTCTACAGCAAAGGAACAAAACCACTGATTCTAATCTGACAGTGACTTGTCATACCCACACAAAGAACCATAAATAGAACAGCTTTAAAAGGACAGTGAAGATAATTAGAGGCACTAGCAAGAGTACAGGTCTCTGTGTAGGCTGCGATTACAAAAACAGGGTTAATTAGTGTGAAAAGCAGTGAAGTCAGGAGAAAGAAACATGAAATAAATAGCAGTCTCAGGGACTGGTGATGGGGATCCTTTCCGGCCTTTGAGGACAGGAAAGGATGGGATGAAACTGCAAGGCAGAACAGTAGCATTAAAATGAACAAGCAAAACTCCCGGACTGTTCTCAGCACTTACCCCTAGCCCCAAGAGGAACTTCTGCTCACTTCCAGACACCATACACCGGTAATCTAACACTTGGCGAATTTTTTCCAATGTACTGGAATTCAGAGGAGTGGGTTTGTAACTGAAGGTATCAATGTCTGTACCCTAAAAAGCAAAGTAAGGAAAAGGCAAATTAGACAAAATACATCAAACAGGTAGGTAAATGCAACTTCTACATGAAACAATAATCCAGGACTAGCTTCTTCATCTCTAAATTCCTATGGGGAAAAGTTCTATTTGTATGAAAGGACTCAGAACAAGCTTCTGGGTAAGGTCTCACCTGGATCAGCTCAAAGAACTTGGACTTAGGGTCTGAAGATGAAGGAGCAACACGAGCCTGATCAGGAATCTGAAAACAAATCCAAACAATTGGTAATACGCATTATTCTTTGGCACATTCATAAGAACCTTTCTGGTTCCAATACATGACAGAACATCCTGCCCCCTGAAACTCCTCCTGCTCTTGGGAGTCCAGTGGCTGGAGAGGTCATCTGGCAAATAAAAGGTCTCACGTGTTTTGCAAATTTAATGTAGGCATACCACATCTCATAGGAAACAACTGGCAACTTCAGAAAGTTTCAGGCTAAATCTTTGCTTTCATACATGTTTCAATGAAATACTGTTTCACTGAAGACACACAATTAGCCTGTGAAACTGACTGCCATATCTATGGCCCCACCGCAGTCAAAAGCTCAGGAAAGAGAAACTGCAGACTCATAAAACAAGACCCTTTGGAGAGCTCTGCTGCTTGGGATCTAGGTGCTGAGTTCACTGTGTGTGCAATGAAATATTCGCAACTGCGGCAAAGAAGCCTGCTCAGTTAAGCCATACACATAATGAATCAGAAACATCCTGTCTGCTTACATAAACAGCTTGAAATGGTCTCTGAATTTCCCACAAGACAACGTATTAAACCTCTGGCTAGAAAGTCCTATCTGTACTGCAGCTCCATTCTTGTTTCACCACAACAAGGACACCTTCACAACCTCCCTGCTTGGCAGCTTGCTTACCCCCCATAGCTGGAGACATTCCTTTCGGATTTCAGCCTGCCGTGGCTCAATCAACGTCCTAGAGAAAGACAAAAAACTCTTAAATGGTGAAACCTCCTTGCTCTTGCAGCATTACATATCCCAGCCCTATAAAACTCGCAACTTTCAGTGTCTGGCTTGAGAATGACAAATGCACACTCATCATCAACAGGTTACACAAAAGAGGATGCTGCCTTTCCTCCCCACCCTCCACCCATCTCCAATCCCCGTATTGGCTTTGTTTCATGGTCTGCACTACTCCATCACATGAAAGTACCAAGTATTTTCAAGGAGTTATGTATTAATATTAACTTATCCTACTCCATCACATGAAAGTACCAAGTATTTTCAAGGAGTTATGTATTAATATTAACTTATCCTAATCTCCAAGAGCTAGGTATATAGCCCTGTCTACAAATGGCAGTGAAGACCTGCTGAAGGCCACACACCAATGTCAGTGTTAGGATTAACTCTTAGATAGGCTACCAGACTCATTCAACTTTCTACTACATACTCTCTCCGAATGAGACTTGAACAGAAAAGTCATGCCAGGGAAACAGCTATACATTGCGATGACTTTAGTTTTACATAAGAAATTCATGTCATAAGCTTTAGGTAAGTCTAGGTATGTAACTTAGATGCTTTGAATTGCCCCTGGAAAATGAAGAGTTATAAACCACACTCAACTTAGATGGTTACTATAGAATTGAACATAGCAGCTGGCAGTTACTTTTCTGCTTGCATTCCTGCTAAGAAGCAGGCCTGCTTATGGTAATCAGAAATCATGCAACACATGGAAGCCTTCTCAACAAGGGTGATAACAGACCACCAACTTTCAGGACTCCTCCAGCCACCCACACATTTCTGCAAATAACTCAGGCAGAGACACAAACTGAGCTACCTAAAAGCACTATTCACTTTCCTAGCTCCAAAGGCCAAGCCAAGTACCAGCTCAAATCAAGAACACACTAGAGAAGGGCAAAGCAATTCATTTACAGTAGGTTAAGTCAGTCCTCACCAAAAGCCAGAGGAATATACTCACGTGTCTTGAACAAAGGCACGAATTTTGGCTAGTGCCTTTATCTGAACTTTGCAGTGGCTGAAAAAGAGAACAAGCTTCAGTCAGGGAGCAAATCAATCACCACCAAGATTGTTCTACTGTTCAAAACAAGGAAGAGTGCTGGGACAAGAGGAGGAAGCCAGTCTGATCCTCAAAGCAGCAGTAGATCACTGACAACATGATTCAAAGTGACAGCAAGACCACTGGAAAGAAGTAGGCAGTAGCCTCTTTTCCTTTTTACGCAGTACTCGGAGGCCAAACAGTTACTAACAATATTTCTCTCTGCACAGGGTCCCTCTGCTCTGCTAAGCCTCTCAGGGAGCAAAAGCAGAGTGGTGTCGCAGCATCAGCAAGTACCTCCATGAGCGCAAGAAGCTACAACTGAAAGCCATGTTGGTTAACCTGCCTACAGCCAGCAGCCCTCCTTGCCCATGGGCACTCACCTTTCATTGGACTGGACAATGTAATCATAGAAATCCTGGTCGCCTTTGATCACGTTCAATGGGACAACAAGATTCACATCCACATCAGTGTTGCGCAGCTGGTTGAGTCTGATGTTCACCATGAAGAGATAGTCCCGCACGTCATCAATACCTAGCTTTAATCCTTTGCATATCACGTACCTGCAGAGCAAGGCAGAAAGATCATGTGGGTTCAGTTCTTCCACACAGCCAACTTTTCCTGCCACATTCCCATTTATCAGGACAGTTTCCCAAATCCCAGGGATTCTTTCCTCCTGGGTATTCTTAGGAAGGTGCAATCCCACCTATCACAATGTCATCATACATGTTCTAGACTCGGGAAAGACTGGGAAACTCAACCTTATTGAAAAACCCCACAGATCTCCCTCAAGTAGTAAATCAATTCTACTAAACTTGACAGGTACAATAACACCACACATAATATGCTCTAGCTTCATTGGAAACCATAACTGTTTCACGTGAAACAGAATTTGTTATATATTTAGTTCCACTGCTTTCTCCCCAGAAGGGTAATTTGGCAAATATCTGCTTTACCTTCTCAAACATCATAATTTGCTAAGCATCTAAAATGTTTCCTCCTCCAAGACAACTGCTAATTCAGGCAGGTCACAGAGCTTCCACTACACTTACCCAAATCCATCTATCACTGTATGTAGAAGACAGGGTTTCTTTAGTAGTCCCTCACACTCAAAAATCTCACCTCTCCGAGTTAGCAGGGCGACTTGTCACAGGTTTAAAGATGCACACTCGCTCAAAGCAGCAATACAGCAGATAAACAAGTCCCACGCTGAATGGAGTAAACAGGTCAAAGGTTTTGCAGACAAAATGTCCTCCTAGAAAAAAGAGAGGAAGCACACCGATACCAGCAGATTATAAGGAAACAAGGAGATACTAGGCACCTCAATAACTTTCTCCTCTGCAGAACTGGCAAGAGTGTTTCTGTACAGTTAAACAGCATCTAAAACACATTCATGAAGTATGCCAATGGGGCTCCACAAACCATCTTCCCCGCATCTCTGCTGCGAAGAGAAAAGCGTTTCCCCAACCAGGATCAAATCAGTATGCATGCTGTCTCACGAGCAAACCATCTATCTACCCCCTATTCTCCCCTTTCAGGCCCAAACTGTGCCCTGTGGCACAGCAGCATGCTATGCAAAAGCCTCTACAGAAGCAGAGCTCTGATATGTGCAACAAGGAACCTCAGGCTGGAGGAGAAAACTAACAGATGTTACCTAATCAGAACAACTCACCATCTAGAAAAAAAAAAAAAAAAAAAAGGTCTATGTCACCCCTTGCCTTCAAACAAGATTCCCCATTTCCCCAAGCAAAAAGCAGTCAGTCTTACAGAGCTATTATCTGCCCAGACAGGAAAGACTTAAAGAAGGTTGCTCCTTTTACCATACCACATTTGAGACTACTGCTAAGTAAATCATTGCCTCAGGTACTTCTAAACATAAGGCACAAGACAAATGATAACATAATGAACATTTTTATCTCCTGCGTCAGTGCCAAATGCTAACTAAACTCAGCAGAAGAGAGGAGCCATCAAAACCAGATAGAGCTATAGCGTCTATCATTTGGCCATAATCAGGGACAGGTAAGGCAGTGTGAGACATCTCTTGTTCTGATCTCAGAGATGGCAGATTTAAAGGAGAAAAGCCACAATTTAGAGGGAAGGATGAACTGGATAAACACCACTCTGTTCCAACCAGCCTGTTAAAATATTCAGGAAGCAGCTGGTCCACCTAAAACTCGAATATACTGTCCAGTTATCACACTAGCGACCTGAGCCCAAGACAGATACATAACATAACACTTTGAAAGAGCTTTAAACTAGTGCACTTTACCTCATACTTTTAATTAAAGCAAAACAGACATAGATAATCTTATTTTTCAGCCACAGTTCTCTTAGCTTTGTGACAACCATCTCAGGATGTATCCATACACACTTAATTCTGTGCAACTTAGCCTCACCGCAGAGCGGACTTTGTGGCAGGTTAATAAAAATTGTACAGCATCCTTCTGCAATGCCATCCACACCTTAGAGAAGGAGGAAGAAGATTAATGGATAAAACATACCTGTCCGGACGATGGACAGTGCTGTAAGGAACTGGCAAAGCATGAGCTGTTTGCTTAGGATTTCTTGCAGATTCTCCTGACCTTCCACTGAGAAACCCTGCAGAGCACACAACATATGATTAGTATCTCCACAAATCTGCTCGTGAAGCAAAGAATTCTGTACAGCTAAATCACAGAATAATGATAATTCCTCTTTCTTTAAGATAGAAAACACTGCCACTGGGAATTTTTAAGGCAAGCCTTGAAGAATTTCACACTGTAACTACAGACACATGTCAAATATCCTAGTACATGCAGACTGAGGTATCAGTTTTGGTCATTAGTGCAGGAAGAAAAAGAAATGGACCAACCCCATCAGCCATTAAGAAATGCACTCCCTTGTGATCAGTATTGTCCAAAACAAAATTCCGGAAAGCAGTAATGTTCTCTGGGCGAGTGATGTCTCCATCTCCATCAATCCCTCCCTCTCCTAGGGGTAAAAGAGGAGACAATTACTAACATGTTTGCAAGTACAGACAAAAGATCAGTATGTGCAGGTGATCTATTGTATTCAATCAACATTTAGTCAGAAACTACAGACCTTGATAGGCAAATAAGCAGTAACACGTTCCCTTGTTCACCACCGAAGATTGCTTGTTAGTTAATGAAAACTATTCAGATTGTGTGGTCAGGGCTAAACAAAGCCATATAATAACCATGCTCAAATTATGAGTTGTACATTAGCCTCAGCAAAAGACAAATGGTTCACTACCCTCCCCTGAGATGAGAACTGAATACATGACGACATAATAGTCTCATCCAAGTACGAATACACATAGCTGAACCTACTAAAAATGTAAGGCTCAATCTCACTGCACAGCTCATCTGTAAAAACACATTATTACAGACAGGGCAAAATTATTTACATTGTGCATTGACAATCTTCTCTTAAGAATTCAAATCATTACAAAGAAACACAGTACTCTATTTCCAAACACAATGTAATCTGTAATTTAAAAAGCAACCACAAAAAACCCTGCCAACAAGTTTATAAAGGGAGTAGAGAAAGGAAAATAGGGTTTGTGTATACTGTATTCCCATACATCTCTTTTTAGAGAGAAGTAAATTGTCACCCAGGTTGGTATTTTAGAAAGCTAACCTAAGGTGTACTCTAGAGCTCACCAATTCTGACTTTGAAGAAGCCTGAACTTCTATTTGGTATTAGTTCCTATAAATCTTCCACAACTACAGCTTCTATTAACTGAACTGGAGGACTAGAAAGCAGCAGAGATCAGGATGCATGATAGTGCTTTGATAACTAAATTCCTCGTCAATCATCCTGTCAGTATGCGAAGTGACACTAGAATTTGTTACCGTTCTTCACAACACAAATATCATGGCAGTCTACTTCCTTCCCATCACTGGAAGAGAGTTTGTACACATCTCACTAGATTTTATAGCACAACAGACAGAAAGGGATCGAGAAAATGCATCAAAGTCATTGGGCTATTCATTTCTCCAGGTATCTCCATCTCTCCACAAGAACACCAGTTTGCAGTGAGTTATGAAGATCCAAATGCTGCAGGCCTTAGAACAATGTGTTTATCTGCCTTGCTGCCCTTGCCATGAACCTTCTCTTTAACAGAACTAATCCTGAAGCACTAACCATTCTCAGAGAGTTCATGGTCAGGTGTCAAAAGTGGCAGTCAACAAGAGTCAGAGTGGTAGAGGGAAAAAACAAAGCACAACAATGAAAAGCAAACCCTTTTCTCTACAAAACAGTCACACTCGAGTTTCCTATATACAGTCTGAAATGAGAAAGCAAGAATACTAACAAGCCTTGTATTTCCCTTCCTATTTCTAGAGGATATGCAGATAGAGGGCTCAAACATATCAGCAAGCTTAACAAGTTACCATCCAGTGAGGCGAGATGCAGCAATTGTCTGTGTACACCTGCTTAGTCTGTCTCAAAGCAAGGTAAAACCTCTTTAGATTAGGAAGCTAATTTAGTAACAATGATTCAGATACAGCCTCTAGCCCAAATCTGTTTTATTTATCTTTACTAAGAGCTCACAATCAATTATCAAAGCAGAGCTAGGGAGGTCTGATATAGAAGCATACTGCCAGTCAGGCAAGTAAGGTTTCTACTTCTGGCTCTGCTAACAGATCTTTGAGCAAGCCAAGGGACTGGAGCACCTCCCCTATGAGGACAGGCGGAGGGAGCTGAGGTTGTTCAGCCTGGAGAAAAGGCGGCTCCGGGGAGATGTTATAGCCCCTTCCAGTACCTAAAGGGGGCCTACAGGGAAGATGGGGAAGGACTCTTTATTAGGGAGTGTAGTGATAGGACGAGGGGTAATGTTTTTAAACTGAAAGAGGGGAGATTTAGATTGGATATTAGGAAGAAATTCTTTACTGTAAGGGTGGTGAGGTACTGGAACAGGTTGCCCAGAGAATTTGTGGATGCCCCATCCCTGGAAGTGCTCAAGGTTAGGTTGGATGGGGCTTTGAGCAGCCTGGTCTAGTGGGTGGCGTCCCTGCCCGCCGCAGGGGAGTTGGATCTAGATGATCTTTAAGGTCCCTTCCAGCCATTCTGTGATTCTGTAAGTCATCTCACTCTCAGTGTTTCAGGCTGACATCAGTGAAGTGGGAAAAATACTGTCAAGCAATCTTAAACGACTCTACAATTTTCAGATAAGTAAAGCACTCAAGTATCAACTATTACAACGGAACACACATTCACAGGGCAGACTGGAAATCTGTGCAGAAAACTTGATATGAAAGCTCACCAATCTGAACCCCTTTCTCAGATGGCAACCCCCTTCCACTTTGCAAAATTGTTCCCTATAAACAGGCTTCTCTTAGATCCCCATGCTGGTATCAATACCAGCCCCGCTCCTGATACAGAGGCTGCAGCATAAGCAAAAACATCAAGTAACACTCGTGCATGCAGTACATACCATAATAAGGTTCAAAGAGCTCACTGGAAGCAGAATAGAAGTCCTCTAGTTTAAAATCGTTTGGTCCTTTCAAGGTCATGCCAAATCCTTTCGCATGCCACTTCCGCCTCCATAGGACATACTCAGAGAAGCCTCCAGGACCAGCACACACGTCAGCAAAGTAGAGCAGCTCTGCATCTCGCTCCTTTATCAAGGGCCTCTGCAAAAGGAAACTGAAGAAATTCTACTGACCCAGTAACAGCTCCCATCAGTCAAAAGACAAACACCATAAACTGCACTACCCAGTCAGAGAAGTCTCTTTGGAGCACCTGTTTTCCCAGCTAGTATCCTAAGGATTCTCCTTTCTCCCCACCTTCTCCATTCTCTGAGAAAGCACTGCTGTTTGAAAGTTAATTAGAGGCCCTCACCCCATGGAAGTCCTTAGGGTTTGTAAACATGTAGTCAAAGACATGGTCCATATTTGCCATCTTCATTGCAGCCCTGTGAACACATGAACAGGGGCCTATTAAGTTTCAACCTTGGCTCCCAAGGCTGAAAGCAGACATAAATGGGAAAGGGGCTACACTACCAGAAGTTCTGCAAACCTGTTCAGGAAGAAAACTCCACGGATCATCTCATAGGGGTTAGACCTTGTTCGGGCTCGACGCATTTCTTCTCCATCCAACTCATCAAATACACTCTGTACAAACAGAAAAAAAATTGAGCTGGACCTGGCAAGGCTTGAGGGATAGGTAGTCATGAGCATTTCCTATCCTCATGCTTCTCTCTCCTTAGACAGAAAACTCCGTGCAGGGTTTGGTTCACCAATACAAAATGTTTTTCTGTCACATCATGATATTCACTCGTCTTCTAAGCCATCCCAGTTCTTTAGCAAATTATTTCACTTGCTTCCCCAAAACTTCAGTTCCTCTCTAAGGAAGGGGACTCACCTTGCACTGCAGGACGTTACGTAAAAGCTCTTCATTACAGAACTCTGTTTCATCTTCAATCACCATCTTCCTCTGGAACAGGATGAGAACACAGATAACAAGTAGCAAACATGGTATCAGTCATTTCAGAATGCAACATATACCGGTAATGGATGAAGGCTGCCAACCACATACTAGGCTGTATTAGCAAAAGTGTAGCCAGCAGGCTGAGGAATTATTTTCCCCTGTTAGGGCCGGATGTGGAATACTGCATCCAGTTTAGCACTCGCCAGTACAAGACAGATGCACTAGAGCAAGCCCAGCAAAAAGACCACCAAGATGACAAGGATACTGAAGCACCTCGAGTACAAGGAGAGACCGAGAAACAGTTGGTTCAAAATGGAAAGAGGGACATCCTATTGCTGTCTGTAAGTACCTAATGGCAGAAAATAGAGAAGATTGATCTAGGCTATCAGAGACGGACAGCAACACGACAAGAAACAATGGACACAAGCTGCAACGCAAAATAGGCCGATCAGCCATATGGAAATTTTCTTTTGTCAACTAGGTTATCAAACACTGAAACAGATGCCCAAACAGGTTGTGAAATTTCCATCCTTGGAGATACTCAAAACTCAACAAAACAAGGCCTTGAGCAACATGTAGTTGGACCTGCTTTAAGCAGGAGGCTGCACTAGCAATCTCCAGAGGTTCCCTCCAGCTTAGGTTATTCTACAACTCTTTGACAAGGCAGTTGTTTCAGGCTGAGTAGTCCTGCGTTGTCTTAGCCTGGTAACTACTGGGATCTAAAAAATTACCTTCCCCACAGTCATCCACTCCTTCAGTTCCTGGGCATCAGGGATTTCTGTGGTACACTCGAGGCACCAGTCCACTTCCTCGTAGGCACTGGGCTGCAAACACAAGACATGGGAAGAGCCAAAGATGTTTTTGTTAGCAAAATATAATGACTAATTGCTCCCTAAAAGTTTGCCTCCTGATCCTAGCATAAGGGGTTATGCCATGACTTTAGGACCAACCATAGAGGTTTTTTCTCCTACTCTAGAAGAGGTCTTATTTGTTTGGATTTAAAAATTAAAAAAAAACCAAAAAACAAAAAACAAAACAAACGACAAAAAAACCCACCAATCACACACACATCACCAACAACCAAAAAAAAACCAAACCAAAAATCAAGTAAAACCACTCCACCACAAAAAAAACCCCATACCACTTTCCTCTCCAATGAGAAGAGTCTGATAAATAGTCAAGACAAAGCAAAAGCCTACCACCCTCAAGGTACATTTTAGAGACACTGCAAAAGAGATGCGTGCCAAAAAAAACCCAACTTCGTGATGGTGCTTTACATATTCTTTCTCCCAGTTCTTTCTGAAAGGCTCCCTCATTCCACAACTTAATTCATGCTTCAAACAATTTTTATAATCTTGGGAAGGAATTGTAGCAGTTAAGATCAAAGTAATGCTACTCCTCCACAAAGAGAGGCTGCTAAGTTCTACTAACCTTCTTATATTTATTATAGTAGTATCATCCACAAGGGTTAATCATGCACTGAACTGCTGTGAGCCGTAGAAACACACTGGAGAATGAGACCTAAACCAATGAGCCTACAGAACTCTCCTGGCTCTCAAGGAATAACCTCTGTTATTATTTTCAACTGCTGAAAGCAATTCAAAGAATGGAGAGCAAAGTACCACGACATGCACCATACATGGCTTGACAAGCATTGCCATCCTTGACTAACAACGGCTGGGACCTTCTGGCTTACTCTGCGGCTGCCACATCCCTAGGATTCAGTGTTGTGGTTTGATTTTTCTTTTTAAATACAAACATACAGCAGCTATTTCACACCAAATAATATAAAAACTGGGCTTTACTTTCCTGACAACATCTATTTCTATTTCCCAATGTTCTTCCGTGTTGAAGAGCTTGACAAGACACAGCAATAGAACATCTAAGTATTTTATTTGGGACTATTAAACACACCCAGAAAAGATTTAAATAATAAAAATAAATATCACCTAGACAGGCATGGAAAATGATATACAAAATAAAAATGGTAAACCCAAAAGAGCTTGATAACAATTTTCTATCACATTCACTACTGCAAATTCAGAAACAAATCCTACAGACCACAGCAACAATCCACCTGAAACCAATTTCGTGCCAGAACATTAATACACATGACAGAAAACAAGTTTTGCCATGCTGTTATGGGACAAAATAAGGCCTGGGTCCACCCAGCAGGGTCACTTAATAGCTAGGCAGTTTTAGCAGACAACACTAAACACCATTCCCAGTGGGCAAATCCTGAACACAGCAACAGAAAAGGGATTCAAACCAGGAAGTACTTACCTCTGGCTCATCCTGCCAATCAATATTGAGCTCCCCATCAAATCCTTTGAGGGTCAGCCCAAAGCCTCTCCTTCCCTTCTGATTGGAGGCCTCAACAATATCCTTCCTGCCTTGGCCGTATTTTCCCAGACCTTCTCCTTCTCGGAAGCCCATCTTGGCCTATAAAGAAAGCAAAGGGAGCACACTGAGGCAAGTGGACTTGAGTTTATGTACTACTACTAGGGTCAAAGACTACAAGGGAAAATGGCGCATCACCCTGAAGTGACTCGAAGGCATTGAGCATTTTTAATCTCAGTTGTGGCTTTCAGGACTTAATACTGAGTTCACTTCACTGAAGCAGAGCACATAAAAACTAGATCTGAAGAACGATGTTTCAGACAACAGCAAATTACAAAAGGTTCAGTAATGCAGGAACTGCCTGCTCAGAGGGAGAAGTAGTGAGGAGCCTGGGGCCATTCATCACAGCGTTCAGTAAGCATGGAAGGTTCATAAAACAAAAGATGCTGGCACAGGAAAAAAAATCATGTTGCGATGATATTCATTGTTGTGAACATGCACTCGCATACATTTCAAGCATCACTTAAAACTTGACCTAAAACTCAGAGGAGGAATGCAAGACACACTGCTCCTGAAGCACATTCTCATCTCTTAGGTTAAAAGAAGTATGTTCATTAACTGCTAGTTTTTCAGGCTTTTCTCTTCATAAATTTTAGCAACAAGAGAACAACAACAAAAAGCATGAATGCAGTCAATTTCAATCCCTCCAGTATGCATCTACAAGACAATATGTAAATAAAAGACTCAAAGATTAAGTTTCACTTTGAATGAATGTTATCCCCATACTCTTTCCTGTGAAAAGCAACAAAAACATTGTTTATTACCAATCTGTATGAGAAACAATACAAGAATATATGACAGGTTTTATACAAAAGTACATGGTGTTTTCCCACTGCCTTTGCTATCTGGGTCTAAATCAGACCTTGAAATATATACACCAAATGTGACAGCCACGGAGCCTGTTACACAACGTTTTCTTGAGGACAGAATTTTGAACACCTAGTAGTCAAGGACTATTTTCCTTTTACTTAGCTAATGCTACCAAATCATTCAACCGGACTTGATACCACATCAATCTTTATATTCAAATTTATGAGGCCTTACAAGTAAAAGCCTCCCAAATTCAGTAGTAAAAGCTCCTGTATTGTGCCAATTGAAAACACACATCCTAATTGACTCAGGAGAGAACTCTCCAGGTGAAACATAGTCTTGTGCTAGAATCAGCAAACTGCAGCCCCATGCCAAAAATGCCCATGGACAGATTCTGAATCATCAGCAACAGGATTTATCTACAGAGAGGCACAATCAGCAACTCTCAGCCTATGGATCCCATTGTATTTTTAATTCAGCAAGAGCTGAAAGTTCTTTTTTCATGCAGAGGTGTGATCCTGCTGGTCAGCAGCATTCCACCTCCTTAAGAGGCAGCATCTCCCTGTTCCCACTCCTAGGAGCAGCCAGCACTTCCCAGCTTCTAGTAGAAGACTGAACTTCAAACTTGGCAAAGGCAGGCACAAGCTGCCCTAGCAACATGAAGATTGCTGACGCCTGCTCCTGTGAGTACAGTACCAGCACAGAACAAAAGGAGACCCGAATCCAGTCCCCCATTGAGTCCTAAACTTCC
Organism: Larus michahellis; assembly: GCF_964199755.1. Classification (NCBI taxonomy): domain Eukaryota; kingdom Metazoa; phylum Chordata; class Aves; order Charadriiformes; family Laridae; genus Larus; species Larus michahellis. The sequence continues at coordinate 39,176,945 of NC_133898.1, forward strand.
TGTCACATTTCAAGTAATGCACAACTAGATATCTCATCTTCTCTACTGCCCTTGGAAATAACATGTTGTTTCTCCATTACCAATAATGGAAGTTCTTTCAGGATTACAAGATACTTGCAATACCACAGTGACAAAGTTTGCATCAGGAAAAAGTGTAAAGGTGTGCACTGAAAGAGACTCCTCTTCTCTACAGCCTACTATTGCCTTTAAACTCAGGAAGAAGTTGCTGAATTTGGGACTACCATGAGACAGAGACAATCAACTATTTTCTTAGAATTTTCTAAAAGTACTTTTTTTCCCCCACACACACTAACACTATGCAATCAAGGGGCTGGCGATCACCTTCAAAGTTCAGTTGTCACATTCGCTATCATTCGCAACTCCCTGCCTTTCCAAGAAATTTCTGGCTCTACATAAAGCAGAGTGTCACTACTTGAAAGAAAAAGAAATACCTTAATAATTGAGGTAATAATTCTACAAGGGTATGCCAGCCAGCCTCCGAGACCAAACAAATTAATGTCAATCGCATAATTTGTTAAGGCCTTCCCTACAAGGCATTTGTTAACTCAAGCATTGCAAAATAACACATGGTAGCGCTCTCTTTTCAAGCTCAGCAAGCTGCCTGACCCAGACATCCTTCCCTTCACGTTCACCTCCCTGCTCCTAGGGCTTGAATATGGATCAACTTTCTTTTTTAACAGGTCCACTTAAACCAAGCTATCTCAGCCTCCTCCAGTTGCTCAGTAGCTGGCTCAAAGAAGCACAGAATCCTGCTACAAGGATAATCAGAATCAAAATCTCTTAAAACAGACTGGTCTTCTCACTTTGCTCTCATCAGGTTCTAACAGTTTGGTCCAAAACTATTTTGACCTACCATGAGCTTTTGGGAGACACTGTTATACATTGAGTAGCGAGATGAAGTACCCTCCACGAGAGAGTCTTGTTTGAACTCATTGCTGAAGACTGGTCTTTTTTCATCACTCTCACTGTCAGACCCACTGCTGCTACTGGAAGACTCTGAAAACAACAAAAAGAGTGAGAAAAGTGAGTACGAAAATAAAAATAAAATGGAAGAAAGACATCTCAGTAATCACATTAAGAAATATACAGCATGACTCATTAAATCCTCTCAAAAAACACATAGAGAGGATACTTCAGTATCTCAAATGCGCTATGGGAAGCACGCATGTGTAATATAAAATACCTCATGGAACCAACAACTGGTTATCCGCCCCACACACAAACTCTCTGAACCAATGGATCCCCGGCCTCCCAAAGCGCTGGGCAAACCCCAATACAGCAGCAGAGCAGGCCACAGCATGACCACGATAGTACACTGTGGTGTGCCTGACCTTTGCAATGATCCCGAGGAGCTGAGAAAGTCCACAGAGATTCTCTCCCAAGAATAATGACTATTACTGACATCTTGATAAAACATACTGGATTTTTCTCAGTTTCCTACCTAACTACAGGTGTAAACGCATCCTAACTTAACCAAAAATCTACATCGAGTACACCGGCATCTACCAAATGGCCAACACTGCAGAAAAAAAAAGAGGGTTTTTTTTGCTAGACTAAGGGACTATCACTTAGTCCCCATATTAAACTTCAGTTTGATCCCACTTCCCACCTTAGTAGCAAGGATCCACAAGTTCACGACAGCAAATGAGACAGTTTTTCACCCAAGTGACAGATAATGTCAGAAGACACCAATCTAGTTTAAAAATACCCTGACAGAGATGAAGATTTGAGGAAGAAGTTAGTCAAGTCAACGGTCCAATCAAGGTAATATCTACCACCATACGTAACAGGCACTCAAAATAAACTTCTCTTGCTTGAAAGTCACCTAAGACAGATGCAGCACAGCCTTCATGGGCACCAAACAATGAAGCTCTGTCTCTGCCCAGCCGCACCCTGGGATTTACTTGGGAAGAGCCCAGGCCTGTATGAGCTGTATAGTCCTCACTCCTGCTCTAGCATTGTGAGATGCCCAAACCTATTTGCTCTGGGCTGGATGTAACTGGGATCTGGGCAGGAATCGTGGCAGTCAATTATTTGTCTCACAGCCTGCTCCGCACCAGGTAGGTAGCGAGGGAGGCCCTACAACTCACTGAGTCCTTCTGCTTCTCCTCTGGTAATATCACTACCAAGATGAAGCAATGGCATGTATTTCCTTCCTGAAATTTGCCTAGCACCACATCAGTCATACTAAAATTAATGCTGTGGGGCAGGCCATACGGACTACTAGAGCAGCAACCCACAGCAAGCACAACCACGCTCTTCATTGGACCTCTGCCTCTTGAGCCTCCCTTGTTTGACGAGCGCTAGAACATTCTGCGCTACTTCATACAACTAGAAGAAGCTGAACTACAGAAGTTACCTGGAGGATAATGCAGAAAGTTGTTGTTAGCAGAATTAATCTTTTTCTGTTTATCGCTTAAAAAGGAATTATTTAGGTACATAGAAGTGTTAAAAAAAGACATTATAATTATCTAGAAGAAGGACTGAACTTCTCTCACGTTTTTCTCATTTAAGAAAAAACAGATTATTTCTCTCCCAACTCACAGATCTATTTTCCCGTTCTGGAAAACCAAGCATCAGTGAAGTAACAGGAAACAGCTGGACAATCAGTAAAGAAAGGCCATTACAAGAAAGTGAAGTGAAAATGAAAGACATTGTAGGGAAATACATGACTGTAGTTAAAACCCTTTCATCAATGTGTTCTCAGTGCCTATTGCTGAACTATCAGCTTTTAAGATTCAGGACTTGTGTCCCCACATAGCTCCTATGCTAGAGTTTTACAGTGTCAACCTTTGAGGATTTCAGCTTGAGACATGGAAGGCTATGATTTAACTTGTGTTTGCAATATTATATACCCATCTTGATTTTCAAATGTCTGTCTGTCTGTCACACAACCTACATGTCTCTTTCCTTCACAAAGTTCTTAGGTATGAACAGGATCACAAAGGATTTTGCTTTAGGGTCAGTTAATACTTTCTGTTTCTCCAATACACAGTTTCAATTAATTTTGCTGCCTGCTTTTGAGCTGTGTCTTATTTTCCAGAGGCTCACGATGTGCCTCAAAGGCCACACCCACTACACGAGTCTCAAGAAAGTCCCTTCACAACTCTTGCTTTTAACATTTGCTAGGCCATGCTCAGCTGAGATCAGATCTCATATCACTTCTCTCCCCCAACCTTCTTTCTTTTATCGGAAACTACAATGGGTGTAACAGACTAATAAGCAATTAACCCTACCCGAAATGTTGTCCTTGAACTGTATCAACTTGTTTCTTAAACACTAAGGACTCACAGCCTATTTTGACTCATACATGAACTCAATAATCAAAAGAGGGGTAAAAAAGAAAATAACAAAAATATTGGTTTGAATCTTTTAGCTCAGCCCTGAGTGCACACAGCATTCCCTACCCCAGCTCTCGCACCCTGCACCCCTAACCTCCTCACCCACCTACAGCCTTGCCAGACAGATGCACACACCATACCCTGTCACTACAATTACTCCCAAACTGACCCACTCATCTTCCATACGCATCTCCTTCCATTTTCACAAGATGAAGGCTTCTTTCTGCATTCAGGCCCTTTCTCACTAACACTTTATGACCACAGGAAATCCCAAGACTCAGGAGTAGCAGGCATGACCATGAGGCAACCTGAAGTACCATCCTGGGAGAGTTTAAAGCACCCTGCAACAGCGATACCAATTGCGTAGGGCACTCGCCTCATCTTTGGTATGCCTCAAGCTCCAGATCAGAAAGCACAGTCCAACTTGAGAAAAACTAGGCAATTTAGTTAACTCTGAAATAGTTTTTCTTTCTGAAACCGAACACCTGTGAGCTCTCACAACTCCCCTTACCCCCAAAAAAATCACAGTGAGCTGGCAAAAGAGATGGTGCTACAATGCAGGAGTCCAAATCAGCCTGCCCTTTGTATTCATCTCAATTTCTCCCATCTGCAAAAACGTGATGATTACTGATTTTTTATTTTTATTTTTTGAACAATGAGGGATTATGACATTTCTTTCCAGCACAACACTCACAACTCCTCGCTACTGAAAGCTTCCAAAACAGAAATAACTGCTGAGACTGAGAACATTAATGCTGCTCATATATTATAAGAATCTTTACAGCTTTGGACCATGCACTTGTCATCTACCTCAAGTTCTGTTTTCTATGTCTGAATTCATACAATTCACAGACCAAACTGTTTACGTGAGATTTTTAAAAAAGCATAAAAAAATTCACACCAATCCAAGGTTGTGAACAGAATTAATGTAGTTTTTCTCCTAAAGAGAGAGTATGCCCTTGACATTCAGGCTATCAATTAGGATGATTTAGCAGACATGAGTTCAATTCCTAGTTATTTAGATTCCTCGCAGCAGCATATACGTTGTCTCCAACCTTACCTTGAGTAGTATGATTACTAAATTGAGTTTCATCATCTGAAGTAGAACTGAGGGTCAATCCCAAGTCTTCTATCCTCTTCTTCTGCTTCTTTTGGGGGCTGCTAAATTCAGGTTCTGTCCTTCTCTTCATTTTTGCTGAAAGAAGAGCATCACACTTGGTAAACATTAAGCAAATTAACTTTCTCCTGCATGCTGAAGGGTAAGGCACAGCAGCACTGTGGCATAGATGATTTTATGGACTATTCAGTATTATGCTTCTCAACCTAAGTTTGCTTTAGGTAAAAGCATTGGCTTCTTTTGAACCTACCTTTTTTAATAGCTAGTTTAACTAAACAAACATGAAGTCTATGCAGAAGCTTCTCTGTTACTGATTACTTGAATTTCAAATCATTTCTACAACCTACTTATCATTAAATGCTAGTAGATAAAGGCAACCCACATGTCAGCATTTAGATAACTTAAATATATGACAATTGATCACAGATTTATTTTATCCAAACACTAAAAAAAAAATAAAGAAGAAATAGGAGAACATGCAAGGTGGAACAAATTTCTCACAAGAGCCTCAGAACACCTCTGCCCTCCGCACTGCAAACGTGAATTAATAAAAGAGCTTTTCTACATTACTGCCATAGCAGAACTTTATTAAATATGTGTGCTCAAGTTGGACGGTGTTTGTGTTTTTCACCAGGAATCACTGGCAAGATATCAAGCTTCTGGATGTGGCTGATAAACTTTGCATAAACCCAGAGAAAGGACTAATGCTTAAGACGGAGTTAATAGAAGCTAGCTGGGAAGGCCTGCAGAGGACAAGAATCAAGGAATGGGAAAGCAGGTGAAAATTAAAAGGCACAGATATATGGAGCACTAGCTAAACCTCCCTGCTATTGATAACAACTAATAAAAACCTGTTGGCGTTTATTATACTACACAGCAATGCTATGCTATGTTTTTCTAGCTAGGGCTAGAAACGATGCCCTGGGGCACCAATTTGAATCCTCTGTTATCAAACTTATTTCCGCAAACACATACAGGGCAGCTAAAGATCAATTCCTTTATTCGTCCCCACGACTCTGACTGCAAAATCACCCCACGACTTCACTGCACTGTGGCTAAGAAACCTTTCCCCTGCTTTTCCATCTACTGCCAACTCATGTTTATCTGCTCTTGTATCAATTAGGGTTGCTTTTGTCTTTTTTCCTTGCTTGCTTATCTCTAAGAAACCGAGAGCCATTTTCGGTTTCTTCTGAGATATTATTTCAGGTTAACACATTTTTAGTTCACTTCTGCTACCTTTCTCTCGAGATCCCCCACCCTCCCGACCCCACCAAGGGTCCCTCGGCGCATCCCTTTTCCCGCTACATTTCAAAACGACGCAAAATTAACGGCAGGTTAAGCGGCACCCCATCCCTCAGGCGACACCAGCTGGGAAGGAAAAAGCCCTTTAGCAGCACAAAACCCCACAAGGGAGGGGCCCGCCGACGCCTTGCCTGGCCTCTGGTACCGGGAACGGGGGCCCCCCCCCCGTTCCCGGTACCAGAGGCCAGGCAAGGCGTCGGCGGGCCCCCCTCAGGCCGAGGGGCACTCACGGAAGAAGGAGGAGGCGGCGAAGCAGAGACAGGCGAGTTGCTCGGTCCGTCTCCCGAGGGCCCGGCGGCGGTGAGGCGGGTCCGCTCCTGCTGCTCCTCCGCCGCCGGCGGCGGTTTCGTTTCCCCGCTCGGAGCCGTCGCCGTCGCCGCCCCCTTCGCCCGCGGGTCCTCCCTCAGGCCGCCGGCGCGCGGCAGTGACGCACCGGAAGTTAGCCCTCCCCTACCCCCCGTCGCTAAGCAACACCGGCAGTGAGGCAGCATGGCGGCGGACAGGGCCTAGGCCTGGGCCGCGCCGGTCTTCCCGCTGCGAGGACACCGGCAGAGCCCGGCTCTCTGGGGAAGCGCGTAACCGCCGGCCTCAGTCCTTCCCGGTGGAGGTGAGGTAGGGTCGCGTAGGGGTGAAAATATATTGAAATTCTATGTAAAATGCTACATATATATAATTTTTTGTAAATATTTTGTGTATTAAAATGTATATAGAGTGTATAAAAAGAACGTATTTAAAGTGTGTTCGCACACCTCCACCAGGAGGTGAGGTAGGGCTGCACAGGGGTGAAAATATATCGAAATTCTATGTAAAATGTTACATACATATATATAAAATTTTTGTAAATATATCATGTATAAAAATGTATATAAAGTGTATTAAAATGTATAGAGTGTATAAAATATATATAGTGTATAAAAAAATGTATATAAAGTGTGTTCACACACCTCCACCAGGAGATGAGGTAGGGGTACAAATATATCAAAATTCTATGTAAAATGTTATGTATATTTTTTTGTAAATATATCATGTATAAAAATTTATATAAAGTGTATAAAAAATTATGGAGTGTATAAAATGTATGGAGTGTATAAAAATGTATACAAAGTATATAAAAAATGTATATAAAGTGTGTTAACACACAGGTAATTCAACCACTGCCTTAGAAGTGTCACTTTCTTAGAAAAACAGCTTTTTTCATGCTACTGAAGGAGACAAACCTAGCAGTTCCCCTGCCGTGGGGGTGACTGCAGGCAGCATGCCCCCATGCCGGCTCAGGGCCCTGGCTGTTGGCTGGAAATGTCATTGTTCTTCCAGGAAGCGAAGGTTTCCTAAGAAACTGGCTGCCTGTGGAGAAGCCAATAACCTGCTCACCACCAGGCACTTCACCATTAATTACCTACAGCTCCGTTACCTGAGCAGAGCCAGAAGAGGTTTTGTAAGGCCAGTGATGACAGAGCTTTTCACATAATAAAAGCCTAATACGTGTCTACAGATTATTTGTCGTGAGGGTTTCAAACACTAATTGAGCTGTCTTGTAAATCACATTAAGAGGCATACAGCTCAATACACAGGCATAAATGCTTAAATCTTAAAAAACAAAACAAATATGGTAGCACCAAGGGACAACAGTATACTATTTGAGAAGTGTAGTTTAGGATTTATCTAGTCCCTGTAAGGTATGCGTCTAAATATGTGAAGTTATGGCAAAAGGGAACGGCAGCGCGGAAAAAAGACTATGAGCAGGAAGCAAAACATTGAGTAGTCAGAGCTTATCTTTGAAAAAAAAAAAACAACAAACCCAAAACCCACTTATACTGAGGGGATGACACAGCTGGATTATTAAATTGCCTGTTACATGTTCTGCAAAGTTAACTGACAGTTGTTGCTAAGGCTCACCACACGCTAATGTGGCAGACTACACATGCAAGAGAAAAGGATTGTCAAACTATCTTGGAATCCATAGATCTGCAGGAGTTAAGCAGCGCACCGTCCCTGTGATGGTCCTGTTCTGCGATCCATTAGCACTCCCTCCCAGCTATTCCTGCTGATTTTGATAAGCAATATATTACTCTGATTATCACACTACATGACATCTCCAAGGGGACATTCAGATGGACAATCGAGTAGAAGAAAGGATCCAGACCTCAGACCAAAGGAGAATTAGAATTAGTATTAGAAATATGGATATCTTTTACAGAAGCTCAATAGTTCACCTGACACTTCTGTATGTCTAGGCATCAGCTCTGAATCTGATAGTAGTTTTACTGCAGGAACTTGGTGAACTGGGAGGAGAGCTCTGCTTTTGTCAGTGAAATTCTTTTGCAAGTGAACAGTATTATAACTTAATCTCTCTCCTTCGGCCTTTACACACTATGCACCTACTGGTAACAGTGGAAACGGTTTGTTATACCGCTTATAGTCTTCATATTATAGTGAAAAGAGGACACACACAGAAATCACACCAAAGAACTACTCTGTTACTAGGAGAAGCATTGTCCTTCTCTGCAGTATGCATAAACACCAACATAACAAAATAAATATATTTAGCAAAACGAAAGGAGCGAAAAAAGCAAAGCAACATGGAAGAGATACAGAGTAGAAGAATTTGCAGTCCTAGGTAACCAGAGTATTTTCCTCCTACTCCTCTTCATCAGGAATGCCTGTTCCAAACATCAGCCTATTTCACAAGCATTTTGAGGAACACTCTTCTCTCAGACATCCTAGAGCCTATATTCGCAAAAGAAACTTTTAAGAGCACATATGGAAAATGAACATTAAAAGGGATAGAGGAAAACTCAAGATGTTTGAGTTGAGCCTCCTTCACAAAAGAAACCTTACACTAAGATTTTAAGAAAGTTTCCTGGCCCACAGATCAGACCTACCTCCCCTGTTTAAGTCCTACCAATCAAATCTGTCAGAAATGCACTGCTTCCTTAGGACAGCATCATCATTCATGCACCCTTTTAATGGGATCTTTCTTTAGTGGAAGAAGATAAGAGGTATGATTGTACCTACTAAATTACTGTTAGGGTAGCCACAGGCCTGAAGAGTTGGGTTATCTTTTATCAATTCCTGAATACACAAGTCTTTCAAAGAACTTTAAAATAGTCACACTGCTTACAGCAATTAAAACCTGAAGCAAAATCATTATAATGAGACAGTCTGTGTTTTCTAAAAAAAAAAAAAAAAAAAAAAAAAAAAATCAAAGAAAACCAGGAGAAAGTTGTATCAAGGAAGACTAACGCAGAAATGGATTTATATTTTTCTTCTTAAACAAAATAAACATAGAAACAAGAAGGTACATACAAATAGCCAAAGAAATATTACAGATGAGAAGAGCTTCCCCCATCCTCTTCTCACAGTGTAAAACAGTCCTTTCCATGTAACAGCTAAGTCAAAAGCATACGCTACTGAACATGGAACTTCATAGACAAAGTCATGATAGGATGAGGCAAGACTTGCTCAGTCTCTTAGGGATGAGTGATTTGCTGTGAGGGTAGTACAACCCACGGCTCAACAGCAACGTTTTGTAAACAATAAAACTAAATGCTTCCTTCTGTATCTTGTGGTTGCCTACAGATGCTGCTTTTCTCCCCTGCCAACAGGATATTTCTCTGCTGCTGACAAGAACTATACGTGTTTCTGAAGTCATTGCTAGTACCTTCTGGATGTGCTGCTTTCAAATTCTAAACCCCTTTGTGCAAAAACCTGAAGAGGGAACAAACCAAACATACTACATGAAAAGTACACTAGCTAAGGAATTTTGGAAGATTTAATCTTCTCCATCCCTATCTAACTGAAAATGAGTAACATCACAAGAGCAAACAGATGGCCAGCAGCTCAGATTACAATGTACTTAAGCTGACAGGGTCCATAACCCACCCTTTGTTTCCTTTACTGCCAGAGGCCTGAGATGACTCTAGCTGCCATATGAAATTCAAGAAGAAAACCCATGTTGGCACTTCTTCCTGATACACCTCTCCTGCCTGCTGGCAGGGATGGCCAAGTTCTCAAATAGCTTGGGCCATTCCCTCTGCTGCCTGAAATAAGGGAAGCATTTAAACATGTCATTCACTAAGGAAAGGGCAGTGATGCGTACAAACTATTAAATTACACTGAATAGGTCACAAGCAATCATGGAAGCCTAAGTTTTGTAGGTCAGCCATCTAGCAAAATGGCGGTTTGTTCTCTCGCAATCCCAGTTTTGTTTTAGAGATCAAGCTTCTGTACATTCATTTAAAAAATAAAGGTCTTTTTTCCAAATGCTGCTAGTTCTCAGCTCCAGCCTCTTCATAGAATCTCTCCTTTCAGACATCCAGTCCACTCATCCGGCAGTAGTCAACCAAACACCATTAGGTTGGTTCTGGGCAGCACATAGGCAAACGAGTCTGCAGTAACAGTTTTTAGATGATGTAGTAGCTTTCATTATAGTAAGAATCCTCCTCAGAGTCCTCACTGTCACAACTGCTCACTGAAAAGATGGAGGAGACGGAAGAAATGACGCTGCCATCATTGTCCATGGCTGGTTTCACCACCGCATTCTGTTTCTCTGCATTCAAAATACACAGATACAAAAAGTTAGCAGTGACCACTGTACCTACAAATGCTGCTGAATTACTAGTTCTCTTTGAAACTTATAGCCTCTCACCGTCAGTTTGCAATAGGTCTGGTCAAGCTGTATGGCATAGGCCTTTTTCCTGTCAATTTTCAGCATTAAAAGACCAAAGGGCTTTTTTTGGTTTGTTTTCTTAAGTTTCCTATATGCCTTTTCCTGCTAAGATAGCAAAGACGAGAAGGAGACATTCTCCATCCCTTCAGTGGCACACAACTGGCAATGGAAGTGGCTAACTGTCACAGTGCCTTGCCAGGTAAGAAAGAGGGAAACAACAAAATATGGTAAGGAGCCCTCAAACAATGGTTGCTCAGGACACTTACGGTCCCATCAAAACCTCCGCACATTTAAGAGTGAAAGCCTGTCCTATTGGTGCCTGTTATACTAAAGCTCTTGGAAAGGCTTCTTGGGAAGCTCTGACTGAACTTCCCAAGGGCCTCTTGGATCGTTATTTCTCTTTCAGTTGATTTTTTCTTAGGAATTCTTGTTTAACTAGACACATGGTTATCTTCATCTCAATCAACATGTTTCCATCATTGAATAAAAAGACCACCCATAAATGATTCATCCTTCCTCCTGAAGCATGTCATGGTGAAGCTAAGTGATTTCCTACTAACTAAAAATCATTTTAAATAACTACAGCACCTATCACATGCAAAGGTAGGCTATGAGCTTTTTTCCTTTTTGTTCAAACAAGCACAAAGACCACTGGTTTACCAAACAGAAATGAAGGGGGCTCCAACAAAGGCACCACTTCATCCCGTCACCATTAGCTACCTGATGAGACACTTCAATCGTGCTACGGCCTGCTCTGCAGACGTGCATATTACACAAGAGCGGCGTCAGTTCTGCAGAGGTGACAGCAACTCACAAAGCCGAGTTGGGCAGCCTCTGAGCAATGTAACATTTCCTGAGGGCATCAGACTGAGTTGGTTAAATAAGCGACAATTTCAGATTTGAACTAACACTGCTTAGCGATGTCATTCTACGTCACCATGGAGAACCTGAAATGTTTCAAAAACACCTTTCATTAGGTAAAAGCCTTGACACGTTGCAAAATGAAGGATCATGCATTCACCTCTACAAGGGGAAAACAAGCCAACTACTTAAGGGAACACAGCAACAGAAATTTGTTAAGGGGCAGCAGGAAGAGATTTCTATATTTCGGCACCTAGATACCAGTGTCAAGTGCTCTAGAAACAAATTTGGAAAAGGGAAGCAGAACAGGAATACTCCATCCTGGAGTTTTACTTAAAGCTGTCACCATAATGCACAGTCTTTTAGCTACAACCAGGCAAGAGATTATGCATTTAAGTCACAGTGGCCAATTCCATAAAAATTAACATGGCAAAGCAACTACCAGCTCAGCCACACTCTTAGATGACACACTGACATTCCCTTCAGAGATTTCCTATACGAGTTGAGCACACAGAAGAGAGTTCAGAGTTTCTCATCAGGCACTGCTCTGCTGAGTTTTTGCAATGATGTAGTCAATAGCTGAATCAAAAGGTGCCTGGTAAATTTTTCAAGGCCCATTCTCTATAGTTTTGCTTTTATTTAGTGATCTCGTCTGAAACAGCATAACCTTTAGTACGGTTAAGTTGTCCCGCTTGACTGCGCAATTCACACTGACTTATTTTTCCAAACTTTTTATTAATTTTATTATTTTTTTTAATGTGCAGTAAAGCTAGTTACACAAAATACCTTAAAAAAATCAATTGTCTAGTGTTTCTGCTGCGTTCCCTGAGCATCTCCTTGGTATATAGGTGCCAAAGAAAGTTGTACAAAATAGATGGAATGAGAGATTGTACTCATCATGCCACATCCACCCACCTCTCACCTTTCCGCTCTCTGATAAGGGTCAGGCGATGCTCTTTCATTGCCACATCCAGTTTTTCTACCATCCTGTCAATGCAGTTATCCAGCACCAGAGAGCGTGTCTTTGATTTGATCTCCTGCCTGCAGATAGGGCACTCCACTTTACGTTTCGTCCACTCATTGATGCAGTAGGAACAGAAGCTGTGCGCACAGTTCAGAGTGACTGCCTGTGGAATTTGAGGGAAGAATACGTATCAGTGCACGCTCACACAAGCATTAAGTCAGAAAAACAGTAGATAAACACTTCCTTTAAGGGAAGAGGAGGACGCCCAAAGCCCCCATCTTCAGTCTTTGTAGGGGTTACACGTAAAATAACTCTCCCATGCCAGAGTGCAGACACATTTTACAAGTTGGTTAATGGATTCAGTGTAGATCATAGCAAGTCAGAAACACAAAGAACTAATTTTATTATAAATTTCTCCAATGTGAAAAGGACTGAATTATGGAAAAACTCAAGATACTACAGAATAGCATCTTAAATCACTGAGAAACCAGAAAACAAAGCTTCAGCTAGCTCTTAAGTCATTATAACAAGGTTAACACACCAAGTAGTAGAAATGACTGTAATGAAACTGAAGTTCTAGCAAAACACAAACAGAAATAATGTCTACATTTCAGGTGTCACCTGCCTACTACTTACAGATTCAAATGAAAGCAGGCCAGTTTCTCTTTCTCAAAAAAAGAGTTTATCTGAACAATATAAACAGTTCAGGACTTGAGTGAACACCACACCTCCCCTCCCTTTACCATCCTCTTCCTATATCTAAACCTGAAGGATTCCAACCCTAGTCAACTTAAAGCAAGATCCACTATAAAATTGTTCTTCCCCAAGCAGGCTGTCAGCAGCAGCTCAGAGCATCAGTGCAAAACCACCCAAAACTGCTGCAAGCCTATATGCTTCTTTGGATTAAGCACTCATCTTTATGCAGGTAGGAACACTAAAGTTGAATTTGCTGCCCAGAAGAAGAGTTAGGGCAGACAGAATGAATTTCTGGACAAACCCTTACCCGGAACTCACTGTGGGTCTGCTGCAACTGCTAAACTAGCAAAGGAAAGAAATAAGCTTGACTATTACTTTAATACAACTAGCGAAAGCTTCTCAAGTCTCTTCTTTACTGGCAAACCCATACCGGCTTAAACATACCTCAATAAAGTGCTCAGAACAGATTGTGCACTGCAACTCATTCTCCAACACGTCATTCATCTGATTCAACACCTCTTCTTTTTGGGCTCTCACCTTTTCCTTCTCCTCCTAGTGGCAAAGTACACATGGTCACATATCAACAAAGAACAAGATTTTACTCAATATAATATTGGAAGGAAGCACGTGTGCAGGGGAAGATAGTACAAGTAGAAAATCATACAACTGCCAGTTTCCACATGTCAAGTCTTTGTCTATGATATACCCAGATTTGCAACCTCTCTCCTCTTTGTAGTCACGGCACTATTGAGAATATTCCTGACCACTGTAGGGAACTTACAAGCAAGAACAGCAGCCGTTACCAAAATTGCCTTCAGCCTAAAGAAACTACCAGCTGGATCAATCTTTTCAGAATCTCTTTCGACCTCTTCCTGGCAGGACTTTGGCTTAAGTGAACCGAACAGTCCTTTGATGTAAAGAGCGAAACACCCAACAGACAAAATACCTCAAATACTTAAAAAAAGGAATCATAACATTTATTTGCATTTAACTGGACAATAGTTTTTTGTTGCTGTTTGGAGTTGGATTAGGCTCCTAGGTACCTCCTCTATCTTCTAAAAATAACAGAGAAATTCTTCCAATTCAAGCTATACTTGTAACAGCAACAGAGTTGCAAAGATGACATTAAAAAAACCAAAACAAAAGCAAACACCCAGAGGTAGATAATGTGCTAATTTCCAAGAGTAAGACACGGGAAAGGATCTCCTTAATTATTTTTCCACTCATCACCTTGTGCCAAGGGCAGGAAGAAATGCGGCTTATCTCATTCATTATTCAAATTCCATGTTGTTTCAGTCCTACACTCCCTTGCAGGACTGTTGGAACATTGCAGTTTTACCTGAGTGCACTCTAACTGAAAATGAAGCCCCTCACTTTTCAAACACACTCCTCTTTTTATTTATTTCCTTTTTTTTTATTTCTTTTTTTTTTTTTTTTTTTTTTTTTAAGGGAAGGGTGGAATGGGCCCACTTCTCCTGCACAACATACAGATCAGGTGCCCTGGGCTTTCTTTATGACCGAGAAAGATCTAGTAATGACTCTTCAATACTACTTCATGAAGAGGGCAAGGTGTACCTACCCGCAATCCTGGAAACTAGAGTCAGCTGCCACCTCAAAATGCAGGAGTTTTTCAGTATAGGAGGCAAAGTACAGTCAAGACAAATGATAAATAAACCATTTCCTCTGCTGCAGCATATGGTGTTTAACTTACGAATAAAATTAAGAATTCAGTTATACCTTACCTTGGTTTCTTCCAGTTCTTTATTCTTGGCTCGAATTATCTCCTCAAAATCTTTTTTACTACGGCTCAGTTCTTCCATCAAAGCATGATGCTGTAACAATACCATCCCAGAAATTATAAGAGTGCCATTATCAGCTATCCTATTAAATATACGTGGCCATAATCATGAGGTTCAGCATACTCATTTCTCCTACTCTGCTCCTAGAAAAGCAACACACGTCTACATAAATTGGAGTGTTAAGGCATTTTAGCCTTAACATTGGAATGTAGTGCCAGTTATTTATAACCTTCCCAGTGTCAAGGCACTTCTCATTCCCTCTCCCAGGTTACTCTTTCATTTCAGTTAGGTTTTACAGTCACCATTTTGAGTGCATCTGAGACATTTGAGTCTCAAGGGGTATTTGACACATAAGGATCATAAAATCCTGCTACTGTATGCAGGGTTACATGAAGCTGTTTTCAGATTAGCTTTACAAAAGCAAAGGCCTTTTGGAAAAAGCTTAGGAAACCTAAGCGTGTGGCAATCTCTTTCAAAAACATTCCCAACCAAGAGTGTTTGTAACCAATTTTTTTTTTCATCTGGTTAAAATCACCAAAACAACTTCCCCAAAACAGATACCTAGCAGACAGACCTCACAAAAAAGCCCACCAGCCCAAGGACCAAATGCAAATAAAAATCACTACTTAATGCTTTCAATCTGAATGCATATTCTCACAATATTTCTGGCAAATAGCAACTCCCACAATGAGAGGTATGCCACTTTCTGACAGAAATTTGGTCTGTAGATGAAAATCACCCAATCTGCACCTGAGGCAAAGTCCTATTCTTCTATCAAGAGGTCACAGCACTAACAAAGACTTAAATATCCAAGATACACAGTTAGGCCAAATCTAGACTCATAACTACTTGCCTCTTGCAGGACTTGGGCCAGTTGCTCCTTCAGATTCTCTTCCCCGTGTTGCCACTTTACTCCCTAAGGGAAAAAAAACAACAAAACAACGCCTTTTTGCTGGAAGAAAACACTCAGAGAAAGATAAAAAAAATTAAGAAAGCAAGGGACAGAAATTTACCACTTTGCACACTCTCTTTCAAGGATATGCTTAAAGAAACAACACTGTTTTTCAGGAAACCCTGGGATGCCCCACTCTATGTGTACATCAGAAATTAGAGCCATCATTTACTATGAAGAGTTAAAAGGCATATATCATTTCCAGTTACATACTTGGAACACCGACAAGCTATTCTAGCTGTGATGGCACCAGCATGTTCATAGCAGCAAGAGGTCAGCAACAACTTAAACATGAGAAAAACCTGCTCTTTAAGCACATTCGAAGACGCCAGACATAACCACAGCTCCAGCTGAACTTCCCGGTGTGCCCACGCACACAACTCCAGACTCTCTCTACTTCTGATACAGGTATCTTGCCTTTAGCAGCACACTTTAAAGGGAGTAACTGATAAATTATGAAACTCACCTCAAGATAAATTCTTACTTCCTTTAAACCAGATTTTGAGCAAACTTAAAATTGAAAGGCTTTAGTTTGTTATCTAAAAAAGCTACTTATCAACATACTGCTTGAAGACACTTACAGATTGCAAGAAAATGTTTCTTGAAAGTATAAAAAAAAAAAAAAAGGAAGGTCTGCCTCCAGGGATTAAGGCATACAATAATTCACTTGCTTGGAAAGGGAATGGATTTGCCATGCAAACTGGGCATTAATTCAGCCATATACTAGAGAGAAATTCACACTTATGGTGAATACTTTTCAACTTGGCCTCTCTGTAACCACGGGAGGTCAGGCAGAGACCTTGGGTTGTTTTTTTTAATTTAAAACGTGCTTTTTTTACTCACTGAAATGATTTACTATCTTGCTATAATGAACCTGTTTGTAAAAAATTAAAAAACCTTATTTTCTGCCTTTTTCCTAATTCCACATGCAGCCCAATCCCTTCTGTCTCTGCACTTTCTTTTGGTACACATGCCTGGAAGTGAAATACTTCCATGACAGTTTTAACAGGAGTAATTCACACAAACATTATTTGTGTCACTGTATGGTTCAAGATCTTATTTTGGATCTATGTCTTATATTAGGCATTCCATAAAAGTGAAAAGACACAGGCCAAAAAGTTTACCACCGTTATACCTCAAGGTTCTGCTGCTCTTTAGAGAATGTCCTCTCCAGCTCTTCCACCTGCTGCTGCTGATGCTCTTGTTCCATGCATAGCTGGTCCTGCAGCTCCCGCAGCTCCTGCTCCATTGCCAGGATCTCCTTCTGAGCACACTTCCTGCGCTTCTGCTTCACGTTCAGTACTGCTGTCTGCTTCTCCTGCACTTTGACCTTTAACTTCATTATGTCTACTAGAGTTTTCCTCAACATTTCCAAGCCAGTCCATGACTGTGCAAGACCAGAGCCTTTTGGCTCCTTATGGGTGACAGACAGAGCGCTCTCGGAGTGCACAGGGCTACTACCCACTGGACCACTATCCTCCTCGCTTGGTCCAGGAGAAGGCAGCTTGACGTCCCTCTTCCCTGTTAAGTGTTTGGCTTCTTCTACCCTTCCCCATGATTCACCCAAAGGTTCATTGCCACAGGACACTCTGTCTCTTTTGGATTTGGAGTTTGAAGGGCCTTCTGATCCAGATGTCTCCGATTCCTCCAAACTAAATTTACGTTTAGTTCTTGAACTCCTGGCTTTTCCCAGGTCATTCCTTCGGGCTAAAAAGGGTCTGATTTTCTCCCATTCCTCTTTAATTACTTCATACTCATATTCAGCAGTCTCTTTGTTTTCCAAAGGCACTCCCAATTGAATACGATCTCCTTCAGTGATAGGATACGTTTTTGAGGGATCCAGGCGCTGTTTATTAAGCCAGACTCCATTTAGACTCTGCAAATGAACAGAGAATCAGCAAAATTTAATATGGAGTTACAGAATCCTCTGCAAGTTATTTCTGGCAACTGTAAACATATCCAACCTCTTCAGTGTTGCAATCAGAACAAGCCACCTCTTTAAATAAACCTTGCAGTGTCCAATTTATTGGCTTAGTGTCCCATTTATTAGTTACTGCATTATATTATTTACTGTGCATTATTCCTGCATTACAGATTTTGTGTACAATCACTAAGAACATTAATATATATACTTGTGCAGAAGGAAAAGAATGAACTCTAAAGGGAAAAAAACTGCCCAAAATCTTCTGAGTAAATAAGAACTAACCAACAGAAAGAAAAGACTCTGCAATAGATCATTGTCAAGAACATACAATATTGTAGTAATTATTCTTGACAATTAATGTCACCTGAAATCCAAGAAGAAACTAGAAAAGAAAATGAAGCAGAGCTTATACTGCTTAAAGAAAAAGAGACAGTAATCCATAAATACAAGAATATAAACAAGAAGTAAAATGTTCTTCTAGAGATAATGTTCAAAGCAGAAAAAGAGGTTTTAAATTAGGCACTAGCTCAAGATATCATTTAGAAAAACAGCAAAACTGATCAAGATGAACTGCAGAATCATTAACAACTGATATATCTCAAAGCAATTCAATAAAACAACTTCAGAAAATGGTAGCAGTGATAACACAGAGGAAGTGTTAGTAGCTAATCTACCATAGATGTTTCCAATCATGCAAAAACCGTAAGGTTTTCAAGTTTAAATTCTGCAACAGAGTTTAAGAGCAGTGTAATTTTAATAGTAGCCACTCCATTCCTTTCTGAGTAATCTGCTGTTGACCCAAACATCCATCAAATCTGCATGACATGTTGAACATTTTTTGTTCTACCAGTGCTGTTTTAAAGCAAGTTACTGATTTGACAGTTTTCAGCCCAAATAAGAAAGTGGAGAGATCATGATATAAAAAACCCCATGTTTCTGAAGTCAAAGTGAAACCTAGCTGAGGACTCTGATGTCACCACTTTATTCTAATCAGCTGAGGAAGACTTTCAGAAGAAACTTGTTTGAACATAATGCAAAGCATGTTTTTTCTAACAGCAGATTCTTGTTGTAGTTGATTATAATTAAAGCAATAAGGAGTATCAGTTTATCCTTTCATTAGCAGTACGTTATCCTTTTGAATACTGCCAAAACTCATAGGAATTTTTTTATTTAAGAAAGCAACACAAAACACGTTCACAAGCTGCAAAGTGCCCTTGGTGAGACTACAGTTGTCTGAAAAATGCTAAACCAAGACACAAATCTACATAGAGAAAGCAATACAGTTTCATCCCAATTGCAGCAGACTGAAGCTTCCTGCTGGAAGGGCACAACAGGCAAGACACATTCCCATGGACATTCTATCACATTTATACCATACTGTATCATAGCCTATACATTGTTTGAGTCCAAACAGGGCACTCTCTTCAGTGAATCTCAGAGCACTAAGTCTTTAATCAGTCTCTGTACCTTGTTATCCTTGACAGTCCACTGCCCTTCTGCATTTTGCTGGAAAACACAATGCTTACGAGAGATCATCAAGGGACAGGTTTTTGACACCAGCTGGTACGTGAGATCTAATCCTCGGCCTATAGTTACCTAAAAACAAAGTAGTTTAGTTACCACAATCAGCAATGACATGGTAAATTCAGTTTATGTCATTTCAATTTAACTACAGCAGGAATCTATCTAGATTAGCATCTTATAGCTATTTCCAAAGAATTCAGGATAATACAAATTTTTTTTTGCGCTTAAAGTCAAGAGTAGACAGAAAATGGAAACCTACAAAGTTTGAATTATTCTCTTCCTCTCCCGTTGAGGAAAATTTGATTGCTCTAAGGCAGGTTACAGCCTTGGCTTTATGGAAATCTTCCTCAGGTGTAAAGCTGCACAAAACCACTCTCAATCCACCCATGTCCCACCTTAGTCATTACTTAACTAAATACCATTTCTGCAAACCAGTACAATTGGGTTTGGGTCTCAGGATTACTTCTCACTCTCTTCTTTCACTAGTTGCATCTGTTCCACTGTCTGCAAACAGGAAAGATGCAGGAAAAAATAGACCAGAAAACTGCCATCAAAAAACGCACATGTAACCATGCCCTAAACGCACAACACTCTTGTAAATCACACCATCAGTCTTACAGCACAGAAACTAAGCTACATGCAGTTCATAACCTGTGGTGAAAGTGATCTAAATAATCTGATTAGACTCTAATAGCATCTTCTGGAAGAAGGGACATAATTTAATTGTACCGTTTCACAGTATCTTATTAAATCTGATCTAATTGCAGACTCCCATTTAAAGCACAGCTCTGCTCGCCCTCCCTCCACTGCCTCCTTTGCAAGATCTGATGATCGTACACACTTTTCTTATTCATCTGTGCAAGTTTTCAGTCAGTTCATCATGTCATTAGACAACTGCATGGATCCGATGTAATACAGCAGGAACACGCAGCCAAAAAAAGCAGGACAAACACCTTTTAGCAGAAGCCCACAGTTAAATCAGATGAAGAATATTATAAAAGGGCACTGTTTTTTATGCCTTAGATGAAGGATGTCCTTCCTTTCCCCTGCAATCCCAACTCATTTGCATCACACCTTCCAATTCCTACGAGATGGTAAGATGCTGCAGTCAAGAAAAGTTTGTTGGCTACACATCACCTGAGCAGGTCTCACCTTGAGTTTAAAGCAAGAACTCAGATTTCCATGTCAACTAAATCCAAGGAAGCAAACTAAGATCATGAAAGCAAAGTTAACCATGTTTGGTCCCTACCTCTTAAATGCTTCATATGCATTAGTGTTCTATCAACATGGATTGCACATGTAAGAAGGACAGGCAGATTCAGCTATAAACTCGGCTTCACGCTTGTCCCTGCAGTTGCAATAGGAATGCCTGACCCACGTGAACCGTCATTAGTGCCTGGTCACACACACCTGCGTGGCCTCACGCACTAGTACAAGCGATACCAAGTAGAGCCAGCCACAAAAGTTTCCCTCGATCAACTTCACTGCGCAAACTGGGGTGGGGGACCAAGACGTGACCACTTTCTTGCTGGAGGCGGCTGCTGCCCACAGAGCCCTGGCAGACCCCGGCACATCCCCACACCTCAGCAGTGCAGTCTGGTGTGGACACTTAAATCCCCAGTGAAAGCAGTCCCTGCTGACATGCCAGACTGCGGCCTGGCAAGCCTGCGGCAGCGGGATGCCGTCAGTCGCCCTGTTGCCTGTGACAGGGGCTGTAGCGCTGTGCAGACAATCGGAGTCGTAACACCTTGAACAAGATTCTCTGCACCATTAGCAGAGCCCCGGCTGCACAATTAGCAGACATATTAACTCCAGCCCTTCACCTAGCACGCCTGCACACCTCCTGGCCTCAGATCCGTGATGGGAGAGTAACGGAACTACAGATTTGCTTGAAGGGCTGCCTGTCACTGAAAGATGAGCGGGGTGCCGTTTGCAATGCGTCAGCACAAAGGAATCAGGCACAGCACGGACCCGCCAGCCCCAAATGCCCGATAGCGACCGCTGGGACGGCGACCCCCTGACAGCACCCCAACCTCCGCAGGGGCGTGTGGGCGCTGGGGGTATGGGAGAGGGTACAAGGGCCTATTTGGGCTTTTCAGTTGAAAAACACGATCGCTGAAAAAAGGTTATTCTTGTACCATACCGAAACACAACTGAAGCAGATTTAAAACACGACCGCGTTTATACCCGAGTAACTTAAGCCACGAAACCCAAAATGCTTTATACGCTGTTACCCTCGCCAAAGCACCGCCCTGATAACTAGGCTGAGGATTCCCCACCACCACCACCATCCCCCACAGCAACAGCTCCTGCGTAAAGACGAGAACGCGTTAAAAACGGTGAGCGGCCACGACCTCGGCACGTCGGACCCTCACGCCCGCTCTCCCCCTCCCCTGCCCGCCGCGGCGCCCCGCCGAGCCGCCCGTCGCGGGAGGCGGGCCGCGCACCGGGACGGACCGGCCGGTTCCTCCCCGCCTCTCGTTAACCGGGACGGTGCTTCTTCCTCACGGGAAGCGCTTTGAGGAGCGCGGGGCCCCTGCACGGGCCGCCACGGGGCTCCGGCCAGCAGACCGGCACCGGTAACGCCCCCGGCGGCCCCCGGCGAGAGGCCGGAGCCCGTGGGGGTCCCGGCCCGGCGCCCTCACCTGCGTGCCGGCCTCCAGCAGGAGCCAGTCGCCGCTGGCCCCGACCCGGCGGAGGCACCAGGCCAGGCCCCCACTCGCCGCCATGGCGCCCGCCCGCCGCGACAGGCGGGAGCAATCGCTGCGGCGGCGGCGGCACCAGCGCTCTCGCGAGGCGAGCAGCAGCACAGCGCCCATCAGCCCGTCTAATCGAACTCCGAGCGCGGGATAGGGGCTGCGCATGCGCCGGAGGAGCCGGCGGGGAAGAGCGCGGTGAAACCCGGAGGGGAGTCTTCCGCTATCCCGTCGGCCCCTTCGGCCGGCCGCGCTTCGCCCCGCCCTTTCCGGAAGCCGCCTACCCGCCTTCCGCCCTCGGCCAGTATGGCGGCGGCCAGCCGGCTGCGGCGGCGGCTGTTGCTGGCGGTTCCGTGGCGATGGCGCTGCACCCCCCGCCGCGGGGAGAGCGGCTGCCCGCCGGCGGGACAGGTCCGCGCCGCCTTCCTCCGCTTCTTCCAGGAGCGCCACGGGCACCGCCGTCTGCCCTCCGCCCCTGTGCGGCCCCGCGGAGACCCGCGACTCCTCTTCGTCAATGCGGGCATGAACCAGGTGCTTCCCCCATGCCTCCGCCGGCCTGCCTCCCCCCCGGGGCTCCGGACCGACCCCGACGGTGGCCCGGCCCCGCAGGTCCCCTCCAGCGGCTTCCCGAGGCCTCGTTCTTAGAGCGCGGCCCGTCTCGGCGTGACCCCGTTTACCGGGCTCCCCTGCGGCGGGGCGGGCTCATCGCCCCCCGGCCCTCCCGTTCGCCGCTGGCAGCGCGCTGTTTGCTTTTCGGGAGCCCCAGGGACAGTCGTCCGTCCCGTCCCCTGCCTCCGCGCTGGGTGGCATCAAGCAATAGCGGACGTCTCTCTGCCTTGATTTCTAGTTCAAGCCCATTTTCCTGGGCACAGCGCACCCCCGGAGCGAGTTGGCCCAGCACCGGCGGGTGGTGAACAGCCAGAAGTGTGTGCGTGCGGGAGGAAAGCACAACGACTTGGAGGATGTGGGCCGAGATACTTACCATCACACGTTCTTCGAGATGCTGGGGAACTGGTCATTTGGGGATTACTTTAAGGTGGGGCAACAGGAGCAAACCCAGGGGGAAATGTGACCTTTCTTTCAGACATCTGCGGTAGTGCCACAGGACTGTCTGTGGAAAGCGTTTTAGTGGGCTCCAAATTACTTCTTGGGAGCTTTGTGGCCTGGAGCAGAAATAGTCAGCTGGTGTGATGAATCACAAAGCGTGCCCTGCAGACTCTCAAAGTGCTCAGCCTTTCAAAGCTGTGAATAACACATACAAATCAAAGTTCTCTGTGTGAATACCAGTGTTGACTATGTAATATGGTGAAAAGAGGCTACCGGTTCATTTGATGCTTGTAACTAGAAAGTTTGAAAAGGGAAGAAGGATAAAGGATGCTAGTTGTTTTGCCAGTGAACACATTTTTTTCCTTGGAAAGAAAATAATCCATGTAACTCTGCTGGTAAGCACATGGGTGTAGACCATGCTGTGATCCTGAGGGTCTGTCAGCAATTTAGGAGTGTCATTTTTCCACAGGCAGCAGTGAGCTGTCTCACTAACCTGACCCTCATCCTGCTCTTTGCAATAAGCCTTAAAATTGGAAAGGGAGAGAGCAACTGAAATAAACGTCTTTAGTGATTGACTCCCATTCTAAAGAGCTTTTCTGCGTTGCTGTGCACCCTGGATTAATGTGCTTCGTTTGTGTTTCCTGTCTGCTCAGGAGGAGGCGTGTAGCATGGCCTGGGAGCTCTTGACAGAGGTCTACGAGATCCCCAAAGATCGTCTCTACGTCACCTATTTTGGCGGAGACTCCTCGTTGGGGCTGAGCGCAGATGAGGAGTGCAGGGACGTATGGCTATGCCTGGGGTAAGTGTGTTAGAGAAGAGGTTCTGAGCAGCAGGTGCTAACATTTCAGTCTCCATAGTCTCCCATTTGTTCTTTAGTTCGTGGAGTCAGATACGGGGGTGAAAAGTTGGTTTATAAATTAATTTCATTTCTGGTTTGTTTGGGCTGTTAAAAGTCAGCTGGGCTCTGAGCATTCTGGGGCACTTGACCTATAAGCTGTTTCTCAGATGTTATCAGTCTGGGGGGCTGTGTACCTAGGACTGGCTGGCCTGGACAAAGTCTGTGAAGGCTCTCCTTTGCTTCCGCTCCGTTGTGAGCTGTGGAGAATACATTCTCCTCTGAAAGCTAGCAATGGCTGCTTCAGTGTGAGGATGAAGCTGTTGCAGGGAGCACTGCTGTGATTTGGGAGCTTGTTCCATGCTGCTGTATGTGGGCTTTGAACCCAAGGCAGCCAGCTCTGTGCTGCTGCTGGTGTTCAGCCTTGTCCATTGTGATGAGGTCTCGTCTCTGCTGGGATTCCCTCCAAGGAGGAAGGCGGCTCCACAGATGTAGTGGAGAGCCTGTCTCTGTCAGCAGGAGCCAGACAGAGTTTGCCAGCCATTCTGGGCAGTGAGTAGGATCCTGTCTGGTTTGGTCCAGCTTGTTCCTGCTAAGGAGAGTAATTCTGTGTGAACAGAAGCAAAGGAATCCTAATACGTTTGGTTAATGATTTTGTAGTAGTCAGAAAGGATTCCTCCCTTCGAACTTTCTCTGCGATCTAGGCTACTGTGTGCTTTGTGTGCATGCCCCAGAGCCTCTGTTGTTTGCCTTTCCAGGGTTCCTGTCAGTCACGTGCTTCCTTTTCCATTGAAGGACAACTTCTGGGAGATGGGGGACACAGGTCCCTGTGGTCCCTGCACAGAGATCCATTATGACCATGTGGGTGGTGGCAGAAATGCTGCGGCACTGGTGAACCAGGGCAGCCCTGATGTAGTGGAGATCTGGAACCTGGTCTTCATGCAGTACAGCAGGTACCCAGCATCTGGTCTGAACTCCCGAGCTTTTCCCCCTTGTCTGACTCCGAGATCATATGTGTATATTCCCAGACATCTCACTGCTTTCCAGGAGGTGGCAGTACAAGAGCAACAGAGAAGCTGTGGAGATGTGTCCAGTGTGGCACTTCTTCCCCTTTGCTTTATTTGTCCTGTCTTCCTTCAACTTCTGCTCCCTGTTCTCCCTCACTGCTGCATCCCAGAGGTCTCCTGAGGTCTGCAGCAGCCGGGAGAAACCTGCAGAATTAGGAGAAGGCCTTGAGCCCCTGTTCAGGGAAGGCCTTTTTCCCTACATTACAGTCTATCCTGGCTATCTAATGGCCAGATCCTGGCTGTCTGACAGCGCCAAGGCTTTCTTTTGTTGTCATTTGCTATTTCCATCCCCTGTCACTCTCCCTTTCTCTTTGACTCACCTGCGCCTTTTCTTTGACCCTGAACTGACCCTTGCTTCTATTTTGCCTTTTATTTTTCCTGGCTGGCTGTCTGTCAGAGAGGTGGAGGGGAATCTGCTTCCCTTGCCGCAGCACCACGTGGATACAGGAATGGGCCTGGAAAGGCTGGTGACAATTCTGCAGAACAAACGCTCCAACTATGACACAGATCTCTTCACTCCCATCTTGGATGCCATTCACAAGGTGACAGTGCTTCTGCTCAGAGTCATAGCTAAGCAAAAGCTCCTTGAATGCGGACTGCTTGCCTGGTACCATAGTACAGCCTTCTCTACGTGTGTTGCTGTGTGGTATTTTGAGACAGGAGGTATGTCCAGCCAGGTCCAGAGCAGCATTCTAGGGAAACTGGTGAGAATTCCAGGTTGGAAATCCACTGGGGTACCAGCCCTGCTGATCCCTTTTTTCTCCATAGTTTCTTAAATTCCTCAGTGCAAGAGCATTGACTGAGCTGTCTTAGGTACGGAAGTCTTGGTCTATAATGCTCTGGAAGGATTTAATGAGCATATTTTAGGTGCACAAGGCTCAGAGGTAGTTGAGAAGCATGACGTCAAGTGTAGCTGACTGCTGCTTGCATTGAAACATTTCCTTCTGCAGCCATTGATTTCTGCTGATCTGTCTCCTTACTTTCTCTTTTAGGGCTGTGGGGGGCCCAGATACCAAGGTCTGGTCGGGGATGCTGATGTTGGGCGTGTGAATATGGCCTACCGCGTGGTGGCAGATCACGTGCGCACCTTGTGTGTGTGCATCACCGATGGCATCTACCCAGGCCTCTCTGGAGCAGAGTAAGGACATAAGGAAATGGCATGGCGTGGAGCAAGTTAGGTCTAGAAAAGAAATATGGACAGCCAGAGGGAGAGATTCTGGTATGAGACCAAGATAAGGAGTGCATGAGCTTTGGGGAGGCAGGAAGGTGAGAGCCTGGAAGAGGTTCCAACCTGCAGGCTCATCCTCGGGTGGGTGTAGAGTGTGGGGAGCAGCTGGCTTGTGTCAATAGATCAGGCCAGAGGAGTTCTGTTGGGGTTGTGCTGGACGTGGGAGCTGGACAGGGTTGCTCACATGGCTGCCTGGGGAATCCTCCTCTGCTTTCAGACTGGTGCTGCGTCGGATCCTGCGCAGGGCTGTCCGCTTTTGTTCTGAAGTCCTTCATGCTCCACCTGGGCTCCTAGCCTCCCTGGTGCCTACCGTAGTGGAAGTGCTGGTGAGTAAAAACTGCTGCCTTGGGGGAGCAAAAAAAGAGTATCACACATGTCCTATTCATCCCCATGTCCCTTTTCTGTACGCTGTCAGAAGACAATTTTGGATGTAAGGAACTCCAGGAGTGTATCTGGCGCTATGCATCACAGCAATAAAAATCACTTGTCTCCTGATCATTTGTGGTGGGAGGGAGCGGGCTTAGTGTGACCAGCGACGCAGTCAGCACAAGTGTGTGTGTAAGTCTGTGCAAGTGCATGTTGTTGTTTCCTGGGGGCAGTGGCTTCCAACCTGTCGTATCTGGTTAAAACTATCTGAAGTTGATCCATGTGAGTACTAACAGTATCCTAAAAGACAGTGCTTTCTTCCTATTGTGGATGGATGTGTTTGCCAAGAGATGCTGTGCAGGGGTGAACAGTGGCGGGTCACAGGGAAATAGCCAGGAGATGGTAGGTGTAAGTCCATGTATGATTCTTCCCCTGTACTTCTGTACCTTGGGCTCTGTAGTGGGGCTCCCTTCACGCTCATCTGCCTGAGAAACCTCTGTAACGCTTGTGGCATGCTGTGAGATCCCCTGAGGAAGATAATGAGGATGTTGTCACTAATGGAGGCTCATTCCATAGGGAGATGCCTATCCAGAGCTGACGAAGAATGCAGACCAGGTGAGCAATGTGGAATCCCCTGGAGAGAAACCCCCTCTCTCATTATCTTAGTGAGGTGCTGTTCTCAGGGGCAGAAGTCACCTCTTCCTTGGGACTTAGCTGGAGGAGTTTGCATAGCCACCTCCGTAACCATGTTCTTATGGGTGGGCTGAGATGTGCTGGGAACACATTTTTATCCTGGGCACAAGATGTATCTGTGGCAGATTTCCTTGTGGGAGCTCTGCTAGATCCTTACCAGGCACTGCTTGTCCTGGTATAAGGCAGCTGTTGCTCTAAAAAAGCTACGGTAGCTTTTTTTTTTTTTTTGAGTGCAAGTACAGCCTGTCCTAGCCTGGATACCTTTTGTCCAAAGTGGATTGGTGATTTAAGGCTAGTCCTGGCTTGTTTCTGCTGACAGCAACTGTAATGAGCAATTTCTCTGTCTGTTCCAGCCATGCAATTTTAATTGGGTCACAGACATGAATGTCTGGCAGGGAGCATTTTTCAGCCTCCAGCGTTCCCCAGGTGGATGGTCAATATTTCCTTGACAGGAATGGTGATAGGAGGCACAATGACTTTGGCACTGTTTAGTAATGCATCAGAGCCGTGTTGTGATGGATACTTACCGAACAAAACGGCTTGTTCAAGCAGACACAGCACCCCTGTTAGACATCTGCTTGATGTGCTTTGAGCTGACCATAGCAGGGAGCCCAGTGGTAGTAGGGCTGAGCTGAGCTGGGGAGCTCCCTGAGGCATTCTGGCTAACCTTTCTGATCCTTGGGCAGATTATGGGTATCATCAATGAGAACGAAGTAGCTTTTCTGTCTTCCCTTGAGCGTGGGAGGCGCATTATCGAGCGGACAGTGCAGCAGATGGAGCCCTCCACAAATTTCCCAGGTGAGTCTCGCTTCTCTGACAAGCTGTGCTCAAAGATGGTTTGATCTAGGCCCTCACAAGCATTGCAGTCAAAACTCTGGTGGATGTTTGCCTCCCCCACATGTTTTCAGCGACCTTCTAGCCCTGGACAGAGGAGCAGATACTGCTCCTTTCTTCAAATTACAATTGTTTTCTAGTACTTTGTTCTCAAAACAAACTAGGCACCAGGAAAGTTGGAAGCATTCCCTTGCTGTATTATTGACCTGTTAACTGGGTCCTTACAAGACACAGGTGAAAGGAGGAGCTCAGGACCCAACCAGAGCAGCCGTCTGTCTAGATGCGCTGCACTGAATTTTAGCAGGGATGGGGTTGTGGGGCATCATTAATACTCGGCCCTGTACAAGAATCATTACATGGCTTCTCTTCCCGTCCCCATTACCAGTGTAGTTGCACACAATTCAGGGGAATCGAGTTACCAAGACACACACTGGATTGGTCCCATCCAAACAAATCTTGAGATGCCTTTGCTTTCTGTGTTGACACAGAGTTCATATCCTTCTTTTTGTCCTGCAGCTGAAGTAGCCTGGTCTCTCTATGGGAATTTGGGATTCCCTCTGGATCTGATTGGCTTGATGCTTGAAGAAAAGGGAATCAGTTTGGATTCAGCTGCTTTTAATGAACTTGCTCTGGAAGATGCAAAGGTAAGGGGGAGATTCATGTTGTCAGAAGAATTCAGAGCCTTTCCTCTCACCTGTGAGCATGGAGGCAGAATTCCTTTCACTACTGAGGCTCTTTCGATGCACCACGGGGCCATGTGCCTTTTCCCTGAAGGGAAAGTGGATCTGAAACAGCATTGTGGTCACAATGCCTTTGCTTGTGGGTGCGGGACCAAAAAGTACTGTCTGGTGATTCTCTTCAAATGAGTAGAAGCGCTTTATGATGCTCATTGTTGCTAGAGTGGAGATTATCATAGAATTATACGGGTTAGGAGTGTCACCTGTCAGTCATGTGCTCCAGCTCGTCACACAAAGCATAACCAGCTTAGCCCAAAGCGCAAGTGATTTATGAAGCTTACAGAATCTTCTTGGTCTCTGTAGTGCTGGAAGACTTGCACTGCCCACCCTGTGTAGTAATCAGTTCAAGGCCTTGCTCTCCTGAGCTTTAATGGCCTGGAAGTTTCACAGCTACACAGCAAGCTGTGCTGGGGGAGGGTTTGTTACCTGTTGCTTATGGCCTGCCTCAAGGCTAGTACAGGGTGGTATTGAGTGTTTGTGGGGTTTGAAGGAATGGGGTTGGTTTAGCAGTAGCCTCTATCAGCCTGGATCTAAACCAGCCTTTTCGGGGAAGGTGGAAGAAGTTGTTCCTAGCCTTATAGCTCCAGTTATCGATTTGAGTGCCCCCAGGTATATCTTCCATCTAACTGTGCCTTTTCTCCGCTGTAGCGTAAGGCTGGTGGCCCACAGGCAGGACAGCTGGATAACAGAAACACATGCCTTGATGTGCACTCGTTGGCTCAGCTGCAGAACAGCAACGTGCCTACTACTGATGATTCTCCAAAGTACGCCTACAAGCTTGGGCAGCATGGACAGTATGGTAAGTGGACGGGTCCCGTCTGTAAGGCAAGCTCTGCCTGAAGGCACTGGAATCCTTCACAAGGCTTCTTTTACTGCCTAACCTCATGCATGCAGAACACGTACTTTGTGGTTCAAACCTGCCCACCTTGCTACTGCATCTTTTCTCTGCCCCTGTACCTCATCCCGAAGTAAATGCTTTTCTTATTACTGTTGGTGGGTCCCCAGGAAGGCTCTGGGCTGGTGACAAGGCTGTGAGCTCTGGGTTGGTATTACTGTGCAGTGGTGAAGCAGGGACTGTTGATTCTTACTAGAGATAATTCTGTCCCCAGCAATTAGACTTCTGGGTGTGAGTGCTAGGGAGAATGAGGAATGATTATGCAAAGGCTTCAGGCAGTTGTTTGAAATAGTGCACTTGCTGTTTCTTTGTCAGACCACTAGATGCCAGCGCAGGCTTTTTATCAGTGAGGGTAACTGGGGTTTCTGATGCTCTAGGGAAAGCATAAAGCTAAACCACAGAGTAAGAGGTGGTGTGGCTGTCACAAACAATTAGAGATAGCTGTGTACAGCCAGCTCCCTCTTACCCAGTGTGCTGGGGGCAACCCACATTAAAGTGAGGCAATTCAAACTATATATACTACAGCGAGAGCATAATGGAGGGAAGAAAACCCAGCAGCGACACTGGCTGGAATCTCCAAGCTAGCACTGTCCCGCTTCCTTAGTCACTGAATCATGGAATAATTGAGGTTGGAGGGGATCTCTGGATGTCCAATCTCTTGATCATCATCTTCATCAGCTTCACAGTTGCATTGGGTTGCTCAGAGCCTTGTCCATTTAAGTTTTCAGTATCTTTTGGAACAAGGATCCCACAGCCTCTCTGTGCCCTGTTCCAGTTCTTTATCGTTCTTAGTCTGAAAAGTTTCTTTGCTTATGTGCCAACCAGAATTTCCTGTGCTCTAGATGTAGTTTCCCAAATGCTAAATAGGGATGAATAACTGCTTTCCTTGACCTGCTGGCTGCAGCCCAGCAGGGAGTCAGTCTTCCCTGCTGCAAGGGCACCCTGATGACTTGTGCTCAGCTTGCTTCCGAGGACTACAAGGTTTCTGCCAATCCATTTCTGTAGCCTGCTGAGATGCCTCTGAAAAGCAGCCATGGTCTTCAATATATCAACCAGTCCCCACAAATTTATTGCCATGCACAAGCAGGATACAGGTACATCCTGTCTTGTCATGGATAGTCATTAATAAAGGTGTTAAATGGTTTGGGCCCTAATATCAGCCACCAAGTAACTCTGCTGGTAACTGAATATCAGTTGAACATTGAACTGTTGAGCAATTCTCTGTGGGGCCAGCTGCCCAGCCAGTTATACACCCACCTTATGGTCTGCCTGCCCAGTTCATGTCACCCGACTTTGGCTACAAGGAGGCTACAGGAGAGCATGTCAGAAACTTGCTACATCAAGGAAAGTGACATCCTTGTCTTCCCTTGTCCACCAAGCCAGTGATCTCTTCATAGAAGGCAGTCAGGTTGGCCAAGTGTGTGGTGTAGCAAGATGCAGACATGTGTGTGCCACATCTTGCTCTATCAGACTTGTGTGGAGCCAGCCTGGGCATCCCAGCCTGGTTACCTGCTACCCAGCAGGTCTGTCACTAGGTAAGCAAGGGGTGACTTGGTTCCAAATAACAGATTCTTTATGCTTTCTTCCAATAGCCGTTCCTCTCCTGCCAAGGCAAAGGAAAGTGTCAGCTTTCAGTATAGACTGGGTGTTGGTAGGGTTGGTGTGGGGAAGTGACCCCTCCTTTCATGTTGCAATCTTACAGGTTATATGCTCTAATTGGTGCCATATTCTTCTCCCTGACAGAGTTCAGCCCATGCCAGGCCACTGTCCTGATGCTGTACAGAGATCAGTCTCTCCAGAAGGAGGTTGGGGCAGGGCAACGCTGTGGTGTCATCTTGGACAGGACTAACTTCTATGCAGAGCAGGGCGGACAAGCCTGTGACCAAGGCTACATGATACGTTTAGGACAGCAGGTGAGACCCTTTGGTGCCTGAACCTAAGGCTGCCATGGATACTGAGGCCAGGCAGACTTCCCCAAGTGATATGCCGTTTTACTGTGTTAATTTGTAAGCTGCTGACTCCTGATAGTTCTCTTGGCTTTGCCTAGGGGTTGGTGGAGTGAGGGAGAAGTAGCAGTAACTTTACAGAGGTGGACCTGTTGCTCTGGTTGTCTTTCTCAGCCCTTTGCAATTTCTTGTTGCTGGAGAATGATGGAAAGTCTTTAATGTGCTGCAGTCTTGCCAGCTGAGCTTGCAATGCAGGAGAAGGCAGTCAATGATGAGAGAGCCCACAAGCTGAGTAACTTGTCTCTGACTGGTCCTGGATAAACGCAAGCAGTGCCCAACCTGCAACCCAGTGCAAAAACTCTTATCCCTCCCAAAAGCATCAGGGAGGACGCCCACCTCTGCAGTGCCTTGCCAGAGGGAGAGCTTTCACCCTCTCCTAGGAAGTTACATGGGATGCAGCTTTTTCTCCTTCCCACATTCCAGCTCTTGAGAATCACCCGTGGGCATTGATGCAGCCTTTTTAGCCTTGCAGAATGTGATAGTGCCTTACTCAGCACTTCTCAAGCTGAAGCAGGGATCATGTTTCTCTTGCCAGTCCAGTGAGGCAGAAATGGCACCTTGGATGCCTGACACAGGTGCCTTGGCAGCTGCTGTCCATTTTCTTATGGACAAGCATCCTTGTCAGAAAAATTCATCAGCCTGGGTGGTGGTGGTGTCCCTCCGCTGCAAGCTGACAGCCTCAACGTATTGTGCAGTGAGTGGCTGGATGCAGGGAAAGCCTGAGGCACTCTGGTTACGTTGGCAGTAAGTTTGTCCCTTTTTCCACCCCATTCCCATGTTTTAGAGATCAATGGCAGTTGCGTTTCCTAGTCGGATCAAGTATGCACCTATCACAGGTCTTTGGATGTTCCCTGTGTCCTAATTCATCTTTCTGTCTCTCTGCTCAGGACATACTCTTCCCTGTAGAATCAGTTCGTCTCTGTGGTGGTTATGTGATCCATGAGGTCACCGCTGTGGAAACCCTGCGTGCTGGGGACCAAGTGCAGCTCTTTGTGGATGAGGTGATAACTTGCTGTTCTTAACCTTTTCCTGACCTTGCCTGGAGAGTTTTGTGATGTCCTGAGTAACCTGGGCACGGCAGAGCCTTGTCCCTTGTATTCCTGAGACTGCTTTTCATTGTGATGTGCAGTGGGAAGGAGACCTCACAAGTAACTCTGTAATCTTCTGTGAGCCATTAGTCGTCCAGAAGTATCCAGCCTACCCTTTGCTGTTTTACAGAGGAAAAGCTAAATTTGCTCTGTGACATAAATTCATCTGACATCCCCTCACAGGCAGCCTTTCCCTTATCTCTTTGTGCCATCCCCTGCTCCCCCCCGAGGTGTGGAGCACCAGCACTCCCTTCCAACTTGTCTGTGCTTTCAGGCTCAGCGGCTAGCCTGCATGACGAACCACACCGCTACCCACCTGCTGAACTTTGCGCTCCGCCACGTCCTGGGTGACAACACAGAGCAACGAGGGTCCCATGTGACAGCAGAGCGGCTGCGCTTTGACTTTGATACCAAGGTGACTTTAGACTTCTGTTTTCTTGTTCTCAGCAGTACCAACATCCCAGTACTGGCCTTCTCTCCCGGGATTTTTCTCCTCTGACCATAATGGCTTCTTTAGAGACAGGTCATGTTTTATCTGAGTGATGAAACTTGGCTCCCTGGACGTGACTGGCTCTGCTTTGCATTGACCTGACTCTGAGCAGGCCTTGCTGTGAAGATGAATGGGGGTCAGAAGGGAAAGGACCTAGCAAGGCCAATGATCATGGGGCTGACCTGAGTAGTGTAAAGGGGTCTCCGAGACATTCACCAGCTTGGCTGTGTCTGTGTCAGAGGTCTGTGCTGGTCATCCAGGGGAGAGGGGTTGGGAACTGAAAGCTATTGGGTCAGGCTGAGCACTGGCCCTGGTAACCTATTGCAGCGTCTCTCTTGAAGAGTTTGGTTGATGCTCTCTGATAAAAATTCCTTCTCCCTTGTGGGAGGAAGGGGTGGGAGGGTCACGATGTTCACAATTCCCTTTTACAAGCAGGGAAGATGAGATGCAGGGGGAAGATGGTGTGCCCAACCTGAGTTGCCTGAGGTCCTTGCTCCAGTTCTCCCTCCTTTGTTCTTCACCTCTCAGGAGGCTCCTCTTGAAGATGGCTGATTTACTTCCTCAGGGCCCTGTGACTGTGGAGCAGCTGCAGCAAGTGGAGCAAGTGGTCCAGGATGTGATCAAACGAAATGAGGCTGTGCATATTGCTGAGGTCCCCCTCACGCTGGCAAGAAAAGTTCAGGGACTCCGTGCAGTGGATGAGGTATGACAGGATGGCAGGACACATCTTCATGAGCCTTCTCCTCCAGCAGGAATCACCTGGGTCACAAGAAGCATTGATGCAAGAGGCTTCTGCAAAGGAATTGACTCCCAAAACTCATGAAGGAAAATAGGACAGAGATGAGATCTCAGGAGCACTGTGTTGTAAAACATGGAGGCTGGTAATGCATAGCCTTTTGCTCGTTTCTTTGGACCAAAAGCTTGTAGTGTCACCCAATTGTTTCTTTCTCCCCATAGCGGCTGGTCGCAGGGGAGAAGCAGTGCTGCCCCTGACTCTGGGGCTATTCTAGAATAGGGGAAAAGTGAGGTAGAGACCTGAAGCCTTGTAGCTGGTCTGTAAGTGCCCCTGAAGGACCATGTTGTTAGCTGCTGATCCCTGTCTCCTCTGTCAGGGGTATCCAGATCCAGTGAGGATAGTGTCCCTGGGGGTCCCTGTGGAGACTGTGCTGACCCGCGACTCTGAGGCTGCAATGCAGACCTCTGTGGAGCTCTGCTGTGGGACGTAAGTGACTTTTACTTGCAGTCAGAAGGTGTGTTTGTGGGCACTAGTGGCTGAGGTAGAGACATTCTTGCAAGCTCCACTCCCTGTCCCTGTGCAACCAAGTTTCATCACCGGAAAGATCTTGTGAGGACAGGATGGGCTAGTTATGAAGCTTTGGAAGTCCCAGGGTGAGAAAACTTCAGTGAAATGCAAAGCATTTTTCCTTGCTTCATAGTCTGAAATCACGGAAAACCTGAAAGCTGCAGGGCACCAGCAGAGTGTGGGAAAGAGCCTGTCAAACTACAGTTACAGGGCTTTGGCTTTGCAGGAGAGCTGGGGACCCAGAAGGAGACTCTGAGATGCTTTTGAGATCTTGAGACTGTTCTGATTATTTTAATTAATTATCTTCGCCCTTTTCTGCTTTTAGCAGTAATGAGAGTAGAGGAAGAGCTAATAAATCTTAGGACGATGCTGACAGAAAAAATCTAGGAACAAACTGGCCTTTGAGCAGATACAGCTGAAAATGAGCAAGTTTCTATTCATGAGATCATTCTTGTGGGAGTAGTGGAACAAGAAACCGCATGAGAGTGGAGATGATCAAGCTTCTTGTGAAGCTGTCTGAAACGATTACTTGTGGTAACAGAATCTGAGACACTATAGTTGTCTTAACATCCAATGTTGAATAGCCAAGAAGGAAAACAGGAGGTTGTCAGTGCCCCGTGACTGCGCAACTACCCTGTGACTGGAGTCTGCTGGCCACTCTGAACTGGCCTGACAAGAGAGTGATGGAGTTGGAGGAAAAAAAATTACTTTCTACAAGGTTCAGTAGCAGCTGAGTAGAAGAGAAAAATCCCAATTCATCCCACTGCCGGAGGAAAGCAAGGCAGAACTTGGCTATTATGCACTGTTTGACAGCAGCCTGCTGGGCAGGTAGCCCAGAGGTTCCTCTGGAGTAGCCTCAACTATGCCGTCTCTTGCCTGACAGGGTGCCATCAGGATTTTAGGGATGGGAAAGGATTGAAGCTATTGGGAGTGGGCAGGGGCTGTTGGACTTGAGACTCATCTAAAATGAAAGCAGGCTTCCTGATTTCTGTTCCCAGAGAGCAGCTTATTTTCTGTCCTATTCTCTGCTGACTTTGCAGACACCTTCTACAAACAGGAGCTATGGAAGATCTGGCCATCATCAGTGAGCGTCAGCTTGTTAAAGGGATTAGCCGTGTCATTGCAGTGACAGGGGGACAAGCCAAACAGGTAAGAAAGGGGGAACTGAGATTTCTGCTGTGTCAAGGCAGTGCCAGAAAGACCCAACTTTGTGGGTTCCTGCTTAGACAATTATATCTTCCCTCTGCTTTGGCTGGAGCCTCCCTGCTATGCCTGATCTGGCTTCTTCCTTCACCCCTTTACCCAGCTCTGCTGCCGTATCTCACTGTTCACCTCCACTTCCCGCATCCTAGCCTCCTGTCTCCTCGACCTTCATTCTTCCCCTCAGACCCCCTTTTCCAAAATAAGAAGTTGGCACAAAATATCAGGCAGTCTCTAGACTGTAAATTTCAGCCCCCAGGTAGGTATTTTTTAAAGGTGTGATCCTTTGTGCTTTGGTTTCACCTTCTGCTCGCCTCCTGCCTATCACAGTTGGATTTGTACTTTATGGTTACAGGGCTGTGGCCTCATTCTTGCAGCCCTTTTGCTTCTTTTTTGGTATTTTTCCCTGCTAGGCTGTGGTTCTGGTCTGGATGGGCCTGTATAAAAAGTAAGCAACCTATTATTGTGTCTGTGAGATCGCTCTGTCCTTTGAATACCTGGGAGTGTCAGGGGCCCTCCAACCTTGCCTGCTTCCTTTAAGGCTGCAGTCAGAATAGAGTGACTCACTGTCAGTGGAACTGGGAATATTAAAAGCAAAGCCCACCCCTGCAAATCTGTTGCTTTTTGGCTGGCTGGCCCCTCTGCATCTGTGTCCCCAGCAAGGCTTTTCTTGGTGCAGAGAGAATGAAAAGCTGCAGGGCACGTCCGTGTGCTTTGCTGGAAGTGCTGACCTGGAGAGCCCCCGAGAGGAACAGTGTTAATCAGACAAGGGAGGAGACTACAGGCATGAGTGACTTGAAACAAGGGATGTGTATCCTAGCTAGGCAGAGCAGTCCTTGCTGTCCACAGCTTTTCTTATATACTCTCTGCTCTCCTGGTCTAAAGTCTAGCAGGACCATCATGGGCACAAAGATCTGGCAGAGAGGAGATGCTCCAAACCATAAGGGTTTTCACTGGTGAAAAAAGCTTGTATTACCTTTTTTATTAACGGTAGCATTGGTGTTGGGGAAGATGATAAGAAATGCACCAAGACGAGCTGAACTGGTTCTTGGGAAATGTGCTTGAGCAGTTAATGAGTTTTCTTTAGTTTCTAGTGTTTCTTTTGTTTCTTCCGTCATTAGTTTCAATATTGTATTTGCTAATGAAAAAAGAGCACTAAGAAGTAAACGGGGCTCCCAAGTTTGTTTTTATTGAATTCCTCATGATTTAGTGTGAAATACTGAGGAAACACAAATGCACAACAGCTTGGTCCCCTGGGTGTGACCATCTAGTGTTGGCTGCAAATCTAGAGAGAAACGTTCTATTCCAGAGTCTCTTAGGGACAGTCGTTCTTAAAGCCTCTGTCTGTAGATGTCTTTCCACTGGATGCAGAGCAGTACTTAGTGGTTATGACCCTGCTGCCTCCCCACTTTCTTCATCCCCGTTCATTTTTTCTGTTGCTGTGTTTGAAGCATTCTCTCCCTCCTCCTCCTCTCCAGGCCCGGGAAGTAGGCCAGTGCTTGGCTATGGAAGTGGATTCTGTCTCCCTACGAATGAAGCAGAGGACTACCTCTATTCCTGAGATGCAGAACCTCTCCAAAGAAGTGGGCCAGTTGACCAAAGTAAGGATTACACTCATGTACAGAAAGATCCTAGCGTGGTCTCTGTACACTTGAAGCACATGAATTCTTCCCTACCAGGTTGTTGTGGTTTAACTTCAGCCAGTAGCTAGGACCATGCAGCCACTCTTGTAGTTCTCCCCCTTCCCCTGAGAAGGGCAGGGAGAAGAGGGAGAAAAAGAGGGAAATGGAAAGAAAAAACAACTCGTGGGTTGAGATAAAGACAGTTTAACAGAATAATAACAGAAAAGGAAAATAACAAAAATAATGACACAAGTCACTCTTGCCACCCAGTGAATTGGTACCTTTCCGAGCAGTGATCATGGATTCCTGCCCCATAGCCAACCCCCGTTTATATGCTGAGCATGACCTCTATGGTACAGAATGTTCCGTTGGCTGTTCCGTTGTTCTGTCTATGCTCCTTCTCAGCTTCTATGGGAAGCTGGAAAGAGTTCTTGGAAAGTGCAGATGTCGTCTAGCCAACAACAAAAGCAATATGCATTATTGACATAACCTCTCGCAGCAATCACTAGAAAGAAAATTAACCCTTTCCCAGATGAAACCAGGACAGAGGTTCACGTCTTACCATGGTCAATAGCAAGGGTGTGTTGCTAAGTGCTGGTGCCACTTTGGTCACAAAGATTTCAACCGGTTTCTAGGTAATTCTGTTGCAGATGACCTGCTATCAGAGGGAATGTGAGAGAAGACAGTGGTGGGGAGGGTGAAACAGTGAAAAAAGGTCCCCAGGCTTTATATGCCCAGCTGAAAAGAGAAAGCTACATGCCACGGTGACTGGCTGGCCTGATCACATAGGAGTATAAGAGGGTCTGGGAAGAGGCCAGGCTCCAGCCTGACCTCCTGGAGAACTAGCAGTTTATTTCTAGGTACAGTTTAGTGCCCTTACACAGAAAATTGTCTTGCAGGTGGTGTCTAACACTGCAATGCCCCAGTGGCAAAGAAAAGAACTACAGACTATCCTCAAAGCACTACAGCGAACAGCCAACACAGCCATCAAGAAACTGGAGGTGCAGCAGGTACTGTGGCAGCAGCACGCTCACTTGCAGCCTGCTGCGCAAACACCAGTGGACCTGGTGTCGCTGTCACTCTTCACAGCCACTCAGTCGCGAGGGTCCCATTAGAAGGCAGAAGAAAGGAGGTACAATCACACACGGTGCAACACAAGCCCTGTGTTGGGCTGATTTCACTGGCCATCATTTAAAATGCAGTGAATGACTGACTGGGCTTTGGCACCTGCAGAATCCCTGTGTCTCTCTGCCTGAGTGGATGGAGAGCCCCATATCAGCACTCTTGGCAAACACCAACAGGTAGATGGGCATCACTTTGCTCTTTATACACGGGGAAGATGAAGTCGCCCTGAAAATGGGCTTTACAAGGTCACACAGTAAGACAGTGGCAGGACAGAGCCTTTCTCCCCTATATGAATATTGCTCTGGCTTCCTGCTGCATTTGTGTCTTGCTAATTTACGTTACTCCATTAAAAGCCCTCTGGAAATGCTTATTTGTGACTTAATGTTCTAGCAAGAACTATTCTTCTCTTGAAGCGGGAGCCTGCACAAGACATGAGGCAATGTGTAGGTCCAGGAGAGAGGCTGAGGACCGAACGGGTCACTCTCTATTCCACTTTTGAAAGGGTTCATCTCTGCTTGCTTTTGAGAAAGGATGGTTGTAGAGGTCTTCATGTGAAGATTTCAATCTGCTGGTTGTACTTCTGCTAACATACATCCCCCCTCTATCCCACAGAGCAGCGCTTCCATTCCCTCTGTACATACATTGTATATGTAATATCCCCATCCAGCCCACCTTGTGCCACCTGTAGCTCCTCAAGTGCTCTGTGTTTCCTCCTCCAGGCTGAAGAGAAGGCACAAAGCCTGCTAGCAAAACATTGCAACCAACCTATCATCATTGATACCGTCGCAGCTGACTCTCTCTCTGTGAGTAATCCACATTACTTGTTGGCCCAGCAGTACCTCGGGTGCTGCATAGAGTAAGAGGGAGCTGCTGGGCAGATTTTTGGCTGCATGCTACGTTTGTTGGGTTTTTTGCTGTAGCCTGACCCCTCTTCTCCCTGCCTCTCCTAGATCCTAATGAAGGTAGTGAACCAGCTGTGTGACAAGTCTCCTGGCACATCAGTCCTGCTGCTCAGCCCCCAGGTTTCCGGTGAGGTGCTCTGTGCCTGTCAGGTGTCCAAGGTAAGCAGAACCCTGGTAGAGATACAGGGAACCTGCCTGCAAAGGGGGACTGGATCCACTGCTCAGCAGGTCCCAGTTGAGGCTTTTCCTGGGACTTTTCTCAGTGGTGGTTAGTCATGGAGGGGTAGGACCTGAGATGACCATAGTGGTACCAGGTATGCTTTCAGTCTTTGCTGGGCGCAGATATCCCTGGATCGTCCAGGCTGTGTTTGCCCAGGGGCAGGACACAGCATTAGTGTGTAAGCTCAGCCTTTGCAGTCCTCCTGGTCACGGCTGCCTCAGGTTGGTGAGGGCCCAGGCTGTGTAAGGAAAGAACATTGTTACCCTTCTTCCTCCAGCCTGCGGAGTGCTCCACAGTCCAAATTACTTTGCTCTGTGTCTCTTCCCCAGAAATGCCTCCCCGCGTTCTCCGCTGCTGACTGGGCCGTGGCTGTCTGTACGCAGATGGAAGGGAAGGCAGGAGGCTCTCCCGTCGTCGCTAAGGGCAGTGGAAATGCCAAGGGCATGCAGGGAGCCCTGACTACTGCACTGCAGTTTGCTCAGAGCAAACTATGAAATAACTGTGATGCTTTGGTGGCAGGACAGCTGTGTGCAGCCCAGCTGCAAGCTATATGGACACTTGATGCAGAGCACGTGTTACACTCTGCTGATCTGAAAGGTTTAGCCGCTCTCACACTGAACGTTGCCACAACAACTGCATTGGAGCATTTGCCTTCTGGCCATCGGGGATCAGCAGAGACCCCACTTCTGATCTCACTCATGGAATGATGCTGCCTGTTCTCAGTATGGACGTATGGGGATTGAGCCTTGGAAAGCATCAATTGCAGCAGCAGATCTACTACTTCTGGAATGGTGCAGTTCTTGTCACAAGACCAGCACCAAGAGGCTTCATGAGAGCA
The DNA here is from genome assembly GCF_964199755.1 of Larus michahellis. Classification (NCBI taxonomy): domain Eukaryota; kingdom Metazoa; phylum Chordata; class Aves; order Charadriiformes; family Laridae; genus Larus; species Larus michahellis. The sequence goes on from NC_133898.1 coordinate 39,217,307, forward strand.
TAGGCAGATGGCACAGTGTTATCCTAAAGCCATTAAATGGTAGAGAGCATTTGATCCTCTGATGTTTCTTGTTAGCTGCATCTTTTTCTTTTTTTTTTTTTTCCTGTTGTTGTCCTGCTCTGGTTCTGTCCCTGCAACCCCACAAGTCAGCACACACTCTTGTAAGCAGTCCCATCCTACTGCAAAACTCGGAACACCCCTCTGACTAAAAATGCTCCTGTAATTTAGAAATGGGGGGAGAAGCCCCCACCGCAGCCTGCAGGCTCAGCTTTTTCAGCCTATGCTTGTTAGGCTATGTAATGAGTGGTGCCAAAGCCAGTCCTCAGTACTGAAGCACAAAGGGAACAAAATCACCCCAGCGTCTACCTCTTTGCTTTGGATGAATGTTCTTATCCTTGTTTCTTCCCCCTACTCCCTTGTAACTCCTTCCTTCTCACACTGCCTCCTGGCTTCTTACTTACCAGCACCTAAAAACCGATCTGGTGAGTTGTGTGAATGGGGGGGACTTTTGCTGTGTTGCGGCATGGAACTCCCTGGAGCAGGACACTTAGCTGTGAGGTGAGCAGGTTTCCATCCTGAATTGGTCGCTTTTCATGAGAGCTAGCAGACACAGTAAACTCGACTAATAAAGCCATTTCAGACTTCAGTGTTAGCGTGATGTCTAGAGCTCTTAGGCAAAGCACAGCTATTTTAGATACTGCGTTGACCTAAATAAAGAGAGATCACAAATGGTAGGTGATGCAAAGGTGCAACAGGATAGTGATACAAGCAGTTTTCACCCTGTGAGCAGCAACAGCAGCCTGCTGGGCATGAATTTCACCAGCAGTTAGGGTGTCACTTGCACTGTGGAGGAGGCAGTAGCTGCATGCTTTTGGGGAGAGGGGGAGGAGAGTTGGAAGCATAGTGATGCTGTGATGGATGGGGAGCAGGAAATAGCTGTCACATAGATAAGGATTGGTGAAGAGGATGTAGCGGGCAATGGCCCAGTCTCCTAATGAGAGACTTCCTCCACTTTTCTTAGCTGTCTGCACGAGGGGGAGAGCGTGAATAGCTGCTGTAAGCAGAGCCTCCTCTCCCTTCTCTCTTCAGCAAACAGCTCACCTGGGGAAAAAGGGAGATGGGACTTGCATGCATCACTAGAGGACAAGGGGTTTTCTTCCCTATTTTGGTGTCTGTCCAGCCCATTATCTCATATGTGGTACCTCAGGCTCCTCATCTTTGTGGAACAGGGAGCCTTCCACTGTCCCCAGAGCTCCCCACTGTCCTCTTCTGCTCCCCCAAAGCACTGGCCGCCACAGTTGCAGCAGGACTGCAGACTTTACCTATTCAGTAAATGCTACTTTTACCCAGAGAGCTTAAAGCAGGGCTTGTTGCAAAGGGGGCTCTGAGCCAAGGTCCCTGGGCACCAGCCCTGCTGCGAAGTGTTCAGCCGTCGAAGGGGTGCACAGGCCCCTTTCTCTCATCACCCCGCCAGCGGGGCAGGGTGCTGCTCACTGCACACCCTGCCCACGTTCCCACATCCTGCAGCAGAACAGCTCAGTGCTTTCCCGAATTTCTTTCCATTTCTGAATGTAGGGGTGTTGCTGTTGCTCATAACATCTCTGCGAGGAACCTGAGTGCAGGGGAGAGCTGGAACATCCAGCGCAGTGCTTCGGGGACCTTGTGACAAGGCTGGTAGGGTGCTGGAGAGGGTTTGTGGTGTCCCAGGGGAGGGTTCTTGCCATGGGTTGAAAGCAGTGTTAGTGCCCGGTGTTGCACAGCTCCTGTCTTTCACTCGGGCCACAGCGGTACCAGATGCAGGGAGGGGCAGGGGTGCTCAGTCTTACCGGGAAAGCGCTTTCCCGTGGTGCTGTTGTGTTACTGTATTAATAGCTGCTACAGGAGATGATGTCTCCTTTCGGTATTGGAGAGTAGGTGTGAGGAGGAGGAGAAGAGGAATGCTGGGTTGAGGAATGCTGCTCCTGCACTGTGCTCCAAAAGCAGAGCCTGAGCTTGCCAGCACCAACCTTACAAAATTAACCCCCTTCAGCCTGACTTTCTAGCTTAAAAACCACTGACCCCTTGTAACATTTTGCATAACCCCTTAAGGGCCAGGAGTCTGCACACTGACCTTCAAGGGAATGCCTTCACTGATGGCGAAGATGAGCCTCCTCATCATTCCCCTGGAGGTCCAAGGGCTGCTGCTGCAGAGGTAACCGGAGCAGTGGCCCTTGGGGCTGTTGGCAGGAGGTCCATCTCCCCTGCAGGAGCTGTTGGGCTCTCAGCATTGTGAGATGAGCGAGCAGCAAAGGCCCAATGGCTCAGCACCCCAGCTCTGCTCTCCTTTCCCATAGGAAAAGTGTCTCCCTGCCCTCAGGGTGACAGACCCAGCCCTACAGTGAGAAATAAGCCCCCACCTCCCAAGCAGGTGCACTATGGGAAGGCTTAACAATCCTGCAGCCGATTCCTGGCCATTTGGGGAACTAAAAGGTGTTGCTTATGTGATGGAAGTTAGAGCTTGGACAAGCGATGGTGGAAGGTGGGCAACGGGAAAGGCCCACCACAGCCTTACCCTGCACACAACACCAGCCAGCAAAGGTTGCAGGGCTCCAAAGCAGAGGAGGTCTGTCAATCTGGCCATCCTACATGGGGCTCTGTGGTTGGTCTCAGGTGACCTCTGCAGCCAGGCTTTCCAGAAGACAGCCCAGAGTGGCAGGAGGCTGCTGTCCCCACAGCTCATCAAACAGCTCTGGAGGTGGTGGCAGCACACCTTTGTGCGGGGAGCACTCAACCACCTGCATGGCCCTTCCCAGCTTCTCCGTGCCCACTGACCTGCGGGGTCAGATGAAAGACCTTCCTAGGCCGGGGGGAGTTTCTCTGCAACAGCCACCCACCATGTGGCGTCAGGCCAGTCCTGTACCGTCTCCACACCAGTTTGATATCCACGTTCCTCAATTTCTGCACCTTCAGTTGGAGCTGCAGCCCCTTCTCTGGCATCTGCAGCAGCCCCAGCATCCTCTGTGCCCGGGGGTGCTGCATCTCCTGCACCGCCTTTCTATAAATGTTAAAAACCATCTGGTCAGCCTGCTGGCTCTTCTGCCTCAGCCAGGGCAGTCTTGGGGGCACCTTACAGCTTGGAACCCATTTTCGTTCTCCTCCTTTGCAGCTCTTGGCCTTTTGGGGTATGAAATTCAGTATTTCCTTTCCTCTTTATGAGCCTGCAAGGATTTAAGTGGATCATCAACGAGCTCACAGCATAGCCAAGTCACAATCTTACTGCATCTCATAAACTCAGTAGAATTAAACCTGCTTTGTAATTGAAGGAGAAAAATTACCTTATCCTACCAAAAAGTAGTTTTGTGGAGGCATCTGTGGTGCCCATTTCCCCCCAGGCTGGTAAAGTGGGTTGCGGCAGTAGAAATGCTGGGTTTTGAGCCGTGGCCATGCCAGGTCATCGCTGATCCTTGGAGACAGCATTTCCTGCCGTTTTCCTGGTGAACCCCTAGTGCACAGGCTTACGTCCCTTCCTCCCCTCTCCCTGCCACAGAAGGACAACACATTCACGTCCCATGCTGCAGCCACAGTAGCTGCCAGGTTTCTGCCTGGGGACACCCTGTATTTCAGTGTCGGGTCAAGAGGTGCTCAGCTGGGAGGGCCTGGGGGAAGGAAACATGAGTTTTAAATGTAGTTCTCCAGCCAAAATAGCAGCCTACATTCCCTCACAGTCATTAAGGATCTAAGGTGTGAGCAGTACCCTGGGCACTCATTTGCAACTCCAAACACACGCACACAGAAGGGACAGGGATGGCAGGAAGCGGGAAACTAATTAAAGAGATGATGGGTTTTTTTTTTCTGTGAACAGGTGCTGTCAGGTTGGCAACACCTCCTTAAGTCCAGATGGACCCCAAGGTCCCTTAAGGGCACGTGCAATGCAAGAGTTTGCCAGACCCAATCCCAAGCAACTACCTGACTTTGGCAAAAGGGGAGCAGAAACTATGTGTTTGTCTCTTCTTGCCTGCTTGGCTCCAGGAGCTTTTCCCTCAGTAGCCTGGGCTGTGGAGCGAGAGGCTGGCACGCAGCACCTGCGAGAAGCCCAGCTCTCCCTGGCCACCCCTGCCACCCCCAGCCCTGGTGCTGGCTGCTGTAGGGATCCAAGGCGTTGCACTCCAGGTCCCATGGGACTCCCTGCGGGAAGGTGCTAGGATCGCAGTGGTGGTAGTGGAGCCAAGACACACAGAGGATGCCAAACGCCTGCTGAGACACAGGTTCAAAAGCCACAGGGCTTCCTGCTCCCTTGTGGCTGGAGCTGAGCATCTCCTGCAGATGCTGAATGTTACGCAGCGTGTCCAGGCCCAGCTCTGCAGGGTGGGAGAGCAGCTCAGGGGCTGGTGCAGGGAACCAGAGCACGGCTCCTCCCCTGCTAGGACACCCCATCCCTGCCACCAGTGCCTGCAAGAGGTGGCCAGTGGGCCATGAGGAGCAGCTGGGTTCCCGTCAGCACCCATCGGCCACTACCTCTTGCCCCAGGATAGTAGCAGTAAGGGCTTTCCCAGCGCACAGCAAAGTGTGGCACTGAGTCCTTTGGGCTAAGGCAGATCCCCGGGGACCAGCCCACCAGCAGGGAGAAGCAGCAGATCCCCTGCATGTGCAGGGACATTCTCGCACACCAGCACATGCCTCTCAAGCACCCACCATAAGGATTCTCACCTGCACTTACACAGATCTCCCTTCACGTGATTTGAGGTGTGATTTCCTTCACACCACCTGGAAACAGGTTGCGCAGAGAGGCTGTAGATGCCCCATCCCTGGAAACATTCAAGGTCAGGCTGGGTGAGGCTTTGAGCAACCTGGTCTAGTTGAAGATGTCCCTGCTGTCCCATACTATGTATGCATATTCACTGGTTTTCCAAGAAATGATTACCTATCCATTAACTCATTATTACAGGTTACTGCCTACTGCCGCATGCACGCTAGAGTCTCTCGGTGGTCTTTAGAGACATCTGGTGGTCGTTTACTTCCTCCACTCCTCTTCATCGTTGTGACTTCTGAGTGAACTGCAGGCCTCTGCTCTACTTCTTTATTCTTGCTGGCGCATCGAAAGTGTTAGTTTTGACTAGTCTCTGCATTCCTCAGTAACCCTGGGCCCCTTGTTTTGAGAGATAAGCTTCTACTACAAGGCTATATTGACCTAAAGCATTCTTTCTTAAAAAAATAGGAGATAATTTCTAACATTTAGTACTACAACTGTTGCATCTGCTCTTTGTACAGCCTTAAGGCACCCAGTCTCTTAAATTAAGCTCCTACTCTAATTTACAGTTCTAATATATTAAGCACCTAACTTCAATTAGTTTAAAGCTTTAATATATCAAACCCTGCTTCACCGCTCCCAGAGCAGCTGGGTGCCCACACCGAGCAGCACCCACACGTGGGCAGCCCCTGCGCGGCACACACAAGGCTGCAGTGGTGAACCCGCGAGCCCAGAGCACTCGTGGCAAGGCAAGGACATCCCATCCCTCGGGAGCAGCTCATGGCCACCTTGAGCTGGTGCTGCCGCTTATCTTCCACATCCCAGCTGCCCGGGAAAGGAGAGGATGGCTCCGTACTAGAGGTGTTCAGCTGAGGGATGGGCAGCATGCAGGGGGTGCGGGCAAGGCAGGTGCAGCCCCGTGGCTGAATCACCCCTCCATCCCTGGGCCCCTGGCACCCAGGGAGCACTGCCGGTGTGCCGAGCGTCCATGGAGGCAGGAGTGGCATTTCATAGGGAATCCCAGCAGCTCCTCTTTGGTGCCTGCCCTTCACAGCCAGCCCGTTCCCCAGGCGAGAGCAACGGCACCTTGCAGGCATCTCCTCAGCTTGGGTTGCAGCTGGCGTTTCCCTGCCGCTCCGCTGCAATCCGAGCTCCTCTCTCCTCCAGAAAGTGCTGGGAAAACCCAGGGGGGGCTGGAAAAAGGGCTCCACTCCTCCTCCATCCTCCTCACCACCAGCACCACCACCATCCCAACCGCCATCGGGAGCACCCTGCTACCGAGCCCACCCTCCTGACCAGGACACAGACCCATGGAGGGAAATCGAAGGATGAAGTTTGATTGATTTATGCCATTCTGGGGCTTAGCCTACAGGAGGGTGACTGGTGGGGGCCCAGGATGTCGGCACAGAGGGTGTGCCCGTAAGGCTGTCACGGTGTCACCTGGTCTGCATCCAGAGAGCCACGCACCACTGCATCCTTCGTGCACTGCAAAGCCCCTCACCCTACCGTCGTGCAAGGAGAGCAGGCTCCCAGGGGGAAGATGAGCAAAGCTACATCCATGACCAGCCCCAGGCATTGAGGCTCAGCTTCCCACCATGTGTAATGGCTTCCCTGAGACTGGAGAGGGGATGGAAGGAGACCCTGTCCTGCAGGGTCTGCTGTGGGGGAGATTGGAAAGAACTCCATTTCTCCTGCGTCTGTGTTGCACCCAGCGCCTGTGTGTCGCTTTTGCAAGCCTAAATTGTGAAGTCCTACCATCCGCAATCAGACTCCCAAGACTCCCATGGGGGCTGGCGACCTTGAAGTCCTGCTGCGATTCCAGTCCAAAACCCTTCCTGTGTCTTCAGCTGGCTGTGAGATCCCTGTCCCAGAGCCATTGCCATCAGATAGTCTGTTCTTTCTGAGATGCTCCGCTCTGAGCCTGCTGAGAAAGTCCCCGAGGCTACTCAGACACTGGGTTACTATTCCAGTCCCTGACCAAGATCCTGCATCTCCTTATAGTCCCTGCCCAGCCTCGTTTCACACACTTCCCTCCTGCTTTACATCAGGGGTTGCCTGGCCCTGAGCTCCAGGAACGGGAAGATAAATCTGAGCCTACGTAGACCTTCTTTTCACATGGTGAGGAATTATTTACACTCGGGTTGGGATTTGCTGCTCTACTAATTTTGTTGTCTCCTCGTTTGCCTGTTTGTCCCACATTTCAGACGGTGTTCCCTCCCTCCCCCTTCCTTCCCTTGCTGTCCCCACATGCGGGTGCCTTTCCTCCCTTCTCCTCCTCCTCCTCCTCCTCCCGGCTGGCTCGGATAGGCAGGTGCAAGAAGAAGCCTCACAAGGAAGATAATCCACCGACTCAAATATCACCGAGTTTTACCGAGAAAGGGGGAAAGAGACGCAAAACGAAATGACCTTTAAAGCAAGCGAGCCCTCAGGTTCCCTCCCCCACCCAGAAGCGGCTCCTCTGCTCCACTGTAACCTCCTCCCTGTCCCAGCATTTATTTATAAGCACCATCAATAATTAAAAAGCTGCCTGCCTGCCTGCTTGCCATGGCTGCGGTGTCGACAGAGGCATCTCTGACGATTCCTGGCTCAGCCTGGCTGCTTTGCTCACCTGGGCTTTTAATTTTCTTCCCCTGCCTTGTTAGAAAGACCATAATTGCCTGCCTGGAAGGAACAGGAGGTCTGTCCTGGCCTTCCTCGCCAGGAGAGCCCCCTGCAGCGGGACGGTCACCCCCAGAGTGACCCGAGAGCTGCTGGTTCTCACGGCCCCGCAGCAGCAGCACGGGGTGGGATGTCTGGGGTGTCCTGCCACAGAGAGACAGGCTCCAGGAGAAGAGACTCCCTCCCTTGTCCGCATCTGAGGGCCGGGGAGCTCCCACGCTGGTGGCTCCTTGCTGAGAAAACCGCAAGCGAGGGCTCTGTGGCTGGAGCCCCCAGCCCCGGGGCAGCACCCAGCCAGGGAGATGGAAGACGGAGAGACCCACCTAGCCAAAAAAAAAAGTACAGTCAAGCGTAAGGGTTGGCCCTAGCAGGCGGAGCTGGAGGCCTTACAGTCGAGGGGTTACAGCTGGGCTTGGAAATCAGGGATGCAAGGCGCTTACAGTAGCCTGGAAGAGGAACCAAGGGGCACAACCCGGGGACAGGCCAGGCACAGCTGGGCTTGGCGCATCGCTGGCACTTAGGAAGTCCTTGGGAGCACTCTGGGTCACTCCTCGTGGGTTCAAAGGCCGCCTTGCAGGCATCAGGCGAGCTCTGGCCCTTGAACAAACCCTCACGCGTGCGTTTTCCAGGCCGCCCGGCTCAGCAGCTGCAAGCAGAGCCTGCAGCGTGCCAGGGCTGAGCCCAGCTCCCTTCGCCAGCAGGATCCTGGTGCGGTGACGGGGGGCAGAGGGAGGCCCAGTGGTTCTCCCTGAGCTGCCCTGTGATGCTGCTGGCGTGGCAGACGCACAGACAAGCAGGGGCAGATAGCTGCAGCCGCAGGCATTTGGCAGCCCCCACCCAGCTGCCCCCAGCACGCGGCGAAACACCTGGGGCTCCTCTGCTCCACTGGCTGAGGCCTGAAAGGGAACAGGAAGGGGGCCGGGGCTCTGCTGTGGCCCCCACACCGCGCTGCGGGGCTGGGGAGCGCCCAGGAGCTGGGCACAGCAGCGGCAAGAAGCAGATCTGTCACAGAGCATGGCTCTGGAGGGACAGTGATGGCAGCTGGCAGCTCCCCAGCCCTGCCGGTGCCGGGCTCTGCTGCGGTGAGAAGAGGGCACCAAAGGACAGTGTCAACTCAGCAGCCCTCGACGCGCAAGCTCCCAAGCTGTCCTATCCCATCAGCGTCCCGCACCCGCCACAGTGACCGCCCTGACATTGTCCTTCGCTGTGACCGGGTGGACAGGGTCCCCCCTCTGCCAACCCTAGCTGTCCCGCACCAGACCCTGCAACTGCTCATGTAAGATGTATGAAGCTGCTGCTGGGGGACACCGAGGGTCTGAGAGATGGAGAAGGCACCTTCTTCCCCAGGTGCTCCCACCTCCCCAGCCCGCACAGCCCAGCTGGCTCAGGGGTGCTGCAAGAGCTCACCCCACTGCACGCCTTCTGTGGGTCAAGGTTCTGAGGAACAACCCCAGCCTTCAAGGGAAGAGGTGGACCCCTGCAAGGCGTATCGGATGTCCCTCTGCAAGGGGTATCACAGGCAAGCTGGCCTCGGAGGCGAGTCAAGCAGGGATGATGCCCTCATTGCAAATACAACAAAGCCTCTGCACCTCGGAGCTGCTTTCTGGTGGCCACACGAGGGAAAGATGCTGCACTGCCTGCCCTGGGCTTTTCAAAATCTCCCCGTGCACCGCCTGTGCTGTGGGACCTGATCCCCCTCCACGTCCCTCTAGAGCGCTTACCCCTGTGGCAAGCACCTTGGGTTTATCAAAACACAGCACAACGGGAGAGGTGGAAATAAATTGGGACAGGGAAGGAGATGACACAGAGTCACAAGCTAAAATGCAAAGCACGGGCCACCCCAGGGAAAAATAGAAACCACTCAAAACCAACAGAGTATCTCCATGAGAGTGCTGGAAAACAGCCTCCCACGAACTCCCATCCCCAGCCTGGGAAGGGAAAAGCTTCACACCTGCTCTGAATGTCGTGAAGGCTGCAACAAGCCCAGACAGGAATAGAAGTCACTAACTAGATGCTTTCCCTCCTCCAAAGCGAAAAGTGCAGCCAGTTCTCCTCTCCCGCACGGCACCCAGCTTGCCTCACGCACCCGCTGCCAGGTTTGTCGAGTGAGGTGTCACCATCCGCGTTGGAGAGCCCTGCAGAGAGCAGCCAAGTGTGCAGGGCAGGGAGAGGCATGGCCAGCACAGCCGAGGGCAACTGGCCACAGCCAGCACCCTTGGTGAGGACGCAATGGCACCCCATTTCACAGGAATAGACGTGCAGAGGAGGAGGGCTAGCAAAAGCGTTCAGTGACCAGCGTTTGGATACTAATTACCTCCGTCGTGGCCTGACCTGCTGCAGCTAGCCCTGTTTCTGTGCGTTTCTCCTCCTGCAGTCTGTTAAGGGAGATGTCTTCCCCATCACCTCCAAGGAGATGGGTGGCAGCGACCTGGCAGTGAGGGGACACATGCTGCAGGGACAGGATCTGTGGGAACTGCTGTGACACAGCAGTGACAGCGGAGACTCTAGAGCTCAGGCAGTGCTAATGGAGATGCCCATCCTGGGGTATCAAGAAGAGCCAGCAGAAAGTGTCAGAGTCCCGCCAGGAAATATGAGGGATTGCTCAAGGGGCCACCCAGTTCTGTGCCAAAAGCAGTGGACTTTGTGCTAACCCAGCCATCTGAAGCCGAAAGGCTGGGAATATCTGATTAAATCCTTCCTGAGTCCCTTTTGCTGCCCAAACGCAGCCCCAAGCCCCCAGCAGGGCTCACAAATAGGACATTGCTGCTGCCCACAGCCTCTGAGTCACACTTTCTGGCAGGACGGTTGCTCTGCTTTTCCCCTTCTCCTTCTCATTTCAGTAAGGGGGAACTGGGGGCCTGTCCTGCCCCAGAGGAGCTTGCTAAACCTTCAGACCTGTGCTTTGCAGGCAGGGAACTCCCCAGTGGTGGTGAGCAACCCCAACTGAACAAGATGTTTTTCCAACAAATAAGGAAGGAAGCGGGGACAAGGGAGCGTGGAGGAAGCAGGGGCTGTGGTCACAGCCCAGGCATTGCTTCTTAATTATAGCATAGCCAGGGAGCTCTGCTAGCAGGTCCCAACGTCAACCCCACCGCGACTGGGGCTGAAGACCAGGGAAGCTGGGGCAAACACAGCAGCCTGAAGTCTGGCTGTGCTGGTTCTCCGCCTCTTTACTGTAGATTGAAAGTGTGGAGAGAAAGGGAGGAGAGCCTGGCACAGCTCCTGCCGGAGCCTGGTGTGCCATCTGGCATTTGGATGCAGCGCGAGGGGCTGAGTGGGAGGCAGCAGAGGGACCCGAGTCTTCTGGCCTGACATTGGAGGGATCTCGGAGCGAGGGAAGGAGAGAGGGCTCCAGCAGCAAGGAGAGAGGCGTTTGCAAACGGGAGCCCTGGGCACAGATCCTGCCCACAGAAGGGTTTCCGTGATTCAGTCAAGAAAACATACGATCTGGAAAAAAAAATAATTAAAACCTAAGGAAAGGCAAATAAACTGTCTCACCTGGAGAGCTTCAGCTTGGCAGGATGAGGCAGTGTGTCCTCCCTTTTCCTCTCATCCTGCTACAAGCAGCAAGGGTCACTGAAGGAAAGGGGTCTCTGTGGTGGAAAGCGTTGCCAGCTGCTGAGCTGAACCAAGTGGGGATATATCCAGGTTTTAGGGAAGCCGCAAGGATTTGTTGAGACACCGTGCGGCTGTTCAGATGGGCAGGATGGCACCGAGGTGGGGTTAGCAAAGTGCAGCCTTAGCAAGCATCTTGGGCAAACACCAGGGCCGGGGGTGTCCTGCCCCAGAGCCAGAGTCTGGGATGTACAGGAAAGGTTTAAGAGCCATCCACCTTTGCCTCTGTCTTCCTGGGATGTGACTCCTCGGAGGCGCAGCCTCAGTGGACAAAGAAAACCTCCCGCACTATTTTTGTATCTGAATTAAAGTTACCTGGATGAAAGAAACCTTCCTGCTCTGGAGTTCAGGCCAGAGGTGGAGTGGTGTAAGAAGGAAAAAAGCATTCCCCTTGGGCAGGTCGTATCCTGACTAACCCTATGGCACCCGGGATGTGCCCCGTGGGAGACGGGGGACAAGTCCAGGTGTATTCTGGGACTGGCTTGCACCAGCAGCGGAGGAAGGATGCCCCTTTTCACAGACCTTGCTGCGATGCACGGTGGTGGGCATGTCAACCACAATGACAGGCCAGATCCCCTGATTATTTCTTCCCCTGTCTTGTTTCTTTAATTAATCTCAAAGAGAGAGCGTCCAACCCATCTGCACCCTCAGGCTTTTGGGTGGGATCATTTATCTCACCACCCCTCAGGGCTCCTGTGTGCCATTGGAAAGGCCAAAGGGTGAGATGAGCTCCTGCAGCCCCCACCAGCTGGAGGGCTCTGCCTCCTGCCCTGTGCCCAGCATCCACCGGCAAAGCCTGCAGGATGTCCCGGGGAGAGAAGTCTCCGCTCCCGCTGCCGGGCCCTGCTCCCCACAGAGCCGCCGCGGGCAGCAGATGGGCCGGTCTCTGCCTGCCAGCGCAGGCAAGGGGGCTGGAAGGTAGGAGGTGGAACCAAATCCAGTCTAATTAAGGGTAATTACCATTCATCCCAGGAAGCCGTAGGAGACAGAGCCCACGTTCTCCCTGCCTATTAATAGTTGTCAGCAGCTGCACGGTTCCTGCTGGGACCCAGAGAGAGCAGAAAGCTTTGGGAGGAGCGGCAGCACGGAGAGCATCCTGCTCCCCTGTCCTTCAGTGCTGGCTGTGCAGGGTTTTTTTTCCTCCTTCCAGGATGCCGTTTCTTTTCCTGCTTCCCCAAGGACTCCAGGAGATGCTGGCTGCTTTTAAGCAGTGTTTTCCAGCAAGAGCTGCAGGGAGCCAGCCAGACAAGGGCCTGGAGACAGGGCTTTGGAGCCAGACCCTGCTCTCCTCAGGATCCTCAATTTGCTGAGTCCCCCCAGTTTTGGCAACTTTCTGTGCTCCTCATTGAAAGGGTAGAAGCCATACGTGCAAGAGGACTCCCCCGGCGCCAAGGACGAACCTCGCTGGTTCCTGCCCTAGTGAATCCCGTCAGTGTCAGGCAGACATCAAACACCAACTGCCTCCTCTCAAACCTGACCCTCAGCTACGCCTGCCGTTCTTCCCCCCTGGAGAGATGAACCGCACCTGACAGATTGGGGGTTGCCTCGCTGAAGGCACCAGCTAGAGAAGCTGCCCTGCAGGGCGTAAAGGACTCAAATGAAATGGTATCTTGACCCGGTATGGTGACTTCTGGCTGTCACAGTGTGATGTGAGGACAAAGGGGGCTGCAAGAGATGCACTAGCAGAGCTGGCCGGGTAAACACGTGTACAGAAGGAGCTGGTTTTTTCCCCCTTCTACTCCTGCTACCTCCAGCTGCCACCGCAAACAAACAGCCTGCCGCTCGCCATGGGCATAAACCTCACCAGATGCGTTTGTGCAGTCCCCAAGGAGACAGCTGGTTGCTGGTGCCACCCCACCAGGGAGAAACCGAGAAGCAGATTAGAGGAGAGGAGAGCTGCTTGGCTGCAGGGCATCTCGGTGGCCGGGCAAAGCAGGCTGCAGGAGGGAAAGGCACCTTTCTGTGCCTGGGCACCGTCTTCTTCTGCTCTGGCATTAGGCAATGCCTGGCAATAGGCCCTGCCCCAGCAACACCCAGCACAGTTTCACTGCCGGTGCCGCATGGCTGTCAGCAATCCTGGCACTCAGAGCTGCTGGGGCGAGGGTTTCCCTTGGGTCCCCTTCTCTCAGCTGCTAAGCTTGAAGTGGAAGATGCCTAGATTGTGAGGGACCGCATCCAGGATCTTCTTCAAGAGGAGCAAGGCTCTGCTTCTTGCTGGAGCCTGTTGGTGAAAGAAACCAGGACAGATGCAGAGAAGGGAAACTTAAGAGCAGAGGTTCGGGTCAAAAGAGGGAGCTCCCTGGGCCAGCCATGGACAGGCAACTTGGTCTTCAACTTCTGCAGGTCCCTGCAGCACACGGGCTGCGTACAGGCCACCAGTCTCTCTCCCTGGACGACCTTCAGCAAGCGCAGCCTGTGGTGCTATAAAAGACTATTTGGAGATGAAGCAGAGGTTTGGAGCTCTCTGACAAAGCCTGAGCTTCTGGTGTTCCAGCTTGTCAAGGTTTAGGCTGGGCTGGCCACTAAACAAATGACAGATGTTTTCTTAACCCCTCTCCCTTCCCAGAAAGGGAGAAAGAGTAAGGGGAAGAGACTTATGGGTTGGAAAAAAACTAAACTAGCTTTAATGAAATATTAACAATAAAAAGAAAAGACAATAATATTAATAAGAAGATAATGAAATATAGACAAATAAATACAAAACCAATATTGAGCTACCAGGATGATGATCACATCGCCAGCAGGCAATGGGAAAATCCCAGACTGAACTCAGCGGCGGACAGGAACTGGATTTAGGAACACACAGACCAGCGTTAAAGGCAGAAGAATGGGTAGAGTCTTCCTTCGATGCCAGCCATTGAAGAAAAGAGGGTTTCAGCCCTTTGCTCCCTCAGCTTTCATACTGAGCATGGGGCAGATGGGATGGAATGGTTGGTCAGTTTTGGGTCATCTGTCCTGTCCCCTCCTCCCCACAGCTGGGAACCCTCTACGCTTTTCCGCTTCTGACATTCCAATGGGGCATATGACAGTTAGCTGACCTTGGATGGTATCGGAATAAGTATAAGCTAGAGCCTCTCTGCGTACCATCCCTTAGTATTAACTATAAACATCAGAAGTTATCACTGCTCGAAGCAGACACTGTCTGAAAAACACACCCTTAATTTCAGAGACTGCAGTTAGTTAGGAGAGACTTAACTGAAAAGTAAAATTACTGAAAAGAAAATTGGTTTTGTTCTACCTCAAACCAGGACACAGCTCTAGTAATCACACCCAGTTGTGAGCTTAAGTCATGGGCAGGTAAAGCAAGGATTTTCCTTTCTCTCCCCTTCCCAGGATGACATGGTGCTGCCTTCATCCCCACACGGCTCATCTCCCAGCGAGTCCTTACAAATGCCCTCAAAGAGACAAAGCAATCAGAGTGGGAGAAGCCAGGCACGATAACGTGCTTCGAGTCCACCATGCCTGGGACACTAAAAAAGGTTGTCACCCTACAGCCATAGCCCTGTCTCCAGAACAGCACCCAAATCTTCGTGTCAGCAGCAGAGGGTGCCCTGCGGGGTATATTCCCCACACAAGGCACCGCAAGACCTGTCTCCTTTCCTATTTATTTGTTGTGATATGAAGTTCGACTACTGTTACACTGTCCTCAAACTCCAGGCAACGGCGGCGGAGCTGATAATGCACAACAGCACCATAGGTGCTGTCTGGGGGAAATCTGAGACCCCTGAAGGGATACAGAGGGCAGCTGGAGTTTGCTGGTAGGATGATGCTCAGTCACTAAGGCCAGGAAGCAGTGCCTTCCTCCATCCCTTCCCTCAGGTGTGGACAGGGGGAATAGACATGGGAATGGGAAAGGGAATGAATATGGACATTTTACCCTCCACATCGTCAGCTACTCCATAGCATTTGAGGAGGTGTGCCACTGCACCCCCCACTGGAAACACATGGAAATAAATGCTAAGGTAGATAAAGAGTTAACAAAGCCATTTTGGGGGTGCCACTACTTGTTTTCAGCATATGATTCAACACCTAATTGTATGCAGTTCAACAATTGACTGCAATGCTTGGGCAATATTGTCTCTGGGAATCAATGACTCCGGGCAGACACAGCTGGACTCCATTGGACCGTGAAGTCTTCAAAGCATGATATTTGCATTATATTAGCCGTGAGCTGGGATAAAGACTTCCCATTGCTGGCTTATTGAAAGCTCAGCCGAGAAATTGAGCACAATTGTGGAGGTAACTCAGGGGGGCTATTTTTGTGGATCTGGTTTATCTATCTCCTTTGCTATTCAGGAGTCAAACTGAAGACGTGCATAGAAATCAGTGCAAGAGAAAATATTTCTAGTTTTGTGTTGCTCTCACTTCTGCTTTTCAAGATCGTGAAAGCCCTGAAGATGATGTGTGTTCCCAGGAATGACGTGGTCAGTGCGGGGCCAGTGTTTGCGGAGGGTTAAGGCTTCTGACACCCCCACAGTGTTCAACACCAGCCGGACTCACAGGCGGTATCACTGTCTTCTGGGGAGTTGAGTGACAGAATCAGGCCACACCTAGAAAAGAAATGCATTGCTGCCAAACTCTAACTCACCATCTTTGAAATTCACAAAGGAGGCACCAAAATCCTGTTCCTTTTTTTTTTAATCCATGCGGCTTTGCATTTATTGCGTTGTTGCTAAGCCTTTTGGGTAATCCAAACGTTTTGTAACGTCTTCTTCACAACCAGGAGATGTATTTTATATGAAAGCCAGTGCAGCTTCCCAAAAATGCCAGCTATCATGGGATTTGCAGGACTATCATGAGAGCTGGCACCAGTATAATGTATGTTCCCACAGGGCACAGCCCGGCTACGCTCAACATGTGCCCGCTACTGCGCGCATCAGCATTTTGAAGGGGCGAAAGAAAGCCACTTTTCAGTCTGAAAATCTACTGGTGAATACCAAAAATGCTTAGAGCTGAGAAATGGGAAAGAGGAGATGCACATTTTCATCCCTTTGTTTCCTCTCCGTATTCCACAGCATTACGTGTGCAGTGGCTGCTATGCTGAGGATTCAGTTTTTTTCCCCTGCTCTACAGGCAGGTGCTCACCCACAGAATGAAAAAAAAGCAGAATGAGGAGGAGAAAGATGGGCACACAGCAGATGGACCATGATCTTCTCGCTCTCAGTGGAGTTGTCAGGTTCACTCTCCTCCCCCTCGGACCTGCCTGCAACGGCCCCAAAATGTCACCATTTGAATACTGGTAGCCATTCACAGAGCAGTGCTTGCCCCATTCTTTCCCTGCTGCCAAGATGCAGCTGCCACCACAGGACCAGACGGGGCCTCGGCAAATGTCCCCACCAGCACCCCTGGAGAAGCAACACGGGCCAGCACAAGGGCGCGAGGGATGCTGTGGTTCACTCACATGCTTCTTCTGTGCTGGAAAAGGGGGTTTCCACTGTTGTCCCAAATCTGTGCTCTTTTAACCCGCTGTGCAAGAAGCCGATATACACGCAGAAGTGAGATGTTTATTTCGTTTCTGTGCAGAGATGGGTGCTAGGTGGTTCATCCACAAAGCTGGCACGCCTCAGTTAGCACACGGTAAAGCATTTATGCCTTTTGAGCAACAGTTAATCCATAGTTATCAGCTCTTTCTACAGCTAGGCTTAGTCATCCTCATCCTCATGCGTTCTTGCCGTGCCTCGTCTCTACTTAGTGTCGCAGCATCCTCGCTTTTTAATGCTCCCTGTGGAGGGGGCTTTTGTTAGTAGGGGGCTTTCCTTACCCGAGGGTGGTTTTTTTACTATGTGAATTAGGATAGTTCAAGTGAAAGAGGGTAGGTTTAGATTGGATATCAGGAAGAAGTTCTTTACTGTGAGGGTGGTGAGACACTGGAACAGGTTGCCCGCAGAAGTTGTGGATGCCCCATCCCTGGAGGTGTTCAAGGCCAGGCTGGATGGGGCTTCGAGCAGCCTGGTCTAGTGGGAGGTGTCCCTGCCCATGGCAGGGGGGTTGGAACGAGATGATCTTTAAGGTCCCTTCCAACCTGAACCATTCTGTGCTTCTGTGATTTCTTCTTTGGCCTTGTAGCAGTTCTGTTCCCTTTGTGCTTTCCTCGGTATTCCCTTATTTTGGCTAATTTATGGCATCCTCCTGTTCTTTCTCTGCGCTTCCACTATTTTCTTACCCTGCACTTTCTTACCCTGCGCTTCCAGTATTTTCCCAACACCACCAGCGGGTTCCAGCGGCTCCGGTGGGGCCCCGTGAGGCGGGACCACCATCCCAAACCCCATCCCTCTGCCTTCCCGCTGCTTCTCGCCGCCCCACGCAGCCCCGGCCGCCGGCAGAGCGTGTCCCCTCCGGTGCGAAGCACTGTCCCCTGCGCCGGCTCCGCTCGGGACCCACCCGCGACACTGCCCCCCCCCGCCATGTGGGGCCAGCTCCCCTACGAGCTCCCACGCACCCCCCTATGGGGCGTGCCCGGCCCGGGAGGGGCTCCCCAAACCCCGTTTCTCCGCCCCCCCTCTTCCCCCCGCACCGCCCACCGTCCCCGCCCCGGCAACGGCCGCGTCCCCGGCGACCGGCGGCGACGGGTGAGGGCCGGCCGGGCTAATGATTCTTCATCAAGCGGCCGGGCTAATGAGTTTCCTTCCCTCCCCGGGGCTCCGAGGGGAGCTTCGCAGGGAGGAGGGAGCGTAAGGTCGCGCCGCCGGCGTGGCAGGGAGGTGGGACGGGGCGGGGGGAGCTGGGGCATCCAGCGGCGGCCAGATGTTTGGCTGGCCTCCCCGGGGGCTGGCAGGGCAGAGCCAGCTGTGCGGAGTGGCCAGTGGGCAGTGCTGGGGTCCCCAAGTGCTGTCGCGTTTCTGCAGCCCCCGCTGGGCTTTCAGCTGGGCAGGGGTCCGGTGTGTTGGGTTATCCAGGACCACAGCATCGGCCCTTGGCACCGCCTGGGTTACAATGATGACATTAACCATATTCCCAAACGGCCGGCTGGCCTCATTTTGCCCAATCTCCCGTTACAGACAAATTCCATTATATCTGAAGCTAAATAGATTCCTCATTTGGCATGCTTTTTTTTTTTTTTTCCCCTTCCCTTACTTAAAGCCCATTGCAGAGACTCAGCCCCTTGATAAGCCTGCAATATGCCATGCTAATGCACACTTAGCATCAGCTTTTTGAAGTGCAAGTGCGAGGCAGTGTTGCAAGTCTGTGCAGGTGACGGGGGCTCAGTGGTGTTAGGCAGCACTTGGGATCACTTGCCTACGTCCCCACTAGCCCACCTGCAGTAGATGTAATAGCAGAAAGGCCAGGACACCTGCAGAACAGCTGGCTTTTTCAGGGCGCTGCTGCAGGGACGCAAGAACTTCCTTGATTTCTGGGTAGGCTGAGCTTCAGTGCGAATGCGATCTCAGCTGGGGCATAGCCATCGTCAGAAAGAATTTCTCCTGCACTTACAGACTCTTCAGTGTTTACACTTGCTCCGTTTCTTGGGTCACGGTACTGCTGGTAGGAGACATCAGCCAAAGGTCACCGGTTTCCATGCAGCTATTCTTTTTCGGTCTCTCTGGGCTTTGGTGTGAATTGAAAGAGCAGAAATCTTGTATTTCCAGATCAAAACAGGTTCAACTGAAGAAGGTTTGTTAGGCGTGCTAGGTAGCAGCATAAGTTGGCTGTGTGAGTGGATTTCTGTTGGCTTCTTCCTAGGAAGGGAAGTGTGATTTCTTATTTTATTAGAAGTTTTAGTATCGTTTACCTTTTGGCCTAATCTGGGTGTTAAATGACCTAAACTGGGAATTTACTACGTGACCCCATTCATTGCATATCATTTAATAAAGCCTTTTTAGTGCAGGTGACTGATGCGTGTGTAGAGTGGGTGGGAAGGAGCATGCATTAACGCTGTTAACTTGGCTTGTTGACAGTGAATTACAACGCTTCTCCGGTGTTTAAATAGATGCTCAGCAAGCCCAACTATGGGAACTGGCTTGGGGTGTTAGCTCTGGCTGGGTGAGACCCCTGCAGCCAAGGCATAGGGGATGCTGCCGGGAAACAGGCTCTTCTCCTGACGGGCTGCATCCCGGTGGGATGTGCTTACCCTGCTGGGGTGGTGGGAATGGATGCAGTGGGAGCGGTGACTAAGCGGCAGACTCACCTCCCCCCTGCACCGGCACCGCAGCCGTGGGGTTGATTCAGGCACCCTGTGGGCTGGCTGTCGCACGCCGGCAGCTTTGCTCTTGCTGGATTCATGCCGAATGCTGTGTGGGGACGGTGGAGTCGGCAGAGCTGACTGGGGGCAGAGCTCAGGTCGGGGGAGAGTTCCTCGGCAGCCGACGGGACACAGGCACACCAAGGTGTCTCCCTCTGCTTTGGGGCTGTCCTACATTGGGCCTCGTCCACCCAGCACACACCGGCTGACCTCCTGCTGCAGGTGAGCTTCGCTCAGCCAGCTTCATCCACTGTATGGAGGGGCTGCACTGCTGCTAGAGCTGGGTTTTGGCTCTGCCTGAGGGCAGCTGTCTCCCACTTGGTGTCCGGGAGCCCCTTTGTCAGTCTTATGTGCGCCATGGGTTACGTACCCTCTAAAAATCAATCTGCCATACATAAACTGGCAATCAGATTGTCTGCTAGAATGCAGCTTTGAATAATCCTAGGCCACCAATGCTGCACTGGCTTCCCCCATCAGCTGGCCTTTAATGACCGCTTCCAAAAGGTCAGGAAAGCCATCAGAAGCTCTAATTAGCTGTGACTGGCCTGGGGGATGGAGTGATACAGATGCTTTTTGAATAGGACGAAGGACTAAGCAAGGAGAAAACATTTTTCCCAGTCACTTCTCCGCTGTTAATGCCACCTCACTGCCATCCAGCCGTGCTTTGCCCTTCTGCTGAAGCCCATCGGGCACCAAGAGCTGGGTTTCAGCTGGGTCAGCATGCTGTGGAGAATCAGGCCTCTTCTTTTCCCTCCCAATGATAGCCCACCATCGCAGCACCTTCCTTTGAGGGCAGGGAGCTTCGCAGAGAAAGGACTCCCAGTCCTCATATCTGCCTATCACCCATTCCTCCTCCTTCCACACCCACCCTTCTTCAGACCAGGCCCTCTGTTTTTCCTACAGACTTTGCCTTTGTTATCCGTACACCAGTGCCTCCCAGGAATCACAGCTTCCCTGCCCTTGGTGCCCTTCGTCCTCCTGCTTTGTGCTGGAGGATGCTGCCACTGCCATCTCCACCCTTTCCTGACTCTCATTCTGAAACAGCTACTCCTTTCTCGGACCTGCTTCAAGTGCATTAGAAGAAGCCTTTGCTGACACATTTGCTGCAGTGCAGCGTGAATCATTTTGTTCCTCTTGATCTTGGCATTTCACAGATCTCCTCTCCTCCTCCTTTTGCAGGTTCCTTTGCAGGCCCTTCCTCAGATGTCTTCTGGAGGGGGAAGGACCAGAGGGAGGAACGCTAGCAAAGCCAGATACAAAGCTTTCAGGAGGAGAGGGGCTTATGCTGACCAAGACAGCACAAACTGGGAAGTGGTTGGGGGTGGGAGGGGCAGAGGAGAAGGGAAGCAGCCTGATGCAGGGGGAGGACATTAGACATTTGTTTTATCTGTGAAGCACGATCTGGCTCACACCCTTCACAAAAGGGGAGCTGTTTGGGATCAAAGCGCTGTTCGGCTGAGGGCTGTTGTGGCACAAGGAAGGTACTGCACAGCAGTTGGCTTCTGTGCAGGATGTTATCTCAGAATCCTTTTGGCTCTGCTGTGGAGAAAGTCCACCTTTGCCCTGGGACATCCTCTTGGTCTTGCAGGAAGCTGTCGTCACCTCTGACACTGCCATCCATCCATCTGCCTTGTGCTTCTTGTAGGTGTCCTGCAGACTCTAGCTGCCCAGCTGTGCACTGCAGCCCTGTTATGTCCAGTTAGCCCCAGTAAGGATCAGCATGGGTCTGTGTGCCCTGGGAGATGCTCCCCAAGCCTGGGCACTCCTGTTGAACCCAGAATTCAAGAGGCAGACTCCTTCCTAGTGTCTTCTCTGCCTCTTTCAGCCTGGTGGGGCTGGTAAGGGAACCATTAGGACTTCCAGGCAATAACCATACACGTGGGATCCTGACGGCTGAGAGCGCTGGTCCTGAAGTTGGGATAGGAAACGGCAAATGGGAAACTGGTCTGGGAAAGCTCTGCAGAGCTAATAGGACTGGGCATCCTGCCGTCTGCTCCGGGCTGGTTCTTTTAGTTGGTATCTGCTTAGGCTCAGTGTGGTCTGAACAGGTCTGACCCATCTCAGCAGTTAATGGATGTTTGGAAGGAGTTCAGCTGGAGAGTAATTGGGAAAAGCAGAAAAAAAACCCGAATGCACTTAGAGTGTATTCATCTGTAAAGCACTTGTCTTTAAAGAGTCATAAGAACAGGCATTGAACTAGGAGATGGTCTGGCCCAGTATCCCATCTCTGACAGTGGCTAGAAGCAGATGCCTGGAGTAGAAAAACAATGCAAGTATTTGTGTTTCTTTGCTCCAGCACTCTCCCCGCCTCCAGCTGTGTTCAACTCGCACTGAGCCAGATGTGGTTTCTGTGCACTGAATCATTCTCAAGGGATTTCTCTTCCAAGGATTTGTCCTGGAACCTGCGCAGAGTCTCAGCATCCACAACACCACGTGGCAGGGAATTCCCCAGTTCAACTGCAGACGGTGTGAAGAACCATCGTTTTCCTTTGCTTTAAACCCAGCTGCTGCCAGCTTCACCTATTTCTTTTATTGGAAAAGACAGTAAACAATCAATTCCTGTCCATCCTCTTCAACAGCACTCTGAATTAACACCGCTTTATTGTCTGCTTATTACACGTGGTGCCTAGAGACCTCTGTGTACAGGGCAGTGTATAAAGATAAGGCTGAATAATAGTTGTTTTGCTGCAGTGCTTCCAGTCCAAGCAGAGGAAGCAGCAAAGGGCAGGGGCCAAGTGCATTACAGGAGAGCGGCGTGAGCAGAGCATTCTTATCGCTGGCCTCTTTCTAAAGTTGCCTTTTTCTTTTGCAGCCGGCCCAGCTGGAAAATGCGGCAGTGACTCCTGCTCTCAAGCGATTTTCCTCTTGCTCCTCCTGAAGGAGAAGCGGGTGCCGAGCAGGATGCAGCAGCCGGCTGCTCCCTCGCTGCGTCCGTCCCAGACCAGCCTCGCTGCTGGCTCCTACTGCGCACACCGCGTCATTGAGGATCCCGAGTGGTCCCTCGCCACCGTCCCCCACCTCACTGAGCTCTGCCTCCAGAACATTGTTCACAATTTCGAACGTAAGTGGGAGTGCGTTTCCCTTGGGACACATGGAGGGAGAGCATCAGTCCCAGGGAGCAGAGGGTCAACAAGGCAGGAGGATGCATCTGAGAGGCAGAGCGTGGTACCCAGCCCTGCCAAAGGAACAGATGGGGAGAAATGTCCCCTCGGGCAGGTAGTTAAACAAACTGTTTAGTTGCTAAGTACGTACTTGTACACTCCAGGGATGGCTGTAGTCCTCTGGGCTGCTCTCCAGGATGTGACACTGCCCTAACCTTGTCCTATCGTTTCTTCTTCCTTCCATGCTCTGCTGGTCTCACTTACCTCAACCGTGACCAAGGCTGTGGAGCCGCTATTTCGTTCTCTTGATTCACGTACGCATTACGATAGCACTCAAGGATGGAGCCCCGTTGTGCTGAGTGCTGTACAGAGAGATGGAGAATTGCTCCCTCCCTAGAGGAGCTACCATCTCGGAATAAGTATTGTACTCACAGTCTCAGGCCTTCGCCACGCCTTGTGGTGGTGATGTGACAAGTTATATTCTCAGGCAGAGAATGTGCTTTTGAAGCAAGTGGACTGATGAAGAGTAGCAAGACAGAAAAAAGCATGTCTCACCTGGGAACTGACTGGGAGGGGGGGTCTTTTTGTCTGACTCAGTGGAGCAGCAGCAAAGACCAAAGATAGGTCTAAGGCTATGCCCATGTTGGGACGGTAAGACAGTGCAGAGGAGCTCAGTGCTGCCCTGGGCCAGGAGCTGATGGTACTTGTGGGTCTGAGCTGGGAGACCCTCACAGTCCTATCAGCCTGATCAGTCAGTCCAGAGCCAAATGGACTGGACCTACGTTGGGTGCACATAAAAGCAGTGTGCTCAGTGTCTTGGGGACCCTCATGCCATTACCTGAGCTGTGCGTCTGCATTTTGCCCACTGCTGTGGCCTGAGAGAGCAGGAGGGAATCTAGCCCATCCCTGCCCATACATGTCCCACCTCTGCTTGCGTCGTGGGACTTTGCAGAGAAGGTCACTGCAGAGCCAGCTGTAGGACATTGGAGAACAGACTCCAGGAAGAGGCTGGGGTAAAACTCTGTGTCCTTAGGAAGGAAATGCCACAGAGACAGAGGAAATATAAAGCTAACCCCACTTTGTATCTCAAAATCTGATTTCCCATGCGCAGACAGGCCTCTCCACTGATGATTTCTGTTACTCAACACTACTATGTATGTGTCCCCGAGCATTCGTGGTGTGAGTACACACGACTTTTCTCTGGCATTTCTTACCGCAAAGAACTTCCACCAGAACAGAAGCCAGCTGAGACTTAGGGCAAGCATCAGGAAAGATCCTGAAGGGAGAATGCTTGTGGGAAAAGAGAACTTTTATTTAAACAAGGTGGACCTAAAAGCTAAGAGTGTGTCTTAGTGTGACTGGAACAGGAATCAGTTTGAGGTGAGACAGACACATGAGTTAAGACAAAAAGGCACAAGGACTCGCATGAAGAGCACAGAGGCAGTTGCTCTCAAATATTGTCCTTCAATATGTTCAGAAACCAAAGGGAGAAAGTTCAGCAAATGACAAGCCAAGCTCTCCCGTCGCTGTAAAGCTGAATTAGCTCTCCTGGGAGCAGAAGTCCTGCTCTGAATTTAAACTGTATTCAAACTAGATTTAAACTGGGAGCTAAATTTCTGATGCAGATCCCCAATATTATGGGAGTAAACCCAATTACACTGATGTTTTATTGTAAAAGTTAAAAATCCTACACAGAAATGTAGGAGATGAATCCTACACATTTTCTGCCAGCGTAGCTCCCTGCACCAGCTGCTGGCAACTGAGAAGAGAGTCAGCATGGCAGAGGGGAGGGCATGGGCACACAGCTGGGGGCCTGGGCAGAACCATAGCACCAGCCATGGTTCCTACAGCCCAGACCAACCTCTTCTCCTCTTCGTCCCCTCCAGAGAACCCTATTTTGGACAGTCTTCTGCCTGAGCACCAAAGGAAGGTCCTGGACAGGCTTTCCACTGGTCTTCCGCTTGCTGTGACTGCCAACCTAATAAGCGATGAGGACTACTGGAAGAGGTGCTGCGCTGAGCGCTGGCAAGTCTGTGACATCTCCAACTATGGAGACAGCTGGAAACGGATGTTCTTCGAACGTCACCTGGAGAACATCCTGAAATGTTTCATCCCTAACACCACAGACCCCAACCAAGTCCTAGATCTCATCCCGATCTGCAAAGACTACGTGCGGAAACTGGAGGTTGATCAGTTCCTGCCACCACTGAAGGTGGATCAAAAGGAGGAGAGAGATGATCTCTCTGATACAGGGAGTGATTTTCAGCTCAGTGAGGTCTCTGTGCATCACTATGACCTGGGAGCCCTCATTACTGCTCTCCCTCACCTCGAAGAGCTTCATCTCACTTATGGCGTGAAGGACTGCGGCATGAACTTTGAGTGGAACCTCTTTAACTTCACTTACCAGGACTGCTGGAACCTGGCTGTTGCCCTGAAGAAGTGCCACAACTTGAAGGTAACATGTCCCAAACGGAATCTTTCTTCCTCAGTTAGATATTCAAATTGCCCGGGGGTAGAAACCCAGGGACCAGTTTCGCTTGCTGGCAGCACCCTTCCCTTTGCAAGGTGCAGTCTGGCCAAGCGCAGGGATGTTAACCTGCTGGCCTAGCGCTAAGTATCTTGTTCCACATATGTCCTTGTTAGAACAGGTTGTCGGAGGGTCAGTGAGAAAAATGCTTGCTCCAACAAAACATCTTTTCTGTAATCCAAGAGAAAGCAACACTTCTGGTTTAACCCCTTACATAGTTCTGGGAGGGAGAGAAGAAGCCTAGAGAGAGTTTTTCTTTAAGGACAGTTCTTGGTGGTTATGCTCAGTAAATATATATCAACATGCCCCAGAGCAGCAGAGACCTCCAAGAAGAGCATGGGGAATTATTCACATTTGCCTTAGAGTGATGAGGCTTTTGCTTTATGGGCGCAATCTTCAGCTCTGTGCGAATTGCAGTGCAGATACTCACCCCCTCCAAAATGTCAGCTCTATTGAGGTCTATGTGGCTATTGAGGTGCCCTGGCCATGCAGGGCATTGCCCTTCACAGAGAGGACTGTGGTTACCACCATTGTGCATGCTCATCCACACAGTGTTTGACTGTGATCTGGGTGAGTTCTGCTATTACCCTCTGCAGACGTTTGGGCAGCTTTATCTCGTTTTAATTTAGCCCTCCGTGTCAGAGATCCTGTGGTGTTAGAGGAGAGGAACAGGGGTTTCCAGGAGATGAACCATTTCTCCCTAGAATAGGCACGGGACATCAGTGGCGTGTCCTGCCTGCTGGAAGTATCTGCCCACCATAAAAGCAAGTACTTGAGCCTACTGGCTAAAGGTGTCTGAAGTGAAGGGAGATGAATCCTGTCTGGTGGGCCATGGGCTTAACTCTTTTGAGATTATGGTTGGTTTAGTGTGCCTGTCCTCTATCCCCACAGGTTTTCAAGCTGACACGCAGCAAAGTGGATGATGAGAAGACCAGGCTGCTGGTCCGTAACTTGCTGGATCACCCCTGCTTGGTGGAGCTGAACTTGTCCCACAACCTCATCAGGGACAAGGGGGCACGAGCTGTTGGCAAGTTGATCAACCACAGCAAACTAGAAATCCTCAATCTCTGTAACAACCAGATCCATCACCTGGGGGCTCAGGCTCTTGCTCAAGCCCTGGCTGAGAACTCCACCCTGACCTCCCTCAATCTGCGCCTCAACTGCGTGGAGGACAAAGGCGGGGAGGCAATCGGCCGTGCCCTGCTGACCAACACCACCCTGAAGTCCATCCATCTGGGAAGTAATAACCTGTCAGAGCCAACCGCCACGCTTTTCTCCCAGGTCCTGGCTCAGAACGCCACCCTGACGAGTATCAACTTCTCGTGCAACCACCTGGGGCTGGTAAGAGAAACCCCTTCTCCTGGCAGTTTGTGAGCCTGCCTGGTGGCCTTGCAAAGCAGATGCTGAGCCTGCCCTGCCTCGAAGCCACAGAGGCAAATGCATCCTTCACTTTCCAGTCTTGCTGCGATAACAATCAGTTAGCGAGCAGGGAAGAGAGTCTCGCAGACAGCAGGAAGGAGAGGGACATCTTCTGTGCACGCACACGCATTTGTCTCGCTCGTTACATCTAGCTCCATTCACAGGGCTGAATCTGGCCTCCAGGTTTTGGGATTCTGGGCAGAGAGGGATTTCCACCACCATGAAACTGAAAAGCAGGGAGTATGTCTGGAAAAATCACAGTCGCTTCTCACACGTGGGAGTGGATAATAATGATAGGCGGCCTGAGACGAGGGCCTTATGCATATCCTCGCTGCTTTGGATCTGCTGTGCCATCTGTCATTCAGCAGAACACAGACAGTGATAGTGTCACCCTTCCCAGAATCTCTCCTGTCCGTCACACGCTCAGAGGAGACTGTTAGAGAATTGTCTCGGTTGCTGCAGCTCCGGAGCGGTGCGGTAGGTCGAAAGTGTCACGTCTGGGTGCTTCTAAGTGGCTCCTAAACCACAGGCTTGCATTTTCTAGACAGAGGAGCATCCACAGCTCTTACTACATCCCTAAGAGCTGCAGTATGCAACGTGCCCACAAAGCAGACTGCTTCTCTTCTGCTGATTAAAAAAGAGCTTTAGAAATCTGAAACTAGACAGCCAAATGCAATCATGCTGGCTTTTAAACTTTCTGTGCTGCCTCAATTTTTCTCACTGTCACAATAAAGAGGCAGCAAGACCAGCTGTCCCTGCTGGCAGGAATATTGGCATCAATGTGCTTGACAACGGTTTTAAAAGGATTTGATGGCTGAAAACCTTTTGTGAGTTCTGAGTTTTATGATCCTGGACGTGGAAAACCATTTGAGTTTAATGATTCAAGGGGGCAAAGGGTTAGAAAGGAGAGAAGGATTTTTGCTTAGTAAATAAAAATCTCTGTGCTTAGCATCTTCCTTCTGATGACCTCTCCTGGTACCCATGTGTAAAGCTCCACAGCAGCCCCAAAAAGTGGGCTGGTGGTATTATCTTTGGGGAAATGGGTGTCTTTGCTAGAGAGGCATCAAATTCTGACCTCTGTACCCCATTAAAATGAGACTCCTTCCCGGTCCTTTTTGCTCTGTCCTTTTTGGCAAAAGGTCTAAGAGGCAGGGTGCTGGGATGAGGGGACCGCCCGGATGGAGGAGATGGGGGCAGGAGGTGTATTTACCTGAAAGAGAATAGCTGTAGAGGAGGGGGGGAAGTAAAATCAGCACATCCCTAAAGGCAGCGCTTCGGGTAAGAGAGGGAAATGCTCCAAATTGAGTTGCTAAAGCTATCTACATCGCATTTTCTGTCCTATGCAGGCTGGGCTTTAGTAGCGTGAGGTGTTCTCCCTCAGGAAAGCCAACCCATCCTGGGAAATGGCATCCGGGTAGGAGAATGGGGCTCTTGCCACTGCCGAGAGGAGGAGCGGCACACCTCATCACACTGCCCTTTGTCCCCAGCCAGCAGCGAGCTGGGGACCGGGGGACAGGGGAGAGCAGAGACTCCTCTCAGGTTATCATCGCCAGCCGTGCTATTAACCAGCCTGAGCTTGAGGACTCCTGACACGGTACCCAGAGGGAGTCATTAGCATGTGTCATATCACTGAGTGCTGCATAAGGTTACACTCCTACTCTCTACTTCTGTGAGCAACATTTCGGGCTTGTGCGAAGGCCTTTGTCACTTTTGGTACCATCTCATGGGCTGCCCATCACCACCGGCAGCAGGGGGGTGCAGGAGGTGTTGCCCTGGGGAGGAGGAAAGGGGGGAACACGCTTCACTTTTGGATCTCCTCCTTTAACCCCTTCTTCTCACCCATTTGCAGGATGGTGGGAAGCAGCTGCTTGATGGGCTGGCGGATAACAAGGCTTTGACTGAGTTCGACCTCCGCCTGGCTGAGGTGGGCCAGCAGACCGAGTACCACATCCACCAAATTGTGTGGGCCAACCGGGACGCGGTGAGGCTGGGGTCTCTGCAGCAACCCCCTGCCACGCTCCTCTGAAGAAAACGCTCCAGAGAGCCACCAGCTTTGTAGGCGCAGTGTCGGAGATACTTCACTTCAGAGGCTTGTTTTCATTTGTATTCCTGAGAAATGGTCAACTTGTGGCCACCACAGCAGCAGCCTTTCCCAGATCTCCATCATCCAACCTGTGACTTTCACACGAGACAGACATTAGACCTCATGGGACTGCAGCCGCGTTGCAGAAGCAATTTGCCTCTTGATCTCTCTCTCTCTCTCACTGTACCTCAGACTAAATCTTATGTGCTCTGGCAGCAAGCTTAGTTTGGGCAGCTGGATGTTGTTCCACCTGTAAAACAGCTGAGGTGAAGTCTCCACCATCTAAATGGTCTAAGAACAGACCTAACCTTTAGGGAAAAGAGCTATTTTAGGCTTTTTCCTGAGGAGGACATGAGATGCATAGAGGATAGAGGGAGTGTTGTTTCTAGTTCTTCAGCAGCTTTTTCTGGCTATTGCTCTGCTCAAGGATTTATTCATTTTTATAGCAAAACCTGTCTGGAGTCTCAGATATGGCTGGTGAAAAGTAAAAAAAAAATAAATTCAATAAATGATAGGTCTCTCCACCAGCTTCCTGCTTTAGGTTGCAATGCCATTGATCAGTTCCAGCCTGGTTTGCAAACAGGCGAATCCTTTACAACCGGATGCTCACCTTCACCAGTAAGGCTCTTCCGTGCAAATCAGTCAAAAAATTCTGTGTTTTGCGTAACTTCAATCTAGAGGGGTTCCTGCAGGACTGCTGACCCACACATCCCACAGGGATGAAAATGGAGCAGCTTCCTTGGGCCTGGAGAAAATGGAGCAGCTTCCTTCTGCCCCATGGGCTGTGGCCACCTGGGGACAGGACAGGGCATGTACCCAATTTGCCTTGGTCCTTTGACATCCCCCCTCCTCAGGACAGATCAGCAGGGAATTAAGCAAGTGGGGCTGATCTCCATCCCCTCCCACCCTCTGAGCATCGCAGGGGCTTCACGTCTCCCAGCCCTGCCCGGCGCCAGCGCTCACAGACCCACTGCTGGCAGCCACCTCAGTGAATCATCTGAAACTTTTATTACACCGATTTGGTTTACAATCTTTGTACTTTGATATTTCCAACAAAAAAGGCAACATTGTGATATACTGTTTGTACATATAGAGAGACAGACAGAGCTAGATCATATTGACAGAGTTGAAGAGTAAAAACTTGTTTCCCAGTGCTCACAAAAGAATTTGTTTGCCACGTACCCGCTTCTGCCTTGCTCTGCCTGATGGATACAGACGCCTGCGGTGCCGCTGGCCCACAGGACCTTTACCTGCGCCGTGTCACCCCCTTATAGATCAGAAAGGACGGAGTGCGAGGCTGTCCCCAGCAGCGGTGGCCGCACGAGGGGTGCCGACAGGGCTCAGCCCCAAGCCCTCGCAGGTCTGCGCAGCTCCCTTCCCAACTATTCATGGATGCTCCAGGGGCTACATCCACCAGAAAACCCAACCGGTGGCAGCAGCTGTGAAACCTCCCCCCCCAGGCGCCTCCCATGACTTGTTTCCCATCCTCGAGACCGAGGTATTGAATAGATTTATTTCTTTCTTATTTGCGTTTACAAAATATTTCCACTGAATGACACACCTGAATGAGATGAGAACTCGTGTTCAGAAACAGCAGAAAAGACCCAGATCAGCATCAGGCTGATGAAGGAGCAGCTCCAGCAGCGAGGGTGGGGTGGGGGCTTAATGGGGGGTGGCCTGGTCCTGGGCAAGCCTGCCTGTAGCTCCAAGTACAGGGCTGGGTCTGGTCAGCCAGTTGTGCAATGAAAGCTCGTGCTGGGAGGGCAGCGACGAGATCCCTCAGACGTGCTAGTGGACACACGAGGAGGAACTGGCCGCCAGAGCCAGCAAGGAACAGGGGTGGAAAGAAAAGGGCCGGGGAAAACGCATCATCCCCAAAACAACTGCTGACTTGCTTGCCGGCTTACTCACGGCTCCTCTTCCTGCAAATGGCCAAGACTGTTAACATCTCCCGAGCGCCCTCCAAACACGCTCGTGGGCTGCTGCCACACGCAGGAACGCCTGGGCCGGCAGCTGGTGCCTGAAGAACCTTTTGCCTTCCCTCCCATCACTCGCGTGGCCAAAGAGCAAAGCCCAAACCCAGCAGCCCGCGCCCCTCACTCACATCCAAGACCAACTATCTGCCAGTTCACAAGAGTTCGAACCATTCGCCGCACAAGTTGGTAAAAATGAAAGCACTGACAGCAACAGCAGATTGTCTGAGTGTGAACGCTCCCGTCATTAATGTCACCTTCAGTTCTTGTTACGGAGGTGTGGGACTGACTTGCAGAGCAGTCACTAGCAGGTCACTCTGTGCTGGGAAGGGCACGTGCCAGCACAGGGTCAGTACAGACCCCTTAGCTCTCCTGTGAGATCCATACCCAAGGAGTACTGTGGGGCTTTGAGGAGTGGGGGGATCAGCTGTGGGCCTCCATCTGAAGGAGGGAACAACCTCCGGCGCCTTGCTTGGGAGCTGGTGTCCCCTCCCGTCGCCATCTGCTGATGCAGCGCAAGCAGCACTCAGTGGCACTCAGCAGCAGAGGGACTCCAGCCAAGCTGGGAGCATCCCCCCACCCATGGGTCTGTGCCAGCGTGACGGTAGGGGAGGAAAACAGGGGCTGGCCGGGTAGTAAAGGAGGGGGAATGACACAAGGGCTTTCACTTCGACTACACCATCGGGCCGGAGCCGGGGCACCTGGCTGGCTCCCCCCCACAGCAGATGGCAAGCCCTGCTTCTGCGGCTCTGAGCGGCGGTGGGAGCTGGTGGCCGACTTCCCGAGCCTGGCCACTTGTGCTCACAGCGACACAGGCATCGATTTGCAAGGTGTCACGCTGGCATATGTTGCAAACAGGACGACAGGTTGATTTCGAGCACCGACTGGGGGTGGAGGAGCAGGCTGCCGCGGGGATGGGCAGAGGCTGTGCATGGAAATGGTTGCTGAGTTCAGCCCCCCTTTACGCCGACGGGGCTGTATTTGTCCACACTGAGCTCCTGTCCCTGCCTGCCGGGTACCTGCTGGCCCTCTGCAGAGCCAGACGAGGTGCTGGTAGCTGGGGTTCAACAGCAGGGGGGGAATGTGGGGGGGCTTGTGCGCTGCCCCCGGCACAGCCGAGTAGAGCCGTGTCTCCGGAGAGGATGAGGGCTTGGGCTGGGGTAGCCTCAGAGCCTTTCCAGGTCGCCTCTTATAGGGGCAAACTATGCAATTGAATTGGGGAGGAAAGGGCAAGTTTGTAAAACATGGTGCCAAGCTCTCCTGGCCTGAAACATGCCTGGTGCCGGCCGCGGCCCTGCACCCCAGACAACTGATACAAGCTCTCCTGATCGCTGGGGACCCGCTGCGTTGCCCCACCTATACCACCCATGCCCTCTGTGCAGCAGCCTCCCTCCAAACCCCCTCGCCAGCCAGCCCCGGCCAAAGCCCATACACCGCCCTGCTGACAGGGCACTTTTGGCCAACCTAGACTCTCTCCTGCTCCTTCCTTCGGTTGCAGTGAAGAGGGATGAAGCCTGAACTGATGCAGCTGGGAAGCTGAGGAGCAGCGCAGAGCCAAGCCTTCCATCGGTTTCTCTAGGCGGAGGGGACGGCTCAGAAATGAAGCAGTTCCTCCTCCCTACAGGCTGTGCCTGAAATAGCCGAGCCTGTCAGATCCCCGTCCCCGGCCGTGATGGATTAGGCTCTCCAAGGCACAAGGCAATTTATTCATTAGTGACATTTACACCTTGTGGCTGCATTACCCATTGTGGTTTTGGTGACACGTGCTCGAGCTGTCAGTGCTGGGCTCGGAGGCAACATCGCTGCCTCCGATGATGCAGCGAGGCTTGGCCTGGGCACCTCAGCTTGGAAATACCTCCCGCCTGTCTCCTCAGACAGAGCATGCTTTGAAAGACCGCTTTGCTCCCGGGCTTCTCCGCCAAATTCCCCACTCCTTCTTTCCCCCCACCCCCGCCACCCTCCCTGCCTCGCACCGCTGTTCCAGCACAGCGGTCTCCTGCCCTGTCTTGCCTCATGCCTCCCGCAAAAACCACCACATCTGCAAAGCCTTTTCCAGCTTTTCCTCGTACAGCCCCTCCTCTCCACGCGTCTTGCTGCGCATTTACACGCTATTCTGCCCTCCTCAGCTAGCTCCTCCATCAGCTGCGCCTTGTTCAGCCCACAGCAAAGCTGCCCTCAGTCCCAGTGGAGAAGCACAGGGCCCATGTTCGGACATCCCCCAGCAGACACGCTGCTTTCGCCGCGACACTGTCCCCTGGTCCCTCACTGCCACAACAGCCAACCTGCCTTTCCTCCCCAGGGTGCAGCACCAGGGCTCTAGAGATCAGGACCACCAAAACGCCAGGGGCTTCTGTTTTCTAACTTCAGTCTGTGGAACTTCTCCTGTCCACAAAGGCTCTGAGAAGTGCCGTGAAATTCTCTGGGAAAACACGAAGTGATGCAAAAGTGAGGCCAGGCTGTGTGGCAATCCTCTGCAGGCTGTGCCGTCCCTCCACCAACCGAGCACGAGGCACGCCAGGGCAGGGAGCGTTGTTGGAAGGCCGTGCGCTGGCAAAGCAGGGGGTTTTGGTAAGGTCTGGCCACCAGCACGCCTGAGGTCGTCACCTGTCCATAGTTTGACAGGTTGCACGTGGGGTTTGGGGAGGGTGAGAAGAGGCAGAGAGTGTTGGCCGGGGAGCAGATCCAGCAGCTCTCCCATCTCAGGCAGTCAAGCAAGGGATTAGCTTGTTCTCAAACACAGCTTGCTCCCTGCTTTTATCCCTGCTCCCCGCCACTCGCTGCAGCAAATGTGACACTTCACACCATCTCCTCTCAAAAACCAGGTCAGGAGTTTCCTCTCACGAGGAACAAGCAATGCTCTGTCACCCTGCAAAGCCCTTGCCGTGAGGACGGACGGGCAACGCCAGACCAAAGCCACAAACACACCAACCCTCTGCCGGACCATGGGTCCCAGGACACCAAAGCACATCCTGCCACGCACACGTGCTTGGGTGGACGGCCAGGTCACACCTCCAGGGGCAGAGGAAGGCTTTAAGCTCCAGCCTCCATTCCTGACCAGCCCACCCCACTGCGAAGCCACAGGGCCACCATCCCAATCTTCCTTGAGCATTTTTTTTTCCACCGGCACTGCACGTTTCTAAGAGAGCTGACTGAAGCGGAGTGTTTAAATCCACCTCATCGTCAAAAAATATTTTTTTTAAGCAAGGAACAGCAACCTGAAACACTCCTCACAACTGTTAAAGGGCTTTTAGTCTCGTTTCAGTTTGAAAAAGCCGTTGGCATTTCCAAAGTGAAATTGCTCTTATTTTGGTGTCTAGTTGTCACCTCTTTATTCCCAACCGTGCATGCTGCCTCGTCAGATGCTGCGTTACTTTCCTTCCCCTTGGCTCGGCCCCTGGGGACAGGCTCTCCCTGGGGGGGGCAGGGGCAGCACAAACCGAGCCCACCAGCTTCTGGCTGGGCTGAGCAGGAGGCAATGTCTGCTCTCGGCTGATCCTTTCTCTGCATCTGCTCCTGGAGAGGCGTATAGACTTGGCCTTGGGTTTTTCCAAACCTTTCCACCCTGACTGGTTTGTGGGCTGCCATCCAAAGTCCTAATTCATGGCACGGCAGCTGACAGCACTGCTAATGGACGTTGGGACCATGGGACTGATACAAAACACTAAGTCATCTCACCACATTCTAGCTAGGCTTTTTCTTTCACTAATGTGAGTAGCTAAGATTGCAGAAGCAGCTTGTGCTGATGGAGAGTGAAAGAACCTCGTGTGTCTTTGTGTGAAGTTACTTTGCTCTACAAAGTCCGCTAAATTATAATCACAGTAGGTGATCCATCCGTTCCTGAAGTTCAAAGGACGAGGGAGGGTTCAGGATGGGCACCAATTTCTCACAAGCTTCATTTCCCCAAATGAATTTTACAAAAACCAAATGAACAAACAAAAAGCCCCAACAAAAAGTCTTCCTCGGGAGGAGGGGAGGAATAAAACCCACCTAGCTTTCCAGCAGCCGCTGTGCTTATTCTCAGTGCTGGATGGCCACGCCGCACATTGTAACGGGCTCCTGAAAACTCGTCAGCTTCTGGAAGTGTTGCATAGGTGGATGATGTACCTGTTAGTAGAGCCTGGTTACGAGCTGCAGGAAGAAGAGCTTGCTGAACTCCACAAAGAAACTGTCCCTCCCCCAAGACAGACAGACGGACGAGGTGAGGAGGGGAGGAAGAAGGGGAGGCCATGAGGCCACAGGTCTTGCAGGTTCAGTTCTGTCCTTGGGACCTCTTTTCCCTCGTGTGCGGAAAGGCTACGGTCCTGTGGGAGAAGGCTCTTCTCCCAGTGCAGTGGAGGTCAATTTGCTTGTTAGCTTGCTTTTGAGGGAGTTGACGAGATCGCGTCCATGGGCATAACATTTCCCTTGGTGGAGCAGCTGTGATGGAGGCAGCAGAGCAGAAAAATTCAACCCACTGCTTGCAGAGACAGTAGATAGTCAACATTCATTCATGTTGGCCAAGTCCCAACATGAACTCTATGCATCAAAGCAACACTGTGACAGATCAATTTGTCTGGACTCAAGGACAGACCACTCTGAGGAGTTGCTAAGCCAAGCTCCCATTGGTATAGTACCACTGGCTTCAGTAAAATTACACTAGGATGAACATAGCCCATTAATTTCGACCTGAAATGTGACTGAGCCCTTTTCCCCCTTTTCCACAATGCCCACAGGGAAAAGAGCTGTAGGCGGGCTCAACCCCAAGTCCCCACTGGGCTCCCAGGTCCTATGAACCAGCCTTTGGTGCCTATGTGCACCTGGGTCAGTGGAGACTCTAGGCCCACGTGCATTGCAGGAGGCAGTATTACCAAACAGAGCTAACACTTAAACCATGTCCCATTTCTGAGATGATATGGATCCAGATCATGTTCATACAGACCTTATTCTAACCACTGAACACGAATGAAACATGATTAGAAGCACCTATCACAAATTGAGACTTAGAGCTCTTTGGTAAAACAGCTTCTTAGTGGTGTTAGAGTATTTCAGACCCGTGCCCCACAGCTACTGCAGCAGAGTAGGAGCACATCGCAGCAAGGTCGTACCCTGCTAAAAGTAAGGCAGCACCCTGGTGATATTAGGCAGCAATGCTGAAGCCATGGTTGGAAAGGCTGGAGGGAGAGCTTAAAAGATACTATTCTTCCCACAGGCTAATCAGCAGGTAGCAAGTTACTGGCATCGGATGCTAAATAACTTTCTTAAACTTCCACTTTCTTAAACTTCTACTTCCACCTCTTCCTGCAGTCCCCTCTCCATGGGCATCCACCAGAGTTACTGACCAGCCTCTCGAGCGTGAGCGGAGTGACAACAAAGAGGGCAGGGACGGGCTGGGTCTCTAGGATGTGCATTTTATGGGGAGAGGAAAGGAAGGAGGATGTGCTTGTTTGAAATCAGAAAAACAGCAGCTTCCCCAGCACTAATCCTGAGTATTATTTGCCTGGTGCGTGGCTCTGGAAGGCTTGGCTTTGGCCATGAGATTCCCTCTCCTTGTACTAACAAATGCTCCTACAGTTGCTCAACCTGAAAGCCCTCACTGAAATCTTCCTCCTTGGTGTGGTCTGCATGACATGCAGTGGGATCAACAAGTTCTCCATGAACAAAGAGCTGGGTGTTATCTGGGAAGCTTCCAGTGTGTGCTGAAAGATAGATAAATGGGTGGTGACGTGTCTTGAAGATCAGCTAATCCAGAGCTTGTCACATGCTCATTCTCTCTCTTTTTCTACTTCAGGAACACTGGAGAGCTTTTAAGTACCCAGCAAGTATACTGCCAGCAATGGGAAACACCAAGTAGCCCAAACTTATTGTCCGGCCTTGCAGCAGTGAGGACCAGGTCTCTTTTAGGGATGTATTAATGCCAAGAAACACCAGGAAGAGGAGCTGGCAGTGTTCCCACTTCACTCGTCCCGGTATGAGAGGAAAGCGTGCTGACAAGTGCAATGCTGAGCCTGACTCTCGGCCCATGGAAAGCTGCAACGGGTGAATGACGTATGGAAAAAAACAAAGCCGTCTGACTGCGGAAGTGCTCTATGTATTGCCCCCTGGTGCTGACAAGCACCTGGCTTTCACCTTCCCAAAGGGTGATGCGGGCAGTCCTGGCTTTCCTTGCGTAAGGGGCCGGCCACACCGTGCACTTCGCTGGCTTTGAAGAGATCTGCACCAGAAATGAGAACACCTGCCAGCCTGACAGACCAAGGCACTGCTTGCACCTTTGTCCCTCTCCTCTCGCCCAGGCTCAGAGCAGGAAGGACAGTCTCGCTACACAGGGAAAACTTCCACACCATCACGCAAGCCAGGGTTTGCCCGGTAAGATTCTGAGGGAGAGAAGACACTGGGATCGGGGAAGGGAGGAAGGCTGCAGAGACCAGATAACGCCTGCTTGTGTTGGGAAGGCCATGGGGAAAAGGAGCAGAGCCAATTAAACTCACCAGTCAGTGGAGGAGAAGTAATGGCATTAAGATACAGCAGGGAGAATTCAGGTTAGATATCAGGGAGCAGGCTATCATGAGCGGAGCAGACCAGGCCATCGGCTGAGCTGCCAAAGGAATCGCCATCACCGACGGAGACACGGCAGAGAGCAGACACAAGTCTGCAGGAAGAGCAGGCGCCTGACTGCTGCTCAGCCTGGAGCTGTGGCGGGTGGCTGTCTGCCTGCCGGGGGGAGATGGGACCACTCCACCACGGACAGGCTGTGTGCCAGAACAGGGACAGACCATCTTTGGACATCTGTGCTGATAACCTGAGCCGCAAGGAGAATTAAACAAGCTGCCCTTTGCCCAGGGCAGCAGGGTCCTTTGCCAACGCTTAGGAGGAAACCTAAACACACACACCCCTTCTGCTGGCTGCGTCCCACGCCGGGGGTGGGAAGGGAGAGCCCAGTTTTCTGCTATGAAGTTCCCCACCTGGCTAGATGTGATGCCCTGCCATTGTAGGCAGGGAGAAGGAGAGGGAGCCCAACCCCAGTTTCAGTCTGTCCTCTTCAGCTCCACCATAATTCTGCCAAGCCACCAGGCAGCTCCCGTCCCTCCTGCCCAGTCCCGCTCCCCTCCCATGCCCAAGCATGACATCCCCCTTTCGTCAGCCTAAGACAGGGCAGGAAGGTCTCCAGCCTGGCAAGAATGGAGTAAGCTGGACCCCAGGGGCAGTTCCCACAGGTGCAGTGGGGCAAGAGGGCGAAGAATATGAGGAGGGATCTCCGAGAAATCCTGGTGGGCAGCAGAGAGTACTGGTGAGACAGGTCTCACTTCTCCTCAGGGTGCTGTGGGTCTTGCATGGTCACAGACCATGGCACTGGGACTATGTCTGGGACCTGGCTGCGGCTGGCACTATGTGCACGGGGACTCTGCACAGATCCCGCAGGCCATCGCAGCAGCCGAGCCTCAAAGACATGTGTATCCCCCTGGACAGACCACCTCTGGAATAAGAATTCATGGGTGAAAATGGGGCCAGAGGAACAAATTGAGTCAATCTCATGAAGAAGACTAGAAAGAGTGGAGGACAAGGTGCCTGAAAGCAGAACTCTGATGCAGGTGCTAAAGGACCAGGGCCCAGAGACCCTACCAATCTGTCCCTATTCTGAGGACTGTCTTTGCCCTAGGGAGCTAAAAGGCCTGCCAAACCTTTGATAAGTCCATCTGTCCAAGGCACCTTGGAGGC
Organism: Larus michahellis; assembly: GCF_964199755.1. Lineage (NCBI taxonomy): Eukaryota > Metazoa > Chordata > Aves > Charadriiformes > Laridae > Larus > Larus michahellis. The sequence continues at coordinate 39,255,280 of NC_133898.1, forward strand.
TGAAGATAGAAAGATGAGACATCACAGCCTAATTTAAGCAATGTGTAGGAGATTTCAAAGACAACATGTTGGGAAGGACAAGCAGACCATGTTCCTCACTAATGACCCATTGCAGCACCCCTGACTGAAAGCATCCTGATTCACCAGGACATACAAGCACACACCATTAGCTCCCCGGAGTGACGAGGATCCTCGGCATTGGCCTTGGCTCACATTAGGCCCTTGGAGGGAGAAGCACAAGTGCACAGCAAGCCAAATGTCATCACTAAGCAAAAAAATCCCAGGGCAGCCAAGGGGGCTGTGGCCGCTTTCACCCAGTCTGAATCTGTACCATTAACGACGAGAACAAAACATGGAGAAGGATGTATCCACACGGGAGACCTTATGCTTCCCTGTTCTCAAAGGGACCCTCTTATTTAAGCCAACATCTAGGTCCGGTAGTGACAGTAAGGGCAGGTGACAAGACAGAATCATGAAAGTGCAATTTTAAGGGCTTTTCTGTTCAAATTGCCGTTGTTTGGAGTCTATCACTTGAGATCCAGAAGGACAAGGGCAAGAGACACTGACCAGGACAGGCAAGGCACAAAGAGCAGAAGAACAGACCACTCTGGAGGCAAAGCCAACCAGAGCCTTAAAATGCCCACAGGTGCTGACCGCTCCAGGCTTGCCATCAAGAGATGATTTTCAAAAGAGGACTGATGTGGTGGAAGGGTGCATTTGCAGCCTCCCCAGGATCTGGGAGGAAGCAGTACAGCAGCATAAACAGATCCTCCATTAATAAATTGGCAGAGGCAAGACTGGCTGAACTAAATAAAAAGCCTTACTGTTTGCTGTTGCATCTTGCCCTTCTGCAATGGATGCAGAGGCAGGCACCAAGCCCGAATGCCCAGCTGCTAACAGACTTGCTCCTGTCACCCAAGACCTGCTGTTCTCAGCTGTTGTTTGCCCCAGTGGATGAGGGAAGTGTGGTGAGGCTGAGGAGCAGCGCCACCTGGAGAAATCGCTGGCTGATTTGGCACGCACTCCCCCAAAGAGCTGACTGAAAAGGAGACAGCTTTTCCCAGAAAAGGGACACGAGAGATCTGGGGATGGTGTTGACAGAGAAGGAAAAGCTGGGTGCCTGCGTGCTGCAGCCACTGATGCAGCTTCAGTGACACAAAGGCTCCTTGCCCAGCATCGCCAAGATCCTTCCCGGCAGGACAGAAGGGGCAGCACAGAGCTCAGAGCAGGCCAACCTGCCCTGACAAGAGCAAGGCAGTGGAACCCAGGGGCTAATGGGCTACACAGAAGCCACCTCACTTCTCACAGCCTGACACCTCTCTGCAAAAACCTCTGTAGGGCAAACCGCCTGGTTTTAAGCAGGTTGCCCTCTAACGTATCCCCAGTATCTGTTCTGCAGAGCATCCCTCATGGCAGACACCTCCCTGCCTGCCAGACGTGGGTCCTGCACCCACAGTGGGGGTCCACAGAAGGGGAATCCCATTGCTCCTCATTTCCCCAGCCCAGATTCCCGATGCTCCAATGTGCTTTTACAGTTCTTCCCCCAAGCCCTTCAGAGCCCTCTGCCAAAACCAGGCTGCCAGGAGCCTGCAGCTCAGAGCCTGCAGCCAGAGCCCAGCCTGCTCTCATGCAAAATTCACTCTTGCAGACATGCACGAACCTGCCGCTCTATTATCAATAGGCGAACTGCAGATGAACCTACCAGAGCCTTCCTTGATGCTTGTCTGAACCGATTAGGGCACACTTCAAAGCCAGAAAGGGACCCCAGCCACTTGACGCGCTGCCTGTTACCACGATGCCTGTCCCCGTGCCATCCTCTTCCCCTTCCCCAGCTCACCGGGGGCCTCCCGTTTTCTCCTTCCAGCTGAGCCCTCCTCCAGCAAGTGGATCAGTAGCGCCACAGATCCCCGCTCCGTCTGGGTTTGCACATTCATCCCTTTCCCGGTGCTGCCTGCCTGCTGTAATCCCAAACCGAAAGCCCTTTACCAAGGGAATGCTGACTCTTGGAGCTGGCGTGCCAAGGCTTCCTAAGGAGCCGAGCCTGGGATCCTCTGGAGGCGGTGCCATTCCCAGCAGTGAGAACAGAGTAACAGTCGAAGCATGGTCTAAAAAAAAACAGTGGGGAGGGTGGGGAACGGTCATGGGGAAGGGGAAGAGCTGGATTTGTGGCTTTCAGCCTTTGCTCTAACCTGCCGCTCGGCTCCACGCGCCTGGGTGCCCCAGACCTTCAGGCACAGGCAGTTTCACGCTGCTCCCAGGGAGCCCGTTCCCCTCCACCCTGCGAGAGGTCTCGCTCCAGCGTGGGCAGCAGGGCAGGCAGAGGTGCAGCAGGGCGCTTTCTGGTGGCTGCTGGTTCCTCGGAGCACAAGTAAGCCTGGAGCCAGGGCTGGGAGCCAAAGCACCGCACTCCCTGCACCAGGCCTGTCTTTTTATTCCCCCCTTTGGATCTTGATGCCATGAATTACGGTTTTGGGGTTGGGTTGGTTGGGTTGGGTTGTTGTTTTTTTTTTTTGCATGTGGTGGTTGGTCTAGAGTTCTGTGCCATGTCAGGGGGAGCATTAGCACTCACCCCTCCGGGAGGTCAGAGCCACGGCGGGGGGAGCTTTTGCTGGCTGTCGGAGTGAGATGCCGTGTCCGCTCCATCCTGATGTCCTCCTGGGCCATCTCCCTCCCCTGTGCTCCTCTCCCCAAATCCTGTGCTGGCTTGGGCCAGGCAATGGACAACGAGATCTCACCGCCCTCTGCTTTCACAGTGAGGTCTCCACGCAGGACCCGTTGCGGTGGAGGTGACGGTGGTCATGGTTCAGGCAGCCTTCGTTGCGGTGCACGATGAGGACAGGGAAGTAGAGGGCATCCTGGTAAGGAGGGGGGTCTTCCTCCTCCACAGTCACCTGGCTGGAGAGGCGGGTCTGCTCGGTGGGACAGCTCTGCTCGTTCAGGCTCCCGCTCCGGCTCTGCCAGAGGCAGCTGCGTCGGGAGCCATACAGGCGGCCCAGGGAGAAGCGGCTGCTGCTGAAGGGGATCCTGGGGCTGCCATTGCAGATGCTCAGGGCACTGCGGGAGAAGATGGAGGAGCTGCTTATAGTCCTGTGGCACCGCTCGCAGTTCTGCCGGTAGCCCCCGTACCGGCAAGCGGAGTAGCTGGTGCAGCTGGAAAGCCCCACCAAGTCCATCAGGACCGCTTCCGAGTAGCTGGGCACCAGCTGCTGGTTGGATCGGATGTGCCACTCCAGCTCGGTGCTGTCCACCGTGTTGACGCGGGGCATCCTCCGGCAGAAGGAGCGCTCCTCAGCCGGTGTCACCGCCACGTAGTCGAACCCAAAGAGTTTCTCCACGTGGTAATGGACGTAGGAGGTGCGGTACTCGTTTAGCACCCGCAGGGGCCAGGATAGGGTCAGCAGAGCCGCCACCCAGAAGACATAGTGGGATACATACCAAGGCAGGTTGTCCGGGTCGGAAAAGGCCACCATGTATTCCTTGAAGTCCACGTTTTTGAGGTGCATCCCCTCCCTGGCCTCCATGTAGTCATCTAGGCCCTCGTTCTCCGTGAAGAAGCGGGCCCGCTGGGTCAGGTAGGAGTTCTCCGACTCCACGTTGGCAAAGCTGAAACACTTGGTGAAGCGGAGCCGCGTGGCTGGGTAGCTCTCCAAGTCAATGAGGTCCTTGGAGATGTCCTTAACTCCACAATTGGAATAATCAAACTCGGCCTCTGCCACATGGGTGTTGACCCGCTCGTGATACACTTGGGTGGTGGTGTAGGCGTCCCCGTTGCGGTAGCGGGTAACCTGCCGGGTCCGGCGGACATAGTGATAGCTGATGGCCTTCCACCAGATGCAGGGGGTCGCCTGCTGCATCCGCTGCACGCGCTCGTGCACGCTCTCCACGTCCACTTTGTACTGCAGCTCGTTGCGAGTGTAGCAGTGCCAGCACTCCACCAGGTACACCACGTAGAGCATCACCAGGAAGGCCAAGGGGATGTAGACGTAGCCGTTGGAACAGGGGCTGTCGTGGTACATCATGGACTTGCCCTTGTAAGCGCTGTCAAAGGTCAGTCGGGTCACCTTGGTGACATGGCACCAGGTCATGGCTCCCATGCAGCCGTACATGAGGAGGGATAGCAGCAGGCATTTCCAGTGGGACTCTCGGCACAGGGACTTGCTGAGAGACTGTTTCACAGGCCGCTGCTGCTCCAGGGGACCAGGAGAAGGGGAGAGAAAACAAGAGAGGAGTCAGTAAGCTGCAGCAGCAAGGGGATGGGGAGCAGGCAGCGGTGGCACCCCTGTAGCTCCACAAATGGGGACAAACAGCAGAAACCGTAGGGCTCCTAGCCTCAGCGGGCAGGCCGGAGGCTGGGATCTCCCCCAGGATGACAGTCCCACAGTGTGGGCAGCTGTCACCCCTCCATTACCTTCGTGGTGCTCTGCCCCTCCTTGGGAGACAGCCAGAGCCCAGCTGGATGTGGAGGAGAGCAGCAGAGGGAAACTCTGCCTGCCCGCAACCTGAGCATCCCCCTTCTTCAAAGGGGAGTAACGCCCACCAGTGCCATGTCCCAGGGAGGGGTACTGAAGCCCAGCAAGACGGAGGCTGGGGGATCTCCCCCACATACCTTGGTGTCCGCTCCCATCCCACCAGCGCAGGCAGCTCTAACTACTGGGTTGTCCCCCCTGAAGACCTCACCACAGCTCATCCCACCGTGCCTCTCACTTCCCCCCCTTTCCCAGTAATGACCAACAGCAACATTCAGATTTCTCCTACCAGGGCAGCACAAGCTGCCCGGGGTGCCTGTAAGGCGGAGAAACAGACCTTCTGCAGCTGGAAAAGCCTCTATTTGGTAATGGCGATTCCCACCACAACACCTGTCAGCCCAAGGGGCTCTGAAGTGCTTCTCAAGTGCTTTATAAACCATACAAACCGGAAAGTACTTTTCCACAACTGAAATGCAGCCACCTCTGGTGGGAGAGTAAGTGAATATAGAATAATATCCTAAAAGGTGTTCAGGCTGTAAGAGAAGAGTACCCTACCCATCTGCAGCAGCAGAAAGGGCAAGCTGTGGGTCATGGCTGCCAGCAAATGTCCCTGCCTGCACTGGGATTTGGCTGTGACAGCCCACACTTCTGGAAAAACCGATCTCAGATCTTTCATGGTGAAGAAAGGACAGGACTTCAGCAACAGGACTTTTAAAAGAGATTGCACTGGTGCCTTCACCAGAGGAACTGTGCAGGGTTTCACAAAGACCCAGGAAAAACCCCACTTAAGGAAACCACTGTCGCTCTCTGCAACACCCTGAAGTCTCAAGTATTGATCCAGGTTGGTCAGTGAGACCTGACATTATCGCACCCAAAGGGAGAACGTGCAAAGAGTTTATTTGCTTTCTTATACAAAAGACTTCATCCAGTCCTAATGCCATCCAACCCAACAATCTCCAAATGTGAGAGGGGGACAAGAACCCCCGCCTAGTGCAGATGCCACTAAACTCTCTAAGAGGCTTTCAGCTTTGCTCTCCCTCCCCAGCTGCACACAGCATGGCTCCTGAGCTCACCTCCACCATCGTAGGGGCTAACGTCAGCTGTAATGACACCACTCAGGACAGTGATGGCCTGGCCCCATCCCTCCTCCATTCCTGAGCACACTGGGCTGGAGAGGTCTTTCATCCAGGGATCCCAAAGAGCTTAATGGACTCACGCTGCCAGAAAGTAGGGGAGGCACTTTCACCCTTGCATGAAAAGGAAAAATTAAAGCAAGAACCAGAGGTCGCAACACCACTGGCAGGTCTAGGGACAGGTCTTGTCCTCTTCTTTCCTCTAGGAAATCCCCCCTGCTCTCCCTGAAGAGCCCCTCAGCCCTGGTTTGAACCCCTAGTGTCCCACATGCTAACCTTCACTCCCTACACCTTGCCGAAGCCTGGTCCACCCCATGCCAGTGGGACATCTGCCACTGCGATTAGCAGGGCTGGATCCAGCCCAAATCTCCAACAGAGGTTTCTCTCCTGGAGGCAAGGAGCTTCCCTTCCCGCCTGCCCCAGCAGCCAGCACGCCACGAGCGGAGCAGGTGGCACATCCAGGGGGACCGCCGGTGGCAAAGGGGACAGTGGCATATCCCCCTGGGGGTCCCTCAAGCACCAGTAGTGCTGAGTCCCCCTCTTTGAGGCAACCGGCTGAGAGCGAGAACCGGTGACAGAGACACAGAGCCCGGGGAAGGCAGGGGGGTAGTGCTGGTCTGCAGGCAACACCAAGGGGTGCAGCGTGGCTCTGCTCGGCCACCCCGGCATGGACACATGTGTGCTCCAGTCTTCCCAGGGCGACCCTCCACTGCAGCAGCCTCACGGTCACGGGGCAAGAACTGAATCCCCGGGGAAGAGAAAAGGGAGCAAGGAGAGGAAGGGGGGGCACCCAGCAGGCAGAGCTGCCCGAGCTGCACCCTCAGGTCCATGCTGTGGTTACTAGAGCCAGCCCGGATCCCTCAGCCCTTCGCTCGGCTGCAGCGCGGCTCTCTCGTGCTGGATGGCTGTGACACTACCCAGGCGGCTGAAGGTTTCCTCTCCCACTGCTGCCTTCTGCATGGCAAATCCTCCCCGGCAGCGGCAGCCCTGGCTGCGGGGCTCTAAGGGGACCGCTCGGCCAAAGGAGGAAGCACGGGGGGGTCTCAGCAGGAGTTGCAAGGCACACGGGAACCCTGGGGTGTCTGTGGGGTGCGAGGGCTTGCACAGTGCCTTGTTTTGCGGGGTGTGGGGGGGTGGGGGGATCTGCAAACGGAGCACAAGGAATAAATCAAAGCATTCAGCTCGCTCATTTGACAACTTGGGGAAGGGGCACCAGGGAGGCAGGTCTTTGGCCAGGTCCATCTTGGAAAAGCAAATTCCAGCTCCCAGTGGCTCCCCGTCCCCTCATATCCCGCACTGCCTGCCTTGTCCCACTCGGGAGAAGGGCGATGCTGGCTGTCGCCCTGCGGAGATGCAGGCAAGCCCTGCTGCGGTGACCCAGCCGGGGCAGGGCAGCAGGGAGTGCGATGCAGCCCAGGCTTGGTTCCAGGAACTGTGTTAGCAGGGCCCTAGTCCACGCATTAGTCTCCTCCTTAAGGACTACGCAGCACTTAGATACTGCAGCGCTTTTACAGGGTCACGCTAACCCCTGCTGTAAACTGTTTACAACCCAGTTTTGTCCTAGGCTTTTGAGGTAAAACACATACACATCGGCTGTGCTGGTGGGGTTTCGGAAAGCTGGTCAAGTGCCAACGACAGGGGATACAACCACAGCAGAGATGGAGGAGGAGCCAGCTGCAGAGTCTAATCCCAGTAGGAACTGCAGCATCCCTGCTTCTCTCCCGGGCTGCAAAGGGCTCACAGGAGCAAACAACCAGCTCCACGGCTTTCCCCTGCAGAAGCAGCTGAATAAGGTTGCCTCCTTGAGCTCTTTACCTGCCTTGGAGAAGTCCAGCACAGCAAACAAGCAGATGAGGAAGCTGGGGAAATGGAAATCCTTTCTGTCCCAGAACAGTGCCACTGGGAGGAGAGCAGGCTCTGATATAAACGCCATCATCATCTGCCCGCTGCAGTCTGGTGGAACGAGGCGAAATGCTTGCCCTACTTCACCGCAAACAAGGCTTTCCTCCATCACTGGGACCCTCCCCCATTGCTCAGGCTCGAGCACTGGAGAGTGGTGAGCAAATCCGCTATTGCAGGTGCACCTGAACATCTCTGCAGTGCTAGAGGGCAGAACTGGCCCAGCCGTGGCTTGGCCAGCCCCTTTGTGGGACCCCAGTCAACGCTCTTCTCTGTGCTTCAGTTCACCATGTAGAACACATGGGATAACCCTTGCCAGGCGCCTGGATGCTAATCGTAACACACATTGGGAAGGGCAAGGGGTAGAGTGTTGCTACAGCCCCCCCTCCCTCACACATAGCGTTTGGCTCTGACGTTGCCCCCTGAGGTGAAAGGAGATGGAGTCCCACACCTGCAGCTGCTGCTCTGGGATGGACAGGAAGGAGCGGAGGTGATGACTTCGGAGCAGCCATGAAGCAAATGGAGATGCCTGCAAGGCACAGGGCAGAGGCAGTAGAAGAGAGGGTCCCCATCACTGCTTGCACTGAACTCCTTTGAGATATGAGAAATCCTCTTCTCAAGAAAGTCTTGAGGAGATAAACCTGTCCAGAGCCCCGGTGGCAAAGCACACGGGCCAAAACACCTTCATCACCCCTACAACCTGGACCCTGCAACTTTGAACGCTAAACAACTCCAGAAATCCTTCAAGCTCCCCAAAGCTCTTCTCTGAAAAAGCCTGTCCCGCTACCATCCCTCCATTTAACAAGCGTTCCCATGTCCTCACCTCCCGCACCTCTCACCTGCTTCTCCCTGCAGAGACCAACCTGAAACTCTCAATTCACCCCCAGAATGCTAAGCCTTCACTTTACAAGATGTGCCGGGGTTCACAGGGTTAGGTGTCCTAGAGACAGCCCTCTACGGGGCTGAAAAAAATGAATCAAAAGCCCCAGAGCAGCAGCCCGAAGGCCCAGGTAGCTCCTGAGTGCCAAGCTGTGGCAGCAGCTTGCAGGGGACTCCAGTGGGATTCCTGAGCATCAGTTTCCATGGCCCTGCCCTGCCGATTTGCTTACATCACACAAGAATTTAATAAGCCCTGTCCCCTTTGACCTCAAATCCCTAGAACAAGGCCGGTAGGGAGGATCCAGTCATTTCTAGGAACTGCCATCGTCTTCCAAGGCCCCGGACAGACATTGGCAATTCTTGATCAGGATGGTCCCAGCAAACCCCCCACATCACACCCCACATGCCAACCGCCCAGACTCAGGAACCACCTGCCTAGAAGAGCGAGCTGGCTCAACCCCAGGCTGGCAGCATTGCCAACTGCAGAGGAAAGGGGAAGGCTGAGCATCTAGGAGCCAGGGAACCCTGCCAGCAGTCAGCTTCTGCAATGGTACCAAGGTCTCCATTTTACACAGCAACTTGGAGGAGGACTGGTTCCCTCCATCGGATCCCACCTGAGCAGCAGGACAAGGACATTTTTTCGCTTGTTACCAGGCTGAAAAGCTTGTTCCCTGGCATTTCATACCCTCCAAGGTGGAAATGGATTGCTGAGTGAGATTCAGCTCATCACCAGTAAGTGTAGGTGTATGCATGTGATGCCAACAGGGACAGCCCGCTACAGCCCGTTCCGGCCAATAGCTTTTGCTGCTTGCCTTGCTGGGACAAGCTGAGCTGCACCTGAAGTCTTGCATGGCTCCGAGGTACAGTGACACAAGACATGTCAATATGAAGCACCCTCAAACATGGCAGAGCTCATTTCCCATTTTCCAGTCCCCAGGCACCTCCTCTGGCTCCCTGCCAGCCCTGGCCAATGGACCCTTCCAGTTGGGATTCAGACACATTCCTGGGATGCTCAGCAATGCTGGCAGCAGCAGTTGGTCCTGATGGAAATGAGGACATCACACTGCTCCTACAGCCTTACACAGGCACTATAGGGGAACAGGAACACCCTCCCCTCATGATATATCTGAAAATGAGAGGATTGCCCTCGGTCAGTCCGTGAATCCTAGCTCTCCACTAAGGTCTCTCCTCATTGCTTCAGATGAGACACCAGCAAGCATGGCACTGTCAGGAGAGGCTGCTGCTTCCCTCTCCTCCACCAGCTGCTTCATGCAAGTCTGCGATAGCTTCTGGCCGCGGGAAGCATGCTCCTAGCCTAAACAGTGCAGGTCATGGACTGTAGCCCTTCTGCCTGCTCCCACGGGGTAAGATTATACTGACACCCTAGTTGGCTGCCACCGCAGAGCAATCAAAGCCCAGACGATCTTCTCGTAATCCCCGTGAGGCAGGAGACACTGTAGGCGAGGGAAACTCACCCGGGCACTGCTCCTGCTACGCTTCTTTCATCCAAACCGGCTCTCACTCTGGCACCTCTCAAAAGCCACTGTGCTCTCTTGAATGTAGCGCCAGCACTGCCACTGCAATGGGGGCAAGACACCATGTCCCAGCATGGCACAAGCATGTCCTCACGCTAAAAAGGTGCTTCACGGTTTAGCTTCACCGGTCAGGATCTGCTGGAGAGCCTGGGCTCATGGCACCAGGGATTGCTGAATGGAAGCAGGAACAGAGGAGCAGCCACAGAGCAGAGTATATGGTATTTGTACAGCTTCCCAGTCCTTGAACTTCATCATTCCTCTCCCACAATTATTTATATCTAAATATAAGTCTGTATATATAGAATAACCATGCACGGGCATGCATGTTCTTCCTAAACCAAGGAGGCAGAGAACACCGGGATTATGCAGCACTTGCTAACCGCAGCTCCTCAACAGCAGAGGATGAGTGATGCACCAGCTTCCGAGCAACCCCCCAAGCTGCCCTTTGAGCTGTGGTCTCACCAGTGAGGACAACCCACCACGTCAGGAGAATGCTGCCCTCCCTACACTACCCAGCTGCCTGGCATGGGCCACCAGCCCCATAGCATAAGGTGGGTCTTGCTAGCCAGTGCGGTTGCTTCCTCTCCTCTTGGGAAGCCCGAGCTGCAAGCAGGATCTGTGGGGGCAGACAAAGGGGTTCCCACACCTGCCTCCCCGTGCTGCTCCCAACGCACAGAGCACCCTGCTCCTCACCCTTTTGGGCATTTTCTGTCTGGACTCCAGAAAAGTCACCAGCTGGTGGTGGGGAGACACTGCAGCATACCTAGAGGCAAGGCTGTGCTGGTACCTGGCCTGCCCCAGTCTGCACCTTCCGCTCTCCCAACCATCCTCCACCAGCGATGACCCTCGGCTTCACCATGTCCCCAGGCCCTCTCCCCTGCTGCCCACCGTGTCCCCCCTCACAGAGACCCAGGCAGCTGTGCCACCCCCTGGCACCCCCCCCCCCCCAAGCCAGACCCAGGAAGGGGGGGGGAATGTCTCCATATCCATTTCTCCCAAGCATAACAACCTCTTCCCATTGCAGCAAGCCCAAGCAGCACTTCTCTTTTGTGATCTTCCCCCTTCCTCCTACACCCCAGCCATCCCCATCCCCGGCCCCGGCCGCCGCTGGCTGCTTGCCCCCCTTCCAGCCCCGGTGGCACCGCGGCGAGCCCGAAGCGACAGGCGAGCGACATGGAGATGCGGGGCCGGGGCGACGGGCAGCCTGCCGGCGGCCGGCGACCGACGGGCGGCTTTCCTCGCCCCCTCCCTGCCCCCGCCGGCCCCGCACCGCAGCCCCGGGGCCGCAGGAGGGGAGAGGGGCTCCCGGCGAGGGGGGTCTGTACCTGTGCGGGCAAAGCCCGTCCCGGCCCGCGGCGGGGCGGTCAGTAAGCACGCCATGCAAAGCGGGCGGGGAGGGATGGAGCGGGGGAGGGAGGGAGGGTGGTCGGGGGCAGCCCCGGGCCGGGGGGTGGGGGGACGGCCGCTCTCCTCACCTCCTCTCGGGCCCCCTCCGCCTCCTCCTCCGGAGGCACCGGCGTGCTGCTGCCTCCCTCGCTGGCGGCGGCCGCCGAGGCCGGGGGGGACATGGCGGCGGCGGGGGCACCCCGCTGGCGGTGCCTGCGGGCTGGGCAGCCGCATTATCCCGCCCGCCGCCGGGCGCTGCCTCGCCGGTCGCCGGGCGGGCGGCGGGGCGGCGCGGCGGGCGGGCGGCGCGGCGGCATGGCCCCCAGCCCCGGCAGGGCGGCAGCGCTCGCCGCCCGCCGGCCACCGGCCACCCGGCCCCCGCCGCAGCGCAGCGCCGCTCCCGCGCCCGCGCCCGGCGCGGCGGAGGGCGGGCAGAGCCGCGGTGGGAGGGCCGCGGCGGAGGGCGAGGGCGGGGGGTACGACGGGATGGGGGTGGGATGGGGATGGGGGCGCGGCGGGATCCGCGCCCGCCCCGAGCGGGGCGGCGGGTGACCTTGAGGCGCCGGCGACAGGCAGGGAAGCAGGCAGGGAGCGCGGTGCGACCGCCCATCGGGAGCCCCACCGGGAGCGGAGCTGCCGTCCAGGGCGCTGCTGGGAAGGGGTCCCGCTCCCAGACCCGCCGAGGGGGCGTCGGACTGGACGGGGGCGGCTGGGAGGGCTTCGGCCCCGGCCGGGCTGGTGATGGGGAGGTGAGGGGGTCCCGTGGGTTTTCCTCCCCTCGGGATGAAGTGGGAGAGCTCGGAGGACCAGGGGTGCTTTGCATGAGCTCTGGCGATGTTTTTCTAATCCGTGGGCAGCCCCAGCTGGTCTGGGGGGTAAGGCTGACCATTAGCGCTAATGCCAGCACTCAGGGGAAAACCTTAGGTCGGGCAGCATCTTCGCTGATCTCCCAGGGATGCTCAACTAGGTGTCACAGAGCCAACTGCAGCGTCTTTCACCCGTAGACCTAACCTCCTTGGTTGCAGGGACAAGCGGGAAAGTCTCTGCACACCCTCAACCTAAACTCACAGCATCGTCAGGGGACACACACACACACAGAGCTCAGGAAGGGGCCAGACTCATCCAGGTCCAGCTATTGCCGGCAGAGCGCATCTTCCTTGACAGCCTTGGGAAAGCAAGTGTCCTTGCAGGTACTTCCACAGATTGAAACTGGGGAAAAGCATCAGCTGCAGAATTTGCTGGAAATTGCTTCCCTTTTTCTGAGCTCTGAGGCTCAGCCGTGGGGTTGGGATGAGTGGCTTGCTCTTGCCCACTCTGTTGGCTGGGATGGGGAAGGGACGGTCGGTAGGCCTGGTGGTCTCACTCAAGGAGACTCATCCGAGGGGAATTGCCATCCACTGCTTCTGATGGGAATAGGTGTGGCAGCCGAGGGTGCTGCTGAGGGAGCTCATCTTCAAAAGAGGCTGGGGATGCGTTTCCTCTCGCCTTTCCCCTGTTTCCATGGGAACAGCAGCAAGCAGGAGCAGCCTGCTCTGAATTTCGCTGCCTACTGCTCAGGCACCCCTTGCCCAATCCTCTCGGCAGACTTTGGCTGTCTTGAAGGTTTCAGACCCATCCTCACGTGCTGGATCCCATGCCTCCAAGGAGAGCTCATCGGTGCGTGTGTGTACCGTGGCAGAGCAAGGCAAAGAGGCACAAGCCCAGAGCTGATAGGATTTCTGTATGCTATTGCATGCACACTAATAGACAGTTGCAAATAATTTGCATATGCATAGGCATTTCTGCTTTTTGTAGTGCTAGGGACTCCTGGAGGAAGTGACCTCAGACAGACCAAAAGGCGCCTGTGGAATGATCACCCTCCAGGAACAGCTCTGGCTTTCTCTCAAAGATGGAAATGTCACCCAAAAAGAGCAAAGCAAAAGGGTGGAGGGGGAAAAAAAGGTAAGACGAGTTTATGTCTTTGTATTTAGTAGCCCATGGTGGCTTTTTCTCCAGGGAATTTGTCCATTCACTTTGGAATTTGCATTAAGTTTGGACTTGTAGATGCTGCGTGTGTTCTGTGGCGAGGAGTTCCAGAGCACACCCACAGCCTCAAGGAGCAGCTTCCTTCAGCATGCCCATTTTGGGCATGTTATCCACTACAACTAACCCTTGGGAAGCGGGGTGCTGCCACCCCTGTGGAGCCACCCACACAGAGCCCTGCAATTTATCCTCCACCAGTGGATTCAGTAGCTACTGGTGAGCCAAAAGTAGGGGGTTTTTTTGTATCAGGCATCTTTGATTCTGGCCCTGGCAGCATGTTTTCTGCGTCTTGGAGACAAGACTGCCAAGCACATCACCAGCTACGCTATTTTTGAGCTGAGGTGTCAAAAAGAAATCCTGTGCCCTGCTCTGTCCAAACTGAAGTTGTGCAAGTTCTCAGCCATTTTCTGCGGGAAACAGGCATGTGGCAGGTTTTGACCCTCAGGTAGGAACCCAAGGGCAGGGCTGTTACATGTGTTACAAAGAGCACAAGACCCCCCTGAGAGTGGGAGAAATAAGGCTATACGATGCATACGCCATTTGGAAATTGAAGCAAGAAGGCCCAACATTCAAGACCGTGTTCCGTGTCACCATCACAGGGAGAACACAGGAGTCCTAATTATAACACACTGCCCTAAACACTCAACCCCTCTTTCTCCTGAGGACAAAAGACAAAAACATCTTTGCTTTAGTATCTAAGAATCCTCCCCCCTCCCCCACCAAGTTATTCCTCTACATTTCGGGGTGCTCTACTGTTAGATCACGTTAGAGAGCGGGACATTTCTGGTCACACTTCTGATGTGACAAAATGGCTGAAAGAAGTAAGGAGGCTTTTAAGAAGACTTGGTGACTGAAGTAGAGGTGGATATAAGTAGGTTTGTTCTCCAGATCCCGTCTATCTGCCACCCTGCAGAGACATTCCTGCCTGTTCCAAGCAGATGCAAAGCACTAGGTCATATTAGCAGTATTCTCCATTCATTTTCCATAATGCGTCAAGCCAGAAAAGGTCTCACACTTCTGCCTCTGGTAGTAACAGAAAATAGCCTTTTAGCTCCTGGTTTAATACGGTTTTATGTGTTACCTGTGCAGTAAATTTGAACTTCATTTCTGGAAAAATTTTCACAGAGGCTGCATTTTAAACCAGGAGAGCATAGGTACCTATCTTTTGGCTAGTATTCATAGCCTAAATGTAAAACTGGATTTTGCAGAAATATTCTGTAGCATCTTATATATAGCATTGGGGTTAGCTTTATTGTGTCCAATATAGCATTGGGGTTAGCTTTATTGTGTTAAATAGGCCAAGTGTCATCAAATCTTAAGTCTTTTTTTTTTTTTGAAGCAATCAATGATTCCTAGTGGTCTGCTGCTTTTTCTCTCTTAAGAAGATGTGTAGCAGAGAATCCCCTCATGTTGGATGCAGGATTTTCTGAGCTCAGAAACTAATGCCTATTACATCTAGAAATTTCAAGGATATTTTATGCTGGCTGCCTGAGCCTTCCAGAATGTGTTGCTCCAATTAAATTACTCCTTAATAATGCAACAAGGGGAGCGTGGGTGATGGAACGTGCCTCTTGCTCCTGTTAAACAACATCCCTTTGCCATTGCTGGTCGGTGGTGTTGACCTCCGCAATCATTGTCCTCAAGGAAATCTGTGCCATTATTTACGTTCTCCTCGGCTACATTCAGACTTCGTGTCTGCTGGGAGGAGATCCAGGTGTGCCCTTTACTGTGGGGAAGGAAACCCGTAGGGGTCACTAATTTGTGACTGGGGAACTAGTTGCTGTTCAGCATCGCTAGACGGGGGTCTGCATCTCCACGGGCAAGGTGCCAGCGGTCCACAAATGGTCTTAAACCTCATGAAGTACGTGGGTTTGTAGCTCCTGCTCTGGGGTGTATTTCACAGATGGGAATTGCTGTCGTTGGAAACTCTTTGATCCCTCCTCTGATCCTTCCCTTTCCAACAGGCCGCCTGTGTGCAGTTTGCCTATTTTCCATCCAGCCCCAGGAGAGTCTATTTCTTCATCACCGCAATTATTTGTGAGGCTCCGCAGAGGCTTCTGGCTTGGGTTAAATTGCTTTCCTCTCTCCAGCAGCCCAGCAGGATACCCAGGGCCCTCCCTCACATCCCCCCTAGAAATGAAAAGGGGATTTAGAGCTGCCCAGGTGCTGTTTGACAGTCCTCAGGACATCTTGTCCCATGTAACTCTGGAGCAGTGGCAACCACCCCAAGAGCCTGGGAACTGAGCCAACTTCTCCCCTGGCAAATGTTTTCTTCTGCCTTAGCTTTTTGGCCCATCACACCCAGAAAAGAACAAGGCATGGAAACAAATGGGTCACAGAAATTAGCCTATCCACAGTTACGGTCTGGGGAGTCACCTCCCTAAAAGCAGAAATTAGGTTTCTGTTGCAATTGGCCTTCCCCACGCCGAGAGGTTGGAGCTGCCACATCCTGGTCTGGGGAATCATTCTCTCATCACCCGACTCTCCCCATGGACCTGGGCAGGCGAGGGAGATGAGGCCATTCTGGGGAAGGGGCTAAAAGCCCACTGCATAACTGTGCATTACTTAGGGGGCATCACATGGGCTGGGGCTGGTGGCGAGGCCAACGTCCTGGGGAATGGCTGTGACCCCACCTTGGGGAATGGCTGTGATCCCACCTTCAATGTGCCAGGAGCACCCGTTACCTGGGCAACACGGACTCCTTCATCATTTATTCATGGTGCCTGGGCTTCTCCGTCCCTGGGGATGACCACCTGCCCTCTGCGTGCCCTGTGCTCCTGCACAGCACCTGAATATTTCAACAGGCAAAGAGCTTGCTCACCCTCACCTCCCCTCCCCACCACCTAGAGCCGTCCATCCTGCTCACCCCTCTCTCCCAACCCCTGCCTGGGCTCCTCACTTTGCTTACAGGAGTGTGGCTCCACCAGGCCTATTCCCAAATCACCCTGATGCAAGTGTAGAGAGACACCAAGCTCTAATTCAGTCTGGCAGCCGGGAGGTTTAACTCTCCTGAGAGCAGAGACGAGCTTGCATGAGTAATATCTCTGGCAGCACTGCGCGGCTTGCTAGGGACCAGCAGAGAAGCCACTCGGAGCACTGTTAGGAGGCAAGGACTGGGGTAGTGGGGGAGGCTGCAGGGCTACAGTGAGGGGCTGGGGTGAAGCGATAAGCAATTCAAGCAGGGGCAACTCAAAAATGGAAGTTAACCCATCCTTCTTCCTAACGGCCATCGGGTCCAGAGTGGTGATGCTGAAGGCCGGGATGCAGCATGGGCAGCATCCGCCCTGCGCTCCCCGGCAAGGTGGGCTGAGGGATGGGTGGGTGAGTAGAGGGTTTTGTTCTGTCTTGCATAGCCCCTGCCGGATACATTGTGCTTAGAGAGTCATGAATAAATGATAGCCTGGCGACAGAGCACTGCGTCACTCCACACAGCCATTCCGTGGGAAGGGAGGAGCACTCTTCCTTGTGGTGTGGCCAGACAGAGGTGACCAGAGCCGCTCTCTGGAAGTGAGCCTGTCCCTCCACTAGCTATAAAGGGAGCCCCAGGTGACAAGATTTCTCACCTAGGGCACAGTTTCACCATCTATTTAAGCACGGTTTTATCATCAGTTTTCCAAGACCATCTGCCACCCCCTCCTCATTCATAACCACATCTGCCGCCTCCTTTGGGAGAACTCTGAGCACACACAGCGGCACACACACACACACATAAATAAATACATACCGAGGTCTTATCAGCCACGCATTTACCCAGATGTGAGCAGAGCGCATTGCAGCCACTGAGCCCACAGGAGTTACACAAAGACGATCTAATTTAGAATGAAATTTTGTGGAAATATCTGGGGTTTTTGTCCATCTGCTTTGCAAGCTGAAGGGTTTTCAGTGCACATTCTGCTTTTGGAAGTGAACGCTGCGGCCAAGAGCAAGGTGAGTTAGGTGTGATCCCCATTCAAAGAATCAATTGATCCCTTTGTCCAACCTCCTACACATCAGACACACAGCTGTGAATGACAGAAGGAGCTAGAAACTGCCCTGTGCACCACGGGACTCTGGGCAATAGTGAGAATGATGGTTCTCAGGGAGATCAACTTGCTGACCACCTACCACACGTAGACAAACCTGATCTGCTCTGGGCTGTGTCACCGTATTAGCGTGATGGGTCCCGTAAGGTTACGGGAGTGCACAGTGAAAGGACAAGAGGCATCCAACACAGGCTGCAGGGAGGAGAACTCAGACTGGAAATAATCCCTTAGTGCAAAAGCAGGAAGGTGCCCAGAGTAGCATCCTTGGAGAGAGTCAAACTGACACTGTGATTTCAGCCAGACTTACCACAAGAGGGCAGCCAGCGTTTTCTGGGCTGGTGACCTCCAAAAAGTGGGTACCTGAGGAGGACCTGCTTTGCCCTGATCTATTGGAAAGCTAGGCCTCCCTTCTGGGCATTGAATCTTTAAAAGACATGTTCCTGCTTTACTCTGTTAGGCCAGAAAGTGAAGTGACCCAGTTTGGTGCACCACGGAGCTGATTTGCTGTCAGATACATGGAACAGCAGCCAGAGGAGAGAGCCTGTCATCTTTCCTGTGGCTTTCCTCTCTCTCCTGGGGCTTCTGCTCACAGTCAAGAGCCCAGCACACGTGGCTTCTGGGCTGAGCTCCCTGAGCTGGAGCTAGAGTCCCAGGCAGAGGTCTGGGTTGCTGCTCAGGGCACCCAGAGACATCTCTGGTGTGGAAAATGGGGTGGGACCTTCCTCAGATGGGGGTCTGGCACCTTTCTGCTGGGCTCAGGACTCCTGCTACTGGGGATGGGGAAAAAGGGCTGCATGCCCAGGGAACAGGGCAGCCCGATGCTTGCGTGGGACCAAAGCTGTGTCATGGAGAGCCTGTGTGGGGGGAATCTAACATCAGACACATTGTCTGGTGTGAATTACTGTGTCAATAGCTGCTTACAACAATTTCAGGTTATGTATGTTGCTTAAACATGGCAGAGGACCACAGCTGGCAACTGAAGTACCATTATTTTTCCTCAGAACAAACACAGAGTGGGCATAAACACCCTCTCTACACCTCTCTCGACCTCATCTCACTTATCCCACCCAGTTAACAGCCCGAGGAACTGTGGAGAAGACACTGGTGCCAGGCCCAGGCTGCAGCTGGGGTGGGCACAGCTTGGCTTCAAGAAGCTGGGTGCAGAGAGCTGGGTTTCACTTAGGAAATCTGAGGGCTGTACCTGGGGACAGGACATTATTAGGGACATTGCCAGGGGTTGCAGGTCTCCTGAGGAGTCCTCCCCATGCCCGGGTTCTGCCCCGATGTTCCTGGCAGGGCAGTGTGGTGGGAGAGACTTTCTGTGCCGAGTTTCCTGCTGGAGAGGTTATTTTGAGTAGCACTGGGTGCTGTCGAGTGGTGTGTGCTGACACTGACCTCTAGTGGGAATAGATCCCTATCTCTTTGGGTTTTGTACCTGCAATTTTAACCATTTTTAATTAGACATCTTAAAGGAGAGCAGAGAGGGCCCAGAATTAGAGTTGCAGTTTTAAAATCCTCCAAAGCAAGTCAGAACATCAAGATTGGCCTCATATTACATTTAAATGTTTTTACTCGCTCTACCACTACCTGCCAATACATTATATATAGATATTATATATGTGCATGTGCATATGCATATGTATATCTCTCTGTATTTAAAGCCTCTGAAAATAACGTAAGTCCAAAACCCACATGGCCGCGCAGAAAAGCTTTCTGACAAGGAAGACAGCATGAACCAGAGCCCAAGCCTTGCCGAATGAGTGACAGAAGGCAAGCAACGAGGCAAAGTGGCCAAGTTCAGGCTGCAGACTTTCCAGTCAAGTTGTGCGAAAGGATAGTAGAAGCACATCCAACCAGAAGAGAGACGGCAAGGAGATGGTGACTGAGCTGGGTAAGAGTGGGTGTAGTTGGGAGGTCAGAGTGCGGAGTGGCTGGACCTGGGTGCCTGGGTGGCATAGCCAATTTTAATGGGGAGTGGCCGGTCCCCGCAGCTCAGCTGCAGCAGGCCACTGCAACGCAGCCCTGGGGGAGCACTAGCCAGCTCAAGAAAGTTCAAGCCTCCCCTCAGGGAAGCTGCGAGATCACTAGCTCCAGCTAAGTGCGTATCATCAGCAGAGGAAGGCCACCTCCAGGGGCTGCTTGGCAGCCAGAGGTGTAGACAGCTTGCTGTAGACTGGTCTGTAGATGCCCAAGTGGTGGAGCTCCAGTTGCCTCCCTGCAGAGCCGGTCCAGGGCTTATTAGCTCAGGCTCTGTGCTTTGGCTGAACCTCTCCTGGACCTGTGCTAGCCCTGGAAGCAAGCTCCACACTTATGCCGCAACTGGAATAGGACATCGCAAGGTAATTGAGGGGTGACTGCCACTTGCTGCAAAACCAAGCAGCAACTAGTTCACGGAAAAGTGAAATCTTTGTGCATCGCCACACAGGTTTGCTCTGATTTGACCAACGTGGATTTCTCCTAATGCCTGATTTCATACACGCAAATGTCTATAAGAATTCATTCCATGATGATGCTCTAGTAGCATCTAGTATGTTACTTGAGAAAATGGCAAAGGTATTTTGGAAGGTATTTGATGGGTAACCTAGTAGCAGTTGGGTACAGAAAGCTGAAACGATAGAAAACCTGTGTGGGCGTCAAGAACATCAGCTGCAGAAGCACATGGAGCCACCACCAGAGTGTGAGAGGGACTGACATGAATATACGGCCCATGCTTTGGACAAAGCTGATAAGATGTGGGAAAAGCTCCTTCCCCTTAGCAGTTGTAGTCTTGTATCCAGGCAGTGCCAGGGACACCACAGGAGATACTGAAACAGATCCCAAGCGTGGGAGTAAAACTTGTGACTGGAAGTTATTGACGCCAACAGAGATTTCCCCTGCCTGCCTCCTGATGCCCTCACACCCCAAAACCTTTCTTCCCAACCAGTCAGAGGCACTTGTTGTGGGTCACTCACTCGCAGCAAGGCTGTGGTTGAAGGCCTGGTGGCCAGTGCTGGGGGAGTGACGCAAACCCAAAGTGGCAGCTGCAGCGCAGGAGGGGGAACTCATCGGTGCCTTGCATGTGGTTTGTGTGAACCCGTACCCACCACCAAGCTCTTCCCAGGTGAGCTCCAGTGCAGGTGTGTGGCAGGAAGAGACCCTTCCCCTCCTGCTGGGCTGAACTGTAAAGACTGGCACCCCACGGAGGCAGAGAGGCACATCAAGCAGTGAAAGCAACAAGTGAAACTGATTTTAAAGCATCACCTGCATTCAGAGCTGAGGGAAGTCCACTGCTTGGGTCACTGGAAAGTAACTAGACGAAGTCTATGCAGATCCATGAGGAACATAACTGGGTAGTTTTGATGTTGGAAGGAGAACAGTGAAACGCAGCCTGGTCAATCATTCACTGGGCCTTCGTTTGAGTTTCTCTTTTCAGCTTTGATCTCTGTGCCCCGGCTGCTCTTGTGTAAGCCCCGGCAGCCACTCTGGGCTTTGGGCTTTCTGTTTGCAACACAGAGAGGCGGCAGGAAGTGGCTGTACAGCCCACTGTAGTGGCCACCTAGCCTTTCCCTTTGCCTGTACAGGCAAGAGAGACAAGAAAGGTGTCTCAGTGAGTGAAACGGGTTAAACCGTGCACAGGGGAAAAAGCTCAACGTCTCGTTCTCACCTATCTCGGCTACCGGTAAGTGACATCCACCATACCGTTTCCCACAGAGCCTGCGGCTTCAGTCAGCACCTGCGCTCGCAGCAGCAGCATCCTCACCCACGCACCGCCTGGTTTGACGAGGTCCCTCTCCCACCCCTGACAAACCTGCCTGCTATTTAAAGAACCCAAACAAACAGGGCAGGGGAGGAGGCAGCTCCGGGAACGCATCGGCACCTCCCGTCACGAGAGCACAGCGCGGCCACCTCGCCTGCCGTGCCCACGGGTGGCTTTTCTCCCTTCTAGTGCTCCTGCGACGCCCGCGGGCAAAGCGGGCGGGGAGAGGCAATCTTCCTTCCTCCCTCCCCCGCCCGGTTTAGGGGGTGCCGGGGCGGCGGCGGGGGGAATCCCGGGCAGGCGGGGCCGGGCGCGGCTGAGTCAGTGCGGGCAGGGGCAGGAGGAGGAGCCGCGGCGCCTTAGCCTTCGCGCCGGCCGCCGCTCGCTGGCTTTCCGGCCATGAGCCCCCCGGCGGCGGGGCCGGGGTCGGGGTGGTGGCCGGGGCCGGGGAGGGCGGGCGTCGGTCGCTGAGCCATGTCGCGGGCGGCGGGCGGCGAGTGCCGCAAGGATGCGGCGGGCTGGGAAGGGGAGGACGGGCAGTGCGACTCGGGCATCGAGTCGCTGCGCTCGCTGCCGGGCGGGAGGGAGACTCCCGCCGCCGCCGACATCCCCCCCGCCGCTGCCGACATCCCCCCCACCGCCGCCGCCGAGACCCTCGCCACTGAGACCGCCGCCGAGGAGCGGCTGGACTCCAGCTACGGCTCCGGCGCCCTTGCCGAGGCTCTGGCCGGGCTGCCGGCCGCCTGCCGGCCCGAGGAGCCGCCGCCGCCGCCGCCCGAGGGGCTCAGCCGGCAGCAGCTGGAGGCGCTCACCTACGTTTCGGAGGACGGGGACACGTAAGTGACAGCGGACTCTGCCCTCCCTCCATGCTCGGGGGAGGCTTGCGAGCGCCGGGACACACACCCCCCCAGCCCCAGGCTTGGCCCCTAGCAGCCGGCCGGTGGCGGGGAGCCGGTGCCTAGAGATAAGCCGAGCTTTATCTGCAGTGGTCCCCAGCCCTCGCCCGAGGAGCACCCGTTCAGCCGGGCTGGGAAGGACTCCCCGAGTCCCTGTCCTGAGAGTCTCCCAGATTGCGTTGCACGCAGATGCTCAGCAGCCTGGCGTGGGTTTGGGTGGGTGACCAGTGGGGCATCCGAGCTGGGTCCAGCACAGTGAGCAGGGAGAGGCACTCAGGGCAACGTGGCACAGGACGGACCTGCCATTGGAAGCCAGCTTCCACTTGCTATGGGACTGCTAGCAACTAGAAGGTGGTGTGGGAGCTAATCAAGCCCCTCCAGCTGCCTCTTCCCCAGAGAATGCAACGTTTCCTCCCCGATGGGGAAGGCTTGGCTGCGTGAGGTGGTGTGTAAGCAAGACCAGAAACGAGATTGGCTATGCAGGGCAAGACCTTGAGATGGCTGTGTCAGGGCCACAGACCAAGCAACCCAAGAACTGTTTGTTCTCAGGTGGAAATCGCCTTGCCTTGCCAACCCGCCTGCACAGTCGTGGCTTTCAGCACAGTTGTGACGCACTCCCCACTATGGGGCTGCCCTCGTGAGCCTCTGACGGAGACAAGTGTTTCTCTTAACTTGGGGGGGGGGGGGGCTTCCCACATCCGTAATGCCCTCTTAAAGGCAGAGGCATCACGCTTGAGGTATTTGGTTTGGCTTCTGGTAACTGCCTCTAGCTAATCACGGCTCTTTCCTGTAGTACATTCCCTCAACGGAAGGTTTTCATCACAAGTGCACACACGGAGCATGAGCAAAGCATGCTCGCAGCTGAGGAGGGCAAAGCTTTGCCCCAAACCCAGACTGGAGCTTAATACTGAGTAATGGTGCAAGAGGAAGAGAAACTGAGAAGCACTAAGACGAGCGCGCATGTAACTTCAGTCGTGGGAGCAGCAAGGAGGCTCTGTCCTCGCCTGGCAGAGCACATCTGATTCTGAGGCTGAAGATGAGCTGGGAGCCAGCCCCAGTGTTTACTTCCTGGTTAGGAAGGAGCCTGTGCCTCTGCTAATTAGTTCATTAATGCTCACTTGTGGGATCTGCCCCGAGGATTGGTTGGAAGTCTCGCAGCAAGCAAGGTTAGACTAAACCCAGCCTCCCACGCGCTCCAGCCGGGCACCTGGATACTACTTTCTAGTCCTGGCCTATCTACAGGCTGGCTCTGGGGCTCCTTGGCATGGAGGAGCTTCACCGCCTTTCCCAGCTGTAACACTAGAGCCGAGGTGCCCACGGAGAGAGAGCCAGGGCTCTTTTAAGCAGAGCTGTGGAAGTAATGCCTCAGAAAAGCCCCCCGGGCTAGCCCGTCGTGGTGTGCCCAGGGCTTCCTGCTTGCTGCTCTTTAGGGAGTCTGGTAGATGCAGCTGCTTGGAGATGCTTTTGCAGCTTGGGGCTGTTTTTGTAAGGTGGCTGAGCCCTTCGCTTGTCAGACTTGCTTGGCCAGAGCCTAACACAAGCATCTCATTAACTAGGGGAACATTAATCGGTGGTGCCTTGGTTACTGTAGGCACAAGAAGCTCTCAGAGAGCTCTCCAAATGGTTGCAGTCGCTCTTCTGTTTTCTCTCGCTTGCAGTGCAATTCAGAACAGGAAATCTGTAAAGAGGGAGGGAGCAAAAAGTCTGCTGGCGGTGCAGCTCGTACAGCTCTGGGCTGGTCGTGTCCATGCAGGAGCCGTTTTCCTAGGATCTGCTCCCAGCACTGTGGGGGGAAAAAAACCCACGCTATTCTTGTGGTGAAAGCGGGGAGGCTGTGGATTTCTGCCTCTGCTATTCCTGTCTCTCCTCCTGACCCTGCGGCAGAGGTAGGCGGCATTTATATTTAGAAATGCTGAACATCCACCGCTCCGGTGGATACAAATGCAGACTGCGAGAGTGCCCAGCGACTCATTGAACTGCCACCGGTTTTGTATGCAAAAACAAGTCGGGGCTGATGGTAATGTTAAAGTCTAAGGAGCATTTGCTCATCCAGTGACACAAGGTCCCCAGAGAAAAGGGATCAGATGGCCAGAGGCTTCACCCCTTTCATCCAGCCAGCCAAACCCATCAACTTCTTTTCATGTCTGTCAGCAGCACATTTCCTTGTGTGCCTTGCTTGAATGTCTGCCACAAAACATCTCCAGGCCGAGAATTAAAATCATACTATCATTATATTTCAGAAGACTTGGGCAACAACGCTTTCCTGTAATTGTAATTCTGAAAATACAGAAAGCTCAGGGGTTTTAGCCGAGTAGTTGCTGTTTCCCCAGCCGCCCTGGCTGGTACCGAGTGAAGAGGAGCACCGGGCTTACATAAAGGGAGATGGCGGAAGTCTTGGTTGCCCATCCATGGCTCCCCTGGGCTCGCCCACCCGTGCCACCTCGAGGTGTCCCTGCCAGGGGGGCTGTGTTGGTCAGCTGACGCTTGGGCCGGGGGGAAGTGTACAAGGTGGAGGCAGAGGCTCGGAGCATGTGCTTGGGCGGTTGGAGTGTCCGCAGGATCTTCCCTGGATACCTGCCTGCCTGCCTCTGCGGGAGAGGAGCGTTAGCCCAGACAGAGT
Organism: Larus michahellis; assembly: GCF_964199755.1. NCBI lineage: Eukaryota > Metazoa > Chordata > Aves > Charadriiformes > Laridae > Larus > Larus michahellis. Next base: position 39,279,874 of record NC_133898.1, read on the forward strand.
GAAGCAACGGGGCTAAAACTGGCTCTTCCCGTGCTCAGAAGGGGTCCCGCTTTTGGAGGAAGGAAATTGGCCAACAGGGGAGATGTGGGTGTGATGGACAGTGAAATGTGTGGGTGCCGTCTTCCAGGAATTGTTTGCAAAAACCTCACCCCCCCCATGCTGCCCCCATGCCACTGGTGGTCCCTCTGCCTCGGGGAAGTCAGAGCTGCAGTAATGGGGCTACAGCACATCAGTCCTTGAGAGGGAGAGCGGCAGAGCTGGCGCGGCAGGAGAGGTCAAGGACGAGGAACAGGCAGATGGTGGATGCACTTGGGGCAGTGGTACATATCCTGCTTATTCTGCGGCAGGGTAGAGAGCAAGCCCTGGGCGCTCAAGCAGTCTCCTCCAAGCATCCGTCTTTTCCTTGTGAACCAAGTGGTCTCCTCCAAGCATCCGACTCTTCCATGTAAACCAACTCCTTTTCTGCTGAATTGAGTCCCGATGGGACTGCTCTGTGTGGAAGCGTAGAGAGGGGCTTTCCAGCTGCAGGCATGGCTGGCTCAGAGCAGGCTGCAGGCAGCTTTATCGCTGTGCCCCGGCCTCCGGACAAGCCTAACCTTTGTTAGGATTTACTGAGGAAACCCCCTCCTTCTGGCCTCGCCGGGCAGATGCGTTAGTCCAGCGTCCTGGGAAAGGGGTGGGATGGGACCAGCTCCTTCAGGGTGGGATGGGATCACCTGTTGTGTTCCAGCACAAGGGAAAACCTCCTCATTTGCTTGGGCTTAAGGCAGCCTCTGCCAGCTCTGGAGAGGCAGAGTTGATTCATCAGGGTGGGAAACTAGGCTGAGCTTCCTCTCTCTGTTCTCTATATATTCTGTCTGAAAACACTTGAACACATGCTTCCCTTTCTGCCCGTGCTGGTCCGTGGGCCACGCACTTGTTTATGCCGTCGGTACCTGATGCCACAGTGATGGGCAGCTGGGTCGAGTGCATAGGGTCTTGCTTAGGGCCCTCTGGCTGTGCCGTGCTGCGGAAGGCTGGGGGCTGCGCCTCCGCAGGAGGGTGGCCATCTTCTGCATGGGGGCTCCGGATGCGGGGGTGAAGGTCGGGGGTCCCCAGCTCAATCACGGGAGGGAGGTCTCGGCCTCCTTCAGATGGAAAATGGGACCGAGTGGTTTTGGTTGGGTGCGTGTTTCGGGGAGGGAGGGGAGCAGAGGAAGCCTGACTTCCTCCTTCCACCAGAGACAAGTGCTGTCCCGTCTGATGATAAGAAATCACGTGCCAGTGATTCGTGGGCTGAGATGCCTTAACAAGGGCTTGGGGACAGTTAGTTGAGTAAAATTGGGGCCCCACGGGAACTGATGTTCTGAGCTCTTCTCCGTGTGATGGTAACCAAGGGGCCTTCCCCGCTGAGCCCTTGCCCGCGTGGGTAGGCACTGAGCATGAAGGCTCATCTTGCGAGGCCAAGGGCCACTTAGAACCATTCACCAGTGCTTGCCAGTTGTAACCCCCTCCCCCCATCTCGTGTAGCCCTGTGCCCAAGATCTTCCCCGTGCAGGGGAATGGAGGTTGTCCCCCTTCCAGGGGGGATGTTCCCATTCCAGGCTGCCTGCCGTCCAGTGTTCCTGCTTGCTCAGCGTGCATACCCCTGCATCCCAGCATGTGTGCCTGGGGGAATGTTCGGTGTGTGACATCAAGGGAAAGACCACTGTGAAAGAAGAAAAAAGGAGCAGGGGACTGGAGAGACACAGTTTTAGGAGAAGGATTAAAGATTAAAAGTGTGCAGAGAGCGCACGTGCTTGCTGGTCAAGCTGGGAGCCCCCCGCTCGGCTGGGCTGGGCTGTTGCCGGCTGCCCAGCAGCAGAATGGCCATAGTTAACAGGAAGCAGGGATGCCCTTGGTTTTTCCAGGGGGGGCTTTGGAAAGCTCCTTGCCTGATTGCCAGGGGAGTTTGAGTCCATCCTGCGTTGCTCCCTAGTACACCGCCATTGTGGGGCAGAGAAGAAAATGAGCCTTAATGTGAGGCTGGCCGGAGGGAGTAGGGAACCTGCTGTGTCCAGCATCCCGTGCCTGGACTCATCCCTTCCTCTAGGCGTGCTCAGGAGTTTGGTGAGCAGGGGAGGGCTTGGTGCCCCTCCAGGCGAGGGCGGGCAGCTCTGCACAGGCTCCTTTCGGATGCCTCAAAAGTTGCTGGCTGCCATAGGGGTCACACACATACAGCCTTGGCGTAAGGTGGGTAAGTCCTGGCAGCCCTCTGAGACCATGCAGGCAAGAAGAGATTTCCCCCCACCCCCTCCCCCTTCGGATGACTTCAGCCTGGCCTGGAGGAAGTTTCTTCAGACTTTCCACCTGCATACGTTTGCCTTGGAGCTGGGGAGAGGCACAGGGAACTTCAGCACAAAGGAAGGGAAAGAATGGCTGGAAATTTCCGTGTCCTGGGGTGGAGAAGCCTGATGCCAGGCTGTAACAGATCACTGGAGGTGGGGAGGGCTTCAGATCCTTGCACTCTGTGGGCAGGCTTGGCTACTGCTGGGAAAGGGTTGAGCTCAGCTAAATTAACAAAGAAAGTTTTGATTTCTGTTGGTTTGGTTTTTTTTTTTTTTTTTAATACAATGTGGATAAAAGAGGAGTCAGACGTGACTGTGTAGGAAGAGAGGCTGTGGGTTCTGAGCTGTGAGAGTGGTTACTGGGTGCCTCTCAGTAAGCTGCGTGGGATGCTCTCTGCGTCCCGGAGACGGGAAGCCCCTCTGACTGGGGCAGATGCAGGGCTGAAGGGGTGCCCTGAGGCCTCCTAGACCCACGGCTGGTGCCTCGTTAGAGGAAAATCCTGAGGCAGCGAGGGTATGTGCACGGGGCTGTAAATGATTGTTAGAGTGTGTTGTGCAGGCTCTGGCGAAGTCCAGGCACTGTCCTCTTGCAAGAGGCTGTTCTGACCCAAAGATATCTCTGTGTGTACGGAAACCGTAGAGCGTATTTTCCTCCTGATGGGCAAGAATGGGAATTTGCTTCATTTGAAATAGAGTTGCCACGGCCAGTGGACCTTTCAGGATGTTTACTGCTTTTATTGCAATCATTCGTTTCCCTTCTCGGCCCATGTCTGTGAAACCAGTCTGGAAATCCTCCTGGCACAGGCTGACCTGCTTTCTGGCTTGGCTCATCCCTGCAGTGATGGTAGTGCAGGACAGACCCCTCGTCTTGCAGGGGCCAGTCTGCGTGCATCTGGTGTTCGGGGTTTCTGCAATCCAGGACCCACCCGCCCACTCAGAAATGGAGCGAAATGCTCAAACATGTGGGTGGGTGCAGAGTCTAGAGGATGCAAGGCCAGGGGTGCAGTGCGTGGGTGAATGGGGCCACCTTCATCTCCCCACCTCCTCCTCCCCTATCTCACTAAAAAACGAGGTGCCCACAGCCCTCTCGCAATGCCTCCCCTGCCAGTCGGCCCCCAGCACCCCTCATCCAACAGCACATGGACCAGATCAGGGGGGATGAAGCCAATGGCTGGAGGGGCTTTGCCCAGGGAAGGGGAGAAGAAACCTGCAGAACAGGAGGCCCAGGGCAGGAGCAGAGGACGTGGGGGATCAGCCTACAGCCGGCTGGGATCTGCTGCTCCCCTGGAGCTGCCAGAGGGCAGCTGGCACAGTTTTATGGAGCCAGACAGCATCGCATTAGTATGTGGGGAGGAAGGGAGCTGGGCTGGGCTGGCGGAGGGCTGCAGGGCAGGACGGAGCTGCGCTTGCTGAGCCTGCTGGCAGAGGTTCATGCTGATGGCTGAGGAAGCGGTTAGCAGGTTACGGGGCTGGAACAGGAGAGCAGGGTAAGCGTGGAATTCCCCTGCTGTTTTCCTCCTAGCCTCGCTCTGCTCTCTCTCTTGCTGCTGGGGCCATTTCCTCCCCTGAACAAGTTTCTCTTGTGTGAATTGTTTGCATGATTTCCTACTGCTCCGCTCAGCCAAAATAAGGAGCCAGGAGCAAACTGTTCCCACTGCAGACAGTGACCTTATCTAGAGAAGGAGAAAAATTTGTCAAAGCAAATTCTACTGAATGCCGAGTCCCTTGTCCTGTGTGCTTCTGGGGTGAGATAGTGAAGGGAGAAGCTGCTTTGAGGACAAAGTGTCTTGCTGCACGGATGGGGGGGATCTGCACGGTCAGCCCCTTTTCTAGAGGGAGGGAGGAGGGTAGCCAGAGAGCTGGTGGGACTTCATCAGTTCTGCTTGTGTGTCAGAGCTGGGTGTCACCCTTACCCTTACTCCTTGCCCCCAGTTGCAGGCATCCTCAGACACGGACGTTTTTCCTACCAGGTGCTTGAAGTCACTCAGAAGCCTGGGAGATGGACAGCACTGTGGAAATGGGTGTTCTTCTGTGCCTAAACTTGTACCACCTTGGGCATGGCAGTACTGAGTGTTCAGGCTGGGGGACATCCCCTGAGACGGCCCTGACCCCTCTGCTCCGGGATCGTTACCGCTCTGATGATGGGTAGATCACCTTGTGCCAGGAATGCCCTGTGCCTGTGGGACCTTTGTGATTTCAGAGCACTAACGAGTCCCCTTGTGCCAGGATGGAGCTGGTGAGCAAGTGGAAAAGCTGAGAACGAGCCCAGCAGTCTGTACTCCCAGGCTGGCCGCGTTTCCCCTGCCCACAGCTCCTCCTTCCCTTGCCCTTTCCAAAAGCCCCCCTGGGCACACACACTGCCCCCCCACTGTGTCAGGCAGAGGTAGGGGGCCGTGGCTGGGTGACGAGGGGTGTCTGGCAGCGAGCGTGTATCTCTCCATCACCGTGCAGTGGCTGTGGGCGTCAGCTGTGACTGCTGGATGCCAGCATGAATGAGCCTGTCAGCATCTGGACCTTGCAGCTGCCATGGCAAAGAGAGGTGTGCTCGTGGCCTTGGCCGGAGGAAAGTGGAGATTGGCACGATGCCTGCATCTCAGCTCTCCTGGGCGCAGGAGGTTCCCTGCGTTAGCAGGAGACAGTCCTGATCCCTGGTTGGCATCGCCCCCCATGGCACAGAGTCCCTCGGTGCACACGTGCTCTTGGTGGGCTCACCCCAGCCCGGTGGCTTGGCTGCGATTCCCCTGAGCAGCTCACAGCTCTCGCAGGCGTTTCAGGAAGCTGAGGGCTGGCAATGAGGAAAGCGGGGAACGAATGCAGAAATGAAAGCGCAGGAGGAGGCTGCGCCCGGGTGGAGAAGGAAGAGGGAGGCGTGGGGGAAGTAATCCTTCAAAGCAGGCACGTCCCAGCTTCAAGGTGAAAGCCTGAGCTGTGGCCGGGTGGGGATGGTCACCCCCATCACCTCCATGGCATAGATGCCCAAACTTGCTTGGCATCAGCTGAGCCTCGAGCGCCTCCATCGCCTCATTGAGCTGCAAAGCCACCCAAGCCAGGAAGAGCGAGGTGGCAGAGGGCTGCCCGGGGTTTCCACCTCCCCTGGGTGACTGCCCCACTTGTCCCCACATGACAGTGCGGCACGGTGTGGGTTGTGGCAGAGGGGCTGGGGGGATTCCTGGGGGCGTGGGGGCTGGCTGCTGTGGGACGCGACCCTGAGCGCTGCTCTCTCCCCCGGGAGCCCGGCGTGGCTCTGGAAAGTGAAAGCTGCAGAGGTTTAAAGTTCAAGCCGTATTGCCTTGGAAAGTCCCCTATCTGAGCGGTCTTATCTCTGCAGTACCTGAAGAAGGCAGATCCCTCAGCCTCCTGCTGCACGTGGTGCCTGGGAGTGGGTTTGGAGAAACGGGGGCTGTCCCTGCAAGCGGGCAAAGGACACCTCAGTGCAGGTGCCACTGCTGGGACCGTGGGCCTGATGCAAAACACAGCAGGGAATCTCCCTGCCAGGATCATACCCAGGCCAGGGCCAGCAAGAGTGTGCTGAGGCAAGGGGTATTCTTGCAGCAGGTCCTCCAGCTCTGCCCCTTGCTCCTGCCCCCAGCTAGCCTGGCCTGGGCACCTTGGCTGTGCCCTTGCCCCATGGTCCACTGAGAGCCGCCAGACTCTGCCCGTGGGGCTGCTCAGCCCCAGCTCACAGCCCCCTCCCCTACCCCGGGGAGCACCGGCGGCGAGGGGGCACCCCATGGCGGTGCGTAGGCAAATGTGGGTGGCCTCTCCTTCCAGCGGGGAATTCCCTGCCGTGACCCGGGGCTTCCCCGGGGATGCAACCTCTCCTGTCAGCCTCTCTCCTGGCAGCAGGGTGAAGAGGAACTGGCTTTCTTTTCCCACCAAAGATGGGGCTCAGCTGAGGTTGGCCAGGGTCCAAGGTGCTGGCTTAACCCTCAGGCAGCGCTTGGGAGGAGGTGGATAAAGGACATTTTGGGGACTGGCCTCTGTCCACAAGCGTCCCTGCTGCAGCTGGTGAGAAGACAGCCCCAGCCCCGCTGCTTTGCTGGAAGACTTTAAGGTCAGGTCTTGCCATCTCGCCTGTGGAGGGATGCTGTCCATCCCCTATATTGCAGGTGCCATCCCAAAGCTGGGCTGTCTGGCAAGCGGGTTTTCTTTTCAAGGCTGGCACAGCTCTCGCCCTCCGTCCCTTGTCCCTGCCCACCTCTGCCAAGCAGCATGGGTGGCAGGAGCTCGCTTAGAACCCGGCCTTTGGTTCAGAGCTGATCGCTGCCAAAGATAAAAGCCACCCAGGGGCCCCAGCGCAGCAGCGAGGAGGTAGCAGGAGGTTCAGCTCATGCCTGCCATGCTCTGCAGAGCACAAGCTGCTGCCCGTTCCTCGCTGCTGCCTGCCGTGGCCCAAGGGGGCCGCCCTGTGGCAAGTGGCCAGTCCCTCTCCACAGGAGCACAGCAGGTCAGTGGAGGGGATTGGAAATTCCCTCTCGGCTTTGCCTCCATCACGCTCTGACCTAGCTGGAAATAAAACCTCTCCTTGGGCTAGGGGACTTCAGGCTGCTTGGCCACCCCATGGCCGTGGGGGCCACAGTCCTGAGGATGTGGGCTCCCTGCTAGCCACCGAGCTCTGACGGCCACACCTCTGGTGTCCCTCTGTGCCGGTGGGCTGCATGCTAGCCCTGCCACAGCAGTGCCGAAAGGGAAGGATGTGGCGGAGAGAAGAGGAAATTGGTGAGGGCCAGCAGACCAGCTGGCACGGGCACTGTGCCGCGCAGGTGATCTTGGACCAGTGCCGGGCTCCTGCCTGCCTTTGGCTGCCTGCCTTCATGGAGGGGAAAGCAGAAGTGCGGTGTGCAGCCGGCAGTGGGGAACTGGAATTCCCCAGGCAGCTGCCAGAGCCCGGACATCCATCCACAGCCGCCAAACCCAGCCCTCGGGCTCTGTGAAATGCTTCCCAGGCTCTTTGGACCCGTCCCAGTTGGAGGCTGGTCTTTGGGCAGTGCCGGGTCCGAGCCCCACGCATGCTGTGAGGTCCGAGGGAGGACTCTGCAGTGCTTGGCGGGGACAGGAGAGTCCATTCCCTGCGGGGATCAGGGCGAAGAACTGCCCTGGGGAGCCTCAGACCATGTTCCTGCCTTGTCCTGCTGCTGAGCTTCTTTGGGGAGAGGGCAGGATGGAGGAGCTTTGAGCTGGTGGGAAGGGAAGGGAAGCAGAAGAGGCGGGAAGGTTATTCCTCCATGCAGCAGTGGAGGATCTCTGCTCCTCAGCATGGCGCTCAGGACTCTTTTCTGGTTTTTTTTTTCCTCCCCTGTCCTCTTTATTCCCTCTGTAGATTGGTTCACCTAGCCATTATCCACTGTGTCCCAGCTGTGGCACTCTGCTGCATTGCTCACCTGCCCAGAGAGGTGCTGGAGATCCAAAATGATCTTTTCCAGGTATGTGGATGTGATAGGTGGAAGATGGGAGGAAGGGAGGTGCCACAGGCTGCTCCCTGGATAGATGCCCAATCCATCCGCCCTTTCCCCGGGACTCCCCCCCCCATAATTCCTTCAGAGCGTGGTGAAGGTCCTGTGTGAGCAGCCCCTTTTCAGGGAGGGGAAGAAGGATGTGGGAGATGCCCTGAGAGAGAGATGTGACAGCTCCCAGCACCGGAGGGTGAAGAGGGTGAAGGGGTCCTTTACAAGGCCCCAGGACGTCGCAGACAGACGCGGAGGGTGGAGCAGGCATAGCTTGGATGTGGCAGGGTAGATAACCTGGCCCCATGAGTGATCCTTGAGCTGAGGCGGATGTGGGGCAGCAAGTCGTTTGCACCCCCCAAGTGTCAGCCATGCTTAACCTCGGGACAGGGACAGGCTCCTGCGCAGCAGCCTGCCCGTGCCACCAGGCTGGCTCCTGTAGGCTGGCGTGGTTCATCACACTTGGTGTCCTCTGGGGCATTCCCCCGCCCCCCCGGGCTTTCCTAATTTCTGTCCCCACCTCCTCTCTAGACGCCGCTCCACCTCGCCGTGTACCTGGAGCAGCCCAGCGTGATCCAGGCGCTGATCCACAAGGGAGTGAACCCGGGGCTGCAGGACCGCAACGGCAACACCCCGCTGCACCTGGCCTGCCAGCAGCAGCGCCTGCAGTGTGCCCAGCAGCTGCTGCAGGCATCGGCCCCGCCGCAGGGCACGGCACAGCCCCACGGGCAACAACAGGACCTGCAGCTCCAGAACTGGCAAGGTGAGACCTGAAGGGCAAGCCTGGTCGCCCAGTTGGGGCAGAGACCATGCGTTGTGTGTGCAGGGATCCGGGAACACCAGGGATGGCATTCCTCAGTGTTGTCCAGGCTGACTGTGGCTCTCTCTCCCGTCTCTCCAATCCCAGGCTTGGCCTGTCTGCACATCAGCACCTTGAAGGGGAACATCCCGATGATGTCTCTGCTGCTGGAGAGCGGTGCCAACATCGATGTTCGGGTAAGGCTGGGCATAGGTGCAATGTCTGGGTAAGGCTGGGCACGGTGTGTGGCTCCCTTGGGCACCGGCCTCGGGGCAGGCACTGCTGTTGGGCTGGGAGGCACTGAATTTTGAGGGAGAAGAGAGGAAAGGTCCTTGCGGGGCTCTTGGGTGCCATGACAGAAGTCGGGTGGGGACTGCACTCTACCAAGGATGTGCGGGTGGGTGCTGCAGGGCCCGTCTGAGGGGACCCCGCACCCATGCCCCTGTGGTCTGTGGGTTGCAGGAGGGCACGAGCGGGAAGACGCCATTGCACCTGGCCGTGGAGTGCCACAACCGCAGGGCTGTCCAGTTCCTGCTGCGCAACGGGGCGTACGTGGATGCCCAGATGTACAATGGGTGCACCCCGCTCCACCTGGCTGTGGGCCGCAAGGATGCCGCCATCGCCGCCATCCTCTCGCACTCCGGGGCTGACACCCTGCTGAGGAACATGGAGGATGAGACAGCCCAGGACCTGGCCGATGGCAACGATGATGTGAGTCTGTGGGGTTGTATGGTTTGGGGGGAGCTCCTAGGGGGAGGTTCTAGCTCTGCTTGTCCTCCCCTATAGGGTGCAGGCGTTGGCTCTGGGGGTGCATGGGGTGACTGCTTGTTGCCTCAAGCCCTAGGGAAAGCCCAGCCAGGGTTTCTTGGCACTTCTGTGGGGAGGTGAGAGGCTGCAGGGCCGGGGGGGAAGTTCTGGGCCCCTACCCCAGCCCTGAGTGGAGACACGACCCTGGATCCTTACATCTCTGCACCCTTGGCCTTTGCAGCTCCTCGCCTTGCTGCCCTTTGATGATCTGAAGATCTCAGGGAAGCCCGTGGTGTGCTCTGAATGAGCGGCTGGACTCCTTTGGCCCGTCGGGCTGCTGCCTCACCCTGCGCTGTTGCCCTGCTGCCCGCTGGGACCTTGCCTGCCTTCAGTTCAGCGGGAGCAGAGACACTTTGGGAGACGTTATCATCCCTCCCTTTCCTCATTGGAAAAGTTTTGTTGCCCTCAGGCTGCCTTCTCGGAGGAAAGAAGGTGTCGCTATGAACACTACACACGGGAGGCTTTTCCTGTAGTATTCGTGCCCTGCAGCAGGACTGAATTTCCCTTCCTTGATATGGGTCTGACCTGTGGGGGTCTCCAGCTTACCCAGGGAAGGAGCAAAAGAGGACCCCTTTTCACGCTGTACGGTGGACGGAGCATCCTCTGGCACCCCCAGACGCCGTCAGAATAAGTGTGGGGTGAGAGGAGTTAATGCTCACTCTAATAAACATTTGTTCTTGCTGTGGGCGCCTGAGGTCTCATGTGATCTAACCCCCCCGCTCCCCCTGCTGAGTGGGGAGACTGAGCATTACCCCGGGTGCCCGGGCATGTGAGGGCTGCAGGGGCTTCCCCAGCCCGCCCGCTCCCTCCGGTCCTCCTCCCTCCCTCGCACCGCAAAAGGTGAGCCGGACCGCAGGGGCTTCCCCACTTGCAGAGCCTTTCCAGTGCTGGGGGATCACAGCCTGGTGCTCCGTTCCTGTCCTGAGCCGTCCTGCCGAGCGTCTGGCATCGCGGCTGAAGACAGAGCATGGCAGGTGCTGGAAGACCAGGTGGTGGATCCCTGCTTTTGCTGTCATGCCTGACATTTCGCTGCCTTACCGTGCCGTGGTTTCCTCTTCCGCAAAGAGGATAGAAAGATCCTGCCCCATCTCCTGGCTTGGGAGGGTGTTAAAAAACTTCTTCCCTGGGTTTTAGATTTCCCCCAGGCTGAAAGTGGCGGAGACAGCAGGGTTATCTCCACATCCCTTCTGTGGTTCAGCTCACCACCCTTCCCTGCCCCCTCTCCAAGCCAGAGGAGCACGTGCGACACATTGGGGAACCAGCAACAGAAGGTGCTGTGGGAATGGAGACAACCAGTGCGCCTGACCCTACCTCAGCCGGGGAAATTCCCCACTTGCTGCCTGGGAGCAGCTGCTATTGTTTGGGGCAAATCCTGGATGGCGCAATCGCCCCGAGATCCTCTGGAGTGAGCTTCCTCCTCCCTTCTTGGAAAGACAGATAGCAAGGGAATGCTGCCAGGAAAGCGGCATGAGTTCCCCCCGGCCACTCTGGAGCTTGCCTGGTCTCTTCAGCAGCCCTGGGCTGGATTGCTCCGTTTCTTTTGAATCTTTGCCTCCCACCTTCTGGCAGGGCCTCGACCCTGTGGCAAACAAGCCATATTCTGCTCACGGGCCTCGGCCAGCACCGGCCAGGAGCATGTGCCCCGTGGGGCTGCCTCCTGTGCCACCTTCGCAGGGGGCGTGGGGCACTCACGGGTGGCCCAGAGCAGGAGCGATGGGCGCTGCAGGAGCATGGTGGGGCCAGGGCTGCAGCTGGGTGGGAAGGGGAGGGAAAAGGCAGAAGCAACCACCTGAAAGGAGGTTGTAGCGAGGTGGGGGGTTGGTCTCTTCTCCCAAGTAACAGGCGATAGGACCAGAGGAAACGGCCTCAAGTTGCACCAGGGGAGGTTTAAACTGCATAGTAGGAAATAATTCTTCACGGAAGGGCTTATCAAGCATTGGAACAGGCTGCCCAGGGAAGTGGTGGAATTGCCATCTTATTTAAAAGATGGGTAGACATGGTTTAGTGGAGGTTTCGCCATTGTTAAGGTTGATGGTTGGACTCGATCTTAAAGGTCCATTCCAGCCTAGACGCTTCTATGGGTGAGCTGCGCTTTTTTATTTTTAATTATTTTTAAATAATTATTTTTTTTTTAATAAAGATGCCTTGTAACACGTTACTGGGTGGCCACCTGGTGACCGCAACCGGCCCTGCAGCCTTGCCTGGTGGCCCAGGCTGGGGGTGCGGGGCTACCGTCCCGGGGAGAAGGCCTCATCCCGCCCCACCGCCCCCCGGGCAGCGCCCCTGTGTGCCCGGGGAAGGGCGGGGATTTACCGGCCCCTTCCCGGTGCAGAGCCCGCCACCCGCGCCGGCCCGACTCCCTTCCTCCCGCCGCCGAGACACGCGTGGGCGCGGCGGCCCCTCAGCCGCGGGCCCTCCGGAGCGACAGGGGGCGCTGTGGGGACTCCAGCGGGCTAGAGTTCCGCCGCCGCCGGGAGCGGAGCGGAGCGGAGCGGAGCTGAGGGGGAAACCGGCCGGCAGTGGGACCGGGCCGCAGGTGGGTAAGTAAGGCCGGGGACGGGGAGAGCGGGATAGGGCCGCAGCCACCCCGCTCGGCAGGGGTCGGGCGAGGGCCGCCGCCGCCGCCCTGGGGACGTGGCGGAGCTGGGGGGCGGGCGTCCCTGAGGTGGTGGGTCGGTTGCCGGGCGGCCGGGGCAGAAAAGCCTTGGAGCGGGCCTCTCCTCAGCCCGGGGCCCGCCAGGCCCTGCCCGCGGCGGGGGGCGCGGAGGCCGCGCCCCCCGCCGCGGGCAGGGCCTGGCGGGCCCCGGGAGTCCCTGGGCGAGGTGGCTTCATGTAAGGGGGGAGCAGTAGCCCGAGTCTCAGCTCGGCTCCCTGGGTGTTCTGCATATTCCAGACTATGGCTCCTTTCATGCCCGCTCAGCTCCCCCCCCCCCCGCCCTCTCTCTACCTGTAACACTGGCCTCCCTGTTCCTTCCCCCCCCCCCTCCCCCCGCCCCGATCATGGTCGGGGGAGGGCAGAGCCTGCTGCACTGAGTCAGCTCTCGGGGCCTGGGAATTGCTAATGCAGGCATAGAGAGAGCCATTGTCCCTCTTCTTCACGGCCGCTGTGGGAGAGCAGAGCTGGGTCTCCGACCGTGGAGGGTAAAAGACAGGCACAGTGGAGCCAGCTGGCCTTTCGGTCTCTCTCGTCAGGTTGAAAGGGAGACGTGGCCCAGGAGTGTGGCAACCCGCCCTGCGGCTTGTGTCTTGACTTCTGCAAAAGCGAATGGCGTTCCGGCACCCTGCTGCGATCAACCGGGGTTACTTAATACGGGCAAACGCGGGAACATCGGGGCAGCTTCAGGCCCAGGTGCCTGCACCGAGCATTGTTCTTGCATCCTGCAGCCTGCGATGGTGCCCCTGCAGCAGGAGAGATGACAGGGGTGGAGGTGTCAAACTGCCTTTTCTATAGTGGAGAGATAGGGGGGGAACAGGAAGCAGGCACAGAAACCCACCCCCAGCTGTTTGCACTTCTCCCAAGGCTGGGAATTTCTGTGTCCTTTAAGTCACAGAAGGGAGATTTCAGGGTGAAACACAGCCTTGGCTTAGGTCAAGTTGTTGGACTCCAGGGTCCTGGCCACAGCAACTGAGGATAAAAGCCCCTCAGGTCTTTCCCAAGGGGACAAGAGGTTGGTTGGGAGGGCTTGTTGTTCATGAAGTGGCAGGGGACTTTCTTGCCTTTAAAGGTCTAAGTTTGTGAGTTTCATGTGAGGGCTACTAGACGTCACAGCTATATTATGTTGGGGCCAGGTACACCTCACAGGGCCTAAATTCCTGTGACTTGGGTTTTTTTTGGGGAGGGGGAATTAACATCTCTGTCCCTTTGTCACAGGAGCCCAGAGCTGCTTCTGGTGCAAATTTATGTAGCCAGCCCCACCTGGCCCCCAAGACAATCTTGAGGCTTTTTTCTACTGGAGAGACTGAGGCAGGCAGGGATGGAGCATGGACCAAGAAAACCTCCTACCCTGATGCAGGAAGCTGAAGCTTGTTGTGCGAGGGGAGGATCCAGGTGGTCTCAGGTGTAGGAAGTCCTTGCCAGCTTGCTCATTCTGTTGTTTTCCTGGTGCTCTTGTTCTTCGCATGGCCCCTGGATATCACAGGTTTGCCTCTGTGAGGGAGGGGACAGTGGAGGGAAGAAGTCCTTCAGGGAGTATTAAAGCTGTTTTAAAGCTGGCTACGTCACCACCTTAGGGCTATACCTGAAGAATATCAGCTGTAACTTATTGGATAGTCCTGGTAAAATCCCAGCCAGCCAGCTGGTAGGAAAGTTCCTTCCCAGCCTTGCTCTCTGGCTGTGTCTTGCCAAGCGGGTAAGCCCTGGTAATTTCCTCTGATCTGTGGGGAATGCCTTGGCACGCTTCCTTACAGGGCTGCGTGGGGAGGTGGGGGAGGTTGGTGGCCTGAGCCCTCCCTGGCTCTCCTCCACTCAGCTGGTGTGGCTGGAGGGGGAAGCTCTGAACCTTTTGGCCTCAGAGGAAGGTTGCTCTGGCCACAGGCTTGAAACATGAGCTGCTAGGTAGGAGTTGCTTTTTCAATGCAATGACCTTTTCTTTTTCCACCCAGGAGCTGTGCTAAAGTTTAACCTAAAAAGGTGAGGTGTGAGGTGCTCCTTACATTTGGAGCAAGGACGTTGTCAAAACCAGATGGTTACAACAGTGTTCAAATGCTCTCTCCATTCCTGTAAGTCCGAGTTTCTAAGTCCACGTGTTCCTAAGCCAGAGCAAACACCCTGAACAGAAGCAAATATAAATGTCTGTCGTGCTCTTAAACTCTAGAGGGCTTTTCCTACTTCACATGCTGCCATCATCGCTGCCGTGGGATCTGAGTGCTGCCTGCTGGTGGGGAGCAGGCTGGGTGGCACAGGCATGCGGAGCGAAGCTGGCCCTGTGCCGGTTGCTGCAGCCTGCCTCTTCATCTCTCTGCAGATTTTGCCTTCCCCTCATGCTGGCTTCCCTCCCTACCATGGCTGCTGCTGAAGAGATCCCCGCTGCCCTGCAGGAGTCTTGGGGGGACTTCTGGCTCTTCCGTTTCTTTATTAATGCTGCTGGCTACGCAAGTATTGTGGTGCCGGGATTCCTCCTCATCCAGTACTTCAAGAGAAGGAATTACCTGGAGACAGGTAAGGGCAGGAGCTTCCCTTCCACATCCTGCCTCCTTGTGAGCTCTCCACACCCTATTCGGCACTGACTGGTCATTTCCCTGACCTGCCAGGAGCAAGCCGCTCGCAGAGCTGCATCCCAGACCCATCTAGGTGCTACCCTGAAACATATTTCTCTGAGGGCCCTGCAGCAGCAGATGTGGAGGCTTAAGGAGGGAGGCTTCATCTCTCAAGCTGGTGCGGCTGTGGTTAATTCTGTCTCTATGTTCTCTTACCCCCTTCAGGCCGAGGCATTTGCTTCCCTGTCATCAAATCATGCGTGTTCGGCTCTGAGGTGAAGTCTCTACACCAGGAGGATGGCTCCCTGCCACCCCGAACAGAGCCCACCGAGTCCTCTACAGCCCGACAGATCTTCAAGCTGGTCTTCTGCGCTGCTGGTCTACAGGTAGGGGCCCTGTGCATGTGTGCCTGGCTCTGGGAGCAGGAGGTGGGCAGCAGGTTTGCGGCTGTCAGTTTCTTGAAGACCAAGGATGCAGTGCTGTCCTTGATCAGGGCAGGGCTGGAGGCTGGGACACAGACTCTCAACCAGGATAGCCCACCAGGGCTGCTGGGTCACTTCTAAGGGCTGTGGAGGTCATCCAGGTTGGGACCTCTTGTCTGTCCAATCGCAGTCCTCTGCAGCCACGGATAGGGAAAATTCTGTGATTCAGCAGATTGTTAGGGCTGCTCTTGTCTGGCCCTCACCTCAGAGGAGCAGATAGTTGGAGCCTTCTTATCACCCAGGCTCTTCTCTGGTTCACCTCCTGAGGCTGATGCACCCTGCCTTGATGGATTGCATTCAAATACTGGAGACAAATACTGAATTCAGCTACAGATAGAGAGGACTTTTTAATCTTCGTTTCGCTAAGTCTTAGCTATAGCCAGAACATCATTAGGAAGGGCAGCTTTTTAGGTCTATGAGGATTAAAAATAGAAATGTGGGCATTGTGATAGTAAAAACCCACACATCCCACAGCCAGCAGAAGACACCCACTCTCTGGCCTGTTATCCCAGTTCATCCAGACTTGCTGCGGGTCACCACCAAGTCCTTCCATCTCTCTGTGCCTCGGTTTCTCAGGAGAGGTGGTGTGGTGAGAGAAAGTCTGTGTTACTTCTGTGAGGGGCTTGGTACTGTTGCACCAGAAGTAACGGAGGTTACAGCCAGAACAGTGATCATCCCTGGAGGACAATTTTGTCTGCTGGGTTTGAAACCGGAATTGATTTGGATGGAAGAACTGGGCCTAGGGAGCTGGAAGTGAAAACCAATGCAGAGGCCACTGGGAAAACAGCCAGGACTTGCCGCGGGGAGCTGGCACTAAAACCTCAGCTGTGCATCAGTAATGTTCCCTGATCCTGTCAGTCTGGTTCAACAGGGAGCTTAAAGCATAACTGCTCACTGTACGCCAGGATGTTTGCTTTACGGGGCTCACTGTATGCCAGGATGTTTGCTTTGCAGGCCTTTCTCCCCTTGGAAGAGGCTGTAAACTGAGCAGGTTATGTTTGGGACGGGATGTTCCTGGTTGTAACCACATGGTACACTGGGTTCCCTCAGATGGGTGGAGTGGGGGGTGGCCCTGTCTCCCAGTGTCTCAGGGAAGCATTGTCCTGCAGAGGATGAGGCAATGCTGGGGCAAGCAAGGGGTCTGTTCTTCCCGTGGTTGCTTGCAGCTGCCATTGCGGGTCCTGACTCCCCCTGTGTTCCTCCTGCTTCACAGGCCTCCTACCTCACATGGGGTGTCCTCCAGGAGCGTGTAATGACAAGAACGTATGGTGCCACCGAAACAGACCCTGGTGAGAAGTTCAAGGACTCCCAGTTCCTAGTGTTCATGAACCGCATCCTTGCCTTCACGGTGGCTGGTCTGTACTGCGCCCTGACCAAGCAGCCACGCCATGGGGCTCCTATGTACAAATACTCTTTTGCCTCCCTCTCCAACATCCTCAGCAGCTGGTGCCAGTATGAGGCACTCAAATACGTCAGCTTCCCTACCCAAGTGCTGGCCAAGGCCTCCAAAGTGATCCCAGTGATGATGATGGGCAAACTGGTGTCGCGCAAGAGTTATGAGTACTGGGAGTACTTGACTGCTGCCCTCATCTCCGTGGGGGTCAGCATGTTCCTGCTCTCCAGTGCTCCCAACAGGCATATGTCCACCGTCACCACTTTCTCAGGCATAGTCCTTCTGGCTGGCTACATAATCTTCGACAGCTTCACCTCCAACTGGCAGGACGCCCTCTTCACCTACAAGATGTCTCCTGTGCAGATGATGTTTGGTGTCAATGTCTTCTCCTGCCTTTTCACGGTAGGCTCGCTCCTGGAGCAGGGTGCCTTGCTGGAGTCAGTACGCTTCATGGCCCGCCACTCAGAGTTCATGGCCCACGCTGTGCTGCTCTCGGTGTGCTCCGCCTGTGGCCAGCTCTTCATCTTCTACACCATCAACCAGTTTGGGGCAGCTGTCTTCACCATCATAATGACACTCCGCCAGGCTTTTGCCATCCTCCTCTCCTGCCTCATCTATGGGCACACTGTCACTGTCATGGGCGGCCTGGGTGTAGCCGTTGTCTTCATGGCCCTCTTCCTCCGTGTCTACGCCCGCAGCCGCATGAAGAAGCGCAGTAAGAAGCTCCCGCCAGGGGACAGCCCTATACAAAAGGTCTAAGGAACTAGGGCCATGGCATTTAAGCCATGCCTGCTGTCCTGCCTCCACTCGGGAGTACTTGCTTGATTTCTGAGAACCTGCTGAGGAGCAGGGTGGGGTATGGATAGGCTGGACCAATGACTCACTTTTCCACCTGCTTTTCCTGGGGAAGGGGCTGGAACAAGCCCAGGGAATGTTCTGGGCTGCTGCAGCTTCAAACCTTTCCATTTGCCTTAATGGGTCAAAGACTTTTAGCCAAGGCACGGGCCTGGGGGCTTGCATCCTGGGGGAAAAAACAGTGTGGGGCTGCTGGTACTCCTGCCCCACCTCTGTCTTGTGGCTTCTCTCCAAAGTCACCGATGAACAAGCGAGCCCTTTTCCCTGGCACCGTCATGCCTCTGGCTAATGCTCCTCCATTTCTGTCACTACTACAGAGCTCAGCAGGAAGAAAGGTAAACAAAACACTAGCTTTCTTTTTGAAACACCTTCATGTGAGGCAAGTCCCAAGATGAGCCTGTCCCAAGACAGGGGAGGTCTCAGCCCCCCTCCCAGGAGCTGCTCCAAGTAGGACAGGCACAGCTAAGTGAAGGACTCCCATCCTGTCCTACCCCAGGCCTGGGATCTGCTCTGGGGGCGGCACTCTGCAGTGAAAGCCAGTACCTCCGAGTTTTATTTTATCAGTTCCTCGCCCCTGCTCCAAGACACTTTTCTTCACTCCCTTCAGCCCAGGCTGATTTTTATGCAGAGACTGAGGCTGGCCGGTACGGTTCCCAAGGCTTGCTGAGTTGTTTTAGGTTGCTTTTTGGTTACATCCGCTGCTGTCACAGGCCAAAGGCTGCACTCGCCAGAAGCTCCGGCATCACCTCGGGGTGTCTCAGTGCCACGGTTTCTGGGCTTTGTAGTTGCCATTCAGAGAAGCACAAATAGCCCCTCTCCTTCCTGCCAACTGGAGGCACCGGCCCCAGCTTTACTGGGGCTTGGCCAGAGCCCCACTGTGCCTGGAGGGCTGAGAGATGGGGCAGAGCCTGCTTGCGGTGCCTTGTTCCTGCTCCACGGGCAGCAGGGGATGGAGCGAGTGGGCACCTGCTCCCCAGGCAGCAGGGGGTGGAGCAGTGAAAGCTGCTCTTCCCCAGGAGCCTGGGTTTTACTGGGTAACACTTTTCTCCTCAACACAACCTGACTGACAAGCCAGCAGGTTTTGGTACTTTTGAAAGGCAACTTTTTTTTTTCCTCTTTGTTTTATTAAATTAAAAATATGCTGCATATAGTGCCCTGAGGGTAAATATTCTTTTTAACTTTTATTTTTTTTCCCATATACCTGGAAGGAGGGGAGAGACTTCCCAACCCTTCCTGCGTCCCTAGTCTCTTTAGGACAGCAAAGCTATCTTTTCTTTCCAAACACAGGTGCCTCTGCCTTTGCCCAGGCAGGTTATCAGCCAGGGCTGGACCCAAAGCTCCAAGGCCTGACAGGGGGAGCACAGCCAGGTTTGGATCACTGGTGGGCAGGTGGAGGAGCTGTTAGCCTGGTTCTGATTTGGTTCCTGGGTTCTCTGCTTGGGCAGCCACGGTGGGTGTAGCTACAGCCCGCATAGCTAGAGAGAGATGGTGCAGAGGCTTGCTGAGCACCTGCCAGCCAGGGCCCTCCGTGATGTAGCACAGCCCTGGAAGAACCCGTCCTTTATGGGGTGCACCTGCACCAACACCAGCTTCACAGGCCACACACCAGAGCCAGTGAAGGCTTGGGGGATGGATTGTACATCCTGCTGGTACCTATTGGGAGGCCTGGTGAAAAACCTTGGCTGTAGGCCCATGTATTCTAGTCATGGTGAGGTCTGGGGTCAGAGACAGGACCTTAGCCTAACAGAGCTAGAGAAAGGGGAGACACAGGTGAGGGCTACGAGAGAAATAGAGGAGAAGACTAGGGACAGGAGCTGCTTATCACAGTGCTGAGTTAGCTGAGCCAGCAGGGATAACAGAGCTGGTGCTGAGCGCAGCCCAGGCTTCAGAGCACTTGGCTCTCCAGCAGTTCTACCTGTGCTCCTTCTCGTACCTCCAAGCTCTTGAAAGTGCCTGTGCAGCCTCACAGCACTTCATCCTGCCCCTACAAATTCCCCCAAATGTCTGCGCCTCCACCATCTGCTGACTGAACATGGAATGGTTATTTTTTCCTTTGGTCAAAAAAAATAGGTTGTCTGCTAGGTTAGGAATGGGATACCTCTTCTAATTTACATGTAGATCTAAAGAAAAAAATTATGAAAAAACAAACATTCTAAGTTAAAAAGAAAAATTGACTTTACTGATTCATTATTTGGCAAAGCTTTCCTATAGAAAGAGAAATCTTACTTTTAAACCATTTTTTTCTATTGTCTTAGTGAAAAAAAACCCTACCCTGAAGGCATTTGCTAGCTCAGCTCCAGCACTGACCAAGCAGCCTGCACCCAAACAGCTGCCACACTGCCCTGTGGTGCCTTGGTGTGCAGTGAGGGACTCCAGCAAGGCCCTGCCTCCTCCCCTCCCTGTAAAAGACGGATAACTGGCTAAAGCCCACTCCATTTTGTGCCTGTGGTTGCTGGCAAGCAGGCAGCAGGAGAACTTGATGTTGGTGTCACTTTCCCCTGACAAACCCCAGGGGCCATTGTTGCCAAGGGTGACAAACCCCGCTGCTCATGGAGTGTGAGCTCAGTGCAAGGGGCAGATGAATCAGAGGTGATGACCCAGGTTTCTCAGTCATCTGGGACACAGGCAAAAGCCAGCGGGTGGCCAGATACTGCCAGCCCCCCAGGGCTGCAGATGCCCAGAAAGGGCAGGCTGGAGGTGGGAGGAAAGGAGGAGTCTAGAGCACAGAGCAAGACGAGTTTGGCCTAAGAGCTGAAGCGAGGCAGCTCGAATATGGTCCTGAGCTGTCAACTCCACCCTGCTCTGCACTGCAAGGGAACACACAGGTGGCTCCTGCCACAGCTTCTGCCCCCAGGGACACTCAGACCAGCCAGCAGCAGCGCAGGCTCAGGTCCTGGCTCAGCTTGCCCAGCTGATGTGTGCAGATTGGAAAGGTTTGTTCCCAGGCTGTGGGGCATGCAGCGCTCTGGGTGGACAACTACTGCCTGCTGGAGATGACCCCACCTGCACAGCAGGTATTTCTCCTATCTCCTTCATGGTGCCTCGTGGCAGCGAAGGGACAGAGATCACCTAAAGCAGGGCTCTGAAAACCAGTCAGGGAAGGGGAGAGACCAGCAGCCCAATAGCCTCAGGCACAGGCTAAGAACCTTTCCTCCGTATGGTAGGCATGAAACACAAGGGACCCTGCTGTGTAAACCACATTCTTTGATACTTTAATTCCAGTAGAACAAAACAACAAACATAATCAAACAAAAAATAACTAAAACAACCAAAATACAATATCCTACCCTGGGGTTTGAGGGAGGCAGCAGCTCAGAGGAAGGGCTCTCCCACCCAGATGGAACAAGGGCAGTTTGATGCCTACTGGGAATGTGGGAGACCCATGGCAGGGATACAGGGGAAGCCTGATGCCTCCTCATCTCCACTCCCCATGAGCTGTTCCAACACAAGCAGAAAGACACAGAACAGACAGGCCTCAGGGCTGCCTGAATAACTCACTACTGACAAGCAGGCAATCACGCTTTCCTGCACCCTGCCAAAAACAACCCCAACCAAACAAATCCAAAAAATTGACACCACCAAGGAGTCAGTAGCAGCTGGTGGGAGCAGACCCCCTTCTAAGCAGATGTGAGGTGGGGCAGAGGCCTGGCAGGTAAGGGAAGAGGCTTCCTCCTACTTTAGTCTACCTCTTCCATGCGGGATGCATCTTCATCTCCCTTGAGCAGGGGAATTTCATCATGGACAGCTGCACTGGGCTCCTCTGCAGTTGCCTCATCTTCATCAATGCCTGGGAGAGGAGAGAAAGGAAAATATGAGGCCTCCAACTGACACCAAGTGATCTCAGAGGAACAGCTTCTCCCAGAGCAAAGGCTGGCTCCTGCTGATACAGCCTGAGGGACAGGGCTATTGGTACCTAGTAGTTATGGCAAGCCACAACACTTTATCATTTATATTTTTGCCTAAAAAAGCCAGTTTGGAGAAATAAGTTGGGTGCAAGCACAAGCTGTTTCACATCTCCCATGGCAGGCTTTTGACATTCACTATGAAGAACTGAAAAGCCTCAGCTTGTCATCTGAGCAGCCTGATGGTGGCTCCTGGCCTCGTGGAGGACAGGACAGTGCACTCAAGAGCCCTGAGACCTCCCAAAGTACCTTGTTCCAGGTTTCCACTTGCCCCTGGCTACCTTACGTACACAGCCAGTTCTGCACAACACACCAGCATGGCTCCCTTACTGGCCTCCCCCTGCCCCAAGACAATTACACACTAGCCCACTCAGATAACCTGCTCTCAGAACCTGCTCCAGGCCCGAGATGCTGCATGGACACCTACCAAGGCCCAGTTTTATCATCCTGTAGATGCGGTTGCAGTGGGTCTGGGGATCTTCCAAGGAGAAACCAGAGGACAGCAGAGCAGTTTCAAAAAGTAGCACCACCAGGTCTTTGACAGCTTTGTCGTTCTTGTCAGCATCAGCCTTCTGGCGGAGGGTTTCCACAATTGGGTGGTCAGGGTTGATCTCCAGGTGCTTTTTAGCCATCATATAGCCCATAGTAGAGTTGTCCCGCAATGCCTGAGCCTTCATGATGCGTTCCATGTTGGCTGTCCAACCATAGGTGCTGGTGACAATGCAGCAGGGAGACGAGACCAACCGGTTTGAGATAGTTACCTGCCAATGTAGCCGAGGGTTAGCTGAGCAAGGTCCCCATATGCCCTGGACTGGGCCCAGCCACAGCACACATGATACCCCAGGTCTTTGCCCAAGGTTTGCTTAGGGACACCCCAAAGCAAGCAGAGATCCTTCAAGCAGCTCCAGGACTGTGGCACGGAGCAGTTTGGACAGCTCAGCCAGCGCCTTCAGCACCCACTGCACGTTTCCCACACTTACCCTCTCCCATCACTGCACGTATTTGGGTCAGTGCCCATCACCTGCAGCCTGGCTGCTTAGAGCAAGATGGTGCCGTGCATGCTGGGACCTCCAGTCTCCTTTAGCGGCTCCTCTGCAGGAGATGACGGAGATCAGAGGCATGCATTGAGCTGGGGCCCTTGCCTGCATCACGGAGGGCCCAGCCCCCTCCCTCCAGCCCAGGACACAGCCCTGGTCTGAGCTCCTTGCCCATCTCACCTTCTCCACCTTCTTGTCCAGGATCTCCTTCATGAGTTTGCAGAGGGTCTCAAACTTGGCCTTGCTCTCCTCCATCTTCTTTTTCTCCTCCTCATCTTCAGGCAGCTCCAGCCCCTCCTTGGTGACCGATACCAGGGTCTTGCCATCAAACTCCTTGAGCTGCTGCACGCAGTACTCATCAATGGGCTCCGTCATGTACACCACCTCAAAGCCACGCTTCCGCACACGCTCCACAAAGGCTGAGTTGGCAACCTGCTCCTTACTCTCCCCTGGGTATAGAAATGAGATGTCACCAAGATGTAAGAGCTGGTTAACAGCAGGACAAACAGCAGCAGTCTCTCAGAGCCCCTAGCATAAAACAGGCTGTAGCCGGGGCTCTAGACCTGGTGGTCTTTCCCCTGCTCCCAGAGATGGGCTGTTATTCAGCAGGGAGAGCCTGCTGAAGGCAGCAGGACCTACCTGGAGAAATTTGCTTGAAGTTAGGGCTGATAGGCAGGTAACCTGCCTCCACCTCACTAGTGCACGGCTCACCTGTGATGTAGTAGATACTCTTCTGGGTCTCCTTCATACGGGACACATACTCTGAAAGTGAAGTCACCTCATCACCTGACTGGGACGTGTGGTAACGCAGCAGCTCCGAAAGGCGCTTTCGGTTGGTTGAGTCCTCATGGATGCCCAGCTGGGGGCAGAAGAGATGCATGAAGCCTCCAGGATGGGACTTGCATGCACTTGGCCACCCTCAAGGCAAAGCTATCTCTGCCCATCCCCTAACCATTTGAGTCCGGGGCCTAGAGCAGCCAAGGGGCCAGCTGCCCACAAAGGCTCTTTGGGGCACTTGCGAGACCCCCCTCTACCCTAGCACCCAGGCAAAGACACAACACAGGGACAAGCCTGCTCCTCAGCCAAACAGGTCATGGGCCCCTCCCTCCTCCAGGTGCAGGGTGCCCAGCTCACCTTCAGATTCTTGGAGAAGGCCTCATAAAATTTTTTGTAGTTCTCTTTGTCCTCTGCCAGCTCAGCAAAGAGCTCCAAGCATTTCTTCACGATGTTTTTGCGGATCACCTTGAGGATCTTGCTTTGCTGGAGCATCTCACGAGAGATGTTCAGAGGCAGGTCTTCTGAGTCCACAACGCCCCGGATGAAGTCTGAGCAAGGGAAATGAAAACATGAGTCAGGTTAAGAGCTCCAAGCTTCATCACGGGAGGAAAAGCGCTAAGACACTGACTACTGTGCACCTGCACCAGCTAGTGCCTCAGACAGCCGCTTTATACTAGGAGCGGTACCACAGGCTGTGGGGGTCACAGCTCCGCAGTGGGAGTCCAAGGCAAAGGGGCTCTTACTTAGGTACTCAGGGATGAGCTCGTCACAGCTGTCCATGATGAAGACACGCCTCACGTACAGCTTAATGTTATTCTTCTTCTTCTTGTTCTCAAAGAGGTCAAAAGGGGCACGGCGTGGGATGAAGAGCAGGGCCCTGAACTCCAGCTGCCCTTCCACGGAAAAGTGCTGCAGAGCCAGGAAGGAAAAACAGCTGCTGGAGTGCTTTTCTTCTACCCTGTCCCCCAGGACCTGCTGCACGCAGGCTGAATTGCCGTTCCTCAGCACTGGGGCTGGTAGGGGGGCGCAGGAAGGTCTCTATCATCCAAGCAGCCTGCATTTTCCCCTCCTCAGGCCCCTGCGTGACAGCGCGCTCTGGCATCCAGCAGGCCTGGACGGAGGAGTTGTGCTTCTCTGAGGCCCAACGCCCTCCCATCCTGCTTCTAGGCTGGCACTGCCAACCCCTCCACCTGCACAGGAGTCCCAGTGCAGGCTGGGGCACCACCAAGCGGCCCAAGAGCCCTCAGTCCCACTGAGGCACAACCATGTGTTGGCTCTGGGTATGGGCTGGAAAGGGGCCCTCTGTCTCTCCCTGAAGGGCAGGGTGGCCCAGCACCCACCTTGACAGCCAGGTGGTCCTCCCAGTCATTGGTGAGGCTTTTGTAGAACTCGCCATACTCCTCCTGGGTGATGTCGTCAGGGTTGCGGGTCCAAATAGGCTTGGTCTTGTTCAGCTCCTCATGGTCAATATATTTCTCCTTGATTTTCTTGGTCTTTTTCTTCTTGCCTTTGTCTCCCTCCTCCTCCTCCTCATCAGAGCCCACATCCTCGATTTTGGGTTTCTCCTCATCTTTGGATGCTGACTCTTCCTCTTCCTTCTCACCTTTCTCCTCCTCTGCCTCATCATCACTGATCTCTTTCTCACGCTCCTTCTCCAGCTGTGGAGAAAGGGACAAGCGAGAGTCAGGTTTAGCCCCAAGCAACCACTATTAGGAATCCTTTTGCTCCAGATAAGAGAAATGGGTGTCCTCCAAGGCCCAACAAATGCAACATCTGGAACCAGGGCTTCTCCTAAAACCAGCCCTCAGAGTCCCTCCACAGCTCATGCTACCAAAAGCTGTGTCTGAGAAGATGAGACAAAGGGCAGGAAGCCCTCCTCCCTCCATGGCTGGTTTAGATTACCTCCAGCTGCACAAATCAAAGGCCAAAAGTGTGGCTAGATACACCTTCACCTCCAATAAGCTCCCAGCCTCAAACCACCTCTGGCCACACGAGCCGGGAGCACCACTGCTCAATAACCAGCAGCTAGGAGCTATGGCAGGGAACAGAAAAGACTCGACTCTGCTTTTTCTGGGCTCCTGCTCATAATACCACCCACACCTGCCTCCAGCTTTCCAGGGAGTCCCCACAGTCCTCCCCTTACGTACATAGAGTGTGATGGGGTAGCCAATGAACTGTGAGTGCTTCTTCACCACCTCTTTGACACGCCGCTCCTGCAAGTACTCTGTCTGGTCCTCCTTCAAATACAGGATCACTTTGGTGCCCCGTCCAATGGGCTCACCTACGGTGGGGGGAGAGAAACATTAGCATTTCAGTGTATGGTGTTAAAGAGCAAAAAACAGGTGGGACCAGCTCCTTGACCCTAAACAGTACTTGACACCTAACATTAACAAGCGTGACTGACAACGCAGCACAGCTCTAGGGAGCACCAGGAAAAGGGATACTTCTAGCAGAGAAATACACTTGGTTTTTTGTACGTACCATGGTCAGTTCGGACAGTGAAGGAGCCCCCAGCTGACGACTCCCAAGCATACTGCTCATCATCATTGTGCTTGGTAATGACAACCACCTTCTCAGCCACCAGATATGCAGAATAGAAACCCACACCAAACTGCCCAATCATGGAGATGTCTGCGCCAGCCTGTGATAGCAGAGAAAGACTGATAGACCAGTGAAGAGACGGGAGATGCCAGCAACTTATTCACAGCAGCAAAGAACTGGGTCAGCATACAGAGAAAAAGAGGCAAGCGCCAACAGGCAGCCAGCCCTACCCTCGGCTCCTCCCTGCTGCCGGAAAGGTGGGGAAGCACACTTAGGTAGGCTGACAGCTCCCGCAGCAAAAGGCAGGAAGGTTAGGGTTACACCCCAGTGAAAGCCTGTGGCCCAGGCCTTAGGGAACCCACACAACCCACCTGCAGGGCTTCCATGAAGGCTTTGGTACCCGACTTGGCAATAGTGCCCAGGTTGTTGACGAGGTCTGCTTTTGTCATCCCAATGCCAGTGTCCACCAGGGTGAGCGTGCGGTCCCAGGGGTTGGGGACTATGTCGATCTTAAGGTCCTTACCGCTGTCTAGCTTTGAGGGGTCAGTCAGGCTCTCATAGCGGATTTTATCCAGCGCCTAGGGGAGAGGGTGATGCTCGCCACAGCCTCCCTCCTCAGCAGCCACCTCCCTCCCCCCAGCACCACAAGCCTCGCAGGTCGCCCAGGCACCAGCCTCTACCTGGGCACCCCCAGCGGGACATCATCCCCCCCCCCCACCAACGGAGAAAGGAAGCCACGAGGAGGGCCGGGGCTCACGTCGGAGGCGTTGGAGATGAGCTCCCGCAGGAAGATCTCCTTGTTGGAGTAGAAGGTGTTGATGATGAGCGACATGAGCTGGGCGATCTCCGCCTGGAAGGCGAAGGTCTCCCCATCCTCCTCCCCGTGCCGCACTTCCTCGGGCATCTGCAAGGCAAGCAAGAGGCCGTTCGTACCGGGCGAGGGAGGTCGCCGGGACACCGGCCCCTGCTCGGGACAGCGCAGCGTCCTTACCGCGTCGGATACAGGCACCGGCAAAAGAGTATTAACGCCCACCGGCCGCCTTTTATAGGCACGGGATACGGCACCGCTCAACCGTCTCCTTCCGCCTTAAAACGGCCCGCGGCCGAATCACTTGTGGGGCCTACCAGCGTTGCCCGTTAACGGTGTGGGGTTGGGCGGGGGCAGGAGAGCAGCCATCAGCCTCACGCAGCTGCCGGCTGGGGCTGCCCGCCGCCCCTCGCCGCGGCGCTCGGAGGGACGCGGTCTCCGCGTCCCTCCGA
The DNA here is from genome assembly GCF_964199755.1 of Larus michahellis. Taxonomy (NCBI): domain Eukaryota; kingdom Metazoa; phylum Chordata; class Aves; order Charadriiformes; family Laridae; genus Larus; species Larus michahellis. The sequence continues at coordinate 39,306,673 of NC_133898.1, forward strand.
GCGCCGCGGCGAGGGGCGGCGGGCAGTCCCGGCGGGGGACTATTTTCCGGCAGCGGAGGAGCACCGTCGCGGGTGGGCAGTAGTGGTGAGGCACTTCCAGAGGTTTCCACGAGGGTCAGGGTCAGTGGGGCCATCTCCGGACCTGGGCAGGGAATGGGGGGATCCGCACAGCCCCGGGGGGGTGCCAGCTGTCCCAGCTCCGTGCTGCGGCTGCCCCGAGAGCCGTGTGGGGTAACCGGGAGGCCTTGGGGGAGAGGAGGGGCCAAGATGGAGGGGACCGGCCCTGGTGGTGGGGACCGTGTCGGGGTCTGAGAGCAAAGCAGGCCCCTTTTCCCCCTTGGAAGTTGGATGCGCTGTATTTTTAGTGTCTTAGGGACAATAAGATAAGCTTCATCCCTTATTTTCCTTATTGGGGCTGGGGGCGCACAGGCCTGACCGGCAGAGGAAGCTGGGGGGGGGGGGGGGGATGAGGGGACCCGGGCCCCACAGTTTTTGGCTGGGGGTCGCCGAAGGATGATGGCTGGGAACGATGAGGGGAGGAGGCCGGCTGGCAGGGTGGTGTAGTCCCCCCCCAGGAGCAGGAGGTGGCACTCCGGCTGTTCCCAGGCGCAAGGTGGGGCTGCCAGGGGTGTGTGCCACGGGTCACTGCGCCCCCCAAAATATGCAGGTGCATCCCTTCCTGGTCGGAGGTGCCGAGGGCAGCACCCCCTTCCCGCGTGTCCTGGTTTGAGGTAAAGCAGAACCAACTTTCTGTTCAGTAATTTTATTTCTCAGCTAGGCGTCTTCGAACTCTCTGAAATTATCAGCATGTTGTGTCTGAAAAGGTTCGTTCAGAGTGATAAGACAGTTTGTGCCAAGGAATGGTGTGCACAGAGGCTCTTGCTTATACTTACTGCTACAACAACCCGAGTCAGCTAATTTTGTTATTTGCCCCGTTGGGAGGGTCAGGAGCGGAAAAGCGTAGAGGGGTCCCACCTGCAGGGGGGACCGGACGGGACAGGTGACCCAAAACTGACCCAACAGGGTATTCCATCCCATCTGCCCCATGCTCAGTATAAAAGCTGAGGGATCAAAGGGTCAGTTCTCTTCCTTCAATGGCTGATGTCCGAGGAGGACCCTGTCTGTTCATCTGCCTTTGATCCTGATCCGTGGGCTCCTGACTCCATCTGTGGAACCCGGTTCCCACTCGTGCTGAGTCCAGCCTGGGACGTCCCCAGTGCCTGCTGGTGACGTCATCCTGAGAGCTTAATAGGGTTGTGTGTATACTGTATCTCTTTCATTATTTTCCTTTTTATCTTAATTTCTAATTCATTAAAGTTGTTTAGTTTCTTCTAAACTCGTAAATCTCTTTATCTCTCCTCTTCCGCTCTGTACACAAGAGGCTGGGGGGGTGCATCTGTCGCCAGCCATTGGCCAGTTTGGCCAAAACCTCGACACCATGCTGGCCATGTCCCCGTAGCAGAGAGCCACTGCGCTTGTCCCTGCAGGGGATGCACATACTGCTTCACTGCCTGATGATGGCTGCAGGGGACACAGGAAATGCCAGTGCCTGCTCCCTTCAGCCCTTGCTGCTCCACAGCCCACTCTCCCCTGTGGTGACAGAGACACACGCATACCCAAAGGGGCGTTTTGGTCTTTTTTTATAGAAAACAGCAACTGTACAGACACATTTACACAGACGAGGGATAGGAAAGCCAAGGGAGAGGTCAGACACCCTGCTTCCCCCCTGCAGCACAGGCAGGCAGGGAAGGCAGCCTGTGTGGGAAGGGAATTGCCTCTCGCAGCCCAGTGTGGGGGCTCCTGTCACACAACCAGGGGGTGGGAAGAAAACAGTGGCAGAATTACAAAAACAAAAGCAGGGAACAAAGGCAAAGGAGAAGGTGAGAAGGTGGGTTGTGGAGATCTCTTCCCTCAGCTTAGCCATGGTGTTGGTTTTTCATGTGGGTGGGACGCAGACCTCTGTGTCCCTGGGATGCTGCTGGCAGGGGGATGCGCACCTAACAGAGAGTGGGGATGGAGAGGCTGGCGGGGACTCTCCTCCCCATTTGCAAGTCTCTTCAGCAGGAGAAGTGGTGTGGGATGTTTCCAGGCCCCCTGGAAGGAGAGGAGAGCAAGTCCCTAGGTGCCTTGGGGACAAGGGCAAGAAAGGGAATAACACTGGATTCCAGCCTTCAACTCTGTCGCAGAGGAGGAGGCTGAGAATGGCTTTTGGCCTTGAGCTGGGGAAATAACACAGCGTAGGAGGCGACTGGACCTCTGTGAGATCCCAGGGATCTTGCACACACACACAGAGCATGGGAAAGGAGAAGGCACATAGGCCTGAAGGCATCACACAGCCGAGCGTGGCAGGAGCCAGGCCAACCCTGCAGGAGTGGAACCGTCCCTGGGTGTAATGTCTGCTGTGGCAGTGCGATTTGGCAGGGGCAGGCGTGAGGTGTTATTTCCCCACAGTGCCGAGGTATCCAGGGCCTCGGAGGAGGATGCGGAGCCGTGTCTCGGTGTCCCTGCACCCTCTGGGTGCCTCTGCTAGATGAGAATTCGGAACAGGAAGGAGACGGCAGCTCCTAGGGCCAAGCCCAGCGACAGGAAAAAGGCCATGATGGCTCCAGCTGTCTCTGCTTCGTGGGCAAGCACTTTCCTAGGAGAGAAATAGGTGTCAGACCCGGCCTCGGGGATGTGTGCCCTGTGCCCTGCTGTGGGTTGACCGGAGAGGTGGGAGGACGCCACAGAGGAGCCAGAAGCTGTGCTCCTCTGCAGCAGAGGAATGGCAAGAGCAACTCCACCTTGTCTCCAAGAGCCTGCCTCCACATTACGGGCTCGTAGAGAAAGAAAAAGTGCATCAGGCAGGCTGCCCTGAAGCTCCCGGCACCAGGGACACCCCTCTCTGACTCCTGCCCTCATGCACTGCAGCCTGCCTGGCTGAGCCCCAGCTGGGCTCCTCGTGCTGCCTGTGCTCCCGCGCGGGACAAGGGCTGCTCACCCTGCTGTGGGTGCTGCGCCATGCTCCGCTCCCCTCCAGATCCCCACTGCATCCAGCCCCTTCCCCAGCCTGGCAGTGGGGGGAAACGGAGAGCTCAAACAATAGCTTCCTCATCTCTAGGATATGGAGGCACAAGGCTGGAGACAGGACACAGGGGTTGTGTCCCCCGAGGTGGTGGGGCGATCCCCCTCTGCGCCTGCATCCCCTTGGGGTGTGCTCACGCCAGAGCTGGGCAGAGCCAGACTCCAGTTGTGCTGGGGCTGGCATCCGGGGGTGTAGCCAACCCTTCCCCTGTCCCCAGCTCTTACTTACTTGGGCCCGAAGCACATGCAAAGGCTGGCCAGGTAGCCATTGGAGATGGAGAAGAAGATCATGAAGATGATGTACCAGGCGTCATGAGAGAATACGACAGGCAGGTAGTAACGGGGTTGCACGTTGCACAGCATGAAAAGGGGGATAAAGATGACTCGGAGGGCCACCATCACTGGCAGGAGGCAGCTGTCCTTCCCGGGCTGGGAGAAAAACACGGGTCACTGAGCAGCTGAGAAGTGGACATTCCCCATCCCATGGCATGCTGGCAGGGGCTATACAGGGCTGTCCCTACTGCGCCAGGGCTGCGGAGGAGCCACAGAGAGGGCAAAGTTGCTGAGAGACCTTCTCTGCTGCAACAAATCTCAGCGTCACCGCGTGCTGTGGTCAGGAGGGTCCTACAAGGTCTGAAAGTCCTGTCCCAGCTGACTTGGAGAGGAGCAGCACTAGAGCCAAAATACCGAGCTGGGCTTGTAAGCGACTGCTAAGCCCTTGCTGGAAACAACAGGCAGGCAGGCAGGAGAGCCTCGTGCATGCTCACGCAATCTCCTGCAGCGAACCACGGCGCAGGACAAGGCTGGCTGAGGTAAATCCCCTCTGGCACCTCAGGGCCTGCAAACTGGGCTTTAACCAGCTCTTCAGCCTCCTACGCCATGGCCCAGCTAAGCGGGGTGAGGTCCAGCAATCTGGGAAAGGGATTACGCTGGGGCTGTTTTGGACAGTGCTGGGAAAGGCACGGACTGAGTTACGGTCTCCTTGGATCCCAACGGGGTCCGTGGACACGTGAGGCTGGGATGAAGAAGGAAACACCGTCCTCCTGTGTTGTCCCTGCAGCTGTGACCGAGGCAGCTCCTGGTACGAGACATGGCTGGGTCCATCTGGGGTCACCTTGGTGAGGTGCCAGGGTCACAGATGACAGGTCACTGGTCTGGGGTCAGGGGAGACCCACAGCTGCCTTGGGAGCTGTGTGGGCTGGCGTAGCCATGGGACGCTTCAGGAGCAGAGGGGGAAGCTGAGGTTAGGCCAGCTGTGGGCAAACCAGCAAGAGCAGCAACAGCCTCTCGTGCCTGAGGAAGAGAAAAGGAGCGAGCGGGGCCCCAACCAGGGAAATGAGGCCCAAACCACACACAGTCAGAATTTCCACACAGTCTTGTTTTGGAAACATCTCCTGCTGGGTCATCCCACCATGGAGGCTGCGGGCTGGACACCAAGCAACACGGCCAATGGCCAAGGACAAGGGCAGCCAGCAGTGATGGCCAAGGGAGAAGCAGCTCCAGGCCGTGGGGAAGCCAGACCCGGACAGACCCCACGGCACGTGGTGCTGAGGAGCTTCTCTAAACAAACAGCCCAAACAATACAGGGGGAAAAGGCGCCTGGGGGGTAGGTGAAGGGTCAGGAAGAGACACAGATGTGAAAGCCCTTTTCCTCACCCACCCCCACCACAGCTCCCATCACTCAGCTCCAGCAGCTCTGAGCCAGGCAGGGGAGATGAGAGCATGGGGATGTGGCAGGGGACAGCTCTGTCACCCACATGGCATGGCTCTGCCCTGCTCCCAGGACAAGGCTTTTTAAAGCAGCTGTGTCCTGTGCGGAGGCCAGAGGTTTTATTTTGGGCTGCCCTGTCTTTCACCCTCTTTTGCTGCCGCCGTCCTGCCTGGCTGTTTGCATAGCTGGAGTGAAGGTTTGTTTACAGAGGCTGAAATGGAGGAGGCAGCTTCATCCAAGCCATGCTGAAAGAAGGGTGGGAGGAGGACAGAACAACACTCTGGTTCTCGGCTCTGACCCATAAATCTCTGCTTAGGACTTAAAGCCAAGGCAGGAGTCAGCTCTGCACCTCTTTCTTCCAAGCCATGGATGGCAGCCTCAGTGAAAGCCGTGGCCGAGGGGCCTGGGGATGGAGTCTGCCTGGGCATTTGTTCCCTGCCCCATGCTTACCCACGTGAAGAGGGCAGTGAGACTCCGTCCCGTCCAGTCGAAGACATTAAAGAGCAGGAAGCAGGAAACAGGGATGAAGTAGAGACCTGCAGAAGGGGGAGAAGGTCACTGACAAGCCCAGGGTGCCCCAGGCCCTCCCGCCAATCGCACGGAGACTCTATTTCAGGTCTAGGTCCTCCTGGTTTCCTACTAAGGGCTGGAATGGTCTCCCAGCCAGGCCAGTGTCTGCATCCAAACGACCATGCACATTGTTTCCTCCTTCCCTAAGGCACACCTACTGCTTCAAGCCCCACTTTCTTTTCTCCCATTTACCTTGTTCCCAGTTTCCTCCTACCCCACCCCATCCCTGGCCACACTTACCCCATCTGTTTCCCTCTCCGAGGACAGTGGACACCTTAGCTGTGATGGAAGGAAAGACGCCGATGGTGACAGTGAAGACGAAGCAGACAGACAGAGCCATGACCCAGAGCTAGGCAGGTGAAAGAAAGAGGCTGGTACCAAAGACAGGCCAAGAGACCAGTGCAGGGCTGGTCTCCTCTCCCCATGCTCTCCTACACCTGTGCCCATCCCCTGAGACGAGGGGCAGGGCAGGGGTTGCTGGCAACTCACCTTCTTAAAAATAGTGATGACTGAGGGCTTCTCATCAGGGTTGTGGATAGGGATGACCTTTGAGTTATTCTGCTCCATCCCATTGGGCTCGTCTGCAGGGAAAGACACAAGTAGGGCATATCAGATCCTAGAAAGCTGGGATCTAGTTTAGTTCTTCTATCTCATTCTTCGTCTCAGCTCTTCCTCTTTTTCCTTCCTCTTCCTCCTCTCAGCCCCTCACCTTTCTTAATCAGGTCTCTCTTGGTCTCCAGCTCTGCATTGTACACACGGTACTCTGTCTTGTCCTTCATGGAGTAGTATCGGAAGAAATCCTGCAGAGAGACAGCCACGGAGAACTCATTCATGCGTAAGGAAAGAAGGCTGCCAGGGGCTCTGTGGTAATAGCAGATGTGGGTGATATGGGCAAATGCAATATGGGGAAAGTATTCCTTCCACTTCTGTCCGATACTAATGCTTTCCTGCTCACCCAGAGCCTCGTTTCCACAAGGATATTGGGGGTATCTGAAGCGGGAAGTATCCCAGAGACCTCCTGGGGTTCTCTCGTGGAGCTCCCCAGGACAGGGGAGGGCTTGCCCTGAACCAGGAGGTGTGGAGGCTGGTAGGAGCCAAGGCTGGGGTGCTAGTGCGCCATGGTCCTTGTACTGTGATGCAAAAGGTTCTGTGTCCCTACACCCTTCCCCACCAGGACGACAAAGTCTCACCATGCGAGGCAGAAGGATGTAGGAGAAAATTGCCAGTACGATCGCCACACAGGCCGTGGTGAAGTAACCGATGAAGCTTTCAGGTTGCTGGGCGCCAACTGGGAGCACAGGAAGGGAGAAGACCAGGGGGGAAAAGGAAGAAGATGATGAGGGCTGAGAGGGGTGAGGCCCTGCTGCCATCTCCCACCTAACCCTACAGCACAACCCCAGCAGATTCTGTTGACAGCAGGGCTCTGGGATGGCCCTGTCACCCACAGGGCAGGGATTACTCACTGGCAATACTGAAGATCATCGCCAAAGCGGCAAAGGTGCCCGCCAAGCCCTGCCCACTCATGATGGGAGCTGTGTAGCTGGCAGGCAGCAGCCCTGCCAGCCCAAAAAGGCTGCTCTGGAGGATGGCGCCAAAGGCTGCAAAGGGGCGAGATGAGCAGAAATGAGAAACCAAAGGCAAGGATGGATTGCACCTCTGTGGGCAGCCAAGGCCCCTGCCCTGTGAGGCAAGGCAGGTCGCCCTCCTCCTTGGCTCTCCCGCGGTGAGGTTCATGCTTTTCTCCCCGAGAGATCAGCCCCAGCCATGGGGCTGTGCCCCCTTCCTTCCCCCTGCTGCCTCACTCACAGTTGATGAAGACGATGCTGATCATGGTAAAGACAAAGAAGGGAAGAGGCTCCATTTCGACCTTCACCATGATCGCGGTGATTAAAAACACCAGCCCAATGGCCACCAGGCTGCCCAAGATGCGGATCTGCTGAGGAATCCTGCAAGAGATGGGTCTTGGTGAGGAAAACCCACCCCCGAAAAGCCTGTGATGCTGGGGCCAAGCTTTCCCGTGGAAATCGCAGCCAAACCCCAGAACAGGAGACCGGTGTTTTGCCTTTGACTTGACTGAACGGGCTGCAGCTTGGCTCAGTGCTAGGGCAGAAAGACGGGCCAGGGCTGGGTGGTCCTGTGTGGGCTGCCAGGGGCAAGGACGGGGCAGGACTCACCGCTGGTGGATGAAGGAGTTGAGGCAGGTGAAGATGAGGAGGGGCACCATGGCGCAGAGTGTCATGAAGTTGTCAAACATGGACTGCAGGTAGGAGGGGGGCAAGGCAGCCCCACTGGTCTGGTTCCACAAGTGGCTTGTCTCCTCTGGATCCGCAAGGCGGCTGATGAAATACTGCGAGACAAGGAGCCTGGTGGGGACGAGGTACCGCAAGGCCTCCCCCCAGCACACTCAGGCCACCCTTGTCCCCCCTCCAACACCACTCGCAGCCCAGGGCTCCTCCTGACACCTCAGTGTCAGTTGTTCCACCCAGGTGACCCACGCTTCTGTCTCCTGCATGCAAATGTGGGAGCTCTACACTATGCAGTGCTGCCACACCTACAGCACGGTCCCTGGAGACGACAGGGAACGATTAGTGTCATGGGCAGCAGCAGGAGGGAAGCCCTCACCTCCCTGGCAGTCATGAAGAAATTCCATGGCAGCAGCGTTCCCAGGCCAAGGATGAAGAAGATCAGCCAGACAGCCTTGTACCTGTGGAGGGGACAGAGCGGTTTGGAGCGTGACAATGGTCAGGGCAGAGGACAGGCATCACTTCTGACTGTCCCCGACCCTGCAGCTGGAGGCACCAGGAGGATGGTGGATGAAATTTATTGCCGTGTCCCTGCCCCACAGCCCTTGCTATCCTGGGCTGCCGGAGGAGACGTGGTGCCACAGAGGGTCCATGGGAGGTCCTCCCTGGTAGGGTATGAAGGTGGGGGGAAGCTGGCTGCTCCTCGGCATGTGGCACCCAGATGCACAGTGGCCACTGCCAGAAGTGGGAGGGAGTCAGGCTCCCCAGGCATGTCCCGGCACTGGGGACTGTTTACAGCCTGTTTGCTATGGAAAAGCTGACAAGAGAGATCATCTCGGGGAAGCGAGAGCTCAGCAGCCCAGTGAGCATGCCGGCGAGGGGGTCCCCCTGATGCTGGGTCCCAGTATCTCCTGGTATCCTGGATGTGCCCCCACACCCACCCTGCAGCCCGGCATTACCTATCTTGGGGCCCGTCTCTTGCTGTCATCTTATGCAGCAAGTGTCAGCGCAGGTCACAACAAGTCTCGTGGCTGCTCTCCGTCTGAAAAACAAACAGGATTTTATGGGGGAGTGAGGGACGCAGGCCAGGCAGGGACAGTGCTGGTTTTATCCCCCCGGCCATGCCGCCGGCTAAGAGCCAAAGAGAGACAGCAAATGGTGAGAGCACAGTGCAGCAGCTTTGGAAACCTGCGGCTCGGAGTCCTTCAGCCGAGGGGCTGTGACACACGGCCTTATTGGACCGGCTGAGGGACAGCACGCCTTCCCTCCGAAAGGGAAATCGCTTTCCTGAGACGCCCAGGCTGCTGGGCACCGGCTGCCCGGCTGCTCCACAGCAGGCTCTTAAGGGATTTGTGAGCCTGCAGCTCCCTGTGTCCCCAATCCTGGGGCTGTGAGCGAAGCATATCCGCAGCGGGCTGCGTCCGTCCCCCCCGCCCTCCCCACCTCCCTCCAACGCACGGGGCACGGCGGCACAAAAAACACATATAATTCAGCAGCTTCTCCGGCCAGAACTACAAAAAAAAAAAAACCTCCCCGTTTCTGATTCCCGCTTCTCTGGGGCTCTGGCAGCCCTGTCCTGGGTCACCTTGGAAAGCCAAGGACGTCCCTGGCACTGCTGTCCCCTCCCGGCTGCCCACTGCTTCTTTTCCCCCATCACCACCTGCCCGTGTGCCCTGGCGTTGCTCTCCCCGAAGACAACCCCAGAGACGCAGCCCCAGGACCCCTGAGAAGCGACATTCCCTCCCCGGCGTGTGTGTCGCCGTCCCCCCCCCCCGACACTTCTCCGGGGACAGAAGGGGATTAGCCGCCCCGCAAAAGCCGCAGGCCTGCCTTGTCCTTTTCCAGTCCGGGCGTCGCAGCATGGGATGCTCCGGCACCTCTCCCAGGGCTTCATCTGCAGCGGGGCTCCCGGCGCTGAGCCCCCGGCCCCCCCGGGGCATGCCACCCCCCCACCCCCCCCCCGACCCGAGCCGAGCGCACCGCCGCCGGCTTTACAGCATCCCCGCCCGCAGCCGGGCAGGTCGGGCGTGGGAGGGAGGAAGGAGGCAAGGCTGGGAGCAGCATGCTGGGATCTGTAGTCCCTGCCAGCCCCGGCTGTGCCTTAAAGGCGGCGGAGCCCCGTCCCTTGTCGCAGGTGCCCTGCGTGGGTTTTTTTCCGGGCACCGCTCGCCTCCCGCTCACCCCCGGCGCGGTCCCGCAGGTCGGGGAGCCTATAGCTACGATGGAGCCCAGACATAGCCGGCAGGATGCGGAGAGGGATTTTGGCTGCTTGGAAAAGGCAGAGCAGGCTGACAGGTACGTCTGCGTGGGACCCAGAGCCCCACCAACCCGGCAGGTGCCACCATGTTGATGCTGTGGGAGCCGTCTGCAGCGCAGCTCCCCAGCCTTCCCACGCAGACAGCTCAGGGCATGACAGCTCCTGCTTTGCCCTTGCGAGCCACCCGGGCTTCCAGAGAAAAGATCCCAAAATCCCCTCCCGGCAGCCTGCCAGCCCCTCTGTGAGCAGCAGACGCCCCGAGCCCTGACTCGGAATTAGCAGGGGGATCTGCAAGCACGACTGCCACCCCCTCACCCACAGAAACCCTGCCGGGGACACTGCTTGTCCCCAAGCAAACAGATCTCACCCCCAAACAGGCAGGATAACCCCAGCTCCCCCTTGCCAAGCCAAGCCCCCGCTCCCTCTCCCAGCCCTCCACCAGGTCACATCACTGTCCCAAGAAACAGGGGCAGGGAACGATCCCACAGACATACCTGGGGAGGACAGAGCCAGGGAAAGCCCTGTTGTTCGCTGTATTTGAAGGTGGCCTGTCCCCCCGCTTCCGCACCCCCCTGCTCCTGGGGGTGAGCGTCAGGCCCCGGCTCAGGTCACGGGGGCTGGGGCCATGTGGGTCTAGTGGCATCCGCGGAGGAGGAGGAGGAGAGGTGTCGGATACCAGAGCTGGCACAGGGCCCGGGGCCCGCTGCCCAGGCGCCCATCCGCAGTGCCCCGGGAAGGGAGGAAGGGAAGGGTGTCGTGGAGGAGGTGGCAGGAGGCAGGGGCGGCAGGGGTGATCGGGAATCAGGGGTTGCCGGGGCAGGGCACTAGGTGCTGCTCCGCCACGCTGTTTTCCCAGCTGCCTCCTGCTTCTGTCCAGAGAGCACCCGCATCCCTGCGCCAGGAACCCGTCCTCCTTGGCAGGCGCTGCCCGGCTGCCCAGCCGCAGCCTCCTGCCTGCTCTGTTTGTTTTCTGTCTCACTTCGCAAAGTGCCTCCTAATTTTTTCTACAAAGAGCCGGTGCCTGCCAAGGGGCGCACGGGTCAGCACTCATTACATCGGGAAACGCGTCCAGCCACCGTCTCTTACAAACAACCCTACAACCAACAGAAAAGGTCACATGAACCAACACCAGCAGCAGGTGGCAACCCTGCTCCGGGTCCCGGTGAGAGCAGACAGGGGGACAGAGGCCACCCTTCACCTCCCAGAGGAGTCTCCTGATGTTTACCCCAGCCACCAGCTCTGTGGTCGCACAGCCTGGGGGACAGGGGAGAGGAGGAGCGATGCGGAACCTTGGCGTAAGGACATCCATTTTGTTCCTGGGCGTAGGGCGGTCCGTCTCATCCCTTCAGAAGCAATGTGTAAGCGGAAGGAGCAAGATAACAAGGAGTGGTCTTAAACCACAGGCTAGTGCCTCTGAGCAGGTACAAACAAGAGGTGACACAATTTTAATTGCCCATTCACACCGCACAAAGGCCTTGACAGAAGTTAAGTGACACGTGCGGTATTGGGGCACACACAGTCCCACTGCCAGCCAAGCTCCGGCCAGGAGCCCACAGCAGGGCCAGCCATCACCAAAACCTCCTAACTTCTGCAGAAAAACGTGCACCGCAGGACAGCCATGCCTGCAGGCAGCCATTTGTCACCGGGCTTTGGAGATTTCCCTACCCCTTCCTTCCCACACATCACCTTTTCTCCTGCTTCTGCTGCCTTCACCAAAGGCGAGCACAGTGCACGCTTGGCTTTCCACTCAAGAGCAATACCACGGTGCTGGGCAGGGATGCTATGGGTTTACACGCAGAAACACCAGCTCTTTAAAGAAAAGTCCTTTCTGCCACACCAAGCATAGCACCGTCCTTGCAGTCCCTAGACAAGGGGTTGCCGTCAGGCCCGATGGCGAGCACCCCGTGTCCTCCTGCCGCCACGTGTAGGGGATCACTTTGCAGGGATAAGGTCAACACTTCCTCCGAGCACGGCCAAAATGGGGATGGGCCAGATGTCTCCCCAGGCTTCACCCCATCCCCTACATCCGCTCACCCCCCTGGGTGACACCAGAGCCCTCCCAGCAGGAAGGGCTGATCGAGGGGCCCATCAAGGTTTACCTACAGACAGGGAACGAGCCCAGCACAGGTGTGCAAGTCACGTGAAGCCCTGGTGGCTGTGACCCAGCTGGAGGATGGGAAATACTCCGAGACCGTCTTGTTTCATGAGATTTCATGTGCGTGTCTGAACTCTATCCATGTCATTCACGGGTCCTCCTACCTTGTGCCGGGGTCCAGGGAACCAGCCTGCCGGGCAGCGTCCTGCCTGCTTCCACCTTCAGCTATCAGCTGCGGGGACACGTGCTTGTATTTCACAAGACATATGAGTGTGCGTGATTGTGTACCATCACCACAGCGCTGTGACGAACATAAGCCCTCCCAAATTAAGGGCAGGTACCCTGGGTCAAATTAGAGGCTGCTCTGGCTCAAAAGCTTGTCTCCATCAGAGGGCAAAAGCAGATGCCAAGAAAGGGTAAGAGCGGCACAGGCTAACTCCCTGACTGCTCCCCCAGCCCCCGAGCTGGGAGGGATACGCTGTTCATATGTTTTGTAGCCCACAGCAGGTTTCACTTCTGTGAAATCCCTGCTTCCCCCTCTAACTTGGGAGCCTCTGCGCAAGGGCAGCATCTCTCCCCGCGTGCAAGGCCTCGGCCAGGGCTCCCTCGCCATCAAAGGGTGGATGAACATCGGAGTGGCTTCTCCACGCCAGCCACGGCTTTACAGGCCTGGATCGTATCCACCCTACAGCACGTTTTCCAAACAGAGAAATTCTAGCTCACTTAGTCATCCAGGCACAGCTCCACGCCTTCGGTCTTCCTTATTGCTTTCCTCCCAGCCTTCCCTGGCTCCCCTTGACCCTTCCAGAAATGCTGGGGCTGGGGGCACAGAGGGACCGCGAGGTGATGAGACACCAATTTGAAGAGCTGCAAAAGGCTTTCCTGCTTTGTTTCTGCTTTGTCACTCACAAAGATGATTGGATGACTTTTACATGCACGAAATAACCGAAATAGCCCCAGGCCTTGCTGCGAGTGGCCAGCTCAGCATGTAATCTTGTTTGCAGATTTGGGGCTTCCCTGCCCACCATCTATCCCTCGATTTTTATGTAAACTGAATTTCATCTGCCTAACACCCGGTGTTGTAATGGTCTTCTGTACTCTTCCTAGCTGGCACTTGTCCCTATAAACCTGAGTAATCCAATCGCCTCAGCAAGCCCTGTCATCTCATTGCTCATTCCCTATTCCAGGTTGCTCACAAACATGTTGAAAAAACATGGGACCCAACACAGCGATCTCTTTCCACCACGAAAACTGACCGCTGACTCCTACACCCTCCTTCCTGTTTTTGTACCAATTATGGAGCCACGCAAGGACCTTCCCTCTTGACCAGCCAGTTCCCTTAAAAACTGGGCTGAAAGCCCCAGTTGAATGTTTTTTTGGAAAGGAGGCACAGGTGTCCCAAGCCCAGCGTCCCTCTGAAACGCTGCCCCAGCTCAGGGGCCTCCCCCGCTGCCCACGGACCCTGTCCCTGTGCAGGCGCCTGGGCGGCACACCAGATTCACCGGTCAGCTTTTCCCTGAAGTTCTCTACAGCCCTTCTTAGAAACCAACGTCACGTCTCTCCCCCCTCCCAGTCCCCGGGGGCCGGGGCAGTTGTGAATGAATGACTAGAGGCCACATGTGACAGCCAGACGGTTCACCCTCCCTTTTCTTCTGGTGAACATCGCCTTGCCCTAGCGACTTGCTGCTGCCTAGCTTTGCTTTCTAACCTTTCCTCTGCAGATGCCCTGGGGAGCCTCACAGCAGATGGTGGAAGAAACTGCTCAGGTTCTTCTGGAGTGGACAGAGAGGCAAAATCTTCACCTGGCTTTTCTGCTATGGCCTCTTTCCTCTGATCCCCCGTCCCCCCAACGGACTGCAGCAGGCTTCCTACTCCTGATGTGCTTTGCAAGCAGTTCCCATCAGAGAGCTGATAGCACTTCCTATTATTCTTGTTCTTCTTTCCGTGCCCTACCTCTCTGCAAACAGGCTTTGCTGCACCATTTGCTCCCCCCGTCTGCTCATTCCTGCGTCCTGAGGAGGGAGCTGGGCGAGAGAGCGGGATGGGGGCAATTCTGCCCCCCTCCTTGCCTCGCTGTGTGTGGACGAACCCCTCTGCACCCCAATGGCCTGGGCTGGTGGAAAAAACCTGCAAGGCAGTCTGTGCAGCAGGGTCCCTGGGCAACATTTCTGACCTGCTTCACCTTGCTCCCTCCATGGGCAAAAGGAGAGGCAGCTCTAGACCCTCTCTGCCTTCAGGCTTGTGGCACTCGCAGCCACCACGCAAACTCCTTAGCAGGAGCTATGGAGGCTGTCCCCACTCCCACCACCCATCGCCGGCTGTTATCTCGGCTGCCGGGTGGCGCGGGGGGAGCGTTCAGCCCCGCGGTGTGTTTTGAACTGCACACACCAGCCAACTGCAAAGTCCCTTATCTGGAGAGTTCACGGAGCCCCGAGAGGCTCCTCAGGGGCCCTCAGCCCCGGCAGGTAAAGCAACCCAGCTGGGCAGCAGATTCCCCAGGGCCCGGTGGGACTCCAGCGCTGTCCCTGAAGGGCTTCCCACCAGGGAGAAGGGAGCAGGCAGTGATGGGGCAGAGCCAGCCATACAACTCCCCTAGGCAATGCGGCTGGGACTCTTCCACCCATCACCCAGTCCCCACTGGGGCTGCTGAGTGGGTTCCCAGCCGTGACATATGGCTGGCCGAATGCCAACAAGGGGGCCCTAGCGATGGCAGACCCACGATGAATGCACACACCTCTCTCCTCAGCACACGGCAAGCGCCCAAGCCTGGGCACGCTTGGTCCCTGGCCAGAGAAAACCTCTCCAGGCACCCAGGCAAGACCCCAGAGCAGAGATGGGTGCCACCAAACGCTGCACCACCCAGCCGGGTCATTGCCTGTGATGGGGGGACATTTTAATGTCACAGGAAGAAGCTTACCAGCTTGGTTGGTCCCAGATCCTCGCTCCTGGTCACTTCAGGCCACAGGACTGCGGGGACGGCACAGCCTTGGGAGAGGCAGGAAAAGCCGCGCAGATATCGGAGCAGTCACCTGCTCCAAGGCTAATGGTTTGGAGGTGCAGGAAGCGATACAGTGCCCCGGGGGGGGCAGGATTTAAGGGGGGGTACGTCATTTCTGAGGAGGCGTCAGAGGAGGAGAGATAAGCTGCTCTTGGGAGCCTGTTTGGAGAGACAGGATTCATAGGGGCTCTTCCGAGGAGCTGGTTTCCCTGATGGCACCTGCTCAGGCCGCTGTCCCCAAGGGAAAAGACCATCCCCTTCAAGGCACAACCCTAACCTGCTTCTCGGCAGGAGGCGGAAGAAAGCATGTTTTTCCAGGGCTAGATTTGGCTTACATTTGTTGGAAATTTAGAAAAATAAAGATCCTTTCTCCCAAGGGCGGAGAGAGGGATTTGCTCAAGGCTCCACTCAACGCAGCTGCAGAAACCTCCAAAAACAGGCAGAAACCACCTGCAGGACCTGGATGGTGCCTGGGGCTGCCTGGGGTGGGGGCGGAGGGTGGGAAAGTGAAATGACCCACTATGGGCAGGCACAGAGGCTCACACCAAGCTCACACCACCCAGCCATGGCTTCGAGATACCTCGCCCCAGATCTTCATCCTCACCTGGCATCCTCTGCAGCCAGCAGCCCCCCGGCAGCCCACGTCTGCAGGTCTGGTCCAAGCCCCCTCAGGGGTGCCGGCGTGGCCGGTGGAGGTTCTGCCTGGCTCTGCCTGGGACCGCGGGGAGGCGGGTGCTGCGGGAAGGGGTGCTCCCCTAGCGTCAGCCGGGGTACCGCGGCGGGAAGAGGCACAATGGGAGGAAGCCACATTTCCGCTTCCCAATGGAGAAAATCCTACAGGACCCCTGGGGAGAGCAACCGGACACCATTAATGTAAAAATCAGCAGTGGCCAGAGGCAGCCCTGAGTCAGGAGCAGGTCTTCCTCGCACGGATGAGCCTGGCACTTGGTGCACTGGTGGCACAGGCCACCAGATACCAGGACAGCCATACACTGATGACAGAGGCAATCCCAACCATGCCACAGCACAAGGCACAGTGCTGGCTCCTGCCTGCCCACAGCCTGGCTCTCCTGCAGGCAGGTGACACTCCTCATCTCCACCCAGCTGGGTGGGAAGAGGGGTGCTACCTGCCAGGCTGGGGCAGTGCTCAGGTAAGAACCCCTAGGGCATGGCTGCCAGATGCATCTCTTCTGCTTTAGCAGCTTCCCCCCCAGTCACGCTCGGGCTTGCTCAAGAGGAATCCCCATCTGTACAGATGTACAGATGATATCTGGGCCAGCCACACCTTGGGCACCAGCAACAGCACGTTGGAGGGATGGGCTGAGCCTACTGGACCATGTCCCCATTTCCCCCTCATGTCTGCAGCTGAAAGGAATGAAGGCGAGCTCCGTAAAGAGGAAGAACACAGCAAAACAAGAGGAGACCAAAACAGGCTGTGGCTGATGAGTCTGAAGATAAGGACTCAACGAATGCATGGGAAGAAACCAAGGCAGGCCAGACTGGGAGAGAGTCCCACAGACAAGGAATGAAGGAGAGGGGCAAGATGAGTTTCTCCATAGCCTGCCATACCTACTAGCAACACGTGGCTACTCCGAGGTCACCACTCAGGGAGCAATAATGGGGGGAAGAGCAGGACAGCAGAAGGCCACCTGCCATTGGTGGCCACCAGGGTGCTGGGATGGAGAGGGGAGAGGATTCCTCCTTCATTGCTTCATGTTCCTGGCCCTAGAACTGAGCTTAGAGCTGGCAGACCCAGGAAGGAGTAAGGCCAGGAACAACACAAGGGAGCTGAGCAAGGAGCAACCTGCAGCGAGGGGCTGGGAGAGAAGGATGGGGATGGCTTACGCTGCAGCCAGGAGGTTCTCAGAACAGCCCTGCAGTGAGGGGGAAGGCATGGGGGGCTATGAAATCATTGGAAAGTTCAAAAACCTCTCTAAATCCTTCCGCAAGCTATGCACGAGGTCTCCATTATGCATGGAGCCCCTGGCGGAGGAGGCTTGGAGGGCTCAGCTCAACCGCAAACACACTCTCCCACCCCAAATGGCACTGTGCACTTTATGAGGGCTCCTCTCCCCCAGAAGAGCCCAGGACTTGCTCGCTCGACCCCCAAAGCACAATTGCTTCTGTAACAAAACCCTGTGCGGGCCAGTCCAGCCGCAGAGGTGCCCAGGAGAGGAAGGGCAGGAGAAGCCAGCCTGCCCACAGCAGCCCTCTGCCCACTGCCGCCCAGCCACCTTCCACACCCCAGGGCACGTTCTCCTCCTAGGGGAGAGGCCTCGTCCTCCCAGCTGTGGCTCCTTCCCATAAGGAGCACGTGCCGGACGGAAACGTGCAGTGCTGGCAGCAGGCAGGACCCCCAGCTGCTGAACCACATGCCCCTGGGCCATGCTGCTCCCGAGCCCCCCCGAGCAGGTGGGAGAGCACCCCCGGGGCTGGATGGAGCCGGCCTTGCCCCTGCACCCAGAGGACTCGGCGGAGGGGACACAGCGGGCTGCCAGCCCTGCCCCGGGGGCTGGCACAGGGGCAGAGCTCATTTTGTCCCTTCCCAGCAATTTTTCAGATGTTGGTCCAGGCTGCACAGCTGCTTCCACTTTAGTCCGGGGGGGTGAAGGAGTGGAGCCAGAAACAGAACAACACAATCTTCCCCTGGCGGCACCATCTCCCCAGCTCCCCAGATTTGGCGGGGTAATTCCTCCCTGCTGACCAGCAGCCTCCCCCCGGGCCAAAGCAGGGATGGACACGCAGGGGCCAACCACCACCAGGCCTGTGGCAGGTTGAGGTTGGCTCCGTCCTCCGCATGTCAGCTGTGCCTGGCGTCCAGGACAGAAATACAAGGGCTATTTTGGGTTCCCGCAGACCAAAGCGGCCTTTTGCTTGTAGGCCAGGTCAGGAACAGGGGCCCTGGCTGACCGCTGCTTTCGGCATGAAATGTCCGCAGCCCTACTGGGAAAGGGGATGGCGAGCAGGGAAACAGGTTTTGGCGTCTGCCGTGGTCCTGCACGGTCCCTCTGCCAGCCACCCGTCCTGCCAAGGTCCCGCTCGCTGCTCGGACAGCCGCAGCGTCTCGCAAACCCCGAACTGGCTTCAGCTGCTAAACGCAGCCATCTCACAATGGACAGGGATATGATGGGTCTGTTCCAGGAGATGGGGCACATCTGTCACCCCCTCACCCCTTTTGTCCCAGCCAAGGGGCGCTCCACAATCCCCAGAAACAAAAGGAGGGAGAAGGGATGGATGCCCTAGCTGGACCTGAGTCGGGGGCACTCCAGGAGCCACACACGCCTGCACATTTCCCAGCTGACTTCAAATTAGGCTGAGGAGAAGGAAGATGCTGCCTGCTGAGAGCCGGGCTTGCCACGTCCTCACTCTGCGGAGGCTCCAGAAGAGCCACATGGGCAGCACACAGTCTGAGGAACGAGGAATCAGAAAGCCAAGGTGGCAGCATGCCATCGGCGGCATGGAGCAAGCAAAGGACTTGGAGAAAACACCCAGGGCGGAAACGCCACCTCTGGCACCCTCTTCCCTCCTCCCTGAACAACTCGGCTCTTCCCCAAACGGCCTGGCAGGACTAAGGTCTCACATGTGGAGCCAGAGCAAGGCTTGAGGCGGACACCTCCTTCGGAGGGAATAAGTCAGAGCCCAAACCTCCCGCTCTTGGCACTGGCCTTGGCTAGCCCACGGCAAACAGGAAAACCTCTGTGTGAGTAGGATCAGGCAGGGAGAGCCAACAGGAGGTGGGGAGCTCACCCCCGCGTCTGCCCAAGCCCAGCCAAAACAGACTCTCCTGCACAACCAGCAATAATAAGCCCGGCCACAAGTAGGAAAAGGGCAAGTCACATCCCTTCCAAATCCCATACGGCAGACGCTGCCACATCCGTTGCAACCAGCCACCACCTGGTGTGCCACAGCCATGAGGTCCCGAGCTGCCTGGGACCGTAAGCATCCTTCGGGATGCCTCAGGCAAGCATGGAGACCCCTGCATGGGAGCCCCCAAGCGCTCTGCTCCTGCCAAATTGTTGCTTTGGGAGAGGCTGGCATTGGTTTGCAGGCTCTGCTGGCATCCCAGCCTCCTCCACATTAATTTGGGGAGCAGAGGAGACAAGGGCAGCTCTGAGACTCCCAGCTGGGAGACCCAAGGGTACTGTAGCCTGCGTCAGAGTGGACTGGCCACCCAGCAAGGCGTCCTGCCAGAGCTTGCCAGGGTGCCTGAACACGCTGGGGTGCCAATGCAGTCCCACAGCGATGCAGGCGATAGGGAGCCCTGCTGACCCCTGCTGAAGCAATCCCTGTCTGGCACACCTCGTCCCCCTTGCAACCGCAGGGAAGGAAGGGAGGCACAGCTGGTGGCGGATGATTCGTATTTGTTTACCGGCAGCTGGGGCTATTTACTGCTGTTGGGTTTAGTTTCTGGTTGAAGGCTCCTCTTTCGGAGCCAGCCCAGCCGCAGAGCCCAGGCAGGGCGAGCGCAGGGCCCTGTAGCAGCTCCCTTGACACCCTGCGAGGCATGGCTCCTGCCCCCCATCTCCCCGGCACCCCACTCCCACTGCCTCCAGGGTAACAGCCCCATACGGGAACGTGCCGGCAGATCGATTCCCTGATGTGGTTCACCACACGGTTACACCAGCCTTGTATTGCCACGAGGAGAGGGTGTGAGAATGGGAAGGAGAAGCTGCAGGGGAGGGTGGATGGCTTCTTAATAGCTTGGCTGTGTTGCCGTTGGTCTGCCTTCTCCTGTGGTTAATGGATAATGCTCCCGCTCTCGTCAGGACGGCATGGAGACCTACCCAACGCTGCCGGCCTCAGCCGCAGCCCAACACCTACAAACCCTGATGGGCTGAAAGCACTGTGCTCCCCACACGTACCCCGCAGCAGCAGGCTCCCCGAGGGGACAGAGGTCCCTTCCAGGGCAAATACCATTGTGGAGCTCATCCACAGCACCAAGGGAGGATATCCCAGGCAAAAAAATGGAATTGCCTCCAACTTGGTCCTGAGGCCAGGAAAAGACAAGGCCTGTCGAAGACAGGGCAAGCAGCTCCTTCAACCCTGAGCCCCTGGCCAGGACCAAGAAGGGAGCTGTGCCACACATCCCTCCCACCTCCCCGAGCTGTTCTCCAGGAGCAATCCCCAAGCCTAAAAGGAGGGAGCTCCTCTCATGAGGGTTTCCCACGAGCAAACCTGTAGCAAAACTCAAACAGGGCTGCCTACCCCAAAGCCCTCACCGTCTTTGAGCTCCTCCGGGCGAGCCGGCCCTCGGTTGCAGATGTAAATCATCTCCCTGTCCCTCTGTGGCATCAGTGGGTGGCTGTGCTAGATGTGATGAGGCAGGCAGAGGTGAGGACCACACGCGAAGCCACAGCATGGGCAGCAGCAGGAGAAGACAAGCGGGGTGTCCCGGGCAGGACGCCCCTCTACCCAGCACCCTTGCAGGAGGCTGGGGACATTTCAGTGGCTGTCTGGCGGTGCTGGTACGCATTCACGTTGATGGCTTGTCCTCGGTACAGCGAGGCTGATGACCCAGTCCTGCTGCCGTCGCTCAGCCTCGGTATGTGGCCAGAGCGGGCTGTTCACTGGGCAGGAGGCTGGCTGCATGACCCTCTGCTTCTGCCACTGCTCCCGACCCAGCTGCATCCCTCCCAGCCTTGCTCTTCTCCACCTCCAGCCCCTGCCTGCCTCCTCCCTTCGGCTCGCTCCATGAATTTCCAGCTGGAAATTTCACAGTGAGGTGCTTTCCCATCAGACAAGTCCTAAAGGACATGAACTAAAGCAAATCCCACTGGCAGTGATGTGGTGGGAAGAAAGCAAGAAGGCCCTGCGGAAATCTGCCTGATTTCCTGCTGCCGCCTTCTGCGTGAGCCGGGAGGCAGGCAAGAGGTCTCTGCTCCCCTTTGGCCTCAAAAAAAGCCAGTCTCCTGGAGATGAAGCCTGACTGTGCTCACTCATGGCTTAACTAAGAGGCTGAAAGACAGCACTGCACCCAGAATGCCAGGCTCACCGATTTGTGTCACGGATGGTGCATGACAGCCCCATATATCCAGTGCTTTGAGCCTCCCCTTTCTCGGGGATCGGTGAGACCAGGGAAAAGCCTGCTGCAAGCCAGAGCAGGACCAAAATGTCACACCAATGATGTTCTTCACACCACCAGCATCAGCAACGAAGTTACAAAGTGCTAGTGCTATCCCTACGCAACAGCTTCCCTTGTCCCATGGGAGCAACAACCCTCGTACACGTTCCTGACGCAGCACCACGGCTCCTCTCCCACATGGGGACCCCTGAGCCCATGTAAAACCAATCCCCCTACCAGGTCTGGGGGGTCTGGAGCGGGAGATGGGGCGCAGTGCTGCACTGCAATCTCAGCTGGGGGCAGTGGGGTCCCTCTGGGCCATACATCCTGATATAACCAAACCCACCCAGGGTCTACCCCCTGCTCCGCATGCTTCTTTCCCCATTCCGCATCCCCATCTTGCATGCTCTTAACCTAGAAAGCACTTGGTCTTTATCGCACTGCTTAATCAAACCCTAATAGCTGTGTGGCTGTTAAAACCCTGACTCCTGCCCATCTGCAAACGCCTGTAGCTCACTCTGCACAGTGCACCTGAGCTTGCTGGCAGCTGAGTACAAGTTAGCATGGAGACGCGACCCCGAGAGCTCGTGGTCCTGCAGCCCCAGGGCAAAGCTGGGTGCTGGGAGACTCAGGAAGGCACAGGGAAGCGAGTGGAGTTGGCACTGTGGGGTTGGTACTGAGCTGGCGAGGACCGCAAGCAAACAGCATTCTGCTGATAAGAGCGGGTGTTGCAGCTTCCTTAACACTTGTCAAGGACCAGGATATTATGCTGGACGAAAACAACTAAGATCTACGTGTGTCCCAGAGAAAGCACTGGAGGCTGCCTGCTGGCTTCCCAAAGCCGATGGCCAGCATCTTCCCATCAGGACAAGGCAGGCAGGTGCTCCTGGACTCCCTCTGGTCCGACGGGCCAGTCCCCAGCCCTGACTCTGACAGGGGAGCTGGGAATGGAGCCAGGCAGAACGAGGAAGGTGTAACACAGGAGTACATGAATGGGTGCCTTGTCTTCTGTGCCCTGGCTTCCCCCCAGACCACAACAAGGAGGGACACAGGTCAGGCCAGGTCAAGAACAAGGCCCATGGTTCATCTTCAAAGAGGAAGAGGCTCATTAATACCTCCCAGCCCAAGATAATGAGAGCAGGGATGCCATGATGGGGAAATGATGCCAGCAGTTAACTACGCAGCTTAGGGAGGAAGGGAGAATAGGGACAACTGCAGGATGGAGGTGCCACGTTGCCCTGTGTGCTGGCGCTACATTTGCTGGTTCAGGCTGGAGCGAACTTCTTCATCCTCTTCACTCCAGGTACCTGGTACAGCGTAGGCCCTCGCCTCTCATTTGTGCTAGCTGGGGGGGAACAGCCACTCTGCAAACCGTCTTCTGGGGCCTATGTTACAGCCCTCGGTGCCATATGGAAAGTGTCCCTGCTCCGTGAAGACCTATTCAGTGAGCCAAGAGCAAGCCTACCTGTCTTTTCCAGAAGGAAAAGGCAACGGTGGGAGCAGGAGTGCTCCAGAGGGCACACATGCGGCGTCAGCACTGCACTGGCACTGTATCAACGATCCACGCTCAGACAACCAGTGAATCTGAGAGAAAAGCATCCCTGCCTAGTCACGTCCGGAGAGAGCTTTGTAGTGAAGGCAAGCCCGAGGGAGCCCGAGGCTGTCCAGCAGCTCACAGGGGCTGGTGAGCGGAAACGATGCCGCCAAGCCGGGATGCGGTGCAGGAGGGGAGTGGGATTTCCCGTGTCGGCATTCATAGAAGTCCCTCAATTGTGTCGGCTCGCAACAGGCAACTGAGGGGCCATTGGGCTGCTTCCTGCTTCGGAGCAGCCGGGAAGCGCATCCAGCTGTGGCCAACAGCTGCACAAATTCCTCCTGCAGCCCCTAGCCCTGGGGAATCTACTGGGCTCAAGGATACAGGCTCACTTGTCTGCGATCCCACAGCCCCAGGGCTTGGCTGCTACTGCCTTCCCACACAGCCCGCAGCTCCACAGCCCGTTCCCAAGAGGCAGATGGGAGCGCTGGTGAGTATAGGCAGAGACTGTGTTGGTCTGGCAGTATTAGCACCTAGCAGGGGTGTGAAGCTCAGATTTAACTAGAGGCTCAGAATTAACTACAGGGGTGGGGATGACAGCACAAAAGGGCTCCACAGGAGCTCTCCGCACTCCTACCTGGACCGGGCTCTCCCTTAACGCAGCTGGTTTGCTCAGGAATGGAAAGAAACACTTACTGAAATCTTCCACTGCATCCCACAGCCAGCTCGGAGCATTTTCTTGAGCAGGACCTGGAGCAACCCCGGCCCAGCAGCTTTGCTGCCAGCCAAGGGGGCTCTGCCCCGCTGCTTGCACAGCGGCACATGGCGCCCAGCCCATGTGCCTTCCAGCCCCTTCCCCACAACGTGCACCCGGCTGCGACACCCAGCAGCCCCTGTCATGCACACACACACACACACACCCCAGTGATGGGTAGAGATGCACATCCCTCCGGACGGAGGACCGCTGCACAAACCCCTCGGTGAAGTCCTGCATCCCAGGCATCAGAGAGAGCATCAGCCCGCTTCGCATCCCCCAAAAAAGCCCAGGCTGGCTGCTCTGCTTTCGCATCCCCCCCCAAAACCACGTGCTCTTCCCCCGGCAATAACTACGAAAGGGGATTTGGAGTGGCCCTGAGAGGCAGCGAGGAAGAAACCACCCACCCCACACACACATACGCACACCCCCACCCAAAAAAGCGGCACTCTACGCATCACCCCACACAGGCATCCCAGCCGCGACCCACACGCCGCCTCCCCGCCACGCTGCGGGGCCAGATCCTGAGCTTGCATCCCCCCCCGGCTCCCTCCGAGGCTCCTAGCAGCGTTTCAAAGCTGCCGGGTGCGTGGGGAACCCACGCACCCGGCAGCTTTGAAACGCTGCTAGGAGCCTCGGAGGGAGCCGGGGGGGGGGGGGAGGTGGGTGGGGGGTGTTTCAAGCCCAACGACTTTGAGCCAATACCTTAAATACGGTCGCCCACCGCTGTCCCCCCCCGGGCTCCTTGCCGGCTCCGGCGCTTTCTGTCCCCGATGCGGATGGGAAGCCACCTCCTCCCTCCCCGCTTCGCAAGCTCCTCCTCGTTTTTTTGCCGCCTTCAGCGCCACGCGGTTCCCGTGGGTTGCCGGGGGGGGGGGGGGGGAGGGGGGGGGAAGGAAACCCCCACGGGGAAGCTCCCCCCTTTTTTTTCTTTTTCCCGGGTGGGGAGGAAGAGAACGGGGAAGATGCTCCGCTACCCACCGCAAGGGCGAACCCACCTGCGCCGCTCGCTTTCCACGCCGCGCCGCGCCGCTGACTGGTGCCGGCCCTTCCCTCCTCTGGGCTTGCCCGCCCCTGGCTCCCCCCACTTTCCGCCCACCCCCCCGCCCCGCATCCCCAAGCCGCGCAGCCGGCGGGGAAACCCCTGGCCCTCCCGAGCCCGGGGTTTTTAGCAAAGCACAGCCTTGGTGGAAGGCGAGCAAAGTACCCCCCCTTTATGTTCCCGGGCTGCACTCAGCTCCGAGTCCCTATTAATACCCATATATTAGTAAGTAGCTCTAAAGGGAGTTATACATTATATTATGGCTCTACATGGAGCACGAGCTGGGATCTGGGATCGTTTTGCTAGGTCCATCGCTTGTCCCCAGTGCCACATCCTAATCTGGACAAAACCCCTTTCTGCTGGCGGTCACCACTTGACGGGTGCCTCGGAAAATTCTCGGCAGGCAGCGATCGGTTTGGCTTAGAAATTAAAATCGGAAGTTAAAACACCCCGGAATGCCCTGGAAGATTCCCATATCTCTCAGCAAGATGCTCTGTAACGCACATCTCCCTGCAGAATCCAAACACCAAGCTTGTATTTTAAGCCAGACCTGCAAAACATCAACACGTAAGCAAAATATATACTTGTGTTTACATATATATATATACACACACATATATATATATATATCTGTTTACGGAGGGAACTGAGGACAGCTTTTTGCACTGTACATTCATGGTGGTGCTACCCAGGAAGGTGGATGTGCAGACCTCTCTGAAATTTAGCAATTCCCCCTGTATCCAGAGGATATAAATATCGTGTGTAGCCAGTATCCAAAGGGCAGGCGTGGACTCTAAGCTGTTTTTATTTTCAGACTGCTTGCCTCCAGGTTCCTATCTCTCTGGAAAAGATATCTACTCCAGCGTGATAAAAGCCTGTTGTTTTGCTTAACAGTGCCAAGGTGCAGCGGGATTCCGGGGGGGTACTTTGTCCTGCAGCAAAAGGGAGTGAGTGCACCTGAATTCAACCTCAGATCCAGGCGGTTAAACGGTCTGCAGAAACCTTTTTAATATAGCTCAGTGTTTTGAGGTGCTTCTGCCGGCAGCACAGGGCCCTCCTCGCTCCCCCCGTTCACCTACGCCATGCGGCCGCAGGCAGCAGCACCAGGAAGTCCCTGAAGCAGCTTCGACTGCGAAAGCGTTTACTCCGTTAATAAACAGCCTCGGAAAATTCTCGTCAGCGATCGGTTTGGCTTAGAAATTAAAATTGGAAGTTAAAACACCCCCGAATGCCCTGGAAGATTCCCATATCTCTCAGAAAGCTGCTCTGTAACACACATCTCCCTGCAGACGCCAAACACCAAGCTTGTATTTTAAGCCAGACCTGCAAAACATCAACACGTAAGCAAAAAGTCCTCAAAGCCAGGGAAAAAGGCAATGGGGACAGAGGTGAGCCAGCTACCAGTGCTTTCTGAGGCACAATGGGGTGTCACCCTCAGGAAGCTACTCCTTCACTGTCCTGCTCGGTCTCAGCCTCTGCCGCTGGATCTCTCCCTCTGTGCTGGTGGGTAGGTACTTGTTGCTGTTACGAGTTTCTGGGGTCAGCTAGGAGGGTGCACTGAGAACACAAAGTGAGCAGCAGACAACGTCGTCAGATAGTAAGACAGGAGGCTCTTGTCTTAAATGTAAGATTCATATCGGATCAAATTAAATTTAAAAGCTCCCATCTCCAATTAAGCTTCTGCTGCGTCTCCTTGGCAATGACAGATCCAAGCCCCATGCCTGCCTTTCTTCAGTCCACTATCCCTAAGCCTTTCCCATCTGGAAAGCCTTCTTCTGGGTGAGCTACAACAAAGGCAAAATCTCCTCTCCTCTCCTCTCCTCTCCTCTCCTCTCCTCTCCTCTCCTCTCCTCTCCTCTCCTCTCCTCTCCTCTCCTCTCCTCTCCTCTCCTCTCCTCTCCTCTCCTCTCCCTCTCCTCTCCCTCTCCTCTCCTCTCCCTCTCCTCTCCTCCCCTCTCCTCTCCTCTCCTCTCCTCTCCTCTCCTCTCCTCTCCTCTCCTCTCCTCTCCTCTCCTCTCCTCTCCTCTCCTCTCCGCTCCTCTCCTCTCCTCTCCTCAAAAAAGCAGAATAGAAGGGCAAGGTCGCCTGCTTTGAGATGTCTCATATCATCTCCTCTCTAGCTTTGAGACACGCCACACTGTCACCTGTGGAGCCCTAAGAGCCTCCGTGGCCGTCCCCCAGGACATCGATGCCACGGCACCTCAGGTCCTTTGTTTCCCCGCGAGATGTCCACACTTGCTGCTCAGCAGCATGAGCTAAAATTTGAGCATCGCTACAATTTTATTTTTCTACATAAGCTCCAACTTTAGCACAGACTAAAAGCTGTGGGAACCGATCCCCCAGGGACTCCCCAGCACACGGTCCAGACCGGCGGTGCCCAGACAAACTACCACTGTGCTTCCAGACGCCAGGACAAGGCTCTCAGCATCTTTAAGAGCCTCAGACCCTGCTGGGAGGAGAAATGCCACAAAATTTACCTTTGAGTGGATATTCTGGGAAGTCTCCGCTTCAGGACAGGGTGGATGTAGCCACTGCCTCACCCCAGGCTTTCAGCAGCGGGGTGCGTAGCACTTACCACCACCAAAGTACAGTTTAAAATGTTCTCTAATTCACAGCTCTGGTCCTGCCTGCACAGCCGCTCCCGAGCACTGGGATCAACACCTCTCAGTAGAGCCGTATCTCGGTGGAGACACGGGGCTTGAAATCCATTAGCACTGAACAGACGTCGCAGCCACCGGTGACCGCAGGCAGACGGGAGGCCAGCAGGAATACCCGAGGGGAGGCGAGGAGAAAGGCAGCTTCCAGCTCATAAGCACAGCGCGGGCCTCTGGCTGCTTCTCTGCACGCAGACCTGCATGACCACCCACCACCCACTTGCAGGGTGGGCTCTAATGGTGCCTTCCTTCAGGCAAGGAGGAGACCCGGAGCAAGGAAGACACCCGGAGCAAGGAAGACACCGTGGAGTGAGGAAGGCTAAGGCTGGGAGAGAGAGTCCATTAAAATTCAACTCTGGCTGGTGCAAGACAGAAGAAATTTCACTCGTGGGGCTTGTCTCAGGAGAGGCACTTCAGCCCCCTGAGGGCCACGTCCGCCCTCAAGAGCGATGCACGGTCCTTGAGCTGCATGGTGCCAATGCTGGCATGTGGTCTCAGGGGAATGACACCTCCTCCGTGAGGGAAGGTGACAAATCACGCAGCCGGTGACACCTCACTTACTGGCCCGCAAGCACGAGCCCTTGCTGAAGGGCCAAGCTGCCTTGCTTCATCTTGACGGGGCGCGTTGCCTTTGCAGAGCCTTCTGCTCCCAAGTGAGTCTCGTGTTCTCGTCTTCGCCTTTGCGAGTACAATAACAAGCCTCCCAGAAGAAGCAAACAGCTACGGAAACGGTTTCCGCTCCAAACTGGAAACAGCTGGTGCTTTGCCCAGCACTGGTACTGGGCCCAACGCTGTATGACAGAGTACGACACATAGAACTAGGTGTTTCTCCCCTGTGTGATTTAGGCAAGGAGAAAAAGTAGCCTCCAGCGGGGCCCAGGGGCTTGTTGCTCTTCCACCCTCTCCATCCCCGAAGCCGCAGCCTGGTGCCAAAATACGCTGCCGCTGTTGGCAGACTGCTGCGCTCCCCAGAGCAAAGGGAGAAGGCAGAGCCCTGCTTTCCCAGCAGAAGGCAGCCAGCAGAGCCTTGCATGAGGCTGGGAGTCGCACGGACACGCTTCCCAGGACATGCTGGTGGGGCTCATGCTGCCCAGCCCTTCGAGTTTTCTTTCTGAAACCTCAAATTTGCACCGTCACCTGGAGCCCAAATTTGTACTCTCTGCTCAAAACTAGCGCGTAACAGGCAGAACAAACAGGCAAAGCGCTCTCCCTTCACAGACGCTGACTGCCAAACCTTTCACAAAAGCCCTTTTTTTTTTTTTTTTTCTCCCCCTCTTGTAGCAATTCCCTGCTTCAACTACAATGACAAAATCCAAAAGGGGAAAGCAAACAAACAGCTGGTTTGGAAAGCAAGAACAAAAAGGGAGATTTATTCCAAGCTGCGGGTAATGCATCATATGAGCTGAAGGAATATTTTCCGTGCCTCTTGGGCAATATTTGAGTTTTAGGGCCTGAGGAGCCAGGCAGCATTTACAGGCACTTGGTGTCTCCGCAATCCTTTACACTTGGCACCCACATCAAATGGTTTCCTCGAGATATTTGCAAGTGCTTTGCAACTATACATTAATTAACCCGTCAGCTCTCCTCTACAAGGAGATTCCCCTTTCCCTCTGACGTGCCTGTGCTAGGGGCAGGGGAAATTGAGGCACGGTGAGGCCGTCAGCCTGCAGCAGGGCTGAGGTCGGGGAGGGCTGCACGCCATCCGGCTCCCCTTTCCCTCACAAAACCACCCTCCCCTTTGCACGCACGACGCACAGCAACAGCGTTTCCCTCCATCGGGTGCTGCCCACCCCGTCCCAGAGCCCTTGGTGCCACGGAGCAGAGAAACAGAGAGCCAGCGCGCTTAAAGGGCCAAGCAGGCAGGCAGGAATGGGGCTGGGAGTGTGGGGGGGGGGGCAAGCAGATTAGCAGCCGTATCCAATTCTCTGCACGTGTGACAAGGCAGCGGAGCACAGCCGGGCTGGGAAAGGGAGAGAAGGGGCATTCTAATCAGTCACATGAAGGGAAACACAGGAGATGCCGGACCTCTGTCAAGTGCCAGCAGGTTATTAACCTATTAGCCAATGGGGGGAAAAAAAAAATCACTACAGGCTCCTGGGAATTCAGTTATAACGAGACTGCAAGAATCCTGGATGCTTTGATAATCAACAAAGCATCTCAGCCTCTCGCTGAGATCAGCTAATGGCTCAGGGACTGTTTTAATTCTGCTGTTCCCTTGCTGGCCGTGCCTGGCTGGGGTCCTGGCTCCAGAGCTGTTGGCAAACCCTTTTTTGGGGTGAGAGTTCCCTGGTCTTTGCTTGCTGGGCTCCCAATGGTGACCCCCCCACCCCGGGACCTTGGTGCCCTGAGTTTTGGGGAAGGAGGTGGTGGGGTGGAGGTGGTGCTCACCTGATGGCCTGAGCCCGGCTGGGACGAGGTAGGGAGCAGGTCTGCGATCCCCTCCTGACCTCTGCCCGTGGCACGCAGATCCAGCCGGGAACGTCACCGCTCGCAGGGAGCCACGCAGATCTCCAGCGCCCCGCCGTCCCTCTGCTTCCTCGTGCGAGCCGACCTGCCGGGATAAAGTCAGGCAGCTTCCCTGTGACTTCTTCACTAGTGGGCTGAGGGCAGCAGGACCTCACTGCCAGAAAAGCAGCAGCCCTGTCCGAAATCCTGCAAGGAGAGGCAGGGAAGAGGGAGGCACTTGCTGCTGAGTGGCCTCCCTGTGCTCGGCATCCCCCTGGCTGGTAACACCGAGAGGCAACGGGGTGACACTGCTGCTCCCAAAGCTCATGCCCCCTGGTGAAAAAACAGCCTGGGGACACAGCAGGGAAGGTCCTTGTCCCTGAGTGCCTCCAGCCAGTGGCAGGGCCATGGGTGTTTTCCAGCTGGGCAAGCAGAAACAAACCCCATTGTCCGCCAAGCGGGCACAGCGCAGCAAGGGGCCTGGGGCGGCCACTGGTTTCCCAGGGGGTGGTGGGGTCCAGCCAAGCTCCAGCCCCTCTCAGACAGCTGGAGGAGAGGGCTTGATGCCCCCATGGGACAGCAGCATCTTTGGGATCGGGGCCACTTCCCAGCTGGCAGGCTGGTGGAGACGCAAACCCACCGGCCCAAGCCACTGCTGAGGGTCTCCCATCCCCTCCGTCTCCTGGGCCATCCTTCCTGCAGCAATCCCTCCCTCCTCCATCCCCACCCCTCTGCCTCCCTCCCTGCATCCTGCACATCTCCCCTCCCTCTCTGCACCAGCCGCACTGCTGCTGCCCTCTCCTCAGCACCCACTGCCCGTTTGCTCTCTTGTACAAGCATTTACTGCCTAATGACACCAATTAGTCGTGGAGTTGCTGGGTGGCTAGTTATTCAGTGACAGCTGCACAGCCACTGGCCAAGGGTGAAATGTTAACCCCGGTGCAAGCAGTTTTCATATGCCAGGGGCTGAACTGAGACCTTGTTAAACTCAAGACACACAGTGTGGGCTCCCATCCTCACCGGAGGAGCCGGAGTTAACCCCTGGCACGGCAGTGGGAAGGGAACACCCTGCAGCATTCAGAAATGGCAGCCCCGGGGCACGGGCCACTCAGAGCACCCTGTCATCCTGTCGTGGTCTCACCCCGGGTGTCCTTGGCGGAGGATGGAGCTGGCGTGGACGGAGGGAGCCACACTATAGTCAAGGTCATCCGGCCCATTGAAGCAGTGCCACATCCCTCTCCTTGGCTGGCAGCACCAGCCTCCTGCGACGACGGAGCAGAGCCATTGAGGAAGGAGGCGGCTGGAACCCAGCCACCCTCGTAAAACGCCACGGGGGAGCTGCAGGCAGCTGGGAACCAGGGAACCTGGCAGGAGGAAAGGGGGTGGCAGCTGCTGTGTGGTCCTGCTCCCCCCCCCCCTCCGCCCCCCGCAAAGCCCATCTACGCTCTGGTGAAGCCAGGTGCCCAGCGGCTCCCTGGATCTCCAAGCAGCGTCTAAAAGGCAGAAGAAAGCTTTCTGGAGGATGGCTGAATCCCAGCCCTGAGGGACAGCCTGAAGCCATGGCTCCCCATCAGCCTTCCTGGGTTGCCCTGGTGGCAGCGGGCAGAGCCGTGCTCCGACTCTTGGGGCGTGCAGCTGCAGCCACAGGCTGCCCGCCCTGCCCGCTCCCCAGACGGTCTCTGCAGCCACCAGCACCATGGGGACCATGCCACGTGGCCACGTGCGGAGATGAGGGCTCTAGACACAGCCCCAGGAGCTCCCACGGCCACGCTGGCCCCCGTCTGTGCCTGGCCCAACAGTCGCTGGCTGGCGTGGCGGAATTCAGCTCTGTACAAACGTCTGGCATGCCTGACTAAATCCTGTTTGGAGACTAAGCCCACCCCGTCATGCTTTCCCCCTTGGGCGAATCGGCAGTGGAGCTGTGGCTGAATGCTCCCAAACATTCCCCAGGGAGGTCTCCAGGAGAGCCCTTTCCCACAGCTTCCAACAGTACCAGCCGTTCATCATTTCCATTCCTTGCCAGTCATGCTTCCGCGGGTTCCCAAGCCGAAACGTGGTCTCCCAGGCCACTCTGTGGAGCCCAACCATGAGGCATCAAAAGAAGGGCAGGCCGAACACATGACCAGCAGCCCGGCCACCAGGATCACCCTCCCTCCCTCAGCCCCTCCGCAAAGCCGAGCATCCACCCTTGGGGCAGAGGAAGCGCTAACACTGCCTGGGAAGAAGGAAACACCTGGGGGGTGGGTGAGGGTGGGGGGGTGTCCTGAGCCCCTCACGCGTGGGGCTGGGGGGACATCGCCAGGAGCCTGCAGTGCCCCACGCTCCTGCTGCTGCGGCAGGGGGGTGGCGGGGGGGGCCTGGAAGAGTTTGACTGGCCTAGAGGGGGCCACCAGCTTCTGGTAGCTGTCTGCCCTCGCTGCAAAGCGGCCTGACCACGAGTGGGGCTGCGCTGGGGGGCTGTGCTGTGGGTGGTGCTGGGGGCTGTGCTAGGGACCCCCCCGGCGCAGCAGCCGAGCACCCACAAACTCATCGGCGGGAGGCGCGGGCCGGTGCTGCCCCCTGCTGGCGGAGCCCGGCGCGGCACCACCGTGTCCCCCCCCGCGCCTTGCGGCGGGGACCCGTCGCGGCGGCCCCAGGGTGGGCGGCCGGCTGCTGCGGGCCCCCTCCCGTGACCGGGGAGCACGGGGAGCCCACGGGGAAGGGCTTAGCCGGCCTATAGGCTTAAGTGGCACCGCAGCATGCGGGGGGTGGGGGGGGTGGGGAAGCGGAATGGGGGATGAGAGGGGTGGGGAGCGCAGCAGTGGTGTGCTCCGAAAGCGGGGAGCTGAGGGCTGGTGGGAGGGGATCTGGCCTTTCCAAGCCGGGAAGCATCCCCAGCAGCACCCCCCACCCCGGGCAGGGGGCTAGGGACAGGCGGGCAAGGGCTTCAACGCTGGGCCCCCAGCGGCCCCCGGGCCTGCCATGAGGATGAGGAGTCAGCGGGCTGGAGCAGGGGGATGGGGCCATCACCGGCACTGGGAACTGTGTGAGACCAGGCACCCCAAAGCGTGGGCAGCGACTGGGG
Organism: Larus michahellis; assembly: GCF_964199755.1. Taxonomy (NCBI): domain Eukaryota; kingdom Metazoa; phylum Chordata; class Aves; order Charadriiformes; family Laridae; genus Larus; species Larus michahellis. The sequence goes on from NC_133898.1 coordinate 39,339,164, forward strand.
TGGGCTTGGCGTGTGTGTGCTGTGCTAACCTGCAGCTGAGCTGCAGAGTAGGGCTGGGGACGAGTGAGAGCTGGGAAAGCTGGGGGGGGGGTAAGCAGGGAAGTCTAAGGGCACAAGCTCCAGCTCTTGGATTGATGGGGGTGAAAAGGAGCAGGGCAGCCTTTGCCTGCAGGTAACATACCATGCAGAAGGGCAGGGATGGTGTTAGGAAGCAGATTTCAGGGTCCTGCTGTCACCCAAGGTGGATCACATGAGGACACGACACAGTGACAGTCGCCCTGAGCATGACACCTGTCCTGCGGTGGCTGCGCTTGCAGCTCAGCTGTAGGCCCCAGAGAAAGGGGTCCTGCCTGGTCCCCTGTGAGCCCTGAGTCTCGCAGGGATGGGATGGGACAGGGAAAAGCATGAGGTGCACCTCCTTGGCATGTCTCGCTTAAGACAACTTGCCTGCTTGTCCCCACCGCCCTGGGCTATAAGGCAGCCAGGAGCATCCTTGTCCCTTGCCAAGTGCCATAGGGACAAGGGGAGAGCTCCTGGCGCTGCCTTGCCAGGGGCTCATGGCCTGAGGCTGGCTTGACATATCCATCCTCAGCTGATCAGGACTCACAGACAGTCTCCGGGGAAACGCAGCCTGCTCTGCTAACACTGCCACCCAGACCCAGTAAAATCTCCTTCCTGGCCAGCCACAAGGGGAAAGTCAGCCCTGACAACAGCAGTGGCTGGCTTCCCATGAAGACACCCCCCCCCTTCTGAGAAGGAGCTGCAGGCATCACCTACTTTTCCACTCTCCTTGCAGGACCTGCCGTCTCTAGTGGATCCAAGCGGGTGGAAAAGGCTCGCCTGGCTTTCGCTAGTGCTGTGTCCTGGGACAGCAGAGCCGGGAAGCTTCGCAGCAGGGCTGAGCTGCTGCACAGTGCCCGGCAGTGCTGCTGCTGGCCCTGCTTTGTAGCCACAGTCACGGAGGTGCTAGGATGCTTGCAAGAAGCCAGGCTTCTTGAGAAGAAAGAGAGATCCACAAAAGCTCGGCTTCCCAGTAAGCCCCGGAGTGGCTTGTTGCTGCCGGCCGCTCAGGTCAGGGCTGCCATGGTCAGGCTGCTCTGCCGCTGCTGCCCACATCCCCTGTCCCGCTGCTCCCAGTGCCACCCAGCTCACCTCCAGAGACACTCCAGCTGCTCTTGGCAGGGAGCAGGAGCTCCTTATATGTCTGTGTAGGAGACAGCCCATGCAGCACAAGCAGGCCACCAGCAGCAGGTGGCTGCGCTCCTTCGCCGCATCCTCCATCATCTTTCCTGCACGGGCCTGGGGACCCTGACAGATGAGTTTCACTACCTCCTACCACCTGGCCATGCCAGCTTCCCTCGCTCCTTAGCTTTCCCCATCCATCGCAGCCTCTACAGAGCCTGCTCCCTCCCCAAAGCAGCACCAGGGCATGGGAAGGATAGAAGCAGCAAGCAGTGGCGGGAACCCTCTTTTCTCACCTTTTGCATGAAACCTTTACCGGGGCGACAGAGCAGCGCCCTGACCTTGAGAGGCACCACGGATGCCGGGGGCAAGGGCCGCGCTGCAATCCCTGCACTGCCTGTACCTTCTTCTCTCTGTCCCCTGCACGCCAGGTCAGGCTCCTGCAAACAAGCCTCGGGCTAAGCCTTGGGCCCCGCGGGCAGCTGGGACCTCTGTACCGGGCCAAATCACGCCGAGGGCAGATGGGGGAATGGCATGTGGGGAGGAAGGAGCTGGATTGGGAATGGTGCAAGGGCAGAGGGCGGGGTCCTGGCTCCCAGCGTTCAGCCTACAAATAGAAAGGGTCATGGGAGAGTGCCCAGCTATAGGGACAAAGGGCTTGCGAGAGGCAGATAGGGCTGCAGAGGAAACCCCGGCTGGGAGGTGAAGGGTGGCAGAGCCCCAGGAACTCCAGGAATAAGGGGGGCTCCCTGGCAGGGTCCCCCGGGGTGCAGGCACCTCTGGGGCCATACAGGAACATAAGGGACTGGTGGGGCAGGGATGCAGCCAGCACTTAGGGAAGGCTGGGACTGACACAGGAAGGTGATAGGGGCTGGCAGAGGTGGCCGTGCCAGTCCTGGGGTGACATCCCCATGGGCAGGGTAACCAAAAATTGTACCCACTTGGCTGGTGCTGGGGTATGTGTGGGGGGAGACGTTTGCTGCCCCGTGGCACTGTCCTGGTGCCAGCCATATCTCCCAGGACAGGTGCCCTGCCCAGCCCCATGGGGAGTCCCGGATGGGGAGGGGAAGGCAGCAGCACCCAGTACAGGCAGAAGCACAGGGGTGAGCACGCTGGGGTCAAAGCACCCGTCAGACAGCCTGTCACTCCCCCAGCACCCCAACCCCAGCTGCCCTGCACTGCCACGGGACGGGTGCCAGGGTTTCCCTGGACTGCAGCTGCCACCACTGCTGGGGTCCCCGCTCTGCCTCGGCACCCACCCGCTCCCATGGCTGCTAGCACTGGCCCTTAACCCCGTGCCCTGTTTACAGCCTACAGCGGCTGTCCCCAGCCCTCCGTCTGGCATGTCCCAGCCCGTGGGACCCAACGCAGGGAGCTCCTGCCTGGCCCGGGGTGGCCCGTGGCACAGCCACGCTCGCTTACATGTTTTTTTCCGGAGCTGGCAGGCTCCTTCCCGCGGTGCTGCCGGCTGGCAAGGCAGGATCCCGCACCGTTTGGGCAGAGGGCTGCCAGCAATGCAAGCCCGGGGCTCGCCAGGTCCTAGCGCGCTGCCTGCCACGTCAAGGACACAGCACAGACGGGCGCAGGACAGCCCTCAGCCCCAACCCAGGGCCAGCCCCGCTGCTCCCACCCCTGCCTAACCCTGCCTCGCACCCCACTCTGCCCCGGATCCCCCAGCTGCAGTGCTCGCATCTGTGAGAGGGATGCTGCTGGGATCACCCTGCTGCTGCAGCCCCAGCACAGAGATGCTCTGTGTTCTGGCTTTTCCTAATGCTGGTCCTCCTGCCCCTGCAGCCCTCCTGGGGACCCTGTCCCGGAGGGGACCCTGCCCCACGATGGGGGGCATTGCCATGCTGTGAGTTTGCGCAGGCAAGGAGGGCAGGATGCCAGCAGCCAGCCACACCACTGCTGCTCCCCCTTTTCACTTCCCCCTGCAGCGGGGCCAGGCTCCGAACCCTCCTCGCAGCCATGGGACCGGAAAGTCCCGGGTCTTGGTTGGGTTCCCAGACCTCTGTGTCCCCCCGCCTAGGGTGGGGGAGCGAGCTGGTGGGTGATGGCCCCAGGACCTCAGTGCAGCCCCCAGCTGCAGGGTGACCTTGCAGTGGGACTGCGGTGCAGCCAAGTCCTTGGCTCGTCGGGGGGAGGATGGCAGACAGACCCCCTCGCCAGTACCTGGGGGGAACAACTCCTCTCACCCCGCTCTGCCTGCACCCTGCCTGCACCCTGGCCTTACCTCGAGGGCTCAGCTCTCCCAGTGCCAGCTGGTGCTGCCTGCTGCCGCCTCGCTGCCTGCTGCCTCCTCGCTGCCCGGTGCCGAGCGGGGTCGGGGTATCCTGGGGCGGCGGGTCCGGGGTGTGGAGGCTCTGCAGCCGGAGTGGGTTTTGGAGCCCTGGCGCTGGCTGGGGCCGGCTGAGCACGGCTCCTGCTGGCTCAGCAGGTGAAGGCTGCATGCACGGGCGGATTAGCGGGGAGAGGGAGGGGAAGCGGCTTCTGCCATAGGAACTGCAAGCAGGATTCGTCAGCGGGTTGCAGCGGGGCCGAGCGCCAGCGCGAGGAAGGAGAGAAGGGGAGGCTGCGGGTGAGCAGCCACCCTGGACGGACAACGCAGCCCGGGCGAGGGGGACAGCCCTGGGCACCCAGAGCAGTGCTGCGGGTGCCAGTATTGTCCCTGGGATGAGGGCACCTCTTGGTGGCACGTGTCACCCTGTGCTGCTGTGCTGGCCATGGAGGGACGCTTGCTGAGCCCCCACCCCATCACAGCTCTGCATTGGCCCCACAGGGCCGGCGGGGGGGGACCCTCAGCAGCACCCTCTGTCCCCTCTGCTGGGCCCCTCAGCTGCTCAGGAATGAACTGGCGCCTGCCCACCGGCTGCTCTCCTGGTATGCGCGGCCGGAGCCGTGAATGCCGTGCCTCGGCCTCCTCCCCAGCCAGCCGGGGCTGGCCCCCCACCAGGACATCCCCCCTCCCAGTCCCAGCCACCCTCTCTCCTCTTCCCATTAAGGCAGCACAGGCGGCTGAGCTTCAGTGCCAGAGGAAAACAGGTGCCGGAGCCAAGAGCGATGGAGCCGAATGGAGGGTGGGGAGGCACAGGGGCAGCACAAAAAGCGCGCACCCCTCACACATGCATGGCAGCACCCCTTGCCAGCATTTCCTCCCATCCCTTCCTTGGGAACACAGAGAACATCCCTCTGCAGGTGACACTGGGGTACCCACCTCCACCTCGCTGCCTGTCCCCAGCCCTGGGGACACCGTGGGGAGGGAAGAAGGGGTGGCAGGAGCAGCCCTGTGCCCACGTTTCTTCTCTCCCAGCCCTTGCTGCAGAGCTGGGCTGCAGCCAGCACTTCTATTTTAAGCCCGACAGTGCAGATGAGGAGGCGAGGGGTGTGCGTGGCCAAGCCTCACAGCCTGCTGGGGAGAGGCCCCGCTACCCACGGCCCCGGAAACTTCCCCATCTCCCCCCCCGGGGCTGGCACATGCTCGGGAACAGTCTCGACCAGCTGCTCTTTCCCCTTCCCAGCACAGGCAGGAACCAGGGCAGCTGAAGCCGGCATAGCCCGGTGAAGTTATTGCAAACTATCTGGGATGCAGGAAGCCCTGGGGGTACGGACACACTCCCCTGGCCCCCTCCATGGCACATAGCATCCGCCTGCCGTGACCTGGGCTGGTGGCCACCCTGCGAGAGAGGAAGGGCGGGCCTGGCAGGGCTGCACGGGCAGGAGAATTTGCTTTGCAGGCAGCGGCTTCCCTGCCGAGCTCCCGCAGCAGGGAAAAGGGGCCCAGGTGGTGCCCTGTGGGATTAGCTGGGCTGGGTGCAGGCGCAGAGGAACGACAGGACAAAGCACCCTTGTGAAAGGTGCCAGACAGCTCAGGCTTTCCCCCCAAGCAGGAACAAAACCCGCTGCAAGGTCCCCCTTCATCTGAAGGTCTTTCAGCAGGGACCACCTTGCAGAGCCCCTCTCCTCCTGCGCCGGCGGGTGCTGCTGGAAATAGAAACTCCCAGGCTTAAGCATCTGTTTTTTATTAAAAACATCCACCCCTCCACCCCTGCTTGTGCTGCATGTCAGCAAGATGCCTGGGGAGCCAGCAGCACCCAGGGAGAGCACCCGGCGGGCAGGCAGGAGGGGTGCTCAGCACCGGGCTGAGGTCTGGGGTGGCAGTGGCTGGGGCACGGTGCAACCCTGGGGCTGGCTGGAGCAGAGCCGCTTGCCACAGCGTCTCGCCCCCAGGGAGGTGGCAAGTAGTAAGCTGGTGCTGGGAGCAGAGACCGGGCCAGGATGGCACCTAAGAGGAGGAAAAAGGGCAGGCTGGGGCTTTTCTTCCCCCCTCAGCTGAGTCTCACTCCTTCTTCCCAAAGAACTTCTTGAAGACGGATTTGTTCTTGGGGCGAGGCGGGGCGGGGGACTTCTCCCCCAGCGTGTCCCGTGGGCTCCCCGGCCGGGCCACGAAGGAGTGGCAGCGTGCCCGTGGCACAGCCGCCGCTTGCTCCCCGATGTAGAGGGTGACTGAGTAGCTGCTCCCAGCCTCCACCGGCTCCTTGGGCACGGCCACCGGCGTGATCTTCTGGTAGGTGGCTGCAAGAAGGAGCAGTCAGTGGGGAGGGCAGGGTGCCAATGGGTGCTGCCAGTCCCCCAGAGCCCTCCCCGAGTGGGGGACTGCAGCCCAGGGTGCAGGGATGTGGGACAGGGTGGGTGCTGGAGCAGCATCGCACCTGCCCTTGGGTGTCTGTGGGGACAGGGGAAGTAGTGCCACCTCCTGGCAGTGATAGCGAAAACAGAGACGTACCTGAAGTGAAGGAGTAGGACCTCCTCTTGTTGGCCACCAGCCCGAAGTCGTCTTCTTGGCAGCTGTTGTCCCACAGCCCGGGGGACCCCCTGGGAGACCACTGCTGCTCCCTGTGCCCGGCCCCATGAGCATCTTCTGAAGCAGAAAAGAGACATGTCATAAGGCAAGGCCACCACAGGACACCCCTGTGTCAGCCCCAAAGAGGACAGGGAAACTTGCGTGGTTATCCCTGTATCCCAGGAAGTGACAGAGGTAACTGGTCTTCCCCCGCCACCATTCCTGGGCAAGGGTCCCTGGGACTCCTGGCCCAGACCCCATTGAGTTCAAGACTGACCAACAGCCACATTCTCATGGTCAGCTCCCTTGCATCTCTCTGGGCTGGGGAGAGGAGACGGGGGACAGCAGGAGCCCAGCCAGGCAGGAAAGTCACCTGCTGCTGCCGCAGCCCCATCGCCTGGGCTGTCCTGGCTGCCCAGAGGCCGCTGCAGCCGGGCGTTTGAGCGGGGTAGCACCACGATCTCCTGGCTCTTGGCGGTAATGACCTGATGATGTCCCTGGAGGTGGGAGCTTCCAGGGCTGGGGACCTTGCTGAAACCGGAAAGTAGCAGAGATTTAGTGAACCAGACTGGCCCACCGATGCCCTGCTGGAGCAGCACACACCGGCAAGAGAGTTGTAACAACGAGACCTGGCTGGCCGGCTGCTGGCTACTCACCCCCTAGCACTGCCGGTGCCCTCAACACGCTGTGCTGCCGCCTGGAAGTAATCCACTTCGGGGAAACCTGAGGGCACAGCAAACATCCTGCTGGGTGCTGGCAGTGCACAGGACCATCCCATGGAGCCAGACCCAGCTCCAGGTGCCCACACTGCATGGCTGACCCCTCCAACCTCCTGCTGTAGCCCCTGCTCTTTGTCCCGCCAACCACCCTAGGATTTCATGGCGGGGCCTGAGCCCCCTTGGGTATGGGTACAGCAGCGGGAAGACCTCAGTATTACAAATCTCCTTGCCTGAAGGGCAGGCAAGGGGTTTCCAGGCCTCGCAGAAGAGATGGAGGAAGACCAAGGCACAGTTATAATTTTCCCGACACTGGCTTTTTGCTACTGAAGCTGCACTGACGTCAGTTGTGCTATTCCTGATTTATAACTGTGTATGTGGTGTGAAAACAAAGTCTCCAAATCCTGCCTGGCAAAGAACTGCCATTCCCGAGGCAGGTTAGGAGGATGCATAAATCAGAGACAACACCCTGCTGCTTCTCTTCTGACCTACCCCATGTATCAGAGGGCTTGGCGCGGGCTGCACACCCATAGTAACCACATATAGCTGGGCCCCTGCTCCGCTGGCAAGGGCTGCTCACCTGAGTTTTGCTGCAGCTTGGAGACCCATTCGTTCATGAGGGGCTGGGAGGGGGCCCTCAGGAGGTACTCGGAGCCATCCCGCAGCCTGCGGGGGAGAAAACAAGTCAGCAACGAGACCCAGGTGGGGTGCCCATACCACAGCCCCCGCCAGCCTGGGAAAGAAGGGAAGTGGGTGAGAAAGAAAGAAGGAACCCCTCATCTAAGCACTGGCTGGAGGTGGCCCTGGCTAGGGGTGTTGGTGTGTGTCTGTCCCAGCAGGGACACATTCGGGAGGACTGCGGTTCGTTAGGGTGCCCCGGGTTGGGGTGACTCACTGAAGCCTGAAGCAGTTGGTCTTCTTGGTGTACTCAGCATCTGGGGTGCAGACTGCCCCGGAGAGGTTCAGGGGAAGGGCCACCACGGAGCTCTGCAGCACAGGGAACAGCAAGACCAACAGTGGGGTTGGCAGGCTCTGCCTTCCCTGGATGTAGGGGTGAGGACAACCTCACTTCCAGGTACCCGCTACCAATGCCAGCCCCCTCCCATTCCCCCCTCCCCTCCCTCAGCACACCTTGAGACTGTCCCTGCGGTCCTGGTAGAAGCACAATGTCTGCCTCATCAGCACAGCGTGGAAGAGGCCCCAGGCCCGGCAGTTGGCCTGTGGGACACAAGCAGGGGACGGCTGTAACACCAGCAGGTTTGGAAGACAGGCGGTCCCCTGCCATTCGAAATGCCCCCCAGTCCTGGTGGGCTCTGCCCTCCCAGCATGGCCAACACCACTCCCATGGTAGCACCATAAGCATCCCTGGCTTTGCTCCCACCCCTAAACCTAGATCCTCCCTCCACCGCATACCAACAGCCCAGCCCTAAAGCTCCATAATCATGCCTGTACCTTCCTCCCTCCTGTCTGCAACACATGCTTCCTTTCCAGCGTCCCCTCCATCATCTGAAACTCCGTTTTACCAGGAGGAACCTGCAAGGAGACAGGGGGTGAGTGAAGCAGCGCGAGGGCCAGCTGTGCCAGCTCAGCCCATGGGCACATGGGGTCCACCTGACCCATCCCCGCTGGGCGATGCCAAAGTGGGAATGGGATAACAGGAGCAAATTTGTGGCCTGGGCTGTTTGTAGGCTTTTGGGGTGAAGTGCTGCCTTGCTAAGGCTGAGGGCTGGTGTGGGGTGCCGGGCTGCAGGGACCCCCAAAGTCAGCACCTAGCTCTTCCCCACCCCCCGCAGCTGGAGCAAAGGGGCAACCTGAGTCAGGGAGTCCCCAAACACAGGTCACATTTGCTGGAGCAGGTAATCCAGCTGCTGCCTGGGGTGACCCCTGACTCCCTACCTGACCCTGAGGGAAAGCCCCCAGCCCATGGCTCTCACCTTGCTGCCCTCTCTCTCCTCTTCCCCATGCCTCCACCGATCCCGGGCGCCCGGACTGTCCAGTGGGGCTGCAGACGCCAGCTCCTCCATGCGGGGGGACGTCCCGTGCCCGCTGGGGCTGCCATCGCCACTGTGCCCCACGCTGGGGCTCTTCTCTCCTGCAGGGCTGTGGAGGAGCCGGGCGGCGGTGGGAAGGGTGAACTTGGCCACCAGCACGTTATTGGCCGCTGAGAGGATGAGGGGCCCACCGGCGGTGGCATCAGGGCTGGGCAGGCTGCCTACCCCGCTCTCTGGCCGGCAGTGGGCACGGCTGCCTGCCCGTGGGCTAGGTGCCTGCTGCTTGCCCGCCCCATCCCAGATGGCCTGCAGCTCCTCCTCCTCTTCTTCAAACTGCCCGTGGGCAGGGTGGCAAACCTCCCCAGTGCCTGGCACGGGGCTGGGGGGCTGGGGGGACCCCAGTGCCCACTCGAAGACAGAGAGCTGGGTGGGGGCGGCAGGGGAAGTTGGGGACCCCCCAGGCTGGCCGCTGCCAGCTGGCCGCTGTGTGCGGGCAGTGCCAGGGATGGCTCCTGCCCTGCCTGGGATGGCGGTGGGGGATGATGGCCTGAGCTCCAGCCGAGTGCCTCTGTGATGCCTGGCCCTGCTGGCGGCGCTGGGGCTGCCATCCTTGCCCAGCTGGGTGGCCAGCTTTTCCCCCTCCTGGCTGACCCGCTCATGCGGCACGCTGACATGGGATGGCCGGCTCGGCCTGAAGTCCAGGAGGTCTTCAGTGGCGCTGCCGGGATGCTGCGGGCTCCAGGGCTCCTCCCCGGCACGGTGTGCCCTTTGGCGGCTGTAGCTGGGGTTGAAGCTCACTTCCTCGAACCACGTTCCTCGGTCGCCCTTGGGGGATGTCCCCAGCCCCTCGCTGGGTGCCTGGGGAATGCGTCCATCCACATCCACCTCCTCCTGCCATCGAGCCCTGTGTGTGCCTGTGGGCTCCCATGGTCTCAACCTCCTGCCCTGCCTCTGCTCCTGCCCCTCCACCTCCTCCCGCAGTGCCGTGGCCCCTCGGTGGCTCCCCAGGACCGCCACGTCCCGGGGCAGCTCCAGACTGAACACGGAGCCCAGGGACAGATGGGGACACGTGGTTTTTGGGTTGGGTCGGCGGGGGTCCCCGGTGGCTGCCCCGCACTCGGCATCAATGTCCCGCACCAGCGGGTTCCTGACGTAGAGCAGCAGCTCCCCGAGCTGGGGTCCAGTGGCGGCGGCCGCCCCCGGCCCCCCCTTCCTCCGGCCGCATTTCTGAGGCCATGTGTTGCTGGGACCGTGGTGCTCCTCAGGCGCAGGCTGCAGGGAGCTGGAGCCCATGATGCCCTGCAGTGTCAGCAGCCGGGCCTGCTCGGCCCGTGCCCGCTCCCGCCGCTGCAGGCTGTTGAAAAGGGAGCTGGCCCCGGCTTTGGGCAGGGTGTGGGAGGCGGCCGGCGTCCCAGTGCTGGATGCCGGAGGGCGGCGGACGGCAGCAGGTGGCCTCTTGGCGTCGGAGGTTTTCCCGGCCCCCACCTGCACCTGGGGACACAGAGCAGGAGAGAGGGGTGATCCCCATGGCCGGGCCCTTCATCACCCCACGTCAACCGCCCCCTCTCCATGCTGCGCCTGGGCAAGCAGGGAGGCGGGGGAGCTGGCAGCCGAAAATGCTCGCCAGCGGCACATGCAGAGCTGGGAGCAGCATGGCTTCACCCCAGCTCCCCGAGGGCTGCTCTCACCTTGGCGGAGGCAGGGCAGAGGCAGGCAGGGGAAACCCTGCCTGTGATGGAGTCGTCCCCCCCGCCGCTGTGGTGCAGTGGGGGCTGGCTGTGCCATAGCGTTCTCCATCAGCACCGCTGTCCTCCAGGTCACCACTTTTGGTGCCTGTCCCTGCCACCCCTGCACGTCCCCAGGCAGCAGAGCACTCGCAATGGCAGGGACTGAGCATGGCCCCTTCCCTTCCCCTTCCCCGCACACACCCTCTCCAGCCCAGCCACAGCCCTTCTGGATTTTTGGGGCCACAAGGATGAAAGCAAACGGCTTTGCCTGTACCCCTTAGGCTGGACCCCCAAGCGTCCTGGCAGCCCCCCACCCTGTCTTGACCCCCTCAGGCCTCTCTGGCTCCCTGCCCTCTTCCTTGGGCCGCCCCACGGGGAACCCGGCTATGGCAGCCCTTGGGGCTCCTTGCACACAACCCTTTGTGCCAGGCCTGGAGCAATAAACGGATGGAAGCCCCAGCAAAACGCTGAGCCCCCAGCCCTGGGGTTACAAGCCATGCACCCCTGAGCATGCCCCCCCAACACGTGCACCCTCACATGGCCCCATCCGGCTCTTCCCCCTTCAGTTGGCTGCAGGAGGGACAGCTGCAGCCCCCCAGCAATGGCTTGCCTTCCTCGGCCACCAAAACCACTTACTCAGGGAGCCAAACTGTGGCCAGACCCATCCGAGCCCCCTCCTCGCATGCCCCAGCAGCCACACTCTGGAGCCCATGGCACTGGGAGGGTTTCCCCTCTCCCAGGGGACTACCACTGGCCGGGCACGGTGGCACGGCCAGGAGGGTTGGTAGCAGGCGGGTTCACGCCATGCAGCCACTCTGCCCGGCATGCAGCCTCCCCCAGGGATGTTACCTCTTCCACCGGCTGGCGAGGCGGCTTTCTCTTTCGCTTTAAACTACCCCAAGTGTTTCCTAAAAGCCCCTGGCAACGCTTCCAAAAGGTTTTACAGCCTGAGGGTTTAGTGGCAGGGAGCTGAGCGGGGGGAGAAAGAGACAGAGAGAATTGAGGGCAGAGCAGGCGAGGAGCCACAGCAGGAGAGCGCAGGCAAAAGAGGGTGGCAAAAGCTGGTCCTCAGCCTTTGGGCATCGCTCAGCATCGTCACAGCCAAAGGTCCCTCTCCTGAGACTGACACAGACTAAACAGCTCATTTGGAAATGGCCCGGGGGATTGCCAGCATGGGGGCTACCCCACAGCCCTCAAAGCCCCCCAGTCTGCGTGGGAGCTGCCCTGGCTGCACGGGGGTGGCTGGCCCTGGGACCTGCGCTGGGTGCTCACCCACAGTGCTGCCAAAGCTGCCTACTGTCCCCCACGTACCGTCCGCGGTGCCTCCTCCCCTGGCCACTCGCCGCTGGCCACCGGCTGCACCTTCTTCTTCTCGCCCTTCTTGCCAATGCTGAGGATGAGGTTGACCGTCCCCCCCAGGCCGCTGGGGCCCCGTGGTGGCAGCAGCAGCGTGGAGGTCTCAGCAGGATCCCAGACAACAGCCTCCTCAGGGGGTTCCATGCTGCAGGGTGTTGAGCTGCTGGGCTCCCCCCAGCTCCGTTCTGCTCCCAATGGGGCATCCGAGAGGGGTGATGCTGGTGGGGAGATGGCCATTCCCGTCGGCATCTGTGGCTCTGATCCTTGCACGAGCTTGGGGAGGGAGCAGGGCATGAACGCTGCTGGGCTGCGGACGCTCTCCAGCCGGGACCGAGCACACAAGGCACGCTGATCCTGGAGAGCGAGGCAAGAGAGGGAACGTGGAGGAAGGGCTGCTGGGGCCAGGCACTTTCTCAGGACAATCTTCCCTTTGCTTTGCCCGTCGTGCCCATACCCCAGACAAGCCTGGGGCACATCCCTCCCCTTCTGCATCACCTGCTCCATCCAGTGCCCCTGCTACCCTCAGCCTCGAGGCCGGTCTCAGCATAGTTGGGTACTCACTTGGCCGGTGAGAGATGCGCCTGAGGGGCTCTCTGGGTCCTGTCTGTCCTCCTGCTTGCTCCCCACGTCCCGCTGGTGCCTCTGTGCTCGCCAGCGCACCAGCACCCAGCCCAGCATGCTCTGCAGCTCCTCCAAGCGTTCCTTTATCTGAGGGGAGGAGAGATGCTGGGCAACCCACGAGGACACCCAGCCCAGGGACACTGGCCCTACCAGGACACCTCACTATGGAGCAGTTCAGGGGGTTTTGGGGAGTGGGACAGGGTCAGTGGTGTCACCTCAGGTCTCAGCATGCATTGCTGGGTGACACCCCTTCCTGCTCTGAGCAGCCCCAGAGATGCATGGCCGGCCAGAGATGCATGGCCGGCCCTGTACCCCTTGCAGGGGCTCTGTGCCCACACCTCACTCTTTCCACCAGTGACTGTCCCTGGAGGATTTCAGGGGGTGCAAATATGGCTCCCCCCTTTCCTCGCCCTTACCGTTGCACTCAGGTAGTGCTCCTCAGACACCAGCTGCTGCCCCGCTGCCGCCAGTGCCTCAAACTCCTTGAGCTTCCCTTCGATCCTCCTCTCCAGCTCCTCACATGGAATTTCCGGGAGGCCGTGGCCACTCGGGCCTTCGGAGAAGATCTGAGCCCGCGTGTCCTCCGTCCAGGAGCTGTGGGCATGTAAAAGAGGGGCTCAGGAATGACCTGGCCCCTCCTCAGCCCTGCCACAGGGGAGCCATTCCCACGCGCAGGGGTGGCTGGAAGCAGCTCGCCGGGGTAGCAACAAATCTGGTGGGGCAGGGCGAGATGCACAGCCCATTGTTCCAGGCTCCCCGTGGTCCTGCCCAGCTGCAGCTCCAGCACTGCCCACGTACTCGCCAGCAGCCCATGCTCTGGCAATGCTGCGCTCTCACCAGCTTCCCCCCAACCAACCGCAGAGTCAACCCCGATGGCTCATCGCCACTTACATCATGGCTAAGTAATCCTTGAAGAAGTTCCGCAGCCGGCCAGCCTGCTGTACGCGGGCCCGGGTCTCCCGCAGCAGCTCCCGCAGCTCTGACCAGGCCCGCAGTGTCCCCTCCACCTCCCGGCTAACGGGGCACATCCTAGCGGGGCAGAGCTCTTGCAAGTGGGCAGCCGCCCTCTCCAGCTCCTCCAGCTGCCCCTGCAGGGTCTCCGACACCGCACGCTGAAAGTGGAAAAGGTTCAGGGTGCATCCAACCCCTCTGTGCCCAGGCTGGATTCCCCTGCATCCCAGGATGCAGGGATGGAGGGGAGGATGTAGGGATGGAGAGAAGGATGCAGGGGTGGAAGGGAGGATGCTGGCACAGGGGCTGCAGAGAGGGAGCAGAGCCACCCTTGGAGGGGAGGACAGGCAGAGCCGAGGGCTGCCTGGTTTCCCGGCTCTGCCCATGTGAGTCACCTCCCTGCCGGTAGCGGGAAGATGAGTGAGGTGCTGGCAGCCGGGCGCTGGCACACGGGAGCTGATGCAAGCTCTCTCCCTTTGCCTGGCCCGTACTGGTGGAGAGGAGCGGAGCGGGGCAGGGCTCAGCTCTGCTGGAAAATTCCACCCCGGCCCATGACACCTTGCCAAGGCTTATGGCACCTGGGCCCCCAGGGACCAGCAGCACCTCCCCAGGAGGGCCCCAGCCAGCCGGGACACCTCCCCACCACGGGCATGGCCAGCCACGGTGCTCCCCAGGTCTCACCTCCATCTCCTGCTGCTGGCTCAGCAAGTCCTGCAGCCCCTGGAGGTCCTTCTCGCTCTTCACTGCAGTGAAGCCGCTCTCTGCTTGGGCTGTGTCTCGAGCCAGTGCCTCTGCTCTGCATCGAAGGGCCTCCAGGCACGGGGACACCTCTGCCACCTGGATAGGCAGGGGGAAGAAGAGAGATGAGCCCTGGCATGGGACCCCTGTGCCATCACTCATCATGCAGCCCCAGCCCACCCCAGCCTGGGGACACCCTGCCATGCGTCTGCAAAAGGGCAGGGAGCACCAGCCCTGGGAGGAATGGGGATACCAGCCTCGCACAGCGCAGTCCCCATGTATCCCAATGCCCTTGTGTCCCACTGGGACCAGCTGAGGCACATGCCCTTTCCCAACTAGCTGGCTTGTCCAGCTGTAAGTGGACCACCCAGCTGCATCCCCAGACCCTCCGTCTCTATCCCCTACCAGCCGCTCCAGGCTTTCTGTCTCTGCCGCCACCTCCATGACTCGCTCCCGCTCCTTTGCTGCATCGTTCAGCATCTCCACAGCCTCCTGCAGCTCTCCCAAGGGTTGGCTCATGTCCTCGCTGCTTGGTGGCTGCCCAGCCTTGACTGAGAGCAGGGGAAAAGGCCCCTGAGAGCCACAACACCCGCTCCCTGGCTGGAGCCAACAGAAAGACCAGGCATGAGAGAGATGAAGAGTGACCCCCCCTGGGTAGCTGGGCTGGTGGGAGGCACGCATGGAGTCCCCTTGCCAGCCACAGACCAACCCTTGGGCCTGTCCCAGGTGCAGTACAATCAATCCTGAGGGACGCCTGGCCCCGCTGCTCACCGCTGCAGGTTCCTGCCGGCTCCGCGCCTCCTCCTCTTGCAGGTCCTGTAGGAACTCAGACAGCACCAGGGAATCACGCAGGTCTGCCGCCCGGCGCCGCAGGGCTGCCTGCACACGTGCCAACCTGCAGGGAAAGGTGCCTGTCACGGGTGCCAGTGCCCTCTTCACCTTCTTGGGGCGAGTATCCTCCTCCCTGCACCTCCCTGGGGCGACCATCCTCCTCCCCACAAGTCCTCTGGGCAAGCACCCTCCTGCCTGCCCTTCCCAGGGACCAGAAAGGAGGGACCTGCCCCTGGGACTCACTTCTCCTCTACCATCTCCACCTTCCTCTGCATCTTCCTCGCCCCCTCGTGCTTGTCGGGCGACTCACTCGCCGCCTCCTCCCGCAGAGCCTGGAGCTTGAGGCCGCACAGCAGGAGCTGCCTCTCCAGCTGGCCTGTCTCCTCCAGGTCCTGGCGCAGCTCTGCCGGGCTTCTCATGGTGGCTGGCTCCGAGAGTGACCCCGCCACAGCTTGAAGCCACCGTTCCGCCCGGTCCAGCTCCCCCACCAGCCTCAGTGCCTGTAGGGAAAGCGGGGAGCCCATCAGCCTGGCTCTGAGCTACCCAGGGGAGGCAGGAGCCACCCTGCCACCCCACTTCAGGTACCCTGGGCACTGGCAGCTCGGGTGGCACAGTTGGAGCAGTGCACAAGCTGTGATGCCAGCTGGTGATGTTGGTGCCAACACTGCAGATCCCATCCCTGCAGGCACTGGCCTCGCTTGACGATCCCCAGCAAGCTGCTTGCGATGGGGCCATGCCCCTGCGCCCACCCCAGCCCATCCACCACGTACCTTATCGATTTCCTGCAGCACGGCGCCGTTCTCCTGGTGTTTCCTCTGCAGGTCCTCCCATAGCTCCCCCAGCTCCCGCAGCATGACCTCCACCTGCGGGCTCCCCGGGTGCCCCACCGGCACCGGCTCCTCCTGGGAGGCAGGGAGAAGGGTTAGGATGGACGCCTGTCTGGTGTGTCCCCCCCAACTCCACACCCAAGGGTGCTCACCAGGAGCACAGCCCCGGGGCTGGAGCTGGGGTTCAGGAGCTCCCGCTGCATCTGTGCTGCTTCTACGTCTCTGAACGGACATGGGGGGATGCCGGGACACACATTCTCCATGTGCGGGGACATGGTCTTGCCGGGGAGCAGGGAGACGTGGTGCGTTAGTGCCCACACCAGGGACAGGTGTGCGTGCAAAAGCGTGCATGCCCACAAGCAGCAGGAAGGGGTCAGGGAAGGATGTTCTTCCACCCCAACACTGGCTCCCCTGGCTGGGCTGGGAGCAAAGTAGGTGACTCTTGGGGAAACATTACCACATTCACTGTCTGGCAGATGTCCTGCACCTGGCCCTCCAGCTGCTGCGTCCCCCACTCAGCCTCTGCCTCTCTCCTCCTCCTGCAGAGAGGTGGACAGTCAGGGCAGCTTGCCCCTTGCACAGGGGACTGCCATCCCCATCCCCTCCAGCTCCATCCTGCTCCCTGCAGCCACTTCCACAAGACAGTACCTTTTGATGTCCCCTCCATGAGGGGGCTGCCCCATTGCTGGAGAGCCAGGGCTGCTCTCCTCCCCTCTTGTATGCTCCGCCGTCTTCCCTGGCACATCCTTTGGCACCTACGACACAAGGGCTCCCGTTCCTTCTTTGCCAGCCCAAAGTGTGCACCACTTTACCCCAGGACCCCAGCACTCATCGCCTCCCATAAGTGGTGGGGCCAGGTCACAGGCATACTCAGCTTGGGCTTTGCCCAACACTCGAACCCCTTTTCCACAAGCTTCCCATCCTCCCATGGCAGAGGTGCTGGAGATGCCCAAAGGAAGGCAGACACCCGTGCTCACCGTGCTCCCAGGGCCTCTTGTCCGTTTGTCTCCTGCTTCCTTCCCCATGGCCCCACGGCTGCTATCATCTCCTCGGGGCTCAGTGGTCGGAGCCATGGCTTCACCCCTCGGGGAATTGCTCACCAGCAACGGAGCCTTCTCTGTCCTGAGAAAGGGGTGCAAGGGAGGCCCAGGGGAGCAGAGGATGGAGAAAAGAGAGTCCTTAAGTGGAGCTGGTGGCCCAAAGAGCCTGCCAGGGCTAACCCAGGTCTTTCCCCAAGCCTCTGGCTCCATCACTAGGGGGTCAGGGTTGGGACCCTGGGTCTCCTGCCAGGCTGTGCCCTACCTCAGCGCCTGCTGGAGCTGCGCCCAGCTCTCCTTGACATCTCGGTGCTTGGGGGTGACTTGGGCTGCCAGGCTGGGCTGCAGGCTGAGGAGCTGGGACACGGTCACGTCCAGCATCTGGAGGAGAGAGAAGCCGGGGAGCAATGACAGGGCTGGCGAGGGATGAGCCACTGCAGCCATGGTGCGAGTGTGTGATGGCAACCCACCACCAGCCCTGCGGGAGCAGGGGAGGTGGTGAGAACCAAGCCTGGTTTCCTGCTGCCCCTAAGGCAGCTCCCCGATCCATCACATGGTCCCGGCCACCCCACACAGCCATGGGGTGCCCACTGAGCCCCCAGCCCTGCTGGTGCCAGCGCTGACCTGGGAAGGCACACATCCGCACTCCGTCGGGATGCTCCCCAGGGCTTAGAAGACGAGGCAGAGCCTTGCACTTACCATCACCTGGCTGGCTATGTCTCTGACATCCCGATCCCGGCACGGCTCACCCTCCCCTGGCTTCCCCACACCGCAGATGCTCCTCTGCTGTAAGAAGAAGCTGCAGTCAGCGGCGGGAGGAGGACAGGGACTTGCCCTCAGCTCCAGCAGAAAGGGACACTGCAAAGCTGAGCTTGCTGCTCTGGCTCCCCTTCTTACATCAGGCTCCGTCCCTCAGCTCTCTCCCCAAGCCCCAGGCTGAGGGTGCTGGGACCACAGGAGCCCCCATTGCAGGGGACGAGAGCAAGGTGCTGCCTGCCCAGTTTCACTCTGGCCATGCAACAGCCACGCAGCAGGCTGAGCCTGGTTCCAGTGCTGGTACCTTGGCGTGGATGGCCCCAAGCAAGGCATCTGCTTGCTGGAGGCAGGCGGCCACCTCCAGGGCCAGCTGCAGTGCCTCATGGTGCTCCTTCAGGGTCCCCTGCAGCCGCAGCCACCTGTGTGGGTGGAAGGGGAGAGGTGAAGGGCAGCCCCCGCTCCTCTGGGGAGCTGTGCAGAGCTGGGGCGAGTGGGGGGCAGGCAGGAGGTTCAGGGGTCCTGCTTCAGAGCCCGTCAGGTCCCTGTTGCCCCTGCTCAGCCCGTATGTCCTCCACTCACGTTTTGTTGAGGTGCTTGCGCCGAGCTGAGATGCTCCTGCTCTCACTTTTGCCTTGTTTCTCCAGCTTCTGGGCCAGGCTGTTCAGCTCCTCGTGCAAACTCTGGAACTGCTGCTCCTCCTGGCCCCAGCAGAGAGAGACATCATCATTCTGTGATCCCCTGGCCATCCCCTGGCATCCCTCCTGCCCCCCTCTCAGGGACCTGCACCATGCCCCAGCCTCGTGGGGTTCAGGGTGCCCAGCACGCCGGTGGTCCCCCAGCAGCTTCTCACCTGCTTCAAGTCAAGGATGCGTCGGGTGAGCTGGATCTTGTCCGGGCTTTCCTGCAGGAGGGCTGCCAGGGAGGGCTTCTCCTCCTGGGCCAGGAGAGGATGTGAGAAGGCAGGGGGATAGCTAAGCTGTCCCCCTTCCTGGACCATGCTCCCCGCTCCCCATGCCCCACACCTTGTGCCTGATCCATGCCTCCAGCCGCTCAGCTTTCCTGTTGAAGTCCTGCAGGCTCCGCAGCCCCCCCAGGGCTTTGCTCTGGCTGGCAGCCGTCTGCTTCAAGAGCTGCCACTGGTCCCGCAGGGCCAGCAGCTGCCTCCGCACCCCCTCGGCACTGGGGCTCGCCCGCCATATCAGCTGCTCGCCCATCTGTGGGGACAAAGGACCCACTCAGCATCAGGGGCTCCCAGGGACCATCCACTGCAGAGAGCCCGGGGCTGCGGGTGCTGTGGGGAATGGGAGCCTTGCCGCTGCCTGGCCTCACCTGGTTGAGCTTTATCAGGGTGTTCTCGAAATCCTTCATGTCCCGCTGCAGGGTCTGAGCCACCTCCTCCCAGTCCTGGAGGTCGCAGCCGTCCTTCATGTCCCGCAGCTTGCCTCGCACCCAGCCCTCCGCCTGCAACGTGGGAAGAGCCACATTGCCGGAATCCCGAGGACGCGGCTTTGGGGACGCAAGCCCAAATCCCCCCTCAAAGCTGCGACAGGGACTGGAGGGCACCCTTTTGGCTGACAACCCGTTTGCTCCCAGAGCCAACAGGCCAGCGAAGGGGCTCAGGACAGCATTGGTGGCGATGGAGGTGGGAAGGTGAGCAGCATCTCACTCCTTTCCAGCATCTGCCCCAACCCAGCAGGAGAAGCCGGGGCCCCACCGGGCAGGCCAGACTGGGGGTGTCTGCATGGGGCATCCCTGCATGAAGCATTCCCTCACCCTGCTCCCCAGTGCAAGCACCCATGCGCAATCCCCAGCATGGTGTGGAAGCTCCCGTGCCCCCCCTGCGCCATCCTGGTTCCCACGCCACTGGGGAGGGAGAGGGGCTGGGAGGAGGAGGAGGAGGAGGATGAGGGACGGGAGGAGCGTGCGCACATGGGCAGGAAGCAGGGCCCTGGTGCGGCTGACCCCCTCTCCCCGGGGCCGACAGCCAGGGAGAGGCGGCCAAACATGATCTCATGCCACAACCACGGCTTCGCTCGGGGCTGGGAGTTCAGCCCTCCCCGCCACGCACCCCACCCCACAGCTCACATGAAAGGCTGACGGTCCCGTCCCCACCCCCACCCCCGGCTCCCCATGCAGCCCCTTGGGCAGGGACCCCAGCTGGCCTCACCTGCAGCATCTCCCGGTTGAACTGGGCTACCAGGGGGCTCGGGTCGAGGAGGGGGGCCATTCCCGCGCCGTTTCGCCCACTGCATCTCAGTGCCACCACGGGGTCCTTGCCCTTGGGGCTCTCTTTCCGGGGTGATGATGCCGGGGGACCTGCCAGCTGGGGTGGGCGGAGATGGGGGGGATCAGTGTGCTGCCCCAGGGAGCCTTCCCCACTGCCTCCCCAGAGCATTTCAGAAGCCAAAGTAAACAAGGTCAGCTAGCCTCGTCCCCAAGCCCCCTCCTTCACTGACATATTCGGGGTGCTCTCTCAGCACCCTGAGACACAGCTCCCCTCTAGAGAGGCCACACTGGGGGATTTTGCGGCCTCGGCAGGGGGCTGCCAGGCTGCCTCTCAGCCCTGGGTCACTCCAGGCTGGTGGGCTGGCACCCAGCACCCAGGCTGGACTCTACACCCGCTTCAGAGGGGGACGCCATGCTTGCTGCCCCTCCAGCCTGAAGCTGCACATCCCTGTGAAGAGCATTCGTGTCTGTGGCATCATCTATTTGGTGTCACCCCAGAGGAAGGGATAGGATGGGGGTACATGGGGCAGATGCCCGACGAGCTCAGCCCACCGCTCCTTCAGGGGTGCCCGGAGACCCCCATCCCAAGCGAGCGGCGGTGGCTGGGAGGTGGGGGCAGGAAGCGCAGCATCTCCGCTGGGGCTCAGCCTCGCTGGCGGCTGGCGCTGACGAAACTCTCTGTCAGGGCTCCAGCTCTGCCGGGGGTGACAGCGAAGGTCAGCCAGGGAAAGTGCTGGCCCCCCTCCAAGCTCAGCCCCGGGCCCAGCTGCACGCAACCCAGGGGACGGCACAGCCACCCGGGCACTCGCTTCCCACCCTGCTGCCCGGGGATGGGGGCCTCACCACACACTAACCGGTGGCAAACCGGAACCTGAGCATCTTCAAGAGAAACCTGAAGGCACAGGGCTCACTGCCTCCTCTCACCAGGCAGAAATTGCTCCCGGGGCTGGGCCAGAGCAGCTCTTCCTCCCCGAGGGACCTTGTTGCGAGCGGCCCCATGGGGTCCCAGCCGCCCCCAAGCCCACCAGGGCGCAGTCTCCCGGGAGCCTGTGGAGCAGCAGGGTTCAGGCAACTGTTTTGGGCTCTCTAAGCACTCTGGCATGTGCTGCCCCGCTGACGGCATGGGAGTCGCTTTTCAAAGTCTTTCTGACTAACCACAAGAACTAGAGAAATCCTCTGGCCTTTTTTTTCTTTTTTTTCCCTCTTCTTTTTTTTTTTTTTTTTTTAAAATAGCAACACATATTCTCAGACCCTCCTGCGACTCTGGGATCTTCAGTTTCTTGCCATGGCCAGAACTGGAGGAGCCCATAATCCGTCTCCCTTGGAAGTGATAAAACCTCTGGGTGCTGGCATGGGGGCTGTCCCCTCACCCTGTCATGCCCAGCTTGTCCCTTCACTCATTTAAAGCGGCGAGGCTCCATCCAAACCTGTGCCTGGGCAGACCACCCGCGTCCACCCTCACTTGCTCAGCCCCAAGCTGTGCCCCTGGGTCAGACCCTCTAAATGGGGAGGGCAGGGGGACGTACCGCATAGAAGGGGGAACCTCTGTCCACCGGAGAGCAGAAACCACTGGCCCGGGGACTCCTGGCCTCCTGCTGCTCATTCTCCACATCCACGTCCTTCCTGAGGAAGACCTAGAGATGGGAAGGCGCAGCCATGAGCCTGGAAGTGCTCAACTGTCCCAGCAGTCGAGGGGATGGAGGTGCACACATCCGTCTCCCCCTGCCCTGGACCAGAGGAGGCTGCCAGCAGCACTCAGACACCACTTGGCAAGGCTCTTGCCCACCCCTCCTTACACATCCAGGCCAAGATACTCCAGGCAGCATCTGCAGCTCCTGCCATGCATTCGGCAAATGGCAAGAGCTCTAAGCTTGCTTTGCTCAGCACCTTCTCCACTTTTGCTCCCCCCCCACCCCACCCTTTTTTCTCTTGAATTGACTCCAAAACGAGCAGAAACCCATTCAGTGGTCACCACTGGCCCCTGGTCATCTAAGGATACTCAGGGTCAGCCCCCCCGCCCATCTCTAGGACAGTAGGGCAGAGGCACGAGGGTACAGGAGGACATTAACTCCACCGGCACAAACCCGAATCCTCCCAGCTGCTGATCCTTGATGTCTGCCTGTCTGAGAGGCAAGAGTTAAGGGGGTGGCTGATTCGGCAGGGAAGGGCTCCCATGGGACAGGGGTGCGTGAGGGTGGGAGCAGGAGAGGTAGGAGGAAGGAAGTCCAGGAGCCACTGCCAGGCACAGAGAGGAGGTCCAGGATGAACTCCGTGTTACCTTATCCTTAACAGAGCCCAGGCCCGGGAGGAGAGGTGCGTGGGATTGCTTGGATCATGCACAAGGGCCGTTATTCTCATCCTTTAGGATGTATCTTTTCTCAGGCTGTTGGATACAGCAGGCCGATTTAGGGATCTATTTAGGATCTCCTTCCACTCCCTCCCTGGGGCCACCTTGCTGTCTCTGTAACAGCCATCCAAGCCTGCACAGGGCAGCACAGAGTGGTGGGCAACGTGCTGCCCTGACACCTCCTCCCTGGTCTCCTCTGGGGCTGCAGCAAATGGGGTTGTTGAATCAGCCATAGCCGGATCCAGCCCACCACTGCTCGGACCACTCCAGCATCCAAAGGGGAGACAATCCAGGCAAAGCAGAACTCCCTGCCTGCACAGAAAGTGCCTTCCTACCTTTCCGTGTGACTGAAGAAGAGTCCCAACATGGATGACATCCCCCAGCGCTACAGCTGCTGCCACCAGAATGACTCAGGGCCCCATGAGCAGCCCAACAACCCTATAACCCCTGGGAGACCAGCACCACTGGACCTTTCCAGGGGGCTGCGGAGCCTGGCTGGTGGCTGCAGAGGACAGACCACGGCACCACGCCACAGCATCCCATCCCGAGGAGGAAGAGCAGGCAGGGAGCAAGGCTGAGTCATGGCCCGGCAGGCGCAGCGAGAGCTCAGCGCGTCTGGCAGGAAGGAGGGTGCCAGAAGAAGGCATCCCCCTTCACAACTGCAGGGCTGAGAGGTTTGGATGCCCGTTTAGGGAATGGCAGGGAGCTAAATGTGAAGTGCTTACAAGGCATAAGACTCTAGGAAGTCCCTCTTCTAGGCAGCAGCGTCCCACGCCAGCTGCAGCCCGTGATTCCGCCCCCCTCCAGGGCTCAGCCATGGGAGACATGCCTGCAGGTGACACAGGAGCTTTATTTAAAGTCCCCGTCTCGCGATCCGTCAGCCGCAGGAAAACAGGGCTGCCGGCACAAGGATGACTTCATCCTTCCCGCAGAGCTGCTCCACTGGGACTGCCCCTCCTCCCCGGTCCCTCTGGCCGGAGCTGGGTCCTTGCTCCAACAAAACAACAAACTCTTGCAGCAACCGAAGGCTGGGAGAGGAGCTGTGCCTTCCTTGGCATCTGTTAGGTGCTGTGCTAACCACTCCCCAGCAGGACCCTGGCCTTCATGACATGAGCAAAGCCAGGTGTGAAATAAGTGCAGCGGCCTCAGCTGCCTCCTCTGTGAATGCTTCTTTCCCTCATTAAAAGCAAAATTAACATGGCACATGTGCTTGCTACATTTTCATATAAGAGTAGGTGCCAGTGACTTCTCATGAGCAAGACAAGTAGGGCCAGACTCTCCCGGGCTGCACTGTGCTTATCCCAGAACAGTCCCCCGTTCTTACAGGGCAGGAGAGAAGGGCAGAGACAAGGGCCGTGGGGGAATGCTTGGGAAAGCCCTAATGTGCCCTGCATGGGGGACAGCATTCCCTTCTCTCTGCCGGCTGCCGTCCCGCCTAACACACGCCTTTCCCTGCGCCCTGGCTCTCCCTCTCAAAGCTCCATCTTGCAGCCTGCCCCCCCTTCCAGCTCCACCCCCCCAAACCGGACAAGCAGGAGGGGCCGATCCTGGCAGCCTCCCGAGAGTCCCGCACCACACCACCACGCTGAGCACGTGTCCCTACCTTATATGAAAGAGGGGAGCCCTCATGCCGATGCCCCTTGGGCTGCGCAGACTCCAGCCGCCCAGCGAGGAGCTGCCTGCATGCCGGAGGAAGCGGCAGCTCTTGCGAGGCCGTGCCTGGCCTTTATTGGCAATGAAGACGAGGATTTTGGCAGTGGGCTGTGCAGCTCTCCCTAGAGCTATCCCGCCGGGAAACCAGCTGTTGCGGGTCAGGGTTAAATCCCAAGGAGTTCCTGCCTGCTCTTGCCAGCGATGGCTAAGTCTCCGAGCTGCCTTCTGCCCCATTGCAGCCACACAGGGGGTCTCCTGGGCTCCGGCACTGACAGATTCGGATCTCTGTGCCTGCTAGCACTCACACTTGGAGGGTGGGGTTCCAGGAGCCCTGGGTCCTGCTCCTAGCCTTGTCCTGGCTCTGCCTGGCTGTGTGGCCCTTCATGAGTCACTTCCCTTCTCCCAGCCTCGGTTTCCCCTCCGGCATGCATGAGAGCAAGTTCCCAGCTCCCCCGCACACAACTCCATCTTCATGGGCATCCCTAGAGCTGAGCCCTCCACAGCTGGGGCTCTAGGGCAGAGCTTTTCTGATTCATCTTAGCCCTAGGGAAAGCTTGTCTCCAGCTCGCCTGCAAAGATCTCCAGCCTGAGGGTACCAAAAAGTACAGGGTGGGGGGGAAGAAGGAGGAAAAGAAACTACCCCAGGAGCCCTGTAGCAAGTGCTGCCTGCAGGGCTTGGGGACAAGGCAGCAGGGATCCCCTGCCGGGGTGCAGCCTCCCCGGGACCTACCCAGCCCCTGGCAGCCAGGAAGGGGGAACTACACGCAAGCGGGGAGAGCAGGGCACAGGGTACGGGGAGCGCTTACCTTGAACTGAGCTTTCCCTGTCCTGCTGTTGTTGTTATTGTGGTTCCTCTCGCCGCCGGTCCGGGCAGGGTCCCCGGGTCCCCCCGCATCTCCCGGGCCAGCCTCCCCGTGCCAGTTGGACAGCGTGATCTTCTTAATGGAGCGGGCGAGGGAGCTGCGGTTCAGCCGCTCGTCGTCGGTCCCCCCATCCTCGCCGGGGCTGGGGCTGCGGGGCTGGCTCTCGGGGGCGGCGGGGCTGGCCCGGGCTTGGGCCAGGTAGAGGGAGATGCGCTCGTTGAGGCTGCGGCGGAGGCCGCGGTGGTTGTCCAGAGCGGAGGCGAGTGCGATGCCGGGGCAGGCGTCCCCGGGGAAGTCGGCGGCGCACTTGGGCAGCGAGAGCTTGGTGCTGATGGTGAAGGGCTGCACCTTCCTCGCCGTGCTGCCCGACATCCTCGCCCTCCCCGCCGCCGCCGGGCAGGGGGACAGCCGAGGCACCGTGGGGCGAAACGGCGGCGCGGGTCCCCCGCTGCCCGGCAGCGCCGGTGATGGAGAGCGCCCGGGCGGCGCCGGCTCCTTCCCCGGGGCGGGCGGCGGCGGGGCCGGCCCTTGCCGCGGGGGCGCTCAGCGGGGCGGCCCGGCGGCGGGGGGCAGCGGGGCGGGGGGCGGCCCAGCTCCCATGGCCGGAGCGGCAAGGCGCGGACGGAGGGACGGACGGGCGGGACGGACGAACCCTCCGCCCCCCGCCGGGGCGCGTCCCCTCCCCTGCCCGGGTCCCTCCTCCCGCGGCGGGCGGAGGGGAGGCGGGGGGTGAGGCTCCGCGCCCTGCCCTTCCCCGGCGGGCTTCAGTCGTCCACCTTCTTGCGCAGGTTGAGGAGGCAGAGCAGGCAGGTGAGCAGGGCCTGGCGGCTCTCCCGGGAGCGCAGCCGGCGGCCCAGGCGGCGGAGAGGCGGCAGGAGGCGCTTGCGGGCCAGCGGCAGCAGGCGGGCGAGAAGGGCGCGCAGCAGCGGGGCGGCCAGCGGCGGGGCGGGCATGCTGGCCCCCCGAGCCTGCGGGCGCACCGTCAGCTCCCCCGCGAGGTGCCCAGCAGCTCTGAGGAACCTTCGCACCCGAGAGGGATGCGGCAGCCCCGAGCGGGGGTCTCGGAGGGTCTGCGCCTCTCTGGGAGCGGGGGCTGCTTGGGGGAGAAGCGCTGGAGGGGACCGCTCTCCTCCCCACCTCTTCCCCTGGTCCCTCTTACCCTCCTTGGGATCCTTCCCGCTCAGCCCTTTCTCCCAGAGGAGCCTGTGCTGCTCAGCTCCCCCCACGTGGACTTGCCACCAGCCCAAATGGCAGGAACAGCTCCAGAGCATGGGACAACAACAAAAAAACCCCCACCAGCTGTCCATTTAAATGCCCCCCTCCTCCCAGGCCAGACACATGCTCCCTGTAAACGATACTGCTCCTCAGCCCAGGACCCCATTTGTCCGGGTGGCAGTGCTGGGGGAAGAAGGGGGGCGAGGGAGGAACATCTGCCCACCACAGAAATGTACGCTGTCAGGACAGGGTTCTGTTTCACTACAAGGCTTCGCTGAAGCCCCTAAGCAAGCAGCCGGCTCCAAAATATGCTTGCCTGTCATTCTCTGCCAGCGCCAGCAATTGCCACCCTTCTCCCACAAGGGCCAGGAATGCAGACCAGGCGGACCGCCAAGGAGAGCAAGCAAGGGATGCCCCAGGGCACAGACCAAGGAGCAGACAGGGCACTCCAGTGGGAAAGAGCTGTGATCGGGGCTCCAGAGCAGCTGGTAACCAGCGTCCCAGGCTTTCCAGCTGTGCTCCCAAGCTGAGCCTGCCTGGGGCAAGCAGCCAGGCTCCCGCAGGCCAGGGGAGCACAAGCTAGCCAGGGTGAGGGTGCAGGCAGGAAGGTCCGTGCCTTGCATCTGTGCCCTTCCGCTTCCCTCCTGCGCCTAACCTTTGTTTTGTTCCTGGTGGCTGTCTGGCTTCATTTCCTTCCCTTGTTGTTCCCTTCAAAAGCCCTGCCAAGGCCCTACTCTTGGCTCCCACATAAGCAGAATTTAGGAGAATGAGCAGACACGAGGGACTGAAAGCTACTGCTCCGTCTCCCAGCCTGCCTGATGCAAGCTGTCCCTTGCCCAGCGAGTCCCATCCAAGGGCGGTTAGTTCAGCCAGGGTGACCTTTCCCAGCCCCGCAGATTCCTCTCAGGGAGCCAGCCCTGGATGAGGAAAACGGGCTGGCCGTGCCTCAGCACAGAGACACCATGTGCCGAAACCAGAAACAGCTCCCCAGACGGCTCAGCTCCAGGCCCGGGAGCTACAAGGACCGGGGCTGACGTCAGCCCCTTGGGACTGGCCTCCCGGAGCCTCCCGGGCTCCAGGTCTGCCTCAGTCAGAGGGTTCTGGCACAGGCACACTGCTCCACTGCGTGCTGCCAAGCATGCCAGCGGTGTAACAGGGAGTGGGAAGAGCCCGGGTGAAGGAAGCAGGAGCCAAAGTCTTGCTGCAGCTGTGTCAGGATTTACCCTTCCCTGGGAGGGTGCTTCTCCCCTTTTATCAGGGAGGCAGC
This sequence comes from Larus michahellis, assembly GCF_964199755.1. Lineage (NCBI taxonomy): Eukaryota > Metazoa > Chordata > Aves > Charadriiformes > Laridae > Larus > Larus michahellis. Next base: position 39,366,308 of record NC_133898.1, read on the forward strand.
AGGTGTGGTGCTTGTTGCCTGCTTTTGTGACTCCTGGGTTTGCTGTGCTGCGACTGAGCCTGGGTGAGTCGCTGCCATGCTTCGTGCCTCAATTTCCCCAGCTGTACGGCCCCAGGGGGAACATCCCCTCCCTCTGCAGAGGGCCCTTGCAGCATCCTGCCCCTGCGCAGGCTGGGGACCACTGGGATGAAAAGTGCAGTGCCGTTGGTCAGCGGTAGTGACCACAGTGGAACACAGGGAGGAACGGAGATCTTATTCCCCAGGGAGCCTTACCTATTCCTAGGAGAAGCTGTGCCTGAGCTGGGGGAGCCGCCCATCCTTCCATGCCTGCTGGGGGAATCCTGTCCTTCGGTCCCAAAGGGAAAGGGAGGTGCCGGCCAGGTGCAGAGGTGTTACAGCAGAGGTGTTGCAGCACTTTCCTGGGGGCATTGCATCTGAGCGTTAAGTGGCAGAGATACACAAGGTGGGGGTGGAAAATCCCTTGGGAACAAAGAGGCTTCAGTGTGCAGCCTCTGCAGAAACCTGCACCCTCCCAGGGAGGGAGGGCGGGCAGGAGGGGTTACCCTGCCGTGAAAGCCAGACCCTTGCAACATCCCAGCAGTGGGCGGAAAGTGAGGCAGGGCTTGTTTGCCAAGCTCTCAGGACTCGTCAAGGGGCAGATTTTTGTCTCTCCCAAAAATGCAGGGATGTTGCCGAGCTGCTTTCCCCATCCGGAAAGTCAGGGGCTTTAGCCTCCTTTCGCAGTTGGGCAAAAGCACAGCCCAGGGAGGTGAAGGGACTTAACCCTGCTCCTCTGGTGAGTCAGGCACAGAGCTGGGGAGAGAATGCAACCTCAAAAAAAAAAATGAAATCCCACCAGTATCTACTTCCAAACACAAGATTTAGGACACCGGAGTCCTGTGCTCACGTGTAAAGCCTTGCTGTAACCTTTTTGATCCACAGATGAATTTGTGCTCTTGCAGTCACTGCTCTATCTCTCAACCCTTTTTCTTGTCTATCTTCCATCCCTCTTCACCAAGGGGCTCAAAATCTCTCACCAAGTGGCTAGCTTCTTTTTTGCCAGGTACATATCAAGGCTGCTTCCTTTCAGGGGTCCATTTTCTTTATCATACCGATTGTACAACCAAGTATCCCCTATTTAATTGCCAGGGAGGGCTGGGATCCACTTCCCGAGCCCAAACAGGGACTATTTACTCCTCCGTAGCACTTATTTCTCTCAGGTGGTCAGTTGGCAGCTGGACATCAGCCAACAAGGAGCAGAAGACGCCCCTGGGTGGCACAAGGCAGGCATGGGTTCCTGGGAACCCTGTGGATGGAGCAGCACTGGTGATAGGAAAGAGGGCTGGAAACAGCCCAGTTGCAGGATTTCTCCTCAGGATGGTGGCAGGACTGTGCAGAGATGTCATCTTGTCTTCTCCTCCCTGCCAAACCAAAGCCCTGGGGATTCAGCTTGCCCAAAGCCCAACACCTTCCTTCTTGCTGCTGATCCCACAGCCCACATGTCCTCTGGGCAGATCCCAGGGCTGGAGCCAGCCAGTTCCTCCTCCTTCTCTGGGAGAGGATGACCCTCTGTGAGGCCACCTCGGAGGAGGCATGGTTGGAGGGTCAGGGGTGTGGGACACGCCAGCTTTTGGGCAGGATGTGGCTGTGCTTTCTCCTGGTGTGACCCTGCCTGGTCGCTGCTGCCTGTCAGTGGAGAGGAGGCCGCCTGAGCATCCCTGTGTCCTGTTGCCCAACAGGCAAAGCCATCACGGGCTTTGGAAGCGGGCCAGATCCCTGGCCTTTGCCCCATGAATGACCTGCCGGCACCCAGCCTGCTCCAAGGACAGCATCTCTGCTTTGCGGGAGGGCAAGACCATCGTGCCACCTCAGAGGCAGGCGCAGGGGACAGAGCAACCATCAGCACCTGCCAGTGCTTGAAGTGGCTGTTGCGTGGTTAAGGCTCCAGAGGATTTAGCAGGGAGCAGGGATGCTGGGAGAAAGAGCATGGCGCTCGGGCATCTCTTCACAAGGTGTGCAAGATTTGCATAGCACTGGGAGCTAACAGAAATGGGGGAAGAAGATGAGAGGTGCCCAAGAGTCCTTTGTTTGAGGAGACCTCACCCTTCTGGCAGGGACCCGAGAGGGTGTGGGTGGTGGGGACACCAGTGGCACCCAAGCACCCGGCCCCATGCAGGAGGAACGCGGGCCATTCCTGCTGGGGAGGGATGCGAATGCTATAAATAGTTGGATTAACGCACCACGGCCAGGCCTTGGAAAGCCCCAGCCCATGCACATTCCCTGTTGCTGGCGCTGAGACGGCAGCTGTTGAGAAAGGCCGAATCCAGCAGCTGCTGCCCGGTGCTACTGGCCCCCTCCCCATGCCCCCAGCCCTCCTGCTCCCCTCGTGGGGTGGCCGAGCCCATGGCATCCCTTGGCACGAGGGAAGTGCCAGCTCTGCGCTGGTGTTGGCGCTGCTCCCCGGGATGGCGGTGGCTGCAGGATGCTCCCGCTGCCTGGCTGCTGGTGCCGGAGGGGTGAGGAGGATGGGGAGCGGGGGAACACCACCGAGCTGCGAGGCCATGCTGGTGGCAGCTGCTGCCCACGCACATGTCCTCGGCTGCGGCGTTCCCCAGCCCTGGCTGGGGATGCTGGGCTGGGCCATGGCCCCCCGCCCGCTGTCTCTGCTCGCACAAAGGCCCGTTGTGCCCACGGGACTGACATTCCTGCGGCCACGGGCCCGGAGCAGAGTTAAGCACAGCAGAGGGGGAGATGAGGCCGGAGCCCGGCTGCCGGGGCAGCTGGTGGGGCCAGGTGGGAACGGGCTGCAGTCCTGCCCCCCCGTCCCATGCCTGGAGGATGGACATGAGCAGCTGGTGGGAGAGGGGAGACCCCCAGGATGGGCAGGCGGCTGTGGGAGACAGGGACACAGGGCCCAGGGTGTGGGAGGAGATGCTGGGGAGCAGGAGCAGTGGTGCTGTGCACCCATAGAATCATTTAGGTTGGAAAAGACCTTTAAGATCGTGGAGTCCCACTGTAAACCTAACACTGACAAGTCCACCACTGAACCGTGTCCCTCAGCGCCACGTCTACACCTCTTTTAAATATCTCCAGGAGTGGTGACTCCACCACTTCCCTGGGCAGCCTGTTCCAGTGCTTGGTAACCCTTTCTGTGAAGAAATTTTTCCTAATGTCCAATCTAATCCTCCCCCGGTGCAACTCCTGTGACTTGATATCTCTCTACATCTTAAAGCCGTAATTCTGTGGTCCCATACATACAGATGGGTGCTGCCTGCCCACTTTGTGCGCTCCCACCCAATGCAGACCCGTGGGATCGGTGTGGGAAAGGGGGGAGCGGGCTGGCTGGTGCCCATCGCAAGACAAACGCAAAGCTACGAGCAGTGTCGGCCACATCTGTCCCCTCTTGCTCCTCACCTCACACCAGCATTTAAGGACCCTGCTGGGCCTCCTCCTTGTCCCCTTTGCAATGAGGGGAACGAGCCAGGCTACTCTTTGTGGCATTTAGCTAGCAGCTGGGGACCCCCCACCTGCTGGCCCCCGGCCGATACTGGTCTGCCAGCTGCTGGGGCCAGCGAAGGAAGGGATCTGCCAGCTGGCACCCGGAGGGAGGGAGGGAGGGAAGGGGCTTCTATAAGGCTGTGCCGGGGGCACCTGTCATCCCAAAGCCAGGGCGTCACCGTGCCCTACAATTGGGCCTGTGTGTGTGTGACGAGGTCCTGCAGCTGGGACAGTGATGACAGCTCTGCATGCTTGCCCCTGTATCCCCTCCCCACCTGAGCCCTTGTTTCCCAGGGCCTTCTGGGTTGCACGGAGGAGCAGGGACCCCGGGCTGGCAAGCCCCAAGGTACCCCCACCCCATGGGGGGAAGCTCAGCTCACAGGTAGCCAAGAGCCAAGTGCAAGTAGCCCATCTCCATCCAGCCCTGTAGAGCCTCAGGAGGAGAGGGCAGCCTGGGGAGGCAGCTGGGGGCTTGCTCCCTCCTGTCATGGCACCTCAGCTCCTCTCCATGCTCTGAGCCAGGCTGGCTTGCCCCAGAGCTGGGTGATGCCCCACTGTGGGGAGACTGGCCCCAATGAGCTGGGTTGGCACAAAGGGCACCCACATGAGGGATACTGAGGTGCTGGGGGGATAAGGTGTGGAAAGGCATTCCTATTCCAAACGCTGAGCACCCCTGGGGCCATCTGGGCTGTGATGTCCTTCTGGGGTGTCAGCAAGGGGCAGGACGCACACGCTGACAGCAAGTCCTGCTCTGAGCCGTACAGGGAAAAGCCCCACCACCCGGTCCTCCACTGCTGTTTTCACCAAAGGCAAGCTGCATGGCCTCAAAGGAAGCAGGGGAAAACACCAGCCTCCCACAGCCCCTGCTCAGGGTCACATACCTCGTGTGGTCCCTTTCCAGGGTCCAGAGGTCCAGGCTGCCCTCCACTCCCAGCTGCTCCACGGTTAACTCCGTCCTATCCCCTCCCCAAGACACCTTTCTTTAAGAGCAGACCCCAGCTCTGCCACCGGCAAAGGAGACCTCATCGAGGGCCCGTCCAGGGCAGCAAACCATGACCAACATTAGTCCACCCCAGCGCAAAGTCGGCTGGGACAGACCCAGCCTCACCGGCTGCTTTCCACCACTGCCAGGCTGCTGGTAAGGCAGGGGGACAGCGAGTTGGAACTGCTCCAGCTGCTTGCATGGCAGAGGCACCCGGCAGTGCCCTGGAGTCTGCAGGACACCATGGCCAGACCCTGGGCTCCCCTAGCATGGCTGCACCCACATCCCTGGGGCACAGGCTGGGGTGAAGCTGCCCTGGCTCCCCATCCCAGCCCGGCACTAACACACTCCTCCTCCCACCAACACCAGGAAGCAAGCACCGGATTTTCCTCCACTTGAAAAATCCCTGGGATAACCAAACAGCCCTGCTAACACCATGCCGCTTGCTGTCACTTTGAAGAGCAGCGCTCCCTTACACCTCTCTTAAACGGTGCTGCCCCTGTGTGTTGGTGTTGAACACCCCCTGCAAAGGAAGATGTGAGTTTTTATAAAATCCTTGGGAATAGGGACCACCCCGTTCCCCATGGCAAGACCTGTACCTGGTGGTGCCCCTCCATCCATGGCCCGGGCTGGACAAGCAGCACGCCTTGGGCTTGGCTCCGCATCTCATTCCCCCCAGCCCCGGCCACAGCGAACAGGAGGAGGACGCGACCCCCCAAGTCACTGCCTGGGCCACACGTCCAACAGATCTCGGTTTATTCCCGGAGTGCGCAGTGAGCAGGGCGAGGAAGCAGAGCTGCCGGGCAGGCAGCAGTGGTTATTGCTGCAGGCGCCTCCTCCAGCGAGGACAGGGGTCTGGGGGAAGCTAACTGCCTGCTTCTACAGGGCAAAGGATGGTCACCTGCCGCCAAGCTGGAGCCACCCCAATACCCCAGAAGAAGGTGAGGGGAGCGGAGGAGCACAGAGAAGTGCAAATATGTTGGCACTGGAGCCCATCCACAACTGGGTGAAGGAACCCAATGGAAGAGGGGAGTGTAACAGTGTGGGAGGGTGAGAGAACGGGGAACATCCCTCCCACCCCCCCAACTGTGTGCAGAACAGTCCACAAACCACCACTTCCTCCTGTCTGGAGAAAGGCATCACCTCTTGGGTGCTGCCCCCCCCTCCCCAGCCCTGCTGTAGGCCATAAGGAGGGGCAGCGGATGCCCCAGGAGCTCCCAGGGGTGGGAGGGGAGGCCAAGCCCCTCTGACGGTGGTGGCATTGCTGTGCCTATGAGGAGGAGAGAAGCTTCTGCTGCACTACAGGGTGGCACATGTTCACGTGGTGGGGGAGCCCCCAGACATTCAGTGCTTAAGTTGCACGGCTTGACCCAGCGGTGCGGCAAAGGCAGGGGCACGGAGGTGGCAGAGATGTGTTGAAGGCCACGCAGAAAGAGGCAGTGGGCTCCATGCTTTGGTCGTGCTTAGTGGTGATGAGTGCAGTGCAAGGGCTTCAAGAAGAAGAGTGTGGCCCTTCCTCCTCCCAGAAGGCCACTCCGGCTCCCTGGGAACCCTCTGCCTCTGCCTGGGCAAGGCAGTACCTGCTGATGTTCCCGGGTGTGCGCAGAGACAGGCAACGTGTGCCAGCAGGGATGGGACGGCACTAGAGCAAGCGATACGAGTCCCCCCTCTTTTCCCCCTGCAGCTCCTGCCTCTCATGGCTCTGCAGCCGGCCCCCAGCCTGCTCCTTCACTCCCGCCAAGCTTGGTGCAGGGATGCACAGGTACCCCATGCTGCCCTCCTCTTGTTCTAGGGTGGGGAGAGCGGACGGGGAGAGTGGAAAGAAGCCCAGCCCAGAAGAGGAGAAGGGCATCCCCTGCCTGCCTTGACCCCTGGTCCACCAGAGAGGGTGGTGTGAGGCTCGCTGGGAGGCAGGGCTGGTGGCTCAGCGTGGGATGGAGCAAGGGGGGAAGAGTATCCTGTGTCCACAGATCCAAGGGGAGGCACTTGGAGGGGGCCTGGCCTGCCGAGGTGTCCCAGCCACAGCAGATCTGTCGTGGCTCCTAGCCGCACATCGTCAGCAGCAGCCACTGGGAAGGAGAGGGAGAAGGGGCTGAAGTATGCCCTCATGTGTCAACTTTGACAGCCCTTCAAGAAACATGGAGCCCGCAACAATCCTGTTTTCTCATCTTGATCTTTTATGGGTTCCTTCCCTACCCGAGGGGATGGAGGGCTTTCTACCACCCACCCCAGGGACCTCATTCACCCTAATGCCTTGTCCCCTTGCCTCCCACCCTACTACCCACTGGGCTGAGCACTCACCTCGGTAAGGTTCATGACAGCAGTGCCAGTGCCTTCGGGGTCCATGCCGTGGAAGAACCCTGCAGGGGCACAAGAGCAAGGTGAGCAATGCGTCCCTCTGTCCCTGCCCTCCCTGTCCCAGAGCCACCACTCACTGAACATGGCCTCCAGCTTCACAAGGCAGCAGACAAAGTTGTCAAAGTCCACACCCATGTCAGCGTCTGCATAGCGGGCCACCACCACCTGATGCAGCTTGTTGTTCAGCTTGAAACCTGCAAGGCACAGAGCAGTCAGCACCCCAGGGAGGCAGAAGGGGAGGGTGTAACTATGAAAGTCCATGCCCCCACCCAAAGGGACCATGAACCCACCCAAGGAAGGGCACTGTGTCCAGCCTCAGCAGGAAGAGGGGATGATCTCTCTGGAGCCATATGACTACTTAGCTCACTGATCCACCCCAGGCCTCTGCTTTACCAGGATGGGACCCTAAAGGTCAGAGGAGGACAGAGTCAGGACCACCTTCTGTGGATCCCTAACTCCAAGGCTCCAGCACTTGTCACAGATGGGGTGGAGAGAGCCCAGAGCAGACATGGGCCACATCTCACTACCACAACAGTTTGTCTCCAAGCATGCAATATAGGCTGGTTTCACTCTTTTTCATCTACTTGGGACAGGGGTCCAACAGCAGGAGCCCCCTCCCCAGCCCCCAGCCCAGCCCCATCCTTCTCCAGACCTACCGGCTGACTCTAGAGCCATGCGCATCTCATAGGAGCTCATGGTGCCTGACTTATCCAGGTCGTGCTGGCGGAAGATCGTCTGCAAAAACATCACAGATGATGTGAAGGACTGGCTCTCCTGTGGCCTCCAGCCTGGTTGTCCCCTTGCCCCGCTGCCCCAGGAGGGGTGCTACCCCTGTGCAGTGTGCCATGCCCCCAGCTCCTCCTCACCAGCCAGCTCCGGATCTTGTTCCACAGGATCTGGAACTCCACCAGCCCGAGGCGGGCACTGCCATCTTTCTGGGGAGCAGAGGGTCAAGGAGAAAGCAGCCAGCAAAGGGGGTGGTGTAAAGGCAAAGCCATCAGATCTCAGCCACCCGAGGTGAAAAAAGCCTGCCCACACTTGGCCTGCCCAATTTTACCCCCAACTTCCCCTCTCTGTCCTGCAGCATCAGCAAGATCAGAGCCTGCAACCCAACGCAGAAAGTGCAATGCTTGAACTAGCTGCCGTGCCACTCCCCAGGAGCAGCTGTGCTGCTGCTGTAGGAAACACATCACTGTGGTGTCCTCGGAGCGAAACTGGGCTGGCCTGCGGCAAAAGGGAATGCTGGAGGGCCAGGCTGGAGAAGGGCTCGGAGGTGCTCCTCTACTCTCGCCTGACCCCTCAGCTGCATGTCCTTGTGCAAGCAGGAGCACAGGCTGTGGCTCCTGTTGCTTTACACCTCTCATCCTCAACTGCTGCACAGGATGGTTTGGGGGGAAGGAAGCCAACAGCCCTTGTTCCCTTCCAGGAGTGCCTCGAAAGCTGGGTGGCATCACGGCACGTCAGACTGGGGAGCCTGCAGGGAAGGGAAGCACAGGGCCCTTCCTCATGAAGGGGAAGGTTGAAGGCGTGAGTGGGGCTGGGCTAGGCTTTTGGCAGAGCAGCCAGGGCCCAAACCAAGCAGGGGAACTGATGACCCTTTCCAAAACACCTGCTGCTAAAGCCCAGGTGTATAGGGCAGGTGGCCCTGAAGCCAGAAGGATCCCTTCCTTCCTTCCCTCTCCTGGCTGAACAGCCTTGGCATGGCCAAGAGCCAAGACCCAGCTCCCATGGAGAAGCCTTGCTGCCGGCAGGCTGAGGACCGGGGAAGCTGGCCCCCTGCCTGCGGCACCAAGAGGATACATCCATCAGGTTGACCATGTTGCGGCACGAGTCCAGGCTGAACCCGTCCGTCTTCAGATCTTTGTCTGAGGAGGAAGGAGAGGGTTGAGCACATGCATCAAGACCCAACCTGCTAAGCAGGCCTGGACCATGGGCAGCAAAGGGCGGGAAGGGCAGCACTTACGTCTAGCGATGACTCTGTTCAGAATAGTCCGGAGCTCAAAGACGCTGATTTCCATGTCCTGCAGCAGGAGCAGAGTTAGCAGCCACCCCTTGCCTGCTCTCCACCCCACTTGTGGCCATTCCCTGACTCCTGCCTAAACATCTCTGCCTTAATCACAAAACATCAGGGTGCCACTGCATTTCCTGCATGCCCAGAAGAGTTTGGGACACAGCTGAATGCACCTTCCCCAAATCTGCTCCCATCACACCACCCCTAAGGGCAGCTGGGCTGAGCCATGGCAGGGATGGACTTGTCTGCAGGGTTGGACTGAGCAAGCCTGGGGTAGGCTGGAGCTCTCATGGCCAGGGGGTTGTGCTCCATCCCCTCCCGAGGGCAGAGGCCCCAGAACTCAGCACAGCTGTACCCACCTCCCCTGCCAGCTGCTGGAACATGTTCTTGAAGCCATCCTCTATGTCATCCTCAGTTATTTCCTCCTAGGGTGACACAGGCCAGAAAGAAGAGGTTAGTGGTCAAACCCAGGCTCTGCCCTGCCTCCCAGGCTCAGCAAACCCAAACTGGAAGGGAAGCTCTTCTTTGTTCCTCTCATCTTTGTTACTTTCCACATCCCCATCACCTCAACCCTGCAAGCCCCTCTCCAGCCACAGTGACATCCCAAACCCAGGCAGCCACCTCCTGCCTGCAGCTCCTCCTCCAAAGCCCCAGAGCCTCAGTAGCAATTGAACGAAAGCAGCAGCTCCTACCTCATCTGCCAGATCTGCCGAGATCTCCTCGTCCAGCTCCCTGGGGGAGAAAACAGGAAACCAAAGTGATGAGCCCGGTCCCCAGTCAGCAGGCTGCCTGCAGTGGGAAGATGTCCCACCACTCGCAGACACAGCCAGGCAGGGACTCACGCTGTGTCCGACTGCTTCTCGGTGAAGACCCGCAGGATGAAGTCGGCCTCCTTGTGTGGCTCGAAGGTGGAGGGCACAACAATGTACTCGCCGGGGGGCAACCGGATCTGGTTGCTCACCTCCCGCAGGTTGATGAAGGTCTCGGACCGTGCCCGCGACTGGTTTCGCAGGAAGAAGTCCTTCTTCAAGTGCACATTCTGGCTGCCCTGGGCCTGGGGGAATGAACGTACTTGTGGACCACAGCCCCGCAACAGGGGGGACCCACAGAGAGAGGCGGAACCAAAGCCAGCCCTGTTGGGCAGGACATTCCTGTCCTGTCCATCCAGCAGGAGCCATCCCTCCCGCATCAAGGTGGCCAGCACCCATTAGCCATTGCCATCATGGTGGGAGCTTCCACAACACGCATGTGCACCCATTCCTGCCCACTCTTGCGCTCCCCTCCAAGAGCGGGTAGGCTCTGGCGGCTCAGGACGTACCTCCTCAGGAACCTGCAGGGAGGAGAGAAAAGGAAAAAAAAAAAAAAAATCAGAATCCCAGTACCTGGCCCCATCCCTTACAGGGCAGGAAGCACGGGACAGGGGACATTAATCCATGGATCAGCCAAAACAGGTGGGAAAGGTTTCCTTGAGGACTTGGGTGCCAGGTCCCAGCAGGACTGGCAGGGCTGAGCCGGTCCCCAGGAAGCAGCATCGGGGCGGTCAGGGGTTACCTCATAGACAGCAAAGCCGATGGTGTGCATGTCACCCCCCACCCGCCGCTCCCGTCGCCGGTGCTTCTGCATCAGAGCCACCAGGAAGCTGCAGGCCACCTCATCGTCCCCGGGGTCATCATCCTCTTCCAGCAGCTTGATCTTAAACTGGGGGTTGATCCAGAACGTGGCTGGGAGGAAGCGGACACGTAGATGAGACACCCGGCTCAATCGTGCTGCCAAGAGTGGAGATGCAAGGGTGGGAGATGGTACCTGGGTGATTCCTGCAGCCCCCAGCAGTGCTCCCTCGGCGCCACGTGCCCTCGAACACCTGCGTGTGCCACCTGCTGAGCTCGTCCTTGGTGAGGGCATCGGGGGTCAGGTTGCAGATCTCCAGCCTGGAGAACTCCCTCATGAAGTCCCGGAAAGACATCCTGTGGGAGGCAGGCAGAGGCTGAGGCCAGTGCACAGCTGGGGGGAAGCAGGAGAGCACAAGCAGCTCCAGACCCAGCCAGCATTTTGGGAGAATTAAGTGACAGCAAGATGTTTTGCCCTGAGCAGTTATAGCTCATTTAAAGCCTTCTGCTGGGTTTGGGGAATTAGGGATGTTTAACCTTCCTAGGTATTTATTTTGCATTTAGTTGGACTGTATTTCCTTGAAGGGAAGAAAATTATTAACTAGATCAGCTGAGAAAACACTGGCGGGCTCTCTGGTGCCAGAAACCCAGCTCATAAAGGTAGGTCATGTGTTTCAGGCGAAGTAGGACCACAGGATCTCTCCCCAGCTCCTCTGCTCCTTCCCAGGCTGGCTGCTGAAGAAGTGCAGGACTTTGCTCTGGCACTCACCAGAACTCTCCATCCTCCATCTTCAGCTGCAGCTCTTCCCTGTCATCAGGGTCAATGTTGTCCCACTCGGAAGAGCTGGAGTAGCAGGAGAGAAACAATTAGATGAGGAGACTACTCAAGGTGAATTGAGAGCACTTCAGAGCTGGCCCTCAACTGCCCTCCTCACCGATGCGAAGGCCACTGCATGCTGTGATCTTCCCCTTGGCAGTGCCATGCACTCGACTGCTCTGTGTGTCCCATCTGACCAACTCACCCATCGCTCCAGGCTCCGGTCCACTCCACCTGACCCCAGGGGTTCCTGATGCGGATGAGCTGTTCCTGCTGACCTCGGTAGTTCACCTGCCGGCCAGTGGACACAGGAGATTGAGCCCATGCCACTGGCCAGGCTATTTGATTGCTATTAAAGTCTCACATAACCAACTCACGTCTCTGAAGGCTGTGACAGAATAGGCATGGCCCTTCACCAGCTTCTTGAAGGTCACTGCTTCCATATCAAAGGCACTTGTGATCTGAGGAGAATGTGCAAAGCTCAAGTGAACAACAGTAAATTCATGTAGTCCTATTCCTACCCCTTCCCTCCAGCGTGTGGAGAATTCCCTGTGCTTTACACTGCTCCAGCAAAGAGAGGCAGCAGGTACCAGAACCCTCTGCTCAAACACTGCTGGCTGAGGACAACGTAAAGACATTTTCCCAGCCAGAAGGCCCTGAAGATCCATCAGGGAACCGCCCAAACTTCAGAAAGCAAGAAAAGGATTTCATGAGAGAGAATGGATGGAAAACCCTGCTCCAGGCAATTCTCGTACGCTGACATAAGACAAGGGCCGAGCTACAGGCAGACCCTTGTTCAACAGCCCATGCTTGAGAAGGACATTCCCACTCCATCCAAAGCACCCTGTTCCCAGCAGCTGGGCTGCAGCTCCACTCACTGCCCCGGGACTATCACGCTGGCTCTGGAAAGGGTGCTCTGCTAAGAGGGGAAAGAAGTAACCTCCCGCCCGGTGTCCCAGCCCAGGGGACTGCTGACACGGTCTGTGACTGCAAGGCCTCACTTTGGCCATGGCTGGGGCAGATCCCCTGGCCCATCCCGGCACACCACTTACGTCGATGGAGCAGCCCAGCAGGGACCCCCTCTCCAGCGCCTTGCGGATGATGTGGCCTATGTTGCGTGGCGGCCGCTTGAGGTCATACATCTCTGCCACGCCGCCGGTGAAGTCCTCAAAGCCCTCGGTGGTGCTGCCCCCCGAGAGTGCCTCGTAGCAGCCGTTCAGCCTGAGCACCGGCCGGCAAGAGGAGCACGTGAGGTGACAAGGACATCGCACACTGATGCTCCCCAGGCACCCAACAAAAGCAGGGCCAGGGATAGAAGAGACCCCCTCCCCTCTGCACAGTGAGGTGCCCTCTCCCCCACCCACCCATGTGCCCGCTATGGGGGTACCCACTTGGCATAGGCCTTCTCCAGCAGAGCACTCCAGAACTCAGTGCACTCTGCCGAGTGCACAAACAGGAGCTCTCCGTCCTTGGTGGGCAGCTGGTCGTCCACCACCACGTCCACCCACTCACCGAACTGCCAAATCTGGGAGGTCAGGAGAGAGCGGGGTGAGCTCAGAGCATCACACGACTTCCTCATCACTACCCCAGAGGGATGCCCTCAACCCACCATCCTCCCTCCTGCCCCCATTCCACCAGCCGTGGAGGGCCAGGAGCTCGCAGCCCACCTGGAAGTGGAAGATGCCAGCATAGTCCTCCTGGAAGCTCTGCCCGTGGGGCACCACACGGTGCAGGAGCTCCTCGTTGAGCGTGAGGGAGCCGATGGCAGCCAGCAGCCAGCAGTCACCTGGGGAAGGGGAGGAGGTCAGTGTGAGCACCCACCACCTCCCTTGCTGGGAGGGCAGGCTGTGGATGTGTAGGAGCCCACAGCGTGCTCTCCATGCAAATGTTTGGGGCTCCCCGGCTCAAAAAGCACATGGAGAAACCAGAGATGGTCCAGCAGACAAACGGAGCTCAGGGAGACAGGCTGCCTCGGGGAGAAGAATTAGCTCAAGGCAACAGGGAACGGTCCTCCCTGACCTGGAGCCTGTATCCAGACCACCACATACAGACCACGCAGCACCAACAGCCCCCTCCTGCAGCCGTTTATCTAGACAATCCTGGGACTCATTCGTATGACTGCCCTCCATATCGCAGACAGTGAGTTCTGCAGCGGAATTACACTTTGCATTTAAAAAAAACATTTCATAGAGCGAGAGGTTTAATGCTGCTGCCCTGGCTTCTCAAACTGTGAGCAACATCACCGCACTTTTCCTTCCAAGTGCTCTTAACCACAAGTGCTGCTCCAGGCCAGCACTATGCTTTAAATTCTTGGCCTTGTTTCCCTTCTCTCTTTTGCCTTTGAAGCCCGTCACACCTTCGCCTTGAGGCTGGATAACCTGTACCGGGCTGTGGTTTGACAAAATGGCATTCCAGACTTTTTAACGACCAATTGAACACCACCGCAGCGCTCTGGGCTGTTACCTGCTCCGGTTAACACCTCAAGTTTGCTCTAATTATTGGATACATTAAATGTGGTCAGCCCTGAAACCAGCGTGCTACGAGTGCTAAGGTACACGATACTCCTGATCAAGTGCCCAACTTGATCCAGATCAGGACGACACTCTTGGTGATACCCAGATCTGGTTCTGATGACCACAAAATCCCATTTGCCAGCCCTGCCAGCCTGTCCAGCCCATTAACACTGCTCTCCTTGTCTCAGTGCCTCGGCCCCAGGAGACACCCCTGGAGAAATGACAAATCACCACTTGTACTCTGCCACACTGAGTTGCTTTGCAAGCCCTTTGTCATGACCAGCACATCCTCACCTCAGCTTGTTCTTGTCATCCAGCTGCTACCCCTCACCATTTACCAAAGCAGGGAGCTCTTTGGAGCAGCTCCTGTCAGCATGTGTCAGGTATGGATCCACCCAGCATCTCCCCTGATCTTAGCATGGTCAAGCTGTGCATGCATCAACCCATTTTTGTGGAGCCTTAATCTGGAGCCACCAGGAGGCAGAGGGTGTCCCCCGCCTTCCAGTTTCCACCGCGCTAGATGGGAAGGAAGCCTTTGGTACAGAGGCGGTCGTGCAGAGGCTGGCATGAAAATGAGCTACACGGGCCTGGGGAAAGGTGCTGTGAAACTGGTCCACCCTCAACCTTACACAAAAACATCTTCTCCAACCATGCCAGCCCTCCCCAGCCACTGTTCTCCAGACACAGACAGGTCTGGGGACAGAGCTCCAGCACTCACCCAGAGCCCCCTGGCAGATGTCTGTCCGGGTTGCACCACCAACAATGAACTGAGGGTCATCCACTAATTCCTGCAGGAGAAGGAGAGAATCAGATGCCAGTACTGGGTCTCAGCAGGGCCTGGGCTTTGAGGGGACTGGCACCCACTGCAGCTCTGACTCGGGAGGAAGGTTATACAGTCCCCCAGAGATGCTCCCCACCTGCCCTCTGCCAGGGAAATCTGCTTGACCGCAACCCCAAGGTCATCATGGAGGTTGCAACCATCAAGGTCGTCAAGACAAGATCTTCTGATGTAGCCATGGGAGGACACGGCTAGACAGACTAATGGCATTCCCCTTGCACTCATGGCACCAGGGGATATTTGTACCCTCAACAGCCCCAGTCACCAAGGGTGAGACATCCGTGCCAGAACACCTAGAAGCAATGACATAGTCTGCCCATTTTAAAGCCCATGGTCTGCTGCCCAGAGGAAGCCCAGCCTGCTAGACATGATGCTTTTCTGAGCAGACGCTCACGGGGTATTGCTCTAGGCCCTTGGGAAAGGAGGCTGTGGAGCACTCGAGGGACTTTAATCACCGAGAGGAGCAAGCTGGGGCCAGGTTGCAGCTTGGCAAACCACGTCAGTGCAGACATTGCAGGGCAGGGATGCCAGTCCAGCCCGAGGAGAAGCAAGCACAGCACTTACCGACGGACGCTTCCACTCCACCCCCCGCGTCTTGCTGGAGTGTGGCCCCAGCTCCTTGAATCCAAGGGCAGAAGGGCCGGCTGGGAACTGGGGGTCCCTAAAGAGGGTGCCGCTCTCAATGCACTGCTGTTTGAGGGCCTCATAGTCTTGGTTGAGGTACTTGACGGCGTTGTTGTGTTGGCCAACCCCCTCGGCTCTCAGGCGGTCTCTCTGCAGACGGGCAGCCATCCCACCAAAGGGCATCATGGCTGGGCACCGGCACCGCTACCTTCAGCTCCGTTCCCTGCAAAGAAACGGGTACGGCCAGGCTGAGGCAGAGCCCGGTACCTGTGTACACCCCCCCTGGGGACATCAGACATTTCACACAGTGCCAGGCTCGGAGCCCGGATCCCCAGTTCCCCACCACCCCCACAGCAGGGACCTTCTCTGTCAGCATTGCCCCAGCACGGCGAGCAGAGCTGGCACACAGAGCATCCCCTGGCTGGGCCCAGGCGCCAGGAGGGCCTCCCCACATCCCATCCCCAGCAGAGCCCCCTTCCGACCCACGGCCTCCAGCCCGGCCATCACAGCCCTGCTGTCTTTGAGGGGACACTGAAGGAGCAGAGCAGCTTCGAGGGCCGGCTGGGAGGAGGCAGCCCGCCACGGCTCTCCATCCCATCCCATCCCATCCCATCCCATCCCATCCCATCCCATCCCATCCCATCCCATCCCATCCCAGCTGTGCAGAAAGGCCGAGCCCAGAGGAATTTCAGGCGCTTTCCGCCCCCGGCAGCTTCTCCTTCCGGCGCAGCTTTCCCGGACCTTCCCTCGTCCCGGCGCCAGCTCCCGCCCCGCAGCTTTTCCTTCTCCCTCTCCCTCCGCCCCGGCTGCCTGAGCACTGAGTCAATAGGGCAGGGAAGGGAGGAGCCCGGCCAGGCAGAGACAGCTCTATCTATGGGGCCGGCGAGGGAAGGAAGAGGCGGGACGGCCCTTCCCGGCGCACACGGACACTCACCCGGCCCGGGATGGCTCAAGCCTCGCCGGCGGCCGCAGCGCAGCAGCCGGCTGGGAGGCCCCCGGGAAGAGATGCTGGGTGCAAGCGGGGGAACCCCGGCACCAGGAGACCCCCCCCCGCACCGCACCGATCCCTCGCCATTTGGTCCAACCCCCCCCCAGGCAAGCAGGGTCGCCTGCAGCAGGGACGTGGGGCGGGTGCCACCACCGTGGGCCCACCGGCAGCCGCGGCTTACCCTGCCCCACTCCCCAGCCGTCTCGGCTCCCGCTCAGAGGGGGCTGGTGCTGAGTACTCCGGAGGTTTCTCCGTGTGAGGCAGCGGAGCGGTTCTCGGGAAAACGACCCAGGAGCCAGCGACCCACTGAGAGCAGTGGTTTGGGATGCCAGTGGCTGGCTGCTGCCTCCCCAGCACCCCGTCCCAGGGGAGCTGGGCACAGCCTGGCTCCGGAGAGGCAGCTCTCCTTGCCCCAAAGTCCTGCAATAGCTAGGGGAAGGCAGGCAACAGCGAAAAGGGGGCTGCAAGCTCTTGGCACGTGCACAGGGCACAAACCTGTCTGCTAACCCAAGGGGCTGCTCTAACCAGAAGCTTTTCAGGAGGAAAATCCGCTCCTCCCCATCACCCTTCCTGCACCGGGGATGCGCTAAATCCACTGCCCTTCTCCAACACAGTGCAAGTTCTTCATTCCTCTATGATGGCCCCAAATCCGTGGAGCTTAGCCCTTCTCCACCACCCCCTCCCTCTGACTCCCGCTTTGCAGCCAGCACCTTGGCAGCCTCTCCCAGCAGCGAGACACTCGCTGCCTGCAGAGCCAGCGGGATGGCTCCTCCGGTCTGAGACGCTGCCCAGAGCCTTTGGGGGCTGCAGGAGCAGGAATCCCAAATGCAGCCGGCCGCACAGCCTCCAGCTCCCACCTCCCCAGCACTCACACCACAGCCTGCCCAAGAGCTGGGGAGCTCCCCTTGCCCGCAGCCCCTGCCAGGCTCCCTGCACCCTCTCCCACCCTGCCTACCGGCACTGGACATGGCTGCGGACACGGGAGCTGTGTGCTGCAGAGACATGAGCACCGTGTGAGTTATTCTTAGCTCTGTGGCTCAAAATACTCGGGAAGGTTGTGCTTGGTGGCAGACAGAGGTCACGCAGGCGCAGAGCAAGGAAAAGCATTTCAGACCCCAGGTCGTGACAGGAACCAAGCAGGGCCTTAAGCAATGGGGTTGGCTGCTGACACCCTCCCCCAGGCTGATGTTGGTGGACACTGCAGGTCCTCCCTGGGAGAGGAAAGGGCGTGCAGAGACAAGCCAAGCCCCCAGGGCAGTTTTTCACACCAGCCAACGTCCAACCACAATATGATGCTTTCCAATATCAGAGACACCTCTGATCCCTCCAAGGTGGGAGCAGAAAGATATGCTGGTCCCTGCAGGGTCCCCGATACCTCTTGCACCTTAGCACATACTTAAAAACCACTGGAGTGCATCATTGCTGAAGTCCTGCCAAAAATCCCTGCAGACCTCTAGTTCGCCAGCTGCTCTTGGAGATGGAAGGAGGGGGGAGCTCCCTTCCTCAAAACCAGCCAGGCCGAGCCCAGACATCGCATCCTGCCGCATACTCAGCTCGGAGCACGGAGCCACAGCGGCCCATAGGGTCCCACACTGCGCAAAGCAGCTCTCAGGCCATTCCCAACCCTCCGGCTGCCAAAAAACATCCTCGTTTCCCCCACCCTTCCCTTTTATGTTCCCCGCCCCATCCCCCTCGACGAAGATGCGTCTCGGGGGTCGGCATCGCATCCCGGGTACCCAGTTTACTCGCCGCCCTGATTCGGGAAGCCCCCGGGTCTCTGCGGCTGCGTTATCTAATGCAAAAATCCCCACGGATAATAAGGGGATGCGGGGAAATAGGCAAGCCTGGAGAACCTCAGAGCCTGGGGGAAGCAGCCGGGGGGGGGACCCCGCCGACGGGCGGGCAGGGCTCCTCCGCCGCGGGGGCGTTCGCCCCCGCGGCGGAGGAGCCCTGCCCGCCCGTCGGCGGGGTCCCCCCCGCTGTGTTTCCCCCTGTGCTGGGGGGTCGGAGAAGGGTGAGGATGGGGAAGATGGGGGGGGGGATGGACTTACGGAAGCTGCCGCCGCCACCGCCCTGTTCGCTTCAGCCCAGCCCAGCCCGGCTCGGCTCGGCTCGGCTCGGTACGGCCCCGCGGAAGGTGGGGTTTCGGCGGGCAGGATGTACGAGAGAAGCCGGGAGGGGGAATTAAAGGCGCAGCGACCGCTCACAGCTCCCGGGAAAGGTTTTAACAAGAGATGCCGGTGCGATGCCGGCTGATCCTGTCACCCCTTCCCAGCTCCCGGGGATGGGGGGTTGGGGGTGGGCAGCGCCGGGCTGGGCGCGCTCCTTTCAACTTTGCTCCGAGCAAAGGGATCGGTGCACAGGGATGGGTGGAAGGAGAAGAGGAAGCAACTTTCCCCTGGGAAAGGGGATTGGGGGTGACATGGCACTGCCCCACGCTGCTGGCACACCAGCTCCACTGGGTGAAGCTCTGCGCTGCGCCCCGTTCCCAGGGCTCGTTGTGCTGGTGGCAGGGCTGAGCACGGTGGTCCCAACGGGTGTCACCCACCGTGGGCTCCCTTCTTTCCTCGTGCCTGGGGAAGCTGTGCCTCACTCCTGCAAGCCCAGGCAGTCATGGCCAGCAACCCTGCAAGCCCCGGCAGCCACGGCCGGCACCCACCCCACCAGCTGCCCCTCGCTGCTGGGTGCCAGCAGGGCCCATCCCAAGCAGGTCCCACTGCCCTGGGGCTTCCCGCAGCAGGGCTGCCCATGCGTGCCCTCCGTGACTCATGGTCCGGATATGCTGGGTGGTGCTGTTGCCGACAGGCATGGCCACAGTGGGGCTCGGCAGGGCAATGCACAGCCCACTGTGGTGCAACGTGGCTTTGTCTGGCATGGCATGGCCCAGCATGGACTAGCATTGCTTGGCCTGGTGGGCCTTAGCCCAGCATGGCCACCATGGCTTGGCCTGGCATGACCACCTCAGCTGAGCCCAGTTCAGCATGGCTTGGCCCAACCCTACCTGCCCCAGCCCTGGGAAGAAGCTCTACCCTGCCATTCTTCTGCTGCCAGGGCTGAACATGGTGGTCCCAAATGGTGTCACCAACTGTGGGGCTCCTTCTTCTCCCCTCTTAACTAGTTGCAACTGGGGAGGCTGTGCCCATAGCACCTCACTGGCATCCAGCTGCTCCCCCAGGCTTCACAGAGCACCGGCTTTCTAACCCACCCCACCTTGCCCCAGTGGGGCAAATGCTTGCTAAGCAGGGAGCAGGTTGCAAATGGGGTCAGGATCTGTGTCCCTCGCCTGAGGGAAGGACAACCAGGATGGTCAAAACCAGCTGTACCATGGTCGTGCTGCTGCACCCACAAGGGAACGCTCTGGCCCTGGCCAGGACCCACCAGAGCTGCCCTGTCCCCATCCCCACCTCAAAGAGCCTGCCACAGGCAGCTTGTTCTGCCCACCCTGGTGTGGAGGAGGCTTTGGGGTGCCCTGCTCTGGGTTGCCGCAGCAGCCGCTCCATCGTTTCATCAGCCAGAAGGTGGCTTTGTTGCTGCCAACAGGCTGGGAGTGTGGCGGGGTCCCTGCTGGGGTCACCAGCCAGCTCTGCACTGAGCTGCAGGCAGCAATGTGCCCTCAGACAAGGAGCAAGCAGACCTGTGACGCCAGGGCTGGTTCCTGCTTTGGGCTTGTGCCTGAATGGCTCTGACAGCTTTTTCTCTGGCCTTGACCACCACTGACCGCTTGGATCCAAACAGGACAGTGCCCGTCCTTGTTGTGACCCCGTTCTCCTCCCACCTCATTGCCCCTCGATGGCCTTTAAAGCCGCTTTCACAGCTAATTCTCCTGGGGTAGGAGACAGCTCCTGTGTAATCCTGTCACGCAGGCTGTCCTGGGTCCTGCCCCCTCTGGTTGGGACCAGTTTCCATCAAACACCTGCACAAATACCTGTGCAATTTCCTTGTTCCCTTCCCTCAAGCTTCCCTTTGCAGCCATGCCTGCAGGGACTTGGCAGCAGCCACTGTTGTTCTTTCGGTCTTTGATTCTCTTTGTCTGTGCCCAGGCATTGCCTCTTCCCAGCCTTTTGGCAGCAGGGTGCCAGGGAAAAAGAGAGCTTTTTGTCCCCCGCCGATGCTGCACTGCTGGCATGTGAAGCCACAGAACCTGAACACAGCGAGGTGGGAATGGAGCTGGAGTCACTTGTCCGTCTCTCGGAGGCCTGCCCCACACCGCACCTCTCCGTTGTGCCGTTCTCTGTGCGATGGCCACTCTACACAAAGTAATGAGCACGCAGCAGCTGCCCGGGAACACACTCCAGCCTGGAGCAGGGAGCAGAGCCAGGCGCTGGCTGCTTGCTGCCTGCCCCCGTGCTTAGGGAATGGCTGAGCTACACGCAGCATCACAGGGCAGGGAAGCGCTCTCAGCCAAGCTGCGCTCCGGGGGTCTAGCACCCCTCAACCCTTTCCCAAAAGCTTCAGCTGTCCACCCGAAGCAGGCTAGGGGACAGGTTCTCGGATAGAGATGGCAGGAGCGGCCACATAAATTGCTATTGGGACTGTAGGGTTGGGCTGATATCCGCCACCGAGGATACCAGCAAAACTCCCCTCCCACACCATTCCCAAAGCATCTCCCCCCATCCCAGCCTCAGTGCGTGCAGCTCCCCCTCCACCTGCTTTTAGCAGCAAAGCCTTTGATGTTTCTGCAAGCCAGAGGGAGAGCCCACTTGGGCTGGGAGAGCCTGTGAGCCAGAGCCAAGTTCCTGGCAGCAGAGCAGGGCTTAGGCTCAGGCAGGGGGAGCGCACAACCCCCACCTCCCCCGTTTGCACCACGCATGCTCCTGCATCCCTACTGCAGCTGGGGTCCTCTCCTGCCACGTCCCAGCCCCCAACCCGCTCCACAAAGAAAAGACTGCAAGAACAATAGCTCCTTTTTTTCCTTTTTTTTTTTTTTTGTACACAAATATATACAGGGTATTATACACATTTCTACACAGACAGTGCCACTCAGAACACACAGCTCTCCGTGGGCAGAGCCCCGACAGGCGCAGAGGCAGCCCTGGGCCACGGCTGTACCTACAGAGACTGGAGCATCCCAGCCCGCCTGCTGGACCAAGGGCGGTAGGTGGGTGCAAGAATAGGGAAGCAGGATCAACATCCTCCCTGCCCCAGCCTGGGAGCGGACCGTGAGCTCTCAGCTCACATGCTCATTTCATTTCTAGCCCGTCCCTGGAGGGGACGGGTGACACTCACCGTGCCCCTCTGCACCTGTATGTGCTCCAGACCCAGCCGAGCCCTGAGAACCAGGGCGGCCTGCCTTCCCCATACATTGAAGACCCACATGTCTTCCCCTCCGTCTCCCCTTTCCTCTGGGCCTGGGATTCCTATAGAGAGGCATACAGGAAAGTCAGCTACGTCCTCCCCGGAGCAGCCCCCCGCCTGCTCCGTGTGTCCTCTAATGGGGGGCGAGGGTGAGAAAAGCCATGGGATATGACCACCCTTCCCTGGAAGGGGCAGGGCTGACGCTTCACTTGTTCAGGTCTTTTAAAGTGCTTGGAGCTCCAGGGCCAGCAAGGATGATTGAAAAGGTAAATAACTGTCTCACCCAGCCCCGTAAGACCCTGGAGGGCACGGCTCCAGTGAGCTGGTGCAGCACCCACAGATGACAGGCAAAGGGGAGGGTGTTAGTGTCTGCAATGAGCACCAAACAGGATGGTGGCAAGGGGTTAAGGGAAATAAATATAGCTCGATAGCAGGGAGATTTATTATTTTCCTTACATTTTACACAAGGGGAGGGGGGAAGCAATTGAGGGCAACTGATCCTGACCAGAAACCTCCTCACAAAGAGCATTTAAACAGGGTCACACCTCCCTACAGGTGCCAGGGGTTCCAGTCCACCTCTCCCATCCATCCTGTCCCCTGCCTGCCTCTGGGACACAGCAATCACCAGGGAGGGGGCAAGGGCAAAGGTAGGGGAGGAAACTCAGGCTGGGTGATGCCGGGGTGACTGGCGACTCACCCAGTCAGGGCAGGTGCAGAAAGCCAGCACAGCCCCCTGAGGCTTTTGTGCTCCTGAAGACAGTGGTCTTACTTGGAGAGGGCTCCCAGGGGCTCCTCTCCCGGGGCTCCCTCCCTCTCCAGCCACCTCAGCTGGGGGAAGACCTTGCAGCAGCTCAGGGAAGGCAGCCCATGGGGCCCCATCATAACCAGGCACCCTGCAGGGTGCTGAGGGCCTGCAGTCCAGGACCCTTTCTCCCCTCTCCCTAGCACCCAGGAGACCCCCAGGACGGCCCCCCCACCCCCAAGCCTGACCCTGCTTTGCAGACACAGGGCAGCAAAGGGGGCTGCGGTACCACACGGGGGTCAGGTTGATTTGTTTGAAAGGGGAGTAAAATGTGCAAAAAAAATGCCACTTAAAATGATGCTGCAATCCCCTGGGGGAGGAGGGGACTGGACCTGGGGGAGAGGCTGCCTGCGCCTCCTCCTGTCACGAGAAATACCCTCAGCACCCCTCAACCCTGCCAGGGGCTGCCTGGCTCACGCCAACCCCGCACCCCTTCCCCAGGGTGATGCCAACCCTGACCGCAAGGCCAGGCTGTCACCTTCACGGTCAGGGGGGGAGGTCTCTGTCACCACCCCCCGCACCTGGCACGTCACACCAAGGGGATGCTGCAAGGGGTTGAGAAAGAGCACGCATGGGGAGAAGGTGCAACAAAAGCCACCCCCCTCCCTAGGGGGTACTTCCAATACACTGACTAAAGCTTTTTGTTTGTCACCTTCCTGTAAATCTAACAAATTATTAGTGTTCCTTGCCAGGAGGACGGGGGACAGAGGGGGCTGCTTAGGAGCCCCCAGAGGTTCTCCTTGCGCCCCTCCCCACAAAGCACTCAGCCTTCCTCCTCCCTGCGGGTCCAGAGCAGCACCGTGGGGGTCACAGTCCCCCTCTTCTCCAGCCCCCAGGGTTTTGGGGTCTGGGGACACATTAAAGAAGGTAGCTAGTAAAGAGCATGCCCGCCGAGCTGCTGGGCCAGCGCAGGGGTGGAGGGGCAGGGAAACAGAGAGCTTGCGACAGGGCCCCTGCCCTCACTGAAGGCAGCGGCCCCAGAGGGCGGGCGGGCGGGCGGGCGAGGGCAGTGGCCAGCACCCTTGATGCCTCTCCCTAGGTCTCGTGCGTACAGCCTGCCCCGCTCCTGGGCCTCCTTCCCCTCCCTCCCTCCGAGGTCCCTACTGGTGGATCTCGTTCTCTATCAGGCTGTCCTCACATGACTGGAAATCCGTGTCGTTCATGCCATCCGTGTTGATGAGCTCCTCGTCCTGCGACCCCTGCTCCTCCGACTCCGTCGCTTCGCCCTCGGGCGAGGAGTCCTGCAGCACTTGGGCGATGTACTTCTGCCAGGGCCATAGGCACAGGGTGGGCGAGGGGTGAGGAAAGAGCAGAAACACATGTGAGCCCGGGGGGCTTCTCATGGTAGCAGAGCACAACACACAAAGCACCATGCAAGAGGTCGAGTGTGGGGATACGCTGGGAGGGAGAGGAAGTGCCCAGACTCCACGGGATGTACCAGGAGAGTAGTTAAAAGCAAGGCTGGTTTGGCCCTGCAACAGCAGATGTGCCTGCAGCATGGGTTGGGCCAAACCCCAGCATCCTGGGACTGGCATCACCCCCAGGGAGCCAGGGCTGGGAGAGCATGGGGCTTCTCAGGGCTTCAGAGCCTATGTGGACTAGAAGACTGTGCTCCCATTTTTGCCAGTGGATCTGTCCCCTTGAGGCTGTGCCTGCCTCCTAAGGGGAATCTCCTCTTGAAGAGATACTGCTGCCCTTAGATACGTGGAGACTGGGAAGGAGCCTGGATTACAAGTCCACACCCAAGCCCTGCTCTCCTAAGGAAGCAGGAGGCTCTGCATGTACTTCCTGAACAGCTCTGCACAGAGTCCAAGTAGAGAAGTCTCCTGGTGGAAGGAAATGGCTGGAAAAGACCCAGTGAACGGAGGAGAAGTTCAGAAATCTGAGATCCCAGAGAGCTGGGCAGGGGAGGGGGGAGTCCCCAAAACACTTTTGCAGCCTTTGAGGCAATGCTTATGGAGACCTCTTTGTGCTGGCACCAGGATCAGCCCAATGGGTGGCAGCCTTTGCTGATGGGCCAGCGCTCAAAGATGCAGAAGGAGAAGGGAGACTGACCCAGTTGGATTCACTGTTCCAGCCGAGAAAGAGGCAGAAAGTAGATGCATGGCATCTGAGGAGCAGCTAGAAAAGGGTGCACATGTGTGTGGGTTACACCTCATCACCCAGCTTAGGTGAGTTGCACAGGGCCCAACATTTGCCTCCCACTCTCTCTGGGAAACTCTGGGTGCTGCCTCAGAGAGGTGATGAGCGAGGTGCTCGGACAGAAAGTTACCTCCCCCTTCCCAAACCCGGGTAAGGAGCATGGAGGTGGGGACAGGGACTCACAGCGGATTTGGGAGCTGGCAGGCTGGGGGCAGGTCTCCCGTTCTGCCTGTTTTCTATGGAGTCCACTTCCGTGTGGTCAATCTGGAGAGGAAAGGAGAAACTGAGAGACTGCTGGGATGACACGTCTGCTGTCCCACACA
Organism: Larus michahellis; assembly: GCF_964199755.1. Classification (NCBI taxonomy): domain Eukaryota; kingdom Metazoa; phylum Chordata; class Aves; order Charadriiformes; family Laridae; genus Larus; species Larus michahellis. Next base: position 39,391,106 of record NC_133898.1, read on the forward strand.
GGAGTAACATCCAGGCAGCAGGGATGGCCTCAAGAACTGTCCCCTCCATGAAGCCAGGCTTGAGAAGCTCTGCCGTGGAGCAGTCTGGGCCGCCCACAAGAGCCCCCACTGTTTTGCTGCTGAGCTGTGCTCCCAAGGCAAAGAGTCTTGCACTCCCACCCAGCACTCCACCTCACCTTGTAGTTGTGAGCGCTGAGGTATTTGAAGTGCCCAAAGCAGACGTGACACAGGCAGATCACAATGGTGATCACAAGGACCACAAAGGTGAACATTGAAGTGGGGGCCAGGAACCCTGGGGCAAAGGAAAAACAAAGTGGTGGTGTCAGAAAACCCCTGACTATGCTCCACGGCTGGGGGCTGCCAGGACCAGGGAAGCGGCTCTGCAGGAGGCTGGGGGCTGGCAACCCAGCCCAGTACTCACCTGCGCGCATGGTGGAGAAGAAGAGAAGCCAGAAGAGGCAGAGGATGGGGGCTGCCACCACCTGGTTCACAGCCCCTGAATGGATCTTCTTGTCCAGCTTGGCAGGCAGGTAAGCATAATACAGGTTGTATCGGTCCACCAGGTGCTTAAGCAGCATGTACATGAGCCCTGGGAGAAAGGGGAGGGATGCCAGCAGAGAGGGGAATCAACCTCTTTCCCAGTACCTCCAGTACAGGGAATCTCTCTCCCACGCCACCCCTCTTGCCTCCCCCCAGCCTCTGACACAGGGAGGCAGAGGAGCATCACTTACCAAAAGGGACAATGATGGGGCAGGTGATGCTGTATGTCATGACCACAGTGAAGACGCACATCATCCAGGCATAAGCGGCCCCAAACTGGAATTCGTAGGCCTGGTGCTGCAAAAGGGAGCAGAGACCCATCAGCATGACTCCAGGAGCTCAGTGGGGGTGCACAACACACCCAGCTGCACACACAGCATCGGCTGAGCCCCATCGAGGCCCCACCATAGCACTCCATTCCCAGCTGGAGGCCATACCACACGCCCTCAGTCCCACTACATACTCGTTTGACATTCCTTCGCTCAGCGGCCGAGCGGGCCAGGCAGAGGCGTATCATGTACATAAGCAAGCCAGGGATGCGCAGCAGGTCCATGGCATTCCCGATGAAGGCAGAGGCGATGACATAGTTGACAAAGAAGGCCCCGTTGTCTGGCAGGAACACACACCTGGGGAGGCACAGCGAGAGCAGGCTGCAAGAGGTGCTCCCCCTGGCAGGGCAGCAGCTGGGAGCCCCCAGTACCTTTGGACACCAACAAGAACCTCCCTCCCCGTTGCAAAGAAGGGCCTTCTGTCCAACTCCACTTACTCAAATCGCACGGCGGCTTCAGCAAGGAATTTTTTGTCAAACAACCAGCGGAAAAACACATCCAAGCTGTGGAGGAGGGGGACAAGAAGAAAAGGGCAACAGTCAGAAGCACCAATAGACAGACATGCACATGCAAATATGTGGAAGCTGCACTAGAAGGACCCAAAGCTCTGACCATAGACTTTTTTGTTCACTCTTGGAATGTGCCACCAGCAATAATGTACGTCAGACACTGGGAAAAACAGTGCAGCACCCAAAAAGGGATGTAAAGCTTCCCACTCTCATGTGTGTTCTTCCTTTACCCTGATCCTATCAATGAAGTATTTTCCTCTTCCCTCCGTTTGGACACAACATCCATGCAAGGAACAGATGACTGACTCTACAGAAGAAACTGGTTAGGTACAAGGCATCCTCCAACACAGAGATTAAAGAAAAATCCCTTAGAAGAAACAAATTCCACTTTCCTCAAGTCTGATTTTTTGATATAAAACCATCCAATCCTCTGGCACCTTGGGTACTGGTGGAGTACAGTGCTCCAGAGGCAACAGCACAGGGACTGAGTCCTCAGAAGGTAGCGTGGTCTGTTTAACAGTATCTGGTCAAAATGCAAACCTTCTGAGAGCATTTACCTGCCTACATCATAAGGTTATATGCAACAAGGCATTTTTAATCTGGCTGGGAAACGTTGCCGTAGCACCCACTAGGATGGAGGGCTATTCTTCTGCCTCTATCAGAGGGTTTGTCTATTCTCAGGAGCTGCCTGACTTTACCACTGAGGGGCCGTACCCTGAATCCTGAATTTAGGGGACGTGTAGATCCCACACCCTACAATGTATATATAAGTAACTCCCTACCACAGTGAGGGCCCCCAGTCCCACTCCCCAGTTTTTCCTTCCTCACACTGTTTCCTTACTCATCCACTGTTCAGTGCTGGGAGCCCATGCTGACGGGTGGCAGCTGAGGCACTGCTGTTTGCACAGGGTGTTTCTACAACCCCTGCAGGAAGATTTGGGGCTCACATCCAAACAGATGAGCATTGCTGCAGCCTACACATAACTATGCCACCCAGCCAAGCACTGCAACCTACTCAGTTCTGGCTCGATGGGGGAATTCACTACTTTTGTGCAAAATTCAGAGTGCGCACTGAGCACAGAGGTGGGGAGCGCCTCCTTGTTGTGGTTTAACCCCAGCTGGCACCTAAGCACCCCACAGCCACTCGCTCACTCAACATTATCCTCATACTAAATCCAAACCACAGCACTATACCAGCTACTAGGAAGAAAATTAACTCTATCCCAGCCAAAACCAGGATGCTCCTTCACCAGCAGACCTCTAGCAGACTTTTTACATGTGTCCATCAACTGTGCCAATTTTTGCTGCATTATCTGTAACACCATGGCACATATCAATGTATCCGCAGATTGGTTCAATAATATCCTAGAGACCCAACCAGGTATGGCCTGGCCTGGCCCCCCAGCCAGAACTAAGTGCCACCTTCCCAAGGGTATGGTGTCCAGGACACTTGTGCAGCTGGGAAATAATGTAGTGTAGGAGAACAACCAGGGGTGCATCTCAACCCTCCCTCTGCTCCAGGTCTCTCTGCTTTCCTCTCCCACCACCCCTACCTGCTCAGGCCCAGCGATGGCAGCAGCAGGACCATGAAGATGAGGAAGGTGTAACACTTGTGCATGGTCGTCCTGTTCTCTCCAGACCTGAGGGCAGAGAGGAGGCTGTTAATCTTTTGTTGTCACTCTGCCAGCCCCAGACGCGGTGCCCCCATTGCTTTCTCATCAGAAAGCACTTACCAGTGTCTAATCTGAATCCCACCCAGTCCACTAGTGGTACCTTTCCCTCCAGTATGTCTGAGGCCTGTTCTCGAGTCCCAGTTCCTCACGCCTTGTCTCACAGGCCCTCCCAGCCCTTGTATCTTTAGAGGACTCTCTGCAATCACCTCTCTTAACCTGCAATCCTCCGAGCTGGTAATAGCCTCCCCACCAATCTTTGCAACATATAGCAGAAAACAAAGCTTACATCACACATCCTGTGGGGAATGCACATTTCTAGTGCTCAGCACTTCACATAGCTGCTACGGCTTCTGACCATAGGGAAGGTAAGGTGATTTTCCCTTGGAAAAGCTATGACTTACACGTGGGTACAGGCACACCACCGTGGCCCACTCACCCAAGCCAAGGTTTCCCTCGCTACTAGCATTTCTCACCAGCCCCCACTCCCTTCAGCTTTTTTCTTCTTGTAGACCTACGTCAAGCTCTGCTCAGACAACCATGCTGCACAACAGCAGCTAAGGATTGGCAGAACAGCTGTCCACAGCAGACCCCAGGTATCCAAGAGGTGCAACATAACACCACGCTTGGAGTGGAAGACAGAAGTTCAAGTAGAAGGATCCAACCAGGAGCTTTACATCAGTGAGAAGTGTCTAGTGGTCAGGCAGCACGCTGGTACAACTAAGAACAGGCGCTGGCTGTCCTCACCTGGTCCAGTGCGCTTCGAAGAAGGCAGAGTAATACACAATGGTGGGCAACAGAGCAGAGAAGCACCACAGCAGCAGGGTGGGGAAGAACTGGGTGATGATGGGGTTCTGCAATGAGGCAGAGAAGAGACCGCGTGTTACACGGTGTGGCAGCTCTTGTGCCAGCCACAGCTACAGCTGCCTTTGCTGACACCGAGTCCCCAGCACCCTGGCCAGGCTCAGCACCTCCCTCATGGTCAGGGTGACAGGACCTGGTGACCACTGACAACCTCTCTCTCTACCCCCTCCCTTGCAGGGGTTGTGGTCCCTCAGGGCGGTTCCCATGCTACCCATCCTGCACCCGTCTCCGAAGGCCTTACATTGAGGTACTCCACAGGCTTGGTGACATTGAACTTGTCCATAGTGGTGATGATAATAGCAGGGGTGGTGAGGAAGAATAGGAGGATGAAGAGGACCACATTGATCACGAGGCAGCGGATCCACCAGATGAAACCCCGGATGGAAAGGTGTTCCCTGAGAGAGGGGGGGAAGAGGAACATCAGGATGGCTGCATGGGGAAGAAGGTCAGGTCTGGGGGCCTCACATGTACACCATGACCCAGCCCAAGGCTTTCGCCCTCCAAGTCAGATCAGAGCTCCATCTCAGCCAAGCTGGGCTTCAGCAAGAACAACTCATTCAGTTACCAGAGGAGCGGACGGGGAGGGAGACAGAGAGGGTGCACCCCTTTTTCCATTGGCAGGACCCCTAAGCCCCACAGAGCTGCTCACCAGTAGATGTTCTGTGGGTCAGGAGCATAGCTGACAGTCCAGTTGGAGACATGGAGGGACTCGCTGCAGGAGGAGGCCCTGGGCTCCCCACGGCAAGCACAGCCCTGGCACTTACAAGCATTGAAATCTTTGAGGATTCTGGAGAAGAAGAGAAAGAGGGAGATGCTAACACAGACTGCTGGCAGGAACAAGCTGAGGGGGATGCCTTAGTGTTGGCACTCCTCTGATTTAAGGTGAGAGCTGGGACAGGTCACCTTCCTGGGGAGGACAGGACCCTTTGCACTCACATGGCTGTGATGGTCTCATTGTGGAAAGTGACAAAGGCCATCCCCAGAGGCTTTTCATTCACCTTCTCCTTCTCCCGCTTGTAGTCATCTTTAAGCTTCTCCTCCAGCTTGGTATAGTATTCGATGGCCTCCACCTGGGCAGGGGGTCAGGGGTCAGAGCAGAGACTTGGGGAGCCAAGTCCCCAGCGCCCTGCCACCCAACACCTCCAGCTCTCCCTACCTCCTCGCAGCCCCTGATGACACAGCAGCACAGGTGGCCACAGGGCTTGGGGTTGATCATGGACGGGGTGTTCTCCTTGCTCTGCAGGTTGGTGAAGTAGATTCGCCCGCGCTCAGCTTTCTTCCTGAAACAGGAGAGCGGAAGAGAAGGAAGGAAAGAAAGAAAGAGGGTGGGATCAGAAAAAGCTCCTGTGGCACTGGAGTTGAGGGGGAGCCTGGGGCATTGGCCCACCCTGCCTTCTCTCCCAAACCAGCGGTTACCTCTCCGCATCGAGGAACATCAGGCGAGCCACATCATAGCAGGGACGGGCCTCCAGGACGGTGCAGTTGGCGTAGGCCTCCCTGCAGACAGGAAGCACCAGCTCATCACACCCGAAGCCAAAGGCTGTACCCTCAAGCAAACCCCACGTGTCCAGGACCTCTCTCCTGCCCTGGGCTGAGCATCATGATGCATAGCAAGAGCTTGCTGGGGGCAGCATGGGAGCCTGCAGGCTCTGTCCCCTAAAGCAGAAGCAACACATGGGGCAAATGCTACAGCCGCCAGGTTCTGGCATGAGAAGCCTCTTTGGACTTTCGCCCTGTGGAGCAAGGCACCCCTCTGACTCCACACCCTCCTCTCTGCCTTCATGGGCCACAGGGCTTGGGGGCAGAAAGAGGCGTAAGGGTTCCCAAAAGGTACAAAGCATTTCTCCTTTCTCCATGGTGCTTCTAAACATGGCCCTTCTAAACATGGCTCCAACTGTGTGTTCATTGAGGTTCTGAAGGAAGGGTAATTTGATTTTTTTTGTTAAAAAGAAAAAACATACTTTTCTACAAGGACTGCGATCAGGGCAGAAGCAGCAGCACAACTTCTCATAGTCACTGCTTGAGCGTCTCCTGCCCGCATCTCATCTCTGAACTTGGCTACATCCCAGGACATGCCCTGTCCTCTGCTTACCACGCTGACCCCCGCTAAACTCTGCAAGAGATAGCTGGGTATATCCCAAGGCACAAAACCAAGGACACTGCACATTCAGATAATAAAATTGTGCAGAAAAATAACAGGGAGATGCCCAAAATAAAAGTGTTCACTGATTTTGACTAGCTTTCTGCTCTCAATGTATTATTGCCATTCCAGGTAACACTAGCGCTACCCCAGTGAAAACAGCCCCGTTACAGAGCAGCCTTTATTTAGGGTCACAGTGAGACTCACTCAAAATGCTTCTTGATCTTCTCTGGCTCAGCATATTTTGAGATCCCATTGATGAAGAGAGTTCGCTTAACCTAGAAAGAAGGAAGAAAAAAGGAGAGGGCAGGTAGGTGTGGATGGCGTGAAAGACTGGATTGCAGCAACCCCAACACCACCCCCGAGGCCTGAGTCAGCGATGGGAAAGGGCAGCCCCATCACTTCTAGCACCCAGGGCTCCCCCTCTCCTAGGCTTCCACTAGCTCTTGGCATCCTGCATCCCGGTGCGCTGCAGACTGAGTGACTAAGGGCTTACACTGCAGCTACCTGAACAGAAACAAGGGGTACCCTTAAGAAACAAAGGCAGCAAAAGCAGCTGAAGCAACCCCTGAGGAAGGCATGGGGTTGCCTTCCCCCATCACGTTCACCCAGCGCAGGCCTCTCTTGTTTCCCCACGGGGCTGCAGCTCTGGAAGAGACCTGCCTTTGGCCAGGCAGAATAAAAGAACAGCCAAAACAAGACAGCCCCAAACTGATGTGGGGTGCTTGGCACTCTCTCCAAGGCCACCCGACTTGACAGAAGGGTGTGGGAAAATGTGCCTGGGAGAGCGGCCAGATCCTGCTCACCAAGTCATCCTCTTTGTAGCGCATCTTGGAGGTGTGCCGGCGCATGCTGTACACTGTCAGCAGCAGGTACAGGAAGGCAAAAGATGTGTGCAGCCACAGCAGGTTATTCCTGTCACGAGGAAGACCACAAAGGTCAATGCAAGGTTGCCACTACAAGTCTGTGTATGGCTGGTCAGGCCCTGAAGGCACTGGGGCCACGAGCAGCGTAACCAGCACAGCACCCACACGCCCTAGAACCAAATTCCAGGAGCTCAGCCTGGAAACTGGAGCAGGGAGAGTAGCCTCACAATGAGGGCAGAAAACCTTCAAGGAGGTGAGGCTCTGCAGCAAGTGGACATTTAAAAAATACCCCCCCGAGGGGCTCAATTATCCATCCCACCCCTGCCTACACATACCCAGAATTCAGGTTAGCAATAGTTGTCCTTCCAAAGCTGTAGGCGTTGTTTTCTACGGAGAAAGAGGCAGATACAAGCACATTCAGTTATACTGAGTGACACACAGCACCACTGGGGTAGTCTACAGCAGGAATCTCACCTGCAGAACACCCCAAAACCCAAGCTGCCCAGGATGACCCTCTGGATGTGCCACACTCCAAGTGGGACAGCAGTCAGGGTTTGTCTGTTAGTCCTGTCCTGCCCTCCGCTGCTCCCCAGTGGTCTGGGACATGGTGTTGAAAGCAGCACCCCCAGCCCAGCCAAAGGCTCCTTGCTCTCACCTAGCAGGTCCCCTGAGAAGTTGACAGGTAACACAATGCCCACGGAGAGCACACCCACGGCCACCAGCAGCCCGATGATGTGCCTCTGGAAGGACAGGTAGTGCACTGCATCACCCCCGCACTTGTCCCGGATCTCGTCATCCCTGCCGGGGAGAAAAAGGCCATCAGGCAATCTTCTGCATTCCCTCAAATGCTGGAGAAAAGCACAGGGCTCCTGGTTTGAGCCCATACAGCACCCCTGGTTCTGCCCTGAAGAGCTGTGGTAAGGCCCAAGGGTAGGGAGCCCAGCACCCAGCCTTGAACCAGCCTGGGCAGAAACCTGCCTGTGCAATCCTTACTGCAGCCCCAGTCCCCATGCCCCTGTCCTCTGCCCCCCAGGACAGGCAGCTGGACACACACAAACCCCGCCTCACACCCACCTGGTGGGCCTTGCCTCCCCTGCTGAGATATGGGATGGCTGACACCATCTCGCAGTGCTCTGAAGCTAAGACCACTCCTGAGCATCATCAGCCTGTGAGTGTCTCCCTGCATCCTCCAATCCCCGCTTTGTAGCCATTCCCTGGACAGCAGTGCCCCTAGCAGGAGTCCCAGGGAGAGGAGCATCTCTACAGATCAGCAGACAGTGTTTCTGAGATAGGACCCTGAGGCAGGGGAGACCTGGGCTGGGTGCTCTCCTCTGTCACAGACTCACTGTCTGACCTTAGTTTTGGCTTTAGGACTCCTCATCTAGTCCCATCTTTGCTTGACCTCTCCAGAGCATGTTTTGCTTCTGCTCTTCAGAGAGGGGGCTGCAGCACGGGCAGCAACTTCACACAGCTGTACTGAGCTAGGTATCCCAACACCCCGCACTGCCTCTCCTCCTTCCCCACGTGGGTCCCTGTGCAGGCCCTGGGGCACTTACTTTATCCTGAAGATGGCCGTCAGCCAGGAGCAGAAACCCTGTGCAGAAAGAAGACAGGAGGGTCTCACATCACTTTGTGTTCCCTTATCCCTGCTCCCTCCTTCAAAGGCTCAGGGGGACCAGGCTGGTGTCCTTGCACCACCACAGACTTGGCTCGGGGGGGGGACAGACCATGAGTACCCAGACATACGGAGCCATGGATGGGCCAAGGCGATGACAGCGCTACTCCATGGGGGACAACACAGGCTGGACTCTGACATGTGGCTGTCCCCTACCAAGTGTCAGTTTAACCACCCAGGTGACCCTGGCTCCTGACTAGCATGGAAGCTCTCCACAGCCTAGGGACACCCATAAAATTAATTTTACAGATACTTCAGCCATCATCCCGGACAAGAGGAGCTCTGCAGAGACTGGGAAGGCAGGCTGGGCCAAGCCAGTGCTCTTCAAAGGACACCTGGGGAGGAATATTTCCTGGGAGCTTCACCACCCATCCATCACACCCTGTTATCCTACTGAACTGTGCCTCCCCTTTACCTCTACTGCTGTTTTCATCTCTAGAGAGCAGCATGAGGAGGAGCTGGCAAGTATTATTTGTAATGCTGAGATGATAGGTTGGACAGATGTCTGTTAAGCCACATGGATGTACAGCCTACTTAATTAAGCAGATGCCTAGAAGCCACATAGTTATATAGAGCCTTGAGCTCTGTACCACACACAAACTACAAGGTGTGGGACTTAAGACCTGGGGATGAGCAAACAGTGTTTCTTCCAAAGAGCCCTTGGTTCAGACAAGCTGTGGGCTCCTGGCCACTCAAAGGCAAAGTGTTTGACTCTTGCTGCTACTCACGTTGTCCCTCTGGTCGAAGTCCACAGAGCTGGAGACGGAGGTGAGGCGCTCGTAGCGGTCATGGTTGTCGGAGTGCAGGGCGGAGGCTACGCTAAAATGACAAGCGGGAGGCGAGGGAGAAAGTTAGAAGATGGGAGGAGGCAGCATCGTCAGGAACGAAGAGCACCCAGAAGATCAGAGGTTAATTCAGGTCAGGTTGCCCCAGGTGAGATGGAGAGAGGAGAGATCAGAGAGCAGAGGTAGCAGTAAGTCAAGTCCCCCTCCTGAGACATCACCCTGAGCCTGGCAGCCCCCACGGGCTTGGCCGTGGATGCTACCTGCTCAGCACCTTCTGAGAGGCACCAGTGTTATTCAGCAGCCCCTACGAGGAGGGGCTGGCAGCAGCTGCCACGGAGGAGAGGTGAGGTCTGCTTAGTGCAGGGTTTAGACAGAGGAGAGGATGTGGGAATCAGAGGGTGCCCCTCTGGCTCCGGTGCGGCCACGAGGCGGCAGCCCTGGTGCTCCGGAGAGGCACTGGCAGCGGCTCCTGTCCCACAGGACCTCTCTCGCCCGCAGGGAAGAGGAAGGCTGGGAGTCTGGTGGGCTGTATCCTGCTACACCAGTCCTCCCCGCCCTCAGTGCTTCAGTGCAGGGAATCCCAGGAGGAGGAACGCAGCTGAGTCACGGCTGCTGCACTGCCTGGAGCCAGGCTTGGTCCACCATGCTCCACAGCCTCAGCTGGGCCTCCTGCCTGGAAATCCCTCCAGCAGGAGCAGGGCAGACAGCTGGAAGTGAATGACTACAGGCTAAAGGACAGGAGAGCAAGAGAGGTGAATATCCCAGACCACTTTACTCCAGGTGCAGGCAGGGATCTAGATGAAGAACCTGCAGCAGAAGCATCCGAGGCAGACAATAGACCCCCACTACGAATGGAGGTGAAGGGCAGCTGGCAAAGGAGACAAGAAAATGGTCCAGAGACTTAAATCAAATAGCACTTGCGAGATGACAAGAGCAGGCTGGAACCTCGGAGGTACGAGAAGAGATATAGCTAATCTGAAGGCTAGAAGCCAAGGAAAAAAAAAACAGATGAAAACATGGTCTCCCTGTAACCAGTACAGGCTTGAGGAGGATCAGATGGACAAGAACCTGGAGAAGCAGCAGCTGAGAGACAAGTGCCAGAGACAAGGTGGATGACACTACTGGAAGGAAAACAAGCAAAAACCCTTGTGACCCTGCTGAAGGAAAGATGATGGGACACGTGGCCTCCCTCAGAGCAGAGCAGCACCTGCCGAGTCCCTACCTGGAAGTAACAGAGAGAGGGGAAAGGAGATTAGCTGAAGGTCATGGGACTACAGGAGTGCAGATTAGACAGTGGTGTGCAGCCTTGCGATTGCACAGCCCGACAGCCTGCTCTGCTTGAGGCACAGAGCAAGCTTTGACCAAGCTCTCGGACATTCAGCCCTTTAAAATCCAAGAGACCTTCCAGCTGGGTGCAGGGAGCGGGGGTGAGTTTCTGCTGTCCGCACCCCTGAGGAGAGCCCAGCACGACAACACAGTGGGCTTTTGGCTCCTCAGAACTGGAAAAGCAGAGGGCAGAGCACAAGCAGCACTTGAGGAAAAAACTGAGAAGAGTGCCATGTTATGAGATGACCAGGCTAACTCAGCTCCATTCAGGGGGATGCAGAGATGATGATCAGGATGACCAACAGTGCTGAGAAGACAGAGAACCTTGCCAAAGATGAGAAGCTGAAGAGGGAGTTCCAATGGAACATGCATCTAGCTAGCAGCTTTTTAAAACAAAATACTAATGAAGCAAGTGGGTGGAGGCAAGGTTGCCCTAAACCATGAGAAGATTAAGGTGGGACCCTGCCCGCTGCCCCAGATTTGGTGCTGGCCCTCCCAGGGAGGGAGAAGGACAGGGTCCAAGGCATGGCTAGCTTCAGGCCAAGGGAATTGCAGGCTCTGGGAGGGGAGGCCAGGCCAGGCATGCTGTGGAAGCGGCTTGCTGCTGTGCAAGGCAGGAGATGGCTGTGTGGGTGACAAGCCCCACAGGGCCCTGTGATCACTGCCTTTACACAGAGGTGCAGGTGGGTTGCCACAATCTCCCAGTGCAGACCGAGACACCAATTAAGAGTGTCAGTGGCTACCACAAGCCCCAGCAAGGGGCAGGACAATGGTACTTGCCATCTGAGGAAGGGTCCCTCCTGCACCAAGAGCGATGCTGCATTCAAGGGCTGGGAGTGTCAGGCAGCATACACGTGTCCTTAACCCACCATGTGCCACTGCACCTCAGCACAGAGAACAGCTGGGATTGGAAGGTGCCACCAGCCTTGGAGGAGCACAGCCAGGACAAGATTTCCTTACTGAGCTCCACAGGCTTTGGAAGTTTCTGGCTACCAACACCATCCCAGCTCAAGCCATACATTTTTGGGGAGGTCAGCAGAGAGCTCCAGAAAGTCCAGATGAAGAATGGGAGTAGGAAGAAGCAGCCCCCTGGCGAGAGGTGAGCACTTGTAAGGATAACTGAGGTGGGCCCCCCAAGAAGCCCCAAAACATGACAGCTCTGCTTCTTCTGCCTTACTCCCCCTGCAAGGCATTAGCAGTGAAAAGTTGCCAGACACACCTGAAGCAGGGCCAACCCCTAGTGAAGCACTCAAGCATAGCAAGGGGTCCTCTCTTCCATGTACCATAGCTACCACCACCTCTGTTTTCACAGCTCTGATTGCTCTGCTCCTTTAGGGGCAAGGAGGAACTACAAAAAGAGGAGCATCCCTGTACCCTCTCAAGGCAGTAGTAGTGGCAGGTACCTGCTTTGCAAGTGATGGAGTATGAGAAGTGAGGCTGCAGCTTGTTCCCTCAGCCTTAGATATGCATCAGCCTGGCTGGAGCGACCATCACAGGCTCTGTCCTGCTGGCTGATTGCATCCTCTGCAGCATGCACCACCCAGCCAGTCAGCAAGGCACGGGGGATGCTCTTTTCTTAGGCATAAAAGCAGCAAGAAAGAGGAAAGAGCAGGGAGAAAGGGTCCATGGCAGTGCTTCATGGGCAATGCTAGGCCAAGGTGCTGGAGGATGCTCTCAGCAGCACTGAGACAGGAAGTTTGCTTCTGCAAGGGGAGAGAGAAGGGACAAGAGTGCTGCCTTGCCAGGCATGCTGCCAGCCAGGGGTAGGTGGCAAGGGACAAGGGCCAACACTTGCCCTGGTCCTGGTAGTCTCACAGGGTAAAGGAAAAAGGCAGAAGTCTTGCAACTGCCTGCCAGATCCTCTCTGTGCACCCACCTGCCCTTGCAGCTGGTGTGGGAGCAGCACTCGTTGCACCCTGGCACAAGAGGGACCGGGCAAAGGAGGATCCCCTGCGCCCAGGTGACCTGAGTGTGTCGTGGGCTCAGGCAACTGGGTTTATTTTCTCCATCATAAGGTGGGATAGCTGGTCACAGGCAGGTAGAGCAGGGTATGTGACGTGGCACCCTCCACCTTGGCTGGGACTGGGAGGTCCTCGTCACTGCTGCCCTCAGGGAGCATTTAAGTGCTACTAGGGGAAAAACCAGCATGCATCCAGCTGTGGTAGTGGCTGACACAAAGGCAAGGGAAAAAGAAGAGCATGAATCCACCAAGAGGCACAAATCCAAGCCCGAACTCCCAGCCACCTAAGATTAGTTCAAAAGCAAGACAGAAAACTATAAGAGAAAAGGAGAGAGAAAGTGCGAGCAAGAAAAAGAAGAAACAAGACCCTGAAAAAACAACATACTATTCCCGCTCCTCTCGCTCCGTCTGCCAGTGTCGACGCCTGGGGGCACAGAAACAGAAAGGGAGAGGTTACAACCATGGGAGCAGGTGCTGGGTCTCCTCTGTCACAGGGAGCTACGCACCCAACATGGCTCCACACCATCCTGAGGAAGTGAGACCTGCTGATGGTCAGGCTGGAGAAGACCTTCCTTCTAGATCCCAGCACCACCCCAAGCCACAACGCCCCAGACCCCCCATCAGCCCAGGAGCAGAGTGCTTTACTGCCAGCTAAAGGGAAGCTGCGTTCACTGAAAAGGTGGCCTGGCTCCACACCACGGGTGTCTCAGGGAGCTCCTGAGGGACTGAGCCAGGCAGGACAGCCTGCCAGGGCTGCCTGGCTGCCATCTGAGCTTCCCTTTATGCCTTCCCTCCCCACCCAGGCAGCCAAGACACTTGCATCCCACTTTCCCAAAATGCTCATCGCACCCCATGGATGGGCCAAGCAGCAGGGGATCCTCCCTGGGATCCCAGTCCTGAAGATAGCCTTTCTACAGCTATGCTGTCCCTCTCCCCACACTTACCAGCTTTCCCTTGCCAAACAGCTGGCACCCCTCTGCCTTCCTGCCTACAACCACTGCTCCCACTTGCTTGCACCCAACATGCTCAACATCACCTCTGAGAAGGGCTGTCCCTCTCTCCCCACTGAAAGTCAGAGCTTGTCCAGCCCCTGTGGCTACCAGCCAGTGCTTGGGTCCAGATAGCTTAACCCCAAGGAGCTGCTGCCCTCTCCCCAGTGAGGTCTCATCCAGCTATTCCCTACTCCTCACTTTCACCCAAGGCCCCTGTATTGCTGATTTTCCCAGCCAGGCCAGGAAAGGAGGGGCAGAAGAGCCACAGGGACACAGCTGTGTATCTAATGCTATCCAGGACTCTTTATCTAAACAGGAGAGTTCCTGGTTCACTGCTGGAAGAAAACAACTCTTACTCTTTCCACTGTCATGCATGGAGTGCTCAAGAGCAGCTTGCTTGGATCTGTATCACCAAAGGAATGAAAGAGGATGGAGCTTAGCCCCTTCCAAGCCTTTGGGTGTGATGAGCTCATGGAGCTGATCAAGGGGAAGAAGAATCTCTTGTAGCAAGCCTTCAGAAGCCACACTGCCACCAGCACACGACAAAGTGCCATGCGCACAGCCCCTAGAGAGAGGTGGACTACGCACACAATCCCTCTGACTTAATCAATGAGAGCTCCTTATTCTGCACTGGAAGAAAATAATCATTGTCCTTCCTGCTGCTGACAGCAAAAACAAGAATAGCATCTCACTCTGCTGCGGAGCTGCCATTTCAATGGGCCTCGGCTTTTGCCAATGGACACTGCAGCCCACGAATGCATTGGGCAGGAAGAATCCATACCCAGACCGACTCGTCAGCACTTGGGATGCGAGCTAAACTCGCATTAGCACAGCAGTACAGCACCTGGAAATATAGCTTACCGCTTTCAAGTGCTCTTAACAAGAGCTGCATCCAGCAGAGCCACAAAGACACCTTCAGAGGCTTAACAAAGCCTTCACTGTGGCAACCGTCACCCTTCCTGTGACCTCTTTTCCTCTCTCCTCCCTCCCTTCCATCTGCTGTCCCTCTGTAAGGGCCCCTATGCACCTCTATCACTGTAAGGACCATAAGTGATATGGAGCCCGTGGGAATCACTCCCTGTGTTGGGAGAAGGACGCTGTAACAAAAGAGCAGGTATTTTTCCTGTTCCTGGGACTCAGGGGATACAACTAGCATTCTTGCCTCTCCTGCCCAGCTGCCTCCAGCACATGGAAAGGTATTTATCCCTTCTGCCCCGCATCAATGAAGAGTGCCATTCGTGTCTTGTTTTCCTGCCTCCCTCCCACGCTTACCTGTCAGCATCAGTCACCAGGGCCAGGCGTCCATAGTCCCAAGCAACTTTACGCAAAATTGAGAAGACAAACAACAGTGCCTGGAAGAGAGCAAAGGAGGAGCTGTGAGATCAGGCATTGTCCAGCTTCATCCTTGTCCTCTGTGTGCAGAGCCACAGGAGCAGGAAGCTAGGAGGGGACAGGCATGCTCAGTTAACAGCACACTGAGGCCATCTGACAGCACAACATCCCCACGGCTAAAATCAGACTATCTGGGTGGCTGTGGAATGCAGAGGTCCAGGATGCAATTGTGTGTTGTATCCTGTAGCTAAGTCAGCTACAGGATCAAAAGGCCCTGAGGTCCCAAGGAGGTGAGATTATGGTTGCAGCATCTGTGGTCCTGCAGTTTCTAAGGAGGAACAAGCAAAGCATTTGGGTAGGTAAAGCTGCAGGGACCTGGCATCATAAGCAGGAGTTTTGGGATGCACGACTGACCTAAGCTTACACGTGTCCTTAGGAAAATTTGCAACACCCTTCCATGGGCTCAGTGCAGTGGTACTGGAGTTAAGTCAATAGTGGCTAAGCAACACTATGAAGACCATAAAGTCAGCCAGCAGCAAAGTCTGAGATGGCATTTGGGGCCCTCAACTCTAATCACAGGATCACAGTCCTCCCTTCGTGGCTAATTAGGGGAGACAGTGCTGAAGCAGCAGTAGGTAGACTTACGAGAAAGCACATAAAGTCGAGTGCTAGGACGGTGGGCACTCCACCAAAGGGCAGCCCCTGCAGCACAGTGCTGCGGATGCGGGCACTGTAGCAGTAGTCCTTGGTGCTGTTGTTGCATGTGGAGGCTTTGCAGGTGGCCCCTGCTGAGCCCAGGGTGGCGATCACGTAGGGAAGCATCTCTACAGCTTCATCGTCTTCCCTAGGGAAGAGAGAGAAAGGCCTAGTTAGACACACACCAGCTGGACAACAGGATAGCCCTGTCAAAGTTAGGGGCCAACTTTGCCTGCTATCTCAGGCTCCTCTGCACTGCAGGATTTCCCTGGGAAACAGTGTCCAGGGACAAGGTCATCTGGAGAAGCCTGCTGAGTTTGTGGGGTGCTGGAAGAACCCAGGTGTTTCAGCAGCTGTGGTCTCACCACACACAGTCCCAGAGCTCCCTTTCTTGTTCCCCCACTCTCACACCATTTAGATGCCTCTCTTTCTCATGGACTACTCCTCTTCTTGAGGACACAATGTCTCAGCCCCTTCCCCTCAGCAGGGAGAACATTTTATGTACAGGAAAGAATGAAAGGGTGGGGTGGTGGAGACATGAAGTCACGTCTGGATGACGGAAACAAACTGCTACGGGACAGTTGCTGCATCATGATCCCACAATTTCCTTTGCCTGGCTGCGTGCCATTAGCTTTATTAGTCTGAATCACCACCCTCTGCTCACTGTGGGCCTCAGCCCCCAGCTCCCAGGGCACCCATCAGGGGCTGGTTACACCCCCTGCTTGTTTTCTTTCCTTCCTCTGACTTGAATGCATTTAGATGCAAGCATGCAGAGGGCAGGGAGGTGGCTTAGGCTATACTATCAAGCTGATCAAATATTTTATTTATTTCAGTGCCCTCCTCAAATTGCTACAAGACTTGCAGCTGGGCTCGGGTCAGCATCACTGTAGCATCACTGCTTCAACATGGGACAATCTTCCTCCTGCACAGAACAGCTCCATGGGAAACACAGAGAAGACCACGCTAGCAATGGATAAATGCAAACTGAGCGTCACCAGCGCGGTCTAGAAATGACAAATCAACAGCACAAACAGGGGAGAGAAAATCCCATCAGCTGCAGAAGGAAGCAGCGGTAACAGACCAGAAGACCTATCCAGGCTGCCAATCCATAAATCACCCCCCAGCACCCACAAACCACCCCAAATCCTTCACTACTACCATGTACCAAGCAGAGAGGCTGGCTGGCACAACGTCACTGCTGGGCAACGCTCAGGGGCTGCTCACCCAAGCCCAGAAATGCCATCCTGGTGGGCTGGGCAAAAGAGCCATCACTTGCCCAAGCCGCCACCACCACTGCCTTGTGCTGGTTTCAGCCTCTTGTCTCAGAGATGTCCCCTGCCACCAGCTCTGCCCTTCTAGCTCTGCATTGGATGGTGACATTAGCAGAGAGGGTTGCAGGGCTCTTCCCTCCAGCTCATGGTATATCCTGGCAATCTCCTGCCTGGCTGCAGAGATCTATCAGCACCGCAGCACAACACTGGCTGGATAGTGACCACCAAACCATTCACTGCAGTGTCCTAGAGAGCTTGGCTTCAAAGTGATCCCTCCTGGATCAGCTGGGATAGATGAACAGCTGCAAAACAGCTGAAGCACCGATGACAAAGGTCACTGCGATGAGCAAAAGCCCGGTTGGGTACAGGCATTGAGGGGGGTCAGCCACATTGGAAAAACCACCAAGAGATATTCACAGGTACAAAGCTGGAGCAGGGCTGCCAAGAGAAGAAAATGGGAGTGGAAAAGCAGTAGGAGAAAGCCAAGCCACAAGATCGCAGTTGGGAACAAACTGGGAAGCCAGGCAGGATAATTCACCCCGGTTGAATTAATGAGAGACTCGGCAGCTCCAGGGGAGGGATGGGAAGAAATGATGGGATGAGACTCAGCAAAGAGAAGTAAGATGCTTTGGAGTGGGAACAGTTACACCCCTCTGTTTTTACCTCTAAAGTGTCAGCCTAGATGGACTCATTGCAAAGATAATTATCTCTCATTCCTCTTCTTGGGAATCTTATAAACTTTTAGGTTGTAAAATGCAGCAGTGAGTTCCAGATGTTGAATAAACCACTACAATCTCACTGCAAGTCCACAGCCTTCATTTCTCCTCCCATAGTGAGAAAAGGCAAAGAATAAAAGCCTTTGCTTTTTCTAGACCTACTAAGCTATTATTAAGTGCTCTCTCCTTCCCATGACACGAGGTGTCTTCCAGCTCTAACCACTCTCACCGCACATCCCCAATATAGTCCGCTCTTTTGACCCTATGGAAAGGTGACCAGAACCACATACAATATCCTGGGTAGGGAAACGACCTTGACTGCCGGAATGACATCCTGATGCTCTCAGCATCTCTCCTTATTCTACTCCTTGTGCAGCTGAGCATGGTTTATTTCTCCTATGGCATCTTTGCCTATTGAGGAAAAACATCCCTCTTACTGGCCTGCAGTGTGGCTGCCCTGAGTAGCCACAGTAATTTAGTAGCCAGCCATGTCCCAGAACGAATAATTCCTTCCAATACACCTGACTGCACACTTCTCAGTACCCACTTTCTCCTTGCTGTGTTACTTTGGAGTTGCTTCAGCTTGTCAAATCTGAATGACTCCAGGGTATCGGCAGATTTTGGATACCTTGCTGCACACTATCTTTTCTGGGTCATTAATAGCGAAGGACCTCATCCCTCTGCTCTTGGCACATTCAAGTTCCTCATTCACTCCTAGGCTTTGTTTTTGGACCCTCAGCTAGTTTTTGATCCAGGACTCTACACCTCCTCCAGCGGACAGTTTTCTTAATAGTCTTCTGCAAGGAATTTCAGAGGTTTTCTGAACATCCAAGCAAATTACATAAGCTGGACGAATATTACCTATTATTTTACCGAAGTACTGAAAGACTTAGAACATATCACAGAAGTATAATTTTCCTCTGCAGAGACCAAACTATTTACCTCATTCCTGCATGTTTTATAGCCCCATTTTCCAGTCGTCTTTCTAAAAGCAACGAGGCTCATTCATACACTCACATTGCCCACGACCCTATCATAATCATTATTTATAAAAACCATTACGTGTTCAAGACAAACTTTGCAAGCCTGCTGGTAATTTAAGCCACATTTCACAGAGACAGGTCCCAGAGACTTTTTGTGTTTTCCCTGAAGCCCAGAAGATGGACTGGAAGGGACTGGAGATAAACCTTCCTAGTCTCTCCAGTAACCCACCCAGAACACCCAGTAATAGAAAAGCTGTGGCATATATGTCCAAGGCTTAGGTTGCCCTTTCGTCAGCCCAGCCAGGTGTCCCAGCAGCGGTCAGCACCATCCTTAGGTATGCAACCTCCTGCTTGGCTGGTAAGCACAAGAAGGGGCTCCCCATGGAGAGAGAGGCGTTTCGGGTGTGTGGGAAGGCTGGGAGAGCTTGCAGGGATGTCAGGAACACTTTTGTCCTTCCAGCTCCCCCAGCTGCAGGCACACCTGGCAGCAGGCTAGAGGTGACCTGCCAGCACATCACTTCAGGTCAGACCCACCAAGGTACCCAGCTTCTTCTGGTGTTACAACACAAATGAGGCAACTAAGAAAACGCTTAACAACCATCTCTGCAGGCTTGATCAATAGTGTCTACCTAGTATCCTTCATCCAAAGACCTTCCCCAGGAGCCTATCAGCTGAGCAGGAGGCTGGCTGGTCTTGACAGGCACAGCGCAACCCATAGGCTTGGCAATGCCTCTGTCCTCGCACTCAGTTTGCGCCTTGGTCTCAGATGGCTGCTCCACGGGACCCTTGGTCCCCAACCTCTACCAGGCAGGGCACGCTGCAACATGTCCTGTGCTGCAAGGTGCAGGGCTGGTCCTGGAGGCGGCCGATGCCAGGTGCGGTGTTTTAAGCAAAGCACAGGCAGGGAGGAAAGGCGGCGCTCACAGCAAGCACAGTCTTGTGGTACAGCAGCACGCTCGCCATTACCAAAGGAAATCCCCTCCAGCAGCACGGGAGGGAAAGGGGTACTTCTACAGCAACAACCGCCCCCCTCCCCAAACACATGTCCTACTTCCACCCAAAGCAGAGATGGTTTTGCAAAACTTTCTGTTCAGATCCTGCTACCTGCCTCTGGGGAAGGACCCTGGGTGCCTCCTTACACCTATGCTGCCACCACAGGTAGGAGAGCCTCTGTGACCACACACGCTGTGCTGTTCTGCGGATGTGGTTAAAAGTGCCTTTCCTGGTCCCTCCTTCCCCTAACAGGCTGTAGAACAGGATTATCTTGGCTCTGCCTGGGCTGGGATGCTACCATCAGCACAAGCTTCTGCGCATCAAGAGAGAGACACAGGGAGTTGGTGGTAAGCTGTTGTGAGGGCTGGCGTGGTGGGAACCAGCCCGAGGTGTCCAAGCCCTTTCCTGACTGGAAGTACGGCTTCCCACCACAACCGGGCCAAGGAAGCAGTAAGAGCAGGACATCAAACCAGGTCCCACGCAAGCCCTAGTCTGTGTGTTTAATGCTGACTTCCTCAAAACAGCAAGGACAGCACAGAATGACTTGCCAAAAGGCATTTTCAGCTCTTATTCAGCATTACTGGACTCCAACCCCTTCTCTATGAGCAGCAGGAAGGGCAGAGGGAGGAACAACAGTCCCCCAGTTTCCCCCATCCACAGAGAAGTCTGCTTCCTTCCCCACACCACAACCTCTACATTCCCAGCAGGACCTATGCGTCCACACTGCCCCATGTTTCCACCCCTACATGTCAGGAGCAGAGGCATCCTGCTTCCCAGCTGAAGTCCCTATAGCACATCCCACCCGGGTCCTGCAGTGCATGCAGCCTCCAGCCCAGCTCCTGCCTGCTCAGCCCTGGGAACTGCTGCTCTTGAGGGCTTGGCAGACTCAGCAGAACAGGAGTTCTCCTCCTTGCTGTTGTCCTTGGCCTGCAGGTCAGCACAGCTCACTGGGTTTTCCTTTCGGATGAGCATCCACATAGAAGCCAAGCAAGCCTCCACGCTCCCAGCCATCCATTACAAAGGGAAAGAGGAAAGAAGGTGGCACGAGGCTGGGAAGGCCAGGATGACACCCCTTCACCCTTCTATGTCTCAGCCTGCAGAGTGTGCATCAGGATGCTCATGGACTCATCCCACAGTCTGGGCAGGGGCTGATGTCTGGCAGAGTCCTGAGGGGCTCTTGCAGGGCAGGGGACCAGGAGACACCCATTGAGGAGGCTACCTGCCCCACGCCGAACTCTGACGCAGCACAGAGTGGCTAGGGCACGCAATAAAAATAGCGCTGCAGGCCCTCCCAAATGGAGCATTTCCCATTCTCCTCTCCAGCTCACCCTGGAGTCTCTGTGCCTCATGCCCAGCACTCGCATCCTCTGCCAAAACCCTGGCACCAGGAGGAAAGAAGAAAGAGAAAGCAACCTGCTGGGACTCGGGCAGGAGTGATGCAGAAGGTGGGCAGCTGGCTTACAGGCAGACAGATGCACTGACATGGGCGAGCGGCTAGCTGTGTTCTTCCAGCCGCACCACCGATGTCAGCCAGACATGAGGAGGTGGCCTGAGAAACACTTGCAGAAAAATATAAATCAATAAAGCATATGCCTGCCCTTGCAGCCAGAACGACGTAAGCATACAAGCTACATTCATTTGTTTTCTCACCGGTAAATGTTAATAACCCCATCTGTAATTAGAACAGAGAGACTGTGCTCCAGTAGAGATGCATTCGTTTACGGAAATGTGACAGTCTCAGGGCACAGAGATAGGCAGCCGGATACCAGCAGGTCTGGGGTGAGGATGCTAGAGATTTCCAGATTAAAAAAAAAAAAAAAAACCAAAACCAAAAAAAAAACCATCCCAAAATTTGCTAAATCTCTAGGACATGACGTTCAGGAAGGTGAGGTCTGTTTTAGTACCTGGCCCCAGAGGGTGCTGGGGACATGGCATGTGTCTTTGCAGACCTGCTCCTCTGGGGTCCCCTTGGTCTCCCAAGCACCATAGGTAACGCTGTGACACCAGGGACCTGAGCCCAGAGGACGTGCCACCCTGAGCCCCTGCCTGACAGGGCAACACAGACCTGCTTGCACTGGGCACTTGGGGACCCTCATGCAGCAGCGGGCACCCAAGGTTGAGGGAGCCTTTTCACCCCCCAAACAGCCACCTAGGTTACCTGCAGCTCGACGGAGAAGACCAGCAGAGCTCTGTGCAAACCGCTTGCAGCCACAAACAGACCACAGGAAGAACAGTCCAACCTTTGGCGAGCAAGCAGGGAAAAGCCTCGGGAGAGACAGGGAGAAGGGGGCTTGCAAATCAGCTGAAAGCCTTTCCCAGAGTACAGCAGCAAATAAAAGGGGTAAATAGCGCTCTTGCTGCAGACAGAGTGGTGGGAAAGCTGCCCTGCGCCATGCTTCAGACCTGGCATGGGGCTTTCAGGCAGCTGAGGGACGGAGAAGTGCTGACACACTGGGTGCAGCGAGGAGGAACGCGATCTGCAGGCGAAGGGGAAAAGCATCAAGAAGAAAATGTGCTACTGGCACATTTCAAACAAGCCTGGGCAAAGCACCGACGAGCATACAATAAGGATCAGTCCTGTATCGCCCAGGAAGGAGGGAGGGCCTGCCAAAGCCCTGCATCTCTCTGCCTCCTCTCCATCTCCTCCAGTCAACGTACAACACCCCCTGCATGCTTCATCATCTCTATGAGCCAGCCAAGCAGACACCAGGCCTCCAAAGCATTGATCTGGCAGGTTTGGCTTCTTCAAAGCAAAAACTAAGCGCACACTTGCCCTGGGTCTAAGGTCCTTCCATCTGGCTTTGCATCAGGCCTCAAATATCTCCCAGCAAAGGGCATCACAACTTTTTTTGTGTGTATAAGCTCCCAGCCCTGGTGTTGGCAGATACCGTCACTGTCACGGCCAGCCCCTGACCCCATGCTGCTCAGAGCACCACTCTGCAGCAGCTTGCGTACTGCTGGCTGTGCACATCCTGCTGCTCGGGAACCCCTGGTTCTGCTCCCAGCACAGGTGTAAGCACAGCCGACCACCCAAGTGATTCATTCTGCACTGGGATGGTGCCTGGCAGGGATGGAAGTAGACTGTAACAGCTGGGAGCCTTTGGATCCACGAGAAACCTGGGTTTTATTTTCTCCTAAAGGCAATCAAGATGTACGTAGATCACTTCATGAGCAAAAGGGGAAGGAAGAATGGCTTATCCACCCAAAAGGAGGAGGGGAACTCCTCCTGACATTCTGTCCTGAACCTGCTAGAGGGTGATCCTGAAGGTACACAGATGTTTTGGAGACCCCTGCTTACTTCCTGGGGCTCAGTGCTGGGCTGCTCCTTCATTTCGAATGCTTGAAATAGGGTTGTTTGAAGAACTCCCCCTCCCTTCCTTGGGAAAAAACACTCCACAAGCTGGGGAATCTCAGCATCAGAGAAATCATCAAGTTTCAGGTGAAACCAAACCACTTCCACAACTTCATCTTGACAGCCCTCCTTTGACCAGGCCACACAAAACAACTTATTTTTTGGAAGTTATTTTCTCATCCATGATTTTCCATAAGGAGAAGAGCTTTTGGGTGCTAACTTCCATGAAGGTCAGGGAACCTGTTCAGGTCACAACTCCATCCCTTTCAAGATCACCCAGGATAGTCAATCACAAAACCTTACCTTTGAACATCAGCAAAACCCTTCATGCTGCCTTCGCTCACCGGAAACTGTCTGCCTTGCCAAGCGATACCGATTTAGCTGCAGACAGCTAGGTCTTTTTTATGCCTCTTTTTTACAGGAACTCCCTACAATCTGCTGGCAGTGCTTTCAAGTCATATGGTGCCCTGAACATAACATACCATGCCAAGAGGGGCTGTACCACCGCTCAAAACCTTGGTATGCAGTAGTTCATGCTCCTCTCATCTCAGCTGGCTAATCTGTCCTCGGCCTAAAGGCTCTTTGGTCTCTCTGGCTCTGCGTTTTGCTCCTGCCTCACACCTTGCTGCCCTCCTGCCTCTGTTTTTACATCCCTTTGTACTGGGTGCTCCTGGGCAAGGGGCGTCTGTCCCTGTCTGGCCAACAGGGAAGGGCTGATGGCATCCCCTTCCCCTCCAGGGAGGTTTGGTGGAACAGTGGCAGACATGCAATACCATGCTACGGCACTGCTGCCAAGAAAGCCGCCCGACCGCCTCCATCTGTCTACGAGGAACCAACACAGCCCTGGCACCTGGCATTTCTGCACCACTAAGGAGAGGTCTCCAGCCCCATCTTATTTGCCTCCTGACAAACACCATGGAGTCTTGATGCCACATGGACACCCTCAGGGTCCCATCCATGCATCCCATCCTAGTCCATGGCAAGGGCCCATCTCCTCCTCTGCCATCAAGAGGAAGCCCAAACCAATCCAACAGTTCTCCGCATCAATCTGCTCTCAGTCTGCACAGCAGAGTCACAGCCAACCTGATTTGCATTAAATTTTGAGTGTTAGATTTCATGAGTCACCGAATCAAACACTTTGGTTCCAAATATATCTACCTGTCACTTTCCCTTCAAGCTCCTGGGCTATAAATCTATCAGAAAGAAACCAAGTTTGTCTGCCAGCTTGTACTTTATAGTCTATAAAGAAACACTGCTCACTGTTTGGCTTCCCTTGTTTCCTGTAGGCATATGCTGGTAGTGATACAGCAAACGCAAAATAAATAAGTTGAGTGGTGAGACTGACAAGGCGCTGGACTTCACGATGTATATTCTGCAAAGCAGTGGCCATATGGCAACCAAGCCCTGGTTGGGAGTAAGCCCCAGAAAACAGGGCCTCCTCACCTACCACCCAACACCGCAGCAGTAGCAGTAGCTACCAATTCCCAGCAGATGCTTACCAAACTCAAGGATGGAGACTCCACCATCTCTCAACACCAGTGGTTTTCAGCTTCTGGTTTATGGACCCCAGTGACACATGGGCTGTTCCTCAGGGGTTGCCTTCTTGGTCATCTCCTACATGTCTATTATCACCGCTTATGCTACTTGCATGTGGTATGCACCTTCCTTGCAAAATTTTTATGAGCCTGCCCCAGGCTGGCTCACCCATACTTCATTCCTTAGGTGAGAGTAACTATTTATACAGGATCTTTACTGCACAAATATCACTTCAGCTTTTGAGCACTGTTAGTGAGAGCTGTTCAGGTGCATGACATCTGGCTTTTCTGAAGCATGGACCAGACTTACTGGTGATGCCTTATTTGCTCTGAATTTTTCCATGTTCCCCTCCATTTCTTAAGTGACCAAACGCCATCTTTTCCATTTTGCACAGATAGACATTTTTAGCAAGAGCTTTACTCCTCTCCCAGCTCTCATCCCTTTTTCCTTTGTTTATCAGTAAGCTCACCTCACCTTACAGCTTCTTGTTTATCTCTGATCTTAATCCTCTTGTGCATAGGGGAGTATTAACATATTTGCCTTCCTTCATGCCCCATAACTGTCCCCTGCCAGTCATGACAGACTGGGTATTCTCATCTGCACCCAGCTTTTCCTCTCAAGTGAGGCATATGTGTGTGTCTCTCGTAAACCCAGGTTTCTGAGCTAGTCTCTCAAGGTCACATTGATTGTTTCCTCCTCCTCACTTCTGCACGACAGGAGTCTTTACCTCCTTGCAGCACAGCGCTCAAAGACACAGGAATTCTGTCCACTGGGCATGATTACAATCACTTCCCTACACAGTGTGATCAGCACTTCCCACCAAGGAAAGCCTTGGTGATGCGAGTCACCAAGCAGTGGCAAGAAGCATCTCTCAAGAGTTGTCCAAACTGCTTCTCCGGGCTCCACAGCTGGTTCCAGGCCAGGGGCTGGTAGGATACCCTACTGCATCAGCCCTGGGAGCATCCCTACTCCTTACTCTGCAGCACGCAAGCTGCTCACTCAGAGGTTATTGGGGGGTAAGCGTCTCTCTTGCCCGGTCCTCCTGCCCTAAGCACTGACAACACCGCACTTAGCAGGCACAGGGTTGCGGCATTATGTGTCTTGGATGGTACTTCAGAAAAGCTTCATGCTTTTAGCAAGTGCTCCATAGGGACCCAGGAAAATTGAAACCCTGCATCAATTCAGGAACAGTGGCAAAGCAGGTGCAAGAGCCGCTTAGAGCGGCATCCCTGGAGTTGACACTTAGCAGCACACAGAACACCCCTCCTTCACATCAGAAGGTGGAGAAACTTGGCACTAGCAGGGAAGGGCCTACAAGCCTGGCTCCCTCATCCAGCAGGAAACACACAGGATGCAAAATCAGCAAGCCCAGAGGGGAAACCCCTTCCCCTGTGGGCACTGGGGGTCAAGGAGCCAGCATGCTGCATGGCCTCCAGCAGGAGCAGCCTCTCAGCATTGCTCCTACAACAACAGGAACATCTACTCCAAACCCTGGCACCTGCACCCTTTCTATAACAAATAAAGGCTGATCCTTTCCAAAGGTCCTTAAGCAGATTGCAGCTCCAAGTGTTTGTATTTTGCAGGCTAGGGATGTTCTCGTGTTTTCCTCCCCTTCCTTACCGCACTCCTAGGGTAGTGCTTGCCTTGCAGGGTTAGTCTACAAAGGACCCATAGCACAGGCAAACAACAAAGGTCAACACAATCACAGCCCTGAAGCAGGTAGAATTGAGCTCCCTTTACAACTCCGTGCTGAGAAGAAATTCATCAGCTACAGCAGGAGGAGGAAAGAAGTCAGTTGTTCCTCAACAGCAGACATCAGCAAAGGGCTCTCGCAGCAAGAGGTCTGGATGTGGCCAGCAAGCCAGGACAGTTACAGGAGAACACCTAGGAACCAGCATTCTGCATATGCTGGGGAAATCAAGATAGGAGTCAGAGCTCCAGCAACAGCAGCACAGCACAACCCAGGACACTATGCACAGGGCTGGCACAGCAACCAGTACAACCAAGAACAACAGGGCAACCTTGGCCAAAAGGACGTCCAAATTAGGACAGTGATGGTGGAAAAACCTTGAGGCTTTACAGCACACCGCTCCCTTTATGCACTCTGTCCCAGCAGCTACTGAACTCCAACATGGCAGACAGAGGCTGTAAGAGACCAATTTTGAGCTCCTGCTGGGCACTGAATAGATAACAAAGGTCCATAGCAGAGCAAGATGGACATTAAACACAGATTTTAGACTGTCCTTGCCCCCAGGCCCTCACCTGTGCTACAGACAGAGAACCACTGGACCTCACTTGGCATATCAGTACCCAAAGATGTCCCAGTTCCTCTTCTGCTGGACGTTTGCTCTGATGCTACCAGAAGGATCTAATCTAGAGCCAGCTCACCGACAACCTTCACCTGCTGGGAAGAATGAGGGTTGAACACGTCTCTTTGAGCTTTCAGGGCAGCTCTGCCTGCCTTCAACTGCCAGGGCTGGGGTCTGCAGGCAGGAATCACTCGCATGCACCAGGCTGGGAATGCCGGGCTCTCAGCCAGCCCCCAGCACTTGAGTGATGCTGATTGTGCTCTTCTTTTCAATGGTCTCTCTCCACCCCGTGGGGCTTGGCAAGAGGACCTGGGCCTGGCTTGGGAACACAGGGAACAAAGCACCGGTCGGTCGCTGGGCACAGAGACGATGGCGTCCAGCTGAGACCAGGAACACTGAAGTGGTACTTCAAGGCAAGCAGCCCGGCTCCCAGACCTGCAGATACAGGTGTGCAAGATAAAGTGGCTGTTTGGACTTGGAGGAGGGTACTGAATTTTCAGTAAGACGCAGCAGTGCAAGCCTTGTGTCATCTGGACTCTATCTCAATGTTAGGACAAACAAAGAAACAGTACTTTAACTGGGCAAAGCAGCTCTGAGTCACTGTTTATCCATGGAGCACAGCTCCACAAGAGCAAATACCAAGCCTATGAAAGTCTACTAAAGACATGCAGTTGGTAACCTGGGCTCCTTTTGCCCACAGCCCTGGCTGAAGCTAGGGTGCTCACACCTAAGACCACTGAAATCCTGACTTGATATAAAGGAGGTGCCTTGAAGGTCACCCCAGAAGCAACGTGGAGCACACCAAATACTGTGCACCAAGGGCTGCTGGAGGTGAAGTCAGGAAGCGCCCTCCTGCCCAGACGGACCAGCATCACACACAAGAACTAAGACCAGATACCTGACAGCCCCTCAGGCATGTCTCCCAGGCAGCCTCTGCTCCTCCAGGCTGTGGCATTGAAAGGAAAACAGCAGCAGGCACTTTCCATGGGCTTGCATATGGAGAACACCCAGGAGCAGCTAAGCATCATGGCCTAGAGCAGCTGTAAGGTAGTCTGCACACCTGAAGGCTGCTTTCCATGGAAAGCACAGCCCTAAACAGAGTGCAAATCAGTGGTGATTCCTGATTGGAACCGCAGCAGCGACCCCAAGAGGGACCACACTCAGAAGAGCTGCGCTGCTCCCATCCCATCACCTCTGCTGCAAGTTAAGCCCTTCATCCTTGACACATCCTTATGGGTTAGTGGGAGCCAAAACCCATCACTTCTGGCCATTGTTTCCCAAGACCACCTCTCCCTCTCAAAACACTCCCTCATACTCTGTGCTTCCACAGATGACACCTAACGCCAAAAGAAAACAGCGTGACAGCACTGATGGATGGGGTGCACGTGCCCCAAGCCTAGGCTGAATCTCATCTTGTGTCTCCATCCTTGAGTGGAGCCTTGAAGTTTGGTTTGAAGGTCACCCTGTACCCACAACCCTAACCCTTCCCTGGACAAGGGTACCAGCACACAGCACAACACTGGCAAGATGCACCAAAGTGCACCATATGTTTCCACCAAGAAAGCACACTCCTGGCTGTTCCCCTTCTATGGAAGGGGCATCTGGCTACACGGACCGATGTGAAGTGCAGCATCACAGAGGCGGGCAGGAAAGGCAGTATACCCAAATAAAAAGGAGCCAGTGGACCCCGAAGAAAATCAGAGTACCTTCAGGCAACAAAACTGTTCTTTGCTGGTTCACGTGCGAGGGCAAGGCGAACATGCTGTCCCTTACCTCATTTCTGGATCAGGACAACATATCACATGTATTGCTTGAAAAGACAAATCACCCGTTAAAGCAGTGGCTGAGGCCTCTAATACAACATGGCAGAACAGCAAGCAGTTCCTCCAGAATTTTCCTTATAGGTGTGAAGCTTGCCTGGCCTTCCCAAACACATCACGGGAGCAAGAGTATAAAAACAATTAGTAGATTATGGCATTTTGAGATCAATTACTAATTAATAACCCAGATGAGGTTACTGCTTAGTATTTCTCCCAACACAAATCGAGCTTTGACAGCTGTATGGGCAAATGCTTGTTAAGATACTTTTCCAAGGATCTTCATGCAAAAGAAATCACCCCTGCTCAGGAAAGCTCCTAAGTATGTACTTATCTTGAAACGCTCTCACTGAAGCCATCATAACTTAAGTATATGGCTAAATTAAAGTGTTTACCTAAGAAGGGACGGACTTGAGCACTATGTTCTGCTTCAAGGACCAGATGTTTTCCAAGACTACTCTCTGAACCCTGGCTATGTGCACTGGTTATCAGCCCAGCCCCAGCTGAGTGTCTCAGGGTAGAAGCAGCAAAGATCAAGTAGCTTAACCAGAATTTTTCTTTGATGATGAGAAATAAGTTCCTCCAAATACACTTTATAGTGACTGGTTAAATAAATAATCCCAGACCAGAAAGCTTTCTTCTCTTCATGGGCAAATGGTTCTAGCAGGCTTGAAAGGCATCCCATTCTTCCTGATTCTGTTTCATTACTTCTGCTTCTGGCTGCTCCTCCAAAAATACTGCTCCCCCTTCTCAGCATGGAGATATAAGATCCCTTGCTGTCAGGAGATGTCTCACCTGCCTCCACTCTCCTTAAGCTATGCTCTGTACACCTGGCATTTTTCCAAGCACACCTTTCCAGCCTCTGACTGCTTCCGCAGCTGATGTCTCTCTGTATGGTCAGCATCTTTCTAGCTGTATTGTGCCTGAGCATCCCAAACACGGATATGGCCAGCGCGAGAACGGTACTGCGGTCCCCTTGCTCTGCAGCACAACTCCTTTGCATTTATAGCCTGAAAGGCCAGTGTTCTCTTTCAGTCACATCATGGCCAAATATCTAAACCTCTATACCCTGTCATCCTAGCTTTCCCTCTCACTTCCCACTTCCTCCGGCACAGCTGCCTCCCATGGTGTCCAAAGTGTCCACAGCAGGAGAGGAAAGCAAGCTTTTTTTATTTTTAAATAAACACAGTAGTTTGGCAAGTGTCAACATGGTGAACTTCAGTTTTCTCATTTATATCAACATTCAAACATCCCAGTTGTCTCATTTTTACACAGTGGGACACACCCGCAATTTGTTGCCAGACTTGCTACCCATCATCAGCATTAGCATCAGGCTTGCCTTGCTCTTGGCAAACACCACCACACAACCAACACGGCCTTTGCATCTCCATTGCTGTTACGGGGTATTTTGAACAGGTCTCCTGCACTAAAGCACTCGAGTACCTCAATTTCCCCAAGTAGTTCTATAATCCAGGGTCTCTTGCACTCCTGCTGGGGAACGCAATCTACAGATGCAAGAGGCGAGCTTCATTAACGCGTGATGGAGCAGAAGCTTCCTAACATTTGCTTTTTAGATCATGGTGTGGAAAGACATGTGCTACATGCTAGACATAAGGCAGGAGCCTCTTGCAGGGTATTTTGCTTTTTATCAATGGAGAAAGCGCAGCCACACTGCCTCATCTCACATGCTGGTCAGGCTGGTCTTACAATGCCTTTTGCCTGGATCTTACAATGCATCCCAATCAGCTCGGAGGAGCCAGCCTGATACTTCACAGGAAAGCACTAGGCAGCATTAGGTTTACACAGTCTAAAACACAACGTGGACAATGCAGGATAAGGCCGAACAACACCGCTTATTCGAGCAGTGGGCCAAGCAAAGCCTCCACTCCTCAAACTGCGAGAGCTTTCAGATTCAGTTCGCACTTTGCAAGCCATCACTGCCCTCCAAAGAGCTCCCAGGCAAGCCCAGCTGCTCCTTCTTCCCAGTCACCCTCCCCTGTTTGATGTGGGGGGGAAGGCTGCTTAAGCAGGGGACCACTGATTTCGCATCGGCCTAGCAGGAGGTGCATCCCAGGCACGCCAACTCTCAGCTCCTTGAACGACAGCTGCCTGTGGTGGAGACATCCCCTCTACACCTCACGCTGCTGGGGCTGGAACTGCATCTCCCAGGCCAGCCTCCAGAGGGGAAGGTGCCCAGCTGCCCCCAGAGCAAACCTGGAAGCCACGCGTAGCTCCTCCAGGGCCTGAAATGGGAAAGTACAGGGATGCAGGAGGGCAGCACCTCCTCCAGCCTCTCCTCCTGGGTGGCCAGCCCTGCCACTGCTGCCCTGCCTGCCTGTTTACGCCTGAGGCTTGCCACAGCAATTCTGCCACGGCCCCGTAAGTGAGCGGGGAGGTTGGAATTTCACCCCTGGCACCCTGCCCTCTACTTACGCCACTCGACCGGCATCTCGGTCAAAGCCTCCAAGGAATCCCAACATACGGAAATCAGGCCTCCATCGAGGCTGCGGTGCCAGCCATCAGGCATGGCTGCTGGGGATCAACTGCTGGGTCTGGTGGCAGGGGGAAATGTCCTCTCAGGGTCAACGCTGTGACCTCCAAGATCAATCCTGCTGCCCAGAGCTCTTCAGGGCTTCACATCATGCACAAACCAGGGGGGTGACTCATTTACTGCAGCTCATCAGAAAGCCACAGCAGCACTTCAGGGTCAATACTTACTCTCCAAGCAGCACAGGCCTAGGGACGTGCACGTGTGAACAGGCAGCAATCAGAGAGAGATCTGGCATTTGGTGCCTTCTACCTGGCACCCCAGTGGGCACTACAGAGCAGCCCAGAACAGTCATCTGCTCATCTTCAGAGCCTCAACAAACGCTGGCTATGTACCTTCTCCCAAGTCAGGGACCATCTCATCAGGAGGAAGTTGACAGCTACCAAGCCCCAAGTTTTACCCCACTGCTGCCAACTGCAGTACCTTCGCCCCTACATGAAACATCTGCAGCTCCTCAAGGATATCTGTAGCCCAACACAGCCCTGCTCATCTCACTCCTTCCTCCCGAATCCTAGCTGCTTTCAAGCCTCCTCTCTGATGTCCCCATCCACATGTCAGTAGGGGTGGGAAGCTGTGGATGGCTTCTCAGGGACAGAGCTGGCGCTCAAGAACCTTCCCCCCAGCCATGTCCACAGTAGCCCCTTGACGAGGGGTCACCAGTTCCTCCGCATGCCTGTCAGCCAAGCTCACAGCTTCCAGGCCCAAGTCCCACCACGCCTGTGCTTACCAGTGGAGAAAACTCCTCCCAATATAGCATCAGTTGCCTATTTATAACATGCTGTTTACCAACACCAATCACTCTCTTGTTGGAAGCGGAGAACGAGATGAGTCAAGCGAGCATGAGCAAGGGACCTTTCTTCTGTCATGGGAAGATGAGGGGATCGTGGAAGGGTTACTTCAGGCTGGGTGCTGCAGCATGGCTGATCACCCACAGCTCCCTCACCAATGGAAGCAGACTTGAGGGTATGCTCAGCATTTTTTTTTTTTTTTTTTTTTTTTTTTTTTTTTTTTTTTTTTACATCAGACCCTTAAGCTCTTGTGAAGATCTTCCTGTGAAAGGGCAAAATCAGATCCAGCACACAGGAGTGCACCAGCATCCCCCTGCAGCCTGCTCTGGGCTTGGGAAGCACTGAGTGCCAGCAGGTGTTGAAGAACAGATTTAACATAAGGTCTCCAAAAACCTCCTGACAGCTCCTGGGACCCTCTTCCAGCAGCTCAATGAAGGGCTGTTGGTTGCTACAATGCTTTGACAGGGCTTCTTCAGGCAGCGTCCATCTCCAGGGGCAACCACAACCCTGCCAGCTGGTGGTCCTCTGGCGGGCAGGTGGGAAAGCACCCCCCACTGCTCGCTCTCTCCCAGCATCCCCTCTGGTCAGTCACTCTGTTAGTGCATTTGCTCAGCACCCCTAGGAAGAGTTAGATCTGGGGGGGCTGTATAAAGTAAGGACATCTAACTGCTAAGGCAAGCTACGGGTCTCAAAGTGGGGTTGGGGGGGAAAGGGGTTACAACCCCAGGCTCCCATGGCAGTGTCACATTTCAGCATACTGTCCAGGAATATGCTCCTGAGCAACAGAAGGCAAGAAATTAGTATCTCCTAGGACTCCTTAAATTTTGCAGACTTTCTCCAGTGTCCAGGCTTTATCCCCTCCTGTGTGGCTGGAAACAGACCCTGCGTGATGTTATTGAACTGCACATGCATATGGTGGCAGATGAGTCTTGACGCCCATCCAGGTGAAACAACCAGTGCCAGCCCCTGGCTCCTCCCAGAGCCACATCCGCATTTTCCATTCCTCCCTCCCAGCACCCAGCCATCTCCTGATGCCAGGCTCATTTTTAGAGCCTCAGATTTTCCTCTCCATCTTCGAGAAAGTTATTGCTTTCCTGCCTTCAAATAGCCAACATCTATTCCACCCTACCAAACTGGTAATGGACCTCCTGGCTATGTTCCCCTCTGTCATTTCCTGGATCCATCTCCTGTGCCATTGCACTTACCAGCCCCAAACAGGCTGGCAAGATACACTTACATTAAGAGGCTGGATCGATTTTTTGAGTTTTTAACCTTTCCTAACGGGCACAGGGAGAGTTGTCTTAGGGGCTTTACCAGAAAGCCTCAGCTGGGGCTTGGTGCATGTTCAGCCAAGGCTTGGAGTCCAGAGGTGTGCCTGGAGCACACCGCCTTGGCAGCAGGAACATGGGACATCGTCACACAGGGCCCAGGAACTGCTAGCCCACAACAAGTTTTGGCTATAAGCTGTCCACTCAGCTCACCCTTACGTTCCATCCCTTTGGCACACCTTCTCCCCACCAACAAGCCATGGACATGGTGGGGGTGCAGGCTTCTGCCCTCCATATGCTGCCAGAGGCATAGGCACCAGTGGTGCTACCTGTGCCCAGGATAATCCTTCACTCCCTTCATCCTCCCAGCTCACCCTGGTACCAGCTGCTGGGCCCCCACTCCCTGACAGCTTCCCACACGTCCATGTGGCAGCTCCCGGCCATCCCCACCCATTACCAGGCCCACCCGCTCCTCCGGCACCGATTCACCTGCCCCCGGCACTGACTCACTCCCCATCACGCACGACCGTGCATCCAGCTCACCTCCGGCATCCCTGCCACCCCAAGTCACAGGGTGAGATGTCAGTACTCTGTTTTAGAGAGCGGCAGCAAAGCAGCGTGGACACATGACACAGGACAGCCTGGCTCTGCTCTGCATCCCACTCCGACCAGCTGTGTGACCACGGGCATGCTGCTGGTACGCCCCGTGCCTCTGCTTCTGTCTGTCGGAATCACATACAACCCCTTCCAGGGATACCACGTAGTTAATTCATGAGCATTAGAAAGACACTCCACTTTCCAGATTAGATGTACCAACAGCACACAAGGATTTCTTGCTGCTTGTACCCCCACCTACAGTCAGCTGAAATCCCTGTGAGTTACTAGGAATGAAGGATATGTTCAGCAGAAGGAGCTATGGTCCTCTGCTCCCATCGGTAAGGTCTGGGCAAGCAGCAGGGTGCTGTCACTGCCCTGCTGCCCCTTCCTCCACCAGGACTTTTGGATTTATCCCTCTCCTGGGTGAGCAACACCTGTCCTGCCCCTGCTCGAGAGCATCACCAGCCACAGGAGTAAAACCAAAGATGTTTTTGAATGATTTCCCAGCTGCTTGCTGGGGTAAACGCAAGAACACAGGCTTTGTGCCACCTTTGCCAGCTCAGCTCAGCTCCAAGCAGCCAGGGAGATACCCAGGCGGGCAGCAGCGTGCCTTATGAAGTTTTGACACCACTAGTTTCATCTGCCATCCAAAGTCAGCACTTAGGCTCTTCAGGACCAGGTACAAGCCCTGCCCTCAAGGGAAGGGGGGGTGGCACCCAGCAGCAAGTTCATCTCCAGGAGTGAGAAAGAAGGATAAAATACTCTCCATCCACCCATGGCCTAAGTCACAGGACCCCCTGCCAGCCCTAGCACAGCCTCTCCTGTCTGCAGGCAGCGTCCACCTTCAGGTACCTGTGAGGAGCAGTGGTGCTGCTGGGTGCCCTGCTCAGTGCCCCCAGCTGCCGTTCCCCACACATGGGCTCCTCATTCTGCACCTCATGCAGCTCCTACACATTGCCTCCTGCTACCTGCCATTTGTCTCCATCATCACATTTTCTTCTTTAGTTCTTCCCTCCCTGGGGCAGACTTCAGGTTTTCATTAGGACCAGGCCAATCCCCAGCCCCATGAGGTGATCCCAACAGGGACAGCACATATGCCTGACCACTTTTTGTGGTCCGCTCTTCTCTCCCAGCATCCACAGTCACTGGATTAGGAGCTTAAAAACCACATCTCTGCAATTCCCTTTGGTATTTGTTTTGGTGCCTCAGTGCTAGGGAAGGAGCAGGAGGTTCCTCCCCTGGCATGGCAGGCAGCAGTGTGCACCAGCAGGGCCTCCTCCTGGAC
Organism: Larus michahellis; assembly: GCF_964199755.1. Taxonomy (NCBI): domain Eukaryota; kingdom Metazoa; phylum Chordata; class Aves; order Charadriiformes; family Laridae; genus Larus; species Larus michahellis. Next base: position 39,426,253 of record NC_133898.1, read on the forward strand.
CTTCTTACCTGCTTGGTTACCAAGGGATGGGGCAGAAGTTCCTGGGCCACCATCCCCAACACACATGCCTTAAAGCAGCAGCAAGAGTAGATAAAAAAAACACCAACAAACCAACCCAAAAACCCCAAACCACCAACCTCCAGCCACATTTGAGTCTGAAGCTCTCATTGATCCTGAAATCCAACCAGCACAAGGCTCCTGCAGGCAAAACGGGCACGAAAATGCACACACCTCTAAGTGGAGAGGCAGAGCAGGAATAACAGGGCAGCCAAGCCTCGGCGCTGGGGTAGGAGGAGAGGGTGTTGCCCCAGAGCTCTCCTTGGAGCCTCCAGAGCCAGCTCTGCAAGAACGGGTTGGTAGGAAGGGCAGGCTTTGCAATCAGTAATGCGTAGCAAGACAAGGGATGCTCTGAAATGCTGGGGTGGGCTGAGAGGCAATTAGAGGTTGATCAGGATGATTGACAGGCTGGAAACAGCCGGGGGAAGGGAGGGGAACAGAGGAAAAAGCAGGCAGGTGCGCTTGCTATGGGCCAGACAGGCTCACCGCCCTGCACCAGCTTTTCAGGACTTGACTGGGAATTTCCAGACCATGCACTTATTCAGTCACAACGCATAGCTCTACCTGCACCACTGCTTGGATGGGCTTGAGTCTACCTTCACCAAATGAGTTTAAAAAAAATCCCTTTGCTTGCTCCAAGAAACACAGTGCAAACAACAAGAGACAGAGTATACGTGCAGCAGTCCAAATAGCAAAGGCCCCTCTCCCTAACCTGTCCAAAGTCTATTTCCCAGCCATGTGCTTCCAGCACTGCTTTCCTACCTATACATCAGTCACTCCCATATATTTTGAAAACAAGCTCATTAAAACTGCATACCTCCTCTACTTTGATTGGCCCATCCCTTCTCTCACCAAGATTTCTGAACTCCAACTAGAGGTCCTATTTGATCTTTCACACCGAGCCAACGCCAGAGACATCTGCGAGCATAGCTGTGTTAGACAGAGAGGCAAAGACACCCAAGCGGATCAACATGTCTCCACAGGCATAAGTCTGCTGATGGAGGTGCAGTTATACTGGCAAAACTACTTCTCAGGGTTTTGAGGTGGTGGAATAAGCCAGACTGAGAAGCAGGAACATTTTTGCCAAAATAATATATCATCAGAACGATCAAAACAGGCAACCCTACACATCAGGCAGGCCAGAAGCTGCAGGTGTTTTGAAGGAGGCACCTAACGCACCACACAGACACGTGCTGCTCAAATGCTGCTACCATACCATGGTTTTACACCTTTAATTCGCAAAGGTGTGTCCTTCTCCCCATACCCACCAGAGGAGAGCTGAGCCATGGCTGCTACTCCACAAGACTCTTCTGGAACAGCCCAGGCTGTTCCACCCTGTAGCACGCAACTCCCCAGAAGACACAAACGCTTACCGGGGTTATTTCCTACAAACCAAAGCTCTGCTCCTATCAAATGGAACAAAGCTTGGGAGAAAACAAAATAAAGGAAACATTGGGGTTCTTTTCCCCCTTCTCCCTTAAAGCACATCAAAGCATTTGTCTTCCCCTGACTCATAACCATAGTCAGGAGCTATCTACTAGCTTTGAAATTCCCCTCCTACCCCAGGCAATAATAAAACATGAAGATACGAGAGTGTGAGATTCCAGGAGCACTAGGCAGCAGGGATTTACAAGGGATACATCCTGTCAGGCACACTGGATCATTTTTATTTTTAACAGCATTACAGCGTTAGTGGGTGAAAGGGAAGTCGTGGATGTAGCAAGATTTTAGCGAGCCATCTGCTGCGGCATCTCACCCAGTCTCCCTCTCAAGGTTTCTTCATCGGGCTAAGGCAGAAACGTCACCTCATGGACTGAAAACGGGTGTAATGACCCTAAATAAACCAACAGCTATAAGTGACAGAGCACTGGACTGCAGGCTGGCAGGAACCAGAGGCAAGAGTGACATCTGGTTTCATTCATCATTTTCACTGACCAGGGTACCAAGTTTGGAGAGGTGGTAGGTGCTGGTTGCTCCCAAGTACCTGTTTGGCAAATAAGCTGGGTGCCACAAGGGAAGGGATGCTATAAATCGCTCGGAGGTGGATGACGGGCTGGGGCAAGGAAAGGCAGGGAACAATTTCAGAGGCACATGCACGGAAAGTGGGCGTAGGTTTGTCAGGGCAACACCCTACATTAGCTGGGTCCAGGCTAGTGCTTTCAACCATAATGTAGAGGAGTCTCAAGGAAAGGGCTCAGACAGATACCAAGGCAGGAGGAACAAAGAAAGGGGGGCTTTGAAAGCCAGAGAAAAAGGGTTGTGCAGAGAAAGCGGTAACAGGTGAAGACAGGGATCTCCACCCATACAAGAGGAGAGGGGAGACCTGGCTGCATGGCTCTGAGGGTGACCGCAGCCCCAGCATCTCACGACGGGTTTTTCTTGCCAGTCATCTTGGCCTGGCGTTTTTATCCTACCAAGCTAATGATACACAGTCATAAGATACATTATGCTTATGCAGGATAACTGAGTGCCACCTTAATCTTTTCCTCGATTAGATAAACAGATTGATCTCCTTATGTTTCTCACCATAAAGCTTTCTCTCCAGCCCTCAGATTATTTTGTAACTCTTTTCTGCATTCTCTTCAATTTTTCAGCATCCTTTTCTGAGCACTGACACTGGATTTAGACAGAGTATTTTAGTACCAGTCTCTCCAGCACCTCCTACAGCAGTAAAGTCTTATTCCTAGGGCTACTCACAGCTGCCTTTCCAGGTGTCAAACACTTCACATAACTGCCAGGCTTGAAGGTCATCTGGTGAGATTCTTTGCTTGAGGCACAGCTAGCTGCAACTCATCCATATCTACAGCCTTTTGGCTAATTTGTTCTAAAACAAACAAAAACACCCTACACAAAACACAAAAAACCCCCATAAAACCTCCCCTGAAGATAGCCTCCTCTTCTGCTTCACCATCCCAACCGATACTAAGGAAGACCATGAAGTCTGAACTCCCTCGTTACAGGTAAAGTGACTTCCTGCCCTGTGTTCATCACAACTACAGTTTTCTAGAAGTACACTGCTGCACATCCTTGAAGACCATGAAGTTCCCTCTTCCATCTTTTCTTCCTCAGGCTACGCAGTCCTAGTTCTTCGCATCCTTCCTCCCACACCGTATTTCTAAAGACCTTAATCACTTCTGTTGCTTTGCTGGATACTCTCTTGTTTGTGTGCATCCTTTTCCAAGGGTTGCGTCTACATCTGAGCCTGGTCCTTCAGCAATACCTCATCTGTGTTGTGGAAAGGACTAATTGCTTCCTGCACCTTAGAGGTGTCACTGCTCACATACAAGGCTTGCCTCATGTTGTTCTCTTCTCCAACACAGCACTAAGTCATCCTGCTCACAAACCCTGGTAATACCAACATTTTCCCCTGCCTTGCCCAGCCAGGATCTCCTTATGAGAGGAACCCTTCCGAGTACAGCTTTTCAACTAGTTGTGGGTCCACCTGAGGGATGCTTCCTATCTCCCATCCCTTCAATGTTTGTTTATGAGGCTGACACCTGGGTCAGTGACACAGACTGACTTAAGTCAAGCTCTATGACATCTATCGCCCCCGCTCAGCCAGTAGGCAAGCCATCCTTCCAGGCAAGGGTGTTGACCGACTTGATGTGGTACGTTCCAGACAAACGCATGCTGATGGATTTTTAATCAGCATATTCTCCCACCTCTTTAACAGGATAAACATTAACTGCTTAACTGTTTGTTCCAGTTTATTTAGACAGGCTGGTTGTAGTCCCATTCTTTCTCCCTGTATTTCAAGGGATCAGATCTTGAGATCTCCCTCCAACTAGATGTTCTCTAAGGTGGCTACTCACCATGCAAAAGTTGCCTTAGTCTATTCTTTAAGTACTTTCAGGGAAATTTCATAAGGCTTTGCCCACATCTAATTTACCTAACTAGTCTTGTCACCTGTTATGACTTGTACTTGGATTCACTTTTAAAAATTAACTTCTTTAAGTACCTTGTCACCCCTGACCTTCTTTGCAAGGTGAAGACAGAGTTCTTACTGTCACATTTTATTTGTTCCTCTTTTCCGCGCAGCCAGGCACCAATTCTTTTTTCTATCCAATAGCCGCATTGGCTCCTTCTGCCCTAGCTGGGAGTTCACACTGAGCTTCGCATCCACCGCAAATCCAGTTCCTTCCTCCCAGATTTATAACTTTGCAACTCATGCCAACTCAGGCTGCCTTTTCTGTGTTGTGAATAATAGCAAGCCCCTGGGCAGCTACTGCAGTTCAGAAGACACACAATAATTCACAGCCAGGTTTATGCCTCAAGCGAAGATGAGAGCCCAGCAAAACCAAATCACCAACTTGCATACAGTCATCCTGGGGAAGGCGTCAGCTTTACCAGCATCACCCAAGAGCCTCCAGAGTCCAATAGTTTCCACACAAAGGGAGTCTAGACCACGTGCACAGGGAGTTGAAGGGTGAATCCCTTTTAAGATCTTCCTTGGCATCCCAAAGGCACTAAATTTTTGGCACAAGAGCCCAAGTATCCTAAGGTCAGCTGCAGAGACCTCGCCAGCCTGTGTCACTGCCAGGCTCTCTCTGACCTCAAAGCAGAAGACACCAGATGTTGATAATTACTTCAAGCAGGCCTGCTTCCATCTGAATTTCTTCTAAGTAAAAGATCATGCCAAGATTGTCTCACCACCTGGCCTTGAAGGGACCTGAGACAGCCTACTAAAGGTCCCTATTTAATTAGCAAAAGCAGGGCCAGGCCAACACACAACTCTCCAAAGAAGTTCCACTTAAGAGTAGCACCGTCCCCCTGACCCATGTCAGCAACACATCAGGAGACGGTGGAATGCTCTTAAGGGAGCCTGTCAGAGCTGCTCTTCCATGCAAGTCAACAGGAGAGAGTACATCTCCCCATGAACACCACTACATGGCCTCCTTGTTGGCATGACCGAGCCAGAAGTCACATCGCTGGTGGCAGCTGCCTGTCTGCAGCGCGATGGTCTGCACTGAGCCAGGAGAAGAGACCTGCACAGACCCAGCAGGAGCATCCCTAGAGGAAAGGGAAGGAGTACCAAAGCAAGCAACTGCTCCGCACACAATTACAGCGGTGCAGAGGGGACAAACACACCCAATGCAGGGACTCACAGTAGTAGCTCTGGGGACAGACAGTCCTTCTAGGAAGCCACAGGCAAAGGTTGGACAGGAAAGACCCGCAGCAGCCACTCTTTCAGCCACAGAAAGGCAAAGACGTTCTTCAGCTTGCTGCTCAGAGGCAGCACAGTTGAGGTGGTTCAGGAAATCAACTGCAGAACATACCAAAAACAGGCCGACATGAATCCTGCCCACAGCCGCTTTCTTCTGGTGCTGATGCAATGTGACACCTTTCAAACACACAGTCCCTTAAGAGATCCAGCTCCTTCCTTTAATGCAACAGCACAAACGTCTTCCCAGATCAGGCCACACAAACGGGAATCTTCAAAACCTTGGTTTAAGCCAGACCTGTACTACCAACTGCCAATTTCTCTGGGGAAAACAGCATACATAAAACAAGACCTCTCTCTCTTCCCAGCACAATAACCATGTGGGCAGAAGCTGCTGGCATTGACAATTAGACCAAAGCACATAAAGTACAGGAAACCTTGCTCAAAAGAAGCAGTAGGTTATGCCAGCAGGATCCCTATCTTGCCCGTACAAGCTGTGTAGCCACTATAAGAGCTTGGCCTAAGGACAGCACTGGGATACTGGGAAAGCATTGCCACTCCCCACCTGGCTTTACAAGGGATGGGGAGGAAGTCACTTGAAAGCAGAAAAGGGGGAATGACAAGCAAACAATACCAACATGCAAGAGCCATGGGGAGAACAGAAGTATTTCCAGGACTGCTCCGCAATCATGTGCGGGGAAAGCATAACGAGCATGCAAAGATAACCCCGCGAAGGGCAGGGAGTGCTGCATGGAGAAGCACAGAGGAAAATGCTCTGCAACTCACACTTAGCAAGAGAGTCTCGGGCTTCCTGCAGCTAATCTGTATTTGGAGCAGAGGGCAGACACCCAGCTCCATGCTGGAAGGACATGAAGCGAGAAGGCAGTGCCAACCGCAGGCCTGCAGGCTCAGAGAAAAGCCATTTCATACTGCAAGCCTTTGCTCTAGAAGCTTGGCACCAGCTTCACGAATCTCTGCCTCTCTCTCTGTTGCAGAGTGCGTACACACATGCATGTTTCTTATTCGTGCCTTGGGTTTTGCTTTTGTCCTTTTAACCAACTTTCTAGCCAAAGCACGAGGCCTGCCCCCGCCAACTCACTCCCCTGAGCGAGCCAGAGAACTGCCAACAGGACAAGGGCTGCAGGCAGAGAGGTGCCTCCTGAGAGGGCCACGCTCAAGGCAGCTCCTGCACACACCAACTCCCCATATGGCTGGTGAGATGAGGACTCCTTCCCAGCAAGAGCCTGAGCTGTACAGGGCATGGGGGAGAGGCTCAGGGCTGCAGTCTCAGGCAGCAGAAGCTCCCACGATGAAGGCAGAATTACCCTCAGAGAGGTCAGCTGCCCGACGCTGCAGTCCTTCAAAGCTAGAGCGTCAGGATCAGCAACACGCTTGTGAAGATCAAGGTGGCAGAGGAACACAGGGATCTCTCCCCTCTCTCCCTGCCTAGAAACCTGCATTTCAGTTTCCAGCTCACCCTGCAAGCAAGCTCCAAGCTCCCCATGCTCGTTTCCAATGGGAACGGCTGCAGCCAGGCCCCAAGCAGGACACCTGGTGCTGGAGGAACAGAGATGGCTGCAGGGCAGGGGTGAGAGCACCACCACAAGCATGGTTCCTCACCCCATGCTCATGCCAGCACCGACCTGCTTGGTAGCTGGGCTGTCTGGGCAGCGCTGGGATCACTGGTGGTCCCACGGAGCCCCAGGCTGTACCTCTGGACTTCCACTCCTGCTGCCATTGTGGGGTGGGCGTGAGCAGCAAGGCCCCTTTGCACAGCCTAAAGTACAGAGCCAAAGACCTCTCCTCATGGGTCAGGTCAGGAAAATCCTGCCAACACCTGAGTGGGCAAAGGAAAAAATAAATAAGAAAAATAGAAAAAAAAAAAGAGAGGACTCTCTGCAGTCCTTGTAGCTGTGATGGGTGAAAGCAGGCAGACCTATGCAAAGGCATACGCTTCCCACCCCGTCAGCTCAGAGCCAGGCCCTGGGGAGTCAGGAGGAACAGGAGACAGCTCTACTGAGACCAGACAACACAGGCAAACCTTCCTCTGAATCATGCAGCATCCCAGAGGCCATGACCCATTGGAGGCTCTGCTGGTCCCCCCCACAATGCCTCCAGAGACATCAGGCAGGACCTGGGACCCTACAGAGCCAGTTCAGGGGGTAGCAAACCTGCCCCTCCACTTCAGGCTCCAAGCGGTGACTCCACCTCCTCGTTCGAGAGGCAGCATGGAGAACAGGCAGCAGGCTGGCACATCGTCCGCTCGCCACAGGAGCTGCTGGCTGGGGGGGGTGGGGGGGTGGTACGGCTGCCAGCCAAGCTCTTGCTGGCAGAAAGGAGGTAGGGCAGGAGCAGCCCGAGGCACTGCCACCAAGGATTGCTCCCCCTCTTCTTGGTTCCCACCCCTTGGATAGCAGCTGCTAAATTAAAAAAGCCTTAACGGCGCTGTCATTCAAGGACATGGAGACAATCTCCATTTTCCAAGCATCCCCATCGTCTTGTCTCATCTCCGCACCACAAAACCCCCCAGGGAAGATCCAACCCCAGCCTCCAGCAAGCCCTATCATCCTTGCCTCCGTTACCCACTGCGGAGCTCTCAGATGCTTTGATATGCAAATCAGCCACAGGATCCATAACCAGCACCGTCTGCTATTAACAGTGCACGGAGTATCCTACGCCCAGGGCCTCCTCCCGCACAAAGCAGGCACCCCACAGCTGCGCAGGCTTCACGTCAGATGGTGCAGGTCTCGGCTGTGTTTCCTGGGAGCGGGAGGTGCCGCGCCTGCGGAGCCCTCCGGTCCCCTGCATACAACGTCACCCTGGCTACAAGGATGGGGACAGGGCACTTGCAGATAGGATGCAGGCTGGGGTTGCACCTCGGTATGGACGGGGAGGGTGGCAGAGGAGCCACTGGCAGGATGCTGCGGGGCTCCCCATGACCTGAGGCACTCCAGCCACCCTGGGCTCAAGAAAAGAGTAATTAGCAACAGACAAAAAAAAAGCAGGCCGTCGGCACTGCTAGCTCTCAGGCTTTTATCACACATCTCACACTACCTGGGATTTTCTCAAAGTCCTAGTTCCCAGAATGAAGCGATTTCATGAGGGTATTTTATTTTTCTATGTAAAAATTTGCCAACCCCTCCCCTCCCTGAGCAAGATTCTAGCCCATTTTATTGCTGAAGAAAACTAAAAAATATGACCCAGGATATTTTAAAAGTCCAGAAGGGAAAAAAAAACAACTAAACAAAAAACAATAAACAAACAAGAAGCAAAGCCCTCGGTATTTTTTCTTTTTTTGGCCCAATTCATTACTTTAGGACATTTCAGAATAGTTGCACCATGCTCCAGTCGAAGGGGAAAAAAATGGAGCATTACAAAGCCTCACGGCAGTGCCTTCTTGACAAGAAAACCGACACCCTCAGAAAATACAGCAGCTTCAGTTCCTTCCAAGGTTACCGAAGACAGGAACAGACAAAAATAGAGCAAACTTAGTGCAACAAAACACATTCATGAGCCAAAACAGAGTCTCTTCCCAACCCCCTCAAAGGCATCTTCTTTCATGTTTATCTTGCTCCTATGCTATTCAGGTGAAGACTGCAGAAAGGATTTTTCTCCTGGTGAAGACAGCGTATTCCTGCCACTAAAAGGCTACAGACAAAAAAGGCCTTTCCTAGGTAGATACCAGCTAATTGCAGTCATTAGAAGCAACGTCCTTAATGCTCTGCTATTTCTGGTTTAAACGGAGTCCTCCTGGAGCCGGTTAGGAGAGGAGTGGTTGGCTTTCCACTCTCTCAGAAGCATTAAGAGAATAAAAGGCTATTAGGGACCGTACAGCACGGGTGCTTGGAGGGGAAGGGTACCGGTCCCCGCAAGGCACTTGTGAAGTCTTTGTCCCATGCCCGGGTGGGGCATCTGCAGGACCATCCAAGAGGCACCTGTGCTGTGCAACCCTTCAGTGGCTTTATGACCGCTGCTAACGGGATGCTCCTGCCGTGCAGCCCATGGCTTTCCATATGTGCTTACTCCAGAGTATGGCATGATAGAGCGGGACACTTCCACAGTAACACACAAACACGGGGCACAGGGGCCCTTGTGGACTACGCACGACTAAATTAGCACACCCTGAGCACGCACTGCTCAGCCTTTTGCTTCCAACTCCTGCTATTGAGGGAAGGGCAAGGGAGGGAGGTGCCCAGAATCCCAAATTCCCCAAACACCTAGTCTCCATCCAGCTGAGAGCTATCAAACCTGCTACGGGCACCAGGCTGACTGCAGCCACGTCACAGATTTTTGGCATGATGCCTCCAGCAGGTAGCTACATACAGACATCCAGGGCGCACTCCAGGACAAGAGGAAAAAAAACACGGTTCGCCGATTTGGAGAGGCCGGCCACCAAGAGAAGAGCAGAAAGAGGCTGCTTGGCTGCAACGAGCATAGACACAAGCCCCATCTTTGCTGATTTCTCCAGGGTAGGCGAAAGCAGGGCGGTATCAGAAATTTCCCTGCTCTTCCCACCCTTGAAACATCCCTCCTGCCTGCCTGCCCCTCTCCCTCACGGCGGTGCCCGGAGGAGGGCGGGGGGGCTCTCCCAGCACCCGCACAAGCGGCCTCAGCACCTCCGACGGCGCCGGCAGGTGAGACGGCGGAGCCGCTCCCACCCACTGGAAACGGGGTGCTTAGAAACGACCCCCAGGGTGCCGAAACCGCCTCGCCCACCCAGCGGCCGAGCCGAGGGACGGCGCACACTGGGCAGGGGGGCGAGAAGCCTCGCAGCCCCCAGCCGCCCCGCTCCTACCCCGCCTCGGAGGGGCGGCGGGGCGAGTCCCCCCGCCCCAAGATGGCAGGCGGCGCCCCCCGCCCCAGTCCACCCCCGCTATAGGGCTCCGCACAACACCCGGTCCGGCCCGCTCCGCCCTCGGCAGGGCCTGAGGCGCGGCCATTGCCGCCCCCCCCTCCCAAGCACCGAGTCTGCGGCTCCGGGCCCGCCCGGTCTGGAAGGAGCCGTCGCACCCCGCCGGTTCTGCTTACCCCGTGTCAGGCGCGGACTGGCTCCCACCCTTCCCTGGGCTGCCGCTCCACTTGGCCCTGCCGGGCCGGGCGCTGCGGTACCGGGCTGCGGTACGGCAGAGACAGCGGCAACCACCCGGCTGGGTTCGGCTCGGCTCGGCTGGGTTCGGCTGAGCTCGGCGAGGGGCGGGGTCTGCGGGGTGGGCGGGGTCGGCGCGACGGTGGGCGGGGCCCGGCGGCGGCTCTGCGCATGCGCGGGGGCCTGCGGGCGGAGGGCCCGAGTTCCCCTCGGAGGTGCGCGGCGGAGCTGGGGACTGGGGCCTGTGTGGGCGGTGGGCGCAAAGGAAGCCCCGGGAGCGGCGGTGGGCCGGGGCGGTGGGGAGCGGAGCGGAGCGGGGATAGCCGGGCGGCAGCGCGCCGCCCCATCCCACCCCTGAGCCGGCGGCGCATGGGCCGCGGCGGGGCCTTAGGCCTGCTGGGCGGGGCGGGACGCGGCCTTTGGAGCCGGTGGCCTGCGAGCGGCCTTGCCCAGGCCGCTCCCAGGGTGCCGGCGTTCCGCTGGGGCTTGGGCGGTCCCCGGGGCGCTGCGTCGGTGTGGGAGCGGGCCACAGTGCCGGTGCGAGCAGTATGTGAGTCCTTTGCGGCGCCTGGGCTGCCCGGGTCTTCTCTTCCTCCGGGTACCGGCCATGCCGCCCGTCTCTCACAGCGAGCCGTTTGCAGGTGTCGCTGATGCATCGGGCACAGGGCCTGAAACGCCTAAACCCTGAGTATGGGTTGCTGCTTCAAAAAGGCTGGGAAACGCTGGCCCCAGTGACTGAGTCTGAGTGGCATGCAGCAGGGCAGATACCATCTTGTAAAAGCAGCTGGGAGACAGAGCCTGGGCTGTGTGGAGCCTTTGTGTCACCTGCAGGCAGGGCACTCGCTGCAGCTGGGGTGAGCAGTAGCATCTTGCCTCTTGCAGCAGGCAGCACCCTCTGCTCCTGCTGTGCTTCAGCTTGTGCCCTCACAGTCTGGCCTGGGGGAGGAGGAAAACGCAGAGTCTATTCTGATGCTCTTGCATGTGTGTCCTTCAGAGTGTTTCTTTGCTTCAGAATTCATGCGGGGCTGTGCTGCCACGATTAGGCTTGTGTGGGTATGAGTAGTCATGCAGCAAAGTTGGACCAAAATTCTTGTGTCCTGACAGGCATGGCATTTGCTCGTGTGTGTCATGGGGACTCAGGAAGTGTGGGTGCCAGCCTGTGCTTTGCTGGTTATTCTCCAGAAAACTCCTTTGGAGGTCTGGTGAGTAAGGGGAGACAATTTGGGGAAGATGACTGTGTGACAGGTTTCTTACAAGCGTGAAAGACTTACTCCTAGTAAAAGCAGAGAGGCAGAGAGCCCTTGTAAAACCAGGACGCAGATGCTCATCTGAGCTGCATTCACTTGCCTGGTTTGAAAGTTCCCCAGGCTTATCGGGAGGGTCTTGTTTGGAAGGAGAGAAAATGAGTTAAGGGAAGGTTTTGAGTGAGAAGCAAGGCTTATTCCAGCAAAGCTGCAGGTAGCTCTGTGCTGCCTTGCAGCATGAGTGTGCCTTTGTTTCCAGGTTAGGTTTCTCTTAAGCCTGAGTTCTGTCTGTGTCAGATATCCTTTTCTGATGTAGCTTTATCAGAAAGGCTTGGAGCCACTATCGTTCTTTATTCTGTAAACAACTAGCCTAGGTCAGTGGTTCCTGACTTTTTTTTTTATGGTTGAGCCACAGCTCCCCATCTCTTCCTTCTTGTTTTGTCCTCCTCCCTGCGACAGCCCTCCCCCAACCCCCCCCAGCGCAGTTACTGCTATCTGGTTTGTGATCACACCTTGCTGGTTGGGACCAGGTCAGGGCTGGAAACCGAATCTGGTCTTGTGGCTTGCCACCTATCGCCCTGTTTCCGAGACCTCAATACTTTTAGAAGTAGTAAAGATATATTTGAGAGGTGATATCTGTGTTAAGTTATGGGAGTGTGGGCAGTTGTCTGAATTCACATATAATTCCAGAAGGCAGAGACAGAGAGGGAGCTCTCTGAGCTTCACCTCCAGCCCCATAGACCATACCAGAGCAGAGTTTCTGGGGTTAGGTACCTGTTTTACTGCTCCTTTCCTTTGACCTCACACAGAAAGTTGTCCTCTCCTTAGCTTAATTTCCTGCTGGTGCACTGGGAATAATGCCTTCCTATTTTAGTACAATGCTGTGAATATGAATATATAGAATGGTTTAAGGTGCTCAGATGCTAGAATGTTAAGAGCCGTAAGTACCTTAGAGTTGGGAGTTAAAACGTCAAAAGTAAGTTTTCCATTAAAGGTATTAACTCTTTTTTTATCTGCCTTTCCTGATTGTGATCTGGAAAATGAGGTTAGTGTGTTTTGCTTCAAAATTGTTAACAGATGTACCTGTAATGAGTTTCTGTTGGTAACTTGGATCAATAAATATCCTGTTTAATAGCTAATCCTATTCATAAAGGGAATTGGAAAAGACTTAATTCCTCTTTGTGAATCCCGGCCTTTCTGTGTGTCATTAATGTAAAACCAATTATGTCTTGGTAATGAATATCTTGTGTATTTTTAACACACACAAGCCCTTAATCACATCGTTTCCTTTATGAGGAGAGCTGTGAATGGATTGGGTCCTGTAGTTCACAGTTGGCTCTTGTAGCTCACCCTGGCAGACGGTCTATAAATAAACCTGCAGTGGCAGAGTAGGGGTTTAGGTATTTGCATCGCACATATTGTCTTGGATTTATTTCCTGTGTTTTAATGATGCATGACAGATGCAGTTCAAATCTTTGTGGTGCCTGGAGCATGTCTATTTTGGTCTCTTAGAAGAATAAAGGGGATGTTGGCCCCCACTGTTTGACTGTGTAGATCAGGTTACTACTATAAAAGCGAAGAATATTTTTTCCTGTTTTATTTTGTATGTTTGACAGCAGGCTTTGGGTAGTAGGCCTCAGCAATTGCTTTGCAGCATCCATTGGTTTTCCTTGGGGCCTGTTCGTATGGATAAGTTACTAGCAGAAAGAAGGAAAAGAAATAGCTGCATGATTGTGGAACTACAGATCTTGGGAATATAGGGAGCTTGTGATTAAAAAGGAAAGTAATACTGGATTGCTAGGTAACAGCTCTATTTAAAAGTACGTTTACTCTAGGATGCAGGCAGGGTACGAACGGCACCTTGGCTGGTTTTTAGGGTATACACCACTGATGAAAACTTGATCAGGGCCATTGCACTGACCTCTTGAGTGTTCAGATGCAGAACTTTTTAGTGCTCATATGGCTGTGTTAATAGTGCAGATTCATACAGACTATTGTTGTGAAGCACATCAGTATTTGTGCTGAAACGAAAGGGATCCTTTTCCTGTCCAAATCTGCTGGCGTTTCTCTGGAGATACTGTCACGACGTAAGTCTGGGTTGGCAGTGAAAGGAGAAGTCCCTGTCTTGTGTTTTGCCACATTCCCTCGCACTGGCATTCATGTGGCCATGGGATGAGTTGGATCAGGGAACCGATCTAGCTGAAGACTGACTGATTTACATGAATGCTAGAGCTAGTCTAAGGGAGGTGATGGCAATGTGTGTTGCGGGGACACAGGGCTTTCTTTTGTGGTACTGTGTGCCCTGATGTTGGTTCAAAATGAGTATGTAATCCTGTCCTCCATGTCTGGAAGATGTCCTTGGTTTGTATCAACTCCTTGAGGTGGTCTACTCGCATGTGTGCATGCGTTTGATGAAAATATTGTATGTGGCCTGCTTCTGTTAGCTGGGATGAAATTTTCCAGAACTCCTCTATTCAAAAACCACTCAAGATTGCAGTAAATACAAGTTAGTTCTTTAATCTCAAGGGGAAATGGTGAAGGTGGTATGGCACTTGAAAATGGTGCAGTGGGTAAATAACTTCCAGAGCTTTATAACTGGTGAAGGGTTCCTTTGTTGTGCGGTGCTGGAATTTGATGTCAGTCTGTTGCATTGAGTGGGGTATGACTGAAGGGCCCTTGAGAAGGGAGTGTTTGCTGCAGCAGGTTATTGCGTGCTCAGACTTACTCAGTGAAGTAGAAATTGGGTCATTTTAGTGAATATTTGATTAACAGACTCCTTCACCCTTTCTTAGTCTTGCTCTGAAGTCACTCTGAGGTCTGCGCTTTTAACTGATATGTGGAATGGAGAGAAGCAAAGTGTCTCTATGTTTCTGGGTTTAAGAAATTAGTCTCTCTAACTATGATATAGAGCCACTGCTAGAATTTAGGAGCGGCAGGGTCGGAGCTGGGAGAGAAGGTTGCTCTGCATAGTTCTTTATCACTGCTTTGGTGCAGCTATGTGTGCCCTGCACTGTATCAGTAGTTGTCTTTGTGTTGGGCCTTTCATTTTAGGATAGTGTCTGTTTAAATACTGCTCTTGCCTAGCGTGAACAACTTGGAAATTAATCCTGCTTGAGCAGGAGATTGGACTAGATGACCTCCAAAAGTCCCTTCCAAGATAATTCCTTGGTCAAGAGTGTATTAGTGACTAAGTACTAAGCAGCGGTGGTGTTTTGCCTATCCAGGGTGTTGTAGGGTGCACTCCTGCATCAATCGGGCAATACCAACAGCAGATTTCTGGGAATTCCTGCAGATTTTCCTGTGCTTGAGCATTATGGAGATACTCTTCCCATACACCTCCGAGCACTGAAACCTGATCAGAGACAACCCTGGGGGAGCCACCTTCATAAGCAAAGTCAGGTCACGTGCGTTCCCTGTGCCTGTGCTAACTGCAGCCTCCTCTGAGCCATTTTAAGGCCTGCTGGTGTGAGGCAACATCAGCACTAGGAAGGAGAGCCAGGGCCAATGGCTCTCATCACTTCATAGCGGCTCTTCAACTTTGGTTGCACTCGGAGCATTCGTGTGGCAGCACCCAGCATGACAGATTGAGTGGCTTCTGTGCCCTTCGGTGTTTAGGTTAGTAATTAGCTGCTCCACAGAGGGGAAGACAGGGTGGAGGAGATGGAGCGCCCTGTTCACAGCCGCAGAGGGAGCAAGTCAGGACTGGGTCTGGTTGAGCAGCGCCTGGAGACAGACCCAGGCTATTGACTGTTTGTTTCTAGAAGGGAAGGTGACATGTTACAATAGCTGAAAATGTGATTCACTCTTCATGAACCCACTTGCACCCTTGCATGCTGTACTCCATGCCACAGGTGCATTCTTCTCTTTTTCTCCACCCTGAACCTTCCTGGTAATTGGAAGCATCCCCCCTGTTTACTCAGGTCCTAACAGGATGCTTCATACTAAATAATCAATCATACGAAGTTTCTTAGCTCATGACACATCTTAATGTGCCGAGGAATAATTCTTAGCAAAGAAGGAGGTACTGAGTCATCTGGAAAAATAAACAGTCCTTGGATACTTAACGCTGTTGATGCTTCTGCTGGTAGTTTTGTAACTACAAACCTTCACTGTTGCCAGAGGGAGGAAACAAGTGGCGACTCCTCCCAGGAGAGGGGAGTGAGTTCAGAGTTTAGGCAGAGCTTCAGGAATCTGACATGCGGCCTTGAGCACATCTAGGTATGCTGGTCCTGACGTTGCTGTCCCTCTGACAGTGGGTAGAGTGTGCGCACGTGCCTGCCCTGCCACAAGCCAGCAGACCTCTCCTGTCGGTCTTATATAGTGGTGAAGATAAGCAGGCCCATCCTCTCCTGCCACCGAGGCCACCATGCCTGCTAGGGGAGGAGAGCCAGACCCCCCTGGGAGACATCTGTCAAAGACAACAGAGAGGCCAACTCACTGCTGCTGATGCTTGTTTGGGTTTTCTAGAGGGATCCAAAGCCTCAGTGTGATTGTGGAGGAAGTAGGAGCAATATTACCTACTGGGTTTGAGTTTCACACGGGGAAACAGTACACTGAAGTGCAGAATGGGACACAGGCGGTCCTCCCCGCCAACACAGAGTGTGGGCTTACAGCAAGGCAACGTAGCTGAACTTGCTTAGAAATCCTAGCAGCAGCAAGGCTTGGGTAATTGGACCTTGATTCCCAGCAGCACTGTAAATACTGCAGGGCCTTGTTTTTGTTAGGAGCTGTGGCAAAAACACAGCCTTCATGGAATCTTATTTCAGAGGGGACAGTGCAGGTGAGCTGTGAAGAGAAGCTCTGAACTCATTTGGAGATCTTCTACCCCACTGAAAAGTGGCTTTGTTTAGCAAATAAATGTAAGCTGTGGCTGTTCCTGATCTCTTCCAAACCTGCCTGTGTGACAGGCAAGGTGGTTTGCCATGTGTTGTGTGCTTTGCTCGAGGAACACTGCTACAAAATTGCTGTGGTGCACATCTTCAGTGCTTCTCATCTTGCTGTTGGGTAATGCTTGCTCTGTAGGACAACTGCAAACCCTAAAAATTACATACATCCCCAAGTTAGCAAACACACTGTGGAAAAACAAAAGCAAAGAGAGAGTGAAGATTTAGCCCGGGCTTTACTTGGTTGTAATAAGAACAGCTGTGGCATTGTCTGTCGGAAGGTTATGTGGGTGTTTTTTTCTCCCTAGAGAAGTTAAGTCAGCTTTGTTTTTAAAATAAAAGTTAAGAAAATGGCTTTACAAGGTACTGCTACAGTTTGGCCCTAAGCTGATGAGAGCTGGCGAAGGGAGATAAGAGGTCAATGTATTTTTAATGTTTACTTTAGGCAGGAGAGAAGCGGAGCATGTGCTGGTTCCACTGCCAACGTCTAAGCAAGCAGTGTCACACGGCGGTAGTTGCAGTCAGATGGAAAGTCTTAGCTCTACCAAAGCTGGCCTGAAAGAGGACTGGCTCTAGGTCGGTGTTGTTTTCTCCCCTCACTTGGATCTGTTGGCATAGCTGCCTGGGTCATCACTCCCTAACTGATGTCTGGCAAAATGATCCGGGTTCAGACAAGCCTCCGCAATTGCGTGTGCAAGCTGGTCCCCATCAGCCTGACAGAATGAGGTTAGAGAACTGCCGTAGATGTAGTCAGAGAAGAGGGTGTGGTGAGCCTCAGAGGTTAACCTGAGTTAGGTGGTATTTTGGTTTGGGTTGAGCGAGCCCCATAAAGTTACAGGGAACGGTTTTATCAGGGCGAGATTGGCAGAGGTGTGATTCTGGTCTCTAAACACAGGCTGCTGAACACCTTGTGTATGCGGAGAGGGAGCGTACCCTCACCAGTGGTGTTTTGGTTCACCCCTTGTCTGGCAGATTGTTTCTTGAAGCTGTGATGCCAGTCTGCAGAGTATCTCTGGCTTTTTGCTTGATTTTATAGGTAACATTGGTAGCTGTTACAAGTAACTATGGTAGCTTTTACTGGTCACTGCTGCCTCTAAATTGGTTCATGTCCAACATTCTCAGACCTGCTTGTTACGTGGTTCACAGTGCGTGCAGAAGGGCCTTTACCTCTGTGTGCAGGAAACTGCAGTGCAGTGATACTGAGTTCAGCTTTGTGGTATATGCATCTGAATTATGTTGGCTGCTGAATTCAGGCAGGGGTTGTTGATCTGCTTTGTAGCACCCTGCGGATGCTGTTACCACTCTGTGCTGTGGATTGCAGCTTCTGAAGAGGTGCTGAGGCTCTGATGTGCGATTCACATAAGGGAAAGGAAGCAAAACAAATTCTGTCCATTTTCCAGGGTTCATAATTCTCTTGTTTCTTACGCAGATTGGGTTACCAGAATCCAAATGGCTCTATTGAATACGCAGTTGGGTTTATCCTTAAGCCATCTAAGCAGCACAGTGATACAGCGACACTTCAGGTAATTTTTCAAATCCTGCTTTTGCTTTTGTTTTATTGGGAGAATTTCCTGATTGAAAGAGATGCTATTAAGTAGGTCAAGCATAAGATCCAGTATTTCTAATTCAAAAAGGGTAATATAATGAAACAAATCTCACAGTTGTCTCTTCACAGGTTGTAAAGTGAGTCCAAACACAACTACAGATGCAGGTTCCTGGCAGTCTTAAGTGTGGTCTGAACTCTGCATTTTTGTATGCTTGTAAGGAGATTCTTAGGCTTTTGAGGGCATTGCAAGGGCCTGCAAACAGAAGTTGAAAGTGTCTGTGTTTCTCAGCCAAGTCCAAAAAAGCAACAGCCAGCCGCTGCTGATGTAAAGCCAATTAGATATTTAAAATTATTCCAGAGTTTATCATTTCAATTATTTAGAACAAGAATAACCTGAAAATTATTGCCTTGTGCCTTAACAGTGTCCACTTTGTTATTTTCCTTTAGGTCCTTGTTCCAGGGTCAAGGCATTTAAAGCTGCTTAAATTTATGGATCTCATGTTTTACAATGCTTTGCACAAAGCTTAGAGGCTAATCCCACGGTATGCTCTATGCGTGTATGGGGAATCTCCAGCATATAGCTCTTTGAAGGCTCAGGGTTTCAGTTTATAGGGTGAGAATGGTCATTCCCATGACTTTGGTCTAGAGAGGGGATTAAGACAATGCTGAGGGCTAGGTTGTGCGGTGGTCCCAGGAGCTGTCTCAAGGAGGTATTTACATCTTACTGGCTTTCTCTGTAAATGGGCTGCATGAGAGCATTGGCCAGTAGACATTTAAAGTATATATATACGCTGATAGCGAGAGGGAGGCCAAGTCCACAGAGGTAAGCAGTGCTACTGCAGGACATCAGCAGTCTTAATGGGAAAACCTCTCAGTTGTGGTGGGCCTGCTTTGGGTGTGGTGGGGTTTTGCTCCAAGACTGTGGCAGAAGTGAAGAAAGGACGGGAAAAAAAGTCCTCCTTGTCCTGTTACTCTTGTCTAGTGGCACCCGGGCAATCTCTCTTACAGCTGTTTGCTGCTGCTGCGTTGCGGACTCGGTCCCACCTAGGTTTCCCCTTTCCTTCCTGTGACAGTGCTTTTGTCCCTTTCCAACTTCCTCCCTTTCGCCTTCCCTGCTGTGCAGCCACAGCCTGGCAAGCGGAGGATAGGCAGTGTGGCGTACCACTGTCCCTGCCAGGGGATGGGGTGGGACAGGGCAGCTGCTTGCAGAGGTGAGTGAACTTCTGAGAGAGGAGAGAGGTGCCTGCTTAGAGGGGAAGGCTGGGCTAGGCCTCTGCTGTAGGAAACAAATCTCAAAAGGCAGCGCTGGGCCTCTGGAGCAGTTAGAGTAACACAGACTGACCCAGATGGCCTTCCCTTACTGCATGTAAAAATGTCTGCTTCAGCTGATATCCATTCACACAGTGTTTGATACGCTTGCACTTCTTTTAGGCAGCATTGCCCCGAGAATCTGTAGATGCCCCATCCCTGGAAGTGTTCAAGGCCAGGCTGGATGGAGCGTTGAGCAGCCTGGTCTAGCGGAAGGTTTCGCTGTCCATGGCAGGGGGGCTGGAACTAGACAATCTTTAAGGTCCCTTCCAACCCAAACCGTTCTATGATTGGACATACAGGTCCTTCATCTTCAAGAAGAGGTGGTGGTCCCCATTGGTCTTTATGTACTGTACACACTTCTACGCTGCAAAACAAGGTGAATAAGTAGGTTGATTCCATACGCTGTCTGTTTGAGTAGTTCAGCTGACAGCAGCTTGGTGTTCCTGCAGCTGCCTGGCCAGCATGTTTCTAGTACCTTCCTGCAAAGCAGTGGTTTAGCAGTAGAAAGGATCTTCCTGCTTTTCCGACGGTCTGTGTTTGGGTGTCCTTTGAAGAGAAGCAGCGAATCACTTGAATTTGAGCTTGCTGGCTTACAGAATAGCCATTCTTGAAAGGGAGGTTGAATTATTTCTGTTTATTCCTGCTGTTCCCAAGCATATTCAGAGTCAGATCTAGCAACTTTGTATCATGCAGTTTCTTTCTGTTGTTTCTTACTCCTAATAATCCCACAGAGCAAGCAGATACAGAAGAGACATATCTCTCTGGGTTCCTCCCACATGGGGAAGATGATGATCCATTAGATTCTAGTTGGTGGCAGCACAGCCACAGCAGGGCCTCAGAGGTCTCACTGAAAGCGGAATAAGATGGCAGGCCCTCGTAGACTTCAATGAGAAGAAGATTGGTCAGAAAAGTCTTTATTGCTGGGAACTGTCTACAAGATTGAAAGAGCCTGATTTGAGCCTTAGCTTCCTGCAGGCTGTTTGTGGCAGAAGCAAGCACATTTTTTTGCTTGTAAATTGAAGTTGAATGGAATCATCTGCAGTTGCTAAAAAGCCCCAAAAATGCAAGCCACTCTTCACACCATCTTTTAGTCGTGTTTCAGAGTAGAACAGTCGTTTTATGTTTGACATTTAGTGAAGAGTGTGCAAAGCCCAGAGTAGCATCTGGCTTTCAAAGAGCACATTGAATGCAGTCAATGTGTCACCCGTATGGTATGTATTTGTTGCTGGCGCCTTCCGAATGGTTTCTATAATGACAAGATTCTGTGCTGGGTTTGCCCTTGCTCCCCAAGGATTATTGAGGAGATCTGTCTCTCATTCTTTCCTGTCCTTTGCTAGTATCACTGGAGCATGCCAAGCGATACAGAAACTCACCCGCGTGCGAGTGGTGGACAACAGCGCCCTGGGGAACACGCCATACCACCGGCCACCAAAATGTATCCACGTGTATAACAAGACCGGAGTTGGCAAAGTAGGAGATACAATCCTTCTGGCTATCAAAGGAGAAAAGAAGAAAGCTTTGATTGTAGGGCACAAGATGCCTGGCCCCACCATGACGCCTAGATTTGATTCCAACAATGTGGTACTCATAGAAGACAATGGAAATCCAGTAGGGACTAGAATAAAAACACCAATACCCTATATGCTGCGACGGAAAGGAGAATTCTCCAAAGTATTGGCTATTGCCCACAACTTTGTATGAAAGCCAAGAATGGTTTCTGGCAATTCTCTCATACAGTAGCTGTTTCTTGGTCCTTTTCTAGAAAATGGTGAAACGTGAAAAAGTCGAGTCGTCAAGAGTCTCTCTTCCTGTTTAAGAATTGCAGATAACTAGTTGAAATATTGAAATACCTGGGGTTTCTCCCAAATAGGATGGATTTGTTTCACAGAACTTCTGCAGTGTGTTGGGAAAATGCTCCTTCACTCTTACTGCTCCAGTGGTGTTAATTTGGTCTCTAATCATTAAAATAAGAATGTGAAAATCCTTCTTGTTTTGTACTGCTTATATTCTCTTTTCCCTATTTCTGCCTTTCCCGGTTCCCCAAGAGCAAAGCACTGTCAGTCCGTGGCCCAGTGACACTGTGGTCTACAAAATGAATTCCCATGTAATAGAGTAGGAGAGAGATATAATGAACTGTTGTTGCCTTGGGCACATTCGATAAAAGGATTAATTTGTACATCTTTGCCTAAGAAAAGTCTTTAGGAGGAATCAGAATTGGGAGAGCATGATGGCCTCCAGCTTTGGTGGTGCGTGGTTGAACAGGGTATGCCAGAGGTGGGGAAGCAGAGGTAGGAAAGGGAAGTGAATGGGGGTGGGTTTGAGATGCAGCCTGTGCTCTCTACCTGACCAACCTCAGGAAATTGTGCTCTCCGAGTAACGCAAGGGCTGGGTTCAGATTGAAAGATCCATAGAAAGCAGCTTCCTTTTGGACTGCTTTTTGGGACCATGTCAGACATTATCTGTGATGTTGGTTGGCGAGACTGTCTGTTGTCCAGCGGTGCTTCCTAAGCTCGGGCACAGTAGTGGGCAAACACTACTGTACTGCTTTCAGGGACAGCTGTGGTCCAGGAGCCAAACAGCTGCCTTTATATGGAGTTGAGCAGAGACACTTGGTGCTCGTGGCAGGTAAAGGGACATCAGGGCAGAGCACTCCTACAAAGCAGTGCTGGGGAAGAGGGTGCAGGGGAGGCGGCCAGTGGGAGTCTGGCCAACTTCAGGCCCCTGAGCTGACTCCTCGTGGGTCCGGTGGCAGTGGCAGCTGGCTGTGCCTTGTCCTTCCACCTCCTCTCCCTGTCATGCTGGGAAAGCTCCTCACCTTGGCCCTGTGTTGCCCCTGCGTGAAGGTCTGAGGGCTGCAGTGCTGAGCTATATCACACTTTAGCTAGTTACTTCTGGCAGATGTATCTGCCCATGCCGCCCACTGTGGAATCCACATTGCCCATGGAAAAGGTGAGCCCTGGATCCCCTCATACTCCATTACTCCGCGTAACGCAGGTAAGATGGTGCTTCAAATTTAAATTCAGGCTCAACCTTTAAGTAAGGTCACTGTCCCCCTTAGTAAAACTTCCTGTGAACTGGAAGAGCCCAAGCCTATGTGCTGCCCAGTTCAGTGGAGAGTGGAATTGGCTGCTGCTGGCAGACGTTCCTTGCCAGCTGTTGTCCGTGTGCTGGTGGACATTGGCTCTGCTGCTCTGAGTCCTCCTGAACCCTGCAGGTGTTGCCTTTCAGCCTTCCGCCTGCTTGCTGCTTAGGCTTCTGCCTGCTGCCATCTCAGCGGAGCAGACGCTTGCCTGGCTGATGTCAGTCTTTCTGATCGGCTTCCAGGAGGAGCTTCCCGTGCTCGGAGGTGATGTTTGTGCCATTTTGCTAAGGAGGATGGTGAACAAACTGCATGCTGGTCACAGCGATGAGCACAACTGTCCTCCATGGCACAGGGGCAGGGCTTGGCCTGACGGGTTTTTTTCCCTGGTTGAATTTGTTCCCGGATAGGCGTGGGATGCTCCCGGGGCTCCTTTTTTTGGGGATGAGCACTGTTCCTCGAGCCCTTTGGCGACGCCCGGTGCCAGCCCTGCGGGCGCGGGGAGCCGTGCGGGCCGGTGCAGCGATGCCGGGAACGGGGTGGCGGGGACAGGGCCGGCCCCTGGAGGGCTGCCCGGCCCCGGCATCCTCCGGCGAGCCGGCCGGGCCCTCTAGCGGCTCTCTGCCGCCGGTGGGAGCCCTCCGCCGTCCCGCATCCCGCCCGGCTGCAGGGGCAGCGTCGGGCCGGGGGCGTGGGACAAGCTCTGCTCTGCTCAAGGTGAAGGGCTGGAGGGTGCTGGTCCACCCCAGCTCCGCTCAGGGGTGGGAAAGCCATCACTGTGCCCTGCCCTTAGCGGATAAATCTTCACAGCCCAGCTTAGGTGTGTTTTTTTTTTAGCTTTTTCAAAGCTCATCCGGGTAGCACGCTGAAGTATTTCAAGTAAAAAAAGTGTATATGTTTTTATGCGTATTTGGGGAAAGTGTTTATGCCACTTAACAGCTCCGCGCTCTTCCTTTAGAAAACCTTCCACAGCCTTTGAAAGTCCCCCAACCCCAATGAACACATAAGCAAATACTTTTATAGTTTCTTTTTATAAACAAATCATAAGCCAATTGATATGTCTGTCATGCCCCTCCTGCAGCCAGAAGGAGCTCAGACTTCCTCGATGTTCCTGTAGAGAACAGAAGAGGAAGATGGCTTCCACTTCCATTGGGCCAGAAAATAGACTTTCAAATGTCACTTGTATGGGGTATTTCATTTCTGTGCAAAGCCTATGGGCACAGGGGAAGCGGGATCCATCCCAAGCTGGAATAACTCAGTCCCAGGTAGCCTGGTTTATAACTCATTCAAAGGTCTGCTTGCTTGTGAGGTTTTTGCTTGGCAACAGCTCCAGCCTCGAAGCGTCTCCCAGCAGGACCTGGGGGGCCTGCAAACAGTCCTTGTTTTTCTTTTCCTGACCATAAGGGACCGTATGAGTCCCTCATGGGATGCACAGACCCTGCTGTTTGGATATTAAATATTTCACAGAATATTTGCTAATAACTTTCTGGCGTTTCACTGGGGAAGAGGTCGTGGGGAGAGGGCACGAGAGGAAGCGGGCAAGACAATGCAGCATACTTGAGATTAAAATGTGAAGCGATGCTTTATTTCTAAGTAAACTGATACGTGGAACTAAATCCTTAACCTCGGAGCTTAATAAGCAGACATGCAGACAGCTAAGCTAAGCATATCCCATAGAGTGGCTCCTGCAGTTTTTACCCATGCTTCCCTAATGAGGAACATGGCCTCGGCAGAAATTCCCGACTCACGGTGACAGCTCCATCCTTGGCAAATTCCAAGCGCTGCCTGTAGCAGCATCTCTCGGAGGGAAAAAGGCCTGGGTCCTGGATGAGCCCTTAGACTACTCCCACTCATCCCGCTGAATTCGGCCCCGCTGTGGCTGTAGGATGGTCAGATCCTGGTTCCCCCAGCGCTGCTCTGCGCAGGCAGGAGCAGATGGATGGCACCTTGCCAGCGGCCCAGGCTGATGTACGTTCTCTGGGCTCTCTCTCTCTTCTTCTTCGCGCAGGCCTCGTATTCCAGGTCCTCTCTTTTGTTTCAGCGCAGCAGCTGATATCTGCTTGTTCTCACTTCCAGGCTGCCTACCGCTTTGCTCCAGACATGCCAGAGCCTTCTGAGCAGCGAGGTGGTGGTGGTGTCCCAGGAGCAGCTGCTGGGTTTCCTGGGCTCCGGCTTGAGGCATCCATCTTTGGGATCTGTCTGAGCCTGTGCTCTCTCCAAATGGGAGGCTTTTCCTTGTGCGTCCATCCTGCGAGGAAATCAGATGTGATTTCCTCCGTAGGCAGCAATTCTTGCGGGTCCTTTTCTTGAAGGATGGCTACGAGCTGGTGGGATGACTCCATCAGGGGAGGGAAGAGAAACTGAAACACCACCTACCTCAGCAGCTGCCGGAAGGTCATTCTCTTCTCTGCTCCATATTTATGTTTGTTATTCTGCCATTAACATGATTTTATATGGTATATGGGAAAATTTCTCAGCGTGAAACGGTTCTTAGGAGGAATTCTTTAGTCTCCCATGCAGCCTCTGGGGGAGCTGCCACCCGCTGCAGAGGGAAGGAGAAGCGAAAGGCAGAGTCCTCCCAGGGTCTTCTTGCCCCGTTACGGATGTGCCTCCCAGCTCAGCTCCGACTGGGTCCCTGAGTTAGTGTCTGTTCCCGTGTGTTTGGATATGGGATTTGCGTCAGATGAAGCTCCCAAGAGGGTGCCCATTCCCCTGGCGGGGGGACTCTGTGCCCAAGCATTCTTCCATGGGAAGTGGGGGAGAGCGGTCTTTTTTTAGGGCATCCTGGAATGGGTAGGGAGAGATGGCCTTTTGGGGAGATGCTTGCCCAGAAAAGACATATGGCGGGGCTCTCCGGCAAGGGCCGGGGTCTGGAAAGAGACAGGCGAGCACTGGGGATTAGCTGGCCGTGAGAAGGGGTGTCCCCGAAAGGAAGCGGGCGAGACAGATTATCACAGAGGGATGCAGCGGGAAGCTGATGTCTTCCATCTGCTTGGAGACCGAGGCCGGGAGACAGGCAGCCCCGTCTCGTGGCCCTGTGCCAGCAGGGTGGATAGACCGCAGAGCTGGGGGAGTAGTGATTTTGGGGGCTGGGAGGAAGGGGAGATGGCCGAAATCCTGGCTGAACCAGGGGTGATGCAGCCAGAGGCCGGACTTTGGTCCAAAGTGAGCATCGCTGGGTTGGCGGGGGTGAGGGCGGCGACCTGCACATCCCAGAGCGGGAGGCTAGGTGGCAATGTGGGCGCGATGGTGTGCCCAGGAGCCTGCCCCCACGGCCCCCCGCCTGGCTCGGCGGGCCACTAAGCCTGACTGACACGACTGAGCCAAAATCTCCCTCTGTCAGCACGTTCCCCAGCCACTGGCCCGCAGCGGGGCAGCGGAGCCAAGGCCGGTGAGGAGGAGGAAGGTGGAGAGTTTGGGGTGACTGAGCCTGATCTGGTCCCTTGGGGAAAGACCCATGGAGAGCCAAGGAGCTCTGACCACCCTGTCTTCACAGAGGGGTGTTGAGTGGCCAGGGGTGGCAGGGTGACATCTAACCCCCGTCCCGTTCTGGCGAGGGTTAGCTGGGCTAGGGAAATCAATGGGAAGATGGGTCTGTGAGTGGCACCGTGGATCCCACAGGGCAGGGAGAGGAGGGACACAATTCCCAGCAGCAGGATGCTGGCTTGTGGATGGCAGGGGGCAGGGGTGCGCAGTGGGGAGGCACAGCCCGGCTCCCTTGGGATGCCTGGAGCCGGGCCACTCTCCTGATGCAAAACATCCCCTCAAAACGCATTGAAACCCCTTGCTGGGGCCTTTCACCAAGAGGCAGTTGCCAAATCCCCTTCCCTGAGGGAGAGGCTTGCCAAGCCTCGGGCGGTGAGGGGGGTTAGCAGCCTGAGCAGCATTTTCCACCCAGCCGCTGGCGGAGAGGCAGCAGGAGGACCCCCCCCCACCACCCCCCCAAACCCTTCTGATGAGGATTATAATTTTTTTAGCCGTCTGCTTCTCTTCTGGACATGGCTGTGATGTTTAGGGTCTGCATGACCCAGGGAGAGCAAAGAGGACCGGGAAACAGCTGGAGCTGGGGCCTCGCTTGTTTATATTCTGCAGCTACTGTTGGAGATAGACAAGGCAGGGGGAGACCCTGCATCAGGGAGGTTGATGTGGGCTGGACACTTCTACTGGGAAACCCCGAGGGGCTGGAGGGGGCGAAGAGCCGGGAGTGAAGGGAGGAGGCTGGGGCTGGCACCGCTGCCGGGGCAGAGCCCCGAGGTCAAAGCTTGTGTGGTCGCTGCCCAAAGGGCCCTCCCCTGAGCGAGTTAGCACCGACTGCAGCCCCGTCAACTTGTTTTCTGAGTAGTTTCTCCTGTTCTCCAGCATAAGACACGGGGTGGTGAACGACAATGAATCTAGTCTTAATGCTGTTGCATAAATCAGTGTTGGAGCCTCAAGTGAGGTAGTGCATGCCGGGCTGGTCAGCTTATCTCAGAAGCTGTCAGGGGTAGAGGATGGGAATTTTCCTAGACCTCTCACAGATACACCCTCTAACAAGAAACCAGAGTTGGAAAGCTCAGGAATGTCTAGCCTGGAGAGAAGGAAGATTAATGAGGGCTCACGACAGAAGGATAAAAAGAAGGATGTGGAGAAAGCATATCAGGCACATCCATTCACCCTGTCTGAGAGAGCAGTAGAACTGACGTTCCATCAAACAGGCTGGCAGAGGGAATAAAATTAGCTTTTTTTCATTTTTCCTTTCACCCAAAGCATAAGTTGCACCATGGAATTCATTGCTCCAGGGCGCAAGCAAGCTTCAGTGGTTAATACAGCTCAAAATGAAGCTGGACCCCCACCTCCGTGCCAGCTAGAGCGAGTGTGCTCAGTATGAATAGTACACACACCCCTCTCCCAAATGGTTGGGAAGTGATGTGCCCAGTCATTGTGGTGTGGACACCAAAGACAGGCTGTCACTTAGGCTTGTGACATATAAGCTTGCTTTGAAAACGTCTGAATGCTGTAAACTCCATGAACCTAATGTGGTTCTTTAAAAATAAACATGCAAGCCCCAAGATACAACATGGATTGAGGCAGAGCCTGTGAAGCAAATCCAAGGTCATTTGGTATAAGATCATACCACAGACCTTTTTCTCTCTCTCTAACTCAAATGGTCTGCTCTTCGTAGTTATGGCCTCACAGCACTTGAGTGTGGAGCTCAGGGGTGAGTATTCCCCAGGACCAAGGCGAGGACGCGGTGGTCCTGCGGCTCCTGTGCGGTGGGGCTAGCCCTCTGCTTGCCTGGAGGCGTGGTGGGGTGAGCTCTGCCGGCTGAAGGGCTTCAGCTCTGCGAAGGGCTTGGCGGGCGTCCTGTGTTGGGTACCGTTGTGCTTCCAGCGGTGACCTGCAGCAGCTGTACCCCAAGCTGCCTGTGGGGTGTGGGGAGAGGAGGTGAAGCTGCATTCAGAGCCCACCAGCTACTCTGCTCTTTCTGCCAGGATCTACCAGGGCAGGGCAGGAAAGGCAATGAGCCAGGCATGGGCCACCCCAAGGAAATTCTCATCTCCTACCCATTGTATAGTGGTCTCCCCAGTTGGTGCTGTCCTCATTACCAAAACCAAGGGCAATGCTTTGATGGGCTTTGTGACTGCTGCTCTAACTCCCCAGTAGGAGCGTGTATGGTGGCTGACCTTCAGCCCTCCAGAGCTGAAAACTCTCAGGTGTGGTAACATCACCCTGTGGCATCCTACCCTGGCCACAGAGGGCCATCATGAAGCTCACAATCACAGCCATGCAGTCCAGACTCTGAACCAATCCTCTTCTGATGGGTGGTGGGAAAGGCTACAGTTCACTGATGGCAAAAAACTTATCACTCAGAGGGGTAGATAAAGTGAGGAGAGGAGGTGGTAGGATGGTAGATGTTATCTTTGCCCTTGTTTCCTGAGGTTGATGCTCGGCTCTTGGCCCTTCTCCATGAGGCCCTAGACAGCTCTAGGAAGCCTCGAATCTGTGTTTCATGATGGTAACAGCAGTAAACAGGTGGTTTAACTGGCTTCTCAAGTCTGCCTTGCGGAGGAAGGACAGGTCCTCTGGAGGCCTCACCTGGAGTGGGGTGAGCTGAGGACATGGGGACCTCCAGGGCATCAAACCTGGACCTGCGGAGGCAGTTCCCTCCTGGAAACTTGGCAGCTCAGGCTCTGGGTGGGGAGGGAGAGGGAAGCCAGGCTGGCCTCCTGCCTGTGATAGAGGATCTCCAAACACCCATCGGGCTCTGCGGGGCAGGATCCATCCTTCCCTTGCTCCCTGGGCTCCCTTCTCTGCTGGTGTCTCCACTCAACGTGCTCACAGCAGCCTGCGTTTCTTGCTGGCAATCTCAAGGGCAAAAGGCTCTGCCAATGCAGAGTGATGGCTGGCAGGTGGTATCTTGTGTTCCTGCATAAAGTTGAGCAAACCTTAAGACTTTTAAGAATGAGGAAATGCAGAGTTAATGGGCTGTCCTGTGCAAATTTTGGGCCACCTGAGGCTGGGCTGAACTCCCTTCTACAGCCTCCAGCTCCTCCTCTGTGGGGTGGTTGAAGGATGGGGAGAGCCCTGAGAGATCCCCGCCAGACGGCATCATACGGGTGGGAGAGGGGCTGTAGAAGTTGCAAATCAAGAGCAAAGGGGCTGCATAACCTGGGAGGCACATGCTGTAGTTTTAGGGCAGGCGTGGGCTGATCTGGCCGCTGCAGAAAGGCCAGGTGCTGCTGACAAATAGAGGAGATGCCATCCCGTGAGACACGAGAGTTGGTGTGTGAGCTCTGTGTTTCCTGCGCTTCAGGAGCCAGGCTTTTACCACCTGAGAGGGTGGCAGATCCCACCTGAATTCTGCCATAGCTCTGGTTTTTCCTGCGTGGGCTATGTGGGGTGGATAGGGGCTGTTTTTATCACGTCCGGGGATTATAGTTATGTAGTTTACAGTAGGGATGCTGCTGTGACCCTTTAAACTGTGCTGTGCAGAACCGGACCAAGGGTTTGTGTGGTGTTTGAGGAATGTCTGAAACACAGGTGTGTTGAGAGGTGGAGAGCAAAACCGGGCTGCATTTACCGCTCCACAGTCTGTCACTTTGTTATGGGAACCAAAACCACGACAGGTGGATAGTGGATTTTAGCGTGTGAGTGAGGGCTGGTGTTTGCCTTTCCTTCTCCACACGCTCAAACCAGGCTCTGACGCTGGTGGGACAGCCAGCCCGTATGATTAACCCATCCTTCCTGTACATTCCTCTCACCCCTGCTTTTGCCAGGCCATGCCTCCAGCCCACTCCATTCTATGGGAATGCCCTACGCGTTCCTCTGCAACCTGCTCTAGGTGACCCTGCTCTGGCAGGGGGGTTGGACTAGATGACCTCCAGAGGTCCCTTCCAACCCCGACCATTCAATGTGATTTTGTGTGATTCTCTCTCCCTCCGAATCAGCTGTATCTAAGGGACTGTTCAGGCCAATAAGCCAAGTCTGATGGCTCTTATGCCCTCATCCTGACATGCACTTGAACATCAAGACAAGCTGAGGACAGGGGTACATTTCAGAGCATGTTAAAGCGTATATTTTAACCATGGGCTTTCTGGTCCCAGGGAGGGCAGCGAGAGTGCTGGGCTGCAGTTTGTGACCCCACTGGCGTTGCAGACGTGGTGCAAGGCCCCCCGGGGCTAGCTGGCTCAGCTTCACACACGCCTAATGCTGAGCCTGTGGGGTGGATAACGTAGCTGGGGGCAGCGATCTTCTCAGCCTGGGGGCTGAGTTTGTTGGTCTGGTGTCTGTAAGGTCAAGTGCTTAACTGGTGATGTTAATGCAGCACCACCTCGCTGACGACACAGCCCCCAGCCCTGCCCAGGCTCTGCCTCCGAGCACTACTCCCTGGCCTGTCTTCTTAATTAAGTGGTGTTCTGGGCTCCCCGGTTCAAGGACAGGGAACTGCTGGAGAGGGTGCAGCAAAGGGCTACAAAGATGATTAGGGGACTGGAACACCTCTCTTATGAAGAAAGGCTGAGGGATTCGGGTCTCTTCAGTCTGGGAAAAAGACAACTGAGGGGGGACATTATCAACACTTATAAATACTTAAAGGGTGGTGTCAGGAGGATGGGGCCAGGCTCTTTTCAGTGGTGCCCAGTGACAGGACAAGGGCTAATGGGCACAAACTTGAGCATAGGAAGTTCCACCTAAATATGAGGAGGAACTTCGTTACTTTGAGGGTGGCAGAGCACTGGAACAGGCTGCCCAGAGAGGTGGTGGAGTCTCCATCTCTGGAGACATTCAAAACCCACCTGGACGCATTCCTGTGCAACCTGCTCTAGGTGACCCTGCTCTGGCAGGGGGGTTGGACTAGATGATCTCCAGAGGTCCCTTCCAACCCTATGATTCTATGATTCTCCCCATCCAGGTGTTTGTGTTTGAATGGGCTTTGGGTTGACTTCCTGCCAAGTGTCAGCCTGGCTCAGGTGCTGGGCCACATAGGTGCTGAGATCTGGGGGGGGTTGCGGCAGCCTGTGACACCAAACCTGTGCCGCAAGCCCCTGGTGCCATGCAGAAGGGTTAACAGCCCGCTCGCTCCCTCTCTTCTGCGGGGAGCTTTGTTCATTGGAGTATTAAATTCCACAGCTGTAAATAATCTGCAGCAGGAGAGATTATCAAGGCCTTGGGAAGAAGCAGCTTTTATTAATAAGATCAGTTCTCCCTGCGAAGCATCACGTAGTCACTCTCCACCCTTTCCTCGCTGTCTTGCCAGGCATTGCTGAGGACCGGTGGTGTAGCTTCCCCACCTCCATCCCATGCCACCCATCCTCCTGCCATGCTCCCTCCGTCTCGCCGGCGCTGATCGATCGGCACATGCGTCTCTTCACAGCAGCCGTCGGCGTGGGCTAGAAATGCTCCCTGCACTGCCTGAAATATAATTGTAGTTTCACGTGGCCAGGCTGCCGCTAGCCCAGGCGGGGAGGCGGTGAGACGCATCCTTACCGGGACAGGAGCGTGGCACCACGCACCATCACGGCATCTGCCAGGTGCCAGGCTGGAGGCTGCTCCACCTCTGACTCCTGATGGGGTCCA
This sequence comes from Larus michahellis, assembly GCF_964199755.1. Lineage (NCBI taxonomy): Eukaryota > Metazoa > Chordata > Aves > Charadriiformes > Laridae > Larus > Larus michahellis. Next base: position 39,457,674 of record NC_133898.1, read on the forward strand.
GCTATTGCTTTCCACAGCTCTCCTGGGAGCAGAAAACAGGCCTTGTGCGTGCTTGGTGGCTGCTTGGAGGGAGGTGCATTCCTGGTGATTCAGAGCCATGTGGTGTGATGTCTGGGAGCTTTGTTTCCAGAGCATCCTGGAACCTCAGGTGAAGGCGGGAGGATCATGGCTACCTGGGGTGGACTAGGCTCTAGCTGGGAGGCCAACCTGAGAGAGGCTTTTTAGGATGTACGCTAGGTCTTGGCCCTCTTTCAAGCCTCCCAGTCCCTGTGGATCCTGTGCTTCTACGTGAGGAAAAATCCCCTTACCTAATTCCTCCTCAAACCCTACTCCCCCTCGCAAGTTGCTTCTTGTCTTCTGTCTTCTTAGCACATCCCTGGCAGCGATGGATCCCCTCTGTCACCACAGCTGAGAGCACGCCATGGTTTGTGGCTCACCAGGAGGGACATCAGAGCTAGTGGTTGTTCCTGGCTCCGGGGGGTGGCTGTGGCTGTGGTGGCTCCCCACCACCCTGCAATAACCCACCTGGTGCAGGGCACTCCTGGGCTTTTAGCTTTCTTTTCTGGCAGAGATGGAGAGCCAGCATGGGGCCCCCGTGCCCTCAGACAACCATAAGCAGCCCACAGACATCCTCCCTCTCTGCCGGGAGAGGGATTGGTGTCAGGAAGCAGCAAATACTTTGAGTCTGGGGGAGGGTGTCCCCCAGTTTGCACTGGGCTGTCAGGTCACCGTAAGCGTTGCCAGGAGCACCAGCCCCATGGTGAGGCTGCTGGGAAGCGAGCACCAGCTCATCCTGCCGCATCCTGCTTTCCTTGCAAAGTTGTTGAGTCCAGAGCTAACCCTGAGGAGGCATGTCTTCCCCCCGCCCCGCCACCCGCCTAGCTCACTCCTCCTCCCCATTTCCCCAAAGAAGCCTGTGCCCCGCTGACCAGAGCATCGCTTTTAATTAAAATGGTTCCCCTGCGATGCGCCGTCTGAATGTCTCTGGTTCTCCCCGCTGGGCTCCGGCCAGAGGGACGTGCTGGGGCAGAGTATCACGTCGAAATCTCTCCGAACTGCAGCCAGTTTAGTGAAACTGAAGTCAGAGCAGAGAAAGTAGCCGAAAGCCATACTGCCCCTCTGCCAACCCGCTCTACAGCAATCTCTGCCCAATGCTCTGAAAAAATGAGGAACTTTGGCTGCCCACCCAAGGAGAAAGCCTGGGAATGAGAAATGGTGTCTCTCAATGCAGAAGCGAGCAGAGCTGGGGGTGCCCGGGGGAGGCTGTGAGTGCTGTGAGCAGTATGGCACGGTTAGGAGTCACCAGCTCCCCGGGCATGGCTGATGTATCTGCAGAAGAATCAAGCTGGTGGCCATGCTCAGTGTTTGGTGGGATTTGGAGGTCTCTCTCCAAGGCCCCGAGAAGGTGGGACATCCACTGGGGTTTGTAAGGGAGGCAGGGAACTAAGGGTATCCAAAGAATCCCCTCCTAAATGGAGACAAGGTTTTCCATGAAGGTTGCAGAGCTTCACTGGGTGAGCACCTGGAGCAAGGGCTGCCTGCTCCACGGTGGCTTGTCTCTCAAAGCCCTCTCGGCAAACACCTTCACCTCCCCCTGCCCCTAGCATCCTGGCAGCTTTTCCAGGGATGAGGGCAGACCTCAGCTGTCCCTGCAGGAGGGGATGCTGAGGGTCAGTAACTCCCCTGGGGCACTACATGGAGCCATTCCTCTTGCTTCCCTGGGAAGGGTGAGTGCCAGCCCCATCCCCAGCTGCTGCTGGAGCTTCCCCGGGCTGGGGTCCTGCTGTGTAGTAGCTGCTGGTGGTGCCTCAGACGTGTCACAGGGTCAGCTCTGAGCAGTGGGAATTTTTGGGGTGTTTCGACTCTTGCAGGAGTGTGTGACACTTGGCACAGGCACCATGACATGTGTTGGTCATGCACCATACAGGGCCACTCTGACCACCACACCTTCCTAGGTGGGCGCAGCAAACAGGCACCCCGTGGTGTTGGCGGGGTGCAGATGACTGGGTTTTACTCCTGCGCAGCCCCTGCAGCAACCCCAACTTTTGTGCTTTAGGCAGTGGAAGTTCATCCTTCTGGCAGGAGGTGAGCAAAGCCGTGGAAGGGCAGAGGACAGGCCCTGCCGTGCAATGGGGAGGACTCTCCGAGGAGCTTGAAACCCATATGGATGTTCTTAGGGGCCTCTCACGTGCCGAGGCATTATAGCAGCTCCTGCTGTCACATGCTGCCCATAGAGCGAGAGGTCTTGTGCGCTCGTATGAGCCTTGGACCATCAGCTAGCAGTAAATTGAAATTCTTTTCCTTCCGCGCATGCTGGGTTGAATCCATGGGCACCTATGGAAACTGCCGGGACGCCTGTGTGCGCTGCTTTATTAAAGTCTGTAGCATTTTACCCCTGGCTGGCGGGTGGCGGGACTCAGGCATGCCCTCGGGATGACATTTCTCCCCACTCCTGTCAGCTTTAAGACCGAGTCCGGGCGAGACCCCTGTGTTCCCACTCCCACGCAGCTTTCCCTTTCCCTTTCCCTTTCCCTTTCCCTTTCCCTTTCCCTTTCCCTTTCCCTTCCCCTTCCCCTTCCCCTTCCCCTTCCCCTTCCCCTTCCATTCCCCTTCCCTCCCTTTCCCTTCCCTTCCCTTCCCTTCCCTTCCCTTCCCTTCCCTTCCCTTCCCTTCCCTTCCCTTCCCTTCCCTTCCCTTCCCTTCCCTTCCCTTCCCTTCCCTTCCCTTCCCTTCCCTTCCCTTCCCTTCCCTTTCCCTTTCCCCTTCCCTTTCCCCTTCCCTTCCCTTCCCTTCCCTTCCCTTCCCTTCCCTTCCCTTCCCTTCCCTTCCCTTCCCTTCCCTTCCCTTCCCTTCCCTTCCCTTCCCTTTCCCTTTCCCTTCCCCTTCCCTTTCCCTTCCCCTTCCCTCCCCACCGGCCCCGGCCCCATTCCCGGGCTGCCTCCCGCCCCCTCCCCGCTTTCCCTGCAAGGCGGGCGGCGGCCACAGGGTGTCAGGCGGGTGCCGGCCTCTTCCCCCCCAGCTCCGGCTGCCGGAGCGCTCGCCGGCGCCTCTGGGACCGGCAAACCCAGCGGGCCTGGGGAGGAAGCCTGGGGAAACGGCAAATAATGGGCTGGTTTTGCTAGAAACCGTACACCCTGAGCGCGCCTTTCTACGGGGGAAGGATGGCTTCTCCTGCCTTTCCTGCGGCACGTAGGAAGGGTGCGATGCTTTTCGGGATTTTTGCCGGGTCTTTCACGGCATGGAGGGGGGTAGGGGGGAGGAGGGGAGGTGGTCTCCTGGCTGGAGCAGCCCCAGGCGCGATGAGTTGCGCTGGGCCTCAGCCTCTCGCTGGGGAAAGGCAGAGGAAGGCTGCCCTGCGTGGGGGAACAAAGGGGCTTGGATAGCGAGAGCGACACTGGCGAGCAGGGAGTTTTGGCAGCACGGCTGCCGTTGCCTGGGGAAGAAAGCGCCCGAGCAGGGGCGTGGGGAGAGGCTTGAGCTCAGGGAGTGTGGGTCCCCAGCAGGAAAATGGGATTCAGGAGGTTCGTGCTTTTGGATGCCCCCAGAACGAGCTGGACCTTGAATCAAGTTCAGTTGTGCCTCTCCCGCCTCTCTGATTTGTGGCTGCGCCGAGTGTGTGTGTGGGGGGAACCCATTTTTCCCGCTGCATTTTCGTGGCAGAGGCGGGGGAGCTGGTGCAGAGAGGAGGCAGGCTGGGGAGGATGCATCAGTAAGTGACGTGTGATGCTGGAGCGCGCAGTGGCCCAGCCTTGCTCAGGTGCAGCTCTCCGTGCTGTGCATCACGTACAGAGACGCTGTCTATCCTCCAGCTATTTACCGCCAGCTCATTTTGCAAACGCTGCACTCACAGGATTTTTTTTTTTTTTCCCCTCTCTCTCCCTCCCTCCCTCTCTCTGCTCCCTGTAGAGATGCTCAGACAGTGCTCCCCATTCAGCTTCAAGCACGAGGTCTCCCACCTGCACATGCATTGCACACACTGACCCGCCTGCAGGTTGTTCTGTTGGGACGGTCCAAATTCACTCCCTTCCCCTTCTCCCGCTCCCCTGGGGCTTTAGTCCTGGCGAGGGGAGCTCCGGTGAACAAAGAGGGAGGCTGATGCGAGCTGAGATGCTGCCAGGGGGAAGGCTCGGACAGGGAGCCTGCTGCTCCTGCTCACCCACCCGTGAGTCTGGAGGTCCAGCTCCTATCTCCCTGCAGGGCTGCTCGCTTCCCGCTGGGGTGTGGGGTTGCCATCTTTGCTGCTCAGGGATAACCTTCATTAAGGAAGGGAGGGAAGAAAGGAAAGGAAAGGCATGGGGGGTTGGGGAGGGTCTCTTGATGGGGGGCGGGGGTGTGTGTGAGATTTTATTCCTGTGGATGATAATAAGGGACATGGAATAAGACACAACCAGGGGTGCCCCCATTGCACGCTGAGGAGGGAGAATAAAACGCTGTAAGCAGAGGGGAGTGGGAGCCCAAGACCTCCCCAGTGGGGAACTGGAAATGGCTCACTGGGCCTGCCTTCTCACCAAGGAAACAGGGCTGCCCCTCAGTGTCTCCTCCTGGAGGGGGATGCTCAGCCCTGGGAAGGTTTCTTCCTGATCAGGGACTACGGCTGATGGCTAACTCACCCTTCTCCTGGCGGGCAAGTCTACTTTCATCTTTTTTTTAAAGCCTCAGGCCCATGGCTCAGTTACAGGAGAAGCTGGGTTTTTATCTCCTGTATCTCCCCACACAGAGAGAGGACTTTGTGGTTTTAAGGAGGTGCTTGAAAGTGGGAGCTGAGGGTTTTTAGTAGGGGTGGGAGACCAGACAGCAGAGGTAGCAGACCACTGCCTCTGCCGCCTCTGGATTTCTAACTGCTTGGTCAGCGTCAGTGGGGCTGACTGCCCCGGAGGGCAGTGAGGAGACCCCCCCCCCGCCCCCAAATACAGCTGGGGCAGGCCTGAAGCTGGGGTGAGGGGCTGGACGGAGAGCCCCCAACTTGGCATCAAGGGCAAGGACAGGGTTGCCTTTCTGCCCCGTGGGAAGTCTCGTGGGGCCTTTGGGAGCGCTGCCGGGAAGAGGGCTCGCTTTCCCGTGGGGACGGGACTCACAGGCAAGGGTCGGAGGTGCCGGCGGGGGCGGTGGGCTTATGGGGTTGGCCCGTGGGCCCGGCGGGGCGGCGGGCTGGCCGTCGCAGGCTACGGTAGATGGCAGTGCCGCCCGGATTTTATGAATGGAGGAGGAGGAGGAGGAGGAGGGGAGGCAGATGGATGCGGGGAGGCGGTGATGGAGAAGGGGGGGGGGGGGGGGGGGAAGGGGGGCGGAATTTGCTTGGCTGGGCTCCGGCCTCCACCTCCGTTCCCCCTCGCCCCTGCGCCCTCCCCCAGCCATTAGCATAGGCCTGCCCGGGTTTACATGTCGGGCTGCACGTTGCCGCGGCCGGATCCAGCAGCCAGCAGCGCTGGCAGCCGCCCCGAGTCAGCTGCTTCCCAGCGAGGAGCGGCGCGGAGCGGAGCGGGGCGGCGGGGAGGCGGCCCCGCAGGCACCGACTTTAAGGTGTCCTGGTGGAGATGCCGGCACCGACACCCCGGTACCCCCCACCCCCGCACTGGGGGTCGCCCCCCCCTCCCCCCCCCCCCCCCGCCTCCCCGCCCTTTTCAAGCGCAGCCTGGCTCGGGGCGAGCGCGGCCCCGTCGGTTTTACACCGGGCTGCCCTGGCGTGCCCCAATGGTGCTCTCCCTGCACCCCCTGGAGAGCTTTTGGCAGCCTCGGGGTGGGGGTGCTGGGCCTGTGGGGGGGTGTCTGGGAGCAGGCTGGGCTTTGGGGGGCACAGCTGCCTTCTGCTGTCAACAGACTCCTTTCTCCCCGCTGCCCGTTTCTATGCCCGGCCTCGCAAGGCAGTGCTGGGGCATCCTCCTCCCCGGCAGCTTCTTTGTGCTCTGAGGGATGTTCACAGCCCTCCACCCTGCTCCCCCATGACCTCCCACTTGCATCAGAGGTCCCCGTTGGTGGGGAAAGCCGGGAGAAGCAGCCGAGTAACTCCCTGCCATTTGCTGGCAGAGAAGCTGGGGGTGACTGACTGCTCAGGGCTTGGAGATAAGGAAAGGAAAAAGCCCTTCTTTTTTTGGTTTTGGAGCCCCTGAGGAATCACCTGCGACTGCATGTGTCGGTTGCTTCCAGCTGCAGCTGGGATTTACCACTCTAGGGACCAGGACATTAGCATCGCTGGCATAGCTGTGGGACAGGGTGACCGAGCAGCAGAAGTGGTGGCTGCACAGAGCCCCAGAGCCTTCCCACGGGTGTGGGTCGTGCCTGCAGCGCAGCACGGACAGCCCTTGCTGTTCCCGGGAGGCAGCAGGCTGGGGATTCGCTGCTTTCCCATCCACTCTGCCACATGGGGGATAAAGTTTCCTCCGGAGGCAGCTTTGGCTGCTTGCATTGGTGAGGCTTTTTTCCTTCTGGGGAGCATTTGAAGTGCAGAGATGCTCAGGGGGAGCTTGGAGGAGAGCCTCGGGAGCGGGTTCCCTTCTCCAGGAGGGAAGCTCTAACATGGCTTTTCCCAACGGCACCGTTGATCAGGTTCCTGCTGTGGGCACCTCCCCTTGTGCCACCCCCGTGAGCAGAGATGGCCTGTGGCATGGGCCAGGGACTTTGCAGAAAGCCCCAGCATGGTGCTCGCAGGGGCTGGGCCCTGTTGGTCATCAGTGCTCATGTTACTTGCGGGATGGACAAGGCTGTTGTTATGGCACTGACCCCCCCGTCAGTGCCCCGGGGTGGTATCCTGCAGATCTGGTGGTGCCTTTAGCACTGTTTGGGCACCAGTTCCTGCCCACTGGTCCCACTGCAGCCTGGGTGATCCCACCTGCCTGACCTAAATCCCACAGCGGTTTCAGCAGGACGCAGGGTTTTTCATCACCCCTTGTCCGAACCAGTTAGGTAGGATTGGTGTTTGCCAGGAGCTGGTTACTGTGTGCCGCCCTAAAGGTCTCCACATTTCAGCAGCACCCTGGATCCTGCAGGATCCTTCATTCAGAGGGCACAAGAGAGGGGAGACTCTCCAGCTGGTGGGGTGAGGTGCCCCCAAGGCCAGGAGGTGAGGGAGGAGAAGGACAGCAGAGCCTGCTTCCACCTCGTGGTCTGGCCAGAGGTCCCCACCTGGCCAAGCACCTTGCAATGCCTAGAAAACACCAGCAGCACACACCTTGATGGGGCTCAAGCCTAGGGAGGACCGGGGCACGCCTTGGCACCCCGTCCAAGCCTGCCTTGAGCAAAGGAGAGCAGCTAAACTTCAGAGCCAGCATGAAGCAGAGACTAGCTTGGTTCTTGCCCAGTTTCTCACCTCCATCCTGTGACCAGTGTTGGCCACTGCTGCTCAGCTGCCACAGGTCCCCCCACACCCTGCGTGTTTGCCAAGCACTCGGATGGTCCCTTGCTTGGAAGAGCTGACAATCCAAGGATTTTTGTTTGCATATTAAACCAGCTAAGTATTCAGGATCGTCTCCAGCTACCGCCGTGGGGAAAGCAGCTCCAAGATACATAGTTCCCTGCCAAACCTACCTGTGCTACCTCCGAGGCGGCGGTGCGGCTGCCCTCCGATGCTCCGACCCACCAGCCTGCACTTGCGCAGTGTCCAGCCAAGCTCGCGGGGACACCACCTCTCTGCAAAGCCACCAGGGAGCGCGCAGGGAGCTTGCCCCGTTACCGCCCTGTTGAGGGGCTCCGAATGTGCAACCAGCTTTCCTTGGAAAGCGGCTGGAAAGGAGAGGGTCAGGCCTGCCTACACCCCAGGCGCAGGGGAGCAGGATGGGGGAGCCACTGTGCACCCCACCGTCCTGTGCCCGGGTCTGTGTGGCTGCAGGTAAGAGAGACCCACTCCACATCCACGCACGGGGCAGGATGAGACCTCACCCTGTAGGACAGTCACGCTCGGGCCATTTGCTGCGTGCCTGGCACTTTGTCTCGCTGGTTTTTCCCCATGTGGTTTGAGGCACCTGGAGTGGCTTGGCCTGCCGGGCACAGCACACAGCATGTCCCTTTTCCAGGGCAAGCTCGTCTGGCTCTCCTGCTCCCGTTTTGGGAAGCAGGGATCAGGGGAGTACACCCTGCCCGGCACGTAGGCCATCCTTGGGTAATGACTGTGAGTATTTGGACGGTCTGATGCAATGAACTAATTAGGAATTTGCTGTCACCACAGCTGGACTCACCTGGCTTGTACGCTGCAGCCGGGTGATTCTCGCTCCGTGTGACAGCCCTCCAGCCTCCCCGAGGACCAGGAATAGCAGCGAGGGGATCACATGGCCGCTCTGGCTGTCCTCCCCTGCACCGTGCCAACCTCCTGGCAGCCACGTGTGTGAGCGTCATGAGGTGGCTTCAGTGGCCATGGAGGAACGTGCTCCTCCTCACCAGCCCTGGGGACAGACAGGTGACAAGTCTCCTGATGCGGCGGCTGCACACATGGCCGGGGCACAGCCCTGGCAGGAGGGAGCGGTGGTCATAGCACCCCTCCTCTCTGGGATTTAGCCAAGATAGCCAAGGGCGCTGGGGTGACCCGATGCCTTTGGGAATGTCTACCCGGTGGTTTGCAAAGGCCCTCCTGCCAGGAAAAGAGCTGGGCAGAGCAGCACTGTGCTCCTTGCAGCCGGGAAGCATCCTGCTGCCTGGCTGGGCATGGCACTCCGCTTGTGCTGGCCCCGCGGTGGGTGCCCAGGAGCTGGGAGATGTAGGCACAGCATAGAAGGACTCCACAGCCCAAGCGTGTCCCAGGTAATAAAAAATACAGAGAATCTGTCAATGCCAATGAATAATTTTAGCTGCTGTCTAGGTGACACAGGTCAACCACTGGGCCTTTGGTGCCGATGCTAGCTCAGGGCATCCTCCGATCACTGGGTTTTCCCACAGGGAACCCCTGGAAAGAGCCCACTCCCAGCATGTCCCAAGGGCTGGGGTCTGTGAGGGGACACGCTGGGAATCACCTTGGTGACCATGAAGGTGGGGGGTCCTGGGGAAGACGTGCTGGGCACAAGCAGAAATCAGCTGCAGCTGCTGGAAGGGCCTCCGAGAGGAAAACTTTGCAGCCCACAGAAAATGAATTAGTGTTGACGTTCGCAGAACGTTTGTTTAGATTAAGCAATATGGCTCAAAGCTGCTCAGCTGTGGGGAGCTGGTCACCACGGCACTTACTAGACAACTTTCGGTGTTGCTGTTCATGGCGCTGGCCAAGCGGCTGGGTGGCGGTGACGAGAGCTGGCCCTGTCCTCGTGAGCCGCCTCCTCTGCACCGCAGCTTCTCTCCCTGGCTGCTCCTCATAGCCGGAGAGCTGACCAAACAGTGGTTTTCCTTCCCAGAAGTGGATGCTCCGGGTGATGCCCTCTCCCAAAAGGCATTATCTCCTGCAGCATTTGCAAGGAGGTTGCGCTGGGGGTATCTGGTGCAATGACCTGCCGAACTTTCCCGTGGACGCGGGCGCTGGAGATCGGGAGGAGACAGGCAGCTTTTCCCCGTTTCTGCTGGGATGGTGACGCTGGGGTCCCTGCAGTCATCGGGGCATCAAGCCTTCCACCAGCTTCCCAAGGCAGAGTTTAGAAAAGGCTGTGTCCGGGGAGCCTGGGCTGCACGCTGCTGGCACCGATGCCTCGTAGCTGCCTGTGTGCGCAGCTCTGCCGGCTGGGGATGGGCACGCACAAAATACCTCAGAGGCAGGGGAAAAAAAACCAAAACAACCCATATTTATTTCCTGGAAACCTATATAAATTGGAACCATCTCCCAACAAGAAGCGCCGCGTTCGGTTTTCCAATGTAAAGCGGCAGCTACAATGGAGAAAAAGACAAAAGAAGGCTGGACCACCCACCGCCTGCCAGAGAGCGCCCCGGGCCCCCGGGGCGTTCGGAGGGGGAACCGGCTGGGCCCTGGGGTCTCCGCAGGTGGGACGCTTGCTGCCTGCAAATGCGGGGAAGCCTTCCCTCAGCCCTCCCAAACCCAAGGGAGCCACCTTAAGAGCTCTCCCTCCATAGGACCAAACGGGGATCCGCCAGGCGTTTCATATACCATATTCTATAGCCAAGGAAACCTTAACAAAGAGCCGTACGCTCTCACGTTTCGCTTCAGGCTTCTCCCTGCTGCAGCTGGGGCTGAGTTTTTTAAAAATCTTTGTGTCATTATTTCGTTCCTCTTTTGATTCAGCCATCGAGGGACAAGGAGATGCCAAACGAAAAGAATGGGCATTTAAACAGAACTAGATTGAAGAGGCAGTGTGTGCGCCGAACAACAAGTCTTTTTACATTTCATATGATCTTATACATGGGCTCCATTCAGTATATTTCCCCTCTGTTTCATTTGAATGTACAGAATTAGCCATTCACATCCTCTGGAATTACGGCTCTTTAACATTTCCATTCTGAGCTGCCTCCATATTTTGGGGGTTGGGAGCGTTATTAGCTCAGCTGGGGAAGCACAGGCTGAGGTCAGAGTCGGTCTTGCAGCCTGGAAATGAGCTTTTTCTTTTTTTGGAAAGTGCAAGATTTGATGCTTGATGACTGCGGTCAGAAAAATATACGAGCGTACACAAATATACATATGTGCTGGAGCATGCGTGTGTCTGGTTTCAGTGGAGGCGGGGGGGTCTTTTCCACGTTAAGCCTGGTGGAGTCGTTTCTTCGGATAGAAAAGCGAGCCTCGGTTTTCCAATGCGGGGTGTGCTCTGCGATCGCCCGGGGTCGTACGCGTGGCCGTGTCCTTGTGCGTGGCTGCTGCCTCATTGTCTTTTTTGAAAGACAAATACGGAAAACAAATATTTACTGCGTTATTTACTAAAGCTCCCTGGATACTTGTACAAATTTAGAAGAGTTGGCCCAGAAAACTCAGTCGAACCGAGCTGGGAGTCACAGGAGGAAAACCGGGAAGGACGTGTGCGTGCAGCTAATCCTGCTGCAAAGCCCGGGTGCCAGCACTGCCGTCCTGAGCAAGCAGCGGGCTGTGTGGTGGTGTTTGGGCACCTCACCTGGGGGTCCTGCAGCATTCAGGTGGCTTTACTTCTTGCACCCATCGGCACAAGGAAGGAGGCTGGTGTGGGAACATTTCGCTTGTGAATCTGCCTTTTTTTCCTGGCTTTACTTTTCTGCTGGTACAGCCAGGCCAGTGTTCCAGTGGTGAGTGTCCCACCTTTCCCCAGCACCTACGTGCAGGGGGGGTGTCAGGAGGATGGGGCCAGGCTCTTTTCAGTGGTGCCCAGCAACAGGACAAGAGGCACTGGGCACAAACTTGAGCATAGGAAGTTTCATCTAAACTTGAGGAGGAACTTCTGTTCTTTGAGGGTGGCAGAGCACTGGAACAGGCTGCCCATAGGGGTGGTGGAGTCTCCATCTCTGGAGACATTCAAAACCCGCCTGGACGTGTTCCTGTGCAGCCTGCTCTAGGTGACCCTGCTCTGGCAGGGGGGTTGGACTAGATGATCTCCAGAGGTCCCTTCCAACCCTACCATTCTGTGATTCTGTGAAGGTGTCTTATAAGACACCCGGGACGTGGAATTGGTAACAACCACAGAGAGGAGACAGCAGGACCTGCCGTGTCTCCTCTGGCTGCTTTGCAACACCTCCATGATGCAGAGAGGTGCTTCCCTTGGAGGACCTCAAGGCTGTGGATAAAGTGATCTTCAGGGACCAACATCCCCAAAAGAAGTCTGCATCCTCTGCTGCCCTTTCTTTCTTGTATTTTGAGATTTTTCTATCTATCTATCTATCTGTGGCATTTGCATCATCATTTCCTCAAGCCACCTTATCTGGTTGTTGTGGAAATGAAGGCAAGGTGTCAAACAAGAAACAAGGCTCCCCAATGGGGCAAATAAACCCAGCAAGGTTGAGCGTGGCTCAGAAGGCAGCCAGGCTCCCATTTTCCCCTTTTCCTGGCTTTCTGCAAGGCACAGAGGGCCTGGGACATCAGGCTCTGCAGGTGATTGTAGCCAGTTGACTTCGCTTTAATGCACAGCATCTGCTGGAGAGGGCTCACCTGGGCCAGGCACAAACCCCAGGTCCCCGGTTGACCACCCCTGAACCGATCAGGCACAATCAGGCTGCAGGCTTTCCCGGAGATCCCTTCAAACACAGCCTCCTGCCTAATTTAACCTGGTTATTTATACCTTTTCCTGTGTGTGTTTAATTATAGTAGAACCTGGCAATACTGCTGTGCTTAACGGTCTGTTGGCGTTTCCATTATGAGCCCAGACTGGAAGGGATTATATAGCCTGAGTGTTTGAACTGAGCCTCAGACAGAGACTTGGCATAGACTTACAGCCCAAATACAAAGATTTTCAATTGGCTAATGGCAGTTTTGAAAAGGCAACATTTTTCACATGCTTAGGCCTTTCCGTGTTCTTAAGCTGCTGTCCTCTGTTTTAAACTCAGCAAGCAAGGAGTCGTAATTCAGCCCGTTACAGCAGTGACTCACGTCCATTGCACAGCCATGCTGTAACCAGCCAAGGCAGGGCCTTCTGCCTTAAGAGGAATTATGCTCAGAAAGATGATCGGGGAAAGCCATCCTTTTCACTCACTGGGGTGACACCATCCGTGAGTCCAAACTGCATCTGCCGTGGCCAGCGCGAGTTGTCTGACCACGTCTCAGGCTCTGCAGCGCAGGCACCTAATGTGACCAAGATGTGCTGGGCTTCATGAGCAGCCAGCAGCACAGTTGTTTCATCCTCAAGCAGACAACTCAAATAGATTAGGTCAATCAAGTCCTAAAGATGCTTTTTCTTCCCACCAGCTCTATGGAGAGCTTGGGGTAATTAGCTCAGGCAGCAGCATCTGCCCTGGGGATAGTCTGGTGGGACTTTGAGGGAGTCTAGAGTGGCTCCCGTGGAGGGATGTGGTGCATATATCTATGTCCACCAGATTTTTCTCTAACAGCATGGAAGACAGAGCAAGAGCAGGGGAAAAACAATGTCTTTTTTTAATGCACTGGACTCTTTGGTACAGAAGGTTCAAGCGATTTGCCCATGGTCTCACAGCAGGTCAAAGGGAAGCCTTCCCTGGGAGCAAACCCAGATCTGCATTGCACACTGATGCCTCTGCAATGGGCCTTCCCCATGTGAATGCATTAAATAGGCAAACTGGTAAAACAAGCAAGGAATATCATGTGCTGGGAAGAGTTGTAAGTCAAGTTGGCCAGACACCAGCAAAGAAAATGAGCTAGTGAATTCAAGAGGAGCTTATAGCAAAGGTCGTGGGTTGCAAACAGCCTTTCTCTCCAGAAAGCCTACCTTGGGCTTTGGTGGTAGGTGCTGCGTGTCAGTGTCCCAGGGAGAACTGGTCCATCCTTTGCTGTCGTCACTGATCTTTTGCCTTTTGGAGCCTGGGAGGAGGGAAATACCGAACCCCGCTCTCAGCCGAATGAGAAGCAGCAAACCCCAAAGCTGCTGCATTTGCAGCCTGGCCCCGGCGGGACGCTACGCAAGGTGCCCTGGCTGCTGCTCCCCCCGGAGCTGGGGCCACACTGCGTTCCCCATCTCAGGGGGTGTTGGAGCGGGGTGCGCTCACCCGGGCTGCTCCAGGACCTGGGAAAGGCTAGTGGGGACGGGGCAGAGGAGACAGCTCGGTTCCCACCAGGACTGTCACCATGGGAACTTTAGGGACCGAGGCCATTTACGTCTGGTTGTAAACCCTGCCTCTGACAGCAAAGGCTTTCTTCGCCTCTTCCTCTGGGCTTGGCCCTGGCTGTCTCCGAGAAAGCAGGCTCACATTTTACCTCCGGCTGGCTCTGCACACACATCCCCTGGCACCGAGCGCTGGCCCGCTGCGTGGGAGCTGCTCGTGCCCAGGGAAGCGCCCTGGCCGTCTCTCCCAGAGAAAGTGGAGCAGACGCCCGAGGTCGTGGAGCACTGCAGGTCTGACGGCTCTGCGGACACCTGGGGATGCAGGGGGAGAGAGACGGTGGGCTCACTTTTCTTCCGCAGTGCCATTGCCCCTTGGAGGAGCTCTCAGATCAATTTGCGAGCTAAGGATGTCTGCTAAGGTCTAGCTCCCCTCGGTAGTCTCCTAGCTTTGAGGCTGGAAAGGCTCATCTTTCGGCTTGGCCAAAGCTGGCAGTGCTGCAGTGGAGAGACGGAGGAACAGCTGGCAGGAGCCAGCTTGTGGAGGAGAAGTCGAGGGCAGAAGGACTTCAGCAGCCAAATCTCATCGGGTCCTTCTTCCGATGCCAAATGCTCCTGTGAAGCCACTTCTGCTGTGCAGTTTCCCAGGACTACCCCGGTTCAGATGCCCTCCTGGCCCTCCCCTAGAGAGGGAGGCTAAAACGCAGAGCTGGTCAAGAATCGCTCTTTCTCCAGCTGCTCAGCTGCCGTCAAGGAACAAAGTCACACTCACGACTTCTCGATACTGCTCTGTCTCCCAGGAGCTGCAGTCCAGGTGGCTGGTGCCCATCTTGCCCTTTCACAGACCCAGCACCCTGGTTGGACCGCAGATCCCACCCCCCTTAGCCAGGATGCCCTGCTCACAAAACGTGGCGAGGTGACCACGGTGCGGGATGGGAGCCTGGCACAGCAGGGGAGAGCACGGCAGGGTAGGGGAAAGCCTGGAATGGCAAGGCAGAGCGTGGCAAGGCCAGGCTCGGGGACCAGGAGGCAGCCCTGGTGCTTCGGGATCAGGGCCTGGGGGAGGGAGGCCATTTGGCCAAACTGACCAGTTTCCAGGAGCTCATGTTTGCGTTAAAAAGTAAAAGCTCCCTCCAGAATCCAGAACCTGCTGTTAAAACAGAATAAAAGACTCAATACAAAGAAGTAGCTCCCACAGATAATCTCCAGCCGCTCCGCATAGGAAGCATAGGAAGTGGAGAGCTGCCCAGAGACGCTCCCTTTCTCAAGGACGCTCGGAGGCACAAACACTCTCCACCGCAGGTTTTCCCCGCAGCTTGAGGTCCAGCTCTGCCCATTGCCTCTGCCAGGGCCTGTGACCCCGTCTGCACAGGAAGAAATCTCCTGGCGGAGTGACGCACTCAGAATAACATGGACCGCTGCTTTCTCCATTCTTCTTCTGCTTCACGCCGCCTGATTTCCATGGCAGATGAGTCACCGGCTGGCACCCCAGCTGGAAGATGGGCAAGTCACCCCCTGTGCTGCTGACACAGCCTGAATGCAAACTTTCTGCTCTCGTCTACGTATGAAACGAGGAAGAGAAGATGTGCTTTCTGAGAAAAAGTGGTAGGGTTTGCCCTGGGCTTCCTGTGGGATTCTGGGGGAGAAATGAAAAGGTATTGCTGCTTTGTGAGTGTAAGTGCATTGGTTTTGTGTGGCTTTTTTTTTTTTTTTAAATTTTTAACAAAGTGGTAAGAAAACTTTCCTCCTTAAGGGAAAAATAAAGCAAAAGCAGAGACGGGTAGCATTGACTGCTCATCCATGGAGAATAGCAGTCCCATGAAAGGCCAGTTAATGTCCATAGAGAGACCGTTTGCATTGGTGCCTAGAGCTAATGAAGTATGACTGTGAAGGGGGCTCTTAATGCTAGTGCGAAGCGCGGCTCACAAGCTTCAAATGTTTGCCTGGATTGTCTCCAAACCTTCTGCCTTCCTTTGGGCTGGAGCTGAGGTCGGAGACCTTGGAGCTGTGAAGATTTCAGGGCGGCTGCTTCCAAGCAAAACCAGAGCATCACAATGAAAATAAATAAACAAATGGAGGTATTCTGAGCCTCTGCCACGTTGGAGGGTTTCATTTGCACCATACCAAGCAGGATGTGTCCCTCCCTTTTTGGAAGCAATGTCCTAATTTACAGTTTATTACTCTCCAATGAATTCCCTCTTATATCTTCAGAGTATGGAGCCTGCACACCTCTATGAGACCATCAGCTCACACTTAGAGCTCTGCTGATTTCCCCCAGCAGGGCAGGACCCTGATGTCACGGTGCAGGACTGATTCACCATCTACTAGGATGAGCCCTCATAGTAATATATCCATGATATGCAGATTCCTCTTCATGCTTTGTGTTAAAGAAACCTCTTTGCAGATGTGGTCTTGTCTTGATACCCTACAACGTCAGCTCTTACACTCCTTGTACACCTTTTGGCTGTCCCCTCTGCCTGTGATGCTACCCAAGACCTCTTGGTTTCGCCGGGGCCCTTGCCTCGTTATGTGCTGGTGATGCTCAGCAGCTGGCTGTCGCCCTCCTCCCACCCTGCTCCTCAACTCCTCTGGCTCCCAGGGTACCCTGGCTTTTTTCAGGGCTGCATCCTTGCACGATGCTCTGCATCCTTGTGCCACGCTTTCGGTTGGTCGCAGTTCTTCATGCTGACTCCTCATGGAGGTTCACCTTCCTTTCCCCGCCTGGGTCCGGTCCAGTTTTCCTTCAGCCAAATCCCCATCCCAAATCCTCTCTCCTCCCAGCAATTTCTGTCGGATCCTTTCTCCACCTGCCTGTGCTTTCGTTGCTTAGCTGCCTGGTCCACGACGGGCAGTATGAGGAGGCAGGAGCTGCCTAATCTCAGGGAGGGACCGGACTTGTGGTCTGGACCACAGTGATCCACAGCTTTGCTTATCTGGAAATCCTGCTCAGCCCCTGGCTGGAGTGCATCCTGAAAGGGGAAAAGTTTCAGGGAATTTAGCTGGTGAGCACTATAAGGCTGTCTTAAGGGAGCACATGTGAAATGGAATATTTCAAAGACTTGGCTAAGTTTGGCGGCAGAAAAGGGTGCATCTGGACTAAACCAAAGACCTTCCTTGCTTCTCCTTTTGCCAAACTTCAAGTCCGCATGCCAAAAACATGCAGCTTTGAGACCTCTTCAAAGAAAAGGTCATCAGATTTCTCTGTAACAAAAGCAAGAGAAACCAAAGTATTTCCCCTTACAATGTTCTTGGAAGCAGATGAATCATTTTGGCTGAAATTATATATTTTATATCTATATTTATATAGATATTTCAACATCAGGCAGCCAACCAGCAAGACAAAGTCCAGTCCAAACAGTTTAAGTATGGCCAAGTTAAAACCGGCTGAAAACCGGCGCTTGGCATGGGAAGAGTGACGGCATGTTCATAGTGCTTGGTGGGAGTGGACCTACCTGCAACGCCTGTCCCTCGTATCTCTGCTTTCACAAAGCTGCTGGAGTGGAGATCGTGTTTTGCTGGGGTGAAGGAAGTGTGAGAAAACCCTAAAACTTCCATCCTTGTCTGCCTTCACTTGCTTTCTCCCCCAGGCCAGAATGGCAGTGCCCAATCTTTAATTTTTGAGTGGTACCCAGGCTCCAGCCATGGTTTGGGGATGGAGCTTGGGGCGGACAGGGTATGTTTGCTTATGCACAGGAAAGTTGGTCAGCTTATACAGGTGCTTTCCGGCTACCTCAAACTTCCACCTCATGACAGCTCTGAATGCTGGTGCATCCTACAACACATCTGGGGGAGGCTGTGTGGTCCTCACGGCAGGGCGAGGAGGGGAGAAGAGAGGGGAGCCAGGCACCACAGACCGCTGCGCTGGGAAGAGCGGCTGTGCAAGAAGAAATATCCGAAGATGAGGGCTCCAGGGGCAGGCAGGGCTGGGTGAGGCTGTACCACTGCTCAGGTCTGTACAGTGTCCTCTCCCATTTTTTTTGCAGCGTGATGAAACGGTGCTTCACTGGCCTCCCTCCTGCTGCTCTGCAGCGTGTCTGTGTTCTGTCAAGCTGGGGAGTCCGCATCCCAAATAAAAGTGATGCTGCCCAGGACTGGGAGGAACTTGTACTGCAAGGAGACCGACACTGGGATGTATAACTGGGCCACAGTGAATGGCATAGAGCTGCACTGCAGCGGTGGAGGCATTAAAGAGGATGGAAGAAGACTGAAGTCCCCGGTTAGCACCACCCGCTGCAGCACCGTGCATTGAGAGGTGGGTATGGATGCTGCAGCCCTCCTCTCTCTCCTGCGTTGCTGCCGTGCCCTGGCATGGACCACTGCCATGACAGATGAGGAAGGCGAGAGGCTGGCCCGGCCATGGTGGTGCTGCGGTGGGTG
Source organism: Larus michahellis (assembly GCF_964199755.1). Taxonomy (NCBI): domain Eukaryota; kingdom Metazoa; phylum Chordata; class Aves; order Charadriiformes; family Laridae; genus Larus; species Larus michahellis. Next base: position 39,475,595 of record NC_133898.1, read on the forward strand.
CAGGCAGGGCCGAGGAGCAGGGCTGCCCTTTGCAAAGGGGCTGCTGCATGTCCTTAGCGGTGCTGGTTCTGCTCTGCTGACGGAGTCTCCCGTGAGCATGCTTTTTTCCTCTCTGGGAGACTAAATAGCCTCTGAGCAAGGAGAATCTGGCAGCCATCACAGGTCCTGCCGTGTTGCTGGGATGTTTTGGGGAGGGGAGAGAATATCCCTGAGAGCAGGAGCTCCCGGTGCGGCAGCTGCAGTTTTCACAACAGCCTCCTTGCTGCTCCCCACCTCTGCCATGTGCAGGGCTCTCCACGTCTCGGTCGGTGCTCAGCCAGCAGCAAGCTGCACTTTCCTTTCTGCCCATCTGCTGGGTCTGTGACACCAGGCACTCTCTCCCATTTGGTCACCTCTTGCCACTGGTGGTATGGACAATTTGACGAAGGAAGGAGGGAGGAAGGATGTGTCAGGACCTGGATGAGGAAATAAATATGTAGGCTCAGATTCAGAAGATAACGTGGTGCTTGACATCTGACTGCCACCAAGATGTGTTGAGTAGCCTCTGAGGATGGGAGAGTTTGCCCATCCTTGGCTTGGGTGGCCGGTGGGTGCTCAGCATGGCTCAGGCACTGCGGTACCTCCTGCCAGCCTGGGTCATCTGCTGATGTTCCTTGGTCTGAAGCTGATGGAGGCCAGGATATGTGAGTCACCGGCCTCTGCTGGCCTTCGTCCACGCTCTCCATTTGGTGCTGCTTTGTGTGTGTGAGAGCGCGCTCCCCTCTCCAGCTGTGCGTGCCTGCCTGCCAGCGCGCCGCTGAGTGCATTCGCAGCTGTGCTGGTTTTCGCCTCTCTTCTAGCTCCGAGAGCCTTGTTCATGGATTAGGGGGAAAGAAGGAGGAGGAAGAGGAGGAAGGAGGGAAAAAGAAAAATAAATTCATAAACCAACAGAGGGGGAGATGCCTAGTTAGAAGGGGATGTCCGCTTTCAGAGCTGTTTTCCTCCCCAGGCAGCGTGGTGTGCCGTCATCCCCACTGCGCTTTCACCACCAGCAAGCAGAAGATGCCACCTCCCCACACCTTCCTGGAAGATGAACTGGGGTCCCTGTTGGAAGTCCCCCTGCTTTGCTCGGGGGTTGCTAACTCCTCCGTGCACCACATTGATTCCCCAGAAAAACTAAAGTTGCTGTCTCATGGCTTTGCACCCAGTTCTGCAGCTTCTGGGGCTGCTTCTGCACTCTCCATGGGGTGACAAGGGCCACCCGTCCTGCAGATAGATGGACTGAACCTTTCTCAGTAGGCACCATCAGCTCTGGACCACAGTGTACAGCCCACAGAGCACAGAGGTGGTGAACAGAGCTGACAGCCCCTCCAGCGGGAGCTGGCTGGCAGCTGCAGAGCTAGGACACAATCTCACGACCCTACACTCGACAGCCTTCTTCATTGCAGTAGGTGCACAGCAGGTCTCCAGCCGTGGCATCTCGCAGGGGAACCATGAGACATCCCAATGGGGACAGTCCCACGTCTCAGGAGGTGTTTAGAGGTAAGTTCTGCTCTTTGCAAAAGGTCGGGGAGGACCTCAGGGTGGACTGTCCGGGATGCCGATTCCTGTGGCATCCCTGTGGACAGCATAACCCAGAGAGGGGCTTGTGGGTCAGGAGGTGAACTAAGAGACGTTTTGGAGAGCTTGAGTGCCATCCTGCTCACTCCAGTGGGTGCTGGGGACTTGGGTGTGTCAGTCTGAAGCTTTCCTCTGCGTATCACAGAAGGCTTTGCCAAATCATCCGTCCCCCAGTGTGCCCCACAAAAACCTGCAACAGGCCAAGGCACCCATCACATGGGGTCTTCTGAGGATGAGCAGGACTATGAGCGAAGGGGTGGACCAGCCAAAATAGTATGGGTTGTACTGCACACTTTCTTCCCTGTGTTTTATGGTCGATGGATTTGACAAAGACCCCACAGCCCTGAAAATATTGTCCCCCCTCCCAAGCCTTTCTTGTAGCAGACCCAGTTTCCGAATGGGGCCATTTGGATTTCCTGTGGCTTGGCCCTGCTCATCCTGTCTTTTCCCAGGGAACAGCAATGGCCTAAAGCTTGGTTGTGCTTTAGCTGGCATGGAGGCAGATCTGTGGACTCCAAGGGTTCCTCACCTGTGGGACACCTGTGCAAATGAGATCAGACAAGGCCCCGGGGACATGGGTCAAATCGGGACAGAGCAGTGGCTTCCCAGCGAGGGGCTGGGAGGGCTGTAACTTCCTCAGCAGCTGTGAGCCTGCAGATACGACGCGGAAGGTGCTCAAGGGGTCTGGACCGGTGTTTAAGCAGCCTGGAGCGGAACCAGACTGACTTTACAGTTTACAGCCGGGGTGTAGGCTGCAGGCAGCGGAAGGTATTTTCCCAGTCTTTCTGGCGGTCCCCACTCACAGCTGGAGAAACGCTTTGGACATGAGAGTCTCCTGGTGAGACGTCAAGCCCATGTGCTCTATGGGCTGTGCTGGGCATGGGCTTGCAAAGACCAGGGGTGATTCTGGCAGACCTTGTCTAATCAGGGACTTTGCCTCCCAGTCTGGGTGCAGAAGGTAACGTGGTGCCACTCCCAGCACAAGGGTCTCCCTGCCCTGGAGAGGCTGGCACGGGGGGTGGCTCCCGCCTGGCACTGGGGTTAGGCAAGGAGAGGTGGGTTTTGGTTGCTTGCAGCACATTTTGCTGGGCTGTGGAGTAGGGGGAGCAGCGTGTACCCCGTGGCACCAACCCAGGAGCAAGTGTGTGGGTGAAGGAGGGGTAACTGCCGTGTTGGTGGGGATGGTGGGAGTGGGCAAGGCGTGGTTGGAGAGAGAGGACCTCCACCCTCTGAGATGCTCAGCTCCAGAGGGGGATGCTGAGTGTGTCACTGGATAAGCCCTCGAAATCCCAGGAGGGGTTCTGTTCCCCACAAGCCCTTCATCCTCTGCCACAGTCCCAGAGGCATCAGTCTGGGGGTGCCTCTGATTGGGACCTTGGTCAGGAGCATCCTTCCCCCTCTCCTGCCCCAGCAGAGGTGGCTGCCAGGGGTGGGGGGGTGCAGGAGGAGGCTGCCAGCTGGGACGAGGCTTGGGGGCAGCAGCTACCAGAGGCGGGTGGACAGGAGGTCCAGGGAGGGGACAGGGGCACAGCAGCGGGCAGCGGCCCTGGCGGGCTGGCAGCACCCCAATACGCACAGAGCTGCAGTCACGGGAAGGGAGAGGGACATCGTAGCCCTTGTCCCACCGCCCCCACGTTCTTCAGAGGGAGGTGGGGGGGGGTAAGGCGGGTGGGAAATTTGTCCTCACCCCCCCTTTGCCCCTGTTTTGAGGGGTGAGAGAGAGCGCAGGGTACCCCACAGGAGGGGGGGTGGGGGCACAGCTGGCACCCCATCTGAAGAGGCAAGCCTGGGTGGTGGGTAAGGAGCCGGATCTCCTGCCATCCCTGGTGCTGGGGGGTGGGGCAGGTGGGAGTGGGAGCCCCCGGGCACCCCGAAAGCAGGGGCAGCTCACATTTCCCCCCCCCCACACTGCTCGGCAGCCCGGCGCGGGGTAGGTGGGGGGGGGGGGGGAATCCAAGCACAGCCCCCCACCCCTTCCACCACCTGCAGCTGAGCCCCCTCCTGCCGTCCCCGTCCCGCGTGGGTGCGGGTGGGAGGCACCGTGCGTGTCCCCCCCCAGCTGCCTGCAGATTCCCCCGCAGCCCCTCCTCCCCACCTGGGAAACAGGCTCCCTTCTCTTCCCGGCCCCCTCTGCAGACACCCAGCTTTGCACGTAGCAAATGGAGGCGATTTCCTCCTTAGCGGCAGCACATGGAAAGTATTGAGCCGTGTGTGGTTTGGGGTTTTTTTTTTTTCCTTCTCTCCTCTTTTCTTTTTTTTTTCTTCTCCCCCCCCCCCCCGCCCCGCCCCTTGCCCGATGCTCTGCCGGAGCACTCTTGGACGCGGTGGCATAGCTCCCGCTCTTCTCCGCTCCTGTACATCTGCTCCTGGTCACCCTGCACGCTGCCGAATGTCAGGAAATGACTGAATCATATACAACAATTACGGCCGGACTGACCCAGCTGGGGCAGGGAGGGAGTGGGGGACATTGGTGGGGGTATTGGGAAGCAGGGGCGAAAAAGGAGGCTTCTGGGAGCCGTGGCTCGGCTGAGATCTCTTGCGCTGCGTCTCTCAGAGGGAAGAGCTGGGGGGGGATCCCCTGTGTCTCTCCCTTCCAGTCTGGTCAGTGTCTTTGGGGTTGGTTTGCTCTCAGAGGGGACATAGGGGAACTTATTCATAGAATCATAGAATGGTTTGGGCTGGAAGGGACATTACAGACCTCTTGGTTCCACCCTCCCCGTCATGGGCGGGGACACCATCACCCACTAGACCAGGCTGCTCAAAGCCCCATCCAGCCTGGCCTGGAACATTTCCAGGGATGGGGCATCCATAGCTTCTCTGGGCAACCTGTTCCAGTGTCTCACCACCCTCGCAGTAAATTCCTTCACTTTTCCAATGGAATATTATTTCCCAGCAACCAAGGAGGGTGAAACCACCAGGCAAACCCTGGAGAAGAGCCCTTTGCTCATCCTACTCACCATCTGGAGCCAGAACACAAATGCACTGTGCGTATTCATTGTGTGAGATGCCCATCAGGCGGTGGGACTGGGAGGGCTCAAGGAAACCTTGTACTGACTGGGAGGGGGTGTCTCTTTAAATACCTAACGCTTGGGGTACCCTGCCCTGACAAGGAAAAGAAAACGCCAGGGACTCAGAAAGAACAGGTGCTATGGGTCATGAATTGAGTGTGGCGACCAGCATAACATCAGCGCTCGCGGGCTGTGTTATGAGGTCTTCTGCCATCATCGTCATCTTGGGGCAGAGTCTTTGTCCCCACAGACTGGCTGCAGCACCAGGGGAGGGAGAACTGGCACACCTGCAATACAGCTATGCTGCTCCTCAGCCAAGGCAAGGGCAGGCCACAAGCCAGTGTGAAGGGGCAGGACTTGTGCAGGGCACTGGTGGCAGAGCCCAAGGGCTGTTTGTGTGTGTGTGTGTGTGTGTGACTTTGCTCTAGGAAAGGACAGCAGCTAGGTAGGCATAGAACATATGTAGACACCTCTGAGCTAGCGGTGCCAATAGTTAGTCACCACGAGGACATGGTCCAGGCTCCGTGCTGGAGGTAAATGACTCATGTTGAAGTCTGTGGGACCAGAGCTTCGTTGCTCTTGGCGCTCAGGCCAGCTAGATTTAATGCTAGGTTGGGTACATCCTTCAGGACTGATAAGAGAGTCCTTCGCAGCATGCTGTGCCATTTGTAAGGACAGCACATATGCTCTCTGCAACAAACATCCCATGAGCCCAAGAGCCTGTCCTCTCCATCAGTACCCTGCCATGTGTTTAAGGGAGATACCAGTGGAGTCGAGAAACCTGCTGTAAATTCTTACACGGAGTGGGGAGAAGGGGGAAATTTTTGCATGGGGCAGCTCACCAGCTTGTCTCAGTCCCTGTGCCTTGTCTCCGCTCCCTGTATCACACACCAGCTGGGCTGCCTGCTGTGGCCGTGCTGATTCCATATGAAGATGTTGCTCAAGGGCAGGGGCGTGTGGTGGGCAGGCTGTTTTAGGACATGTCCGCAAGGCAAGTGCCTGGGCTGTCGCTATGTTTTACTAGCCAGCGCATCGAGGAGCTCCCCCGTTTCTGTTGATCAGGGCTGGGCAGGCGGAGCACGTCCCTTCTCCCAGGTCCTGCTGCTGGTTCCTCTTGCAGAAACCTGCAGTACGCGAGGGCCAGAGCAGCGTTTCAGGAGAGGAGGTGGTGGCTCTTCTCTCTACCTGACTGTCTGGTGTTCGTCCTCTGGACCGTTTCCTTCCTCTAAGTGAGCGCCCATCTGACTCATGTTTGGATCCCTTCCCTGCCGCTGCTCCAAGAGCTCCTTGTGCACAGGAATTGCTCTGTGTGTGCAGGCCTTGCGCTGTGCCATCCCTCGGAGCACGCTCCCTGTCCTCCCACGAGCTGCTCTCCCTGAGCTGATTACAAGCTTTCTCTCTTCCTTGGGATATTTCACATCCAAGCCTGGCCTTTTGTCTCCCAAGATTTTAACGCTGCCCAAGTTCTCCTTGCCCTCTTCTTCTGCAAGATGCAGTCCCAGTGTGGCCAGCACTTGCACAAATTTGCAGAGCATGAGGTGTTTCAGAAATCTGTGAGGCTCTTTAGCCAGTAGACATCGGTGATGTACCGCCTTTTCATTATTTTGGTACTGACCTGACCCCTCGGTGGGGTGGCAGGAGGCACTGGTGAACACAGGGTGCTGTCTGCTAAACAAGCTGCAAAAAGTGGCTGCATCTCGCTTACAAGCCAGAGGGGTTTTGCTCTCAGAGTGTGTGTGGGATCTTCAGGCAGTGGTACGGGGTTTTCTTTGTTTCCAGCTCCTCGGTAGCATCCCCGGATGGAACAACCTGGATGGGCTGATCCGAATAACACCAATGGACTCAGCTCTTGGTGGCCAATAGTGGAAGAGGCGACCGTGGGGTGACGGGAGATGCAGCCCATCAGGAGCCAGGGGAGGGCCCAGGAGATGGGGCTAGCCTGGGGGAGGTACCCTGCATTCTGGGAGGCCTGGGCTGGTCCCCCCACCCCTCACCACCTCCATTGCCACAGGCCCACAGTCCCCTTCCGGCACTCGTGTGCCAGCTCTGCTGTGAGGGTAGGCAGGGGCGGACTGAAGTGGGACTAAAGGCTTTGGAGGGAGGAAGCTTCCCTCAGCGTGGCCCTGGCAGTCAGAGCAGAGCAGACCCGCTTCGACTTCCAAGCATCCCTGTCCCTCAGGATGCACCTGCAGGCCTGTCCCAACACCTGGCATGCAACGCCACCGCTCCGTCCTTGTGGTCCCTCTTTGCTTTGCTCTCCGTATGAGAAGGGCTGAGCCGGGTCCTTTCTCCTCCACATCACCCTCTGAGAACCCACCATCACTCTCAGCAGCTACCATCCGGCTCCTGGAAGCCAACCAACACTGTCTCTGCACCCTGGCATCCCCCAGCTCTGCTCGGCCCCCTTAGCCAGCGAGCTGCATCCTCGACGGTCGCCTGCAAGGAACCGTCACCGTCTCAGAGCAGGTTGCCTGGGTGCAGGCGAGAGGCACAAGCAGGCAGTTGCCACCCTGACTCCTGGCTTGCCCCATGGCTCTGCGCTGCCTGCCAGGCTCAGGAGTGAGCACCCAGCCCGGCAGGGTGTGGAGATGGGAGCGCGCTGCCCGGGATCCCTAGGCAAGCCTTAGTCAAAGCCCTGTTACCGTACGTGCAGCCTGGCACTGAGACGGGGTGTGAGCCGCCGTGAGAGGCAGGGAGGGAGAGCAGAGATAAACAAGCCCAGGTAATTAATTCCCACTCCCGATTGCATGTTTGCTCTCCAAAATGTGCTTGTTGTCATGATCCCGGGCAGGGCTTGGCCCAGAATCCAGCAGACACCTTCTTTTATCTCAGTTATTTCATCAAATCTGTTAATTGTATCTATCTCAAGCCCCGGGCTCAGGATGGCAATTGCACATCAAACAACAGCAGCTCATAAAGTGGATCCTAGCTGGGCACCGAGCTCAGCTCTGAGGCTGCAAAGAGGAATAAGAGACCTCCCAGACCGTGATTTCATCCCAGGCTCTCTGCAAACGTCCTCCTCGCCCCGCTGGGGCAGACAGGGGTCTGCAGAAGGCTGTCAAACCCCACGTTTGGCAGGCTAGGCAGGGAAGGAATTTCCCACACTGGTGACCTCTGCTAAAGGATGTCCCGCGGCAGTCAAGAAAAAGTGGCCACCTGAAGCATGGAAACACATCACATCTGCAGTGGTTTTAAACTGGGAGCCAGAAATCTGTGTAAAATTCTTATCTGGAAGTCAGGCAGTGAGGCTCATCCCCAAATATATGGGCTAGCCGCCAAAGCTCCTTGCGTAGCACTGACACAAGCGTATTACATGAAGTCCCTCTTGCAGGAGCTGGCTGCCCGGCTCCAGGAGGCTCCCAAGGCTTCCAGTCTGTCCTGCGCATGCCCTGTAGACAGCTCATTACTTTCCATTCCACAGCCCCATCTCTTCTTCCTCTGACACAATTACTGAAAAGTTTCTTTGCAGCCTTCCAGGCGTCCCACCCTCTTGCTGGCTTCCCTTTTCACAGCTCACTCCAGATCATCTCCACAGGACCTTGCCCTGAGCCTCCCTTCAGAGAGCTTCATAGCTGGGGCCCAGGGTGGAGATGAATGGGAAGACCACAAGCATCTTCCTTGCCTTATAGCCCAGACCTGTAGCTTCAGTCAAAGAGGTGAGAAACCCCCCAAAGGGCCACAGGGGAAAATGGGGGCAGTGCCTTGTTCCTGGGAAAAAAGAGTTCTGGTCTGTGCTTAGACAGGGCAGCATCTCAGAGGCCCTCCCAGAGCTGCTTTTGGACGAGAGGCTTCAGGCTAATGAGCCAGGTCCACAAGCACAGGCTTGCTTCTCTTCTGGAGTGCTTGTCTCTTGGTGACATGAATAATAATAAAAGACTTTGCTGCCCTTGGTGTCCTCCGCCCCTGCGCCACATCTTGTGTCCGGAGTGTGGGAGCTGATGGGGCCATTTCTGACCAAGCACTCCTTGTGTCAGCAGAGTCCCTGGGGTGCTGCTGGGTCCTGCCGAGCCACAAAACTAGGAAAGATGGCTCCTTCCCAAGGATGTATACCTCCCAGGGCAGGCAGCCAAGCAGCAGCCTCGGCCACCAGCCACCAGGCAGGTAGGGCGCACCGGGGAATCCAGTGGTGTGAGTCCCCAGCTGGGATAAAGCAAGCAGCCAGGCTTCCTATGCTCTCCAGCACCACAGTGGAGAAATTGGTTTGGAGGAGGTGTGTGGGAAGACTCTCCCAGGCACAAGTGGGTGAGAAGGGAAGGAGCACGCAGGTGCTTGTTGGGAAAACAGGCAAGTGGGCAGCACTGATTGCCTGGCAGAATGGAGGCAGGACCTGCTCTTTCCCAGGGGCATAAGAAGGTGGGGAAGGAGCACACGAATGCTGGATGTGGAGGTGCTGCATGTGATGGGCAGGGAGGAAGGTTGTCATCCGGCAAAGCTGTAACTGCTCGCTATCATAAGATGTCCCACAGGACATCTATCATAGGCTCATAAATCACCTCTCAGCCAGCCAGTGCTTGAATCGCCCCAGCAGCGCAGCAATATTCTGCGCAGCTTCATCTCCTCTCAAAGAGGGGCCGTTCCCTTCCCCCAGCTGCTCTGCCCACACTCACCAAAGGAGAACCCGGCCCTTTAATTCCAATCACAAATTCTGGAAGTGATTAGTGGGCTGTCATCACTCAGCCCCACCGGATATCGGGCACGGGGCATTTCCGTCCCCCGTAATTAATGGTGTGCAGGGCTGCCTGGCTCTGCGGCGGGCAGGGGAGAAGCGAGGGAGAGGTGGATGTAGCGCTCCCTCCGCCTGCCTCTCTCACTGCCCGCCTGGGAAAACCGCTGGACCAAAAAGCAGAGCAAAGAATAAATTCATTCATGGCTAAAGGTAAGGACAAGGCAAAAAGGTTCACCAAAGAATTGGGCCGCTCCTGTCTGGGAAAAGAAATGGAAAAAAGTGCGGTTGGGGTTGGGGGGGGGATGACAATGCTCGGGCAGCCCCCTTCACTGATGCGCAGAACTGCGCTTTGTGCGACCGTTGTCACGTTCCCCAAGGGGCCTGGGAACTCAGTGGCCCATTCGTCCCCTGTCCTCCCTTCCCTCCTGGTACCGAGAGGCAGCTGCCAGCTCCTGCCTGATGGAGAGGATGTCAGCATCGCACCCGCAGTCTCCCCGCAGCCACCCGGCAGCCTTTGTCTCCCCGCCTTGCCTGCCCCTTTCCCAGGGCGCTCTCTGGCTCCCGGGAGCTGCCTGTTTGCCAGCTGCCTAGCGAGAGCCGCTATCTGCCCCGTGTGAATGTTGTGCATCCATCCAGCAGCCTCCCAGCCCTCTGCTGAAACGCCTCATTGTGCAGCTGGCCGGACTACGTGAGCCTGGCTACGTGGAGCCTGTTTTGCTTTGAAGCTAACTCTTCCTTTTGAGTCAACAGAGCTCTGTGGTGCAATTGTAAAATTTCCCTTCGTTGGCCAACCTCCTGATGTTAACAAAAGCTCCCTGCTATGTAAACAGGCCAGATGCTGCGGGATGCTGTCTCCAGGCTCACGTACCCTCCTCGGGCTGCAAGAGGTGCTGGACTTGCACCTGCGGGCTCCCTGAGCTGGGCAGAAGGGTTTGAGCCATGTGCCCTCCGGCCAGGGCAGAGACACCACTTCCCTTGTCCTTTCACCGGTGACCTTCCTTTCGGATTAGCCAGCCCTGCTGAAATCCTGGCTGAAACGGTCTCAAATGTGGTAGCAATTATCTTACGAAGAAGGAGTGAGGTTCCAGATGACTAGGGAGAAAAGGCAGAGGGACAGTACCTGTTCTTAAAGGAGTGGAAATGGAGCCACGGGACGGCGGATCTGCCAGGCTGCCTTCAACGCCAGCAAAGGCCCTGGAGCAGACGCCCTATTTGTAAGACTAAGCATGATAGCAAGGTGAGAAGTAATAGCCAACACGAATTTGGCAACTACCTAATTTCCTTCTACATCAGGGCTGGAGGGCAAGGAGACGAGGAAGATGTCTCCTAGAGCTAATGCTATGAGCCCTTTGCATGATCAGCCTGGGTGTTGGTCTCAAAGATGTGTATTACATTTGCCATTGATGATTGGCCACGTGGTGGTTGCAGGCACTTTGGAGATCAGGATGGGAGCTCAAGCAGATTGTGACATTGGTGAAATGAATATAAACAGGACGCAATTCGTAAGGGCAAATGCAAGCCACAGCTCTTAGCGGGATAATCTGCTCTATGCCTATACAAGGAGCCAACGAGACCTTCAGAAAAGGACGTGGGTGTCATTGTGGTGATGGGTGTCATTAATGAGTGACTTGATAACCCACAGATGTGAAGAAAAGCAAACGTCCCTACGAGGCTATATAAACAAGAGTGCCACATGCACCCTGTGTGCTGCAATCATCCCATTTCATGCAGCATTAGGAAAGCCTCATACTTTCTGGATATATCCAGTTTTGGGCAATGCAGCTGAAGAAAGGCTTGCATCTATTAAGGTCCACAGAAGATGATCAGCAGCCTAGTAACCACGACCTATGAGTACAGGTTGAAAGAACTGCATTTGTTTAGTCTAGTTAGGAGAAGAGAAAAGTGAAATCATGACAACCTTCAAATTCATAAAAAGTGTCTGAAAAAGGAACAGAATGGATTGTTCTCCATCTCGAGGAGACATAAGGTTCAACATCCAGAAAAACTTTTCAGCTCCTTGAGAGCTGTCCTGTCCTCTTAAGACAGAGTGCCTTGCAGAGACCACACAATCTCCTCCTCTAGAAGTGTCCAAAACCAAGGTGTGACAAATACCTGTCAGGCCCGGTTAGATAGCGGTATCCCTCCTTGGCAGAGACGCGTCTAGCTGACGTCTCAGGTGCCCTGTTTTCGGTCATGCACCATTACACAGTGAGGCACAGCCATGCAGTTCCAGGCGTGAGTTGGTCTTTGCAGGCTGACAAGAAGGGCATCGCTGGAAATCAGTGAAGAGGGAAGAGTTGTCCAGACACCACACCATATCTCCCATTTCAACAAGTGGATAGCCTTATGGGATACAGGGCACAACACCAGCAACCTGTCAGTTGCCCAGGTGAAGCTTAACCCACTGTTCAGACAACGCTACCCTTTAGCTGACAGAGGACAGTAGGCTGCTACCGCTTCTTACTGCGGAATGCGGTGGTTTAGTTGCACTGTGGAGGCTCCTAATTCTGCAGAACGGGGGCTCAACCAGAAAGGCTCTTTACATCATTCCTGTCTACAGCAATCAGATGAGAAGGCTTCTTGAATGGGTCTCTCATCGGGTGCTGGCTAGATAACAAGTAAAAATTTAGAGAAGTGGTGGATGAAGCCTACCCTTTGTTGTGGTTGAAGTTAAACCACTAATCCAGGGTAAGCTGCAAGCGTGGAGTAAACATCAGTCCTTGAATGAACTTTCAAGACATCAGGAGAAAGAGGGCCTAGCCTCCAGTAGACCTCACAGCAGTCCTTCAGGAAGAGAACGCACTGAAGCTGGTGAGTCCTCTAAGGGGTCAGTAGGAAAGCGAACCCACAGGAGTCCTTCAGAGCTGTGCCAGACTTCTGCAGAAGGCTGTTCAGAGCAGACCTAAGCTGCCTTCCTTTTCACACAGACCTGGTGCCATAGTCTGTATGGGAAATCCTCTTGCAGCTGCGTTGGTTCAGCCCCGTGCTGAAGCACACAAACCGCCACTTCAAACTCAAATGCTCTGTGAAGGTTGGCTCAAGCAAATGGGTGCCTCTGCCAGAGGGTAAGCGTGTTCACAGGGGCTGGGTGGAGGCTGCATGGAAAAACTAGACCCTAAGCCTCGTTAACATGGAAAAGCCAACCCACCGCACGCACTAAAGGAGGCATTGGCAAGGAAAGGGCTGACCGTTGCCTGGATTACAGCACTGAGATGAGAGAGGCCACTGTGGTATAAACATCTGTCAAGAGTAGAAGAGGGATGGAGCAAAGACATCCTCCACAGGTTTATATGATTTTTCAAGGACTTGAGGCCAATGATCCATTTTCTGCTCCTCAGTGATTTCACAGGCGAGTGACCTCAGTGATCTCATGACCTATTAATAAATAATTATTCCAAACTCCTTGGCTGAATCGCCCCTGTGTAACAGTGTAGGATGAAACCAAGGGGAATTGCTTTCTCCAGGACTTTGTATTGCAGCTCAAGAGCATTTGATAAGGCCATCCCGGGGGGAGTACAAAATCCCCCGTGCTTGGAAGGGAGGAGAAAGGCGTCACGGTGGATAACACAGCTCAGATCTTGGAAAGTACCTTCTCTGGCCGCCCTGCTCAGCCAAGAAGAAACTGCCTGAGCAGCTGGCTCAATTCTGCTGAAGAGGTACACGACCACCACAGCAACCCTCATAAGCTACAGCTGGCCCTCCAGACATTCCCAGCTTTCACTGGAAACCAGAGGGGATTACATCTACACTATTTATGTCTACCAGCCAGCAGAGCCAGCCAAAGAACTCATAATATCTCATTTTGGTATATGGCAAGTTTGTTCCGGGGGCTGAGCCTGGAGGAGAACCGTGACCTCCTCCCCTCCCCATCTGACTGTGGTGCTCGGGAGAGTGAGTCATCCATTTTTCATGTGGAGCTCCCCTCGTTCCAAGGGAAAAGGCCATGCTTCCGGCATCCCTTGGCGCGTGAGTTTCCATTCATCCATTGATGGCCAGGCAACATGCCATCCCCAGGACAAAATGCTTCGTTCCTCTGCTATTAGTGCATCCCTTAGGATTTTTGCTAAATTTCTCCAAGATCTCCAAGTCTTTTGGACAGTCTCTCTGAGCAGAGAGAGCTCAGCAGCTGGAGATTTTGGTGTCAATCCCTCAGTGCACTGTGGCCAAATTGGAAAGGCTGCCTCTTGATTTCTGCAAGTCCTGCACAGGGCAGGAATGAATTGGACCTTTTTCTGCCACGGCTCCATGTTTTCAGGCAGCAGAGATGCATCTATCTATCTATCTCTGGCGCTTGTCAACAAGCTCCATTAACAGAAGACAGTCAATAAAATGTTAGGGAGCACAGTATCCCCTCTTGTCTACTGGTGGGGGGAATATTAGATGGATAAATGTCCTCAGGCAGGCCAGACAAATCAGGCCCTCCTGATTTGGAGAAATCAACCAAAGCAGACCAGGTGGTCATCAAGTGGTCCCCACACTTTGGGGAAGCACATAACACATCGCTTCTTGGTAGGATCAGCCGGCTTTCTCCTTGGCGTGGACAAACCTCCCCTACTTCACAGGAGGCGGTAAACAAGCCCTGGACCTCATCCCTTGGCTCCAGGGCACACAGTTGCGAAGCTCCTCTGATCAGTGTGGGAGGAAGCGCCTCCACCCTCTTTATGGCTGCCCTGTAATGAGCCCCAGCTGTAAGCCTCTCCCTTCCATGCCTGGAAGCCCAGGCTGGCCTCGCAGGGTGGGGCATAGGCTGTTTAACCCATTCCCTGGACAGATGGACGGACGGATGAACAGACGGACGGATGGATGGATGGGCGGGCAGATGCTCTCCATCTGGTGCTGAAGCACTGGGAGCCTCTCTCTGCTGGGTTGGCTGGCTGGGTTGCCAGAAAGGTGCCAGAAAGGTGCCAGAAAGGTTGTGGGTGCAGAGATGTGCTGGTTCATGTGCTGGGGCGAACAGCGATGGTTTTGCTCGCTCCTGACTCGAAGGCCCACCAGGGAATGATCTCCTCCCTGGGCTGCCGGCTCTGCTGGCACCCGAGGGTGGCCGGGGGGCGTGGGCCTTGGCAAGGGGACGAGTTGTCCCCAACACCTTCTTCACAGGGCTGTTCCTGGCCAGCACCATCAGGCTGGGGATGCCCATCCCGCCAGCGTGTGGGTCCGTGGATTACTGCAGGGTGCCCTCTCCTTCGGCAGCCCCGCATCCCAGCAGCACCTGGGGCTTTGGCTCCTCTTTTTTTTAAGCAGCTTTTGTTCCTTAGAGAAAACCATCGGCGAGAAACCGTCTCCGTCTGGCTCTCCCGTTCAGGCGCAGGCGAGTGGCCAGGCAGCCGCTGGTGTGATGCCTACGTAGCACCGCGCCACAGAGACGGGGCAGGGGATTCCTGAGGTGACGGGGCTGAAGCGCGAGAGTGGAGCGGTGCTGGATGGCGAGAGGCTTTCTCTGCTCATATAGCTAATAGACTAATTAGCAAGGAGCTCGAAACTTGGCCATGTTTGTTGTCAAATGCAGGCCCCTTTCCAAGTGATGTTAACAGCCTTCCCTTTTCACTCTGGGGGCATTGTACAGCCGGAGCTTTTCTGCTGCTTCACAGTGGATTCTTCATTTAGTAATGGATATAGGCTGAATAGCTGTTGCGGCTACAGGTGACACCAGGGTCAGGAGCGAGGGGTGGCTGGGAGGGGGCAGGGGTCCCGGGGCTGGGAGAGCAGCGGGAGGCTGGGAGAGGGGACGGAAGGGACACTGGCACAGCCATGCGTGACACGGGCAGCCGGGCTGGGGGCAGTGGGGGGCTGAGGGCTGCCAGGATGGATCGAGGGGCTCGGCCAGCTGATGTCCCTGGGGACCTGGTGGTGAAGGAGGGTGCTGATCGGCAAGAGAGGAGCGGATGGGCAAAGGTGCGCTTCCGAGCCAGAGGTAGGGCTCCCCGTGCCATTTGCCCACTTCTAATTAAGATGCCAATGTTTAAGCGATCCCTTTGAAAAACGCTCCCCTTTCACACGGGAGACAAAAAGTTCACAGAGGCGAAAGGCTGGCAGGACGCTGGCAGCGTGCGGGCAAGGGGTGGGCGAGCTTCCCCGCCGCCCCGCTGCCAATGCAAATCTCCCGGCACAGCTGAACCGAGCCCAGGGGGAACCGGGAGAGTTTCTGCCTGGTTCCCACAAGCGTGGGAGCCGAGGCTGTGCCTGCCATCACGTCTGCCCACAGGCAGCGAGCTGCCTTTGTAGGCGGCCCGGATAATGGTTATTCACTGCCGGTGGGAGCGCGGGGATTCTCGTCCCCCGCGGTGCCACCCCTCCATCCGGACACCTGGCATTTCGGTTCCCTCCAACATCCCAACTGGTGTGCTCCTGAATCTCCAAATTCAGCTCCTCCTCAGGAGCATCGCCCCTTGGTTCCCCCTGGGGTGCCTGAGAGTGAAGCGGCCGGGGGCTTCTGGGGCCGCCCTGTCCCCCCCAGGGCAGTGCTTTTTGCAGAGAGGGAAAGGCGGGGAGGCGAGGGCTTTGCTGGAGCTTGCCTGCAACCAAAACTGGAGGCAGGGGAGATGCCTCCAGCCCTGGCTGTCCCTCAAGTGCTCCTCAGTGCCTGGAATGGTATAATTCACACCTTCACCACACACTCAAATACCTCCCCAGCCAAAGCGAGGTGAGCACCTGCCAGCTGCACACAAATATTATCCGGGTGCCACGGCAAATATTAGGCACAGGGCCCGGAGTGTGCCCAGCCTCCCCCCGAGCTCCGCGAAGGCAGCTTGCCTGCGGCGGGCCTGGCTTTCCTGCAGACATGCCTTGCAATGGCATGGCATCGCTGCTGCTGTTTTCTTTGGATTGGGGCCAACTGCTTACGGAAAAGCAGCCGAAGCAGCACGGACGGCAGGTAGTGCAGAGCCAGGGGAGAGAATGCCCTGCCAACCCAATGGCTCACATCCCCGGCATGGCACGGTGGAAGTTGCCCAAAACCTCAGAAGTAGGATGGTGGTTTGGCAGAGTCATGACTCCGTGACAAAAGCCATGACTGAAAGTGTTTGACTTATCCACACTCATTCATGTGATGTTTGGAGCCAGAAAAGACATCCAAAAACATGTCCCCTCCTGCTGCTGGAGATCCAGGAGGACTTAACTCCCTTTAATGGCAGCCAGGAGACATAATATCAAACCAGGTATTTGCGCCCTCTTACGCCCTTGCCACTTACTGCTGGGCTTTGGCCCCCATAAATCTGTTTGAAGACCATCCAATGAGCACTCCTTGCCAACCCAAAGTTAGACAGCCCATGGGCTGCCTGGGTGCTGGTCACGGTGTGAGGAGAGAGACTAGCCACCAGCCAGGTGGCAGCAAGGCCTGAGAGACTTCTGAGATGGCTGTGCAGCCTGCCGAGGTGTTGAAGCTCAGCATCAACAAGCTCAGGATCTCACTATTTGGATCTTGGGGACGAAGTTTTCCATGAACGTCAGCTTCTAGTCTGGAAAATAATTTTGGCGACAGGGTCAGGTTTCCAGCCGAGAAGAATGAATGATCTCACTACCAAGTGGGCTATTTCCAGAGCGGCATTTCCCAAATGGAGTGTTCTGGTGCTAAGCTCCCCCAAAGCAGCGCTGGCGGTACAGGATGGGGCCAGGCCATTTCCCAGTGTGCCAGCTCAGCTTCATCATTTCCTTCACTCTCCCTCCTTGTGTAAGAGATTTCAGTGCTGAGACCTGGCTGCTTTTGCATTTCCTGCTTCTTTCTGTTTGCCTTTCTGGGTCTGGATGTCTCCTCAGTTTTCCGAATGCTGGTAATTCTCACCCATTCATCTCCCCTCTAAGCTCTGTTTTGAGTTCACACATCTATTAATTTGTTGCTCATTTGGGATCCAGGCCTAGATGCTGGGCAATGACGGAGGCAATCTCTGTCCCGCTGATTCTCCGTTTAAACAACCTCTGTAATTCCCTTTGAGCAACTTCTTCCCTTCTAGTCCTTTCAGTTTATCCCTTAACCCATCTCCTTCCTTCTGCCCCTTCCCCTATCTGATCCTGTCACTTCTTTCGCTTTTCATCCCAGCCTTCTACTCATCCCAACTCCTCCTTCTGCTACTTCTTGGCCCCTCTTCTTCCTCTCCCCAGGGTCCTCACTGTGCTGGTGCCTCAGGGACGAAGCAGTGAATGCAGAGGTGTAGCATCCTGAAGTTGTCAGCAGACGGAAAAGCATGGGCTGACACGGGAGAAGCTTTCAGGGCATTTGGACAGACAGCCCCAGTAAGTAGCGTCAACATAATACACCCTGTTATTCCCACCGGCAGCTCTCTCCTTGCTGTTCGGAGCAGTGCTGGTAGGAAGGCGAGGAATAGGTGGAGGATGGGTGGGAAGCCTGCCAGCGGCACAAAGCTCTCCCGCCACAGGATTCAGCCGTCCCCGGCTTTGCCCAGAGTGGGGCATTGCCGGGACATCAGTGGTGGTGTGCAGGCAGAGGGTCGCAGGGGATTGGAGGTGGGAAATGCCCTGGCAGAGCTCAGGGACCCTGGGGAAAGCAGGAAAATGGCTGGGCAGGCAATAAGCCCAGAGCACAATGCCCCGGCTGAGGTCTCCACACATGTGCAGTCAGAGAAGCTGCTGCTCCCATTTCCTACGGCGAAGAGCAGCCTCCCAGTGGCACTGCCCCGGGGACGGTCTGCGCCTGCTAAAGTGCTGCTGGTGTTGGGGGGAGCTGCGATAGCTGGCAGCAGGTGGGGATCTGCCCTCACCGCCTGGCTGGACTGACAAGCTTGGCATCTTTTGAATCTCCTTTTTCTGTGTTGTCAGCGAGACCCGGCTTCCTTCAGCTGCCTTCAGGTGTAATGCTCCCAGTGGAGTTATGTCTGGCTGGTTTCCAGAGGCAGAAAGGGAGAAGACCCAACCCTCCTCTGACATCCACTTGGTGTTAGCACCCACCTTTTCTGCCATGAATGGCAGAAAAAACAAAACTGTCAAACAAACAGGTCTTGGAGAGCATGGGAGGGCAGGTTCTCCATAGTCCTGCTTTTGTGTCTCACCAGTGCCGCGCTGAATTTTCTCCACACACACCAGAAACAAGTCTCCGCAGTGGCCAGCCTTGCCCATGTGCAACAGACTCTTGCAAATCTCAGTGGGAACTTCCCGCTTCCTCTGCTGCTGCTGTCACGGGCTCTGGTCATGCCCTTCACGATGAATAAGCTGAGGAAGGAAGTGCTGGTGGTGCCCATCTGCAACAGCCTGGCCAAGGAAGGGAAGAGGTTTGCTGGACATGGAGCTGGAAAGCTGTCTGCAGAGCAGCCGGCATGCGACGAGCAGAGCTGTACGGGAGAGCAGGGCTTTTCTCTTAGCCTTATGGGGGCAAATAGGTTGCAAATCAACCCAGTGCTGTGCCCAGCGGTCTGAAATGAAGTCCAACATGCTTTGGTTGGACCTTGCTGTGCCTTGGCCAACAGGCCAAGATGCCTTTCCACTAGAAGCAGAACACTGAACAGCTCCCATGTTTGGGGAGCTCTCTAAGATTGGTTTGGACCCAGGGGCTTGGACTCTGCATCTCTACCCATCTCAGCTGCTCAGCTCAGGCTACCTGGATCAAAGGCTCACCCTTCCTCACTGAACACGGCAAAGGCAGTTTGCAGGATGGGGTCAATGAAAGATGTGATTAGATCTGCCTCATCTGCCTCCTTTGTTTAAGGGACTGTGATGGCAGCCCATCTCCAAGCTAGCTTTGTCCATTTTTATAGATATGTGATTACTCGTCCGCTTTGAGTAACCTGGATTATTATCGGCCCCCCGCCCTGGACAATTAATGTTTTGCTGGCACTGGGAGTAAAAATTATGAAGCCACTGTATATGTGGTGTGTTAAACGGCCTTCAGGCATGCTGCGGGAGTGAGGGGCAGGGGCAGAGCCGGGGGCCTGGGGCTGGGTTAGCAACCTGCAGAAAAGGACATGAAGATGAAAAGTGCTGCCTTCATGCAGCAGTTGTTACGTGTCAGGCCTGCTTATACACTTAACGCTCTTCAGTGCTTTTGCCTTCTGATAGCCAGAGGCTAGATAGTGGCATGCTACAGCGAATAACTGAGAAATGAATAAAATATTTACAAGAACAACCGGTGTGAGCTCAAAAGCTGGTGTTCCTGCCCCCTCCATGACAGTTGCCTCTCCCTGCCTGCGGCCTTTTTCATGTTTCCCAAGCAAAGGGCCGGGGCTCTACGACAATGCTCTGCTGGGCCGTTCTGCAAGTGACACCCAGCAAAGGAGGTACCCTGCCACCCAGGAGCATCTCAGTACCCTGAAAAAGCACCAGCGACCCCCCACAGCCCCACGTGCTACCAGTTCCCCTTGGGTTTGTCTGCTGCGGGGTGAACATCTTTCTCAGAGGATTTCAGAGGGGTCTGCTTTACTCTGAGGTGCAGTTAAAACGGGTCGGATATACCAAAAGTGAGCAAACGCAGGTGCAGAGGGCAGTGAAAGGCAGCTGACAGCCACTGGCACGAGAGCCATGACCCACAGAGGCTGCTGCAGGCTCTATCCCTGCGTAGCTGTGCTGCTGCTGCCGCCTCCCCAGAGGGCTTAAGTCGTACGTGCTCTCCAGGACGTAGGGACGCCTTGGTTGCGGTGTTGGTATATTCTTAGTCTCACCAAGGATGGGTTTGGGTAGCCAAGTTACTACGTGCCTATTGTCCGGTGCGTGATATTACAGGGACTTTCCTACCCCAGCGGTGTCACCCACGTGTGTCTAACCGTTACCGACAGCTGCTGACTCATGGGTTCAGCACACCTCCGGCCCTGGAGACTGCTCTGTGGTCTCCAAAACAGCTGGAAACCTCGTTCATTGTCAGGAGATGAGGAGAAGGAGACTAAGACTCAGTTAACTCCCAGCTGGCCCACGACATAATGCACAGAGGTGGAAACGAAGAAACCACGTCTTATAAAATGCCCCACTGTGACTGCCCCTTCCCTTCCCTTCCCTTCCCTTCCCTTCCCTTCCCTTCCCTTCCCTTCCCTTCCCTTCCCTTCCCTTCCCTTCCCTTCCCTTCCCTTCCCTTCCCTTCCCTTCCCTTCCCTTCCCTTCCCTTCCCTTCCCTTCCCTTCCCTTCCCTTCCCTTCCCTTCCCTTCCCTTCCCTTCCCTTCCCTTCCCTTCCCTTCCCTTCCCTTCCCTTCCTTCCCGTGAATTTGATATGAGTGTAGGGGAAACTGTGCCTGAGTGTGTAATATGACTTTTGGGTGCATTTGGGGAGACATTTGGAGCCCCCACTCCAAAATCCCACTGGGGTGCCAGTGGGACCTCTTTTTGCTCCCAAGTTGGTGGGTGAGAAGCGGGAGCAGGGCAGGATGCTCCCAAAATGGGGTGCAGGAGGGTGAAAAGGGGTTCAGCGGAGGGAGAGAGGGAGCCTCAGTGCTCTGCCGACTCCTCAAGGGCACGGGAGCCGTGCTGGGCTGGGAACTGCTCCGAAACTGCTGAGACAGGCAGAAGGGAGCCGCAGCAGCATGATCCCCAGCATGGCATCGCCGGCGGGAGGAGGCATGCGGCCTTGGGACGGAGCAGGTCACGGTTTCTCTTTCTTAGTTTCAAAAATGGCAGGCGGGCTGGCGCGATAGAAAAGCGTAACCACCCGCTCGGAAACTTGTGATCACCTGGATGTCGCCGGCAGGGTCAGCGGGGATGTGCGTGGTGGCAGTCAGTCACCCGGCAGGCTGCCAGCTGGTGTGGGGGGGTGCTGCCTGCTGGGAGCCTGAGCGGAGGGGCACGCAGGCTGCCAGCCGCGCGTGCCTGCCGGCCCCGGCACACACCGGCTCGCACGTTGCTGACCGCACGTACATGCCCCGCAGCCCAGAAGGCCCTGGCAGCGGCCGAGAGTCCCGGGCTCCCAGCCGCCCCTGCCGCGCTCCTTGTCTGCCTGCCAGCCAGTGCCCCGAATCCGCTTCCTCTCTCTCTCTCTCTCTTTTTTTTTTTTCCTTCTTTTTTTTTTTTCCTCTCTCCCAGTTTCACAGCCTGCAGAAGGCGAGGGAGAGGGGGGAGAAAGAGGGGATGCCAGCAGTGAATGGGAGGCAAGAGGGGACAGGAGAAGGGCTGGGGGAGTCACTCCTCCATCTGTTCGGAAAGAGATGGGTGCTCATCCCACTGCTACAATCGCTTCCAGAGAAGTCACTTCCTTCCCTCCCTCTGCTCTTTGTTTCATGCCACAAAGGAGGAGAAGGACGGTCTTGGTGCCAGGCGGGCAGCACGTCCCCCATGGGGAGGCAGCGCTCGCAGAGCAGCTGCCGTGCCTGGGAGTGTGTGCTGGTCCCCACTCCCCCTCCCCAACACAGAGGGGTGCTGCTGCCAGGTGGGGCTGGGACCTCTGGCCCTCTCCAACGTGAACTAAGACACCACTTCTCCTCCTTCTCTGTGTCACCTCAGGGTCCTGCAGCCACACACAGGACTGGGTCTGCGTAGCCTGGAGAAGAGAAGACTGAGAGGGGATCTCATCAATGCTTATCAATATCTAAAGGGCAGGTGTCAGGAGGATGGGGCCAGGCTCTTTTCAGTGGTGCCCAGAGACAGAACAAGGGGCAACGGGCACAAACTGGAACACAGGAAATTCCATCTCAACATAAGGAAAAACTTCCTTACTTTGAAAGTGTCAGACCACTGGAACAGGCTGCCCAGAGAGGTGGTGGAGTCTCCTTCTCTGGAGATATTAAAAACCCACCTGGACATGATCCTGTGCATCCTGCTCTAGGTGACCCTGCTTTGGCAGGGGGGTTGGACTAGATGACCTCCAAATGTCCCGTCCAGTTCCTACCATTCTGTGATTCTGCGGTTCTGTGGTGGCCTGGTCCAGGCTTTGGGCTGGGTAGTGAGCCCATCAAGAGGCTGTACAAAACACGGCGGTGGCTGGTGACAAGGAGCTCTGTGGCACAAATACTGTCAGATGAAGCTTGCAGGGCATATGTGGTGTGGACAGCTTAAAGGATGGAGGGAAGAAAAAAAGGGACCTCTCTAGGTCTGGAGATACCAGGACCCTTCTGGACATAAACAGTGTGCAGGGGTTGCTTGCATTCATGTCTGTTAGTGTTCTCTGTGATGTCCAAGATGATGTCTGTCTTCTCACTGTTCCTTCAAATCCCTGGCTCTTTTCCAGCTTGCACCAAGTCCTTTTTCCCCCAGCTTTCTAACCCGGGGTGTTTCCAGCCTCAGGTCTTTGCCCTGATATCAGGGAAACCTGCTTCTGTGTTGTCACACCCCCAGAAAGGCAAAGGTCGTTAGACAGACTCTTGGCCATAGAGCTGTGCAAAGCCCTCTGGTGCATTTTTCTCCATCTTTCTTTGGGAAGTGGCCCAAGGCAGAAGGCAGCCAGGTGGGCTCTGACTCCAGGTTTGAGGGGGATCTATAGAGTGACAGGATGAGTTTTGCTTTCACTGACCTGTGAATCCTGCTCACAGCAATAGCACATTTGGCACTGTATTTTTTTTTTCTCTTTTTTCCTTTCCTTTTTTTTTTCCCCTTCCAAAAATTCTGTCCTCTTGAGGTCTCTGACTGGGAACAGTGAACTCATCCCTCATCCAGGCAGGCTCCAGGTTCTCGTGGTCACTGCCCAAGTCTTCCCAATCATCCTTCTGTTCATAGTCACTCCCTCCCTGTTAGTAAGAGGAAGGGCCAGGGGCATGATTTTTCCTTTGGACCCTCTCATGGTGAACGTGCCTGTCTGCCTGTGCGACATGGCACAACCTTTACTCACCACGGGAATGTCTGCTCACATCCACATGCCCACAGATGTCAGGGGGCAACTTGCCTCAGCGAGACCTCATGCCAGCAACGCTTTCTCGTGCCAGCAGCCTCAGTGCACCCAAGGGACTCGCTCCACGAGCACGTCCTCCCCAGCAGGTTTGCCCTGGCCACCCTTACAGTCCTGGCTCCTGCAGCCAGCCACGTGCTGCGGTCGCCTCCCCTGATGCATGTCTGCAGGAGCTCGTTAGAGACCCTGCTCATTTTATTCCTAACTTGCTTAAAAATCTGTATGACTGTGTTTCCCTGGACATATTGCCTTGTCTTACATGCACACCCACACTTGTGGGTGCTGTTGGATATAACTATGTGTCCTCCACGTGGCAGTGCATCTCCCTTCCCTCTTTCATGTTTCTCCTTTGGCGTTTACCCCTTGGTTCATTGCCCCAAGGATTTTCCCCCTCAGCTCTTTGCTGTTGATCTGCCACCCCCCAGCATTATCAGCCTCCTCTGACTATCTTGTCCACGGATATGGTGACCAGCTAGGTCACAGGAGTGACTGGGTGGTTTTTGTCACAGATGACTGTGGGCCCACCCTCAATTTCTCCCGTGTGTGTGCCAATGGGGCTTTTAGATTCCTACCAGTCTATTGTTTCAGAGAAATCTGTCTCCCTCTTAAATCTTGGGGATGGAGAGTACAGCTGTGTATGCTTGCGTAGCTTGAAGGATACCGAGCCAGCCCTGCCAGTCGTGAAGGAAAGTGGTTTTCACCTTTTCTTCCGGTTGCTTCCTGTAAGAAAAGACATATCCATCTTCTTTGAGTCCAAAATCTTGCACATGCCAGCACTGGCTTTCTTCTGTCTTCACTCCTGGAGGAGATTCTCCTGGCCTGCACACACCTTTGGCTGTCCAAATTCATCTTCGAATGTAGAAAATCTGCCTTCAGCAGAAGATTTGATCTTTGTTAGCAAAAGGAAATCCCTGAATTTGTTGATGTTCTTGGGAAACTTCTCCAAGACTTTTCCCCTGGTACCGCAAGGGCAGTGTGGACAGTGCTGATTTCTTTATGCGAGCCCAGAGCATCTCAAGCCATACTTCTGGCTGCGGGTCGGTAATGAGGCCAGTCGTTTGTTCGGGCTCCTGCAGATAACCATGTCAGGGTCAAGCACAGTGCCAGTCAGCTTCTTTTAAGGACTGATTTTATTCTACACAGTCAAGGCTCATGCAGCCTATTATTAACCTCAGAGCCTGATGGCTTGCTTTACAATGCCATTTTAGTCTGTGTTTTCACTGATTCCAACACACAGCTGCAGCACTTCCATGCACCCCTATTGTCTCCCTGCACTTGCTTTGAGCCCCACCTTATCAGACCACCGTTCCCAACGTCACACCTCAGTGAAACTTGTCATGTTCTTCACCCATCCACAGAGAAGTGGCTCTGAGAGGACAGCATTGAGTTTTCAGTCAGCCTGCCCCAATTACTTGTCCCAGCAACCCCGTGGAGTAGGGAAATACGGCCTTGCTCTCCTAGACGGGCAAAGTGACATGGCAGCAGCAAGTGGGAAGCCAGTAGCAGAGACATCACCTGAATGCAAAGCTCCAGAGTGCCAAGCTTAGGTCGGGACAAATGTCACCATCCCGAAGGACAACAGCAGACAGAAGCATGTATTTTGCCCACACCCGAGCAGCTGTGTCACCACTGATAGCAGGAAAGGATGAGGAGTTTTGCTAATAAGGACTAATTACGAGGCTGTGCCCGAGTTCAGACCTCCTGCTTAAAAAGTCCCTCTGCGCGCGAGTAAGCATACAGTGGTGACCTTAGCGGGGCAAATCCCAGAGATCACGGGAGGTCTGAGGGTGCCAGGCAAAAGAAGGGACGAGCCTATGCCAGCCCATCTCCGTGGAGAGGTGAAGCAGGCGTCCAAAAATAGCCCCCCGCCCCACTGCCAAGAGCAGCAAGCTTTTGATAAACAGTTTAAAAATAACCTCAGCGGGAAAGACATGGCAGCTCCCTCCATCAGAATTGGATTTGTGTCGTGTTTGCCTTCCCGTGACCCTGCCAGGTTGCCGCCGAGCGTGTCACTCACGTGATGCCCACTGCCCGCCAAGGCTGGCCCCGGCCAGGATGCGGGTAACCACGAGGGACTGGGAAGATGCTCGGTTATATTTTGCTGCTGCAGCAAGGGTTTTGTCCTGGCCGGGAGCAGGAACAGGGAGACAGGTCGTCAGGGACGTGCCTGGTCTGGACTACAAGGTGCTTTTCGTGTTGTGGCTTCCCACCCTCCTGTTGACACAAGGGAACGGTTTGTGCGGCTGTCAAGCAGCGAGGGGAAAACGCGGGGAGCTCCGCCACAGGAAACCGGAGCCAGATGCGCCAAGGGCCAGCATGTCCTGGAGAACCCTTCCTGGGGAAGGGGGGCAGCGGGGGCCTTCTGCTCTGCTTGCCCTCATCCAGCACTGGGACATGAAGGGGACAGCAGAGCGGAGTCCTCCCCACTTTCCTCAAGTCCCCCGGGATAACAGTGCAGGTCATAGGAAGGAGGTCACCCTGCAGTGCAGTCCCATTCCCACCTGGATGCCCTGGGACAGTGAGCACCTCTCCCTACAGAAAGTGGGATTTTCTGTGGGATGGGACAGGCTAAATCCCCTGGGATGCTGGTTCTGCATGGGAGACCTCCAAGCTCTGGCCACCTACATCCACAGCCCTGGCAAAGCAACAGAGCAGTAGGACTCGTTGCACCGACACACGCTTTTGGGCAAGTCAGTCTCAGCGCTATGTGAAGGACAACGCTTATATCCACCTCAGCCTGGTGCCACCATGCACACACCCCTCTGGGTTTGGGACACAGACTCTGCACCACTCCCCTGCCCCAGCTGCCCGGCAAAGCCTTCCCAGAGAAGCAGGGAACAGGGCCTGGAAAGAAAAAGTCAGACACGGGCAGAAAAATCTCATGCTTGGGAAGGTTATTGTATTGCTCTGGTGGGTGGGGGAGAGCGGGAGGGAGGTGGGGCAAGGCAGAGGCGGGCGATCCTTCTCCAAACGTTGTCACTCCGGCGCAGTGATCCTTGGAGAGCCCTTGCCATTCTGCTGCCAGCAGGCAGGAGCCAATTAAGGGCAATTAGGGTGGAAGCGGAGAAGGCGCCCCTTTAGCCGCCGCCAGAGCGGCCGCTGGGAGTGCTGGCAGGGCTCCACACTGTAAGGTTATTAGAGTTCTCCCTCGTATTGTCCTTGGAAGAGATGCTTCAGAGCCGTCTGCTCGGAGCAGCGAGATGAAAGGGAGACCTCCTTTGATGTGTTCACCCAGAGCCTCTGCTGTGGTGCCTGTAATCACCCCTAGCACTTCTCCAGCACCTTCCACTGCTATTAATTACCTAGGCCAGTTACCCCAATATCTGAGGTCTCCCAGGTAGAGCAGGACCCCCCCAGGGCACAGACGTGGCCTCTGCCCCACACAGTGAATTCTTTTCCATGAAACAAGATGCAGCAAGGAAGGGCAGAGAACAGCAATGAGGAGAGAGGATCTGGGGCAGAGGGCTAGCTGGGCTCCGTTAGGCAAGGAAGAGAGGCACAGCCGAAGAGGAGCGGGCTAGTTTGCAGCCACGCAGGCTGTGGCACGAACCCAGGGCTCTTCCTGGGTGCCCACATGCTCAACAGCTGGATACTGATGATCTCAAAAGCCTCCCCCCTCCCCCCATCTGCACGTACTGCCACAGGACACCAAACCATATGGAATGACAGTGGCTGACCTTGCAACAGCTTTGTTGCTTATTTTGTCCCAACATTTACAAAATCCCTTTCCTTGGCCACCCCTTCCTCCCCTACAGCTTGGGCAGCTGAGGAATAGCAGAGGCAGGAGATGGGGCAGCTCTGTTATTTGTCATGAAGATGTGCCCTTGGCCCACTGGAGAGATGTTCTCTCTAATCCCTGCTCTGCAAGCCTGTGTACTAAATGCCTCTGGGCAGCAGTGTCCTGCCAACATAGACATCTCACCACGGCACAGTGTTTCCTAATGTGTTGCCCACAGCACCCTTATTCCTTTCCCCCTCCCCGTTCTGCTTCTTGCACGGTCCCTCTCCCCCCCCAGGGCTCACATCTCCCCATCCTTATTCTCATGCTTTACTGCTCCTGATGTCACCGTATCCATCCTGTGTTGCTCCCCCCAGGCGGAGCTTAGTGTGCTGCCCTGACGGAGGACCACAGCCGGGGCGAAGCTGGAAGATGAAAGAGGTGCAGCTTTTGCCATTGGGCATGGGCTGTGATGGGAAGAAAGTCCATGGTAACTTGCCATTCTCTCAGAATCTGTATTTTTCTTCCACCCAGGAGCTGCTGCTGGATGAACTTCAACTTTGTGTTGATGTGGAGGAGAGCAGGAATGCCATCAACTCCAGATGTCAGTCCTTCTGTCTCCAGACTCTGGGCATTGTTGGTTTGGGCCAAGCTCCCCACAGTCCTTTGCAAACGAAGCGGTCCTACCTAGGTGACCCATTGGGCAGGTCTACTGCCCTGCTACCCTCCCTCTTCATCTGGATGGCTCCTTGTGTCTCCCAGCCAGGCAAGCCTGCTGACTAAAGCTGCCACCTCCCGCACTGTACACAGCAGCACGGTGGGAACAGCAGGCTCTGAGCATGCTGCCTCTGAGTCTCCAAAGCAAAGGTGGTCCCAGGGCACTTCCCATGGGTTTCCCACCCACAGGTGACATCACCCATCTGGAAGGAAGCAGCAGTGGTCTTGTAAATGCATCTTCTCTGAGCAGCACATGACTGCCTGACCCAGGACAAAGCAACCTGTGACCTCAAGAAGACAAATACAGCGCTGAAAACTCACAGTGCAGCCCACAGCCAACGAGACTGATGCTCTCCACCAGCTCTTGTGACTTTCTGCTTTTCAGTCTGTGTCAGGAACAGGGATGATCTCAGTAGTTTCCTTTCCTGCCTGGTGCTGCCCTTGCAACTGCTGCAGAGCAGAAATGCAAGCAGACAGATGCAAACCTTGGTCTGCTTCATGAAAATACTTTAGTTCCATCAGGTTTGGTAAAGGTCTTTCATTTACAAGTCCTACCCACTGAGCCCAAAGCACCTGAGATCCTCTCAGAATTTTTGCCAGCAACCATGGTGCTTTTGTGTAGCTCCAAACAGGAAATGATGCTCTTGGAAAAGCTTCTAGCAGCTCCAGAATGAGTCCCTGGAAACTTGGTGAGGTAGTTACAATGCAGAGCTCAGAAGTGCTCTTCCCACTCATGGAAACCAAGGAGGGATTCCTAGGGCCAGGAAGAGAGAGTGGATGCCACCATGTGGCAGCAGATTCCCAAGTGTGGATCTCAGGAGAGCTTCAAGGCAGGCCCGGCTCATTGCTCAGGCTGGAGGATGGCCTGGCCCTCCACAGGCAGGACTTCAGCAAGGAATTATGACCTTCTGCGGACTGACGGGGATGTGCTGTACCGGCACCCTGTACCTTCCTTAAAGACACCAGCCACACACTCAATGGAGGTAGGATTTATTCTGCAATTCAGCAGCCCTGGAATTTACTATGGAAGCCAATGTTTGTCCGAGAATTGTGTTCCAGCACCAAGACCCATTATTCACAGTGACAGCCTGAAGAACCGAAAACAAACAAAGAACAAAGTCAAATCAAGTAGCTTTGGATATAAACCATCCTGCCTCAAGGCAGAAGACAACTTCTAAGAGAGACAACTTCTAAGGGAGAAACTCTTTTGGCAAGCACATCATCCCACTGCTGCAAAGCTTCTTGCCTTTCTCTCAGAAGCAACCAAAACCAGCCTGCCAGAAAACATTGGGCTAGATGGAGGCTTAATTTGATCCAGGCTGGCCATTCTTATCTTCTACATTTTCACTGTAAAAAGGAAAGAAGAAAAGTTTTGCGTCTTGCTGGCAACAGAGAGAGGCCTAAATATTTGAAGCTAATACAAAAAGATGCAACCGTATTGTTTGTGGTCTGAAATATGCTGCAACAAGGGCTCTGAACTGTCATTCCTATCAAGAGGCTGTTAACTCTGAACTCATCCACGGCAACTCAAGCCTTAGCTTTCTTCACTGCTGCACGTTGGCTTAGAATGTGCTTATCCCCCAGGCTCTTTACTGCTCTCCTAGCCATCAAAATGCCGATTTCTGCCTCCTCAACAGCTCTTCCAGTGCATTGCATGTAACTGCTGTGCTGACTCTCTAAACACAGCAATGTCAGCTTAAAATACATTTGAATATCAAGAAGAATAGCATGGGGACAACTTCCTGGTTGGGTTACTTACTTGCATATTTCATCCTGTATCTGCTGCACTTTAATTTGAAGGTGTGAATGAAGCTATTGACAAGTCTGAGGTCTTTTGCCCTACAGATCCAGATCATCCAAAGGGCCCCATTCCCAAAGAACTTGGAGTAAACCTGCCTTCATCAGCTGCGCCCATGCAAACTACCGGTATATCAAGGTTTAGCTGACTTTGGTTGCTGGGCCCTGACCACCCTAGATGTTTTCCAAATTCTCCAATTTTTTGCTCTTCAGAGCAAACGGGCCTAAGTGCTTGGACAGTGCCAGCAGACCTTCAACGTCCTGTGATGATTTGCCCCAGTGGAGAATCCAACCCGTTGTTGCTGTCTGGGAAGACCAGGTCCGTGTGTCCTTGGGAAGAGCACATAGAAGGTCAAAGTGTGGACTGGGGCAAAATGGAGCAGATCTACCACTCCTGTTTCTCTCTGTGGTTGTGCAGGGTAGAGCAAAGCATCAGCTTGGGAGGTAGGGGGAGCCTGTGGAAACCAGCTGCAACATGGAGAAGGAGGAAGGACCTGGGGTCTGCAGTATCATAGGAAGGGAAGGAGGGATCCCGACCTGCAAAGGGCACAGAGCTGGGCTCTTGCCAAGGACATTTATGTGTTGGAAAGGCAGCTACAACCACACTGGGGTGCTGGCTGGAGAAACAGGTCTTGATATATAGCAGCTAACACTCAAAACAAAGAAAAAAGCATTTAAAAACATTGGCCTGCCTGGCTGCTCCAGCTGGGTTTTGTAGTGAGCCTGGAGATGCCTGTTGCCCGGAGTGCTGTGCTCCCACCGTGCTGCCCACCAGCCACATAGGAGCAGAGCTTGTCACCATGGGTCACCAGGGATGGTCACCTTAATCGCCTTAAACCACAGCTTGACTCAGGCCCCCAGCTGTGCCACCCATCCCAAGGGCAGGTCTCTGAAACAGAGAGTAACCACCATGCAAATTCCTTCTGTGGTCACTTTCGTAAACCTCTGCTCAGCTCGGAGAGGGACAGGGAAAGCAGTTAGTGGCATTCTGCCTTTAAAGAGCAGCCATGTTTCAGCTGTGATTCATGCATCTGGGGATTCGGCCTGTTTTGATAATTTGCGGAGAGCCAGTTCAGCAGAATTGCTAACCAGATTTTTGCTGGTGCTGCTGGTGCAATGTGAGATTGTGTCCTGTCCCCCCTCCAACCTGGGAGACCTGGGGGATGCTAATGCCAACACAGAGCGGAGCACAGCATCATGAGGCTCAAGCCTTCAAGACACGTCCAGCTCCTGTTCCTTCATAATGTCCATGGAGAGGGACAGAGATGGAGACCACCCATCTCTGCAGGGCTAGACTGGCCTGGTGTTTCTTGACCTTTCTTTCTTTGAAAGAGCAATAAACACCTTTGGACCACCCCATGGAAGGCACATTGCCCTCACTTTGCCTTCTACTGCCTGTTGTCTTTGCTCCTTTTCCGGCAATGTGTGAGGATGGATGTCTCTGTCCCCCAAAATTGTCTGCAGTCATTTTGCAGTCCCTTTGACATCTGACAGACCGCTTGTGGCCCACAGGCTGAGAAACACAGGATGGGGTGATGTTGCACAAGTTGCCTCCCAGCCTTTCTCTCAGGTTCTCTGAAATATGTAGAAAGAAGCAGTCCCTGCCCTGAAAAAAGCATCGCCTTGGGAAGACGGGCACAGGGGAGGCAAGGATAGAGACACTCCAACCACCCAGCTGGGCTGGAGGCCCATCCATGACCTCCAGTCCAGGGACCTGACTCTCCCAGATGGTGCCTGAGCTGCCCAGAGGAAGACTTAGGGGATCCCACTTGCAGTCGTGCGGTGGCATGGGAGGGGGATGCTGGCAAAGGGCAGGCAGGTAAGGGAGATGGCAGCGTGGGTCTGCGGTGGGAGGGAGTGGAGGGGGAGGAGAGAGATCTCGACAGCCCCACCACACTCCAGCAATCAAAGCCCAGCCTCTGTAATTAATACTATTTAGCCCAGGTTAGTGGCGGAGGAAAATGTCTCTTGTCAGCCTGGCTTTGCCCACTGGCCCTGATTTAGCAACATGAAAGCATTTTTTCTGATTAACTGTTCACTGAAGGAGATAAAAGAGATGACCATGAAATGTTTTCTTTAATGTGATGAATGTAAAGGGACTGGTAGAGCTGGGAAGGGTGAGAGGAGAGAAGGGAGAGTGCTCCGACAGCAGATGGGGCTGGGGTGGGAACGGGGTGTAGGGCAGAGGCGGGGGGCTGGGGCTGGGCTGGAGGGGGCTGTGGGGCAGGGACAGAGGTAGGGGTCCTGGGCTGGGCTGGCAGGGGGCTGAGGGACAGGAATGAGTGGGCATCCAGGATGAAGATTAGTAATTGAAACATTTCTGAAAACAATCACTATGCAAGCAACTGTAACTGTTACGGATGTGTGCGTGTATGTGTGTGTATATATGTATGAGATTTGTTTAAAGGCTTTTATGAAGTCACAGTCTGAATGCCAAATTTCACTGCTCATCTCTACTACTAAGCTAAAAAAAATGTTGGTAGCTAGGAAACAAAGTGAAGTAGTAAAGCTTCGTTTCTAACATGATGTGGTTAGGATATTTTGGGGAACAGTGATGCTGCCTCTACTTTGTAAAACCATACCGAGGGGTTGAAAAGCTATATTTAAAAGCTAAATGCAGTTTTCTACCAGCCCTTAAAAGGCATTTCACTGGCATGTAGTCCAAAGTGGCCTTCAATGGCTTCCAATGTGCTTTTACCTATGCATTTTTGACAGCTTAGATTTTAAAGTGTTCTTAAGATGGACAATGAAATTGGTCTTACCCCCTTAAGATTAATTTCTGGTTCCCATGCACGGTCAAGTAGTGACTGGGGACTTGGATGGGTTCTTGACGAAATGAAAAAATACTGGTTTAGAAGAGAGAGAGAGAAAATCCAATGAGCACCCCCACTCAGGTTAGTTTTTGCAGTTCTTTGCGGAAAAGATTTTGCCCTGATGTTTTTATGTACTCTGGGAAAGAAGGGGAGAGTGTGTAAGATAAAATGGTTTCAGTTAAAGGTTTCCTATTGAAAGGTAATTGGGCACAAGGTAGAAGATGAAAGTACTTACAGGTAAGTACCAAGTCACGCAAACTGACATGTCTTGTACTAGCTGATGGTGCCAAAGGGGATGCAGCTTTGCAGGCAAGCAAGGCATCACGTTAGCTTCCCAGGATGCCCAGTGAGAAGCTCAGACATGCACGAAAACATCGTCCCTGTTCAACATTAGGTCAGCTGGTCCGTAAGCAGATCGGATGTCCTCTCACCAAGCCCTGCTTTTGGGTCAGCTCGGATCCTCTCCCAGGGGTCACGGGAGACATAGGAAAGGTCCCCGAGCAGGCAATGGAGACACTGAAAGGGAGGTGAGGCTTGAATACAGATAAGAGGAGTGAAAACTAATTGATCTGAAAAAGCACTGTGATTGTGGGGTATAAAATAATGACTGGGAAGTCCCTTTTATTTACTGCGAGGCAATAATAGCAGAGGGCAGATGATAACACTGAAAGGGTGACATTTTAGGGCTCTTTAATCTAGCAGAGAGAGGCATAACAAGCAACAGGGATTGCAATTTAAAGCCAGGCAAATGTAAATAAGAAATGAGGCACGTTGCACAGGGGGTGCTGGCACACATCGAAACAGAGCGGGAGGGGCCTGGGGCTCCCCATCTCTTAAAGGCTTTGTGTCCAGACAGGCTGATTTTCTGGGAGATAAACACAAGGTACGGAGCTCAACTGCAGCAATGGCTGAAATGCAGCGGCCAGTGATGTATGGCACAGCATCAGTCAGGCTAAGGATTCCTGCTTTTTTTCATTCAGGCAGAGGCTTGACTGAAAAATACACCGTTCACCCGAACACCTCACCCCTGGGGACTGTCCCAGGGTGGTGGCAAGCGCAGTCACCTTCAAGACGGGCTGGGATTGCACGGGCGAGAGAAACACGCATCTTTTATCGCCAGGGGGAAAGTGGGGTTAGTCTGCATGGAAGCAGCCGCAGGCAACGCTCTTTGAGCGGAGGCCGGGGGCCAGGAGAAGTCACCCCGGCATCTGCAGGAACATGCCTGCTGCTCACACGCATCGACCTGGTGCCGAGCACCGTGAGAGCCGTACCAGGCGATCCCACTTGTCCATGACAACCTGCCCTCCTGGGAAAACAAAATGCTTGAGCCTCTGCACCCCATAAGTGCTTTCAGCACCTCGTGCCAGGGCTGCTCAGAGACACCATCCCTGCTGCCCGGGACACCTTTCCGTGAAGGCTCTGTGGCCGCCTCCAGACAAGCCTCTGCCTTGGCATCCTTTCTTTCCCCTGCTCAGAAATGTTTCCTAGGCCCGTTCCCCAAACCTTCACTTCCGTGAACCCCTCTAAGCCTCCCGTAAGCTCCGCTGATGTGCCGTGACCCCATCCTGCTAACCTGCAGGCGTCTTTCCAGGCTGCTGGCACATTGGGAGGGTATGGGGTAAGGGCAGCTCCCTGCCGAAAGGCCGACCGTGCCTCTGGCAGGCGGAGCGGGGCAAGTGCTGCAGAGCGGGTAGGAAAAAACACCTGCGAGTGGTCATCAAGGGGTAATGTTTTCCCAGAAGGCGGCAAATCTGTCAGCCTGGAGCTCATCATTGTAAACAGTTTCCATTTTAAAAGCAAACAAATAAACCGGTGAAAGTCTCCCAGCAGCAGGTGCTAAGCCCGGCCTTGCAGCCCATAATTTGCCGTTGTCTGTTTATCCTATCTGCTATTTATAGCTGGTCAAATCTCTCCATCCCACCTCGTTTTTCCTACTGGCTCTATCTTCCTAATTAATGTATTTACTGTCAGTATTTTAATAAAACAAACAAACAAATTATATTTGAATGAAAAATATAGCCTGTGGCCAGGGTGCTGCTGGCGCGAGGTGTTTGCGAGGGCAGGGGCCAGCCGGGGAGCCTTGTGCGGTGATGGAGGTTGAAGAAAGGGTGAGATGGGAAAGGAGGCGGCGCGCAGAACAAGCAGGGGACAGAGATCAAGAATAACGGGGCAGGGTCTCTCCCTGGGGGGTGTGAACCTCCATAATTTCACTGGCTTTGCTTGAACCACCATGCGTTTCGTGCCAGCGGTGGAGGTTGTCCCAGGTCCCCAGCTGGGGCAGCCCCTCTCCTGGCTGTGGCAGGGTGGCCCCTGGCTGGGTAGGGAGCGACAGGCATGGGAAAACTGACGTTGCATCAGTCCGAAGGGGAAGTTGTTCAATGAAGTGACCGGTCACACTTTTGGAGGAGTTCGGCTGGGGCGCAGGTGCTGCCATTGATTGCAGGCTGGCAGCTGTGGCCGCCTGGTGAAGGTAGACTGCGACTCTGCAGCTGCAGCCACTCTGAAACCCTGGGGCAGAGAAGAGCCCTGAAACCTCTGGGGAGCTGTGACACCAGCCAACACAGAATAAATGCATGGAACAAGCTGTCTATGAAAGGACACTCATGTGCCACTGAATCTCACTTGGTCCCCCATTCCTTTGCAGATGTCCTTCTCACTGCAGGTCAGCATCCACTGGCCACACGAGCCAAGACTACTGGCACCTTGCTCTGTCATCTTCACATTTTCCTCACTAGGCTTATATTTCCTTACATATGTGCAAGTTCGAGCATTGCATTATAGCCTCAAGCGGAGAGCAACCAAGCCTCTCCCTTATTTAAATTCATTTTACCTGCCAACACAGCACAAGATTCTGTAAAATATGTATATAACCGAGTCCCTGCTTTGTGGGGAGGTGCTCTGGTCTGTGTTAGGAACTACATAGCCCTCATTTGCCTTAAAATCAAAAAAACGTACCACACTTGCTGCCACTGCCTTTCTGAAAAGGGCATCATCTTTCATTTCATATTGGATCGTTTAGGCAGCGAGCTCTAAAACAGAAACTTGTTTCTCTTTCATGTTTAGTCCATGATAAACACTCACTCTGGATTTTGAACAACTGCATTTTGCACCCCTTCGTGGAGGGAGTGCAGTCCACCTGGTTATTGCCTGTGTGGGTATTTTCTCATTTCAGAGCAGATGGTACTGTGACCCCACTGCTCCGGAGGAGGCACAGGTCCGCATCCCAGCTCTTCAGGATCCCCTGGATGATTGCAAAGACGCCTTTCTCCTCCTCAGGAATCTCCACATCTGAAAAGTGGGGAGAGCCTTGTGGTGAAGCGATGAAAGTGGTACTATCTGATGGGGCATGCCTCTGCTCACAGGAAAACCTGGGCAGCTAAGTGAATTGGATATAAAGTGTAGCTAGAGAAAGCTCAGTGAGATTTCCTTTTTCTAAGTAAGTGGTTCTCTACCCAGGATGCAAATTCTGAATCCTTAAACACGCCGGTTATGACTACTTGTTTATAAAAATAATTCAGCTGATCTTAAAGAGGAGGTTCAGGGTGTGTTTTGTTGCTCTTAGGAGGTCTGCACTAAATCAGTTTATTACATTTTTTTTATACTGGATAAGTTTCAGGCTGGTTTTTTAACAGAGCTGCTAATGTAACAATGGGATGCGACTGAACTGTTAGCAGCCTCAGGCATTGACCAATGATTCACCAAAGCATTTCACTTGTACCACAGCTGATATTTGTGTATCATTGAGCGTGCCAGACTGGAACATTCAATATTTGGGACTCAAATTCCTCCCAGACAGAAAGGCGCTTGGGAGGGGCTGCAGCCTATCTCTGGGCTCCTTCCTTTAAAAAAAAAAATATAAAAATCTGATTAAGTTAATTATGTTTTGGGGAAAAAAAATAGAAAAAACAACTTATGAGATGTCAGGAAAAAGAAATAGAAAAAGCTTTCTGAGAAAATGGCTTGAAACAATGCATTCCTGCCATCTTAGCTGTCTCACCTTTCCTACTGGCTCGGCTGTGATTTACATTTCTATCGATGAAACAATGATCCTGATGTGAAACAGCTCTGCAAATAACCAGAGCAAAATCGATACATCCCTTCACAATATTCCAGCTCAATATTTTAGTGGAATGAAAAATAGAAGAAAAAGGTTTTTTTTTAATTGACATTTGCTTTGGAAACTGGGGAATGGGGCAATCTCTTCTGGAATTGCCTTGGCAGATGTAGTAGCACATGGACTGAATGCCCCAGGAAGCAAGGGCAGGCTCTATTCGTAAAACACCACCCTGCATTCCAGCTCTCTCACCTAAGCAATTTTTTTAATGCCAAATACCTTTTCTGACAAGATTTACAGGGGTCTTAAAGAGTCTTATCAAAAATCAGATTGGAAAAAGGTCTAATGGCCCTTCCCGTCTGGTACAGAAGGGAGTGAACACCGTAACGATGTGAGACTGTTTAGCAGTTTATGTGATTGCACAAATATTTCTTTTATTCCTAGAAATGGGCCCAAAAAAAGGGGTTTTATGAGCTTGACAGATTGCCTCATTCTACGCTGTCAGTTGCTTTTTTTTCACCTCCAACAATACACAGCTGCAACGTGTTTGATGTTGCCTGTGAGCCCAAATCAAAGCAGTGAACATCTCCCTAAACATTTCTCTAACAAAACCTGCTCAAGTAGACTAGATTATCTACAGAAAGAGTCCTACAGGAAGCACCTGCACTTGGGTATTTAGTTCAGCATTGTGTTACCTAATGCTGCGCTGACCTGTTCTGTGATCTTGAAAAAAAATGCTTTCATTTTGTTTCCTCTCTGATCCCATCACTCTTTTGTCTCCTTACATGCCGAGTGCTTCCCGGCAGAATCTGCCTCATTCCCTTTGTTTGTAGGAGGCTCTGCATGGCTCAGTCAAAGCCTATAAAGAGCAACGTTGTATGAATAGTGCCTGTCACCTGGGCAGAACAGCGAAGAGATCTGTCTCTTTTGCCCCCTTGTGTGTTGTGGCACAGTACCATTTTATGGCGTTGTGCAAGTTGGTGACATGGGTAGAGAGATCAGACCTCACCTTTGGATGCTGCTGCAGTTCCTGGCTGCTGGCGCAGTAACGCAGCAATGCAGATGGATTTCCGGCTGATGCCTGAACTAGGTGCAATATAAAGAAGCTTAAAGGAAGATTTGTTCAATTGCAACTTCAAAGCAGACCTGAGGATATTTTCCTTGGAAGAGGAACACCAGCAGGGCCTCCTGTAAAGCTGCAGCTGCTGCTCTGAGACATGAGCTCAGGTCAGTCAAGTCAAGTCTGTTGGGAGCAGCAGTTATCAAAGCCCAGCTTTCAATGACTGGATTGCAATGCTGTAACTCCTTTCCTGTGTCTCCCATACTTACTCTTACAATACCCTCCAGTCCTCTTCGAATCTTCTACCTACGCCTGGGCTGTCTACCAGCCAGCAAAGGCTGGGCATGGTGCCTGGACAGCCAGGCTCACCACAGCCCATCAGTTTCTGCTGCCCTGGTCCATGTGCCTTTAGCACGTGGCCAAGAGCACTTTCCAACCACAGGGGCTACTCTAAAGAGACAAGGCTGCCCAGGGAACTGGTGGAATCTCCATCCCTGGAGAGGTATTTAAAAGATGGGTAGACGTGGTGTTGAGGGACATGGTTTAGTGGTGATTTCGGCAGTGTTAGGTTGATGGTTGGACTCTATGATCTTAAAGATCCTTTCCAACCTAGACGATTCTATGATTCTAATATTTTGGGAAGACACGACACACACCAAAGGCAGGCAGATCACCAGAAGAGAGGAGGAAATTTCATTCAAAGATGGTCTGAGCTGTGAATGAAAGAATCAGAGCATATGAAAAAGGATGACAGTTTTCTGTACCTTGGATCAGCCTGGAGCTGTTAAGACTCCCAGTCTATACAACACTGCAGTCCTGCAGTATTGAGGCTTTTTGTGTAACCAAGGTACCTGGCTTTGGGCTATTCCATCTCATGGGACTTCTTGCAGTTGCTGGACTGGAAACTTGGTTGCATGTAGTTTTTGTTTGCAAGCTTAATGGGGATAAAAACCATACGAAGGTAATGAAGATAAAAATCTTGTGACATCTGTTTGTGCTTTAAAAAATTGCATAAAAACTGAAAACACACAAATAAGACCAGCATTTGATGAGTGATGAGCAGTTTTCCCTCTGCTTCCGTGACAGCCTGGAGCTGCTAATAACTAAATGGGCTATAACTACAGTTAAGAGAAAGCCACAAGAAAATAGCACTTGATTAATAAAGCAAAGTGCCATCTTTCAGCCTCGCTGGAGTCCTCAGACAGGTGGGGTATGTCAACCTTGAGCAGTCCCTATAGCTGTTGACCCCACCAGGCTGGCTCAACACACAGTCCTTAGTGATTCTGGAGCAGGCAGTCATCTGCCTCTATCCCACATCACCCTGCCACTACCAAACCCTCTTCCTGCTCCCTGAAGGTCCAGGTGGTACGTCGGCCTGTCACCATGACAGCCAGGTTACGCCCAGGCTTGTAGCCGGTGCAATTAGGCAATCAAATGCAGGGTGGTCTGGGTT
Source organism: Larus michahellis (assembly GCF_964199755.1). Lineage (NCBI taxonomy): Eukaryota > Metazoa > Chordata > Aves > Charadriiformes > Laridae > Larus > Larus michahellis. Next base: position 39,514,225 of record NC_133898.1, read on the forward strand.
TCTCTTCAGGTGCTACAGACAGTAAAGCTTGGAAGGTCATGGAGGATGTACTAGCCAAAGCCTGCAACCCTGCTTGCATCACCAGAGAAGAAAAAGAAAAGGGAGCACTGGAAATGTGCACGTGGGATGAATCTCACCAGCCACCTCTTTCCATCCCATGTCCAACAGTGGCCAGCACCAGGACTCCTAGGAAAGGTGTCAGGGCTCAGAGGGGAGGTGCTGGTGTGGAGTAAGCACATCTCCATCCTTCACCCTCTGTCATGGGTATCCATTCCAGCTAAGCAGCTCAGTCGATGAGCAGCCAAAGACAGACCCCAGAGCAGGATAACTCATACCCCTTCTGACACATGTGGTCATTATTTACAATGTTCCTGAGCCTTGCTGATTGCCTACAAAATCACAGAAGTTGGCCTTAAGTCAGGCAATGCTCCCCTCGTCCCCTGAGAGGGAAACTCACTGAACTCCGCAGGCCAACTCTCAGAAGCCAGCAATAAGAATGGGAATAAAAATTGCATAACTTACTGCTATTTGCAATGGCCCTGTGCCTTCTAGCTACCCAGGCCCCTTCTGAGAACTGCTAGGTTCATAGCTGGTGTTAAAAATGTGTGTTATTCCACTGGAATTCCCCACCCTTTAAGTTCTTTTCCTCCATTGCGTTTGTGGTTATGAGGTGTTCCCAGCTGTCCCCTGTGAGACCATTAGCACACACGTACTGAGCGCCCCTTTGCTCGTCTCTTCTTCCGAAGCAATGCATCCCGATACTTTCAGGGTCTTGCCAGACAAGAGTTAGCCCACAGTCATTCCCACTGCGTTATCTGCTATGGGATGGGTGAGCAAACCTGCAGCAGGGGCTGCACACCGGCTGAGATAAAGGTGTTGGGACTTCAGCAGTATGCTTTCCCATGCCCACAGTGCCAGCCTCCTCCCTGAGCGTTGCTACAGACCACTGAGAGCTCCACAAAGCCCACAAGTCAGAGAAGGGCTCCAGGCTGTGTTGTTTTCATAATCCTGGGCTTTCTCCTGCAATTGGGATCCCTCTTCACTGAGCCACCAAGAGGCGTCTCCCTCAGCCTCCTCAAGTCCCTTCTTGTCCAGCAGGCACTTGCATCACTTTTATCTCATTATACATCTTCCTTATCTTATTACACTTCCTTTCTGTATTATTGTACATCTTCCTTCCTAGATCATTAAAGAAACCAGCACGTGGCAGTGAAGAAGGGCTGCTGACCGGTGAGGCAGCTTGCCAGGGAGGAGAGTGGATAAATGGGTAAGTATTATCATGTCTGGGTGAGAACGTGTGAAGCTCCAGATCAGGGAAATCTGGGAGCATTGTATAATTCAAGGGATCTCAAGATGCTAAAAATACAAACTTGCTAGCAAATGCAACAGGACAGATTTGCAGCAGAGCACTGACTATGGGTGGACAGAAATCCCAACAGCCCCAGACAGCCCCACCTGATCATGTCCACTCCACCAGCCACTGCCTTTGACTTCAGGGCCTTACGAAGGGGATTTGAAAACCAGGATATATCCCACTATCTCTTGATGGAAAGCTCTTCTTGAGTCCACTGACTCTTCTTTCTTAGGTCAGCCTGTAGCAGAGAAAAGCTCCTCCTGATTTGTAGGCTTAAGTTAGCAGCTCTTCTGTTCTGTGTCGGTACTGAACCGGTGGGATGGGAGAGGCTGCGTTAGAGTCCAGTGCCCATTTGACTGTGGATAAAAGAAAACCCAGAAAATGGTTGAGAAAATGAGGTGGGAGCTATCACAGCTCATGGATAGAGAGCAGTTAAGGTCAGCTGGATTTAAGCACTTTCTTTCTTGGAAGTAAGTGTAAGCGGTTCTCTGAGTAAGATCTCAGAAGCAGGCTTGGGCAAGGCCTGATGGTACAAATGTGACTGCAGTCAGAAAGCTCTCTCCCTTTCCCCCGAAATCTAAACTCACTAACCTCTGTAGGATGGTGAACACAGCATTGGGAATGACAGCAAGGATTGCACAACACACTATGCTACAAATGAGGCTTGACTCCCAGCCAGTGTAAATTTGAACTAAGTGCTATACTGGGCCAGATCAAAAGTCCACCTAGTTCATTCTCCTGGCTTTGACAGCAACTAAAGCATAAAAACTGGGCCTCAACAGGGTGGACTTTTCCCTTGTGGGCCCTCTTAGTCTCTGACAGCTAGCACTGCAGACATGTCCAGAGATGGACCTTTGGCTAGACCATTGTATTTGACAATGAGAGGCTTCTCATTGTCTGATGCCTTGTTGGAGCCACTGAGATATTTGTTTTCCGCAGTATCCTGCAGCAATGAGTTCCATGGGCTGGTCATGTACTGTGTGGAAGGAGGGACCGTTACCAAGTGGACAGAGTCCAAGCCAACGTACACTGCGCAAAATGCCCTCCCCCTTCTCAACACACACAGAATTGAAGACTACGAATCTTTCAATCAGCGCTTATGAAGAAATCCTGTAGCTATACCATACAGAAGACTGAGGAAGTCCAAGTTTGAAACGGGTTGTTGGTCATTACTGTGTGAGGGACATCTTCATGGGAATTCTGCGAAGTAATTTTAATTGTGATGCTGTGAAAACGTTGTGTAAATAATATTTCTGTGATACATATGTTGCAAGTTATTACCAAGCCATAAAAGAGCTAGGAAAGAAGAAACTGAAATGCAAAATGCTCTGTGACGCCAGAACACTCTTCTGGTGAGTATCGGTTTGCAAACCGCAATGTAAGTTTATGCCCACAATTCAATTGACCTCCTGAAAGCAAAGGTAAACAGGAATAGAAGGGCGGGCGTCTGCGGTTCCCTCTTCTCTCCAGAGAAATTCATTCTCCATCAAGCTCTGCCCTATTTCACTGGCATTCCCTCAGCCCCCGAGCAACTGAAAACAAAAATACCTAAAAAACTACTCCTGACTTAGGTGTGCAGGGAAGGGGGCCTGTGAGACGCGCTTGGCAGTTTTGAGAGCAACCACACAGCTCCCAAATCTAACCAGGAAACCTGACACTCACCCCAAAAACCACACAAACCAAAACAAAAAGATGGCTTAAGAAAGCAGCCTGCTCTGAAAGGCTGCACTGCCGTGGTGGGAAGCATCTGAACCAAACTCTATCTGGCCATGGCTGAGAAGAAACCCCATGTTGCCTCTCTTCCCCAAACTTGCAATCAAATGTCGAGCCCTTTGGTTTGGCAGAACTAACTTGTTTCTTTTCTTTAAATACGGTCTGGCAATAGAAGAGCATCAAAACAAGCAGAGGAAGCACAAGGTGTATCCACTCCCCTGAGTGAGGCAAACTGCTGTGCTCAAGGGCTGCCACAGGAAGGCAAACTCTGTCGCCTTCTCCACATGGTAGGAACCCCGGGAGACTGTAGGTGGGCTTTTCCCTCTCTATAGCAGCTGGTGGTGTGAGAGGAATCTCCTCTGGGATCCACTTACCAGCACTTTTTTGGCAAACAGCAGTCATCTGCTGTGTAAACTGTGACATAGACGAGTATTACAATTATACACCGCTGGTCCTTCATCTTGTTCCGTCTGTTAGCACCCAGATGTGTAGAATCTGAGTAATGGCTTTTCATGGGAAGAAAAGCAAGTTCTAGGATTAAGCAGCCCTCCAGGAGAAGATAATAAAAAAACAAAAGCAATCGCCAAGATGGTAAAGCCAGAGACTGTCTCAGCCCCAGTGCCCATTCCAGCTCAGCCTCTTCCATACACAGACCCCAGTCTGCTCCTGTTGCACATTTGTGTTCAAGGAGGCAGGCTGGAGAAAGGGCAGCGGGGCTGCTCAGGTCTGCTAAGAACCAGCCAGAGACATGCAGACCTGCTTGCTCATGCCTGCCTGGGGAGTGGACAGGAGATGAAGGTCCCTGGATATCGTCCTCTGCCTCTGAGGCTCCTGCAGGCAGGGATGCTGTCGACCTGCTGCTGACAGGCTCCGAGCTCTGGGGATCTTCCCTGGGATGCTCTCTAAGCCATAAAAGGAGAGGAAAAGGACAAGTTGAGGAGGGCACTTTAGGGGTGCATGATTCCTGTGGTGGCAGAGGCACTCCATGACCCTGAATGGGCTATGGCATGGGACGGTAGAGCAAAGAGGATGTGCTTGTAGCTCAGCCAACCCAACAGGCAGATGTTGCATGTAGAGAGCCATTGGCAGCTTCCTAAATTAAAGCTGTCAGCAGGTTCAGGCCACCCAACGTAACAAGGGAGATGTGCTCTTGAGCAGTACCTCCCTGCCATTTTGAACTCGCTGTGTTCTGCAACATCAAGGCCACTGCAGAATCGGGCTCTGGCACAGGACGGCACAGCCTAGCTCTCTGGGAGCTGCAGTCACAAATTTCACATCTGCTTTATGAGAGGAAACGGGCCTGGCCACACTCCCTCCCAGAGAGAGCCCAAGGAAATTAGACAGGCAGAGGAAATGCAGCAGGCACTGAAAATGGAGAGGTGAGCGGAGCTGGTATGAGTCAGGGCTTTGGTGGAGCCTGTTTTCCCTCCTGGAGCAAGGGGGTGGGTGGGGATGTGCTCTAGCCCTTGGCCATGCAGCTCCCTATTTTGCATTCCCAGCTAGCATGAGGGATGGCAAAATGGCTTGTACCAACAAATCGTGGCTGCTCATCAGCAGGGTCGCATCAGTCTCCAGCACAGAGGAGCCAGGAGAGAGGGCAGTGGAAGCCAGTCAGTTGTGGAGGTGTCTGGCTGGCTTTGCTCTGTGTGTACACGTGCTCACATTCGCATTTACATACACCTCCACCCACGGGGAAATGGAATTGGAATCAAGATAATTTGAAATAACGGAGTGGGATTTCCCAACGGCAAATCCAATCTGAGCTTCACTCTGTGGATGCTACTTGTACAAACCTCATGTCCTTTCCATCACCCTTTCCCACCACCCCCCATTCCCCTGCAGCCAAACCCGCCTGGTAACGCCTCTGCTTGCTGGCATGGAGGTGGCTCAGTGCAGCATCCCGTTATCCCACACGGGAATGCTGGACCGGTTTGGTACGCCTGCGAGGCGTTGCCTGCAGCACCTGATACTCGGAGGCTGGTGAGTAAGGGCCCAGCGAGCGCCTGGGAGGAGCTGCCGGCTGCAGCCTTGCTCCGTTAGCGTGAGATGTGCCAAGAGGCTCGGAGCTGATGAGCCCCAGAAGACAGCTTCCTGATGCAATTAAGATAGAGGTAAATTTGGAGCCATCTTGCCAGCCTTCTGGGACACACGTTGCTAATTAAAAGTCAGCCTGTACATTTAGGATCAAGGACGGGGACACATACTCCGGTGGTAGAGAATATTTCTCCATGCTCTTGTGACACTGGTGTCTGGATCTGCAGAACATGGTTGTGGCTACCTGTGAGTGAGAGGTTTCCCTTGGACTCTTTTGGCTTATGCTGCACACTCGCTCCAATTTAAAACCTTAGAAAAATCAGAGGGGCAAGACTGTCCCACAGGTCAGGGGCTGGAATGGGGCCCAGGAGTTTTCAGTTTTGCACTTGAATCAGCTGGTTTTGAAGCACGACGTGGGGAAAGCCCCTTACTTGTGCCTCCGTTCACATCATACAGGCCAGGGACTGCAGAGCCCTTCCTCCAGTGGGACCCTGCCCGAGCAATAAATCTGAGTCCGGGACCAACTCCTATTCCAAGTACGCAGCACGGCAAGTCCCTGGTCTCTGTGACAGCTGCAATACAAATGGTCAATCATCAGAGGATTTTTTTTCCCCAACTGTGAATTAAATTTTAACTGGGCATCATTTTCTCTGCATCTGACAAGCATTTCTGCAGTAAGTTTTGTGAGCCCAGCAAGTGAATAGGGTTCGTGCCCTGATGGTAATTAAATGATGGATTCTTTTTTGGGTTTAGGAGATAACATGTGCTCTCGGGTGGTCCATCAAATCCAGAAACAGAACCACAGAACTGCAAAGCCAGCTTGAACAAAGGATTTCACAATGAGACTTTTACAGCTAAGGCATTTGGGATCGCTGGATACAGATTAATTTCCCAGCCGCAGCTTTGCAGCATGAGCTGAGGCTCTCAGGTTCCTTGTCTGTAGAAAGGGAACAATACTGCATCCCCTCTTTACGGGGAGGGTGCAAACAAATGCAAAGCTATCTAACAGACCTGTGGAACCTCCAGCAGAAGGAGCCACCAGCACGTGGTGAGACCACATGCCTGACTATCTTGACGGTTGCTGTGGGATCTCAAGAGGCTAAAATCCCTTCTCCGAATAATTCAAATGGCAAAGTGAAGCAAGCAGAAAACTTAAAGGCAAATAATCTGTTTGAAAATGAGAGTTAATAGAGAGTTTTTATTGTGTAGAGTGACTATTTGGTGTGTATTTATTTATATTTCCCCCTCCTACCTTCCCCTTTTATAATTTAAAGCAATTCAGAAACAAGCTAGAGATATGTTTCACACCAGCTCCTTCAGCTTTGGGATCAAGTAACTTTTTTCCTCCTTCAGCTGTCGAAGGAAGCTGATTGCCAGGAATTGCCAAAAGAGAAGATCAGTATCTGCTGAAGGTTGCCAGTTCCTAGGACTGATCGAAAGCCAGGCAGTGCCCTTGACGGCTCTCCCCATCATTGTTCCCCTCCCAGCCATCTCTGATGGCCACCCAGCTGTTCTCCCACTCCAGCCCTCAGATTTACAGTCTGTCACGGCTCACAGCTGCAAGCAGGGCTTGAACAGGGCTGGCCCGTTGTGGCTGGAAGGACTAGCCCTCATTTCTGGGGACTGCCACCTTGCCTTCCAAAAAATCCGAGCATTCCGAAGAGCGAACAAAACTGCACAGTAAAGTCTTCAAGCAGACTTTACTGCTCAATCCAGAGCAGTGGATCTGCCCAAGCAGGCAAACAGCTGGATGCAAGGGCACGAGGGAACACGGAGTCACTTCTCAGATATTTCAGAGGACTCTTAAGTATTGTTTGGAAGGCCAGCCTGGCCAGTTGTTTCGCAGCTGCTCCAAACATATGAGAAGAGGGATGCAGTGAAGATTTGCTACATCACCGTTTGGCCATTGGGAGGAAGACACACTCCTTCATCAGCTCACTCCTTGGCCCTGGGACCGTTCTCCAGAGTACTGTCTTTTAATGCTGGTTCTTCAACACCAAAAGATCAGACTATTGCCTTCCAACGGCTGCCAGTTTACAGGACTGGTCTGAGACCTGCAGTAGTACTCCACTCACTTGATGGTAGGCTGATGGCTCTTAAAATGCCAGTGGGTACAAGGGTTTTTCCATATATATTTTTTTATGATTCCCAGCTGGTTATATATACATTCTGGGCCAGATACCAAAAGGAAGAGGTCTGGAAACAGCACTGGGACACCAGCTGCTGCCACTTCGGCTCTAAGCCTAGGCATATTAGCTTCCCTGAGGGATCCTTGGAAAACCAGGAGACCCCTACAAGCCTACAAGCTCCAGAAATGCCCTGGTCATGCAGCTTTTCAAAGCACAGCCAGTGTGTTCATGCCCTTGTCACCCAGGTCTCTCCCTGTTTAGCTCCTGAAGGCTGGAAGGTGTGGTGCCAGGCACTCATCCTGGGACAGCAGTGCAGGGAGGCAACACAGCCTGAGGACTCCACACTACCATCGCCACAATGTGCTCTTCTGGCTTTGGAGCCTCTTCTCCCCAGCTGCAGAGGCTTGCTCACCAGAGATGCTCTGGCACATACATATTTGCTCTGGTTTCAAATCCCCTCTCTGCAGCCCATGTTAATGTTCACGCTGCTGTGCACCCAAGCTGCTGCACTTACAGGTTGCTGGAGCAGTCCTCTCCCCCAGCTCTTCAGTCTGCCAGGTCTCTCCTTCCCTACCCCCATCTCTAAGCTCCTTTTTCTTGGTTGGGAGCAGGCTCTTAGACTCGCTGCCAGGCTCAGCATAGGGCTGGCAGTTCCCCCTTTCCCTGCTGTGGGGTTGTGCCAAGCTCTAGAGTCACCGCCTGGGGAAAGGGTGATCCTCTGTAGTCATTCCCTCCCCTCCACCCAAACGCTGGGAGCTGCTTTAGCTCTTTCTGTGCTTTTATCCCTCACACCAAGAAAATTAACCACTAATGAGAACCATTTGGCTTGGAAGTTGTCACTGCTCTTTCATATCAAGGTCGCCTAAAACTACTCCACTAGCTCAGAGACATGGAAAGTGCTGGTTGTATGGCTTCTGCTCCTCAGATCCAAAAGCTTTGCGCTTCACAGCCAGCCCAGACTGCTGTTTTCCCTCTGGTCCAACCACTGAGGCTAGTGGCCACTTCTGTGTGGAGATGATGCAGCTGTCTGGGACTCTCCTGAACAGTTTCTCACACCAGCAGGGCTTTGCCAGCTCCTAAATTCATCAAGTTTCTCTTCTACTCCCTGGAGCTCCAGGGTGCATCATTTCTGAGCTTTCTGCCCTGAGCAGAGATTCCTAAAATTCCTTAAATTAAGAAGTTGGTTAAGTAATTGCAACAAATAATTTACCTTCTCCACAGTTGTGGTGTCTGTCATTCCTAAGGATCCCATCACACATCTGAAATGCACTGTGATACAAAAATGCAGCCATCTCCGGAGTAGTACCTCCCAGGTGGGATCCACCTAACTTCTAGCAATGCTCATGTGCATGATGTTTCCTCCAGAGAGCCCAGGCTGTGTCCCCGCACCACAGAGCAGCACAGAGGGATCATTAGTATCCTTTCAGAGCCGGGAGAAAGCTGGGGCCGCTTGGTCTGAGCTAAACAATTGTGTGACGTGTACGGGATGATTTAGAGTGCTGGAGTGGGAACCGCGCGTGAAGTCAGATGTTTGCCATGAGCAAGACCACGAGAACTGGGCGTGTTGCACAAACCATGGATAACTCCAGGACCCAGGAACCGGGAGTCGGAGAAGCTTGGAGCCCTGCCTAATGGGGATGAGGGCGGTTTGGTGAGCAGCACCAAATCTTCTTCTCGCAGAGGGGGCTGCATAAACACACTCCTTGGCACTTGGGCAGCGAACGGAGAAATTTCTTTTTCTTCCCAAGAATGCATGTGAGGGGGATCTTGGAGCCCAGCCTTTGAATAATGCCGGTGGGGAAAGGCATGCTGCGCTCCCCCTCTGCTCCGCAGGACCAAAGGGTGTGCAGGGTCCCCTCGGTGCAGGGCTGCTGTGCATGAGGATGCTCTTCCAGTTGCTCCCCTGGGGAGCCAACACAAAGATGTGTCAGGATTCAGGATAAAGACCCTGTGCCCCTGTTATTCCCAAGGAGTTACTGGGATCAGCATCAGGCCTGACAGATGCTCCTGTGTGTGTCTGGGGCCTGAGACACCTGAGACACCTGAGACCATTCCCTCAGGATCACACCAAAGACCTTGAGAGAAGGATGCAGGCACAGGTCATTCCTTCAGTGCCTGGAAGCACTTCCATACTGTAAGGAGGCCTCTCTGAGCAGCAGGAGGACCAGTTTGACCCTGGATACAGCCAAAATGAGAAGAACTTCTAAGATCTCATGCCCCTCCAGCAGAGCCCTACCTCTCAGCAGTACAGAGCATCCTCTTCTCCAGCAGCCTCCATGCAGCCAAAACATTTGGTACCATTGACAATGAGGGCTTTCCCTTAATGGGTAATGACTGTCGCACCTCCCATGGGCCCTGTGAGGATTAATGAGTTCACCGCTCCGGAAATGTACAACAACTGACTAATAATAATAGTAGGAGTGGCACAAATATTTCACTATGAGCAGCCTGTCAGATTCAGCCTTTTCATTCTTTTCCTTGAACTGCACTCACTACGAAGTTGTGCTCTCCTTGCATTTGTTTGTTGATTTAATTGATGAAAGAATCCCGTCAGCAATATTTATGGGTTTTTTGGTGTTTTGGTTTGTCCTGTGACTTGACAGCAAATATTTAAAATTCAGTATGTGTTAGTAGGGGTGGCTCCTCACAAATAGTGGGTGTTGCTGATCCCTGAGCAGATGAGCAAGTATGTTCTTTGAAAGGCAAATGACTGCAAAAATAATTCTGCCTATTTTGTGCAGGGAACTGAAATGTGATGCCTAAAAATATCTTGAGCAGTAAAATACAGTTTCTCATGGAAGTGAAATAGTATCGTACTGCCATAGGTCATCCGAAGGATTTGAACATAGGCACTATGAGCACCAAACAACGAACCTTCTCTGACTTCAGCTGTGGAAAGTGCCCTGTCATCTGGGTTCTCCAAGGGACTGGGCAGCACTGCAAATGCAGTCCTTCCCAGGATCTTTATTTTCACCTGTTGCTTAACTTGAATTGTTCCTAGTGCATGGTGCTGTATGAGGGCTGTGTGTTGGACAACCCTGATGCATTTTGACAGCAGCGATAGCTGCATCTCCAGGGAAGCTGGGCACCTCATGGGACCTTGCAAAGGTCTAATGTTCAAACACCACCACATAGTTGTGTCCAGCTCGTGTGGTACCTTGCCTGCCTTCCCCACTGTGAAGCCATATGTTGCTGTGATTATGCTGGGATGTCATCATTGTTTCCACAGCAACGCACTGTGATGTCATAGGGAGAGGATTAGGATGACTTTGTGGCCAGATCAGGCAGAGCAACTGCTGTCTTCAATTACAGCAGCAGGGAACAGAGCGCATCCAGGGACATGGTCATTGCTTTCTCTGGCAGAGCTCTTTCCCATCCTTGCTCGCTGTCCCCTGCCACCGCCACCTGTGCCATGACGGGGACGTCCGCGTTGCAGAGCAAAAGCCGGCAGGTGACATCCCTTCCCTTGCTGACCTGAGCAGGGCTGCTGCAGGAGCGCTGCAGACCCAAGCCCTGCCAGCGGCAAGGAGCAGGCAGGGACTAGGTGCTGGTACCAATTAGCAGCCTGAATGGGGTTATTACAGGACAAGCTCTGTTTAACTTAACTGCTAACAGGCTGGCTCTGTCAGTTGGAAGAAATCACAGGCAAACAGGCTTAATGGGGGCCCGGAGGAGTGGGGGCAGGGAGCGTGGTGGCTTCCTCTCCTCTTATGAGCAGTGTATTTTGTAAAATACAAATGTAATTGTCCTTTGAAACACATGTACAGCAGGATGGCGAGGAGGGCGAGAGACAGCGAGTGTTGCCGATCAGCTCAAACCTACGGAGCGATCTGTCTCCTGAAGAACCTGGGTCTCAGTGCATCTATTTCACGGGCTCTTTTTGTCACCAGAGAACAATAGCACGTCTTTCCTGCCCTGCTGCGTGGCTCAGGCTGCCCCAGCGTCGCCACGAACCAGAGCTGTGCCCAGGGGAAAGCCTCTGCACCTTCCCCTCTCTCTGCAAGCCTGGCACTGCCACGGGCTGTGCCCAGCACACACCGTTCCTCTGGCGAGCCCCCAGCTCCTCTTCTGACCCCTCGGCGCTGTGCTGTCCCAGCTGCCTTCCAGCCTGGCTTCGTGCCCCGCAGCAGCGCTGGCGGCTTGAAGCAGCCAAGCCTGACTCCAGCTCTGATTCGAGGCACGGCATGGTCTGATAGGGACTTGCAGTTCTCATGGAGATGCTGCATGAGCAGAAAATGGGATGAAAACCCTACAGGCAGCTGGAGCTACTGTCTGCAGATTTTCTCAACCCAGATAGGGTCTTTCCCCAGTGCAGGTGGGTAAGAACAGACAGAGCATGGTATTTTCCTTAAGCACAGGACTCTCGCTCATTCAGAGCACAGACCACTGGCCACGGAGGTCCGTGGAGGTTCCTGCAGACGTCAGGTGGCTCTGGTGGGACCCCTGAATCCACAGGTCTTTTCTGAATCATGAACAGTGGCAATGTCTGTTTTTACAAGGGAAGGAATACCACTGGCACGTTAAATGGATTGGGTTCTGGAAAATGCACAAGTATTAACAGCACTTCTCACTGCATCTGGATTGTAGTGGCTTAGAACTAGGAACTTTTTAAGGATGAAGAAGAGCCCCTGCCTTGTCTAGGCATGTCATTCTGCATGCTGACCTCTGGGAAGCTGGGCATGGAAGAGGAAAGCAAGTTACACATCTTGTATGTGCAGACACTGCCTTTGAGTCCTGGATCATAGCAAAATCTTGCTGGTCCTTCCTGCCCAGACTGGATCAGCTTTTCGGTCTATAACATCTCATGACAACATCAGGTGTGGAAGGAAAAGTGAGGAAAAGCCCTTTCCTGGTGGGAGGCAGCAGGGGCAGCCTGCCGGCATGCTGTCAAACACAGTGAGCAACAAACTTTGCCCGCTGCACTCTGAACTTGTCTCCGTGAGAGATCAGGGCTCCCAGCTTCTCCTCATTTCAACATTTAGCTGGAGCTGGGCACCCGCTGCGTCCCACAGAGGGCAAGATGCCACTGATTAACTGCACGTTCACAGTAACTTAGGACAGGAAACTACAATGCAGCATGCGGCCCTTCAAAGATTGCTGACCCCTACTCTTTGCTACTGAGTTTCTGCTTCTAAGCAGACACTTGACATTGGTATTTTTTGTCCAGGGTCAGCCAGGTGTTTCTTGTGAAAGACGGCGCAAGAGACAGGGCCACTGCAATGCATTAATTTTGTAAAGACTAAGAATTTGCAATGGAATAAAATTATAGGATTGTAGAGAAAAAAGGGCTTTGGCAGAGATGGAAGATGGGCACAGCAGGGGCTACGGCGGGGCGGGAGCAAGGCACAGGGCAGAGCTGCGGGGCTAGGGCTGGGCTAGTGGGGGGGCTGCAAGGCAGGTGCAAAGGCAACAGTAAAGCTGTGCAGCTCTGGATGGTGCTGGCATTGCGAAAACATGGCTCACAGTGGTATACCGAACACATCTCCAGATGCAAAGCACTGGTTGCGTTAACAGAGCACACATGGCCTCCTCCTGAGCAGCATCCCTTTGCATGGTGTGGCCTTTTGAAATGTGCCAAAGGGATCGAGTACAAGCAGCACGCGCATAATAAATGTGACACAACAGATCAACAATACCACACTCCCAAAGAATGCTGGAAATGCTGCAAAATCCATTGAAGATGCCCCAACTCCTCCCTAACCTTTTATTTCTAATGTTAATACTGCCTGGTAATAAACAGTGGCATAACTCCAGGTCCCTGTAGACCAGGGGTAACGGGATTGGACTGAGGCAATGTAATCAGTAGCAGAGCTCAGCTTGGATTTCCAGGCTCTTTCTTTTTGACACAGCATATCACAGCTGGAAAAAAGAAGCCACCAAGGACAGGCAGGTACCGGATCGGAGCATCCTCCTGAAGCCATTCCTCAAGTTGCTGGAGTTCAGAGTATCCTGGAAGAAAACAGGTGGCAAAAGGCCCTAAGGATTCACACAGGCTTTCCCCCTGCACCAGAGGTAGCACTGCCTTGTAGGGGTTGGGCCAGTGAAGTTTACTTGGCTAAGCAGATGCTGGCAGTTTATGCTGAGGTGGAGGGGGAGAGAGCAAACTTTTCCTTGCCAACCTGTGTGAATAATGCCCATAAAATAAAGCAGATGGAGCCCCTGGACAGGAAGGTGCTTTCATCCTGTTTTTTTCCATCCCTCTGTGATGTGCCGACTTCCCCCTTCCCTTTCGGATACATCTCCCCGTCTGGATGTGGGAGCCTGGAAGAGCTGCTGACTGAGATGGGGTGGATCCGAATACCTCAGCTCAGATATGATCTCTTAAACAAGCAACTGGTGTAATGCTGTGATACTGACATGATACAGCATGGCCCTCCACGTGAACAGCTTGGACTCCCCGCCGTGGTAAAACCAGCCTCTGGACCAGGGCTTCCTCCCTTTGCCAGTCCCTCTACACACCCCTCTGGGAGCACGCTGGGAGGGGGAGGAAGGGGTTAAAAAAGCCAGTGCGGCCCTGACGACCCATCTGCCACCTCATCTCGTGTGACACGAGTCATGCGATGGGGGGGCGGGAGGGCAGGGAGCAGCTCTCTTTCTCTCCTGTTTGCTGAACCTCTGATTATCATTTCTGTGCAGTCGAGGAGGTGGCATGCCATTGTGCGTCAGCTGGGAGAGCCTGCTGAAAGGGGGGCTTCTCCCTTTCTTAAAGGAGACGGCCCTTCCTAATTCTTCCCTGCACCAGGAATCATCCTCCTCCCAGAGAGCCTTCCCTACCGGGAAAAGACCCTCACAGAGCTCCAGCCCACCCAACCATCCCCGCTCCAGCCCTGGGGGCACTGGGCTGATGCCTCACCAGGGATGCCCCCAGAAGGGAGCAGGAAGCCAGAGCGCCCTGGCCTTCTGTGGAGGCTGACAACCAGGGGGGCCAATTAGCACCAACAGCAGCGGTGGGTTTTGTGCAATAGAGGCACTTGGCCATGAGGAACCGGTCCAAGCTCCTCACCTCATTTCACACAGGCAACAGCAATCAGATGGTAATAACCATGGGTCACTAGAAGGTGACCCCGAGGTGAAAGGCTCCATATCCCATTACTGGTTTACTGAGCTATCAGCCTAACACGTCTCTCCAGCGCTTTGAAACAGAAAATGGTATTGAAGCTCTTTGAGAAAGTCCCTGCTGGCTGGTGTTTAGCATTGTGCATTTCCCAGCAGACATGTGGGAACTGTAATTAAAATCCTCCATGACCACTGAGCACTGGGACCTTGCCATTAGTGTTGTGTGACTAGGCGGGAATTTATTGATTTCTTTGAGCTGTGCATGCTCACAGCAGACACCAACTCTGATTTTTCTCCTGCTTTATTATATGTGTGTGTGCACGCTCATCTCACTCTAGCCATTAAACTTCCAATTAGTATCTGCTGGTATTCCACGGCGTGTGGAAAAGCCCTGAATGGGAAGCATCATCCCTGCTCTGATCTCTGTCACATCTAAATAGATTGCATCCCACAGCACTACCAGTCCAGGCAGCTCATTTATGCCACCCAGGCCCTGTAACGCTACTTCAGATCTCTTGTGGCACCACTTTCAGCCGCTCCTTTTTATTCTCCAGCCTCATAGTATCCAAGAGATCTTTTCCTTCTTTCTGGCCATTTGTGCCATCTTCTTTTCCCATCACAATCACTTTTAGCTGGGGGAGGGCTGGATGGAAAAGGCCAAGAGCCTTGTTTCTGAAGCACTTCCCGAAGCACTTCCCTCCACATGGTACATGTTTTCCCAAGTCGCACGAGGTGCACGCAGTTCCTTTGCCCTAGTCACCTGCTGCCTTGTCACTCTGTGTCTGCATCTCTGCCTGTGTTACCATTTTGGCCCTTATCATGAATTGAGGGTTTTCTTCACTCATCTGCCTTCTTCAGCAGATGAGTCACGTTGGGTCCTCTGGCGAGCACAGCTTCTTCGTGGCGCTAGCAATAACACTGCTGCAACCACCGAGCCCTAAGAGCTCTGAAGCAGACGAGGCTTGTAAGGAGGGGCGATTTCTTTTGATCAAATGACATAATCTGAAAAAAATTGGGAAAACTTTCAGGCACAAAAGCCTCCTTTACAATTTTGAACCACAAACAGCAAGCTCCTGCTAAGCACTGGCTGAGAACAAATGTTTTGAGTTTAGTTTGGGTTTGGTAATCAACTGGGCAGTTTGAGAAAAAGGTGGTTAGCACCTGTGAAAGGGTGAGGTATGAGAAGTAGTGAGGAATAAACAGTACTGTGTCATAAAACAGTGCATTTACTGAGTCCGTGAGTTTTACCGTCTGGAGGGACTGTGAATTCTAGCTCCCAGCTCATCCTTTGAAAGTATTTTATAAATCTCCCTGGGGATCACATTGAGAAGTCAGTGACTGAATGGCCATTTCTGTGGAGAAAGCCGGTTAGGTGTTTCTGACCCTCTACCAGTTGCCAACATGAGTTCATTTGGGTCTGTATTGCTTGCTCAACGGCACACAGAGTTTCCATGAGGATGCTGGGTGCAGTGGGGAAACACAGGAACATGGAAAAATGGAATGTACGTATAAATACGTAGATATGTGTTCATCTGCATGGAATGGTCCATGTCCAAACCCCAAGTGGTATCTGCTTCCCACACCAAAGGTACCTCTCAAGCCTCTGCCACTCCCTGCCTCTCCTGTCTCTTCTACCACTGCTCCCAGATGCATGTGCTCTGGAAACACTGAGGAGAGGGCAGCAATTTCCTTCTGCAGCATGGCAACCTAAGCAAAAGGTGATCCTAAGGGATTCCAAAACCTAGGCACATTGGGTTGTAGGCTGTCATCACTCTCTAGGGTGATCTGGCTCCTTTTTGAAGAGCAGGAGGAGTAAGAAAGAGGAGTAGGTTTAGGCAACAGCAAAGAGCAACCCTAGAGGGATTTTCTACATGTCCAGCAGAAGCTTATGGGGCTCTTAGCCTTTGTCTTTCCCCTCTACTTTCTCACCCTCGGGGAGTGTCCCTCCGAAATAATCCTGAGAGTGCTGAGGTGGCTCTGGGGCCTGGTGTCCCAAGTGTTAACTGTTTCTTTCCTGTGAGGAAGAGCCTCTAGGTATATCAACGCTACACTGCCACAGGACTTCACCAGGACAGGATGTTACCTAAATGCCTTGCAAGTGTCCTGGCATAGGAGGAGGGACAGTAATTTATATATTTGTGTTAAATCAGCAATTTCATTCTGCTCTCTATCAGGCTTCCTGCTACGGGAGGGGAGCACGGTCATGCAGGGGAATGAGTACCATGGAGCCAGGGATGGTATCGTCATGCATTTGAAGAGACTTGCCTGCACGGGCAGAATGGCGCGCATGGTGCTTCCCTGTGCAGGACGTGCCATCAATCCAGGCTCTGGGTTTGAGGGTGTGTAACGGAGACTGTTCAGAACAGTCTCTTAAGCTTACACTTTGCTGGGAGTCACCTGGACTTCTCTGATGAGGGTCCCCAAGCGATTCAAGACTGAGACAGCATGAACTGGCAGAGAAGATTTTGAAGGTGCTGTACAGGGGACTGTGACAGAGGGAAGCACAGTTGGCTCCTGCAATTGCAGAGTCATAACTCATATAAAAATTTAGGTTAGAAGGCACCTCTGGAGGTCATCTGGCCCAAGCCTTTGCTCAGAGCACAGCCTATCTTTATGTTAGATCCACTTTCAGAGCTCAATCAAGTTGCTCAGGGCTTTGTCCAGTTGACCTCTGAAGATCTCTGGGGCTGGATGTTACACAATCTCTGGACAGCATGTTCCAGTGTTTGACCACCCTCATTGTGAAAAAATGTTTCCTAATACCTAATTATATTTTTTCTTACTACAACTTGTTCTGTCACTCCTTGCTGTTCTGCTGTGCACCTCCAGAAAAGTCTCAATTTTCTATATAAATTCTAATTAGGTATTTGAAGAGATTATGCCTAGGAACAGACAGGATCTTTCTGGCCTTTTTCAGTGTGAAGAGGAGAATAGAAGAAGCAGTATCACATCCCGCTGTTGAAATCTTTTCATGCTGCTCAGAGATGCACCTGCCACTGAGATCAGAACAAGCCAAATGATTATTTTACAAGCCAATAAAAATTGTGCTCAGGAAACAGGTATGATCTGACCTAGCCTGGATGATCAATTTACTGAATTAACTCTTGGACAGACCGCTGCCTTTTGCTGGCCTGTGCATAAGAGGAGAAGGAAAGGCAGAGAGGAGAGGCAGCTCTGGGGAAGTCAGTGATACAGGATAGGAGGAGGTGATCAGGAAGTCACTGGCCTTTAAACACCGCTCTTCTGAGCAGGTTTTCCTGTGCTGGACGTTCAGCCTCTCCATGCTTGGGGGTGCCACCCCACACAAGCTGAATGGTTTCCCTCCTCCGGAGCATGACAGACTGTTTTGCCTAGTGACGGCTAAATGCTTTATGTTGCTCCTTGCCCAGCAGCTCTGCAGATTCCCAGGGTAACTCGGAAAAGGCTGAGACAGGGGCCAAAGTGTCTTGTCATGGCTGAGAGCTTGGAGGAGCAATACAGGATGGGGCAAGCTTGTCAAAGCTAGGGAGAATATTATGGGTAGTATGTGCCTTTTTATAATGGTGACTTTCCTCCAGCCATAACAATTTCAAAAACAATCAGAAGTGAAAAAGGCTGCCCAAGAGGGACTGTGATCCTTCCAAGCAGCCCAGGAGATCTGTGCTATGTAGTTAAGGGCTGGCATTACCTCAAGGGGGCTGACTCCTTAACTGGTGTAAATCAGCACAGCCTCTCTGGAGGCACTGGAACTGTGCTGGTTTGCTGTTGCTGAAGAGGCCCGTGACATCCGGGCTGAGAGTGCATGACGTAGGCTTGTCTTATGTGCATGCAAGAAGTATCCTAGAAGTCTGGGGCAATAAGGATTACTCCAAGGAATTTATAGCTGGGGAGTGGTGGAAGAGAAGCCACCTGGATTAAATACAGGTCCTGTATGTCCTGCCTAAAAATCAGTAGCTATAGCTTAACACAGCAAACCTCACTGCCCTGGGTGAAGAGCAGCTATCTGAACTCTAGCTGGGCTAGAGAGCTAAATGATGGCCTGTGGATAGGGAGAAAAGATATCCTGTTTCTTGGGAGGCTTTCCTCAAGGGATTGTGGCCTATCTGGTGTTAGGGAGGAAGAAGAGCTACAATGGAAAAATAACAGAGTGTTCAGAAAGACTTGAATTCATCCCACTTAACACAAGATGGGGGGTGCATAAAGCCTTGGCTTTCCTTTATAGTCAGCGGAGAGAGATTGAACATCCAGAGAAACATCCAGGTCACCTAAGGTCTGTCTTGCTTTCTGTTGAAGTCTGTGTTTGTCCTGTGACTACAGGGAGGGTAGAAGGTGCTTACCAGAACTCTGCGCCTAAGGCGTGGTATTCCAATAAGACCCCATGGGAGGAGCACTCCCTGGTAGAGGTGAACTGGCGTGCCAATGCCCGAGTTTTGCAGGAAGGCCAGGACTCCAGCCTTCATGCCAGAGTAAAGGAGACCAGACAGTAATGAAAGGATCGTGACTGTAAAATTAGCATGGAGTGGATGCTCCTGACATACTGTGGTGGAGCATTGGCAAGACCTCCAGGAAAAATTGGAATGGAAATAAAAGTTAGAGAAAAGGACCAAGAGAATAAGCAGAAGACAAGGGCAGAGTGCTGGTAAACGTTTGGACTAGAACAATGGCTGGAACATGGGTGGACCACAGAAGGATTTAGGCCAAGCTCTGACTTGCAAACAAAATTCATGTTTGGATTTGACCCTGCTGATTGTCATGGGTGTTGCTGAGTTTACAGTTTTCCTCACTGGGGAAGGAACACGTAGGGACGAGAGCAGCAGGGTCAGGGGTGCCTTTGCACTTCTGTCTTGGCAGATTTTCCTCTCTATGGACTTTTCTCAGCCTCTGGGAAAGTCCATTGTTGCTACAGCCTCATTTACCATAATTTTCCTCCTAATACTCATTCATGCTCAGGAAGACGCAAAATTTGCAGTCGGTCAGAGAAACTTTGACATTGGAGTTTGTCAAAGATAATTAAAGCCTGGAACTGCCTACGTGTTTATTTTTATTTTATTGAAATATGTTGTTTATATTGGGATGCATCCAGGTGTGTATATCAGGAACAGTTTCTATTGCTTTTCCTCATTTTAGCAGCACCATTTCCAGATTCTCCCATTTGCTGCAAAAGTTATTAGGAGATAAAATTCCTTTCCTTTATATGCCATTTTGTCTCTCAGAGTCGCCAAAGCATAATTGTTATTGATACCATTCCTTCTTCTCCTTAGGCCAGCTGCCTTTTAAAAACTTTATTTTAACACCTTTGCTTTGAATATATATGTTCAAAGGCAGCGCTCAGGTGCTGTAAATATACTCCCGCTCTGGGGCAGTCAGCAGTTTCAGCAGCACATTTGCAAACAGCTCCTGACGTTCACACCAAGCTCTGCTGCACAGCTGCGGTGCAAAAGCCCGGCACAGATGCACTACAGTAGCACGTCACAGTACTTGACACCAGTAGAGTGGCCCAAGGTTTTGCACTGTGGCTACAACCCCACCTCTAGACAAACATCTTGGAGAGATGAAGCAGAGACTGGGGAGGGCAGAAAGTTCAGGTGATGGCAGTAAGATAACTCAGGGGAGGTGAGTCTGTGGAAGAGGTGAAGACTTATAGTGGAGTACTTAAAGGAAGGTAAGAGATGTGACAGGTTGGTATGGCAGCTATACAATAAAAACAATAAATTGGGAGGGACCAGACTGACAAACGGAGAAGGGGATGTGAGGGATCCTTCACTGGTTTCAAGCAGACAGAACTTCATGGCCAAAGTGAAAGAGCAGAAAAGCCACGAGGAGGAGGAAGAAGGAAAGGTTTAACTCACAGTTGCAAAGGCCTGGGGCAGATCCATCAAGAGAGGAGAAGGCGATGTATATAAGAGAGAAGGGAAGGGAAAGAAAAGTCAGCAAGAGATTGACAAGTAGAAGCTGTTGTCTACAGTGCAGTCATAGCCACAGCTGCAGTGAACCATGGATGTACCTAGGGTAGATTTAAATTAGACAGTGCCAGTACTGTCACGTAGTAGTACCAACACTATTCATGGTGTAGCTGTGGCAGCAAGGGGTGCCAGCAGTCCTGGAGACAGGCCACTTAGCTACATCTCCATGAGCTGAAGAAATCATTTTGAGAAGAGAACCAGAGCTGCTCGAGGAGGCAGCAACAGAACAAGATCACAGCAGAGATATTTTCTGTTTACAGTGGATCAAATGTGTGTCTGAATTCCCCCCTTTTAAGTCTTCCATGGGCCTGTCCCCTCTAACTGGCAGATGCTATTCCCCTACGTAGGGCCAGTGTTACCAGTATCTGTGCTACCAGTATCCGCCTGCGGCACTATTGCCCCTCAAGGACTTTCAGGTGGTCCATGAATGACAGCTCCTTCCCCCCGGTGGCCACAGGCTTCAGCACTTTTGGAGCAAAGGGGTTGGAATAACCTCTCCTCCACACTGAAAATGAAATGCAAGGGCCCTCCACCTCCTCCCTATAGGCAAAGTCCTGGCCTATTAACTGGGATGGCGGGGAGGGGGGCTGTAAAGCAGAGGAGAAACATATCTTTGTGTCTGCTTGACAACTTTGTAAGAGGCAATGTTACCATGGCAATGGGTGGTCTTTAGTGAGAAACAGAGTGAGCTGTAGAGTCAGGGTGAGGAGAAGGGGGGGAGTGATGCTAAAGGGAGGCAGCTTGAAAGTCTAGTGGAAAGGAAGAAATGGGACTGCATGACAAGGGCAGGTGGTGATGGTCAGAGAACCACATTCGGCAAAGGACAAGTGTCTGTGACAGCAAGCCTGACATCTGGCATGGCTGCCCCACAACAAGGGCTCTCTCCTGAGCTTCTACAAGGTGGGTGCCTCTGGTCGGAGCCCACACCTTTCCACTGAGGCTATCGCCCATGGCAATGAGGGCACTGCAATTTGTCCCCGAGGCCTCTGGCTGGACTGAAAGCCTCGACCTGGAAGTGCCCATTCTGCTCTCCCCCATCCCCACCCCCAAGTCTTTCAGTGTTTCAGCAGAAGCCCTGTTGCCCACCCCAAGGCGACCGCACAGCGCAGCCCCCAGAGAATGGTCAGCTGGCAACAGAAACCCGTTGCCTGGGTCAGAGCCAGAGAGATACTACAGCCCCATAGAGAATTGACACTGAAAGCCCAGTACCCCATGGGAAAGGTCTCCTCCCCATCTTTCATCAGAGGCGGATGGGAGAGGAGTTTCTTTGGTCTCGTGTTTTTTGCAAGGGGAGGGGCTGAGTGGCCAGAGCCATGCGTGCCTGAAACAGTCAGACGATTGTACAGTAGGTGGGGAGGAGAGGGAACAAAGAGCCAAGGCTGACAGCACAGCACTACCAACGATCGCAGAGGAAAACTCAGCCTTCTCCTCGCTGCCGCCTCTGCAGCGTGAGGTGGGCCATACCCCTTCCTGGCCACCGCCTGCCCCAGTGCCTTGGCCCTCCACGGGCAGCTCTGTGGGCCAGCAGGGTGGATGGCCACGGGCAACTGAAGGAGTAGCCCTGGAGGCCCTTGGGCTCTGACCCAGGCCACAGAGGACGAGGACGTACATGGTGTCCAAGCCGGCATGGAGGCAAGACAGGCCGGCCTCCCCTCCCCAGCGGGCCCAACCCCTGCCCTGCCGGCTCGCGGCTCCAGCAGGGCCTGCGGATGATGGAGCTCACGGCCCGGGGAAGGTCTCCCACGCAGGCCCGTGGGCTCTCCCACCGCTCCTCACCCCCCGCCGGTCCCGCACGGAGCCCCTGCTGCCGGCAGGTGGCAGGGCAGCCCCGCGCCTCGCCCCGACCCGGCCCGGCCCGGCCCAGGCCCCGGCCCAGGCCCCGGCCCGGCCTGGCCCTGCGAGGCGGCGGCTCCCGTCGGGGCCCTCCTCGGCGCCGTGTGGCCGGGCCTCGGAGACTGGCTGGGGGTTTTTCCCCGGGCGGGGAAGGGACCCTTTTTCTTTCCACCTCCCGGCAAAGCACAAGGGTGGTGGAGGAGAAGGGCTGCGGGCTGCCCAGGGGACACCAACAGGCCCCTGCTGGGAGCGGGCCTGGTGCTGCTTGTCCCTTGTCCACAGCCGCTGTAGGGTGGTGTGATGGGCATTTTTATTATTATTAATGGCAGTCTGTTCGCACTGAGGTTAGATTACCGCCCCATTGTGCGAGGCTCCACACAAACGCGGTCAGAGACAGTCTGTACTCCGGGGTACGGGCAGTCCAAACAGAAAAAGGCAGCAGAAAGGGCAGGCAGGAAAGAAACACAGCTCAGGGAGAGGAAGCGTTTCCCGCCCCCCCCGCCCCGGTTCATCCAACAGGCCAGTGGCAGAAAACAGGCTTTCCAGGCTGCAATGGGCCCCCTCATCCTTTGGTCCTCTTGTGTAAGTGAAACAAATAACCTGTGGCTGGCTGTTTTTTGGTGGTTCAGCATTTGTGAACACTGACCGTTTACCCCTTGGTTAAAGCTAAACCTGCCTTCTCTTTCCCCAGCTGTTCAACATAGATACAGGGAGCTGGGAGCCCACGCCGTCGTGCTGGGTGCTGTAAAGGTAATTATTAATCTTTGGGGCTCCTGGCCAGTCCCGCTCCCTGCCCTGCCAGTATCAAGTGATGGCTGCTGGGGGACCACTGCCCACGCTGCCTTGCTGGGGCTTGCCCTCCCCGGCCTGTCTGAGGAGCAGCTCCGCTCAAGGCAGGGTAGGCAGCCCCGTAGGCTGCCTGCCAGGAGGAGAGAAGGACCACTCCAAGCAGCTGAACTTTTCACTCCAGCTTAGAGACAGACTTCCAGAGATGCTTTGAGAGAGGGGAGGGGATGGGAAGCAAGATTTGTAGGGGGACCAGCCTGGCCTTTTTGAATTCAGCTGCGGAGTTAGTTAACAAAGTTGCAGGTTCTCAGTCTCCTTTTCTCTTTCTTTGCCAACTCTTTTTTTTTCTTTCCTTTTTTTTTTTTTCTTCTTCCTCAATATAAATACCCTGGGGCGGTTTCTTTTCTTTTTTGTATGAATGTGATGATCTTTCAGGGCTGTGATTGGCTCTGCAGCTTGTCATCGGGGACACACCTCCTGGCGTGGGGCCACCGCCTCCCCCTCTTGTGAAAGCTTCCCCTTGTAACAAGTGAGCGTAATTACATCAGTTACTCGCTAGAGCACAGACCTGCTTTAAATTTTGGCCTCTTGGAGCCAGCGAGAAGCTGGAGTAGGAAATGCAGAGTTTGAAAGGCCTGTAACACTGTGGACCATACAAGTCACACTGTGCTCTTCCCTCTCAGGAATTAAGGCTCCCAGTCACACGCAAGGAGGAATGAATATCTCTACTAGTCACAGAAATGGCTACCTGTTAGGAGAACAGAGCTGCCACACCAGAGGAGGATTTCCACTTTGCCAAAGCCTGGCCCACTGAAAAAAATACACATCAGGTCCCTTTTGAATTGGTGTAAATGAACCAGAAAAGGCCACACTTTCAGGGGCACCATAAAGGAAGAGAGCTCAGAGTGAGAGCTGCAGGGGCTGTGGATGATCCCTGGAAAAGAGCAGAGCCAGCTGAACAAAGGCATCTGTGTGCCAAAAGAAAATGCATTTCACCCAGCAGCAAGGGCCTGTGAGACAGGGCCAGACCTGCCAGGGGAAGAGAGTGCCCCTAAAGAGCAGTGTTCATGTTCCAGGTGGATAATGCAGCAGCAGCTTGACGCATTTCTGGCAGGTCGGGATAGGACCTTGCAGGGCTTCTGTGGGCTTGTTCCAGAAAGGGCTAGTGCTGGGGCAGGCGCATCCCTGCTGTGCTCCACAGGCCCAGGTCCTTCACTGGGGTAAATTGGTGTAGCACATAGAAAGCCAGTGCTCTCACCACTGAGAGCTGGCTCCATGCTGGCATGGCAGAGTTTGGCTGATGAAAGTTTCTGCGCAAGAAAGAGAGGAAGCCGTGCTCTGACTGGAGGAGAGGGCTCACGTCTTATCCCAGGGCATTTTGTCCTTGTAGGGATGTGACCCTGACGTATGGCACAGATGCTGCTGCTGTTTAGTGAGCTGGAAGGATGCCGATGAGGTATAAGAGAATGCAAACCGTCAGTCTGGCTGAGAGACCTGAGCCCTCATGTACAGAAGTTTGCAGGGTGTCAGAACTGCTATTCTGATGTGGGATGAACCCAGGCCTTTTCAAATACATCTTGCAAAAATTACACAGGGAGAGACACCTTCCCCGCTGTCCCCTCCAGCTATTCTCTAGCATGCAGGTGTTCGCTCAGAGCACACGGCTGAGCAGATCCAGCCCTGCTTTCTATCCTGCATCAGAGAAACTTTTTCCTGGAGATGTCATGAAAACTGATGTGCCCCTATGAAAAATGTGGGTTTTGATGATTCAGCTTTTTCCCATGGAAGAAAAAGCTCCTTTGTTTCTCTGACCACCTCTCAGCAAATGGCTCAATGGCATTTGGTCCATGTTTCTTCCCAGGGACCTGTTTCTGAAGCTGCCAAGAAGCTTCCTAGGTTGTGGCCCATTCAGTAGGTGGCGGGTGTCGTTGGGTCAGACAGTCTGAATACAAGCAGAGAACTCTTATTCATTCTTACAGTCATGAAAACATGAAAAATAGTGTTGATGCCTCCTGTGATAGCAGGTGTTCTCTGACTGTATGATCTTCAGTGAGACCTGGCTTCTGCCAGGCTTTGGGGAGAGCTCTCAATACAAGCGCCTCTGCCCTGTCACTGAGACAAGGTTGCAGAAAGGACGGAGGAATGTATCACAGGCACCAAGGAGGAGGCATGAAAAGGGACAACAGGCTTCCAGTTCTGAAGGATGAATACTGACAATACTAGCGGCTTGGGATTTGGATACCCAAAACTGAGGGTACCCTCACTGAGATGTGAGAGCTGCAGGGTGTCTTGCAGAGTTGCCTCCTCTGCCCGGTCTATGCCAAAGGCCGGGGAGCCAGGACAGAGCGGGTGGTGTTTAAGATATGAAGCTGGGTTTCTGGCACAGGAGGAGCAGGCAGAAGAGAGGGAGGCTGTGGTGCTGGGACAGGTAGAATCATAGAATCATAGAATTGCTGAGGTTGGAAGGGACCTTTAAGATCATCAAGTCCAACCTTTAACCTACCCTGACAAAAGCCACTTCTAAACCATGTCCCTAAGTGCCCCATCTACCCTTTTTTTAAACACCTCCAGGGATGGTGAATCCACCACCTCCCTGGGCAGCCTATTCCAATATTTAATAACCCTTTCAGTGAAAAAATGTTTCCTAATATCCAATCTAAACCTCCCCTGATGTAACTTGAACCCGTTTCCTCTCGTCCTATCACTTGTCACAAGGGAGAAGAGGTCAGCCCCCATCTCTCTATTGTGTATTGGTGTATTGGCAGGCCACGGGGCACTTCCACGTTCCCAGATGTCATATCAGCCTTTGTGCTGACCTCCAGGCCGGGGTGAGAGTGTCTGCTCCCAGCTTTGCTCTGCAGGATCCCAAAGCACATTTGCCCATTTCCGTTGCCTGTACACAACTGCCAATCCATGTTTCTTATATACCCTTCTCAAGTGGATCAAGCTTTTATCCTTACTGTTGTTATGATCCCTAACATTCCCTGCAAGCAAACTGTTGGCAAGTGATGAAATTCCTTATGTAGAGACTGAAATGCAGGGATCGCAGGAAGAAAAAAATAATGCTAGTCATAATAATAAATAACAGCCCCATTTGCTTTAATCCGCAGCTCAGAAAACAACAGCCCAGTCCAAATTCTCATCTGCCGTGGAGATAAAGAGTGTGATTTACTCTGTCAGCTATGGAGAACAGACACACCACAAGGCAGTTATCTTCGGCCATAAACAAACTGGAGTGGGTTTGCTTTTTAACAGGCTCCCTTCTCCTCTCCTGTGGAGTGCTACTTTCCGCCTTACGTAACCCTCTGGGCAACTCCACTGACCTATTTTGTTTTAATAAACTTGAGCAGTTTGAGTTATGCGCCCTCCACTTTTCAGACGCCGTTGCCACTCCACAGGGCTCCCTTTCTCGCTCTGCTCGGCAAGGTTGCATAGGTAGTATCTTGGGAGAAGCTAAATAAACAGCTTCCAAGTTCCGACATAGCCCATATGTGCCAAGCTTCCTTTTGAATGTTAGCCTTGGAGGTGAGAAGGAAAAACTGAGTTGACTAGGAAAACGCATAACCTTTCAGAAACAGTTTTTTATTGCCTTCCTTATCACCCCTTTAAGGTCATAAAGATTATGCCAAAGAAGCTATTAAGTTTTCCAGGATTGCAAAATATTTTATCAATGATAGAGATGAAGCATGCCGTTCCACTTTTCAATTTTTTGCTTTAAATTTCCTTTTATGTTCGGGGATTTGATCTTAATCTTCCCTCCGCACCTTTCTGTTTCTGTCCTGCTTGGAGGCAGTCAGACATGGTTGATGGTTTCTGCTAGCCAGAAGCCTACACTGAGTTGCAAACAGAAGACCTCTCAGGCATTAAAACAAATTAAGAGAGTGAACATGGAAACTAGAAATGCGGCTTTTTAGTTTCCACCATTACTTTCACCATGGTTCCTTACCAGGCTGAGCTTCTGGCTTTCTCTCTGTCATGGTTTCTGAGATAGATATAAACTTCTGGAGAGCAATGACTGACAGCAGTGCTTTTCCATACTGCCTCATCTGCTTGAGTTAATTTAGGAGCTAGGATATATTCTTCCACTGAAAAACACCGGTGAGAACTTGATGCCAGAATGTTCCTAATGGTTAAATACTGGGGTCTGGGCTGAAATGGCTGCACACTGGTGTCTCCACCAGGACGTTATCCTCAGGAGGAAATAGGGATCAAATGCTGTAGGACGCCATCTCTGAGATTCCCTTCCCTACACAGTGGAGGAGCAGATTAGTGTCCTGCTCATAATGAGTCTCCTGGAAATCCCACACTGGAGAAGGATATCCAGAGCTTTGGAGGAACTCTGAAAAGAGGCTCATGAGAGGCCTAATTGAACTGGAAAGTGTTACGAGTAGTCTGCAAAGCTCTACTGAATATCGAGTTAATCCAAGATTTACGTGTCATAAGCCTCCAGAAACTGGGCTATGGCGGGCTTTAGCTAAAGCAGTGTTAGCTAACCTTTTAAGAAACCTTGTTTTTCCTTCCTGTGCAGTCTTTCCGACAGGCCTTGTTTTCCTGAAGGAACAGATCCTCAGCTGGCATAACACAGCCTCATCCCGCTGAAGCCAGTGAAGCTGGAGGTTAGGAGGATCTGACCCCAAAGCAATTCTTCTTAATGGTGACATGTTTGCCACCACCAGGCAAGATGACAGACTGAGCACTAGTGATGTAAGAGCAGCGGACAGACTACTGGCACAAAGATCCTCCATTTGCCTCTCCCATGGCATTTAGTGTCAAGAGAGGCAGAAACAGGAAGGTGAGACACTTCACTGAAGCTGGCGTGAAGAAAAGAGGAGTCTTACTCAAGCTGTATTAGAGTGGAAAAACTTTTATCAGGGAAGTGCCAAGTATAAATCACTAACAGAGACTCCTTGGTTGAGACGATTCAGAAAGAGGACAGTAGCGAGCTAATTAATGCCAACTGGCAGTAAAATAGAACAATGTTAATGACTTTGTGGGGCAGCGTGTGTCAACCTTTTCCACAGTGTCCCACAGGGAGAGGCTGCCCCTTTCCCACAGGATTAGACCTCCTGCCTGGGGTGGGCAGAGGGGCCAGGAGGGGGAATCTTCAAGCTATTGTTTCAGGTGCCTTGCCAATCTGAGCAGGCATCTCAACATCAATTTATGCTCTGCTCATATTTTCCAGGTTCTTTCTCCAGTCATGCAACAGTATGGAAAGACTTCCCTGGTGATCGTAACAGGAAAAACAGGGGTGGGTGGAGGAGGATAAAAGGAATGGGGGACGTGCTTGTTCTGACGGCTCTGTCCATCCTGAGGGGAGCTCGTAATTCCCAGCTGGAAACTTTGTCTCTGGGGCAGTGATTTGTGATGCGTAAGCCACCCACAGTCTCCTAGTGGCAGCTTAAAGTAGTCTGGTCACTGGGCAGGGAAGGTAAGACTCATACTATTCTCAACATCTGTCGCAGACAACACACAATTTCAGTGACGAACTTTTAATAATTTAAAAAAAATGTAAGTTAAATACATTTTCTCTCTTTTGAAATAGAGCTATTTAAAATTAAATGTGGAACAATGCCCATCTGTATTAGGAATGAAGCTTAGTATATTTGATAAAAAGCTGCTTTTTGTCTTGTTTTGTTTTAAATATCAAGTTATACATGCTTCCTGCCAAAACATTTGAGAAAGTTGAACCGAACCACTGCTTAAGCACCTGGAACCAAAGCTTGGTAACTGCTAAATCCACTTTTGAGAGCAATAGCTCTTCCGTGAGTAGAGGACGACTATTTTTTCCATTTTAGTTTATTCAACAACTTAGAATCAAAGACTTGCTCATTCAAAGTTGAGAAACTGAATAAGGTTTGGAAAAAGCAGAC
This sequence comes from Larus michahellis, assembly GCF_964199755.1. Lineage (NCBI taxonomy): Eukaryota > Metazoa > Chordata > Aves > Charadriiformes > Laridae > Larus > Larus michahellis. The sequence goes on from NC_133898.1 coordinate 39,542,942, forward strand.
AAGCTTGTTTTTCTCCTCTGGTCTATGAGGAAAACGAGGATGAGAGGACAAGATCCAGCAGATCTAAAATGTTGGGGTATATGATGTCCTGGAACAACCTGTTTAACCCACTAGCCACTGGTATAACTTCCTTTGTTTAATATTACCTTTTATTTTCTGTTTTGCAATTAAGGTGGTTTATTTAAGTAATAAACTAAGAGTGTAATAAAACAGTGTTTGTAGACATTTTAGTGGATTCAAATTTCATTCTAAATGCAGCCTGATGTGAATCAACTCTAAAGAAAAAGTCATCCTATAAAAAATTAAAAATGCATAATTCACCATTTTCCAGCATAGAAAAATTAAATGATCAAAACCTAATAAAAGCATGTAAAGCTGTAAGTAAGTATGTGTAGATAAAACTGTCTGCTGTAAGCACAGAAGTTAGTAGACGGGCTGTATGTGGTTTTAAGTCAACAGAATCTTACTGGTTACGGCTTGATGAGTATCAACCTTTCTTTAGGGAAAATTATTAAAAAGGATAAATGGAAAAGAAGTTTTGATTTAATATTTAAAATTAAGCTCTCCTGCTTGCTAATTTAAATGGGTGATTTAATCTGTTCACTGAGGCTCAAATCTATCCCTTTTAGTACAGTTTCCCAGTAGTTACCGCATGGGTGGGGTTTTATGTATCTGAAGTTTCAGTTTCAGGCTGTTCTCTGTGAAACTGAAGCCAAACCTCCCTGAACTCAATGAGATTTTCCCCACCAGTTTGCCAGCAGGCTGGAGCAAGCCTTTAGTGGTCCAGATTGGTGACTGTTCAGTCACTAAAAATCAACATCTAGGGGAGTTCCTCGCAGGTAGCTGCTGTCACTGCCTGACAGGTGTCACGGACAAGCGTGCTTGTAGCGTTCTCGGCAGGGGAGCCAAGAGACAAGACGCTGTGATGATAACATGGGCTAGCAGCTTGTAGTGTACCTGCCTATGCTCTGCCTCTCTTTCAACCTCTTGCCTGCTTACCAGATCTTTCTTAGCTCAAAATTCGCTTTAGACAATGTCAGCAAAGCCCTTGGCAGAACCTGTGCAGAAGCAAAAAGCAACAGCCATGAAGCAGGTGAATCCAAATACATGGTTTAAAAAGTAAAGGCAGAGTGAGCACATCTAGTCTGAGGCTGGAGGAGAATATTGTGAAAATGGTGGAATCATCTTGAAGAAGGAGGGAACAACACATTGTGATACAACTGGAAGTGTCAGTCACTTGGTAGAGTTTTCCCTTCCCTTCCCTTCCCTTCCCTTCCCTTCCCTTCCCTTCCCTTCCCTTCCCTTCCCTTCCCTTCCCTTCCCTTCCCTTCCCTTCCCTTCCCTTCCCTTCCCTTCCCTTCCCTTCCCTTCCCTTCCCTTCCCTTCCCTTCCCTTCCCTCTTCACCATACCATGCCATCCCAACCCATGCAATTCTACCCCATCCTACCCATTTGGGTACCATAGGACCTTAACACTCCATTTATGTTAGTGTCCATGGGAAGACCAAATGAATTAACCCATTCCTGTCTCGAGAAGTGTGCAGCCTACCTGGCACCGAGCTGTGCTGTGCGGGAATTGCCAAGCCAGCGCAGTGCACAGCTGCAGAGTCTCGCTCCTTGTGTGAACTCGTTCAGACCACAGTGTGCACCACAGCGCACTGCACTGCCCAGGCATCTGCTGTGAGTAAGGCACAAGGCAAGTGGTAGCGACAGAGTGACTGGCAGCATGTGATGGGATGATGAGGCAAAGGCAGACAGCAGGCAGAGAAACTTTGTGCTATGTCACATACATTCTCAGCTGGTTTTGTGTGCAGATAGTTTCCCTAGTGAAAGGTACACACTATGTGTTTGCATCTTTACCTACCTGCTGATCAGCTCATCTGTGTCGTGAATCAGCTTCTCCATCAGGGAGAGGCCTCTGGAGAGATGTGTACCAGCTATTTAATACATTTATTGCAGTGTATTCACTCTGTTTGTTTAAATAGTAATGGCAGAGTTTGCGGGTAACTCCATCAGGGAAAACATCTCCCTATATCCCATGGCAAACATGCACACACAGTTGGCCAGTTGGGCTCCAAAATGACCCATACTTGTCAGCCCTGAATCAGTTTTTGTTTTCCAGCCCTCCCCACCAGTTTACAGTTCCTGTTCTTGAGCTCCTTCCTCTGGCTGCAGATGCCTATCAGCATAACTGGAATTCATGGCATGACCTTTGATTCCTTCTGTCCTCCTGCCAGACTCCAGCAGGTCTCTGTTATCAGATACTAAAGCCTATTACAATGTGAAGTGCATGCACAAATTTACCCAGGCGGGTATGCTGGCATCCTTGCCTGATAGTTCCTCCTTCCCAGAGGAGCTCGGGCATCTCTCAGCCTCCTCAGGGCCGCCAGGGCCTCTCTTTACATAAGGAAAATATGTTGGCACAAAAGGCAAATGGTTACACATGCTTCTGCTATTTTCTCTTTCAAAGCATAAATGCTCGTTCATATCCCATGATGTCATCTTTTGACACCACGCACTGGTGTTGTGTGTGTCAGGCAAAGATGGCGTTCTCATCTGCTGTCTGCCTGAGCCTGCAGGGACCTTCCAACCTTGGATCCCAAAGATTTTTCCTCGTTATCCTCCTTCTAACTCAAGGGAGCATCATTTCCCCAGGCAGTGGCACAGATGAAGGATGTGACTTGCTGAGCATCACCTTATGAAAGCCATGGTGGAGCTGGGGACAGAAGCCAGGCCTCATGAATCCTGGCGCTATCCTTCTGCAATAACATAGCTGGTTTCATGACATACATGGGTTCTTTGAAGCAATCCCGTCTCCCATGCAGACAGCACAGTCATCAGCAGAGCTCCCACCTGGGCCCTTGAGCACCATAGGCTACATCCCACCTTGGCTTGACCTGCAGCAGAGCTCCAAAAACTGCCGTATGGGGAGGTGAGGGGCTGGCTGACCCCCTCCTGTCCTGGGCAGTTTGTCAAAGGTTGGGTCACATCACAGTCCTTAGTCTCTGCAGAGCTGGCCCTGGACAATATGTAACCAGAGGCAATCTGGCAGAGATGGCAGGACTATCCCAGCTCACCATGGTCACACATATATAGCAAGACATCTCTTTACTGGCAGCAGATGGGATGCAGAGTGCTCCCAGTGTTTCCCAAGACACCTCCTAGGGCCATTTGAGCCACAAAAATCATTCTTATTTCCTCTGAGACCCTCACACAGTGCCCCGAGCTTGTTCCTCATGCTGCATTCCTCTTGTGTGAGGACCCAGCTTGCTCCTCTGCCGCCTTGGCCTGCCATTAGGCTTGGGTCACTCCGCATGAAAACTGTCCCATCTGGTTGTTCTGGATATGCCGTGCAAAATCTCCTTGCCTCTGCCTGGCCTTGCGCACGCTGGCTGTGGCACGTATTTTGGATTTGGGCACTCTTAGCTGCAGGCAAACTCTGTTCTCCTTCAGCGGCGTGCTGGGTTTGTCGGAGGGTATTAGGAAATGTTCCTGTGGTGGGTGGAAGCACGTAGTGCATCTGAGGCGGTTGCTGTGGCTGTGGGGGACAGCCCTGGCCTGGCCCACACCGTCTCTCCCGCCCCGGTGATCCTCCGCGCTGCTTGCAGCAGTGCTCTTGTGAACGCCGCTCACCCACTCTGGCCTCGCACGACCGAGATGGTTGCCAAACTGGAGTGCCTCAGCTGATCCAAGGGAATTTTAATTGAACCAACTTCGCCCACTGCGAGCGGGTGCCAGTTTGTCAAGCCTTGGTGACGTTGGCTGGTGCCGGGGAGTGCAGTGAGTTTACATGCATGTTCTCTGCGGGACTGCAGAAATGCTTCCTGCTAAATGACTACATGTATGCCTTTGGAGTTATTAAATGTAGGAAGTACCTTTTGTGTGCATAATGATATGCCATTGCAGTCGTCCTGGAAGCTGCTTCCCCCTCGCCCCAATGTCTTTCAGCTCATCACAGCAAAAGTTTTGCATGTGAGAGGAGCAGGATGGGGCCAACAGCAGGCTTAGCAAATCCAGCTCCAGCCCACCAAGGGAGAAACAAGTTCTGATGCCAGGTTCATAGATGTAGGGTGCTCTCTGTTAAATATCCTCCCAGACAGATTCCATACAGCATGGTATGGGATAGGAGACAGATTTGGTATTAATCAGATCTTAGGCAATTAAGACCAGTGCAAATTATAACCAAACACCTAGAAGGGAAGAGTCTTAAGTTCCTCCCTGACGTGCTTGGCCCTGGAATGGGCAGGCAACTGCATATGGAGTTAGCTTCAGCTTGAGGTCTCCAGATATGGTCCTGCAAAAAGTACATTAAACAACACTCTGCAGCAGCACAATGAGGCCGCCTTATGTGCGTGCTGCTTGTTCTCACACTGGTAGCGTGTGCTGTTCTCACACGCAGCTTCACACCCCCTGGTTATACATTAGCAACGACACATTCTTTAGCTCAGGTTTGAGTTGGATGTAGATTGAAGCCCGATACTACAAAGTATGGTTGGCGAGAAAGAAAACGTCACTCAGGGTCAAATATTTTCTGGTCTCGGGTTAGTGGACAGAACATGTGACAAACCAGTAAGTACTGTTATTGATGAGTATTTATTGGGTACCAGTAGTGCAAAAGGAGATAGGGTCCTTGGGTCTAAAGGCCTTCTGAGACAAAGATACCAAACAGGCACTCTCAGGGCATGAGTTTTTCCCCGAGGTGGAGGGCACTTCTGGGGATGTAGGGTGACATGCTGTGTCTTTGCTGACGGGATTAGGGTTTAGGGGTCCCAAGGATGGTGTTTTCTGTGGAGGAGCCAGAGGCTTAGCAGAGCAGGAAAGGCAGTACAGGCATGGGCAGAACAAGAAGGGGCTGCTTTGCTGTGGGCTCAACAGAGGTGATAAATCGGGGGTTGAATAAGCAAGGTCCTACACTTCCATCTTCTGGCCACACCCTCCAAATCTCCGCTGTACCCAGAAAGCACTGGTCGGGCATCATTCAGAGAGCCTGTGCTTCTCTCCCATAGTCACAGGGGCCAAACCATCAGTGCATGTAGCACACTTGTCTGGAGACAGGGAAGCTGGGACATTGCCTATGATAACCACCTGTTCATACCAGCCATTCCTGCTCCAAATGGAGAATGTCACAATTGCGTGTTTGCAGGCTAGCCTTTTGTCCAGCCCCTCTCTTTCCCTGTGTAATCCACCCGACTGGAACACATTGCAGGGCATCATGCTCCTTGGAGAGAGGGCTTCAGTGCGTTTTGGCTTTGGACAGCCTTCCACAACTCCCATGTCATCTTTCACTCAGGATCTGGCCATCACATGCATCCTGACAATAATCGCACGTTTAGCTCAGCTGGACCTGGGTTAAATGTCACAGCCGAAAAATGATCCCCCATCCACGTGAGGAAGAAATTAAGAGTAGCATCAACGCAATCAGACAGCAAAAAATTAATTTTGAATAGTTCAAAATTACATAAGGAAAATGCAAGTAGGAAAGAGAGGAGCAAGTAAAGTCAAAATAGATCAAGGAAGAGAGCTCCAGCTGTCTCACCAGCTGCCTTTGGCCACTGACAGCTTAATCTAATTCTTAACATAGGGACACAGGGTGGATGATGGCAGATCACGCTGCCTCCCTTATTGCCTTGCATAAGCACAGTGTCAGTTTTGCTAAAGCATGGGAGGATGAGTAGATGGAGAATATTAGCTGTTACCCTCCCCTTTTCCTCTCACTTTCATGCTTTGTGGAGCAGCCATGCTGTGATCTTAGGCCTGATATATATATATAGCCCTCCTGCAGTCCTCTTTTGAGAGGATGCTTGGCCCAGGGAGGGAGGTGGAGGAAAAACTGGCCACTAAAAGGGTTTTGCTGACAGTTCCCTTTTGGTATTCATCAGAAATCTCTTTTGCTTCCATTTACTTCTTATTTCATAGAGCCTTGTATTCTCCTGGATCAGTAGCATGGGTAAGGACAGGAGGAGAGGCAGAGCTGTATGGGAGGCTGTACTAGCCCACTGAAAATTGCAGACTAGAAAAAAGGCATGGACTCATCCTTGGTCGCTGCCTTTTTGATTGTGTGTGTATCACAAAGGCCACTTCCAGCACACCACTTGGTTTGCTCCCATCTGAGGGAGGACTGCGGGGAGACAGCAGCTGGTGGACTTTGTCCAAGGAGACTCATGGAGCTTCAGCTGAGCCCGAGGCTGCTTCAGGCAGTGAAGCTGAAGTGGACTCAGATGTAACAGGAGTTAAGAGATTTGCCAAAGGTCACAGAAAGCTGCAGCAGAAACTGGACCAAATGTAGGACCTTCACTGCAGGACCACCCATGTCATGGGAGAGACAATAGTCGGGCAATTATTTCTAGGGAGGAGATGCCAAACTTTGATGCCTAAAGAGCCCTTGTGAGACATCCACTTACAGAGTCTCTTGGCCAGCCCTGGGAAGCCAGGGTAGGACAAGAACGCAACAGTTGTCTCATTTATCAAACCAGGCAGTGAGTGGACAGGCCAAATCTTGTCCTCACTCACTCAGGTAGGTTGGTGCAAATGTTGCTTGGGCAAAATCAGTGTTTCAGCTACTCGAAGTGAGCATCTTGGCCTAACAGACTGACAAGGAAAGGATACACATTTGGACAAACCTAATAACTGTGCTGTGGTGATGGTTCCTTTGGCTGCCTTGTAGGTAGAAGTGGCTCATGTTCAGAGAGCTGAATATGGTACTTGCCCTTCTGAAATCCACTTCTCCCAAACCTCTAGTGCTAGCTCCCCTGTACAAGCCTTGATGCAAAATTACTCAACCACAGCAGCATGCTGACATGCATGATTTTGCAGATGAACAAACAGCATTTTTTCCCGATGCTTCCATACAGTTGTTCTGCCAGTGGGAGGTATGATTTCAGGAACATTAACATGAATAAACAACGTCCTATGACATCTACATTTATTAAGCCTGCTTCCCTCCCTCATCTCCAAATTTCTGACGTGACCTTTGATAAGAGAGTGGCTTGCTGGAATGACACTAAATTGCTAGGAGCTCTTGTGAGACAACCCCTTATCAAAGGCTGAGCACAGCCGTGACTAGCATGGAGTGCCAGTCCAAATTTACCCAGGCTGCTATGTTGGCACAGGTCCCTGAATTCTCAGCTTCATGGACTTTTATCTTCCCCTGTGAAATGAGGGCATCATGGACTCTCCTCTCAGCTTCCACTAGCTGGTTTGACACCACAGAAATATGCCCAAGTGCGAACATGCTCACCTTCCCAACCCGTACACAGAGCTCCCCTCCCCAAAAACCTCAGGGAAGATATGTTTAAAATATGTGTTTCCCAAGTGCCGCTCTGTTTACTTGATAGTGATTGTTCAAGGAGGTGTTTTTGGCCTCTCCTCTCCCATTCTTCAGTTCTCAACCAAACAAGGGCTGTATTCTTGTCACTGTGTTTATCGGGCAATGAAGGAGAAGCGGCAATGGCTTCCCAGTGCCAGCTGGCACCGTGCCACGTGATTGTTGTCAAATGGGGATGTAATAATCGTAATATGTTTCTCGCTCAATTCAAACCTCTCCTGAGATGCTCTTTTTATTTGCAGGGAGGAGGGGCAAGGATCTGTGACTCTCTGCGTGTCTCGGTCTGCCGTTCCAGCTGGGTCTCTTTATCCTTCCAACCTTGCCTGTGGCAAACCAGGTGCCTCTGGAAAGGCTGCCGCTAACTTCACCCTGATGCACTCCTCGGCAGTGGGGAGAAGGCCCCCAAAATGGTCTCTGAGCACCAGAAGGACTTCTGGATCTCCAGTCTGCCTCCCGCAGCTCTCCGTGCCGTCTGGTGTCTGGGCTATGGATGTCTCCGAGTCTGCAAGAAGGCGCTGGAGCACCAGGACAGCGTGTACAAGAGGAAAGGAGTGGCTCGGCCCCAAGTCTTCCCCTCTAACTTTCCTGCCTGTCTGGCTGTTAGGAAGTAGAAGGGAACTCAGTCATTAATAACCCTTGCAGTTTTTTGGCCTCTGTGCTGAGCCTGTTCATGAGAGACCAATTATAATTGTGCTGTGGCCAGAAATCTCAGCTAAATGGCCAGCATCCTCAGATTCTAAGAAATTCTGTGGAAGAATTTCTTTGTGGAGAGAGAGAGGATGAGAAAAAAGAGGATTTTCTTGGACTCATGGCAGTCTGCGAGCGGGGCCAGGATTTCATACAAAGCAGCTCGCTGTGGCTGGCTCCCTGTGCGGAGAGCCAGCAGGACACCAGCGTGTCACTTCAGACCTAACGCCTTCAGTTTTCCCCACGGGGGATGAATTTCACCCTCCAGCCATCTCCATAGGACCCCACTGCTGCCCCGCTCCTTTCATCACACGCCTCTTGGGAATGGATCCCTTGGGAGAGGATGGTCGGAGCCTGGACTGACACCAAAACCTTGGAGAAGGGAGGCTCCTCGCCTCCTTTCTCGTTGTCTGAGTCACTGGGTCCCCAGGGGGAATCCTGTCCTAAGGGCAAATCTGCACTGCGTGTTTGAACCCATTTAACACATAACAGAAATTAATGCATTTCACAAATGCATGGGTGTTCTCAGCGCACGCTGAGATCTAAAAACCTACATTTCCAAAGCAAAAATGCTGAGTGAAATAATTACAAAATATATTAAAATAATGGGGGGAGGAGGGGAGAAAGTCAAATCTCTGCATCAAGGGATTTATCCTTGAGCACATGACAGGTTTGTAGAACAATGCAGGGAAGGAGTATGTGAAAAAGGCTTCATGACAGCTGAAGGTTTAAAGTGTGTAACTGCTCTCCAGGAGTTAAGCCCAGGTACAAGAGCACTTTGCAGTTGCACATTAGGAGTTTGGCTTCATGCAGATGCCAATGCAGAAGGGGAGCAGTCTCCGGCCACAGTGCATGTCGCGCTCCTGTTTGCCATGGAGTGGCAGGTTAGGAGAAGATGTCCTGTGTATTTAGTGAATCACGGAACGGGTAGGGATGTGTTCTGTTCTCTGCCGGGGCACTGCTGTACTGCCAGCATTTCCTTACCCAGTAGTCACATATGGAAATGCGGGGGGTTTGGTAGGCATTTAGACTTTTTTTTCCCTACCCATTCAGTCAGGTATATACCACCAAAAGCTGTGAATGGCCAGAAGGCACACATCTAGGCTGGTGCAGCCACCCAAGTTTAGAATTGCAGTGACAGGAAAGGGCTGAACCTCGTGCCATAAACCCTCCTGGGAAAACGTGTGTGGGGATGTGTCAGCCTTGGCCATTCTCTGAGGGGGCAGCAACTACCCCTTGTCAGTTTTGACAAGGTACTTTTGACTCCTTGTCGGGAGATTAAGAATAGGAACCTTATAAGTGGTCCCAAAATGTCAGTGTTATTCCAGGCACAGGAATGGCTGGAGATGAAATGTTGCTTTCCCTGTTGCTAGAAATGCCTCCTGTGCTAGCTGTGCACCAGTCACAGTACTAAAATGTAAAGAATGACCATTTGAAAGCTGGTGGGACATGAAAAACTAAAGTGGAAAGTGTAAAATACAAGGTACATGGCTTCAGACATGCACAGGACTCACTGAGAGTCCAGCACCCTGCAGTTCCCACTGAGACAACATTTTTGGGAGAATCTGGCTGTTTGTCATCGCTGCTAACATTTCCTGGATAAGCCAATGTGTTGCTGAATTATAAAAGTAGATCCCAGACAGAGAAACTCACCTTTATAGTAGTTTTATTCAAATAACTTTGGTAGTGTTAAAAAATGCTCTTAAAATAATTCTTGCTCTGGAGCAAGAAACTTCTCTGTCTGTAAAAGCAGTTCAGGAAGCTGATGTTTGTTACAGCCTGCTCCACCTGCTTGCCTCAGCTTTTGTCCTTCACTCTCTGTATCTGAGAAACACCTTTCAGTGTCTATCGTAATGTGGATTCCTGTTCACTGAGAATGTGGAGGAGGGCATCAACCCTCGTGAACTCCTGTCAGTTGGAGAAGAAACCCTTCAGATATCTTCATACCCTATTGGGACAGGTGGGACTAAAGAGAAAAGACCAAATTCCTGGAGGGATATTGATTAATACTGAAGTAAAAGTCTGGGACTGGGTGTTGAAAGAGAGTCTAGAAGGCTTAACAAAGCCATTTCTTCTAGCTCGGTCTGATTGCTGCTTTGCTTAGTGTGAGTAGACATTGCGATCCTTCAACACCTCTCATGTGGGCTCCTTCGGTCTCTGCCTCAGGCATTTGTACCTAGACAAAAGTAATCTCCACAAGCTTTACACTCTTGGCCACAGTCCATGCTGGTGCCCACTCCTCTGTGATGATGGTCTGGATAATTTGCTGTTGGCCAGAGTGGAGCTGCGTTCTCCAAGCCCCCACAGCAAAGCACCAAAATCACAGTCATGGCAACCCTGAGAACACAACTCAAACTCTAATCCCATTATAACAACTCAATGTACTTTGCTCAAACTTTTAATAAGGTAACATGTACCTGAATAACTAGATTTCCTCCTCGTGATCTTGATCCTGCTCTTGGCGATGACTGGAGAACTACGATAACATAATCTGATTTGAAAGGCCTGTGCAGGCACCACCTGGCAGCTATTGATATCAAGTTAGGAGAATGAAGATGAATGGTCCAGAGGAATATTCAATTACATGGTTTCCTTTCCAAAGGTAATAATCTGATGAGTAACAAAGTTACTTTCCCTTTTTTTGCTGTCACCATCTCCGTTTCCAGGGATTTTTATTTGGTTACTTTCATTTTTCTATTCAGCACCTGTCTGGAGATGGATGGTCACTCCCTCTGTTTCTGGAAGCCGCCACTGCTGAATCAGAATCAGCTGGCTGTGTTGGAATACGGCGGTAACACTCAGAGCAAAACCTGTGCACTGCAGAGCCTGGCTTTCCAAGACCCTGTGAGCAGGAGTGCTGAGAGACAAGCTCTCAACAGCCTGCCCTGTCGTGCATTTGCAAACTGCTCTCCACCCCCAGCAAAGAGCTTCAGTGCAGAGATAAGGGAAGAGCTTTCTCCTGATAAGCAAAATCGAGATCTTTCTCATTCCACCTTTTGTAACTGGACTGGATGTTTAAGAAATGCTGGAATTCATGGAGATGTTGAAGACAGGGTGAAAAGGCATAAAGGAGCTTTTCCTAGAGATCCTGGGAACCATGCTTGCTCCACTTGCCATCTGTTTGAAAGGCTCTAGAGCACTCCCTGGTTTGTAAGGTTGAGGAGGAACTTCTTCACTTTGAGGGTGGCAGAGCACTGGAACAGGCTGCCCATAGAGGTGGTGGAGTTTCCAACTCTGGAGACATTCAAAACCCTCCTGGACGCATTCTTGTGTAACCTGCTCTAGGTGACCCTGCTCTGGCAGGGGGGTTGGACTAGATGATCTCCAGAGGTCCCTGCCAACCCTATGATTCTATGATTCTATGTTAAAAATGGTCTCCCTTGTCCATGCACTGACAGACCGTTCTCCATAGCCTGGATTTCTCTCTTATGGACTCAGACAGTGCCTTGGGGCCAGTGCTGAATTTTCTGACTTTTGTCCAAACATAAGCCCAGCTTCACTGGGACTCCTCTCCTTACCCTGAAACTTCACCTCTGCTCTCCTGAATTCTCTTTATCCATCAGTGTCCCAAGGAGGATCCTGTGGTACCTGTAATCCATCTCTGCTTTGGGGGTAAGAGCATTTCTTTTCTCCGTGTCATCATGCAGGACTGCACAGCTTTGGGAAGTGACAAATACCAGGTTCTTTCAAGGTCTTTTAAGCATTTTGTAGAAATTTTCATAGCTTTCAACTGATTTAAGGCGGACTATTTCCATCCTCTCTGATACGTGAAAGAATTCACTCACAAATGGTGATTCATTACCCAAAATCTTTCACTGAACCTCAGCCTCTTCTCCCGTTCTTTTCCCAGCATGTGGGACATCTGGTGTTTCTTGCTCCTCTAAATGTTCTACCAAACTGTTTTTTCATTAGCATTAGACAAACATTAGACATAGGGCATTTTGAACACCAATATTACTTTTCTTCCCCAATCTCATCCCATTTCAATTTTTCCCTCCCACTGGCCTCTAAGCAAACATTTTTGAATGTGTAGTTCCTAGGCAATTGCATTATGGAATGACTGTCTGGTTTCCATACCTGCCAGCAATAGTAAACCAGCTCTCAGCACTAAAGGTAAGACAAGTAAACTGAAAATTTGAGTGAACCTGGTCCAAGAGGTCATGAAAATGAATGGGAAAGCTCCCAGTGATTTCCATAGTCTTGTAGCAAGCTTCTGCTTGAACACAGAACAAAATCAAATGAAATCACTCTGGAGCAAGAGGGACTCACATACTTCTATCGAAATGACACAAGCAGGGAAGAAGAGAGGATGCTGGAAGAGAGAACAGGGTAAAAAGAGGAGAAAGTTGTCTGTAGTGGACAACAGTCTGTGAGCTGGGATCATTTAAAACCATATGGGCCAACAGACTGCAGAACAGATTGGGGGAACTATCTATCTTTGGCCTTATTGGAAAGGGATGACAGAGGGAAATATAAACAGTCTAGCAATCATCAATACGGTCTTTCTGGTTCCACCAAAATCTCACCTAAGGCAACATGTTTTGCTTCCTAAATTTTGACTATACTCAGCAGACATGCGAGTTATTATTAGGCATTTTTTAGGAAAAAAGTACAGAAGCTCAAAATGTACTTTTCTGTGCCAGGCATTGCACAAGCATACATGAAGAGAGACAGCCCCTGGACTTGGGAATCTGTAAAGCAACAGCTGGGAGACAGAAAGTACAATTCTCATTGCTACAGAAGTCCAGGCACGGAAGAGGACGTGCATGCGATCAAAGAGCATTAATGGCAAAGCTCAGAGTTGAAGCCAAGTGTGGTGCTCTCCCTTACTGTTGCTGTAACATAAGACCGTCTTGTCTCCTTGAAGTTTCCTGATGGGACTTGACTCTTGAATACGCACACCCTGAAAGTGATGATAGTTATTGTTTATACATTTAATTTTCTACACCTTATGCTGGCCCCAGTAAAACGCAGTGTAAGAGCTGAGTCATCGTCTCGATGGATACAAAAGATCAGTCCTTCCGTCTCACCCTGTGCACAAATTTCTAGAGAAGATAGCACATGGATGATGAAATCAGTGCCAGCAGATGTAAGGAAAACTCCACTGAGACTCTAGTTCTGGCTCCAGCATTGCTCGCATGCCAAACTTTATGCAGGGTGGACATTGTGGAGAAATCCCATCAAGGCCATTTCTCATTATCTGTCTCCTCAGATGGAGTGTGGTCATTAGGCACTGCCAACAAAAGCTTTAGCTTTGATCAGGCACTGAGGATGGAGACTCTCTGGTCACAGTCACAGCGGGTCAGCCCACCTCACTGGCTGTTTGTAAAAGCCATTTTCAGAATCACAGATGGAAAATGCATTACGAGATCTTACTGTTACAGCCACAAGGACCGCAGTGGCTGATCTCGTCACATCACTTGCAAAACCCAACATGCAGAGCTCTGCCTGGCCAGCTGGCAGTCCAGACGCTTTGTTCTTCCCTACTACTTATCAAATCCAATACATTCTGGTAAACTAGACCACTTATTTTAGCAATCATCCCAGGATGTAAAGAGTCCAAGTGATGACAAATTCACCACTTCCCTCAGGAAATACTTTCAGTTATTCCTTTCCTCAAACATTAAAAAAAACCCCTCTTGCATCTTACTTCCAGATTGAATTTTATGGGTTCCATCTTCTGGACTGGATTTATTAGGGTTTTGTTTGTGGCGTAATAGGCCTTCCTGCTCTTGGATGCATTTTTCCTTAGTAGATCATTTAAACATCATAGTGTCCCTAACTTTCTTCTGATAAACTTTATAGCATCCTGAAGTTTCTCATGCTAGAGAGTATTGTAGAGATGGTATATCATTCCTGTGGCTCATTTCTGAACCTTTCCTAGTCATTCTGCTTCCCTCTTGAATGTGGTCATTTGGTAAGCGTTTTGTCAATGCAGTGCCAGTGGGAAAATCATGTTCTTTCTGCTAGTCCGTATCTCCCAAATTAGCTACCAGGAGGAATAAGTAAGGCTTTCTTGCTCTGCCTGGAGTTGGCTTCCAGTGAATTATCTGCATAACCCATCAGAGCTCCCCAGAGCCACTGCTTTCCAGAATGCAACCTCATAAATACATAAAGCTTGTCTATATGGGTCTATATGGACTACTCTCATCTAGGACAGATGTTATAATATGCATCAGCTGATTGTTGCATGATTATGAACAGCAGAGATCACTTTGTGTCACTGAACTGCTTTTACTGCCGTTTTACTTTTCCACTTTTCTACCCAGATACTCTCCAGCATATGGAGCATGGAAACGCTGTCTTAGCATTCTGCTGTCTTCCAGAATAGGGAAGAGCACACGTTCCAGTCCACTTCCTTCCCCTGCCTCACCAATATTCAGATGCAACTGTTATATTTCACTATCTGTGAGCCAACCAGGTTTTAATATATTTTCTTCCTTTATTTTTTCCCAGTCTGTGTTGTGCTAGTAATCCTGATCAGTGTGCCAACTTTGGGAAACTCTAATCTGCATTATTATCTCTTTATTTATATTGAAGTAGTGACTGGAGGCTCCAGAGGAGTTATACACTGCACCTAAGCATACAACAAGACTGTCCATGGCCCTGAGCAATTATAATCAGAGCAGAATCTGGGGAGAAGATAGGCAGAAGCTAGGAAAAAAGGATTGCACAATAGCTTTGTTTTGCAGAGGGGACACGGTGACATGGAGAAGTTCAGAATAAGGATATGTGTGACCCTGGCTTAGCTGTCAAAAACCAAACTTTCCCGGCAACTGAGTATCAGGAAACAGCCTCACCCAACCTTTTGACCTCACTATTGCCTGACATTCAGGTTTGATTTACAAGTATCTTGCCTTTCAGTTCCCTTTTCCCTACCCTTTGCCACCCTTGCTGTAATTCTCAGCCAGCTGGTGTCGTCTCAACTGCACACTTACCTATGTTGCCTTAGCCATGATAACTTATTCCACAATAGCACATGTCCTCCTGGATGATATAATTTTGGCCAAGGGCTCTATTCCTCATTTTTAGATTATTTCCTGCCGTTGAGACATGAAACTGCTCTTTTTTTGGCTTTCTACTCCCCTTTCAGAGCTGTGAAGCCTCCTTTCTTGTGAGACACCTCCCAGAGGCCTCCAGATTATGCAAAAATGCGAATTCGCCGCACCGTAAGAGTTTTGCGTCAGACGTCCTGCATCGTGTCTTTTTATTGTAGTGAGCACAAAAATCCGCTCCCATGAGAAGAGAGAGGCAGAATCCCAACCTGTGCCTGTGCACCTGCTCCTTTAAAGAGTGCCGGAGCAAGGCAGCTCTTCCACAGCTGGCTTGCAGATGGGGAAAGGTGAGAACAGACAGGCCGCTGTTCAGGGTTTCTGTGGCAGAGTAGTAGGATTGCATTAAGCTCCTCTTAACACATTATGCAGAATCCTAAGTCTTTAGCTGAACCAGGACTACAATCCTCTTATGCGTCTTTGCTGAAATTCCGTGAGTTGCATGCACGCACGCACACACACCAGCACAGAGGAGCCTTCAGGAGCGGCTTACCCCTCGCAGGTGACAAACGACACCAGGCAAGTTTGTGCTGGAAAGCCCGCGAGCCATCAGTCACCCGCAGACGAGAGATGGCTTTTGGCTCCCCCAAGCTTAAGGCATGTTGTGATTGCCTTCTTTTTATTTACGGGTAACGGAATTGCTTGTTAAGATTGGCTTGTCCTTTCTTGCTGGGGATTTTTGTGTGTGTGTTTGTTTTCTGTTTCCAGCATATTCCTGTGAAGTCTTTACCTCCCTTGACCTCCAGCAACAAGGCAGCTCGTGTTTGGGTTTGACAGTCTGTAAGAGAAGTTTGCAATGAGTGAAGCTCACCTCCATGCAGGACACCAGGACAAGGTTGGGGTGCTGCAGCTGCAGTGGACATGTCTTCTAGCACTCCATGTGCCTGTGAGAGAGATCCTGCCCCACTCAGAAATCATAGAATCATAGAATCATATAGAATGTGTTGGGTTGGAAGCGACCTTTAAAGGTCATCTAGTCCAACCCCCCTGCAGTAAGCAGGGACATCTTCAACTAGATCAGGTTGCTCAGAGCCTCATCCAGCCTGGCCTTGAATGTCTCCAGGGATGGGGCCTCCACCACCTCTCTGGGCAACCTGTTCCAGTGCCTCACCACCCTCATTGTAAAGAACTTCTTCCTAACGTCTCATCTAAACCTACCCTGCTCTAGTGTAAAACCATTGCCCCTCATCCTATCGCTATGTGCCCTTGCAAACAGCCCCTCCCCAGCTTTCTTGTAGGTCCCCTTCAGGTACTGGAAGGCCACTATAAGGTCTCCCAGAGCCTCCTCTTCTCCAGGCTGAACAACCCCAGCTCTCTCAGCCTGTCAAATGGGGTTTCCCAGACCTTGCTCCCCATGAAATTGCAATGAGCAGGGGTTTACCCTAGCCATCAGGGTTCTCCTCCTTCATTGCAGTACTTTGATATCATAAGTATTAATTGGCTATTTATTTACATTGGGATTTCCAAAATTGACTTGGGATTTTCAGTGGCCACCCATCTAGGGACTGGGCTTCTAACACTGGCTGAAAAAAACAATTCAGACCTATTAAAAGTGTTTTACATTGAGGTTCTGAGCCACGTGGTCAAAACAATCTACAGAAAGAAACATGGGTCCTCTCCTTGGGAGCTGACATTCTTTACCACCCTGAGACCCCAAGGGTGGGATTAGCTGGATCTGTGGTGGTCTGGGCTGGACCAAGGCCTACACAAGCAATGCAAGAGCTGACCATGATGAACTGGAGAAAATGAACCTTGGGCTCTTGCTGCTTGCCAGTATGGGTACATCTTTATTTGTTTTGGCTTTTCTGCTCTCTGGTAGGGTCTTTTTACCTGTCCTCCCCTCCATACCAGCTCTGGCCAGTGCTTGCAGCCAGGCTGCTGTGAACAGCCTTGTGCAGCAACTGAAACTGCAGAAGAAGCTGGCTTGCGAGCCAGCTGGCTAGGGATGGGTCAGATAAGTGGCATCTTGAGAGCCAAATGCAGTCCTGAGGGTTTCTGAGGTTGGCCTCCAAGGCCTCTCGGTGGCTGCCCATGGCGCCAGGCCTGCAGGCACGTGTCCTGGTGCTCATCAAGGTCCCCTGCTCAAGCCCCGCCAGCCAAGGGGACCCCCGGGCCCACAGGGACAGTGGTATGGCCAGTGCCTGGGGCCATGGGCGAGCAGTGGCTGTCTCCATGCTGAGGATGGCCACTGCAGGGCTACCTCAGATCCCACTTGCTGGGACTGTGTGGAGGCTCAGTGGCAATTATGGGTGGGTTGTCCTGTAGGATGTCGTAACCCGTAACTACAGCTCTGCTGGTGTTGAGGCATCCTTGGTGCATCAAAGCTTTTGTTTCATCTTGCCAGCCATAGGATATTTAGGATATTTTGAGTATCTCTGGATAACTCTGAGCTTGTGTCAGTGTTTCTGGATTTTTTATCAACAATAAACATGCTTAAAAAAACCCAGCCAGTTGTGGCGTGGTGCACTCATCATAGTATTTACAGTAAACATCTCCAGACAGGATTATACAGAGCATTTTTAACATTTGTGTCTCCTTCACACAATCCTTTTCATTTCTTCCCTCTGCAGAAGCAGAAGGCTCGCCACCCTTCAGGCAGAGCATGCAGTTCCCCATCATGGGGGCTAAGCATCAGCCCTGTCCCACCTGAGTTTCAGGCAGCCAGTCCCACGCAAAGCAGGCTTCCATGGAGAGAGAACAGAGCTGCTACTCTCCTCAGAGCTGCTGCTGAACTGCAAATAGCTCCAGGGCCTGCAGAAATACTCCGCTGCACTCTTGCATTACCTTCGGCAGGGCTGAACGGTACATCAGCACAATTTTGTACGTGCTGAGGACTGCTGTGAGGCCGTGGCTCTGTTGCATGAAGCCTAGGCGTGTGAAGCCTCACCTTAATATCTCATTCCCTTAATGACTTAAGATGTCCATGCACCGTGCATGTGTCTGTGGTGGGTTTCGTAATCTTGTCTGCACTGCCTTGTCTTTCCATTTGCAGCCTCACCAGCTGCCTGACAGCATCCCTTCCCATGTCAGTCCGTGTTGTCCCACATGCAGCTCTGCTGCTGCTGCCGCTGCTTTGTCCAGATCTAGAACACCTCCATCATTCTTCCAGCCCTGTGCCTTTCACAGCTCTGTCATCTGGTCTCCTGCCCAAGCTGCATTGGACCTCTCAGCTAGTCCAGAGCTTTTCCAACCTTGCTTCCACCAGTACATCCTTCAGCTGTCCTCATTTCCCCCTGGCTCTGGACTTACGCTGCTGTGCAGAGATGTTGTTAGTCACTGTTTTTTTGGAATCTCAATAGAGATAGAGTTAAAACCCCCATGTTTGTGTTGGTGGTGACTCATGTTTTAGGAACAGATATTCACTGAAGTATGAAGACTAATTCCTGACTTATTTCAAACATATTATCTATAATCCCAAGGCCTCTGATGACATGTTTTATACTTACTGTCCTGTGTGGTCCAAATAGCACAATGCAGGGAAAGCTTTGTTTCGTCAGAGGATTGCTTAGTTGCTAGATGTCTATGGTGCCCTCCATCAAAGCAATGCTCATGAGGACTTGAGGACAGGGCTTTTGGAAAGGAAGTGCTCCACTGCAAGATATCCCACCTGAAGCTGACCCTAAATGTAATGATACAAGTGAGACTCTATACTGGTTGCAAGAAAGGGGAAGAAACTCTTGTGGCTCCTGTGGTACTGCATTATGATGCTCCCCTTTTTCTTCAGGAAACTGTAACATGAAGAATGGTGATTTTCTGAAGGTCATCTGCTGAGTTGGTGTCAGAGCCCAACGATCAGCTCAAGGTCCAAAGCCACATTCCCTGTCTCAGAAACATCATGCTCTACATGGGCATTGCAATCCTGGCATTGTACCAGCTCTAATTTTTACTTAAAGAACAAATCAATCGGAGCTAACCTACCCATCCCTGTTTGAAGCCGGTCCAAGTCACAACTGAGCACCGTTTATGAAATAGTAACCGGAGCTCTGGAAACTGAACTACTATATTTATTCAGCCTGAGGTGAAGTCTGTCACCAGATAATTGCAAAGGGGAATGAACTTATTCCAGTAAGGTCAGTTTTACCGTTTCATCCCTTGCAAGCTCAGTTCATAGTTCCTGTTTGTTAACTGCAACTGAGCTGCACACAGAGGCTTTGTGCTGGGGGATCTCTCCGAGAGGTAGGATGAAACGTTGCCTGTCCCAAAGAATTTACAAGAGGGAACGTTTGTCCCACGCAGGTTAGTAGCAGGGCATTTTGTTTAAGCAAAACAATTTCCTACATTCACTCTGCTTCTATTAGGAAACACTCAGATTAGGGTGCTTTCTAGGCGACACGTGAGTCTGAAGCAAAGAAGAAAGAGGAATCCTCTTGGCGGGAAAAGAGCAGGGATGCAAAGAAAGGTTTGGGCAGAGATGTGGCATGATTTGGCAATGAAGGGCTGCCGAGGCAGAGGGGAGTGAAAGGGGCTGACACTCAAGATCAATGCAATACGGCAAGTGAAAAGTCAAGATCAAGCATGCTGGAGGAGTGTCTCTGGCAAGGAGGGCTTGTTGTGCTGTTGGCTGCATGCAGCTGTGGTCTGCATGCTGTCTGTCGCAAATCTACCAGCCGTTTCCCCTGAACTGGAACCATCTACAGAGAAGCTGCCAAAAGCACTTTCCTGGACATTCAGCAGAGAGGCTGGTTGAGCTCCCATTAGAGAATTGGCCTGGCTTCTGGGAAAAGAGCTGCTCTAGTCACACCCTTTTCATGCTTGCTGCTCCTGGAGTGGCCCAAACTATTGTTTGCAGGGCCTGAATCACAGAGCTGCATGCATGGAACTGGAACAAAATTCCCACACCCAAAGAGCTGGGCAGCAAGTCTTCATGTCCTCAAACTTTCTGGGGGTGGGAGGTCATCACCAAGCATGTGAGTGTGGATGGTCCTACTCACAAAAGCTTCAAACGACCCGCTGTCTGGCACACTGAACATGCTGCTAACAGTCTTGGAGCATTGCTTTAAATTCAGTTTGCCGTACATCATCAGATCTGTCACCTGCAGAATATGAATCCCTCCATGCTGGTACCTGTCACATACAGTTCTGCACTTAGTACCTCACTCTTTCAAAGGTCTTATATTCCCATACATCACAGCTAGGTCACAAACATAAATATGCACAGATCAGGTGGACAGATGCTGTCCATTCTGGTCATAGCAGACGTCTGAATCAGCCTAATGGCTCCATAGCTCCGTCGTCCACTCTGAGTCCAAATGTGATTATTATCAGTTCCCCTCCAGAGAAGTCCTGCAAGATACTCTGCAGTGGTTGATTCTGGACTAAGCAAGCTTGGGGGCAAATTCCTTCTCAGTCTTATGGCCTTGAGATCGGTTTATCAGAAGCAATAAGGCACATTTTTCTTTTGGAAGTCTGACATGTTTTAAATAGTTACTATTCCAACACAACATTTGGAGACCATTATAGATACTACCTACTTCTTAAAAAAAATTCTTGCTTAGCTCTTGTGCCCCTTAGCACCCTTAGACAGTGAGTTCCAGCTAATCTGATGACAGTAAGGTCATGTACAGCATTCTGGGGCGTCTTCTTGCTGTTGGGTTGTGGAACTGGGAGTTCAGGATATCTTTCTTCTGTAGCTTGTTCAACATTTCTATGACAGCTCCTTCTGTTTGTCTTCCCTCAAAGTCCAACATTATTCACTGCTCTGCCTGGAGGTTAGTCCCAGAGGCCAATTCCTCTGGGTGGGGGCATTGCAGCAGGGCTATATAGCACAAGTGTGTCAGGGAAATCCATCCTTTCCTTCCTCCCACTTCTCTCAGCTCTCCATCACCATCACTTCAGCAGGATTCAACAGGATGGCAGAGCTTCCAAAAGGAGTCATGGTGATGGAAGAGTTCCTAGAGGACTGCATATTAATGGCCTCAGCCTTTTTTGACAAAGAAGCTCTTGCAGAACTTAAAGGAAGGAAAAGGGAGGAATTTTAAAGCCAGTCTCCCAGTGAGAACCAAGAAGTGTGGAGTAGCTGCACCATCCAGCCTGGCTTCGTCAGATCCTCACTCCATTCCCCAAGGGATGCCAGGATAACCACAGCGTGCATGAAGGCAACGTGCCACTGGAAGTCTCCATAATATGACACAGTGCTGAAGAACCCTGGCCCCACAATGATTCAGTAGGCGCCCAGTTTAACCGCATCTAGCTCTGTGATGGTAGCCATTGACCTAAGCAGCAGGACTCCTGGAGCTGCAGGGCAGGACTGACAGCAGCACATATTCTCCTGGACAAAAAGATGAATGCTGGCTCTCAGGAAACCTCAGCGTGTGCTGAAATGGAAGTGGAAATGGTGCCTTTTCATTAGCACACAGAAGTACTGGCATGTGCCTGCTTCTGTGCCAGCAGGTATTAATGCCCATCAGAGTGTGCCAACCAGCAGGCACTGTCTAATCCTCCTGTTGTATAATGAATAAGATTATTGAACGGGGGAACTGAAGGTCAGAGAATGAGAATGAAGCTGTCTGGTGCAGAGCTGCTGGGCTCTGCTGAGATCCCAGGGAAAGTTCCCTCTGGTGTCCTCCTCACGCTTCCTCCTGGAGGACTACCCAGTGCTCTTCTTTAGATTTAGATGCCTGTGTTCATGGGGGAGGCTATGAAGACCCCAGTTAGAATAGAATAAGCAAGACCAATTTCAGCTCCAGATACTTCTGCTCACTTGTACTATATCTGGACATAGTTGGATATCAGAGTCTCATCGGTTTCAGGCTATTATTGAAAGCTAGGGCTGGTGCCTGACAACATAGACGGACGCTCTCCAAGGGATGAACCTTCCTCCCCTTCAGCCCATTACAGGCCTCTCAGTGTGACTGACTGCACCATGGAAAAGAGTGGGCAGCACCCAAGAAAGAGAGAATATCTCTGAGACTGTGGTAGTGTGGGCAGGCATGGAAAATGGAACAAGAGGCAGAAGTGGCAGGTGGATGTCTAGACTACACACAGGTGAAAGATACAGAAAGTGAAGGGAAAGTGGAAATGCGGGAGGAGGGTTTGAAGGAGGCACTAAGCCCAAGTTACTTCCTTGTATCAGCTCTTCATTATAAGCAAAAACTTCCATACCCGGGTCTCGACTCTCTTTCCCGTAGTATGGAGAATTGAGGACTCTGAAGATAAAGATCATTCAATTCACAGAAAGAAGAAGGGGGTTGCTGCATTACTCTGTAGGGCCTCAAGGAAGAGTTGGATGCTTAAGACTTTGGATGGACTCCGAAGGGAGGTGCCTTTGAGCAGCCTTCAACTGAAAGGACTGATCTGTGTTCTGAGGCATTCAGGGAGGGGGAAACAGGGTTCTCAGGATTGTATGAGGTCCACAGAGAGATGAATATCCAATTAATTTCTCCAAATGCAGAATTCCCTATCATCTGCCTTTTTTTGAAATCATCCAGAAATAGTGGGAGGGAACCAAAAGCTGAGGCTAATGCATAACAGCCCTGTTAATCATTTATTAGTGTTTGGTTGGTGCTTGTAATGTGTGCGTGGAGATGGCTCTGACAAGCTCTGAACTTCTGGTTCCCATCTGGAACCTCTTGCTGTGCCCAGACTTTGTTCAGACATTGTTTACCTTCAATTGTCCATCTGGCCTGTCACCAGGAAATACATCGGTACAGGTATTGATCTGTGCAATTGATTTTGTGTCGCTTTCTCCTCTGGGAGTGTGTTCACATGAGAATAACTCAGAAAATACCAAGCTTAGAATGCCACTGTGGACCCCCACAAGGGTCCTCTGCTATGAGGATGTGTCCTCCCCGACAGTGAAACTCCCTGTAAAGAAATGGGGGTTCAAATACCAGTATCTGTTGATACATTGACCAGCCAGGACTGAGAGGGTTAAAGGCCTGGGAGGTACAACTCCTTTCTTCTTGCTTAGGCCAGATGATATGTTTCTGTTGAGCAGACATGCCTGGAGAATGAGAGTGTCTTCTAAGAGCCAGCCCACTGGGGTCCTTGGGCAACATTCCCTTGAACACTGAAAGGACTTGAAAGAAGCAGTCTGGTCTCTAGACAGGCTGGGTGGTTCCTCTGCTCACGTCTCCTGGGTTCTCGTGGGAAGGCTGGCATTCAAACTCCTCCCCTGCAGTAGGTCATCTCCAGATGTCTAGGATTTCCACACCACCACCACTCCCTTGGGAGCAATGCCATCCCGATGGCCCAAGGGAGGTGCTGGTTATGGGGGGGGAACTGGAAGGAGGGAGGCAAAAATGGGACTATTTTGGAATCTGCAGGCAAAGGTCCTGAGCTGGTTTCAGTTCATAAAGCCACAGGACTCCCAAAGTCACAGGGAGTGAAAAGCTCGCTCTGATGGGAACAGCTGGGATCGTTTGCTAATCTGGAAGTGGCGCTCATCTGGGTTCACACTCATAGTCTACCACCTGTCAGAGCCACTGCTTCCGTCATACAGGTTTGGCCACTCAGCAGCACCTGGGGTCCGTTCAGGCCATGAGGCAAAGGCCAATGGTATATGAAGCTCAGCATCCTAAAACATCCCCTTGGCCCTGAGTGGAGGTCAATGTAAACTAAGAGTTGTACAAAACTGATACAGGAAGAAAAGACTGCTTCATTTTAAATGGTCACTGAGGAAAAAAAAAAGAAAAAGCGTTTCCTAGAACTTTTTATCCACCATTCCTGAAAGTAAGACACATCTGGTGGACAAAAAGCACAGTCCTATAGCCATTCCTGTTTCCATTCAGCCAGTGCCACAATCCATAAGCCAGTGCCATGACCCACTGTTCTAGGCCTTGACATGTCTTGAGGTGTCTTGAATATCTTACCAAGTGGACACAAAGCATGACCTTTCTTCAGACTAGATTGCCTTTAAGAAAATAAAAGATTACAAAGAGAGAAAAGGGATGAGGTAAAATAATAGGAGGAGCATTTCCAGGAAGAATACAAACAAACAGCAGCATTAGAGATATATTTATTTATGGGCTTACAAAAAGAATGGGTGGAAATCTGCTAACAGACCAGTTTTCTGTCTCTATTGTCTTCTGCTGTAGCCATCCTAAATTTTGCTAGTCCCTTTTCTCCACTAAGTATGAACTGGAGGACTTGCTAACAAGCGAAACAAAACTTTTCCATCCTCCTCACCTCAAATTTGGCTCCAAAAACCAGAGTTAGGCATCTGGAACGTGTTTTCAATAGCTCTGAGGACATCTGACGCTAGTCACCCAGATGCACTGAGCTTCTGAAAAGGGCTGCTCCACTCATATTTTGGAACCTACATTCAGGCACCAACATTCAAAAGGCTCGGCTGCACTAAACAGCTCTCCTGCTGCTGCACTATAAGGGAGGGAATAGGACAGAATCCAGCTCTCAGCTACTCTAAAGCAGCAGCTTTAGACCTAGTATTCACAGTCAGCACCTGCATTTGGCAGCAGGTTAGTCTTCAGGCATTTTTTGGACTATAGCTTTAGTTTAAAGGCTCTTGGTCTTGCAGTCCTGCCCTGAGCTCCCCATCAGCTCTGCCGATGTGCAAAGCAGACTGGGGGGAGATGATCTCATAGCTATATTGGGCATCACTTAGTTCTTGGTCTGCACCTCCCTTTTTTCTCTTCTCAGCTTTTCGGACGAATGGCCTGCACACTCCAAGGGAAAGCGGGCTGATGGGGGGGATACCTCAGTCCCTGCCAGCTCTGTGAAAGCACACAGACCTTGCCACAGAAATCAGCAAGGGTTCCTTGCTGACAACTCTGTTGGTGCCTTTTTCCTGCCGCTCACCTGGGGAAAGGCTCTGGGGATAAATCTCCACTGCACATTCATAACTCGCATCTGTTCTTCCAAGCCAGCTCCCCTTCTCGCTTCCGCCTTCCCGAAGACAGTGCTTTTCTCTGCTACCTCCAGCCCAGTGGCAGCAGGCAGGGGCTGCAGCCATGGAAATGCAAGCCAGGCTGTTGGCTGTTTAGTTTGATCAAAACCACGGAAACCCAGGTGCAGGGAGGGAGAAAAATTCCCATTTGCTGCTGGAACAGTCTCAATCTCAGGACTCATATGTGAATAATAAGACTAGACAAATTAGATCCTAATTGATATCAGGCATATTCAATGGTCCTTGCAGCTGATGGATGTTTTTCCATTGAATTCATTGCCTTGTGGATTAGGACCCATGGACAAAGGGTTCAAACAGAAACCAGAGCTGTGAAGTCTGACAGAGAACCTCCTTGGGGAAGGAACTTTCTTGTGGTACCATGTGCGAGGAGAAGGCACTCCTTCAAGAGAAAGGGGGTAAGGGAGATGCTGGAGCAGATCCTCTGTCCTCCACAGGGATGGGATTTGGGGGATTTGGGGGATTTGGGGCAATTCCCACCAAGCAGGAAATGGCTCTGCAATGAGCTCCATTTCTTCCAGGGTCTGAACAAATTCATAAAAAGCAGATTGCAGGCCTGAGGGGCTGAGGGGCAGTGACCCTGTAACCTGCAGAGAGCAAGCAGGTTGTAGGACGTACCCCTACTTTCAGGCATCAGTTCTAAGTGGAAAAGTCTTTGGTGTCAGATCCTGGCTGCTCTTTAAAGGCAGTGCTTAATACTCAAAAAGGCTTTTTTTTTTGCTTTTTCCCCTCCCTCCCTATCTTCCCCACTTTCTTCCCAAACTCCCGCCCTCTCCTCCTGCTCCCTCCTGACAGGCGACCGGCCCAGCTGGGGCCCGTGCTGTGCCGTGCCAGGGGTCAGAGAGGCTGGTATGAGCTGGCTGTCGCATGGGCGAAACGGCACGTATGCACCGCCGCCGCGCTCTGCCTTGTGCCTCCGGTTGCACGGCAACCCGGGGACACAGGCTCGGGGCCCAGCCAGCTGCCGGGGCCGGCCCCCGCCGACACCTGGTCCTCAGCGCCCCTCCGAAAGCTGGAGGGGAGCGAGCATCCCTGATGTCAAGGAAAGACTCAGCTGACGGTGCCCGATGCGAGGCTCAGGGAGCGCACAGCGAATGCTCCAAGTTCTTGGCAGGCCAAAACAGGGGCTGCTGGGTTTATTTATTTATTTTTGGTGGGGGGGAGGGGTATAGGAGAGAGAAGGTTATGATTTAAATATCTACCCTGTTGCCAACCAAAAATGTCAGTGGGGTGTTAAATTACTATTGACTTTGCCGGCCAGCATTTGGCCCCCCTTGCCCCTCGGACTCAGCTCTCCCTGCGGTGTCTCTCACTCATCCGTCAGGGCTGCTATAAAGGGAAAGCAGGCCTCACCAGCCGACACTGGAGACATTTCATTCCCCCCCTCCCCAGCTGAATCGGCTGGTCTCCAATAGCAGGGGAGGACAGGGCGCCGTGCTCCCCTCCAGCCCTCCCTCCCACCAGACCTGCTGTCCGCCTGAATGCTCCTTTTGATTCAAAGTTAATAGCCTGCCCTCTGCAAAACCAACTTGTCTCCCAGCAGGCCCTGCAATGGGTGCTCCAGGCAGTGGAGGGTGCCAAGAGGGGTTAAGGGGAGCATAGATGTCCTCTGGCCACCTCCTGGTGTACCCTGGTTTTGGATGCTTTTCCCTGCCATGTCCCCATAGCATTTGGCCAACACCAGATGCTTTCACTTTCGTATTATTTCATGACTTTTAAGGGGTTCGAGGCTTTTAATCTCTCCCTCCCTCCCTTCACAGACGTTCAGCCTGAGGTGTCTGCTCAGTCGGGCTCCTCACGGGGTGAAACGAGATGAAAAGTCCTCTGCCACTGCCTGGTGTTGCCTTTCATGGAGCCCTCCAGCAGGGCTCTTTCCAACAGTTGCAGAGCACACAGGGGCCGTGTAAGGTAGGGTGTGGGCTCAGATGTCACCCTTGACTGATCTTGAGCTACCGGTGGGGTACAGAGATGAAGTACCCAGCTGAGATCATGTTGCCCAGGGCTTAGCTGCAGGGAGGGGAAAGTGTTGTTGAAGGGGGTCTCCTGGCACCAGCATGTGTTGGGGAGTGGAAAAGGTGAGGCAAAGGGACCCCCAAAAAAAGATAACGCAGGAGAGCAGGAGAGCCATAAGAACCCACACAGAGGTAGCTCACTTCCCCATGCCCAGCGGAGGCCAGCTGAGACCAAGATCCACGGATCTTGTGCTGCAGTCAGGCTATCTCTGGAAACCACACTGGGCAGCACTTAATCCTGTGAAAAGGCCCATTTGTCCAACGGGATTTGAAAGCAAAGCTCTGTGTACTGTGCGTTAAAAGTCAGGGGGGGCACATTGGGAACAGGATGGGCACTCTGCAAAGTCAGGGGCTATACGTTAGCCACGTTTGTGCCAAAGGAAAAAAAAAGTTAATGAAAAGCAGCGTGACCCTGCAATGACTTGCCTTGCTGAGCCTGAGGGCTCTGTTTGATTTTGCTGCTGATTAATAATATCAACCACTTTGCTAATGTCTCTTAAATTAAGTCACCTGCATGGGTAAGACGTATAGCAGGACCTCATGAGTGTGGGATCAGCAGGTAGCATGGACTGAGGCAGGGAGGGTGTTCCGGACTCCGGGCGCTGCCTCGGAGCTGAGGCGGTGGTGAAGAGACACCCAGGAATCCACAAATTAGAGTGTGTGGAGTAAATGAGGAGGCGCAATTTGTTCCATGCCTGCTCCAATCAGTGTATCAGGGAGTTCCAGTTGTTCCAGCCCAAAATCACCACTTTGTTGAGTCGAGACACTGGCAACAGCAGATTATCGTCAAACTTTCATCACCCTGGGCTGAGCCTGAGTGTGAGAAATTTCAGCCCAGGGGAAAAAAAAAACAAACTCCAAATGGTTTCAGAAAGATTGCAGAAGCCAATGAAAAGAAGTGCTTAAAATAAAAGTGCCACCTCAACTATTAAAGCAGCCAACGTGTAAGTGCATCCTGGCAAGGAGGAGAGAAATTGCATGGTCTGATGTGGTCAGTGCAGGATTCCAAAAAGGCGTCCAACTAAGTACACCATCAAATGGAGACTTATCCTTGTTCCAGTGGGATATTGAATCAGGTCACTGTGAATCAAAAAGCCATTGGGTTGCCTATTGATTTAAAGGACCTCTTTTTGTCAGCAGCTCTTCTCCTTACAGTTAGCAGCCACAGGAGTGAAGCAGGCTGGATTGTGCGCTGTGTCTCTGCTGAGGAGGTAGGGGGGACTTTATGTCCCCCCCTTGCAGTATCATTGGTGCTTTCCTGCCCCGCTTCCTGGATGGAGGGATGGCACAGGATGATCAATGCTGCTGTGGAACAAAGTGGTCCCAAGTCTACGGGACCATATAGCTCTCTACAGGCAGCCCAGAGTAGATCTTGCCACTCCTGTACTTCCCCAGCTCCAGCTTATCCTTTCACGCTGCACATCCAGAGCATACGGCACATCAGTGCATATTGCAAAAGACCAATTCATGGCAGCCCCTTCTACTCCATCTCTAGGATTGCACACTCCCGGCTTCCTACAGCCTTATTGCACAAACAAGGTATGGTTGCCAGGGCAGGAATTGTGCCTTTTTTAAGCCCCAAGCTGGTATGTCTACTCATTACTCTCTGGTATTTATAACATCCCTGCTGCCTCTTTCTGTTTTGTTTTCCCGTGAGTGGAAAACAATTTCTCTTCCCTTCGTCAAATAATCTCCTTCCAATTCCTCTAAATGGCTTGCACCTTTTGTCTCTCCTTTCATCACCATCCTCCTCCGTGGCATGGTTGGCTCCCTCCGTCATGCCTGATCCTGCCTTGCCTGTTGGTATCTGCATAACCTGCATGGAAAGCTCCTTGGGGAAAGAGGCCCATCTTGCTTGCTATTTGTCTAGCATCAAGTACACCTCCCATACTATATAAATAATTAACAGGCATCTGTCAAATGCAGAGGAGAGCACACCTGCTCTTGAAGCCTCTAGCTACTTCCATGACAGCGCTCTCAGCTTCCCACGGAGGAGTCATCCCGGGATGTGTGAGGAGGTGTGGTAGAGGGATCGTTGGCTATGGTACAAGCATCGCTTTGGGGAAACCACCCTGCAGGGGATGGGCTGTAAAGCTGAGTCACGGTTGCAGGGAAAAAGTTGAACTCCCCTTGCTGCCTCGCTGTGTAACTGGTCCAAGATCTTTAGTGGTTGCGCTTTATTACTTTGCTGCATCAGACTAAGGGAAAATGCTAGCTTTGATGAGTTGCCAAGTCCTTGCTGAATTATAATAACTACTAGAAACACCAGCAAGAGTGATTTTAGAAAGAACAGGAACAGATATATTTGCCTATATTTGCCTCAACAATTTTAGCTGGCACTGACTGGGGCCTTCCGCCATCAAGGGCCACATCACAGTGGAAAGGGGCTGGTTCTGCTTACAGAGGGTGCCTGTGCCTTGTAATCCACAGGGCTGTGCTCTGGGGAGGCAGCCAGGTTTAAGGGAAAGCTGGGAGCAGGCTACAGGCCCATGCTTTCATGGAGCTGTCGCAGCCCTGCAGCGGAGGGATGCCTGCTGGCTGTGATGTGGGGGGAGCGGCAGTGGGACTCCCGCAGTGCCCCCAGTCTGCAGGGGTACGTGCCTTCCTTCCAGACCCTGCTCAGACACTGAACCACAACGCTGCGTGCTGAAGGGCCAAGACTGGCCCTTGCCAGCTCCCATTGTCTGCCTCAGAGACAAGCCAAGGCAAGTCTCGTAGGACTTTGGGATGCTGCACATGGCAAGGCTAATGTTGGAAGGCTGGGTATTCACCTCTGTGCAGAGCAAAAAAAGCCACCCAAGCAAACCAAAGCTCCAGCCCCAGACATCTTTCCCTGCCAAGAAACATGTTTTTCTTATGCAGTACAGGGGGCTGGCTACTCTGAGAGCTAGCCCACAGCTGCAGGACCTAATAAGAAGCCATTTGCTACCACAGCAGGAAATCTGTGTGCAGCCTGAGCCTGTGTCCAATGACAGCTGGATGGCAGGTTGGCACAGGGACACAACTGATCCAGTTGTGTGAAAGGCTGAGCATCCTCACAGGATCAATCTCTTCCTGCAGAGCCAGGCACTAGAGAAGTGCCAGGAATATCATAGACTGATGTTTTGGAAACGGATTGTCTCAGCGGAGACCCCATTATGTTGATGTAGCTGCAAGAAACGTCTCATTTAGCATCATGCTATGAAAGACAGGAGGGTTTTGTACGAACCACAAGCAAGAGACATATCTCAGAGGTAATATGATGTAAGAACATCCAATGGTGTTTGTGCAGAACTGTGGCAAAGTTTCGTAGGGCACTTGGGTCAGGATTGAGCATGTTTTAGCTTTGTTGTTATTCCGGGGCTCCGCACCGCAAGAGTACTCCAGACCCTCAGTGTTTGCAAAACACGCAAAGAAAGCTTTCCTGAGCTTCAGACTGCTCCCAGTACTGTCAACCCAACATGTTCCTTTTGCTAATGTGTGTCTGCTCAGCAGCCAAAAGAAAAGCAAAATACATTTGAGGGGAGGGAGTGGGGAGAAATGTTATGAAATAAAAGATCAGAGGATCAAGAGCACTTTTGAGGCTCAAACATGCCACACACAAGCTCTGGGCCTGTGGTCAGCCGGAAAACATCAGTTTAAAATTCCACAATAGCCCTGGTATTTAATCCTTCTAATGCAAATTCCCCCCACCCCAGTCCTAGATCGGCACTACTACTGTGGTGGCACAACCCAAGCCTTTAAGCCCTTTTGAAGTATGCAAGAGTCCCTGTTTCTCAGCAGGAGGGCTGGGAAGCTATGTCAACAATGTCAAAAATGTTCCTGTGATTACTGTACCTTTCTGAGCAGAAACCAGGAGAGAAAGCAATTAATGCCTCCTAATCTGGCTCATAAATAAAACTTGTTCTCCATGGAAGCCTCATCTCTGTAGCCCCTAATTAGGATGGCCCTCTGTGTCACCTCTGAGCCTGCAATAGTGGGAGGAAGGACACCCATTATCTCCTTCTGCCCAACACAAGGGTTAGATGTACGCCTCTGCAAGTGAAGCCACATTTCTGAATGCAGCTGCAAGCAGTACTCTGTGCCTCTGTGATATTCTCCACGGTTCGGTTCCCAAAGCAACCAGATATTGCAGGACCTGGGCATCAGGGTCCTGGCCAGCCCCTGTGCCAAGCAGCTCTAATCCAAGACATACAAAGGGTGAGGCAAAGGGAAGGAGCCAGAAGGCACAGGTGTTGACATACGATGGTGACGAGAACTGTAGACCACTCCAAGTCAGACAGAGGGAAGGGCACAATGTGTATTGGCAGATAGTCCAGCCTTATCAACAGTTGAAGTGCATGCCAAGTATTTCCACCAGCCTCCCCTGTATAAGCAGGGTGACTTCCTATCAGCATCAGGAGCGAGACCTTGGAGAGCCAGGAGCAATGCTTACAGACCAATTCTCAGAGGGCATCCAAGTGTGTCTGCATTGCATGGTCACTCCAGGTCTTTGACACACAGGTGCTTTGTCCTTGGATATCCTGGGGGTCTTCCCTGTGGGCTGCCAGAGGATCTGTCTGCTACAGAGCAGAGGGGAAGCCTCTGCTTTTGGATGAGGCATCTCTACTACAGACCAGACTGAGCTGGAGCAGAGCTCAGAGTTTGTCTCACCATGCTGTAGGAGAAATGTACCCGTAAAGACCACCCATGTGCACAGGGGGAGAAACACATATGGGTGAAGGGGCTGAGAGGAGAGAACAAATGCACCTTACAGGAGAGTCAAGGGAAACACAAAGATGGTTGTGTCTTCTGAAAGCGTGGAAGGGCTGGGCATAGCTTATGGGGTCATGGCAGGGGAGGGATAAATAGCTCAAAAGAGGACAAGTAGGGAGGTGATGCGATGAACCTGGGACAGCAGAAAGGATGACAGTGGTGGCAGGTGTATGAGGGAGGGGCAGCTGAGTGTGGCCCAGGAAAGCTGATCTTGCCTTTGCAAGGCCCATGCATACGGGGGTGTTGGGGGCAGTGAGGGTCAAAGGAAGGGATGAGGATGCTGGAGAAGAGCCAGCCATGGTTACCATGGTGACAGTGGAGGTGGTGGACCCCACGACCTCCTGTGGGAGGTCTGAGCATCTGCGGGACAGGCCCCACAGCTCCAAGTGACAGACTGTGGGAGACAAAGAAGCTTACCTGCAGCTTTTTCCTCAACAGTATCACCAAAATGAGCCACTGAGGCATAACCCAGGTCCCAGCCCCATGTCGGAGACCTGAGCCCACCATTGCTCCCCAGCTCCAGCAGCTGCACATACGTGTGGAAGACAGCCCAGACAGGAGAGCAGCGCTTGAGATATTGCTTTCTCATCACCGAAATGGTATCACCAAGTCATTCCCATGGGTGCGCACCACCCTCACTGAGCTCAATGCACCTTGCAGGGAGAAGCATGGCTTTGCCAGGAGCCCATGTCTGCAGGGACCTGGTCCCTTGTCACCCTTCTGGTGAGGGACCCACCTGCAGCCAAGCACACTCTCTGCCAGGGCAGAGTCCCTCTGCAGCGCTTTAGATGAGCCTGCAGGAAGCATTGTACCTGTTTAGCTTCAGTAACATAAAAACCCTACCCTTAAGTGACAGAGGGAAAAACCGTTTCAGATCCTGTTCCACCCTACGAGGTGCAGAGTCGCCTACAGGCTCGTTCTCCCTGCCTGGAGTCGGAGGTGATATAGGAATTTGTGATTCAGGAATTTGGGATATAACATTTTTTCCCCCCTGTTGACTGTGCAAGACTGCGATGAAGCCAGGCTTGGCACTACCGTCCCCATCAGCAATCCTGCTAAGAGGAATTTGAATTTTTATGGTCGCTGATAAGATTAAACTCTTTGTTGCAGCTGGCCGAGGCAGACTCGGCTGCAGGCTGTGTAAAAGCCCTGCTGCGAGGGCAGAGTGAAGGTAGTTTGGTTGCTCTCCTTGGGAATTCCCACACTTGCAAATGTTTGGATTTCATCTAGGCTGCAGTCTTAACTCCACACTTGCTGGTGTGCGAAAGGCCTAGACCTGTGGATAAAAAGGACAGGAGTCCCTCGCAGCGGGTTTCTCCCCACTTTCTTGCTGAGCTCTGCTGAGAGCCCAAGTACCCCTGCACATGTCCTGCAGGACAGGTGCTGAGGGACGTCAAGTGCAGCTCCTCTTCCTCCTCTGGCCACGGTTCTTCTCCAATGGCCCTCAGCAAGGGCAGGAGTGGGAAGATGCGCAGTACCCCACGATCTTGAATAGTCCTCCTTACACAGCCTGGGGAAACTCAAGGCTCTCCACTCAAGAAATATTCTGGATCTAAAGGGCAGTCCCCTGATCTTCCATCCATTATGTGCCTGCAACATTCATGAATGCCCCCACCTCCAGAGCTCTAGAAAACATAATTGCCCAGCAAATCCAAACAAGACCTTCAGCTCCTACTTTGAAACCTCAGTCCCATGTTGAGGCAGCAGTCCATGCTGAGCCTGAGGACCAGTTGGTGCTCCTTCTTTTTCCTTGCCAGCTCTCCAAGGCACCCTAAGAAGGCAGAATGGCTGCCTTTGCTCACCTCTGGCTCATCTGCCCACCTCCATGCTCCCACCCCAGGTCCTGGCACCGAGGAGCAGTGCTGGTGAAGGAAGGCCAGAAGGATTGCTGGCAGCTCTTCTCTGCTCTTTCTTTCCTCTGCTTGTAGGTAGAGGTGTTGCTGAGTCCAAATTATGGGGCTGTTCCCCATAACCCATCCTAATATTATAAACTTCAAAAAGATTACTATTTATCAAATGAACTATGGCTCTGGGCACTAGCTCTGAGGTGTGCCAAATAAACTATAATTTATTCTGTCCTAAACCTTAGTTTTTCTTCTCCCTCTGATTTGCTATGAAGTCTAAATGCTAATGCAATGACTGGCCTCTGTCAGATGCACCCTGAGAGACAGAGGGCCAATTCACTTCACGTTTGGTGGGAAATACCTTCCTTGACCTCACAGCCCACCCGTGGAGCAGATACTCTTTTGCATGAAGATTTTGGAGAAGGTAACATTGTGACTTCGGGTTGTGAGATAGCCAATTCTGAGTCATGCCTTGGACACAGGTCATGCATGGTCTGGTTGAGGTGGGACAGGGGGAAATGAGAACTGCTGTGTCAAGCTAGTACAACTCTCTGAGAGCTCAACTATTTCCTTGCACGAGGGCACCGGATGTGCAGGAGCCCAATTGGGCTACTTGAGGTCCCCTGTGCCCTTTCCGCTTGTATGAGGGAGGCAAGGTATCCAGGGACAGGTAGGCAGCACTGCTTCCATTTTAAGGGAATTATCCATAATGACCTCAGCCTGCTGCTGCTTCGTCTCTCTGAGATGCCATCCTGGTCCTGCGAGTTGTCCGTAGGGCACATCCGCTTCCACCGTGGCACCTCATGAAATAAGGCAGTTCTGTTAATTTGGTTTACAGACACCCAGATAGAGGAAGTTGTCTTTGCCGTTGCAGATTGAGGCCCAAGTGGCGTGCCCCAGGTGTCACCCAGAGGCAGTAGCATAACAAGGTGGTAAGAGAGGCTTGCCTGTGCCTGGGGCTGTAATCCCTGGTCCTCCCTCCCTTGCAGCTGTGGTGATACCTTCAGGGCGCCGTGAGGTGAAGGGAGAACCTGGGTGTTGCATCCTCCTGGGAGAGCCACGGGGCAGTCCTCACGGAGTCAGTTTTGGAGGGTCAGCAGCGGCAGGTGCAATAAATGAAAGGAATAAATGAAATGAAATATTGGCAGAGCAAGATGTAAGAACGGGTACTGCCCTATGTCAAATAAACAGGGTAGGTGTCAGAAGACCTTGCTCCCAGCTTCTTGGGGTCTAGTCCCACTTATGTAGGTGACAACAGGGACACAACCCACTGCATTTGAATGTCACATAATTTTAAAGGGATGCTCTTGGAAACAATGCACAAAGCAGTGCCGTGTCTGTGACCTGCACTCTGCCACACGGGTCCGTTGGTTCAGGCTACAAAGCAGTCGCCATCCCGCTATGGGAGCGTTCTCAGCCCAAGCTGGGTGTTCAGCCATTACACAGAGCGCTTCCTATCGCTCCAAGTGCTGGTGCTGACGTTGGGAGCTGCAGCTCCTGGAGATGGGGTCACACCATGATCTGCGGGGCTTCAGCGATGTCATATTTCATAAGGGCTGCCACCAGCAGAGGTCCTGAAATACCAGTTTTAATTAAAAGCTGTATTTTCTATTATGCTGCACAGCTCGTACATGCTGACTACTGCTCTTTCACCTCACTGGGGCTAAGTCCACTCTCTCTAAAATATGTCATGTGTCAGTCAGACAGAGCCCGTGGGGGCTTCGGCACTCACAAGCCAAAGCTGGGTTCAATCAGAATAATGCATAGGAAAGAAATGGAAAAGGACAGAGGGACGGTGGGGGCAGTGGAGGGAAGTTCAGGTTGGAAACAAAGAGAAAGAGGAGATCTTGGAGGCAAGTGAGTGAAAGGGAAGGAAAAAAAGAAGGTAGGCAAATATTTGTGGTAAAGAAACAGCTTTTCCTGAGACCAGTATATTTCAGGCACTGAATATGTCCAGTTCTACTTCTGATTCTTGTGAGCATCAGTCCATGTAGAAATGCCCAAGGGGGAGAAAGAAAGAACTGTTATGTTTGTTGTGGAGGGAAAAAACAACTGTGTAAAAAGTTTATAGATTTATCTGAAATCTCTCAAGGACTACTGAGTGGAACTGGCCTTCCAGTCTAGACCTTCTCCCTGATACAGCAACTTACACCAGCCTTTCTGATTAGAAGTTCCCCGTTTTTTTTTTCCTAAACATTTTGCAATCACCACTCTCCATCTGGAGCCCTCTTTCCAATGCAAGGCTGGCCCCTCCTTAGCAGCCTGTGCATGGCCACTGTGTTTCCTTCAGGGGCCCCTCAACTCCCTCCCATGTGTTGGCACGATAGTCACTCAGGTTGCCGCAGGCAGGCACGTTGCAGCAGCAGCCAGCAAAGCTCTCTGGAGCACGGTCCAAGTCTAGCTGGAGCTGAAGGCTGGTGACTGAGCCAGTCTCCTGGCCACACAGGTCTGGTCTCCTGCTGCCTCTCTGGAAGACATGAAAGACCGCTAAAAGAGTGCCTCCAAGGGGCCCTCACAGCTTTGGTGGCTTGCAAGTGGCATGTTCCCTCTGGCCCTCCTGATGTTCACCACCCTAGGGATTGCCAGCCTCCCCAGCAAGCTCAGCTGGTGGTTCCCATCCTGAGGTCAGCAACCATGGGCTGGAAGAGGTTGGCGCATTCACATAATACACGGGTGCCCTGCAAGAGGGGTGGCTGTGACCCTGGAAAGGAGGTGTAATGCAGGGGAGAAGGCCACAAGCTCGGGTTAGCATCTCGCCCTCCTGCTGATCAGGGAAGAAGGCAGGGCTGTGCCGCCTTATCTCCCATCACCTGTAGATGGCTCTTTCATACTCCGGTAAGGCTGGAGCAAAGCTGCCTCGGTTCAGCACTCCTAAAAAGCTGCCAGTGATACGGCTAGAGTGGCCTCCAAGAAGGAGGAAAGGAGAGGAAAATGACCCCCGTGTAACCTCCAAAACTATGTTTGGCTCACATGGAAGCAGAAAGGAAAACTTAAATCCTGCGCCGGCCCTTTCTTCTGACTTCCCACGCCTAAAACGAGTAGTCGCTCAGCTTTCCCGTGATGATGTCACGGAAGCAGCGTTGTTGGAAATGACCTCATGCTCTTGCCCTCCTGCCTGACAGGGGTACGGAGCTGCCGGGACACATGACTGCGGGGCTTCGGTAACACAAGATGGGAGCTATTCGCCCCAGCTATATTAAGAACATTTCACAGGCTCCGGCCTCTTGGTTTAGTTCACCCTCTGGGATCTGGTGTCAGCAGTTTTGAAAACACTCCTCTCTCCAATAGCAGTGGAAATTCGGCTCCCTCTGAGACCGACCCAGCACCCGCAGGAGCGCGCAGAGTGCCAGAACAGGCTAAACATAGCACTACTAATTTTGGAGAGGTTAGGTGATCAGATAAGGAGAGCCGGGGCAGGAGGAGAGGGAGAGAGTCAGCGAAGCTAGTAAAGTTAGGCAAGGAATAAGTGGGAAGGGATGGCTCAAGGCTCTCACTAGCGGGCTACAAAAAAGAGCAGAGCTATTCCACGTCGGTCGCCGGCTGCAGGAACCCGCTTCTCCTGCAGCCTTCCCAACACAGCTTCGTAAGCCAGCTCCCAGTGCGGGCAGAGTATGTCCGCCTCTCATATGGAATAAACAGGCAGGATCCTGCAGTTTAGGTAAATGACCCAGTCAGTGCAGTGAGGTGAATGATCTTTGCCACTGAGAGCAAAGGTGCACACTCACTTTGCAAGCGACTGGGAAAAGTTTTAGGATATTCGCACTCAGCACCTACTTGCCACTGTGCTTCTGCTGAAGCTCATGCGACATCCCACAGCTCTGCTGGTGCAGTGTTCCTCAACTGAGGAAGGACAAAGTCATCTGTTTTAGCTTAACCTACTGCTAAAACTGGTTTATGCTAAAACCTTTGCACTTAAAACATATGAGGGAGAGCTCACATGGAGCGACCATCAGCCAGCAAGCAGTGACTGGCAGCTGAGCTGGGTAATATCTTTGCCGGCTCCGTTTAGGACCACAAAAGGATGTTTGCCTCTGCGCTGAACAAATCGGTCACTGAAATAGCCTAAATCAGTTCTGGAGGCTCAGACATATGGTCTGTCACTGGAGACTGCCATGTGTCAGCTGGGCCAGAGGAATGGATTCTGTGCGTGAGCACCTTCACAAATAGGAGGTGAAGGGTGCAGGTTTCACCTCTGACACCCAACACCTTCAACTGTTCGGTTGCTGCGGGTGAGGAGCCTGGGCATAGCTAGGTACTGTGGCTCAGACAGCTTCTTGGAGCTCATGAAGCCCTTACAATCAGTTGCACTTCTGAGCCCCACAATTAAAGCAAAAGACCAAGTGAGGAATCGGAAAATGCAAATAATCTTTATCAGGTGGACGCTGCTCCCTTTTTAATCCCAAGCTCACTGATTCAGTGGCTGGGGAGGCAATATTTCTGCTGATAGAAATAGCTGTGAGGCCATCCAAGGCACCGAGGGTCTTCCAACTGCAAATTCACAGCTTTGCGTGTAGTTCCCTGAGCTTGCTCCTGGGACAAGAGCAATTTCCCGGCAGTATCTGCTGGGAGAGGAGAGGTTCGTAAGCTGCCTAGCTTCTAACTAGCTCAAGTGCCAACTGAGTTCATGCTCTGGGCATGTCAGGGAGCAGATTTCTTCAAACAAAAGGGGGAAGGAGGGGAGAGAGGGAAGCCCTTCCGAAGAGCTTCCACTCTGCAAATAGTTCCTGAAGGCCTCCCACTTTCACTTGATTTGGGCATTCGGCGTGAGGACAAGTAAGCCCTGACAGAGCTCTCCTGCAGGGTCAGGCACATGCTTTAGAGACAAAAATAAGTACTGGCTTCATTTCCACATTCCCTTAACTCTTCAGCCATGGCTCCCTGTGCCACGACTCTGGACTTAAGCAAGAAATAATGTTTAAGAGCTGGGCAATGAGGTTACTGTGTCTCACTACATCACCATGGATGGGATAAAACCTTGTGAGCCCTTCTGAAGTGTTCCCTAAGGGTTACTTTACCCGCACCTGCTTATTCTTCACCTTCCGCCATGGCCATCTCCCTCACTCAGCTGGTTGCTGGGTGGAGAAGTGCGATGCCATATAGTAGTAACCAGGACTTGGTGGCTGCTAGCACAAAGCATGCGATTTCTGTTGCATTAATCTGCAATTATTGTGCAATTGGGAGCCTGTATTCGTGCCGCTGGGGTTTACGTCGCTTTGCAGTTAACTGGTGAATGAATGTTAAAGAAGTGCCGAGAAGAACATTCTGCCCTTCTACCTGGTCCCCATACTAACCACATCATCATATGGCGTTTTTAGACACTATAGCAAAGCTGTATTATTCCTAGGTTCCCTCTGAGAAGAACCCTATTTTCTTGTGAAAGGTAGCATGAAAGACCACAAGTGTTCAGATCCCCTGGAAATTATGAGCTGTGCATTTAAATCCCCTTTTTGTGATTTTTCTAAATCTATTCTTCAATAATTGGGTACAGTTTAAAAGTAATTTTGGGATATTCAGTAGCAGAGCTATCTTTCCTGCAGCCAAGAAGGCAAAGCTCCAGTGATTTGGTCCCCCTGTCAGCTGACATTTCCCATGTAGTGATTGTCTTACTACTTTTAAAGGTTTCTATCTGAGCATCCAGAACAGAATGTTACTTTGACTCCTGTTCCTCAAAGTATGACTCACTTATGGATCCTTATCACCCCATCTCATTCATCAGAGCTACAGAAGGAAAGGTTAGAAGCACCCGAGCTTTAAAGGCTCAACCACCAATTTAGAGTGAGACGATGCACTTATCTCTGATGAAGAACTGGATGTTCCCCAGACGACTCCTCTACATAAAGCTCCAGTAACAGAGGTCTCAACTTTAGCTAGACTTTTCAAGTGCGTCCTACTAATGCTCTTCTCTTCTCACCCAGTGCTGGAAAAAGGCCTGCACCTGGGGTTAGGAAGGTCACCAAGCCTTTTTGTGGTAGCCTTAGCTAGCAAAGTTAATTACAAAGTCTGTTTTTTTCTAGCTCCAAGGAGGGCAAGGTGCAAGCTTAGTGCCTTCAGAGAGACTGTTGAACTCCAAGTCAGTTAGGCTGAATCTTTTTATTCACATGGTTGCTTCTCTTGGAAGAACCTCCTATCCAAAGGGAGGCTATCATCTCTCTTTTTCAGGTGCACAGATTTTGCCACCTGAAACTTAAAGGAGACTCTCAGAGATTAGGACACCTGCTTCTAATGGCATGTTCCCATAAGTCTCCTCCCTTAAGTTAGATCCCTGCGTGTCTTATGGTTTGTTTTTAAATATGCCCCACGGTAAAGCTTTCCATTCTCTGCTACGTTACAGCACATGACCATTTTATGCTGAGTCTTCCCCTGTGGCAGCAGTGGTGAAGTTCAGGTGAAGAACAGCACCAGACGAGTTTATCTCAACAGTTCTGGCTGGCAGAAGTTAGCTGCGGGAAGAGCAGCCACTTTGTTCAGCACTTAAGCACAGCTGCATCTCTGTACTCAGGTGTCTATGCTCAGGGGTCTGCAAATGTTCAGATATCTGCAAGCCTTCCATTATTTTTTTTTTGGTGTGAACAAGTTTTTGGCACATGAGGAGGCCCGTGCCTAGGAGTTTGTACATGTGGCAGCAGAACCTCGCGTGTGCTCGTCTCAGCTAACAACAAAGAATCAACTTTGATTAAAGCTCTTCTTAACTTTTGAGAGCACATTTCCCTGGATATATTAAACTGTGGTCAAACATCATCCACATGCTTTGCCGTGGCCTCATTAGAAGCAAGACAGAAATGATGAAAGTTTTGAGCTAGAGGGAGGGTGTGTCAAGCCTTTGGATCTGGGTGTGTAAACAAGGGCACAACAGATTTTGCGAGTATAAACTCTGCAGACCTATAAGACTAAACTCCTGTGACATATTTATGTTCCCTCATACACAAATCACATTGACTCTCACACTCCCCTATCACGCGGAGTCACCGGACTTCAAACGGAGCGGAGGAGGCAGCTGGATTCACTAAACAACATCTTGGGCACTATGAACGTGTGCCAGATTATAAGGGGAGAATCGCAATTAAAATGTCAAACTGTATCACATTTCCATAACAAAGTCAGAGAGGATTTCCCTCTCTGTGCTTTTCCTTTTTGTTTAACTTGTTTAGGGAGCCGAGGCTGCTCTTTCCATGC
Source organism: Larus michahellis (assembly GCF_964199755.1). Taxonomy (NCBI): domain Eukaryota; kingdom Metazoa; phylum Chordata; class Aves; order Charadriiformes; family Laridae; genus Larus; species Larus michahellis. The sequence continues at coordinate 39,583,630 of NC_133898.1, forward strand.
CATGGTTTTCAACCCCTGCAAGACATACGAGGTATATTGTTCTTGCAATATTTGCTTCCTTCATGAGATAATTTGTTGGACACTTGAGTAAAACTGTGTAACAGAAGGAGCCAAAGTTGTCTCAAAGGGAACTATTTAAAACCTCCTGCTCAGCGCGATGCCTGCTTACAGAGCTCTGCTCCTTGCTCTCCGCTAATAATACCTCCACTTTGTTCTCCGCTGGATCTTGGAGGGCTTTCTGAATGCGCTACCCTCTCACAAGGTATATAAACCTGATGTGCGTAGGAAGCAAATAAGGGAAATTTTAATATGAAATCCGGTGCTGCATAGGCTCCCTCTCAAGACTATTGCAAAGGTTTTCTTTGACCTTTAAACCCAGGCTCCAGGCAAAAGCTTGAAGCTGTCCTAAGGTTGTCCAGGACTCAGGTAAAAATGGAAACTGTGGGGAGCTTCAGGTGTTTGGCAATGATAAGGACCACTTAGATCTAAAAAATTAGTATCTCTATCAAGCGTCCCTCTCCTGCCCACCTGGAAATCACGTGGTGACTTACCAAAGAGGGAAGAACAAGATGCTAAAACAGGAAAGAAAAAATTCAACATAGACGAAATATCATCTATGTGGGGGAAAAATGCTTCCCAGGCAGATTTTACTGCAAATACTTAATTGCGTGACCATTTGTACAATGTCTCAAGGCTATGAGTGCTATGAGCATTATAAACTGTTGATTAGTGGTTGCCGTTACATTGAACATACAACTGGGAACCATGATGGAGGTTGCTTCCCGTAGCAGCTGGCTCTTGTCCCCTTGAAGAATATCTCAAGCTCCAAGCCAGCCCTTCCTGACCTCCATAAATACATCCCTCGCTTTTATATACTGCAATAAAGGAGGCCTCACTCTGTTTTGCCTGGCTGTGGCTGCCCTGGCCTTGCACAGGCACATCCAGCAGCTGGGCGTAAGTTTCAACTCCGGAATTCGTGCGGCAGCACCATCTATGAAGGAAAGGGTGTGGAAACAGATGCTACCGGATAATGTCTGAAGCCACCGAAGCTGCCTCCCAGCTAGGAAATCCCAGGCAGATGGTAACCCGTGTTCCCAAGCATCCTGAAGGCTGCGGACCTGCTGAGCAGAGAGTCATTGAAGAGGATTTGGTGCAGTGTTTCTTCCTCATGAAAAAAAACTGGAAGGAGGCTCCAGACCTTTTTGTGGCAGAGAACTGTGGAAGCCCTCCGTGGTGACATGCACCACCATCCACTCAATCCTCCTTCTGCAGCCGCTCTGAAATCCTTCCTCCAGCTGCCACTGAAGGAACAAAACACCATGGAAGGAGAATGGACTGTTGAAGAAGAGGAGCAAGATCTCTCCATGTCACTTGCATGGGTATCCTCTTGCAGAGACACCTCTGTGGCATCTTGTGAGCTCAGCTATTCAGCCCAAAGGGAGAGGAAGTGGTTAAAATGGATGTGAGCATCTCTATTCTGCTTTCATCCCAGTGTTGCAATGGACTTACTTGAAAGAGCAATGGGCTCTGCATAAAATAAATTTTAGCAGGCAACTACACTCTATTCCCACCATTGCTGTCACTGGTTTCCTCTCCATCGTCCCTGCACACACCACCTCTCCATCCTGCCCCACCTGCTCTGGTTTTCTGCTTCTCTCTGAAGCAATTCAGGATCACCCATAACATTTTTATGGGGTTTCTCCACAGAGTTCAGCCATCATTTTACAGGTACCTTTTTTTGCAAGGCCCTTTCTTTATGCCAGGTGTGAACTCACCATATCTCCTGAAGGGCCCCACAACTACCTGCCAATAGTTTGTGACTGTGACATGGCAGCTTGCATTTCCACCCACTGCCTCCTCCAGCCCTTTAGCGTCAGATTTGTCCATGCTGAGGTGATGGAGCCCCTTCCCCCAGCCTGTGCATTTTCCCACGCTCGTGTTCAACCAGGCACCAGCGACCACACAGCTGTAGCAGCCCAGGAGTCAGCTGGCGTGACAGGACGTGCTTCTTCAGCAGACACTGAAGTCCCCATCAAGCTTTTCCTTTCCTCCCCTGCCCAGCTGTGAGGTCCCCAGCCCTTCCAGCTGAAACTACGCCTTCCTCCTTTCAAAGCCGGGTCAGACTGAAATCTCCTGCCCGGCTTTTGCCTGTATCTCCATCTGCCTGCAGCACTCTCGGCCAGGACATCTGTTATATTGTGTCCTGCAGTATCTCATGAGTCATCTCCATCCTCCCGCATAATTGCAGGTACAAAAACGCTGGGTTGCGAATTGGCTGGTTTGGGCCCGTGAGCATCATAGAGATATTATGCGTCACCCCCCTCCCACGGGAAGTCCGTGTAACAATTAACAGAAAAATATAACCCTGCCCGTGCCTGGCAATTCCTCGGGCAGGTGGCGTCTGCTGGGGCTGCTGCTCTCTCCACTAACCTTGACCATTTCACAGTTCCCTTGTGTTCCACCCATCTGTTATCTGCCTCCACCTTTCGCTTGCCTCTGGTCAAGGACGGTGATTGTCACTGTTTTGAAGCAGACGCCTCCTTTCCGAAACATGTTCAGATCTGAGCATGACAAGGGGTGGAGGGAAAGAATCCCGCACCAGGCAACCCCAAATCCAACACCAGTGACCCCCTCCCTGCCCAATCCAGCAGAAGGGATTTTTTTTTCCAACTTTATTTCCAACTCCAGCAAAGGTTTTAGTGTGATGCACAGTGCAAACATGTCCGAAGGTGTTGTGTGTGTGCTCCCTACAGGTTTCTCTGCTGAGAGTTAGGAAGAGGAAAGGCCAAGGCTGCATTTCTGGACTTTATTTTCTGCTTCACCTTTCTCTACATGCCATGCTTCATCCCTGCCCTCAAAACTGACAGGCAATTCCTGTTGCACATCTTCCCACAGCAGCACCCCACACGCTTGTCCCTCCCTGCCGATAAAGAAAGAGCCGCCATCACAGGTCCTCACACGTGGAGTCTCCCCAGTTTTGCCATATTATTTCATCATGGAGCCCAGAGCCATATGCGTAGGGTGGCCAGTGGAAGCGTTGTGGCTTCTTTATCATTTTGTTAGTATACCAGACAGGGACAAAGGGCCACAACTGCTGGCTTAACTATCCAGCATATGGGTGATCCCACAGAACCATCACATCCGAGCCAGGTACAGCAGCCAACGCCAGCATTTTAACTTTTGCTGTATGCAGGCTATTTGGATTTTGTGAGAAGGCTGGGTTTCTTTTTTTCATCAGCCTTCTGTACATTGGGTTTGTTTGGTTTTTTTTGAAAAAGTGGAAGGAGAGACAAAGGGAACAGCTAATGCTGGAAAGCGTTGTTTGCCTCAGCAGTGCCCGCAGTCCCCTTCGGCCGTGCGAGGGTTTCTGTTCTGAGGGGACCCCCGCTGTTTGTCCCCGCTGCTGCCCCAGGCATCCTCTGGGCAAAGTGGGAGCGTAACGCAATCCCCAGCCTGGCAGCCCGAGCTGTTAATTTGCAGATGGAGAGCCAAGGGGCACAGATTTCTGTGCGACCCTGCCTCCCAAGTGCCCCTTCTGAAACTGAGACCAAGCTGTGTCTTTTCCAAGTCACGCAGAGAGCCAGTGGCAGAGGGGGTGGCTCTACCCCTATCTCCTGCATCCCGCTGCGGCTCTAAGGAGGGTGCTGGTCCCTCCACATATTAATAGGGTCCTCAAGTTGCCAAGCACCCCTCTGGTCCTGAATGCACTTGTCCTCTTGCAGGTGGAGGCACCAAGGCTGGCTCTGATCAAGCCCAATGTTCAAGGTCACTCGGGGAGTCTGGGGGAGAGGAGGCAACTTGACCCCAGCCGCCCTAGTGCCAGGTTAGCACCGCTGCCGCGGCACGGGTGAAATATTTCCCACCATCTGTGCTGTATTCCTAGAAACAGGGAAGTCACTCCTGGCCCCTCTCCATCTGCCAGGCGCTGCGTGGGTTGGTGTGTTTTTTGTTTTTTTTTTCCTGCTCTCATTTCTCATGGGGTCAATACGGCTCTGAATCCCTCCTGGACTGTGCGCTGGTATCCTGGGAGACCTCGTCGTGGTTCTGGAAAAAGGCTGTATTTGCTCATTTGTGTCTCCGAGAGAGGGCCAGGGGCTCCCTCCTGCAGGTGAAGCTCCAGAGCTGCTCCTGCTCATCACTCCTCTGGGACAAGTCCCAGGGAGTGAGGACCAGAAGCAGCGCTCTCAGTCCAGCATCCCTACTGTGGGCCTTCTTCCAAGGGGCCCTTATCTTCTGCCAGATCATGCTGTAGCATCAGTCCTAGTTGCCAGATACAGGTAGGCTGATTCCTGCCAGGGCACTGGTGCTCTCCACACCTGGCAGAGCCTTACCCTTGTGCCCAGCAAGGCTGGGCTGGAAGGAATGGCATCCCCACAGCTGCTGCAGACCCATGGCACCTGGGCTGCACATCCTTCCAGAGGGGGTTAGGCCAGGCCTGCCCAAACTGCTTCATGTGTCTCGATATACTTAAACTCCAAACCTGAAATCTCCACTGTAGAGTTCAGTTCAGGTGCGCAAAATGCCTCCTTCTAGGAAAAAAAAAAAAAAAGGTAAAATAGAGAAGCAGAGAGAAAGAATATCCCTCTTGTTTACTTCATTCTTCAGCAGGTAACCTTGTGATTCTGCGCTATTTTGGTGCTGACATTCCTGGGAGCTTACCGTAATGAGAAGCAAACACCACAAACTAAAATAACAGCGTGAACCTAAGTGCAAGCCCTGGATTCCCACCTAGAGATTGACTCGTCTCTGAGGGCTTTTGGGTCTGTGATTCAACGTGACCAGTGGGGAATTAGCGGGGCGCTTGTGAGGAAGGGGAGGATGAGCGGGGTCCAAACAGTTCAAAAGACTGCAATTCCCACTCACCAGTCCCTCTCCACCTGATGCTTGGACTGTTGCAAAGCAAGGCTGCGTGCTGCCTCCGGAGGGATCATCTCACCCCGCAGCTTTTAAACGTGCCATATTCCCATGTCCTATGTGTTGTGTTGCCTTTGGTCACACGCTGCAGTCATCGCTTCAGTTGCACGGCCAGTGCCGTGCAGCAGCAGGGTATGAAGGTGCTGAGTGTTGTGCAGATACTAAGCAAACACAGAGGAAGAACAGGCAAGTGAGCATGCGATATAGAGATATAACGCACCAGTGCACCCAGGAGACCTCTTATTCCACCGGATGTGAGCAGCAGTTGTCACCCAGACACCCCCGCTACCTGTCCCAGGACCCCGATAGCATGTGCTATGTGCCCCCCGATAGCACTTTGCTTTCCCTGCGGATCTGTGGGGTGAAGCGCTTCAGTAGGGTCAGCCGGCTGGATTGCTAAACCCGCTCAAAAGCTGGATGGAAACCTGTGCCTAGTCTCTTAGGCTGAATTGCACCAGTGTCTGGCTGTTGCTCTGGAAGAGGGCAGCCACCGCACAAGATTTTCTGTTGTAAAACCAACCCATTTTATTTTTCAAAGCCCTGCCGTGGTTTTATGGAAGAGAAGATGCATTCCTCCCCTTGTGAAACTTCATGACGTTGGACAGGGTACAAAACGGAGGCGGACTTTCTCTTTAATGGCCATCCCGGAGAAGGCTGCGCAGCATCCAGCCTCCTGCAGATCCCCTTATATAACGCAACCCGAGCCGCCGCAGGACCCCGTCTGAATTCACCTGATTAAATTATTAGCCCCGTGTCCTGGCAAACATCTCAGGAGGCTGCCTTGCGAGCTTGATAAATCTAATGCCGGGTTTCGGGTGTCAGAGCAACAGGAAAGCGTAGCCCGGCTTAGAGCGTTTGCCTCTAAAGCGGAAGAGCTCTAAGCCTGCGGGAGCGCGAGAGCCACACGATGCCATTGCCTGTCCGACAACGCCGCTGCAGCCACCTTCATGTAATGTCACCTGTCCCTGGGGGCTGCTGGGACCCCATTTTCCGTGCACCGTCTTCTTGCACATTAAGAATGTAGGGAGAAAGGCTGAGGTGCAGGGTGCAAGCTGTCATGGAGGCGTACAGAGAGCTCTCCCGCTGCGCTATTCCCTTCCAACCACATCCACGGGTGCCCTGGAGAGAGCACGCCGCTGGCTGCAGGCTGCCCGCTGTGCCCTGGCCAGGCTGCTTCCTCCCTGGCGTGGTGCTCCCAGCCAGCACAATGTCCCTTTTCTCTGCTGGGGACGGAGGTATGGGGCTGCGTGTCAGGAGGACTCCACACTTGGCTCATGCCTTCTGCCGGGACTGTGTTCCCCAGAGTACAGCGGGCATTAGAAAATATCTCAAATTAGAAACTGGCTTTTGGACGTGTGGAGCGCCTGGCAAGCTCCATCCTATGTCTGCTTAACCTTTGGGAAAGGCAGCCTTGGCATGCTGGCCCCTGGCACCTTCTGGCTCTCCTCAGGCACCAGCACCAGGTTAACATGGGGAACTTCCTGCTGCAATACACAGACCCTCTTCTCTGCTGACCTTCGTCTTCACCTTTGTTCTTCACCTCTCTGCAGACACTATCTATGTTGCTGCCTTGCATGGATACCTCATGGATGCTTTGTAGGAGCTCCTGGGGGATCTGCAGGAGCAGAGCACTCATGCTGGCCTTCCCATCGAGGAAGGGAGCAGGCAATGGCACACAGGAATTGATGGGAGCATTGCAAAGAACAGCATTTCTCAAACCAAAAGCTCCCCCTGTGAAGCCTGCTCCTGAGAACATCCCTGGGAAGTGGCCAAGAGGAACAGAGCAGTCTTCATGCGACTGCCCTGCTCCCCCTGCTACTATGCTGGATCACCCAGTACTGCTGGTGGGAGCGCTAGGTCCAGAAGAGACCAGGAAACCAGAATTGCTGGAAAGTGAGGGGGAAATCAAGGCTGGGCAGACTTTGCAAAGATCACTTGGACCTCTGTGTGTGAGTGAGGATGGATTCATGTCTACAAAGTCCAGCTAATGCAAAATAACGTGTAGAAAGAAGCGGCATAGCCTAATACAATTGGTGTTGATCTCCCATGAGTGTGAGAAGGCTGCAGTGTGGCTGGATGTATCCTAGTGCATTTTCTGACTAAGAGATACCTAGAGGTTTGCCTGCGATGAACTTTGTTTTCCTTTCACTTGCTGTAAGTGTCCTCAGTGGGGACAGATTTGCTGCTTTGTAAAAGGTTTCCAGCTCCCAGGCAGCCCAACGACTGAGTATACAAGGCAGTCAATGTTACAAGCACCGCTTATGCTACACCCTGGTGCTCTGCCAGGATCCCACACAGATCAACCTGACCCAGCCGGAGAAATCATTGAGAAATAAGAGAGAGAGGGAGAGCGAGGGAGAAGAAATCCCCAAATCCCCAGAAACACAATGTTAAACCCTCCCACCTGATCTGCAAAGCAAAAGCCAGCCCAGACCAAATATAAACCAAGGTTGCACAGCCAAAACAACCAGACTGCAGAAGGTCAGACAATCTGAAACGTGCATATCACAGCAGGGCAGACGTGCCTGCGGCCAGCTCGCGGAGGGGAGGAGGAATGATGTCTCCCTGCACGGACTCATGGGGGATCCTCTCAAACTCGGGTCCTCTTGGAAATCACGGGGATGACTAGCCTGCAGGAAGCCCATAGACTATGCAGATGTTGACTGCCTTCCCTGTGCCTGGCAGCAGCCAGCGCAGATGCATCACTAGCTCTGTTCCTCCCTGCTCACACCTGGAAGTCACTGCAATGTGTAGGACGAGAGACAGGAGTAAAGGAAGGGCGTCTTTGTGGACCCCAGCAGACTTACACCTGAGGCAGGAGGACTAAAGCACTAAAGAACTTGAAAATTTATGTTGAATTCTTACTCACATAACAAGTCTGATCCCTTCTAATCTGACTAAGCTAATAGTAAATCCTGCTATAGCAAATGCCCCGGCACTGCCAAAAGTGTTTTCTCTTACTCTTATTAAAGTGTTGTTGTTTACTAGGTTTTTCCCATAAGTCCTAGGACAAAGGTGTCCCTTTCCCCCGCTAGCAAGAGGAAAGGTAAATATATTTCTGATGGAGAAGATGAACAATTCTTCCCAGAGTGTCTGGACTTGCCACATGTTCCTGCTCTGCAAAAATGGGATTGCTTGTCATGGTGTTGGTGAAAGGGCTGAAGATGTTAACATCTTCTGAAGTGTCTGCATGGGTGGTAAGCTTGGAGAGTTTAGCAGTCACCACTGGCCCCAGCTTTAGCTCAGACCTCAATGGGACTGTTCTTTTAAAGATATGTCCTCCCATTAATGCTACTCAATAAACAGAGACCATCCTCACCCCAAACGTCCCTTGGAAACTGCCATGGGGTACAGTTATTTCAGACCAGCTGGTGAGACTGTCTTTCAAATGCCCTTCAGGCTGTAAGGAGTCTACCTTTCTCCTACCCCACTTCTGGCAACCTCTCTCCTTCACAAAGCGTCTTCATCTGTGGACGTTAGTGGTACCCCTGAAACCATGACACCATCACCTCCGGATGCTCCATCAGTTCTGTGCTCCCTACCTGTGTTGTGGATGGGAGTTCACAAGCATTGCAGCTGCCAGAAATTGCCCTCTCTTCATGGAACAGTTTTATCTTTCTTATGTTTTTGGATTCCGGTACCATCCTGAAACACTTCAGCTGCTTGTCCAAAAGGGAGGATTAAGGCTGGAGCTCACAATTTGAAAGCCATTCTTTGCCAACACAGCTGAATTTCTCAGCTGTTCTTCACCAGATAATGCACAGCCCTTTAATTTCATACAGAGATGTTTAGCCTATGATGTTTACAGTCATATGTTATCCTTACCATGACAACACTGAAGGGAGTGTCCCTCGTATAATGATAACCCCTGCATATCTTCTCAGAAACACTGAGGTTTTCCACCTTGTGTTCCTGGACAAATTCCTGCCCAGAGCCTGTGTACTTATACTGTACCGCAGTGGAAACACGTGGGACCATAGTAGCTGGATTTTAAAAAATCATCCCTCGGATCCAAGACACAGCCTGTGTTCTTCTGTCTTGGCAGGGACCTGATGGCTGCCCAGCAGAAAGCAGGCAGGCTCATTAAGGAGTTTTGCAGCTTCTCAGTGGGGATATTACACAGCTGTCCTACAGGACCCTGACACAGAAGCCTCTCTCCTCCTGCCTCCCCAAATCCCTCTCTCTCCCGCATTCACACAAGCCTTGATACAAGATGGATGTTTGCCTTCTTGTACCGTGATCATAAATTTCAAGTTATGGATGCTCGTGAGGGACTTTATGGTGGGCCTTTGGTGACTCTATATCCACCAGCTGCTTGAATCCATCACCATACAGACTGTATAGATCTTAAAGTAACTGAGAAAATTCCTTCTAAACTTTGCTGATTTGCCTTGGAGGCTGTGTTCACGTGGGATGGAGGACTACTGAGGTGTCTTCATGTGGGATGGTGGACTGAGGTACCAGGAGATTCGGACATGTTCTGGGATGTGGGTGTACTGAGCTCTTGTTTGGGTGATCGGCTCTCAACAGCATATTGTGGACTTCTACAATATTTCCCGTTTGTAGGTGCTGAAATCAGGTGCTTGTTCAAAGATCACTTCTTTTATTTAAAGGTGCGGGGGAGCGGTGGGGGGTGGGGGGTGGGTGTGAAAGGGAGAAGGCTGCTCGAGCTCGAATGGCAGCTGGTGCACACTGAAAGCTCAAGGCAAATACACTTCTGGTTTGGGGGTGGGTGGGTTATAGCTTCTTGTGTCAAAGACAAAACAACTCAGAGGCGAAATGAAACATGACCTCAAACACACCCCAGGTGATAATCGGAGGGCAAGTGAATGGAAGCATAAGAGTCGATAAAAAGTGAGTTTACCTGCATTTGTACAATGTGTGGCAGGTAGGGCGCTGCACTTGCTTTGTGACTGCAGTTACTACACTAACAATAATGTGAAGGAAGGAAAAATAGGTGCGCCACGATATAAAGAAAAGGTGTGAGTAGTTGCACTTCGCGAGCAGCAGTACCTTAGCCAACAGGAACTCTTCCAAAGGGATGACTTAACTCCATGCCTTTACTTTATGCTCTGCAAATATTTGCCTTTGAAAAGGACAATATTTGTGGGTACTTGCAGTTTTCTTTGACAGCTGCTACCAGTAGCTTTCCATAGCAAAACAAACTGGGAAAATGTAATTTCCTGAGGAAATTTCCATGAAAATGTAGCAGGTAAAACCTGGCTAATGTTACCAGCAGTGTTACCTTTTGCATCATAAAAATGGCTCGCTTCAGTGAAATTCATTTCCACCTGGGCAGACTGACTTCCTTTTTCATGCTAAAATTATGGCAAGGAAAAAAAAAACAACAAAACCCAACAAACCAAAAACCAGAAAAAGGTTCTGCTTTATGAAAATACCGCCCAAAAATACAATTGTCCTCATTCATACCCCAGAAGGGCAGTAATGAGAACAAGCTTCCTTCCCCCAACAACCACATAGACCTTGGGAGCAGGGAGGTAAACCTGTCAGGAAAAGAGTTGTGGTACGCGCTCTTTTCTTTCTTCGAAAGGATCAACGAGAAGCTGGGACACTGCTAGCTTTCGCTAGTTGAAAAGTGCCAAGAAATTTCCAGGAGCCTTACAACTGGCAACTATGACCAAAACGTTCAAAATGACATTTGGGGATCATTAGAGTAATAGGAAGAAGAAAGACCATAGTGAATGACAATCTAGCTAATGGGCTTCAATGTACTGAATAAATAGAAGAACAAACAGGCACGGAACAAAACCTTGTGTCTCTCTCACATATTACGGCTGAAAAAGTTGATTCGGTGCTAATCCAAGTAATTACAATAAGGGCAGGGAGAAATCTGTAGCCTTTTGTGAGGTATTAAGCTGACTGAGTCGAAGAGGAGAGACAGTCAGACAGGGCTGGGTTCCAAACGTAGGTGTCTCCAGGCCTCACAAGAGCATGGCCCTAGGCTTTCTGGCTTTGCACTGTAGTCTCCTCTCTCCAGAGGATGTGCTTTCTGGAGGAAACAGTGGGACATTCACTCCTGAACTGGAGCTGTTTTGCCCTTTCTAATCCCCCAAATTCCTCCTGTCCTGCTGCCTCTAATTCTCCTCACCTGAAAACACACTCAGCAAGGTTGCAGAATCACACACCTACCATGTGGCTGAATTGGGCGGGCACCTCTGGAGATCATCTAGACCAACCTACCTGCTCACAGCAGGGTCAGCTAGAGCAGGTTGTTCAGGGCCATGTCCAGTTGTTTTTTTAAACATCTCCCATGATAGATGGAAACTCCATAACCTCTTTGGGCAACCTGCTTCCACCCCTCCTTTACAGACAAATCCAAACCTTTTCAGCCCCAGGCTTGCAAACCCACTGAGCTAAGGCTGCTCTGATGCCAAGCATCTTGCCGATGGTACAGTAAGAGAAGACCAATAACTCATGTGCAATTACGTGCTGAGAGCCCTGTCTATGTGAAGTGCAGCGGGACGTGCAGCTCACCACGCAACGTGGGAGTCGTGCCCATGCACGCCCCGGCGGGGTGAAAGCCCAGCGCTTCCAAAGGGTTAGTACCCTCAAGGTCACCGCAACTGGGGCTGACGTAAGGCCGTAACCTTGGCAGGGTGGGAGAGGGGGAGAGCAGCGTTTCCACTTTGTGGAATAAATAATACCCAAGGCTTCCCTGATAAGAGGGGCTGTATCAATAGAGAACCTTATTCAGAAGGTTAATGAATTGATCTGATCATTCCTGAGATCGTCTATTAGTCCGGTGCTTGCCCATGAAAGAGAGCTGCCCCGGAGCGTACGCTGCACATCAGTGAATCAAATGTGCAAAGAAAGACACACGCCTGGAGAGAAAAGGAGCCTAAAGCAAAGCCTGACACTGAACAGCTGGACAACAGCATATAATAATGGAAAGCACGTTGTGAATGCCGCGTTATCCAAATAAAACAGCACAGAGGAGATTTAGAGAGATGAGAGGGACATGTGGCGAGGATGTAAGAGCTACCATCTTATTCTTTCCTAAAACAGGCCATAAATATTCTATGGGACCCTTTGTGATAGCAAAGTGCTCTGAGCCTGATTTTTATCTGAAATGAAGTGTCACAAACACAATAAGAGAGCGGGAGCTCTGTACCAGCCTGGAGGAAAAATGCCTGTAGTTGGAGCTCTCCCCTGCGCCTCCTGCCGCGGTGGGGGTTTTCCCCAGAAATCCCCCCCTAACCCCCGTGCCCGGGAGCGCCGAGGGGAAGAACCTCCCGATGCGGTGCTGGCGGCCACCGGTGCTCCCCGGCTGGGCTCAGCTCCCAGGTGCCTGCCTTGCAAACCCCCCCATCACACTTGGCACTAATTGGTACCCTTGTTAGGAGGCTTATCAAAGAACGGGAGAGGCGGACGGGGTCATAATGGCTGAATTATCTCCTTGTTCCTGGAAGTGACCCTGCTGAGCCGAGGCTGAGGCAACTTGACAGGTCGCTGTAGTGGAAGCTAACGCTGCCCCTCCTCGCGTTGTAGCACTCTTGGAGATAAAGAGGACTTAAAGCTCCCGGGCTGTCTGTTCAGCGTAATGTCCTGCCAGCACTACATTTACTGTAACGAAAGCAATAACCACGCAACCTTGTCCATGTTAAAAAACCACCTTCATCGAGATTCACTTACAAAGTTAGGAGTTACCTCTACAGCTGGAGGGTGCCTTAGGAGGTGGAAGTAACCCACTGGGATTAAATCACGCCCACGGCATTCAAAGGGAAACGCTGGTTATGCGGATCCGATACATACAGCCGTGTGTCACTCCTAAACAGCAACAGGCTCTGGATGTATCTTGAATTATGGTCTAAACCCCTTCTGGCCAGCAAATATGGGTCCCTTCTCCACTGTGAGTGTAATATGGGAAAGAGAATGGACCTGCTGCTGTGATGAGTTATAAAGAAGCAGATTGCCTGTGGTTTGGCAAGAATGGTTATATCATAGTTATTTACTGTTATTATTGATGTGTACACGAGAGGTTAAGACAATGGTTTGCCTGAACTACGCTGGAGTCTAAGAAGTTAGCTAGTGCCTAGGCATAACTTCTGCTGACCACACAGACACAGAAAAATGCACTTTCAGTGCTGTACACCTGGGAACTTTAGGAAGGCTTCTTAAGGTAACATGGTAGGTGGTTTAGTGTGACCAGTGCTCATTTTTCAGCTGCTCTGACAGCCCATCCTTTGCTTTGGAAGCACTGATGATGGACGTTAGAGGTAGATTGACTACAGCCACATCTCTGTTCATGAGCACTGCATTTAAACCTGAATGGCTGTTATATTTGCTCATGTTTAGACCCTTTATATGTAGTTATTTTAGGCATTTGTGCCTAAGTTGGTAGGCTCAGCTCTCCTTTCAGCTACTGAGATCCATGCTCCTGCTGGACACCAGATTGGACCGTGAGTGTGGGTTCATTTAGTCCTCCTCCCCTGACTCTCAGCTTGAAAGCCCCATTGCCTGGTGTGAAAGCCTCATTGTCCAAGTCATTTGCACAACAGAATGGGCATGGAGAATCCATCCGACGGTATTCTGCTCAACAGCGGCAGATCTGACAAAACCCCTTGGCAGTGTCAGCTGGGGCTAGATAAAAGCACCTGGTAAGCTCATCAGCCATAGGGTTGTAAGGTCAAGGAGGAGATAATCCCTCTGAGCCATGTCAATGGAACAAACTTATTTCCAAGCTCTCCCATTCAGTGGTGGGGTCAGAGCTCCACCAACACTGTCAGAAGAGTATTCCCATTCATCCTCACTCTTCAGTGCCTCTTACCATCGGTTTTCGGCTCACCCATGGGAAGTCCACCAAAAGAAGCTTGTGTCCCACTCTCAAAGCTTTTATCACCTTCACTGGAGATTTCACATGAGAGTGTGCCATACGAAAGCAGGAGTATCACCCTCCCTTGGAGTCATGCAGAACAGCGTGTCCCACCGCATCTTCCTGCCTTCAGGGCCAGTCTTCCTCTGAGGGCGGGTCTGAGATTTGCCAGCTTGTGAAATATAATCATCAGGACATTTCTATGCTGTCCCTGTCATGCGGCCTTGAGTTCAGGGACGCGTTGAATTCTGTGCTCGGTTTGCCCCGCTTTGATGTCCCATGTCGGGGGCGTTGATTAGAACAGTGAAAGTAATTGCAGCTGCCCTTTGGTTTAGAGCATTATTTATCCCTTCAGCCGGTTTAATGCATTGCTTTCACAGTCCTTCTCCACTGCAAAGTGCAGCCCTGCCCTGAAAAGTAAAAATGACTTCTGGTTGCAAAGATTGCATCTGCTAGCCAAAAGGTGTAATAAAAACCTCAGGATGGCATAGTCCAGCAGCTTCACAGAGGGGTGCAGCATCCCCTGCACGCCTCATCAAAAGAACTGGGGAGTAAACTTAATGAATTACGCTCAGAGGTGGCTCTTGAGGGATCTTATGTCACTGTGGTGGAAGAAGAAAGTGGAGATGGCAGAAGTGATCTCCTATTGCTGTTCAGCAGAGCAAGAGGAAAGAGGTGCTGCCCTTCCTGTAAATCCTCATTTTTCAGTCTAGTCCCACATCATCTCCATCTTCGCAGCTGTACTGACTTCTACGAAATCAGTCAGGCACCTTGGATTCTGGAGCAAAATCCTGCTTCAAAAGAGGACACATTATTTGCTCCAGCATCCCTGAAATTCTGCTTCGTGCCTGTTGTGCAGATATCGGCAACAGCTTTTCCTGCTAAGCCAAGCTGTGCTGTTTTGGGGGCCTCTTGCCCTGTTTCTCATTGGGAATCAGGTAGATATGGGAGAGGATGCATTTATTTCATCTCTGGAGCTGCATGAAGAAATTATTTTTAGCTTGGCAGCCTCACTGGAAAATAATTTAGATTCAGAGAAAAACAAATGTAAATTTTTGGGGGTTTAACTCACAGGCGGAGGAGGGGGATCAGTCTTATTGTTTTCAGTTGACACAAAATGTTCCATGCGATCCAAAATGAAACGCTTAGCTATGGACACATGCGAACAAAGGCAAAGAGGGGGTGAGTTATGCAACTGCATGAGGAAGGAGCGGTTATTGCCATCCCAGCCTTTTATCTGTTATAGAGGGGGCAATAAGAGATACCCATCTCCCACGGCCCTGGAGCCTGGTGCAAGGCTAGGTTAGGCTGAAGTCCCTGCCTGGAGTCAGGCAGCCGTTCTCAGCACGGGGCTTTGACACCCCCTCACTCAGGGGTCCCAGTCTCTAAGGGATTCCGGGGCAGGCTACTCTCCACCTCTCTGCCTTTCCTGCTGAAGATATTCTCATTTAAATACTGATTAGGCCAGAATACATCCCTCTCCGTCCTGCTGGATTACGGTACTGTCCCAGGAGACGGGATGCACACGTTCCTTTCCTTGTGGGAGGGTCTATGTCCTTTATGTCAGGAGAACCCAACAGGAGAGGGGAGCCTGAGAGCCACTCTCACACCCTGGGGGAGGGTTCCTCTGTGTCCTGCTGCCTGCAGCCATGCTCCAGGCAGCCGAGAGGCAGGGCTGCATCTTCCCTTGCTGGGTGGGCGTTTAGCCTGGGTGTCCTACACTCCTGAGACTAGATACAGTGGTACAATCTGAAGAGCACTACCTCCTCTTGCAGATTTGTGAAGCTAATCCCATATTTTTTTTTCTTCCCAGCTAGCATCATTCAGGAAATGCAGTACTAATAATGTGTGAATAGTTTCAGGGCAACTAAAACCACATTTCCAGAGAATGTATTATTCTCTGGAAAAATAATAATTGTTCAGGTCTATTCATGAACACACACTTGCAGAATTAGTTCCATATGTCTGGGAAGGAATCATTTCAATCTCTCTTTCGAAACAGAGCAATTGTTCATTATAAAAAACTGACCAGGAAAATAGGATGGGACACAATTGGAAGTGCTTAGAACCTAATGAAGAAAATGTTATTCATATTGGTGCCAGCATCATTGATATTAAGTAAAACGCAACTTAATTCAGAAGGCTGCTTACTGATCCTATTGTATTTGCCAGTGGTTTTGCTTATGCGAAGAGGATGTGCTGCCTATTATGGAGCTGTCTTTGCCTGTGTTATATTGGTATGCGAACCCACTCAGCCTGTGCTGTGGGATCCCTGATGTGCTCCATGGGACTAAGTATGTGGGACACGTGCTTGGTAAAGGACAGGCTCTGTCCTCAAAGAGCTCCCAAGCAAAGTTAGAACCAGCTGCAGCAGGTGGCAGAGAGACAAACAGGCAGTTCGTGGTGGGATACAAGGCAGCAGCTAAGTCAGTGCAGGGACCTCAGACAACCTCCGGTATGAAAGGCTTGGATGTGTCTGGACCACAAATCACCTTGCTCCTGAGAGAACTGAGCTGCGGTAATAGAATATGTCTACCCAGAGAGCCACAAAAATACAGGAGGCGTGAAGGGAAGAAGAGCTTTGATATAAGGGGAAAATATGGTCGGTGCAATTAAACTTGGATGAGAACATAAGGAGAGGAAGCAGGAGTACACAGTAATGCAGGTGACTCCGACGGGCACTCCTGCTTCCCTTTCACATAAAACAAGACCATGAGACTCTCTTTATTACGAGAAGGTAGACTTGAAAGGATAGAAGGAAATACTTTCTCTAGCAATGCATAATGTCCTTGTAGGAGGATCTATGTTGCAGAAAGTTATTGAGACAAACAGCTTAGTTTGAACATGTGATAGACATGGGATTAAGTTTACCCTTCCTGTAACTCAGAGAATGGATCATGTCTTAATAAAGCATGAATAATAGCATCTGCAATTACAATACATAACACTAGCAATACATGTGGCTTCAAAACCCAGGCTAGCCAGGATGAAGTCACAAGCACTATCAATGCCCAGCTTCAGGGCATGAGATAATCAGCCGTAAAAGGGGCAAAGTTATCCTTCCTGGTGTGGTATTTAGGTGAATTAGGGAGGTTTTTGCACCTTCCCTTCAAACATCCGCTATTGCTAGCTGTAGATTAGATATTGGATCATGTGGACAACTACCTTTTCCTGATGCAGCAGACCTTTTCTGCCTCTTGTTCCCCAATAAGCTGATGCCAGGCACTTCCTGCACAGCTTCTCCCAAGCGGGTTTCTGATAACGTTTTGTCAGAAAAGTGGTGTGTTTGGCTATTGTCTTTCCATTGGTGTCTGGTGGGCAGGGTGGGCTTTGTAGATCACTGCTCTTGCAGGAGAGGATTTCTTAGAGCATTGACCAAGGGAGTATAGTTTCTTCTGATGAACAAGTTGCTGGCAGCCAAACAAAACATTGCAAAACTAAACAGGACAGAGCGTGTGCTGCATTTCAAGAGGCTGGTCTTGTTTTGACAAGAACGTACAGCAAATGCTAGCAGAGGACAAAGTGGAGAGAACAAAAAGCCGCCTTCTCCCCTGGCCCGTCAGAAATCAAGTCAGCCTGCCAGACGGGTCATGTCTATGTGCAAGTTCTCCCTTTCATTCTAGGTTCTTGAGGAGGGGACATTGCTCTCTGAACCCATTGGCAGGCAAATTCCTCTGCTTAGTCTATGAGCGTTGATTATTCAAATCAGAGATGCCCCTCATTAAATGGAAGGTAGTACCCTGTCCTCAGACGTGGTTGTCTGCTTTGGGTTTGTCCACCTTCCTTGGCATTTCATTCTTACTACCATGGCCACTTGTAGCTCATCCGGCCCCCCTTGCTCTCTCCTGCTTCTATGCACAAGAAGGAAACCGTGTCTGCATCACTAAAAACCTGTCTGTGTTATTTCACCAGGTAGCTACTCTGCGCTTTCTGTTGCCATAGAAGGTCTCAAGAAGTGTTAGAAGCCCGCGATCCGCCATGGACCAGCCACACTGGAGGTGACTCTGCAGAATCAGCTAGATCCTCAACTGGCTATTTAAAGGGACAATTACTAACTCTGTTCCCCATTACCCCTGCCACCGCTGGGGAGGTGGGTGGGCTTCCTTCCCCCCAGCTTGGCTCCAAGCTAGAGCTGTCCATCTACCTGTGCCCGTCCTGCCCTCAGCTCCTCCTAATCTGGGCCACAGCCCCCAGCTAAGTTCAGGAGCCCATTTCACTCCACACCACATTCTGCTGAGCTACGCCACACAAAGCTTGCACTTCGATGCCCATGGTGCAGAGTCAAGGTATTAGTAGAAAACAGCAGTGGAACACACTTCCAGCATTGTTTACCACTGACACAGCAGCAGGTAAGGCTCACAAACCAGGAGGTAGCCAGAGCCCAGTCCCTATGTTGGCTTCATTTGCATTGAGACCGCAGGAAGGAGAGACAAATGGAGGAAAAGGACCAAAGGAAAAGGAAACACACAATGTCCTCAGTGGTAGTGATGAGCTAGTCACAAGTCAGGTAGCAAGTTCCATCCCCACAAATTTGCCGTCAGTCAAAGTCCAGAACAATGTCCTCATCCCTTAGCCTGATGTTTCTAAGGTCTGGAGAGTGCTCAAGATGTGAGAGTAACAAAAGGCAAGTGTATGTACAGCTATTATCAAGACTAAAAAGAGGAAACACAGAACATGGCTTTCATCATGGATGGGATTTACTGCCTGCCCCCACCCTTCATGACATAGGCGTGCTGTCTTCCCTGAGGACACTTCTCATTGAGAGGGGAAAAAACAGATGGGCTTATTTTTTTTTAGTGCTAAGAGCTGCACGATGCAGTCAGTATTTAATTAGATGAATATAAACTTCAGCAGAGACACGTCGGGAAGGCAGGAGGGTCATTCTTGTAGTATAAAGATAAGAGGAAGCAGTGAGCAGGCTGGAAATAACAGAGTTAGAGAGGCTGGTTTTGGAGGATTTCTAAAGAAATAAAATAGTTTTAGTTGTGTGACAATTTTCACTGACCTTTCACTGGAAACGAATCTGTGTTTTTACCTTTTATTTGATCTTGTACATAGATCAGCCCTTTCAGCTGAGATCATTTCAGCTCTTGGAAAGGCGTTGCAAACCTGGCTGAGATGACAGACATTTGAACTCAAAATGATCTTTTTCTTCTTCTTTGACACAAGAATTAAGCTTCATGGAACGATTGATTTCTGAACACAATGCACCACAAGATACTGGTCTGTGTCCAGAAACTGGCCTGCTGCCTTCCCTTCTCTTATTGTGCAGCGATTCTCTATTCTGCTACCTGCTTTCTTCACACTACGCTGGCTGCTGTTATTATTTCATTGATAGAGTTCACCCACATGAGCGCACCTGACTGTATTTTTACAGCTCTCCCTACTTATAGCTGTTGTGCTGCTTTTAATTGCAACATCTCAGCCAGCTCATGGTAGGAAAAGGGCTGGAAAGTCCATCCCCGGTTGACAATTCCAATCCCCTGCTATTACAGGCAAGTGCATCCTGTCACATCCTTCATAAACACAGAAAGCTCCATCATCAAGAAGCTTTTAAGGCAACCTTTTTGGCTGGTTGTCATGCTGGAAGGTTGTTCTCCACCTCTTCTCCCCCCTTCACGAGTTCTGATTATTTGTACGTCTTACATTGCGCATTGCTTTGTTTTCACAAAGGCGGATAAAGAGGTGGCTTCTTAAAACCCTTCCTTTTATAAGTTTGACGTGTAGTTAATTCTTTGTTGTCGGTGATTAATCCTCTGGCAGAGCATTCAGAGCAGGGTAATATACAGGGTGATGTTGATTTAGTCCCGATAACACATCAATGCCAAGATACATGACTTCTGATCTGCTCTCTAATATATCAATAAGGCTACAGGATGAAATGCGTCCTGGCATTTGAACAGAACTTAACAACTACCTCAGCATTGTGGTATCTCACTACAGAGAACACATGCTGATGTGTGTAACGCTGCCTTGGGCTTTTGAAGACCATTTCCAAGCGCTGTAGAGCCAGACTTTCTCTGGAGTTAGAGAAACATATGCTGCCTGTAATAATGCACCATAAATCACTGTTTGCTAAGACTCCATGGCTTTTCATGTCGGGGAAAGTTTCTAGAAAGCAGATAAGACAGAAGAATTTATCTACAATCAAGGAAGGTGTGAGACACAGGCTGGGAAACAGCTCCAGAAGTTCAGAACTTGCTTGGCCTGTTTTTGCTTTTAGGTTTTGGAAGTGCCCCGACCTCAGGCCACCGTAATCTGAAATTCTTACAACTTTCTAGGGAATGACACTGATGAAAAATCCACACTGGCTTAGCATTTCAAACATGCTCAGGTTACTGGACAGTTTCTAATTGACCAACAGAAAATTAATCAATAAAAAGAGTGTAGCCAACTGCAAGTACCTGTCACCAATATTATGTGTCTGGGAGGTACAAATCATATGCTGTCGTTTTCCAGCTTGGTGTTAAGTCAATATCTAAACCAGATGCACTGGTGGCATATGATATTTTTGTAACGAGCTCCCCAAATAGATTAATGCTCTTGGTCTCATTGTAAAAAAGACACATGGGAATTCATCATGAAAATGCTCTCCCTTGTAGAGGCACGTGGAACATGAGCATTCACAATCAGCTATTCATCACAGAGGCTTTTGAAACTGTGAATAACTTCTGCCCACTGGAAGAAATGAGAAGCACACTATCTGCTTCTGCACAGGTGACAGGGATCCCCTGTCCCACTTGTGGAGAGGAACACACTTGCTTCTGCTACATGGTGCACCACTGCAGAGGAGTTCAGAACTTAACTGGACGTGTGTGTGTTAACTGCAAAAAAGAAGGAATTCAGCCAGAGGAAGGACCATCAAAAAAATAGTGAGTAAAGCTAGTCCAGAATTTTAATTAAATGACAACAACAACAAAAAAAATACCCAAACTGGCACATTTTTGTGGGCAGAGCTAACATTTCGAGAAGAAATCCATGTTAGACTTTGGGGAATTATGTCAAACAAAAATATTGGTTTTGTTTCCAGTTGTTGAAAGCCAAATGCAATTAGATTTTTTAGGAGCTGGGCACTGAAAATTGCAACCCAAACCTGGAAAACTTTGCTTTGTGATGGAACTAGTTTTTCTTCAGGCTCCCCAACAAAAACCTGAAAAACTTCTAAGTAAAAGCTTCAGTATAAACCTTGCCAGACTAAACTTGCAGAAGCAATGACCAGTTGAAGTTGTAATTCATGTGGCTGCTCTCAAGGTCTGAGAGCTCTGCAGAAAACTATGGTTGGGTGGTCACTACAAAAATATGATATTTTTGTAGTGAGCTACCCAAAGAGATTAATGCTCTTGGTCTCATTGCGAAAAAGACACATGGGAATTCATCGTGAAAATGCTTTCCCTTGTAGAGGCACGTGGAACTCCATTATGATGGGGTATGATGATTGAGATCATTTGCAGTCAATGCAGAATCCCATGCAGAGTATTTCGGGGTTACAGCACAAAACACATACTTACACTCCTATTAGAGGAAGTTTATACAACTAAGTCAACAGAAAATAAATACAAGTGCAGAATGACTAGAAAGCCTCAAAGGATCAAGGATAAAATGAACAAACAAATCTACCCTACCACTCCATGGCAGCGCATATGCAGACAGTAGTGACTTACTGCATTCCTCAGGATATAAGAACCCCAAATGCACGTATGCCAGTGCCACCATCACTGTGAGATGGCTGACTTCTATACATCCTCCTTTTCTGCAGTTCCCAGCATGGCTCTCTGTGTTGTCCAGGGACCAGAAATTTTTGTTCAACAGAGGACTTGCGTTTCAGTCTCACTGAAGATTACTAATAAGTATGCCCTCCTGTATTTTCGTGAACACCAATGGATGCCAGCAGATGCCTGAAATTAAAAAGGTGCTTTGGAGAAGTGAGACTGCAGTCATAAACCAAGAAGATTCACACTGACATGGACCCCAGGGTACTGGTACCTGGGACTTGCTACCCGGGACTTGAGCAACAACAGCCAGCACTGCCTGCCTGCTGGGCAGATGGGTAGGATGGAAGATCATTTAAGCACTGGTTGAATCCCACAAATTCCAGTTGGGATTTCAAAGAAAGGAGATGGTCTTCTACACCCCACCCCATGTTGCTTGTTTTTGTGCCAGAGGCTGAGTAATGGCATGTGCCTTTCCTCAAAGTCTAGACATGCCATTCCTACATCTTGGGATCAATGCTAAGTCTCGAACAAGCTAGATTTACTTTTATTTTCTTCTTGTGGGATCTCACTAAGATTGGAAATAGCCTTTAAAGTCTGTGCTGGTCATAACCAATAAAATGTCTGCCAGTGTCATTTTTGAGGGAGTAAACCCAACACAAACTATTCACAGTCGTAGTTCCTGTCCTCTTCTTTACCCCCATTTCCTTCCCCTATGCTCTCTTCCCTCATGACAGAGAAAGAAGACTGTAGATTTATGAGCCATTGATGATTTTACCGTAGGTCTCTCCACCCATTTGTGAGCACTTCTGACTATCCATATTACTTCCGAGGTTTTTGTGCCTATTTCAACCAATCCAGGGCTTTTTTTTTTTCTTTGAACTGTAAAGCCTTGGAGTCAGGAATTGTCTGCTTCTGTCTGTGTGTTTATACAGTGACAAAGACAATGGGGCTATTCTCGATTTATCATTAGGCACCACCATAACAAATCTAGCGACAACTGTCTGGACAACGAGCTCCCACCTGTGCTTTGACATGAAGGTTTGTAAAGTATCAGATCGCTGCTGGTGATCCCTCTGTGACGTGAAACAAACCCTTCCTCCAACATAAAAAGTCAGAACATCTTTGTCTGAAAAAATTCATTGGCGTGATAACATCTGCACACTGTGTTCTGCTCAGAGGGAGAAACGTGTTTATGAATGCTGGTGAGGAGATCACTCACAGAGGTGAATATGAATAGGCTGTGCCGCACAGGTAACTCTACTCTGATGTTGTCAGATCTGGTAACCTTGGGTACTGATGATGACAGTCGAGCCTGCATTACACACGTAATCCTGGGTACGAAAGTCATCCATGTTAACTTGCACTGACACAACCAAGGATGGGCTTTAGCTGGTTGTGGTGTCATTGACCACAGTTAGAGAGATCCAGTCAAAGGAAGATGTAAGACTACAGGCCTCTGAGAGGGCTGGGATCCCCATGAGAGGCTCTAGGGGTATTGCTGCAGAAAAACGTCATAAATCTGACAGTATCACTTTGCTATATTTGACAACTTTCCTTTACAACAAAGCTGTCAGTTACAAAGGGTACTTGCAGTAGATGGTGAAGGTTCTCAGGTGCTTCTGCTTTGGAGAAGCAGGTGACACATCATTCAATGGTCCCTCATCATCACTGATATCTCTCATTCCATTAAGCATCGGTCCTGATTTGTCTCTCCCCAGATGACACAGTGGCTAGATTTAGATGGTGAGTACACATCTTATCTATCATAAGTCCTATAAATAGTTGTCATATCCATGTACAGTATCTTGCTGGACTATTTACAGCATGATCCAAAGCCCCCTGAAGCCAATGGAAAGGATGCCATTTACCTTACAGGGCTTTGGATCAGGCCGTTATAAACTCTTCACCTCTAGGGTATGTGACCACGCTCTTCCAGGCCTGTTACAATGCGCATGGCAAACCACAGTCTGTAATAGGCTTCCATTTGAACCTGCTGCCTTTTCTGGCTACAGCTAAAAGATCTCAATGGGAGAGAGGAGAAGAAAAACACAGAATGAAAGCAGACAGGGATGAGAGTTGGAAGGAGTCCATCTTCTGCTTTGGTACATTTTCCTGCCTATGATAAGGGAGAGATTAGAAAGAAAGAAAAATGAAAGAGGGCAAGGTGAGAGCAGGTTGGGAGATATCTGGTGGGAGGCACCAAGCTCTGTGGCTTGAAGTCTGTTGTCTGCATTGAGATGCAGTGATGAGTCTATTTTCTTTGCTTAGCATTTGTTATCGTGTCTCCTACCTCAAAATGGGAACACCAAGTCCTGAGAGAGCGTCTACTCTCAGTCCTTCTGCACAGCACATGTACCAGCAGAATTAGGCTGTGTAAACTTCCTTCAGCAAAACTCTTGCAGCAGATGATAACATTATGTTTTCTTATAGCAGCAGGGAGGAGGGGCAGGAAAAGTGTCCCAGCTTGGAGGACTGCGTGATGGGCTGTTCTGTCACTCCTCCTCCAGCCCTGGCTTACTGATATACTCTGATATAACCAGACGGTGAAGTCAGTATGGTAGCTGGGCAGTGCCTAAGACCTTACTAACCCAGTAAGATCCTTGTGCTTGATACCATGCAAACAGGAAGGAAAGATGGTCCCAGCTCCAGGGAAATTACAATCCAAATATAAATAAAAGGCAGTGGTTGGGGGAAAATGTGTAAAAATGAGGCTGTTTTGGCTGGCACACTAAACAGAAGCTCTCATCTTTATCCAGCATCCTGTAGGCAAAGGGGGGTTTGAATGATTGATCTGAAGAAGGCAAAAGGGAATATTTTCCCTGCTCATCTTACCATGCACCAATCAAAAAGCAGAGATGGGCATGCTGCAAAAATCTTCATACCTCTGTAAGTCAGTGTTTTGAGGCAAATGGGGACACCTTTCATAACCCAATGTCAATAGGCGGGAAGGAGGAAGCCCTGATAATGAGGGAACAGATATCAGCGCCATGGGCCACACTTCAGCATGGGACCGTGGGCAGGCAGAAGGGCCCTGCAGGGTCTTCTTGGTGGGACCAGGAGGCCAAGGAGAACCTCAGTGTCACACTCGTCCCTCTCAAGGTAGAGGAAGAGGAGACCATGGTGGGCAGGGAGACCCCCACCTCCTTCCTGCGGGCAGTGAGTGCTGCCGGGTGGAGGTGCCTCTGCAGGCACGTGCGGGCTCAGCCCCAACTCCGTGTGCTCACCAGGGCTGGAAACCACCTGGCTTCTGCAA
Organism: Larus michahellis; assembly: GCF_964199755.1. Lineage (NCBI taxonomy): Eukaryota > Metazoa > Chordata > Aves > Charadriiformes > Laridae > Larus > Larus michahellis. The sequence continues at coordinate 39,608,342 of NC_133898.1, forward strand.
TTACCCCTTCCCTGGCTTCTAAACCCTGTGCTCAGGAAGAGGGAGAAAGAGAGGAGGAAAAGGCAGCAAGGAAGGCGGGGAGAGCTGAGGAGGAGGAGAAAGGAACAGCAGAGCTGAGGCAGGAGAGCCAGAAATCTTCACTGCAAGCAGTAACAAAGGACAACTGACAAAGCCCAGGATGAACAGGGGAGAGCTGGAACCAGCTGCAGGTGGAGAAACGGCATGCAACAAGGTGAACATCCTGCCTCTCGAGGCAGGGGCGAAAGCTGGCAGTGCAGGAGGCAGGAAGAAGGAATGGAAGGAAGGGATGAGGGTGGTGCTGGATGCTGTGGAGAAGGCTGTATGAAATCCTTCCCCCAGGGCTGGCAAACCTGCCCTCTCTGAATCGGTTTGTGCCCTGAAGCAGGACGGTTAACTTCCTTTTCTGTTGCAATCCTAGCCAGTCTAACTGCAGATATTATTATTCATACAAGTATCTAATAAAGGATATGGTGTGGAGCAGCTGGAGCGGGGCTCTGGAAGGTGAATGATATTAATAATGTTTTTGTTGAGGACTGAGCACTGAGTTTAGGTCTTTTCGCGCTCATCTGTGCCACAAATGAGACAAGATGGACAACAGAAGAGTGAACAAATAAAAATGCATGATCCTGGTGGAGACTGTGCCTCAGGAATCAGGAGAAGGCAGGTAACTGGACCCATCCATCAGTGCCAGGGTCCCCATTTATCCCTGCCCATGGGGAGGAGACATCATTCCCTTTCCCAGAACCTTGACTCTTCAGTTAGGTTTTTTCTGCCAAAAAGTGGCTGCAGATACCTATCTTCTATGAGTGGGATTTTTCAGGAAGTGGAAGACAGCCCAAATACCTTGAATAAAACCAAGCCAAGCCCAAGGCAATGTACTCAGTAGTTGTTCTGGAGAACATCAGCTTTGGTTTCTGCAGAACTATGGGGTTGGAGTCATTGTTGCCCTTCCTGAACCTATGCAACCAAGTGGGAGCGGAGGGTGACTTACTACCGCAGGAGACGTAGTTCACTGCCTTTAATACTGCAGATGTTACTGGTTCAGCAGCCAAACAAAAAGAAGGAAAAAATCATCACCAAATTGTTTGGTTGAGTTAGAAACAAGTCTCTCCTTTGGCTTCTTTGTTTTGTTGCTAAAACATTTTTAAAAAGTTACTCCAGTCACCGGAAAGCTTTAAGTGAACTGAAAGTGCAGTACGGTGATGAATAAATGCTGTCTTAAGCCGACATCTTGGCCACCTCCCAGACCTAGGCTCGCACCCCCATGCACTCACCCCAGAGGTGAGTGGCTCTACGACTAATGGGGCTCAAATTTGCAAAAATAATGAGCTCCTCCCTGGAGCAGAGCTTATACCTCAGGGGATTATGCCCCTGCCCCAGTGCGTTCTAGCCATCGAGCCAGAAAAATAGGCCCTTGTCCCTTGCTATACCAGTAGAAAAACTTTAACTGCTCCAACAAGAGGTAGAGCAGAAATGCCATCTTAGATAGCCCTTAGCTCTGCTGCTACATGACAAGGGGGAGACCCCAGTTCACTGTTAACTGATCCTCTAGGACAGACCATTTCCTCAGCAATGAGCTATTCACAGGAAAGGTTTAGCCACTCCAGAAGCTGGTGGAGGATGATTTGTGTCCTCCATCCCGCTGTCTGCCTTTAGGCTTTCATTGTGTTATTTTTACATGCACAGTCCAGGGTTTCTTTGGTCTTATTTACGCAACCCTCAGAGAGTCTGCTTGAAATCCAAGTCCCTGAGGAAGACTTAATGATAAGGTTTAGAGGGCTCTTTTCTTTTGAACTCCAGCTCCTCCCCACACTGCTTTGTCTGAACCGACATTAGGTTGGTCAGCGTAAAGGCAGGGAACGCAGCCAGGGTAGTTACCAAGTCCAGCCTCAACTACATGGCAACAGATCCCCGGCAAACACATGTGAGAGAAAGCTCTTCCACTGACACCACCAGGAATTTAGTTCATGGATCATCAGATGTAGTTGTTACCTCAAGCTTTACTCTCTCTCGTGAGTGAGTCCTATTCTAGTGATAAACAATTCTGCCTTTGGTGGCTGTGCATGACTTGCTTAGCGTAGCAATTCAGGGAAGCTGGAAAACATAAAAATACTGCTCCTGCACAGTGTCTAAAGAAACTAGTTTTAGGAGTGATTTAACTGTACAAACTGACAAAGCAGTTAAGTCACCTGGTGGTTTATTAAAGTGGATAGAGGTTTAGATAAGTGGATAGAGCTGTAGAGTAGATAAAGGTTGTTTATTTTTAGTGACCCAGGCTTTAGACCAGTGTTACTTTTACTAAACGTGCTGTGAGGGATTTGCAACTCATCTCTGGAAAATTTAACTAACTAATACCGTTTAGCATAGTAAAACATAACTACAGGTTTTGGGGCTCCTCTTTGGGGTGCCTCCTGAATTGCAACACTTCACCTCTTCTCTTCTCTTCTCTTCTCTTCTCTTCTCTTCTCTTCTCTTCTCTTCTCTTCTCTTCTCTTCTCTTCTCTTCTCTTCTCTTCTCTTCTCTTCTCTTCTCTTCTCTTCTCTTCTCTTCTCTTCTCTTCTCTCCTCTCCTCTCCTCTCCTCTCCTCTCCTCTCCTCTCCTCGTTTTGTTTTAATTTCTGACACTTGGAAAACGCATCTGGATTTTCTAAGGGTGCTAGCATTTGGGCTATGACACTTGATTAAATACTCACATATTGTTTTCAGGCAGTAAAATATTCTATTTCCAGGGTGAGCAACCTCTACAGTTCTGGATGCAATCCATTTACCAAGGTACAAAATCAGAAGGCACAGGCTCACATCCTTAGCCTGTCCAAAAGGCCTTCTTTACACTAGCTGCAGTCTGCTTCAGGGATTCTCTTTCTCCTTTGTCTCAAAACTTCCCGGGTAAAGATCCTCGCTCCTTCCCCTGCAGCCTTCTTCCCTGCTTACTGCTGGTGAATGCGACTGTGCTATTACAAGTGCTGAAGTTGGCTGCTTAATGCCACACAGCACCTTGACAGGTTGCATTTCAGGTGCTTGATGAACTCATGGTAAGCTTTGTTCTGCTTAATTGTCATGCCTTTCTATACTGAAGTGGAAAAGAATACCAGGGCAATTACCATTGCTCAGATGACTCAGGAAACCAGTAACGAGATGGAGAATCTCTCACCACTGGGTTGCCAGATCACACGTGAGTTAGGTGTGGTTTCATGACCACCCTGACCCAATCTAAGTCCGGCTTTTGCCAAAACGTGTAGCATTGTTATCCTGCCCATGTCCATGAGTTCCCATCCCTTCCTTTGTCCTAGCTGGAGGGCTCCTGCATCTGGGAAATTGAGCACATCGGGTTGATCCAGCTAAATGCTCCACTCAGCAGAACACAAGGAAAAAGGGAAGAGTTCCACCATCTGAGTCCCCTGTTCTGTCTGACTGCTCAACTGCACAATCACCAAGGCTCACAGGCGACGGGGTGGGAACACATGACGTAGGGCTGAGTCACCCCTTTCAGATGTAGTACAGAATTAGATTGCCTTAAGCCAATGATGAAAGCAAAGAGAAAACAAAAATATCTTTTTCATCTAGGAATTAAAAGTCTATCCATTTGTCATCATTATGGTGTCTGATGTCTTTACAATAATTACTACAAAGCTAAAGGATGGGGCTCATCTCTGCTCATTTATCCAGCTAATTTAAGCTCCTTTCTCTCATGTCTCTAATCAACAGAGAAAGAAGCTTCCAGAGGAGGATGCATCTCATGCAAAAATGGGTGTTTAAGGTGACTGAGACGTCTTCTGAAGATCAAAGAATCATAGAATGGTTTGGGTTGGAAAGGCCCTTTAAAGATCATCTAGTCCACCCCCTCCTGCCATGGACAGGGACATCTTTCACTAGATCAAGTTGGTTAAAGCCCTGTCACACCTGACCATGTGCACCTCCAGTGATGGGGCATCCCCAGCTTCTCTGGGTAACCTGTTCCAGTGTCTCACTACCCTCATCATAAAGAATTTCTTCCTTCTATCCAGTCTAAATCCACTCTCTTTCGGTCTAAAACTGTTACCATTTGTCCTGTCACTATAGGTCCTGTTAAAAAGTCTTTCTCCATCTTTCTTGTAAGCTTCTTTTAAGTATTGAAAGGCCACAGTATGGTCTCCCTGGAGCCTCCTCCAGGCTGAACAACTCCAACTCTCTCAGCCTTTCTTTGTAGGAGAGGCTTTCCAGCCCTTTGATCATCTTCGTGGCCCTCTCTGGACCCCACACTCTAACAGGTCAGATGCTCTTGACTATAGTGTAAATTGCAGCTCCACCTCAAGGACATCTGCACTTCACATTCCATCTTCTTCTGGACTGGAGTCTGGCTCAGAAATCTTCATTCTTGGGGGCCACACTGAACAGTGCAAGCACCCTCCACATTGGTGTATTCCTGGTGAACGCCTGTTCCCCTCCATCCCTCCTCCCCTCCTGCGCTGGCATTGCACCTGCACAGGCCTAACATTTCTTCAGTGGGCTTTGGCTCAGACTTGTAAGGCCAGCAGCAGGTTCACAGAGGTAGGGTTTGTGACATCATAGCAATCTCCCCAACAAGAAGATGACGTCATGAACGCCAGCTTTGTTGTGCTCTGCTTTCTGTCTGCAGCACACTAAGCTGGGACAAGTGCTGGGCATGTGGCACCCCAGGTTTCTGAGCTCTGCCTGGGGAAATCAGACAGAAGCGTATCCTTCCAGAGAGCAATTGATTTGGGAGGGTAGGGGGAAGAGACATTATTTTATTAATAATTTTTTACAGCCGTTCTCCCTCCGGAAGTCCTTCTCTGCTATCTTAGGGCAAGGTCTAAGAGTGTATAACTTAAAAGATCTGGTATGGAGATTTTGATCATAACGACTTAATTAAATGAGGTGTTTGGGGAGTTTAATATTACATCGTTGCTGATGGCTGGCTGATTGTTTTACTTGCCTTTGATCAACTGTGTGAGTGGAGGGTCATCCCAATCACTGCGAGCCTACAGTATCCGTCATCACCCCTCAGTCCTATTTGTCTTGCGTGTGTATGCAGAAGGCCTGCTTTTGATGAACTGTGAAAAGAAAGATGAACTGTTGTAATGAAAACATTCCCTCCCCAAGATCCTCTTTAGACAACATTCAATTGGTTTGACCTTGTCCCCTCTCGCGGAGGACGGTAATGATTCCTGCAGATGGCTGGGTCATTCCTTGGACACTTGGGAGCAAGGGAGCCGGATTCTCCGTCTGTGTTAGCTCTCTGGCTATGCAGGCTGCAGCCGGGAAATGCAAGAGCAGCATGGGTAGACATACCTGAGATAGCTGTCATCTAGCCGACTGGAGTCCTCATAGATGTCCTGGGCTGCCTGTTTATACTCGGGGGACTTTACCTAGGCTTGTTTTTCTCATGGCACACGCATGCACTAGCTAGCCAGAGAGAGCTGGATCTCTCGGGGATGCAAGTCTCCGCCCTGGCTGAAGGCATAGCCTGAGGGAAGCCATTCAAGACGTCAGCCTGGCTTCCCTTGCCCACCTGCCTTGTAGGCAGATGTAAGCTGGCAAATATTAGTAATCGTCTCCTGCCTTAAATCCCTCTGGCTCCCACAGAGTCAACCTTCTCTGATTATGTCACATTTAGAAAAGCGACATAAGAGCTGATGATGAACACTCGTTCATCATCCCTCGTGTTCATCCCCACAGTTTTAGGGAGGTGAAATCCCTGGATCAGCCCTGGGGAGATGTCCCTGTCCCCTTGTCAGCTGAAAAAGTGACTGTGTTGGAAATGGTTGCACATACGTCTTCAGGGGAGAGAACAGAAAGACTTTGCAGTACTTTTACTGTTTAATAAGAGAGAATGGAAAGAAACAGATCTGTGTATTACAAGGGTTTAAAAATATTTGGAAGCTAAACCGGTAACTACATACTCTAAGCCATCAAAGGGCACAGGAACGCTTGTACAAACATTTAATAATGGCCTGTGCCTGGCCTGAAGAGTTACAGTGTAAGCAAGGAAGAGAAAGGATAAATGGGGAAAAGAGAGCACACGAGACCGATGGGACTTGTCCCATGTCACACACCCAGACCACAAAACTGAAGCCCAAACAATCCCAGTTGGTGTCGTATTTGTGAGGCCACTGAGCCTAATCTGGTGGCCCTTGCAATACTTGTCTTTAGCTGAGGTCAGTCTTCACTTCCATGTGAATAGTCTGAGGATGTCACGGCACATCAGGCTCTTGCAGCCTCATAAGCTGGTCCACAGGTCCTCCAGCAGCACTGTCAGACCCGCTTTAAGGCAGTTTATCTTTTTCAGAAGTGCAGTTATCCCATCCCTCTGTGGCTGTTCCAAATGGAGCTGCAGCTACTTCAGTGTCGTACGTCTTGCCTGTGGAAATATGCACGAATGAAGTGTATGTCTAGTGGCCTAATCCTGCTGGTTTCCTCGTACTTCCTCCATTTCAGGAGTTTCACGAAAATGCAGTCATCGCATGCATCACAGTTATAAGACACCCTGACACTTGGGCACAGGCCAAATACTGACCGTTCTTGCTTTGTCATGCTTCAGTGAAGCAAAAATGCCACCCTTTCTCCAGGAAATAGCACAGCTACCAGCATCTTGGTACCTATTATAAGAAGCCTTTTGCTAGATGCTGCTATCTGCAGCTCGGAGTGGTAGGGGTGGGCTTTTCTGCCTACCTCCGCAGCACAGGATCATGTAGGTGTGACTCATTTAATCAGTTTAATCATGTTTTCTTCCATTTCGGGTGCCTTAGGTGTTGCTGCCTGGGCTGGCCTCACTTTCTCTTGACCTCTGCCAGAGGCACATGACAATTTAGCCTCCTGGAGGACTGCAGTCCTGTAGTTTACCTAGAGTCAAGGGCTCCGTACTGGGGTATTCCAGTTTCACTGGTCCCATTGGGATATGAGAACATGCTTCACTCTTGTACCAGCCCCACGGCTTGCTCCGTAGCTCATTAAGTGCTACAATCCCCCATCACTGTCCCGGGTGAACAGTGCTTCCCCTCAAGGTGTGCAGATTTAGCCACATTCATTCAGGCAGAATTCCTCACCAACCTTAAAAGATGTTTTGCCTCAGCAAGATCCGCAGCACTAGGTGTGCAGCTGGCAGGAGTGGCAGTCGGGGAAAGATCAGGCTCGGGATTCCCCTGCCGGATCTTCTCCAGACAAAGAACCTTACCCAAACACGGTTGTATAAGACAAGAAGAGGACCCACCGACCGCCATCTGAAGTGGTGCAATGAGGCTAAAACCCCGAGCCAGGTTCGTGAGGCAGCTGCGTGGGTAGCAGCAGTTGGCGGTGCATGCGGCAACAGGCACTGAGAGATTACTTGCTCCAGTAACTCGGGCTGGGTGTTCAGGACCCAAAGTAAACACACAAGCCGCAGTGCTGTACAAAGGCTTAATACCCTATATTCATAAAACACCTTTCATTCAGCGGCATTTTAAAGGGTTGGTACATCCTGCGTGCACGGAGCAGAGCGCGAAGCTGGACTCGTAACCTTTGCCCCAAGCAGCGGTGGGAAGAACAACCAGGCGTTTATGCGCTGCTGGAGCCCCGGCTGCACCAGATGGACCCCGCGCCAGCCCCGGCCCCGCGCCACCTATGTGGTCCCCGGCCATCTGGGCTCCCAGTGATCCATGCTCCCAGAGACAAGGTGGGCACACACAATGTGACCTGTAGTCACATGGGTTGCATTTGTGAGAGAACACAAAGGAGTTAGGTGTCCGGGTGTCGCTGGGAGGAATACCCCCAAAACATTGAAATCACTGAACGCTTTGGCACCCCCTCAAGATCCCCCAGAAATACAATCACAAAAGAAAACTGAGGACTGAATGTGACCAGCAAAATTATTTGACTTATTTCATCGGAAAACACATGAAGGTCGCAATCCCACTGCCCAGGGTACGCACCTGTCTGTCCTGCTAACTATTTCTAAAGCATCTGGTGGCATTGGTATCCCAGCCCTGACTTGGTGCCAGCACTAGACTAGTCAGCAGGAAAGCTTTCTCCTCCTTCGGTGTATATCAGCAGATACGTTCAGAAGCCACATGCATATCCCAGGTACTGGGCTACTGACTGAGAGCAACAAGCACAGGTCCTCTGAGGACAGAAAGCCCTCCAGCTGCCTGGGGAGGGGACTGGAGGGAGAAAAAATTCCCCAGGAGTTCTCATCTTGAGAGTGTTGTCCTACCAGATTTGCAAGTGCAAAAGGAAGGCTACAAGGATTGATGTGCCCCACTTGAAAATGATGCATGTTTGATTTCCTAATTTTCAGGAGGCCCGGTGTATAAACGCTAAAAACCCTCCCTCTGCAATTGAAATTTTCTCCTTGGAGGAAAGTTACCTTTAGGTGCAATGACAAAACCAAGGGTGTGCATCATTTACATTAAGCTGGCTAACATTTGTCAAATAATTAGAGAAAGACATAGCTGTTCCTCTGAAAGTATTTCCATTTTTTTCCATAGCCTTCATTTCTGGCATTTATTCTAGATTTTTTAATTGCCATTTCCCTCAATCAGCATAGCCACATGATGAGTTTTTCAAAGGTAGTAATAAAAAAGAATTTTGCTTCAAAGAAAATGTTCAACTTGAAATTAAGAATTTCATGTTCCTATTTTTTCAAGAAGGGAAAGATGGACTTAAAAGTCTGTGCAACTAGCAAATCCATGGAAAAATAAGCACCTTTGAAAGCTACAGAAATTCAAATGCATTGCTGACCTTCAAAACTTTGCAGATGAAAGAAAAAATATCCGCCCATTTCTAGATTTTGGTGAAATTAGAAATTGCATGCCTCTGCATTCCCAGATGAATGTAAAATCTTGCGCCTCATCAGTATCTATCATTATTCCCACTTAAAAATGGGCCCATCGCAGATGAAGTGGAAGGTCGAAGGAGCTCGTGGCGCCCCTTGGCTGGTGCGCGTGTCTCAAAACTAAATTCCAGAAGAGTCACAAAAGAGGACAAAAGGACGCAGAAGAGCAACAGAAAGGAGCTGAACTCAGGAAGAGGGGAGAGCTGCTCTCTGTGGGGATGTCTGAAATGCCTTTTATTTCTAAACTAGCCTATGGGGCTTATGCCGGCTTAGCTGCACAGGAGATTTCCATCCATCAGTCCCCGGCCGGTTGCAGCGAAGCCAAGCTCCGACCTCCCTGGGGAGCAGCATCACAGGGAGGTCGGAGCCTGGGGAGCCCCAGCCACTGCTGCCATCCAGCCTCCCCCTCCCTCCTCTCGTGCTGACCCACAGCAGGGCATTCCTCCGGGCAAATGCTGGTTGCATAATGCTCCCTCATTAAAAATGGACAGGATTACAGAAAAGGAAGGGCTAAAAATACAGGCCAAATGAACCTGCTGAAAAGGCAGCTTCTTTGTCGGGGTCTTAAACCCCTGCTCACCTCACAGTGTTTCTCTCTGTGAGGGTGTGCACGCCGCTGTTTTACACAGGTCTAATATATGCGTGGCAGCATGCCCTTGGTTTTTTCTTTCTATTTAATCTTTGACTTGTCAGTGTTGGAACTTTCTTCCCTGTGAAACCGGAGAAGGAGGGATTGTTGTGTGCGTCAGGTTTTGCTTTTGTTTTGTTTCTCTCCCTTTTATTGAGTTACATAAAGAAACTCAGCAACTCCCGGCTGCTCCTAAGTGCTCAGGTGTCTGTCTGATTCTATCTGCTGGGGCATCAAGGGGTACCTCAATGCAACGACCACCACATTGGCCACCACTGGAAGATGGTTTAGGACATTGGCGAGGGCAGACGGTCCAGCAGGGAGCCTTATTTTTTACATCAGCTGAGAGACCTGCCCTTCACACTTGTTTGTTTGCATCTGTAACTCCTTTAAAGGGGAGTCCCTGTGGTGTCTTTTGGATTTTCTTCTGGATGATTTCCGGATGGACAACTCCCCTAAATCCCTTCTCCCATCAGACAACAATCTGTAAAACCAGATAGTGGCCTGGTCGCAAAACACTCACCAGAGAATTCAGAATCAGCTTTGTGACTTTCTGTGCCGATAACAGAAATCATACAAAAAGGAGCTTGAAGAAACTTTTAAAGGTCATCTTGCCCTTCCACCAGCCTCCAGATAGGATCAGCCATGCTGAAGGTGCTGGAGTTGAGATAGTTATCTCAGCCGCTGCTAAAGCCTTCCCACAACAGTACTTTCATGCAGCAAACCATCCCAGCGGTGCACAAGCCTCACAACTGGAAAATGTCTCTTAACATCTCACCTGAATTCCCTTTGTTGCACTTTAAGCCTGTTACTTCCTTTCCTGTCCCCAGCAGACATGAAGAACAGCTTATCCTTCCTCCTTGCAGTAGCCTTTCACATACTTGAAGGGTGTTATCACGTCTACCCGTCTTCAATTCCCTAGACTAAACAAACCCACCTCTTTCAGTCTTTCCTCATAGCTGATGTTTTCTAGCCCTCTGAACACTCTTATTCCTGCCGGCTGGACTCCCTCCAGTTGGTCAATAACCTTCTTGAAGCTTGATGCTCACAAGTGGATGCAGACTGATTCAACAGGTTACTCCAGGCCAGAGGACCGAGGGGAGTAGTTTCAAAGTTGGGAGATCCTCACCACAAATGGCCTAGTTACGCCGGCTGTGGCAGCTCTGTAAAACTTGGCTCTGGGTCAGAGTGGCAGTCTCCTGGAGAAGTACCAGATTCACAGATGAGTATCAGCACCTCAGATTCATCCTGGAACGTAATAGGCAGCTGTAGCAAAAAAAACCCAACCCAACCCAACCCCCCCAACAAATAAATAAATACCACTAGAACCTGCATGGTGGACACACTGCACGTGACGCTTCCTGATAAATATGCGGTTAAATTTGCTTCTGCTTCAGTTTCTGGATAGATTTAGAATGAGGTGCTCTGAAGAGCGTGTGAAGAGCAAAGCATCATCTAACAGACTGTTAGCAATGTATTCAGGGACAAGTGGCATTGTCCTGTTGTCACAGAAAAGGGACTTCCCTTTCACATCCCAAGGCTTTATTCTTTCTGTGAGGGAATATGCTAGAATATTTATACTGTACTTCCAAAAAGCCCAGAGACAACCCTAGACTAGCCTGCACATTCAGCACAGTACAAAGCCTGAAGGAAGGTCAGCTCCCTTTTGAAATCATGGCGTATTGCCCTCTGAGCAGGGAAGACGGACTCGGTCACTGGACCACACTGACACAGCTCTTCTGCTCCTGGTGCCGCCATTAGATCTGTGGCCAGCACTGGGATCTTCGCAGCATGTTTCATTTCATGGCGCAGACGTGCCCCAGGGAGCTCGTTGGCTTTGCGGTAAAGGTTCTCACTCCTCGAGTCATTTTTCAAGGCAGCAAGCTTTCTGCTTTTTTTCCCTGGAAATTGCTCTTCCCAAACCATAACCTTAACATCCCTCAAAGAGCTTGCCCTTTATAAGCCAAAATCCTTAGCTTCTGTCAAGTGAGGACAATGGAAGGACGTGTTAAAACAGCCACGCTGCTACACCTCAGGCAAGGCTCAGCTCCACTCTTTTCTGGGGAACTGCTCAAATACATATTGGCTAGGATTTGTGCCAAGATTTTTCAGTTAATATTTGCAAAATTTAATCACAACAGCACAGATTCTGCATTACCTTAATCCCATTGAATTGTTAGTCTGCAGCGAGTGCCTCCGGTTTCAATTAGATCATTCATGGTTATGGGCACTTTTGAATAAGAAGGGATCAAAACCTGATTCTGGAAATCTGGTTGCAGAATGCGTTTATCCAAACCAAGGCTGCATTTCAGCTGCCCAGTCCACAGCATATTATAAAAAGGGAAGATTTAAATACACACTCTACTGGATGGACCACTGTAGCAAAAGACCGTGAGGACCAAGCTTGCTTGAAAGAGGAAAAGAGCGTAGGCTGGCTCTTTGCAACGCATCTCCCTGAAAAGCTCCCTCTTTAAATGAAAGAGAGATCAAACCAGGAAAGCAAGTGGTACCTACCCCAGGAGGCAGGCTTGCCTCTTGAGTGCCAGATAATAATAAACGATGTGTTTGTAATCCACAGCAGAGATACAATGGCATTTTCTTTGACATCAAATGCTAAAGAGGGAGTGAATAGTTCCATAAAGTGCTTTTTACAATGCAGGGTGAAAGATCTTTCACCAGAAAGAGGATGATCTCTGGGGATGGTTGTTCCTATCTTTTTATTTCACATCAGCATGAAGAATCCAGCGAAAAGGAGAAGTGTTTATGTACCTAATACTGCATAATTTCAGGAAGAAAAGAGATTCAACTGCAGCTAAAGTGAATCAATAAAAAAAGACATATGCAGGAAGGGGGAGAAGCTGAATGGGGAAAAGCTTGGAATCAAGGAGTAACTATACCTCTTTGCACCGAGTGTTTTTAATTCAGCCTGAAAGCTCCTTTCAAACGTAAAGATAAAGAGGGGCAATCCCACCTCCTCCTAGAGGGCGGCCATGGAGGGATTTGGAGGGCACTCCTGGCAGCAACAGCGCAGGGTGGCCAGGGAAAATCAGGATCCACGCATGTCCAGCGGGAGGAAATTAATTCCAGCAGAACAGAATTGACTCAGTTATAATTTGACCAGTAACTCTGTATCACTCCTCCACAAATACCAAATGTCATCCAGAATGGTATTCCGTGCAACTAAATCATCTCGGCTCAATCCTGTGCCCCACCGAAAGATTAGAGGGCAGGCTAAAATTTGCTGCAGGATGGTTTAATTTTCTGTATTAATGCCACCTTTAAAAAAGCGCAGCGGGTTTTCTTCTCTGGTTATTTCCTAAGGCCACACGTTGGCTCAGCAGTCCTGGGTTTCACCAAAGCACCTGCTCTTTACAGGCTCCGCTGACTGAAGGACAACGTAATTAGGTAACTTACCCAAAGGTCACATGGTGAGTAAAGTAGGATTAGCACTCAAGTTCCTCCTGGCAACTAGTCCTGTGCTGCGACAATTAGAAAAGGTTAACCATCCTCTTTTAGCTTTTGTTTTCCATCTTCCAGAATGGGGCAGCACGTACGCAGGGCTGGGCCGTGTTACATTGCCGCAGCAATATTTTGGAAAAACACCCCACAATGCAAACAAAGAGCTCACCCCAGAAAGGGCTTGGAAAAGTCGTCATATCTAGCGGGATGTGGTGCTTGAGACGAAACGGAGCAAAACAGTGGATTAAGCTAAGCACACTGAATATGAATTCTGGAAAATGCCCCACTCCCTCCTTAATCCCCAAGCACAGATCGTGCACACCCGCCGCTGTGACACACTTTGTCCTCCTGCTGCCTGCCTGCTCCTCAGAAGTCACCCTGGCTTCCCTCGTCCCACTGCCCCACAGGCAGAGGGGAGCCGGCAGATTGTCAGTAAAGGGTCTGCTGGCTGAGCTACACATCTCCTGCTTTAACTCCCGCTTGCCTGAGACCTCTTGCCCGAGTCCCCTACGCTGTCACGGCCAGGCCAGGTCTGCCAGCTGGCATATACCTGTGTAGAAACCTGTGGCCACGTCTACCTGGTGCCATTTTGCTCCTCAGCAGGACTGGTCCTGTCATGCTGTTTTTCAGCAGGCGTGCCTGGGAGCACAGGGGAGCAGTCTTCCATGCACGCTGATCCACACCCACAGCCCACCCGTCTCTTCTCCAGCCTTTCCTTGCCCTGCCTTGCCTACAGCCCCATATGTCCTGGTGCTCGAAGGCTACGAAGTAGAGAAGATGCTGCAAAGGAGCACAGGCCTCTGTCCCTCCCCATCGTGGGGGGAGCTTGTGCTACCCTGAGCTGAAGAGTGCCCCGTAACGCAACTTGGATCTGCGTGGGGAAGCACATAATCTCCCACAAAATGCCTGATCCCTCTTGATGAGCTGCCCAAGTGGCAGGGCAGACAGCCTTCCGTCTTGATTTTGGGGGCAGCTGGGAAGGGACAGAGTGCTGGTCTGCTTTCTTTGAAAGGGGAGTCTCATGCTACTTTTGGAAGGACGGCATAAGTAATCTAAAGGACTTTTGGGCGTGTGAGGGCACACGGTCCCTCCACCCACCACCTTGGCAGAATCTAAATAACAATACCACCACAGAGCTGTTCTCAGGGTGATGTTTTGGGACCACTAGCTGTGGCCTCTCCTCCACCAGTGTAAGTAAAAAGAGCAAACACAAAATGTGTTTTACCTTGGAGAGCAGTAATGGATTTTGTCTCTGGCCGGAGATGAGGTGCATGAGGTGCGTGTTACCTGATGACACATATCTCATTCCCGTGCTCTGTGCCCTCAGCTCCAAAGTCATCCCCCCAGGACTCTTCTCACTGGCCTGAGCAGTGTCCCTGGGGACCAGGGACCTCCGCTGTTTCCCAGCAAGGCCAGCAGTCTCCCTCCAACGAAGGTAGATCTCCTGAGTCCTCCTCCAGTCCCCTGAGTGATACACGTCCCTCTTTCTCTTGGTGGTGAGCAGCTGTGAAGATCTACTGCTCATCATATTGCTGGAGCTTGCTGAACACGTTTCACCCACAGCCTTCAGCAGAAACGCATGTGGAACGGCCACCCACCTGCCAGAGTAGCGGAAGGCAGATACCACACCAGGCAGTGCACCTGGGTGCTACAGTCCCCTCTCCTGCTATAAATACACCTTAGGGTAAAGGGTTGAAATGAAAAAAAGTCCATTCACATATTGCGTTGTGCGATGGCAGACAGCCATTTCTCTGCCCACCGGACACTTTAAATGCAGGTAGCTTTATCAGCTGAGAATTTACTGGACCATTCATCAGAAGCAGCTGTTTCAGAGTCGGCCAGGGACCACCTCCCTAATACGAATTGTTCGGGATTTGCATAACTTAAATTCACAGCCATTAAGAGTATTCGCAAAAGTGAGACCTGCTCCTAAGCTGTGAGCAGGACGGCTTGACTTTAAAAAGTCAGCTCGTATTTCTCGTGTGTTAGAAGGAGCACCTGTTTAAACCATGCAGCTCTGACGAACAGTGGGCATGTTTTGGGCACTGACCCGTTAATAGAAAGGGTGGGGCTTTGCAGTCATTAACAGCAATCAGCAACTGAAACAAACACAACGACAAAAAAAAAATCAGCATTTTCTTTAACCCAAAGATAGGCAGGAGGGTGAAGATCACGACTGAAATAAACCTGTAACGCACCGTGTCTCATCCCCGGTTGCTGGCCTTCTGACTTGCCCTCCACCAAGAGGCAAGAACCTCAAAACTCATTAACATTTTCTATTCCTAGAGAAATCCCTAGTACCAAGTGGTACTCATGCTACTGAAATGGCGATAGGGTCTGGAGCAAGACATTTTAATTGGAGTATAACATTCCCACACTAAAAAATTGTATTATTTCCTCTGAGACCTTTTCATAAACTCTGATTAAAAGTCCGAGAAGAAGGAAAAACCTCTCTCTGCACGTTTTCACCAGCAAGCAGTGTTGAGGGGCTTTGACGTTTTGCCACCTCCTTCTCACTTCTTGCAGAAAGGGCTGTCAGAGGGAGTGTTTCTGCCCATCTGAACTGCAGATCTCCCCCAGCCAGCTCCCCTGCCAGCCGTGTCCCCTCATGGGTGCCTTCAGCACGGTCCTTTTGTTCTCCTATTCATAAACCACTGTGCAAGCAGGAGGGATCACTGATCAACAGCTGTCTGCCTTCCTCTGAAAGTGTCTGTGTGTCACCTAAAATAAGCAACTGGGGCTACCCCCTCACCTACAGCTCTGAGGACATCACCGAGGCGGTGAAACCTTGGGTGTCTGCCCACTCCCAGGGTCAGCCCTGGCAAATGCAATTCTCATCTGCTCCATGTATTAGCATTGTCTTTCTCAGCAGCCCAAAGGGCTTGAATGCTGAGTTATGTGTATGCCTTCTGAAATCGGCAGCCGCATCCTCCACAATCAACAAGCTCAGAAAATACACCCAGTACCTGCAATCACCAAAAAGCTGAATGGCAGAAAGCACTTGGATATGAAACATGCTTAGAATTTACACAGTGCCTCGACTTTGTGTTGGACACCTAACACTTTTGGAGAGGTCCGGTGTTACGGGACTCCGTAAGCCACGTAGAGCCCTTGCTGTATCACAGCCATGTATGGCCACTTGAGACTCGGTAATGTGTCATTAAAGGTCACCAGCACCATAGACAATACTTCAACGTATAGTTATTTTGGGAAAGATCAAACCTATCAAAACTAATAGATTTCTCACTACATCAAAGACACTTTGCTGACATTCAGTGAAGCATGTCTCCTTAGATCCTAGAGATGAGCCTCATAAAATAATAAATATCTTTGCATTTTATCTCTTGATGCCTCTATCTATGGAGGTATTTATACAGCCCCCATAACTAGTCTCTGGGCATTTACCTCACCTGATTAGAGTACAGATCTACTGAACAGACATGATTTGTCTGCAAAACCAAATGCATTTTCTTAAAACAACTTTCTGACAAACCTATTAGTCAAAGAACATTTTGCTGCAACAAGTATTTTTCTTGTTTAGCAGGACACTGCTCGGTTGGTGCCATGTAATTTAAAGGAGTTATCTCATAAGATATGACAGCAAAACCAACCAAAACACCAGGGCCCTGAAATCTGACTGTATTTCAGATCTTTTGCAGTAAAGCAGAGGAGCTCATACTCCTGAGTTTTTGGTCACTGGCGAATTTCCCATGGGGCAGGAATATCAACAGAAGAGCTGTGTATTACTGCTCTCATAATCCTTTCTGGAGAGACGCTGGACAAACGTCCATGACCAGACCCGTGGTCTACTCCAGCTATTCCCCGCTGCCAGAGGAGGCTTTTGTGGCACGGCTGAGCAAACCCTGAGGCTGCTCTGACCATTGCGATATATTTGTGTCAGCCCCAGGGGTCATGGGCAGTGCAAAGGTAACTTCAGAGACCACCATGGGGGAGAGCAGACCCTCTTCTGTTTGCTGAGCTTTGGAGCAGAGAGCTGCCTGTATTTCAGGTGGTGGTAATCCCTTGGAGAAGAGCCTTGTCTATCACTGGTGTGCCCAGTTTTGCTTCACAGACTGCCCAGCAGGGCTGGTGTGCTGGGGACCCTCTCCCTGCTCCCCAGGGGTGGGCTGGGCTCCAGGTGAGCCTGGACCTGGCCACCATCCTCATGGGGTGACTGCATCACCCTCCCGGAGAGCAGAGCAGCATCCGCTGTGTGTCTGGCTGAGGGAGGCTCTGGGGAGAGCCCACCACAGCGGAGGAAGGCTGGGGAGGGTGGCTTTTATCCCCGCTTATCAGCACACCAGAGGTTACTCCTGGTCTCCTGCTGGGGACTTGGCAGCTCAGCAGCCGCAGGCCTGGCTGGTGGGGGCAGGAGGGATTAGCATACAAAATCTCTATTGGGAAGATGTCCCCTGGAACTGGAAGCATGTCATCATGTCACCAACAGCACCAGGCTGCTGTAGCTTGATTACTTTCTTGTTGCTGGAGCACAGCCCTTTCGGGGGGCTGGGAGGGTCTCACATCCCCTCCAGTGCTACAGGACATCCTGGTCAGAGCTGACGTCCGTGGGGGTGCGCAGGGGCTCCCTGGCACTCCTGGCTACAGCATCCCTCATGCCTCCAGCTCCATCCCAGCTGACATTGCCTGCGTGCCTTGCAGTGGGGATGCCTGCCCTGCCTCCCCCCGCCAGCCAGCCGCCCGTCCCTGACATGTCCCTGGGCTGCTGCCCTGGCTTCTGGCTCCGCTGCTGAGCATCCGCCCGCACCCACGCCCTGCAGCTGGATGGGGGAGAGGAGGACGAGCGCTGAGCCCCACTACTGGGTAAATGAGGCAGTCCCTGCTTTTGCAAAGGGAGGGGAACAAGCTGTTACCATCCTGAGCATGAAAGGCCATTGCCCTCAAAAGAAAGCCTGCACAATAAATCATTTCTGAGGATTACCGGGCAAACCTTGGACATGGGAACATGGAAGCCAGTGGTACTGTGACACACCCCTGTCCTGACCTCTGACGCAATGCCACACTCCCTGCTGTTTTCCAAAGCAGCACACCTGCACTGTCAGATGATCCCAATTACCAGGATGCCCCAGCCATTGACTCCCAGGCACAGAGGGAATCAAGAGACTATAAGAGCTTCCTTGCAGAGCTTGCTTTTTGCAGTGCTTTTATCCCACAGAAAGCTAGAGCACTGAAACTGGACACAAAACCTCCCAAAGAAACCCCGTTCAGGCTCCAGCTCAGTGTGCCACCTTCCATCACGTTCCTTCGCAGCTCCCCAACTGTTCTCAGGAGGCTCTCACAGCAGATGCACCTGGGCTGCAGCCAAGTTGGCATGAAGTTTGCATGAATCTCGAGACATTTTATGACCTTAATAACGTTTAGCTGAAACAAGTGGGGCTGTTTTCTGCCCAGGCCCAACCTAGCTGAAAGCACTTCTTAGTAGGGTGGTGGGTACATAAATCGTCTTGCCTCTCTGTCATTGACCTTTCTGTGGGAGGAGAAGCAGTGCAAAGGCATGTGGATAGCAGAGTATGCTCATGTGCCATTGTGCCGGCACTGTATCCATTACGAGCTTCTGCCCTTGTTCTTAGAGGACATGTTCCAGTAATAATATACCCCAGTGAACTTTTCCATCATGAGATCATGATTTCTTCCATGGGAGACGCAGTAGCATATTACGATTTACTGGCCTTTAGCTGACCAATAACAGTTTTCTCACTGTAGTGACATAATGCTGCGAAGTTTTCTGAAGTGAAAAGGCAGTGAACACACTTTTAAACAGAGATTCACTTCCACTTTTACACCTGCAAAAAGGAAATTTTTTCTTGCACGTAAAGTGAATCCACATTTTTATATACTGGATTTTATATACCTGATTTATGCTTCCCGTCAGACAGCTCTGAAGGCCAAATACTTGGACTGACAACCATGAAAAAATTGTGAGCACAGGGACAAAAAGCAAATGCTAATTTTGCTACTGAGAACCCTGAAAGGGAGATTTATACTTTTGAAAATGCCTAAAAAGAAACTCATGATGTTGTGAATAAAGCGTCAATATATTGTAACCAGGACAGGACATCACCGTTGATTTATCTTGATGTAATATAATCATGCTTGTTATAATCATTTCAAAGGGAAGAAATTCACAGAGAAGTGCAATGGATGACTCAAGTTTTTGTCATTGCAAAACAATAAAAACTGCAGAATTTATCGCTGTATAATCAAGTTTTTATTAACACCAAATGTAATCAGATAACAAAGTCCATCTACTACGTCTTTTCTCAAAACATCGTCTGGCCAAAGTTCTTCCCTCAGCTTTGTTCAGCTCAGATCGTAGATTGCATTAAAATGGTTCTTGGTGAGAAAATTGCACCCTGCAGAGAGAGATTTAAGGAACTCTATCTATTTAGTTGATCAAAGAGACAGCTAAGAGACAATTTGATTTGGGTTAAAAAGTGCCTGCACGGAGAGTATCTAGAAAGAGAGGTTCTTTACTCTGAAATGTGGAAGTTGAAGTGCGAAAAATTAAGTGCAGAAATAAGCCTTTAAGTGTGAAGGTGTTAGCACTGGAGTAGATTCTCATGAGACTTCCAGATTTTCCGTTATTTGATGTCTTTGGCTGACAATGGTTTTATTTTCTAAAAATTATGGCTGTTTCAATCACAGATTATTTGTGAGGGCAAATAAAAAAAGAATGATTGTGTGAAATGCTACTGCCTGTGACTTGGCTAGAGCAGATCTCTTCTTTAGGCATCCACAAAACTATTCCCAGGACCCAATTCCATTGCATTGTCTGCATTGGTAGATCGCAGCTCCCTTTTCTCCATGACCTATCCCAAAACATGCCTAGGGCGCTGGCTTTGGTTGCTGTTCTGTGTAGAGTTGGAGCCTCAAACACAACTGCTCTGTGTTCCAGCCACCACTTTCAAAGCACCACATTCATCAGGACCACAGGTAGCTGGGAGATCTGGTGCTCCCCTGTACGCGTTTAGAGCACGCGGCTGGTAGTTTGAAAAGCTAATGTGCCTTGGGGTTGAGATGGGATTCAGGAACAACTTAGCTCATTACTCAGTACCATAAATGCACAGAAGATAAAATACAAATAAAAAAGCTCTGCATAGATTTCTTTCCTCCAGTGTCTTTATGCTGGGTTAATATAGAGTTTGGGTCAGTTCCTCGGCTAGCTCAGCTGATAAACCAGACTTGCTCCCAGTACGAGAATCACACTGATTCTTGCCTTTCCTCCACTAAGCTTATTCTAGGTCCTTGGAAAAATCCCACAAGAGTCTTCTTCAAATCTTTTTTTTAATCCCCTCTGTTCTTTGCCCTGTCCTATTTCCATTCTCCAGTCCCTCTCTTTGTAGATATGAGCTGCGTTCCCACCGACGTCATTAGCATATCAATTGTTTGCTCAGAGGACGGTCATTATGACTCTGTTCATCTCTGTTATTACTGGTTGCCCTTAGGCTGGTGCTAAAGGCCTTGTCAGCAAAGGCAGAAACAGAAAACATTGCATGATAGGGCGATGACCATAGCAACAACATCACATTAATCAGGGTCTGTAGTCTGTGCAAAGACGAACTTCCCAAACCATCAAACTGCGTGATGCAGGACACCATCAAGTTCCCTTTCAGCCCAGAAACTACAAAGCACCCAGATATTTGCCCCCAGACCTCCCTTCTCCAGGTGAGAAAATGAATCAGCTGGAAGCAAGGTAACCCCACATAACCCTTTCACAGGACCATCGGCACTTACTGTCAGGGTGGATGTTACGGCAAAGGACTTCTGGGCTGCCTAAAGCATTTAGCTTACGCCCCCCATGGGGCTGAGTACTTGCATTGCCCCACTTTAGGGAACATACATCAGAGAGATGGGGCTGAGAAGCCAACCTCACAAATGCCAGAGGACTTTTGAAAAAGTAGCCTGATTGAGGTGTTAGGAAAGGAATAATAATAAATCATTTATATTGAGCATATATGCATCTACATAATTTATTAAAAAGACATAAAAGTGTATATATATATATATATATCTCATGGGTCTCGTCATCTGTTCCAATTGACGTGACTGTAGTCTTGTGAAGCCAAAGTGCACATGGAGCATCTTTACCATTGTTGATTTGTCAAGGTGTTAATATCCTTGGGGGGTAAAACGTACCTTTGAAGTAATCGGCTCAAACTCAGTCACTCACCAGTGCTGCTGCTGCTGCTGCTCCAAGACAATGGCAAGTCAGGGGGTGCACACAGGGTCCCGTGAGCAGCATCGACAGGTGATGCACGCTGGGAGGCACGAGCACATTTACATGCACCCCTACCCCTTGTTGAGAGGCTGGGAATTGTTGCTGAGTTAGTTAGGAGGGGAAAATGAGATAAGTACAGCTTCCAAGACAGAAATTTCCTCTAAAAAGCCAGACACATTCAGCAGAGGGGACAGTTTAAAACTGCTGGTTCCTGATCTTCCTGTCTTGTGCTCTCCCTCTCCTCTATCTCTGGGAAACAAAAGACCTGGGCTGCAGTGGCGAGGACAATACCACAGGAGACTTCATGTCACTGTGGTGCAGTCGGGAAGCTCCACGGGCCTTCCTGATGGCAGAGGTCAGCACAAGAGCAGTGCTGCACAGGAGGTCTCAGAAGGAAGATGTCTGAAGGACACCAGCCCTGGCCTCTGTGGCCAGCTGCCTTAGGCAATCTGCCTGGCTTATGGCGGCTGGAGACAGTCCTTCAGCAGAGGGAGACTCCAGGCTCTGCAAATGTCATGGGCTGTACCCAGAGATCACATAGCTGAAATGTAGCCACAGAAAAGGTGCAGGGAACAGAGCACAAGATGGTAAGCTGATTGTGCTCCTCAGCTGGTGGAGAGATCCAACCATGCCCTCCCTGCAAGGCAAAACGGGAGGCAGATGCAAGAGGTGCCCACTGTAAGTACAAGCCCAGGGCAGCCAGTGCTGGAGGAGGAGACCGGGATAACAGGTGCTGCTCTTGTACTGAATTATCAACACAGAGGGAGTCAGATGAGAACGATCAGGACTTTCAAGGGGACATGGTGGGAATGCCACCAGCTGCCGGAAAGGACAACCAAAACAGAGTAGGAAATCCTTCCACCGCAGTTCATGTTTGCCTTTTCACTGAGCTGCAGGGCAGGGGACTGCTCATGTCGCAGCAATGATGTTGCGGCTGTGAAAGGCTGGCAGTTAGCGGCCAGATGTGGTGTTGGATTGAAGGTCAGCTTGTCTCTCCAGAAGAGGACTCTGGACTTGTGCAGACATGGACTCCACCAGGCAAGCCACTAGGCTTTGCAGGGAGAGCAAAAGGAGATCTCCCTGGGACTGAAGCCCACTGTTTTGAGTTTGTGGTCATGGCATATTTGTTTGCAAAGCAGTATTCAGTCAGCCACAAGTCACAAGGTTCAACCTGCTTGGACTGTGTTTCAGAAATCTTAAACAAACAAACACCAAATCATGAGATAAGGAAAAAATAAAATTTCCTGAGGAAATACTCCCAGACATGACAGCAGAAGATGGCCAAATTTTCACAAATTAATGGGTGAGCTATGTTCTACTCCGGGGTCTTCTCTGTATTCTCACATTGAATCTCAGCCTATGGCTTGCTGCTGGGCTACCGTGACTCACTATCGGGCTACAGAATTCACATCATGGCATGGCTCATCCTAGTAGGATCCACATTGCCCGTGGGGGCAGGATCCAAGTCCTGGCCAGTACTGTCCTTGTGTGATTTCCTCCTGTGAGCGTTGGTGAGGTTTGGCCGTGGGTTTTGACATCTCCAGCCTTGGTTTCCCAGGTCTATGCCCCATTGGCTGAAAAATCAAGTCCTTTCTGAGAAGTAGAGTAGACAGTTAGCCAACAGAGTAACTATCACCGAAAGCAAGTGAAGACAGAGCTGAAGGCATTAGGAAATGTTTCCTAATGATCGACACCAAATGCGGCCTGTGTTTCTAACGATGGGCTTCACTTTCCATCCCTATCAGTCAGCTAACCTTCCTGAGGGCTGACACTAAGATGATATCACCAGAAAAAAAAATAAATCCAACATATGAATGTGATTTGTAGATAATTCAAAGCACAAAAACAATTTCCTTAGCGAAGGTTGCAGTTCAAAAGGCATTCGTTGAGATGTGACATGCGGCCACACCTAAGTGAATTGCTTTCTAAAGTTACAATGGTTAATGAAATGTAAAACTCACACTGAAAAAAAAAGAAAAAAGAAAAAGAAAAAAACAGAGTAACACAACAAGTATCAGTCTGCCTTTATTTGCAGAGGACACTATTAGGACCAATATGCATGAGTTTAATGACACCAAACTGGGAGGTGCTGTTGACTCTCTTAAGGGACAAGTGGCCTTGCAGAGGGATCTAGATAGATTGGAACATTGGGCTATGATTAATGGGATGAAATTTAACAAGTTGAAATGCCAGATTCTGCACCTAGGGCCGAGTAATGCTGGGCACAGGTATAGATTGGGAGAGGAGGGGCTGTAGAGCAGCCCTACAGGAAGGGATCTGTGGGTGCTGGTCGACAGCAGGCCCAGTGGGAATCAGCAGTGAGCCCTGGCAGCCAAGAGGGAAAATTGCATCCTGGGGGGCGTCAAATACAGCATGACCAGCCAGTCAAAAGAGAGGATTATCCCGCTGTACCTAGCATTGGTGCGGCCTCACCTGGAGTACTGTGTGCAGTTCTGGGCCCCACAATTTAAGAAGGGTGTCGAGGTCCTTGAAAGTGTCCAGAGGAGGGCAACAAAGTTGGTGAAAGGGCTGGAAGGAATGTCCTATGAAGACTTGTCTAGTTTGGAGAAAAGGAGGCTGAGGGGTGACCTCATTGCTTTCCACAGCTTTCTGAGGAGGAGAAGTGGAGATGGAGGTACTGAGCTCTTCTCCCTGTTATCCAGTGATAGGATATGTGGGAATGGTTCAAAGCTATGCCAGGGGAGGTTTATACAGAACATTTGGAAGCATTTCTTTACCACGAGGGTCATCAAACACCGGAACAGGCTTCCTGGAAAGGTGGTTGATACCATTTAAGAAGCATTTGGACAATGCCCTTAATAACGTGCTTTAACTTGGTCAGCCCTGAATTGGTCAGGCAGTTAGACTAGATAACCATCGTAGGTCCCTTCCAACTGAAGTAATTTATTCCCCTTTTCCTTAGTATTATGATCCATTTCCTCACGGACAGCCACAGGGGTAGGGGGTTCAATGCTGTTCAGAAGGCAAGTGTATGGTTACTTCCCTGGCAGACTGGGAACGTTCCAGCCGGCAAGTATTTCTTCGGACACCTGGATCTGCAGAAACTGGGGCTCACCTTCTCTGGATGCAGGCCAGGGGAGAAAGGAACAGCCAGTGTTCCTTTCTTCTTGCTGTCATCCCTGCTGTCCTTAACCCAGGGCTCAAGCCCAGGGGAGCAGCCGTGTCACGTGCAGGCTGCATGGTGTTTGTAGTTAACTGCTGCTGTAGCATCTGATAATATAGAACATCACAACTGCTAGCTGTGCATGCCGACTTAATGCACCTCTGCTGTTGCTGTTTGCATCAGCGTAGGTCAGCAAGGGATCCTTCTGGGATGCTACGGTTTCAAGTGTGGCTTTACGAGGTGTCAAAGACGCCAGTCACTGTGATGATATATAGCACGCCACGCTGATAACGTTCAGCCCTAATGCCTGCCAGTGTCACTTCTTCCTTGTAGAGCTTTAGGGCAGCTCTTTGCCGATGAGTGGGTGAGTTGTGATCGCTAGCAGAGGGGAGGCAGAGGAACAAGGCAGCACAGGGGGCAGGACAGGGATGATACCAACAGGCGGACAAGCTGATACTCTGCTGACCAGGGAAACACCCCTGTAAAGCAGAGCAGTCCTGGCCAAGACAAGGTGGGTACCTACAAAAGATGTCACTGAGCTACGTTTCAGGTTATTGACTGCCACTTGAGTCTTTATGAGGAAGGTGAAAGCTACAGTCTCCAGGGACACGCGTGGCCATCAGTTGCATTCAACTGGGTATCCTTTTTCTGCATGAGGACCCAGGGTCAGAATTGCATTTGCATTAAGTTTGCTCTCAAACAACCCATCTGAAATCAAAACAGCCTTTACCATGTAAATCTCCAGCGACTGTGGCAATTGTACCTGCAAATTAGGAGAATTTGGGCTTGTAAAGCTACTCTATTTTGCTTGCTCACCTTTTCCTTATTCAGCAAGCTTTAGCTATTTTGTGATGTATGAGGAGGACCCACAACACTTGGTGAGGAATTGTCCACACTCAATAAAAGCAATGCTGAGAGAAGAAAGGGATATGAGAGACATCCCCTTTATTTTCACTTGAGAGGGAAAATGCCCAGATTTATCACAGCAAATCATGCACACTTTCCTTTAGGCAGCAGACTTACAGGGCAGAGCCTTTTCTTTCGCTGGTCAGCACAGCCAGACCCAGACCTGCTTGTAGCTCCTCAGGACCCTCCCAGCCTCCCACCACCAGCTGTTTTGGGACCAGTGGTGTCCAAACATCCATCCCACCATCCAGTTGGATGACACCAACTGCTGTCATCCCTGGAAATCTCTAGCATGGCAAACACCCAGGTCTCATCTCAGAGCACCCCAGAACAGCTCTGGGGCAGCTGCAGGCCACTTCTTGTGGGCCCTGTCGCATGGTCTGTGGGCCCAATTGGGAAGCCCACAGTCAGACCAGGATTAAAACAGTAGCAAAGCTTTTTTTGGTGAGATAATGTCTAAAAGAAGTGGGGCTGAGAAAGCACAGCCTTTGCAAAGTATCCAAACTCTGCTGGTAGCATACAGCGTCGGTCATAGATTGCCTCTGCACTGAACCGGGCTCCCACAAAGGCAGTTGCTCTGTTTCCATTGTCCAACACGGTAAAAAAAGAAGAAGAAATGCACCATTAAAAGAATGCATTGACACGAGAGGCAGGGCATGTTGAATTAATTTTTAAGGTATTGGCCATATGGTCATTTCCATTTCAGAAAACTTGTGTTCAGCAGGATCCCAAGCACATGCACAGACAAAACGAATGATAAATGAGCATCTGCTTGCTTAAAACCCAGTGTTTGACATAGTTTGTTTTCTTAAGAAATTAAAACACATCTTGGCAGTCTCCATCCCATTCCAGAAGGGGACTAGTATCTCTTCCTTTCACTTTGATTAAATGTTTGCTTTGATAAAATACTTAGTAATATGATTTTTTTAAAGTTAACTCATTCACAGAAGAGACTCGACTAATGGAGGAGGATTTATGCTTTTGGGGGTCTCTGTCATTTCTTTACTCCTTGTCCTGACATTTGAGGAGGCTTATAAGTTTCCTACGAAACCTAGGTTACTTTAAGGAGAAGAGATTACTATTCAATTAAAGCTGATCAAAATTTTCTCCTCTAGTCTTATATCATCCTAATGGACAACTGAAATGTCCATAAGTGCTGCCAAGAAATTGCCCATTAATCTCTGAAGTGGTGCAGGTGTGTTTCTTAACCCAAAGGGCATCCTGTTAAAAAAGGTGAGAAATGCCACTAATATACCAAATGGCTGCCATACATTTCAAGCTTCCTCCTTTAGCTGCTCTGGAAATGTCTCGGTGTGCACGGTCAGCTATTTGTGTGCCTTTCAGAGTTTCCCCACAGGTAGGCTCCAATCAGCAATAATTAAAAACAAAAGAGACTAATCACATTGCGCTCCCAAGGTTTTCTAGAGTAGCATGAAAAGCCTATTGGAATGCGCTAATGGTTTTTCTATTTTAAAAGGAAACTGATTATTTGGCCCAGCCCAGCAATATGAAAATTCAGTGGGCAAGAAAGAATTTTGTGAATAAACAGTGAGAAGTATTTCATTTGGCATCGGCAAGCAGAACGCTGGAGCAGCAGTCATTTTGCTGAAATATGGTATTTATGCTACTTTGACATTGCACTTTGTTTAAATACATTAAGATAATTTAACCACATCTGTAAGAGGCTGAAATGCTTGCTGTTCGGCCTTTCCCTGTCTGCAAAATGTGTGGCCTTGTCTGCAATATCAGAGGGAGGTCAGAGGGAGAGACGACGACTGTGCTGCTTGGCTGGATAGCTTTCAGTGGGATGCCCGAGGACCAGAGAGATGGCACAAAGACTTCTGCTGACTTCAGGCAGCGTCACTTTGGGCCTTGGATGCAGGGGTTCGGTATGAACCACTGGCGAAAGACCACAGCGTTTACATTGAATCCACTTCTGGTTTACTCTCACCGTGACGTTGGGTGAGATCTGATAGTCTGCTAAAAGATCCCCTCTTTGAGGGTATTACTTTCTCTCCATCCTACTCCACCTGGGCATGGTCTTGTTTTAAAGAGCAGGACGGATTTTAACAGGAGGAAAGTCTGTGTACTAGGGTATTATTTATATTAAGAAATAATAGCTCTGACATGCCAGGGTGCATTACAAAAGTTGAGTACTGAAATGGACAGGGTAAATTCTGCTTATGCAAAACATTCTAATCATTTTTTTCCACGCAGAAACGTTAAAAAAAAAAAGTCTGAACTCTGTACTTTTACTTGCTATATAAATAATATTATGGCACTACCAGCAGGGTTACATTCCCCTTGTTCAGAAAAGGCCAACTCAACATGAGTCGATTTCTGCAGTCTTAAAAAGACCGAGAAAAGACTGCCAAATATGAAACGCCCCTCAACTCTGACCTGCTTTAAGGCTCGTATCCTTAAAGAAATGCTAAACCGACGACAAAAAGGAGGAAAGCGGTGCAATTGTTCAGTAAGGCAGTTGTCCTCGCAGTAAACTCTGGCTGCAAGTACATGATGTAGCTGGACTGTGAAGCAGTTCAAGCAAACCCATTTGATGGTGTGTTGTAACTGCCTCAGGGAGACACACACAGGGAGCCAGATCCCTCGTCTCAGCCAAGGGATAGTGACTTCATAAACTGGCCAGGTGTGATGGCAAGGCTCTGCTTCCGTCTCCTGCTTAGGCAGGCTGGGATGGGGGATCGGGACTCATGCTAAACTTTGCAACTGGGCAAACTTAATCCTTACGGGATTAGGAAATGTCACCCAAACTCGGTACCGTGTAGAAGCAGAACGTGAGGCACTGGCAACACAGCATGTCCTGCAGGATGCTCCCAGCATCCACTGAGGAACATGTATCCCATGGAAAGCAGAGCAGAAAAATGAGGATGCAGGCAGAATCAGGTACATAGCAGAAAGGGAGCAAGGAAAATCAGAGGCGTCCAGTGCACTGCCCACTTCACAGCCTTTCCTAGCTTTCTCACTGGTTTCCTTTTCCAGTTGGAAACTTCTTGTGCTTAGTTACCAGCTGAAGCCACATAGCAAAACATATGCGTAATTCATTCGTGCATATAGAGCTAATTACATGCTCCACTGGTTGGCTAAAGGAATTCACACATCCCACCAGCCAAATAGTTTTGGACCAAGGAGTTGAAAAGCTAAGGAGTCAGTACTACATTAGCTAAAATTTTCAGTAAAAGCATGACTGTGAGAGGAAAAAATACACATACATCTAGGAAAAGTTTGAATGCCCCTTAGAAATGAACCATCTGAGCAAGTTTGTTACAGATGATGTCCATATGGTATTTTGCAGGCAGGTGTGAACTTGCTCTGTCTGCATTCAGAGCTGGCCAAGCACAAGGAAGTCTTGGACAAGTGAGGTCATTAACTTGGGTTGTGCATGCTGTTAACACAGCCGCACGGCTCTCCAACTGGGGCACAGGGAGACCTTCTTTATGCCTGCCTGTGTAGCAGATATTCATACAGGAGCATCCGCCTTTTACACTGACACATCTTTGCAGAGAATGGGGCTTTGTTTAAGAAGAGCCACCAACTATTCACTGCCGGAGAGACCAAGAAGGAATTCAGACACAATCCTATTGCTGGAGCCTTCTGACTGTCATTTGACTAAATGGCCAATAATTGCTTAAAGTCGCAGCTAAGTGACCAGGTTAAGACTTTTTCAGAAACCCAAAGGTCTAAAAGTCAGCTACCAAATCCATATGCAGGCACTTCAATAAAGACAGCTTGGTGTTCAGAGTAGCCAAGCCTCCCAGCTCTTCCCAGGACAAGTCGAGATGTGCAGCATTTGTGAAAATCACCTTTCAGGTGTGTGGCTACGGATGTTGGGCAGCCCACTGTAAGCACCAGCCTTGGCACATGTTGGTGGCACACCGGTGTGGCAGTGAGCGCTACCTATAAGATGTCAGCCTGCGGGAGCCACATGAAGGAATTGAAATTCTACCCTTGTCGCTCTGCGTCTGGCTGCCAGATTCTGACTTGGTTTTTGTCTCTTGCCTCCTCCTCCTCCCCCACCCTCCATTTTAATTCCTTTCCACCGCTTTCATCCTGCTGTGGTCTTTGACCTGCTCTCGTCCCTCCTGGTTTCTTCCTTGAGAACATGGTCTCGCAGGGAAAGGAAGACAGAGTGAAACATTAGACTGCATGTTACGATGATTAAAAGGCATGTAAGAAAACCAAGGCTGTCATTTTAATCTCTCACTAATGTTCATTGGCATGTCTTTGAGATAGGGTACCCTGCTGACAATAGTGATGGACAGGGTGTGAGATTGGCCCCTTGAACCCAGGGGCCTCCCAGGAATAGATCATGTCTAGACCTGGTTTGCATCAAGGGCCAAACCGGATAAGCTGATTAGCCAATTAGAAATAGTTCAGCTAGTGGAGTAGAGGGACCAAAGAGAGCTGAAGCTGGAGGTCATGTGGATATCACAACTGATTAATAACCCTGTGGTGATGTGGAACCTGGGAGGGGCTGGCGCTGAAGGGGGAGGAGGAGCCCCAAGTACAAAACCAGGAGATGAACAGAAGATGTTTTGTGCGTGTGTGTGGTTTTTCTCTCTAGAACCTGACCAAGAAGAAAGATCAAACGTCAAACCTAAATGTGGAGAGCAGTGGTATTTGAGCCCCCACCAAAATATTTCTAGCATGTCCTTTAAATGTCATATGAAAAAGTCTCATTCTAGAGGCTTCAATTCCTATCTTTACCAGTGTATTGCTTTTTATTGCTTTATTCCCGTCAGTCCCTACTATATATGGATACTACTAATGCTAAATATGGTTTTCATCACGAAACTCCTAGAATTTTCCATTGTGGGCACCATTAGTCAGGGATCGTGTGAATCATAGGAGTTTAAAATTACTTACTTGGAACATAATTGAAAGGCAAACAGAACCAATGCAGAGGTGATAACTTTTAATAAATGGAAGAAAGGCAAATCTAAACTCCCTTTGGGAAGGCACCATCGCTGCATCACCAGCGTCCTAAATCCAGGTTTTACCCAATTAAAGGTGATTAGGCTACTGCTTGCTCCCTTGACTCCCAAGAACACAAAAGAGCATGACCTTTCCTGCAGTGTTCCTGGATGGTAGGATAGCGTTACTCATCCTCATTGCCTTCCACGCTGGGTAAGGCATAGGAAAAGACGGTCCCTCAGCACCAGGGGACATGCTCCTCTTTACCCTCTGTTGACCCCTTGCTTGTTCAGTCCACCTGGAGACAGGAAGGTGGCAGGAGGGTGAATCCAGGGGCCCATGTGCGTACACACAGGTGGAAGCAGGTGCTGATATGCTGCCCTGTGTCTCACACCTGCCCCGCTCCCTGCTCACATCAGCATTTTGGGGAGAGAGGGGAAAGCTGCGGTCAGCCCCAGTCAGCTGCAGCCCAGCGGGTGTCTTCCACCCAGGCATACCTGAGGCATTCAGGAGCTGTCAAGCAAGACATCGTCAAACATCCCCAAGTGACAGAGAACAACAGGCTCCTGGTGCAGTGGGAATACGCATTTTGAGCACGTAGGAACAATGTCTGGGTTTTTTAAAGAAGGGGCATGCCCAAAGGTTGCTTGGATTCAAGACAGGATGCAAGTTGGATAACTCCCTTAAGTTTCTTTGTTTTAAATATTGGCTTTACCTCTGTGGTTCATAGGCCAGAGTTCAGCTTTTACAGACCTTTTAGACCTTTCAGAGGTCCTTTTAGACCTTTTAGAGAGGCTGCCCAAAGCTGTCTGTACCTGCAATTCACCTTAAATGAAGATGCAATCTGCCCATGACAGAGGGGTTGGAACTACATGATGTTTAAGGTCCCTTTCAACTCTAACCATTCTATGATTCTGTGATTCTGTGCATGTCTAAAGGCTTTCCAGAGTGGAGACTTCTTTCCCAGAAAACTCTGTGCCGCTCTTCTGACCCTCAGGAAAGTTTTCCTAGTAATGTCTGATCTGCATCTTTCCTGCTGCATTTATGTCTTTTAGTTCTCAGGCTGGGAGAACAGGTCATTTCCTTCTTCTCTATAGAAGCTCCATTTCCCTGAAGTTTATTTCATGCCTTTTCCACCATTAAACAGCCTCCATGCAAATTTCTGCAATTCCCATTTTTCCATTCCTCTGCACTATTATGTTGCTCCTGTGCTGCCTCCTTCCAAACACTCCGTATCTTTTCAGAAGTGCAGCACCCAAAACCTGACCATGTATTTCCCCTGAGGTCCTCCCAGAGATGCATTGAAGGTATCATCTAAAATCTATTCCCACTCATATGTAACAGTTGACATTTTCACAGAAGTATGACAGAGTTGGTTCATTTGACAACTCCTTCTGTGATCCACTAGAGTTCTTCCGTGTCCTTTTCTGCAAACTTTCTAAGAATTGTTCTTCATTATGGGCTTATGCTGATGATTATTCCTGCCTAAGTGTGTCTCCATTGCGTGCATCTCTGTTGAATTGCATTTTTTTTTTTTTTTCAGAGCATTCATCCAGTTTGGCAAGATCATTTTGAATTCTAATCCTGTCCTCTATCAGACTCACAAGTAATCCCTGCCTGGTGTCATCTGTACATTTAATAAACATTCTCAATATTCTATCATGAGGTCATTAGCAAAAATATTCAACACTAATTCCAGATGGTCTCTTACATTTCTGGGCAACGCAGAATGTGTTGAAGCATTTCCATGACTGACAATTCCTTCCATTTGTGTTATTGCTGAGAACTTTGGGTCTGGGCTGTGTGGTCACCAAGGTTAGGAAAAACTCTTGCATGTAGATGAAGTGAGCATTCCTGCTGGCATGGCATGCTACATCCCCTTCCCTCTTAAGGACTTGAAAGAGCTGTATGTCTTTCTAGTCTGAAGGAAATAGAATAAATTGTGCTTAGTAAGATAGGCACTTTCCCCCTTCATCTTCACATACTCCTAGTGGTCTATTTATGTCCTCAACTCATTCCTATTACTAAAACCTCATTCATGAGCTGAGACAAATCTATTTTTAAGGCAACTGCTTTTAGTTTAGAGAAAGAGTCAGTACTCCTGATTCCTGTGAGCAAATGGTGGGTTGAAAGACTTCAGAGTAGTGTCCTACGCACCCACCAGGAAAAAAAAGTTTGAACCTCACAAAAAAAACCTTTCTTACCTATAAGATAATGTTTCAGGATGAGGACAATGCGCAGGGAGTAAAAACCACATGGTCAGTATGTGCTCATACATACACCACAGCAAACTAGAGGAAGGCCTTAGAACTGGGAAGGGTAAGGCTATTTGTCACAACGTCACAGAAGAAACAAGAGAATAGTGCATCAGACTTAGACGTTGGCATAGTAATGAAAGAAGCATGGTGAAATCAGCATTTAATAAACATTCTCTATATTCTAACTGGCAGTTTTAATATAGGATCAAGATTACAGCTTCACTGAAACAATAGAGGCATGGTTGAACCATTCGTATGACTGGAATGCTAACAGAAAAAGATGCTACTTGTTCAAGAAGAATGGACAACAGAGAGAGAAAAGAGGTGTCACTTTGTGAGCCTCCTATGTATAAGCTTGCGCTGAAATCCAGAAGATGGGTGGAGTTAGCCTTGCTGAAAGTCTGCAGAGGTGGAAAGAGGATACCATTGTCAGAGTTTATTGGAGTCTATTAAAGGCCATCCATCCACGAAGATAAGATGTATAAAGCTCTTTGGGAGTAATTAACAGAGGTATCTGAAGCACAGGTCTTGTGGGAAGTGGAATATTTTAGCTACTTTTAGAGACACTATTTGAAAAAAAAATAATTCATCAGCATACAAACTCCCCAGCGCCTGTGTGGCATAGGCTTTTCACAACTTTTGTTTGGATTCAGAAGACCCAGAAAGGAAGTAAAAGAATAGGTCCTCTGGGTTTGAGTCTCAGTGAGAGGGAGTGTGAGAAACGGAAGGTGGAAGGCAATGTGGATGGGAGTAACATGAAAAGGTAGATTTCATGATTCTTGGAGAAGCAAGTCAAGAAAAGAGAAGAAAAACCAACCCAATGGGTTTCAGATAGGCAAATTTCAATAAGCTTGGGAAACAGACACATAATATCTTGTGGGAAACTGCCAAGAAAAAGAGGACTTAGAGACAGTTAGTAGTTTCCCAAAGAAACAATGCTAAAGGCAGAAGTCCACATGCAGAAGAAAGACCAGAAATGGAAAAGACACTGTCTTCTCATTGACCTCAAAGACAAAGAGAAGCCACAATAAATAGAAACAAAACCAGATGTCTAAGGATGAGTATGAACATAGCCACGTAAAACAAGGTCAGGAAAAACTAAAATTAAATTAGTAAGAGACACCAAAGGTAACTGAATTCAATCATTCACTAAAAGGAAGATGGAAGGAAAAATGTTAACTGACTACTCTGTGAAGAGAGACGACAATGGAGAGTTTACAATGAGCAGATCAAAGTGTTTAATGTCTTTTTTTTTTTTTTTGCATCTAACATGGTCAAATGAGAGGATGCAATTAGCACAGTTAATAACAATGAGAAAGAGGTAAGAATTAAGGCTAGAGTAGGGAAAGAAGAGCCTGTGAGTATTTAGGAAAACAAGACTTTATGCACAGAGGAAAAGCTGTTGTGTTACCATGCATCTTGGCAAAACATCTGGTTCCAGAATGATCTTCATGTGTTGAAGAAAGTTTGAAAAATGTGGATGGGATGACAGAGCAAGATCAAGGGATTAAGTTCAGGTAGACTCTGGAGATGGCACACATAGTAAATTTTATGATGCTAAAAATGCAGAAAGACATTTTGGTTAGAAAGGAGTCTCTGGGAAAAGGATTTGTAGGTTAGCTGAACCTGAAACAGCAATGACAGGCAGGTGTGGAAAAGGCAAATTATCACATGGAAGAGTAGAAACAGGAATTCAAGCCTGCACACCATGAAAAGTGATACTGCTTTCTACTTAATAGTGGGAAGGCCTTGACTAAAATGTTATTCCTTAAACTGAAGGCACACACTTCCACAAAATGAAGAGCAAGAACTTCCACAAATGTAAAAAATGCAGTCTATGAAAAAAAGACTAAAAGAATCCAGATTGCTTAAGGGAGAAAAGACTGAAGGAGAAATAGTAATGTACTTTCAACGTGTAGATGGCTGTTGCAAAGTAAAAAGGGATCTACTGTTTTAGTTGTGCAGACATGGCAAATCTATGGTTTTCCATTGCTACAAAAAAAAAGCAAATTAGGCATCCAGAAAGTTTAGTAAATACATTAATAGGTTGCTTGAGGAAGATATGGAATAGCCATCTCAGAAGATCTTTAGGACCTTTATCAGGAATGGTACAGTCGGTCTTGCTTTAGGACAGAGAGAAACTACCACATTTTAAACCCCTCTCCCATTTGTACCTGTATCAACTCGAACTTCTTGTGCAGGCACATCCCTGAATAAAGGGAGACGACAGAGTCACATGCCTGGGAAGGATCCTTGAAAGTCACCTGCTCCACCTCTGTGCCCCATCACATCCGACTGGGAGCAGACATGGTAACAGAACTAAAAGAACAAAAAAAAAAAAAGTGTTTTTTTTTCACAGGCCAGGAGCTGCTTGAGCTCCTTGGCGGTTGAAACGTCCTGCCTGCCACATGGTTTCTCCAAGATCATTACTAATCCCCTGCTGTGTGTGGGTACCTATCTCATCATCCTTGCCTGCACAGGAACTCTGCCTTCAGCTAGCCCATTCCCTAGCCACCTTGACGGGGCAAGGCAACCCCAGACCTCGGGGTCCCTCTCTTTGCAATGCACTAGCCGAGACATGTAGAGTCAGAAGGGAGCAGAATAAATAGGGCAGACAGCTGTTAGACAGCTGCATCAAGCTTTCTGACCCCAGTTATATCTCCATTAGGTTTGTTTATATATAGTGCTGTACAAAAAGGCTAACTGGTGGCACTTTGAAGGATAATTTTTCTATTACTCATCTTCTTCCTTAACATGGTTTCCCCTTTATTTATTTAGCTTTCCACTCTCACTTGAGTTTGCAATAATTTAGTGCAGATGCTCTATCTTTCTGTAATTTATTAATACTGACTTCCTTTCCCCTCCCTTTTCTATAAATGTTTTTCAAACCTTCACACCATGACTGTGTGACTTTCCTTGCTTGCCTCCAAGCAAGAAAGCTGCAGGCTTGCAAGGAGAAAATGTGCTGGAGGCATCCTATCAGCTACAGTACTGTAAGCAGCTAGAAGAAACAGGTCACCCTTGTCCAAGGAAGGGAAGCGGGCAATGAGCTCACCCCATGTACAGGAAACCTCTCACGCTCAACTAGAGTGTAGAGCCATGCAGAAAAGATGCAGAGAGCAGGGACAGCAGATGGGAGATGGGTAGCTTCTTCTTGGGATTTTCAGATGTCTCATTTTCCCCTCTTTGAGGAGAGATGGATTTATGGTGTTTGCACAGATAGTGGGAAAGTGACCATCTTCAAAAGGTCACTGGGAAGGCATCCAGCCACCGATTCACTCAGAGCAAGAGGCAGCGAGGTGCAGAAGTGGCACTGCGCTGTGTGCCTGGTTTCAGACAGAGCGACAGTGACTCAGCAAACTTATGCTTCAGTTATGCATTTGCTCACCTCCTGAGGAAGGACTCCAAACGTTCCAGCCTTGGAGATGGACCCAGCGCTTGCCATTCACTCCTGCACAAAACACACTACCACAAACAGTTAATTCAAAAGAACAACCAGGAGGGGTGGCTGCCCATATTATAATCTGATGTTTATAACAGTGATGTGTGCAAGGGAGAGACTTGCATTTGGTTGTCTGCCTACCATGGGAAGGTTCAACCCCATGTCTTCCAATGCCTGGAGGGAAGCCCAGCTACCAAGCCTTAGGCTAGTCTGCCTGGCAGACAGGAGACTGGGCCTGGAGGGAAGGAAGCCCTGGACCCCATCCTTTGCTCTATCACTGGGAATGCGTCTTGCCTTAAATAATTATCGTGAAGAAGGCAGAGGTGGCAAGAGGAGAACAGGACAGAATCCAAGACGCAGTTCGGGATCTTCAGCACCAGGCTGTCCACAGACAACCCCCTATCTGAAAGATGGCAAGAGCAGTAGGAGAACAAGTTTCTGATTTTCAACACCTCCAGCAAAGTAAGCGCAATTCTTTGAATGTCCCTCTAAGGATGGAGATGAGAAAGCACCTATTTAAGAGAGGTTTCCTTGGAAGAACAAGATGTGCACCAAGAGGTGGGTTCTGCCCTCAGTTTCTGCTAGACACCTCTAAGACAACAGCAGACAAGCATAAATGACTGTAGTGCATCAGCTGCTGGTTCTCCACCTTCCTGACTGCAACTGAGGAACTGAGGGTGACTGGCAGTCTATGGAGATCAATGGCACAGCTAGCACCATCTGTGCTTGCTGTCTGCACAGCATGGACCCACAATATCCAGCATACCCAAAAGCTTAAGGAAAGAATGTTGTTGCCATGACCCCAGAATACTAGAAATATATTCTGTAGCTATTGAATGCATCAAGAGAGTGCAGAATAGCATTTTCCAAGATATTTTTAACACTCACTAAGTTATTTGGATATGGATCAGTTTGAGTAACGCAATCCTGCATCTCTTCTACTGGGTTTCCAGAGGAGATCTCCAAAACCTTGATGCTACCAAGGATGTCTAGGCCAAGGGTGAGTTAGAATCCAGCTGGGAGAGGAGACAACATCTTTCCATTCCTTTGTGCTTACCTGTTTCTCCCGACACTATGTTGGCACTTGCAGGAGCAGTCCAGCACACTAAATCAGCTCCAAGAGAGGAAAGTATTTCCAAATGTGCAAGATCAAACCATTAGGGTAGGAGAAACAGGAAGCTACAGGTTTGGGTTTTTTTTCTTAATACTCAGAACAATTGGAATCGGTAATGCTGGCAAATGTGGATGCTAGTCCTGTGCTCGTGCTGCAGTCGTGCATTTTACGGCTGGCCAGGCTGAGACCTGGAACTGTCAGCACTATTCTGCACCCACTTGCCCCATTTGTCTGAGCAGAGGAGCCCTTCAGCCTGCTGCCAGGAGGTAATACATTTCTGGATGTGCAAGGTCCCACTTACCCTGACTATAAAGTGGTGACGGTCTCTGCTGTACCATCTGCTCGCAGGGCACTGCTGTGTGTCCTCCACGGCCTGGGGAGGTCTGTAGCTTTTGAATATCTCCCGCTGGCTCTGTGAACTGTCTTCCCTTCACTAAATGAAGCCAACAACATCAGCCCAAACCCCAAGACGTCATGCGCGACACGTGCCCCATGGAAAACAGAGGCCCCTAGCCCCACTTGGTGCCTCCTAGCGTATCTCCACCAAGGTGAGCAGAGTGGCACGCTTGCATGCTCGCTGCGAGCATGGCCTTGTGGGGCAGCGACGATAAAGTAAACGACAGGAGGGAAATTTGAGTGACAGCGATATCCCTTTTGGCTCTTCCACAGAAGCGCTAGCAGAGAATAAATATATATTCCAAAGCATTTTGCTCCTCTCTGTCCCAGCTCATTTCTTATGCTTACAAAGGCAGTTAGAAAGCCCAAATTGGCCTAACAGTCCATTAGGATTCAATCTGCTCCAAGCCGCCTACAGTGCAAAAGAAGATTTGAAAGCTCAGATAAAACTTTGCTGCCGGGAGTTCAGCTCAGTTCTCTGTCTCTGTGGGGTGCGGGGTGCACAATGTGGGGGGTGTGATGCTACACGCAGGACCCATCAAATACGATACACGATGGCACAAAACCCAGACCAACAGGGAAGTGGTGTTGATCCTGCCCTGCCAACTAACTTCTGCTCTTTGGAGTTTATCGTGGAAAAAACAACACTGTGACTTGCTTATGGAGCTGGCTGGTTGAAAATGATGGTTTGAAACTTGGGTGGCTCGGGGGGAAACATGCTGAAGGAAAAGCAAAGGTGGTTTTTTGTGCAAAGGAAGTCAGGGGATGAAGAAATAATACCAGTGATTTCACAAAAGAGAAGCAGAAGATGTTTTGCAAATTGCTAGGATAAATCTGTCTCCACACTTGGGAGGGAAAACAGATAACAGGAAACAGAGGGCAAGACAAAATGCAAATGAAGGATCTGGGTAACATCACTGAGTTGTATGATACCCCTCCGGGACCCACTTCAGAGCCTGTAAGAACCGCTGGGTGACTTTCCACTGACCTCAGTGGACCAGGTCCTGTTTCCCCAAAAATATGTCCTCCTAGATAGAGGCAAGCTGATGCTGTAGGAGCTCCCACATGTTTGAGAAATGGGAAGCAACCTGAACTGGCCTTCTAATTTGCCAGGCAATGTAATATTCTGTGTTAGATAGCAGCATCTTCTTGTAGCTGCAGCAAAGTTTCCATACCCAAACAGTATCTATGGATAATGAAGTCTTGAACAAGCCAAAGCAGTGCCCTCACTTTAGAGGGACAGCAATGGATCCACATAGAGGACCAAGCCAGTGTGCCCACTTGGAGGGGTGTCAGATGCCAGTAAGAAGAAAGCCAGAGTCACTGTTTGGGTGAAACTGCCCTCGTTAAGTGGGGGTCAGTATTCAGTTTTTCAAGCCTTTGGTAAGACTGTGGTCTCCCCCGTGTTCACTCCACCTCTCCTCACAACTGCTTTATGAATTTCTGCAAGCATCTGAAACACTGCTCCAAGCTCCAAAGCGATGCTCAGAGAGACTTGGCCTCCAGCTTTCCTGCGGAGCATGGCTGCACAGACAGACAGCACGCGAGCATTTGAGTCAGGAGGGGCCTGGATTCTTTGCGGCCATTTCCCTCTTTGCTTTTGAGATGTGTGGGATCGGGGAAGTGTCTGCTTACGTGTCCAAATCGCAGGATTAAAAGCTCTACCTCCCAGGAACATACAATCAAATCTTAGTCAGCCCCACAGGACACTGAAGACTTACCGGGAGGTAAGGAAATTAGAAAGGCTTTAGAAACTAGACTCCAGCCCGTTCCATGTGGACATGATGGATTAGACCCAAATTTTCTGATTGTACTTGGCCTAATGTTTCCTCTTCTGAGAGTCATCTTGTGTCAGGGGAGCGGTTGCACTTCAGAGAGGAATAATTCCCACGGATACACCATCCACTGTAATCACTCATGTGTACAGAACTGTAGATTTGTATAATGAACTGCAATAGCAGGCCCTTACCTAGGGGATTTTGGTGTCACAGCTAGGGTAAGATAAAAAGTATTGACAAGAGGAAACATGTACCATGAGGTGTGGCCGTCAAGAGTCTTTTACATTGTAAAATGAGTAAACATTATTTATGATGGGAGCAGGATGTAATTTAAATAGTTACAGTTGGATGCTCTGAAGTACTTGATCTACCTTTGAAGATGGGGGTCTTAATGATTATTCAGGGTGAAACATATCCAATACAGCAAGGTGTTGTTCTTTTATGGTCTTTTCAGCATCCTTTTAGGTGAGAAAAAGAAGCCAAAGACCCGGGCTTCCTAAGATCCCAGAGTTACCATCTGAACTGGCAGAAGCACAAAGAGGAGACTGAAGCCGCCTGGATGCTGAAACTTAATTAGGGGTGAATAAATCAGCCTTGCCTGAAAAGTCAAGAAAATACCATATTCAATGGTGCTTGGGATGTTTTTGTTTTTGTTCTTGCTGAATGAGAGCCAGTAATAGCACAAGCAAGGAAGAGACAAAGAGAGCCATTAAAACAATGTAGCGGAAGTTATCTCAGAACTAGCGATAATGAAGGCACGGCTTTGGTTTCTTTTGCAAATATCTCTGAGACCCTTCACGTGACAAACCCACGCATCTGTTTCACCTACGCAGGTAACGCTCTCACGCCACCATCTGCATCTGACTGTCACCATGATGGATGGACATCAAGTCCTACTGTATTGCTGATCCCCCAAAGCCCTTAAGCAATCTGATATCGATAATGCTGGAAGGCTAATCACTTAACAATAGGACTCCCTGCAAACCAGACACCTCTACCACACGCCGTGGGAGGAGAAGATGCTTTGCATACATCATCCTGTCAGCTGAGTTTATTATTCTTGCATTCAAGATAAACTGCAGCAGCCAAATGCTGGCCTGTATAAATTCCAGCCTCAGGAGTCCAGCAGGCACCGGGCTCCTTGTTAAACACATACACACATGCATAAATCCAACCGGGTAAATAATACGACATCTTCCTATTCCCAGCAGATCTTTTAAGAGCTGATGTTTTCTTTGTTACCTGGGGTGGTCCTCAGACCAGCTGTATAAACCAGGGATAAGGAGTGAGTACATGGGCTACGCAGAGACAACAGGCAGGAGAGACTTCTGGCCACATGCAGACCTTGCTGCTTTGTGCTAATAAAGCTTTGTTGTATGGCATTTAAACAGACCCCAGACAAACAAGCTCTGGGCTTCAGAGTCTTTATCTCTTCTGTTTACCTCTCCCCAGGATTCACCACTATATCTGTTAGGCAAAGGACATAGGCATCTAAGAGGCACAGAAAGGATATAAAACCTTCAGAGCTCAAGCCAGTGTCTTCTTAATGGGTTGGCTGAAGAAAACAATTCCTTCCTGTAAAACATCTCTATTGGTCTCTATTGGGGATGATGAGCTGGCGGAACTGTAGGTCTGGCTAGGAGGGTTTACTCCTACATTTCTTGCAGAGAGGATCCTAGGAATGAACAGAAGCAAATCCCCTCGGTCCTCCCTTTGAATGTATTTAGCCTCTCAGTGGTTCTGGTTAGGTTGTGCAAATATTGTTGCTGACTTGGCATTGTGACTCGTTACCAAACTCCCAAGGAGTGGAAAAGAAAGAACCCTTTCCTCAAAAGTTACTTGTTATTGGAGAAAATAACGAACAAAAGAAAAAAATCTGGCAGCATAATGCTGGCTTCAGCAACATCCCCGCAGCTTGAGCCAGAAGTGACATCCTCTGGCACTGACTGAGGTGGGTTCTGAGGCTGTATTAACAGCAGGCCCAAGTGCATGGTCCAGCAAGAGTCTGGCTGCCCAGTTCACCACGAACGGTTTAAGAGCAAGATTTGTTTCCCTTACAGAAAACTGTCTTAGATAGCAACAGGGACCAGCACATGGAGAGTGTACGAGGCCACTACCAGTAGGTCCTGGCATGACTTTAAAGGAAGAAAATATTTTCAGGTTTCCAGTGTCCCCTCACGCTCCAGGTTAAAGGAGACTGAGGAACCCTCCTCCTCATGCTTCTCTCTGGCAGTCCTGGGGCTTCCTGGTCCATGCATACAACACCCCAGTACATGGGAGATCATCGATGCACCGCCGTGGGCTCTTCCACATCTTCTCTGAGCTCTTTCTTGCTGCCCCAGAAAGGAAAATACTTTCATTCCTGATTTTCCCAAGGGCCAAGCGTAATGTCTCTGCTGAGACACCGAATGTACAAATGAACCAATCCTACCAACTCAGCCTAAGAGATCAATAGTTTTTACCACTATTAAAAAATGAAAACCAAACCAGTCACAAGGATACCGAGCTATGGGAGCAGAAGGGTGAGGTGGTGTTTCCTCTCCCCAAATCCATAAGGAACAGCAGCTGACTCCAGAGCTCAGCCCTGGAGAAGAAGACTTTTGTCAATGCAGCCTCCCCCAAGTTTCCAGGCGCAGAGCTCTCGGGAAGGAAAGTTCTCTGCAGTCATTGAAATAGATTTCTATTTTCTGTCTTTTTGACAGGGTGATCATAAATAAAAGATCTTGGTGAAAGGGGCTGACTCACCCAAAGAGAAGTAAAGTGAAACTGAAACTGCAAAGTGCCCCCTTTTAAAGTGAAAGCAGCATGGAGATGATTTCTCAGACTTTGGAGCACTTGAAACTGGGCAAGAGATGTGTCCCATTACAAGAAAAATAAGGGCCTCTAAGCAAGATGAGGGAAGAAGGGCTTAAAAACTTCTCACATTCCTTTAGATCAGCCCTTTCTCTACACTCCTTCTCCCCCACTCTGCCCTTTCCACCATAAGGGACCACCTTTTATTACTGAACAGCTGAGATTTAGCCCAACATACCAACAGAAAGCAAAATGCAGGGGTTTATGCACTGCTTACTCTTTTCTACAGTCCTAGAAGGAGACCCGAAGGGAGACTCCTTACAGAGTCCAGCAACAGGAGCAAAATGAAGCAATGTCTCTGCTAAGGGCTGACAGCAGGATGCCGTGTTTGGGAGATACCTTGGAAGCCGCTCCACAGCTTCGCACATCTGTCATTCTGCTCCTGGCCAGAGAACACAGCCATGGAAAATGCTTCCTTAACCAAACCCTAGATGGGCTGGAAAATCAAACTAATGCTGGTTTGATTTTCCACGAGAACCTAGAAAATCTGATCCCAAGCCCCGTAGCATGTTCGAGCCTATGCTATTTTTTAATACTGCTTTTGGCAGCACATCAGGTGAATGGCAGATTCCGTGCAGCGCCTCATTCTGCTTATAACTTCCAAGCCGTGGATGTCACAGGCGTGCTGCCTGCCCCAGTTTTGCAGCTGCATGTTGATCCCACCATTTTCACTGCTGCAGAAATTGAACATCTTCATTTTTGCCTGTATGTATCAGCAGCTGCGTGACCAGATCTCCTGGCGGTTGCAGCTGACCTCCCCTATAGATAAACACAATTTTCTATACTCCCAGGAAAAGGCAAGGGTACCTTTCACAATCGGGTCCTCAGCATCTCATCCTCACCTAAAAATGGGTGGCTCACGCTGAAAAGGCTGTGTACGTGGCCATGAAATACTCCGCAAAACCGGGCAGCAGTCGACTACCTCCGATTTTGCAGTACCAGGTGTGAGCAGCTGGTTGTCTCCCTCTTCATTTCCTGATTCCTCAGCAAGTAAATCATTTCTTGTACTTCTGTGGCCTCTGTGCAAGGACTGCAACAGAAGAGTCACCCATGTTTGTGGGACCCTGCCAGCTCGTCTCGGTCTGAGCGCCCTGATGGGATCTTTTACAAGCAGAGGTGCAATTCCCCTTCCCCTGAGCTGTGTACACAGACTGCAGCAGTATGAGCTGGATCCCATTACTCTGCTGAAATCTTGTATCAAGCATCGCAAACTGAATGAGTAATTACATGATTGGCATTTTAAACATCCCCTGCTGAGTTTTTATGACTGAGAAAAGCAGCGAAAGGGAGGAGGAGTTACAGCGAGTTTTACGTTTTGGCCTTCATGCTGCTCAGTTCTTCTCCACAGCCTTCAGTCTCCCTGTTTCCACAGGCTCTGTTGGGGGCTGTCGCTTACTTGGGCCAGACAGACCTCACGTATAGCTCCCTGATGCCACGAATGAACTCGGTCCGGCCATGATGGGGTTGCCTTCCCAGCACCATGCTGGGAAGGGTCTAAGAGCAACGGAATACACCAGACAGACATGAGTTCAGGCTGGTTTGTCAGTTTCGACCCATTGCACAGAGGCTGGAAGCAGGATAAAACCAGGAGCTAGAAGGAAGAAAGTTTTCTGGTGTTACACTCACTGCTCAGGAACCTCCCCAGCTGCAGTGGCAGCCATGAAACATATTCATAGAAGAATAATGAAGTTTTCCTGTCTAGGCTTTGGCATTTGGTGAAAGGCAAGTCCTGACCCCAGAAAGATGCTTCTCCCTTCTCTGCAGAGCCCTTGGTTATGGCAGTGAGCAGGCACCTTTGCCCTCAGCATCATACGCATGTCCTTGCAGTGTTCAAAGCATGACAACCGCCCCACTCCACTGCTCTTGCCTCCGGAGGGAGGCGTCCTGCTTGCTGTCTGCCACCCACCGCGCATCCCCACGCCTTTCCCAGGGTGGCATTTGTTGGCTTTGCCTGCCAGCGTGCAATGTCTGGCGCTGAGTCACCGCCCCAGGGAGGTTGTGGTTTTTGCCCTGACCTCAGGAGCTCCTGGATCTGCTCTGGGTGGGAACAAGACACGGGGAGCGGGATAAGACCCCATCACCTTCTTCTCTATACAAGGAGCTTCCTTCAGGTACAACATGCCACCTATCAGCACACCCATGAGAGCCAAGCAATCCCTTGGCCAACCCATACAAAGACAGTTAGCAGGATCTTAAAGGCCTTTCCCACCTTTATGGGTGAAGCCTGCTTGCCTTTCATCCCACGTACGGGGAGAAGCTTTCAGGCAGCAAACGTCAGGGCAAATTTTGTTTTGCTTCGCTAATATTGTCCCAGACGTGATGAGAACCACATCTGCTAAATGTGTGGGCTTAGTTGTTTATTTGAAGGGGTGTTCTTTTTTATTTGACCACAGTTCTTTTTTAAATCTGTTTAAAAAAAGACCTTATCCTTACAAATAATAAATATGTGATAACAGCTTCAAAAGACTTCAGTCTGCGATCTGCGCGCTTTCTGATAGGTGCTTTATAACCTTCATGTGTTCAACCTAATATATAACCTAATACAATTAAATATGTACTCGCAATGTGTATTCAAACTGGCATTGATCTTTCTTCGTGTCTTAATATTAAACTCTACTTTTCTCTTCTATCTGTTTTCCAAAGTGAGTCTGTCAATAAATAACGGACAGCTGAAGGCATAAAGTATTATTTTTAGAGCACTTAAAAAATTATTATAATTCCTATTACAGCAGGAGAGAAGCATCTGCAGCTGTAATGTACCAGTTTCCAGTCAAAAACTCCCCAGACGCAAATGTTGGGGAGGAGAAGGCCAGTTGTTTAGGTA
This sequence comes from Larus michahellis, assembly GCF_964199755.1. Taxonomy (NCBI): domain Eukaryota; kingdom Metazoa; phylum Chordata; class Aves; order Charadriiformes; family Laridae; genus Larus; species Larus michahellis. Next base: position 39,653,119 of record NC_133898.1, read on the forward strand.
AACCAAAGCTTCACCAAAGCACAAGGCCTGCTCACAGGGTGAAGTGTGGCTGTAACGGCAGCACTTTGTGCTGAACTTGACCTCTCCCAGGCAGTTCCTTTCACTTGTTTGCTATTTGTTTGCTTATTTTCAGAGCTTCATGACACTAATTTTTAGCTTAGTACCCTGATGGAACAAGGTTCATGCAACTATGGTGCCCACACCCTCCCAAGCTTATGAACCCATCAGCAAAGGAACAGGAGCTTCCAGAGATCTTGAATTTCTACCTGCTTTGTAAAAATTGGCATCTAGTTAAAGGAGGGAGAATAAAAATGCTCATCTTTCTCAGAGTAAAGGTTCTGGGAGGAGCTTGGACATATTGTTAAATATCAAAGAACCCACAATGGACAGAGCCATGGGAGAGAGACTAATAAATTCTGCTCCTCACGTAATTACTTGACTTTGGTGTTATCGCTTTCAATGTCTTCCTTCAAGTTGCAGAGTCCTGTGGAATCACCACGTTGACGGCTAGCACCCACCTCAAATCACTGAAGGTGGAAGAACTGCTGGAAGGCCACGTGGAGGTCCTGCACCGATGCAGAGGACACCTGTCTTCAGCTCCTAACTTCACGACGGGGCTCTTTGCATCACCTCAGCACAGAGGTGTTTCTCTTTCTGCCTGTGCTCCTCAGCACTCAGATGTGAGATAATAAATCTGCTTCTCACTCACCTCCTGAGGGGCTTATCAGGGAAACTGCTTTTTCTTGGCAGGTTTGGGAGCAGGAGAGAAGAGCTAAACGCTGCTGGTGAGGCTACAGAGAAAGGGATGCTGAGGAGAGCATGGGTCTCAGGCGCATCTCCCCCCTGCCCTGGGAGGGAGGCAGTGAGCAGGGTTCAAAGGCAGGGAGGCCACCGGAGGAGATGGGCCAGCAAGGAGAGGCAGGAGGCACTAGGGCTTCTGGGGTGCTTCGTTTCCACTTACTCAGGCAGTAACCAACAGCTAGAACGGTGAGCTGTGCTCCCCCAGCTGCAAAGTAAACACGTGTGAGAGAACAACAGGGATGTGTTTACTGTACGTAGCCAAGTACAGTAGACTTCAGAGGATAAAAATACCCAGTGGAAAAACACATGGGCTTAAGTAAAACTTTAACCATCAGGGGCTGCCTAGCCAGCAACATGTGTATCCTTCACAGGCTCTCCTGCTTGCGGAGAGCTTTGAAGCTCCCTAGGAAAACTCCAGCTCTTTTTCATTAGTGGCTTCTCCACCCCAACCCCCGGTAATTACACTATAGGTCTGCTTCAGATTATAAACTCGTTCAATGCAGAAAGGCAAAATGGAGCGTGGACAGCCCACGATGTAGGGAGAGCCTGCGACGTCCCCTGGACAGTCTTTCCCGCAAACCTCAGCAGTGTGGACAACCTGAGATGCAGGGAGAGTCCATGATGTCCCCAGCACAATCACCCCCAAACCTCAGCAGGGTCCTGTGCACTGGGGGCTCTTGCTGAGAAAAATTTAGCCCAGAGCAGGGATCAGCAGAGGGCATGCCCATCCTTCCAGCCCAAAAGGACCCAGAGAAAGGAGAAGGCTAGCGGGTGATGCAGGCGCTGCCCAGCCCAAAGGAGCGACCGCAAATTTCCGGAGTGCCCTGCAACCTGGGCAGCACAGTGAGGCGCCGGCGCTCACCTCGGACTTTGGGCAGGAGTAGCAGAGTGAAGCCCGCAGCCCGGAGTCATTCTGGGCCAGGGCTCCCACTGGCATTACTGAAATGAATGGAATTGCACCCGCCGAATTACACCCACTCAAGCTGCATTGGACTGAGGCCCTGGTTGAACAAAACACTTAAGCACATGCTTAAATTTAAGCACATGAGCAAACAATCAGGGCAAATACTTCTATGCTCGAGTGCTTTGCCAGGTAGGTGCTGTTCTCAGCAGCACACACCTGGAGGGAGGTGGTGCTTTTTTTTTACATGGTCACTTTTCTGACTATATCCAGGCGCAAAAGGAAACTTTCCACTGGCTGTGGGCCAACAGGCACTTCAGGTATGTGTCAGGTCTTCCAAAAAAAAAAAAAGTTTTTTTTTAATCTTATCTGTCTCATTATCACCCTGACATTTGCTTTGGCTTTGAGTTTAATTACCTCTTGAATCCAACAAAGGTTCAGATAGGGCTGAGATAATAAGGAGTCAGTAAAGCTGATGTATATAGGAAATAGGGCCTCCCTGAAGGTGTTAACCCATGCAAACTGACCCCCAGTTATGAGAAAGAAAAGCTGATAAGGAAGACAGCTATTAATCAATCATCCAGGAAACCTGGGGATATGTATAGAGGTGTCTGATGTTTGCATCTTACATGCCACCTGGGCTGCTACAAATACAGCAGACCCCACTTAGATAAATACCTGTGCATCAGAGCACAACCAGGCAAACAAAGGGAAACCCTGGGGTAAAAAAAAAAAAAGAGAAGGAATAAACAAGGGAAATAAATATATTGCCATGAAAGCCAATATTCAGAGTAAAAAACTGCGCAATAGAAAGGATTCATTTACCAGTCACCAGCAGCAGAGACTGAGACCCCCACGATGCTCCTGGTGCTTTGTACACAAAGTAATTAAGTCTCACTCTCGGAGACGCTTCAGTCCAACTATACAAATATGGGGAAGGGAAAGCGGGCAGAGACACTTGCCTAACAAGGTGTGTGAGCAGCAAGGGCTAGGAATAGGATTGAGAGATTGTGAATTCTGGGTGCCCTGTGAATAAGAGATGGACCAGGCTTTCAGCCATGCAGAACACGCCTGCACCACTGACGTCTTACAGACAGTTCTACGGGAGAGTTTTATTCCATGTTTTGTAAGCTTCCTGGCCCAGCAGGTCACAAAGCCGTTTTTCAGGAGCTCTTTCTTCCCAGCCTTATTCTGGAGTGGGTTTCAGCTGGCTAAAGAGAAGGGATGGGTGACTGGGAACTACAACAGCAGAAGGTAGCACAGTTCAAGGTAGAGCGCTGGACCCACCGGCCAAGACCGTACTTTTGAAAAAAGCTCTTTGCTAAAGCTGATAAAGAGACAAGTAGAGTCCTCAGCAAATCAGGGACTGAACTGTTACTCTGAGGTGCTATCCATGCACAACTTTCCCACTATGGTCTGAGCACAAAACAAGGTTATGGTGCCCATTCAAAACCCACACCTGAATGAGAAAATGTAATTTTGAGACTGCACTCTGGAAAAATCCGGCTGACATTTTTGTTTTGACTTTATCAAACAAATGAAACAGAAACACAATCTTGTCAAAACAAAACATTAATTTCATTTTGATTTCATCAGCTCGACCCATGTCATAGCATGCTTTAGAGTCAAAACAGTAAGACTATTATGCCATGATCCGTCATAATATTATGGCATGGCAATTTAATAGACAAAACTTCAAGGCTTTTATACTGTGTTATAAAAGTCAAAACAAATGTTTCAATAAGCTGGAAAGACTTGTACCTTCTTTGAAAACACTGTGAGAACTGACACCTTCCTGCAGACCATACCCATGGTATTGAAGCACCGCTTTCCCACGGAGGGGCACTCGATGGCCAACAATAACCAGGTCTGACCAGCACATGTCTCCAGCAGCTCCACAGGGAATGACAGCGGTGGAGCCACAATTCTTGCTGGTCTCTGCCTACTCCCAGGACATGCATTCCCCAGAGACACATCATATGTGTAGCCCTTGCTTTTCACACCCAAGATGCAGACGGATCTCAGAAGAGCTTTAAGTGAGGCAGTAAAGCTTGGGCAGGGTCTTGCTCATCTGCACTGCTGTGACAGTACAGTCCAAGGTATTTGTATTTTCTTTAAAGAAAATCTGTCAGAGGTCAGATCAACTGATCGACTGAAGCTTCTTCCAAAGGGCTGTTGGCTCTTCTTGGCTGAGAAACGATAGCTCCTAACATCACTACAGGGCCACAAGCAGAACTGAAATAGAGAACAGCAGGATCTGCTAAATCAGGCCCCTGGTACTACCTGTTCCTCTCCCACGCGGCCTTGAAGTTTGCTCCTACTGGCACCACACTGTATGCTTATTGCCTGGATGGCAGGGACATCTAGATGCCCCACTCTTGTGCAAAGATCTGTGCAGACATGTTGAAAAAAGCATATGGTTTAAAACAATTTAGTGTCATGACTTTGACCATTGCGCAGCCTTCAGTGGCACAAAAGTTGAAGTCTCTGTTGCCTGTGGACCTGTTACATAGCAGAGGTGTTCTACAGTAAACGGGCAACACCAACAGGTGAAGGAAATGCAGGAAGCATCAGAAGAGATGTTTACCTGCCAGAATAACAGTACGTGTTGAACAAGTTTCTCAGCAGACAGAATGACAATGAACTACCAGGAACAATGGCTTATTCCCTCTAAAAAACATAGTAAAGGATGAGTCTTAAGGAAGGACTGTGATAATTGTCCTCCAAATACACCCCATTTCACCTTTCAATTGAGGTAGGAAGAGCTGCAATTACCAGAGATGTCCTGACCATGAGCAGAGGTGATACTTGGATGTGGGGGAGGTGTTACATTATTATGTCTTTGGGCAATTCTGCCTTGCCAACTTAATAACAGCATTTATGATTATATTTCTTGGACTAGATTAGGACTTCCCTTTCTAATACAATATCTGGAAAACAGGAACACACCACAAAGCGGGGGACAGATTTAGAAGAGCTCCATGCTGGTGAGGATGCGGGATTGGTTCCAGCGCAGCCATTGACGCAGCCATTGACACTTCACAGCTCTTCCACATGGAAATGGAGAACATGAAAATCCAGCACAAGAGAAGCACCAAGCAAAGTCTGCTTTTAAGGAGGAATATCTTAAACAAAGGGAGACAAAAAACTGGAAGAGACAGAAAAGCTTGTTGGAAGAGCTTTGCCATCTCTATCCTTGGATAGGAAATCCAAGGACTTCCAAGACCAGCAAGGTCCCCATGGGAACAGAAAAATCACTTCCAAGTGATTACCATTTTGCCCGGATCTGTTGGCCACTTGTACTTTTTTGGAGTATTAGTTTGCCTGTAGAGCTTGTGCTCCTTGCCTTACTGGAAGGGTGTCCTAAAAGAGAGAAACCACAGCTAGCCAGTCTACACTCTGCAGGACTATTTTACAGCCTGCCAAATCAAATCCCTTGGGCTGTGGCCTAGTCCTGGTCACCATACTTATTGGGAGCAACTCAGGAAGAGGGTGTAGGTTGGCTGAATTTCCTCTGGCAGCAACATCCCATTCCCAGATGTCATTTTCTGGGGTAGGACACTGGGGCTGTTGGTGCTGGAGGCCAGTCCTCCTTCATTGTAGGGAGGGATCAAAGGCCCCTCGGAAATGGGGCTCTATGGAAATGAGCTGATCTGCCTTGCAGGTCAGAGGGGGACTAGATGCATGCTTGTCATCCCATGCTATTTTCCATGGTTGACAGAAGTTATTAGGTATACCAGATCAGGCTAGAGGCTCATTTGCCCCGGTAATCGTTTTCTGCCTGGTAGGAAATGCTTAGGGAAAGCATATTAGACATAGACCAGAACAGAGTAATCTTTCCACTCAAATATCCTTCCAGTTTTCAGCAAATAGCACCAAAGGGGTTTCCTGAGTTGGACACTGCTGCAAGTGCCACGTGGTGTCCACCCCCAAGTGTCTCCTGACCTTCTCTGAACTTTCTGTCCTCTGTGACTCCCCACAGTAAGCTCCATTTCAGGCTGAGAGGACTCTTGCAGCCTTCCAGGAGAGCGCTGAAGGCTGCACAGTTCTGCCCTACAAAAACTTGTAAGACCGTGCTAAGCATCACAATTTCACCTCCCTTTGGGTAGAGAACATTTCCTTGCTTCTCCTTGCGCTGGTGCAGGCAGGAGAGCTGGGGTGGAGGACAGGAGCTCCTCACCTGTTCATTTCCTCTCTCCCACTCTGAGACCGACCATCCATCCCCACCCAACCTTAATACTTGAGATTTGATTTCCATTAGGAGTACTGTTTTCCAGCACTTTGAGGGGTTTGGTTTCTTTGTTTGCTGTGCTTTGTTTCTGATGCCTCATGTGCTCTGCACAATAAAATAGAATAAATTAAAAAAAAAAAAAAAAGAAGAGAATGAGACAATGCGCACAAGCCCCTGGCTTTTCCATCTCCTAGCTCCTTGCAGTGGTACCAGATGTTGTCCCGCAGCAGCCTCCTGGCTGGTGGTTATTGGTATGACTGACACCTCCCACTCAAGCCTACTTCAGGCACAGCTCAATTGCTGGCTCTCAAGGCACAGGGCCAGTATGTCTTTTAATTTCCACTATGGAGGGAACAGCCCGTGGCAGCACTGTCAAACAATCAAAAAAAAAAAAAAAAAGCAGAAAAATTAATAGGTAAGATATTTTAAAGAGCATGAGTAATATAATGGAGAAAATTTTAGGAGCAGGAGGCAGTTTTACCACAACCCTTCTCCATTAGACTGAATTGCTCTTAAAAAGCACTGTATTAGTATAAACTTGTACAGACCTGCCACGGGTAAGCCAAGGAAAATGGCTTAGATTCAGTCCTTCGGGATGGATCCACAACCAATATTTGTCCAAGCACGTAGGTAGGAAACATTTCTCATGGCTTCAGAGGGCTTTGAATTAGACACTTCATACTGGTATTGTTGAACCCTGAGCAGAAATGGGAGCAATGGTCTCAGGTTGCTCTTCAAGCTGATCTTCCCTGGTATAAGTCACGGGCAGCTGCTCATACTTGTGTGAACTTCAGATTTACTGCTGGTGGTAAGGGTATCTTTCTCCCCTGGTCACCTACCCTCTTTGAACAACACCGATTCCTGCAGTGTAGCCATAATGTTCGCATTCCCACTGATGGAAACTTGGGCCAAAAGCTATGCATTTTATTTTATCTTTTTTATTTCCTTCCATTTTTGCTTTTCAGCGTGTTGTTTGGCCTGCCTGCTGTCTGGCTTGCAGGTTGAGTAATGCTGCTCCAGACCACGCAGGGCCCTGGAGAGATGTTCCCATTTATTGCCCTATTGTCCCAGGGATGAAGGAAGTGGGTTTTACTCATGAATGCACTTAAAAGCATCCTGGTGGTTGGAACAAGCTGCACATCCAGCTATACTAAAATAAAACTTAGAGATTATTTTTGCTTCTAGAAGTCCTTAGTTCAGGTTTTAAGGAACAGTTTATCTTTGAGCACCTTTTTCCCAGGACATGCTTTAAATCGCCTTTGCAACATAAGGCTTAAGTTGTACCACTGCTGCGCAGCCAGGAAAGAGATTTACTCCCCTCCAGGTTTTCATCACAGCCTTTTGGATGGAAACTGGAGTCTTCAGCTCCTATGCTTTCAACAAGTTATTCCCTGGAAAAGTAGATGCAGGCATCCATGCAATGAGGACTGGCTGCAGAGCACTGGGAACACCAAAGAGTAAGCAGCAAACTGTCCCCCACTTCTCTGGGTTATTGGAGCACGAACGTGACTGGGTGCAGCCCATTTCATAGTGGAACTGACCAACTTATATATATATATATATGTATATACACATATATATGTGAATGTATTTGTAATGACCAGAGAAGATAGTAAGCACGCTAGAGTATTTTAGGCAACGATGAGGCTAATTTGCTAAACCAGATACTCTGTGTACAGGCAGGAGCTCCTTGCCTCAGACACCTCCTGCCTTCCTGTCGTTCACATACCAAGAAACACAAGTTATAAACAAGTCTGGTTGCTACGGCTCATGCCTCCTTCTCCCTCCAGAGTGATCCGTGCTCTTTGACTCGGGTCCAATTGCCCTCCTGCCTCCGGTTGCCCTGGCACTTGGAGCAGTCTGTCAAGGTCACCTCCCTGCTGCCGGGCCAGACAGTGTGAGTGCTTGCAGCCATCCTCCTCGTTCTGGGCATGCTGACCATCCTCTGGCAGGTCAGGCATCTGCCAAGCCAAGAAGATCTTAGCCCAACCGAGCTGGACTGTGTCTGTCTGGATTCCTCCTGCGTCTCTCGTTTCTGGTCTCCTTCCTCCTCTCTTCCTCCGGCCGAGATACCTGCTAGTCTGCCTAGGAACAGCAGAAGGTGACATCGCTGTTGGTCAAATATAAACCCAGGGCTGCAGTCCGGAGACACTCACTGCTGCTTTCTCTGGGCAGCAGCACTGTACAACGTGCCATCGTGTTACTCAGTCAAGCAGAGCCAAGGAGAAGACCAGCGCACAAGCAGCTTTAGCAATACCGGTCATAGACACTATAAGGTGCTCTTTACTTTGCCACGTTTTGGTGCCAAAAGTTGAATTCAGCTGTGGGAAACATGTCAGCGTTTATCCCGCTTTCCTGTGAAAAACTGAGCGAAGAGAATATTGTCTCCGATTACAGACAATTACACATTGTTACTTCGGTTTGGTTTTTCAAGCTGCCTCTCGGCTCCCACAGCAAGGTTTGGAGGGGCCAGTAATAGCTCTTATTGGACCAATAGATATAGGCAGAAAAAACAGGCGAGCTTTCAGACACCCCTAAGGAGGACATATATGGACAAAAGTTCACTTGTTTTTCTCCATCCATAACATCTGAGCCAGTAAAAGCTGTCTTTCTCCCTACGTCTCCTCCCTCAGTTATGTCCAAAACCTACCACAACACCACAACAGCTCCCAGCTCCCGAGAGATGCCCAAAGCCTGCAGTGCCGGAGCTAGTCTTTTACTCTCTTGCAGGGCTGCAGGATCTGACATGGGTTTCAGCAGGACTCCTTGCACACAGCCTCACAGCTGGCCTGGGGAGACATTTCCCAGGACAGAGGAGCACTTGGAGAAAGAGCAATAAGCCAGGAGCCCACATCCACCTCATGCACACGGGGAATCAAGCCACCTCAAAGGCTATGCACTGATGCTACTCTCTCCGGCCTGGGACTGCCGCAAAGCATCTAAAAGCACACCTGGCTACCTCTTCCTTTGGCTATGGTCTTGCTTTTGTTTGGTGTCTCTCCTGGTTTGGTCGTCTGTAGGGAACCCATAAGCAGCCCCACACCATGCAAAGACTGGATAGAGCCACCTGGACTATTTCTCCCCCTGACTCCTGCGTGCAGTCTTGAAAGGTCAGCAGCTGAGGAATGAAAGGTGATGAGACAAAGCCCTGCCAGAGACCTCTCCACCCATCTGTGCTGTATCAATCACCACCTCTTGGTTAAAGCAACCACCACTTTTGGTGCTACCCTTAAAAACCCTTTGCACCCCAAGATACAATGTCTTCTATTCTCCTGGACCCATAAGCCCTGTGTCCCAGCCCAACCTCCCATCTGCATGGGCAACAGCGCTTTCCCAGGGCTAGTTCACCAAGCCTTGACCCTCTCCTCTTTTGCCAGCTGCTTGTTTCTACACCAAGACACAGAAGTGGCTCAAACATGCCCACGCTGGCAAGCAAAAGCAGTCTGGAGCTGACTCTGTCCGTTCAGACTCCAGAAGCCCATGGGGCAGGGCATGTGAGCATGGACGTGGTGGGAAAGCCAACAGGCTGCTCTGCGCCTGGCCCCAAGCTCACAGGTGGCTGACAGCGCTGTGTTGCACCAAGCAGGTAGAAACACACCACCTTTCGCTCCTCACCGCCCGGAGATATCCCGGCCACCCCTGCTGACTCAGCCACCCCTCTGCCACTCCTCGCCCCAGAGAGAGAGCCCGGCCACCTCTGCCTGTCAAGGCAGGGAGCTGCCTGCACGCCCGTGACCCCTCTGCCTCACTGCAGATCAAGCCCACGGAAGAAACAACTTCCCTGCATATAGCTCTGTGGACTGCCTGGGTACCCCTGCCAGCAGCATTGCTCTTCAGGTGTCCTGCGGCCCCAGCAGAGAAGAGGGGAGGCAGGGGAAAAGGCGTTGGGCCCCCATGAGCTGCATCCCAGCCTGTGCATCAGGCTGCACACCTTGCTCTTCCACGTCCATTCCAAATAACAGCATTCTTCCCACATACAGCATCCTTCCCGCTAAATTATAACGCAGCCGGGAAGGACGTGACCAATGTAAATGAAGTTTAAATTTACATTTGGTGTTTATGCCTGAATTGCGCTTTTGCTACAGAATTGGCTCGGTGACTCTCAATGCAGAGCTGGTCTTAGGCTATGTTGGCTAAAAGGCCAACATTTTCAAAGGCCCAGACTTCACTGGTTAGGTTATTAAAAAGAGAAAAGGAAGATATTTAAATTCCTCTGCCTTTTTTATTTAGAAAGCAGCTAAAATGCTCCAGACTTCATGTATCCATTCTCCTCCTCAAATCAGAAGGCGTTGTTCTGTCTGGTCTTTTATAGATCATACTCCCAAACCATCAAGTGAAGAGGAAAATGTTCCCCATCGGCAATTGGACCTTGCGTTGCGTCCAAGCCAGCATGGGGCCAGACAGGGCATAGGATGTCTTCAGAATTCTCTTGAGAGTTTTTTTCTACCTCAGTGAGCACTTTCTGTTTGTAAGCAAGACCGCAAGCCCTGCAACCTCCTCCCAAAAACACCTCAGAAAAGATGCTTAGAACTGTCTTTTGGAAAGGGAAATTTTGCATCCTCTGTGGACTTTCATTTTTATAAATCACACCTTTCTTTACTTGCACAAACACAAAAAATAGCTCTCCGACTAGCAAACCTGTTTGTTTTTTTCAAATGCCTGGCTCAAAATAAGCGGAACAATGCGTGTTTTTTTTTTTAATGTAAGAAAAAAAAACATAACCCAAGGCTGAGGCTCCTTGCTAAGAACAATTTTAAAAAAGGACACTTCTAAAGGTCCGAAAATAGATTTTTATAATTGGAAGTGCCTGCAAGGGCCTAAGTATAGCAGGCTTTATTACATCTCTGCTACCAGGTACTTAGGTGCTTCTCAGAACCTGCCATTAGCCAGGTCTGTTGAACAGGGCACACAATTATTTTTTTTATGAAAACGCTGGCACGAGTTCACACGCAAGCAAGGTGCTGAGCCTTTGATCCCGAGCGCCAGGCAGATCCTTGAAAATGTCACAGGGTGATTCATGTGCCCAAGAAAAGGGAGATCTTCTGCTGAAGAAAAGCAGGTGTGAGGCTGCTTCTAGCCAGGCTTTGTGCTGGTGGAGCAGAGCCACAAGGGTAGGGGTGCTGGGGAGAAGAGCCCGGCAGAGTGGGATGCTCAGCTCCTGCCATGGGGGCTGAGATCAGCTGGCCAAAACTTGCTCAGCCTCCACGGCGGCTTTCCCCTTCTTGCAATAAACAGGACATTTTTCACTTGAGGTTTGTGAGCTTCATTTTGATGGGAGACCAAGTGACTCAGGACAGAAAAAGCCCATATGTAAAAGATGGCGAGAGGGGGAAGAAAAGATAAATTCTTTGATTTGTCTGTTTTAACGTGGTCGGTGTGTTTGAGTAGGCGGTAGGGTGCCAGAATAGAAGGGATGACAGTGTGTCACTATGCAGAAATACTTTGGGCTCAGAACATAAAGGCCAACATTTTCAAAGTGGGGGTCTAAAGTTAGGAACCTAAATCTGTCCAGGAGCAGGGTTAGACTCCCAGCAGTTAGAGAGCCCCAACGAAGCCTGCAGAGTCTCAGTGCTTGTGAAGCACCAAGACACTGATTTAAGAGACAGGGAACAACTTCTTGGAGCTGGATGCCTAATCCTGCTGGGGGGCTCTGCTGAAAATCCCAGCGCCGCTACCTGGGTTTGAGCATCCAGATGTGAGCAGGCTCAGCTGAGGGCAGAACAAAGCGGAGCGCGCTCTCGCTTTGAAGAGACGCTGCTTCTAAATCTGCCTCTTCGGGGCGGAGGCTGCCTGGAGTATAAATCAATGGCCACGCTGCATATGTGCATTGTAAATAAGCGCTGGAGAGCATCCAAGGCAGCCAGCTTCCTGGCTGAGGCGCCAAGGGTTGAACCCGGGCTCTCCGAAGTCTAAAGCGCGAGATAAGATAGCTTGGGTTAAAAAGCTAACCAGCCGTAGCTGGGGGCTGCAGCGACCTGTAGCTTCTGCGATTCGGCCACGGAGGGTTAGCAGCATTTTTCCCCACTGGTTTCAGGGACAGATGTATCTTTAAAAGGCTCCAGCCTGAACCAGTTGGACATAAGGTTGAAAACGCCAGACCTCTGCCAAACTCCCTGAACACCTCCGAGCCCTTGTTCACAGTCAGGTCGGCAGCCCCTGACAAAGCCCCTAAAATTAGCTCCCAGGACCGCAGAGATCTCCCCGTAGGCAGAGGAGGGGACAGCATGGGCACTGAGCTTTCTGCAGAAGCTGTCTTTGGAGAACGCTGTCAGCCCCGCTGTGGGATTCACGGCTCCTCAGGCCCCCTCATCTTCTGTCTAGCAATGCTGCACCACGCTGGGTGTGCGGCAGGGTCCCGGGAGCTCCGCACGGGTCAGTCTGCTCCTCAGGGCAGTGCTGGTGGAGGACAGCAAGAGGGAAAATGATGCAATGATGTACAAATAAAGGAAGGCCAGGCTTGATGAGGCTCCGAGCAACCTGATCTAGTTAAAGATGTCCCTGCTTACTGCAGGGGGCTTGGACTAGATGACCTTTAAAGGTCCCTTCCAACCCAACACATTCTATGATTCTATGCTTAAGCAAAAAAAAAATGAATTACAAACCCCACAACCAAAAGCTTTGACATTTTGCCCTCTAAAAGCACCTGTGCTTCACATTGCTAAAGAGAGCAACTCATTTCCAGATAGCTAAGCATGGCAGAGCTGCCCCAGTCCTCTGTCTGGTACTTGCCACTGCAAAAAGAGGGCATTTCATCCCTTACAGTCCCATGACTGTTTAGCCCGCAGTGTGGCCACCACGAGACTTTGCCTCCAGGTGGGGGAGTTAAATCTATTACTCTCCGTGAGAACCCTCATCTACTGCTTTCCTGCCATGCATTGCAAGGCCAAGCTCTGCAGCTGCTGCTTCTTTCTGGACGTGCATCCCCAGTTCCTCGCATTCACAAGCCCTCCAGCAGGGCTGCCTTTGGAAGCCCCAGGACCCATCACCAGGTGTACCCGTGAGGCGTGCAGCAAGGAGAGAGGGTGGGGAGGGCCAGCCCAGGGGCTGTCAGGGCCACATTTAGGGCTGGGAGGCAGAACTGAAGGGCACCACCTCCGCCAGATGGGAAGGGCTCAAGGAGGAGCAAGTGCTGGCGCCGCTCGCTGGGGCCCTGGCTGCGAGTGGCTGAAGTCTGTGGCCACTGGATGCCTCTTAACATATTCCAGTGCCCTCAAGACAAGGTAAATTGGTGGTTGAGGCAAAACTCAGTTTTGTGTGCAGTTATACTGCGCTCCCTGAATTCTTGGTCAACCAATTTTTGTTTGTTTGTGTTATATACTCATTTCCCTTCCCACTTTAAAGGCCATTTTATGCTGGCAAAAGGTGCCATGCTGGCAGCTCTGGATGACCCAAGAGTTAAATTTAAGCCTTTAGACAGGTAGAGCAGGGGCAGCAGCTCTTTTCGCCCCTGCCCACCGTGGCGGTGGCCCCAGGCTCTGCCTTCCCTGGCCAACCCAGAGGGAGCCCATCCAAGTGGCTGTTTGCCCTGGAGCCCGTCTGCCAGCATCAATGCCAGACAGAGCCAGCGGCAGAGTTCATATCACCGTGGGCAGCTGCCTACCAGGGTCCAATGAGGCAGGGAACCTGACTCTGCCTGGGCACAAACTGAGTGCAGGGAGCAATATCCAGTATCAAACTCCATTTGGCTCCAAATATGGACCAAGTCCCCCAGGTTCTTGATGTCATTCCTGCCCCAAAGGGTGGTCCAGCCACCCTGATTGTGGGCAGCAGTGAGATATCTGCCTTTTAATCTCTAATACAGACAGCCTCAGGCCCTGAAGCAAGTCTTTATGTACCTTTCAACCATTGCTACTGTATCTTCAGGCATTCACATTAATTGCAGTGACACCCAGCAATTCACCCTGCTAAGCAAGAAGTCACCCCTGGGACTCACCGCCACAAGTAACTGTGTACCGACATTCCTCTTCTCTGCATTACATATTTTTTTGTTTTTCACATTCCTCGAGTATGCCCTTTTCCCTGTACTCTGATTCAGCACAAAGCCTGCTAGACCTTGTTTGGATCAATTAATTAAGCTTCTCTCTCAGGCTACATCCATCCATGACTTTGCACTCTGCCCAGGCACTGAGCAAGCATGATCAAGACCTGTCTGTGTGCAGAGTTGAATGGAAGCTGTTTTAAAGGAGTTATCACCTTGAAAAACCCAAGCTCAGGTTACTGTAGGGTCAATGCTATCCTGTGGCATCTGATCAGTTCAGAGTTCAGACAGTATATCTGTATCTGGCTGTAAAATGCCTGGTAGGCATGCCCATAGCCCCAGGTCTGATCTAAAAGTAGTCATTCACCTAACTCCTTTACACTTTTTTTTCCCCCCCGCCCCGACAGCTTTTTGTCAGTAAGCTTTGACAATCCCTTAATGAATCATTTCAATCAATTTAGCTACCAGATTGCTGCCTCATTTGGAGGCATTCTGGCAAACTGACAAGGTCCAGCTTCCCCTTGCGAAGACCGGGTTCTTTGGAATCCACCCTGTTGCAATCACTCACACAATAAGTAGTTCTGGTTTTAATTAATTGTCAGCTGATCCTATGCCCTTTATGCACAGCATACTTGCCTAGTTCCCACTGTTCCTAGCCTGCTGGTCCCCCACAGTTGCTTGAAAGCAGCAGGTATGAGTATTTTCATGTTTTCAGCCCCCTTTTTCCCCAGCCGCCTCCCTACATAGGGATTCAGAGGTTTCAGTTCCCATCAAGAAGTGACAAGGTGCTCATGTTTGCAAAACCACCTAACATCCAAGAGGAGAGCATGAGGTCTTTTGGAAGCCCGGGCAAACACGGGAGAGGGAAATGCTATTTGTTGTGGCACCAGCAAAGGAAAGCACAAGCAGTCTTGGACCATCCCCAGCTGCTTGCCTGCGGCAGGATGGACACTTGCCACAGAAGCATTGACACCTCCTTGGGGTTACACAAGGTTGTGTGCCGTCCTCGGAGTAGTGCTCTGCTGGGTGCTCTTGATAGGAGCTCAGCTACTAATTTGCCCCAGAGTGGTTCAGATATTTCTGCCTAGCGCTTGGTAAAATATTTACTATGCCTTCTTATCACTTCCCTAGAAGGTTTTTCTGGAGATGACTGATGCATTAGTTCCTTCAGGATCTAACTCGTGGCTTTTCTACACAGTCCTGGAACATGTCCAACAGCATTAAGAAAAAAACCCTTCCTTTCTCAGTCCATTCTTTTAGGCAGAATCTCACCTGAAACCTGGACTCCATCTGGCACCGAGACGGCTGCACAGAGCCACCCTTCTCTCTCCTGAGGATGGCTGCAACTGTTGGTCTGTATGCAGGCAAAAAAAAAATCCCCTAATTAGCTTATTGTCACATCTCCAGGAGCAGGCTAATAATTAATGAGCTGAAGTAGAGCACAGGAGAGCCAAGTTAGAGGCTGGGAGATGCTTTCTAGTGCTATGGGTGTGAGGCAGTGGCACAGGGTGCCTGGGAAGGCCCCAGGGCACATTTAAGAGGAGGCGATACACGCACCTGTACAGGGCAGATGAGACAAAGCCACAGGGCCTGGCAGCACGAGGTGGTCTCTCAGGTTCCTTCTGCCCCTGATTTGCTGTGGGGCTGCCCTCCTGCATCCCACTCTTACCACAAACACTTTCCACCAGCTCCTTGCTTCCCATCATCCCTTCTAACAGATTCCCATTCCTCCCTTCCAAAGTTATGTGGTTAGGTCATTGCTGTACCTCTCGCTGGAGTCATATCTGTGTTTTGCCCATCTGTTCTTCTTCTTGATCTCCTCATATGGGAAGATGCTTACGGTGCAGCTGCAATTGGGTTATTTGTTAGTGCTTCCTCGGCTTCATTACATCTCTGCTGTAATTTCAGCTTGACACTCCAAAAGGTTCAGCGAGGTGCTATCGATGCTGGATCTCATCCAGTCATGCGAACAAGCAAGCCTTCACTCAGGATTATCACCAAGAAATTCCTTCCTAGGATAAATGAATGGCTGATGATGATGAACAGATATAGCATGCCATTGTCTTGTGGTGTTTGGTAACTATCAGAAAGTTTTCTATTCCCTTTAAATAGAATTTATTATGAAAAAGCCCTTGTGCGCCAAAGCATTAGACAAAGGCCACATTCAGCTCCTCCAAAATGTACATGAAAATTGAATTAACATCCCGTATGTTATATACAGTACCTGTGCAGCGGAGCGGTTCCCAGGCGGGCCAAGACAGAACAATGTCATTGTCTGTTCCCCACAGACGCCCTCTGAAATCGTCACCTACGTGATGGGATCTTTCCACACAACATTCACCAGAGGACAGATCGCACAGGCTGAATCCAGCAAATGACGGGCCAAACCATGCGAACCCAATACATAAAAACTCAGAGCTGATGTCTGAAAGTTCTGTTTGGCCCCCAGGGCCTCACTCTCCTCTCCCTCTCTGAGCCAGAATGAAGCAGTGCTCATTGACTTCTCTGTACTTAATCTCACACATGTTTCCATCCATAACAGACTGGCACCTGCCTCATTGCAGTAGGGATGATCATAGCACCCAGCCAGGTACTCCCCTGGGGATGTAAGGAAGCAGAAAGGCAGGTGAACATCATGTCTGCACTGTTTCAACTGAACCCTCCTCTTTCCGCACCTGCATCAGAAATGAGACCCCAGCCAACACTCAGGTGACGCCTCGGTAGTTGAGAGGGAGAGGAGATGGGGTGGAAGCAAGAGAGAGAGCACAAGTCCTCTCTGCGTCTTTCCTGGCTGCCCGCTTGGGGTCTTCTCAGGTGGCGAGGTGCCACTTTTCCTTCACCTCCTTGGCTTCCTGCTCCAGCAGCCTAACCGAAGGGCAAGGTGGTGGTGTTGGTGGGCTGGAGCAGGGTGGCAGAGGGGACAGGGTTGCTCATCATTTCCCCCTATGGCTCTTTGCCCTGAGGTCCTTTCTGCTCGCCCAGGGCACCACCTGCCATGTCCTTGCTCACCCCTGTGTTTTTTTGTTTGCTTTTTATTACAAAACTCGACACACCGATCAGCCTCTTGTCAGGGTGCCAGCCATTGTATTTGTCGGTGGAAGGAGAGGATTATCATTAGCCCTGCATTCATGTGCAGCTACCCCAAACAAGGATTAGCACATCATTGTACTAACACATCGCCCAGGCAGCGCTGTCTGCTCTAGGAAGCGGGCAGTATGGCCTTGAGACAATATATCTCACAGGTGAGTAAACAAAGGGAGGAAGAGCCAGGCAGGGACCAGGGAAAGGAAAGAGATGCAAACACCTAAGCCCAGACACAGCAGCCTCAGCAACCAGAGGTGGAAACCACAAATTGGAGTCATCTCCTTTGACCGGGCCTTGTCCAGGAACACCCCACATTTCCACTGTCTGGTTGCACTCCTATGTCCTTCACTGTCCCTTTTTTTTCCAGCAGCTCCCCCAGGTCTCCATCATCCATTGACCAGAGCTTGGAGCAGGAGGAACGACCACCAGAAAGTGTCTTTTCCATAGATTTTTTGGGAGCTCAGCTTAGAGGAAAGGTCATTTTTCCACCATGCAAAAGCTAGGTCAGATGTATCCGGCCCTTGTAAAATAATGCCAGGGATCCTGCTGCCACCTGCTAGCAAGGACTCAATCATAAAGTATCTATTTGGAGGCAAAGGTGTCGGTATTTGGTAAATCTCACTGTTTGTCAGTGCATCCACTGGCCTGCCACCCACCAGTGTGTGATTAGGTCCCTTGTTCTGAAAAAGCAGCGATTCAAAAGCAGAAGAAACCCAAACCATTATTTATTCATATTAAAATGCCATTTTTCATTAAAGCTTTTTTTTTTTTTAAGGTGTGGGGAAAAAATTGATTGTGAAAATAGATGTTGCCCAGTATGATGGCAACATAACAATGAAATCTGCTTTCAGCATTAAGCTACTTGCAAGCAGGGCCATGGGACAGACAAGGATTTTTTTTTCTTCACCCTGTACTATGTTTTTTCCCCACAGTTGGACAAGGGAGTTGTGGAGCAATTTGAAATCACTTTCTTCTGCAATATCAAATACTTCCCAGGCTTCGAAGACTGAGTCTTTTGCCTTGATAACTGTATTTGGAGGACTGACTGACCATGGTAGACTTCCCAGAGGAGTTCTCCATGCAGGTTAAGGTGTCTTTGCAGAGCTTGTCTGGGGATCCAGCAGCAGAATAGGAAAATTCTATTTTCCCAAGTAAAAACTACACCAGCTGTGGTGAGGTATGCTTCAGAAAACACCACGAAAGTGAGAATACAACTGTGGAAAACAGGAAGCTTGGGAGAGCTCAGATTTCAGGGCTGATAGGGAAGACTTGCGGAGGAAAGGGAGAGGCTGGGGAAGGTCCGCCGCCTCTAGGTCTAACACTTAGGTTTGGTCAAAAGGGACTGGGTTTGGGACCAGCTCTTTTTGTGGAGAGAAAATTATTTTTTGCATGCAGAACAGATAAGAATCCAAACAAACGAGGCTTATCCAAACCTTGCAGAAATGTTTGATATTCACCATCCTTTTGAGGGACTAAATTTAATCTCTGGCTTGTTTCATCCAGATAAAGCTGGCGTTCATGCTGTACCAGAAAATAAGCCAGCCTCCCCATCTTGATTTATTTTTTTTTTTTTGTCTGAAATGGTCTAGCTGAATACGTTTGAGTCAGGACACATTTTCAAATGCAAACATAAGATAGGACTCCGATTCCCAGTGAAAGACTGTGCAAGTTATGTACCTAACACAAAGGTTTTGTGCTTAAAAGCTCTCCTCGCTATGACCAGTAAAATATCATTTGCGTTACTTTCTTGAGAAAGAGTCTTCCTCTAGCTCTTTGCTGGCTGAATGAGGACTAGGCACCATTGAAGCTGTTTGGGAGAATATAGTCCACAGATTGAGTGTCATGTCCAAACTGTGACCCAAGCAGTAAATGGGTTGTTGAGAAGGAACATAACATAAAACTCTCAGTTTAAGTAAAAAGTTACATTTAGGTAAAAGAATTAAATAAAAGCAACACACTCTGGAAATTTCATCTGGCAGACAGTCACCTCTTCTAGTGCTTTTCAGGACCTTCTAGTGTGCCACAAAGAAGAAAGATTGCTTTCACTTATTCCATGACAGATAGTTGAAAATCAAATACGTGCACACCAAAAGACATGTACGCAATTTAAGATGTATTTCATCCTGGATACTTGGCTTACATCCTTAGACGGTGTAAATCCACATGGCTACAGTGTTCACAAGTGGGCTTCTTATCGCTCAAGGTAACACTCCATTTCTGCCCATAACCCACTCTCTGTGAAAGTTTTGTTATTCTCCTTTTGGGACCCCTCCCAGAAGTTAAATGTATTGGTAGTATATAGCAGTCATACTCCTTGGCTACCTCATAATTCAGTAATAATTCCTCAGAGCTACTCAGCCTCCTTTTTTTCCAGCTGGGGAGAGAACAAAATGCAGTGGCCTCAGCTGCTAAGCAAGACATTCCTACTTCCACCATTAGGAGTACCCATTCCCAAGTGCCAGCCTCTCTTCCCAGACTGCAGCCCCAGATTGCACCCTTGCAATCCTCCTTGGGGTCAAGACCTCTGGTTTAGGAATAGCTATGTTAGATGGATGCCATAGGATTTATACCCCCTTCCAATACATAAATTTCTGGTCCTTCCCATCTCAAGTCTTGCAGTTCACATCAGCACCAGAACTGTCAGCTCCTTTTAGTAATTCTGCAAAATTTGTGGTTTGCTCGCATACTGTCACGGGGTTTTACAGGATAGTTCCACCAAGAATGACAAAACCATCACTTTTTCTCACTTTGAAGATGCAACAGCTGATTTTAAGTTCCCTGCCCCATTCTCCATCCTCTAATCCCATGCCTTTTTTATTGGTCTCCTCTATATCCTTCTTTTACCTGTTCAGTTTCTCCTGATAAGCAACATTAGGCCATTTATAAATATACTCACATGTATTTATATATTTACATATTTCAAAAACATAAAAATGATCTAACCTCTCAAGAAAAGCCACACACACAACTTTTTTTGGCTCCATTTTTACTCAACTTTGTCTCGGTTGTAGTTAGTGGTTTGGCAGATCTTTGTGTATTTTTGGATCAAACACTCACGCCAGGGAACACAAAGGGTCCTGGTATGAAATTCAGAGGAAGACCTCAAAGAGGGGTATTTATTTTTGTTAAAAATAGTTCAGACCATCTCTATCTGTATTGAAATTGGCAAAAGAATGGGTATGATTTTCATTTTTTTGCAATGCTTCATTTTAAACATTTGATAAAAATAGTCAATAACAAAAAAGCCAGTTTATTTTTACTGCAATGCAAATTTTTTCTCTGCTGTTCAAGTCCTAGATGACAAATATAGGCCATGGGGACAGCACGCTAAGAGGAAAAACATATGACTTTTCCTTCTCATTTCCACTAAACTAAGCATGTAACCAAAAGCCTGCTAAGCTCTTCCTCTGGTATCTTCTGTCTTTCTCCTACCTATACACCACCTCTAGTCCCATCTTTATATATATTTCCATGTTCATGTCTGTGCTGGTATCTTTCTCTGTTACTCTGTGTTTCTCTCAGGAAGATTTATCTTTGAAAGAGACTTTTGCATGCTCATTAGCTACCGTCCCACCAAACAGCACAGCCCAAGATGTCAATTAATAAGGGCACCTGTCAAGTTTTTAATGTACTCCTAGATCATATTTTTCTCTACTTAATGTCCTCCTCCTGAAAACTTTGGCCCATGGTAAGAATCCCATGAAGATGGTGGAGAAAGTGGTCTTTGTGGCAAATGGGAGAAGTCCCCTATGTGCTCTCCATCAAGCCTCCTCATCTGCAAGGAAGGTGGAAGGCTAAACCTCCTGGGTGCAGGCATCAGCTGCCAAAACCCACTTAGGCTCCACCAAAGAACCATGTGGCCATGCAGATTTACACCCCTTAGGGACAAAAACTACTACTCAGAATGAGGTGGCATTTTAATGTGGTGCGTAGCTTTTAGGGCATCCATGTCTTCCCTCAGATCCGCAAAAAGTTAGCAGTTCTGTCAGGAACATCTGAAAGAACTCAAGCTCCACAGTCAGCTGTGACCAGGAGCAGCAGCCCTTCAGAGGACTGAGAAGAGTTGTGCTATATAGGACCATGCAAGATTGTGTGTGGTGCTGTACAAACACAGCAGAACAAAAGTTAATCCTTGCCCTGAAGGGTTTTGATGAGAGAAGAAAAGATTCTTTGCAAAAAAGCCTCACCCCAGACATTTAAGTGTACAGGAATGAGTCAGCTGGTCAAATGTTGTAGTGGTACCTGAGAAAGGTGATTTCTTAGGACTGTGGCAAAACTCTTCCCGCCACAGACCATTTAGACAGCTCAAACTGCACTGAAGCACATCTTACATTAAAATAAATAACCCTAATGTGTTGGGTTTTTTCCCAGCAGACTGCTGTATGCAGCATCTCGTGCCACGACCAGCACATTAACGCTGTACTGGTGGGTGTGGAGGACATCGGGAAATCACTGTGTGTATTTTTAGTCCACTTGAGTTCTGGCAGTATAAACCCTGGGATTTCATCTCAGTCAACTTCCAGCTATACCATTGTAAGCCACGCTGAAGGAAATGGATATACTCTTCCATTTGATACTTTCCACAATAAAGCCAGGGAATTCCTCATAAATCACATCCTTGCTAGAGCAAACTCTGAGGTTGGGGAAGCGATAATGGCAACAACTTTGATTTATTTTTCTTCACCCAGCTTACATTTCTGATCTTCACAAAAGGACTTAGAAACTGCAAAAAACTTTCCATAACGTAATGCAGTCATCCAGAAACCAGACAAATGAAAACCACAGGTTCAGCAGAGAGACCCGGTCTTTCTCCCCTGTGCAGAGGGTTCTTTCTTTTTCCCAGGAAGCATATTCAAGAGTAGACCATGCACACCGCACAAAGGGAAGATCACATTTCCTTCCCAGGTTCCTTCTGTAAATAATAATTATAAGCCAACACTTAGCCTTGGAGTCACATGTCTGCTGGTGAGAGATGGGCTCTCTCTCTAATCCTGGTCCTCCTCTCCCATTATTGTTTCATTGACTACTATTGACTTTATAGTGTGGCTGGAAGCCAGAAATGAATGGGAGAATTGGAATGGCAAAACTGGTGGGGCAGGTTTCGCTGGCCAACGTTTCAACAGGCAGAAAATAAATAAACAAATAAAATAATACCATTTATCAACAGCCAGGATCCAGGTCCTTCTAGGGTCACTGTGTACATATGTTGCAGTTTGGGGACAATGTCCTGGGAGACCTATTCGAGCCTTGGAAGCACAACTACGTTTCCATATTCTCACTCTACACCTGGGGTTAGCCCAGTCTAACATGACATCTAGACTGGGCAAATGCCTAGTTGAAACAAACTCAACTTCAAATCTGTTTTTTTTTCAAATCAGACCTCCAGATCACATCCTCAGATGCCGGAATGTTACATTCTGGACAGAAAAGACAGAAAGGGACAGAGAAAATTACGCCATACTGCGATCTTGCTCTCACCGTCTGAAGGACCAGATTCTCAAGCTGTATGAATGGGCCCTTCATATCACAGCCATTTAAATGCATGAGCTGAGATTCTGTCCCAAGACCTTCCTCAGCTGTTTTAGCGACCTATTCTTGGTGTGACCTACCACATCCCCATTACATGGAGGGAATAGATTCTGCAAGGAGGGGACGCAATGATGTAACGTGCAGGCACCATGAGCATTACTGGCTTTGCTCCACTATGGATAGTAAAGCTGCCCCACAGAAGTATAGGGTCTCTTCTGCTGGGATTTCAAAGAAAGCTCTGAACTATCCCCCTCTACCTCCCTGAGACAGGCAGCAGCCCCCCCTAGCCATCCAGTGATTTACTCCAAGGATGGAGTGGGGATGAGGGCAAGGATTTTCCCCCTACTCAGTCTGGGGACATCTGAGTCTGGGTCAGAGAATAAAGGGAGATGGAGACAAGAAATCAGCCCCTCTGGCTAAGAGCCAAGGGACCCACCAGGTACTCAGCCCTTTCCCCTGTGGATGGAGTCCCATGTTTAGCGCTGGGTACATAAAGAGGAAGGGTCACCATTAAGTCAAACTGGGCATGGACGCTACAGCTCCCAGGAGAAGCAGCAGCCCGGTGAAGAGTGTGATGATACAGCTTTTAACAAATGGCTCAGGAAACAACTCTGATTTTAAACAAACACTCCAGCCAAACCAGACAGAACTGCTTCCAGCACAGTCTGGCTCTACTGGGCTCTGGAAATCACACCTCCTTAAAGGCAATTGGAGCCACTTACCTGAAAATGAACTTAACTAAAGTTTCTTTTGAGAGGTGAGTTTCTCATAACAGCTACCAATGATCCCAGTAAATGCTTCAGGGTACTTCAATCAGAGAAATATAGGGTGCTAGTCTTAATATATATATATAGCTATCCATGCACTGTTCAGAACTACAAGTGACAGCCTGTCGATTCAGAAAGACTTGCACCCTTCATGCGGTAATTTCATCTATGACCTGATCTTGACAGAGAAGAGGAACTGATCAGTGACCAGATTAGTGGTTGCTTGCATCCAAATAATCATGATGTGACCGCACTTGCTACATTTATGCAAATTAAATCCAAACTCTGTACTACATGCAGATGGCATGAAATACTGCATGTGGATACTTAGGACAAATTCCATGAACTCGAGGCTGGTTAGAAGAAAGAATTTCAAACAGGAAAAAAAAAATTGTCAGGAACTTGTTCAGGGACATGCTGATGGTAACTTTGTGAAATGAACAAAAAGGGATTCTTGAACTTACCAAGGAAATCAAATTGCGAAATGGATGAGGACATTGGCATGAAGAAAATGGGGTGGGAAGTCATATCCCTGGAGAAAATAACAGGGATGACTGCACAATAGGTACTGGATTGTGCCTTCTCCTAGCAAGTCTCATTGGTGACTATAAATGGGGAAATTCCCGATTCAACATCACGTGGAGCAGCACAGATAGCAGAAGATTTTGGGGGACCCTTGGAAATGAGCCAAAGAAGAGCAAGGTTCAAATAACCTACCGACAATCCCTTTAGCCCCCTCAGTGACAGAACACAAGGGTGAACTAACTACTGGTTGGCTGAGGGAGGTGACGTTGAAGGTCTGGGTTTTGCAGGGCACTAGGTCACATCCCCTGTATAAACAGGATGACAGGCGTATTGCTGGTGAAGAGGGAGAACTAATCTTCCGAGCCCGAGTCTAGCAGCAGTCAAGGCATTACACAACGCAAGAATTGCGGGTTAAGGAACTACAAACAAGCTTGGCATGTTGCAAAATGATTTAATCGTGTGACAAAGAATGTGAAGAGAAGACGTTTTCCATTTGCTTTCATGTAGACATTAGGCGTCTGGGTAGCAGGCAAGAGGAATTGGAAATTCTCATTAGTGAGAAGAAATGTGATATAATCAGCATTACTCAAATCTGCTGGTTTCGATTTGCATGATCGGAATGTTAAAATAACTGGTTATAACCTGCTTAGGAAAGATAGAGTTGGTGAAAATGGACCGTCTGAATCATGCCATAAAATCGGACCATAGAATAGGAATTACTCCACAGCCTCCATAGAAGTACATGGAAAGAAAGACAGTGTGGCAGGGGACTTCCATAAGTTGGAAGCTCCAGACAGCCACTGAGAAAGTATCCTGATTTGGGGAAAAACTATAGGCCATTTTCTAACACAAGGAGCCATCATGTGGTAACTCTTCTGGACTTCATTCTGACAAAGATGAATTAATTACTGGGCTGAGAGTTGACGGTTGTCAAGGGAACAGTGAGGATGACCTGATTATACTCAATATGGGCAAACAGAGGGTTGTCCCTAACAGTTATATGTGCACTGGGACTTCAAAAGAGCTAATTTCTCAAATCCAAAGAAAATTAGGAATTAACTTGATTGTGGGGGAAAACTGGGACAGGAAAAACATGAATGAAAGTAAGAACATCCAGGAAAACTGTAATACGTGGCCAATAGCTGCAAGCCTACAAAAAAGAGCTACCACAACATCCGATAAAAGCTCTGTGGTAAAGTTGAGAGTAGCAATAAGGAATAAAAAAAGAATTTTCATTAACCAGGTGAGAGAATAATGGATTTTTAAAACTTCAGAGTTTTAAAACTGAAGGCTTTAAATGGTAAGAGTATCTAGGGAAAAATAAATAGCCAGTAGGACCCAAGGCAACTAGAAGGACATTTTCAAAAGGATATTCAGAACAAAGGAAACTGCAGTAATCGCTTAGGCTCATTATTGGATGAAGATAGCAAAAGCAATAATGATAACACAAAGAGGCAGAAGCAATTCAGTAAATATTCCTGCTTTGGTGTTAAACATCTTTGGAAGTTAAATATCTGTTAAAGAAAAAGCATTTCTAAATCAGTAGACCTAAATAATCTGTATTCAGGAATCACAAAATTGTTAGCTATGACGTGTTGGGATTAATTTTGAAAGTGTCTTGTGAAATAGGAGATTCCAGAAAATGGAAGAAACATTAGCACGATGCCAGTTCAAACAGGGCAAGCTGGATGAGCAAGGTAACTATAGATCACTTACCCGAACCCCAGTCCAAGCAAAATGGAAAAAATTACATGGGACTGAACTGATAAAGAATAAAAGGACCAAAAAAAAGGCAATTAATTCCCATAACATGTCATTGTGGAAAGTATGTCTCATTGAATAAATATAATAGCGCTCTTTTGATGAGTTTACAGGAATGGCCAGTAAAGTCACTAGTCAACTATGTGATAGTCCCTGATGAAGTGTCTGCCTTAGCACTGCGTAACTGTCTGATTACAAATTAGCATAACTAAACATCAGGAAAGCGCAGGTGAAATGACTTGAAGAACAAAGTGACTGACAGATTTAAAGCAGCTGTCAACAGAGAGCTCTTGCTGAAGGAGGATGTATTGCTGGTGAGAGGGGTAGAAGGCCCTGTGCTAGTCAATTTTTTCATCAATGAGCCGGAAGCTTGAAATTATCACTGCTAATCATTTGTTGACGACACAAAGATTGGCAGATGGATAAACAGTGTTGAAGACATGGCAATCACACTGCCTGACTGTATCACTTGATAAATGAGGTTCTTCAAACAACACATGTTTAATGAAGCAAATGCTAATATATGCATCTAGGAACAGGGAACGCAAGCCATTCATACAGCCTGGCGATGACATTCTGCAAGGGATTATTCTGAAAACAATTAAGAGGGAGAAGATGACAAATGAACTTACCAAGTCTAGGGCTCTCTTAAGGCTAATACAATCCCTTGAGATATAAAAAGGCTCATAGAAGGCGGCAGCCTTTCCGTGGCACTGCTGAAAATATGCCGCAATGCTGCAGTCAATTTTGCTTGAAGTTTTTAGAAGATGCTTGAACTTTGAGGGAGGGTGCTCATAAAAGAACCACATGGAAGTCTCTGTGGATGTAGAAAATTTTCTTACAAAGTGTGACTTATAAAAGAAAAAAAAAAAAATGCTGCAAGGGACTGCTTCAGGCCACTCAAAGCAGGACTAACTTCAAAGCTAGCAGGTTGCTCAGGGCCTTGTCTGCCCAAATTTTGAAAATCTCTGGCAATCTCCAGTGCTTTACCACTCTCCACAGTGAAGACTGTGTCCAGGCAGAAAATGCCCTTGCTGCAACTTGTGGCCATTGCTTCTCATCCTTCTATAGCGTCCCTCCATGAGAAGTCTGTCTCCACCACCCATCAGGCAGTGGAAAACAGCAAGCAGCTCCCCTTCAGCCTTCACTTCTCCAGGCTGAGCAATGCCAGTTCCCTCATCCTCTCCTCACACACCGTATGTGTCCCAGCTGCCAGATATTTCAGTAGTCCTCTGCTGGAGTCTCGCCAGTTTACCAGTATCTTTCTTATAGAGCTCTATTTGTTTTGCCTATCTAAAGCCAGAGTGAGAGAAGATTTAAAGACATGAGGCCTCTGTAAGCCAGAAGGAAAGGAAAATCAAGGATCTACAACTGAAAGCTGAAGCCAGATAAAGTGGATTACAGTGCGGCTGCTTAGCTACTAAGCAGCCAGTGCAGGTGCTGGATTCTCTATCTCTGAATGTCTTCAAATCAAGGCCAGATGCTTGCCTGGACATTATTCTTCAACCTAACAGCTCAAGGCAAGGCTAGCAAGATGTGAAATTGGTGATCTGTGTACTGCAGGACTGCAGGACCAAACTGCCTCCAAACTATGAACTGTTTCTGGAATAGTGCATTCAAGGTCCTAACCACTGTAAATTCACAAAAAAAAGCCCTGACTGACTCATGGGAGAAATAAGATAAGCAAAGAAGAATATACATTGGATAGAAGAATGAAGTTTGTAATAGCAAACATCCCTAATTGAGTTTTCCCTGGTTGGACATTCTGTGGACTTCTGGGGCCTGTGTCTCAGGAGGCTTTCTTGGCCTCTCAGAAGAAGATCCTACAGCAGAACAACCTTTGGTCCTAAGGACCAGATGCCCAAGACATTCCAGTTCCTTAAAAATGCTATCTTCTATGATCAGAAGTGTGTGATTGACTTGAGGCCATAGTTTGTCGTTTCAGGGATTTTTAATAGATGTAAGTACACAGAGGTATGCTTTGCACAGATTTTGAACACCATTAGTCTTTATTCAAAAGGTAGACGTGGCATATTCAGGCCTCAGAAGACAACTTCCTGAAAGGAACACCTTCTCTTGTTGCTTACCCACTGGGCCACGAAGGGAATCTGTGTCAGGTTAGACTGTAATCTCAGATTTAGGAGATTTACAGACTCAAGCAGTGGAAGGAAGATTTGATGTGATTTACCTAAGCTTCTGTGACGCATTTGGCTTGGTATCACACAATATTTTTATTAAGGAAATATGTAATACAAGGCACCCTTGAAACGATTAACAGCCAACTAATAGGTAGGGTTTCAAGTGTCATTCTAAATGAGGAGCTGTTTCTCACCTATTTCCTCCAGGATTCCCCCAGACATCAGCTCTAGACGCTCTGCTATTTAACATTTTTATTGATGGCCTGGAAGAAGATATAACCCCATTAATAATAAACATCTCATCTATCCTTAGAGAGGCGTGACATGTGTTAGGCATGACAAATTGCCGTCTAAAAAAGCCTATAGTTCTCCAAAGGTTAGAGAGAGGCCAGAAAACCAGCTCAGACCAGAGGTGCAATTTTAGGAAGCTAGTTAGGCTAGATGTATCCCACGCTTAGGCACTGAGTTGGCACTTACGGTGAGCTCCACAGAAAAGAAATGGATGTTTTGATCAACACCTTTAGGGGAAAATTATCCACTAGACTGAGAAGCCTGTGAAGACAAAGTAAGATCTTATATCTGGCCAAGAAAGAGGCAAACTTGAAGCGAGGGAGCAGTCAACTAGCTACTGGAGCAACGCACTGAGGGTTGTGATGAATTCTCTACCATGGACGATCTTTCAATCAAGGCTGCCTGGTTTCTAAAAGCTCCTCTGTAATCCAAGCAAGTGCAAATTCAAGGTTGCTCAGTAGCTTGTGATATGTGTGAGTTAAAACTAAATGATCCTATTCTGACTTTAAAAACCTAAAGAGCCTCTCTATGCCATACCTGCAAGTTCTGCAGTTCTTAGCTTCAGAAGGTCTCCTTCTGCTGCAGTTCTTATTGAACAGATAAGAATGTAACTGCCTGGCTGTTTCTTGTGACCTGGCAAGCAATGTCAACTCATGATATCTCTGAAAAGGGCATCTTTTTATTTGGTGATAGTGACTAGAAGCAGAGATGGCAACAGTTTGACATTGCCCGTAGTATGATTTTCTGTTTGACATTTTTGAGACAAAGTTGTACCTGCTTTGGCTGGCAAATTGCTGTCTGGGAAAGGGGAATTGGAGGCTTCATCAAACTGTAGAGCAACAAGCACCCAGGCCAAAATGCAGGCTGTAGGCACGGTAGGAGGAAGGTGGGCATTTTATATGGAATTTCAGAGCTCTGCTAATTGGTTGTCTGGCCTTGCACTTCCTACTCAACAAACAGGTGGCTCTAAGAACTCTTCCAGTGAAGGCTCAGTGATTTGGTACAAATCTCTGGGAGAAAGGTTGAGCATTACTGTAGCTTTACGTAACAAGTCCCTTGCTAGCGCAAGAGAATGCAGAAGAGCCATAGCTTACACCAGTCTTGCTTTCTTGTGCTTTGCGCTTGTGGCTTTTGATCCTTTTTTATATTAATTACAGGTCCTTTTCTAAAGGTCTGTTTTCAGGACGTTAGGAGGTGTTCCATAGTCATACTATGTCTTATGTCTGGTGGTGCACAGAGTATATGTGTTCCTGCTGGAGAAGGCAACAGTTGTCTAGTTGTTGAATTGTAGGCTTGATGATCAGAAAGACGCTATTATGCTCCAGTGCACTGGCGAGGCACCCCCCTTCCCAGGGCTGGCATTCCAGGCTGCAATCTGATTTTCCCTGCCAGGATGGTGGCTGAACCAGCCCTTATCTCAGAGACATTCTGGTATGCCGCAGAATCAAATATATTGGAGAAACTCGATCAGCTAGAACAATAGGTTTGCATTGCTAGCTCAAACCTGTGTGTTGGGAAGCAGTGATTCAAACACAGTACTATAGAGAATCAAGCAAGGAAACCAGTACCCAGAGGTTTACACACAACAGGACTAGCTACACACACCTTTTATTTCCCACTTCATGTTAAAATTCAGTCTTCCTTCTATGAGAACAAGCATATTCATTCTTACTCTGTCACAGCCACTCCACTAGGCTATTCAGCAGGACAAATTCAGAATAGTAATAGCTGGCAAATAACCATTATATCCCGAATTTGCACAAAACCGTAAGCTCACTCTGCAAAGAGGTGACTTTTGTTTTCCCCTCAATCTGGTTTTGATGTTCTCTTTCTCCTTCCTTTTATGTAAAGCTCTCCACCCCAGAAGGCAGGCAAGCTGCCAATGCACCTCTCTGCCCCACTCCAAAATAAATGTTAGGTGCTAAAGAATGCACAAAAGGGAACTGTGAAAGGGTTTGTAAAAAGGGTTGCTGTTTTGATTTTTTTTTTCTGATTTTGAGAGGGTTTGTGTGTTTTCCACAGTCCACTCTGCTTTGTTCCACTGAAGTTCCTAAACTGTGGCTCAGCCTGACCGTCTGACAGGTCAGAGGACATCTGCCACACAGATAGGCCTGATACACTGAAAATGCCCCACGCCTTTCCTCTGCTGCGTTCCTCCTCTGACAAAAACAACATACCGCGGGCTGATAAAATGAGCACTGCATTGAGAGATTTGGCCAAAATATTGGATACCTCTGTGGTAGATCTGAAAAGTTGCTTGTTAGATCCATACCCAGCATGATACAGATCTGGCAGAGCTCCACCCATGACCAGATTCTCAGCTGGAAAAAATCCCTTGACTGCAGCACAGCTAAAATGATTTACAGCAGCTGGGGATATAAGCCTACAGCTCACAAAACAGTGCGTGTATACGTTGGATGCTCTGCTTGCCCTGCGGAGTCCAGGTGGTTTTTCACTGGCCACTCTTCCTTTTATTGAACCAGTACGTCTCACCATTCTGTGTCCCAGCTTTGTGCCATTATAAGAAGACTGGGAATGATTTGGCTTGAGTGGTGACTGTACAGGCTCTTACAGAGATGCAGCTCAAAGAGCCTGCACTAGGAATGCCAGCCTCTCAGCTAAGCAGGCACCATCCCAGCGCACTGCAAGGAGGAGAGATGGAGTCCCCACGGCATGACTCGTTTCCCAAAGCACCCTACAGAGATGCCATCAAGGCTGTGGTGCAGAGCACGCGGTTCGGGACGGGAGGTATGTGCTCCCCGCAGCCCCTCGGAGCTCAGAGAGGCTCTTGCAACGCTGACGTTACAGTTGCATCTGTGGATGGTCAGTGTCTGGATGGCTCGGATCCAGGCTCCCTCACGAATAAAGCACGCAGAGATACTGAAACTCCAGCTGTTGTGCCCAAATTCCACTGTCTGCTGCAGGGAAAGACAGATTGCTCACAAAAGGGCAAGTGTGAGTGACTAGCCACAGAGACCCGTTCTCCCCAGTCCATCAAATATTTCCATGTGCTCCATTCCAAAATATTGATGTGCCAAGCCTTGGGAGCTTTATATTTAGCAAGGAACATAAATCACAGATGCAGGGGGCAGCTTCTGTCATGTTTCCTGGCTTATCGACTGTACTACTAATAGCTCAGAGGGGCTTGTAAATTGGACTGTGAACACCACAGTGAAAGCAGGAAAAAAAAGATCCATTTACCTCTGGTGCAGACTGGGAAGTGCTTTCTGGTGACAGGTCCTCTAGGCAGTGTCAGGAGCCTCCTGGTAAGGCTCCCAAGGGGGTTGTGAGATATCAGTGAAAGAAATGGGACCCCTGCCGATTCACAAACCTGAGGGTAACACTGGCGTGTGGATTTCCCTGGATTTGCACTGAGGATCTAAGCGTAGGCTCCCTGTTACTGCTGCATCCAAAGGGGAGCCATCGGTCAGAAGACAGGGATAGATGGAGGAGGCAGAAGGTGGTGAAGGGGACTCCTGTCATTATTTCACCTGCGCTGGAGTCCCACAGATGCACAGGAGTGCTAAGATGCCCCAGAGGTGCACAGAGGTTCGCTACATCCTTTTAAAGACCATGACACATGTCCCAAGGCAGAAAGTGATAAAGAAGTCAGACAGCTGGTCTCTTTCTTCTTTTTCTTTCCTCTTTGTTTTGTTTGTTTTCTCAGCTAAGGAACCTCATATAGGTCCTATTCTTTTCATTGGAAAGTGGCTTGTAAATTCAGCATCTTGGCTAAATAGCCTGAGAGCTCAGGAACACTCATGTGAACTGCATCAGCCTTCCCCCGGCCAGAAAGGTCATCAGCCTTCCCAGCACATTCAAAAGAAGTGATGCGCCAGTGTGCTATTGCAAGGAAGGTTTGAGGCCTCCCCCTTTGTAATTCTTTGTTTTATGCTTCTGAATAACTCAGTGTTTGGTTTAATAATAATGCCTTGTATTCCTGTAGTTCCATCCATCTAAGGACCAAGAATTGGTTTACCAACATCAAAGCATCTGTCCTCTTGCCTTGAATTTTGACATCAACTGGTTTTCTTAAAATCAACATTCTGACAGATTTTCCCTCTAGCAGCTTGTCCTGGCCTTTAAAAATTCTTTTAAGCAGAATCTGAGAATGGCTTTCCTGCGTCCCTTTTGAGCTCACAGCAAAACTTGCCAAAAGGGAGAAAGTGCGCATCCAAAACGACGGCAGTAACGCGCACAAGGTCCTGCCAAACGCAAGGAGTGAACAGCCTGAAGGAGATAACCAAATACTTGCTTATTCACAGGGCTTGTTCACTAGCAGCCAGATTATAATTTTAGCAATAGGAGGTACCCGGTTTTGGACAGATGGGATCTGTGAGCTGGCACGTCCCTCCCAGAGCTTCATTGTGACCCCATGCGGAGAAGCACTCACATCACTGAAGCAAACACAACTGTACCCGGCCTGAGGATCTGCTTGCTGGGCTGGTTTCACAGGAGCTGCACCCTGGGGACACAGTGCCATGATGTTATTGCATTCAATTATCTCAGATTTAAGCGAAGGCTTGGTTCTCCTGAAGTCCTCTGGGGAAACTGCCTTTCCATAATTTCCCAAGTCCATGGAGTTTTTCTGACTTCTCCCTCTTGCCTAAACTCTGTTTCACCCCACGGTCCAGCCAGGACCATCAGTGGAGCTTTTCTAGGTATTAATGCATGGATGTTCTTTTGCAACTGAGTGCCATAATCCCCCTGGACCTGAGAAAACTTGCCTGTGGTCTGTTTCATTAAGGGTTTTGTCAAGCCTGTTTTCCTTTGTTCCTTTAATTGTGCCCAGTCCTTACCTTATTTTAGATCTGGCTACCCACACACGAACAGCATCCACAGTACAAATGTCTATGGGGCACGGCTTCTTTGTCTGTAACAAACCCAAATCTCACATCGTTAACAGGGTGACAGGACTGTGCATTCTGGATACCCTTCTATTGTGCAATAAGATTTTACTCCATTTACTTTCCGTGAACTCTGTTAACATTGTGCAGGGATCTGTTTGCGCTCCAGTGTCTATTTTAAAACGACACACCTTGTGGACTTCTGTCATGCAGAATTTTACAAATACTTCACCCTTTTTATGACATGTTGAATGTCGAAGCTAACAACAACACTTTGTCATGGTTTTCTCCTTCTCTGTTGCCTCTGGCAGAGCTTATTTAACTCTTTCTGCAGTAATTAATCTCTCCTTTGCAGACTTTCCTTACCACAGATCTAGAAAGACATCTACCACACACCTATGACCTTATAAAACTTGCTGTTCTAATCCTTCTTCGCTGCAGCCATATTTTTGCCACTAATGTCTTTTCCATGGCCACCAGCTTTCCTGGATGTTTTACTCTCAGCCCTTTAGGCAGAGTTTCTTATCTGTATTATTGCTGTGAAAGGAACCTTAGGAGTTTGGACCCCGCAGTGCTGAGAGCTGCATAAAAACAGTCTGGAACAGTGGTCCCTGATCCAAGAGAGCTAACAAATCTTTTTTTGGCTCATGTTATGTTTTAATGCCTTGATATTACTTAAAAAAAATAAATTACAGTGACCAGACCAAAAGCTTCCACTAGAGGCATTTCTCTGGGTACCTCCTGTCCCTGTATTTATTGGAGAGCAGTTTCATACTCCTGAATGTCTCAGTGCTGTCAGAAGAACAACCCGTCATTCACAGCCTAACAAAAGGAAGCAACTGCTCCTCCTACCCCATATTAAATGATGTTCTGTTTTTGCAAGTGTTTTCCAGGACAATCACATAATGGAGAAGGTTATCCTCTGTTTGTGGAGACTTCTTTCCTGGGAATCTATGCTCCTGCCACCCACAAACATCTAAAAAACACAGCTCAGGCACCCAAAAATGTAAGCCCGGGCAGAAATCACAAGACTTTAATATGTTTGGAAGGGAATAATTTTTTTCTTTCTGAAGCTGATACCAAGCATTCAGGCAAAAGAGCTTTGGTGTATTAAACTTTCTTCTGGAGCTTCAAGCACTAGAAAAATACATTTAAGTTGAGGTAATTTCATGATTTAGCAAAACCTTTGCCTGATAGTACACCCGTTGTCTTTTGATGATGTAAAAGGAGCTGCTGGAGGGACGGAAGAGGGTGCTGTCGTCAGCCTCAGGTAAGATGCATTTAATAGAGCTGATAATAGCCCACACACTCTGTAGACAAAATCTCTCTTGAGGACTGGGGGCAAGGAAGCAGAACAAGTCAGCTCAGCCCCCAACAAGGCAGAAGGATTTCTTCCAATACCTGCCCACAGTGACTTAGCTCTAGCTCCACGGTCATGTTACCTCCCCAAGAGATCCGTATCTCATTTGAAATTCTCTGAGGCAAAGGAAACAGTGGTGAGTGGCCACAGCCACCAGTGGTCCTGCATGATGTTTAAAGGCCAGAGCAAACCCCATAGCTTCATGGAGGACCTTGCTGTGGTGCACAGAGGAGCCCACAGGCAAGGCACAGCAGGGGACCCTTGGACAGAGGAGGTGGAGGAGAGGACAAGGCCAGCGTGACTAGTCCCAGCCCCTTAGAGCTTGCCCCCCTCTGGCTCCCCGCTCTGAATTCTGCACTGTGTAGCACCCGGCCCCCGGGCTGAAGGCCTTGCTTGGCATCAGATGCCCAGAGGCACTGCATGGCATATTAAGCATCATGTAGGCATGTGATCCTAAGTCCCTGGCAGCAACCCAGCAGAGTCATATTCCCATTGCATTCCTTGGATATCTCCCAGCCGCTGGCTTGAGAAAGTCACTAACCTTAGTATGCTTCATTGTTCTGGCGGGGTGTCTCAGTCCAGAGGGTGTCTCGTGATCGCTACTGACCACTGCCTGTGCGCTTGTGCAGGTCATCCCAGAAACAGCTGAGCAGATGGATAGGTCTCCGTGACATGCACTGGTCCCTAGCACCCACCACTGGGAACCAGAGCTGCGGTGCAGCCGGACAAGTCTTTCCAGCCATGGCATGTCATCATCGCTCCCACTAACACCTCTGGGGAGCGAGGAGAAGGACAGTGGTCAGTCTAACAGGATTTGAGACCTGGTGTGAGCAGAGTTTGGAGAGAGAATCGCTTGGGGAACTACAGCCATTTAGCTGACAGGTAAATCATCCTCTCCTCGGTACAAGCAGTGTTTATTCCCCATGCTGGCTGCAGTCCTCTACCTCTGAAGGCACGAGGTGCCTGGGTACCATGGCGAGGGCAGTAAAAATACAACGGAGACATGATTTCTCCTCTTTGGCTCCCCTGCCAACGGGGCTGGCCTAGAAATGTGGACACATCAGCCAGAATGCATTTTAGGGTCTGTTTGCCTTGGACTCAAAGCCACAAGCGCTCTTTGTAGCCTGCGGCTCTGCCACACAACAGTCCACACGCTTTTTCTCCCTGGGAATCTGCGCTGCTGATGCATCCAAGATCCTTCCCCAGCTGTCTTGCCAGCATCCACACCCTTATGCCAGAGAACTTATTCAAATAGGAAATAATCAGGCATGGGTCCTGGGCTGCTGCCGAGGCACAGGTCTGCCACTCTGCAGACAGGGCCTGAGGGTTTCTCTTAAACTCAGCTGCACAGGAACAAGATACCCAAATACTGTCCTGCTTGTCTTTCCTCCTCCCTCCCTCTGGCTCTGAAAACAACAGGACTGATTCTTTCATGAGACCGAACAGGCCCAGGCAACCTGGCAATCTCTGCTGGGGGATATCTCCGAGGATGGGACAAAAGGAGCAGAAGGATCCTGCAAAGAGAAGAAGGATTCTGCAAAAAGAGCAGCAAGCCCTGTCCCAAAAAAGGTAGCAGGGCTGAGGGATGAGCGTAGCCAGGGTGTCTGTGCTCAGCATCTCACCAGGCATGAGCCACTGACAGGGCTCGTCTGCAGTGGGAGCCATGCAGCCAGGCTGGTAACTCCCCATTTGAAGATTGCTTCTGAAGAGCAGATCCATGCTCAAGGTTAGGCGAGTTAGGGGTCTGAGGGCAGTCTGCCACCTGCACATCATGCGGTCTTGCTGCAGCAAGCGGGCATCGTGTGCTGTGAGGTGGCCAGAGACTTTGGAGGGACACCTTCTGCCTTTGGTCACGGCTGGCAGACAGAGAACCTCTGAGCCCAGAGGGCAGACCAAGGAAGAATGGGAGAAAGGGATTTCTATTTACTTGAAGGATCAAGAAGAGGAGATGAAGACAGCAGCAGTGAGAAGACGTAAAGAGGTTCAGTGACAATTAGGATGACACCATGAGCTGCCATGGAGTTAATGTTATCCTCAAATCTGACACAACAGCATGGCTGCTGCCATGAAATACCACCTTTCACAGCTCAGGGAAGAGGAGAGAAGTCAGGCAGAAATTCATACAACCAACACATGGGTCTGATGGGAAGGGAAATGCTGTACAGACAACACAATATTTACAGATGTATACACCAACATCACTTGACAGATAAATCTTTAGATGAGGTGGGTGAAGAACACCTGAAGAAGAGACTGTGGAAAACACCAGCCAGTGGAGGAGGAAGAGTGGGTACAGGTGGGTACAGAGGGCTTGACCAGTTGCTCACACAAGAACAGAAGCAATGGCAACAGAACAGGACAGAAATCCTCTGGTGCTGCAAGAACCAGAGCCAGGACAAGAACCAGCTGATTTAGGTTGGGTTGATGGACCATTTTTAGCTCTTCATCATTTCTTATTATCTAGCAATTTTATTTGTACTGACTTGGGTTAGGAAGTCAGGAAATGCTTCTCTTTTTCAAGCATTATTGCATTTTTATGAGTTATTAATGAAATGACTGTAGGCTCCCATGTGTCTGATACTATTAAACTCTTCATAAGCCTGGAGAAGCAGGTCAGGGTTCAGTGCATTCAGACTACAGGGGGTAGCAGAGATTTCTCCCTTGCCTCTTTTTTAATGTACAATAAGTAGATGTCACAATTACAACAGGAATGGAAAATATCCAGGACACTTGCAGAAAGCAGGTCCAGTTTAATTTTATCAAACTGTTTGATACAAAATGAAACCCAAATATACCAATGATATATATTGTAAAATAATTCTCCAGCTTAAATGAAATTACTGATCTATCATGTTGAAGAGGTTCTGTGCTGTCTTTGAAAATATGCGAGAGACTAGCATCTTCCATTTCCTGAAATACATGGATTGGAAAAGTCAGTATAAACCTCAGAGTCTGTTCCCTTCATGCAGTAAAACAGAGAGGTTGAGACAGCAGGAGAAAAATAGCAAGTAGCCAACAAGCCAATCTGCAGGCACAAGAACAGTTAGGACTAATTATTAAATACAAAACAGAGCATCGTGATTAGGGACTTTCATTATGAAGCCATTTATTTGTTCTGTGATTTAAGTAACAATAAATCACGTAGCACGTGATATAGGGAGGAGACATGGGGAAGATGTTCAGCTGGTGGGAAAGGCAATGCTTTTCCAGCACGGGAAGTCTACCCTGCATCCACATAGAGTTTTGCACTCAGACAGATACATTAAACAAACGTGCATCCAGTGAAGCCCACCAGTGAAAAGTTGGGGTCTACAGACTTTCATGTTGCCCCTGCAATCTACATTCACAACCCTGAGCATGTGGCACTGTACAGCACTTAATTCCATGAAGGCATACTCTTTTTCCGTAGGGCTTCTGTTGCTTTAACTGCATGCGTGGTTATTCAGCTCAGCTGTTTGCCCTCCTTACCCTGTTCGTGGCCTGCAGGCCTGTTTTCCACACGCAGCCCTGTAAACATCATTACTGAATTTCCTCGTGGTCTTACCCTCAAATCAGAGAACTTCAAAAAATCAATGCATGTTTCCTCATAGCATACATGGGAGATGGGATGGTGCAGCCCCATAAAAAAAGAGAGAGATCAATGTTGCCAGAAGCTTCTCTCTAATTGTGGGTGCCAAAATGAAAGCACTGAGGGCTTAATTTCCCAAAGCTGTTGGCAGGGTTACAGCATTTTAGACGTTCAGCGTGCAGCTCCCACTGATTTCCCCTCCAGGTGTGCGTGCTCAGCACTGCCACAAATATTGTCTACAGGAAAAATACAGCACGCAGTGAGTGACAAACAGAGAAAGCCTGAATGGACTCCACTGCTGCCCAGACAGGGAGGAGAGCATCTGTTTCTCCAGCACGGCATCCCTCTGCCTCACTTTTCAGAGACTCCTCGCTGCCTCTGCCATGACAGCCACATCGGTAGCGCTCAGGGCAGGTGACCCAGAGCAGCTTCCTTCTCCATAGCCCGATTCCTTCCCAGATCGGACAGCCCTGTGTGCTGAAGGAGGCAGAGGTCATACCCAAATACAGCATGTGCTCCTGTAACCAGAGAGCAGCAGCATGTCTCTCCAGCACGAGGCAGAGACATTCCTCATGCTTGGCATCTCCTAGCCGAGTGATCGACTCTGCAACTTTAACATAAGGCACTGCAAGGGAAAACAAAATCTTTTAAATAAAAAATGGAAAAAATATTTTGTCACATGGATTTGCATTGGTCACTCTCTTTGGGTGCCATGGAAGAGTTATTAGTTTCATGCAAGTAATAAAGGTCTGGACTGCAGATTTGCTGTGTTAAACAAGCTGCTCTTTTCTTCATAGACCAGACACTGGTGAAACGAAAGGATGGGAGGGAGACACCCATTCTGGCTGGGAATTTAACAGCTATTTGCAGACAACAGACAAATAGGACAACTGAGGTCTCATGGGTTCCTTTCCAGCGTGCTGGTAGTCATTGGGACAAGCAGTTGCACACTATTCTGCTGCTACATCTTCCCTCATTTCTTTGCTTCTGTAGACAAAAGAAAAGATAAAAAACATTAATAGCAATGAAGTCCCCACCTCCATATACATCCATAAATGATAAGAAATAGGACCAGTCCAGTACAGATTCCGTCTCCTAGACAGATTACATTATATATATTTTCAGTGTGAGTCTGGCCATTGAATCTTGGTCATGGTAACAAAAGTCCCTGAAGAAAGGTCAGTTGCATCTAATTTTAAACAGTAGCCAATACTCTTGGCGTGCGTTTGATGCACGGTCGTGGAAAGTAAAAATTGCAATTGATTTTGCTAAGTAGCTATTTCAAAGTGATAGAGGTTTTTCCCACACTCTCTGGGCAGCATCCGTTTCAGAATGCCTCGGAGACGTTACCTCATTAATTTTAATGAGAAGCCCAGACGTGCGTCTGACACAACCATAAATTGTTCTTTCTGTGCGTGCGTGTATGTGTGTGTTTAAAAGAGCTCCCTGTGTTACCCTGTGAAGGACCTGACTGTGTTACACGCTGACGTCCGCTCTTTAGACACACGTCATCCTGGCTCCACCACACAGGTCCCTTTTTATGCTTTGGCCACCCTTTGCGAATTACCTTCGTGCCTCTCCCTGCCATGCCCTGCATGCACAGACCTTCTTCCATCTCTCAGACAGGAGCAAGAGGTCCTCCCACTCCAGACACCACTCTAGATCAAGGCCATACTGTCACCCCCAAAATACCCTCGCTCAGTCACAGTCCCAACAGCCATATATTCACGTCAGTCCCACCCCACGTCCTGCACTGTCCCGTTTAAGCCCTGCAGCCTCCAAGGAGCCCCCTCAAACCCCCGTGCAAGGGACAAGCTTATGGTTGGCCCCACGCTGGAGGGCTGAGGACGGGAGATGACCCTGCCAGCCCCAGGAAGGGGACGAGGGAGGCGAAATGTGACAGTTCGCTCTCCTGTTTTCCCCATCTGACCACCCACCCCATTCTGCGGCTGACCTCAGAGACAGGAGCCGCTGACGGAAACCATTGCTGTAGGAAAACCCCTCACTCAGAATATCCGTTGTGGGAGGGATCCGGCTTTCTACCTCCTATTAAGGAGCATTGTGGAAAATTGGTGTCCTCAATGCACCCCACTCACCAGCAACCATGAGCTCAAATCCCAAGTGTTTGCTGTGGGCAGTGGGCACTGGCTACTTAAATGAGGTTGCCACACAGTACAACAGCCATTTGTCCCTGCAGTGACACCACTTTATCCTACATAAGAAGCAAAATGAATAGCAAAAGGTCACCTCCCGTGGTACCTGTGCTCCTAAAATGCCTTCTTCCCACATGCCTGCATTTCAAAGGTGACCCATTTCCCTTTTCAGAAAGATCTTTGCTTCCTCCCTTTGCACAATAATCTTACATTGTGAGATGCTCACTCCTCCTGGGGAGCATTTCTGCCAGCATTTCTCATTGAGCTTCTCTGCCATTACCTTTCCTCAGCTACTTGCTAGGCATTAGACCACCGCATCCAGTTACGTGCCGTTTTCAACCAGTCATCAAATTCTGACACTACCCTGATCATCTCAGACTGGGGAGGAGACATTTGGTTTAGTTTTTGCAGGTTTCATTTTGTCCAGCTGGTGTCTATTCACTCAGCAAATACCCAAAATTAAGGTAAACTTTACCATGTTTCTCTGTCCTTGTAGAACAATTCTTGCGCACAGTTTTTCAGTCACTTGGGTATTCCCATCAGTAAGTATATTGATGTTGTTTCTAATCCACCTCAAGGCATTAAAGGCCACCCACCAGCTCTTTAAAAAGAGGTGCTGCATCGGTTCAATGAACAAGTTCCATTTGTAAACTTTAATTCAACCCCCATACTCGTGTGACGTAGGCTTCCTCCACTCTCAGTGTCCTGATTAGCATCTGCCCTGCTGTAAACATCCCATGTAGCTTGGCAACATGGACCCTTTGTGTCCTGTGTGACCGCATATGAGTGAAATGCCATTTTCTCTTAATTATAAAAGTAGGAAGTCTCCTCTGATACTGACGGTATTTCAGGATTTGAGGGCATCTGTCTCACCCCAGTGTCACAAAGCAGCCTCCTCTCCAGCCTGACTGGGTACGTGTAAATGGAAACCTGAAGAACTGCAGTTTT
The DNA here is from genome assembly GCF_964199755.1 of Larus michahellis. Lineage (NCBI taxonomy): Eukaryota > Metazoa > Chordata > Aves > Charadriiformes > Laridae > Larus > Larus michahellis. The sequence continues at coordinate 39,694,001 of NC_133898.1, forward strand.
TGTCTCATCATGAAACATATCTGTTCCAAGTCTTTGTCCCCTCAGCCATATGTGCATAAATGCACTTTGGTTTTGTATGTCTTTGCCGTTTGCCAAAAGCAGCATACTTTTGTTAAATGGGATGCTTTCATTGAAAGTTTGTAACTAAATCTTTGTCGGACTCATTGTTTTCTGTTGCAATTGCTTCCACGTTTACTGCAAACTAATCTGTTCTCTGCTTTCTGTTTACTCTGGCACTGGGTTTTGTGCCCTGGTATGCATCTCTAAGTAGATTCACTGCCACTGGCTCACTGCTTGTTAAGGCTTCCAAGCGCTAGTTTCACTAGGTTCCCAAATCTCTGGTGCTACTTGTCAACTCAAGTCCACTTCCAGCAGTAACCTCCCCTTGTGGTCACTCCCCATGAATCACCCGCTCTCAGGTCAGCTGCCAAACAACCATTAATGAGCAGGGTTTCGTTTTAGCCAGCTAGACGATAAAAATGGTCGACAGCACCTCCTGACAGGAGATCTCTGGTACAGTTGCCTCTGGGATGTTTCTGAAGGACCGGAGAGTAATCTCCATCATGCTGGAATGGGCTGCTCTTTCCCCGTGCCTCAGAGAGAAAACTTCCTTACTTCTCTTTCTTTCAAACACCATTGGCTTCCAGACGAGCTCTGACTCGATGCAACCCAATTCTTCTGATTCTTCACCAGGCTCTTTTTAAGCCTAAGGACTGAATCTAAGTTTAACAGGTTTGTTTCCTTCTGACACTGTGCAAAGGAGATGCTGCTGCCAGGGGTCCTGGTGTGGAAGATCAGCCACTTGTGCCTGGCACATGGTGTGTGGCAGCAAGCAAAGAATAAATACCACGTCCTGTTAAGGCTAGTCATAGCCAGGGAAGCAGTGGAAAAGCTTTTTCCCTAAAAATTAATTTTTCTACGGTCTTGTTTTTCATGTTTTCCTCTTTCCTCCATCCACCGTCTCTCTGCCCCCTCCCTTTCTTCTTGCAGCTTCCAATGTGGTCTCTTTTCTCTCCACCTTCAGCCTTAACATTTCTTTTTGTCTTTGGCTGACTGTGCAAAATTACCTCCCATCCAGGGAACAGCAATTCTCTACGCTTGGTGAGCCACTAACAGGACTCTGTCAACAAAACGCCCATATGAGTGGCATGATCTGATCTTTTGCATCAGATGGAGGGGGACACTTTTCACGGAATATGGACCTCCTCTGCAGCTGAGGTCTGCTGTTTGAGTTTCCATCCCTCGGGTGCAAGTGAATCTGAGCTTAAATGGGACATGTTCTCCAGTTCCTGCTTCTAAAAGTAGAACCCATTTAACTCAGCAGATTGCCCAGCTGGAACAGGCTATTTACAGCTGTACCTGAAGCTCTGATAAGATAATGGATATGTTGTAAATACCTATCATATTATGTTGCCTTTGGTTAGTGTTTGGCATCACACGTGAAACAAATGGCTCCAAGGATTGAATAACATCTCAGGGTTCCTCCTTGAAGTGAGTTGGGAATCTTACAGATTTTGAAAGCTTGTTTATTTTACTAGAAATTTCCTAGGGACCTGGTAAAAATAATCTGACTGCATGGTAAAAAGCATGCGTTGCAGCTGAGTTTCAAGGCAGGGAGTTAGGGTGGGCTATTTTTTCACATCATGCATTTAATAGGTGTACATTTCATTAAGTGAGATTGGACCTGGCATTTATTGGAATTATTAAGGAGTGGGGAAAGGAGTGAAGTGGGAGAGCTTAGAATAAGGAAGCGAGCCGAAAACACATGTGCACATCATGAGGCGAAAGAGGATTTGTTCTTCCTTCCTCCCTCTCCCCTTCCCAAAATTTAGTCTACTTTTGGAGCAGAGAAGAGACAGGCTTGTGCATGGTTCCCCTGAGGCTCTCCCAAATTCTGCTGGTGGTGATGGATGTGGGAAGAAAGTGCAGAAAGAGACTATGGGAAGAGGGTTTGTCCAGTCCAGGTACCTGCAGTAGGCAAAACCTACATAACACAGATGTGAGGCAGGCTGGTCAGGAAAGGAAAAGACTGGCGTGGATCATCTGTGCTCTGCTGCTTTTAGAGCACAAGGAGGATTTTCCAAGGAGGTTGAGTGGGGATTAGGTTGGCTCTTGGCAAAGGGGCGAGGGAAAGACATCAATCTCCAGATCTTGTCTGGGGATGGGCGTTTAACCCTATCTCCTTCTCTGCACCGCAGTCCCCACAGTTTACCAAGAAATACTTGCAGACCAACATGGCCCTGACAGCTCCCGCATGGCAGGAGGCAGCCGAGGTGCTGCCCTCCACCGACACTCAGCATGGCTGGTCTCATCTCCGCCGAAATGCTTCGCAGAAACCACCCCTTGAGTAGGAGTCCTTATGGGATCCACGCATCGTGGCACTCACAGACCACACATGAGCTGCAGCCAACACTGGACGGTCCATTTGCTTCGTCTTGTTCCTCTTGGAGAGGAGGGAGATCCCATTAAATGTGAAAGCTCTGCTCTGCCATCTGCTCTGGTTTCCTGTCTGCATGAGTGCTGTAAGAGGCAGCCGGTGTTAACCTTTGGGGCACCATGCAGAGCTCATCAGCATCTGTCCTGAGGTCATTAATGAAGCGTGCTTTTTTTTTTTTTTTAATGCAATTAAGCAGATTTTCTATTTAATTGCCGGACTCATCTATCCTTTGGCTCTGTGCGTCACTGTGGTTATATTCACATGGGCACTCCCAACCTGAGGAGCTGGAAAAAAGCATCCCCTGAACCATGCCTGAAGATGTGGTTCTCTCCCCCTAGCAAACCATAATCAAGTGCATATGTGTCACTTAAATCCACTGTTGTCTGTACATCCAATAACTGCTGCTTGACCCATTAGGTGGAACAACTGCAAAATGCTAGGCTCTTCTGTCGCCAGAGCTAGAACCACAGCAGAGCTGCCAGAAAGTCAGGAATATTTATAAGGCAGCAAAGTCAGCAGCTGGGCTGTTCCTTCAGGATTTGGGAGACATCGGCTCCCTTCCAGCTTCGGCCGCTGTGCCTTCATTTTCACTCCCACCTTTTGTCCATCCTCTATGAGGTACAGACTCTCTCCCTCATTAAGAGCTTGTACAGTGTCTAGTGTAACGGGGCCTTGACCCTGTGCAGCCCCAGGCCCTGCCTTCATAAATCAAGTATAAGAACGGGATTACAGCACTGTCACCCGACAGTAATAACATGTGCTCCAGGTCAGAGACACTGAAGGGCAAGAATCGCTCATTAAGGAAGAGAAAAATATGGGATTTTTCGCTTGACATTATTAGGGAAACATGTTCATTCATGTTTACGGAGTTATTGTGAGAGCTTCCTGCAACACAGGTGTCCTCTGACGGCAAAAGTGAAACTGTACATAGCTGCTCTAGGCTGACCTCCAAAACTGAGCAAAGTCCCCAAGGCAGAGGGAGGATTTGGGGCCTGGAGGAAAGCCCCGGGGAGCGCTAAGCTCTTTGGCTGACGGGAGGCTCCATACTAGGCCGAACCGCCAAGCTGTCACACCTTCCACAGCCAGACCGGAGCTGCTGGAAACCAGCCCCAGCCCTGCCGCAAGCCTCCCAGCTCTCCTGCACCGGCGTGAGCGACTGAGCCTTTGGCTAGATTCACAGCCGTTTTAGCCCCAGTGTAAAATGGATCTGACTTCTCCCCATTTGGCTCCAAATATACTTCAGGGACTGTGGCAAAGTCTGCCGCCTCTGTCAGCCTCGAAGGAATTCTAGCCAGTACTGGCACTCCAGCATAGACCCCAAGTGTCTTGGTTTCAGGAAGAAGAGGCTTTCTTCTGTAGGTTTGCAGCCTGGCTTTTGCTTTCCTAAAGAAGAGATTTTCATTCAAGCAAAGCACCATTTCTATCCCACTCCCAAAGATAACCCAGCTCTATGCTTCTTTTTCTTTTGCAAGAACTAAAGTTCCTTTGGGGCTTGCAGATGAACTTTGAATTATACAATTATTGGAGAGCCAAAGAAGGAGAGAGGGCAGCCCATGATGTAGTTCTGCAAGTCAAGTGTACTCAAATCTAACCCTGCTTAAGTACCTGGCATCCTGGTGATGTATATGAATGATGACAGGTGTGAGTCAGGTGTGAGTTTTACAGAAACGGGGTGTGAAACAACTAAATCAGCCTGGCTTCCTTGGAGGACTGGGGGCTGAGCCCTCCATCTCCTGAAATCTGGGAAATATTTTCCTATGTCTTGTTGGGAATGTGGTGACTCAAATAATCTGGGGTTTGAAGCGGGAAGACCTGGCTGCTCCTTCCCTTCACTGCCCTACTTGACAGGAGGATCAAAATTTCTCAGGGCTGCAGGCAGAGCAGAAATGAGGGCACAAGCAGGGTCTGAACCTTCTGCTGAAAGCATTAGTGAGGGACTTAGGGAGACCTGAGTTCAGCTTGGCCAAATTCACTGAATGGTCTGGGGCAGGTCATTTCATCCTTCTGCGCCTCGGTTCCTCGGTTGTAAAAGAGAAGAAAACTTTTCCCTACCTCAAAGTAAATCCCTTGGTTCTTGTCAAGCACTTAACTACTACAGCAGTGAGGGCCATATAAATTATAATTACACTGAGTGCCTGGTGCTGCTGCCCGGAACTAGCACTTCATTCTTTAGTGCACAAAATTTCTTTTTGGTGGGGAAATTAGCTGCTGCCGCAACCCTAATTAGGTTCTCTGTCTTGAATGACTCATTCCAGCATATAGAAATCAGTTTTCTTTGTCTCTAAAGGAAGCTTGAAATCATGTTTTGGAATTCAAAACAGATTATATTTGCCCATAATACACAGCCCCCAAAGTCTGGTTAGAACAGGGTGGGGAGCCTGGGGTGTTAAACTTAGAAATGGATTTAATTAACCTTTGCTGTTTATTGCTTGCTTCCAGAGTTCAGCCAGGTTAGGAAAAGAACAAGGAATGGGTTACCCGGTGTTTACACGGGGCTTTTGAAGAATGGCCCAGACACACACTTCCCCCCCTTGTTTCTTTAAACATTCTGAGTTTAAAGTTGTGGCTTAATTTTGGAGCCAGGGAAGGGGGATGTTTATTCAGAGAATATTAAATAAGTAGCCGTAGGAGGCAATATGAACTTCTCTGTGCTACCTTTAGCACCAGCATATCCTTCTGCCTTCTCAGCTCGCTGCATGCAGGAGGTGGTAGGAGAGCCTCAGCACGAGGGTGACAATTCATTTCCGTGCTGCGTAGCTTTCTGGTCATCTGTCTCCATACTGTTCTCCTGTGGAGGATGTTTTTCACTCAGCTGGGATTATAACAAATTAGCATCTTGTGAATGTTTCAGTAAATCCCAGAGGTACCTTTCTCTGCGAGGCGTCTCTCTGCACCCCCTTCCATGCGGAGCCTCCGTGCCCTGACCATACGTTCATTTCCGACAGGAATGGACAGATTTGCCACATCCTGGGCAAGGGGGGAAAGAAATGTTTTAATGCAGCGAGCCGCTTTGGTTTGGTCCTGACAGTCTTTCTGCTTCTCCATGCCGCACCTGCACCCCCACGCACATCGGTACAAGCACAGCCAGAGAGGTGACGAGGAACCTGCTGGAGGGGCAGGCTCTGCAGCCCCACCATCCTTTTGGGTTTTCCTGGGCTCAGGAAAGGGGAGGAGTGGTCAGCCTAACTGAAGGAAGATGCTGTTTACTTCTCTTCTCCCAAATGAGTCATCCCCAAATCCGTTTTTCATTGAAAATAAAGTTACTGTGCACAGTGTTGCAGAGCGAAAAATTGTTTTTCAGGATTTGACGAGCCTGCCCGGTGGTATGGAGCAAGAAGCCACACAATTTAAATAGCTGTCATCAGACTGGCATAGCCATGACAGGAAGCTCCAACAGTGGCTCTGAAACTAAGGAGTGACACAGGAAGGTTTGTGAAATGATTAAGCCAGCAAATTGCACTGTGGGTGGGAAAAAAGAGACACAACACTTTTTCGGCCATTGATTTTTACTTTTTTTGGTTTTTTCCTGGTTACATAAAAGGAGAGAGGAGAGGAGAGGAAAGGAGAGGAGAGGAGAGGAGAGGAGGGGAGAGGAGAGGAGAGGAGAGGAGAGGAGAGGAGAGGAGAGGAGAGGAGAGGAGAGGAGAGGAGAGGAGAGGAGAGGAGAGGAGAGGAGAGGAGAGGAGAGGAGAGGAGAGGAGAGGAGAGGAGAGGAGAGGAGACATGAAGGAAGATAAAACACACGTAAAAAGAAACAAAAAGGAATTTTACACACTTCATATAGCAGTATTTTCAGTTCAGTATGTGACAGATTCCTTCCCTGAAGACCTGACACTAGATTTTTGGACAGTATAAACTGATTTACATCCCTTGGCTTTGGTGAAGTCACACTTATTTACATCAGTTGGGAATCTTGTCCCATAAACTAGTGAAACAAAAGAAAGAAAGAAAGAAAGTGAGTGGATGACCTTTGTGACAACTCTGAGCCATGAAGTGCTGATGCTGATTGACTTAAAGAAAGAAAGAACGGTTTTCTGGTAAGATAAGCTCCATGAAATAGGGTGGAAAGATGACAGGTTACAGGACAACTCAGGAGACAGTGAGCCAACACTTGCTCCTCCATAGAAACAGAAATAGTTCATTTCAACTCTTCGTTGATCTGTAATGTAATGGGAGTCGAGATGGTCTCTCATTACGCTTTTGGACAGCGTCTGGGAGAGTGAAACCTCAGTCATGGCAAAGCACTTCTGGAATCCAAGTGAAGATGAAGATGTCATGGAAACTTAGATCCGGAAAATCCAAAACATTCCTCCAGCCTTGCAGTGGAAGGCCGTGGAGATACTGCATGACAGTAAGCGGCAGTATTTGCAAAATAGAAGGGGATGCAAGCAAGCTTGATCCTTTCTAATTATGGAGGAGAACATAGTTGATTCAGCCTTAAATGGCCCCTAGAACAGGAACACGCAAAGAGAAAATTTCCACTTGGACTGAAATATTGACTCAGTTGGTGGAAGCCAAATTCTTCAGCAGATTAGATGGACTGATAGGTTTTTTCAGATCTCCTTTGGCATGGAAAGCCCAGGGTTGAACACCTTCGACATATTTATTGGGCGGGTTCCAAAACATTTCACTGCACAGATGCTACAAACCCTGTAAAAATTGAAGTGTCTACTGATCATATAATTGTCTGGGACAGAGCTGTCACTGAGTATCAGGGATTATTTCAGCATGTGCTTACTGAAGTTGCAAGTGGGGAAAGGTTTCAATTAAACAAAGTGAAGTTTCAGTTGGAAAAAAAAAAGAAAGAAAGAAGAAAGAGAAAGAAAGAAATATCCTAACTATTACAGATGCTGGCCTTAAAATGATAGATTTAAAGTCCTGGCTGTCATACACTTTGTGTCCATAACTTCACAATAAGATTTTCACAACCTGTGTGAAATGACTTCCCGAACACTGCCAAGGCAGAATGACAACACAGAAAGTTTAACCATTTGTAGTACGTACTGATATTAATCTAGGTTGCCTTTTGGGGGGCCTATTAAAAGAAACCACATTCTACACAGATGCTTCAAGTGGTGATTCAGGAGCTCTACTTCACCCAACGTGTTGCACGACTAAATAGATGCCTGTAGTGCATGCAGAGTGCAACAGAGGCAAAGCAAATGCTTGCACAGCTTAAGAAAAACAATGCTAGGTCTTGTACATGGTTGTCCTGATTTGCCCAAGTCTCCCAAGGGGTATAAACAACGCAAGCAGACAACAGTTCCCTCTGAAACTGGAAGAGCACATTGTGAGCCTTGAATTCATGACCCAGGATATGATTTAGTCACAGCAGACATGCTGTTGGGAGCATATGCTCCACTTGTCAGCACATAACCTTACGATGTAGAACAAGCAGGAACGGGTCATGCAAACACAGTAAAAGCATCGTGTGCTGCATCTCCTGAGACAGGGGAATCCTCCAAAGACAAAACAGAGCAAGCATCAGTGCACACAACACTGAAAACTCATGTACATACTTACTCCCTGTATGTGCCTGGGCTTCTGGGATGAAAGAAGCAGAAAGCAGGTGAAGCGGACAAGGAGGGCATACACAGCTGTGTCTAGCTATTTCTGCATTCATTTGGAGTCAGGGGTCGGCGCACCCTCCGACAGTGATCAGCCCAGCCACACTGAAACCTAAGCCAACAAGACAGATTTTCTGCTGGTGCAAGTTGGCATCGGTCCACTGACAAAAAGCAGGTCTCATCCTTGGGTGATGTGAAGCAGTGTCATCCCACTAAAGTCAGTAGACTGATAACCCAGGCTCAGCTCCAGAGAAAGTCAACAGAGCAGCAGCAATTGTCAGAAGCTGAGATTTTGGCCCCCTTCTTTTTGTTTTACAGTAGATTAGGAAGACAGAGATTTCTACAAAAGACCAGTGAGGCGCACTGACAGCGGAGGGGAGGGGAAAGGGAGGCAGAGAGCCAAGGTAAGGAGCTTTGCCGGGCTTATTAGTGTGGGCTCCAAGCTGATGCTGCCAGAGCCAGCAGTGGGACAGGCAAGGAGGAGGTGGCTTGGGAGGCTGAGCGGGCAGCTGCTGCAAGGGGGAAGAGACAGGCACCGAGGGACCGGCCGCCGGCTGGGTGAGAAGGCAGCAGGCCCAGGGGATGGGGCCAAGAGGAGGAGAAGGGAGCAGGACCCGGCAGCAGGACGAGTGGTGGAAAGGTGTCCGCTGTCCTCTGACACGTTCATGATGTAACAGCAACAGCTATACCACGGGGCTTTTCTCGCTCCGTCATTGCGCTGCTTCAGAGAGCCTGCTGGTGTGATGGGTTTAGAAAAGCCGTCTTTCAAAAGGAAAACAGGGAGATGGGGTTTCAGTAGAGGTGGTACCACCTAATGCTGAAGTTGCCTAATACTTCTTATTAAAAGACTGTTTTCAGTTACTTATAACTTTGTCACACTAACCATCTGGCCTGCAATTCCCCATGCTGGGTGCCTGCCTCAAGCTGAATTTGTTTTGTTCATTTGTTTTTGCATTTCTGCTTAAATGTCTGAGAACAAGAAGAAGAAAAATGCATTGTTTCCCTCATGGTGAAACATTCTTACTGGTCTGTGGCTCCCATGCCTCAGAGCAGGCACCCAAATACAGGGCTGCTCGTATCAAGGATGTCCTCTTGACAGCCTCGTTACAATCTACCCTCCTTTAGCCACCTCATAAGCCTCAGAAAAGCCAACATTTGCATTTTTTCTGCAGAAAAGCCAAGCCAAGCACTTGATTTCCCTGAAGCTTTCCTTGATATCTCTCCTGGGTTTGTGCCCCATCTCTTCCAACTCCTCTGTAACACCATGCAGGAGATGTAGGTGCACACGTGTCCCTGTACAGGGACATGAGGATCAAGCAGGATTGCGTCTGCCACCACTCCTGCTGAGATCTCTGGCTCTGAGAGGACTGAACCCACTCTGCCTTCGAAGGCAGAGGTCAGTGAAGACACAAACTGCAAGGGCTTGGGGGGTAGGAATGAAAAAAACCCATGAGGCACCAGCAGAGCTGAGAGGAGACGGAGGAAAAGTGAGAGAAGGAGCAAGACAGAGGCAGGGAGCACCATGGTACATGGGGGTACATCACTCAGGATCTCAGGGATAGAGCAAGGGCATTAAAGCCATACAAAGTTCTTTGGAGAGTCTGCGCCTGTGCACCTCAATGTCCCTTGGCAGCCCAGGCTCCAACACCAAGCCCAGCGTGCTCCTGTCCCTGCACTCCATAGGGCTGATGGGCTGCTACCCCCCCCATCACCTCAGGTGGCAAAGATCTCCAGCTCCCTATCGCCCGGTGACCTGTGCCAGGGTCAGCCCGTCTCCACGCTGCACACTCTCTAAGGGGTAAGACAGAAAGCACTGAAACTTTGTTGTGGTTCCCCCCCATAATCTGTGCAATAGCACATGGAGAACTATGTTAAAGGAGCATTATGACTGCACAGAAGAGTGAGGAAATGCTGGGCCAGGGGCTTTCCATACAGCATTAATTCATCTCCTTTGTGCCTGTGTGTTATAGTACAGCCTTTAATTACATGATCACGTAGCGTTTTGTTGGGTTTTTCCCACAGGACCCCTGCATCCTTTATTGCCAAGCTGGAGGGGCGTGTAGGAAATGAGGAAGGGGATTGGAGGTGGAGAAGAGATGATCCGGTCATTAATGCAGCTGAACGCTGCCTAGCCCTGCTCCTGCCACTGAGTCCTTGTGTGCTACTGGCAAGTCACTTAAATAAGCATTTTCTAAGTTGGCCACTACCTCCTGTTCTGCTTTCCAAGCTACGGACACCTGGGGCCAGACTGGCAAGAGTGCTGAGCATTCTGCATTGCAAGCAAAGTTGCTGGGAGCTGTGCCTTCAACATGAAATTATCAGAGTCCCTGGCACCAAAAGTTCAAGAAATACTGGCCACTCTTAGAAATTCCCTGCCCCACGCTCCCACTCTTCAGCCGAGGATGTGTTTTGCCCCTGGAGGTAGCTCATAGCAGGCCATCATAGGTTTGCCAGTGACTCCCTTTGGATGGCTTCAGTATCAAAACCTGCTAACAAGGATGTTCTAGGGGCTGCTTAGTTCATCTTTCTTCTGTCATCTCAGCTCCATGTCCTGCCCGAAGAGGTTCGCAAGCGCTCATTTCATTTATTCACAAACCTTCCACCATATTAGACTTTCCTTGTTCACCCACTGTTCTCCCTCCCTGCTCTCCTCCCTGGTCCTCTCAACACTTTTTCTTGTTCTTGTTCTTTTCTCTCAGTAAGTGCCCAGCTCTCACATTCACAGAAAACAATTGGTTTTGTTACGTATCTGCAACTTTGTCTTTCACAATAGTCACTTGGAGGGGAAATTCTCTGCAGATTTAAGTAACATGCCAACGTTTAAACGTATACAGCACACACACACACACAAATCCCAAAAAAGCAAACTTGTGTAGCTGTAAAGAGAAGAGCCAGAGTTAGTGGTCTCAACTCTAATGTCTTTATGCTCGTTCCACTTCGGTAAAATGGAAGCAGTACTAGCTCCTTCCTCCTCACAAGTGCTGTTGTAAGGGGAAATCTGTTCGTGTTTGTGAACTGTTCAGATTTAGAGTGAAAGTGTCACAGGAAAGCCCATGAGGAAATGTAATCAGTTTGTGTTCTAGGCAGAATTTAAGTGGTGTTTAGTAAATAAGGTCTGAGGTTAAGTGATGAGAGTAAGAAGAAATTCTGAGCGGTTACCCAGTGAGCACAGTGACGATCTGTCCTATACAGTGACGATCCTGTGACTGCGACACAATGCAGATACATATAGAAATTTGAATTAAGGCATGAAGAGCAATCATGACTTCAACATTTCTTATTTCTGAGCATTTCATGTTTCCGACCTAAGTAGTTTTTTAATGTCATTATTAAAAGGTAATAAGGACACCGATAATATAAAAATAAGTGCCCATCTAGATGAAATACTATGCAGGTAACACATTTAGAAAAGAATTACTTGGTTATCAGTTTGTCATCTGCAACAGTATAGAACTGGACATTATAGGACACATGCCACTACCTACTTTTGAAAGCCCCGGGCAAAGAGCCTGGGGAGGTACTAATATTCTTGTGCATTTCACTGTTTAATTTTTCCCCATGATATTGAGGTTACGTCTTTCCCTCAGCCCCATTTCCTCCTGTTTTATACCTTTACATACAAGCAAGCACTGTGTTAAAGACTCATTGTCCTGCCTGCTCAAAAACCAGTAAGTGTGAACAGGTACTAACATGCCCTGACAAACACAGCCAGCCAATAAATAGCCAAACCATGCACGTTGTTCTCCCATTGCACTCTTTGAAAACCCAAACAGGCTTGGGCGATTCCTCCAGGCCCTCAGTCCATCCAGGTTAACACCATCTCCTTCATTCGGCAAGATCGCAATTTCCAGGTAACTTTCAGAGCAAGTTCATAACTTCCTGGTCCTGTTTTGTGCGCTCTTTGTGCCAGCACGACCAAACTCCACTGACCGTCCTTGTGGCCATACGGCATGCCAAGACCTTATCAAATTTGCTCCACGTGTTGGCCCACCTATTACCTTCCATTTGTTGAGCTCCACATCTGGCTTTAACCAACATACTCACAAGTTCTTTCAATATCACATCTGCCAAGGTTTTTCCTCCCTTCTCATAGGCTGTGTGTTTTGGGTTGATTAATAGATGTTTGTTTTGCGGGGTTTTTTTCAAGATGAAATGGGGTTTTTTTTGGCTGGCTTTCTGCTCCTCCAAAGTCACATTGTATTTGTTCTCTGCCTAAACTTGCATTTGCAATTCAGCCCAGTTAAATAGCATTTGTTAATGCCATTAATGGGCTTTTAACTCCCCGCAACCCGATTAATAGTGGAGATATTAAGCACTCCCAGAAGTAATTGTTTACAAAAGCATCCACGTGATTTAGAAGCATGAGTCCTGTCAAATGTCTCCGCGTCAGCTTTGCCTTTGAAAGTGAACTTCACAGTCTGGCGTGGACCCAGAGAGCTGGGAGCATGCTCCATTTCTTTTTTGGGGGGGACAGTTGCAAGCTTATCCCTCTGTAGTAGGACATAAGAGTAAGCATCAAATCAAAGCCGACTGGCATACATTGACATTTTTCCTTCACTCCCTGACCGCTAGCAGCTTTTCCTAGATCTTGTTTTCTGCTTTACAACCAGTTCAGTCCCTCTTTGTTTTGTCCTTGTGTTTTTAAGGAAGCAATGGGGACTCTCCGTCACTTCAGGCTCCATCTCATTTATGCATGGATAAGCTCGCCAGTACTACTTGTTTTCACAGCCTCTCTTTCTAAAATCCTTTCATCTTTCCTTTGGCAGCAAGAGCTCCCTTCAAATTCCTCTTGCATGTACCCTGTCCCTGCAGCAGGTATGACTGAGCATTCGGATTTGGTTGCTTTCCCTACAGCAACGGATATTAACATATGAAAATAATTGGACCTATTTATGCAGGAGCCAGACACATATCCACAACAGACAGTGCTTGCTGTGTCCCACTAGTGCTCTCTTTTCTAATAAGCTTCACAAATCTCTTATCTCAATTGAGCCGCCCCCAGTTTGCTTTCAGATCCCTGTACGGGCCAGTCCTAATTCTGAGGGAAGAACAAGACTAGACACCTAGCTTCTTCCCTGGGCTGCTCCTTCAGGAAGAGATTGTTTACACCTCAGTACATTTGAATAATTTCCCAGAGTGGCGGCTAGCTACCTGGTGCTAATTCATCCCAACAGGAGCCGCACAGCTCCATCTCACTCATTGCACAAAAGCACTGAAGCTCCACGGTCCCACATCCTGCTCCAGCTGTGAGTTCCTTCCAAACATCCATCAAAAGATGAGGGACTACCTTTCCAGCCAGTCTCCATGGAAAAAAATTGCTGCAGAGCTCCCCATTGGCATTCCCCAGCCTTGGATCAGCGCTGACCACCTTAAAGAACAAACGTGACTTCTCCATCCATCCCCTCATTGATGCCCTGCAGAACGTCGCTCAGTGGCACTGCATTCACTGCCTGAATTAGAGGGATGGAGCTAGTGGGCCACCCGCTGTGCCAACTTGTCTTGCTCCAGACACCATGTTAAGCCTCAATGACATTCATCAATGATTCAGAAGAGACTTGATGGCTTTTGGCTGCTGCTTTCTTGTTGTTTGCATGGCAAACGAATGCCATCTATCATCGTTCGGGGGCCTTGCCCATGCTGTCTTGCTCTGAGGATCATTATTTGACACAAACTGAACTTTCAAGGGATGATGATGTTAGATGAGCGCATGCTTTTGGGTCCTCATGCAGCAGGAGAGGAGTGATTCCCTGTCTGTAGGCAAATGCACAATGTCCTAGCAGAGCTGCTTCCCTCTCCCACTGACAGCTTTTAGTCACCAGACCACTTCCAAAGACCAAGGTACAGGGATGAAAGGAGAGGAGCCTCCAAAGTTTTTCCACCGAGGAGGGGAAGGATGGGATGTGACTGGACAATGCACCAGTTCTCTGTGTTTCCCTACTACATATAACTAGATATTACAAAAGAAGTATATTATTTAGAAGTCACAAGAATTCTCGTCAGCTGTTCACACAGATGGCAAGGATTGTCTTTTTAATATATATATATTTTTTTAAATATATATATATAAAGCCCAGCCCATTGTGAGAGGGGATGATCTCACTCACATCTCACTCAGATCACCCTCGGTGTGCAATGTGGTTATGAGCTCTATCTCAGACACTGTTTTACAGTAACTCGGCAACTCCTGTGGCCCTGCAGAGGGGGAGACCACTGCAGTGAATCCTGCTCGGTGGAAATGTAATGTGTTCAAAGAAGCTTGAGGTGATGGTGATCCAGAGTGGCCTGTTAACACATGGTTAGAGGATAGAATTAGACCTACACCCATCTCGTGGCAGCTGGTGTGACAGAGAAGGGCAGAATTAGCCGGGAAGGGGGGGCAAGTCTTGTTTGGTACCTGGAGAATGTGAAACGTGGACTAGGCAAAGGGGGGATGGAGAACCACAGAATGTACCCAAGGAGCAACCCTGTTGGACTGCACGTTGCTTCCCCATGGGCGCCTGCCAAGCACAGCCCTGCCTGATTTCGGACACCCTGCTGTGGGTGTGTTTTCAATAAAACAAAAGAAAAAAGGGTTTTATTTCAAGAAAAACACACCCACAAAGAAATTGAATAAATGCTATTTAAATCCTCTCTCTCCTTTTCATGAGCTTAATACAGAACACAGGTCCATGTCAAAGTCCCAGCACACCACAGAGGGCCTCTGAGACCACCTCTGTGGGAGACCTGTCTCTGATGTGGCCCCGTCCACAAACCCCTCTGAAGCAGCCCATGCAAAGGCAAACCAGCAGCTCCATCCACTGAGAAATCATCTGCCTTTGCTGGGAATAAAAAGTCTGTATTTCTCTTGCTTCTTAAAAGCCCTTGTGTTTTGCTGAAAACAGGCTTCCGGATTTAGCCAGGGAAGGAAGCATCACCTGTTCTCCTGCTCAAATGCTATAGTTCTCTGGAGAAGCAGAAACTAGTTGACAGGAATGGGATTGCTCATGGAGGACCTGGCCTTCCTCTGCCCAAGGGCATCAAGGGCTTGCTTGTGCACTGCAAACATGAGCTGTGGTTGGGTAACATGAAAGCTCCAGGGCCCTCAGCTTCCCTGTCAGATTATGGGTTGACACTTCTTTAGACATAGGTTCAAGGAGGGGTGGGGTGCAGTGTGGGAGCTCTAAGGAGGCTCTCTGTCTTCTTGGGGAGCCTCAAGCAAGCAGTATAATGGATCAGAGAGAGGTGTCAGTGAGGCACCTGACAATGGAGAGCATGACTTCCCCCATAACCACCACCATCTTCTCCAAGGCAGGTTTATAAACTGCAAGGACCTGTCTAACTCTACATCATCCCAATTGCTATGCAGTTTATTAGCATGAGTATTATTATTATTTTTCAGGAGCACTTTGCAAACGTGAGGTGAAGATTAAGCCCCAGTGGTAGTAAACTCTGTGTCAGCTGTACAAACCTCTCCCAAAAACCAGAGAGACACAATGGAGCAAGGGCATAAATCACAGCATAGGCACAGGGTGGAAGGGGGAAAATCAGGAAGGTCAGAGTGGTTGGATGATAAAGGAGTCGGCACATTGGTCTCACGGGCACAGTTTGTCGCTGATGGTGCGTAACTCGTGTGTGAGCTGTCCCTACGAATAACAGCCAAGCTTCACCTCTGTTGTCTTCTCCTTTCTTCACCTCTCACCATGACTTCTACTGGAAGTGAAACTCAGATCACACTAAGATCAAGGGGAAAAGGAAACTGGGACATGGGTGTTTACGGCTTACCGTGTTCACATCTATGTCAATGTCCTAACCAACGTTTAGGAGGACATCTGCCACTGTGTGCAAACACAGGTTGAAGAAATCAGTCTTGCAAGTTGAGAGATAGTTAAAACCACAGGGAGGTCTGTAAGCAGGAGAGCTCAGGCTGAGCCATTAAGAGCTGACTAGTCATTAGGAATGCAGCAGCGCCCTGTTGGCCACAGCAAGACAGACAGGAGATCATTAGCTCTTCAGTTCATCAGAAAGTGATGAGGGGGTACATGCACTGAAGTTAGTGGACCAGGGAAGTCTGCAAAATGGCATTACTACCAAGGTATGATATCCTCAGGTGGTGCAAATTAGTGCAGCTTCACTACAATGTTAGGTGATGATCTGTCCCAAAATGTCTGTCTTTTTTTTTTTTTTTTTCTGGTTCAGTGTTGTGAACTTTTACCACAAGCAGAACTCTACCCTGTTGTTTCGATAAGAGACAGAGGATGTTTCGCAAAACTTGTGGCAGAACACGTAACGCTGGCCAGAGGGCTGTCAGATTTGCAAAACTGGGTGAAATGTTGCAAACAGGCAGACTGGCGCCATTGGAGAGCAATTCCGAAAAACGAACTCCAGGACACTTCCCACTTTCTGCCAGGCGCCCAAAAACCCTCCAGATATGCTTTTAACAAATGCTCCTGCATCCCAAATGCTATCTAGCCTCCAGGACCTCAAAGCATTGCCCCAGCATCTGCGAAAGGATATAAATAGTGAATATAGAAAGTTTATAAAAAAAAAAAAAAAAGACAGAGGTTTGACTATAAGCATTTAAAAAAAAAGTATTGGCTTTGCCCTCAATAGTTTTGCAGGAAACTTGCCATCCCACGATGCCAATGACCGAAAATGCCACCAATATGTCCCTCTTAGGGGCCACCCAAAATGTCTGAGTAGATGGCCATGCCATTGTGTGATTCCTTAAAATAAAATGACTATAATTGTGGTTAGGCCTTAGCTATCCAGGAGCCACATGAAAGAACATAAAAGCCACAGAATAACTTAGCTACATTGTCTACTGGGGCTTTGCCAGGGCTATTTCTGAGATGATGAAATCTCTATCTCCGCAGAACTTATGCTCTATTTCAGGTTCCCAGATCTCTGTTTTACCTCGTCTGGAAATCGGCTCTATCACCTTGAATTCACTGGTGTTTGTTCTTCTGCAGCTGAATCCTATCGTGGAAATGTAGTTAAGGATAAGCTGTTCTCTGGCGCTAACCTTGCTCCGGAGGCCTAAGTCCCATCCCAAACCCAACGCAGTCTGAAGAAGAGGTGGTCTGTTCCAGGACATTGCATAGGAATGCATGGCTGTCCTGCTGACTCACCCTGATAGAAGGAACGTCTGCCATGCAAAGGTATGCGGTTATTTTTGCTTGGTGCCTCATCACGTGCAAAGCCAAGCCAGCTCACCCAAGTATAAGAAGGGCAGACAGGGAAGAGCTACGGTTTGTGATGGGAGCAGCACAAGGGGATGGCCGTGCCAGCAAAATTGTTCCAAAGTCTTTAATTATCTGCCACCGCGTGGCTGATGCTCTTGACTGCTTTTAAATAACGGAGCTGCAGCAGCAGCAGAATAAGTAAGAATTATTACCTACAACCACAATCTATGGTACAAAAATCTCCGGTCCCTGTACGGGGCATTTGAAAACTTTCTTTCAGTCCTTCATTCCACCAGAGAATGCAAGCAATCATGAAAAAGAAGCCATTTCCAGGGTGACAAAGTAACTTAGAACCCTAAACCTGCATTTCAGAAGTGGATTTAGGGGGAGGGTTTTCAGCAGGAGAGGTCTCTAAGACCCATCAGCTTTTGAAAATAAGTCTGGAGTCCTCAAAGATTTAAACCTATTAAGTGTTTAAACACCCTCATACCCACTTCTTAAAGCTGCAGAAGTTCCCACTCCCACCTCCATGTTCGTACCCTGCTCCCATTCCTCCGCAGAGCTATGCTGGCACTGTGGTCCCGCCGGGCAGCTGCAGCAGCCTTTGTGCCCTGCTCTTTGCGTATCATTCCAAAGTTATTAGAGGGAAGCCGGCCAGCGAGCCCAGTCTAAGTTATTAGGTTCAGAGTCGGCAAGTACAGTAGCAATGTAAACAGCAGACATGTCCAGAAGCTCCAGCGCCGTCCCGTCTGTCTCCGAGGCTCACGTTTCTCTGCTGTCCTGAATTTCTGAATAGTTTCAAAGCTGATGCCAGCCCTGCGCTACTTTGTCAGAGCGGGTACAACCCCTTGCACTAACCTAAGAATTTTGGTGGCTGGGGAAGGAATACCTGGATACATCACCTGCCTATATCAGCAGTAAAACCTTCTCAAGCTGCCCCGCTGATACATGGGCAGTGATTGGAGGGACCAAGAGAGAGGGGCACCAAATGCCCTACCACACAGAGAGCACATTTGCATCTTCCACTGTTTAGCCATGATACTCCTCAGTTAGCAAGTCCCCAAGGTCCTGCTCAGGCAAGCTTGAATAGGAGAGTTCATGTCCCAAAAGAAGCTGCTGGGATTTCTAAGCCATTCAAAGAGCCTCATCATATGTTCATCTCCTCTTCCCTCTTTGTCTCTTGAGCTGTGCTTTCATTCCACATTAATTGGGTTATAGGTGCTTGTGTGCTGATGTTTAAACCTGTCATACTGCCTGTCCCTGCTAAAGTCATCTGGCTCATGAAACCCCCTTGGAAAAATGTGTTGATCTTCTGACACGTTTCAGCATGGACCCCACACACTCAGGAGCACCTGGTGGGACTATGACCTGACACACCATTCCGGGCACGGAAGGGTAAGGGGGCAGGACCCCCCCAGTTCAGGCTGCCCTGATCAGGAATTACACACCCAGGTAGGCAACAAGGTCATGCAGCCACACAGCTTTGCCCACCACTGCCCAGGGCATGGCTTTCTGCTTCCATCTCCCCCCTGCAGTTGCAGATAAATGTGTCACGGAGCAGCTGAGGATAGACCTTGCTAGTGCTCCCCTATCTGGGTGGAAGGGAGATGGGTTTCCTGCCAACTCCAGCTCCAGAAATCATGCTATAATGCAGCAATTTTAACATTTACATAAAGCCAGTTTCCAGACACCTATGCTGATGAGAAAAACTTGACGACGTGAAAGGTAATGGCTTGAAAACTGAAAGGCAAATAAATCCCCTGGCCCCTATTACCTTTCTCCTCAGTGCCTGTGATCTTTAAGGCAAACCACCAGGAGTCTGACCTGGGGACGTGGGACAGCTGAGGCTGGCGATAGCGTGTCAGTGGCACTCAGGCATTGTGCTGTCCTGCACAGAGGTGAACGTGCTGGCAAATAGGAAGGGAATGCATAATGTGCTGTGCTAATTATACATACGCCTGTAACCAGGGAAGGGCCTATGAACATGCCAGCGCCTGGAAGAGCCTGGAAAGACAGGCATGATATGCAAAACTGCTATTCCTCCTTTCCCCTCTCTTCTCCATTCAAGGCACTTACACAGAACGCAATTAAGGATGATATTTATTTATTTCTTTGAATGGAAAAGAAAAATTGTGCTTGTGATTTGGGAGGAGAGCTGCCAGAAGAGGAACTGGAGCCCTTCCAATACCTCACAGTCTAGTAGTCAAGCATTGCCTGAATTGGGCACCCGGGAATCTTGAGTCCTGCTTTCTTCTACTCACTGCATTATAACTCTTGGCATTTAAAAAGGCACCTTGTAAACATTTATTTCATTGTTCTTCACTATATAATTGAGTCATTTGTTGGCTTACCTTGTTAGGGGGAGGAAAGCACCCTACAAAGGGAAGTTTTCTGTTTTCCCAGCTCTTCCTCGCCTGCTGAGGTGCGATGGCATCAGCAACTCAGTGCCTTCCACTTCCCGCCAGCTGCTTTCCGGCTGCCTCTGAAGTCACCTTGGAGAGGGTCTTCTCTCTGCATTGCCACAGCTTCCCCCACCTGCATGGCACCTGCTTCATCTTCCCGTGTCAGTGGTGCTCAGCCGGCTGCTGGGCCAGCCCAAACCCCAGTCCCACCTCCTGAGCGAGCCAAGCCAGGACCTTCCATGCAGCTGGTGGCTGCGGGGCTAGCGTGGAGGTGTGGTTGCCTCCTCCTAGCCCTCCCTGCTGAGACACGCCGTTGCTAGTCTCAGTGGCGGTGGTCTGAAGTTTGCCCAGCTCTTCAGTGTGTCCCTGCTACCCATGTAAGGGTGGCATATGCATAATGCTGTCCCCAGTGTGCCTGGGGTTGGCTGGCTCCCTACTCAAGTCAATGTGTGTTTTCTTTTAAAATGTTTTCCTATTATTATTACTTGTATTTAATGCACAGGCCAAGGCTTGTTTGGCGCTGTGGCAGAAGCCCTGCCTCTCTGTTACACCTTATGTACAACGTTAGTGGAGGTCTTTGCTGCATTCCAATAAGGGACCGAGCAACAAATCTGCCGGTTAATCATTTATCGCTGTGTGAACCTGCTGAATAGCAAATATGTTAGAAAGGGGAAAGGAGAGGGCATGGCAAGAGATTAACTGAGGACAGTCAAAAGTCAACCAGAAAGGAGCGGGGATGAGTCTGGAAAGGTCAGGTGGCAAACAGGAAGGCTACTGTAGTGCAAACACTGCCCCTCAGCAGCAGGGGGGCCAGATGCACTGTCCCGCTCCCAGTTCAGCTCTCTCCGCTCCTTGACCACAGGTACTGCAGGCTGAATAACCAGCTACCACCTCCAGCTGAATTTGTCTGCCTCAGAGAGCCAAAGTTTCTTTCTAAGTTCCTTTCACCTTTCCAAGATGCAGGTCTCAGCTGTTCCCAAAGCCTGTGCTTCTCGCATGGAGAGAGCTGTCGTCATCCTTCAGCCATCAAAAACACACTTCCCCGTGCAAAGTGCTATTTCTCATCAGCGGCCCCGATTGCCAGTCCTGGTGGCAGTGGGCTGGACGGTGGACAAAGGGAATCAACTCGAGTCAGAGACTGAACTTTCCGGGAATGTGTTTCTCCAATGGACCACTGCTTCTGCAGTGTGGTGGGGCTGGTGGGGGCAAAGAAAAACATGCATCTGGTAGGACCATAAGTAGAGCTTGAGCAGAACAAATGTACCTCTCCTAGAAACCCGTAGGGTATTCACTTTGGCTCTCCGGCAGCTGAAGACCAGCAGGTTGGAATAGCAAATATGGCCACTGCCACCCAGGCTCTAGCTGCCCCTAACCACCCTAGTTAGATGGTAGTTAGCTAACCAAAATGGGTTGTAAGCCTGACCACTTGGGCACTGGCAGGTTTTATGCTACTTTTCACTAGTCAGTGGGTGGTGGGATGCTCAGCCCCATGGCAGCAGTGTCTGGGTAGGCAGCAAGCCCATGCAGGCTGGGACAGGGTCTACCCCCGCACTAAGCACACATCCAGTAGGGAAAGAAGATGGGAACGGTATCCCAAAGCCAAGGAAAGGGCTCCATTTTGTTGCCTGTTGACATAGAAACAGTATGACATTGCCAGCATGCTCAGAGCATGGCAGCAAAAGATTGTACCATGGGATATCTGCCCAGAAAGTGGGGTGTTTGTTTTGAGAGAAGCACAATACTGGGTGAATGCCACAATTCAGAGAGGGAAGTACTTCAGCCAACATAAACAAAGCAGTTATTGATATATTTACACGACTGAGGTTCCTGACTTGAATTGTCACCATCCATCGGACTCAATCACCTTTTCTTTGCTCTCCACCTCAGTGTTGACACAGACACAGGAGCAGTTCTGAGAAGTCTGGTTGATCATCATACAGCTTTGTCCATGTTGGTGGGGGAAACTCTGGAAAAGCCCATGGTGCCAGCACGCTCGAGCCTGCTGCTTCCAGCAGTCCCACTTCTTTGTGGAGGGCTGTGAGCACCATGACCGCTGCTCTTGCTCCAGCTGTTCTGGGATATCCCCATGAGCTTTGGCTTCATCTGGAGTCATCAGTGGTGGGAGGGCTGTGGTGAGTCTTGGTGTCTTGATAGAAAAAGGAGTGAAAGTGGAGCCTGTCCCCCATAGCTGTGTGTCTCCGCAGAGCTCCTGTTCTTCTGCTGGGGTGAGGGGCAGAGACCAATTGTGTACACCTTAGCTGAGGAGAAAAAGGCTACACTCACGGTCCCAGGGGTCAGCAGAAACAGCAAATACCCTCCAGCAGGGAGTCTGTCTCCACCTTATCATTTGCACTGCACTGCCTGGCCATTGCTTTGTTCATTAATTCCTTGAAGACCTCTTAGGCTGTTCCCAGCCCTCCTTATTGCCTTTCTGACCCCACTGAGATGCAGTTGAGTCCTCCCTACCTTCCATATCTTGTAACAGGAATGTGCCAGATACTTGTAGAATAACACCAAGAAATAGGGCAACAGCGACACAGATGCGGCCCTTACTCTCTCAGTACCAGTCTTTATGCCCGCTGCAGGAAAATAGTTCTTTTTCCTCCATCTGCTCCTGCCAAACTGGTGTGAGCTTAGCAACAGTAAGAGATTTGTCACATTTTCTCCCTCTCCTGTAGAAGACCCTGTTCCAGTTTTCAGCTGGCTGGGAAGGAAGATAAGTCAGGAAGGGCAAGAGGAACCCGCTTACCAACTATCTGAGGACTCAGCAGGCTGGCCCTTCAAAGGCAAAGAGGAGTTTGTTACTCTTACTGTTTTTTCAAATAGTAAGAAGTGAAAGAATGAAATAAGCTATTGCTTATTTGATGGCCCCAGCAGGATTGTGTTGCTTCACAGTGTGCATGACAAAAACAAACAAATATGTCTATCAGAAACTCTCCTGAATTTGCCCACACGCATGCACAAATTGCACTGCAAAATATTTTTGCAATCAGTGTTCTCATTAAAAGCAACTAAAATAAGCAGGAATGCTTTGCCAAAGCTGAAGAGAACTCTGTCAATTTGATTTGGGCAATTTACCTTGCAGCAGCTAAATATCAGCTGAAAATGAGGGCATTGATGAAACAGGGAATCAGTATTTCCCTTTTCCCATTTAAGTCTCTGCTGAACTACAGCAGGGTGTGAGCATTGGGGTGGGGAGAAGTGGGAACAGGTGGCTGTGGAGAAGGAGGGAGAACGAGAGGAATGGAAGTGGCATTACTGGCCAGTGGTTATGTAATTTGATGCCTAACAGAAATAAAATGTTCTGGAATTTTGGTTTTTCCATGAAGCCGGCAGCAGAATAAGGGAGGCATCAGCATGGCGCAGAAGCTGAGGCTCCTCAGCACCCAGGCTGGCAGCTGTGGTGCAACATAGCACAGCATCCTTCTGGGAAAAGTATTGTTCCCAGCATGGACAGGTTGTTTCTGGCTGGGTTTGAGGACCACTTCCACGGTTTTCTTTGCATGTGGCATCTTAGAGAAACCTACATGGACCAGAATTTTCTCTTGGCCAGGTCCATGCTCTGTTGGCCACCATGTCCAGGATGTGGCTTCCCATCTGGCAGACTTCCAGCCTGGCTCTCCACAGGACTTTGCTGGTTATCTTGAATTCCTTCCCTTCTTTTTACCTGACAGACCCTGCAGGCCTCAACGATCCAACAGCTCCCGTTATGTTACACCCAGACACGTTTCTGTCTGCAGAAGCCGAAAAATACTGGACTTCCCATCAAAGCACAAGCAAGCCAGAGCTGTCACTGTCCAAACCTGGTCTCATCACAAAACAGGGCTGCGGTCTGAAGGATGTGATGCCTGAGAGAGGGTCAATTCTCTCCCAAGCGAAGTAGTGAATGGGATGCTACAAAACTGAGGGTAAGTAGGGGAGGGAGGCAACCACCCATACGTGAGAGAGCAGGGCAGTTTTGTCCCCAAAAATACTGACATTAACCCCCACCTAAAATATTCTTGCACAGGGCCAAAGAGAGAGATTTTTGCAAATTGTACTGGAAATGTGAGGGCAATTACAAACACAGTAATAAAAAGGTGAATGGCATCTCATGGCAGAGCCAGACCCTCTGCTCCCCCGTGCCGGTTCAGACCAGAGGGCTATGCATCAGGCAGATGCTGAACAGGCCTCCAGCTCCACCGCGGCACAGGGCAGGGGAATCTCAGCCATCCCATTCTTCAGAGCTGGCAGCTGATCCATAGAAAATATGAAGATCTCTTCCTCAGGGACTTTCTAGGAACTCGCTTCAGGAGGATTCCTGTTGCTGAAAAGGACATGCATCAAAGCACTGCATATCCTGTGGGAGGAGAAGGGGAATTCTTTCGCAGGCATCATCTCTTCCTTATGTAATTAGAAAAGTCAATGGGAAACGAATCCAGACATGAATATTTATCTTTGGCTTCCTGGTAAGCGTTTCGCTGCACTAATTTCCTTGGCATTCTTCCAGTTTGCTTATAGAGAGAACGCAGATACAGTGGCTCCCCATGAGGACTTGGGCACCTGGGGACATGTAGCCTGAGAACCTGTTGACCCTCATGTTGTCTGACTGGGCTGACACATGCCTCTTCATCTAACGCATTCCCTGAAGACTCACCCCTCAAAGTAGTATTTTCCATAAAGGGTAACACTGCAGTAGTTCTATTAACAAGCAGTGCTGTGAAACTGCCTGCTGGTCCCTTCCCACACACCACCCTTGTCCCGGGGAGATGTCCAAGGGGGTAAGATGGAAAGGGATCCATCAGCCTGGCTGCATCAGTTTTACACATCAGCAAGGCACAAGCCTCCTGTGGGCCTGCTGCACAAGGGTGACTTTTATTGCATGACGCCAAACCATCAGGGCTTGGGAAGGGACCACAGACACACCCCAAGACAGCATCAAAGATGGCATCCTACTGTGCCTCCTGCTTCGCCATGCGCTTTCACCTCACAAAGCTCTCTGATGCAGTTCTCTCCATGGTCTGGGGGAAGAAAGAAACACAGCCAAGGTCTCCCTAAGCAGACCCCATGTCCCTGCTGCCAGTGCTCCACTGCTCAAGGATGCTACTGCCTAATCTGACTTCTTATGTGTGAGGGAGCCCCAGCCCGCTACCACAGAGCACTCAGCCCACTTTTTTTTTGCACAAAAAGCTTTGCTCAGAGACAGGTAAATTTGCAAAGTCAAGGACCACCAGGTTAGGAAGAGTGTACGTTAAACTTCTCTTTATAACTCTACTTTCCCTCCCTCCAGATACAAACACTATGATACAGATTTTACATGCAAAAGGCAGTCTACTTTTTACCCCACAGGTTTCCTGTACGGACAGAACAAACTATAATATATAATCTGCACAGGTTCATCATTCCCTCCTGTTTTCCCTATGTTTATTCACTCTCTATCCAAGCTCTGCCCTGAACATACTATTATTCATTTCCTCCTGTGGTACTTTTCCCATTGCACCTGCTCCTTCACAAACATTAATGACATTAAGGCTAACATGATGAGATTAAGCCTCTAACTTTTGGATTATCCACCAGTTTGGGCTTCCGCTCAATCTAGCTTCCCCCCCATGTCACTTGGGGTCCCTATGCTGGGAAACTGACTGCCTGATGGCACCTCTATAATTAGTGGTCAGAGTTAGAAACCCCTCAGAGGGTGACTCCAACCACCTTGTTGACTGCAGGTGATGACTCTCCCTTTTGAGTCTCTTTTGGGATGGCTGCTCTGTGCCATCCATCGGTGGTTTTCTGCCGCCTCTCGGTGGTTTCCCCTTCTGAACAGGCTTTGCCCAGCAGCTCAGGTAGCACCTTGAGCTTCCAGCCCAGTGCAGGAGGATGAAGGGGCACAGGCTGTACACAGCAGCAGTTCACCAGAGCTGTCCATGCGGTGGGAGTGGGAAAGAAGCACAGCAGCAAGCAGGGGCACGAGCTCTGCTAGGGTAATCCCTTCCCGACAGTGAGTCAGAGACTTTAACCTGCTCATATTACCTCACACAGAGTTAACGTGACTCAGATGCTACCTGACCACTTGATAACTGTGGTAATGAGTGTCTAATTGCAAGCTAACAACGTCCTAATATTCCCTGAAAGTGAAAATTTTGCATGGAGTGTGATGGAGAAGCAGGATGAGTCCAGGTGATCTCTCTTCTCTCCTCAGCTCCTGGACAGCCTGAGCTGGTATCTGGTCAATGGGGAAGGGAGAGCCACACATCAGAAAATGAAGGGAAACAAGAGGGGAAAGGAAGAGATTAGAAGATACAAGTCCAGAAGAGGTGAGTTGTTTAGCCTTTGGGAGACAGAACTGATGGGAGACAAGGCTATCCCCCTTGCACGTGCAAGGTTCTGCCACAGGGAAGAAGGAAATAAATTCTTCTCTCTGTCTGCTTGGACAGGACAAGAGAAATGGGATGAGGCTGTAGTGAGGGACAGTTGGTGCTAGACAGTTGAGGCTAGACTGCCTCTTCGGGAAGCTGTGGTCTACAGTGCATGGGGATGACGCGAGAGCTTTTCAAACACATGTTGGTCACATCTGGTTTAGGCAGCTCTGACCCTGTCTTGGAGAAGGGGATGGAGCTGGTGACCAGGAGGGCCCTTCCAAGATGCCAGCAAGACACCTACTTTGCCACTGGTTCCCAGTACCTGGGGCAGAAGAGCTCAGTCATCCCGCGCTGTGCTCGAGGCTGGGGAACAGCCTCTTGCTCGAGGATTATCAATTACTCTGTTCCAGTCACCTTTTTCTCTCACATCTCCCTCACCTCCACCAGTTCCTCGTTTTCACTGTGCTTTTCTGCTTGTCATCCCTAGTTCCTGTCTGTGATCTTCCCTTTCTTTCCACCTCCCTTCTCACCAGCTTCTGACTTCTTTGCCCCACCCCTTCTCACTGTCCTCCCTGCAGCCTCCTACCAACCAGCCCCCTAATTCTTCTCTACCCCTCCTACCTCCTACCTTTCTACATTAACACTCAGGATGCTCCTCCCCTGCGTCGTCTGAAGTCACATCTAGCTGTGATGGCGTGGAAAAGAGACTCACCACAAGTTCCCACACGCCCGAGGCTCGGCACCGGTGGTGCAACTGCAGAGAAAGCCTTGCTCAGCGAGGAGGGAACCCTGAGACAGCAGCGCAGGCTCTCCTGCGCCCAGGGGCTGGTGAAAGCCCTGGGAGGGGCTGGAGCGGGGGTGATGGAGGCAGAACCCTGGGAGAATTTAGCAGCCAGACTCTTACAAACCTTTGCCAAGCAGGTAGACACCACGGCTTTTTGGAGCTTAAAGCCTGGTTAGCTCTGGGTCATTTTTTAACGAGGGTAGCAACCAGTAACACATTGAACCCTTCCCGGGAAAATGTCAAGGCCCTCCTCCAAAGTACTCAGTGAAAATACCATAAAAAAGGAGAGATTATTACAGGGCAAAGCAGTGTCATTTTCCTAACCTTATTCTCAGAAACCAATGAATCATTTTAGCCAAAACTTTTTTTTAAATTAATTAATTAATCAATTAATTAATCATGCTGAAGCAAGAGACCTAGCACGGAAAATTTTAAGCAAAATAGTGACTGGCGATGTTATGACCAACTACCAGGAAAAAAAAATAATTAAGAAAAAGCAGAATAAAACAAAGTGCTGGCTAACTTTATCCGTCGTTGCCCCTGATATACAGATGGCATTCGCACAACAGCAATACCCCTCCTGTCAAATTCATCAACGTGGTCATGCTGGTACCAACTTAGTGGGAGTTTTGCCTGAATAAAGGCTAAGAAAAACATTGAGTAAGGACTTGGGATGTTGCCTGATACAATCATGGTGCAAATAAGAAAGTGCAATAGCACTGAGTGTTGCGTCTTACGAGAGCTGTACTTCCTTGTCAGTCAGGAAGCCCAGGTAGTTTAAAGAGCACACGAGATCAGGAAGTCCATCAAGATGTTCCTGGCACAGATTAGTCACAGGACTGTCTATCCAAGGGTCAGTCACATGTGTGGAAAATAAAAAAATAAAAAAGTAGCAGCTGACAATCTGTTGGTCTGTGAGCGTAACCGATGTGCGCAGTAAAGCTCAGTGGATCGCACGGTACACGCACGCGTGACCGTTCTCAGACTGAACATCCTTCGTGTCAAGAAGAGGATTTTTGTGCAGATCTAAACAGCAAAGTACAACTCTGAATTGCAAAACAGAGAGGCAGGACCTCACTGCAGAACTGCCAACATCCTCTCCTTTACAGGCAGATGGCAAAATTGCCATAAAAAGACGCTTGAGGAAGAATTCGCCAGTAACATTTGGAGGGGTGTAAAGAGACCAGCCCTCCAAATTGAGGAAGGAAATGTCAAACCAGTAGCCCCAGATTGTTGTATCCCTGTATAGATTTGTCCCCAAGAGAGGGGATAAAAGTCTTTGCATTAGAAAATCAGCAGTTCTGCGATACGTCATTGCAGAGTCACGTCTAGCAGCCCAACTGTTCAGTCAGCAGAAGCAGGGGAAGACAGCCCCTCATTCACCAGCCCATCGGCGGGAGATGTACCGGGCTCCTGGGTAGACATCTGCGGAGGACCCATGCTAAGCATGATAAAAGCGGGACAGACATTTGGCATTAGTGACCGCCATTAGATTTGCTGCCAAGTGCTGGTGACTAAGAAAGTGCTATCTATGTCAACTGGTTTCTACAAGAGAGAACATTTGTGTCCTGCTCACATAGAATTGGTTTTAATTAATTTCCCTACCCATTTTTATGTCTTAAGCAGACCGTCTAAATTACATTTCCACCTTTGCAGCATAACCCAGAGCACTGGGTCATTGCCATGAGGAAGACTCAGAGAACTGTGCTGTTGGCACGAACGAAGAGGAGAGCTTTTCATGAGCAGCCACAGAAGATGAGCCCCAAACTTGAAAGCATGGGCCTATATTAGGTAGCCCATCAGTTCAGCCAGGTGTGGCCAAAGCCCATGGCAAGCTTCCCATCCCTTTCACTGAATCCACAGTCATGCTCCTCTACCCACAGCAGCCCATACCAGGGTAAGGCAGTACAGGAGGGAGGTTCAGGACATAACACACAGGGAATAGCAGGTTCCAACCACTTTCTCACCACGCTGCATGGTATTTTTTGCTTTCTTCAAGCCTCCTTCTGCTGCAGGCTCCCAGCAGAAAAACAGGCATAGAAACAGGGAGTGTGAGCGGCGCCTTCCCCGGATAGATTTCACACTTCTAAGGCACAAGGAAGGAAACCAGCGTCACTTTGATCAAGTGCTATGCGCTGTGTATGGTTAATGACGATACACTACTCCCTCCTGCGCTTGACACCTAGTAAGTTTGGCATACTCACTCCTGATCTCTGAGTGATACCCCTTTTCAATGAAGGAAAATATCTTCAAAAGTGCGTTACGTCCATCTAGTGTAGGCACTTAATCAGAAGGACTGAGCAGGTCAGTCATACAGATGTGGAGTGAGACAGATGCTACCACAAGGAATTTGAATCTGAATCAGACACCCTCTGGAGGTGCCCATCTCCCTTCAAAGAGAGCTGAGGCTCAGTGCAGCATGTACTCCAGCCTTTCGGGCTGCATTGGAGATGCAGATCACAACAGCAAGGCCCCGCTCCTAGGTCCCAGCCCACAGCCCAGCCACATCCTGCCTCTAGTTCAGCTCACAATTGAGGTGTGCCCATGAAAAAATTTTATTATGTACGGGCATCTGATCACCTAATTCCTGCTGAGGAGCACTTCCCTCCAGAAATAAGCCCATGACTTGGATGGGCTGTTCAAGGACTCCAGCTGCTTCCTGGGAAAAGATGTTTCCAGGGGCTCTTTCACAGCCAGCTCACTGCTTTCCTTCCCAAGTATGGCTGCTCGTGAAGGTGCTGCCTGCCCCCGCCATTGCTCAGAGCACACGTGAGACCTGGGGTCAATGCTGCCTGCCAACCGAGAGGGTGTCAGTTCACATCCCCTAGGAAGGATGGAGCAATAGGGCCTGGTGAAGGTGAAGGTGGTCTCCTTGCTGTCACAGGGGCTCAGTGAGCCTTAGGAACCGGAGGTCTAAAGCCTCTCTATAGCCAAAAGTACACTCTGCAACCTTGAGCATCACGGTCCTGGGCTGCGGCATCTCAAGTTCCCCCAGCACAGCAGGCTCACAACAAACAGTTACCCTTACACCACCTCCACTCCCCGAGCCCAATCTCACCACATTCCTGCATAGGCTGCTGAATGCAGATGATGCAACAGGTATTTATGTCACTGCCGCCACAGAAAGGTTCCCCCGCATGGGATGACTTCTCCACCAGCGTTACCTAGATGGTGCACCTGTGCCTTGCACTGTGAAACAGAGATCTCAGTCTCATAAACTTCATGGGCATTAACTACTGCCACATCAAACGTTGTCCCTGCTATTTCTCATGTGACCCGTGTGATCTGTCAGGGAGCAGAAGCCATGTGAGGCCATCCTTAAGCATGAGCACCAGGTTCCCGTCGAACAAGAGATGAAATATTCACTGTGACATATTAAAATAAACCAACCCTTCCTTCTCTGGAGCCAGCTTGTGAACGTGTAGGGTGTGTGTAGTCAGATGAATGTCATTGCCAGATAACATCTCGCACGGTAATACAGTGTGGAGAGCCCAAGAGAATGCCAGTTACTGATCACTGTCATGTTCATATATTGCAAAATAGCGACTGCTCTGTTTGCTGTTGCCATATTGGGATTTTGCAGAACCTCAACACTCATCCATGAGCAGCCTCTGAGATTGCCCACAGGGAATGCCTCTCTGCTTTTCCTTTGTCCATGACCATACCTTTATACCAGGTGATTGCAAGTATAATCATGTGCAGGGAAGGAATGGAACTGAAGCCACACACTACAACAAGCCTGGGTTAGAAAATGCTGTCTGGGGGGCATACATTCCGCTGTGGCAGAAACATGGCAGAAAAGTGCCACACTTCATGTGGCAGAAAGCGTATCTAATCAGAGGAAAGGACGATACTGTGGGGTTTTCTTCCCTGGGCTAAGGTGGATGCAGTGGGGAACCTTCTGAGCTCTTAAGTTTTCCAAGTGTTATCCCATCTGTACTCAGTACAGCCCTACCTCTGGCAGACTTAGATGAACACAGGAGTGACCACAAAGAGGTAAACCTGTCAATATAAACTGATTTATTTATGAAGTAGAGTCCTATTTCCCATCCTGCTTTGCGCCCACACTTCTACGTAGGGGAAAAGACCTTTTCTTTCATGCAAGTGTAAATAGATGTCCAGTGCCAGATACAGCCACCGTGACTGGGCAACGGAGGAGGAGATTTAGCTCTTTCAAACCACGGAAGCAGCCATTGGAAATGAGGGAGTTTCACAACATATGGGAGGCTGTCAGATGCCTCCTCTGACTGGGAAAGACACAGCCTTTCCAACTTAGATTTAAATCCAAGAGAAATATTTATTTTAAAAGATAACAAAGGATTCAGAGTTGCACTGTCGATAACAAGATGGTAACAAGCAGGGCCATGCAAGAGGAACCTCTCACCCATTACCCACGTAGGTTCAGGGAGTGTCTCATCCAGATCCAGCATCTGCCCAGGTATTTGAGCAATGACTTCAGTGGAGATCAGCACTTGGTAAACATCTCCTACCTGAGCTGGGGCAGTACGGCCAGACCTAGAGGTGGCATAGAAAGCGTAGGCTTGGGTTGCACCTACAGTACAGTAGGAGGTCTGAGAGCAGCAACCTGCGGCCAGCTTTTGGCCAGCCAATTTGGGTATGCAGAGCAGTGTTTGCACGCTGGCGAAGACCCCGGCAGAGATTGCCTTCCCCTGCAGAGATTGCCTTCCCCTGCAGGAACCTGGCCTCCATCGAGCACCTGCTGCCTCAAGGTTGTGTCTTTGCTGCTGTCACTTGAGCCCCCGAGAAAACAAGCATGCTCAGACACAGTCTGCTATGGACGCTTGTGCTGGAGTCTGCCAGTGTCCTTAGTATCTAAAACGAAGGAGGAACTCCTTTTGGTATCACATAAATGACTTTCTGAAGAGGCTTCTTTAGAAAAAGAATATAAAACGCTACTAGGACTATTTGCTTTTTTTGTCTTCCACTGCTGAAGACACAGAACACCGGTGCATCAAGTGATGAGGGAAGAAAGGCAGAAAAGCAGGAGAGATGTGTCATGGCCCAGGCAGGGGCTGGAGGAGTGTCTTACGGAGAAGTCAGCAGACTGGTACTGGGAAGATAGGTCCTGAATTCCCATTGCAAAGGCCCTGTATGACACTGAGACACACATTTCCTCTGTGACACATAGGAAACAATTTCATCTGCCTGCGCTCCGATTCCCCCTCTGGAAACGGGATCATCTGGTGCTCACTGTTCCACCTCATAAGGACCAGTCCCACTGGCATTCAGGTGCTTGCCCAGATGCTTTCATCATGGAGACCAGCTAATCAGACCCTCAGGAGAGGGACATCCCAGCACACTGTGGCAGCCAGTGTCTAATGAGAAAGCAGGCTGTGTTGGAAAAGCCTCAACTGCATGAAAACAGAGCCTGTGCTGTGCTCGGTGCTCCTGGGGCTGGCCTGGGGAAAGCGGTGGGTACAGCAAGGAAGCGATGGGTGGGCTGGTGCCTGCAGCCTCTCTGGTGGCGATTGAGGGGGATCCTGTGGCAGTTGTTACTCTAGAAGCCAGAGCTGTTACCTGATGTGGGTGGGACTCTCTCATCCCCCTTTCACTTCTGATGGCGAATGTGAACAGCCTGCCAACCCTAGATTTCTCTCCCCTGAGAGGCTCCAAATGCTGGGCTGCGCCTCCCCGTGTGCCAGATAAAAAACACTCCAGAAAGAGTTGTTCCATATACCTATAAAGCAGTTCACTATGAAGCTCCTGTTTCACAGGCACTCCTTGAAGAATGCCTTTCTCATCGAGAGCACCAAGCAATGGGGTCCCCGAGACATCCTACTTTTCTGCTGCGGGTCTGGTTAAACACCCACTTGGCTGCCAAACTGTGTGTTATAAATTTTGAAGATGACTCTCCTGCCTTCAGCTGAGCACCCCCCTGCCACCACCCAGGCACCCCTTTCCTCATTTCTGCAAAGCAAAGAGAAACACATTTGCAAAACCATGGGTGCGCACGGGGGAGTGAGGGCTTCTGCTGGGTACACAGGGTGGAGCGGGGTCACAAAGGGAGGAAGGACCCAGGGAGAAATCATGGAAGCACATCCTCCGCTAGAGCAAATCGAGGTGGCCTCATTGACTTTGTCTTGCCCTGGCTGGGTTACGCCTCCTGTGCCATGTTTCCTGAAATAGGGATCCGCATGTCTGGCTCGATGAGAGCAGGCTGTCCTAGCAGTGTTTAGAAGCTATGTAAGTGGAAAGCATTTTTACACAGGCTAATTTCACATGTAGCATTTCAGGAACTTACAATTTATTCCATTCACATTTCTAGCCAGAGACAGCATCTTTATTTTTATGGTTTGTGGGGAGAAAAAAAAAAAAGCGCAGCAGGAAAAAAAAAAAAAAAGAAAAGAAAAGAAAAAAAAACACTGAGCAAATAATAACATGTGTGGGTGGGTTGATGTGTAATACCCCAACCACAGGGCTACAGCAACATTTGGTCCCATTGACCTTTTTGCTCAAATTAAGGTAATTACTCAACTACTGACAACAGTCTGCTGTGTTACGTCTGTGGATTAGCCCATAGAGAGGGACATAGCAAATACTTATATAGTTTGACACATGCAGGTGACTTCAGACTTGATCCGAAGTCTAAGGACAAACTGTTCTTACATGCAGAATTATTAAACCTTTATTAAACCCCAAGATATATAAAGGCAGAAAGATGGAAAGGTGGATGGATGGATGGATGGATAGATAGATAGGTAGATAAACTCTATGTACGTTAAAATAGATCTAGTCAGGAAATTTCTGCTGTGGTCTCTTTCTAAGGGTAACAGACTCTCTACAAACATCAGCAGGGTTTGGTTCCCAAGGGCTTTTTTTTTTTTTCTCTTAAA
Organism: Larus michahellis; assembly: GCF_964199755.1. Taxonomy (NCBI): domain Eukaryota; kingdom Metazoa; phylum Chordata; class Aves; order Charadriiformes; family Laridae; genus Larus; species Larus michahellis. Next base: position 39,727,541 of record NC_133898.1, read on the forward strand.
GTTTTCCACTAGGAAAATCAAAACTGTATATTTTAAATCAGGTAATTCAGTGTGACTGACTATATGTTAGGTTGTTGATCTGGCCCAAAATACTCTCGAGCGCATTTACATACTGCAATGCACTGTATCCTAAGTGTTTGCATTTCTTTCCCATAATATAACAGTCTTCTGGTTCACATGAGGAAACGGGGTTACCATTCAACCTGGGTCATGTGCCTCCATACAAATAATCTTTGTAATACTGAACAGATTCAAAAGGAAGCATTCTGGTAAACCGAATTAACTGACTCAGAATGTTGCACCTGGAAAAGTCAAATAGTCCATTCCCTTCAGAAATGTCAATAAAAGCAATTTACAGAGGTAAACATATTCACCTGTTCCATTCAAAAAACCTCTGTATTTCAAATGTACATTCAGCGTTTGCCATAAAACGAATGCTGAAGCACCTATTTCATTAAACAGAAATTCTGATTTTTATTCTGCTTTCTTGATGTATAGTCGCAAACACCTAAAAAAAAGGTAATATTTTCCTAGCCCAAGTTATGTTGCTATTATGTAAAATAAATGATGTCTCTGACTTGGAGACTTCATAACTTATGCACTTACAGAGTGTTGACTACTGTTAAATGAGTCTTAGAAATTTTGCTGCTTGAGGTTGAATTTTACGTCCGTGCACTATTTCTGCTTACAAAGGCAGAAGTGACCACTGAGCACTGCTAATACAAATTTTCTCTTGAGAATGAATGAAACACCTGGGATGAGACACAGGAGACCTCAGGTCATAAGATTTGTGGCATGACAGAATGATATTAAACTTTGGAGTTTAGTACCGTTGAGAGCAAGCCCTGGGAGCTCGCCTGCCAAGCAGCAAGGTTCATCCCCGAGGCCGAGCCGCCTGCGAGCCCTTCTGGTGCTGAGCCATCTGGTCCCAGGTCTCAGTTCATGTTTGCAGTTTCCCACTGTAATTTGCACACCCACAATTTGACATCTCCAGGGGAAACAGGGTTAGTATTTTTGTAAAGATTTGAGAGTTCATAGTTTTACTTCTGACTCTTCTTATTAAAGATCAAGAGCACCTTCAAATCCAAAAGGGGTATTTGGAAATATTCACCAACTCTGGTGCAGTTCAGACCGAAACATGAAGGTTTAACCTACCCACTAATTTTGAGCCATGTGTGGAATAGACCTGCTGTTATTTGTTGCCCTCTAGGGAGAAACAGATGTCTCTAGGGAGAAACAGATGTCTCCAGGGAGAAGCAGGAGCTGGAAGGAGACCTACAAACCTGAGGGTGAGAAAGTGCAGAAAGCATTGACACTCCAAGGAGATGGGTGGAAGGTTGGAGGTAGCTGAGGGAGGAAGCTGGCATTTATGTCTTGTTCACAGTGTTTTCATATCAGCCTTATCATCCAGATCCTCAGCTGAGGGATATTTTGGGCTAAACCTTCAGCTGGCATTAAGCAGTGCATCTCCATGTCACAAGTCCTGATTTAGCAACAGAAGGGTCACAGAAACCAGAAAATTAGTCCTTCCCTGCAGATTGCTTAATCAGACTTTAGCTGCCCCTGAGCCACATTTGCCCTAGCCTCTATCTAGATGTCCACTGCCTTTCTAGTCAATCTAAAGCAAGCTAGGAGACCAAATCCATGGTCTAAGCTGGCAAATCCATACATTAGCACTGCAGTAACACCAGTTGATTGTTTGCTCCTTGAAAACACATCCCAAAAATACCTGTGGGTCTCTCATTACCCTGGTCGTTCTGGAGGTCTCACCTAAAAGCCCAGAAGGCAACAAGTCCCTGAGGCCACAAAACTGCCTCCAGCTTTCTTTCTGAATGCCACCAGACCGAGCACAGCGAGCAGAAGAATCCAACAAAGCAAAGCTAAACAGCTTCCCACTGTTATTTTAAGCCAGGAGAGGGGATGGAAGGAGGGGGCGGGGGGAACGAGCCGCTCGGCGTATGCTGGAAAATCATTTCGTTTTGGCCGATGGCCTCTTGTGGCTGTGGTTTCCACAATGTCTCTGTATTCTATCTGTGTCAAGATGGAACCAGCCTCCTGAAATAGACTGAACAAGCTAGACGGGAGCTATTTTAATACCTGGAGCTTGTTCCTTTTAGACTTTGTTGAGTGAGGGGAGAGAATGGAAGAGGAGAGACAACAAGCCAGGGTGATGTTATTTTAACACGTGCAGCAGAGCTGTCAGAGCGTAGCAGTTTGGCTGTCTCGGCACACACCCCCATCCGCCCCATCGCTACTACGTGCAAGGATGCACAGCCTGAGCTAGCACCCGTGTAGACCAGAATTAGCCTGGTTTGTGTGTGCGCACGCACACATCTTATTGGAAAAGCATCATGGTTTCCTTCGTGTCGCACAGAGAGGGAAAAGTGAGTTAGTGTCTCCAGACGGGTGTGCGCAAGGCATGACGGATGAGTTGGCAAAAAGCGAGATGGACCTTCATTGCCCAAGATACACACAAATCACTCCCCCATCACGTCATGGCACTATAATAGGCTGGCCACCGCGGTTCTGCTCAGAAGATGAGGGCAGCTCCTTCCTAGCATTCGATGCTGGAAAGCTGGGAAGGGTGGTAGGATGGTATGCAAAACAAAGTCTCCAGAATACCAGGTGCTTTTTCGTACTTGCAGCCAGAGTTTTGATATTATCTGGTGCTGAGTGGTCGACTTTCAGAGACTCCATCTGCTGAAGCAGTACAGACCAGTTCTTTCCCCTCACCTGCCTGGATCCTGGTTTCATGACAGCTCGGACCATGACTTCCCCTCAGTTCTTCACTGATTTTTCAGGGATAAATAGTATGTCTTGAAAATGTTCAAATGTTCTCTCAGGTTGCCAGTGTTGCCCTTTCAAATCTCGGTGCAGGAGGAGGCTTTACCATCTGCACCTGGAGCGTTTTCCTACATTTCTGTACAGGAGGATGACATTAAATTCATCTTGGATGACGTTATGCTTGCTCATGGCACACTGCGCTGAGGGCTCAGCGCCTCCATGCAATCTTGAACTGAGTTATCCTGTTTTACACTGCGCCCACTGTGGCCTCCTATGATGCCACAAAACAGCATGTAATCTGTACCCCTGAGAGACAACACCTCCACTTTTTTTAACAGAAGACAGCAAAGCCATATAGCACGTTATATCACCTCTAGGTTGGTCAGAGAACAACTTGCTCCAAGGAGCATGCTCCTTAGGAGCAGATGAAGCCCCTTTGTCAGCCTCTTTCTACTGCTAAAGTCCAAGGGGAAAAATCTTCTCCTGCCCCCGTATCTGGATTCCACTTTGTCCTTGCACACCCTCTGTGTGGAACTAATGCCTGATTCCCCTGTGACACCCCTACATTGCAGTAAATCCGCCTAAAAACATATGTGAGGCATTGGGCTGCTTCTTTCAAGGTTAACTCTAATTTCTTTGCCCTTGCAACCAGACCTCCCCGACACAGTCAGCCACTGAGGTCATCTTCTCTATCAGATGGAAAGAGCTAAAACGTGACACAGGAGATCTCAGCTCCATTGGCTGCTTATCTCAGTACCTGCGGCAAAAACAGAAAGCTTACTCAGGCTGCCAAGTAAAAATACCTCTTGTGGGCACATTCCTTGCAGAGTACGTGAGAGAGCAAGCTGAGAAGACAGCGAGGGAGGGCAGCAAGCAGCAATCAGAAACAGAAGAAATGATAGATAGATAGACAGACAGACAGACAGACAGATAGATAGAAAGAAAGAAAGAAAGAAGACAGTAGGTGAGGGGGAAAACCACAGGGCAGGGGGTACACTGGTTTCACTACCAGTAAATGTCATGGCAGACAACACAACTGTATGATACAGTGCTTTCTTAGGCATGCTCAGCGAAATCCTAGCCCTGTTGAAGACTATGGCCAAAATCCCATTGACTTCAGCAATGCCAAGACAAATGGAGCTGCCCCGTGTGTCCCAGCAGCCAGCTCTGGCCCCTGCCAATATCCCTCCTGCAACCTGATCCTGCTTCTCCAGTTTCACCCATCACACTGCCAGAACCAGACCCAAAGGGGCAAGCAGGGGATAGAGATGCACAAACGGCCAATTTGTGTTTTTCCCATTTTCCATGCGTGGTAACAAGCAGAGCAGGCAGCTCAGGGCAGAATTTATCCCCTGCAGCCCATCACCTTTCAGAACGGTCTTCAGCCCCAGCAGGATTTGCTTCTCAATGTCACCGTATCTTGTCTCTGCCTAGAGAAAAAGAACAACTCCTAAATACTACAAAGGGTAGCTCTTAGGTTTCAGTCAGCTCAGAGCTTTAGCCAAAATCGCTGAAAAGATTTCCACTACCTTTGGAGAGCAAAGTGTGCAGTGACATTGGACTGATGTAGAGTGGCAGACGCACCGCAGCCAGCAGAGCCAGCTCTCACAGCGGGCTGGGCTGCAAGGGTTTGCTCTGTCTTATTTCTCACCGTGATTCGATAACACAGTGATCAAATCTATGCAATGTGGCAGGGCATAAAACCTTCAAAACGTTAAGAACTCCTCGCAGAGCAGAGCCACCACAGGACAGGCTGTCCCCGGGACAGCTGAGATCTCTGCCTTTCTTGCCTGGCTTCCCACACCATACCCAGCTAAGTTCAAGGTCAGAGCCATTAACTACAAGCTGTCCCCCTGCAAGGGCCAGGATAACCAAAGGACCAGCTACCACTTGAGATGAACATCGTGGCTGACTGCTTGACTTCTCCAGCATTCGGGAAATCTCAACTGCAAGATGAACCTTCCTCCAGCTGGCTGGAATGGTCACGGGCTCATGCATGGAGTGAGCTTCTACAGGAAGACACCACGTGTCTTTCTACTCCAAGTGTGAGGGCATTTCTTCAGAGACCCTTTTTCATCCTTCAAAGACGCAAACCAAAAGTGAAAGGAAAAATAAACCTCCCCAAACTTCAGCACAGCAAGGCATTCTGCCTTTTCTCTGACAACTATACATGTCCACGTGCTGCTCAGGTGTTCAGAAACTGGGAGATGAAGGGGTTGTGAGGATCGCTTCACAGCACTAGCTCAAAGCTTAACAACATAGTAGGGAAAAATGAATTTTGTTTCCCTGGAACAAACTGCTGGGACAAATGGGTGAGGAGGGTCCATCTTGCTACTCTTTCTGCATCTGGAGTGGGGGGAAAACATACTCTCCAACTCTTCTCTAATAGCTGCCCACCCCAGCATCCCAAATCTACCCTCAGCAACAGTGAACATCTTGGATTTTTTTGTGCTGTGGCGTTGGCAAGGTAGGCAATAGCTTATGGTGGTTTTGCTGCCTCTGCAAACCAGCTACCCTGAGTGTTTGTCTGCTTTGTCAATGTTTAGTGTGGGTCAGATCTTCGATTAGGAGGAAGGGAAGGGAAGGGAAGGGAAGGGAAGGGAAGGGAAGGGAAGGGAAGGGAAGGGAAGGGAAGGGAAGGGAAGGGAAGGGAAGGGAAAGGGAAAGGGAAGGGAAAGGGAAAGGGAAGGGAAAGGGAAGGGAAAGGGAAGGGAAAGAAAAAGGGAAGGGAAGGGAAGGGAAGGGAAGGGAAGGGAAGGGAAGGGAAGGGAAGGGAAGGGAAGGGAAGGGAAGGGAAGGGAAGGGAAGGGAAGGGAAGGGAAAGGGATCTATAACCAATGCGAGATGAAGCACTGTTTTACACCCCTGTGGCTCTGGCACTTTGGTTTCAGTGGATGCGCATGCGCTCACAGCAAGCGATCTGTTGACTCAAATGCCGTCAGGGACATAAGTGGCATAAACATTGCCTAATCACGAACAGCTGTCACCTTGTGAGGCACATGTGCTCAGAACCAGGTGCGTGTCACTTCAGGAACGTTGGAGGATATTGCTCTGACTTGGCTATAAAAGGAAGGATAGTGGGGTGGGACCTAGAGAAGATATGGACACTGCAGCAGGTATGGGAAATTGTTCTTGGCTCCTAGCAGCATTGTTTGGTCTGTTCGGTGGGTCATGTGCCAGCCCAGCCGCCTCTCTACGTGTGTTTCGGCAGCTTCTGCATGTCTGAATTCTCCTGGCCAGCTGGTTGCTTTAACTCCTTCAGCTGCCTTGACCTCCAGGAGGCAGGCAGTACTGGAAGCAGCAGAATGAAACAGCAGGGCTGGAAAGCAGCGCAGGGCTTGAGTTAAGCGAAGATGTTTTTTGGAGTGGCAAAGGAAACAGGGGATTTGCTGGCACCCTTGAATTAATCATTCCAAGGACTGTCGCTGTTGATAGAAAAGTCATGACTGTCATCTTCCAGAGAGGTGTTTTCCTAACACGCCTTTGATGGAAAACTAACCAGGGAAGCCTCTGCTCTCTCAAGCTTTGAAATCCTGCCATGGAAACCTGTAGCACAAGATGAAAAGACAAAAGCAGAAGCAGTATGTAGCACAACCTGGTACCAAGAATAACTGGCAGGGGGAGGTTCATATGCCTGTCATGCCATGCATCTTCAGTTGCATGCACCCCTCACAAAATCAAATACTAAACCTAGAAAGCCTGGAAAAGTGACACTGTTCACTGAAGCTTGTGGCAAACCTGTGACTCTGAATCCCACACCTATGGCCCCCTCCCCTCCTACACCTTACCCCCTTGCCACCTGACAGCTATTAAGAGTATGTTCTCTGTGTTAGTGCTGTAGGTAAAACGGCTTACATGGGCACCCAGGCAGTGCATTGCCTGGCGGAAAGTTTTCTAGACCTCCTGCCTCTCTGTGAGTCCTTCCTTTAGAAATATTCACCAGCACATCTGAGACAGGCTTTGATGTGATGACCTGTTGCCCCTGCCACATATTGAAGCCCTTATACCAGCAACCCATCTCTCTGTTTGCCCTTTCTGATGTGCTGATCCAAAGCCTCCGGTCACTGGTAGAGATCCAGAGTCATTCCCAGAGGCTTATTTCAGCCTGTCAACAGCACTGCTGAGAGCTGAGCGCACCCTGCTATTTCCCATCCCCCCATCCAGGATGACAGGCTGGTTGCGAGGTAGACTGTGACATCTCACACTTCGGGCATTGCACTGGTGTTTGCCACGTTGCAGCCTGAGGAGACCCAGCTGGCATCCCGGGAATTTCAAACAGCATCCATGAAGACTTCTTTGTTCCACTCCCTCCTTGCTTCTCCTGTGCGGGTGATCTGTTGCCCTTTTGTGCAGCTCAATAAAAGCAAGGGCAGGATCCCGATCATGGAAGATGAGCTGGGAAAATCCCACAGAGAATGGGAATAAAGGAGGGGTGGGGACGTCCTTCCACTCAGCAAACAGGCCTGGGGCCACCGTGATCATGCAGTGCCTGGAGACCGTCCATAACATGGGGAAACCATTCCAGACTATTTTCTGGTAAAACCACAACACATTCCCACTGGTGTTTTCACAAGCTAAATGGTTTTTGCCTTGCTGACAAGAAGGCTGTTCCCATCCAGGGGGCCACTGGAGTTAAGAGAGTCACACTGCTGTATAAACGACAACAGTGAGAGCAGAATAAGGCTGTGATTTTCCAGCAACGGTGAGAAAAGCAGCCTTTTGCCTTTCACCATCTCAGCCACGACTCCCAGGGAGGCAGATTCTCCTCCTCACTCCTATTATTATTCCACAGATGTGCCTTGCCAAGAGGAGGTTGGTCAGGTTCTCAGAGAGAATGGGGACCCAGGCTAATGATGGAGGAGGTTATGGGCTTGTTTCTGCGATGCCTACTCTTTCTTCAAGAGGGAATGTGTTGGTATATGCAGCTGGTCTGGAAAGTGAAGCGGGGAAGAGGAAGGCAATGACGTGTCCTCAAGCCATCCACTATGACAAGTCTTCCACTCATCTTTGTGAGCTTGAGAATATGCTGCTAATTCACACAAGTCTCAAGCAGTGTTGTCAACACATGTTCTTGCCGTGCTTCTCTGCATCTGCCCCTGCCCCAGCAAGCTGGGCACCTGCCAGGGGGACTCACAGAAGCTGAGTCTTGTTTTCTTTCAGTTGAGTTTTTACTGTTTTACAGCAGCAGCTGCAAATGCCAAGCAGCAACTCAGCCCCCATTTACCACGATCACTGAGCACTACTGGTTCCACTGGGGTGCAAGATCAGTTACCGGCCCATTGACTGAGGGGTACTGGTGTGTAGAGGTGAGGGAACGGGCACCACTGCAACATCCATATTCTCAGAGACAAGCACCAACAGATTCTCTGCGCCTCTGTCACCTCCAGGACAGCGCACTCTGTCTTTAGGTCTGCCAACAGAGGCAGCACCACCTCCTTCCTGCACCGCTTGTCTCCAACAGTAGATCCTAGCTGCTAGCTATGCAGCCATGAGGAGAAGTCCTGTCTGCTTTGAGAAGCAATCTTTACTCCTTTATCTCTGTGTCTTCCTAAAGTGATAGAGGTCTGCATGGATTTTTCTGCCAGCAGAGAATGGGACTGAACTTCTGCAGAACTGGAAGCATGTCTGAATTCCCATTTAGGCTCTGCACCTGTGGAAGATGCTACAACTGTTGGCTTTTCGTAGCTAGGGCTTAGGGACTTCTGAACGCTACAGAGAAAAGCTCCAGGCATTGCTGTAAAGGTGTCTATCCACATGAAGAAAAGGACCTTCCCAGAAGGTTGCCCTATGAGGTAAAACAAGCCCAGATGAGCTGGGATGCCAACCTCCCTGGTAGGCATTAAACCAGTAATGACAAGCTCGCCTGGAAGTCTGGATATTAGAGAACAGAGCAGTGGAAAGACCCTTTCACATCTAGTCCTTGTTATGGCAAACAACCACAACAACACATGAATGGTTCTCAAAAGCACCTCTGTAAATCAGGCTGACAGGTGCAGTCTATCAAAATACCCTGCCGGGGTGGGAACTCTGCAGGCCACTTAGCCAGCAGCAACAAGCATGGTGGCAGGGCAAATCAGACTGCAGTCAGCTTCAGCAACCAAGATGGATTTGTGAGATCGGGGCAGCAGCACTGTTCCTGATAAGTGTTTGGATAAAATGTCAGAAGCGTCGTGTTAAGGTTGATTTTACTATTGATAAATTGCTTTTATAAAATGGTAGCTTTAAAAACATGAGGAACTTCTAGCCTTGTTAACCTTTCATGCCCTAGCCCTATGTGCCACTTGCAAAAGAGACGAGAACCACTCCCTTGCTCAAGCTGTCTACTGTCCACCCATGCCACTTTAAAAAAAAAATTGGGTTTTTTTTGCTGAGGAAGGCGGGACGGGTGGGGGGAACATTTAAACATCAAGAGCTGAGAATTTATCTACCATATCAAAGTCACTTTAGGCATGACAAAATTCCCCTCATTAATTGGGAGCAGCCTGCAAGGAATTACAAGGCAAAATCAAATATTTGAAATGCTTATTCCTGTTGTTACACTGCTCTGTTTAACTGCTCTGGCAAACCTGCTGTCAGTTATAAATTTCTTCCCCGTGCCAAGCCAACCCAGCAATAATGAAACGTGCGTGCTCCTGAGTTACCCCGGGTTCCCTGGCCTCCTGGCAGCTATTGCTTTTTCCTACCTGAGCCCATGGCCGGGCAGCGCTTGGAAACGGGCGCGTGTTCACGGAGGCTGCAGCCTGCGAAGAAGACACCTGGCCCCATGTGGGCTCCTTACCCATGCTCCACCAGCACAGAGCACAGCATCCCGGGTGTCCTCACGCTCAGCAGCCAGGGCACATCCCTCTGGTGCCTTTCCCACACCTCATTCCCCTCCACCCCAACCTGCCTGACCACCTGGGTCCCCACACCTAGCCCTAGGTGAACGTTTAGGTCCAAGCCAGTGAGGCCATCGCTACATTCTCATATGCTGCGTATGACCCAATAGGCCTGTTTTATTCTTTTATGTGAATATAAGTTCACCAGAAACTCAAATACATCTCACTTGCCGAGCAATGACAGATCTCCCAAGACGAAATGCCTTATGCACTAAATGCTTACACAGCCTGGCCCCGGAGCAATCGTATGTTTGTCGAGATCACACGTGGCCCTGTGACTTCAAGAATATCCCCAAGCGTTAGGGCAGCCTGTTACATTCGGGGGATAACAAAATGTGCACAGCACCTCATGAGCACCACCATCACCACTGCTGGGGGACCCTGGCCCCCGCTGGCATGCCCTCAGCAGACGAGCAGACCAGGGTGCCACCCTCCTTTCACTGGGATGGCCACGACACGATTGAGAATGTGCGAGGAGCCCCGCGTGCGTGCACCCATGCCCTATGGACCCTGCGCAGCCCCGTGATCTGCTAGCCTTGGCCACGCTCAGGGAGCCACACCTGGGGAGTAAATATCTGTCGCGGTGAGCCATCCTTCTGTCGTATTGGCTGCCGGGAGGAATCACACCAGGATAGAAAGACACACTATCCTCCTCGCTTATCGCTTCCAGCAGGACTGAGTCAGCGACCGAGGTGATGTGGGTGCCCCGTTTCAGCCAGCAGCAGCTGCCTGCCTAACGTGTGTGGCAGCGGCCAGCAAAGTAGCATACAGATCCCATGAGAAAGGTCTCCTGCATCCCTACAGTGAAGATCACCTGCTGCTTGGGAGCGGTGTCCAGTCGAGCACAGGGATCTCTGCTTCCTGTGTCTGTGCTCTGCAAGAAGGCATCTCGGCATGGTTTCACCCTGAGATCCTGAAAGCTGTTAGACTGACATAAACTGGTGCCAAATACTTCTTGGGGAAAACCAAACCCCTGGGTGGGATTTGGGACATTACACAGTTTTCAAGGATTCCCTCTACATATCAATGTGGTTTTTGTTTGGTACAGGAATCCACACACAAGGAGAATGGTCCCATCTGCACAGTCAGAGAGACTCGGTGATGCCCTTGTCCTGCAGCCTTCAGATTGAGACACGTTGCCCAATGTCCTATTGGAAAATGCTCAAAAATGGTGTTGTTATGGGTAGGACAAAAATCTCCAGAGATGAGCCCTGAGCACAGATTATTCCTGACCATGTACATCTTTCAGAACAAAACTAATTCTAATTTTTCTTTAGGCATGACCAGGAGTCACTCCCATAAAATTCTGCAGTAGACATTTGTTTCATGTCGGTGGAGAGGAAAGCAAAGTCTGGCCTTTGCATTGAGCTACATTGTGCTCGTGTGGCTGCATATCACCAACGCTGCAAGCTGGCAGGTCTGTTGGTGTACTCCAGTGCTGCACTTGCATCCCGGATACTGATTCTGAGCTCTACCCCTTTGCCTCCAGCCCAAGCAGCACATGGTGTAGCTGGGATGTCCCGTGGGACCTTTTCAGGCACGGAGCATGCCCAAAGCTCATTAGCAACCCCTTGAGATCAAGGGATGACGTAGCATTGAGTAGCTGCAGCAGGAGACATACACGGGCTTCAAAGGGAGCGCGCGCAAGCTCTGCAGATGCCCTAGGAATTGCACACACCTTTGGACATCTCTCCTGGGGCCACGGTGCAGCTCAGTTGCCATCTCCAGTGTATGCTCTCAGGTCCACCCACTCTGCCTGGGTTTTCCTTGGTTGAGTGACTTTGAGTTTCCTTCATGGCTCGGCATGTTTCCTGTGTGTTCCCTCTGCTGGTACTTTGTTAGAAGGGTCAGGCATTAATTTGTGCAGTTTTATAATTGACGTGCCTGCACCTGGAGGTGACAAGAGCAATTTGCACCAGGAAGAATGAAGCGCTTAGAGGAAAGCCTTGCTCATTTTCTGCACCACAAGGGAAGTCTCTGGACCCTGCACATGACTCAGACATGGTCCGCAGCAACTGCAGGATTCTGGCATCAGCCTGGTGGTTTTGCAGGGCTGCCTGTTGTGCTCTAATCACCTGCTCTCATCGGGTAGCTGCACCAGCGTGACGGGTTTTCCTGCCTCTTCAAAACACAGCGCTGGCCAATGGGCATGGCCAGAGTTTACTGTTGTCATTTTTCCCCATGGCAGACGTGTCCTGTTTGTCTGTGGGAAACTGCTGCCTGGGAGGAAGTGGTGACTTCCTTGTACATCCTGCGTATTACCTTTTCATTGCACCTTCACTCTAAATCTCAGGACTGAGATTTTCAAATTGCCCAAAAGGCTTTGAAATTCACATCTCCAGCACCTTCGTGCAAGAACTGTGAACTAAAATGCTCCTCGGTGCTTCAAACACACTCAGTTGCTTCAAAGCATCCTTCAGAGCATCCTGAGTTGGGATTACATCTGACACCAGTGACCAGAAAAGCCAACATTTGCAGCAGGAAGGAGACCCAGAGAATTCTCCTTTCACCCACCTTGAAAGGTGAAGTAAGGCAGGTCCCAAGGGCAAGAAATCCTAATGCATTTGTGCAGCCCTTGGAGACGCGGAGGGTCTAGCAAACCTCAGTGCCAAGCGCTCGCTAGACCTGGTCCTTCCCTTGTCTGTCGCTGAACTTGGGACTGAGGCCCAAAGAGAGGTAGGCTGGTTTTGTGGTGACTTTAGCCTCCGCTCACCAGGGTCAGCAGATGAACACACTGCAGGGGCAGGACCATGAGCAAAGCAACGAGCCAGTTAGCCTGCTGTCAAATACATGTTGGTAAATTAAATTACTCCGGTCCAAAAGCCAGCCTCATTTGATTGAGGACTGCCATCTGGATTTAACGCTGATACCAGAAAGCATGGTGCAAGAGATGAAAAGTCCCTCCACAGCCCTCAGGGAAGCCCTATCATCCTAGCCTAGATCCTGAGCTTCTCCGGGCCTGGATACGAATGCATAACCTACCCACCTGACTAGAGAAGTTGTGGAGCATGGTGCTTTTGTAGAAGCAGGGACACACAAATGAAGACAAAGGTTATGGGTGTCTTTCTAATGCCCTGGTGTTTTCCTGCACCAGGTGGAATGTGGAGAGGGGATGGGCAGCCCTCTGGGGACTGCACAGCCAGGGAGGTTGTTTCACCCACTTGGCATCTGCAAGGACACAAAATGAGTGTGATAGTATCAACACAGCCTCTAATTAATGTTTTGTCTGCTGGACAAAACCCCTCTGGAACTGAAAAGAGAGACCTGGGAACTTCAAATGAGGAGGGTGATACAGGGTGACAGCCAGAGAGGGGGAGAGAAAAGTCCAGCGTAACGTAGACTGTGGTCCTGATTTGTACAAGAATTGTACACGTCCCCTACCTGTCTCCAGACGAGGAATGTGAGATTGCATGGGCTGCCTGACTCACCCAGCCTGGTCCTCAGTTCTCACAGGTGCTACATTTCAGAAATATATTGAATTCCGTCTTAAAAGTGGACTGGTATTTGCCTGGAGTAGAAGGCTGTTTCAGAGCCCAGTTACTGAACACAACCCCCCCCAGGGTCATGGCATGTTTAACAGAGGTCATGAGCTCACTGGAAAAGTGATTGCAGAAGTAGAGCTTTGGCTAGAGGTCGGGTAACCATCAGAAGCCGTACTGAGCCTCCTTCAAATTTCCCTCCTAACTTGCTGTCCTTCCCCTCATGTGCATGGCCTTCGTGTCTTTGAAGATGGAAGAGGCAGCATGCATGCTTCAGTAGCTACCCATTGTTTGTTTATTTTTTTATCACCTGTTTGCCTAAAAATGATCTCAGTCTACTCTGCAATTCCCAGATACCTTCGCAGAGCAGCCTTAAAGTTACCATGTAAATCACAGCTCTCCTCGTTCAATATACACAGTCAGGGAGCAATAAAGAAGCTATAAAAAGAAATTTGGCATTTTTTCAGCTTATCGTCGAAGTGTAACGTGGTTGCTCTTTACACAGGAAAGAAGCTGACCTCTTGCCTATATTATTGGCCTGGAAGAGGAGAAGAAAGATGGGGTTTTAAGGTGGAAAATTCCTGCAAAAGCAACAAGTGAATGGCACAGAGAGGTCTATTGGCCCAGTTGCCAGGTCTAGGTTTCACCCTGGCTCACCCCTGCATGGAGAGGAAAAACATGTCTCTTCTCTCTATGGTGCCGGGTGAAGGAAAGAGTTCAGAGCAGCAGGGACCCTGATTTACAGCCCAGCTGTCCTCACTCAGAGGACATGATCAAAGCATCCTGTGATCCCCCACCGGAGTGATGGGAAGAAACGGCTGACTGGCTATCTGCTTGGCATGTTCAGCTCTAGCATGAGGCCAAGGCAAGCGCTTTGTTTTCATGGACCAGAGATTCTCAGAGTGGCTGCTGAGGGGAAGTGACTGAAAACTAATTCTCAATTAAGTTGGGGAACCAGTAGGTGGGAAGTTCCACTCAGGCCAAAGGCCCATAACCTCATCTAGAGGTGACCTTGTGTTAAGAAAGAAAAGGGTGTGAGATGTCCCATCCCCAAATTTCCTGGTGTGCCCTGGAGGAGGTCATGACCCTTCAAAACCTGCATCGCTCTCCCACCGAGGATTGATGCACCCTTTTGGAGACCCAGCTACCAGAACACATGCAGATCCCCCACTAGATGTACAAAACAGAGCAACACGGGATGCAGCTCTCCATGTTGGAGCACAGGGCCAGGCCATAATCTTTGTGTGGCTATGTGATATGTGTGCGCCCTCCAAGGCCACAAGTCATGAGCCAAGGCTGAGCTCAAAGCAGAGATGACTATGGTCTCCTCACTTCTTGACCACAGCATGGAGAATGAGGACCTCTCCAGAGACATGGCTCCACAGGGACAGGCAGCTTGGCATCCTGGAGGAAAACTGTAAGGCATAGGGCATTCCTGGTGCTATGCTGATTCCAGAGCATGGTGACGAAGGGTTTCTTTGGGATTTGGGGGCAGGGCTTGCACATGCGTGTAATCGTACTGCCAACCTGAGAGTTACATGGCATGATGCCACAGACCCCTCACAGACGTAGGTGATGTTTGGCTCACCAGCTCTGCCTCACCTCTTGGCACATGCTTGGAAAAAGAAGGGTTTCTACCCATAGTAAGCAGATAGAAAATCTGGACAAAGTGACCCTTGTGAGAGCAATCCTACTACCTCCACACAACCCCAGCAGCACCTACTCCACCACAACACAGTGTTGCGTGTGTTGGATTATTTCATCTTTGGGATCATCTTGAGGAGAAAAGCAAAGATGGGTTTTGTGGAAATGTCACGCAACTTGCCACGGAAGGAGCAGCTCAGGCACAACCTCAGGAGGTGCCACTTGCTGCCTACGCAGGGCTGGCACAGCCACGGAGCACATGGGCTGCGTAAGGATATTGGGTCCCCTCCCAGGGGAAGGCTGCCAAGAAAGCTGATTAATGCCTGGAGAGGTGATTGACCTTCCCTGGTGAGCCTGGGAAGGGAGTGGTTGTTGGGGAAAGGGGATGTGCTTTCAGGACATAAATATGGGCTATGGGAAATAAGGGAATCCTTGGATCCCCAAAATGGCAGACCCAGACAGGAGGGATGTGGGGTGGACGGTCCCTGTGGTAGGTACTCCTTGGGTGTACGTGGGATGGAGGTGGTCCTTCTGGACAGGGATAGCTTTCACTTATGGCCAGTCCTGCAACCCCAGCTGTGATTCCTCAGACTCTCAAGCTGGAAAATACAGCAAAAGGCATGATTTCATGTCCAATATGTATATTCCTTTGGTTCCTTCAGCCATCTCCTCACCTCAGCTCTAATCCTCCACGTTTACATCACACTGCCTGCCAAGGAGACTAGCTCTTAACCTGCACAGGAGCTTGCTTCTTCAGACCTGCTCTTGCCACAATAGTCACAACCTGAGGCCTGAACCACCTGCATGGACACCCTTCCCTAATGTCACCGCCAGCCTGAGGTAAGTAGTTGAAACACAACGCCCATGCCTGCTCTTGACCCCTGGCGTTGTTGCTGTTTCCAGTTTTATTCAGTATGGTTTCCTGGGTAAATAGCTGGATTTTGCTCTCCTGACCCTTCATAAATATTATTTCAAGAGTTCCTTTGAAATTGTATAAACAATCACCTGTTTATTTTCAACCTTCACACAATATTTTTGCTGTCCTTTAATATGCAGATGGGTCTTCTTAGTCCCTGCCTAAGTTAGACTTCTCCTCCAGTGACTCCCACTTCTGTTTACCTCTTAAGCAACAGGTTATTGCCTTTCACTCACCGCCTTGAATTTCTTGCATCCCAAATAATTTCATGGTATTTCAGTCACAGCAATGACTGAGGGATTCTTACAGTGCTGGAGGCCTGTGCCTACCTCGCATAGATATCAAGGATCCTATCAAGAAGGCCCAGTCTGCCAAGGTTTTCTTCTTTGACAAACTAAAATGCTAAATCTTGAGGTCTTATATTACTATAGGATATGAGCAAGTGAGGGGAAACCTGCCTTTAGGTGCCTGAAAGCTTGTCTTTTTTCCTGTGTGATTTGGTCCAGGTAAAAGGCATACTTTCTCCCTAAGACACTTTATTTATATTCTTTGATCTACCACAGCTGTAACACAAATATGGGAGACTATAAATGTGAAGGTCTGGGGTGAGGTAGCAGAAGCAGTGACCCCATCTGTATTTCCGAATTTAGTGCAACCATAAAAAACATTCCTGGTAAAATACTAGAAGTAAAATCAGCAATGACTGCATTATCATCATCACCAAGGCACCGAGAAGTCCACAAAAAATGACAACGAAGGGGAGTCTCAGAGGCCTCCAAATTTTGCCGACATACTGCTACTGCTATCTTTTTTTGTACATATTAGCTGCCAGACCGTCTTGAGCAACCCTCTGAAGCAAGCCGTGGACAAGTGTGGCAGCCAGAGGCTGTTTTTCCTCTGCTCTCGTCTTCTGCTTGAAGACCTTTGCTCCCTCAGCAAATCCTGACAAACTATATGGCACTTGAATGAACAGCTTAACTGTAAACACAGAGCAGGACCAAAGGTGAGATAAACAGGAGGCCGTGAAAAGCAAGCAGCATAGCCCAGCAGCTCTCAATGATCCGGGAACAAGGGGCAGAGTTGACGTCCAAGAATTGGACTGAGACTGATGTTTGCTTGCCCCTGAGATCATAGGACGCTCTTTTGAGGACCCTTTCCATGGGGTTCCTGTAGGAAATTCACTGGCTGTTAACAGCAAGGTGGAAGGGAAGAACAAAACTAATTCCGCGGCTCAGACCATTGATTGACCCTCTGACATGCTTGCCCACCGCCTGGTCATCCATCACCGTGGCCTCATTAGCAGGAATAAGGTCCCTCTGCAGTTTATGGTCCCTCCACTAGCGTAGCTCCCTGGGCCAGGGGAGTTTCCCTTCACCAGGTTTGCACAACACACACACCCGGGGAGAATCAGTGGAAATACTTACTAATAGATAACCGTTGTTTTTCTAAGAGCAGACTTGCATTGCTCTTGGCAATATTTGACCCAGCCAGCTCCAAAACACTTGCCCTGGCCCAGGAATGTGGAAAAGCTCAGCAGGACCACACCGGGAGGCCGCCTCATTCCTTACAGAGGAGACTGGGATCCGTCGCTGCCTCCCAACAGCCAGCCCTACCTGCAAGACCCGAGCTCACCTGCCTTCCCCCCAACGCCTCCATGAACGCATGTGGCTTCATGGTGCAGTGGGGAGAGGTGTCAAGGGCCCAGCCCCAAGTCCAGAAGGACCTAACCGGGTGATAAGTGCTTGGAGAGCTGCATCTGCGTGGCACCAGCTGCAGACATGCCAGCAAGACGACGGTGAAGCTGCTTCTGTATTATATCGTTATTTACCTCCATACCCCACACAGTGGGGCCACGGCTGAAACCAGTGTCTGCAGGCAGACAGAGCTCGAATGTTTCTAAACACAGCTTTTCGTCCTAAAGGACGTTTTGTTTAAGTGCACTGGTTTTAATAACCAGATATTGATGTAAATGGAAATTTCCCCTGGCAAAATATGTCAGCATGGGCATCTTCTTTGTTCTGGGTTGAGAAAGACATTTTCATAAACTTATAAATTTCAAAATTTTATCCCGATTTTCATTGTAATGCTTTTTAATTTTATGAGAGCTCCTCAGCATGCACATCACCTTATGAAAGACTTGAAATATTGGAGTTTTATTTCCTTTCTTAAATCATGATGGACAGCTGCTATTTAGTACTAATTAAAACACCTTATCTTTTTTCACAGATCAAAGTGTCTCCTGTTTGTTTTGTAATGAAGCAGTTTGACACTTTTTGTGTTTGACTTTCTGTCAGACTGTTTCATTACAAAACAAACAAAAGTCACTTTGATCTGTAAAGAAAGATAAGGTTTTTTAATTAGTACTATATAACAGCTGCCCTTAATTGTGTTTAAAAATAAAAGAATGGAAGGCTTCGAATCTCTTGCCATATTATGCACTAAAACTTTATCCTAAAACAGCCGGTAACCATTGTAAAACATGAGAAGGCCACGAATTAGTATTTCTAACCAATGCTTTGAAATCCCAGAATGTGAATGAAATACAAAACGCAAAATCCAAAATCCTGAACCGGAAAGTCTATGAGTCCATTTAGTAAGAAAATTCAAAAAATAATTTACTTGGCTTGAAAATACCTTTCAGAATTTCTCTTCCCCTGGAAAAGTTGAGGGTCTCACCTTGAAAATCAGCAGGCAAGGGCTAAGGAGAACTTACATCATTGGCCCCATTTTTCAGCATGTTAGGACAACCCGTGGCCTTGGTGTTCCCCTGGCTCCTCATCGCTTCTAGACATTAAATAGCCACATCTGTTAGATTCCTATCTGCTGCTCTGTATGAACATCGCCTCGAGCAGCAGAGTCCCATTCTTGGCTGGCACCTAACCGTACTGACGATGAATAGTAATAAAGCATCTTTTGGCAAGGAGACAGCACTTCGTTCCCACTGGGTTCGTGTTTTGATGCAGCCTTTCCAGAGACGACCGCCCCCAAATTTATTCCCCTTAACTCCGGGTTGGGCACCGACTTCAAACACCAGACCTTTTGGTTCTCTGCATCAGCTCTGTACCGAATTTTGGGTCAAATCCAGGCTTTCAGCCCTCCTCTCCAAACCCATTCACCACCTGGGCGCTGGCTGCCTAAGGGAACTGCTTCATGCTTTCTGATCACCGCCGCTCACAGGAGCAGTGATTCACCCGAAAATCTCTGTCTCGAGGGGAACGCCGGTGTCTGCGGCAGGCGGGTGTCTTCCCTGCTGCTGACTCCTACCCCCGGGGGAGCCGGGTGAATGACTACCAGCTTTCACATCTCCAGAGGCCAGAGGCACGTCTCATTTCGTCCAGCTCACCAGAACAACGCACGCCACACACGCCAAATACTGCCCTCGCTGCTGAGAGCATCGAGGAAGGTGGGCTGCCCCATTCACTGCTGCGGAGGTCCCCGGCACAGCTAAAGGACCTGCTCCAGATGAAAGGATGGGCGTGGAGAGGGAAGGGATGGCAAGGGAAAACAGCAGTGTCCCTCCCAGCAGCCCATCTCTGCCAGCAGGCAGCACCACAGAGAATCATGGAATGGTTAGAGTTAGAAGGAACCTTAAAGATTACCCAGTTCCAACCCCCCTGCCATGCTTCATGGGAGGCAGTGAAACCCTCGTAGTGGACAGTTATGCAATAGGCTTCCTCGTCTAGCTCACAGCAATTATTGTCGTGCAAGATGAAGATTTATATCCCGTGTAGGTTTTTATCCCAGCTGGTGTAGGGGTGGATGATATTTTTATTGCTCCTGTATGGAAAATGTGAGAGTAATGTCTTCCCAAGCTCTTGGCCCCAGTCGTATTTTCAAACAGTGAATTCCACAGGTTACATATTGCGTAACGCAGTGTGTTCCTTTATTAGTATTTCAGGTGCAGTATTTCAAGTCATGAGCTTATTCTTTCTCATTCTGGTATTTTAATAAAGGATAAATAGCAGGGTCTCATGTGCCTTCTCCCTGCCATTGTTCTTTTCATTCCCATGTCACATCCCTCTCACTAAATCAACGGTCCTGATCTTTTCTTTGTGAAATCCTTCTAGGTCTTCTAATAATTTGCATCATCTATCTTTAGATAGTCCTATTTCTGATATGTCTTTCAGAAAAGTGACAAAATCTGAGCACTTCGTTTCAAATGTAGACATAATTTCGATTCACAGGAAGGTATTATAATACAACCTTTTCAGTGCTAGCTAGTCATCATGATCACTATTGCTCAAGGAGCCTGAAAAGGACTTCGATGTTTTCCTGAGTAAGAAATAATTAATTTAGAGCCTGTTGTGTTACATAAGTAGTTTAAATGGATCTTTCATGTTGTATTACCTTGTACCTACCCATGCTGAAATTAAACTGCCAGCTGCCTACTCTGGAGATCCTCACGCTCTCCTCTTTTTGAGTTCTCTAAGCAACATACGCAGCCCCGGAGCCCAGGAGCTTGGAGTCTTGCAAAACCAACACCCAGGGCCCGGAGAAGAGCAGCAGGTGCCACGCGGCCCTCCGGCAATCTTGCGATGAAGTGTGGTGGGTAACGCATCGGCCATCTTCCACCCACTGCTGGGGAAACCACTGAGCCGCTGAGTGTGGCTCCCACACCACGAGCAGGTCTGCAGGGAAGGTGACGTGAGCCCACAAACGATAGTTGCTCTTTGAGTGGCAAAATCCTTGCCTCTGCATGCCCACAGGGATCCTCGGGCACTTTTTGTCCAGCTTCCTGCTTGATATCTGCTCGTACCAGCTATGACATTCCTGCCAGTTCTCTCTTCCTCAAGCCTTGGTGATTCCTGAGCGAGATAAAGCGTATCTCTCTGAAAGTCAGCCAAGCTCAACTTGAGAGTGCAAGTCTTGGTGATCCTGCTCCATTGCTATATATTTCTCCATAGGTCAAGCTAGAATTTGCCACGTGAACCTAGTTCCATACCTTGACTCCCACCTGATGCAGTTGCTTGTGGGGCTGCTCATCTTTGTAGGTTTGCTGTTTGTTTTTTTTTAAATTGTGATGAGTGACTCAGCACACGCTGGAGGAGTTGCATCAGCAAAGCAAGGAGAGGTGGAAAGTGAGCTGGCTAAACCCAGATCACAAAAGCTCCATACGGTCTTTACGGTGACAGGAAGGATCAGAGTTTGGAAGACAACAGGCAAAGACCTATAGCTCATCGAGACTTATCTGTTGGTACTAACTCTTGCTGCCTTGAAAGGGGCTTAACTGGAGTTGTTTATACAAACTTGGCCAAATCCTCATTAGTTATAAATCATCATAGCTCCAATTAATTCAATGAAACTGTCAATTGACACCAGATAAGCATCTAGCTTGTAGTACATTCTCAAATCCAACCAGATCACCTCCTTTTCATAAATACCTGCCTGGCAGTTTTCCCTGCAGGATCCCTGCAGACCTTTCCCTCTGGAATCCAGCAGACTCCATGTTCTTGCTGTCTTGCTGGGCACGAAGTAACATCTGAGTGTTAGTCCCATAAAAAAAAAAAGAAGCACACATGGTTTTTTTTACAACAGAGACCTATTAGCAAGTCAAAGCAACAGCTTGGAATGGTGGAGGCACAAACGTAAGGAATCTGTGGTATTTGTAAGAAATGCAGATAGCAGAGGATTTGACTTATTTCCAAATATTACAGCAACTGTTCCTTTCAATGCACAGGGCTTGCTCAGCCTATTGCGTTGCCTGCAATAGCAGCGTATTTATGGATGGCTGGAGGCAAATACACAAACCTTCTCGTAAGAAGTTCTTGCCCCATGAGGTAAAGGGATCATCATTTTTCCTCCAAGCCACCTTTCACCCGCAGATTTCTGGGCACTTTGCAAACAGCGACTTCAGCATCAGGGAAACCCTCTACGAGGCAATTAATTGGTGTTGCTGTACTAAGAGAGTGATTCAGTAGGTTGCTGTAGGACAGTGGGAAAGGCAGGAATTAAACTCCACTAACCCACTTTTCACTTCCAGGCTACAGTCAGTCACTTCCCAAGCCTGGAACTAGAAGCCAGAATCCTGAGTCTCATCAGCAGCTGCAATCTCTAAAATACTTCTATTTTCATTGCAAGAATAATACCTACATCTCTCAAGCCCCTAGTTCACACTGTAAACCCTACACTCTTTGTTGAAACTCTCCCAGAAGGACTCCTCCGTTTGCTTTAAAATTATACAAAACCACGGTAGAGAGCAGCTTTCTGCTCTCTGTGTTTCTTTGGAAGTCTCCAGGAGAGACCCTTGAGGAGAGGAAGAAGCCCAAGTTCACAGTGAGAGACTACTCAACTACCCTGTTTGGGCAAAAGTTGGATAAATTAATTGGGGTTCAATTTGAAACTCTGCTGGGTTTCTGGTGATGATGTTTCAACTCAGTTCCTTATTTAAAAATAGTGATTCTCATTCCAGGTGAATTCTCCTTTGCCTGTCTTCCTGTTTCCCATTCTCTACGTCACATAGATATTTTTCCTATTTTTCTACTATCCAACACACTATATCCCCCATGTCTTTTACAGGGTCTTATTCATCCTTATCCTATCTTTCTGCATTTTCTTTCTAGTTTTTTCTTTTAAGTTCAGTCTGAATTTAGTGTAAACTCTCTTGCCTGACTTCAGGGTATCTGGATATTTCATCTTTTGTTTCCACTTATGCTGTTTACTGCATCTTTCCTTTCCTCACCATTCCCGTGCAAAGCTTTGTGTCTGTTCTCTGAGGTGTAGGAGTATTTTTCGCTTTACCTGTCTGTCCATATCCTGGCCAAATCCTGATTTCCTGGTGGGACAAAACTTGGGCATACTTGATTCTTAGTTTCTCTCCACTCTACCCCATGCCTTAATGTCCACAGGAATAAGACTGAGTTGCCTGGGCAGAAAGACACACCTCAGCCACCTCTCTGCTCTGGATACTCATAGGGCATAGGACCAGAGTCTATACCATAGTGTACATCTATCCATTGTGTAAACCAGGTTTTCCTGACTGTACCTGAACAATGCTGCAAAAACTCTACCTATTCAAACATCTATACCAGACCTTCTGACAATAACTTCAACCAGACATTGCATATGAGAAGTGCTCAGCACCTCTAAACTGAAGATCAAGTAGTTGCTGAGCCAAGCAATGAGATAAGAGACAAGACAAGGCCCCCACGACCAAAAATAGGTACAAAGATGGAGCCTATAATCACACAGCAGGTCAGCATTAGATTAGGTACAGCACCAGGTGTTCTGATTGTCCCCACTGGTGCCCTCACCAGACTATATGACATTCCTCTCTCCTCACTCCCTTCTCATCCCTCTCTCCATCCCCTTCCCCCCTCCCCAAGCCACTCCTCTCGTTTTATTTTAAGAGCTGACTCTGCCATTTCCCATCTATAAGGTGACATATGAAAACTTTCTTAGAAAACAGTCATAAAAAGAAGAAGAAAATGAAAAAGAAAGACCCAATGGAGAGCAGAAAATTACAGTGTCTGGGCCGTATTTACAATAATTATAATTATTATAAAGCACAATAGGGTGTAGAAACCCGTAATTCTCCTGGTGCTTTCTGATTTTTAGATCTATGTTTAGAAAGCACATGGCAGAGAAACAGTCAGAAAAGGAATGCCATGAAGTCACTTTCCCCTCTGTGTTGTAAAAGCATTGGGGGGAATATTTGTGTCTGCAGGAACATGGGGAAGAGCAGCTTCAGAACTGAGTCCATCATTGCCCATCCCAAGGTGACGTATCACCTGCTAAAATGAAAAACCACTTCAGAAGAAGAGGTCCTCCTTTCTCTACCCCCGTCCATGTGTCATTTTATTTTTATAGGACCAGACATTTCTCTCACTTCTGATGCTTTGTTTGACTCTTACCCAAATGTCAGACTCCACGCCAGCAGCCGTGGTCCCCAGCCCACAGTAACGCAACCTCGGAGTTGCTCCCGTCTTTACATGAACGTATCATGGTGGTATCTGAAGACCTCCCAATAGCACCTAAGGCAGTCTGACCAAAATCTGCCCTGTGGGACTCCTTCTTTCCTCATTCTTCTCCCACAGGCAGAAGTACACAGGTAATGCAAGTGGTTTATTTTGCTCACCAGGTATCATAGCTAGAGAAAGAAACTTTGAAGAAGTGCTCTCATGTGAAAGACAGAAGGTGGGAAGGCTTTCAATGGTTCTTTGTTCCTGCAGAAGGTTATCTAGCCCACCAGAAAGTTCTCCTCCCTGCACAGAGGAGCTTTCCCCGTTTGGCAGCAAATTCTATTGCTTGTTTATGCAGCTTCTCTCTTAAACCCCATGCAATCTCTTCAAGAACAGGGGCTGAGATCTTCAATTCTAAGCAGAGGTCTTTCATAAGGATAAAAGCTCATATTTCTACCTAACCCTGCATAGCTACCCACCTGGGAGCCAAACCAGTTCATTCTGATGTTCTCTCAGTCAGGGTGATAGTATGAGACTTGTGTTTCCTAAAAGAGAGAGGTCTCTGCAGTTACGTCCACAGTAGTCTCTGTTGTTGGAGGTTACGTGCTTCGGCATCCAGTACAAGATGGATCAGTTTACCTCCACAGATCTCCCTACTCTTTCCTGCCCGGGTTCAGACTCTGCCCTCCATGCCCTGACTCCCCAGCTGTGCTGTCCTGTCCTAAGCAGCACATGTTCCAGTTGCTATGATATACACCAACGTCTCCTGGAGGGCCACTTCGCATCCAGTAGGAAAAGTGGTGTTTGAAGTGCTATGGAAGTGCCTACAACCCTTTCAGAGCTACCCCAAGTGCCTCAGACACCTTCTTAGGCTATTTGTCTGGAAGTAAACACTGGGCCGTAACACGGCTATTGTTGTGCCAATGGACACTGAGGACTTTCTGACCAGCAAGATGGATTAGAGGCATCCTTCTAACCTCTGGAAAAAGGTTTCCTTCTAAAACCAGGTCTTTAATTGTCTTTATTAATGCATGAATGGATGATAACAGCACCTGAATGTGAAAACCCACAACGAGTTATGACCAGGAACCACTAGTGCAGGCCCAGTGCAGGCACGGTGGAGAAGGATGGAGAAGCACAGAAGAACTCAGAGGAGGGCTTCTCCTCAACCCTTGTTGTTTCCTAAGGGGCAGGTGGAGAGCGTTGCATGGTGACCTCAGCAGCTAAGATGAGGTCTCTCCCTGAGAGGTAGGAAGGTTGCCAAACCAAAGAGGTTTTCCCCAAGGAGGGCTGAGAGTCACACCTGGCCAGGTGTTCTTGCTCTCTCATGAGGCCGACTCCCACCCCACTGCAAATTAAACAGCCTGAAGTGGGGAGAGAGGGTGATCAGATAGATGCGCATATAGGTATCTCAGATATGCACCTGCCACTCAGCCAGCGCCAGGGAGACGCCGGGGAGAGAAGGAAATGTTTTCTTTCTCTGACATTTTTAGCGTGGATAACAGAGTTCAAGCAGAGCAGAGGAGCCCAGCGATAATGGCTTCTGTTGCCTTGAGCTAAGCTGCTTAATTGCATGGGACTGGCTCGTCTAATCAGGGAGAAAGGTGAGACACCTCGGTGCTTGCCCCAGCTGACTTTCCTCAAGGAATAAAGCCTGTGAGCAAAATGCCAGGTGACCCCCAACATCAGAAATAGCTGAATGGGGCAAAACTAGTCCCACTAATGTAATCCTGTGCGCAATAACATGAGAGCATGCATGTGCTCAAATGGCTAGCTGACCAGGCTGAACCTGAATCCCAGTAGCTGTGGTCCTCCCAGCTCGCTGGAAGCACATCGCTCCTAACTTACCTCCCATTCATGCTTCAGGGCTCTGGGGAGCCACAAGCAGCTCCCAAACGGTTGTTGGTATCTAGAGGAAACTCTGTCTGCTGAAACAGCTGAACTAAGGATCTTTCTTCCACTCAATGTCTCCCAGTTCAGGGCCATTTTCTCTCACCCCTGCCCATCCCCTCTTTTGCAAGACCTTGGCTTGCTGTTTAAAGAACTTGCAATCACCATAAGATATAAAGTGTTCTGCCAGGGTGTATAACTAAAGATCTTGATGTACCCCAAATAATCATGGGTAGAATAAAACAGCTCAGCAAGATGGGCCCTGGTCTCTTTGGATGTCCTGCCCCTCAAACCCCTCAGCTCTGCAGCAGAACTGGACAATACGTTGTAGAGCCTTGGTCAGTGTGAGATCAGGGCAGGGCTGAGGGGTCTCGCTGGCCTGGAAGAATGAGTTCTGCAGCATACAGAGAAGTGTAGGTAGTGTGTCTGGTTTAATTTTACTTTGGAACCACGCTCAAGGCAAGGCGCGTATCAGGGGGGTGGTTTTGGTGCTGGTCCAGGCCCCATGTCCCCAAGGACAGAGCACGATGGGACTGGTGCCCTGTGTGGAGCCTGACCTGTGGTCTTCTCTCTCCTGTGACTGATGCAGCACCACACACTACATCCTCAGAGAGGTGGCCCCGGGCTTGGTGGTCGATACCACGGTCTCTCTGGGCAAGGGGAACCCACCCATATGGAAGGGACACCACATCACTCCTGTGGCTGCGCATTTTTACCACTGGCATCAGCCACAACAGCTGCCTGTCCCCAGCTCCAGGACCACATACTCCTCATTGGCCCAGATGTGACCTGCATGGGTCCGGTACCGCGCTGTGCCAGAGCCCTGACGTGGAGGCAACATGTACCTGTGGCACCGGCACCACAAGACCTGGCTTCACATCCTGCTGCTGCGACTCACCCCACTTGTGGCCCTGGGCAAGCCATTTTGCCACTTCCTCCTTTCTGTTTCCCTCCCTATCTGTCTTGTCTAATTAGGTAAAAGCTTTCCAGGGTAGAGATTGCCTCTCCCTGGGCAATGACACAGGGCAGCTGGGAGCACTCCTAGACACAATTAACACCCGAGCAGAGCCGGCCCACTGGATATGGCGGTGTCAGCAGGAGCAGGCGTCCCTGACGCAAACTTTTATCTTGTCTCAATTAGCGGGCAGAAAAATCTCAGACCTTCTATGCTCTGGTCGGAAAGACAAGGCTCTCCCCTGGAGAACCAGTCCCCAGTCGGAGCAGCTCCTTGGCCTCAACACACCAAGCAAAGCGTGGCTTTTGCAGGAGCTGTGGGATGCATCTCCCCTGCGAAAAGCCTTGCAGGCTTGCCTCAAGCACAGAGCAGAGAGGCTTTCTCAAGCTTTGGTGCTGCTAAAGGAGAGGCTTTGCCTGCTGGCTGAAGATAGCTGGAAGAGTCCTGGAGCTCAGCCTATCTCGCAGGTAGAGGCACACAGGCAGCGGGGAGAGAATGACCCTGGCATGGCTATTACAAGGGCTGCTTGCCTGCGTCATGGTGGAGATAACATCAGCCTACTGAAGACAGCCTCGGAGCAGCCTAATTGCTCCTGCCAGAGAAGGAAAACGTGGGCCCCAGGAGCCACTCTGGCTCTCAGCTAATTGCTGGGCAGTTGTGCTGCCAGGGTTGTGTATCTCAGAAGAAAGGCTGCTGAGGAGGGACACCGTGGGCAGCCAGCATGGAGATGAGATCCGTTAAATACCATGAGGGATGGGTGGATGGAGCAGCACTGAGAGGAGGCGGCTCAGTTCTCCGTCTCCTGCTCCTCCCTGGGGAGGTGGCTGCAGGTTGGGGTGCTACGTCGAGGATGGTGGTCACCATCTCAGAAGAAAAGGGCAAGGGCTCTGTTAAGGGGACAAAGGAGGGTAGAGAGGAGTGTGACGGCTGCTAGGAGTTTAAACAGGGGCACTTGCAAGGGATCCAAAAGCACACAAGGTCTCCTTCAGTCCTTTGCTACCCTATTAATTCATTGCTGTTTGCCAGTAGATTTGAAGACATTAAGAGAATGTCATGAGACTAGCACAACTACAGACGTTGCTAACCTCAAATGCAATCACCACAGACAGCATTGCAGAATGGCAAACCCGAGGTGTGCGGACATACCAAACCCAGACTCTCCTCACTAAAAATCCACATGCTCAGGATGTTTCCGACATGGCTTATAAATAACACATTGCCCTTAAATATTCGGAAACCCACAGTTATGTCCTCTAGGATTCAGGCCAAACAAAATAAGCGAACAGTTTGAGACGATATAGGCCTATGCATTTGAGAGCTGCATACTAAAAGTAGTAGCGGCAACAAACGTAGTGTTCTTCATCTGCTTGGTGGACATACAAGAAGTAAAGTGTGTGTCAGGTAGCGTCCCTGCTAAGAATGAAACTGGAACGGGCTTGAGCATGTGGGTTCTAGGCATCTTCCCTTCCTCTCCTCCTGCATGGAGTCATCTTCTCCCTGCTCTGAACAACCCAACAGTTTGGCTCGTGCCCCTGGAAAGAACCACAACAGGACCCATCTGCACTGGTCAGGATCCATCTACACTGACCAGGACCCACACAGTCCTGCCGACTGCAGGAGAGGGTGCCAAGCTTTGTGGAGCTTGTGAGGCAGCAAAAGCTCATGCAGTTTTCCCAGCAAGCCCTTGAGCTCATTCACAAAACAGGAGCTCAGATCCCCGCGAACCCACACGCTCACCAAAAGGAGCCTGGAAATGATCTGAGGGAGAGCACAGATGGAAATCGTTGTCATCGGGGAGGCCAAGAGCTTTGCAGGAAGCACAGAAGGATCAGATGTTTCAATGGATAAAAAAGAACATCCAGAGCTACGCGAGGTAGAATGAAAACGTAAGAGATCTAAGCCCTCTTGCTCCAGGATACAAACCAGCCCTGACTGACAGGGATTAAGACAAAACGACACATCTGAGCAGGTTGTTTCGTAATTACCTGCAGCCGCATTTCCTGCCCCTCTTCCCTGCAGTGTCTGGCACCGGCCCCGTCCCAGACGCAACTCTGAATTAGACCACTGGGAAACTGGCAGGAGTGGAAGGAGGCTCTGCGGAGGGGAGACGAGGAGACAAACTGAGAAACCTCAACTGTGGTAGAGCGCACGCATCCCCCTCTTGCTCTCCCCCTTAACCCTGCCTTCTCCCCCGCAGCCTCTGCCGAGGAAAGACCTTGCCTAAGCAAAGCTCTGATGACAGAGCAGCCTGCTTTGGGTATTTAGGTAGGCCAGGGAAAAAAATAATTTTCAGACCATCTGTCCTGTCCAAAGAAGAGCAGTCTTTCCCAAACCGAGCTAACTCCATGCAACAGCAACTGTAAGCAACATGATATTAAACAATAATAAATCAAAGCTGACATCATTTGGAGCACGTCCGGACCTTCCCCTGTGGGGGTATCACTCTTCTGTGTGTCAACGGAGGGAAGAGAAAAGCAGAAAGAAACCTAATCCGAATCAGATAAAAGACAGCAGGCTTAGGATGGTGTTTCTGAGAGAGAAGACCCCTCCTAAGGACTTGCTGTGGGCACCACCAGGGCGGGAGAGAGGGGCACAGGGAGGAAGGATGGGGTGGGAGGACCTGTCTGCCTTGCAGCAGATAGTTGTCTGGAACAGCAAAGCCATCGTCTGCGCAGAGGGCTGGGACCTTCCGTCCCTGCTGCAGCATGCAGCACGCTGCCGGGAACCCCTGCCTTTGCAGAGAGACCCCTGCTTCCAAACTGCAAGAGGGCTGCCCACCTGGGTCCCAACCAGCGAGCTCAAGAGCTCAGACACGTATGGGGAGGAGCAGGGCAGAAGGGGAGCACTCTCAGTGTCTCCAGACCGGAGGATGTAGTGGGAGTTTGAGAGTAACATAAGGTGCCAAAACAGCAGTCCAAAATCATGAGGATGGCTCGGGAAGACATCCTGGAGCCAGCTTTAAAGTAGCTGGGGACTAGTGGGAGAGTATGAGCAGCAGCAGACAGCCAAGTTTGGCCTAGGAGGGGTCTGTAACCTAGATTTCTTGGTGACACTCCACTGCTGGTACCCATCCTAACAGGCAGAAAACTGGGTTAAAACTCAGATTAAAACCCAAGATCGTCAGGGTGTGTTTACAAAGCTGCGATCCCACCTCTGGAATGCAATGCAGACATACCCAAAGCATGACTGGATTTAGCTATCTCCTTGTAAAATACTAATGGAGAAGTGGCTTAAGGAAGTTTTACTCCAAGGCCAGTCCTACAGCTGTATACTAAGCACTTCAGAGTAAACCTACATTTTGGTGTCTTTAATGGGAGCAGAAAAATGAAGCCATTTTCCCAGTGATGTACCAGTAAGGGACACTGGTGTCAGGGAGCTGTGCTGCAGATGTGCTTTCT
This sequence comes from Larus michahellis, assembly GCF_964199755.1. Classification (NCBI taxonomy): domain Eukaryota; kingdom Metazoa; phylum Chordata; class Aves; order Charadriiformes; family Laridae; genus Larus; species Larus michahellis. The sequence continues at coordinate 39,757,383 of NC_133898.1, forward strand.
GCACACCCCAGGTCACGGTATTTATACCTAGACATGTAGAAGTCCCCTCTCTCTCTAGTTTGGTGCTTTCTTCAAGGGCATGTCCAAGAAACCAGCCAGCAGGCAAGGGAAGACTGGCAAGTGGATGGTGTTCAGAGAGCACAGCTTCACCCTAAAAGTGGAGGCCACCTCCCAGGTGCAGATCTACGACTGTGCTACGGACACTGTTGTCCCAGCGCGGGGCTGTGCACAGCGCCCAGGGGCAGTGATGTCCTTCAGCTACTTCAGCCTTTATAAGAGCTTGCAGACATCGGGGAGGATGGCTCTGAAGAAACCAGAGTCCAAGGCAGTGATGTTTTGGGTCACCTCACTGACAAGCCCGTTGGGCTGGAGGGAGCTATTGGGGGCTGGTGTGATGGGGGCCATGGGGCAAGAGAGAGGGGCAGAGGCAGAGCCAGGGGGCTGGGGCCAGGCTTGAGGGGAATTTAATGGAGGGGTTAAAGTGATGGGGTAAGGGATTCTCTGTTATTTTGTTCTCCCACCTCCCTTTCCTCTCGTGCCCTCCATTATAATGACTTGCTTCCAGTGATGCTGGAAGCTCTTCAGACCGGGGACGAATTCTCCAGCAATGCTGTGCAGCTCCAAGAACAAGAGATTACGATCCACAGCGCTCCTCTCTCCGCTGCCATCGCTGCAGACACTGAGACGTGCACATGGGAAAAGAGGTGGTTTACAGCAAAGAGAAGAAACAAGGAGAAACAAGGTGCTTGAGCTTCTTCCGTTCAGTTTTAATGGGCTTCTGGTAGGTGTGCCACTGTTGAGTGTTGAGTCATGCTGGCCCCAGCTTTCTCTTGCACAACCTCTCCCTGCCGCCCCAGGTTGCTCTGTATCTGCCCTCTGATAGTGCTATACCTGATGACTAGGGCAAGCACCGCTGCCAGCAGCAGGTTTTACGCAGTATTTGCTGAGCTTTGCCAGAACGGGACCTGATTGTTTCGCTTTGGCGGCTGTTTGCTTGGCCAGCTCAGTGTTTGCTCGGCTGTTCCTGCACACCCCCCACCCCTCCCCAGCTCACAGCGGCGAAGGGCAAAGCACCCCCGGGGTGCAGCCCCAGCCAGCCCAGTGTGCGTCCCCCTCCCTGACATCCCCACTCCCTGCCCCTGAGCACAGGAGGAGCCACCCACCCACCCGCCGCACGAGCTTGGGCACTGCCAGGGCCAAAGGCTAAGGCTGCAGATGAAACTGGCTCTTTCCCGGCTGCCCCGGACCCTCTCCCAAGCAGACTTGCCCCTTCACAGCATCACACCAGCCCCCTTTGTCCCTGCCTGGGTACAGACTGACCCCAGCAGAGAACACACCAGCTCGTTGCAGGGATGGCTCACACCCCAGCCAGGTGGAAGCAGCCGGGAGCTTCAGTACAACATGACCGGCTCCCATACACGCCTCCTTTTCCTTCCTATTTCTCTTCCAGGCTGCCAGCGGAGGTGTCGCACGTGGCGGGCAGGATCCAGGGGCCCCGTCCAGAGCCACCAATCCCATTGGGACTTTCTTGAGGACCTCTGTGGACAGGGGAGCACGTCTCAAGCTGGTGCTTGACACCTCTTATACCTGGACTGTGAGTCCAAAGACACTGCGTAAGTAGGCAGTGTTCCCTTGCTGATTCAGCTAAACCTACTGACACATCACGGGGGAAAAGCTGAAGTATTTTCACTGACTCACACGAGTCCAGAGATCCTGTTAGATCTATCCCAGGCTCTGAGAGTGGGTAGAGCCTGTCTTGGGGTAGAGCCTGTCTTGGAGTCTCAGTGCCTTGGGATTGCAGCGGGCGGGAGAGGAAATCCCTGCTGGGGAGGAACTTGGATCCTGTCGAATACACCAAGGAGAGCAGGGACCTTCCAGCTTGCAGCAGGGTTGGGCTGCAGGGCTGCACGATGCAGCGCCTTAACGCCATTTTGGACTCGTCTCTGAATCCGGCCTTCAGCCTCTGAGTGGCTCCGCATGCCAGGGCAGCGTGTCCCGGCATTAAAAATACCAAGGCTGACAGATAGTGTTTATTAATAGCACGAGTGGTGTTTATTGCTGAGCAACAGTCAGCAGCTCGGAGGTTACTGCTGGTACGAGCCAAGGTCTGAGAGCGTTGCCACATTGCTCCGTTCTCAGGGGAAAGAGGCTCCATCTTTGGAGGCTGAAGCTGCGGGGATGGGGGGGGGGCGAGGTGGGTACCCGGCTGCATCAGGGACCTGCTGCAGGCAGGGGAGGGGGTTACAAGCAGAGAGCATCCCGAAGTGAGGCGCAGGGCAGCCCCCCTGGACTGGGAGACCCCAGGTCCCTTGGGCGACCTGACCAACGCACAGCACAGCTCATGCAAAGGGGTGCAGGGCAGACGTGCCAGCGCTGAGCATCCGCTTCCTTCGCTGGAGGCACCAACCCCTCTCCATGAAGAGTCTCGATCCTCTAGGGTCTCACTCAGACCGACACGTGGTCCCCCAGCTCTGCCCCTGCCCCTGGCTCCTGCCCCGTGGCCCCTGCCAGCCTCTGGGCACCATGCTGCTGTTTAGGAGGACGTTGGTTTAACATCCCTGTTGCACAGAGGAGGAAACCGAGGCGCAAAGAGGTGAAATGGTCCACCAAGGGAGATCTTCTGCCTGTGTTCCAGAGGTGATCGCGGCTCTGGCAACTGCGTCTTAGCGATCCAGAAGAAGTGACGAAGCAGGGCACTTCCTTGGGTGTTCTGCAGAGATCTGTGCATCTGACTTCTCTGAAGAGCTCTGAAACTCCCCTGGGAGAGGAGCAGGGGCTCAGGCTGAAAAAACTTGAAACCTAACAAGCAGCTGTCATACCCCAGAGTCACAGTTCATACTATGGAGATGGAGGCCAAATCCAGCTCTCAACAGACATTTCTTGCCAGTCCTTGATCTTACCCTGCCAGCAGACTTTGTGTGATGCTTTGCACTCTCCAGGTTTCTCTCCTGCAGAGCTGTGCTTCCTAGCTTTTACCAGTTTACGGTTAAAACACTACAGCACCTAGTATGCTACAAGCAACAGCCCACTTTGCTCTTTTTCTCCTGTTTTTTTCCCTTTTCCCTGTCGTCACATGTAACATGTGGGGGTCTCCTAGAGCACGTTACCCCTGCAGTATCTCTTAACGTCTTGCTTCAGGGGCAGAGAGTTGCAGCTGGGAAGCTGCTCCATCCTGCCCACACAGACTGCTGCACACCTGGAAATAACATTACGTGACTGATGAGCGCTTGTCTTAATCAAGGCGTGATTTTCCTTTGGAGCCACACGGAGAGGAGCAAAGACAGGCTGCAACGTAAGCAAAAGTCGTGCTTTGCCCATCATGCCAAACTTTGGCTCATCACTCACTGCCCGCTATCATGGAATCTCTGAGCACCCGACAGAGGCTACCAATTAATCCATCTCGAACTCCCCGCCATCCCCCAGGGTAGCTCAGTACTGTTATCACCAGAGTACTGTTATCGCCACTAACAGACGAGGAAACTGAGGCAGAGAGCAGAGTAGTGATTGACACCGTCCTAATTAGCAAGCGAGGCACAGGGATGAGAAGAGGACCCTGGAGTCACAGATCTGGCACAGCACCAAGGTACAGGATCTCCTGTACTGCACAAGCCCGCGACTTGTAGCCAGTTTCTTTTACAGCAAGCCAAAACACAGGGTATGGCAATAAAAACTTCCATAGAGGCTGCAGTTTTGGTTCGTCTGGGCTAAAAGATCCTATCCAAAACTGCCTTCATTCTCTGTAGCAGCTTCCAAGCAGGTTTCCTGTCATTACTTTGCCTTTCGTCTTTCCCCACACCTCCTCATCCTCAGACCGGTCATCCAGTGCTAGCTAGCACTCTGGACTCAAAGGATCCGCACTTTTCTGGTGCGGGGCTCAGTCTGCCTGGCCGCCCGGGCTGGGAGAGCCAAGGCCCTGGTTCAGACGTACCCACAGACCGGCTTTTGTCACTACCACGTTCCACACGCTCATCGTCTGAACGAGAAAATGAGGAGCCTCTGGATGCGTCAGAGTCCATGCACACCGGCAGGTCTGCCTGGAGGTGCCGAACAACCGCCCGGACCTCCCGTGCCCCCAGCACAGTAAACGCAAGGTACCTCCTCTCCTCTCCTCCCCTCCCCTCTTTCAAGGACCCCAATCCGGGTCAGGGAGCCGGGCCGTGGATGTTTAGTCTGGAACGGTCTGCGGGACACGATTTGGTGGTGTTCCCGTGATATTTCGCACAATAAGCTTAGGGAGGACAATGCAGTTGCTTTGTGAGACATGGTGATGCTGTGTCTTGTGACACAGCCTATTAGCAGATTGGCTAATGCTGGGTGTGCAGCTGCTTTCTGTCACGGGAAAGGCTGAAAGCAGCCAGAATATACCTGTGAATCCTGCCTCTAATTACTTAGAGCAAAAACCACTGTGCTCTCGGTTTTCCCGTACCCCAGTACGTCGCAGACACATGGAAAATAACAGGCAATAGCCAGAACAAAAATCCCCTTTTATGCCTTACGAAAATCTTGCTCAGTAAACAGGATTATATTTTAAATAGGCTGCGATAGAGATACAAGGAAAGAGACAGATGTCCACGTTTCTTTTCATGAAGACAACTTGCTAAACAGCTGAATGGATTTTGCTACCTCTGTTTAATCCCAGCTGCCCCTACACCCCCCTACTTAAAACGTTTTGCCTCTTTACAGGATCCTTCTGGCAGCCCTCCATCACTGCCTAATTTTGCTGGAGCGGGATGCGAAACAGCCCAACGAGGGAACATAACGTTTTTCCCTTAATTTCACCAAGGTCCAGATTTCCCCTTCTTGTTGAGGGTGGCTTGGTGGTCACAAAGATCCCGGCAGTGAACTTCCTGTGAACTGATGGGAACGGCCCTTCTCCCGGAGCGAGGAGACGATATCCAAGGGCTGTGGATGGAAAAAACGAGGTAGTCAGCTAATAAAGAAAATTAACCTGGTGGACATGATTTGCCCGCATTCTCCAAAGCTGGAGTTCTTTTATAAGGCTTGCCACAGAAAGCTCTTAAGGATAACAACTAATCCCTGGATAAGGGTCAAAGTTCTTGCTGGGCATTAAAACTTGGTGATGTGATTAAAGAAAAAGTGAAAACTCAGTGCTCAGAGCAGGGCTTCCAATGAGGAAGCCGCAGGGTGCCGGTGCTCTGGTCACTGCTGAATGATCCCAGGACACAGAGGATGAGGAGCTAATGGGTTTGGCTCATGGTGCTCAGATGTCTGAGGAGCCTGAAAGGGATGTAAAGATACTTCAGAGTGATGCAGCGCAACAGCCCTCTGAAACGGCCCCTGGATAGGTGCAAGGTGACGTACCCTGGCACAGAACAGCCAGAACTTCACCTCTCCACCAACACGCCTTGAAGGTTTCCCCCTGGAAAAAAATATTTAGTAGTTGCTGTGGATACCTCTGATTGGATGCCTGGGGTTTGTGTGTATCTACAACCCAAAAGGCAAACAGGGCTCAAGTGACTTAAAATTGGGAGAGAAACTGTAAAAAATATCCACAGCGAGACAAGGACGTATACACAATCCTCTGCCAGGCTTAGGAAAGGTCTGAGATTGACAACACCAGAAGATGAGGAGTGGATTAAAAATAGGGTGGAACCTGGACGTAAAGGGATACGGCGAGGGCCTGGGGAGCAGTGTCTGAAGTGTGCCCGAGAGGACTCACTGGCAGGATTTAAAGCTAGGAAGGAAAGTCATTGCTGGCAAATCACCCGCCCAGCTGAACCCCACAGCAATCTGGGGGCGTTCGCCTTCTGAGCTTTTGTAGTATACTTGGGTCATGCTGGATTTTATCTTTTCATAAGTATGAAGGATTGAAAGCTTTTTGGGTTGACTAAAAGCAGGTAGCCGTGCACACCACACGGCTCTTGTGCTGGTGTAAGTAGCGTGAGATTCTCAGCTTTGGCCACCCTGGGCTCCAGCAGTTGCCTCTTCCCCTGCGTGGTCATCCCACAGAGAGGGGAGACTCCAGGGATCCGGTAGCCATGGAGGCAGCCATGCAGCATCTCTCATGACTGCCCTTTCTGCAGCTCTCCATGGCCCGGGGAGGCTGAGGGCCTGCCCAGGGAAGGCTCCCCAGGTGCTGGTGAAGCTGGCAGCTCAGGCACTCCTGCAAACTCCAACCACGAGTTTTCCAGCTCTCCAAGCAAGACACGCCAGCGAGAGATGTGTCCATGGGAGTGCAGGAGGTTTTGTAACTGGGAGGGTTCCCTCCACCCAGGGCTGCCAGATAATCTCAGGCCTGCCCCACCCCACTCCTGAGACACAGACTATTCCTCCTCATCCTCCCACCTCACAGGGCATCCCTCACCTTCTGCCCTCATCGGCCTTCCGCTGTCCCCTACCTCTCCCAGCCAGCAAAGCCCCTCCTGAGCTGTGCCTTGCTGTTTCCCCTCCCCTGCACCCCCATACCCCCATATGCTCCTGTCCGCTTCCCAAGGAGCAGATGGAAGGACGTGCTATCCGTACCAAAATACCTGTTGAAGTTCTTTCTCAAACGATGTAGAGGAGTAGGGAACCATGACTGCGGCTGGGACTGGGTGGTGAAGGGACAACGACTTACCTGCTTTGGGGAAAGGGATCCCTAACAGTTTCGGGAAGATGGGAAGCCTTCTACTAACTGGCAATAAAGTAATAAGCAGTGAATGGCACTTGATCGTCTGTCAAGGGTCCCAAAAGAGGAGGGTGGGATTTGCATTACGCATGGAGAAATCGAGGCAGGGAGGGAAAGCAGAGCATCCATGGCCCAGCTGAGAACTGAACCCACCTCCCTCACTTCCCACACCTCTGCTCCGTTCTACAGACTAGGACCCGCTGACTCCCGCGGTTCCTCCAGCTGCCCTAGGCAATTCCTATCTGATGGCGAGGGAGAGACACAGCTCACCAGATGATTGAACACGGCTGCGTGCCGGGCCACACCTGCGCCCACACCATGGGGCAGCACCACCACCAACACCCCAGCACTGGGAGCCACAGCACCCTCCTGACTCAGCAGCACCAGGGAGAAGGTTCCCCGTGAACTCCCTGAGCTGCCACCTCCAGCAGATGTGATTGCGAATTCCACTGCAAACTGAGAAATCCTCCAAAAGGATTTAGAGAGATTAGAAATGAGCAGGAAACAAAATGAGATTTAACTTGGGAAAAGATAAGCTAATGTATCTGGGGCAAAGCTGCTTTGTGGTGGGAGGGGGCACCCTGGAAAGCAGAACTTGCCAGAAGATGTTGAGAAAGAGCAACCCTAGAGAGATGCATCCAGAGAGGTACACAAGGGGATATGTTCAGAGCCAGTTGCCTGTTTCCTCTTCTGTGTTTCTGGAGTGGTCCACCTTTGAGTGTGTTCAGCAGCAGGCACCTTTTGAGGGGAAAGGAGTATTATCGTTATATATGAAAGGTGTCAGGAGATGAGGAACAGGAATGACCGAGAGCAGAGCTCGATGAGCTGATGCCAGGTGCTTTGAAGAACCTTTTTATATCAGTGGCCAAGAAACGTCCGCAGAGGAGACGTGATGGGGCTCCACAAGCGTCTGAGGGGTCTACATCAAAGTAGGAAACACGTCTACTGACACAGCTGCAAACTTAGACCAATAGGGTGAAATTAAGGCAGAGAAAACAGAAGCTAAAGAGCAGGAGTGAGTCCAGGCAGTGCAACGTGTTAGGCTGTGGGGTACAACCTGCACAAAGATAGACATGTTCAGAAGAGCAGCAGGTTTGCACCTGGTTGATAAGACAACCTAAACCCAGAAGTTGTTCCTCCTGAACTGTCCCTGAGTCCGTGACAATTGCTGTCCGTCCCAACAATTCAGCAGGGGCGTGGATCACACTCCATCCCACAAGGTGACTCACAAATGTCACAGCCTCTCGCACTGTACGTCCCGCCACCCCAGTGAGGTGCCGGTGCAGAGGGCAGTGCCACTCCCTGACTCATCAGCACCACCTCCGGCAGCTCAGCCAGTTCTCCTGGGTGCCGTGTATTGACTAGGTCTACGCTGCACATTCACAACAGGGAGCTCTGGCAAGCCAGAAATTGGCTGCAAGCAAGAAATTGGCCCCAAGCCTCAAGACCAGCCTGAGATTAGTCACCGAATAACTCAGGATGAGCCTATGACTCATAATTTGTGGTGCCTATGGAGCTGGAAACAATCAGATCCAGTGCTGTTGACCCCCCTGATTCGCCACACTTCCAATGGTGAGATAAATCAAAAGTAGACAGGAGTTGGCTTCTTATTCCCTAGGAGCAACAACACCTTAGAAGAAACGTGATCTGCTCAGGAGTTTCCAGGCTGCTTCTCCCAGATGTGAGGTCCTTGGAATGCAAAAAAAAAAAGAAGGCATGAACATTCCATCAAGCTGCCCAACGTAAGGAAGGGGACTTGATAGGGGAACAAGGTGATTTAAGCTGGAAAAAAAGATAGTGGATGTGATTGACAGCACGTTGCTTTTTCAGAAGTCAGTACCTGTGCTGGCCTCTGAGCAGCCAGGTGAGAGGTTTCTTTGAAAGGAATGAGTCCACCATAAAGCTCTGCTGGGGCTTTTGCTTCTGTATTCACGGAGCCAGAGCCGAGTACAGGCAGGAAGGGCAGTGAGGGGTGCCAGCGGGAGCCCAGCTTCTGGAGAAGAGGCCGACGACACAAACACATACTCCCCAGGTATCAATATGTTCGTGGCACAGGCTGCTTCCAGTGCCAGGACGGGAAGGCCAGGCAGTGAGATGGCGGCTTGGATGCCTTTGCAAAGTGTACACCATGCCTCAGGTAGGAGTTATGGGCAAGACGAAGGAGAAGGGCTCTGGTCGTTTCAGGCAGATCACACTTCTGGCCTTAAAATCACTGAAGAGGTGATGGAACAGGGTTATTTGCTTAAGCTGATCATTGTACTCATCTTGTGCCACCTCTCCCAAGCTGTCCACAGGGCTTGCAGCTAAGGGGTTAGGTCTCTCCCCTTGTGCTTAGATAAAGCTGCCATAGAACATGGTTGCACACAAAAGGCCCAAGGGCTTGCATGAGACACACCGTTCCTTCGCCACAGACCCATTCAACCAAAATTCAAGAGGTATTGCCATCTGCAGCCAAAGCTTCTCACCTCCAAGGCACCACACAGGCTGGGAGCAAGACATCCTGACCCGCATCCCAGATTATTTCGGCATTACACGTGCCTCCATGGGGAGTGCTCAGCAGGAATTGCCACTCATCAGCAATCCTGGCAGGGCGCTCAGCGGGGCCAGACGCCTTTCCCAGCCCGGGTCCCACCACACGACGTGCTCCAAGAACGGAGCGCACCGACAGCTCCCAGAATAGCTGGCAAAGGAGGTGTTGAAGTAACCCCCGGCTGAACCCCCGCCGTGTTGGCATTGGTCTGGCAGCACAATGCCTTCCCCCTGCTGGGTGCACCAGGCTTGGCCAGGAGAGGGGCAGCTCGGAGAGGGCAACAGGAGTACCTGGGTGCTAAAAGCACATAGGAGCTTATGGCAGCAGGTTGCATCAGGCAGCCCTGATGCCTAAAGAGAGGCTTGGGCAATCCCAGGTTAGGGAGGGATCGAGCTTTTTTTTTTTTTTTTATTTTTACCCCCAAAAAAGTGTCTGGGGCATCCAAAAGAGCGAGGTAAAAATAAAGAGCGTGAAGCAGTAAGATTAGCCCCGTATCACAACATACAGATATAGCACAGAAGTGCAGTTAATTCCTAATGCATCCTGGATGTATAGAAGTGGCTTGGGCAGTGTGTCAAAAGGAATCCTTGTGGGAAGGCTTTTTTGGCCTCGGGAGGCTAGCCTTGGGCAGGTAAACAGGTGGCACATGCCCAACAAGCCCATTTGCCAAGTTTGCCTGTATATGTAAGCCTGTAACCTCCTCACAGAGATGGCGAGCTGCACCTCTGGGAGGTACCTTGGGACCCCCTCCCCGACATGTGCAGCCAGGAAGCCACTGACATTTGAGGGAGGACTTGACCCTCATCCCCTCCACAGTGCAAAGCCCCCAGGGTCCTGTCAGCTCCCCAGACCAAAGGGAAAGCCTGCCCCAAAGCTGTGGTCAGGCGCTCTTCGCATTCCTCTTGCACCCTCCTTCACTGCTGGTGTTGGGGATATCACCTCCCCGCTCTTATCCACAACTCACCACCTCCTACGAGATAAGGGGGAGTTGCCTGGAGGTCCAGGCATAAGTGCCTGGTCCCTCTGGGATGGGCGGCAGCTCAGTGGCCGTTGTGCTGTGGGGCATCGGGTGCTGTGGGGCATAACGGGGGCCAGCAGCTGCCTGTGGGGTGGCACAGTGCTGCTGGGATCACACTGGTGCTGCCCTGACCGGGTGGCTGGGAGCAAGCATGGTGCTTGCACAGACCTGGACTGCAGAGCTTGTGCTGGATGGTTGGGATTAGCCTACAATTTCAGGCATCCCAAGCACAGAGGGGCTGCCTGCACGCACACCACGTGGTTTGGGATAAAAATACCCATCTCTCACTAGCAAAGTTCCCATGGGCAGATGGTGGAGGACACGGCCTGTGGGATGGATTTCCTTTGGGCTTCCAAGGTCCTTCGTGGGACCACGCTGGAGGACTGAAGCTTTAACGGCTTTTCTAACATAGTCGCTGCAGGTGTTTGGCAGAGCCCAGCTGACTTACAGACCCGATCAGCAGCATAAGACGTTAGCAACAAGGGGTTAAACCAGCTAGAAAGTGCCAAATGGGAAAGACAGAAGGGTTTTCCAACCAAAAGCACCCTTTTCCCATTGCTAGTGGGAATTTCTGTCACGTCTGCCCAGGGCACTCTTTTCTCCATCTTGAGGTGCTTTGGCTCTTTGAATCCCACAGAATAAATGAAGCAGGCACGAGGAAAGCACCACCCGCCTGCCTGAAGATAGCTTTTTAATTAGCCAGCCACCAAGACATGGACATGACCAGAAGCCTTTGAGGGAAAGTTCTCCTGCACAGGGTGAAAGGCTGCATGCCGAGATCAGAGTGCCAGCCTGCAAACCTGGCCTCGCTCCACGTGTGCTCGCCTCACCTCGGGACAGGGCACATGTGAGCCAGGTGCGAGACACGGGCTCAGGCTGGGCAGGGTGAGGGGAAGCCACGCTCCTGCACCCCAGCCCCTCCAGGAGCCGGGTCCTTGCCCACACACAGCCTCCTCAGCGAAGCTGAGCTCCCCTCCAGCAATGACCTGGGATCGCTCTCCTCACCAGAGGTGACAGCCCTGGGGGATAAAGGAGAAGAGCTGGACCACTTCCAGGGCACCAGTTACCTCATTCAGAGCTGGCTTGGGCAGGTTCTTGCTGCAGTGGTTTGAGGCAGCTGCCTCAGTTCTGCTGCAGCCACACGCAAGCGAATCCTTTGAGGGGGGTAGTTGTCCCAGCTGAACCGTGCCACCTAGCCAGGCACAGCCACACTGTCTCCTGGAGTAGGTGGCTACCAGGCCATCTGGCTCTGCAGGTGTCCTACTCTCCTGAGCCCTCAGAGGTAGGAAGAGAGAGGGGTGCAGCATGCTCTTCTCCTCCAGGCTCTGGGAGCAGCCAGCGCAGCTCGCCAGCAGCGGGCAGGGTTTGACGTGTTGGAACTGACAGCAGGGACCAGCTGCCTCATCCATCCTGAGTTCCCCCATGCTGCCATTCCACATCCAGAGAGGTCTCTGCAGCTCAGCCCAGGGGACTAACACTGACCTGCTGGTTTCAATCTTTTCAGTTTGATGACTTGTAAACATTTCCCAGGTCACACAGAGACAATGCAGGTCTAGGGAAGATAGGCTTGCTGTCTTTGTCACCTTGCACAGCCATCTGTGAAACAGCCCATAGATCCATCCTCACAAAGGAAAAGCTGGTGGTGAATACACAAGGCAAGCAGCTCCTTGGGTTCCTCATGCAGCAGCATTGACAGGCAGCCCCCATTCACCTTCTCACCTCACCGCTGCACTCCACAAGATGTTACTGAACAAGATGAACACGAGCCTCCTCACGTACTCATCCTCTTTCCTTCACTCTGCCCTCTCCAGAGGCTTCAACTGTAGATCCACCTGTTGAGCTACCTAAGTCCACCCTAAATAAAAACCAGATCCATTACCTTCACAAGAGCAGAAGCGAGGCAGCCATGAGCTCAGTGGTCCATATTAACCTGGGCGAGTCGCCTCCCAGACATCCAGGAACATCCTCTATGCTCCTTGCCAGCATGGCCAGATGACTGACACGTGATACACTGACCTCCGTGGCTGATGAGGAAAGGACACTGCTTCCAAGGAGCTTTTGCTCCCAAAGACCCCAAAGCACATGACAAAAGATGCAACAGTATCAAAATCCCTCAAGAAGTGATGAGCATGGTCGGTGCTGGAGTTCTTTGTTCAACGTTGGCCAAGTCGGTAAGGTCTTGCTGAGCCATCACCAGCAGCGGGTTACATACACACTGCTCCAACTGCAAACACCCAGTCCAGTACCAGCAAAGGGCAGGCTCAGAGCTTGACTTTCATCTTGGATTGTAAACTCCACCAGGATCACGTCTACTCGTACCTGTACAGCGCCCAGCACGTGGGGCTTGGCTCCTGACAAGACAAAAGGCAGGGTTGGGACCATCGCCGCACTTCTTGGCGTCAGAGGCCGGGAAGAAACCCAGGAGTCCTGCCCCCTCGTTCCTGCCCATCAGACCACCCTCTTCTCACCGAGCAGGGAACTCAGGCTGAGCGCGCCACAAGGATTTTGGTGCCTACCTCCCATTGATTTCAACGGGTTTTAGATACCTAGATGCTTTTGGAGGCTCTGGGCCCAAATCCAAGAGTCCGACCGGCAGGTTGCTGGTGCCCTGTAGCCTCCAGAGGCAATGCTGGAGGGTCTGTTACACAATGGAAGAAAACCAGGATGCAAGGTAGAAGGAGAAGGCAAAGGAAATCAAGGTCAGAATTAAATTCTTTAATACAAAAAAAAGTTTGTTTCTCCTCGTCGTCGTCGTTTTAAGATATATCTGTAATTTCTTTGTTTAAAAATAAATATGTACTAAGGAATATCTTGAAAAAATTCACTAGACACAATATGTAGTGTTAATATCTTTTTTCCCCGCAATTATTACAGATAAACAGTAGCACCAATAAATAAAATGATAACAAATATTAAAATTAAAAAGGAGAGAGATTCAAGATGTAGAATTTTCTATTTTTCCTGTTTCTTCTTTTTACATATATAAAAAAATCGTAGCGTCTATTTAATCCGAATCACACATATACATAAACATATATATATATATACAAACACATAGCCAAATATATATATAGTATGTAGATGTATATCTAACCCTTGTCTCAATAGGAATGTGTAGGGGTAGGTGTTAGAGAAATTAATTAAATAACTGCCCATAACATGCTACTGACTCTGCCAACAATTGGGGAGAGATGGGACGGGACAACAGGAAGGTTAAATTTATACACAACCAGTACAAATAAAAAAAAAAAAAAAAAAAAAAGGAGGTACGGCTTATAAATAGTTGAAATTAAATATTAACAAAGAATACTGAAAAATCCCTACTCTTTAATTAAATTATCTGTTTAATTTCTAATTTAAAAAGGGATATTAAATAAGTATATAAAACACTTTCTCTTCCCTCCCCCCCATCGGAAGCCTCTGTCTTGCGCACGATGCAGCATGAGTATTATACATTGCAGATGCAAGCACCCACCCGTGTGTTTTTTTTCTCCTTCTGAAAGCCATCAGTCGGATGGGGAGTTCCTAGTGGTTAGTAGTCGCTTGTTGTGAGTCTGTTTTTAGACTGTCTTGTCTTTTTGGAAGCTTTCCGTGTTGTACATTATCAGGCGTTGAAAATTCAATTGCAGATGATGTTTGGCAGCATTCTGACACAGACTGAGTACCTTTTTGATTGTTATTATTATTATTAATAATTTTAATCACAGAACTAGATTATATATATCCACATAGATGTACAAACACGCTTTCAGGGGGGTGTGTGTGTGCGCGCGTGTGTAAGGTGGGTTTCACATACACCACAGCGTATATTGCAGATACACACATAGCCAAGATTCTCAGACACGGCTTAGGGATTCCAGCTGCCTTCACATTTGACTCCCCAGCCCGAGACGTGGAAAAGGGGCCTGATATTTACAGTACGTCTTATTAAAAAAAAAAATGTCTTGACATTCTTAAGGGTCATTCACACTGGGCACGCAAACTGAAGGCAGCAGAAGTTGCTTTCTTTTTCCCCCCTTCAACCTTGGCATACATATATATTATTTTTTTATATATATATATGTATAAAAATAAATATATATATATAAAAAAGAGAGAAAAACACAAACATACATACACACAGACACAAATGCACACATCCACATACACACACACACCCCCCTACTGTGTATATACTTTTGATTAATATCCCTTTCCAGAAATGTTCCGTAAGCATCTTGGATGCTCTTGAGTGGCAGCTCTGTGCATGAAGAAAGCAGACAGTGCTGAACAACTGTGTGGCTATGCACCGGTCCCCATTCTTGCTTCAGCACACTGTAGGCCTTGTGTCCTTTTGCAGCCACCAAGGGCGGGAAATCTAGACTCCTGTGATACTTCCTCGAATGGAAAAGTTAGTGCGCGCATCAGCTGCCCACCATCCTTAAGAGAAGCCAGCATGTCTCTCTGGCAAAGTTTCTATAGCGAATAAAGTCAACGCAAAATGTACACTGACATCCCATGTCCCAGCAAGGCAGGCAGGTTATGAGCCGAGTAAGGGCGAAGGTTGGGGGAAGAGAGGGGAGGAGGAATCCTTGATCACGCAGACGGCCATTTCCTTGGCCTTTGACCCATCGCACCCTAGGATGCCGCTCTTTGGAACTCCCTGCCCATCCTCTCCATCACCTCTCCTCCCTGTCCCAGGCAAGGAGAAGGTGGTTTGTGGTACAGCACACTCTACAGAGAAACAGCGGAGGCCGCACAAGTCAGTTAAGAGTTAAGAAGTTTACACCCAGCGCTTCTACTCAAGTCCAGTCTTAGCTTGTTTCTTATGCCCCAAGTAGCCCGCTTGTGTCCACAGCAGTCGAGTATTATCCAGTGAAGACACCAATAACATTAGCAATGTTAAAAAAAATAATCAGTATATATATATATATAATATATATATGTGTGTGTGTGTGTGGTTAAGATATACATATATGTATATATAGATGTGGTTAAAATATATATACATATATATATATGTATATGCATGTATACACACATATATATGTATGCATGAGAAAACCCATCAAATACACCCCTATAGTCTTCCTGGCTCTGTTATTTAGCAGCATGAAAAGAAAAATAAAATAAAACAGTTCAAAACCCAAAGGTGAATTCTGTGCGGCGGGTGCCTTGGGGAATGTTCCTTCCGGAGTCCATCGTCCGTACTGAAAGTGCTGTGCTCTACCGATCCTTCATTTTTAGGGTTCATTTGGATTAGTGTTTTGTTTTGTTTTTTTTTTCTGTCCAGGCGAGAAATCAGGCTCCAGAAACAGGGCTGTTCCCCCTTCTTTTCCGCTGCTCACCGTCTCGGTTTTTCACATCTGTCAGAGAGGAGAGGAAGGAAAAAAAAGAGAGGTGTTAATGTTTGTGACGGGGGTGCAAGCAGGACAGGGAAGGGAAGGAAGGGAGGTGGCTAATGTGTTTAAGAGCACATGGTGTTAAGACATGGCATGACGTCACTGGTGGGGTGAAGTGCTGTGCAGATGGGGCAAAACAGCTGAGAATCTCGACCCACGAATCGGTCATTGAATACTATTCCCCCAGGCTCACCTAGACAGGGCAGGGGGGGGATAGTGGTACCAGGGTAAATTTAGGAGCAGAGTCAGAGGCCTCCTCGCAGATGAGCTGAGTGTCTTGTTCGCACCCTCTCACACCATGCACACACAGATACACACAAACACACAGGAAAACAAGGCTAAGCAATGCATGCAGAAAGACGCACTCCCCCAGCTCTCCACCTAGCCTCCCGTTTGGGTTGGAAGCAGTGCAGGCAACAAGGCCTCATGCAGGCAAGAAGGCAAAAAGGAAGTGCCTCTCAGTCCACTAGCTGCCATGAGCAGGGGTTAGCACCAGAAAACAGCAGCAGCAGCCTGAAGAAGCAGCAGGAGTCGTGAGAATTTACCCTCCCCTGTAGGGCCCAATTCTAATTCTCCACAAAAGAGCATGAGGAACTTCAACTTAACCAGCTTTTTATCTGGAAACTGATAAGCTACCCACTCTTATGACTCCTTCCTATCTTTCTGGCCAACACAACACCTCTGGAAACCTCCCTTAGTGCCAATTATCCCACCATAGAGAGGGACTGCTAAGAGAAACCAGCAAACCCCTTCTGCCATGATGAATTCTTTGGGGTATTGTTTGTTTTTTCTTTATATCTGTGACTATTCCTCACCCTTGAAACTTTGTAGGGTAATTTCCCGTTATTATGCAGTTTGGGAACAGGAACAGCGGGAAAAGGTCAAAGTTAGGTCTGGTGTCACACTCCAGGGGTTACGCTTGCTGGGAGAACTTTGACTCCAGAAGCTGCTCTATTCTGTCCCTTCCATCAATTACTTTCCCACTGAAATTACAGCACCCCAGAAAATTCCTCTGTATACAGAGCAGTTTCCACCACACTGGCAGTGCCAATGCCCCTCTGGTTTGGGCACAAAGCATTTTCAAACCTAAAGAAGCAGTTGCTACTTGTTGTAGCAGCCTTAGTCACCTAGCCAATACTAAGCAGGCAAATGGAGGCAAATGGATGTCTCCTCTTTCAGGATGTAGCCGCAGAGGACCCTGGATCTCTCTCCCTTGTCCTCTCCCATCCAGCCACTGCCATTGCAACACTCTTGACGGGAGGAATCTCCTACATCTCTCTGAAAGGGGCCTGAGTTCAGAGTCACAATCAAAGGCTCGCTAGCAACCCCATTTCTATGTCTCTCTCTGGAGAAGCAGGATGACCCCACACCAGAGACACACACATAGCTGGTGCGAGTCAAGAGACCCCACCGAGTTCACCAAAGCACTCAGGTGAGAACAAGGAATCAGTTTCTGCACGTCTACGCCACAGATGGTGCGTGACAGAGAGCACTCAGATGACACATGCACAGCACGGATCTCTGAACAAATGGTAACCACACAGTGTCTTTGCGCCTCCCACCTCGCACCTGAAATACAGACCTCTGCCTGCCTTCACCCAGAAACAGACTTAATCCTGCTGTATCCCACAGCACAGCCCTGAGTGCAGCCCCTCAAACCCCAGTTCTGGCCAAGACATGGACAGGAAACTGTGAGCACAGTGCAAGAGGACAGGGTGCTCTCCCTGGCTTTTAAGAGGCAAAGGAGAATGTGGGGACAGCCTTGAGGGAGGCTCCTGACCTGGCTTTCCTCACTCTGCTCACAGCAGTGTCCACAAGCCACATAAAAAGTGCTTGGAAGACAGTGCTGGTCAAATCTTAGGCAGCTAAGGATTTGTCTTTGTCCAACAGTACGCTGAGAGTTGCATACAGGCAGAGGGTTACAGACCCTCCCCCTGGCTACCTCAGCAACATGAACTCCGTTATCTTGTTTTACGGGGAAGGATACCATAGATACAAACGCCCTGTCTCTGGGAGCCATCCCCGTCCAAGTCCTGACAGCACATCTGAAACGCGCAGCCGCCCTTTGACACAGGGAAACTCTGTCCTCCTCTCAGTTAGCCCGTCTGCCCTCTGGCCCACGTAGGACAGAGAAAAGAAGTAATCATATAGCACTGGTGCCAGAAGTCAGCAGGAAGCAAGCTCCCCCCTCTTTCTCTTTCTCTCTCTTTCTCTTTGTGTGTTTCTCTTTCATCCTTCAGGACACAAACCTGCAAGTGCGCTCGTTTAACTCAAGCTGCCTCGACTTGCAACGTGAGTCTGTGAATTTGCAGGAACATTTACAGGTCTGGGGATCTTGTACAAACAAGTGCTTTCTCCTCTCTGAGCAAGGCTCACAGTGACTGCAAAAAGGCAAAAGGAAAGATGTCTAAGCTACAGCGCTTCAGCAGAAAGAAAATACACATGCAACACCCTAAACATCAAAGCAATCCCCTTGCCCCCTCCCGCAGCCCCCATGCTGCCCACTGGAGCGTCGCAGGCTGATGGATTTTCCAGCAGCACCCCGGCAGCCCCAGGACAGCATCCCCTTGCATTAGCGTAAAAGAGAAAGAAAACAGGCTCTCTGCACAGTATTCACAAATGCTGCATTGGATCCACCGGCACAGGACAGAGGGAGGAAGAAGGGGAAAGCAAGGATGGGAAGGTGAGAGGTCCCAACCAGCTATTGACGTATCAATGAAAGGAGTTCTCTGAAGTGGGCTATTCGAGTAGAAAGAGGCCAGCGGCTAAACGAGTTAAATACACGGGGTCTCACCTCCCCCGGAAAGCAGCTGGGCTCCAGTATCACGTGCTTACCCCTGCAGCTGGCACTGCCCTCCTTTCTGTAATCCCCATCCCAACCTTGCCACCTAGGAATCTCCTACGAAGGGGCCATGAATTTACAATGCAGAATTCTGTGAACCACCGTGAGAGAGGCAGAGCAGAAGAGACAGAGAGACAGGGAGAGAAAAGCCACCAAATCCAGCAGAGAGAGGAAAAAAGAGAGAGGCACCCCCCCGCCGCTCCCACCCCAGTTCCCCAGCACCCTCTCTTCAGCTTCCCACCGTCCCACCTCTCCTCTCCGCCTGTGACTCCACCAGACACGCACGCACACGCGCGCACGCACGCTCACACACACATGCACGGCAGATGCCAGCCTGCCTGTCGCCAGTCGTCGTAGCAGTGAGGGCACAAGACGAGTGGGGGGGAAAAGCAGATGACAGAGCTGCAACCAGAAGGCGTGGAAAAGAGGTGCAGGGCGCTCGCCCACCCACCCGCACACTTATGCCTTGGGAAAATGGTCACCACTGATGATTAGAGAGCCAAGCAAGCTAAAGCCACCTTCCCTGAGACGCCCTTAGTGCCAGAGCGGTGCCACCACCAGCGCTGCCCCTGCAGGATCTGCAGCCCACCAGTGACTGGGAGGGGAAGGTGAGATTTGAGTGAGCAGCAAGCAGGCGGATTGGTTTGGGGAGAGGGAGGGAAAAGAATCTACAAGCAGAGGACACAAACGTACAAGCTGGGTGGTTTGTACCGGCCTTTCTTGCGCTTTCTCTTTTGACCCTTCCCCTTTCCTCGCTTTGATTTTCTGGAAGAAAAACAAAAAAAAACAGAGAGAGAGAGAGAGAGAGAAGGAAAGAAAGGGAGAGACAGAGAGAAAACGGAAGAAAATGCAAGGAAGAAAAGGAAAAAAAATACAGCCATGTGCCTTGCTGGGAGGGGGGAAGCACATAAGGCAGGACTGCAGGGCAAGTCCCAGGGATGAAGCACAGATCTCCACCTCGCACACGCGTTCTCCGGCCCTCCTGAGCTCCTGCCGGCACCGCAACCAGCCTGCCCACAGCCAAGCCAACGCCAGGGGATTCTGCAGAGACCACCTCCAGCAGGGCTGCTGCCAGCAGAGGTGGATCTGCTGGAGCCTCAGAGGGGCAGTGGGAGAGGGAGAGGGGGTGAGGGGGAAGGAACAGAAAGCTTCGTGAAAGCATCACGCAACCGCAGTGAGTGCAGACAACCGTTCCAGGCGACAAAAGCGCAGACGCACACTGGCTGACAAGAGGCAACCTGAGCGGAGGGGCTCTCCCCAGGGAAAGGGAAACCGCTCTGACCTGAAGCACTGCCCGGCACCGGGCCTAGTAGGGGGCAGCCACGCTCCAACAGCTCTGCTGCAGGGCAGCCAGTGATAATCCTGCCTTAGGATGGGAGCAAAGGGGGCCTGGCCTCAGCACCCCACAGAAAAGGGGAGAGATCTGGTCTACGCAGCAGTGCTGTGTGGGAGAGGGCTATCTAGCCCAAAGGCTCTGCTTGCCTACCCCACCTCCTGCCTGTGGTTCGCAGGACTCCAGGAGACCTCGCTGGTTGTCTGCTAACATCCCCTCTGGCAGCCTCCTTCCTGAGTGCCAAAGGGGAAGGAGGGAGGCCTGACCTAGTTATGACACCCAGGAGATAACCAGCAAGCAGCTTTAGGATCTTCCCTCCTTTCCCTCCCTCCCCTCACCTTCCACAGGGATCTGCCAGACAGATGAGTGGACGGAGCCAAGGCACTGACTCTCTTCTGAAAAATTCACCAGTTGCTCCTGACTCTTGGGCAGGAGCTGGGACAGGCAGGGGCTAGGACGCGCAGGCCTGGACACTAACCGTGGATCCCTGCAGGCCAGTGAGAGCACAGGGACGGAGGGAGGCTGGAGCCTGCGCTGCTCCTTGAGCCACATTAGCACAGGACCAAGGGAGAGACATGCAAGGAGAAGGCCCTAGGCAAAGCACCAGGGCTGGTCAGGCGAGTGAGCCCCAGCACTGCGGCAGTTCAGCAAGGGCTCCCTCCTTCCCTGGTGCAGCCCACCTCGGGAGGGAGCTGTCGAGGGGACATGGGGGGACAGAAGGGAAAGCACCATAGGTGTTTCTTAGGCCCTGTTCAAGTCGTCTCACTGGAACGAGTGTCAGAGCATCAGCTCGCTCCCAGCCTCTGCCCTACATGCCAGGAGTCACAGAGAGGCGGTGAGGGGAGGAAAATCGACCTGAAGGGAGGAGAGGGGCACCAATATAACAGGACTTTCAATCCAGCACAAATCAAAGCACACCAATCTCTCCCATCCCTTCCCTTCCTTCCCCGGGGAGTGCAGAACCAGCAAAAAGCAGGCAAGGTGCTGTTAGAAGAGAAAAGGGAATGCAAAGCAGTCCGGGCTGGCTGCTTCACCCACACCCCATCCTCACCAGAGTTCAAACAGACCCAACTCTCGCACACCTTCAAACCACAGAGCCACGCAGACCAACCATCCCCGACACCGCCCTGCACAGAGAGGAGGGCTGGCTGCACGCAGCCCGATGCAGCCAGGAGCAGATTTCCAGGGGAAGGAGGAGAGGCTGGAAGGCAGCTAGAAATATACAACCACCAGGAGAGGGCTGAAAGAATTTCTCTCACTCTCCCGCTTGCTCTCTCTCTCTCTGTTTCAGCCTCATCTCCCAATATTCACCCCATTCCTCTCCAACTCCGCACCTCTAAATGGCAGAGTCGCTATCCCAGCCATGTGCAGTCCAGCTGACCCTCTCGCCCAGAGAGGTCACTCTTTTTTTTTTTCGATGTTGTTCCACGTTTTGTGATCGTCCCTGCGGCTACTGCAGGACGAGAGTTTATTTCTCTACCTTCCACAACCTTTTTACTTTGGGGAGGAAGGAAAGGGAAGGTTGTGCCTTAACGTCCTTCAGGTCACCAGAGAAAATCCATCAGATTGAAAAAAAACTCTCATGAAAGCCTCCACCAAGACCCAGCTAGGACATCCACCTCCCTTGACACCCTCCCAGGCCCCCGCCCAACCACAACCAGCGTCACATCCTGCATGGCATCAGTCCTGCCTCCACCAGGCCTCTATTGCCACCTCTCCCTGTAGCCAGCAGAGTTCCTACCCAGGCTGCTGTGAAAGAAGCCAGCAAGTACTCACTCAAGCAGCAAGAAAAAAATTAATATTAAAGAAAGGCAGCGATTTGCAGTAACCAGAAACACCCCAGGAAGAGGGAAGGGAGAACGGGGGCTGCACCTTGAATCCATTCTGGTAGGACACACACGACGGGACTTCCCTGACTCGGGATAAAGCATTAGGAATGACTGCCACGGCCGTGGGTCATGCAAGCTCCAGGTCTGGGGTATGAAGGAAGGACCATCAGATCTGGGTTTCTGTGCCCACCTGGAACGGATTCAGAGTGTCGCCCCATGCACTACTATATTGCCATTTCCAAAAACACCTCAAAGTGAGTATCTCCAACCAAAGAAAAGGGCAAGGGGCAGTGGGTAGAGGAAACACCAACCAACCACCAAAAGAGAAAGGAGGAAAGGCTTGTCACTTACTTTTCTTGTTTGTTTTTGACATCTTTCTTTGGTCTGTGGGGGAAGAAAGAACAAAGGCCTCATTAGAAGGTAGCTTACCATATATACTTTCAGTATTATCCCCAGTTCCCACCAAGTCCAGGGAAGGACATGTAGAGCTGGCATTGCAGGATGCCCATGGCACAGGTTAAGTGGTCCTTCTCAAAGCGTTTACTCTCCTGTTGCACCTCGCTGGCAGCCAGTGCCAAAAGACCCCAGATTGCAGGCTAGCATTGTCCGCTTGTGATATCTAGAGATGGAGGAGCCACGCCAGCAAAGTACTTCTTTCCCCAGGCTCAGCCATCCCACTGCAAACCAACTGAGGAGACTGCAGAAGCCTCTGGACAATAGTCCCAACCCAATGGCAGAAAAAAGGAAAGGCTTGGAATAAGTTTATTGCAAGAGGAACCAATGCTGCTCCATTCTCACCTGCAGTCACATTTACTGTGCTGTAAGAAGCTCATGTGCGCTATGTGCTGACTCTGATGGGGTTTAATTCTCATGATCTGGAATGAAAGAAACAGAGAGGGTCACTGCCCATTCACTATTTATACTCACTGCTCCAAATCAGCCTGCTGCGTGGCAAAGCATTTGCACCCCAGGTGCTCCTGGGAAGAGCATGGCAGAGTTTGAGCTGGCTTTGAGGCCCCATTCCCCCAGTCAGGGAAGGCCTTTGATCACAAGCAAGCGGCAACACCAGGCTCGTGCCAAAGCTCTGTTTGCTCATGCATGCAAAGTGCCAGCACTGGTGGACTGCCTTGGAGACAGGCATGGGAGAGGGCATAACACCATAGCAAGGTTCTCACTGAGCCATCCCTGGTTGACGCTAGAGAGACAGTAACAGAGCATCCAGCCTGCTCTCATGTAGCAGCGTGCTTCAGTCTAACAAAAAAGCCCAAAGCAAAATTCCATATCCGACTCCTTTTTCCTAAGCCACCATTCCTTCCCAGCTGACATCTCACTTTCTCAGTGACGCAACACGCAAAGTAAACCTGGTGATCTGCGCTTAAAACAGTCCTGCAGAGCCAGACACTGCCCATCCCCCAAACCCAGGTGCCTCCAGGGAAGCTATATTAGAAGCTATGCATATATCGCCACAGTCTCTCAACCCAGAACCCGGCTGGACCACTAGCTCTAGCATTTGCACCAGAGGTCTGCTCAGGTACCTCTGACCCTTCACAGGCATGCAGGCATACCAGCCAGAAACTGTAATTCAGCAAGGAATGGTAGGAAGAAAACCAACCCCAGCTACACCATGTTAGTATGCTCTGGCCCAGGCTGGAGCCTGCAAGTGGAAAAGCAGTATGGGGAACCATGGAAGGGCACAGACAGGTTCTCTGCCAGAGCTCAAACACAGCTCAAATGACAGGTAAACAGAGTTTGCTGGTTAATCACTCAGTCCTGCACGTCTCTCATCCATATCAAAAAATGATGGCAATATTTACAGTGGCCATTCAAGAGTCTTGAGGCACAAAAGCAGGTGAGGGAGCAACATGTTAAGGGTAATGGGCACCAGCACCATTGTGGACACATGCTGGGATGCAGGCTGGCAGACAAGGGCACTGACAAAGCTCTCTAAAGCGGAGTTTGCATCTTCCCGGTGTGCCCAGCCTTTGCTATCACGGCCATCTCGGCCTCTTCCAAGGAATGAATTCAGCAGCCTCCCAACAAAGAAGGAGGATGCCCAGAGGCAGAAAGGCTTTTCCACTTGACACCGAAGCACTGTGTTTCTTAGAGCCCCTTTCCACCCCTGCTGTGCCAATGTAGCTAATGACCCAAATCCCCTGCTCTGTTGGTAAAGGCTGACCTCACATGCCCTCCAGGAGGGAGTACTGACAGGCTTTCCCCTTTTGCACTACTCAGCTGCCTTCAGAGCAACAGCTGTGTGGACCAAACGCAGAGTTAAGGTGGAGCAAGGGCCCAAGGATTATGTTCTTTGGGGCCTCATAGATAAAGGCATCAGAAATGCTCCTCTGCATTCTAAAAGCACCAAGCACTCCTTTGCAGAAATGCCCCTTTGCATGCTCCTAGCTACTGTATTTGGGCACCATAGAGGTCAGAGCCAAAAAAGAGATTCCCCTCTTAGCCCTGAATAGAGATGAGCAACTCATCTTTTAACCCTG
The DNA here is from genome assembly GCF_964199755.1 of Larus michahellis. Lineage (NCBI taxonomy): Eukaryota > Metazoa > Chordata > Aves > Charadriiformes > Laridae > Larus > Larus michahellis. Next base: position 39,781,436 of record NC_133898.1, read on the forward strand.
CATGGTGCAACGCTGGGCACAAGGGTCAGGAATAGAGGCAAGCCCTCCTGATCCGACAATCTCCAGTTCCCTGGGGTAGGCTGCCCTTTCTCTGAATTAGCTGGGAGCTGGGACTTGGGGTGGCTGTGATGGCTGACTTGCTTCCTCCACCCAAGCATGCCAGCTTGCAAGCTGGGCCCTCACCTCCATCGTGACGTTGTACACATCCACGGGGACACATTCTAGGCCCTCATCGCCGCAGCAACCCGCACATCTCATCAGAGGCACACAGGATGGCTTGAATATGTACTCCACCTCATCAGGGTATTCCTGGAAAATGTCCACCAGGGTCTCAATTGTCCTGCAGAAGCTGCGCTCGTAGACTTCCAGGAATTTGATAACTAAAAGGAGGAATGGAGGGAATACGTTAATACAAACTTAGCTCAAGAACATCTAGTGCTTCGCCCCTTAAAACGAGACAGACAATTGCAACACATCTACCCTGTGCTCCTCACTAGCAGTCTTGCAGGCCCAATTCCTTTGTCTCTGTCCTACTCACACACAGAAAATCAAGTGGGGAAGAGAAAGAGACAATCTCTTCCTAACGCTGCTTCAGGGCAGAGGCAAGACAGACAAGAGAGACTCACTATTTGCCTCCCTGGCACCATGACGTGTCCCACAGGTGCCTCCTCCCCAAACTTCTTCCCTGCTAGCCCCCATACTCTCAGATATGCTGCCACTAAGCATATTAGCTCAGGCAAAAAGCACGTGAGGCTGCTGCAGATGATGTGCACTCCGGATTAAGGCCCTTCACCCATTTGTCTTTTACCTGCTTTCAAAAGAGCCAGTGGATGCCCCAGTGGGCTTTAGAAGGCAAGGGGATAAGGCAGAAGCATCCTTTCTACAGGCCTCAGCACAGAGACACTCCCGAGAACAAGCAGCGGGTTCTGAACCATGCATCTTCACTCTTCTCATCAGCTACCTCTTTTGTCCAAGCAGAATATCCACCTCAACAGGCCACCTCAGAACCACAACAGCACCTGCTACAAGTCACAGCCTCCATGTCTCCACACTGACCACTTTCCCAGCCCAAGGAATCAAGCCACCGACTGAAAGATTCAAAGCAAGCCCACAGCACCCCCAGGACTAACGAGACCATGTACTTGGCTACTGAACCACAATGAGGCAGTGTGGGAAGGGGAACAGGGTGGATCTGCCATTATCCCCTGCCTTCCCTCCGAATGGAGCAAACACTAACTGCTTGCGATCTGCACTGATTTCACAAGCGTTTCTCAATGTTTCCCAGTCTCTTGCCAAAGCTTCATTTTGCTGCTTGGTCAAGGGTTGGAGAGATTTAAAGAGATGAGAGATAGGATAGATAAGTACACACGCACAAAACCCAGCTGCTGGTACAGTTCTGCAAACACCTCAGAGTACCTGGAACCCTCCAGCTCTCCTAGCTCTTCCAGCAGGCAGGCAAAGGAGGATGTTTCAAATGGAGCAGAGGATAAGAGTACACACAAAGAGATAGTACCTGCCGCACGCTGTTATGCACTATAATGATCCACCTGTACAGTATGCAGAGTCCTACAGCACCAAGGTTGATAACTCTGAGTGATAAGCGCAAACTGCTTGCATCATGGAAAAAAATGGTCTCCAGTAAGCGTTTCTAAAGTGCCCTGAACTTGTGACAAACTGGCATAAAGGTTACTTTGCCACAAAAATGCAAAAGCTGCAGGGCTTGGAGCTCACAGCCCGCAGTTAATTGTTGAAAGTTAATTCTAGGTCATGCAGAGCTGACAGTGCCACAGTGCTGAGAGCGGGTACAAGAGGGGAGGAGCTTCCATCCAGGGAGTTTGAAGTGTCAGAGAGCTGAGCAGCTATTAAAAGAGAAAGTGGCTTGTGAAAGGGAAATGTAGCCTGGCAGGCATGGACTGCTTGTTGGTATTCCTCATCTAGAAGACAGCATGTTTCTGTTCCTTGACCCTTCCCTTCCTATTCCCTCCTCCCCTAACTGCAGTATGCCTCCTGTCTGTTCTCCTATCTTGTCTGCGGCTACCTCCTTCTTCCCGTTCCCCTTCGGAGTGACTGTATTCACAGCCTATCTTCCAACAAGTTGAACAATTTAATATGTGGGAAATTCTGCAGGCACAATGACAGCCACTGGACTGCACTGTTGATTATTCACGCTGTGCCAGCAAAGGACCTGGGAACTCTGGCAGTAAAGGCACAGTTCAGGATAGAAATGCTTACAGACCTATGTCGAGGGGAGGGAAGAAAGGAAGGAAGAAGAGGAGGAGGGAAAGTGGCAGTTACCTGTGCAGATCAAATGCTGCTCATGGCAGTAGTCTGGGGCATAAAGAGGCAGAAACCGAAACAGAGTAGAAAAAATGAAGTGAAACTGATTCATGTCTGCCACTCTTTCTAAATGTTTGCACTGCGCAAGCAGTTGGATTACACCAGAGAATCCGGACTACAGATTGGCCACAGAACAGCACATTCAAATTCTTTTGCAGAGGCTTTACTTTCACCCTAATACTATACTTGAGATCTGGGAGATCTGACAGGACCAAATCATTCCCATAAAGAATCTGGGAGTTTTTGCCTTTACTTTAACATACGATGATTTTCCAAAGTCTGAATCAGCTTCTGAAAAGGAAACGGGGAATCTTTCTCCAGCTGCCAGTCAGAACATCCCTCCATGAAAGGCGCGTTGCCTTGATTTTGCCAGACACAGAGTGCTCACACAGGGACTGTGCCAGGCTCCATAGTTCACTTGCACAGTTAGCAACCAAACCGGAGCGCATGACTGAGGTAGTCATCCTCACAGCAAAGCCCTGTCCCTGCCACCCTACCTACACTCACCCCTATGCACTGGGAGTCATATTCCACACTTTGCAGGGCTGATTCAGTCTGTGCTTCCTTTCCATTGGTTGTGTCAGGGACGGAAGAAGATCTGTCTTTCATGGGGAAACATAGGAAGGTCACTGAAGGACTAACACCACTTGGCCTGCTCCCTTCCTGCAATTTGGGCTTCAGCCCACGTTAAAAGTTAATCCTGCATTTAACCCACACCCCACACCCCTACCCTGCAAAACACCTCCAGATTTGAGTCAGAGGTTCTTCTTTGTCAATGGAGGGGGAAGTTAAGGTTACAACCCAGTCAGGGCGCACATTAACTCTTCGGGGCAGACATAGCCATAGCAGGCAGGATTAAGTCCAAATTTGGAGCAGTCAAGTGGGAACATGCTAGACTAGAAAAGGAGCAAGTCTATGATCATTTTGCCTCCCTCCCCGTCAATGGCTTAGCAGCAATACAGACACACTGTTCTTTTAAAAATAAAAGCGCAGCCACAAGTGCTGGTGGTTTCCTTTATTTATACCAGAAAATCTTTTCCCGTGGAACAAACAAAGAGTGTTTGTCTGACTCCTCTACAACTTCCCGTGCCACAAAACATGTGGAAGGCTCTCTTGAGCACAAAAGGGTAGGGGCTGAAGCTAAAATTACAGTCTCCGACCAGAGTAAGTCCATCCCAAATAAAAACCTGTCACAGCTCGACATCTCAGAACAAGCACAAAATGGCCAAAGACACAAAATCACCTTTCACCCCAAGCCCAAAGGCCCCAAGAGCCTCGGTGGAAGGAACTACGGGGCCTTCCTTGTGGAACAGAGGCACATCATCATCTCCTCTTCACAGAGGAGAAACTGAGGTACTGAGAGACGACCTCAAAGGTCATGGGGTAGGACAGCAGTAGAGCCAGGAAGGCAATGCCAAGAGTTCTGATTTCTAGCTCACTGATGTATCTGTACTGCAGAACCAGAAATAGCACCAAGGCAATAGCAGCAAAGTCCCACCGCTCACATTGCCAGACCAACTTCTCCTGCGATCCCATCACCATTCTCAACTCTTCCCCTCCCTGGGAAGACAGGTGACCACAACAAATGGCACAGATGAGGACACTACCTCTTCTCTACCAACAGCAGAGAACCGATTACCAAAATAAGCCTCATAGCAGGCTCCATCTTGATCCCTCTGGAGTCACTGAACCTTCTTCTGTTGACTTCAGCGGGAGCAAGGGTCAAGCACAACAGGCGGCAGCCCGCCAGAAAAATCAGGAATTTTGCCCATGCAAAATGGACACCTATCCCAAACACAGCCAGCCACCAACCTCTGGCAACACACATGCAGCTTGTCACACCAATAAAGTTACAGAAATTGAAACAGAGTGCAACAGAAATTGAAATAGAGTGCGACACAAAAAAAAAAAAAGCCAATCTAGGCCCACACTGCTAGAGCCCTCTGCTGACCTCCAGCTGGAATAACGCTGGAGGTCACAACCCGTGAGGACCCTGGAAGAACTTCCCCAGACCTTGCCATGCAGCAAGTGGTCTGCTCTGTGATGAAGGTATGGGGAAAACACAGTCAGGATGGTCTTAAAGCCGCTGACGATCACCTCAGCCTGAAGGCTCTAAAGTCCACAGCCCTTTCACCCCACTTCTGAACTGAGGAGTGCAGACAGAAAGACAACCTCCCGCGACGCGCAGGGCTCCACCAGACAGGGCGCTTGCAGGAGGCGTCTCTGACTAACCTGGGGGCTCACTGCTCTTCTGGTCTACATTTGCTTGCACAAACCAAGGAGGCAGAGGACATTGCCACAGCCTGGCCTGTGGGCAGCTGGAGTGACAGAAAAATCACAACAGCTGCAGAGGCACCACCTCTGGTTCCCTCACCAGGCGATAGCCCCACCTGCACTGGACCACCAGCAAGGAATTAAGTGGAACCTACTGGATCACATTGCTGCCCCATGAATCTGCAAAGACCGCTAGCTCAAACCGGAATAAAACAGTGTATTTTTCAAGCCTGGCTCTCCACAGCGCTTAGCGGTATCCTGACTTGGGGGGGGGGGTGGTACCCGGGACTGTCAGGAGGCATGACTCCGTAAAATCACCCTGGGCTGCCCATTTTTCCCTTCTCTGCCCTCAGAAACCCGCCGCCCGGCCGCCTGGGGAGAGTCGGGGCGCTGCTTCGGCCTTTGTTTGGGGATGAGCCCTGGCCACCCAGCCGGGCACCGCCGGGGAAGAGGCGGGCAGCAAAGATGACAAATCCCTTCCTACGGCACCGTGGCGAACCCCCAGCACCACCGTTCGCCGCTACTCAGCTCTTTGTGTGCGTGAGTGTGTGCGTGTGTATATATATAGAGAGAGAGATAAATATATATATAAATGAGCGGGCGTATGTGCACGAGCGCACGCACGCAGTTTGCCTCAGCGTGGTGGGAAGCGAGCGGCGGGCTGGGCCGGCCCTGCCGCCCGCCACGGCCCCGCGGCCGCCCCGGCCTCACGGCCGCCGCGAGCCCGCAGGGGGAGCGCGGGGGGCGCTGCCGCCGCGGCCGAAGGGGTTAATGGCGGCGGCGGCGGCGCCTCCCGCCGGGAGCCCCCCTCGCTCCCGCCGCCGCCGCTCCCCGGGAGGTGGCGGTGTTGGCCGCCGGCGGCTCCCGGGGCTCGGGCCTCTTTCCCCCGAGCCCCCGGCCGCCCCCACCCGCCGCCGGGAAGCCGCCCAGCGCTTACCTTCATTGGGTTTCCGCTCCCCATCCCCCAGGGCAGGAGCAGCCTTCGACAACTGCAAAGATAACAGAAAATCGGGTCACAACGCGGAGCCGTTACGCGGTCCCGGGCAGCGGAGAGGGCTCCCGGGCCCGCCGCCGCCACCGCCCCGCCGGGCAGGAGGCGGAGGGAGGCCCCGGCGGGAGGGGGCACCCCCGAGGTGGGGCCGTTCCCCTCCAGCCGGCCCGGCGGGCACAGAGGGGCCTTTTGTTCCCCCCACCCTCCCCGTCCCCCGGGGAGGCGAGAGGGACCCGGGCGGCGGGACGGCCCCGGGCCGAAGGGAAGGAGGAGGCGGGAGGGAGGCGGCCGGGCCTCCAGCGCGGCGGGACCGAGAGAGGCCCCGAAGGGAGGAAGGCGTCCCTCGAGAGGCACTTCCAGGGATCACGGTCAAGAACCTTAAAGCAAAGCTGGGCCCAGGGGAGAAGAATAACAGGGGTGACCTTCTACCGCTGACATGACCGGCAGGGCTGGGCGCCTCCATTTCCACACACACCCCCCCGTAAAGGTGAATTCGGGCAGGGAGAAGGGCGTCCAGGCGCGAAAGGGCATGGCTCCCCTTCTCAATGTCACAGATGTCTGTCATGGAGTGGTGGTGGCCACCGAGGTGTCGGCATCTGGCCGGGTGTCAGGGCGATTAACTGTGACAGCACCGCTTCCCCGACGAAGGCCGCCCAACCGCCCGGGTCCCCCTCCTCTCCCACCCACGCCCTCATACAACTGGCCCAGTCCCCCGCCCTGCAGCCCCCTGCAGCTTCCCTGGGACAAACCCCCCAAAAAAGCCCCAAGCTCTGTATTCGCTCCTGCTGGGAGCAGGGGCATTGCCACACCAGTGACGCAGGCAGGGGTGGCAGCAGGTAACCCACCCCCAGACGGGGTCGGAGAAGTGTTAACGCTGCTTTACTAAGGGAAGTCTTTTTAATTCCAGGTGAAACAAAAACTCCACTCTTCCTGCTTTGCGTGAGGGTTTTAGCTCTGACGTAACTTTTCCAGCCAAGTCAGGTTTCCCCCTGCTGTTCTGTTATGAACCAAAACCAAAAAATGCCCGGCTTTCTTCACTTCTCCAAGGTATGTTTCCACCTGTGTGATGCCATCTGCCCCAGAACCTGCTGCCTTTCAGCAGAGGCCAAAAAGAGTGCGGCAATACACACAAAATACTGCTTCATCCGCGATACACTGCATTTAGGCTTTGAAAAAGGCCCTCCAATCTCATAGCTGGACTGAATTGAGCAGGCAAAGTCCACCTCAAGCTCACAACGGGAATTTGCCACCTATGGTCCTCTAGGCAGCCCCACGCACAGGGCAGCACCACCATCCCAGCAGCCTGAAGCGTCAGCTTTTAAAAGGAGGGGGAAAGAGAGACAGCAAAGCCCTGGAAGCCCCTTCTCCCAGCTGCTCCTTTGTGTCTGCGCACAGTTCCCTTTGTCTAAGGTCCCCCCGACCCAACTCCTTGCTTCTCGTTTCAACCAAAGCCTTTCTGTACCTGGGCATAACTCACCAGCCCAGACCCCGAGCCACCCCATGCCTGGATCTATTTCTTCTCTGGGGAGGAGAGGGCTGCGCGCCCAGCCTCAATGCTGTGACAACAGTTTAAAAAGCAGGTTCCCAGAAACAGTTTCATTCCTGAAGTGTGAAGGTCACTGCAACAGCACAAACAAAATGGAGGCAGCAGAGGTTGCAGTGGCCTTCCAAAGCCACTCGGCGCCTGACAATCTATGGGTCAAAAGAAAACCGCATCAAGGGCAGAAAAGCCTCAATCTTTGTCATAGCACAGGAAGAGGATCACAAGCCAAGTCAGTTTATCCAAGTCACAACGCCCCCAAGACCTTTTGCAGAGGGATTTTTGGTTCACACACTGAATGACCGTGATGGACTGAGCAAAATTAGCTCAGAGACACCTTGAGGGTCATTCTACCCGTGCTCTATGCGAGGCTGCCCTGACGGCTGCCAAGCCTGCCGCCTCCTCACAGGTAAGCACGCACGGTGCACAGGTGAGGGGAAGTAAAAGCAAGCCACACACTTTCACAGCTCACCTGCGCCTGGCCAGCACCTCGCCCTGCCCCTGATGTCCTGGGGCAGGACCCAGAACACTCTCACAGCGCTCACCTAGACCTGGGTTGCGATCCCACCCCGAGGATGGGAAACAAGATTGGTATGAAGTCTGCAGAGAGCTCCTGAGCGCTACCAGGAAAGCTCTGAGCAGAAACCCGAAAGGTTTCCCAGAACTATCAGTAACACGCTCTCTGCTCACTATACCAAGAAACTTTTCTGCCCTTTCGGCAGTGCCTTTCACCTGTGGCTTGTGCCCTCAAAGCCCAGCCACGAGAACGGCAGGCGAGGCAGGGGCTTGTGCCTTACTTTAAACCAGTCTGGTACGTATCAGACAGCGCAATGGGGAACCAAAAGCGTTCCAAGGGACAAGCAGGCCTGGCATGCCCTTCGGTGGGAGCCTGAAGGTCACACTCCCCTCTGCTGGCTTTTGGAGTTACCCAACGGCTCGGTAACACCATTTCCTTCCAATATATTTTCAACATTTCACTGAGGTGTGGAAGCAACCCCTGGGCTCCAGAGTGGGATAAATGACCCCGGGAATGGGGCTGACCAAGGGGAAGCTCCTTTCTATGCCCTTTGCAGGTCGCACCAAATGCACGTCCTGCAGTGGAGTAAAACCCTCCCTAACAAATAAACCCACTTCACACCATCCATGTGTCTGCACCTTCCCTGTCCCCCTTCTCCCCCTGTCCCTGTCCGCAGCAAGTTATTCTCTGAAGGGAGAGAAAAGGTTAATCAAGCCGTTCCTCTCCAACCATCACCCCCCTCACCACCACCACCACCAGCCCTCTTTCTCTCCCTTCCCCTCCCCCTAATCTGTGCAGCCTCATTAAAAGAGCTTTGTAACTGTTTAGGACTGGAACAAACAATCCATCCACTTTGAGAGGGACTCTGGGACAGGAGTTAAGGCACTTTTCGTCTTAGGCGCTAGAAATTCTTCTCAGCGGTTTCTACTTAAGGGGAGGGGGGTGGAACGGGACTCACTGCACTCCTTCTCCATTGTACATGCAGACAGAGGTCAGTAATCCCACAAGCTGCCAGCACAGCTGAGGCACCTCTGCCACGGAGCAGGACGGGCAGGAGAGGGGATGTGGGGTTGCTGAGGAATCATCGAGCCCCTCTGGGATGTCAGCACGGGCTTTCCTCTCCCCTGCTCCCAAAGGAGCATTCCTCTTCCCAGCCTGTCCTCAGAGCACAGGCCCGGAGCCGCTCTGGGGAAGGTGACCCACTGCGTCCCGGCTGCCTACGGGCTGGGGAAGCAGGTTCCGGTGGCTCCCCATCGTGGCCTGGCGCAGAGGCACACCAAAGGCAGGGAGCCTGGTGGGTGTGCGATCATTAGCAGTCTAGTCACAGGCTCGCTCTCCCTCCCTCCCTCGTGCCTGATCGCTGCCTGTTCCCTATGGCAATACAGCTGGTGTAACCAGGTCCCTCCCCGGTTCAGGACAAGAAGGGAAGAGTTCCCAGACCCTCATCAGGGGTGACCTGCCACCAGGCTGCTGCCAAGACCCGCAGACAAAGGAAGATGGGGAATGACCAAGCATCTCCCGTTCTTTAGGAAAGGGGGACTGGAAGGGGACAATGCAACCTCTCTGACCCCGTGGGGCATGAGGACTGTGCGCCGCAGCTCAGCACAGGCGAACAGCTGGGAGGGCGGCACTGCAAAAGCACCTTTTCCTCCCTCTCCTGCATGGAAAGGCTACTGCCACCAGTGGAGGCAGACACCTGTGGCATCAGCGCCGCCCAGCCCCAACCATGACATGATTTCCCACCGTCCCAGCCTTGCTGCAGGAGCGACTGTAACAACTGCCTCAGTAAGGAGCCATCCCCCTGCCACCTTCCCCAGAGGAGCGCCGTGATTCCTGCGTCCCTCCTCCTTTGCCTTCAGGAAAGCTGCCTGACACACGTTGGACCCCGCTCTCCCAACTCAGCCTCTGCCAGGGCTTTTATTTAATGCTCTCCAACGCGCCTGGCCAGCTAGATAGGTTTTATTCAGCACGACAGCCAGATTAACAGTACAGATAAATATTATCATCAAAGCACAAAACCCTAGTCCCGGCGTGAAGAGTCATGCCTTCTGCCATGCCCGGAGTCATCGTCAAGCTGCCTACGTGAGATCTGCTGGTATTTCTAACGTTCCCATCACCGTGGTGCCCAGGCAATCAACAGACAAATAAGGACAGAACCGAAGGGCAGACCTCACCGTCGATCTGCCTGAGCACTTATATGGCCCGCCATCACCCAGCTATCTGAACATCTCGCAATCTCGCATGTATCTGTCCCCGCAACATTTCCCCCCAGCCCTACCAACACCCTGTAATTCTTCCCTACTTTTTTTTCCCCAGCGTTATCCTCTTTCTTTTCTTATCGGCACCATCCTCCTGCCTAGGAGAAAAGGCAGCAGAAGGCTTTTACGTGACTCCTGAGGACAGTCGGACCTGGACTCTACCTGATCCGCCGTTTCCTCCTCTGGGGAAGAGGAAGGGGAGGGGAGAAGGAGCAAGGGGAGGGTTAAAGGGTATTATCACTAGTCACAAATACAGAGTTGTCTAACCTATAGCTGGGGAACCGACGCTACTGCACAAGTTTACTGAGAAGCTGAGAGGCAAAGAAACCCCCGTTTTAGGCGACAGTGGAAAAACTCTTGGAGAGCGGAAAGAATTGTCCCACGAGCCAAATCTGGCTGGCAGGCAGGCAGCAGGCACGGAGCTGCTCTGTGGCACACTCCAGTGAGAGCTGCGCCTCGGGTTCCCATCGAGCACAGCCTAATGTGCGGCTGTCACTGGAGAAAGTAGAGATATAACAGGCTAGAAACAAAGCGTGCAGTGCCTGCATGACTTCAGTTACAGCTGAAATGGCTCCTAATTGGGGAGTTACCTTCCAGCATCGGTGCTGAACAAACAATGTGAATAACATTAGTTTGCAAGCGACGTGGATTTTTTTTTTTTTTTTGCGATTGCAGGAGATGATCTGGCCCGCGTTCTCTCCCAAGTGCTGAGGGGAAATGGCAGGAGAGAACTAACCTGTTATAGCCTTTAGAATGTAATCCATGCCCACCTAGCGAACCGCCACTTTCACGTGGGCACTCTGTCTAAACCCCTTAATATCTCTTGGCAACACAGCCCTCCTGACTCTTTAGAAAGCAGATTTATAGGACAGGTTTGCACAGAAAGCTGCCTTTCTTGAAAAAAAAAAAAAAGAGAAAGAAAAGGAGGAAGAGTTGGTTTCTAACCCTCAGGAATGACAATGAGGCAAAAGTAAAAGTGACTGAGGAGGAAGAGAAGAGAAGAGAAGAATGCGCGGTTTTGTAATCTCGGTGCGGGAGATATGTATTTTGAAAAGAAGGAGAAAAAAAAAAAATCAATCTGGAAGAAATTCAGGATCCATTTTGTCCTCTTTGATCTCTATTTGTTTTTCCAGCGAGGTATTTTGAACTCCACTCGGCGGCACGAACCCGAGCCGGGACCCAAGGCAAATACCGCCTGAAACACCCTTTTGCAATGTCAGGAGACCCGAGGACGGGGAGGCGAGGCTGATGCAAGAAGCCACCGCGCTGCCTCCCTTCCCTTCCCTGCCCCGCGCCGCGCAGCGCCGCGCAGCGCCCCGGGCCCGGCGCCACGGCCACGGGCCCCGCCGGGACCCCCCGTCCCCCACCGGGACCCCCCCGTCCCCCGCCGCCGCGGGAGCTCCACGCCGCCAGGGGCGCGCAATGCGCGCACACGTGCACGGGCAGCCCGCACGGCGCTGCCGGCTGCTCCGGGGGACTGCGAAGCGCCGGGCACCGCTTCCCCCCCCCCCCCCCTCCGCTGCCACCTCCTCCGCCTTCCCCACGCTGCAGCTTTACACGCACACACACGTGTCCGCGCTGCGGGCACCCACCCGGACATGGTACCAGCAGCGCGGCACCGCACCGCGCAGGTGGGAGATGAGGGGGGGGAAAGAAAAGGGGGGTGTGTGAAAAAGTATTTTCCGCCGCGCCCCCCCCCCCCCCCCCCCACGTACGCGGGGCACAAAAGCCCCCGTCCCGCCGCCACGGCCGCCCCGTCCCCGCCGCTTACCTCCGCGCTCTGCAGATAGAGCAGCGCCGCCAGCCCCCAGTGGATCCAAGTGAGCAGAAAGTTCATGGTTGCCGGCGCACACCGCGGAGCGGGGCCCGCCGCGCTCCGCCTCGCCGCCGCCGCCCCGCCGCCGCCGCCCCGCCGCGCTCTCGCCCGCGCCTCCTCCGTGCCCGCCGCCGCCTCCTGGGGTGCCGCCGGCCGGGCGCTGCGAGGAGCTCCGGGGGAAGTGGGGTTCCTCTTCGGGGTCTCCGGTTTCACCCCTCCATAAGCCCGGCTCTCCGCCGGCCCCCGCTGCTGCTTTCGGTGGGCGCTCCGCCGGGCCGAGCGCTGGCTCCGCGGCCGCCCCGCCGCCGCCGCCCGGCCCCCGCCGCCGGGCAGTCCGAGCTCCACAGCGGCGCCCGTCCGCGGCCGCTCTCCCCGCGCCGGGGCAGGCAGGCACCCCGCGCCGCGCTCGCTCGCTCGGTTTCCCGCACTCACGCCAAAGTTTGGGCGGAAAGTTTCAATGCATCTCTTTTCCTGCGCCCCCTCTTCGCGGCGGCTGCCTCCGGCGGCTCCCCGAGCCGGGGTCGCCTCCCCGGGTTGGGGAGGGGGGGGAAGGGGCTGATCCCGCCGCCGCTTGGCCCGACCCCTCTCCGCAAATCGGGGTGGTGGTGGCGGAGGGGACGAACAGAGCGTTTTCCTCCTGCCCTCTCTGTCTCTGTCTCTCTCTCTCCCTCTCTCTGTCCGCCGCTTTGGGAAAAAAAAAATCAGAATAGTAATATATGTAAAAAAAAAAAAATCCAAACTGGCTAGAGAGGGAGGGAACCGGTGCGGGGGGAGGCTCTGCAGGAAAGGGAGGAAAAAAAATAAAATAAAAAATCCCAGCGGATCAAAGTATAGGTGGGGAAAAAATAAATTAAACGAGAGGATAAAAGCAAGGCGGCGAAGCCAACAGCAGGTCCCGGTGCCCGCGGAGGGCTGCTCTCCGCGGCGCGCTGTCCCCCGCCGGCGCGGCGTGCGCTCCTCGCCCCCGGCGCGGCAGCGGTAGCCCCGCTCCGCGCACTCCAGCGGCGGCTCCGCGCAGCGCCCGCTCCCCGCGCAGCGCCCGCCCCACCGCCCGCTCGCCGGCGCTCTGCAACTGCTCGGCGCGGCCGCGGGGAGAGAGGCTCCGGCGAAGTCCCACCCTCCCCGACGATTCCCCTCCCTCCTCCCCTCCCATCCCATCCATCCCTTTCCGCGCTCGGCGAAAAGGCCACGGAGGTAAAGGGGTGCGCGCCCCCGCCGCCGTCCTCCCCGCCCGCCCCACGCGGGACCGCAGACCCCCGGCGGCTCCCACGTTACACCCCCCCGCAACCTTCCCCGCCCTGCCTTCCCCCCCTCCTCCGCCCCCGGCCGCCCCACGGGCCACGCTTCCTCCACCCTTTCTGCCCCGCCGATGGATGCACGTTCGGGTCAAAATTCACCTTACCCGTGGGAATTGCTCCAAAGTCCAGCGGAGCCATTTGGGGGGAGGGGGACAGCAGGGGACAAACTGAGATCATGGTCGTCGTCCTTCCCTCCCTCCCCTCCCACTACCCTGGCCAAGGCCTTTGCTTTTCAGATACAGTGATTTCTTAGCAGCTATGTGCTAAAGGGGCAGAGGGGGGTCATCCTCAGTTGGGTTTTATTCCTCTTTATCCAGTGCCACCCGCCTTGGCTCAGGGGGCCTGCCTGCACCGGCTGAGCAGGGGCCCAGTGTCGTGCTGAAGGGGTGAAGATTTTGCTAGACAAACCTCCCCCGAACCTTGCTTTCTGGGAAGGTATTTGAAGGGCAAAAAGGCAGATTCTCTCATTGGGGTTACCCCAGGCATTCCCCAAGTCAGTTCCTTCGCTTGTCTGACACGCTAAATTTCCTTGTGTGGGATATATAGCAACAATATGCGTGTGTCAACATACATAAATCGCTCTCCTGCCACCGTCCTCCAAGGACCTTGGGTGGCAGCGGGAATGGAAGTCCTGGCTGGCAGATTCCACGGGCTGGAGGAGGGGGAAGGGGAAAAAGACACCGAAGAAAGAAAAGGCCACATTATCATTGGAAAGCAGGTATTCCAGTGCTGTGCCACAGACTCCTACTGATACAGGCAAAGCGTTGGCTCTATAGAGGCACCTGCTGGCTGAGGGAAACACACGAAACAAAAAAAATAAAAATATATCTTTGCTTTTGGTAGATCTCAGACCTCTTCTTCCCTTTGTTTATTTTTTAAAGATTTTGTGTCACCCCTTGGTGGTGTGCATGGGGATGTCGCCTGGGTCACACTGATCCCATGGAAGGCTGGGAGACGAGTGACAAGTCTGTTTAAGCAAGGAGCGACTTCTGCTCCCGCCTGGCCCCTCCGCTGCTCCGGCTGCGGGGTCACACCTTGCACCCCCGGAGCCCACTGCCTTCCTCCTGGGCGAGGGGAGAAATCCAGCCTAGACAAAAGCCTGGAGGAGAATATAATCCCTTTCCCCTCAGGGATCACGTTTCTACAGAGGAGTGGTGGGTGTTGTTCAAATATTGCAAAAGAATCCCTTTTTCTTTGCTCTCTCCATTATTTTTTTTTTAACTGATTGTTGCAGAGGGTTTCTGAAGAAACGAATATCCATCCAAAACAACTGGAGTTTCCCGTATTCAGAATGCAATTGCCAAAAATGTCCTCCAAGAGATAGGGAGGCTTCAAGCCCCACCCTGGAAAAAAGAGGGGATATTTCGCTAACTAAAGGTAAAGCCAAATTCAAGCTCCCCGAGGCAGGAGCCGCTTCTGACTCTGTCACAGGCCTCCGTGAGCAGCTCCCTCCTCATGCCAGGCCTCTGCACTTCAGATCCGCAGCAAGCAGAGAGCTCACTCGCTGCTTTTTTTTTGCCTCTTTATTTGGTAGAAGGTCCTAGGTGCCTTTTCCCCCCCTGCTACATGGGCATTTTATGAATGAACATAGCTCTACAAGAAACAATCTCTAATTTTAACACTCCTCTGGATGGATGAAATCCCTCCGGCTGCTGCGCTGCTGAAAGTCCCCCACAGAAATCTCACAGAAAAGATTAAATCCACGAGGTAAGGCAAGGGCTAGCCTTATCCCCTTAAAGCTACAATGTACTGTAAATAATGTACAGAACCCAGCTTCTAAAATTACCACTACAGGATTGCTCATCTTGTCTTGGGTTTCATCTGGATCCTGTGATCTTCCCACCTGCCAACATCCTGTTACCAGGAGAGCGGTGCATGTGAAGTTTGTGCAAATGGTCATGTACTTGCCTGAATTCTGGCGCCGGCAAGGACATTCATGTGCCTTCCATGTTAACGTTACACCGTAATAAATACTGACATTGCTATAGAATCCGCAGTGTTCGTGCTAAGCACCGCTCACCGAAAAAGCAAATCAATGCGTGTCCCAGCCACGCTTCTTTATTAGCCTTGTTATCTCCCCCATGTCAATGGCTCCTGAGACAGAAAGAAAGACGGCATCAACAGGCAGGATTTTAAATATGGAATACCTAAAAGCACGAGCTCCGTGTTTAGGCACTTAAGGGAAGACGCGTGATTTGCAAAGAGGCTGAGTGATGACTTATTTGGAGCTGTGAGACGCTGAGAACTTTTAAGAACCTGACCATAATTTAGGACTTCATCTTGCAGATTGAATTCAGTGGAAGCTTTGGCAGTGGCTTCAAAGGGCACAAGATCAAGCCCTTATTTAGGGTCTCAAAATACAAAATCAGGATCCTAAATTTAGGCATCCCATTTTTTAATATCTTGACCCATGTTTGTAATACCCTTCGTCTAATCCTTCTATTTGACCTGAAAAGAGAGGAATGTCAGTAACTCTTTACCGACTCGCCTGAAAGAACCTGTGGCTGACAAGGGGGAAATGGAAGAAATGCATTCCCCACACTTCGTTTATTTTTTCTCCCCTCTCTCAGATCCCCAAAATAACAGCCGGAGCAATGTCAGCGGAGGAGCTCAGGCCCACTTTGAAATTGGAACAGGAAATGTGAGAAATGTGGACGTTAAAAAACAAATGAAACAAAACAATATTTTCTTAGAATTCCATCTTGTGGGCAAGTCTGGGGGGAATCTGGATTTGGATAATCTAAATTAGGAGAGAAGTCAGGCAAACAAAGAGTAATTTTAAACATTTTAGTGCCAGAGCTATTTCTTAACACACAGCTCACTCTCTGATTTCAAATATAGTCCCTCAGCGCTGAGCCTGGGGAACAGCACGAGGAAAATCAACATCTTGATCCGGCCTTCTAGCAGACGTGGAAAAAAGACCAGAATGGAGTGAGTTGTTGGGAGAAGCAGCCAGGTGAATGGATCCTAAACGTCCTATTTCAGGTGCTCCCTTCCCTGTAAGCAATCCCAGCGACGCAAGATGCAACAGCCAGGCGATGGCCAAGTTGGCTGCAGCACGGTCACAAGGCAGCAAATCAATTAACCGCACGACCCTTATTATTGTGATTATTTTTGTGTCGGTTGCAGGGAGAGGGAAGGGAGCAGCGGTAGGTATAACAAAAGGTTGCTCCTCCGAGATGCTTTGCCAACGCTCCCTCTGCTGTGGTATAAATAGAATACATGCAGCGGGCACGGGCAGCGCTAGGCTTGTATTTGCAAGCATTAGAGATGCCCATGCACCACCCACTGGCAGTTTCACTTGCCTCTGTCACTCAGGAGTTTGCCCAAAGATCTGCAGCTCCTAGAAAGAGAGAAAAATGCTCATGAACACGCAGCACCATCACTCACTCTGTCCTCCTGAGCTGATTTGGTACCCTGGGCACTTCTCCCGTAGTCAACAATTACAGCAGGTTGTGAAGAGTTGTTCCGCTTTCCTTCTCTCCATCTCCATTTTCCTGTCTCTCGCTGGATCTTCGTATGATTCTTTTGCAGGAGGTGGCAGAGGCAGTGACGAGTGGAGGTAACAGGACAGGTCCCCAGGATTGTTTTGATATCTACAGAGAGATCAAGGGATTCAAACGGCTTTTTTTGTGCTGACACTACATGTAATGTCAGCCTAAGGGTACAGACATCTTGACCCTGACTTATATGTCGCCAGTTAATAGAGCTGGTAGGAATATACACATGCGGTTATTGCGATAGTACTTCACCTTACACTTACATCACAGTCCCCGGAGAAGCGTCTGATGGGGCAGCCTTATGTATTAAATCATTTCCTGGAGGGGAGAATTCATTTGGGCTCATTTATTATCATTTGTCCTGGAGCTCGTATTTTACACTCCCAGTACAGGGAGTGGGTGTTATTCATGGCTATGGGTCTAAGAACCAAAGGCTAATTTCAGAAAAGCTGTTCTGTTGTTTGAGGTTGATCACTTGATGTTTGTCCCAGGTGCTGGACACATGTTGCTTGCTGAAGGAGGTATGACCTGGCCTCAGTTTTCAACATTCTGGTAACTACCAAACAAAAATAAAACTAAACTCAACTCAAGCATGCCTATCCCTCCCCTGCAAATCAAGTGGCCATTAGCAATATTGACTTGAACAATAAATAAACCTACACAACAATCGGATCAGAATCACACCAATGACGCATCAACTGAGTATGGTAACAGTGGGACACAACGGCTGGACAGTCAGCAAATGGGACTTCAGTCCAGAGGAACCCACAAAGCATCTATTCTACGTGCCACGGGCCACAAAGTCCCTCCCAGCACCTCACACCACACTTCAGAGCTGTAGCAAAGGCCAAATACTACAAACGTATACGTGCCACAGAAAGAGAGAAGAGCGCAAGGTTCCCTCCAAGCCCCGGCAGTGGCAGGCTGTGGTTCTCACCAGTGCCCCACACGACCATCAGGAGTTGTCAGTGCCGAAGCGGAAGGTAGCAAATCCCAACTGGTGGTGTCTATCTGACTAAGGAAAAACTCCCTCCTGCCCACAGATCTGACAGTCGGATTAAACGCTGGGGACACGGGGACAGGGTCACGGATACACCTTGTCGCAAATCATGTCTTTTCTCTGGCCACTCACTCATCAGTGCTCCCCTAGAAAGAAGAATCTGCAGCAGAAACTCTGATGCCTCCTTCTCCTTCCAAGGCAGAAGAAAGCCCTCCTGCCTCCCTTCAGGAAGTGTGGGATTATTGCCGCGCAGGCATGGTGCCAACAAGTGCTGACCCAACCTCCTCTCAGATCTGCTTGGTAAGACTTTGCAATGAAAGGGGGAGATATGGGAGTTATAACTTTCTTAGGGCGAAAAGCTGGGGAGGAGCTACTGGCCAGCCACTTGTGGTTCCTCATCCCAGGGTACCAGAGGGGTATGAAATGTATATGCACCAAGGTAATACTTCTGCCTCTTCCCCAGCAATTAGGGCCTGAGGTAAGGAACCTCCCCATCCCCAAACACCACTTGCCCACAGGTGACTCTAGACCTCCTTGTACCATTTCCTTCTCCCACCCCGTTTCCCACAAGTAACTCGTGATCATCCCAGTCTCACCTCCACCAGTGACCTGGGGCCTGATCCCTTCAGGAAATCCTGCCCACTCAGCTGTGCAGGCTATAAACCCCAACCAAAGGATGTTCCAATCAAATCTACAACTGGATGCCAGTTAAATATTTCCATACTGAAATTAGATTATTATCTGACATGTAAACCACAAACCATACATACAGTTGTAAAGCTTCCATCTCAGAGGTATATTAATGTCTGGCTCTACACTCCAAAAACATGCAATTTTTTTTAAAATAACAGACTTCAACAAATTGTTTCAGATAAATGGAAATTTGATAACTCTTTTGAATCGCAGTTTACACAAGATAGTATTTCAGTTTCGTCAGGACATTAAGTAGAGCGTATTGAACACAGTTCAGTGAGCAATTTCATGAGAGCACATTGGGTTGCTCAAAGCAGGGGAGTTTTCTTAAATTCTTTCTGTCTCCGGACTCTACAGATGCCCACACACCTTGGTGGCTGCCTGCCCAGAGCCACACCTTCACACCCAAAAAAAGACTGGGCAATACTCCAACTAATACAATACCAAAACAAGGGCAAATAGGCTGTTAGGAGGTTCCTAAATTCTCCAGCTCTCAGTCTCCTGGGGGAGTACTTCTCCACATTTCTCAAAAACAGAATTTGAGAGAGCGCCTTCCTCATCCTTGGCCAAGCTCATCAGCCTCCTCCTTGATAATTATAATGTCCCAAATTCCTTTTTCCTCTCAGCATTTCGAAAGCGAGTTCTTAGGGCAAATCTTGGAGGAAGGAACTTTGGTCCAAACAGCTCCAGCTTGAGACAACACTTCACTAGTGTCAGTTCTGGGAAAACTTCATTTACACCAGTAGGACAAAACATAGCCAAGGCTTAAGATGCCTGAGATGCCAGAAATATCCCCTTTCTTACAAATATGATATTCACAAATAAAACTACTTTTGAAGAAGATTGGCAAAATCTGAATTGGGTAATAGGTTTTCTGATGTCACCAATTCACAGAAAGGTCAATATTAAAAGCCCAGATGATTTAAACCAAGAACTGTAGGGGCAGCTACTCATACAACTGCCATCCATCAACAAAATTAAAGTTCAAACATATGATCAGTTTCATCATTTCCAGCTTATTTTCTGCTCATCCAAAACGAAGTGCTTTTTCTGGAATTAAGCTATAGGTCAAAGAGCTTAGCTTCTGACATCTGTACTTTGACAGACAAGTTGCTTTTCATATATGCTTTTCCCATATATGTTATTTTTCTCCCCGAGGGGCAATATTAACTCTTCCAAAGGACGATGTACAGAGGAAGAGATGTGAGTTTGCAAATGTCCAGAGAATCTAACACATTGTCTCTACCCAAGTAGCAAAAAATATAGAGCAGCTTTACTCCATCCTCTTCCCGGACATTTTATGAGAATTATACTGTGGGTGGACTAGCATCTTATCCACTCACATCTTACCCATCTGCATTATGTTGCAAGGCAGCACAGGACCATCAGGGCAGTGGTCCAAACCTGCACGGGGCAGTGCTCTCTTATCACTACAACATGAGGCAGCAGCATTCGGAAAGAGCAGGCTGCCTTCCCAGCAAAGGAAAATACACAGCCCTCGCTCCAAAAAAACTTGCTATGAAGTACCCATCAGTTTATTTTCCATGAAAGTGAGACGTAAAACAACTCTTACAGCAGTGCATTTACATCTGGATAGCCCACTTCCAGAGCCAACCAGTTTGCCAATACAAGAGAAGTAGGCTGAGTTGGAATAAAGCTTCCCTCACCCCTTAGAAATAACAGCATGCCATTTCTTTCCACCTTCCTTTCTCACCTCCAAAAGTTTCAAAAGCCTCCAAACCCCCCCTCTACCCAGGACTAAATGCTTAAGCTACTTTACCTTTTAATGCTGGTAACCCTGAAGCTTGGATGGCAAAAAGCCCCTCCTGCCCATTCAAAATACCTTTATGCCACAGCTGGAGCTGCATGCCACTAGTTTTTTGGGGGGTTGGCTTATATGTGTCCCAGCTGCCATGCGCAGTGCTGTGCTGGGGCCGCAGGACACGCCTGACATCGGGACAAGACAATCGTTCTCTGAGGCAACACCCCGAGTACATGTCACTGGCAGGGGACCAGGGCTGCCAGCAAAACAGCTTTTGCTTCACCCAACATCAGCCCATTTAGGTGAAATAACGTGAGCTGAGTCCCGTTTTCAAAGAAAATGATTGCACAACCCAGTGCTATCTGTGAAAACAAACAATTAAGCAAACGAAGCCAGGCAGCAAACTCAATGCAAGAATAAGTGTGTTTCACGCAGCACCGTGCCTGGCTAGCCAGCCCTGCTCCCTGACACTTCTGCTCACTCTCCCCCTTGCACACTGGCCCATTTCACCCCATTTCACTTGGGGACTTTGCTCTGATCCTTTGCGGTTCTGGAGTATTCAGCCAGAGGGACCCCGACACGGCAAATGCAAAGCTCTGCTGAAGCAGTGTTTGCACCAGTGACTTAGCTGGCCTTCTCAGTTCAAAAGGAAGGTGGCTTTGCAGTCTTTGAAGGGAAGATGTGACTTCCAAAACAGAAATACCTTACTCATTCTGTACTTCAGTTCTTTCACTGGTGGTCACCTCGGCTGTGTGTGTACCCATGTTCCTGTCCTGCCCAGGACAGAGGAGAGGTCTGGGCACACAAGGCTGGGCTGGGCAGAGAGTGCACGGTGAGGAGACAACGCAGAGGCTGCTAGAGGAACTGCTGGAGGAAGGTCTGTAGCTCTTCACCCAAGGGATCATACCTGGAGGATTCCATGGAAAGAGGACAACCCATCGGTTCATGATGTAACAGCATCTCTGACACACTAGAGACATTGAGAAGCCCAAGGGCTACCACCTCGGAGAACAAAGTCGTTGCCAAGGGAGTTGCCTTCTTTAATAACATACATCCTTGACCCAGGTGCAGACCATGTGCAGACTGGCCTCACTGCTGGACACCATCCTATGGCGCAGACAGTGAGGCCGCTGGCTGGGGGCTCGTGCCAGGTTTCGGTCAAAAGCGCTTGCCTTTCATTTTGCTCTGGACTGAACAGTGGGAATGGAGATGCTGCATCAGCCAGCAACGATTTCATCTGGTCAAATGTTTGGCATACTAGGATGAGCCAAGACTCATTAAGCAGCTGCTGAGGTTGCCTGAGATGCCTGTGTTTTTCTCCAACAACTTGCACGTGTGCTTCAGAGAGCGGCTATGAGGTTGGCTACCTGCTCCCCCAGGTCTAGGGCTCATCCTGGCAAGGGGAGGACTGGAAGGATCATGCTGGGACTTCTCTCCTGGCATCCCACCTGTGTGTATCTGGTCACCTGGGAGAAAGAAGGTCTCTGATGGGGTCATCACTGAGGCAGGCCCCAAGGGCAGGAACAATCTCCTCACCAGACATGGCCAAGTGGCAGAAACCAGACAAGAATCAGGATGTGGGCCACGTGGAGGTCCCTGCATGCTGCTGGACAACAGTTAGCCAGAGGCACCCAAGCACACGGCTGGAGCCAGCCAGCTCAGTGACTCCGTGTCATCTTACAGGAGATGGCCTGTGCTCTGTCATTGCAGACACCTTAGGGACAGTCACCTGTTGGCAAATGGGAAAAAAATATCCAGGGCAGGCTGCTCCTGTTGAAAAGGCACCAAAACATGTCCAACTCCAAAGCGCTGCAGGATTAAGAGAAAAACAGCCAGCTGCATCCCAGGAGACTTGTGACTTGTGCATATTTTACTCTGATCAGCACTAGGAGCACCTAGGCTAATGTGGGAGGTGATCCCACAACAGCTGGCACACATCTGCAGGCAGAACGGAGGCAGAGTTGGGTAGGAGGGGTCAGGGTGGACCTTCCAAAACACCTTCCTTTGGTGGAAACTCATTCCCTTGTTGGTATTCTGCGCTAGATGAAGGCTACTAACTACAGAACTGAAAATGAATTATTGATTAGTTAAGAGTCAAATGAGGGTGACTCAATGTGATTTGTTATGGGCAAACAGAATAAAGTCCAAACTGCTAATGCACGAACCTGGAGTTTTAAAAGGGCCGGTTTCCAAAGCTGAAAACAATTCAGCTTTGAGCTAAATCAGCTGGGAGAGAAACGCAAACAGAAGAAATGGAATAGTTGGGAAACTGAATATTTTTATTGGTGCTGAAATATCATAATTGAGAAAGAAGGCTAATTTGGAGGGAAAATAAAGCAGTCGCAAAAATTAAATATGCAGATGTTGCGCTCTCTGTATGGATTTGTGTGTGTGTAAATATGAGGGGGGAAGAGAGAAGCTGGTAGCAATAATTAATTTGACTGATAATTGATTGCAACTGTACAAAATTGATAGAGGGAGCAAAAGGACAGGAACACGTTTGTGGACAGTAGATTTAAGGGCAGTAAACCAGCTTTTTTCAAGCAGAGTCAAAACAAAGGATATCATTTCTGCACCACTTCTACGTGGAAATAATTGTGAAATAATTATCCAATAATGATAGTGAACAGATACAGCCAACGAATATGACTGTTGTAGACTTTGGACAGTGACGACACGTATTTCCTTCCCAATAGAGACTATGAAGGTTTTTAAAAATTAACAGAAGTGTAAGAAACGTGAAGGCAGCGACTTAGATTGAATACACACAAAAAAAGCCCTCAAAGCATTAAAAAGAGCTGGCAGAAAAAAAAGACCCTGAGATGCTTGGATAAGTTTTGGAAAAAGGGTTTCACAGGCCTAGAAACAGGGTGGTGTTGTATCAGTATTACAATGAGTGTATAAAGAATGTTGTGTGGCACTGCAGCAAGATACTGGGAGAGCTGGTGGAGCCTCCATTCCTGAGCTTTTCCATTGGCAAGAATGAATTAAATGGGATAGCATAATTTGCATCGGTGACCCTAGATATGGAGAAAATGGATCTGGTTAGAATAATGACCGCTTCTTTCAGTGAGATTACAATTTTGCTTGACAGAGGTAACAGGGTTGATGTAATTTACTTTGACCTCTTCAGACCATTTCAGTTCATGACATGGGATGATATAAAATAAGCATAGATCTTATTAAATGGATTAAAAACTGGCTAACTAGTAGGTCTCGGGAAGTGATCCTGTAAGTGAAGAGTCACCATTTGGCAGATGGTGCTTTTGACCCAGCTCCTTCAAATCCAACTCAGAAAGGTATTTGAAATTATTCCAATTGAAGTCTGAAGAAAGCACAAAGAGGGAACTATTAGGTGATGAAGAGGATATGTCTTTGGTCCAGAACAACACAGATTGCCTGGGCTCATGCAAACACGATGCATTTTAATGCAGAAATGTATGACTCACAGCTGTGGAAGAAAGCAGGAGACCTCCTACCAAAAGGGGATTTCTACCCAAGCAAGCCAGAAATCTGGAGAGGACTTGGAGGCCATGGATGTATCTGCCAAGGTGAAATATGGTGTCAAGGGTAACAGGATCCTGGGCTGCAAAACAGGAAATATTAAGCAGGAAAAGGGAGGTTGTATTACTCCAGCCTTTAGCACCAAGACAACTGCAGCTGGGATAACTGCATGGGCGGGGAGGAGTCGGGAGGGCGCTGAGAAGAGCCAGAGGATGACTGCAGCACTGGAAAAGATGCCATGGAGTAGAGCTGCCAGGATGCAGCCTATTCGCTGGATGAAAGAGAAGGTCATGGGTGACTTGGTCATGGCGTATAAGGATCTTACACTGGAGATAGCAATGCAATAACAAACGGTTCTCTTTGGTTTAGCAGTTACAAATACTAAAAGAGCCAATGGGGGGAAATGATGCAAGGCAATCTTGGAGATTAGAAATGGGGCGAAAATACAGCTGAGGAAAATTACAAGAAGCTCTGGGGGAGTTTTTGAAAACTGGAAATCTTTCAGTCATTTATTTTCTACAAAAGAGCTTTAATGTTTCTCCTTAGTTCAAACAGGGATGAACTTGGTAAGATTCTTTGGCAGGTGTTATACACATCAGATGAGATGGTCACCACAGTCCCTTCTGCCCTGTGTTTCTGAATTTCTTATAGAAGTTGATGGGTTCTGTGGGTGTATTTGTTGCTTCCTCTTATTGCAATAGGGATTCACACCTTCCTGCTGGTCAATCAGTGCTGTTTCTCCACATCCAGTAGCGATTCCCTTCCTGACAGCCTCTTTTCCTTCTTCATCTCTGTAATCAGAAGCAGCAGACTGCTTCATTAACTTCCCTCCTGCTTTCCACAAGGTTCAAACTCTCACAGGCCCCTCCTGGCTCCCCACAGCTCCATTCCCGTACCAGTGCGCCCGAGTCTCCACTCTCCTCCAGCCCTGCTCCAACTGTGAAAACCCAAGAGATGTCTCTGGAGAAAGACCCTACAGATGCCCTGAAAGGTGTCCGTGTCTCTCCGTTCAGCTACAGAGAGCAGCTATGCAATTGCCTCAGATTTGAGTCAGAGGCAAATTTTTGGGCAGCTAAAGCCAACTTTTGAGCAGGTAAGGCAACTCCTATGACGAACAACTCGCCCAGGTCATACCCTAGGTTTGTGGCTGAGCAGGGAAGGGACCCAGAGCAGCCTCCCATCTCCTGCACCAGCATTCAAACCCTTGGACCACGTTTGGTCAGTTGTTTGGCTTTTCCCCTAACAGCAAAGCGATTAAATTTTCGAGCTGCCCACACTCCCCCCTGCTGGTCACACTGCCGCTCGGCCCTCGCTGCAGGCTGCCCTATTCCTGGCTCTCTTAGTTTTTTGTCTACTTCAAATTCTGGAGATGAAATGCAGAAAAAGATCCCGATGGCACCTGGTCCCGTGCCTGGAGGTACACAGGATTACAAATCCCTCACCCATGTGTTTCGACAGGGCATGAATTTCAGCCTGGATGTAGGGAGCAATGAGGAATGCCTCTTTTTTCAGCTGAGGCTAGCAAGAAAATAAAGCCTGTGTAAACACAGTCACCCAAGCCAAGGAAGCCTCTGCCTGCAAACGCCACTGTAAGAAAGACTCAACAGCATCAAAGAGCTACAGAGGCTATTGGGCAGGCGTGCGAACAGGAATGTCATTAACTTGAATGTTACCTCACGCTTTGCATGACTCATAGCTGGAAGTGGAAGCGCAATCCCCATTACCTGCGCCCTCTGACAGTACGGTCATAACCCCAGCAGGAATAGATTGCTAAAAATTAACTTATTAGTATTGTTGTTATTGTTGTTATTACTAAGAAGACAGATACGGGAGTACTAACTGAAAGGAATGGCCTGTCCCCTCCTGCCAGCCACCCTCTGAAGACTCTTCTGCTGAAGATAGGGATTAAGTAGAAAAATGAGTGAAGATTTCCGTTTCTGAGATAGCTGGTAATAATTAACATGCGGCTAATGGAGGGGCATGTTAGTTGGGCTTTCCAGGGAATGTATTCTAGCTGCGAGAAGATGGAAAAATTCCAGAGTGAAATGCAACTGGCCTTGCACCTCATATTTCTTGTGCTCCCCAGATCCCATCAGGCCATTAGAAGGCCTGACCCTGACCACGCTGAAGCTAGTCTGAGCAGTTTCTTTGTGTGTAGAGGACTTTGGGGCAAGGCTGCTAAACTCCAAGGAATAAAACCAGGATTATATTCCTGTTGCAGAGAGCCGAGGCTCAAGAAGCCCATGGGATATCTCCATCTCTCTGACAATATCTTTCTGCCAAAATAACCCTGTCATCTCCAGCTGAAGCTCCGCCTCCAGCCCAAACCATTCTCTCTTTCAGAAGTTGGTTCATCGGGGAAAATACAAAAGGACTCCGATACGCCTACCAACACAACAGACCAGCGTGTAGTCTGGTCTGTGATCTGCACACTGCCACCAAAACACTTTGAAAAAAACAAAAAGGAGCACAGACCTTGCTGTAACAGGGACAGCACGGCCCCACTAGTGATAAGTTAAATTTTTAGTGTATCTCTGGCCTATCTGATAAAGGATCCAGCACTGATTTCCTCTGTGGTAGGACACGTCTCACACTGTTAGCCCATACAACACTACTAGTTTTCAAGCAGGGAAGTGAAGAGCAACTTCTCCCAACAACTGGGATTAGACGCATTTATATACAAAGAGTAAAAAATGCCATCAGTTTGTGCTATCATTGTTTACTATTGCATATGCAGCAGGAATAGCTCAAGATAGTGTAAGAAAAATAGTTGAAGTCGTACAAACATATAGATTCTGGGGTATTTATGGGACAAGATAGCACAGTGAGGAAGGACAGATAAGGTGGCGTAGGAAGAAAAGAAAATGAGAAATTCTGCCCAGGGCAGTTGAGAGATTGAGGAAGCGACAAATTTGAATGATAAAGTTTTAAACATCAGATGATCTCCAAAGAACATTTGTGGTTTTCCTCGCCTTTGTAAACACAGAAGCAGTATAAATGGAGGGAGAGAAAAAACGCACTGAAATTTTAACTCACATTAATAGCAAATAAAAAACAAAGCCTCGCTCCATGCAATTTCTTGCAGCTCTGTACAAGCAAAGACTCACATGGGAAAGGGGAGTGAAGGACCATTAGTAACAACAAAACCCAATCGCTTCTGATTACCATCCAACCTTTAAACAAAAAGTCTTCACAATTTGCCAACCGTAACCGTAATTCTATTGTCTTTGCTCCCAGGTCCCTCGGCTCACAGTCACAAGACCACTCATGCAGAACACCAGGTTATAATTCTGATAGCTGGTGGAGACAAAGAGAAAGTCCACCAGGGAAAGATAAATATTGTTCTATAAAGATCACCAACCAAATCTACTCAAATTCCAGAAGATAAGAATCGTTAATAATTTCCTGCTCAAAGTGGTCAGCCCTGGCCTCTCCTGCAACCTCTTGTTCCCATGAAGATAACATTTTTGAATAATAATTTTTTTAAAAAATTACCCAAAACTAAAGCAGTTTTCCCCTGAGTAAAACTTCTGTCCCTAATTTAGCCAATGTTGGCTTTAGGCCATCACACTTCTTTCTTCTCTAGTGGGTTGTATGGTGCATTTGGAGAAATGCAGCTATATCTGAAACGCTCAAACACTTTATTTTAACACAGTTTCCATCCACCTCCAAAAGACTTAAGTATTCCAGTAAGTAAAAGCTACCCATCCATCTTACCAGATCGCAAACTCTTTCAGCTGTCCCCCGAGAATGAAATAACAATAAGCAAATTTTTAAGTAAATTCTGTCTTTTAAGGGCTGATGAAACACTTTGACTGCAACTATGCAGAACCACTCTCTGGAATTGTTATCTACCAGTGGACTCCGGCACATTCAAACTCTCTCACACACTCCAATAGCTGGAAGTTTATAACTCTGGCGTTATTTTCAAGCATTTTCAAGACTGTTTTGGTTTGGTGATACATTCTCTTAGTTAGAGAAAACATATCGCAGGAGCTGCTCTCTGTCTCTTCTGGCTCTGAAAGATCCCCACAGCGGAGCAGCTACAGAAGTGATTTGCCTCGTATGAAGAAGTGTAAACTGTCTGCATCCCAGGACAGCGAAAACAGGACCAATCGTTACTAGAACAGCATTGTATCATGGTCTGCAAAATATCTGTAGCTGTGACCACTCCTTACAGCAGAGCTGAGCTCCCTGTGCCTGCCTTGTGCTGCTTACTCTCTAAAATCCCACCCAGGGCTCTTCCCTCTGTGCTAGCCCCACGGGAGCCGTCCGGCTACGAGAGAGAGAAAACTGGTTCTGCTCAACAGAAACGTGGCATTTTGCTCATTGCCATGCACCAGCGAGAACCACTTTTGGGAACCAGACCCAAGGGAGGGCTTGCCTGGTGGGCATTGGAGGTCAGCAAGTTATCGCTTTATTTGTAAACATGAGAAAATTTCAGCTGGAGTCAATAAAAACACGGAGTCCCATGGGGCCATTTTCCTGAGTCAAAAGCAATAAATTCAAAGAGCTCATCCTTACAGAGAAGGGAAATTGGCAAAGAACAGCGGCATAATAGTATGTTACATTGTATATCTACAGGCCCTTTGATCCCCGGATATTTACAAATATTAATGAGTCATGCTTCTCAAGCACCTTTTTGGAAGGTATCATTAGACCATTTTCCAGATGGAGAACCCATGGGAGAGAGAAGCGATCCTTCCATAGCCACACAGAGCGTCTGTGACACAGACAAAAGCAGAAACCAGATATTCTTGCTTCCAGTCCTTTGTTTTTAATTACGGCAACATTCTTCCTCTCATATTTTATGTTGTATTTTATAACAAGTCATATATGAATACACCTATGTAGGACATTTCTTGCTGGTTTACTTTCCACCTGTCACACTGATATTTCACTACTCACACTAAATGTATTTTAACTGACTCCATTACAGGAGAAAACTCAGTAATAAATATACGCTGCAGTCACACAGAGAGCGTTCCTCACACAAAATAGTAATTGCCTTTACAAGCAGCAACAGGACACTGAAAATGTAAGAATAGGCGCATCTTTAATGTTTGAGAGGGAAATTTTAACAGAAAAAGAACAAAAATGTGTCTTCGCGTATGAGTGAATGTCAAATAATGTCGTGTCATGCTGTCTTGGTCAAGTTCAGCAACTCCACAGGTGCAATATCTTAAGGGATCCAACTTACAGAGACAGAATTCAGTGTCCGTTGGTTTGATGGAAGAGCAGAGGTAGAAAAGAAAGAAATTAAAAAATCAAGTATTCTCAAGTATGTGAGAAGGCAGCTGTCTATAAGCTCCTTTGTTCTGGGGGAGTTGATAAAAGAAGCCGTCTTCTTTGGTGACGCACCACCCAGCACTCCTTTTTTGCTCCTGTTGTGGATGACCTAACCCGTAGCAGCTCTGCTTTCCTCTGGAACACCATAGCGCGTTCTTTTTTTTCTTGTTTCCTTGTTTCCTTTTTTCCTTTTTTTTTTCCTTTCCTTTCCTTTCCTTTTCTTTTTTTTTTTTTTTTTTTTTTACAACGTACAGATCCTTTGCATATAACAGCTCATGCTTTAAAGCCAGGACACTCTCCCAGAGTTTAGGCCAATGGGATAATTTCATTTACATACAGGGCCAGTACTTATTAGTTTATTTCTACAGACCATATCAAAACATTCAGATCCTCCTGTCTCCTCCCTCTGAAATCTATAAATTCTTCCCACCAAATCCATAGATAAGGGGGCAAGCCGGGCCTCTGCACCGATTCTGTTCCTTAACGGCCCTGAAGTGGTGTGGGAATTTGACCACTTTAACATTTTCTCCCTGGCTTTCCTTTCAGCTTCACTCTTCTCTGTTCTCACCCTTGATTTAGTTGTTTGTCCTTTCCAGAGAAGAAAGTAATTGCTGTGGATTTTACCAGGGGACATTTTGCTGGTGGGATAAACCTGTCCAGATGTTGGCATTTACATCAGAGCTAGACGTCTAGACTTACTTTAACAGTCAGCAGAGAGAAACAGGCATTCTGGGGCACTGGTAATCTCATTTTAAGGTAGATGTTGAAAAGCGCTCCGATGAACCAAGTCCTGGAAGTGCCTATCTCTCTCCATTGGCTATAAAGGTTGCCTGGAGCAGAAGCTCAAACATAAACATCAAAAGTTAGGTGAGATGAAAGTGTATGGTCCTCAAAGTGCCTAATACAAAGGCACTGTAGTAGCCATGGGGCTTTGGGTCTTTTGTAGTGCATGAACTAATATCTATGCTTGTGCTTTCCATGATGTGATCAAATAGCGACAGAAAATAGGGAAGAGGATTTTCTATGAAAGAATCACAACCCTATACTCCTCGTCTGGGGGTGGAATCCATTCACACGTCTAAAGACAGCTATGCTTAAACCTCAGCCTCAAACCCAACAACTTTGATTCAAGTATTTCTGCTGTCATCAGTGGAGTCAGATTGTCCTGGCTCAGCAAGAGGAAGAATGGCTCCACAGCAAACTCCATTTGAGGGAAGAGCTGCTTGCCTGGTGTCACTGGGTAGTTGCCAATAAGATGCAGACTTCCATAATGCTTGCTCATATTTCCCCAAAGAAATGTGAGGCAAAATACTTCATCATCTCTAAATTTATATCAAGAAGGTGTATCAACTCAGCTGCCTTCATTAGCACAGTTTGCAGCTTGTCACCAGTGAGACCTCATCTTGTCCACCTCATGACAGGAGGCCACACTCAGACTCCCTCCAAATCATGTCAGGAGTAGACATTGCAATTCCTATCCCCACTGATGACTGCCAGAGACAGTCCAGCAGCCCTAGATAGCAGGCTTTTAATCAAGCTTGTAATCAGAAAATACTCTCATATTTAGACATTATGGCAGGCAGTAGAATAAAACTCAAAAGCCTTGCCACCCCCCTCCCCAAATCAACCTTTTCTTCATGTTCTTCACACTGGAAGACAAAGAGACAACCACTAGTGCAGATTCCTGTTTTCTCTTTTCTTTAATAGCAGGGCTGACTGTCATTTTAGCTATATTCCTTTTCAAATGTAGCTACATTTGCACGATGTCAGCATCTCAACAAGTTCATTAAAGACACCAATATCACCCAGAAAAGCATGGTTTGTTGTGAGGACTCTTGTTCCCCAAAAGCAAATTTTCCAAAGATGTCTGAACAAAGAGGGAGGGGTTTTGTGAGCTCGCTCTAAACTACCTTCCTAATCATGTGGAAGTGTCTGGGAGATTTTGCACCCCGAATGTTCTTCTACTATCTGCTCTTCCAGTATTCAACACTGCTTTAATTTAGTTTGGGTAAAAGGCCTAGTGGAGTCCAAAAAGCTAACCACAATGCTAGTTGTTCTTCCTCTCAGACAGTCAACCAGTAAGGAGTAATTTCCAAGCACACTCTCTTTGCATTAGGAACTAAGATTGTTTTTCTCAGTTTTCTTTTTCTTGTTCTCTAGGAACATTTATTGGCAGAAGTGTCTTTGTTTCTTAGAAGTTCATCGGCTCTCGCCATCTGTTTCTCCCATGATGTCACCGCCCTCACTTTTGCCTCATCCCTATTTCCACAGCAATCAATCAGAATTGGATGCCTCAAATGTCTGACCTCCAGGAGGAATTAAAAACCAGAACAGAAAGGATATGAAGAAAAAAAGGATAATGGGAAGCAAAACCAGGGAAAAACAACTGCTCAAAGTCTCTGATTGCCTCTAAACGTGATTCTTCTTCTAAATTTCTGTATTATGGCATCATCTTCTAAGAATGTTTTAAAGGTGACCTCCGAAGATAAGCTGTGTGAATGTATAGACTTTAAGAGGCAGATGTTTAATAATGTTTTCATAGTGGTTTTAAAAAGAATGATTTCTCTTCATTCTCATATTCAGCCTCCTATAACCTGAATATTAAGAGATGGTGTGAGAACTATTGACAGATCTTACATCATAAAAAAAAGACAATAGCATATAGGTGGTTTAAGTTAAAGGATTCATTTCTTTTTCTTAATATTGGCACCTAATAAACATAGGAAAAGAACAATAACTTTGTTAACAATCGCTTTCTGAGTTTCGACATGAGACATCTGTTAGTTCTGAAACATACATCAAAATCAAGGAAGACCCAAACACAAAACTTTGTTGTTTCTAGCTGAGAAACAAGCAAACCATTCCCTCTTCCCATTTTTCTTTCTTGTCTTGATCACACAATGTCAACAAACAAACAAGGCCATAAACTGGTTGTATTTTGACTTGGCGAGGCACCTGCAGCATGTGCTTGCTCTAACATAAAACAGAGCTTTTTAGCTGGTTTTTATTGCTCTCTCCGGTATCAAGGTGCCCACAACATTCCAGTCAGGAGCTCTCAGCTGCTTCTGGGGTTGTAACGACGCCAGAAATACCACTGTGAAAAGGAAGGCTTCCTTTCCGTACACCAGCAATAATATTTTCCACGGATCCCCAGCTTGCACAGGTTAGTGCAACCACAGGCTTCTTCCTCAGCCCCCTGTAGTGTCTATCACGATGAAAGCATTTGAAAGCGCTTTGTACACTAAACTTCCTGAAACCGACGGGAGGGCTCAGTATGGCGTTTTGCAATCTGAGCATCCATCTAAGCGGCCGCGTTCCTCATGAAGTCCCAGCGCGGCGTATGCTGCATATCTGCGCTAGCAATTACTGCAAAGGGGTGCAGCTGAGCCTGATCTCAACACAGCTGAAGCACAAGCGCTGCCAAGAACAGAGTGTGTTCAGCGCTGTTTTAAGAAGTAGGGTTCATCTTCATATGTAGGAGCTCTCCTTGTTCTCATTACCTCTCTTGAGTGCCAGAGTCTTTGAGGTAAGCAAGAGAGTCCTCTCCTTCATTGCTCACAGTGAAACGTACTTGCCACAGTTTGGAAGCTCATTTAACTAGAAGTTACCCCCTCTAGATGTTTGTCTGTCGTCACTAGAGGATCTGGTACATCCCAAAGCACATATCCATATGTGTCCATCCAATAATCTCCATGAGGAACATTTCCTCTGTACTCAATAATGGAGACATGTCTCATAGTATCCCTAGCTTCACCTTCAGATTGTTTCGTGCATCTTTGATTTTATCCTTTCACCTGCCTAGGAGGAGATTTCTTTTCTCTACATCTCATACTTGGGAACGGAGAAGAATTAGAGCAAAGCTTTTTACGTGGATTATGTGTTTGTCTCTTCAGTAGCATACCTTTCTTGGTGCATCAGGATAAAGAGGTTGTTCTGAACAGGCGTCTATAGATGATATTTTATTATTTTTTTTTAGTGGAAGAGAGAGGCTGTGGTGGAACACCAAGTTTAGTTCTTGGTGTTTGGCTAATGTAAACCGAGCAGAGGAAAAGGAAGATATACGGTCCCCAGAAAATGGTATTTGGCTTCATCCCAGAAAGTGAATTGATAAGATGATCGTTGTAACAATATGAAGGGACAATGGCTGCATTACTGCGTAGTCACCACACCCCCTCCAGGTGGCCCTTCCCAGGAGTCCAATGTTCCCCTTGTATGGTTTCGAGCAAGACGCCCATCAGTGCCGCTTTCTTCAAACATTACGTGAGCGTAACCAATCCTTTTCAGTAGTTATGGATGAACACACCACTTCTGAAGGCTGAGTCAAAGAGGGCCTCAGTAATCTCCAGTTGCATCATCTGATTCCACGTAGGCATACTCAGACTCTCCTTTTCCACTTCCCTCTGTCCCTTGACCCTGGTTTCATCTGCCCTTTCTTTCATCAGTTACTCTGCACATCTCATTTTACCCTGCAATACTCTCCATCCCTCTCTCGCCATTCGCCCTTACAATCCCCACCCCTATCAGACTTAAAAGTTTAGGGCGCAGCTTTTTCCTCATGCGTGTGAACAGCAGTGGGTGGAGTGGCTGCTGAAATCTTACTGGATCTGCGATATGGGCAGTGGGGTCTTGAGGGAAATCCTGAAGCCAAGCTAAGACGTCAGGATTTTGCTCAAAAGGCCAATAGGTATGTAGTTGAGAAAATGAATCCCTGGCACCAAACAAGATAAGCAGGGGATGTTGAAAGTTAGGCTGCTTGCCTAGGAGTCCTTCATACTAATCCCTGCCTCTGACTTTGAGGGTGACCTAGAGGGATACTGTTAATTTGCCTCTAGATGATGAGATGGCTTCAGGAGGAGCAGCAAGGAAGACCTTTAGTGCCTCGATTCTTTGCTTCACCTAGCCTGGTGATGACCACTTCACTCACAGCTGCACTGACCCAAGTGTCTGTCTCATCAAAAGAAACCAGGGTTTAGCATCTATTCTGGGAAGTACAGATGGGAGTGAAGGGAAGGAGGGGGGAGATCCGTTTCCATGGTTTCAAGCTCTTTCTTTCTCAGTGTTGCTTCCCTCTTCTTCAGCAGTTAATTTCTCTGGTTTCAGGGCTCAGTCCCAGCCCTGCCTCCTCCCCAAGATTTCCTGCAGCACAGCAGGGTCTTTCACACCTTGGAAAGTCCTTCTCTGGCGGACAAGGCAGGGAAGCGAGCAGTCTGCTCCTGCTTGTGCTGGGGCAGGCTTTGCCATGTGTTGCACCCTGTATTTTGTTGAGTTTTCAGGTTGCTGTGCCTCACTGCGGCTTCCTCCTTCTCTTCAAGCCACCCCTCGCACAAATGAGACCCGGCTGCATGTTTACCTTGGCTGCCCTGAACCGTGGGCAATGCGATACTTCTGGGACAAGCCACAGTCCTTGTCTCTCCTCCTTCTTTCTCCAGGGCAGGAGGCTCTTTGCAGCCCCGCTATTTCCCTCTCTTAGCTCCACTGAAATGATGCCCCAGCAACCCCATCTTTTCAAGGACAGCAGCCCATCAATCCAAATCCCTTACAGGCTGCATCTAAATAGGTCCTCCTGGTGGCATATGGGGTGTCCTCCCAGCAGGGGCTGAGCTCACCCTGCTGCAGTGCCCTCCATCCTGCTAGCCTGTGGCAAAACCTCTTGGCACTCTCCTGCCAGGTGCTCCCTTGCTCTTTCCCTCAAAACCCCTTTCCCAGCAGATCCTACCTGCAGACCGGAGGCAGGCTTCCTCCCTGGAGACTCTGTAAAGGAAAAGAGCCAGCTCCGAGAGTTCTTTTGTATTGCCCTGAGCCCAGGCTGAATTTTCCTGGGAACACCTCCCGACTGATTTTTCTAGGAAGGAATTAATGTAGAGAAGCTTAGAGTTGGGCTCATAGCTACAAGTCCAAACACAAGAAAAGGGAAAGCTGGGCTGAAAAGCTAGCTACCCTATCATTAAAATATGAAAAGGATTAAGCTTATCTTCTTCTTAGGAAATGGAGGAGAAGTGGGAAGTGGCAGTGTAAGGGGCCTACAGTTGAACAACCTTTGTTTGCAGGATAAGTGGCTTTTATTCCTGGTGAGGAGAACTAAGCTGTGTTTACAAATAATGCTGATGGTCCAGCCCTGACTGCGCTCCAAAAATGCAGCATCCCTACTCCTGGATTGCCTCAGCTCGGCATCCCCAGAGGGAGTGAGAAGCAATAAATCAGAGTAGCAATCCAAAACATGACACAACTTTTGAGCAATATTTTCTTGTGCCTTGTGGTACGTAGAGGGCTGCTGTCCCCACATCCCACTGGCAATTGCTCTGGTAACAAAAATATTATTGTCTGCACTGTGATGGACAATAAAGACCCCTCAGGCTCATTGTTTTAGAGTTGGGATTTAGCCCAAGTATCCTTACCACGCCTCTGCCTCTAAACGCTGTGATTCAGTAACTTGGCTGCGTGCTGGAGAGTTGCTCCCTCCCATCTGCTGCAAGGCTCAGCCCTGTAGGTGGGTCTGAGGTGATGTGAGGGCCTTGGGCTGGCCTGCAGGATAAGGGAAAGTTACACTCCTCTGGAAGACGGTGCTTCCGAGCCCTTTGGGAGGACAGTAGTAGAGAGGTGACCAGGGTGTCTCCTTTGCCCTCTCACCCAACCCATGGCTCTGTTCCTGTGGACTCCATCCCACATCCAGGAGTTCCCAGGTCCTGTGTCTTCTGAACCCTAGAGGGTACTAGAGAGCAATATTCAGCTTCCTGTGAAGCAGGCTACTTGCCTGTGGTCCTGGAGGTGTCTTGTGAAACTAGGGAGAGCCCTGCATACCTTAGAGGAGCCTTGGAGGCACTAGGGCCTAAGCATCTCTCTCATTCAGCATCCATCTCTGAAGGAACCCAAGCAGGCACCATTCAGCATAGGAAACATGCAAAGCCTAGCAAAGGATGTACTTCCCTCTGGAGTTTCAGCCTCTGGGCCGTAGGTGATGATAAAAGACTGTGTTAGAAGTCAGTACTACCCTGACTTTAATAACCAGGGATCCCTTTTTTATCACCTTCTGTGCTTTACAAGACATGTTGCTAAGATACTGCGGTGAAGGGGAACTTAGAAGAACAAGACTCAAGTAGACTGGACAACCTGTACCACATTATTCCAGCCCTCCAAGCAGTGACTCCACGTGTCCCAGAACCGGAGGAGAGCGCGCAGTGTGAGCGCATACCCTGCCCTGCCTGGAATCGTAATGCAGAATGGGATCATCCTGAACCCATCCCATCTAGGCACTCATCCAAATTTTAAATGTTCTGCGAGTTCAGACACAAGAGAAACATTTCTGCCCTTTCTGCTTTGCCCTGTGATGAGAGCAGAAGAGCAGCAGAGACTGGGTGGGAAGTAAGTCAAGACCCCGCCAAATGATCTCCTTGAAAATAATGACCAGTCTCGGTGACTTGTTTCTCCCTCCTGGACCACGCAGAGCGCTGATGTCAGTAAAGCCCTTCTGCTTCTGGAGAAAGAAACATCTCTGATTCCTGACAAACCAGGGTGACAGATGCTGGCAGAGCTGTGGAGCATGTTGGCCATTTGCCACCTTCTCGAGGTTGTCATGTTAATTACACCTGAACATATAGAAGATTTGAATCAGATCTAACCGCTCTAGTTGTAACTTTCTATTTAAGCAGCAAAAGCACGCAGAATTTCACAAAGCATGGGTTAAAACAAAAATATGCTTTCAGAGCAGCAGGAGAAGGAACCTAAAGAACATCCTAAAGAATTAAAGAGTGAAAAAAATGTGCCCTACTTATTTCTTAGCCCATTTTAACCTGGCAGAACTGGCACACGTGCTGTATTCCACAACTGAGCCTGTCCTGGAATCTCTTTTTGGACATCACTTCTTAAAGG
This sequence comes from Larus michahellis, assembly GCF_964199755.1. NCBI lineage: Eukaryota > Metazoa > Chordata > Aves > Charadriiformes > Laridae > Larus > Larus michahellis. The sequence continues at coordinate 39,818,081 of NC_133898.1, forward strand.
TAAGATTTTCTTGTTCCTAGCCTTGCGGAGCCATATTTCAGTGATCCCTGAAGTTGTTCCCAGGGCTCAGAGACAGACAAAAGTGCAGTATTAAGAAGCAAAGAGGGGTCTCGTCTGACAGCACTTTATGCCATTCCTTCATCCCTCCTGCATCTGAGCTTCTCCCTTCCACCAGCTGTGGGTTTTAATCCCCTTTTCTTGTCCATGGCCTCCACTGCTCAAACCTCTCCTGGCTCTTCTCCCTGCACATATTCTTCCATATTTCATGCTAACAGCAAATTTCATGCTGACATCACTTGCACCAACAGCCTGTTTAAAAGAAAGAAACGAAGGAAAACACAGGTTGGGGTGGGCTAATTAGTTGTTTGTGGGGTAGCTGATTAAAAAGCTTTTAGAAAGAGCTTGAAACAAAATTTTCACCAAGAAGGAAGGACAAGTCTGACCAAAGCCAGGAGACGTCTTTCTCTTACTTAAAATAATGATTTATAAGTTCTAAGTGGTCTAATTTGCTACTGGTTTTGCTGTTCAGATGAATTAGAGAAATAGGACGTCCCCAAATGTGTTCACAAACCACTTCAAAGAATGCCAGACAAACCCAAGCCCTCCTATGGTCCTGCGTATCTATCAGTCGACACATATTGACAGTGATGCACAGTGGGGTCCTTTGCAAAACCTCATTCCCATCTTAGAAAATTAATGACGAGTTCAGCTTCAAGGTGGAAATGTACCTGCAGACCAGGTGAACTTTTTGTGTCCCTGAACAGCTCGAAACAGTTCAGCAAAGCAGTCTTGATGTTCCCTGTGCCTTTCAGCATAACTATTGCTGTCACCTTGGTATCGCCTGAGAGTCTGAAAGAAAAATGAGAGATGTTATTTTGCAGAAGTCATTTTTGAAAAAGCCACAATGGTTTTCTTGTCATCTTGCAAGCAAGAAAAACAGCAACTTATTCTTTGGCCTTAAAATTTGAAAATTTAATATAAAGGACAATTTAAGTGCCTGTAAAAAGCCAGATCGCAATGTGCCTTGCCATCTTTGGGTACTTCATCCTTTCATCATTATAAATGTCTTTTTTAAGTTTCAGAAACACTACAAATTTTACCAAAAATCTGGGAAGCTCCAGACAATCATTGACCATGATTACCTTGATCACCTACAAAAAGTATAACACTGCCATGATCAGCTCTCTGCTATCTGACAGATCTCATTGTATGAGCAACCATTGAGGATTTACTGTTTCTCACATGCATTCGCCTAAAGTACCTATTTGTGGTCAGCCGGATGAATTTTGTTTGCATCCACACAGCTCAAGGGAGGCCCTGCCAGGAAGTGGTCTAAACCCCAGCAAGCTCCCTGAGCCATCCCCACCCATAGGTGCAGAGTACCTGCAGGTCAGCACACACGTGCCCGCACACAAAACACCCCACCGTCACTGAAACCACACCACGGGCATGAGGAAAACCAGGTGGACACCAGACAAGCTTGGTCGTGCTCAGGCCCTGACACAAATTCAAAGGACGCATCCCTTATGAAACCTTGGAAGAAGCAGCAGCTACCTTGACAGCAGCCATCAAAGCCCCGTTTGCCAGCAGGCTTTTAAAATTGTCAGACCTCCTGCACTAGTCCAGAGATGAAGGCACATTCAGAAGCTATTTATTGCACTTCAGGTTCTGTTTTCACTCCATAAAGAAAATAAATGTTTTGGCCATGAACACAGTCAGTTGTTTGGCTTTTGCTATGCATACACAGGGAAACTTCCTAGTAACATCTTGCGCTGTCATCAAATACCATGAATTTGTTCCTTTCCACTGAGCTAGGCTCAAGCTTGAATTCTCAATTCATAGACTTTGAACTTGACTCAGGGTAACATTGTTTTAGCTGAGGTTCACAACCTCTTAAGGCCATAGAGGGCCAGCCAGAACGTCGCGTCTGACCTCCTGCTGCCCCTAGGCCACAGACTTCAGCAGTTCAAGAGCTATAGTTGGTTTCAGCAAATTTCTGCTAGCAGTACCAGGAAGATCCCCAAGATTTTTGTCTTTCAGTGAAGAGAAGGCAAGATATTTATTAGGTGTTTTTTCTAATGCAGTTTTGAAAGAAGGAGCCACACAAAGACAGAATTATGTTAAAATCTCCATCACTCCAGTCCTTACACCCCATCTGGGTAAGGACCGACCAGATCGTTTCCAGTTGTTCTCCTGGGTCTCAATGCAGGGCTCAGGATGAGGTCTCTCAAACCAGTGATTCTGCCATTTCCAGTGCAGAGTCTCGCCCCCACTCTCTCCACCCCATCCTTCCTCACTGGTGAACCCACGAGCAAAAATGACACCTGAAAAAACATTATTTCCGAAGGCTGGTTATCCACCCCTAATAAAAAGGGGGTGGATAAAAAAAGCTCATTCATAAAGAGAAACAAAGGGAGAAGCTGTATGCAAGGAACAATTCACAGATCACAGCTCCGTCAGCTCTGGCCCTTCACACCCTCCATGGATCTTTGCTTTGGTACCCATTTACACAGGCTGTTCCCAGGAAACCTACATGGGAGAATAGAGAGAAAGGTGAGATGATCTTCTCTGCTCACAGGCACGAAACAGAAACTACACGAGGATTTATGAGATACTTTTCTCTTGCTTTCACCATCTTCAGAGATTCATACAAACTGTCTAGCTAGTGTGAATGCTCATGGCCAAATTCCTGCGGGAAAAAATCTTGCTGAGTCAAGCTGGTGAAAAAACAGGAATTCTGCTTTGCGGGAAATTCCAGGACTTCTGTTTTCTCTCTAAATTAATCGGAAAAGTCAGAAATCAAAACTTTCTGCAGAATGACATTTCCAAGTATTTTTCTTGAATATTTGGAAGAAAAGATAGGCCGGGCTGAGTTTTACAAGCCACAGCTCTGTGAGGCGTCTGCCAAGTATAAAACCTTTTGGACATTTCTGTGCTGCAATTCCAAAAACCACACCACACTGCAGTAAACAAGTGCAGCATCAGAGAGAGCGCTCTTAGCAGCATCAGATTACCCTGCAGAAAAACACGGTGTCTGTGCAGTCCACATCTGCGAGCTTCCCCTAGCAGAGACACCGTGTTGGAAGGAGATTCCCTTCCTTGCAGGGCCATTTGTTGGGCTCTCTTCTGATATCTGCAAGGTGAAAGTATGTTTACATTGTGATTACTTTCTCCTTCCACTGTCATTACCTCTCCCACACACTGTGTGTGTTCCAGTGACGTGCAAAGGAAGTTACAGCTGACATAGGAGAGGGACAGGCTTTTAAGATGCTCCCCAGAGCCTTGAAACAAAGGCTATTACAAGGAACTGTCTGTGCTTCTTCCAGTGCGGAGGGTGCATGCACACCCACATGGCAGCTCCTGAAGCCTGAATTGTGCAATCCTGCGCAGCACCAGCGAGGCTTCGAGCAAATAGACTTGTAGAGCACACGCTGAACTGAGCTCATGAGGCTGAGTAAGGGTAACTTCACCCCTGCATCCTTTCTCTGCATTAAGAAAAGGGAGTAATGGTCAGCAGTAGGCGCCTTCATGAGGTGGTGCTCAGAGGATGGACCATTTCCAGCGCAGTAGCACATGGGACCACAGCCTTCAAAGCCCAGGCTGGAACTGGGATGGGAAGACGGACAGGAGTAGACCAAGGTCTGACCACTGCTCCTCTGTGCCAGAGCTGCACAGGCTTTCCCTAAGGCAAGCCAGAATCAAGCACAGATTTCATTAAATAAGGACAAGGTTTCTCCAAGTGCCCAGGCACCACAGACAAAAGATGGCTTAACAGAAGTAGGATGAAAGAATTGTTCTATTAAATCCAATCAGCACCTCCTGCTTCCAGACTGCTCTGTGGCATATTTGTAACAGCAGCATGCCGGGGAGACTGCAAACGCAGGCGTTAGGAGTTACACTATGTGGTGCCGGAGAACTTTAGCTAGTTTAGGCAGTGAATTTACCGAGGACTGACTTGTGCACAAAGGAAGTGGTGTGTGGGGGCTCTTCACTGGCAGGCAGAAACAAAAAGCGTAACAAATCACTGCAAACTCCTAATGGGAATCGGAGGACAGAAGGGCTGCAAGGCATATACATGAAGCACAAGAAAAAGAAGAAGCAGAGCCTAGGAAACCAAGTAGCTGGGTTATTTCTTCCTGAGTTGGAGCATGAAGTTCCTGTCTTGGAAAGGTGCTGTATCCTTCATACAGCCCATGCACCAGGATACAACCTGGGGCCTCTTCAGTCGGCTATAAGAGGAAATAATACAACTACAAGAAGGGATTTCAAATTACAGATACTGCTGTCACGGTGCTGCAAGGTTACAAACACAAGCCCCGATTCTGCTATGCGTTTCTCACGGGTGCCTTCCCCTGCTCTACCTCCAGAAGTGGTTAACTCAGATGTCCACTCAAATTGCTCCTTGCAGGACCAGGGCCAGAGTTGTTCAAGCAAATTCAGTTTTGGGGAGTGACTTTTAGTGAGGTCTAAAAGGTCTGGAAGAGAAGAGGTGTGAAACTTCCTAAAAGCTTCATCATTCTCACTAATTCTCCCAGAAAGGAGAATCAAAGGCCAAGTGACTTTATCACATCCCTCCTCCTTCCTTACTCCCAGATCAGGAAACAGCAGCAGCAGCATGGCACAGTGGTGACCGTGACCCATGGTTGTAACGTTACGGGGAGTAGTGAATACCCACGAAGCTTTCATAGAGCCATTGCTAAGGGGTTTCTAGTGGCAATATCGTACCAAAGCTGAAGTCAGGCAGTATAAAAAGAAAAAAAGGGGGAGGAGGAATATACTAGAGTGACAGTCATGTGGCGCAAAGGGCTAACACTAGCCTAATCTGACATTTTAGCTCCCTTTAATACATGGGGAATGGTTTGGGCATAAGCAAGATTCCTGTGGACTCCAGCCTGGTGTTACTTTCTCTGCATAGGAGTGAATCCCACCAACACACAAAAAAGAGACTGTTATAAATAAGCTCCACCCCCAAACCCTACAGGGGAGAGAAATGAAAAATAGCAGGTCTGGCAGCATATTGTGAGACTTTCCCCAGTTGTTCTACTGCAAGGGCCAGCCTTCAGGATGAGCAGGGTTTACGCGAGCAAGTGTTCATCCGCATGGCAGAGTTAACGTGTGGTTTACAGTCCAGTCCCCCGCTCCAGTTAGCTGACTTTGCAGAAGTGCAGCTGTGCCTCACTGGCTTCTCTCCCTGCTTTGGGGGGCACAGCCCCAAGTGCTGTGCAGGAAACGGCATGGCTCTACAAATCCTTTCGCAGAGAACTGGGAGGAGAGATGTCTGTCTGACCCAGGGCAAGGAGGGGAATTATAGGAAGCCCCTGGAGGACTCAGCAGCACGGGAGAGGGGCTTGCCTGCACCCGCATTGCAGAGCAGTTATGTCAGCAGCCTTGGGGTTGTACTCTAGCCCATCTCCTTGGCTGTCCAGCCAGCTCAAGTCGAAAAGCATTTCTGATTTATAGGGATGTGAGCATGGATAAGACACAAGTTACCAGCAACACTGGAGTTATAATCTTATTAACGTTGCAGTGAACACCCGCCCTAAGCAGGGAGGCCAGGGAGGCAGGGTGACTCCAAAAGAGAAATAGGGCAGCCAGGCTTGTAGTTCTGGTCCAGTTGTAGCCTTCCCACTGTCATTCCCTTCACCCCACACACCCAGCGGTCCCTGTACCACCTACACAAGGTGGGGGCAGGACGTGGCTTTCCTTTCTGTCTCTGGGACAGGATCTCAGCAGCAGAACCCCCTCCCCCTGTATGTATTGCAGCCACTCATCCCTCCTCCGCCTCCACCCCGAGACCCCGCAGCTGGGCCCAGAGCACGCAGCCAGAAATGGGAGCTGTCAGTGCAATCACTGTGGGTTTCACAACCTCCTATTACTGCAGCTTTACAGTTTATTTGCTCTGTGTGCCAACATATGTGGACGCCTGCTCTGTTCCTGTGGATATACGTGCATCTATGTGTCATGCTACCTACCTCCTAAAGCAGAGGGGAATGTCAGGCCTGCGAAAAGCTGATGTCCATGGTTTGGCAGCTACACGTTTTGTGGTCGCTCTTTGTATCAGATGGGCATGGGATTCCTGATGGACTCTGGCAACAGGTTTCTCCCTTGGCTAATTTTTAATGGCAAAGGTTTTGTAATCACCATCCGAGCCTGAGGAGCAGAAATTCCTGAGGGGTAATTGGCTTTGTCGGTCTGTTGGGCGCACTCAGCCTTGATCTCTTCAATTACTGTACGCATGTACCTACTCTCACACTGACACGCCGTGAGGACAAGCCTGCCGGCTCCATGGATGGGTGCGCGTCTTCAAGCAGCGCAACCGCCCTGATAGCTAATGCAGTGCACGAGACATGGGGCAAGGCTAGCAAGCAGCACTGGTCTCAGCTTGGCGGCAGCCACTTCACGAGAAAGATCACAGAGGAAACAGGACCTGTGGGGACAGGGGGACAAATGAAGAGGGCCACCAGTTGGTCCTCTGGTCCTCTTCTACCAATTGGTTCCGGTTGCTGACCACAGACTTCTCCACCTGACACCACACAGGGCAGCTCATTCTCATTGCCAGCAAAGCCTTCTACACATGGAAAAATGGTCAGCTGCTGTAGCAATCCCTCCAATGGAGACTCAGTTTCCACCAGCAAAAAGTCTGCACACGCCAGGGCGGCTTATCCCAGGTGAATTTGCTGACAGTAGAGCAGCACATCATCTTAAGACTCTTGCCAGTATAGCTGTATTGATGGGAGGGACAGAATGACTTTTCCTTTCCTTAATTAATGGGGTTGTGAAGGCAAAAAATTGTTGAGAATGGACCAGACTGATGACACCTTAGTGCTGCCTTATCAGCACACAACATTTGAAGGATGTGTATGGCATTGAAGCATGCTTTGAAGCCCCTCTGTGGGGCCCAAGAGGGCTACACATAGGCACAAATCTTCAGGCCCAACATCTGTTATATCAGATTACACACTGGGATCTTGGGCACAACAAACAAGGTCAGGATGCGCGTGCACCATCCTCCTCACGCACCCCAAGCCTTCCTCATGGTCTGACCAGCGCGTTCCTCCACACCATCTCCCATCCGCATCTGTTCCACTCATGTCCCACCTGTCCCACATGCTGCTCCCATCCCGCTCCGTCCTCCTCACCTCCTCCCCACAGCAAAGTCTCCGCTACCACGTTTCCCTCTCTAGCCCTCAGGTCTGCTCGCCCTTCCCGAGCCTTTCCCGGCTCATCCCAGGAGCTGCTGCCCCTCCGCCAGCAGCCGGCGGGTTTTTCCCCGGCTCCGCCGTCCCCGGAGTTCACCGCAGGCAACTTTCACTCCCTTGTCTCCTCTAATTGCGGTCGGCACCCCCCAGGACGAGGGAACTCATAAATATCGCTGCCTTGTGAGGGAGTCTTCCAGCCAGTAATTGACTAAACTTTCCAGATGCGCTTCCAGCAAGAAATTAAAAAGCAATGTGACCCTTGTCAAGGGCACGGGCACCCCCTGCAACGCAAACACCCTCTCCCAGGAAAGCCCTGTCCCCGCAGACATGGGGCTGGTGGGGCCTGCAGGAGCCATGGCAGCAGGAGGCGCCGGGCGGGGGGGTTGGGGGCTGTAAATCAGGGCCTCTCTTGGCCCCCGCTCCCCCCCAGACCGTTATCAGCACCGCTCAGCACGGTGGGCACTACAGGAGGGATGTGAACAGGGGCCAGCAGAGATAAGGGCCCCACCAGGGCAGGGCCTGCTCCCTTGGGAGCCTCCAGACCCTGCAGGCACACGGGCCCAGCCAGCACCCTGCACCTCTGTGGCTGGGGGCCTGGCATGGAGGTCCTCTCCTCCTCCCGGCTCCTGACAGCACTGGGGCCTGCAGCCCAACTGTCTGGCTCTTCTCTCTGCCATCACAGCCTGCAGGCCCGGTGCCTTAAACCCGGGCAGGCTGTCACTTCCCAGTCCTCTCTCTCCCCTTTTGTCACATGAGAAACAGCCTCAGGGCTTAATGAAAAATAAACAATTCGGGAGCGAAACGGCAGCATTGACAAATGGGCTGACGGTCTGAGCCTCTGGCAAGGCACCCCCTTCCCCGACCTCAGCCCGTGACAGCCACACCGAATCCCAGAGGGTCTGTCTTGCTGGGGGCCATTCCGGCTGCAAAACCCTTTCCCTCAGCACCCAAGCAATGCTGTGGCTTTCCAGACGAGCTTCTGCTCCCTCCGGTGAGGCTGGGATGGGAGGTGAGGCGTAACAGAGTCTCTCTCCAGCTCCAAAAAACATGGCGTCACACAGCAGAGCTGCCGCATCGCTGGGCTCTGCAAGAGGCCAAGGCATTGGCATAGCATGGGGTGCAGGGCAGAGAGGCGGTGGGGCAGAGCCCAGGCAGGGAAGAGCAGGGGAAGACAGAGGTCCTCGGCAGGGCTGCGGGGTCTGGAGCCACTTGGGGCTGTGGCCAAGAGGTTGGAGGAGCCTTTGGGAGGGAAACATGCCCTCTGTGTGCTGGGCTCCTGCGCCCCATCGCTCCCCCGGCACAATAACCACCAGGGCAGAAACAATGGTCTCCAGCTGTAGCCCTACAGGCAGGGGAGGGGGATCCAGCCTTAGGGGAGAGAGTCCTCAAGCACCGGTGTGGGTTGGAGAGGCAAAATGGTGTGTGCTGCGGCTCACTCCTGGCCGGCCATGGTTGGTGGCTGGGAAGCAGAGGCCAGGGAGGGCAGGGGAGAGGTCCCGGTGGGGCAGGAGAGGGCTCTCTGGTTGGGGCAGGGAGGGAAGGGCCTGGGGAGTGCCAGTGATTCACAGCATGGCGGGCAGGCACAGATAAGTGGTTGAAAGGTCTCTCGCCCTGCTAATCCCACTTCCCTCCGATAGCTTTAAATCCATCACTTAAAAATTCAGTGTTTCTCTATTTGAGAGCTGGGTGGCCTACAGGATGAATGGAGCTCTTCACCCCTGGGGCAGCAGGGAGACTCCAGAAAACAGGGCCAGGAAGGTGCTGGCATGTTAGCACGTAGCTGGGTTATAATTCACACGCATACACCATATGCTTACTGCCATTAGCATCTTGGCTTGGAAGGCACCCAGTCTCCTTTCACCCCTGAAGGAATCAGCCTCATTAGAAAGCACTTGGAGGCCTGCGTGGCTATATTTGCCTGTAAAATAAAGGCAGCTACGCTGAGACCAAAGGCAAACCTTGAACATCAGGCTCACTCCCCTTTGATGGAGTTAGAAAGATGGCACTTTTCACGGTGGGCAATCTCAAGCTGGCCGTTTTCCCTGAGGGGGCACAACATACAAAGACATCCTTGCTGCAATTTCATTGACCTCAGGTGGCATGCAATAGGGATCATTTGGGTTTGCATATTTAAAATAGCACCTATGAGAGATTGCCCAAGGGTCCAGTAAAGATCAATTAGCTGGTAGGAGAGAAGTCTTTAACTGAATGGCTAGTCCACATAAGCCAGGACCTTGGGGGCACTTAAACTGGGATTGAGTCCATGCTTAAGTATGGTTTTATTATTTGTCACTAGCACTACTCACACTGAGTGAGACAAATACTGTCCCCCTCCTGCACTTCTCTAGGAAAGATGCAACCATTTCAGAAGCCCCAGATAAGTCGCAGAGGTAGGGGAGGCCCTCAAGGACAAGGTGGACTTGCCTCCAAGCAGTTTACCCACTCTCCTACCACTCTGGAAGGCCACGGCCCCACACCATCCCCTCCTGTCCTTTTCCACAGTGTTTCTATCACCTCCACTTAATGAGTGCTGTAAAGTCAGCTCCCTGCAGGCAGGTCCAGCACAGGGTCCCAGATGGAGGGCTGGGGGGAGGAGGGGTGCTGAGTCTGTATATTCTTCCAGATCTTCCCCTGCGCACTCCTCCACGCAGAAATATCCCTGCTCCTATCAGCGGTTTTGGAGCTGACGTCCTTCATGACGCGGGTAACATCCTGCAGGGACCATGAGGAATGATCTCCCCCCCGCTGGGCACCCGGACCCTGCCCGCCCCAGCTGGGGAGACCTTACACCCGCGCCATTGCTTGGTACTCACAGGACACTGCTGGGACATGTTGGCTCGCCAAAGGTCTAGCCTGATGACAAAGTGGAGCAGCACTGATTTAGACCCACACAGAGAGCTACCCTTTGAAATTCTGCTCCCCTGCTACCAGCAGCCAGTGTTTTTGTTCCTTTGGGCTGTTAAAAGTCTGTACTGATGAAAGTCCTGGCATGCCCTCTTGACCAGCATTTCCAAGCACTGAAACCAGGACTGCAAGTGTTGAAAGTGCTGGAGCTCAAGCCCATGCTCCCTGACTGGCGCCTTCATTGTGTTGTCATAAGGAGGACTTGGATCACGTATAGGAGCAATGGACTGTATGCAGCTCCAGGCAAAGAGCAAGACTCTCAAGGAATGGCCTTAAAGGCAGCTTCACCATCACACCACCATATACCTACTGTGGAAATGTCTTTCCAGAGACGCCACCTTGTTCGCTGTCCTGATTTGACAACATGGGAATCTTTGCAGTAGAGGGAAGTGTGACCAGGCACTGCAGGGCCAAGGCAAAGGGAGTTCAAGTAATGAATGGCGAAAATGAGGTGCTGAAATCCTGTCATGCCTTCATGCATAGGGTCAGAGCTCTCTGACTAGATGAAGAGTTAAATTCCCTCATCAGCATCAAGCTATGGCCTCAGGTCAAAAGCAACCTCCACCACAGTGAGAGAAGCAGCCTCTGCCCCCAGAGCCTCTTATCCCCAGAACTCTTCCCTGTCTTGCATTCGCAGCCACAGGGGGAGACAAGCAGGGGATGGAACATGAGGGAGAGCTCTGCTTATCTCTCCTGGAGGGAATTTCTCACCTCCACTCCATTCTGCTCAGTTGCTCAGAAGGCAGCCCTGTCACCAGAGACAGCGTCTGGCCTGCTGTGTTGACAAAGTCACAAGAGATGTGGAGTGCACATGGAGATCAAGGCAGGGCTGACACAGGCTTTAAGCCCATTCCCACTGCTCTGCTCATCAGAGAAAGGAGGTGGGTGTGGGGGTGGGAAGGGGAGAAGGGTTGTCTTCTGCACTGTGCCAAGAGCTAGGAGCAAACCTTGGCTCCTCTGTTCCCCCAACCCAGCTGCTCTCAGCCCCTCACATTTCCCTGACTGGTCCCAGCCAGAGTCAGCACAGGGTTGAAAGCCAGGGGCATCACTCCATGAAGTTTGCAGAGAGGGCAGAAAATTTTTTCCTCATATCCAAGCAGTTCCTGTGTCAAACACACCAAGTTTTTTCTCCCAGACTCAACGGTGAAGCAGGCTCTTCTGGACAGGCATCCACAGAGCACATTGTCTCCTTCCTCCTCTTCTGCTCTCCTATTGCACAGTTCCTCATTTTGATGATTTCTCATTCAGATGCTTATCTGCTGAGTTTGGCATCAACCCTTAGATCTGAGCAGTCTGCCCACGATGCTGCTGCACCCCTGTTTGCAAAGGATCACGATGATGTACGCTGTAACTGCCTGGCAGAGGAGGGCAAGTCAGCATTTGCCTGGCAGTTTTCACACACACCACTTGGCTGATTGCAAGTGCTCATCCGTGCCTCCGTTTAGCGTGCAGTTCACTTGCCAGGAGGGCTTTGCCCGTTTCCCGAGGCTGGGGCCAGAACCATTGCCGACACCTCCAGCAGCAAGAGCAAAGCCCTGCTCTGAGCATCCCCTCCCTCCATCCTCCCAGACAGCCAGGCTCTGTTGCCTTCCCCTCACAACCCCGCAGCTGCTCCCACCACCTTCCTCTGCCCAATCTGCCCTCACTGCTCACTTCAGCTAGGTGGGAAGCTCAGACATGTTTTCCCCTCTTTGATACACTCAGAAAAAGCATTGCAGTGCTCCTGATCGCTTTGTGCTCTGGCCACTGGGTGCTGGGGCCTGGTAAGAGGTCAGAGGAGCCTGGTGGTCCCCCAGAACTGAAAGCACATCCCCAACCACACTGAGAGCAAGGCAGAATCAGGCCCAGGGTAGCCAGCCTTACAAAGCTCACTCATCGGGGTGTTGTGGCCGATGCTGTCACTGCTGCTTTGGCAGATGGGATGAGTTAGCTAATAGAACTTCAATGCTGGTGTAACAGTGGCCACGCTTCCTAGTATAGAAATGCCGCTTTAAAAGAAACACTCCATACCCCCACACGTCTCAGTTCCCCTGTGAGACTGCCAGTACTAAAGGCCAGCTTAGCCTGAAATAGCTGGATTTTTAATGGTGCTCAACTCCCACTGAGGACAATAGCGCATCCCACCCCCCCACACCCCGTGGAGCAGCAGAAGTGCTGCTGAAAAGCTGGCTGGCAGCACTGCCGCTGCCGGGAGCCCCAGCCACACAGCGGTGTGGCTGTGGGACGCCTCACCAGGAGGGAAGAACGAGTAGGACTTCCCCTTCCATGACGCTCCGTCTCCACCTTTGCGTTGCAAAAACAAAGAGGTTTTGGGTGTGAACCCGCCCTGCGCCCAGCAGCAGCTTCGGCGGTTGCGTGCACAACGTGCCCGCTCCTGGTGCGGCTCATGGAGGAGGAGGGTGTCTGTGCCCTGGGCACGTTCCTCAGCCCCTGAGGCACCATGCTTCTCCCTCTCCAAAGTACACACGCCTGCACCACCGCCCCCTTGCCGGCAGTGGAACGGTTGCTGGAGACTTTTCCATGCTGCAAGCCAGGCTGGATGAGGAAGGCCGGGCTCTTCCCAAGGTGCCCGGCCGCCTCCTAACACAACATCACGGAGCTGATCGATGCAGATGAGCACGTAGGGCAGTGGGAGGGACAGTGTGTGCTGTCTAAGCCTGACTAAAAGAGCTTATAGTTTACAGCCAAACCTGGCTTGACCTCCTCCAGGATCACTCCAGGGAGATAGGCTCTTCTTCTCCAGCTTTCCTTTTCTCATTTTATTGTTGTGACCTTTATAGCAATATCCAAGTAAACCCCTCAGGCTAGAAATCACAGGGCTGCAGCTTTCCTCTGTGGTCAATGAAAGTCAAGAACAAGGAACGACATGTACTAATTCACTCTGACGCTTAAAACAGCACATACAGGGTCCAGGATCCCGCCACCAAAAACTAGAGGAAGGGTGACATCTGTACAATGCAAAGCAGCAGGTGTCAGAAGGAAAAAAAGGAGCAGAGAATGAGAAATCCCCTGACACTACACGCGTGTGTCCCCAACTAAAAGCCTACCAGACTAAACTACTAAAAGACTACCCAACTAAACTACCAGAGCAAACTGTGAAGACCCCAAGCCAGGAGGAACCGAGTTACAGTAGCATCTCCATCCAATTTGGCTCCCATGCTGAGAAGAGGAGCCTGTGGTAAGCAAGCTGGCAAAGCCTGCCAGAGCCAAGCTATATAGTAACATTAGCTGTCAGGAGCAGAGCCTCTGGGCTATTCTGTCTAGGATTTTTTTTTTTTTTTTTTAAAGTCTTACTCTGCTTTTTCCGAACTCCAGACTCTGGCAAGCATTCTGGACAGCCTGGTAACTGTGTGCTAAGTTTGGCCTGAAAGCATATAATCCTAATGAGAATAGAAAGACCTGACTCTCTCCGGGAGCTCCTGCTAGGCTTCAAAGGATCCAGGACTTACCAAGAGGTTTTGAAACCCATCCATGACTTCTGGCCCACTTTCTGATCGCTGCCGAGGAGGAAAGGCTGCCGTGCACGCCTGGGAAGGGGCACGGGGCGAGAAGAGGAAAGCAGGGGATGTTCAAAGGGAGTGGGGTGGGAGAGTCAGGGGTCTGCCTGCAGCGAGGGTCAGGCTGGGGCAATTCGCATGCCAAGAGGGGGCCAAGAAGAGCAGGAAAGAAGTGCACAAGTTTTATTCCTGTTGCTGAAGAGGGTGCAGATGGCACGGTGGAGGTGAGGGGGTGGGAGGGGAAGGGAAGATATCCATTAGTGTCCAAGGGGGAGGGCAGGGCAACAAATAGAGGCGCAGAGCTGGGGAAGCAGGTCTGGGCATAAAGGGAGGTGTACAGACAGGAGGGGCTGGAAAAGACAGGCTGGGAGCACATACGTTAGCCTCCACACAGGTGCCCACATGCACACTGAGTTGGGGTTCCCATTTCTTCATCTGCCTATTTAGCACCAACCCCCCAGACCTTCTAATACCATAAACACCTGCCCCAAAGGAAAGTGTTTCCCAGGGCTGGAGAGGCTCCAAGTGAGGAGCCTCTCTCCTCCCAGACACTTTCCACCTTACACTGGTTTTGCTGCATATGTCAGAGGAGTGCAAAAATTTGTTTTTTTCAGCAGGGACATTGCTCTGTGCAGAGATAAATAGGGGATGAAAATGTCCACAACCACTACCAACACAGGTGCCCTTGAAACTTTTGGAGGGCTCCCCTCCACCACTACCCCGGCAGGGAAGAGAAATGCTTGTGCTTTAGCAGAGATCTTTGAGGCAAAGGAGCACAGAGAGGCCATGAATGATGAAAAAATAACACTGCCACACAGGTATTAGTACTAGCTCAGGATATCACATGAACTGAGGCAAAGGGGAAACTGGAGAGTCAGGAATGCAAGTCCAGTCTAGCCGCTGGAGAGAAAACAGCAGAGCCCCTCTGTACATCCCTCCTCTCTTGTCAGATCCAATATTTCCCAAGTTAGGGCTGCACACAGACGCGCTGCTGATGGAGCACCGTGTGGGTGAAAACTTGACGCTACACCAAGAACTATGTGTGCCGTTGTTAATGCAAAGGAGGGGCTATCACCCCTACAGGCACCTTCAATGCCTGATCTCGCATGGATTTATACACACTTCTGGCCATCCCATTGCTGGAGTGCCTTATGTGGAAAGCCAACTGCATTTAGCAGACTGCAGAGATGCTCACCTGCCTGACAGCTGCTTCCTGCTGCTCTGCCAACTTGCTTCATTGCTCCCTCCTTGTGAACATCAGCCTTTTTGACACCAGTCAGCAGCATGACTTGCTCCGTAGGAGCTGCTTGCCCAGAAATACAGAGGCAACAGCCTGTCTTCTCCGCTCTCCGTGGTTCCCAGGCTGCATCCTTGGGGAGGACCCAGTCCCACCACACACTCCCCACCTCCTGGCAGCAGCGAGGTGGGTGGCAGCATCTCATCCCATGCACAAGCGCTGCTGCACTCGGTGCTCGGAGCCGGCGAGGCCTGGGTGTACCATTGGTCTGGTACCCCAGATCGTAACGCCCCAGCCCTCTCAGCATCCCCAAGAGTGCGCGCGCGCGCGCACACACACACACACACACACATACAGAACACATGCTCTTAGCCTGGGCCCAAGCAGAGCCTCCGATGCAGACGTGCTCTCCTACCCAGCACTCATAAGACAATGGAAATGGTCTTATTAAGAAAGCTGTAGACAAAATGAATCACAGCCTCCTAGAGGCCTAGTCTCTGGGCCCTTCCCAAAGAAACGAGGTTGGCGAAAAGCAACCAGCCCATCTCCCGGAGCTGCCTGTTAGTTTTATGCAGCACTGAGAGGAAACACCCTGCTCGCCACTCTGGGAGCAGGCTCACCCCGGGAAAGGAGTGGAAAGGAAAAGTGCTCCAGCGAGATGGTGAAGAAGCCCCAGGTCCACAGCAGGGGACAGACGGGGAATAGTGCTCCTGGAGTCACAAAATGAGTCACAAACATCAAGGGATGCAGGCAAAGGTAATGTTGTAGCGGTGAGAGAAAACAGAACTCCACCAAGGAAAGCAGCCTCAGTGTTTTCCCCGGGATGCGAAGGTGACTGTGTCTTGCTCTGGACTGGTCTGCTGTGTCATAGAGAATGTAAGAACTAGCACCTATTTGACTTCTCTTTCCCAGTCCTGGTTTCAATTGCTTGTAACTTGCCACTTTCACCACTTGAGCTGACATTTTCCAGACCAGGCATCTGCCTTAGCCTGTTAAAAGAAAAAGAATGAAAAAAAAATAAAAAAGACCCACACACATTTAGGGATTTTGACTGTTTTCAGAATACAAGGAAGAAAAAGAGGTTATTCTGTCCATGCTAAAAAAATCAGCGCTTACAACTGGTTAACTGAGAGTTTAAAGAAAGAACTTGAAATTAGGCAAGGGAAGTGCCTAGCTGCCAAGAATATGTCTCTGCTGTCCCCAAGAAAAATATCCCTGAATTTTGATCCAGTTATGAGCTCGATACTCATACAGAACAGATTTGGCAGAGTTGGTGGCTCCATGCTGCAAAGTTTCTGCCC
Source organism: Larus michahellis (assembly GCF_964199755.1). Taxonomy (NCBI): domain Eukaryota; kingdom Metazoa; phylum Chordata; class Aves; order Charadriiformes; family Laridae; genus Larus; species Larus michahellis. The sequence goes on from NC_133898.1 coordinate 39,834,219, forward strand.
GAAGTGAGTGTGCTGTTTGTCCACACGTAGCTCCCAAGTGCCGAAACCGAACTGGTCCTACACTGGAACATCTGCATCTCTCCATTTCAATGTGTTTGGGATGGGGGGCGTTGATGGAAGTTTTACTTTCCCTGCAGAACATAAGCATTTCCCTTGTAAAATCTTGCTGAATCACCCAGTTCCAATTGCCAAACATTAACTGAAAACGCTTTCCAGGCCTCCCCTAACTTAATTTGCTTCACACACCTTTTGATTTCTGCTGTGACCAAGATCGTGTCCCACAAACAGCTCTGGTTTCCTTCCCTAGAGATGCCTAATTTACATCCACCAATCCTGAGATCCATGCAAGTCGGAATAACCCATAGAAGAACTAGAATGTGACGATGTGACTATAGTATCTATCTGATCTCCTTATGCACCAGGGAGTTAAATCCTAGATGAAAAAACAACTTTAATTCTGTCACTTCCTCACTGGGGAGGTCCGACAATATTTTTAACTCCTATAGCTATGTAGATTCTTACAGAACCACCTTCTCCGCTAGTCCTAAGCAATATTGATGCTGCCTCTGGGACCTGGGCTTCTGATCCTTTTGCCCTGCACCCAGGAGAGGAATCAGTGTATTTTGAAGCCTCCTACCTCAGGCATTATGCTTTTTGGGTAGACATTGCAAAGCAGGGAGCACAGCCTGCAGATGTCCTCTCCCAGAAGAGCTGGCCATAGCACAGCAAACCCAGACACCCGCACACCCTTGGTGCTCGTCATCTCTAGAAAGGGAAGCTGGTCAAATGAAGACCACGGCACTTTTTGCCAAGGAATACTGAGCTCTATCTTTCAGGGTATTTGGAGGTCCAGTTTGCCAGGTTCAGCTTTTACATCAGTGGTCCAGAAAGCAGAAAGCAGAGTAAACCACAGCGTTAATGTACATAGCGCCCTTCATTCCAGGACCCTTAGCCTCTCAACAGACCAGAGAGGATGGGTAATAATTATTACTTTTTCCTATTGCAGAGAAGAAAACGGACACTGAACATGAGGCAAATTTCCCACAGACAACAGATAAGCCGTATGCAGAGTTATGGGAGGAACCCAGGTGTCCTGACTCCCTTCTCCCTGCTCTGGCCGTGACAATGAGCTGAAATAGAAAATGCTGCGTACAGAAAATAATAACACAGGGCTGTTGTTTTACAGAAATGCTGCACCCTCTGATTTTAGCCAAGACATTTGTGTCCACGTCTTCCTTGTTTTACTAAATATTTATTCATAGCTATGCCTAGCCACACTGATAGCGATGGATAGAGCAAAGGGAGATGGAGGGGAAAAGAACCATGACCCAGAGGGATGGGTATTCATGGAGTGGGAGATGGAATAGGAGCATCTTCCTCTCCTGCCTTCTTTATTAGCACAGCGAGGTTTGTACGGATAGTAGTGGGGTTTTCTAATTAGACCAACTGATGTATTTGGTAAAAGACAGACAAGCTGTCAGGAGCTTGAGCTCTTCTTCGGGTCTGAAAGAGACACATCAAACCTCAAGCTAAGTACAGACTGCAAACAAGCATTCCAAGTTTTACTTCAGTGTGTCAATCAACTAGCTGTTTTGAAGGAAAGGGGGTTGTTAGTGCATCCACAGCAGCCAGAAATATTAGCAAGGGAGAGGGGTAAAGGCTATTAGCTTCCATCTAATAAGTAGAGGCAGAAGTTCTTGATGGGGGAATAGCAAGGGATTAGTGGAAGACTGGGGAGCTGGGGAAAATTGTAAAACCAGTATTGGTGCTTCATCGTTGGGTTCTAGCATCCATTAAAGCCACACTACTCATCTTTTGAAGGTGTTTCATAAGTGTGCCAAAAGGATCAGGATCAAGTCTGTGACAGTGTGGCTGTTAGTTCTGTGAAAAGTGCTCTGTGCTCTCCTGCCTGTGTCAGCCTGTTCCTGTCACGTACCACTGCCCCGTGTGAGTTCATTCATGGCACAGGGGTTGTTTGGTCCCCCTCTAGTTTCCTTGAGGACACTGGAGGTCACGTGACATGTTCTGCACGCCACTGCGATGGCTTTGGGACATCTTACCGATTTTATCCTCTGTTGATCAAACGGGGTCTGATTTCAGTGTGATAATGCCTTTTTGTGCCATGTAAAATCCCCAGCATGGACTGCTTCTTCCTAGCCCAAGTTAATGCTAGCACCACCCAATGCTTCATCCCTGTCTTTCAATGACTGCTCTCCCCTGTCTGTGTCTTCCTCTGAGACCTGGCATAGGACTGGGAGCTAAGCCTTGCACTATGCAGGCTGTCCATCCTCTCTGCAGGGGTTACAGATGGCGATCCTGACGCAGACAGGACTGCGCTCATCCTCAGCCTGCCCCAAGTGCTGGGAGCTGCCATCACAGCGGTCACACTGTGTTACGCTGGATGCTGTAAATCTGGATGACTGCGTAGGAGGCATGGGGCAATTTCTGAGCATGAAAGAGGTGGGACCAGAAGAGCCTTCCCTCCAGCCTGGGGGACAGGGTCTGAATAATACTCTTTGCTGAGTCCCCATCACATAATTCATTGCAGTGTAATTTCTTCCTGCTGCATCTCGCCCTGTTTCAGTCATCTCTCTTTCTGACTGTCATTCCTCTCTCTCTTTCAATCTCTGCTGTTTGTTCTATGAAGCTATTCATCAGATAATTCCTACAGATGGCTCCCGGGCACCAGTTCACTCATGAACAGCTCTGTGTAAGTCTGCTTGAAATACCAGCAGCTGTGAGTGGACGTGCAGGTACCGTGGGATCCTTCTGTCCCCTGATGCGAGGGGAATCCTTTGGATGGCGCAGATATGCTCAACTGCCAACTCCAAAAGGGTTTCCTGAGGCTACTCTCTCATGTCTGATGTTCATGGCCCTTTGGACCACAGTGAATGCTCGAGGTGGAACCACCATGTCGAAAAAGAGTTTGCTAAATGTATAGCTATGGATTGTCTTAACCAGAGATGCAAACATCTCCGGGCAGTTTTGACAGTAGGGCCAGCAACAGCCGACTCTCCAGCAGACTTTTGTAAAGTTTCCATGCCCCCGCTAAACTAAAGGAGTGTAGGCGTGGATAAATCAGTATCCACTGTTTGCTCCATCCTTTTTCCGTGCTTTCCTCTGTGAGCACAAACCAACCAAAGCCTTTGCTTGGGCCCATCCCCAGCACAACTGCTGAACTGGACTCCAGCTGAGATCACGTTGGAAGGCATTTCTCAGGGTGACGGGCCTGCTCTCCTCCGAAGAGGGACTTAAAACAAAACAACCAAAGCCACTCAATTAGAGTTTGGGGCTTAGAAGGCCCTTTATCTCATGAAAAAAGAGATTAAAGCCCTCTGATAATTTATAAAGCGCTTAGAAGTTTAAAGGGGAATTGGGCTTTTATCTGAACTATCAGATAACATGAGGCACGCAAAGGCCACGCACAAGGCAGCCCCAGGGTGCAGTCACTTCATTGCAGAGAGCTTGTGCTTCCAACTATGGATCTGATCCCAGTCCCTGAAATTAATAGCCAGACTCTCAGGCTCTCATGGACTAGTAGCCAGGCCAGTCTGACACGTCCCTGTGGCTCAGACGTGCAGTCACGTAACTCTCGCTTAGAAAGTCCTTGGGTGTCCTCACTTAGTGGTGCCTGACAGCTCCTGTGGTGAGATGGCCTGGATGTCCCGGATGCCTTTGAATGAACATCCTGGCGTTGAGGGCTTCTCCCACCACACCGATGGCCAGTGCTTACTTAATGAAGGTGTGCGGTGTGCTCAGCATGCCCTAAGCAATGTATAGTTGGCCCGAGTGCTCTCAGAAGCTTGCCCAACCTGTTTTCATTCGAGTTGGTATTTCAAACAGCCAGTTATTATTTGGGTGGTTGAGGCCATCATTCATTACTCTCCTGGTAGACTTTTGCTGTCTTCCCAGCTCTCTCTCTGCTCATTATCCACTTTGGCCACTGCTGACAATGGTGTCCCGGCAGGCTGAGACCACCATCGAACAATGGAGGGAGGAACGTGTGTGGAACACAGAGTATGCCCTGGAGCTGGCCCTGGATGCTGGAACTCACTCCCGCAGGAGATGGGGACTCCCAGGCTTGCGGCAGAATGCCAAACTCAGCTATTCCTTAGCACTGCCCACACATAAGGGAAACAAGTTGCCCTTTGAGCAACACGGCTAACAAAGCCCAGGGTTCCCGGAAAAAAGGGGGTGTTCTTTGTCCCCAGACATCTTCTCCTCGCCTGCTTGATTAATCGTTGCCCCACAACATGCAAGAGACAATAGCGGTGTACATAATCTAGAACTAGATACCTGCTGGCGGTCAGGTCATGTCCATACTTGGTGATGGTGTGGCCAGCTGATGTCTAACAGAAGGTACAACAGCTGGGTTCTGCCTCTCTTTCCTTCAGAAATCACTGGTTTGTATCATTTCATCTACTCTGACAGCCACAAAGTTAGTGTTTCTGAAACTTCCACTGCTCTTTCAGATGTGGTTGAAACTGGCTGACATGTTGCAGAGCTACGTGAAGAGGGAAGGGTGGACAGTCAAACAGGCATTGTTTCCTTTGGAAAATTATTTTTAAAAATACCCTGCAAATAAACCAGGCTTTATTCCTTTGTGCTGAACCTCAGTTAAAGTCTGTACTTCACCCAGCAGAAAGTCCTAGCCTCAGTCATCTTAGCATGCAGGCAGAGCCACCTGGCCAGGCCCATCCTCACTTGACCAAACTCTTTGCTGTCTCATGAGTGAATGAATCAAAAACTCCACCTTGCATCTGCTTTGCTGGCAGCCCGTAAGAGGATCAAAATGTTCCCAAACAAATGCATTATGCAAATTGTTTGCCAAATACTCATTTGTTTTGAAGGGCCTTTTTGCAGACTTTCAAGGCCAAGTTGCACATGAAGGTTACCTCTGGAGAATTTGGTGGATCACTCAGGGATACAGGGCTTTGTCAAGTAGCTAAAGCTCTGGTATGAGGGTCAGGAAACCTGAGTCCTCTTCCCAGCTTTCTCCAGAACCTTCTGCATGATCTTAGACAAACAATTCCCTTTTGTATTTTCTCTCTCAGGCTTTGTTCATCTACTTCAATTAAACTGTTTTCTCATTGGAGAGGAGGCTGGCGTTAGTGAAGATTTTCTCAGCATTTCCAGAATGGGACCCTGAACTTGACAGATGGGCCACTGCAACACTAGTAGCACAAGATTTCTGGAGAAATATCTGCAAAGAAAAAGTACATAATATATCTATAATAGAGTATATACATATATATACACATATATAATGCTCACATATATAAAGAGCCCAATCAAAAGGGTGGGAATTGATTTATTTAAACCTTAAGAAGTTGCTCTCTGAAAATGTTTGGAAGTGTTTGGTCAGGTCATTGTTACTGACAGTGTGCACAGGACATGGGAAACTGCTAGCAATTAGTGAGATGTGCCACATAGCCAGGCCTGTCTGACACCTTCCATGCAGCCAGGTAAGGTTCGCTCCAGGTGCCACCAAGTGTCAGTACCCAGTAGCCGACGGCTCTTGTGTGCTGAAGAGATTTTTGTCTATACATCAGCCACTGGGCCTGCACAGTGCTGAGCGTGGGAGCCACTATGAGGTGGAGGCATTCAAAACACCTCAGAAGCATTAGATCATTTTGGGGGGTTGTGCTGTGGTTTGTCCTTTGTTTTAGGACACCACCAGAACCGGCCAAGAATACTTTAGCATGCCAAAGTTCTCATTCGCATGGCTGGCGTGCTAACATCCTCATTCTTACCTTGCATGTCTGTCAAGTGTAAGCAAAGTATCTATTAATTGTGTCTGACTGAATTTCAGCTGCTCTTTTAAAAGGTCGTTGATATATGTTTAGACAATAGACCAAGAAGAGACTGCATCCCCGTGAAGAACACGCAAGGCATTCTTCTGTGATGCTGATTTAATAAGGAAGAGTTCAATACACTCCTGTTTAGAAAGGCCCAAATAATTTGAAGGTTTCTGCTTGAATGGAAATTGGAATTCACCTTGGCTGCGCTTTCTCTGTGTTCTTGCCTCCCTGCGCTGCCCAGCCAAGGACTTTTGCTGTGGGGAACATCTGCAAGAAGAGCAAGGGATGCTGCTAGCTTTTTGTGGGAAATCCTGTTTCCAGTAGGTACCTCTTTCCAAGGAGATGAGGCTCATCTTCCAAGGCCAGCAACAAGAGGCAATGCACAAGACTCATCATCCAAGACTGTAAATGAGGTGATCAACATGTCCCAAGAAAATGAAGTTAACTCTTATTTTGATGCATTGGGGATTTCCAAGAAATAAACTGCTGGGAGTTTATCTGGGGGCAAGACATAAATGGATCACTTGAGATGACAAATAATCAATCATAAACTCACGGGCTGCTTAAAAAACATGACCAGGGCTGAAATGCCCCAGACACATGATTGGAAGTGTTATTCACTCGGTTGCAGGCATGACTCTTCAGGTCCACATGGTAACCAGAAACTCAGCCAAGATCTCACCAAGTTGGCCCTAGCTGCCAACTCCGAGGTCCCTTCGCTTAGTCAAGTCCTCTGTGCAATACACACTTCCTGCCCTATCCCTTGCCAAAGTCCCACTCATCTGCAGCTCACCCCCCGGCAGCAGATGGAAAACATCCACAACAAGAAGCAATGGGAAAAACCAGCTCCGGTTGGCTCCTTACCCCTCAGCACGCTCCGAAATTGGTGAGCTGCGCTGGCTCCCTATCCCAGAGAGCACTGCCATCTCTCCCTTTCTATTTTAACCACCTCGCATAAGGAGTGGAAAATTCTGTGAGGGAATTAAGCTGCCAGGAACTGAGCTGTGAATAACCTTCCACTTGCCTGAGTCGCCAGAAACGCATTATGGAGGAAAGCAGGGCAGACCAGTGCCATGATGGGAGACGGGCACAGGTGCCCAGCTCTAATCACTCTGTGCCTATGATGCCATAAAAACCCATATCCTGTGCATTATATATATTATATATACCTTTATATGAGCCCCAGGCAGCAACACGTGCTGGAGTCTGCGCTACATTACACCTTTGCAGCAGCTCCAGACACAAAGTACAACCAGGCGCCACTCACTCCCTGGTAGAGTATCTCATGGAGCGGCGTGCTAAAATTTCGTAAGCGCTGTGTATCCCCAGCACATGAGCATGAACAAATGCCACATGCCTAACGCACCCGAGTAGGGAGGCTGTCCATTATTGCAACTGCCATAATCACAGCTTCATATCTCCAGCGTGATAACAGACAGACAGTTTCTATTACGCAAACTGCACCAGGTAGGGGCCAAGCAACCCGCAGCGCGGCATCACTGGCATTCTAGGAACGGCTCCGCTCCTCTGCTGCCAAAACACACCGCCCGCAGCACGTCCCAGTGCGGTGGCACGCAGACGGGGAGCTACAGCCACAGGGAAATGTCTTCTTGTGGCAGTGTGGGGTGCCTTTCAGGGCTGGCTAGGAGCACGTTTTGGCGGGATACCATGAAGCCCTGCTGGAGAAGGCCAGCAGCTGGATGGCTGTGGAGAGGCTCAGGCAAGATCCAGCACCACCCAGGGTGCCTGTTGCTTATATAAAACAGCTAATAAAGTTGGTTATCATCCAGACAACTCCTGCATTATGTGTCAGTGGCCATGTGGAGGACTCCCAAAAACAATATACATGCCAGCTTTGCTGCCCAAGGAGAGGAATGTAAAGTAGGAACTCAGCAGTTCGGTTTTGCTGGTCCTTTAACAGACATCTAGCAACAAACGTGGAGCAAAGCTATATTCAAAAAGCACTTAAGCACATGTGGATTAAAGTTAAGCATGTGTTTGTGCGCTGTCCTAGATCATATCCATTGCAATCTCAGGGCCTGTTTCTGGGGAAACTTTTTCGGCGGAAGGCATCTTCTGATACAAAATGCCACCTACTGAGAACAGGCTTTCACTGGGGTCTCCATACCTAATGGGAGGACAATACCAAAACAATATGCAGAGACAGGGAATTACCCCTGTAGGTGTAGAAGTTCCAAGCATTTTTGTTCATGCTCACCAGCAAAAAAAAAAAAAACCCCAAGCTCATACACCTGCATTGTGCTCCCAGATTTTTGTTAAAGAGCCTAGAAGGCACATAAAAGAGGAGACAGACTCACACCTCTGCCCGATGAGGACATCCTTCCATTCCTCGGGGTGAGAATATACCACAGCGTATTTATTTGCAACCAAAAGCATGAGAGGCAGGTAGGCCTCAGTGAAAACTCATCCAAGGAAATTGCTAACATACATTACAAGAACCGGGGGCATCAAATGAGAGTGGAAAGCAAAACAAGCAGTAGGAGGTGTCTGTTTACACAACAGGTAGTTACACTGTGGGAAGTCCTTGCTGCAGGACACTGTGGGTACTAGAAGTTTACAGGGTTTCAAAAAATAGCAAGACAAATGCATGGAAAAATAAAAAAAAATAAAAAAAAAAAAACAAACCAACAAACTCAACAAAGAATACTAGGTCTGCCTCAAAAAGTCCCCAAAGAACAAATTGTGGGAGGCTGGGGAACATATGGGAGACGTATCGCTATACATTTGCCTTCAAATTATGCTCTTTGTTGTGCATGCGCTATCAGCCATCGTTGGAGACAGGCTGCTGGGCTCCACGAACCCTTGGTCTGACACAGCACAGCTGTTCCTCCCCTGTGCACAGGCACTTTTTGCTTGGTGGGGGCAGAAAGGAGCAGCAGGCTCCCAGCGGTCAGTGCCAGAGGGAACACCCAAGCCTTGGATCAGGCTCCGTCCCATAACCGATTGTGCATGATCGGGGATAGATATTTTGCTCAGAACGAGACTGGGCAGAGACGTGAATCTGGGCATCGCTCGAGCCATTTCCCTAGGCACAAGCACTAGCATGCACCCCTCATATTCCAGCTCTGAAAAAATGTAAGTTTCAGTCTCAAAATCACATTTCACACACAAAAAATGGAAATTTGACACAACACTCTTTCTGCCAGAATAGCTGAAATATTGTGGCTTTGTCCCAACACAGACTGAGAGCTAATTAGGAAGCTTTGAAATTCGTTCCCAAACAGAACCGCTTTCCTCTGGCTATCTACCATGGCAGCCTCACTCCAGAAATACACAAATATGTCAAAAAAAAAAAGACGAGGACGTGTATCAGCAATTCACAAATGTATTTGGAAAAGAATGGCACGGTCTGTTTTAACCAAAAGTAGGAGCATGGCTATGGTTAGAATTTGAAGCTTTGAAAAGTGCTCGAGCACTCTCTTTTTTCCAATGCGGCGATAGGAAATGCCAAAGGCCAAGGAAATGGGCAGTGCTGGGGGGAAGCTGGCGGAGGGTCTGGGTCTCTCCCCATGTCGGCAGCAGAAGGAAATGTCACTGCTTAAAAAGCACACCGTAAAGACAGCAAAGCGCCATTCTAACACAGTAATGGCGATCCCAGGCATTCAAAAGCACAAATCAGGCTCAAAAAACTTCAAGAGCTTTGTTTAAAAAATAAAAAATTAAAACCCAACATGGAAAACTGAAGCTTTCATGTCTGCCACTGAGTCTTTAAGCCTTCAGAGTTCAAAGTCCCAGGCTTTTCTTGGTGACTCTTTGGGTTGGAACAGTGTTTAAAGGAAAACAAGAAATGTGTGAAAAATAAACTGATTTAGGGGGGTTTTTTATTTAGTTTTTGCGACAGCATTTTGAAATCTTTGCTGTTACATGCAGAGCAGCTCCTGCCTAAGTAAGAATTTGGCCTAAATATTTACCCTGAAAAAGACTTTCAAAAATAGCAAGGTCAAAGAAGAATAGGGCCAAGGATCCATCCAAGACTATCAACACTAGAATAAAATTTAAAAAATAAAAGAGGGGAAACTTGCTACTTGTCTCTTTAAAATAAAAATATCAGCAGTAGCATGTAAGAGTGGGGGCAAATTTTCTGGATTAATTGATGAGTAAATCCACTCAAGTCAAGTGGCTTACGAGCAGAATAGCCCGCAGAGTGTTAGGAGAAATAAGGAACAAAGATGTTAGCTGCTTTTGCAACACAGGAAAGAAAAAAATACTTAAAAGTAGCTGCTGCTCTGTGTGGACAGTTTCCTGACATTCAAAATCATTACTGAATGATTAAGTTACCAAGTCATTAGGGATTATTTACATTGTTTACAAGCATGTGACTAATTACACAATGAAGATACCAAAACATATCACCTAATAACAGCATATGGTTGTGGCGTAGATGAATTGGGTGAGCGGGGAGATCCTGCCTGAGTGTTGCCAGCAAGCCCCAGCCCGCCCTGATCATGGGGCGCTTGGGGCGCTCCTTCCCCATCTCCCACGAGCAGCAAGTCCAGAAGAGGCAAAAAAAAATTTCCAGGGACGCTTGCTTTAGAGGGGCCACAGTCCAGAGGGAAAGCAAGGAAGGCTGCATGCCTGTCCTCGCAGGGAAACACGGGTGAGAGGCCTCCTACAGAGCCTCAATACCAGGGCCACCGACATGGAGGGCGTAATTGGGACGAGTGGTATTTGGGAGTGGTTCTCACTCTGTCCAGAGGCGAATTCCAACCCAAGAGAATTTGCTCCCGATGAAAGGTGTTTGACAGGCAGCCTTGAAGACCGAAGGCTTCAATGTCTAAAGAAATGGCAACATCGATGCAAAATGATGCAAATAGAGCAATCTCCTTTGTCCAGAGCAGAGCCTCCACACTGGCCTTGGAGGGGGACTTTGGGGAAGAAACTTACCTGCAGAAACCCAGTAAGTGTCCTCTGCAGCAGCAGATTTTCCTCATGTAGAAACTTGTCCTCCTGGACCAAGACTCTAGCAATGCTGAATCTGACATGATGCATTACCGTAGCGGCTTTGCATATCCAGGGTTGCTGTAAACATCTCCCAGAAATATCCTCTTGTTAGTGAGGCTTCTTATGGGGCAGTTGGCTTCCCTTTACACAGCTTTTATATTGCGGCTAAACAGTATTACTTACCAGGTAAAATCAAGTTACATTAACAAATTGACTTCTTACAATATCATGTCTCCCACTCTAAATAGGCTTCCACTAACCACTTCACCATTTCCAAACAAAAAGGCTGACATGGACGTGACTTAACCAAAACTGATGTCTCGGAACAAAGGGTGGTCTCAAGGATGGTAAAGAGAAACAGTGCCGCTGAAGGCCTAGCTCCACGCTGATACCAAGTCATGGCACATAAGCTCTGCAAATGCTGTAGGATGTTCCCTTTGAAGAAAAACCCCACACAGGAGGAACACTCGCCAACAGCTCACAGCGGTGTGAGCTCTTCTAGTCCAGCCAGGCTGAATCTCCTGTGCACAGAAGGATGCCCCCGGGCACCCAGCCCCGCAGTCCAGACGGGGTGCCATGTGCATTGGGCTTGCAGATGACCTGCAACAGGGACACTGAAGCACGACTGGGTAAGGGGAGTGCAAGACTGGATGTTTACCCACCAATGGCCAAGAAAGCCAGGGACCCCAGGGAGCTGTTTGTTAATCTCAATGGCAGCAACATCTTGGATGAAGTTCCTCCAGAAGAAAGTGCTTTATGGGCGATTACAAAATCAGCCAAACTTATGGTGAACTTATGAATATACGCTGTCTCCTAGATGCCGTCCTGTCTGATGGTATCATGGCATCTGCGCATATCAGAAAGCTGCCTGGCACCTGGTCATGGCATCTCGTGCACCCTGGCTCTCTGTGCCTCCAGCACTGGCGTCCAAAACTGTGACCCCTGACAGACCAATATGCCCCTAGTTGCACAGCGGAGCGGTGGCAGAGACAATGATGTCAGACAACAGCCATGGCTCCCTGAAGGCACCTGCAAGCAGCACAGTTTGCTGCCAGACTAATACCTGCTCTTGGTGGTGCTTTCTCCATTCCTCTTCCTCACCCAAACATTTTTGCTGCTGTTTGAAGGTGCTGCAATGCGCAGGGCAGGAGTACACTGCACCTAGAATGGAAACTGGAAGTCTGACATCCCTTCTGAATTTTGTGTACAGCATACCCAGAAGGCCCCAGAACGTTCTGGATGGAAGTCACCCACTGTGTTACTGGAAATACTGGACAGTCACACACAGAGCACCCTCAGCATGACACAAGTAGAGGCAGAAGAAGAAGAGCCCTTGCCTTGTCTGGGAATGTTTTGTTCCATGCCAATGCCCAGAAAGGGAATGAATGCCTCCCTGAAAGGGCAAATGGGCAAGAAGGACATGGATGAATTCCAACACCAGTTTCTGCAGGCAAGTCAGTGACAGCCCCACTGTGAATTACGGCTCCTTGTGCCTGCGAGCTCCTCATGCTGCTCTTATTCCAGCCACCCCAACGCTAACCATGACCTCCAACTTCCCATCCGTGCCAGCTCCATCCCAAGCTCATGCCTCCAAGGCTGCCATGGATTCGTACCCTGAAGCCCAGGGAGCAGCCACAGCCCTTGCTCTTTGGACTGGTTCTTTTGGCATAAATGCAAACTGAAGCTCCAGCAGGAACTACGCTGCCTCTGAAAGAACCATGAGGAAATCCCAACCTGACTCTGAACCCACAAGGGAGAAGGAAAGGACCCAGATCTCAGATCTACAAGTTACCCTCTCGTCTTCTCTCCTTTCCTGCCCTGAACAGGATGGTCAAGAGGGAACATGCTGATTTATTAAAGCAGCTCTTGTGCTGAAAAGAGGCCCTGGGTGCAGGACTGCTGAGCTCAGCTGAAACTGGGCATCTCCCACAAGCAGCGGGACAGGGAAATTTGTGTCAGCTGAGGAGTGACCCTGATGCAAGGCACCCAGCTGTTTCCCTTCCTGCCTGGGTCTGAGACAGCGCAAGCCTGCCCGCTTCCCTCCCCCAAACCGACCGCCACATTTGTCACAGACTACATTGGCCTAAATAGTTAGGTGTCACGTAGCCAGCAGCCTGTACGGGAAGATCTTACATAACTCAGATAAATGGGACAAGGTCAACGCCAAGCCCAAGCTCCTCTTGCAGAAGACCCCGCACCGATCAGTCCTCCCAGCCCTCCCGCAGCACGGGGGGCTGCCAGGGACGGGGAGATGGCAGGGGCTGCCCTGGAGCCCCAGCCTCTCTGTCCACAGGCAGATCAGAGGGCACTGCTGATACATACAGGAAGAAGTTCCTGGTAGGATTTGCAAGGCTGGAATTCGCCAGCGTCAGTCGGTAACCAGCGGTGCCAGATCAGGTGAGACGGTTTAGTGAAACCGCAGGTGTGGCCCTTTGTCTGTGCCCAGCGCCTGGCGCGGTGGAAAAGTTTTACCTGGGTTACCTCACATCCCCTGCGCCTGCTGATTTCAGGCTCCTCTCTCTATTTTTAAACAAGGTGTTCAGTGTCACCCTGTCAGGAAAATTACTCTGCGCCTCCAGAAATAGATGCTATACCTTATGCCTGCTTTGTCCCGTCCCAGGGGAGTCCCTTATAGGCGATACCATTTAGCGGCGACTGGCACCGCTCCACCATGCACGGGGATTTCTGCAGCATCTGCTCTGAGACTGTGCAAAACCTACGTCTTGCGAGAAACACTGTGAAAGAAGGAAAAAGGGGGCTGAGTTGTAGGAGAGCACAGCACGGGGAGAGGAGGGAGTGGGGCTGTGTGTTTTGCATTTTCATGGAAAAAAAGGAGGGAGGATAAAAAAACATAGTCTGGAGAGAGGGGCCGGGGAGGCTGGATGCTGTGGGCAGCACTAGTGGGGGTCAACAGCCGGCCAGTGCCGGGCCACCATTTGGGAGCACTGGCCTCAGGAGCAGGGACAGATACGAGCTGGGGAGGACAGATCTGGAGAGGGGCCTGCCCTGTGCAACAGGGAGAAAAAAGCGTGGGCAGGGGGCAGAGAGGCCCAAATTAGGATGGGGTTTGCGATAGCATGGGTTTTCTTTGTAGCCCCTGCTTTCACTGAGTGAAGAAATTTTTCTGGGCTTGTCTAAAAAAGAAAGGCAGTTTCTAGTCTTGGTGGTTTCAGAGAAAAGCTGAGAGTTGTGTCCCAAGAGGAATTTTAAGGGTAAGCAGTTGGAAGTGGGGGAGGAGGGGAAGGGCTGTTAAATACAGATGCTTTTCTTGACTGTTATTTTTTCTTACTCTATCAATTTGTTGCGCACTTCAGGCTGGCAGTGTGGGATTTTAAGGGCCGGTACACAGGGTGGCTCCTCTGCGGTCACCCCTGCCTTGCTGGAAAGTGCATCGGGGGTTGCAGGACTGCTCAGGGACGGTCCAGCCCTGCAGCAAGACCAGTGCCACCATCACGCTTCCCTCTCCAGCATCCCCATGTCCCTCACACTTCAGGGAGCGCCAGATCCGTTATGCAGAGCCCCTCTCATATCCCCATGCATGGGCCTGTCATGCTCTGCATGCACCAAAGCAAGGCTGCAGCACGGTGCTGGCTTCGTGACCCAGTGTCACCAACCCTGACCCATCCAGGGACACGGGGCCAGCTACAGGTGTCCATCACCTGGAGGAAGCAGCCGGCGAGCAGTGTTTGTATCACGTGCTGGAGAAGGAAAACCACAGAGTCAGCCAGAGGCCAAAAACAACAGCCGGGAGAGGAGGAATTCATTAAGAGAAAAGGCAAGGGAAGCAAAGCATATTTGTGTAAGGGTAGAGCCAGTGGCAAGCCGTCCTGCGACCTGCAGCCGCAGAGGGTCCGGGCTGGAGCCATGCCCACCCAGCCATCACCGCTCCAGCCGTCTCCTCAGCTGAGCTGTCCCAGCGAGAGGCATTCAGGGACCCTCCTGCCCCCTCCCAGCAGGGCCAGGGGGCTCCGGCAGAGGGTCCTCACCAAGCTGAATGCTTTCACACACACATACCCTGGCAGCGACATTTGTTGCTGCCTTTGGGGTGCTTGGGCAGCAGCGGCCCCCAGGGTGGGCGGGTGTTTTTTCAGAGCCCAAGGCCCTGCAGGGGGCGGGGGGGGGTACACCCCTGCTCCTCGTGGCTCCCCGGCTTAGCAGCGCCTCTGGCACGCAGGCCAGCGAGTTCCCAGCAAAAGAGTTGGAACTGACTTCAAAAGGATTTACAGTGAGCAACCTTTCTATCTCTTGATCCTTTCAGCTGTACATTGGATTAGGGGCTGGCTGCAGCCCGGAGCCCCCAGTCTGGGGCTCACTCCCCTCGCTCTCTGGGGATGCACTGGGGACCTGCTTATCCCCAGGTCCCGAACTGTCTGTCTCCCGTGCTGGCCTGGCAAGAGGGAAGTTCTGTCCGGTGACAGTGGTGTTTCCTGGACTCCAGCTAGTTGGGGGCACAGGGGCCCTCCCAGGGACACAAGATGAGTTTGCTCGACTACAACACCATCTGGCAACGCTCAGTAAGGCCACGGCATCTCCTCCACCTCGGGGACTGTGCCATTAGGGCTGCCCCAGGCAGAGCTCTGTATCCAGGAGGAGGGAAAGCCAAGTTAGCCCAAACCCTGTCTTCCCTAACTGCATTTGCCGAGGCAGCCATCCCCAAAATCTTTGCATCACCCTGGGCCTGAGCCATTCTATTTTTTAACTGGGCTGCCTCTCCTTGAGAAATATATTGGGTCCTTCCATAGCACGCCCATGCCATGGGGCTGACGCATCTCCTCAGGTCCCAGGGAGGCGGGAATGGTGCTGGAGTAACACCACAAGGACTTGCAGGAGGGATAATTTCCCATCGAGGAGGGAAGAGTGGATGAGGGGAGAACAAACACTGGAGGGGCTGCAAATCTTAACGAAGGGACTAAGCTTTCAAAACGGAAAAGAAAAACGAAAGCTGGGGGGTGGGGTGGCTGGTTTTTTTTTTTCCAATGGACAAAAGAGCTGGTCCACATTTTTGAATCATGAAAACAGGGAAAGATTTTGAAAGGGCAAAAAATTATTCTGGCTCAGCTCAGGGTAGTGGAAGAGTGGTCTGAGCTCAGCATTACTAACTTCCATTTGCTCTGCAGGACGAGTCAGTGTGATGTAAAGTTTGTCTTTGAACAGGATGTCCAGACTTTTTCCAATAGGTGGGGATGGGAACAGAGGTGGAGTCACTTCATTAAGGAGATGAGGATGGGAAACTGCTCAAGCAAAGTTCATATTGCAAAAATGGAGATGTTTAGTGATCACCAGAAAAAAACACAGCCAGCATAGTGGACGGGGTTACTGCAGGGCAGGCCAACAGAGCTCTCCTCCAAAGTGGAGGAGAAGGGCTGAGCAGAGGCATTGGAGCAGCAGACCAAGGGTTGGGACACCAGGGTCTGGAAGGAGTATTGCTGTGCTCGAAGCCCACTTTTGCCATTGACTCCCAGCATGGCTTTGTGTAAATCTCCTTTGTGCTTCAGATTACTGATGTAAAACACAGGGAAAAAAAGTGAGGTGACTTCCAAGGGGTGGTGGAGGTGTCAGCCACTACTGTCACGTGTTTTGAGAGCCGCTGAGAAAGGGAGAGGAGTCCAACCTTCCAGTGCAAGTGATGGAACCATCAGCGTCTACTGGGATGAGTTTGTTCGATGAGCCCTCGGCCCCCAGCTCACTCTCCCCACAGCTGGGCCAGCCAGTGCTGGGAGGGCCACTGCACCGGGAGGTGCTGGGCAATCACTGGACAGAGCCACTGCTGCTGCCAGTGCCGCTTCAGCTTGTTTGTTTTCCTTAATCCCAAGAGACAGCATCTCTGACATGGCAGCAGCGTGATTAAGATGATCCAGCATTGCTGTCACAAGCATGTAATTAGGGGTTTCCTGTGTCACTCCTGCTGGGAGGTCAGTGACTTGCCCTCCCTCACTCCAGCAGCAGGAGGGGATGGCCGCCAACTCCCATCTGCCCCTTAACCCCCCTGCCCAGCTCTGGCGTCCAGCCTCCAGCGCAGGCCTCCAGCCTCCACAGCCCTGGCAAGGGGTGGGCAGGCTGCAGCTCACAGCCAGGCTGGGGAGGGACAGCAGGCTAAGCGCGGTCAGGGAGACCCAGAGCAAAGAGGAGGGGGACGGACAAGACTGGAGAGACGGGGGCTTGAAAGGCAGAGCACAGAGGAACCCACTTGCTGGCACTCAGTATCCTCAGGTTTGCCCACGAGGCCCTGCAGTAAAGTGGCCCATGTAGAGGCAGCTTGACGGCTGCCAAGAAGGGGCCGGGCTTTCAAGAGGGGGTGCTTGGTGGGTTTTGGGAGGCTGTCCTTCAGAACTGACGGGGGACCTGCCTGTTCAAGGATGACCCTGGTCCCAGGGAGAGGGGAAGAGCTCTCCTCTTGAGCACAGGGGCCTCCCAGGGGTCAGTATGAGGGCTAGGCTGCCATGGATGCAGAAAAGTGGAAACTGTAGCCTGTTTCCCCTCCCACGACCCTTTTAAGATGTAACATAATACATCTGCACCCATCCTGAGAGACCCAGGCAAGCTTTCTCATCCCCGACATCCACATATCTCTGCCTACAAGTACATGAAGAATGGGAGCCTTGCCACAGCCTGCCCCAAAAGTCACTGCAAAATCATTTAAGAGGCCCCCAAGGAATCATCTTGCTCCTCAACACCCATGTTTCCCTTGCAACTGCCAGGCTGGTCAGGGATGCACAGAGGCATTGCTCTCCCCAGATCGGTTTCTGAAGCTGTTGCACATGGGATTAGCTGCAAATCACAGCAGAGAAGGACTCACTGCTGGCCTGTCAGAACAAGATGAGGTTTTGTGCTGCATTTGCTCCTGAAGAAGGCAGGGTTTCCTCAAGCTCTGTTTGTTTAGTGACCCCCACATAAGAGAATCCATCACATAGCCTCCTTTATTAATGCTGGCAATCATCTGCAACCAGCTGTTGCCCAGCTGTCAGAGCTGGTATTGCATGGAATCCCTGCACACAGAGCCATATCTCCTCATACTTACAGACCTAGGCTCCAAAAGAGACTTAAGGATGAGCCTGGGAGGATACGGCAGCAGCCTGCTTCGTGGGGTTACTGGTACAGGCAGATGTACTGGACCTTAGTTCCTACTCACACAGAAAACTGCAGCTCAGGTGTACCCCATGCTGTCCATGTCCCCACGGAGCCCAATATCCGTGCTCACCCTTGGCAGGAGCGAAGCGCTTCTGTCTGTGAGGAGTGCTGCTGCCACATGGTCACTGGTCCTCAGCCCCAGCAAATCTCAGCTCTCTCCAAAGCACCACATGCTTCTGTGTTTAGATGGGGGCCAAAGCCCAGATTCAGATGTTCAGGCCAAAATGGATTGGCATCTCATACATACAGTAAGCTGCGAAACTGAGTCTCAGTTCTTCCCTTACTGATCCCAACTATTTGCATCTAGCAAGGCGTGCCTTCCAGAAGGGCATCCAGTTTCAAGCCAAAGATATCAAGAAATAGAGAAGCCACCATCACCCTCAATAGAGTGCTCCAGTGAAGAGTTGCATGCACTACTGAAAAACTTCCACCTTCTTCCTAGTTCGGATCTGCCTGGCATAAGCTAAGAAGCAGGCAAACCATACATGAGTTGTGTTCTACACCTAACACAGTTACCGAGAGCTACAGTCTTGAAGTAACTGCTATATAAATCTACATGGGAGCAGACAGCAGTGAGGACTTTTGCAGGTTTCCTCTAGTTTCCGTTGCATTAGAAAATAAATGAGCCCCATCCATAAAGCATGCTGTAAGTAGGGGCACAATCTAGAACCCCACAGGCAGAGAGGGAGGCTTTGCTAATCCATGCCAGCATCCCAGCCGCATGCTGTTGCTCAAACAACCAAGGTTTTCTCTGAAACAGAAAACAAAGGAGCACGGAGGTCCTTCAAGTGAAGGCTCTCAGGAGCAGCCTCGCGTCACAAAAAGCTCCAGCTAATGCAGGGGCTCAGGGGTCACTGTGTGGTTTAGCTATAAAGAGCCTTCTTGAAGGGGTAGCGCAAACCTAGCAGTGGGAGTGCAGAGACAAGGCGGAGGAGGCACGAGGCAGCTGCGTGGATCCTGCCAACCACCCTTCCCACTTCCTCCACAGGGAGCAGAGGGGAATGCTGCAGCTCGCTGGCCTGTGGTGAGGATTACTGTCGAAATCCTCAGTGCGTGCCCCGTGTAGCTGGTCTGCGCGCTGATGCAGCCTGCTGCATAGACGAGGCCTCCGCGTACTAAGTAGCTGTCTTGCTTCTGACCACTTGCACAGTCAGTCCCTGAAACTCCCCTGCTTTCTTCCTTGCACCCCTAATTCACATGACACACCATCTCTGTGTGTCTGAATGTGCTCAGGGTGATTCACAGGCACAAGCACAATGGCCTGTTTTAGCGCGAGGCCGGGGAGGAGCTCTACCTGCCAGGACAGAGATACTTCTGCTTTCTGAAACATTTCCCAGGAGGAAAACCCTTCACCTTGCCAAGGGCAGTGTCATGCCAGCTGTGCCGCTGCAGGGTTAGCGGTGACTGACACACGCAGAGTCCCCTCCCAGGATGCGGGAACTAATCACTTCCCTTGACCTGCCACAGCCTCAGGGGTGGGAACGTGTCCTATAGCAGATGAGACCCAGGGCGCAAAGCCCAGAAGTGTTGCCTCTGGAGGGGAATGGGATGCTGCTCTACGTCAAACCAGTGGAGGGAACATCAAATTTGCACGTAATGCAGGTAACTTTGAAAGCAAAGCAGAAGGTATCCTTTAAACATCAGGCAGGGAAAAGGCAGGCAGCTATTTGTCACCTACAGGATTATTGAGTCGACTGGGTAGGACCACCAAGGCCATCTGTCCCAGTCCCTACAACTATGGGCTGATCCAAAGAGACCACAAGGACATTCACTCCCATCCCCTCCATTGCCCACATCATGAAATATGTCATTGTTCTCCTCTGCAGTTCACAGGAACATCTCCTGGTCCCCTGGGAAAGCAGACCATGCCACGCATTATAGAAGGTTAAAAAATTGCTCCTGTCAATCTGATTTGTATGGAAATAAATACTTTCCTGACCCCAAATCTGGCATTTCCTTAAGGCTAGAACACGTGCATTAGACATGTCAGGCAGGCCTTGGAGGAGTTTCTGTGTGCCACTAAAGTCACCACGACACCCCACCACACCTTGCCTCTAGCTGTACCCAGTGTTTGGTGCAACAGGGCTAAAAAGAAACCTTTTGAATTTCTTTTCAGAATTCTTGCTAAGCAAATCAAAAGGGAAAAAAAATTTGCTGGTGGGTTTATAGGGGCAATCTGAGATAGGGATTAATTTAGCAGAATTGTGGGCATTAACCAGGATTAATTATTGGGCTGTACCAAACTGAAATGAGATCACTTTTCATGTCCCTTTTGGCAATACCACCAACCGGAATATGCAAAACTCAACATTGCGAGCTTTATTCCTGTAGTCCAGAACCCCGTTCTCCTGTTATCCGATCCCCTCCATAAATTCAGCAATCCTGCCAATGAATTATTCAGCTGTCCTACGTCTTATGCATCAGCTGCTACTCCCATGTAAGATCAAGATCATGAGGAACGGGAAGAGGGACAAAAAGTAAGGCAGTAGCTAGAGAACGCCCTATGGTACATCCCAGAATGGAGGGCCAGAGCTCCCCAGAGTGCTTGTGCTCTTCTAGCTAGGATGCAGAATGGCCACGGGGAAGGGCAAGAGATTCATAACTTGGTATGAATCTTGTATTAAGACTGTTTGTTGAACTTGTAACATTTAAAGCTCATGGTCACTGAGATTTCCACAGAACAACATTTTTCATTCCTTTTTTTTTTTTTTCTGTTTATCTAACTCACACTTGTAACTGGTGCTGGAAGTACTGACAGGACATGACTCAGAAACACATACAGGCATACCCCTCCACATTTACGCAAGTAAATTCCCAAGGATTTGCTGCTGAGGATGGCTGCATTGCACTGAATGTAACAGGTACTTGTACAAAACATCTTCAGGGCCCTCTGAGCTCATGTAAATGACCCCTCCCTGGACACCCTGGGGCCTTCTGCCATGCTAGGGAACAGCCATACTTACTCAGGCATTGGCCTGTGATGGAGGACCCAACACCACAAGTCCTACCACTTTCTGCTAACAAAAGCAAGGCATATTTTTGTGATGCTCCTTCTCCACAAAGGGGTGTACAGCCCAAAGAAAGTACCACCCTTCCGTTAAAAAACAATCTTTTCCCTAGGAAGCAGAGTACATCATAGAGGACTGGTGTTAGTCACCTCTCTTACCAAGCTGATGGAGGTTGGTATATTTTGGAGCACGGGATGAGAACATTATTATACGCTAGCTGATCCTGCACCAGGGAGTCAAGCCCAGCCTCGCCTGTGATGGCTCTGCTGATCTTTATCTGCTAGAAATGTGATGAATCTATTCAGAGCCAGATCTGGTGGGGAACCGGCAATAGGTGAAAGCTCAGCAAGGGCAAAGGAGAGCCAGATGAACAATTGGTTGGCCTTGCCAGAGAAGGGCCATCCCACAACTCAGACAGAAGGGGACTGCGACTCTGAGCTCTGCAGGAGAGCAGGGGAGAACTGAAGCTCCTTTGTGCTCCTTTGGGACACTTCTTGGAGTTCATTACCAGCATGCCATGGACAACTGCTGACAAAGACAAATCCCAAATGCCAACAAAAGACATTCTTGGAGTTCTGAAACAAAGATCCCCACAAAGAACTAAAGCAGGACAAATATTGCCACAAAGACATAGGAGCAGCATTGAAGAAGCTGGCCCTGCCACCAAGCTATGCAAAGCAGCCCCATTAAGTCATTAGGCCGTTTCTACGTGTGAGTATCATTCCTTCTTGAGGTCTGGTTGCCAAAGTCAGAGCTCCAGAGAAAAGCAGAACTTCCAAAAACCAATGCACAAGTGTGGTAGAGCAAGCATGAAGCAAATATTTGATTGCAACACATAACACCTCCATCAGGAAGTCTAGAAAACTCCGATGTCCTTCACCACAAGAACAAGTTAAACTTTACATCCTTGCAACAAAGGCATTCTCATTTTACTGACCAGGAAAGTGAAGCACCAGGAGATTCCAACTAATGTTTCTAAGTGTGGAAGCCTTAAATCAGATGTCTAAAAAGCTTGCAGACATGTTAGAAAGGGCCTCAGCATTTCCAAGATGCTTCATGCCCCCACTGTTGCTAACTGAATAATTGCCAGCTGACCTACTTCAGCATTCGTGATCACAAACCACAAAATAAAGGTGACAGATTATTATTATTATTATTATTATGATTATTATTATGATTATTATTATTATTATTATTACTGATAAGAGGGCCCAATTCAATTACTCCATTCTTCTAATCAATTCCAAGGTTCCCAATGCCACTTCCACCTGATAAGACAGAGGAGAAGGCCGTCATATAATTTGCGTAAGATTTCCCCAAGTTTTCACAGTTGTTACCTCTTGCACAGATTTTTTTACCAATCTGAAGGCAGCAGAGTCATGCATGACTATGTGGGGCCATTTGATCCTATCACTTTCAAACAAACACCCCCCTGGAAATCAGGTGTTAGCAAGTCCAAGCAAGAAAAATCTGTGTCCCAAGACTGTGGATGACTGTAGTAGAGCTCTGTATTAACACGTCCTTCCCAGGCCAAAAGAGAATTCACAGATTTTTACTGTAAGCGAACTTTATCCAAACTTCTGGTTTGGATCACTGAATCGGATGTTTGAACAAATCTTCCCACTGCTCCTCTTATGGTGGAACAGGAAGGAGCTTATGTGACAGGGTTGATATGATTTTGTTAGATAAAAGCACACAACTTTTTGGACATCAAAAAAGTGACCCTTCATCACTTACAATACAAGTAGGAATTCCTGTCCATGAAAATACTAATCTTAACACTTTCCTGGTCTGTGTTAAATTAGTAGCATTCATACTCAGCACTTCAGGCCATTTACAAGGGGCATTTCCTGCAATCAAAAACATATGTCCCATAAATGGCCCAGTTCTGTCTAAGTTTGCTTTCCTAGAGCAGCTGGCCATTCCTGAGAATACAAAGGAGAATATTTAAGCAAGTGTAGTGTTCGCTGATACCCGGAGCTGGCTGGGAAATAGAAATCCCTTCCAGCGAGAAAGAAAACAATAGTAACTGAGTTTCTTTTTAAGGAAAATACTAGACTGAAAAAATCAAAAATGCTGTATTCCTTAGAGTTCCACAAAAATCATGCGTCACAAGAACCAAAATGAAAACTTCTGGCTTCCTGGCTGCCCATCTGTTAGGAACTTATTTGATTTCTGGTGCAGGTGAGCTGTCAAAAACTTAGCAGGGCGACTTCCCATCTCCCAGCCTTCTTGAGTCTCCGACTGCTCAGCTGCGTCTCTGATTTCTAGACCTGAGGGGAAGGCTGGGCGGTTGAGAGCTGCATGGAAAGACAACTTCTACTAGCTCGCCTGCAACGCTCTCACCAATTTTATTTTTTCCTTGCAGAAAAAGAGCCAAGGATACTTCAGTTTGATTTTCCCAATGGAAATCTGCAATTTTTCTTACAGAAACTGCTGAGTTAGTGAAAAGGGCTTTTTCCATCGGAGAATTATTCTGATGGAAAATTTCCCAACTAGCTTTATTAACACCCTTGACATTGTTTTGTCATTCCTCCTATTTGTGTATCAGTGTCTGGGCCACTGAACCAAATTTCCAGCCAGGACTTTCATAGTTATTATTCCCAGGGGCCATCATGTAATTCTTGGAGTACACTAGACCTGAGATTTATTACAGTAACTGCTCTGGTGCCACACGTTAGGCAACCTGGACATGTATTTCAGTACTCTCTTTCCAGCCAAGAAGGCTCGAAGAGGCTGTGTGCTAAGCCCATCTCCTCATCCTTTCATCAGGGGCCTCAGCCAGGCCTGGCTCACTCTCAGTTACACATTGCATCAGGGTACCTGTCACTCACCAGGTTATTCCTACCACGGAACCAGGGCAGGGAGTACCACGGAAAACCTTCCCTTTCCCTAACCAAGCTGTTACTGCCAACACTGAAGCCAGGGTTTGACATTTGCCACCAGAGTAAATTGTTTCCTCTTGAGATAGGCTACGGTTAAGCTGCTGACCTCCCAAGATGACGCATGGATCTTTCCTCTGGGTGTGAGCACAGCACTGTAGACCGATGCCAGCGAGCCCCAAGCGCGGGTCTTTTCGGTATCTTATCCTGGCGGCTGGCTTTCAGCATCAGTGTTTCAGACCCACGGGGAAGTGCTGCAAGCCAATTTTACAAGCAGAGTTTCACTTTCTGATAATCCAAAGTTCATTGCTTCATCTGGAACCGTGGTACATCATGTGGATCAACATTACTTCTGTCCTTTGTGCACTGGTCTATTTAGGGATTGTAATAGTGTCGATGTATTAAGCAAGACCCCTTGGTAATAACTGCCTATCCCCAGAAAGGAAGGTAATTGTGACATATCTTGTAGTTGAGGTGCCTTGAGAATAGCCTCAAGCATTACTAGTGATTTATGAAAATCATCTGCAAGTCCCACAGCACACGTCCAAGCCTCTGGAAAATTCACTTTTCCCTCAATTGCTGTCCAGCTGTTCTTGACAGCTTCACCGGTACCTGGGCAGAGATCCCTCCTTGTCACTTCCATTAACCCACACGTTGTCTGCATAGTTCTGAATGTTAAAAATCCTTTGCAATAGCTGGTCCATGGCCCTCCACCAGAACATGCGTGTGGAAGCTGATATTCTCCTGAAATACTTTCACACCAAAGGGGTGACTGTGCCCCAAAGGGGGAACAATAAAAGTTTTGTTTCAGGCTGTTTGATGCTGTTGCAACTCCCTGTCTTCTGGAATAGCTGTATCCTTTGACACAGCAGTTCCTAGAGCACATTTTAAGGGCAAATCAGCCTCAGTTAATAACCGTTTTTCTATTGCTTCATTTTACATACCACACACTAACCGCTCCCTTGACGCAGCATTTAAACTCTCTCCAAACTGGCAATACCCTAGTAATTTCCTTAACCCCCCCAACGCATATTTAGAAATTGTTTAATTTTCCTTTTTTTTTTTTTTTAATTGCATTTTTCAGGAGCTCAAATGCATTGCTATCACAAGTGCCTTTATGGAGAGAGGATTTGGGAAAACTTCCACCATCTCGGCAAGCGTTTCACCCGCTGGTTTAACAGAAGTCACTAGTCTGTGGTTTGCTATTTAGCTTTTTAGCAGTCACTGTATTCCTGGATTATAATCCCACTCTGGTCACCATTTCTTGTTTTTCTTTCCTTCTTAGGCATAACACGAGGAGCCACACGGTCACGGATGAGCGCTTACTGAGTATACACAGCAGCTTCTCCCACTACAACTTGGCCATGAGTGTGGAGCAAATGTTGCTTTCTCCTTCAGCACTTCAGCCTGTCTTCTTAACCATTTATTTTCCCTGGAGGCTGTTTAGTTTAGGGATGAAAAGAGCTGGTTTGATTATACATCCTCCCAGAATATCTGTGAACTGATCTCGGGCAGCTGCTGATCTCCACGTCAGGTGCTGCTCTCGTGCTGGTGAATCCTCGCTGGGTGGAGTTCAAACACCCAGGTTGTTGTATGTACATGGTCGGCGGTGTCGAGGCCTCACCACAGCACACAAATAGCTCACACCACTGCCGGCACGCATCTCTGCTTGCAGCTTCAGGCCTTCGACCTCCTTTCTTCTCTCTTCTCCATAAGGGATAATGTGATGCCTTTGCTTTCCTGCTCAGGGTCCTGGGTGGTGCAGACGGGCTCGCACCTCCCCTGCCCTGCTCCAGGAGCATCTGCCCTAGCCCTGACCCACCTCAGCTTGGGGTCAGCCCCCACCTTCCTCCAGCACGCATCAGCGTGGTGACCACCTGGTGAAACTGGATACTGTCTCCCAGCTTCAACCATTGCATTTATTACCTTGCTCTTCCCTCGCTACCACTCCCCTGAACACCCCTAGTGCCAAAAACCACTGGAGCCCCATTGCAGCCCCCATTGCTGCCACCTTCTCCCAGTGCATCTCACACCAGGCTGCGCTGTCCCCCCCGAGACCACCACTGCACTCGCCACCCCAGCCACTGCCCCGGCAGGGCACCGGCCACGGAGCCCGACGGCTCCATCCGAGGCAGCGTGGCTGCAGGGTCATTGTGTGAGCCCTGCCTGAAGCCTGCGAGGACAGGTACCTCTCTCCCTTCATCCCCACTTTGCTGATAGGGAAATGGGAGCGAGGAGACCGGCATCACGCAGCAGTCGGGGGGGACTCAGCCTTCCTGTAGGCCACTGCAAAGGCAGCAGTCAACTGCCAGGGTGGGTGTGCATGGGTGCCCTATAATCCCTGTGCCATGGGGCCTGGCACCACAGGAGAGAGGCAGAGGTGCCTTGTCATGCTTGCTTGCACTGTGCCTGCTCATGGTCAAGCAAGAAAATGTCTTACATGCATCACTTCTGGAGGGCACAATAGGGAGCAGAGAAAGGGGGCCCATATATCTTAGGGGAGGGAGGGAGATGGAGGGATAGTCCATCCATACACAGGCACAATCCTCACACCCGAGTGGGGAAAGGCATTTTTCACATCTCCCTTCTGGCACCGCAGTAACTTCTGGCAGAGCTGTGGAAATTCACCTGCAGTGTTACATCATTGGGGCCTGGCAGAAAAAGCTGAAAAGGAAGAGGCTTCACCAGGCACCCAGGCGCTGGCTGCAGGCACAGCAGTGTGGTTGGAAAGGTACTGAGACGGCAGTGAGTCACCGGTGCGGAGTCACGTCAGAAAGGGGATACCAGCTTGTATCACTGTCCCCTCCCAGTCGGGTTTCAGAAGGAGTTGCTGCTTGGTTCCTGCTAGTGGCATTTTCCATGCAAGCTTGGCAGCCCTGGCGATGCCCAGGATTAACTTCCCCTGCTGGGGGGAAGGGAAAGCCAGGTGATACTTGGGGTCGTGCCAGCCCAATCCTCACGCAAAAAGACGACCTGGCTCTTGCCACATTCTGCTGCTTTTTCTCACCTGCGTGGGAACCATGTCCCCCAGGAGGGCAGGGGAGAGAGGGAAAAGCCCAAGGAAGCTCCTGCTGTTGGAAGATATGCTACCTAAACTGGCCCAATGTTATGGCAGTGAGGGGCATCGCAGGATCCCCCCAATGCAGAGAGAAAAGCAGGCACAGTGACTGGTTATTTTCTGGGGCTTGTCCTTCCTCCCTGACACGCTCCTGCTCCACCTGCCTTGCTCGGGCACCGTGCACATGCCAAACCTCCCAACAGCTGCAAACTCTCACCGCTTGTGTGGAAAACTACAGGCCAGCAACCCCCCTCTGTTTTCTTTTAGCTTAAATATGACAAATGTCAAAGAAAAGATGAGGAATTGCTTTGGCCTGAAGCTCAGGACAATTCAGAACAATAGCAAATGTCAGGCTCTGGGCAGTTTTAAAGCAATTATCTTACATTATACTATCTCGAAGAGCATCGCTGTCCTGCCCCAGGAAAGGGGTATTACTACCTTTCCAAAGGTGCAAGGGCGAGTATGAGCTCTGCAGAATCCAAGGCAGCTTGTCTTAACACGGCATGGAGCTCAAAGTCGTGATTTCAGGTGACAAGGGGAAGCTATTTTGGAGCACGCGGGGCAGAGGAGCTGCAAATGAGGACCGAGCTATCACAGGCACTGGGGGGCTGTGGGGCACAGGCAGAGCTGGGTCCCAGGGCAGGACTAGCTGGGGCTGCGGGGCAGGAGTGAGGAGAGAGGCTTTGGGCTGGATGAGCTGCAGGTAGGAGGGAAGGGCACGAGCTGAGCTGCACAGATGACATTTCCACTGTCGCCCTTTGCAATATGCCTGGCTCTTGCCTCTACCCTTGGTCTATTCACCCTTCGCAAGCCACAGTTGTTTGTTTGTTTGTTTGTAGCAATTTCAAACCCAAGAGTAAAGCTGGAGTTGCCTGGAGCGGTGCTACTGTCCACACAGCGGCTGACCTCACGCTTGTATACACCAGGGAGGTATGCACCCCATACAGTAACGACCCAGGACCTGCAGCTTGAAACTTCGGCTATAGGTGTTGCGTCAGGTTATGTAAAGTTCAGTTGCATCATGCACTATTGCACAATGCCGCCTGTGCCTGACGGCAGCGTGCCAAACCCGGCTTCATTCATCGATCAGGTCTTGTCGGCCGCAGTAAGCTGGTCAGGAGAGAGGTGTCTGCTCCTCGGGGTACTCCAGTGTGGGAACGGCCTCTCCCATCTCACCACACCCTCCCGAAACGTGCGGGGGGAGCTGCCACCCAGGTCTCTGTTGTGTTTGGCACAACAGCAGCACCGGAGCCCAGTGAGGGAACAAGGCGCTAGCCACCCAGGTCGCCTCCTCTTGCCCAGAGCTGAAACGGCATCTCCTCGGAGAGACCCTCTGCTGCCACTGCTCCATGGAAAGCTCTGCCAGGCAAAATGTGCTGTTTCAGAGCCTGGCACCCACCTCACGGATGGTGTTCCTGCGTGGCAATTCACGCAGGTGGTCTTGGCCAGCCCAGCACCAGCACTGACCCCGGCCGATGCAGCCCCACCACTGTACATTGCCCCCAGGATCTGCAGAAAGCATCTGCAGATCAGACAGGGCCAGGGCATCACAGCAGCATTGCCCTGCTCAAGCAATTCAAGCCATGGGCTACTGGAAAAGATGGCAAGTGGACTTTCAAGAGCTAAAAGTGATGGCAATGGCCTGCCCAAGGCAGCTGGAAATCAGAGGCCACCAGGAGCACATCTGAGGCCCAAGGTGGGTTTGTGTCCATCTCCAGAGAGCCCCTGGCCCTCACACCTGCCAGGCTCCTGTGCAACACCCCTCCGTGGACGTGCTGGGACACCCATGTGGCAGGCTTGGTGGCGTTCAGTGGATTCACCACTATTGTGTGAAATGCTGCCTTCTTGCCAAACGGCTCCCCTCCTCTGCTATAAGCGCAATCCCGCGATGACCCACTCCAGGGCGCGGCATTGCAAGCAGTGGCCCATCCACCAGGCTGAACTGGGTGAAAGCCCTACGGCACGGGAGGGTCTCCTCTGGGAGGGGTGAGCGGAGGGGACCTACCTGTGCAGAGAGGTGCTCTGTCCCCCTCCAGTGGCAGAGACCTTCAGGAACCAGATACCAGGCTTCCCTCACCCAGTTCACCTGACCACAGCCATCTCACGCTTTCCATAGCAGAGTGTGGGCATTTGGGGCCACCAGGCAGTGTCAGACATTGTAGCCATGGTGGGATCCAAAACCACCAAGGCATCGTGCCAAGAAAGTCCTCGCCAAGAAAGGTGCCTTGGCAAGGGGTCCAGTAGCCTGTGGGAGACCTCAGTCAACCACAGCCCGATCCTGTGCAGCCCTTGCCCTCAGTGCAGGCATACAGAGCTTCGTGGGCCCTATGTTCACTTAAGAAAAATAGAGTTTTTGACTTCTGTCTCTTCCCTGCCCAAGATACCATTGCTAGAAATGGAGGAAGGGAAACCCTGGTATCTCTGTATACAGAACTACAAATTTGGTCTTCCATTTAGCATGCCTGCAATTTCCTCATGGAGCTGTAGTTCAGCAGGGACATGGACTGGTTGACTGCAAGCCTGCCTGCCTCTACAGTAGATGTCCCTCCATGGGGGAACATCCCAGCTCTTGTGGAAGACCCTCAGAGAGCCCAGGACAACTGGGATCCACCCAGATTATGGCATGGAGATGCTCAGGTGATTTTCCAAGAGTTGCTGGTATGTGGATGATGCAGCCCAGGCAGACACGAACCCAAGTCCCCCACAGACTCCATTGCCTTCAGGCAGCAGGAACATCCTCCAGGTTGGGCATGAAATTGGCATGGGGTGGATGAAGGTGAGAGGTCTGGGAAGATAAGGGAGCCCGACAGGCTGGCATGTCTGGTGTTTTCCCACTGTGCAATGACAGGAAGAAAACACATACACACCCTCATGACTGATTTTACCACCAAGATATCGTACACTAGCTGCAGTAGGAGCACACACCAGGGAAGACAGTCGCAACCAAGCCACGGTACAACTCGCCAGCAGCTAATTGCTCCCTCCAGAAAGGTACCTAGCAGCCACAAGCTGACTTCGTCAGGCTGGCTCAGGCTGTTGAGTGGGAAGAAGGTTTAATACCAGTCAGTCAGTGGTGAACTGTTTAAGATGCGAGGGCAGGCTGGGCTGGTTGAGGGCATGGGGAATTTGTTGGACCTACTGTGACCTCTGCTGGCTTGGTCTGAAATTGGTGTGCTGGTTGGCCTGGTCTCACCAGAGCGTAGTGGGAGCTGGTCCCTCTGTGGCAGGGCTCCCAGGAGCTCACACACTGCAGTCCCTGGGGATCACTGTCTCCAGCCCAGGCTTCACCCTCTCTCCTCGTGCAAAAGTAATGCAACTCCCTCAGCTCCTCCAGGAAGAAAATTGGCCTCTAATCCTCAGAACATCCTTTTGTGGTCCCTGGGCATGCCAAATTTTAGCTGTTATCTCCTCAGAAAGCTACATGGGGTCAGGGAGTGACACATTGAGACTGGAGATTTCCATGGAGCAGTAGTGTTCTGCTCCAAGCAGATCTGGTGATTCATGGGCTCCCACCCCACTCCTGACCTCCCCTATCCTGCTGCCACTGTGGCCGCTATTAGGTCTATGCTACGCAAGGGACCCTCTCGGGGGGATGCAAATGATACCCTGTATACCTGTGACCATGAGACGTCCCTAGGGCACCTTTCATGACGATCAGATTATAAGCCCCAGCATCTGGACTGAATTCATTTAAAGACTTGCTCTCCCAATTATTCATCAACAGCGGTACATATAAGGCTGATTTAGGGCAACCAAGACCTTCATCCCCACAACACACGGGGCGCTGAGCCATCTGCTACACGCTCCTCCTTTTGCCCCATGTCCCTTGCCAGATGAGTGCCTGCCTCGTCTCCTGTGGAAAAACCTTGGAGAGGACATCCCACCAAGGCGAGCATGACAGCTGATCCCTTTGAGAGCTACTCTCTCAAGGTTGGGTCTGGGTTCTTTTCTTCAAGAATAAAGCTGGTTTAAAAGTTTCCTGCCTCTCCCAAGCCTGCCTGCTTGTTCCTGAACCCATGCTGCAATGCACTGTCCTCTCTCAGGGGCATATCGATGACAATTTTTCTTCAGCAGCAAAGCTGCTTACAAAGTTCCTGCCACAGCCTGGTGTTCCTGACCCTTGTCAGCAGCTTGTCTTTCCTCCTGCCACCCGCCCCCAGTGATGCCACTACATCACTGTACATGACCACCGAGAGAGCTCATTCACTGAAATGGTTTGGGTTAAAAGAAAAAAATCCTTCTAAAATGAAGGCAAGTTTTGTGTGCCTTTGTAACCCACTCCATGGTCCAGCTTGCAGACGACAGCAGTAGCAAAACCGAAGGCGGAATAAACCTCATTGCAGGGGCTGGAGCGAACATTTTGGGACAGAAACCTCATCCCATCTTTGCTGCCAGGTGAACTGAAGCATCGAACCCCACCCTTGGGGTTTCGGGACGCCAGAAGAAGCTGTTGCATCACTTCTCTTTAGCTCAAGGTTTTGATCTTTTCTATACAGTCAGAGAGCAGAAAGCTTTTTTTTTTTTCTTTTTTAAAGGAAATCTGAGCTTTCAGTTTAATCCTGTGTTTTTAGGAATGCCGGGGTCTTAATCCAAGCCTGGAGTTTGGACTGTTTTAAACAGATATTGTGTGACATTTCAGAGCTAGTTGCATTTAATTGGTGACCTAGAGTCTGTTCCCACTGCTTTGTATGAAGTTTTAGGTTATAGTTTGATGAAAAACATTAAAACACACTCACCCACATACCCCTCTTCAGCCTCTACATATAAAAAGAAATACAGGGGAGGAGAGAGAGGGAAAATCATTAGCAAACCAGTAGGGTGCTGAACCTCACTTTGAAAATCAAAACCAGAGACTCATTGGTGGTGACACATTAAAGTGTCACAAGCTGCTCCCATAAAAGACACCACAGAACTAGTTTTGAGCGAGTGTTTGTGCTTTTTCCTATGCAATCTACTGACTCTGCAGCAACACAGATTTTTCTTGTAGCAGAAGAACTTTTACAGTACTTTCATGTTTTAGCGCAATTCCTCCTGCAGCACCGAGCAAGACTGAATGCTCATACAGCTTCAATAGGGTTTGCACTCATCTGACCTCTCTTGTAATCCAAATATTCTTCATCACAGCGAGCACACCTTCCTCTGGGCTGTTTGTTCCTGCCAAACATAGGACAGATTCTCATCAATGCTGCAATATGTACTGAACAAACATTGTGTCGTGATTTAAAAATAAAATCTGGTGAAATGAAAAACTGAGACGTTTCAAACCTCCTAGAAGATATTCCTGGGTTACGGGGATGTCTTTGGAAAAGCCGAGACACGCAGAGACATGGCACAACACATCCTTATCAGCCAACCTTTGTTCCGACCCATCAGACTGCTTCTCTCCTATATGATGTATAGTATGGATTTGTGGACTTGACCTTATTGTGATACTTTAGTAAGAGCCTAGCCTTTCTTTAGTAAAGGGGATTGTCCGTGTAGATGAGGGGAAGTGGTTGGTACACCTCTAGATAGCTGACAGTGCCACAGCAGAAAGTACTCACAGCAATGAATAAAGGATGGTGAAAACCACAAGGCAGGAGGCTACGTTATTACCCTTACTATTGCATTTTCCTTGCAAAAACATCCAGAAGAATCAGAATCCCACCTTTAGGCCCAATGTGCAATTTGCCAAAAGCTGAGGTCTGCCCCAAGCAGCACGTGAATTGAGACAGGCAGGCGAATGAAGAGCACAGAGAGGGACAAGAAAAAGACAGCGGGAGTCCCAAACACATGCCATACCCCATCCCAGGGGCAGCTGAATTCTCTGAGTCGAGCCAGTGTTGGTCTGAAAGAAAACTTGTACCATCGAAAGAGTTATGATGATTGTGACTGTGAGAAAAACTATCCTGCGATATCAGTTCTTGACCTCACTGAAGCAAAGCCCTCTGAGTCCATGAGGCAGGGTGGAGTGAAGCAAGATAACTTAAGGAAAAAAAGACTCAAACACTCCCAAAACAAGAGACTCAAAAACAAGCAAAGAGTGACTGAACAGGAAGGCAGTTGCGGGCTCTGCCGTGGGCTGTAGGCTGAATCCCCAAAGCTGGAAAGTTCCTTTCGGTGTCCATATAAATATTTCTGTAAGTTATTTTTAAGTGTGTTTTGAAACTGAAATATATTTAGACTAGTTAAATGAAAATGTGGTTTACAGAAGGCTGCTTCTTTAGAAATTTCCCACGCTGGGGAGTCTGCTTGGCCATGCTCGGTCCCTGCCAGGGCTGCCCGGGTCCTGCGGGCAGCTTTGCAGGCTGGCACCATGCAGGCGGCAGCAGCAGGGCAGGGCAGAAGCAGGGGCACCTCTCTCATCAGGGAGGATGAGACAGCCATGCGCCATCCCTGGTTTTGGCACAGGAAGGCTGTGCAACATTTCCACACTGCTTTTTGATCCCGGCATGAAAGAGCTGGGTAAGACGTGGTGCAGCACATGAGAGAGGGAAAGGGCCGAGGAGGAAATCCTGGATCTGGAGAAAGTGAGCTTTCTCCTTCCTGTGAGCTGCAGCCGAGTGACTTTCCCAGGGCGCAGCAGGGGTCACGACAATAGTCTCTTCCCGATGCAACACGAATCTGGGGTACTCGTCACGTGTGGTCTGATCCCAGAGCACTTGCCACAGAATCAGGATGTTGTTTTGGCCAGGCTCCAGCCTGGCTTGAGTAGCCAGCACCCTTTCGTAGAAGCTAGGGTTCAAAAAAGTTCATGAGATGGACAGTGTGGTCCCTTTGCCTGGCCAGTGGAGACTGCTGCCTAGGACTGTGGGATGTCATGTTTTGCATCTCTGTTTCCCTGAAGGAGTTTCAATGGGTTGCAAACTTACTTTTCTTTGCTCATCCCAAGCCTTTCTGCAGTGCTGTTGCATACACGTGGATAGTTTTCTGTCCCATTCCGGAGAGAACTGTTTTGCAGTGGGTGGCAAAGTCCTCCCACCTGGGCTTAAGACTGAAGGAGACACACAATTATTTATGCATTAGTTCACACAAAATAATGCTGGGAGGGACACCATGTAGAAAAATGCTTTTTCTTCCTTTTTGCTTGCTTGCATTATCAGTCCATCTCATGAGCAAAATTCTCACAAGTTTTCCTGTGAATTTCAGCGGACTGGATTGATTTAGGAAAAACCTTTTGAAGCTTCTCCACTCCAGCCTGCACAGTTGGATTGCTTTTCGGGGGGAGTTCTGGGAAGCGCACATCCAACAAAACCTCTTTCCAGGACTCTTTTCCAACTTTTATAGATCGTCCAGCTGGAACAGCAGCACCATGTATGCTATAGTTTAGAAATCTGACCTAGTTCCTTTAATCCACACTAGCCACGGGAGCTCTCAGAGGGCTCAGAAACAGTGCACAGCCTCGCCAGGTCACTTGCAACACAAGCTTTAAAGAAACAGTTTCATCCAAGAGTAAAAACATCCTTTGATGGATATTAAATTAATAAAAATAGGGGGTGGGGGAGACTTCGAGCTTAAGCAACAGCAAACTTCAAATGAGTCTAAGTTTCTTTTGCAGATGAATGAAAGTTAAACTCTCTGTGATGCAGCCCGCATCACCCATCAGAGCTCTTTGCAGGGGAATTCCAGAAAACAGAGCGAGATGTATCTGGTAAATACAAATAAAGGATTAACAGCAACTGACCCAATGGCAGGACCCTAATCAAGCCGTTGAA
The DNA here is from genome assembly GCF_964199755.1 of Larus michahellis. Classification (NCBI taxonomy): domain Eukaryota; kingdom Metazoa; phylum Chordata; class Aves; order Charadriiformes; family Laridae; genus Larus; species Larus michahellis. The sequence goes on from NC_133898.1 coordinate 39,868,752, forward strand.
ATGAAATATAAAGCTTCCAGTAAGTCCCAGATTCCCTGCTTTCTGCACTGCATAACCCCAACGCTTGAGGGGCAATGGTCCCCAGTTGGTGGGCTGCCATCTGCAGAAAGGCTGCCGAGGGGGACGGCAAGACCGCCAAAGTGTTATTAAATCCCAAACAAAAGTAGTGTTGCCGCTTACTGCCCCTCCCCCAGCGCTATCCTTCGAGGTCCAGAAGTCACCTCTCTGAACACCATTTCTCCTCCCAAAGTCATCAGCCAAGTGTTTTGATGTTTCTTTTATTTTTCCCTGACACAAGGGTTTCTTTTTTCTTTTTTCTTTTTTTCTTTTTTTTTTTCCCAAGTGAGGGGTTACCCCTCACAACAAAGGAAAGCTGAGAAACCCACTTCTAGGCATCCTTTTCTTAGTATAAGCAGAGGCTTTTATAGACTATATTCACAATCTGTTTGGAGTCTGAACTCTTCCTACGATGATAGGTGCCGTTTAAATAGTCAGAGGAGGAGCAGACCTGCTCTCCTTCTAGTCAAAGCCAACGACAACATTTCTTATCCTAAATCATCCTCATCTCTTCCCGCTCTCATTACAGAAGTGCTTTTCCCAGGCTCCCAGCCTTTCTCAAAAGCAGTGCCCCAGCCCCCTCTGTTTCTTTTTTACCAGAGCTGGAGACTATATTCCCTTCCCATGAGAAAATGCCATTACAATATTTGCTACTTTTTCTCTTTTTCCCTTCCACCCCACTCCCATTTTTGTTTTCTTTTGACCCCCAGTGGCACACAGGGAAGAGCTTTCCACCCAGCCGTGCCCACTGATACGGAGCCTTCTGGCCACGCTGCAACAGCTCATGTAAAACATGGTCCTGTGAACAAACAGTTTGACCGGTCCCTTGCCATGCATCTTCCTCCAGCTTGGTCTGCTTCTCTGGACCTCGGGGTCCAGATGTTCCCACCACCCTCCTCGTGCCTCCTTCAGAGCAGAGATAACACTGTCCCAGGGAGGAAACCGCTGGGCCTTGTTAGCGATGTTGAAAAAGCATTTTGGATGCAGCCTTCATCTTGCAAAGTATCCTGACAGCGGCAACATTATTTGTTTCATTGCCTTGATCAGGCCAGTTGAGGAGAATAGCAAGCATACAAAAAGGACATTTGCTAAGATCAGCGATGAAAATTTAAGAGGTGGCCGCTGCCTGCCCTGTGCCAAAATTCCTCTTCCTACTCTGTGCAGGGAAACATTTGCAGGATCACTGGAGTTTTGTTTTGCATGTTTTTAGGCAACAGGAATTTCACTTTTGTTTCCCAGGATTCACAGGCAGCTGAAGGGTTTTTCCGAAACAAAACCCATCCTCCATTCCAACCCACAAAAGATGGGCCCAAAGGGCATTTTGACCGCATGAAAGCAGAAGTATCGTAATAAAAGCAATAATTTGAATAACGACAACATTCAGGATGAGACAGGTAAAGGAAGAAACAAAGGTGAGCTTTGGAAAGGCGTACGGACCCTGCTGCTGCAGAGCCGATTCTGCCTTCGGATCCCCGGTGTCAGGAGAAAACCACCCCTGGATACGAGTCACCGCACAGCCTCGCTGTAGGGGTTTGTCCACCTGTACCTGTAAAACACCATCATTTGGCTGCGGTGGAGGGGAACCCCAACACCCCCATGCATGGCCGGACCCCGCGGAGGCGGCGAGCCTGTGGGGCCAGCCGGGCACCCGGCGCGCAATTTTCCCCACCTCCCTCTTTCTCAAAGGGACCTTTCTTATCATTCCACCCCCCTGCCACCTCCCCATTTCCACACGTTACTAGCATTCAAGGCAAATATTTCTCCCAGCCCCTTCGGTCTGGTCCTCCTTTCCCCCCCTCCCCAGCCCCGGCTTTTAGGAGGCCCCTTTATCAGGCAAGATCACGGCGAGGCGGGCAAACATTACCTCAGGGGCGCTGTGAATCGGGGCTGGGGGCGTGAATAGGCCCCACACATTCTCTCCAGCCTCTTGCCTTTCCTATAGCAACCAAGTTGGGAGCAGGCAGGTCACACAGCCCCTCCGTTGTGTGGAGAGCCCTGCTGGGGCCGGGGGGGTGGCGGCCATTTGGCCGCCCCGTCTGGGAGCGGGTGGCAGGGGGACGGGGTTGGGAGCAGGGGGCCGCGGGGGCAGCCCTCAGCCCTGGCTCCCCGCTCCGGGCCTGGGCGGTGTCTGCGTCCCACCAGCGCCTGGCCCTCTCTTCCCAATTAACCAAAGGCATCTTTTCTGGCACGAATGGGGAGCTGCTCGGCTTCATCCCCATCTTTTCTGCCCTTCAGAGAGGGGAAAGGAAAGCAGCATAACAGAAACCCCCTCTGTGTCAGCCACAGATCCCAAAGGAGACCACCAGGCAAAGGGGGAGGAAGGAGCCTGGCAGATCTTTCCACCAACAGAGGTACCTCCACAAGTCTTGGAAAGGGATCCTTTCCAAGGTGCCAGCCCACCCAAGCCCCCACACGCTGTGCGCAGGGCAGGAGCCGCTGCTCAGGAGGGTCTCTCCAAGGCGGCATCACAAACCAAGGTGTTGTGCCTGCCTCTTCACGCCAAGCCCCAGCTTTCCCCAACGGACTCGTCTGGGGAAGCTCCTCACAATCTTCCTGTGCCACCGGGATTCGACATGGCAGCGCCCGGGGGCTGGCATCAGCTATGCCTCTCACCAAATCTCAGAGCCCAACGTGGACCTTGTTTCAGTAGTCTTCTTGTCCTTCACCAAGGATGAATACCAGCTCCCTCACAGTACCCAGAAGGCTTTCTGCAGCCCTGCGTACGGACTATTCCGCTCCTTCCTCCATCGCAGGGCTCTGTGCAGTTTCTTCCCAAGGGAATTTGCAGTGCACAGATCAAACAGTGTTTAGCTAAAGATGCCAAAGGGCCATCTGACCTCTCACACTGACCTCCCACAGGTCACCTCCCTCTTGGCATGCTTCCCTCTGAGGGCGTGGAGGTAGGGTTTAAACATGGTTGCACAAAAAAACCAGTTCTCACTTGGTCCCATGAAACTCCACGTCTGGGTGCCCCCAGGGACAGCAGACAAGGCGCACACCCTGGCACCAGCAGCGTGAGCAGGTACAGCGCCCATCAACAGCCTGGGAATGGGAGGTGATCTGCGTTTCCACAGGGAAATGGGGAGAGGATGCCAGTTTGGCCCTCTGAAGGTTTCCCTTGCAACATATTTATGATCCGATGTGATAGGGCTAGTCACGGGCAAAACTCTACGTGCAACAGCAGCCTCTCTGTAAGGAACAAGCACAGCTGGGCTGGGTCAAAGCAAGCATCCATCTAGCCAAGTGCTCTGTCTCCAGCGCTGGCTGATAGCAGATGCCTGAGGGAGAAGAGAAGAAGAGCAGGCCAACAGTGATATTGCCTCCGCATGCTCTCCCAGGCTCATTGTGGCTCAGGACTTCTGGGGCTAGAGCCTGTCTTCATATCTCTTCATATGAGAGACCTTTTCTTCAGGAGTCTGACTACTCTTTTTCAGGAGTCACTGATTTTTAGGACCCACCACAACCTGATGCTTACCCAACGGTTGTGTGAAGAACTAATCCCCTTTGCTTTTGTACTCTACACGATACTGCCTACCCCAGCATCTTAAATAAACAAAAATTAACATTAATTGGGTACCTTTCCTTCCTCAAAGCATGATGGCGTCTGGGATGTCAGAGCAGATCCTTTGCCTCCAGGCTTCTGGCAAGACACTGGATACACCCACCCAGTAACAGACTGCACAGGCAGGTGAGCTCAGTCCAGTGTCCTTTCCATCATGTCCAGGTGTTGTGGGGCTTGCTGCCTTTCCATCCCAGAGCAGCAGCTCCTGGGGTTGCTGTTGTGCCGAGCTGGGTGGGCCAGGGATCCCTTCCAGGAGTTCCTGCAGCATACGACTGGCATCACAACTTCAGCCACATCTTTGTCCCTTTTACCCTGCTCTCCTATTCTGTCTTCTGCAGCCCTCCCCCAGGAGCTATTTCAGTCACTGACATGGCAGACCTTTTGCAGAGGATGGCATCAATGCCATGGGCTCAGCTCCTAAGTCTAAAAACAAAGACATTGTACAGGACTTTGTTTTTCGGGGTAGAAAGTAGGATAGATCGTAGAGGTGTAGACATGAAAGGTACCCTGTTCAGGCATCACCAGCACTATCTGGGAGGTGTTAGTCTAAGCCTCTCTGAGAACATCACAAGGAAGGATCTCCCATTATGCCCTTAGGTTGCTTGCTCCAGCATTAACTAGCCTGACAGTTAGAAAGTTTTTCCTAATATCATACCTCAAATATTCATGGACACTTACGCGTGCTAAGCCTCATACCAGCTGGAGCTTTTTCGGGACCTGTGGCTTTACTCCTAAGTATAGAGGGAAACTGTCAATTTGAATTCTCATCTGTTTCCAAAATGAGTGTGTTGTGGTTATTTTACTAACATTTTTTTATGTCACAGTAGCAGCCACAAAGCACTATGAATTGTACAGATAGCAAGGGAAGCGTAGTCTTCCCAAAATCCTACGTGATTCATGGTGAATTAGGACACCGACAAAAGGTGGGTAGCAGGGAGCAGCACGCCAGGAAAGCGATAGTGACGGTGACTAATATCCTGAAAGCCAGGAGCTGTTTTGGCTCTCCTACCCACGCCTGAGACCCTCCGTCACTCTTGTGGTTTCATAGTCATATATTCCACTTTCTAAAAAAGCTTTCGCTCTCCCCCAAAGGCTTGTGCAAGGCCCACCCAAACAACGGAAGAAACTCACTGACCAGACGAAACCTGATTGCACCCAAAGTGCTGACACATGCACCGCACGACCCAGCCGGGAGCCGAGCATGAGTGTTTTCCTCCGCTCTTGGAATCTTGGGAACTTCACAGCTCAGCAACAGGATGGAAATAACTATGCGAGAGAAGCACATGTTTAAGTGGATAGCGCCCCTTCAACAAGTTGCTATGATGTCCTCTGCTGAGAGAGAACTGAGTCTATCCCAGGATCTTTTGGGATGAAGATAAAACCATCTGCTGCTTTCTGCTGGTTCAAGAGTAGGGAAATCCCTCCTTGCCCTGGCCTCTCTCTTGCTCTGTGACAAGAGGTCAGCCTCCATCCCAACACCCATGGCCATTCCCACCACACAGTACAGCTTGCACTCTTCAGGCAATGGAGAAAACCATCCCTTTGATCATGCACCAAAGACACTGCTGGCCATGTCACAAGGCAGAGGCTGGGCGACAGCAAAGAGCAGGCTGTCAGTTGCAGGAACAGTTTGCAGAGCCCACAGCCCACTCCTCACAGGCCTCTGAGGGCTTCAGGAAGGAGGGAACATAAGACGGAGCAGGTTCTGTGCCAGACAACATGGTCTGGCAGAGCCCAGGCTGGGGACTGTCATCCCACGGGATGATGTGATGGCGTATGGCAGCCCCACATGCGTGGTAAGCTACCAGATGTTAAACCAAGCGCGGGACACAAGTTGGCACAGTAATACCCTCCAGCATCACCTTGACCCACTCTAGAGCCAGGCACTGCCCCAACCCATGGTCATTGCCCCATGCATCCAAGTCGGGACCACGTGGCACCCCAGGGAAGGGTTCATGCTGGTTCCCAACCCTGGTGAGGCTGGCAACCAGTGCCAAAAGGGGCTGACCAGCACCACAGCACTGATAGCCTCAGCACGCAGAGCCGCCCACATTCCTTCCCCCTGACTCCAGTGCGGAAAACCAGGCACTGCCTGGCAACTGGCTGTGTTATTTAGGGTTAGGATCCTGGCCAAGTTGGCGGGTTCGGTGCATTGGCCATGCTGCAGGCAGGGCTGGCTGCATTCGCAGCGCAGCAGGGAGAACGTGCCGATAACAAGTCCCCAGCCTCAGCCCTGGACAGCTCTTGCCTCTCTCTTTCCACCAAAAAACCCTGCCCTTGAGGAAGGAGCCTGGTGGAGAAGGCAGCTCCCAGCACTGGCCAAGAGGATCTGGTGGTGGGCTCTTTGCCTCTGCAAAGCTCAAAGTCTTTGTGAGGGACATTATCAGGAGTCCTGAATTGTCAGACAATGTTCCATCCTAACACAGAGGTGGTACCAGTCACAACTTCTGCCCTGAGCCTCACAGAAACTTTGCACATCCCTGCATCATTCTCAGCCTTTGCTTCTTCACTAGGTATTCCCATGGAGGAGAAAATATGGATCTGTGATTAAAGCACTGGGCTCAGGACTACCTCTTCTGCATCCAGCAGGCAAGTCTCTCCTTGCCACAGTCTCCCCTGGGAGCCAGGGCTGACGGGCCACAGCCTCCTTCTCCTGGGGCGGTGGGAAAAGAAAGCTGCTGAGGGCTGTGTAGGCTTCTCAGCCCCCATGCTTCCTGATGGAGAGCAGGTTAACACGTAGCTCATGCGTCATATTTGCAGTTTAATTAAAATCAAAGACAGGCAGGAGAATAGCAGGGATGCGTTGGCTAAGGGCCATTTATCCTACCACCCCCATGTGTGCAAAGCCTCCGTTTGAGGCATCTATGCCTCTCCAGGGACACATCCTCTGCTCCTGGATTGTGGGCAGAGCCCTCTCATTCCAGCTACCTCCTGCCCCCCAGCCCTGCAATTGCTTGTGAATTAAAAGGAGCTATTCTTCTTTTTTTTTTTTGAAACCCAGAAGTTCCCAGAAAAGGCACTTCTACCAAAAAAAAAATAATAATCTATGCTAACAGGAGCCTTCGGCAAGGCACCCACCTTTGTCTTCCTGCCTCATTGCCACCCACCCAAATCAGCAAGAGCAGTGGGTGGCATTTACAGAATATCTCCCTGCTGAGAAGCAAAAGCACTAGGAAGGTGGCCCAGCTACCAGAGTGGGAAATGCAGTGGTCTGTGAGTGCTTGGCCTCAAATCGAAGTGGTTTATTTCTGGTAACTCAGCCGCAGCAGCTTCCAGTAACGCTCATAATGCTCCTTTCCGCTCGGGAGATGGTGGCTTCCAAGGGCCATCACAGCTAGCGTTCCAGTTTGGCTTCCTTTAAAGCATGTTGGTGGCAGGCTGAAGTCAATGAGGGAGCTGAGGCTGCCCAAGATCCCACGTGGGGGACACCAGAGATTTCCTAACAGAACCCGCGAGGCACTTTTACACTATGAGTAGTGACGAGCCAACCTCATATGGTCTGGCCAGCATCCATGTGTTTGGAGAACGAAGGGACAGGATGGCTTATGAAGCCTGCCTCTTCCTGTCATTCCTAAGATTTGCCTTGTCAAGGCAGGGATTCCCAAAGACCTGCTCTGAACAGATTGCTTAAATCACCTCACTCCCACCAACCCCAAGACGGGGCAGTCTTAGTTGGGAACAGCTGTGGCTTTGCCTTACATCTGCTTAGACCTAATGTCTTGCATCTGCGCTGTCCCATGGGGAAGCTGGGATGTTGCCTGACAGATATCTCACGGGGGAACTGCAGGAACAAAACCACAGCACATCAAAGCCCACCCTTGCCCAGAGCTTGTACAACCAGATCCAGTGACTCCATGCTGTAAAAATGCCACCAGAGCTCCACCAAGGTGGAGTGAAGTGAAGCTGAAGAGAGCATGGTCCAGCCAGCTACCACAAACCCTTCTCTTGCCGTGCCAGACCAAATCACTGATTGCTAGCCTGCTTCTCATCTCTCAAGGTGTCCTGCCTCCCTGCCACACTGGAAAACAGTAGCAGAGTCACAATCGGAGCACCAGGTCCAGCAAGGCAGCTCTGTGCAAAGCATCACCTCTGCTCCCCATGACACCCCTTGCTCTGTGTGGGGTTTCTCCTGACTGCACACGTCCAGCTCCTCACCATTGCCACAGCTGGGCATTCAGCCCTGAGGACTTGACCCTGACCAAAGTCCCTGCAGATCCTGGCTTCAGTGGCTAAACAGCACCACCTGGGGCACTTTATACAGCAATTGGCTAATGCTGCTTATTGGACATTAAACATATTACATGTGTTCTGCACTTTATTGTTCAGATGAATTTGAGTGTTACACAATCACCCCTTTTATCTGCCTGGAGTCTGGCCCTTTTGCATTTCTCTCCTGTGCCCCCTTCACCCAAGACTGAAAGCTGTGACACACCGGAGACTCTCTGGGTTTCTCTGCACCATTCATTCCACTACCACATTGCCTCTATTTCCTCTTCAAGCTACCGGCAAGGCCACACTGCTCCCTTGCTTGAGGCCACACACTTTTCAAATTGCTCCCCATTTTGCCTCCTGTCCTGTCATTCTGGGGCTCAGAGCTGGTCATGAGGCTCTGAACAGCATTGCAGCACCAAAAGAGGGAAGGATGGAGCAGCGAGAAAAGACAAAACCTCTGCCCACACCCGATGGGTACATGTAACTTGGCCTGAGCAGCATCCCAGACACGCATATGCAAACACACCAGCAATGCACGCACGTACCCAAGCACCACCATTTAACACCAGCACATTGGTTCCAGAACCCAGCCCATCTGTCCCTTAACCTCCAGATGCTGCTTCCCATTTATCCCTCCTCACAGGGACTCCCCAAAGCACTTGCTGACGCCCATCTTCCAACTCAAAAGTCAGGGCACGAGCATCAAGGAGGTTCTCCCGGCAGATCCCATCTTCTTCTCAGGAAGGACAGTGCTGCTGGTTCGCTGGGGACAGCCAGGGACCTTACTAGCAAGGGGAGAAGGGATCTCATTCCCAGCCGACGTGGAAATAATGGGGATCAGATGAGAGTCCATCCCCACCCCCTCCGCTGCTTCAGACCTTTCCTTGGGGTAGTCATTTTAATGACTGAGTATGTCTCTGAATTTCCTGCCAAGTTTCAGTCATAGGGATGGAGAGAGGGAGACAAATACACTCAATGAAGGGGAAAGGGGAGCGAGGCAAAGGGAGGGAGAGATATGTTATCTTTAGCACGTCAGCTGGGAAGAGAAGGGCCTGAGCAAATGAAGGCAAGCAAAGGAACTTGTCCTAGCAATGGGTGGCTTCTCACACAGGCCAGCCAAGAACCAAAGGTGGAAAGCAGCGGCAGCAAGAGAAAAAGACAGCCAAAGAGCAATGAACCCCAATGGGGAAGGCAGAGGAAGAGAGGGAAAAGGTGAATAAGGGTGTAAGCATCTCCATCCTCCCCACAGAGTCCTAGTAATCAGGAGAATCTAGGAGGCTTTAGGCAAGAGAATTAGTCAGGATCAATGGAGATCAGGTGACCAGGGCAACTTGGATGATTATTTCCCAACACTGCACATTTCCAAGGATCTTGCTGATCACTGAAGCTCATAAACACAAGAGTCTTGTGGCACCTCCAGGTACCAGTGGCCCTCTCTCTGGGAAGCCCAACCACTGCAACGCATAGCCCGAATACATGACATTTTCCAATTGAGGCATGTTCTCTTCCTGCCTGTGCCTCTGCCTTACCACTCTGCAAGGGAAAATGCCAGCAGGGACGTAGCTGTGCTCTGCGTGACCCAACAGGGTGCCAAGGCCATGGGCATGCTTGTCCTTTCAGTTACCTGGCTGTGGCCCACCCTGGATCAGGATCTCCCCTCTGTCTGCTGGAGGCTCTGGGCAAGTCAGGCTGGCTGAGGCTTCTCGGTGAGGAACCCAAAACCTCTTCTGCTCATGCCTCTCCACCTCTACGATCCACTCAGGCCACTGACCCCACAGTTTGTACTCTGGGCAAATGAGCCTTGAACTCGTCCTGTTCTACTGCAGTGACTGAATTCCCCCAGGATATGCTGGAAGTGCCTCCCCAGGTCAGCTATGTTTGTCACTGCGGTGTTTTGCCAAGCCAGAACCCAAGTGTAACCCAGCCTGGGCTTATACAACCCACCTGCCTCCCTGTGGGACCCCACATCACTGGCCTCCAGCACACCGAGGAAAGCAGGAAAAGCTTTTTCTTGGTTTTGGAGAGGGGAAAAAAAATGGAGGTGGTGGTAAAAGGAGAAGAGCTGATGGCATCTGCAGTGTCACCTCTGTACGCAGACTTGGGTTCCTTCTGCCCTCAGTTCTGCAAATAGCAACAGATACTATGCATTGATATTAACGCTAATGTTTTAATTATTGTTACTAATAACATAATTGATATTAATCAACAGTGCTATTTGAAGTCTGGAGAAAAACCTCACAGCAGATCCAGAGGAGAATGAAGTTAAGGAGAGGAAGAGAAACACTCCCCCTCCCCGTATTACATACAGGGAGAGTTATGCTTCCCCCTGTTCCCCTGGCTTTATTTAACCAACGGTGCAAGACTCCTCTCAAAAATCTGCTGAAGCCCCTGAGTCTTGACTCACCGGGCCAAGACTGCTCACGCTCAGCTCTTCCAATGAACATCTTCCCCGGCCTAAGCACTGCGAGCTCTGCTTCACAGGTGGATACCCCATGCCTGCACTCCCACCACCACCCCACGGCCCCTCTGGCATCTCCTGAAGAGTGCCGTGGCATCAGGACAGAGATGATGTCCTGGGCTTCCTCTCGCCCCACCGCACCAAGTCTCCCTGTTGCAGCAGCGCTGAGCTGGCCTGCAAACCACTGCGAGTGGCCAAGGAGAGGAAATGAATTCCCAGGCCCCTCCGCCACGAAGCCTGAGAAGCTAATCAGGGAACTTTATTAAAAAATAATAACGGCGATAAAAAGGGAGAAAAGTAAGCCGCCTTGGAAGCCATTCAACCACGAGCGCAGGGAGCACGGGAGGCCCTTTCAAATGCAAACACGAGCGAGCCTCCTCCAGCCCAAGCGGCGCTCGGGGCGACAGGTTGCAGTTATCAGCTGCGCAAGGTCCAGAGCCAGATCACTTCTGATCAAAACCAGCTCCCGCTGGCTCTGCTGGGAATGAAACACATCCCCTCGCCGCCTTTTGCCAGCATCAGTTCCCGCCTGGACGGCAATGAATGAAAGCGTTTCACAGAAGCTGGCGGTGCCTCTTCCCAGCAGTTTTCCTCTCTGCAGCCGGGGATTCCCCAGCGGCATGCCTGAGGCTTACCCAGGTCCTGCTCTGTGGGCAGCCCAGCACCCGATGATGTGGCAGGACCAGGATCATCTCAAAAGTCTTTTTTTAAATGTTTCTTTTTAATAGTGTTTACAAACAACGCGTTGCTCAGAGGCTCAGGGTGCACACCTGGGGTTCCCCCTAATAGCACAGAAACTGAGTGGGGCAGGGTCTGATGTCCCTGGAGGTACTTGCACTTTGCAATGGTATTTCCTAACCTCTCCCTCCCCAGTACCCCCTTCACCACCACTGCTAGAAAGGGTGACAAGATAGGAAAGTCCCTCCGATTTCCCTCTAGCCCATGCTCCGGCCAAGGAGCCAGAATGCGACTGAGATCCATGAACGGTCCCATCAACTTCCACCCATGCAAACAAGGAGAAGCCAGCCCCTTTCTGGGGATAAGGTCCCATGGACTCAGAAATGTTCCCTGAAGTCCAGCTTCTTTATCAGTGCAGTGCCTTTCCTCTTGGCAGCAGTCCTGCTTCACCGCTGGACATTACAGCTCTCCTGCACTAGCTACTAGCCTCCACCTACCTGACTTGGACTGCTCTCCGGCAGTTTCCTATTGTCTTTTTGGCATCCTTCTGCTCAGGTGAGCTTGCTCGACTTGAGGGAAGGGCTCCCCTGATTTACCCTTCCCACTCTGGCAGGCGCCCCCAAGTTAACAACAGAAGGAGTGCTCCAGCACATCCCTCATGTCTCTTCACACCCCAATCCTTTATCCTTACGATGCTCACAGTTTGCATCTCTCACAGGAGATGTGTTATTTCAGCAAAGCTTGATGCTCCATTTTCCATCGCTCCTGGAGTACATCACCCCATCAGTGAAATCCTCCAGGCAGAAAAAGGCAATTCAGCATGCCCCAGTGTAGGGACAGTACCTTCAGCATCAGCCCCTGACCTCGTGTGGATTCACCCTGCCTGATCCCTCACTAGCAGTTAATGGACAAAATGGGCATTTCATGCAGGCAAAGCCCCTGCGGCAGAAGGTTATCTCTACGCAGAATGATGTGCTCCTCCAGAGAGGATTTTCCTACTCCAGGAATGAGGGAGACCCGGGCAAGAGTCAGGAGCCAAGGGGGTAGCTCAGAGACAGAAGAGGCAAAGCCACCACAGGGAGGAGAGTGACCGGAGAAAGGGACACCACCATGGCCTATGGGTGGCTGGGGCCTCCAGAGCTGTCTGCTGCATGTCAGAGCCGTGGCTGTGGTTGAGCCATCACCATTGTACTGGGTTTGGCTGGGACATCCAAGATGAGGTGATGCTGTGGCCACTGGAGATGGAAACCACTTTCCTGTGTCTATTTAGTGCATGTTGCCCATCACATTGATCCTGCCCATCCAGCCCCTTTCGTCTGCTCCTCTGCATGCAGCTGTCCCACAGTGCTCACCAGCAGCAGGGCTAGACCAGCTCCCAGGAGCCAAAGGCATCTTCCAGCGAGGTCCTCCTGTGCCTGGCTGGGATTGGGTTCATCAGACTGAGTCACTCCTGAGACAAACAGCCGGCAGCCCGCCTCCCTGCAAACGCAGCCGGTGCCCAGGGCAGAGCACACTGGCTTGTCACTTTGGGTGCCTCATGCACGAACTTGCATGCAAGTAGAAGAAAGAGGCAAGGAAACCACCAGATTAAAGAAACCACAGAGCCTGTCTCTGCGTCTCCCCATTCCCACCACCTCTGGAAAGGATCGATAGGAAACCAAACATCCTGTACCCACACCGCGTATCACACGGCGGAGACGGGAGCTTATCGCCCGCTTCCTCTGCGAGCCTGCCTGTACCTCCCAGGGCTCAGCCCCGCTCCCAGTTCCACGTAACAAGGAGAGGTGCAAACAAACTGCCAGCTCATGCCGACCTCTTCGCTCCCCAGATGGCCTCCCGCAAGCAGCTCTCCTCCCTCCCCGGGGCACAGTGAAAGCGGGAGAAAGTGCTGCTCCTCCGCCCTGGGGAGGAAGGAAAGCTGCAGCCTGCACCACTGCAAACCCAGGGTTTGTTCCCCTCCAGGCAGCACCCACCAGGCGCAGCCCCCAGCTCCTTCCCAGCATGGCAAGGAATTGCTCCAGCCTCTGGACCTGTCCTTCTCCCCAGCCCCAGGGGTGTCCCAGAGCAGCACATGGAGTTACACCAGAAGGAGAGGGCGGCAGGCATTTAAAGCAAGCAGGTTAACAGCCGCTGCAGGCCACAGACAAACACCTCAGCTAGGGGAAATTGGCACAGGGGTCCATTCTGCATGTCTTGGTTACTATCTATGAGGTTTACCCTTGCGGTCTCTGTTTTCCTTGGGCCAGCCCTCACATTTTTGAAGTCCCAATCCCAGCATGAGTCCATTGCTACTTCTCTTATTTCCACCGTCCGGTCCATTACGCAGCTGGATGTCTTGGAGGTAAAAAGCAGCTCTCGTGGCTAAATTGACTGTACTGCTGCACGCTTCATCAGGGCTGGGAGTTTTCACCTTGAGGGAGAAATGAAGTGACAGAGGTCGCTGCACTGCCTCTGTTAGGTTAAATGTGAATTTGTCTGGGGGCTCTCCTGGAAAAATCATTCACCTGAGAGCTGTGAAGTGCCTCTGGGGAGGCCTGGACAAGGTGGAGGACAGTTGAGAGAGAAGCAGAGATCTCACCCACAGACCTGGAGCACATCTCAAGCACTGAGACTGAATAAATCCCAGGAGCAAGTTCTCCCTTTGCCCAAGGACATCCTCGCAAGGGAAAACACATGCATAGCTAGGTCCTGGAGGAGACGTTCATCAAAAGCCATAAACTAATCCTTTGCCTTCACCTGCAGGCAGAGGAGATATTTACACCTTTCATTGAAAGCCCACCAGGTTTCTCCTTCCCTCTGCAGCCCACTCTGCCCAGCAGAAAGAGACAAGCTAGGGATGCTAAAGAGGCTGCTCTGGTCCCCTTGGGCTCTTTGCACCTCTCCACCCTGCTTGCTGGCTCTGGGAGATCATTATCAGCTACAGGTGACCCCCGGATTAGCTCTCACCACCCGCCAGGCTATGGCCATCCCCCATCCATTATGAGCCTCCTCCCTCCTCAGGGGCAACCTGGCTTTTCGGACCCCCCTGCAAGTTTGTCAGGGATGCCAGGACACACAAGGGGTGGTGGGAGCCCTAACCAATAGCCCGTGACGCGCTAATCCTGGGATTAGCTGGAGTTCAGAGGTTAATTACAAAGGTGCGGAGAGGAAGAGGGGGAGAACAGGGACCACAGCAAGACCCAAAATGACCCCTCCACCTAAGCAGCAAGCCTGGACCCAGGTTGGCTGCACTTTCTGAAAGACAGCATGAAGGAGGCAATGCTCTGGGAGGACATGATCTCCCACCTAGGGTCAGAGGGGCTGGTCCCCCTTGATTCCTGACCCACCTCAGAGCCACCGAGCGTCTCCCAGGCCACAGTTTTTAAAACTGGCAAAGTCCTTCCCACAGAGGGGTGAGGAAACCAAAGTCGCTGGAGACAGTGCACAGCTCTAATACAACCCGGGCCACGCAGGAACATAAAATGGGGGTGTGCAGGGCACATATTTCAGGAGGAGGCAGCAGGATTTACAAATCTTCCCACCCAGACTGGTTTCTCAGACATCTCTGTGGCGGAGGGAGGCATCACGCAGGGAGACCTGAATGGGCTCCCAAGCGGGAAGCAGCATAAACGCTTCAACTTCAATTCATTATCAGAAAACATCGCTAATTTGCTCCAGCACAACCCTACTAAGTGCGGTTTTCTGGCTTCCAGGCCGTGAAGTAGCTATCTCCACAGGACGCCACTCTTGGATTAAGTAGCTTTACCCACCCATGGAGAGCTGCCCAGGTGCCCGGCGTGTCAGAAGCAGCCCCGTGCCACCCTCCAAGTCCTGCTGATCACAAGGAAAAGAGAGGGACGGTGGAGGGTCCCTCCCCAGCTGGGGTCTCCAGGCAGCAGCCCCCGGGGAGTCAGCGCTGTCAGCCCACCAACAGGTTCCTGGCGTGCCCCTCGCCCGCCCCGTCACTGCCGCATCCCCAGGGCTTTCCTCGGGGATGTCATTAGTCAGAAACTGCAACATATGACCGCACATCTGGAAGGAGTTAGATGACGAGAGCCTCTGCCAGCTGTCTTCGTTTAGGTTTGTTCATACTTGGAAGCGCTCTGCAGCGTGATCTGTAAAATAAAAAGTTGCGCTGATTGACACGAGACGAGGGTTTCCTCTGAGGCGCTCCCTCCCCCCATCGCCTCCGCCCGGGACACCAACATTAGTACTTATTACATCCCCGAGGCTGGCTGCATAGGACAGGAGGAGGCTGTGTAAGAATAATGACGGCACAGCAGTTAACCATCGCCTTTCTTCCTGCCAGAGCATGGCCAGCGCCGGCAGGGACAGGGAGCCTGTGGGAACGTCACCCCCAGCCAACACTGGGACATCCCCAGTGACACCACCAACCCTTGTCGCCCAAGGGGCACCCAGTGGGGCAAACCTGATGAGAAGCCAGGGCCCGTCCCTCAAGGACTTCACCCCACGCTGAGTGCTGCAACGCAGGGGATCCCGTGGGCTCTGGGGCAGCTGACTCCTTCCCCACCCCCATTTCTGTATGTGGGGCCCCTCCAGCCCCCTTCCCAGGCCCCAGCGACCCCCTGAGCTCATGTGTTTTGTTCTGTTGATAGAGGGAGAGTGAGCAGAACACCCTACCTCATGGGTAATGGGGGGCCTGGCTTCCCTCCAGCCCTTCTCCCTGACCTCCCCACGCTGGACCAGGGTGGCTGGGCAGGTCATGCTGCCTTGGCTCTAAGGGAGGAGATGCGGAGGGGGACACTGGCAGTGCTGGGCACACCATGCACAGGGTAACTCAGCAGGGTGGCATGAGCAGTAACTGTGCTGGCAGCGGCATCTCAGTGGGGATGCGCACCCTGCCGTGATCACAGCTCAGGCATCCCTCACCTGTGAGATTAGTCTATATATCCCAAGTACCTGCAACACCACAGAGCTCAGGAAGGGCTGCAGAGCTCACTGGAGAAGCAGAAGAGAAGCTTGGGGACCTCCTGTTTCCACACCTCACACCATTTTCCCATCTGAAGCTGTTTCTGCAGCTTTGCCTCTGGGTACAGCAGAAATTAACAAGGTCTGGGGTCAACCAAAGGAGACGATCAGGACAGCAGTGTCTAAGCTTCACCGAATCTTCATGGATTTGTCAACAGATCTGGGATCAGCTGTTCCCAATCTGATAATCCAAGTCTCATACACACAGCCAGGGGCTGCCAGGAAAACAGATGATCTGTTTTAGGATCCCCCAGGGTTGGATCCTTCCCACGAAAGATGAAGCAGGACAGAAGCGGCCAACTACTGACACAGAGTCTTTCCCAAGAAAAAGGATGCTGCTACGCAGGGAGGTGGGGAGGGTGGTGGGGAGGTGTGATGCTGGGAGAGTATGTACCCCTGCAAGAGTGCCATGCGTTCGCATGGCCATGCACAGCATCCCTCAGCTTCCGCAGCGCACGTGTGACCTGCCCAAAAGCAGCACGGGGGGCTCACAACAGACCCTGGGCGATCGTCTCGTCTGTGTGATACATGATCTCCCAACAAGGCTGCCAATGCTGGGCCCCAGCCAAGGGATCACATTCCAAAGGACATGTCTTCAATTAATGTCTTTTTTTTTCCCCATTTTGTTTAAAATTGGGGTTGAGCTGCTTCTAAACAGATGTGTTGGGGTAGCCAAAATATTTGCCTTTCTGCTGGCTGTTTGTTTGGCATCCGTGCCTGGACGATGCTAAAATATTCTTTGCTCCCCTCCCCGCAGTGAGTGAGAAGCAGCTTGGGGGGGTGCGGTGGGGCACCCTCCATTCAAACACCCAGAGAGCCAAATTCAGCCAGGTCCCCTCTGTCGCCATGTCTAATCTGCATCCCCGGCATCTCCCACACTGGCTACATGCTGTGGAAGCACGGGAAATGTGAAAGGAGTTTCTCCCCTGGTAAACGTAGGGGAAAAGGGTCCAGCACTGTCTGGAGTGGGCAGGAGGCCAGGGAAGGAGCATCCACGGTGGGGACAGGGCAGCAAGCAAAGCCCTCCCGCAGCACCACGACGCTGCATGCAGCAAGCACCACTCACTCTGCTCACCCACAGCCTGCATCCAGCCCACACCAACAGCGCCCAGAGAAGCAAACCCCCATCAAAGGGGTTGCAGTGGTCCCCACGGGGGTGGCACAGCCCCAGTCACCCCAGAGGGTTCTCACACACCCGCTCAGCAGGCAAGCAGTGCCAGGGCTTGTCTGCCCCACAGAGGGAGATGGCTTCAAAGACACCCTGAACTGCAGGACATAATGATGCACTTGGGTGAAAGACACCACACCGTGGGGTGCAGGACACCCAGCACCCTCTGTCCCTACGCTCACTACAGGGACGGACCCCACAAAACACAGCAAAGCCCCTGAGTGACTTCCACCCACTCAGGGACATTCTCAGCCTGTCCACAAACGTGCCCTTGGAGATGATTTCCAGCTGCCTGCGAGAAAGCTTCTCTGCACGCAAAGTCTTGCGCTGGGTGCTGGGAAATCCCCCCTGCTCGCAGCCAGGACCCGACCCCTGTGATTCAGAGGCCGGGTGGCTGGAGGGACAGTTTACGTGCAGGCGCTGATGCAAGCGTGCAGGCGCACCGCTAGCCCTGCTGCGTGCCTCGGGAAGGAGCCAGGCTGTGCAGCGTGCAGACACCCCGTGACTCAGAGCAGCCTCGCCAGCCCGGCGTCAGGCTCGGGCTGCAGCTGGGGAGCCCGCCAGCATCAGGGACACGGGGGAAACCTCTGCCTGTCTCGTCCTTTCCTTAAGAGGCATCAGGAATAGCATCATGCTGTCCGCTCCTTCTTCCTTGCCGTGCAGGCACAGATCCATTTGTGCTGGCAGAAAAGTGCACTCAGTTTTGGGGTTGGGAATAGGGCTGTCTCTGCAGATTTCAGCCTCCCAGCACGCTTGTGCCATCTGCAGGGTTAAATGCAGCCCCCTGCCCTCACAAGTGCTCTCACCAAGGCTCCCCGAGCCTGACACACCAGCTTGACTCTGCAACAAGCTAATAACCAGGGGAGAGAGCATTAAACCAACTGCTCCGGCTCAGCAGCCAGATTCACCCCTACTCAGTCACACACCTGGACACCCATCCATGATGCAGACAACCGTTTACGCCAAGGCTTTCAGGCTACAAACAGCCCTGGCACATCTCTGGCCCGGAGCCCGAGAGGCCATGGTGGGAAGAATCATAGAATCTTCATGGTTGGAAGGGACCTTTAAGATCATCGAGTCCAACCATACACACACAAAAAAAACCCTACAATCCCTGCCACTAGAAGACATTTCAGTGCTGCAAGCTGCTGTCCCTTTTGCTAAGGAATAACCCAGCAGAGAGAAATGCTGCTATCCGTCCTCCCCAACCCCAGGCTGAGCCACTCCTGCCTCCTTCCACCTTTTTTTTCCTCTCCCGTTTCCTCACTCATCACTGCCTGGATCCAGATGCTCAGTATAGACCTGGATACCAAAGGACAAAACATACCAGCCAAGTCAATCCCTGGATCCCATCAGGTCTCGCTCAGGAACTTATTCTTGCTGGTGGCTTATGCAGACACCAAACCCCCAGACCTGTGACTGCAGCCCCACAAGATGAGGCACCATGATTCTGAGGAAGACAGACATTTTTACACTGTCTGCTTGAAAAACTGATTGAGACTAGAGTAAAAACCACCTCTGAGCCAGCAGCTCACAACTGAGCACCTCCGCAATGTGGCAAACCATAGAAAGCCCTTACCCAAAACAGGAAGGTCAGGAGCTGACCTGGCAACATGTCTCTTGCTATGCTCTCACGTAGTTTTTTTCAGTTTGGATGCCAACTTTTTGGACCCAGGTGCTTCTAAGCTTCCCATGATCTTCAGTGTCTCTGCTACACTATTTTGTCTTCCACCATTTCCCTGAAACAGGACCCAGTTTCAGCTGGCTTGTCCTCCAGCAGCAGACCTGAGCAGACCAGATAGATACCCCAGTGGCTCCACCTCAGAGGCAAGCGAGTTAGTTTCAATAGCAGTTTAGATGCCAAACGCCCCTGTGGGTCTGGCTTGCAGTGGCCCCCAGCTGGAAGTCTGCTCAAGACATGATATTCAGGCCCTCAGCTGCCCTGGAGTTTCTTGCAGCTGACAAAGACTAAGCATATGGGGACCTGCATTTGACAGTGGATAAATCCAAACATTAAGAGATGGGAATCAGTGGCAAAGAAGAAGCAGCGGGTGGTGGGACATGCTGGTTGAAGACAAACAGTCTTCAAACTGCTGTCTTCAAACAGAAGACAGCAGAGCCAAAGGGTTAGCATGGTCCATCTCAAAGGGACACAGCGCAGCACTAAACTCCTCCTCACTGCTCCAGCTGCACACCAGCCCAGTGCCACCAAGGGTCTGAAAGTCAGGTAGGCTGGTAGGTGAACCCAAAGCAAGGCTTGGCAGCTGTATTGCAGATTCCTACGGTAGCTCTGGCTGCATAAACCCCACATCAGATCAGAACATCGTGCTGGCTGAGACTCCTGTTTGTGCAAATAGTAGGGAGCACAGAGAGGAGGTGATGATAACCCGGGTCACTCATGGACAGAAGCCCTTAAGTGACAACAAACGTGCAGGGTTCCAGCCCCATGAAAAAGAGTCATCAACATGGGGTTCAACCCCATGTCAGGATGTCCACGTAGCTCCCTGCCCTTCCCCTTCACTGAGGTCTTAGTTCCTCTCCTCTGCCTGTGAAACACCAAGAGGAGAGGACAGTGGTGCCGCAGCCTCAGACATAGTACTATAACCCAGCGACACCCTTCAGCCTCCTAACTACTCCATCTCAATGCTGCAGGCTATAAAATGGGTTTCCACCAGTACCTGGGGGATTGTGGCTGGGATCCATCCCTTCACCAGGTAGAGGCTCTGCCTCTCCGGTCCTCCCAGTCTGAGATGTCAGGAGACTGGACATCTCCCCCTTGCTGTCCAGACCTTAAGCCCTTAAGTGTGTGAAGCGGTGAGGTGTAAAGCCACAAATGACACCTCTGTGGATCCCACAGCTGAGCCAGCACCAGCTCCTTCAACAGATGAGCCTCCAAAGAAAGGGCGACAGCCCAGGAATACCCAGTTTCTCGCCTGCGCTTCAGATCACTGCAGGCTCTCTCCAGAGCCCACCAGCAAAGACATGGGCATGTTGTGAGTGTGCCCTGCAGCAGCACATCTGTGATCCAGCTGTGCACAGCTGACAGCACTGGCAGCATCCAGAGCCTCCTGAGAAGAGAGGAATTGCCAGCCCATGTGTGCTGCATGGGCTATTCCTCCAGCTCTGAGTGAGTACCCAAGTGACCCGCTCCCAGCCTTTGAGGCGGGAGCTGGCTGGTCCCCTGTGGAGGATCCTCCTCAGCAGGTCCTTTTGTCCAGATGCCACCACACAGGAGTATCCAGTGAGGGGGGAGGATGGTGGCCTTGCCTGTTCCGTGGTCACCACCAGCTCACCCACTGCCTCATCATGGTGCCCCAGACAGGTCGACCTCCAGTGCGTGCTCCCCCTCGAACACCCACCAGGATGAATTCCTTCCCTCTTAGCAGAAACGTCTCATGATACAACAAGATTTCCTTTGTTTCCTCAATACCTGAGATTTAGGGCTTTGATTGCCCAACACTCGTCTGATGGGCTTGAAGGGAGGGGGAGGGAGGCTGAGCTGGTGTCCTCAGAACTGATGAGTATCATACCAAAACAGCCTCGAGCATGTCATGAAGGTCTGCCCCGAGTCATTCCCTGTGAACTCAACACAGTCATACAGTAAACATCCCAATCTTCAACCCAGCAACGTCAGATGCTGAATGTCCCGATTGGCTGCTCACGTACACTATTCATGTATTACTAGAAAGCACTTATATCTTCATCACAGCATCCAAGTGGGATTGTATTTTTCCAGTCTGTTGTGAGTCAGTGGTGAGCAAGTGGGGACGTGTGGACTGTGTCCGGTGATGGTGTGCCGTGTGTACTTACATCTGGGGGAGTAATTAGACGCATGGCCACACTCTAACCTCAGCCTTCCTCTGTGGTCCCACACTCAACCTGGAAGCCAGAGACCCAGAGCAGAGTCTGGCCTCACTGACCCCAGGTAGGGGAGAGCTCTGGTGTGAAGACATCGCTGGGGTGAGAGATACCCGGATACTTCAGCCCCCACTACCCAATGCCTTATAGGCAGGGTGAATGACGGTGAGAGGATGAGAGGGGGAAGGATGCTGGCAAGGCTCTCAGTTCCCAAGGCCAGCACCGCACTCTGCTGTGCGTGCCCCCACAGTGCACCATTCTCAGCCCTGAATGCCCCCGTCACTCTCCCCGGGGCCCCCAGCTCAGTGGCATGTCGGGCAGGGTGTCTCCCAGCAGGTACAGCTAGCGGGAAACAGAGGCATGCTCAGCTACAGGGAACAAGGTCCCATTCCTCGGGAGTCCCATGCCAGACAGGCAGAGGCGACATCCACAGAAATTTGCTGTTCATTTGTAAAAGACTCTTTCTGTTTCCTTTACCTTTCCAAACCCATCATCTCTGTCTGCACACCTCTGACAGCCCTCCTACCTGTCCTCCCAAGGAGAAGGCTATGATAACAGCAGAGCTGGATAATATCACTTCTCTGATGCCCAGGAAGCCTTTGGTATGTTTGCTAAGAGTTGTCTCAGGGTAGCTGTAGCCCAGGCTCAGGCAGGCTGAGACATGGGGGAGGTTTTCCTCTCCCCAGAGCTCCAGTGGGGAGGACGGGGATTCCGCAGGCTGGGCGAGGTGTGAGCATCGCCACCCCGGGCCCCTGCAGATAAACTCCTGGGGTGAGATGGGGCGCAGCTGCTGGGAAGTGCCGGGGATGGCTGCCCAACTCTGCAGGGGAGTTCTCCCAAATGAAGCAGGGCTGTAGCTTAAGAAATGTGAGGTTTTCCCGTATTTCCCTACCAGTGTGTTTTCTACCCACCTCACTTAACGTCAGACCTCAGGGAACATGCAAGAAGGACCACTGCAGGCAGCAGCGGGGTGAACCCACACACGCTCTAGCAGGGTCACCATCACCCACCGGTTCACACCAGTGAATGCTCCTCCCTGGGGGACAAAACGCCACCGACTTTCTGCAGGGAGGGCTGCTGCAGGGCCATGGGATGGATGCTGCCTCCTCCCCAGTTCTGCCAACAGGAAGGTCAGGCAAAGCCAAATCTGGAAACAGCCCACATCCATTTTGAAAAATCCCTTCATTAGCATAACAAATCCTTCCTAACAACATATATCAAAAATATCTGTGCTTTCACGCTCTGTATCAAAGCTAAGGCTTCGTGGTAAAGCCAGGCTAGGCTGGCAAAACCTGCTTGGCTATTATGGCCTGGCACAGCCAGGGACCTTTGGTTTGGGGGTTTCACACTATTGTCTTTCAGTGGCTCTTTAACACATAAAACATAAAAGCAGAGAGCTGCTCAACCTCTGCTCTCCACAGAGGAAGCAGGAGTGAGTGTTTGCAGGCTGCTTTTGGAGAAGACGAGCCTACTGCAGCCCACCCCAGCCCAGCCCTCAACCCTCCTCTTCACTCTTAGCCAGGGAAAGGGCTCACTGGCCCCAGCTGTCTGTCCACCTCGCCAGACATTGGCCATTAACAGGGACCAGCATGAAGCAGGGCTGGCTTCTGGGAGCAGCTTCCACATGCTGTTAGTGGTACGTGTGTGTGAGCAAGAGCCTGCGTGTGCAAGCCCAGCACACATGTGCTTGTAAGCGCGTCTCCAAGGGCTGCAGTAACGTAGCCGCTCCTCTGGCCCACCGCCAGAGGTGAAATGTCTTTCTCACACACGCACGCTCTTGGCTTTTTGCTCACCCTTGCCCCCTCGCTGCTCTGCAAAGCCCCAGCCCCAGTTGACTCAACAGCTGAACTACCCGGAGGCCCGGAGCTGGAGGTCTCCCTCCTCCTCGTCCGCATTCACGTCCAGCACACGCCGCTCTCCCGGCGCGTGGAGGTGACAGCTTCTGACACTGCTTCTGCCGTCCCCATTCGGCTTGCTTGCTCTTGTCAGCCCAGCGCAGCCTCATGCACAGGAAAAGTCCAGCATTCTGATTCATCTGCCGTGGGTTCTGAGGAAAATTAATCTTCAGCTTTCATTTTCTGAGGATGGAGTGGGATCTGTTTACTCAGGGAGGCAATGAAGTCATCTTTTTCTCGTTTATGCCAATAGCGGAAAACCATTTCAAAGGGAAAGGAGTGGGTTCAGATCTGGCCTCAGACAAAAGTAGAATGAACCCAGACCAGAATCAAAGGCAAACAAAGCTTCTGGGTGGCTTGTCCATAATACTGATAAGTTCTGACCCACATTCTCCGCTGCCACAATCAGAAAAAAACTCTCAGTTATGGATAGGACTACAGCCTATGAATCCTGGCTCCTCGTCCCCTCTCCTGGCCACCCAATCTCATCTACTACCACTGCTAGGACATGATTTCAGCAGTCCTGCCTCCCGGGGGCCTGCCTCATCCACTAGGTCAATTCCTCTCCTAGAGCTCCAAGGGGAGCCCTGGAGTCCTGCTCCGGTCATCAGGCACCAGTGTTTGGAAGAGCTCTTGTTCCCCCACTGAACCCAGCAGGGGCTGTGGAGGAGCCTAGGGATAAAGCAAATGCAGGGCTGGCTTCATCCATACCCTTCACCCCTTCAAAACATGGACACAGAATCCTCAGCTCATGCCCAGCTCAATGCCAGGTGGATCTGCAGTCAGGTACATCTCAGAAGGACAGAAGAAAAGCCTTTTGACCCAAACTGAATCTACTATAACATTGTCTCTAATGTAAGATTTTTTCTCCTAAAGCTTCATCTGGTCTTAAGGTCTTCACCATTTGGCATTTACACGTTGCAGCACAGCTCCCCAGCAGCCAGAGTGCATCAGACACTCAGTGACTGCTTTGGAAGATAAGCAGATGCTTGTTGCCTTCCTTGCTGCAGGACCCACGGCAACCACTGCTCCCACTGTCCAGTTGTGAGAAGCAGCACCTGGGAGGTGGCTGGTAGAATCCAGTGGCTGATAACTTCAGCATTCCCACAACTTCTTTGGCCACAATGGGTCAGTGGTCCAATGGGTGGCCCCAGCTCCCACACAGGCCTCTGCATGCAGCAAAAAAAACAGCAGAGAGCGCAGAGCCATGGACAATGTATTTATGAAAACCTGTGTTGCTAAGCAGACATGCAGCTGGGATTCACACCAGTTGAAGTATCCTTCATTCCCCCTTGGATCTGTTCCCAGATATAATGAGTTGTACTCAAGGAGCTGAAGGGTCCTGCTGCCAGATCTTCGTCCAACAGAATAGGCGTGGGGGCGATCCATGGTCATGTACCCCCCCAGGAGTGGAAATGTCATCATTGACTTCACTGGGTGCATTTCACTGCTCTCCAGAAACCTGTAGAGCAACTCACTGACATCATTCCTATGGCCAGGCTTGGCAGAAGCGGTGGGGATGAGGCCCACAGCAGCCAGCAGGCCAGGGATGGTCTGCATGGTTTCCATATGTTAGTTCTTTCTCGGGACTCTGTCTTTGCTGCTCAAAAGCCTCAAGTGCCCTCTTTAGCTCGACGGTGCAACAACCGTGACTGCTGCTGTGTACGCAATTTCAACAGACCCTCAGCGAGACACCCTGGCTAATGGGGCAACCGACTGGAAATCCTCTAGCTGCTTCTGCTATAAGCAAAGGGCAATGAAATTAGTCATCCACGCAGAGCCCTTCCTTTTTGTTGAGTTGGCTATGAAATGTAAGATTTTTACCCACTGCTTTCAACACTTCCAACAAGTCACAGCAGGATTTTGGACTGTAGACACATCTGTGCTTCCCCAAAGGTACCTGGACAGTGGGCAAGTGGGACGTACACGCCCATGCCAAGGGATGAGCAGAGGGGAAGGAGAGAGGAGGAGGGACAGCTGGAGAAGCACAATAGCAGAGCACTGCTCCAAAAATGATCAGCAGAGAAAGAATAATGGTTGCCATTACTAATTAACATCATTACATCCTAACAGTTGAGGTCCACAGGATCCATAAAGCAGACTGGGGGTCCTAAGAAGCTTCCTCCCAGTAACACTGATTTCCAAAAGGAAGTTAGAAGAGCACAGATTTGACTTTATCTGGAGCAAAATGCACACACCAAACAACGGTGTTATCCACAAATAGCCAATGAGTGTGGCTCCATGTGTCAGCACTGCAAAGACGGTGAAAAATAAAGGCTATAAACAACATAACAAAAAGGATAAACATAACATGCCCTAATAAGCAAGACAACTAGCTCCTCAAAAAGACTAACAAGTTAACGTATGTGCACACTATCACAGACCAAGATGTGTTTGAAATGAGGAGAAATTTCACCGCAGTTTGGAAATTGAGATGGTGAAGACTTCCAGGCACAGTCTTGGTCCGGATACTATGAACAGGGCTTTATTTTCTCATAAAAAATACCACTGGACTCCTCATTGATGAAGAGAAGGATCACAGGTCTGTTATCTCAGCTGGAAGACAGCACTTCCTACAGCCTAGTTTCTCCCGGCACTAGGATGTACCATTGGGTTCAGCAAGGGAAAGTGCCAAATCTTGAATCATCAGGACTTCCTGTTCACTCTGCTATGACTCAGAATCATAGAATCATAGAATCATAGGGTTGGAAGGGACCTCTGGAGATCATCTAGTCCAACCCCCCTGCCAGAGCAGGGTCACCTAGAGCAGGTTACACAGGAACATGTCCAGGCGGGTTTTGAATGTCTCCAGAGTTGGAGACTCCACCACCTCTCTGGGCAGCCTGTTCCAGTGCTCTGCCACCCTCAGGGTAAAGAAGTTCCTCCTCATGTTTAGGCGGAACTTCCTATGTTCAAGTTTGTGCCCATTGCCTCTTGTCCTGTCCCCGGGCACCACTGAGAAGAGCCTGGCCCCATCCTCCTGACACCCACCCTTTAAGTATTTATAAGTGTTGATAAGGTCACCCCTCAGACGTCTTTTATCCAGACTGAAGAGACCCAAATCCCTCAGCCTTTCCTCATAAGAGAGGTGTTCCAGTCCCCCAATCATCTTTGTAGCCCTCTGCTGCACCCTTTCCAGCAGTTCCCTGTCCCTCTTGAACCGGGGAGCCCAGAACTGGACACAGTACTCCAGGTGCGGCCTCACCAAGGCAGAGTAGAGGGGGAGGATGACCTCCCTTGACCTGCTGGCCACACTCTTCTTGATGCACCCCAGGATGCCATTGGCCTTCTTGGCCACAAGGGCACATTGCTGACTCATGGTCATCCTGTTGTCCCCCAGGACTCCCAGGTCTCTTTCCACAGAGCTGCTCTCCAGCAGGTCAGCACCCAACCTGTACTGGTGCATGGGGTTGTTCCTTCCCAGGTGCAGCACCCTACACTTGCCCTTGTTGAACTTCATAAGGTTTCTCTCTGCCCAGATCTCCAACCTGTCCAGGTCTCTCTGTATGGCGGCACAGCCTTCCGGTGTGTCAGCCACCCCACCCAGCTTGGTGTCATCAGCAAACTTGCTGAGGGTGCACTCTATCCCCTCATCCAGGTCATTGATGAATATGTTGAAGAGGACTGGACCCAGTACTGACCCCTGGGGAACACCACTCGTCACTGGTCTCCAACTAGACTCTGTGCCCCTAATCACAACCCTCTGAGCTCTATCTTTCAACCAGTTTTCTATCCACCCCACTGTCCATTCATCTAACCCACACTTCCTAAGCTTCCCTATGAGGATGCTGTGGGAGACCGTGTCAAACGCCTTGCTTAAGTCAAGGTAGACCACATCTACCGCCCTCCCCTCATCTATCCATCTAGTCATGCCATCATAGAAGGCTATCAGATTAGTCAGACATGATTTCCCCTTGGTGAATCCATGCTGAGTACTTCTGATAGCCTTCCTTTCCTCCACGTGCCTTGAGATGACACCCAGAACGAGCTGTTCCATCATCTTTCCAGGGATGGAGGTGAGGCTGACCGGC
Organism: Larus michahellis; assembly: GCF_964199755.1. Classification (NCBI taxonomy): domain Eukaryota; kingdom Metazoa; phylum Chordata; class Aves; order Charadriiformes; family Laridae; genus Larus; species Larus michahellis. The sequence goes on from NC_133898.1 coordinate 39,895,639, forward strand.
CTGTAGTTCCCCGGCTCCTCGTTCTTGCCTTTCTTGAAGACTGGAGTGACATTGGCTTTCCTCCAGTCCCCAGGCACCTCGCCTGTTCTCCAGGACTTTTCAAAGATGATGGAGAGCGGCCCAGCAATGACTTCTGCCAGCTCCAAAGAAGATATCTTTTTAACATCTATCCACTTCTTGTTTCCCTTTTCACTATGCTGTTCATATTAGATATGGATAGTCAGGCAGAAAATATTACACAGCCTGATTTTTGTTACCTGGTGTGTCAAACTAAAGCTCCTTTCTGGTTTTTCACTTGCATATACTAGCAGGCAGTGTTCAAGGCCAGGCTGGATGGGGCTTTGAGCAGCCGCGTCTAGTTGGAGGTGTCCCTGCCCATGGCAGGGGGGCTGGAACTAGATCATCTTTAAGGCCCCTTCCAACCCAAACCATTCTATGATTCTATGAAAATGTTTACTAGTAACTTCGCAATGCATTTTTTTATCTATAAGATTCAGTTGCTACAATATGATTTCTAGTGCAGATTCTCTTCTGGGAAGAAGACTGACGTGTCTGAACTAGATTGTATCTGGTATTTCTCAGTAAACTTTTTTTTTCATTGGAAAAATATCAATTTACTGAAAATGAACCTTTCTGTGGAAACTTATCATGGCTGACAGATCAAACAGGTCAAGGTTAGGTACTTGAGAAGGATGTGGGAGACCTAGGTTCATGGTCTGCATCAAATGGACCACAGAGACTGATTCATTACACTGCTGTTGTTCCTCTGACATGATGAGGCCTGTGCTCAAATCCCTCACCTGATGAATACTGAATCCCCTACATGATATGAAACAGATCCTTGGGAAGAGGGAGCGCACCTTCATACAGAAACCTGCAGGATGGGGAAAATGCCCAGGACACTACAGACTGAGATCTCGGTCCCTGCTTCAGGCCAAGCAAATATTTAAGCAGCTCTCACTTACAGCATCTTCAAAATACTCAGAGCCACATTGCCCACAGCGCTCTGGGTGGCCACTGTGCTCACCATTACTGCAGCAATCCTCGCCTGGCAGATCTGACCTAAAGCACCGCTTATGTCCTTCCACTCAGGGGGATCAGTGAGGACGGCTGAGCTGCTCCCAAGGCACAGACCCAGCCGTTAAAGAGCTGAAGCAAAGCACTGAACCCCTGCAGAGATCAGCCAGGTGCCCAATACAAGGGTAGTAAATGGTGACCACAGGAGATGCTAAAAACTGCCTGGGCAGCCAGCTGACGAGCCACCTCATTGCTGAGAAAACGGTGGGACCTAAATCTCCTACAAAGTTCCTGCTGGCATCCTGAAGAGCAGATGGGATTTCAGGTGCTTCAGGCTGCCCTTCTCACAGGCCCTGGACAGTCCCTGTAGGCAGCACCCAGTGGCCCCAAGCAAGTATTTTGCCTCATCCTCCCCTCAGACCCCATTACCTAAGCAGGTCCCTAAGCTGGTAAGAAGATGGCATCTCTAGGAAGACTGAAAAACAAGACAGACTGGAGCAAATAAAAGCCATACTGCACACCCACTCCTCTTCTTTCCATCAGAAAGCACATGGTATTGGCCCACAAGCCACATCCTGGTCGTTCAGTCCTCAGTGTCTCAGCACTCCTTATCGGGAGCATGGCCCCCACCACAAACCACACTCTGCCACCACCAACGGACAATAATCCTGGTTCCCAGCCAGCCACAACAGCGCGACGGGCCAAGAACTAAACAATAAACCCCTGGCTTTTACCAAACCACCAGAAGGATGCACCTACAACAAAGCTCAGACCTTGTGTCCTTTTTCTCTACCAACCTACACCTGATGGTATAAGACCCCACCTCTGGGGCTGGACAGCAGCTATGGGTTGGTTTTGCATGGGGGGACCTCCATCTGCTCGCTGCAGGGCCCCAGAGACTCTTCCTGCCTGCAGCAGCCCTGCAGCCGGGCAGGCGTTTGCCATTCTTGTGGGAAACTTGGCTATCAAGAGAGTTTTGCAGCTCCTTGGCAAAGCTGCTTTCTGGAGGAAGGAATTCCCCATTGCTAGCTGGTTGCCACAGGCTAAGGAGGGCTGTACCTTCCCAGTGCTCCTCCTGCTCTTCCTCCCCGCTCCTGGGTGCTAGCTCTCAGCCATCCAGGGAGCAATCCCTCTCTGCCCTGCTTCAGGGGCAGCAGCTCCTGGGCTACAGGACCAGCCTTCCTGACTGCAGAAAGGCTCTGCGCAAGGCAGCTACCCCCGGCTCTGCCCTCCCCAGCCAGCCCCATCCCACTCCAAAAAGCCCTGTTGGCAGAGTGCCTCCTGGCTCCTGAGAAAGCATCCCCGCGGGGGCTGTTCCTAATTGGTGGTTTCCTCGTCTTTCTCTTATGTCGCTGCATTTTGCTTCCTAGCTCATATTTTATAAGGCTGATTTTTAATAGGCCGTGCAAGCTGCCAGACCTGAGTCTACCTTCAAACTTCTACTGCTGGGAGAAAACGTCCTGCCTGCAAACCAAAGGATAGCTGTGGCTTTGTGTCTGGATGCAGTGGGCCCATCCAGAGGCCAGTAAGAGCTCTAAGTTTTGAGGCTTCAGGCCTTCAACAATTCGGGTAGTGCCAAAGTCTTGCAGTGATGGGCAGCCCAAAGAAGACAACCTGGGGGTGGTTTCCAACGCACACTCCTGAGATCTGCTACCCCGTGGCACAGTGTATGTGATGGGCAGGAAAGGTCTTCATAGACTGGAAACAGCCTGAATATTACCCTCCTGTCATTACCATATCCTCCTTCGCCAGGGGATCACCAGCTGGGACAGGGAATAGATGAACCCGAAAACAGCACTGCCTGAAACACAGACGGGTTTTATTGCTGTATGCCCCAGCTGCTGAGGAAGGAGTGACTAGACACAGGTCATTTTCCAGGACATGACAAACACACAGAAGACTTCTGCCTACTTCAGTGGGCCAGATATAGAAGACAGAGGCTGGCAGCTACAGCATGCCCCCTGCCCTTGGTCATTTGTGTCTCCGTCCTGCCCCTGAGAACCTGCCTGGTCTCCCCTGAGAGCCAGGACACATCTGTCTCCAAGGCTCCTTTGGCCCTTTCTTCCCATGCGGGGACTTGTGGGATGGTCTGGGCAGCAGAGGCGATATATTGAAGCTGAACACCTATCGGACACCAGAAGCAATTGGGCCCGGCAGCACCTTTCTCCTTGCCCTGAGAGCTCTGGCAGGGATGTCACAGCCGCAGAGCTTCTGTCCAACACCAGGTGAGCTTCCACTTGTCTGAACAGCAGAACTCCACACCCGGGGAGCAGGCAGGGATGGAGGCACATGGCTATGGTTGATCAAAGCCACAAGCTATTCTCCAAGAGGAAGCCCAGGCTGAACTCTGCAGTGGCAGCTGCAGTCCCAGTCCCTGGAGGCAGACTACAGTGAGGAGGAAGCCAAAAAAGCTCCACACAAGCACAGACAAAATCTTCCTCCCTCCTTCCAGCAAACCAGCTCCCTTGCCAGCTGCTCAACTCCTCACCTCCAAATCCCCACCAGCTCCTGGGCCTGAGCAAATCCGCAAGTTATCAAACCTCACCTGCCTCTTTGCTCAGATCCAAAACAGGGAGCCGTCACCCCTCCCTGCTCCCACATCTCACCCTCATCACAGTCCCGTTGCTACTTGGAAAGGTTTCTCCTCTCCAACAAGCCCACACATGGTGTGACTATTGAACCCCACACGTGGCTGGCAAGTCATGAGGGCCTGTTTGTGCTCCTGCTCCAATTTGCAGAACTGGCCAACGTACCGTGAATTACGAGTGTCAGATATCACAGGCACATCTCCAGCTGGATTTTCCATTCAGAGGGGAGCTATTAGTTCAACAAACAGCAGCAAGTGCCTCCCAAGTGTAAGAAACAGGGGTGACTGTCAGAGAAGGGTCAGGGCTTGATCCCCTGCACCCATCCCTCCTCCTCACTCACTTGTAAGCTGAGGATGGGTTGCTCTGAAGTGCACCGTCTGCCACTGCCTGCCAGTGAATATTCAGACAGTCTATCTCACATCTCTGAGTCTTTGATCCTATTTGCATACAAAAGTCCTCGGAGATAAGGGGCAAAGGAGGGAGACAGAGGCAGCATTGTTTCTCTAGAGAGAATGGTGTGCCCTTTGCTTTCCCATGGAGAATCGGGGAGCTCTGCATCCCTTCCAAGCCACTGGCCTCGTTGTGCTCTGGGGATGAGCCCCACCACCAAGTCTGGGCACCAGGTCACCAACAAGGAGCTCTCAACTCAGCCCTGCGAATGGCAGTATTGAAGTGTTTTATTTAAGTGTGAATTATTACTAATCGCTGCATGCACTACAGCAGAGCATAGAGGTTGCAGCTGAAATCATGGTTTGCAGGCACAAACATACATACACAGAAGCTCATCCCTGCCACAGAGCTTATAGTCTAAAGCGGAGCAGATGCTGATGCAAAAGGTCACAGCAGGAAACAGACCAGAGGTTGTCTCAGCCCAAGCCGAGTGCCCCAGCTATCAGGTAACACATGTAAGGAGGGAAAAACACCGAGGGGAAGCAGGGTCCATAAAAGAAAGCAGGTGAAGTACATGGGAGACCGGAGCAAAGAGATTCACTGGCACAAATCCTCAGCACCATGCATTCTTGCAACCAGAAGCCATCCTGATGAAAGCGTGCAAAGTGTCTTTCTCTCACAGAGAGAAAGACAACTGGGTGTTGCTGTTGTCCTTGGACACACAAAGGTGAACAGATATTCAGTGAGATGAAGAACCAACCAGTCCAAACATCGTCGAAGTAAATCACTTCCTTCACATCATCTGTAATTGGACTAAGCCATCCCTAACACAAGAAGCTGGGGAAGCCAAGAATTTAGCAAACCTTACAAAAAGATTGTACAACAATGTGGATGAGAAGAAAAAACAAAGCATAACGATGATAGCTAATGAAGCGTTTGGAAAAGATGCTAAAATTCCTACTCCTGGTCCCAATCCCATCTCTAATGGGTAGGAACCAGAAAGTGGTGGAATAGATTATGTTACATCTGCTTACTGCAAAGTTCTTGCACCTTCCCCTGAAGCATCTGGCAAAGGCATCACAGAAAACATCAGAGCATCAGAGAGAGGATCTGGGAATAAATGGATTTTTGGGCTCACCCAGTTTGGCCATTTCAAGGCTCCAGCGTTTCCAGGGTCAAGATTGCAATCTCCATATTTGCGTACACAAAGTCCTCACAGACACCAGTGAAGCAAAGCCATTTGAAGTAGCATTGCCAGTGCTAGTGATGGGTTGTGGATCTCATTATACCGTTCCTGTTTTTCCTTAAAGCTCCAGTTCCTGATGACAGATGATTAGGTGAGAAACATATTTTCTACATAAGACAGGTTTCTAGTCCTCTTGATTGTGGGGAAAATTGAAAATTGTGACCCCAATGCAACACGTTTTCTACATGAAAGAAGTTTCTAGTACTCTTCACTGGGGGGAAAACTAAAAAATGTGATTTGAAGGCAACTCTAAGGCTCAGAAACTAAGAGGCAAAGAGAGAAAATGCAGCATTTGTTCTTTTACAAAAGCTCATGATTTTAAATTATCACAATTTTTTGTGGTCTAGCTTGAAATGTCTGAAACCTTGGGGCTTAGAATACTGAATTTAAGGCAATACAAACTGCTTTAAGCTCACTCATATCTCTGCTCTTGCTAGTTTCTCTCAGTCGCAGGGCTTCTGCTCAGCAGCTCTTCAGAAGCCCTCCTCTGCAGGGTCTGTCTCCCCCCATGCTGCTGACTTCCTAGATTTCATCAGACATCCCATTCGAGTCACTGTTTTTCTTAAAGCTCCAGATCTCAGACTCACCCAATTATGTGAAAACATACATCTTGTAAGGGAGAGTTCCTACTCTTCATAGCTGCCAGGAAAAGCTTGCAATGGAGCCTGACTGTAACCCGAAAGCCCAATATTGCAGGCCTGAGAAAAACACCAGTATCTTCTTACACTACTGAGATGTTTATGATTTGAGAGATTTGGGTCTTGGATCATGTATCTGAACTCCTTCTGCTGGCAACGTTGCTCTCCCCACCGCTTGATTTTGAATGGGTCTCTCTTGCCTCCAGCCTGCTGCTATGGCCTCCTAAATTTACACTACCGGTTCCTAAAAGGACTAAAAGGTTAAAAAGCGCTCTGCAGTAGTATGGATTCTGGATGAAAAAGGAGACTGATGTTCAGTTCCTTCCCTCAAACACCAGAGCTTCAGCAGAGCTCAGTCCAGCTCAGGCAATAGTGGCATGTCCTCAGCATGGTCCTGGGCTTTGATCCAGCAAATGTCACTGTCGTGCTTGCCTCCCACCCTCCACCTGAGCTCGGTGTCCCACGGCCCCTTGTCCCACAGCACAGCATGCCCTGGTGCCAGGGAAAGAAAGCAGCTTCTGCCTCTGCTCCATTCCTGAAATCAGGTGAGCAGAGGTAACTAGGAGCTGGTAAAGGTTACGTCGAGTTTCCCCGTGCTGTTGTAATTTGGCTCTTGTTTCTACACCACAGCACCCTGTCAAGCCTGGGCTTTCTGAGCCCCAGAGGCTTTCCGACTGCAGTTGGAGGGAGTTGGACCTGAGGGTTAGTTAGGGCGTTCACAATTTGCATGGGAAGCAAGTTAGTGCTCAAACCCAGGCTCTGACCCAGGTTTTGCATACAATGTGAATGTACCCACGGACTACAGTCTTGTCCTGGGGCCAACGTCTTATGGCAGCATCTCGAAGGTGAAGGTATGCATCTCCTAGCTTTGTGTAACCTGCTCAGCCAGGGGTTTCCAGTGTGTCCCTCACCCCGGCACGCAGGTGTGTGAGATTTGCATCTGCGGCTGCTGCACGAAGGCAGAGCTTTCCAGGGAAGGTGTGTTTTCCTGTGCCAGTATTGCCGCCACCTGGAGATGAGAGGAATGAAGGGCTCCCAGCCATTTCCCTACCTTCATCCCTCTGCCTTTTCTCAGCCACAAAGCACCCTCCTCCACTTCAGCTGGAGGGAGAGCTGGCAGCCCCCCAAGCTCCTGCGGTTCCGATGTCCCACAGACACAGCCTGCTGCAAGCCCTGCTCTGAGAAGGACAGAGCCCTTACGCTTTTGGTAAAAACACAGTTCCTGGGCATTAGGGGAGGCTTTGGCAAAAGAAAGCAACCCCCACTCAGCACACTCAGTGCTGCACCTTTTGGGAGGAGGCAACTTGCCCTGGGCTTTCCTGTCCTTGTTAGTATAGAATTTAAGTTGCAGATCTGCGCGAATGAATACAGGGCTTGTGTGTTCGGCAGAGCTGCGCACGTAAAGGAGAAGGGGTTTTCTGCACGTATTTTATGGCACTGTCTGGGTACGGGGATGGGAGGGAGCTTATACGCCGCATGTGCACGTGCACGTTTTCATGTTGTCTGCACGTGTGTGCATGCGTATGTGCATTTCCATATTGTGTCTAATAGGCTCTTTGTTTCTCCAGAGAAGAAGGAAAAGGAAATCCGCATGTAATGAATCCATTTATTTTATGGAGCTCCCCTGGAGAGGGGCAGGGGAGCACGATTTATGCAAAAAAACAGGCAGCTGCTGTTGGGAGGGGGACATCAATCTGGTTTTGATTTTCCTTCATAAGTGGAGGTGGCCACACAAGCCAAGGCCTCGTAAACTCCCTGTAGAGGAGAGTGGCCCATTGGTGTGAGGCTGTCAGAGCCTATCTGGCCATTAGTATCGAGCCACTCTCCTCGCCATCTGACTAATTCCCGCCCTGTTGTTCTGCCTGCCTTGGATGTGTTTCCCCGTGCTGAGGCCTCCCATTAGAAGAGCTGTACTGGGGCACAGACTGAAATCTTTGTATTGAAGGGCAAAAAGCCCTTTACAGAGCGTTTGCAATTCATGTCACAATCCAGTGTATACTGTATACTATTAAAAAAAAAAAAAAAGGCAAAATGTCTTGTATGCTACAATCCAGTTCCTCTCTGCCATTTATGAAAAGACAGGGAGTGGGATGGTATGGAAAGATTCCTGGGCTGGAAGAAATGGCCTGGAAACTAGATACCACTCATCAGTCTTTTTTCCTTCCCTTCCATTTTGCATAACTCAATGCATATTGTCAGGACCGTGAGTGCAAAGGGACAGTGGATCCAGAGTTTCCCGGTGGGAAAGATCTCTTAACAGAGGCACAGCTCTCGACAAAATTCTCTTTTATTTTCTGGCTTTTCAGCGGATTAAGGGTCCGTGGAGTTTAACCATCAGTAGCATAGAAGAAAATTGCCCTTAGCATACTCCAACTCACACTATGACTGTCCCATATGACAAGGAAGTTACATTTGGCTTCCTGATGATCTGCCCCCGGCTGTCTGTGCCAGGAACAGCTCATATGCAAAGAATCTAGCTCAAAGTCTAACTCAAGGTCTACACTTTTCACCATCACCTCATGCACGCCTGATAGAGGTAGGCAGGTAAGTGGACAGACAGATATATCAATTCACGAAACCGAGAATGAAAACTGGTCTTGTCCGAAAGCTGTCCTCACATGCCACCAGCAATTAATTACTAGACAAAGTTAATACATTTTGTATTTTAGTTACTCTCTGCAACTCAGGTCCCTACAGAGGACACAGATTTGCTAGTTCTCAACATAGAATGATATTTTTAGTTCCCTCAGATACATGTTGTCCTTACAGACAACAGACAGCGCTTGCCTGTTGACACTGAACTTTAAAAGATTTTTTTCTTGGCAGAATTAAGGCCCAGTGGTGGGTCAGTGAGAAGAATTTGGAAGAAGAGGTGTGGTTCACTTACCACTCCCTAAAATGCCCAAACCACCTTGCAGGAGAAGACTCATTTTGCAAGCTGCAAAAAGGCTCATTCGCATGTAACACCTTTGCTGATTTTCCAGGTAGTCCTTCCATGGCTTTCTAAGAACTTCCTTTGCCACCAGCTTATAAAACAAGCATGTTTACGCTATGCTGCCAGCAATACAGCCCTGGCATCATGCTGCTCTTTTATTACTAGACATTCCGAATCTCTTGTTCCCCAGTATCTGGAAGGGGGAAAAAAATGCTGCTTTAAAAGTATAAAGGCCAAATATGTACTGATGTGAAATGCTGACTCTAGAGAAGCAGCCACAAGGAATGTTTGTTTCTGAAAACAGTGGGATCAGGGCCTCTTCCTGAAGCCAAAAGTGGTAGGTCAACTGGGCCATCAGTTTTCAGGCCAAGAGAAGAAGCTGCTTTTACAGGCCGTGCTGGAAAACGCTTCTATAACAGAGTCTGATCCGTGGAGGAATGGATCAGGTGACAGAGCTTCCACCAGCAGAAGCTTTCAAGGACAAAGTTGCATCCATTTCACAATTTTGTTTTGAAAGAGACCTAATTGTGCACTAAGTCTCAGAACTACTGGCCCTGTAACAGAGACTAACAAAGATCAGCTGAAAGGCCTCAAATTTACAGTAAAGTGCCATTATCCACACTTGCCCCTTGAGAATCCCCAATTCAATGATTTTACTCTGTTTGCGAGACAAGACTGAAAACCAATGACCAAAACACTGTGCGAGCTGTGTGAGTAGCTAGAAGAAAACAGATCGCCTTAACACTCTCTTGTTTTACATTTTCCTTCCTTGTATATAAGCACGGGTATCTTAGTAGCATTGCAAAGGATATTTAGAATTAGGAAAACGTTGAACTGATCTACCTCTCTCTCCAACTCATGCATGTTTTCATTTCCACTTATCAAGTGCCCATGTTTCAAGTCATCTTATGAACTGAATATCTTGTGAAATCTTGGTTGAATGATTCTGTATCTATCAAAGTTTTTCAATGGTCCCTTCAGCTACAGCTTGTGCAACTCTTAATGTTAATGTGTTCATCTTCATACAGACCTACAGGGAAGAGAGACACAATTATGTCCCAGTTACAGTTAAGTCCCTGAGGAACTCAAAGACTAAGGCTTGTTCCCCACTGCAAAGCTCATCCAGCCAAAGAGGGCTGATGATGTAACTGTGCCAGCAAAAACCCTCGTGTAGATGCATTTAAACTGATGCAACCCTATACTGTCCTCATTTTTGTCACCGGGTAAACATGAGAATGGCCTTAGGCTGAGAAGAGAGGAGGCAGTAAACGATGCCCAGTCCAGCAGAAAGACTTCTAGACTTGCAGACCATATTCCCACTAGGTGGCTCTTCCAACTTAGCTATGCTCTTGATCATTTGGTAATTACTCTAAGTTATTATTTCTCAAGCACAACCACATAGACCACATGTAGGTACTGTGTACTTCATGAATGGTCAGCATGCAAAAGCTTATTCTTGCTATTCTCTTGGAGTTTGACTTTCGCTTCTAAAAATGTCATTCGATTGGTCACAAGAGAAACCAGTTGGAAAAATCACTTCATGACTTGCCAAGGTGATGCAGAAAGTCTGTGGCAGAGCAGAGAATTGAACCCAGGTGGCCTGCATCCTCAGTTAGTCACGTAAGAACATAGATCAGATGCTGCATTAGAAGCGGGGCAGCCTGGAAGCATCCTGAGAAAATTTATGCCACCATCAGGATGTAACAACCCAGAAAACGGGAAGGAAAATAATCCTGGGAGAAAACGATGAGCTGCCTTGACAGATAGACACATGGGCATGGTCACGTATGCTGCTGCATGGCTAGAGACATGGCATGCCGAATACCCCGCAACATATCACTACATACTTTCTCATGTCATGCTATGATATGACACCTCTTCTCCAAATAGACGGCTCTGGGGACAATCAGAGGAAACCATTTCCTGCAGTATCTCTGAAGATCAAGAGAAGCCTCCATACAACTGGGGTGAGGACTACGCAGTGGAATTAGACAGCAGCTGTGAGCAAAGAAGGTTCTGGCCTGGCCTCAGGGCACCCACAAAGGGCACAGTAAATCCTGCTACTCCTTACATAAAAGTTATAGGTCCATTGCTGCCTGTTTGGAAAGGGTCTTAGTATACAACGAGGAAAGCTGAGAAAAACTAAAAGAAGCTGGTCTAGTTCAGCTGGTCAAGAACAAAGTCCCTTCTAGCAGCAAATAACTCAGTATGGCCCTGACTCCTTCATCTAGGAGGTGACTTCCATCCAAGAGCTCCTCACCAGGAATTACACCTTTTCAGCCAGCTCTCTGCAGTTACTACTGACTTGGCGATAATGAAAATGACTCCTAATCAAGACTGGTTTAGTGAAGTTCCTACCAGATCACAACTGACCTCAGCTGGCTCCTGTCGTTTCCAAAAAGCTCCTGCTGATTTGGCTGACTGTCCGAGCTCCAGGAAAATTACATGTAAGCCCTGCATTACAGAGGGTAAATTCTCCCTTTCTGGAACACAAAGGAGACAGGACCAAAGCCAACAGGAACAAACAGAGTCAATTTGTCTGGATGGAAATGTTTGCAGCAACCCCTGCTCTGGGGCTACTGACCCGGAGCGGGCCACCAAGACATCCTGGGCAGACAGGCACCCTGGGCCTCAGTGACACAAGCTTCCCCACCCCCTGAGCCACTTTCTTTCTAGGTTTTATTGACTGTCTGGGCCTGGACACCAGCACAACTTCATGCTGCAGCCACTTGCAAAGAGAACTATCCTGAAGAAGAGTTTCTTCATCTTGCAAGGGGCCAATAATTAGTACCGAAGAAGACACTCAGAAGGACACTGTACTTTGGAGATGAGCCCAGCAGGGCTTTCATGCACTTCCCTCACCCCTCTCAAGCCCTTGGCAGAACCGGGATTCAGATTTGATTAGAGGCTTACAGCCACTTAAGCATCTGACTTCCATGCATGGCCCACCTGGCAAGGCAGGCACACCTCCCCCAAACCCACGCCGGGCCCATAACATTTGCAGGCTGTGTGGGCTGCTCTGCTCAAGGGCCAAGGAGCCTGCCGCGCTCCCCTCCAGCTGCATCGTCGGCAGCATCATGCTGACAGGTTCAAGCCGTGCAGAGAGGGTTGTTTTTATAACCCGCTCTCTTTTAACAAAACTTTCCCAAGCTCATTCCTCTACGTTACAGTCAAGATCACCTGCTGCTCAGGGGGATTCAGATTCTTAAAGGGAAATGGCAAAAAGAGCAGGAAAGATTGACACATAGTGGCATCCAAGGAAGAAGAAAGCGCCTTTGCAATAACCAGTTACTCCAAATACTGAGTTCTGCCAAATTCCCTCATTCCTGACTGGCAACTCCCCTCCTTTCCCTGTTGTTTCCTGGTGTCACCACAACAACAAAATCTGTGGGTGCTCCTCATACTGATCTGCGGCTCTCCTACCGTTCCAGCCCTGTGACCACAAAATACTGCCCAGTAGCTGTCTTTGAGCCTTGACCAATAGCCCCCAATGCCACAGCGTCATGCTGGTCTACTCACAAGCTAATCACAACTCAGCTCTGTGACCCCGTAACCCATCTCTGCTGGCACGCCTTGGCCTTCACTTATGACATCCCAGCTGTTCTTGTCCCAGGTTCACATGTACTCCTTCCATGCACATCTGTCCTGACTCGCCACCTCCTTTAGCCCGTACAAACAGAAACATGGGAGTCGCTCTGCTGTAGCAGTCCCAAGGTCTCTATACTTCAGTATTCCACCTCTAGAAAAAGCTACCAGACAAGTCAGGGGAGGATGTAAAATCCACTTAGTGACCTGTCCACCATCCAAATTTGAAGAGATATTCATTTAAAAGCCTGAAACATGATGTTTATTCCATCTTTCAATTATGTTATTAATAACTACAGTGACTCTCCACATACTTGCCATTCACACAATGCCCAGTTAAGTATATTCTCAGCAATATTGATGAGCACACTGAGTATTGTTGCTCAGGTCTTTTCCTAAACTAAAAGAATTAAATTAGAGTACTTCAAGATGTCTGAGCAAATGAATTTTCTCCCAGTCATGCATTATCCTCTGGCACTCTACAGGGAACTTAATTTGCCATAGAGCTGCCCTTGCAGTAAGCTTAGCTGGGTCCCTCTGAACTTCCTCACAGTTCCTCTCTAGTCTTGACCAACCTAAATTTGGCTAGTGCTCACATACTAATATTTAAAGCTCCCGCAGTGCAAATGAAAAAAACATGCTATAACAGGATTCTAAACAATGCCATTTGTTTTTTGTTTTAAAATTTTTGTATTGAATTTCATGCTCTTGAATCCACAGCCCTAGAGACCAAAGCCCCCTTCTTAACCGAAAGGAGCTGCACAGGCAAGACAAGAACAAGTTTCTTCAGAGAGTGCTATATTCCCTAGTGAGTTTAGACTCTGAGGAATATTTAGTCCACAACTTCTTCGATTAAACTATCAATGAGTGCAATGAAAGTCCAATGCCTTTTTGAGACAGGGATAATCTCACCCACTAGGAACTGGACTACAGAAAACCAACTTATTTCACGCATGTGCTGCCAAAGAGCTGTCAAACGGAAACAGCTTATTGTGAAATGTTTTTGTCATGAGAATGAATATTCGCTCAAGAACAAAACAAAACCTATCAACCTCTCTGCCTTTAAAAACAAAAAGCCCTCTGGCCAAGACTTTCAAAGTTGTTCACCACCCTCAGTTGGCTTGAGATCCAGGATCCAACAAAGTTCAAGAGCTGCTGCCCAGTAGGGCAGGGAATGAGATCCCAAACAGGTGTGGACCAGGTGTGAAAAAGTAGAAGGTTAACACACCCCATCCATCACTGGACAGCACATCTGTAAAAACGGAAATAAATATTAACTCAAGTCAAAATCTTGTCTGGAGATGAGCAGAATTCTCCCCAGTGGCAACTAAAGAATATCATGTGGTGAGGACTGCAGCTGAGCTGATTTACTGCTAAACTGTGCTTGTATGGCTGCAAGAGGCTCTCCTTCCCTCGCTGCTGAATTGCTTCGTCCCAATACAAGAGACAAAGAGTCCTAGTGCTCTTCTGAATATCCCTCTGGTTCATTTTTCCAGTTGCAAAGCAAATGGTTTGAAGTTTCATTGTCTTGCCAGACTCATAAAAAGAAACTATCAAGCACTAGCCAAATTGTGAAGAACAGCATGTTTTATGAAAACCCAATTAAACTCTGGCCATCAGTATCTCACTTTCATCTTTGCCGAGCAATGTCTCGGCTTTCCTGTTGCATGCCAAGCTCATATTCTTCTCTGATTTACTCGGTGAGATTACAGTTAACAGTTTTGTTTTGTTGTTTTGGGGAGGAACGAAGGCAGAGTCCTTCTTGTTTATACACTAGATCTGCAGGGTACCAGAAACAAGTATCTTTGGGGTCAGGAAGGGAGTTTATTTCCATGTCTCAGATATCAAAATGGGAATTGCTTGTCATTATCACTCACACAAACAGACACTGAATGCCTTTCCCGAAAAGAACTGACAGAAATGAAATGAAAAGAGAGGCAGCACTGCGCTACAATAATACACTTTGGAAATCCTCCTCGGTGGAATAGCTCTTTGAGCTGCACAACATGGCAGGGGCCCACGTGGACCCTATAGTCCAACGTAACAAGAGAACTGGAAAGCGTCATAAAAGTACTCCCGAGCCCTCCTTTCCACAAGGGAAATTCCCTTTTCCCTTATCTGTCTCTAAACAGATAAGGTATCCAGCCGGCTGTGACTCATATTAGCAAGCCATAAGAAATGCAAGAGCATATTGTGTTTTCACCTGCCCAGCGAGGAGGCCAACACTACTATTTTCCAGCAGCCTCTAACCCTCTTCCAGGCCCCTGATTAATGAAAGTAAAGAATTCACTAAAAAATGCAGTGCAACGGGTTGCAAAGCAGAAAGCACATGCAGTTAGGGAGGAAGTAAAACTGATTTTAACAGACCGGCAACCACCACTCCAGCCCATCTGATCTTGTTTCCAACGTGCCAATCCAGGAAGCAAGATTGATGATGACTGAAACAAAACAAACAGAGATGTCCTACTGTCTTGTACTGTTATCACTCTTCCATTGTCTTCTACTGTCTCCTATTTAGAAAACTGTCTAATAAGACTGTCTCTTATTGTCTACTCCTCAGTGTAATTTTGGTGCTAAGTGATAAAAATGCAGTGAGAAAGCAAACCCTGCTTTTATTTGTCATGATATTTCAGCCCTTTCATGCTGAACAATACCAAAAAATGCAAAAAATTAAACCTAGAGAGCAAATACGTTCTTTCCAGATTTGCAAAATGCAAAGATAAATCAAGGTCCAGATACCTGTGCTCTGTTGGTTAGACAAACCTGCCAGGACTCAGGGTGGTAGTAAACATAGGTGCGTACAAGAAGTGCCACATTCTAAACTTCCAACCAGCTGGAAAACAGCAGCATCACAAAGAAATACCACTCCGAGAGCTACATCAACAGCACGGTTGCCTAAGCGAGCGCTCTTCTCAGAAATACTTGGAGGAGTTAGATGGCTGCAAGCCTCCAGAAGGGAAGGGCTTTGAGGCGAATCCAGCTGATATATTTGTTATATGGTGCCAGCACAATTTCCCCGAACGGCTAGAGAAAAGGGGAAGCGTGAAAAGGGTCAGTTGGGAATATATGTGCATGTGGGGGAAGGGGGCAAAGAAAAGGCAAAACTAGCTGAGAACAGGCTCCATTTAAATTGCATACAGACCTCACACAAAGCACAGAGAATTGGTCAGTAGATTGAAGCCATCTGGCTGGAGGAGCCATAAGAGGAAAACCCTGCTGGAGATCTCTCCATCACGTCCCATCATGGTCCAACATCAGAGTACAGCACAGGCTTCCCCCACTCCAATCTCATGGAGCTAAATATGGGAAGAAGAGCAAGACGAGGCCTGCAAAGCTCATCGTTATGACACAGCCTCTACTCTTCTCGCAAAGTACAAACCCAGCTGGCACTCTCTCCTGCAAACTATTTCGGTCTTGACTCTATGCCTTGTTACAAAAATCCCTCTTCACTTAAAGTCTAGGTGTTTGATTCCTGGCTGCATTCCTGCGCTCAGAGAGCCTCATGTAAATCTTGACCGGAGTGATGGGAGGCTGAGCTCGTCGATCCTCCTGCACTCCGAGACAGGGATGTGAAGCTTACAGATGTCCACACTAAATACTCAGTGAAGCAGTTTCTACAACAACGCATCAGTTTGCCAGAAGGAAGGACTGGGCATCGCTGGCTTTACCTACGCTGTCCCAAGGCCTTTCTGGTAAACCTCAGGCTTTGGTGACAACAAGAGAGAAACTGAGTCGAGGCTACACGTGCTGCCGCCAACAGCACAAAACGCTGATGCAGACAGCTGGCTTCAGGCTTTCGTGACTCCGCAGTGAAAGACCACCCCAGGGCTCTCCTCATGTGAATGAACCAGAGGACTCCAGGTCTCCTCCTGCTCATCCTCGTCTTTTACAAGCAAGTCTGTTGTTGAAGGCAAACTCGGCATTCGTTACAACCCAGCCTGGAAACGTCTGAAGACACAACATGTTTATTATTAAGACATACAAACATGTTTTTAAATGTATAAAACATATTTTATTTTTATGGCCCAGATAAACCCTCTGACTTTGGTTAGTGCAAATTAACATGCCTTGTGTTTCAGCACACTGGTATCTGAACACTCAACGATGTGGTGGTCTCTTTATGCCAACCACCCCTCACAAATTCAGTGGTTTTCCCTGTTTGTTTTTCTGAAGTCCCTCTTTCACCTGTGTTGGAAAAAAAAATAAAAAGACACTTAACATCTGGAAGAATTAAAGCTTTGGAAGTTTGCCGGTCTGATTGCCATGGTGTTGTTACAGAGTTTTTGTTCCTTATGATTCTCCCATGCAGCCCAAATACTAATTGCCAGAGATCAAATCTCAGTGCAAGTGGTTCAGTTGTTTTCCGTCATTTTGACTTGCCCATATGGAACATTCCCAAAATGTCAAAAGTCATTAATAAGTTCCGAAAATCTCAGAATTTATCATTACCGTATCAGAAGTGATTTCCAGTGATCCCAAAGGTTTCTCCCTTTAACAAATGTCATCACTGAGGTATTTCAGCTGGTGCCAACAATGCCACAGATACAAGGTATAAGAACAGTAGCACTGAAAATATATGAGGAGAGGGGCGGGGGGAGAAACAGAACTGAAGTGCTCTTGAAAAAGGAAGTTGGATTAATTTTCCCACTGGATTTTTCTTGTTTACACTTAGCTTGAAATCTTGGAAGGAAACGTAATGAAATTATTACTTGGTTATTTTACTTCGAAAAATAACCGTATCCACTGGGAAAATAAGAAAACCTTAAAAATATAAACAAGTTATTTTCAAGTGAGTCGCTCGTTCTCCTGCCAGAGTGCCATCTCTCCCTGCTCTCTTTGCAGCATTTCCTTCTTACCACCTCCAGCCACCTTTTCATCCCCCTCCGCATTTTGAGTTATTAATTTCTGTCCCGGTATCATTCTTCTCCACCCTCTAAATTCTGTTTCAGAAGCTGATTGTCACTTCTTCACTGACACAGGCATTTGGGGTTTCCGGCTGACAAGCATGTGGCCAACCTCGCCCAGGACACCTGGTTCACACACGCGACAGGAACCTGCAGGAACCTCTGCGCCCTCACAGTCTCCTGACCCTGGGCAACCTTCAGAAAGGTTTCTGTCTCGCAGTGGTTAAGTAGGATGAACTGCATTTTTGGTGCAACATAGTTGTTATTCTCTTCCCTTATTCAGACTTAAGAGGGTTTTTGTCACTTTTGTTTTCTACAGTCAGAAATTTAATTTGAATTATCCAGACTTTTTTTTTATGTAACTATAAAATATTACTGTAATACATGCTTTCTAATTATGGACTACCCAACAAGGTAAACCTGTGGATCTGTGTCTTTCTCATTACAACCGAGCATCCGCAGCACAGTTCTCAGGATCCGTAGCATTTAATATACGTACATAGCCAACAAGTCACTTTTAAGAGCTCACTAAATTTCCTCATTTAAAATCTTGCGTGATCAGTTGTCGGACTTGAACACATTTCTTCTGCTTTTGATCATCCAACATCAAATTACGAGCTATTTGCAACCTACTCATCACTGGATTCAGAAGGTTTCCTAATTTTTCAAGAAGGGGGAAGGGAGGCAGGCTGTTGGATGCAAAGTGAACACTGACCTGCACTGACCCCTTCTGGAAAGCACCAAAAATGTACCATTGGAAACAAACCTGTACTGGTCCGGGGGGCGCGTGTGGGAACTACGTGACCTAATAGCTTTTTCCATCTCGATTTCTATGACTTTTAATCATGTTTGGTTGGAACAGCCTCAGCCTTCACAAGCTATTTGCACGGGTAAGGCTCTGGAGCAGATATACATGTCATCCATTAGCATGCAATGGACCAGAAAAGGCCCAAAGGACCAGAAAAGTTTCTTTGTAGTTGGAAGCAGAAAAACAGTAATGTGTTATAGGAAATAAGAAAAATAGCAAAACATATTCCATTTTTCAGACAAGAACACAGAACACAAATTAGTATGAAAAGAAAAATGGAGCCTTACAGAACATCTACAATGTCTAATCCCAAATAAGCTCAAACAAGGGAATACCATTTCTTTGAGAACAGTCCCATAAAATCTCTAGAGGCCGTAAACAATTAGGACATAAGTCTCTCATCTAAAATACGACACTCCCTTGCTCCTGACCAGACCCATACTTGAGAGCGCAGGTTTAATTTTAATTCAAGAGGAAAGCGAGCCATTCTTCAATGGCCGGTGACATTCCATTCCGTTCCTTGGAAACATCCAGTTCTGTCTAAACTGGACGACCCTCCGCAGTGCTGACAAATCACAGACCATGGCTGAACCAACTCACAGGAAGAAAATCACTTTCTTTTTCCTCTCTTGTGTACATGGACATTGTATTCGGAGTTATTTTTCGTTTCCCCGGAATACAAGGGCTTGATGAAATAAACACATTCAAAAATTATCTGCAAGAAATCAGAAATATGTCAAATTTCCAAACTTGGAAAGAGATGATGGGCTTCAACTCAAATTGGCACATGCTTTGTTTGTCTCCCTGGGACTCGATGGTCTGCATTGCTCACAGTTGTAGAAAATAGAAGACAAAGAAAACATCTCGGGAGAAGAGACAATTCGTTCAACCCAGAGACTGCAGATTTTTAGGATAGTAACTATTTTTTTCCTCCGCATTAAATTATGTGCCACTTAAATTCTTTTAGTGACAGCATTTGTTTGAAGGTGAGGTGAGTAAGCAGAGTACTAACTGTATCTGAACTATCACCATGTTGCTGGCCTCTTTCTGTCCAAACAAAAGCCATAGTGCTGCTTAAGTATCTTCCATCAAAAGTCCTACGACATGGAGAAACTCTTGAACAGTCCCTAACCCTCTGTCTACATATCTCTACCATAGTGAGCCAGCACTGTTCTTACCAACTTTGGCTTCTGTCCCACAAAGACAGTCACCCCTTTAGTTTTTCCCATCACAAGAGGCAAGGAAGCCAGCAGAAGAAATTGCATTTAATTTAAGCCATTGAATAAATTCTCCCATCAGGTTGTTGCAGCCAAACTCCTTCCACTAGGATAAAACTATATAAAGAAAACAAGGGAAAAAAACAACTCATAAAAACGTGACATCACTACACCACTGTGCCTAGCAATGTTCCTTCTCCTCATAAGGAAGTTATCCCTAGACTGGATGGTAGTAAATATTTTGTTTGGCTGTTACGTTTAAGCTTTTGGACAAGCTAAAGATCACCCTGTTTCTAGAAATCATTATATAGCATAATGCGGCAAGAGAGGAAGAGGTCTCTTCCGGCAAGCATTCTTACTCAATTTGTTCTCTAAATAACTGGGATGGCCCTGCTTTCATTGCTTGGCATAGAGCACGGGAGTCTGGACAGAAGCCCTGCCTTCATTCCCACTTCTTCGGAAAGTCCCAGAGTTGAGTGTTTAGATCTGCCACAGAAAGAGGTTTGCATTAATTTTCTGGTCTGGCTGCCCGTTCTACAGGCTAATGGGATGATGATACCACCTGAAGAACCTGTCCAGTTTTATCCAGGACCACACGAACAAGTAAAAAGCCTAGTCCCACTGTCCCAGAAGGGTATACATTTTCAAACTGTACTGTAACAAGAAGCAAGTGTAACAAGCACAAGCAAAGAGGTGAAAGACATTTTATTCCACATTATATTTTACATTTATGTCACAATTTATATTTTATATCACATTTTAGCTGGAAACTCAGAAAAATATAACGAACCTCTTGCATGAACACTATTGATCGTGATGAAATAGAACAGCACGAAAGTCCATCAATACACGACTCCTAAGGGATTCTATCTCACTCCATTAGTTTTGCTTCCTGGATTATTTTTTTTGCATTGAAATGACAAAGAGAAAGCAAACAAACATGTGGGGAAATCCAATCAATGACCTTTGCTGTCGAGTACAGTTCAACTCAACCTCAAGTACGCTCTTCAAGAAAATACAGCATTACAATCTAAAACAAAGAGTTTGCTGGTATATAAAGTCCCAGCTACGTGACGTGCCCCCTCAACTGGCACCTCCAGGCTACCTTCCACCAAAGACAGGTGGAAGAACCTAAGAGATGCGGCATGCTAAGAAAGATGATGGAAAAATGTCTCTCAGCAGCCTACAAGCTGCCCGAGACCTGCCAAAGGCCAGTGGTATTAAAACAAAAATGGGAACCATCTAAACCGGACCAACTGGTTACAAGAGTTAAGTTTACAGCCTGGCAACATGCTGCTTCAAATCTTCACCTGCTGAATTACACGAGCCAGTGCAGGAACATGCACAAACCTCAGCATCTCTAGCAGATACACATGAGGCCCCCTCCCTGCACCCCACAGCTGGCCTGAAACACCCCCTGATGCAGGAGTCTCCCCGGAGCCCATGCAAACAGAGGAGCCCCTCCACAACATGGTTTAAGCTTGCTCTTCCTCTCACTGGAGAGCCAGGAGAGACTCGGGAGCTGCGGCAGGAGTGTAGCTCAGGCCTCTATAACACAAACCTAGCACTACCTCCCTCCGCCCCAAACTGATACAAGCTCGAAAAAATCCCCAAAACAAATCCAAAACCACCAACAACAAAAAAAAAAAAACTTAGAACAAACAGACGAACATGCAAAAAAAATAAAGAAAACCACCCCAGGGGGAAGATGCTGGGCAGAGCAATAACAACTTCCTGCCTCCTCCTTCCCCTCAGGTAACAGGGGCGGGGGGAGACGCGCGCATCAAAATGGCGGCGGGAGAGCCCGCCCTTCCCGCCGGCGGAAGCGGGAGTGACGGCAGCGCCGGCGACGGCAAGATGGCGGCGCCCAGCCTGCTGCGCGGCGGGTTGAGGCGGTTGTTCACTGGGCTTTTCGGAAACGGTTGGGCCTCGCCGCCGACCCGAGCCCTCCGGGAGGGTGAGTCCGGGGGTGGCCCCCGGTGCGGAGCAGCCCGGGGGTCGGGGCGGTGCTGAGCACCGCCCCGGCCCCCGGGCTGCTCCGCGCCCCGTTGCTTCACCGCAGTCGGGACAGAGGGTTGCTGTGTTTCACCTTCTCCCCCCCCAAAAAAAATACTGTTTCTTCTAGGCTGAGTGAGCCTCATTTTGTCCTCCTATCTCTTTATTTTTTTATTTTTGCAGTCGTGGAGGTGACCGAAGGCAACACGACCACAGTAAGTCCCTGCACCCCATTGCCTCAGTAGCTGCCCTTGATGTCACTTCTCCCTCTTTCAGTCTCCTGTTGTGTGTGTCCGTCTCTGTCGTCGTTGTCCCTGTCCCCCCACCCAAAGAAAAACAAAAAAGGGGCAAAAAGGTCGCTTTTCCACCTGAAAGACCTCCCAGGGTATAAAAGCCAAGGCAGGAATGCATTGTGAGTGTGGGTAAGCCAATGGAGGATTTGGCTACTGAAGGTCAGGATTGTCACCCCGTTCCTGGTGATGGGTGGCTCTGGTCAGAGCCACCACCAATGGTGGTCAGAGCCACCCATGAGCGCCAAACCCCTCACCGCACCCCTGGTAAAGTTGGAAGCCCTGACCAGAGGCATTTGGGGCCAAAGCGCAAGAGGCAGTTCTTCAGATGGGTTTCTTAAAGTAGGGACACTTGGCATCGTCTCCAGCACGGTCTGGCACGAAGGGGGTTTGCCTGGTGGCTTTGTCACTTCACCCTGGGCCAGAAAGATGATGTGGCATTGCAGGATGGCTCTGTGCCGGCTGTGTGCCACACATGTCGCTTGCCATTGATCTGTGTTGTGTTTGTTAATCACTGTGCGTGGCATAGTGACTGCAGGTGGTACAAAGCTTGCATCTTGTAACATATTTGGTGGAAAAAAAATTTCAGTTTTTCAGTGCTCCTTTCAGAACGGGGTATCATCAAAGGAAGACCTTAAGTACTAAAGGGAAAGTGCTGCTGAAAATAGAACAGAAGTTCTGAAGTAACTGATAACGAAGAGCATTTTCGCAGCTACGGTTTAGGACAGGAAGGAAAAGACTAAAGCAGTAGAATTAGAATTTTTCTTAATTAACACCATCGGATCTGTTGCACTTTGTGAAGAGAATTGTCATTTTTTTAGAAGCAGCACTGAAATTACTAGCTGGGGAAGGGGGTGAAGAGATTGCATTATTCTGCACACATTACATATGCCAGGATCAATCTATGCCTTGTCTGGAGGCAGGTAAAAGGTATATTTTGAAATGTGTAAATACGATGAGGAGAGTGGAGCAGGAATTATTTTGGAATAGTTAGAAGACAGTGCACTAAATGCTAATCTATAGACATAAATAATAAGGAGAGGACAGACTTTTTTGCTTGCTCATGAAACAGACAAAACCTGGTGGTTCACGCCTTCGAAAGTCTGAGTTTCCTTCTTGTTGTATTAGTGGACATTGTCATGTTTGTAAGCTGAATGGAGCAGGTTACGTATATTTTAGATGTGTTATATCAAATAAAATATGGCAATTAGCAAGATCTCTTAAGACTGTCAACAAAAATAAGTTTAAGCTGTGACAGTAAGTGTGATGGAAAGTTTCTTTTTCTTCTCTTCAAGTGCCACACTACTAATCTTTGCCCAGAGACCTCAAGAGCTTGCAAGCATGCCCTGAAGTTGTTTTAACCAAAACAAGGGGGAAGTGCTCATGCCAGCAGGACACACACAGTGGGTTGCTGTACTTTGCACTTAGTTTCAAAGGGGATGTAAATTATAATCACAAAGTCCTGATATGTTAACTGAGGCTTGAAGTAAAAAAGGTGTGCATTGCAGTAGCAGAGCCTGTTAGAAAAATAATTCTTCCTGGCTCTTTGTAGAAGCATAAGAGGGATTTGGATATTTCTACTGTATAATATCCTAGCATCAATCTAGAATCCGTCAGTGCCCCTAGATGAGGAAGATCTTGTGAAAAATGGTGTAAATTGACCAACTGAAGGGCTGATGCATTTCTCTGCATATCCACGGTCGCTCCATTTATCCCACCAACTCTACATCAGTCTTTTCTGAATCCATCTTTCTATGCTCATCTTTCTACGTGCCCTTGCTTTTCTCAGTATTGAAGGAAGTGTTTGACGTGAACCAGATGAATGAATCCCAAAGAAATCTGGATTTCATCTGCATACTGGGAAAGTAGAGCCCCTGTATTCCCTTGTAGTTCTCTAACAGAAGAATAATAACTGAGTGGGTTAATAATATGAAAGTCCTCAGTAGTTGGGGAATAATTGCCAAAAACTGTATACTGAAATTTATCTCAAGAAAAATTGATACTGACATTGCATTCTGAATCTTTGTTCACTTCCAAGATGGAATTACAGTCTAAGTACAGTTTGAAGCCAGACTGGCAAGAATCAAGACCAGATACACCGGCTTCCCAGAAAATAACTTTACCAAGGAATAGAAAATTAGATGCTAGCCTCTATTTTATATTCATAGTTACTTTCTTGGTTTTGTAAAACTGTCTGTTCTACTTTTGGGGGGAGAAATCTTACTTGAAAATACTCTCTCTTTGAGGTACCAAGATGCTTGAACTAAAAATAACTTGTCTGTTTCCATTTTGCCATCACTAGACAACATATCCGTGGTATCAAATAGTTCTGACAGTTCATCTGGATGCCAGTGTCCCCTACATGCTTACAGAAAATGACATGCTTTTCTCTTCCCTGGTTTTCAGGCACAGAGCCTGACAGTTCAGTCTAAATCAAATCAGTCAGCTTTTTTCTTAAATTAACACTGCGTTTCACACAGCTTTTTTTTTTTTTTTTTAAACTTTCTGGTGCTTGAGCTATTTGAGGCTGTCAGTTGGTGTTCAAAATCTGGTTTTAATCTTAATTTGACCAGAGGAAACTTCCAAAATATTTTGGAGAAAAATACAAAGGCTGTCTTTTCTATCCGTTAGCTTTTGCTTTGAGATAGCTTTTGCTTCTACTCGTAAATCCTCAAAAAAAGACAAGCGCCCATGTAGATAGACTTCATATTCCTAACATATCTCCATTTAGAAAACAAATTTCTCAACTTCTTCCCACACACGCTTTCTACATCTCTTTGCAGGTTACTTTTGAGAAAACTTGAGTGTTAGATGTTACCACTTTGTAGTGATGTAAAAGTAGTGATAGAAAAGATTCTAAAATGATGTCCTAAAGGAATTGTTCTGGGAATTAAACTGGATAAAATATAAAATATTGGGTTATTAAAAAAAAAAAAGAAAGAAAACCACAAGCCCACAGACATCTCCTAACAGTCCTTTCTTAAATTTAACTTCTGCTCAGAATTTTCCCTGTTGGTGATTTATAATGTAGAAAGCCCCTGCACATTTTGGTCCACAATGTGCATCTTCTGTTCTGTGACATTTTCCTATCCCAGAAAAAATGTTTTTTAAAGCTTTTGGCTAAAGGGCCGCTATAATTTTAAGGCATAGTGGTTCAAAGGAGTGCTGCAGTAAGTGGAATTCAGGTGACTATGAGAACTTTACACTGTGAACTAATTTATGTTTAGTAAAACATATACAAGAATTTACGAAATGTTTCTCTATGCCCCTTGGATTTGTTCTTTTCCCCATAGTCTGTTTATATCCAAAGTGCTTGGTATATCTATATATAAGCAAGTTGAGTAATGCAGATACTGTTCCCCTTACATCCGTGCAATACAGGTCAACATGTTGTAGACTTCATTAAAAGTATTCCTCGAGTCACAGATGCAGGTAGAGGTCTGAACTATGCCTGATAACTACATCCTTGCAATTGTTTCCTAGATTGAAGGGAGAATTATAGAGGATGCTGAAACACCAACTCCTCCAAACCCCTCTGGCCAGTGTCCCATCTGTCGCTGGAACCTGAAGCATAAGTACAGTTATGTGGTAAGTTTAATAAAGGAGAGTTTCCCCATCCTCATAGCTAGATGAATATTGCTCTCAGGTTTACACACTGCACAACCTGCCCCTCTCATCTTTTGCTGGGTGTAGTTAGTTAACTCCAGTTAGTTAACTCCATCTCTGCTTCTCTTGGGTGTAACAAGAGCTTCCTACCTAGTAATTGTTTGCCTTGGCTGAAGATGTTCCTGGGGGAAAAAAAAGGATAAGCTTGTCTCAAATAGGAGGTTCGGAATTATACACAAGGCCGTCTGATCTGAGAAGGCTTTTGTGTCCAGCTGCCTTTCAGCCTCGCGCTTCCAGGAGAATCAAGCTGGAATGCAACATTTAGTCAGCTGATTCAGGCCTGTTCTAACTCATTGTGTCATTGTCAACTAAGGTAATAACCTTTTTATATAACTTAAAACTCTTGATGGGTATGAAGGAAAACATACATCTTTACATCCCTTGTAACAGGAAAAAATAGGTTTGATTCAAGCTTTTTGCAGGAAATGCTAATGAGAAGTTTATTAACTAATGAGAGGTTTACTAACACAAAATGTAGAAGATATGAGGGAAGTCCTGTAATGCTTTAAAACAAAAGTACAACAGTCATGAACACTTTAGAATAAGAAGTGTGAGATAAAAGATGCAGAATGTAACTTTACAAGAGGTCATTTAAACATAGTTTACAAAAGGACTGAGTGCCCGCCTTGCAAAATAAAAACCCAGTACTGGAATCAGAAAAGAAGAAAAACAGATAGCAACATGCTGTTACTAAGATAAAGCAATAGAAAACTCGGAATAAGTTAATGTCAATAGGATTAGGGTGAGAGAGATACAAATGCATCTGGAGAAAAAGAAATCTTTGTGAGAAAGAAAGTCCATTAATGAGAGGAGAAGGGGACTGAAAGCCACGTTGGCTGCAGAATGACTAAGCTGCTTGCATCAGTTCTAGCGCACACAGAAAATAAAAATTGTGTTTTAATATCTAGGTAGTAATGGCAATCTTGCAAATATAAAACAACAGGAAAAAACAGGTACAGAAATAACTTAAGTGTTGAATTAGGTACAGACCAGTGGGCCTGGATTGCATGTAGTCCCAAGGTCTTAAGGGAGTTAGCCAACAAATATATTATTTCACTTGCAGGATTTTTTTAAAGTGTGAAAAAAATCCTAAGGAATCACCAAAAGGTTTGAAAATAGTAAGTGAAATACTAAGTAGCTGAGAGAGGAAGAATGATGCTGATGATTATCACTTGGTAAATCAAACATTGCAAATGCCAAGTAAAATGGTATCAACTGGGAGTAAAAACAAATAGCCTGTTGGATAGGACTAATTATGACTCATGAATTGTGAAGAACATGAGTACATAAATAGTGCTAGACAAAATACTTGCAATTACTCCAGGCAGGTGAAACAACACACGTGAAATGTAAATGAAATATCAGTTTAGTATGTTTCAAAGCCTGTGTTGCAGCAATTAAGTTGTCTAAGATCTGAGTGTTGTCAGTGATTCTGACTCAGGCTGGATGCAGTATTAAACAGTGAAATAAGTTGGGGGAGGGAAGTATTTACTCTTCTCCGGTCAGGTTTCTCAACAATCTGGGAAAGCTAAAAATGCAATGAATTTGCAGACGTTAATAAATTAGGACAAATTGCAAATACCATTAAGCTGTGGAAAGTACTACAAAAAAAGGCCATGTTTGTTTTGTGTTGCCCATGTTTGAATGCAGTGATTTCTTGCAACTATTTTCTTCTTCATGTTTGCTGAATTGTGTTGTGATCAGAACAGACCAATCACTTACACTGGAAAATACTTTCTTAGTTTAATAGAGTTTTATGTGAGTTCTAAATGAGAGGGGTCAACAGCATCATTAAACTGGGTAGTTCTACAGATTTCCAGAAAGCATTCCATGAGTCACACATTAACAGCTCCGGAGAAACTATAAACTGATGCTCAGGGATGAAGTGAGCCATGGGAGCAGATTAAATCTTGGAAATTAATATGTAGACTCACTTTCTACGTTGTCTATGGTAGAAGACTCTGTAGTACATAGAGATAACAGTGTTACCAAGAACCAAAGAAGCAATGTAATGCTGTAAAGCCTGAGTCCCAGGATTAGAAGTCAGCTGTTGGTCCCCACAGACAATGTAAAGCGGGAGTCTTGGGTGTGTCTGTAGAGTGAACTAAGATTATGAGTTTTCTTCCACACTCAGTTCAGTTTGATTCTTAGATCCTGATTTCTACTGTTCAGTAGGGAGGCAAGAGAACACCAAATGTGAGGGGAGATCCTGCAGCCAGAGTCTTGAGAATAATTGCTGAGATTGTTCCTAAGAAATTGTGGTCCCAGGAGACAAACTAGGAACATGTCCATCCTGGCTGTTGTGTAGGTTTTGAATGCATATGCGTCTGGCAAATATTATATATCCAGTACTCTTGCTGTAGAGCAGAGGAGAACCTGGACAAAAAGCTAAAAAGGGCGGTGTGAACTGGTATTTTTCAGAATTGTAGAAGCCTCTTACCTTGGCATTTAGAAGCATTCCATTGGGGGGCTGATGAGAGTAGTGGGGCTTGAGTAGACTACCTCTTCTGCTTGAATAAATCCCTTACGCATTTAAATGCTTTGTACCAGTCATGGATTTTCAGGCTTTTAAATGTTAAGGTGAATAAAATCTCCCTTTTCTGCACGTAAGCGCTCTCTGTTATTTTTCTTTGCTGCAGCAGTGATGAGTAGCAGAATCTTTAAATACTTAAATAATAAAGTGCAGGCATTTAACCGTGTGAGTAATTAAACAGTGGCACAATTTACTCACTGGTAGTTAATTGTCCTAAAAGTCTGTAAATTGAGAACAGCTATTTTTGTTAAAGATACAGCCTAGTTCATACAGCATAACCTATAATCTGTGCTTGGTAAGAGATCAGAATAGATGGATCACAGTGGTTCCTTTGAGATTGATAAGCTGAGATCAGTCAGTTGCACAGAAGGGAAAGTGTGAGCTTTTTTGCTTGGGATGCTTGTAATTGGACTGAATGAGGCACTATGAAAAGGGAAGTGTTGAATTAGCCCCTGAGGGAGCTGAGTAATATGACCTCATAGGACTTTCCTTTTGTCATGTGCAACTAGCAGAGTCTAAAGTAGTGGCATAATGAGTTACTTTGGCTGTCAGAGAACTGGGGGACCAATGTCTCCAAAGTTATTAATCAACTGAACAGGCATTGTGAGCACTAGCAGGTCATGATTCCAACCTGCCTCAGCTGTGGTGTGGAGGGCTGCAGTTGTCTTTGCCAGATCAGTTCTTAGTCTCTGCTGAGGCTCAGGGTAACAGAGCTTAAGGTATAAATTCCCACCGTTTGTGGTCTGTGTCTGTCTGTCCATTGAAACTTAGACCTCGGTTGATTTTTTTTCACGTCCATTGCAGATAAAAAAAATTAGTTTGGTCATTGTCAGGATGCAACTGGATTGAAACCTGCAATCCTGTTACGAAACGCCTGGAGAATGGTGTATAGCTCCCAGGAGTAAGGGAGAAAAGAAGAACTAGACTCTTGTATAACTGGAAATAATGACTGGCAGACCTATCTGATACAGCCCAGTAGTAATTCGGCTACACACACAGAACTCTTCTTGCAGTAAATTAAGGTTTTTTTAATGAATCGCATGTCAAGGATCCTACTTTTCAAAGTGTCTGCAGACATTAAAATGGAGAGGTGCCTCTGCGTTCTGGTTGCCATCCATTCACAAGAGCGTGCTAAACACATAGTGTTTCGTTTAGCAAGTTTATCCAGCCCTTTTAGAGGTGAAGGCTAAACTTGTTTTTCGTTTTCCCCCTTATCCACTTCAAACATCATTAGTCTGAGTAGGCAGTAAATATGTCATCTTGCTTTGGCAGCAATTAGGGGAAACCAAACTGCAAGCTTTGCCTATTAGCCCTAGATTAATTCAATCCAAGTTGTTTTCATCCAATGCTGCGGATTACAGGGGTGGGAATCTGGGTCCAGCCTCGTGGGAGCTGTCCAGTGATTAAAGCAAATCCGTGGTTACAGGCTTGGCTGTCCACTAGCACAAAATGTGAATTTCATGGAACATGACGGCACCATGAGAACTTGCCAGACGTTTTTGTTTTTTTTTTTTTTTTTCATTGACCACTCCACATACTTGTTCGCTTCCCTCCACAGCTGCCCCATAAAGTTGGCTGTACCTGTCTGCTTTCTCCCTGTGGTAAGATGCATCTGTGCAAGTAATCTGGGAGAGGCACCTGGCCTGTTAACTGTGAGGATCTTCAGAAATGGACAAACCTTCTGTTGCGTGTGCAGCATTTTAAGCCAAACGGCCTGAGTGTAATTTACAGCTGCAGCGGCTCGGACATAGATGATTTCAGTTAAGAAATGACTGCCACACAAGGGTGTTGGTCAGTTGGTGACACTGTTGGTCAGAGATTATAACAGAGAACAGATTTTCCTGATTTTTTTTTTTTTCCCCGAGGGAGAAAAAGAAAGACTATCTCCCTTTGGTTCCCACCTCCCCCCTTTACATGGAAACACTTGATAACAAGCCTGTGACTCCATAAGGCGTGGTGGTAATATGAGAAATCACTTGGACCACACACACCCTTCACAAGAGCCTGTGGCCTACTTAGGCTTTCACGGCTGCAAAGACTGGAACAGCCTTGAACTTGCCATCAGCTTCCTTTTTCCTCTTCCCCACAGAGTAATGCCGCAGGCTAGTAGAAATGTCTAGAAAGTTTTTCTCTTTCTAGACACTTGGAGCTGGACAGCCCTTTTTCACTTGGAGAAATTATATGTTTGTGCTAAATGGCAAATTGAGCTGTTGGTGATTTGAGTGCTGGTTGGATAAAGAAGAGGAAAAAGAGGAATGGAGTCTTGCTCTTGTTTCCTCAGTTCAACCCACAGCATTTCAGGAGTGGACGAAAGTCAGTGCCCTTGGACTGCTTGCCTGGCCTCCATCCAGTTTCCACCAACGCAGCTGGCACCAACTGGTCCCCTGGTTACTGTTCTTATTGGCAAGGCCATGATTTAGCTGGTCTGAGGACACTTTGCTTCTGTTTTAACCATAGATGGTGTCTCAGGAGCTTGTTTCTGGTTTCTCAGCTGTGCTTTTCTTGTTCTTTGGATACAACATCACTCTGTATGGTGTTTGATAACTCATTTTCTATCAGTGAGAAGTTGCCTAACTTGCTGTGTTTTCAAAGGAGCTGGATCTGAAAAAATCAGTCTGAACACATTAATTGTAGACAAGTGGAGGTAGAAAGGAAGCCAGATAAGGGAAGAGGGAAATTGTGTGTCATGATGATATTAGTGAGGGTGGGATTGAAGGTGGGGAGGGGGAAGGACAAAAACAAACCACAAAATCCCAAAACAAACAGAAAAACTCTTAATTTTGACTGCAACACTTGTATGACAGCATCTGTCAGAATCAGTCTTTACCAGAAAGCCATACTAAATTCCAGCAGCCCCCTTTAGAGCTGAGCTGGTGGATGTATAATTCCTAGATAGCTAGGTTTTCTCAATATTCATTTTATATCCACTTGTGACTGCTTTTGCAAGGGCAGTAAATGAAGCTAGGAATGCTCCAGGGAGCTCTTTGTAAAAGAGCAAAGATGGGGGTGTGAGAGCAGGTCGGCGAATCTGTGAACAACGGGCAGAGTCAGGGTCACCCAATGTGAAAAACAACCAAGTACGCTTTGTTCTTGCCTGTTGCCCTAGACAGAGGGTGGTGTTCAGTGCTGACGTACCTGGTTTGAATTCTTGTTCTGTCGGGGCGCTCGCTGGCAGGTCCCTTCCAGCCTGCATGCACCCTCCGCATGGCCCAGCTACTTCAACTCTGAACATGTTTACAACAGCAGCGGAGAAGTAAGCTCTCAATCAGCAACAGTCAACAGATGAGGGGGAAAAAACAAGCACAGAGCCTCCAGAGGCCCTTTGGGCCAACTTACGTCATGTCGGCATGTCAGGGGGACCTGTCTACATTGGCCTGAGGGGTACATTTGCAGTGGTGCTGTGTGTGGAAATGGAGAGCACGTATCCACATACTGGGCTGTTGTACTGTGTACAGTTTATGGGACACTCGTGCAACAGCTGTTGCTGCTGCGTTTAAAAACTTTTCATCCCAGCTCTGTGATACTATCTGATCCTAGAGATCCCTTTAATTTTGTTTTTATTGAGTGCTTTACATTTCTAGAGCTCTTTATTGTAAAGGTCAACAGCAGTGTAATCTAAATGATTCTTGAATCACAGATGAACCCTCGGCATGCTCCAAGTGCTCCTTCAATCCAGCATGGTTGTAACAGCCCAACCTCATACACACACAGTTGAAGGACTGAAGGCAGCAATTTATCCTGTTAGGTCTTTCTCATCAGCACATGTTCTTTTCTTACAATAAGCTGCTTCGTGCAAGATTTTGGACCATTTCCCTGCTCTCCACCCCTCCAGAGAGACACGAGGGAAGTTCCACCATGGGAAACTGGATAAAAGTTTGAGGAGTAGATAGCAGAGAACAATCCTGCTCTGAAGGGAACAAGGATGGGGCCAGAGGTGATCTAACGTATCTGTGACCTTTAGGATAGCAGCTGTGGTGGCATTTCAAGTTTGTAAACAGTATCCATCTGCAGGTCTTGTGTAACTGTGCCTAAGTACCTAGGACACATTATCTTAGCTAGAATCTTGGAGCAAGCGACAGTGAAGTAGCAGGGACTGCAGCTGACATCATGTGTTTACACTACTGAAGTCAGGGGAAGACTCAGACCATCTGAATGACCTTACTGAGCTGAGCTGGCAGGCAGAGTGACAGCAAGCAAAAGCCACTTGTTGTCAAGCTGCAGCCAAAATGCGTAGGAAGGAATCATTGTTTTGTTTTACTTTGAGTTCTGTACACAGCGCAAGGGTCAGCACAACACCTAGGAATCACAGCAGTTAAAGTAGCTGTAGCACTGATGGTTTTGCCCTTTTCTTGCTCCCTCAGGACGTCTTGCTGCTGAGTCAGTTTATCCGCTCTGATGGAGGGATGCTGCCACGAAGGATTACAGGCCTCTGTTTGGAGGAACACAAGAAAATGGTTGTCTGTGTGCAGATGGCTCACCGTGCAGGTATCTAGCCTCCTCCTGAAACAAGGCCTTACTGTGGGCTACCCATGGAAACCCTTGAGAGGGGTGTCCTGCCCAATTAGTATACCTCAGTCAGATGTCATTGTCCAGTCACCCAGCAAACTCATTATGGTCCAAGTGCTGGGACAGGATGATGGACCAGAGACTACTTGTTCTGCTTTCTATATGTCTTGGCTCTTGCCTTGGCAGCACACATTTATCCCTGTAGATGAGTCTACCATTGCAGAAAGATATGCAAAGTGGCTCAGTCTCTAGTAACTAATGATTAAATATCAGCTTCTGAAATTACTTGATTTAGCATAAGCTGACCTACCCTGTTAATAACATCTATCTGCCATGTGAAGACTTTTTTGCTTTCCCTGGGAGTGGGACCCAGGTTGACACAGTCAGAGTATTGTGCTGATCTTTGTGCCTGGTTCCTGAGTTGTATCCAAGTCAAATGGACTGAGAATTTTAATAGTCAGATTTTCATCCTGGAGATGGAATCTGATTGGACAACAGTGTCCTATGTCCTCTCAGAAAGCCTCTTCGATGAGACCAAGTGGCTTTGTCTTTGGTCTGTATTTCCTCTCTATATCCAGCAAAACTTCTCAGCTTTGCTTAGGCTGGGGTGCAGGTTCAGCAATGACTAAAGATAAAATACCCTTTCTACTGTACTTGAGGTTTTGCTGTGCTGTCCCAGTAGGGACCTGGGGTGCCTGGCTTACGAGGTGTAATGTAACTTTTGTATGCTATAGGGGTAAAGTATTCTCATGCATTTCTTTTTCTGTTTCAGGTTTGTTGCCAAACCACAGGCCTCCACTTCCTGAAGGGCATATTTCCAAGAAACCCAAGCTCAACAGGTGAATAGTCTTGTCTTTTTCACATCTCTCTTTTTCAGGAATAGACTGTAAGAGAAAAAGCAGTTCCTTATAACTGGGTAAAACATGCCTCAGGCAACAGTTCCTTATAACTGGGTAAAGCATGCCTCATAAAGAGGACTCAGCATTTCAGAGAAAGAAGGTCTGTCACAATACTCCCCTGTCAGTCTTTCAAGGACAAACCGGATCTCATTCAAACCATTTATCCACACAGGATTAAAACTGCCACACATAGTAGAGTCTGCCTTCCCTTCCTCAGCTGCACTTGCCTCCTCATCACTAACACTCAGTAGGGCAGTCACAGGAGGATGCCACAGCGATGGAGTAGCATCACAGAATAGTTGAGGTTCGAAGGGGCCTCTGGAGATTGTCTAGTCCAAGCCCCCTGCTAGAGCATGTTACCCAGGACGATGTCCAGTCAGGTTTTGAACATCTCCAAGGATGGACCTTACACAGTTTCTCTGGGCAGCTTGTTTCAGAGAACTAGCTTCATAGTGAGACAGTGTTTTCTTACATTCAGACATAATTTCTTGTGTTTTAATTTGTGCCCATTGCCTCTTCTCCTGTCACTGGGCACCACTGGGAAGAACCTGGCTCTGTCTTCTTTACTGCCTCCCTTCAGGTACTTGTAAACATTGGTAAGACCCCCCCGAGCCACCTTTTCTCCAGGCTGAGCAGTCCCTTCTGTCTTAGCCTTTTGGTGCCTGGTCCCCAACAGCAGGATGATGCCCAGGAGGGGTACCAGCAGTGAGTGGGGGGCTGAGCAGCCAGCAAGGGCACATCACAAGTCTGTTCCCCTCTGCCTCATCCCCATTTCCCCCAGCCAGCGATTTGCCTTTGGCCTGCCCTTCCTGTGCAACAGGGTCTCTTCCCCCTCCCTGGCCTGAGTGGCCCCTGGCCTTTGGTGGGAGAAGGGAAAGCTTGCAGCCGCCTCCTGCACTGTGCTGGGCACTCGGAGGTGCTAATCCCCTGTTTATGACCTCACACTCTGTTTCCATGGGGATGTCAGAGCAGTTTATGAACCTCGCATTAGCAAGCTGTGGGGTTACCAGAGGCC
This sequence comes from Larus michahellis, assembly GCF_964199755.1. NCBI lineage: Eukaryota > Metazoa > Chordata > Aves > Charadriiformes > Laridae > Larus > Larus michahellis. The sequence goes on from NC_133898.1 coordinate 39,929,871, forward strand.
ATGGGGCTGTTGCTGGGAGAGCTTAGGCTGCAGGGCTGGGGGCGGCCAGAGACTCCTGCATTTCAGGTCTGACTCTGCAGTGGAGATTTGAGGCAAACTCTTGTAAATGTCCCTTAGATACTGGCAGGCTGCATACTGGGTATCAGTGAGGATCAAATTAGAGCACTCTACATCTGATGCAGCCCTGTAGCCGTCAGGTACTTCAACTCTGAAAATGTCTTCCTTCCTATGTCTTACAAGTCTTTGGGATTCTTTAGTAGCTGTGTCTATCTAGCAGCTGTGGGGTGGAGCACATTATCTAGTTAGCATTCACATAGCAACCCTGCATAGCAGGTTGAGACAGGAAATGGTAAATCCTGTATCTTGCTGGAATCACACCAGGACTCCAGATCTCATGCCTCGACTCTTATAAATTCTTCCCTAGTTTTTTAGTGAGAACAAAGAATGGATACCTGCGGATACATTCTACATGCAAGTAGGTGTGCTACACCTCTAAAATTAAGAGATTTAAATTGGAGATCAGTATCCAAGCCCTTCCTGTTGCATTGCTACTCCCTCCCTACACCACCCTTGTTTTTCTCTTCCCAGCAAGGGAACGTAGCAAGCAGGGTGGAAGCAGAGTTTAGAAAAAGAGAGCAGAGCTGTTGCTGAGGAGATGGAACAGCATTGAAATAGGCAGGCGTTGGGGTCTGGGTGGAGACAAAAGAATGGGATCAAGAAATCAGATTGAAAGTTGTGGTGGGGGGGCTGGAACGAAACGAGTGAGTCCCGAGCCAGCACAGAGTGCACGGGTACTTCAGGAGTGCTCCCTTGGTCCTCCATGATCTTGTCTATTCAGCTTGCGGATGGAGAAAGCTCTGTGTGTTGGGGCCTTGCAAAATCCTGGCCATTGCTGTTCTGTGAGAGTTTTGACTGTGTGTACCCCCACGTGCGCTTCCTGCATTGCTCTCTGGAACAGTAGCTAGCCCCACATAAGGCAAGAGATATAAATTGCCTCCTTCCTCTAGCCTGAAGGGAGAACTGAAGGGTACCCACATGCTGAAGACATTCAACCAGTACTTACTTTGGGAATGAAGCCAGAGTTCTTATCACAAGTTTCCCACATAAATGGCTTGTCCAAGCTTACGTTGTCTTTGCCTCTATACTTGTTTCTAAAGCTTTCTGCAAGTCCGTAGTAATTTGGGAAGCACTCAACCAGTGGTGCTGCCAAATGCAGGGGAGGACAGGGGCAGAATTTGGCTGGGACTTGAGTGGAACAACCTGCTTTGTTCAGTGCCATAAGAACATGACCAGGTCATCATCTAATCCTCTCTGGTGTAATATCAGGGCTGCACACCTAACTTAGCCTGTCCTTTCACTGCATTTGTGTCTGCTGGGTCTTTAAGTGTCAGTCTATGAAGGGATGAACAGGATGTACAGAGAGCCTATCATAGGAGGCAGTACATCGCACAGTTAAGTGATGTGTTTTTCTGAATCCTTGAGCTTCAGCTCTTCTTGAGATCACTGTATCAGCTGCTCTAGCCGTCTTCACCTCTCTGCTTAAATGAGAGGTAACAGTGCCTTTTTGCACTGCTGCTGTAGCCCTGGGAATGCCAGTGCGGAGAAACTGAGGTGCCCCATAATACGCTTGGGCCCCTTGTTAAATCTCTTCCAAGACAGGAAAACAGGTAATGTACATTCCCTAATATCAGTTTAACCAGCCCTTGTGCTCTCCAGCTCTGCCTGCAGTGATGGGTTTTTCCATCCTCCACCAGTGGGTCTCCTCTAAGTGTGGTGTTGAAATATGCTCTTCTGCACCCCATCCCCTGCAAAGTAACCCTCACCAGCCACACTTCAGAAGCAGACCGAAGTGCCCATGTTGTAGATGCTGGAGCTATTGAGGGACCTTTAACCTGATCTGTGAAGTAACCAGGGATCCTGGCACAGCAGTTTGCCCATTGCTGTGCACTGATGCTTGCAAAGGTGAAAGAGGCATCGCTTTCTTGGCTCTGCAGCAGTCTGGTCCTCCTTGGTCAAAAGAAAGTAGTCATGCAGAAACAAGCCAGCAAACAGAGAGAAACTTGCATCAGGGCTGCAGACTTGATGGATAGTTCCCCCAGGTGGGCTAGTAGTATCCAGTATACTGAGGTTTTAGTCCATTCCCAGTCATGTGTCCTCCATTCCTGCTGTCTCCCCCGTGCTCATCTGGACTTACTCTCTTGCCTTCAGGAGCTTGCATTGCACATGAAAGAAAGCTTTGCATACAGAAGACACAGTTCCTGCTATACTGTTCTAAAATAGGAAGTTGCAAGATGAAAAGAATAGACAGAGCACCATAGAGGCATATAGTCTGTCTTAAGACAGTGACAATAAGCTTTCTCCTGCTGAAGGACAGCATTTCTCTCAGTCTTATCTGTACTTTTGTGTGCTCACCCCTTCTGCCCTGAAAAATCCTCTCATTGTCCCCCTGTAAGCAGTCTGTTGTCTAACTTCTTACTCTGAATTGAGAAATCTTTCACTTTTTTAGAGGAGGGACTTCTGAGAAGTCACTGTCTGCTCCAGATGTTACCCCACATACGTACTTCTATGGGAATTCCTGACATCTGATGACAGAAAATCTTACACTGAGCTGAAAAGTGTTTTGCTGATGGTAGAGCTAGACACTAGAGTACAGCTGCTAGAGTGACAGGACTAAAAAGAAAGCCTAAGATAACCTTAGGGACTGATTCTGCTCACGCCACCTGAGATTGAAGGAGATTCATTGTGGGGAGTGTAACTTGAAGTGGGAGTCAGAGCCCAGCACCTCTGCCGTAATACAGACCTGAGCATTCACTTACTGCCTGTAGGCTCTGTGGATGTTCTGTAGACTCAGAACAGCAACTGCTGCCTGGCAGAAGTCTGGCAGATTACTCTATTTGGATGAGCAATCCCTTTCACTTCTCTGCAGTCTTGCAAAGGTCTGGTTGATGCTCCCTTTGGCCAGGCTTCTTCCAAGGTTGTGTTCGTATTTTTGATAGCAGCTTCATCTGCTGCTGGAAGAGGGACAAACCAGCCTGATGAAAAACTGCTTTGTCTCTGTTCTTTGCCCCTGAGATGATGTACAGGCCAGCTGCACAGGAGGAGCTATGGCTCCTGGGCAAAGGTGCTAAGGAAGTACGTAAAGGGCTGAAGAGCTGTGTTAATGTATAGTTTTGAGGGCACCAAAAAAGCTGCTCCTCAGCTTTTCTTTGTCTGCACTTGTGGCTATCTTGGCCAGAATGTTCGGCCTGTGTCACCGTCACCGTGTTTAAAGTGAGCCTGCTTCAAATACAAAGTGTCTGGCATGCACCAGCTATCACCTACCTGAGATCAAAATGTAACATGCCACCATATGGAACTATAAGCAAACTCTTATTTTAACAAGGATCGGGGTGCTGCCTTGCCATTGATCTAGTGATGTGAAGTGTGGATTTATCATCCAGAACTCCTCTGCCCCTCCAGAAGGTGCTCTTCTGGTGCTTAATCAATGATGTTTTCCAAAAAGCAGAATCCCTGCTCTATTTTCTGAAGCGGTTTTATTGTGTCTCCATTGTATGAACTTTGGACGTTCCCTCCTACATGCCCCAGATTTCTCTGCAGAGAGGTAAGAAATTTCCTGCTTCGCACTGGGTCACTTGGCAGCTGGCCTCCCCTTCCCCACCCCATCTACTGATCCTGTTTCTGCTACCGGAATGCAAGAGGAAGAGCAGAATGTTTTGGGAAGTGGTGGCCTGCAGATCCCGTCTTGTTCTTAGTCATCCAGCTGTCTAACACAGTATGAGACTGCAGAAGAAGGTATAACATGAAAGTGAAAATGCCAGTTTGAGCCAAACTGTGGTCAAGGGTGTTGTAAGAGACATGTGAGAACACCTTGTGGTCAGAATTCAACTGGAGAGCACTCCACAGCTCGCTCTCCTCCCACCTGCAGTTGGGACACTGTCCCGGTGAGATTTACCATGATACTTCTTATTTCTTGGACTTTAGTTCTTTGCCTTCTTGCTTTCTGCCTGATCTGTTTCTGACAGCAGTAGCTCAGGAATGTTATCACTTAACTGCTTTACTAGTTATGGGTGCTTTTGCGGAAATATGGCCATTGGAGTACCCATGTCATCCATAAACTCTTGGGTCTACTGACCTCCCCATCTCTTCCATATAATTTTTCTGCAGAACTTGGACATGGAAAAACAATGAAGTTTACCCTCGTCAATGCAGAATTACTCCCTACAGTTAATTTTCTCATGTTTGGCCCAGTCTGGGGCTTTCACTGTTTCCAAGGAATGATTCCACAAGCAAATTTGCCTTGGAGCCAAGGCTTGTTCCCTCATCCTCAGCCTGAATTCTCCCTTTCAAAACTTCCTGCTGTTATTTCTGCATCCATTTGTGCTCCAGCCTGGCATGTTCCAGTTAAGTGCTGCAGAAACAAAATATTTTCACTAGCCCATGAGGCCAAGGAAGTTCTTGGGGATTTCACCAGCACCATGCAGAGTGACAGACTGTTCTCATATTCCAAAGCCATGTGTGTGAGGCCACTACACACCAGAACCATTTGGGAAACTGTCAAGCACAGCTGTGGGTCAGACTTCCATCCTTGCTTTCAGGAATGGAAACCTGAATACCTCAGCAGTTTTCTTTCCAGCATGGAGGCTGTTGCATGGATGGTGTGGACTAACAGTCACTGAGTTCAGGACAGCATCTAGATGCTTTCATAATGTGAATATAGCACTCTCTTTTGGCAGGTCCAAAATATTGGTTAAAGCACAACACTGAAATTGTTCCCTTTCCAAATGGACTGAGGGATGTCACAGGTTCCCAGAGTCTGGGCTCTGTGAGCAAGAGGTGCTGTAGATTGTGGAGTATGTGATTTTGAGCGGTCAGCTGCCACTCCGTTTTCAACTTTCTACTGGAAGAACAGAACTTGGCACAGATAATATACAAGTGAATCCCTCCTCCATCACCTGAACTGAAAGGTTAGGAAAGAGACAGGTTCCATGTGAACTTCTCATGAGTAACAGAGTTCTCAGGTTCTGTGGACACCTTTCGTTGCTGGGAGCAGAATCTGGTTTCACTGCTATCAGCATTTCACTCCAGCAGCATGTGGTTTCTCTCATCTGCATGGAAACGGTGCTGCACATAGCATGTGAATTCAAAAGCAAAGAGCCAGAGTGGCTGCAGGTGAGCAAAGCCAAGAGGTGTCATGGGAAGGGATGTGGCAGGGAGGAAGCAGTCTTGCCAGCACTTTGATCGAGTGCTTCCTGCAGTCTGTAGCCCTCTGCCTTCTGCTCTTAATCCAAACAAAAGCCAGATTGAAAAAGTTCAGTGAGGGTTCAGAAGTTCAGCCTTGAACCGCACCAACATGGCCTTTGCTTGGGCTGCAAGCAGGACTGCAGTTGCCCCATGGGTAGGTCATTTCCCTTACCCAGCACATGGAAGCCCTGGGCCTACTCCTAGGTGTTAAGCGGCAGCCTCTGAGTGGGAAGGCTTTGGAGCCCTGCTGCTCACTGAATAAAATCCATGGAAACGGAATTCCACAGAGACTTTAGGCGATTTCAATGACTGCAGGTGACTAACCACAGTTGTTTCCATCCTGTTTATATCTTGCCTTTTCCCATCAGGGGAATCCTACCAGGATTCCCATCACACTTTATCCAAACTACTCATTTGTGCAGCTGGAGTCTAGGGATTCTGGTTGTTGACCAGGATCCTATCATACTCAAGGGGACAAGCAGAGCCCCGAGGTGAGTGCCAGTCCCCGAGATTGGCAGTTCTGTCCCCTTCTGTCGGGAGTGAGAGCTCTGCATGCTGAGATAACAGGTTAGGAGACTGTGGACCAGCTGCATTTGGCATCCACATGGAGGCTCTGTTCTGACAACCCTCAGCTGGTTGAGAAAATTCAGACCATCTGCCAGTGTGTGTTTGTAGATTATTGTAAAAACTCCCCAAGAGAAACCGCGTGGTTGGATACAACGGGAAGTTGGGTGATTTTGCTAGAAAAGCAGGTACGCTACTGTACGTGCAGAAAAGTCCTGTGTACTGGGCTTTGAAGCTCTCGCATGGGAGTTTTGTGGATTGTTTTTACTCTCGGGAAAAAGAATATCTATGAAACGGTAGGAACTGGGGTTAGTCAAAAGAGGAAAAGGAACTTTGTAGTCTGACTGCTCCCAGGCATCAGGCTTTTGCCACTGCTGAATTAAGGTAAAAAAAAAAAAGGCAGCAAACAAAATAGGACAAGTTTGAGTTTGGGACAAAGCAAGTATTAAAAGCGCTAAAAGCAACTGTGCTCCAGGAAGGGAAAGCGTCCAAATGTCTGTTTCAGCTAACAATGAAAAGCCCCAGCCTGCAGTCCCCAAAGGAAGCCAAAAGCCTGGACCAGAGGGCTGGATTAGACCTGCTCAAAAGAGAAATAACAAAAGCTTTAAAATCAGGCCATTACTAAATCCTCCTTCCTATGCAGAATTGGGGTGTGCACTTCCAGCCCCCACACAGAAACAGAGGGATTTCTTAAAAAGCCACTGTCTGTCTAAACCTGCACACAGCATTGATGTGTATCTCGCATTCACACATTCACTTCTCTCCCAGTGAGATCATTTATTATCACGGGAGCACTTTCCCGTAAGCGTGTGGACACGTGACCAGAACTGCCCTTGGCACACTAATGCATTAAAACAATTTGGGATTTTTTCCCTCCTTCGCTGTAAGTGCAGTCTTGCGATATCAAAACTTGCGCTTACAGACCTCCCCCTCCAGCAAGGGGAATGTGAAAAGAAGGACCTCGCCCCATGTGCCTGTCAAATACCCCTACAGCTTCTCCCAAAGGAGCTGCCTTGCCATGGATCTTTGCCGGATTCCAAACTGGGGACGTGTGCTTGGGCTCTCTGAACTCTCTTTGCCTGTGAAATTAGAGACAGGAGAGTCTCTCCTGCTTCCTGTCCTGATGTTGTTATGTAAGGGATTCCACTAATGCACTAGCATAACATTAAAGGTCAAAAGGGACTAATTTAACGCACGCATAGGAGAACAAGGAGCTGGATCGTGCTCTACACCGTCTCCTAAATCCCTCCTGCTGTTGCTTCTAGATGTTTTAACTATCATAAACTCCTCAAAGCGAAAGCAAAGCATTTTGAAAGTGGCTTCATGTCAGTGGCAGGAACCTCCAAATGTGATTAATTTTTCAATTTATGCTGTTCGGAATTGCTGAGAAAGAAAAGTGCTAGGAAAATGGACTGCTGTTATATACTCTGTAGCTGCCTGGCATAGCAAGCTTTCTTTGTAGTTCTCAGGAATGTGCCAAATGCCTTCAAACAAATGCATTACATGGTCTCTGTCCAAAGTTCTTAATATCTCAAATTTGCACAATGCAAATAAAAGGTAACAAAGCTGTTTGGGGAGAGGATGACTGATTGAGGTTACATTAAGACCATGGGATTACTCAACAGAGGCATGCAAACATCGCTGGACAAAGTTTATCAGTCCGTTCCAGATTCTAATTTGTTGGAGCATTGTTTGTGCAGATTATGCTAGGGTTTTACTTTGAATCTTTATTGTCTGAAAAGACTCCTCTTTCTCTAAGGACCTCTATTCCCTTCTCTACTGGTAGCAAAAGATTTAAAGCCTAACAAAACTCCAGGCCACCCAGCCACAGGGTAAGATTTCCAGTAACTGATTCTGGATCTGAAATCCCCTGCCTGTTTGCAAAGCCAAGTCTAAAATTTCAAATGGTAAAAAGCAGAGGATATTTGCCAGACGTTGCTCTTCACAGAGATTTGTAGTTGTGATGATAATTCCATTCTAGCACCTCTTACATTGTAGGTTTTGACTTCCTGCACCAGCAAGCTGCAATAGTATTGTACAGAGAATACTAAAGCAAATTTGGACATATGAAAATACAAGACCAGGCCAGAAACCCATCCCATGAAGAAGTAACCGATTTTCCACCAAAAGAAAATGAACCCTATTTATTTCTCACAGAGTTTAGCCTTTGTAATTAGTTTATCTTATTGAGGCCAACTGTTGAAGTAACACCTCCCGTAGGGGCTGGATGCATTCAGTCTTGGACTTAGTTGCAATGAAGGGATTTGGCACTCCAGTTTAGCCACAGGTGGACAATTTGCCAGCAGCCTGGAGACTACACCTGATTTGTTTCGGGACACTGGAAGTCAAGCAGGTGCCAGTGGGTTCAGTACAGAGGTGCAGCTTAGAAGTTCCAAAACCAAACAAAAATTCTTTTCCCATCATCCCTTCTGAATCGAGGGAGCTCTGCTCACTATTGTTCCTTTTATAAAGAGGCATGTGGGAAGGCAAAGGCTACGGTGCATGCTTCTGCTCCAGTCAGAACCTTTTCTCAGTGAACAGTTCTCAAACTGAAATGCATTTGTGTTGTTTTGACAGGTATCTGACCCGCTGGTCCATCAAATCTGCAAAGCCCATCTGGAAGAGGGGCCCTAAGTGGTGCAAAAAGCCCATGCCAGTTGGACACCCTTTGCTGAAGGATAATGTCAAATATACACACAAGCCTCTCTATTTAAACCATTAGTGGCCAGAACTGGCACACTCAGTAAGCACAGCTGTTTTCCACTGTTCTGCTTTTTTCGCAAGTTTGTCGGTATGTCCAATTTTCTTATTCCAAAACTGTCATTAGTACTCTATATTGTCTCCAGTGAATGAGCTGCTCCTCTAGGAGAATACGGGATTCAGCAAAGCAAACTTCAACGTGCAGAATGATTTGGAGAAAGCAGGGGGCAAAGACTTCTACCTCAAAGCCAGAAAGGATCTGAAGGCCTTTGTTTCATTATGGTCCACGACTGGGTTTGGAAAAGGATGTTTCCTTCTTTTTCCAGCAATGAATGGTGATTCCCTATTAACGTGTGTTTCAACTCAGATTTGCCTTTTCTGGGCTTTGTACCTGTGATACTGATGGAAGGAAAAGTCTCCTGCAGCACTATGTTTCCTTGTCAGTAACAGAAATTGTTATTGACTACTGAAATGATTTTTTTTATAACCTGTACTACCCATAATTTGCAGCAGAACACCTGTGGCAGTGGCAGACAGGCATGTGTGCATCTTCCATGTCCCCTTAAAGATTCCTGGCTTGTGCTTCACTCCTGGATCTAGCAAATACAGAATGTTGACATCCTTGATGACTTGGCCTGGTTTTTTTCCCCTTGAAAATATATTTGCCACAAGTCTTCCGTGTCAGTGATGTGGCTGCTTGGTGGGGTAGTTTGGGACTGAGAGATGTGCATAATTTCCCATCCTGTAACTAAAAGGCGGCACCATTTCTCTCCCTGTACAGTGCATGTATGCACCTTCCACCTACTGACCACTGCTACTTGAGAAGTGCTACTTCTGGGCCTCGTATGAAAGGCTCATTAAATTTATCAGAGTCATTATTGCTTTGGCTCCATTTCTTTTTTCTTTGATATTTATCTGGGGGCTACAAATCAACACAGCTTCTTTATGTACTACTGTGCCACATAACTTTGTACTGCTTTCATCAGAATCATCTGCTAATACCTGTTGGCATGGACAGGAGCAAAAGGTAAGGATATACCCACATTACCCAGAAAATAAAATTAGATTATAATGGTTCTTTTTAGCCTTACTTTGTGAAATGGAAGCCCTACGTTCAGCCCCTTGAGCTGGCCAAGATCTTTTTGCTTTGGGAGACAAAGCCAAGAGTTCGTTAACTCCCAAGATAAAATCTCTGGCTGACCGTCTCCATTTTATGAAGCTTTGAAACCTACAACTCTTCAGAAAGGAAAATATTTTTCTTTCTTCTACGTACAGAACTTACTATGTCTTCCAGCCCAGGTAGCTCTGCTCAGTGAGTTTTATTAACAGAAAAGTCACTGGATGAAACCATTGTCTTGAGATGAACCTGAATGAACACATTTTGCAAAAGATCAGGTGATGCCCACAGTTAATTTTTTTCTACAGTGTGGTGCCATGAGCTGGAAAGACCCCTCTCATTTTGGTGAAATCTAACATCTGAAAAACAAAATACTCTCTTCAATAAGCTTTTCTGGAGTTCAGGGTTTTGTAGAGATCCCTTACAGTATGCGTGAGCTTTCTACTCTGACTCCAAGGCAGAAACTCTATTTTTGTTTGTCATTCATGGGTGACAGCAGGCACTCATTTGTGTTGTCTCCAAATGAGTTTTTGTGTAAGCATGGTGCCTTTGTAATCAGACAGACGGCCTGGGTTTGATTTGTGACCTAGGGCTTCATTTGTTACTATCTAAAGGACCTGCAGTGGCACATTACAGGGAATTCAAGCTGGAGGGAGGATTGCACACAGTGAAGTCCTAGGAAAAGAATCAGGGCCAGAGTCCAGGCACAAGAAAATCCTGCTCAAAGTGCAGAGGTTTCACACATTTATTAGAACAAGCAGTAAACAAAAATCTAAGTATAAAATCTAAATGTTCCGAGTCCTGGTTGCAGACAGGAGAGTCACAGCATGAAGGGCAGATCTAAGTTCTTCTCACCGTTGCCAAAGTAGACGTAGCCATATTGCTTGGTCATTGGCACATGGTAGAAGGTCAGTCCCAGCCACAGCAGGCTCCGCAGCACCACCACAGTGCCTCCCTTCTCTAGCTGGACAGTCCAGGAGCCTGTGCGAGAACATGTGCTAATGAGTCACTGCAGAGGAGAAAGAGGCAGCATTCCTGGAGCAAGCCGCCCCTAAGCTGGGAGAAGGATTGCGGTGGGTGCTGCCTGACCAATTAACAGTGCGCAAGGCTACACTGGAATTTGTGACACCTGAAAAGAGTGAAGTCAGGGAGACCAGAAACCTTGATGCCCTTTCTTCTTTTGTCAGTTTGGCATTACAGGCTGCCCTTGTTCCCAGATGTTTGTGTCTAGTTTCACACAGTAGCATATTCCCATGGCTAGGACGGTAATGTCATATGCGTCACAGGAAGGGACCCTTGGAGCTCCAGACTTGTATATTTGATTCCTAGGAGAGGCTACAGCTATTCTTGGCTGCTTCTGAGTGGGTAGCAGTTACTTTAACAAGCTCTGCCACCTACTTGGTCTAGCTAATAGCTAAAGAGAGCCAAGACTAGCTATAGCAATCCTGCATAGGTATGAAATTTCTTCTTAAAATAAACTCATAGCATTAGTAGTGGGAAAAGGAAGAAGGCACTTTCCTGCTCCAGGGAAGACTGGCTTCCCTGATGTAGCAACTGGGAAAGAAGAAGAGAAAGTGAAGAGCAGGGTATCTCCCATCTCAGAGAAATTTACAGAAAAGGTTAATTCTCTTCAGTCTTTCTTGGCTCCATCACTGAAGAGAATGTGCATGGTAGGGGCAAAGGGATTAGTTTCCGCATTAATTTTGCTTTGGCTCTGCAGAGGAGGTTCGGAGCCAGTGTGAAAATGCAATTTCTCCTGGATGCAAGGAGCTCTGAGCCACTGAGTATTTGTTTTGCATCTGACATGACAGCCTGGGAACAATGCCGGAGGGGAGGGGGCTGGAGCATCAGCTTGGATTCATTGCCGGAGGGCAAGGAGCTGCCAGGAGAAGAAAATACCAACTTCAGCACCAAATCAGTAATACCTAGAGGCTACAATATAGGCAAGAAGATTCCTGCTGAATCTCCATCTAAAAGCAAAATAAAAAAATTTTTAAAAAATGCAGTTGGAGCTGTCAGGCTACTACTGGCCTAGAGTCAAGCCTATCTGCACCCAAAGCCAATTCCAGACTAAGCAGAAAGCCCGTAATGTGTTGGGCCAGTTAGACAGTATTCATCCTTGTAGATAATTTTAGGCTCATCAATTTATGCTATGACTCATGCTTACTCATATCATGGTTAGCCTGGGGAAGGGCTTCTGTGATTGCTGTCAGCTGCCAGTCCTCCCCCTTGCACTAACTTCTGACACTTGGCCGATTTTAGTCACATCCGACAAAGGGCTGAAGGGCTTTAACACCGCAAGTTCCTACAACAGGTCTTTGCAGGACATGGCCCAGGGGTTGACTGCAGCTTCTGAAGCTCTTTGTTTGGCCTGCCAGCAGCTGCGAGGAAGCGCAGGCTGTTTGGCTTGCCTGGCAGCCAAGAGGCAGCAGCTAGCTGGGCAACCAGCGGTTGCCTAGCTTTGGGCTTTTCCATGCTCGTTTGCCGTACACGTAGTTTCTTTTGCAGTTCACGGCAAACTATAGTAGTTGAGGGCTTGAGGGAGGAGGGAAGTCGAGGGGAAACATATACGTGGTAACTGCAGAATCAGAAAGAAACACCACAGTTTGAAACCCTGTAAAACCAGGTGTCGTGAGTTGTGCTGCTCATCTGTCTCTTTGTATTTCTGTACTTCTCAAAAGTTTCTTGGGCACCATTGTTTCCCGTCTCCTTCGGTAGCAAGTTCCACAGGTTTGTTATACCATAATATGCACAACGTAAGTCCTGCGTCATTTTTGATCTGTTATCTTTCAAAGTAACCTCTTCAGTTATGTGCAAATATGAAATTAAATGAACAGCAAGAATAGCGACCTTCTGTGACAGTCATTGACTGGCTGCAGAACAGAAGTACAAAACAGACATTCACAGTCTTTAAAGACTCAGGAGATTTCTGCACTGGAGATCTTACTTCTGACTCACTCAGCTCCGTGTTTCCACTAAAGAAACATCTGGAATCGCAGTAAAGCAAAGCACTACTTAATATAGGGCCGGATCAGTACAGGTGTGTGCCATTCTTTTCACCTTCCCTGCACTGTGACATGCTTTGTACAGGTCCTAGTTAAAGGACGAGCTAGTGTCTTCACAAACAGTGGTTTCACATACAAGGCAACCCCGATCTCCCATGCAGTCTCTCCAGTGCCACTCATATCGACAAAAACTAGACTGGATTGTTGTCATACTTGGAGTAAAAACACATATTATGGTTTAGCCACTGGGATTACAAATTCTGACTGAGTCTCGGACAAACTCCGCATGTTCTCCACTACTCGAGTAGTATGGAAACCCAGATGAAGAACACTTCACTAGAAGACAAGATCATCCAGCGGCTGATGCACTACAGCCATCTGCTGTCAAAGGACAAGCCTTTTATATGGTTTCTTGAGCTTTGCCTCTACAAGTGTTCAGCATTTGCTAGTGGCAGTAGCTAGACGATGCGTAGGGGTGTTGAGCAACAAGTGGCAAGCAAATATGTCTGAATGTAATTGTGACAAATAACTTCTTCCATTTCTCCTTTGAACACTGAACTGACTTTGCTTTCAGTGTAGGCTTCTTGCAGCTTGAACTTGCAGAAATATCCGCAAGCCCTTCATCCAAATACTGGTGGTTCTTGCTGCAGCATTACACATTGGTTTGCAGGAGGGACTATAAACTTTTGGAAGAGTTTCTCTGACAAAAAGATAATGGAATGAGGAACTCTTGTTGTCTTTGATTTAGGACCAGTCCTCTGAGAAGCAAGTCTGTCAAGAATAGGAATCAGCCTTGCCATGCTAGGTCGTGAAAGCCTTTAGGGATTATCTAGTTTGCTAATGCCTCCCAACACACTGGAAGCATCCAGCAGCCTGGGTACGTGTGATAGCTTGTATATATATGTTCGTGTACACAGATGAACCCGTTGCCCCAAACTATTTACAAAGAACAAAAAGAAATGCCTGGAGCATGACAAATGAGAAAGGCAAGAGGGAAAACAGGGATATTCATGCTCTCAGGAACTGTATCTGGATTCAGACTTCTTTTTGTTGGACAAATTTGCAGAGAAGGTAAATAAAGTTCAACTTGATTAAATCCCCGTATCTATGCTCTGGGGCAATACACTACGTGGATCCATGATCTCCTCAGAACATTTACCCAGTGTCACACAGGCTTGTCAATCTCTGTGGAGTATTCATCAGCAATTAACTCTGCTGATCAAAGGAACTTCCCATGCATCTTCACACCTGGCAGAAATGGACAGATGTAATTGAAGGCAGCTCCATTCACTTTTATGCTAGATCTCTGAAGGCTGTGATGTGCAGCTGCTTCATTTCCCTACTGTCTGTCCAAGCTGCAGACTCTCAAAGGGCTCAGATTTGTCATTTCATAAATGTGAGACCTTTGGGGAATATTAAGTTGTTATACTTTCCAGCTCTTCTCTGATCCTGGATTCTGCATCTAGTTCTATGCAAATACGGACAATAATGTTTTGGTGATGCTGCATAAGTCTTCCTGTGAAACAAGGACCTGAACAAAACAAGCAAGTTATTTAAGGGCAACCTGAACTGGACCGACACAACATAGGTTGAGGACAGGAAAAATTATATGAAACTGCCTGAAACTGTTATGTCATTTTCACTCAGATCCTGTTTTCAGACAGAATGATGATTAGTCATAGAGCTACTCCTTATTCTGCAGAGCCAAACAGCAGCAACAGTGCCACCGTCCACCTTTTACTATCCAGATCACTGGGACCATTTTTCTAACCCAGCTAGCAAATGTCATTTATTCAGTATACTTTTCCAGGCTAGGTTTTTGCAAACTCATTCAGAAACTGCATTTGATACACAATGCTGGTGTCTGCCTTCTAAGAAGACATCACATTAAAGTTCTGGAACCTATCTGCTTATTTTGGTCCTTTTATTTAAAGGAAGAAATTAAGGCCGATCATCTCAGTACTTATTTTTTTCCTATACCTCACCACGTTAGCAGCATTTGAGGAAATGGTCCAGAAAACAAAAATTAGTATTTGAACTCATAATGTTGTCCCAAAGCATGAGACATGGAGAAAGTTGTTCTCCTTGCAAGAACTAAGACAACTGTATTCTCTTCCATCACAGGTTAAATCTCACAATCTTCAAACAAGATGCTTTTTCAGGCACAACTTTCTTGTAGGAGTTTGAAATAATGATGTCATAAATCACTCTAAAAGTACTTTAAACGGTAGATAATGAACTGTATGAAATAAGAGCTTAAAACAAATATGCCTTCTTTCCTCCTTCAAGAGAAAGATGTAGAAATGCATTTAATAATACAATATAAAAAGGGATGAGGAGAATTATGAAAATTAAATTCTGGTTTTATCCTTCTTTTTTCTTTTTTTTTTTTTTTTTTTTTTAGGTTCCCTGCTGTTACAAATGGTTCTTGGAGTAAAATGATTGCATAGGTAGGTGTAGATCTGTATTACTCTAAAAATGCAGAAGTAGGATGTTGGTTTCAAGACTTTTCTAATATTGGCTCAGAATATCCCATGGCAGTCCCTGTGCTCATCATTGCCCCTGTGTCAGACAATGTGTCTCTTACTGGGAGGCTGGGAAGCTCAGAGCATCACTCTGTAAGGTACAGCAAGGCTCCTAGATAAAAGTTGTCATGAAAAAACATTAAAAATTCTTATTTGCATTGGAGGGAATACAACTAGAACTATGAGAGAGCAAGTAAAATCTGGCTTTCCTAGAGTTAAATACTGATTTTAACTTGCATCTACGAGCAAGCTGTAGCCTGTATTGTCCCTAAATCAGACAGCAGAGTTAACTTCACTCATCATGCAAAGCTCGCTGAGGTGCGGGGAACTGGAGGTCATTGCTCTCACACTAGAGATTTCTCATAGTAATACTGCTGTGGTGAGGTTTCCATTCTTCAAAATAAATTTTTTAAAAGAGCAAGTTAATTCTTAAGCTGCACCCAGCAAATCTAAGGAAGCCAAGCACTGTCTGTGCTGAAAATATTGCCTGTTGCTGCTCCAGAAGGGAAGGGAGGGAGCTTCTGTGTGGGAGGAAAGAGCATGGGAAAAATATCCGCTGGATGAAGATCTGGAGCTTCCTATCCCCTCTTTGGATCAGGCTGCAGCCTCCACCCCTCCAAACACAGGCAGGAATTCTGAGGAGTTCCTTACATCTTTCCCAAACAAGAAAGTGCTTTGAAGATCCTGATGCTCACCCAGTGTTAAACCACTGCCTTTTTTATGGCCCTTCAACAGCTGCCAGGACACCAGGGCTGAATTTCAAAAGTCAACCTCCTTCTCGGCTTCTTCTTCCTTTCCAGTCGCCAATAGAAATCCCTGTCTCATCCCCCAAGTCTGTCTCAGCTTTGGGCTGAATCTTGTAATTCACAGAGGCAATAGAGTGCGTGAGACATTAGCTTTTAAACAAAAGCCTTTTAAGAGGGCTGTTTGCAGAAGAACTTTCCTGCCTTAACTGGTCCACTTTTAGTATGACCTCTCATAACATTGCTGCTTTGGAGGTGATTCAGCAATGCCTCATTTCTGTGCAAGCTTGAGAAGAAACAGCTTTAAGAGCTGGACAGCCTGATACAGAGGCTCCATGTCGCAAAAACTCACAGAGGGTCATAAAAGTGACATTATCAATTCCTCTTCAAAGGAGGAAATGTCTTAAGGGAAAAGCAGCTACACCATGGTTGCTCTTACCATTAACATAATACACTGCAACAAGAGCAGGTTATAACAGATCTTGCTGCAGTCAGTCCTGAGTGAGAGGGAAGTATTGAGTTATAGGACAAATATTAACACCCAGAGAGGGGCAACATAACCCTTTCCCTTTGCAAAAGCAGCCGCTGCTTGGCTGCGTGACCCCAAGCATTTAGCTCTGACAAAGCTACACTACACCCAAGGGATTTAGCTTACGTTTCCCTCCAACAGAAAATCCTACGCTGGGAAGAGCTTCCTACTTCTAATTTGCTCTCTGTAGGGAACAAAGACAAATTGCAAAGCAGAGCAGCTCTAAGGAAAGGTCACTGTGCTCTGGCTCTCAACAAATTTCGCCACACGGACATTTCACGCACAGCCTACCAGCCATAAGGACACATCCAAACACTCTTACGGGGGGCTCAAACTCCTTCATGCCACTTACTGGCTGCAAACTAAATCTCTTTCATTTGCTTGACACACCACCTGCACCCCATATGTTAACACTGCTGTCAATATTTCCAATTCCCCATATAACTATTTAATAATAATTAAATAAAAACACAGACTGGTTGCAGGTTCAGTACTATTTTAAAAAGCCACCAGAGCCAGGAAAGTACAGCTTACAAACAATCAGATGCTGCCAAGCGGCTCTTGCTTGGTCCTAATGCCTGCCACGTCTTTCACACACAGATACAACCATGCCCAAACCTCAAGGTAAAATGATCTTTCTTCAGAGGCTTTTTCTCTCCATCATCCTCTCCCACTGGGGATGCCTCTGCAGCACAAATGATCAAGACAGGCCTGGGCCTTTCATTTGCACACAAAGTACCTGTTCCTGCTGACAAGGAAGACTCGGGGATTGCAATGTTGTCCCAGATGCACACACAGTATTCAGGTGCCTCCGAGTACTAGGTGAAATTCAGGCCATGCTTAGACATCTGACAACAGTGCTGCTTAATCCAGTTGACGCAGCCTCTGCCCTCAAACCCTTATTGCCCGGCCCCCCCCACCCCCAGCCCCAGCCCCCATCACTCTTCCATCACAGAGACCACAAAAGTGCTTATTTATTGCTTAGTGAACCAGGTCAGGGAAACGATCTGGCTGAAAAATAGTCTAGCCAAAAATAAAGTTATTTTTCCAGCTGGAATCTGTCTGCACAGCCAGCAATGCCAACACAAAAGAAGGGACAATACACAGACATAAATGAGCAGCAGAGGATGGGAAGGACTGAAAAAGCTAGCACAGAACTAATACACATCAAATTACAGCCTCCCTTATAGCCCAGTTAGTTTACCCTTTAGTCCTAAATCAACCTGACAATTAGAATAGACATAGAATCCTTTTTACTTTGTTGTTGTTGTTAAGGAAAGGATGCAGACTTTGCACAGAAAGCATCCAGAACAAAGATTTGGAATGAGGCTGTGCACTAGAGGAAAAAGCAAGGCAATATGCAATGAAAACTTAAAAGGAGTAGGAAAAACTGATTAAAATCCCTGGTATTTGGATTCTGACAACTACAATACAGATCATTGCATTTTGGGTCTTCTGTGGTAAATTTAGAAATGTCTTAGCGGGGCAGAACACCCTCCTTCCAAAGCACAAATTTACGCTGGATCCCATCATACTCCATATTTCTTGTTCAGCTGGTCGCTGTGGAAACGTTTTTGGAGCGTGCCAGGAGTCACGTAGCATCTACCTGGGGAGCCCCTGCATTAATCCGTCACCTTCGTGGGCTTCTGTGAGCCCATTGGTCGGTAGGAAGAAAAAGAAGGAGTCTCTCGCCCCGCCCTGCTCTGAATGAAAGACGCTTCCTCTAAATCTTGCTACAGGATTTCAGGCTCAATTCAGCTTCTTTGGGGCTTTTGTCACCAAACAAATGTGATGTCTTTGAAAGAAAGATTAACAGTTTGATGAAAGGATGCAATAGAGAGCTTTGTTCTAGCCTGCTTCCCGCTAGAGCTTTCGGTCACTGTCACTTTCTTACCCACGGGAGAATATCTGTCTGACTCTCAGAGGAGATTATGGCCACCTTGTAAGATTTTGCCTCTCCTGATAACAAAGCACTGGCCACTTTGAGGAGGTGATAATGATGAACAGGGGCTGGATTAGGGGCAAAGAACCTCACATTGATCTCTGAATTCTGAGCGAACACAAAGCAGTCGGTGCTGGGATTCAAAACCCACCGAATGCTTAGAGCACATCTAATTCACTCTCCTGCAAGAAGGGCAAGGCTACAAGCCCTGTCAGTCCCCCATTTGTACTTCTTACCTCATCATCAAATTAACAGGACTAGTTAAAAGGCCTTAGGATGAGGAAGAGATGGCACAGATTATAAACTGTCGATGTTTTCATACTAAACTAGATACAAATTCTGGCCCAAATTACCTGAAGAGTTTACCGGTTTCTGGGAAGACTGTCCCACTGAGCATATCCACACAGCACAGTGCAGTGTGTTGATATTCAAGCTAATTCTGATCACTAAAGATGGCTAAGCATCTTCTGGTGCCTGGGATAGCCTAGCTATCTCCGCACAGCACAATTGCCATACAAATATACCCATGCATCAACTGTCCCTTGTCCTTTTGCTTCTACACACAGCCACACACCCCTTCAGCATGCAGAATTTCAATCTCTATAATATTTGTGTACAGTAAAACAAGACAACACGCCTGTTGACTCCCTCCCTGCAGAGTTCTATGGCCAAAGGGGCAGCAAACAGCAAAGGAAAGCTATACACAGGGCTTGCACCAACGCCAACTGCTGTGCCGGCAGGAGCTGCCGCTCCTTATGTGGAGCCCCTTCAGAAATAGATCACTCCTAGCAAAAGATGATCTTGTTCTAACTTCAGCAACACATAGATTGCACTAGGCTTTCCCCTGCAAGTAATTTTTCATCATTTCCTAGAGAAAGAGCTAGGCCAAGGCTGGCTGATATGGTGATAAAGCTACAACTTCGGGTTCTAAGTGGCTTCACCAGCATTTCCCATCGGTTCAGCAAGAAGTTTGTCTCCTTTTCATGTCCAATGAACCAGGAGCCGAAATGGAGACAGGGTGGGCAATGATTTCTTTTACTGAGGAGGAAAAAACTTAAAATACAATCCCAGGAAAGTTTCTATGAAGGCTCTGCTTCTGTCCTCATTCTTTCACTGCACCACTCAGGAGGGCAAAGGACTCCACCACAGCTCTCAGTGGATGGGCAGCCCTGCTCCAGTATAAATTCATCCAAGACCTCTGACTAAACAAGACCCCTGAGGTGATATAGACCTAAGAACCAAAAGCACTGAATGCACTGCTTTATTACCCTATAGACACAAAGACCAAGGAAAACAGACTCCTTTCCAGAAATCAAGGCAGACAATGGACAGCCAGTCAAAAGCGATATAATACTAGCTGGCTCTGGAGTCCTCCTGCTGTGCTGCCACGTGAGAGGTTCCAGTCCGATCTTGAACTCCCGAGCGGGCAGTGCCCCAGGTGTAGGAGGTGCAACATCTTGTCTTGCTCCTAGGCAACTCTCCTGGGTCACTGCAGGGGTGGCCTCAACAGTCTCTAAAGGCTCCCCAGTCCACACATCACTAGCAAAAATGAAGAGTGTCTCTACTTTTGAAGGACGTAGGACACATGCTTATGTATTTGTGCATGTCCATTGCATGCCTGTGATCGCTAAGGATGCTAAGAAAGCTGTTGAGAAGTCCAGTGATCATTCCAGAAATTGCCTAAACTTGGAAGGGACAGATTCTCTTCTCCATACCTACAGTTCAGGAGGTCAGTATACCACACACAGTCTGAAAACTCAGGCCATACCTTTTCCTCAATTTGATGCTGCTCTTGGTGCTTTTCTTTCTCGTTTTAGTTTTCTGTGGTTTCCTTTTCTGTGCTCAGCACTGACAATGCTGGCACCATAGTGCGCCCTGCTGGAAGGTAGAAGCTATGGCCATCCTAGAATTATTTCTAGGGATGGCTGACTTGTTTTAACAGGGGAATTCAGGTACCAACTAATAACCCACTGAGCCAGCTATTCAGTTCAATTCCTACATCTAAAAGCCGACTGTTCTAACACACACTGTTCTGTTTTACTCCTTCACTACCACTTGTATTATGAAGCTTGTTTGTCAAAACAACTTGTATAAATGTCAGGTAACTCCATGGGATACTGTAGCTCAGTTTCACATATTCAACGAGCCTAAGGATCACCTCTCCTAACCAGGAATGAGGATAGCTGTGAGCCACACTAGGTATTTCGCTTTACATTTTGGCTACCTCTTTTTATCCTCGCTAACAAGAAGCACTACCCTCTCATTCATTATGGCTCTTTTAGTTTGGATTTCAGTGAGACAGCTTGAAAAGCCTTGTCCCCGTGTGGCTCTTGGCAGGCTAAGAAGTAAAGTGCTCTTGCTCTCAGTTTTCACAGAGCTGGGGAGGTGCTGCTTATTGTTAAGCAATGAAAGAGGAGGGCTCAGGTCACATCTGTGAAATGTTAGTGGAGAAGGCAGGCTGGGTGAAAGTAGGTGGCCAGCACAGCATAGCACTTTGCTGGATTTTGCAAGGCCACTGGGGAGATAGGCAGCCATTTGTCTTAGAGCCCTGATAACGGGTCATCTTGCTCTCTGCTGGCTAGCTGGGGTTGTAAATACCTCTGCAGACACAGACTCTTCAAATGGCTGGAGACGGAGGCTGATAGGGGATTAATCGCCTGGAGGGGGGGTAGAAAGGGAGTTAATTAGCTCTGCTAATGCATGGAGATAAAGCAGGTTTGTGTCTCCTGGCCTTCTTCCTTCCAGCACCTGGGCTTTTGGGGCAACCAAGATGGGGCTACCAAAATGGCCCCTGAGAGTGGCTAAAGAAAACTATCTCCCACTTAGAAATGCAACCTCTCGATCTTTAAGGGCCCATTAAGCACCAGTTTTTACTAAACCAATAAAGAATGTGCTAATGAAGCTCAGAGGACAGGAGGTTAATGTTCTAACCCACGCTACTGTTCAGCAAGCTTACAGAAAGGCTAGTGCCCAAAGTATTCAGCCAAGGAAATAGCCACAAATCCCTTTGTCTGTAATGCTGTATAAGGAATGCTCCAAAAACACTGCACTTTCAGGTGAAGAAACAGAGCTACAGACTGAGTGACTGTAACTTCCTCCACAGTCAAAACGGTAAAGGAGCTGAAATGACCTTCTGTCTAGGCACTTCTCCTCCTCCTCTAGCTGAATCTTGAAACAGGAAGTAGACGAGACTCACTATGATCCACCCTGCCACTGTATACCCATTTAGAATGACGCTATAAAATCCCTCCCAGCATTACAGAGTCAGCAATTACATCTGAGAGGTCTTGGCTCCCCAGTGTACCCTCCACAATGGACAGCGATAAGTCAGGAATCTCCTCAGTCCTCTTTTGAGCCCTCATGCATCATAGTTCAAGAAGCAAAGCCAGCTGTATTGAGAGTCCTGCACTTAGAGTCACTCTCTCAGGAACCCATTGTCACCTTTGTGTTATTCATAGAATGCTTTGGGTTGGAAGGGAGATTAAAAATCTAGTTCCAACCCCCCTGCCATGGGCAGGGACACCTCCCACTAGACCAGGCTGCTCAAAGCCCCATCCAGCCTGGCCTTGAACACTTCCAGGGATGGGGCATCCACAACTTCTCTGGGCAACCTGTTCCAGTGACTCACCACCCTTACAGTAAATAATTTCTTCCTAATATCTAAGCTAAATATTGTCACTGACAATGAAGCAGCCCAAGCTAAACATCACCCTCCACAGCTGTCGTCAAGTTTACAGCCAAGTATACCAGGAAATCGTCTGTTCTGGATTCCTACATACCACTGCCCGTTAAACTGAACTCAGTTACTCATGTCTGGGACTAGCAACTTACATTTGCATTTGGCTAAAACACAGATCCCAAGAAGACATCCAGCATGATGCTAAGATACCAAGAAACACAGACTCATCCATTGCACTTGCTAGCTGGTAAACATTTAACTGTTAAAATTTTTACCTAATCTTTCATTTTAGTTTCTCTGGCTATAATTTTCAGCTGCTGGTTCCTGTTATGCCTTTTTCTATTGTACTAAGTAGATCTTCAGTACCCAATACTTAAACTCCATGGAGTATTTACACAGTGTAATACAGTCATTCTCATGTTCTTTTCCATAAGATAAACAGATTGAATTGTTTATGTCTCTCACCAGCCCTTGAATCATTTCGTGGCTCTTTTCTGCAACTCTCCAGTTTTGCAATGTACAGTAATCCAGTTCTGATTCCACTAACAGTATATGCAAAAGTAAAGCCACCTCCCTGTTCCGATTTGTTACACCCTTGTTTATATGTCTATGGATCATATTAGCCTTTTAAGTCTCAGGATCAGTCTGGGAGCTGATGTTCAGTGGGTTGTGCCTGGATTTCCTTTCAGAGCCACAGCTTCCAGAATGCAAGTCTGGCTTCCAGTCCCTGCTCTTAGATACATGATTTTGCAGGTAGCTACATCAAAACGTACTTTATTTAAGTAAGCCAAATTTACCAGATTTCTGTAGGCATCTTGCCTTGGTCATTATTTGTCTCTCCACCAGTTGTTTACTTCTAGATCATTTACAAATAAGTTGAAGAATATCAGTACCAGCACTTGTCCCAGCCAAAGCCCCTTCTGACCCTTTCCAGAAATACACCCATTCAGTGATTTCTGAATCACAACTACTAATCAAGATAAGTTATGGGGAATATTTCTTTAATGCTGGGATTTATTAAAGGTTAGCATCGTAAATATGCCACAAGTCTCCTGAGATAATGATTTCAGGAGTAACTTACCTGGCTCTGCCATTCTTATTTTTTGACAAACGGAAAAGGTTGCCTAACTCTATCCTCCCTTAGCAAATAGCCTGAAAACTGTCTGAAACAGTATTTTATTGTCTCCATTTGATGTGAGTCAATATTCTTTACAAAACAAACCAGAAAAAAAAATTTTAGTATTTCTGCCCTTCCGCATTCTTATCAGCCTTTTTACCATCATCATTTAGTGACAGTTTCCAGTACCATTACTATGCTTTCTTTTCCTCTCAATATACTTGAAAAAATCCTCCTTATAGTTGTCACAGATTACTCCAGGTTATCCTGGCTTTCTTTGTCATTTTTTACTCATTGTCAAGTCCAATTTATATCAATCATTAATTCTTCCCATCTTCCTGCATTTCCTTTTATATTGTTTGGTTTTTTAAATTCTAATTCCTACTTTTACTCCACCAGTGAACTGTGGTAGGCTTTTAGCCAAAAGCAGCTATTTCTTCACTGGGATTCATGACTTTTGAATAAACTCTTCTCATAGGAATCCTATTTCCACTCATATCTTTTCCTATCTACATATTTCTTTCCCTTTGCCTCCGATGTACCTCTCCTTCTACATCAGTTTTAAACAGTGCCCTGTTGGTGTCCCTTATCTCCATATCAAAGTGATCCGAGTCAGTAATCTGTAACAAACCTTCAGAGTCAAGTTATTGCTTTTCTGAACTGTAGTTTGAAAGTGCCAAAGCACTGAATTCTCCATCCCCTATTTTGCTTCCTCCCAGGCTTTCTGTTCTACACTAGTACCTTACGCTTTCTCCCGTCCCCTTCCTTTATCGTTGCAGAATGTAGCACTGCCTGACCATGGTCACAGTAAAATCATCCTTCCCCCTCCTTTTTCACTTTCCCCATCATGCCAATGCCTGACAAGTGACTCTTATTTCATATCTACACAACACTAGGTTATCAAGTGAAAAAGCTGTAGGCACGCTAGGAATTATTGCTATTTGCTTTGCCATTCCATTATCTACAAGCACATGTAAAAACTGCCACAACTCTAGCTCCTGAAATGCTATCGCCCAGGGTGCTGAACTCCATGCAGAAAGGACCACGCTGGCGATCTGCCAGCAGCTGAAAGGCTACATCTAATTGTGCATAAAGTTGAGCAGATTGTCTGCTTAGACTAGAGCAAACAAGCTTATCTTTAATGCAGACATATGGCCAGCAAAACCTACAGATCCCAGCATGCAACATTCTGGCCAGCTGGCCTTTTGGATGAGAATGAAGCATTACATGATCTGATACTGTGGTGCCAGAAGATCAGTATTGCAACCCCTCCATGTTAAAAAATCATGAGTCAGGCCACTCAAATTCATGAGTTTGGCTTGGAGAGCTGGAGATTTTAAAGGGAATAAACCAACTGAATTTGTTTTTGAGACAGGAGTCACATTCTCCCATTTTTCTCTACAATCATTAAAAAAAATGTATTTTTTTAATAAAAGCCAAGTCACACAGTCACTTACCTCTGGGAGCTGAGACACCAAGAAAAAATAGACAGACTCACAGTATGGTTCGGGGAGGAGCAGCAACATATTCTGAACTCTTAAAATGCACAGATAACCTGATAGATAGACACACAGACAGAATCTGGAACCTGCAATCACCACAGATATCACTGGTAAAGATAAGGGTGGCAGACAGTTTTGTTACAAAACTCCAGGTTTTCCAATCTTGCACTAAACTCTCTGCTTTCGTCATTGTTTCCTTTATTCAACCCAGTTTTAACTTCCTTTCTTCCCACCTCTCAGCTGTCATATAAAATCTTCTTTCTGCCTCCAACTTTCCATTCTGCAAGACACCTCTGCTTTCCTAGAATGACACACCATACAATTTATCACAGTTACCCCCTTGACAGTCGTCACAGATGCTCAGCCTCCAATTAATAATGAAAACTATTCCAACAGAGTTGTTACTTTTAGACAGGTTAAAATCAGCCCTTTATCTCTCAGTCCTGTTCTTTAGGTCTTTTAAGATGCTTAGGGAATTCTAGCCAATGCAGGCTGGGAGCATCACTCAGATGTTGTTCACCCCCAGTCCACTTTTTGTGTGTTTGTTGAGGGCAGAGGCAATTGTGGCTTCAGTCACAATTCTAGATGCAATAGATCTGGGAATTCCTGCTTCTGCTCTGACAATAACTGTTCAAGAGAAGATCTAGCCAGGAAAGGCAAGAAAACTTCAGATCAAAATGAGGGGATTTGCCAGAGCTATGAACAGCTCCGTCAGGAAACCGAAAAAGCACTGTCTGCTCTGGGTCAGGATGAACATGCCCTGGCAGAGTTGAAGGAAGGTAATCCAAGAACCAGAGCCTGAGTGCCTTGCAACCAGGAGTGAGTGACTTTGGCAGAGCCATGCCGATAAAATCAGCAGAAAGCTGGTGTCTGCCCTCTGTTCTTTCCCATCCCCCCGCCACGTTTTCACAAGCAACCAGTACTTTGGGCAACCCAAATGCTTGTTAAAGGGGAGCGGGTTGATCTTTCTTCAATGTCAGCATTCCTACCTGCATGTGACCGAGTGCAATTAGAGAGGCTACATCCCTTGCTGATCCTGTAACCAGTTTCTCTCTTACTTCCTTTGCCTGACAAGCTCATTCCATCAATGCCCAGGTTCAGTCCAAAAAAAAGCAGGACAATACAGCCAGAGCTGCACATGCACCATGATGAATCTTCTCCTCTTCCATTAAGACTCAGCTGCGCTTGAGCTCAGGTAGTCTTAGAGAGGTAACTTTTTTTGAGGAGTCTGAGATCTGCACTAACAGCAACAACCTCTTAGGAAGGGGGCAAATGTTCCCGCTTACACAGACCTCAGGTTGCCACAGGAAGACAAATGGGACAGTGGCACACCCGAGCCCCACTTTCTATCCACCAAGTCAAATTTGGTTTAAAGACTTTCACAAAACTGTCATGTTCATGTTATGTCTAACATACAGCATGACCCGCCGGTTGCCTGGTCCCTTGAACTAGACGAGAAACACTGCAGTATGAGATCTGTAATCTTTTGAAGGTGTCATTTCTCCATCACAACTGAAGGTGGCTAAAACCAGCTCTGTGATGCAAATTAGCCATCAGGGTCTGTGGAGACTGTTTTCTAGTGGAAACATATAAATCATGGCAGATTTATGTCCTGCTGCAGTGGCTCTGTGGTTTCAGGCCTCACAAAATTAAAAAGTCTCCCTACCATAAACTCTAGAAAAAAAGAGGGGGGGGTGGTGGTGAAGCAAAAAGCAGCAATGCCTGAACTACCATACAAAACTGCAGCTAAAATTTTCATAGGA
Source organism: Larus michahellis (assembly GCF_964199755.1). Taxonomy (NCBI): domain Eukaryota; kingdom Metazoa; phylum Chordata; class Aves; order Charadriiformes; family Laridae; genus Larus; species Larus michahellis. The sequence goes on from NC_133898.1 coordinate 39,956,298, forward strand.
GGTATCTAGGACCTAATCCCCCTTGCAGTACTCCTTTTTGAGAGAAAAGGGCCAACTCCATGAGCCAGTGTATGTAAAAATGTGCAGTCTCTCCACACTACACCTCTGGAAAATGACTGCAGCAAGGACACTCCCAGTAAGTTGAACAATGTTTTAGATTTTAGTGTTGTTTATGCTCTGAACTGTCAAAAACATTCAAAGTTCAGGCAGGAGCTCACTAGGTTCATTCTCGGTTCATTTTTGCCAAAGGAAAGATTGGGACGTGTGTGTGTGTGTGTATAGATGTATGAATGACAAAGTCTGAAAAGCTATTTACAGCACTGGCAATTCATTGTCCTTCCAGCCAATTCCATCTGGTGCAGGACGCCTGCTATCCTATCCTGCTACTCCAGGATAAGAATAAAATAGCAAACCTAAGTTCTGATTGTGTCCCAAAAATCCTTCTAGACAGCAGGATACGGAACACCTGGCCCAATACGAAAAATGCAGCAAATCAGCAAAAAGCAGTTAGAAATAAATAACAAGTCATTCCCATCTCTTTAGAGAAATACCCTGCCAGAGGAATCCCTGGAAGAGGCTTTAAATATGTTTAACAGTTGTCCAGCAGAATCATAGAGATGTGGACTGAAAATACATTCCAGTATGCACATCTTCCTTTCTCCATCCACAGTGTGTAGTCCTGCTAGAGCACAGATTATTCCACACTACAGCATTTCTAACACAGTTTATCAAAGGAAAGTCTGAATTCAGCCTCCCAGAGATATCAGTTTAGTGTTAATGAGAGCCCATTTAGATAAAGAGCAGCAACACTGGGTGGGACAAGAGGTGTGAAATACTTCAAACCACATAAATTCCCTCTATCACTGGTGGAGTTATCTCTCCTGGTAGGGACACCAGCTGTCACAGGCTTTACAGAAATCAGGAGGGAACATAGCACTCAGGCACAGGGGGTAACTGCCAGAAGGTCAGAAGACCTGTTGTGAGGATGTGACAGCCCTGGTACGCTTACATCTAACCACTGTAAGTGTTTATAATTGCTTTATAAAAATGAATGAATTACAATATTTAGTAAAGGATAAAGTTCCTTTACAGATTCACAGGAGCTTCTCCTAAGCATATGAACTCTGCAGCAACCCACGCCTTTTCACCTCAGCATTTCCCAAGCTACTCAGACTGCATTTCCTCTCATTGCATCTCTTGATTCTGCTACATTTACCTTGTGGGATATCATGCTCCAGAGAGTCTAGAAAGTCAGTGGATGGGTCCAGGTCAGCCTTTTCCAGCAGGGTTTTATTCTTCAGGTTAACAGGCTCAGTAAAATGGAAATAGGAACTTAACCTTTTTGCCTCCGCCAAAGAAAGACCTGCAAACAGCCATTGGTGACCATTAACACAGTGAGCTGGGCTAGCATACATTACACCATCAAATGCCATATAGTTTCTCTAATGCCCACAGCACAGTAGAGAATCACAATCTTTCTCCCGTGGACTCCACAGAAGATGAAAGACTTGCCAGAAGTGGGTGGCAGTACTCCCTGATGCTGTGCATCGCAGACCATGCTAACTGCAATTCCAGGTCAGAAATGGGCACTAAGTGGAGATCAACTCTCTGTGCCCATTTGCTTACATCCTATACCTAGATAGAGAATTCACTGCAGCTATAGTTGCTAAACACTGACATAAACTATACACAGACAAATGAAACTACAGGTTTAATGACTCAGAGCCATTACTGGCTTTCCTCCCACCTTCCAGAGTTGAATCATGCACCTGAACATTAGTGGCGTTGGATTCTCTCCTCCCTGTTCATCTCACCCAAGGAAAAAATAAACCTGAAATCAAACCATCAGCTAGAGAAAAACTCATCTTAATTTACAGCCTTTATGATCAAAGTACGGTTGATCCTGATAAAGACAATGAGAATTTACCTTCAAAGTTCCTGTTTTCACTCACAGACCCAAGAGGAGTCTTCACAAATGCCCCCCGGGGGATGATACCAACTGCTCTGTCTATCTGTTCTATCGTAGCTACAAGACGGGCCTCTTCCTTGATCATGGGCTTTAAAGAAAAATAGGCAAATTTTAGAGGCAGGGCTTTCCTTGTTTTCATTTTGGAAAATAAACTCCAAGTGGCAATGGAAACCACAACAGACTCCTCAGCTGGGAGCCTGATGGCACTATAAGGAGGACCACAAATCGAACATTCTTCTCATAAGAATGTGGCTAGGAACAGACAGTCTAGTCTCACCAGAGAATTAACTGTCCCTCCACTTCATCCATCCTTTCCTCCCTCTCAATTAAGCTGCTTATGACTTGTCTATTCAGTTATAAAGAATGGTACCTGCAGTTCCTATATAAAGCTTCAGACACAGCAGTGAGGATCTGTACCAATTGTGCATAATAAAGCATAAAGGAGAAAGAATATTTCTGAGCTGTGTCTAACACCATGAGTAACTGTAGTAAGACTTCAATCAAGAAGCCATTGCTACATGATGACAACAAAGAGGACATTATGTGTATTCTGCTTGAGCACAGGCTCAAGCTGCTTATTACAAACAAGGAGGAGGAGCCACCACCTGTCCAGTGTGAGAGGTACAACTGTAGCAAAGAGAATTCAAAAGCGCTTTGCAGTATTTACCTCCTTACCATCTTCAAACAATCTTTCAGCATCTTCTGCATTTCTCTCAGTGTACTCGTACTCAAAAGAAGGATCCCCCTGGAAACGGCCCTTCAGCTGCCCAGCCTGTGTAACCATCTCCTCGGTCACCGGTGGCAGGAGGCTCCATTCCACACAGTTCAAGCTGACAGCGACAAGCAGGACAGAGGCCCGAGCCCGTTTAAGAACAGGGCTCGACGCAGCCTTGCCAGCCCCCTCAGGGCACAGAGAGGCTCCCTCCGGGAGAGCTGGGCAACCCCCAGCGCCCTCTTTCCTCCCCCGAGCCCACGAACCAGCCTCCCGCGGCCGTTTAGGCCTCCCCGCTCCCACCTCCCCAGGGAGATGCCCATTCCCCACACGGAGCGGTGGTGAGGCCCGGCCCGGCCCGGCCTCCGCACCTGTAGAGGCGGCTGCGGGGTGCGGCGCGGTCGGGGCCCAGCCCCTCGGCGATGTAGTAGGCGCCGCACACACCCTGGATGCAGCCCCAGAACCAGACCCGCTCGAAGCGGTAGTCGCGCTGGAGGAGCAGCAGCGAAGACCCCAGCACCGCCCGCTTCTCCGGGCTCAGCCCCGCGCCGCCGCCGGACACCAGGTCCAGCGCGGCGGGCAGCGACGACGCCTCCATAGCGGCTCCGCGTCGCCGTTGCCAGGCAACCGTCGCTCGGGATGTTGGGGTCAAAGGTGACGGCGTGCTTCCGCTCGAAGGAACGCCAATCAAACTCAGCGCCCTGGCAGCGGCGGGAGGGGGGGGGGGGGGGGGCGAGCGGCGCCGCCGCCATGGCAACGGCGGATCCCGCCTCTCCGCTGCCATGGAAACGGCGCCGGTGGGCGCAGGCGGACAATGGCGGCCCGGCTCGGGCTGAGGCGGGAGGGGAGCCGCTGCGGACGGCGGCCTCACCTGAGGAGACACGGGGCGACGGGCTCTGCCGTGCGCTTTAACCGCTGCCTAAGCCCGGGCCTTCCCTCCGCGGGGAGCTGAGGAGGGCAGAGCGAGGAGGTTCGTGGATCAGCCAGAGGCGTCCTCTAGAGCAAGGAAGGAGAAACCAGGGCCCTGGAGAACCTGCAGCCCTTGCAGGCAGATATGGCAGTGCCAGTCCTGTGTGAAGCTAACCCTGTCCCCACACTGACAAGCAGCAACCCAGAAAGAATGCAGTTAGGGGTGGCTGTCCTGCGTAGGTTTCAAACGGCCTAAATCCAAAGGTAAGTCCAAAAAGCAGGAGGGCGTACAATTGTATTGCACCTTAGCTGGAATACCACAAAGGGTTCCATTTTCCTTATTTCTTACATGATCAGCAGCAAAAAAAATCCCTCTGAATGTCACTACTTACAGTGTCATTTTTAAAGTTCTAAGCTAGCTCATGTACATCTATAAATAAATGGTTTATTTATAAGTGACAGCATTTGGATCACTCTTTGGGGGCTTATTTTGCTGAATCACGTACAGACAGACATCCGTGAAACAACTCCTGCCCTAAAAATCTTTCAATCTGGCTTAATACAAAATGCAATCAATAAGTACTGAGATTGTGCAGCTGCTTAGACAAATAGAACTTCTATTTGACGTCTCCAGGAAGTGTGCGTTATATAAATAAATACATGTGTATGCACTTACTTTTAAATCCATTGTCATGACATAAATTCCTGGGTTTCTTTTTCATCCATTTCCTGCTCACTTCTAAGGAAAACACTGATCCTGGGACCGCAGCCTGTAACAGTCGTCACCTGCTCGTCTGTCAAGTGAGATGTTTAATGAGCTGTACAGCACACAATCTGAACCATTAGTTTTACTTACGCTGCAACTCAGATTCCTGAAGGTTAACCACCTCTCTTTGACATGAATCAGGCAGAACACGCAGGAGTGACTGCAAACTTTTTGTCCACACTGTCACCTACCACTGTGCCATAGTCTGATTTTCTCTATGGGAATAGGAATTTTCAGGCTCTGTGAATTCATTTAATCACTGACATCTCTAGAACCGTGTGATAATATTTTATGTTATGGCTGTTATCTGGCCAGTAAACAGTAGAACTGCAAGCCAAACTCATTTCATACGAGTCAGAGAGGCAACCTGAGACCATAATGAATTTCTGCCACTGTCAACCACAGCTGGATTCAAACCAGATGCTAACAGCTGAGAGGCTCTTTAGCCTGTTATGGATCTTCTAAACCACCCAGTCTCCAGTCTTTGCCTGTCCTGACTGAGGATTATCAAAAGGGAAATCTATAGCTTAAGGAAATTCTTCCTGGTTCAGTAAAGTCTGGTGGGTAACTGTACTCTGCTTTGCTTTGTCTTGACCCCAATTACTAAATGCTGATAAGGATCGGGAAGTAAGTGGTCGCATTATTTAACAAATGAAAGGTCAAAAGCGCTGCTATTCAGCAAGGTCAAAGGTTACCATCACTGTTATTAAACAGTTTGAAAGCGGTTTCTCCCATCCATTGCCATCCCAGGCTCAAAAAAGATGCTGCTCAGCAGTCGGCAGCCAGGAGAGAAGAGAGGCACCAGGCATCATTCAGCCGGCTCCTTGCTGGGCAGCTTTTCTTAGAGACCTGCTTCAAGGAGGGAAGGTGCCATGCTCCAGCAATGCACAGCAGCTCCCATCAAAGGACTGAGCTCTCCTGCCTTTGCCCAGAACACGCACACACCTCTGTGCCAAACAGCTTCAGCTCCTCCCAGCTCCACCCCATTAGAGATGGCATCCTTTTGGGTGAGAAATCAAACTCGAGTTCCTTTCCATTTGTCTCGGTAAGGTACTGAAGCTCACAGAACTATTTGCAGCATAAGAGTTAAACATCTTAAAATACATGTAAGTTACTGCTGAGTGCACAGTGGCTCCTATATACTTGCACAGCTTTATAAAATAATACTTTTAGTGATGTAGTAGGAAGTAAACTCATCTTTCTTCATGTTCTTTTGCATACCTCATCTCAAAAGAAAGAAAAATAGTTATTAATCCGTATCACATTACAGATTAAGAAGGTACAGATTAAGATTAAGAAGGTACAGATTAAGAAAGTACAGATTAAGAAGGCTGCCCTCAAAATACTCTTGCAGGACAACTGTTACACTGTCATGGACATCCATTAGGCTGACACTGCTCACAAGTTATAGTGCCATCCATCATGCAAGTCAGTTCTTCATGTGGTGGGGACAGTCTGCAGTTGGTTCAGATGTAGCAAGAAATAGATAGGGGTTATTCCTCCCAGGTGTGTTGAATATAAAGTTATTCCTGCCAGACGTGTTGAATATGAAGTCTGATTTTCCTCCCAATTATCTCAAAAGTTCAGACTGTCTCTAATTTCAGAAATATTGTGGCTTTGAATCATTTTCCTGCATGTAAGTCATTACTGTGTAAGGCAAATAGGATAGTGAAAGATAGCAAACGAGAAAGGAAAGTACAGTTTTTCTCAATAAGAAAGGCATGATAGATGGCTGCTTGACAGAAGGGGAGGAGATTGTGGATGACAAACAGTTAAACAAACTTCAAGAACTACAAAGCGAAGCCTTGAGCAATGCTGACCATAAAGTAAGGAACTGGAGCCAAGTAACAGTTAAACAGCAACAGAAGGGACCATGGATGTCCCTGCGTGGTATAATACAGACACTTTACTCTGTCTTGGAGATTGTACTAAATATGGCAAAACTCTGGTAATACTTTGACTGCAAATTGTTCAAATAAAAATGATGTGGGTCTTTTGGCTTGTCCAGGACCAATGGAGTTTTCTCCATTAGTGAGAGCTGAGCTAGCTGTGTGCAGTCACTGGGAGACTCAGAGATTAAGGGGTGAAGGTGCAATGTGTGCCGTGGGCTGGGCTCCTCCACATCTGGCATCCCTGCAGTAGCATTCTCAGTAACAAGTCAGCAAGAAATCAGGCTAGTAGGTCAGGATGGGAACAGCTGCACTGAGATACAGAGGAAATCTGCAGGATGACTGTGACAAGCCTTCCCTGGAGATTCTCTTTGGCATAATCCTGGGCAGGCAATATGTCCCAAAAAGTGGTTATCCTGCCCTACTCAGGAAAAGACAGGCACGAGAGGCAAAGAGCTTTGTCATTTTGTGACATGAAGTTTTCTATGTCTTTAAAGTTTACTTCATGCTTTTCATCACTCCCCTAATAGCATCTGTCTTCCTGACTGCTCTTGGCACAGCAGGCAGGTAAAGAGTTTACTGGGGTAAGAAGTACCAATGTGCTGATTGTATCATCCTGCCTGAGCATCACATGAGTAGCTGTGATTCTTCCAGCTGGCAACTGAACACACACATCTGTCTGTGTTTTTCAGGTACCCAGAGGGGTGAGGTGCAGCCCTCTAACCTTGCACCCACCATGCTCCCAGTCAAACTGCCGACAAGTCTGAGTAGGAGGATGCTGTTGAGAAACCCTGGGAAAGACAAAACAGCACAGTGAGAAACTGCTATGTAAGTGTAGTCCTGACTGCAGTTAGGCGTCAGGAGGATTGGTGTGTGTGTGTATATATATATATAGTATTGGTATAGGTATTATCCACATTTCAGGCTGCCCATAATCCTAGTGTCTTGGCACTAGGAGTTATTCACAAATAACTAATACAGGTTTTTTTTAGACATCCTAAGCAAGGATAGGCACTGCATGAAAGACTGACAAATTGTTTAGGTGATTCCATGGAAGCAGCTTGCTGACAAAGATTCATGGTCTTTACAAGTTCAGTTTTTACGACTGACACTCGTCTTGTCTCTAGAAGCTGCAGTTGCTACAGCAAAATGGCGGAAGAAGATGTCTTATAGTGGCAGGGACCTGAATGATTTAGGCTTTTCAGAGCCCTGACCAAGACTACATATCACAGAGAGGAATGAATGAGCAGCCATCAGTAAGCACAGTCTTGGTATAACAAGGTATATATTAATCAACTTAACCTTGGAAGAAAGCCCAACAAGTCTGCAGCCTGCAGGTGGCTCCAGACAGAACTCTCTCTAAACCAGGCAACAAAGACCTGGGCAATGCATGAGAAAAGCATGTGGCAAGCTGACAATGGGATGAGCGTTTCTGGTCTACCACCTGAGAGCCCAGAGCGGAAGTGAGGAAGTGGATCCAGGGGAGCTCTGGGATCAAACAACTGACAAGGCAGGTCTCATTAACTAAAGATGACATTTTCAGAAAACATCCTCCTCCTAGTAAGCTTTGCATTTATCTAGGCAGACTTATTCCCATTGGAGACATCTGAGCCTCTCCCTTTGACAGAGAGTCAGAGACCACTGGCCTTTTCTCATGTCACTTTCTAAAGTGATTGCTATTTTCAACACCTTTTTTTTCCCCCTCAGGAAAATACTTCCAATCTGAAATTTCTGCTCAGTATCATGCACCTGCTTAGAACTGTTAACCTTTACAAACATACAGGAGCCGGAGACCAGCTCAGGTGGGGTGGGTGGCTTCAGATGACCATCTATGTCCTCCAAGCATCAAACACCCGGAGAGGTGTTTGCATCCCACTCTCTGAGGTACTGACTCTTGACAGCAGAGCTCAGCCATCCCCTCAGCAAGCCTTTTGCCTTTGTGTGGATTCACTCTTTCCACCTTCTGCTGAATTACTTTGAACAACCCCACTGTGTCATGCTGACACTTTTATGTGGTTTCTTTTCCCAGTAATAGAGTGGAGCCAGGTAAATTATATCTGAAAAGGGGAGGAAAAAAGGGCTCCCTGCACAGCATCTGCTGCAGAGTCTGTCCCTCCTCGTGTAGCGTGTGGCTCTCACCCAGCCAGCCTTGCAGTTGTGCAAACAAAGGAGGGTTTTCCTCGTTTTTACTGTAAGACTGAAAAATATATTCCTTCTAGTTCTGGAGAAAACGTTACTCCTCTGAAATTTCCAGCCTTTCTTTCCCGCCTCTGCTCAGTTCTGGGCAGAGACTGAGGAAATATGAGATGACCCTGGAGAGAGAACAGCAGAGACCTCTGCCTAAACTGTTTGAATAGCTAATACCCTTTCCAAATACTGGCACCTGGGAATCCTTTAATGACTTGGATGGTGCTTTGGGTAGACTGAATATCTCCTTTCAGAAACAAAGACTTATTATTATTTATTTATCTGCCTTAAATCTTACAAGCAGTTAGAAAGTAACCCTTTCTTGTATTACGTTCCTGCCCCTGTGCTGGATATCATGAGGCCAAAGTGTGCTCTCGTTTACTCTGATTTAACAAGTCTATATTAAGGCAGATACTTCAGATTTACGTCACATTTTCAAGAAGCAGAATTTGTCTCTATTCATTTAGTAAAATCTGAAACACACACTGACCATTCAGAAGGGAATTATATGTGAAAAATTCCAAACATTAAATGGATGTGCGCCTCCAACATAGCTATTGAAAAGCTAAGTAATCATTTGTAACCGAGAAGAGAAGGGTTGTCACTGAAAGAAGTAGTAGACCACCCTGTAAAATGTATTTTATCCTCTGTGTTGGGAATTTGTTTTAATCAGCTGAACTTTTATTGACATTTCTTTATTGACAGAGCTCCAGTAGGAGAAATTTTCCTTCTTGTCTGCTTAGAAACTCCTACCTGATCTAAAGAGAGAATGCAGTCTGTGGTTTCATGGGCATGCATGAAGACTCTTCTTAATAGCCTCATCCAGAGGCATAATCCTTTGAAATTCATTTCCTGCCTCTCTCCTTCTTGCCTTGATTTGTTTATCATTGTTTGCATCACTCCCAAAACCTGATTAACTCTATAAAATCATAATTTGCAGGCTTGAGCTACACAGTTCTTGTAGACTCCAGCCTTTCTTGGTTTGATCTCTTTTCCAGTTCTCTGATCTTTAAATAAGTGAAAGAATTTGTAGCAAAAGCCTTGTTTCTACCAGCCTCTACCTCAGAATTTCCTACAGCACAGTGATCTTGACCTTGTCCAGCAAGGTCTGGAGGTCATTGCAGGTCTGAGCCAGGGAAGTTTCCTCAACAACAATAAGACAAATTACATGCCCAAGCCCCCACTGTGAGTTTGTCAATGCAGCAGCACAGTGCTATGCCAATGGAAAATGGGGTGAGTCTCACAGTCAGTTGTTTGGGCTTTATAGCCAGACACAGGGAAATTTCATGCTCACAACAACCCTTGAGGCATAGAGGCACATCTGAACTGCAAGGCTTGGGACTGTTTTCCAGTCAGAGGCCCAGATGTGCACTGCAGTCACATCCTGCTTGTTTGTCAGGATGCAGCCTGGGTGTATAGCTGTCTGCCCTCTCTTCCCTCTCCTGCCTTCCATGCTTCCGGCTTTCCATTGGAAAGAAAACTGAGATTGAGGGCAGGGGAGTGGGTGCTGTGGTGGAGTCCTGGTTTAGCATCTCTTACAGCAGTTCACCTCAGACTAATAACAACGCATCACTAAGCTTGACCTAGCACAGTAGAATCACTGTGGGATGGGCTGTTGCTAACCTCTGAGCACCTGAGACGTGCAGACTTGGACTACAGCAGTGCTTTTGAACCAAATTTTCTTTCCCAGAGAACCGCCATGAGGCAACCTCAAGCACTGTTTGTTTTACAGCTACCGCTACCAGCAGGGATGAGTTAAGGTGCAATTGTTTTAGGAGAGAGCTGTTTGTGTCAGTACTGACTGATTTGAAGACCTAGTTCTAGGACTTCAGTGTGTCTCTGTGTGCAAATGCTTGATCAGTTTCAAAATACAAAACAACTTGATGTTTCCTTTTCATTTGACCACAGCTTTATTTTTGCCCCTGTTAACCCAGAACTACATCTTGGCAGCTTGAGATCATTTATCTTTGAAATGATGGGCCACAGCTGTATGAACTTGGCTGATGGTAGGTGAAAGCTGCACCCTATTTCAAAACATTATCTACTTGATGTAAGCAGAAATGGGAGCTTAGGTAGGCTGTTAGATGTGTGTCTTGCTGAGTGGTTGGAAGAAATCATAAACTGTATCTGGGTTAAAATACAGGTTTAGTGAGAGCCAGAGGCTACTGGGTGAAGCCTAGGTCTGGCAGAAGTCAGTGGCAAAGCTTTCATTGATTTTGCTGGATTGGGATCTCATCTGTAGAGTGCAGATGAGGAGCCAATGGAACAGCAGTAGCAGAAACGACAGTAAAACAGTTGTGGTAAGGTCAGGTATGATGCTCGATGTTTTGCATGGATAAACCAAATTATAAACCTACCATATGAACTTGATGAGAAAGTTAAAGTGGTTGTGAGGTGGCTACTTGCTCTGAAGAAAAGCTGTAAGATAACATCATGGGAGATGATTAGAGCATGGCCTGGGCTCTGGTCATTGGGATTACCTCTCTCCCAAAGAAAGCTCACAGCTGCTCCGCATTACAGACTAATGTGGACTCCTAAGGGGAGAGATGCCTCACAAATTGCTTCTTGTGAGGGCACAACAGCATGGTTCAAACTCCCAGAGGACTTCTGGTTACAATTATATAACAATGGTAAAGTCCATTGAACTGATTGCTTAAGCCAGAAGTAACCTTGGCTGATGACTAGCTCCCTTGTATGCTGTAGAAATCCTACCTTGTAAACATTCATAGACTTTGTACCCACCAGAGTAGCCCCCTTGCTCCCTCAGTAGTAAGAATGCTCATTCTACACAGTAAGGTATTCATTCCTACCCTATACGAATTTGTTTGGGAGGAGGCAGCATGCAAGAAATCTCTTTTCTGTTTAGTTTAAACAGCACCTCCTTGGGTGCTATGAACAACTCATGAATAGTAAGATTGTCATTTCTCCTCTCCTCCGCTGTTTTTAAACTGAGAGTTTTAATGCTAATAGAACCTGCAGGTAGCAAGGGAAGCTTTTGTTTGTGCAGTTAGTAAGTACTTCCCTTTTCCAAATCATATTTTATAAGTATTTTTTCATTGCAGGCTTATGACTCTAAAAAAGACCTGGGGTGGGTGAAGAAAACTTTCTCTCTTGGGTTCTGTGTTGTGGAAACAGATGTGAGTTGTGTTCTATGGGCAAATCATGTTGATTTTTTTTTTATTATCACAGCAGTTGGGTCAAAAAATAATGGGTCTGGTGAAGGTAGTTGAGACAGCAGGCCTGCGAAAGTAGGGAGCAGGCAAGCAGTGATTGTGAATTTCACTGAACTGATTTTGTACAGCAAAAGCTTGGTAGACAGTGCCCTCTTTGTTCCACAAAGAAGAATGCATCCCTCTGAACCTTGCTGTTGCAAGAAGTAAGCAAAATTCTGGCTAAGTATGTTGAAGGGATGCCAGCCGTTCAGCCTGGCCTGCTTAATCTTTGTGTGTTTGGAAATCCTGTGCAAGTCAGGGCTCCTCCAGCCCAAAGTGGTGACCTCAACAACTATTTGAGCATAGACTTCTGTGTCCCTGCAGGGAGATCTAGCAGACATGGACACGCAAGCCTTTGCCAGCAGAAATAAAGAGGAGCTTTGACTATCTGTAGGAGCACCAGAACTGCAGGACCCAAATGCAGGGATCCAGCAAGATCCTCACTTGTTATATTCCCTGTGCCTCTACTAGAGTTCAGCCAGGCTTGTCACAAGTCGGAACTGCCTCTCCTTTCCTAATTTTGGTAGTAACAAGAAGGTGGCTCTTTTCGGGGAGTCCTTCTGATCGAAAGAAACACAAAATGCAGAGGTGCCAGGGGCTATGAACAGAGTGTTCCTACTCCAGGAAAATACGCAGTTTCTGGGCTTAGAAATAAACCTGCACGGGAAGGATCTGGAAGTAGCTTATTGCCCGGTGGTGTGGAAATGTGTGTGGTGGACAGGCTGCACTCGGCATCGGGGGATGCAGCAGCTGCTGTGCCTGGCGCAGGCACACAGGTGCTATAGAGGCCTCAGCTCCTCGCAGTTCCAGGAACTGGAGGAAGAGGCAGCCAGGAGGAGCAAAGAAAACACAGACTGAATAATCAGGAAAAGAAGATAAACTGTGCTGAGTGGCAGCTGGTCTTTAGAGAACAGGCTGTGTAAATACCCCAAGGGCCTTGTGCATCATCCCTGGGAAGCTCATCCCCGGGAAGCTCATCCCCGGAGAGGGACTCAGCTGGATCACCACACTACTCCACACTGGAGGTATGTTTACTTCTGCACAGCCTTCAGTGTTTCCTGTGAGAACATTCCCCTGCTCATAACCAATATATGCTGACCTTTCAACAAGCACTGTTTCCTTTCTGTGTCTATACACATCTGTCCGTGCCAGGAAAAGCCTCCAAATAAATTATTTACTGCTCATCCTCTTCTAGGCACAGAAGGCAGAGGTGCAGTCCAGTCTTGCTTTTCACAGTGTCGAGTGGGGAGACCAGCCACCAAATAACAGGATTCTTGATTTTGTCTTCCATGCATAGGTGACATACAGTGTAGTTTCTCTACCTGTATGTTCTTACACTGGAAGCAGTTTGTAGGAAAAACTTGCCTGGCATAATTTTCAGCATGGTATGTACTGACAGCTCTACACGGATACTGTTGCAGTGAACAGGATGGGTTTTAGAAGAGGAATGTGTGGTTTGCCAGCACAATGAAGTTTCAGTGCCTGCTGTTAATGTTGTTTCTGGCTGTAATTGTGCAAACCATCATTCCATGAATATTTAACAAAAGGTATCACCAGTTTGTCCTTCTAATTTACCCTTAGGTCCACTTTGCACCTGCTATGTCCCTTTCTTTTTCTTTTCATCCTTTGCTGTTTTCCCACTTCTCTCTCTGTCCCTCCCCTGGATCTCCAGCAACGTGCCTTGTTACGTTCATTCCCTGCAATTCGGTTGTACTGGTAGACTTGCCAGTGCTGGAGGCACACAGCAGTTTTGGCACTGGCTTTGAGTGATCTCTAGTGATCTTGGCAAAAGAACTGACCCCAGCCTGGAGCTGTGGGTTTCCTTACGGGGCTCTGCAGAGCAGGGATGGCCAAAGGAGAGGAACAGCTGAAATTATTTACCATCAAACAGTTGCTTTGTAGAAGCTGAGGTTTGGATCAGAAGACGAGTGCTGTCAAAGCAGCCCCTAGGTGCCTTCTGGCCCTGCTCAGCACTTGGGCTGTAGCTGTTAGTAGCAGTGAGACATTTGGTGTTGCACCAACCAAATCCTTGGGCTCTCTTCCACTGTCCCGAGGCTGCGATTTCCACCCTCCTCTTCCATGCTTTTTGTACCTGTCATCACCCAACACCTGGTTTAGCAAAGCAGCTGTCTGACAGAATACTTTCAGTGACTGATTTACTCTAGGAAATTAATAAATAAGAAATTTCCTAGTACAGTCTACACCAACGGCCTGTCAAGCGTACTGCAGTGCTGTAGGCACACTGTGCTTACTCCCTGACACAGACAACATCCCTGCTCTAAGAAACTATCAGTCTGCTTTAGAAATGAAAAACGGCAAGAGACAGCAAAGAAAAAGGGAGAAGATGTGCTCCATGGCAGGGATGTGCCCTCTCTCTAAAGCATGTACATCACTTGGAGTGTTTATTTCATGCAGGGGAAAGGAACTGGGGATTAGCTGTTGTCTTTACTCTGCAAGTGAGAGGCAGGTAGTAGAAACAAACCAGAGAGTGGAAAACAAATGTAAAGAAAGAACTTGGACGTTCAGGAAAGGATGTGAAAGGGACTAATTGCATGGTGACTCCTGGGATCTACTTCTGAACTTACTGTCCCACTCCTTAGTTCTCTATCAAAGATCCATACAGTGTCAGTTAAGGATCTGAGTCATCCTCTTGTTTATTGGCTGTTGATGGTGCCCACAGGCTCTAAATAAGAACAGATAATTACTTGTATTTACTGCAGTACCAGGGAACTTCTGCTGTGGATCAGAATCTAATTGTTCTAGGAATACAAACAAATAGAAAACACAAAAGCATAGAAAAAAAGCAAAGCCGCTTTCAGTCTAAGTAGATACAAGAAAGAGCTGGAGAGAGAAAGCATTATCACCTCCTTTTCATGGATGGGAACTAGAGCATTAAGAGATCAAATAACTTGCCCAAAGTCATAGAGAGGGTGGGCCAGGAAGTGAACCCAATCCATCAGGAGCCCTTGCAATCCCATCCCTTTTTTGCATAAGGACTCTGCTCCACCTGTGCAGGGAACGTGTTCATTTAGCTACCAGGCAGTAGTCTGAAAGGGGGCGTAGAACTCCCATTTTAGGATGCAAGTTAAGTTGTAGTTTTTATAACGTGTAAGAGCTAAACTTTGGGATTTCTGTAAGAACTGATGCTGCTAACAACTGTCTACTCAATTCCATGGAACCATGAAAAGCACTCAATCAGATTATGTCTGTGTTTAAGTCACTTGCACCTGTGGCTTGCCTAAACCTGACAATTTACAGCAGGTGCACTAACCACCTAAATACTAAGTGCAATGTTTTAGGACAGGAGATCAGGGGAATTAAGGACTTGGAACAAAACTCTGTTTTGTGCTGTCTATTTTTAATGGAGGGATGGAAAAGACAGCTTGTTTTTCCAGAGGCTGAAGTGGCTGCAGCCACTTGTTGTATTACAGGTGGGCAGTGGGCACGCAGCTGGTGGCTCCTGTGAGCACATCAATTTGCCACTGTCATCACAGCTGCTGGAGATCCATTCCTGCATCCTGCCTTCTGTAAACAGCAGCTCATAACCACAAAGCACCAAGCGTCTCTGGTCCAGCATCATCTCAGGGAGCCAGAGAGCTGCTTGATGAAAGCTGCCTTCTGTTTGCTTGCAGACGTGTCAATATTTACTGAGTGAGGCTCCACTTTTGCCCAGCTGCAGCATGACAGCTTTGCCACTCTTGCACTCAGTGGCCCTATCTTCCAGCATTAACATCAGGAGGTGATGAGTGACCGGGCTGGCCTGATAAATGAGAAGAGATCTGCAAACAGAGAATAGCAAACACTTCCTGGGGGGCTCAGGACACCTGCTGAGAAAGATGTTCTTTTTTGCAAGGATCAGGTAGCATATGATGCTGTATCAGGAGAGACACGGGGAAGGTGCTATTGGTGGTGGTGTGTGCTGAGGCAGGCCCAGCTTTGAGCAGGGGTACGCAGTGAGCTGTTAAGGTGGCCCCGCAGGGAAGGCATAGTGCGATCTCAGAGCTGTAGCCATTTCACTGGGGTTTCAGTAGAGCCCTGTGAGCGCAACAGCCTGGAGCACGCGGCAAGGAATGGGGAAAGGCGGTCCAAGAGATGCGCCAGCAAGAATAACCCCTCTCCTGTGTCTGAGTATACACATGGGGAAGGCAGGACCCAGGATATGCTTGTGTGGAAAGTGCTGTCACAGGCTGGAAGGCAATGAGCTCCACTGTACGGTTACAGCTGCAGTTCCTCAGTTATCAAACGTGTATGAGTGAGCCACTGTATGCAAATAAAAATCGAGAGGCCAGTTCCTGCCATTAAGTCTTCAAGCTCTGGGATTTCACCTCTATTTGTGGATACTGTAGTGGTAGGCACATTACAACTAATGGTTTGAATTTGGCCAGAGCTTACTGGCATGTTCTGCTCTGCATTAGGCAGACAATAGCTACCAGTGGTGGTGACTGGCAGAAGGGAGGAATCAGTAAACAGTAGAAAAGGCTTAGAGATACAGAGGGAGAATATTCAAAAAAGGATAAGCTGTTCAGTTTGGGCTGTTTCTTCTTGGTTAGGTTTTTTTCATCCCTCTCCATCAGGACCCTCTAGGGAAAGATATTTAAATGACTGAAGACTGGGCCTTTTTGTACTGTCTAAGTGACACAGGAGCATAAGTTCTCCAGAAGCTGGCTGAGGCACCTTCGAAAATCCTTCAGAGATGTCAATGTGGGTGGCAGCATTTCCTTGAGGATTTAGGAAAAAAGAGAGGGTGAGCAAGGAGGATATGAGGAGAGGGAGTCCAGCCATTGTATGAGTAAGTGGTGGCTTCATACAACAGAATGCAGAATAAGGGAGACAGGGATAGAGAGGCTATTGAAAGAAAGGCTATGGACAATGAAAGGAAGGCAGGAAAATGGTACAAAAATTAGGAATAACGTAGCATATGCACTAGAGAAAAACAAGTTTTGCAGCTGAACTGGCTCAGGCAATGTCAGTAGCCCATTCTAGCTTTTCTGATGGCAAGCTTTGCATCACGGATGGTTTAACATGGCGTGGGACTAATGACCCAGTGGTTCTGATCTCCTTTCCCATTATGGATTGGATGGTTCATCTCAGTGGGGCCAGCATCCTGCAGTTAAATGCTCGTATCTTATGATCACTGAGGTTCATTTAAATGAATTTTTACAGAAAGGTCACCCCATGAAACAATCTGCCACAACAGAGAAGTGTACCAGCAGGGCCATACTCAGTACTGTCCTCTGAAGAGCAGTACAAGGCTGCAAGGATCCCAGCCCTGCTACCCTGAGCCAGCAGAGCCTGGGGCAGACAGCAGCTGCAGCGGACTGCCTCCCAGGACCAGGGTGGACAAGATCAGCCAACATCTGTTCCCCTTTAATCTCTTGTTCCTTTATGTTTTGGTGTAGCGCTTTTGTGCGTAATGAGTTGCATGCTCTGGCACATCCCCAGCCACTCTCCTGGATGGCTGGTTCCTCAGGCAGGCAGTGCTGCTGGGACTGAAGAGCTCTCCAAGGCTGGGATGTGTCACGAGAGGGTGCAGGCTACAGACTCAAGTGTGTTTCTGATGGCCTAGCTCCTTCTGCCCGCCAGACTTGGCAGGATTCCCAGGGCTCACCAGACCCCATCAGGAAGAGGCTGAACCGTGCAAGTCGGTTCCCCTTCATGTCACTGCTTCCAGTTGTTTTGATTACAAGGGGTTCATGTCAGGACAACCTCCAGGGCTTCCTTTCACTCACACCCCATTACGCAGTTAGTGTCTGCACCTGCAGGATACACTCATCTGGAGCCACCGATGCTTTTAACCTCATGCATATGCAATTGAACATACTCAGTTGTGTTAGGAGAAATGGAAAGAGGGAACTAATATACTAACAATCTTCTACAAAGGCCTTATGCTTTCTCAGCTTCCACCGTTGCCTCCAGAAGTTCACTGCAACCCTGGGAAGGGAGCCAAAGACGGTCTCCTGCTGAGAAAAGTGGTCACAGATACTCTGTGGCATCTTTCTCCATTTAACCCCCTGCTGAAGGAACTCACAAAGCAGCATTCAGGGCAGCAGCCTGGAGGGTGAAGGCTCCTTGTGATACAAAGGGTTTAGACAGACTTCAGCACGGGAGGTGCTTTTCTCTCAAAACTGTGTATGAAACTCTAGATAACTTCCTTCTGCCTTGGTGTTTGATGCCATCCCTGCAACTCTTCCAGGTCAGGAAGCACAGGAGGATATTAATTGCCTTCCACCTCTAAACCTTTTGAAACATGAGGGCCAGGATCCATGCAATTGTTCATCATCCAGGAAATCACCAGCAAGAGGAACGTACATGGGACTGAACTTAGATGAAGTAGTGAGACACCAGCTTCTGCATGACAACACACTGCAGTCAGGAGCAGTAATGACGGCAGTATTGCACATGGAAGGGCAGTTCAGATGGAAAAGGGATGTCAGGAATACACAATGGGACAGATATTGGAGGCCAAGGAACCCAGGGCAGCTCTAAAGGATTGTGAAATGACCCTTTTCCATGTCCAGCTGTAAGACAAAGCTGGCTGGATCTATATTCCCAAAACTCAAAGCAAGGGAGGATGAATAAAGTATGAGGCCCTAAGCAGAGGGGACTGCTGGCTTCCAGATTTCTCAGACCAACATCATTTCACACTAGCCAGTGTGTCTCTGCTTTGGTGGATGTGTTCTCCTCTTGAAGTCAAAAGGGGCAAGGGTGGGATGACGGCACCCTGCAGCTAAAGTACGAGAGCAAGGAAACACCTGGAAAGCTGAGCTCAGCACACATTCACATTCAAGAAGCAGGAGCCAGCGATGGCTGTGACCTGTTGGTGACACACAAACAGATATTTGGACATCTTTTCCTGTCCCTGTCTCTGTGCTAGGGGGATGATGCTGGACTTTCTCGCATCTTCTACCTCCAGATCTGTGCAACAGCGAGAGGCTGTCATGGCTGGGGAGCCCATATAGCTGTGGAAGCTATTGCTGTTCCACGGGTCACTGTTCAAGGGCTCAGCCTTTTTTTTTTCTTTCACGCTTACAACAGCTTTATTTTCCAGAAGACAGTGAAAACAGGATATGATGAAATCAAATTAACATCTCTGACTGCTTCTCCCAGGAAAACAGCCTATGGGCAAGTACTCTACAAAGCCAGGAAGGAACTGCCAGAAAAAACAAAACAGTCTCCTAGCGGTGACTTCCCCTCCAGCTAGGGGGACCTCTGCCATGTCTTCCATAACAGAACAGTTTGTATCTCCCTCTTCATGTCACTGCACAGGTCAGGTACTTGAATGCATTGCCAGATACCCTTTGTATGTTGCTTTGCAACAGTGGAACCTAAGGGTACGAGAGGGTAGGAGGTACTAGAAACCAACATGGAGCAATAAGTACTTCAGTACTGGTCTCCTCCTTTCCCCTTCTCATCCTCAGCTCAGAGATACCCAGTTTGGGAACCTGCAGAAGATGCTGGTAAAGATCAGACAGGGCTTCAGGTTGCCTGAAAAACCATGGGTTAGTACCCTCTATTGGAAAAATCACTTCGCCTTTTTTTTCCCTAACAATTTCTTCTGAGTTTGCAGGATAAAGGTCCTGTCTTACAGACTTACGTGCTCCAGGTCACAGCTGCTGTGCCATGGAGGCATGAAGGTTTTTGGGCACAGAGCTGCCCACACCAACTATCCAGAAGACAGAAAGAGGAATTTGTCCTCTTTCCTAGGAAGAAGTGGTTTTCAAAACAAATGAACACTAGCTTGGTTTGCTTTTGCTTAAACAGAGATTCAGGCTTGAATCAGTGTTAGAGTCAAAACAAAAGCTGTTTGCTCTTTGATTGTTAATCTTTATCAGGAACCTGAAAATAGTGGACTGTGGGGACAATGCTGTAGCAGAGGTGGTGCATTAATCTGTCTCCGGGGTCTGAGATAGGTTGATGTATTTAAGTGCTGACTTCTTGATCTCAGGGAAAAAAATATTGCTGCAGACTGTAGGAAAGGGACCTGGTTAGCCATACTTGCAAATAAACCCTCTGAGAGGAGACAATAGATTTGCCCATCTGGGGTTTTTTTTGTTTTTGAAGACCTGTTATCATTGGTACGTTTCAGTCCTATAACGGGACTGTTAGAAGAACTAGGATTTTCTTTCTTAAATAGGGGATCTGGGAAGGGAAGGTGGGGTTGCTGTCTTTTACTGCTTTTTGTTTGGAGTCAGTTTAGTTACTTGAGCTCAGTTTGCTTCCCAAATTTTCTGGCACCGTCATACTTAGGGTATGCCTACCACAGCATCAGTGTTTAATTGCAGCATAGCAACTGTATATAAACTCTAACAAGGATGAAGTAGCAGCAAGACAGACTTCCAGGAGGGCCGGTCAAGTCTAGCTGGGGGCTTGAGCAAGCTTGTTAGACCTTGCTGCTGTGACTCCACTGCTGTTGACATCCCGACTACTTGGAGCTAGATGAGTCTGCCAGTGCAGCATTCCCTTCTCCAATTGCATTTTAAATAAGGAACATCTTGTGGATCCTTCTGCAAAGTCCCAGTGTAACGGGGCACTCCACACATCGGACAGGTCCAGAATCACTCCTTTTCCAGGCCTTTCCAGTGGCCCCGGATCACCCTGAAGCTTTCGGCTCTACACTTTTTAAGAAAAGGAATCCCAAATCCCGTGCCACTGAGATGCAAGCCTACAGCTGCTAATCATTTCCCTTTAGGATTAGCTGAGCCTGCTCCAATTCTGCCTAGGGCCAGGCACGTATGTTAATGCTGGACAGCTTTCAGCATTCACAGGGAGCTCTGTTCAAAGAGCTGATTTTTGTGCTGGCATGTTCCAAGGGCTGGTGTGGCCCCATCAGTGGCTAAAGGAGGCGGATGGAGGGAGGGAAAGGGAATAAAGGGAGAGCCTGGTATGGGGAGGTTTGAATTTGGTTGCCAGGTCGATCATTGACAGCTGGCAGAGGGAAAAATGGGGAAAGAGATGGCTCTCAGCTACACCAGTGTCCCTCACACCTCACTGACAAGGGATACTGAGAGGGGAACAGAGCAGGAGAACTGGGTTGGTGAGGACTAGTAACTCCAAGACCTGCACAAAAATGTCCACTCATTGCCACAAGGGAGCTGAATTTGGCAGACGTGCAGACTGGGCTCAGACAAGCAGACAGGAGATGCCACCCCTCTACTGCCCTGGTTTGTAATGCTTGCTTTATTGACTGCTGCTAACCTGGGCAGGCTGGCAGCTCCTATCAAATGACAGGCTATGCCTCTGTCTTGGAGGCACCATTTTCTTGTGTTGTGCTCACAGGGGCACTCAGAGCTTCCCCCCATGCGCACTGCGTAAGCTTTTCCCTTCCTGAGCACAGGGTGGATGTTAACCTACCCCGGAGTGCTACAGCTTTAGCTCTGCAGCTTAGCTCTGCCTTCAGCACTGGCACAGTGTGATCCTGCCAACTATGGATGTTCCCAGGTTGCTAAATCCACTCTTTGAAGAGGCTGCAGCACCAGGGCTTGCAGCGCCACAGCCCTGCTAGCCTGCCCAGTGCGTTCAGCTCACTCTGTTCTATCCTCCTTGGCCCTTTACTGGAAGAATCCTTGCACCTGCCTCCTGCCTTGTCAGGCAGCTGGGGAGGGCTGCCTGCCCCGGAGGAGAGATCAGGCTGGACTGCTTCCATCATGGCCATCCTGTGGGCCATTAGAGATGTTCAGTTGTGTCCACACTGCACGGTGCCCAGTTCTCAGTCCCCTTGGGTCCCTCCCAACCCATGGCTCACTACTGGTTCATCATCACGGCAAACACCTCATTACCCACTGCTGTTGTGCTATGGTAGACAAATCCATGCAGCAAGGAAGCCAAACCTGGACTGCAGGGCAGGCAGGACTTCTGTGTCCCCTCTCTAGACCTGTCTGCACACATACGTGGCACTTCACATCAATACTATAAATCCAGTGCACCTTTCCGCCCCTTGTTCTAGGCAACAGCTCAGTGTTTGCACAGAGCAGGATGCCTCCATGCACCTCCCCATGAGAGGAGGAAAAAGAATTCTCCAGAATCAGGGCAAATGGCAATATGTCCCATAGGCTGTCTCCAGCCACTACCATGCCTGACTAAGGGCCGAAACACCTACTTCATTGGAAAGGCGTGGGAAGGTGGAGAAGTAGCCATGGCCTGAAATCAGTATTGTTATAAAGCACCCCCAAAGATACATCAAAGAGGATCCCAAGATCCTTCTTGGGACCATATCTATTTTGAAAGTTGTGGGTGGGGGAGAACAGCTTGGATTTCCTGTGACTTCTGACACTTTTCTTGGAGGAATGATTTCTTTTTTTCAAAGAATCTCTTACTTCGTGGTATCCCTATCTTCCTGCCCCTACAACACTCGTGCTTTACCCATTAGTCATCTACTGACCGTCATGTAGACTATGAGCTGCTCTTCTTGACCAAGGCTCTCTATTCCTAGCCCATACTGTGTTTACCCTGACAGAGCCTTGATCTTTCATTACAGAATCAGAATATTAATACCTCCAATTCACAGCCCAGTAACTCACAGGTAGGAAAAACACAACAGGAAGACCAGGCACATTTTCCTTGCCTCATTTCCATCAATTACTCACAGTTCTATCTTCCTTTATTATGCTGAATAATTTCTCTTCACTCTTCAAATATTTGGAAGCCAGGATCCTGCTCCTAATCAATCATCCCTTAGGCAAACTAGATTTTGCCTTTGTAATGTTTTTCTGCATAGTAGCTCCAGCCTCCTAATCATCTTTATTGCTGTTCTTTAAGGTGCTTCTTGTTTGTCACAATTTTTCTGGTAACATGGTTCCTGGAAGTGAGCGCGATATTCCAGACACAGGAGCCCTGTGTGTCCCATTGCATGTGTGATGTTGCCCTCAGGTGGTTACTCCAGAGAGAAGATGCAGCTTTAAAAAAAACCTCCAATATCTTTGGAACAGAGATTTGTAACTGCATGGGAGCTGCAGAAGGGATAACTCTGCTCTCTCTTAGGTGATGCCTTTGCTACAGAAACCAGTATTACACTGGCTTTTTCTGGCTGTCCATCCTCAGTTCTAGCTCTCTGCATTTTAAGTGTATTTCCCCATGTGGACGCTGCTGTGCTTAAAGAGCAGCAGGAAGAATCTCAGCTTTAGTGAGCTACACAAAGCTGAACGGGAATCTTAAGACAGGAGGGACCATAACTGCCAGACTTTCACCGTCACCAACTTTATTAGTACTAATTTTATCACTACAACTACTTGTCTTGATCACATTTTTCAGCAATTCAAAAATTTCAGTGTCAAAATTATATGCATCATAAAATTAGGTTTCCTTTCTTTGTTGCACCAGTTGTGTATCTTCTATGTTGTAATTCATATAAAGTGCTCATATAAGGTGCTTAGAAGGTGACAAGAGACTGTAATAAAGGTCAAATTAGAAATTCATTGTGCTTGTCTCTCCCCTAACTCAACTATTCACAAAGCTAAACCATCCTGCTCACTCATTCCCTTCTCCCACCATAGCCTCCACTGTTCCAGCGATTATGGTGCCAGGGAGTTTTCTGCCTTTTCTATTCCTCTCTGCCCCTTTGTTACAGAAGTGACCATAGCTAACACTGATTTCAAGGTGGAGATACACAGCTGATTTATTTAGGAATTATTATGGTAACATATACATTCATGACTTATTTAATACATGACATCTTATTTTGGTTTTGCTTTGCTCTGCTCAGCACTGAGTTTCCTCTCTTAACGTTGTACTGTCCACAGAGGTGCCCAGAGCTTTTTCCTGAGATCATCTCTAACTCAAAATTTTTCATTTAAATATTAGGTAAGTGAAATATTTTTTTCCAGCTTCCCTTAACTTGTACTGGCATATAGAGAGCTCTATCCGCCATCACATTGTCCCACTTACCTTACTTCTGGTTCATTCCTGCTCCCACTGAATGCAAATGCCAAAACATGCATTAGGTTTAAAAGGAGCAGCCTTTATTAGGGGCTTTTGAAGTCTTTCCCAAATGTTCTGTATCTTACATAGATTTGGCCACCCCACTGAACACTTCATCCGCTGAATGTGATCCAAAAGTAAGCTGTGGTCTCACTAACGGCACTGAAGATTTTGCCACTGAAACCAAAGGAGCTGGACTGGATCATTCTTGGATACTGTACGTCTCAGCGCTGATCATGGGGGATGCTTTGCACCTCCTGCCAATGCAACACTCCTAAGAAATGGATGCTTTCTCCTATGTTTTCTTTTACAACTTCACTTTAGTTCCTTGCTTCCTGCAAAACCAATGCTTGTACAATCACTTGGTGTGTCTATAAGTGTGTCCTCCCAGTAACTTTTTGATGTCTTTGCTGATTTCAACAACTTCGGCAAGCAGAGATTTCAAAAATAGTTCTGAAAGGTGTTTCTATGTGTTTCATGAAAACTGATTGCTTTTGAGAAGTGCAAGAGAAATTTTAGAAACATGCCTAGAGAAAACAAAGTCTTAGACCAATTCAGTTAGAAAGCTTTTGTGTTTGTACTTGCAAAATACAAATTCTTTGTATTTGCAAATGGTAGCTTTATTTTGCAAATACGTGTAGGAAACGAGGCTTCATTAGCTCCACTGCTTGTGGAACTGCTTATTAATCTTTGGCAAGGATTCATCCTGCAAGCTCTTGTTGCCAAGTTTTCTTAATAGCCACTTGCAAAGGGCTTTATCCTTGAACCTTTGGGAAAGGCCAGTCAGTTACATATGCTGGGATTTTGCTTAGATAAGTCTTTCCAAGAATGCTGAAAAGCTGGAAGAGAGAAAAAAATTATACTCACAGTCTTATTGATAGAGTCTTATTTACCATATTCAGACCGATATCTTAAAATACAATAACTAATTATTTTCCCAGCTGTATTTGTGGGTCCTCATATAAGGCTCAAGGTCCATAGTGCTATTTTCTTTAGATGAGATGTCTGCAGTGCTGTTATTACATTATTCTGAAACATCCCTGGTTTTCCAGACAAGCTGTTTTTAATGAAAAACAAAAATCATATCCTTATGTTAGAAGTTCAGCTGATTCAGTCTTCAATTTCTTAATGGCTCTGGACCTGAAGAGTTTCTTCATATTACTGTTGTTGTTGTTATACAATGTAGGCATAACAACTAATAATGGGCAGTAGGAAAAACCATAGAGAAAGAAATAATTATTCGGAAAGGAGGCCACAAAAATATTTCCAAATAGTTAGCGCAGTTCCCCAAAAGGGAGGAAATAACACACAGGATCAGAGCAGAAAACTTTCCAAAATTTCCAGTGAACTGAACACATCATGAGACTGACTTCTCAAAAAACACATCTCCTCTTGGGTGTTTCTTCAGGCCTGCAAAGGGGAGCTCACATGCTCCAGGAGCCCCTTGGCTGCCTCCTGTACCAATCGTGGGAGCTCTGCGGGTGCCTGATGCTCAGCTGATGTCTCTGCAAAAAAACGTGCTGAGATTTGGGCTTCTCCTTTTTCCTCTGATGCCCTTCTTTGTAAGGGCTAGTTTGGGGAAGCTGGCTGTGCAGAGCTATGGCAGAGCAACAGGACAGAGACAACCTGCCCCTCTCATGCAATGCACCTACCCCTCACAGCCACTGAGCACTGATGCCCACCAAAAGCAAGACCAGGGTTTTTCCAAGATAAGGATAGAGAAAAGGAATTTGGGATATGGCCTGTGATAACTGTTACTATTACAGGATCCCTAGCAGCAGTCGTTGTTATTGAGAAGGATGGAGATCATTCTCTGCCATTTCTTTTTGCCTCAGCCAAATACAATAGTTGCTTTTTTAGACATTTTTTTGTTAAACTGAATAAATTATTGAGTGTAGAGCCCCTACATATACCGATTCATCTGCAACCCTTTGTTGAAGATAATGCCTTTGTTTCTGCCACTAATGCTTCTGTCACTACAGTAATGACAAGTCACCCAGGATATTCTTTTCCATAAGATATTTATACTTATATTGTCCTACAGATCTTAAGGCTAGTCCCTCCCTCAAGTGCCTTTGGTCAGTTGCATCCTGGGTTTTTTTGATGATTCTCACTTTCTTTGCAAGATGATAATTTTACACAGCTTGGAGCAATGGTTGCAGGAGATACACAACACATTCCTAAGATTGTAAGACTTAAAGGGCATAACTGACCAAGGTCTAAAGTTGTATCTGTACTGATTGTGTGGAGTTTCCTTCTGTATAAGAAATTCCTGATGTCCAGGCTGCTGAGCAGCTGGATTAGCTGAGCCAAGCCTGCAAGCCTCCACCACACTCATTTACCAAAACGCCAGCAATATGTCCAAGCCCAAGTGGGCTCTGCCACACATTACGCTCCAGGATTAACACTCCTGGTGTGCAGCATACCAGGACTCATATCCCAGAGCACAGGTTGGACCCGTACACCTGGCTTTCTGTGCATGGCCAGGCGCACATGCAGGGACCATCATGTTTTGTGCATCCAGACTCTGAGCACAAGCTCCCAGCGCCGTCTGCCTGCCTTCCATCACCAGTATCCCTGAGATTATCCCCGGGGTATCTGTGACCTAAATACACTGGTTTGGACTTGAAAGTTGGTTTTGTTTTTAATGTTGCTGAGCCTCTAAAACTAGCACACGTAACAAACTGCCTGTTTCCAAGCAGCCGTTGTGTAACTTTGCTCCCCACCCCCAGAGATGTTGCCTGCCATTCATTTAATGGGCTTGGTTTCACTGGGAAGTGTCCGGGGGAACCTCTTAGGTCTCTAATTAGCAACAGAAGGGGCTAGTCATTGCTGGAGGTAGCAGTGAAACATTTGTGAGGTCTCCTGAGAATAAGGGAGGCAGAGAAGGGGCCATTTCCAGCTGGGAAAACACTAAATTTTGTTCAAGGTACAGTGCAGAGCAGAGGACAAAAGAAAAGGTGATGGGGGGAAGGTAACTGCAGAAACGATGCAGTTTTTCTGGGCTTTCTAGGCAAGAAAGGAGCATTTGTGAAGGGGGAGAAGGGGATGGAAGAGATTGTCCCTCGCCCTCCCAAGTTGTTAGTCGATACCATGGAGCAGCAAAGAGGCCTCGTGGGCTGGCTGCCGGTGGAGGCAGGAGTAAGGTGTTGCTGCGATCTGCTCTCAGATGTCTGAGCTGGCTCTTGTTAATAAGATTCAGGAATTAACAGCTTGGAAGTGCTTAGGAGTTCAGTGGTTCCTCCAAGGACATGATCACTGAGGTTGAGCACAGAGCCTGCCATTCACAGCTGCAGTAGACTTTGGAGTAAAACAAATCTCTTGCCAACCAGCTGAATGTCCTGAGACCTCACTGAGAAGGTGAAAACTTTGCTCATCCATAGCACGTAGGGTAATGTGCATGGGGCTATTCCTTAACCTCCAGGACACAGCCACACATGGTAAGCTTTCTGATTTTTCCTATGTGATCCCATTTCTGGGCAGGGCTTTTTTCATACAGTACTAATTGAGAAATTTTGAGTGTGCGCAGACAGTCCCAGCTTGGACTTGTTGGACCGTGGGGACCATTCCTCTTCAGAAGTCATGCAGGGAAATTCAGCATTCGGTATCTTTAGCCTGTGGGAGCAAAGATCCAGTGAAGCAAAGGAAAGCCTCATTAGCCTTCAGGACCTTCCTTAAAAGCAAAGGAAGAAGATGAAGTTCAAAGACAGAGTGATACCATGGGGCAAGCAGGGCTGCAGGAGCTTGGAGGAGCATGGGGGAGATCTGAAGCTTCCGGCTTGCCCTGCCCTGCAACATCACCAGCCAGCAGCTCACTGGTAGTGGCCACCGACCAGATAAAAAGCAGAAAGGTGAGCTGGTCCCCGGTGTAATTCAGGAGACTGTATTCATAAAGATCCCCTGTTACTGAGCACCATTTGCTCTCTAGCAATCGTCTTAAGACAATGAACCTGATTTTGTGCATGCAAAAGGAAAATTATGCAGCAAAGCCTTTACACTGCAAGATGAAGGGCAGTGCATTACAGCCAGGGCCATAAATCCCAGCAAGGGCCTTGCAATGGTTCTAAAGGTCTGAATAATCATTTCCAAGTTGCTACAGCACCTCAAGCGATAAAAGAGCTACATTCAAAGCTTTTGTGCTCCACTCTTGCTCCTGTTCATTAGCTCATTTCATAACCAGAAGTCACCAGCTTTCTTCCCTGTGTCTCAGGTTTCAGCGTTAATAGTATTTATGAGGCTTGGATTATGATTATATGCAACTGGCAATGAGAAAAACAGAAAGTTCAAAATAGCAAAGAAGCTCAAATAGGAAAAAAAGTATTACATGTACTCTGAGCTCCTCTTCCCACTAGAGGGCACCCAGTATTTGCAGAACCGCTGCTCAACCTTTGGGTGCTTTCCCCAGCAGCAGGTCACACTGCGCCAGCATTAGTGAATGGGCCTGGGAGAGCTGGCAGGTTATGTTGTGTTTGGCTCCTCCTGCTTGTATCCAGCTGCTAAACCAGCTGGAAAAATACATTACAGTAACATTTCCGTGTGCACATGTCGTTGCTGCAGGGGTGATCCTGCAGATTAGTGACAAGAGCAAGAGAAAAACAAAGGAAACAAAGCTCTCTGTTAGTGATTTGTGCAATGGAAGCATATGAAAACCCTTTATGAAATGATGCCACTTGTAAAGGGACTGCAGGATGGCAGCAACTGCAAGTTTAGACAGAGATGTAATATTTAGATACAGTACAGCAAATGTTATTCTCTCTCTTTTTTTTTTTTTAACCCACGCCAGAATAGCAGCTGAACCAGCAAAATCACAGCACTGGGACAGAGGCAGGAAATTTTCTAATAGCGCTAAAGGAGGCTTTTCAAAAATGAGTTTCTAAGACATCTGTCATTAACAATAAGGGATCCTGTATCAGTGCAGGCAGATGCTCTGAGACACTTTTGCAGATCCTTTCCTGTGGGATTCCCGTTTCCATTTATGGGATGTACATCAAAATCTCATGGGAGGCAGCCTTGTTGACTCCAGCAAGCAGTTTCTGCCTGGGTTTGTGCATTTTGGCCACTAGAGGTTCTAAGAGAGGGGGAAAAAAACTTTTTTGCACTGACAAGCTCCTGCACCACCCCAGGGCAGAATTTCCTTTGGGACCCTTTGATCTCTGCCCACCAGCACTCCAACAAAACTCCTGCACATACCCTGCATTTCAGTAGACAGGATCCTGGCATCTCAGCTCTCTCAGATTTACCAGTGGGGTTTTGTTGCCTTTTAGCCCCAGGGTCTCAATGGCCTTGGTGTGTCCTCTCATACCTTAAGCAAAAGCTGTTCTGATTCTCCCAAATCTTTTAGTCAGAGAGTAGCAACTTGTAACTTTTCTCTGCAGCTTTAACTAGCTCTGCTGACTCTTTTTCCTCATTCCTGGTATAGATAATTTCACTCTCAGACGTTTAAACCAGACTTTCCTCTGCCAGCCTTTATGTTTTCTCCGAGTGGTAGGTAAGAACTAGAATATTCCCAAGATCTCTTTTGTCTCCTGGAGACATCACAGCCTGACACCTTACAGGGGTCCTGAGCTACCTTCCACATGGGTCATAATTCTTTCCTCTTACTGCTAATAGTTCTCCAGTCTTCTGACTATAGTCCCTCTGCAATCAGGGATACCTTCTTCCAAAAGGCCTCAAGAGACCTGGTTTTGTTTGGGAAATAAGACCTTAAAGCCAAGTAATCCCAGATGGACATAACCAGAAATAGCTATGCTGGAGCAACAAATTGAACTTGGACCAAATGAAGGATTTACAAGCTTTTCTTATTGATGGATCTTTTTGATGGCACAGTGGCTGCATGTGAACTCACAGCAGTATGAGACATAATCACCACAGATCTCACTGGTGATGGTACTTCACTTTGAGCATTGCATGGAGTTAGGAATAATTTCCTCTGACAGTACTGTAGCTATTCCTACAGTGAAGCACAGCAAGGACACTGTGCAACAATTTATGAAGGAGAAACCTTTATCCGGTAAGATTTTACTGACCATGAGGGAAATGAAATCTAGTTCCCTGAGCTAAAATAAAGCATTGACTTCTGTGGAAAATGAAAAACTTAAATTTTCCTTTTTGTTTTGGCTGCTACAAATCACCGGTGCACATGGAATAGAGCCAAATGATGCACAGATTGGAAGGGACACCTGAAGGTCAGCTCATTGCACCTCCTGCTCAGAGCAGGTCCGGGTAGGTGAGATTGCTCAGTGCTTTGTTCCTGACAAATTTTGAATGCCTCCAAGGATGGAGATCCCACATGCTTTCTGGGCCCCTGTCCCAGTGTCTGAATACCTCCATGGTGAAGTAATTTTTTCCTCTCGTATCTAACCATAATTTCCCTTGTTGCAATTTGCATCCGTTGCCTTTTGTCCTTCAACTGTTGCTCCTCCAAGATGAGTCTGGGTCCATTTTTCCTACGCTCTCCCCTAGGTAGCTGTAGACAGCAATAAGACCCCATCCTTTGCCTTTTCTTCTCCAGGCTGAACAAGCCCAGGTCTCTCTGTCTCTCCTTGGACATAACACGCTCCAGTCCCCTGGCAGCTTGCTGGCCCTCCACCATCAAAGGTGGGCTCACTCAAATCTTTACTTTACCAGCAAGGCCAGAACTGGACATAGCACTCCATATGTGGTCTCACAAGTGCTGAAGAGAGTGAAAGGTCTCTTCGCTCAGCCTGCTGGCTAACATGCTTGCTGTATAGCCCTGTATGCAGCTAGCCTGTGCTGCAAGGACACCTTGTTGACTCAGGCTCAGCTGAGGACGTCGGGCCAGTCTCTGCGGAATTGCTTTCTGTGCATTTGGCATCCAGCCTGTGCTGGTGCACAGGGTTATTCCCTCCCCACGCAGGACTTTGCATTTGCCTCTGTTGAGATTAATTTGCAACTGCACACTTAGGCGATAGGTGGCACTAATGAATGATGTAGCTTGCATTGTCACGGGGGGGAGAGCGTCACTGCCGAAGAGAAACCAGCAGAGGAGACATCTGGGCTACTTCTCGCTCGGACCAGCAGCCAAGTGAGGAGGAGCAGACATGTGGCAGGAGTTCCTTCCAAATGCCTGGTGAGATCTCGGTGCAGGGAGGAGGGACTGCGAGCAAGAGTCCCCAGGGTTGGGGTGGGAGAAAGCCCCTGTGGGGTCACCAGGCCATCAGAGGGTGGGAGCATGAGGCTGAGTTCTCCTGAGCATGAGTGTGGAGGAGGCTTTATTAGACTGAGCCTTGTTTTGTGTCATTCAGAGAGCTGCTTCTAGGACATGCTTGCTTTGTTAGCAGTGCCGAGTTTGTGCTATTGCCATGATAACTGGTTTCATGCCTCTGTCTCACTAAACTCTGTGATGGAAGTGCAGGGGCGTATTATGACCTGTTGCATAAGCTGTTCAGCCTCCAGGGAGGTGGAGGCTGACACTGTTTGCTCTTAGGAGCCCTGTTCTTCCTTCTCTGGGAGTGGCTTAAGGAGATACCTCCTTAAAAATCACACATAGGCTGTCTCAGAGATTGTTCCCAAATTGTCTTGGCAACTGCTGGGATCTTCAGTACAGGCACTGGGTTCTACCTCACAGGTAGCAGTGGGAAATGATACTAGGTAAAAAGAAACACCCAACAGACTTGTTTTTTCATGAAGTTTCATGTCTTTTTTTTTTTCTTTTTTTTTTTCTCAAGGTATCGTAATTATGACACCAAACAGCTCCCTAATCTAGTTGCCTTCCACAAAGGCAGAGTGACAAGACTTTCTCCTGTCACTTCTAATTTTGCTAGATTTTAGATTGTGCTTTTCTTGCAAGAGCATCTACCTGGCTGAAAGAGAACCAAGGAGGATGTTTTCTTTTTCTTGCAGGCAGATGAGACCTAAAAGCTTGGTAGCCAGCCAGGAGCAGTTAGAAGTAGCAAAGGTACAGCAGCTCATTGAACTCTGAACAGGGAAAGGTCCCACAAGCCTCTCCTCCTGCCAGTCCTGCAGCACAATGAATACCACATGGCTGGCAGCAGAATAACCCTTGAGCTTGAAAGTCCTCTGCCAAGGCTGCGCACCTATCACTACACAGCAGTCAAAATAAACTATTTTCTTGGCTGAATTAACACAGCTGCTCGTAGGATGAAACACCGCAAGGACACCTACCCAGTTGTTTAGTGCCTTTTATCTAAATTGTGCTGAAGGAGGGAATATTATGGCAACAAACTATCTAGCTAAAACACAGCCCAGAAACACTGCCTCTTTATGCAGAAGCAGTGCTCTGAGCTCCTGTCTTTCTGTCCCATCCAAAAAGTAAGAAAAATAATGGCAGATGTTGCCAGATGGTTAAAAAGCTTGTGATCCCATAACTGGGCAGTACATGGTGCTAGCAGGTGACGTTCTTTGCCCCATCCCTAAGGGATCCCTACCATTCAGATAACACAATCAGACTATAAGGATCTTTTTCTTTTTTTTTTTCCCTTTTGTAGGGAGAGCATCTTGTCGCGGATCAGGTGAGTGAAATAGATGCTCTGTGCTGAGGCCTCCACTTTTTATTAGCACGCTGGTTGGGGCACATTATAGCCTCTTCCTTAACCTGTATGGCAACAACAACAAAAATCTTCATTCACAGTCCCCTTGCAGCCCCCTGCAACAGCCCCCAGACACCTCTACTAATCCCCAAGGGAAGCTGGAGAGATTGAAGTACAGGTCAGAGGGACGGGAAGGTATTTAAATCATTTAAGACTGATTGCTCAAGCATTTGAACGGTTTGGAACCATGCATGTCTGTTAAAACCAACTGTGGTGACTTAGCTCCCACACCTCAACAAAGTGTGAAACCTTGCTGTCTAGAACAGAAACAGGGGCACCAGACAGACAAGCTGAGACCCTTACCCATGGAAAGCTATGGTGGAGGGCCAGTGTTGCTCTAAAAGATGACTGAATCTGTAGGGAAGCTATGTATAAAGCAGTGCCAAGAGGGGCGCATCCAGCTGAAGACCCTTGGCTCTGCTTCTCAGCCCATTCTGTCTGTGAAGTTTTTATTCCTGGAGGAGTCCAGTCACTACTATCCCATTCACTCCAGCACCTGCCTTAGAACAGACTGGCCCATATCTTATTGACCCTTGTCCCCCACGGCATCCTCATACACAAGGAGAGGGAGAAGAAAGCCTTGTGATCTGCAAGTCCTGATCAGCAAGGACTTGAGGTCCCTAAGAAGCACTGGTGGATGTAAACCTGCCCCAAATCTTGCCTGTGATCTTCAAAAAAAACAAAACGCCCCAGCCCCTGCTGACTCCATAGGATTTGTAGGCATTTGTTACTGCTCAGGCCCAACCAATGTGAATACAAGCCACAGCATAGCCCCTTTATCCTTGACACTTCCATTGTTGAACACAAACAATTTTATGCCTCCCCAGGTCTTTTGAATATTCTCAGAAGAATGCAGTCCTGGTCCCTGCAGCCGCCCTGGGGGTTGGAGGGATGCTGGTTTTCTGGCTGAGGTCTAGACACAAGATCAAGACTATTGAAATGGGTGATGGATGGTGGGGCTCAGGTGAAAGACCCCTAAAAGGGAAAGAAGATGAAAGTATCCGTCCCTTCAAGATTGAAGCATCTGACAAAGAAATCGAGGTACTGGTTGCTCGGATGTAGGGAGGGGCGGAAAGCTGCAAGGTGGAGCCAGTCCATCACCCACCTTACTGCTTTGAGATGATGTCTTGGGGGTGGCAGCAGGACACTTACATATGCCAGTGCAGCTCCCTAGCACCATTACATCACGCTGTGGCTCACTGCCCTTTATGAATGGGATTTGAGCTCAGATTCATTGCGATGTCCCATACAGACTTTCTGAGACCACACGCCCTCCATGTGGCCTGGGACCACTCCTGAGGAAAGGCCGCACTTTGAGCAGCAGACTTTGACAGTGGGTGTGTGGATGGTGGAGCAGGGTGGGAGGGTATCAGGACACCAGTGACACCGGTGGGGCAGAACTGAGGGGCTTCCATAGGGGTAAGGGCTGGAAGGGTGAAGAGGGACGGGGTATTGACTGAGTTGCAGCACCTCTGTCCCTACCTGCCTTTCCCAATTATCTAGCCAACTAGCAATTGGCAGCTTAGGCTGAGGTTCATTATTCTTCTCCCAGCTGGCAGTGCGAGCAAGCTCCTCATGCCAAAAACCCTAAAGCAAGAGTAAGACATGGTACTTCTGGGTGCCCTAGTAGAAAAATAAATTCCCCATAGAAATGATTCAGGGGACCATGTAGAGTATGCCACTGCTTCAGAAAAGCTCATGGTGTCCCAGATAGCAGTACAAAAGCCAGCAGACCAGCTGCTGGCCAACACAGGCAGCTGGCCAGCCTGGCAAGAAGGGCTCCCCTCTGCAGGACCTGCACCGCCGCCTGGAGCAGGCCCGCTACACACCACCACTGGAAGGGGCCGCCTTCCACTATGGCTTCAACTCCAACTACCTGCGGAAGGTGGTGGCCTACTGGAGGAACCAGTTCGACTGGCGCAAGCAAGTGGAAGTCCTGAACAAATATCCCCATTTCCGAACCACTATTGAAGGTGAGGGGGGTCTCTGTGGTTTGAGCTGGTCTCTTTTCTGAAACGTGTGGAGGGAAGGGGAGGATTTTAGAGGTTACAATATTTAAGACAACAATATGCATGACAGCTTAGTGATACGAGTGAAACATCACTAGTGGAGGCTATACTATTAATAACCTCCTGTAGATTAAGACCATTACACAGTGGCAATAAGATTAGATCTGTTTCAAGATGGGCTTCATCTGTTTCTTAACCTGTGCTAACTAATGATGAGGTTTTCTTCTGCTATTGCCTTGAAGCCACCTTTAAAAATTGAAAAACTTACCCAGACTCTGAGGCTAGAATTCCCACCACTACCCGGTTTAGCCAGGTGAAGTTAGCCAGACTTTAGCTAAGTGATCTGCAGGTTAAACTTCTACCTTGCACTTAACTTTTTCATGTTTCTCTTTTTATCACCCACATATTTTGTAATTTTATTGTCTTTTTGCAAGTATCTTTCCTGCATTATGCTATTCATTTAAGTACAGCGGTACTTATATACTGTGAGACTAGTTTCTGAGGAGATGGATGCTCAATCTCCTGTGACCCCAACATCTAGGGCTGGGATTAATACCTCTGTCTGTATGAAAATTATGAGACATAGGTAGAATACCAGGCATCCCCTTTCAACTAGGCATCTTCTTGCTGTGGGTTGATTGTGTAACTGCTGCTACAAATGCTAATTACAGTTTTGCCACCCCCCTTCTTCAGAGTAGAAAGCAGAGACTGTGATGGAACCAGACCTTTCATTTATCTGTCTTGGATGTGTGGCAGGGATCGATATCCATTTTATCCATGTGAAGCCCTCCTATGTCCCCCATGGTCGAGCTGTTCAACCTCTGCTGATGGTCCATGGCTGGCCCGGCTCCTTCTATGAGTTCTACAAGATCATCCCTCTGCTCACGGAGCCATCCAGGCACGGCCTGAACGAGGGTGATGTGGTGTTTGAGGTCATCTGCCCATCCATCCCAGGCTACGGCTTCTCAGAGGCACCGCACCAGAAAGGTAAGCAATGAAAAGGATCTGCAGGAATCACAAGGTTTTTGGAGCAACACCTCAGCCATCCCTGGGGCCCCTGGACACTGCAGTTTGTGAATGCAGATGCTTGGCTCTGCGTTAACACCTATGTGTCTGAGGTTCTGGGGCTGCCTGTGGAGATTTGGAAGGCAATGGTAGCTGGAAGCCAGTTCTGCTTTCCACTTTCTCCACTTTCTACTGAATTTCCATCATCTTGTGTTCCCTTTAGTGCCAAAGAGTGAGGCAGAGCAGCATAGCACACTGTGCCTTCACAGAGCAGCACACTCGTGCCTCTGTCAGGCCATGGTCTTCATCCAGGGTATGAATGTTAGGAAAAACAGGTCTCCTGTACAGTGTTTCTCTTTACCTACAGGCTTTGACACCATAGCAACAGCTCGGATATTTCATAAGCTGATGAACAGATTGGGCTTCAAGCAATACTATGTACAGGGAGGAGACTGGGGATCTCGTATTACCACAAACATGGCCCAGATGCTGCCACAGTGAGTAGCAAAGGGAATCGGTGCAGAAAAGCTGCTTCCTGTTCTTACCCCATCTTCTGACTCCACAGTCCTGGCCCTGCCTTCCTTTTGCCTGGCCTCTCATCCCCTTCTGCTTCGTTTCCTCCAGGGACATCCCCACCCCTATGAATTCAGTTGTATTCATACGCTTTGCACTGATATTGACCCAGTTATCACACTTCCTAAATTTCAGTGCTGTTTGGCTTCTCTTTCACTAGTTGTGGAAGTACACGCTGCTGCATTTTGATTCAAGACAGATCATCATTCTAAATCAGGAAGGAGAGAAATGTAAAATCAGCAGGGAAAGAAGGAAGGAAGGAGCTCAACCTTTTAGCAGCTGAACGGTACCATGAAGTACAGGACTTTCCAATCTAAAATACAAAGTTGAGACTGATTGGAAAAGAAACACAGCACTTTCCTTAGCAGATAGCATCACAGCTCATTGTTTAGCATTTAATGAAAAGCTGGCACCACAGCCACACTTAGGTCAGAGAAGAGCTAAAGGAGGAAAGCTCTTAAAGCAGTTAGATTGCATTCTGAGCAGCTCACTATTCGCAAGGGCAGTTGTGTGTTCCCAGAAGTGTGGCCATGTGTGACCTACTCAAGCTCTTCAGAAAATACCCAACACAGTCTGTTACCTACTGTGCAGTATGATACAAGAACAACAGCCACAGCTATCAGTGTGGATATGCCACATCCAGAAACTGAATGCCTAAAGTCAACATCATACCAGTGGCACAGCTGGATGGAGATGGCACCAGCTGTACCATTTTTAACTCCCATAATTTTTTTTTTCAACCATGATGAACCTGAAGGTTTTATGTATTTTGTTCAGTGAAATACTTCTATCACAGCTCCAGTCAGACTTATTTTCTAGAAAATCTAGAGGCAGAAAATCACTTGATTTAACCATCTATTCATTAACTTAATTTTAGATCTGTGAAGGGGCTTCATGTGAATCTCGTCTTCGTCAACAAACAAGGTTTGAGAAGAATGATTTCTGTGATGCTTGGGGCTTATGTACCATGGCTCGTAGGCCTCACTAGGGAAGATGTTCGACGTACGTACCCTTTCATGCAGAAGAATATATATGACCTTCTGCGAGAGTCTGGCTACTTACACATCCAAGCCACCAAACCAGACACTGCAGGTAATGAACCTTCTCTATATCACTATGAACATTATATACTAACTGCTTATGGTGTATAAAAACTTAGGGTTGAACAAAGGCTAACCATGTTTGAGAAGCAATGAGTTCTGGTGACTGAGTGCAAGACATGAGGACAAGAATTGCCTAAAAGGAAGTTAAAAGGAACAGCATAAAAAAAGATGGAGACTACAAACACCACTTCTCGAAGTCTTTTAAATGGCATGATATTTCTCTTGGGGAAAGAACTCCTTTGCAAAAAGCCTCTTAAAGTAAAGCACAGGGTCCTGAAATTGAAGCTTCTAGAAATAAAATGTGGGTGAAAATAAGAAAAATATCATAAGCAAGTCCAATGTGAAACTTGCAGAAAGGTAGATACCGCCCTAACACCTGAAAAGCCAGAAGCCTGACATAGTTAGTGAGGCCAGTAGATAAAGAGTCTGAAGACAGACATGGCCATCTCAGAAAAGTTAAATGAATTATTTGCATCAGTCACTACTAGTGAGGATTATGGGTTATTCCTCGATTGAAAAAATCCTTAATCAGGAAAGACAGTGGAGCTGTCTCAGACTGGTGTCAGATGTGGAGACTGTAGAATGAATAGCATCCCATCCTGGCAATTCAGTGAAAAAGAAGAAACTCAAACTGAAATGTTAACTAATGCCTAGTCAGTTGCTTGAACTGATCACAATACCAAAGAAATAAAAGGAGACAAACAAGATACCAGGTTGGGTGGTGGGGTTTTTTTATTATTTTTTTAAGAGCCAAACAGGGAAGGTAGCACCAGAAAAACGAAGACCTGTTTGTCTAGTCTCTGATCAGAAAACTAGCAGAACTATTTTAAAGAGAAGAGTCGATTTACAGGTGATAATATCACAGGGAAATCACACTTCAAAAATCAGAGCTCTGGAAGAATCAGAGATGTGGATCCAGTAATGGAACATACTTCTTTTCCAAAAAAGTTTTGTTGAGATTCCTCCCCCAATGTTCTTAAAGAAATTAAACTTCCTTAAGAAAAGGATCACATTCATGGATTAATTAGTTAATATGAGAACCCAAGCACAGGAATAAGTAAGCAAGTTCCAAGGGAGGGAGAGTATCACAAAAATCTGTGCTGGCACCTATATGTTTCAACATGATCCCAATTTCTCTGCAGAAAAAAGTTAATGGTTAAGTGAAAATTTCACAACTATCCAAGGTTTGATTTAATCTGAAGATAACTGCAGAGAGTTGCAAAAACAGTTAAGTGACCGGCTAATTAAACTGGCCAATAAAAATTGATGTCAACAAAGTCCAAAGCAATTTAAGTAGAGGAAGAAAA
Source organism: Larus michahellis (assembly GCF_964199755.1). NCBI lineage: Eukaryota > Metazoa > Chordata > Aves > Charadriiformes > Laridae > Larus > Larus michahellis. The sequence continues at coordinate 39,994,422 of NC_133898.1, forward strand.
TCACAATGGGCTCTAGTTTGGCTGCTGCCATGTGAGACAACCCACGAGTCATGGCTAGTGCTTTGAAATGTCAGCCGGCTCAGAGCTCGAGAGAATCTGACAAACTCTTAAAGAAAGCAAAATGAGACTAAGGCAAAACACTAAATTCCTGATATTCAGAATCTGTTGCACCCCTTTTCACCCTGTTTCATAAATACATTTTAGAATCAGAAGAATACAGGAAAGGGAGAAAAGGAAGACTGAAGTGACCAAGCAGCTTACGTACAAGCACTGTTGTACATAGTCTAGGACTCTCCAATCTGGAAAAAGCATATACTGTAAAGCTACAGCCTAGGCTATGTTACAGAAATTTTCCCAAGGCAAGCCTCTATCATTACTGAAGTAATCCCTATCCCTGTTTTACAGGTAAGAACACAGGTATAATATGCTGCGTACCTGCTGTGTTTATAATGTTTGTTAGTGTTCCCCAAAGGCAGGAACAGATAACACATACACAGCACTACACTGTTTAAACTGGGTAAAAAGTGATAAACAGCATTTGGGGTCCTGGTTATCCATCCTAAGCAGGACAGTGCTCCCAAATAGTTTATCTGGAACATCTTTTCAGAGTGTAATCCCTTTACAATTTGCTCCTTCTGACACACATTACCAAGAAGCCAACACGACTTTCTTAGCTCCTAGCTTCTTTTGTATAGGAACTACCTGAGTGTGTAGGGCTGTTAGTTACAGCTGGAATTACACTGGGGTGAATTTGTCAAGAATAAAGTACTATCGGGGCTAGTAAAATACAGACTTTCTACTGAATTCTCATAGAAAACTCCAAGGAATTAATCAAAGTCCAGTTTAAGTTCCACAGAAGTATTGCAACATCAGGCAACAGCAATAGCTCTCCCGTTCTTCTTCTGAATAGGCTGTGGACTGAATGACTCCCCTGTGGGGCTTGCTGCATATATTTTAGAGAAATTCTCTACCTGGACAGATAAATCATTTCTGCATAAAGATGATGGAGGCTTGGAAAGGTAAGAAAACAGATGATCTTCCATGAGAACACTTGTTAAAACAGGTAAAAGACTGGCCAGTCAAAGCTGAATTTTAAGGATGAAAGATTACACGTGACTAGTAGTTTAAACTTATAGCAGACTGCCTGCAAACTACTGCTTCGGCACCAGTTTTGCTCTGGGCACATGGGTGCCAATTAATTTGCTGCTTGAAAACAAAGGGAGAAGAAGAACAATTGTTCTTCAGGGCACGAGCCCAACATAGTGTATTGAGAAACAGCTTCCAATGAAATGTCTTCATCTTTCTCTCTCAACAGCAAATACTCTCTTGATGAGCTTTTGACCAACGTGATGATTTATTGGGTGACATCCTCCATTGTGTCTTCAATGCGATTCTACAAGGAGAACTTCTCCAAGGACCCTAATCTAACTGCTTATGCCAGGTAATGAAGTGGCAGGTGCAAGCCAGATTAGCAAATAAGGTTGAACCACATTTGCCTATGTAAACATTTAGATCACTTACAACAGCAGATTTTACTAGTTAAAAAAAAAAAATCCAAGTTCTTAGTTTCTTTTGATAAATCTAGTTAAGGGCCACTTTTCTTTTGAACCTATAATTTACACAAAGTGGCTTGTGGTCAAGACAACACAGAAGACTTATCAAGCTATATTCAGTCTTGCTTGTATTCAAAATACAGGTCTATATACTTGATCACCAAACAAATGCAATCTGTGGCTCAGCTCAGTAAAAACAGAAAACCATGAGCATTTCTAAGAGAAGTTTAAACTGAATTAGGAAGGATATGGCTTACTGGTGGGTAAACTGTTAATCACAAACTTGGGGAAACAATCTGGAGGGTAGTACTTGCAACTGAGCACCTTCTAACAGCCATGGGCTTTAAGGTGACTGTAAGAGGCTAACCAGGAAAATGCTGTTGAGCAGAATTCTCCAAGTGATGGATCATACAAACAAATAGGAGAGTCCTTTTCTTTGTAGACTGAACCAGTTTACCTTTCCTCTCCAGAGAGTCAATTGCTACACTGGTACCGTAAGTTCTAAAGTAAACATGAGCTAGCTCATTTCTGACTCTCACAAGAGGTGTGGCATCTTGCCACATGTCACAAGACTACAAAGCAAGGTAAGGTTAAAAATTTAAAACATTTTAAGACTGAACTGTGTGCAAAGTTGGCTCTACTTCAAACATCTTGGGGTACAACATTCTTAAACTCAAGGAGATGCAAATACACATGAAGCTCTTCAACAGAGTACAAACCACAAAATGGGTTGCTGTGGTAAAAGTTTTCCAGCTGACTGTGGCAGTTCCAGAGTCAGAAGGCTTTTATAGACTTTCCCCAGGACTTCTTTCAAAAATGCAGTTAACTAATGTCTTCTAGGGTTGGAGTATATGTTCCCACAGGGATTGCAGCTTTTCCTCAGGAGATAGTACATACACCACGTATCTGGGCAAAGCAGAACTTCAAGAACATCATCACTTACACTTACATGCCACGTGGAGGGCATTTTGCTGCCTTTGAGGAACCAAAGCTTCTGGCACAAGACATCATCCACTTTGTCAGAAAGGTGGAACAGCTGTGAACCTGCAGTATAGATTTATACACAGAATGTATGTAAGCTGTTCTGCCACCAGCAGAACCTCTACTTTGAGGGATTAAATAAATCCAATGTAATCACATACAGAAACCAGCATTTTATTTTGATAATGATTATAATACTAAACTTGTTAATCAAGCTCTAAAGCTCTTCATAAGGAGAAAAAAAAAAGAAAAGCATCTTGTCTTCTTTCATTCCTGGCACCATATCATTGCTGCATTCATAGTTCAAGTATAAGAGCATGTAAACAGTTTAATGCAGTAACATTGCACTCATTTGGGGAAGAGTAGAAAGAAACTGGCCCTTTGTTCCTCCAAACTAAGGCTTCTGTTCAAAAGCTTCTTTAAGTACTTGAGTGCTAGCATTCTTAAATATGCATTACAAGCAGCCTTGGTGGAGGTATAAAGGGTTTTGATCTCCTGAGCACAAACACTCCTATGTTCAAGTTATATTTCATTCAAGATTATATTTCATTCATTCAATTCAAGCAATTACATATTCAAGTGGGCAGCTGCACGTAAGGCAGATTTCTTCATTCTAGCAGTTTTTCCCCCTAGAGCTAGTTTTAGCAGTTACTACACGTTGTAAACAGTTGTAAATGGATAAATAAGGCAGAGATAGCACTCCTAGTGTTCTCCAAGCTCAAAAATATCGACTTAATTTCCTTCTAGTTCTACAATCTCATTCCATTACAAAATGTCAAAGTTAAAACGTGCACCAAGTGTAGAGGGTTACTTCAACCTTTACCCTCCTTTCAAAGGATTTTTACCACCCCATCGTGCAATTTTTGCTAGCAAGAAACCACGAGCAACCTCACTACCAGAAGGCTCCAGTTTCTCTTCAGACGAGATAGAGCTATGTGGAGCTTATTAAGCTCATTACAGATAAGTACCCAGCTGATTGAAGATAACTCCAGCAGATATCTAGTTCTGACACACTGTGCTGTAAGGGCTTCTCTCCCTCCCTGTCCCATTTTACACTAGACACCAAACCAGAAGAAAAGGGCTCAAGTTCTGCTTCCAGGCAATACATTCTTATTTAGAACAGGAATTTGACAGGTAAAGATAGTGCTGAACTTGATCACAGTCCCCTCCCCTCTTCTTCAGATTTCAGAAACATTTGGAGGCTAAGACTTCTAAGAGGTGAAAGTAAGCAAGAAATTAACTTATTTGTTGTTGTTTTAAGTGAGAATAAACTAGGATATTGGGGCAGGAGTTCTAACTTTCTCTGAAGAGGGTTAGAGCAGAAACTGCTTACTTTTAATTTTAACTGTATATCTGATTGTCAGGGTTGTTACACTAATGGTTAGTAAAAGAAAAAATAGGAAGATGCGCTTCCCTACCTCCACAGGGCTGCTCAACCTCTTTTCATCACCAGTACAAGACCATACTAGGTACAAGACCTCCCAATTGCTAAGTCCCACTCTTTGGACTATTAAGTTACTGAAATGGAGTTACGAGGAAATCTAATTTTAACAAATAGATGGGCAAACACTTGAGTACTCAAGCCTGATCAGACTGCAGGGAAAGCATCCTTGCAGGAACAGGGTAGGTAAGAGTGGTTATAGCCTTTATAGTAAAGGCCAACCAAGCGTATTAATAATAACATACATTACCTAGAGTCCCAAGCAATCAGCTAATGTAGTACTTATTACCAGAGAAATGGCCACATTAAAATTCAGGAAAGAGAAGACTGTATCCAGTATTTGCCAGTTCAGCAAGTACACGGCAGGAAAGTTTTACTCCCAGCACACTAATTCATTTCCTGTGCAACAACTCAGGCCCCTAAAGAATCACTGTACCCTGTGTGCAACCATGCCTTAAAGGGTATTTGGTTTCAACAACAATTCAGGAGATGCAGACAGATGAACACAGTCCAGCTACAGGAAGACAGGAGATGCCCTGGGGAAGAGATCCAGGCAGACAAGAATACGCGGTTACATTTGATAAAGTTATTATCACTTAAAGCAGCACCAAAGGTTATTCAATATTCCATTAAAGTTCTACAGACCACAGATCATTCATGAAAGCCTTTGAGCGTCACAGGTGCTTGAAACCATACATAGTCCTCCCAAGTAGAAGTCATATGCTGAGGAGATGAGGCACGCATGTTGATGTCTCCATCACAGGACAAGTTAACAGTTAGTTTCCTCCCTCGGGTCGGCACTTTATAGTTGAGCTTGGGCCGGAACCAATCAACACCACAATCGCGGTGTCCTTGGAGCATAACAACAGTGCCTGTGACAGGGAGAGCCTTAAGTTCACTGAAGACATCTGCCACAAAGAGCGAGTGAAAGAGCTTGCGAACACAGGATGCAGTTTTCAGGCTCTCCTCAGCACTGCCCTCATAGATACCCTCCAAGTTGAGCTCATAGAGCTCCTTGGGGCTCATGACATTGCCTCCAAGTAGAATAAGAACCCGAGGAACCAATGTCAAACTAAACATGACTTCCAAGTGCTGGAGCACTCCCTCCAGCTCCATCAGCACCTGCTGGCACTTCTTGCTTGCCACGTCCATGGAACGTGGCTTCTTAATCACATCTCCATCCTGGAAAACAAAACAAACCAAAGTATTAGTACATCTCATTATTGGGACATATTAGTCCTAATACACTCTTCAGAAAGCATGGCCTATGCCATCCCTGAAAGTCAAGGAAGGTTCAGAGGGTTTTATGCTCCTTTTAAGGGATATAGGTACCCACATATAGACTCCAGAGATCAAAACAAAAAGGCTGCTCTAGAGTTGGTCAGTTTCAATCTGAATCATGGTACTGATGAACTCCCCCAGGAATTAGAAACCCCATCTCTTAAAGATCAGCTAACACTCCAAAATCATGTAAGATTAAAAAAAAACCTTTTCTTAGAGCTGTTTTAGCAACAAACAAAATACTAATATGCTTTGAGCAGAAAGTGGGACGACAAGAGATAAACAGTAACTTGTTGAGCCCTTTGACCACCTAACCTAAAGCTTTAATTTTATTTCTCTTAAATGAAGCTGCGGCAACATTTAAGGCCACAGCTGGGAGTGCTTTACTTCAGAAGCAGCCGACATATTACGAGTTACTCAGCTAGAATATTTAAAACGCCGCGGCCCCGCCGCCCCCCCCCCCCCCCCCCCCCCCCCCGCTCCCTGGGCCCAGGGTTCCCCCGAGGCCGCCCCGGCGCCCCTTACCTGCGCCGCCCGCCGGCAGAAGTAGGCGAGCTGCTCGTAGGGGAGCGGGAGCTGGTGCCGCTGGTGCAGGACGTGCTTGAGGAGCTCGCAGGCGAAGCGGCAGCAGCTCTCCCGGCTCACAGCGCCCGGGAACACCACAGACACCGAGGGGCAGGCAGCCGCCATGGGCCCGCTCCGACAGGGCCTCATCCCACCGCTACCACGATCCAGGGCCGGCGGCGCCTCAGCGATGAGGAGCGGGGACACGGGAGAAGCCGCTCGAGCGGGAGCGACCGCTACACCGGGAGCCGCCATCTTCTGCCTAGCCGAGGGCGGCCGGCTGGAATTTGAATGGCCGCCGCCGCCGCGGGGCATCATGGGAGTGGCGGAGCGCCCGCCCCGCACCGCTTCCGGCGGTGCAGGCGCCATGTTTGGTGGGGAGCAGGGCGCCTTCCGCCCGGCGGATCGCACCGCACCGGCCCGATAGGGGGAAGGCCTGCGGGCAGCCCAGCTCCGGCAAACGGGTCGGGCTGAGCCGACTCGAGTCGAGCAGAGCTGGTGGGCTGGCTTCTGCCCCGGGCTTGTGCAGGGGTCGTTGCCGGGGTGCTGAAGAGGCACCACGGTGGTCGCGGCAGTCCCAGGTGCCCAGCCCAGCCGCTCCCTTGCAGGGCGGCCCGGGGGGCTCCGGTAAACAGGTTAGCCGGGGTTCCCCCCCCGCCCTATGGCGGGGCCCGCCCGGAGCACACCCGCGAGGTGGGCGGCTTTTAGGGGACAAAGCCCCGCTGGCCGCCCCCGAGCCGTTAAACTCCTTCCCCCTGCAGCTGGCAGCCCCGTTGTCTCCGCTCTCCCTGTAGAGGAGCTCCCATCGCCCCGCGGCAGGGCCCTCCTCCCCTGGGAGGCGGGGAGCGAGGGACAGCCGCCGTGTTTGGAAACAACGTGGCCGCAGCCCCATTGGGCGCCGCCTCCACAGCACGGCGAGGGGAGGCACCGGCGGATCCCGGAGGGCAGGGCCGGGCCGGGGGAGCGGCGGCACCCCTGCGTGTTGTGCGCCGCGGCCGCCAGGCGGCGCCGCCTCCCCGGGACTCCAACTCCCATCCGCCCGCGCGGCGGGGCGCCCATAAGGAAGCGAGCGGCGTGCGCCGCGGGGCGCGCCGGGAGCTGTAGTTCGGGGCTCGTGGAGCCGCTGTGCCTGCTGGGAGCTGTAGGCGGGCGGGACTCAGTTTCCCGTAGCGCCGCGCGGCGGTTGCTGACGCGGGGGCCGGGGCGGTGGGGCCGGGGCGGGGAGCCCGGGAGGGGAGCGGACGCCGCACCGGGGCGGCGGGGCCGCGCCGGTCGCCATGGACTCCCGGGTGTCGGAGCTGTTCGGGGGCTGCTGCCGGCCGGCGACCGGCGGGGCGGGCGGGGCGCTGCGGGGGCGCGGGGGACCCGCGCCCGGCAGTGGCAGCGGTGGCGGCTCGAAGGCGAAGAAGAAGAACGGGCGGAGCCGGGGGGGGAAGGCCAACAACCCGCCGTACCTGCCGCCTGAGGTGAGCTCCCCCGGCCGGGACGATGGCCGCCGCGTCCCCTCAGCCGCGGAGGGGGCGACCCCCGCCCCGGGGCCTGGCGCCGCGGGGGCCCGCGCCGCTCCTGTCAGGGCCGGGCAGGGCCCGAGGGCGGGGGGCGGCGGCGGAGGGATGGCCCCCACCGAGCGGTTCGGTGTGAAGCCCGGCCCCGGCAGGTTTCGTGGCGGGTCAGGCTGGAGGCAGGTTCTGGAGAGGGTCCCGGCGCTGTCGGTGCGGGGTCGCGCCGGGGGTGGGCTAGCAGCTGGCGGGCGGCCCTGCAGCCCCGGCCCCGGGAGCGGTGTCTCCTCCTGGCCCGGTGTCTCCTCCGGGGTTTGACGTGGCAGCCCCCAGTGCTAGCGAGCTGCCTGCGTGGTCCGCCAAAGCCGGTTCCTTGGTAGTATCTCGCTGCCTGGCATCTGTCTGTGGGTGCTTTACCGTCTGGGAACTAAATAGCTTCGGAAATAAAGCTTTGCTCAACTCGTAGTCCCGAGCATCCTGTTCGCATCTCTCCCTGAGAGACGTGGGTGTAAGCCCCTTTCCAGCTGCCAAAGTCATAGACACTGTTCGGCAGGTTCTAGTGACTCCCTTCCCAGCTAATTTGACAACTGTTTTCTTACATGGAGATACAGATGGTACTGACAGAGTCCGAGGCACTTGCCTCTTGCAGAGGAAAAAATGGCATTGGTAGTAAGTGGGTGTGTTGGTTAGTTCAGGCAGTTGGCACTGCACTAATGGGACTGTCACTGCAGGGAGCATTACATTCCCCTGGCGTCGATTGCTTGGCCCCAGTCAGTGAGCTTTCTGTAAAATATAAGAGTCTGAGCTGGGAGGGAGCGATTCCTCCACAAGGCAGGGCTGTGGCTCTTGGCAAGAAGGGAAAACGGCACTTTGCTACTGTTAGATCTTCTCCACGGGCAGGATTGTTCCCTGCAGCCGCAGTTTAGTTTTTGTTCCTTTCAGCTGGAGGCTGGACAGCCCCCTGTGGTTTGAGCACAGCTTCCTGTCCCTGGTTACCCTGTGCAGTATGTGGCCCAGCAAGTCTAGGCTTGTTGCTTTTCTAGTCTCAGCTGTGTTCAAAGAGACCCACCCCCTTATTTAGACGACAGCACAGTATGTGAATGTGTTTTTCTTAGAGCTGGAAAGCTGGTAAGGGAGGAAAACCTTCCGCAAGTACCCTTTTCTCACTGCATAGCTCTGCTGCCTGAGAGCTGAGCTGACAGTTCAGAACTTCCTTCTGTTGGTCTTTTGCCACCGTAAGCACCGCTGTGTTAGGAGCTGAGCTAGAAGGCAAAGAGAGGGCTATCGCCTCTCCTGACGTGTAAATTGGTGTCCTGAGGAAAAGGAAGTGCTTAGTGTTGGCAGCTCCATTTAGTCTGCCAGGGTATTTGACTTCCTGCAGGCTTCAGCCCTTTCTGAGTGGCCCTTAGACCAATTCAGGGGGAAAACTACTTAAATATTGGTTATATGTTCTTTTTGGAAAGCTGGGGCCTGTTGTTGTTGAGTGAGCTTGGTGATAACACAGGCCTTTCTGTGACAACCCCATCTGGCTCCAGCCCTTCCTGTGAAAGTTCTTCTGAGCACATTGTGTAAAGGGAGTCCCGATTAGGTCTGGTTCTCCAGAACTGCCAGGCCAGTGACCAGCTTGCTGTACTGCAAAGAAGTCAGTAGCTTGCTTCTTTATGCCTGTAGTCCTTCTCTTGCAGAGAGAAGAGACACAAGGATATGGAAAGGAGTCAATGAAAAAATAATTGAGGGAGGGTATCAGTGTGCAGGAGAGGAGCCAGCGGCTTCTGTTCCCAGTTTCTGTGCACATTGGGTGGATGGAAGCTGCTGGGTAGGGTGGGAGTGGGATGCAGTGGGTGGCATTGTGGGTCATGGATGGGTGAGGGAGGAGACTTTGTCATCTGCTGGCCTGTGCCCTTTTGAAACTGGAACTCTTTCGCTGTGACTGTTAGACTGTCTGTATTCTTTATTGGCAGTAAAAAATCCTCCCAAAACAGTAATACCGTGTCCCTCTCTAGTTTTGTCCTCTGTTTTTCATGATGTGAGATACAAACATCAGAAACAAACCTAAAGTAAGTTCCGGTTGAGTGTAGGAATGAATGGCAGAAGAGGCTGTGACCTAACACAGTATATTTCTGTCGCATTCCCCTCTCTCTGAAACTGTCAGCATGTGCTGCAGAGTATAGAAGTCCTTGCTGGTGCAGCATCTAACCTTTCTGTCTTGTTTCGTTCTCTGACCAGGCAGAAGATGGGAACATCGAATACAAGGTGAGCCTTTTGAGGTTGCAAAAGGAGATCTTGCTCCCAGAGGGTTATTTTGCAGTAACTTCACGAAAGACAGCATATGGGGAACATGTTCAAGGAAGGTACAGAAAAGTGGACACTGTACAAAGGAACTATCGGTCATCTTCTGTGTCTCTGTACCTAGCAATAGACAGCATGCTGAACTGGAAGAGTTTGATCTCAGTACTCGTTTTTAGAAATCTGTTTTAGGAGATGAGACCCATTGTGTTTTTCAGAAATCTTCCTTTCGAGAGAGAGCCGCAGGCGTCCCTGATAATCATTTGTCACTTCTTGTGGCTGTCCTGCCATTTGCACTTATTTGGCTCCTGTGTCAAAGATAGGTCCCACAGTGCTGTCTTTACCCCCACAGCAGGCAGGGTACAAACCCCTTTGGCAAGATGCAAGAAGTTTTTCTACCATATATATGCATCTTTGTGAAATCCTTTCTCACCAGTCCTATAGCTTCTGTGCAGATGCTAACATGGGCTGTGTTTTCTAGAGGTGGGTCAGAGTTGGGGGCATTGCTTCGTGGTGTTGGGTTAGGGAGTTGCTGGCTTGGGCAACGGGATTTCCTCAGCATCCAGGCTATGACTGTAACTACCCCCTCTGTTAAACAGCTAAAGCTAGTGAATCCCTCGCAATATCGCTTTGAGCACCTGGTGACACAGATGAAGTGGCGACTACAGGAAGGCCGAGGTGAGGCCGTCTATCAGATCGGCGTGGAGGACAACGGGCTGCTGGTGGGCCTCTCAGAGGAAGAGATGCGTGCCTCACTCAAGACACTGCGCCGTATGGCAGAGAAGTATGTGTTCCCTTTCACCTGCAGGAGCTGCAGGCATAAACAGCCTCCAGTAGAGAGGCTTGGCCACAGGAGTCCCCTGAGGAGCTGGTGGCTCCATTCTACAAAGCCCCTGTATGACTGAAATTCCCTAATCATGAGGCTCTGGAAATACAAAGGCTTTTAGCTGGAAGCTTGAGGCTCCTTCTTTGCTATTTCCAGTTTTCATCCCATTCACTTTGCCAGCTGTGATTGTAGAGGTGCAAGAGCTGCCAAGTACAAGTGTGTGTCTCACTCCTTCCTTTCGTCTTTGTGGCAGGGTTGGGGCTGACATTACGGTGCTGCGGGAGAGGGAGGTTGATTACGACAGCGACGTTCCCAGGAAGATAACGGAGGTGCTTGTCCGAAAGGTGCCTGACAACCAGCAGGTAGGGACCTGCGACTTGGCCATCCTCCCCTGCTGGAGACTTAGAGGCTTTGTGCAAGCAGCTTCCTTTTGGGATGGGAGCTCAAACCCTAGAGGCGTTTTGTCATAGATTGCCCTATAGCAGATGCTTTAAAGAGCTGCCAGAGGGAGGCTTGATGATAACGCTTTTCATCTCCAAGACTGTGGTTGAGGCAGATACTGGTAGGAGAGATTGCCTGGATCAGAAGCGAGAAATTATTTCACTTCTACAGCAACAGTTTTGATGCAGGCTAGTGTGCAAACAAGGAAGGGTGTAGAGGTCCTGCTGCAGCAAATGTCCTCTTTTGTGATATGAAAGCCTGATATACCACAGCACAATTCTAGAGAGTGTATCACAACTCCTGTGCAGTGGTTTGCTCGGAGCAAGAGCAGAATCTGAGCAAGATTACACTGCACAGTGTCCGTCATGGAGGAAGCTCTCTGAGGCACTTCTCCACTGCCATGTAGTGTTCATGCACACCCAGCACAGCAGCAGTTAAGTTTCGTGATTTCTTTGTTCTTCTTCCTGCAGTTCTTAGACCTGCGAGTAGCTGTGCTGGGGAATGTGGACTCAGGGAAGTCAACCCTGTTGGGTGTCCTAACGCAAGGAGAGCTGGACAATGGGCGGGGCAGAGCACGCCTCAACCTCTTCCGGCATCTCCATGAAATTCAGTCAGGAAGAACGTCGAGCATCAGCTTTGAGATCCTCGGCTTCAACAGCAAAGGAGAGGTGAGAGAGTGGGCTACTGAACTCAGAAAGCTGGAGGAGAATAGGACTACTCTCCTGTTACAACTGTGAGTGAGCACAGCTCTGTGTCCTTTGGGCTGAACCTGGTGCTACCTTACCCATTTGCAACAGATGTTGTTTCTTGCACCTATGGTGAGTGATCTTTCCTCACTAATTCTAAGGTCAAAGTGGATAGATAAGAGCTGGGTTTTCTTCACTTGCCTGGTGAGGCTCCTTCTCTCACTGAGTCCTTACGTTCCTCAGGTGGTAAATTACAGTGACTCCCGAACAGCAGAAGAGATCTGTGAGAGTTCTTCCAAAATGATCACTTTCATTGACTTGGCTGGCCACCACAAGTATCTGAAAACAACCATCTTTGGCCTCACCAGCTACTGCCCGGACTTCGCTATGCTGGTGGTTAGCGCCAACACTGGCATTGGTGAGTGTTGCCTTACCTGCATGGATTGACAGCAACGTGTGAAGAGAAATGAAGAATAGGGGGAGTGGGTCCTTTTTAGCTGGGAACAGTTGTCATAAAAAAAAAATACTAGTCTGGAAGCCTCTCCTGATTTCTTGTAAGCTGGAGCCTATGAGTGCCTGGGAGGGGCGCAGAGCTGGGATCCTCTTATCAGCTGTAGACTGCATTAAACTGTACCCTGAGCAGAGTCTTTGTTTGGAATTTGAGGCTGTGTTTGTCAGAAAAAAAAAACAACCAAAAACTTTGACATACTCATAGGAGTGCTGAATCCCAAAGCCTTGTCAAAGGGCAGCTGGAGTTCTGCCACATCTTTCCTTGACATTTTTGTGACTGTTTTCTGTCAAACTAGCTGAAGAATGAAAACTACTGCATCTTTTTGAAGCAAAGAGATCAGTCACAAAAATTCTTGGTGGTTTTTATTTTTCTGGACTGATGTTTGGTTTTGTTTAAAAGAATAATTTTGCTTTTTCATTGCCTGATGGACTAAGCAGTTAGGGTGAAATCTCTAGAGTGGGCCTGTGGGAGAGTCAGGAGACGTAGCTGTCCCATAAACAAGCAACAGTGGTGACTCCTACTGCACCTACACTCTCACTTGTCTCCTGCAGCAGGGACAACGCGAGAGCACTTGGGCTTGGCCATGGCCCTCAAGGTCCCCTTCTTCATTGTCATCAGCAAAGTTGACTTGTGTTCAAAAGCCACCGTGGAACGGACAGTGAAGCAGCTGGAGCGAATCCTCAAGCAGCCAGGCTGCAACAAGCTTCCCCTGCTTGTGAACTCAGATGACGATGCTGTTACAGCAGCACAGCAGTTCGCACAGTCTCCCAAGTAAGGGACAATTTCTTTCGTCTGCTGGGAGCAGGCGATTCAGACTGGGCTGCTGTGCGGAGATGGGGAAGGGTGGCCACAGGGGAGGCGACCACATCTGGAACATCTTGGCTCCTCATCAAGTTTTCTACCTTGGCGTTCTCCAAGAAGGCATTTTCCCCTCCCAGGCCTTTTTTTGGGTTCTGGAAGCAGTAGGTGCCCAAGGCTGCACTGGAATTACTTTTCAATGACTGAAGAGCGGGTTGGCAGGGGATTGGTGCCTCGACCAACCGTTGAGGCAGGGGTTACTGCAGAGTAGTGGCCCATGTGCCCTCCTGCTCTGGCCATTTATTGCTGTAGTCTCTGTCCTCTTGCTGGACTCAATAGATTCAGAATCCTAGCCACCTTCTGCAGCTGCGCTCTGGCCTTCTGCTTACTCCTGTCTGTTTGTGTCTGACAGCATCACCCCAATCTTCACACTGTCCAGTGTCTCTGGGGAGAACCTGGATCTCTTAAAAGTCTTCCTCAACATCCTCCCTCCACTGACCAACAGTAAAGAGCAGGAAGAACTAATGCAGCAACTCACAGAGTTTCAGGTGTGTAGAGGTAGTTGGTTTCCAGTTCTGGTACTGCACTCATTGCTGTGACACGTAACAAAACTCTGGGGGATCTGGACACCATGGGGAGGGACATGGTGAACTCCTGGACTATTGGGAGATGTCAAAGTAAAGAAAGGACTCGCCCCTCGAAAAAAGCCTGTTAGGCTGGGCTCTGTCCTAACTAAGGGATTCCTATCTCAGAGATAAGATTGTTTCTGTGGTTGCCACTTAAATGGCAGAGGTTCTTCTAATGGGAAGGCAGTGGGAACTAGTGAAAGCTCTGAGATGGTGTCTGATGTCCATCAGAGGGCTCACCTCACTCTACACAAGGGGCGGGCATCTTGTTCTCATTCTGGAGTGATATTTCAGAGCTGTCTGAGCAGCTTATTCTTGTTGCCTTGCTGCAGGTCGATGAAATTTATACTGTGCCAGAGGTGGGGACTGTTGTGGGAGGAACTCTGTCGAGGTAAGTGAGGCCAGGCAGACAAGAGAGGGTGTGAATGGTTGCTGGAGTTCCCACAAGGTCCAAGTCACCCGCTGCAGATGGAAGCAGTGTGAGGCTCAGTCCTGACTGCTGCCAGATGACTGAGCCAAGTGAGGGTAAAGCTCCCCAGGGTATTGGGAGGTGTCAGGAGCAGACCATTGGTCGTGGGCTGGCAGGGAGAGAGTCTGCTCTAAAGTTGCTGGATTAGGAATGTGACCAGTAGTGCACTGAAAGAAGGCATGCTGGGACCCAGAGTCAGCAGAGGTTAGCTGTGATCCCAAGGCGTTGCGTTCCTCATTCCTCAGGCAGGGGGAGAAAAGGTAGAGGGCAAGTCCTCCGATCCCAGCAGAGGTTATCTGCATGCTACCCCATGAGAAGGTGGCTGTCCCTCAGTGTTTGGGACTGATCAGAGCAGTATGGCTACCAGCGCATCCACACAGAACAGGTGTCAACTGCAGTCTTTCCAGCAGAAACAGTGCAGAGTGGCAGAGCACTAGGGACATAATGGCCCCTGTCTGAGGGATACCTGGTATTCTTAGGAGTGATAATGTGGCTTTCGCTCCTAATGTAGGAAATCCCTGTTCCCACCAGCTTTGCATCCCTGTTAGTTGGTCCCGAGTAAGAGTCCAAGGACACTCACCTCCTTGGCCCTGGGGAGTTTGTGCAGGTTGATCTTGGAGGGTGAAATGTATTCTTTGTCTCCTGATGAACTCTGTCCTGCTCTTCTGCCCTGGGCAGTGGGATCTGCCGAGAAGGGGAGAACCTGGTGGTTGGTCCCACTGATGACGGGAAGTTCCTCCGGCTGAAAGTGTGCAGTATCCAACGCAACCGCTCTGCCTGCCGTGTGCTGCGGGCTGGGCAGGCAGCCACGCTGGCCCTCGGACCCTTCGACCGCTCCCTGCTGAGGAAGGTGAGTCCTGCTGTTGCTGGGTTGCTCACTTGTCCTATGAGCAGGACTGGAGGCTTTCCTGGAGATCCCCCATTGGTAGGGTGGGAATGAAGTGGAGATGTTTGCAGGAAACTCGCTGGAAGGGGAGGAAATGGCCAGGCTACAAAGTAGGATGAGTACAAGGCTGAGAATGGGATGCAAGACCGAGTCGCAGGGTGGAGATGTGTTTGTGGGTTTTGGGGGCTGTTCAGAAGCGAGGGGACTGCCCCTAACTGGTCTGAGCTTTGGGTTGTTGTGCAGGGCATGGTCATGGTGAGCCCAGAAATGAACCCCACCATCTGCTCAGTGTTTGAAGCTGAGATCGTGCTGCTGTTCCATGCCACGACTTTCCGGAAGGGATTTCAGGTGACGGTGCACGTGGGGAATGTACGACAGACTGCTATCGTAGAGAAGATCCATGGAAAGGTAGGCATGAGAGGAAAGAGGAGGAAGATGGACCTCCCTGTGGGGTTTGTTTGGATTCCCCCATGCCCTCTAGTAAAGCTTAGGGGCTACTGGTATCCTGAGTAGCTGTGTCCCTTCCTAGGAGCACACTCCATCCCTTTATCCTGCCCATTTGGTTGCTTTTCCTCCGAACATGTTAAAGAATTCCCTTCTCACAAAACAAGCAGCATGATGGACTACAGCAAGACTGTGAAGGGAGATGAACCCTCCATTCTCCAGAGCTTGTGTCTTCCTGTCTCCTCTTATCCATACAATAATGGGAAGGGCTCAAGCCATGTAGTCTGAGGGAGGCAACTTGCTCATTTGTCTCATCTTCTTAGCATCCACATGCACCTCTCCTGCATACATTGGTATGGTAGATGCATCTAAGCTCTCCCCTTTTTCTTTTCAGGACAAGCTGCGGACAGGAGAGAAGGCAGTCGTCCGCTTCAGGTTCATCAAGCACCCCGAATACTTGAAGATCGGAGCCAAGTTGCTTTTCCGTGAAGGAGTCACCAAAGGCATTGGGCATGTCACTGACCTCCAAGCCATCACCACCAAAGAAAACGGCCTGGAGGAATCCCTGGGGCCTGGACAGCTGAGCTTCTGACTACCACTAGATCAGAGAGATCTCCACTCACCAACACCTGGGGAGAAGGATGGAAGCTCCTGTGGCTTTCTGAGTGATGCCTGGAGCTGCTGCTGTCCCATTCTAGTGTGGGTGTCCCTTCTCCGCACTGTGAGATGGAGCCTGGGAGAGTTTCTTGCATTCAGTGCCGTACGTGGGGCAAGTTAAGCATGTTCTCCACATCACCTGCAGCTTTTGTTAGCCTGCCCTCCTTCAGAATAGATCAGAGGCACCTGCAGACCTGGGCAGGCAAGTTCTGGCTTTGTTTACTGTTTGAAAATTACTGGTTGGGAGGAGCAGAACCCTTGAAGACTGGCAGTGAAGAGATGTTTTTCCATCTCTAACACAAGATCTGGTTCCATTTCTGCTCTCTGAGCACTGGATTGATAACAATCCTCTCTTGAATAATCCTGCAGCACAGCCTTCTGGGCAGGGGATGCAAGAGGCCCTGCTACCCACAGCAGGGCCTTGATTGAACCTCTCAGAATGCATCCAGGACACTTTTTAACCATTTTAATCTTGGTTGGCTTTAATCTGCTATGTGTCCATTTGTGTGTTGGTTTTGCATTACTCCAATCTGAGTGTCTCACTGTTGGACAAACGTCCTGTTCCCTACTCACATGTACGCACTCCTTCAGCATTCTGTTTTCTGACTCCCGGGAAGCTGTGGCTGCTCCGAGTGGCACAGCCTCCCGACGTAACGTCAGAGTTTGCACTTGCATACGTTCCTTGGAGCAGCTGGGCAGGAGGCCGTTCCGTGGAGCAGAGTGGGGCCTGGGCCTGTGCTGGCGTGTGCAGGCTGTTTCCATGGATGTTCAGCTGCGGGTGTCACCTGCACATCGGCAGCAGTGGTTTGCAGTGGGCTCCCTGGTGTGGCTGTTCCAGGGCCCGGCCCAGCTCGCTCCTCACGTTTGCCTTGTGTGTGAGGAGGACAGGCTGTGTTACTAACACAGGACCAGGTGGCTTCAGTTGTTTAGATGTGAATTGACAGTGGCGTGACTTTAGTTCTGTTTCTCCTGGAGGAAGAATTCCTTTCTTTCCCTTGCCACTGGGGTTTGTTGTCAGAGGAAAGCTGGTGTTGCCAGCAAGGACTCTGTGCACAAAGAGTGGAGCACGTTTGTCTCCCACTCGCTGTCGTGCAGCTTCCCTGTGTGACCATTACTCTGGGCCACTTGCAGCCTGGAGGGTGCAGCAGGGGCCGTTTAGCTGTACATAGGCTTTTGGTTTTATTGTTGACTGTTAGACCAAATGTGTCAGCTGTGAGCAACAGGCCTTCAGCCAGCCCCATCGCATGGCATGGTGGCCTGCCAGCCCTGACCGAAGAGAAGGGCCTGTGATAGCACTTGGACACCCAAACAAGCCCTTCTACTATCCTGAAAGCAAGTCCTGCTTCTGGGCTGCTGGCACAGGCAGTGCCTGCGGGGCTGAGCAGCCCGTGCTGCTCTGTGGACGTCAGAAAGCGGCACTCTCTGCTGGGGTGGGCTCTAGCAGGTGGGGAGGTGGCAACTGCACCCTGCGAAGAGCGTGCTGAGGCGTGGGGAAGCCAGTGAAATGGTGGTATCAATGAAGGGATTCAAAGGCAGCTCAGTCGTAACAGGAATGACCTGTCCCTTGCGGGGAGCACTGACATAGCTGAAAATCTCCTTCTTCCCCATCAGCCCAGCAGTGAGACGGCAGCTGCTGGCTCAGGGTCACTGCTCAAGCAGGATCCCTCTTTCTTCCCATCCTGGTGGTGGTCTGGGTGTTACAGTGATGTGGTCTTTTCACCTGGGCCTGCAAGAAGGACAGACCCAGCTGCCAGGAGGCTCTTCCCTTTGGTGCTAGTGGCTCACAAAGCAAGCTGCCTGGGGGGGTGGAGGGGGAACTCCACCTGTTTGCAGCAGTCCTGGTGTTTTCTGCCCCAAAGTGGGCATGGGGTGCTGTGACCTTCTCTGAAATAGCTGATGGCTGGTCTCACCTCATCCCTGCCATCTGTGGCATGACTGTTCTTGGTGCCATGCTCTTCATAATTGCTGTTTTGTTGTCTTGAATTTTTCTAATGCTGGGGTTTGTCCCTGTTCCCCAAGCATCTATATATAAATGTACAGAATAAAGATGTTTTATTGAGCTTGCTGGCTGAGTTGTACAATGAGCGAGGGTAGAGCTGGGCTCTTGCCCTGCTGCCCTTGGAGCTGGGTCACGGTTGCAGATGGCTGCCCTTCACCCCTTCCCGAGCTTCCTGCATTCAGCCCTATAAATACCATCCAGTGGCATGGAAGGAATGCATGCGCGCTGCTGTTTACAACTGTGCTCTCCCAGCTTATCTGAGCAAGCCTGGGTGTGCAGCCTGGGGTGACAGGCAGCCACGTCACCCTGAGCACAGCAGTTTGGGCTGTTGTGGGCGGAACAGGCTGTGGCGAGTGCTTCCTCCCAGCCACAAATTCCCCCGAGCCTAATTAAAGGGATGTTTTCTAGGGCACACATCTAACTGGTGGGTTGTTTTTAAAATAGCTTTGACCTTATCAAGGGGTTTGTGACTGCCTTCTCTCCATGAGAAGAGGTTGCTCCCTTGGGACAGGCAGAGGCAGAAGGGCTTCCCTGTGGAAGTGACTTGTGTCACTGAAGGGATTTGCCTGTTCTCAACTTGTTTTTGTGTCAAGTAGTGACATCTGCAGAGTCCGGTCCTGCCAGACACTTAGGAAATGAGACGTGCCGCTGTCACAGGAGCGTGAGACAACCCTGCCAGACTGGTTGCTATTTCTCTTTATGTGATGACTTTGGGGAAACTTGTCACTTTGTAACGTGAGGACTGTCATTAATGCAAGTCACTCCATAATTCCTTCTTCTGCCAATTACCAGCAGAGCTGCACGCACCACAATGAGCTTCTTGTGCTTCCTGAAATCTTGCAACAACTGCATTGTCAAGTATTAGACCCACCACCACCACCAGCAGCTTCCCAGCACAGGCTGTCTGCTGGAAGGAGAGCAGCTCAACAGCTGGGTGCAAGATGGTACAGGTCAGAAAAGGGGAAAAAGCACATGCAAATACAGCTGCACTTCGCATCATTATCTGCTGCCTGAAAGGTTCTCCTGAAAGGTTCAGGGAGGGGAACCCTGCAGCTGATGAAACTGTCTGCAAACTGTGTTTCCAAACCCCACCCAGTGCTGCCTTGACGTGGCACGTTCCTCCCCCCTCGCCCTAAGAGCCCAATTCAAATTATTGGCAGCAGCGCTTCTGGAAGAGGCTGGCGGGCTCCAGGCAGCAGACAGTGTAGTATGGAGCCGAGCCCTGCCAGGCAGCTGAGGGCAAGCACATCTCTTGCCCTGGAGCCACTCTCACCCCCTCTCAGTGCCTGCTTGTCCCCTCCATGGTATTCTTTGTTGGTTGTGTTGTAATTTGTGGGGTGCTGGGGCAGCCACGCTGATGTGAACTGTGGCCCAGAGAGCTGAACTAGTCATTTGACAGAGGAGGATCAAAACAGGCACCTGTCATCCGGTTACATGTAGTTATCACCCAGTGTCTGTGAAGGAGGAACGATGTTGTTATACACGCTTTCTGTGAGGAGGAAAGCTTTCACAGAGGCCTACGTGACTCTGACGTATTGCCCCTCCCTTCCATGAGGACTCTAGACTTTATTTATGTGCTTATGTGTCAATAGCAATTATCAGGAACTGGTGCTGAGACTCAAAAAAGCACACCAAAAAGTATGCTTGTTCAGCACCAACTTCCTCAAATCTTATTTGACAGGAGCAGTCTTTCTTGTGTGCTTCAGAGCTGGGGACAAGCATCACACAATGCGGTGCTACACAGAGGGAATTTCCAAACCATCTGTAACAAAAATCCTTATGAGAGAGGAATAAAAATCAGCGTCTTCCAGGTGGAGAGGGGAGAAGAAAATACAGGGCTAACCTACCATATATAAGTTATACAGTAAGGGCAAGGCCTGCAACTGTAGCCAGAGGAAAACCACTATGAGATGAAGGCTTCATACTAAGTTACTGAATAGGGGTTCAAGCCTAGGACTTGGCTGGGGCTTCCCTGCAATAAGCCGTTACAGTAGGAACAGAAAGCTGTAGAACAGAATTACTGAGCAGTGATGTTATGGAAACACCCATAGCAGGAGGTGTAGGTGACAGCATGATGCACCTTCTGGTAGCACTGAGCAGGCAGAGGCAAGCTAGCTGCCACCAGCTAAATGGAGTACGTCCAGCATCATATGCGATTCATGGGTTCTGGGTCCACATAATTTATTAGACTTTTCTGCATTAAAACCTGACAGGCAGTATAAAAACTTTTAACTGTATTTAAAAACACTGATTCTTTAAAAATACTGATTATCTAAAAACTGCCAGCACGGCTGGGAGTTAAGGAGGTAAGCGCTTAAAGAAAAAATCTAAAGTTCTCGTCACGCCTTCTCTGGGTCGTTTTGCACTAGATCCTGCTGGAGTCTTGGGCTTGTTCTTCGCCTTGGTGGGAGACTTGGAAACTGCAGCCTTTGAGTTGGGAGCTGCTGCTGGAGCTGTGGGAGCGCTGGGCTCCAGGAAGGAGCTTTGCAGCTCCAGAGCAAAGTGGTAGTCCATGTGCTCTGGGAACTCCCACACCAGCACGAGCTGGCCACACTTCTCACAGCGCTGCTGGTCCCCCGGTGATGCTGGAGGGAGCAGGGCAAGCTCAGGAGAAGGTGGCAAATTCTGCTCATTTCCCTCCATAACTGGCTCTAATTTCAGAATGGTCCTGGAGCTGGGTGGAGTCGAGGGTGTTTGCGTAGCATCAGACAGCGACTTCTCAAAAGCAAGCCTCTTGTAAGGAGACCTAGGACTCCCATCTCTGGGACTCTGCTTCACAGGGGACTCCAGGTCAGACTGCAGAGAGGCAAGTCCAACACCATCCCTCTCTTGGTGCTCCGGGGAGCTGGGCATAGGTGACTCTGCAGTGGTACCAGCAGGCAGGCTGGTTGCTGCCACCATCTGTGACTGCTGCCTTTCTGCCGCCTTTTGGAAGAACGACTCAATAGCATTAGCTGGCTTTTGCCTAAGCTCTTTGCTTGGGCTCCTGAAGAACTTGACCTTGGGCCTCCTAGAAGACGTGTTTTGGCCGGCAGTGGCAGTGCCATCAGGCTGGGCATCACTCGTCAGGAAGGTGGCAATGCCTGCAGAGAGATGCGTGGCAGGCTCTGTGAACTTGTTTGCCGAGAGAAGCACCGATATGAGCGGTGGAGACCTGCAAAGGACAGACCAACATCAGTTCGGACACCAGCCTGGGAAGCAAGAAGTCTTTTGAGGTAGGACATTAAGCAACATAAAATGTTCACAGGCAGGGGACAGGGGAACTGCAGTATCTGGCAAGGGGTGGGAGAGACATTTCCTCTGAAAAACTGTTAGTATTGCTACCTCCAGAACACAGTCTCACAGACATAGCAGGCTGTGTTGGGCAGAGCAGGAAATCTCTTACCAGCATGGCATTTCCCAAAGGAAAGGGCACTGGAGCAGGGGCAGCCAGCTGCCAGCCTGGACTTTCGGTCCACCACTGGCCAGAGCTGCAGCGAGACTCCCAATCAGGGCGAGAGGGCCTTAAGGGAGCAGCAGCTATTAATGAGTTAATACAGGACCTTCTTGCCTTAGCTATGCCTCAGCCTTCACTGCAGAGCAGGAGGAAGGAAGGAAATAACAATGAATATGGAAGCTGTGCACCTTAGTTTTCCTTCCTGCCCCAACAGCCTTCTCCCAAAAAGCACCTTTGTCCTTAGGGGAGGAAAGCAAGGCGCAGCTAGCTTCTCCAGCCCAGCAGCGCAAGAACTGCCTCGCTCCAGCTGGACACCCCCGAGGCCAGTAGCAATGATCAGCTCCAAGTACAGAAGCCCGAAGCGTCTGGCCAGATGTGGGGCTGGGAAGAGGCCAGGCTCTCAGAGCCGTCCTGCTGCTAACAAGCGGGGGTCGCTGCGCTCTGCTGTGTGTGTGCTGGGGATTGCTTTTCCTACCAGTCAGCGTAACACTCGTTCCTTTCTGTCAGGCCCCTGGCTCACCCTACACCTCCTGCAGCAGAACAACCCCCGACGGGGACGTGAACCACTTCCTCCCACACTCACCAGGCCGCCTGGTGAAGCCCAGCCATGTTGCAGTTCTGGATGAGGGCAAAGGCATCGTTGCACATCTTCTGGGCATCATAGCGGGACAAAGCGCAAAAGCGGGACACCCTGGTGTCTCCCTGCATGCGGATGACCACCATCAGCTGCCTGGCCACTCGGTGGTTCTGCAGGGAGAACAGATAGTCGAGTTTCAAGCGACCTCTGCAGGACAGAGCAGGAAAGGCCGAGGAGACGGCCTCGCTGCCCAGAACCCTGTGCTGTCAGCTACCACCTCCCGATGACGCAGTGTGACAGATGGCAGCTTGTCCTGCCTGGCCTGATCTCCAAGGGACGAGATACAGGACAGCAAGCGCTTGTACAGCTGTGCCACACAGGATGGGAAGCAGTTAGTCCTCGCTTTCCTTCAGAGTCAACTGCGTGCCTTTTCTTGGCCACCCTGGCAGTGATGAAGCTAGCAGATTAATCTCACCCTGGCCTGCAGTCTACCATTTGGATTTGAGCATATCGCTTCCTCTCACAGCCCACAGCACAGGCATCAGCAAAGGGCTTGCAAGGGAGCAGCAGCGCAGCAGGATGAAGGTGTGGTGGCTTTCAGGTCCCCGCATCCTAAAGCACGGGACAGGGACCTTCCTCAGCCCTGCAGTATTCTGGGGCAAAACCATCCTTCCCTGGGTGGGCTCCTACACACCTCTGCTTGGGGGCACCTCAGCACACGGGCACACATCTGAGGGCGAGCAGATTTCTTCCTCCGCCACACACTGCCCTCAGCCTCCCGCAGAACAGCTCACGGTACAAACGCGCTGCATGGCTTCCTGAAGGCCAGCAGGGAGAACGCTGTTCCCACGCCTGCCCTCCTTACCTGGCTCCTGTCCTTGGTCAGTCTGGATTCCAGCTCCAAGGCCAGCTGCAGGAGCCAGTGTTGCACCTGGACAAAACAGTGGTAACGGACAGGTTGGGCCTCTGCTCACAGCAGTGCCAGCACAACGCTCTGCACACGGAGGAATGCTGGAGGGGGATCAGACTGGAATGGACACAGACTATCACGAGGCCCCATCACAGGAGTACTCCTGAAGAAATCAGCCCAGGTGAGGATTCAGTGCTGGAGGCAAGGCATCGTAGATACCATACAAGTCCTGCAGCATTATTACTAGACTTCGCCAAGTAATCTGGGTCCCCGGCCCATGATCTCTCTTTGAGTCTCCCTATAGCTCTGTGGGAACCTCTCCCCAGCTAACAGGTAAGGTCCATCCTCCCTCTTTCTTTGGGCTAGTTACCTTCTTTCTAGCAACCAAGCCCTTTAAGCCTGGCACCGTGAATACCTTTTGAACAGCACAGGCCCATAGTTTTGCTTACGGAAATTACAATAAAGTTGGACTTCTTTGTGCAGGAGTTCGTCAGTGCATTTCTGTCAAAGAGGGGTTTCCCTAATTTCTGGGGCCCAAACCAACTCCTCCCACTGAACCCCTAGGCTGAATTTCAGGGCACCAGGACACAGAAAAGCAGCAGTTTTACAAGCTAGTCTCAGCTTTTAGCATTCTCATCTTCTCCAGTGCAAAGGCCAAGCCTTGTGCTAGATGTAGGCTTCTCCTACCTCCTTCTGCGTGGCCAGGGCTGTCTTCCCAGGGAAGTTCTTGCTGCAGCCAATGGACTGGGGAAGGTACCGGTTTTTGACAGGTTCATCTTCAATTCCTCTGCACAAGTCATAGAGCCAGGACCTGAAAGCCACAGACAGGCAGGCATCACTGGGCAGCAAGTCAGCCTTCTGCTGAGCCGTGCTTTCAGCTCTGTGCAAGCTGTGACTCTGCCTCTCATCCCCAGCTCTGTAGTTGCAGCCGCAGCTGAACAGGCAGGCTTCCTTCAGGCCACAAATGCCTGTCAATGCAACTCCTCTGCCTCTTCTCCTGAAGTGGCAGCAGTTCAACAGTCCGTGGGGCACCCCAACCGCTGCTCTGGGCCCAGAAGTGGTGTTTCAGGCTCCAGCCCAGCCTTGTAATTTCCTCTGTAATGAGGCTGCCAAGCCTGCCTGGTTCCCAGCCTGCAGGGAGCCCTTCCACAGCTTGGCCCCAGCCTTAGACACTGTAGAGGAAGGCAGAGGAGCTGGCTGACAGGCAAAACGTTATCCTGGGGAGTGTGCCTGGGAGCAGGCGAGACTGGAAACCCGTTTGTGGGCCTGCCAGACCAGTGCTTCTCAAAGATGTCACTGAAGTTTTACCTTCCAACCTTCCTAATCACAGCAGAACAATCTGTGACCGAAAGGAAGTGTCAGTTCCTGCCAAGAGCCAAGTTGTGGCAAGTGATTTATCATTACCCAGTTTTGTCTCCAAAGTGAGTCTGGAGCTCTGTCTCACTGTACTGTGTCAGCTGCCCGATGTACTCTATTCCCAGGATGTCTGTGATGGCAGTACCAAGCTTGCCTCCCAGGTTACGGCTACAGCAGAGAAAGAAAAAGAGAAAGAGAAAACACAAATGAAGCATCATATGGAGACTATGCCAAGTCTATGCTGTCCCTGGATGGGGACAGCTAGCAGCAGTCAGGAACTAGCAGGATTTGGGAAGGGAACACTTGATACATAACAGCTTTTCTGCTTGTAGTAGAATGACACATAGGACTTGAAGTGGGAACCGCTCTTGGCTCACCCAGTTTCAGTGCTTCTCCCAAACCACACTCTGAAGAATGCCTCACACCAGTCCCTGCTTCCTCCTACACAGACAGGTCCCTCCCACACACACCCCTCTCCATCCCTAGTGAGACACTGAAAGCAGAGAGCAGCAGTGCAGGTCTGGAGAGCAGAACCGGGGATGCATTCTTCTGGCACAGCGGTCCTGGTAACTCTTCTCTACACCAGGAAAAGTACTAGTGCACAGTGTAGGTGCTCAAAACCAAATCACATCTGCTCTCTGGGAGCACAGCTCTGTCACTCCCACTGGGGCACAGCTTATGGCCTCCTTGCCCACAGCTGCTCCTGGCTTATACCTGTGCACCCCAGCAATCATCTTCAGCACTGCCCTACCCAGGGACAGGCTGCCCACAGGACACTAGTGGGCCGTTTGAGTGTGGACGCTTCACTGGCAGGGCTGCGGTTCCCAAGCACGCTCCTCCTGAACTGTCACTCACAGCTGTGAGGGATTACTGCCAGGATTTCCTCTCCATTTCTTAGAAGCATTGATGAGCAGTTACTGTGGAGTTGAAAGCCTTTGCTGGTTGCTATCAATTAGCATCAAATTGCTCTCTGTTAAGGTGTCCAGGAACAGTTCTGCTCACACAAGCAATGATGACAAACCAACAGGAGTGAGTACCACAACAATGAAGACAAACAGGGCTCTCTTCTTGATAAAAGCCTGGATTGTGGAAGCGCGGCACCAGCGTTTTGAATACAGGCTCTTGCCACAGAGCAGCTCAGCCTGAGCCCTGGGCTGCACAAAAGCAGGCAGCTCCCCAGTACTTACATATTGCCGACTGGCAGCTGGCTGAAGAGCTGAGGGACAAATCGTGAAGATACTAGTGTCTGGCGGTTGGGCTTGTTTAACCCACAGGCCAGTTTTGCCAGTGTCTGTTAACACAGAAGAGGGTGGAAACACTGTTATTACAAACTTTGCACGGATTTTATTGTGACTCTACCTAACGGCTTGTGCTGTGTCACCTCTAAGGGCTGCCTTTGGAATAGCTGCTAGGAAGGACACGCAGGTTGCACCACTGCTTGCTCCCAGGTAGTACCCACCTTGGGACTTGGCATGCACTGGCTGGGTGCTCTGAAAGCACTGCTGCTTCCAGACTTCTAGCTCTGCAAAGGGCTAGACTCCTGCTCCAGGCAGCTTAGGGGATCTGGGTCTATCACCTGTTCTGGTTGGCTTAGTTTTCCATCAGGCAAGCATGCTAGAACTTCCAGAGCATCCCCATAATCCTCCCCAGGCTATTTATCTCACTATGTCTTGCTCCTTCATCTTCTATGTTTGTCTTGCTTTTTCTCAGTGTCACTATTTTATTCTTCTCTCTGCGAGGTCCACAGCAGCATAATGCTGCAAAAGGAAATCTGCAAAACACAGAAATGCTAGCCTGGAAGGGATGTTGTCTAGCTTATCTGCAATACAGCCTCCGCTCCCACTATAATCTACCATAGGATCAAGAATACACAGACCAGCCTGAAATACGTTTAGCTGGGTGTTTGGGGTTTTTTTGAACAAGTCTAATAATTTCCTCTTTCACTGCTTTACCACACATCCTATAACTAAGCAAAAATTTCCTTCCTGCCTATTAAGCTATGAACTTTATTCACAGCCTGTTTTACAGGCTTACATACGTTCTCTTTTCTAGACAAAGTAGATCCCTTTCCTTCAACTTTTCATACCCAGTCATTTTCCAGATGTCCAATTATTGTTATTCTTGTTTCACTGGAGACTCTTCCAAGTTTACCCACATTGTTTGTAAAGTGAAGTGCTTCAAGCTGAACCAATTAGTGAGACTTCATGGGGAGAAATAATTTACATTTTCTGACACCTTCTCTAATTTGCACATGCTGAAACAGGATTTGCCGTTTCTACAAGAGCACTCAGTTTACTGACTCATCCTGCTGCTTGTCCACAGTAACTCCAGGCTACTTCCTGACTTATTGTGACTTAGCCAAAAGCCTGCTGGTTGCTTTTTTCCTATAAAACACTAAAACAGTCAGTGAGGAGCATAAGAAGCACTCCTCGGCGATTTCAGACTGTTTCTAGACTTTTCAGCTCTAGTTTCATCTCCCATAAGTCTCACAGCCCAGACACATCTGTGCTTAGCATCACCTGAATTCCTACAGCTGTTCCCTTTCTATAGGCTTCATTGGAAATCATAGAACTATAGAACGGTTTGGGTTAGAAGGCACCTTAAAGATCATCTAGTTCCAGCCCCCCTGCCATGTCCAGGGCCACCTTCCACTAGACCAGGTTGCTCTGATCATCTTGGTTGCCTTCCTCTGGACCCGCTCCAACAGGTCCACGTCCTTCTTAAGTTGGAGGTCCCAGAGCTGTACGCAGTACTCCAGGTGGGGTCTCACCAGAGCAGAGTAGAGGGGCAGAATCACCTCCCTCAACCTGCTGGCCACGCTTCTTTTGATGCAGCCCAGGATGCGGTTGGCTTTCTGGGCTGCGACTGCACATTGCTAGCTCGTATTGAGCTTCTCATCAACCAACACCCCCAACATCAGCTCTTAGCGGACCCCAGACAGATCCCTCCAGGATCTCACTCTTAACATCCCCATTTGAGTGCAACTCGCTGAACAAAATCATTATGGAAAACAACGCACGACAGCAGCTGCAGAAACAACTGGACTTTGATGCTGCAGCTACAGAGGATTTCCTGCTGAGTGAGATGCAGGGTGGTTTACTGAGAGCACCCAGCACTTGTTTCAGCCTTTGCAAAAGGGGCTTATCTGTACAGTTATGACTTTAAAAGTGCAGGCTCTGGGCAAAATAAGAAAAGGATAAAGACTAAATGGATGTTTTGAATCTTAAGGGAGGCAAATTTCATCCTAGACTGCTGCAGAAACAACTGGAACTATTAGCAGCTGTACACAGGTACTGGAGCTAGTTCTGCACCAGCTCACCTTGAAACTAGAGCAGGCTGCGAGGCAGAAATGAGCTAGATGAAGATCACTGGTGTAGAAATTTCCAGTGGAAGGGAAGTTCAACTTGCCTTTTTGCTCTGCTTAGCCAAGAATAGCAGAGAACATCCCTGCAATCTCTTGCAGCTTCTCCCAGCTTCCATTAAGTTTCTATGCCAGCATTCTTAATTTTTTTTTTTGTTTTAAAGGGAGCGAGGAAATTATGGTGTACTGTGCTATCCCTGCAGAGCTGTATATCTATACGAGCAAGCACAATGCAGATTACCAGGGCAAAATCCTACATGTGGCTGTGCAGGACACACTGCAGTGCCTCCACGGCCAGCTCGTCTCTGTAGGTACAAACCTTTTCTGCAAAAGCTGAAACAAGCGCTGGGTGCTCTCAGTAAACCACCCAGGAGGAAACCCTCTGTAGCTGCAGCATCAAAGTCCGTTTGTTTCTGCAGCTGCTGTCATGCACCAAGTGCTCCAGCGACTGCTCTCAGCAGCTGGCTGAGCATCACCCAAAGCACAGCCAGCAGGGGTAAAGAGTGATTGACCAGAAAGAGGAAAAGCAACCCGATTCACCTCAGTGCCCCAAACCGATATTCTTCTTCCTCCAAGTTGCTGGGAATTTGTGTCAGTAAAAACCATTCCCTGGCTACAGCCAGTGTTGCCTACAACTCAAGGTGGATATTTCCTGCTTTAAGCTCTCATTTTTTCCTCAAAGAAAACTCTCCTGGGGGACTTAAAACCCTTTTCCTCCTAGTGAGCTAACTCATTAGGGTACGCCAGGAACGCAGGCAGTAAATTAATTGTGTGCTGACTGCATAGGCCACATCTCTGGGAAAAAAATTCCTCCCATTCTCAGATGTCCTATAATTTTCCTGAAGGTGTGCTCGCATATGGCTGAGTTCCCCCCTCAGCTCATCTTCTATGGGAGACGTGGAAGAGTGCACAGGAGAAGGTCTACAGTATATTCTGACTCTGCTACTCAGAAGAAATCAGGCTGATGTGTTACACGTGTACCTTGTTGTGCGAAATTCCAGCTGAACATCTGAATTCAGTGGCTGCTTCTACAGCCACCCTTATTTCTTCCACAATTACTGCACCCATGGTCAGCTGCAGGTCAGGACAATCAGGGTTATCAAAAGACAGCGATGCCAGCCACTCGTGCAAGCCACGTTGTCGCAGCTCCTCTGCAAAAGGGACACAAAGGGGATCAACGTGGGCATTTCTTGCTGAGCCTAGCAAAGGGACTGGTAGCCTCAGCAAGCCCCAGCAAGCAGCCACACGCTTCTGTAACCGTGTACCAACAGCAAGGACAAGAAGCAGGCACCTTAAAAGCCATTCATTGGGGAAAACATGGATACTATTTACCGTGCTCTTGCTCTGGGGGGGAATAAAGCAGCCCACCCTCTAGCTCTGTTGGGAGTGTTACCGATGGAGTGGGCCAGCAGCACTGGGCTCCTTTCTCCCTGTGGTGTTTGCCTCAAAGCACAGCCGTTAGAGCTGCCCCACTGCGGTATGCAAAGCACCGGCCCCGGTGGCCAAAGTCCCCTGGGACTGGGGACCGGGTCAGCGCGTACCCTTCTCGTCAGGCTTAGGGACAGATCGGTGTGTACCCTTCCCGCCGGGCTGGGGTCCGGTCTCCTCGGGCAGCCCCTGCACGAAGGTGGTGGGCAGGAGGGCGGCGGGCAGCGGTTGCCCCCGCAGGGCCCGCAGCCGCTCCCGCACGCTGCCCGTCAGGTCCAGGTACGCCTCGTCGATGCTGGCCCGCTCGATGGCGGCGAAGCGCGACAGCACCTGCATCACCTCCACGCTGGCCTCCCGGTACCTGCCGGGCGGCGGCCACAGCATCAAGCCGCCGCCCCGCGTAAGGCGGACCCCCGCACGCACCCACACCCGTCCCCGCTCACCGGGTGAGGTCGGCCTTGCCCCGCGCCTGGGGCACCCGCGCCAGGGCCAGCTCGGGGCACATCGCCCGCGCCTCGGTCGCCCACATCCCGCGGGACACGCCGAAGGCGCGCGCCTCGTAGCTCACGGCGATGACCCTGCAAGGAGACACGGAGAGCGGTGGCGGGGAGGGGGTACGGGGGGGCCGGGGCCCGCCGCCGCCACCGCTGCTACGGGCGGCCGCACTTACCCGCCGCCCTGCCACTCGGTGTACTGCACCACGGCGCAGGGGCGGCCGCGCAGCTGCGGGTCGAGGCGCTGCTCCACCTGCATGAAGAAGCAGTCCATGTCCACCAGAGCCACCACACGCTCCCGGCCCCGCGGCACACCCCCTGCCGCCATCGCCGCCTCCCGCCCGACTGACTGCCCGACTGACTGACTGACCGGCCTCCCGCCCCGCCCCGCCCCGCCCCGCCCCACCCCACCCCACCCCTCCCCGCCCCGCCGCCTCCCGGGAGCCGTAGTCCGCCGCGCAGGGCACGCTGGGAGTTGTAGTTCTTCGGGAGGACGGGGGGAGTTGGCCACGGCGCATGCGCCGTCCCCGCCACCTCCCCCGGCACATGCGCAGAGCCGCCGTCGTGCCGCGCGTGCGCCGCGTGGCGGCCGCCCCCCCACCTATCGCCAGTCGGTGGCCGGTGGCGCGGGCCCGCCGCCGCCGCCATGTCCGCCGAGCAGGTGAGCAGCCTCTGCGAGCAGCTGGTGAAGGCGGTGACGGTGATCATGGACCCGGCCTCCACGCAGCGCTACCGCCTGGAGGCGCTCAAGGTACTGGGCCGGGGAGAGGAGGCGCCGGGCTCTGGCCACGCGGGTACTCCCGTCCGCACGGCCCCGGGGCCCGGCGGGTGAGGGTGGGGTGGCGGGCCGGGCCGGGCCGAGCCCGGGCAGCCCCTGAGGCGCTGGGAGTCATCGGCAGGTGGGGGAAGGCGGCGGGGGCTGCGCCCGTGCGGCGCTGAGGGGGTCGGGCGGCCCCCCATGGCCTGCTCCCTCAGGGGTCGGGGCTGCCCCCCCCCGTTACCCCCGCCCCGACCCCGCGCTGTGTTTTAACTGCGTGTGCCTGACCCCGGCCCTTTCCCAGTTCTGCGAGGAGTTCAAGGAGAAGTGTCCTATCTGCGTGCCCTGCGGGCTGAAGCTGGCAGAGAAGACGCAGACGGCCATCGTCCGGCACTTCGGCCTGCAGATCCTGGAGCATGTGGTCAAGTAAGGCAGCCCGGCCCCGCAGCCCCTGCGCCGGCGGTGGGTGCCGGGCCGCTGCCACGCAGCCACCGGGGTGGGCTCTGAGCCCGTTCTGGCCCTTCCCGCTTCAGGGAGGCACTTAGAGGGCGCAGAGAGTCTGCCCTGCAGCAAAGGACAGTTGCTGTCCTGCTCTGTTTCTTTCCTCCCCTGTAAAAGAAGTGGAGGAGAAAATGGCTTTCAGGCAGGTCGGGAAGGTTAATTCACCAAGCTCCTAGACTCGTTGACATCGCAAGATGTAGATAAGCACATGGGGTTATCAGCAGGTGCTTGCAGCATTCTCTGTCATTAGCCTCATGCTAACAAAGAGGCTTTGTATTAGTTCAGTTCTGAGATTCCTCTCTCTGCCGCCTTTGCAGACCTGATGCTTTGTGCTTTTGCTGCTGCTTCTCATGTCTCTTGACCTCAGTGGTACACGCCCATTTGCCAGCAGCAGTTTTAACTCAGCCTTTTCATTTAAGGGCTTAGGTACTGGCAGAGTCAGTGAGCTGTAGTGTCTCTCTTTAGTTTGGGTAAAGAAGTGATAGCTCATGGAGAATCAAGTCAGAGATCTTTATAAATGTTTTGACTTGATGTCCTTTTTGTTTCTCTGTCTTTTTTTTTTTTTATTTTGAAATTCTTTCAAACAGGTTCCGCTGGAATAATATGCCTCGCCTAGAAAAAGTTTATTTAAAGAACAATGTCATGGGCCTCATATCCAGTGTAAGTACCTTCCACCCCAGACTATTCTCTGAAACGTGATTCTCTCACTTGGGAAAAGTGGGAGCAAAAGGA
The DNA here is from genome assembly GCF_964199755.1 of Larus michahellis. Classification (NCBI taxonomy): domain Eukaryota; kingdom Metazoa; phylum Chordata; class Aves; order Charadriiformes; family Laridae; genus Larus; species Larus michahellis. The sequence continues at coordinate 40,025,922 of NC_133898.1, forward strand.
AAAAAGACTCCTGTTAATTAGCACAGAAGATCTGAATTCAATTCTACATTTCATTACTTTCTTGCTGTGCATCCTTGGTTGTTCCAGTGCTTTTCTCTGTCTTGTAGTCACTAACCATGTCACCTCACGTGGCAGGAAGTCGTGAGGCTTGGATGAGATATATAAGGTACTTTATCTTTTCTTAGGAGGAAGTTCAGTAAATATGGATGTTCTTTGCAAGAATACTGAAGTCATTATCTTAGTTGTATTCTCTATTGTTGTGATTGCTCTCGTGACCAAGTGACCTTCTTTTGAGGAAAATCCTTTTTGTTTCCTAGAGTTCAGTAGCTATGGGTGCTTGGGAGGGTAGGAGCGTCACTCGAGGTAGTTGGGATGAAGAGCTGCGCAATGTTGTGTTTTGTTGTTATTATTTTGTGTGGTTTAGAATATTTGCAATCACTGTGCTTCCCAGGTCAGAATTACAGATGTCTGATGTTTGCCGTTTTGTATAACTGTGCCCCTTTTCTGTCACAGGGAACTCAAAGTATTCTGGAGGAGGAAAGTCACATTAAGGATGTTCTGTCTCGCATTGTGGTGGAGATGATCAAGCGTGAATGGCCTCAGCACTGGCCTGACATGCTAAAGGAGCTGGATACCCTCTCCAAGCAAGGGGTATGAAACACACCCGTCTGTTCTCTTCTGCTTGCTCATAGTATGGGTTACAGTCTTCCATCATCCTGAGGAAAGTCTCAGCTGGTCAACTGAGACAGGCTGATGATGGACTTAAAATTCTCTGCTAGTTTAAGTTATTTGAGGAGATGGTTTTAGCAGAGAGAGGGCCATCCTCCTCTCTTGTTTCTCTAAGGTGTGACTTGAATCTTTATGCATGCTTGCTGTCTCTCTGTATCTTTGAGCTGGGTTCTAGGGATTTTAATGTTTGAACTGTGCTGATGGAGTGTATTTCATTTTGGGACACCAGGAAACTCAGACAGAACTGGTGATGTTCATCCTCCTACGTTTGGCAGAGGATGTGGTGACTTTTCAAACTCTGCCTACCCAGCGGCGACGAGATATCCAGCAAACCCTCACCCAGAACATGGAGAAGATCTTCAGTTTCCTGCTAAGTACTCTGCAGCAGAATGTCAACAAGTACAGGCGCATGGTAAGAGGCTCCTTTCCTTGGGTTCAGTCAGTGCTGGAGGCATTTAGGAATTGGGGTACAGCTCTCAAGTTGTGGGGAAAGCAAGTGGAGAAATTATTTGAAATCTGTTGCTGTGAGGTAGGGATCTGCTGTGGCCTGGGAAGCCGGTGCTGATCAGGGAGACTGAACACACAAGGGTGACAGGGTTAATGTTGATAGTTTGGATTTGCTAGTGTAAATGGCTTGAGCAGATGCATGGCTTAGCAAAACAAAGGTGTGGTTTTGGCAGAACCAAGTAGATTTGGGGTAGTTTGTGTAACGCACAGTGGTAAAGAGATGCCGTCCTGGGCTTGCATCTGCTCTCTTATGCTGTAGTGGTGTCTTCGTGGTGATGCACCAAAATGCATGAGGTTCTGATGTCTCAGCATTTCATCTGGGCCTCTCTGGTCCTTTTCTCTGAGAGCTCGGGTCAGGAAACCCTCTTATGTCAAGTTGTGGTGAGGAATACTCTTCCTTTTTGTGTAAAGAGTCTTCTTTCCTGAATTCTCACCTGGAGTCAGAGATGTACACGTTGGTCAAGATGGATGGTGAAGGCAAGTCTCTACCCTAGTCTGTTCCTGTGAGAAGGAAGTGGATTTGAGAGTGAAGCACAACTGAGAACCAATCTAGAAATAAGTTGCTTAGGTGTATCTCTTGTTCCTTTTTTGTTCTGTGACTTAAAAACCAGAGATACACTAAATATGAAATTGTGAGGCGATGGAACTTACCTGACTTCTGTTCGTTCTCCTGAAGCACTGACAGGCTGAGCAAACCCACCTGTAGAGCAGACAGTTCTCTGTGCAGTTCATGGTGGTGGGTGGGAGACCCTGGTGCATTTTGTAGTCTGGTTGAAATGCATTTCCAGGTAAGGTTTGAATTGCAATGCTTGAGGCTCTGAAGTGTGGCTGCTTCTGCTAACGGTGGAATCTTTCTGATTGGCAAGGTTGGAGCACCCCAGGAACAAGAAGCCCTCACCACTCCACAGGTTAGCAGATCTTTGGGATGTTTGCACACAGGGTAAATTCTGAGGGTTGGGTGTTCAGTTACCTGTCTGCACACTGAGACTAGGGGAGATGATGGACATTTCCCCAGGACCATACTCTGCGGTGCTTATAAGTACGCAGTTCTGGTATAGTGGCTCGGTTAAATGCTTGGAACACAACCAGATTAACTTAAAATCACTGCACTGAATACATTGATGGACAGAGTTTCCAAACCAAAACCTTGCAGCAGGAAAAAATGCTTGTCATATATTTGCTTCTGAAAAACAGATCAAACCTGAGTGTCTGAGGAACTCGTTTACATTAGTCAAAAAGATGGAGCAAGCAGTGCATTACTGCTGCTAAGTGTTTGGAACTGGGAGTCAGGCTGTAAGCTCTTGCTCCAGCTCTCTCTCCAGCTGCCTTTCTGACCACGGACAAATCCCTTGCCCTTTTCAGACATCAATCTCAGCATGTAAAAGCCACCAGCATCTTCCAGAGTCTGGCTTTTGGATGTAAGATGCTCTAAAAGGTCAGAAGTTTCTTCCCTGGAACCTTCCAGGAAGCGCTGAAATGCCTTTCCTTCTTGTCCCCTGTGTCTCCCTGATGCCTGCTAACTGGAGTGTCATCTTTTGAACGAGAAGGAAATTGTGGCTTAACTCGCAATTGAAAGTCCTGTTGCGTTATGTGCCAGGGGGCTGTGGAGGTGGTTATGATGGCCGCAGCAATGTCGTGAGTGAGAGACTGTGTTGCAGCCTCTGTCACTAGGGAGCTGTGAAGCTGCTTCTGGCTACGTTCTCGAGAATAAGCCTGTCCAGCAGTGGCTGGGTGGAAACGTGTGCTATAGCTGCTCACTTACCATCTCTTGTTTTCTTTTTCAGAAGACTGATCTGGCCCAGGAGCCAAAGGTGAGTGGAGCTGTACAGGAGCTAGTGCATTAGTCATTCTAAGACTAAGATTGCTTAGAATCAGGCTTCTTCCAGGCTTTGGAGTCTATTACCTGCAGATGTCATTTACAGATGGGTTTGTTCACCCATAATACAAATTCCTGGAGAAGAAAGAAGTGAGGCACAAGTGGAGAAGTGCCCAGGCCTTAACTGACATCCTTAGTGCAGGGACTTGTACCCTTCTGCTGCCACCTCACTCTCAGGGTGGTTCCTGATACTGTTCTTCCAGGGAGTGGATGGCTTTAGGTGGGAACTGGTGTTTCTCTCTGACCTCGTGCCTCCTCTCTGTTCGCAGGCCCAGGCAAACTGTCGCGTGGGGATAGCAGCACTCAACACCTTGGCTGGCTACATTGACTGGGTGGCCCTGAGCCACATCACAGCAGACAACTGCAAGCTCTTGGAGATGTTGTGTCTGCTTCTAAATGAACCTGAGCTCCAAATAGGAGCAGCAGAGTGCCTCCTGATTGCTGTCAGCAGGAAGGTGAGTTCTTCCTCCTCATCTCTTCTGTCTGGCTCCCCTTTGTTTTCCTCTCATTCTCCTATATAATTCTTCAGATTGCGCAGTGATGTCTTTGCCCTTCTATTTAAGAAACAAAATTCAATTTGGCTGCTTATATTAATGATACTTAGCGTGAATGTTATGCCAGCACAATACATACAGCAACTGTTGGAACCCTCTTCAACTTCTGTCCCTGCCTCTCCTCGCAGTTTTGAAGTTGGAGATCCCCATGCACTCTCTTTTTCCCTGCTTTCTACAACTGTGAAATGGGAAATATTGTTACCAGCTATGTCATTTAGCAGCTCAGAGCAATGACAGAAGGATCTAAACAAGTGATTTGACCCATACATTCACAAGCAGCTTAGGGTCGAGGCTGAGTGTTTATCAGCTGCCCTTACGTAACTAGCCAGTCTGCAGTGAAGAAGAGTCAATGCCTCAGGATCAGTTTTTCAGTTTAAAGTTCCTATGGTGGGATTGCTTGGGGAAATTTCTTGAGATTGGGAATATCTTAGGTATTTTGGCAAGTTTTTACTGAAACAATTTATGGACTCTTAAGCACTTCCCCAGGTGGAAGGACAGCTGGGCATTTCCTAATTTCACAGGCTGATGGGAATAAATAGTTATGTTCTAATTGAGGCTTTTGGCATATTTTACACGTAGGGTAAGCTGGAGGATCGGAAGCCTCTGATGGTCTTATTCGGAGACGTTGCCATGCACTACATTCTCTCTGCTGCCCAGTGAGTACCATCCTGCTGCTGTAATTTCACGCAAAACTGCATACAAATATCTTTGTAGATGTGATTTACAGAAGATATTGCTGCTTAACTGTGGGAAGCTGAGACTGGGTTAGGAGAGAACAAAACCCCCATTTCTTTTGCAAAACCTGAAAAACTGAAAGCTTTTTCAAATCCCATAATGGAAGGTGTAAATATCACAGCTTCCCCAGCTTTCTCTTCTAGCCTGAAACTGATCAGGAGGGACTCTCAGAGAGGCAATCTCAGAGGTTTTAGATACCAATAAAGCAGTACTTCTTGATAATAGCAAAGAAAATCCCACTGCACTAAAATCAAATTGCTCTGGTCCCCTCTTTACCTACGAGATAGATAGCGATGTGCCTGTTACCTACAGTGTGAGTAACTGATGCTGTTTTTTCCCCTCCCCTCATTCCCAGGACAGCAGATGGAGAAGGCCTGGTGGAGAAGCACTATGTTTTCTTGAAGAGACTTTGCCAAGTTTTGTGCGCCTTGGGCAGCCAGCTATGTGCGTTGCTAGTAAGTCTCTACTAATACCAGACACAACCCTGGCAAAGCTAGTTTTTAGGGCTGGGGGTGAGGCAACCCTAATCAAAGGTAGGGCCAGGGTTATCTCTGCACATTCAATAGCCGTAGGGTTCTCTCCACACATTTGGAAAAGGCAGGAATGGCTCTGCTTGCAAGAGTGATAACTGTATCCTGCCAAGTCATAGGAATGTAAAACGGAGGGACCCTGACTGATTCCAGGCCTCTGCCGTCATCAAGAGTTGTCTTCTATAACCTCTATAAAATACTGAAGCTTTATTGAAAATTGGCCAAATTTGTTGCTGTCTACTGCTGCAGAAAAAGTACTTCAGGAAATTACTTTTGTGTTGGAAGTCTCTTAAATTTCCCTATTAAAAATAACTCAAAGTATATCCCTGTTTCTTCTTCTACTAAGATTCTCTCAAGCTGAAGGAAGAAACAGGTTTTCTTCCTGCTGTTCGTCTTTCTAATGCTTCATGCCAGTGTTGAGGTGAAGATGCACACTGGTACTTTGCATGTCCTGCTGACTCCTGAATTCCTGCTCCCTCCGTTCAGCACAGTGCTGCTACAGTAAGGAAGGCAGGCTTGTTGAGAGATGCCGTTCGTAGGGAGACTGAGGCAGCCAGCCTGTGCAAGCAGCAGAGCAGAGTAAATTCTCACAGAGAAGGAAAGCAAAAAAACCCTGTGAGAATTTATCCCTAAAAAGAATGGACAGTGAACAAAGGGTGTGTTATTACTTTTGGTGACTTCACTTGCTGTTAGGCAGTGGGAGCTGTTAGTCTGGAATGAAGTAATGAGAGGGGGATTTGAGTCCTCTCATCCACATTGGCTCAGGAGAGGCAGCGCTGAGCTGTACAGCTCCAAAACAGGGATCTTGAGGGCCCCAGGTCACATTATGATTAGTGAGGAGCAGCAAAACCTTGAATTTATGGCTCTGGGTAAAACTTATTTTCATGCCAACTTGCCAGAAAGGTATTGGTAAGAGATGTCTGTGTTGTTAAATGCAGGAAGCATTTGGAGGAACAGGAGTGAAATCATCTTGGTGTGTTTGCTTGTGAAATTCTGCGGTTGAGAATTGCTCCGCTTTGGTACTGCGGGGTGGGCTTGACCCATTAGGAGGAAAATTGTGACTCACGGCAGCAGCAGCAGTTATGACTTTGGTTGTAATGGAACTCCAGTATCAGAGAGGTCATCCTTTTCTCTTGCATGACGGTGGTGCTGTCTCCGGCACCTCCAGGCTGGTCAGCAGAACTTGCTACTCCTCAGACTGTACTGGTTTCAAAGAAAATTGCAGTTGTTCAGTGTTTTTGTCTCTGCTCCTTTACAGTCTGTGGCCTTGGATGTAGTGCTCCTGCTTTACTCAGAGACGTGCCATTTCTTAGCTCAGCGTGACATACAGTTAGTATTTTATCTGAAATTTGCCTTCCTAATAGGGCTCGGATGCTGATGTGGAAACGCCAGCCAACTTTGGAAAATACCTTGACTCATTTTTAGCCTTCACAACCCATCCCAGCCAGGTATGTAAAGGGCTGAAAGCCTCGTTTATGTCTATATAAGAATGTGTGAATGCATAATTGAGCTAACCTGTAGAAGACTGCAGAACTTCAGCTGCCAAGTATTACTTTCTAGGCTCTCCATTTCAGCTGAAGACCTGGAAGGCAGAGTGGTTTCTTCTCCGTTACCACCCCATTAGGAACAGTGCCTGACACAGAGGTGCTGAGTAGAAAGTGCAAAATTTGCAATCTGCCCTAGAATTTAAGTTTCATCACTCTGGAAGTTTGAGTTGTGCCTGCAGGGTGCCTTGGCCTCAACCAAATAATCAGTATAATTTGCTATTGCCTTCTGCTAGCAACACTTAATGTTAGCAGTGGAGATTCCAGCACTGAAATCCTTCTCTGTTCTCCTCTATTCCCTCTTCTCCCCCCAGTTTCTGCGCTCTTCCACCCAGATCACGTGGGGAGCCCTCTTTCGGCATGAAGTTTTATCTCGCGACCCCTTGTTGCTGGCTATGATTCCCAAGTATCTTCGTGCATCTATGACCAACCTAGTGAAGGTATGCGGGAACTGTGGCCAGATAGGGGTGCGAAGGTGCCTGGGTGGACATGGCCTATGGGTTGTGGGGGAGAAACTACATTTTTATTGTGTCTGCAAGAGAGGTGACTCCAGGCCGCTGAGCAGACAGCTTATCTCAACATGTTACTGTCTGCTCCATCCCTTCAGTTTTCATCTCCTTGAAGCCGGTGTTAGCTGTGATGAATGACTTCTCTTTCTTCCTGACCTTGTCTGTTCTGTCTCCAGGTGGGCTTTCCCTCTAAAACGGACAGCCCCAGTTGTGAATACTCCCGCTTTGATTTTGACAGTGATGAGGACTTCAATGCCTTCTTCAACTGTAAGTTGCCATCATCCTGCATGGAAACTATTGTCGGTGCCTTTCCTCTTACTTTCAGCTGGTGGCTGAGCTTGGAGCCCACCATATTGGCTTGGCAACTGCTATTTGTGTCTTGACTCTTTCATCCAGGACCTTGGAGTTAAAGTAACTTAGGATTTTCCTGTGGCAGCTCAGGCATTTCGTTTTTACTTACTTTTTGCTGTTGTTTCGCTTGCTGGCCAGGTAGGTGGCCTAGTAGCATTTGCTACCTAGTGTCAAAGAAAATGTGCCTCTTGGTCACATAGAGGAGGAAATGAAACAGCCTGGAGCCCTGCTCAGGTTAGGAGAGGAAGGCTGCTTACAAAAGACTTTAAATGTCATTCCAGAAAGAAAATCTGTCCTGACTTTGCTAAGAAGCATCTGGTTCAGTACCAGTAGATAGAGTTGAGCAATTGAAATAGCCAAATTTAATCATGATCTTAAACCAGCAAAAGGGGAACCCTGGGTATTAATAAATTTTTTTTCTTCTTGTATTTTACTTCCCAAAACTGAGGTGGGTTCTCACTGGCTGATACCGTTTGGTACTCACTTGGTGGCTTGGAGGATATACTTAATTACCTAAATTCTTACTTTCTGCATTTATGTTTGAAGATTTTAAGTGTTGCATATTTTTATTGCTTATTAGATAGTTTATTTTTTACTTATGGTAATAACTGTATTTGGGTGGAAATAAAAATGTAGGTAAAGTCACAAAGGCAGAATTTGAAATAGTTTTAGGGAGTTAAATGATACTGAAGGTATTACATATATAAGAAAATAAAACTGATTTGAAACACAAAATAAAATTACTTGATAAAACAGCTTTTTTAAACAATGCAGGTTGCATCTGTAGTCAGCAGAGCTGATTCTTTTGTGTGGTCAAGTACTGGAATCTTTTGGAATAAATGAAAATCCTGTACTGTACTTTGCTTTTGCTATCTTTGAAATTGAAAACAAGACTTTTTTGGGTTTTTGAGTTCGCATTAGCTTGTCAGCCTAGAATCTGAACTGAGTTAAGTTGAATAATCTAGAAAAAGTGTGTTTAGCTAAAGTAGTTACCTAGTGCTGGTTTCAGTATCTCAAGGTGCTTTGTAAGCAGCAAACGTGTATAGTTTGAAGATTATTTTTTTAATGAAAAATAGATGCTTAATTGCAGTAAATCTGGGTTTAGCATAGATTTTCATAATTCATATTGCATTTTAATTGTACTTCTTTTTATGTTAATCTATCTTTTTTTTTTTTTAATCCATTTAAATCACTCCCAAAATTGCCGCTCCCATTTTGCCTAGTTTACTGACTGTGTATCTGAGCTTACTACACAGCTATTGCCAGAGCAACAGTCCATAATGTTCCCAGGTGTGCAAAGCTGCAGGTGAGCTTTGGGGAAGGGAGCATTTGTAGCATCAGCTTGTTACACCGTGTCTAATTTTTCATTGCAGCTTTCCGAGCCCAGCAAGGAGAGGTGATGAGGATGGCTTGTCGTCTGGACCCTCGAACTGGCTTCCAAATGGCTGGTGAATGGCTGAAGTACCAGCTCACAGCTCCCGTTGATACGGGACCCATGAACTGTGAGTTACCTGAAAAAAAAATACGGATGTGAGATTTATTTTTTTAATTCAAGCCAAGAAGAAACTGCTTTGCCTTTTTTTTTTTTTTTCTTGTTTTCAAGGGAGAGCCAAGACTCAACACTAGGTTTTCAGGCTTTTAAGGTCTTTGCAAGTTAAAAGTAAAATCGAATGAAACCCACCTCACCCCAAATTTAACCGTTTGCAGTCTACCTGTGGAATAGCTAATGTAAAGCCCCTGGCTTCTCCTTTCCGTCCCCCAAATCTCTCTGCAAAACAAATGCATCTGTCCCTCTGATACAACTTTACAATTATTTGGGCCTTCTTTTCTCTGTAACATAGTGATTATTTTTGTCCATGGAAGTTCTGCCTGTCTGGCAAATCACTCTGTCAGTCACTTTGTTTTCCCTCCTGTGAAGGAAGGCCATTTGGTGCTCTGCAAAGTCACACCGAGGGCAATCTTGCCTGCAGTGCTTCATCTGGGCATGCAGTCTCCCTCCTTTTCTTTTCCCTTCTGTGACTTGTTGGTGTTGCTCCCTGTAGTATCTCAAAGGTCAGAATTAATGTCTCAGGAGCCTTCACTGGAATGAGGCGAAACACATGGGAGCACCTTAATTGCTCCTGGTGCATCCCTGCCAGGCATCTGCAGGGAGAGCTGTGTGACCAAAATGCTTGTGAGTGCTGAGATGTTGCAGCGTGGGAGCTTACCAGCCTGGTGGTGTTGTGCATGAGAAGAGGAACATGGTGAGAGCTCCAGTGTTCTCTTCCTTTCAGCTAAGACAGGCGAAGGTCTCTGCTCCATCTTCTCTCCATCCTTTGTGCAGTGGGATGCCATGACCTTCTTCTCAGAGAGCGTCATCAGCCAGATGTTTCGAACCCTGGATAAAGACGTATGTGTGCTGGATGCTCTTGCCTGTTCTCCTAGCTTGTTCTGGGTTAACAAGAGTGGCTTTTTTCAGCTATATTGTCCTTGAAAAGTTTGTAGTAGCAGTTACCTCCATGCAAAAACCCAGGTTGTTTGGTGAATGATTCCCATAAGGATTAGTGACCCTTCTTTAGGTGGGACCAAGCTCATACTCGCCTACTCTGTCAAGCGTGTGTTGGTTCTGGACACTGTGCCATGAGAAGTCACAGGAGAGTGCTCAGATGGTGTCCTTTAAGATAGTGTGTGGCTGGAAGAGAAGAGGACTGCTTAAGCAGAGGTTGCCTAAGTTTATTCTTTTTTAATCATCCCCTGATTAGATTATTTATTTTTTAAAAACTTTTAACTAAATGAGAGAAACTCATGCTCAGGCAGTAGGGGATCAGAAGAAGTTTCTCTCTGCTTTATGTTCGACAGCAAGCAAATCAGAAGGAAAGCATTTTTTTCTCAGTCTGTTGTAGACTGACTTGATATTTTTATTAGATTAGACTCATGTGCTTTAGCTAATCATTCTAATCATAGTAAAATAATTATATGGGTTGATATAGTTGGTTAAGCATGGCATCTGTAGGACAGGGTCAAGGGGAGAATTGGGAGCCAAACTGAGAGAGGAAATTTGCCTTTCCCGGAGGTGCAAGCAATAGTATGGGGACTTGAGATTGACATCTCAAGACTGCCCTACCATCCGTTGGCAATGCTGCTGTCCTTTTTCCCCTCAGCAAGTGCACATAGCACACAGTTAAACTGAGATTTCTATTGATTTTCTTTTGCTTTGAGGACAGTTGTGTTCAGCTGAGAGGCGTGATAGGATAGCAGCAGCTCTGTGGCCTAGCTCTAGGAGTTGTAGGATGTGTGCTACAGGCCGAAGTACTGAGTGTTGACTCCTTTCTTCTTTCCTTCTGCTTTCCCTTTCCTGCCTCTGTAGGAAATCCCAGTGAATGATGGCATAGATCTGCTGCAGCTTGTCCTTAATTTTGAAACAAAGGACCCTCTTATCCTGTCCTGTGTGCTCACCAATGTCTCTGCTCTCTTCCCATTTGTCACTTACCGACCAGAATACCTGCCTCAAGTACTTTCCAAGGTAGGTACTTGGAGACAATGCTAAAATCAAGTAGGCCTTTTGTGGTGCAAGGCCCTTGTAGTAAACTGCAGGAGTTAATCCTCTTGGCATTGCTGTCAGGGAAGGACTGTTCTTCATGTTAAAGGTGGTAGAAACTGAGATTGAGTCTTGTTCCAGAAAAAACAATGTCAAATAACACAAGTTTTGTAGTTCCTAGCCTTAAATATTAAACATTAAGTGCACGCTCTGGCCAGTAAACACCATGTTTTATTTCAAGGCCTCACTGTGCCGATGATTCATCTGTCAGCTTAGTCAAGGGTTCTTCACTGATTTTAATAAAATGGCACCGAAGTCTTTAGATCTATTTCTTGAGCTGAAAACACACGAGTGCTAGATATTAACAAATGACATGAGGTTTTGGATTTTTCTCCCTTTTCTCACAGCTGTTTGCTTCAGTTACCTTTGAAGTTATAGAAGAAAGTAAGGTACGTCTAAATTATTGCCTACTAACAAGCTGTAACAGTTAGATCAAATCATATGCTGCTTGAGAGCATGCTGAGTCTGAAGACTCCACTGTAGGAGGCCTCTCAAGTATAGTCCTGCTCCTGGAAAGGGCTGGGAAGTCTAGATACAACTGATCTGTTCTTGGTTGATGCAGCCTAATAAGCTTTGGCTCACAAATTTAGAAGGCCACAGGTGTGGTCTAAGGCCAGTGCACTTAGTCCCAAAGTCTGTGTTGGCCTTCCTGAGAGTGAAATCACTTAATTAGCTGTGAGTATTCTTCAGTGGTTGGTATACATGGCTGTGAAGGATGGCTGTAAAGCTGTCAGCTGCCATGGGAGTGCTTGGTGTCTTGAAATAGTGAGTAAGATCCATGGCATCCTCTCTCCTTGAGCACAGCTTCTTCAAACATGGATTTCTTGGGTTGGCTACTGCTCCAGGGGAAATGTGATTGTTTGGGATGGGGGGGTGTGGGAATGCTTTTTTGATCTGTACTCAACAGTGCAGAAAACTGTATGTAATGCATTTGTCTCTTGAAGATACCCTGCATTTGTCTGAACTTTTGTTTTGTTGCATTGAAGTTTGTTATGTCTGTCCAGGCTCCTAGAACTCGAGCAGTGAAGAATGTGAGAAGGCATGCATGCTCCTCAATCATAAAGATGTGTCGGGATTACCCTCAGCTTGTCCTGGTATGTAAATTCAACTCTGTCATGAAGACTCTTGCCTCAATTTCAGCTGCATTTTGTGGGATCTTCAGCTTCCTTGGCTACTGCCTCTGTTTTTCTTCCAAGAGACGCTCCTGCTGCACAAATGGCAAAGTGTTTTGTTCCCTGCACCTCCCTCGTTCCCCCTGGCCCCTGAAAAATTTTCTGAAGAGTTGAATTGTAAAGCGATGAGTTAAATGAAAAGGTGATGAGTTAAATGCAAAAGGGATGATGAGGAGGATACAAGCAGCACTAGATTCATTTTATGGGAATGTTTGCTGAATTTCCATTTTGTTACTTATGGTGGTCTCAAATGATTCCTTAGCTGAAGACGCTAGCAATTGACTAATCTCCAGACTTTCTTCTGTTACTTGAGAGAACGTAGGAGCAAGAGGAGAGTATTTGTTTTCTGGATTAGCTTGAGAAGACTAGAAAAAACAAACATGTTTAAAATCCATGAGCTGGTATTTTGTTTGGTTTTGCTGAACTAAACACCCTGCGTGCAACATGTGTAGCTCTGAACTCCGTTCTTTAGTGGTGTTTGTGTGGCGTGGCTCTAGGGTTACAGGAGCACCATAGGACATTGCTAGTTTAAACAAACATTTTTTGAGGATGCTAGTTAAGGTAATTTAGGAGTTCCAGTCTGCATTCTTCAATAGCTGCTAAGAACTAGTGGGTTTGTCTTTGTCTCACTCTACTCGTCCTTGAACTACAGCACTCTCTTTCCTGTGGCCAACCAAACATCCTCACTGGCAGAGCCAAGGGTGCAGAGCTGCCTCATATATTCAGATGACGACAACATCTGAGTCATGGAGGCACAGGAAGTCGTGGCTGCGAGTAGAGTAGGTAGGGAACAAAGGCAACCATTCCTTTAGAGATAATGATAACCGTATGAATCATTATTAGCCTAGTTGTGAGCAAAGAGATGGAAGAGTCCTAAATCTGGCACTTGAAAGCCAAAGGAGCAAGGTGCTTTCTGTGAGTAAATAAAAGCACCAGAACTATTTTGAGGTGCGACACAGTTGTAATGGATACAACTGCTTAGAAAAGAGACATTTTCTCTGCTTATTTCAGTCATTATGGAAACTAAACTGTATCCAGGATGATGATAGAGGGGTAGGGAAGAAAAGAGGTTCTTTTAGATGGAACATTCAGAGAAACTTGAGACTGAGGAGGAGATGACTATGTAGAGAAAAGAACTTATATATGATCCTCCAGCTGTTCTGTGTAGTACAGTACACCCCACCTCTGCCTCCCCAGTGGCCCTTCTCGACACCAGATGCATGACGCTCTTCCACTTGGATGTGTTTTCTAGCCAAACTTTGAGATGTTGTACAACCACGTGAAGCAGCTGCTCTCCAATGAGCTCCTTCTGACGCAGATGGAAAAGTGTGCCCTTATGGAGGCCCTCGTCCTCATCAGCAACCAGTTCAAGGACTATGAACGGCAGAAAGCTTTCCTGGAGGAGCTCATGGCTCCTGTTGCTGGCTTATGGCTCTCCCCAGAGATGCAGAGGTATGGGTCATTTTTCTGAGCTTTGAGCTGGATGTGTCGCAGAGGTAATGTTGTACCCAACAAGGGAATGTGCGAACCATATGAGGGTGGTGGGCTGCCTCCTGTGCTCTGACTTCCTGTGCTCTGGGCAGTCATTGTGGTAATAGCTCTCCAGCAGTTCAGAAACTGGCAACTAAGTCTAAATGCTGTTTGTTAAAGATTGCTAGGTAAGAGTCATTTAAAATGATAGAGGGACACTTCCCAGCATGCTCAAAGCATTTGCAGAAAACGAGAAATAAAAGATGTCTTTGCTTATCTCCAGGATAAGCTAGGAAGCTGAGCTCTGCTTACTAAAGCTGAGATGTCCTGCAGCCCTGGGCATCTTGGCATGCACAAGAGTTTTCCCAGCAGGGCTGTCTTCATAAGAGATTCAAAGGTTTTAGCCCCGTGGCCCAAAAGAACTGGAGGTGTTTGGAGAGTGTATACATTTCTGGTGCTTTTTATCATATTCCCACGTACAGTGTGGAGCACTAGCTAGTGTCTCTAGCCTGCTCTGTATTTGCTAAGATGTTTATTGCCAGTGCAAAGCTCTGCTCAAATTCCCTGGTACAAAGAATAATCCTCATTGCTGTCTTTTGCTAATGCCAGAGTGCTCTTGGATCCTGAAGCCTTTATCTCCTACGTGGGTGCAGACAACAAAATTGCCGATCCGGTCTTGGAAGATCCCAGTGGCCTGAACCGCTCTAGAGTGAGTATCGTTACCAGGAGAGGTGTAATCCTTAATAAGGGAGGACTCGCTTCCTTGCCTCCCCCATTTCTGTTGTGGTTACACACAAGATCTCACCTGATTGTCTGCTTTCTTTAGTGTGCGAATCAGTAGGTTTTTCAGATTGCAGAATAACAGGCTAGCTTTTGCCTTTTGAGCTACAGTAGTGAGCATGTAAGCCTTGCAAAAAACAGATTATTCAGCAGAGCAAAGCGCACTGTTCCCTACTGTTTGTGCAGCAGAATTTGGTTTTGGAGAAACAGTTGGTTTAAATGATTTTTGGAAATACGGTGCGGTGACTTGTGCTTTTCAAGACAGGTAGTATGGCAAGTATCATGCTAAGGCTGCAGCATGGAATACAATTAAAGTTCATCCGAGGAGATTCGTGTTGTTGAAGTTGTTATTGACGTGTCTTCACTTCTTGGGACAGACTGCAAATGGAGTTGCTATCTTTAGGTCTGTAGAAGACACTGAAATGCAGTCCATGCAGCTGTGCTTGTGATTTGGTGCTAATACAGTTTGACCACTGTGTAATCACAGATCTCCAAATCCATCCCAGCACACGAAAGAGATGAGAGACTGATAGTGTAGACCCCATTAGGGGGCAACTTGCATGGCTTCTTGCATACTCATGAGCCTGTATGCTTTGGTGCTTTGTCTAACAGTGAATTCATAGGCTGTCCTGCCATGGCCAACGGTCACTGCAGGTGATGGAATGTAGCATGATTGTTTGCTGCATTTTCTTGTTAGCAAACCCACCAGTTCATTCCTGTCACCAGGCTGGGCTCTCTGTAGAGTGATCGTTTTGAGATGGGAGGATGATGTGTTTCTCTGAAAACCCATTTATTCAGGTTGTGCTCTGGCTAAGAAACTCTCTCCACATCTCTTGCTGCAGATAAGCTTTTGCGTGTACACCATTCTGGGAGTTGTGAAACGAGCTCGTTGGCCTGCTGCTACTGAAGAGGCGAAAGCTGGAGGATTCTTGGTGGGATACATGCCCAGTGGAAGTCCAATCTACCGTAATCCCTGCACTGAGCAGGTCCTGAAGCTTCTTGACAACTTACTTGCTCTTATAAGGTGGGTCAAGTTGACTTGAAATCATTTATGTTGACTTAAGACTCTCTGAAAGCCAAACTGTAATAAATACATGGTATGCTCAGAGCATGTTCTCCCAGTGAAGCCAGCAGGAACACAGGCTGGTGCAGGTGCCCAAGTACTGTTCCTGACTGTTCACAGTGGGGAACGGCACTGGGGAAACTGGAGCCTTCTGAATGTTCATTGGCCTGGCCTACACGAGTCCATCAAAGCCAATGGGAGCTTGGGCTGGGGTTGCCTCCCCCACCTCCACTGCTATAAATCTGCCACCCAGTTAATCGTTTCTCAACTAACATCTCTGCTCTGCCCTCAGCCCCTACAAGGCCACCTCTCCAGTCACCACCAGGGCAGTCCCAGCTCTCATCGCATCCTGTTTGTGTTGTTCTCTCTTCAGTGTTAAATTAAGCTGGTTTTGCCGAACACAAATACCAGCCTCCTGAAGCACTGTCTGCTATTGAAATCAGTGGATGCATACTCTCAGGCTGTTGCTACCTTGCAGTGCCTCTCTGCACGTCACTGGTGTTGTGTACACCTGGGGCAGCCAGAGGAGGGAGCAAGAGAAGGCAGAAAAGGGGAATCCTGAATAACACAGTTACCAGAATTATAAAGGAGGAATCTGACTCAGGGTAACTGCTGACGCTGGGATTTTGCCAAGCTTACGGGGCAGTTTTGTGAGATAATGCTACGTGTTGTATACTTGAAAATTTGAGGCTCTGTCCTTGTCAGGACCCTGTTGGGAAAGAGCATTTTCAGATCCATTTAGATTTTTCAGCTCCCCGGTCTGTGAGGAAAGGGGACCTGTTACTCAAGTTCTGTGTAGTCAGGTATATTTGGTAGTCACTTAGCTCAGGACTGTGCTGCTTCCAATGCAAAGCAACATGCTGGGCTGGTGAGACAAGCACGTGCTGTCTTGGCCTACCCTAGCAGTGTTCCTCATTACAAAACTCTGTGTTAGAGGCACTTTGTACAGTGGGCATGGTTGAACCATCTTGTTATGGCCGTGGAGCTGGGCTTGAAGTGTTATCGCCTTTTATCCTGAAAGGATGAAGATCCTATCGATGAGCTTTTGGTAGAGGTTGGGTAGAGTAGAATTGCTTCATGCCATTTCTTCCAGAGCCTGGAACGTGCTTCGTGTTGTGGGAGATGAACTAAACCAGTGGCCAAGGTCTGAACAGGCTGCAACGGACAGACTTTTTGATTGTGTGATTGCTGTTCTTGCTGGAACTTACACATTATTAAAAACACTTGGGATCTCTTTTACAACAAGCTTAGCAGGCCATTGTCAAACTCTGTTTTCTGTCAAACTGCACTACCTGTAAAGAAGCAGAAATTCTGTGCCTGCTTGTTTACCACCTCCAGGAAAATGCATGAGCTATATTCTGTTGCCAGTACTTCTCCATCAACATAAATGAAGAGGCTCCCTTGCTGATTTTTGAGATAATGCATCTGTGTTGTTTGAGCATCTCCACTGCAGACCGAAACATTTTCTGAGCACATGGTAGTAACATACATGGAGCGGCCTATACTTCACTTAGAGGTATCGAGGCTTTTCTTAAGGCTGGATGCTCAACAAGAACAAAAGGCTGATGTTTTGAGAGCAGTAGATCCTCCACTTCTTACCTTTCCTGGCTGCTGCTGAATGTAGATGCCTCTCTGTGTGACAACTGTAAACTCATAGCTGCTCAGTGCAAATGTTGATGATGATTATGTCTTTCTGGAGAAGTTGGAGCTTGTGGTATGGAGCTTCCGGTGTGTTTTTTGCTGGCTTTGAGTGCCTTTTCCACGTACTGCTTTCTCAGGCCCTCTTTTTTGTGGATTACACAAGAGAATATGGAATTTGTAGCAGCCTGTCAGCAGGCACAAAGTACAGGGATATGAGGAAGGCTGTTGGTGGGAAAGCTGTCTGTGTTGAGGATGTCTTCAGGAACATAGTTGCATTACTGCTTGGGGATGGATGCTCCTCTTAGCTCTGTGCCATGAGACAGCTTTCTGTGGGGATAAGCAAGGTCCAGTGTTGCTCATGTGCCTATGCAGAAGGCAGATGTGGAAGTCCTCGCAGATTGTGTTGGTTACTGTGTGAGCAGATCTGCAAGTAGCAGCAGTGGCACAGATCCTACTGAGCAGCTGAACTGAACAGCAAGTCGGGCACCAGTGTGCAAAAAAAAAAAGGGCGTTTTGCAGGCTGAGCAGTTGGGTCTGCTGCTCTCTGGATGTTGTGTGGCATTCTTCTGCTGTGTTCTCAGACAGAAACACTGAAAGTTGCTAAGCCCTTTATTTACTTGCTTTATTTTAATTTTTTCGCCATTACTTTTTGCCAAGGTAAGTAGCTTGAAGGTAGGTCATGGGTGAGACCAAAGAGCCGAGAGGAAAGAGAGGGAGTCCAGGTAACAATGAAAAATAAGATAGTTTTGAGTGGCATCTTTTTGGGCCTACCCAGATTTGTCTCTGTCTTGGTAGCTGTATTTGCTGAACTATTTTGAGGTTGCTTTGTTAATCACTGCTTGCAGCTTTTTGACTGATGATTCTCCTGTCCTCTGTGGTACCTCGTTTCATCTGTGTGCTTTCTAGCTTCTGGCTTAAATTGTTCTCTCCTGAATTTAAACCCAAGTCATGATCTCTAGCCACCTTTAGATAAAGGCGCATTTCTGGAGTCAGTAGCTGCGCGAACTGATTGGCACAGCACCTTTATTGTGCTGGGATTTGCTCATGTTTTGTTAGAGTTGGGCTGGTCACACTCAGCAGATGGTTTGCATGGACAAAGGCTTTTTTGGAACTCCTCTTGATGAGATGCTGATGTTACCAGTGCATTAATGCTGGTGAAAGAATTGGATAGACGGATGCTGTAGGCATTTCATTGTAGACAGCTCCAGCTTCAGATAAAAGTTTCTTCGAGCATGGACTGCCCTAAAGGACTCATCTTCTGGCCTCCAAGCCTGTCTCTCTAGGTATCAGACGCTCTTTCCAGCAGAGCTGTGACCATGGCTAAAAATACACTCCCCTAAGTCCTGCCATATCCTTTGCTTGTCTTTTCTAAAACTTAAATGTCTCTTGAATTTTGTTTTTCCATGTTTTCCTGTTTGGGGATGCCCAGGAGTGCTGCTCACTGCTGAGAGTCTCAGCTGGAACATGCTTAGGGGCTACATCTTCATCGTGTTCAAGGGCTGTTGGATGCTTTTTTAACTCCTATGGGGAATAGCTGATTTTTCTCTCCATTACCACTGGGACCTTCCTAAAGTATTAATTAAGAGAAATCGGCCTGTGAGTGAACCTCTGCCCTCCCTCCTGTCAAACTTGAGAAAATGCTACAAGGAGTCGGAAACAACTAAGGACCATGACCACAGCTTCAGGATATGACTGACTGGCCCATCCTGCTGGAGTTAGAGCAGTGGGTTTTCAAGGTTCACCCCTGCAATTCCACAGTCCTTGGGTTCGCCCCACTCCCCTTCTGCCCAGCATGAGGCAAAGCCAACACTGGCATGGAACAGGGAAGAGATGTACAAGAGGAGGTTATTTGAATAGCTAGGTTTCAGGATAGCCTCAAGCAGAAATGCAGTTTTTTGAGTCAGTGGAACAGCATTATCCAAACTTCTGTGGAGGCTGGGCTGCTCCCTGGCCCCTCTTGGGGAAAATAATACCAGCTTGTGCCCCTTTTGAGGCGTGTTGCATGGTGTTAGATTCAGCCCAGAATGAGAGTATGGGTCATTAAGAAGTCATTTGTGTAGCTCTTTCTTATGAAACTTACATACTTGCCTTCCTCACGTGCAGTGAGCAGGGAAGTATTTAACACTTGCAGAGAGAAATGGGATAGTTGCCGTTACGGAGCTAACTCAGGCTCTCTGCAAACTCAGGCAGACATCACTGCATCAAGGTTGCCAGGATTGTGAACATAGACCTTCAAAAAAAAAAAAAAAAAAACCAACCTAAAAAAATCATTACAACATGAGTGAAAGCTGAGACTCTGGAGAACATACTGAGGTCTGTCCACGCTCCCTTCCCCCAGCCATTCCCATGTACCCCCCTGCTTTGGGAAACGCTGCTCTAGGGGGAGATACTGAGTTGCCCTTGATCACCTCTAGCAGCAGGTACAATGGCATTGCAGTTTTGGAGGAGGCTGCAGGATTTGTGCTGTGTGCAGCTGGCGACACCCAGAGTGGAGGTCTGAGGTCTCAAAGGAGAGAGGTAGGTGAGAGAGACACCCCCTGCCGAGTCCAGCGCTGAGTGTCAGTACCCTGGCTAAGAGGGGACCCATTTTGGCCTGGATGGCAAGAACCAGCCACCCGTGGCTGAATTGGTGTCCCTCACGGAAAGCTGACCGTGGCCGCCTCCTGATGATGAGGAATTGTTCCCGGCTGGATGTGTTGTCCAGAGGGGCACATATGTCTGCCACGAGTAACATCTGATGGACTGATGTTCTCACTAGAGTCCCTCCAATGCCACCTGCCATTCTGGGGACTGTGACCCATCCCTGGGGGGCAGTGTGTGTATTTTGGAGCTGAAACAGCCCCTCCCTCTGCAGGGGCCTTAGGTGCAGAAGATCTTTTGAGATTACAGAATCCGTGTCTTGTCGTTTTTTAAAATGCATTCTCTGATCCCTTTGGCCAAGCTAATAAGCTGTTGCCAGCATCGACTGGAGAATTGCTGGGAGTTTTCACTGCCAGTGCTTGCAAGGGGTGGGGTGAACGGAAATAAGTGGAAGGGGCAGCCAGGAGATTCAGGACATGAGGTGGAGTCACTCCATGTCTCTGTCGGTTCAGCTTCCCCAATATTTTTGCAGGTGGGGAAGGGGGATCCCATGCACACGTGCTTGGTCTCACCTTCCTCATCATCTGCCTCAGAGGAGCTGTTGACAAGCTGAAGGAGAGGATCCCACTGTCAAGGGCAAAAGGGGTTGACTCACATGAGTATAAACCAAGTGCTCTTCTGTTTCAGGACTCACAACAATCTCTACATGCCAGAGATGGTGGCTAGGATGGGGGAAACGTTTGCAAAGGCCTTAGACATGCTGGAGGTGGAGAAGAATGCCATCCTAGGTAAGGGGCTTCTCTTCAGGAGGAAAGCGTGGGTAGATTCTCAGAGGTATTTGCGGTAGTGGCCCATCAATAGCAGTGGAAGCAAAGAGGGGCTGGAGTGCCAGCTTCTTCATAGGATTTGCAGCTCAGCTGTGATTTGAACCCACTAAAATGAAGAAGTTAAATTGGTTATTGGTCTCAGACAAATTGGTTTCTTCTGCATGAAATTAAGGGTACCCTACAAAACTGCTTATCCCAGCTGGGTGTTGGTCTCTGCAACATGGCATTTCTGGCTGGAGAGACTGGGGGTGCTGTAATTGTCTGCCTTTGAGCAGAATTAGGGCTCATCAGGATCCCCTAGTGCTGGTGCAGAGATGTGTCCTGGAGGGCAAGAACCAAGTCTTGCGGTATGACCCTGTCATTTGTTTCCAGAGGGTGTATTAGAAAGAGGTTTTTGGAACCATCTTAAAACAGGTTTGAGCTTGTGAACACAGAAGCCTTTCCAGCCAAGCAGAAGTGGGTGGCCTTGTGGATGAAGTGTAGACCATGACTCTGGAAATTGGGGTTTAATTTCAGGCAGTGCAATACTTCAGGGAAGTTACTTTGTCTCATCTCTGTTTCCTCTCTGTAAAATGAGGAGATGTTTCCTTTACCTGTGTTCCGTGACCTATAAACTCTGTCTGTGAACCACTGCACATAAAGCAGCAGGGCCTTGATCTCTGCTCTAAACTTTTTTGATACTGTAGTTCAGCAGTAGCTTGTGTCCCAACAGAGATTAATACAAACCTGAAGGAATAGGCTATTAGAGGAGCTGCACGCCTGTCAGCTTTGCTTCTGACAGGGTTCTGATAGCTCCAGTAAGTTTTGCTTTGGAGAAATGAGGGGGCTATAACAACCTTAGTGGGAACACCTCTGCTGTGGGTGCAACCCACCTGAGCCTGGCTGGCCTCTGAGGGGAGGTTCTGCCCCAGGGTTGCTGCACCTCTTCCCGTTTGGCTACATGTTGATCTTGCCAAATATTCCCCTCACTGCTGTCAGGCTGGCTGGGGCCTGCCCAGCTTGTTCTGAAGGTGCACCGTGCTCTCTCATTAACATAGCTGAATCTTATTCTTTCCCACAGGTCTCCCTCAGCCTCTGCTGGAGCTGTATGACTCTCCTGTTTACAAAACAGTCTTAGAAAGGATGCAGGGCTTCTTTTGTACCCTCTACGACAACTGGTAAGAGCACCAGATATCCCACACACAAACCAACGTTGCACAGCTGGAGCAGTGGGCTGTTGCTGGGTGCAGACTTCTTCTGAAGTTAGAACTTTAGAAGTTAGACTTTTCATGTGAGCTGTATCCTGTAATGTCCAAGTACGAGTTGCAGTGGTGAACTACACTCAGTCATTGTAACCTACTGCATACACATGGAGCACAGTTGCTGGAAAAAGTACCTCAAAATGTAGATCTGCTTTTAGCCCTTCTGCAATTAGTAGTTGAATTGGAGCTATCTGTCAGAATCTGCTATCCTGACCTAGTTTGTCTCTCTGCCACTTTTGTGCGTTAGGATGCCTCAGCGCTCGAAAATGCATTTTAGTGTTTAAGTGCTCAATTAATTGTCCCTCTGCAGCTATCCCAAAAAAAAAAAAAAGAGATACCGTGCTAAAATTCTTCTATAGTATTTGTTTAAGAACATGGCAACTATCTAATCTCAAGATGATACTGCTTGCAGCCTTTGCAGACCAGAGGCATGGTACCTGTTATGTAGCAGAGTTGCAACTAACTTGTTTTTTGTTGAAGCTTCCACATCCTGGGAAATGCAGGCCCCTCCATGCAACAGGATTTCTACACTGTTGAGGGTCTTGCTACCCAGCTCCTCAGCTCAGCTTTCATCAACCTCAACAACATTCCTGATTACAGACTGCGTCCCATGCTCCGTATCCTTCCATCACTGGCTCGGACCAGCTAGGGAGGCTTTGAGCATGCAAATTGAAAACCTGGTGGCTTCCTAGCATCTTTTTCAGTATGGCCAAGACAAAGAAGGGTGATTGAGAAGGTAAACAGGGATACACCTGGCATGGATGAGGTGTGAGCTTAGGAGGGCATGAGCAGAAACAGCAGTGTCATGGGGTCAGACAAAATAAATGCAAAGGATTTGTGTGGTCCTGGAGGCACCATGAGAGGTGGGTGGTGCCTTCTAGGGGGGGGCAAGGGGGTTTGAATAGTGTCGGATCTTGGCAGGGTGTCTCACTAGACTGTGTGCTTGTGTGGGAGATGATTTGGGACTCCAGCCCACTTTCCAGGGCTGGACGTTCAGTCCCACAGCTAGGAAATGGGCGCTGAGCACCCTCAGCTTTCTTAGCGGAAATGTCAGGGGAAGAAGCTGCATACCTTATGCTCTTGCTGTGTAGAGATGGCGCATGTTAATTCAGTGCTGTGAGGAGATGGGCTTCAAAGTGTCTGTTGCTTTGCCTCCCAGTGGAATGGGCTGGTTTGGGCGCTGTGCTGCAGTCTCCCTAGCAGCTGGCCAGGTGCACTGGGCCTCTTCCTTAACTGGTCTGTGCAGGTGTGTTTGTGAAGCCCTTGGTACTCTCCTGCCCTTCAGAATACTACGAAACCCTTGTCTGCCCCATGCTGGGACCACTCTTTACCTATCTGCACGTGGTAAGTAAACAGCTTGCTTGATGCCTGTTCTTGGCAGCCCAGATTCCTTGTAGCAGCTGGCAGCGACGTGTGAGAATGTCTGTCTCTCCAAAGCCAGACAAGGGCAGAGCCTCAATGCTTAATGATTTTGATGTTGTTTAGGGGGGCTTTTGAGGTGCATTGAACTCTGGCTGTTGCACACCACCCCTTGCTGTGAATTCAAACCTGTGGATGTCATCTCCTCAACCTTCAGCCCTCAGAATTTTTGTGGGGTTTTTTTGGCCCGTGTTCCCTCATTTTTCTGACAGCTCACTCAGATTCCTACAGCCAGCACAGCTGCAGAATCTTCAACACAGTTGGTAGCAGTTCTTGTCTCATTCAAAATGGGGCTTGGCGTGAGGACTGTGTTTAAAGCTCTTGTGCTTCTTTCAGCACCTATCACTTGGGCCTCTTCTCGTTGTGTCCAGCATAGCTCCTTAGGAAGGTATTGAGTCTTCCCTTTTGTCTTGAACAGAGGTTGTCTCAGAAATGGCAGGTGATCAACCAGCGAAGCATGCTCTGGTAAGCTTTCACCCCTTGATATGAGTACTGAAAGGGGGAAATGGGGAGTGGGATGGAGCTTTGGTCTTTTACGTGGCCTTTTGCCCAGGGAATAGCCCTGCCAGCAGAAGGCTGGAAAACAGTTTACCCTGATGGTGACTCATTCCCCGTGCTCGGGCGGGGGGGAATACTTTAAGATATTGTCTCCCTTCACACTAAAACCTCTTCTCCTCAGTGAGGATGATGCTGCAGATGACAACCCCGAGTCTCAGGAGATGCTTGAGGAACAGCTGGTCAGGCTGCTGACCCGAGAAGTTATGGATCTCATCAGTAAGTGAAATCAAGCTAGGTCCCCTGGGATATTGGGAAATTTGCCTAGAGAGGACAACAGGAGTTTCCAATGTGCAGTAAAAATTAACTGTAATGGCCAGTAGTATTTCAGGTAATCCGTAGAAGCTAGGTGTGAGACAGTTAACCCTGCCAAAATTCTTCACTAAAACATAGTAAGAGATCAATTAAAAACCTTCAGAACAGAGTTTTCTTTCTTTCATTTAGGGCTCCGTGTTTTTGGCACTCTCTGTAGGAGTCCAGTCCTCCTTTGGAATCTGGATTCTCTCTTTCTGTGCGCTGGAGCCAATACAGGACGTTGCTTTGTGGACAACCTGAATGTAGAGCAGTGTCGTTGCTGGCAATTGCCATGTCTCTAGCCAGGCAGAAGGGAAGAATCCCTCCCCCAGAGCAATCTCCTTTGTGTTCCCTTTCTCCAGCATCATGTTTTTGCCAGCGTGGCTTTGAGCAGAGAGGTTGGGAAAATTGACTCTGCATTGAGATTACAGATCCTCAACCTTGTATCTCCTTTCTTGATCTGCCTTGTGTCCTTAAGATGCTGCTTTTCTCAGGTTCTAGGCTTCAAGTGGGTTTGCCCGTTACTGGTTCTCAGTAGTTTGAAGCAGCCAGCGTGCAGCAGGTTCCACTGTGGGAGGATACTGCAGGTGGGGTGTTTCAGCCTTCCAGGTAGTGCAGTATTTGGCTTTTACATTGGGCTTTCGGATTCTTCAGATACCATGTAAAAGCTGGGGAAGATTGAAGCAGATGTGAGCCCATCAGAATCTGTAGGATAATCTCTGTGTGTTCTGAAGTAGCATCTTCCCTTTTCTGCTCCTCTGACCCGCAACTGTTTTTGCAGCTGTTTGCTGTGTTTCTAAGAAAGGTGTTGAGCATAACACTACTGCTGCTGTAGACGGAGACGGTGAGTAAATGCCCACCTTTGCCTTTCCTTGCCTTGGTGTGTGCATGCACTTTTCCCATTTTTTTTAAAAGGGAGAGGCTGGGCTGTTGCTGGAAGTTCTGTGTGAGGGGTAGTGAGGGGTATAGGTGTGCTACAAAGCTTTCAGCTCTCTCTTGGCCAGTGTGTCTGAGGCCACAGAGAAACCCAGTCTGGCCTAGGAGCAGATGTGCTGTAGGGTTCACAGGTAGCATGTTGGAGCAGCTGATTCTTGAGGTACCATGAAGAGGGATGAGGAGAAGAGGGGGATGTCCACGGTCTTCCTGAGAGCTGGAGGTAGCTAGTTGGGTGCCCTTCCTCCCCAGCAAAGGGTGGGTGCTTTCTGCTTGGAGAGAGATGTTCTGGCAAGTTGTGCCAGCATAATGATTCTGTGTGCTGTCCCCTGGCTCCCAGCTTAGCTCTCGCTTGTGCCTCCCTGTGTCTCCCTCAGTCCTCAGGAGGACATGTTCACAGTGCTGTGTTTGCTCTGCAGATGATGAGGCGATGGCCACAGAGGTGACTCCTCCTGCCAGCGCAGAGCTCACCGAGCTCGGCAAGTGTCTGATGAAGCAGGAGGTAAGAGCGCATGCTCTGACTTCTACCATCTGTAGACTTCTACCGTCTGTACTCCTTGTCAAACTTGTCTGGGGTGCAGCCAGATGCTGCTACTGAGATGTCAACTGCTGGAGCATTCCTCAGGGTGACAATCTTCTGTCGGGAACATACGTGTTTTTTAAGGGTCTTGTTAATGGCTGCAGAAGACACAAAGCAAATGGGGGTTGGGATCCAGCATAAAATGTAGCTACAGAGTTTCAGCCCTTCTTTGGGCAAGGCCGAGGGCATTCAGCCCCCAGGGTGCTCCCTGGCTCCACCTCCATCCTGGGCACCAGTCTTCATGAGGAAGAACTTCACGCAGTAGCACCTCTTTTCCTTTAAAATCCGCCAGAGCTGGCACAAGAGCCAAAGTGTTAACACAACCTGCTGTGCAGAGTACCTTCATCGTGTACCTCTGTATTCCTCCTCTCCTGTGGACCCCTCAGGAGCTCTTGCATAAGCTTTTGCACTGACTTGAGAGTAGCAGCTGATGGGAGTCCATGGGTGATGAAGGGAGCAGGTTTGCCTGACGTTGGTTCCTCATGGCTATGATGGTGCACACTGGGTGCCTTTGAGCACCTTTAGCTGGAGCAGCAGCACGCAGGATTCTTAGAAGATGGCCCCAAGGAGCTCCTGCAGTCCCTGGATTGCTTCTTGGCTTCCTTCAGGTGTGAATCCTGGAGTTGGGAAATAGTTCCTCTGACTGTTTTCTCTCTCTGCCCCTTTTCAGGATGTTTGCACCGCGCTGCTGATCACTGCCTACACGTCCCTTTCCTGGAAGGACACCTTGTCTTGCCAAAGAACCACAACACAGCTTTGCTGGCCGCTGCTCAAACAGGTACCTCTGGGAGGCAGAAGGGATTAGCTCTGGCAGGGTTGGGAGAGGAAGCTCTGAATGTAGTGAGAAGCATGGCTGCTGCAGAAAGGCAGTCATGTATCAGTATCCTGCTTCTGTGCTGACAGTGCCTTTTACCCAGGTGCTTCCAGGAAACCTCCTGCCCGATGCCGTGTCCTGGTTTTTCACAAGTGTGCTGAAGGGCTTACAGATACATGGGCAGCACGATGGCTGCATGGCAGCTCTTGTCCACCTCGCTTTCCAGATCTACGAGGCCTTGGTGAGAAATTCTGCTCTTTGTCCAGATGCCAGCTTGGCTGGGGAGTGGTGGAAAACTAATCCCCGTGTCTGCTTGGTTAGGGGCAGAGCAGCTAATGGCCCCCAAAGGAGGCCAAGGCTGCTCCTCTAGCAGAGCTGTGTTAACCATACTTTGTCCCTGCAGCGCCCTCGCTACGCTGAGCTGAAGGCAGTGATGGAGCAGGTCCCAGATATCCAGAGGGACTCTTTGGAGCAGTTTGATTCAAAGCTTCTCAACCCAACACTGCAGAAGGTGGCAGACAAGCGCCGGAAGGATCATTTCAAGCGCCTCATCACAGGTTGCATTGGGGTAGGTGATATCCTGGAGGAAAATGAACCTGTTTTGTTTCACACTGATACCCTGCAGAAGTGATGGGGCAGCCAGCCTGTGTGCCTGCCTCTCCCCAGCACACCCCCATTCCCAGCTGGGAAGCTGTTGCGGCATATTCTCAGTGTTTGTTCTGTCTCGCTTCAACCTGGGGGGTACAGCGGGGATGACAGCACAGGCTGAGCAGCCCCTCCAGCGATGACTTTTCACGGAGAGGCAGGGGGTACCTTGCATGAAGGCGTTCAGGGAAGTGGAGTGTTAAAATGTTTGAGCGAAGCTGCTAGGTGCTGGGCTTTTGTGAGAATGATGGCACTGGAGCCTGGTGGCACTGAGCTTGAAGCTGGGGAGCTGGCGCAGTGGCGGTTACCTCAGTGCCCTGGAACTTGGATCAGGCCAAAGATTCCCCAAAAGGCAAGCACAGGCTGCAGGCCTAGGTATTGCTCAGAATCTGGGGTCTGCCTCTGAGCTGAGTGGGGCTGTGAAAGCGGTAATGACTGATGATGACTGATGCCTGCCTGTCTGTCCTCTGCAGAAGCCCCTCGGGGAGCAGTTCCGCAAGGAAGTTCATATCCGGAACCTCCCATCTCTCTTCAAAATGGTGAAGCCATCATTGGAGACAGACGTGCTAGAAAATGAGGATGGAGAAGGCCTCAATGCACTCTTTGAGCCCTGAGCCTGGGATGCTGCAACCATCTCCTCCCTTACCTTCTATTTTGTCTCTCCTCATAGTAAGCACATTAGATTCTCCTTGTCATCGCCTCCACAAGCGTTCGTCTGAATAAAGCCCCTTACAGGTCCTGTCCTATTATCCTCCCTACACTGGGATGGGGACCTGCGGTGGCATTTGAACCAGTCTGTTAAGCTTTTCCTGATCCCTTCCCCTCCCCTCCACTGGATGAGCATCTTTAGAGCTCTGCTTCTCCGCAAGGTGGGAGCTGAGCCCATAGTCTTTGTTAGGTAAAGCCTGGTCATCCTGTAGCCTTGGTTCACTCTTGCTCCACTTCTTCATCCCTTGGGGTTTAGGATTAATGCAAAAGGCAGAGTAGTGTGCCATGTGAAAAGGGGCTAGCCTTGTCTTCCTCTGCGTGCTAGTAGCCAGGCTTTGTAGGGAACACATCGGACACTCCTGCTGCGTCTGTTGGCACTTGTCCCTAGCAGTCTGGTATTCTGATGAATCCGTTTCCCTGCAGGATGCTGAGCATGGGGCTGAGGGCTCTGTGCCAGGAAGCCCAGCAGTGCTCTAGGATCTCCTTTGAGATCAGCCTTTTTAAGGTGCAGCTGCTCTCTAGGAGGCAGACACTGTCATACATATATATACATGCATAATGTGTATGTATATGATCATACAGCTTGTTCTACCCAGAGCCAAATGGAAGGCTTTTACTTTGTGCCAGCCTTTCTTGGACATCTCTCAGGGGGAGCAGGAAAGATTTATTTTTTTTAATTAGTATTTCTTTTTACCATGCCCTGTAGACTAGAACATGGCCAGTGCAGGGTACGTAAAATCTGGACCAATATCTGAAGCACCTGCAAACCAAAAGGGATCTCCTCACCCTCTTGCTGTGGCGGTGACAGTAGCCTGTGTTTTTACCCAGCCTGGTACTTCTTGGGAGAATTGCCTGGTGGGGCGGGGAGCAGCCAGGTCAGAAACTGGGTTTAGTGAGGTGGGACTCTGTCAGACCACTCCAGTCTGCAAAGCTGGTTCTTCTTACATGACAAATGATTCACTCAGTCTGTCCTAGTGTTGGCACAGGAGCTGGGAGCGTCTATCCAGAGCTGGCTGGCAGTTTTGCCATCCAGGAGACAGAACAGGTCATAAACTGTGGCAGGCTGAGAAGGTGGTGTCTCCACTGGGACAGACTGGACAGAAAAGCTGGGGTTGGGAGGGGTGGGAGCACAGAAAGGAAGAGCAGGCCTTGGGGAATCCACTCACCCTCCTGCACCGGCTGTTCCACCAGCAGCCTCCGCTTTCCTCCTGGCCTCAAACTTTTTTAACCTCTGAGCTAACACGGCTCCTGGCTCTGGCAAAGGCTGGGTATATTTATTGTGTTGTGATATTTTTAACATTCTGTGACTTCATGCTAGACACAAGGGGTTTTTTTTAAATGGTTTTTAGAACCTTTTTTGTAGGAATGTTTAAATCTGAAACTGTCTCTGAACTGGTTGTGTTACACCTCTGAATGTCAGTAAAGCTATTCCGTTTCATACACATGGTGTCATGGTTTCATTTTTATTCTTTTATGCTTTTCAGTAAGATCTGAGCCCTCTGCTCTGCCCACACTCCCTTCCCAAGGATTGTTTAGCACTCCTTATTCTAGCTACCAAAAAGGGAACATCTTTGCTGGTAGACAACATACATTATCAGGGAGGGGATGAACCATTCCAGACTACATAATTAAATTGGGGGGGAAAATCAGGGGGAAAATTGCGTTGATACGCACTATGTCACTCAGAGATGGTTTATATTAATTCCACAACAGCTGCCAGGTCCTAGTTTACAGATCAAAGAGTACATGTTTCCAAAGTGAAAAAAATATTTGGCATAGCTGGGTATGCCCCATAAGCAATATGGGAAACATGTGAAGCAATACCCCAGAAAGGTGCACATACTACCAAAGTAGCCTCCAACTGGGACACACCAGTACTCCCAGCCCATTCTCTGAAGTTCCAATTCTTTCATCAGCTTGTCAAGAGATACTTTAACAAGCCCAGACCCACCCAATGCTGACTAACGCTAGTGCTCACCATTGCAACTAACTTGCAAGTCCTCCCAGGCTTCCCTGGCTGGAGACAGGCCTTTGACTGTCAGTTGCCCTCCACTGTCCCAGTGTTCTGCCCAAAGTATGTTCAGTCACTGAAAGGGAGAACAGAGAGTCAAGTCTCACACCTGGGAAGAGATATCTTACCTTGAGCTACTTAAGAAGGGAGTTGGTCCTTCCAGCACCATGTTTTTTAAACTCCACCTTTGCACAGCGAAGCCCCCTCCCTACTTGTATCAGAGAATCATAGAATGATTTGGGCTGAAAGGGCCTGTCAAGGACCGTCTAGTCCAAGCCCCTGCTGTGGGCAGGGACATCTTTCACTAGACCAGGTTACTCAAAGCCCCGTCCAACCTGACTTTAGACACTTCCAGGGATGGGACATCCACAACTTCCCTGGGAAACCTGGTCCAGCATCTCACCACCACCCTCATTGTAAGAAGTGTCTTATGTCCAGTCTATGTCCACCCTCTTTCAGTTTAAAACTGTTGCCCCTTGTCCTGTCGCTACAAGCCCCGGTGAAAAGTCTTTCTCCATGTCCCCTTTATATACTGAAAGGCCGCAATAAGGTCTCCACAGAGTCTACCCCAGGCTGAACATCCCAACTCTCAGCCTTTCTTCACAGGAGAGGTGTCCCAGCCCTCTGACAGTACAGCCTTTTACCTACCACATTAACTACCCCAGAGCTGGTTTGAGACACTTGCAAAACAGCCCTGCACTGATACTGACTTGTTAAATGTCACTGACCTGCTGCGAAGTGCTTTACCACACTATCATATCAGTCCTCTTCACGTAATGCATACAATCTAAAATAAATGCTATTATTCATCTTTAGATCTGCTGCCACTTTCTTCTCTGTTAGTCTCACAATTGTGAACAGCACAGAAGGAGACAGCTGTAAAGAAAAGCCTTTATTTTAGTGCATCTCCTCACTGAGGCTGATTACCAACCGAAAATAAATTCAAAGAGATGGGCCTAGGTCTCAGCAAGTCCATCTCAAACCTCTTGCCTATGGAAGAGGAATCGTCCAAGCAGGCAGATACAGGAAGCCCAGAACAGCAGCGCAGGGATATGCTTCCCAACTACAGCCTGGTCACTCCATAGGCACAGAGTCCAGCTCATTCAGGAAGCGCTGACACTTTCCCATCAGGATCTTGATGGCTTCACTCACCAGCACATCCGGAGGCAAGATACCCGTCGATTCCACTGAAACTGCACAGAAGACACGAGTCAGCACCGCCACTAGGCAGCTTCAGCATTTCTGTCCCTCGTCTTCCCTTACACCGCACTCCTGACAAGCCACATCTTCGCAGCCAGGGGAGAAGAGGTTACATTCGCCACAGGAAGCACAAACACATTCAATCTCAAATCCCAGCACCTCAATAGTTAGCCACTGGAACATGAATCTATGACTGCTGATGACGTGGGGGGGGAAGGGGGAGGCAGGGCCCCAGCTATACGTGCTGTCCAGTCTGCTTGTCTGTACAAACCACAGCAGGGCTCTATGTCCTGGGGAAACCGGGGCACTTACAGATGAAATGGTTTCGCACTCTTGCCAGGCGCACGAGGTTCTTCAGACCCTCGTGACGGAAAACTTCTCTGCTGAACGTGTCCAACCGTGCATTGGCTACTCTTGCCACCTTTTTTCCTAAAGAGGGAAAGATGAAACCAGATGGGCGCCTTGTGGTCACGGCAGGTGCTTACCCCTCAAATACGCACTCCCGCATCAGCAAAGGCAGCAAAGCTACCAACCATAAAGAATCAGTACATCCCCAACATGAAACTCCAACTTGACAGAACTGGTCTTCTTAAACAGTTCCAACCCTAACACAAAGCTTGTATGTACCCCTGGACAGGACACAAGAAATCTCCGCACTCAGATATTGGAAAGAGCAAGCTTACTACCCAGTCTTACAGACAACTGAACAGGACTGGAAGCTGCAGCCACAGGGCTCTGCAGGCAGACACCCTATGCCTTAGCGTTTCAGGGAGATCCCAGTTCACCACGCAACACATCTGCGTGTGACAGCCACTCATACATAAAACCAGGCTCAGAATAGCATGAATGGTTGCTGCTCAGCAAGACATCACAATGTGGTTTTGTCTCTACAAGGTTTGGCTCTAATTTCTAATCAGTCTCTGCCAAGGTTTGTAAGGAACAAGGCACTTCAGAGCAGGAAAAAAGTACCCTTGACGTTCTCGATCTCAATGACTCCAGGGGAAAAGCACTTCTGCAACATCTCAGCTGCCTCATCCTCAACAGGCTGCAGGAGAGTAATGTCAGGAAGCAGTCGATAACTAGCCGTGGCCACAGGAGAGAACTTGGCATGATCTTTACCTGCACAAAGAGTTAAGGATGAGGGCAGGCCTCAGAGAACAAAAGTACAAGGATGCCAGGGCCTAAAGTTCCCAGGGGAACGCCAGTTCTCCACCCTTCCCCTTCACACGGCTGTGCCCTAGTCCAAGCACTCACACTCCTCCTCTCGCTGCCCCGGGACCCACGACTCACCTATACCCTTGACACAGTGCATAAGCACATCTATTTCCTGGCCAGGTCGCAACAGCGCGATGAGGATGTCATCGTGAACAGGTCGGAAGTCAGCATCTGGGAAGAGGTCTGTCTGATTCCCCAAGGGCACCCACGTCATATGTTTACTGTACACTGCAAAGAGAAGCCACAAGCATCAGCCAGCTGCTGTCTCAAAACAGGTTGCTGACCAGTACAGGACTAGCGATGGCAAAAAATAAATTTAGCAGGATGAGGGAATCAGCTCTCTCTGCTTACAGCGCTGAGAGAACAGACCAAATCCTGTCTCCCAAGACCAAAAAAGAAAAAAACGGGACCTATTTTTAGGAGACATCTCACCTTTGTGATTGAAATATAGTTCATTAGGATCAGATGATTCCTTGGCTGCCTGAGGGTTTCGGCTGCATTTTATTTTCAGCTGGAACTGCAGAGTATCAATTTCTGTGCCTTCCTCATCTCCTGGGAAGGGGAGAGCAGCATGAGCCCCAATGGAATCACACTTTTGCTCCATATATGTGACCCCAATTTCCTACTTTGGGGGAAAGGTTCAACAGTTCTATTTGATCCAAGACTCTCACCTTGGTTTCTATATTCGAAGAGTCGAGGGTCAGCTCGGATTGGGATGAGGCCCAAGCGATGAGCCAGAATTTCATCCTGCACAATGGACGTGTTGTTGTACACAAAGACCTTCTCTACAGCCATCGTTGGCACCTCAGGGAGACGAGAGATCAAGTCAGCATGACGGCTGAACTACATGCCAACAGAATATGCAGCTAGAGTGTCCCTTCTCTCCCACAAATAATTGCCCTGAAGACTATTTTCAGTGCTATATCTGCCAAACCTGGATACCCAATATATCCTTACACTAAATATACACCCTTTCCTATATTTGGTTGGGTTTTTTTAAACGAACGACCACGAGAAGTGAAAGGCAGGCCGACCCCAGACACTACCAACAGCGCCCTTAAGAGCAACAAGCACTATCGCTCATGCTGCTACGGCCCTAACTCTCTTTGGGCTCCCGACACGCGTGCAGAGCCAATTTGCGCTCCCCTTCCAAACCCAGAAGCTGTCCGCAAGGGCTGGCCTAACGCAGGGCCCTCCCCGCTCCCCACCACGCGAGTCACCCCGCTGCTCGGGGAGGGACCCCCGGGCCCTCCCCGCGGCTCCTCGCACCGCCCCGGGCCCCTGCCCGCCCACCCCCCTCCTCCTACCTCGGCCAGCAGGATGCGGCGGAAGGCGTTGGCGATGGCGGCGTCGATGCCCACCATGTCGAACTCCAGCGCCCCCTCCTCCTCGCGGATCACGTCCACGCGGAACGCCTGCGGGGGCCACGCGCCGCCGGTCACGCCGGGCTCCGCACGTGGGCCCCACCCCCCCACACCATCCCCTCACAAACCGCCCCCACCGCCGGCGGCCCTCACCCACCTCCTCGAAGCGCAGCTGGTCCCAGGCGTCCTCGTAGCCGGGATAGTTGCCGGGGAAGTCGGTGGTGTGGACCTGCGGGGAGGCGGACAGGCCGGGCCGTGAGGGGGGCCGGTAGCCGAGGTCCCCCCACTATCCCGCCGCCTCACCCCAGCCCAGCCCAGCCCGTCCCGCCCCGCTCACGTTGCGGACGCCGAACTCGCCCAGCACCACGCGCTCCCGCATCTCGTCGGTACGCCGCTTGGCCGCCATGGCCGCCGCCGCCGCCAGCGGGGGGCGGGGGAGGGGGGGGCGGTGCTCTCCGGCACGTGACGGGCCTCCCCCCGCCCACGCGTGGCCGTGGCTCTCCCCCACTGACGGCCGGCGGGACCGAGGTCCCTGCAGCGGCGCATCCCACGCGTCCCCGTTCCTTGCCACCCCGCTCCGGGCTGTCTTGTCGTTGCCCGACCCCGCCGCGCCCTTCCCCGCCCTCCGCCACACACAAGATGGCGGCGGCGCCTGCTCTCCCTCGCGAGAGCGTGGGGGACTCCGCTCCGCCGCTAACGTCACATCCGGGTGAGCGGCAGCAGCCAGCGCGGCGCGGGCCGGGCCGGGCCGGGCACCATGTCCGCGCCGGGGGCGGCGGCGGGCGGCGGCAGGAGCGGCACCGCCGCCGAATGGGGTGGCTTCGAGGACAACATGCAGGTGGGGCCGGGCCGGGGGTGGCGGCGGCGGCGGGACCGAGCCGAGCGGGCGCTGACGCTGTCTTGCCCCGGCGCAGGGTGGCGGCTCCGCCGTCATCGACATGGAGAACATGGACGACACGTCGGGCTCCAGCTTCGAGGACATGGGGGAGATGCACCAGCGCATGAAGGAGGAGGAGGAGGAGGAAGAGGGCGAGGCGGGGGCCGCCGAGGAGGAGGACGGGGAGTTCCTGGGCATGAAGGGGCTGCGGGGCCAGCTGGGCCGGCAGGTGGCTGACCAGGTGAGCGCCGTCCCCCGCCACCCCCGGCCCCGGCGGGCCCCGGCCAACCGCTGCCACCTCCCTTCTCTCCGCAGATGTGGCAGGTGGGGAAGAGGCAAGCCTCCAAGGCCTTCAGCCTCTACGCCAACATCGACATCCTCCGCCCTTACTTCGACGTGGAGCCTGTCCAAGTGCGCGCCAGGTGGGCGAGGCCTGGCCTGGGCCCCCTCCGCTGGGGGGGACCACGGGAGAACAGCGGCCTCTTGCCAGCAGGAGGCTGACAGCCCCCCCCCACCCCCCCCCGCCAAAGCAAACAGGCCAGGGTGGGCTACCAGCCTTGCAGCAGGGCTCAGCTACGGGGAAACACACTGTGCTTTGTCCCGCTGTCCTTAATGAGGTCCCCCAGGTGGGCTGTCACCTGTCACCCAGCGTTGCTGCTCAGAAAAAGCCCCAGAAAAAAGGGGCTTTGGGGCACCATCAGCCTTTTAGCGCTCAGCTGCATTATGTGGCTTCTGTTGGGCTCACAACATAGCTGTGTCTAAAAAGGCAGAGGTTTGTGAGGCTGGATGAAGAAAGGTGCCTTTCCATCCTGCTGTTCTGTCAGTGATCTCTCATCCCCCAGTGCATCCCTAAACATTTTCATTGAATCCCCCCAGCAAAGTTAACACAGTCAGGATTGTCTCCTTTAGTCAAAGGAATCTGTCCCCCAGGGCCTATGACCACAGCAGAAAACACTGGTAATGGGTGTACGGGATTTTTTACTTTTGAAGCATTTTGTTAACCATCCTGTTGTCCTCCCTGCTCCTGATGTCATTGCCTGCTTTGCTGTGATGCAGACTGCTGGAGTCCATGATTCCTGTGAAGATGATTAATTTCCCACAGGTGAGTTCCCTTTTGCTGAATCAGATTCCATGGCCAAGTGAATGTCCCACAGGCACCTCGTAAAACTAAAGTAGTCCGTGTTATTAAGGACCTGAGTTTGTTAGGTGTTCATCTCCCTGAAAATGTTGGTAAATTCTTTCCTGTGGTTGTTCAAACCTCAGTGTGGTACCTTTAATGCTGCTACAGTTCTAGACCTCTAGACTTCACACATCCCAGGCTCCTCATCGCACAAGCTATTCTGCCTCGCTACCATCAGCAGTGGCCTTGCTGTTACTTCTCAAGCGGCTAGGTGATAAACTTCATCCAAGGCACTTCTCACGTTGCTTGGGGTGGGGAGCCTGGTATTCAGGAGCACTAACCAAACCTTCCCTGATCTGTCTCTTGTAGAAGATTGCAGGCGAGCTGTATGGACCCCTCATGCTGGTTTTCACACTGGTGGCCATCCTTTTGCATGGGATGAAGACCTCGGACACCATCATTGTACGTCAAGTCTTAGTGATAAGTTGTGGTTTAACTGGGCTCTGGATTGCTATAACAACACTAGAAACCAAGAGGAAACCTCTTCCATGACTGAATAGCATCTTGCTGAAAAGCACATGGATTTGAGGAAGAACCTGTTCGTTTGGAGAAGGGAGGAAGGACGCATCAGAAAGTCTTGATGCTCTGCAGCTGGGAGAGCTGGGGTGTGGGTCATGTGTCACCCTGAGCGCTGCTAGCCAGCTATTTGATAATGCCTAGAAAGGCTCTGGGACTCTGAGGTGGAATTTGGGTGCTGGCAGGTCACTTTGAGTCCTTCTCATCCTGATGCTGTCTCCACAGAGGGAAGGCACACTGATGGGCACAGCCATTGGCACCTGCTTCGGTTACTGGTTGGGCGTCTCCTCTTTCATCTACTTCCTGGCATATCTGTGCAATGCCCAAATCACGATGGTGCAGATGCTGTCACTGTTGGTATGTACAGACGGAGCTGCCCCAAGATGCGGGGTTGCAGCACAAGTTCTTCCCAGAGAACGGGAAAAGTCCTTGTAAATTGGTCATCCCGAGTAACTGCACTGGGACAACCTGTAATTCCAGGATCCTCTTCTGACCTGCCCCATCCCAGGCACAGTGGTAGCACAAAAAGGCAGTTCTTTTGTGCGGGTCTCCTGCTTTGTGCTTCCTGATCTGAGATGCTGGTGGTAAAGAAACCAGGAGATTCCAATTTCTGTGGAATCAGAGGCTCTTTCCTCTGTTTCCCAAGTTGTTGCAATCTCTGACATCCCTGTGAATCCTTCAGACAGATTATCTGGGTGTGAGCTGCTGTTAAAATAGTTGTACTGATTGACTCTTTGGTATTGAGTGAGTGGTTTGTGAAGCTTTGCCTTGGTGAAGCGTTGCAGGAATAGGCTGCTCCTGCTCTTGATCAAGGGGCCTTTGTGTGGGACTGACACTTGTAACGTGGATATTCTTGTTTTGTCAGGGCTACGGTCTTTTTGGACACTGCATCACTCTCTTTGTCACCTATAATATCCACTTCCACTCCCTCTTTTATATCTTCTGGTTGGGTGTTGGTGGACTCTCTACACTACGAATGGTAAGGGACAGGCAGCCTGGGGCCTTTCTCTTCTGGGGACAAAAAAAGGGAGGGAAGTGTTGTTCGCTTTCTGTTCATTGGGCCTGGCAGTTCATTTCGGAGCCAGTCAGGCTGCTGTGAAGAACAGCCTGATGCCACGGGGTCATTTGGCCACTGGTGTATGGAGGTGATGCTTGGATTAATATCCTCACCCATTCTAACAGCTGCAGGAGGTTTGGTCCCTTACAGCCCCTGCTGCTGTGGAGAGTCATGCCTGAGCATCCTGCACTCTTGGCAAGACTGGGCAAGGTTCACCTACACGAAGCAAAGTCAGATTGCTCTGGAGAAGATAAGGCTTCAGGGAGACCTTATAGTAGCTTTCCAGTACCTAAAGGGGGCCTATAGGCGAGATGGGGAGGAACTCTTTATCAGGGAGTGTAGCGATAGGTCGAGGGGCAATGGTTTTAAACTGAAAGAGGGGGAGATTTACATTAGATATTAGGAAGAAATTCTTTACTGTGAGGGTGGTGAGGCAGTGGAACCGGTTGTTCAGAGAAATTGTGGATGCCCCATCCCTGGAAGTGTTCAAGGCCAGGCTGGATGGGGCTTTGAGTAACCTGGT
The DNA here is from genome assembly GCF_964199755.1 of Larus michahellis. Taxonomy (NCBI): domain Eukaryota; kingdom Metazoa; phylum Chordata; class Aves; order Charadriiformes; family Laridae; genus Larus; species Larus michahellis. The sequence continues at coordinate 40,063,499 of NC_133898.1, forward strand.
CTACTGCCCATGACAGTGGGGTTGGAATGAGATGATCTTTAAGGTCCCTTCCAACCCAGACCCTTCTATGATTCTATGAATTTGTTGGCACAAACTGTGAGAAAGGCTGTGAGCAGTGTTTGGTCCCATCCTCCTGTGTGCTCCTGACTGCAGTGCTAGAGGCTCAGGTAGTAGCTACCTCGTCTCTGATCTCCACCTCTCTCCTAGGTTGCTGTGTTGGTGTCACGCACCGTGGGGCATACCCAGCGGCTCATCCTTTGTGGGACCCTTGCTGCTCTGCATATGCTTTTCCTCCTCTATCTGCACTTTGCTTATCACAAGGTGGTAGAAGGTAAGCAAGGGAGATATGAAGACACATCCTGTTAAATCTGGGGGAGGAGGGGCTGCTTTTTGTTCTCTCTGAGGGAAATGTTGGACAGTTTGGATCTGACCTGAGGGCATCTGTGCCAGTTTCCAACCCAAGAATGACCAGCACTAGTTTTATTAGAGGAAGCTGTGGAAGTAGGGCAACAGGCAGGTGTGGGGTAGTTTCTGTGCGCTGACTTTTAGTACTTCAGACCTAAGTTGTGAGGCAGGATGCTTATTCTTTCCCCACAAGTGTTAACAGCACTGACTGTTCTTGCATGCAGATGTTCAGTCCCTTCCTGAATCTTGCTGAAGTCAGGTTGCTTTTCTCTGATCAGGAAATGTGTCATAAGTCTTTTTACTTTGTTGTGTAACACCTTTTTTTTTATCTTGTGTTGTACAACACAGATAGCAGAAGCTGCATCTTCCCCAGTCAGTGCTGTTTACCAGGCTATACATGTTCAGGTGCCCTTTCTGTGTCTCTCTTTAGTTTTCTCCTGACAAAGTCTCAATCTCTTTTCTATTCGCTGCAGGTATCCTGGACACATTGGAAGGACCCAACATGCCACCGTTTCAGAGAGTTGCCCGAGACATTCCAGTTGTTTCCAATGCTGTATTGAACACAACAGCCAAAGCCATTGCATTGACCCTGTAGTTTCACAGACTCGGACTTGCTTCCTTCACTACTTTTGGGGCTGCATAGGGCCATAATAACCTGCTGCCTCTTAGGAACAGGACAGAACAGCAGGAAGAAGACTTGGTTTTGTTTTCCTGGACCTGTCCTTTGGGTTGTGGTTTTGGGCAGCTGAGTGGACTGCACCTCAGTGACTCAGAAGAACTACGCTCTTCCCCCCACCCAGGTCTGGGCTGTCTTGAGTAGAGTGGTTCTGTTGCCTGCACGTTTAGCTGGGATTTCCCAGTGCAGTTTGTCCCTTACCCCTCTTTCCGCTTGCCGATGTAACACCAGGGCTGTCTGCCCTGTTCCTGTCCTGAAGAGGGAAGAATTAAATTGATGTTGGTGCTGAGTGATGTTTTATGTTTGAGCCTACTTGTGTAACGGGAGAGTGGTGTTGGGTCTCTGCGCCTTTATCTGTCCTGTCCTAGATTCAAAGCAGGATTCTTGGCAATTTTCTGCTGTCCTACCTCAAGTATTCTGATACATGGCCTATCTTGGGCACCTTTTCCATAGGCCAAAAGGCACAGAAACTTTAGTTTCTCAAGACTTCCAGGAACAGCGTGATGTTTAACCACATTATCTTTGATGTCATGCTCCAGATTGATGCCTCTGTTTTCACTGGTTTCAAGCTGCTATCTCGCCTCACTGTCTCTTCTCCTGTGTATGTCAGAGATGTATCTGTCCCCACACTTCCACAGCACCTTTTGTTCTTATCATCCTTCTGCCCCTGTTGCTCTGTGGGACCGCGGTTCTGACTGCAGGGGCAGCATGTTTCTGCATGGTCTTCTGTGGATATTTCTATTAAGAGGCTAGTTCAGCCCAGCCTCATGCAGCTTGCTGTCGTGTCTCCCAGCCATGGGACTTTCACCTCGTTGCTCTGAGCAGGAGCAGCATCCTGCTCCCCCAGACACAGTCTGCTGTGTCCTGTCTGGCTTTTCAAGCTGAGTCTAGGCCTTATTTCTGAAAGGACTCCTGGAGCCCTAAGAGAGAGTCTCTGGCAAACATTTCTCCAGTGTTTCCATTAAACAAAAGGAGAAATGGGGGAGTGTACAATGGTAATGGAGTTGGCACACTTATCTACAGCATACTGATGCAGGAAAGCTCCAGTAAGGATGGGGAAGCAGAGCCGCCCAGCCTAGCCTTACTTGCACTGCACTAACTCACAATTGCGTAGTTCAGATGTAGCCTTCCCTCACTGCTTTAACTTGTGCTGATCCAAGAGTGAAAGTTGTTAGCTGGTATCTGGCTTTCATCTTCTCTCTGTAGCTCTGGATGACTGGGGGAGAGGAGCCATTCCTCAGAGAAGTTCACCCTTACAGTCAGGCTGGGGGAAAAAAACAAACCAAAAAAAAAAAACCCAAGACGTTTCCCTTTCTTGGTGTGCCCACAAGTTAGCTGTGCACAGGGCAGACAATGTGTCAGAACTGCACTCTTTTTTTCACTATGAGGGTGGTGAGGCACTGGAACAGGTTGCCCAGACAAGTTGTGGATGCCCCATCCCTGGAAGTGTTCAAGGCCAGGCTGGATGGGGCTTTGAGCAGCCTGGTCTAGTGGGAGGTGTCCCTGCTCACGGCACGGGGGCTGGAACTAAATGATCCTCAAGGTCCCTTCCAACCTGAACCGTTCTATGACTCTTTGGCCCCTTGGTTATATTAGTGGGAGGGGATGCAGCTGTAGTGGCGTTCGGGCTAGTGCCAAGGTGCAATGAAAGAGAGGAAGACAGCGCCAGCTCCCGTCATCAGGCTGGTTTTATGCTTCTGTTAAAACAAAAATGTACTGGATAGGATTTGAGCCTTTTCAGTCACAGACCTACTTTCCACTTGTTTGCTTTTTCCCGAATTCATAATTTGTTCCCTTTCCAAAAGCAAGAAGCTCGTCTACTAACACACACATACATAACAGACACATTCTCTCACTCTTGTGTCCTGCCCTGCCCACACACCTTGGGAAACTTATTTTGTCTGAAGAACACCACTCAGAGCAAGTTGTCTAGGGGAATTAAATTCATTATTTGGGCTAGTAGTCTCCACATTTTTTTGAGCAGTTGAACCACTTTAAGCTCCTAGAATTTCTATTACTTTCAAACCTGACAAAATGGAAGTGTTAGTTTGTAATGCTGCGTGACTCTGGTATTTCCCTCTTTATAACTCCACAGGAGGTTGGTTTCTAATTCGCACTTCTTGCCCCAGCAGCCTAGAATGGGTCTGTTTCTCTTGGTGCAAACCCTCCAAGCACAGGCAGGGGGGATGGAAAGGAAAAAGAGACAATTGTCACTAGAATAAGTCCAGCCAAGAAGAAAAATGACTCTGCGCCAAACTATCACTGCTGATCTACGGACACGGGCAGAGAAGAGCTGTGCTCCCCTCCCACACCTCACCACTTAGCTAAATCAGAGGATGAAACTGTGCCCTGTGTTTTCACTCAAAGCACAGGAAAGAGCAGAGAGCAAACTCTTTGTGCTTCCCCTGCACAGCTTGTGTGTTATGTCAGCTGGGGACAGATGACCAGAGTGACAACTAACCACCCTCTCAGAAGCTGTGGGGCTTGCTCTGCTCCCGTTCTTCAGCCCTGATTAATTCGCTGTGCAGCAGCAGCTGGAAGCTGAATTGTTCTGCACTGCCAGAAATTCAGCACTTGGCTGAGAGCTTCAGCCTGTCCTTTTGCTGACAGAGAGGGATGCACTTTTGCAGGGAAATGCACGCGTGCTGCAGTTGCAGGGAGTATGCTGAGCACGCAGCCTTAGTAAAGTCCTTGTGGGAGGACATCTCTCAGTGCTTACTCAAGTCCTCTAGTCATCAGGACTAGCCTTACAGCCCTATCATGCCAGACTATCTCTGCCTTTGTTTCCTGCCATGGCTCTTGCAGCAGATCTAAAATAATTTTCTACCCCCTCCCTTGCAGCAAATACGAAATAATTCCCCCTCCATCACCTCCCCCTTTTGAGGAAGGGTAGCTCTGTGAGAGCTGTGTGAACTCTGTTTTATTCCAGCTGAAATAAAAGTTTAAGGCTCTCTGATTCAAAAGAGGAAAGTAAAATGTGTATTAAAGCATGCTATGACCTTCTCCTCTCCTCTGCAGTACCTGGGAGTCCAACCCTTCTTACAGTCCATTGTTGTTTCCCTTTTCATCACTTTAGTTGTGTTTTGGTTACGGGTAGGCTGTTTCTTCTCCCATTTGCTTTTCTTCCTGTGTCTCATCTTACTCTAGCTGCTCCTCATCCACTGTTTTTCTCCATTTATGTGTTAGGTCTTAACGGCATCGGTCTAGAGAGTCAACTCTGATTCTTCGTGCCCCCAGTAGGCAAACAATAAACTACCTTCCCAAACCTGCTGGGTAAGTGCACATAACAAGGAAGCAATATCTAGTTCTTCGCAAAATACCACTGCCAAATCACCCTCTGCATAGCCCTTAATTAGGTTTAGTGAGCCAAGGCTTTGAACCATTAGCTCCTGTGCCACTTCTCTCAATGTATTTGAGCGTAAAGCAAGGTAGGACACTTGTCTCCTCGATGTGCTCTTGGTCCTGACAACCGGCAGTGAAGATGCCAGCACTGGGGCTTTAGAAGCAGCCTGATCCTCTCTAAGCAAGACTTTGGGCTGCTGCTGTCAACTGAAGTGGGACATGTCCCAGGGGCTCTCCTCCAAGCACCTCTCCAATAATAGCCTGTTCAATGAAGCAAGGGTTAATTAGTGCCTGGAGGTAATTTTGAGGTGAGACTGAGCTGTTGACCTGTGCTGATCAGCAGCTGGTATTTTCTTGGTCACCCTCCTGCCCACCACTCTGACATCCAGCCTCTGCCCCTCACAGCCCTGCAATACAGAGAATCATGTTCTCACCCGGATGGTTTAATTTGCCCTTAGAGATCAGTCGCTCCTTTTCTGAAAGCCATCACCTGTACCAATACTGCACAAGTCGATGCTCACAGCTGCTCTTCATACCCCAGCGCAGATGAGTTGCCAGGCCAGTGGTCTGTTCTTGGTACAGGTTGCAGGTGCAATACCGAGCCCATGCACCCCTGTGCAACTGGAAAACAGAGGGAGGTGTGTAGATAGCCCTAGAGAACAGCAATGGATTACTCAAAGGGCATGGTGACACCTACACTGTAAATTAGATGCTGCAGCCAAAGTCTTACGGTTGACATCTGAATCCAGCTTCTTATCTGGTGCTCCCCTTGTCTCGTTCAGGACCTAACGTGCAGCCCTTGGCTCAGGTAACCTGCGCCTCCATTTCAGTAGAGGAAAGTTGCTTCACATCCTCCTCCACATCCCATTTTCCTCCTCCCTTTCCACCCCCTCTCTCCCACTCTGGCCTGAAACCAAGCAGAGGACCCTGGGTTTGTCCCCAAGTTCCCCACCGGACTGGAATTCACTTGAGCGCTGCTATATGCAGCAGCCAGATTAGTTACGTGCAGAAAGCTGCCTACTTAGGCGGTTTAACCTAATTTCCACATCACTGGCTTCCTTTTTCAGCTCAGTGGAGTTGAAAGCGCAGGGGCCCTGCTTCCTATTTCTCTCTGAGTACAGCATGACCCAACCGGGGGGACACAGAGGAAAAATCCCTCTGATCCGTACCTGGGAATGAGCAGGGGAAAGGTATGGCTGCCGGGATGAGGGTGAAGGCTGTATGCTGTGGGGATAAGGAAGCCTGCGGCGCTTCCCCAACCCCTCCACCATTCACCAGCTGCCTCCAGAAGCCCTGGGCCGCAAGAAGTGGTTCACGCTGACCTCGCCATTAAGCCATGGGTCCAAGCTCGGCATGTAGTGGGTTTAAGCATAAATGTTGCCAAAGCCGTCAAGAGGCTGCCGTTCCTCAACGCCATGGCCTGATGGGTTTGGCCCCTTCCCCCAGTGGGAGCAAAGCCTCTCTCACCCTCCCTCCCCTCCCGCACCCCCTCAGCAACCGGGACGCAGCCCCGGCCGGCCTTGGCCCCGCCATCGCCCCAGGGTGGCGGCCAGAAGCCGGCGGGCGCCGGCGTCGCCGCTGACGGACTTCGAGCGGCGCCGGGGACGCAAGATGGCGGCGGGGGACGCCAGGGTGGGATGTGGGGGGCCGAGAGGAGGGCGGTGGGCGGTGGCGGCCCGCCCCGGGCGGTGGCGGCCCGCCCCGGGCGGTGGGAGGGCCCGGGGAGGAGGCGTGGCGGCTCGGCAGGTGCGGGCGGAGCGGGGCGGGGAGCGGCGGGGCTGCCCGGCCCCCTCCCGGCCAATGCTGGCGCAGCGGGGCGGCGCGGCGCGGCCCCGCGGGGCTCAGAGCCCGGCGCCGGTTCGGATTAGCCCCCGGCCGATGGCTCCCCCGGGTCTGGCCGCCCGCGGACGGGCGGCGGCCCCGCCGGGTGGAGCGGGGCGGCCCGGCGGCCGCCGGTAAGGCTGCGCGGTGACGCCCCCGGGGCCGCGGTGGGCCGGGCCGGGACTGCCCGGCGGCGGTAGCGGCGGTAGCGGCGGCGGCGACCGCCCCGGCCCGCATCGCGGCTTCCCCCCGGCGCCCAGCCGCCGCGGCGGGATCGGCGGGCGGCGGCGGGCGGCGACGGCGGCTCCCCGAGCGGGGGGAAGATGCTGCCGGGGTCCATCCAGATCTCCGGGGAGACGCTGTCGGGGGCGGAGATCCGGGACATCTGCGAGAGCCTGCGGGAGAACTCGGTGCGGCTGCTGTCGCTGCGGGGCTGCCAGCTCTCCGAGCGGGACTTCGGGCACGTCTGCCGGGGGGCGGCCGAGTCCCGCTCCCTGGCCCAGCTCAACCTCAACCTGGGCATCGTCTCCAACATCAACCGCGTCAAGCAGCTGGCCGAGGCCCTGAAGACGAACCGCTCCGTCCAGTCCCTCTTGTGAGTACAGCGGGGCGGGGGGGGGGGTGTGCCCCTGGCCGCCTCCCGGGCGGGGACGGGTCCTGCGGGGCCTCGCAGCTCCGGGCCGGTCCCTGAATTTAAGTCTCGGAGGAGGAAAAGACGCCCTTGACGTTGCCGAGGGTCACCGCCTCCACCTGCACCCGGATGGGAGGCAGACACCTCCGCCCCCCCCGCCCCGGGCTGGGCACGGCCCTGGCTTTCCATCCCAGCCCCTCCAACCTGTGTTGTCCCCCATGTCGGGGACTGCCCCTGCCCCGCTGGCATCCCCTGCACCCCCTCATCCCGGCCGGGAGAGAAGGGCCACCGTAGCGGCCAGGTGACCCCCACAGCAGAGGTTTCCCGGGGTTTTTTCCTCCCATCTGGGGTTAGGATTTGTCATCCTCCTCATTTCGTCTGCTTCTCCCTCCCCGCTGGGTGAGTGAGCCCCCAGGAAGAAGGCTGCTTAGTAATTTTCCCTTTTATACCTGCACAGCCTCCACGGGAGTCCCCTGACAGATGCAGGCTTGGCCCTCCTCAACCCCGCTCTCTCCATCCACCCCTCGCTGGTGGCTCTGGATCTAGGAGACTGCATGCTGGGTGATGAAGGCATCAACCTTATCTGTGGGCTCCTGCCGCCTGACGGGGCCAAGTCCGGTAAGCACCAGGGGCTGTGGGCTGCACAATGACCGGTGGAGCTTTCACAGAGAGCAGATGCATGCAGCAGTGAATCCTCAGCCCTGGAGGAGGCAGGCTCTATAGTTTGCCTGGGCTGAGGAATTTCTTGCCCCAACTGAAGTAAAGCAGAAAAGCCAAGCGATAGAGGAGTGGTTCCCTCGGGCAGGCATGGTCTTTCTGATATCGATCTGTCCTGCTGGCAGTTTGGAGCTCAGGGACCAACAGGTTGCTTCTGGTTCACGACGGGAGTGTTTGAAACTGGAGGAGCGGACAGCTTGGACTTTGAATATGTTATTTTGCATTTGCATGTTGATAATGACCATAGATAAATGTATGGTGTGCCACCACCCAAGCACTTGGCTTTATTGTCAGTGCCGGGAATTGTCCCTGCTTGAGGGTGCACTTTGTGAGTGTGTAGTTGGGTGGTCATAGCCTTAGCATCATGACTCAGATCTTTACAGGGGATAATCTTCAGTGATCAGAGGCCAGTGGGCCAGTTAAGCTGAGAGAGCTGGCATGTGCTGAGGTAACACCATCCCTCTCTCCTGACTTTCAAGCTGCTTTCTACCTCCTCTCCCCAGCACCTTCTCCTCCGTGTGCTCGAAGTGTCATTCATGCTGTTATCTCAACTGGCAACCCCTCCCCAGCGCAGGCTTCAGAGCCTGCTGTCCCTGTTATCCTCTCTCCAACCTGTCACCTCATGCCACCTCCTTCTCCTGGTCAGTTACCTCACGCACACCCCTTACTTGTTCCATCGTGCTTGCTATTTAGGGTAAGCAAGCGAGACACAGTTTGTGAGAGCAGAGAAATGGAGCAGTCACAGCATGGGCAAATGGAGGTGCACTGCTGAAAGCAGTTAAATATTTCACTGCTCAGTGAAATATGGGATGATGGTTGTCAGAGCAAACCAAACCCTTTAGCCTGTTGGAGTACAGGGGACACAACTCAAAGCTGTCCTGGTTAGCTGAACTAGTTCCCCTGAGACTGCTCTGGTTTGGCTTCTGTCTCTTCTCCAGGCCTCAAAGAGCTAACGCTGAGCGCCAACCCAGGCGTCACAAGCAAAGGCTGGGGACGCCTAGCCATTGCAGTGGCTCACAGCTCACAGCTCCGTGTATTGAACCTGGACTACAACCCCCTAGGTAAGCTGGGGGGGCAGGGCGGAGGGGCAGGGCACGCAGCACTCCGGCCTCTCAGCGTTTGTGCTGGTGGGTGGCCGGGGATTGAGCTCTAGAAGGGCAGGAGAGCTTCACCAGCAGGATGGGGCAGTTTCTTGCATAGGTGCCTTCTGATCCCTGGCAGTGAGTTCACCCTGCCAGGTGCCCTCGGCTTGTGGGGAAAGCCAGCCTCACTGCTCTGCTCATGTGACGTGGCCACATGCCCTGTGGGGAGGTGCTGAAAGGTTATGTCTTACCCGCTCCACTGCCTTTGTCGTCACGTTTGACCCTCCACGTCTCCCCTGTTCCTGAAGTCCTGGGCATCGACAGTGGCTTGGCAGATGCAGTATGTCCCCTCGCTCCCTCCTTCCTCTTCCAGGCGGCAGAGAAGGGAGGAGGAGGAGGAGAGCCTGGCACTGGTTGCCATAGAAACCAACTCTCTCCAGCTCTGCTGCAAGGTGGTGAGGAGGAGACCAGGCCATGCCTCCCTGAGCATCAGGAGGGCGCTCCCCTCCTCACCCCCTCTGGAAACAGAGCCTCCCTCCAGGCCCTGCCTGTCTGACCAGGTACCTCCCCTTGGTCAGGAAAGGCCCCAGGGTGTTACCAGACAGCAGCCTTTTTTTTTTTTTCCAAAAGAATGTGTCACAGTTTTACGGTATCTTGGCACTTGCCAGGGAATATCAGGAGAATGTGCTGGAGTCTTGTCTCTTCACCAGCATCAATCTTTAACGCTCCTGGTCCTGCTGCATCCACCACCAAAAGCCTGTCGCCTTTCCAGGGAGGCAGTCCATCAGGTGGTGCAGGGCCCCCTGTCCAGCTCCACCCTCCCCCTAGACTGAGGTACTCGGCTTCTGATTCTGTGTCTGGGATGCCTTACAGGGACTGTTAATGGCCCTCGCATCCTTCAGTAAGAAGGAGATTTGGGAAGTCATGGTTCCTGAGGGAATAAAACAAATTTCACTGTGTTCCTTCGTGTTCTCCCTGATAATCAGTGACTGCTCCCATAAGCACAAAATGGTGTACCTTTGCCTTGTCTCTTTTCTCAGTTAACAGCTTTTTTTTTCCCCAAGGTAACAGAGATTTGGAGGTTGTCTGGTGGCAGAAATACACAGAGGATGTTTCCATGACAGCCCCAGGCCCATGAGGGCACTTGGTGTTACATGAGGGAAGGCAGGCACTGCTGACAGGCCTGCTTTGCTTCTCCCACAGGTGACCAGGTAGCAGGGATGCTCGCCGTCGCTGTGGCCTCCAGTCGAACCCTCGAAGTTCTGGACTTGGAGGGAACAGGACTTACCAACCAGTCAGCCCAGGTGAGAGAGCCCACAGTTACTCTACAGCATCACTGACATCTCAAGGGCATAGGTCTTGGCTGTCTATAGGGGCCCTAGGACCTATACCTGCCTCCATCCCCTTCCCAGAGTCCACATGCACCCCCTTCCCTCCCTGCACCCAGGGCCGATGTTGCTTTCCCGTGGCCCGTGGCAGTAGGCCACAGGAGGAGCTCGTAAGCCACAGCTCTGACCTAGGGCTCCTGGATCTCCCTCCAGTCAGCAGGGAGAAACACGCAGCTCTATTTATAGTTTGGTTTTCTTGGAAGAAGTAAGGGGTTGGACTTGCGATTGGGGATCAGAGCTAAAGCTCCCTGGACAGATAGGGGCCAAGGCTTGGTAGCACAGGCTCTCCTCTCAGAGCCCCAGCTCCCACTGGTAAGAGGGGACTAGCCTGGATACGTGGGAGTAACAGGATGTAGAGCAGTCCCCCTCCTCTATAATAGAGCCAGGAGACCCAGGCGCAGCTCTTCCCACAGAAAGATGGGAAGCCCTCAGGCTCTCAGAAAGCCTGCCAAAGAGAGGTCAAAGCCAAGGGAAGGCAGAGGTAAGAAGAGGAAGGCTGGAGTTTGCAGGGACATGGGGCTTTGAAGCTCTTTCTGCTTAGCCTAGCTGCTGTTTGTGCTGCTTGTCAGCCTGTTTATCCCACTCTCTGCCCAGACCTTGCTGGACATGGTAGAGAATTACCCCACAGCCCTACGGACACTCATCCTGGCGGAGAACAACATTAGTCCCGAGCTGCAGCAGCAGATCTCTGACCTGCTCTCGGAGGGTGAGGAAGAGGAAGAGACGGAGGCTCGCGAAGTCACAGCCAGGGAGAAGAACCCCTGGATCTGCCAGAACAGTAAGAGCTCTGGGACCCGAGTAGGAATTGGGGTGTCTGGGGTGTTTCCAGCGTCACTGGTCTCTCGTGGTGGGGTTGGTCAATGTGGTCTGTCCCTTCTCTCTGTGAACTGGAATACAGACAGCCCCCAGGTGCAACCTTCATGTTAAATAGCATTGGGCTGAGCTGCGCTTGGAAAGGCAGCCTCCCAAGGACAATGCGGCTGCTGCAAAGAGTGGAAACAGTACCTCAGAGGCGTTTTCCCTGATGCTGCAGGAACGAAATCTTTGTGCAACGTCTAAAAACTCAAGGGCAGGAGCATTAAAGATCTCAGGGGCCTTTGCCAGGTATTCTAGCCAAAACTCATGTAATTCCTCACTGCTTCCAGAATAACCTCCTGCAATCCGCACAGCATCAGCTCTTCCTATCTCCATCCTAAATGTGTGAGGGGTTAGCCAGGTGCCAGAGCCTGTCTGTGCAGTGGCTTTTGACAGAAAAAAGGTATATTATGGAGACAGCAGTAGCCTGTTGTGTATCATCAGTATATATGATACTGTATATTGTCATGACAAGCCTTGTGATCCTGCTGGTTTAGGGCTGGGATTTTTTTTTTACCTTTAGTTGTCCTTCCCCCCTCCCAATTCTCATGTCAGACTAACAGCAAACAAGGACAACCACTCTCTGGGCCTCAAAACATCTGGATCCTCATTTACTAGAGCCATAAAAAAATCCTTTACTGACAGCTCTGGCCAAGTTTTGGATCCAGTTTCCAGAAATTGATCCCCAAAACAGAGATCCCACGCACCAGTTTTGAATGTGTAGGACACTGGATCTGAAGCACACAGGCACTAAAAACCTCCCCTCTCACATCCAGGAAAAAACAATTTTTTTTTCTGTTTAAAAAGGCTTCTGGGTGGGAAGCTGGTATCCTGATGAGTTTCTCAATTGCTGTGTGTGCCCATCCTCCTTGCAGCTGATTCACTTGGTGTGGGGAGAGTCGCAGCGTTCCTGGCTGTCGCTCTGTGCCGTTGCAGAGCCAGCAAGCTGCCCTCACCTTCCTGAGGCAAGCAGGGAAGGGCGGCACAAACCCTCCATTCATGCAGCGCAGAAAGTCAGGATTTCCAGGCCGCCGCTGCCATAGAATGGCTGCTTGCCCACTACCGTCCCTGCTCTTGGGAAGGCAACGCCACCACCCTGGGTGGGTTTGGTTGGCTTGCAGCCTGCCAGCCCATGCCACCTGGGTGCTGTCTCTGTAGCTGGAAAGACATGGTGAGTGCAGATTTAAAGGTCTGTGCAGGGCTGGGTAAGGGCAGAGCTGGGTCAGCACAACCAGTATCACCTGCAAGTGTATGTGGGGAGGGTTCAGACCCGATGTTCCTCTTGACAGCCAAGTTAACAAATGCAGATCCGCACCCTGGGCGCTTAGTGCTGTCTCTGCCTTCCCCCTTCTCCAAACATCAATTCAGTTCTGCTGCGTAGCCAGAGTAGACCTAGTTACTACTTAATCTCACAATCCTCTCAGCAGTTCGTTTCCCACCCTGTGGCGCTCTAATTCCTCATCCTCACCCCTAGGGCTGGAGTACAGCCCCGCACTCTCCAGCAGCCCAACCAGCTCATGGTTTTCTCCCTCTCTCACCACAGATTCCAGCTCCCAGATGGTCCTGATGACGTCAGGCCTCGGTGACAGCCTCTTAGCAGAAACAGAAATGTAGCTGGGCTACCCTGCCTGCTTCTGCCGAGAAGAGCACTGTGCCTGCTGAGGGAGCGCGTGTCCCCAGCGCCTCTGCCTCTGGTGGGCTGCCCCAGCTGTCTTCTCACACATTTCACCTCCTCTTGATGCCTCCCTTGGCTCTCTGAGTGCCGAAGCCTGGTCTGAGCAAATCTCTACACGCGTCTCTGTGTTGTCACATGCCCCGTCGGCCGCTTGTGATCGTCCAGTCGCTGTATGTGTAGCTCACGCTGCCCTGCCTCCCCCCTCCCCTCCACGCCCGGCTGTGCCCGCAGGGCGCAGGCTGTATTTATTCAGATGTGTATAAGAGATGTTCTTTCTATTGCTTGTACCACTGTCACGATGAGAGTTTTATAAAGGTCACAGACGCGGCACCACTCATGGCGGCGTGAGCCTCCTCCGTCACTCTGCCTGGTGGCAGGAGCTGCCGGGAGGGTCAGAGGGCAGGCAGGGGGCAGCAGCCCCTCACCCCGCTGCCCACTGGGCTTCCTCTGTCTCTTCCAGGGTGAGCTCTCTGCTGTGGCCCCCTGGAGGTTCTGCTCCTGGTCCCAGAGGGAGGTTGGGCATAGCCCAGTTTGCCATCCCCTGGGCCTTTCCTCTGCCCAGAGGGAGAGGGCCAGGCTGGAGCCCATCTGCAGGGAGTTTGGCACCAGCTGTGCACCCTCTGGCAAAGGCTTCAGCCCACAGCAGCACTGCAGGTTTCACTGCTCTGCCAAGTGCCCCTTGCCGGAGCTAGGCAAGGAAGATCGTGTTTCAAGGCCTTGATTAGGCTAGAAGATTAAATTGTGGCAGCAGCTGCTACTCAAGGGAGGACAGAATAAAATCATTAATTATGGGACAAAGAAACAAGAAACTCTTCCTGCATTATGCTTTGCATATATCTAGGTCAGAAGGGCACTGGCAGTGTAACTTGGGAGATGGAGGAAATTTCATCAGAGCCCTCCGACCTCTGCAGCGCCATTCAACACAAAAAGGAAACGCTTCCAAATGTCCTTATCAGCATCCTACAGGAACTCCCTGTCTCGTGTTTGGAGGGCTTCAACCCCAATTCTCCCTCCCGACACAAAATAGTGACACTAGAATTATAAAACTCTTACGAACTCCAGGGAGGGGGTATGTTACATGTTCCACGTAACTCAATCTCTAAAATTAACTGATACTCTCACATGACTCAGAGCTGGGGCTTCAAGAACACCAAAAAATAATAAAAGAATTAGCTACACCTCATCCTATTCTAGATCAGCACATGGAGGCCTTTGCCAAGACACAGATCAGAGAGAAGGACAGCCACAAAAATACTGGAAATGGGATAGGCAGAATTTTATGAGGAACACTGAGGCTGCTTACAGCACAAGCAGCTTCATTGCAGAGGTTTTGACAAGCCTAGCCTCCTCAGCCTTTAAGTAATGTGAAAATTGCCCACATTGTTTTTTAATGTTTCTCAAAGTTGCCTGGTTAAATAATCTGCCCCTTTTTTAAACTGCTGTCAGCTTCTGAGTCAAAAGTGACGTGAGTGCTGTTGTGAGCAATGGATTCCGGTCTGCAGGCTCAGTCTGATCTTTGAGCTGACACCCTACATTCAGACCCAGAGAGGAGTTTCCAGAGCTTGGATACACTTACGTAAGTAAAACACAGCTCATCCCACACATCACTCCTTGCCTAGGTCTGTACCTCTTCTCCAACCCAGGTGAGCCTTGAACCAGGCTGCTGCCAAAGTGGGCACTGAGGATGACCAATGAATCCACAGCCACCTGGAAAGCTTACACAGGTCCACCTGGAAAGGTCACAGGATCGCTCTCCCTGGGAGAGCTAATAGGTGGCACAACCAGTTCAAACTTGGGACATTGTACCATGACACTCTCCTCCCTCACATGCTCAGGATTGGTTCGGTCCAGGTCTTAACCAACAGAGATAACACTATAGCCATCGCCACCTACTTTTAAAATAGTTTATTTCTGGTCTTAAAATATACATCAGTTTGAAAATTTCAGAAAAAAAACCCCACATTAGTTACAGATTAACAGTCTGGAGTTGGGACACTGGAAGTGGGGTCAGCTCAAGGCCCCAGAGCCAATACTGCTGGAGGGGAGAAGGACTGCAGAGGGCAGGCAATGTGTCCACCAGGAGAGGGCTCTGCTCCTCTTGAGGCCATCGCTGCCCCTCAGCCTCTGCCAGCAGCATAATGCTGCAAAGCAGAAGTGTCTGGTGAGGCGCTGGGCACCCCTTTGCCACCCCTCTATTTCTCCACTGTTTTGCTTTCAAGTCTACCTTGACCAAAAGCAGAGGGAGGCTGGCTCTGCCCAGCACCATCAGCACCAGGTGCTTCAGCAAGAGTGGGTTTTGTCCCCTGACCAGCATGCCAGGGTTCAGGGGGCATGGTGCTGAGCCCTGAGGGGCAATGCCTCCCCCACTGCCCAAGTGGCTGTGCTGTCCACAGGCAGGCCACCAGCAGCCTCAGCGCCAGAGGAGCTCACTCAGTGAGCATCCAATGCCAGGTGATGTCCAAGAGGCAGGAGCTGGCAGCCGCAAGCCCTCAACAAGGCTGCAGAACAGAAGAAATGCAGCAGTGAAGTGGCTGATAAGAGCAAACGCAAGGACCCCCCCCCCCACATCACGTTCAGGACAGGGGAGATGAACACCCTACAGGCTCAGAGGAGGCTCCCGCTCTCAGCACCAGCCTGTTTGCACAGGTATCAAGCAAAATACTGTAGTGAAATACTGAGTCCCACCTCCCCACCAGAGGGTGGCATCAAGCTCCGCAACTGTTAGAGGTGGGAAACAAGGCGAGTGTGTAGGCAGCAGCTCTAAGCCAGGGAACACAAACCAACCTACACAGCCAACAAATACAGCCGCTGGAGAGGCCTGCAGCTCCCTTTCACAGGCCCTGGAGCCTCCAGGCTTGAGCTGAAGGCCTGTCTGGCCCCAGCTGCAAGCTCCAGGCCCTTTGCAGAGATGGGGGTTTTGGACAAGGGGCAGGGCCCCCAGGCAGTTCTTGGCTGCACATCTTGCTGTAAGCGTATGAACGGGAGCTCCCTCCTGGACAGAGGGCTGCCCTCCTACAGCCTGGCAAAGAGCCCTCATTGAATAGGGTGAGAGGACAACACAAACCCAACTCAAAAAACAGACAGCAGGCTGAGGACAGCCGACGGGGTGTGAAAGGGACACAAGTCAGAGAACCAGGCTATTCTCCGCCTCACACCCTTGGGGGAGCCAAAAAACACCAGATAGACAAGGGCACAGGACGAAATTAAAATAGGACACCTGGGCTTTGTTGGCCCTCAAAAGAAACCTAAAAACCCTACATCTACAGATCTCTCCCCTTCCCTCCCCCCGAAACAAGACACCAAGCACACAAGACTGCGAAGAAAAGTCACACAATATCACGCTAGACTAGGAAAATCACACAGAGAGGCCCTACCCAGAAGGGGAGGCCCCAGAGAGGCACCAGAGCCAGCCTGGAGCCCCCTGCCAGAGAAGGGGGCATGCGAGGAGACCCTGGCAAAGGGCTGCTGCCCAGCCATGAGGTAGTGTGTCTGCAGCGAGCAGCTCCTCAGCACGCTGCCCTCGCATCCCCACTGGCCCTGCCCAGAAAAGCCCGGTAGCATCTCCTTCATGCCTTGCTCGCCCGGGGCAAGACTTTGTTCTCGAGTCTGGAGGGGTTTCTGCAGGCTGGAGGCCAGGATCAGAGGGAAGCACAGCTCTGAGAGCTGAGCCTACTCAACACACCCTCAATGCAGGCATCGGACTGACTGCCAACGGCTGTGTCTGTTTATGCAGGGCGGGGAGAAAGAAAAAACAATACACCCCAAAACCAAAGGCTTGGAAAGAAGAAAGAAGCCCACCCAAGAGCAAAGCATCAGCACCGTTCAAAACAAAACAACAGCACAGAGAGTGGGGGAAGAGGTGTGACGGAGGAGACACACAAACACACAACCCCAGCGCCTAGCAGGCAGTGCCTCCCCGAACCACCTCAGCAGAGAGCACCCACGCCCCACGCCACAGCTCCAGCATCTGTGCGTTGCCTCAGCGGGGGCCGGGTGCTGAGCCCGACGCAGGAGCCAAGCAATGGGGACCTGCAGAGGCAGATTCTGGAGAACCACCCAGAGGGCAGCTGAGAAAACAAAACCCATCAGGAAAATGAGACACCAGCAATCCCAGCATATCCCCAAGGGCCTACAGCCACTCGCTGGGAGAGTCCTTGTGCCCCACTCACGGCCCCTGCAGGCTCCCAGGGAATCAGACACCACCACAGAGGCACTCTGCCCTGTTGGCACAAGTTAAGTGAGAGCAGAGCAGCTGCGGGCAACCAGCATGAGAGCACCCAGGGCCTCAGGTACCTGAGTGGGAAGGGGGAAGGAAGATGCGAGCATAAAGAGGCACAGGCACCAGGATGAGGGGTACCAAGAACAGGCTCTGGTACAGGCACCAGTGTGAGGCTGTGAAGAGAGCTGTGAGTGTGCCAGGGCAGTGGGTGTGCTTCTGCGCACTGTGTGTGCTAGTACTGTGGGTCTGAGGTACCAGGGAAGGGGGACCTCAGCTCTTCCAGGTAGCAAAAGAAGAGAATAAATATAAAATTTCAGAGCAGAGCACCCCCCCATGGAGGAGGGTACTGACGGAGGTTTCTCCCTCAGAAGGTGGGCAGATGGAGGCAGCCCACAGCTCTGCAGTGTGTGGCTGCTTCTTGCCCTGCCTCAGCTGAGAAGGTTGCCCTGCTCCTGGGCCTGTGTCAGACTGTCCTTGCGATGTAAGTGGTGGACCCCCATCCTCTTGGGGCTGCGGTGTGGCCGACTGAAGGGAGGCTTGACCCTGGCTTCTCCACATTCCTCTTGGGCACCTCCTTGGTTGGTCTCCCTGCTTCCCTGGAGCAACATTTCTCTCTCCTCAGCTGGGCTTTCAGGCAAGCCAAGGTCCACATAGTCCTTGTGCTTCTCTGGTGAGGGGCTTCCAGGCTCAGCAGTGCCTTCACCACTTCCCTGCAACAGCTTCTGGGCTTCATCTTGGGAGAAATCTGTACCATAGTCTGAGGAGAAATGGCTCCTGCGGGCTCTGGACTCAGTACTGTCTGTGTCCACGCTCGAGTCCCGGCTCACGGTCCAGCTGCAGCTCTGCGCAGACTCCTCGCCGTCCGAGTAACCCGAGGCTGCCCTACCCAGCTCCTGCATGGAGCGGCTGAACCTCTTCTGGAGCTCAGGGGCTGTGTCACGGCTGAAGGCCGTGCGGTTCATCAGCACCCGCTCTGAGGTGGGGGGTGCCTTGTCCACAAACATACGCTGCCAGTTGGCCAGCAGGTCCTCCTCAGAGCTGGCAGAGCTGGCGAAGGCGCTCGGGATTTGGGGAGGGCTGCTGAACGGGCTGCTCTGGGAAGAGCCGTGAGCCCTGGCTGCTTTGGGGGACTGCTGACAGGAACAGCTGGAGGCTGAACGGCGCCCTTCTGAAGCAGGGCTGTTGGGGAGCGTCTGGTGCCTGTCGCAGCTCTCGTCTTCACTCTGTACCAGGCTGAGGGAGATGGCCTGGCGCGTAGCATACGTACAGTTGGGTAGCGGGCTGTTCTTTGGGATCCTTACCTTATCCTCAGAGAATTCAATCACTTTGCGCCCTGGGTACATAGGATGGGGAGGTGAGGGTGTAGGGTACGGGCTTAGCTTCTCAAAGGCAGGCACCTCCTCTGGCATGCTGTCCACGCTGCTCTGCGGCTTGCAGCCACCATTCTGCTGTTTCCCTGCATCTCCTCCCTCCTTCCCCATCTGCCCTGCGCTGTTGCAGGCATCAGGAGGAGCTCCGCTCATGTCCACATGCACAAAGACATCCTCAGCCATGGGACAGCTGCCACTGCTAGACTTGGCTGAATTCAGAACCAGAGATTCTGGTTTCTCCAAGACTCTGGCAATGACTGAGGTGGGCACAACATCAGATGGAGCCAATGTGTGGGTTGCCTCTTGACCAGGGCCTGAGGACTCCTGAGTGCTGTGCAAATGCTTATTGACCATGTCCTGCAGCTCATAAGGAAGCTAGGGAGAAGGAAAAGGACATTAGAAGGGGGCTGCCATGCAAGCCATTAAGTTCCAAATAATCTGCCCTTTCCAACCAACCTTCACATGTACTTTGTACTCCTTATGTTGACCCTAACATTCATGTATGTTTCTAGGCCATGGTTCACAGGTCCGTTTGCAAAGAGAACAACAAAAGGCGGCACATGGGCTCAGTCCCCCATGCCTGCAAGTACAGAGACAAGGTCCAGCCAGCGCATGCTAGGAAGCAGTCTATTGATCTGTGGAAAATCAGCTGGCGGTTGCACTGAAGTGACTCAACAGCCCCCAGAGCTGGGATCCGCAGTGCTCCCTGAATGCAGTAATTGCAGCCATGCCGCCTTGGCAGCCTGCCCGCAGACCAGAATCAATGCCTTCCCTTGTTCCCACCAACTCCACCACCTCAACCCGCTTCTTCACTCCCTCCATCTCAGAGAGGCAAATATGGGGTTTATTACCAAAGCTGAAGCACTGGGGTCTCAACAGGGGGTAAGTGCTGCTCCTTGTCACACAAATGGGCACTACAGCTCTCCCCATCACCCTGCCGAGCTGCCCTCACCTTGGTCATCACACACATGCACAGCATGAAGCGGAGAGCAGTGCTCCCCAAGCCACTCAGTGGCACAGCAAGGTTTGTCCCATCACAGCCAGAAGGAAACTGTGTCCAAAGCTAGGGACAGAGGGCACACTGCATGGCAACAGCTGGCTTTGAGGCAGACTGTCTGCACAGCTGCTCAGCACCAACCCTCCCTCCAGTGGCAGCCACGTGTGATGTGGCGCTCTGGGGGACAGAATTCAAAACTCCAGGGAGGGGAGACAGCTGGGAGAGAGGTCAAGGTTACCATATGAGTAACTGATACACTGACCTCAAGAGTGCTAATTTGAGACACAATGTGGGAGGGAGAGGGTGACAAATTGGTCACCTGCTAAGTTAAAAAAGACAAGCACGTGGTTTTGCTGAGAGGAACATAAGAAGGGATGGAGACTAGGGGTACGGCAAGGAAAGAGCTGGGGTAAGGGCCTGAATGATACTTCCAACTGAAGAAGTGATGCTACTAACGCGAACGACCTAAACTCTGTCTTTGCTCACCCTGAGGGCAGGATGAGCTGAACAGACCCCACAAGGGGGAGTATGAGTTGGTACCAACTTCTCTCATTGAGGAGGCCTAAAAGACACCCTGAATGCTGCCTCCCACATTTCTCCTCAGAGTAAGAAGTGAAGCAGGGCCAGACCACTGCTGCTTGACTCCTTATCAGGCAGCTCGGCCCTTTCATGTGGCCAGGTGAGGAAGGGAAGAGGACAGAGCAGGGTAAGAGAGAGGTCTGTCCTCCTGCCAGCTTCCATCAGGCACCCATCAGGCTATCAAATTCAAGGTTATTGTGCTTTTTATAACAGCTCCTGGCTGAGCTGTGAAATGGAGCTGGTGTGAAAGAGGAGCTGGCAGAGGCTCTGTGCTGCCTTCTCAATGGGAGTGGGAACAGAAGCGGCCCCCCCCAACCTCTATCTGAGGCTGAAGGATGAGAGGCCAACAGCCCTGCAGAGAAACCAAGATGCAGACGAAGACCATGAGCCCTTCTCCCACACTTCAGCAGAGTGCTACTCACATCAGCAAACTTATGGTTCCTGAAGTGGGACTTGTTACACTTGAGCAGCTGTACTGCGAGGTTACAGTCCTGTCGATAGCGTTCCTGCAAAAGAAAGAGCACAGGTGTGCAACAGTGTTAAACTGGCCCGATCTCTTACCTGAAAAGGTGCAACCTGACCAGATGCTACTTGAACAGAAACAGGAGGAGGAATCTGATGAATCGCTCATGAGGGCACCTGCCATTCCCTCCTCTCCACACCCCTGTGTTATTTTCTTACAACTCAGCCAAGGTGTCCCTTTCAACTCCAGCCCTTGCTCCAGGTATATACTCTGTCAGTGTATCTAACCCCTCTCCCTCTGGGGATTTTAATACGCTCCAAAGGTCCCACCAGATTTGCTATTCCATCCCAGAGCTCTCGGTCATGCCTGAAGACACCGCCTGATGTCAAGCATTTTCCAGACAGACAGATTGGAGGGAGTTGAGACCAATTAACAAAAACAAAACAGAAACGCCGGATCCAGGAACTTGTATGTTAATGGTGTAGAAAAGGCATCAGCTCCCCCCCAGCTCTGGAGTAAACGATCCCTCCATTGGTGCAGCCTGGACTCAGGTCAAACCCTAAGCTCAAAAGAGCAAATACATCAAACTCAAAGATCAGTTCTTCCTTGCATAACCCCTCAGACCCTTTTTTGTTTGTCCCTACTGTTGTATGCAGCTCTCACATTTTCATACACACTGAAGTCATTCACACGCTCCTTTACACAAGAACAAGAGGAAAAGCCCACACCTCACACACTTCCACAGCCATTTGCAGACTGACACTTAGAATCAGAATCATTTTGGTTGGAATAGACCTTTAAGATCATCAAGTCCAACCGTTAACCTAGCACTGCCAAGTTACCACTGAACCATGTCCTTCAGCACTATTTCTACCCATCTTTTAAATACCTCCAGGGATGGTGCCTCAACCACTTCCCTGGGCAGCCTGTTCCAATGCTTAATAACCCTTTCTGTGTAAAAAAGTTTTCCTAATCTAAACTTCCCTGGCACAATTTGAGGCTGTTTCCTCTTGTCCTATTGTTACTTGGGAGAAGAGATCAATCCCCACCTTGCTACAACCTCCTCTCAGGTAGTTATAGAGAGCAAGAAGGTCTCCCCTCAGGCTCCTTTTCTCTAGGACAAACAATCCCAGCTCCCTCAGCTGCTCCTCATAAGACTCGTGCTCCAGACCCCTCACCAGCTTCGATGCCCTTCTCTGGACATGCTCCAGCACCTCAATGTCCCTCCTGTAGTGAGGGGTCCAAAACTGAACACAGCACTCAAGGCGCAGCCCCACCAGTGCTGAGTACAGAGGTACAATCACTTCTCTAGCCCTGCTGGCCACACGATTTCTAATACAAGCCAGGATGCTGTTGGCCTCCTTGGCCACCTGGGCACACTGCTGGCCCATATTCAGCCCACTGTCGACCCACACCCCCAGGTCCTTTTCCACCAGGCGGCTTTCCAGCCACTCTTCCCCAAGTCTGTAGCACTGCATGGGGTGGTTGTGACCCAAGTGCAGGATGCAGCACTAGGTCTTGTTGAACTTCATACAACTGGCCTTGGCCCATTGATCCAGCCTGTCCAGATCCCTCTGTAGAGCATTCCTACCCTCAAGCAGATCAACACTGCCTAAGTTGGTGTCACCTGCAAACTTACTGAGGGTGACTTACATTAAGTAACAATGAGGGTTACTTACATTGAGCTCCTCCAGCTTATTGATGGTGGTTTTGGCATCAAGCAATTTATTAGTGAGCTCTACAATCTCCCAGTCCAGCGTCTTGCGGTCCATCTCTGCCTTTTTAATCTGAGATGCAAGAACATGAAGTATGAATCTCCCCAGCACAGAGGAGTCTGGCTTCACCACCCACCTCAGCCCAAGCATAGCACAATGACATGTTCAGCTGGGATACAAAAACTTCCAGACAGACAGACAAGGGGGACAGCCTGGCTCTTTACCAAGGAAGGGACTCCAAAGGCCAGAGCCAGCCACCCTGCTAGTTACAGAGACAACAGGCTAAGTTTGAACCTCCTTAATGCAGTATCTCTTCTTGCAGCACAATCGTGTTTCCTCTCTGCACTGGTTCACATGGTGTCTGGTGGAAAGCTAGTTGTTTTGAGCAGTCAATCCCGTCCTGCTACTGGCAGCAAAGACCTCTGAGCTTGTGATACCCAGCCCTCTTCTCCAGGGCAACAGAACGAGAATATGTCCCATAAAGATCCAGCAGTCAAT
Organism: Larus michahellis; assembly: GCF_964199755.1. Classification (NCBI taxonomy): domain Eukaryota; kingdom Metazoa; phylum Chordata; class Aves; order Charadriiformes; family Laridae; genus Larus; species Larus michahellis. Next base: position 40,085,932 of record NC_133898.1, read on the forward strand.
GCTGAATGGACAAAAGGTTTGTTTGGCAGGGAGAGGATACCATCTTGAAAGAGTTTAAGCCTTGCTCTAGTAAGAAAAAGGACCCGTGTAGCTTCATCTGGAGCTCAGTTAATACCTTGCCTCTTCAGATTCCCTAACAGTTCAGGTACAGGACAGATAGAGACCCAGATGTAACAGCTGAGAGTGGCAACAGCTCAGAACAACCAAGCCAGCCCTCTGCCAACACTGCCCAAGGGTGCTCTGAGGCTGTGACCACTAGGGCCCAGCTATGCATCAGGGGTAGATCAAAGTGACACACAAGGCAGTAGGGGAGGACAATGCTTCCCATATGTAGTCTCTTCAGGCACCAGCACAATGAATATTAACCCAGGAAAGTCAAGCGCTAGAACCAAAAAAATCTCCTCCTGAACTACATGGAGGCAATCAGCATCTCAGTTGTTCGACTTGCCTGCTCACAGCCCAGAAGGGAAAGGAAAGTGAGCAAACGAGGCTCACAGCCATCCACATCTTGTGCAGTGCCACAGTTTATGGGCACCACTTCCCAGCACGCCATGCTCCAGCTGGCTCAGAGTCAAACGCTCTTAAGATGGAGCACTGCAAGCTAGGACCTGCTGCATCTGCGGGCAGCTGCTGGATACCAGGTGAGCCCTTGGCTGGACGAGGGCTGGGGCCCCTCCATCTGGGATGGTGTATGTGGGACTGGCAATGAAACCAACAGGCTGAGACACGTAAAGAGGAAAAAGAAAAAACACACAAACGAAAAGACGCAACTGCAAAAATCCAGCTTTGGCTGAGAGAGGCCTGAGAGGTGAGTGCGCCCAGCGTGTGCCAGCGGCAGCGTGGGGAGGAGAAAGAGAGAAAGAGGGAGAGGGAGAGAAAAGAAACAGCCATGAGTGTTATGAATGCACACAACAGACATACACGCACATTGGCTCTGCTCTGACTGCCCCCATCCTCCCAGGATGACCACCCCAAAACTGGCTGACATAACCCTGGCCCTTTGAGAGGGACTGAAGCAACATGACGGAATATCATGCAATTATGTTGAGGGGAACCAAAGCTCATGTGCATAAACAAGTAGGGGCTCAATAAATCAAGAAACTAGTTCATGACACTAGCTGGAATGGGGAGTAGATGGTCATGGCCAGAATCTCACCCCTCACCCACTGCCACATCTGCTGGGTAAAGCCAGGGCCCCTTTCCCCATCTGGTCCTAACACATAGGTCTCTTCCACCTCCTCTCTGTAGTGACTTAATAGGGCACTTACCAGGGCATGCAACTTCTCCTCCAGGTCTTGGTTGGTTCTCTGGGAAGCAGTGTAGCTGTTCTGCAACCTACAGAAACAAAATATACATCCGAATGGATCTCAGGCACCTACTCAAGTTCCCTTCATAGCTGCCAAGCAAACTGACTCCAGAAAGACTGGTATTCACTAAGACAACCAGGCATATTAACTATGCCTCACCTCTGCTACATAATGGCCTTCAGACCCCAAGTGACTGTAGGCAAGATGACGTTGGCTGAGTAAAAGGATCTTACAGGGGAGGGTGTGAATGACTTTGAAGGACTCCTCTAAGCTATGTCACATAGAAGCATGTGACCAGCGACTAGATTTTTTTAACTTAGGTAATCTTCAGGTAAAGCGATGTATTTTCTTGCAGCCATCAGTGGCTCCTTTTGCACGTGTAGGGCAACCAACCAAGCTGGATCCTGTCTTATATCCAATAGATGAAGAATTCCCTTTTGTTGTCAGCCCATTGTGCTGGCAGCGTTCCTACACTATACCCTGGAGGAAGTAATGGCTGCAGAGCCTTTAACTCCCCTACCATCTGGGGGTGCACCTTTCTGAGGATGCAGCATGCCTTTGATTTACACAACATGGCACAGCCTGCTCACACCAGCTGAGGGAGTCCTTGGTGGGAAGGACCTCTCTAGCCCTATCCCTCTTGTTTTGTTTTCCGTACCTACGGAATTTGTCCTTGAATTTCTCCAGTTCCTCACGGTTCTGGCCCAGCTCCATCTCCAGGTAGTCCTGACCTGACTCCAGCTCCCTCTCCATCGCCTCCATTTTGTTAGTCACATATGTCAGCCGTCGGCGCAGCTCCTCATTCTCATGCTGCAGCAGCCTGGGGCACACAGGAACAAGGTACCACTGAGTGCACAAGGGGTACTCCACACCAGCATCTCCACCCCACTGCCCTGCTCTAGGGTCCAGGGCCCCACAAAGTCAGGAACTGAACTGGCAGGAGACTCCAACACACACAGCGAAAGGTACATCACTGTCAGGAGAGGGAGACCCAAACTCTCTTGGACCAGGGGCAAAGAAGCACATGCCAGCTGGCCAGCCATGGCTCCTAGCTCCCTCTCGGGTTACAGAGCTTGGATAAAGCCCACTAGCCAGATGAGCTGCGCAGCTCCAGTGTCCCTCACTGGTGAATGAAACCCACTTAATAATTTATCCCAGTCCAGGTTAGAAGAGTTGAAGGCAGAAAGAGTAAAATCATTTTCTCCCCTGAAACTGTTCAAAAGCCCTCACACCTTTAATATATGGTGGAGAGAGGACTCCATACAACCTTAAGCCTAGAAGCAGAGGCAGTGAGGTGCATGTACAGATGTGATCACAGCTGCCAGTCAACCCCATTCTAACAAACTGCTCTGTTCTTCCCCAGCCAAGACATTCCTGGTGGTCAGAAGGATTTCCTGTTGTTTTTCATTCCTTTGTGCTCAGTTGCTCAGAAAAACCCAGAAGCATGGCTTCTCTCTGGCAGTGCAACCTTGCTCCTCACTATGGCTTGGAGCTCAGTGCTAGCAGCTGTCTGGTGTCCCACGTCACCACCAGCAAAGGGCTCAGCTCTCACCCTGTCAGCAGCAGGCCTCTGTGTATTCCTTCTGTTGGCTTACACCAAAACTGTGGCAACAACAAGAAGAGTTAAAAAAGGCACTCTTCTCTCCACCTGTATTAAAGGCTTTATCTCCTACTTTTTTTTCACACCCACCAACTCCTCTCCCTGCACCTGCACTGGGGGAGTCTATGTTCCCTCCTCCTCCAGGGAGAGAGACATGCAAGGCAGAGGTTGGCAAGGCACAGACTAAAGCTCTGCCCACATGGCCTCAAGAAGATTGAAGATCTGAGGGAAGCCTGCAGGTCCCATCAGCTTCACTGTGCAGGTGGCACAGGCAGGATGTGAGGAATCAGCACCCACACAGTTGCAGTATGACAGGCACAAAGGGGGAGCAGGACACTTACTTCATCCTTTCTGCATCCGTCAAGGGGTCCTGCACAGGGAAGAAAACAGCTGTGAGATTTTTTTCAGAGGAGTTGGTCTCTCACACTGTACTAAAGGTCAGAGTCTTGATTGCTAGATCCTACTTGTGACTCTTCCTCACTTGATGTGGCAAGTCATGCTAGGCAAGCTTAGAGCTGCTAGGATCTGTACACACTGCTCAGCTGTCTGATACCAAGACAGACTATGTGTTCTAGTTCAGGGTAGAAGAGCTCGACTAGAAACCACCACACAAGTTAGGTAACTTTAGTCTCCCATGGTGCAATCTCAGCATCTCTTGTAACATCGTCACCTTAGCTGATGTTTCAGCTTCTTCCACATCCACAGTTAGTGGGTAGCAGGAATCTCACAGGCCAGCACGCACTGAGGATTAAATTGTCACCACAGCAATCACAACACCCTTGAAGCCCCACCAAAAGAATTACTCATTTGGGAGCTGAAAAAACATGTTTACCATTTACACCATCCAGACTGTGCTGTGAAAAAGGTTTCTTTCTGCAGACCTGAAACTAGCCACTCTAACTATTCTGGGATAGCATAAGAAACACCAAAGGTCAGACAAGCCTGTGAAAGAAATTAACACTCTGGGCAAGATCCCCAGAGATGGCTGGAGCAGGGACCTGCAGAACAAGAAGACACAGTACAGTGACAAGAGCACATGGCTCAGCTATTCTCACTTCCTTTGCATTCTGTATTAACCCGTGAGATGTCTGCTGCCAGTCAGCACAGCTGGGAGAGATTTAGTTAGCACTAGAAGCAACAACAATTTCTGTGAATGCCCAAGACTGTGACCATTCTCACAAAGTCCAAGCTGCCCATAGACTATTTTTGGTGCCTGGTACCAACAGCACTGCACAAACCCAAAGTGCTGCCACAGTTCAGATTGAACACTAAGTGTCACAGCCAGCTCTGTGCTGCAAGGCCATGCCACAGAGAGTTGTGGATGAGGTTGTTGAGCTGTTAGCAATATTACAGAAGGCAAATGCCAGTCCTGGCCCCAAGACATCATGGGGCTGCTTCCTTCATCAATTCACACTTCAAAAGAATGGTCCTTACCACCTGCATGCAGCCTCCTGTCCCTAAAGGCAAAGAAAGCATCAATCCATTCTTTTCTTACATCCTGACCCCACATGGCAATCAGTTAATTCATGCAGAATTATCTAGCAACTGCCTCCCCTACCCATACAAATACACACACAGCAGATGCTAGTGACCAGGCAAAGGGGATAACGCAATTTCTATTAAAATGAGGTGATGGCCCCTAAGTAGGCTGGAGAAAAGAGAAAAAGGCTTACAAAGACCTAAAACAGACATCATACAAAGATCCAGTACCCCAAGACAGCCAGGCACAAGGCACACACAAAGCACCAGGAGCATCCCAACACCTCCTGACAACAGGACTGCCTGCCCCCTGCACACGCTTGCTACCCTGCAGCCTGGAGGGCTTCCAACCTGCAAACACCTCTGAAGTCTGCAGTGGCGGGAACAGCACCAGCTCCTATCTTCCTAACTCCCGGGGCCAAAGGGAAGCTGTTTCCTCCCAGGAAGATATACCCAACTTGGAGCACAGCCATGAGTGGCACCCACAACAGAGCAGCTTCTGGTGATTAAGCACCCACAACATGAGCTCTGGGGGCCTGCTCTCACTCTCCCCACTGGCATTACAGACTAGATGAGATCCAAGTGGGGGCTTTGGCCTTTGTGAGACCTGAGACCCCCATCTGTGAGCAGGTGGCCCTGGCACCTACCTTGTTTAGTGCCAGACTGAAGGAAGGGGAGGATCTAGATGGGGCAGGCCCCTCCTCCCGACTCCAGCGTGTTGGAGTGGAGAAGGATCCTTTCTCTGAGTAGTTCGGCTCCACTGCACGCTTCTGCCCAAGTTTAGCACACAGATGGTGTGGCTGTAATAGCCGTGAACAGGCACTGCTTTCATCCCTTCTGCCCTCTGCACTGCTTTTCCATGAAGACAGTGAGTGCTGCTGCCCAGAGGATGTCCCTGCCAGCCCCTGGTCTGCCAGCTGCTGCAGCTCATACTGACACAGATCTACTACCCTTCTCTCCAAGGAAAGGAGTTTTTCCTTACTGTCCTTCCTCCCAGGGATGGGTTTCTTTCTTAGTCTGGAAGCTCTCTCAGCCTCCTTGGCACACTTTCTCTGGCATGAAGCCGTTCCCAGCCCCTCACATTTCTTTTCTGCTTTTCTTCTGCTTGGGCAGGGGGTTCTTTCAGCTGCACGCTTGGTTTTGACCCCTTGCAGGTGACCTTCCCCTTGGCTTTCTGGCACAGAGCTTCTGGGGAAAAGGGGAGAGTTCTGTTCTTGTTCTGCTCCCCTTGTCTCTCCCACTGAGCGCAAGCGGATGGGATTCAGCACCCGCTGGGTAATCTCATCCAGGAATTTGGAGAACTGCAGTTTTTCCTCTGTGATCTTCTCCCTGCGCTTGACAGAGTCAGTGGCACCGCTGCTGCTGTGCTCCAGTGAGTGCTTCTCCCTACGGCTCAGGCAGATCTGAGGATCACTGTACTTGCGTGAGCCACGGCCACGGGAAAGCGTCTCTACTGAGCGGGACTTGCGTAAGTTCTCAGGGCATGTGCCTGTCATGTTGGTCTGCTTCAGGATCCCTTTGAGAGGCAGGTGTGTAGAGGAGACCCGAAACTTCCTTGGTGTCAGGACTTCAGGAGGCTCTTTAAACATAAGTGAGCGTTCCAGGCTTCTGCTCTTCAAAGAGCAAGTGGGATGGTGTCTTTCATCTCCACACACCACAACTGTCTCCATGCTACGGCTCACAAATTTGCCGAGGTGCCCATGACTGTGGTTTGGGCATTGCTTCCCACTTTGCTGCCCCATCTTCCCACCACGTGGAAATCCTGGCGAGACAGTCTGGCTCTTGATGTTCAACTCTGCTCTGCACCCTGTCACTTCCTTCTCACTGCTGGACTCCAGGGACCACGATGAAGAGAAGTTCAGGTTGCAAACCCCAAACCCCTCTGCCTGCTTGAGCTGGCCTGCCTCGGTGTAACTAAACCCTGTTTGCTGGTGCAATGGTGTTAAGCCCTTTGCCACCCGGCAAGCTGTTACCTGACTCTGCTCGGCCAAGATCACTCCGTCCTGGTCGTCACGAATGATGGGTACCTCATGGCGGATCTCACGATGCTGCGGGGGTGCCTTGCGGTAAGGCTTCTTTGATGGAGCTGTGCTCGACATCCTCCCACCTGCGTGGCTCCAAAAGCGGGTTACCTACCAACAGCAGAAAGTGCACAGAAGAGAGAGTCACAGGCGCTCCATCGAACCCTAGAAGTGACCCAGCAGGAATTCAGCTCCCCTGGAGTCCCAGAGCAGGTCCCCATGCAGAGTGCTAATAGAGCAAGGAAAGGATGTGTCCACAAGCCTTGAGCAGCAGCCGCAGGAGAGGGAGCAACGTAAGAGATAGCTGTGTCCTTCTCCGAGCCAGTGAGAGCAGAGGGCTGGCACATCCTCTCCCCCCCCTCTATACACGCTCACTCACGTAGTTTGTGTGTGTCCAGATTATATATAGCAAACGAGAACAGACCTCACAGCAGCGTATTGATTAGGCTCTTTAGGAAAGGCCTTTTCCAATATGGAAACTGCAAGCCTTACAGGCAGCAGTGACAGCTGGAGCAGGAGTTATTGATCATGTGCTGTCACTGTCAGCAGGGACTATGTGGGAGGAGACTCCAGCCATTAAAGAGCCCAAATCCAGAAGTTTTTGGCTTACACTGGAACCCAATGGAGCAGATCACAGGAGACTTGTCAGAAGGAGGTCCCATACCATTATAACTGCTCACTCTGTCAGAAAAGACAAAGACCACCCCCAAGTCACAGGTGGCATCAAATTAGGGTGCAATTCCATTGATTTTGGTACCTAAGGCCAAATTTTGCAACATGCAGCAGTACCACTAGTGGAAAGACCAGATTAGTCCCTTTACCCAAGCCATGCTGGCAGGATTCTTCCTGCTGCAGGACAAGTAGCAGTACAAGAGCAAAAAATGGGGTAGAAGGAAAGCAGCTATCTTGTACATATGGAATAATCTCCTTCCTTTCCACCACTTTGGGACTGAAGTGAAGAACAGGAAGACTTCTCCCCAGGCAGACAGGATTTTGACCACCCCATTGTACACAAGACAAGAAGTCTCTGAGATGCCAAGCAGTCTCTGCAGAGCCCAATACCAGATTTTCCCCAATGACAACACATACATCGTTCATAGTCCCTCTATATTTGGGGTAGGCACCCACTTCTCATTCCCCTTTCCCTTCCTGGATCCTAATACTCACCTCTGCAATCGTCAGCACCTGACCTGCAGCACTTCAAAGTGCAGGACCTACCTCAACTCAGATAACCCTCTCCCCTCTTCTACAGGCAGGGCCATTTGACCCCCATTCACATACCTTCAAGGCAGTCAATGGATACCACTGGGCCAGTGACCTAGCAGACTTCACTTGTTTTGTGTTCTGGCCAGTGGGGATTTACATGTTAAGCATCTAAATGGAGCCCCAAGTATTCTCTCCAATTCATATCATCTCTTGACTAGCAGCATCTTCTTGACACTTAGACCAAGTCCCCTTTGAGAACTGGCAAGTGTGAAGTGTCTGCACCAACCACAGAGCGGTTCCAAGCCACAACAGGCTTTACACTTCACAGGAACATTTGCAAGCTGTCCTCCACTCTGCTAAAAACACAAGCTCACAGAAGTTTCTCATGCCTTTCCACAGACATGAACAACTTCCTAGGATTAACCTGTAAATCTCCACCATCAGAATGCTGGAAACTCTCCCTTGCTGCAGTCATTCCCTCAAAGGTCCCATCTCCTAAAAAGGCTCAAGTAGGTGAAGAGATCTCTAATACTTTAGAAAAAAAATCACATCCAGCATATCGAATGCACATTCCACTGCATCCCCAAGCAAAACAGATGGGTCTGACTTGCTGGGAAGACATTTCTCTTCAAAGAGGAATGCTGAAATCCTGACCAGAAGCAGGTTTGTCAACACCCCACCACCAAACAGGTGATCTAGGGGACTGTCAATTCCTGTCAGGCTAAGGACAAGAGATGAGCATGGAAATATCCCAAGGCGAAATCACAATAATTTCTCTAGCCCACAAGGACCCGAGCGCTTACCAGCCTGGGATCAAAGTCGAAGCCTCATGAAGCAGGGACACTCACTCAGACGCTCTGAAGAAGAGAAACAAATAGTTTAGCATCCATCGAAACAGACAGTTTGAAATCTCACCCCATAAATATGTAAGGAATAGGGAATGTTTATAACCAAGGACAATTAGATAGTCATCTAACTCCAGGTACCTGCCCCAATCCACATCAGATCTTCTGAAAGTGAATTAAATTAGCTTAGGATAGCTGGGCCACATAGCCCAGCAAGAGCTGGAAAGGCATCTGGCAAGGGCATGTCCAAGGCACTCAGGCAACTGGGACCACACAAACTCAAAATTCATGAAGCAATAGCTTCAAAGAACCTTGGTTCCAGGAAAGACTAAACAAACCTCCTGTGAAATGAGACCCTCCCATCTAATCTTCCCCGCTACTGCAGAGGGATGCTAACTGTGAAGTCTTCTGTACAAAAGCTTGGTAATGCTAACAATTACCTCACTCATCCTTTTAAGTCAGTGCTTCTCACCTACAAATGAGCTGGCATTTATCAGACTCTTGTTTGAGCCAAAATATTACGTCCTTGTGCCTACAGCTGCGATAACCCACACGTCCACAGGAGAGGAAGGAAAGCTACTCCCTGACTTCCAGCAAGCAGCATGCCATGCTCTACCTTGCCGCTAACAGGCTTCTGTACAATAGCGTCCAGACAACCAGGGATACAACAAAAGTTCAAAAACAACCTTCCTCTCTGTTCAAAGCCCCGGGTACTCATCTCTACAAGAAGAGAACTGGGTTGATCTGGGAGCCAGCTGTAAAAGCATAGCTCTGTGGCCATCACTGCCACTGGCACGAGAGAGACTCCAGTGGAGTCTTCCCTTCCCTGATGCACTTCTGCTGTTGTGCTGCTTTTCCCCTGTCAGTTGCAACAAGCCTGGGAGGCGGGAAGCAGCACACGGTGTGGAGCAGTTGTACGTACACAAGGAGAGCCAGATTGAAGGTGAATGAGCAGGCAGGCAACCAGGACCACGCAAACTCAAACTTCGCCAAAACAAACTGAAGAGGTGCCCCAGTGCTGGCCCTGCCCCAACAAGCTGTCTGGCCCCTTTCCTTACTACAATGCTATAGTCGGGTCTCAACTAGCACAGGAAAAAACGGCTTCACAACAGCATAACTGCTCTGTGGGGCAAAGCTGTAAAGTACAGGGGGAGAAAGAGAGAGAGGGAGAATGTGCACCTTCAGGAAGAACCAGGCCAGCATAGTTTGAATCTGCTTTTCCACCAACTCCCAGGACGAGCTGGTTCAGCATCAAGGCAAAACCACCAGCCACATGGGCTGGCAGACAAGCAGAGGCTTCCAGGAACAGCTGCACCCATAGGTCCACACAAGTTTCCATTGCAGAGGTGCTCAGAACGAACATGCCAAAGGCCTCCCTGTCTCTCAGCACCCAGTTCCTCAGGCTCAAACAGGACTGTCCTGCTTCCTATCTCAGAGCCAGCAACTATGCTACCTGCCATCTCATTCCCACCTACCTGGAAAAGATACCACGATTTGAAACCTACCCTCATGATCTGAGAACTTCCAGAGACAAATACCCACAGTGCCTCCAGGCTACTCAAACAAGGACTCACAGATCCAAAGCAACGACGTGTCTAAACATTCCTGTCCGCTTGTCTCCTAATCAGCTTTCCCCTGTCAGCATCCAGCAGCATCTGGCCAACAGCTCCTGAAACATGAGAAAGGAAACTTGGTGTCAGTCACCTATTAGCACAACACATGGAAACAGCCAGGCAGGCGCAGAACAACCCACGGCCAGGTGCCAGCGGAGGAGTCGGCAGCAAACTGCTGTACCATCAGGCTACTATCTAATGTCAGGACCCTCCAGTGAAGTGAAATAAGTTCCTTGTCTTCCCCGTGTCCCAGAAAAGGAAGATCTCTTAACCACCTCTCTACTGAGCAGGATGCCTGTGCAGACCAGTAACTGACCTCTGAAAGGCAGCTGTTTTTTCTAGATGGCTCCAGGGGTCACTGCTTCCCCACCTGCATTCCTGACCAACACCAGGAATCCAGTCTCCATCATTCTGCTCCAACCACCCTGACACAGCAACCTAATTTTGTTTTGCAGACTTCCCTGCACTGAACAGCACAGTTAAGCCCTCCTTGCCTACAATACCTGGGCATCCTTTGCTACCACAGAGAGAGCATCCCAAGGTGGCTCAATTCACCACACCTCTGTTCAGAGACAAGCAGATAATCTCTGTAGGAATAGACAGACCTTGTGCTCCAAAGCAGAAACTGATATAGGTAATATCCAGAAATAGAAGGCGGCACTAATTCTGCTCACCACACTATTCACAAGCCTCTCTCTGAAGGAGCTTGCTGTCAAGTCCACATTCTGAATACCCTGCAGAAGTTCAGCTTTAGCCTGGAGCTACAGCAGGAGGCAGCTCTTCAGCTATTCTAATTAGCACTGTAATACAAGAGGAAACTTAACCTCCTGGTCCCTTTTATCTGCCCTTACCATCTCTCATCAGTAACATTCCTTAACATTTACAGTCCTCTTCCTAGCAGGCTACCGTCTGCAGTAGCTCCAATCCTACTGTCTTCTACCTGCTACCCGCTGTAGTTCCAATCTCATTTCTAAACTCACTGACAGTTACAGCTTCACTGGAATGGCTCACTGAGGGCTACAAGGCTTGGGCTCACACTGATCAGCATCAGCCATAGTCACCTCTTCCAGGCGAACAGACGAGAACACACAAAGGGTCACAAGACTGCAGTGGAAACCTAACAATTTTCTTTGTTAATGCAAAAAGCTGAGGATTCCTCCACATGCTACAAAGACAAAACACAAACAACCTCTTTCCTTTTCACAGTGAGGGGGTACATTGACAGTGACTTAGTGTAGCTGCACAGGTAGTACACAAGCTTGACTCTAGCCGTTTTTACGAGAGGGCATCCCTCTGTGTAAAATCCATCCTCTCCACTTGCAGAGTAGCTATGTTCTCTGTGTGATCTGAGAAGGGGAAAACATTTACCACACACCAGGAATAGATAGCACAGAACTGCTTAGACTATTCTGTGCAGGGCCCACAAGAACTAACAGCCACTTGGCATGCATGCAAAACCACAACACCACCCATTTTCTTAACATCATTTTGTTTCCAGTAACAACAAAGAAGTCCATAATATACAAAAAAAAGGTCCAAGAAGGAACCCTTTGGACAAAAAGGGAAAGTACTGAAAGAAAAAAGTGACATCTGTAGACACTGCCTTCCTGATACATGTCAAGTCTCTTGAGGCCTGAGGTAGCTAATACTTTGCTTTGGTTCTAGGATGCAAACAGTGTCTGCCTGCTTGCTGCAGCTGAAAAGCTCTCTGCAAAGCGGCAGAGGACTTGCAGGGTTTTCCTCAACATCACCTTCTCTGACCCTATAAAACAGACAGCTTTACCAGTGCTCAGGCTCAGCAGTCTCCCCTCAACAGAAATATGGCGATTACAGAATTATAGAACTGCCAGGTTGGAAGGGACCTTTCAGATCATGGAGTCCAACCACCAACCTAACTCTGACAAAAACCATCACTAAACTGTATTTCTAAGCACTATGTCTACCCGTCTTTTAAAAACCTCCAGGGATAGTGCTTAACCCTTTCAGTGTAAAAGTTTTTCCTAATATCCAGTCTAAATCTCCCCTGGCGCAACTTGAGGCCATTTCCTCTTGTCCTATTGCCTGTTACCCGGGAGAAGAGACGGACCCCCACCTCTCTACAACCTCCTTTCATGTAGAATAGAATAGAATCATTTAGGTTGGAAAAGACCCTTGGGATCATTGAGTCCAACCATCAACTCCACTCTACAAAGTTCTCCCTTACACCATATCCCCCAACACCACATCTAAACGAATCTTAAACACATTCAGGGATGGTGACTCCACCACCTCCCTGGGCAGCCTATTCCAATGTCTAACCACTCTTTCTGTGAAGAATTTTTTCCTAATGTCCAGCCTAAACCTACCCTGCTGCAGCTTGAACCCATTCCCTCTTGTTCTATTGCTAATTACCTGTGAGAAGAGACCAGCACCAACCTCTCTACAATGTCCTTTCAAGTAGCTGTAGAGAGTGATGAGGTCTCCCCTCAGCCTCCTCTTCCTCAAACTAAACAGTCCCAGCTCCCTCAATCGCTCCTCATAAGATTTATTCTCCAGGCCCTTCACCAGCTTTGTTGCCCTCCTCTGCACTCGCTCCAGCACCTCGATTATCTCTCTCGTATTGAGGTGCCCAGAACTGGACACAAGTAGTTGCAGAGAGCAACAAGGTGTCCCCTCAGCCTCCTTTTCTCTAGGATAAACAATCCCAGCTCCCTCAGCCGTTCCTCATAAAACTTATTCTCCAGACGCCTCACCACCGTTATGTCACAGAGAAAATTTCTTACTTCAGGTGTTGTGTTATCTTTCCAACCTTTTCCTTTTAAAAGCAGCATTTCTTTAAGCTTGGCTCTTTATTCCAAAAGATAAACTTGTATGACAGAGAAAACAGATTCCATAACACATTCACAGCAACATTTGTTTCTAATGCAACACTGCACAAACATTAATTGGCTATCACCAAGTCAGAGTACTCCAAAACTCCAAACACAGTACTCACGTGTAAAAAAAATTGCTGCTACTGTCCCGTGCTACATATCTGATGTGGTACCACAGCTAACCAAGACTTTTCACTCTATCTGGGCAAATCTATACTCCAAACTCATATCCAATACAGGACACTGGCACATCCTGCTTTAGCAGGCAACAATGTCTCTTCACTAGCATCATGAGAAGCAAAAGCAAGAGAGACTTATCCAGTTGCCTTCCTGTGCTTATGGATAGAAGCAACCTTACCCTCCACATATCTCAAGCCAGACTACGTAAGAAGCTGCTGCAGTAAGCCTGATCAAGACAACTGATCAGTGAGATGGATGATGCAAGAACCACATCGAGAGGTCTTGTCCAGGACAGAAGAACCAGCTGTATGCAGTTAAAAGCAGTACCTCTAGACTGATGGTGCCAAGTACAATGAAAAAGGACTGCAAGGTTATTTATTAAAGGATGCTTTAACATTTCATTCAGAGAAGTCATCTCAATTAAAAATACATTCAGATCCATTCTGCTGCTGGCTACTTTGAGGCTCATTTTAAAATAAAAGGATGACAGCTCCCAATGCAGAAACTTGCATCTCAGTTCTGCTTGTACATTAATGCCCACGATTCAGATGTGAGTAATAGCATTTAGTGACTCTTGGATTAAAATCGAGTTTCAGGAGGATTATTGCTCATTCCTGCTTTTCCATACCAATTAACCTCGACTGTTAGGCAGAAACCTCTGTTCCCTGCATGGGAACAATTCCAAGAGCTATCAAGAAAAAGGGATCAGGCTAGCTGTTGAACAGCAGGCCATGTAACATGCCCTACTTAACACCTAACATATTTCCAAGGAAAATGAAATCCCTAGACTCTACAGTCTTACATAGTTCTTGTCGAATGTAAATACCACCGGACATATCATGTGTCTGTCATACCCACTACAACCTGTGGAAGCCTCTTAAAAGTAATCAGAATTGCACTTTCCTTACAGTCCCGCTCCCGTCTTCCACAATACAAAGATCCCAGTCCCTCTAATTCAGTTGCACTCTATATCCTTAAGTACGTATTTTATTATCTGCTCTCTTTGCTGTGTGAAGAGTAGCTTAGCTTCCCTAACCCTTTCATAAAAGCCAGGACAGATCAGCACTGCCCAGGAAACGCTAACACGTAACTGGAATAGAACGCAACAGCTGATTAACATCTGAACAGGAACAGGACAGGAAGCAAAGGACCCGAATCCAATCCCCAGAAGGAATGTTAATGGAGAATAAAAATACCCAGGGGAGATTTTGACCGGGAAATCAATGCTATCTTTCTAATGCATATAAAACCATAGAACCACCTTTAATGGCTACATCTGAAATTGCACAAGAATCACCTCGACAAAAGGTCATTTGCCAAGTTATCTTAAGCACTGACAGCTACATCAGGGACTAGTGGCAGCTTCTCATGCAGAAACGCTGACACACCAGAAGCCTGTTTAGTTTGTTCAGTGATTCCATTAGCTTGATCTCTTTAGTTTGTTCAGTGATCCTTTCAACTCTCACGAGGTGGTTAAGGTTGCAAACTTCCAGAGCCTATTCATCTTTGTGCCTTGGGTTTCATGTCCTTCTCCTCTTCTTACCTGTGTTTTTTTAAGATCTTCCATGTGAAGGCTTTTGGAACATGTTTCTCAGACATTTAAAGAGATGTATACCAGGCCGTTAGAAAACAATGCGTGAAGATTAGGAGAACTCTCAAAAGTTCCTGAAAATAACTGTCTGGACCCTGCTATAAAAAGCAAATCTTGATACTCTAACAACAGGTTTCTGTCCAAAAGCTGGCAGATAACAGGAGGCAAATTTGGGAACCACGGCCTTAAGCTTTCTCAAACACAAGCTAGGGAATGGCTACAGCAAGCAAACATTTGAAGAGAAGTGAAAGAGAGAGCGGGTGAACATTTCTGTAGAAAATCAACATGTAGGAATTCCTTTCTGACCTCTGTCAGCTCCTGTGCTGTGTAGGAGGTGAAGAAAAGGAAAAAAAAAATAAAATCATGCATTAGCTTCCCAGAGCATAAAATCAAAAGGCATTTAATTAGGACAAGCTAGGAAAAGCTTAAATTCTTCAAACGCTGAGAAGTGGACTCTCAGCTCCTGTAAGTATTCCCTAAGTCTCACACAACCGCCAGCAATTAGTATCAGCAGTCCTCTTGTTTCAGCCTTTGGTTTCAGAAGTTCTGGGAAAACCACAGTCTCCAGGTCCTCAGTGCCAGGGACTGAATGTCACTGAGCCATCCTTCCAGCAGAGAATACAGCAACACTAGAGAATGTTCCATTACTGCAACCTATATACTTGCCTCAATATGCTCTCCCAAACATCCCCTCTATGAGTTGCAGTGATGCACAGATGGCTAACACACTATGCAGTATCTACATAGCCAGACAACGGAGCAGAGCACATTATTTGCATTATTTACAGAGGACAGATGGACAAGTTATTGCAGTGACCCAGCCCACAGAGCATCTGCAACATTGAGGAGGTGTTAAATCCAGCCTTGATGCTTGCAGGTGCTGGTAAAAGCAGATTTCAAGAACTGAAACGGCTGTTTAAAGCAGCCAGCTTTATTCTGAAATGCTACCACTACAGCCACACTTGTGGAGTAATTCACATGCCAGTTTTGTTCCCACAGAGCCTTTACCCGCAAGCAGAAAACACAAGATGTATTGACTACAGTTATCCTTTTCAACAAGGAAAAGAACTGGCCTCTGCAGTACTTATAGAGTAACTTCTTCCTTGGCTATGAGTTTTGCATGTGAGGAAGTCACCATATGTACGGAGGCGCACACTGGGGAGAGACAGTGACTGGGAAACAGCATCAAAATTGGGTGAAATTTCTCTCAAGCTCTGCCTAGCTGTAAAAAAGTCCAGCTCAAACCTGCTCAGCCATCTGAACCTTTTGAAACATTAAACATTTGCACAGGTTTTGAGATGCAGCTTTTGCTGCATACACAGCATGCTAACCAGGTCTGCAGTCTGAAGAGGAACCTTAACATAACATTCCAGAGTCTCACACCTGTATTAGACAAGAAAAAGCCTGATTTATAAGGAGGAGTAATCTACTTTAATCAAACGCTATGGCTAAGAATGACCAAGTTGTACAAAGACTTGCAATGATCAGGTTTTGCCCATCCTCCACCAACACGCACCACAACAGGCTCTTTCATTCCATGATCACATGGCTGCAGCCAAACACGACATGCTGCTCAGCAAGTAATAAAAAGGATCAGCTTTTTCCCCAAGGTCTAGTCTACATATACACTGTACTAAATTAAATTGACTTAGAAAATAATGTAAAGCGGTATAACCCTCCTGGGTAAGTGTTCTTAATTCAGTTTAAGAGCACTTTGCATTGAATCAACTAAAGTTAAATAGATAGATACAAGACACAAACTAAATTAAGGATGCCTATACAAGAATGCTGCACTAATATCATCACAGCTGTTTCTAATCTGATTAAGTTAAATCAGTACAACTTCCCTGCAATGGCAAAATCCTTACCAATACTCAAGTTAACCCTTTTTCCCCCCCCTTTTCTGCTTCTAAAGAAGGTTTTGCTGGTTTTTGTGTTTGATTTTTTTTTTCTTCCAAAAAAACCCAGAGTGGTGCATCTCTTTTCAAATCAATATCAGCTAACCACACTACACAAGGTATATTAAGGTATTACAGGTACTGACATTTGTATGACTTGAAAGTCTCACTACTCCTATGCCAACTAAACACCATAATAATGCTCACACCGGCATGGCATAACATTTTCTCTACTCTCCCCAAGCAAGAGGGGAAGGGTGATCATAAATATTTGCAGTGTACCCTGCTTTCTGCACACCCACTCAGCTTTTGCTTGCTGATGTCCAACATACCTGGAGCAAGTCAGACACCAGGAAGGCAATGTTGCCCACTCTCTCATTCCTAAGGGTATGGCTCACCAACAGCTTATCTGAGCTAACTGGAGTGTGGAGTTAGAGCACGTTATCTAACTGCCCCCAGGCATGGTCTTACTACTGCCCCTCTTCCACCAAAATATGAAGTTCTCTTGCTAACTGTGGGGTAACCACATAGACAAAACAAGCCTGAGGTCAAAGACCTAATGTGCTACCAATCCACTCTCTAAAACCTCTCATCTTCCAGTTCCCACAGCATTTTATCCTTGAAACGTCGCCGTCAAAATTAAATTCCAGCAACTCCAAAATTACTGTGGGTTTTTTTTTTCCCCCCCATTCCTCATTCAAAACTACCTGAACTGTTCCTCTGAGTATCAAGACCTAATTTATTTTAATTCTTTTGGTACTCTCATCTCTACCTGCTTCTTCAATCGTGTCTCTTTGAGCTCATTCAAACCTTCCTTACATCTACTCCAGCAACGCAACCATCACCCCCTCATCACCGCCACCTTCTACTGCTGTACATGAGCTACCATTATACAGAACTAACTTCCTCTCCAGTGCAACGAGGCTTTCATGTTCAGTACAGAAAGGCGATAGCGAGAATACTCTCAGAGTCCCTTGCAGAGAACTAAATCCCTCACTGGCCTTCAGAAACTAAATTGTGCCACAACTCTGAACATCGCAGCAAGTTGTGACTTCTGCTGAATACCAGGAGCAGCTGCTAAATCAACCAGAGTTGTAAGTTCATTTAATTTCTTGTAATTTTTTTTTTTTTGGAAAGAGCTATTTTGAAGCCCTGATCACATGGCAACATGGACTGTAGGTACACACAAGAGTTCAGTTGCTAAGGGAACCACACTTCCACATTTTCTATACTACAAGATTTAAATTTCAACTCTCAAAGGGCTGCAGGCAAATTTTCGCAATAAACTGTTTGGTCTTGAGTCTCAGATTCACACTGGGAGCTTCTAGCAATTACAAGGTTATGTGGCCCCACACCAACCCTAGGATTCATGCTCACCATACATACATGCAATGAGGAAGGCAGGAACAATTTCCATTCTCTAAGTAAAGAAACTGAGGCACTAGGACAAAAAACAGCTCTGCGCACTGGTTTTTGCATGACATTCCATGTAAAAGAAAAATAGCCTCAGCTGTTGTAAGAAAGGAATTGTAGGAAAATTCAGCAAGACACAGCCTTAGGAGAGATGTGGGATAGAAAAGAGAAGGAAAATGTGCATGAGCTAAACACCTACCTGACAGCAACTGGGTTGAATAGCCTGCAATTCTTTATAAGTACAAATAAAGCAGCAACCCTCATCCAGTAGTAGGAGAACAATATTTGTACTATACTGAATTCCCTCTGCTGCTAGGATTTAATCTCAGAAAGAATCGTTTTGGTTTAATTAGCTTTTCCCTAGCAGATGGTCAGATGTGAGAGGCAGAGAATGGTACAGGCTTAACTGTTGGGTGATTGTGCAGCTGCATCTGTAGCTGAACAGCTAAACATGTCCAGGAGTCCAGCTGTAGTTTGCACGACAAAGTCCATCTCTGCCATTAGCCAAATGTCAGCTTCCTCTTTCTCCAGATTATTTATCAGAGGCAGTACCCAAAGGCAGGCAAACAACTAACATGCAGTCTCACCACCATCCCCTTTTCTTAGGCAAAACCCTCAGACCTTAATCAACTGAAAGTCCCTCTTTCTTTGGTGACAGAAGCACATTCAGAAGTATTGCCATGGAAACTTGAGCCATCCTCTGTGCTATTCATCAGAGAGGATCTTCTAGCACAGAAATATTTTATGATCTCTACAGTACTGAATACAGACAGCAGACAGTATAATGAAGTAAAATTACAGACTCTGGCATTGTGTGAGGATAGCAGTGGGCCATTCTTCAACCAAGCCACCTGATCCTCACTTCACCTACAATGAGCAACAGCTCGTTATAAGCTGGCAGGGAAAGGCAGCATAACACTAAGAGAAACAGAATTGGTGTCAGAGGAATACACCTGTCCAGCCAAAGGGAGAAAAAGGGAGAAAGGGGTTCACAGCCTTTTCCCAAAGCTGATCGTATCCTGCCACCTTCCCTTCCCAGAGGTTGTGATGTTGCTACTGACTGCTTTGCAAAGTAGGATTCCTACCTGGCACAGACGCCTCCCACTTAACCCAACTCACAGCCATCGCCTACTCTGAAGACCACATCAAGTATTCCCCATCAACTTCCACTCAGCCTCTGCACCCAGGCGTGATATGGAGTGTTAGAGCACCCACACCTACACACTGGCAGTAGTCGTCTCAACAGGCCACAAAGGCAGAACAAGGAAAGGAGACCGCTTTCAAAAACATGCTTTGGGCCTAGCAGATTCAGAGCCTGAGCCAAGGGCAGGAACAGGCACAAAACTTGTCTCAACTCTGTAAACAATAGAGCAGCATGGCTCCTGAAGCAGAATGTAACCCTGGAGCATCTTCCCTCTTTTTTGTGGTGTGGCCCTGTAGTTAATCTGCCTCAGTTTGCCTCATTTGTTTTTTTGGGTTTTTTTTTTGTCAGGGTTTTTTTAAGCTTTTTTTTTTTTATGATTCTTTTAGTCTTCAGCACCACTGAACTGCTGAGAGATTTTATTCTGAGAGTTCAGTCATAGAAATACAACACGGTTTAATCCAGCTTAGGAAAAACAAACAGATCCACCCACCCGTCTTTCATTGGTGACCTGTATAAAGCACGCAACTGGCTATGGCTCTTTTCTCCCCAATCACTTGGGCTCCAGTCAGTCCTTTTAACAGCAGGATCCTAACTAAAGCAGAGGGGACCCACACCTCCACCCCTGCCCCACAGGCTGTACGTGAGGAGGCCGCCTGTAACCAGCAGTCACAGGCAGCACTGCCTGTCCTTCTGTATATGCTGTATCGTATCTCCTAGGTTCACCTTCCTCCCTTGGCCGGGGGGGCGGAGGGGGGATAACCACAGATGCCCCCCCGAGACCAAGCAGGGTTGCTTCAGCTCTTCCCTCAGACACAACCCCTCTTCAGGGCAGAATCAGAGCTCTCATCAACCATCTCCTTCCACTTTTGTCATCATTGATGTTGTTCTTCAGCTGGAGCTAATAATGAGCATAAACTGTCCCAAGGGGCAACTGCAGCCCAGAACTTTAGTTTTATCACAAGGTCAGCTTGTCCAGACTAGCACTACATACCCTGCCTGGCATTGCTCTTGTAAAACTGAAATGCTTAAGTCTTTACTGCCGTTATCCTTTGGGATAGCGTAAGCCCATTAATTATTCTGAGGTTAAGGAGAAACATCTCCCTTTCAGCAGTGAAGACAAGCTCTTAATTCCACAGGGCTCCTCCTTGTAGACCCCTGTGTAAGAAAGCTCTATGCAGCTTTTCAAAGAGCAAGCTGTGAATGAGAGACAGTTGGGCAGCAAGTGAAGACATCTATCCTCAAAGGGGCTCTAATTGAGAGCAGAGGGTGATTGTCCCCAGATACCCTAAAGAAAGCAAGCCATCATGCTCCAGGTACCTTTTTTATTTTTTTTTTGGTGAAGTATCAGATTAATCCAGTCAAAGAGCTAGCAGCTCACTGCTCATCTAAGGGCAAAGACCATGAACACATACCAGTGTATTGCCAGGCAGATGTTACAAAGATAAGATGTTTGTCCAGTGCTGACAGCAAGCTGTTCGCTCACGCCTTCAGCTTCATGCAGCTGCACGAGCTCTGCACTACAGAGTCTGTGACTCTAGACTAAGGAATGTCTCAACTGGAGAAACATCACATCTGCTGCTGACTCAAGGTGCCCCAAGATCAGACCCATTCCCAATTTTACTGTCCAGCCGTAGCCTTGCTTTCTGCTCCCTGCCCCACCAGGGGGAGATCTAGCTACTTGGTGAGGGTTATTGCTCTTGCCAGAAGAGCACATCTCCCAGGCAGAGGTGTTTGGGACTGGACACCGAAGCACTGAGATCTGGATTCCTACACACAGTCCTGAAGGTCAGCAGGGAAGCCAAAACAAGTAACTAGTCACTTTGTCTCCAAAAACTCACTGACATGGAAGAAAAAGGCCAAGAATCAGCCCTCCTTCCTTCTTAGCCAATGTCACATCTGTTTCATTCTGACTCCCTTCCTGACAATCCGAAAGTGACAGCAGCAATATTAAATCCTAAACAAGACCTCCATTTTTGCAGCTGTAGCCTGTATCGCATGACAAAGCTGAAACGCCCAATGATTATACACACTCTATCAATAACATTCCGCATAGCCCATTTTTAGACTTACTTATATTTTGCTACATCTCATGCTGCCACAGGGCATACCATTCAGTTTGGCACTGCAGAACAGAAGAAGGAAAAAGAAGATTCAGATAACACACTTTCTCAAACACCCAAGACCTAAAAGCCAGGCATGGAGTCAGTGGCAACTAGTTTGAAATAAAATGCACGGTTTACATGAAATCAAGAGAGAAGGGAGCCCAATGTGAGTAATTTCCAACCATTTCACAAGTGTAAGAGGCTTTTGCAACAAGTAACATTCCCCTAATCATCTATCATTGTCATCCTGCTTTGAAAAGTGATACATCCTTCTCAGGAGAGGGTGGCATGGACCAGTCTGGTAACAGTAGCTCTGCAGCGACTGACACAGAGACTCTGGCAACAGCTAAAAAGCAGAAACTATGCTGTAAGTCCAGAGCACTTCTGAGACCCAATTCTTTCATGCCTGCTACTGTCTAAGGATGGCAGTAGGGAGGTCTTCTGCAGAAGACTAACTTTAATGTGGAAATGACTGGCAGGCCACAGAACTTGGGCAACTAGAAATTGCCAGAAGGGAAACTGCAAGCCACAAAAATCAAAGCAAACTGGGTAATAAAGTGAACAGCCAAGGGCTTACCCACCACACAGAAGATGCTCTGCTGTTCTTTCCACAAGCGTTGCCCATGGGTTGACAATACTGACACTGCCAAAATGGATCACGTTTCCCTGTGCCAGGCAAATGAAAGACTTACATAAGAGCACAAGGATGGCTTGGATGATAGGGGCGTAGAAAACTAGTGACCGTTTCTCACAGACATCATGTCAAGGATCCCAAAACAATGCACCTACATCCTGATCTGCCATCCCTCACCAAGCTTCCAGTCCTCATCTCTTGAGGCTCCAGACAGAGAAAACTTTTCCAGAAGCTGGAGCAGTTCAGCTGCAGCACATTGTGTAAGAGCATTTACCCACCAACTCGGGGAAGGAATCCTGTCCAGGTTAAATCCCGGAGCCATCTCCAGGCAGACATCTCATGCACCATTTGTACTGAGCAGAGCTTGATGGCTCGAGCCACTCAATCACCTACTGATTGCCAAGAGCACACAGGCTGCAGGGGGGATGAGCCAACCTTAATTGGCCTTATCAGTGTAAATTAAACCCTACAACACACCCAAGCAAACAGCCAGTTCCTTTGGAGGAGCAGGCATGAGTTATTTTGCTGCAGCTATAAAGGAAACATTGCTGCTAGGACATGCCCCTGGAGTGACTGTGCCGCTCAGCTCTCCCGCTGCATTCCTGGGGTTGTTTAGCATGGACTCAGCTCCAGCCACAAGCAAGAAGTCTGAACCCTGAATGCCATCTGCAAACACAGCCAGACTCCACCTCTTGCATGCCTGCAGGCCACCAGGTGTGGCCAGGAATGGCACAAGCTACAAGCTAAACACACCTTTGATGTGGAGCTGAAAGCATGTAGCCAGGGGGCATGAACAGCACGCCGCCTGCCGCCGTGCTGACTCCCAGTGAAGGAATGTGGCTGCAACCACAGGCCAAGGAAGGCAAACACATTGCATTCCTCACCAGGCAGGGAAGGAAAACAAGCAGCAAGCCCACACACCCACCATGCTGACACCCGCCACGCTCCCCACACATGCCAGCCCTGCCACTGCCAGGACCCCAACAACAGCTTCAGCCTCAAACTCATCTGCAGGAGAGTCCCTGATTTCTCCAGTCAACTTCTCAAACCACAGGGCAAGAGAAACAGAGCAAGGCAGGAGCAGGCGTGTTATCAACTGGGCACACAAGCCATGGAGAGGAGAAGAGTCGCCACCAGGGCTGGGAAGTAACAATGTTCTAGGGCAGGAACAGAGAGATTTGTGCAGTAGCCTGGAAAGGCAATTTCCCCATTTTTTCCTGTAAGTCAAGGGGCAAACATAACACTGAGCCTTGTTGAGCTAAGGGGGCAGACCCGAATAGGAAGCTGACTTTGGGCATCAAGGGTGCTTAGAAGGATCCAGGTCTTTTTCCAGCCCCTGGGAAACTGCTCTACCTTAAGTTGAGCAGCTTTTCTGAGATGCAGGTACTTCCTCATTACCCAAAAATCCTTTTGTAAACACTGTCCCCACTACTCACAGAAACAGTTCTAATCTTTATTGTACATCATTCTCCCCGCTATGGCACTGACACGGTCACTTACATGATCAAGACAAGAGACAATGTACAACAACCTAAGACATCAGATAACCTCTTGTCTCGGGACCTCCCTATTTTAGAGTCACAGGTAGACCCTATGTTCTAGTCAGAAAAAACACTACTCCTCCTTCACGTGGCACTGCTGCAAATCCCAAAGCTTTACAAAGAATTCATGGTTCCCAAGCACAAAGTTACTCTAATGGGGAAAAGATGAGGATGCATCAGGAGGTGAAGCTGTCAGCAGCATTCGCAAGTCCACAAAAGGGAGGCTGTATTTTGAGTCCCATGTTCTGAATCTGCACTTACTTTGTGTAATATAATTACACATCAACCCACTCCTAAAAACCCATTGCCCAGTGCTAAGAGCCAGCTGTGAGACTTAATAGCCAGTGTTCTCTCAGTGCTAAGCAAGAAAGCCAATGCTGTAATGAGCACTGTAGCAAGAATATATCTTGCTTGAATCTACCCCAATATTCCGAAGGCTGCCAAAAAGAGCTTCTATCTGCTGTGCTTCACAGAGTAGGTTCTGAACTTCAGCAAAGCACAGGGATGTCAGAAAGGGGCAGGATTTCATAAGACAAAAATGACAAAAACTATTTAACACAAGTAGATATGGCAAAATATATATTCCCTTCTAATTTCCAAGAAGCACAGAGCACACACATGGAGGGAGCCCTGAGCTGTCACTCCACATAACAGTGTCAGCAAATTCAAAGAATACCAATGAAGGGTGAACCTGGAAGGGGAAAGGTCAACGTAGCCACAAGCTCCAGAAACATGTCGATGCATCCAGCAAGCTGCCAGAGCAGGAACGGTTTATAAGGCTGTGGCCCAGCTGCTCCACACCCAACATGTGCATTTCAAGGCCCTCACTGCGGAGAATGGTCTGGTATTAGGTAACAAGAACAGACCAGATGAAGTCCAGTAGTCTTTCCCATGCCCACTAAAATTCAAGGCCTCAAGCTACCTATTCCCTTCCAAGCCAGTAAGGTAGGCTGCTACAGTAGCTCCAGTACTTGGAAGAAAGAGGCATGAAAGGCCAGATATACCAATAGATTTATATCCAAAGATATAAATAGAAGCCTGGCAGGATTTACAAAAGCACCCAAGCAGATTAGGTGTCTAAATCACCACATGCAGGAGAAAGGGCTTCTCCACTTCTAACCACTCCATACCTCTCCAACCCCAGCCACCACAAGAAAACCCAGCTCAGAGAGGACGGAAGCCCCTGCTGCTCTGCAGGTTGCTAAGGGCCATCCCTGTGCAATCCACTTCAATGGTGATGGCACCCAAATTCCCACAAGTCTCAACAGTGCAACCTGCAATGGCTGCATCTCTCACAGAATGTAGGTCTGCCTGTTTCCCAGAATAGGAGCTGCCTCTTCAGCCTCTCCTCTTCCCTTCCCCCACTAAATCTTTATTTTTCATAGACTTAATACTGTTTCAAGGTACAACCCTCATCCTGCCACCGGTGGGCGGGTGAGTGGGGGAAAGGGGCCCTTTATAATTGTAGTGTTGCAATCTGCCAGCCCGGCCAGGCGGCCTGTTCCCGCCTGCACTGTATTAAATACCTTATAACTGATTACACCCCCATGGGGCATGATTAGCAGTCTTCAGAGAACAAAGTCTACTTTCATAAGAATAAGAACAGACACGTACTGCTAACCTACTACACAGCTGGGCAGGTGAGGAAACAGGGAAAAAAGGAGGGGGGGGGTGGGGGGAGTTAACTGTAACTGCTAACTCTATTCTTTCCTTCCCTCCCCTATCCCAGCATCTCTGAGTTGATATTTCCACTGCCCTGAATTGTTCCCTTCAGACATACCCCAGAAGATTCAGGTAACGCAAGCTCATAAACAAACTGCTGCTTGTGGAAGTCGGGGAAAGTCCTAACCTGGAGAGGTAAGGCATTGAGGCAAGCAGATTGAGCTTTGCTCTGGGTGACAGAATTCCTTCACACCATTTCCCAGGAAAAGGGAAGGGTGAATTCCAACAGCAGCATCAAAAACAAGAAGGAGGGAAAGCTCGAAATATGATCACATACCCACGCCCCTCTCTAACCTCTGTATATATCTGGAAAGTCTATATAAGTAAGAGCAAAGCATCTAATTCAATCTAGAGGTTAAAAGCTCTCCAGAATCAGGTGATTTTTTTTTCTTGTGGGAGAGAGGAGGCAGCAAACAGGAGGAAAGCCCTCTCCATCTGAAACAGATAATAGGGATCCCCAAACATACACAGTCCATATGCAATGCCGCAACAAAGAACCAGCCTGATGGAAACTTAGCCAATCTGACATGAAATGACCTACAACTCATTAGCAGGTGCCTTCCAAATCTCAAATGCCCACACAAACAGCCACAAACATTATTTGGTGCTATCTGGCCTCCATCTCAGCAAAGCATGAAGAATCAAACAGACTGTACAGCCTTTCACCAAAAGGAATACGAAAAATGGAGGCAACTCTAGGCTCAAACAAGCCTAGGATGAGCCCTTCTCCCTACTCTCCTCAAACCTATGACAGAGAAGAGCAGAGCACGAAGCTCCAGGAAGATGGTCTTATTTCAGACAGATGCCTGTGCAGCAGCTTCAACAAAAGAGTAAGAACCCTTCTAACTGTGTCATTTTGGAAACAGATCTCCTGCTTTACCCAGAGCCCACTGGCTTTGCCCATGGTCCCATTGATGCTTGTGGTAAAATTCTGGAAGCACTTGTGTTCAGCTGATGCATCTAGAAGGGGATATCTTGCTGACACATTCCACCCAGATTCTTACCCAACCCACCCAAGAAAGGATTCACTGATGGAGACACCAACCCCGCTAAAAATGTTCTACTTGTATCTGCTTTACTCAGCAGCTGATCCTTCAGCTAGCGCACAGGAGGTATCTGAACTGTACTGTCTAGTCTCATTTGTACAGCAAAGCCTGCATATTCTCTTTATTACAGAAAGACCTGAAGGGACCAACTGACTTTAGACTCTGGTGTACTCAGCATTGATATAAAAGCAGCAATACATTTACAGTTATCAAACAGATCATGTTTACAGGGTTTGGACAAATGGGAGGTTTCACCATAAACACAAGTTAGTCATTAGAAGCTCCTGGAGGTAATTTAAATTATTGCAGCCAGCACGAAAATAGTTTTACTTTGGGAGTTGAAGTTGTAAAGCTGTAATAAATCCAAGCAACACAGTAAAACCTTTTATAAAAGCTGAAAATTAGTTGTGAAGCCCCAGACGGCCTTGTATATAATTTGATTCTGCTACCATGGGTTAGCAAAAGAGAAACCACTCTTCAAACTGTAAAAAAAAAAAAAAAAGGACCCAAAAACTCAATCATCTTTCAGCTCCTAGGAGACAGAAGTAGTCTGCTTACATTTTGTGTGTGTGTATATATATATGTAAAATATATAGAAATAATAAATATATGAAATTTTTTAAAAAACCCACACAACTAACAATGAATTGTTCAATCCCCCACCATGCTGGGCAACTATCAGTCAGGCATCCGAGCTCAAATTGAAGCACTGCAATCCAGTGCTCTCCCCTGGCCACTGTACCCTCACAGCTACCCTGCACCCCTTCCCAGAGTAAATTGCCTTCCACCTCAGAGAAGCATTCCTGCTATTCTGATACCAGTATTCACCACCAAGGCAAGAGACCCTAATTTAGCCCCGCACGGGCCTTCTGCAAACTGCTAATCCCCAATACGCAGCTGTTTTTCAAATGTACGGGCATGAGCAAACCGTAAACGATTTATGGCGCGTGGCAGGAAGACTCCTGGCTCCCTGCGTAGGCGGGGTTTTGGGACAAGATCATGCTTGGACTAATGTTTATATTGCAAGTTGTCAGTCGGGTAGTAAATCATCTCTGGAGCTGCATAGTAATACAGCTCTCCCCACCCAGCCAGAGCCTTGATGACACTGAATCCTGTTATAGCCATTTCAGATACACCTGGGGACCTATTTACAAAGGCACCATCTAATCAAGGAAAAATGGATACACTTATAAGTAGACTCTACAGAAAATCTGCAGCCCAGCAAGGGTGATTTGCTTTCAGGAATCAATCCAAGCTGGTACGAGAAGCTTACCAAAAATGACACTCCATACTAGCCCTAGAAGAAATTCGATTCAGCGCCTACACAGACATCTACTAACAGAGTGCATCGCTAGCAAAATGCGGTTACCTGAGAAAATTCTTCTAAGCAAGGTTTTCATTTCCTAGTATTTACATAAACATAGTGCAAGCAACACTTAGAAATTCAATTCTATAAATTCAAGAAATATATTTCACATACGTTAGTGCACAAGATGCTTTCTGGTCAGAAAAATGAAACCTCTTAAAGGTAGGATGTGAACTTGAAGTCCATTCTCAAGAAAGTTTACTTAACTCCAATTTAAAACAAATATCCTGTCATTTTCCATTATTTTCTTTTACCCCAACTTGAAAGGGCTGTGCACACAATACACTGGGTACAGATCTCCCACAGGTAAAAGGGAAGGGGGAAGAGTTCTCAATAAGGAAAAATTATAAATAAAAACAGAACAGTAGAATTAACTGCAATCACTTTTTGATTGTGTGAGATAGACCAGATTTCAAGTCATCTCTCTAGAATATTTTTAACCTTCCCATTGGGCAGCAGCAGAGTCCTCACTAATGAACAGCAAAGCTGCAGGATAACATCTGATTTAGGAGACAGTGAAGCAAGGCATCTTTGGGACTCGTACAGAGCTTGTGCAGCAAGACATTCCCAGGTCTAAACGCAGTTACCCTGAGTGGCATATGCTAAAATAATGGTCAAAAACCTTACTGCCACAGTGATTATCTAATTATCTAGTTATTTTACTTATATTCTCTTGAAACAAATGGTATAAAGTAAAACTTGCCTAAGGCTTTTTATGAGCCTAAGCATAGTTTTTCTAACTATTGGGAAATTATCTCATCTGTCCCTTTTGATTTCAGAACCATTCATGCATGACTGTTACATTAATGCAGCTGGACAACTGAGATTTTAAACACAAGATAAGAAAATCCAGTTATGACTCCTACAACATTGCCAAAGCTAGCTTTATCACAGAGCCAAAATACAAATATAGAACTCAATCAAAGACACAGTAGTCACTGTGGGACTCTAAGTTCTGAATTTGATGACCCCTAGAAATCACAAATTTAAACCCATTCTCTCTCGCCACTAGCAGCAGGTCAGATCCTCTGTGCCTAAAAACCAGCCTAACCCTTGCAGGAAACCTTACTTTCCAGTCTCGACTTGTTTCACTTTCTCAGCATCACAAAACTTCTGTGAAGGTCAATAACCCTTTCCTTGCAGTCTTTACACCTGTCACAAAAGGGTTACATTATGCCCTAGAACAAAAACATGTGTTGTTCACAGAACAGCTCATAGGGAGGGTATCCATACAGGGATATCAAGGTTTGCATGACCTGCTGCTAGCTCTGAAAATCCCTCCACACACCCTTTCCTGCAGGAGTTCCCCTTGCATTTAGGCAGACATTACAAACACCTTTTTACACATATCTCCATACCACTGCCACTTACCTTTACTGGCCTATCCATCAAACCAAATTTATGCCTACTTGACCAAGCAGCAATGATGATTCTCTTGATCCTCAACACAGGTTGGACATGAGCACAGGACACAGACTGTGTCTTCCTGGACACTAGTACGTTGAGGCTCATGCTACAACTTAATGGATCTCACTTGAACAGCTTTAAAGCCCTTCCTTTCAGCCAGCTTCTGGACCAAAGTCCACTACAAGACTGCAATGTGGAGAGCCAAACTCCACACGTTCTTTTCCCTCTCAAAAGCAAAGGCAAGAAGCCCAAAGTGCTTTGCCTGACCACTCAGCGTGAAGAGATAATACTTACATGTCTTCACATACATGAGTGAGACAGTCCTCATCTATGGGCTGCACTATCTTTCCAAGGACCCAGCTCTCCACCAGCTTAAAATCCTCAAGTACCAGGCATAATCAAAGCAACTGGAGTGCTTAGTGGGCTTGTTTTTTGGTTGTTGCTGGTTTTTTTCCTAATGTAGTTATC
This sequence comes from Larus michahellis, assembly GCF_964199755.1. Classification (NCBI taxonomy): domain Eukaryota; kingdom Metazoa; phylum Chordata; class Aves; order Charadriiformes; family Laridae; genus Larus; species Larus michahellis. Next base: position 40,115,367 of record NC_133898.1, read on the forward strand.
ACCCCCCCAAAAAAAGGCTAGTGGGTAACCTAACATCGCAAATAAATGTGATTCAATACCTTGCCTCTAACACAGGACAATACAAGGTGGTTTAGAAGATGGAGCAAGAAGCCCCACTGGACAATTATGGAACAAACAACCATTTCTTCAAACCTTTACCTGTTAGAGATTGGGTTATGTCTGAAAAATACACCTTCTAAAACAAGTTCTTTAGCTAAAGCAAGTCTGAACACTTCCACTCATAAGTGCTTGATCTTTTCTGAATCCCGCTCAGCTCTTAGCCTCAGCGCTATTATGTGGTAGTGAATTTCCACAGATTAGACATCATGTGAAAATACTTTAAAATCATTATTCAGTTTGATGCCTATCAGTTTCACTGAATTGCGTTCACCTCAACTGAAGAATACATTCCACTCCTTCACCTCTGCACAGCAGTCTTCCTCAGACTTGGCATCCAGCATTGTTGAAAAGCAGAGGAAAACTGAGCCCACCCAAGTGATGCTTATCCTGCATTCCAACCATTGCAATGCTATTCTCACACTCCTACACGGCCTTCCACGCCATTTCCTTCCTAAGCACAGCTCCCAGAAGGACACTCTGGAGAGGATGGCTCACATCATTCCAAATATGAGACAGCCTGAAAGCTGATGCTCTTGGCCCTCTCTGTCTGAGCATACTAGCAATAAGACCATACGTGAACATCCCGACAACGAAGAGAACAATTTCTGAGTCTGGAACAAACAAGGGGTCAAAAAAAAGAAAAGATTAATTTAAGTCAAAAAGATTCAGCCACATAAAGTGTTACGAGCCATGGAAACAAGCAAACACCTCCTGGGAAGGGAAGAAAAGGGGGTCTCAGAGTACCCACTCACCTTAAGCAAGGCATGGCCTGACTTGCACTCTCTAGCAATTTCACCATGCTACGGAATATGCAGGACAGTGGATCACACAGGGGTCTACTTCATTTTGAAGTCATGGCTTGAAATATCCTTTTCATGTCTCCTCCACCAAGCTTTACTAAAGCATTCAACACCACAGTATCCAATCATCTCATGGACACTTACGGACTCTTCCTCAAATCCCCAGTAAGATGCATGTTGATCGTATGACGTAACCAAAGAATGAAGTGCAAGAAACAGTAATGATCTGAACACATTCACATAATAAATCTGTGTCAGAAAGTAGGTATCCTACATTGCAGTTCAGAATTCTGACCACAGGGTCATCCTTCCCCTCCAACCAGCTGTAAAAGCACTTCAATTTTAAAAAGCAATATTCTTCCTACTGCAGTTACAGACCCAGCCAATCTAGATCTAAGGAAAAGCCCTCAGGTACGGAACTGGCAAGGAAACAGGATGGATAATTTCATGCCCTAAGGCATTAGCCCTTTTTGCACAGATTACACACGCAGTTCCTTTGCAGTCCTGTGTAAAATGAGTTTCAGAGAGGATCATATTTACCCAGTTACTAGTGACTTGAAATACACGCAGCTAGCACATATGCCCCAAGTGCTCACTCTCTCCATAGCTCAAGGTGTCATACAAAAAGGGGCTATCTTCCCAACAAAAGCCTTCACGCAAGGAGATGAACATACCCAGCTTCAGGACCTTAAATTTATTCGCAAAACATCAACCAAGTTGAACAGCCAAGAAAATCTGCTCTATTATGACAATTCCAGTTCTTGAAAACCCCAGTCAAAAGAGCAGAAATGAGCCAAAAAGGTGTCAAGCCAGATCCTCATTTCTTAGTGGAGGAATCCTGCCCTCAAGCTCTATCACACACAGACTCATTTGAGACCCCTACATGTTATATTTCTCCCAGCGACATTAAAGGCAGAGGGTTATTAGCCATTACTACATTATTCTTGTCACATTGTGCTATAAAAGCTAGGCCCTTGCTAACAAGAACACAACATAGTTAATTTGTTATGATCTAATCTCCAGAATTATTTATCAGGACTACACTGCAGATGAGGTGACACATGGAAATCTCACAGAGACCAGTTTTCAGTGGATCCTCCACAAAACACAGCAGACATTTTAATAGGCTAGAGAGCTCACCTTCAGAAATATCATCAGCCTCCAGGACCCACAAGCATCAAGTCTACTTCAAACAACTACTGAAAAATACAAGCACATTTTACTGAAGCTTGTTTATTTTGCTATTGCTCAAACAGCTTGGCTTTCTTCGCATTTTCAAAAGCACTTTATATGCCACATCAGCTGCCACAAATCTTTTCTCCAAGCCAGCTCTGGTACTGTTCACACCAGCACATTGACCAAAAATCCTTCCTTGTCCCATCTGCCTTTATTTATCCTGCTTTAGGACAAAAAGGGGGCAGACCTGCAAAGGACTATACCTCTTTCAAAGCTATAGTCTATTTCCCCTACATACTGTGCCACATGCTTGTACTTAGAGTGGATAGCAGAGATAAGAATTCAGGGTTTGAAAGCTGCAAAGCAAGTGACTTAGCAGCAGCTAACAAACTACTTGAACTAGACTGGAAAAGAACACAAGGTCATCTTTGGTTCAGAAAGCTGGTTTAAGGAGGCAACAGGTCTTGGCGTGAAACTCATCCCTCCTGACCCAATGCCTTGTTAATATTAAAGATGAAGATAGCCCTGGGCTGTACTTTGGAACTCTGCAGGCCCTGCTGAAATGTGTTCCCATGATTTCAAGAGCACTGGGTGCCTGGGAAGGAATGAAAAGCCAAAAGCTTCTTACACCAGAGCTAAGACCTGCTAGTTTAAATGCTGATTTAACTTCCACAAGCTGAAATATACTGTATACAATACACTGTTGGGATACTTATGCTTTCTGCAATGATTCACTAAGAACTGAAGAAAAGAGAGGAGTTGTATTAAAAGTGATTTGAGAAGTAACTGAAAGGCACGAACAACTCAAAGGACCCAGTTGCTGGGTACCAAATAGCTGGCCCTCTAAACTGGATCTCAACAGTGAGATCAGGAGTGGACAGAAAGGCCAGCAGTCCACCTGCACCACCCATAAGGGGATCAGTTAAAAGGTGAAAAAAACAACGTGGTGGAAGAAATAACCTAACAGAAAAGAGGATCACTAGAACTACCTAATTTTTGCATCATTTATTGCGGGAGCAGACCATCAGAAAGGATTTCATTGGGATAATGACTGGGTAGACCTCCTGTGATTACAGGGAATACAGCTACTTCAGCACTGACAGAACAGACTTTAGACTGCTTGCCTGGATGGCGTGTAAAGAGCGCTGGCTTACATCTTTAATTGAGCTTTTCTTCCCAGGGGCTCTTACTGAATTCTTCAGGGTCACTCCCGTTTCATCGACACCCTTGGCCTCTCAATTCAGGCAATGTAGGCCTACTATGATGCAGAAAACACCACAGAGGGGGACAGTTTTTCAGGCATGTTGTTCACATATTCTCAAAAAATTCAAGTAATGGGACCAAAAGAATACGGTCTGACTCAGCATCAGCTCATTCCTGGCTTTCTTACCTGCTGTCTGACGCTTCAACAACGATTCATTGCTTCCTCTTACGTAGGTCCTTTATCCCAGTTCCTTCTCTGAATCTGTAAAACAGAGATGCAAACCTCTGAAAAGCTTTCTCTGGCACAGAACTACCTACATTTGATGGATGATTCTTTTCAGCAGACAACCTCCACCTGGCATCTCTCAGATCTAGGTCATTCTCAGCCTTGCCAGACTTCCATATCATTCGTACACCCTGATGCCTACCAACGCAATCTCCTGCCCATCTAAAAATACATTTATTAGCACTCAATCTTTTATTCTGCTCCACGTTGTCTGCCCAAGCCCAGAGCTAGATGCAGTTCAGTATTTATTGTTCACTTTTTTTTTTTTAAAATCTTCCCATGTTCCCAGGGGCTGCTCACTAATTCCATAGTAAGAAGCATCCCTTATACTAGAGAGTGTCCGGGCTGGTAGAGACATTCCCATTCCCCACTGCCAAGTTTGGCACCACGGGAGTGCTGCTCCCTCCCTTCCAATTCTGCCTCTGTCAGTCATACTCTTGTTCTTTAACACATGTGCTGGCCCAGACTTGTTCCACTTTGCAGCTCCTACTCCAGCAACACTCCCTACACAGATACTGCTTTCTCATCCCCCATGCCATCTTCCTCTCCATCACCCAGACAAGGCTGCATCACCCTGCATGGACCCAGTTTGGCCTGCCGCTTCCGTGCCCGCTCTGCCCCCACCACAGGTCTCCCCCCGGGAGGGAGAGCTCTCTAATGCCCTGACGGTCGAGGCGGTGGCGCTACCACCCTCCCCCACGGGAACGGCCCCTTCCCCAGGGCCGAGGCTGCGGCCCTACCACCCTCCCGCACCCGGCCCCCACCTGCCGCCCGCCCCGCCCGGCTGACTCCCGCTGCCCACAGTGCGACCCGCCAGGACCCACTGTCTTCGGGGGCTCCGACACCTCCCCCCGGGCCACACACGGGAACAGGGGAACCCCCCCGCTCGCAGGGCGCCAGCCCGAAGCCCGCCTGGGAAGGCCGGCGAGGCCCGGGGGCGCGGGGGGCCCCGCCCGGGCCCGGGCTCGGTCCCCGGCCGGTCGCGTTCCCCGCTCCCCGCCCCCGGGACCCCAGCCCGGCTCTGACCCGGTCGGGCTCGGCTCCGCCCAGGGTCCCAGTGACTTTGCGGCTGGTTCTGCCCCGGTTCGGCCCCACCTCGGGCCTGCCCCAAACTTTGCCCCCGCTCGGCCCGGCCCCACGCTCTCCCTTCAGGCCGCCATTTTGCCGCGGGGCACGCCGGGTAATCCGGCGGAATCCCCACGCCGCAGCGCAGCTGCGTCATCGGGCAGCACGGGAGGGGGCGGGGCCAGGCGCGGCGGCGCGCGGGCGGTGCGTCCCCCCCGTCACCGCGGCAACGCGAGGGGCGGGGCGGGGGAGAGGGGCGGTGGGACGAAACCAAGGGGGCGAGGCGGGGGGGGGCTTGGTAGGACGAGCGGACCGAAGTGCCAGCGAAGAGGGGGTGACGGGAACGGTGCCCTCTCCTGAGGAGGGGCGAGGCGGGCCCCTCTGCCTCCTCTGCACCAAAAGAGGCCGATGGAGGTGATTCTGCGCCTCCACCCCGCTGTGGTGAGACCCCCCCTGGAGTAATGCCTCCAGCTCTGGGGCCTCCCCGTAGGAAGGGCATGGAGCTGTTGGAGCGGGTCCAGAGGAGGCCACGAAGATGATGAGAGGGCGGGAGCACCTCTCCTGTGAGGACAGGCTGAGAGAGTTGGGGTTGTTCAGCCTGGAGAAGAGAAGGCTCCGGGGAGACCTTATAGTGGCCTTCCAGTACCTAAAGGGGGCCTACAGGAAAGATGGGGAGGGACTCTATCAGGGCGTGTAATGATAGGACGAGGGGTAACGGTTTCAAACTGAAGGAAGGTAGATTTAGATTGGATATTAGGAAGAAATTCTGTACTGTGAGAGTGGTGAGACACTGGCACAGTTTGCCCAGAGAAGCTGTAGGTGCCCCATCCCTGGAAACATTCAAGGCCAGGCTGGATGGGGCTTTGAGCATCCCGATCTAGTTGAAGATGTCCCTGCTCATTGCAGGGGGTTGGACTTGGTGATCTTTAAAGGTCCCTTCCATCCTGTCATGGTTTAACCCCAGCCGGCAGCTAGAACCACGCAGCTGCTCGCGCACTCCCCCACCGTTGGGACTGGGGGGAGAATCAGAAGAGTAAAAGTGAGAAAAAACTCGTGGGTTGAGATAAAAGACAGTTTATAGGTCGAGCAAACACTATGCACTCAAGCAGAGCAGAACAAGGCATTCATTCACTACTTTCCACTGGCAGGCGGGTGTTCTGCCATCCCCAGGAAAGCGGGGCTCCATCCCACGTAGCAATTACTTGAGAGGACAAACGCCATAACTCTGAATGTCCCCCCATTCCTTCTTCTTCCCCCAGCTGTATGTACTGAGCATGATGTCACATGGTATGGAATATCCCTTTGGCCAGTTGGGGTCAGCTGTCCTGGCTGTGTCTCCTCCCAAGTTCTTGTCGTCCACCCCCCAGCCTGCTCGCTGGCAGGGTGATAAGAGGAGCAGAAAAGGCCTTGACTGCTTAGCAACAACCCAAAATATCAGTGTTTTACCAATACTATTTTCATCCCAAATCCAAAACATAGCACTATACCAGCTGCTAGTAAGAAAGCCAACTTCATCCTAGCCGAAACCAGGGCACAACCCAAACTATTCTATGATTCTGTGATATGTGTTTAGGGACACGGGATGGGCTGGCAGGCTGTTAGCTGCCTTTTGCTGCATGGCTCTGGCAGAGGCCACTCGCCTGGCTGGGGAAGGGTGCAGAACCTGCCCCTGCTCCTGCCCTTGCACTTGCTTTTGGAGGCTCCAACAGAGCAGCAGGGCTGCAGCCCTTGGCCACCTTGCAGGCGACTTCTGAGGTTACGCAGTTGTCCCATATCAGAGCAGACCCTGAAAAGAGGCAGTTCAACCTTTGAGCTGGTGATGATGACAGAAAAACAATAGTATTGGGGGGTTACAGCAATTAGAGCCTGTGGGTGCACTCAGGACCCCACAGTGGGCTCACAGTAACTGCAGGTGATCTGCCCTCTTCAGGTCTTTGCCAGCCAGGACAGTTCACCGGGAGGCAGTGTCCAGGATCAGCTCCTTCCCCTTGTTAACGTTCCTCAGTCCCTGAGAAACACCCTGACATTTTGAGGCATATTACAGCCTGTAATTATCCCATCTTTGAGACCACGTGGAGAAGGAGGGAGAGGGGGAGAGCAGTGAATGGAAAAATCCACCTAAACCCTCCAAGTACAACTGCTTGCCTCTTAAAGGAGGGAGCTGAGGGCAGTGTTTACCAGTCAAAGATGAACCAGTGAAACCTGAACACAACTTAGGTAATGCACTTTGGTCTTTAATTATAAAACCATCCACTCTATTGTTCTAGCCTTGGGAATTCAATAAGTCAATACATTTTAATTTTGAACCAAATCACTCCGTTTATTCCACTCTGAGCTCACATGGGTATTTTGTCCATTGCCTCTCATGCCTGGTGCATTGCCTTACTCACCCTCCAGCCCCCCTTCCCTATTTTTGTTTCTTTTACAAACATCTCCTGAGTTGATATTCACATCGTAAATAATAGAGGAAATATGCACGGTTGATAAAAGATAATATATGGAAGATGTCCCCCAATGTACTACATTTATGAAGCCTTGGGATTTGCATTCAGGTAGTACCAGGCTCACAGTGCTGCAAACTCTGCCCAAATAGTCCATTCTCTTACACAATAAAAGACATGTGCTCAGCAGGACCCCGCCTCTATGACCTTGGGAATATTGTGCAAAAACATCTGCTGCGCACCCAGCAAGTGCCGTCTGTACCATGCCACGCGTCAACCAGGGATATTTCAAGAAAGCCTTCAGTACTTGTGCCCCCATAAATTCTCCAAATCCTCCCTATGCAGGAGTCAGATAACAAGCAGAAGGACAATAGCTCCAAGAATCCAGGCTGCCCATCTGCTCTGCACTTCCAGATTCTTGCTTCCACAGCGCCAGCTGATGAAATTTTCATAGCTGATGAGGTTTCTCATTTCCATCGGGTCTTGCTGCCTTGGAGCCTTCACAGTTGTGGTCTGTTCAGGTTTCCGTGGGTGCGCACTGATGGCAGCAATGATTAGAGTCCTTTGCTTTCTTTTGGTGACCTTTCAGAGTAGAATCTCCAAGCTTTTTGCAAGTCTAGGTGAAATAAGCCCTGCAGAAAGGAGAGAGCTTGGTTTTCAGATGGTCTTGGCATTTACTGCTTCCATTAAACTTAACTCTTCTCAAAATCAGATCCCAAGGTCAGACAGCCAAAGGGAGACAGGAACTGAACTCGGGATGCCTGAATACCAGTCACCTGCTCTGAGCACCGAAAAACACTCTTCCCTCAGATCCCAAGGGCCTTGATCCCCAATCCCCCTCCCTCTTTCTCCACACACATCCACCCTGCCTTTTCCCGTATCCAGTATGCTTGTGAGCTGGACTCACCACTGCCCTGAGCCCAGAGATGTGACATGATGCGGAAGCATGACGTTAGGTTACATTATATTCATTTATATAACACCATTAATACCAAAGTGCTGCTCCCTGCTAGAGCCAGTTGCTTGCTAAAGCCTCTGAAGTTCAATTAACAAGCACCAGGTAATATAACACTTGACTCCCAATAATCCTTTTATTTTAAGGGGCCTCTGGCGGATGTAAAGCCCTCAGCAAACAGTCCTGGAAGTACATTTGAGATTCTCTCAAATACCAGCTGAATTTATGACCCTTAGTGAAGAGCAGGGAGGAATCTCTTCAACATACTTTCCAGCTGGCAGCACTTTATATAGACCCCTGTAACTGTATAAAAGGAACCCCTGGAGGGGCAGGTGCCACCCTGTGGAGGGACAAATCCCTCTGAAGTGCCTACAGTCTTGGCTGGTGAAGAAGTCGACAGCAGAAGTAACGTCTCCCACCAGAAGAAGGCAATGCAGGCTTGGTCCTCTCAAGTTCTGCACCAACCCAGGTCAAGCTGGGAAAATGGTGGGTGCCGGACCACCCTTTGGTGGCTGGTTCGGAGGCTATTACCTGCCTAAGAGCTGCATGAAGTCACATTTCTTCCTGTTTGGATGACGCAGTCCTGAAGGGACTCTTAGGAAACATGCACTGCCCCTGCTACTTCTCTGACTCCAGCTGCCTGAAGAGGCTGCACAGGGGATTCCCCACTAGGGGCTCAGATGGGAAACCCTCAAAGGCAGAAGGCGTTTCATGGATGGGTTGAGCTGACCAAAAACAAAAAAACCCCAAGCCATATTTTGAGCAGAGCTTGCACTCTGGGATATGCCAGTACAAGAGGAGCCCAGCACCCAAACCCAACAGCATCTTGGGAACAGTAGGAACAGCAAAGCACAGCCAGCCTCGGCCAGCCAAACAAGTCTATAGATACAGAATTGGATGGCCAAACACACCCTGCCAGTATACCTGGAGCATGCACCTATCAGAAAAATACAATCCACCAGTAAAAGAGTTGCTAACAACAGCCGTGTGTATAATTCAGTCCATTCCGCTCTATAAGAGTGAGGGTTGCAGCTCAATTTTAACATGAAGATACAACCCTCAAAAAACTCCTGGAATTTTTTCACAGGCAAACCCTTCGCTGTCAGGATCCCCAGCAACAACATCTGAAGAACAGAACTGTGCTGACCCATCCTGGGCCAAAGTGCTGTTTGTCTTATGGGACTGTCTAAAAGCACCCATCATGGTTGGGATGTAATTGTGCTGGACACTGCACAGGAAGACAAGCAGACAATCCTACCACTGAGGCTTGAATCTCTGGATCTCTTGAATATCTCTCAAATCATCTCTGCCAACACAGGATCGAGGATGAAGGCAGAACTGGAGAATGATGACAGAAAACCACGATCACAGTACCCTGGCATTTGGTAGAGCTCAGTGGTTTCATGCCATCATGGAGTTTGAGCAGAGAGGGATGCACAGCTCACAATGGTATTTCAAGCGTACGTAGGGGCACTTTCCCCCAGCTGGTATACCTGATGAATACATTGCACATCAACACTTCCCCATTACAATTGCTGTCTATGCATGTTTCGTGCATTTATATAAAAATAAAATAAATAAAATAGATATCAGTGACCCCTACTGGCCATTTCTAACTAGCCATAAAACAGTGCAGCAACAGCTGGCTCTCGCCTCTTGCCCTGTCCCTAGTGCAGGCGTTCATCGTGGGGCAGGGAGCACAGAGCCTGGCAGCGGTGGATTTGTACTCTCTGCACTTGCCTTGTGCCAGTTGCATCACTCCCGGGGGCAGGCAGCAGAAATGGGGGTCTTCTGGTCTCAAGTAGTTGGTTGTGGCATCCCCCAAATCCCTCTGCTCCCTGCCAGCTCCATGCCACGTTCACACGCTGAATGAGTCCTGGCTCTTGCACTGGGCCCTGCATGGGTGGCTCTAACTTTTATCCAGGGCTCTGCAAGGGACCAGGTACTGGGCTGTGACCTTATATTCTACCAGAAAAAGCCTGTTCCCAGCCGGGACCCGTGCCACGGTTACCACTGCTCCTTGGGGTGAGCTCCCCGCCAGAGGAGCTGCCCCAGCATTGCACAGTTTCTCCTCCCGCAGCCTCGCCCGAGCCCCGCCAACGCTCCCTGCAACGCCTTTGCCCCAACGGGTGCTAAATCCAGCACGGATCCATCCCCGTGCAGCAGAGGCTGAAGGGCAGTCATCCTCCCCACGCCAGCAATTCCGCCTGGTGAAGGAGTGGAGGGAAACTGGCACGTGTGGGCGAGGGGCAGGATGGCTGCTCTAGTGCACGGCAAAACCCCAGGGGAAGCAAAGGCTGGAGTCACGGTGTCAGCCTCAGACCGAGACTCAACTCGAGGGGCTCTGCCTCCCTTCCCCTTTGTCAAAACTTGTTTAGCTTGTCATGCTAATAAAGTGTTTGAAATGAACCGAGTTAAAAGTATGTGGAGAGGAAGGGCGGGGGGGGAAGGAGGCGTCTCTCTCACCAGAGCGCGCGGGGAGGTGGTGGAGGGGTTAGGCGTGATGATGGCTTCTCCCCAGCCTGCACGGGCAGAGGGGGCTTCGTCCCAGCCTAGGGCTGAGCGCTTGCCTGCCTGCAAGGGGAGGTCGCTGCACGCCGGGTGTCGGGGATGGCACTTCACGAGGGTGCACAAACTGGCGGGGGAAGGAGCTGATCCCCCAAGTCCTCCCAGGGCAGAGCAGGGACTCACAGGCTCTTTCAGGCAGAGGCACATGGCTGTGTGTCGTCGCCTGAGGAGCCCTTCTGTGTGCCTAGCATGCGTCTACAACTCACAGAGACCTTTCTTTTTTTTTTTCGTTAAATCGGCAGCACTGCTCTCCCCACGCAGCTCTCGTTGTTTATAGGGACGGGTCCAGGCAGGCCGGGGAGGAATTACCTTTCCCTAGGACACGCTTGGTGCTTGGCTGAGCACACAGCTTCCCTGCTTCACGGGAGCTGCTGAAGGCCAAGGAGCCAGTCAGTCTGCAATTAGCCTCCCCCCCAACACTCGTCCACATCCCTTGGGCCTGCTAATTACAGACTCCCCTCCTCTGCACCCAGGGTTCGAGGCTTTCTAAGCATGGGCCGAAGTTTCGTGAAATGACCTTGAAATTCACTGCAACAGGCTCTCCTGCTAGGTTTTCCTGCAAATGCCAAGATACGCCAACCTCTGTAAATACCCAGGAGCAAGCTCGGAGGCAAGCACCGAGGAAGCTCAAAACATTTGCTTCAAGAGACTCCCGTTAAATGCTTGCACGCTCCTGGTGAGATTAAGAGGTTTCATTGCTAGAGCTGCCAGCTGGAAAGGGAGAGGGAGAGGGCTTGGCTGGAGGTGGGCTTCGAGGCACCCGCAGGTGTGTGCCAGCAAAGGGAAAGCCTGGCAGATATCTCCTTCATGCTCCAGTCCTTCCAGACCTCCTCCCGGCAGCGGGAGGCAGGCAGGGGGGAATGGGTACACCCCCTGAAGTCTGTGCCCTTAGGAGAGCCCTGACATTAGCTGTCACGCACACATGCAGAGGGAAGCCAGAAATCACAGGGCAAAACAAGATCCTACACCTTCTCAATGAACTCATGGGGGTTTTTTGAAGGGGGATGACTCAGTCTTCAGAGCTGTGGGTGCTCAAGATAAGACATCTTTTCTGTAGATGCCCTCCGTATAGACATCCGCCTCTTTCCCTCCCTCTTCAAGTCAAACTGCTTTTGCCGTTTTTCTTTTTTTCTTTTTTTTTTTTTTTTTTCTGGTGGATCTATCTTGTCTTGGATAGAAGTCCTGAGGGTGGACTCGGGGAATCTGTATCTCAAAATAACGTGTGACTTAAGCTCACTTTTCCAGCTCCTTGCAGCAGGTTTGGAGGCTGCCGGGTACTGAGCTCAAGTCCATTACAATGTCACATGGGCTCTCCTAGACTCAAAAGATCTGTTTCAGAGGAGCAGCCCAGCAGACAGTCAGATATTAGCTGGTCCCAACAGAGTAGCTGCCTGGAGGCCAGCGCAGGCTTCAGATCCCCCTCAGGAAGGAGCAGCCCTTATGATGAGGGACTCCCCACAGCTGGCTCAAAGCAGAAGAGACGCGAGCTGGTGCTCAGAGGCTTGGAGGGAGGCTGACGCTTTGCTCTGAATACCCAGGAATCACCTCTCCAGGACATCTCACAGGCACCACCAGAGCATCCATACAGTTCATTGCCCCTTGGCCTTGGTGATGGGAAAGGTAGGCTGGGCCACCCCTCTGTCCAGTGGATATGTATGGATAGTGCCTCCTCACGCCCAGCATCCTTCCTTTCCCAGGACCAGGTCCGCATGGCTCAGGGGAAAGTACAAGCGTTGCTCGGCACAAAATTACTGAAGAACCTGCCCTTGTGGAAAGCTGCTCCTTACTCCATGGACTAGAGGTCATCTTCAGTAAGAGGGTTTACAGCTCTTTGGAGTTCATTCCTTTTTATCCTCACTATCTATATAAATGTTTAGTCATTTTTTAAATGAATGCCTTTTCTTGTTACCCAGTGGCAATTAGTTCCCCAGATCATCAGCATTTAGGATAAAGCCCATCCTTCCTGTCGTTCATTTTGACTGCACTTATGTCTGCTTTTGCCTTGTGTCCTGTCAGGCTGCAAAGGATGCAAATAAAAGAGGCTCATGATGAGCCTAGGCAGTGTTCCCAGGGACTCCAGGGTCACAGGGAATGTGACATTGGGCTTGGATAGCATTCCTGGAGGCTTTGGGAAATCACAAAATACATCCCAGGATAGCCCAGGGTGGCTACCCTTAATGCAGTACTGAAACGGAGGAGAGTGAATCCCAGGGCAGCTCCCATACGCTGAGGCTCCCCTTGCAGAGCCACCAGGCTAAGGGAATTAGATACTTCCCTCCCCTGTGACATTTCTGGCGGCCTCAGCCACGAGACCTAGGAAGGTTTGAAGGGCTTTTGGAGACTGAATTGCAATTTTTCCACCAGAGAGCAAAACTTAGGGCAGGGTGACACAGGACGCATTCAACAAGACCACAGCTTGGCCTTTTCTCCATTGTTCCCCAGATCTGCCACCAGCCCTGCTGTTGAGTGTATGCGTCATTGTCTGTCAACAGCGGCCACGCTCTGCAGGGCAGCAGATCATCAAGATGGTGCAATTGGGAGGGAAGGGCCAGGAGGTTTTCCACCTTCGACCTTCACCCTCTCCCTGCTTCTCTTTTGCCCGCCCCCTCCACTTCCCCGCTGCAGGCACAAACACCTACTGCCCATGGAAGCTATTTCTAAGCAATCCCGAGCATCTGGGGAATGAGGCTCTGAACAAATATCGGAGCGTGCGTGTGCAGTGAGTGCACACGCACACACACACATACGCACAGCCACGGTGCTGCCGCAGAGTCAAATATAGACCTTGGGGAAGGGGGAACAATGGCCGGGGTTGGGTTACATGGCTGCAGGGCCAGCGAGCTGCTGATGTTTGTTGTGGGCTGGGGTGGAATGGGAAAAGCAAGGGGGGTGGGATGGGGGAGAACATTTGTTTTAACCCAGACACCCTGGGCTGGTGCCGTGCGTAAGGCGGAGAGGGTGACCCGGAGCGAGAGCTGCAGGAGAGGATGATCATTTGAGTTGGCAGCTCGGAGGTGTTTGCGGTCTTTCTCCAGCTGGTTTGTGCCGCTCCTCTGCCTCCCTCAAGGGATTAGAGTGGACAAGAAGGGCTGAGTTTCTCTGGGCTTCTGCACAGGGAAGAGTTTTTTTCTCTCCTTGCTCTGGTAAAGGCTCCTTGGTGGAAGAGAAGAAGCGACATCACCTGTTCCCTCAGCCCAGCATCCGCTCTTCACCCCTGATGTCCGGCTGCCTCCAAGGTGCAGGTTCCAGACACCGGAAGAAAGGGAAGGAACTCCAGCTGGTTTTGACAGGTAATTCCTCCTTGTGGCTGGGAGTGGTGGTGGTGTGTTGGAAGGACGGCTGGGGAGGGAGCCTGCAGCTGCCACACATTGGTGGAGGGGAGACCGTGGAGACAGGTCGCTCCTGTTCTGACTCCAGGTCCCTGCTTTGTGGGATTTACTTCACCGGAGGGAAAAGCAGTGGAGGGACTCTTATGGCTAGGAAAAAATCCTTCCTAATTCTGACCGAGCAGCTGTTCCATCTGAGACGCCTCTAGGGATGGCATGGCAGGGATCAGAGCCCAGCAGAGCAGGGTCTAAGCCAAGCGCAGGAATCCCCTCCTCAGTGCCCATTTCTTGGGTTTGCAAATAGAGCTGCTCTGCTTGAATCATGCTGGGCAGCCCAGGGACTTCCAGAGCAAGGCTGGGACTAAGGAGTGTGCCCAGGGACAGGACAGGAGCCCTTCAGTGCTGAGGAAGAAGTGCACCCAAGGTCCACAGTGCTTCGGATTCCCTTCTGGTCTCTTCTCCTTCCTCTGTACACACCTTTTTTGCTCCCACCCATCCCTGCCTGCTTCTGTCTGTGATACTCGCACACAAAACCAAACCTCAAACCCCAAACCCCATTTCCTCAAATATGCCCATTTCACCCCCTGTGAAATCCCACCCTGGTTTCTGTTCCCCATTCCCCTGCCATAGCGTTCAGATCTTCTGCAACCAACTTTACCTCCTCAGCCCAGGTGGTCCTCGCTCCGCGCCACAGCTCTCACCTCCGAGAGAAGCGGCACGGGGAGAGCCACGTGTCCCGCTCCACTGACTGCAACCTAATCCCATCTCCCTCTCCCGCAGTGCTCCTGTTGTGGATGCAGATACTTACAGATATCAACATGTGCAGGGACCCCTCCACAAGCACCTTCCTACCTGCCCATTCAAATGCACATACAGCATCCAGAGGGTTTTTCTTTGGCGCGTTTAACCAAGTGAGGTTTAAAAGCACCCAGGCACGGTTGTGCAATGGCGTTGCAGCACAGCGCGGTCAGGACTGGGGCAGATCCCAGCAGAGGAGTGCAAGAGCAGGTGAGGATGTTACGGGAGGTGGTGTTGTATCTGAGACAGTCAGTGTAGGCAGTAGGATTTCAAGGAGGAGGTGAGGGTGAGGCTGAGCAGCCTACACTCAATGTTGGAGGTGCCGCCAGTAAAAACTTGGCCTCCAACCATGACTGGCAGAGCAAAGAGTGCAAGGCAGGGTGTTGTGGGGGTCAGAGGAGAAAGGTGGATCCTCCCAGGTCCTAGAGCAGCAGTGACTGAAGGAGAGACTGGTTTTTCAGCGAGTACCAGGAGCTGTGATTTGCTCTCAGCCTCACTCTCTCCATTTTGTTGTAAGCCCCAGGTATGGCATGAACCAGGACTCAGAAGCAGGCTGAGCTGGATGGGAAGGATCAGGGGATAAGAATGGCTGGAGAACCACAGGAAACATCTCAGAACAGAGCTGGTGCACACCCATCCCATGTATACCCGAGGAGCTGATGGAGCGGCCTGAGCAGCAGGAGGTTTGGACCTCTCTGGCCCTCGGGAACCTTGAAGCAGTTAGGTGGGGTGACAGAGACAGGAGGAGGCAGGCAAGGAAAGGAACAGTGCTCCTGGCCGACAGGAGATTAGGAAAGAGACAGGAAGGATGCAGCTTCTGCAGCGGTGGGCAGGGTGGGAGGCTCCCACGTTATTGCTCAGTAGGGTTGTGCTGTCCAGACCTGCCGAGGATGGAGCAAGCAGGGGTCTGCAGTCAGAGCCGGCAGAGAGCTGGGCTTTGATGGGACTGCTGGCTGTTGGGCTGTCCCAGGGTGCTGGAGCCCGCAATGCCACCCACGGCTGCCGCAGGGTGTGTGGTGCTGCTGGGGCTGTCAGGAACTGCAGACGGCTGTGAGCACTGGAGAAGGTGAGAGCAGGGATGGGGTGAACTTTGCCTGGTGAGGTGAGGAGATGGGATGTGGAAGCATCCACCTAAGTGCCAAGAGCATGTGGTTCTTTTTCCCTCCTGGTGGGAAACAGCAAACCTCGTGCGGCGCAGGGGTAGAAGGCAGCTGGCTGAGGGGAATTTGTAATCTAATTAAGGATTGCTAGGACCTTTGAAGGTGACAGATACGATCTTGTTAAGTAGCAGAAAGGCCATGCAAGGTGAGGAGGAGAGTGGGCAGCTGTTCCTCCTGAAAACGTGAGGGCCCAGCCCCTCTCCCAGGGTTGTCTTATTGTTCACCGAGGCGCTGGTATCCACGGCTTGTGAGCAGCAGCGAGCGAAGTGCTGGGGACCGCAGCTTGGCCAGATGGCTACTTTCTTGTGGGGTGACTACTGCATGTTGCACCTCTACTTTAAGGATGGGGCTTCTTAACCCTACAGTTTGCCAGTGGAGGTGTGTTAGTGGCCCCTGAAGCCGGCAGGGAGGGGCTGCAGGAGGCGTTTTCACTTATGTCGGATAATCTGAGCGAAATGAAGGCTCGGATCATCCCGCACCGATTTCTGAGAACGGGACCAGGCTGCGAGGCGGCGATGGCCGGCGGCCGCAGCCCCTACCCAAGCATGTGTGTGCAATCGGGAGGGGGGCGAGCGCTGCAGCCCCCCCCGAGCCCCGGGTGGGGTCTCCCTGGCAGAGCCGAGCCCCGGGGGGGCACCCCCAGCCCGGGGCACCCTTCCATCCTCTGCGGGTCGGTCCGGGGTACGGGCCCGGTGACCCCTCGCAGACACAGCCCCACACACCCGCCTCGGGGCGGGCGGGCCCGCGATGTGGCCGTGCCGGGCCCCCCCCCCCGTCCCCGGCGGCGGGAGCAGGGCAGGGGTGAGCGGGCAGGGCGGGCCGGGCCGGGGGCTGCCTGCGGTTTGGGGCGGCGGGGAGGCGGGATGTCCCGGGGAGGGAGCGGGGATGTGCAGGCACACGCAGCCGCTGGCAGGCGGCCGGGGCTGCACGGCGGCGGCGGCTGCGGCGGCGGCGGCGGCGGGCGGGCGGAGCGGGGCGGCGCGGCGCGGCGCGGCACACGCGGCGGCAGCTCCCTCCGCAGCCCCGCGCCTCCCCAGCCCCGCCGCCGCCGCCGCCGCCGCCGCCGTGCCGGGCCGGGCATGGCCGCCCCCCGCCGCCGCGCCCCGCGGTAGCCCCACGACCCGCCGCGTCGCCGAGGTGAGCAAGGGGAAAGGGGAGAAGGAGGGAGCAGAGCGCGGCGGGGACCGGCAGACAACCCCCCCACCCCCCGCCCCGGGAGCCCCCCACCGCCACCGCCGCCCCGGCAGCTGGGGGACCGGCGGGGCCGGGGCGGTGCGGGGCTACGCGGAGCGTCCCCTCCGGCCAGCCCGGGGATGGGGGCCGAGAAGGTGGGCACCCCTGTGGCCCTGGGGATTCGGGGTGCTCCCAAAGTCGCAGCGCGGGGTGCGGGGGGACGACAGGAGGGGCGAGCCGCAGCGGCGCAGCATCCTCTGGGTTCCCCCCCGGACCACGAGCCTAGAGGGGTCCCTGATAGCCCCCAGTTTAGGGAGAAGTGCCTGCTAGCTCCCCTCCTGGGGTTGTCCTTGGTAGCCCCCAACCATTTGAAGGACCCTAATACCCCCGAGGGGCAGGTTAATAGCTCTGGGGGTGTCCCTAACAGCCCCTGGGGGGCGGGTAGACCTCAACCCAGCAGGGCTGTAGCGGACGAGTGGGACGGAGGGAGCTTCCTCCCCTGTGACCCAAAGCCGGGCCTGCCCTGGTGCTGGTCACACCACCCTTGGGCACCGGCTGTCCCCCAGGATGCCCCCAGTGCCTTGCCGGGGTCCGGGGCAGCCCCTGGGTGGGTGCTGGGAGCAGTGCCTGTTGGGTGACTGCATAAGGAGGTCTGGGAGGCTGCACCTCAAGTGAGGAGGCTGAGGGGAGCTGGGTGGGAAACGAGCTTTGCGATGACATGTGGTCAGAGGTTGAGCTCCTCACAGCCCTGAAGGAACAGGATACCAACCATTCAGCCCTAAATTATTCTGTAAGTTCAGTAGGAATTGCTTCACCCTCCCATGAAATGCAGCAGCTGTTTGCCACTGCCCAGTATTTTGGGGCAGGAGGCAAAGGAGGGTCCTGCGAGCATGGTGACAAGGGGGCCATGGGGAGGGAGGATACATCGGTCCGTGCTGGGATTTGGCTGGGGCAGTGACGATAACATCCTGTAGCCCCTCTGAAAATGCTGCATCCTTCGTAGGTGATGGTTTCTTTGCTGGAGAGATGCTTTGAGCAACATCATTGCTTTTTGTGGGCTATTTTGTCTGGTCCAGGCAGGTGAAGCCCTTAGCAGGGTCCCCCAAACCTCTTCCTGCAATGCATGTGTACGTGTCGGGGGGTGAGAGGACTTCTACTCCCATCTGAGAAATCTTTCATGCAACTCAACCCAACACAACCTTCCCGAGCTAAAGAGTCGAGCTGAAAGTGGAATGGCCCCTGTCCATCACACCCACGCAGCTGGATGGAGCCTGCTCCATACCTTCACTACTCTTCTAGCAAAAATGTTTAACCCCTCCCATCTCATTATAGTAATATATTTATGATATCACCCTCGAATTTCCTGCCCTTAACAACCCCAGAAGGCTGGGAGGGAATGAAGCATTTTTGGAAAGTATTTAATGTTACTTCAAGAGGGCAGGAGGCAGTTGGAAAATAGATGAGGGCAGGAACCCTGGGCGGACAGGGCTCTCTGCAGGACAGCCGAGGAAAAGGACTGCACCTAGCGGGAGATGCATGTTTGCCTTTCCTAGCTGGGGCTGCAGCCTGGGTCTAGTGCCTCTCGCTTCACTCCCTTGCTTGGAAAATAAAACAGGGCTGTTGTTTACCCCCTGCTCATCTGCTAGATCTACTCGACTCCTTGCCCTCCTGAAGGGCTTGAAAAGCAGCTTGGGTGCTGTAAAAAGACTCAGCCCATCTATTCATTTGAACGTGCACTACATGGACTTTGCATAGCATGAAGCTGAAGCCCCCCCAGATCTAGAGAGGAAAGATTAAGGTCTTCACAGCTGAGCTGGTATTTCTGGAGGCTTCTGCTCTCTTGACAGCAGCTAGAAGGGGCAGGTGCTCCAAGGTGCAAAGTAACAGCCTGAGCTATTACATGGTCAGGATTGAGTGTGTGCACTCAGTTCTTCCATATGTGCATTTTAAAAGGCTTTTTGATTCCTAGTGCTCCAACGTTGCCTTAGAGGAAGGAGCCTGGAAGGACAGAGAGGAGTGCGGTGACAAGTCTGTACAAAACTGGATGTTTCAACTCAAAACTGCCAGGTAGCGGAGAGGAAGGGATGTGTGAAGTGAAGCTGTGGTGTCAGCCAGGGGATTTTCCTGAGCTTGCTCTTTTTCTCTCTGTAGGTGTTCATCTCGGTTGGGCCACACTGACCATGCTCAGGGGCTTCTGTCTCCAGCTCATGTCCTTGGTTTGGATCCTCTTGGCCCATCACCAGCTTGCCCAAGGTGAGTCTCTGTAGGCATGGGACCTTCTTTCTTATATCCATCTTTCCAAACCTGTCCTTGGCATTGCTGAAGTCTCCTCAGTTCTCCATGCAAAATAGAGTTGGCCTGATCTGGAAGACCAGAAAATGCTGCTCAGTCATCCAGCACCTGGGGGAAGGTGACTGGTGGCAACTGTAGAGACCTTCACTTTGGTGCCCATGGGGCTGGCAGTGGCTGAGCAGACCAGCAGTGAGAGGTCCCACTGCTCTGTTTCTCACAGTTTGGGTGAATGGGTCCCTGAAGTGATGAGCCTGCTGGGAGAGGAAGGGCAAGTGGGAAAGAAGATCCCAAAACTGAATGGCTAATCCTGCATCCCATGAGACAAAATCCCTTCCCAAAGATGAGTTTGCTCTCCCCGTGTTCTGGATAAGTGATGAATTCCCAAAGCCATCTGCCAGGAGAGATGGTTACAAATAGGAAAGGCGACAATACCCAGGCTTGGGCTGAGCATTCCCAGGATGCTGCTCCAGCTCTGTGGTGGCTTGTTTTGGGAGGCTCTTATCCTGAGCGGTGGGACCTCCCGCCTCACTGCAGCAAAAATGCGTGCATGTGGATGGGGGATTTCTCCCCCTGCTCGCTTCCTAGGCAGCACATTGTGTGGCTTGAGGAAAGCCTGAGTGTGCATCTTGGTGTGGGGGCTTTAACCTGCTCCAGTCCAGGATGGAGGGGCTCAGTCTGGTGAGGGCGTTCATCTCCTGGGCCTGACCTGGGATCATGCTGGGCTCCTGGAGAACCCCCTGCCTCCTGACATTTGTTCTAGCTCTACTGCCCATGGAGCCAGAGCAAGCCAGCTCCCCGTGAGCCTAAAATACACGCCGGTGATGGGGGAGAGGGGAAGGTGGAGATGAAAGGGGACACCTAGCTGGAGAAAACAGGCCAGCAGCGGATGAGAAGTGGCACAGCGAGGCCACGGCTCAGTTACAGCTTCTGTGGCCTTTAAATAAATAAACAGAACTGGATACCTGGCCCCTTGCAATGCCCAGTCCTGCCTCCCCATGACAGAGGGGGAGTGCTAGCAGCTGGGTCCCGGTGGAGGGCATGAGCCCTGAGCAGACTGCTCCGTGCCAATAGCTGTCCCTGGGGGTGAGGATGTCCTGGGAGACAAAGAGGATCCATGCGCGGTCCCTTTGTGGCCTTTACGGTACCTGGTCCTGAGCTTTCCCACCATGCTTGTCACATGACCATGGGACCAAGGTCCCAGGTGGGTCAGGCCCTATTACACAGGTTGCCTTAATGCACAGGCTACCCCAGATTTTGCCCAGGAGAGCCTGAAGTCTAAGGGAGGCAACAGAGAGAGGGTGGGGGGGATGATCAGAGACCAGGTAGTTTTGAAGCAGGGTCCCATTTCTCAGTAAAGGCAGTGTTATCGCTGCTTGGGTGACTGTAAAATCCTCATCTCTCATGTGGCATCCAACCGTTGAAAGGAAGGTCCCCCACCTTACAGTTCTGAGAAAGTGCAGGCTGAGTACTTAGGAAAGAAAAAAAAGCTGTGAGCCAGCAGGGCCGCCAGCAGATCCGGAGTCATCTGCGGTCTCTGCTTAACCTAACTCCCCCCCATCTCCTGCCTTGTAGGTGATGACTGCAGCGAGCGCTGTAATCTCGCCCATGGCTGCTGTGACCAGGATGGGAAGTGCAGGTATGGCTTGTCCTTGGCTCCCCACTCCTGCTGCCCCCGACCATAACTGCCCTCACTCCCTCCTTTGCCTGCACCCCTGCCACAAGCTGAGGCACCTGGAATCAGCGGCTCTGCTATCTTTTTACCTGATGCCCTCTGGAGCGGGAGATTTTGATCCCTCATCCCCTTGCTGGTCTCCTCCAGCCTTTGCTCAGTGCTTCCAAGGTCCCCCCCACAACGCACTGATGGACATTGTTCTGCTGAGCATTTTTTGTCTAGAGAGGAGCATGGGACAGCCCAGTCATGCCTGAGTGATGGGAGGGAGCCATCAGGCTCAGATATAATGAGGAAAGTCATCAGGCAGCAGTGCAGGCTTGGGGGGCAGCCAGCTTGCTTGGCCTCCTTGCTGTTTGAGTTGGGATGCTCTCCCTGGGGGCATGGAAAAGAAGAGCTGCTGGTGTGTGTGTAGATGTCTGAGGGCATCAGCATCTCCTCTCTGAAGCCTGGGCTGCAGTGGGCATCTCTGGGTGTTTTCATAAAGGGCTTGGCAGCAAGTTGGAGCCACTTGTGTCCCACAGCAGAAGTGCGTGCGTGATCCCTGGTATCCTGGCTCCTGCTCCTGCCTCCTGCAGAGGCAAAGCTCAGAGCCTGACCACATACTTCAGCCCGAGAAGCAGCTGCGTGGCTGCCCTGGGCTGCCACAGCCCTGGACACTGCGTCTTGTCCCACCATAGGGCTGCCCAAGCTCCAGTCCCTCAGGGCAGCCCTGGGAGGAGCTACCTGAATGCCCCAAGGGGATGAACTGCCTGTTCTCCTCCCTGGCGCACACTCAACCCCCTTTCACAGCACGGCACCCAGCATCACACCATGCCTGGACCATTCGTTCTTGCCAGATGGAGCAGATGTGGCCCAGTGTGGCCATAACTGCACTGACTGCTGCATCAGGGAGTATCCAGCTCTGTTTTTGCTGGGTCCCCGGTTGCAGCTGCAAAGAGCTCACTCCTCCCTGAGCCCCTTCAGTGGCTGTGACTGGACGGGGGAGCTCAGTGCTGCGAAGCCCCGGCCACAGACGCTGCACTTCTCCGTGTGGCAGGCAGCCCAGCTGCAGGTTTTTCCAGTGGAGGCACGTGTGAGTTGTTGCTCCAGAGTTCAGGCCTTTATCAGCTTGGCAGCACCCCGTTGGAATCACCCCCAGCTCGGGGAGTCTTGGCTTTTTTAGGCTGGCCATCTCCCTTTTAGAGACGGGGGAGAGTTGATAGCGCCCGCTGCCTTACCGCAGCCTGTGGGTACTGGGGTGTAGGGGTGCCCTCAGCCCTCTGTCTGCTCATGGCTGTCCAGGTGTGAATGCATTTCCCCAGACTCTATCAGGTACATGGTATTGACTCCATTCCCATCAAAAAGCTTCTAATTAACATATATATTTCTTTTTTTTAACCTTTTCCCTCATCTCTTTGGAACAACCTGCAGCGACAATAGCCAGTCCAGGTGTGAAAGTGCAGCCTCCGACCGGCCTGGCGAAGCTGCAGTCGCAGTACCACGCGCTGAAATGAGCCCCAGCCGTGAAAATGAGCCCCTTGCTTACTTTAGAGACCACCTTGGTTTTGTTACATTTAATTTTGTACTATTTTGAGTATAGTTTTTGGTGTGTGTGTGTGTGCCACCTCCACGCAGCTCTCATCTTGTTATCGCATGCTTTCCCCCTTGGAGCTGGCAGGGCCGAGGGAAGCCACAGGAGCAACACAGCTTGGCTTTACTTAGCCATCAGCACTGACCCACTCTTCTGGGGCCAAAAGGCTCGATGTCTGCTGCGGGTTTTCCCATCGCACTGGCCATCTCAGCTGGTTGACAAGTCTACTCCATATGCCAGCCACGACAAGCAAGACTTCACAGCTGGATTATGGTGCATTTCAGGCGAAAAACGACACACATTGTAATGCAAAGGGGTGCAATGAGACACACAGGCCTCAGAGGCTTCTTGTCCCTTTCCTTAGGGAGTTCAGGGTGAGGAATGAGGCTTTTCTCTGCCCGTCGGAGTGGCTGTGTGAAGGGGAAGGCGCAGGAATTGCAGAGCTAACGCCGTGGTGTGTACAGAGCGGTTGGCTGGAGGAGGGCAGTGGGACGTGGGCAGGAAAAGTGAAGCTGCTGAGCTCTGTTTCTGACCCCCTTTACCCTCCCTGGCTGCTCCTGCTCTGTCTGCTCGCTTCCTTGGAAAGATGAGATGCCAGTACTGATCTCCTCTGGAGGCGGGAGCTGGCGTGTTCCTGGGGGGCTTTGGGAGGGTTTCGCTGTGCCGCCATATCTGCGGCAAGCCTGCACAGCAAGCAGCGAGCTTTTCCGCAGCCTCTGCTTGGTTTTTATCACGCTGCCATGCCCTGTCCTCCTGCAGGTGTGATCCAGGCTGGGAGGGCGAGTACTGCGAGGAGTGCGTGCGTATGCCGGGGTGTCTCCACGGGACATGCCACCAGCCTTGGCAGTGTATCTGTCACACCGGCTGGGCCGGCAAGTTCTGTGACAAAGGTGAGTCGAGGGCTGGGACATCCCAGCCTCCGGTGCTGAGGCCAGAAGCCCAGCACACCCTGCATGGCTGGGTGAGCTGGCATACCCATAAGCCACCCAGGTGATGCCGCCTGGGCTGCTCAGGAGATGGGATGTTGCCTGGCTGCTGGAGCTGGGACCATCTCCTTCCTGCAGAAGAGGTCAGGCTGCCGGCACCCGCTCCCCGACTGCACAGCAAAAGCTGCTGTGACACTGGCTGGCCTCAGAAAATGGAGCAGATGAACTCATTGCCTTTCTCCCACCGTTCCTGGGCTCCAGGCAGCACCTCCTGCTTCCCCTGGGGCTTCCTGCCTTTGGCCGGTGGACTCCCCTCCTCTGGCCTCAGGGGTTCCTCTGTGCCATAGAGAGGTCTGCACTGGCCAGCCAGATGGCACGCACAGCATCTTCACATCATGCAGATTGGCAGAACAATTTGCTTTCTCTGCACCCCCAAAATGCCCCTCTGTGCATTTTGCAGACCATAGCTGGGAGGCACCACGTAGGCACTGCACTTCTATTGCTGCAGGTGCCTGTTGGAGGAGATGCAGGAAAAGCTCCTGCCATTTCTCTGTCCCCCCTGGGTTTGACAGGCTGTGCTGGAACTGAATTGGCCACATCTCACCTCTTTTCTTGCTAATTCCCACCTTTTTCTTTCCCCTCAGACATCCACATCTGCGAACACCAGTCCCCATGCCAGAACGGGGCTCAGTGCATTTACGACCGAGACGGGGAATATTCCTGCCTATGTACAGAAGGCTTCCACGGGAAGGACTGTGAGATGAAGACAGGGCCATGTGAGAAGGCAGGGTGAGACATGTCAGCGGGGGCAGCGAGATTATGGACAGCATTAGTTTCAGGTCACGCACTGCCAAGCTGCGGCCCAGCTTGGCTCGTTATGTGTGGATTTCCATGTGCTAACAGAGTTAAGCCAAAACCATCTTTGCCTTTGGTTTAGCTGCGTGCAGCGCGCAGTCCCGCTATGTTGCGAACTGAACAGATTCCTGTCCCTCACCACTGTGGGTGTGATGAGCTGACATGTGTCGTACCTTTGGGGAGCATCAGGAGAGTATGTTTCCCCTTCAGATTGTTTGGCTGAAGACCATCCCTGGCGGGTGGTGGGCCCATGCACAGCCACAGCCTTTGGGGAGGTTCCACCACCTGTCACGTGGGGAGGCAGAAACTCCAGCCCACTTCTTGAGAGGGACTGCCCACAGGGAGAGCCCCAGTGCTGGGGGGCTGGCCCCCCACTGGCCACACAAGCAGCTATGTGTGTTTTCCTCCCTGGGGTGAGGAAAGCTGCTTGCTTTCCATGGCCATGACCCGTCCTTGCTCTTTCCACACAGGTCTCCATGCAAGAATGGGGGGCAGTGTCAAGACGAAAATGGCTTTGCCAGCAACTTCACCTGCCGGTGCCTCGCTGGCTTTGTGGGCGATCTTTGTGAGAACGATGTGGATGATTGCCTGATGCGTCCCTGTGCCAATGGTGCCACCTGCCATGATGGGATCAACCGCTTCTCCTGCCAGTGCCAGGTGGGCTTCGAAGGGCGTTTCTGCACCATCAACATCAACGACTGCGCCAGCCAGCCATGCAAAAATGGGGCAAAGTGCTACGACCGAATCAACGACTATGACTGCTTGTGTCCTGACCATTTCACTGGCAAAACCTGCGAGATCTCCATCCCCGAGCCCACCTGGGCTCCCCCCTACCACCCTGTGAACCATGAGAACGGCGGGGGTATGAAAAGCACAACCAGCGAGATGCCGGGGGTGACGCAGCCAGAGCCTGTCAGGACCGTGGTCACAGGGCGGCGCGTGGCCAACCACAGCGAGAAAGAGCCGGGGGGAGGGTTGTTGAAAATCTCTGTGAAGGAGGTGGTGACCCAAAGGGAGTCAGGGCTGAGCGAAGCCCAGCTGGTGACAGTGCTGGTGTTCGGGGTGCTGACGGCAGTGCTGGTCCTCGTCACCGTCCTGCTAATGCTGAGGAACTGGCAGAGGGGCCGTCAGAGGTCGAACTGGTGCCAAAGCCCTTCGCAGGCTGCAAGGAAGCTCCAAGACCAGGAGTGTCAGGTGGGCATGCTCAACACCGTCCTGATCGAGCCCAGGAAGACGACAGAGCTGTGAGCTGCGAGGACTCTGAGCCGAGCCCTGGCAGGTCATTGTGCTGGCAAACCCCTCGAACTGCACCCTGGGGAGCCGCGCCGGCACAAGCCGGGCAGCGGGGAAGGGCTCCCAGGGCAGCGAACGCATCATGGAAACCCCTGGGCATCGAGTTCTGGTGTGATGGCCCTGCCTGGGTCTGAGCTGTCTCCCGCCCGGCCGCCGGCACCCATGGGCATCTGAAAGCAGGGCTGTGTTGGGGCAGCCCCGCAGGGGAGTGGCAGCGTGCCGCTTGTGGCAGCTCACACCGGTATCATCCGACGTGAGCGCTCAGAAACAGGACGGGTAGTGCTGAGGAGGGCACAGCCTTTTTGCAAGCCCAGATTCTGCCAGGCCCTTTGTAACTCCTCTCTGTGACTACTGGAAGGGGCTTTGTCCTCGTTTGTGCTGGTGTTGGGATGTTTCTTCTGGGGCCTTCGGGACGGTCGTGGCTGCACGGGCCTCCTTGCCCCAGTACAGGATGGGGTGGCTCCTGGCTGTTTCTGTAGGCCTGTCGTTCCAGATGCCATGTCCCTAGGGAGCAAGCAAACACCCTTGCTCCCTGGCCTTGTGGTTCTGTGAGCCAGTTCAAAGAGACTCTGGAGATCATTTTGGGGTCTCCTCATGCCCGTCCTCTGCCCTGAGTGATGCCCCCTCCTCTTGCTGTCAGACTGGGGTTACAAACATGTTCTGTACTTTCCTCCTGATGATCCAGGGGTCTTCTCCCCCTGCTTACCAAGCCGTCCTTTCTGGTCTGGCCACAAACGACCAAGCTCCTTCCCCTCTCCAGCGAACACTTCTGCCTCACTATTTACTGACAAGGAGGGGCATGGCCTGTTCCCCTCTGGGCCTGAGCTGGTCCTTCTCATACGCGCTCACAGGTGAAGCTGGAGATGGACAAGGCTGGCAATCTGCTGTGGCTGGTTCAGAAGCAATACAAGATCCGTATCCTCCTTTCCTCTCTCAGTCACTGCGAGGCAGGCAGCTGGCGCTAACCTCAAATCAGCCAGTGTAGCATTTCTTGATACAACAAAGGCTAAGCTCCCCGCAGTGGATGTGAGGACAGGCTACTGAGCCTGGGATGACCACAGGAAGCAGATAACGATACTGCCTTCTCCACCATTGCTAAAGCATGGCTAAGAGGCAGTAGATCACTTAGCCTTTGTACTAGGTCTGCTCCTGCCCATGCCGGTTTGGTGTGCAGCAATCAGCATCTGTCTGCCAGGGCCAGGGTTTTCCATGCCTCCTCATGGGCATGGAGGGCTAAGCAGGGGGGTAAAAAAATCCCATAACCCAAACCCTGCTACTGGCCTGTAGGGTTGCAGAGCTGGGTTCAAGACGACGTGAAGAGAGCAGACAGAGGAGTGAGCACTCAGCCAGGAGGAAGACCTGGGAGAGGGGACTGGGGCGTCATCAGAAAGATTATTTTTTTAATACATGGATGGATGATGTACCTTTATCAAATAAAACAAATACAAGCCCAGAAACAGTGTATCAGAGAATCCTAAAATAATTTAGGTTGGAAGGGACCTCTGGACACCAGCCTCCTAATCTCAGCAGATCCAGTTAGATCAGGTTGCTCAGCTACTTGTTCAGGACGAGTATCTCCATCACTTCCCTCAAGAATGCAAATCCAGGTGATGGCACAGGAGTTGTCTTGCCCCATGCCCTCACCCCATGCTGCAGGGGTGGAGATGGCTCCTGCATCCTCAGGGAAAGGAAAGGGACCTGCTGCCTCAGGACAGCATAGCAAAGGTGTGTATCAGCTAGGTGTTGCCTCAGTGCTGGGGAGGAGGGGAAAACCCAAGACTGAGTCCAAGGGTGCCCATGGGAAGAGCAAGCTGATCCTATAACTGAACACAGCTGGGGGGGTTTGTGCAGCTGGGAGCAGGGCAGGAGGGATAGGGATTTTCCCTTGGAAAAGCGGTCTTGAGATAAACTAGCTTTAGAGGCCTTTAATGTAATCCCATTCTGGCCCTTCAGGGGAAGGCCTTCTCCAATGTAAGCTGGAGGAAGAGAAGCAAGGTCTCAGGGTGCAACCTTTTGGGCTGTTTGGAGAGGTCGGTGTCCCCTGAAAAAAGCAGGGAGGAGGTAGGGTTGTCTTTGTGCAGAGAGGGAACCACTCCTGTATCTCACAAAGAAGTCTGTGTCTGAGGAGAAAAGGAGATGGGGACTTGAATAACAGAGCTTCACAAGGATGTTTCCACTTTATTTTAAATTGCACATGTGAGACTAAATCTCAGACTAGGAGTCAGTGATTCTTCAGTGAGCAAAAAATCCCTCTGTAATCTCAAAGGGGAGCCTTGGAGGGGAGCAGTATCCCACCAGCCAGGCTTGCACGGCCCTAAACACCAGTTCCCGTCTTCCCTACCAAAGGAAATGCCACAGTGCCATGCTCCTGTCCCTGAGGACACACAATCACTGTCTGCAGGCAAGAATAACCCCTTCCCTCACCTCAGCAGCTCCTGGCCCTGCAGGGATAGGGCCAGTGGCTGAGGCGAGAGGAAGGCCAAACACAGAGCCAAGAAGGCTGCCTGGGCTCAGGCCAGGACGGAGGTCACTGCTGCCCACTGTGCAGGAGGCGCTGGAACAAGGAACCATCCTTCTTACTTAGGCGGGTGGGTGAATCCAGCTCTGCCACTCTCCCAGCTTGCATCACCAGCACGCGGTCAGAGTCCATGATGGTGTTCAGCCTGTGGACAGCAAACACCAGGACACACACTGATGGATCTGAGGAGAAACCTTGGCTACTGCTTACCCTGCTGTTAAGGGGTGGCCCAAAACATGCCCAGCACCAGGATCTGCAGAGCTTCTCCCTGTGCACTCAGGGACACGCTGCAGTCCAGCTCCCCAGAGAGCCTCTGCATACTGCTGAAACGCATCACCTCTTAGGAGAGCACAGTGATGCCTTCCAGATACTGGGCACGGCAGGGCACCAGGAGCGCAGAAGGAAGCTCTGTGAAGGGAAAGCTCAGGGCATGCCCCATTGTGGGGTTGCACAACATGTCTCCGTCCCCCCAGGAAAGTTATTGAGTTGCTTCTGTTTGGCCCCACATTTCCTCACCTGCCACGTCCTGAGGGCAGCAGAAATGGACCTGTGCATCAGCTGCCATTCCCCAGCAGTCTGCCATCTTTGCTTATGCTGCCACCACCAGTGGATTTGTAGTTGCCAGACTACCAACCACAGCACCCGCAGCACACGTATGCGCCCAGGTCTGCCCAGATTGCTAGCAGGGCAGCAACCTCTGGCCCTGGGGAGGGAAGACAGGGCAGCAGGAATGCCTTTGCACAGTCATGCACTGCTCGGTGCCAAACTACAGCCCTACAAAGCTGCAAGTCACAGGGAAGACACTGCACAGGATTTAAGCAGGTAAAAAGCATTATGGAGTTCAGGACTCTGGTTACACATCCATCCCCAAAAGAGTGCCAGGCTGTAGCACTGGAAGTGACCCGGACAAGTACTGAGTCCCTTCCAGTCCTAGATTTCACCCATCCAACTAATGGTTCACCCAAAGCTGAATGGCATGGAAGAACCATGGGTACAAAACAACCCCATCACCACATTTCCCTTCTTACTGCTCGTCCCCATCTCCCTTCGTCACAGTGGAAGAGGGGCTGGGGCCATGTTCAACCCAGTCTTGCTGCCTTGTCTAATGCCACTCCTTCCTCTGATGGTTCTCCTCTCTAATTACTCCTCCACCAGAGGTGGCCTCTCTCCACCCAACCCAAACACACACCTCAGCCCACAATGCCTTTACCTTTCTACTCTATTTATGCATAATATCCCTAATGTAGGAACCGCATTCCCTTCAAAACCCTCCTCCCTCCCTCTTATCTGATGTATTTAACAAGACCCACTTGATTAACTTGCCAGGCCCAGCCCACCCTGCCTGTCATCCATCACTCCCACTTCTGTGCAGCAGGACACCAGCCCCTGCCACCTGCTCATTTGATTTTTATTTTTGTGGTAACCTTTGTGTTTTGAAAACACCCTCCATACAACTGCATAATCCTCCTCCAAATTGTCCTCCAGTTGGCAAGTGTGGGAGCACTGACTAATGCTAACCCATCCCTTCTCAGTATCCACAGTATTCATGTTTTGCCCTCTTCCCTCCGCCTGAAACCATCTACTGCCCCTACTCTCACACTATATCTCCCAGCTGTGGGACAAACACTGCTGCCCTGTCCTGCCTGGGCATTGCCCTGCCTACTGGCACTGGGTACAGACTGGAACCAAAACTCACAGGTTTGGAAAACAGAACTAGCCAGCATTCAGCCTCCCTGGCCAGGAGCTGGCTACAGCCCTTCACCACCGGCTGTCCTGCAGTGCCCTCTACTGAGCCAAAGACACCTTCTCTTCTCGGGTTTTCCATGCTGCACCTGTCTGTAGGATAGTCTTCCATTGCTCCTTGACCTAATTTGGCAGAACCACAAGGTCCGATTCACTGCCCCGGTCCCAGTAGGCAGTGCCATCTGCCATATGATGCGGCATTTTGGCCTTTGCTGTCCCCCGATTTCTGGGTACAGCATTTTCACATCCAGTTGTTCCCAGAATCCAGGTGCTAATAAAGCAGAAAAGGCAAATAGGCAAGGTGCAGCATTTTGCACTTAAAAAGCCTCATCATGGAGACCTCCCTGTTCAACTCAAGGCCCAGGCATGGCAGGTGCAGCCACCACTTCCCTGCAAGTGGGGTAGGATGAATTTAGGCACAGAGTGCTGCTTCCTCCATACCTGTGAGCAATTGTCAAAACAGTTTTGTCAGCAAAGCGCTGGCGGATGGTCTGCTGCAGCAGTTGGTCTGTCTTCTGATCCACGCTGGCTGTGGCCTCATCGATGCACAGCACCTGCCAGGGACAGGGAGTGAAGGGAGCTCCCAAGCACCACAGAGGAGACCCCAATCCCTGCCTAGGAACAGCTCGAGAAGGTAGCACAGGACGTCTGTTCCCATCACACCCCCAACTCTGGAGCGCTCTGCTGTGCTGTCCTCACACAGTCATCAGCAGCTTCCCTCCCCCTCGCTCCGATGGAAGCGGGGCACTCACCTTGGCCTGCGTCAGGAGGGCTCTTGCCAGACACACCAGCTGCCTCTGTCCCACGGACAGACTCTTTCCCCTCTCTCCCACCTCGCTGTCCAGTCCGCCTGCAGGGGTCAAGCTCAGCAGTCAATCCACCAGGCTCTGTGCCAGGTCCCAGACACCTCCCCAAGTCTGGGGTTTTCCCAGTAGCACTCAAAACCCAGATCCTGCTCAGGCCCAAGCCTTGGGAACTGGAGCCTTTACGCTTGGACAGAAGCAACACCTGGTATGGAGACGCCACAGTCCCCTAGAACTAGGGGCTGGCTTATCTCTCAGATTCTTCTCTAACATCCACCAGGGCCTAGACTCATCAGCAAGATCCCACCACCCGATACATCTCCCACCAGTTCCTTGCCATTAAATCTCAGGGAATGCCACTGAGTCACACTGACCTGTTCCCATCCTGGTCCTAGCGCGGCCTCACCTAATCAGTTCCCTACTGCATCCACCTGGCCCCTTTTCCTCAGCTCCCTGACTGAGCTGAGGCCTTCTCCCCTCTCCCAGTACCAGGGCTCACCAGTTGCTTCTTGCTGGGTTCAGACTCACCCATCTGAGTAATGGCATCCCGCAGGTGACACTGCTCTAGCACCTCGTGGAGCTCAGCATCTGTCCGTTTTCCCTGAGGGTCCAGGTTCTCTCGGATTGAGCCACTGAACAAAAACGGATCCTGGGGGATGATGGCCAGCCTAGATCTGCAAGCAAATGAGAGCTGAGGGCTCATGGGGTGGGTTCTGCAGAAAAGCAAAGGCCTCTCATTTTTTTTGTTTCTTTCCTGGGGTGGGCTGTCTTGGCTTGCTGCATATCTTAGAGGCGCAGAGACATGGGTCACATATTCAGCCTGGTTTCCTTAGCACAGCTGTTCATAAACAACAGAGCAACTCATAAGAATCTGCCACAATCAGACAAGAGGATGCCATGAGAGGACGCCCTTTACTCCTTACTCTTCCCTTTGGCATCCAACCACTGACAGCTCTCAGCCTCCGGGTTCCCCCGGCTGCCCTCCACTCCGCTCAGCCTTCCGTACCTCAGCTCCTCCAAGCCCACCAGCTGGCTGTCAACACCATCCAGGAGAATCCGGCCTGATTTCGGTTCCAGCATGCGAAAAAGGGCCAAGAAAAGGGTGGATTTTCCAGATCCTGTGCGACCCACAATCCCCACCTTCTCTCCAGGGTAAACTGTGAAGCTCACACCATCAAGTGCATTGGGCAAGCCTGCTCGGTAGGCCAGGACCACTTGCTGGAACTCCACAAGCCCCTGGCTTGGCCAGTCAGCAGCAACCTAAGAGGGGTACACAGGTGAGACAGGGTATGACTGTGACTTGCTGTCATCTTCAGCCCCACGTCCTCACAGGCCAAGCCCCATTCATCCCTTTGGATATTTGCTTGGCTTCTGACCAGACCTAAACACACAGACCAACTCCAACTTCAGCCCCCTCCTAGACTTTTCTCTCTAGCTTGGACCTATCACCCATTCTGCTCTCCTACCCCTTCCCATCATTCCAGCCTTCAACAACTCCTGCCAGAGATTCATTCAGGGAATGAACAGGTAAAGGATGAACAATCAAGGTGGTTTCTGTGAGTTCGGGCCTTCCACCCATTCACTGGAACCCTGTGATCTCCCCAGGAGGCAAGCGCAGGCCACAGAGCCAGAAGATGGGCCAGTTCCTGAGAACATATTTGAGCTTTTACCTGGACAAGTTTATCCTGGGGCTCCATGGGGATGTCTGTGGTGTATTCCTCTGTCCGCTCCACACTCACCATCATGGTCTCTGTCAGAGTGAAGCTGGAAATGAGGCCTGAGAGCAGGTTTGTGACAGACAGGGCGTATGAGAGCGCCAGGCCCACAAGTCCTGCGAGGACAAAAGCATAAGCAAGAACATTATTGCCAGGGAAGGAGCTGGAATCTTGGTAACACGACAAAGAAACAAGGGAGTCTGGGATCCCACTCGAGGATGGGGACACATGGGAGGAGGGACAGAAACTGAAGCACTACACTGTGGGTGTCTTGTAGAGAGACATGGAGTATGAGCTCTGGGTCTTACTCCAGTGTAAGAAGATGTGCACCTCTGGGCTAGGAGAGGAGGAATCCCTAGGCCACAGCCTAGGGGTGGGCACAGAACAATCCCTGGCAGCCTACCTGGATTTCCCAGTTGCTTCTGGTGCTGGATGACGGCAATTCCTGCAATAGCGGTAACCACAGCGACCCCAATCATCTGCAGGCGGATATCCAGCCACTGCATCGCAGTGTTGCTGGCAAAGAGGCAGCGCTGGTTCTCCTCCAGGCGCAGCTGATTCTCCAACTCAAACCTGGCAGGCGCACAACAGAGGATCGCACCACTCAACCTCCATTCCTTCTGCCCTAGACCAGTGGCATTCCTGCCATCCTATAACCAGCCCCACATCAGGAAGGCCCTAGTCTATAAAGCCAGAGCTCTGGCTCTCTGGGTGTTCTTTCTTTCCACTCACCTCTGGGTTGCCCGCATGGCTCTGATGCTGCTCAGTCCCGAGAGGGTCTCTGAGAAGTGAGTGTAAATAGGAGACAGGGTGACACTGTAAAGACGCTTGAGCTCCCGGGATGTGCGCCGGTAATAGCGCTGGATGGAGAAGTAGAGGGCAGCCAGGGGGAGTAAGACCAGACCAATCCAAGGGAGGCCATAGGTGATTATCACCAGCATGCCCAGGAGCCCGTACATGTTGGCCAGGAAGATGTTGAGAATAAATGGCAGGCTATCATCCACGCAGTACAAGTCTGAGGAGAAGCGGTTCAGGATCCGTCCAGTTGGTGTGGTGTCAAAGAAGGTGACTGTGGCCTGGCAACAAGGGAACCAGAAAGTAAGTCAGTCAGCTGCAGCAAGATCCAGCCACAGAACAGCACCCAGGAGAGCTGCACCAAGGGAAGCAGATAAGGCCACAAAGGGCTGGCCACCACAGCCCCCTTCCTTTCCTCAGCTGGAGAAGAAATCCAGCATCTACCCACAGCCAAACAACTCATGCTGTTCACGTGGAAAAAGGAAAGAGCCCTTCTGTGGCAAATGGCGCTACCAAGATCGCAGTCACTCAGCTCCTATACTGGCCCACCAGTAGCCAGTGAGACAATCCTCTAATCCTAGCCTCTAATCCTATCTTCCAATCCTCTAATCCTAATTCTAGCCTGAGGAATCAAGGAAGCCCATATTCTAAAGAAAGTTAACCGGCACACGCCGGCATCAGCCCTAAATCTTGCTTAATGACTCCTTCCAATCTCATCTGAATCTGAGCTCATGATCCTGCAAAAGCTACTTTGATTCAATTGGCCCTCATCTGGGCTATACATCTAAGCCTAATGAGTGAATAGATGCATGTGGCAGCCATAAAACACCCCTCCATGGAATGGAATGAGCTTTACAAGACTCATTCTGCAACCCAGCTCATTGGTCCCTTGTGCTGGCTGTGGTGCAGCCCTTTTTGGATATAGTCCTTACAGGGAGCTCATCAGCTAGTACAAGTAAAAACCCTAATCCACCCCCCAAACCCTTACTCCCAACTATGAAAAGAACGTCAAGGCAGAGTGACTTGCAGGAGCCCCAGCCTGTCCTGGGCTTTCTGACTATTACCTTTAGAGCCCTCTGGAGCAGTCGGTTGTGAATGACAGTGGCAGCACGGATAGTGCCATAAGCGAAGAGGAAGGCCCGAAGAATGGTGAAGAGGGAGTTGGCCCCTGCAATACTTCCATAAACTATCAGGTAGAAATTCACATCCAGCGAACCATTGGAAGGGACTGAGGTGGTGCCCAGAGCTTGAATGGGGGAGCTGGAACACAAAAGGATGAAGATTATGAATCTGCCAAGGTCTCCATGACAGTAAACTCACAGACAGGGTATGAGAGCCCAGGGGCATACTCAAGGGGAAACCAGGATACTTCAACCTGATACTCCTGTGAGAGACCACCCCTTTGGCATGCTGGGACAAACACTCCAATTACTATGCAGCTAGAGGTCATCCATCAGCCCCAGGAATAAGCCCTTTGAGCACCTCATCAGGTCAGAGATCTTGATTCTCTTTCTTTGTCAAAGCAGACACACAGATCCTTTGCAGTGGGGTGGTCAGTTTATCCCTGCTATCAACAAGGATCTTCAGAGGAAATGCACTTAAGGGCAAAATGGGAGTGCGTTTCCAGTTTCCTTTGGCATCTCCTGACCAGCATTCACTTACACAAGCCCAACAATGGAGAAGAGAAGCAGCTCTGGAGAAGGTGGGGAAGCTGAGCAGACCATCACAGAGGTATTTGCTGTCTGGGATATGCTGGAAATCCAGTGTGACAGCCACCAATCTGAGATATTTCTGGATGCTACAGAGAAAGACAGACAGCATAAAGAGGGATCCAACCTTCAAATATGCAAAAATGAAGCAGAAAAGCTGGAGGGGAAGCTGCTGGACAACTTTTGTTATTGTCTCACTGCCAAGTCTAGTCCTCCCCTGCCTTCATTCTACACCGGGAACAGCCTTGAGCTGCAGCAGCGACAGGACAGTGCTAGAGGAGCAGACATGCAACTGCAGCAGTGAGACTGTCAGATCCTGTTCCCACATGTGCCCCCTCCCAACTGTGCTACTTGTTTGGCGAAAAGGGGTCTTCCTGCTGCAGGGAGACTGATTAAACCCCTGGCCTCTTTTCTTCCCTAGACTCCACACAACCAGGGAACGAGGGGAATGTCTAAACAGAGATGTGCTGGTGAACCACTGCCTCACCTTGCATCAGGAGCAGTGAGAAGAGGATGGACAATGCCAAGCAGCTGCCCACTGCCAGCCAATATGCCTTGTACACCTGAAAAGCCACTGCCCCTTCTTTCTTCTCTTCCTCCTTGTGGATGAGATGATTGTTTTGGGTTGATTCTTCTGCCTTTGTCTCTACAGTCTCTTCTTGGCTCTGTTCCTCAGGGGCTGTGGGAATGGAGGCAAAAGCAAAGGTCAGTGCAACATAAGTTCCTCCCACAGCTGCTCCTGGCTGTGAACAGAGCAAGTCTAGGCTATGAGGGAGACTTTTCTTCCCTCCTCTCTCCCCTTTCAAGACAGGTGCCCCAATCCTGGCAGACCTTCATCCAAACCTGGACCACAAGTGGAACAACAGACTCAAATATTACTCCAGACCAATCCCCAACAATATGTGGGCCTCCTCTCCCTCTATGTACACACTACCCCACAGATCAGCACTGCCACAGCAGAGCAAGGTGGTGGGAGCTCTGCTCTAAGGCCAGCAGCCATCAGGTACAGGTTCTGTCTGAGTGCTTAGCTTAGCTGTGCTGCCCCAGCCACCCTCAAGCTCACCAGGTACAGACCTTTATCCTTCTGCCTCTTGTCCGTATCCTTGAACTTGGGGAAGGCTTCCACAAGTGGCAGGATATCAGCTGGTGTGCCTGAGAAGAGAGATGCGCAAATGCTTCAGAGTCTCTGAGGAACAGATGCCAGCTACTCACTGCCTCTTGCTATGAAATGGCCCAGTTTTGTTCTCTCATAACTTTCCCTATTTTCTCTCACAGAACCTGCACCCTTGAAGGCCCCGCTCCATGGAACTTGCTGTGGCCTTCTGCCTTATCAGCTTCCCACCTCTAGGATTGTCCCGTTTATTTGTGCATCTGCACGTTTCCTTCCATCCCGTCTTTCCTCACATGCACTGTCCTCAAGCTCCTTATCATTGTGTTCCACGCTAGTTAATCCTACTCCTTTATGTCTGTCTTTGCTCAAGCCATTCCAAGACTAGCACAGAGGCACAAAAGAATGCCTGAGAAGACAGCCAGTGTACCTGTCTTAACTATCCTGCCGTTGTCTATCAACAACAAGGCATCGGCCTTCTCCAAAAACTCCGTCCTGTGAGTGCAAAGGATCCTGGTCTTGTGTTTGAGTACTCCAAGAATGCATTTCCACATAAGATGGTTGGCTACGTCTGCATCAACAGCAGCCAGGGGATCATCAAGGAGGTAAATCTCTTTATCCTGAGAGGGAGACAAAACACAAGGATACAGCTGCTGGCCCTGATGGAGCAGGCAGTGCTGTAGAGAAAAGCGCAAGTGCCTGTGTGGCACACTGCCAGCACCTTTAGGCCAGCACAATGCAGTTTAAGATGTGCTGCCAGAGCACATTGTACAGCTGGGTGCTTCCAGCTTCTTTACATCTGACTTGGCACTGGGCACAGTCTGCCACAGCATGACTGCTTTGCTATTTACCTGGTAAACAGCTCTGGCAAGGGCTATTCGAGCCTTCTGTCCCCCACTGAGTGTCACACCATTTTCACCAACCTCTGTCTGGTCACCAGCTGGTAAAGTCTGAAACATTCCAGAAAAAACATTTAGAAGGGACAGAAAACTACTGGGAACTCAAAACCAGAACACTGGGATCCCTCTCCTGCCTCTGGCAGTA
The DNA here is from genome assembly GCF_964199755.1 of Larus michahellis. Classification (NCBI taxonomy): domain Eukaryota; kingdom Metazoa; phylum Chordata; class Aves; order Charadriiformes; family Laridae; genus Larus; species Larus michahellis. The sequence continues at coordinate 40,152,481 of NC_133898.1, forward strand.
ATTCCTTAGGGTGACACTTTACCAGAAATTATACAATGCAACAGTCTATACTGCAGACAAGTGGCAAACTTGGCATTTATGCAACTAAACTCTCTTATACTCCAGAAGAGGGTATCCAGAATGTGCATCTGAACTGCACATTGAGAGCAACTTTCGGTCTGAGATAACCCTGAAATTGCGCCTGGGAATTTTCTGGGAAAGCAAGAGCTGTGCCTGCACCAAAATCATGCCAGGACCCATCCAAATAGTTTAGCAGTAAAAACCACAGAGTTTCAGTAGCTGGAAACAGTTTCCTCTTGATTTTGTAGCATATGCATAGTCTATTACCTCTCAAATAAAAACCTTGCTTTACAGAGTATTCACAGCTCCTGCCAAAGCAAACAGGAGCTCCTAATGCTTGGCACTTCAGAAAATCAGGCATCAGGTTATAAACTGGGAGGAGAAGGCTAGCTTTCTACCATATACAACAGCCAAGTTTACTGGATAATATAGCCATAAGCCTCAAACCTAGAATATCTGTATTACTGATGGACCACAGAGTCAGCCCTTCCAGTTCCATGGGAAGTTTCCTCTGATCAAAAAAAGCATCAGCTACTTATATGTTCTGCCTGAAAAACCCAGCAGTCATCAGCTCTGCAAGAACATCTCCTTTTCCCAGGATCAAGAGCTTTTGTCTCAGCAGCAGAAACCATAAAGTGCTACCAGAGTGACTTCACGAGAAAAAGAAAAAGGGACCAAGTATGGCCTGGGATTGGTAATGAGAGTAACCCTGTGTGATTGGGACATTGGAAAAGCAGTCTATTAGCTGAAAAAGTGAGAACTGCTCCCAGTGAGACTCAGGCTGGATGCAAAAGCTGGCCAAGAACCCCCAGACAGGTTTACAATATAGGTACTCACATTCAGGTCCTCAGAGAGGGCACAGGCCTCCACCACTTCCTCATACAGCCTGGCATCATATTCCCGCCCAAAAAGAATGTTCTCACGGACAGTGGTAAACTGTATCCAAGGCTCCTGCGTGGCCAGACCAAATCCTTGCTCCAGGTCACAAACATACACTCGTCCACCTTGTCTGCAAGCACAGAAGTGGGTGGAAAGGGCAACAAAGGAGAACTGCTGGCAGATCAAAATGTCCAACAAATAGGAATAGCACTGGATCGTCCCTGCCTGCCGTGGCATGGAGGGACCAGACAAGGAAGAGTCTTTAGGCTACTTACTTAATGAGCTCTCCCGTGATGGCTGCAAGCAGAGAGCTTTTGCCAGCACCGACCTTCCCAACAACCCCCAGGAGCATTCCCTGCAAAGGGAAATGAAAAGGAACAACCTGATGTGCTAATACAGGGTGGTTTGTCCAGATTCTTGAGCCACAAGTAGCCTGTAAGAAAGCTGACTGCTGTCTTAAGCTAGGATTATCTCACAGGTTCAGCAGCAGAGCTGGGTACAGTTGCTGGGTTAACCAGACTGCTGATATGGCAGGACACAAGTCTGCAAGGAGAGTTAACTGTGGAGCCTAGCTGTGTTCCCTGCCTAGTCCTCTTCTGCAGCAGTGGTGGAAAGCAGAGGGAGCTGGTTCATCTCTTGTCTGTAAGCCATGCCTGGATCTCCTTCAGTACCCTTCGGCTCTGAGAGATGTGACATGTGTCCCGTGCCTCTTGACCAAGAGAAGAGGCACACATATATACATGGCTCATAAGACCACAAAAACATGAAAACATGTCACCCCTGCTCCATTATTTGGCTTCTCTAGTGCCATTCTTCTCCATTACCCCGTGCATCCTTGCTCACCTTTCTCACTGACAGGTTCTCAATGTGCAGTTGCAGAGTGCCTGTGGATAAGGGCTCTCTGGTGCTCTCCTCCTCAACTGGTGCCCATGAGAAGGCTGCACATCGCATCTCCACTGCGGTAGCAGTACCTGAAGGGCTATCTGCAAGAGAAAAGCAGAACAGCATTGCACTACTATGAGAAGGCCAGAAAATTAAAGGCACCTGGTGTAAAAAATACTATCAGCTTTGTTCCCAAATGGATGAGACCACAGACAGGGCACCGCCATAATCCCCTTGACCCAGCCACAAAATTAGACACTTGCCTACTGACTTGCCCTTAAACCCTTCCTCCAGCCCTCCTGTCTCCAGCTCCTGCTAGACACACATGGTGACCTGCTGGCTGTCAGAGAGACCCTGTAAGGATAACCCGATTTTATTATTCATAGAATCATAGAATTGCCTAGGTTGGAAGGGACCTTTCAGATCATCTAGTCCAACCATCAACATAACTCTGACAAAAAAAACATCACTAAACCATAACTCTATGCACTATGTCTACCCATCTTTTAAATACCTCCAGGGATGGTGTCTCAACCACTTCCCTGGGCAGCCTGTTCCAATGTTTAATAACCCTTTCTGTGTAAAAATTTTTCCTAATATCCAGTCTAAACCTCCCCTGGCGCAACTTGAGGCCATTTCCTCTTGTCCTATCACCTGTTACTTGGGAGAAGAGATCAATCCCCACCTTGCTACAACCTCCTCTCAGGTAGTTATAGAGAGCAAGAAGGTCTCCCCTCAGGCTCCTTTTCTCTAGGACAAACAATCCCAGCTCCCTCAGCTGCTCCTCATAAGACTCGTGCTCCAGACCCCTCACCAGCTTCGATGCCCTTCTCTGGACATGCTCCAGCACCTCAATGTCCCTCCTGTAGTGAGGGGTCCAAAACTGAACACAGCACTCAAGGCGCAGCCCCACCAGTGCTGAGTACAGAGGTACAATCACTTCCCTAGTCCTACAGTCCACACTACTCCTGATACAAGCCAGGATGCTGTTGGCCACCTGGGCACACTGCTGGCTCATATTCAGCCCACTGTCGACCCACACCCCCAGGTCCTTTTCCACCAGGCAGCTTTCCAGCCACTCTTCCCCAAGTCTGTAGCACTGCATGGGGTGGTTGTGACCCAAGTGCAGGACCTGGCACTTGGCCTTGTTGAACCTCATACCATTGGTCTCGGCCCATTGATCCAGCCTGTCCAGATCCCTCTGCAAAGCCATCCTACCCTCAAGCAGGTTGAAACTCCCACCTAACTTGGTGTTGTCTGCAAACTTACTGAGGGTGCACTCCATCCCCTTATCCAGTTCACTGATAGAGATATTGAAGAGAACTGGCCCCAATACCGAGCCCTGGGGAACACCACTCGTGAGTGGCCACCAACTCCATTTAAATCCATTCACCGCCACTCTCTGGGCCCAGCCCTCCAGCCAGTTTTTAACCCAGTGAAGAGTACTCCCATCCAAGCCATGTGCAGCCAGTTTCTCCAGGAGGATGCTGTGGGAAACCGTATCAAAGGCCTTACTAAAGTCCAGGTAAACAACATCCACAACCTTTCCCTCATCCACCAAGCAGGTCACTTTGTCATAGAAGGAGATCAGGTTTGTCAAGCAGGACCTGCCTTTCATGAACCCATGCTGACTGGGCCTGATTGCCTGGTTGTTGAAGGCGAAAGAATGGCAGGGACCTCGCCAAAGGCAAGGAAGGAGAGGAAGAGAGCTAAGATGGCTCAGGAGAGGAGCACCCACTCAAGCCTTTCTGACAGGCAAAGCCAAGGTTGTTGATGACTTCAATGTCAGAGGAGCTTTGGACAAAGGAGAGAGCAGCTTCTTCTAAAGGGACACTAAGCAGGGTTCCATGGGGACAAGCAATGACCTACAGTTGGTAAAGGTGAATGTTATAGTCTTGTCTCCCATTTTCTACAGAAATTAAGTGCCTTCACTCTGCCTTTGACAACAGAACATCTTGAATCATGGAGTGACAGACAGTTGCCCTCCAGTACTGCCCCTGGGCCTCACATCTCAGCTCTCTACTCCGAATGCTCCCCGCCCAGGGTCCCAAGCCCAGGAGCATCCTTCACCATTACCTAGGGCATAATAAGCTTCCAGGTCCTGGTCCATGAGTTCCAGGAAACGCTGGATTCGATCTAGAGAAACTTTGGCTTCCAAGGTCCCATTCAACACCCACGGGAAGCTGTTGAGGGGCAGAATGAGCATCCCAACGAGGGCCAATGCTGTGAACACCTGCATGGGTAAGGAAACAGACATGAGTTGGAGGCAGTACCTCCCTTGCTTCTTGTATTCTCCAAACAGCTTCACCAGCAAGAGCCTGAAGAGCTGTGGGGAGACACAGGCTGGGTTTATTTCCCAAAAAAGATGCCTCAGGACTGCAGCCCCACTGTAGACTGTCCTCTGTACGAGACAAGGTTGAAGTTCTTCCTACTACTTACTCACCTTTGTGGCAGTGAGCTGGTGACCCAACAGGACATAGGTGATGAAGATGGCAATGGAGACAACAACAGGCAGTGCTGCCCACAGATACACGCACACAGCATCCAAGTACTTGATGGCTCGTAACTTCTGCAGCTCTTTAGCCCGGCAGGCATTTATCCTGGTGCTGAAGTGCTTTTCCCAGGTGTAAAACTTGATCACACGAATGCCACGTAGGAACTCTGCCATTAGCTGCAGGTAAAAAGGAAAAGCACATAGAGCAACCAGTGCCTGCCTAATGCAGCAAATGCCAGCTAGGCATCTGGACTGGGGCCAGGTTTGCAGTTGCCTCCTGCTAAGTGCCAGGCTAGAGATACCGGGAACCATTTATTGCTAACAAAGACATAAACTCAAGTGGCAGCTACTGGGAACTTTGCTCTCACTCATTTCACCAGCTTCCTCAGCTACCTGCGCTGTGTACGGCTCAGGAAAAGGTAAAATATTACACTAATTCCCAATTGAACAATGTGCAACACAGGTGAAGGGATGAGCGGAATCACTAGCTCCAGCCTGGATGCCATCTACCTACTTTGGCCTGACAGCACCCTGAGATCCCAACACCTGACTCTCAGGCCTGGTGCTGCCATGACACAGCTAGTCTGTACCCAGAGCCTGACTGGCCTACATCCAGCAGCTCGGGTGTCCCTGTGGCATGCTGTCCTCTCATTCCTGCTCTGAGCTCAGCACGTGCAAAGCAAGCTGAGATGTGTCTTTTTACCTGGCATTAAAGAAAGCTAGAAAGTGAGAGTTCACTCAGCAAACCAATCTTAGAATAGTTGGAAAAGGTCCAGCATACCCCATACAACTAGATGCACCTTCTGTTGGGAAAAGAAATATTTTTAAAGCTCTGACTTGGAGCTGATTTGCTTCATGCTTCCAAAGCATGATGGAAATGGTGAGTGAAAGTGCTGCTCCCTCACTTTAGAGATACAAGGCTAAAAGGTGGGAATCGAATGTTTGACATGTGGCAAGAAGAAAGATGGCACTGCAAACATACAGAAAACAGTGGAAAAGATGTCAGAGGGTGCTAAACTGCAGTGATATAAAACCACTACGTCCGTTATCATTGCCTTTGTCCAGACTGCAAGCCACCTCACCACCGATAGCATTACTGGAGTAGTAGGATGGAAGAACCTCTAGAGGAAGCAATCAGGAGTCCTATCTTAACTTTTACACACAGAAAAGAAACCTGCAAGGGAATCTGAATTAGCCCAGGGGGCAAGAAAAGCATTAGAGGTTTGCTATCTTGTGGCTGGCAAAACCGCATCACATTGAAACACTTTTGAACCAAGTGTGTGTGGGCGCATGCCCCCTTTAGCATTTTTCCCAGCAGTTGTGATTCAATTAATCTGCTTGGGATCATGGCAGGTGGCCGAAAAGCCAATGTTCCAGAGACAAACAGGAAGAAAACATAGTAACAAACTCAGAGAGCCACCAGCTGCTCCTCACCTTGACCCGCATGTCTTTGTGTTTCAACATCCCCTTGTTGTTCATCATGATGCGGTTGGCTATGACCTTGTTAATGGGCACGAGCAGCAGTGCCAAGGCCAGGCCTGTCAGAAAGGCGACTCCCACTTGCTGGTAGAGGAGGTAGAGGGTAACGGAAAACTGGACAGGGAGGCTCCACACCTCGTGGAAGCTGAGGCAGAAGTTGACCAACCTACTGGTGTCCGTGCTCATGAAGTTGACAATTTCACCCACGGTGAAGAGGGTAAGGCTAGTGCTGCCAACACGCAGGGCTTTGCGATAGATGGCAGAGATGATGGCAGCCCGCACCATCAGCATCAGTTTGTTCACCTCATAGCTGAACTGGTTCCGCAAAAGAGCGCCCAGGAAGGAGCCAGCAAAGAGCCCGAGGGCATAGAGCACCCCATGGCTCAGGGGCTCCTGCCGTGACTCCATGAAGTTCACTAGCAGGTTCAGAAGCAGAGGACCTGAGAAACCCAGCAGACCACTGGCCAGCTTGAGAAGTCCAAGGGAGTAGAAACGAAGCCCAAAGGCTGCATGAAGAACTGAGAAGAGTCGCACAGCTTCCTGGGCATGGTGTGAGTCATGTGGGGCATTGCTACTCCCATCATTTCCAGCAATGATTGGGCTAGTAAGAGACACCGTCTCTGCCTCTACTTGGTGCAGAGCTGCCTTCTTCTGCCAGCAGGAGTAGAACCGATCACAGACCCTGGCAGCCTGGAGCTGGTGAGGAAGCACATAGACATCCTCTGGCTGGTTCAGCTTCCACTGATAGCCACGTTTCATAAGAGGGTTCATCCAAACATAAAAGAAGCGTGAGAGCCAGCTCTCACCATCTTCTGCCACTCTCTGCTGATCAGGCACTGGGATCCCTGGCTCTGAGATGAGCTGCTCTTGTTGCCAGGAGCGATTGATGGAGAGGAAGTCTTGCCTGCCAGTAGTGGGTAAGAGGTAACCGATCACATACACAAGCAGAGAGGCCAGCTGCAGACAGAGAATGGCGAACCTGGAGGAGGCGGCAGGGTGGGCAGGGGACCAAGCTGTCCTGCTTTGGTAGTACCACACCAGTGTGATGATGAAGGAAGGTAAGGGTAAGAGAGTGAGGAGAGCCAGGACCACAGGGCCCCTAGTAGAGCCATGAATGGACCTGCAGAGGATGAGAAGAGCAAGGCTGTGGGTGAGCCATGCAAGAGCGGCAGTGCCATTGGCCAGCACTTCCAGGTACACAGGGCCCAGCTCCTGCTGAGAAATGGTGGCTGGGACGGTATCAGCAAGGAATAGGCCAGCAAGTACGAAGGAGGCGGCAATTCTGCATACCCAGCCTGGCCTGCAAGGCGCCCCAGAGCCAGATCTAGAGGAGGAAAGAGTAGAAAAAAAAATTACAATTGAAATTCTATCACCTCTCAGTCAGTACTCTCCTTCCTTCCTCTCCTCTTCCTCTCTTTATCAGTTCACCCTTACTTAACCTCCTGGATTCACCTCCCTAGATTTGTAACTTTTTCAGACTGCAGGCACCACTAAACTGCAACAGATCAATATAGCTCAGTATCTGATCAAAACCAGAGATTCAGATGCTACTGATACAGTAGCTGGTGATCCAGTAGCCTTGAACAGCACAAAACACTGGGGTGGAAGGCCCCTCAGGCCTTACTGATACTGAGTTAAAAAGAACATATGGTTCCCTCCTTACTGGAATAACGTAGCTAAGTTTGAAATGCTTTATAAGCGGATGTAAACATCTGCTAGGTTTAGTTTGACAAAAGGAAGCCTTGAGGCATTCTATCTTCGAGTAGAATAGATAGGGAGAGATGCTAGAATAAGCTAGTTTTGTGAAAACAAGTGTTGCAAACTAGGCCAAAAGATGAACTGAGTATGCACGAAGACTGAATTCAATCAGCGGACACGGTGACGAAGACTATCAACGACCACCAGAGGACCCTGAAAGACTACCAATGGACACAGATGCGCATGCATCAAGGACATTTACGTATATTAATGAGTTCTAGGTGATAATATGAATATGTTAATAATTTCTGGGCAATGTAACGAATATGTATATTCTGAGTGCTTATAATCTTTGTAGTTGATTAACTCGGCGTGCACGCTAGATGGAATGATCCCCTGTACGCCCAGCGCTGCAATAAAGAATGCCTGCTTTCTAACACTCCAAAATTGAGTCTTAGAGAGTCCTTAATTGCGGGCTTATGGTGTCACTACCAAAGAACAGCATTTCTCTACCGAAATTTCTTTTCAAACTATGATATTTTGTGGTCAAATCAGACTCCAGTTCTTGAGGATTAACAAAAAACAAAAAAAAAAGATAGATATCTAATCTCTTTAACACAAATTCTGGATGATCAAATTCTGTGTCATCTGTGTCATGTCTCTGATCCTTGATTTTTCTTGTCTTTGTGGTATTTTCACTAGAAACATTATTTTTATCACTGTCGTTTTCAGTGATGCTGTGTATGTGAAGTCCATAATCTATTGCTCAACAAAAGATTTCATTATCACTTGATTCATTACTTGTGGCCTTTCAATATCAATGAACATTGCCATGTTTATGTATTTCAGAAGAGTATAAACAGAAAAATAATTGTTGATTTCCCGGAACACTTTATTACCTTAAATACATCTTCCACGCAACCTTGGATTTATATCCTCTCCCAGGATTTACATTCTTTCCCAGAGAATTGGGAAAACTGGGAATTTCATCCACTGAAATTCTTTTGAATTATTTTCTGTAATTTTATGCTCACTACCCTCTCTATTCTTTCTGGATCCCTTCTGCAATGGAGGGACCAAAGCTATACACAGTACTCTGAATTAGGATGGATGCTGACACATATAATAGCACTATAATATCGTGTCCTTCTCTAATTACATATTCAGCACATTATAGGGAGATCTAATTTTCAGCCTTTCCACCCCACCTCCAGTCCTGCATCACAATCAAGAGCTAGACAAGTTAGTTGTCATACCTTGGAGTGCCAAGGAAGCAGGCACTGACCACTGCAAGGAGCACATGAGGAATCACATTTAATGTCAGCTGATTAAAGCAATGACCAACGCTGCCATGAACCCACACAGGGAGTGGATCTTCTGGGCTGGTCCCACACAAACCAGCCAGGATGTTCTCCATCCTTTGCTGGGAACCAAATGTGAGAGACCGGAGCTCCTAGGGTAGAAAAGAAAAAAACAAACAGCATGTGGTACAAAATTAAGAAAGTACAGCCCCACTCCGAGGCGGACTGTGATAAGAGATGAACATAGGACAAGAAGCAACTTCCTGGGTCACGCAGTCCAGGACCTGCTACTGCACACTTGCTATTGTATCATCTACTTTACAAAATGACCAAGCACCAGCTTAAAATAAATTATGTTGTTTGTCCCCTTAAGTCACCCTAAGACCTCAACACTGCGGGAATGCAAAGCTTTCTGTTTATTTCCAGGGCGATTTTTTTCCCATGGCCAGTTTATCCTTTGAAACTAACATCAGGAAGCATTTGCCTTTCCCTTGATCACTCTGAAAAAATATTTTCAGCTGCTTAAACAATAATCTATCAATTACATTTCCATCTTCAAAACAATTCCCATGATTCCTTAAGGCAGTGTGTAACATTAAACGCCATCCAGACGGCAGAGGAGAATGCCGGGGCCCATCCAGATTAGCAGCCGGTACCTCCAGGGTAGCCAGGGCCGAGGAACCCCCCCGGGCTTCCTCCTGGCCCGGGCAGGCCTCGGCTTTACAGCGGCCTCTGTTCCCGCCAGCCGGTCCCACCTCCAGCCTGGGGCGGCTGAGGGCCGCAGGCTCGACAGGCAGGAAGGGGGCACTGCAGCACCGTAGCCGGGGCACCGGGCCCTGTCATGGCAGCCCCCCCCGCCGGCCTGCGCCGGTACAGCCCCGGCAGCGGAGAACCCCTGGCCGAGGCCCAGCCTGGCAACAGCCAACCCCTCGCCGCCCTCCCGCCGCACGACGAACTTTGACCCCCGCCCCCCGCCGTACCTCGGCTCGTCCCTTCCCCGCTCTCACCGCATGGGGAGGAGAGGGCGCAGGGACACGCCCAGCGCCCCCTGGAGGGCGGGAGGACGCGCGGCAGCGGGCGGGCGGTGCGGCTGCCCGGGGACGGAGGACACTGCAGGGCCAGGACGGGACCCAGTACCGGCCGGCGGGCGGCGAAACGAGGGCGAGAGTCAAACCGGGCGATGTGGGCCAGGGACGCCGCTGGGAGGCGGGAGCGCCAGGCCCCGGCGGCCCAGGCCTGAGGCTCCGGCCGCAGGGTGCCGGGGAGGCGGCGCACAGGGGCCCTGCGGTTGGGAACGCTTGTCGTCCCTTCCCATGGGAGCGACTGGCATCCCTTCCCAAGCAGCTCCAGCTCAGCCGCCTTCAACGTGCCCACCGGGAGGTAGATGGCAAAGCCAGGGAAGGTCAGGGATTCGGCCCAAAGGACGAGGCTGAGATAAGGAGAAGCAAACGGCTTAAACACACGCTGCCCCTGCTCCTCAACAAATGTGATTTTCCCCAAAATTCCTCTGGTTCCTTTCTGGAGACCTTATTTATCCCTCCCCTTTTTCTCCTATCAATTTTGGCCCACAGTGCCTGGTGCTCTGTGAGCGTTTCCAACGTGCACCCAGCGCAGGTGACAGCCTGGCAGCATGACGGTGGCAGCAGGCGCAGGAACACCGATGCACCACTGTGCTTCCAGAAGGCAGCACTGGCAGGTACTGCCCAAGCAGTACTTGTGTGGGTATAAATGCGTGTTTTATGCCTACAGCATTCTTTGCCAATGATATCTCTGTATACCCACAGTGGCAGAGCTCTCCTAGGGCAGTAACAGCCGTGTAAAGCCAGATCGTTACATTAACCTCGCACAATTATCTGAATAACACAAGCTAAATAAATCCACTCAGTTTTACCTATATTGTGCTTGGTGACTATATTTGTCCAAAGCATAAACGCACCCATGCAAGCAGCATCCCCAAAGGTGACATTCAGTCTTTACTACAAGAGCACATTGCACTGGGGGTGGTGGTGAGTAAACACTCAAACTTCCCAGCCAGGAGAAAACAAACCTGAGAGGACATCCAGCCATCATCCCCTCCAGCCTGTTCTGCAATAACAGGAGCGTGCAGCAAACGTCACCACACCATCTGGCAATTTTAGCTGATACTGGTGATTTTATAGCAGATGCTCTGGATACTTCACTTTCCTAAACCCTCCCCTCAGTACTCTCTCTCTTGCCAGGGAAAATTAGCGTATCCCTGTAAATAATTCATCACAGGTAGAAAACTTTACTTCCAACACGCAGCTCATCAGAGGTACACTAAAGCTTAGAAGCGTTACCAGTGGGGTGCTGAGGAAGGAAAATACCAGTAACATTCCTGTCTGAGAAAACAGCGATCTGGCTGCAGGAGTGAGAAACGGCAGAGATAAGAGCACGAGCTCAGAGGCCACAGTACCCTCTAATCATAGTTTCCTTGAAAGGAGCACAAGGACAGCGCAGTATTCCTAAACCTCTATCTGTATCTCCTTGTTTAATTCTTGTCTCTGAGGATTCTGATTTCTCACAGCCCTGAAAGTAATCTTTGCCTGTGCGTCAGAGTTGCAAGGCTGCCTTTTCATGACCAATCTGGCTACTGATACTCTCCACTGTGTGTATTTGGCCACTCTGCTCTTTCTCTCACAGGTCATACAAAGGTTTCTAGAACAAACTTTCCTATAGAGGCCTCGATAATAAGTTTTATGTCCTCCTTGCTCAAGGAAGCTTCCCTTAAAAAAAAGAAAAAAAAAAAAAGTGCTGCGAAAGCAGCAAACTCTCAAGACAGCAAACAGGGGATGTGTGAGGCTGGAGCATGAGCTGCACACAATTGAAACTTTCAGATCCCGTGGTTCTGATGTCTTATTTATTCCCAAATGAAAAAAAAAAAATCCCCAACCAACCACTTCCCCTGACCTAATAAGATACCAGAGAAGCTCTCAGATATCAGGACAAAGACCATCCTCTCTCTCTCTCTCACTAATCACCCTCAGAGCTTTTCCATTTCAGCCACATTGAATTCTAGCGTTCTCCTTTCTCACGTGCTGCATTCTGCTTGCTCATCTCTCCTAACCTCTTCATGTTCAAAACCATGAACTTTTCCACTTCAGCTGAAAGACGGACAACTCTCAGATGCCAGGGATCCCTTTTTGCTTCAGACAGCATTATTGGAGATCGCTCATATGGGAAAACAACCATAAAGGGTATTAAAAAAAACAAGGAACCTTAGGAGAATACCAAACCACCCTAACTGATCTGAAAGCACTGATGCCTGTTTTGCATAAGTACGTTTGAATAGGAGCACGGCAAGAATCTAAATCTTTTTGTGCTTCCTTTTGGCTATTTCCCCTCTTCCTGAATATTGCTGCCTATGACATTTACTGCTATATATTGGACAGATTTAAGATGTGCGCCACAGAGTACAGGCTTGTGGGTATATTGCTTACAAAGTACCTTGCGCACTATAAATAATCATACACCTGACATTTATCACAAAACCAGAGCATTTAAAATGGAAAAAACCTGCCAGCATCAGAGTTAATTTAATCCACCCCCACAGGCCAATGCAGGACAGATTTTATTCATTGTCTATTATCTGGAGTTTTTGAACACTCTAGACTGATACACTCAGAGTGAGGAAGAGCTATCTGGCACAGGGAGACTGCCCCCCCTTCTCTTACAAGTTTATTTTGTAACAGATTACTTAATACCCCTCCCAGGACTCGGAATCAGGGAATGAGTGTAGGCTGCATGCCCATTCCACTTCCCAGCTAAAAGTAAATATTGAGCTGAAACAGAAGCCAGCCTAGACAAGCCTTAAATTCAGAAATATCAACCTTGCAATTATAAATCTAAAAATCTCTGAAAGCAGTTGTCTATTTGGACGCATTTTCTGCGCTCTCAGCCAGGGCTCTGCTATCAGCTGAACCATCCTCAAATTCCATGACGTCAAGGGCAAGGAAGGCTTGATTACTTGGCTCAGTCCAGAATTTTTCATGAACAGGCTGCTTTGCTTGGACCTGAAGACGCAACATACATGTTTTCCCCTGTTTTACAGGGGAAAAAATTAATGCACAGTTCAGAAAACAGAGGAGTACCTTCCTCAGCACCTTCTCACGAGAGCACTCATTTTGTCATAAAAAACCGCAACTTGTCTGTGTTCTTACTAGTAGCCCAGCCACTTAACATTAGAGGGAATGCTGCATGGTTGTCTCACACCCCTGGATCTAGTTTTGACTCAGACGTAAGAAGGTAAAAAATTTTAATCAAGGTCTTACGGCTGTCTCTGTTACTGTACTGCTTTTTAACCTAACGGTCCAGCCCAAATTAACTTCAATTCTGATTTCTGTTTACTTGCTCATACTGAGCTACTGCATACTTTTTCGCATTCTGTTCTTTTCTTTCTCAACGTTCTTTGCTCCTGTGACTTCAGAGACACCCTATTACCCCAACATTGCCCTCAGCATCCAATTAGCTAAAAATCTCTTCAAGCAGCATGTAATTGCAAGTTCAAAGATGAGCTTTGGAATTCCAAAGAGGAGTTTGGGAGCTGAACTTGTAGCAGAGCAGACTGACTGGCACCTCCTTTGTCCAGTAAGAATCTGGAGCACCAGGCACAGGCATATTACAAAAAACTCTGCAAAGCAAATAAGGACTTTGCCTGACATTTTCAGTCCTCCAGACAAATTGCAGTGCTTGCTCTTGCAAAGACGTGAAAACTCTTAATTTACTCTGCACCATCGGGCCCAAATTTCGGTACTCATTTTAGGAATAATTTAACTGAATCCCACTATGTCCCTTTAAAAACTTAACTCAGTAAGGCACGTGATTGAAAGATGACAGTACAACTAGTACAGAATGTGCTCATAAACTGTAATTGTAAAGCCATGATCAGTAAGATGACAGGGTGCTACAAAATGCTAATGAGCACTAGTCAGTCAAGTGTTTTTCTCCAACAAATGGATTTTTTCCTCTTCTGAACCCTTTCAACACCACAATACATCTACTGTTTGCTTCCTTTTTACCATTCCTGAGCAATGTACTTACTGGTGTGCACATACACATTTTAATGAACTTTCAGATTAGTTACTGATATCTGGATTCCTTTACCAGCCAAGTGCTGCTGAAATCTATCACCAGAAACCACCAGGACATCTCCTGTGGACCTCTTTTAGATACAAGGCAAAAAGAATTTAGAAAATATTTTCATGTTCTGGTATTTTGCAAAGCTTTTAGATATTATATGCACAACTTTACATAAAACTGTCAGAAAAAAAATAAAGAATTTGCTGGGTTTCTTGGGTTTGTGGCTTTTTACTCTTGACTTTTGAAACCAAACTGTGGTTTAAAACCATTTTTTAAAACTGATGTAAAGAAAACAACAGCATGGAAGAAGTGTACAAAACCTAACAAGTCCATTTTCTCCCTCTTGCCAGGCTGTTTTTACTTATTTCAGCTGGTGAAACTGAGCGCTTGACGCAGATGCCTGACACTAATAATGCATGAAAACATGTTTTTCCTTTTAATGAAGAAACAGAACACATTTGGGATAATAGTATATTCCTCTTAGCGATAAACTACTTGGACGTGATCTACAATACAAAACTAGAGAGGGAATTCCTACGTAACTAAAAACATCAGGTTTTCTTTTTAGTTATCATAAAGCACAACTCTGTGCCTCTCCGAGCATCACCAAATCTGCTGCTTTGGGTAGTTAGTTGGAACAGGTTGAGTACCCATTGCCTCCACCATCATTGTGTTTTGCTCTCACCAGAAGCAGATCAGTCTGCTGGGCATCTTCAAAGATGAAATTCTTATCCCAGGATACTTAAAATTGAATTAAGGTCACTGACAAACATTATCAACCTTAGGAGATAAGGGGGAGGAGTGGACAGCGGTAACGGAAAATAAGATAGTCTTTATATAGCTCGTGCTTATTTTGATGATTGGCATAACTGAGCATATTTCCTGAGCCTGCGTAGTGGTGCACTCACTCGGAAAATGTCAAGGTGGGGCAGCTGGTTTTAATACAGAATTGGACCCAACCGCTCCCAGCAGAAATACCTTATTATAGTATCAGACAGACCCCCACCCATCACACTGCTGCCCTTTGTTGCCACTGCTGTAAGTACTATGCTTCAAATTATGTGTTATCCTCTAGCAAGTATATTCCAAAAAAAGCCAAACACACAGGAAAAATTTCACCCAAGTCTGCAAAAATTGTCTGGGTCTTCAAATGCAGGCCCTCACATGGCACCTAGCTAATAACAAAATACAATCTAATGCACGTAACTTCTCCCAGTTTCTAAACAAGATAAAAAAGGTTCAGGAATTTGGGAAAGAATTTTATCAGAACCTTAATTTCTCTGCATTCATTTCTTTCTCCTGCTAGCCCTTTTCAGTTAATTGAAAACACCCTTACTCCTCCTCACCACAGACAGCCCCCAGCATGAAATAAGAGAAGCGTTTTCATGCTTCACTTATGAGAATCGAAACCATCATACTCACTTGCCTGCAGTAAGCATGGTCGGTAGCGGGTGCTCAGGTGAGAAGGAGGGAAGCAATTCCTCTCCTACCATGGCATCCCAGCTCCCGGCAGGCACAGCAAGGAAATTTGTTCAGAACTTTTCTGAGCAGGAGGCTCGGGCTCAGCATCACCTCATCAAGCAGCCAAGGTTTGCTCCTGAACACACGTCTGCTTAGGGACACCACCAGTTCCAACAAGCTCCAAGGCACAGTGTGGGGTAAAAAACCAAACCCAAACCAAAAACCAAACCAAAGCCCTTTTGCTTTTGGCTTCAACCTAGAGGTTGTGGTCACCACAGGCACGCTAAGCTGTGGCAAGGCCTGGCCCAGGCCCACAGGGCCCCATGGCCCACAGGGCCCCGCGGCATCTCCCCTCAGCATCCGTGAGCGGGAAGCCCCCCACGGCCTCCCGGCCCTCCCCGGCGAAGCTCCCTCTCTCCCTCTCCACCGCCGCCTTCAGTCCCAAACCGTGAGGGCTGAGAGGGGCAGCGCGGGGAGAATCCCCGGAGGGGAGGCAAACAAGACGGAGCAGCCGAGCGCATCCCCCTCGCGGGCCACCGGGGACCAGAAGCGGGGAGGAAGGAAAGGAAGGAAACGGCGCCTCGCTCCGCCGCGCACGGCGACAACACCCGCCTCCCGCCAGGCTGCGGCCCTGCCCCACCACACACGTGACCGGCGACGGGCGGACGCCATTTTGTGCGGGCGTCCCCCAGCAACGCCTCCCGCCCCCCGCCCCCTCCCCGGCCCGGGCTCACCCCGCCCCCCCCGCCGCCGGGCACGGGGGTGCCTGGCTCGGGAGCGCGCGCAGGGCGGCCGGCGGCGCGCACGCGCGGGGGGCGGGGGGGGCGGCAGCCGGGGAGGGAGGGGGGGGGCCGGGTCAGAGGAGCTGGGGTGCCCGCGCAGGCCGCCGGGACCCCCGGGCCGCCGGCGCCATCATGTACCGCTCCAGCAGCGGCCGCTCCGGCCCCTCGTCCTCGTCTTCCTCCCACCGGCTGAAAGAGGGCAGTTCGTCGGGATCCCGCGCCTCCCGCTCCAGCACATCGGGGCCGGGGCCAGGCCGCGGCCGGCCTCCCCCGCCGCCGCCGCCCGCCGCCGCCGCCGCCTCCTCCTCCTCCTCCTCCGCCGCCGCCTCCGCCTCTCCGCCGCGCTCCGCTTCGCCCCGTCCCCCGCCGCGCCGCCACCGCTCCCCGTCGGGCCACCGCGGCGCTTCCCGCCGATCCCCGTCGCCGCACCGCAGCAGGAGGTTGCCATCGCCGCCGGGAGGACCGGGGCCCGGGGGGACCCGGGGCCGCCGGGGGAGCGAGCACGGAGACGGCAGCAGCAGCCGGGTAACTACTGCCGTGCGCTGAGGGGGTCTCGGTGCCGGGCTTGCCCCCTCCCCCAGGGGCTGTCAGGCCGCGGGGGGTCCCCGCCGCCTCGGCGGACACCGGCGATGGCGGCCGCCGTCCCCCGCGGCTTGGCGGGGGGTGTATCTCCCGGCACCGGCCTCTCCTCCGCGGTACCCCGGCCCCCTGGCTGTGTCCTGGGGTCAGCCGGTGTCGCCGCTGGCGGAAGGGCGGGAGCGGGGGGCAGCGGGGCCCCGAACTTGGCGCGGCGGGGTCCTTGCACCGGCCCCGGGCTCTCCCTGTGCGGAGGGAGAAGGGCGATTTTTTCCCCCTGTTCTTTAGAGAGCCAAATGGGTGGGGGGCGGCGAACCAATTAAAAATCATTGATTTCCATTTTAACTAATGTTTTTCCTTTAATTTCCGTTACATTTTTATTTCTCTCTTATCAGCTAGAGCCATTTTCGATAAGGCTCAAAGATGATGCTATCTTTTGCTGAGGCAAAGGATGGAACTAGTCACTTTCCTCCATTTAACACTGGTTTGTGTTGTTGTATAAATATCGTTTAATTTATGGGAAGATAACTTTTTTAGTTAGTTTGAATGAGCACTTTGTCTGAGTTCTCCTGTTGTCATGGGCATACAAAGGAGACTCTGTTACAGATTTGGATCTTTGAGAGGTATTCTTTGATAGGTAGCGCTTTGTAGTTGGAGCTGTGCACAAGGTGTTCCAGTCTTCTCCCTCAGTCTTGGCAAAAGCTGATTTGGGCATGTGAAACTCTGGTTTGATATCTGAAGTGATATTATCTTAGATGCTGGCACCTTTGTACTAAGCCAAACTGTATAGCCGTACTTTTTTTTTGAGCCAGTGTCATTCGCTTCCTTAGGTTTTCGCTTGTTACTCCTTGGTGTAATGACTGTCTTGTCTGATAACTGTTAGCTGTGGTATGTGACAGGTTCACTGTGTGTTTGCATTGCGCTGAAAGAAGAGATTTTCATATTGGGATGTGGCTGTGGTTCCATGGTCATTCAATCCAGCACACGTACAATTAAAAAGAATGGTACACTCACTTTTTCTCCTGCTCTGTAGTATATTCTGACCCTTCCCTTGTGCTCACACTTGTATTTGTGAAGTTGCAGAGTGAGATGATTTGAGGAAATGATGTGGCTGAAAGTCAATCCAAGAAAAATATATTGACTGCTATGATTCATTGCATGATGGGACCCCAAGAGAGAACAGGGATTGCCCTTTCTGATGGTGGTACAGGTTCTTACTGAATTTTTTTGGAGCTGTAGCCATAGAAGAGATCACAGGAGCTATTGGTGCTATTTGTTATTTAAAGGGGAGCTGTCCTGAAGGTATGGGAAGATAATGTTGTATTTGACAGTTAAGCCAAGCCAGGCTGAGAAGCTTTGCCTCTGGCTGTTTGCTTTTAGGCTGTATTTCACCATTATCTCAGTCCTATAAGTCGTCTGGGGGGTAGCCCTGCAAATTGCATTGCTAGTAAGACCCAGGTTGAAAATAGGTATTTTTTTAAAAGGTGATTATTTTTAATCTGATTCATGTCAGTTTGTGTTGTGGCTCCATGGACAGTTGTATAGTCACAACTGAGGGGATGACAAACTGGGATACGGGAGCAGAACTTTCTTAAACTGACTTCGCCATCACTCAGCCTGTCATTTCACTGTGTCCGTGATAGGCTGTGAACCCGTGCCGACTGTAACAAAACTTTTAATGCCCAATGTGTTGGTGGCTCAGACTTGGGAGAAATTTGACCTAGGAGTTTTTGATTGAAAGCCTCCCACTCCCCCTGTAGGGGGGGGAAAAAAAAGCCACGAACCCCCCTGACTTTACACAAACATTATTCTTGACAAACACTGTTCTTCCAGTGTTATTTTGCACCCTTCTGGCTCAAGTTACAGTAGTCATCTCAGCAAATTGTTGCAGAATCTTGATGTTTTTCTTGCCTATTCTAATTTCAGAGAAGAAGGATTGAAGAATTGTTAATTCTAGAAATTAGGCCTTAGCAAGTTAGCTAGCGCTGAACTGCTGGGTCAGATAGACTTTTTGTTTATTTACAAGAATATTGCTGCATTTAAGGAAAACCTTTCTCTAGCAAGCAGCTGTCATAATAAGAGGGATCTTGAGACAATTTAATACAGGTCTTTAACCTGTGCTGTCTCTTGCATATGCTAAAGCCTAGTGTAAGCAATTCTTAGAGTGTATATCGTGCACATTTTTTCCATGGAAGTTTTTGTCAACCAAAAGATGTTTGACCAACACCACTTCTCCTTTAAAAGTGATGTTTTAAAGCATAAAGTACATATACAGGTTGATTTTACTTCTTAGAAGTACTGTTTACAAAATCAGCATTAATTAGAGAAAGATAAAAGCTGGGATTATGCTCATGTTTTCCAAGCAGTGGAACTAAGTGTGATCAAAACAAAGCAGACAGCAAATATGTTGGGTCAGCATGATCAGGTAAAGTTGTAATGAAGTTTTCAGTTTTATATGACTTAAAATGCCCTCTCCAGAAGTTTGAGTATACAAAGTGTGGAAATGTGGAGCATTACAAAGATGTGTTAGTAAATGGCATTTTAGAGCGTCACTGAAAGGAAATTAATTCAGACAGGAGGCAGGGGAAGAGGAATTTAAGCTGCAACAAGGAAGGAGGGCTTGGAAGAGGGAGTATATGCATAAGGGTGGAAGATGTAGGATGTGGAATGAAGACACTGATGGGGTAAGGCCATGGAGTTGAAATGCAGAAAAGTTTTGAGTAAAAGATCTAAGTTATCGTCCCTACCCTTCATATGAATTGGAGTATGGAAGGAGCAGCCTTGGAGATTTCTCATTCCCTTTTCTTGATTCTGGGAGTTGTTCTGGTTTTGGGTTTGGGATTTTTTTTTCTTTTTTTTTGTTGGTGTTTTTTTTTTTGAGATGGAGTGCGATGCATTCCCAGGTTATCAGCATCGTTGCCCATTTTCTTTTGCATAACTAGGATGCTAATTGCCAGTGTAGCTGTGTATTGGACATTGCAAGTATGGATAGTGTTAGTTTCTTAGTTGGTAGGGAAAACTTTGCGGGAATTAGAAGAGTGTGGAGTAACAGCAAAGGTTTGGGGCGAGTACTGACAAATGTAATGGAGGAGAGGAAGGTCAGGGCTGTAGAGTGAGTGATTTTGGCGGACTTTATTTGTTCTTACAAGGCTCACACATGCTGCTTTTATTTGTCCCTGCTGACCTGCATGCTTGTTCTTTTTATAGTTTCTATTAGCTTCTTTGCTTTCTTGTAAGAAAATTGGACGAAATTAGAGGACTAGACTATGTTGGGTCAACAGAGAAAGAAGAAATGAAGAGCTGGTATGCAACCTGTGCAATAATATGGCAATGGTAACTGTGGTTTAGGCACCAGAACATGAAGGGAGGAAAATGCAGTGCAGCGCGGAGGTAGGAATGACCAGTAGTGGTGTTCAGTGCTCCAAATGAAAAAGCTGTTAAAACTGGAATTTTTCAAACTGAAAAAAAATATTTGTGAAGTTCAAATGTGTACCACTGTAACTGCTGTCTCTGGGCAATTTGTACGGCAGTCATAGGCAATCCTAACATCCCAAACTTTCTAAATGTAAACTGTTTCTTTCCTTTGCCCAGAAGTTTGTTTTGAGATGAAATCATCACTTCTCTGTCTCCAATGGTTGTCATGGATGTGGCCAACTTGCCATCAGCTTTGACGGCAAGAAGATGCCCTTCAAGATAATCACTTCTTGAGGCAGCCCTCAAAATTCAGTGTTATACTAGGCACATGGGAGCCTTCAGAGTGTGTTTGTATGAGACACAGGCACCTTGTATATGTTGTATCTCAGCCAGGCTGTTGCAGGATCGTATTGTGCTATGCAACGCAGTTGGTCTTAAAAAGTAATTAAAATGTGTTCTGATAAATGCTGGGATTCAGCTTAATGGAGCAAAACAGAATTCACTAATATGTTACCTTAGGACGAGGTTATGTGCACAATGGATTCTAGTGCAGATTTGTACTGCAAGTAAATTTTGTTCAGGCAAATTTGTGAGGGTATTCTTTTGCTTTTTTGTTTGAAATTATGTATTGGTCTTCTTTTGGTCTCTTGGAGGATTGAGCTGAATCTGCTGCATCTTCTCAGGGTGGATGCAGACAACATAGTGCACCTGCTGCTTGCTACTGCAGTTTTCAGCGGTGAAAGCAATATGCAGTGCATGACTGGTTTGGCAGAACCGAATCTGGCTCATTGCTTCCTGTTAAGCGGAATCTAAACCATGTTGGTTTAAAAAAGTAAACCAAGTATCTCTGTCTTCAAGCAGTCTCATCTGTTTCTTATGGAACTCCCCTTACTTTGATCATTCCTATATTCTAGTGCCATATTCTAGAATGATGTGAGGCGTAACTAGTTAAGCATAACTTACCATTAATGACATTTTCTGTATTGAGTATATGTCCAAAGGAAGGTCTGTGCAGGGACAGTTAACTCAGGCCTTCTCTGCTGTAGTTTTTTCAAATGCAGCTTTACTTAGCTCTGGTTTAGCTCTACCAATAACAAATAATGACAATGGGAATTCTATTATAGAAGGTGTTTCTATAGTCACAGGTGTTTTTAGTATTACGTTGTGCTAATCTGCTGAAAGCAGCATGAGGTGAGGAAAACTGTTGAAAATGTCACCGCTAGGAAAATCTTTGTTTACACTGGTTTATACTTTGGTTCATGTTGTTACTAAAGCTGGAAAGGGCCAGAAATCCAGACACTTTTATTAAGAAATTCCTGGCACCATTTTTTATGCAATGTTTGTTTAGCTGCTTCTCCTCTACAAAGAAAGGACAACAGCAAATCTGGGACTTCTTGAACTTCTCTGTTTTTCCACCTTCCAAAATGGTGCTTTATGAAATGTATTTTTGAGTTGAAAATTTCTCTTCTAGATAATGTAAATATAGAGCATGTTATTGGCAGCTGGGATGAGAAATGAAATGCAGAAATGAAACCCTCCCCTTTCTTTAGTAACTAAAGACAATTGAAATATTTGGAACAATTGTTCTTCTAGTTTGATTTTTTTTAATTGATCCACCCACCCCAAGTCTCATACGTTAAGCAGGGCAGAGTCACTTGCCTTTCTGTAGGCTGAGATTAAAATTCCCTCATTGATGGGCTTGCACTCTTTCTTCAATTTACAGAGACGTTCACCGAGTCTCCGCTCTGAGTCTTCACTGGAACAGAGTTTGCGGATTACTGTTGGTAATGACCGGTATTGCATTGGCACACCAGAGCGAAGGAGGCTGCCTGATAGACTGGGCTCACCAATTGATAACCTGAGTGACAGGTATGGTCCTCCGCAGATGGGGATTCAAGTGTATGAAACAGTAAGAACGTGGGAATGGCTGTATGGGGTGTGAGACCAAACATCTAATTAGCCCAGTGAAAGCCTAGGAAACGAGGGTAAGAGGGCAAGCACGTAGTGATGCTTTCCTCGAATATTCCCCCAGCCTTCACCAAGCTGTGGTGCAGGGGATTCCTGAACAGAAGTCACTGCCTGTGTTCCTAATAACTCTAAACTGATATTTCTTCTCTGATCTTTGTCAACTGCTTCTAAAACCCATATAAACTAAAAGTGCCCAGAGCAGGGGGGAGCTGCTTCATTTGACATTTCACAGCTTCAGCCGCCTTCTTCTGTTTCTTATGAACCTACCTAGTCCTGACTGAAAGGAAGGTTGTTTATGGATAGCATAAAGCTTCAATTTCCTAATTTATTGGGAGAAATTATATACTTTCCTGATTTTTGAGAATAGTCCAGAAGAAAGCTCTAGTATGGCTTGAAGAAGATTTATTATTCTGACTCTAAAAACCCTGCAGAAGAGAAGTGAACATAGTCTGCCAGTCTCATACATGATAAAATAATTATTAGACTTCTTAGGGTCCCTTGATTGGAATTGAAGAGAAACATAGCTAATGAAGAGACGTTAAAAATACTGCTGTGAACAGTGAAGTATAAGTATTAGTAGATACTGCTTGGAAATCTTTACCTTCAGTAGGAGAACAGGTATAATCTGTTAAAAGAAGTAAAATCAGAAGACTCTGTGCAAATAAAATATTTTTTTTTGTCTTGAATTGCAAAGTTGAAGGTGGCATAGTTTGTGCCCCAGAGCACAGAGTTGCAGTTTCAAGTCAGGGATAAGCATTCGTCACAAAAAAAAGCAGTATAACTTCCATTTTTGATGCAAATATCCCCAACTGTTACAAAAAAAAAAAAGAGAGAGAGAGAAAGAGAGAGAGAGAGGAAGAGGGAAGTGAGCAGAATAAGTACATTTGCTGTTTTTCTCAAGCGTAAGGTTAAGTTTCAGCAGGTGCAGAAAACCAAATGAGGCTTTAGTTTTCAGTACTGTCACTTTCACACCTTCACCTCAGTTCTCCTGGGACCAGTGTTCGATTTGTAAATCCCCTGTGCAGTCAGCAGTCTTCTGAATGAAATGAGTGCATATACCCAGGGAGAGTACAGCGGTTGGAAGGGGCAGGAAATGATATGTAGGAGAACTGGCACTGCTCTGGCAAATTAAGAGCATGCAGGGTGGGGGTTATGTTTGTCCCATTGCTTCCTTTTCTCCATCGAGGTTTTATATTGAGCCTGTTTTGTGGCTGTGAAGCATGGTTAGAAGTAACATCAGTGTCCTGGTTTGAGCGACACAGGATTAATTTCTCTGTCAGTAATTTTACTTTTCAGTAAGGTCTCTTCTAATGCTAGGGAAAACTGCATTTTTAGAAGAGTCTAGTGTCTGAATTTGTGAAAATATTTACTTTATAGCCACCATGGTGTGTGGGTTTCAAGGTCTCGGTGTTTTTCAAGCTAGTGAGGTGCACGGATGAGGAGGAGCGAGACACAGGCACTTGACCCAAGCTGGCCAACAGGATTATTTCATAACATGAACATCCCATTCAATATAAATTAGAGACTTTGCTGAGGAGTTCTTCTCTCTTGTGATGGCTGCAATACTGAGAACTTCTTGCCCCGGTGCTGGACCCCTGAGCCCTTCCCTTCCTCCTGAAGCCGTAGCACGCTCTCAGTGTCTGACATTTGCTGTCCACTGCTGGGAGTGCACAGCTTCCTACTGATAGACTTGGCAGAGTATAATCCTTGTGCATTTTATATTGGTATCGGGATCAATATTGGTTCTTTAGTATTATTAATGTTAATTATTTAGTCTTATTCTATCAAATCTGTTTATTTTTCAACCCTTGGGTTTCCTTGGTTTTCTCCAATTCCACTTCCCGGGTGGGGAGGGGTCATCGGGTGATAAGAATAATTGTCTAAATAACAATAAATTGTTATGGGTTTGTCAAACCGTAACAATCGGGTACAGTGGAGTTTAACATAGGAGTGAAAATCACAGAGAACTTTCACTTTATCTCTATTACTGCACCCATAGATGTAAAAAAATGGTCAGAATAGACTCCTGAGAAGGTATAAAAGTGACAGATGAATCAGAATGAGAATATGAGAAAGTGAGGCTGTGTAGACATCAGTTTTTAAATGACTTCCCATATATTTGTAGTATAGGTATGCAAGAATTCCATGTGGTTACATTTACTGTGGTTTTTTTTTCCAATCTGTGCTGGCTGCACTTGTCTGAGAGGTGGCCGCTGTCCAGAAGCTTAAAGTGTGTGGTAGCCTAGTCATCCCTTAGCTTTTCCTAAACATTCTAGGTACTACTTCCGACTTCCAAATTTCTTCACCATTTATCCATTTTGGTTATTTTTAAAAGACACTTTTTATTTGGTTAAGGACATTGTTTATCTTGTATTTTTTTGTCATGTATTTTTTTTTCCCCTCTAAGAGGCTGCCCTGGTACTGGGACACTGACTTTACATCTATCACTGGGCTTTAAAGTAGCCCTTATTGTGAATCATCATTGGGTTTAATACTGGGCATATCACATTCTTTTTTTAGCATGTGGTATGTTCTGATTCTCATTTAAATAAAAAAAAAAGGAAAAAAATTAATGTTTTCTGAAGATGTCTCTTCAAATTTTGAAGTAACCGGAGCAAATAATTCTGAATTTAGTTATTTTCAGCTATTTTTGGTAATTACTCAGAGATTTCAAGCAATCACTTTTACAAATTATTCTCTGTAATTTGCAGGACCTTGGGACAGTGGAGAGGTTCTCTAGCCTATAAGGAAATAAAATACAAAAGGATGGAAATCAAGGATTCTTTTGGATCCTCCTGCAGCAGTGGATTTTCAGGATGCCTCAGGAGAATTTCTCAGGGTGTATATCCATGTGCAGGTCCATCCTAAAACATCTGTAAGAACTTGCCCTGAGTTTCTAGGGCAGCTGGCCTCCTGCACATGTCTAAATAAGCATACTGAATGTTGCTGGCCTGTGACTTCAAGGTCATCTAAGCAGCTTCAGTATTCTGCTTCAACAGATTAGTATTTTTTTGTCTTCCAGAATCTCAGTCTATCAAAGTGAAAAATGTATCTTATCCCTCTCCCTGTCTTCCATCTCTCCCTCTGTCAGTATTTTTAAGACAATCTGTTGCTATCTGAGCTGGCATAAACTGTACAGAGCATCCCACCAATTCTTTCATCTGAAGTTAATCCAAAAGATTAAACCATATCACTGCTGAGACTTGGTCTGTTTTAATCTCTGCTCTGAAATAGCATTTTTTGGCATAATATCAAGAGTGACAGTTGGCTTGAGTATGAGTAGCTCATCTGACATCCTATTCAAAGACTGTCTGTTAAGGTGGAGTCCTGTTGGTTGCTGACGGCGTAATACCATTATTTATTTCTGTTTCTGTAAATGTGGATAAATATGTCAAAAAGGTAAACTTAACCTTACATTAGTTGCAGTTCTCTGTGGCATCATATCTATGTAGTCTATGGTCTGTTCTCCTTCTCTGAAACTGTAAAGACCAGTAATTCACGGATTCTGTGTTGGTGAAGGAATTGGAATGATCACAGTGGTACCACTTTTTATCCGCTCTCAGGGATGCAATAGCCTGTAGTGGACATTGCTGACTAAAAGCACCCAAACCAGTTAAGAGGGACATACCTCTGTTGGACTGTATTTACAGAAAACGTTTCAAAGAATCACAGCTTCTGTAAAGCAAGTAATCCCGTTCCTCACACCCGTATTTAATCTTTGGGTTTTAAATTGGCATCTTAGCAGTTCTGAGCATATTTGGAACATCTTTCTAGTTGTAAGTATTGTAGGTTTGCTGTTCCTTTCTTTCTGAAGTATGATTAAATATTCCTTCTGCTTTGTCACTGCAGTCAGGGCATTTTAATTGTAGGTGACACCTGGCAAGCGTGCATGCAAATTATTTGCACAAAATATCAGCTGAAGTTGTATGGTGAAATACATCTGTTACTCCACCAGGTGTGTTCATGCAGTTTGTATAGGTTTAGCAGGCTCTCAGAAAAGGTGACACTGGAATAGACATACCTTTATGTAGGCTGTGAACAGCAACGCTTATGTATGAAATTTAATTCTAGTTACTTTTTAGATATTTTGATGCTTTTGGAGGGGGTGGATGTGTGTAGTTTGCTGGAAAATGGAAAGGTGCCATCTAACACTGTCGGTACTGCCGTATGCTGTGTTTGCCTTATAAGATGTGTTGTACTGATAAAGCATCTAATAACATGAAATGCTTTGCAATGATGCAGGTTAGAGCTAAAGTGAAGTTTGTGTTGGTTTTGTTCTTAAATATACATGTGTAAACTGTGAAAATACTCAAGAAAAAGACCATGTCTCCCTATGTCTATTCTTTAGTCTGGTGACTTTAACAACTGGGTCTATAATTTATCTGCAAATTATTTTGAAGATGTTATCTGGCATGACTTGATTTGTCCCTTCTCAGAGGGACTTCTCTCAGTAGGAGGACGTGATTTTTGAGGATTTAGGCAATCATACGTAGTTTATCTCAAGTTGATGTCTTTATCACTTGGGCAAGACATTCTCAATTTCTGTCCCACGGATTTCACTCAAGCAGCACATTTGCCTCCCATTCCTGGAGGATCTTGCTATAGTTTTGAAATTCCTGTGTGTAAAAACATCAAGTGGATTGCTTTGTTTCTACCTGATCTAAAGAACAGTCTCAGTGAAGTTTTTAGGGATGGGGGAAAGGGCATTAGTTAAAACAGTACTCCTAATTGGAGGTGTGTGTAGGAATTGGTGCAAAAGAAGAGATGAAGCTAGCTATTCTGGTGTTGTGCCAGTTGCCCGTCCACTATGTGTAATAATGCAGAGGCTGGCACAAAGGAATGATACTACTACATTTACTACCCCTGGTTCATAGATACCAAAACCTGTGCTTCTTTTTGGGTATAGTGGTTCATGTGATAAGTGACAGTTGTGTCTACAGATCTGTTGCAACAGAAAATGTTGCTAGAATTTGTGGTCCTTGTCCACAGCTGAAGATAAAAAGAGGATCTGGTTGCATTTGCCAGTGTGAAACTGAATTATACCTTGAATAATTCATATGAAATGTGACCTTGGCATCTTCCTGGGAGAGATGAGGAAAGGGATTGTGGTCTGAAATATGATAGTAATGTTTTTTTAAAACGTGTAGTCTTTTTCCTTCACAGGAATAAATCCATCCTATCAATTTTTCAAGGCTCTCCTTCTGCAGTATGAGTTGAATTGTTCATGTCACTGTGTTTTCAGGTGACTTCCTAGGAGGGATGTATAGTACCATTAAAAATAAGTCTTCCCCTCTTCCCCCCCCTTTAAGTAAGTAAAATATTTCTGTTTAGTGATTGAGATGTTATTCTGAAACCGATTTGGGAATTTCTTACTCATGAGTAGGAGTAAGACTTAGTTTACTCTGACTCAAATACGTATGTTTATTCCATGCTTCTCTTACACAGGGATGATATGGCTGATGGTCCAATATTCACTAGAGGGCTCTCGTGTCCTCGAGGCCTTGAGAGATACCCATCGCATGAAGATCAATCTTCAAGTCCCTTCATCATAAGACATGATGAAGACTACCGCAACCGAGATGTTTTCCTCCACCGTTCAGATTATAGTCCGCATTATGGTCGTCGAGAAGAGCTGCCTCGTGGATCTGACAGAGATGGTGACAAACTCAGGAAATCCTCCTACCCGTCAAGGCCAGAAGAGAGGGGACGAGAAATAAAGCGTCCACGGTACGAAAAGGACGAGAAGATGCATGGTGTGAGTGGAGAGCATCAGAGTTTCTCATCAGGAACACGAAACTATCGCAGACGAAGCCGCAGCCGCAGTAGAAGCCCGAGCCCATCGTACTTGAATGAAGAATTCCGAGAGCTTGACCGTGCAAGGAGGAAAAGAGAAGAAGAAGAGCGTAGTAGAAACTTGAATCATGATGTTTCAGGCAGTGGTTATGTGATCCCTGGCTTGACTAACACACTACAGACTTCTGAGCCTCGATATACGTATAGGCCTGAGGAAATCCCATCCATGCCCAAAAAATCTATTTTGAAGAAACGAGTGGAGGTGGAAGTAGAGTCTCCTATTCAGGTTTGATCTGTGTCTGTCTGTGTATATGTTTCTACTTTCCAAAACAGTCACTTCATGATACAGAATGTTAGTTTGATTTCCAAAATAGAGAAGTCAAATCTTCATGTTTTCCTTCCTTTGAGAGAACAAGTATCTTTTTGCAGGCTTATACAAATTAGGATTGCAAGTTAGAAATTTTAAACAGTGAAGGCATTTAATCAGGAATCATATCTATATAAAATATGAGGCAGAGTAAAATGTCCTTGTTGAAATTCAGGCCAGGATGCTGAGATCTGGGCCAGCTTTTATAGGAAAGCTGAATCTTTTGTATCACAGGCAGCCAGGACATTGATCAAAGCTCTGCCTGTCACAGTGCCTCTTTCTTGTTTTTTTTAATAGACTTAGAGAACTGCCTAATGCATCCTCAATAACTCTGGCTGAAAACATCTTTGAGTTGCCTTATTTTTTTTCCTTTGTACTGTAGGCTGGGATCAACCCTACTTAATTTGTACCCAAGCTATACCAATTGACTCTCACAATTAGAGCAATGGAAAGACAAGCAGTTGCCACCACTGTGATAAATTGACTTTTCTCATGTTTTACTGCATCACTTTTGATCTGCCTGTTGTACTGATCAGTGTTGGTTTGACAGTGACATCTTCGTCTCAGGAGGTGTTCCAATACTGAGGATCCCATTCTATATCTATTATTGGAAATCCTATTTAAGATGGCATTAATTATGCATATCTGAAGAAGTAACTGAGAGTAACTCCAGTGCAGTTGTTTTTACCTCTCTTAAGGTGTTGAAATCCTGTTTGTCTGTGATTAAACTTGAAGCGTAGCCAAATTTATATTATGGGGTTTCAATTTAAAAGTTTAAGTTCTTATGCTTGCAAAAAATGAATGAAATGTAATTGTGATTTTGTGTATTCTCTGAGATAAGAGTTCACCACTGAACATGATGTCCCAGAACCTTTAGGCAAGGTTTGTTTTGTAATCTTCTGTGTTCTCTTTCAATGTATATTGTCTTTTCTAACTCTCTTCTTCGGCTATGAACTCAAGGAGAAATTTAACACGTTCCTTTGTTCTGTGAGGTATGTAGTCCCCTCAGAAGGTACTGTACTAAATAGTAACTTCTCTCTCTTTCAGCCTGAGGGCTTTTCAAGCAGTCTGGCTCCCAGCAAGGATCTTCCTCTTCTTTCTAGTCATTCAGCTTTGCCCCAGAGCAACGACACAGCTCCTTTTGCCTCTGAAGTGGAGAACTTTCTCAAACGGTTTAGCAAAGACTCTGTTGTGGAGTCTGCAAACAAGGAGTTGCATGATGGTTTATATGAGTGGAGTTCACTTTCTGGGGCTCCCAAAGATGCTTTCACGTTTGAAGAGAAGTTTGGAAGCTTCTTAAGTCACAAGGAAAAGGTAGAACCCAAGTCAGAGCCTGCTGATCGCCATACTGACTTCCTGCTACCTCACGAGAGGGCCAGTCAGGATGGCAGTGGTTTCTCCCGAATTCTAGGCATGATGGCTGATTCTGTCAGTGCTCAGGAGAAGAGGAGGCGTAGTTTTCCTGACATTGAAGATGAAGAGAAATTTCTTTATGGTGATGAGGATGAAGACACCAAAACTGAATCTCTCCCTGTTCAGAAGCCCCCAGCGAGTTGTGGCAATGATATAATAGGCCAGAAAATGAGCCCACCTCCTTCTCCTGCTTCAGCTGTCAAGCTGGATCCTTTAGAAGACTCTAATGCTGAGTATGCAAAGATCCATGACTTACTCAAAACCATCGGACTTGACATTGGTGTTGCTGAAATTGGAAAACTGGCTGTTCGTACCCAGGAACGCCTTCATGGCAAAAAGTTGGCATCTCGTTCTCCTGATCGTCGCTCTTCAGATCCTCGCAGACTCGACCCTTGGGACTTGCGTCGCAGCCGGAGTGACACTCGTTCTCCTGAGTCAGGCCAGCAGCGCTCAGCATCACCTCCAGTCTCTTTCCAGCAGTCTAAAGATGCGTCCGCTCTTCAGAAATCAGAATATATTAAGAACAAGCCAATAGGACAGGATATACCTCCATGTGCACCAGAACAGCCTCTTCCTTCTGTCTCTCTCATTCCCTCAGTTCCACCAGCTCCCGCTAGTTTGCCTCCTACACCTTCTTCTGTTTCCCAATACCAAATTCCCAACTATTCCCAGTTCACTGCCACTCAAATGCCCCAAAATTATCCACCTCCCACAATGGCTCCTCCAGGATACGATGCCTATGGGCACTATATGGCGTATGCAGCCCCTGGATGGACTATGTACCCCCCTGCCCAGCAGCCTAATCCTACACTGCCAGAAGCTCATGGTCTTCTTACTATGGCCATGTCAGCTAACCCCACACGTCCCAACCTCCGGGTGATTGAGACAGTGTCCATGGGAAAGGATGTCCCTGATTTAAAAAGAGATGGCTCTGTGCTCGTTCATGTCCCTACGACTCCTGCTCATTCCAAAGTGCCCCTTCGTTTGTCTTCACACCCTCTCAAAAATACCACAGAAAAGATGTCGGATGAAAAAAATCGGGCAGCTCAAAAACAGAAGGTATGTTATCTATTCTGATACATCAAAACATATTGGACTGCTTGACTGCTGGTGTAGAAGCTTTTCCACTTCAGCTGTGCCTTTTTTTTTTTTTTCTGAGTGGCTCCAGTTTAAAAGCAGTCTAAATTTGCTTTTGTTAAAGATTTCTAGGCATTTGTCTGTATTACTCTATGACAA
The DNA here is from genome assembly GCF_964199755.1 of Larus michahellis. Classification (NCBI taxonomy): domain Eukaryota; kingdom Metazoa; phylum Chordata; class Aves; order Charadriiformes; family Laridae; genus Larus; species Larus michahellis. Next base: position 40,183,381 of record NC_133898.1, read on the forward strand.
TTCTAAAAAATGTATTTAAAATTCCCCAAAGTTGTATGCCCTTAGGTTATAGCTGAACAAATGAAATCAAGCACAAAGCTGAAGTTCTTGGGGCCAGCCAAAATCTTATAGAAAAAATAAATGGTGGCCACAACATGCTCTTATTCTGCTGAGCTTTAGATATTGAAATACCTGAAGATGTCTGGATATATAAATACTTAAAGGGTTGGTATAAAGAAGATGGAGCTGGGCTTTTTTCAGTGGTGTCCAGTGGCAGGACAAGAGGCAATGGGCACAAACTGAAACACAGGAGGCTCCACCTGGACATGGTTATATCTATATTAGACATGGTACAGTGATACCATGGTTATACCTATATTAGACATTCTTAAATACATACCAAAGGATGCTATTATTCACAGTTGCATACAATTTTCCTTCTACATTCGTATTAATTATCTCTTATAAGAATCACAAAATCAGAAGAACTTAAGGGAAACTGTTCTTTACTTGGTACATCTGACACCAGTTTAGATTATGGGTGTTAGTGTTTTCCTCTTCTATTTACCTTGGTTTGTATGATAATTAGAGAGTAGTGGGGAAGAACATATTTTAAAATAGGAAGCTATAGTTAAATAACCATGTAAGGACTGGAAGATTCCTGAAAGTTGTTTGGGTTTTCAAACTGGTGTCCTCTCAATCTTGGTTTTTAAAATAAGGGCATAGAACCACAGAAGTATTTGGGTTGGAAGGCACCTTTAAAGATCGTCTAGTTCCAACCCCCGTGCCATGGGCAGGGACATCTTTCACTAGATCAGGTTAGTCAAAGTCCCATCCAACCTGAACTGAACAGTACCAGGGATAGGGCATCCACAGTTTCTCTGTGCAACCTGTTCCAGTGACTCACCACCCTCACTGTAAAAAAATTCTTCCTTATGTCCAATTTAAATCTACCCTTGTTTATTTTAAAATCGTTGCCCCTTGTCCTGTCACTATCAGCTTGGGTAAAAAGTCTTTTTCCACCTTCCTTGTAAGCCTCCTTTATATATTGAAGGGCAGTAGTAAGGTCTACCCAGAGCCTTCTCTTCTCCAGGCTGAGCAACCCCAACTCTTTCAGCTTTTCTTCATAGGAGGGATGTCCCAACCCTCTCATCAATTCCATGGGTCCAACAGGTCCATGTCTTTCTTGTACTGGGGGCCCCAGAGCTGGATGCAGTACTCCAGGTGGGGTCTCACGAGAAGGGAATAGAGGCGGAGAATCACCTGTCTTGATCTGCTGGCCATGGTTTTTGTGCAGCCCAGGATACAATTTGCTTTCTGAGCTGCAAACACACATTGCTGACTCAGGCCTAGTTTTTCATTTATGTATGCATATCTGCATTAGAGACATTCTTTCAGTGTAGCTGTGCTAATGGTACATTGTGTTGGTAGATCTGCTAGTAGAAGAGCAGCACATGGCAGAGGCTGGAAGCTTTTTGCCTACTTAGTTATATCACACTCTTCAGAACAGATCAGGCCATGGAAAGATGGACCACTGAATCCAAGAGAGGCTCAAAAGAAGTTCCTTTAAATTTTTGGTCTGAGATGACCTCTGTGCTTTTTGTTTGAAGTGACTTAAAGAGGAGTACTTACACAAAGTGCTACATCAGCAGATAAGTGACTTTTCACTGCTTGCAGGAATAATAATTTCTTCATCTGACATGGTTGAAATTTTGTTGTTAATGAAATTTGGCACTTCTGGAAGAGCTCTGTAGGCTGAAGGTGTATCACTTTCTCCTGCCGTGACATGCCGCTGGTAGCTCACCTGTGCATCTCAGCAGAACTTCTGGGGTTTGCCTGCACTATAGACTTCTTTGGCTTGGGATTAGTCCACCATTTTTTTGCTGGAATGGCTTGGAGTATAAAAACTTGCATGCTCCAGTTGATACCCCTATGCTGAGAGAAAACCCAGAATGAAAGAATGGTGTTTTGGTGGTTAAGGAAATAAAAAATAAAATAAAAAAAAAAACCAAACAAAAAAACTTGTGGCATTTAAGACATGGCCTAACTGTGTTGGTAGAACTCCTTCCAGGGCCTACTCCAGGCAATATCTAGGGATCCTGCCAACATTAACATCGCTACAGTATTAGTGATTTCTCTAGGGAAGACAAAGCCTTGGGTTAGTTGTTGTTTGTTCAAGGGAGAAGTCAGTAGTAATCTTTAAGAGCATTGTGGAGATAAAAAAAAAAAAAGGAATTTGTCTCTTGAAAAATGCATCTGGGAAGGAAATTGAAAGAACGTTTCAGATTTCATTTTAGTTTAGTTGATTTCATTTTAGCCTGGTTTCCTTTTGTAAGAATGAATGAAAACAAGTGAAAAGTGGATTTGTGAGCTCCTCATGCCAGAGTTTACCTTATTGAGCAAGAAACAAACTTCATCCGGGTGTTTAATTTTGGACAGTTATGTCTGCAAAATGTATTTGGTGGTACAGTTATGATCAGGCTGAAGCAGAAGCCTAAATAATAGCTAAAATTGGCCAGAGTCAAAACAGGAGGCAAGGTGAAGGGCTGTGAAGTCTTTTGTCACTGATAGAGCATGCTGACTGTGGAGATACTGCCTAAGCTTTGGAGAGCCATTTAGCATGGATCTTGCTTACCCCTGTAGAAGATAGTCAGTTGAGCCTAAATGCCTTGGGAAATGGTGCAACCAACAAAGCAGTTTTGGGGAATACACTGCCCAAAAGGAAAAAATTGCCTTCATACAGGGTTGAAGCGTGAGCACGTGATATAGTTACCCGTAGATGCAGAGGAAGAGATGTATTTGTTGCGTTAAAATATTCAGGTACATTTTGAGAATAGTGAGCAGTGTTCTGTGACTGGCAGACTGCGGTCTTGCTGACATTCTTGTAAGACTGATTAATCTTTGTTGGGAAGAGAAGAAAATCCAGTCCCCTTCCAATCTGTTTAGGTGATAGAAGAGAGAGAAAAATTGAAGAATGAACGAGAAGCACGGCAGAAGAAGCTTTACTATCTGAAGACTGAATTGGACAGGCTTCGTAAACAACAAGGTACAGTGCATTCCCAGTACTCCGCTTTTTTTTTTTCCCACTGGGATGTGTCACAAGTCCCAGTACCTGCTAGGAGAAGTGAAGACTAAAATAGTAATAGTCTGCAGTTTAAAAATAGTATTTTCATACTCTGGGCAATGCAGAACTCTTGAGAAAGCGGTGACCTAATTACTATATTAAAATTAATTATGTCAAAATTTGGCTGTTACACTGAAGCACACAGTTGCTCTTGCATATTCTTTGGCAGCTTGATAAGTTAAACGAATTAAATTTTTTGCATTTTAGTGCTTCTTTAGAAGAAGTGAGAAATAGCAACTGAGGACACATCAGCGTGCCTTTCGGTTTTTCACGAATCTTATTTGGAGAAGGAAAAGTCCTGCCTAGACAGAGCTAACTTTTTTATTTTTAAAACTTTTGTTTGGTACAATTAATACTAATTTCCCTCACCTTTGGAAAATGATGCTTCAGGTTAGAATGTACGATTAACTTTCATGTTTGGTCACACAGGGGAATAGTGATTATTAAATTGATTCCCTCTCTTGAGGATTATGGTGCTGCTTCTGTTAGCGGTGAATATTAAGGCAACCTTTATAGAGGTGGATTGTGCAGATTTAATGGTGCTGTACCTGAGCGTCAGTTCCATCTTTACAACTTTGCAGTCAATATATAGTGGTAATATTTTATATTAGTACTTTAATTGTTGCTGGAATAGTTGTACACATCTTAAGACAATTTTCCTGTTGCATTTCCAACTCTTCTACTTCCTTGATTGGCTCAGGAGAGATGTTGAGAAAAAAACGTCGTGAGAAGGATGGACACAAAGACCCGTTGTTGGTTGAGGTGAACAGACTACAAGAGAATATTATGAAGGAGATTTCAGAGCTGCATAAAGAATCTGATGCTGCTGACAAGAAGCAGTCTGAGCTTGACAAAGTAGCACAAATCCTGGGGATTAACATATTTGAAAAACCTCGGAAACCATCTGTGGAAACCAAAGATTCCTCGGAAAAGAACAGCAAGTCAGAAAACGCAAAAGGTCTGGAGAAAACATCTTCCAACAAGGTAAAGTCTTCTGGCTTATGTGCTAATGATTTTCCCACTATGAGGAGAGGGCACTGGGGTGACAGCTACTCCCAAACATTTACTAGAGGATCATTTGGTGTCTTTTGTTATCACATCTGACATGCTGGTTTTGATGGTGCATGCAGGTGAGAGTCAATGTATCTGCCTTTATAATTTCCCTCGGGGTTTGTGCAGTTCAGTACCATTTGCTGGTTTTGATCTTGGTTTTGCTGAGGCGTTGGTTGGATTGAACAGCATTACGAGTGTTTGTAGCTGTTTGGGTCCCAATGCCATACCAGGAAGACAGACTTTTTTCCCTGCATTTCTGGCATGGCCTGTCAAGGAGGAATGTTTGTAGCAGCAAAGCTCTCTGCAACTTTGGAGCATGTTGGTCTTCTCACTGGGTGATGCTATTAACAAATCGCAAGACTTACATATGAACGTCAGCTTAACATGATTATTATGTACATGCTACATGTTCTCTCAAGAAATACCAGTGTGCATCAGTATGGTCTCTCTGTCATGGTCTATACTATTGAGAGCTGGATATACCAAAACAGGCTTATCACATCCCAGAAGATAGTTTTTACTGTGGAAGTAGTGTACGATAGTAACATCTGAAAGGTTATGCATGTATTCAGGAGATCAGTTATCCTGCTTTTCAGATGTTTATTCATATATGTAACTGAAATAGCTGATGGGAGATGGTAGATGCTTTTTGTGTAGGCCTTACTGTATATTTTTTGCAGAGAGGAAGATGTTAGTAGGGTAAGAGATACTTCCTACAAGGTCACTCAAATCTGTGTATCCTGTAAACTTTTTCCTTATGCTTCATCCTGGTCTGGGTCAGAGAATTCATTAGATGTCTCTTATTTTAAGGGGCTTGCTTTTGTGTTTTGTTTTTGTTGTTTCTTGAAGCATCGCTGAAGTTTAGTGTCCACTTACTTTTACAAATCATTTGCTTCAGTCACCACATTGTAAAACTAAAGTGGGCAACAATGTCTGTTAAATCCTACATTGCATTAAGTTACATGGCTTACTTTTCTTGAGATATGGCATGTGTGAATATATTTTTAATTATTTTAACTTTCATTGTTTGTGTTGTCCAAACCCATAATGACTTGATCCTCTTTTCATAGTTCCTTGTTTTAACATGGAAAATTCTGAGTTCTGGTCAGGAACATTTAATATTTTCAGCTATCTGTAGGCATACAGGACACTGCCCTTAGTCTCTGTGATTCACATTCTAATTCTGATTGTTAGATTTTTTTAATTAAAAGAAAGACAGTGCAGGCTTTTTGACAGCAAGATCGGTTGACTCTGCCAACCTAAGGGCAAAACCACATGCCTTTTAGCTTATTTGCAAGCTACCTTGTGGTCCCTTGCTGCTGAACCTGTGTCTGTGTGTTGTACTTACATTGTCAGTGCAGAGGTGAAGCTAGCCTTGTTGTACTAAATAGATAGATCATCCCTTCTGGTCTCTAAATAGCAGCAAACTATAAAGGCATCTTTGAGCTGGGGTTAAGCACAAACTGGGGTTAAAAGTTGGCTGTCACCTATCTATGTGAGAAGCTTTGTCTTTTTAAAGTTCTGAGCAAGATAGTATTTTTATAGGATATGTTGGGTGGGTGTATGTCTGTAAATAACATAAACAATGATGGTTCTCAGACATCATGAAGATCCTTCCATGCACTTCTGTGGATCATAAGTTGATCTTCTCATTGTTTAAGAGAATGTCAGCTTTGCTATGTTCTTGCAGACAGAATATGTGCAAATATTCACTGGGTCACTTCCTACTCTGCTACCAAATCTAGATCGTATTGGGATATGGATATCTGTGGGGTGCGTAGTGGCCTGGGTGTCTTCTCAGTCTTTGATTTACAATGTATGTTGTGTGGGGTGGTGTTAATAGGAGAGAATCTACCCCTGTTTATCAAAAGGAATTCAGAGCAAGGCAGACGGTATTTAACAATTTTGAATCTGCTGTAGTAAATTTGTTCAACACCGATAGTGAATAATTTGGAACTCATGCAACCAACTTGGGTCTGCTAAATTAACATGCTATTCTTTCCAGACTGCCGTGCAGATTAGAAATGATAACATAACGGGTTTTCAGCCATGGAAAATGTAACTCAAAACTCAAAACACATCTTGTACTATCATAATCTAAATTGGCAGGGCTTATTCATGGGATTTCAGGGACTATTTGTTTTCCTACTCTCGTGGTGTTAGTGTAGTATTAATTTTTACTAGAGTCCTGAAATGTCTGTGTATCACTGTATGGCGTCTTTCTGTACAAATCAATGTAAGTGCAGATGTCACATGCTTAAATCACAAGATGCTTCACCTTATATACCTAGGTATTTAACAGAACACCATCTTTCTATTATTGCTAAGCAATGAGTCTTCTGGAGAATTTAGGAACTCTCAAATAATCTCATAAAACTGATTGAGTGAAATACTTTTAGTCAACTAATTCTTACTTCCTTTTTCATTCTGCTTTTATCCAAGTACTTTTATAGTAACTTCTGAATGCTTCTAGGGGGACGGGACCATTTTAGGTCTTCTGGGCACTGTTTGGCTAGTATGGTAAATTGGAATTATTCATATCTTTATGTGAAACCCATGAAGTGGGAAGGGTGCATGCCATAGGGAATTTTTTCATTTGGTTCCTTGATTACCTACAACCATCCAGCCATTACATCTGGGAGCCTTTTTGGAAGCTCTTCACTGTGGCCACGCAGCATCCTAGTCGGCAATACCAGCTCTCTGAAACAGTGGAATTAGCCTGGGCGCTGAAAAGCAGGTGATATATTAATTTTTTTGGGGTGCGTGTGTGTGGCTTCTGCTGGAGGCAGGTTCTGAGTTCTAGAGCATTGCGTCTGTCCTGCCTTGTCTTAGAGAAGTGTTTCCTTTTGTTCAATTTAGGAATCAAAAGCTACTAATGAAAAATCCAGAGGTAGAAGCCCGAAGCCAGCAGAATCCTCTTCACAGTCCTCCAAACATCCTTTCCAGCTGGCCAATATTTATGAATATTATGATGCAGGGAACCACTGGTGCAAAGACTGCAATACCATCTGCGGGACCATGTTTGACTTTTTCACACACATGCATAATAAGAAACACAGACAGGTATGTTGCAGGCTTCCTTCACTAAGTGCATTTCATATTGTTATAAATATTAACACTAAAACATACATCACAGAACTACATTTTACAAGAGAACCTGAAATAATAACGAACCCAAGAAGTTGCTTACCAAATTCTTTTTCACTAATGTTGGACTTGAGCAGTTTGTACAGCTAACAGTGTGTTCCGACTAGTGTAAATGGGGCCTGTGTTCAGTTCGCTCAGGAACAAGCGTTTGATATTTGTGTTTCATATGTTTCCCTGTCCTTTGCTATCATTTACATTTTACCCTTCTCACAGGTTATTTTCTCATTACAAATTGCAAAATGGGAGGGGAAAGAGAGGAAAACAGTTCCTGTAAATACTTGCACGTTGATTTTAACGTTGTGTTCTGAAAGGATGTTAAAAAGGAAAGGGATGTTAAAAAGGACAGACAAGTGTACTTGCCTTGCTAGTGTAATATATGAGCCTGTATACCTCTGTCACTGTGCAAATAGACCCTGGATCCTTACAACAGACCTTGGGCTTCGAAGACCCAGAGTGAGACCAAACAAGACTCCATAAAACGCATCGATAAGATAACTGTTCCTGCCAAAGGTACGTTCATTTTTTTTAACTTGGGTATCATCTCCCTTTGCCATCCAGCAGGTTCCAGTTGCTCAGACAAAAGAATTTCAAAACTTTACCGTGTTATAGGAGCTCATATAGATACTGTATTACTAGGTAAAAGGCAAATCATTTAATTTCATGGTTGTTCTTGTGGAAAAAGTCATGAAGCAAGAGTGTAGGAAAACATAGCATGGTTCCTTCTCTTCTTTTTTAGAGTTTTTTTGTTTTGTTTTGAATACCAGGTCACTTTTTCTTTCTCCAGTGTAGTTACAAAGTAATTTTTGCTAACGTATTAGAATTTAGAACATGACCACAAGAGCTTGCTGTGTTTGGGCAGATCTTGTGCAGTACTCCACACAGTCTTGCAACAGATTCTTCCATTCAATACGTTTTTAGTGGAGGTGTCCCTGAAAAATCACTGATGAGTACTTGGTAGAGCGTGGATACAGAGAATCTGAGAAAGCCATATGGAAGGGGCAGCAAGGCATTTGAAAATTAATGTAAGATTTGAAATCTGAATGTCTAAATAGGACTGCTGGTGATTAGTCTCAGTTTATTAATTTGTTACATACTTCCAGTAGCACCTGCTAAAGGAGGATCTGCAGTGTGTTAGATAATTGCAGCTGATTCTGTAGGCACAAGGATGCAGTCTTGCTGGACTGCAATGAAAATACTTGAGTTCTTAGTATTTGAGCAGACTATACCACAAAGATGGAAAATAGGTTAACATTTCCTACAGTCTTAATCTACTTGAATAGGGGATAGCCTTAATGTGACAGAGAGCACTAAAATAATTTTTTGAATCCTGGTAATCAATGTCCTTCACTTCACATGTTTGCTCTTGGTAGTGGTGTTTCCCATACGGTAAGCGTAAGGAGAGCAGCATTAACTGTTCCAAGAGGAACACTGCTGGAGGTTTTGCTGTTGTTATGTGGTATATTTATCTGGCTTTGTTAAGAGCTTGGCATTTATTAAGTTTTATTTCTCTGATCGTTTTCTTCGGCCTTTTCAGGCTCTGAGTTTCTGATTCCCATCACTGGATATTATTGCCAGCTCTGTCATGAATTTTTTGGAGATCAAATCTCAGCAGAGCAGCATGTGAAAAGTCATCCCCACAATGAGAAATACAAGGTTGGTAACTGGTGTACCAGGAACGAGTCATTCCTCGTGTTACCTTCTACTTGTTCTGTCTTCCTTTCCTGAAGAATGACATTTGACTCCTCAGAGTATATGTATTTGGTTATCTTCACTACATTCTATTGAACTAAATAAGCAGAACTTCCCACTGCATAGAGATTAGTCTTTCATCTGCATGAGGCTGAAGCAGTGTTTAAGTCCCAGTGTTGATTTTCAGACTCCTCTGTAGAGTGACAGAACTGCTGCAGCCACCACTAAATTCACATTAAATTACAGAATGTGGAGTTTGTAGCATCTCCGTTTCCTGGTAGGAAGAAATTCTCTGCTCTCTTAGTGTTGAGATGGCACTTAGCAACAAGTCAAAACTGTTACAGAGTTGAATTTATTTACTTATTTTTCATGGAAAAACAGTGGCTAAAATTGTGCCATTTATTTCCACAGAAATACATAGATGAAAACCCACTCTATGAAGAGAGGAGAAATCTAGACCGTCAAGCTGGATTGGCTGTAGTTCTGGAAACAGAGCGCAGGCGGCAGAGTGAGCTGAAACGGAAACTAGTTGAGAAACAGAAAGAAGAGAAGGATGAGAAGAAACCAAAAATAATAAAGAAAGAGGAAGCAAAGAGCATCCCGGAGCTTGGAGAAGGGACTAGTGAAACCCAAGGCAAAATAGATTCTGCTGGGCGAAAAATGGGTATCAAGCTTAAGCTGAAGAAGGAAGAGAAGGAGGAGAAAAAAGAAGAAAAGAAGGAGGAAACTAAAAAGGAATCACCAAGCCAGACTTCCTTTGGGAAATTCAGCTGGAAAAAGACGGAGAGAGAGGATAAAACCCCAGGAGGAGCTATTCCAAAGGAGGAGAGTACAGAAGGAAACAAAGAGGAGAACAAGTGTCAGCCTGGGAAACCCCATGTCAAGCCCATTGAAATCAAGCTGTCTGGGAAAACTGTTATTCCACACACTAGCCCATGGACACCAGTTGTTTCTACATCAACACCAGCAAAAATTCTACCCAATCTACCAGTCCCCACCATGATTTTTAGGAAGTCTACTACTGCAACAGTTAGCAAACCAGCACCTTTGAACACCTTTCTATCCATAAAATCCTCTGGAGCTACCACGAAACCTCTGCCCGTGGTAAAAGAAACCAATGCGGATCTTCTGCTGCCTCCGGATATCATCTCAAAAGCTTTTGGAGGAGAAGAAGTAATTTTAAAAGGGGCAGAGGAAGAATTGAAAGCAACAGAGAAAAGTGAGTCTTCTCAGTCTTCTGATATACCACCTCCACCCCCACCTCCACCAGCAGTCCAGCCGGCAGCTGTCATCCCTGCAGATGAAGTAGCTCCAGGTGTGTCTGAAAGTGAACAGACAATGTTGGCAATGCCTGTGAGACCCCCTCCACCACCACGACCTTCAACTGCTTTCAGTGAACAGGCAAAAAAGGTAGAGAAACGAAACTCTTGCTTGGCCACAGCCAATGCTAAAGATCTCTATGATATTTTCTACAGTAGTGGTGGAAAGGGTTCGGCTGACAGCAAGCTTGCAAGTTCTGCACTTGCAAATGGAGAAAACTCTAACCTAATAAAACCTGCAGACTTATCTCCAAACCCTAGAACAAATAACAGCTCATCTTCCTTGAAAGAGGATTCTCAGAATATGGCTACTGATGTTAGCCAAGTCCACTCAGCTGAGAGAAGCTTAGAACTGGAGAAAACTGATATTCAGGAGACTTCAGTACTTCATACTGACATAAGCCCTGACATTGAAAATGGTATTCGGAAAGATGTAGGTCAAAAATTTCAGGCTCCTCTTTCAACAGATGTTCGGACTAAACTGAAAGAAGATTCCTCACAGTGTAATAATCAAGTAATGGGGAGTTGGGTTCTTGGTGAGAATCAGGCTGCCATGAACAAGAAACCACTTCAGCCTCAGCTACCAGAAATGTCGGTCACAGAACTGCCAGAAACAAAAACTGCTTCTGGTATCCAGATGCCTGCAGAAATTGGACTTGTGTATATAGGAGGTAGAGAGCAGGTAGGCAGTCAGGAATTCTGTAATCTACAGAAAGCAGAGATTCAAGAGAAAGTTGGACAGGAAGATGCAAATAAAACTGCGGTTACTAACACAAATGTTCCTGGTACCTTGGAGAAAGATGCAGAGATGAAAGACTGGAAAGTAAAAACAGTAAACCCTGAGCTTAGCCTACACCCAAAGACTTTGTTACCCGAAACACAGAATGAAATTCAAAATTTGGGAAATTCCCATTTGGTAGAGGGTAAGTTAAGTGATAACTGTAGAACTCACTCAGAAGCTGATAGTCCAAACTTGGTCTGTGAATCTCAAAACACTTCAAAAGGAAAAGCTTTGGTAGCAGTAATGACAGAGCAGAGTTCTATTGACGCCTCCTTAAAAGACGTAAAACTGAAAAGTGTAGCTTTGGAAATATCTCAGCCAGGAGTCCTTGGCAAAGCTCCCCGAACTTTAGAAACCCAAAATAAGATTTCAGAATTGACAAGAAGTCCTGGTGAATGGGCCACTTCCAGAACTAGTAATGGAGAAGAACAGGTCATCACAGCCCGTTCTTGTTCTGAAAGAGGTTGGGATCTATCAGGTACTCCAAATGTAGAAATAAAAGCTGGTTCTAATGAAGTTAGTTCTTCAGAATTGGTAGAGATACAGCCAGACGCATGTCTTGCCAATACACAAACTAGAAGTAGCACATTAGAAGCTCAAGAAAAAGTTCGACCTGAACCTTCAGGCCATACAGTATTAGATAACCAAACCCAAAGGCAGGAAGTTGCATGGTTAGTCAATGCCTGCTCTGCGAACATCGTTGAAGTCAGATCCAGTGTAGAATTAGTAGTTGAAGTTGGAAAAAAATCATTAGGACACACTGGATCTGATGCAACATTAGATAATGTTTTTGTCAAGAGAGATGCAAAAGAAGTAGGGACTGGAGGCTTTTCTAGAGCTCGCTCTGATATTTTCCAAGAGTCAGTAGTTGCTTTATCAGCAAATTTCTGTAGGGAGCATCTTTCAGAAGAAGCTGTTCACCCCCCAGAAACAAAGCATGAGGTTGTAAGAACCTCAGCAGCCAATGACTTTCATCTGAATACCGTTCACTCGGGATTGAACTCTGAGCAATCCAAAAATTTCTCTGCAAATGTTCGTGTGGATAACAAGAAAGTCTCTTTGACATCAGAAGATGCGAAGCACAATGAGATTCCCTCCCAGAAAGCAGAGCTTGAGTTCAAAAGCACTGATTTCAGTTTGGGAGATACCAAGGTAAAACATGAATGCTTCAGCATCCTTACAGCGGGACTTTTAAATGAGAATACGGAAGAAGTCTCAAAACTAGAAACTGTTGCATCCATTAGGTTAGAGTCCAGTAAACTTAGGAAGCTGAGCATTGAAAAAACGGTGGATGAAAGAGAGATTACTGATTTTGCTGCATTGACTTCTGGTAGTCAGGAAGATAAATTTTGCACACGGATTTCTCAAACGGCTGTGCCGCAGCTTGGATTGCAGTCCTCAAATAGTGACACTACAGAAGTGGTCATGCCAGTTCTAGAAATGCAGGACATTTCTCCTGTGTCTGAGATCCTTCTGCAAGTGGAGGAGAGCAAAGGTGGCGCTGTTGAAATGCCGTCGCTGAGTTGTGATGGAGGCAGCACAGAAAGTCAGGCTTCTGGGTGCGTGGAAACTTTCCTTCCTGGGCCCAAAGAAGCAAGTGGAAAGGAGGGTGGCTCAGGAGGCAAGGGAGTATGCATCATCCAGAGCAAGAAGACTGAGCAAACAGAAACTGCTGACAGTAGTTTGGAAGCTACAACAAATTCAGGAATCGCTGAAAGCTTAGCAGAAAGCCCAGTGGGTTGAAGTGAACCCAGCCAGTCCCAATATTTGAGGAGCCAGAGCTGGGATTATGTATATGGTTTTTGTTTGGGGTTTTTTTTTTTTTTTTTGTTCCACTTGAGGGTTTTGGGTGTATTTTGCATCCTGTGGTAGGACTTTACTAAAGTGAAACTTACATCATCGGAAACCAGACACATATTTTATTCTGTACATAATTAATTGTGTAAAATGTTTTTTCATGTGAATTTTTTTGCCAATTTCTTTTCTACACTCTGCTATTAAAATGGAATCTCTCGTTTATAATGCGTGCGTCTTTGTTGTTTATTTTGGGGGCTTTTATTCTTTGACCATTTTTGGATGATTTCCAGCTCACCCTGTTTGTGTCAGTAGCACCGTGAGTAGCCCAGCCGCTGGGACAAGCTCAAGAAGAGCAGTTTAGAACTTGAGAAAATGGAGACTTGCAGAAGAGCTAAAACTGAAAATTTCTTTAAACTGTAATGCATGGTTTTGTTTACTTTCATTGTTTGAAATGCAAGAATGTGATTAGAGTTGATTTTTTTTTGTTTGTTTGTTTATCTGTCTCTGTGATTTGTAATTACTGTTGTATTACATCTGTACTTAAGCTGTTTCATTGTATTGTATAAGCACATGTATGGATGCCACATCACTAAGCAAGGGGAGAAAATCTGTCCGACTGGATTTTGGAGAAGAAGACTAACCGGTAAGGCTCTGTGGCCTGACACCTGGACCAGACATATTGAGGTCACTTACATGATTTGAAATGGGCTTTCTTTCGTTGTATTGTGATCCAGTAACTATTTGTGTTAAATCATTTAGCAGCTGACCAGCTCTGAAGAAGCAGAAGATCAGAACCCTGGTGTCAGGAATTGGACTCGCTTCATGTGATACAGACACATGCATGCCTACCCTGAATGGTCCTTGAGCTATCAAAAGCTCTAGTGTGATGGTTCTCATTTGTATAGCTTGTTAAAGACTAAAGTATTAAATGTGTTTGCTTGGATAAATATAACATTTTTATTTGTAAATTGTTTAAAAAATAAACATATGGTGGTCAACAAGACTTTCTTCTTGATTTTGTTTTTTTGTTTTTGTAACTCAAGGAAAGTGTTTTACTTCAATTCGTTTCTAACTCCTGTGGTAGCTGATAAAGTTGAGAAACTGTAGATGATGAAGACATTCAACAGTTAGCCTGCGCAGTAAAAAACTGATTCATTCCCAGCTGAACTCAATGGAAGAACTACAGTCAGCATCATCGGTGGAAGTTTGTTTGACGTCCTGAGCCCTACGTAAAGCTTGAGGCGGGGGGTTGGGGGCAGAATCCAAGCAGAGTTCATATTTCTGTAATCCCTACCAGCACATGGACCTCCAGAAGGGGAAAAAAAAATCACCATTTTTCTTCCATTTCCATGACTGTGCATGAAGAAGGTATGAAACATTTTTCAGAGTCATTATGGTGTTTCCATATTAGAAATGTAAGAACTATCTAAGATGAATTTTGAAATTTAGTATAAATGGTCAAGTCGCCAAAAAAAGCTAATTAAGAAGGGAAGAGGGCTTTGAGAAAGGCTCTTTGAGCTGTTTTTATGATGTTAAGCAGTTACTGCATTGAATATAAGAAGTCTCTGTTAGTATCATTGCCCTACTTTCTTCAAATAACCATTTGCTGTCAAAATCAAAGAAAGAAAGGTTTGACATGCTTTGATACTTTTAAAATGGAGTTGGGTAATGAGCAGAGATTGCTTAAATCCTGGTTTATAAAAAAGTCCTTTGTAGTTGTTTCTCAGTTTTCTTTTGTATATGTTTTTTTTATTGTTATATGTATGAGTTTATTTGTTTACATTTGACGGCTAAATTTTTTCCCCCCATTTTCTTTCCAATTTCTTTAACGAAGTGCTTGGTTCCTTGTAAATCCACAGAGAAAGAGTGGACTGATTTTCTTGCCTGCCTTGTATTGAGGGATATTAGTGCAGGGAAGGAAGATATTAAAGGGAAGGTTGAATTTTTGCACAGTTCTGCATTTTAGATGGTGCTGGTTTGGAATGCAGACATGCTTTCTGGTTCGTTTCCTTCTGCGGATTGATTTTCATGAAGGTCTCGGTGCATGCAATGGCAAACAATCATTTGGACGATCATCTTCAGACAACTTTATTCAATGCTGCGTTACCTGTGCGGGACATACTCTTGATTAACTTTATTTTGGGGGAAAGGACATCAACGTAAATCAAATACTCTTGTTATCTGCTCTCCTGCAGTTGCTTCTACAAGTAGTGGTGGTGTTCAGTGCAAAACCTGGCTGGCCGGGAGTGGAGAGAAGCAGGCACCAAGGGAAGGCAAGAACTTTGCAAACGAGAAACGGAGAATTGTTACCCCATATTTGTCTTCAGCTTTCCAGAAGCTGAACCTTCCTGTAGTACAAATTACTTCATGCCCTTTCATCAAATAATCGGTCTTCTGTCTCTGAGGGGAGTAGGGCTCTCTCTTCCACACTGGAAGAAAGGTTAATTTGATCTTTTTTGAAGTAGGAGTAAAAGGTACTCCTGGAACTGCTGGAATGGACAAGAACAAAACGGATGATGTAGATGATGACATCTAGGCAGACTGGCAGACAGAGGCTTTAACACTGTCTTGCAATTTCATGAAATGGCATATATTTTTATTTATGTATTCTTTTTTTTTCTTTTTTTCTTTTTTTTTTTTCTGCTGTGGTTTCCAGAGGCATGCAGTAAATGATTTATCCACTGTACTGGTCCCCTGTGCTGGCAGAGCTGTAGCATAGTGCACTGACTGGAAAGCCTTAAGTTCTAGGCTGGCCTTGGACTCTTGACTCCAGATCCTCAGGAGGAGGGGTGAGTTAATGGAGGGGATTTACTTGTGTGTTTGAATGGTGCAATACAGCATTACCTCTCCTTCCCGACCTAGTTCTCTAAAAGCTGCATAAGGCATAAGAAGTTACCTTTCTCCAGATTTTTAGAAGGCTGCCAATAGGAAGGGAATAAGCCTAGTTTTAATGTTTCTTTCTTTACGCTACTTCAAACCAGGCACAAATACCTAGTAAATTCAAAGGACAATCGATTAAGCCTTCATTTAATGCTGCAACCTTTGGTTTGCCATGATGGAGGCTGGCAGAAAGGCCTTTCTCCTGGATGAAGTTTGTTGCAAAACCAAGCTTTATTAAGAGACAGTGGAAAAGAGCCGTGGAAAAGCTGTTGGGTGTTCTGCCAGTATATTTTAAGTCCAGGTGTTTTTTTAATACTTCTTCCAGTTTCTTTTAACGTCTGTGGCTGCATTTGGAAAGGAGAAGCAGCCTTCAAATGTTTGCAATTGGCAGAAAACTTTAAAAGCAAAAGTAATGTTTTAGGCAAAATACAGTAATTTATTTTTTTTTTCCCCTGGAGTCTCTCTGGGCAGGTAAATCTTTCTTCTAGCTTGCTGGAATCTTGTCTCTGACTAAGTTTTAACTAAGTAGCAGATAGACTTGGGGGGGGCGGTCGGGCGTGGGGGAGGAGGAATTGTTTCTTTGTTTGTTTTAGACTTTTAAATGGCATGTGAGCAGGGAAGAAATGTATCAACCGGTGTCCTGTTATTAATTTTTTCCAACTGCATTTGTGTCTTAGTGGTTAAAAAGTACAAGTAGTAGGTCAAGATATAAGGTCTCTGCCATTTAATTCTTGACAAAGGTGGAAGTAACTGCCTAATTCTTAGCTAAGGGAAGCTGCACAAAGATCTTAAATTTTTCCCATGGAAACAGATAGTAGGAAAGTGGGCAAAGACAGATTATATTTTTAGCCTGGTAAACTCCAAACGGGTTTCAGAAATAGCAAGTGAAATAAGTGATGATAGCAGAAGTCTCTTTAAAAAAACAAACCCACAACCATCCACCAAATTAGCGCGTCCCAAAGCACGATAAAACTGTATTTCTTTAATGCAAAGGGCAATAGAAATCATAGGCAGGTTTTTATGCGGCACTTGATGAAATACTGTTGGTTTATTGCTCTCTCAGCATTACAGAAAGGTAAAGGGAGTAAAATAATTCTCTGAGATAGAATTCAGTTCTCTTCTGCCTGCTGTACGGATTAAGTGCGAACAGCCTACGTGCCACCACTGTGGGAGTATAAGAGCAGCCATAAAACTGATTTCACTTGACTCCTCTGCCTTTATCTAGCATGAAGGAGAGATGCAGGTTATGATTGCTAGACCGTCCTTTCTGTTAGCTATTTTCAGCCAATATGGATGTATTCCTGGCTATAACCAACTTGAGCAAAATAAAACAGCTGCAGGCTGTTATATTCTGCCTTAGAGCAGAAAACCAAGGCTCCATATTTAGTCTTAGTTTCTGGGTTTTGTTTTGTGATCCCACTCCTCGGGCTGTCTTGCTGCCTGCAGTGAGAAGGCCGATTACTATATGTTAGCGGTTCTAGGCTCTGGTAAAACGAGTCAAGCTGCTGTAATAATTCCCACGAAGCTGTACAGCAACTGGGGCTGCAGAGAGCAGAGCCATTAGCATTGCTCCAGTGGGTGGTGGAGAACAGTTGAATTCCTGCAGGAAATAAAACCTGTATCGGAGCTGCTTCGAGGGAAATAGTGTTCCCTTTTCCAGTAGGATGACTGAAGAACCTTCAGTTTACCGACAGGAAAGCACGCGCACAAGGTAATGTTTTCAATTCTTAATCAAATACAATTTTTCTTCAAGAAACTGCTTTTGTGGGGGAGCTCTAGCCAGAACCTAAGCAATTAGTACCAATTACTTGAAATACCACCCTGTCTAATTTGTTTACAAACTTTAGATGAATGTAGAAACAAAATAACACTTCAGAAGAATATGGTAGCTGTGAAGAATATGAGAAGCCCTGTGACAGCCATCTGGTAAAGAAAAGGTAAAGATTATCATCAGTACTCAAATTAGGGTGTATTCATTTCCTCTCAGATATGAAAAAACCAGAAATTAAAGGTAAATGCCAAATAATTAGATGAGAGAAAGACTCATGTAGCTGTGCACCTGAAAGATGGGTATTTATAAATGCTTGATTAGTGTGGAAAAAAAGGACTAAAGGCCATTAGCAAAGGAGTATCTGTCACTGTTTTTTTCTCATGACAACTGAAGGCTTAATGCAATTAAACCCATTTAATATGGTGCTTTCCATGTACTGTTTAAGCTTTACGCCCTTTGCCAGTTAGTTTCACAGATCATATTGCTTTACCAAGTGTACGAGAGAGGTTCAAACTCAGTGTATCTTGATTGTGTCTCTAGCCATATCATCCAAGATAGGATTACAAAAGTAATTCTTACTTGTAGTTCCTGCGTTCAGTGCAATGAATTAATGCAAAAGATGCAGTTTGGACAGGGGGGGAAAATTCCCTATTCTGCATTTGCTACAGTACTTTATAATTCCCATTTGATCTATCTGGCATTTGATACAAGATATAGGTGTGGACAGCTTGCTTCAAGCAAGGGTCTACAGAAGAGAGATCATCCAAGATACTAAATGACCTGTAATTATTCCTCTGAGAGTTGAATTTGTGTTTCAGAACCCAAGAAAGGATTACAGGTTGAAAGTTTATTTCAGGTTTGTAAGATTAAGCCCTCTGCTTTATAAGGTTAGCATCCTAGACCAAAGCATCGAGTACATAGCTTTTAGTTATCCTAGTTCTTGCAAATCTCTTCTCCTAGTCCACTGCCTACATTCACAGTATGTTCAACTACAGCTGTTTTAATTCTGTAGTAAGCACAGTGTACGTCTTCCAGACTGCATCAAAAACTTTTGGGGTTGAAAGCTTTTGAGCAGAGGGGAAAACAATTAAAAGGGCCTCAGATTTGGGAATGTAACAGTCAGACCCACCAGAAGCTCAGCAAGCAAGGTTTTAAGATGAGCATCAAGTTTGCTGTAACAAGCGCATTCTCTTTGCTGGCTTTTGGTTAATTTCCACAGGAGCTAAGAAAATCTTATCTGGAACTGCTGGACTTCTGGAACCCTATTCTGAGAAGGTGGGTGCAGATTTGCATGACTGGAATGGTATCTTCCTCTTGTCTTTGGTATGAGGGCACATTCTTTTCATTATTATTAATATGATTAATCAGTGAGGCTTTTTCTATATTCTTAATAATTAAACATGCTGTTCATGGGTATGTCTGTGATGTAAGTTGTATTGCCAGCATCCAAGAAGACTGTGTATGTGTGGATGCTTCCTTTCTTTTGATTAAATAGTATTATTTTAAAAACGAACATTAAACTTTTGTGAAATAACTCTGGATCCTGAGTGCTGTTTGTTTAAAAATTATTTTCTAAAGAGGATTAAAAAAGTGCAGGCTATTTCAAAGTATTAATAGTGGCAAGAGAGGGCGATAGATTTTGAAGTTTCTTTATTCATAGGGTCTTTATGGCCCTACAGTAACACCGTTTCTGTATCTCTTGGAAGAGCTGCTTAAAGTGGAGGAAAAGGCTTTTTAAAACTCCTGTCTCTATACTTAATCTGGAATCTTCCAGCTATTTTTAAACTCAGATACCATGTTAAATTATTCATGCAAACTTTTTTGTCATACATTCACAGAAGTCCTTCGGTAGCTCTTTTTGCAATTATTTCACCTGAGGGAGATGGTGCTGTGTTTCACCAACAAAAAAGTCCTGACAGCAGCTACCAAGCATGTAAAAGAATAAAGACAAACATCAGACAGGCTGCTTTTTTGCATAGATTTATCATAGCTGTTGATTATTGTACAAAATAATGTGTAAGAGTTTGCTTTACAGTATGTAGGTAGGCTCATCCTGCTTTATATGTGATGAAAAAAACCAAATGAGTTTGTTGCTGCTGCTCAGGAAAGGAGAGCATTTTAGAAATATTTATTTTCCACACACAAGCTCTGCACAATGATGACGTGTTTCCTAGCAGCACTGCCTGCTAAGTCTTACCCATCTGTATAATCTTAAGTATTGAATTGTCAGCTCTCAGCCTGCTGTTGTGTTATAGATCCACTTTCCCTTTCTCCTTCCTTAATTTGCTACTGCAGAGGCTGACTGGTAAACTAATTACCATAGCACTTGACATCCTTCGGCTAATAGAGGTGTAATACAGGGATGGATTCGAACACCCTGTCTCGAAGAGACTGCCTATACATTCATCCCTTTCTTCAGTAACCAAACAAGCAGAATAGTATCGATCCAGCTACTCTAGAAAATAAAATAAGCCTGTATTTCTGCTGATAAGGTATTCAGGAAGATGGTACAGTGTAGCTAGTGAAAAAATTAACTGGCACACAAAGGCTGCATTTTAACCTCGTTCTCTAGCAAAAATTACCTCCTGCCTGCAGTAGGAGAGAAGTGTTGGTTGGAGCTGCTAAAACTGGTAGTCTGATAGAGGTGAAGCTGCCTGCAGCTCTGTATCCCCAGCTCTGGCCAGGAGCAAGGCTGAGTGTGTATTCATAGTAGGCACACAAGCATGCATATGTGTATGCATTTGGCCAGCCACAGATAAACACAGAGAAAGTCAGAAAACAGCACTTGTGCAAATGGAAACAGGACCAACAGCATTGTCCTGTTCCCCTCTCTGGGATTTAAGGTCTTTAGTGGAACATAAATGTACATACAACATGGGTCCCTCCAGTAACAGGCCTTAGATAATTTATCCAGCAGCTGGCCCCAGATCCTTATTCTCTCCAGCTCCATACCCTGGTCATACAATCCCCCTAAGGCACACTGACCCACTCAGGTTGCTGGTACTCAGACCCCCTTGCACCACAAACACAGGCGCACACAAACTATGGATTCCTTCAGTAACTGGCTTTAGGCAGTCCACCCAGTACCTGGCCCTTGGTGCCCTCTCATCTCTAATCTTCTCTGGCAGAACCTGACGGCACAGCAGTAAGGACTGAAGAAAGTCCCGAGAGCTGTATGTGTGGCAGCCAGTGGGCTTTTATCTGCAACACAAGGCTGGATTCTCTCCCGTATCTGGGCACTCTGGAAAAGCTGCAGCATCCTCAGAGAAACTAGTAAAAAAATGTATTTTGATACAAAGCGATTAGCAGCACTTTTAACATGCACGCTCTGCACCTTGTAACACTCGCGTGTGTTTTATGCTTTTCCAGAGTGCGGATTTCAAGATGCCTCTGTCATGGGGATTTTTGACAACCACAGAGCAAACAGGCAAAACCTGGGCTGGGGTGGTGGAAATGCTGTGAAAATAATTTGGCTGTAAATGAAATAATGTCCACCTTAAGGCTGTCATCTTTGGCCATGTTTGCTATGGAAGTGAGGTTTAAACCATCAGGGTGTGTATCTTCAACTTCAGTGACCCATTCCAGGCAAGTTCAACAAGCCTCGTCTGCACTGGAGGGAGGTCCTTTTGGTGCAAAGCTGACAGAGCGGCTGCAACATCAGATCATGCTTTATTACGTGTGAGAGAATCCACCCTGGAGGAAGTCCTTTATCTTCAGTCAGAGCTTACACCATCCTGGACATCAAAACCAATCAATCACAAAAGACAAATACACAGGAAACCAATTGTCTTTGTTAAGTGACAACTGGCACGAGAGCAGTGAAGCACCTCACACCTCTCAGAGTAAATATTTCTAGCCACTGCACAGCCTCACGCCATGCAAAGGCTGCCAACTTTCTGTGTATGTCACATCCTGAGAACACCTGACCAAGACCCATCATACACATCCACATTCCTCCATGACTAATGGGGGCAGGAAGGGTTTACAGGGGTCCAATGGACAGGACAGCAGCAGCCTGGGCTGGTTTGGTTCTTCCTGTGTGAGAAAGTGGTATTACACGTCTTCTCCAGTGCTGGCACAGCGTAGGTAGTCACAGCACCGCAGTGAAGCTGCCTGAGGACCATGTGGAATTCCAGAGCTACAGCTCCCTGTGAGTGAGGGTGAGGGGGACGTAACAAACCCATCCAGGGAGAGAAGAAACACAAGGAGAGCTGAGCTCACTTCTACAGCTTGACAAGTCTTCTGCAGAGCCTTTGGTAGCCCATGGCAATCAGCTACGCCAGTTAAAGCCCTGGTTTGAGCTGACAGCCTGAGTGGCTGCTACTTCCAGAAGGAACCGTTCTGCAAAGCCATGGATCTCGCTACGTCATAGCAAACAAGATTAGTTTGTTCAAGAAGCACTTGCACGCGAAACAAAAAGTAGCTGTACAATGTCTAAGTGAATTTCTTCTAGAGGAGACAGGATGTTGCACAGTTGCCATTCACAGCTCCCATGCCTCCAAAATTTGGGTGGTGAAAAACCCTATGTAGCTAGGGGAAAAAAAAACAAACAACACAGAACTGCTAGGACACAGAATGACAAAGCAATGCTGTCTTCCCTGTCCTCAGGGGAAATTTTATCTGCCTGCTCTGTTAGCATCATACCTCTGACAGTTCTTCTCCCCAGCCACAAGATCCATAAGATTTTCAAGAAACTGCTGGTTCCCACAGCACAGAAAGGAAAGTAAGGCAGTTGTGGAACTGGGCAATACAGACTGGAGAAGGTAATTCCCATCTTGTCCCTACCCTGCAGTATTACCACAACTGAATCAAAGAGAGAAATAAACAAAAGGCAAATGGAGAAAAAAAAATAAAGTTCACAAATCAGGGCTAAACATTATGCCCAGAAGCAGCAGCAAATGAGGAGCAGGGGCAGACTATGGGCTATGTACAATTCCAGCTGTGCAAGCAAGCTGAACACAACCATTACATCAAAAAAGCATCACAAGCCTTCAGATTCAGTCTTGAGTTTGGGAGGAAGAAATCCAATCTCCCAAACCTCCAGCTTCGCTTAACCACCCAGGCAAGGCTCCCAGACAGAACATCTGAGATGCTGTGAGTAAATCTAAAGTGCATGGACTGAACTCAAAGCAGGAAATTCCTATAGCCAAGTTTAGCCCAGCAGTGATAAGGCAGCGTGTCAGGAGCTTTAGTTTGTTTTTCAAAAAACGGAAATGGCCTACGGCTACTCTTTACCAACAACTATAAGCAAATATACAAAGAAAGAGAAATGCCCGTACTATTCCTTTCATGTTAAGTTTTTAGTCTTCAAGAGGGTAATTTCTCCCTAAATTAGTAGATTGACCTGTCTTTAATAGCAGAACCAGTGACTGAGCTGTCTGTCAGTGAAGAATTACTTCTTTCTAGCCCTTTGAGGTACCGTTTCTTTCTCCTCCTACCTATCTTGAGGCTACGAGACCCCTCCTTATTTGACCGCAGCTTTTCTTCTTTATGCCTGCCAAGGGCAATTTCATGAAGTACAGGCAGCCAGGACTTGGAGCATCCACTCACTGCTGCTGTAGGGGCTGGGATTATTTTTGGCACGAGCGCTTTTGGCTGTGTTTGGCATGGCGCAGCCGTTACGACACACTCCGCTCTCTCACCAATGCTTCCTTTTTAGTCCTGACCCTTCCTTTTTTGTACTGCTGTGGCTTCTGCGTATCGCTCTGCGATATGGCAACGCCGCCTAAGAAATTGCCTAGAAAGCGCAAGCAGAATGATCCCCAGTAACCCCGTAATTGAGTTTTCCATTATTAATGACACATCTTTTATCCACACGGGACGGCTTTCCTTCCCGAAGATGCTGGCAACGGAACAACCGAGAGAGAGGTGAACGGTATTAACACAGTCCCCTGCCCCTGAAGCTTAAAAGAATTTTTAACAAGCTGCCAGCGCAGAGCCTTGAAGGAGTCTGACGGCCAGGGCAGGGTCGGGCAGGCCCTGGTACAGGTCAGCGTTGCCCCAGCACCCTCCAGAGCCACACCACCCCCGGCAGGACACCGACCCACCGCCGCAACGGGACACAGGCCTTAGCGGCTCCGGCCCCTACGGCGGCCGCGAGGGGCGGCCTCGGCCGCAGGGCATGCTGGGATTTGCGGTCCCGGCGGCGGCGGCGCGGGGCCCGCCCGGCTGGGGAAGCACGCGGTTACTGACGCATTTTGACCCTCCTGCCGCCCCGTCCCCCTCCGCCTGTTGCCGCGACACCGCTCGCCGCAGCACATTCCAGCGTGTGTTCCGTGGCGGGGAGGGAAGGGTCCTTCCTCCGGGCCTGCCCGAAGCGCCGCCTGAACAGAAAGGTGGGATCTTTGGCTCGTCCCGGGATCCCTTCCCGCAGAAAACACCCCGGCGCCCGTCCTCCCACCCGCGTCTCCGTTTAGCAACGCCGCCTGGCGCGGCGGGTAGGAGGGTAGCGCCGCGGAAGGCGGTGGTGCCGATCAGGCACGGCGGCGAGGCGGCCGGGGAGAAGCCGGGTGAGGGGTCAGGCCGGGGACCTGCTCCTCCCTCCTTGCCTCCCCACCCTGACATGCCAACCCGGCAGTCGGCGGCGTAGCAGCGTGCGAGCAGCGTACGTGGGGCTGCCGGGGGACGGGACGGGACGGGACGGGACGGGACGGGACGGGACGGGTGGGGGGTGCTCCGCGCTCCCCCCACGCCGCGGGGCGGGGGGGACGGACCGTTGAGTTCCCCCGCCCGCGGGGCCGGGTTGGGCTTGGCGGGGGGGGCGGGCAGCGGCGGGTGGCGGGGCTGCGGGTACTGGGGGCGCTGAGTCCCGCTGTCGCGCAGGTTCCCTCTCCGTGCCCCGCCGCAGGATGGAGTTCGAGCTCATGGAGAATGACGTGTTGGAGTCGCTGGAGGATCTGGGGTAGGTGCCCGGGGCCGGGCGGGGGGAGGGCGGTCCCGCTGTGGGGCCCCGGGCAGGCGGGGCCGGTGCCGCCCCGGAGGGCCGCGGCCCAGGGCAGCAGCTGGAGCGGTGCCTTTTCATCATGTGCCTCCCCCACAGCGGGGCCGGTGGTGGTGGTGGCGGCGGTTGGGCTGGAGAAAAGCAGCGAGCCAGGCTGGCAGGGTTTGAGCTGTGCGGCCTTTGCCAGCGTTTTGCCTCTTCTTCCTTTGCTGATCTCCTCGATTCCCGACATGCCATCTCATCGGTAACCCCTCCCTTCAACGGAGCGGTCCTGGCTGGGAAGGGAGAAAGAAACCTTTTTAGAGAATTCAGGGGAGAGGGAAACTTTTAGGCTTCATGTTTAGTGAAATATAATAGACAGCAAAAAAAAAAATAAATAAATTGTAAATGACAGTATTTTTTCCTTTAGTTTTTAAAAAATACAATATAGCACAGGAAACGTGTTGTTTAAATCTGTTACTCTGTCAGAGTCAGTAAAGGTTATATAAATATGAAAAGGAGAGCAAAGAGAATGTGCCCTACTGTAAGCTTGCATGTCTGTAAGCTGTTGAGAGTTCAGACAAGAGGCAGTTACAATTTTACTGCTGCTGGTTCTATGCAAACATCTGTATTTACTCACATTGGCCATGCTCCCATAAATCACTTTGTGGTCAGAGTCGTTATGCTCCAGGAAAGATTGCATTTCCAGGCTAAGTTGGTGATAATAGTCCTGAAGCTGGACAAATTAAGCTTCTGTTTTGGCAGATATTTATCTGACTGAAATGTGAAAAGGTCTCTGCCATGATGCACTTAGTGTGATTGGCTCCTTTTTTCTGCCATTTATTTAAAAGGATATTACTGGCTTGAAGGAGTTGTCAGATGTTCTCCTTATCTGTGTAATTATAGACAGAAGGTGTTGCTCTCGATTTTTGACATTCTCAAATAAAGCGAACGATGAAAGCAGATTAAAAAATAAAATCATATCAACCCAGATTGGCAACAGTGATTGAGAAGAAAAAGACATACGGCTTCCACAGTATTGGTAGCAGCTGGGAAAACTACTGCATGTGACTGAATGACTTCTGTTTCCTTGTGTCTGGAAAGACTGGGGTGTTTGAGGTTTTAAGCTTTGACAGTAGCTCCATGATCCTTCACAGTTCAACTTATTTCTTCTAACCAGGTACTGAAGACATTTCTAATATATTGTTTGATTATTTTCTTTTTAATAGCATCGCACATCAAAGAGTTGTTTGTTTCTTTTTGGATTTGTACTTGAGGCACTCAAATAGCCGCCTCTTCCCTTTTAAGTCAGTTTGTTGAACTATTGAAAAAGTAAACGAACCAGATGGCATAAAGCTACCGAAAGAGGAGCATAGCTCTAGAACATGTACCATTGGCAGGAATAGAAGGAAAAGACTGCTTGTAGTCAGGAATCTGCAAGGTGGATTACTGTCCAAATAGATGTGTAGCTGAAGTCATAGTTATCAGAAGTAACATAGTCAAGATGTCAGATCTGTCAAAAATTCTAGAAAAGGGGCCTCTGACGTGACCAGTAATTTAAATCCGGATCCTGCCAAAGCAAAAGGCTTGTCATCACTTCCGTTCTACTTTGATCTATAACTGGATGTTTCTATTCCAAGTCCCATATGTTCCTATACATATGTAGGTCTGAAACGTGTGGGGGATGGGACTTAAACTTTCTCTAATTAGCCTGTTGGAATTGTGTCTGGCCCCCTCTGTTAATGTAGTAGGGATGCACTGCATCAGATTACAGCTTCCTATCAACTGCTAGCAGATTAACTCTGTGTCACTAATCAAGCTGCTCTGTGAGGTAAAAGTTATTTTTGAGTGTGCCTTCTTCATTTTGGTTAGATGAAATAATAGGCTGTTACAGTGAAGACAAAATCCTTTATATGTGATATTAAGCACAAAACAACAAAACAAAGTGTGAAGGAGAACACTTTAATTTGCTTTTTAAAAGACTTTTTTTTTTTTTTTTTTTTTCCCCACCACTTCTGCGTATTGCCAGGAGTTGACTGGACTCACTGGGTTGCTCTGACATAGTGAGTGACTTTACCTGGAAGTTCACAAGAGGGTTTTCAATTTATTATGCTCACTCTTAGATGTCTGGGTTTGGGTGCAAGTATGTCAAAATAATATTGTGCAGTTTTTCCTTAACTACTCTGGTAAGCTCTGACTTGGTGCTTCTACTTGGATAATAAGTCAGTCTTATCCCTACTCTTCCTCCTCCCTCTGACAGGGTATCAGTACACAGCTGTCCTGAAAACGACATCTTCTAAAACCTGATCTGTAGACTTGTGCCTTCTTACTCTAGGCCTGATTTTGGCTTATTTTGTTTATGCAAAGAACTAACTCTATTTATTTTTCTTGTGCCCATTTAAGAAGGTAACTTTTCAAAGGAGGATATTATTTTGCAGATCGGTTCTGTAACATTAGTATCAAAGGCTTTGTTTTGCCTGGCAACCCTTTAATACGTGATAGGAAACAACAGAAAAGATGCACTAGTTCAGCAGTAATTGTTCAACATACTGTAAAGCAGTGTTCAAGAATGATACTTTGGAACTGGCAGTTGCCCTAGGTAGTTGTATTGTAAGTAACATCTTCAAGTGATATTTTGTGACAGTCTGTTTGGCAGCAAGTTAATGTGCATGGAAATGCTGGGTTTACTCAGGTGTTTTCAGTATGCTTTTTCTTACAGTTTAGTGCAAGAATCTTACCGGTTTAGGTGTTGAGCATTGCAGATGTGATGAGGGTGTAGCTCTCAATATGTATACAGCATAAAATAACTCTACCACAGGACACTAGTCATCGCAAATGTTGATAAATTGTGCTTTTGTTTTACTTGTCAGTTACAAAGGTCCATTGTTAGATGACGGCGCGCTGGCTCAGGCAGTCTCTCATGGAGCCAGTTCCCCTGAATTCACCAAACTCTGTGCTTGGTTGGTGTCTGAGCTACGGCTATTCTGTAAACTAGAGGAAAATGTGCAGGCAACTAACAGTAAGTAGCCATGACTCTAGCACAAATGTGCAGTTAATGTGTGTTCTTGCATGCCATAAAGATTTGGGATGACAGTTGTTAAATCTGTTGTAGCAGGGAGTATCATCTGTATGCTGTTAGATTTTGGATGTTTTCCACCTCAAACTTGCCCAATGAACCTAGTAGAGGTTGAAATAATAGTGACGATCAAACAATCTTTCTTCTGAAATTAGCTTTTTCTTTTAGTTGTTCAACCATAGGGTTTTTTTAAAGTTCTCGTGTGGATTTAAGGAAACATTAGTGGCTTTCTTTTAATGAGATCATGAGAATACTTTTATTTTAACAATTCTGTTTGTAATTTAGATGTAAGAAATACCTACTGTTCAAGGAAACATTCTCATGACTACAGTAACCATATTTTCTTTTTATTGTTGGTTACCTTAACTGTGTGCTTACTATGTATTTTTCCCTCTTTATGAAACACTCTGTGAGAAGGAGCCTGAAAATGTTTTTGTTTATCATTTTGGTGGAGGAAGCCAACCTTAGTTTTCCAAAAATGCTATTTTCGGTCAACTAGTCATGACATTCTACAGATTAAACTGTTCAATTGCTATGATAACCTGTACTTCTGAATATCTAGTATATTAACTCATAATGTCATTATTACCTTAACTTTAATCTCAGTGGCCAAAAATTGCCGCCTTTCACCTCAAAATCTGTTCTTTTAATTTTTATCTCTGTTTTTGACATGTCCATCCTTTCTTCTTTGAGTGTATTTGACCCCCTTTCTCTGTAACAATATAGCATTTCACCTCTTCTAGTAGTATAAAGTTCCTACTATACCTTTTGTGTAAAAATACAATCCAGAAGTATTCTAACACATATTTCAAATTCTCTAAACAGTGACATTTTAACTGTAATACCACCAAGTCCTACCTTCATTTTGTGTGACTTGAGTTTGTAAATAAAAATTTTTGGAAAGGGACTTCAACCCAAAGAAGAAAAACTGTTATCTCTCATTTATCGCTATTTTTTGCATAACTTGGCTTAACGAATTCAGATTAGTTTCACCAATTTCTGACACAAATACCAGTCTAAGCTTTGGTTTAGACGGCAATTATTTTTAAAGAATGTTGGAATGAAATAAGATCAGCTGACAAATCTGAGCTTATAAGGAAAAGTAGTAAAACATGAGAGCTCATAAACCATATTATTCATGACTTTATCAGAACTACCTAATACTTTGTAGTAGGAACAGTTAGTTGACACTTCAAATGCTCCTGTAAGATTTGTGATGCTTTTAATGTCACTTTTCATTATAGAAGTTGCTAGTGACTGGCTGTTGTAGCTGGTAAAAGCTGTTGGTGAAACATAACTTTACAATAATGGGGAATATCGTGGCTCCAAATAGGTTTTGCTGTGCCTTTGAGAAACCCAAGGAATGCATTTGGCTTCCATTAAAAGCAGGGTTTTAATGCTAAATAGCAACTAGAGCAAAGCAATATTTTTTTTTTAAAGAGTTAATTAATTCTAATCATAGCCAGAGGTACATATATTATCTGTAAACAACTTATTATTCTTTTCCTCCTAAGGTCCAAATGAAGCAGAAGAATTTCAACTTGAAATGAGTGGGTTGCTGGCTGAAATGAACTGTCCGTATGCGTCACTAACATCAGGAGATGTGACAAAACGCCTTCATAATCAAAAGAACTGTCTCTTGCTGCTTAGTAAGTTAAAAGGGTACTTGCAAGCAAATCTGATTTTGTGCAAGAATCAGTATTGTTTGTTACGCTTAATGAGATACTGTTTTGTTTACCACTATGTATTAAAACAGTGACCTAAATGTGTCAGATACTTTTGGGTCTCATTAAACTTAACCAGTCACTTTGTAGCCAGTGCATGATACACAATATTCTGAGCATTAACCTTTTTCACATTCTCTAGCAAAAAGTCTGTCCTGTTCCTTCACAAAAGGTACTCCAAAGAGGGAATAATTTGAAGACTTCTGCCAGGATTTAGCCACTGAACTTTGTTTAGAAGGGTTGTAACAATGACCACTAACATGCGATGCATCATCATTTTGGAGCCCCCACCATGAGGACTAGCAAGGTGCAATAAGACTTGCATTTTCCCTACACTCTGACAACAATTGGAATAGTGAAAAAGAGAAAATGTTTTATGCCAACTTCCAGTTGTTTTGGTCATTTCCCGTAGTAAATAGCTTCAATGTTACTTTCTGCTGATTGAAAAGAAATTAGCAGTAGTAACAGTGATGTCTTCTCTTTGTTTTTTGACCCAGCAGGTCTCACTACCTAAGTTGATTTTATTCCTGCTTACAAGTGTCAGAGTTAAAAATTATAATAGTAATTTTAACCTGACCTTAAATTCAACATAAATTAATGTTTTATTTGCTTCCTCAGTTGCTGCTGATTCTTTAACTTTTCAAAACAGAAATTTAGTTCTGCTCTCAGCTGAGATGTAAGAAATGAATTGCACAGCAGGTTCCTGTATTTCAACAGTAGGAGAAAGATGAGTAGTAAGGCTTAATCTGAATTTGTTTTGATAGTATGTTCAAAAATGTCAGATGGAGTGAGATAATTACTGCATTTAAAATATTTTGTAGCTCAAAAAATCTGCCCTTCAGCTTATTCTTTATAAGCCAATTTCGCTCAGTTCAATAAATTTCACTTGTTTGTGACACGCAGTTTATCCCAGAGGTCCTCTGGGGTGTACGTTTTGGTAATATAAGGCCATGCTCAGAAGCCAATCTCTGGTATCCCATCTGGCAGGAATACTGTGTTTACTGTCAAATGTGGAATTGAATTAGATGCCAAATGCCTTTTGTGTGTACCATGATAACAATACCTAAAACTTTCGCATAGCTTTCTTTACCTACATTAAGATAACTTAGTAGGTATCCTGTTGTATGTGAGCCATAAAACCAGATTTTTTTCGTGAAAAACAGAATAACCCTCTTTAATGGAATGCCAGGGTATTTTACATTTTATGCAGCACAGTTTATGTCAATTGGAAGATGCAGCAGTATTGCTGGGACAGGAAAGCACCAAATAAACTGAAGTAGTTAGGATTGCCTTGATTTATAGCATCACTAGAATACAATATTAATAACTGGCATCTGCAAAAATAAAAAGTACGAGAGTTTCAGGTTGGTTCAGAACAGGTCTGCAAAAAAGAATCACTATGTGGAGAATGTTTGTGTCTTACAATGATAGACATAAAAATTTCAGTCTGCATCAGAGGAAGTTGAAGGCAGCTTGAATATGACCTCTGAATTCTTGGAACAAAATTCTGCTGCTAGTTTCTTTTTTCAGGAGGTCCTAATGGTGTAAATAATTGAAAGTTGAATATATGAAACATCTATGTAAAGTACTATTGAAAGAACTTACAAAGGATTCTTCACTGCTTTACATATTTTAAGAACTTTATAATTTATAAGGTGTTCTGTATCTTTAGCAGAAGGCATTCTAGAGATCTGTAAGAAATTCTAGAGATCATTAAAATGTTTTGTTCTTTTATTTTAATCTTTTGATCTGTGCCAATTTTATAGGTAGTAAGCTGCTTTTGTATAGCCATGGATTTACATCCTTGTTCACAAATCTGTCTTCCAGTGCAGTATCTATTTTTCAATCCTTATTTTTTATAAATAATTATTTATAATTAGTTATTTAGGAGTTCCACTGTGGTGGTAGGCTCTTGCAGTTCTGATATTGAAGAGCACTGCAGGCATTCTGTCTTCTAGTTCATCAGTTACTGCCTTCCTTTCTGGAATTATAAACCTGAATTCTCAATAGTACTTTTAAAAGTGGGATTATTTTTTTTCCACTCTGTGTCTTGCCTGGGGAAGTAGAGGAGATTTTTACAATGTTTCACTTATCTCTACTATTTTTTCTTGCTTTGTTTCCTAGAGCCTCAAGGAGTGATTGCTTGTCTAGCTTAAAGTGCATGTCCTAGTCCCTCATCCCGCTTATTTCCATGTTCCTAGTCTCCTGTCTTTGCTGGGCAAAGCCTGAAGGAAAAGAGCTGTGCTCTGTCGAACTCTGTGATTAATACCTGTTGGAATCATAGGGATTTTTTCCAGGCTTTAATTGGTTGTACTAAACCTTTCCCCTGTTTGTTGTGTTTCTAGCATTGGGCTTAGTGACTATTAGAAATATGAGTGTTCTGTGGATACCAAAATTATAGCCCTAACTCTTTCTAAAACAGTCCATTTGCACATTTGTTGGTTGTAAGCACTTGAGTTCTCACTGGTTCTGAAGTCATTTAACTCGGCTATATCTGATGCTGAAATCTAATTTTTCTTACCCCAGCATACCTCATCTCAGAACTGGAAGCTGCCAGAATGCTGTGTGTGAACGCCCCTCCTAAAAAAGCACAGGAAGGAGGTGGCAGTGAAGTCTTTCAGGAGCTAAAAGGCATATGTATTGCTTTAGGCATGTCCAAGCCTCCAGCCAACATAACGATGTTCCAGTTCTTCAGTGGAATTGAAAAAAAAGTAAGATCCAAAGGAACAAAACTAGAATATTTATGATGTTACTGTTTTGATGGAAAATAGTTCTGCTACCAGGGAGATATTTGCCTCTTGTGAAACTCCAGTGTTTGAAGTGTGAAGGGAAGTTAACGTGGTTTACATGCCAAGAGTCAGGATTTTGAAAATGAGTTTGAAGGCTTTTTCCATGCCAAGGCACGAGGTCAGGGACTATGCTATCATTGTCTTATGGGGTGAGGTATTTCTTACTCTGCTCTAGGTTTTAATGTAATCACCGGTTGCAGAAGACATGGAAAATGCTGAGCTTAGGCCTCAGGAAGAACACTAAGGAGAAACGTATTTCAAGAAATACACCTGAACAAATTTTTACAGGAACCTACTGCTTTAAAAATGTTTAGGTTAAAAGGTGTTGTAACTAACGTCAAGTTTACACCTTTTCCCTAATGCTTCATCAGTTCTTGTGGTTCCATTTATTTTTGTTCCTTTACATGTATGTGTTCTCTAGTTGTTGTGGGTTTTTTTTTTTTTTGAAGAAATTTACTTTTGTTTCAGTAATTTTTGTAAAGCAGTGAAACAGAGTGGACTGTCCAGTGCACAGACCAAAGGTGGGGGACAAAGTTTTTAAGTTATGTTAAGTAACTTAACTTGCAGGATAGGGGAGAGCAGAACAGCAGAAGAGAACCTTTGTGAACTTTAAAGAACGGATATGATTACGAAGCTCCCCAAAATACTTCAAGAAGCTTTTTGGCTAACCTTTAAGTTGCATTGTACTTAAACAAAACCCAGCACCTGAAAATAGTGCTTCATTTCTTTGCAAGAAATCAGTTTGGATTAACCTGTTTAAGAAGAGGAGGATGGCTTTCCAGCAGAAGTCCAAGGTGTAGAATGGAAGCAGTTTGTTTGTTGGTTTTGGCATTGTCATGGGCATTAAATAGTTAGATATATAAGAAAACTGTGCTTCCATTTTCTATAAAAGGTAGAAAATATTCCTAACAAGGAACAAGGCTAGCAAGCTTTGCTGGTGAAAGAGCAAAGCAATTGTCATGGGTATTAAAGTTAGATACATAAGAAATCTGTGCTTCTGATTTCTATAAAAGTTAGAAAATACTCGTAACAATGAATAAGGCTAGCAAGCTTTGCTGGTGAAAGAGACTGTAAAAATACAGAATGCAAAGTAGATCAAAATCTTTTTAATCTGGGAATTCTGTTATGTTTTACTAATTGACTTTTCTTTTAGATTGTCTTGCAAGGTTAAATGAATGTTATCTCATTGATTTATATCCACAGGTGGCTATACTAAAAAGACCTGAATAGTCCTTAAAGCATAATAAAATACATCAGGAATTTTTAACCTACCGAGTTTTTTTTAGAAATTGTATATAGCTGTGGTGCTTAACACCTGAACACCTCAGGTGTTGATAATATTTCAGAAGGAGAAGGTAAAACTGACTAATAACTGAAAAACTTATTTCACTTTGTAAATGAAAATACATCACAAAGTGGAGGAAAATGTGAAAACTTAAATAACATAGAGTGAAAATTTTACTCTGAACTGTAAGAACATAGTTATAACAAGAGATCACCCCAAAGTTTTCTCGTTTTTAACAAGTGAGTCTTAAAATGGCAGTATTCTGATCTAGTATATGAAAATCAACCTCCCTTTTTCTTCGCACATACATAGTACAGTTTGGAGTAGGATCTTTGATAATTGACTCTCTTTGTTAATGATCTACCACATTAAAAAAAGAAACTGCCGATACTTGAATGAACTACCTCTGCTATTCTGAAAGCACATGGTTTTAAAATCTTCAAGTTAAACAAATTGGGCACAGTGCCTTTGGAAAACCAGGTCACTGAATGTGTTAAATGAACTGCTGTAATCAGCAGCCAAGGAAGTTGAAAAATGTGGTTTGCAGCAGTGGAAAAGTGAAGTTTTGTAACTCTAACCTGCTTTGATCCAAGTTTTTGTTGCTGCTA
Organism: Larus michahellis; assembly: GCF_964199755.1. Taxonomy (NCBI): domain Eukaryota; kingdom Metazoa; phylum Chordata; class Aves; order Charadriiformes; family Laridae; genus Larus; species Larus michahellis. The sequence continues at coordinate 40,217,322 of NC_133898.1, forward strand.
CTCCATTTCTTCCCTCTGAAGTCCTCATAAATTTTGAGAAGGGAAAGATAACCTAAGTTTTGCCCAAACATCTAAAATGCAAGTTAAATTTCAATTTTCTCCTTTTGATTGTAAAGAGGGGTCCTTTAGGTTGTGTTACATAGTCTAAATACAACCTTTTTGATGCAAGTGTAGATTTTTTTCTGAATTAAAGAGATGATGTGTGGAATAATCACTCTGTCTTCAGGAGGAGCCGTACCTCACAGAATCCTTCTGGTTTAACTGTAGATCTACTCTATAGCCCTTCATAATTTTTAAATAATTATAGCCAAGACTACCAGAAATATAAAACCAGTTGCTTTCTGAAAGAAGTGTGCTTGGTTCTTTGTCCTAGAGAAAACAACTTAATATTGAAGGTTGCACTGCCATGCCTATGACTGTCCAAGAATCCTCTCCTGTAATTTGAATGTTGAAAAGATGATTTTTTTTTATTTTTTTTTTTTAGCCAATGCTTATATTTTTATATGTCTCCTAACAGCTGAAGGAAACCCTAGCAAAGGTTCCACCTAATCATGTTGGAAAACCTTTATTGAAGAAACAACTGGGACCAGCTCACTGGGTAAGTAGTTCAGGTATTAAAGTCCATTTCCCTTTTTCAGGTATATAAAGTATTAAACTTGATTTTGTGTGTAATGCTGCAAAATGATTTTTCTTATCTCTTTCTGAAGATGAGAAGACAATTTCTGGCAGTATTTTATGCACATTGGTACAATAAGTGTTCGGCAACTGATAAGATCTTAGGCTCGTGAATCTGTATGTCTGGATGCAGGCAAAAGTTTTCCAAAATAAAGGAGATTTACGGTGGTGGTGCTGACCTGCATGCTTGTGCAGTAGCTTTAGCCTTCCTCTCTTGCCCCTTGCCATCACTGTCTGTGTGACCTAGCCTTGCTGTGATGGTGTTGCATCCCCTCCTGTGGCTTCTTTCCAGCTAACCTGTGGGTCTTCCCATCATTTTGTCCTCTCGATTTCTGTCCTGCTGGAGTAGTCTGCTTCCTTCATAGCCTCTTCTCCAAGAAGCTGTGAGCGTGCAGGTGGAAGATGGGAGAGGCTGTACTCCCAGGTGGCAGAGCTGCAATCATCTCCAGAAGGATTGTGCCTGGGTTAGGTACTGCTCCTGCACCACCACAAAGCTATACTACAAGACTCAGTGTCACTTGGTTAAGGCTGAAGCTCATCATCCCAACAGTCTGCTTCCTTCAATGCTTGTATTGTTGAGGCTGAAAGTGGGCCCCAACGCCCCCCTCCAGCCAGGCTTCTGTCAATGCATAAATGATTTCCCTAATGGTGCGTATCTTAACTCTTGCTCTGACCAGACCACTGTCTGCTGCCAGGTGTGTTTCTAGTGGTGGCTTTTGCCTGTGGGGCAGTTTGTTGACTTATCCGTATGCAGATTGTGCTTTAATCAAGATCCTCTTACAGTACTTTACTTGCTTTTAGTCGTCTATCTTTGTCCTTAAGCTTACTACTTTTTAAGAAGGCAAGGACACCCTCGTCCATTGGACTTACCTCTGTCCTTGCATCTCCTTCAGATTGTTGCATGTAGCATTTTCTCACTTTTGCTTCTCTGTCCTGGTGGGTGTTGAGAAATGCCTCAGGAGTGCGTGCAGTTTTTGTCTCCCTTCTGAAAAACAGACAGCTATGCTGTTAGAAATGGTAGAAGGCTGAATGTGAGGATAACAGAGCCTTTGAAGCCTTCAGGAAAATAGTGTCAGCAAGCATAGCTTGCTGTGGGGGCCCGTTTGGCAAGGTAGATAATTGTGGGCTTAAGCCCTGCTTAATATCTCTGTGTGTCTTACTCTCTTCCATCCACACAATTTATTATGTTAAGTAGAAACATTTTATCTATAACCTATAGGTTATGTTTGCAAATTTTTGTTTCAGGAAAAAATTGAAGCAATCAATCAAGCCATAGTCAACGAATACGAAGTCCGACGAAAACTGCTAGTCAAACGTTTGGATGTTACTGTGCAGTCCTTTGGCTGGTCAGATAGAGCAAAGGTACAAACAACTTGCTGTGAGGTCCTGATTGATGGTAACCCTTTTTAACAAGTATCTCTGGAAAACTGCTTCATTGTTTCATCCTTCATGAGTAAGAGATAACCACAGGAGTTGTCTGGTTTTGATTTGAGTTTCTGAAGAAGTTTATGACAGTGTAAGATGACTAAAAAATTTTTACTTAAAACTGATTTGCTGGATTTTAAAATAGTATGTAAAATGAGAAGATGGACCGTGTGTAACTATACACCAAAGCCAAAACATACAGTTAAATAGGTCACTAAAAAAACATAGTAAGAAGAGATTACTGATCCAGCCATTTGCGTTCAGAGTTCCATAATGTGAATCATTAAGTGCTGTGTCTGTGTGATGGTAGAAAAGCATTTTCCTGTTGACCATTCCTTAACTTCGTGCTGTCCACAGTGATCAGATTTCCTTATCTCAAAGTTTTGTTTGCAAGCACAACACCACAGATGCACATGAGAAAAGCTGCTAAGGCACTACTTGTTCTTACCTCATAGACAGGGTAATATTTTATGTGCTTCTTTTGTCTTTGAACCATGCAAGTGGCTGTGACATGACATCTGTTCTCTCTGAGTACGTGATACATATTCTGCTTTTAAAAATAATTACATGGTTTCCCTTATTTCCTGTATTTCACAGTGAAAAAGGAATTACAATTTAAAAAATAGTACATATAATTTATTTTCTAGGACTAAACCAGATCTGCGAACATGCTGTTAATTATGCTGCTGGCAGTGTTCGAGACTGAGTTATTAGTGATAAACCGTGACACATGAATCATCAAGTGTTTTTTCTTGATAAATTATTAATTCAAAAAGCAACTGTATCTTAATAATAGACCGTTACCTCTCCCCTTTTCTGTTTCATCACCTGAGCAGGACTTCTACCGGTGTCCTGTCTCTTAAACCTTGTATTCTTCACATTTTTGAGTAGATGATTGAAGAACAATCTGGTTGTTGAATATTTTAATAGTGAATGAAAATGGGCAAAAATACGGATTAAGTTAAAAACCAGGGACTTCTGTGTTACAGCTTTGATATCCAAATCCATGTTTGGGGTTTTTTTTCTAGGAGAATTCTCAGATGTTTTTGAACTTGACTACCTACATGAAATCCTTTCACAAGACCCACAAATTATATAGCTGCGTTTATGTCCGTTGAAATGCAAATCTAAATTTTTTAGGACCATAACTATAAAGTTGGAGAACGTGGCCATAGTGTTTCAGAGTTGCAATACAGTTTCTTTTAACAGTAACTTTTAGCAATGCTTTGATGCACAATGGTATTTTTTTATTTTATTTTAAAATTTGAAAAGTATCAGAATACAGTAGTATAACTAAATAGTTACTTCTCCAGGTAGTAGAAACACCAGTAAAAACTTTATTATTGGGGGGGTTAAGTTCAAAAATTTCAAATTTCACCTAAAAGAATAATACCATAGCACGAAAATACTGCCCTCAGAGCGCAGTCAAAATTGCCAGGGAAAAACATACTACTGCTCTGGTGAATACTGCTGCTTTTCGTGTCTTTAGCCAGTGTCAGGTAAATGACGTGCATGTTTTTCTTCACTTTGAATAAACACTGTTCAACTTGTAATATAAAAGTAGAAGCTTTTGGTTCTAAAAATTTATCACTGGGTCACTTGAAAATACATACTCTCAATTCTTCCCTGTTCCGGTTTTCTGCTTTTAGGTGGAAAATAGGATGTTAGGATTTTAAAATTTGCTCCTAAGCTCTTGCCGTGTCAAGAGATTTGTTGGAAAACCTGGTTTGCCTGTTGCCCTGCTGTCATCTGGGGGCTCAGACAAAAAGCAGCCCTTTTGTCTGTCTGCAGATTGCGATCTGGTTTACCCTAACTGCATTACACATTGTACTCTGTTGATAACTGTCAATAGATGTAACTCATGGCTGGTGTCACAGATTTCTGTTGTGCCTGTTGGTTGAAAAGCTGCTGGCATGCTTTTAAGGTGTTCAAAAAAGCCAGTATGGTTAATGCCAAAAGGCAGTAGAAGAAGAGATTGCATACAGGGCTAAGTTGAAGTGTAGGATCTCATTTCTGGCTTAGGCCTACATATGTGAGACAAAGGACTGAATTAGAACAAGCACTTGAGAGCTTTGCTTCTTGTAAAGTACCTCTTGCCAGTGCCTCTTGATGGCTTGGCTTTGTGAAGAAGCTGACTGGAATGAAGAGCGTGAAAGAGTTAACGCAGCCTTTTTCTGCTGATACAGTGCTGGAGATAAGGTGATACTAGCCCGACTGGAATGGGCGTGGGTCAGGGTGCAGGCACAGAAAGAGGGCTGGGGGCTGGACACAGATGTGGTTCACTTTCACTATCTCTTAGACATTAGCAGTAGTTTGTGTAATTATGTGACACGCTGCTATTCTGAGTTTGACTGCCTGAGTAGTAAAGTCTGCATGTATATATTGTTAATCTTAAAATTGTCAGATCAGTGTCAGTTCAGTCAGAATAGTTTCCTATACTAAAATTAATTTGACAAATGCTAGCTTTGTTGTACTGATTGTTAGTTACAAAGTGGTTCTCACTCGTTTTGTGTCGATTTTTGTTCTATTTGCAGCGGTGTCTTGTTCTTCAGTGTTGATTTGATTCTTTTGGTGAGGTGCCCCATTGCTTTCCTATTACTTGAGCTGACTGGGTTTTGTTTTTCTTCTCTCCCACAGAGTCAAACAGAAAAACTAGCTAAAGTCTACCAGCCAAAACGTGCCCTCTTATCTACTAAGTGCACTATTTCCATTGCAAATCTCTTGGCAGCTCGGCAGGATCTGTCAAAGATTATGAGAACAAGCAGTGGCTCCATCCGAGAGAAGACTGCGTGTGCCATTAATAAGGTACCTTTGGTGACAAATGGCTTGTTCTGTTATGAATATTTAAGTAATTTGAATGTAGTAATAAATCCTACTTTTTTTAGGATTGTAAATGGAATTCAAAAATAAAGGATAAGAAACTTGGTGTTTATGTACTCCAGATACGCATCAGTGCGTTATGGGAGCTGCAGTTTCACCTGTTTAGGTTCAGACTGTCCCTTCTTAGAGGCAGTAAAAAATTGCTGAAATATCTTTGATTACTTCCAGTGGGAGTCTTATCAAAATCACTGGTGTTATTACACTGCTGCTACCTAATCTATGATTCTAATTCTGTCACCGTGTCTGAAATAATACCTACATAGTAACTGTGTTTCTGGTCTACATACATAGAATGTTTTAAGATCACAAAGCAAGGATCTCACAGGTTAGATTAATGTGTAGTTTTAACGATGACATAGCAGGAATAGAATTTAGACTAAGCAATTTCCCTTGTTTCAAAAATTACGATTTTACAGGAGTAGTATGCTCACAAAAGTACATGTGCTGAACTTGAAGCTCAGTAGCTCTACAGAGCGGTGTACTTGGTACTTTAAAAGTTGTGGGTGTACGTGCGTGCTTTTCTCCATTTTGGGTGCCAGTTACATTTTAGGTAATATTTTAATTCATTTGGGATGGAATGGTGGTGTGCTGATTTGACCACCCCCCTCTACCCCAAATAATTTTTACACCTTTTTAGTGTAGTTGGAGTATGGAATATAAAAGAAATTAAATGGCAAGACAGGTGTGACTGTCATAAGACCGTATGTGTGTTTTAGTAGGAATAAAATACTGCCCTGCTGCTGAATGTATCCTGTTAACTTATCTCCATTATCAGTATTAAATGTTTTCCAGGACAGTAACAAAATAAAAAAGTAACCATATTCTGTTTAAGTTTTTGCTGTTATATCACTCTAAAACTTGTCATGTCCCATTTTAAGTCTTGCTAAATTCTTAATGTCACAGCACCCTTGGACAGCTAAAGACCTTTTAGTGTCTTGCTCAACTCTGGTCAGCACTGTCTGACACCTGTTTGTTGGTCTGTCAATAGCAAGTTTATCTCTGTGTGTCCTTACTGAAACATAAAAATCTTTCCACTTGTTTTACAAAAGATATCATCTTAGCCAATGGCTTTTACAGCAATTCAGAGCACTATTTAGGAGAGAGACAGTGTTCCACTGTACTTGTAGTTGTTTGAGATTAGCAGTCTGCACTTGTAAACAGTTTAATGAAAGATGGTATTTGGTGCTGCCTTTACTGATGTGTCTGCTGTTTGAACAAAAAAAACCCCAGGTCTCCAGACTTGTCTTGTTAGCAGTGATTAGAGTAGTAGATAATCCCTTATTAATTGGAGACAAGGGTCTGTCACATTCAAACATAGAAAAGTTTGCCTTGATGAAATCCTCTGTATGCAAGAACCCTTGAGCGGCTGCTGTTTGTGGTGTGTATCAGTACGTGTGGCTCTTCTGTGAGGTGTTACAACTCCTACGGCAGTTTTCCCTTTCCCTTTGCAGGTGCTAATGGGCAGAGTGCCTGACAGAGGAGGAAGACCCAATGAAATTGAACCACCACCTCCTGAGATGCCACCGTGGCAGAAAAGACCAGAGGCTGGTCCGCAACAAGGTGGCAGCAGAGGAGGAAGAGGTGGCTACGAATCCTCATATGGAGGGCGAGGAGGTTATGACCATGGGGGTCACGACCGAGGAGGAAGAGGAGGCTATGACTCATATGGAGGGCGAGGAGGTCACGAACAAGGAAGCCATGATCGAGGGGGACGAGGAGGACGTGGTGGTTATGATCATGGCGGCAGAGGAGGTGGAAGAGGAAACAAGCTTCAAGGAGGCTGGACAGATGGCGGAGGTGGTGGCTACCAGGATGGCAGCTACAGGGAGAGCAACTACAGAGATGCAGGTTTTCAAACGGGTGGCTACCACAGTGGTGGTGGTGGTGGTGGCGGCTACCAAGGAGGAGGCTATGGTGGCTACCAGTCGTCTTCGTATTCAGGAAGTGGCTACCAAGGGGGTGGTGGTGGCTACCAGCAAGACAACAGATACCAAGATGGTGGGTCCCACAGTGACCGAGGGGGTGGGCGTGGAGGTGGGAGGGGTGGCCGTGGCGGTCGTGGTGGCCGGGGAGGTCAAGGAGGAGGCTGGGGGGGCAGAGGTGGCCAGAACTTTAATCAAGGGGGGCAGTTTGAGCAGCACTTCCAGCATGGAGGCTATCAGTATAATCAGTCTGGCTTTGGACAAGGAAGACACTTCACGAGCTGAGGCTGCTAAAAGCTTTTGCTTCAGCGGAGCTCATGTTATAGAAACCTGGTTTCAGAGGCCTGGCTTAATCGCTGCTTGAATTAGTGCAGGTTTGTACATGGCAGGTAGAATCTCTTTGGGTAGGATGTTTTGCATTGCGCAAAGTACTACTTTCTGTCGATCTCTCTTCCCCACTCCCCAACCTATCTGAATTAAATGCATCATCACTGCACCCCAAAAGTCAACTAATAGCCATGCTTTTTTAGATGTTGGACTGGTTCCCTCTGCTCAATACACTTTTGTTCTGAAACTACCTGCTGTGTTTGCCTTCTGCTTTGATTTAGAGATATATCAAGGCCTGTCTGGTCAAATTTGTCTAATATAATACACACTAGAATTTATGCATTTTTTCCCCCCCTAATCATTGTTCAATTACATGTTCTAAAACCAGTTCTGAGTGTTGCTTTTTGGCTTGCTGGCCTCTCGTTTTAGTCACAAAGGTGTTACACACACATGTGCGCGCACAGTGAACTCCCTCTGACAAACAGGTTTTTTGTCTATTGTATGAGCTCTACTGTGGATGCCATGTTCGGTAGCCTTATCTCCTGCTAAACAAAGTTTTCCCACCTGCTCAACTCTGAAGACTGACCGCCGCCAAAATCTGCAAAGATCATTTAAAACTAAGCTAAATTGTGAACCGATAGTGTGTGTAGGCCTGTAGTTAGGTGTAGCAATTCAAACTGACCTGCATCCATCCAAAACAAGTTGCTCCTCCAAACCGAATTTTTACTTGAAAACAGCTAGAAGAAATGACAAACTGAAATTTATTTTATTTGCAAGTTAATACCACTGGCTCAGCATATCTAGGGCAATTTGTTTTGGGGGTTGTCTTTTTAAAGAAATGCACTACGGCCTGGGAAGATTAGTTCCTGCCTGGAGGAAGCCCTTTTATTATTGCTGCAGAAAACGAAGCCTGGCTGAGTTTGACGTTCTAATGTTGTTTTGTTGGTTTGGGTTTTTTTCTTTACTGAAAGCCACATAATGCTTCTTGCTGGTTTTTTTTTGTGTACATAAATATTGTCAAGCTGTGAAAGAAAATGGCTGAAGGTGTGCTGTTGTATAAAAGGTGAGCAATAAAAGTATCTGTATGTTCTCTTTGCTTTAGTTTCTTTTCCTTCTTGGTATTAAAAAGCAGTTGCTACAGTAGGTGGGAATTCATGGGGAATTCTGTCTGCATCTATTTTACATTTTAATCTGTTTTAGATGTTCTAGGCGTCTCAGCCAAGCTGTGCATTCTGCCCCCTGAGAAGCTGTCAGAACAGGAGCAGACAGGAGGAACTGATCTTCAATTGCTCTGAGTTTTCTATTCCTGCCTCTGAACCGGTGTAGTAGCATGGTCTCTCTCTTGAAGGTCGCTGTGTAAAGTTGTTCTTAAGCTATGTGAGCAGCCATCTCCCGGGATGTACTCCTGCATGCCATGTGGACGTGGTATGCTGCTTCTGGGAAGTCTCCTGATGCTCTCCAGCCTTGTAGGTTCCTGCCACTGTGCTGGGATCGCTGTAGCAGAGGCTGTGCTGGTGGCAGAGTCTCTGGCTACCTAAGTGCCCTTGGGGCTGAATCCAGGTTGATGCAGGTGGAGTTCCTTGGATTACAGAAATAATACGAGCATTTGAGAGAATCTGTGTAACACTGGTGTTGCTGTAATTCAAGCTAATCATGTAAATGAGTTGATAAACATTGTTTAGAACTGTTTCCCCTGTATTTCATTCTATGATCAATCTAAACATCTCTTGTTTAATTTATTGTGGCCACTAGGTGCTGCTAGTGATTCACAGGCTGGAAGGGCAGGTCTCTCTGAAAGGCTGTTGGGAATCTCCTATTTTTTGTTTCAAAGAAATTTAAGAAGCCTGACGAGGGAAGAGCTTTCCATATTAAATCCAGGTCTTCTGGCGTTACTGATGTAGATCTATCTTGGCATAATACAGTTCAAATTATGGACATCTAAAAACGAATGTTGCTGCTTCACAAAGGTATTGATGGTTTCTTACAGTGGGGTGCTCCAGAGAAGGTATCTCCCTTGTGGGAGAGTAATACCTTGTCATGAGCACTAGGTGGTGACTAGCTTCATTCATGCAAAAATCAAGCAGGTTTTTTAAGAATTAAGATTGCTACAACTGGGTCAGTCCTGGATTGGTAAAGGTAGAGAGACTGACAGAGTTAAGGCCTTTTGCTGGGAATGTATTCTCTTTAAGTTGACAGCTTCTGCTTTTCTTCACACCACTCCTCACTGTAAAGAATCTGGTGTCTTCTGTCAGTGCATTCGAGTTGTTGCAAACTTCTTCCTAGTAAGAGGGAACCCAGGAGGCTCCTCAGAGAGCCTCTGGTTGAGTTGCATCAGCACCTTCAGAGACTTTGTTCTGTGCTAGAGCTGCCAATTTCTCTGCAAGGCTGTGACTGTTGCTGCAGTGGATGGTCTCACTCTTGCACACTGTGACATGGTGATATGATGCTGGGGTGGGGTAGGAGCACAGAGCTTCCACTTCCCCCTTATTCCAGACAGATTTTTCTCCTCAAAATATGTTTCTTCTTCTCCTCCCTCTTCCAGCATTTAGGGTAAACTGAGTCCCACTTTATTGCTGTTTGAGGGGGAAAGTTTAAAAAATAAAAATAAAAAAAATTCGTAAGAATGCAAAACAGGAGGCTTTACTCTTCCAACAGGAAAGAAAACACTTTGCTTCTGCCAGCTGTTGTTGTTTTTCCTTACGCTATTGTTTCCTCCTAGTATGCTGTGACTTCTTTGTTCTCTAGAGAAAACAAGCTTTGTATATGTGGAGAGAGCAGCTTTGATTAATGAAAGCAAACAGCCACTGCTTTGTTATTGTCTGCACGATGCTCTGATATTTACTGTTTTCCAAACATGATTCCCGCTGCACTGGAAGGAACCTCTTAACTCGAAGCTGGGAGAGGAGAGATGGCTTGTGGAGATTATTAGGCTTGTGGGTGGATTGGATATACGTGCTCTATTTCATTGTGCATTATGATCGAAAGCAGAACTCCAGCAGATCAAGAAAGCAATTTAGTAAGCAAGCATTTATACGGGGGAGCAAAGCGTTCTTCCTTTTAACCACGGTTGTTCTTGCCGCTCTTCTTCCACAAGCGTTAGGAATCTTGTTCTGCTTTTCCATCTGCCTTTCTTTCTCTAACAACTTTTGTTTCCTAAAGTCTTCGTTTGCGTTGCCCTTCCATTCCATCTATTAGGATCACCCCCTCTCAAGTGTTGTCATTGAGCAGTAAAATAACAAGGGGGAGCGGGACATGGGCTTCCCATATCAGGCACATTAGTACGTGACAGAATACCGTGATCTGTATGCGCTGTGGTCACAGCTGAGTTTTCCTTGCAGGTCTAAAAATGTATTCCTTTCTGTGTGCAAAACTAACACAGCAAGGGAAAGAGTGTCAAACTGAGGTTTCGCCATGTGGCTTTCACCCCAGGAAGCTTTTTTGCTTGTAGCTGTTCCCTGAGCGGTTTGTCATCTTTAGGACTGGTGTTGGCTGGTAATCCCTAGCTTGCTTGATGAGATTCTTCTACTTCTCTAGCCAAACTTCTGAAGTGTGATTTATGGTGATGTGCCATTACAGCTGGTGACCCCCAGAGGGGCTCCTCTAGCTATGGCTTAGACTTCTCAGCCAGAGCGGGTGGGTAACCTGCTTTAAGGTGGTGGGGCCTTTGACTATGTGTCTCCACTAAACTATTTGCATCTGAATTAATGAAAGTGGTAAATGCCTCAACCAGCCTCTGGCCTGATTAGAAACTAGACACCAGTCAAGTACCTAAGGTAGAACTGGGAAGAAGGGAAGCAAGATTCATGTCAGTAGACAGTTATGAGAAGTGGCTCAGGCTTGAAAAGTCCTGTGGCATAAGAGTATTCCCCGTAATGGGTTGTGCACCTGGGAAATGAAAATTAAGCTGTGCTGAAGTGGGAAGAGTTGAGGGGGGAGTAAGAGGAGTCTCACTAAGATCTGGTGACTTTTTTTTGGGTGTCCAAAAGGCTCGTGTGGGTTCTTAGAGTACTAGAAGTTAATTCAGCTCCCTGTTAGGTTAATGAAGACCAGTACACAAAAGCCCTCAACTGTCTGGTCGTCACACATGATTTATTCTTACTTCTGCCAGATTTAGGACTGCGCTAGAGAGTCTCGCTGTTGTTGCTGATAAAGACTGTCAGGCTTCCTCTCTGAGCTTCTGATTTTCCTTGGACAGCAGGGATGCTACAGAAGTATGTATGCGTTTTTCAGGTGTTCAGGATGATTTAGCAGTCCCAAACAAGCTGGCTAATGCTAAACTGCAAGCTTGCTTGATTGGCCTAGCAATAGCCTTTGGTTAGAGTCATGCCACTGTTGTGATCAGAGAGCAGCACAGCAAGGTGGATATGAACTTATTTCCCCTGTGCAGGCTCTCAAAATACTCGTGTGCTTGTTTGTTTCAGGTTATGCCTTTTCAAAGGGACACAAACTGAAAAAGCAAGTGCTATTACCAGCTGTAAACATTGCCTTCTCCCCTCTTTGGCCGAAAATAAGTTGCACTTCTAATGGCTTAACAAACAAGGGTAGAAAGGGAAAAAATATTTTTTCTTTGTGTTTACTTTGTGCTTTTTACAGCTCTGAGTACTGTCAGTGTCATTGTTTCCCCTTTATTGTCCAGTAATTTCCCCTCTTGTCCACGTGGGTCTTTCCCACAACAGAGGAGAGAAAAACAAGTACAAAAAGTAGGAAAACACTATTGTAAAACCAAAGAAAGAGGGAGTCTGCCTGTGCTGTGGGCAGGTGGAAGGTCATAACTCGTTTTCACACATGAAGCAGAGATAAAGGTGATAAGGACTCTTTAAACTTTCCGGCATTAGCTTAACTCATGGAAAAAGCAGACTTTTTGGCTAAATTTCATACTGTCCCAGCGGTAGCCCTCTGCTGATGGCTTTTCTGTCTCCTAGGACCAGATTGTCAGCAGCTGTAAACAGCAATTTAGAGTTCAGGGCAGATTTTTCCAATGAGTTTAGCCTGTTGGCTGCAGTGCTTATTTTGAAAATTCAGTTCAGATCAGTGCTGATAACTCAAAAACTTGTTCCAAAATTACATCTATTTCTCCAATGTCCCTGTCTGGGCCAACTCTGTTGACAAGACTCTCTTGAGAAGTACTTGGAGCTATTTTCTGTGCTGTACAGAGGCCCATCAGTTAGCAGGCTGATGCTGAATGAAGCAAACCTTGGTTAGATTTTTTTTTTTTTTCTTTTGGCTACGATGATCATGAAACAACAAGCCCTTGTTTCTTCTGCCTCTTGTGTCTCTACAAAATCTGCATTCAGATCTCTTTCCTTCCTTCCTTCCTTCCCCCTCTGCTTGGTTTCTATTGGGATCCCCTTCCATTCTTGGTGTCACGTAGAGAGGGAGAGCTCTCTTAGTATGCTTCTTCCCACGCTTACTCCCCATCTGTCTGTTATTTGTTCTCTCTTTTTTGGGTTTCTTTTCCCGCCTGTGTCCAGGATCCTTCACACGATGCTATTTCTCATACAGGCACCTAAAGCTTCTGGAATGAGTGTCCCGGGCTGTAAGGACCCTCCTATGGCTGCTCAGGCTGTCTCAGGCAAAGGCTTCCAGGCTCCCCGTGAGGAAGACCCCGTGAGCATGCTTTCACTTGGGCTTCCACAGAGGAGTCTGTGAGTAACAGTCCACAGAGGTGACAGCAGCCAGTCCACTGCACTTTGGAAAATGTAAAATTTTAGGCAGCATCTGCCCCTAAACTTGCTCTGCAGCTCAGCTTTTTATCTTCTGTATTGAAAGGAAAATGGCTCACCATTCCCAGCTGGGGAAAATCCATGCTTCAGACTAGCTCTGGTCAGCAAGCATGTTACTTTTCCCCCCACCTCCCCTCTCTGAGACTTCACCTGCCTGAGGAAGGTGCCTCTGAGAAGATAGCTTCGGTCTAGGAAGATGTTTCTTTGTAAAGCTGGGATTATTCTTTTAAAGCCCAAAAGCTGTGTAAGACTAGGGGGGCAGAGGAGGGCAAGATCTAGAGGACAGGAGAGCGCTGTATTTAAAACCTGGTTTTGCATTTCACTCCGAGAGAGACAGATGTCCCCTTGCATAGCACTCAGGGCTACTCCATAAAGTTGACAGCAAGGCTGAAGCTCCTTTGTTTGCAACACAAGGCTTTGCAGAAGTTTTACACAAGCACAGAAGGTCCTAGAGGGTTTGGCTTAAACAGCCAAATCATCTCTTACCGGGTCTATCCAAGCGCTTGCGTTTTTCACCTACTCTTGTTGCTTGTATTCTTTGGCATTTGCAGATCAGGCTGTACATCAGGTTTGCCATAATCTTCCTTCCTTCCACTCTGTGGGGCTTCTTTGTTTGTTTGGATTTTTATTTTTTTTTAAACAACACTTCCTCCTCCCCCCCAGTTTCTTAAAAGATCCTGTGGCAGGGAAGAATGGATGTGGTTGAAGTATCCAGCATCATTTGGGATTGTATCTCACTTTAGCTGCTTCATTAATCCAGTGCTCTTGACATAATAATTTTTCTCCTGGACACCCTTCCGGAATTGCTCCGTTTCTAGCAGGCAGGATTTCACCAAGACGCGCAGAGGCACAGAGCTCAGACAGGAACTGTGATGGCTGACGCATTTTGCCTCTTGTTGAGTCAAGTCAGGGGAGGTGAAGAAGAAATTCTTTGTTGCTTTGCCCACACTGGGAAGCTAAAATTGTTTTTGTGAGGTGAGGAAAAGTCTTGCCCCTGTTCAGAAAAAGATGTCAACTTCAAGTAAGGAGAGAAAAGGATTTTTTTTAATTGCATGTATTCAGGCCTAGAAGATCAATGCTCTACTGCAAACAGCCTGTTAATACTTTTTTTTTTTTTTAAACTATTACAGTGTCTATGATGTGTCTATTCCTTTTGGGGGGCAAGGGGGTGAAAAAAAAAAAAGGCTGTATTTCTACCCAGTGTCTCTTTTTCAAGTGGTCATGAACACTTACGGCTAGCGACACACTCTCAGTGTTCGCCTTCTTGAAATGCCTAAGGCAAAGGGTTTCCAGCAGGAGCAGGTGCTTGAAACTTTCACCGATCATGAGTCCTTCTCTGTGGACTCTGCAATAATTTGCTTAGAAGGATCAGCTGTGTGAGGCTGCATCTATGCTTGATCTGCAACTGCTGCTGAGGGAAGCACCCAACTGACCAAAGCTACCAGGCTTGCAAGAGATGTATTGATGAAATCTCTGCAGCAGGTTGAAACTTAAGATGTCTAATTGCTAGTACAACGGTCGCTCAGAAAGTGGGAGCTGCTTCTGTAGAAGACATCACTTTTCTTGCTTAAATGTGAGTCTATGCCTTGATGACAGTATACACAGAAAAAAAGTGTCCTTGAGAAGGCCTCCTTCTGAAGAACACAGAGCACCTACCCTTTTAAATAGTTTAGGCAAGAAGCTTTTAAGTATCTTGAGGAGTAGGTAAGTGAAAAGATAAGATTACGTACAAGAAAAATTCTCATCCAGAAATGAAATCAAGGCAGACATGGTTTGTGGGCCTGATAGAAGTAGGAAAGCAGGTACCTTTCAGAGCAAGAGTTATGACTAACTTTTAGAAGCCTGCAAGAAATGGGCTGAGGTCTACAGATTAAGCGCTGTTTAAAACTCCTGTGTGATGTTAAGAATGAAGCTGGACGTGAACGTTTCATTTATGAAGCGTTAAAAGGCTTATCTCAACAGGTCCGTCAGCAGCCTGGATCATAACCAAATTTCTCTATTCAAATTCTCTACCACATCATTTTCATTGTGTGCAAGCCGTACGCTGTAACGGTAGCTGTGCGGTCAGCCTGTTGTGACCTGTCACCTGACCCCCCACAGGAAATAAAGACTGTATTTTTACTAATGCCTCTTCTTACTGCCCACAGCAGTAGGAGTGAAGGATGCTTCTGGCCCTCATCCTAGCTTGGAAATCAGTGCTCCCCGCACTGCTTATTTTTCTGAGTTTAAAACAGTAAGAGCATGTTGGTTTTTTTTCTCTCCCCAGATTTACCATCATTACTAGGTGTGCTGGAAAACAAAGGAAACCTGCAGGATTCAAGATGCAGACCTGAGCAGGCATCATGTAGTCACAGTGCAGGTTACAGTCAAATTACCACAGAGGAGTACAGCTGTCAGTTTTGGTTAGGGAAGTCTATGAAAGTACTCGCTGGTCTTGAGGGCTTACAGCTTGGTGAAGGGTGCGATAACTTGAGTTTTGTAGGAAATCTTATAATGGGGTTGCTTTGATTCAGAGTGCGCGCCCCCCCCTATACACACCTACTGTTGTTGGGAGATGGGGTAAGAATAATACATGTATGCCAACTTCGAACGTGCCTTTCAGGTTTGAGCTTTGTGCTGTTTTGTTTTTCTCTTTTTCCAGAGGAGGGCCGTGCTCCTTAAGTAACTTAATGCTTCTGAGAAACGCCAGCTCAAACCTGCTTCTCAGGCTGTGACAGGTTCAGGTGCTATATCCTACATTAGCAAACTGCTCGTTTGGAGGGTGCTTTTCAGTACGTTTAGTCTTAACATGCGCAGGCTGCTAACCAGAGAAAAACATACCACATACACGTACATACACACACTTAAAACTAAGGTGTTTATTACATGCTAATTTTACCATCATCGGTGCTGGCAGAGAGGACGCCTCTCCATTGCAATGTAACCAGACATGCGCATAGTGTCTTGGAATTCCTTCAGTGTCAGCCACGTGCTGCCTATTTGAAGGAACCCCAGTCTGGGAACTGGTATCACTCTGATGAACACCAATACGCTCACCGTAGCAATGTAAACACGGTCAAAATTCAAAACCCCAGGTGTGCAAAGAATTTCAGCATAGAGGACTTTGTGAAAGGTTTTTGTTTGAGATTTAATCAACGTACACACCTACTTCTTTCCTTAAAAGATCATTATGAGCCTCTGGAAAAGGAGTGTTATTGAACAAAATTAGATGCTTGGCTTCTGTCCTCACCATTGTTGTTGCTGGCAGACACACCGAAATGATGCAGTATATTTAAAGGAGGCCAAATATATCCTCACTGGCATGTAGAGGAAGTTTCCACAAAAGTCATACAAGAGAAAACACCGAGCGCAGAGATCCATTCTGCTGTGTCCGTGCAATGTTCATCCAAATGGCTTACTTGTGAGAAAATAAATAGTGCTTTATAACACCTTTCAGCTAAGAAAACAGGGCAACGGTTGAACGTAAAAGTATGAGATACAGGAAAGCTTCTCATCGCCAAACGTGGTCTGTGATGGTCCATCAATGCTTACTGTGTTACAGTTGTCATCTTCATTTTTCTGTGCTTCAGGGTGAGCAATCAGCTATCCTGTAACCAAAATAAAATAGGCACTTACATGCTAGTAAAGATGGTCAACAAAAGCATCAGGCTTTGGAAGAAGAAAGTTTACGGGTGACAGCAACAGAAATCGGATCAATATTCTGCCCTAGCCTGGACTTGTATAATTTTCAGAATGCTCCTTCTTGTGAATTTAACATGGAGCCCTGAACTGTGCAGTGCAAGGGTGCAACAGCACAGAATTTGGTCAGGTATCCACCAGGCTATTTTAATGATTTTCAAAAAGAAAAGTGCCCAACTCCCAAAAGCACATGCTGACACCAAGAGCCAAACCCCCAGTTCGAGTGTCATGGTAAATGCACACTGCAGTGTAGAAAATAGGTAGCTATGGACGATTTGGTATTCTTCTGAAAGCAACTCTTCTGCAAGAAGCAATGCCAAATTTGACTGAAAAAACATCCTGAAGTTCATAAAATAACCTTATGAGAACTCAGCCTCTAGCAGATTTTTAACTGTCTTGGCTTCTTCTACAACTCACCTCGGATTCTTGTGTTTCTGGGAGGGTTTCTATTCCGTTGTGATCCTGTACGTGCTGTGGGGTCTCGGCTTCTATCTCTATGTCAGCCTGCACGTTGGGTTTTTCGTTCTCCCATTTTGCAAAGCCTTTGTTCTTCCCAGCTTTGCCATGGAACTTGGACTTCATTTTGGGGAAAGTATGGGAACCTGAATCATTCCAGCCCGGCTCATGCCACAGTGGTTCTGTCTGTGTTGCTTGGCTGGTGGTCGCCCTCTGCAGCCGCACCGAAATCTTCCGCGAAGAGCCGGTGACAAGGGTGATAGCTCTGCCGTCCAGGTCCTGGTGTTCCGCAGCAACACTGGGAAATTCAAATACTTCATCTTGGACTGAAAGATAGGGTGGAATTGCTTATTTTAAATATTCTACTTCCAGATCGGCACAAAAAGATAACTTAAGCTTGGGGCGGGGCCGGGGGGGGAAGGTAGCCCTCTATATGAAGCGGTGGTATAATTAGCAATATCCATATGCTGCTTGGAAACTGATTCTGGCCTTGTGTGCACACATCTCCTCCTCCTTCCACCTGCACGCTCAGGGGATAAGGCAGAGTAGAATTGTGCCCTATGCCTTCCAGCCCCTGTCCCTAAGCGGCTTATGAGGAGAAGTACAATTTCCTTAATTATAATTTTATTTATTTTCAGCTGGGACAGGGGTGCCAGTATAGAGGATAGGGAGCCTCAGGCAGGAGGCTAAGGCCATGGATACAGAAAGGGATGTTGTGATCCCAGCACTGAACACAAGCCACGGTACAGTGGAAAGTACATGTGCTGCTCTCTGTGCTGATACAAAGGAAAAATTAAAAATGGCAGCAAGGATATGCGCTGATAGGGAGGATTCCAGAAATGGTTTAAAACAGGAACAAAAGTGCTCTTACCTGGAGGCAGAGACGGACTGCTAGGCAGAGAGCCGTGGTTGCTGCCTACTGAGGTTCCTCTGGAAAATTTCCTGCATGCCAGCACAAGCAGGTCTCTGCATTGCTTATGACAGTTGGCACCACAATCTGTAAAGAAAGGAATTGTCAAGTCACCAAATGGAAAGCCACAACTGTCTGGTAATCCTCCAGGGCTAGTAGTAGACAGATACAAGGAGGGACTTTGAAGGAACAAATACTTTGACAGAAGGTGTGAAGGGAGTTACAGCAATGGATCATTTGGTGTGAAAAGCATTACAAGAAAATGGATCATTTCCATGGCAGGCATTAATAGAAATCTGGCAGCAGAAGGGAAGAGGGGGATGACATTTTCATCAGAAGTTAGTTTTAAGGAAGAGATATGGAATTTTTGGTATGATACTGTGTATGCCATGCATAAAGCCTCTGCTCCGCTGCAGGAGTCTCCAAAAAAGAGAGTTGGGTTTTGTTTGTTCGGTTGCGTTTTTTTATTTGACCCAGCAGGGCCCATTATGGTAAACATACTTGGTCAGAAGACATCGGAGAGGCCATACTCTGAGCCTTTGGAAGGACATCTGGAGGTCAGTGTGGACCACTGTAGGTTAAAACTCATCTAGGTAGCTCAGCAAGGAACAGCAGCACAGAGCAAGCTCTGTGGACGTGTATCATCCACCTGGATGAAACTGGCTGAGTGTCTGCACACCCAGCCTCTGCTGGGCTTTGCATCACTGCAGATACACTCATAGCTAGGTACACTGCTCTGAAGCGTGACTGCAGTACGGATCTCTTCTGCAAGTAAGGGTCAAAAGGTGGAGGATGTGTGACCCAAACACAGGGTCTCTCTCTCCTCTGTGTCCCTTGCCCTTGTTTGAAAATTTCCGTCTCCCTTGTTTGTCTGTTGTTGATCCATGACCAAACATTTTGTTCTAGGTGAGCTGTTGCCAAAGCGTTGTTTATAACTCTCTGCTAAAAGAACAGTTCTGCTCAGAGCAGCAGCTCTAGCATGATGGGTGGGAATTCTGGTTTCTCCCATCACCTTGTTCATATGACTAATACAGAAGTACCTGCCCAGCTGTGGTTTTGTCTGCCCTAAATGTAACCGCCCCCACCCCAAATACCATAATGATCTCTCCTGGCAGTGGGGAACCTCTTTCATCACTTGTAGACCACACAGTCTAGCTTTATCCACAGTGCTGGGGTAAGCAGCAGACCTGAACAGATGAAATCCCTCCCTCTCCCTGCTAGCACAGCATTAGAGGTTCAAAACAGAAGCTGCCAGCTCTCTGCTCAAAGGCAGAAATCATCCATAATGGTGCAGCACTCTAGCGATGCTGGCATACGGAACAGCTCGTAGCTGTTGCCACAAAGGGCAGGCACTAATTACACTTGTTGACCACCTTAAGATCTGAGCGAGCAGCTCTGCTCTCTTACTCTCATGCTTCGTTGCTCATAATTTTGACTCTACAGAACCACTTTTGCTCTCTCTCTCCACCGAGCCACAGTTACAAGCAATGATGCAGGACGGAGCTCAGCTTTCAGATCTCAAGTTGAGTTTACAGGGCTGCTGTGGAAAACCCTCTCTTCCTTCCCTCATCCTACCAGTAAAAGTATAGACTGCACCTAGCCCTTTTCCAGTAATCAGGAATAGCTGCATTACATACATTGGTTTAGCCATGGACATTCTCCCCTGAGGCAGAGATGTTCATAGGTGGAGAGAGAGAGAGACGGGAATACGGTGTATTCTAAAAAAACAATCCTGCCAGTTCTTCACCCTTCTACTGGGAGCCAGTGTAAGACTAAGGGAAAAGAGTGTCTATAAATACAACTATGAAGCTCCAGCATGAATGTTCCCTTGTGAATAACTGAGATGAAACTACAACTGTGAAAATCAGCAGTGACCTTCAGCCAGAGCTGGGCTGCTTGAGAAATAAATAGGTCCAGGAATTTAAAGACAATGAGGACCACTACAGTGTCATTCTCGGGCTGACCTGCTCAGCATGGTGCAAGTTCTGCATAAGAAATTAAACATTTTATGAAAACAACACAGAGGGCTGTAAGAGCTCTAGGGGTTATATCTATTATTTTTTTTTTAATTGAATGTCTGCAGAAGATCTTGCAATGAGATCTGCTGGACAGTCTACGAATTAAATATTTCTCTATTTCTAGCTCAGCCACTATTGCATTGCCAGACCAGTTAGGCCTCACTACAGGCACGCGGACGTACATGACAGACAGCATTAACAGCAGACCTTTTCCTGACCCCCAAGTCTCAGGAGATATACTTCGGGATATCTCAGTGTTAGGATGAGGACGCTTGGTTTTGCAAGGTGTAAGGTCTTTGCCGGTAGAAAGTAACACCTCATGGAGTCAGTGGCTGCTTTGGACCGTTAGCTCACAGAATCTGTGTGTTCCTGCTGGGCGCTATGTCGCCTAACGCAGTGAGACTTCATAGCGTACCAGCGGTCACTGTTCACTGACAGTACCAAGTAAGCAAAATCTGGACAAACAGATGTCATTCCAGTAAAAAATACAGTCAACCTTCTTGTGCTGAAACCCACCCATAGCTTGAAAAATCCATGCAATATTTATTTACCTTTGCATTTGTAGCCTTGTTTGATTATACCCCAGAGCTGCAAAGAAAGACAAAAGAACGTCAAGGAATCAGAAAAGAAAGCTGGAAGGAAAACAAGGTCACAATGAGGAAGTACCAATGGCTACAAAAGCACAAACAGGATACAACTGCTCTTAACACCCTTCCTGTTAGGCAGACCTCCCTCTCTAATTGTGATAAGACTTGTGTGGCTTCCCTCTTATTTCTCCTACTTACAGTGGGACTACCATAGAAGAAGAGACACCGATGACATTTGTTTCCAGGGAGAAGTGAAAAATTGCCAACGTATCAAGCTTACTGAAACCAGCAGAGGACATTCTGCTACTAGGCATGCTTAATGTTATCTGCAGGGGATTTTCCAGTGTACATCCCTTCTCCAGACACATGAATGACCCATGTCATTCAAACACAGCAGCAGAAAACACCACTGGGGGGTAAAAATTAGGTTCTTGGTTCCCATACTAGCACACCTAGCCATAGCAATCTGATTTGTCCATCTGACTTTTTCCATTAACAAAAGGTTAAAGACTGAAACAGGCAGAAAAAACACTAAACTCCACCTTTGCCTCTTCCCAGAAGCTGTCCTTGTTGATGTACTTAACAACCAAATGTTAAACATCCAGGAGACAGCGTGTGTGGTCCCACTTTTGGGAAGTTTTCACTGCAACACGAGCAGGATTGCTTGGAAGTAGGAAAATTTCCCTAGCAAATTGTTATCTATACATTCAGAAGCACTGTATCTGCAGCCATGGCATTATAAAAACAAGCATTTTCACTCTGAGAGGCAGTTTTTCTAGCTCTAGCATTAAAGGAAAAAAGATCAGTGACTCCAGTGTTTGTTTATCCTGAACTCATTTGAAACATTACCAGGGAGGGTGAGCACATCCAGGGAGTTGAAACTGCACGTGGCTCCTCACCGTATTTATAAGAATCCGTGCACAGTGTGCAGGGATGACTATCTTCATCAAAGAAATGTTCAAAAGGAAGAGCTGGAGAACATTCAGAATACAAAGGAAAGAGTAAAATAAACAGAACAGGAAGATTCTGGGGGATAAAATCCCATACACTGCACAAAAGAATTTGCAAGGAAAAATGGGGGCTGGGAGAAGGCAAAATAGATTAGGCAAGGTGGAAGAAGACTGAATAAAATAACAGAAGGGACAACGGTGGAAGAAGCATCCGTAGAAAGCCTGCTGCTTGCTCTTTTCTTGCTAACACTGTATATATGCATAGTGAATGCAGTTGCTGTGGTCAGGCAGCGACAGTGGAGTCCCTCAGCCCCTTTTGGAAGAGAAGCAATGACTTTTTTTCCCCAGGTCTCTTTGCCAGGATCACTGTAAGAGACATGGATTGTTGCGTCTTTCATTTAAGCTCTAATCTGTTCTCACTGAAGAGCTTTCTCCTCACCTTCTTAGCTCTTTACCTTCCTCCTACTCAATTCGGCACCACTGTTGCAGTTACACGCAGCAGTGACAGCCTAGCTGAAGTGCCGTGTCATGAATTCTGACCTAAAGCTTTGAATCTCTCTAACACAGCTTTGCTGCAAAGCTGCCTTGTGACATCTGCAAGGTAAAAGGATCTGCGCAAACTCAGATTATAAAGCTCGGCAGGATGGCTGGTTGCCCACCCTGCCAGGCAACGCAACTCAAGCTGTGGGAGGGAACCGTGACTGGTCATGGGCATATCAATTGCATGCTGCTTAATGGCATTAGGTTTTAGCTTGACCTTTAAAGTTCGTATCGTTTTAATCACAGATATTTTACTGAATACTGCATGCATTGCGCTGTCATGTCAATTCATCCTCCTGCACTGTCAGTGCACATTATTTTGACTGAATCAGTGCATCAGTTTGAAATCAGGTTTTCACCCGTGGATGGGCAGCGCTGAAATGCAGAACAAATATGCGGCATATTTTGTAGTTGGTTTCTGTCCTATCAGCCCAACTCATCCAGAGGACAATGACAATGACTCGAGCGAGTTGACAGGAAAAATGACCTTATTTCCATTTCCTGTACAACCCCTTACTCATTTGTATTCCTGCACTGGGTGTAATCAGGGAGACATGAAAAATCCAACAATGGCCAATTAGCAAACTGATGCAGGAGAAAAATATCTGGTGGAGAGGACATTGCAGGGCAGTCCTCGGGCTTTGCTTTGCTACGGAAGCCTTCCAAACATGAACTGAGTGTCACAAACGCAATGACGTCTTCCCGAGGCTGCAGGCAGCCTCAAACTATAGGCTGGGGCCAGTGACTGGCCCTGCCCCGTCGGGCTGCTGGAGCCATCAGCTCAAGAGCCCACGAGCATGCTCCTGAATCAGCATCGACCATGTCACCTCCGAGGTTTTTGCAGTTCTAGCGGAAATAGGCGGAATTCCTTCTTCCCCGTGGCCTTGATCAGCAGTTGCGATAGGGACCATGAGCATCTGAACAAGACCGACACGACACATCGCAGAAGCAGCGAGCGGAAGATGGGAACACGGACAAGAGCCATAACACCAGAGCTGGTCTGAAAGGTGGCACGTTTTTGCACTTAGCAGTGCTGTTATTGTTACTTTCAACCATGAAGATATATTATTTAGTGGAAAAGTCCACGTAGTACAAGCTGGAGATTTTGCTGCCGATAGGAGGAGGCAGATCTCCGCTGGAGAGCAGGGATGACGATCTGAGTTTACACCCTGTACGTGGGCCACATGTGAGCAGAGGACATGGCCCTCTGCCCCAATTGCTTTAGCTGTCTAAGTGTGGACATTTGATTTCAGCGGGGTGTGTGCATTAAAGCAACTTTTAAATCATAGTAATTCCTTTTTCTTTACTACACTTGGTTTGAAGTGGGAAGTTGGAGGAGGTTTACAAGCAACACAAATGTTCCCAAAACTAATCATTTCCCAGCAATGTACAGAGCACTGTAATAAGTGGCATCTGGTAACTTACGACTGAGAGAAAAAGCAAATTAAAAAAATCCCTACCAATAAATTTAAAAAATTCTTATTGTACAGAACTGCTGGCAGCACTTTTGATTTCTTGACCAAATTAGAAGATCTCTTAATTCAATAGAGAAAGGAATACGGCTGTTACAGCCATTCAGAGAATTAAGAACATAGCTATGTTGCCATGTGCAATTTCCTGAGAAAGAACGGCTTTTGCTTCATCTACATCCTCTGTTCCAGACACCCATTTTCCCTTTAGCTTGTTTACATGGGAAATCAAGCCAAATTAAAGAACTTAAGATAAATCAAGTAAAGCCATTCATATAGTTTCTAATATCCTTTAGCTAACATAATTTTATTCTTCCCGCCCCCCCCACCCCCAACAGTAATTCTTACAAATGCCAGTCTTCAGGAACCACTAAAACAAAACTGGATAGCACAGCTATAACATGAGTAAATGTTTTGTGCTTCTGAATGCAATGAGATATTTGGCCAAGAGACTTTAGCAATGCAGGGAGCCAGTTTCACCCTGTTGACATTAAAGGGTAAAAAACTGAGTTTAAGATATACCATTATTAAAAACATACTTACAAATCCTGCACAGTGCTCACAGAAAGTTGGTTTAAGATAGGTCATCTCCTGAAAGTTATGAATAAATCCTGGTCCCATTTTACACTGGAACTGTGATTTAGCTCTCAGAAAGTAAGCCATCATTTCTTCTTTGCTTATAAGACCATCTCTGTGAGGGAAAAAGAAGCGGAGTAGATCTGCCACTGCTCATGGCACTGAACAATTCAGGATTTTCTCATTGTAAAAAGGACACAGCACACAAAGCACATTCTTTGAAAGAGCTGCAACAGTCCTGGCAGGAAAAAAACCCTTAGAGCCTTTGTGGTTCTAATCCTTCATTAAACAGCAAACACTGAACTTACAGCATGGACCCTGTTTTCTCACCTGTTCACGCTATCAGAGCCATCAAGTGAAGAATCTTGACTTACTGCTCGCACAGATGGTTACGCCCGTGGCTGACCACCAGCCTTGACAGCCCAAGAGAATCTGGACAACAAGAATTATCAAGCCCAACTGGCTAGGAATTATTTATTATGTATACTTTCTAGGATATTTGTTGCCCTCGCTCTGCTACATACACTCATTTCCCCTGTCCCGTACGCAACTTATTTGTTTCTTCATTCTCGTGCCTGGTCTGGGTACAGCATCTCCACTGTAATCTGATTGTACTCTAGGGTTTTGACTCAGTCCCAGCAGGAATTCCTCTTTAAGCTATTACATAAAAAGATCTTTAAAGTACCAGGTAAAGCAGGACTCCGACTTGGGTGGTCTTATAGGACCAACTACAACATAAGAAGTTAAATGAGAACAGAATTCAGTCTTCGGTGATCTTCAGTTGCTTAAGTGAGGAGTTACAAGAAGCTTGGGAGATGCTGTTTCTTTGATATTTGGTTTTCATGAGTTTTTAAATTGAGAGAAAGAAAAAAACCCACAAAGAAATCTCCAGACTTACTGGTCTTTGTCCAGCACACAGAAAGAATCCAAAAAGGGGAAGTTGGCAGCTATACTTTCAAAGTCTTCCTGAGAAATATAGCCATCGTGGTCATGATCATAGTTCCTAAAGACAGACTGGGGAAAAAAAGGGAAATTATTGTCCTAATATCCAGTCTATCCTGAATCTATACCAGCTCTTCAACCTTATAATTACAACAAATTAATGTTCAACATTACTAATCAGATGCTCTGCTGCCTTGTTTTATTCCTTTCATTTCTACTTGGTACTTCAATATGCATATTTATTGGACAGAAGGGGAAAAAGGGGCTAATTTTTAACGAAAACTCGACCCCAGTATTTATCTAGTGATGGGCCTCCACATGTCTTCCGACGTAATTATTCTTACTTTATTTTTCTTCTTTATTGGAATTGCCACTAAAATTCCGCCCTGTGTGACATATTCCCTTTGCTTCATTAAGTATGCTTTTTAATCACAAAAAAAGAAATAAAACAAAAACAACCCAAGAGCAGCTTTCCCACGAGTATTTCAGATGTTTTTATCTTCACTTCTCTTTTCACTGGTCACCTCTGCTCTGCCATAGCACCGTTTCAATCTGATTTGTTTACAAATACTTTGACATCCAGATCACGAGCACTTTGCGTCTAACAACCATTCCCTTCCATCAACCTACCCCAGCTTAGCACTAAATAAAAACAGACATGGGATCAAATATAAAAGTTTGCATAAAGTGATGGAAGCCCTCCTTAGCTGCTAAGAAATTACTATCTTCTCTCTTACTGATTGCAGAGATGTGTAAGGGCCATTAAAGCTACATGTGACGCTAATGGTAAAAACATACATGTTAAAGTCAACACAACTATGTGAAAGACACATATCGAAGCACAAACTCTCTCATTAGATTAAGATTTGGTTGGCAAAGACAAGAATTTAATATATTGAGACCTCTGAAAGGTGTTTGCATTGTCCTTACTGTAATGAGAACATGATGAAGCCATGTATCAAATGACCTGTAACTGATGATTGGCAGACCTCAAAAATACATCATCAAGAAAGAATCAATACGCAACCCCGAGTATTATTCAACACTTTTAGTAATAAAATCAATGCATTAAAGCACAACTCAAAGCAGCTAGTAAATGACGAAGACTGGCAAAACCAAGACAGTCGTACAGAGTGGTATGAGCCTCTTGGTAAGCTGTATCCATAGCGGCCCCAAACCATGTTCTAATCCTGTCAATCTCAAGATCATATGTCCTGAAAAAGGCCAAAATTATGGAATGGGGGACCACATCTCCCCCCCCGCCCAGAAACAAGAACAATCCCCCACCCAGCACATTCTGGAAAGATTAAGGAGTTGCAACAGACTTCCTATTTAAACAAGCTATCAAAGGGAGATTTGGATGTGGAGTGATTTTTCTCAACACATATGGCACCGACAAAAGCAATACAGGAACAGCATGTGCAGTTCTGGCAACCCACATTAAGAGAAAAATGAAAGTGTTTTTTAAAAAGAGCATGTACAAAACATAAACCACAAGACGTATTTGAAGTCTGAGTGAGAGAACTGAAGACTTTGTTTAAATTATCTTAACGACATAACCCCCATTAATGATCTGTAACACAGACAAGGTCAGAATTTAATAGTTCCTCCCAGGCTTAGTTATTGATTTGTAAAAAGCAGAAGGAAATCTTGCTTCATTATCTACAACACATTCCTGGTTCCTCTGCACGCTGCTCACATCACTAAAAGTCCCTTCCTTACACATCAACACAGCAGGGCTCAGTCCCTCCAAAGGAACCTGGGAGCGTTTGGTTTTGTTTGCATTACCGAATATGTCGCCTTCCATACTGAAGCTGGAAGATCCCAGCTATAGTTTCCCATGACCTTATGCCCAGATTTTTGAAGTGATACCAAGACAGTGCTATCTTTACCATACATAATATGCTCTGGACAGTCAAAGCAAAGCAAGTTGAAAACCAGAAACAGGCCAAGAGGCTGCACTAGCGTAGAAATAAGTCAAGAAAAAAAAAAATGTGCAGGCCATTCTGATTCAGCTCCACTTTAAAGTTTAGTCACCAAAGTGCAATGAGAGTTAGCCTGTGGTGTTAACATACCTCATAAACTGCAAAACTCCCATTGACCCCCACGGGTGCACGAGAAGGCTCTGAACACGGCAGCAGCCTTCACATGTGTCTGCCCAGCCGGGAGCTACCCGAGGGCAGACACAGCACCTCCCGCCCGCAGCGGGCTGCAGGCAGCATCATCACTCTTGGAAAAGCAACCACCAATGGGGAATTTGCTAATCAGCATTTGCTTTCTCTCAGGTGGCTCATTAGAGAACAGGAATATTGTTTTAACCTTGGAATGCTGGATAATCAGCTCCTAATCCATTTCTGGTATACCGTCTTGAGCAGTAGACTTGATCCATGGCCTTTGGAGAGCTTGGCCACCAGGCACTAACATACAGATGCCAAGAAACCTGTCTTTTGCCTGCAAATCGGCACAGTGCACCACTCGATACAGGGGAGGGTTTCCAGAAACCTTCTCTGTCCCTGTTAATGCATGACCCCTTATTTCTAAGTATTTTTGTTTCCACCTGTCTGTTACCAGACATAAACTGGGTGACTAGAGCTGTGAAAACTCAGCATTGCCCTTTCAATTTATATTTGCTAACCAAACCTATGGAACAGGAGACAGGCTTTGGATGCTCCTGAAAGTTTACGTCCGTGCATCCTAAAACCTGGTTACTAATCCCATCACTGATTGCAGGAATAAAATAAAAATTTCTGAAAGTATCAGTAAAAGCTCAAATTTGTTCTTGGATGTCTGAAATTCATCCCAACTGTAGCAATGTCTTTAAAGTTAATTATAGTGATGATTATATTGATTAATTATAGTGATTATATTGAAATTAATTACAGTGATGACAATGTCAAAGCTATTGTTCTCTTCAGCCAATATAATCAAAATACTTACGTCCACCAGCTTTCTTATGTGCTTGTTAATGACTGTAGGGTCAGGTTTCGGTACCACTCCAGATGCCCACTCCAGTGGCACTACTGGCTTGTTAGGGGTCGTTGGGGAGGTAGGCTGCTGAGAGATGGATCAGAACACAAAGATTTTCAAGTCTGAATTACAAAGTTAAATTTCCTATTAAAAGCAGCTCTGTGTCAGAGCTACAACCACAAACTACTCCGCTAATAGCTTCAGTTGGACTCTCCATGGCACCTCTCAGCTACACCAGCAGCAGCAGTGCCCAGAGAGCTCGGAAGCAAAACCAGGCAGAACTTCCTCGCTGCCATCTCCAGAGGGCTCAACAGCAACGAGACGAAGAGGAAAGGAAGGAGAGTCTCTGGACACAGTGGGCATAAGAAATCGCTAAGCCCAGAATCCCGCTTTTCTCCTTCCCGATACAGCTCCTGAGGAACTTGCCATCACAACACGGGCTGGCCCCAACTCCCTGCCACTGGGACCATGTCCAGGAGCCATGTGAGGGACTGGACTGTGGCGGCCTGAATAAGTTAATGCTCTTGCTCTGTGCAGCAGCAAGAAGAGGGCAGGATGCAGAAGCGGGAGCTGAATTGAGCTCAGCAATCCCACCAGTTTCCAGCCAAGATGTGCCAGGACGCACAGCTTAATTCATTTCGACAGCCTGAGCAGAAAGGCCACTAACCTTCGACTTGCTCTCCAGATAACAACAGCCGGACTATTTTATTTTGAAAACCACTTGGTCCTCATGAAATGGTAGCTGACAGCTCACTTGGTGCACAGAGCACGCAGCCTGACTCCCTCCACACCACCATGGTACTTTGGGAGAAGCTCTGGCATGCAGCTCAGTTTGTTCAAGTGGAAAATATAGGACAAACCTGAACACAGTTTCAGGTAAAGCTTCAAACACCACCAGGCAGCATGACAAATGCTGCAAGGCGTACTGGCCTTCTGCATCTACCACTGGACATCCAGCAGGTGAAGGAGTGTCAAGCATAAAAAATTCAGCATGGTTTGGATCAGAAGGGAGATGACCCACAACCTCAGAAGGCTAACGATTAGCTGATGAGCAAGAAATCTGGGTCCCATCTGTCTCCCTGTTAATTGGTGTGAGTTAAGAGCGAGATCATTAAGCCATTTAAAAATGTTACAGTTATTATTGTGTATAACAAAGGTATTATAGACTTTGACAGTGAGATGAAAAATGGTCACAAGGTCATAGTCTACCATGTTTGGTAGGGGAAAAAAAGAGCTGCTTT
Organism: Larus michahellis; assembly: GCF_964199755.1. Classification (NCBI taxonomy): domain Eukaryota; kingdom Metazoa; phylum Chordata; class Aves; order Charadriiformes; family Laridae; genus Larus; species Larus michahellis. Next base: position 40,246,608 of record NC_133898.1, read on the forward strand.
ACTTATTTGGCTTTTCCTTATTCAGTTGTCAGAACAGATTTTATCAGTTCCTCAATGGCTCCTGACTCATCACACAAACCTGCACAGGTAAGTTTAAGGAAGAAAAAAATCCCTATATCCACAGAATTCAATTCCAAAAGGAAATGCAGTGAACCTGGACATCCAGCTCTATATGCCAAAAGCACTTACAGAATTTTTTAATCCTAAACTTAATGACACCACACTGTGATGGACCAACATGCTGGCAATGTTTTTTGCTCTAAAAATATGCAGAAACGCAACAGCCTTTTAAAGACATCATGTTACATGATAACATGTCATTATTGTGATGTTCTCTGTGGTCAGAGAAGAAATTTGACGTGTTTCTTCTCTTAAGAAATTCTTAAAGGGAGTCAAAGTATCAGTATCAAAGTGTCAGAGAGGTGCTAGACTACCAAGTCCTCACAGAGAGCTTTTTACCTCCCGATGGTCTATGTGCACAATGGCGGAAAGAGACTGAAGCCACTGGAGCATTCCTCTTTTTGTCTGGGCTATTTAATTTGAAGCCTCACTCAATTTTTATGTTTTTTGACAAGTTGTAGGGAAAACTTCATGTTACTGGCTACTAGTGAAAGGGAAATGTTGGTTCCTCTTATTTCACTCATAGACTCATATGAACGATCATAATTTTATTTATGTATTTCAAATTCACGCTATGAGGAAAGGTACTAACCAGTGTCCAGAGACTACCCAGCTGAATTTATTGAACATTCAGAAACACTGTATCTGGTCATGCTGTTTGTGATTCAGCCTTTATCTCCTGTCTGTTTCGTCAGCACAGGGATAATGGTGTCATAGATTTAAAAAGCATTTTCACACCAATGCAAACATCTGCGTATTTTGGCACTGAAATAAATTCTACTCAGCAGCAAAAATCCTATGTAAGCATGTCTTCAGTGGCATAACTGCATCAGGCAAAGTTGTATGCTAGCCAACAGCTGTACTAGTAAAATCCCCCAACAAGAAAATCACTAAGGAGCAGGGAACAGCAGGACAGCTTGTCAGGGAGATGCTATGCTGCAACTGGCGGTCGGTCTTCAGGTTTTCTTTAGGCTGCTACACTGACTGAAGGGTCTCTTCCCAGTTTAGCAGAATGACAGTCTTGCTCAAGTCCCAGTTGACAGCAGGCTCATACGCTAACAGATCACCTCCACTTTTGCCTCAAAAACAACTGCAGCGGCCTGAGGCACTTCCTCTGCAGTGCACCTGCACAGGAGTTGTACCCGTACAACAATAAATCAAGGAGCAGTTGGAATGATATAACTACGCTGTCATGTTGCCTGCGACAAATTTTTTCCATGTACAAAAGCTCTACAGATTCTTTCCCCTCTAAAATATCTTGTGTGCTTTGGCGCTCCGTCAAAGAGACGTATGCTTCAAATAGTCCGGCTTCTGTCGATTCAGCTGCAGCTTTCTACCTGTCAGGGTGCTGCAGCGGCTCAGTGTCACTGGTTATTCATTGATCGTCATGCAGAAGTCTCCCACAATTGCTGGGTACTGCTAAAGTTCACAGCACTGTTTATATTGCTTTTGTCCCTCTTAAAGCTCAGGCTGGAGATCAAAGCAGCAACCTGATAATTTCCCTCATTTACGGCAGCTGCCCATTGGTCCTTCCACAACACAGAGCTGTAACAATTCAGCTTTGCTGGCAGTAATGGGAGCAAGAGGGAGCCAGAATGACTGTGATAAATGGGAACTGTTATGGTCAAATCGCATCCACCAAGGACTGGAGACTCAGTAATGAAATTCCAGGTGTTCAAACTGGGTTTGTGTTGACTATGGAAATTCAATAGTTTCCCTACTATTGCTAACCATCCACCACTAAAAGCACACACATATAGTCCTCAAACTGGCCTCCAAGTGTGATAAACTATCTTAAAACTCAGAAAAGCACTATACTTGGGAATTAAGTTCTTCTTCTTCCTTGTTTGCTTTTAAAAATACTCCAAAAATGTAAAAAGCACTGCAATGAATCACCTCAAACTCCTGGACTCTGCCCTCACACCCTGCTAAGCATTTCCAGCCACCCTTAGTTTCTGCTGGTGTCAGACTTGAGAGGGCACAGCTTGAGGGCTGAAAGAATCACACGCTGGATATGACAGGTAATAAGGACATTAACGCACTGATGAAGTGCTCAGAGGGAAGAGCAATCCCCAGACTTTGGCAGCAGAAGAGAGAGTAATGCTTTAAATGAAATTCAACCATTAATTAGGAGACTTATCTGCACCCTCAGTCTTGCAAAGCGTAACGAAAAATGCATCAATGCAGCATTATCTTTAGTTGCACATACTAACAAAAAAAGTAATATCTATCTAGAGGTGTTTAAAGATTGCTTGAGAGCCCAAGATACAGCCAATTCTATATAAGCAAACAGTTTAAAACACTACAGCAAACATTGTGGCTTTCCTAAAACAAATCTTTGGACTCAGTGTTATTTTAAATAACTGCACCAGCATCCAGAAAATGAAGTAATGGTCAGGCAATAGATAATTAATATAAACTTACAAAGGGTATCTTCACATAAAGCAGAACTTGTTTTCCATGACTTGAAGAGATTTTGTTGAAAATTAATAATGAATTCTGGCACGTTTCACTATTTACTTCTCCCAACATATACTAAAACCTTTAAATAGTGACTGTGTACAAGCACACACAAACACTAAAACGCTTTATGTGAATATGAATAAGGAAACACATTAACTGTCATTTAAAAGTGTAATCAGCTGCATGCAGACAAAATAAGCAGTATGTCAAAATGCAGTAACAGATGACCTACAGATTTGGAGTTCCTTGGTTCCAGCACCAGCGAGAGCTTGTAGATATCATCCTCAGTGTGATAGAGGTCCAGGGACAGCTATGTGTAAGAAAGAGAAAAAAAAAAACAGTAATGTTTATTAGTCTGGGTTGGTTATGACAGGTTTGTTAGCAGAAATATACCTCCCACTGAAACTAAACAAAAAGTTTTGCTATTCAGAGCTCAGGATACACACCAAAGCTGCTTGCAGCTTTTTCACAGAGCTAACGTAACCCATGGTGGTGAGCACACATTGCTGTTCACGCCTGTCCTGATCCGAGCAGGCGCTGCCACAGCCTGCGCCCCAACACGTCAAGCAAGAGGGGCTGCATGCTGACCTTCTCCAAAAGGGGACATTGGCACCAAAGACCACCCTTATGCAAAACGCTTTCTTACAGTGGTTCAACGGTCATGACAGGTCTCAGAGAAAGAACCTGGCGAATACAAAAACTGCAGGGAAGAAGTTGTAAAGGCCAGGCTAGAAGTACTTCGGATTGTGCTCAGGTCAAATTTTGCTGCTGAAGAAGGGTCAGAGTACTGGAGCTCTTCTACAGAGACCAGGCCGTGCAGCAAAAGCCCCTCTGGAAAGCCCTGGGCAGCAGCTGAACAATGACACAGGCCCAGGAGGGACAGGCCAGATTTGGCACTGCTGTTGATGCAGCAAAGTGCTCCATGAAGAGCAATCCCGGTTACTTTAGCTCAGCTTGGCCTGCTGCCGACCCCCTCTCACCATGTAAGGCAAATTCCCTTTCAGCTTCTGTTTTTAGATAAATTAAAGGTTTTTATTGCATGTTCTCATTCTTTTCCCTCGAGGATTTATTGAGGAAAAAAGAAGGGCCACAAATATGCTTAAAGTAAAGTAAAATGAATTTGTTTGGTTTTACTTCGGCAGCTGTGGTCTTGCGCTGATGCAGGACTGCAGTAAATTCCTCCTCGCTTGGAGTGATGAAGGAGAAAAGTAATCGACACTGTGGCTAATGTTTTGCAATGAGAGGAAACGAACATTGCGTGCTTCCTGTGATCACATCCCTGCATTAAATGGCTTTGGAGTAATTGACGTGATTTGAAGTTATCATCTACCTTGCAAATCCCCAGATAAGCTAAGATTGAGTTAAAAGGATGTTTCCCAGCAGGCAGATAGAATTACTACTGACTAAATGACTGTGATAGAAGGTTATTTTTAGAGACCCTGAAGTGCTGGATTAGTAACAAGCAGGACCAGCGACACCGTACTGCAGAACCACCTCTAGGAACCACCTTCTTTTAGGCAGGATTTTGTGCGAGGAGTAAGACAGGAGTTGTGCCCTTTCCCAAGGCAGGTACACATCCCAGAGCGAACACATCGCTTTAGAGATGTCTGGATTTTGCATTATTCTTTTTGTCTAGCTGTAACATTATGTTGATTTTTTTTTTTTTTTTTTTTTGCGCTTTGTAATTTGGTTATGGGCACCAGTGAAAGCCTGAGCATCCTGCAGGTTCCTTCACCCAGCCGGCATGCTGCTGTCACAGGGGAATGTAAGGACCTGTCCTAAAGATAATGTAGACCCAGTAACTGCTCTAACAAATATCGCTCATGTACTTAGTCATTCAGTGAGTGTATTCTTAGGTTCCTGGGTGGTATAAAATAAGCAGAACTCAGTTGGAGCAAATGATATTATCAGCTCAGGCTGGGATAGACAGAATTGCTAGTTCAAAAGGCCTTGCCCCTTTCCTACTAAAGAGCAGTTTTCTCAGCAGGCCGGACGAGCAGGGTGTGGATTTTGGTGTGGAAATGCATTAATATGAGCAAATTTGTTTCTCCCCCTGCCTGAATTATCTGACCTTATCATAAGCAGCAATTATAACTTCATTAGACACAATGTGTAAGTGCACAGTGGACAAGTAATTGTCTAATATAGAAGTTGCACGCACTAGCAAAAAAGTTACAAGCATGATGACTATGCAATTATATAAGCTCTCATTTTATATTTTATTTACAATATTGTTCTGATGAATAAAGTGTAATCAGAGTTTTCCTAGGACAGTCTTTACAGCGGGTGGCAGTTTCCATTGTAATTCGACTTTCATTGCTGTCCTATTTTTACAAGCAATTTTGTGGCGATGGAAGAGGGCGGAGGAGGGATTAAAAAGGCATGGCTTTTTGTTTTTTGTAAGTGGAACTTACTGAACACAAGTTAGGGAGGGTGCCTTTCAATTTGGTTGTTTAGATATTTCTCATTCTCTTCACTAGACTGTAAAAATGACTGGGACTTTCCAGTCATTTGCATATATTCTCAGAACAGGTTAGATAAATAGCTGTTAAGACCTAAAAATAGTGGGGGAAAAATGGTGGCACCGAATAAGTTCTAATGAAGTTAGTACAAATACACTGTAGACTAGTTGAGAGACTGAGATCTTCTTCCAGTCCACAGAAAGTGATGAAAAATTTACCACAGGCTTTTGTTCATGTTGTGAAATAAAAACAATGTGGAAATACTGCACAGCAGGTAAGGAAACCCCTTAAGCATCCTTACCAAATGTAAGTTTTCTAACGATGGAAGTGTCATTAGAACTGTTATTCCTCTCTGGTGCACTGCCAATCTTGCGCTCAAGTCCTCTTTTACTGCTGCTTCTTAGCTGCAGGTTTCGGCTGTCAGGGACTGGTACAGAACCGGGTACGGAGTCAGTGGAGATGGAGCAAGTGTGGCCAACAATGGAGGAAAGGAGAAACCACACAGACTAAGAGCAAGCATGCTCTAAGATGCGAGTCCATCATCGTGTAACACACTCTGGCTCACTGGCAGCTGAGTTGCGGCACCCGTTTACTTCTCTTGCCCACATAACTCAGTACCATTTACACATGACAAGGGAGGACCTACCTCACTAGAGCTCCCTCTCAGCTTTTGCAGTCTCCTGTGCTGGTAAGCCTGGCACTTGTCTCACTGGCCTCCACACAACAAACCTTTGCCTTATTTGTGTCATTTTAACCTCCATGCTCAACATAGGCTTCTTTCAGCTGTTTGTTCACAGCTAAAATTCTGTGAGCTAGCAGCTGATTTTTTATGCTGACAATAGGATATGGGGGGGAAGCAGACTTCTAAGTTTGTGTGCAGACATCTAAAGCAAGAGAGAGCCTAGTTTTCCACAATGCTGATCATTCAGCAGCTACCACTGAAGCCAAAGAGATTTAAATTCTCTTGTTCCCCATTCACCCTTTAGGTCTATATGCACAATAGCACCTGAAAAATGCCCATAGAAACCTTGACCAAGTGGCCTGAAGTTTACTACCAAGCCCTTGCCTCAGCTTTTAAGCTAGCTCTCACTTCATAGCTCTTAACACAGGCTCCCCAAACATCACCATTTCCAAAACACTTGAAAGGTACCAGCTCCCCTTGAGCGGATAGTCATCCACCACTGACGAAAAGACAGCCCAGGGCAAATTCCCACACGACCACTTAGTCCGTGAAATACCCATTTTATCTTTTTATGCAAGCTGTTGGACTAGCAAACCAGCACCCAGTGATTTACTTGTCAAGCAAGCACAGGCCAGGCTGTTAGCACTTGCTAAATGTGGTGTAAAAGGCAATACTGCAAGAGATGGAGGCCAGGCAAGAGATTTACACATTGCTTATCAGGTCAAAACACCTACTAAAAGCCTGCCTGGATAGAAGCAGCTTAATGGGAAAACAGCAGAATTGAACAAACAGTTGGGTCAGCAGATTCACACGGAAATGAAAAGCACTAAAGCACTCTATGCGTTTATACAGGCTTACTAGTTTTGAAAGGGAGTTTCTCTAAGTAAGTTAAAGAGAAAAAAATTTACAGTTTACATTAGAGAGGGAAGACCTAGCAATATATAGAATAGTTATTTCTTCAGGCTCTGAAAACTGAGGATGACTTTGGCAGCAAGGGAGGCTAAATCTGCTAAAAGACCATTTGCACATAGCAAGGTCAAGTATTTTTAGTCAGTTCTTGTCAGCTTTGGGTTGCAATCCTAGCTTTCTTCTCCTCTTTCTCTGACCCCAGAAAGTTTAAACTTTCTTATTAACAAAAAGATTGACAAAAACATTTCACCTATTATATAAGTTCATTATTACTGCTTAAGAGACCACTGTAAAAAAAAAAAGTACCTTAATGTATTCATACGTACAAATCAGGATAAAACCTACATACTGGAAGAAAAGTGAGAATACTCATAATATCATGAGATGTACCAAAACTCAGGTCCAGGAACCTTTTGTAGAAATTTGATTTCATCCTTTCCAGGAGTCACCATCTTAAATCAAAACTCTCACACTGTCAAACCTACTTGACTCACAGCTATACTTCCAGTGACTACTATGAAGACAGAATTACCCTCAAAAGGTTTTAGGATACCTACAGCTGTCTACATCAGATACGTGTGGCTGTCTCCATCATTACTGAAAGGTATCACCATGGAATCATGCTAGCAGGTACAAAGCAGCGCAAGTTAATTTTAACCCATGATCAGGTCTGGAATCAACATTGCAGCATGCGGCTCCATTTACTTACAATCAGATTGGCTCAACTGTAACCAAAATCAACACAGTTATATTAGGAATTAACACATCAGAGCATTGTAAGCAAAAAAGTACTTGTTACATACGCAATTACTTCTCCTGATAAATGAAATATACTGTATGATATATAGTAGATATAAATAAAATCTGTATGATTTTGCTAAAAACAAATGAAACAAGCAAAATATAAAAAAAAATTTTAAAATGCAATGATGGCAATGAACCTGCAAGGTCTTAGAAAAATTTGAAGCTTTATGCTCCTTTTGGAAAACAGGCTGTCACACAAAAGAGAGAACAGCAGCTAATGAAAATGTCAGCAGGGGTTCAGCTTCCATGTCTCACTTCACATTGTCTAATTTCTGCCCTTTGGCGCTCAGTTTCTTATTGCTCAGTTCTCTAAAACCTGAGGTTCCACTTCCCCCTACTCACAGCCAAGCTTGAAAGAAACTATGAACCTTCAGAAATAAGCAAGGGAGGGAAAGACTGGCATGAAATAAGAAGGTATCTCTTAATCCCTACGAAACCAAAGCAAGGTAATAAATAGCTGCCTTTATAGTCTAATATTTTAATTAAGTGGGTGTTACAGTGGGCGATACACAGTCCCTTCTACTTCCTGTCCCACTAACCATGCATTAGGACTTGTTCCCAGATTGCTCCATACAAAGTGCAACAGGAGAAGGTTTTCCTGTTCTCCCAAACTTCCCCATTCCTCATTACAATGAAGCCACAGGTATATCCACACTGTCTTGGTTGCTCCAAACTCAGGCTCATATTTGTCAGCCTCTGCAGTGGAAACTCCTGTACCTGATCGGTCCCAGCATAAATCCACCACAAAGTACAATCTCTGCAAACTACAGTCTAGAGATGCACATTTTTGAGCATTTTGAAGTAAAGCATAAAAGGAAAAAATCCAAAGCTCCTGCCCGATAGCCCTCCAGTTTAGGCATTTATGTAGAATGAGCTAGGTAATGAGGGTCACCTCAAGTCTGTTACCTGACTGAGGAAAAGCTGAAATTTGGTTCCCACCTCCCCAGGGAGTAAATTTGGAGAAGCTCATGCTATCCAACAAAATAAACACTGCAAAAATCTTGAAACCTGCCCCAGTTACACACGGACCTTGCTCACGTCTAAGTTTATTTTTTAAAGAATTCCACTAATTTAAGGAGAGCAACGAGATTCTCTTTCAGTCTGGATTAGAGATCTGAAAGACAAAGTCAAATGACAAGAACAGAAACAGCATAAAATGATTACAGGTTAATAGAACCCTTTACCTAACGTGAAATTTTTAATTGTTCAGGTCATGGGCAATAACAATGCTGCAGTTAAGATCAGTGCTAAAATGACTACATTTCAACAGAAACAGGATTTGGCCTGATGGCTCAGGCTCCGCGCTTCAGTATGTTTTGAAATACAGTGTAGTATTTATTAAAATGACAGTCATTTTCTACATATCAAAAAGGGGACCCAAGATTAATTCCTTTTAGCATTGTCAGTTACAACTTTTTTTTAAAAAATGTTTTATTCAGTCTTTTTGAAATCTCACTTCCCTTTGGTTTGAAATGGGACATTCAAATCTGCATCTGTAATTTGTGTGTGCAAGTTTCAAACCTCCCCAAATGTAGCCACTGCCAAGGGGGAAGGGGAGGGGAAAGAGCAGGGATTGCAGGGGCTTTAACACCATTCAAGAGCATTTTTATTTACTGGATAGAAAGAGTACTGTGTTGTACACGAAGCACAGGGGAGCAAGAACAGAGCGATGGCCAAGTTGGAATTTCACTTGTGTGTCCATGTCAAGTCACCCGATCTTTGCACAGGAGACATAGGTCTCAATTCCATGTAGTCAGAACTTAGTTTTTACTTCTCCTAACGCAACTACAGACCTCCTTCTGTCTTCCTTAAAATAATTAATTGATAACAATCCTGTTGCTGCTTCCAGCCATCACATACTACAGTAATGGAACTCTCTTTGACTTCATTCACATCTCATGTGAACTTATTTCTGTTTTCTATTCTCTCCCTTTTCTTTTACAAAACTGGGATAACAATGTGCACTTACGTCACTTACCTCTTTAAATATGAACATTCCTACTGACATTCAACATCTGAATAACTGAAGTGAATTGAAATAAGCTCAATACTTACGGTTAGCAGGTTAATTAAATCCATATTAGGCTCTAAATGATGAGAGGCAGTTTGCAGGGAAACCAGTTCACTCAAGGTGATGGAAAGCTGCTGCATTTTCACTATGTTAACCTTGTTCTCATCTATCCAGTCAGGAAAAATGACATGGACAGCAATCAAGTCTTTCAAATGAACTCCTAAAATAGGAATTTTGAAGCCAACACAGTCAGCAAAAGCCTTGCGGTAGTTGCAGTAATTTCCATTGGAAGAAACCAGCTCTGTCATTTCGTTCCAGTCCTACAAATAGCCAGAGAAACAAGTCTCTGTGAAAGCATTCATAGCATTTCCTTAATCTGTTTTAAACGAGCACAACTCATGTCAGGGTGTCGACAGTGTTAATTTCCTCTCTGGCACAGGGAATCAAGCAGAGGATCTCCGTGAGCTGATCCTTCTCCACCAAAGTGCCTTTTAGGATGACCTGCCATGATGCAAGTATTGTGCTGGTAAGACACCTGCACTGCAGAACCCACCAGACCTCAAAAAGGTGATATTCTGCTCAATATGTCTATATTCTGGAGTCTACCATACCTTTGTGACTTCTGAAGACAGATGAGAATGAGTTTCTTTCAGGCGAGAAATAGAGCTGTGGCTTAGACCTCCCACAACTGCCATCAGCGTGTTGAAGTTTTGGAGGTGAAGGAGCTTCTGCAGGAGAGATTGATCATGCATAATTGAAAATCAAGGAAATACATGTGGCAGCTATCCAGTGTCACACATGACAAGTGAAAGGACAATCTATCACTGCTAAAGCAGAAATCACTAAACCAGGGAACATAACAGAAGGGTTCAGCAATTAGCTGAGTTCCACAAGAAACACTCAATAGTGACAGTTGTCAACCAGAATGCAACAAAGAAAAATTATTTTATAGTTATGTCTGCTAGTTAAAAAATGCAGACATACCACACCTGACCAAATAACCTGCAGCGACGCTGAACAGGCTATTCACTGAGGAAACAGCACAAAGGGAATCCAGTCCAGTTGTTCACTGCAATCCCTATTTGTATTATTGCTTTATACTGGAGGAAAAAGACTCATATGCTAGACTTACCTGTGCAACATTGATAAACTTTGTGATTACTTCTGCCCTTTGCTGGGGTGTTGGTTTGCTGAGAACCATGAGCTGGACCCATTTGGAGATGCCATTAAATAAAGCAATAGATCTCTCCAAAGTAGGATTGTTCTCCAAGCAGCCATGGATCACATAGCTTTGGTAGTCTGTGAACTAACAGAGGAAAGGCATCTTCAGTAAAATGGTGGACAACTTAAGAATCAAATTAAGGCTTTGATCATTTTTTCCTTTTAAAGTTCCTCTTGTTTAGAAAGTAACCAAGACTCAGGGTCAGCAGACCCTGCTGCACATTAGTTCTTTCTTAAAAGCTGGTTGTTGATGGTGGGGTTTTTTATTACTTGCATGTTAACTTAAAACTTTAGTGTTTGTGTGTCAGGTAATACAGCAGCATGTATGATGAGCATGGAATCATCTTTCCCATAATTTACTCAACACTTTTAAGATTTTGTTCTGTGAAATTTGACTTGACATCCTCATGGCATAATACTCTATAGGAATTACCTAGTGATACAAGCAAGAAGCACATAAATAAGAGCTTTCATTCCATTCCGATATCCTGACCAACTCCGTTGTTGATGTAAAGAGGGAAACCTTTGCCCCATGGAAATCAATAGGAGCTCTGTCACCCTTCAGAGGAGCTGGAACTGCATCTGAAGAAGTTACCTATGCACCCATTTTCTTCCTCCTATGTCAAAAAAATTCTGTAGCACAAGGAGCTACTTCTGCTAGATCTTACTTCTTTTTATATTATTGTTCAGTCCCTCTGTGTTCATGGACATAGTTCTACATGGGAGATCTACTGCTCCCAAGAATTAGATTTCCCTAAGTGTTTCGAAACATTTTTCAGCTGTCCCTTTAAGACAGATTTTCAGAAGCTTATGACATAATTTTAGCTTGTGCAGGGAGTTGATAGCAATGCCAGCCAACACAGGTTTCTTGACCTTAGCTGATCAAAAATTGCCTGCTAGAAGGCCATATAAGGTGCTTAGAGGTGCTGTAAGAGCACCTGCTCTTACACAGCAAATGCTCATCTCAGAGCTGCAGATAAACAGTATCTCAGTGTTCAGATACTCTTAAATGTTTTCTATTATAGTTAACACTATCTTTCCTTCTCCCCTACATTTTTTAAAATCGGTAAAACCAAAGACAGGATTCAGACTAATCGTATTTTACAGTTACATAGCTTTGAGATAACACTTTTGTCTTCCTTGCAAGAATAAGCGGCACTCTTACATTTCTGAACAGTTTACAGCAAATCACCTGGGCTCATTGACATTTCCAAATAAATGCTGGTTGTTTCTCTGTAGCAGTTCTCAATTATTCTTTAAATTAGATTACTGATACTGGGCTTGTCTTTCAACATCTATGTTTTGAGGTATGCCCTTCACTTTATTTCCTGGAAATGTACTATTCTTACAACTTTTTGGTTACCAGTCTCATATAAACAAGCAACACATCTTTCAAAGCCCTTCATTGCATTACAGGATAGTATAAGATTAATTTACTCTAATCGGTTGCAGAGAAACATCTGAGATATAGCAAAATTCAAGTCAAAGAATTAACAGACAAATTAGAAACAGCAAGGAAAAAAGAAAATTCATTGCAGGTCTGAGTTTTCTTTCTGGAATTCACAGAGGAATTAAAATATATCTGAAGTCTAGTTAGAAATCCATCCCTTTTTTCTTGTCCTTCCCTCCTTCTTTGAGGTTAGCATTGCACAGAACACAGTAGGGTGTTTTCCCATGATTTGAAGTCGAGTAATAAGCCTTTGAACGTTATTAAATGACGTCAAAAGTGATTCTATTTAGACTGGTCTCAGCTCCTCATTGATCTATTTTTCCTTCCTCTCTTGAAACAAACAAAAAACCCCTCAAATATTTTTCTTCGTTTTGGAGTTTGGTTTTTTTCGTGCTCCTAAACACTTTAAAAAAAGTCTCATTTTTTTGCTGACGAGAACTTGTCATCTTGAGAACTTACTGCTTCCATTTGCCACTGGATACAGTGGCATCATGTGGCCTTTTCATATGGATATTTGCCATCAGAAGTCAGCCTTTCTTTTGGCATTTGGGTTATTCATATGTTTTCCTTTAGCTTCTACTTTCATTTTCATCTCTTGTTCATGTACAATCCTGTGTGAAAAGAAGCAACTGTATCTGAATTTTCCTCAGTGCCAAAATGGGAGAATGAGGAAAGAGAAGTTGTGCTATCTCTGTTCTTGCAGTTTTCCAAGATCCAACTGGCTAAGTCCCTGAGGAACATAATCTATCTCAGAGATGACCCAGCTTGGGGCAGGGTGTTGGCTTAGAGGCCTCCTGAGATCCCTTCCAACCTGGATAATCTTCTAATCCTAAATTGGCAAATGAAAGGACAGTTTCTGAAGAAGTGGTTGGGTGTGAACGGAGACTACAGAAGGACTATATATATATATTTCAGTCTCTTCAAAAATTATTCATTGCAAAGACCCTGAAAAGTAATTAACTAATTTCCTCAGAGGAAAAAAAAACCACCTGAAGATTTTAAACAATAATATTAGTTTAATCAATTGCTGCAACACTTGGCTGCAGTAGCTTTTAGCAGAAATTTTTGCCCAGAATTTCTCCACAAAATTAACTTCTGTCACTAAAAGCATCAGTCATAAAAAAGATTAAGGAAGCACTGGTGCAGCCATGGCTGTGTATATCATATGAAGGATTATAAAGATTTACTACACTGAAATGTCGAGGGAAAAAAAGTCATAAATGTTAAACCCGGTGAACACTCTTTAAGGACAGGCTCCTAATTGCAAGTGACAAAGTTGTAGGCTTCTTACAGAAATTCTCCTAAAAGATTTATGCTCCAGAAAAGTGAGATGTTCAGCTAGCTCAATGGGCTCCAGATGGTCAAACAGCAGGCAGGCTTTTCCTTTCTTGGAAATCCTCTTCCTCTGCGTAACTCGTCTCATCCAGTCATAGGAAGGACTGCAACAGAAAATAGGTACAATTCTCATTTCCGCTTGGGTACATGTGAGTGTAGCAAACGGTTTGCACACATAGTATAAAATTACCAAGAGACAGATCATGAGTTTTCTGATCTGTGACATCCAGCACATAACAAACACTCAGAGCAAGACCCATTCAGGTGCATAACATAAGAGTTTCAGACATGCTACTGCAAATGATAAATCATAGCAGTTTTCTATCAGAACAAAAGGACAACGTACTCTTCTCTACGAATTAGGAAGCCATAACTAAAAAATACCTTGGGAATACATGAAAAACAGGTCACAGGAAATTCTGATGCTGAATAAAAAGACACTTGAATAACATCAAGGATTAATTTTTACTCTCTAAGACCATGGTTCCGTGAAATAATGGAACAGCAGAAACAGTCAAACAGCTAACAAAGCAGTAAGAAGTGGGTGGACAAAAAGGTAAATCATTTGCTTGCAAGCAACGGAATGATTCCTACCCGTATACTGTAAAAGCACTTCAGAGAGCAGAAAGAGGTTGCAAACAAGATATTAAAGTGAAGATTTAAGAGACAATATTCCTGTTATTTCGCTGGTACTGTTCTTGCAGGAAGTCTTGCAACCTTCATTGAGATAAGTAGTGCTGTCCTTCTCAGTTACTATGACATTTTTAAATAAGGAAAAGTCACTATGCATATGCCATTTTTAAAAATAAAAATCTACGGTATCAGGTGAGATACAAGAGCCTGTCTGGTGATCTTTAAAAGGTAACTTTTGTTTCAGCGTGTCAAGGAAAAAGCAGTGTAATCATTTTGATGCAATAAAACTACAAATGTGAATGCTAAGATTCTCCAGTTAAATCACAGAAAAGAAATCCACAGAAACCCATTAGAAAAATATAACAGGTTACTGATGAGAGAACAAAAAGCTTCCCTGAGAAAATGCAAGATTTACACAACATGCCAGTCACTGCATTGCTTGTCATTCTGTATGAAAAATCATAGGAAAAAATAATATTAATCACTTAATTGACACTAGTTTTGTCAGGAAAATTATTTCTTTCCTGTTTATATTAAACACTTACATACGTAAGTGTTTAATAAGAGATAAGAGTATTCTCTTTACTGTGTACTACAAATTTTGAGCAACTTCACAAGACAATATAATCTTTTTATATTTCCTTTTTTGCTCTCTCAAGATCAAGATGGTCCTTAATATTTTTATATTTTGCACAGAACTAGAATTCTATTGTTACAGAGAGAGACAGGTCGAAGCTCATAACATCCTTACATGCTGGAGATATCAATGAGATGAATGTGATCCTCATATCCGAGCTGGCTGGCTACTTCTCGAAACTCTTCAGTCAAACGAATCAAACCAAGATCCAAGTTAAACTCCGCGGGAAATTCCAAAATCCAGTATCTGAAATCCACAGACAGCAGCTCAGAAATGGCCAGGGATTCAGGTGTAACATTTAGTCGCTACATATATATATTCACATTTTATTCAACGGGACTTATAAATATTTCAGACACAGTTGCTTTTGGGCAAAGAGGGTGGACTACCCCAACTTGTTGCTGCTATGATTATCTGTGACACTGAAGTGGGAAAACCCACTTTATCATATAATTTCCTTTGGTTAACTCACCACAGCACAACACAGCAGCATTCTATTGAAACGCGAAATTGAAGCGATGCCTCAGGTGACACACAGAAAAGGCACACACAGGTGTCCTGTCTTACACTGCCTGGGACACCCAAATGGCACTTGCACTTATCCCTTGTCCAAGCGAGACACTTTGTCTGCTCAGAAAAGATTTTTCAATGAAAATGAAAATGTGAATTTGGGTGGCAGTTCTACCACATAACCGTGTAAATGAGATGTCTCCTCTGCTGTTTAAGGGGGTTTAGAAAAGGCTTTATCAAGGGGGTATAGAAAACGCTTTATCAGTCCTGCTTTCAACAACCCCCGTTGCCTTTCTTCACAGTCCCACTTAGCCCAGAGGAAGGAGGAAAAAACATTTGTTTGAGGGAAGCAGGTTATATCATGTTAACTTAAAAATTCATGCTTTCTCTTTTACGGAGAAATGTTGCTACGCGAGCACAGCCTAACACAAGAAAGCTTCCCCATAGAAACAAGGTCAGAGACAGTCGGTGCAAGGAGCAGAACACACCCGACCTGCAATAGCTTTGGCATCACTAACACACTCCTGTCGTCATACATTATGTAGGGATTGTGTGAACTGAAGCCGACAGCCCAGAGACAATCTTCCTCTACCACACCAGATTACATCTTGAAGCAAACTGTCTCTCCTCTGTGTGGCACTGAACTAGTCTCACTCCAAGAGGTGTCACACTCAAACACCAAGTAAATCATAGCACAAGTTTTCAATCAGCTTTTTAGCTCAATGCAGCTAAATATCTTAAAGGCTGGATGGCTCAACTTAAACAATTGTTTTCAAAGCACAGAAATGCACTCTTCACTATGGACTGGAGATCAAGTTAAAGAAAAAAAAAGAAAAGAAAAGCTTTATATTTCCATGGTTTAGTTTTAACCTTTACAAAAAAGAAATTCCATTGACAGTATTCACAGGAGCATAAAACCAAAATGCTAGAGGACCAGAAGCATGCTTACCTCATGAAATAGCAGATTTTTAATCTGAATTCATTGCAGTTCTCCCCATTGGCATCTCTATATGTAGGCTAGTTAAAGAAAGTTTTGTGCACCTTGATGCAGTAATGTTGTTTTTATCCACGGAAGACTCTGACACTAGACCAGCTGAATGAGAAACAGTATCAAACTTTTCTTCTAGAGATAACGACAGTACACTCTGATATTTTATTCACTTTCACAGCATCTCAGGACACACAGACTGTTTCCTGCCTGTCGCTTTGTTTTTTGCCCAAGCAAAAATGTCTCTATTATACTATTCTGAATATTCTGCTGAGCAGTTTCTTGCCAGCTCTACCTAACCAAATATAATACTTCTGATTACTGAGTTATTTAAGTGGTATAGATGACATGTAGGCACTTAGCTACCACTGAAAGCCCATGCTAGTCCAAGGCCAGCTGGCCATTACACGTTTGACAAATTATCTTGCTAATATATTTCCATTTATTCAAAGTTAATTCAAAGTATGCCTCAGCAAATTTGTGCACATGGAAAATGTCCACACCCAATAGCAGAAAGAAACTCAAAGACTTCCACCTTTTAGGCTGAAAATCTCACCCCCAAACCTTGTTTGTCACTAATTAATTGACACATTTTTACATGCAGTCACAGAAACAATCTGCTTTTGACATTTTAATGTCAATTTGCAGGACTTCCTGAAAGGATATGTGGCCAGAAGCTTGCCAGCCAGCTCTGTGGAAGGCAGATACCACCGGTGCATTAAAAGAAAGGTTCTTGGCAAATGGCTGGAGCACCGATTTCCTTTGTCATCTGCAAAAGAGAAACAACTGAGTTAACCACATTATTTGTGAACAGAGAGGAGCTTTTATTCTTCAAGTGGAGTCAGAGGGAAAGGATCAAAAGTGGAAATATTGGGTCATTATCTACCAAACATGTAGGAAACAAACAAAAGAGTACAAATGTTCCTTTAGTGATAACTACTGCTAAATTGTATTGATAGGTAAAAAATAAATAATCGGCGTAGGTAACAGGCCCTAGCTATTATGGACAGCACTATGCTAAACGTTATACTTTTACGTTATACAGTTATACTAGACTGCCACTAATCCAAAGAACCAATCCGAAATTAGCCCACCAAAATGGTGGGGAGATTATTTATGCACAACCACTTCTGATATTTCTTTTATTGCAGCTTTATAGCTGTATGTTGACAATTAGATTGTTAAAAAAGGGATCTGCTTCAAAGAATTCAATATTTTGTGCCAAGGGCCCCATCTCCAGCTGCTGTACAGACCCTTGTGTCTTTGCAATGTAGCCACTGAAACTGCAGCCACTGAAACTGCATTCCCTGGCAGGCTGTCTGACCACCAGTGTTCCTCAACATCTGCAATCTACACTATTCTGTCTGTTACTCCTTTAAAGGACAGTAGTCGATATGCATCTATGAAACAGGAATGACGCATGGACTACACTTGTCAAGAGTGTACACAAGGAAGAGAGGCATGACTTCCAACAGACAACATATATATGGGCTCTGCTACCTCTCATTAGGCATTTAGAACCACAGGTTTGATGGAGGTTTACAAACATGGATATATGAGGATGCACTATGCTCAGTAGCAAGATCTTCCCCTCTAATTATTTAATCTCTCTCATCTTTAGATACTTGTTTCTCTCCACATGGGGAAAAAACCCCAAAACTCAAATTCAAATCAAAAGTTGTCCTGCATTTGAAGAGAATCTAAATGTAGCTTTGTGAATTAAGGTCCCATTTCAAAGCATTTAAGCCCACCCATGAACTCATCTGACCTCAATGTGACAAATGTCATGATTAATGCTGTTATGGATCAAGGTCTATTTCATCACTTCTCTCCCTCAGACCTGGTACATCACATTTTAATAGGAGTAAAAAGATTACATGAGCCTTAAGTCATCTTATTGCCAATTATTGCACAATGATTTGGAAAACCTTTCAAAAAAATAACTGGTCAGAAAGGCAGCTGTGTAACCACTCAAGACAAAGATCAATGCCAGAAATAACTCCTTGAAAAATTCAAATAAACAATTCTCTTGGTGAAGGCCAGCACTTTAAAAACGACTATACCCTCCATTATGCATCATCTGTATTAAGAAAATTTAATACAGTGTGCATATGATTAAAATTCTGGCCTGTGTGATTCTGTGTCAAAAGGAAACATGGAAAATTTTACAGAACAGAAATGTTGTTTGCCAGGGGAAAGACTGGCTAAATCAAAGAACAGCAGGGGTTATATTACAAGATGAATTTCAAGAACAGCTAAGTAACATATTGAAAAAGCGTACCAAACATTTCAATACAAGCATTCAAAAGCTCATCTAATGCTGCAGCCTTCCCAAGATTGTTTGACCCCATTGTCCTTTAATCGTTGTCAAAAAATAAGAGACATTTTCACCAAGTAGAAGGATGCTTCTTCAGTTGCACAGCTTTTTCACTTTATCGTTGGTTGCATTCCCAGCTGGACTTCAAGGAAAATCTGAAGAAAGTAAAAGAAATCATAATTATATGATTATATGGAAGACTTATCAGGATGCAATGTTTACAGTTCAACTCATCTTTTCTATAAACTGTTTTTTCCCAACATGATACAAAGCTCATGAAAGACTGCCGTAAGATTTCCCTACGTTCCAGCTTGTGTTTTCAAGTGTTGTCCAACTGTTTGTCCCCTAGCACAAAATAAACCCATAGCAAGGGTCATAGAACAGAAACCAGATGGTAAATGAGGGCATGTATGTACAATGACGCACATTTTGTTCAGGTCATTTTATTTACACTTGATAAGTCACTTTTTGTTAATAACCCTGCTTTTATGTTTTTAAGCATAACCATTTTTTTTCCCCTAATGTTACCAGTTCATGTAATGGTCTTAATTGGAACAGACTCCATAAAATGTTTAATGAAGTTGATAGCAAACATTAAACTAGGAGGCGATTTTTCAAAGAACCTTAGTATCAGTCCCTACAGCTTTTTAAAATAAATCTTCCCACGGTAGCTGAACATTCACAGAAAGCTGAACACACACACAGAAACTTCTAAATTGTACCATACATCTACTGTGCATTTAAGTACCAACTATGCATTTACCTGAAAGATGCACAAAATACTGTTACAAATTTTCAGAATTAATTTTACAGGTTTTATTTAAAGAAGAGAAGAAATCAGTATTTTATGGTTTATCTGTGACTAAGCTCCACCATGACCTGACCATAATAAGTGTTTGAAATGTGGCAAACAGTTACAAAGTACATCCAGCAACTTTTCTAGAAAAAAAAACAAAAACAGAGAGTAGAGCTAAAACAGTCCTTAAAGCAAAACAATGCAGGAATTTGGGAAATTTCTTTTCCGAAGTTGTTGCACAAAACAACTTTTTAACGTTGGTCATGCAAAGCACTGATGAACTATATAAATGCTTTAATTCACTCACAAATATCAAGTTGTTCAAACATACCATATCACAGACCTTGTACTGCAAGTTGAGTCCTGGTGGAACTGGCATCCTTCACCCTTTTTACTAACCCACCCTAACCCCCTCCCAAATGCCACTGTTTCAAGGAGTGCTCTGAGCTAGGTCCCTGTGAGCTTGCAGCCCTGCAGACATCACCATAGTCCAGCCACCAGGCAGTGGCAGCTTTGCTGGCCCTGCTGGTGCCACCTCAGCCAGCCAGCTCACACCCATGGCATGGGCAGGTGTGCTGCTTCCTCAGCAATAGGCAGGGCCAATGTATCCTGACACAACTCCCACTTCCCAGAAAGAGGAGAAAACGCTGCTCATTCAGGCTACGTCTGCACTACTGAACTGACCATGTCCAGTCTGGCCCCCAGGTGTTGAGGCCAACTAGAAGAGGTTGGACTCTATCTACATTAGTGAAGTCTCTCAACCTCCCAAACAGAGTTGGCACATGCAAGCTGTTGCTGGCCTATGCTAGCTCCCACCTGCACCTCAGATCCACTTAGAAGACCACTGACTGGTCAGAGACCATCTAGCAGCACATTGCATTGCACCCCAGGGCCTCCTGGAAAGGTGTCCTGCATTGGATACTTCTCTACAGACACAGCTTCAGAGTCTTGAGGGGCTCAAGCTGCTCTAAGCATGCAGCAGTGTTTTGCTTGCAAGACCTTCAAAATATACCATTCAGCCAAAGATGCTATTATTTTTAGATGGGTTCCTACAGCCAGGTTCTTTCTGGTCCCATCCAACAATGGATTTAGACATGACACACTTTTCCCTGAAGCTGAGAGAAGGATGCTGCAGGAAATAAGCACAGCTCGTCGAGCAGGGAGTTTCCACAAGTCAGTGCTCAAGGGATGCTGCAGCAGCCCAGGTCAGCCAACAAGAAATATGAGCAGACCAGTGCGACCATTCAATCCTGCTTTGCCAGTGCCTTCCTCCTAGCCAGAAGGAGGCAACAGTATAAAGGCAGCCATATAGTAATTAACAAGTAATTCTCTGTGTAAAATTGCAGGATGTTTTTTTTAATTATATGACAACTACTTAACTAGTAGATACCTAGATTGTGATGTTACAGTACCATCCCTCCAAAGGGTTTTATTTCCATAATGCTTCTAAAAGAAGAATAAAACATTTCCACTGGAGGAAGAACTGGCTTGCTGGGGCTAAGCCACATACCCACAGCTGAGCCAAAACCTGATATCACATCTCTTGACTGCGGACTCCAACAACCACAACCATTACATCATTATTTGTGTGATTAAGCACCGCTGTTCTACTAGAACAATAAACCTCTTATCTGTATCATGCCGCAATGGTATCCAACCACACCAACACCTCTAGAGATGGACGAGTAAAACACAACTATAAATTTCATCTACATAAATTAAATAAATTGTATTTTGGTAGTCAATGGCTCAACACATGAGAAGCACAAAAAAATCATACCAGTAATAATACATGTATATAATGTATATACATACATGTATAACAATGGGTATATATAAAAGTGTGTAATATATATATAACACATATATATAATACATGTAAAGAATTAAAAACTTTGAAATAAGTGGTTACTATCAAAAAACTGATTGCCAAAGGTGCAGTTGGACTTCCAAATAAAGACAACCTAGAGAATCTCTGACCCCAGGTGCTTCCTAATGTAACTCTGAGACAAGTCATTGCCATCCAGCTGTTTCAGGAGGATTCAGGAAAGCTGGATAAGAAAAACAGAGCTCACACAATGAGATCACATAATGAATGATTGATTGCACACAGTGAAACTAAAAAAAAAAAATACATTTTTGCTTTATAATGGAATTATAAATCCTATCGATTAGGAGGTTAACTGTGGTTAACAGAAGCTATTAAGGACACAGGAGGCACACAATCCTCCACAGCTACCCATTCCCATTTCTTAATCAGGTCTCTTGAAATGACAGACTCCACTATGAGTCCTGCTGGGAACCTGCCACGTGCTGGTAAGGGACTTCAGGGCAATAGTCAGGAACAGGTGAAGGATCGTAGGAAAATGATGAATATAAGCCTTAGTGTTCCCTCAAAGCCTACAGCTTTCCCTAAAGGACCCCTTTCATTTAGGTAATAGATACAACCATAATATTCCTATGAACCAAGTCATGGTATCAGGCACGCCATGCTTTATTTAATGAAATATTACCATTACAGGATGCGTACTTCCTACTTATGGAGAAAGCAGAAAAATCTACAACGATGTGCGCCGAGGGCAGAAGTTTGTGATGGGCTGAACTACAAGACATTGAGTTCCTTCCAAATCTTGCTGTCACCCCGACCACCACATGCCCACAGACAGTTACTTTAAGCTTTCCTTAGCACTCTTCATGCAGTGTAATTGCATTTTGTATTCAACATTTTGTAAGTCTTGAGATGGTGCTATTGTGGACTGTCTTGATAGATGTATTTAAAACAAGTGTGTAGGCTGTGAGCTCCTCAGGCAGATGTGGTCAGGTGTAATACATTAGTTTTTAAAAGAAACAGGATACCCTGCCAGTAGACTTGTGGTCTTATGCAAAAGCACCAAATGGTGTGAACAGAGTGGGCAGCAGGCAGTCAAGTTTTAAATGTTGACTACTGCCATTAGTAAAACCAAAAGACATCACTTTTACTGCTTGAGGCTACTAAGGGGAGGTCCACACCTACAAGTTACAGAAGTTTAACTAATATTAAAATGTCAAGCCAGCACAAATCCCTGTGTGGGCACTCTCACATGGATTTCAAGCAAGTTATATTGGTTACAGGTGCAAGCTAAACCAATAAGTCAGGTTTAAATAGGCTTAAATTTGACATACAGAGTAATATTTATTTAGCTAAATGAAATTTAAACAGCTTTTTAGCCAAGCCAAAGTAAACATATATGTAGCATTTTCCCCATTAATTACAAGTGGGTTATTTTCCTTCTACTTAGGGACAATAAATAGAGCCACACGCAAACAGTTCAACTCTGACACAGAGGCACCTCTATGGGTCTCAGTTTATCCATAAACTTGCCAGAGGCCTGCACACAGGAGACTCATATTCTTTACAAGATTAGGACATTCTTGGGGGTTTAAGTAAGCCAGACCTCCCCTCATCTCCCCCTCCTCCAAGCCTACACAACACATCACAGAACGCTTGCATTAAACAGCTTCCACCTGGCTGCTGGAGAAAGAATGCTAAATGTGAGCAGCTGATCAGGGAAATCGAATCGGTAGCAGTACACAGAAAAAGAAGCCCAGAAGAAATTGAGAGTCTCATGAGAGGTTTTAAGGCTAACTTCCCTTGCTACACCTCCTTCCTGTCTTGCTGGTGTCCAGGGCAAGCTCTTCAGGACAGAGTTCAACTGCTACCCTGTAAATGTAGTGGAGGCTCTCGCAATGAGGTCCTTTTCTTGTCATTAGTCTCCACACGTATTAGTGTAATTACCATAATAAGAATCCCAGCTGGGATACATAATGGCTGCACCTTTGCCTACGCAGGCGCAATTGAGACATCTGTTTGCGCTGAAGTCAACACAGGTCCTAGGCTGGCCAAATGCATGGTTCCTGAAGACTTTCCCCTCCAAGCAGTTAAATATTTCTTGTAGATGGTCAGTACTGGTTTATTTATTACAGGACACACAAGTCAATTTCTAGAAAACTGAGTGAGTGACATATGTTGTCAGATCTCTCCAGTATCTGACACATGCCGAAGCTGTATTAAGCAGGAAAGGGCAGTGATGATGGGCTGTCAGGCAGCCTCATGCCACTGCTTGTCCATGATCTCAACCATCACATGCAGCTGGATGCAGGACGGCACATCTGTCTTACTGATGACGTTTGTCATATGGAGTGAGGACACAGAACAAGGGAGATATTGTGGCAATGCCCCATGAATACAAGATACAAGCCTTGCTGGGGGCATGAGAGGAATGAAAATGAAATAAGAGAGTCTTGGGCTCATCCAATGTGACTCACCAGTATTCATTCACCTTTGCTACACACCTTCAGACAGTAGTTATGCAATAAACAGTTATGCAATAAACCACAGTAACTGTCTGCACCCTATTACTTTGATTCACTCTTTCTGGATCAAAGGGGAACTTCAAAAGACACTAAAAAGAGTGGGATGTCCATGACTCAAAAGGGGAGGGGACGGGGGGGTGGTTAGGTGTACACTACTGGTGGATCGCTAAAGCCAAACCTTGTATTAACAAGGGACACTGCAGAGGGGATGTCAGTGGCTCCACAGCTCTACAGACTCCGCGGGATAAGGTTTCACCTACTCCATTTCATTCGCCTATCCCAAACCAGCGTAATCTCTGTAACACTTAATTCATTGCCAATTAAATAAATATTTAACTGCTGATTTAGGTATTGGGAAGACAAACATCGAAACACCTTTCCTCCCACTTTCCCAGGCTCAGCTTCACTCTAGGCACCTCTCCTTTCCCCTTGTTCTTGCTGGAGGTTGCACCCAGTCCCTTTGGTGAGGCAACGAGCAGCGCAGGAGGTCAGGGTCAGTACACAGCAGTTTCTCTTTGCTGCTTCTTCCTTCTCACTCTTGTCCTGTGCTCCAGCATGTGTCCCCTGTGGGCCACAGTCCCTTCAGAGGTGTACCTTCTCTGGCACGGGCTTATCCACGGGCCACAGGGAAGTACCTGCTCCAACACAGATCACCTCCTCATCTCCTGACCTCGTTATTCCCTCTGTTCTTCCCTCCTCCTCTCCATTACCTGGTTCTCTCTATGTTCCTTCCCCCTCAGCATTTTTCACCTTTTCTTAAATATGTTTTCACAGAGGCGCCGTCAACTCTGCTGATGGGCTCAGCTGTGGTCTGTGACGGGTCCCTTGCAAAGATAGTTGGAAGTGTCTGTGTCTGGCACAGGGCAGCTCCTGGCCTCCTTCCACAGAGGCCATGGCTGCAGCCCCCCTGCTGCCAAAACCTTGTCATTTACATCCAATAGAGCCTCTAAGGGATGAGCATTTGTAGCCTTAGCACAAAAGTATGCAAGTTACAAATTGTCAAAATATATTTCATTATGCTGAATTTTGAGAGAAGAGTCCACTGGGTTAAATATTTACTTTCAGGTCAACACAGGTTACCCAACTAACATAAAACGGTGTTATAAACAATTTCGGGGCCTACACATCTACTCCTCTATAGGAACAGAGGCTAAATGAATAGGACCATAGGTAAGAAACCAAGTGGATACACAGATCCACTCATATACACTACCAAACTATTAGCAGAGCCACATCATGCCTTGTACAAGTTGATAAATCAGCATATGGGGTACAATGCATACTGACCTAAAATAAAAGAGAAGCTTACAGAAATCATGAGGAATGCTAATGGACAGTCACATGACCCAATACTTTCAGTAAGCAGAAAGTCACTTGATTAAGGCTTGAGCTGCTTAGACAGAGTTTTGTTTAGCATTCTTATCTCTTTCTGTGAAATATAAACAAGATGATTTCTGAGATAACAGAAAAAACCACCATGTTTCCTCACTTATAACCCCCCTAAAATAATGGATAACTTGCTAACTGGATTTGTAAAAACAACAAAGCTTTCATTCTCAATTGCAGTTCTAGAATTTTATGGAACTGGTTATCTACCATACTTCAGCTTTGTCCCATCCACTTCTATATTTGTTTCCTCAATTTACCGTGTTGGCATTTGCCTCTGTAACGGCAACTCCAGGTAATAATGGCAGTAAAATCTGAACATACATCCTTGAGTTATTCCATGTACCATGATGATGATATCTTAGTTCCACTTTCCATGGGTCAAGGCATCACAATTGCCCAGAATGCATCAAGTTAAAAGGAAGACCTGAAGGAAGACCTTCCTTTGTCATCAAAAAGAGGAAAACTTTCAGCCATGCTCTTCAGCAGATTTGTTGCAAAAACTGTTTTGCTATTCCCAGTAAAGCAAAAATAAAGTTGCAAATATCAGACATTTGATTAACGTGTATGACACCAGGGGACGCAGCTTTTCTGATAATCTTTGCTCTTCAGACATGTTAGAGATCTCCAACACCAAAGTACAACCCAGCCAGGAGAGGACAGCTAAAAGCAATGAGAGTTCACAAACTCTAACACAATCTTTTTTCAGAAACCAAATCAATACACTGTCAATACATCTTACAAGTTATACTACTGCCTGTAAGCCTCCAGAGAAACTCTTGGCAGCTACTTCTGCTATTCACAGAGTTGCGTACAGCTCTTTACAGTCTTTCATGAATAAGTCTGTTTTGTTAACCTAGTCACACAGGTCAAGTCAGAGCCAAAAAACACCTTATCAGCATATATTCTTGACTGGTTACACTGTTGCATGCCTTTAATGAGATTGGACCAGCCCAAAAAAACCCATTTTTTTTTAGTTATTTTAAAAAACATATTGGGAAATAATCAATCCTTCAGTTCTGAAAGACAAAGACAAAGTACACTTATTATCATATATCTACTACAAAATATTTTAATATTTTATTATTATTTATCTTTGCCAGCTATATTCTCTTAAAGCCAAGCTAGAAAAACCACACTTATTAATTAGATTACTAAGAAATCCTAGGCCCTACTTACCTAGACCTTCTGATATGTTCAGCTATATTTTCCCCCACAAAGCTTACTTTATCTAATTTTTAACTAAGCCAAAATTCTTCTATAGTAGCATAGTCCCTGGGTAGTGTCTTTTCTGAAGCTGTTAAATCCTTCCAAGAGTTATGACAGTTTTAAGAGTCAGCACTGCTTTCAGTTTCACACCACTTCTTAAGCAATTTTAAGGCAAAGAGGAACCATAACAGCCTCTGACTTGTATTAAAATTCAGTAAGTTTTGTACCGAAGTTCATGTCTGATAAACCCATGGCTTCCAAATTGATTTTCCCTTGGAAGAAGCTTTTTCACTCCATATAATTCTGTAATTCCCAGTTATTTCCCACTGTAGACTAACTGCTCATGGCACACCGCTGGCAGACAGGCACATTGCAAACATCCATGCCACACACTACAATGACGCCACAGGAATTACAAACATGTGTGGAACTTCTCAAGCACATCAAACTCGACTCGCTTGTGCTGGTAACCCAAACAGTAGAGATTATAGCTATGTGTCCCCAAAAGTAAGTTGTTAAAACACATTCCCTCTTCCCCTTTCCATCTCTGCAGCTACATTGTACCAAGACAAGATAAAATTATTATCTGCAGTCACAGATACCAGTGAAGGAAGACTTCAACACCTCCTACCTACCTGCTATCATTTCCAGCATCGATGACCATATCTGCTTTCTCACTCTTCCTTGTTTCCAGCATTCCCCAAGCTGAAGAACAACTGCAGTCACTTTACATCTAATAAAAGCAAGGATATCACCTTGTGAAGAAGGGAGGTTAAGTGCATGTTTATTTTATCTTCTTTGTCCCTGTTATCCCATACGTTACTTCACATCTCTCCCCACGAGACACAACCCTCCCTCTGCCCACAACCTACACCTATCCTGGTGTGAGGAGTAGCCTCCCCGTGCAGACAGCCATTTTGCTGCTGACCTTTCCTCCTGCGACTACAATCAAAACATGGGTCGGCTTCAGAAATATCTTGACCACACATTTACAGCCTGGGAAGTACTTATCAGTGCAGTAAATTGAAGGCAGCAACTGGCAAAACAATAAAGGCAGGAAGAGGCTTTCAGAGACTTAAGTAATGGGAAGCTGGATGTCTGAGATGGAACAAGACAGAGTTAAAAAGACAGAGGCGCAGGACAGAACTTTGGCTCCTTTTGCTCATTTGGCTGTTACGGTGCATTTCTAATGGAATCATCCTTTGTTTTCCCTTTGATGAATGTAGAAAATGGTTCACATGTAATTGCTATTTCCCCACAGATGTGCTAATAGGTCCCAGACAAGGAGAGAGACCAGAACAGTTGTTAATAGCCAGTAACCCTTCTCACTCCCTGGTGGCAGCTTCCCATTCATTTGAGAGCAGTTGCTCTTTAGAGAGAATGCAAATTAAAATGGCGTGCTAGAAAACGCTGACAGACACACAGGACAGTAGGCAGACCTACTGTGTGATCCCAGGAACTCATGCAAATTGCTGTCTACTGCACACTCACATGAGTCAGGGATGCCTGCCTTGTGCAGTGCTACGGTTTGGCATCTGCAGAAGTCACCGATGACTCACAACTCCCGGGCACGCAGGCGTGCAAAAAAGCTGATAAAAACACAGCCTGGAGGTCAGGAGAAATCCAGCATCTTCCTTTGTGAAATTCTGTCAGCAGATGCCAGACATCAAACTACAAAAGCAGTTCCTTACATCGAGTTATTTACTATGAGTTTCCCTTGGGAAGATGGGTGAAAAAGTGGCAGCTTCAGATTTCTTAATGATGCAAAGAGAATATTCTAAACACAGGCATACAGTGTTTCTTAACATACCTCAGAAGTTTTTAAAATAGCAAGCCTCCATTAGAGAAGAGCAGGGAAGAGCTTATTTGCTCTTTCTAGTGTGTCTGACCAGGTTTTGTACTTTTTTTCAGAGGTAATAAAGCAACTGTCAGTCAGCTGACTAAACCTTTTTTCCTTACTAAGCAGTCTACTAAGAAACACACACTGGTTAGCACGACTGTATGAAGACACACGAAGACACACAGCAAACCTCTAAAACTGTTTACAATACAAGAAGAATTCTATAGAGTACAGGATACGAGAACAGCATCACCACAGTTGATTTCTATATTCAAGCTTTTGGAATGGAGTGAGTTTTATTAATAACCACGTACCTTCCTAACAATAAGAAAGGTTGTAGACAACAACTTAAATGTCATCTTGAAAAAGAGAGTAATGGCAACGCAGAAATATCTCATCAAAAGATTTGAAACACAAACACAAGCTCATCTGAAGAAGGTGCTATATATAAAAAAATATATAAAAATACACAGAACATCAAGACACTTAGAAAAAAGGGAAGGAACAGTATAAAAAAATCTGTCTCAAAGGAAAAAGAAGAAAAGCATCTTACAGCTCCTGTCTTAATAAATAACACATTAAACAAGTAACTTTGATCTTTAGTTTGCTAATTTTATTTTGGTAGTTAAATATTTACTGTATGAAAGAATATTTAACACGGGACTGCAGCTACACAAATATCCCACTTCCACAACCACAGAACAGGACAACTGGACTTCAGAGAAACAAACCTTACCAAAAACCATTGGTTAAGTTTGCAACGCTGACGTCTTAAGATACAACACTGTAACACTCTAAGCCTCATATATTTGTAGTGCAACCTGTACTTTCTGCCTAAAAGAGTAAGATCTGTAGAAAATCCCAAAATGCATACTTTGTAGAGATGCTATGCCAAAGATTTGTCATTATTTGAAAAGCAACACAAACAGTTGCTGTCGCTGTGACAATTGAGAACCAAATACTCCCCCAAGTAGCTTTCTGGCTGTGTGGATAGAACCCCTTCAGTTAGTTGGTAGTACAATGCCTTTGCAGTGTCTGGTTCAGGCCATCCCAAACACCTGATGCCCTCACGAGTAACTTGGAAGACACTAATTAAATTTATCCAAGCCTGTTTGCTTTCTATTTATAGAGGGAACTCATAACTTTTTCCTCTTTAGCATATATTTATCAAATTTAAGGAGCTTATCAGAATTTCTTGAAGAGTCTGCTTAACTCTAATAACGATTAAAAAAAATGTAACTTGTGGCTATATGGTAAAGCTAATATGAAGTGAAAAAAGTGGTCAAGTAAGGAAAATTAAAGGATAAGGAAATTAAAGGGTGTGAGGTGTTATGAAGATCTTGATTTAGAAGCTGAGATAGAAGCTTAGGGACTTGTTTTCCCTCCCCCAGTATTTGGCATTGAAAGACTGACTGCTATTGCAGTCAGGCTTTCAAAACAGCTCACAGCTTTTCAAGCTTATTTATAGGAATGAATTATATTTCTATAAGCACTAGTATACCAGGTAACTGTGCCCAAGTCAGAATTTACGACAATTTCTGAATCAATATAGTTAAATCAGTGCAAAAATTCAAAAAGGAGCAGATTTGGAAACACAGACATGAAGCAAATTGCAGAAGAGCTTTTACTTAAAATATATTAATCTGAAAACTACCTCTCTTATTTTGGTTCTGCAATGTGAGCTGCGAACTAGATCCAAAAAAAGAATTAACCACTGAAATCCTTGCTCCCTTACACTTCCAGCACCTGACTCCAAGGGTATGATTCTCAGCCTGGTTTCTTCCTTCTCACCTCCTCACCCCAGAAGGTGACTGCCTAGAGCTTTTACCCTCTTTCCGTATTTTCAATATTAAAGTCCCCAAATGCCCAACAGTGGGCTTCAAGAAGCCTACCAAGAGTCAGCAACACCAAGCAGCTCCCTGTTTAGGTCAGTCCTAAATCCTTTTGGGATCTGTACACCAGAAACTCCTCTGCCTTGCCTGTGTGAAGCATCCTCTGGTCACACCTAGCACGTCACTCCTGTACTAGATAGATGCAGCTGTGATGCCCAAGCTCTTTATCCAAGACAGTCCTTAAAGCTGTGTGAGACACAGGATCAATTCTTCCCATTAGTGGAAGGATTGTAAATCTCCCACTGTCTTGGCTGAGACTACAGAGTAGATTTACCAGCCCCAAAACATCAATGAAATTCCATATTAAATGAAATAATGAAGTTTCTTTGGCCTGCAGGAGAAAGCAAGCAAGAGCATGACTGTATAATTTAAGGGGAAGAGCACTCACTCAAGAAGAGGGAAAAAAAAAAAGTGAATTCTAATTCCTGCCCCAATGCCTACTTAAGATAAAAATATACAGACAGTCATTAGGGCAGGGCCTGGAAATAAAGAGTTTTAGGAAGGGTGGCAGCTGTTCCAGGAAATATGTATTCATGAATTTGGTAAAGCAGAGCATGAGTAAGCAAGCTAAAGTAGGCAAGACATCTTTAGCAAAGGAGATTATTATTAGTCTTTTAAGGAAGCTATTTCATGAACAGTGTGATAAGGCTGGAATGTCACGGCTATTCTGATTCGGATGACAAAAATCCCTATATATCCAGATAGTAAGTTGACTCAAGCCCTAGTTCAGCAAAGATTTTCTGATGTAATTTGCCCCACTGGTAATCAATTACATATTTGCATGAAGTCTTTTTTTCTACTTCCCACTAGTAACATCAGAAATTTCCAAACAAGCTCTGGGTTCAAACACTGGGTCACTGCAAAACAAACAGAACTTACCAAAGCACGCCATATGAACCAGCACCAAAACTATGGATTGGGTGGACCTAAGTAAATTATGGGTTATGAATGGAAGCCTACCTGTAATAATGCTATTTCAGATTAAGGAAATTCAATTTGGTGAGACCAGAGCTTAAGCTGGAGAAATGTTGCGTCTTTTTAGAGAATATGAAAAAGAATATAGCATCATGAGAATATATGCAACCTTGAGTCATGTGTCAAAGGCAGCCTCATCAACATGTTTAGCAAGCATGCAAATATACCCAACATAAGTCACATTCAATTTTTTTTGACCATATAATGTATGGCTTACTTAAATACTAGCCCCTAAGACTGATTTCTACATTGAAAACCATCAACCTGTTTCAGGCAAAATATACTTCAAAAGGATGGAAAATCCCTGTTCATCTGGGAGATCCTGTTCCTGCACACGCTTCCTGCACTCCAGACTCTCTCGCACAAACCCACTGCTACTCCGAGTGGAACACCTGTTTCCACAGTAGGGGTTGAAAAGAGAGGCAGTTTTAACAGTAGCAGAAGGAGTTGTATATGGAAATGTATTGATATACACAATACGTAATATCAATATTTATTAGCTACCAGTATATTAAGCTTGGTATGACTTTTATGGTAGTCCAAAACAGTCATACTGCCAAATCACTAATATTAAACTTGTGTTAAGATGATACGGTTATTTTCTGTTTGCAGGATCTAAATATATAAAGTAACTGAACAAGAATAGCTCAGGTTTCACAAATTTGCTCAGATTATTATGCCTGGCAGGTTCTTGAGACATTGAAGTCTTCTCCCCTGGCCTGAGAAACTCCAGATCATTAGTAAAGAGAATATGCATAAATCACAGGTGGGAGAGTACAGTGTAGGGAGAGTCAGACCATTTCACCTATTTGAATGTGGTCAGAGGACACGGCAGCAAGGGGAGCAGTTATTCAGAGAAGTGAGACAGCAGGTGGCCACCAAAACAACAGAGTAATTCTCAGGGGTAATCGTATTTTCTGCTGAGCTGTAAACATCAGTCATGTGGGTATTTCCACACGCCCACACTTTGATCCTGACCCCAGACACACTTAGTGGTAAGCTGAACTTTCTGATGGGACCACTCATGAGTTCAGCTCGGCAAACACCTATGCGTTTGCAGGATTAGTCTTTGTATCCGAACTGGACTCACCAAGTCTGTTTTGTTGATATTGCCAGTGCTTGTGGCTGATATTCTTTTACCTTCATCACAAGAGAAAAGTTCTCCCCTGTCCCAGTGCCTCTAATCTGCTGGTCAGGTGGTTTTTAGATACGTTGTAGCCATAAGCAAACCTATTAATGATAAAGTACTACTGCACTGGCTATTCACATTGAGTAAAAAAAATGCAGAGAAAAGCAATTTAACAGCAAAAATCAGAAGACTTGAGAATTTGTTTCAACTTTTTTATTCAAAGACATTGAATAAAGACATTGGTGTTCCTGACTTAAAAGAGAAGGTCAACGTGAAAACATGTCCATCAAATTTAGTGGTGAAAAGTGATTATACCACAAATACATTAAAAGAAAACATTCTGTGTGAGTTGTTTAGAGAACCTATACAAATGTTCTGTAGCCAGGCTGAGACAGCTTAGGAAAAAAAGAAAACCACACAAGTACCCCTTCAGTAATTTTAAAAGTAGTTTCCTCTCTTTATTCAGGCACATCCTGGGAGTGGCTCCTCTGTATAATGGCATTTTCAACTAGAGAGAAGGCCTGGCAAAACTGCGGTTACTCTTCAGCTAGATGTTTTGCTATAGAGCAGAAATACGCTCATTCAGAGAACTGTAAGCCTGCCCTGATCACTTCCTCTGAGTAAATGAAAAGGATTTAACAGCAAGGCTGTCAGTGATACCAGTATGCACGGAACTTCTGCAGAGAGACAGCAATGGTCACGCTGTTACCAAATCTCCGCTACTATGTAATGAAAAAAATTCCAGGATGAACAATTTCTGTTAGGTATTGGACTTTCTGGAGATGCGTCAATGGTAAATGCAAGGGCTGAGCACTTCCCCAAAGAAAGCATGCTGAAATTTAATTCATGTACTTCATGCCTATGCAAAACTGCCTCGACTTACATGAACATAACGGAGGTGGGTATATTCAAAAAGCTGAGCACATGTTTCTGTGAGATCAGGATATTATAAAATAATATAAGAGAGCGGTGGTACAGATGTTGTGTCTCCTGCTCAAGTGGAAAACCAGTGTGTGCCTGCAATGGTGTCCCGTGACTGGTGCTGCAATAACAGATGTTGCAGTTGGAATTCACCAGAAAAGCCATAAAGTGAGGAGAGCCTAAAGACTGCAATACTCTTGTTTCTCGAAGTACACTGTCTGTGTTTAACAGTAAGTATCCCTAGGAAAATGGGTTGGTGATAACGATTGAAACAACTGCACCCTTGAGAATCTTGTAATGTTGATCAAGTTTTCTTTATTTTGCAGATAGAGGATTTTGAGGTCTATCCATGAGTCTTGAATTTCATTCAAAATAAGAAATAGTAATGACCAGAAGCTGTAAATTCAGTAGGGTTGTTTTCCTGAAATTTGGCAGATCCTTTATTGTATATGACCTTAATAATCAATAGTATAGTGGCACAAACCTGGGCTCTCCTCACCACATTTCTTTGAGACAATTCAGTGACCACTGTGACAATGCATTTTCAGACATATATTACCTGAAGGAGATCTCAGCACTGCAGTTATCTAATTTTCATCATGCAATCATCGCTAGTTCCCTTTTTTACTGCACTCTATTCCCAGGGATGCCTGTGTTTGCACAAGAGGCACATATAGCTGGCTTGTAATCCAGCTGATGCAGAACCATGTGGCTTTACATCAGTCTTCTGCACCAATCCTCGCACAGTGGTTGGGATAGAGATAGGGAAGAAGAAGGTACAGCAGAAATGGTCTGAGATCCTACCTATTTTCTGGTGGA
The DNA here is from genome assembly GCF_964199755.1 of Larus michahellis. Lineage (NCBI taxonomy): Eukaryota > Metazoa > Chordata > Aves > Charadriiformes > Laridae > Larus > Larus michahellis. The sequence goes on from NC_133898.1 coordinate 40,280,470, forward strand.
TTTAGGGTTTAACTTAAGTTCAAAGCACGGTCCTTCAACAGTCCTTTCCATCTGACTGGGCAGTTTGCTTACCAGAGAATATTAATCACAAACATCAAATACAATGTCTGTAAACGAGCACGCCGTGGCACAGTCTTACCCAAAAATGAAAAATTCCTACAATTCTGAAGAATAAGAGAGCTATTCTGGGTCAGAATAAAAAAGCAACAGTGGACCAGTTATTCTCCCTGTGCTATGTGGGATGGAGACCTGGACGGGCCTGAGGGTCCCCACTGCAGCCAAGATTCCTGGGGGGACCAGGGGCTCCTGAGCGCAAAGCCAGGCACCTCAGGGCCCCACAGGTCTGTTGCATTTGTGGCCTCATGTGCTATCTGCGTGGGAGGGCTGCAGCGTAACCACAGCCTGATAGTACTCGAGCTCTTGGTTCAAAGGCAGTCTACCTTCGTAGACACGAACAGGCAGGAAGCCAGGCAGACTTCTGGTTTTGTGAACAATTGAAACTGATTGACACTTTCCTATAAAATTTCCAGCTAACCGTCAAAGCCATAAACTATAGTTTAATAGAAAAATAAAAGTCTTTGGGGAGAAATAAACAAAGTTTCTCTTCCTTACATGAGAAATCTTTGGATCAGGATTATTCTCCCCATCTTTAAAGGAGGGACCACATGATTCACTAAACGTGTCAGTGTTTACCCTTGGTCCTGTTCTGAAATTTGGGGTTTTTTGACTTGATACACACCTTCCTCAACAGGACCTCACTGCTCTCTACCTCTGCCCCTCTTTAACCTTCCCCAAAGCACCTGGCATCCCTCAGTCTCATCACATATGAAGCTCCATCACCCATTCATTTGCTCCCATTCCTCCTAAGTCTTCCTCAAAAACACCTAATTCATCTCTGTATAAATAATTGATCAAAAGTTCCTTTATATATATGCTATACTCCAATTCTTGCATTTTAAAGCAAAACTTCAGATCGTAAGAGACAAAAATTATCACATGGGCAAATCAATCTTTCATAAAGCAAAAACATAAAAAATGCAAGTATCCAAAAATAAATTGAATTAAAAAGCTGGAGATATTTAGGAGACTCGCTCCCTGTTTTTAGGAAGGATTTTTTCAATATTCACATTCTTATTATGCATTATTACCCCGAATGACTCGATTATCTCTTAATCACTGCATCTTCACTGTCTTCCTGTATTTTTCTGCTTCTACCTTTTTCTTTCCAAAAAATCTCTTCATTCGCTCCCAAAAAGTAAGCAGTCACAACAACTTTCTTCAGATCGACCACACTATTTTGAGGCAGTACCTCTGTCAGTTCATTAAATGAGTACCTTTAAGCCGAAGACTGAAATTTCTCTATACTCAACTTGCATCATTACCTATTGACTAGCTCTACAGAGAAAAGAAAATATATTCATCATAAACAATTTCTTCACACCGTCATTCGAGTAAATAAGCACCATTTTCCCTCCCCGGCTAGCATGAGGACAAAACACCATACCTGTCTTGTTCCCACAAGAGCAAAACCAAAACTATTGTTAATCACAGGTCAGAAAAATATAGGCATTCTGAGCATGAATGACTGCTTATCAATGAGGTGACAAAAATACGCCTCACCCTTAAGTGTTTTTATGAAAGTTCTAGGACGAAAGTGGCAGTTTAGAAAAAAAAATAAAAACAGGGAAAATCACTTACTGTACTTGGTTCTGCAGAGGTATTCAACACAAACATCACCCTTCCTTGTCCAGCTGCCAAGTGCTAAAGCATGAAATGAGCAGCTGTTTCCTTCAAGCCGGGGGCTGTGTGTCTTAACTAGTCACATGCCCCTCCTGATAAATCTCACTGCTGTGCCAGGAGGTTAGAATCTGAAGATCATTATTCCCCTTATTAGAAAATCCTTTTCATAACAGCAGCCTTTGCTAAAGCATTTGACTGGAACGTGGTGCTATGTGCTCCATAACTACTTTTTTTTTTTTTTTTTTCAAATGACTAACACCAAACAGTAGATAAGCCTTAATCAACTGTAGGGGCAGCACAAATGGAAAGTTAAACATATCCCTGTTGATCGCTTCAGGTTTGTTTCTGACTTCACAATTTGCTGTGTTTAAATTTAGGAACTCAAACCATCAGCAACAGGACAATTTAATAAGCTGTGATGATCATAGCGTCTTTAAGACCAGGCAACTCTTGGTCATGCAAACAACTGGGAATTAGTTGTACTTAATGGGCAACAGCACTACCTTTTGTCTTTGGATTGTAGAGTGATGAGTGCCTTATTAATACTAGAGATCATTTTAATTTTGGTATCCAGCATTTTTACAGCACGGATTATGGGTCTGTACTGTGCCAGACATTGTCTAGTCAGATTGTGACAGCCCTTTTGAGGTGGGGACTATCAGTCTAAACAGAGAGAGAAAAATGGGAAACAAAAGCATCCTTATCCCCATGTTCCCAGATGTAGGACAAATGAAGGAGAAACACTGAAGTCAGGAAATGAACAGATTCTGATGGCATTTTCCAGGGTGATATTGAAATTCAATTGAGACTCTGTGCCTAATTCCCTTTAGCTTGGTTACATATTTAAAGCTATTTAGGCATTTAAGGACAAAGGCATACTGTTAAGGGGATTTTGAGGGTGAGATGTGAAACATAATTTTCTGAAATGCTAAATTCCCATCCCACTTATAGGATATACTGTGCTGAAACTCTGGCGGTACTTTAAATTCAAAAGACTGACAACACACAGGCAATTGCTATGCTTCAGTATAGCATGGGTTTGGTTGTGGTTTTTTATTGTTTGGTAAGCAATCCAGATCTTGCAAGATTGCACAGTCTCATTGGATTATAAAGAGCATTACAGGGCATTTTTCTGAAATACAACCTGCACTAATAGTACTGCAACTGAGATTTGAACAAATGTAAGGAATTGCTCAGATGGGTGCCTGTTAAAATTATTAAATTACAATAGCATATCTGGCACGTTTGTCAGGAACTGATGAAAGCCTGCAAATCACTGAAGATGAGGGCTGCAGCAAAAAAAAGGGTAGCTCAGGTTGTTTCCTCTGACCTTACCCAGCTCTTCATATTATATAAACTCGCGCATGGTTACAAAACCATGCAGCCATCAGCGCTGCCAGCACAGCCTGGAGCAGGGAAGAAACCCTCGTGCTAATTACCCGTGCCTTTGGGGGAGTCCCTCGTTTTCTGGCCATCGCAGGGCACCCGCTGCATTTCCTTGACAAGTTTTCACGGAAAAAAAACAAACAAACAAAAAACACCTCACGCGTGACATGGACTCTCCCAGCCCAGCCAGACACAGGCCTACCCAGCTTGCCGGAGGGCCTCGCCGGCACCCTAGGAGGCGAAGGTGTCCCGGGAGTACCCGGTGCCGGAGCCCCGCCGAGGGGCCTGTCCGCCGGCGGCCCCAACCCCCGACCTTTCCCCGGTGACGGGGCTGGGTTTGGTGCCTCCTTTGTACCCGTCTGCCTCTGCGCCCACACCCTGGTAACGCGAGTAAACAACAAACAGGCGAGAAGGAAGCATCAGTTGAAAAGTCTCCTTCAGTTTATGGCCGGGGAGGCTCGACCCTGGTTTTCCCCGGGCAGCCTCCCTCCCCTCCCCGCGCCGGCGGCAGGGGCTGAGCCCGCGGGCGCGCGCCCCGCTGGCCGTTAGGGCCGTTAGGACCATTAGGACCCTCACAGGAGGGCCACCGCCACGCCCTCAGCAGTCGCGCTTCTCAGGGAGTTCGCCCTGTCGGCCAGGCATTACAAAGGGCACAAGCGCGCCCGGGGTGAAAGGCGACGAGGGACGGGAGCCCCTGGGTGTCACCCGGGTTGCCAACGGCGCTCGCCGCCGGCGGTGGGGCCGAGAGGCGCTGCGGGGAGGCCCCACAGCAGCCCCCAGCGGCCTGAGGTCCCTGCTGCAGCCGCCTCAGACCCCTCACCTCGGAAGCCTAGGGTGCGGGTTCGTGCTCCAAACGTGTGAACGTTGTTACGGTGCCAGGCCTCTCCTCTGCATTGGTAAACGGGGTAAGTGCAGAGCAAGGAGGAATGCTTCTGGAACAGCACGTTAACGGCTAGGCAAACAGTGAATGTTTGCTGCACCATTTTGTCTCAGTGCGCAGTCAGGCTTGGCAACATGTCAACAAGTGGCTCCTCTTGCCCATCCTGGGACGCTGAGTTGAGGAGGCCTCCCCAAGCTTCCTTGGGAACTTTCATCGGGCCTTTAAAGAGAGCGTCCCTGTGCATGGAGCCAGCAGTGTGCCCAGGTGGCCAAGAAGGCCAACAGCATCCTAGCCTGTATCAGGAATAGTGTGGTGAGCCGGACTAGGGAAGTGATCGTCCCCCTGTACTCAGCACTGGTGAGGCCCCACCTCGAGTACTGCGTTCAGTTTTGGGCCCCTCGCTACAGGAGGGACATTGAGGTGTTGGAGCGTGTCCAGAGAAGGGCTACAAAGCTGGTGAGGGGCCTGGAGGACAAACCTTATGAAGAACGACTGAGGGAGCTGGGGTTGTTTAGCCTGGAGAAGAGGAGGCTGAGGGGAGACCTTATCACCCTCTACAACTACCGGAAAGGAGGTTGTAGAGAGATGGGGGCTGACCTCTTCTCCCTGGTGACAAGTGATAGGACAAGGGGAAATGGGTTCAAGTTACGTCAGGGGAGGTTTAGATTGGATATTAGGAGACATTTTTTCACTGAAAGGGTTATTAAACATTGGAATAGGCTGCCCAGGGAGGTGGTGGATTCACCATCCCTGGAGGTGTTTAAAAAAAGGGTAGATGGGGCACTTAGGGACATGGTTTAGAAGTGGCTCTTGTCAGGGTAGGCTAAAGGTTGGACTCGATGATCTTAAAGGTCCCTTCCAACCTCAACAGTTCTATGATTCTATGATTCTATGGCCTTCTGAGCTGCTGAGGAGGCTTTAAAAGAGGAGTAGAGGAGATTGTAAAAACCATTAATTTAAAAATGGGAAATAGGCCCATGAGGAATGAGTTCATTTAAGTTTAGGGCACTGGCGGGATGATAATTTCAAAGAAGGGCTGAGAGCTGCTCCTGCAGAACTGAGTTAGAAGCTCCTGCAGACCCTAGCCACAGGTGCCTGCTCATAGAGCTGGGTGTAAAATACAAGGTCTCCTGCAGAGAAAGAAGAAAGCACTCTCTATGCTTTGGGCATGGCCCATTGACCAAATGAGTTATCTTTGATAAATGCCATTTTGTTTCCTCTAAAAGGCATTTTCATTTGAGATCAAGGGTAACAGAACTTTATTTACAGCGTTAAATCCTACATTTCTTTACAAACTTTGTTACAAAATCACTCCCTGCTGATACTGAAGAAACCATGATTGAAATGTGTTCGACAAGAGTCTACCACAGATGCCATTAATATTACTTTGTTCATTTCTCTGATTATGCAATATCAATCGCACTCTTTTACTTTGATATCATTGATTAAATACTGGTAGTACCTGGGCCATTTGAAATAGCACACAGAACAGAGTCATCACTCTGCACTGAATAGCTGCCTATTTTTATTTGGCAGTCATGTTCCACATAGGAATAATTTGATGATAATGACTGAATGGCAGTATTCCACAAACAACTTGGGATGCACTCCCTAAAAAGAAAAGAAGCCTTTGTACTTTCTGAAATGAGTAGACAAATAAATGATTATTTATGGGTCAGGAAAAAATGCCATAAACTGATTGCGGTTTATGCAGAAAAAAGTTTATCAGTTCCTCATGCTAAACAGACAGACTTAAGTCATGAAACAGAACAGAGAAATAATTTGGGTACAATTCCTGAAAATAAAAGTCTCAAAAATTTTGTGAAGGGTTTCTTTTTTTCCTGTTCTTTCCTTTTGTTAAGAAATACCAGCACACAAAAAAGATCAGGTAGCCAATGCAGACACAATGAATATAATGTTGTGTTCTTATATCCATCAGATGGCATCTTCTGGATGACAAAAGTTTTGCTGTTTGTTACACAACAGTATATTATCTTCTCTTTCTGTTGAGAAAACGAACTCGAGACAGGATTGAAAAGGTTACGTTTTTCTCTGTGGATGCTGATGCCTCAAATAAGAACAAAGAAATGAACATAGATTTCTCAGGCATGCTATAAGAAATACTGAACAGAAACAACAAAAAAAGAGTACAGTTAGCACTGAATTGTGATACGCATAGTTCCATGTGAGGTTAAAATTTTAATGTCAAATAGTATGGATAGCTTTCAGAAAAGTCGCAAAGAACTAAGGAACGGAACAGTTGCCCATTTTGGTTCAGTTTGACATCAGGAAGTTGTTTGCTTTTATTGATGCTGATAAAGGGATCCAGAGCCTCTCCTTACTGTAGGAGAGTCATTGTTTCATGGCTTGTTTTAAACTATTGTTTCTCTTATCTTTTGAGACATACTTGGCTATGTCTTGCTTATGTGTCATTTAATAAACTGTAGGTGCATTCATTTATAAATTGATCACTGATAAAGAGCTTATCTTTGTATCAGTGCTTTGATACTGTACAAAATTTTGGAATATAGAGTTATTTTCTGAATATGGCAATTATGGACAGCTGTTTTGTGGGTTGCCTGAAAGTCTTTTTCTGTTAATGTGTTCTTCTGGAGTTCACATAACAGGAGGTAAGATTCTCAGTGGACATAAATGTCAGGTTACACTACCTGCAAGTCTGTGCTGCTACATTTGTTTCCTAAATGGTTGCATTATGATTTGACTGCAGCCTTTTAGAAAATGAGGATTCCATAACTAATAGCTGGTCTACCTCACTGCCTCAGATATTATATAGCTTTCACTATCAGCAGAAGTGAATGAAAGCAGACCATGGAAGCCTTCACTAGACAGGATGTTTTATAAATACCTAAGTGCGATTAAAAAGTCTGCTATAAATACTCCAACAGCTCTTACACTAAGCTGCCAGCTAAAGGGCGCCTGAAGGACATAATGGAAAGGAAATTTTGCTGAAAATATTTTATATAAGCCTTTGAACCTTACATTACTTTAAATCAGTTTTTAAACATCTATAGGCTATGTTAAGTTTCTAGCAATCTAAGTCAATTCCAGGTTCTTCAATATAATGCTCTAGGGGGCACAGGAGTACTGCAAATGCACTGTGTACCTCCCCTTTCACACCTAAGGGTACACCCAATAGTCTTGTTATGGTTAAGAAAGCAAGAGATGAGAAGATAAGGTATCATCAAATTAGGTCATCCTTAGGTATGACCCTTGAAATCAGTCAGTCCTTTATATCAGCAATTACATGTTGTAGGTGGAGGCCATAGCGATGCCTAGAGTTAAGGTTGCTGGTTGCTTTCCCTTGGAAAAAAAATGATTTTGAGTGATTTTAAGTATATAAGAATATAGTGATTTAAACTGAAATTTGATATGGTGTACCTGCCTGAAATTTGGAGTTCATGAATTACGCTAAAATATCTGATAATTCCATTCTCAGAAATAATGGAGGGAAAAAGTTGCTGTGCTCTGTTAAACATTTCTTCCAGGTGTGGCATTGAAAAACAGTAACACTTCTAGGCTCTGACAGATCGATTGCCTCATGGCAGGCAGTGGGACATTTTTTTGATGACCTAGTAAACATTCAGCTTCTGACTAATGTTTTCACTTGCTCAGTAGAGATTTGGGTGTTTGTTACTGTGGCTGCTGAATTCTCTGGGGATTAAGCCACTCTGCCAAAGGCCCATGCCCTCAGTGCTTCTCGTGCCATATTCCAAAGGGGCTCCTACCCATCCTCCCATCCATCTTCCCACCACTTTTGAATGGTTCTTAGTTTTCTCCTAAGTGCTTTGTCTGCAGTATGCCTGGAACAGAGGGGAATATGGAGAAGGGGTTACCGGAGTTAGAAGGAGGGAAGTGCAGTGAAGGTGCAAAACAGGTGGATAGGAATGGAATAGAGTGGAATAGAATAGCATAATTTCAGTTGGAAAGGGCCATCATCTAGTCCAACTGTGAAGTGCAGGTGTGTAAGAGTAAAGGAGAGAGGATCCAGGAAGTAGAGAAGGGCGGTGGAACAATGAAGTTTGACGATAAGGGTGGGTTGTATAAGAGTGGTGGGAACAGCATGACCAAATCACTTAAGGCAGCCTTTTCACTCATGTACATTACTAGTGGCTCCCTCTCCTTTTCCTTTTTTCCTCTTGATGTCCAGCTTGGAATCTGTGCTCTGGTTTGTGGAAATGCTGTGCACTCAACAGCTGTAAATTAATGGTAATTGTGCCTTAACTCATGTAATGTTTTCTCTGAAGAAGTATAGGGAGATACTAGATTCTAGGGATTCTAATCCCTAGAATCCTTAATTAAGGATTCCTTAATTAGGACTATTTCCTTATTCCTAATTCCTTAATTAAGACTATTAAGGAATAGTCTTAATTTTTCTGTACCTTTGGTCCTCAGATTTAGAAAAGGAATGACAATGACTAATGGGGTGAGTGAAAACCTCAAACCTACTCAAACAAAAAACAAATCCACAAAACCAACTCTCTTCTTCCCTTATTCCCTCCCTCCCAAGGCCTACATTATTCACAGTGAAGCTGGCAATTTATAGTTCCTTCCTTATATCAACATATGTAAGAAATTTTAATCATTAAAATAGTTACTATTATTATGTTATTTCCTTATTGTAAGACTACAATGTTTTTTATTTCCAGTTCATTTTACTTGGTTTTGTTTCACAGAGAGAGGTCCTAATTCTTGGTTTTGTATTAGTCTTGTTGCAGGACATGTTTGTAAGTGGAAACACCTTGTCAAAACCTTGCAGTGTAAATTGAGCGGTAACTGGCGGTTCCAGTGACGAGGCTGTGGTACAAAGAGGGTTTTATTAAAAGTAATATTAAGACTCTCATCATCCTCAGTATTATTTAATTATTTTAGGTGATGTGTGGGTGAGCCAATAAATTTGTCTTTTATCCAGTGTATCGTCTTAAAACATGGAACTGCATCAAAAACATCTCCTGATGTTCAGTCAGGAGACCAGGATGAGGAATTCCTTAAGTCATGAAAAGCACCAAGTGACGAATGCAGCATGAGGCATTTCAGTTTCAAGTTTCTCAGGGCTTTCAGCAACTTTTTCTTGTTTAATAAATTCTTATTTGTTTGATGACAAGATTGCATGCTGCTTGTGAGTTTATCCATGATGCTTCTCCTTCAATACTGTGACTTCCATTTTTACAAAGGCAGCAGGAGTTCATGAAATAGCTGATCCAAAGCAACTGATAGATGAATGTTTATGTATTTCTCACATTGTCAGTTAATGAAATGGAATTTGTTTCTTTTAGAAAGAATTTGTAGGAGGATTTTTTTTTTCTTTCAGAAACAAATGAGAGATTTTATCTTGTAATCTTTGAAGTGCACAGATGGACTGACAAATGTAAGTTGTTGTACACTGTGAATGCTAAAGGGTAGTGGCATTGCCTTTGCTAAGGGTGAAATTGTGCCATGCAGTCAAAGCAGGTGCTAAGGACTTCTTCTGTAGCAATCACAATATATTCATGATTGTTTAAAAAACCCAAAAAACAAAGCAACAAAAGCTCTTCACTGTCTTATTACCAACTAAATTGAATAGCTACATTCCAAAAGGTGGATATGCTCATTTCAGAAACAGAGCTTGAGGAGTGTGTCCCTGTAATTCTAGACATAGATGCAGTAGCACTACTAAGCATAAAAACAAATATGTCATAAAGGGTATTTTTTACAATACTACCTTTATTGTGCTGAAGTTGAGGATTTCTAAACAAACTTGAGCATTTAGAAGAGATCTTTTTTTTTCTAGGTTTCTCCAGCCACCCTTGTTGTGGATGACCTGCTGAACAAGGATGGGGCATTGCTGCAATGTTGAATGTACAGCAGCTCTCAGTTTTTGTTGTCTTTTCTGCATCTGGTAAGTTTGAGTTAATCAGCAGTTCCTTTACCATTTAAAAATGTTTTTTTTCCACAATTGATGCAAATGAGTACAAGTGAACAAGAGTATGACATCACCACTTTTTTCAGAGTTCTTCATTACATTCTCTCTCAGACATGAAGTGGAATGATAGTTGGACAAAAAGTTTTCAAGTCAATAAACATATGTTTTATAATGCATTTATTTCTGTTTTACAGAAAGTGGCTTTCTGGGACTCGTGTATTTTAATTATCTCTCCTATTGTAGGTTCAACTACTTCCAGCTTTGTCTTGTATAAATCACCTCTGAGTATGCTTTTCACTCAAAACGTATGTCAGAGAGAATGTTATTCTGCCAATTTTGCATTATACATAAGTAGTGAAAAATGTTTTTTCTGTTTTGTTAATTTTGACGTACATGTTGCCACCACTGATGTCACAGTGGTTTTTGGTTCAGTAAGTAAGTCTCTTGTCAGTGAGGCAGCACTAGCTGGTACTGAGTATCAACCTGAAGCAATGCATCCCATCTTGCAGCTTGACATATTCCATTTGCATTGACTTTACAAAAGCGGAAGCAATAGAGTCTAGTAACAGACCCAGAAAAGAGAAAAAAACCAAGCCTGTTTCCTTCTTCTCCCTAGGAAAAAACTGAACATTTTTTACAGTTTCTGTCAAAATATTAAAAAATAATGCAGCACTCCCTTGTAAACACTAGTACGTTAAGCTTGTGCTTGCACTATAAAATGAGGCATGGATCACAAATGCCTAACCTGGCAGGCAAGGTCTCTGCTAAGTCTAATACACAACATGTTTATCAGTCAGACTATGTTATCCAGCAACCTATCTGTTGCATTGCATGCAAACATCTTGTGGTCCATGCTTCCAAACTTACTGTGAGATGCCTGAATTTGGATCCATTTGTGCCTTTTATGTACTCTATGAAGTACCCAGTGCAAAGACAAGTACCTTTGCTTCCATGCTTATTAGTTCTGAGGACATTTGCTTATTATAGCCACAACAGTTCATATTTTTGTATACCAGAGCACCTTGGGGCCAAGGTCTCTGTATACATAACTCTGCTGGATTTATTACGCTTGTTTGAATCTGGACCTTTCTCTGCTGCTAATGTTCCAGTTTCATGTTTCTTAATAGTATGAGGACACTATCCTGCATTTTTATCTTATTTCTGCTTTTAATTATTGCTTAAGACAGTTAGTTACCCTCCTACTTTAGTAAAATAGATGTGAATGAATAGAATAGAGCTATAATAGGATGATGTGCTGTGTCCAGAATTCCATATAGGCTGTGTTGCAGTATAAAACCACACCATTATGTGAAGGCAGTATGGAGGTTCCTTGTTTTAAGACAGAAAGAAGAGACTAGCCATGACAGGGAGGAAGGTCAAGCAGCTTGGAAGAATTCAGTATTAGTCCACTCTCCTCCCTTGCCTCTTCCCATTTCTGAAATTATAAAGAATACTTTGTGGTTCAGTTGAGATTGAATGCTATTTCAGTTTTCCTTTCCCTTTAATAATGAGTCAGCTGTTCTTTGAAGATGTATCTTTGTCTCCAGCCTCCCAAGATAATTGTGGTACGGTAATAATTCAAAATAGCAATAAAACACTTTATGGTATTGTGTTGGAAAAATAAAATATGTTAGGATATAAAGGATTCTAAGAATGCTGAGCTATCTAAACGGAGAAGCTGGTACACGTTAATTTTTGTTTTCTCTAACTAAAGTGACCTACAGCTTCATAATGTAAACTATCATGAATTAATTGGGACAATGCCAGACCTGTTAGCTTGACAAAACATTAAATTCCCCCCAGATTGAGTTGTGCATATGGTTGAATTGTGTTGATAGAGTAGACTGCTCACACTGCATTGTATCGTACCATCACTGCTCTGTCTGTTTACTACCTTTGTGCTATCTTGACCAAGTGGCATAACTTCTTTACAATACTGGCAACAGATGGGCCAATTTGCATTTCCATATTTCTGGAGGTGTATGATCCTGCATGATAGAACTATTACAGCAGGGCTATATTTTGCATTGTGCAGTTGCTTGCACCCACGCGCTCTGTTTGGGAACCACTGCAATAAACTGGTCTGCAACCATTACTAAAAAGGTGGCTGAGGAGGGTCATTTCAGAGATGATATCCAGTGCAGATATAAGAGCAAATTGCTGAAATGAGTTTACAGAAGAGCTGAGGACTGAAACATGCTTGTGTGCTTGCCATTTTCCCCTGTTGTCAAGAGTTTGGACAGGTTTCTCCTTCCCCTAAGGTACCTCTCTGCTTTCCAGGAAGTACTGTGCTAAGTAACAAGAAGACTGCCAACCCTGAAACTCAGTGGAAATAGGAAGAAGATAAAGACAAGAATACTCTCAAAGCCAATGTGTCTTTTTTGTGCTAACCCAAGACATGAAGATGCCCGCATGGTTATTGAACTTGCAGGCTCCTTGGAGGAGTCTTTAGCCAGTGTGTCCTATTGTATTTTTGATTAAATTTTGCTATGAACAAGCATTGGTAATATTATGTCATATAGTGGAGTTTTACTTTGTTCTAGGTGTTCTGTGAATACTGTCACTTGGGATGCTTATCAGCTTTAGGCTCTTAGTTGCATAAAGGATGGGCCATCCCAGTTCCCCAGCTGTGTTTTCAAAGAAGCCCTGGAGGCTGTGCGTTACAGCTCCTCTGTTCTGCTGCAATGTGGGAGATCCTTTGTAGTCAAAGGAATCTTTGAATCCTGGGAACAGAATATGAATTGTGGGCAAGGTGGACTTGTACTCCAAGACAGTCTTTCTTGTTCCCCCTCCCTTTGTGTTTTGTTATGACCGTATGCTGTTTCCTTCCACAGTACTGTTGTGTGTTCATGTAATATAAAACCACTGTTACTAGCCATGACAGGGAGGAAGGTCAAGCAGATCCTTGTAAAGGAGGCCTCAGGTCAGGTCTCCCACTTTTTCTTTTGTCTTCTGTTCAAATAATAAGTCTTTTTAAACTGCCTATGTGTTCAAGTGATGATAAGAGATTTGACGATTTCATTTTTGTCGTATGTCTCCATTTGGTTAACTCTTCTATGTCTCATCTGCTTCTGAACGGTGGCTCCTCGTTTTGTACCACAATTTGCACAAGGTCTGTGGGAAATGAGAGAACTGAAGGCAAAAGATACAGCTGAACTTTGGCATGAAGATTAACTTGTAAAGCAGCTTTTTCATTCACCCTTGCTTATGCAACAGTACTTATCTAGTCCACTAGAAGAGTGGGAAAGCAACCAAAGTAAAGTTAATGGGTTTTTCTGATAGCCCATAGACTTCTGGGAGAAACAGTCTATCTTCCATACAGACATTGACCTTCACCCTCGTGTAGTAAGCTGGTACAAAGCCTGTGCAACATTTAATTCCTGTTTGAGCTAAGGGATTTGTGTCAGCTTGAACAGTTCTCACTGTAGTGAGTTGCTACTCATGCATGTAGAACATCATGATCTTCCCCTTAAACTTTTATCCTGAACATACTATATCCATATGTTCTGTTGTAAGCAGGCAAGCTTTTGGGTTTTGGACAAGAGGAATGGTAAAATTAGCATGCTGTGTTTGAAGTCAGACTAGATGATCTAATGACTCTGTCTGGCTTTAAATTTTATCAGCCTGTTGAAATAATTTTGCCTGAAATCAATGGGACTTCTCATATGCTTAAATTTAAGCACCTGTATAAACATTTGTACTAGTCAGGATGTTATTCAGCACAAAGTTATAAGCTGGGTTTTTTAGACATTATCAAAGAAATTATTTTTTAGCACTGACATTTCTGTTGTAAGTGTTGAGCAGCCTACTTCTTTTTGTAGAAGCAGAGTTTTTGACAGATTTTGATGCTGTCCGATTTTGAACTTTGATAGTGTGTTTTAGCTGGGTTTCTTTTTATGTTCCCTCTACCCCAGTTCTGCTTTTTGAGTGAGACTACTGTAGACTGTACATGTGTTCTCAAAAAATCTTGCTTTGACTGCCCCAAGTAGACACACTGGTACTTCTAAGTCTGCTTTTTAATGTTAGTGGGCTTGACTGTGACTTGGAGCACAAAGCTCCCTTGTGAGAGTATCTGGTATAGTGGAATAGGGGGTTAGGGAGAAATTAAGATACTTGGACTGGAGCAATTGCATGAGGAATAATAAATCCTACTAAACCTGAGCTAGCTTTGCATGAAAGCATGGCATGGTTTGTCTGTCACCCAAAGTGCCTTATTTTTTAAGTCATGTGATTTTTCTTTTAAGTCAATCAGCTTTCCTGGAACCAGAAACCCATGGTGCTCACACAGTAGTGACAGTTGACTGAAGTATTTATTTGACAGCCCTAGATTTCTTTATGTCTCCTGGCAAAATAATGTCAGGGTAGGAGGCATGTGAACCTCCGCTTCTTTCTGCTATATCAAGTTATCCTATTTAATTTTTAGCTTGGAGTCTTAATAATTGCAACCCTGTTAGTACTTGTGAACACTCAAAAGTGTTTATATACAAAGAATCTCCTGCAGAGTGGTTAGACCCTAGCAGGTAGTAAGATTTTGTAAGGTGCAGGGGTGTAAATTTCATTCTAAGGCCTTCTGGAATGATTGTATCTTAAGGACAAAACTCCCAGTTTGCAAACTTTGAAGTCATGAACTTATGGACTCTTGCAGTTTTGAAACAAATCTTTTTATATGTTGGGTTTTTTTCCCCTAAAACTGCTACTTCTGTGATTATGTGACTATGTAAGGCAGTTTTCTGTTTTTTAAACTACAGTTACTAACTCTTGCAGATACAGAGGCAAGCTTGAAAACTATGGCCATAAGTTCTCGAAGACAGAAAACCTAACAGTAAATTCTAAACCAGGTTTTTTGTGAGACAATCTGACATTTTTGAAAACAGCATAGTATGTTTTGAGCAGCACTAGCCATACTGCTGACACATTTTCCCCGATTCTGAGTTGCTTTGAGCCTGTCCTAGATGCTAAAATGGGAGAAGGGATTGAAGAAAGAGTAGGGTAGCTTTGAGCTACTGTCATGTTCCCTATACAGCATACTGTAAGAAACAGGAACTAGTTGAGTGGAGTAAGTTGTCCTTCAGAACAAAAAACTCTGTTCTCGGTGGCATGAGCAACTCTCTTGGCTTCAGTGGGTTTGTGTCCGTGCTTCTCATCAGAATTTGTTCTGTTAATTCATCATTAAGGAAATGAATTTATTAAGAGTATTAATTACACAATTCTAAGAGCCATCTATAATATCTTTTCCAGAAATAAATGCGGAAGTGCATCAGTATGTTATTTTATCACCTCCTCCAGTGCAATTACATTGTAACTGTGGCTGATTTGCAAATATCTTCTTACAGCTAAGCAATGGTCTCTATTTTTCTACATTCATGCAGTGATACTGAGCTTCAAATAATGTTGTGGTGAGTGTTGCAGACCTGAATAAATCTGAATGATCCAGTGTTTGCTGTTCAGTTGTATTGCAATAGCTGTGCAACTGACATCTCATGGAAACGATTGCATTTGTTTAACCGCAGAAATTTCAATGCTTTGCTTGGGTATTTAGCCGCAGTTTTGCCTCCATTCATTCCCTCCATCCTATGAGTTTTACAAAGGCTTATCTGGTGTAACGGTGGTTACAGAGTTTAATCTTATATTTTTTACAGTTAGACCCCTCTTTTTGTTTCTGCTCAGTCTTCGTGCACGGGAATCAGTTACTGAAATTGAAAGCAAGGAATGTTACCTGAATGAGATCATGCTATGCTAGTTACTCAAATTGCAGTCTTAAAGAGCTTTTTCTTGCAAGTATCTGTACAGGCTTCTATTTTTACTCCCATTACAAGTGTTTTATTCTTCACAAGACCAGGCTTATAACCTCTTGGAAATGAGAATTACTGTAAATAACTGAGTACTTTGAAATCAGACAAAGAAAAGCCTAATCCCTCTATAAGCATTGACTAACATCTGCTTCATTGGAATTGTGCTTGGCACCTCCGTGGATCAGATTTTCATCTGACTGCTGCTGTTTACAATTGTCCTATCACAGCTTTTCACCTACATGGATGACATCCTGCCTTGCTATCTTCACAATAACAGACTCTAAACATAATAGGATCCTATGGGGATACAGTAGAATAACAACACATCACACTTCCTTTTTACTCACCAGCAACTTTTTACAATAAACTACTAATCCTAAGCAACAGCGGAATAACAAATGAATAATCTGAATGGCATATGCATAAAGGCAATGTCTTAATGCAAGTGAGACTAATACAAAGGTTATTCTCATAGGTGGTTCAAAAAAGATGAAAATTACAGGATGAAATCCTGAATCTAGTATTCTACAGCTTCTAGTCTCCTGCCTTCAAATCACAACAGCATTTCCTTTGTTAGAAGAGCAACATACATGTTGGAAATCGAAGAAATCAAACACAATCTTAAAATAACTTCATTTTTCCTTTTTAAAAGTTTGTCTTATTGCTGTTAATTCAATGAATTAATAGTGTCTGTACACTGATATGTCTTAAAATGGAGCTTTTTACACATGCAGTCATAATAGTATAACTCTGTGTATAGTATCTGAAAATAAGCAGATTAAAAATTTCCACTCACATTCTACTGTCAGTTTAAATTAGACCTCAGAATGGCAACTATGTGGTATTGCAATGCAAAACCACAATGAATAATACATGTCGGTATAGAGTATATTTTTATGCACATGCACACAAATTACCTGCCATAATAAATTCTCCCTCCCTCTCTCTGCCTCTAAATCTATATATTTAACCTAATGCAGAGTTGGCTTCATTATTTTTCTTTGGGCATATAGTTACCATTGACATTTCTCTAGTACTTAATCGCAAATTATAAGATGAACATGACACAGGTGAGGAAAACAGCAAAGTTATCTGATGGATATATGGCAAAGGCTTCTTTTACTTAAGGAAAGTTCTGAAGTATCTGTAATTGAATTCAGATTTCTTTATCTAAAATCAGGCATCCTGCCAAACCTTTATCTAAAAATCAGATACAGTTCCTTCTCCAAAGCTCATTCTGTTTTCATTTACCAATCTGGACACATCTGAAAACAGAGAATGCATCAAGCAGAAATGCCAGAAGGAGACACTTACCTTAATTTGATAGGTATCTAACTTTCAGCACACTCCTCTTTTTTAAAGAGTTGTCACGGTGTTGAGATGCTGAGGTTATTTGCTGCCCGACAGTGTCCTGTACATGACTCCCATGCTCAGCAGCCCTGGTAGGGCCCTGGAGAGAGAAGCAGGATTGTGCTCTGTTCACTCCCAGCAGCTTGACTGAGGCTGGGGCTCTTTTGAGCTCAATTAGTTCTAGATTGTTTGGCTAAATGGCAGCCACACTTCCTTCTATTCTTTCCCAACTTAGTTTTCCTGCCTCCAGTGGTGCTTTTTCCTTTCTTTGGACTATAAATAGGCCTGCCACAACACAGTCTATAGCAGTAAGGAAGGCAGGAAATGCATTTAAACAAAGGAAAGATCTTAGTTTTTTTGCCCTCCCCCACCAATATAAGTAAAAGAATTTGATTAAGATTGCTCTGCAGACACAGTTCTCTTGTGTGAGGAAAACACTTGTTCAAAAACATGCTAGGCTGTCATCTTCTGTACTTTACAAAAAAATGAGGAGACACAGTAGCACTAGGCCTTTTGACTTTAGTCTCTTGAGTAATTAATTATCACTTCCTTTAAGTATTTAATTTTGATTAAATTTTTGAAATTGTTTGCTACTGGAGAGTTGGAACAAAGATTTTTCTTTGGCTTAGAAAAGAGGACAAAGATGGCCAACGTGTTTTAGGATGGCAAAATATGTGTTATAGGAGGTGCAGATCTTTCATGCTTAAGAATGATGTTTAAAGTCTGTGAATCATCATTTCATCTGTGTACTTTCTTCCTCAGTGAAACTCACCCTGCAGCCTCAAGCCAGAGACTAAGAGGTTGGAAGTGTTTAAGAAAACCAAGTGTATTTATATGCAGAATTTACAGAATTGTTGTGCATGTATTCAATGAGGACGACTGTGCAGCTCTTGAAGAGCAACTATGTTAAAATCCTCAAATATGTTTTATGAATTAATTTGAGATGAAGAATTATTTTGATGGGCTTTGGGTCAGTTTTTTTGATCAGAAGCTTTCCAATTTTAATTATCTTCAGCTTAGTGGTTTTAAAAATACACAGCAAGCTTCCGAGGCCCTGTCAAGCTTAAAAAAAGTATTAACCATTTTCACATTATACTCAATTAAGTTAGTAATACAGTACTGTACTTACCTGGCTCTTTATCTCTTCTCCCTACTCCCACTTTTCTGCTGTCTGAGGTACATGCCTTTTCTTCAATTTATACAAACTAGGTAAGTTGCTGTAAAAAAGCTTCCTGCTGGTCTTTACAGTGGTAGTTTCATGTTAGAATAGCAGTGTGCTTATTGAAGATAGGTAAGACTATAATGCATGGTTTGGGATTGGTGATTATTTTAGCAGGAAGGTAGAGAAGTAAAGGATAAATGTTACTATGTGGACAAGTAATTTTTCTTCTGTTTAAGAATTGTACGTGAAATATACATATACAAGTCCTGCTGACAGTGGTGGGAGTTAAGGACCTGTGGCATTTGAGAAATTTGGAAAATGTTAAACCTTTTGTTTCAGTCATATTATGTAGGCAATGATCATGACTGTTAGCTGGTATGGTGTTTTATGTGTGAATTAGCAAATCTGTGTTAGCTTTGGATAGACTAGATGATGTCAGAGCAGTTTATGTAAAAATGAAGAGCATCTTCAGGGAAGTGCCTGCCTTGTTGAGAACTTTGCAAAGATCCTGTTTCATATAACAAGAATGTGATTGTTTATGAAAAAACTGAGACATATAAGTGGTGGTGAATAAAAATTTTTGTTGATTTCTTGAAAATTAACAATAACTCAAGACCAAGGTTTTCGTTGAAAGAACTTTTTTATAAAGTTCAACCAAAATGGAATGCTCCAGGCGAAACTCCTCTCAAAATCAATAATTTAATTTATAGAAGGACCTGAAAGTTACTATATTTATGATATTTTTTCTTGCATTAATGTTGGTAATTAGCAGATGGGTTTAAAGTCTTAGAAAGATGTTGATCTTTGCAGATCACGCACTACAAATCTGACAGAGAGGACTGTAACTCTTTGTAGTGAAGAGTGGATCAAATGCTGACTTCAGCTGAAGCATGGAACCAGTTTTAGCTGAGAAGATTCTGTCGTGGAGATGACTGAAGGCAAGCTGCAGTCTTTCTGGCTTTTTCAGACCTTAGACCAAGTCTGAAAGGACTGGCAATGTGTAAAAGTTGATTGAATTCATTATTATGGAATAGCTTTGGAATAGGCCTGACTAGCCCTGTTTCTGCAAAGTTGATCTCCATAATATAACAGCACTGAAATGCAAAGCTGCTTAGCAGTATTTCACTTGTGCATACCTTTATTCAAATGTAGTTTAGTTTAAATCTTAAATCTGCTCAGTGAGTTGCTAGTGGTTAGACTTGTATTTGCATCACACATTCTCTGTGCACTGTGGTGCAGCTAGCACCAAGCACTGCCAGAGCCCTGGAGAGGCTTAGTCTTGAAGAGCTGCTTGCCTTGTATCAGCACGGTGCCAGTCAAGCCCAATTGCAGGATTCTGCTTGCACTGATTTTGCTGGTAGATACACGCACATCTTTTCTCAGTGTCATTCAAAACGGCTCCAAATATCAAAATCTGAATGCAAAGTTAAAGCAAGATTTCTCTGTCATTCCAACTTTGCACACTGGAAGAAATTCTCCCCCAGTGTGCAAACTTTTTCACTCCCACTTTACCCTTGCAGTCTTGAGGAGAGTCTGTCTTGAGCGAAGTCTTCAGAGTTTCCACTTCAGAGTTTCTTTTGGGGGTCGAGGAAGTAGCTGGTGGAGCCACAAGAGAGCTTACAAGTAGGGTGAGAAAGAGTTGCTTAAGGCAGATGCTTGTAAGGTGCAGTTAAATTTTTCTGAGTCAAAGCAGAAGAGATGTATTTTCTCTGACAGCCCCATGTTTACTCACCTTTTTTATGCATTAGCCTCTAGGACAAACAATGGCTGCATGAGCAGATGCAGAGTAACACTGTGGTGCCCAGAACTCGTGGAGATGTTTTTGGTCCCCTGGAATCCAAAGCATCTTGTCTTCATGGTTCATTTACATGCTGTGCCCTGAAAATACATGCATGTGTGCATGTGTTATGGATGTAAGCAAACTCACTCTTTCCAGTGAGTTCCTGTGCACAAAGTCAGCTTGTTCATGTAAAGAGAATTGTGAATTCTTCACCACAGAAAACGTAGACTGAGCTATCCCATAGCAGCATGACAAAACCACTGCTTTTTGCTGGATACCTCAAAGGGGATTCGCACAAATAATTTCGATTTCTACCAATAAGCCACAGAACATGAGTCTAGATGCATTGATATGGTTTCCCCCCTAGTGCTGATTACTGACTTAGTTCTAGCTCTGCATCTGGCTTTTCACAATTAGAAGGGTAACAATGGTATTCAAATTCTCGCGAAATTTGAGTATGGAGCTTTTCAGAACAGATTCCAAAATAAAAAGCTGAACTACCTGAGCCTTCTCCTCTGCTTTTATGCTGGCTTTCCCTTCTGCTGCTGAGCAGCATTGTGTTACACCACTCTTTCCACTGACATCAGTGGGAATAGGTTTGACATATAGTCAGCATGAGCAGGGCAGCACACTCTAGTTTGTCGTGCCTATAATTCATTAAATAGCTTGAATTCTTTATAGTGTTTTTTCTGTCCCTCTTCTCAGTTGTCTCCTTCTTGCCTTCACATTTCATTGCCTCAGGGAATATGTTGCAAGCTATTACGTAACTTTCCCTGGTAAAGCTATACTGAGGAAGAAACAATAAACAGGTTTTTTTATCTGGTATAGCTGTTGTTTAGTCTACCTGACTTAACACCATAGAAATTACTGGTCTCAGTAGTACTGAGTAAATTATAAGGACGCAGACATTCCTTTTGATTTCTGATCCTGTTAAACACAGATGGTCTTTCTGAACTGCAGTGCAGGCTGTGGGCCAGATCCCTAGCTTCTACAAATTGGTGTTGCTTCATGAACTTCAGTGGAGCGGCACTGATTTGAGCTGTCTGGGGAATCTGGCCAATTGGTTTTAATGGACCTGTGCCAGTTTATAGCAGCCGAGGATCTGTGAGTTTAAGGGCCTTCCTAATTGTAGCTTATATTCACTGTATAGAAAATGTATTGTTTTCCTCCCCTCGGCCACTCAAGCAAATCATCAAAACATAGAAATATCGCAACAGATCTGCCACTAACGGTGATCTTAAAAAAAGAAGTCAGGCAAAAAAATGCACGTCAGACTCAAGCTGT
The DNA here is from genome assembly GCF_964199755.1 of Larus michahellis. Classification (NCBI taxonomy): domain Eukaryota; kingdom Metazoa; phylum Chordata; class Aves; order Charadriiformes; family Laridae; genus Larus; species Larus michahellis. The sequence continues at coordinate 40,301,764 of NC_133898.1, forward strand.
GAGTCAACATATGTGTAGAAGATAGCATGCTGGTTATCTGCCCTGTGTGTTTGTGGCGTCATGAGGTTAGCATCGTTGTGGTCTGTAATCCCTCATGCCATAAACTATCTCTGTGTGTTTTAGACTGGTTGTGTGGTAATGAAGGGAGACCATGAGTAGACGTTTAATTTGTTTTTCACCTTCTTGCTTACCAAAACACAACGTGTATTTTTTTCCTCTGTACCTTAAACAAAGAACACACATTAGACCTGATGGCAACATAATAGTGAAGATTAAAGTTAAAGCTTCATTTACAAAATGGTAAAGTTCTTAAGGCCCAAACATTCTGCATATCCCCGTCTTTTCCCTGTGATTGATTTCTGTACAAATGACTGGGAGTTTAAAGCTTTTAGGGACATGGTGACAGCAGGAAACATTATCTCTGTGGTATTGATGAGGAAATAGAGTAATTTGCCAAAGGTCTCACAGGAAGTAATACTTTTATCTGGGAAGCTTATTCTGTTGGTTATTTCTGCTTTTCATCTTCCCCCCCCTCTTGTATTTTACTTGTCTCCTATTCCCTTTTCAGTCACATCTTTGTATTCAAGCTTCTTTGCATTCTACTTCTGTCCTGCCCAGGGTGTGCATAATTTAGTCTAGTAGAGTTGATCTTTGCTTCCAGCCTGCTCATGACTTCATCTTATGTTCCCACTTGTAAAATTTTCTTGCAAGCACCCTTTTGTTTTCTCCCTGACTTGTGAGAAGCTGCTATTAACAACTGCAACATTACCTCACTGTTCTTCTGTTCTCTCCTTTGTCCCACCATCCTCCAAAAATGTCAACACTGTTGCTGCATGGTCGCAGGTAGTGTTTGTTCCAGGAAAGTAAAAGGGGATACTTAAAATTTCAACAGGTTCTTGAACTGTCAGCAATTATCTCCAACAATTTCTTCTTCTGGTGCTGCCCATCTTTGTGGGTGGCATCCCTGCTCTCCTGGCTGCTCAGGATGCCATGTCAGAAGTCCCCATTCCTGACTGCATCCTCTTGTTCATACAGGGTGGGCAGGTGCTGTTACTATTACTACCATTAGCTCATCATTTCCTTGCATTTTTTTTCTGCCTGTATCCATCTTATTTTCTTGTTTTATGCCTCTGTTGAGAGAAAGCCTTTTTTTACAGCACTTGCCACAACAAGGTGCCTGTTTTGACTCCCGTGCACTTTGACTCAAAGGTGTTAGTAATGGATAGAAGATCTCAGGCATTATAGTCCTGCACTTCAGCCTTTAGATGTTTGATCTTTTCTACTCTCATATTTATTTTAATCTGTGTCCTTTAGAATTGAACTTTCCAAGAAAAAGTGAGAAAATATACAGCAGTGACAAATTGTTTCCTCCTTTGTGTATAATGTATTAATAGAAGAGCAATAGTGTGTTTTACAGGTAATGCATCTCTAGCAAAAAAACTTCCCTATAGGAATCTGTTAACTTTTGTCATGTTTGCTAGGAGCTGGGTGCACACCATTCTACTTATTCCTCATAGCAAGGTGTAGATTAGGAAAGAAAATATTTAAAAATGGTGAAAATCCCTCTGCTTTTTGTTAGGCTGATGGAGTTAGGTTCTCATTTACACTAGTTTCCCCTATCTATAATTCATTGACCAAGATGAGTTACTTTACCCATATGTCAGTGTGAATTTATTCTCCTGTAGTTTCATTTGCTACTATTCCAAGGGGCTTCCGTTTGCTGACCAAACATTTCTGGATTTCAAGGTGTTGCTTTCCTGTATCTGCCAGAACTGGGGAGACAGGTTAAGCTGTGCTAAACACTGTTGCGTCAACTTATGGAAGACACTGTAGTCCAAGCCCCTTTGCTGCCATTTGAGGTAGGGCAGTCTGTACTGAATGGCTTTTTGGGGTATAGCTACACAGTTCTCTGTTGGAGTCTGAGTCATACTGACAAACATGTGCTCTTCTGCTGGAGTGGTGAATTGAACACCATAAATTATACCAGAACATGCACCCCTTAGAAAAGTGCACATGCACTGGGAGGGGAGGCAACTGATTTGCCCTGCTGCAAGGTGACATCTCTTCAGTGCCAAATCTCTGTTGGTTGCACCTGTCTTGAGAGCAGCTGACTGCCACAGCCTCCTTTTCTAAAAGGAAGAGGAAGAGTTGCTCCTTCATGGTTCCTGTCAGGTGCTGGGATAGCATGTCACCTCCTGGCTGACAATAATCTGGCCTTTGGAAGGCCCCAGGGGACAGGAATAGCAGTGTGCACAGTGAGGCTACCTCACCATGAGGTTTCTCCAGTGACTTCAAAGGGACAAGGATCACACGGTGGATATCTGTTTTGTTGTGTTGGGAAGATGAGTGTCTGTTTTTGTGGTTTTGCTTTTTTTCTCCCCTGCATTCTTAGGAATTGTTCCAGTGTAGTTAATGCTTTCCCTGTCTCCTTGACCTGCATGTATGAGCTAGCTTCACATGAGCTAGACCAGCTGCTTACCGCCTGGGGTAGGAATTCTGCTGTGCAGGGAGTTTAAATATTTTATTTCTTATGCATCAGGAAGAGTCCTCACAAGTGTTAGTCAGCTGGGCTTTTTTAGGTGACAGCTTTTACCTTAGGTGAATGGGTGTTTTAAAAATAGCCCTTGTTAGACTCTAATTGCTCTGCGGGAATCTTTAGACTTCTAGCATGCTTTTACTCCGATTTTGGGTTCAGTCTTTTCGGTTGCTGCTGTGTTCTTGTTCTGAGGCTTCACATTTCACATTTCTCCCATTGCAGAAACACAGATTCTGTCTTCTTGGAGTTGCTTCTTAAGACCACTGTTTCCCTCTGAGAGTTGTGGATTGTCTTACTCCTTAAACTTGAACGATATGGCACTTCAGATGCTGTGCTGACCTCTAGTGACAAAGGCAGGAGGAAAAGTATCTTTGCTGTTAAAACCTGTGAACGGCAGGCTTCCCCGGAGCTCTGCTTTTTTCTGCAGTTTTCAGCCCAAACAAATTACAAGGGCTTAATCTCTCCTACTGTATCTCCAGCTCTTTGTTATTTGCTTGTATTTCTGTCTGGTTGTTGAACAGCTGGTGCTGGATTCAGATCTTTTGCTGGTTGTGCAATGGGAGAATTCTGTTAACTTTTATTAATATTTATTAATTATAAAATTAATAAATTTTACAAGCTGCTGATACTTCATCCCATTTACGATCCTACAATAAAATGCTTTATATAAAGATAACTTAAAGCCCAAACCCCAGAGTTTAAGAAGTTTGGTTTGACTCTTTCTATTTGCCCTTTAATCACGAATATATTTTAATTCATGTTTCATGTTGCCAACAGGGGAGTTGGAAGGGTTCAATGAGATAGTACTTGTTTTGAAACACAGAAAATACTTATAATTAGTAAATTTCTCTAGCATTGCTAGATCTCTTTCAAAAGGCTTTAAACACTTTATTTCTCACAGTTTTGAATTATTTCATTTTTTTAAATTTTGAAGTGTTAGAAAATTGCTGTGGTTCTTTATATATTGGGAGCACAGTTACTCCCTGTGTGAGTCACTGAAGTCAGTGGAGTAAGCACCAAAATTATGTGTGAAAATGTTAATAAAGTGATATTAATGGATACTGTCAATTGCACTGGTACAGAAGAATGAAGAAATTACAGTGGAAATCAGAGAGAACTAAAACAGACATTAGAAGTATAAGGGAATCATAGTGAGAAAGCTGTTGGAGGGACCTTTTGTTTGGTCTGCCCTGGAGGCTGTTAGACAGTGTGCAAGGAGCTCTTGCTCAAGGTCCTTGCCCTTGAGCCCTGCATGCTGCTGAGTCTCTTGGAGCTGTTTTGAGGTAGGTGTTCAGACAGGGAAAATACCTATAGTGTGAGATTTTCCTAGACTATCTTCCTTGTGGTACACATTTGCAAATGTTTTGTTAGGTCTGGTATGTGGTAGATGTAATGTTTTTAGCAAACACTCAAACACAAACCAAGTTTTACTGGATGAAGTAAGGGCCAGCTTGGCTAAAAATAGCTATTGTTGCCTTCTGGTGGAATAACCCAATACCAGAAGTGAACTTAATATATATGTCTGGATGCACTATGTATTATTTCATTCAATAGTGAAACCCTCAAAAGATTTCACTCCCTATTACCTGTTTTGTCTTATATTCAATGTACTGAAATGAACTAACAGTGCAATGAGTAATATAGTTAATGTAATTCCTTTCTTTTTTCTTTTCAGCTTAAGGGAATTTAAAAATAATAATTCTCTATTTTTCTTTAGTTTTTTGGGAAAAATGACATCTAAGCATGAGCAAATGTGAATGAAAATTCCGTGTTCGTTCAGCTCACTGTTGTGCAAATCAAAGGATTTCCCTTTCCTGTTTTATTTTTGAAACTTCCTTGTTCCATGTTTGCTATTCAGCTCAGTTTGGTGATGCTGCAGGCCAAAGAATACATTCATTGCTAAAAGCATACTTGAAATTTCTTGCTTATGATTAAAGAAGGAAAATGAACATGTCACATCTCTCTGGGTCGTTTTGGGAAGACTACAAAGTTGACTTGGTGGTGGTGCCTTCTATTTCTGTGAGGAGAGAGACTGCTGTGATGGATGTGATAAGTTTACCTTGGCGGAAGATTTTTTCTAAGTACCGGATAGTAGCTATCAGTTTCACCACATGTCAAATCTGTATTTAGAGACTGAAAAGTGCATTGTGGAGTCCAGTGCCAACGAACAGGAAGGAATGCATGCATGGGATGGTGAGGCTTTGGGTCATGAGCAAATGACAGGGTGTGCTGGAGGCGAAAAGCAGGAGCAGGACTGCAGTGAGGACTGGCCCTGGAAAGGGCTATCGAATGGGACAGAAAGTGGGGAACGCCCTTGTGACCAGAGCTGAGCTGGATGGCTGCCTGCAGCAGGAAGGGGAGGTGTGATTCCGGAGAATGGTGCCTACTCACAAAGTGACAGGGACCGTGTAGATGACAGGAAAGTCGAATTCAGTTTCAGGTGGAAACAGCCTATATCCTGCTGGGGACTTTGGAACAAGTCCTACCCGCTCTTCTGGGCAGTTACCTCCTGGATGACAAGGGGCAGAAATTAAACTTTTAATGTGAAAGAAATAAAAAATCTGCTTTGCTGTACTCAAAACTTTCTGCCAGAGACATTCCTCATTAAACACACATGGTGGGATTTTTCAAAAGAGCTTGGCACAGCCTTTGCTCTGCTCCCACTGGAATCTGTGGAGGTGCCACAGGTTTCGGTGGGAGGAGAGCTAAATCAATATGGAGTGCTTTGGAAAAATCCAGCCTGGAGTGGATCCTGGCAGCGTGAGTAGATAGGGATTGGAGGTGATGCTGAAATTGTCACATAGAAATTTTCCATTCTGGCTAGCAGTATCCTCCCCATCCCCCTTGGTTCAGACTTAATGGAAATAAGTGTGTGGCAAAGCATGACTTGAGGGGAAGGGAAAGCCAGTGTAGAAAGAAATAAGAATATCCTAATTTCCTCCCTCCTTTGTGTCTTTTGTTAGGACAAAAACTTTACTGCAGAACTTCCCTTCCACCTGAGGTTGCCACTTAACTCTTCAAGAACATATTGGTTGATAGTAAGCAATAGTGCACATTGTGCATAATGCTGCTTCTGGATGGGATTCTCCTGAGCCAGGCTGAGCAGATTGGCATTCTGTTTTCTCCAAAGTGAAAGGAATGCTCCTGGCATGTGCTCAGGTGTGGGAGAAGAAGGGGAGAAGGGGTCATGTCCCCTTTGTCAGGCTCCCTGTCTCCCAAGTAAAGGGAACAGAGGCTGCTGTATAAGGTCACAACCTCCTCTTATGGAAGGATGTATCTTGTAAGGGACCTGTAGAGGCCCCTAGTGCAATCTTCTGCTTCGGGCAGGACAAACTTCAAAGTTCAGTGAGGTTGCTCAGTTGCCGAGGCACAGAGGTATTTTCCCAGCCCTACAACTTGAGAGGGAGAAGAGTAGAGCAATCACAGGCCCCAGACACAGCTGGGACAGGACATGCAGCCTGAAGACTTCCATTAGGAGTCTCTGAGTCAAAATATGCATCTGGTGATTCAGTGTTCTTGAAGGAAAGCTGACATCCTGCATTTCTTTAGTTTATATATCATTCTTTCCCCACCAGATAGTAAAATCATTTAATGCAGGTCGCCACAGGATAATCCTGTTTCTTTTTTGTACACGGGTGCTCAAATGGTAAAGGTCTGTGGGGGGGGTGGGGGTGGTATCGGGGTTCAAGATCTTTCACAGCTTGGTGTGTAAACACAGTCTGTGCCAGCTGTGGAGGTGGTGCCCCAGGAGGGTCCAATTTTTCTAGTGCTCCTGCTGTGTGAGGTTATTCCTGCAGGTGAATGCAGTGACTGTAGCCCAGTCCTTGGCATTCTCCCAAAGAAAGAACGCTGTTGCTCTCACAAGCTGACATCGTCACTCATTGTGAAGCCTTCAGTATATGGCTGATTTTCCTCATTCACTTGCTCTTAGTTATTCTGCTTCTCTTTTGGACACATCACTTAGCTTTCCTAGGTAAATTTCAGATCTTCTGATAGAAAAAGCTATATAAATACCAAATAATGATCTCAGAAGTGAGCAGTAGCCTCTGTGACACCCAGCAGTTCACTTCTTTGCTTGAATTTTTCCTTAATAGCTCCCTTGGCCTGCTTGGTGTTAGCAGAGTCCCAAGCAAGTACAAACTACTCTTCAAAGTGGGTGGCATTATTAAAAGAACAATACTGTAGTCTCTTTTAGAGGCAGCAGTGGGGTTTTTAAGTTTGCTGTGCACTTTGAAGGAATGCACTGTGGTTCAGTTGCTGGCCAGACCAGGCCTGTGACATGGTCTAATGGGATCTGCCACCTTTCGTTGGTCCCACCTCAAGGGACAATGAAGAACCCAAACCTCAGATTCAAACCCCCATGAGGGTAAGGATCACTGGGAGCTAATAGGGCATGACAACCACTTTAGTGTCTTTAGTATTTTAGGACTTCTCTTAGTCAGGAATTTATTTGAGTATGTCAGTTGCCACCGACTAGCTGAATATTTGTCATGACTGCCAGTTTTGTCTCTCAGATTGAAATGGTCTGTCCAGCTGTGACTGTCTTTTCCCAAGGAATGTTAGTGCTCACTTTGAATAGTTTTAACATTGGCTAATTTTTCATTGAATAGCATCCCAACATGAAAGTATCTATTCATATCAAATGTCTTTCTAGCTGAAATGTGTGTAACTAGTTCTGTAGTAACTTCATTCTCATTAATACAGCAACATTATAAGGGACCTAGCAGAATTCAGTTCTACCATGTCAGCACTTTTATTTTTTTGTAGCAAGGAAATGTCTGGCTGAAAAAGGACTAATTTTTTTTTTTTTAAAGGATCCATATGGATGTAAAAAGTATTGGTGCCATTTGGTATAAATTGTAATCAGTTCCAGACTCTGCTGCACTCAGAAACTTGAATCATGGAATTGTACGTGGTGGTTTCTGTATTTTTAGGGCTCTCACCTAAACCGCAGCTCTTGTAACAAGTAAATGGCTACATCCATGGTGTCCAATCCCTCGTCTTAATGATGTTAAGAAAATGTTTGTTTAACTATGAATCAAAATCGTATTCCTAAGCCCTGCAGCTTTTCAGGTGAAATGACAGAACCAGCCTTGCTACTCTGGGGCAAAGTAGGTGGGCTCCAGAGGCTGAGGTCAGATCAATTGGATTTCACTTAATTCCTTCAGTCGTGGTTCCTTTGTTAAAGCATTTCTGGAGGCCTAGAGAGCCAGGCAATGATGTGGGATACTAAGCACTGGGATGTAAGTGGTGTTTAGGCTGTTTGGTCTGCTTTTGGCTCCCCGTGTGTGTTTTACAGCATATAGTAGAGGTAAGAAGAGGCAAAAGGGAAAGGCAGAAGCATGCACAAAGTATGTTGTTTGCTTATTTAGTGTCTGTAATAGAAGAGTGCAGCTGTGATCAGGACATGGCTATTGAACCAGAAGAATGTTTTCAAGCCTCAGTTAGGTCTTGGGTCAACTGCTGCCCTCTTGAATCAGGCAGGGGAGATGGACGGTGGCTGGACAAACCAAAACCTCTTTTGTGAATTGCTGGTAATAGAAACTGATAGGCCAGGAGGCCATTTAGGCTTAGGTTTGCTGCTTGGTTTGTTTTCTGTGGAACCAGAGCCAGTGTATGCCATCTCTGTGAACCTACTGGTAGCGTTTAACCCTGTGATTCATTTCAATCATGTGTGCAAGGCAAACGAGATGAAAAGGCCAGTACAATCAGATCTGTGAATTTTGATGAACAGCTAGAGACAAGTGACCCAACTAACCCTCCCTGCTGAAAGCATGGACAACATTTGGTTTGGCAGAAATTGTGTCAATGCATGTGCGTCTGTCACCCACAGCTGCAGATGGGTGCTGCCTGTGCTTGTTGAGAGTAGCAGAGATACAAGGAGCTGGATACAGTCTGCTGAGGAGAGAGATATGAGGAAAGGTTATAGGAATTTAGGCTTCGTTTTAGTTGTGTTGCTTATGGAACAGCTTGGTTTTGGGTTGTTTTTTTTGTCTGAAATAACTCAAAGTAAGGCGGTCAGAGTGTATATTGCCTGAGAACGGCAAAGTCCCAGGCTATTCTGAACTTGCTGTTTTAAAAACATGTAATAAATCAGCAAGGAGCCAATCTTGTGGCTCAGAATTAGTTGTTCAGTACAGTGTTTGTCACCAAGCAAAGACTTCTAAGGGTGCTGACGTTTGAGTGTTATTTCCTCAGCTGTCATACTGGTGTACTCCCAGGAAGAGTGGAGACTCATGCTGCCATTTCAGCTCCCTAGCTGGGGAAGGACTGAAGGAATACTGGGATGTTGAAAATCTGAGGCTGTGGCGCTGATTGCAGCGGCAGCTTTGGGGCCTAAGCTGTCTTTCAGAGGTGAACACAGCCAGTTTCTGAAGCAGGAGGAGGCCGTCTAGAGGTGTGAATGGAGGGAGCACTATCTTGCCTATGAATTTTCAGATAGCTGAAAGCAGACCAGAGCTCATCTTCAATCCAGTGAAAGGTTGTAACCATGACTTTGCTTTTTATTAAGATCATAGGGTTAAACTTCAGGACAATGAAGAGCTCTTTGGTTACAGAATTCCCTGGTAAGACCAGACCTTCCTTTCTTCCTCCTAACCATAGCAGGTAAGCAAGAATTAGTATTATATTTTTCAATTATAGACCACCTGTAGTGTTTGTAGTCTACCTCTTTTGACTGAGAAGTGTGACTGGCTCTCCACCCCTCAAGTCAAGGGAGTTGGGCACATTTACCAAGAGTCTCTTCCTTAAAGATCGCTCCCTCTACAGTTTTATTCAGAATTTTTTCTTGCATTTTAACATAACATCAGATCTTAAAAGTCTTCACTAGTCATAGTGTCAAATTCCAGTAGATAGAGAGGAGGTGCCCCAGGAAGGACAGATGCTTCTACACCTGAATAGGCACGTAGGCCTTAATGAGATCTACTGAGTCCACAGTACTGAAAAGAACACAACTTACAATATTTTTGGTTCAGTGGCAGACCTAAATATTGGAAAATAAATTTGATTCAGAACCAAAATAAGTATTTCTTTTTTTGGTGGAATGAGAAATAAAAATCTAATTTTCAGACAATCGGACCAAATTTAACCCACTTTATAAAGTCTCATGTTATCCTTTTCCTCTTAATGCAGGGCAGGTCTAAAAGACACAGCAAAAATGTTTCATTTGGAAAATATCAAAAGGACCTGTTTTGGGATTTCCAAAGCAAACTCTTTCACTCTGGAGAAGGTCAAAGTGAAATATCTGTCAGTCTCCTAATCTCTTTCTCTCCTTCCACTGAAAAATAGAGCTGATGGGAAGGTACAGTTCATCAAGAAAAGGAAATTCTCCCCCTCCTCTTCAGTGTGATGGCCTGGTTTTCAGAAAACATTGAAGAGCCTTATTTGCAGATTTATTGGGAAACATGCCTAAACCAGGAAAGAAGAAAAATTCCATGGGAATCAGCTTCCAAGTCAAACAGTTTCTGTAGGTCTGTGTTTGAAATCTTCCCTCTGGAAGCCTAACTTCAGCCATCAGCTAATTCAGATTCTGGTCTTATTAAAACAGCAGGAGAAGGAAAAAACAGCCAGACAACTCCCTATAACTATTGTAATGTAAATGAATTCTATTACTGCAGACACCTGAGGGGTTGATTCTTGTAACGTAAACACCAGTACAAGAACAAAAATGCCTACAATTAGTAAATAGCTTTTTTCTAAAAAAAAGGTGATTTTATTGAGTTTTAATATACAGCTTTAATATGTTAGGGTAATCATACAAGATCTCTCTTGTGTTCAATTTACACATTACAATACAGACGTGAGCTAAAATCTTTTGTTTTAATGTACAAAAGGAATCCAATGTTGTCCACTAGCAGCTTTGAACTTGGCAAGAAAGGTTCTAAAGACTTTAAGTGCAGTAACAACCATATAGAATACAAAATGAATATAAGGACTTTTCGCCAAGGTATATAAACATTTGAAAACAAATGGTGCCTGCTCCACAGGGCAGACAACTAGCAAATTAAAAAAAGTCACTGACCAATGTTCCAGAGAAGGAGGAGCATTACCCTGTGCAACAGTTCTTATAAAATGGTCTAAGAATATCTGTATCATAGAATTTGTACTGATCAGAAAAAAGGTCTGAAAAGAAACAGTAGGCAAGGAACTGAACAATCAAAAATGACATAGTAATATAAAATATTTCCATCACTATTTAAATGCCAAATTAATCAAGCAATAGTAAAAAAAAAACAAACCAAAAAACCAAAGCTCTTCTGTTTAAAATAACAGCACTGTTTTTGCTTATTTTTAAAGACTTTTTTTTTCTTATGAACACACTATATAGTTGATTGTTTCTTTCATACAGAGTAATGTGTCCATTTGGTCTGTCACTTCAGTGAAGCTGATATGCAATCAGCCCATCATGTCTCACCTTTTGACACATTTTAATGCTTTTCTCCCCTTACGTTCACTACTCCGGTGCCTTCTCAAGTTAAATACTTTTCTTCCTTTTCTTTATACAGTGCAGAGTATATGGGCTTAGGATATGGAGATTTTCCTCTACTCCAGTTCACTGTCTAGTTCTGAGTTCAGTGGTGTGCAGTAGTTTGGCTTGTCTGAAGGTACGTACCCTGGGAGACACAAACACTTGTACGAACCTTCTGTGTTAATGCATTTGGCATTCTTGCAGAGAGACATCCTGTTGTTCAGCTCGTTGCACTCATTCACATCTGCAAAAAGGGGACATCAAAACACATGCAATGAAGTCTGCTGTGTAGGTAGAACTCATTTATTTCCAGCATTGTCAGGAGTAGAATATGCTGTATGAATACATTGAGAACTATATTTTCAATACAGATCAGGTGGAATTAGGCTGGGTCAAAAGCTGTAACAGATGAGTATTTTACTGGGAAGAAGTGGATATTATCATAGGAAATCAAGAGTGTATTAAATGGCCTTAAACTGTTAGATCGGCAACTTTAAACTCAGACTAAGCTGCAAAACAAAAATGTAATAACCACTGACAGGTTTTTATGTAATGAATGAAAAGCAGCTTACAAGAAAGAACCTCCAAAGAAGTTGTTAGTATAGTAAAATATTGTTAATTGTTGTTAGTATAATACAGATATTATGCTAAGAGCCTCCAAGTTCTTAGTATAATATCTGTATATTAAAAAATTAAATGCTTAAATGTTGGTGTTCTCAACTGAATACTTGTGAACAGCAAACTACCTGCACTCAATATTGTGCAGCATTGGCCTGAAATACACAGAAGCTACATCTTTTCTCACTAAGGAGGCCAGCTTGCCGTAAAGTCCTACAGATTACAGAAGTCATGAAGGCAGCTTATCATGATACAGCTGAGAGACCTCAGCTGTGGGTTAAGAAGAAAGCATCATGCTAAGCAAGGTCAATAGAGACCTTAAACTGAGATACCCCTAGGCTTCTACGCTGAGGGGTGTTTTGTGTCATCTTTTCACTGATACTTGCCATTCCCATGTTTTTTTGATTTAATTGAAGACATAGTCATTAGAGGTCCCAGTTAGTAGTTGTGCAGATTTACTAGTTTGAGAGTGAGAGGAATAGTCTGGTCTGTTGACTGTTGAAATCAGCGAGACTCAGGGGCCAAACCCCAAGTGGTTATCTGCATATTTAGGTGATTCAACCACTCTAAAAATCTGGTCCTAAAATTACTCTTCTACTCTGGATCCAGTTCCATCCTCTTAGCTCACTAAAGCCTTTGAAAAACATTTGTCCTGTATATTAATGTTAAATTACTGACAGAAGTTTAAGCTTCACTACACAAATGTGTGTCTGCTCATTTCTAGGCTCTTAACTGTAATGAGGAACACCAACGTAGTTATTTTTGTAACAATGTTTACTGGTGTTTGCAGTAAATCAAACAAAGTTAGTATCTTTGATACAATTGAGGTGGTAATTTCTAACCAGTTCCAGTGCCTCCTTAGGCCAAGTGACTGAGTCAACTGACAGACTAACAGAAGAAGGTAAAGTAGTATGCTTTCCTCACCAACACAAGTCATTTTGGCCATGTCCAGGTGATAACCATCAAAGCAGTCACAGGTGTAGCCTTCTTGGACTCTTACACATCGGCCATTTTCACATCCATTCAGAATACCACATTCCTCTGCTTGTAACTCCTCAAAGCTGTTCAGAAAACCTGGGTGGAGAAAGAATTGCAAACAAGTCAGTTACAGAGTTGTTGAATCAGTATACCCAAATGTATAGCGAGAGTCTGAAATTCTCTCAGAAGTTCACTGGAATGTGACTTGACTTTGCAGAAAATAGGTCAGCTTTAGCAGATCTGCACCATCTGGAGTTTTAAATGCACTAGAAATGTGCTGTGATGTATTTCAAGATGAAAACTGAATAACTTTGTGAACTCTTCAGTTTTTAATTTGTGTTAAAAGTCTGTGGTTTTTTTTGGTAAAGGAAACCGCATAATTTGATAGTATATTTTTTAAAGGATAAATCGTTGTTTTCTAAATCACACCTTTTATTTGAATTGTTACATATATCAACCTTTATGGAAAAAAAGGTAAGAAGTGGTAGTACAGTTTGAGATAAAAGTTCCTTAAAACAGTACTCTAGAAAAATAAGGTGTGTGTAGGGGCGAAGAGATGCATTCTAACTTATCTAGAAGAAAACATTAAAAAATAAAAATAAATCTCAACTGTCTTAAGGAAAGTAAGAAGAAATCAGAGACTGCTTTCCTGTTGTGGTTTTGGTTAACAACCCTTTGGCTGGTACTCCAGCAACTGGTGCCAGTACAAATACCTATAATATACCAATTGCTTCTTGTCATAATTCTAGATGGTGAGTAGTCAAAGCTAGAGAGTTCTCTTTTGTATTCAGTGGTTTGTACAATGCCTTTTGTGCTCCCTGTCTTAGGGCTTTTTTTGACAGTTACACTTTTTTATGTATAAGGAAGGATTTATACTTAAAAAATTATTTGGCATTTTTACCCATTCAGAGATTCTCTCTAGGACTGAATTGCTCCTGTTAGTCCTGTACAAGTTTTTTCACTAGCTTTCTATTTGTGCAGCAGTGATGTAACAGGACTGCAGATGGCAGCCCATCACATCAAAAAGACTTTTGAGGAAAAAGTTGAGAACATCTCAGAGTTGTAGGTTTACCAGCATAATGAATATATAATGGAGCGGAATACAGTAGGACACATGTCCCCATCTGCCCCATAACATATAATGAATATAGTGACTTCACAAAGAAACCATTGGTTTATCTAAAACCTGTTCACTGATGTATATTGTTGCAACAGTTGTGATGTGTAGATTTGCAAAGCTACCTAGGAATACATATTTCTCCCTTTCCTTGTGCTTGTTCTCCTGTCTTTTTATATTTACTCCATCCTGTCTTGGTTCTTGAGGCCCTCTTTTCTCTTGTCCTGCTTTGCCTTTCCTACTCTGCCCGTTCTGCATCACCCTCCATTTAGCTTGTGTACTGTCATTTCCATGCCCCCTCTCTTTGACTACATACATTGTTTCCATCCTGGATTTTCTCTAACATGAGGGATTCTTAGTAATGATCATGGTGGTCAGTCATACACTGAGTAAATTCTGGAGACACTGAACACATAATGTGACATAGGTACTTGCTGACATATGCCACATCTCAAGAACGTATACAATACGTAGGATGTCTACAAGTGGACATTAAGTGGGAAACATTACAATCTTTTCCATGAACCTAGTAAATCACATCTCAGTGCAACAGTACGGAGGATATTGAGAAGACTGTCATGATGGTTACAATGTAGTAAGAAACTTGACCAGTTTTCATTATGTTCTCAAGTCCTCTAACAGAACTTGCAGAGGGCTCGTGAGGGTCCTTTAAAGTGAAGCTCTTTGCTCATTTAGAAAACAAATAGTGTCAAGAAAGGGAGATGTGCCCCCCAAATACATGGATATTTTTGTAATAAATAAAAGGCATGATTTGACATATAGAATATATGTACATGTATATGCATATACATATGTACACACATATATACATCTTTTTCTCTCTCTCTCATAAATACAGTATGTTGTAATTTTAACTAGCTAAACCCAAAGTTCACAAAATATCCTACCTCAAAAGAGCTGGATGGGACCTGGGTTGTAATTCTAATATGCATAGTTGGTTCTGTAGAAGTTGATTACACACAGGTGACAAATACTACATTGAAGTACATGGCCTTGCCATGGGATGGAAGGTATTGTTGTATTCCTCATACAGGTCGCAGCAGGATTGTGACTTTGAAGGCTTTGATGCCCTAAACATGTGGCAACTGTATCTATCAGGGAATATGCCTCTGATCAGGTCGGAGCCATGCAGCTGTGTGTTTAGGGTTTCTTATGCACTTGCTTGCCATTGTATCCAATTCAGTGATAGGATGGCAGGAAGAGACATGAGTTCTTAAGCTTCTGTCCCTAAGACTGTGGCCTCAGCTGTGGATTCAAAACTGTCCAGAATTTTATTGCATTTATTCACCACTGCTTATAACTTGCGAAGTGCTTCTTTCCCACTCATTATTCTATCTATCCTATTGGTTACCCAGTCATCTTTCTGGGCTTTTCATTGTGTTTGGTAGTTATCATCTGTGTGACATTTCAATTAGACATCAACACTCAGTACTGTTTAATTAAAATCATCTGGATATAAAGCAACAAGACATTTTACAATTCCGTGTAGAGCTAGAAGGTCATTTAGATGCTAAGTAGAAATGAACTCATTAACCTGATTTGTGTAGTTCAATATGTGCAAGAAATGCATATCACCCTTCTAATAGTGTGCTGTAATCCTCCTGCCCTGTTTTAATCTATTACCATTACTTTAAAAATTACTTCTTGTACAGGAGAAGCACTTTGGGAAAGAGCATAGTGGCAACTGGTAGGCCATGTGTATGAAGTACAGAGAGTTACCAGTTCCTTCTGATACCTTCACTTTTCTTCTCAAACACTGTGACGAGATATGCTGGACTTGCACAGGGTGGCTGATTTTGAGGAAGATGCTGAGAACTGTAAGCGTTCCTCTCCCACAAGCCTTAACAGGGAGCTGGGCCAGACCCATAAAGAACCCTGATATTCCTGAAGCGCATCTGAGATTTATACGATCCCTCGCACCCTGCTTGGCAGGCCATTCCACTAGCCTGAGGCTACATGCATGCATACTCCCTGATCATACTGTGCTGTACATTTTCTCTGTTGAGCGAGAACGACTTGCATACTCTCCATTTCCCCCATATAAATTCTGCTGGAAAATCATGGAAAGCTGGCGTGAAAGGATTTTTTTTTCTTATAAACTAAAGGCACTCTGAAGAAGTCTGTCCCATGCTCCAAAGGAAAATTAATTTGTGAGAGGGAAAACTGGCAATTCGTTTGACCTTTAGCTGTAAATCTGTTAGTAAATACAAATTTAGTAGACTTGGCACAAACTATTTCACTATATTAAAAATTAATATTGTACTCTGAGCCCAACCGGACTCTTATACAACACTGGCTCTTGAACCAGAACACCTGACTGAAAGCTAGTGTCATAGGAATAACTAAAACATAAATAGGCCACATTACTCAGAAGCAAACATAAGAATGAAGCCAGCTACAGGGAAATCATCCAAGTTACAACCCTCATTTCAAGTATTTTATATAACAGAGAAACTTGCTTACGGTCTTCAACAAAGTATGGGTTAGTTTCTGGAGTGTAGTGCTCCTCAAAGTCAACCAAAGCATCTTGTCCATATGGCCGTCGAGATCCTGGAACAGGAATGTTGCACAGCTGGGCATAATCCTCTGAGGGGGGAAAGAAAATAGGATATACAACTAATCACACTTGTAACACAGGCTGCATTACATTAGTCCCAGTGAGCTGTGGTTCATATTAGCTGGAAATAAACTTATCTTCCTAGAAACATCATAAATCTGCAATTTTCACAAAGCATTCTCTCTTCAAGAAGAATGTCATTAAAATGTTAATGAGCCAAACACAGATTATTAAGTCATAATAGGGATAACACCAGGGATAGATTTGAGTCAATAACTGTACAAAAAGTTATGGGTCAGGTTCTTCTGGCCTGCACGGGAAGCAAGAGCAGAGGGATGCTGCGTATCCTGCTGCCAATGCACCCTCCACCAGGACTAGCTATGGTTACGCTCCTCATTCTGCTGGAGCAAAGGCTACCCCAGGCCACTGTGGCTGCTAGCAGAACCCACCCCAAAGGAAGCAAACTGGAGCAGTTGTGGCCATATTTCTGGCACCACCAGCCAACCTGCAGAAACCATAGAATGAAAAATCCTTCTTAAATTAGCACACACTCATCTGCAAACTGTATCTTCAAGCCAGAGAGTTAAGTATGGGTCCTGTTCAAAGTCCCCTTGGCTGCGAACCTCAAAGGGCAAGGGGAAATGCACAGGAGAAATAGTCACACTCTTTATTTTTTGCCTCTCTCCAATACCTAGACTACACAAATTGAAGCAGACCAAAGCAGCTCTTCCTTTTAGGTGTCAAAGTCCACATCTGAAATGCTGATGCAAAGTTTGATTTTTTATTCCATTTATTGTATCACCTCTGTTTCCATTACCATTTACTAAAATATATACAAGACAATTTATTTGAAAATAGAAATGTTGTTAAAATACAGCAATCCAGGTGCTCCTTTACTATTGCTACAAACTATTTAGCATCTGTTTCTGTGAAGATTGCCTGGTGTTCTGAGAACCAGGCAGAGTAAGGACGGGAAAGAAAACCACCAAAAGCGAGAGAGGAAAAAAAGCCCTAAGCAGATACAAAGTCCAAGAATTGCAGATGGTTACAGAGCCAGAAACCTCATGC
Organism: Larus michahellis; assembly: GCF_964199755.1. Taxonomy (NCBI): domain Eukaryota; kingdom Metazoa; phylum Chordata; class Aves; order Charadriiformes; family Laridae; genus Larus; species Larus michahellis. The sequence continues at coordinate 40,319,126 of NC_133898.1, forward strand.
TGTGTAGAACTGTCCCAGACAGCAAATAGTTGGATAAATCCAGACTGCTTCTAGACAGTGCAGAGCACAGCCCCACTTCCTTGCCCAGCATTGTCATTTTATTTTCACAGGTAGCATCTCCTCCACCTGGAATGGTTTTATTTGGTAGTGAAAACAAGTGTTCAAAAAGTTTGAATTCTGTAGTCAGCAACTTGGCTCTTTGAGAGTATAAGACTGTACAGTACACTACATGCAAAGCTTATCTGTGCACATCGCAGAACTGTGATGGGTGCCGGTGCCGGTCCGAGTCTGCAGAACGAACTCCCCAGAGAACTTACAAATCATTGTAAATCTCACCACTTTCTGCTTCACGTGCAAGGTGATTTCCCCCAATGTGCATCCTCCAGAATGTATTATATACAGTAATAATTATATTTAAACAATCCTCTCCTCTCCCAGATGAAAATGTATGCTGCCCAACAGAGACATCCCATGGCACATGAAACAAAGCCAGCGTGAGAAAATAAATGGCATATAGCAAATGTGACTTATATCCTGTAATGCACAGTTTCCCACTGAGTTACCAGGATAATGAGCATAGTTTTAAGAGCTGTCATAGGCCCAGAAACCCCCTGTTCTTCCTTCCCCACATCTAACCCCAAATAACAACTATGTTTGGGGACAGCCAGGTTATCATCTCAGACTGACTCCTTCATAATTTTGTGTTGAGCCACTCATTATGCACAAAGGCTGTGATACGCACACAGAGAAAAGCTGTGCAGAAGTGTAAAAGCATTCTCACAGATGCGCACAAATGTTCTTGGCAAAGGAAATCCGTGCTCTACCACAAAATACTAATTCATCTGGGCTGTGTGGAAGAAACCATCACAGAAAAACAAGTCAGCGAATAGCAAGGAGACAAGGCAAGTGAGTCTGAGGGATCACTGCTTCTTCCACATGGTCATAATCTGATGGAAGGGATTGGACAGAACCTTGACATTGGCTTCTCAGATTACTTGGTGCTAATTTTGCACTTAGTGATACCAGTAGTAGAAACAATGATTTTCTTCTGAAGGAAGCAGTCAGAACATTTGGAAATCCATGGAGCCAGAGCTCTCATGTACATGAGAGCTGGGTAGTTTGAAGATTGTGCAAGACTATTTTATATTGCACATTTGCCAATGCAAAGTTGTTTATTATCTAAGGAAGACTAAAGAAATGTTGACAATAGAAACTTGTTTCCTGCCACAGTGGTCCTTTGCCAATCCAGTTCTGGATGTTTGCATTTTTAGGTCTCATTATAAGTAAATTAGTGGCTACAAAACGATGAAGAGGGCATTTTAGGGCATAATGTAAACTTGGTATTTGTTACAAGGAGTTGTAACTACATTGAGGTTATCTACAAGAGTATACATGTAACTGTAACAGTCTATTAACCTCCTGAAGTCTGTTATGCTTACTTAACCATTTGTTAATACACTCTAATCTTTCAATACCGTGTACCTTATTTGTATATAGAGCTTTAATACAAAAGCTGACAGAGCATTTAAATAGTCTTAAGTCACTTTAGAATGTATACACTTATCCTCCTTATATATAATTTATATCTTTGTTTTGATACATGCTGGAATTACTTATTATTGCTATGGTCCTCCACAACATCCTTCTCTCTAAGCTGGAGAGATAGGATTTGATAGGTGGACTGTTCAGTGGATAAGGAACTGGCTGGATGGTTGCATCCAGAGGGTAGTGGTCAATGGCTCGATGTCCAGATGGAGAGGGGTGACAAGTGGTGTCCCTCAGGGATCCATACTGGGACCAGTGCTGTTTAATATCTTCATCAATGATTTAGACAGTGGGATCAAGTGCACCCTCAGCAAGTTTGCAGATGACACCAAGCTGAGTGGTGCCGTTGACATGCCAGAGGGATGAGATGTCATCCAGAGGGACCTGGATGAGCTAGAGAGGTGGGCCCATGCAAACCTCATGAAGGTCAACAAGGCCAAGTGCAAGGTCCTGCACTTTGGTCAGGACAATCCTCGTTATCAATACAGGCTGGGGGATGACGTGATAGAGAGTAGCCCTGCGGAAAAGGACTTGGGGATACTCGTGGATGAAAAGCTGGACATGAGCCAACAATGTGCACCTGCAGCCCAGAAGGCCAACCGCATCCTGGGTTGCATCAAAAGAAGTGTGGCCAGCAGATCAAGAGAGGTGATTCTCCCCCTCTACTCTGCTCTCATGAGATTCCACCTGGAGTACTGTGTCCATCTCGAGCCCTCAGCACAAGGACATGGACCTGTTGGAGCGGGTCCAGAGGAAGGCAATCAAGATGATCAGAGGGATGGAGCACCTCTGCTATGAAGACAGGCTGAGAGAGTTGGGGTTGTTCAGCCTGGAGAAGAGGAAGCTCCGGGGAGACCTTATAGTGTACCTGAAGGGGGCCTACAAGAAAGCTGGGGAGGGGCTGTTTGCAAGGGCACGTAGCTATAGGACAAGGGGCGATGGTTTTAAACTAGAGCAGGGTAGGTTTAGATTAGACATTAGGAAGAAGTTCTTTACAATGAGGGTGGTGAGGCACTGGAACAGGTTGCCCAGAGAGGTGGTGGAGGCCCCATCCCTGGAGACATTCAAGGTCAGGCTGGATGAGGCTCTGAGCAACCTGATCTAGTTAAAGATGTCCCTGCTTACTGCAGGGGGGTTGGACTAGGTGACCTTCAAAGGTCCCTTCCAACCCAACACGGTCTATGATTCTATGATAATACTCTCTTAACACTGTATGTTCTACTTAGTGGACTCTTGTAATGTGTTGAGTCAGTTACTAGGTGCTCAGGAGATAAACACAAGGAGAGCAACAGCAACCCACCTAAGAAACCAACAGTAGAAATTCAAGACCAATAACAATGGCAAGTTATCTATGCCACCTTGCTGAGCTTGTCTTTTGTTTTTGAGGGAAGAAAAGCGTGGGCAGAGAGGAGAGTACAAAGAGTGAAAGGTATCCGGGGGGCCGCATCCTGGAAAGATCGCAAGAACCAGCGTTTTGAAATAAGGTAAACTAGAGACTTGGATGCCTGAGAAAAATGAAACCATCAGAGTCCCTCTCTGGAGGACAGAAAAAGTTAGGCAAGACAGATGTGTATGTACGATTTCTGTTGTTTTAAACTTTTCCCCTTGCTGTGCCGTGTTCCTACAGTTCAAATTAAAAATAGTGTATTTCGGGTCACTGTGCTGTATGCTGGTCACAATTTTCCAAGGAAGGGAACTAAATGAACAGAGCACTGTAAGATTTGCGGGTAAAAGCATGACTGGTGCACAAAAAGTTGCAGCAAGTATACAAATGAGAGAACAGCATGATATTGCCCTAGGGAGGTGACAGTAGGAGACTTAGTTCAAGAAAGCAGGAAGGGGGCAGAGAGCAAGGGAAAACCTGTAACTACCCCTGAATGGCAAAAGCATTTTAGTTGTCACAGAAATTAATACTCACTTTCAAAATAATCTTTCATGTAAAGTTAAAAAAAAAAGAAAATTAATTTTCTGTAATTCACAATTAATGTTAAAACCTTTTTCTATTTGGATTCACTTTCTCTGCTCGCTCATCTCCTGGCTGTGATCAAGGACAATACAACTGCAGTTCAAGAGGAAAACAAGACTTGTGTTTTTAATATAATTTAGTCTACATTGCTCTCCATGTGTTTCTAAGTTTTTCTCTTCGTTTCAACTTGCAAATGAAGCACTGAGACAGCTTGTTGTATAACTTAGGATAGCTGTTATAAAAGGAAGCTGATGTATGCTTCCAAAAATGTAAAGGACGTTTTTTAAGTCAGATGTGTGCGTATAAAACCAGCACGTTAGGGGATTACAGCTAGACGCACATGCATACTGACTGGCACAGATGTTAGCCGTAATTGGTGATGAAAGCTAGGCTGACAGAGACAACGCAGCATAAATTGGATGGACTGACTGGCTTTTAGGTGCTTGTTAGCACAAGTGCAGCTGTGCAAATGTGCATCTAATTTGCATATACAGTTGTAACTACGCAAGCCTGTGTGGGCCATATTTGTATTCTCTAGTCAGAAAAAATACTCAATATTTCATGTATTTAAAGCAAAATATTACATATTAAAAAAAGCTTTTCCTAACATAACCATGAAACAACTGCACCACAGCCAATCCTTACTCCTGCCCATGAAGCAAGCTATATTTCTGATTCCAGCTCCTCAGAATTGTCACCATCACACACACAAAAAAGCAGCCAAAGCTATCAACACCAGGGCAGTTCCTTCAAATTATTTAAGAATTCAACAGTTTCACCATGGAAGAAATCACTGGAGAGAAGGACAAAGCCAAGAAAGCATTTATTACATGTAATATATGTGCCTTCCCAACCAGAGGTTCTGGACATCAGTCTGAATTGGTTAAACTTACGCTCTCTCAGGAGATTGCATCATCTGTGAACCAAAGCTGAAGATATGTCTGCTCCACATCTAGACTGCACTATTTGGCAATTTAGATCATTTGACATCCTCCGTGAACACATGCCGAGGTTTGTGGGCAGACAGCATTCACATATATTCTACAACTCTTGGTGCTAAAGAAAAAGGGAACGGTACCAGTCTTAAAGGATTTTTTTCATTGAGTTAAGAAGGATATTCATATCCTCATGTGGAGATAACTCTAAATGAAATCACTGAGGAAAATCTCATAGTGGATGTAAAACTCTTGTTAAAAGTGAAGTAATTACTCAACCTGATTATTTCAAAACCTCTTGGTAGTCACCTTTTTTTTCTCAACAAAAGCTGCTCAAATTTTCTAAAATGATCTTCTCTTTCCTACTGCTTGAAGTAGATTGTTAGAAGTTGTAGTAAGAGGCAGGTTGTTTCTGCCAACCTTGCAAATGGCTTTCTGACTCCCATGTACACTTGGAATGTGAGGTTCCACGAGGAAAACCCTTCCAAGGCTATTCTGCATGTCTCTCAAACTTCAGAAAAAGCACTGAAAATCTTCATCAACAGAAATGAAAGCAGCCAAAAATCTGCAGAACTGAGCATAAGACTTTGAATATTCAAGGCCAAATCACTCTAATATTTGAGCCCAAAAGATAATCCATTTGTCCAGAGTCCTTACCAGAAAGGAAGGAGGCACAATGCCATCCTAAATGGGAAGATGAACAATGATCTCCAGAAATTAATCCAGTGCCTCCCTGCTGATCTTTAACATCTCAAAAAAGAACAGATGGAAACTCATCCTTTACACACATCGGTTTTCCCTGTATTTCCAGATCTTCATGAGTGACATTAGCCAGAACTTAAAGGGAACACCATGTTCTCATAATATGGAAGCTCAACCCAGAAATAACTCATAATGTTTACAAAGGATACACAGAGTTCCTTGCAAGAAAAATGCAATTCAAACAATCTGTCCTGCCAGAAGGGGTAGAATTCAACAACTACATGTAGGCATCTCCAAGGGTCTGCACCCGAATTAGTCACCCGGTGTCCTTTTATAGTTCATGGAAAGACATAACCACTTCTAAGACACCATCTCATCCTAAAGTAGATGTCTAGAACAAGTCAGAAAAATCTTAATGCTCAGGGCGCCTATTTCTCTTTCCTGATGGAAGGTGAAACTGGTAGGACCAGCACAGATGTGGGTTTCTGTGTAAAAAACCATGTGAAATTGGCCAAGAGAAATCTTACATGATACAACACCCCAGATGACTCATGTTTCCCACTACCCTCAGTGTTCTCCTAGTCTGGGCTTTGGAAATGCTAAGGTGAAGATAAAGGGAAACTTCAAGTACAACAATCTTCAGCAGTTCTTTATGCGACTCGTAGTCCCAACAGAACATCTGTAACATCTACTGACTGGAGCTCTGCCATTGTCCTTTCTACAGATCTTCTTAACATAAAGTGTTTCCATAAAAATCCACAAACTACTAGAATTTAAAACTTGCAGTAGAAGAGTACAAGGTTATGTATAAGGTTCCACAAATAAGCAGGCTGATAAACTGAATGCTGATGCTCTTTACAGTTGCCTAAGAATGTGTTCATGACATTATCTTAGTAGTCAGACTAACAACAAGTTCTTAGTTATACATTTAGTAATGTACCCCTATCCCCAGTATTAAAACATCTGTTAAAACTTCAGAGACCCGGTCCTAACTTACTCCCTTTCCCCCACATTAAAACTTCTCCAGGCAGCTACCTACAGGAGCAGAAAGCACCCTCCTTAACTGATGGGCACATCTTTAGTCAAGGACACCTAATTCCACCTTCCTAGCATCCTAAGGTATTAGTTAAGCAAAGGTGATAACAAACTCCAAGACAGGTTTCTGAAGATCACTTTACAAATACAAAAATAGGCAGTCTCCCTAAATTAAACACTGACCCCACCACACCACCTCACTCAACATTTTCTAGCTGCTTCTTCTATCTCCTCCCCTCAAATGTCCTGTACCCTGTAACAATACACCTTGTCTAAAATCCACTTCAGTCCCATAAGGGTCTCACAGGAGCTTCTGGAGGCTCAGCAGGTCTAGAACGCAGGTATTACATGTTCAGGTTAACATGAGATGTGTATGGCCTTATTTTAGGTTCTAGATTTTTTCAGTCTTGGCCAGTTGCTCTGTTTTCTGGCATGGATGCTTTGACCCAGCTGCTAAACCCATCGCTGCCTGTCCTGCTGCCAGTTACTAGAGCATGGACTCCGGATGGAGACAGTTGGGTCTCACGGCACTAACAGTAAATTGGCCAAGGAAGCAGAACTTCTGAAGGCAGGTCGTCTGACAGGTTTTTTTGAGTGGGTGCAATGAAGAAAGGATGTTTTGGTTTTGTTATCTAAAATAAAAGTATCCAATTTTCTAATTTTCCTCAATTGGTCAATTATTGCAGCCTGCAAATAACACAGAGGTTTCTCAAGGATAATTACTAAAAGTTCTATGGGCAAGTACAGCCTAACACCACAATGAGCCCAGAGAGAACACATTTCAGTAGTTAACATTTTGGTATTGGATACAACCTGTGAAAGCCTTTAACTGTACTAGAATATCATAAGATCATAATGTTAGAACCAATCTAATTGAAAACAATCTGTCTTTGCTTCCTTCATTTAATGATAAGAAGGCCTGCCCCACAAAACTGTTTGTACAAGTAAGATGTACTCAATCACACCACTACAGTTCATGTTTGAACTATTTTGATCAGGATTTTGAACTTGTATTTTGAGTCTGTTCCTTGATGTTGTCATCAAAATACTTATCAGTCTTACTGTTGTTAAGATGTTGCTGTTCAGTTGCAGTACTTCAACAGGTGCTATTTACTTTTGTCTCAGGCTCTGATGTTTAGTGTCATTTTCAGTGGGGTTTGATCAAGCACCCACTGGTAGTTTTTAGAAATCTTAGCAACTATGTAAATTCTGTTTTCATGCTGATGAAAGGCTGGATTTCCTTTTTCATTTATATGGATCAAATTTTTACAAAAGTTCTCTGTCTTCCTGCTGGTTTTATGCTGGATGCTATTTAAACAGGACATTTAAATCATGTCATGAAAAATGGAAGTGCTTTCAAGAAAAGCTGGGACGCAAAGGTTAGAGGTTATTTTTATTAAAGCGTGAATTTGCTTTAGAAGGAACTTGCAAATGTATCACTTATGGTGGTAGACCTGTCTTTCCTTCTTTCTAAGTGTAGCATCTAGATCCTCAAAGACAAGGGGAGTATACACAAGGTAAAAGGAAACCACAGATCAGTGAGTGAATGATCCGCTCTATGATCCAACCCATTTCATGGTGAAAGCCTTCTGGTGATAACACTTTTCACATCCCCAGGTCTTCTTTAACATGTGTTACAAATCTTCAGAATGCCCCTAACTTGGGAAATAAGCAAACACCTTCAGTAGTAAATCTGGCCAACACAATACACAAGTATTTAAAAATGGAGAAATTCCAGGTTCCCCAGCCAGGACTTGAACCTGTGACCTCCTGGCCCAGAGGCGTGAAAGGACTTTCTCGAGCCAATGATATCACTTTAAATGTTACAAACTGAAGACATGTCAAATGAATCATTCATTCAGTTCAGTCAGCTTTACATTTTTCTTGGTAAATGTTCCTGAAAACAGAGAAAGGCTTCCAGGTTTCTCTGTGCGAGGACACATGAGCACATACCACCTCCACTAAGAAATGTAAGCTTGTATGTTTGTTCTGACATAATAAAGATTCAATATGCTTTTTTTTTAACCATCCATGTTCCAATTTATAATGATAATTTAAAGTCTTTGGGATCAGAGTATGTCTTGTAGTTTCAGTTAAAGCAGGTACTTTTCAATGCATATTTAAACACATAAAAATTACCTTATGTCTGGAGAAAAAAAGATGTTATGATCCAACATAATGCTCTTCGGCTTTGACTGAGGGTCATCCAAGTGACACTTAGCATCATGTTATCCATCAGGAACCTTTATATCATTTTTTTAATGAATTTCTCAAGTTTCTTCTTAAAGCTAGTTGGGATCTGCACCCTGCTGTTGTCACAGGATTGCTGCTCCAAAATCCTGTAGTCTTAATGATCAAAATCCATCTAATTTCAAGCCTAAATATGTTCAGACTGAACTCGTTCCAATTTTTTCCTCACATCAGCACTGCTATTTAATTTAAAAGCTTGTAGGAATCCTCCATGATCATGCTGGAGTCTTACCATTTGCAGCCTTTGTTCTGCATGTAGGTTTGGCTTTTCTCATCTTTCCTTGAAGACAGGTTCTCCACTCCCTGACCATCTTGGTAGTCCCTCTCTGTTCCTTTTAAGATGTATTCTGCTTTAAATGTAACTAGCTAGAATCTTCAGAAGCAAGTCTCGTACCTACCTGAACTTTCTCTACCAGGAACAGCTTTCCTTCCTTCTCTCAGGATTGCATGCTTGCATGACACAGATGGCTCACTGTTACCGAGTGATGAATTTTGTACACAGAATAACTCCATTATTCTGCTCTATCTTTCCACCTAAGGAGCTGCAGGTCATAGCAACAATTCTTGCTCTTGCCCTGTATTTTTTTTTTTTTACTATTTCATTTCATTCCATTGCAATTGTTATTCTAGCAGGTGTAGTAATTCAATGCCTGGCAATGTCCCCCTGTAAGATTTGTTCTGACAAAGACATTTCAGAGATTTCCATGTCTTATAAATCAAGCTGCTGTCATGCCCTGTTTTCTTCTGAAGTCTCTTTCTGGGGTAAGCACCAGCCAGCAGTTACTTCAGCCAACATCATCAAAACCAGGCACTTTTTTTCAGTTACTGCATTTCCAAAGCAAACTCAAACAAGTAAAGACGTATAAGAACAGGTTCAGGGACCTTGCAAGTAAATTATAAAAACATAAGACCCTAGCAGACACAAACAACCATATTAATGCTTCAATGAGCTTCTCTATGTAGTTTTAACTCCAGGGTTCTTGCTGCAAGTAAAACACGTACTGCTTTAGCCACAACAATATGGTTAGAGTAACACAAGCCCAAGTAAAAATCCGGGTATGATCAGAATAAAATGCTTTACTACGTGGAAAACAATATTACCAAAAGAAACATTTGTAGTAAGAAAGTTACATCCAAATTAGGCCTTGGAATAGTTTATGTGGGGGAAGAAGTTAGTATGGTGCCAGACTATCTATACCAGGGCTGACATATCTCAGACACAGCATGACATATACCTATGTGGCTTCCACTGGTCTCTTCTCCAGTTCCTGGTCCCCAGAAGCAAGTCTGTATGTCAATGACAACATTTCTCTCTATATCCATTTAGCTTTTGTAGCAACCACAAGAAGCAGCTTCTACCCGAAATATCTGAGAATAATGTCTAATTTCTAAACATGTAAACCAAATATAGTATTTTAAAAATATGACTGTCAGTGAGCATTCTTGAACATTAAGTTATATTCCCTGGAAATTCTTCAGTCCTTATTGGTACTCCGTTTCCCTTATTTATCTTAAATTGCTCATCTATTCATTTCAAACCTGAGCATATAGACATATAATAACAACTCGTTCTTTGATAGTGATTCTAAATCACAACTTCCCAAATCCTTATCAAGCAAACGCATGTAAGAATATCACACTGAAAAATGCACCTGAATGTATAATACTGGCAACAAAAATCCAAACCAGTTATGGAGCCTGTTGAGTATCATGCGTGCGTGTGCACATGAACCGCATCTGTATTTTCATAGATGACTTTTAATTTGTTAGTCATGTTAAGGAACTCTGCTACCCTTAAAATGCCCTCCTTTTTCCACCAAGGTTCTAAATTGCCAGTCACTGATAGTTCCAGCTGAAGGAAATGGGTCCTTAAGTGCCAAAAAATAAAAGCAGCTACATTTTCAAAGTCTTGACTGTAATGATTTCCCCTTAATTATTGAGAAAAATTTCCATTAGTTCTTGAAGGGTTAGGTTGTTTTGTTCTTTCTTATGTTAGTAGCTGTAGTATAAATAAAAGGGATTAAACTGATTAAGTATTTGAGGTTTCGTTCCAAGAACTGACACGGACGTTTCCTTACCTGACTCTTTCATAGGACACAGTGCGCACTGCATGCCCCAGGCTTCACCGTATAGGCAACAGCACTCAGTATATGTAGTCTGCTTTCCAACCAGAGGTCGACTACAGACAAAATCATCACTTAGATGCTGCCAGCAAAGATCCTGGTAGACCTCAGTTTCTTCAGTTTGTTCTGATGGAGAAGACAGTATTAGATCATCATCACAGCACTGTTATTTAAAAAAAGATACTCGCATAGTGCACAATTTTCTAAACTTAGATTAGAAAAATAACCTAGCTTTACAGACTTTGCAGAATACAAATTTAAGCTTATAAGTCATGACCATTTTTAAGTGCCTGAAGTGGCTCATCCCTTGAGTGTTCAGCTCTGCAAAAATCTTAAAAGGTTCTGATTTGGCACTGTTAGGCCCATTTAAAAGCACATTGGGTTGGACCCCCAAGAAATAAAACTCCCTAAATCAGCAGTCATTGCTGAATGCTTAATGCTGACTCAGCTCTGCTCTCATGGAATTTAAGAGAGCTTGACGAAAACCAGTGTTAGGACAGAGGTGAATATTTGGGGAACTCCATCCATGGAATTAATCTTTAAAAGTTGTTATTTTGCTTTTCTTATATTGCCATCAATGGCATCTGAAAGAACTTCTACAGTTAGGGCAGAACTGAACAAAAATTTTACGTGGGCTCAACGGGAGACTGGACAAATACTTGGAAGAGAGTCCCATTAACTAACAGACAAACTCCATCAGGCTCAGGAAATCCCCTGAGCTGAAAATAGCTGGAGGCTGAGAGAGTGCTGGGGAGGGTGAGGAGAAGTATTGTTTATCTGCTCTTCTGGTCCCTAGTCCTCCGCTTACAGCTATTGTTAGAGACAGAATACTGCTGTGAACTACTGTCACATTCTTATGAACATTAACAAAAACATGTATTTTTGTTAAAGCTGGAATATTTCAGAGACATACTAGTTCTGACAAAGATCTCAGTAGGAACAATTCCTAGTCCTAGCAATCTCTGATCACTGCTGATTGGAGGGAGACGAACTGTAAAACTTAATCTTCCACTTGGAATGTAAAAACTTCGGCACAATTGTTTTGTAAAGACATCTGCAAGGTTTTGATTTTGTTCCAACATACAGTGAAAAGTAAGTGTTGTCACAAACCAAGGTTCGGTTTTGTCTGTGCATATCTATTTACTGCATTTGTACATGATGCACTGGTGTACGGGTGAGCATGGAATTGAAACCTAGCTCAAGAGTAAAATGCCGAGTTCTGAAAGTGCAGAAGTGATCAGAATTTAGATATCTATTCTACTAAGAACTTGCGAGAACGCACAGTGAAGAGCAGCAGAGAGTCTCTGCAACCAACTCCAAATTTTGCTGGCAGCAAAGGAACCGGCCTGCCCCCTCCTCCTCCGCATTAGGGAGGTCTTTGCCAGTAGTGTTACAAGGACTGAGCACTTTGTGCTGGGTGAGAAGATCACTGCTGTATCAGCCCCAATGTTGCATGACGGAAGACCCTTTAGGCCTTTGCATTCTCTTCATATCCTGGATGAACCCAAAGGACAATCCTGCTCTTGGCTTGTTTAACTGAAGATTGAACAATAGAAGTGCTGTGGTTCTTTCACAGTTTCAGGCAAGAGGATGACCACATTACTCCTCAAAAGTATCAGTCATAATTTGGAGTGACTAAAGCAGGCATTCAGTCTGTATTCATTCCCATTTCCTTTCACAGAGGCATCTTAGGAACATTCACTGCAAGTTGCAGGCAATAGTGGTCTGGATTTATGGCTATACAGTGCCAATATTAATCAAACCCATTGTAACATTTCTTTCAAAGATGTGTGTGGCATAGACAAAACTGTGCGGACTGCATAATGCTCTGGATTTCTGAGACGTTTCTAAGAATCTCATAATAGCTAACATTTTTTCTGAAATCAGTGTGTCCACTTGAAATTAAAAGAATGTGCAAAAATCTTATTTTAACAGTGATGCTGCAGCCCACAGCTTGAACATGTGAGCTCGATATACCCTCAATATTAATCAATTGAAAGCACAGATAGAATTTCAGCTATTTCTTCCTATATCGTGTTATTCCTTGCTTTGTTAGAAGCAGTCAGTCACTCCGAACTGAATCTCCAGAGTTAGCCCACAGCCAAACCCCAGCCTTAGTGAGACAGCAAGCAGGCTGTGCCTCATTACCTAGGAGGCTGTACGAGGCAGACGCAGAGCTGGTGAATCGGGGGGCTGAAGACTCCCCCAGCCCAAGCCTAATCTCATTAATACTTCCATCAGTCTCCTGTCTGCATTGGCAAAGCGGAGCCCTGTGGAGTCCTACATCATGATGCCTTCTGGATCAACAGATGATGGTCCAAGCATTGCCTTCCAAAATCCTCCAAAAGAGCAGGCTCATCCAAGCACGACCCAGTCTAAGCTTACTGGGGTCCGTAGCCATGTCAGCACCACCTCGTAGAGGCGTACTCACTTCAGTAATATGTATAATGGATCATACCACTTGAATCTGCTGGTCTGATGCATCGCTTTTCTGTTGCGTCCAGAACCATTGGGTGTGTACAGAAACAGTTGTAAGATCCTTCTGTGTTAATGCACTGGCCATCAATACAGCTGTTTGGGTCCTGACATTCATCCGTGTCTTTAAAATGGAAGGAAATGTATCAAGGAGAGCCAGCACAAAGCAGTCGCATTGTGTTAATCCATGTTTATATTTTCCTATATTAGGAGCAGATTGCCCTGCATGCCTTCCGTTAATTACCACAAATACCAATTGCTGGCAGCAAAATCCTGCCTGTGCCCATGGAGAAGGACAGACAGATCAGCAGGATGCTGACCTCTAATCCTCAAGTACTAGAGAGGATCTGGATGAGGAGGCTTGCTGGGGGGGTTGGAGTGCCAGGCATACCCTGCGTCCGGCACAGCTGCAGCTGCTTCCCACCTTCCTACCCCCTTCAGGACAGTACCAGAAGGCATTAGAGGTGGGCATACTCTCTGAGACTCTTCATGAGCTGGTCAGGTGAAGGGATCACCTTACCTAACCACAGTAGTTCTATTCATTAGTTTGTCTTGGAGAGGAAAAGCAGAAATTTAGCTCAAAGGGAAGAGAAGGCCATTTTACTCCAAATGAATTGCAATAAAGCAGCAGAAACCCCACCCTTTGTAAAGAACAACCATAGAATCCCAAGGTGAAAGGCTCTCTTATTGAGTTGCAAAAATTACTTCCTTTCATTATGCTATTCTGCACATTATACACGGTTTTCTGCTTACAAAGCAAAAGCCAGCATCATAGTTATGAGTAATTTTCAGTTGAACACCAGAACCAAAGGAGTACAAGGTTGTGCAGACTAAAATTGGCTTATCAATGACCTGAACTGTAATTTCACGTTGCATATTAACTCCTTGTGGAAAATACCTGTCCTCGGGAAAAAAAGAAAACAACCTGCGTTAATTTGATTTATTATAGTAAAACCAGCACACTTACCAAATGGAGGGTGAGCTTCAGCATACAGGCTTTCACTGCTCACCCGTGTACAAAGAACAGAAGGCTAAATTGTACCTTGACAGAGCGAAGCGGCTGTGTGCATGGGAGGGAGCCACCTCCGATCACTTTGTGCTGCCTGCATGAAGGCTGGCAGCAGCTCTAGACTACGCACTCAAAGGAACACAAGGAGCTGTTTTGGAGATGCGAACTCCTGGGAGCAATTTGCTGAAAAGGGAAGCAAATAAAGCAAACCCTGCTCTACATGCCATCACCATGTCAGCCAGAATTGCTGCCCAGCCAAGCAGAAGGGAAGGGAAATGACCCAATGCCTCTTAAAAAGCTGCTACAGGAGTTCGAAGACGCAGTGTTCCTCCCCTTGCTGGGAATACTGCAGTTCTGATGGGAATCCTGCTGTACGAGTCTGCTTGTTTTGCCCATCTGCATACCATTATAGTGACAAGACCACTTTAAATGAACTTACCAAAGCACTGGAGCTTAACAGGGTCATAGTATGTGCCTTGTTTGCAGTAGCACTCATAACCTGGCTGTGTATTCAAACAGAAACCATTTTTACAGATTTCTTGTCCAAAGAGTTGGCATTCATCAGCATCTGGGGAGAAAACATTAAAGGCTGTGTTACCGTAATTATTACGAGGCCATGCAGAGGAACAAGATGGAATAAAGCCTATACAGTTCTCTGTTCAACCAAACTGCACTTTAAACAGAGGGGCCCAGGAGCACAGATATTCACGGGGCAAAAAAAAAAAAAAAAAAAAAGGGTGTGGAAGAGGCTACGGTGTGTTTGTAGCCAGAATGGGAAAGGGAAAACTGGTGAACCATGACTTTCCCTTTCCCTTGTCAGAGTAAATCCTGTGGCACACAGAGCCTGGAAGAATCTGCAGCTCCCTTTTCTTTCCTTTGGTACCACATTGCTCTTAGCTCCAAGCAAAACAAAGAATATGGCCTGTATTTTCCAGTTTGCTTTACCCAAGGGATTTCTGCCATGGATCTAATTTAATTACACCATCTAACAGCAAAACTAACTAAGCAGTTATGCTTATGGATGGACTTTGTGACTGCTCTCCTGCACAGTTTGGTGACTCTGCTGTGCATGGCAGGGAATCTTCATATCTGCACTGCTTGTGACTTCGTTTTTCACACGACTTCTGTGGAGACTTCCCACCAAGGAGGAACAATTGTGTCTGTTGCTAAATATAAGGCTGCAACTGCTATAGACCTAGTGACAGCAGACAAAGAGGATCCACCGCACTTTCAAATGAGGCTAAACATTTTCAGGGAGGTTTCATGGAAAATATATGCCAACTCATACATAGCTTTTCATAGTTGTACACAATTTTTCCCAGTCTTGTATTTACGTTTTTGTTACTGTTGGAATTCCATTCACTTCCTTTTTTCCAACCTACTTTTCATTTGCTAGACCTACCTAGAATGGTCTGTTAAAGCTAGGCTGGTATTAAAAATGGCAATAAAAAGCACAACGTGAAAGTAGGTGATTCTCCTCTCAATACTAATTGTCTTAATCCACTGTCTTCTATTGATTTATTCCCCATTTGCTCTGGGGCAACACAGATTTTAGCCCAAAGCTGTCATTTCCAGCTGTACAGCAGTTTTAAAAGTGAACTATTCAAATGCTTACTTTTTCCAGAATAACTGAAAGTGCTATAAAGCTATTTATTTTTGCAGCCACTCTTCCATGCACTAAATGTTTTCAAACATTAAATATTTTGACTGTTTAGCAGCAAGAAAAACGCAAAGATTAATAAGAAATGTCATGTACACGTCTGTCCTTTTCCTGTGGAACATGGATTTGTGTCTGGCAAAAAATGGGAGAGCCTGGGAGCAGAGTCAAGGAAGGCAAGCTGAGTATATTTACTTCTGACAGATAATTCCAATCAAGAAAATAGGAGTTCCTCCTACAAGCAGAAGCTTGTGGACAAAAGCAACGGGAACATATAAGTTAATGTAACAGAGAAAGATCACATTACTAAAAGTACTTATCTGTTTATTGTTTGTCCTTTGTGCTATTCCTAAGGTTATTACAAAATAAATTTACTGAAAAGAGAAAAAGTGTTATTATGGCAAGGATTTGTGAAAGGTATTTCCAGATGAGTTATTTCCATGCTTCGATATTTATGGCAGCTAGAGGTATTATCAACTCTGAGGTAGCACGACAAAAACAATGCAGATTTTCTCTGAGACACATTTGGACGTACTGTACACACAGCATGTCCCAAATCTACATTGTGAAGATACACATAAATCCTAGATCTGGAAAGATAAACAACACACTTAAACAATCCCTGAACAAAAATACTCTCAGAGATTATCAGGTCTCCTTTCAGATGAGCTCTGTGACAGCGTTCTGGCTTGTCCTGATGTAAATTGTCAGTCTGTCCAAGGTCCCTGCTACTCTCAGGTCTGGATTCATCCCATGGCACTTTGTTCTCTACTCCAAGTTGGTGGACAAAGCAGCACCTCCAGAGAGTGGAGGTCTTACGCGAGTTACCCCATTTAAATGCCCACATTAGTTTGAATTGATTTGGGTATTAGTGCTTTATAACCTTTAGTATCCTTCCCACGTGCCATTACTTTCCAGGTGCAAAGAAACACCTGATGAGGATAACACAAAAAAATATGAGTAGGACAGAGGACTAAACTCGGCCACGGTGTACTCACTAACTCGACAGGAAAACCGACCAAGTAGTGTCCTACTCAGTGAGGATGGAGAGTTTGAAACAGTACACGTAACAATTGTTAGGAAAAAACCCAGAGATATTTCAAATCACACCAATTTTTGTCATCTCTCAGAATTAGGTCTGACAGATTAGTGGTTTAGCTAGAAGCAACTGTGACAAATGCTCATCTATCAACCATGTGATACTATGCCTCTATTAAGGTCTTTAAAAAATAGTAAATTTTACTGCATTTTCATGTGATATGAACACAGAGTACTTTCTACATTTAGTTCTTGATTTGTAAAACAAGAATTCCACTAAAAAAATAGATAAAATGCACGCTTTTCTAAAGATGTTGTAGCTGCTATGTAACCCAAAAGATAACGCGTTGACTTCATTTTAACTAACACAAATGCAGTGTGTTTATGCCAAGGAAAATTAATCTCACAAATTATTAATATTGATGGCTACTTCTCAAACTTGAAAAGGAATTTTGCTGATCTCACTTTTCCTTATTAGTGATGCCAACTCCCTCCCGCCCACACCCACAAACTCCTTCTGGCACACATATTTCTCTACAATCTTTTATTCAATAATTACTTCATGAAGTTCTGTAATGAAAATATCCTTGCTGAACTTCTCTTCAGTTTTTATATTCATTCTCACTTGTAGGTCTAATGTCTAACAGAACTTTTCTTCTCTCTCCCAACTCCCTATACATTTATTTACAAATTTAAGGTGGCTTCGCATTTCATATGTAAATGATTATTTGAGGTTTGTGGTCTCAGCACCTACTCTCACAATATCTAACACTTTGCGTAAATTAAACCAGAATATTACAGAGACTGTATAACTGACATTCTTAACAATCTGTCAAATGATGATTTTCAGTAATGTTTCATATCACAAGCTGCTTTTGTCACCTAATAAAATTTGAATTAGTATGTTTACGTTGCTGGCTCACATTTCTAGTCAATCAACTACCAGAACTTCTGGAATAATTAAACTTAATACAAGTCAGTACTGACCTTTGTAATTCTGAGCAAGAAGCCCGTAAGATGATTCTCCAGAGGGAATGAAACCTTTTCCTTCAGGACACAAATCAGTAAATTCAGCTAGGAGAGACAGAAAACAAAAAATTATGTTAAGAAAAAGTTACTCACATACGTATGTGTTACAGATGTGTTTCAGAGTATTTTGAGAAATCCGAGGCGACGTTTTGCCTTATTCACGTCTATCAGGCAATCATGCACAGCTTGAGCTAAATGGGGGATGCTAACACTACAGCCCGACTTTCCCCTGCTCTCAGTTTGCAGAGCTAACTTTAAAAAAAACCTAGCTCGGGTACCCACAGCATCACAGAGCTCCGTGCAAACTCATTTCTCTTGCTCCTTGGCAGGAGAATGCAGTCCTTGCTGGGTTTCATGGTGCACTGCAGTTATAACAGTACCAGTAGCCAAGTTATCTTAATTAAAGCTAGCATGGGCCTCTCTGAGCTACACTACAAGCTGCAATCTAGACATACCCCAATTGAGATGCAAACCCCTGCCCACATTCTTCAGACCTTATACAGGAAAAAACCCTAATTGTCTGCAACAGAAGAACATGGTGTGGATTACAGAGGGAAATTATTTAAAGTGTCTTGGAGACTATACAGAATCAAATAAACCTATCCAAGCAGAGAGGCTCTTTTTGTAACGTGTTTCACTTCGGTTTCATTGATTCTAAAGTATAGTTAAAACAGGAATTAAACATGATGATACATTTGTGTGAAAAGTAATCTTTAGTGTTTGATCTCAGAAAATTTACACATGTTCTCTCTTACATGATTTTTTCCAGCTGGATTCTGAATTTCAGCCATCACTGTTTATGTTTCAAGTACCGTTTTCAGTATTTGTGACAAATATCATATGGCTGTGTTTTTCTAATTTAATATTTAGAGGTTAAACAATGGTCTGCAGACAACATGATTAACTGAATTGTTCAGTAAGTAGCAAAATGTAAAACTGATGTCATAGTATCTATCAGTAATTCATAGTGCTGTAGAAACAACATTACAAAGAATACCCGCAGACTCAAAACCCACTGTAATGCTTATCTTTTTTTCCAGCTTGTGGGAAAAATCTAACATCTGGGAAGAGCTTCTGTGAGAATCCGTCTTTGTTTAAAATCAGTTGGAGGTAATGCTGTTCAGTAACAGGCTGTTTTTATCCCTAGGGTAACTGCAGTGTAGCCAATGGATTTGCACCAGGTATGAATTATTCCTAGTAACTTTTACTCCATGGAACTCTCCCCTGGATAAGTCATGACTAAATACTACAGAATATGGGATTTAATGGGCCAGCCTTCTCTGAACGCCTACTGTTAACGTAAGCACAACGCTTCAAAAGTTTGCAAAGGGACAGAAGGCCTCCTCTTACCAGTTCCAAAGACAGGGCATGGGAAGATTTCACAGTTATCACCCCAGCCAGCACCCAAGGTACAGCAGCATTCTTGTTTGGTTACATTGGACGTGAGCACATTGTCACAGAAATTAGCATCGTTCAGATTGTAGTAGCACTCCTTCTTTCCATCTTCATGTTGATCAGCCTCTATTGGTAATTCTAAAGGTGAAAAGAAAACACAAATCACCTAAGATGACAGGTGAAATGAATCAGTTCTACACGAGAATCAGGAGAGTCACAGTACCTCAATTTCACCAGAGTGAAGGGCAGCATCGTCAGGCAGGAAAGAAAATGGTTAAATACAAATTTCGGTTTAACTTCTTTGTTCATAGGAAGAATGATGAAAGTTTATAACCTTCCTTTGACTTTTTCAGACCTGTTCTCCAATTTGGCCACAAAGGGATTCTTCACGTTTGCACTTCTTTCATTTTTAAGCAATGCATGAACTACCTGCTCTCATGCTTATCTAACTGCCATGCCCAACTACAGACACAGTGCTTTTCATGTGTGAATCTGGAAGCTTTTAATGGAGGTGAGCAAACATCACATCTTCCTTTTAGTGATAAAGGAGATAAGGTACAAACTGAAAAGGCCTGATTTTCAGAAGAATGAACATTTGCAGACCCTTTTAATTTCACTAGGAAAAAAGCACGTTCCACACATGAAAACAAGGCCCTTTATGATTTTTGCAAAAGTAACTGACTCCATAGTAAGCAGAGGAATATAATGCTGATGTCAAGTTGACTGATTCTGTGCTTTACTTTAAAACAGGCATCCAGCTGAGAAGTCGGATTTTCTGCCTTTAGCAGCTGAGCGGGTCCTCTCACAATATTTATAAGGACTGGAAGCAAAACAGTCTCTCCCATAGATCCAATAAAAAACCCTATTAATAGTCAAAGACCTTTCTAAAACAAGTACACCAAGAAGCAAGCTTGAAAAGAAATATCTAGTTAAAGCTTCTGTGTTTGCAGAACTTTGTCTAACCTTGCACTTCCACAGAAATTCTCATCAAGAGCTCAGAAGTGGGAACTATCACATAAAATTATGATTCACACTCAATCAATATGAAAAACTTTTCACAGGCCATCCATGAGGTAACCAAGTTCTAAAATTACAAATGCTCATATTTATTAATCAAAACCAAAATTTTGTTCAGGAACTTAAGACAGATAAATCTTGAGGCCACTAGTTTATTTCCTTTTCATTTTGGGAAATTCTTTATGTTTAGCACCTAACAAATGTTTAATTCACAAAAACCTACTAAAAATTATTGCACGTTGGCTGATTTTCCATTGTTTGAGATTACATTCATTTCTACTCAGGCCCTCACACAATATGCCGAGCTTGAGACATTTCTTAAGTAACGCATGTATCCAGGCAGGAATCAAAACCCTGTTTTATACCTGAGCAACAGTGCATTTCAAAATGCTAGAAGATTAGTAAGACCCAAAGAATTGTGGGGTGTAAGAGTTTGTTTGCCTTGCCATTCTTTTCAAGAAAAAGCTTAAGGCTGTCCCACTTAAAAGTATTGGTGTATCTGCAAGAGCCAAGTTCACTTGACCACCTCATCTGTCCGCATCTCCTGGTTGGCTCTTGGAGGTCACGCTCAGCCTCTTTATGCATTATGGGATGGATCTTCTTCTAGTCCCATCCACTTAAAATATAAAGGGCTGTGAGGCGGGAGCTTGAAGATAGCAATTGTCCAACAAATGCTGAAGGAATTAGATGAACTCCAGCTCTTGGTTACCCCTCAAGCCTGTTATCCCTCCCCACCCACATTCCCCCAGCAGATGGGGGCAAGGCAGCTGTACTGAGCGTGCAAATACTAGGCCCGTTTTGAGAAAAGCAGGTTTAAAAATGCAAGTATGGATTGCCTCTCATTGCACTTTAATAGTATGAACGTGTCTAATAGTTCTTTTGGCTTCTGATTCCAATCAGACAGTTGGACTTATTTATATTTTCCTCAGGAAAGTACCTATTTCTGCTTTGGGAGGTTGAGGGGCTGGCAGACACCTCTATTCAAATTTAGTACAATGTTGCCACCTACAAGGCAAACTTGCCTTTGCTGTTTCACCAATATAAAGGGAACACCCAGCTGAGCGCTTATTTCATCTTTGGTAGTGTAGCCTGTGGTTTCCCCCCATCAGATAATTCCAATTTTCCATAATGTGCTGAATTTCATGAAGTGCGGTGGTTTTGCGGTATCAGCTACTATCCAATAGGAACTACGCTAAGACTATCATGTGTCACAGAAACGCAACTGAACTAAATCTGTTATTCCAAGGTGAGAGAGCAGTACTTCAGCCATCAAATTATACATTTTCCTTGGCCATTTGCCATCTGTCTAACT
Source organism: Larus michahellis (assembly GCF_964199755.1). NCBI lineage: Eukaryota > Metazoa > Chordata > Aves > Charadriiformes > Laridae > Larus > Larus michahellis. The sequence continues at coordinate 40,340,614 of NC_133898.1, forward strand.
GAATCAAGGCCAAGTCTTCAACAGGAGAAAAAGCATGGCAGTTTTCGTGCTGTTTACCAGAGAAAGGACACTAGAAGCTGCTCCGGGAGGAAGGGGAGACAATCTCATCTTGTCATTGTTTATTCCCATTTTACATATGATGTGTTGGTCTCTCCTCCCATTATCTGTTCAGCAGCTTAAAAGTCTGTTGTTTACACAGCTGTGACTGAGGGTTAGTCAAGCAGGCGTCATGAATGTTTGGAAAGCAAATGAGACACAAATCTTTTTTCTTTTTTTAAACCAAGACCAGTCTGTGTCTACAAGCTTGTAATTTCTTTCTCATGCATTATTAACTATATAGTAAACAGATTGTTTTTGAAAGTGGTTTCACTAGGTATCTTGACAAAATATGATAGGAAATAGATACTTATTTTTTTCATATCGTTTCAGGTTTTTTGTTGTTAGAAAATGTAAAATATCTCTCTACCTAAGGCACTCTGCTAAAGCAACATAATTTTTTCAAGGTTCTCGATAAGACTGTTCTATTAACAGCCTGTAAAAGATCCTGTGTAGTTGCTGTTGGATTGAACTCCGAAGTATTTATTAGAAATAGCTGTATATATCTTAGCATAACCTTGATCCAACAATATGCTTCGGCATGTCTTTGATGCAAAAATGTGCTTTAGCGTTATAGGATTCAGTGTGTAATCAGGATATTAGCATGTGCTTAGACTTCAGCATACACTTAAATATTTGCCTAAATGGCCTGTTAACATATGAGAACTGAAGAAAAACCCCGACGTATCGAGCTGATGGGAATGTAAATACTTGCAGCCCTGTATCACTGCCTCTTATTCACGGGTGGAAGCAGTAAGGTGGTTGCTAAACTGAAAAATCATCAGTACAAGTTCGTGACTTCTAAAACCTCAGCAAAGACCCTGGTGACTCTGAGCCAACAGCTTGAGTGACACACACGCTCAGAATCTGATTTTCAAAAAGACAGTACAAATAGATTGGTATGTGCCTATTGTCAGGGTGTGCTTGTTTAGATTTCTCAATTGGCTCCACATGTGGCAAGCTACAGCACCTAATGTGTATGTGTGTGCCGTGTATACGCCTATATGTGTATATGTACAATTCAGGGATTAGTGCAAGATGACTGAAATTCAGATTGTTATTTGCCTTAGAAAACAACACATATATTGCCATTAAAAAAATAACACAAATATGAAGAGTTTTCTTTAAAGTCTTAATGTTTAGGAAACCCTTAAAGTTCAGAAAATTTAGAATTTGTCCTCAGGCACCAAATCTCCAGCCTTGAGAAAGCTTTTATTTCAGATTTGTAAACTGTCGCTTGGCAGCCTCAATTTTTTTGTGGTATTGGTTAGTTATATTGGGAGGGGGTGTAATTTTATTTTAATACAAGTCAGTCTAGCAGGGATTCATGTTTCATGGAATCACAGAATGGTTTGGGTTGGAAGGGACCTTTAAAGTGCATCTAGTCCAACCTCCCTGCAACGAACAGGGACATCTTCAACTAGATCAGGTTGCTCAGAGCCCTGTCCAACCTGACCTTGGACATGTTTGGCCACCAAAACTGTTATTTTTTACTTGTAAATCCTAGTAAATACTGTTAAATATCTTGTCATAAATAAATGTAACCAGGAGAAAGCAATGTCTAAATTAGCTGTAGGTACCTAAGTGGGCCTTGGCACCTTAGTGGAGTTCTCTCACTGGAATTCTTTTTATTGGCTGAGCTGTAACCAAAACTGATCCTACTGACCTTTGTGTATGTAAGCCACATTCCTGCTGATATGCTTATGTTTACACACACACTTGGTTTGCAATCCTCATTTTAAAACATACCTATTATAATCCTCAAATATATACTATCCTTTATAGCTTCTGGATTCAATGCAATGAGATACATTAGTAATACATAAGTATATATCAGTAATTTATATGCACACTAGAACATGCATTTTTCCGATGCAGAAACAAAACCCTGTTAATAAGGATTATCACTCAAACTTCATTCAACTTGTTACCTGTTAGAAATTCATCATAAAAGGCTTTATGTATCTTGTTAAGAGAATAAATGAGAAGACTTTAACCCAAACTAGGCTTTTTTTTCTCTCTTAGGTACAAAGATGTATAACAGCAAAGTTTCATCTAATACAAGAGAGAGTTCTTTCCTCTATCTTTTCTTCCTTCTGAAGCATTTGCTATGTTTTGTGAATGGCAGAGCAGAGAGGAGGGGAATAAGACAATCAAACCTTGAACAATTACTTTTTTTGGGTTTTGTTACTAGAATGTGACAATATGGGTTAGAATTCCTGATACATACACCGAGAGGATTGTTTCAGGACACAGCTAGCAATAGATGAATTTCCACCAAGTGAAAGCTAAATACAAGGAAGTCTCGAGACCCCTAATGGCAAGTAAAGGAAAGTGTGAACACAGCATTCCACAAGGCTAACAGCCTTTAACCACAGGCAAACAAGTTCCCAAATTAAAGTAACATTTGAACAATCTTCCAGTTGATATGAGGTGGATGAACGTTTCTTTATGCACAAAAATACAAAATAAGAAATAAGGAAAAGCTGAATAAACCACACTGAACTATAGATATCTGCAACAGGATAATGCAGATTAAATTCTTCCTTTCTGAAAATAGGCATGACGCAAGCTAATGCTGACAGATGATGTCCACATGCACTGTAGGAGCTCTCAAAACACCGTGCCTGACTTGATTATGGGGCTTGTCAAAGCAGAGGATGTGTGGCTATTCCATCGCTCTTTGCAGGGGATAGCATGCTATTCCTATATGCTGACGCTGCAGCTGGTCTAGGGGGGAGGCTGAAGTACTCATCGCTGGGCAAACCAACGTAGCTGTTACTGCTCATCCCGCAGTGAATATGTGGGGCTTATGCCACTTACAAATGGGGAAGAAAAGACCGGTTTTGTTCCCTCTTCAGTTGACAGCTGCACAAGGGCCACCCACTGGTTCCCTGAACAGAATAGGAACAAGCAAAGCAAGCAGGTGTAGAAGAATGAAGTGTCCATTCTCAGATCCTGAAATGTCAAATCCAGAGGTACATGGGGCAGTGTCACCACTTGGCTGGTCAGTCTCTGGGGTTTTGAGAAACAGAAGCCAACTGGTAAGAGGAAAAAAAAAAGCAGCAAGGAAAGCAAGAATCCTTTTAAAGAAGAACAACAATAATTTCCTCCTTTTACTTTGGAAGAAACATAAGAGAATAAAAAGTAAGACCTCTGTTCCTAGTAATGCCACTTTTCCTTATTCTATTTCAAGAGCAGATGACGTAAAGTACATTTCACGTGGTCCCGATTCACATATCTTCTCGTCTCCTGTGTGACACCATCTTCCTTGATGACCTTATCAGAGAGGAGACAAAGGTGAAGCATGTGTTTTTTTAGGGGCTGATGAAAGCTGGATGGGAGGGAGGAACGGCTTCTTTCCAAACTGATCACAGTAAAGCTATGTTCACTGATGAGAACAAAACACAGTTAGTTCTGTGAGTAGAGTATTCATCTGTTGACTGTACAATCAGCCACAGTGGGTTTTTCATCCCCTCCTTCCCCACAGTAATGTTTGGGCATGTCCTTGAATGCTCCTTGGACTTCTTTTTACATGGGCTCAGGTCCTCTGCTAATTTCCTTAGCTTGGTTTTGTTTCGAAAAGTAGATGAATTCTCCCAAGTACTACCTCCTCACAGTACCAAAACGAAGACGGCATTCACATCTCCTGCAAATCTTGATAATTCAAACATTCATCTTCCATAAATACATGGAAGAATTTTTAATGCTGCTCCTTCAGTTATCATCATCAGGTATATTTAAGCTAATTTGCTTCATGGTGGAAAGGTGATGCAGTATTTTCCCTTGCAACCAGGCATGGAGGCAGTACCACTGGGCATTGCTCTCCTGCCTCCACCATCTTACTTTTTTCCATTCCTCCTTCATAAAACAAGCTCTTGTAAGCCTGAATCTCTCTCAGAAGATTTTGCAAAGGTCTCAGTTTGTCGGTCAGCTGTTAATGATATTTCACAGGCAACTTCTTGAGTGCTGCTGAGTGCTACATTCAGTGATCTAAATACTTGTTGCAATTAGGTCACAGATATTTCAACCTTGTTTACAAGTCTGAAAGACCATGAGTGATAGGAGAAAATAGCCACAGCCTTGTAAGCTGTAGTGTCTGCATCCTGGCACTAGAGCCAGTTATTCTAAAGCTTTCCGGAAGCTGGATCAGCCTGCACTGTAAGAACAAAGTAAGAAAAATATGAAGGTTTGCATTCTGGAGGGGAAAAAAAGCTTTGCGAGTAAATCCCTTCATTTCTTGTACTCTGTTGCTCCTTATTGTGGGCTTGTTGCTTTCTCCAGACCGGATCTGTGTAGAAATCTGGAGGCAACTTTTAAGAGTTCTAAACTCAGTTTTAATGAGTGTATTTCCAGTAGTACTTGCAACACCCAAACCAGTTAGTAACAAAAGCTCACAAATCCAGTACAATGGACTACTAGGAAAAACAGGACAAAAGGCGCAGTAAAACAGGTAAGGGCACTCAAAAAGGCTCTCAAAGAGACTGACAATTCACTGTTTTGGCTTTTTGCTTTCCCAGCTACCTTTTCTGAGGACTTACGCTAGTACTAGATAATGCTAAGAGGGTACCGCTATATACAAATTCTGGTTTTAATCATAGAATCGCTGAGGTTGGAAGGGACCTTTAAGATCATCAAGTCCAACCTTTAGCCTACCCTGACAAAAGACACTTCTAAACCATGTCCCCAAGTGCCCCATCTACCCTTTTTTAAACACCTCCAGGGATGGTGAATCCACCACCTCCCTGGGCAGCCTATTCCAATGTTTAATAACCCTTTCAGTGAAAAAATGTCTCCTAATATCTAATCTAAACCTCCCCTGACGTAACTTGGACCCGTTTCCCCTTGTCCTATCACTTGTCACCAGGGAGAAGAGGTCAGCCCCCATCTCTCTACAACCTCCTTTCAGGTAGTTGTAGAGCGTGATAAGGTCTCCCCTCAGCCTCCTCTTCTCCAGGCTAAACAACCCCAGCTCCCTCAGTCGTTCTTCATAAGGTTTGTCCTCCAGACCCCTCACCAGCTTTGTAGCCCTTCTCTGGACATGCTCCAACACCTCAATGTCCCTCTTGTAGCGAGGGGCCCAAAACTGAACGCAGTACTCGAGGTGGGGCCTCACCAGTGCCGAGTACAGGGGGATGATCACTTCCCTAGTCCGGCTCACCACACTATTCCTGATACAGGCTAGGATGCTGTTGGCCTTCTTGGCCACCTGGGCACACTGCTGGCTCATATTCAGCCGGCTGTCAACCAACACCCCCAGGTCCTTTTCTGCTGGGCTGCTTTCGAGCCACTCTGCCCCAATCCTGTAGCGCTGCATGGGGTTGTTGTGATCCAAGTGCAGGACCCGGCACTTGGCCTTGTTGAACCTCATACCGTTGGTCTCAGCCCATCGGTCCAGCCTGTCCAGATCCCTCTGCAGAGCCAACCTACCCTCAAGCAGATCGACACGCCCGCCCAGCTTAGTGTCATCTGCGAACTTACTGAGGGTGCATTCGATTCCTTCATCCAGATCATTGATAAAGATATTAAAGAGAACCGGCCCCAGCACCGAGCCCTGGGGGACACCACTTGTGACCGGACACCAACCGGATTTAACTCCGTTTACCACCACTCTCTGGGCACGGCCATCCAGCCAGTTTTTTACCCAGCAAAGAGTACACCTGTCCAGGCCATGAGCAGCCAGTTTCTCCAGGAGAATACTGTGGGAAACAGTGTCAAAAGCTTTGCAAAAATCCGAGTAGATAACATCCACAGCTTTTCCCTCGTCCACTAAGTGGGTCACCTTATCATAGAAGGATATTAGGTTTGATAGGCATGACCTGCCCTTCACAAACCCATGCTGCCTGGGCCTGATCACCCTGTTCTCCTGCATGTGCCGTGTAATGGCACTGAGGAGGATCTCTTCCATGACCTTCCCAGGCACCGAGGTCAGACTGACTGGCCTGTAGTTCCCCGGATCCTCCTTCCGGCCCTTCTTGTGGATGGGTGTCACATTTGCTAACCTCCAGTCAGCTGGGACCTCCCCGGTTGTCCAGGACTGCTCATAGATGATACAAAGTGGCCTGGCGAGCACTTCTGCCAGCTCTTTCAATACCCTTGGGTGGATCCCATCCGGGCCCATAGATTTGTGCACCTCCAGGTGCTGAAGCAGGTCCCTCACCGTCTCCCTTTGGATTGCAGGGGCTTCATTCTGCTCCCCATCCCTGTCTTCTAGCTCAGGGGTCTGGGTACTCAGGGAACAGCTGGTCCTACTGCTGAAGACTGAGGCAAAGACTGCATTAAGTACCTCAGCCTTTTCCTCATCCTTGGTCACTATGTTGCCGGCCCCATCTACTAGAGGACAGAGATAATCCTTAGTCCTCTTCTTATTGCTAATATATTTATAGAAACTTTTTTTGTTGTCCTTGACAACAGAAGCCAGGTTTAGTTCTAGCTGGGCTTTGGCCCTCCTGATTTTTTCCCTACATAGCTTCACTAATCATATGCTCCTTTAAACATTGTCCAAGCATACTGATGGATGGTTGCAAAAATTTGAACAAAAAATAAAATCACTCAGACCCCAGACTTGATTCCATATCACATTTCATTGTTACAGTACTGCAAACAAGAGATTGTTTACTCTTAACTGCTGTAACTGTTCATTATTACTGCCAAGGTTGTTGACATATAAAATATAGAAGGTGTTTCTGCTATATTTTCACTGATAACATGTTCCGTCCTGGAAACGCCTCTTCTCATGCACGCACTTTCAAGACGACAAAGTTTTAAATTTTCCTGTTGTAGTTAAAGCAACACCAGCAGTTAAACCAACTTTACCATTCCATTAGTTACACGTGCAGTGGAAATCACGCCAAGCATGCAAAAATCCACTGACGTTTTACCTGGTGAGGCACGGAAGCGACACTGTCCGGTCATTGGATCATACTCCTGGTTTTCATCAGAGCACAGGCACAGGAAAGAACCATCGACATTTTCACAGAGGGCTTCGCCACATACTCCACTCAGCATTTCACATTCATTCACATCTGAGGAAAAAAGCCAAAATATAAATCATTTCAGACCCATTACTGACAGTTTCTTCTTTTATCTCCTGTATCTGTGCCAATATTGTCTGCCAGACTACAGATGTGATCTCTGGGGAAGGATTAAAAACTCACTAATACCTAAGTGGATTCATAAACAAGTAGTCAGTCCTTTGAAATAAAGGCCTCTGAAAGCCACAGCATAGTTTATAGACTATTGGTGCTGATTAGGTGCTGCTTGTAGACCAGAACACCAGCTTGCTTTCCCCCCACTCCCCCTCCCAGTTTTTTTGGGGATTGTTTCTCATTTTTAAATGCTTGCTTTTCTTTATACCCTTTTCTTGGGATTTATGATTCAGACTAATTTCATTTGTTTTCTTAAATACCTATTGTAATCAAACTTCCACTGAATTCAAGGCGCAAAATGAGTACGTCAGAGCGATTCAGACTGCACTATGAAAAGAGAATTTCTCTTTCTCCTCAAAATCCCATGGCACTTTTAAAATGTACTTATATTTTTCTTCATCTTTTGGCTGGATTCCTATCATAAGAAATATGTCTTCTTTGGGGAATGATGCCTGGTGAGGAACCAGAGACTTACCTTTTGCTAGAATTGTTTTGGTAGATAACTAGCATCAAAATTTATAGGAGTATTTTATATTATACAGTGTATACACGAAAAAAACCTAGGCCATTATTTTATGGTGCAGAGTCACTTCACTGGCAACTTGAAACAAAGCTTAGTTTCACACCAGCTTTTGCTTTCTTTTTCTTTCTTTGCTTCATTTGTTTTCATCTGTGAAAAGTCACTGTATGCAAAAATATACACTGGTACGTTGCAAACTAAGCGCTAAATGGCATAAAGAATTTTGTAATAAAACTACTTAATAAATTAGAAAACACATACAAGCACTTCTATAAAACTTCGAACTCCTCCTCTCTGTTTGGTATTCCGTTTAGGTCTCTGTTCCTGGTAAATGTGTTTCATCCTGAGTCTGGCTTGAAGAAATTGCTTAATGAATACCTTTCCTTGATCTGGTATTAATTTTATATTAGAAACTTTTCCTGCCTCAGATGGTTCTCAGGTCCAACCATCACTATTAACAACAGATCTGGAAACCTATTACTCACAAGAGAAATGTGCAGTATTTACACGTTTACAAAAATTTCACATCTCTTCATGGTGATAGGTGTCTTTCCTGGAGCTCGAAGCCAATGTTAAAATCTGTTCAAATACGAGGTGCCTAGGGAGGTGTGCCATCTAATTCAGACTGGCGGTACCACATGCCAGACGTTATTTCCTGCAGGGGGTAGTACAGAGTTCTGGTTATTTAGCTAAGAGACTAAACAGATGTGACATTTAAATAGGCTAACATATTAAATTCGATCTATTATGATTTATATTTGTGAATGGTCCTGATGTGCAGAAATAGTGGGTTTTCTTGGGTTTTTTAAAAGAGATAAAATGAGTGGCTCGGCTTATTTGCTGTTGGTTTCCATTCCATCCCAATAACAGGTTCTCATTAAATGGATACACAGTTAAACTTCCATCTGGCGCACAGTTCAGTGAGTGAAGCACAGCTCAACCTTATTTTGCTAGTAATTGGTATAACTTTAACAAAAACTGATGGAAAACAAAAATGTTTTTGTGAAGAAATGCATTTTGCTTATATGCTGCTTTTTGCTCGCTAGAATCTTGCAGGAATGACTACTTGCGTCTAAGAACTCACCCGTACACCCTTGCCCATCCTGTGAGTCCTGATACCCTTGGTAACAGAGGCAGCGGTAGGAGCCATCCATATTTTCACAGAAGCCGTGACTGCCACATACTGTGCCATTCTCACATTCATCAACATCTGCAAGGAAGAATTTCAACATCAGACAAGCCGTGTGACAATCATAGGCAGACATTCATGAAGACTGCAAAAAAACAACAGATGGGCCAATTTTGCAAACAGATGCAGCAATGTCCCTCTATACATTGGGAAGGAAAACACAAAGGACAAGAGACAAAAATGTAATGTAAGCACACGTACAGTTTAAGAATTGTTTCAGTGCTAAATTCACAGGAAATACCTTATGTTAGACAACAGCCAGACAACTGGCTCCCATCTCCTTCCCCAAATCTCCCAGTCATACCACAGAATAAGACATAGTTTAAATATCACCATCTCTCTGACTTTCTTACAGATTCTGCCAGTGTAGAACAATCAGTCAACAACGTGTGTGAAACTGAACCCCTGTGCCTATGAGGAGTGGTCAAGAGTATGGCTGCATCCGTTGTGTAGAAGTGCCCCACAGATCTCATTCCAGCTCTCTGCACAGAAGAGAATTTCACAGTGGATGTATGTGTAAGCGGTAAATATCTGTGGACTGAGCCTTCTGGCTTTAATCCTGTAAGTTTACACATATGAATAATCTTACTCAGGTAGGCGAAGTAATTAGAATGCCTGCACGCTTTCTGTACTGGCCCTTTCATTTGTAGCTCTCATTTGTGGTTTGCTGGCCTTACAAATTAGAGTCACTGCGTGAGTAAGTCTCTTTGACTCAGCTGCCCATCAGCCTGTAATGAAGCAGAGCCACTTGTGGCAGAATGTGGTTTATTTTTGTAAGTGTATTACAAGTGCTAGGAATGTATTATTTTTATCTTCACTCAAAGACCTAAAACCCAAGACCCTGACCATCTGTGGTCATTAAAGATGTCACAGGGTGTTTTTCAGGAGGAAGAACTTAACTGAAACTGGGAACCTGCGAGGATACTAGGATTAGTACCTTCTGCCTTCTAAATTCCTCTGCAGTTTGAAGAGGAGAAATTATTGCTATACTTCTTTCCTAGAAATCATTGTGACTGTTAAGTAAGGTTGCTGTCTGCTTGGAATTACCTTCTCTTACATTATAAATGATGAATAAAGTTATTCGCTTTGGATTTATCTGGATACTAGCTACTATCATTAATTCTGCACATTAGAGTAGACCTTCATGTGATGGAGCCTACCATTATTTTTCATCCAGTGAAGGCCTTAGGGCGTCCACTGAACTAAAGGGCTGGTAGGGCTGAATCCTGCATTGCCTCAGAGAGAGCACTGCTTTGAACAGGTGAGGAGCACTGCTGCTCAGTGTCTTTCTGAAAGGAGAGAAGCAGGGCTCAAACACCGTCCCCTCTACTCCTCCAGCTGTTCACAGCTGGATCAAAGATGCACCTCATTCTTCTTGTGACAGTGCTCACCGAGCAAGAACATTTTTACTTTCAAACTGCGTCTTACGCTCAGCTGAACAGGAATTCTTGGTCGCAGCTCCTCAAGCTCCCCAAATTTGACCGGCACATCACCACCATCCACACATTCCCTAACAGGTTACCTGTTGTGCGGCCCTCTCGCTCCTCAAGTGCCCAAATTCATGCACACGTGCTTCTGTCTGCCTCAGGGAGAGGCTTTTTTGCGGTCTTGAAAAGCAGCTTTTCCTATTTGTTGTGGTGGGGGTTTGAACAGGTTTAGAATTGTTTAAGGCCACAAGAGACTATCCACATCGTGTAGCCTGACCTCTTAAATAGATTGAAAAAAATGTCTCTCTGGCAAATTTTCTGAGTAAATTGTGGAATTCTAAAATCTTTTTCAGAAAGGCATCTAATTTCATGTTAGGATGCTTAAGTGATGGAAAACTTAGCTCTTCCTCTACTAAACTGATCCACTGGTTAACAACCTTCAGCTAAAACACAAAATTCATGCAAAACCGGCATGTACTACATACATGGAAATCTAGGAGACGTGAGTGTAATTGATAGTTGTAAAAAAAAAAAAAAAGTACTTGCAGATGTAACTGGCAGAATAATTTTTTTTGTTGGTTTTGTCAATAAAGGCTTTAATGCTCTTTATATCTTGATTTATTAAACAAAGGGAAAATGCTGAAGGAATTTATCTTCGAAGGGGTTATATGTACTTGGCAAAGAATACAATAGCTAGTATGTTTATTCTCAAGGAAAATTTGGGTGGTTTCTGCATACTGAACTTATTGAAATCTACCACAAACTCTCCCTAGCAGAATTAATTCAGCAACAAGAGTAAGCAATATATATCTGCATTGAAGACACTGTCAAAGGTGAAAATTCAAGTATTACCTTTGATACCCTTTCTTTTCCAGTCACCTTAATGGCAGAATTATAAAAAGATGCATATGGAGTTACTGGGAGAAAGAAGATACACATTCTTTATGGTAGTGTTTTTTTGGTCCCTCCCTCTTGCTGCTGTGCATTACATCTCCATAATGTATCATATTTTAATTTTTAGTCTCAGATTTTTAGATCATCAGTTTCACATATTTGGTCAAAAAATCTGAAGACACTATACATTATTCAGAAAATCCTTTTAAGTTAAGGGAGGGAATTCGAAATGAGTAAACAATGGTGGATTGACAGCCAGGAATTTAAGACAACAGACAGCAACGCAGCATCTGTATTTTCAGTGTCCAACTATAGTTTAATAACAGAAATTCCTGAGCCACAGGACAGTAACTCTGTTAAAAGCCTAGACAGAAAAGACTACAACTGGGGATTTTAGAATTACCTAAATTACAGTATTTCTCTTACTTAATAGCTAACTGTTAAAGGAAACAGATAGGGGAATGGATCGTGCAGCCGGCTCTAAAGGTAAACTAAGGTCATTGACTGAAAAGCTGCAGAAACAAAACCTGTGATTGTATTGTAGCAAGTGTCCTAATTTAGTCTATAATACAGCCACAGAAGACAGTTTTGTTTTTAAAGAGTACACAGTCTGAACATGACTGGATCTTTCAGTGTATGGGAAATTACAGAGAAAGTCCAAGCACCAAATATTTTTCCTTGTCTAGACAGCTCACTCAAAGGACTCCTGTTTTACAGCCGGAAAGGGCATTTGTTCCTTTAATCACCCTCTAAAGCATGAGGCTTGTAATCGGCGATTCTTTTGCTATTCGGAGACAAAGCAAGGGGAAAAACTAAATATGAAACTAATATATCCTATGTCTATATAGTGACTAAAGCAGTTCTCTGTAATTACGACCTGGTTTAGAATCCATGACTCAGTGCTGCCTGCTTTAATCAAAACTCCTTTGATCTAACATCATCAGGATATGAAGAAAGGCAAAACATGTGCGCTCAAGCACACTCCTCCAGCTCAGTGCCGTGTTCCTGTTTTCTGCCAGCCTGACCAAGATGAAAGCATACTTAACCTCAGGCGTGATATTTAAGTCGCACTGAAATCTACCTACATGGCAAAGTGTCTGAAGATGAACTGATTCCTAGGACCGTTCTGTATCGTGCTTAGGGGAACAGAACGCTGATTCTGAGACTTCCAGGGCTCCCATAATAGCCATACATAAAAATCATTGTAATGAGAAAATTAGAAAAAATGAAATTTGAATAAAGACTTTGGTAATTTAGAGGCAACAATGCTGGATGGCGATTCCAACACTGATCGTACGGGTAAGAAAGAGATTTTCATTTTCCCCTTTGTGTTCTTAATTCTCTGGCAGTGTACAGAGAAGTAGTTGGTGCCCTGAAACATCTCTATCAGCAAATGTGAGAAGTCTGTGATTACTCCCTGTGAAACAAGCAGGTAGCTCACAGGGGCACATTCTGGAGATGCAGACTTGAACCTATGGCAGAAGCCTGAGCTTTCTTACTCCAGCATTTAACCAGAGATTTGGTGAAGCTGTGAAGTTGTCTACTGCATAAAAGTTACCCCTTGTAATGGATAATACTCTGCCCCAAAAGCAGTCCTAGATTTACTGTACCCTTTTCCTAAAGCTGCTTTATGTTCCCTACATGGGCAGAATCCTGGTTGTGATACGTGCTTACAGCAAACATCTACTCTCTTTAAAAAATCCACTCTTTGGTGGCAGAGGTAACACTTGTGCAACTGTTCACAGCTCTGCTCTTTGCTTCCCTCATTTTCAGACTTCTTAAGTATGCAGTCATCTTAAAATGATGAAAAATGTAGCATCTTTGCGTACAGGTTTGTAAATTATTCTTAATTACAGAATGATCCGTGGATCTTCATGCAAGCATCCAAAAGGCTCAGACGAGTGACTTAGTGGACAAGGAAAGGAGCACAGGATAAAAGACAGTAAGGGAGGGGGAACGGAAGAAGCAGAGGTTGGAAAGCTCTGGTGGGATGTCCGAGTTTTTCTGGAGTGCCTGTTGAAGCAGGCAGTGAAGCTTCGGGCTTGGGGCAGAGAGGGAAAAGCAAGGGAGCCACTAAGACATATGGGATTGGACACAGAGACAGAAGAGGCGCTTGGGGCACAGTATTGACTTAAGCATCAGAGAACCTCTAGCCTGAGTTTTTGCCAACACAGTTGACTAGCAGCCAACTGGGTAAAACGCTGCCTTTACAGGAGCCCCAGAGAGCTCGACAGGGAGCTGGGGAGTGCTCTGAGAGCCGCCTGGTCAGAGAGCCTGGCGCAGCCAAATTGCTGAGCCTGGGGCCAGGCAGCAGTGGAATGTCACCGCTATAACAAAAGTTTGTCTACACCTTGGAAGAAGACACAGTCTCCACAGCTGTTCAGTTTACTTTGGCCAATGGCCATAAAAACTCCATACCAGAGCTGAACCACATGGGGTTCTTAAATGTTTTATGTTGTTGTTGTTTCTGACTTTTAAAAAAAGACGAGTCAAACTCATACAAAAACAGTCTGGAGATATGGAAAATCTGCTCCCCAGGTACAGAGAGGCGTCTGAATCCAGCAAATCCTCAGGTTCTTTCTCTGATGGTATAAACAGTTATTCTCACTCACTTAACTAGAAGTAAATTCACAGAGACACCCAGTGTAAAGAACAGTAGCTCTGCGGCTGGAAGCCACATCCTTTCTCAGTACCTGGAATGTCACACGTTCCTTTTGTTTCTGATGCTTTTGTTATGTCTTGCCTTTTTGCAGGAAACTGACACCACTACAAATATTAACACAGATGCCATCAGTGCTCCCTTTAAATGATTTTTTTCAACTCTAGAATTGCTTTTATTAAAATGACAGACTGGAGAAACTAATTGTTGTAGAAAAGGAGTGCTGCTGCTTCAGAAGACTAGAAGTACCCTTGCTCCGCCAAGTTATTAAAATACTTTTCCAAGTGCGGAATATAAAGTCTGATCTGTATTCCATACACACCACCAATTACTTGTGAAGCACGCTCAACTGGTTTTGTACTTGTTGTTTTATTCTTCATTAAAAAGTTCCAAAACTACTCACAATCCTGGAAATAAGATCTTGTGATTTCATCCTTTTCTATTTAGTAAAAGTTTGGCTTTTTTGTTCTAACGGAGATTAGCTTTCTACTACTTCATCATATGTGATGGTAACCCTTCCCTGCGAACTGTGCTACTTTATTAACTGTCAGAGATACAGACAGAGGGGCTCATTGTTTCAGATACATCCCCTAAAATTAGATGACAACAACAACTTTTTTTTTTTTTTCCCCAAGTTTTGTTTCTATTCAGTTCTGCCTTTTTGAATTTCTGAGAGTTTGATTTCACAAAGTTAGTAAGTGTTCTTCTAACTTTGGTTTGGAATAAAGTGTTTGGTTTCTGCTAAGAGCAGTCTGCATTCTTCTCTGACCACTTTTTTTTCTTTTTTTAGCTATATTCAACAGTGAAGCAAAACACCTGCTACTAGTTTTCTTGCAGAGAAATCAAAGATATTTAACCGTATCCTTCCTAAACACTGGGTGAAATGCATACATGCTGCCAAAAGAGTCCATGAACATGCTTTGGAATTATCCCCATTACTTGATATCACAAAATACTCCCTTGTCCTTCAATCACTGTAGTTATTCAGATCTGCTCTCTCTAGCATGCTTGACCAGGCTTTTGTCTTGGCAGCAAGAGAATGTTTCTTTCAACTTGTGCCATGATTACAAAATAAAGTCAATGTTTCGAGAGGAAACACCACCAAAAATACTGCAGGATTTAAGTTATCAATAATAATTAAAGCACAAATAGTGTGTTTGACGTCATGATATATCTAAATATACAGCACTTATTCCCTTACATCAGCGTAACGGTATTCTTGCCAATAGTGTATTTAGTTTCATTAGATATTATATTACTAACTATATGGCAGCTTATATGCCAGCTCAAATAATAATGCTGTAATGCTCTTTTTCCTCTGGTGAAAGTAGGGGGAGTAAATGCAACGGTCAGACAGAAGTGTTAATACATCTCCTCCACTGAAGGATGGACCTTTTCACTATCCCTAAGTGAACTATGAGAAGAGCTGGCCCATGAAAATCATTCACACATGGATTTACTGGCCTATAATTGGGATTGAGAACAGCTTGCTTGCTTCTTGGATGCTTGAGATCCACTACCCATAGGTTTTAACATCACAAGCTATCATCTGGCCAGTGCTTCACCTCTGCATGCATCTTGCTGAGCTGCTACCATATAACTTTTTCCCCTACTGAATTATTACTTCCCCCACAAGGCTTCTTGTCTTGAATAGTTCTCTCATCCATAAGAACACCCATTCTTCATCTAGGTAGGGAATTTTTGTTTTCTGTCAGCATCACTGACTACACACAGCCACATTTCTTCTTGGTATCATTGAGCACAAGTCTCCTGTTTCAAATTCAGTGCAGAAAAGCCGCATCACTAGTTCTCCTGCTAGTGCGTGTGTTCCATTAGCAACAGGATATATACTTATGCTATAACAAAATAAAAACCCTAGTTATACCTAAATTCTAGGCTCCTGGTTGATGTTTCTCACCAGTGTTATTACTGGAGCAGCTTTTAAAACCTTATATGAAAGATGCCTGTATAAGCGTACCTGCATATGTAAGCTGGCTTGAGAACTGTAAATATCTAATTACCACCATTTACTCCATTTCTGCCCTTTCAAAATGTCTGAGGTTCTATCATAGATAGCATTTTACTACGATTTCTCACTGGAGTTACTTCTGTTGTATGGAGGCTTCATCTGCATCTTTTTTTAAAAAAAAAAAATCCCCAAACTCTTGACAAGCAAAGTTCTGTTGTCTCACACACAGCAATGAGAATGTGAGGCAGCTCAGGCTTGCTGCTAATGCACTTAAGAATATTTAAACTAAATAATCCTAAAAATTCATGGTAGAAGGGCTACCCACTTGAAACTTATCAGAAGCCTAAATTCCACACTTGCTTTACATGCATTTTATATATATTTATTCCCTCCACCCTTGCTACAAGATGGAAATAACTTCCCATCTATGAATAGGTTTCATATTATGACAATGTCCACTGGTTTCATATATCTTATAATCAGAACATCGTTCCCTCCTTTGCCATCATTTCCCATAGTTTAGTATTCTTTCTTTTTCACCAATTTCTTTTGTTCAAAAAAATGTAATCTAATGTTAAGATAGCAAAATTATTAAAAATCAAGGAAAGTAAACCACACCTGCTAACAAACATAACTCCATTACGTTGCCCATTTTGTACGTTTCCTGTTTTACTTCTTATGATTCGAACAGCAGCACAGCACACTGTGCATTTACGAGAAAAAGAACAAAGGGCCCTTAGGTGAGAGATTGCAGAGTCAATAGTGGGTATTAGACCCAAACTGATTGCTTTTCTCGCCCAACAGCAAATCAATGGGAATGCATTATTGTGACTTCTCTCACCTTCACATGTCCGGCCATCTGTAGACACAGAAAAGCCCCGCTCACATATGCACTGGTAGGAACCAGCCGTGTTTAGACACTCCCCATGAGGTGAACAGAGGTCAGATCTCTCACATTCGTTGATATCTGAAAACACAGAGACATTAACAGCTTTGCAAATCATCATACCCTTAATATTAAGCCTAGGTTCCATTAGTCTTAAAAGAAGCTTTTATTTCCACCACGTATGTAAACGGGCTCATTTTCCAGAGTAACGAAATCTTCTGGAATCATTCTTAAACTCTGTATAGGCATCGGTATGTTCTGCTGCATCATACTCTCATTGTATCACTCTCTGTGATGAGGATAAGGAGGTGAGAATGACTTGTGAGATACCAGTGTAAGCTCCATACTAGCCAACAATTTCTTCTGCGTTAGGGGAATTCTCAGATGGCTCCATCTCACTGCTGCTTGATTGCTGCACGCTGGTCAACTTGTGCATCTGGCTCCATGTGTTGCCAGCAGGTCTGGAGCTGCATCCTTCCCAGTAAGTTGATTATATATAATTTGAAGCCAAATGCTCTTTTTTGCTGATGGGGAATGGGAATGGTACCAAATGGTTGCTATGTAAGAGTTTGTCATCATTGCTTTTCTTTAATTTAGAAAGCATTTTTCAAACACTGCCTTTCAAACTTACTTTTGAATTTGAAAAACAAGTACTTCTTTCTGATTGATGTCTCATCTTATCAACAAAACCTGCCACCTGCCTTAAGGACTGCATTCACTGATTCAGGCGGTACCACTTTTATGTGAATTACCATTCACATTGTAATTGTACTTTTGTATTTTGCTTTACAGGAACCTGTTAATAAGTTTTCAATACCACGCTGAGATCAAACCAAATTTAGAAACAAAATTTACACTAGGCTCATTCATCCGTCATCACAGATACTAGAATTTCTTATTCTTAATGGTGTCTTTCATTGCTTAGATTCCGGCCATTGTTACAGCCATACAATACATTGAAGTAGATAGTAATTTTAATAGACTAGAGAAATTATGATTTCAGTACCATTATTTCAAGACCCATGACATCTATTATAGAATTTTCTTTAGACACAGACCAATTCTATCCTGTGTGTAAACCTTCTAGGTCAGTGTCACACTTTCTAATCTTTTGGACTCTTTTCAACTTTGCTTCTTACCAAAATGCATGTTCCTAATTTCTAGTCTAGGCCAGACTCAACTTGCAGACACCACATTCTGTGTCAGTATTCATTGTTTCATTGTATCAAATCTAATAAAGCACTTCTATATGGTGAATGCAATATTTTCTGAATTAGAAAGCAGTCCCATATAATACCCAGAACTTCTACAGGGAATTTACTGTTGGTTGCACAAGATCTTCAACACAGATCAGCTCGAATATTGTCTCCCAGCTCAAGTCTAAACTGTGCATGAGAGAGCAGCCAAAGCAAAATCCAGTCTCCTGGTTCTCCAGGCATTTGGAGCACGAACGCATTATCACTTTCCAGCTCTAATACTGTGGTTCTCGTCTCATAAAAACGGATGGCAAAAAAGAGTCGTGAGGCATGTCTGGGTGTTGTGCCAACATGGAGTCAGGATCGTTCAGAACTAAAGGCTGGGAAGTATTTTTCTGGGTTTGGCAATGCTGACTCAGCCTCAGATAACACATTCTCTTCCTCCCCACTCATCCTCCACAAAGCACTGCAAGTGTTTTAGAGGTGAGGGAGGTTTACCTAATGAGACTTGACACTAACTTTCTGCGAATCACAGATTCACAAACAGAAGGTCCTATCAAAATAAACGTTCCCAGGATTTGGGAAACTTCAGCAGTGTATCTCTGTTAGTTCTAATATAGATTCTCTTTCAAGTTACGAAAGGCTGAGATTTCAGCCTCCTGAAATACACGAGACGAGTAAGAAAGTACTACAAGTGATAAATAAAATGAGTTTCTGTTCCTTAGCGTGATCTGTGACTATCACAAGTTATGCTTATAAACTTGCACATTTATAATAATGATCCAGGTATTTTTTATAGCTATTTCATACCTTGGCATCCTCTATTCGCTACCTGCTGGAAACCCTCTGGACAAGTGCATTTGTAAGACCCGTCAGTATTCATGCAGTTTCCTCCATGGCAAACATCACTGTCTTGAAGGCATTCATCAACATCTGAAATAAAAATGTAACGGAATTATTAGACGATGTAAAAACTGATGAAACTTTTAATAGTGATACTTTAATACTAACATAGTGACTTGAAACTACAATGTCATTTAATAACTGGGTGGGAGGGGTAGAGAAATTAAGTTTACTACACTTTAGAATGTCCTTTTAATTATTTTCATCTTATCAAACGTCTTGTATTTCTAGAGAGCTTTAAAATTTGAGTTTGTGTCATTTACTCTTAGCAAGCATGTCTAATATGTGCCACCTGCACCTCCAATGAAAGTTATCCTAACAGACATTGATACCAACCTCTCTCCTACTGTAATGGTGACTGTGGTGTTACAATAGTACAATTAACAAGAAAATCCACGCAGCTGTACATTTAGAAGACAGACACAAAAAATACCCGCTAATGCAAATTTGTGGTTTGCAATATGCATCTTTAGACATGTTTAGGCCGCTACACACAGATTCCTGAGACGGAAGTGACCTGACTCAGACGTCGCCCGGAGCACGGGCAAGCCCAAGCACAGCTGGTTCCACACCACACCAGCCGTGCCTGCGGAGACTGCTCACAAAACAACCGCGGGGACGGGAGGCTCGTAGGACAGGCACCACACTGTGCGTGCTGCTGCGCTAACGGTTGCTTTTTCAGAAGCAGTTCGTGTGACACAACACAGCCACTTCACAGGCTCAGCAGCTCGGTCACAGAGCTGAAGAGCTGCTTCTGCTCAGTGCTGCACTCAAGCCATAAATCCAGCCCCAGAGTAAGGGCATGCAGGGTCCAGCTTCCAGCTGCCTTTACACCACGTTCTGAGCTCCGAGCCTCAGGCTTGTAGACTCTGCCCTAGTGCCTTGGCATCCATGGCATAAAAATGCTGGCTGACACATAGCAGGGCAAGTTTGGGGACACAAACTAGATACAAAACTATTAAAGAACAAGACACCGGCATTGTCTCCACCTAAAGTCTTTTCTTCCCCAGAGGAAACAGAGCACAGCTGCTGTGGGTACAGGATTAACTCAGCAAGTGCTGGCATTCCAGTGATATCGTACAGTTTTGTTTCACTACAGCTCAAGATCACAAAGTATTTCATAACAGTGCCTCTCGTTTTAAAAGAAAACAGAAAATGAGAGAGTCAAGTAAAAGAAGCATCTCATAAGCAACTTTCCCCTGCCTCCACAGTGCCCTACCTCATAATTCACTTGAGTCTATTGCTCTGATAATGCAGATAGTTTCCTTTGAAAAACAGTTATCAAAGACTTTTTCCACTGCCTTTAATTATTCTGATTTCTTCAGCATGGATTTTAGCTGATTAGAATTGTAACCTTTTCCTGTGTTGCAGGAATGAATAACAATTCTAATTAAAAAAGAGGACATGACCTCATTTCTACACTTATCTCTGGAAAGCCCACACTATATCAGAGTGCAACTACCCTTGGGATTTAATCTATTTGATAAAAATAAGAAATAGGGATAGCTTTCTTACATAAATGAATGTTATTACAGATAAAACTGCACTTAATGCTGACAACGTGGTGACCTTTTGATAACCATATTTTATAATAATTTTCAACTGAGAAATAAATTGTGGTTTATTTAAAACAGCAATTAATTTTGAGTAGGAGCATGAGAAAAAATGAACGACTCCCTTGTGCTGAGTTAATGCCAAGTCTCACAACGAGAATGTGTCTTCTGCCAAATTCAGTCGAAATGCATTATTTTCCATATAGGACGCAAACCTCCCCTTCTCTGATGCAACACTTCACAGGTCCTATGGTTGCTGCATAAGAATCTCCAGAAAAATCAGAGACAGTAACTCATGCTTGAGATGTTCAGTGCTTTTTACCACCCTTTACACATGCATGTCTTGAGCATTTCGGCTAGCAAAAGCTCCGAAGGTTCCTAGAAGAAAACTGGAGCCTCCTATGCTTCAAACACTCTTTTCCAGTAACCCGAGTCCTTTGGGATGTACAGTCTATACGTAAGTTCAGGATGGTGCATATTCATACTCCCTGTCAGCCGAGACAAGGCCAATACTTTTTACCCGCAGGTGTGCTCACACTTTGTGTTCCCTCATATTCAGAGCAACACAGAGCAGAACGTATCAATGTCACTTCATCTCAAGAACAAGATGCCAAATGAGAGAGTAAAGCAGAAAAAGAATAGACATGCATGTGGTCATGCATCTTGAAGTCCTCTGCCTGCTAGGAAGTAACCTCCTTTTCTATCTTCAAGTGGAAGGTTGTGCATGCAGCCCACCTGTGGATGGTCATGTACTTTCAGACTACTAATTTCCAAGAAGATAATAGCAAGTCTCTCAAGGTACTGCAGAAGGGAAAAGTTCTTCAGCCTTGGATAACAGGGTATAGAGGCATTTACAATAGGAATGGACACACGGATTATTGCTCTCAGACAGAACTGAAGGTTCAGTCCAGCTTTCTCATTTTCTGAAGAGTTCAGTGCCAGGATGCATACAGAGCATGTATACTGCATGTATACACCAGTGTACAGAACAATTATATGCAAATTACCTATATTCTTAAACAACTGAATACTGCACAAAGACTTCCAGACAAAAACTTCAGCCAGAGAGTTGCAAAAAGCACAGCTGAAAATGAGCACAGCATTATTATGCCAAATTCTGCAATACCCCTAGAAGTTTGCACAAGTGTATAATGATCAAATGGGCAAACTGCTTCTTGAGCTGCTACATTTCTAAGAAAACTTCTGAAGTAGAGGAAATCTTTATTGAATAAACAAGCACATTTCTTACAAGCGATTTGCCAATCACATTGGCTTTACAGCCTGATACAGTTTTGGGTATATTCTGACATGACAAATGTCCACCCCTGAGTCTTGGAGAAACTGGATGGGATTTGAACCATTCTGTTCAAATGAGAACATTCCGGTAAATAGGCTAATCTGAAAATCACAGGCCATCATGTGGCGAAACATTGGATGTCTTCTCAAAGCGATCTTCTCTTTATGGAAGTTCTGCCCTACTGTGCCCCTCTGCACAAATCTGGCTGAACTAACAGTCAGGAGGAAAGCCATTTTCACGAAGATGGGAACGTGGCTGTGAGGCTGAGGACCTCCGCTGACATGAAAAGAACGTGAGATTTAAACCTGCAATCAACCGAACTCCCCAAGTGTGCACTGAATACTTCAAGGAGCCTTCAAAAATACTTACATCACAAGGTGAGGAAAAACAAGAGAGGTGAATGTATAGCCAATAAAGCAGTTGCATAAAGCATTCTTACTGACAGCAGAACAAGCAGAGTCTGTTCAGACTTAGTTTCCAAGGTGTAAAAAGCAGTCCGTAATACCCTGTACTTCAGAAAATAGAGAAAAGATATAATCCAAGCACAGAATAGTTTTTTCCACTGAAGGGATGAACAGATTTTGTGCAGAACTTGAAATATTCATGAGAATCTTCAGTGAACAAACTGTCTCTACAGAAATAAACCACTCTCTTGCTGGGTAGAGAAGCTATAGATTTGGTTACAGACTCTTGCAAATGAGACAAAGATGCTGGGAAAGGAACAGCTTTACTCTTTTTCCTGGTATGATCGAATTCCTCTTCTTTTGCCTTGAGAGCCTCTGAAATTGTTTTTTCTTGAAATTTGCCCTTGAACAGAATCAAGGAAGAGATGAAGATAAATCACGGACCCGTCCTGACAGGCCATTGCATAGTGATGGAGAGCAGCAGCCGTTACTGTGACTTCTTGGGCTATATGAAATGCACCAAAGCTGCCTGAAGAGAAGTTCTGGAAAACATTTGGTCCTCAACTACAATGGATTTAAATTAATTTCTAGATTTCATTTGCTCTTCACTACAAGATGGTTTAACTCACCATTTCATATGCTCACACTCTACTAACAGCATTTACTAATTCAAAATCTTTCTCTGCAGATTGGTTTGTAAGGCTTCTCGCTGAAGGAACCAAAACGATTGAAACGGTTATGCATCCCACTCTCTCACCATCTCCCTCTCTGCTATGCAGAAGAAAGAACGAACCTCTTCTTGTTTAAGGTGGACAAGGTAAGATCTTATAAATTAAATTGCAGCAATAGAAGATTACCATCACACATTTGGGAAAAAAGGAAGTCTAACACAAGGACAGCAAAGCACTGGCACAGGCTGCTTGAAGAGATGATTGGAATCTCATCTGCTGAAGCCTATTCAGAGCAGGTTAGATGAGTACCAGTCAGGAACACCACCATATGGTCTCTTCTGCCTTTGAGAGGCAGGATGGAGCAGTGATCCCTTCCACCAAATTTTTCTTTGATTCTTGACACAGTATCTCTGCATCTGTTGCAACTTAACGACAATCTTGAAGCCAGATAAGAACAAAATTCTTTGACACAAGTTTCTAGTGCCTTGCACCATCAGCCAACACTTCCTGAAGCTGATGGAAGTGATGCTGGTATTCACCAGGAACTCTGAGAAGATCTTGCTAAGTTATTCTATGACCAGATTCTCCAACCAGGTCAGTACCAAAGAGTATCAGTGTGCTAAGGAGATTTTATAATGTGTCCTTTATTCCTTGTTGATGAGAACTTTAAGAGATGCTGTCACTCATTAAATGTGGACAGTCCAGTTATCTTCATTGCTGATGAAGTCTGGTCTGATATTACAGGTTTGTCTTGAGAAGACAGCATCTGGTTGGCTCAGGGGGAACTGCTCTTCTGCCTGGATCACTTCAAGAGGAGGATTACTGACCTATTGCTGTGGGTGAGAAGGTGGGAACTGCCTCCTAGAGTGCTGTGTGGAGGATAACCTACCAGCAGAACACTATTAGGTAAAACGGCAGTATGGAGCTGTGTCTTCCATGGTATCGGCAGCTACAGAAAGCACACTAGAGACCGGAAAGTTTTTATGTGCACATAAAATGTGCACCACAATGTACGGTGAGACCTTAACTGAGAGATTTTTCCCCCCCTAGGGTAAGATAAGGAAGGAACTGAGGTACAGTCTTTTCTGGAGCTTGCTAGTAAGTAATCTTACATGCTGTAAGTGATCATGAGTAGTGCACCAGACGTACCATACCAGGTGGTATAGCCAACGATGAATAAGAGGGAGTAGCTTTGAAGTAATTAATTAGAAAAAAATCTGTTTGCCAATTACTGGCCAATTAAAGTGTTCTACCTCAGAGATAACAGAATCTTTCTGTTTTCTATAACACAGCATTTCTCCCTACATTTACCATACATCTTTCACCTCTTATTTTTGTTTTTACAAGCTCAGTATGTACACTGCCTTCTGGGACAGTGAAAGCTGTGAGCTCCAGCAGATCCCCCTGGAGCTCATCTTATACTACGTATTTTCTCCTGCCAGTGCACATGTGGGATTGTGGTGGCTGGCTACAGGTTCCCAAAACCAGCTGGAGAAGTTTTAACTTAGCAGGCCCCCATGTGAACAGCATATACTGGCAGAAGCTTTTGTAATACAGAACCTCTGTGTCAGAATTTGAGCAACAATGTTTAGAAAGGCTTAACTGTTTTTGGTAACAAGTTGGAAACACGTGTGCTGATTTCTTGTATGTGGAAAGATGACAGAGGCTATTTCTAAGAATCCATTAAATACGTGGCTCTTTAGGTGGGGACTGTTGAATGGTTGACAGTTAAGTATTGAGAAAGAAAGAGGAGCAACATATCCTTCTGCCCTGTTCCCAAAAGAGTTCATGCCTATAGCTGAAACAGTCAAGGTCTTATTGAAAAAAATAAATCAGTTGCTTAAGTCCACAAGCTTACCTTCACACTGATCTCCAGCAGATGATAATGTGTAGCCTTGGCTACAAATACATCTGAAAGATCCTTCTGTGTTCCTGCAGCGTCCATTCGTACAGAGTGATCGGTGCTGGCATTCGTCTATATCTGTAGCAGAAGAGACAGTGAAAACATAACACATCTTAAAATGCCAATTACTAATCAAATGGTGCAATAACCAATTCTGAACAAAACAATGAAGCAGAACGTCAATATCCAGTACTGCTTCTCTTGGTCTTACATATTAACAAATGCAGACAGACAACATAACGCACAAAAATATATGACTTGAGATGACTACATTCAGCATTCTCTCCTGTAGTGTCAACATAACCCTCAATGCACAAACGGGTACACACAGACCTACAAATACACACATGCTGCTTGAGAGCTGCTTTTGTTTCTTTTATATCTGGCAAAGGTAACAAGGCAGCTGCTCAGTGAGTCAGCAAAACCCACAAAATACTTTCCAGCAGGATCACCACCTTTTAACAGGGTGTGGTTTTCAGATGCACACTGAGAGGCTGTTCCCCTATTAAGTTGTACCTGAAGGCTCCTTTAAATACTTGCCTTGTAACAGTATTAATCCTCTAAGTATGGGGAAATGTCTCTTTGCTTCCATAACCACTTCTAATCCCTCAGCGCTTCAGTTCTCATAAACTGGGCTCAGCCTGGGTTAACCGATGGACTTGAACATCAAACTTAAATTTTCCTATGAAAAACTCAAAATATTGGAGGGGAGCGGCACTTTGAATTCAGAACATAGCACATGTCCTGTTTGAGCTAGGAAACCTGTTTTCCCTCCCTTATTTATAAAATACTTGTTAAGGAACAGTAATTAAATTGATATGGCAGGTTCTTAGTCACTTGTAGGACTTAGGCGCGGCTGAATGTCTTTCTGAAAATATACTCCAATTCAAACAGGAGAAAGTTACTCAATGAGGTTTTTCAGGTCTGTGTTATGGCTACGTAGTCTGACCTCTTGAGTAATGGTCCCTTGCGACC
This sequence comes from Larus michahellis, assembly GCF_964199755.1. Lineage (NCBI taxonomy): Eukaryota > Metazoa > Chordata > Aves > Charadriiformes > Laridae > Larus > Larus michahellis. The sequence goes on from NC_133898.1 coordinate 40,366,304, forward strand.
ACAGAAGTTTTGAATTTAAGGATCATCGAAATCTGCGTGGCCACATGAAGCATCTGGGCACATGTACAGGTCCTTACTTCAGAAAGGTGCACTTTAAGAAGAACAGTCTGCACATGCCAGCTCAGCTTGGCAAGGGCCCTTTTCCATGAAAGGTTCAGAGGAAGCAGTCAAACTTTGTCTACATACTTTCCCCAAGACCAGTCTGCTGTGAGTCCTGGACAGCACATTTAATTCGCTCAAGACACTTAACTTACACTGAAGTTTTGTTTCAAACTTCCTGACAAATTTACATGAATGATCATTTAGTTTTACTGTATTATTTTTAGCACTCAGAAGTCTGAAAGTCACTTAGGGAAGCGTGGGGGGAAAAGAAAAGAAGAAAAAACGTTCAGGTTTCTGCATGCTTCCACAGCTTGGAGACATTCTCCCAGATTTTCACCTTTGGGGAGAGGTTTCAAGAAGTCCCCTACATTCATACCTCATGTACACACCCTTTAGGCTCTCCCTCAGACTACTCTGCTCTGACTTCAGACCTAGTTTTGTTCCACTGGAGCAGTCCTGATGGGAATTTTAGATGTGGAAGAAATGTAGAATCTGACACTTTGGAGGTACAGGTACTGTTCTTAGAAATACAACACCAATGCAGTGTCACCAATGCAGGCCTCAGCTCACTGTTAACTGATGCTGCTGGCTTCCGAGAGGATGCAGCCTGGGTTTTTTGATTCCACTCACCCACACAAAAGACAAAAATATAGAAAGAAAAGAAATTAAGGCAGAGAAAGCCACTGTACCCAAACCTCCAAAGTGACAGAAATGCCAAGGATTTTCCAGAAATTCAAATTTAGCAATATAAATGTTACTACACATTCTTGATCGGCTTTACAACAAACATCAAAGTCTACAATGCAACCATAAAAGCCATAACATGGAAATACATATTCTTACATTTTTGGTTATTTAGCCTCAGTGTTGTACATTTGTTGTTTTTTCCATTGAAAGCAGCACTACTGGATGAAAAATATTATCTAAAAGCTAAGTGCAACCTTATGAATTTTAATCATATTCTTTCCTACCTTCACACTGATCCTCCGATGCAGAAAGTTTGAAACCTTGGCCACAAATACATCTGAATGACCCCTCCATATTTTCACAACGTCCATTTGTACAGAGATTGCCATACTGACATTCATCTATATCTGTGAATACAAAGAAAGCATAAGTGTGTAATTGGGTAAAACCATCTTTCAGTTGAGCTTGGGAATTTATTCAAATTCTGCCATAAGCCTGGTTATAATCAGTTTTCCTGTCTATTTTAACCTTGGCAATTCTGCAGCAAGTCTGACTTAAAAAAAGGATTTGAACTTGAGCTGGCCTGTGCTCAAACACTCAACTACACTCAGAACCCACGTGACTAAAACAATGCTTTCGTCCCAGTACTGCAAGGACTGCAGTTTAGGCTAACAAACCTCCTTCTTCCTTTGCTTTTCTTGTTTTTTAAATAGGCATTGCACTATGAGCTAACTGTGTCCGCATCATCCCTACCTGAATAAGATATTTTGCCCATAATTTTCCAACAGTAGCTTAAACCAGCGCAGCTTTAGTATAAGAGAAGACGTCAGCAAGTGCTGGCACATTCATTCTTGCATTACACCGATTTACTCTTAGGATATGTACCTGTGATAAAAGCACCAGCAGCTGCCAATACCTTGTAACCATTATCACTAATCCTTCTGCTGTTGCAAGGAACAGTCCAGAAAAGCAGACGCAGCTCATGCTGGCAAGGCTCTATTAGAAGCTGTTCTCTCCAAAACCATTTTTAAAACATGTGCTCTGGTCAGAATCTCCCAACCTGCTGCCTCTGCTTGTTTACTTGGAGCTTACCTACAGGTGCAAGGGACCAGGCAGGTCGTCTTGGAAGCTAGAACAGACCTCAACCACATTTTCTGCTGTTGAGTTTTTGCTATTCTTTAAAGCTAGGTCAATTAATGCACAAGATTTAAAGGAGTTCTCCAGTGCATAACTAAAGACCCACATACGAAACACATGGACACGTGAGACTTTCATAGATGACGTTTTTCAAGTGGACTTAAAGGAGGCAGGTTCTAAAGGACTTAGCTGACACCTGAGGAATTTCAAGGGGATTTCTGCACTTCACACGGGTCCCCTTGTAAGGCTACTCTATATAGGCACCAAGGAACTCCACTGAGTTATGCCTTTATAACAAAAGTTTCAGAAGCAAAATCTCTCTTCCTGGTCACAAACCATCCTTTATTTACAGGAGGACTTGAAAGAAACTTTTTTTTTTTTCTATAAGCTATCCCAGCTACCTACTTTCATCATTCTCTGAAAGATAGAATCATAGAATTGTTGAGGTTGGAAGGGACCTTTAAGATCATCAAGTCCAACCTTTAACCTACCCTGACAAGAGCCACTTCTAAACCATGTCCCTAAGTGCCCCATCTACCCTTTTTTTAAACACCTCCAGGGATGGTGAATCCACCACCTCCCTGGGCAGCCTATTCCAACGTTTAATAACCCTTTCAGTGAAAAAATGTCTCCTAATATCTAATCTAAACCTCCCCTGACGTAACTTGGACCCGTTTCCCCTTGTCCTATCACTTGTCACCGGGGAGAAGAGGTCAGCCCCCATCTCTCTACAACCTCCTTTCCGGTAGTTGTAGAGCGTGATAAGGTCTCCCCTCAGCCTCCTCTTCTCCAGGCTAAACAACCCCAGCTCCCTCAGTCGTTCCTCATAAGGTTTGTCCTCCAGACCCCTCACCAGCTTTGTAGCCCTTCTCTGGACACGCTCCAACACCTCAATGTCCCTCTTGTAGCGAGGGGCCCAAAACTGAACGCAGTACTCGAGGTGGGGCCTCACCAGTGCCGAGTACAGGGGGATGATCACTTCCCTAGTCCGGCTCACCACACTATTCCTGATACAGGCTAGGATGCTGTTGGCCTTCTTGGCCACCTGGGCACACTGCTGGCTCATATTCAGCCGGCTGTCAACCAACACCCCCAGGTCCTTTTCTGTCGAGCTGCTTTCAAGCCACTCTGCCCCAATCCTGTAGCGCTGCATGGGGTTGTTGTGTCCCAAGTGCAGGACCCGGCATTTGGCCTTGTTGAACCTCATACCATCGGTCTCAGCCCATCGGTCCAGCCTGTCCAGATCCCTCTGCAGAGCCAACCTACCCTCAAGCAGATCAACACGCCCGCCCAGCTTAGTGTCATCTGCGAACTTACTGAGGGTGCATTCGATTCCTTCATCCAGATCATTGATAAAGATATTAAAGAGAACCGGCCCCAGCACCGAGCCCTGGGGGACACCACTTGTGACCGGACACCAACCGGATTTAACTCCATTTACCACCACTCTCTGGGCACGGCCATCCAGACAGTTTTTTACCCAGCAAAGAGTACACCTGTCCAGGCCATGAGCAGCCAGTTTCTCCAGGAGAATGCTGTGGGAAACAGTGTCAAAAGCTTTGCAAAAATCCAAGTAGATAACATCCACAGCTTTTCCCTCGTCCACTAAGTGGGTCACCTTATCATAGAAGGATATTAGGTTTGATAGGCATGACCTGCCCTTCACAAACCCATGCTGCCTGGGCCTGATCACCCTGTTCTCCTGCATGTGCCGTGTAATGGCACTGAGGAGGATCTCTTCCATGACCTTCCCAGGCACCGAGGTCAGACTGACTGGCCTGTAGTTCCCCGGATCCTCCTTCCGGCCCTTCTTGTGGATGGGTGTCACATTTGCTAACCTCCAGTCAGCTGGGACCTCCCCGGTTGTCCAGGACTGCTCATAAATGAGCATTAACTAGATGGGCCACTATCTTTAGCCAGCACGAAAATTGCTATGTTACTACTTAAGAACCATTTTCAAGATTTCCTTCTGAATGTAATTTGTATAAATCAAAACAGGGAAAAGCAACATACAAATAAATAACAGCTTTCATTATAAACCTAGCCAGAATTAATGCGGTATTCTAAAATAATCAATATTGTCTTTTTCCTAGGAGTGGTTTTCACTTAAAAAATAAAAGGTTAATTTTCAACTTTTATTTATTTATTTTGGGGATGCAGTTAATAGCAAGCAGGCGTCCCTGTTTGTATGGAAAAAGTTGGGGTTTTTTGCTTCACTGATGCAGAAAAAGTATTACACTTTATTTGCCTTTATGTGCCAGAAATCACATTACTCCCAATTACCCTGTCTTTTGTCACCACAAAGCACACAAATCTGTCAACATAAGAGAGTAAAACTACTGATTATTTGAGGCACTTGAGCTATTTAGGCAGCTGGAGCACAGGGAAACCTGGAAAAAGATTGGAGGTCTTTAAATCATCATCATAGGTCTTATTAGCTATTGTGAATACCTGCAGTAACTATTTTCCTTATATCATTCATGGCTCTTTACAAGCTCCTGTACAATCTGACTTTGACAAAGCCCATCTCTCCACAGACACAAATGAAATCACCATTATTGTCCATATTTCAAATGACCTACCATTCTTGTTCCCTCACTTGAGCCTCTAACTCTGTAAATAAAATGCCCTGTTGCAGCCTGGCCAAGAACATGAAGCAGAATCCTCCCAAGAGATGACAGCACAGATCCACAGGTGCTCTGCTGTGGCAGTTCAGTAGACAATACCACTTACACCCTTCTGCAAGGCTAATTTCTCAGATCCCTGCTGTTGCAAAATGTGCTCACTCAACAAAACACAACGTTTGCTCTCAAGGTATATGATCAATGCTCTAATTCAAGAATTTGTTAAAACACAGAGAACTTAATTCAGCACTCAGGCATGCAAATTCCCAACCGAATAACAAAGCCTGCAATATTATTTCTGATTTTTGGATGGGACTTTAACATCGAAAGACTTTCACATTAAGCCAGCAGAAAATCCAGGAACAGAACCTAAATCTTCTGAGATGAAGTCCACACAGAACCACAGAATGGTAGGGGTTGGAAGGCACCTCTGGAGATCATCTAGTCCAACCCCCCTGCCAGAGCAGGTCACCTGGAGGAGGTTGCACAGGAACGTGTACAGGCGGGTTTTGAATGTCTCCAGAGACTCCATCACCTGTCTGGACAGCCTGTTCCTGTAGTTGATTCTATTGAAGCTCCCTACAGCAGGGCTAGAGGTACATGGATCAGCTCTGCTGACCTCTGTATTAGTTTTGAAATCTGATGGGGTCCCTAATGCTGTCCAAGATGAATATTGCTAGTTAACCACATAGCTGCAAAATCCATCACAGTGATAACCATGAGGATGAAGCGGTCCAGAAAGTTTCATCAACCTTATTTTTTTTTTTCATTTATTTATCAACCCACAGAAGTGTGCTCTAGATTTACATATTACTTTATTGTCATTCTACATCATGATATATCACTTTATCTGAATGTGCAAATGTGGAGAGAGAAACATGAAAAAAAAATGTGATTGCAAGTAAACTTTTAAAAAAAATATTTCAAATAGTCCCTCTATGACACAAATGCACCGAGGGATCTGGGACAGTAGCAATTTCAAGACAACAAGGTGGCAAGGTGTGCAGGTGCCATTTTTAATTTCTTCCAATATGCCACCCGAACTGCAGCTAAATCTGTTCTACATAAGTCTGAAGTGAACCGATTGACGTGCCTTTATTAAAGAAAAGTTGCTAAGTTCCTGGCTTTAAATCCTGGAAGATTACAATATCAATAGCATCACAGAACTGTAGAATTGTTACACTAGACCTTCTAGGGCATCAAGTGCAGGCAGAGGAGTGAGCTGAGGTAAAAAAACTTACTGAAAACAGTACTGGGGAAAACTAGCAAAGCTGCAACTGACCTAAACTAACAGCAGAAAAATTGACTTATAGAACAATGGACTTAAAATACCCTTTATATTCTCCTTTCGAGTGTATTTAAATTGTACCATATCGCAAAGCTACAGATTTAAGAAAAGCTCTGTCTGCATTACATTTTGTAAAATGTGTATGGCTCATTGCCAACATGACGTAAGTCTAGGACAAACAGAAAATGAAGACTGATCACATCATTAATGATGCAAGATGTCTAGGCTTCATAAAACAAAGGAAAAAAGGCTTTCATAAAAGAAAGGAAAAAAGGAAACTACATGCAGTAATACAAGGAAAAAAAGTATCAGCAACTTGGAATCAAGACTTATCGCTTGCATGACTTAGTTTTGTTTGTAAATCTGAGCACAGCAGTGGTTTCTTTTCTCTCATTCTACTCCTACTAACCTAGTTAACAAGAATGAAACAAGTGAAAGTTCTGCCATGACATTTTCAACCAGGCTATTTTCATAAATAGGTATAGAAATCAAGCTTGATATCATGAAAGAATGTAAAATTGAATCAACTTTACATTTTCCAAAGAAGGCATTAAGTAAGAGGAAACCTTTCTTAACAGAGTGCATGTGCCACATTCTTTGCAAGGGTAGCAGGAATCCAAGCAGGTGGGAACGAACAAAACAAAGATGAACATGGACTAATGTGTGTTAAGTGAACCACATCAGTTTGTTGTAAACATTTCATAGCTTGCTATAACTCCATTAAAATCCATGAAATTACCTGAGAAATAGATTCTTCTACAATAGTCAAATGACAAGACCAAATAACGCAGCTATGACATAGAATCATCAAGGTTGGAAGGGACCTTTAAGATCGTGGAGTACAACCATTAACCTAACACTGCCAAAACCACCACTAAACCATGTCCCTAAACATGCTGGATAAACTGTAACAGGCAGATGTTCAGACAGAAATAATTTGCTACAACACGCCTTCTTCAGACAAAAGGGCAGTTGAAAAAGGTATCGTCTGTACAGCAAAACTGGTGGTGGGGCTCTGACAGCTACACCATATGTTTTTCAGGTGCTTCACACATACATTTTGTTTTGTAATTATAATTGTATTGTTTGTAGTCTACATTCAATATTCATTTATCTACAATAAAACACAATTTCCTCATGTATACTGTGTCTGAGAAAAAAGTCATTTCAAAAATCTTGTATTATGAATTATTATGGAATGAAATGGGGACCCTGGGCATGGTGCTGTCATCAGGTTGTAACATTGATGGAATAGGAAATACAGCGTCTCAGAACAAGAACTATAACAGGAGACACAAAGAGTACTGAACATACCATGGCACTGTCCATTCCAGCCTCGGAATCCCAGTCTGCAAGGAATGCACTGGTAAGAGCCAGGAGCATTAATGCACTGTGCATCTGGACAAGTAGTTGGAGTCAGGCATTCATCAATATCTTCAAAAGAGAAGATAAAAGGAAATACCGATCAAAGCCATAACAAAACACTGAACAATAAACTAATCTGGTTATTCTGACTGTGCTTATATTATACTAATACATTTAAAGAGTTGCATACTTTAACTGTTAGAGATCCAGGAAGGTACAGGTTCTCACAGATATGTAACCAGTGAAGGGGCATCTTGGAGAAATAAATTAGATGATAGTACATGCAACTGAACTGAATTTTCTGTTATACTGTGAATCTTTGATAGGCCCTCCATAACATACAGCAGGTCAGATTTCCGGCTTGGAAAGGTAAGAACAACTTCGCTTACATCACCCCTTCATAGAATCTTCATGGTTGGAAAGGACCTTTGAGATCATCGAGTCCAACCATACACACACACAGAAAAAAAACCAAACCAACCCCTTCACCATATTGAAGTAGTCTGAGCTTCTTCCTATAGTCAGTCTCAAGAAATTTTGGAAGTGCATTGCAACAGCAATAAAATTGTAACTCTAGCTTCTCAAAGCAAAGAGGAATTTGGTATTCTCCAGTGTCCTAGAGTTATGCAGCATGTAAGTACTATGTGGACTATAAATTTAATTATGTGAACAGTAATCAAAGATGTTTACAGGAAGAAGGGAGTAAATTATTCCTGAAAGAAGGCACAAGCAAGACACACATCACTGAGGCTGGCAACGTTTAGGGTGATAGAGGGATTTGTTGCATCAGGAGATGTCCTAGTTTACTCATGACAAAACAAGAAATAGCTTCTGAAAAACTCATGGATCTCATGTCCAGGCTCTAAGCATCTACCAAGAACTACTTATTCTGCACCAAAGAAACCCACAATATCAATGCAATCTAAAAGACCGCATACAAAAATGACATCCAAAGACAAGCTGCTGTCAAGTGACCAATGATCAGAAGATGCTGGAATTAAAACTGTGTGGGCAGCCTCGTTCCAGTCTGCTTCCATACTTGAGTATCATTTTATAATATGGTCTTTAATTACACAATAATTATAACCTTTCCTACTAAATACTCACTTCATGCAGTGCACAGAACTAATGAAATCAAAGCAATCCCTACACCCAGCTTCCTAAGTTCTTGTCCCTTCCCAGCTCCACAACTAGCGGTTGTGTCTTCTGCAATTAAGGACTGCTACTCCAGAACACATAGTAGGGAGGCAAATTACTCCTAGTTTTGGGAACAAGCTCAGAGAAGGAAAGCAGACTCCAACACTTGTAATTTAACCGGATAGTGTTCCAACCTTCAGAGAATTGAACATCCCCAGCTCCAAACAACTCACTGGATGTGGGCAAATCACAATTTTTCATAGAATCATGATCGTCCAGCTCAGAATACTTTCTCATAAAAACAGCAACAGGCCTCTTCAACCACTATAATGCAGACCTGCAAATGTGTCTCACTGAAACTACTGTGAGTTTGTTTTTTTATTTAATTAACCAAAAAATGCACTTCTGCAGAAACCTGTTCTCAGAACTGCCTAGACTGCATCTGCCCTCAAAGCACACAACATGAATGGTGTATTTGGTACAGAAGTTTTCAGTCAAAATAAAAGTTTAAATGCTGCAAAGCTTAAAGAAATCACAAGGAGATTTTATAGGAATACTTAATCGCATGCAATGATGTTCAGCTATGCCTGTAACACTGTTCTACATAAACAACAGACTCTACAAAAACAACGCATATGCACTCTTTACGTTTCCCAGGCCAGGCCCACGACAGAGCTTGCGTGAGTATAGCTTGAAGGCAGAACGATGACGGGGTGAGGAAATGTAAGTGAACCGTGTGTATTGTGTGCAGCTTGGAGGATTCTTGCCTTTGTTTTTGAAGTGTGGAGGAGGTGGAAAGGAATTATTTGTGGAATCTGGAATCTGTCAGTAGGGTGACTATAACGAGTAGGTGTAATGACATGGTGAAATGATTCCCGATTGTGTCATTTCCTTGCTTTGATGGATTTAGTGTAGGAGGGTTTTTCCCCTAAGCAACCTTAAATAACTTTGAACAGAGAATTTTGTTTCAGAAATTACATATTGTTAAGTTAAATGACAGAGGATGAGCACCACGCTACTTTAAATACAAGCTAATGAGAAATTTGACGCACTGTGATATTCTGATTTCGAGCCTATTTTAATCACAGATTCTCTACTGACAGAGATTTGAAAAAAGGAGTTGTAAGAGTGGAGCGTGTGAAACATTTATTTAAATAAAAAAATTTTTGTCTGAATAGAAAGAGGAATCTTTTAGCAATATATCCACAAAAGCAATATATCAGAACAGCAAATATATCCATAGCAGCTTTAAATTGCTTATTTGCCAGGCAACCTAATGTGTTAGCAATTTTATTCTGTCCTAAGTAACTTAGACTAAAGCATGAACAAAACTGTTTAAAATGAAATCGCTTGAATTTTTTTAGTTCACAATTCAAGCTGAAAATGAAGAAAAGAACAAAGAACAGCAAAAAAAAGCAAAAATATCACACTGGAAAATAATGTGAAGTTTTGAAGTTCAGATGTCCTAGGATCTCCTGCAACATGAAATACCTACCGGATATATATTTCCAAATTTAAAAAAAAAAAAAGGGACAACTTATCATTTGCTATCTGTTATAATATAGGAAAAATTACACTTTTAAAAAAAAAAAAAACAAACAAAAAAACAAAAAACGAAAATTGTCACCAAGTATGCAGGGCAGGACTAAGAATGAAGTCAAGTGATTCCATGAGAAGAGCTGTTAAAACAGCTGTCCCGAGATGGCTTTGCCCATAGTGGGGGAACACCTTTACAGTGTCTTAAATCTAAACAATAGGAATTGCAGTTCCAGACGTCAAATAACTGAAAAGACTGGAAAGTACTCAAAAAGGTTCCTTGTTTAAGCTTGCACCCCCTAAGAATTCTCCCTTTGCAGTCCACAGTGCTAAGCTTCCCTTGAACAGCAGGCGATGTTAATCATTCCAAGCAGCTGTAACATTTGGCATTGTTTTTGTGATATGAATAAATGGTAACTTCATTTCACCACCCAGGGACGTACTGTAGATAAAACAGGCAATGTCCTTTTGAACACTCCACCATTTTCAGCTGGTGTACAGGGGGAAGTTAACTAAATAAAGAAAGTAGCTGTGAGAGAAACCCAGCAGTAAGATTAAGCTAGAGAAATTACCCATGGAAATAAGAACACAGTGGGATGGTGAAAGGGAACTCTGAACACAAATAGATCTAAAAGCACTACGCCAAGACATTTGATCTGAAATCAAACAGCGAATGGAGATGGAAATTAATTAAAAGAAATATACAACATAGAAAAATATTAAGTTAAACATAAAAAAAGAATGTGTTATTTTAATATTTCCATCTAATGGCCATATTTCTTAAAAAATAAAGAAATAGATGTAAAGTTTTCTGCTGAGACCAGAAACAGCAGTCAATGCGATCAAATGGCTATTCCTATTGCAGTTGTTTGGCTTGGCAACTGTTACTGTATTACTACTGGTGAAGAGTCCAAACCTACCTTCACATTCACCTCTCCTGCTCATTTGGTATCCACTATCACAATATTCACATCTGTATGAGCCAACTGTATTTACACAAAAGCCTTCCCCGCAAGTATGAGGTCTTGAACATTCATCAAAATCTGCAGATGAAAGAGAGAAACGTAAGAGAAACTTTGCTTCACCATAGAATTACTGAATGCTTGCATCTCCCCAAAACTCTGCTTTAATAAAACATAGGTAAGTAAACTTGGATTTTCAAGCTGTTTGCAAGCCATAGCCTACAGCTGTTTTTTACCGAGCAGTTCCATCTTTACCTCACTGCTTGCGATCAGAGAGAATGAGATCTAGAAACAACCAGGCTGTATGAAGAAGGGCAGCAAGCAGCCCTGCCTGCGGTTGCAAACACAACGCATGTCACTGTCTCTATACTGCGCCCAAGGCAGTGCTAACCTGAGGAACATCACAGCCACTCACTCTGTCTGTGCTGCTCTCCATGTAGTTCATGGCTGTTTGCAGCTATATTTAAAAATACAGTTTGTTACAGCTACAAGTAATTGAAAGTTTTTAATGTTTGTATTTCCCACCACAGAAGGTGTTTTTCCTGAATGGTAATCTTCATAAACAAGCACGATACTGAATAAATTCTTGGTTTAAAACAAATAATCATTTTGAAAAGTAGTAGGAGCCACTCAAATATTTTCCTCACCACAGTATTGTGATGAGGAACTGTTTAGTGAGAGCCAGTTAAAAACACCTCCAGGCACCAGTCCAGTACCAGTGACACTGAGGATAAAAGCCGAAAAGGGGACTTTAAAGGGCTTTAGATAAACTTCTTGAATCATCTATATATTTTTATTTTCTATAAAGGAGACCAGTAATTACCAACACAGTCTGTTCCATCTTCGCTGGCCATGAATCCAGCTTGGCAAATACATAGGAAACTTCCTTCTGTATTTTCACAGCGTCCAAGGGAACAGAGATGGGGTGCCTCATTACACTCATTAATATCTATAAAAGAAATAAAAAATGTAAGACTATAGAATAACGTATTTAGTTGTGATTTTTTTTGTGCATTCTATGCCATGCTTTTGATAAGACTAATCTTGTAATTATTTTAATTCTTTGAAAAAGTATATGTTTTCCTCTCCCTCAGAGCTGAAAAAAAGATGCATTAAATAGTTTTGGTTGGAAAAAAATGCTCTCACTGGCTTAGACTATAAGAATATTGCATTGGCCTGAAGAATGTGACATGATTATTATTCAAATCACTGCACTGAGTGCAAGCTGAGCACAAGCTGCAAGCATGGAACAATAACACAATTTGGATGCAACAGAAGAATTTTAAGTTGCCATTTGGCTGTGTATGCGTGTAAATTATTTTTTAATACTGTAGTTGCACCTGATAGCATGCGGGAAGTTACTGAACTTTTGGTAGCATGAAAAGTTGATAGTACATAACCTGGCAACATGATATAATAAACTCTTCCTGATCCAAGTTACAGAGGAACCAGCATACTCTGAATGAAGGAGATACTGATACAGCTGCTTCCAAACCTGCAATGGCTCATGTAGAGCCAGGCTGGGCTCTGCCTCATGTTCGTCAGAGCCCTCTGTTCCAGAACTTAATAGCTTTGAAGGGAATGAAGACCTTACTTTGGAGACCTCCTAATTTGCTTCTGGGACGTTTATGATATACTTTCTTTTTTTCAGGAGAAGGTTGAAAGGAAAGACCCAACAAAATGACTGGATTTAGTTCAGCTGCAGAGCTGGTAGCTGAGCAAATCATTCTGAGAAACAGCCATTAATTCAGTCATTCTTTCTCCAAACAGAACTGTATTTCTTCCTGGCAGTCTGATGATTTTAGATACCTGATATAAAGCTGAGAAGAGACAGTCTGTCTAATCACTTTTTATCTCATCTCACAATGGGAAGAGCTTTCATTCAATTTAATTAAATTCACGTTCTGTTCTGAGCAGCTGAAAGGCTATATCAGAGACTAGCTGGCAAATTTTATTTGACATAGAAAAACTAGTTTCTGTGTAGTTTGGAAGCATTCAGTAGAGGATGCAACTCCTGACTGCACTGTAGCATATTTCCCCTGACCAGACTCTACATTTCAAGCATTTCATAGCATGGTTATTTCAGATTTTTGAAAGCATCCATTCATACCAGAGCACTTTGTCTGCTGATCATTAAGTCTGTACCCCTCGTAGCAGATGCAAGTGTACCCCACAGGCAAATTAACACAGTGTCCTGCTCCACAGATATCAGGATTAACTGTACATTCGTTGATTTCTAAGCAAACAAAAAAAAGTTTAATGTTAAACTCTCCCACACAGTTCAGTAAGCGTACGATATTCTGTAATCTAAGTAGAAAGATCAAGCCTGAAAACAACTGTAAATCAAGTTTGTAAGTCCTGAGTTTCTGTAACAGATACCTTATCTGGAAGAATCTAGAAACCATCTAGGCTTTTCCTAATGACATAGTCTCATGTCCCATCCAAGATCTATAAATGGGTACATAAAAAAAAATAAAGTAAAATGAAGATAATATAAAATAAAAATTTATACGATTTAACCTTTGCATTGAAGGTTAAGGAAATAACCACAGTGGGTTTATGATTATTTTTACAGAATACTCATCTGTTAATGGCTTGGATATATTTTGTAAGATAAGGAGATTCAGATGTGGGCAGCACTGGATGCTAAACCCTTACAGTAGTTTTAGAAATTCTCAAAGTATATGTGTTACTGCAAAAAATACTAATGACTTTGTTTAGTTGCAATTTAAACTAAGGTTATACAGCAGCATGAAACAGTAATTCTTGAAAAAGAAGTTATCTGTAAAGAAAAATAATTTATTCAGACTATTTAGAAATAGGTTACATTTAAATTTAACTAAATCTTAAAGTACAGAATTCAGTCACTCAAAACCGTCTCAACTCTAACTGCATTCAGTTTTTAGGATTTACATACTCGGAACAGTATGTAAATAACAGATGGATTTATTTGTTTATAGCACAAAACAATTTCTAGTTCTACTCCTTTTCCTGAGGAAATTAAAAACAGCAGAACATGGAAAACTACCGTTTTTTTCCATCTGATGTGATTGCCCAGCAGGGTAACTTCCTCTCCCTGTAAGGAAGTGAGGAGCTGGCTGGCAGAAGGGACACAGTCACAGCAGAGCTGACTTCCAAATTCCAGTTTGACAATCACCATTAGTAAAACTTTCATATGGGATTGACGAATTTCAATTACAGGTAACTGAAGGAGGCAGCTGAATGCTTACAGAAGGACAGGATACTTTCTCTACTCTTACAGTAGGTTCAGGAGGATTTAACTGCAGACAGAATCGTACTTCAAACAACAGGGTGATTTATAACCTGTGCACATTGCGTGCCAGTCAAAAATTCATTCTTGCATGAAGCAAAGCCATCTCTGAAGAGTTAAACTTTTATTAAAGCATGTGCAGTTTCTCCCTGTGAATGGAAACTGGGAAACCTCTTGGTAGGCCTAGATATCTTTACCATATACAATACTGTATCTTAAAGTATTTACCTCGATATTGCAATTACTTCAAAGCCTGTGTTAATTCTGAGAGACTAGCCAGTGTGACACTGTAATGTTTGCATGTATACACACATGTACATTCAACTTTTTGTTTTCAAATTTACAGCAAGTGAAATTTTCATGCCTTTTGGACACAGGTGTCACTTAAACAGGTTTCAGCTGTGACTGGGGCATTACTTGCATTTCTGTTATTTTTACTGCTTGACACACAGATGTAGAAAAAGCAACTTCAATATATCAAAAAAGGAAGAAGCACAAATGTCAAAAGAATATTTCAACATAGATCTCTCAGTAATTCCTCATCTGCTTTTTGTAAAACATGCTGATCTATAACCCATGAACTCTATATCCCTCAAAGAACATGATCACATATACTTCATGAACATATGTACAGATTGTCTAAAGACAACTTGTAGCCAGGTAGTCTTCAGTTCTGGATTTCAGTTGTAGATCACATAATCTGAGGTGGAATTATTAATTTTTCCTTCTATCATTTGTTTATGGGCACAAAAATGGCAGCTACATCCTGTCAGGGTCTAGTCCTAGCTCTGTTGACAGTACCCTCCTTGCTGTGCTGTTCTGTACTTTCTGTCTCTCGCCAGACTATTCCTTTCTGTTCTACGGCTACATTCTCTTTGCTATTATAATTCAAAAGCAGCATGGAACCAGTCATAGTGTCAGGAACTCACAGTAATTTCTTAATTTATTTTAGTTCTAAAAAGGAAGTACAATACCTGTAACTTGAGTAGGTGCAATTACTTGACTTGCACTCGAAGTAGAGATTTCAGGAGCAACTTCAACAGGCAGAGGAGGAGATGTTTTCTCAATCACTACTGTGTGACATGGAATGGAAATCAATCACATCCAAAAAAACCCCTTAAAGCATTCAAAAAAAACCCCTTAAAGAATTCACACATGATACTGAATGAGCCAGACGCTATGGAGGTTTTCATTAGTTTATTCTGCTTAGATCTAGAGTAGAAAAAAATAGTATAATTGGGTTTTCCATCATTCTCTGCTTGTGAAAAAAACTGAGGTGCTAAAGAAAGGAAGCACAATAGTAAAACTTTTGCAGTGAAAGTTATGCATAAATCTAAAAGGAGACACCTAAGTAAAGTTTCCTCTTGGAAGGGGTACAAAGCCTTGACTCTGCTGACATTAAAGTTCTCATGTACGTAATCCAGGATATCACTTTTGCCTCAAATATGTCTTTGCCTCCTAACAAGTCACCCAGTCGATGCCAACCTCTCAATTCCTCCCACTTCACCTTCCATGATTTTCTTTCCCTGTATGCTACTTATGGAAAAATTGCTTGTGAAGCTGCAATCAGTTTTTCACTAACCTCTGTTACAACTGCTACCTTCCCATTCTTTGCAGAATTGTAAGCACTCTCTCATACTAAAAGATAAGTCAAAACCAGTTACCTGGATACTGTGGATGTAGGTTAATTGTTGAAATTCCAGGAGAAAGCTGAGGCTGCCCAGGCTCTAGATCAGGCTGCTTTTCTTGATCAAGGGAAGCTAATTCCTAAAAGAACAATTAAACATTTACATTCTGAAAACTTCCTCTTCATTCAGCTATCATAACAACCTGCAAACTCCTGGCTTGAGAAACTGCTAACGTTCTCACTTGAGTGGCTTTTGATAGCAAATTATTAATTACCACCAATTCAAGCCTGAAAGAACATAGAATATTATGTTTACACAATGGCATACAATTTAACATTGATTTTATTTGAAGCAGCCATTTAATGGAGCTTCTAATTCTACCTTTGGCTTTGTCCCTCCATATTTCTCCCATCCTCTGGTCTTTAATTGCTTATGAATGGTATTTAATTGCAGTTCAGCATCACACAGACGTATACAACCAGATATGTCTCCTTGACCATTGTGAAACATTCTCTCTTAGCTTTTGCACTGATCATCTTGTTTTCATAAAAGTGTTAGATGCTTATAAGTCTTTAGGAAAAGGAAATGAAGTACCATTGCAGTTATTCCTAATGAATCCCATTATCTTCAGCATAGAGAACCTGCAATCTCCAGACTGGGGGACTTAACACAAATACGCACCTGCTCCTCTCCACTGAATACACAGCAACCATAAAAAACCTAGGAAACTGGCTCAGGCAGTAATACAAGTCTCTTAAGCAGGTGTCACAAATGCTTCTCAATGCTTCATGCTGTTTCTCTCCAAGTCATTTTCTCTAGCTGTCGGTACCTGTGGCTCTCCTTCATACTGTCTGCATTTTTCAATATCCTCTTTAAAATGCAGCCTCCAGAACAGGATAGAACAATAGAGTACTAGACCCTCCACCAATGCCCTAAAGGCATCCTTTAACCTCTGTTAAAGGAACCTCTTTCCTGTACCTCACTACCCGCCTGTTGTTGTATACAATAATACGAGCTCTTTTTGCCTCAGGGTTTGCACTGTAAGTCCACAGTGAGCTGTTTGTTCCTCATCGATCCTAAATCCTTTTCACAATTATGGTATCACACCTTGTACACATGGTCTGCATTCTAACTCCTACATAAATCACATCATGTTTTACCTGATCAGGGGCTGCAGTTGCCACTAAAACCAGAAAGAAAAAAGAAAAATAATCAGTCTTCACATCACATTTACTTACACATTCTATTTAATACTACTAGCACATTTGAAAGTGGTTGCTGCCATTGCAGAAAAATTTCAGGCTCTAAGCTCATCCCAAAATTGTACAAACTTGAAGTAATGTTCCTGAAGCAAGTGTGAAAACTAACATGAAACCAGAAAAAGATTCTACACACTGACCAATGCTTATAATTATTTACTGTATAATATATTGGATGTATAATATAAATAATTTATAATTATTTACAGTATTCAGTTGCCGTATAGGTTTCTCAGTTGTTTCCTTAGACACAATCTGAGAAACTCACAGGTTATTAACTCACTGATTAAACTTTAAAAATTCCTTCCAAGGAATATCAACACCTGTAATTATTTTTAAGGTAAATTAATATCATAATGACATATAACTAATCATTAACAAATTTGCAAGAATTTATTGTTAAAAAAAAATAAATCGAGTTTGGAAATTTGCCTTTCCTTTAAGCAAGTAAAAGTGGTTTGTTGGGTTTTTTCCCTCCACAAAAGTGACTTTTTTTCTGGGAAGGAGTGGTAGGAATTTCATAGAAGTTTTTATTTTCTATTGCAGTTAGCCTTTTTTGAATTTGTCTTCTACTGATGAAAATCTATATGCTTCTGTAAAAAATATTTTTCTTTTCACAATCAACATTTTCCACAGGATAGACTTAAAAAAATATATGTTAAAAAAAAAATAAAATCACTCTTCTTGCTCTAGTTTCTTCAGCATTAGCAGGGAGGCTGATTTTCAGAACTGGGAGAACTTCTGATAAAATCTCCAAAATTCCAAATGCAAACATCCAAAAATGGAATATAAAATTCAAACATGCGTATGTATCATTACTGACTTAGAGTAAGCATATTTTTGAAGTTTTTTATTTTAAAAAAACAATACTCCTTTTTGCTCCAGATTCTCTGTGTTTTAAGATTTACTAAAATGTGGCAATCTTTCTAATTACTGAAGTAATATTTTAGTGAATGATAGGCTGCTTTTTTCGACTTCGTAACACAGAAAAGCCCAGAGGTTTATGAGAGAATTTCTAATCCAGCACAGTCTGTAAGTACATTTGAATGGCTTATTTTTCTCTCCAGATTCAGTTTAGCTCCATTTTCTTTTTGAAAGTAAAACCAGAGCAGTGATTTTAACTGGAAAGTAACCCATGTCGCACAGAGTTTTGCAAAGTCAGCTGACTGAAACTGTTTCTGACAATGGCCTGACAGGCAGAAACACAACTGCTACTTGGAAATAACCTCTTAAGTACTCAATATCATGAGAGGGTTCTTCAGCAACGTAGTTCTTGTCTACAGTTAGTTCATCCCAAGTTTGCTGGCAATATATTTATAATAATAATGCTTTCTGCATTTCTTTGCTTCTGGATCAGTTTTAGACTCAGGACAATTTCGGCTGCTGTCAGTTCTTAGAGGAGCTTGCGGAAAATGAAATCTGAGAAAAATATCTTAGAGGAGTCAACTAATCGTTAAACAGCCCAGCAGAGAGGGGCTGACCAAGCGAGCAGCTGCAGGGGTGAGAGCAGACCAGCTGAAGGGGAAGCATGCCCACATCAGGTGGTGCTAATCTACAGCAGAGTATAGAAGGAAGATGATGAAAACTCCTTAGCTTCTGCCACCCCAAGTACTAGTAAATCAAAGCCTGAGTTGAGTCTACATTAGACATTATAAATATCTTTATAAAAGTCTTCAGCCAAATATTTATTATTTCTTATCATAAAAATTTGTGAAATTAAAGCAATCTCTATCTCCCCATGGCATTCTCAGCATTTGGCAGGAGTCATACATAAAATTTTAGAAGTAAATCGTGTAACACAATACACTCCACAACGTGGAACACTCTGCTGTGGGAAGTGACGCCTCTTTGTCCTGCACTGTATGCAGCTACTCCACAAAGAAATACACCATTGAAGACACATGCATAGAAATATAGAAAGACTAAATTTTCCCACTCTCACCTTCTTGCACAGCCATCTCAGTCTCACTTTTCTGTGAGAAGGTCAGTGCCTCCACTGGCTCTTCCTTTGCTGGGAGAGGTGGAGGAGAAGTACCTTTAGCAACAGGTTGAGTAATCGGGGTCTTGCCAATGACAGGTGGCTGTACTCTAACTGCAGGGTGATGATATAGCTTGTTTCTGTGAGGGCCAGAAACCGTATAACCCATTCCACCAGGGCAGATTTCCTTAAAAGCAGCTAGATTTGGGATGGGAAAATATTCCTTTTAGGAGTCTAAAAGTGCAATATGTTGACATAGTGGAAAATATAATGACTACCACTAATAAATTTAATCTCATATTGTATATACATTTTTACAAAAAAATATTGAAAGACAAGCTATGTATTGCATGCTAATATGACTTAGCATTCTCCCAAAATCATGTTCTGGCTGTTATTCCCAGGAGGTTTCCACTCCAGATTACCATCTTTCTTCAGTTATGTTTAATCTATCATTGTATTATATAAGATAATATTATATAAGATATTTTGTACTAATCCTCTTCAAGCAGTATAGCCTTTCCAAATATGAATTTAAATATGCAAATTGTCATCATGATCTACATTGCATAAGGAATGACAGTCACTATTTCTATCATTCTCTTTTTGCCAACACCAAAGAAAAAAAGCTCACCCCCCTGTACTAGAGGAGCAGAAGAATATCAATGAGTAACAACATTTGTTCACAGGATCCCACTTGACTTCATCAGAGGTCTCATACCAGCCCTGATCCAAATTCCACTGAATTGAGTAAGTCTTTCCACTGACCTCAGTGGGCTGGATAAAAACAAGATGGGGATCATAAAAAGCCAAATCATCACTGGAAGTGAGGGGAAATAATCTCATTTATAAAGCTGCTACAGAAAAGGGTAATGAAAGTTGGGCAGCAGCACCTGCTCTGATCTCTGCAGCTGCTCTACATGAGCATCAGGTTTTGCAGTCCTAGTGGAAGACTAGAATGAAAAAGAAATACAGGTCAGCCTTCCTCCCCATCAAAAATAATAGCTATGCTCCCGTCAGGGACAGGGAGAACTTCAGGAGTCCTGAGGGGGCAGGGCTTCATTGTCCTCATTGCTCTAGGTAAAGCTATGTTGGGATGAAACACCAAAAATTTAGTCTCCCAGGTGCCCAAAGTGATTTCTTACAGTTTCTTAAAAGATGTGCAGAGTGGGGCATTGGTAAGTTCACAAATTCTGCATTGACCATATCAGGCTTTTAAAATGAATTAGCATCTAAAATAAACCCACAAAATACTCACTATAAGTACTCCACAGATGAATTCCTTAAATCATAAATTAAATTGCAGTATGCATTAAATGCATACTGTGTTCTATTACTAAGACACCATCAGAAAAGACGAAGGCTCAAACTGATTAAACTGAGTGGATTCAGAACAATGAAATGCTAATATCAAAATGAATGCTCATATCAAAACTTGCCACAAAACCACCCAACTGAGGGTGGGAATTCTGGTCAAAGGAGGAAGACAGAGAAAATTTGATGCCTGTCCCTTCAGATGCATACTCAGGATGCAGGAAATCTTGTTTCCAGTCATATTCTCTCAAATGCAGAATAGAAACGTGAGCCTTATTCTACCACAGCTCTGATAAGTGCTCTCAGCACCCGGGTATACAAAATTGGCCTCTCTCAGTCTCTCTTTTGGAGCTGGGCTACTTTGTACAAATATTTTAAACGAGTGAGAACTTTTTAATTCAATGACTCTTAAATTAACATGGGATGCTGCAGTAAATACATTACCCCATTCTGGAGTATCCCACTTTCACACATTTTTCATAGAAAACTCTGAAAGATTATGTATTTAACCTGTTATAGAAAGGAACATGAAAGTTGTCATGAAATGGGAAAAGTGTTTCCCACACAGCTCATCAGAATTTTCTACCCACAGATCTTCTCTCTGACATCTTTCCATTAAGACAAATCACTAAAATAACCAATTCCACATAATATTCAACGATGACTAGAGCGCAGCCAACTTTGCAAAAAGATATATACTCTGCTCCAGAATACACACAATTGGGCATAAAGCCTCATGCAATATTCTCATAGATGCAAAGCATCTGCATTTAAACTGCAAGTCATTGATGAGAATATGTTTTTTTCTCCATTAAAAAGCCACATAAATATTATTTATCTGAAAGTGAACTGGTCTTTTAAAATCCTAATCAGTGATCTTGCAACACAATGGTCATGCAGGAAACAATGGCTTTAAGAATCAATTGAAATGCTCAAAAATGTTGGTCACTTCCATTTCTGCAAGCCAAACTTAAAAGAAGTAAGGAATATGCTGCTCTCATTATGTCTCTGATGCTAGCTGTGGATTTCTCAAAGCAGCTAGCTAGTTTTGAAAATCTGAGCCTTTATAAAATACTCCAGAGAAATACATGACCTGTGTCACAACAGTGGTATCTTCAGCAGCAACTTCAGGAAGGACAGTGGATTACCATTACAAATACCTGTGCTAAAATACTGAACAGGCCGTACATCATGTATATTACAATAAGCAATGAGGCTTTTAAAAAAGATGAATTTGAGACCATACATTTGGACAAAAAATAGTATTAAATTGATTTTGACTAAAGACTCCAACTTTAGTCGTTTAAGTTTTAAGCAAAATCAGGGAATAGAAGGTACTCAAAATCAGCGATCAGTCCCTATAATGTGTGGGATCTTAAGCTATGAGCAGCCTAAATGAGGGGGGCGACCAACCACCCTTGTATGTTCCAAGTCCTTCTATATTTAAAACCAGCAGGACTCCAAGTGAACACTGATAATAAAAGCGAATTTTATGTACCAAGTAAGGAATTAAGTGAAAGGTGGCATGAAATTTTTAACCACCAGTTTGTTGTTAAGAAGGCGACATCATACTTTGCACATTCCCCAAAATGGATGGTAAAGATATGAAGGAAGGTTAGAAAGCAGAGATACTCCCATACATATTCCCACTATCTGTAATGTAAACTACAACACATGTCGTTCTGTAACCTAATTCTCAAAAGCTGCCATCCTCTCACTGTTGCTTTTAACAAAGAAGAGTATTAATTAGATTTTGTGTTAATTTGTCTGTATTCATAGTCAGAATATACTGTACAATTAATTTATCTTCATGTGATGGAGAATCAAAGTTCAAGGACATATTCTGAAATGCAAATATTAATCTGGAATTCTATCACAACATATCAAAGATAATTCCTTTGTTTTAATCACAAATCCCTATGAATAAAACTACTATATATGTGATTATTCTACTATCATGTAAAGAACTGTCATAATTTACTGATGGACACTTCTTGTTTAAAATCAATTCTTGGATATATTTTTTTTTCCAAAAGCACACATAACAAACACAGGATGGGGGCAAGAGTTTGCCTTTTTAATGGGAAGTTCTTACCTGTTCCCGGCAGCGGACACTTCTCACAGTGCGGGCCCCAGGCTTTGCCAACACTGCAACAGCAAAGCTGCTTGCTGAGCTGAACAGAAAGAGGATGCATGCATTGCTTTCCTGCACTAACAAACCGGTAGCAGGGTCCCTTCTCTTCAGCAACTATAGGATTATCAGCTGCAATGAAAGTGGAAGAGAGGATGGTACTGTTCACACGAAATGCAAAACAGAGCAACACCACTAGATTTCCAATACCAGTTAAATGGATTAATATTACCATCTGCACCGGTTTTATTTCAAACACCTATCTCAAGCCATAATCACAACATAAAAGAAAATTATTATTTCGGAAACACTCCTGAATTCCAACTCATCCTAGACCAAGGATAAAAAGTATTTTGAAGAAAAAAAAAATAAATTCCAAATCAGCAGTTGCCATGCTGCCACAACAGAGAGTCAGAATCAGCTCTCTCACTTGCATACAAGTCCGACTGCTGAAGAATAGGGTCAATCACTAGCAATATACAGTTGTGTCAAGCTACATAGCCACCGGAACATTCAGCTATAAGTAGGCTACATAAATAAGACAGCAAAAGGATTAAGTATCATACTTGACTTTTTTTTTTTTGAAAAAGAAACAATTATGTATTTACATTTTGTTACGATTAGTTTTAATGTGGAAGAGCCAAAGGCCATAAACTGTGACTAGTATGAGGTAACAAGAAGCTAAGATCCATTCAATTTTCTAACTTATGCATCCACATTCACACACAGTTAACAGTTCTAGGTAATATGTTCACTTCACTCAAAAAAAACAAAGGCTATCCGATTTTCAACAGGACATGTAAAACCAAAAACAAAAACCAACATCTTTTTTTGTGGTGTTAAACTGAAAAGTGGTAAGAAATTCTTCAAAATGCTGAAAAACTCTCTCAGTAATTGAGGGTCGTTACCAAAAGCATAAGACAATTGTGCTGAAAAAAATGAACGCATTCACCTACAGCTCTAGACTACATTTTTTAAATCTGAAGATAGCTCAGATAAGGATCTTAGGAAATTAGGTATTTTTCACTTGTAAGTATTCTTTCCAAAAAACTTAAAGAGAGAAATTTAGCAGTTCTCTATGCTTTCTTTTCTTTTTGGAGAGGCAGTTGATCTCAAACCAAGTAAAAGCTGATTAAGAGAGGAAAATATTTGCATTCATGCTGTTCACAACTTTTTCTGTCTCCTGATTCTTTCTTAATTTTTAATCCTTCTTAATCAGAAGGAAAATGTGCCAAAGATCATCCTGGGCTGAATGTTTAGTAATAGAAACTACCCAGGTAAAAGCTGCAGAGGTGGAAGAGGGGAGGGCAAGACACACAGATAATTCTGGCTGGGCAACTAGCAGAGAAGGGAAAAAAAATTGTGGGAAGGAGAACTCCAGGCTGGTGAGAAAGACTGAGCGTATGAGGAGGCTGGCTGTGGCCTTGAAGGCTTTGTTTGACAAGAAAACTAGGAAAAGATGGCAAGGATTGTGGCCAGCTGCTGGTGGAGACCAAGGCTTCCAGGACAAAGAGACAGAAAAGAGGCGTAAGCACTGAGACTGAATAAATAAAGTGAATAAACTGAGAAGAGGAGGCAGGGACAGCAAAAAAGACAGGGACAGCTTAGAAGAGTTGGGGCCAGTCAAATAAATCCTCACCTAAAGTACAATTAAGTATCTATTTTGGTACTTTGATTAGCACTCTTACTTACGTATGCATCTTGAGAGAGTAGGATCTGGCACAAATCCCATTTTGCAGGTACATCTGTAGCTGCCCATGGTATTCAAGCACTCACCATTAGGGCATACTCCCTGTAACTGACACTCATTGATATCTGTGGGAAAATGGAAAAAAATCAGATGCTGAAACATATCTCTTTTTTTAAACGTGCAGGAGTAACACTCCAATCAACACTACTTCCCATACTGACAATATTTGATTTATAACCTTTTGAAACACTGCTGAGCACATAACAGAAAAACAGTTACATTTATGCATCATTCTCAAGTACTCTAAATTAAAAAACAAATACACATTGACTTGCTTATCAACCCCTCTTTTCCTGACTAGACGATTGCTTGCCCAGTCAAACACAACTCACAAGAACATTCACAGAGACAAGTTTTAAGTGATATGGTATATTTTATACAGGATGGAACACTGCTTGACACATTTAATACAGTTTTTATTAGTCTTTATATTTGGTGGTGCCTGAAGGTTTATTTTGCTGGAAGAAGCACAACACAAAAATACCATCTCTAGCCTAAAGCTTACCATCTTAATAGCAAGAATATGCCTCAGGAAGCACAGAACACACGTGAAGTGCAGCAAAAAAAGATTGCATCCACGGGAACACAACTTCGTAATAATTAACAACTGCTTTGATAAAATTTGCTGTTAGGAGGGTACCTGCATCAGTGTCCTTTTCAGGGTCTCGCTTAATTATTCTCCCGTGGCCCAAGCATTGGGCCTCAGGCCTTCATCACACTTGGGGCTGTATCTGTAATTCAGTTACTCTTAGAATAGGACTTGTCCGACAATCATCTGGATACCATCTGTAACTAAGTCAGCCAAACTAGGATTTTATTTCAGGAGACAGTAACAATGTAGTTTGCACTGATAATAAAAACCTCAAAATAATTAAAAAAATAATACAAAAAAACCCCATAATCTCTGACTGTCTATCATAAATTGTCACGTTTCCTCTTTCAGAAAAACAGAGGCAGCACACTAAAACAGACCTACTTTAAAAAGCTTACATGCATTATTTCTACCTAGGACTTTTGTCATGGTTTAGGCTGGGCTGGCCAATAAACAAATGACAGATGCTCTCTTTAACTGAAAGTAAAATTACTGAAAAGGAAGTTGGTTCTGTTTTACCTCAAATCAAGACAACTTTCCCTCCCTATCCCTAAGCTTGGAAAAAATGTCTACCTTGCTGGGTAAACAAGCTTCAAGTGGAAGTCAGACATTCCAGTTAGCTCCTTGGAAATCAGGTATTAGTGACCATTTTATCTAAAATATATATTAATAAATTTTCTCTTAGTTTTTATAAAACTCTCACCATTGTATTTGACTTCATTGTATGTTGCTGCCCGATTCAACACAAACAACGAGGGTAAGAAGTTGAAAATGTAAAATATAACAGATATGTCGGAGTTTGCTTTTGGAAACCTATAGAAAGAATCTTTCACGTTTCTACCTTCTTCATTTTTCTCCACAAGTTTGGCTACCTGTCGCACTACGCAGGAGAGCACAGCTTAAGCTCACAGCACGGGAGACTGTAGCAGTTGCTGTGTCAGCAGTGATTTTTTCCAAATATTCAGTGTTGAGCTTATCCCTCAGCTCTTCAAATGCTGTACCTAATCTAGTATCTTGACACCACCTGGATCAACTTCACCTCTACGCACTTAGCCACACATGACAAAGAGTGATAATTTATATCCTAGAACTTCAGATGAAATGTGATGGAAACCACATGAATTACAAAGGATCAGCTCTGCCTCAAAGGAATTTTCAAGTGAAATTCCCAGACTACATGACTTTCTGACCTCAGAGGGAGTGGACTATTTAAAAAGGAGAATGGTATAAGAAAAGAGCACAAAAACATGCCGAAATATGCCTTAACGGCAGTCTACCTTTGGACCCATCCAATCTTTGAGCAGGAAGACGTTCCATATAAGCACAGAAGTATCTTATTTAAGGATTGCACTAACACAGATTATTTAGTAAACTAGATTTGTTCTGATGGACTTGATGAAAACTTTCTAGACAGTTTCTTCAGTTGCTTGGTCTGACTAGGTTCGTTCTTTTGTCCTGAAATCTCAAAATATGATTGGAGACATCTACAGAGTGCCAACTGATCCCAAAAGGGAGATGATAACTGTTTCAATATCATTATCTTTTGTGACTATTGTGAGGAATGAATTTAAATCTTAACAGCTGCCAAACTAAAGACGTTATTGAAACATCCCTAAACAGAAACATATTGATGCTGCTGTAAAGTTGTTGGGAGGAAAGAACATATTGCTAACCCTCCACTTTCAAACATCAGGCACAAAAAGGAACTTAACGGAAGTGGAGACTATGAAATACCTAGAAGCTAATACAAAGCGAATACTGGAACACTCAAGAACCTGCTATAGAATTTTCTACCTGTTGTCAGTTTATGTTGTCAAATCAGTCCTCAAACGCTAAACCATGGAACAACTCTACTTGCTTTGATGAAGCACTGACTCTATCATCAGAAACAAGTTAGAGGAAGAAACTTTACACCGAATACAGGAAAAATCTTGATATCTGGGTTCACTTTAAAATGAAAATCCTCACCACAATTACACAAATTACATACACACACATGTAAAAAGCATATAGAGATTTTGGAGGAATAGGAAAAACACTGGAGAAATTAAGAGATGGAAGAAAGATAATATAAAAAATTAAAAATTAAGATACATATTTTTAACAAGGACTGTGCTCTTTCCTTCTAAGCTGGCTTTTGCTTTTTATCATTTAACATTAGTTACTTGTTGATATTGGTACATATAGTAAAAATAATTGCTCGCTTTCTACATTGTAATTGCCAGACATCTTTTAACAACTTTCTCCCTTTACAAATTCTAAATAAACATTTTTATTTATGGGAAAATGAACCTATACCACTAGTAAAAAAAAAAAAAAAAAAAAAAAAGAAAATAACTGCCAGGGGACATTCATAACACACCGCTTTTTCTTATCACTTTTTCTGGGATATATATCCATGTAGAATTAGCAGAAATGCTTTGTCTGGTGAAGACAGCATTTAAACTTTAAATCAGTGAAAAAGACAACTTATTTAAAATAATATTAATTTGACTTTGATTTTATAGTTCTTATTTCCAAGGAAACCAAGTCTCTGGTTTGTTAACCATTGAAACACATTACCTATTTGCTTATATGTAACCATTGTGAAAAATTTGGAATTCTTCCTTCCTATCTAGGAGGGCAACTCTACCATTCTATATGTATTTAAGCAAGGTAAGTAATTACATAGCATTACATAAGTGCATTCATACTTTCAGTGTTTAAAATGACTAATGATGCACCTTTCATTTATTAGATGATGATTTTTACTCAGTTTGCATCAAGCTTCATTTTATGGAATGTTAAAAATCTATATATGGATAAATTTTATTATTCGAATCCTGAAAGTATATAGGCATGTAAAAAAAAAAAGCAAAATCCTGCAAAGACACAGATAGATAAGAAGAGAAAAAAATATTTATGAAATGTGCTTTTTAACTGGAGTTTGAATAATTTTATTCACAATGCTAGTATTATCTGTTCTACTCAAATAACCTATATCTTTTAAGTTTGTAGAACTATATCTGTACATTGTAGAAAGAAAAAAATTATGTCTGTTATAATTCTCAAGCAGTTTTTCAATTTTGAATAACTTAACTACTGAACTTAAATGCATATACATACATGTATTTACAGTGAAATGAAGAAAAAATTCTGTTCTGCAGAAGAGGGTACAAAATCTGGCTTTGTACTTAAATTCTAATTGCATGTTACAGACTTCAACTAGCTGAGTGATATTGAACACCTAGTAACAAAACTGTGCTACTTGGATTTTATAATGAAAACTTTGTAAACATAACTTATATTAAGTCTTTATACAGATAAACTGTAATTGTGAATTTTAAAGTAAATTGAATTTAAATATAATCTAAATAGAAACACACATTTTACAAATCTGAAATTTAGTTCTTGTCACTGCTGAGAAAAACTGGCATAGGAATGTATCGGGTGCATGTGGTGATACTGGCAGAATCTGTTTTAGAGTTTTGCCTACTAATAGGCAAATACTCCGTTCACAGGAGCTGTCATTACTGCCTCTGTACTAAATCTCTTCCCACATGAACTGTTCTTGTATGTCTAGTATTTAAAAATGTAACACCCCATTCACATGTACTCTGTTATTGCTATTTAATGTGGGCACTGCTACAATTCAGTACCAGTTTATATGTATGTAAATACCAATGAATGTTCTTTCTAGAGTTCCTGATATGGATATGTCTCTTGTTAAATTTGTCCAATTTTTAAAGTTAACTTTATTGTGCATGTACCGATGCTTCAGCATAACTTAATTATAGTGTATTTTTATGCCTCTTTTCCAAGTCATGTCTTCTCAATGAGCTCATTGAATTACTGAGCTGATACTCTATGCTGGATTACACAAGCCTATCTAGGGATTCAACAGAAACAAGCCACAAGTTGATGAAAAAACCCTTCAAATTTTCAAAAGAAACATACATACATGTAAGATTAGTGTTTATTTAACAACTTTGGCTAAAAAAAACCCCAATAACCCAAACCCTGCAGATTTACTATCTACATCATTTTATTTCAGACTGTGGTAAAAGGCTACCTTACCCAAAATGCTTCCTACCATCTGCCAGCCTGCCCAGCTGTGCAAATTGCACTGGAGTCAATTTGTTCAGGCAGCTGGAAAAGAAATCTGATTCAAGACTAACAGACTTTTTTTTTTTTTCTTTTTAGCCCTCTATTTCTTGTATATGGAGATAAAAAACATTTCAGTTTTAAATTAGTATAGCAATGAGAACTCATTTGCTCCATTGTAAAAACTAAAGAAACAACTACTTTAAAGTTGTCTGAATAATCTTTTGTTGTGTAAAAGTACAAACTGATGACATGCTTGTAGATCAAACACCTTAATCTACACAGAGGAAATAGTTTAAGGGGCTACGTAGCAGTACCATAAAACCATACATAGGTAAATAAAATTTTCTGAAGGCAACTAAATATTAATTTTCAGCTTCCAAGGAAAACAGAGTAATGAAGTTCCACTGGTAAAAAGCCTCTGCGTGAAAATGCCTCTCTGATACAGAAAAAAAAGATTAAGCACAGAGTTTTTCCCCACAGTACCTCGCATGGCTCCACAGCAAACTCTCACAGTAGGTGCTGTTATTTATGATTTACAAAGAACTGGTAAATAAAACATTGATTTTGTATTAGTTATTAGTTAGTTGTTGCTTGACAATGTGAATGACTTGGCCCTTCTCAATGGTAATAAACTGGTGTAACCCCGTTGGCATGAAAGAAGTGTTGTCATTCTGCGCTCACTGACAGTGTGGCCCTTTGCTGTTATTCTTTAGTATTATACATGCCAAATACATGGAACTGGTTCTTGATACACTGTGCTCCTTGTGCTCCTTGACTTGATAGTCTGTCTCCATGAAAGTTTTGACAAGAAATGAGAGCTTTACTCTTACTTTGGATCTGTTGAGATGGCAGTGGAAGCCACATGCCATTTCAGAGGCCCTGTTGGTAACTGCACTCTCACAAGTTCATCCAAATACACAGAAGCTTTACCATAACCAGGGTCTTGACAGTGATGCTGCAGTACTGTATAGATGAGGCTACCGTGTCTTGACTCCTCTTATATCCTCTTGTAAGCTCAGAGCTTGATATATGGTGAGGTCAACCACCATACTCTCCTCCAGAGCCACCACAGTGCTACTAGCTTTGAACAACCCAGATGCTGTAACCAAACTGCTGCTAATCTATCCCACAATCTTCCCCACTAAGGAGAACTTAAAACAGGCTCTCTTAACAGCAGCAGTTATCGTTTGATACCTTCCCACAGATTTTTATAGGTCTACTGGGTGTCAGGTCAACCTGCTCTCAGAAAATGCAATGTGTTAATGACTCACTGCCACTGAATTTCCTGGGGAAAAACAGGCTAAAAATAACCATTTCCTAACTGAATGCCTGTCTGCTCATGTGAAGAGTGTTACTATGAATGAAGTAATCTTCATGACTTAAAAAACCCCAACAAACCAAACCTCCAAAACCAAACAGAAGCGAAGGAGGAAGATGGGAACAACATTATTTAAACAAGAAAGCACATGTTAACTTTGAACTTGTTATAAACCATGATAATTATATATAGTTTTACTAAGTCCAAAACCAACTTCATCTTCAAAGAACTTTACAGACATAAATTAGTAGATAGAAGATGGAAATGAACTGATAACTCTGATATTAAAGTGAAAGTGTACATTACTCATGTCTTTTTCTCCTTGCTTTCTAAGAATACTCATGAAGAAATTTTATTTAGATTTTTGTCAGGGGTAAGGCAATGTTCAAGGTTTCACATTAGAAACATCCCAAATCAAAACTGTGTTTTGAAACCAGAATCTTGTTCCACAAATAGTTAACAGAATCAGATGAAGAACTGACCTCAGTTTTTACTCATGAGCGCACACACACACACATTTCCAATTACATGGCGTGAATATCACAATACTAAATTAAATTTCATTAAGTCTAAGTGCAGTCAGCAGTTAATACAACAACCTGTTTTATTCTAATAGCTGTGATTTAGGGAAGGACTGAAGAGTGCAGAAGAAAGAAAAAACAGAAAACTTAAAAAAACCCCTGTAAGCCTTATTTGTTACATTTCTCTAAACAGTTCTTCCTTGCTTAAAGATGTAGAACTCCAGTGGCTTTTCAACATCTCAATCTATATTATGATGGTTGGGCTCTTTTACTCAAGTATTGATTTACTTGTTCAGGTCTCTTACATGCATTGCACACTGGGGAATTTTTATGACTGAAAAAGAAATATATGAATCAAAACTTTAAAAGGAGCGAAGTTAGATATGGGATCAAATTCTGTTCTAAGGCACTTAAATTTAAGTGACAAAGCATTTATACACCTAATGGAAGGTTTCCCTCTGGCTGTTGTATAGGTATTTGTGTACAGAAGGGTGCAATGTAGTATAATGTCTTCCTCTCTCCACTGTACGACAATGTATGAAAGAAATCTGTGCTGGAGGGGAGGACATTCTGCAGCAGGTATTATCTTCCAATGTTCTGCTTGCATTCTCCATTTCTATAATGGCTTTTAAAGTAGATTAAAACACTCTTTGGGGCTGCATTAGCTGCTGTTCAACACTACTTTAGTTCTCCACTGGAAACCTACATGCAATGTTCTCCTACCTTTCCTTGAGCAATGGCATGCCTAATTCAATCACATTCAGGAAGTGAATCATTTTAGCTTTATTCCAGGATTAATGACACCATAATGTAGCCTGAGTATCCTTTCTCCAAGAATAATAAACCATGCCAAGTGTAAACATTCAATCCTAGGAAAAATTCCTATGCCTACTTATAATGAGATCTGTACCCGTCACTTAACTGCTGAAAGAATATGCTTTGCTCTGTTACTATAAAACATGCCGAGTGATTTACTGCGTGCATCATAAAGCTACTATAACCTCCTTTAATTTGCCCATTTACTGAAATACTTTACTTAGATTGCTCAGCAAGCAAATATGAAAATGCTTCACAGCCTACTGGTCTTCTACACATTAGCAGATCAACACAACGTGAAGAGCTTGATGCCTGCTCTAGCCAAGTGGTGCAGAAGGACTAGCTGATCAGCAGAGAGCTGTTCTGCTATAGACCAACTTACAAAAGCTGACAGTTGGAATATCAGCCCTGTAGTGTTTCCCTTTGGCAGCCTCCAGCTGGAAGAGTATTTAAGGAAGAGAAGTTCACTGTGTTTTGGCTGTGTTAACCATTATAACAGCTCTTCAGACCACCCAGGCCCAGCTGGCCTAATGCAGAATCACAGGAAACACTAAGGTGGTGTAAAGCTGTCTTCTCTCCCTTCAGCCTTATAGCTCATTTGGACACATGGAGCACGTCCACTCTCTACTCTTTTCAGATAGCGAGCGAGGCCCATATTTGGTCACAGACACACTGGAATTTGAAACATTCCTATATAATGAAATACATTCTTTCACCTCCATGCTTAATGCATTGAATTTATGCTCATCAAAATCATCACACTATGGAGCATTTAACCACATTTAAGCATTTAACTCAAAACCAAAATTCTAGAACTCAACGTACATCTTTATTAATGTGTTCTGGTCAAAGCTGCAATCTTCTGACAGTACATTATTTAAATTTATCTATTCATTTTATAGAAAATATTTTTGCTGAAGGAAAACAGTCTGTGAATTCAAGAGTCAGGGGTCACCACGAGAATTTTGAACAATGCAAATGTAAACAAAAATAGTCTTTAATTTTTTTTGAAAGAAATCATTGCTAGCATTCACATAAAGAATGCAGTCAAATTTATTTTCAGGAGCACTGATAACTTTGAAATGATAGTGTCACCTATTAAAACTGGATCTGGGTTTCGGTTTTTTTACTCTATTATGTTGAAGTAACTAAAAGAAATTTAAAATTTTCATAAACAAGGCTGAAGAATGCTAAGAAGTGATTTAGGCTAATTAAAATAATAATCCCTCTTTTGAAACAACAGATCTCATTTGTATACAGTGCATTTTCTATTTTACACATTTGGTAGGTGGTTTTTGATAACATGAATAAATGTCTCAATAGACGAAAAATTCAGATTCTCAAAGTCACAGTACATGCATAAAGAGAAGAAAACAATGCATAATTTCACAATTTTTAGGACAACACATGACACAGACAACAAAGCATAAAAACTAAATAAGCAACAGCCTCCAGCTAGGACAGTCTTGATATCCATATGGTTCTTAAGAAAACTGGACCAAGAAAGGGAACCTGTATAAGCAGAAAGCCTCGTCAGACCACTGCAGCCCCGGTAGCTGCACTAAAATATTCAGAATAAACTTGTGGCTACAGAGTACTGCAGCCCTTCTCATTCCCTTGGTCCCAAGTGCCCGGTGCTGGAGGACACAAGCAATTTCAACATCAGCAGCCCACAGCTGATTCAAGGCCCAAGCAACACGAAAAGGTAAATTTCTGAAGGGGGACTTGTGCACTTAGCTCTGAAACCAGATTTCTATGCTTTTCAAGAACGGAATGAGTTTGTTTAAATGACCAAGTAATAAAACTGAACGCAAAATGTTTATCACCTTTTGACACAAAGCAACTTACCTTTCAATAAGAATCACACACACTTAAGACACTTTGCTGTAACTAAACATAGCAAGCCTTCTAGATCAACTACATACTAATTAGAATTTTTCAAAGTACTGGGCAATTTCTTAATTAGAAATGACCTAGTGGTCAGTCATTAAATGTTATTTAGTAGTATCTGCCTTAACAGAAGTTTTCATGCAGTTAAGTGCTTTATTATGCACAATATCGCATGGTGTAAATTAAGAATGGAATATATAATTTATGTCTCGTTTGTGACAATTTGACTCATTCTGGTAGGTACACGCTAGGCTTCACTGGAAGTGCCATCTGACTGAATGATCTCCAAATCGGCTCAATATGCAGGCATCATTTTTTATTCTCTTTATAAAAATCAATTACAACTGTACCTACTAACACCACTGAAAATACTATTCCAACTATTTCTGCTATAGCTATATTGTTAACCACTAATAATATCCACAGTTCTATGAAAAATATAATATCCAGATTTTACTGCCTTCATTAGAGCTGAATGTTTTGATAATAGCCTGATTAGTGAGAACAACAAGGGGTAAAAGAAACAAACAACAAGGTTTGGTTGCTAATGAAACAACTGCAATATTTTTTTTTAAATTAAAGAAAAAAAAAATCGCTTATTCTAAGAAACGGTCCACTGATTTCTGCAAGAGCAGCAGCAGGATAAATCAATCCAACTCGTTTTGTGCTTCTGCGTGGAATTTAATGGAACGCAAGTTTGCAGAGCCACACTTTTCAAACACATAATCAATGTCCAAACAGCAACCCAACCCAGTTTCTGGAGATATATTTATTTCTCAGTATGCTCATCACAAAAGAACTTCCTTGAAAGACGGTTGTTAACTTAGTAGCTAAGAAACATTAAATAGCATTTCTTATGAAGTTAGGCTCTTTTACTACTTAAAAGTATTAAAATATATATACAGCATGCAGAGAAAAGAAATTTATTACTGCATTTTAGGGACAAACGTAGGAGGGGGAATATAACTTCAAAATTGATTTTAAACCATGATGAAGCCAAGGGAAAAAAGCTTGAAGTCCCCAGAGCAGATGATTACAGAATTTGATCCATCAACATAGAAGTACTAGTTTCTGCAAGCTCATATACATTTAATATTAAGCATATGGAGACTTTTCAAGAACTTACATGCACAACTTCTTACTTCATTGGAAAACAACAAAGTGTTCAGGTATTTTTCCAGTTCTTCGAGATAAGATTTTTAAAGTGCTCTATTGGCAATATGTTCGTTTCCTGAAAAAGGAATCCAGCCTTTTCACCAGCTGTTTTTTTCATTCTGCTTCAGTTTTCCAAGAAAACCATTAGCAGAAGGAAACAGTAAGTAGAATTCTAAACAGGGAATCAGAAATTAACATTGCATGTGGATTCTGACAAAGAAGTTGCAACTCTGATAAGCTGTATTTTGGCTTTAATGACAGCCTCAGGGCATCCATGTGTGTACATGTAATAAATCATCCCATTGAAAAGATAATTACTGAGGGGGAGAAAAACTTTCTTGATACCAATTACACTAAACTGTTTGAATTAGCATACCCACAGATGGTTCTTTGTTGTCCTACATACACATTACAGAGAAGAATGTTTCATTACATTAGTTCACTCACTTGAAAGGAAAAAAAAATGAGGATCTGGTTATTAATCACACTAATACTACATAGCCTTTGTAAACTAGGGAGGCTTTTGACTGCAATAACAATGTAGAACAAAAGGTTAATTAGGCTTTTAGGCCTGAGTTTTCAAAGGCAGTGGAAACTGGACGATATCTAGGTGAAAACAGCAATCTCTCTTAGCTGCAGGCAGGGATTCAGAAATATATCCCCATTACTATTTGGTCTGGCAATGCTGGCCCTTTCTGAGCACGGACACAGCATGCACACTCTTTCAGCAAAGAATAATCTAATTAAAATGTATACTTGCATATGGACATGCTGTGCCATTCCTTTACAATTTAATTGTAAGGATTATAACAAGCATACGAATACTCCCCCACCAGCAGCTTAAACAGTTTTCTTTTCACAGCTATTGCTGTTGCTTTGCTCTGTGTTTGTGATACAGGCAGCTGTTTCTTCATTAGCCCTGCTCTCTTCTCCTCTAAAAAAACCCCACATCTGCTGTTTTTAGATAAACACAAACGACACTTTTGCCTGACCCATTGAGAAGCACATGCTAATGACCATTTCAGGACTGAAATGCATCCTGCCAGCAACTTTCACATATGAAGCTAGTTTTCCTGATGACCGTTCAAAGAGAGCTCAGAATCCTGACCCTCTGAAGGAAAACAGTAATCTTGTTACTTACTTCAATAGGACTAAATTTCATCCTGGATTTGTTTCATGAGTATTCCTTCTCCAAGTTCCTTCCTTATTTGTACCTCCTTTTTGGAGTGTGTTGGCGAGTAAATTACAGAGAAGCCACCCGAGCCTCGATAAGGCAAAAAGGGGGTAGCAGTCACCACCTCTGTCCTCTCCAGAAAGTGAAGAGATTGTCCCCATCCTCAATTCATCAACAGTCTACCTCCTGGTGGGATAATCCAACTCCTATTATCTGATTAAACTCTAGGTTATAAGTTTCCATGTATCAACAAGTTATATTTAGAGTCTACAGCTTGCTCTCTTCTGGGACAATGATAGCATTAGTAAAACAAACTATTTAAAGCCTCATATTTCTTGCAGTGTTAGTTATGTAGTACAAAAATGTGTCAGCGGAAAAACTATCATAACCTAGTACAACAAACAATGACTAGTCTACCAGGTACGGATCTATTTTTGCACACTACCATGGCAGGACTTAGCTACCTCTTATGCTCCTGCCCAGAAACATATGTTCTCCCTCTCTATCAGCCTGTCACTGCTCAGTGAAACAACTTCCTGGCCTACTTCTGGCAACCTTCACAAGAACCAGATCATTGTTTAACCGCCTGTAGACCCTGATTAAGGATCTTAGTTTCCATGAAACAAGGTTTGCCAACACCTAGGTACAATCCCTTGAAAAAAAAAAACCAAAACTGAGTGCCCTACTCGCCTTTAAATGCCT
This sequence comes from Larus michahellis, assembly GCF_964199755.1. NCBI lineage: Eukaryota > Metazoa > Chordata > Aves > Charadriiformes > Laridae > Larus > Larus michahellis. The sequence continues at coordinate 40,402,727 of NC_133898.1, forward strand.
GCTACATTGCTGCTGTCCAGGAAACGACTGTGTATACAGTGGGGTTTATGCACAACTACTGGAGATATCAAAAGCTCCTGTCTCTCCTGGACCATGTTCAGAGGGACTAATGCATCATGGCATCTTCCAGACACCTTCTGTGCTGAAAGTTAGAAATCCTTTCTTTTGCAGTCTCTGAAAAACCTTGTAACTAATATGCGAATGAGACAATCTCTTTCGAAATGGCTGAAAATATCTTGCTGAAATATATGCACCACCTACGGGTTTAATATGAGGCGTGAAAAGATGGCCTTACACTCACCTCCTTCACCTTTTTACTTTGCAATCCTCATCAGTAAGTTGCCATCAACACCTCCCCATCCCTTTTATTTATTAAGAGGACTCCACAGCCTTTTACTGCAGATCAGGGAACGAGCGAGCTCTTGAGATACAATTTGCAGCTCTCCTCCATTTAATTTTTTACTATTTTGACTCAGCTGAATTTTCTCTCACAAACCTCCAAAATGGAGGTTTACCAGCTTGCTTTACCCTGCAAGCTGGTAAACCACTAGGTAGAGAACTGAGCAGCAGACAGGCTCAAGTGCCTACACTTTCAGATAGCAGCTCACATCTCCCTCAGCAGTGGAAGCAGCTGGATGTTTGTATTTAGTGCTCTACAAACTGTATTTTTTTGATTCGTAAAATCATTTCTCTATATAGTTAGCTACTGCATATTCCTTCATCAACGTGCTAACTGAAAGTTTCCCATTAAATACAATTCACTTTATCTCCAAAGTGCCTACATATCCTTTAACACTTCATTTTCTCCTTCTCTCCACCATCACTACTATTTTTTGGAGACCTATTTTACCCTTGCAGCGTCAATAACGACCAACAAGCCTGACCACAAGCCAGTATCAGCCTCACTTGAACTCATTCTTCCCTTCCTTCCCAAATCTCCCTCCAGAGCACCACTGCAGAATTGCTCACATCTTCTCAGAGCTCCTTTCTCTTGTTTACTTGAGCTATGCCAAACAAGTCGGACAAGCAATTAAGCTTTTTCCTACACCCTCATCTGGCACTGCTGTTCAATATTCCAAAATACACAGAAAGAACAAGTATATGTCTATAGTCATATCTTCAGCTTTGTCAGATACAGACACCATAGACCAGGAGAATCTAAATCATAGAATCATAGGGTTGGAAGGGACCTGCCCCAAACCTTTCTGTGTAGCTGCATGATCATGCAGATCCCACAATGTTTTGATAACTTCTATGCTTACAGCCAGGAGATAAGACGTGATCTCAGAGTAACGAAACTTATGCAGCGTCTAACTCCACACATCCTCACCTGCACTATGCACATTCTTGAAGTACATGCGTCACTGCTTTACATTGCAGCCAGGTACACATGGTTTTTCACTTCCACTTGCCAGTGAAATTATCTGGCTGTTCTCAGTACTGTTGTGTCTAATCTCTTAAATCCAAAGGAATTGTTCTGCAATTACTCTATACTTTCATGATTATAGAAATTATTCTCTATTGCTAGTTTCATCTGACTTAACTGAATAAGTCTGCAGGTTCACTGTTTAGCATAAGAACTGATAGAACAATGTATTTCTACTGAAAAACAAAGTAAATGAATCCTTATGAAGTCATCCTTATACATTATCAAAGGAAACAAGAGTATATGTAAAAGTTTTAAAAGCTGATTGCCTGGAGCAAAAAAAAACCCAAAAAACACTCTATGGAGTTGCCAATATTTGGACAGAGTTAAAAGTAGCCTCAACATTTTATCCCAAATACAAATCAGTGGACTGGATTCTTTCATCTAAGTCATAAACATCAAAGAATCTGTCAGAGAAAACTGGTATTCAAAACAAACACCACCAATTATGGGCACTATCATACCTTGACAAAACGTAGCATTGATCCTCTTGTAACCTTGTGGGCATTCCATCATAGGACTGTATCCATGGTAAGCTGAAAAAAAAATTATATCAGTTAAATACTGCTGATTTATATGCTTATTTAGAGAGCCTGACAGCCACGTTATTATGTAACTATAAAAAAAATCATTATGAGTTTTTATGATGTGTGGTTAAGCATAAAAGGTCAAGAAATTAAAATTAAAGGTTGCACAGATAACCTTAATTCCATCTCTTTCCACATATATACCACCTAAGTCTTCAGTTATCCAGTCTAATTTATATTTTTTCCAAAAAAGAAATCTTTGAAATAGGACATTATCTTTCATCCTAGTTGTTCTCAAATAATTACTTTCCCAAACCAGCTACAAACATCATGTTGGGAAAAGATAAAGTTTAAGGTTCACGATGGAAACTCAATGATTTTAAAACTGAAAGCCGTTTTAGAAAGCAGAAATATCTTCAATGTTAATCAAAATTGTTGGGTGCCATTTCTCCTGCCACACTGAATCAAAAAATATTTGAAATACAGAGAAAACAGATGCAAATAAACTTTTCAAACAAGGCAAAACTAAGAAAAAGGCACATTTGTGATTTACCTAGTAGAGTTGCTGAATATTGAAAGACTGATCAGTGTAAACTGTCAAGGGCATAACAACACTGCAAAATACAGACTGAATTCAATTTTGCCAAAATAGAAAATGTTCAGTTAACTAGCTTTTTATTTCTATTTATCGTCTCTTTCCCCACTTAAGGTTGCCTTTGAGACTACAGAAAACTGTTTATTGATTCTTAAACTGTTATAACACCATAAGTGAGAGCAGTAACTTCTTTGCATGGTTATGCACTAAAAGCTAACTCTTGGCAAAGCCCAGTACTTTATTAAACATATAGGACTAAACTTTCAGCACTATGGTCACAAAACTGCCTTTAATAAGAGTCAAGAGATTTTTTCAAAATTTGAATGCTACAACAGAGATACCTTACATTTAGTCAGATATCTTTTTTCCTTTAGAAGTGCTCTAAATGTTCAGCAGGCCGAAAAAAAATAAAAATCAAACACATTACTTTCCATTTTTACTGTATATGAACTGTCAAATAAGACAGAACAACTGAGTGAGATAATGTTTTCAATTGGCTTCACTTCACACATAATGCCTGAATTGCACATTTATCCTTGCAGCTTATTTTAAAACTGGTAACTGGTTGACTTTAAGGATAAACAAAAGAAAAAAAAAATATTTTCATTAGTTCTAAAGCCTTTCCTATTTTCAGGAAAAATTTAAGTAATGATCTTGAGTAGCAGTTTTTGGAGTGAGAAAGTCTTATTTCAAATTGCTGTGAATTATTTAAAATTTTATTTAAAATAACTTCTTAATTAGAACATCAAGATTCTACTTAGAGATTGCTTAAAGTAATAAAATGGTTAAACACAAAACCAGTACAAGTGAAAATACAACAACGTTCTTACAGTTTTGAACACATACTTTTCCATCTTTACATTGACTACAACCATTTTAACACAAATTAAAATTTGAACATTTCGTCTCTCACCATAAAGTGGTAGCTACACATTTGTTTTCAAGGCAGATCCAATCTTTTCACAATGTTAATATTAAAAACAGTTGAAATCTAAGGTGAGATCTTCAAAAGTGCAATGCGTTGCTCTATTCCTGGTCCCCAAAAAGGCCAATGAAACTCCTAATGCTCATGTCGGCAGACTCAGATTCATAATTGCACTGATTATGTCCTAACTTATCTGTCTTTGCCATTACAGACCTGATTCAATTCACACTAAACCCAAGAGAGTCTCTAACTTTTTGTGGGCAGGAATAGTACCCTGCAGTAGAGCCTGGCGGAGGAAACAGAGGAAGAGCACCAGCCCATAAGCTGTGCCAGACCTTTTCCAGTGCTGCAACGTATTTTCCCTTCCAGGGTGACTCAGCTGCTCTAGAAAGTGCAGTGGTGGAGTGAGGTCAGAGATTTTAACCTCTCCCTCTCTCTTCATCCTCCTACTCCCACACTGAACAGGAAATAGCGGCTTACTAGCAGCTGTTTTCTTCCTTCTGCAAAGAGCACCAACGTAAGCAGGTCGCAGTAGAGTAAGGAGTTTGTTCAGTGATGGCTAGTGATCCATGTGGGAGCTGGAGGGAGTTGGACATTACTTACCCTTTACTCACTTAGACTACCTGTTTGTAATTATTAACTGTTAGCAAGGATCCTGAACATAACATTCCCCACGTAGCACAGAAAAACCCTTTGTCTTTAAAGTCGTCTTCTGTAGAAGCCCTCAAAAATGCAGATCTGTTCCAAAATTTCTTCTTTTGTTTTCCAGTAATACTGAATAACCTGTAAACTTACAGACGTGGGAGCTGTCTCAAGCCAAGGCACTTCATCTTGCAACAAGACAGAAGCCCTGACAGAAGCTGTTACCCAAAATACACAAGCACATCTTTACAAAGTGACAAAGCCCTATTTAAGTCCATGGAAACAAGATACATGCAAACTTACATACATCCTTGAGAAGCAGACTGAAAAGGGAAGAAAATGGTCTGCTAATGAGACTGAAGTATATGCTTAAATATTTGATGAAGTGGATTTTGGAGAAGAACACATTAAACGCAACCTGATTATGTATTATTATAAAAACAGGTCAATCTTAAATGAAGCCCATGAAGCATAGACCCATAAAAGCAAAAGGAATTCTGCGTGCTTCCAAAAAGTCTACAATAAAAAGGGTAATACCAATTTAGTGACGTATCGGAACAGGTTAAAAGTACATGGGACTAATGTGGGACTAACTTTGCCTGCTGAGACACTACCGCGGACATCACTTAACTGATAACTTACTAATAATTTACTTGACTACCAAGTTTTTCCATCCGATATCATATATATATATAAAATATAAAAATCTATCTAAAAATATACAAATACATATATGCATACTCTTTTAACCACCGAAACATTCCATTATTGTAAAAAAAAATTAAAATACTTGATGAAATACAAATCATTAAGCAACTACTCCACACTGTCATTAAATCTCACCATAAATTTATGTTTATCTTTGGAAATTGTTTGCTCTACAGGAGCATAACACACTGATACTGACATGAGGCTTAATTTTAGACCTATGCCCAAAGGACACTTAGGCCCAGATCCAACACAGATATGAAAGTTCAAGTTGTGTGCCTAAGTTCAAACTGAACATCTATAAAGCTCTAAAAGGCTGTAAGATCATTTAAAGTCCTGCAACACTCCAAATTTATCACCTTAAGTTCTTAGAAATATGAAAATTTGCCATTTGCACCCATGCAGAATTGCCATAAGTCATGGCATGATTGAATAACAGCATGCCTAACTCATTCCCAAATCAAATCTAGACTAAGAAAATACATATACCTCTACCAAAGATTCAGTGAATATTCTTGAAGCATACACCTACCAAATCATACTCTTGATATCATGCAGTGGTAGATGACACTGTATTTTTAACCTGGTGAAAACAGACAGTGCACCCATCTCCTCCTCCCTTCCTAAAATACTAATGTACAGTGAAAGCTCACACCTAGAAAGATGAGAAACATATCCCATTATGTCTAGGAGACACAAACCCTTACTTTCCAGGAACGCCTTAATCACAAGGGCAGGATTATTCCAAGTGGCAACATTCTCTGTCTTCTCTTGAAATCATACAGTTACATTCAAAAAAACAACTCCAGATTGAGCCAGAAAGCAGGAATAAGCATGACTCATACTATAAGTAATTAAGGACACTGGGAAAGAGACTGGGTTCCTAGTCCCGTTCCAAGAACTGTTTCTACATTTTACGGTTCAGGGCATCTCCTCATAGGGATAATATGTAGATTAGAAATTCTTCTGGCAGATAAAGAAACTCTGGATTGCCCCATCTTGAGCAAGCACGCTAGCCATTAAGCTTTCCTAATAAAGGGACAGTGCTCATCCCATTAGTGTTTCAAAAAAAAAAAAAAAAAAAAAAAATTCTTATTCAGTGCTTTGAAAAAAGAGTGGTGGACTTCCCTTCAGGAGAGGCTTTAGAGTGAGTTCAGGCACTTCTCTGTACCCACCTAGGAAGCATCTGTGGACCAGGATTTCGGACATGGTCTGTCCCAGCATTTCCCTGTTTGCTTGCTCTTAACATCATGCCGAGCATGTTGGCATGAGGCAGCTAGCTGCCTGATCAACATGTTGTTCATTGTGTATTCTGGGCTGAGATGACCAGTGTTTTACCTGAGCTATGAAGAACTAGCAAATGGGCTTTACCTTTGAACTGGGAGCCAAAAATTTCTATTAGTAGTTCCAACCAGTTTTTCATCGAAGCACATTTCGGGCTTTTGTGATTTTTCTCATGGCACACCTACATCTACTAAGCAACATTCTACATGCTTCTGATGAACAAGAATTTCAGTTGTAGTTAAATTGCTGCTACTTTGAAGAAAGCTGTAAAATCAGGACACGTTTCACAATTCACACACCAATGCAGAATGATGTCTCTGTTAGAAACTGTATTTATGTGCCACAGGAATAAAAATTTAGATAGCTGAGTCTTTTACTAACTATAGCCCTCAAAGACCCCAAGGACACTCTCTTTCAGAAGTACATCATAAGATAAACATACTCCAAAGTGCTAAATTTAAGTGCTTCATAAGCTGGCAGATCAGACTGAGTCAGCATAAATTTACATCACTCTCCTGTGGAAGGAGGAGTCAGAGAAGTAGGAATACCAGCAGATTTTCTGCTGGAATTGTATTTACATCCACATTAAGGTTTACAGACAAAAATATGTTTCCAAAAAAAAAACCAAACACTGAACACTTTCCAGCATTGCTATCTGTATGAACAGGGGCCCAGAAGACCTAGATAAGAATGACTGCAACTCCCTGCACTATTTTTGGCCCTCTAAATGCAGATCCACTCCATCTGCAAAACAGAGATTACATTATCTTTTCTCATCTTTCATTTAGTGATGAAAACATGAAACGACAGAGAAGCACTCCTGCGCAACAATAATGTAATTCACAAAAAGTTTAAGAGACTAGCTTCACCTATCATGCAAATAATTTGAAATTTCTTTCTCATTATAATATGAAGTCAAATCATAACAAAACAATGAAGAAAGTCTTTGTAATTTCCTAATTGATGAGGAAGATACTTCAAAAACAGAGCAAAAAAATGTAACTGACAATTCAGAGCCTTGAAAACTTTGGCCCCAAACTTGAAAGTTCATCTGCAGTCCCAAGAGGTCACTGCATTCTCTCCAAGCAGTAACCGGCGCCTCTGTAACTCAACATTTCTGTGCAAACTTTTAAAAAAATAAATCCAGCTGGAAGAGGTAAGATGATTCAATGCATTACCCTTCCAGCACTGAGAAAACGCAACAGTGCACCACTGACATAAAGGAGGAGGAAGGGGAAAAAACCCCAACGACATTAACTTTGCTGGCTGCACCCACTGCCTGCATATTGTAACTTTGCTGGCACGGAGGACAATTCCAGTTTCTGCAACCTGTCCCTAATCAAACCATAGCATATTCTTTCCACTAGGTTCCTCTATTTTTTTTTTTTTGGAAAAAGGAAAAATACTACTTGAGAGGAAAAAAAGCCATAAACTTATCCAGAGAATAACAACAAATTGGCACTTACACGGCTTCTTGGGACATTTCTGGCATTTGTTAAAACCCCAGGAAGTACCCACGGTTCCACAGCAGTCTTCTTGCTTGGAAAGGCCAGGAAGTGCTTTGCCACACTGTAATAGTCAGGTAAAGAATATGCTGGTTAGTGATACTACATGATGCTCACTTCTAGTACAATGTTCTGTTTCAATCATCTTGGGTCAACCTCTTGCTAAGACACTGAAGATCCACCGGAGCTCTTAGCTGAACTTAAATAGTGCCCGTGCATTGCAATGTCTCTGTACATGGGCATGAGCAAATTACGTGACATTATTATCTTCGCTGGTGTCAACTTGAAAAGAAGGAGAAAGAAACAGGAGAGAAGAGTATGTCACAGGAATGAGTGAGTATATTTCCAAGGTAACAACTCACCATTGGCACCTATTCCCTATGTTTCTCCGCATAAAAACATGCTTGTCCACTTTTTCAAAAGCTGTACAAATTATCTCAAATACTTTTCTAATTACTCTCAAAGAAACACAAGAAGTATGACTGATTTCTATAATGTTATTTCCTAGTAAGAAGCCTCAACTTCCTGCCAACTTATGTTTAATGACCACTTACTGAAAGTTGCCAAAGTATAATGACAGATTCCACTGTCCAGATACTGAAGAAGGTAACACAGATAAGATGACTGAAGCAGAAGTTAGTGATGTCTGTGTTATTCTAAACAAGTGTCTCTTGCAAATATTTAAATTAATCTTGCAATGATTTCTGAGGTCAATGGTCCTTCCCCCCTCCCCCCAAACAAGAATATACTTATTATGCTTTTTATTAATAATACTAATTTTCGGAAGCTAAGAATGCAGTAGTTATGTTCTTGACTTTTGCAATTTTCTTCATTTTTGCATGGTAAAGAAAGCTTAAATGTATTCTGAGATGCAGGAAAAAATACACCTAAACCTGTCAATTAGGTATAAAATGAACATGCACAAAGCACAAGAGAAGCACACAACAGCTGCACTTAGTAACACTTTCAAAGCGAACGTTGATATAAATAGGCACTGCAGCAAACAATTCAAAAGTGCTGAAGTGCGAATCCTCGGTACGCAGTGAATAGACCTTCCCTAATCTAACCTTCCTTCCTGACAGTATATAATGCTCACTGCTGCTTAGCTTTCAGCTTAAGACAGCTGGCTCATCATATGGCACAGGCTGTGGCCTTGTGGTTGCTTTTACTTCAGCTGGTAACCCAGTCAATCCGCAGCGGGGATGCATGCTGAATGCACAGGCACTGACAGCTTCCTCCAACCTTCCCAAAAATTTTCCAGTGTGTTCCTAATTGTGTTGACACCCCTGAGTCAATGATGTTTCTGAAGTACACGGTTACTCTGTGTAGCTTCACAGTGTGAATGCTAACAGGATAGCAGGCTACCCCACAATGTCAGGGCTCTGACTCAGAGGGTCCCCTCTTTGCATGGCATAGGGCTGGCAAGGCATCACCCCAGCCATCTCTGCCCCTTTTTCACAGATACTCCCCAGGCGCCCCCTGAAATATCTCAGAAACAAATTAAAAGCAGCACCTGTTCACCATTTAAACACCAAACGAATGTGCAACCTGCAGCAACTCAGCACTTGCTGCATGTGAAGCTTATACATCTGTCAAGGGATGTGTGAGCAGCTGGGAGCATCCTCTGTCCCCGCGAAAGCCAGCCTCTCTCGGGAAACAGAGCTTTTAGCACCAGGGCAACTTAGCGAAGCTATGGTGCGCCTCTGCACATCACCCCTATACAGGGTGGCACCACTTGTGCTTTGAGCCTCATTTTAGGGTGACCCATGAACAGCATAAAGAACAGAGTGGCCAAAGAGGTTACAAGAGAGCGCTCAGTTATTGAGCAACTTTAGGAGTCTATTGCACACTACTGTCCGCAGAGGGTCTTGTGATAAATTTTCCCACGTTCCAAGGGGTAAGAAACAGTCCTGGCCTGGATAGTGTTTTGCTGTGTTAAAACAGTAAAGTATCAAAGCAAGTCCCACCTTTCAGATGCAGTCCCAGGCTTACTCTCAGCCTGGCACTTCGCAAAGGCCATTAAGATGCACAAACAGGGAATTCTGCACAACTCCCCCCTGCTGCAGCAGCTCGGCTGTTTTCAAAACTGGAACTATCTCTTTCAACTGCCTCTAGCTAGATGATATAAAGATCTTGTTGCAGCTCCCAGAAGCTCAAAAATGCTTCAGCTGGAGAGTATTCATAATGTCTCCTCCAAGAGGCTCCCCTAAGACCTTAGAGAATTCACATTACATCTTTACACAATGCTGGTTTCTCAACCCACATCCCAGGTGTGCATGCTCTAGGAAGGATCATTTTCCTCTATTATCACAGCTACTCAGTTTTACCCTATAATTACAGTGCTCAATTCCTTTCCTAGAGCTGGGATTGCTTCTTCAAAGACAGAGAAGCCACTTACTGAAGTCGTATACTGTGGCTGTTACTGAGAGTCAGCTGAATTTGCACTCAACTCTTCTGCCCCTACCTTGTGCCTCAGTTTTACAACTCTCCTCTCCCCGAAAAGAAATGGGAGGAATCAAGGCTGGTGCTGCACCTCCCCTTATGATCTCAGAAATGAAGCATTTGGGCAGCGAGGCACATTACCTAACACCCAGTCTTCCTCTGCAAGGTCACAAGCCTCAAGGACACATCGCAGCAGCTCGTGTGTGTCAAGGCAAGACTCCACTAACATGAGAGCCAACATGCCACCATGAACTGGCCCTTTTTTTTTTCCCCCTTTTTCCCAAGAATAGAAAAGATGTCATTTAACAGTAGTAAATTAAAAGCATATAAAAAAAGAAAAAAAAAAAGGAGGAAGATGATGGACTAAAGCCCACTTCTAGTTTAGGTGTGGTGCTACAGCATTTGCATTCTACTGAAAATCATGATCTCTGTGGTCATAACTTTTTCAAATTTCCATATAAAAACCATGAGCAAAAATAAGGATGCCAAAGTCTGAGTCATCTGGCAACTGTGGTTTGTAGTCCTGTCAGTAAAAACTGGCAATGATTAAAGCTGCTGCTCCCACTGCCTCTATGGTGAATTAAAGCTTGAAGAATCAATGATAATTTGGTTAACGTCCAGATCATTGTAGAAACTGGCCAGTGAGGAAAAGCAACTGCCACATGGGGCTCCTAGTCGTGTAAGATCTGTGTAATTTTGGAGCTATGCATCAGAAAAAATGACTGCTCTGCAAAGTCTTAAGCCAAGCAGAAACAGAGAGTTCTTCCATGGCTAATAAACCCTGATTTCTCTGGTACATCTAATAGTGCTTCAGGTACTTTCAACACTCATGCCACCACACAAACTGTTTCCTAGCCAGCGACAATTTCTTAAGATGCTCCTCCCTTTCACAAACCCTAAGCATCAATGAACTGAAGCTCTGTTTCTACAGGTCTCAAAAACTTTTAGGTAATTTCTATCCACTTCAAAAGTCTTACCCGCTTCCTACTACTAAGAACTCAGTTCTTCAGACAGTCTGTTCCAGTGTCTGAGTCACAAGCGACTGGAAAAGTCACTTGGGGGAATCCATAACTATTTTTAGTTTGTCTCAGCATTCAACACAACTGCAACACATAAGCATGAGCCTAAAATAAGCAGGGAAGTTAAACACAAGCACATAGCTTGCACTATGCATGAAGATGATGCCATTCTCTAAGCTTTGGTTTACACTTTTCTATCCATCATCCACACACATTTTAAACTAATCTAGCCTGTATGCTTGAGGACTTCTGGAAAATGCCTCATAGAGAGAGAGAGAACAGATTTTTCATGAATGATACATCTGTCAGAACCTTATGATTTGGAGATAATTCTTACTGGTTTAGAAGGCAAAGAAGTCATGAAGGATTGGTATAAAAGAGCTCAACTGTGCTGAAAGAGGCTCAGCAGTAGCAGCAGTACGAGGCACACATGGTACTGCTATAAAACAAAGTTCTTCCTGGGTAAAGCACTCACAGACACTGAAAGTATTGTTTCGATCCACATATTTTTCCCCATGCGTGCCTGGGCTTCTATGCCAATATTTTATATAACTGAAGGAAGTACTGAATATTCCCACTGGTAGACTGAAATTCTGGCTGACCCTGTGCTGGTGCACAAAGGCCACCCCAAGCCACATCACCTCTTTGTTCCCCTGTCCAGACTCCAGCTTCTGTCCCATCTCCACAGTCTTGGAGAGCTAACAGTACTTGAGTTGTGCACTACCACCGAGGTTTCATATGTTTTCCAATGCCAGGGAAAAGGAGGGATTATATCCTCGAATCCCTCTGCTGAGGCAGTAGGAGGAATTAATTCAGCTCCTTGTTAAACTGCGGTACAGAGCCCAGTCTGGCAATTAGTGTCAGGGCAACCGCAGAGGATTCTGGCCGAGGGACCGCAATGTTTCCTGGGACTCCCACTCCTGTGTGACCTATCTACAAATCCCTGTCACGAGCTGTTAGCTAAAACCACAATACAGGCATAAATAAAGGAGTGTCACATGATTAACTATGATTGAAATCGATAGGTGCTTTGCTTGAGTTAATAGCTAATGACTCTGGGATTCAACTCAAAAGACTGCATTTCACATACCACAATAGCAGAAGTGAATGGATACACTGTTTAACTTTCTGTAAACTATTCAACAGGCACAGACCTTGGCTTGTTGCTTCTTTTTTTCTTTTCCCCCTATAGGCATGACAAACAGAGTAAAAAACCCTCAAATTTAATAAACTGTATTACTGAAACAATTAACACACACACTTAATTGGCTTACTGACCGGATGAATGACAGGTTGTTACGAATGAAGAGTATTATCCCATGTAGCACTGGCTCACTAACAGGCATTGTCTCATAAGCAGAGGAGAGAAACTTAAATACTTCCAGACTTTCTAAAAGAACTGGTAAAGAATTTGTTTTGGCTTAAGCAGAACATTCTTCATAGGCAAGTAAAAATTATCCAGCTTTCTTCTATTTGAGTAATTAAAACAATGTTTGGTGTTTTTGGTATCTGATACATCTTTAGTCTTCTGATATTTCTGGGTATTGATCTATTGCGAATGAAGCATTAATTCTGGAAGTGAATCCACACCAATTTCTGACAGTCTATTTGTTTAAAAACTTCAGAAGCCAAACCATGAGCTTCAAGGAATTCCAGACAGTTATTTTATGAGATGGTATTTTTAAGACTATTCTAAAGAAAAAAGGTTTTAAAAGTGCTCTAAGAGAAAAAGTACCAGTATGAAGCACAGAATTTTACTTGTATCATTTTTCCTGCCTAAAGAATATAAATAGGGAAGTTCATTTAATACAGCTGTCAAAAAATGAAAATACCTGAAATTTACTTCCATAGGAAATGTTTTGTTAAATGTGAAGTCCAACAGGGATATTTATACAGTTGAATGAATAACCTAACTGGCATATCGCCACTGTCATCGCCTCTAGACTACTTGCACTACGATCACATTGCATAAAGTAGTATCGATACATTAGGTTATGCATTAAGAGCTATCAACACATTTTTCTGCTCTGATTTCTAACTCAAAAAGTTTGATGCTTTTGTTTAATATTTCCATCATGAAAAAATCATCAATGATCTAAGCCCAGTTCCTAATAACTTCATGTATACTCTCAAAGTTAAGTACATGATCTGTGTGTGTCCTTGTGTGATTCAAGTTAACTAAACAATTAATGATTTGCAGTCAGAAGCTTTATCATGATACAATGTTGACAATTTTTAACCTTTTCCAGCTGCCACCCTTCACTTGGCTTATTTTATATTCTACCAAGTCTGACAGCAGAGAAGGGTGTTGCTCAAACCAAAACAAATGTTTCCTGTAAAAGACATTACTGAAACATACTGTTAAATAAACTATTTCCCTAGAAATTCATCACAATAAAGATGCTGATCAACTAACATCTGTTTGTGAGACATACTTGTTTATCAGAACTAAGCGGCATTTGAAACACATTTGAACACTTGAATGTTTTCATTGCAATGAAAAATGGACAACCCTTATAAATGTCAATAAAGTCTTTACTAGTATTCACCACCAATGTTATTTAGCTTAATTTATTTAAAAGAAATCTATCAAAATATCCTTCTATTGACTGCTACAGGAGGTATATTTTGTTTTTCTTTAATATGATTTTCCAAAGTATTATTACAATAAACCAAATTTCACTTCTCAATACCAGAACAACTCTAATTCAAGCATCCTTCTCAACAGAGCTGTAACAAGTACGGATCTTTTCTGATAACACCTTTCAAAGCACTTTACAAAGGAAGCACAAAACATTCCGCAAACAACTGACAAGTGAGGGGTGAAACATCCCCGCACACTGCAACCTGAAATTGATTTCAATTTAAAATACCCCCACAAAAAAGGGGGGGATCACTGAAATTGTTTCAGTGAGTAGTCCAGCTCCTCTCAGCAATTATATCAGCCCAACTGAGGGACAGTGGGGAGGAATGAACAAGCAAAGGCAGACACGACTTCTTAGCCAGCTTCTCTGACAGACATTTTGGCATATGTTGCCTTCAGTCAGGTAAGCGACTTCAATATCTGTCTCTCTCTAGAAAAACAAGTCTTTTTTATTTCATTTTTTAAGTTACAGATGCTGAGATCACCACAAGTCTGCCTTCAGTAAAACTGACACTCAAAAATATCTGCTGAAGAGAATAGCATTACTTGTGAACCAGGTCAGAAATGGCCTGCTTTAGAGAAATTTGGAAATACCAGCTTCTCCAATTTCTTGCTGCCTTGCCAAAAAAACAAACAAAAAAACCCCAAACCAGCCTCCCTCTTTACAGTTAAGCAAAAATGAGACCAAACCAATTTTGAGAAAAAAAGACTTTTTTTTAGCCAAAATACTGAAATGTAGTAATCATAGGAAAACACACGAACATACTTAGTAGACACTTCAAAGTAGTCTTGGGGGGGGTAGGGGGAAGCAGTGCCTAATTCTCTTTATATGAACTTCGACAGACACTAAGCATCTGCATTCTTTTCTTGATTTAAATGCAGAGTAATTATATGGGAAATTACCAGGACTCGAAATTACCAACACAATCTTTACTAGGTGAACCGCTGACACTGTAAAAGTATTTAGGGAAATAACAAGATATTCTATGTCATAATAAAGGCATTTTTATTAGAATTAAAATGAAAAGCAGATGAAGAGGAGGAATTAAAGAAGAGAAATAATCTTTCTTATTTGCTTGCTTTTTAAATAGGACTTAGAGAATCAGTGGTCTAAGATGACTACTCTTTGGATTTCAGAAACACAGGACTACATGGCTGTAAAGGACTTTCTAGGACACCATGCCCTGTCTCCAGGTTTTGAAGGCACCATAACATACAGTGCTCTCCACAAATCTACTGTTCTCCATCTTAAGTAGGATTTTTGTCATACTGCTCCCATTGTATCTGTTTCCCAACTTCCAAGTCTCTATTTTCTCAGCATCATTTTATATATATCGCAAGGTGCGAGTTTAGATAAAGGTCTGTTCCCTATATTTTTATGACATCAATAAGTTTCTGGCCTGCAGCTTAACTGCTACTTTACAATATACTCTGCAAAAAACCTTTTTGGTACTAGGGAAGCATTTGATGAACCACAACTTTTGTATGTGACATATCATAGTAAGCTACCATATAACATGGTAAGCTATCCCGGAGCAATCATCATAACATCTCTCAGAGAAAAAATAATTGCTAAGTGTTCCACTCAGAAAAAAAGAGAGGCAGCCAGGAAAGTGAACTGACTTGAGCAGAAAACAGAACCATCCATTTGCTTCCAACACTACTTTTTAAAATTTGTAATATTAATACTGCTTCTATAGTTGCTCTTTCTACTTTATTTCTTGGTGCTGAGGACACTGCAGAAAACAGTCACAATTAAGCAACACATACATGTGTATATGTATTTATGAAACATCTTAATTTATCTATTCAAATTAAACTACGAATTCAATTTTACTCCTCTAAAGCCCCTCTCTCTCTCTCCTCCTCTCCCTCCCTCCTTCTAAGCTTGCAGACTGACATCTTTTCACACATCTTTTACCAGCCTTTTCTCATGGTTGCTGCCTTTGCTTATAGTCACTTAAGATAGTATAGACACCTAAGCGAACAGGCAGTCTAGAAGAATTTCTGTGTTGTTGATAGGAGTGATTAGAGGCCTCAGAATACAAACAGGTTCTTCAACTATCTGTATCATAATGCTCTCCAAGCTTCGGTTCAGAGTGGCTCCAGTTGCTAACTTCAACAGTATGTGCTCTGTTGGAAATGCACTGCAGAAAATACACCCTGGCTGTCATGGGATTTGAGTATAGCAACTATCCTACTGTTTTTGCAGGACTACTGTTTTTGAATGAGACACATTAAAGGAATTTAACTAAGGTGGGGTGAGGAAGAATGTGTTGGGAGATGAAAAATATTCCACAGAAGGTTGTGAAAAAAACAAAGCATTAAAAATCAGAGGACTTGTTATTGAAAGAACAGTTGAAATTCAAGGAAGAGGATACAGAGAACAAGAGACGGAGAGAAACACAGAATGGTAGAGGTTACACACACACAAAACCGCAGCAGAGATTTTGATACTGTTTTTATCCTGTACTTTTAGCTTGAACCAAAAGTAAGTTCAACAAAGTCTTTGTTAACTTGGTTGATTTGCCTACAAGAGGCCACACACATATCCTTCCATCCATGTGCTCTATAGACAGTAAAGTCACCTCTGATCCCAGGATA
This sequence comes from Larus michahellis, assembly GCF_964199755.1. Classification (NCBI taxonomy): domain Eukaryota; kingdom Metazoa; phylum Chordata; class Aves; order Charadriiformes; family Laridae; genus Larus; species Larus michahellis. The sequence continues at coordinate 40,419,048 of NC_133898.1, forward strand.
TTTAATAAAACATTTCTGAAGCCAAATATACAATCCACCCTGCAAAAAAATGTATGAGCACTGACGATTGTTGAAAAAAAGTAATACCAAAATTACCCAGCATAAACTCCAGAAAGGACTTGTAACACATCGCTACTAATACGGAAAGCTCAGTTTAGCAGCTCGTCTGAACAAATAAAGAGAACCCTCATATTTAGCAAAGCAAATATCAAAGAAACAGAAAACCAAATTCTTTTAGAATAGATCTATTTAAGAGAAGAAAAAAAAAGTGTCTTTCAAGGTTCAAGGCATATTTAACATACAAATAAATAATATGCATTGCCTGACTGCAGGAAAAACATACTAACATTTCCAATTCAAGTTTGAAAGATGAATGAGTCACTTAAATCTATATTTATGGCAAGGTCTTAAATGAATGCTCTACAAAATGCCACCCTACAGCTCCAATTCTAAATTGAACCATTAAATTAAATTAAACCATAAATTAAATTAAACCATAAATTAAACAAAAGTCTTCTGAAATCCTTTTAACTATGCTCTTCTCCAAGACTGACACTGAAAAGATCAATGAAATTGTAAAAACAGAGAACATGTATTATTCCAAAATAGAAGGCACTACCCTTTTTTTGAGAGCACTGCAAAGACACATTTTTCCAGGGGAATACTGAAAAAAACATTATAAAAATTGGAGACTGACCATTTAGTAGGATTCCAAGTCAGGCATGAAGGCAATGCAAGCATATTTCCCCTTCCCCCCACCTTTAAAAGGAGCACATTACTGTCTTCTGGTGATCGATGAGTAAGCTTTAGTTTTAAAACCACTGTAATGTGAGGGGCGTGCATAGCACACTGCAAGTTTTGGATATATAATTTGAAATACCTCACTCATGCATGCAGCAGAAAGAACAGACTGGAAATTTATCCAGCATAACATGTAAAAGATGCAGCACCCACTGCATTGAGGAAGGAATTTTGTCTTCTTCTGTGTATGAGTGCAAATAGTGCTTCATTTTGAAATAGATTTTTCATGAAATAGATTTTTCATGGAAGATCTATAAACTTTCATTTGAACATGTGCTTCAACACTGGCCAAAGAAAAAATTCGAGGTTTTACTATTCATGAAACAGACAAGCACGAAGAGCTCATCAGTATAAACAAACACTGTAATCACAAATCAAGCATTTAACAATTAGTGAATACTAGCCTTCAAAGTTCCATACTTAACCTTAACTCTAGTCTTCTTGAAACATTTTTGGGGCATGATTACATTTAAATTTACTTCTTCCATAGCATTTTCCAGAATCAGTTATTTTAAAACACCCTGACATGATGGCCTAGCATCAGCAGGTTTGGGAATCTTTAATTCCACAGCAATGACTTCTGAAACCAGAGTTAATTATGTCATTATTAAGAATGCTACAATACTCTGCACAAGCCAGTCACTGAAAGGAGAACAGAAAAATATTTTACAGGAAGAAGTCAGTTTTTTGGAGCTGGCACGGAATGACTGAGACTAAGAAACTGTGCTTTCAGTTTGAGGTTCAAGAAGGTAATTGAAACCATTACCGTGGGATCTGCCACCTACATTACCCTCACTCTGCTTCTGATTCCATCCTGCTTCTGCTCTTATCTGTCCCCCCCATCACTGATCCTCTCCAAAGCTCCTTGGCTCCTCTGTGAGTGAGGTCTCATCCCTTATTTTCTTTTGTGCTGCTTGGGAGCCGTGATAAGTCGAGAAAATTTCCTTTCTGTCAGTTCTAACACTGGGCATCACAGCATTCACTGACAGTTAGAAGAAACACTTGTAAAGGATGTTTTGCTCCAGTCTGATATTCCAAGGATGAGGGGTGCTGTCCCCTGGAAGGGAAGGCAGACCATGCTCTCTGCAGATGAAACCTTTAGAGAATTTTGCTGCCAACACCTAACAAATATCTGCGGAATATATTAGAAATACATATATTTTTAGATACTTGAAAATTGGCTAAATTTGGGTGCACGGTACTGGAAGGACCAAAAGCAGAGTGACCTTCATGATAAATTTACATTTCTGCTTCAAAGCATACAGATGATATAAATCTTCCATGAAACAGTCACAAACTTTTTTAGCCTGAGTAAAAAACATACTCCTCTAACATCATGCCTCAAAACAAGTGAGTGATTTTTCTGAAACTTCTTAAAACAATTCAGACTGAGGCACACATTGAGCATAAAAAAAATTTGGTCTCAAAAGTTAAATTTCGGCAAGGTGATAAGCAATAAATAACAGGGTCTTATTAACTTTTTTACAATCTCTTCACAAATGCTTTTTTTTCCTCTCTCTGTATAGTTAGATATATACGCAAATATGCAAAAAAAGATAACACTGTGTTGCTTAAAGCACTGAAAGAAGACATGCAATTTTATGTAGTCACATGTAAAAACCCGATGCGATCATATTCTTTTAAATTGAATTACGGTTTTAATGCTCTAGCAAACACTCATTTGGCTTTCATAGTTTTTCTACCCCATTCAATGGTCACATTTCAACTGATTCAAAACATTAGCCTACAATACTGTAAAACACATGAAGTTGTTGAATAGGAATTTCAATTAAAACTGCAACTCCTTGAAAAACACTGGCTGTTGAAATGCACGTGCAAGAAAACACATTAAAGCACAGGACAGTACAAGCTGTGGAAGATGGTGTAAACTTAGCTGTCTAATTACAAGAGATGGAACTAGGATTTAGAGTCACGTTGGTTTATTTAGAGAGATAGCTCATAAATGGAGAAGTTATGGCTAGATAAACTGAAGCCAGAAAGTCAGGGATCCAAGTCCACAGAAAATAAAGACAATAGCTTGAAAGAGAAAGAGTTTCAGAAAAATGTTATTTTGTAAAAATTTTACATTCCCAAAAGAATTTTCTTTTGGAAAAGAATGTCAAATGTGTTCTCTCCCAGCGACTGGTGGAAACATTTTTTCATTCTTTTGTAATATTGTTTTAAAGCTACCTATCTCAAAAGCCTCAGCAAACATTTCTTACCTGTGTCCCGATAGTCTCCTGGAAGCAGCGCCCAAGCTGAGTTTTAACTGAAACAGGAAACATATGAGGAATGGGTTGTTGATTTGTGTAAGTAGTATGTCCTTTCTGGGTCTTCTGATATGGAAGACCTTGGTAAGAGACCTGTGGATGTCCTGGCTGAGGTACTTTTGCTTTTTGTCCTGTTGATGTGCTGTCAATTCTTGAAACTTGATGGATCTGAACTGATGCTTCAGGGGGATGTTTCACATGGATATTCACTATGTTAGGAGGGAACTTCACTAAAATAATTGAAGGAAAAACACATAAGAAAAATGGGTAATAAAATTTGTCAAAAACGGTATCTTAGGCACCTCTAAGACATTTCTTTTTTGTACATTAGAATTTTTACAGAGTGCCTTAAAGTGACTGTAATATAAATGAAGCCCAAACTTGGGGGTTAGAGGGAAGGCTGAAAGAATGCATTTCTCATTAACAAGAAAATGAAAACTCCTCACCCAGAAAAGAAGGACATTATAGGATTGTAAAGACTGCTACATAAACATGGATGTCCAAATTGGCTGGTGTGACATTAATATTTGTGGTTATACTGTGTAATAAGAATCCCATTCAAAGTTCCAAAATTCAAACTCCACTGGGTTATTTTTGGATATATAGTAAGCTTTATTTTCTTTTTCAGATCCATCATCTTTCTCTGGAACACAGAAAAAGCTTCAGTTTTCATCCCTTTACCTTTATATACCTGCCAAGTCCCTAGTTTGCCCCTGCAACGGTTGCCAGCATCTCAACCATCTAAAACCACCACTCCCACCCCTGAACTTTGAGTTCAGAATTTGGCAGATAAAGAGAGAGGAAAGGTTTTTCAGATACTTCCGTTTTTAAACACAGTTGTAGTATTAAGTCTGGGTATATAGATTGAGACCCTCCAGTCAACGTAATGTGCACAGAACTGGTTTTGAGCCTCAAGCTTCTTTTCATTGAAATACAAAATGTCCTTTAAACATGTAACTCCAATTATTGGGGGGGAGAAGGAGAGGTGTATGAAAACTTTTATAGTTTGTAAGCTGCATAAAAAAGTTAGCATTTACTGGGTCTGGCTGGGTCTCTCTGGTCAGCAAGTATTACAGTCCCCTCCCGGCCAGACAATCCATTAGATAGAACACCCCTTCCAAACATCAAGAACCAAGAAATATCATTTGACATACTTTCTCTATAACACATACTGGATTGTTGAGTCTTATGAATTGTCTCCTTGCCTCCAGGAGGCCAGACTGTTCTTTGGAACTCAATTAGGCATTTTCAGTTCTTATTTACAATTTCAACCTTACAGCTCCATTTCCCAGGAAGTATATTCCATTTATTTTATCTGCTTTAAAATTATATTATTTTATAGAAATTACTTTTGGTTTTTCACATTATTTTAATTTTCAGTATTAATTGGTCTCACATAGGAATTCCTAAAAAAAAACAAACTTATTTTTACTCTGCGCTGCATTCTTTCATTGCAGACAGAAACATCAGGAATAAAGTCAGCAAAATATGGCTGTGGGGCCTAAATGGCTTTTCAGATCCTGCCTGCAGCAGAAAACAACCTTCAAGCAAAATTTATGGTACATGGGTTCTGTTACGGGTAAACCCACAAAGAAAAGATTCAGTGTTACAAGAAGTAAAGCAGTAAGGCCCTTCTCAGGCTATTACACTGGTTTTGCAGGGCAAGACAAGACAGCATAGTCTGGCTGTAAAAATAACAAAACTCACCCCAACTTACTATCATACATTTTTATGTATGAAGAGGGATCCCTTGAACTACTTTTCTCCAGCTGATAAATCTAAAGAATATATTAGGCCTCAAAAGAAATTAATAGATCTACTTTAATCTGTCAATCCACTTAGAGATGTCCAGATGCTGAAAACATCAAATTTAGGCTGGTTCCTCCCATGTAGCATTATCACCACAATCCTCTCCAGGTCCTGGATTACTGCCTAGGTGTGCTGATTAATTTTTATTTCTGCCAGCCATTTCAGGATGAATTGTTTTATTCCTTCCTTGAAAGAAACAAAACACTCCTCTCTCTACAATCCAACATCCTCTTTTGGGCACGGAAAGAGAAGAAAAGGCATTGAGACTGCTGATGGTTCTGATGAGGACTTGAGGGTCAGGAAAAAAAATATTCAAGAGGTCAGACTCTTTAGCAGTGAGAAACTCACTGTGTGTTTTAAGAGAGCAACTCCAAATCTGAAAAACAACTATGTCTTCATTTTTTTTTTTATGGTCCACCACATTGTCTAAAATAATTTGATGCGGAATTAAGTAGTCACAGAAATAAATTTCTGCTCTACAAAATGTTTAGGTAATTATCTTCTCTAATTCACACACTCCTCCACGCTTCATCTTTAAGAGTTAGAAAAGTTCTGAACAGCTTTAGGGACTAATACTCCAACATGTCAGTGGAAACTATTTCCCAATGGACTGTGTGGCAGTCCCTAGAAAACAAATCCATTGAAAAGATGGAGCAGATACTTGAAAGCATTTATAAAATATTGTGTTTCCAGAAGGATAGTGTCAACACTTCCTTCACAGCTATGTCCCCGTCTGAAAACAGAATTACTAAATTAGATTATATTTATCACAAACATATAAATACTTTTGCCTCTTTTAGCAAAGTTATTCAGGAACTAGTTGCCAACAACTGAGCCTCCTTTCCCCCATATATTTGTTTTTATTCAGAGGTAGTCATCTTGGAGAGGTAATTGTAAAATTACCCTCGATGAGATAATAATAATAATATAAAAAAAATAAAATCAATCTGGCAATTCAAAGAAACAAACAAACAAAATTCAGACTAATTCATATGCTGTGAAACTGAATTGCAGGGGTCATTCCATATGGACAGGATCTCCATATGGACAGACAAAATGCTACCAAGAGTCATAAGACACACTGGAAGAATTCAACACTTCTCTTCAAGGTCATCAGAACTTGTCACTTCACAAAAAGGCATTAGGGAACGGAAACCTGAAGCTGACAGAATTTTCTTTGACTGGGAAAAATTTGATTAACATCACAGCTTTTCTTGTTTCTGATCCGCTGCCTTCTTCACAGCATTAGCAGTAGAAGATCCTTACCATTTTTTTTGTATTATATTGTTACATGACCTGGAAAGAATCATCTGTTTATGTCAATGGTGTCATAGCCATCTTCACTACAAACTTAACTTATAAGACTCTACCAAAAGATATAACACAGATAAACATGGACTGTATTTTTAGTTTTACATTAGATACAAATTTTGTTATGTTGAAAAACATTGTCTCTTCCCTCCACTAGTAACCATAGAATCACCTGCAATTTTCTACCAATGTATTTATGCAATTTATGGACTCTGTTCAGCCACAGTCATTCTCTTTTTCAACACGTCTACAATCCTGGAAGAAGTCCCCTGCATTTTCCTTTGACTCTGCAATCTGCACTAAATGAAGTAGATTTACTTAAAAACTCTTTTCAATAGCACTGTTATTTCTTATTATTTCAGTCATTGAGCAAAATACTTTCCAGTCATTCTGGTGAGCTCACGATTCAAGTTGTAGTGTCAAGATTCAAACTACGTAAACAGATCACTATCATTACTGGTTGGATACCCAAAATTAGTTAATAAAATGAATTCCAAAGGAAAAAATATCTATCAAGAAAAAAGTTACCTTTTACACCCTGCTGTCCAGACATCGTCAGTGGTAAAGTATGAGTAGAGTGGATAATTTGTGATCCTACAGGCTTATTCACCTGTTGTGGGTGATGGTACAGTTTTGGAGTATTGGCAGCATGCACAGGGATCTGGCAAAGTTTACCAGTGTAATTAGGAGGGCACTGGCATTTATCTCTAGAACTGCACTGTCCTCCATTCATGCATGGAAGGTGGCAAATAACTGAAATGAAAACAGAAAGAAAAACTTTGTTAATGACTTTAGCTTTAGTATTATCTGACCACATATCACACAGAAGTTGAGGAAGAAAGGAACAGGCCTGGGGCCCTCTGCGCCGACATCTGAGGGATGACTATCCATCTGACATGCGCTTTTGATTGCTTTTTGGCAGAACCACTTCCCTTCCCCTCCTTGTGACCTCTGCCTGGTTCACATCATCTCTCCAGGACAAAATGTTAAGCACATTCTTCCCTTAGAAATCCCAGCTATTTTATTTCATTATGCTATTAATTAAGATGCTAAATTAATATGGTACCTGGCTGACCTCTTATTCACACTTCGGTACAGGTATTCTTATTTAGTCAGGCTCCCATTTCTGGAAATCCTTGACCACCTACACTTTCCTGAAGACTAGGGAAAACTAACTGAGAGTAGACAGTACTGGGGATAAATTTTCCATTTTTACTGTAAACCTTGGTTGGTCTCTGGAAAACCATGCCTTACCGAGTATCTAAATTTTTGCTTAACATTTATTGCTCAGATAAAAGAAGCTAATTTGAATACCCACCCATAAAGATCATAAAAATATCGAGAGATTCTACTCAAATGATTTCAGAGACAAATTCCAAACTATTAAAGTATTTTAACTCCAATATAAAGCCAAGGGTAATTACTTCTGTGCCAGCTAGTACTCACACATTTACAGCAATATAAATTATCAGATGAAACACGAAAAAGGTCAACATTGAATGAAAAATATTTCTTAACTCAGAGATACAAACAGTAATAGGCATGGTTCAGCACTTTCTAAAAATATGATGTGGGACTTTATAATCAACAATAATGTGAGTTGTCAACATTTTCAAGAACTAAATGATGTAAAAACAACAGAAAAAATACCAGAAGCTTTTGTTCAAGACAAACTAAAGTAGTCTTTCAGAAATCAGATTTTTTGAGAAATAGCATACAGTATCCATTTGTCACCTTTTAAGATAAGATTCTGACTGTAAAAATAAATAAATAAAAATCTTGACTTTAGAGTAATGATGGCATTTTGCTGGATTAGTATTGCTCAGTCTATACTGAATTACAATAAAAGTGAGAAACTGTAGATAATGCAAGGTAATTAGGAGCCTAGTGCTTACTGTTCCAAGTGATGTAATCTCTGGACAACTGCATCCTATTGCTATTATTAATACCATAAAATGTCAGCATTGGAAAAGGAACCTGTGCGTTGTGTGTTGCAAGAAGACAAAGCAGGACGTTCAGCAGCCCGAGGAATTCCAACCCAGCTGCGTAATTCACTTGGCCCAGGAAGAGTGCTCAAGAAACGGCGCAATTAGCCCAGCTCATTGCAGAGCGCCCTCAAATTGCATTGACAGGAACAGCGCTGCCCGACTGCCAGATAGGTCCACACACAAATGTAAACAGCCAGAATTGTCTTTCCACTCTGTTCTGTCTTACCTAATCTCATATTTTCATTTTGTATAAACTGACTGAAAGTACTTCAAGCTGTGGCACTGCGCTAAAAGGCCTACTTGACTTTGGAAGACTGGCCAAGCCAGCACAGGCCTCACTTTCTTGGGTCCCAATGCTGCTGGGACTTTATCTGAGCGTACAAAAGACATCCTTAAAGAATAGCTGCTACTTCTGGGCCAAATGAAGGATTTCTGACCCCAGCAGTAATTAAAGCATGAAAGCTACCCCTCTCTCTGGTACCATTGCTGCCTGAGCAGCCACAAACAAGCAAGTTTAATGCAATGGGAACAGCATACAAAGAATTTTAGGTACTTGTAAAGATCTGCCAGAGCAAGGCTGTCAGCTAAGGTGTTTTTTTCTGCAAAAGTAGTATCACACAATGAAACAATGTAGAGCAGCGTTAAGGGGACAGCAATTCGATGTTTGAAAGAATAGCGGAACAAAGGCAAACAGAAATTACCCCACTGAGGGATCCCTGGAGTGCAAGAAGCCTATCCCATAGATTTTCTTTCTGCCCTCTCTGACCTGGAGGTAACAAGGTAACATGCAAAAGACAGCTTTTAAACAATATAAATATACCCCATACTTCCACCAAAAGAAATTAATGTGTTCCAACCTCCCATTCCTATAAAGCAGTCAGCATCTGGAAGGCCACGTCGCACGGGTATCTCTACATTACAGGGCACTCTTCAGGCTTTCCTCTCCTGCAGGAGCCCACCAAGTAACAAATGGGCACATAAAGAGCTTTGCTTTCAAGCAAACCAACATTTGTGCTAAAAATACCGGGAAGGAAGACACCAATAGAAAAGAGTTCATTCATGTGCCTTTTCCTAACTGTTTGCTGTGGGTATTCACACAAATAACTTGTGCAAGTCAGTGCAAACAAATGCCACTGAAAGGTCTAATGTGAGGTAAATAATGAAGAATGTTTAATTTCTCAGTAACTACATGTAACAGAAAATAAAAATTCCAATCCACCCATATTATCACATGGTGCAAATCACTAGGTCAACTGATTTATGTACAGATATATTGATTTATAGGTCTTGAAGGTCTGGCCTAGTGTATGAGAAATGAACTTTAACTGAGAATACATTAAATCTATTCCGAGAATATAAAATTCTCTAATAAAAAAATTTAAAATTCTGAAACATACAACTATAAGTCATACTCAGACATGTAAAAACAAATAGGATGTGATTGCCAGGCTAAACTGAAAACTTGATGATCTCAAATGACAAAAATTATAAAAACTTTAAAAAAAAAAGACAAAAAAACAAACCACAAACCAAAAAATGAAGAATGAAACAAGTCGAAATAAAATATCTAATTATTTTATAAAGGCATAATAAGCGCACATATGTGCAGTAATTGTGATGTTTCCTCAGGTAGTTTATGGCCAGGAGAAAGGGCTACATTTGATTATGACACAGGTGCTGGAAATCACAGGCACGCAACTTCACCAGAGCTGGAATTATACACAGACCATTTGAGAAAAGTGAGCTGAAGGGGTGGAAGCCACCGAAAAGGCAGAGGAAGGAAATGGTACTTTTCCTTGACAAGGTTCTGGGAATCTCAGGTTAACAAAGACCAAAGAGCCCTGGGGAAAAGAGCACTTAAGATAGCAACAGGATATAAAGCCAGGGTATGTTTGAACAGCTCAACTTCTGATGAAACTTTTTTTGCTTTGTTTTGTTTTGTCATTGAGCTTAAAGAACTTAAACAAACAGAATGGCTGAACGCTGCCAGAAGCATAGGGGACACTCCTGACAAAACCCAGACCCCTATGCTCGGGGAGACCATTAGAAGATGCTGGGTTTGCACATATGTTCACGATTGACATTTAGACAAAGGGCACACTGGAGTCTGATTCTCACTGGGCTTTTGCCATTTCCTCTGAAAAGTTAAAAAAAAATTGAAAATAAAAATATCCATTATGGTGTGAAATCCTCTAGCTGCTTTAAGCCTGATAAAAATGCGGAGATAGGTCTGCACAAGACAACAAAAAATTAAGTTCACACGTGGCTATCTTACAAACAGAACAAAAAGTATTAATGGACCTAAGAAAGGCAACAAATTCTTCACTCAGATCTGCTGTACGCCAAATCTCTCAAATGTCTCTTAAAGATCAACCAACATCTGCTTGAGCAAATTTAACAATTTCTTAATATAAATGAACAGCCATCCTTTAGAAATGTAGAGACAGGTTTAAGGAATTACAAACATTTTAAGAATTCTTCTCATCCTTGGACAATTAATTGGTAATAAAAAGCTTTGATTTCTCTGGCATCCAGAGGCCTTAGTTCCCCCCAGCCTGGCACAGCTTGGTGGGTATCACTGTTCAAAATGAGCCAAGCAGAGAAGGTGCATCGAGATGCCCCCATAGGGAGTATCTGACAGGCTGAACGCACAGAAAGAGGCAAGCATTTGCAACACAAATCCCAATAAAGCTGCCATGGCTATGGGTTGGAAACACAAGAATAGGGCATGAAATCATCAACAAAAAACCTAGGAAACCACTCACGTACAGTTTGTCCATGTAATTACATCATCTAATTTATTTTCAAGATACTCAACCAACCTTGAGCAGTTCCAGATAAACTAATTTAATCAAATCCGAATGTTTTAATTTAATCAAAATAATGTGTAACAAAACAAATTCCAAGCACCTAAATCCTCCTAATCCTTAAAAAATAGCCCACGCTTACCCAAACAAGCCCTTAGGATGGATGGAAACTCCCTTTCTGTAACCAGTGTTGAAAAAAAATGAAGATGGGTTATGAAATGTTCCTCATCTGACGCTCCAAATTCCTTTTCTTTTACACCTCAGGGAACAGGCGAGTTTCTGTCTCACTTTCCCTCACCACTCTGCCTTTTCTACTTACACACTATCAACTATTCAAGTGCAAGCACTATTCAATTACATCAACAGGCTCTCCAAGGAAAACCTTAAACTGTTCGCTACGTTACAGTATTTCCACTGGATGCATCACGAATCAGCAGATTAATTTTGTCTCTGAGTACTACACAGTTATCCAGCATTACTACATGCCCCACAGCTGTTTCGGCATCTTTCATCCATGCTGTTACTAAGCACACAGGAAGTACAGGGACTAGCACGCAGTTCTACCAAACACAATTTTTCACAGGAAAGAAGAGATGGCATTCACTGAGGGGAAGAACTGCCATATGCAACGTTCTTGTAATGTAGTGCCTCTAAACACCATACATTTTAGGTAAAAGTTGAAAATCAGAGGTGCTATATATAGATCTACACAATCACTCCAAATTTTCTGTGTTCCAATTGCAGAAACTCTAACTCACAAAAGGCATAGAGGCATGAGCTACAGTAAAGAGTCTAATCCTCCAGTTTAGACTCTTCTCTACTCCCCTGATACTTTTTTTTTGCCACGTCTTTCTTGTTGTCCCCTCGATTTTCTAACTACTTCATCCTAAACAGTTTTTTCTTCAGATTCCTGATTGTAATTCAGAGGTGTTATGTAAAAAAGTTGCAATTTAAGTAACCAAATGATCAATTTCTTATTTTTTTTTTTCAAGTAAGATTAAGATAATCTTGATATTACAAACTTGTACTTAGGAAAGCAGAGGGAGAAAAGAAAAGCAGCTTTAAGTGGCCTTGATTTAATAGTACAACAGCTCTACATTCACTTCTGAATTTATCCTAATGTTTGTACTTTGACAACTTTTAGGAGAAACATTCTATTGCAACAACTAAACACAATTTTTAAAAGTAAATCTGATGGTGAGAGCTCCAGCAGTAGACGAAAAACACTTTTCTACTCACCACTGAAAATAGGAAAGTGATGCCCTGCTCATGTGAAGAGCCTGGTTACCATCCACAAATCCCTCGTTACGTACCACCGCTATTCGCTGATCCAAACAGTGAGGATGGCACAGATTTGGTTTCAGACATAAATAATCCAGTAGAAATGGCTACTCTCTGCTACTGCTGAGAGAACAGCCAGGGTATGTGACAAATGGCAGTACTGCATGGGGGATGAGCCTGCCTGTCACAGCACTTTTTAATGAAATCTATAGTACTCAAAAAGAAGGGAAAAAATGTTTTGAGGGTCTCCTCTGGTTTACTTTGTTGAATGCAATATTGCGCATAAGCAATGGCTTAAGTATAAGGCATGAACTCAGGTAGATTAATACCCTGTAATATGCTTAACAACATGAAATTATATTTTGAAAGATGCTTATAAAAGTAAGAGTGTTGCTAGAAAGGTGGGTGGAAAAACAGTGCACACTTTCTCAGTTGGGTACACCAAAAAGATACAAACAAAAAATACAATGAAAGAGTTGTCACATAGGAATCTCTCTCATAAATAGCTTCATTTGGTTGATTACTAGTTTAAGTAATTTTAGATTAGCTTACACAAATATAGATTGCCCCAAAATGGCAACAATTTAAATATGTAATATTTTAAGGAATAATTGTAAATTATTAGGAATGACAGACAATAGAACAGTACAAGTAAGGGACATACTTTGAAGAACATCTTTACTTCATAGTACATTCCTTTATTATTGGAGGCTATTTTTATCAGATTTGATGAATACCATTTGTCAACATGAACACAAAAATCTAGTTTGTTTATATACTCCCAGGATTTTGGTTCTCTTTATTCTGTGCTTCTGTAGTCATAACTATCATGAACATAATATATTCAAAGCTGTTATGCATGTTCCTTTGCATATGAACTCCCAAGTCTTAATCTTGTGAAAAAACGCAGTAACTTCGATGGATGCATTAACATTCACATTTGTTCAGTGGGAAAGAAACAAAACAACTAAAAATGTTCACAAGTAGAAAAAACCTACTTTATGCCATTCAAGGTGGTATGTTCCAGTATGCCAGACCTCTGACCAGAAAGTGATAGAACTGTATTGAATGTGGTCCTCTTATACTGTTGCCTTCGCGCTGCTTATCGGTAGACATGTAAATATTTTAACGAGGATCTTATCAAGCAAAGTTCTATTCCGAATGCTGTGCTACATTAACAGAAATCATCCTAAAAGGCTGAACAGGATACTGAGGGCACTTCAGTTGTTTCCTCTGGAAAGTAATACAGTCTGCAACACTGCAGGGAAAAATTTCAATGAAGAACCTACCTCAAATCTAATGGTACGATAAGAAAAATATGAAGCTACTAAACTGGGTTCTCAGATATTGTGTATTAACATCATCATTGACTTCATTAGAATTTGTCCTCTATATTTAAACTATTATTACCAAGGGAACTTTAACACAGTAACGCAGCCCCACTTGGGAATGGGATCATAAGTACTGCTGTTTATCCAGACAAGAAAACCAAATTATTGCTAAAATAAACAAGCTTTGTGGTGTCTGTCTGGATTGTGCACATTAAAAAAAAAAAAACAAAAAAAAAAACACAAAACCAAACAACAAAAAAACCCCCAAAAAACCCACAAAACCACAACACTAGGGATAAATGCAGAATGATGATATCTCTCAGGAATTATATATAATCACTTATTATTAACATCTCCCCCTCCCACAAAACAATATTAATGCTAAACTGCATTGCAGGGGTCATTTTGTTGGTTTGCAGTTGAGTGCACATGACATTTCAAGACTGTTAACATTTAAGATGTAAGCAAACATCAGAGGCCAAGGGTGAATTCAAGTCATAAGGAATTCTAGAAGAAGAGAATGAATCACATTCAAGCAACAACTGCCTTTACTCCCCACTAACCCAACTGCAACCACATTCAACACTGTCAAGACGACCACAGCAGCAGCAGGTTGCCTCTAAAAATCCCAGAGTAAGGAGATCTGTGTACACACCACATAAAAATGTATGCATCTTCCTTTTATATAAAGGTTCTTCTTTATCCAGAAACTATCAACAAGGATACATGAGTCTTTGAATGATCTTTTTGCTGCAAAGTGCACCCTCAACTTCTAAACATTATGAGAATACGGGCGTTTTACGGAGAAGATAAACTCTCCTAGAAATGCATCCCTCATTGTATTACATTATGACAGAACAGATGAAATACCCATATTTTAGCGTGAGGAATCCAGCCAGAGCAATTAAGGAAAAGAGTTTTAGCCTCCACCTCCTGCCGATGGTGTAACACAGCATTTGTTTGCCAGTTTCCAAGGACATGCTGTAAAAATGATATGCCTGGGCCCTTTCTGAGATAGACTAAATTTTGTTGAGGATGAAATTCTCATTTCGTCTACTTTAAAGGCTCAGTAATGTAACCAGAAGGCTATTTAGAGATATCTCTTAGACTGAAATTGATAAATATTTTTGAAATCTAGTTTTTGTTGACCCAACATGGACCTAAATTTTTAAAGAAGAGGAAAGAACATTGTATCCTTCTCAAAGCATGAGATTTTGGCTCCTTTTTGGCTTTTTGGCTCCTTTATTTAAGATCGCTATCTTGAATTTAACAGCTCTTTTGTACTAGATCTACTTTGTCCTAGATCTACTTTGTACCTACATCTAGTTTGAAACAATCTCGAACGAGTAGTTCTAGTTACTAACATTCCAGAAAGTTGTCAGGCATTTCTGTATGATGCGTGTGTTGCACAGATTGTTTCCACACAAAAAGCAAATAGTTATTGAATCCTTCTGCTTTTATTCTATCAACAGTAATGATTTTATAAATGTATCTGTCATATGTTATCTCCTACACCACTACTGGGCTTCTTCTAATATGATATTTAATGCCTACCCTGGAATATTTTTCTGTGAATTCTTTGGCTATCCTTACCAACCTTCTATATTTAATAACTTTAAATTTATACTTATCACTACTTTCTTCCCTTCCATTTGTCATCAGTGATCCCTCCGTGTCCCACTCATCATTACAAACTCAGGTTGGTGTCTTCCTTCTTCCTTGCTAAATCATAGCTGAACACTTCCAAAAGTAATTCCAATCTTTTCACACTTTTCCATATTTTTTTTTTCTCCTAATCAATTCTACTTTTAATTTTTGCTTGTCAAAGAATCCTTACTGAAGAAAAATCATATACGAAGACTTAAAGAAAAATACAGGTAGCTTTGTGGGTTGGACTCAAAGCAGTGCTTACAGCTTGAATCTAGTCTCACAACTGAACTCAGCGGAGTTGAGAATCACTGAGTAGAAGAGCAAGTAGTAGTCACTAAAGCCAACTGGACAGGCATGATTTTACACTTTAAAATATGCTGCCAAGAACCCTGGGGAATTGCTCTTGCTCTAGAAGAATTCTTCCTCTCAACAGAAAAATAAATGAATAAATTCCCAAACAGCCTTTTCTTTCTGTCATTCTCTCTACTCCATGAAATGCCACAATGCACATATTAAAAATTAAAAAAAAAAAAAAAAAAAAGAAAAAAAGAAAAAAGAAAAAAAGACATTGCACTAAGGAAGCTTAATAGCTGTCCTCATACCTACGGCTATTTGATGATTCATCAATTCGTTATTTTAAAGTTGCTGCATGCTTATATTTGTGAAGAAAAACCTTACAGACATACTATGTGCCTGTTGTAGCCATAACTGTTTTCAGGCTGCATTCATACCATTTTATAAAATAAGTTTTCAACACTTTTTCATAGACAAACATGCATTTTCTTTACAGTACAGACATTGACAACATAGTTCCCGAACCAGAAACTACAGCAGTTTGGTTTGGGTTTTTTTTTTTTAAATTCTATTACAGATCTAGAATAATACATTTAAAATAAACAGAAAGGAAAAACACAAAAAGGAAAAGCCCACTGTTAGAATGCAGTCTAGCTATTCTCTTCACGTTTTCACTGTTGTTCTCACAAATTTTGGGAGATCTATCGCTTTAAATGAAATTGTACTTCACTGGTTCTTCTCAAACTCCTCCAGGTACCACTAGCAGCATGAAGCTTTAACAAATCATGTAATACCTTAAAGCCTAACTGGAGGAATGTCTACTTAATGCAGTGGTACATGGCAGTTACCAAGGAAGGCAAATAGAAGAAAGCATCACAAAATCAGATCACCTACATCTTCAGGTGTTTTACATTTTCATATTTCCCAATGGCAAACTTTCAAGTTAAAATTCATTCTTTAATTTAGCTGTTAAGTACAGGCTCAGGTTCTGGGATGATCATTATCTCCACAAGCAAGTGAGCTTTATGTGAGCTGCTGAAAGGCTGTCCGGTGATTAGCATCACTTAATGCTACTGTCAACTCACTGTACATAAGGTGCAGTAAGTGTAACAAAGTGTAACACTAGAAAAGAACTGTCTACTTATGAAGAAAGGGGAGGGATGCTGTCTTCACTGGGGATGGAAAGCTGTGAGATCCCATCCAAGGAAAAACAGGGTCAATTAGGTATTGCCTTAGTTCTCCATGTCTGTATTAGAGCGAGTTGAACAAATTTCTAAGTCTCCAATGCCTGTAATGTAAGTTTCAACATGCATCTCATATGTAGATGCTGATATTTAAGCTGCCTCATTCTACATGTTTGTCCCACTATGTCTCAGTTTTTCATTATAAAAGCATACCAATGGTAGGGTATCAGTCATTCTTTAACGGAGGCTACATTGTCAGCTATGGGAGATCCTCAGACCAAAAACTGGGGAGCAGGTTCCGATCATGAAGAACAAGGCTGCAATACATTTTACAGAAATATACATTTGTTGAGTGAGCATCACGATCAGCAAGAAATCCGGAATTAACATGCGCAAGATAATTTCACTGTACCACTCATATGCTTTCCTCGGTTTTAAACTCAGTACTTTAAAACATCTCAGGAAGAAAAGTTAAATGTTGGCAACTTGAAGATTTGTACACAAAGTCAACCAAGAGACATCAAATATGTCCCCAGGTATTTCACCCATCCCTCAGTGTGGGTCCAAAGGGCATGGAGTCTCATAGGACCTGTATCACATCCTTCCAAGCTCACATGATAAGCCAGCTATCTTGAGACACATCAAATGCAACTGCAGGCCTATGTGTAGGGGACTGAAATAAGCAACAGCTGCCAAAAAAACCAACGTTAAATTGTTACAGTGTGGAATGAATAGGAGGGCTGAAGAACAGTATTAGAATATTCACATGCTATCAGAAAAATAAAAGGCATGCTCTGTCATGGAAAATGGCCTAAAGCTGTGGTTACTCAATATAAAAAGGGTATAGCAAAAATTACCGTAGTTGAGACATGATCGACAGGAGGATTCTGGCTCGCTAGCAGGCATGATACTCACAATCACTCTGTACTAAATCTGTTTCTAATATTCTCAATATCTGTGATGATTCAGACACTATTTTTAGAGGCAAAGGGACAGACGAAGTGTTAAGGGATGACTCACTCCTACCCTGATCATATTTGGTGAATCCATTGATTTTATTAGAGCTGAGCCTGATATACTGAGTATAACAAGAGTTAAGCCTAAAACAGGTATACTAAGGAAAAAAAACCTGTTTGCTGTTTATAGAATCAATGCATTACAAGTGGCCAGTGTCAGACCTTCAATAATGATGCTAACACAAACAGAAAAGCTATTTCAGGTATTTCTTCAGATTTCTACAGTGTGTTGATATTAATTTTCCTTTTTGTGCAAGACACAGGAAACTGAAATAAAATCTCGAGGGAAGGCTGGGTTTGAAAGTGTAGCAAGTTAGCAACACTTTTTTTTAAACCATCATTCTTAAAACAATTTCCTGCAGAATACAACACATAAAAGGTTGCAAAATAGTATGTTGCAGTATAACAACTTTATAGGTATCATTTTAAGCAGCCCTGAATAACTAACTGTCACTGCTGAAGTGGGAACATTGAGATCAAGATGCCCGGTGTATGATGAAAACAAACCCCTCCTATGTTCCCACTGCTTTTAAGGCTCTTACTCCTCTGAACAGCATACATGTGCCTGAGCATGTACAATACTAACATGCATTAGTTAATGTTGTAACGTATCTGTTTGCAAACAGACAGAGCAACAATTCAACAGAAGGACAGACGACAATGAACAACAAGCATCTTTATTGCTACAGGATCTTTCCAGGCTGTACTCTTCCCTTCTGGTGTCAGCTGAGCAGCCTTACCCACCTTTAAGAATTACAGGATTAATGAGTAACTCGACCATAATGACACTAAGCTGTTATTGCTCATGCACTGTTCATGCATGTAGTCACTGAACTGATCCTCTGCTCTAACACCATTCTCCAATTCAGCTATTTCCAAAATAACATACTAGACTCTTGCATGGAGTAAAAAAGTAGTAACACCTAGTAGTGTAAGGCAGAAAAAAGAGCTGCGCTTAGATATCAAACTACTTGGTTACCATCAGACAAAATGGCAAAATGTCCTGAGAAACATTTAAGTGATGTGGTCACGCCTCTGTTATGCAAAGGCTCTGAAGACCACAGAAGTAGCAAAGCTGACGCTGGCAAGGGACCATCAGCATCTTTACCATTTCTGACAACTGAATAATAAATATTTAAGCTGAGATTCATCCCATTTAACCTTTTATGCCTCTTGAGCCATCTAAGTTAGGAGCATTATTACCTGAGGTTTCCCACTCTGTCAGTGAAGAGAGGCTCACCCATCAGGCCATTCAGACCATCTGTAGGCCAACCTGCCATAAAGGTGTCTTCCGTCACCGACTACCAGGCT
Organism: Larus michahellis; assembly: GCF_964199755.1. NCBI lineage: Eukaryota > Metazoa > Chordata > Aves > Charadriiformes > Laridae > Larus > Larus michahellis. Next base: position 40,438,101 of record NC_133898.1, read on the forward strand.
CCTGACTCGGGCACCTCAGTAAGAGTTGGCGAGTGGGATGAATCCCCAACCTTAGATCCAACGGGTCTACAAGCACTGACCCACTGCATCCCGTAGCGCAAGACATCCTCCAATAACAAAACTATGTTTAGAATAGAAAAAGAAAAGCCACAAAAACTGTAGTCATTACAAAAGTGTTCATCATTTCCAAGCATCAGGAGAATGCCCTCTGATTACTGTAACATTACCACAGTGCTCATTTTTGAGTGAAAAAGTTTACAAGAAGAATAAAGTAGGAGTAGGCTCTTTCAAGTGGATACTCATTAACATACAAATAATAGCTCGTAATCCAGACCTTCCTGGACTAGTTTAAAAACATAAGCTGTCTAAGATTTTCTGGCACTCACTACATCACAAGAAATTGGAAAGTTTTCTAGGGAGTCGACCTTAAGGAGGTGACACAATATGAGAATATTGGGAAGAATATTATTCAGAGTTTGAGTAATAAATTAGGTCATAGGAGACCAGTAAAAAGCAAGAGACTAAAATTCTGGAGTTCTGAAGAAGGGAAGGAGCAGAGGCAGTGCTAATGAGCAGAAAGGATAAAGGTTACTCGGCAGAGAATGCACACTTGGAAATCCATTGAAAAACACACAACTTACACTTCTCATTGTGGTTCTTTTAACAACACAAAATAGCTGTATAAATTGTCGCACAAGCTGAGTAAACCTAAAATACAGCCAGCACTCTGACTGGTCATGTCCAGTTCCAAGCAATTAAACCGCGCACCCAACTGCCCTGAGCTGTGTACAACCCCCTTGACCAAGCTTCACACCTCAGCGTTGTACCTGACCCTGTGCGCTGAAGTGTGTGCAAGTACAAAAAAAGTTCCTTTACCTCCATTGTCCCAATAGGCATTCTTGCACCTACGTAACTTCCAATTACATGAAAAAGATATTCTAGCGCTTACATACATAGCATCTAACATAACAGGCTGAACTTAATATAATCAAACAGTAAGTAAAAGAGAAACGACACATACTAACTTCAGGAAGCTAACATTACAGCTTATGTTATAAATCTGATCTCCTTTGGTTCTCTACATCAGCAGTCTCCAAAGAATAGTGTGCTCACCCCAGGGGGTGAGCAAGACAATCTACTGGGATGCTGGAAAAAAATATGTTTTGTACTGTTAATAAATAAAATAAATTAAATTAATAAAAAAATAAATAAAAATCATCAATTTTTCAAAATAGAGCCATCTTTATCTCATGCATTTTTAATTTATATTTTGTGTATGCTTTATAATGTATGTATATATGATATATACAGTAGTACAGGTATATACTTTATAAATAAACAAACATATACTGGGGGGGCATGCTCAAAAATTTTTTACTGACAGGGATGTGCAATCAAAAAAAGTTTGGAGACCACTGCCCTATACAATCTATGGATAGAAGGAGTCCTTCTCAAAGAAGAGTCAGAGAACTTGTGTTCCTAAATTTTGATATGAAAAGTTGCTGAAAGTTCCCCTAGACTTGAGGTATCCAAGTATTGTCAAATATACAAATTTTACTTCATAGCTCAGCTTAACATCTTTAAACTAAATGGAAAACACAACCAACATGACAAATTAACAAAGTATTTGGCTGAATAAAACAAAGATGAGATAAAATACTCTCTGTGACTGGGTTTCTTAAAACTCAACCCTCTTACTGTGCAAGCAGCAAACATCCAATTTTCCTTCTATTCATTGACTGGCATCCCTTAGACTTTGTAAGAGGTTTGTAAAAAGAAGTTTAAAATTCCCATGGACTTCAATTTGATTCACATTTGTAAATCCCTGGTTCAAAGTTCACAGTTCCCTTTTAACAGTTTATATTTTTTATGGATAGATAAAAATCTTAAAGAATTATGTGAAATATGTGCCTAATGAAGATATAGTTCGTGTTCCAAAGGAAAGATTCAGAAGTCTGTGCGTCTACATTACAAAACAGGCCTCTTGATTGCAGTGATGCTCAAATCTGAGAACTAATTATAGGTGGAATGAATAGGTGAAAGTTATACAGGCTACACTGTGCAGAGGCAGGGGAATTATCTGGAGCAAAATACACCAAAAAAAAAGAATAGATGGCAGAGAGAGGCTTGAACAGGGAAAGATTGCATCAGTAGAGCAGTGAGAGCTGCTTGCTTCCTTCTGATTGTGTTGCGTCCAAAAGGACACATTAAATACAAACCCATTTGCTACGAAATCTATCCATGATAAAAGCTATATTTTAACCAGTAAAGAAATTTGTCAGACTCTTCTGTGCTTGCATAATTCAAAGGCAATTTTCTTCTTTTTTAAGCCAAAGTTGGCATATACTTGATCTTCAGTGAGGTATGTGCAAAGACATTTGGTTTAGCAATAACAAAATTATAGCTGTACAAGGTAGTGTGTTTATTTGAATATGCAACAATGTAATCATTCAAGCAAATACACTCTTAGTTCTCTTTTTACAGTACTTTAAGTCAGATGTACATAAACTAATCCTTATATATTAAAACCATATACAGTAAAATAAAGCATTATGCATTTTAGCTTTGTGTTCTGTTTTGCTTTAACTTTGAGGGAAACATACTCCATGTGTTTCTGAATGGCTGCAGGTGTGGATTTTGTACCATTTCCATTTGTGGTTTTTCCTATGACTGCACATACAAAAACTGTGTTCGCTATAATATACAGTTTGGTGAGTGCTTTGAGAGCAGATGGACTTTTGCTTTGCAGTGATGGTCTGAAGTCCTTAAGGTGAGCAAGGGAGTGGAAATGAGTTGCTAATAGGCCTGTCTAAATTCAACTTCATTGAAATCATCTGGCTGAACAATGTATTTTCTTTAAATTAGCATCTGGCCTCCGTTAGAATCAGAGGGAAAGATGTCAAATTTGAATAATTATTTTAAGATTATGAAGAAAGAGCTCACAGATGCTGCAAGCTGTATGGTAGAAACCAGAACTATTTGTTGATGACAAGTACTGATAAATACATGGGAGAAAGAAAGCATTCCTTCTGAACAGATGTGGATATCAACAACAACAACAAAATCCTTAAGATATAATTTTTCTTTGTAATTTGACTATAGTGGCCAAAAAATGAAAATGCATTAAAAACCTGAGTGCTGCTCAGACTACAGAGTGGTACGTTTACATTACAGAGTAGAATTTTAGTCCACTAGTGGTTCAGATTAGGAAAGCCTACACTGCACTACCTGGATGGCAAGTACATGATTTCATTATCCCGTCTGCTCAAATTTACTTTACAGAACAGAGGGAGGCTGGAAAAAAGGAATATCTATTAAACTGATGCTCATGATAAGTGGTTCTTTCGAAACTGTTTTCCATTGGCTTTTCAGGCTGGGAAATACCTTTTTCCTAATAGCTTCTATAAGGCAGAGGGTGTAAACAATTCACAAGATAGTTCCACCATTGGTTGTCTGTCTTTGTATATTAGACACTCAGACAAGCGTTTGAGGAAAAATACTTGGCCTTCATTTTGCTACAGCTGTTACAGTGCTGCTGCATGAATAAGTATTTTGAGCATGGTCATCATTCATACAGATTAAATTTCAATTTACCAGCTAAAACAGTGAATAAACTCTAATGTCCTGATCCTTTTCTTTTTTTTTTTTTTTTTTATTTTGAGAGAGAGTGAGACACTGACAGATTGGCAAACTTGCTTGATTACTGTTGCAGAAAGTTCAAAAAGTTGATCTTTTAACCAAGTTGTCCGAGAATTCTGAAGTTTTCAAGTGTCTGCCAGTGTCTGTTAGAAAAAAAATAAAATATTTCATCTGGCAGCAAAAAGAGCATAAAACAATAAAGCCTGACAGAGCGGAAATGGTAATTACTGCAGGGACAGTAGAAACAAAACTTTTACCAAATAAGGCTACAAGGTAGCCACTATAGAGAGAGTAAAAGGACTAAACTGATAATATTGGGGGAATAGCAAGGTTCTTACATCGCAGCTACTTCAGAAAAGGATGATACTATGGCAAGTTCAAGCACAAAACCCAAGGATATTTCAAAGTAACACTTCAGTCATACCCACAGAGAATACACTACTAAAACCAGACCATGAATTATCGTATGCTGTTCTTGAGCTAAGCAGTTATTCCAGAAATAAGCTTCTCATCAATTAGGTTGTCTGATGGAACATAATCAAGTTGAAAACCAAAGCATTTAAAACAATCAATTCTCCTCAGTTATGCTACCAAAAGGAATTCAAAAATCTCTGCATGACATTAATTATCAATTATTTTAAATCCTCCAATTTGAGAAGCTACATCTGCTAAGTCTCAGTTCAAGCCACAGGAATAGTGTCCTGCTGGGGCACAGGTTACATAGATCCACCACGGGTCACCTACCCAGGCTGACACCATTCACCAAGTAGTAAACAACACTTCATCATAGGGAAGAAAGCACCTCTTCTAATCTGTTGCCATTCTATCAGCTCTTACTAAACCCAGTACAACAAAACAAAGAAGAAAATACAATGGGTAGAAAACTGAACAGCGTACACCTCACAAGTTGCCAGAAGAGTCTGTAAATTCTCACAAACATACACAAATACTTCTACAAGCTGTTGGTCTTTTAGTCTGCCTTCCCTGGCACACAAGCCTTTATATGTCAAACTTGCCCTCCAATCTTATTTAAAATAAAAGCCTTTTCACACCAAACAGTATTGACAAGTCTTCCTCAAATGTCATAGTCTTGCAGTACCTCTTAATGTAGTAGGACATATGCAGCATGTATCATACCGAACAAAGAAACAACAACTTTATTACATAGCAAATGGCAGCAAGAAAACACCATTCACTGCTATTGGATTTCCTGTCATACAAAAAACACAGATAAAAATGGGCTGGCTTGCTTACAGGTCATTGCCATTTTTAATCAACACCATGACACCACATCACCAAGTTATGTCCGACAGATCCTATTACCCTGTTAACATGGGGCCAGAGACAAATGGACCTTTTAGAGATGAGAAGAGAAAAAAGTAGTATGGATAAACATCTTCCCGTTCTCTTCTAGTCTCTCAAGGAAGATTGGCTCACATGCGCTGCAGGCCATGACAAACACATCTGACATCATTCTCAACCTCACAACAATTCCCTACAAAGAGCAGTGACGCTGTAGGAGAAACACTTTAACTTGCACTCAAATTCAATGAAACAAGACATATAGGGCGCCTAAAAATCCGCCCTTTTTCTAAGGGAAAGCACACAACAAAATATTCCATCAGCCCAGTAAAGGCCTAAGTAAACTATAGTTGTACACAGTAAAGCCAGGAGGAGGAAGGACAACCGTGCAGACTGTATGAAAAGGGACCAGAAGAAAAGGTGAAGGGAATGTTAGAAGAAGAGGTACTGATGAGCTTAAAAGGGTGACATAAAGGGGAGTAGCAGAGCAATAATTCTATCACCACCTCTGCCGCAATCGTCTCCTATGGTCTTGGGAAAAAATTCCTAAACTCCCCCTGGTCTGCACCTGCAGAACGCTGCTATTTCCCTGTTTGACACAGATACTGCCAAATGCTCAGACACAAAATTTCTACAGAAAGATATGCACTTCCACTGAACATCATGCAACTCTCTTTAACTTCTCATTTGTAACAGTTTGAATGAAACTGCTTTAAATGAGATGCAGGGCTGCAAATGAACAGCGAATATAAACTTAAGTATTAAATGACTGCTTCCTTTACTAAGTTCTGTCATTCCTGTGCAACAAACATGCTGGGGATCCTGTGCAAAAAAATAGAATATAAATCTACAATTAAATACATATGCAGAATAGGGGAAAAAATTAAAGAGCATGAAGAACTTTATTTTGGGCATTTCCTAATTCCTTTCTGCTTCATTTTACAGTTACAAATTAGTCATTGTCCTCCTACTCCTTACAGAGAGAAAATTTATTTCAAAAATAGGTATTTTGGAACGTGGAATAATTTTGAGGAGAAACAGAACACATCACTGAGTAATGTCAACAGCAAATGAGACAGAAACCTCATATGTTATTCTATATGCATCCTTTCCTACGCACATATATCGACCCCGTTTTACAAGCCTCTGTAGATATATCAAGACTGAAATACCATACAAACTGCACATGCATCAATCCAATAGAATAATGAGAATCATCTATTCAGCAGAAGTTTCCGCTCAGATTAAACGCTTTCATTCTCCAAGCCAATGAAATATTGAAGGTTGGTTAGTTTAACTGTGCAATATATCCCATTCACAAAACGAAACGGCAAAAAATTCCAAAGTTTCACTGAAGCAGACTGGCAATCAAGGAGATCCCTCCTTTTAAATACCAAGCTTTCATCACCTTCAACTGAAATGCTAGAGCTCTTCATGAGAACAGCCAAAATCTCGGCTACCTGAACAGCTACATTTCCCCCAATCTGTTTCTTGTTGTGGGTTTTTGTTTTTAATGGCTTATCCATATCTTATAAAATTCTCAGGAAACAGGATTTGTTCCTTGCCTGGACTCACTGCTACCAAGTTTCAGCTGAAATGACAAACCGAGCAATTTCAAGAATCTGAAATTACCCATGGAAAAACTTGAGTAGCTTTAGTTACAGGCACTACAACTTATTCTGAAAATAAAAACTGTTCACAAAGTTCAGCACGAAGTGTAGAACATAAATACAAAACTTTACTCTGGCTCATTATTAAGAACAAAACAAAGTGATGGCTAACTGCAATCTGTCATCAGAGAATCTAAATTCAATCTCGGATACTAGAATGCTGCTCCTGCTACAGAAATGCACTTACATCTAACAACCTAAAGCAGTTTCCTAATTTCTCCACTCATAGTAGGTATCTATTATTAGTAACAGGAGTTAGTTCTCCAAATAGGGCATCTGAATTTATCTTTTCTGGTTTTAGGAAGAACAAATACTTTAAAATGCCATTTAAAAAAATGCCATAATGGAAAAAGTGCAGTTCATTGCTTTAAGTATGTATTTTCTGACATGACATTCTGTTTCATAGTTGCACGTTTAAAATGTCAAATGATCAGAATAAGAATTTCCAGGCATTTTGGATAAACAGTAAGTAAACAAGTTTCGAACAGGGACTTGAAAGCAAAAAGCACAAGTAAAACATAATACAGATGTTAAAAATATAACAAAAACAAATGATGTCAGAAGACCCAAATTACTTCTGCTTTATGTATCAGGAGACATCTCTATCAGGACAAGCCTAAGCTAATGAGAGGTGCTACTTAGAGAACAGATATAGAAGTTATTTCAATAGCATATATTTTAAACCCTGACTCAAATGCTCCTGAAAATCTGCAATCAGTAGAACTCAATCTACAGGTGTAGGATCTCTCCCCTCTGGCTATTAAGAAGTTAAGTTCACTCAGTGTTTTTATTTTTAACTGGAGAGCCTTGAAGTCACAGTTTAGACTTTCTTATTCCTCTTCTGTAAAAATGATGATAGTTAGAGCTGCAGTGAATGCTTTCGGTCTTTCAAAGGTAATAGGGAAGATAGCTAGCTACAGGCAGGTTAAAAATCCCTATACGTGTGTAGCAACTTGTTTTTATACATTTTTAAACATAACACTCCCTTATCTTTCCATCAAATACAATTATAGGCCACTTTTGTTGAATATTTCTAGCAGCCTATTGTACACAGTGCATCACGAGCTGCATGGCCTGAGGCCAGGAAGGAAGGTGTGGAACACGTCTTCACAGGTCGATTTCCACTCTCCAAGTTTTCAAGTATTTGAGAGAAGGTCATGTTACAGCACAGATTTACATAGCAGACAAATTACATGACTGCCCGTTCTCAGCATTTCATAATTTCAATAAAAAATTAGGTCAAATGAAAGGAGGGGAGAATAACCCTATCCTTTCACAGTAGTCAGAAAATTAAACAAAAAACTTATTTAGCTGTGATTCTAGCCAAAAGATTGGTAAACCAAACACAAGTTTAAAGTATTTGATTAACCATTCCTTTAAAAAAATCCTTTTCTTTTTAAAATATCTCAGAACAACCATAAAGAAACCCAGAATGTGCTGTATTGCTCTTTTAAAACACTGATGTTATTATCATTCGTCCAAAACATATATATTTTTACAAACATGCATATTATCAAGAAATGTGTTGTTAATTTCAAGAGCTTTCACCCACAGTCTGATAGTCTAGTAGGAGTGTTAAGAGAGGGAACTGCTCTTTGTATTGTCTGTCCAGAAGAAAAGAAAAATAATTTGGAATAGCTTTTTTCCCCTCCTCAGAGCCTGAAATACAGTGCACTTTAAAAAGGGCAGTATTGGCCAGTCTCAGCACTGCCTGACATTATGTTTATAGTAGACAGAGACTAAAATTACAATGTTCATATCTGGCATTCTTTGAGTACAAATTGGCAAGATAATTAATTTAAAAAGTTTTTTTAGAAAATGGTACTATGATATTTTCAGGATAACAATAAAACACTTTCCAAGAGCAGTTAAGGATATCATAAAGCAAAACAACAAATTTCAAAGTGTTTAGGTATGTATCCATATATTTGTATTTTTCTTAGCTTACAAGACTAATACTTGCACACAAATTCCTACCAATATCATATAGTCTACAGTTAAAACACGCTAACCATTATCCTAGATAGCTTTCAGGATTTGTTTCAACACAGTCAAGCAGTTGCAGGGTTTAGACAGGCATACTGCTGATACTCTTACTGAGCAAGCAGAAAGAATAAACATTAACAGGGAAATGAATGGCTTCAATAACTTCAGTTGGACTTCACATTATTTCAGTCTCTAAAAATGACAAATATGAAATCTGACTTACTCTCAGCAGTAAGAAAAACTTTAAAGCTGATGTATTTTTAAAAAGGATTGTAGTTTTAAGGAATTCCTGCACAATTGTTTGGAGACAAATTCACTATTTTAGCTAGATTTCATATGCAAGTGATACTTATTCGACAAGCAAAAAGAGGAACAGAACTTTTTGTAGAATCTGACATTTTCTCTATTTACCAACACATACTCTGAGGGATGAATTTTACCAAAAGCTTCAGCTTTGCATGTTGCAGCCCTGCAGCTGAAAATTCAGAGAAAAAGACTCCCATACTTTTCATATGACACAAAAGGAACTTTTGGGAACATTTCCGAAGGATACCAGAAAGCTCGTCTAACATACAATGGCTCCTACTCAGCACAGCCCTCCAAACAAAGAGTAACAGATGCACAACTGGTATTAATAACAAAACATCTCCTCCCTCTGTTAGTTGAGAGGACAGCTAAGGACAAATACAGTTTCAGGGTACTTACCTACTCGGAAGTTAGTGGCTGTCAGAGTGTCAGCAGCATGGCCGTTTTCACTAATGAGGGTGGTGGTATTTCCCTTCTCACAGTTGTTCTGACAGTTGCCTTTGGTACAAGTCACTTTACAGATGCTGGGTGTAAAGACCACCTTGATGCGACCAGTGTGATTTCCCACTGTCAGCGGAGGCAAAGAAAAAAAGAAAAACAAACAGATGACTTTGGTATCCATTGATTTCCTTCAAAAATTTTTGGAAAAAAAAAAAAAAGGCGGGGGGGAGAAAAAGGCGACAGGTCTACAGGAGGAGGGCAGTCTGCAGTGCTCTCTCTCATAGATCTCCAGTGGTGTCTCTGAAACAGGAGTAGGAAGCTTAGCAAACAGAACTCCGGGATCCGCTCCAAAACCACATTTAAAGTCAAGTCACTGGAGTGGGATTAGTAATCACAATGCTGCACTTTATTCACAGGCAGACAAAGAGCAATACCAAGGGCATGACAGCTTAAATAGCCAACCCTGACAGGCAGATGTAATGTAAAGAGGCTGGCTGTGCACCTAGGGGTGAATAAACTCTTGTGTCCTCCTGCATACTTTTCCTGTTTCTGCACTTATTAAGTCACTATTTGTAGCTCGACCCCTGGAAATGTTTTAGGCATGCGGCATGTCTGAAAACATCTGTCTCAAATCTCCTGGCACCCCAGCCCGAAGTGGTCAAACCTTGTGACGCAGCTGCCTGGACCCATTTTTTCACAGTTTTTTGGCACCATTTTTCCACAAGGATTTACATATTATAGACTAAGCTTTGCTGTCAGCCTTTGTTTAAGTAATAAATAGCTCGGTCAGAGAAAAGGGTGAGGAAGTGTCAATACTTGAAAATACTGGTTCTGAGCTCAAAAGATTAAAATGGCTAGATTCTCTTTTCTTATATACTTCCTTACAGTCATTTTAAAAACTTGAGCGTAATGAAGACTGAGCAAACACTAATTTTAAATTAAGCCCATTAGAAGAGCTTCTTGTTACAGAATTTGATTTAAAAACAGATGTATTTGATTCCAAGTGTAACAGCTGAAGACAAAAAAGAGGTTAAAACTACTCATTAGGAAAATTAGGGAAAAAGAACAGATTCCACTTGCAATTATTTAAAAAGAAAACACAGTTTGCCCTCTGCACACTTACTAATAAATTCAGCAAGTTCTTGTAAATATATCACAGCATCTTTGTGGAAACTATTAATAAATACTTTCATATCAAACCTAACAAGCCCAAGAAATGACACACAGAAAGAGAAGAATCTCCTTCTTCCTCATGTCATAGAAATAAAAAGGCTGCTGGATAGTTGTCTAACCTAGTTTATGAAATACCCTCTGGACAAACATTTTTTTGAAAATCTCAAGAAAATGAAGAAAATCTTCCCACTTCAAAAGAATATAAGGCCTTCCTATTTCTGGCTCCTCATAAACAAATAAATTAAAACAATTGTGCCAACTGTTTTGTCTACAGTAAAGGCATTGCTCTATTTGAACAGCAGCTGTAGTACAGATGCTCTTACCTTATTCTCCCTGAACATTAGCTAGAAAAAGTACAGGCCAGACGGAAACAGAAATAAAAGACTTCAATTAAAGGTTAATATTGTGATTTTAGGAGATTTAGGATTAGACTGTCAATTTAGAAGACACCCTGGATTCTTGGATGCCAAGCATTTCTTATGATAATTTTTAATACACCTTTCCCAATGAACAGACATAAGTGGCTTGTGAATTGCCAAGGCTAGAACTTCTAAGCTTTCCTTTTGTTAAACAGAGCTTCACAAGCAATACAGACATCTTTGTATTTTATTTGCATAGTTTTTTATATATATCTTTTCCTAGAAAAGCCCAATTCATTTTATATTTTATATTTTCAGATGTTTTAGTAACATTTTTCCTTTAGGATGTGATCTAATTAAAAAAACATGGTTAGTTGAGTCACAAAAGTCAGTCCTGCCTACACTGTAAAAACTAGTATTGGGGGACCCACACAAGTTTTCCAGCTTAGCTAAAAAAAAAAATAAAATAAAATAAAAAAAAAAAAAATTGGCTTTGCCAGTATAGATGGAACTGAACCATCATTTCATTCTCCTTCATAGGATTCTGCACTATGTTGTTGAGTCCTGAGCTGTATCAGAATTTGGGCACAATGTTACTAACAACAATCTTATTTTAAAAATATTTTTTATCACATAGTTCAGATTTTATCAGAAAAATTCTGTAGCATATTTTTTTTGGTACCAGAGAGACCTTAGTATGAGACTGAATGGAAATTGTAATTTTGCCTCTCACCCCTTTTGGGTGAGAAAATGTCAGCATGTAAGTATGGGAGTAGCAACAGAGGAACAGCAGTTCATCAGTACCTTCAAAAACACAGGCCACTATCTACAAGGGTAAACAGTATCCATGAAACAATATTCAGATACAGGTTTTCAGGGAAGTAAGTAGTCCGAAAAGTAACATGATGTAAGTCCTACAAATATTCAAATCATTATTCAGCAATGCTTTTGTTATAAAACCAATTCTCACAGATATTTCTGTTTTACTGGTTGCAAAGAGCTAGAAATAAGACAACTTCATGTTCTTTTGAGACAGGAAGATTTCCTCCATCTTTCTCAGATTTATGAGAACTCTAATGAAACTGTTATTTCCTTCTCTTTGACTAGCAGGCCACAGCTTTTAACTTCCTCAATTTCTTCTGGAGATATTTAGGAAGGATACAAAGCTAATGATGGCCTCTGAGCTGAAAACTGACTAGTGTATGAGGAGGTGATTCAAGGCAGAGATACTATCTTCATCCCACTCTCTAGTCTACATTCTAGTTCTTATGTAGACAATACTATCCTCACACACCCTAAGGTTCAGGGACCTTAACGGTGAGCATAATACATGTAGATTTAAATTGAAAACAGACCACAAACCCTTCTGAAAGGAAGCTTTTGGCAGAAACTCTACAATGTTAGACTCTTGGACTTGCTGAATCCTCTTCCTTTCTTCTTGTCTGTGGTTGGTCGCCCCCCCACCCCTCCTTCTTGTCCAAAGTGGAGATGATTTAATTCTAAATGAGAAACTATATGCTTCAATATCTCTTAGCTGGTTTGGCAGTATAATGTTAAAAGCCACAATTTCAAGCTAGAAAAAGCCCATTATTGCTGTAGCCTTGACCTCTTTTGGTTTTGAGCTAGTTCATATGAAAGAAAGACAGTGCATTTTTTGAGGTAGCACACAGATTATTTTCCTCTTTAAACACCAGAAGCTTTACTGATGATGCCACTGCAACATAGACATGACAAGATCTGCAACTTATATTATCTCAAATTCATTTCTGGAAAAAAATGATGATGCCACAGCACTGCAACATACCTGGAATCATTGCGGTTTTTTATATATAAACAGAAATGCATCATAAACTCTTCAAAACCAATTTTAAACACATGGAAATGAAACACCTCATTCTGCTCTTAAGTGTAACACCAGACTGAAGAAATACACATGTGAGACCAGATAAATAAATGAGCCTAATGAAAGACTACAAAAGCAGAAGATATAAACACCAAATAAATAGCAAAGCTACTGAAAAAATGGCAGAACTAGAGATAGACTGTTTTAATAAAGGCAGGACAATCAGGATTGTTAATAGTGGCTAAAGCTTCATCCCTGAGCTAGGCAGCAAATTCACAACAGGGAGGCTCAGCCAACTGCACCATCATCCTGCCTCATAGTCCAGGCTCACTTATACATAAGAACTCTTTAAATTTGTCAAAAGAGATCAGTGGAAGAATGTACCCATAATTTCCAAAATCTGTGAAACTCTCTTGAGCCAGATTCAAAAAGAAAGATGCCTGGGTAGGAAGTTCCGATCAAATATGAGAAAAAAACTTCTTTACGGTGAGGGTGACAGAGCACTGGAACAGGCTGCCCAGGGAGGTTGTGGAGTCCCCTTCTCTGGAGACTTTCAAGACTCGCCTGGATGCAGTCCTGAGTAGTGTGCTCTAGGCAATCCTGCTCTAGCAGGGGAGTTGGACTAGATGATCTCTAGAGGTCCCTTCCAACTCTGAAAAATTCCGTGATTCCGTGGGTAGAGTGATGAGATTTTAGTTGAAAATTGGCACTGCATGTATGTGATTTTCTTTCCATCCTTGTAAGAGACTATGATATAATATTATGAACACAGCAATCCCCTGCTGTGATAGATTTATGATCTAACAACAACTGCAGGAGAAATGGAAAATATAAGCAAAAAGATTTCTTCATAGAATGCCTTCTGCCCTCACTTGACCATCACAACAAACTGACTTTTTTTCTGCATTACCAGAAAAGGTGAATGAGTTAAGACAAAGCAGGTGGCAGGTTTTAGATCCAGGTGGTCACAACAGCTCATGTGGCCATGCCTGGGCAGAGTTGTATAAGGGGAAGGATTCCTCCTCAACCTCCTGAGCCCTTTTGTCTGTAATGCTGCTCAGCCTTCATTTCTTTCTAGACGAAATTCTATAAACACATTTTTTTTCTCGGCTTTATGGCTGCCCTCACGGCTCCAGCATTCTGCAAGGATTTCACTAGACAGTATTCAATAGCTGTAGTGGATCTCAGAAGATTTGTGGCATGTCCCTGTTTTGCAGGAAGACAATGGGCTAGCAATGCTAGAGAAAGCAGAAATGGTATTCAGTTAAAAAGATGACTACACTGTACTGTCTCATAGGTCAAGTGGGGCAAAGAAAAGAAAATATTTTAATGTGTTGAAAAAAGTATTATGTGTATGATGTTTTTGTGCTTCACAGTGATTTAATCAAAAGGATTCACAATAAAAGTTACAAGCAGTGGCTTATACTGTGGACTCGGCTGGTAGAGCTTACACATCTCTCCCATAACCCTTACACTAAATTGCTTTCTGACTCTACTTTTAGAGGGGTTTGAGGGCGTGGTTTTTCTGTTTTCTTTTTTTAATACGTTCACGTATGACAAACTCCTGAGGTGAATCTCCTGCGGAAACAGAACTAAGCAAGCTGTAGGCTTTCCGTTAGTACCTCCAAGAATGATACATAATAGTCTGTTTTCATGACACCTTACTTCTGCACTGAATCCAGTTTTCATTTGTGTATCTACACGCAATCTCATCAGACCTGAAGACCCTATTTTAAAATGGCATTCTCTTCCCAAAGAGAATAGATTATCTCAGGCAATTTTATGTTTTCAGATAACCATGATCCATGAGGAAAACTTTGGAATGAAAATGTATCTTCTCAAATTAAAGCTGATAAGCTTTTGAACAGCAAATAAATTCGACATCTTAAATTCTCAGATGACCAACACCCTCTCTTTTTTCTTAGTTAAATGCTGACAAAAAAAAAAAAGAAAAGAAGCAGACGGAAATTACTTATTTCCTAAAACAGGTGTCTCCCAGTTATTTCACCAGTCCACCTGGTTTAGTCCTTACTACTAGATATGCTTGTTCAGCTAAAAGGAAAGCTGACATTGTATAAAAATCGACTGCGTAAGTAAAAGTTAAGCTTTTAGAACTATTGTCAAATGACCTTTTTTCACTTTTGAAAATATATGAGGAAGTTCTGTCTTATCACCACTTAGTCATCAATTTAAAACAAACAAAAAAAAAATCCCAAAAACCTAGTTCCCAAAGATCAGAACAAGTTGAAACTTGGTTATCATACATCTTAGGTATATCAGAGTTTGGAAGATTTACTAGTGCTAAGAGCTAAGAAGGGGGGCGGGGGGGGAGGAAAAAAAAAAAAGGAAAAAAGAGGAGGGATAAAGACACGTTAGATTCACATACAGACGAGAGGCAGACCTTCCCTAAATTTCAGGTTACACACTGAGAGGAATACAGCCCTTGCTAGGCATAGGAAGAACTGAAAGAGACTCTGAGAGATCACCTACATCCCCTCTCTTCTTTTTCTCAACACAGGATGAAACAGCAGCATTACACTAAAAGTTTGACCAGCCTATTCTTAAAACCCTTCTATAATGCAGATCCCACAGCCTCCCTAAGAAAATGTATTCCAGTGCTTCAGCCTCTCTTATTACAAAGGTATTCCTCATACCTAACTCACATTTCTCCTGTTGCAGTTCAAGTGTATTGTTGCCCTGCCTTATCTACAGCAAACTCTGACAAAACCTTATTCCTCTGTGGATCAATTTCTATCGTACTTGAGGACTGCTACCACGAATCTCCCTCAGTCTCATTTTCTCCAAACCAAAACCATCTAAACTTTTCCAGTCTAAGAGCCACATTTTGCAGACCTCCATTCTTTCTTGTTTTGCTTTTGATGCCACTCACTTGATCCCTCGTCTTTCTTCAAATACGCTGTCCAAAACTAGACAATACTGCAGCTAAGGTCTGATCAGCGTTGGGGACAGCAGCAGGATTACTCAGCACAACTTATGTAAAATGCTTCCGTTGGTGTAACTTATTTTCTCCCCCAACAGCGCACTATTGATACGTCAGACTCAGACCCAGTCCGCAGGCTAGGCCAAAGGGGCACAGATCTTCCAAATCCCTTTCTGATCTGTTGATATGGATGTCATCCCAGTGAAGTGAATGTGGAACATTCCTTACACAACCTTTGCAGAACTGAACTCAGTCCTTAGTCTGCTCTGAGCATGGGAGTAAAACATTCTGCATTCAATCCTTGCCCATCTGAAAACCAGGCAGAATATGAGCCTTATTCTTTATGTAACAGTCACAAGCACAAACAAGTCTGAAAACTACATGGATTCAAAAAGACAAGGCACAGATGACGGGTAATTTCATTTTTTGCTTCAGTATAGAATTGCCTGTCTTCAGGTAGGGCAGTGCATCTTTGCTCTTTCTAGAAACTTCATTACAGTACACTTGCACACCTCACACCTGGTTTTCTTGCCACGAACACTGGGAGAAGTTAGACATGGCAATAAAATTTAAAATAAGATGATCCAGTTTTATTTCATCTAAGATCCAATGCCGCCTTCTGATGCTTAAAAGTACTCCCCACAGTTCTGCATGAGGTGATTGATGAGGCATCTGTGTGCGCACCCACCCAGTCAAACATTTTGAACAAGAGGGCAGTATGTCAAGCTGTACTTTATTTACCAGGTCCAGACAGCTACACATTACTGACATGTAATTAATTCCAGCAATCCTTCTAGCATTTGTTATTTCTGTAACTCCTTATTTTTGTTGCATTTGTATGATTTTACAGGTATTTCATTAGTTAATAAAGCTTAACCTTTGCTATTTTGTCACTTTTCAAGTACTCAGTTCTATTGCCTTTATGCAAAGCAATGGGGCTTCAAAGACCAAAACATGATCCAGCTCCCTATTACAACAGTAACTCAATAGTGATTTCCACATGTTCTTTTTCTTGCCATTCTTATTGCCACCTTTGCTGTTATACACACACACTTCTCTACATACCGATTTCTGACTAGCTGTGTTACTACATCTTCACATCATTTCCTCCTTCTGTCTTGTTTAGATGCTCCTACCACAGTCTTCTCCCTCCAGTCAGAAATGAGTTCTCAGATGTCTTGCTTTCTATTGCACTCTTGTTTCTTTACCCTCTTTTTAAGCCCTGTTTGCTTCTTCAGCATCCTTGACAGATAGGAAAAGAAATCATCCACAAGACTTGATGCTTCCAAGGTAAGGAAGAAGATAACTGAAAACCTTTCTTCTTCCTGATTATCACAGGGATACAATCTCTTCCTTGCTCCCTGTCACAGCAGAGGGAAGAGGGACTTTTGCTGTATTCCTCATCACCATCCCCACTACCCCCCCAAAAAATCCCTAAAATACAGAAAAAGTTTTGGTCTACTGTAGGAGAGGCAAGTAACCTACTCTTCAATTCTCTTAACCTCATTTCCCTTTACATAGTTTAGGATGTTCCAGAAAAAGATATCAACCCAAATAAATTAGAGACTGCAATGTGGTTAGGAGATGTCCAACAGAATTGCCTCAACTGTATTCAATTAAATTTATTGGGGGATAATTCTTTTAATATGGTTTTTTGTTTATTTGTTTTAAAGGTATTACATGTAGACTAGATCCACAAATGGATATGATGCTAAAGAGTTTAAATTTTAGCCTTGAGTTGTACCACTAATCAGTGCGAGGTCTCCTGTACAAGGGACGTGAGAAGTTAATTGCATGAAGCAAGCAGCCTAACCAGCACACTGAACAGGAATGTGCCCAACCCATTAAACAGGAAATGCTGAGGATCTAAGACTGCTTAGTTCAAATCCTTTTAGAGCTCAGACACATTTCTTGGAGGAACTGAGCGACTCTTCACTACAGCTGGGTTCCAAACCCCACCATGACTACACTATAGCGCTCTTTAGGGAGTCTAATCCTACAGGAGAGTTTAACATGGCTTCGGTCAGTGCACTTCTATGGATAGGCAGGCAGACAAGTGCTTCAGCTGCAGGTCCAGGTGGGAATTAAGCAAAAGATTAGCACCCAGATGACCTGCCTTCTTCAGAGCAAAGCACTTCTGAAACAGAACTTCAAGCTCTTCAAGAGTCTCATGATTGAAAGGTTTGGGTCTGGAGACAACTCCAACTGTAAGCAACCCAGCACAGGATTGAGGTCCACAAGCCTTTTTTAACTCCCATTCACATCACCCAGATTCTTAGGTACCTAAAGTGTATCTGGACCCAAAAGGCTTTCACTTGAGGGACAAGGGAACAAAAGCCAAAAAGCTACAGTTAGACACAGACAATTGTCTTTGTGTCTAGGACAGAAAGCCATTCTACACAACGCTCATCTCAGCTGTGATGAAGCAGTAATGATTTCACAGCCCACCACAAGCAATTTTCTGCTGATGGAGGCTACTGCAGGTACTACTGCAGGAATTGCATGCTCAGATAGCAAAGTCAACATGTTTACACACAAACTCACAGCTGTACAGGAACTCAGGCGGGCACAGATGAACACAGGTTACTAGTGTCATTGACACTTTAGAATTACCAGCTAAATACAACCACTACTGTCCACTTTATCAACAGGACTCTTTCAAGAAGGTCTCAATTAGGCCTTTACACACTGGCAATAAGAATCATTCCCACCTGATCTCACCCATCTGAAATTATGCATTTTGCCGAAGGTAATTATCTAGACTCCTGTAACGATAAGACGACAGACATTACCTTGCCCTATGATAGTATTACAAGTCTTAAGTTGCAAGAGTGTTATTTCTTTAGAAAACAAATTCTTGAGATAGACACAGTTTCCCCCTCCCAGGGTATGTGACTCCCTTAAATGGGAAACCAAGTCTTAGGTGCAACAGTTTAAAAGTGTTTACCATTTCCAGGAAGAATAGAGAATAATAATGAAATTAATATTATCTTATTAAGTATATTCACTTAACATTCCATTTCCTGAAAGGAAGCAACTGAAAAGCACTAAGGAAGTCAACAAACTGTAAACAGTGACAAAGGACAGAACGTCACGGAATTAAGTTATAAATGAACATAGCCCTCTCCACATGCTGAATCACCATTAAAAATCCTCTCCCTCAGCACTGCATGAAGCCAAAATCTTTTTTTTCCTTTAATTTTCTAAAAGGGGAAAAAATGACGACAGAAATAAGGATGTCACTGATTCTGAAATCTCAGTTTCACTGGGTATGAAAGGACCTTCTTCTTGCGGTACGTTTTCTGTTGACATTTGCTCGTTCCTTCTGGCATGGGCGACAGCACTGACAGAGAAGAGCACTTTCACATCTCTTATGAGTAAAACCAGACTTAGCTACTTGCAACAACCAGAACCAATTCTTGGTATCCAAGACTCACATCACAGCAACTCTGGAGTTAGCCTGGCTAAGGGACTTTTAATGTTTAATTGTGTGGGTTCAATCAGTCTCTATATTCAGCTAAATTACTATTTTTCAAACACGTCATAGAGGTTTTCCCCTACAGAATTTTCTGGAAACCTCTTCTCTTTTTCTTCTTGAGAAATCTTTGGTTTTGGAGCCAATTCTCTTTCATCACAGCAGTTGAGATGCATTTGCCTCAGTCTGTGTTTTCCCCTAGCTAAAACACGTTTTGAACTGATTTTAATTCTGTTTGCCAGATCACCAATCTGTTTTTCCAATGTTTTTCCCCACACTGCCGTTTATCAGTCTTGGCCTCCATATTTTAAAGCACAAAGACAGGATCATTCATTTTTGGGTGAATGTAACATTTAAATTAGTTCCTATAAAAGCACCAGCAGCCTTCGCCTTTCACGCAGACATTCAATTATTGGTAAGCTCAGTGGCCATAAAACCTTTTCGGAGTCTAAAGAGAGCTACAGTAATTTTTTGGGGGTGCTCATTTACTGGCCTCCTCAGTTGTGAACCGTTTATGAATACACAAACAATCACAAAGACAGCTTAGAAAGGGTATTGTTAAAATGCCTGCAGCTATAGTATAGAGAGAAGCAGTTTGTATTTATACAGAGTTGTTCTGTCTCTAAGGACTTCAAAGAACTCCATAGTCTTTTATAACTGATAAATAAACTACGTTCATTTGTTAGTTATTTTTTTCAGAATCTGACTCTAAAGCAAAAGCAACATAAATGTGCTGCTTGATTCGACAGAGTTAACTGCATTAGTGTGAATTAAGCCATTTAATCCATATTTGGAGTTTAGCCTCTTGTTTCCAATTCCCACTGGAATCAAATGCAAACTTTAAATGGCTGTTATGAACTGTCATGCCTTTCAATAGCAGTATAAGTAATGCTCTCAAATGGTGGAGAGGAAAAGGATGCTTTGCTAAAATTGTTCCTGTTCTGTCATCAAAAAAGCCACACCGTGGTTGACACTGATGATGACAGCTCAAAGTTTTTCTTAAACGTTTTAGAATGTCCCTGAAAAATCCCCCTCATCTCTTGAAGGAGAGAAAAGGCTTTGAGCACACATGCGTTTTGCGTATGAGAAAATAAAACAAAACCAAAAAAGTGCCTGACATTTATACACTTACCCCATTCCCTGATTTGTATTTGATTATGTAAAACCTCAGAAAAGGACATGGATATCAGTTCCCCTGAGTGACTGAAATGAATTTGACTCTCCATTCCCTCCAAATAGACCGTGTTGTAATTTTTCAGTTATTTCTGCTAGTTAGTCTTCTAACTGTTCATTCTGTTTTCACCCACCTCATTCTGCTGGGTATACCTTGTTTAATGAGTGTACAGCCTTAACCTCCCTTCCTTACCTCCAAATTTTCCAAAACTTCTATTTAGAAAAGTTACCAATGTTCAACTCTAATACTCACACATATGTACGTAGGCAGAAGTTACAGGGAACACAACGCAATGCGCTAGTTAAGACATGCCAGTGAGAGAATTATTTTGCTGTTTATGCAGACCAGTTCCACAAATAAATACCAAGAAGGGCAGAAAGAATAACTGACCCACTGAAGACCTGACAGAGCTTTTTTCCCCACTAAAGTCAACACACACTGAATTGTGGCAGAATGTCAAATCATACAGATGCATTTACATGAAACACGTGTCATATCTCTCTATGCATTTTTTTAAACAGTAAAACATTTATGCATTTTACAGCTGTTTGTCCATACTTACTGATGGGGAAATACTATTATTGTGATGTAAGTGTCACGTAGTGAAGTCAGAATGGTGCAATTTCACAAAAATAGTTTAAGTTGGAATTTCAAAGCAACACCTGTTTTTGCTTAAATCAACCTATGAAGTCATCAGTGGAACCAGCATGTGTAAATTATGTATGAGCTTAAAAAAGAGCTTCTCTAAATTAACAGTGTATTACGCTTCCAATAGTAGGAAAGCTATTGTTATGCCAAAATTTTAACAGAGCATTCTGCACATCACAATTCTAAGTTGTGAGCCATTTTCTTACACATTAATCTTATTTCATGTATACAAACATATGTAAAATTATGTTGTAAATAGAATGTATCAATAGTTAGAACAGTTACATGACTTTCATATGATTGTTTCAGCTTCATCTTTAGACAAGGATTTAAGTGTTGCCCACAGAACGATGTGCAGATTGTAGAAGTCTAACACCCACACATGCATACTTGTCCAACTTCGAGCCACAATACACAAAACTAAGCCACAGCAGGGTGCTGCAAGCCTCTATTCACTAACCATTCTGTAACCTGTACTACTTAAATTCGAGACATGTTTTCGTTTTCTACCTAAAATAGAAAGGATACAACTTTCCTTAATGCATTTTATAAGGAAATTCTGGTGAAGCCCAAAAAAACCCCATCTACCTCAAAAAAAGGAAAAGTCTTCCATACTACTTAATTGTATAAACTTAACATGCAACTTCAGTTGCAAAATTCACATACATTTTGTATTGTCTTCCGGAATAAACAGATTAGGCTCATTTTCCTTCTTAAACATATATTTATCCTTGGGATAACTTTGTTATATAAACACATGCTTTATTTATTTCCTTCCAGCTGTGCGAAAGGTACTCTATACCTACTCTGGAGTTCTCTTTTTCCTTTTAGTCCAGTTTCTGGTTGCCTCAGGCACTAATTAATAGATTTTCACAGCAAGCCTCTAAAGACAGGGAAGTGGTGGCATCATCATTGCACACATGGGGAATTGTAGC
The DNA here is from genome assembly GCF_964199755.1 of Larus michahellis. NCBI lineage: Eukaryota > Metazoa > Chordata > Aves > Charadriiformes > Laridae > Larus > Larus michahellis. Next base: position 40,459,993 of record NC_133898.1, read on the forward strand.
TTGGAGAGGGGTGTGTGAAAGTGTCCTACATATGCAGGCAACACAAACTCCAAACAAGACTGGACAACTGATTTCAGAAGCAGAAATCCTACTTTTTTCAGCTCGATGGACAAAACTCACAATGCCACTAAAAACTAGCCCTCAAACGTCTCAGGCTGGAAAATGAGGCATACATTTAAATGCATTTTCTGAAGAACTATTTAACACCAGAAGTGGATAGAGTGAAACTGGGAACATCCCAGCCTCTTACTGCTGTAATAAGCAGTTCTCACAGTAAATGTGTTGAAAGGAATTCCAGAAAGCGCACATTCCGTTTAGAATTTGCTTATTATCATATCCTTATACATTTTAGACCAATAGAAACAGCACGGAATTCCTTTATCTAACTGCCTTCAGCATTACATTTATAAAGCCAGGGAGATCAACATTGATATTTAGAAGATCCGTACTCAGCTCACGCTGACTAGTGGTTACTATTTAACAGTGCCATTAAAACAGCAGTGGAAAAAGTCTGAGGTAGATGTACCTGAATTACTTAAAGTATCATCTTCCTACTGTTTTATAGACTACTAGGTTGGGAATAGAACTTTACAGTTGAAATTTCTGTGCTGATACCATTGCTACTGTTAGACTCTTAGAGGATTTTTAACCCTGAGGTTTCAAATATTCAGACAGATTATACGTCAAATGTGCTGGTGTGTACTTTTAAGAAAGCAATGCACCCCTTGAGAATTACTCAGAGCTCGTGGTGAGCATACGTAAGATAGGCTATTTGGCTGCCCTCACCTACATGTCAAAGTATTTTTAATGTTTACATTAAAAATATTGAGATCCACATGATCTCATCCTTTTCAGTTATTCTTTGCTGATCATATCAATTCCACTGCAAGCTTATTTTTATCACTATATATTCAATCTTCCTACTGGTGCTAAACCATTTATAGGTTCTCTGCAGCTGTCAGTCTATCCAACATGAGCTATTTTCATTTGCTTGAGAGGTCTCTGAATTTCCAAAGCCTTATCCTTAAGTATTTGCTATTCTGCACAAAGATATCTGAAAATTAATACGCAGTAGCTTAAATATATCAGCGTACCAATTAAATAGAATCAGATAGATTTTTGGAGTGTAATAACTTTAACAACAGATGATTTAAAAGCATGCAAACAGAATAGCATTTCATCTCTAGAAGACAAGCACTTTAAAATTATGCAATGCCATATTTATGCGTCCTGATTTTTCTCTCTCTGTATGGAATGTGGTATGAGTGCATTGAAAAAAGCAATGTATATATATATGAATAAATAAAATTGTATTACAATGCTAGGCATAAGGAGACAGAATTAATAACGGAGTAAAACTGTGACCATTCTGAAAATTTGGCTGAGTCAGTGAACTCAAAAAATGTTTAACATTAAGGATCTTGAATTATTTTCAGGATGGGTTTTTCATTTGTTTTGTTTTTACAAGAAAAAAAGAAAAGAAAAAAAGCCACAAACACTTTAAAAATCACTATGAACAATTGCAACAGTCTTACCTATTAGGCACAATGAATGAGAATTACAAGTTTAGCACTAAAGAACTTAAAAGTTTTATGTGAGCTTTATGACTAGTTACATTAGTCAGTCTTAGGAGAAGGCTTATATCTCACAGCAAAAAAGATCAAAATGCTTGACAGCAGAAATGACTGCTGGCAGGTAACTGCATTTCACACTCCAGAGTGACTTTAAGTGCTATTATTGTAACCCAAATGGCTTACTGAGTTTTCAAGATTTGTTAATGTGATACATAACTTTACAGTAAAATTCAGTTTAAAAGACAAAAAGAATAAACCATTTTGCTGCCTGAATAACTCTACTATACTGCATGTTCTGAAAGCTATAAGCGAAATGAACTGCTCATAAACACACCAGAGTAAATGTTCCAGGAGGAACCTCAAATGGATTTTAATTGAAAAATTTTTAATGTGACTAATCTTTAACATTTTTTCTCTACTATCTCCAAAAGCTGATCTGGCAGCCCTATAATGGAACATTCAAACACAACTGACTGTCTATGAATCAGAAGATACCCAGGAGCACCTATTCAAGGTTGGCAGTTTTCCTCCCAAAGCACCATTAGCCCACATCTCATTTGCCTCTGCCAGGACAGACCTGTCTCTAAAGGTATCTCAGGACTGGCACTTGTTCCAGTTTCAAATATATACATTTCATGTCACAGGACTGAAATAATCTGTAGAAGTTCAGAAAAATCAACACCAATTGCAGCTGCAGCTGGAAAAATAGATATATTCTATGAAGCACATCTTCACAGATGCCAGTATCTATCACAGTGTTAATACTTCAAAATAAAATGCATAGAAATGATCAGAAAAAAATAACAGAATGACTCGCTATGCACCCCATGTTAATTGATAACTATGAACTCTTGGGTGATACAAGTAAGTACTATCTGGCTACTATTTCTTCTGTTCCCTGAAAAAAGTTATTTAATGATAAGCAAAGAAAAAAAGGTCTTGAAGTATTCAGTACTAACTTTATGGCTTTTGTTTTTTAATAGAATTTTTACATTTTCCCCCTCTTCTTTTCCAAGTATCTCCACATTTCCATTACTGATTCCTTTGATCAATGAAATCACGGAATCACGGAATTTTTCAGAGTTGGAAGGGACCTCTAGAGATCATCTAGTCCAACTCCCCTGCTAAAGCAGGATTGCCTAGAGCACACTACTCAGGGCTGCATCCGGGCGGGTCTTGAGGGTCTCCAGAGAAGGGGACTCCACAGCCTCCCTGGGCAGCCTGTTCCAGTGCTCTGTCACCCTCACCGTAAAGAAGTTTTTTTCTCATATTTGATCGGAACTTCCTATGTTCCAGCTTGTGCCCATTACCCCTCGTCCTGTTACTGGGAACCACTGAAAAGAGTCTGACTCCATCCTACTTAAACCCACCCTTTAGATAAATAAGAGGCCCTGCTATGAAACAAGATTATACATTTAACAGCATTGAAAAGATACCATGATATAATCAGTCCCTCTCCTAAATTTCCTTGTATTAACTAGACAATGCATGTCAGCCCTGCCATAAGCATGAGATAATTTGCAGGAGCTCATCCCTCAGTCCAAGATAGGGCTAGGAACTGCATATTCATGGTTATCACAGAACACCTGACATTAAATTTTTCACCCTAATCTTACCTCACTGTAATTAATTCAAACATCCCTAATATTAAGATATGACAGTTGAAATTTATCACTCTGTTTTTATGGAAACAAGTAGCCTTCTATCCTTGGAATCCATTCCAGCACCTCTACAAACCAGAAGCCACCCTAAATAGATACAGCTGACCACGTTCTAGGTCTTCTGTTGAGGCTAGGGATATACAATCTTAAACTCTAATAACACACAGCTCAAACTGCACTCTGTACTGACAGATATCTAAACCACTCCATCAGAAGTTGCAATCACTGACTCCCACCTCATAAATGCAGAAGTGGAGAGAAAGCAGGTTAAGTGACCCTTTTTAGGCTGCTCAAAAGGCCAATATTAGAAATTTCAACACCATACAAATAGCCTCAGACTTAGTCCTGCATTTTACCTCTGAGGCAACACTTAAGTCATGGCTGATCTTATCAGGCCACAAAAAGTGTTTTAACTATCTGTCCTTTTGGTGTTTTAGGAATCATACGCTTTCCGATACAGGTAGAATGTTTTACTAACACCACTCACAGAGGGGCTGCTTAGGACTTGATAACAAATGCTCTATGTTTTCAGCTCCTGGCTTTCCTTCTCCCAGTCACATCCCTCAGACTACTGTAATTAACAGAGGAGCTCCAATAAGCCAAAAAGAGCTAGAAACACTGTCTTCCTTTGTCTTGGAGCTGCATGGAGTTATTTTTCCTTATGCTATGATAGAAGAAAAAAAATCAAAATCTCACACAACCCTTCGTTTAGCGACAGCTTGGTACATGCAAGCAATGCTGAGTGTATCTAAGGTAGAGTGACTCAAACTGCCTGAAAGAAAGGGGCAAAAGTGAAGAATTTTTGGCCAGGATACAACCGGCAACAGTCACTCCAAGTATTGGGAGAACTATACAGCCTGGGATTTGCAGTCTTTGGTCAGCAGGAGTCAGAAGAGAAGGACACATCCAGTCCCAGTGGACATTAGTACCTTATTTGGAGGAAAGTTACAGATGGCTGGAAGAAAAGCCATGGTATATCTTATTAGCAAAAGGGACTGACTATTGGTTGATGTTGACAATGTGATTAAATATCTTTTTGAAACTTCTAAGAAAGGGATATAGTGCTTTGAAAGCAGTATACTACACAACTCTCTTAATCTAAAGACCTATGGCTGCCCCCTGTTCTTCCCATTAAGCCCAAGAGTCTAATTAACCACTGATGAACTTGAGGTAAAGGAATCAGGGGGATGTATTTAAGTATAAATGGACAGACCGTAAAGATGTTCAGTACAGAAATGCAAAGATACTCACACAAAGATACCATATTTACAGATTTAGAAGGAAAGGCTTTTCCCTAAATCCTCAGCAGAACATATTTGTCTGTGCTACAGCAGAGGAAGTCTGTCAGGAGACTGCAAGTACCTTAGTTCTCCGTGTTAATCAGTCCATTATTTAACTGCAGGAGCTTTTCTCCAAATCAAGCCAGCAGACGCTCTGTAATACCTAACCGATAATTCATCAAGCTCTTCATCTTTTAAGCCAAAACTTGTATTCAAGCTCCCCACACAATGGGGCATGAGCCAAGGCCACAAGCTGGGCACCTACACAATCCTTTTTTTTTATAAATATGAAGCAGAAACTCTTATGCAGCCTCCATACTGTGCAGAAGTTCATAAACACATAATAAATTAAATATAGAGAAAAATAGTCACCAATGAGACCACGATTCTGGACTCCAGCTTTCCAAGAAGGGTATCCATCATAATGAAGTAAAGGGAACTGTCATCTTATGCTGATGCACTCAGGGTTATGCCTACTCTAGCAAGTGCTCACAAAGCACCTTTTATCTGAAGGAAAAACTATCATCTAGAAATAGCACTATATTCCAGCAGTGAATCAGATTCAATTTTTTTTCTTCACCCAGGAAGTCCATTTTGCCTCTCAACAGGATGCAGAATTCTGGAGCATTTGCTAATCTAAGAATTATCTCATGTTTAATTATTATTTTCTGTCTAGAAGTGTTACTGCAATTCAGGTGAACAAAAGAAATTTTCAAAATCTTCAAAAAAGGGAGGGGGAGCTTTTGTGGAAAAAAGAAGGGAGTATGCTTTTTGCATTTGTACTCACATTGAAAAGGTGATGCAAGTTGATCCTGGCCCAGTCTCAGCGGTAACGAGCCCTCAGTGGACTGTTCTCCTGAAATTACTTTTTTTACTGGATAATATTTAGGTTTGATCACATATTCCTGTGTTTGGCCATGATGAAGATTCATCATCAGTGTCTGAGATGAAAGGGGTATCATCCTGTTTTAGGAAAAAAAAAAAAAATAGAAGAGACAGAATGATGTAAGAATTAATAAATCAGACTTAGAAACTACTGGTAAAAAATTAAAAGCAAATCCATCTGTACTCCAAGTTCTCAAAATACAGTTTGGGAAACTTACTAGCCTTCAATTTAGCACCGAGTTTCCTACGCATTTAGCATTCTCATCGTCTTGTCAGCTCAACCGACACCTGACAAATAAAAACTATAGGGATTATATCACTTCATTTTTGACATAGCAAGAGAAGTATCATGGACAGAAAACAGAGAGTAATGGGAAAAAGTCCTCCTCAAAATCATGAGTTGGAGCTCAATGTTGTTAGCACACAGAGCTTTCCAGACTGGTTAGAGAAGCACCAGTGCATTTAAACCTCTCTCAATTTCTTAAGACTGCCATTTCTCACCAGGTATGTTAAAAGTAGAACCTACGCCCAACTGACTTTCCCTGCTCTGTTCCCAGAAACCCTGTTCCCTACCCCACCATACCCCTCTAGCAACAGAGCAGAGCAGTGCTGTCCTTCTGCTCTTTCAGCCTGTCTCCCATCTTATCAGAAGGTCTCTGTTTCCCAGCTCCACATTATTTTCCCCATCCTGCACCATTGAACATCTCTGACAAATGTTCCATAACCACATGCCTTTTTTCACAGCAAAACTATTTCCCCTTCCTATTAAACAAGATGATTCCTTCAAGCTCACTGATTCTCTGTCCGTCCCAGTTCCTTACTTGTATTGTTAGATTCCTCCCTAAGACCTCAGCTTCTCACTGCACAAGACCTTGCCAACTTTCAATAGAAATTCCCTTCTCAAAAAACATGGTTATTTAGCTACCACCAGCAGCAGGAACCATTTCTTTAGTAACAGACAAACTGGCCTTCACTCTTCCACAGTGCTACCCAGCAGTAAACAAGCAAGGGAGCAAATCACACAGCTGTTAAGCACATGCAATGAAACTGCAAGCCGCTTTGGCTGTAGAATTCCAATGCCTAACAAATAATAGCACACCTTCAAGTTATAAACCTATAAAACAAGCTATTAAGCAAGTCTTCAAGAAGTTGTAGTTAACCTAGATCACACTGTAGAGATTCACGTTCCTTAGAGAGTAGTATCAATTACTAACCTAGTAACAGTGGCTACTAGGACTACAGTGTCCTTTGCTCAAATGAAGTCATAAAGAGTGGGATGCTGTAAGCCTCTCTCACTTCCTTCTCAACTAAGGGTCTGTGATAAGTTCATCCTGCCAAGTGGAAAAATGAGAAAGTCATGGGATTTGCAACAACCATCCCGCAGAGAAACAGTTCTGCAGGGTAAATAACTGCCCTCTGAGAAGAAGGCATGGGCCCTACATCAGAGAACAGCTGAGCAGCACTTCCCCACAGCGGTGGGACTGAACAGTTTCAGCTGAGTGAGAAGTCGGACGATTACTGTATTGTTTTCCTACATGTGGAGCCTGAGCCAGCCTCTATCTCCAAAGAAATGCTTGATTCCTTAGTCATGTTATTCAAGGATGCTTAGTAACTGCTGTAGCCAATGTATTTGTGGTTAGAACACACAATAGGGTTTTGTCCTACACAGATGCTCTTGTTAACTTGGATCAGTTTGAGAAAAAGTGCATTCATTACCAGAGACATTCTAGGACTTAGATACAACAGAAACATAACTCCTAAGACTATTTCCAAGTCAATTTTTTCTAAAACTGTGCTTACACAGTCTCATTATGTTCAGTAAAAGTACCCTCCCTAGATTAAGAGAGAATACTCTACTTTCCATGTCATCTTTAGGTTTCCTACTAGCAGATCTGAAGAGAAGCTTCAGGGATGTTGGAGGTCAGGCTCAGAATTCAACACAATCTGATAAGAAGTATCACCAGGAAGACCTCAGCCTGCAATAAAGGTGAAGTCACTGCCTTCAGTACTGCTTACATACGAATTTCATTTCTTTGAAGAGTTACTTACAATCCTTCCTGCACAACCTATTTTTTTCTACAGATCTCGTTTGACACCTATGTATAAGGACATCCATTGCTGTACCTGGACATAAGAGGGTCTATACTGAATTCTTCCCATGTGACGTGTAATCAGCCTGCGACAGAGGTCAAAATAGTAGTTGATACTACAGCAGTCTATTAGAAGGTATATTTATTTAACAGTGTTATCTTCTTTGACTGGACACGGGCAGACGCTGCCATTTAAGTGCCTGTCTGTACCTATAGGTACACACAAAAGTACACCAAATGTTTAAAAGTTGCCCGGTACTGGACATCTACTACTAACTAGTGTGGATGCAAGCTAACTGGCAGCAGGTTTTTGCCAGCCATCTGATCGGCTTGACTGGTCTTCCTCACCAGAAGTGCAGTTCCAGTAGGAGCTGATATGGTCAAACATCAAAGCATTTATGAGATCCCTCTGATCTGACTGTTCTTTTGATATTCAAATTCTTCTCAACATGACCTACTTCTTTAAGATGTTAGTTCATAATCAAAAGGATATTGCATAGCTAACTGAAATGCTGCAGCTTCCATTAGAATCAAGGATACTACTCTTAACTATATCATGGGAGCTATATGAGACCAGTCATGTAGCTTTGATATCAATGGCTTGGGCACAGATGCTAGTGAAGGACCTGTTTTTTTTCTCCCTCGACCAGCACATAGGGGTCCTTCAGTGCTGCAGGACTTATAAATAACAAGATATGCTTTCTAGTGGGCTCAGCAACGCAGCGAGGAGTAATTTTTTTTCCTTGTATTGATCCCTGTGAAAGAAATCTTCAGAAATATCCCTTCTAATTGACCTCAGAAGACAGAGGAGAGCCTGAGCCTCAGAGAGAAGGCAAGTAATATGTCAGCACTGAAAATGATTAATATGAATGTAAAATGTCACAACACTTCAGGCCTAGTTTGGTAACAAGCATCAACCCAGTCCCTGTTGAGTCTTTGAACAATCCTAACAGCTCTGCTATCATGTATTCCCAATCCTCCAAAAAGCAGTGGTTGTTGCTATGACCATTGGTGCCAGCTTGCCAAACAAGCCTCCTGCCAGCCCAGAAATACTACTGCTTCTTCCCTTTCTTGTAGGGTGGCCTCTGCCAAGTTCAGGAGCTCTGCCTGGGCCCCTTATGCTGGTCCTGTCTTTGCATGGGGGCCCAAGTGCTGTATCCAAGTCACATCACCTGCCCCAGGGGCCCCTGGCACAAAAGCAAAAGCTAAGCCTACTATTATGCACAGGTTCATTGAGCTGACACAAGGCAAATGGTCCAGGCAGTTTAATCTCTGTTCAGAATACACCAGGGTAACAATGCTAGGCACTGAGTGTTTTCATCTATTCCCAGTGTTTGATATCCAAATTAAAAAAACAATAAGTAGCAGGATAGACTTATTTCTTCACAACACTACTCAAGGTTCAAGACCACTAGGAATAGCTGGTGCTATCTTGCTACCACAGCCCCCACGATGATACTCCAAGTAGGTCACAGACTCTCTAAACCAGGTTTTTATAACGTAAAACAAAGAAACAAAAGGCGTACTCATCAACTCATGGGCACTATACTGAATATTAAGAGATAAATAGTTCTTATCGATTAATAACAACCATCACTGCAACTGAAGGTATTTTATTGCTTCCCAACTTTGACGTGTAGCCTACTGCACATTTGAATGCTGCGCAAATTCTGTGGAACCCCTGGGCATAGCTGCAATACAAAATATTCAAGTACTACTAATGCTCCCTGTAATATTAGTTAAAAAGATGCAACTGTTAGTTCCAGTCTTCAAGTTTTGCTCTAAACAGCCAAGACTACATAAGATTTTTGCATTAAACAGGCTTATGTCACTAATTTATCTGGTAGTTTGTAATTGGATGGGCAAAACTGACATTAACTTAATAAACTTGACAAAAATTTTCCATTGCTGAACCGTACATTAGGCAAACAAATGCCTAACTGCATTTTCAACAAACACTATGATAAATACATGTAAGGCTACAACAGCACTATAGAGGGAGAATAAACATTTGCAGCTAACTATCATGCAAAAGAAAGCTCTCTTGCTTGATAAAAGCAAACCAGGAATGCAATGTATCAGAGTAACTCCGACAAGTAGAAATGAGACCAGCAACGTCTGGCAAGAAAAGTACTGTCTAGACTAAATAAGACAAGCCTGACTCAGGCTGCTTTCTTCATTTTATTTACTGTAAGTCTGATGCTCCCATGCTTGGCTCCTAGCTAGCAGTACTTAGAAAAAAAAAAAAATCTGAATTGCTAACACAATCATTTTATACAAACCTACAAATTAATTCCTTCTTCACCACCTTCTCTCAAACTCACAACGAAGTCAAAAGGAGAAGAAAATCCAGCATTTTCTAAAATTATGAGATAATAAAGAAAATATGCAGGACAGTTTGAAAGGCATGAAAACAGAACTAAATCTACCCCGCACCCCCCCCCCCGTAAATTATTAAAATTCAGTTGCTAGTTCAGACTGACCTTTGCCAGCTGTTTCCTCCTTACACTGCTGCTCCGATTTTTTTTTTTTTTTTTAAGATACATGAAAAAGTTTAACTTCCCAGCTGATGATGAACAGATGGGATTTCTTCAAAGCCCTTTACATTATCATACCCAACGTTAATGAAGCATGGCCTATTTCACAATGTCCTGCCCGTCACAAGAGATGAAAGAGAGCTTTTCTTTCTTTTCACTATTGCAAGAATTCCGCACAAAATTGATTTTACATATAAAAATGTATTTTTTAATGCATAATTAAAAATCCTGTTCCTGAAATACAGTGCAAGTACTGCAAAACAAGCACTGAGACCTGCCTGCCCTAGAATAACTAGGGTTGCATTAATATTTTCATTATAAACTTGCCTTGACTTTGTGATACATTTTTCCGCAGGCAAAAATTTGCAAAGATCATGGTTTGGATATGACTAATTTGTTTTCAAAAAATGCCTTCAATTTATTCATTTTTACTTTTTTTACACCTTTAGAGGTTAAGATGTTTTCCATACCATAGTTGAGATCTTAGTTGATCATAATCAAGTTGATTTGATTCGTAAAGGAAGTAATACTATAAATCTTTATTCTATGCCAAGATAAAAAAAAAAGTAAACAGAGAATCAACATTATCTGTAAAGTTTTCCACAGAAATGTAAAACATTAACTGTTATCCACAAATACCAGTTCTGCCCAACATAAACGTAATTTCTGTGGTAAAATCCTTTTTGAAGACACTTTCAGGGATTATCTATTCTTAAGTGTTTGCTAATAAAGTTAGCCCTCTGTTTGCAGATTCAACTGAATTACTCATTATTTAGAACCCTTTTGCCAGCATAAGCTGCTGTAATAGCTGAATGAAAGCTCTGTGAAACAAAGAGTGTTTTCAAACTAAGCACAACTATGACTCCGTTGATTCATTCCATCTTCTGCATACAACACAAACCGAAATGTGTAAATTTATGAAAAGGTTTCTAAAGAGAAGAGGTACACTGATTTTTCCAGAATCATTGGCAATTATTTGTTTCCTAGATGTCAAAAAGTAGAAAAGGATCTTACGGCAAATGAAAGGTATTGGTTGGTTGAATATTCAGATACAGAGCAGAAATACAGATGCTCAGATGCACAACTCGATGGAAGCTACAGTTCTTGCAAGTTATGCAACAGCAGACAAGTATTTCTCATATAATAGAGCATTTAAAGATTAAACTTGAAGAATACTTCTGAAAAGAAATTAACTTATGTAAGTGGTAATTCTATCAGTGAGAAAAAGGAAAGCTTGCCTACTAGATCCTTTCATTAGAATGAGCACAGAAAGTTTGTTCCTCCCCTCTCCCAAAATGCCATCGAGGTACAACTGATGCAAACCTAAAAAATCTTCTTAGAGTATTAAGTCTTAACTATCCTCAAAATAAACCAACACTTAAGGAAACAGTATGCGTGAAGACTAGCAAAATCCGAAATGAGAACGATGAACAAGAAACAACAGAAGTCTTTAGTCTCACAGTAACAGCAACTTACAAAATTCCCTTTTCATTGTTCACCAAATGAAAAACTAGGAGCTACAAATGATTTATTGTCTTATGCATACCTTCACCAACACTTAACCAGTGAAGCTCTTCATGAATTCAGATCAATTAATTTGATATCCAAATTATTTTTTACAGGCTCTCAGACATACATATAACTTCAAATTGTCAGGCACCTCTTATTAGCAAAGTTCAAGGAAGAAAAAAAAAAAAAAAAACAAAAACAAAACCAAAAAAACATCACAAACCCCAAAACAAAAACTCTAGGTGTGTTGATAACTTGCTCTTTCTGACCTGCTTTTGTTGATTATTTTTTGTTTTGTTTTTTTTTTACAGGACACTATATTTGATAATACTACATTCATGTAAGATACTTTGTCAGTGTCTTCTGGAAATCAGGGAAGGTATCAAATTCTTTAATAATTCAGCTTTTAAAAGAGTGGCTGCCAATATCACAAATATTTGCATTAAAAATTTGACCTTTGGGCATCCACTACATTACAACAGTGAGTTAAGATGAAATTCATTAGTTGATGGCAAGCTTACTTAACCAGAGCTCTGATCAATACATAATCTTTAGTAAAATTAGCACATAATATCCCCTCCCTGTTTCACATTACATTTTCTACAGAAAAATCACTTTTGTTTTCATAGGTCTAGTGGTATGTTACTGAATATTACACTGACACTGTGCAATAAAAAAAATTACTCTGATAAAGACACATTAACTAGTGATAATTTCTAATCTGTGAGACGAACTTTGGTATTAGAAAAGTATGCTGAAATGACAATTAAAAATAGAAACATAAACTCCCACGATTGATGTTACACGATAAAGGCAAACGAGCACAGCTGCCGCAAAGCAAAACCATGCATCACTAATCTACTCAAATTCCTGAGCATGTTAAACAAAACAGCAGACAAAGAGCCCAGTTGGTTGATATAATTTATTTGAAATTTGAAAAAGACTTTGAAGACTTATCTTACAAGACACTACTAAGAAATCCTAAATTATAGAACAGTGTTGCAAGCTTAAAATGGTCAAAGATATGGAATGGAACAGAACAGATACACTTTTTTTCATGGGCATATATTAATTATGGTATGTCCTTTTGAAGTCTACCAACACATACGTGGTTTGGTAATACCTCACTTCTGCTAAATAAGTAACAGAATTATATGAAATTCTGTTACAGTAATTCAGAAAACCCTCAAATCTAATTTGGTCTTCCAGACTAGCAAGCATATATTTATACAAGATAAATTAATTCTGAGAATACACTTACGGCCTTGTCTAAATTAAGCAGAAGTCTTAAATCCCTGGAGAAGTCTCCAGAGAGACCTTATAGCAGCCTTCCAGTACCTAAAGGGAGCCTACAGAAAGATGGGGAGGGACTGTTGATCAGGGAGTGTAGCGACAGGACAAGGGGTAACAGTTTTAAACTGAAAGAGGGGGGATTTAGATCAGATACTAGGAAGAAATTGTTTACTGTGAGTCACTGGAACAGGTTGCCCAGAGAAGTTGTGGATGCCCCATCCCTGGAAGTGTTCAAGGTCAGATTGGATGGGGCTTTGAGCAGCCTGGTCTAGAGGGAGGTGTCCCTGCCCAGGGCAGGGGGGTGGAACTAGATGATCTTTAAGGTCGCTTCCAACCCAACCCATTCTATGATTCTGTGATAAGTCTGTAATTTAGGAATCTAATAACTAAATAAAAGTAAGTATGCCAGTAGAGAACTTAAAACCTTGGTCTACCCTTGAGATTCTGACAGGTTAAGTCATGATTATAAAAAAAATAATGCAATGAGCAAGTAACTACACCATCAAGTTTTTGTGTAGATTTTTGTGTAGCAAAAATGTTATGTCACTACAGCTTGTTATGTCTAGGAAATGTTTTAAAAGTATGACCTTACTGGTATAAGCAGAGCTTCTCAGAAGGGGTCAGGAATAGGGAATTCATCACAGGTTTATAAACCTATGATGTATTTAAAACCTGTTCGTAAGTTAGACTTCTGTGCAAGTAGGAAAAGGCACAAAAAAGACAAGATGATTAATAGTAGATAGAAAGGAAGAGAGGGGGACTCGGAGTACCTGGACTGTAGATGAAGTCCAGCAACATAGCAATGTGCATCAGAAGCAACCAGAACTTGTCACACACATCACTGATGTCTATACTGACTACAGCCAATCAACTAAGAGACTCTAGCATCAACCTCATACAAAACGAGCATACAAAACTGGATTAAAAGATAAAACTCAAAGCATTGCTGGGCGTAAAGAGCTGAGGGAAAATAACAAGGAAGGCTTTTAAAGACACTGATACCAACAAAGCTAAAGAATCCATGGAGTGCCTAGGCAGGGAAAAGCCAGACTCTGTTTGGTTCCAGGGAAAATTCTTTAGGGAATGTACAACAGAAAGATACAAAATAACCCTTACTTCAAAGTGAAATGCACGAAATTCTAGACTAAAAAGGAAATACTTTTTCCACATACTACAGAATCAGTTTATGGAAAGAACTATCACGAGATATTATAGATCATAATTACTTCCAAGGATGTCAATGTAAATGGATGATGAGCACATTTCAAATTCACTTATGAGATCACAGAAAAAAAAAAATCAGAAATTCCTGTGCTTAAGGATATTGGTTTCCTACATAATAAACAATGTAAACAAACCTTAATTTTCTCCTCCTAAGAAAGTGCCAACAAGTGCGCAAGTCCAAGCACTTTATCCCTCTGTAACACAAACTGATTTCATACATAAGCAACTATGTAAGCAACTAACTAAGTGCCATGTGCTCATTATATGAGAATAAACTATGTCTTCATGTGTTTGAATGGGCAGATGGTTATTGCAGAGTAACCACGTTAACCACATTTACTGAAGGCTTTCTTAGATTTACTTGACAAGAAGAATAAAATGCATAGTACTTTATGACAGTCAAACCTAGAAAATTTCAAGATTAAATCCAGACTCCACCTTCAGTACATGTATTCCTCAGCAGAAGCTCTTTTTGGGATACTAAATCAGCAGCAAGCGGCTCTGACAGAATGTACTGGCTAGACAATACAGTCCCTGAACCACCCCAGGGACTGCTCTTACTAAATTATGCCACAGAATTTAGCAATCCTAAAGACGGAGAGTTAGGGGAAAAAAAGCAAAACTAAAGAGTTTATCGAAGTTCTCCTTCACAGTGGCCACCTAAATCCAAGTGATGCAACAACAGCATGCTCCCTGCCACATCTGGGAAGTCTGGAAGTGATGCAAGTCAAAACCAGAAGTACATGTTGTGCTATACACCTGATGGGGAAAAGCTAAGTGGTGAAAAGTTTTGGAGGTAGAAATAATATTGTATTAGGCCAAGAATACTTTTAACATCTAGACTTTCAAATGTACAACTTCTTTCTTAGTTGAACTAGACAAACAACTCATATGATCTGTTTTTTCATACCACAAAATTGAGCAACAAAGATTATCCTTCGTTTTAAGTCATCTCAAAAACGGAATGTTTCCATTTGCGGGCAGAACCAGGAAAAGGGGGGACAAGAGCAAGCAGCTGCACTTACAAGGAGTCTAACTTTGCGGGTCAGGAGCTTCCAAAGCCTGATCACATACATCTACAAATAGTTTGAACATAATATCACACAAAACCAATTTTTTAAGTAATTAAGGTCGTAAACTCACGTAGTATAAGAAGACAGCAATTTCCAAAAGTTATTAGTGAATTTTAGTTGTTTCTTGAAATTCAGACATATAATTTTTTTTTCATTAAAACTGCATACATATGATGTAGTATAACTATGTTTTTATCATCATGGATTTTCAGATAAATAACATTCAGGGAAATTGTATGTTTGTGCCTACACGGTATAATGTCTTAAAAAGATAAATAGAAGGTAGCTCTAATCCCGTTCATGTCAGTACAAGATCCCTGACGTAAAAAGGTCACTTCAGCAGAGCTAAAGAACTGACTAAAGCTAATGGAACTAATAAAGCATTTATTCACTGTCATGACCTGGTAAATTCCTCTGCAGAAAGAACCTTAACACAGAACCTGGACGACAGATCAACAAAAATCAACATGCTTTATTTATACATCTATTAGAGATTAAAAAAAAAATAAAATTAAAGCCCACCAAAACACTTTTTTTTCAGCTTATCGGCTTGTTTAATAATGGAGACCAGATAGAGACAAATTTGCCTACATGACTAATTGCACAGGAGCAGCACTTAAGTAGTATCTCTATTGGCTTCACATCCCAGAATCAGGAGAGGTACAATATATACCTTTTAACTTCAGATATTTATTAAAGGAAGAAAAAGTAAGTTTAGTACATCAACACTAACTCTTGGCTTATATAGAGACCACTACAACATCTCATACAGCAAGTAAATCTAAAAACAGCACACAAAGAATCTTTATTTAAAAATAGGTTGTCTTTTTCTCCTTTACTTGCTTAACTTAATCCTACTAGAGAAAGATTTGTTGCTTGAAAACTGAATGTTAAAATAATCTTTCAGAAAGCAAACCCAGATAGTTTGAGAAAGGTTCACGATTTTCAGCAAAAATTACAGGGCTAAAGGCGAGCATAGATTTCAACTGAATCGTGACTCACCATTCCACTGCTAACAAGCCCAATGAATGTTATAATTAATATTACAATGATGTACTCTTGTTATTTCTAAAATAATTAGGTAGAAGGTAAGGTTATCTAGTACACTGAGGTCAATGATGAAAGGTAAAGCGTTTGAAATGTCAATTTCACTACTGATCTTGCTATACTAAGCAATACAGTTTACTCCAGAGACAGTTAGCATTAAAAAGTTAGAATAGGCACACATTTTTTTCTCCTCTCCACTTCTGTATCTGTAAAACAATGATCTACATCACAATCTAGTAAGATGCTGGAAAGTATTTAACAGTGAAAGGTTTTAAGATTGTACAGTGCTCGGTACACACTAAAAAGAATACTGAAACAGCTAAACTGGTTTTAATACGATCTGTTTCCCCAGACACTAGCATAAAATCCTGACTCCACTGAAGTCAACAGCAGAACTCATTTATTTCATTGCTGTCCCTCGTTTCATCCCAGGACTTTGTTACTTATCAAACACAGCTCTGCACCTTTGAAAACCCATAGACGCTACATTCAGCGGCCTTTACCCTGTCTTCGAATGCCAAAGTAGAGATTCCTCTTTGTTCCTGACTCTAGCCCCCGTTACCCACATTCGTCACCCCGGAAGGCAGTGAAATGCAAACAAACTTAAAGAACACTGTATCCCTGACTTCATCCCATGATCAACACAGGGATAAAGCATATGAAAGCGATCTAATTCCTTGTTATAAAAATAAGCCCAACTACAGTTCAATTCAGCTTGCAAGAAAGCAGCTATGAAGAATTTCTGACATACGGCTGAACCAACAATGTCTGGAACGACTTGGATCTCCTATTCCAAACCACTTTGTCTACTTTAAAAAAAAATAAAAAAAAAATAAAATATACTGTGACCAAAAGCCCAGACTGCATTCCAGAGGTCTAGGAATAGCTTGTTTTCCTATTTGCAGTAGGTAAATTTGAAGTCTGTGAGGCATTCCTCTGGTTTTTAAGGATGTCTCCGATTTCTCCTCAAAAATTCACTTTGCTTCTTTCTCTAGATGTAAAATTTTTCTTTCCCTAGAACTACAAGCTTTGTTATAAGAATTATTTTTCAGAGCAAATTTTGAGGAAATGCAGTTGCTATACATGCCTTCTTTCTTATACTGGCCCAGTTCTTGGTTTTGGTTCACAGATTTTGGTACATTATATTATGAATATATTGTAACTCACTGAAGTTTGCATTATACACAGGCATAACAGTAAACCACATTTCACGGTACTTCATTTTTTTTTTCCCTGTTGCATAATGGATTTCTTTTAAACATAAGCTGAATACTGTCACTCCAACGAGTCTAAACTATAAAAAGGACGGGTTATAAGGTGTTTGAAATTACATCCTTAGGGCTCAGTTTAGAAGCTTCTCCTCACATTCTTTTGATTTGCATGCCTCGTTATTGAATGTCTGCTAGTTCTTTTTCTTTCCTCATTAATGACTTCAAAGAAATACATGCTTGAACTCCTAAAGATATTAAACTAATTTAAATTATCTTAAAACACCCAGTGACTGCTCAGCAAACCAGAAAAAGCAGACTGTGCTTCTGGAAATAACATACTGTTTAGTTAGTGAACTGCACGCACAATCAATTAAAAAATAAACACATCTAATTAAAGAATACAATCAATACATATAATTTAAGTTGGTTAAAGTTGCTAAAGCACCATAGTAACCTAAACACATAAAATAAATTAAAAACAACTCCTAAAAGTACCTTTATTATTATCATTTTTATTTCAAAAAAAGGTTTTCATGGCTGTTTCATTTGTGCTCTTTATTTCCTGGGGGGAAAGAAATCAAAGCCTTCTGCACCTTCCCCAGTGAAACAATTCAGATGTGCAATTTAAACCTACAAACTCATCAGTTTATGGTGTCATTTTAAACTAGCATCTGATATATCTAGGTTTGTTAACGCAATGAAAAAACAAAAATCTAAGCACACCATTTCCCTCTACAGGGATAAGTTCTATTATAGAATTTTTGAAAATTAAAACAAGATTTCAATTTTTTAAAAAATCAGACACAGAACTGAGAAATCATCCTTAATGTAGGTATACTTGGGGCTGTAAAGAAAAAAAAAAACAAAATCATTCTGTTACTAAAACAGGTATCTTAATTTTACACAAAACCAAAATTTGTATTTTCAAATCAGATGAGTGACAGTGACAACTTACTGCCAAAACCAACACAAAACTGATTCTTCACAATATTTGCATAGGCTAGTACATGTTGAATCGCAAAACAGATCAAACAACCTTATGCACATACTAAAACATATACATCTTGCAAACAAAATCTACTGAGATAATTTGTCATGGTAGGAATATAAGCAAAATAACTCAGTACCATCTCAGGACCACTGATAAAAGCCTGTAAAACATCCTATTCTGTGGTGCCAGCTGGTTTGTGAATTGCACACCCTCTGCAGCCCAGCAGAACTTGTTCCACTGAACTTTTGAAAACTGTCATTCCTGCCAAACAGACCTTGTTGAGGCTTGTGCTAGCCCCACATCCAAACAGCCTGTAGACAGGCTTCAGTCCTTGGTTCTGTATGACAAAAATCCACCTCTACCTTAGTAAAGCAACAAGGATTTCAGATAGCTGTGGATACTGCTGTGAAACCAACATTCCACGTTTCCAAGTCACTTCACTACCTTGAATCATGGTGATGCACTTTCTTCCTGTTTGCAGCAATTACACATTCCTGTAATTGTCTGGTATTCCTCGACACTTTCTGAGTCCTTTGGCAGGACTCACTGCTCAGTGCTACTTTTAGAAGCTCCAGCAATAAATACCATAGGTACCTAACCTTATACACCATTTAATGATGGAAAGGCATAGCTGTTTGGAACTCCTGGGCTTAACACACTACTTTTGAACAAAGAGTGAAAGATGGAGCAGTCACTGCTCATCTCCAGTTCTTTAAATACTACTTTGGGTTTAGCTTGGTCAAATGCATCCATCCTCTCTTGTCAGGTCCCGGTTTATAGGTACACCTGGTCACGTAAAACATAAGCAATGAGCAAACACTGTTAAGCTGCACTATGCTCACCCACAGAAAACAGGTTTGAGTGATGAATGCCTTGGTTCTGCCCTTTCAGCTGACTAGAGGATACGGAAATCCTGCAAGTCCAAGAAGTCCTTGGTACTTGCTGCTGGCCAGGCAGCGTGCCATCTTGAGATCAGTTCCTGTTCTTCTGCAGGAAATGGCCAAATCATCCACAAATGCTTTCTAAATCTGCAGCCTGCCTTTCAGGGGAGATAGATAAAGTTGGATTGGTGTCAACACTCCACTTGCTTTCTGTAACCATCAGCAATGGGGAGATGCCATGAGTATCCTACCCACAGAGGTGGCTTGCCAAAGTTCCCCTGCTCAGGAGGATGATAGGTGACTGTGCTGATACTATTGGTAGGCAAATGATGATCCTCTGCTGCCAATATTTTCACAACTGAACAAACTGTGGGGAATGACACAGAAGGTTAGGGGAATTAAAAAAAAAGAAAATAAAGAAGCTCCCACACGGGAGCCGTAATATGCCTATGTTATTGGATCTAGGATGGTCACAAACAGAACTGACTGGCAGGCCTTTTATAATCCTTACAGACTGCTGCTTCTTAGCTTATAAGGAGCTTTTTCTCATAAACAGATTTCTACGTACATGGAGATAGAAAATGCTATAGTATAGAGGCTTGTTTTCACAATTAAAACAATCTAGTTACACCAAAATAATTTCTCCTGTGCATACTTATTCTTAAAGAGCAGCTTTTTTCCATTTCATCTTAACTCTTGATCTAGGATAAATGCACTTAACACTTAGCCAAGAAATATCCCAAGTATCTTCCTTGACAGAACTGAAGACAAAAACCCCACAAGCACCTGAAAAAATACCCGATTTCAGATGCATAGGACATGCAGCAATTTCCTACTAAAATTAAAATTAATCAGCTGGATGTTGAGAATATTTTTTACTTTAAAAGTACCTTTAAATTTATATGCATTAACTGTTCTGTAGTTTTCTGCATGAGCTGCTGCAGTTCTTAGCGCTGTTCTGTACTGTATGACGCTCTGCAGCTTCTCAGTTCCAAGTGCTTTATTATTAATTGTGAAATAACACATAATGGTAACAAAAGAACAATATTTTAAAACAACACACTAAAGGGTAAAATTTTGGCTGCACTTCCAGCCATAACTATTCTTCCTGCCTACTGATCACTTGAGTTCTTAACTACAGGTCCTATGAATGCCAAAACTTCATGTGAAATAACAGAGAACTGCATGCAAACTGCAATCATTCCATTTCACTAAATTCTAAATCAATTTAGAGAACAATTGCAATAAATACAGTGCACAACAATTACAATTGATTTAAACTATACAGGATAGGGATTTTTTCATTTTGGTTTGGTTTTCTTCCCCCCAGTAACATAGGAGGGATAAGAGGAAGAGAAGCAGAAAGGAACAGACAAGCCAAGAGCTGACACCTGAATTTTCTAAGAGGCACATATTATTTTTTCAATTCTGTGTAACAAGTTTGACAATTAAAATATTACATTTTCAGAAGGCAATCACTGTAAGTGATAGTTTAACTGAATCTGAAACTAATTATTTACCTGAGTTCCATACCCACAGTCAAAACCAGCTATGGCTCCTCATAGCATGCGTTTAAGGCTACAGCTGAAAAAGTAGTTCTGAAAGCTTGTGCCAAGCATGCTAAAAGTCTCTAAAAATAAGTCTTTTCTAGCAAGCACGATCATGTTAAGAAGCTAAAGATTTTAAGCACACACGCATTCTGTTTTCTATACAGTTAGGATAGTTTTCAAACTATTTTCAATTACTGTAACTAGATTATAGTCTGTGTACCAGGAGGGTGTTGAATCAGAATAGCAACTACTTCCAATATAAGGCACTGGTATTTTAGAACTTCACAAATCTTATCAAGAGACACAAACTTAATAAAGCCACACCAAGTTCGATACGTCGAGCAACTTGACAACTATTATGCACAGAGCTTATAATCTACTCCTCTCAGCATCAAAAAGGAACTTTGACTTTGAACTGTACTTGTGGGAAGAGAAATATTGAACAAGCGTTCCCACAGAATTTTGTATCTACAACAGCACAGCCACCACAGACTGAATAGAAAGACTTGTGTGGCAATCACCAGCTTTTATTGCCTCTCTGGTTTCATTCTTTTAGGCTGGAGGAATCTCCCCCCCTGCTTTCTCTTTAAAGAGAAAATAACAGACTACTCAAGTATTTTTTTAAACACCATGATCTAAGTAAAATGGCAATGTGTAAGCTTTTGTATCAGAGATGCAGTGTAATCTAACAAACTGAAAGCTAAGCCTACTAAACTCTGCACCTCTGCGCCCAGGTACACAACTCTCTTGTAGCGTTCAGCACGTTTGGTAACATATACTGAGAAGAATCTTTCCACTTAGAAGACTAAAGTTGAAACTTGGCACACTTGGTCTTGTTTCAAGAAGGAAACTTTCTTTTGCCAAACTTGAAAAGGAGTGGATTTTAACATTTCCAGCTCGGAAGAGAAAAAATATTGTAATTATGATCGCATAAATTTAAAAAAAGAAAAAATACAAACACAAAACCAAGCAAATGGCAGCTTTATATTTTAAAACTCTAACATACCTTAATGAGGATGAATATTTTGCCCATTTAAAGAAAATTAAATTAATTGAAAATGTTGTAGAGTGCCCATGAAGCATGACATTTTCAGGAAGGGAACACAGCCAATGAAAGCAAAGAACACTCATTTTAAATTGAGAATCATCTGCTAGTTTCCATAGCTACTTTTTAAACAATTGTAAGCTCTATCGTTTCTTAGAACAACCTTGTTTACTACGAATAACTTTAAAATGGCTGTTCTCAGAAAAAGCTACTTGAAAGCATTTACAAAAAAGTACACTAGTTAACAGTGGCTGCTGTTTTAAACTTTTTAAAAAGACAAATAGATAGTGTTAAAATGCAAACAAACAGCAGATAATGCATTTACCTTTTTCAAAATATCATTACTAGTAATACCTCAACCAGGATTCCAATCTTGCCATGTAAATGATAGGCAGAAATTACAGTGCAAGGCTCATACAGGCCAAACACACACTGCAAGAAGCAGGAATGAATGAAGAGGAGCTCCAAGAGAGGAACAGATTTCCCAAAGTGAAAATTTGTTGTTTCATTTTCAACAATGACAACGCAATATAAGTAAATACCAATTAAGCAGCTATAACATCTCATCCTGATATCAATGAACTATGCATCATGTAGAAAAAGCAGCTGCAGTTCACATTACATGACAACACATGATAACATGACAACATCCTGCTACCCTGTACACAGCAACCTAGATGTTAAGTTAAAGGAACTCTAGGTCTCTGTCCACGCTTACTAGGCCTTGCTAGATCTTAACCTTGGATAAAGTTAAACCATTCAGTACAGAAGCTCTATAGCGTTTACACAGTTACCCTGTTTCACTTCATATTCCACCAGAGAATCCAGCAGGCTGAAGATTAACCTCTATGACATCTCCAAAAGGGGCTTTGCCATCAAGCATGCAATCATTTCGGGAAAAACTGCATTCGTAACAGTGAGCCCAGTACTTTCTTCTCACTTGTCTGATGGACTCCACATGCAGGAGCACTAATAGTGTAGCACCCAAGAAGAAATGGCAATGTCCACCCAAAACAGTTCTCCAAAGACGTGTTAAGTGCCTGAAGGTAAAATGGCAGGAAGACTATGAAAAAAGTGTCTATGTCCTCTTCCTTTAAGACCTTGATCAGCCAAAGCAGCCAGAAGTAAAACCTGCTCGCCCCCCAAAAAATAGCAGCCCAGCTATAGAAAGAGGAAGCTATGAAGAGTACATGTGTGTCTCCCTTCTCCAATGGGAAACTGAAAAGGGGATGAAATGTCATCCCTCCAAACAGACTAGTATTACAGAAAGGACTGACAGACTGACTACTCTGGAATCAACCCTGAATTAACTCCTTACACTAGGAGTGCTGCACACAGAATTAGCAGTTTCCCTCTACTCTTTCAATAATAGCAGAATTTGGCAATGAGTGGGAGGAAAGGGAGGGGGGAAATCACTGAATTTATACACCTCTTTTTCCTTTTACAACCTCATTCTCTTCAGTCTTTATCACCTGAATTCCCAGTCGAAATGTTCCAAGTGTACAGCTGTGGGTTACATCTCTTTCTAATCTCACTTCCAGAACCACATGAAAAGACAATTCAATTTAGGAATTCACTGGATTTCTAAATAGTCCATCAAAAAAAAAAATATATAGATACAGCCCTCCAGAGTGCAACAGAAGGAAAATACTTCAGGATGCAAAACATACCCCGCAGTGAAAAGCTGCTGGAATAGTGAAGGGGGGATGAGGGGGAGTTGGCTTCTTGTTAAGGAGCTGCATGTGTGCAACAGCTGGAAT
The DNA here is from genome assembly GCF_964199755.1 of Larus michahellis. NCBI lineage: Eukaryota > Metazoa > Chordata > Aves > Charadriiformes > Laridae > Larus > Larus michahellis. The sequence continues at coordinate 40,483,604 of NC_133898.1, forward strand.
TCCCAAACAGGCATTATATAACAACAACAAAAGCTGTTCAAAGCAGTAAGGAGGCACAGCTGGGACTGTGGTGACCAGCAGTTGTCCTCCACTTTAGAGCTTCAAGGTTCTAGTATAGGAAGCAAGACAGACACCAGAGCTTTTGCTCCAGTAAATAAATATATTTCTGCTTCACCATAATTATTAATTGGACAAGATCATCAATTCTACAGCCATCCTTTTCCACCGTGCAGAAACAGAACAGAATCCATATAAAAACAGTAATTAAGATCAGAGTATGCATCAATTTTACGTATCTGATTGCTACCTTTTCCAGAAGCATACATAGGCTGTAAAATGGTCTAAAGAAAGAACTCTCCCAGTGTAAACACCAAAGGTAAGTAAATCTAACTTTATACTCCCCAAAATTGTCGTGTTCTAAAAGTACTTTAAAAAGAACTTAAAGCTAAAGGAATACTAGACTCAGATATTGCTGTCCAGAGGTGATCATTGAAGATCATTACCAAAGTATTAACTTTGCTTCAAGGTGATCTGGGAGAGTGTTTCAGAAAGTAGTTGAGCAGCATCCTGGGGGTGTGTGGAATCACAGTGAGACTTTCAAAAAACTGTAAATTTGTTAAGATTGTAAATTTTCTAACTATGAAGCTGATGTAAAGACTGGAGTACTGCCTACAGTCTGTAAATTTAGATCTTGGTTGACTGTTTCCTGTACCACAACTGTACTTAGACTAATTCTTAAGAACTTAACATTCTTTGTGTTATAAATATATTTTGGAATCATGTATATCATATCAAGGATTTTACTTTTTCTGTGTTATCGTGACCTTAGCTATGGAAAGGACAAGGGGCAATGGCTTTAAACTGAAAAAGGGACATAAGAAAGAAATTTTTACGGTGAGGATGGTGAGACACTGGAACAGGTTGCCCAGAGAAGTTGTGGATGCCCCATCCCTGGAAGATCCAAGGCCAGGTTGGATGGGGCTCTGAGCAACCTGGTCTAGTGGACGGTGTCCCTGCCCATGGCAGGGGTTTGGACTAGATGGTCTTTAAAGTTCCCTTCCAACGCAAACCATTCAGTGATTCTGGCAGAGTGACAAATGACAGTGCATTTTTCTCATGCTCTAAAACTTGACACTTTTTGCTAACAGTTTGCATGAACAAGGTGCCTGAGAAGTCAACAGTTTCGGTGCATGGCTCAGAAAACGGTATAAACATAGGGGACTTCATAGTTGTCAGAAACTGGAACAGAGAAAGCTCTATGGGAGACACATCTCCATTTAAAGCTTAATGGAACTAGGTTGATGGCACTTACAAATAGAGAATTTTTAAATTGGAGACTGGAAAAGAAAGTATACAGCTCTGAATGATGCAGTCCCACTTTTAGTGAAGTCAGCACACTCAAGAAAAGAACAAAGCAAAAGTTGCTAACACTTAAACAGAGGAGGCAGCCTGTCGTGGTTTGAGGTGAAACAGAACCAATTTTCTGTTCAGTAATTTTACTTTACAGCTAAGCCTCTAACTAACTGAACTCTGAAATTAACGTCATGTTGTCCAGACACTGTTTGCTCCTAGAGTGATAAGACCTCATTGTTCCTAATTTATGCCAAGGAATGGTATGCAGACAGGCTCTTGCTTATACTTATTGCTATAACAACCAAGGTCAGCTAACTTCATTATTTGCCCCGTTGGAAGGTTGGAAGTGGAAAAGCATAGAGGTGTTGCACCTGCGGGGAGGAGTGGACAGGACAGATGACCCAAAACTGACCAACAGGGTATCCCATCCCATCTGCACCATGCTCAGTATAAAAGCTGAGGGATGAAAGGGTCAGCCCTCTTTCTTCAATGGCCATTGTCCAAGGAGGACCCTGCTTGTCTGCCTTTGATGTCGATCCGCACATTCCTGACTCCAAATCTGGAATACAGTTCCCATGTGTCACTGAGTCTTGTCTGGGACTTCCCCTGTGCCTGACGGTGACATGATCATCATCCTGGGAGCTCAATACAGTTTTGTATATATTGTATATATTTTGTTATTTTCTTTTTTATTATTTTATTAGTATTTTCATTAAAGTAGGTTAGTTTCTTTTTTTAAACTCCTAAGTCTCTTTCTCTCTCTCTCTCTCCTCTCCTTTGAGAGAGAGATGGGGGAGAGCATCTGTCATGCGTTTCAACGGCCAGTCCAGCCCAAACCACAACACAAACAAACCAGAAGTACCTGTACTTCTCTATGAAACATTACAAGTTCAAGAAATGCAATGAAGAAAGAATGACCAACTTCATACAGAGTTATTAGGAAGAAATCATTCCTACCTTGAAAAAGGAAAACTAACAGGAGGATTGTGAAAGATCTGTGTAATAACCTGGATATGAAACAGACTGCCTGGTGGAGGTGTGATGCGACTTCTCAAAGAGTGGCCTCTCAAATTAGATCAGCAAATTAACCATATCAATCACTAACAGAGCATCTCTGTGAACTATAATTTCATGCAAAGTAGAAGAAACACAGCACTAGAACTATATAACAAGCTGCCTAAGATTGTGACAGCTTCCATATCACTGAAGCCACGACGACAGGAAACGATACTAATAGGAAATTTCAATTACCCACAAACAACAGCACAACAGTAAAACAGAATTTTTAGACGCAATTAACAACATCTTCATGGATCAGCTCATCAGGAATTCAGAAGAAAAGAATAAAATCTTGGTTTGGCCTAACCTGTGTACAGGATCCAATTCAAATGTAACCACTGAAGAGATGCTGCAAAAGTGAGCAAAACTTAGAGAAACAAGAGTCAAAGATTCACTACAGCAGTTCATAGTTTCAAAATGAGAGAATGAACATAAAATGTAAGCTAGTTTGAAAGAAGTTAATGAGCTGAAAAACCATCCAAAAGTCTTTAGACCCAATTAAGCAACACATTCAAGGAACACACAGAGAAGAAAAGGCCAGAGAAGAAGGTCTCAATTAATTCTTCCCATCTGTGTTCATCGTGAAGGAGCTTACAAAGGTTCCTATGCCTTTCTCTGTGAGGGATCCTAAGGATCCTTCTGTGACAGAACAGTCAGCCAACGCCAAGGGGTGATTAGATCAGATAATTCTCATCCAAAACTTCTAAAGTTAAGCAAGATTCTACCTGCCTTCCTTCAATGTAGTACTCTGGGCACAACAGAACCCAATAGAGAAGAATATAGTAACTTTCATAAAAAAAATAAACTGGATGGGATTTAACTTGCCTTACTCTTGGTGTGGAACAGGTTTTGGTACAGTTTGTTACAATCCATGCACAATGCCTGGAGAGATGAATCAAACACAGTGAACACTTGGAGACTGACTGGATTCTTGATCGAGCTGTTTTACCTCTCTCTGTAATGAAAGTTGTCTGTGTTGGCTTCCTAACAAAGCTGAGTAATGGCTGAATGATAGGCAAGGGGGTGGAGGACTTGCCTATACACATTTGGTTGATCCTTCCATCACACTAAAGACAGGATTAGTAGAGGAAATTGTACAACAGTACAGCCAGGCAACAATTTCCTTGATACTACCCCAACACTGACCACCCTTTTCTTGCACCAAAGCTTTACTCAGGCAAGTGGTGTTACATAGTCACATAAAACCATAAGCCAACTGGCTATTGCCATCCCACAGATTAGCTTCCTCCTCCTGTCTGGAATAAGCTCCGTCTGGCTTGAAATCCCAGTTGGCTCCCTATAATTAATGGAGTCTCTGTATCGAAGTAAGTCTCTGTATTAAAAGGAGATTTTATTTCTGAGAAACCTTTTCCTGTCCAAGATACTAATAAAAACACTGAAAATCCTGTAACACCTGTTAGTGAGACCTTCACTTCACTACATGATAGCTCAAGTGTGGATAAAACTAAATGTTCATGCAAAGCTAGGCTTCATCATCTCAGGGATGTCAATAATCCAAAATGCTGAATAATCCAAAGACACTGGAGCCGAATCTCTTAAGTGTCTTACATAGAATCATAGAATTGCCTTGTTTGGAAGGGACCTTTCAGATCATCTTGTCCAACCAGCAACCTAACTCTGACAAAAAACATCACTAAACCCTATCTCTAAGCACTATGTCTACCCATCTTTTAAATACCTCCAGGGATGGTGTCTCAACCACTTCCCTGGGCAGCCTGTTCCAATGCTTAATAACCCTTTCCGTGTAAAATTTTTTCCTAATATCCAGTCTAAACCACCCCTGGTGCAACTTGAGGCTGTTTCCTCTTGTCCTATCACCTGCTACCTGGGAGAAGAGACTGACCCCAACCTCTCTACAACCTCCTTTCAGGCAGTTGTAGAGAGCGATAAGGTCTCCCCTCAGTCTCCTTTTCTCCAGGCTAAACAACCCCAGCTTCCTCAGCCGCTCCTCATAAGACTTGTGCTCCAGACCCCTCACCAGCTTCATTGCACCACATGGTGGTGCAATGGAGATACTTTGTAGTTTCAAAATTCTTCCCAAGGTATCTCTGCTTTTCTGGTGGACAGCAGTCAATATACTGCTGAGCATTCACTGCATATGCACAGTACTTGACATGGCCAAATACTATCTAGCTTTATTCCATCAAAAGGAGTCTCTGCTGAACTCTCAACCTAAGCAAACTGGATACTTGCAGCCCCAAAGATTTCAACCAAAACAGGTGTGGTAAAAATCACAAATGCTTACATCCAAAAGGTCTCACAAACAAGTTGTAAAAACAGACTGGACTTTGTCCACCAAAACATCAAAGGCTTCCCTCAAGCGAGTTTGCCATAACAATCTGCCCACTTCTCATACCATTGTGAACTAACAGGACCTATCAATTGACTAGCCTATTTCATAACAAATTCATGTTTTCCTACCATTCACACCACACTTAAATGAGGCTGTGGTCTTTAGACCCAGGTGTGTTACAATCCAATTAACAGCAAGAATACTCATTCCAACAGAGATAACTACAAATTCTGCATTAGCTTATGGACTAGTACCAGAGTGTGCACCAGCACTGTTCAAAATAGGACACCGGGACTAAGACTGATATCACTGTCATCAAAAAATCATCTCCATATTCTCTGCCAACACAAATGATCCCAGTCCTGGGGAGACCAGCCATTTCGACTAAACAGTGACTTCAGCTCCTGCAGCCCGAGGAATACATTCCCCTAGAATGATGAATGGAGGTGTTCTTGAGGGCTGACTCAGTGCCTGGCAGCACAAAGAGATGAGTAACTACCTTTGAACCAGTTTTTGTTCTAGCACACATACATCAATAGCACTGCCAAAGACTACAGAAGTGAGAATAGCTGCAGTATCAGAATCTCAAAACACTGGTCTCAACTTACCAATAGTTGATGCCAAAGATCCTTTATGTATGCCTAGTGCTGCTGCAGCAATTAAGTTAACCATGCCCTCAACTGACAGCTCAGAACCACCTTACTAGTCCCAAAACACTATTCGTTAGGAATAGTGTGAGGACACAATGATGCCTCAGCAGTGTAAATGCATACTCATATGCAGCCTCTATTTACGTAAGGAGACCCCTGTGCAGAATGCCCTGCCACAGTAAGAAAAAAAAAGTTAATTACTGTTTTAGAATTTCTAGGATGACATAATTAAATAGCTGTCTATATTAATACGTTTAAGTTTGGGATCAAGAAGATCCAACACAGCTGATCTTCCTCAGAACAATTATTATGAAGTGCATGCAGGACAGAGTGAAAGAGAGTGAGAGGGGTGTAATTTTTTTAACCCAGAACAAACTTTTTGAAAAGTTTAATAGCAAAGCAAGAACTCTAACTCACTATGAGGAAACTCAGTGAAGAATTAACTTGGCTAACAGGTAAAAATGTGTTCTGGAGAACAGCTGAGGATGTCTAAGCCAGACAAGAGTTGAGAGGAAGTGGACAGGAGGAGAAGTGCTGTGCCCCCTGTACCCTTGGTACAAACATACAGCTGGCTGCTAATTCATTGGATGTCAGATGATTGGCTCTAGGCAAGAAGTCTGAGCAGAGAAGGGGTAATAACACACACAACAGAAAGTACCTAAGGACAAACACTCAAGCATTGCGCTCTCTGCAAACCCTTAATTTTAGCTAGGCAATTTGCTGCTGCTTTACTGTCCCCATGCCTGACCCTACACGTTAGCAGAGTGGGCTGGGTTTGTGAGGAGAGCTATACCAGACTAGCAATTCATGAGGGGAATGAAGGGAGAGGGTAAGAATAGACAGACCAGGATGCAGGATGGGCCACAACAGTTCAGGAAAAAGGCAAAATAAACATTCTGTTAGTTTTCCTTTGCAGTTACTAGTTACAGAGCTAGCAGTGCAAATCCCATTCTACGAAAATGTTGTGTTAAAGGAGGGTGTTGTGCCCCCTCCTCGCAAGCTGTACTGTGCTCCACAACAGAAGTTGAGCAGGAGGATCCCAAATAATTTGTGATTGACTGTGACTGCAACTCTTTTGTTTTTAATTTGTGTACTAGTAATCTGCCTGCTGAAGCCATACGAGAATACAACAGAACTCACATGTATTGATTTGTGTCCATCTGTCATTTGAAGAAGAGGAGCTTCACTTCAGCATCCAATAGAAAGACAATTCTACACAATGAACAAAATAGATGGTTCAAAAAAATGTGCTGCCAATAAATGACATATTCCAGTGAATTCAAACTACTCCTTTCAAAATTCTGGCATTCTGCAATATGAAAATAAACCATAAGTAGAAGGAAAAGCAAAGCTTGCCACCTACTGCCCAATGACATAATAGTATGTACTAGTATTGTCTATCTCCTTTTAACAGGCTGTCTTGCCTTTGAAACTCATTTCCCTGACACAGAATGTACAGAATTGCTGTACATTCTGCACAAAATCAATGCACAGAATATCCAAAAGCAGTCTTTCCCTTTAAACCAATTTTAAACTGCTTATAAAATCCCTGACAAGCCTGAAACACCATTTATCATAGCATCCAAACTAAGAAAGGATTCCTTTTAATGTCCTCTAGTGGTGCCATGGGCTTTAATAAAGTCTATCCTCAGCTGCATGATAAGTTTTCTGTATAGAGAGTACTTTACATTAAAAAAATTATTACCATAGATAAAGCCTATCAGAAAAGATTTTTTTTTTCTGTACACACATCTGGAGGAGATATTTTTAAAGCTATAGATCGCATTAGTAACAAAACAAGGCTGTAATGAAGGCTGGTTTATTGCAATTACTTCCTTTGTCCTGGAAATTCCATGTCTCAACAGGAGAAATGAAGCTTCTTTTCATTTTCAAGCAGGGAGAAATTCTCTTAAATAATTACAATGCTTCAGTGAGCAGTTAGTCTGGAGGTATTTAGTCTCCTAACATACCACATATAAAGAGTCATTTCTGAATAACAGTAGGTCCTTTGCTTGGTGTAGGAAGTTGCTTAACTCAAAGTCAAGTAGTCACGATTCAATTGCCTACATAACTTCTGCGCACACTAGCAGACTTATCTTCACACACGCTATATGCTAGACACTTCAAATTAGTCAACAGTCCACCTTCTGGCCCTGCAGCACCTCTCTCTAAGGCCCTATGAGATAATTCAGGGGAAATTTGCTACAGAGGGAAATTGACAAGGATTTAAAGGCCCAGTCCTGCTAATAGACTAATGGCTGGTTACAAAGTCTCAATCAATATTTGAACAATACCATCAGGAGAATATCCCACTTTCTCCAACTGCCTAGTGTTCTTCACCATTTACACTCATGTCTTAAAACCAGTCATATAAAAAATATCTGTCTCTCACCAGATACTGATGAACAGTAACACCCAAACTTCAACATAAGACAGGAATAATAAACCTCCTTGGTAGTGGTTAGATTAGCAACTGATTACATATTGTGTAAAACAATAGTTTTAGATTCCTGGGAGGAATTTATCAAAGTACAAGGATACATATCATAGGTAACCTTTATGGAGCTTAGATAAAGTGGAAACTGCTTCTCAGTAGGAAAAAGTCTGCTTCTCAGTGAAGTATTCAGACTCTAGCACTGAGGAAGAAAAAAAGTTTAGAGATGAAGTATATGTCTCTTGGGATTCCTAAATCATAAGCAGAACAGGCTAATCATAGATGAGAAATCAATGAGGCATTTGTAATTAACCAGACAGGCCCAAATCGGAAGATACGTCTGCCTTAGACAAAGGTCAGACCATATAATTCGCTGAATGAAGATTCTTGAACCATCTAGTTATCTGCTACGCTAGCAAAATGCTAAGATTAAGTAAATCCCCTGAAGAGGGATTCTTTGTGTCTTTGTTATCTATTTAATAAGGTTATTAAGAATGAATTCTCAATATGGACTGGAAGTGTTAAGACGATACCAAAAGTTATACTAACACCCAAGCTAATAGTTGCAGCTAATTTTCTTTTAAAAGGCTGAGGATCAAATATTAAGCAAGATTTCTGATACAAGGACCAAAGGCAGATACATCTGCAAACATAGTAAGCCTTTTCCCTAAGTTCAATATACCTAAAACAGCAGAAAATGTCCCCAGTTCAGTGATCATTCCATCTTTACAACACTAAACAAAACCACGTAGATTTTTCTAAAGACAGAATACTGTTGAATCATACTTCTATACCTGAAATCAGTAATAAACCTTATTGTCGCTTTGCTTTTCTTCCTTTGGAAGTTAAAGGTTCAGATTAATTTTGACAATAGACATGAGTTTTCCAAATCAACCTACCGAGATCTATTCCCACAGCTCTGAAGAGGAGAGAATGAAAATGACATAAAAACAATTCCCATTAGCTTATTGACCATATATGCTCCAAGGGAAATGGCTACTTGCAATATGTTGGTTTTATTTCAGCCACATCCTATAACCACTACAGTTGCACAGTAGTTTACTTAGAGGAACAAACTTGAACCCGAGTGGGTTACTTTTACCTGTTCGGGCAAAAAGTCTTAGTCAAATATAAAATTGTTGCATCGTTGTTTTGGTATCACAAACATTTGCTAATAGAGCAACCTTTCTAAAACTAAATGTTCCGAATGCCTAGAAAGACTTTCTGCCACATGACAACAATGTTATGTCAAACCAAATTTTATCAACAATGAGTACTCCTTCCTAAAACTGAAAACACGCTGTCACGCTATCCATTAAAAGTTGTGCTCCTTCAGTCCCCAGCAAGCCACTGGAAAGAAGTAGAGCTCTTCTAACTGTTTCCCAACATCTCCTAAAATAATTTCTTGAGGATAAGTGGTAAATTTCATTAGTAGTACAATTTAAAAAAATAAAATCTGGAAAAGCCACATTGTGAAGGCCACATTGTTGCAAAGATATGGGTTCACAACACAGTAACAAATAACATTGAAAACTCCTCATTAAAGCCCTTCATACACATCTCTATGCAAACCCCGAATGGCCACGCACACATTTTTTTTTAAGCTAGAAAAAAGAATGTAAAAACACTATGTGTTGGAATGGTGGCTTACAGTCCTCTTTTCAAGTAAGCTGAAAGCACTAGTATAGTTTTAGAAGTAATTTACTTTCCTGAAAAGCAGTGCCCCAAAAGCAGAGGCAATGATTTCTACACACATGGAGTAATGTCTAAATTTTTATGTCTCTATTTTGCTGTTATTAACAAACATTAGCATGAACATATTCGAGTACCACTCAAAGAAAATAACTTGCTTACAAGTTAGTTAAAAAGTTGAATTTACCTTGTGGAGTGTATTCAATTTGCTGGGATGGTGGGAGGGAATGCTACACTGACATTCTCAAAAGGAACATGCCTTACAGGACAATATGGACAACTGACCTGCATAAAAGCTTTTCAAGGCGATTAGGAAGAAAACAATAACCTGAAGGATAATAGGCTACACTACAGTTCCATTCAGCAGGTCTCTTGTTAAAAGCATTGTGCAAAGGCACCTCAGAATCCACGCCAAACAGCTGACAATGCAAAATTAACTCTCCTGATTCTCCCCGGAGCCAGCCTGCATTAGTGAACCTGTAACAAGTACACCATGAGGTCATTACATTAAGAAGCCTATACTGAAGGGATACATTCATCATCTTAACACTGCAGACAGATTATCAGTTTCCCACCTCTTTGACACAAACCAGTGGGCTCAAGAACTACTGGACGAATCCTCACGTCCAACCACTGGAATTAAATCTTGAAGCCTACAAAGCAGTAACGTCCCAATGTTGCAAAGCACATGATGCTGATACAAGCTCACAGGATTTAGATGTTCTTTTCTTAGAATAAATCAAACAGCCATAGCACTGGCCTCTAGGAGGGCAGAACCTTGTAGCCCTTACTTACAGACAAAAGCTCTGAAGCCCAAGGTAACAGTCTCTGGTTGTATCTTAACAATGTAGTCATGGCTCACTCACAGATTTGTTCAGACCCCTCTGTACACTCAATATCCTCAAGTACACATTTAGGTGTATCAGTCCTGAGCACACATACATGCATGTGCCTACGAACACAGATTAAACCCCAAATTGCACTGAGAACAGGAAAAATAAGATTTAAGAAAATTAATACCAAATATTTTGCCTAGAACAAAAAATATTAATTTTCCAAGATATCACCACTGGAATTATAATTCAGTTGCTTCCAGCTCCCCTGTGTAGTCCAAGAGAAGAGACGGTCTCTTTTCCTGAAGAAAGAAGTGTATCATACAAATTACTGGCGTTGAAGAGAAAGAATATCACCAACAGAATGAAAACAACTGAACTACAACTTTCAGAAGAAGTCATGACAGACTTTCTAGTTTTAGCTTGGATTAAAGGTTATTGGTTTGTTTTCTTGTCTTTTGTTTGACTTCTATGATGAGATGACTAGCTCAGTGCACAAAAGGAGCATGATGAATCTTTTTAACCTGGACTTTAGCAAGGTGTTTGACACGGTTGTCTCCTTACCTAAAAATTAGTGAAACAGGGATAACTGGATTATAAACTGGGTGCAAAAACTGCCTGCCTGAATGATCCAAAATCCAACTCACAGGAGGTTAAGCAGATAATTATCTGTTTTCCTTAGAGATCGATACTGGGACCAATATTGTTCAACAACTTTATTAATGACCCAGAGAAGGGAAAAAATACAGTCAAAGATACAAAAAAGAACTAGTACACAAGACAGGAAATAGCTAAAAGAGCAGTCTTATATTTTGCAATAAACCTCAGGCAAGAGTTTGTACAAAGTCAATAATCTTTACAGATTATTCTACATATATATGTAAATACATAACTTACAGTTATAGATTACATAAAGAAGATATTCCATTTTCAGTTACAAGTGTCCTACATTGCTGATTTCAGTGGGGTCACAATAGCATGCCCAATTCTTCCCTCAGTCATTTTTTTTTTCCAATCTAAATTCACACTAATCTCACATCAATTAGTAAAAACTTGAGGAAATATTGGAAAAAAAATACTACATCCTTGAATATAAGGAAAAAAAACAGTTTTTAAGACACAGGTTAATAGATTCACTAAAATTATCAGGTGATATGCCTGCCTGTAATAGCATAGCACTAGACCCAGTGATCCAGGAATACAGATTTGAAGGGGACCTCTTCGGAAACATTTCTAGGTGAATCAGACACACTAGTAAGTCCACATCTGTCACCTAAAGTCTGTGCATCCACCTCTCCTTTGATGAGCTTTGCTTTGCACAACACAAAAGTAAACTTTCAAATTTCATCAAAAACTGCCTCTAAAAGATGCTGAAGGAGCAATGCTGTCACACTTCAGTACATTATTGAGCTCCAGCTGGTTGATGCTGTATTCTTTCTGGTGACCATTTCCAAACTGTACTAGAAACTTCCCTTTAAAAAGAAAAAAAAAAATATTTTCTGCTCCCACAGCTGGTAAATGCAGAAAACGAAGAAAATCAAGCTGTTGGGGCTATACTGTTGCCAACAAGTGAGAGAATTAGATGTGAAAGGGACACCCGGAGTTACTGGAGAGCTATGACAGGAATTCAGGACCACAAAGCATGTCTGTTATTGAGATCGGAATTCCCAACAGGTTCCAATAAGATGCAGATTTTTTGTTTCTGAGACACCGCTTGTTTTCAATTACAGCCGTCTACATCTTCCGCTAACATTCTTCCGAGATGAGACCTTGTACCTGATAGTATCCATTTTCAGCCCAGGGCTATGACAGACTTTGCTAGTGCTAAGTGCCTATGTTCTAAATCCAGGATAGTCCAGGAAATTAATCTCTCTCCAGGTTTCCTTCTGTTTAGCACCACATTCTTCAAAAAAAGATCTCTGGGAAGAAATAAATGCTTCCCCAAATATCATTGCCACCATGATTGGGGTTGTTCAGCCTGGAGAAGAGGAGGCTCCGGGGAGACCTTATAACAGCCTTCCAGTACCTGAAGGGGGCCTACAAGAAAGCTGGGGAAGGACTGTTTGCAAGGGCACGTAGCAATAGGACGAGAGGCAATGGTTTTAAACTAGAGCAGGGTAGGTTTAGATTAGACATTAGGAAGAAGTTCTTTACAATGAGGGTGGTGAGGCACCGGAACAGGTTGCCCAGAGAGGTGGTGGAGGCCCCATCCCTGGAGACGTTCAAGGTCAGGCTGGATGAGGCTCTGAGCAACCTGATCTAGTTAAAGATGTCCCTGCTTACTGCAGGGGGGTTGGACTAGGTGACCTTCAAAGGTCCCTTCCAACCCAACACGTTCTATGATTCTATGATCCTAAGAAAACATGTAAGAACACACCTTGATGATTGAAATTGGAAAAGTTACATTCATATACAAAACAGAAAAAATTGACAGAGGATGGCAAAACAGAAACACTGTAGAGACAAGCCTCCCCTAAGAACGTATCTTAGTGTTCCAGGTTGGATTCTGCCCTGACTCTCACCAATCCTTGACAGCTCTGTGTAGCAGCAGCATACAGATCAGCATACCAACCACACTGACAATGGATAATTCCACTCCTGCCATAGCCTTCCCTATGTTTCTAGGAGTGGGAACAGAAAAAAGCCATTCCAAAAATACGTGGGCAGCCTCACACAACATAGGAGATCACAAGACATTCAAAGAGGAACTGAAGCAGGAAATAGCCCATCTGATCTGCATCAATGGTAGAGACCCAACCTCAGACGGATCTTTCAGCCCTGTAAATTGTTCTAATACTCTACACAAGAACTACCACTAGCACTCATTTCAACAGTTGTATCTAAACATCCATCTTCTTCTACTGCACTTCATATAACTGCTTTGGTTTGTGAAATAGCCCATTTCCTGTCCGTTCCTGCTCCTATGTCTGGCTCCTGACAAGGTTGTAGGCTGGCTTTCTCATGATTGCTAAGACCCAGTTTTCCATTTTCCCACTCTATTACTAACCTGGCTGAAACAGATTTATCTTCATGTGATGTCAAAGACTAAAAAAGAGATCAGAAAAGGTCTCTTCACATCTAGGAGAAAATCCTTAGGTTGAGAAGGGTCACATGAACAACAAAGCCCACCTGGGTTAACACTGCTAATGGAAGCATGCAGAGGCACTTTGGATAGCAGATAACAGATGATGGGTTTTGGTAGTCTGAAGTTGCTTCCTCCAAATCTGGGATGTTGTCTCATGCAAGCGGGAACAGAGATTTTGGTGAAGCATGACATGATGTACGTACCCTCTACAAACACTTTGAGCATCGTAGCCTGGCAACTATCACAGTAGCACAGAAGAATATCAGTTTAACATCATCTCTTTTCATACAAGAGGAACCCATTATCCCTGGCCTCTGCTTTCCCAGGAATAATGGAAAATAAGTCTTCTCTAGAGGCAGGCACAAGCCTTCTAAACACAGTTTCAGAGTGCTTAAAAGAACATAGTTTTTTTTCAGGCAAGAACAAACTGCATTCTTTTCTTCTTTTTTCTTTTTTTTTTTTTTTTTTAAAAAAGTATATTTTACTACCCAATTTGGACAACTGGTCTTTATCACAACAGGCAGAAGAATTCCTTGAGAATGCTTGTGTATGGACGAAGACAGACAGACAGACAGTACACTCTACAGGAATTGGTACTGATAAGACAGGAATTGTCTGTGCTCTTTGGACTGATTTGCTGTCCTGCACTTTGTGGAGCTAAGCAGAGAAGGCAGGTGCTGAGGATTAGCAGTCCTGCTGGCCTAGATGGGAAGGTGCAGAAAAAAGCCTGCTGATTTCACTAGTAGTTTCCCCTTCATATTAGTCACTTCAGTAACCCTTGCTTCACTGATAGGAATGAAACAGGGCTCAGAGTACCATAAAATATTAAAACTGGGTAGCGATTTCTCTGTCCTTCAAGACTGTGGATGTATTTGTTCTTAAAGCCCACCCTGCCCCACCTTTTGCCCTTCTCAAAGGCCATACTGGCTTAGGGTTTAGAACTCCAAGGGAACTCAGGTTAAGTTCCTCTTCCTATTACACAAGACATGGATGACAGTTTTGCTTGTGGCCCCACAGTTAGATGAACTGGGACAATAGTAAAAGGAATTGGAAGGGTTTAGGAGGAAAGAACACAATAAAGAGGTTACCAGACAACATCAAACACCATTGGCAGAGCCCAGTGTTCTCTACTCTCAGATGCAGATTTGGAGAGGGGTGGCAGGATGTACTTTGTTGTCAAGAGCGTATAACTACTCAGGTGCAGACTTCTATAATCACACACCACACTTCTGAGTTCATTTTTATAGTTTTGGGCATAGGAAAACACAGCTTATTTTCCAGTCCTGATTATCTTGCTCTGGAGGCTAGAAACAAGACGGACTGCACCCTACTTACAGCTATCCAAAAGCAACACCTGTTATAGGACAGAAACACTTTTTGCCACTGACTTCACCTGAAACTGGAAGGGTAGTAGTTGCTGCAAACACCTAAAACTGTTCACATTCAACTTGATTGTCACCCTCCTGCACACCCCGCTCCCCCCACATCAAATGCAACCCTGACACACATTAAGGTCAGACACATTAATAAAAATAACATTATGGAGTTAGAGAAATTTCAGACTCATTTGAAGCATTTAAACGAATGAAAATAATATCAAGGTCCAGCTCAGTCACCAGCTGCTGAAGAGAGAAAGAAAGAATTCTCCAACAAAAGTGGTGTTCCCTTGCTACCTATAATAGGCACATACAATCCTGAACCTCAAACGCAAGAAAGCAGAAGTATCCATTGTAGTAGACTTACTTTAAAAAAGAAAATATAATGTAAGTGGAAGAAAGAAACATAATAAGAAGAATACAACATAAGCAACAAATCTTACTCTCCTCAGTTATGCAAGGTGTTGAAATTCCATGCCAGATTCTGTTTAGGCTAAACTCAAAAAGTCACTAGCGTAAATTAAGAATAACTCCTCTGATATTAGTACAGCATTGTCATTCTAAGGAAAATAAAGTTGACTGATATTACGGGATATTCTGTTCAGCTGAGGAGATCTAGCTCCTAAGTAATAGAAATTTAAAAATCCACTGAAGTTTGACAGTTAAAATAAAAAACTTTAAAAAAAAAAATGAATCTGTAAAAGTCTCCAAGTGTGATTATTTGAAAACACTTGGAAGGAACAATATTTATAAATCCAACATACTGGACTTCTTTGAAAGTAAAGAAAACACTTACTGTGGTTGCATTTGCTGAGGTAACCCAACAGGAGGCTTCTGCTTGATGGTGAATGCCATCTGAGTCATAGGGCCAACCTTCGGTGGGACCTGCACCTTCTGAGAGAAGGTCTGCTGGGCAGCCTGCTGGGGTATGGGCCATGGGGGAACAGCAGGGCTCCGGCCTCCAGTGGAAGATGTGTCTTGCATGACTGTATCCTCACAGGAATTACCTTTTGTTCCTGGTTTACACACACAAAGCTGAGGTCGCAGGCACATCCCTCCATTTTGGCATGGTGGTGCACAGTTAGCTAAGAAAAGACATTTTAAGAAGTACCTGTGAAACAGAGCATGATTGAAAATGCAAACCCTCCCCGCAATAAAAAAGGATGTTAATTGCTACATTGCTAAGCTCCACAAAAGACAGCATATAAGTTGGTATAGCTTTTACTACTTTCCTACATAAGACATGTACAACATTTGAACTTAGAAAAGTAAAATACTGGTGAGCTAAAAGATAGGAAATGCACAAGCTAAAACAAGAAATACCGCATTATTTCAAATCTTCCTGTTAGCGACCTTTTATACTGTTGTTCCCTGCATCCTCCCTCCCTATATTTTAACAACCAAATTGCATCCGATGAAACAATATGGTGCAGATTATAGAGTTTTAATACTGATCCAGGCTTGGATTCATTCTATTACTATTCGAAGTCACAGATCCTCTATAGGTACCCAGAAGGAATCCTTACAGTTATGTTATAGATGACCAAAACAATGTGGCGAACCATGAAGTGATTTAACCCTTCCATCTCTAAAGCCCAAATGAAATCCCCTCCGATATCACCACCGTAATAACGTAAAAAAGGAGACACATAAACTGCTGCTACAAAGACATAACTACACCTAGGGCTGTAGGCACTTCAATCCAGTTTTAATACATACATTTACATATAAAAATAAGCACACAAGTACACATATAAAATAACTTATTAGGATGGGACAGTGGAGGACTAATTTGTCAACTGATAATACCATCTGATACAAACGTATCATGTATACCACTCATACACGACACTAGAACTTCCCTACAACTTTAACCTGAGCTTTGCATAGGCTTCTTCTCCTTTCATACGTTGTTCAGCAACATCTCCTTTTCAATACTACTTAGCTGAGTAACAAAACAATAATTATTTGCTTGCTTATATTTCCGTTTATTTTTGAGAGTATATTTTGTCTTTGACTGCAGTAATACTGAAGAACATTTTCACCGTAAACTTGAGAAGGGATTTACAACAAGCATATGTTGTAATATACTAGCCAACTCTTTCTTTTGTTTTCCTTTAAGACCTAGATTTTGCTAGGAACAGTAAAAATTTGCCTATACGCACATGACTGAAATTAATTATGTCTTTGGAAAACAGATATAGGAGCCCTAAACTCTAATGAAGTTTCATTGGCTTTGCAGAGACTCTGAGACCAGAACAGTGATCCCATCATCTAGGTCATCTGTAGAAAATGTGTAAAGATCACAGTGAAACAATTTGGGCACAGTTTGGAGTGCTTTAGAAAAATATCACATAAAAATTTCTGTTAAAAAAAACCAAACACACAGGATTTTCAAAAGTCCCATTTTTACAACATGAAAAGAGAAACTCATACTGAACATATATTTCTTGAGATTTATGGACATGTATCTATATTAACTTCCAAACTTCTCAACAAGTTATTTAAAAAACAGAAATCAAACACAAAAGTTAGCCAACAAGACCACCCCAAAAGTCACTATAGTCAAAATATCCACTCTGCTAGGACACTGATCATTATGTATTTCCTCACTCTCAAAACTGAAATAACCATTTATACGTGCACAAAAGACAACACTGAGAAAACTGCAACTCTTTCTCTCCTGTACTTAAGAACGAAAGCTGTACTTCAGAAGCCTAACAAAACTTAAGTTTCACTTATCAAAGTAGACCTAATAAGGTTGCAGTTAATTTAAAACTATGCAGCTGAAAATAGAACCTGTATTTAAATGACCTCATCTTTCTTACCCAAACAGACTTCAGGATTCTTACTTCACTGACAGCAATGTAAACCCTGAAAGTTTCTCAGCTTTACATATACGTAAAGCATATGAAGCTCTACAGGACAAACTGCGCTACTCTGGCCTTATGTTACAAAAGACCCAGTTTGTCTCAAACCCTGTGAACAGTGACAGCAGGTTGAAAAACTGATCCATTAGACCTTCACAGCAATCCACCCTTTGATTGAAGTTCTTCCTGCATGACATCCTGGTCTTTAAATTGGAAAGGCATGGATTTGATGCATGGACCACTTGGTAGATAAGGAACTGGCCAGATGGCCGCACTCAAAGGGTTGCGGTCAACAGCTCAATGTCCAAGTGGAAACCAGTGACGAGTGGCATTCCTCAGGGGTCAGTACTGGGACCAGCGCTGTTTAACATCTTTATCGGCAACATGGGCAGTGGGATGGAGTGCACCCTCAGCAAGTTTGCAGATGACACCAAGCTGTGTGGCACAGTCAACACGCTGGAGGGAAGGGATGCCATACAGAGGGACCTGGACCGACTTGAGAGGTGGGCCCGTGCGAACTTCATGAAGTTCAACCAGGCCAAGTGCAAGGTCCTGCACCTGGGTCATGGCAATCCCAGGCACAAATACAGGTTGGGTGGAGAATGGCTTGAGAGCAGCCCTGAGGAGTCCTTGGGGGTGCTGGTGGATGATAAGCTCAACATGAGCAGGCAATGCACACTTGCAGCCCAGAAAGCCAACCACATCCTGCAGCTACATCAAAAGAAGTATGGCCAACAGGTCAAGGGAGGTGATTCTACCCCTCTACTCTGCTCTGGTAAGACCTCACCTGGAGTACTGTGTGCAGCTCTGGAGCCCCCAAAACAAGAAGGACAGGGACTTGTTGGAACAGGTCCAGCAGAGGGCCATGAAGATGATCAGAGGGCTGGAGCACCTACGCTATGAGGACAGGCTGAGAGAGCTGGGGTTGTTCAGCCTGGAGAAGAGAAAGCTCCAGGGAGACCTTATAGCAGCCTTCCTGTACCTAAAGGGGGCCTACAGGAAGGATGGGGAGGGACTCTTTATCAGGGAGTGTAGCGATAGGACATGGGGTAATGGCTTTAAACTGAAAGAGGGTAGATTTAGATTAGCTATGAGGAAGAAATTCTTTACTGTGAGGGTGGTGAGGCACTGGAACAGGTTGCCCAGAGAAGTTGTGGATGCCCCATCCCTGGAAATGTTCAAGGCCAGGCTGGATGGGGCTTTGAGCAGCCTGGTCTAGTGGGAGGTGTCCCTGCCCATGGTAGGGGGGCTGGAACTAGATGATCTTTAAGGTCCCTTCTAACCTGAACCATTCTGTGATTCATCAATCCTGTGTAACAGATCACAAAATTGGATAAAATAGCACATTATTAGGAAAGAATAAAAATGAACATTTTAATTGACATAATACAGCAGTTTAGTTTTAAAAATGTTCAAGACAGCTGCAGTGTGCCAAATGTATGACCTAATTATTTCAGTTGAAGACAACAATAATGGCACATCTTACTGAAAACACCATTATTTTCCATAAAGCTAGGCTTCCAAAAACTGGAGCATGGAAGTATTCAGTTTAAAACTGAAAAGCAGGCCAAAATACTCCTGTTAAAGGCAACAGGCTTCCTCCTATTCAATTCAAGGAGGCCATGACTGCAAATTCAAAATGGGGCAAGGCAAAGATGCAAGTAACAAGACTAGCCTTAGTGGGTCAGATCAAAAATCCACTTAGTCTAGTCTCCTCTCTCCATTACTAAGGTGGATGCTTAAGGACAGGTGTAAGGACAAGGGTGAGAAGCAGTAAAAGTTTGTACCACTACAGCCTTCAAGAATTAGAGGCTCAGCAGTTTCCTGAGCAAGAGCGCTGGTTTTGTGTTTAGTAACCCTCAACAGATTTTTTTCTGCCAGGAGTTCACTGATCTGCTTTTTGAACCTGTTAGTTTTAGCATCCAAAACTTGCGGTGCCAAGGAAGCTGGCCACATTGGAAGGCCAGGCACAGAAAACATAACCAACCTCACGCCAGTTCCAGAAGAGTAATGTGGTGAGGGAACATGGGGTTCTTTTGGGTTGGTTTTTGTGTTTTAAGGGCATGCAAATCTGTATCTACTAAAGACAAAGCCACAGTGCTACGTTTGCTTTGGAAGTTCCTAAATCGCGAAGAGCTGAAAGCATTTTCCGTAGCTGTTTTCCAACACGTTCATCCTTTTTATGCATCTTTCCCTAATCAACTACTGATCGCTAACATTGTGGACAGAACACTGGGTTAGAGGGACACTTATCAGGCCCGGTATGGTTTTATTTATGACATTCTTTCAGAAAAAGTAGTATAAAATGGTAACATTACCATTAGGCTTAACACACAGATGTGTTGGAAAGGGTGTGTTTGGTTTGGGACTAATCTAGACATAATGCACTTTTCAGTCCATGTGTTCATGTTATTTTGGTTAAAGAGTATATAAATATTTGCAGGAGCAAGACCTAAAATAAAAGATTTATAACAGTTTTAAATATGTAAATATTTTAAAACTTCTACATATACAGAATGTATTTCTGTTTTAATACATACTAAATAAAGCATAATTTAATATATTGTCAGTAAGTACAAAGTTCAGATAAAAATTTCTTTTTCAGGGCTTTTGAAAGAATCAAAATACAGGTACAATTAGCTCCCCTTGTCATGAAAAAAGTTTTATATTAAATTCCTGATAATTCTTGAATTGAGATCATTAAGATCTCATTTCTATGCTAATCCCTTTGATTCTACCTTGATTCACAACTACTTTCTTCAAACAGTAACATCTCATTTACAAGGTAATTTCCTTGTGTGTCTAGATCATGTGGAGAACTGAAATTCACAAAAAACATACTTTTCAGTGAGAAACTCATAATAAACAAATTTAAGTGTCCCAAAACTTCCCTGCACTCAAGTTTCTAACCTTTTAGTCTCAGCTCTACCTTAAAGCATCTCCTTTATCTAGCAAGTGCTGTTAGTACTTAAACGTCCACAAAAATTTTTCAACATCATTCCTGGATTTCCAATATTTTGATACAATGATTACTATACAACAGCATTGTGAGTTTTGTGCTATTTCTAGTAATCCCATCCACTAGATTTTTCCTTTCCATTTCCACATAAAATGTAACATACCTTCCCCCCCCACCACCTTCTTAACCACACATAGTCAAGCATCAGTTTAAGCAGAATGAACTGACTTTCAACAAATTTCATCACTGCGCACATCAGCACAGTATGTACCAACTTCCCTCATAGGAGTGAGTAAAACCTGTCAGGTAAAATACATGCTAGAGAGCAAATAATAAAAAATATAGTAATTGGAAAGAGGATTTTAAGTGTGGGGTTGTTTCAGATTCCAGCATAAAATGGTCGAGAAATGACGCATGCATCAAGTTTACAGAAATGGGAGAGACCAACACTGACATGAATATATCTGTGCTTAGAGCAGAAATTTCAAGTTCCTTTACACGCAACATAGGAATAATGTTAAAGGCACAGTAAATATTGTTTTTATTTCATTAATTCAAGATTTCTATTCCTCAAGCATACAAGCAAACCAAACCAAAGCTCATCTTGGTTGAGTGCGCATCCTAAACAAAAAGTTGTGATACAAAGGCACCTTTAACTCCTGCTGTGTTGAAAGACAGAGCAATGACCCCCCACCGATTCCAAAAGAAAAGCAGTGAAGCACTTTCTCTGAAAAGTGAGAAGCTGTGGGTTCTGAAAGGAAAGAGGCATATTCCAGTTTCCCCTCAAAAGTCTGAATATGGTGCCACAGTTACTTTTTTTACACTTACTTTACTTTACACTTACTTTACCACTTACTTTTACACTTTTATATCATTTTATATAATTTTAAGTCTCTTAAGCTGTTGTCAGGACTGAGGATGCAACACTGGAGACTAGAAACCCAAAAGCTAACTGAAGGAACATTTAGTGCTCACCATCTAATGCTTTTCTGGGGATCTAGTCCTCCATCTGAGTATCTCTCTCCAAACAATTTTCAAAAGTTGAATTTTACCAGGAATATATCCAACAATTCTACACAGTCATTGAGGATGGGGGAGAGAGGAATTCGTGACCTTCGTGACAATCACGTTGCAAGACCATTCCATAAAAAAGTTGAAATTACTTAAATAATCAGAAGAAACAGCATTAACTGCAGAAAACTTCTATGTTCTGTACATCTCTAATGGAGGAAGTATTACGACCATCTGTGTCTTCCTATACAGGAACTTTGCTTTTATCATAACTATATGGTCCTTAAAGAATTCTTTCCCTAAATATACTTCAAATAAAAGCATGCGTCACTGTTGGAATTCTTCACTGGTCCACTTCAAAACATCTGGTGCATTCCCACACTGGCTTGGATGGCTACATAAACATGACCTCCAAGAAAGGAGGGAAACAAAAAAACGACACATTTGGCATACATATTTCTTTTAAAACAAACAAACAAAAATCACAGAGTTTCTGTCTAAACCTAATGACAAAATAACATACTTTATTAAGAATGTTTTCTATCTATCTTCATAGTATTACCTCTAAATGCTAAGATTTATCAGAATTTAATAGCAGCTATACTCATATACTTCAAAAGCCTAACTTCAGCAAAAGCACACATTATTTTATCAGTCATAAGAATATAACATGCTGTTTGATACTTGGCATTTTCATTCACGTTGTGTTTACTGGAGTTTATATAGTATAGATACTTAAGTTAGACTGTACAATTTGGGAAACACTTTAAAGTATTTAATTATATGAGATCATAATTACACATATTCTGACAGTACAAATGTTTCACATGCTATAGATCCTTCTATCATTTCAGGATTAAAAAGAAATTATTTCACTACAGAATGGACTAAGCCAAGGAAACCAGATTCACATGCTACATGCTGTTCTTGCTTGCTGGACTGGTTAACAATCCAGTCTGCAATCCTTTTAATTCTCTTAACCTTTCTCATTACAGTGCTTATTCATTTTGTTACAAAATACTTCGTAAGAAACACATAGGAAACTGAACAAATTAAGACAAACTCAATAAAGAGACAACTGAAAATTTTTAACTGGATGTAGGATTCAGACAACAACTGAAGTGTTATGGAAAAGAAGTACCAGAGATAAGACTATTAATCATAACAGAGTAATCAAAATGCTAAGAACAATAGTTATTCCTAAATCCAACAAACTCTCAATAAGAGTTCACCATTTACTTGAGCTTCTCCAAAATTCCAGGCCTAAACTGCCATCTAGAGATAAAAAAAACACTGATTTGAACTATGAAAAAACAAGTCTTGCCACAGGACACACAAAATTCCCACTTTATGAGGACACAGCTCTCCAAAGCTCTAGGTTTATTCAGGGATTGCTATCCACATTTCACAAAAGAAAAAAAAAAAGAACACAACTGAACAGAACCATTTTTAGATCTGTATTTAAATGAACATCTTGCCTTGCTAACAGATAAAAAGCTTGTTCCCCTTCTGTGTGCAGTCAGAAATGCAGAGAGATGCTAAAGCTTCGCTTTCTTTTTGTAGTAAGTGGAGAGGATCTGTTTTCTAGGAATAAATTAGGCTATGCTAGTCAAGTACTGGTGCTTTTAAAGGCAGAACAAAAATCTAAAGCAAAAACCCCAAACTCAACTCAGCATCAGCCCATGTTAGTCACAGAACACAGATTCACTTGACAACCTGAACCACCCATAACCTGCTAACCCCCAGTACTGCAGTATTTGAACAAGGAGACATTTGCGGGAGGTGTGTGTCCCTCTCCATCCACCCTCCACTAACTCCGTAGCTCCCAGGCAATCCAAGCTTGCTTTACGGCAGGATCAATTGGCACAAGCAGCCCTTCACACTGGAGGGCTGCAAAGAATGGTTAGAGGTGCTGCACCCAACTTTTTCTCAAGGCCCCGCAGAGTGCAGAACCCCACCTCTCACTATAGCCCCACTTTCCCAGAGACCGGGAGTCTTGCTGATTCCATACACATGGAATTCTGCTTTGCCCTGCTTTCTCACTTTGCTGGAGAGGAAGGAGAGGGGAGCACGCCCCACTTCCAGCTCTTCCCCCTTCTCTATGCTCAGGAAGAGCAGCCATACAGAAGAGGGGGGTAAGCCTAGTATCTTAAGTATCAAAGTATCGCTTCAGTCATTTTGTTCCTGCACACATGCAGAACTAGGAGAACACCATGCAATTGCTGGATGAACTACAGCTCTCCCCAGCATCTATGCAGCTTTCTACACCACTTCCAAGTTACACATTGAAAACAAATAGCCACACATCTGATAGGGGGGAAAAAAAAAAAAAAGGGAAAAAAAACCCCACAGTTTTCTGAGTTCCTTCAGATACTATATTAGCTGAAGAAGTGTTCAGGACTTTTTATCCGCTTTAGATCTACCACAACTTTGCTACATGTTCCTTTTCTTCTGTTAACACTAACTGCCACAATGAGCTGAATGAGTTCACTATCAATCTTTCACCTGCTTCAGTGCAGAAGCACATCATCTTGAGAAGTTTTTTTTAAGGTTTTTTTTTTTGTTTTGAATCTATAAACACACATAGTATTTGCATGAAATAGAGATTATGTATCATTATAACCTTACTTGTTTCCCGTAAAGTCCCAAATGGCTCACAAAGAAAAGGCTGAGTAGGTTTCACCTCATACTAACTGTGGACTTATGTTTCCTCACCAAAACGTGGCAATGGCACAAAGCATGGTCACATCCATACAGCAGGGAGCAGCTAACAGCTCCCCATCTCCTCTTGCAGGAGGGCAACTGGCTGCCATCAATAGCCAGGAGATGGACACTGTGCTCAAAGGCTGCATTACTGCTTTAGCTCAGGTTGGGATTCTTTCTTGAACCATATCTTATCAATCGCGCTCACAGAGGTGTTGTTCATGTTGTGGGGCCATCTTAAGGCACATGCACTGTATTTCTTTTAGATGCAGATTTAAAAAAAAAACAAAACAAAAAAAACACTAAACCCAAATCATGAACGCTCCAAGAATGCACCTAACATATTTTAGCCTCATATTGGCATTTATTTCATGAGACCGGACTACACCTAGTCTAAAATAAAACACTAAGTCCTGAAACATGCATACCATGGGCCTCAGGTCATCAAAACCAAAGGCTCTAGTCTACAGGTCGGCTCCCATTAGTCCATGCTGCTTGCTCATGTAGACAAAGCCAAAGATTACAAGAATCTGGGATCCTCTCATTCTCCCCTCTTCCAAGGACAGTAAGCGAAAAATAAAGCAGAGTAAAACTACCACTGAGTGCTAACAAGAGCTTTCCACTACAAAAGCCAATCTATTCCTTGCATATGGAATTCAAAAGTTTTATTTCCATATTACAGTAGCAAGCACAGCAGAGGCAAAACCAAGCTACTCAAGTAATGGCTTTCAGTTTTTCAATTTTGAAGTGTTTAAAAACAAGAAAGAATAGATTAAAAAGTACTAACATATAGGTTAGTTATATGAGGTCAAAGTAGTTACATCTCTCTAAAATGGAGACATTTGATTTTGATTTAAATGAAATTTGAAGGAGATTGATAATGCTTTTATTGAGATGATGGTTTTAGAATGAGAAGAAACAACATTTGGGGAGAGTATGTTATAGTTAGGCTTTGTACACACAATGTAAATAAACAGAACTCAGTAAAACTCAAAGACACAAAACTGATTAAGCACAAGCCTCAGTAACCCTTTATGTCCAGAAAACCTCCATGAAGCACAGCTGCAAACATCTGAAGTACTCAGTTCCAATGATGAGAAGTACAGCTCTCCTGGATACCACCATTTTTAAGAGATTAATTGAAGACAGAAAAACAGTCGATTCTGAGCAACTAGTATTAAACTACTTAGTGGCACAGAGTTTTATATCTAAATTGGGAAACCCACGTATGCTTCTAAGTTTCCAGGTCTGGATCTTAAGCCTGTATCAGAAGACCTAAGCATGCAATCTTTCCCTCACCTTCCCCCAAGAAAATTCAGGAGCACAAGCCAGAAGCAACCTAGGGCATGCTCCATCCCAGGTCTTGGACAACTGGAGGTCTAGAACTACTGGTCATATTGCGAAGTGCCCTTGTCCTGAAGGAGACACAAAGCTGTAGCATACTCACTTAGCAATAGCGAGAAGTGTAGGTCTAGAGGTTTAGAGATCAGATGGCTCTAACTGAATAGCAATACACAAGCAGAAGTCATGCAGACTCGGGAACTGAACAAAGGGGACCCTTCCTCTGGGCAAGTATCAGCATAACATTCCAGTCTCCTTCTCCAGCAGGAAGACTGGATGCTACTGTTGTGTATTTTCTTATTCTGAAAAAATAAATTAAGCCTTGTTTATATATAGCACATTTATTTAATATTGAGTCAGGAAGCTTTTCAAAAGAGAAGAGAATTAGCAAGATAATATTTTAATACAAAAACAGATAACTAATTTTTTGTCTTATTTTCTGATGACCTTTCCAAGGTGCCTGAGCACATGACAGACAGGAAAGAACTTCATGACCAAACTCAAAGAATCCTGTCCAGTTCCAACCCCAAAATCCTCACCTTGTGCCCGTGAGTGGAATACATGCATGCACACATACAACACCTTCAGCTAACAAAGACACAAGATCCTTTTTTTAATCTTTATTGACAACAATGGTGTATGTGGATTCTACACTTACATAGACAGTAATTCCTCTCCCTATAGGAAATTTACTCTAAGCATAATCCTGCAAAATCCACTTCCTCATCTGTTTGTCCTAAGAGCCTTTCTTACACCTCCGCAATAAGGAGCTCATACTTCAGTTTTCCCTTAACAGCCAAGTCTCTCTTTCCCACTTGCATTAGTTAATTATCATCATTATGTTAGTGGAAGTTAGAATTCCGCCAGGCAACGCTGTTTTTTAAACCATCCAGTTTACATTGAGAATACTGACAAACAACTGATGTTAACTCTCCAGACAAAACATATTATTATATGTTTTAGAAGGGGTTTACTATTACAACAAGGTGGGTCTTTTATATATTTTTTAAGGTATCAGATCCTGCATACAATATGTAACTTCTTTCTTGACTTCCCAACGTGAAAAACAGCTCCTTGTAATCAGTAAGAAAAGGAAAACAAAAACAGAACAAACAGAAGAGCATATTTTGTAGGAAGTAGTATTAACTAATAGAAATTTAGTAGCAAGTAACAAAGTAGGAGACAACAGGTTTCAATAGGATAAACATACAGTTGCAAGACAGGAACTCCTAATTTCCAGCTTAGGCCTTCCAGAAAGTTGTTATAACTTGTCCAAGGCCACATTTAACCTATGGCTCAATTTCCATTAGTGAAATAAATAATAAAAACCCCACACTCTAGGTTTTACTTGCCTTACAGCCATGTTAAAGAGCAAATTAATGTTTGTATAATACTCTGTTAATGCAACAAGTACTAACAAAACATGATGTCTCCAGCCTTGGTGGTATCTTATTATTGCGCTTACACAGATTATAACCTATGATAACTATGACTGGAAGAAAATCTTTGTCATAAACCCTTTCACGTGCTTCTAACTTTCCAAGGTGTTTATTGCTGTGGTTGAATTTTTCCCACCTTTGTCTCTACCCAAAGGTGAATGTTCTGAACACTTCAGAAAGGTCATTTTTGATTGTTAGACATCATTCTCCTAGCATAAAGCAATTCTGAACACTTTCAACACTGAGCTTTACGATTTCATCTTTTTAATTAGAATAATGCAGCTCTTTATAAGGAAAGTCACACCAAGTTTGAAAAAGAAGTTCTTAAGATAAAACTTTATAATGTAAAACTGAAATATTAGGCAGAAAGGGGGAAAAAATTACATGCCTAAAATTCGATACGGTAGGCGTTCTCATACAGGTAGCCCCCAGGAAAACAGAAGCTCACTTTCTGAGGACAGACTGTGAGACTTCCAAGAGAACATGACTACTGTAAACACAACAGGCAGTTCAGCTTCAAACTAAAATTTAGAAAAAGGACTTCAAAAGTCCACTTGCCTTCTCTGTACAGATGCTGCCCTCTGACCTGCAGAGAAACATTTCAAATGCCCCCTGGTGCTGCTACTGACGGAAATTCAATGCAGCTGCCACTGCTCCCAGCCAGACTGCCACCTGTCTGGTACAAGAGTCACCCAAGGGAACGGCAGCCTCAGCCACAGCACCACGCCTGACCTGAGAAAGTAGGGCGAGCGAACCACCATGCAAGAGAATGGGAGAGGGGAAGATTAACAAAGCCTGGGCTGCAAGACCATACCTCTTCCCTTTGACCCATCATTCGGTGGGTTACAGGCAGGCTTATTCACACAGGTGCAGCAGAGCAGAAACACATGCTGCTTGTTCCAGCCTGGGATTACACCTGAGCTAATAACCCTCGCTGATCAGAGCTGGCTCTCAGCACTCTGGTTCTGGAAGCATGATACAGACAAATGGAAGTTGGCTCTGGAAAGAGCCAGTATGGGTCTGGGGTTTATTAGCTCAGGCTTTGCACCACGCAAAAGAATATAAACTGGCCCTAGAGGCCAAATAGCTTATTAAAGTGATACTGAGCCTGAGCTAATAAACCCTGACAGATCCAAACTGACTCTGCATGAAGTCAGCTCAGGTGTGCCTGCATCTGTGCCACAATTAATCCACAACTGCAATAATCCACTCAAAAACAACTGAGAGTCAACTATCTGAATTTGAAAACCACTTATTTTTACAGGAAAGAAAGGGGTTAACTTTTGTTCAGTTATAGGGTTTCTGTTCTGAAAGGAATACGGGGAGGTTCAAGAAAAGGAGATATCTGGCTTTTATGACTGTGAGACTAATCTTCCACAGCTAAATCAAGTCAATGCTCTCTCATGGTTTGCCTAAGTTACAAAACAGACAACTTCAGTACATTTAGTGTTTCCTTGGCTTGCCAAGAGAGGGGTAAAACTGAGAAGATCCAAGCCAAGTGTGTTATACCATTGCTAGGAGGTATCAGAGTAGCATCAGAGCAGGCAGCAAAAATATTTAATGCTAAGGAAAGCCCAATATCAGAGACATGAAGTGAGAAAGAAAGGTCATAAAAAATCCCCCCCCTTTCTTTTAACTCTTTCTGTGTCACTCCATTCCTCCAATAACTATATGAATAAACCAATTAATTCATGGATTTAAATGATATTCTACAGAGTAAACCCATAAAAATTTAATTGCCTGACTTAATCCTTATTGAAGGCCCTAAAAATAAAAAGGGAAAAAAAAAAAGAGAGGGTAAAAGAGACAACAGTTGAATGATAATGGGAGAAGTCAAAAAGACAAAACTTAAAGGACAGAAACCAAAGAAAACTACTTAACTTATAAACAAAAGTTAAAAAGGATGGATTGAAGTTATTTGTTAACAAAAGTTACTAGAAGACAGAGAAAGAGCCACAGAAAGGAAAATTGTTTGAGTTTTGTTCAAAATAGTGAAAATAAAATTGGTTTACAATAGCATTGCAGTTAAAATATGGTTTTTGACTTGATCTCCTGAAATTAAGTGGTTTTTCTCACTTTGATTTAGTCTTTCAGCTAAGGTAGGTGATTATTAAGCTTTGCAATTAGTCTCAAAATACCATCTCAAACACTGTAAGCTGAAGGTAGTCATTCTAGTACTTATGTGTGTCAAGCAGAAAAGGTGACTAACCTAACACAGCAGCATGTATTTTAATGTGAAAATGTTAATTTAGAAGACTCTCTTAAATGCCTGTCTAAGTTTATCAGGGAAATTGTGAAGTTTTGTCTTTAACAGCCTACTGTAATAAAGTCTTTGCTTCTTAGCAACAGCTCCATGAAGGTCAAAGGTAGTTGACCTTTCTGAGGATTACAAATGTGATTGTTCCCTATTGTGAAAATCACACACAGGGACAAAAGCCACTATAAAAAAACCCCAGACTATGCATCTCGAAAGCATTGTTTACTCCAGCTCTCTCAGGGACAGAAGCCTGTCTTGCTGAACAAAAGTGATGTTCCAAGATCTGCCCAATCTCGATGATACCTAAAGGGGTCTCCTGAAGAGATATGTCATTCCAGCCTTTCATGACCTCATGGCAACATCACTCCAGTTTAGCCATTTGCAGTCAACCTGAACCCTGACTAAATTAGCGGAGATTCTTCCTGTTTCACATTAGAAAGGACAACCCAAGCATTATAGCATTGATTCAATCAGTGTTATTTTATGCACGTATTTTGTGTTTCTAGAATACTCCAGTAAAGGTACATCCCTCTGCAGGACATTCTCCAAACCCACTTCTTTTGCCTTGTTCAAGACTTAAATAATTCCATGCCCTAGGCATGGTATCATCATGTGGGCTGCTGGTGAAGGGACAGTGTGGGTAGTTGCTTGCCCCCCACCTGTGTTCCTCTGGCAAGTTCTTCACCCTATCAAGCCCCCCTGTTCAAAAAACTCCCAACACCCAAGCATTAATGGGGGGGGGGGGGGGCGTCCCCACAAGAAATAACTTCTGTGCAGCTCTCTCCAAAAATGCCTCTATCTGTGCTGAGAATAAAAATAAGAAGTGCCTGTTGTTCATCCTTTAGCAAAGATGAAGGTTAGCAAGCAGGGATTTTGAGGTGAAAAGTGGAGCGTTATGACTGCCGTGCACCACTATAAAAAAAACCCAGACTATGCATCTTGAAAGCATTGTTTACTCCAGCTCTCTCAGGGACTGAAGCCCGTCTTGCTGAACAAAAGTGATATTCCGAGATCTGCCCAATCTCGATGATACCTAAAGGGGTTTCCTGAAGAGATATGTCATTCCAGTCTTTCATGACCTCATGGCAACATGAGAAGGGCTCAAGCACATGCGCTGGTTAACCATGCCAGTGCGGCACAGGTGGGATGTGTAGCTCAGCTGTCACCTCTTCACCCACAGCCCATGTCAGCAGCCACCACCTCGCCAGATGCCAGTGCAGAACCCCACTGGTCCCCCCCCCTACTGACTGCGGTGGTGTCCCCACGACCCCCCCCCCGACCCACACGGCTACTCACGTTTGATGCACCTCTGGGAGCCCGTGGCCTTGCTCCAGCCGTGGCAGCACTGCCCCCCGCAGACATTCACCCTGCGGGAACAGCAAAGAAGGAGGAGGGTCCGGTGGGGCTCCCCCCCACGACGCCGCGGCCGGCCCCGCTTCGCATCCCCAGCCGGGCGGCGGGGCGGGCGCTGGGCCGGGGAGAGAAAAGGCGGGAAGAATTAAACGTCCCGAAGAGCGCTGTGAGGAAACTCCTCGCCCGGCGCCGGCTGACTGGAAAGGCGAGCCGCCGCCTCCCGCAAGAGGGGCCGGGGACGGACGGGCACCCCGAGCAAACGACAAAGGAGGGGGACCGCGGCTCACCCCTGGCAGGGCCGGGCCACCCCTGGCGCCTCAGCGGGAGGGCGGAGGGGCGGGCGGCTGCGGGGCTCCTCGCACACTCGACGCCTCAGCCCGCCTGGGTGGTGAGGGGAGAGCTGTCCCACCGCGGGATCCCCCGATCCCCCACACCCTTCCCCGAGGGCAGGCGACAACAGCCGCAACGAAGGTGCTGGAGATGGGGGTGAGGAAGGCTGCGGGCGGGCAGCGCCACCGTCGCCTCAGCCGTGCTGGGGAGCGGGCTGCGTGCGGGGCAGGGGGTGCGGGAGGGCGCCTTACCCCGGCGGCGGCGGCAGCTGGTGCTTCTGGCGGAGGGGCAGGCCGGCGCTGCTGCTGTTGCCGTGGGGGCCCGGCGGCGCCTTGGGCCGCGGGCCGAAGCGGGCCGGCTTGGCGAAGGAGGCGGCGTGAGCAGCGGAGTTGGGGTGGACCTGCCCGGCGGGGCCCAAGCGGAGCTGTACGCCCGTGCCTCCCGGCTTGCTCATCCGCCGGGTCCGCTCCAGGGTGCCGCTGCCGGTGCCGCCGCTGTAGCGCGTGTTCAGCTGTACGTTAAACGTGCGCTGCTGCTGCTGCTCCCCCCCGAGGAGGGTCGGGCGCTGGTGCCGGCTGCCGGAGGAGCCAGCCCGGCCGGGCTGCAGGACGTAGGTGATCCTCCTCAGCCGGCCCTTTTCGGAGGCAGCGAGCGCTGATGACAAAAGTGCACAGGCGGCGAGGAGGAGGAAGCCCCATCTGATCCGAGCCATTTCCACAGCGGGAGCGCCGGCAGCCGGCGAGCTTCCCGGACCGCCGGTGCAAGGGGTTTAACCTCTCCGCCCAAGGACGTGGGTGCTTCCCACCCGCTCCCTGCGCCCCCCGCTGCGGGTCCTTCCTCCGCTCGCTGCCCCCCAACCTGCTCCGGGGCGGGGAAAAGGAGGGGGGGGAAGTAAAAGCCTCAGGTTGCCCCCACCCGCCCCCCGAACTGTTAGGAAAAGTTCAGCAAACACGTCGCCCCGTGAAGCAGGAAAACATCGTTGGAAGAAAGGAAGCGGCGGGTGCGAGCCGAGCTGCGAGCGGAGCCGGAGCGGGAAGGGAGGAGGAGGAGCAGCGGCAGCAGGGGAAGGGTGTTTGCTGGAGCGGAGGGGGGGTGGGGGGGGTGGTCGCAATGGAGAGCAGATGTTTCTGTTGCCGGAGCTGCCAGGGGTCTGCGGGCGGGTATACGAAACGGTGCTTAAGCCAGTCCGGGCTGAGAAAAAAATAATAATAAAAAAAAAAGCCCACCCTCTTTTTAAGCCTTCCTCCGTGAGTGAGTGTGTGCGGGAGGGGAGGGAGGGGGTGTGCGGGAGGGGAGGGAGGGGGTGGGCGGGGGGTGCCCCTGCCCCGGTGCCGGCCCCGCGAGCCAATCTGGGGCCGCCGTGACGTCAGGCGGCGCCCCCGGGGCGTGGGGCCGGGGCCGGGGCCAGGTGAGGGGGGTGATGGGGACGATGGGGACCCGGCAGCGGGGCGGCCGCGGGGGTCCCGGCTCCCGGCGGGGCCACGGGAGCCCGCGCCAGACCCCGCGCCGCTCAGTGAGACTCAAAAAATACGTGTTTTTCACCTTATGGTCGCCAACTTGCCGTGCTGCCTGTGGCACAGGCGACATTGCTGTCCCGTACAGTTGGGGTGACGTACCTGCACTTTTGCTATACCTGAGTGTTTCTTTTCTATTTTAATGGAAATGGGGGAGTTGGAGAAGAAAAGGGGAATACCCTGATTGCCGCCTGTATCTTGCTGTGGGGCTCAGTGCAACGAATTAAGAAGGCTCCATCCGAGTAGAGCAGTGATGTCAGATGGAGGCAAGGCTTTAAACCCTCAAAAAACCACTATATCCACGCATCATTTTGTAGGTAGGAGCTCAATGAAGGCACTTACAGACGTTAAAGGTAAGCACACGCCTCACTCTCTGCCTGATGAGGGCCATAGGGTTGAAATCGCTTTTAGCAGAAATCCTGGAAGGATTAGGTGAGATCATGTTCTTTCTTGTATTTCTTTGTTGGTAAAGCATTATGTATTCCTAAAGAACAAAATACAAACCACAATTGTACACTTGGAATTAATACATAAGGAAAACTGCCCGCATTTCTCTCCAGTGTATCTTAACTGATGTCACCAATTGTAAATAAAGAAAAAAAAAAAAAAAAAACAAAAAAAAAAAGAAAGTTCACAAAATAACCTGAAGATTACATCTTTTAAAATACTCAGAAGCTGATGTGTCCGAGTTCTTTCCAAGAAACTTTGCGGAGAATCAAACAGTTTGCAAATCCAATAGCTTGGAATCCACGTCCTCCTCCCTGGGTTCTCCTCTGCTCTTTTTCAGGGCTTTAAGGACACTGACCCTGGCTCCAAACTGGTGAGATTTTGTTCTTAAATGCTCTACGCAGCTGGCACGGGGAGCAGGAGGGTTTCACATTGACAAGATTCCATGCAAGAGCCAGTATTACAAGCACAACGGTCTCTTCCTCCTTGGTTCTCATCTATTTAAAACTGCCCAAAAATAAATAGATGTTTTAAATAGATGAGAGTTTGGAGCTTTCTATAGTCACAGTGTAAGAGAGCCACATCAACATTAAAGGCTTCTGCTCCTGTTCTTCCAGTGCTCTGAATTGAAACCCAGTGTTTGAAAAGAAAACGCCACTAGCACTGGGGGCTTCTAAATCCACAGTTGGTTAAACTAGAATGAAACTCTCTGGTGGCTCAGAAAAAAACACTGAGATAAAGTCTGAAAGTAGCCCCAGCTTGAAGATAACTAAGTTAACTGTGAGACCGCTGCCTCCTCTCTTAGCAAACATATACGTCTGTTGTTTTTTTAACTTGGAAGATATTCTCAGCAACTGAACTGCTCAGCCTTCCGAGGCTAATTATTGTCAATCCTGAGTATGCTAAATGTTTTTACAGTGTTTAGGGAACAAAAAATACCTTGAAACCAGAGAGGTGGGGTGAAGACTGAGTAAGTAGAGAGAAACTGATGTGGTACTCGGGATTGTTGCTCTGCACAAGACTGCTGTCCTTCAGAAGTTTTCCAGAATGAGATCACAACTACGTGTGTGGCTGGGTTTGTTGAACAGAGGGCAAAAACTGCATCATTCCACAGCAGAAGCCAGTTGCTTTTAAGAAATGTGGGTTTTAAGTCATGTCAAGCAGGGGGCAAATGTGGTGTATTACTGGCTACTGTACAGCAAATGGTAAGGGACCTCAAGGGAAATATATTCACAAAGGTGGATGCCTTGCATAAAATGATCTAGGTTCAAAAATATTCTTGAAAAAAAATGTTAAGTATTAGCTGAGATTAATTGGTTGAGGTCAAGCACTCCTCACAAATTTACATGGCAAATCTAACATTCATTGCTCTCTCTTTCTCTCTAACAAGGAAACCCACACTTTTCTTTGTCTGTTTGTCTGTTTTTGGTCACTTCTACACCACACCCCTCCCCAACCCCACGGCCCCACTCCCAAGTCTGGAGGGTCTTGGGTGTTAGGGACCTGGTTTGGGGTTTGGCTGCAGTGACACGCTGAGTTGGCCACAGTTTTAACAGCTAAAAGAGAACTTCAGTGAACAGCCACTGCAGTTTAAAGCTTAGCTCAAAATTTCTTCACACGTAGAAGTCCTGCTTCCAAAGGCCAAAAAACACATCTGTCCAGCACCAAACAGCTAGATGCTGGCCTTTCATAAACAAGCCAAACGGCTACTAAAGCTCCTGAGGATCCTCTGGTAAATGGTAACACTGCTTTTGAGAAACCTGCTCTGGCTGCCTCCCCACCTTCTGTGGAAAAGGCACCGACTGAATTTGGAGTTAGAAGCAGGAGTTGGTATCTCACACCACTTACCAGGTACACCACTCTCTTAAAGAACTGGGAAAGCAATTCACGCTCTTTCTGTTCCTTTCCCTCCTGGTTTGTGACTAAAGGGTGAACACAGGGAAAAATAAAGAAAGGTCCTTAGTCTGTACACCTCCTGCCAGAGGAGCAGCCTTCTGGGTCCTCCGCAGTAAGGGCGTAGCTGAGGCTGAGAAGGGCAGAATTGTCTGGAAGATTGCGAGCAGGACGGATGCAGGAGGCTGGATTGCTGCCCGATGCGATGGCAGGATTGCTTTAAGGGTTAAAGGCTTAATGGACAGAGAAGAAGCCAGTTTGAGAGTCTGAGTATCTGCAACAAGAACCAAAATAGCATTATTAAAACCAAAATGAAAGCAAGAACTAAACTGCCATGTATGTTTTTTTTCAAGTCTTATGACTTTGGGGCCAGTCCCATGAGTTGAGTGAGGAAGGACTATTGTTTTTGAGCCACTGAAGTTGGCAGCACCCAGATATCTGCAGTTCTTGTTCAGCAAATGAAGGAGACAGGACCGTAGCCTCTTGTCTCATGAAGGATGTGTCTGGTGCACTGGCTCACAGAGCAAAGCAGCCACCTTCACAGGATGCTGCTGGGAAGAGGTACATTGTGTTCAGGGTGAAGTCACCTGAGCACAGGTGATCACTCTGCCTTCCTTATGCAGCATAGTGCCACAGTGTCTCCCCATGACCCAATGTCCAGGTTTGTCAGGCAGCAAGTTGAAGGATCAGCAATGCCCGATGTGTCGGGCTACAGGACCAGCAAGCAACCCTGGTGCTCTTGTAGATCCACCGGACAGTAAGCCTTACCCTGCAAGGAAAGCTGGGTTGGGAGCTCACAGTTAAAATAGTAGAGTTTGACAAGGTTGAATGCTGTGTTTAACCCCAATTTTGGTTACAGAAAAGCACTTTTACAGTAGTGTAGCTCCATTAGCTTCAATAATATTACTCTAAACTTCTTCTGAGCTAAAGGAGGAAAAGTAATCTCTAATTTCTTGTAAGCTCAGAATCAGCTGGAGATCAGTATCTGCTGTTTTCCTTTTCCTTACTATACAAGAATCTGCAAAAAAACCTCCTGTATTTTGCAGGCTGAATTATACCTTTAGCCACAGCTTTGTACAAGTAACACAATTCTAATTTAGAAGGTGTTTCTTTTGAACAAAAGACAATGGTTTAGTCTTATTGTCATCAGAGTAGGGGAAAGAAGTGATTGACCCTTATTATGTCACTAAAGTACACAGCACACATGACTCTGAATACACACATGAAGTAGATTTGCAGAGTAAGACCATGTCAATGTTCATATAATTTCTACATGGGTTTTTTTGAACAGAACTGTGCCTTCCAACCATGACTTTTGCTTGTTCCTTCAGGCAGAAACTGTAATTACTCTACAGTTTGCAACTAGTATCCTGAGGCCTCAACCGTTCCTGAGTGTTACCACAATATAAATATCATTAATAACATTTCACAAAAAGACAAGTCCTGTTCACTCTATTCATGTAGGCATTTAAATTCACTTCCAAGAAACTCAGATAGACTAAGTCTGGACGGATGTGTGAGGCTTGGAAGGAAGTGGCTTAGCATTGCTGAACCCATTTGCTACCGGTGGCCCTCCTTTGTGACTTTGTGGCCCTCTGTGGTGATCAACCCTGGCACGTCTCAGTGTTTCCAGACTCACACTACATTACCTTGGGCAAACAACCTTCTGCCTCTCCCTTCTTGGGTTTGCTACCATGAATGCATCTTTGTAGCGCCTTCCCCAGCACCTCCTCTGAAACAAGTCATCGTCTCCCAATGCATTATTATTGCCACTGCAATCACGGCTCTGTTCCATTAGGCACTATACGCACGTGCCAGCACATAAATCATACCAGCTTTTCTGACTGGGAGTCACCTGGTCCTGAAGTAGACTAGTTTTTCAGGGAGGAAGGAACTTTTATGATGAGACTTAGAGCTTGGTCTGTATATGAATTCACATCTCGGAGCAATATGGGTCCTGTGTGGCACTGGGTGGCTGAAGCAGTCAGATTAGCCCGCAGATAGTCCAGAGCTGCAAGTCTGGATGGGAAAAGAAAACAGACTAAGTACAGCCAGGGTAATGGTCATCATCCCCCCTCGGACTACTACAAGTAGAGATTGCCATAAAGACTGTTTTTTTTGCATTAGGTCATACTGAAAGTTGTATCCATTTGGCAAAAGTCTAACGCCAATCTATCACTACTGACCACTGCTACATCCAACAAAATACATGCTTAAGGCAAGTAGGAGCTGGCGTCTTTTCAAGTTGCTGACAAAACTGTCGTAATAAAAGAAGTTGTGTGGATTTGCATAGTTTGAAATTCCATTTTCCTGAACTAGCAGAAATCTCTACTAGAATATTTGGCAGTTTCACAGTTATCCTCACATACATAAAATAACTGATTCATAAATACAAGATATTTTTGAAGATATGAAAATCTCCACACTGTGCTGTTGCAATTACTCTTCCCCTCAAGGAAATAAATACATCTTGTCTGCAAAACAATTAAAATACCCATTGAACTTTTTTATTATGCTTTTCCTTGCAATTGCTTGTTTCTTTGTACAGTCCCACATACACTGAAAATAAATAAACTTCAGAGGAAATTAGGTGGAAAGGACCACAAAAATGAGAATATACATTTAATTATTTCACTTTACCTTAGGAGAAGACATGTTTAAACTAACACATTCTTCACAAAAGCAAAGTAAATATTATAACTAATATTTGAAAACTCTCGCAGCATGGCTATGTCATATGCCAAGAATACTAACCTCTACAAAAATAAACTTCAGTGGTGGATCCTGATTTTTCACTGTTGCACTGTGTGCTGCTCAGACTTAGGAAAGCTGAAGGAAAAAGCGTCTGTGTAAAATAGAGCCCCTCCTGACTTGAATTAGCATTGAAGAATGTCTTAAAGATTTCATAATTATACATAATCCAGACAGACCAGCCCATCGGCATAAGTGGAAGAGAAGCAGACAGAAGTGGAAAGAGGAGGCACGGCTTGTGAGAACTCCATCCGTGATTACCCCTGCAGCAGATGCTTTATAACCTGAAAGATAAAGCTTTTCACCCCTTGTCTGTGCTTGGTCTCCCCCTGTGGCAGTTTGGGATGATGCTGGGTGGGCGGCTTGGTTCTCTACTGTCCACTTTCGCCTCGCTCTCTATGTCGCAAAGAGAGAAACCCAGCCCTGCTCAGACTGCTGTGCTAGAAACTAGTACTTGAGCTTGACTGTCAGGGTAAACAATTGTTTAAAGACCAGCTGGGCACACAGGGCAGCCAATCCTGGCTCTCTGGGTTAAAAAAGGGCAGAATACTACTTCTAATGATGCATTTGGAGCAGCTCCCAGCCACACCAATGTTAGAGGTTGGGAGTATGTGTGTAGGTCCTCTGTCTGCTGCTCTTTCAAGGTTTGTGGTGGCAGGTGATGAAATGAAAATTACAGGCTTTTTTTTAAAAAAAAGTGGGTAGGGAGAAAAATGCTGGGCTTTCATTTCCATCACTTTTTCTCCAATAGCAAAAGGTGTCTGCAGAGGTGTTTAATGTTAGTCTGCAGTGTGCCTGTCTGTGTTTTGCATCAGGGTGCTTGAACACTGACCCTGGCCTGAGCAGCCAGTTGTACCGGAGGAACTTTGAGGGTCCCCTCCACCCTCAGTTGTTGTGTGAGACTGGGATGAGGTGTGACATCGTGCCTAACAAGCAGCCTCAGGTGGAAACAAGCACAGCTTGTGCCCATTTTGGGTGGAACAGAAACCAGTTTCAAGAAAGTAAGCCTGCAGGGTAATAACGTGCAAGGCTTCCTGGTGTAGGCTGCAGGTGGGAAGGAGCTTGAGGACTGGAAGAGCTAGGACATGCAAGAAGGGATGAAGCAGACCCCAGAAAAAGGCTAAACACCTGGGCTCAAACACAATGCCAGGTACAGCCTGAACTGATCTTGCCACCAGACAGGTTGTAACATAAGAGTACTGTAGAGAGACATGCCAGCCTAGCACAGAGCCTCACCTGTATTTAGGGAACAGAAATTCAGCCTGGCCTTATAGCAAAGGGCTTTAGCCAAGAAGGGCCTGGTAGGGGCTAACAACACCAGATCATTAAAACATGATTTGCAAACAGCCAAATTAAAGTGATGTGAGTGACTACTTCCAAAGCAGATGAACTGTAGCTGTCCCAAATAGCCTGGGAGATTCTGAGCAAAAGCAGGCATGTGGAGGTCAGAGAAAGCCAGTGACTTAATTTTTCCTTATCACACTAGCCTTACGTCTGATTCCTATTTAAGGGTGCTTTTTCTGAGGCAGGCCAAGCATGCCCAGCAGTAGTACCGGTGCTGTTGCATTCCTGTACAAAGGGACAGCAGCAAGAAGCCCTGCTCCAGAGTGGTCTTCCTGGGACACGAGAATGAGGGAAGGACCTGCCTAACAGTTCTCAGCAAGAAGGACTGTGATCCTAAATTGTATGCAATGGACCACCACCCTGCACAAAGGGGTGGAGCAGGGGCATAAACAAGTAGATATGCTATTTTTCTTAAAAGGCTTTAATCTCAGTGAGCTGCAGTCAATGGAAAGGCTTCCTACTGATTTTGCTTGTCAGTAAGAATTTTACTGATTGAAGCCCATATGTGGAGGGTAGAGTATTTTGTGCAGTGAGTTTAACCTGCCTCAGAGTCTGTCACATCACCAGATCATTTTTCCATTCCTGTTGGTTAGTCAGTTTTGCAGTGTTCGCCTGCTAGGCTCAGGACACTGAACCTAAACAAAGGATGATTATGAAAATTATAAATTTATATCCTCCCTTAACAGCTGTGTTTAAAATAAGTGTCTATAATTGTCAGATTGTTTTAAGCTTGCCATCATAATTTACCGTGCTTCCCCAAAAGTAGTAGCAGATGAATCTAAACAGTGCACGGCTTGTGGTCCGTCCACAGCATGCCCACGACATCGTCCTACTCTCAGACATTCCCATGATGGCCAGCCGGTGAGTCACACAACCGCAGCTCCTCATCATCGGCAAAGGGAGCCCACCTGAGGGGCAGCCTTTCACTCCTGCCTTCATTCAGGCACACACTCACTTCACCAAAGTGGGGCTTCGGTCTCCAGCATAGGCAGTGTGTCCGCAGTGGTGAGCTGATGGTCTCTTCAGAAGCCTTTTGTATACCAAAGCAGGCACTCTAGCTACACATCTGCAGGATGATTTATTAGAACACACAGATTTGGAGGGCAATATAATACCGCATGCAGCAGACAGGAACAGCAGGCACAGACTCTTTTAGCTACGCACATCTGTATTCCTATTTGGAAATAATCTGAAGATGCGCCTCAGTGCTAAATAGTCTGTCTGTGAGTTAGATTCTTGTTTGAAACACATGTAGTTGGCGTGTGAAGAGTAGGGTCCTTCTCTGTCCACACTAGGGTCATCCAGGAAAGCAAGCACTTGTAGCAAGGAGTTTCAGCTCATGTAGCCCTTTTTTCTTTTTCTCATTTCACTTGTGTTGACTTTTAGCCAGCAGCACACAGAAAATCCAGAAAATTCTCTGTATTCAGGATCCATGCGTAAATGAATTTGGTAGTTTTGTTCATATTGCAGTTTAAAATTTTCAGGAAAAAAAAAAGATTTCTATCCTTTTCTTTCAAAACAAGCATAGCATTTTCAAGGACCACAGTTTTGATGTATGAGAATATGTACAACCTTGAACTGAAAAGATGTGATCTGAAGACAAAAAGAATGATCTACCTCTGTACAGAAGCTTCTCATCTGTTCCTATTCAAAGCACATCAGTGGCCATCTGTGACCTAAGATCAAGTAATTCCTACACTCCTACGCTGAATTCATCTGTGTTGCCCCTTATTTTCTGTGGGGCTGTAGCCGTGGCTGACAAGGATCAGGATTCTTCTCGAGGATGGTAAGTTTGATGATTTCCAGCAAGGTCCCTTGCAGGAGTTTTTCAAGTGGAGTTGATTTAAAGGGAACTGCAATTATGAAAATTAGAAATTATGACTGCCAACTATTTAAATTGAGAGAAACCGTCTCCAGTTGAGAGAACCTGAACAAAGACCATATGTAAGTCCTTAGCATTGACTGGCAAAAACACTGGTGGGTTTTTGAGTGTTTGACATTTTTGCTTAAGATACACTACATAGTGTTCTCAGGGTCTGCAGCAACCTCTTGTGATTCTTTACAGTTCAGTTCATCAAATACTGACATTTTCAACTTCAGTGTTTCATTATTTAAAGCAGCTTTAGCAAGCCACAATCATACAGTTCTTCAGTCTTCTCTTGTCATCCATGTTGTCATGTTTCTTTCGAAGACTAGAATAGATGTCTATTAAACGATGTAACTATGCTCAAAGATAGGGCTGATTGATAAGTTGAACTTTCACTCCTACCACCTGTTATTATGTTTTATTAGTTTTAAATTGAGGTGGGTTTTTACCTTCTGAAAGAACTTAAGATTTGTTTTTATTGCAGAGAGGATCTAGGTGATTTGAAAACACAATTAGGTAGAACAAAGTCTTTTTACAAAACTATACAAATATTTAGTTACTCTGAACAAAAGATTCACAACAGCAGCTTAAATATTTCCTCATAATTTGATGAAGGTTTGTAAAAAAAATTAAAATAATCCATATTCATAACTCATGCATTAAAAGTGTTTGTTTGGAATCTGTGTCCAAATCTCATCTCATCTCTCTTCCTTTCTTGTGATCTTCAAGTTTTCAGGTAGGCAGTGCCTGAGGATGAAGTTCTGCCCTGTTCTAGAGAAGCTGGGGAGTTTTGCTTAACTTATGCATGTTTTAGACTGCTATTAACAGCTCTGATCAGCACACTAGGGAAGTGGGGTTTTTTTCCCTTTCTTTTGAAACATGTTTGTACAGATGAGCTAGGTTGAATTTGCATTTAAACTAAACCTCTTTAGCAAGTAATTTTCTTGAATGTAACTCTTTCCAAATGTTTCCACAGCATCTTTTTTTTTTTTTTTTTTTTTAAGTGACAATAACGTTTTCACCAGGCAGGTGGCTTATTATTCACATTAGGAATAAAAGTTAAAAAATAGTTTTGACTGAATTCTGTAATGGAGCTTTTTGTGAGTGAGAATATGGGCATCATATTGTTGAAGGAGCTACTAGAGATTCTCAGTTTCTCAAAGCAGGGACCATTTTTATTTTTGGTAAGTGTGTCTGCTGTAAAGAAATGTATGATGGTTTATCTTGTGTATTGAAAAAGAATTAATGTGACCAACTAGTTAAGTACAACACATGTGTTGCGTACTCCATTAGCTAGTTTTCACAGTTAAAAGAAACATGCTTTAAGGCATCTTTTTGCTCTCTGACTGTGCAATAATCTTCAGTACATGTGAGCTTTTATCCTGTATCATGAAAGCTTATCTTCTCAGCAAAGGAGGCTTCAAGTTCTCTCTCACTGGTAAAGTAGTTTAGCTCTATGCCAAACTGGAAAATTTCACCCTTCCCCAGGGGTAAGTAAAATCCCTATAAGTGAGAGTTCAAGTCGAGCAAGTTCTACACTAGTTACTCTTTCCATGAGTCACATGCTTCTCTTCTGCAGAATCTGTCCAGCTCCTTGACTCAGTGATATTAGATCAGCATAACCCAAATGATCCTTTATAGCCAAAAAGAATACTAACCTCTAATACTAACAAGAATAAAAGCCCTCTTCAGTTACAAACCAAACTTTTTGCCTCCTTTCCTTCTACAGTTTTCTTCACTTTCCCATTCCTTTTGCTGTTTTGCTAGGTCTGGCGCTCTAACCAAAACAACATGCTTACCTTTTAGGTTTCTCATATTGATTATTTCTAAAGCAGCCACCAGTCTTCCTAATGTCTTTCAGTCAGGGGGATGCTCTTCTTTTCTTATGCTATCTGATTGCATCTGCATTAGGAAATTATGTTGTTCGCATGTGATCGTTCTTTCCAGTGCTTCAGTGCACAAGGCTTAGACTGAGATCTGCAGCAGTGTGGGGGTGGACACCAAGCGTGGGTTCAAGGGCCAGCACCGCCTGTTACAGTCCACTTCTAATTTGTAATAAGATTCTTATCTTGAGGAAAGCTAATGCTCTTTGAGCATACTCGCTGATCCTGTAATCAATTAATCTTGCACAGTGTCTTAACTATTCTATACAATCATTGTTTCCACAGGGTAATCCCAGTAAGAACAATAATGTTTTTACTTTTCATACTTAAAAAAACAGAAATAGAGTTTCAGAGGGTAACCTGTTTTGTCCAAAGAGGGAAACACAGCACAGTGATTAGCATCTTCCAGGGCTAGGTGTTAGGGCACATAGGAAACCTTTCTTCAAAAGTAAGAATATAACACATTCAAAAGAACAATGAATGCTTAAACTGAGAATGTGGGTGAGAAGCCATGAGTTAGTTTTCTTCACTGATCATGCTGATTCAACATATTACCAGCCCATCTGAAATACTGTGCACGGCAAGCACAGCAGTCCCGAGGGGAAGCTTTGGGTTTTATTCGGTATTATGGCGATTCATGCATAAAGGTCTGTGTACTGTCCAAGAAGATCTT
Organism: Larus michahellis; assembly: GCF_964199755.1. Taxonomy (NCBI): domain Eukaryota; kingdom Metazoa; phylum Chordata; class Aves; order Charadriiformes; family Laridae; genus Larus; species Larus michahellis. Next base: position 40,527,035 of record NC_133898.1, read on the forward strand.
GTCATAGACAATAATCCCACTGAAGCGCTTGGAATGTTTTCACAGTTTCATTTTCCAGGATATCTCCAGAATGTAGCTGGTGATGTCTAGGCATTCTGGCAAATGAATTATATTCTCCTGACCTTCAGTAGTTGGCTAAGCCACTAGGTAGCCTGTTGAATTCAGAAGGAGTTACACTAATATTTTGGCTGCCTAAACCTGTAATTTAAAGATGTTTAGAGTCACGGGTTTATGAGTATACTGGAGTAACACAAACTATAGCGCAAAACACTTTCAACTGCAGGCAATGAATTATTCTTTATTTATCTGTATTTGTTTTACTAGGTCTCTCTTTTCTACCTACAGGTTTTATGGTACACAAGAATAAACATCATTAGGATTTATATATAACAAATGCCAATGTACTTAGGGGGAAAAAAACAAGCACCATAACAGGTTATGCTTTGTTTTAAAAGTACAATGGTGTGAAAAATGAGCACATGTTTTAGGTTCCCTTTTATCACTTTAGAGTGTTGTCTGGCTTTTCCAAACCCTATACATAAATATGACTATATAACCTGGAGATAGGAAAGCACTTGTTTAAACATGCGCATGCCCACAGTATTGTAATTTACAGAGACTCAGAGTTGGCACCATGTTCTGACATAGAAATTTAGGGTTGCACCACATGTACTGAACAATTGCTCTAATGTTTGAAATACAATGGCCATACTGTTTTGTTCCCAAGTTCTTTAGGAAAAATCAGTACAGATTTTTTCGTACAATATTACCTCTATAGGTACTGTAGAAAAGTATTCAGTGTATTATTTCTGAATATAGCTGTTACTTATAATACTGCAAAAAAAAAATCTTCAAATTAAAGCTTAGGCACAACTTACCCACTGGCACTTGGGGCTAAAACACTGAAATTCAGTGGAAACACCATGGTAGCCTGTGGATTCAAAAGCCGCAGGTGGAACACTAAAACACAAACAAACAAATAAACAGGCTTTCTAAAAAAATCTCCAGGTTACATATAACAGTTTCATTTGTATAAACCACCAAGTCAACCAAGCACTTTGTTTTATGAGGTGTTACAGAGTCAGAGGAAAAGGGCTTGGGGGACTGTATCAAAAAGTTAATAGGGCAAGGTAGGGGAGAAAAACCCCCACGTTTGTCCCTGTTAGAAGAAAATTCCTTGTGCTGGGTTCCGGTTGCAAGATATGCTGTATAACCACATGCATCCTGGTGCTTTTCAGCCCCAAGACGTTCACTTAGAAAACTCCAAAGGTTTTCCCAGCTTAGTCTCACGGGGTTTCCCTCCATAACACTGGAGGGATCACAGTCCAGCCACCTCTGCGTACAGCCACTACTCAGCAAGTGGTGGTAAGGCAGGAAGATTTTGGTGACGTGTTCATTCTAAGCTTATTTCTTGATAGGAAGTCATCCCTCTGATTTCCTGGTGTCCAAAACTGACCTTGTCATTTAGACTCAAGGAAAGCACCTGTGTGAGGCTATTGCCTTGAGCACAAGGTTGCCCGTAGTATGACAGGATGTACTAGCCTGTCAGGAAATCTCTCTGCAAGGTTCTAAGAGGAGGAGAAGGCAGCTCAGCAGTTCAAAAGGCTGTTTTTTTGCAAGAGACTTTGTGAACCAAAAAACCCACAAACCATCTTTGTAGCCTCGCAGGACCTCCATGGTCTCTGTTGCATTTGACTCCTCCAGAGAGAAGCCTTTGACAGAATTAAAGGAATGCAACAGCAATTTTTTTTTTCATCAAAAACTTAGCTATCTGGGTTTAAATTGACACTGCTGTAGCTCACTGTCTCCTCAGTTTCATTTGTAATTCTGCCTAGTTCCATTAAGCAGCTAATAATACTCACACCTATGCAACACTTTTCATTTATAGACTTCAGCACACTGGCACAGCTGCACCCCGACTTTACACAGGGGAAAACTCACGGAACGCGAGGCTGACACTGGACTTTCTAATGCATGCTGCAGTTTGGGTGGCAGGAGGCTGACGGATATTACTTATTTTTTTCCTCTGGTGTGCTGGAAAAGGGTTTAATTAGCCACAGTGGACTTGAAGCGCGCAGCCATTTACGGCGGCTGAAGGCCCCCACAGGGTTCCCACATGTCCCACGGGCGCAGCTGGTTCTGCTTTGGGCATGGGGGCTCAGCCTCAAGTGTGGCAGCACCTTCCCGCCATGGCCCCGGGACACAGCACAGCTGCTGCACCCAACACAGCCCGCTCACACATTACAGCGATAAGCAGAAATAAAGGGGAGGGAGACACACAGCCTTGGAAAGGTCGGTGCAAGGGGTCAGAGGGAAGGCTAAGGGGAGAGGGAGGCTGTGTAAGGAGGAGGGGACATGCTGCTGAAAATTCCAGGACGGTGAGAGAAAAGGTATTCAGGGAAGGAGGAAAAGGGGGTCACTCTTCACCTCGTACACTCAAGTTTTGACGCAGCAAAAAACCTGGGCATCGCTTAAGTGTCCTTTGAATTTAGGGAGCTGGAATACAAATGAGGTGCAGTGTGCAGCTGCACCTGGCAAGATGTGAATTAAGGGTGTGCAGGCAGATTTAAGCCTGGAGTTCCCTGTTTTGAGTGCCTGAGCTTTGCAGTCTTAACATTTTTCCACATAGACATCTGTCCCTGTTCCTGCCCTGTACCGGAAACATTCACAGATTTATAGTCCAGTTCTCCATGCCCAGGTAAATGAAAGCTTAACAGGATAGGAAGCCAAGCTCCTATCGTTACATAAGAAGAAAATGGACCATAAAGCAGGATCCCAGGGTTAGATGGGCCAACAGTGCAGTCCTCGTTGTTAGGAGCAACCCCATCATCCATGGTGCAGAGGTACATCAGGAGTTTTTGCCCCACCACTTTTTTTTCTAAGGCTGAGACCCTCTTTTAATTTCCAGCCTCCATTTATTCATCACCATTATATATCGACTCCCTGCTTTTCGTGTGAGAATTTTCTTTTCATCTTAGCAAAGTTTAGGGCCTTTCCTGAGTGGGTAACAGGTATGTTGAGTTAACTGCAAGTCTATTGGCACGTCACATATGGATTAATAATAACTACTATGTTAGTACAGAACTATGTATTAGAAGATCCCCATTCTGTAAGAGAAAGGCTATACTGCACTTCCTAAAACCTTGATATTGTTAATATAAAAATTTAATTTCCTTTACAGAGGTGTAGACAATATTCTTGTCTTAAACCACTAACAAAGGTGCGATGTTTAAGAATTATTAAGCAGACTAACAGATTTCTCAGTGAAATAAATAAGCTTTAGCCTTAACAAAACATTTAAGTAACATAGTCTTAACAAAACATTTAAATAGCATGGAATTAAGGCTTAAATAATTAAAGAAAGACAACACACTTAAATAGCTTTTTAGAAAACACCAAACATTAGAGAGTTTAGTCTGACAGTGAAGCTTATCAGCTTAAAAAACCCCATGAAATATTGAGAAACATACAGTTACTTGACAATTAATCTCATCACGGCTCATGTGCTGAATGAGAAATACACCCTGGGCCCCTCTGTTGAGTACAGGATACTTCTTATGTGGTTTAAGTTTTAAGGCACTTGTACCTTTACGAGTTAGATTGCTTGTTCAAAAAAAAAATCAATAATGAAATATATTCTAAGAATAAATTATCATTTTTTTATAGCATATGCATCCAAATACTCAAAAAACCATAACCAGACTCTTTCTAAAACAGTTTAAAGAAAGCCACCAGCAGCTGCTAGGTTCTCATTTCCTTTTAAAATTAGATCATTAATTTAGGTGCAACTAGAAGGTATATTTGGCTATCCCAGTTTAAATCTCAGTCTTCGTATAACGTCGTTGATCCCTATTTCGTAATGATTCCCTATTTACAGAGAAATTTTGAGTTGCTGGAAAGCTGTTCCATCAAACAGCTGTAACAGCCAATCAAAAATAGGATTTTCTTTTTAAAGTTAATATTGCCATTCACGGCCGTGGGTTGTGTGTGGCTCCAACCCAGCTGCTCAGGATAACAAGGGTGCGGACAAAAGCATGTTTCGCCCTTTCAGACCTTGCTGCACTGCTTCTACTTAGCTTTTGCTTTGGGAAATGATGGGAGGGCACGGGCTGACAGTTGGGGGATACCCCTGGGAGCTGATGGGCAGAGGTATCCATTTCCTTGAGGCTCCTGCTCACTCGTCTACATGGGTACAGACGAGGACAGAAACACAGTGTGGGATGAGGAAGCTGGGGGCTGCTGGAGGAAGCTTCGCTGCCCCTCTGCCTGCTGGAACATCCCAGGCTGGACAGGGCACCTCCAAGGGCTCCCCTCTCCTGGAGACTAAACACTCAGCCTAACCCATTGTAAGCAGAGAGCAAATTTCTGCCTAGCAGCTGGGAAGGAGAAAACCAAAACCAGGCACCCCCCTCCACTTTGAATCTTTGGTCACGTTTGAGTGAGTGAATGTAAACAAGTGTGCTGTGATACGTCTGCGTGCACGGGAAAGCAGGCAGAAGGCAGGGCTGGAACATGCACACGGGAGGTACGCACAAACCCCTAAAAATAAGAGGCTATAAATGTACAGCAGAATCAAAAGTAAGTGAAATGTTTTCAGAAAATCCTAAAGGGAAGAGTGGAAGAAAAGCAGACCAGCCCTCTGGGAGCTCTGCTTTCCTAAGTCATAAAACCCTCTGTTTCCCCCGTCTGGAAAAGTTGTCCACAATGCTCAGAACAATATGTTTTTATTTTTAGTCTTTTACACCAAATAACCATGAAAAAAAAATAAAAATCAGTGTCAACTGCTGTGAGCAGGCAAAAGTACCATCTTGTAGTTGAGAAAGATACACTTTTAAAAGCTGGAGTTTTAGACATGAAAGTGAAATTGTTGAACGAACAAGTAAATTTAGTATTTCAGAAACATGTTTATGTCCTTAACTAAAACACATTTTCCAAACTGCTTTAGGTTTTTATGCCATATAAAAAAATATTTCATGTTCTACACTTATGAAATTCAGAGAAATTTAGAATCTCAAAAAGTTTTGAAAAATGGACATGCCGAATGTGTTGTTAATAAACCAAAAAATATATTTTATTCAATGAAATGGCTTGAAAACAAGCCAAACTTCCAAAATGGAAAGGAAGATACATTTTTTCTTCTTTTTCTGAAGGCATCCGACTGTGCAGGAATGCTTTGTTGAAAATTTAAAGATGGACAAATAATCAAAAACTTGGTGGAGCATGGAGCAGCAGACTGTATTAATTAAACCACAATTATCTTTGCGGCACTATTTGGTTTTGCATGGTCGCGCAGTATATTCATGCATATTGTATCTAATCCTGCTATCACTGGATAGACAAAACTCCAGACACCAGGAATTTGGTTTGGCTAAGTGAAGCGCAGTGACTTATTTCAGATGCTGGTATCTGCTTCTTAAAAAGAAGCATTGTTACTTTTTTCCTGTATATTCTATAGCCGTACTGACTGAGGCTCAGATCGTGTGGGCGTGCTCAAGGGAAACCTTCAGACAACACCCAGATATTGCAGAAATTTATAAAGCTGTTAATGAGGCTTTGCCTGGGTGTGTTGCTGTATCTGCAGCTGAACTGGGTCAGAGACTGAAGCTCCTGGGCACCCTCCCAGCTGCTCACTGTTGCTTTTTCTTTTTTCCCCTGCCAGATGTTACCCTCCTCTGAGATCTGCCTCTGTCACTGCATGCTTAGGTTGACATTGTGAAAATATGTAGATGTCGTTGTTGTGGTTGCTTTATCATTGATATCTCTCAATAGGTATTGACTTTATGGATAAGATCCCACCTGTATCTCTCTTACTTAGGTCAGGGATAGTCATTAGCTTTTTAGTTTTTCATGGGTGGTAACCGAAGCGGAGTGAGCTTGGTCAGTGGCCTCCCTGATGCCTGCACCCACCAGTGTGGCTAAGGCTGCTGTAGGAGTCCAGAGTTTATAGCAACAGAAAGTCATCAGAGGCACTTCTTGCCTCAAGGGGGTGGTGAGCCCCCTCTGGGTATGCGAGCCCCTCTTGAGCAGCCCTCACGAGAAGTGAAAACCTCTGCTCCAGTTCACTGGGCTAGTCCTTATTCTCAGATGCTGCTGTGCCATAAATACAGACTCCCTTAGGTGCCAATCAAAGGCAACCTTTTAGTCTCAGTTTGGCATACCACAGGATAGGTGTTAAGGCACAGAGAGAGACAGGGTTTTGCTGCGTTAACGTGTGTGGCAGGGTTCCCCAGAAATCTAACAAACTGTAAGCAGGGGACAAGGTGCTGAGAGGCCAAGGAGTTTTGGCAGCCTGCCGCCACAAGCCAGTGTTTGCTGCATGTATGTCACGGACAGATCCTGTGCAAAGGTCACAGCAAGCTAAACATTACAAATCCTAAAAGGTCTTTGTGCAATTAACATTTAAAAAATAATATATATTATATAAACTGCTGTGTTTTAAAGAAGCCAGGAATGGGAGAAGGTAGCTCGAGGCCAGGAATGTGATAATTGAAGTATACAATAGAAATATTAACCAAGTGACCTAAGGGGTGGCAAGAGGAAAGAGGAAGACATGACATAATCCCTTTAGTACCGGGTTGTATTTCAGTGCCCTGTAAAACAGGACAGACAGGAAGAGAGCAGTCCTGCCATCCTGGCTGGGAAAAGCTGTCTCCACTGAGGCAGCGGCTCTGCCTGGGCCCAAAAGCCACATATAACAACAGCTCTGAGTGCCCACCATGGCTGGGGTAACACAGTACACACAGTCCTGCAGCCCTATGAGCCCATGGAGACCCTAGAGAGGATGCTTACCAAATGTAGTTTTGATAGTGGGTTTTGGTTTACTTTTTCATACCTTTGTATTCAGATCAATGGTTTGAAGTAAGCCTCTTCTTTTAGTCTCAGTTTAAGGGAAAATCTGTCTATAAGTAACCTCACACAATAAAGCGCACTGTTCCTGCAAGCATGGCAATGTTTAGAGCTTTTCCTGTAACCATCTTCCCTACCTATATTTTTCAGGATATCATAATGATTATATAGTCAGCCTCCTCTTGGTCACACAGGCTGTTTGGGAGATGGTATCTCTGGGTCGAGGAGGGGGAGTATCTGCCAACGGACTGCTTTAGCCAGGAAAATCCTCTGGCACACAGGGTGAGCCAGGAGCCTGCCTAATACAGAGCACTACGAGGGAGTTTGTAACGAAGCAATGAAGCCTGTGCACGCTTCTTGCCGATGTTTTCTTGCTGCTACAGAGGAGCATCTTTACGTTGTGGCCCAGCTCCTGGCTTGTTTAGATCTACCAGCTCATCTTCCTTTTCTGTCCTCAGCTGATCTTGCAGGTAAACTGGGCTCTTCCTATTGAAAAATCCTGTTTGTCTCTATCCTCTCTTCCTCAGCACCACCCTTTTTGTGTGTCTGTGAAATTCCTCACTTAGTTCTTTCTGTCCCTCGATCATGACCTGATGTCTTTGTCAGCTTCTGATGTTCAGGCTGCTGGGCAGCACGCAGCAGCTTGGGGCTGGATTTCTCTGGAAGGAGCCTGGGGAGCTGCCAGCAGTAGTAATTAGAAAGAAGGATGGAGAATCTTAGCCAGATTCTGTCACATGAATATACTATCTTAGAGTAATTAGGGACCTCATAGCAGCTTGGATATACATGTCCTTTACACATGCCCACAACTCGCTTACATACTGTATTTTTCTTAGCATTTTGTTCCTGATATTTTGAATAGCATTTTGGAGCAGCTGTCAGTATCAGCAACAGGATGAATAGGGTAGTCCCATTCAACTTTAGTTTGAATGTTGCACTAAGGGTAGTATTCAAATATCAGCTCTTACTATTATAATTATATAAACTTTCTTGCATGCAAGCACCCAGTCAAAGGAATGCATGCCCATACCAAAAGTTCTTTCAATACCTTTGCTGGCATCTGTTGTATATTGCCTGAAAAAAGAAAGAGAATGGGTCTTTTCAGCCATTTAACAATTCATACCTAAGGTCTTTGTTTCCGGGGCACAGGAATGAAGCTGGTCCCCAGGAGAAAATAATGGTTAAAAAGACCTCAATGTAATCTTGTTTCCCTTCATGATTAACTGCATCTAGGAAAAAAAAGGGATCTCTTTCATGAGCTTTAGGTCGCTGGGAGCATATTGGAGTCATGCTGCTTTGTCAGCTGAACAGGAGCTCCCAATGTGACACACTGCTAAAAGAGACAATGCTGCTCTTGGATACACAAGCAGATACCCAAGGGTATATTAAGTAGGATGGCTATCGTATGTCTGCATGCAGTCCTGAGCAATTACTGCTAGAATACTGTCCAGGCTTAGTGCCTGCAGTTCAAAAGGGATGCTGATAAATCATAGAAAGTTCAGAGAAAAGCAACAACAGTGATTAACATGGACATGATCAATCTTCCTTGTCCTGTAACTCATGTACCAAAATCTTTGTTTGATCAAAAGCCAGGAAAGGGGAACTCCAGGAAATGATCACTAGACGACAACATTGGTCCCACAGGAGGCCCATTGCTCACTGCACGAAAGATGAGACAAGGCCATGATAGAAGATGGGCTAGTGACTCACTTTCTTCTGTAACCATGCTGCGGTCCTGGCATGAGATAGAACTTTCACTGCTTGCATTTCATGCAGCTTAAGTACTGCCAGCTACCCACCTGGAAAATAAATGTCACATATGAGAAAGACCACGAATTCAGACTACTTAGCTCATCAAAAAGAAGGTTAAGGATTGACATCTTCAGAGACTGATACACGAGTAACAAGGCTTTGATAACAACTGTTCAATTCAGCAAAGGAAAGGGACTCCGAAGGTTGCTTATGAACACTGTCCTCGTTACTTAATGTGAACAAACTCCTTTTGAATGTAATTCAGCATTTGGCATTTTGAAAAAGAAAGCTCGAGGCAGCCATAAACTCCTCTTATTCCCTCTTAAAGCCATTCTCCTCTCACAACCCTGTGCACAAGTATTGCTTATTCACACGGTAAATGGCTGTAGTTGTAGAACTAAAAGAAATCTCATAAAAAAATTATTCATTCTTTTTGCTATATTGAAAAGAACAATAAAAATCCTCATACTCATTTATAACTTTCTACTTAGGAAATATCTATTTATGACGTAGGAATTCGTAAACTTGAATAAAAAATATGCCCTAAACTCTAAGGTGTCCAGCCACTCTGGCAGCTGGCCTCTTTTCTGATGGTGGCGTGTAGCTGCCAACAGTGCACACTTACCAGCAAATGGTGCAGGGCCTTCACACTTACTACAGGAAAAAAACAAAAACCACAAAAATCAGAAGCCCTCAGCCAGGATGATCCCTGCTAGCAGAGTTTTAAAACTTCACAGTGTATTAGGGAACAGAGCCACTCTTTGCAGTCCACAGGTATGCAGAAGAGCTACTAGGAGATGAAGAAAAGCAGGGGATTCTGGGAAACCAACACCCTCAATTACAAATCCTTAAATAACATTAAATGTACTTTTATGAAACATCACAATCCCTCTTTCTCGGCTTCCTTAAAAGTAGGCTAATAAGAATCACATGACAACTATGAGCACTTCAGCAGCCATTATTGTGGCTAGTGGGGTTTTTAGAAAAAAACAACAGAATTATTGTATGTTACTATTAAATCCTCTTTGTCACCATTGATAGAATTGATCGAGTGCTCTTCAGCGAATAAACACATTGGTGAATTACTCTTTTTCTTGGTCAGCTGTTGTGTTGACAGGACTCTTTTATCCTTTGAGTGGCAGATGGTATGTGTTGCTGCTGGGAGGCAGCAGCCAGAAAGTCGAGGGCTAAGGGGACAGTCTAAGAAATGCCAGTGGAAGTTTGTGCAATGTATTAGTATCAGCCAGTTTCAGAAGGGAAGGAAAAGCCCTGGCTAGTGACTCTGATTTTGGACAGCCATTTGGATTATCTTCCTGATGACATCACTGATAGTTGCTTTTAAAGATGCCATAGTGATTTCTAGACATTGCTTGGTTTTCCCAGCAGTTTCAGAAATCATTCAACCTCCAGGAAGTCAGACGTTGCTGAAATAACTTGCCAGTGAGGACAACACCAAACATCCTCACAACAGCAAAGGGAAATGCCACTTTTTCACATGCAAACATACTAGAGGAAAAGGAAAAGTGATTAGGAGAGTCTTCCTCTAAATTTAAGAGTTGCATATCAAAATCATAATCCTCTGTGTGAGTCCAAATGCTTTTGTTATCATGACCCTAACTCTTCCAAATTAAAAGGGAGCCATAAAAAACAGCACATCAACCTATACTTGCTTTCTGTACTTCAATATGCCGCATCCAGTATCCCTGTGGTTTCCAGTGATCAGAGAAAGAGCAGCCCATGACATTAGGCAGGTAGTTTTTCTCAGCAGTAAGAGTGTTTCCTATTTCTCCCTAATGTTCTGTCCTGTCTCCAACAGCAGGCTCAGTCCTGGCATCCCGAGCATCGTCCCTACCCCCATGCGCCAGCCAGGCAGGGAGAATTAGTGCAATGAGTTTTGCAGCTACTCTCTGTGTGCACCCGACAATGTCACCGATCGCATTCCTGGGACCTGACACACACTGGAACACCTCTCCTGTGCATTTTTTCTCCTCCAGTTTTGGCTCCTTCTGGTGGTTTTCTGAGAAAAATGAACTAACGATGGTCGTATGACTGCAGACATTTTGGCCCCTCAGCAAAACAGTTTAAGAGTGAAATCCCGTAGAATTGTACGGGTGTTGTTTTGACCACCAGAGGGGGCCTGCATTGTCCCAGATTCACAGTAAAAACAGAAAATCATGTTTTAGGAGAGGAAGAAAAAGGCAAGTATGTATTTGTACTAGAGTAGCACCTACAGGCACCGAGCGATGATCAGCTGATTGCAACACACCAACGAGATGAAGAAAAAACAAGTTTGTGTGGGGTGAGCAGGGAGTGCTGCTTCGTACCCACTCCATCAGCTGTGCCCAGAAGGTATCCTACAGAGAAAACTGGTGAGGAATAATATGAGTTTTTATGTGAGTCTGTATGTGAAATACAATGAGATTATTTTGGCTCTTGTATTGAACGACTGCCTCCCCCCATGTTCATTTCAGGAAAAGTAATGTTGTAGATGCAAGTCAAGTTTTCAAAACTGTTATCAAATGTCATCATATTAATATTTCTGTTTTAATTTCAAATGGGACATTTTCCAATCATCAATACTTTATTGACATTTCGCATAGATCTAAGACAGGGTTAGGCATCCCAGCTACAAAGAATACACTTTGGAAATACAGTTTCTGGTTAATGCTTCTAATTATAGTGAGAAATCCTGGCACAAAATTTAACATGTAAGAGTAGAAAAGTTTAAGGGAAAAAGCCTAAGAAAATTAACTGATATACAACAGAGAGGTATCACTTTTCATCAATACCTACTTAGTTATCATGCTGTAAATCTCAAAAGCACTTGTTTTTCCTTTGCCTCCACTTTTCTTTTTTTATCTGTGTAAAACAAATGCAAAGTATGTGTAATACCATACTGCATGTTTGCACTCTAAAACAACTTTCAACAAGCATCCATATATAATCATATAAATGACAAGGCAGAAATTTGAATCCAGCATTTAATGTAAAATATCCTGTTTATGTTCTGTGACTTTTTACAGTAGGCCATCTATACAAAACAACGGCATTAATACCACCATATAGAATTTAAAAAGATAGCAAAGTTACTGCTGCTTGAATAGCAATTGACAATCTTGCTTGCTCCTGCTTGGAAACACTGTACAAAGAAAACAAATCTTCAGCTGAAAGCCTCATTCCTAGAGTCACCAATAATACATAAATAGGACCACTTAGGCACACAGCATTTGTCCCCCACCCTGACTTATTCATCTATTTGTAGCGGATATGAGAGCTTGTGGGTGGCCTGACATGGTCCTCATTCAATTTTATTTAATTACTCACTTGATTTCACTTGAAAGGACTATTAAAATGGCATCTTAATTGCTCAGTGTTATCCAGAATCTCTTTCAGAGCCCATAAACTGTCAAGGATTAAAAATGATGTCACTTCTCTGAATTCCCTATTCAGAGGAGGGAAAAAAGAAGAATCTCCATCCAAGCCAAAATAAATACAGAAACACATAAAAATACCCACCCCTTGAGGAAGGGGACAACTTTTCCCCTCCCCCTATGCTGCACTTCTGCTGTAAGCAGGATTTTGGGAAAACAGAGGATAGATGAAGCACTACAGCCATAAAGTTTTAGGCAGGAGGGGAAAGTCATGTTTGGGATCTTCAGACCCTGGAAGATGGAGGTTCACAGCCACACTCCACTCCACTCCACCTCCCAAACACACAGGAACTGCCATCCTGGGTCAGATGAAAGATGCATCCAGCCCAATATCCTGCCTTTGACAGCAGACAGAGGCAGATGCTCAGGAAAAGAATATAAGAACAGGGTGTGTCAGTGATTCCATCTCCACCCCCTCCGCTACCCCCTCCCAAATATCCTCCCTGTTTCCAACAATCAGCAGTTTAGGGATTTCCTGAGCCAGATGTTGCATCTGGACTACTGCTTTTAATAGCCACATAGATATTGAGACCCCGTTCTACCAAGAGAAAGATACAGGGTCTTGGCTGTAACTGCACTCTGGCTAATGCAGTAGCAGCCACAAAAAATGGCTTTACTACTGCTCTGAATTCAGAAAAGATTTATTCCTGTTTCTGACCTTCACATATAAAAATGCCATAAATTCACAATTTGCACTAAAGAGAATCAATAGCCATCGGACTTTCTAAAGCTAGAGTATGCCATCAGTAGTCTTATTAAGCAATCTATTAGTTTTGTGGAAAGCCCTGTTTTTACATGCACAAACATACAACCTACGTCTGCAAGATGTTAACTGCAAGGCATATGGAACCTACCCCTTCAATATTTTACATATAAGAAAAGTTTGGTTGGATATTTGATTCAAATGCACTTCAATCTATCTGGGAACTGGAAAAAGAAAAAAAACAAGCTAAGCGTTGATGTAGAAGCATAGGGCATTAGTGCAGTTGGCCATAAGTTTCCTTGAAGTGCTACAGGTTCCTTGTGCAGCAGACCCTCCCACACATGTCTATGAAGACCAGCTCTCATAGATACAGAAATTAGATTAATTTTTACCTTTGAAGGAGGGATAAAGTGAAGAGAGAATACTTTCTTCAGGAAATTAGATTTTCCTGTGCTTGATCTCCATGCATAGCTTTGCCTTTTCTTTGTTTTATTAACCAATCTGAAAGAAAAATTGTCTTCTATTTCTGCTTTAAATAAAATCATCTCCCCTTCTCCTCCTGATAAAATGCCACCCTTTTTTTTTTTTTAATTTTTAGTTCTACGGAGTTAACTCAAAAATAACTGAGCCCTGAAACGTGGCATGCAAATAGTTCTAATCTTAGCGTACACACATGTTCAAGCTTAAAAACAAACTGAGTAAGATAAAAATAAAGGTGTTGGCAATTCCGAATATGTCTGCTTGGCATCTGCTAAGACCTTTAGAATGTCCTGATTAAACTCCCCCATATTTTGTGACTTGACACAGATATACCTGCCAGATCTTGATGCTCAGAAGGCTCTGCAGAGCACCAGAGAATGAAGGAGAGAGATGTCTCACAGATATCACAGCAGAACCTTATGGAGGGTGAGAGGAAAGGAAGAAGAAATTGCCTAAACACAGACACACCGGAGAGTGTTTTCTTCTAAGAACTGCAGTTCCCAAGTACTTTTGTTGTGTTTTGCTACCTTAAGCTCTGTAGTTATTAAGCACTTGACTCTAAGCGGTTCCAGTCCATCAGTTACTCGGTGTATGACAATATACATTGAACTGGTCTTACCACATTCCATTCCAGTGAAACAAGAGCATCACTGACTAATTTTGTGACGATTTAGCTCCTGATTAATCAGAGTGTTTAGGTACGTGTTTCAAGGAAGAAAGATACCACTCATGTATCCAAGTGGTTTGCTTAGTTACAGTTTACTTAGTTTGGAGTTTACCTACTCCAAAACCCAAAAGCCATAAAGCCTTATGCCTGTGCACTGGAGTTCCCAGCATCTTTAAGCTGCCCAAGAGAGACTTGAAATTGAGATATCCCCCAAGATCAAGGTCAGACCTCCCATTAGGTAGGGATGTGCAGGTCTTTTCTCTCTCTCCCTTTCTCTCTCAGGAGCCTTTAGAGAAGTCAAACACATTCAAGAAGTTGGGGTCCTATAAAAATGCTTCCCGTCTCAGAGAGTTGCAGGCAGTGGAAGTAACACTCACTTTCCTTCATTCTCCCCCATCCCCCTTTTTTTGCCCTTCTGCGCAAACCTCTCTGCACTCCACCATGCAGTCACCAGTTCTGCCATCCCTGTGCAGCCATACAAGAGGGAGAGGAGAGAGTGTGTCTGCAGGGCTGAAAAGGGAAGACAAGGCAGATGGAGAAACCAAAATCATCCCTTTCTGTACACCCCCTTCAAGGGCAGATGCAAGAGATAATCTTGTCCATAGCTTTCAGCAATTATATGACCTTCAAAATGCATTTAATTGATTTTCATGTTGTCAGTAAATGCTTTCAAAATCATGAGAAGTATTGCTATTTAAAGAGAAATTGTCAGACACTTTACGAATTGATACGGCAAGCTAGGATTGCCAGAAATATCCACCTGCGTGTCACAGCCTGTCACTTCTGTTAGAGGGGACACCACTGCAGTATGTTACCTCACACATGGGTGTGTGTGTCACTCAGGAGAGTGTCCAGCCTGAGTCCTGCCATACCCGTGCTGGGCTTAAAGTTAAACGTTAATTCACTGAAAAGAAGGGAATGGATAGTTCTGGGCACCAGTGAGGCAAACACATGTAAGTACAATAGATACTGGCAATATTCAAGGCCGCTGAGATGCAACGGGTCATCCATCTGAAAAGCCTTTTCTATCATGTGAGAAAGTGCGCTTAAATATTCTCTGAATTTTCGAGTATGAAGCATGGATAGCTTCTCAGAAAATGTTACAAATACTGAAAAATTTCAAAGTGTGTTTTAATTCCGAGTTGGATTTCTCATCAAGTAATGAAGTACAGAGAGCCATTGCTAGCAGACCAAAACAAAATACACAGTGTTGCATTTGCGTATCTATTTTATACATTAGAATTTGGCTTTTTCTCAGGCATGACTTAGAACCAGAAGAAATGGATCAGTTTCCTCTGTGCCTATGCATGCGTATATGTGGACGCACCTACACATAAGAACAGTAGTCATAAAACGTTTTATCATTAACAAAAATCTTCCTATGGGAAAATAATGCTGAAAGTGGCTTTTTCCATTGCATTAATTAGAACTCAAATGGTTTCCAGTTATGAACATAGCTCTCAAGAAATGAGGGTTTCTGCCTATTACTTACCGATTTACATTCCATGCAAGTTAAAATTCAGGGAGTCATTTAGCTTTACATCTCCTTACTGGCACGTGCTGACTGCAGACATGTAGTCACACACAGTCCTGCAAGCACCACTCTTGACAAGCTTAAGAACTCAGTTTTCCAAAGTGCAGCAATGACAATTCAATTCAAACAAGACAGTCCAGTGGTTGTAGTTACACCGTAACTGGAACCATCAGTGGAAGCAGCTATTTTCTAACTAAGAAATTGCTGATCTCTTTAGGCCTATGCAAAATAAGGGGGGAAAAACCCAACCTAATTAAAAACTTGCTTTGGAATATTGCACTAAAATTTTTTAAAAAACTGATTATTTTCCCATTTGCTGCTTGCCAGATGTTAACAGGGTTGCTGGTGCATTTGCACAGGTGATGGAGATCTTTGAGGGCAACGTTTCCAAGAGACATATAAAATGCATCTCCTATTCTCAAATACAATTTATTATTTTCAACTGCCCCAAGTGAAAGCAATAAAATTCCCTGCTCAGCACTTGAGGAATGAGTATCTGACAAGGAATGCAGCAGAATTGCCCCCAAATAACTTTGCCCTGACCCACCAAACACAGGGATAAAACAAATGAGATGGTTCTTCACTCCCCTCCTCCTTTTCTGAGAAGTCAGCATTCTCCACTGAAAATAAACCAGTGTCAGTAAGTGACAATTCTGGAATTCTCCCTGGGAGTTAAATCCCAGCTGAGACACTAAATCACTTCATGAGAATGTGTCCTATTGCAAAACATTTGTATCAGGGTCCCATTGCACTGTCCTTGGGTGCATTCTTTTTTTAATAAAATAGACATTTTATTCCACTTGGGCACATCATAAAATTGCCACCAAATAATACTTCATGTGGCAGTTCTGTAATAATCAAAGAGACATGCTGGGTACATTCTAAATGCTAGCCCTAATCCTCCAGGCAAATACTAACGGATAGTAGCAATTTGTGTAGTCATTGGAGCATAAAAATGAACTTTTTAAAATATCTAACGCTTAAAAAGCAAACAAACAAACACACACAATAGTTTGCTTGTCACAGCACAAACAACTTCCCCACAAAATATCTGAGAAAGAATGAAATGGCAAAAGCTTGGACAAATCCAGTTTAGTCAATGTGTGCGAGTCTCTGCCTGCACTAGGAAATTTTGATGCTTTCCTATTTTATACTGGCATTAATGTAGCTGCATTAAAGCAGCAACAAAGGAAGCAGTAATATGCACATGAGGAGATAGATTTAGCAAACTGAAAAACATTACCTGTTTCCCTGCTACAGGACAGTAGATACCGTAGCTATCAGTAGATCTGTTAGACCAAAACTAGCAAAAAGTGATTGTAGAGACAAACACCAGATGTGTAAGTGACATTGGAGATACACCCACAAAGCCAAGGTCCCCAAGTAAACAGGCCCATTTCTATTAGAAAAATAATGACACTGTGCTATGTCTGATAACTGACCTTGTAGGAGGCAAAATCTTCAATCTGCAATGGCTATGATTCAAACTTAACTTGTCACCTGAACTTCTCCAAACTTTCACTGAAAACTGTAGAACACATCTTCTTGGAATCAATGAAAGACTTTAATGTGTCCTTTTCTTTTCTAATTAAGTGGTTGAAAACAGACAGGCAGATTGACCCACACATGCAACAAGACTATTATTTCCCCATTTTTCACTATGCTCCCCCTCTTCCCCACTTTCGAATGTTGAAACCACACAATTTGATCTTTCCTTTTTGGAAACGGGGAGCTTTCATGCTTGAGGGTAGCAAGAAAAGCTGCTGCCCACCTCCTCATGTTCAGACCCTGGACAGCAAGATAGCCCAGCTACGTGTCCTGGGAGTGATTCAGAGATGCCCTGTGGGACTAGCATGCTAGGAGAGCTATCGAGCCCAGCATGACTTGATCTGGTCTCTTCAGAGCCACGTGTCCCATGGCATCCTCCAGCCATCCTGGCTCCCAGAGAGGCTTTTATCCATCAGCCTGGAGGAACAGGGACAGGAGAACATCAGATGTCCATGTAGTACTGCATTGATGTATGTCTCCTGCCATGGCCCTTACGGGAACACCTGGCCAAGGAGGTCAGACATAAGCTCAGTTTTTTCCTCAGGTTGAGGAAAGGCAAGTCGTGTACAGTAAACCCAGGACAGAAATCCCAGAGCTTACCTCTATCTCAGTGATCAGGGCATTGGTTTGGGAGGAAAGAGTTCTGGTCTTGGTATCTGCACCAGAGATCTTGGTAGCTTCATTTTAATAAACAACAAACATATGCATATAACATATACAGGCATATATATATTTAACTAATTGAGCTTTGACTAGCATTTCCTGAGGGTAGGTACCCTCTGCTTATTGTGATAAGTGGTACTAATGAGCACTATTTAAATTTTGAGGGAGTCATATCCATGTTTGTGCAGGCCTGATCCAACTGGCTGTGTGTTAAATATGTTCTCAGTGTGCTGATTGCACTGGGTCCCTTCTGAGGGCTGCAGGACCACCCCAAGTGTAGCCAGATGAGTACGTGCTCCTGAGGCTCCACTGGAGGTGCAGAATATAAACCCAAGCACCTCAAGCAGGGAGTGACTTGATGACTATAGGACTGGGAGGCAGCAAAGTGAGGGCTTTTTGGCTTTGTGTTTCGGTATTTCCAGCTTGAGCACCTAATGCCCTTTGTGGGATTGAGCCTGAAGCTCCAAGTTCACAGAAATATATTACATGTGTTACCAGATAGGAATGCTTCTCCTTCAAATCTGACTATGTATCTTTATTGTTACAAAGACTTTTATCTGAATTATGTGTTAAACATATTTTACAAAACTGTTTTCAAGGACCAAATAATATGAAGCACTACATCTATGAAAAAACCCAAACAACCATAGCAATTGTTTTGTAAAGACTACATGCTTTCCATGAGAACATTTAAGGCAAAGGAAAAGGAATACATGTACTTAGAGCCTGACGGAAGGATGAGATGAGGGTCAAAGAGGAGTATAATTTGAATATTCTGTCTTTTGAAAACTGCCACTTCTCCTGCTATTTATAATATGATTCAGTTCATGAAATGAACTAGCCTGAACATGGAAGACATCAGAATTCAGCAAACATTGTTTATTAGTCAACAGTCATGCTTAGCAACATCTCTATGAGTGTTTGTTGGAAATCTGTGAAAGTAGGCTTTTAGGGGACAGAATCTGCTTTTTGAACTGATCTGAAAAGTACCTTACATTCCTGTTTATAATACAAATAGTACAAATTAAAATGGTAAAGTTCTAAACACCAATCAATTGCAGGCTTTACACAGAAAATATTAATAAATTCTGTGTGACCAAAACCTTGACTTGTAGTATTTGAAGATGATTGAGTTCCTCTGATACAGTTATCCTAAGCCTTCAAAATCAAAATGTCACTATAAAAACTTCCATCAAAATATGTTGCTCATTTAAGGCTTCATACTTATGCTGATTCTGTATGCTAGAAAGGAAACAAGAAATAGCAAGCGTGTTTTTCAAAATGTATTGCCGGACATAAAAGAGACAGAATCAAGTTAGTTACCTCCACGACCTCAACAAAAATTGACAGTGTGCTTTTGGTGACAGAAGTGACAGATCGACATTCATTTTCTGAATGTCATGTGTCTGAATGGCAACATACTCTCAGCTCTGGAAAGACAATGAGAGAAACAGTTGAACCAGTGTTTTCTCCCTTTTAGATGTAGCTCTGCCATCTTACATGTCAGTGTGGTGGCTGTGTTAAATCACAGTCTCTCATAGGATATTACCACTAAGGAAAGGCACACAGGAAACTAGTAAATGGTACTAAAACTGCCTGGTTTTTTACCTCTGTTGCTGGTAACTCAACAGGTTTCCCATTTCCGTGCTTGATGAGATACTTTAACTTTGGGGAAAAACTTCATACGCTCAGAGCTGTGACATACATTTCAGTGTTATCCCTATTTTGCTGAGCAGAAATCCCCACCTCAGCAGAGGCACTGGTGTTCACATTATAAAAACAGATGCTTTAATGCTGTGCATAATGACATAACAAGATCCCATGGCTATAAGGTGAAGTTAGATAAGTTCAAATGGTAAAGCACACAAATTTCTACCGTGAGGAAATTAAGCAGTTAAACAGCTTATGAAAGGACACAGTAAATTCCCCATGACTTCAAGTCTATGTCAATATTGAATTTTTTCACACCTGGCTCAAACGTTCTGGGCACAAACCAAGAACTGCAGGGTGAAATTATATGTTTTGTCCTATAAAGAAAGTGGAAAGAAATTACTATTAATAACCCCTCTTGGCTTTAAAACCTATCTGATCAGAGTGCCACTAAGATATTTGGAAGCATTCTCCAATCTATTGTTTTCAGATTTTTAAAATTTTATAATTTTGGAAACATGCTCCTATTTTGTACTGCTTGCTCCACTTTTTTTTCCTGACCTTTTTTGGGAAAAAAAAATTAAAAAGCCCAAACAACAACAACAAAAACTTTCCCCAAAAGCACTGCTTAAACTACTACATATTTTTGCCTACTTCAGATGCAACCTTAGTTTTATGTGTTCATTAGAAGATAGTTCAAAGAATATTTTTAATTGCTTAATTTTGATTTTATTCTGAAAGACCAATCAAGTAGCTTTTTCCAAAGATTATCAGGGGCCTTATTTAAGCAATCAACAGATAACTGAAGTATAGCACGTGCTAAACATATCTGCAGGCATCACTTACTGTGTTAAGGATTTATTCAATATTTGAAGAAGTAGAACCCTAAAGTTAAACTCCAAAATCCACGTTTAGTTAATTTTACGAATAGTGAACACAAATCAGCTCCCTCTGACATGGCTGACCGATATTAGACCTATTCTGTTATAAAACGTTGAAAGTAGATAAACCATCCAAACTCATTTCCCCTTTGACTTCCTACAATCTAAATAAGTTAATGCATCTCTTTTTTCATCACCTGTCTTTCATATGGGGGATAGCGGAAGATAGAGATCTGTCCTACTAAAGAATCTGCAGACAATTGACTTTCCGGCGAACCCCTAATATGTATAATTCATTTTCCAAATGACATCCTGCCAAACCTGGAGAGTTTGTGTGCCAAAACATCCTGATGTGGTTCAATATTTTATTCAACAAACCAATATCATTATTATTCTCGGCCTACTTTCCTAAGAAATTGAAAATGTGTAATCCTGATGTGTGTCTTCCCTTAGTAACTTCTAAGCACATGGCCAATTTCAGTTGCATTTTAAGAGCAATAAAGGTGTGAAAAATATTCAATTCCTACAAGGTTGTTAAACTGAACTAAGGAGAAGCTTCTATTACTGCTCCACTGAAAAATGACAACAGTATTAGACATCAGCAAATGCAACACATTGTGGGTATCCCAGCTCTGAGAACAGGTGTGGTTGACATTCGCACTGTAGATCAGACAAGAACTACTCGTAAGACAGAAAGCTATATATTAGACTTCAGTAGCTTTACTGCTTATAAAACTATTTTATGTACAGTGATTGATAGATTTTTTTAAAATTTTTTTAAGACAGAAGTGTTTGTGTAGTGCCAGCCTGCTGCACACCAAGTGGCTGCCTGTGGGTGCCATCCAAGCTGCAGGCCAATTCCACACAAAAGGTTGCCTCTGCCTCCCAAGAATGACTGCTGCCATTCTGCATCCCCCACAGACAGAGGGAAAGACCTAGAGTCCTCCTACTTACCCAGATACTTCAACCCATGAGCCATCATCTCTACCCCATGTCCTGTGAGCCGGTCCCAACAACTAGTCTCCAGTCCTGCCTTCTAAGAAGGGTTGGACAGCTGATCACGCAAGCCATAAAATCTCATGCAGTAATTTCATCACAATAATATTTGTGTTACTTCATTACGTTGTTATGGCTTTGGTTTTCTGTTGGAATTCTATGTTTCTATCTTCTTTTTTGTAAGTGAAGTTCTCATCTGCAAGCTAAACAATATAGAATTATGCTGTATCTATAAGGAGAAAAAAGACACTAAAAAAAAATAAATTGAAAAATGACCAAGCCTCTATGTCAATATTTTTCCTGGAACTGATAAATAGATAGACTGCAAGAAAAATTGAAAATAAACTTTAAAATATGGCTGAAATAGCTAACCAGTTTGGACAGTCCTACGGAAACTTAGAAAATCAAGTTCAAGCCACAGAGATTTAAAATACAAAGGCAGAAAGATCAGATTCTTAGACTCCTAAACACATAGGACAAAATATTTGTTTTGACTGAAAGATCTCCCAATATATATTTTTTAAAATGTTTACTTACATAACACAAATTTGTATGTATAAAGAATAATGTACCCTTTATACCCTGACATCATCCATCCCATCTCGCTGATGAAAACCAATTGTACTATAGACCTTAAATATTTTGTCACTGGAAGTTCAGCTAGAAAAACAAATGCCTAACAATTTTATTGTTCAGTTCCTGAAAGAATTCTGGTTTTCATTAAAGCAAAGACTAGTTATAAAAGCTGCATTTGAAAGGCTGTGTATGGTACCACTGACTGACATTAGGTACCTAAATGAAGCCTATGGCAAGAATCAATCATGGCATATTTGCATCATCAATTACTAGATATTTGCAACCAATTGCTACGGAATTAAATCCTCTGAGAGCAACTACAGCATGGACAGTCAAGGCATGATAAAATCACTTTCCCTGTGTTTTTAATTAGTTAAAATGACATAGGAGTGGTTATCTCTGGCATTGCAAAGCACCACGTATTGCCAAGCCACAGCTTTACTGATTCTAAGCAGGACTGGGGCTTATTGCTAAGATAATTTAAAGACAATCTTCTGTAGTAAACAAACATGTGATACTTCGGATGTAAAGATTTTTATTTTTTTAGAGCCTGGCCCTATGACAAACCAGTTTGTTACTTCAGGAGTTTTGACACTGACTTAATTGGACACAGAGTCGGGACATGAAAAATCATTCAAGGTAATAGCTGAGCATATGCTTATGTGAGGCAGAAGTGCGCTGCTACTGTTTCTCTAGTCTTCCCTTTCATGTTCTGTCTGAACTAAACTCTTCGCTCTACATGGTATACCTTTTTTTAACTCTCCCTTTGTAGGGAGACAAGCCTGACAAGATAACATAGATCTCTTGCAATGCAGCGTATTAATCATTCTGAATCATTTCCTCCAGTGTCTTTACCTTATTTGCAGAAAGCACAACCTATGAAGAGTAGTCAGGGTTGAGAACCCCAACATTTCCTCTGTCTGATGTCTGAAAATTCTCCTTAAATTTTTCATGCTTATTCTCATTTGAAAGGTAGATTTTATTGAAAAGTTTGAAAGTAAATACATCCAGCTGCTCTTTCAGTTATGCAAGGTTGGAAAAAAATACACTTTTCCTACTGTATGAAGAAGAAAAAAACACCCTGCCTTTCTCTGCACAGTTAGGAATTCCTACTCTGTTAAATTTGGCATGTATGTTACTCTGATTCTGCAACATATACACGATTGTGCTAGATGATAAAAATCCTCACCACCAGTAACAGAGAAAAAATAACTTCTGATTGTACTCACTCTCCCCAAACCCACATCCACATCCAAGTGTAATGAAACTCACACACAAACACTCTTCAGATTAAAGTCTTAGTTTCTTCCACTCTCTGGGTCAGTTTCATACAACTGGTTTTAATACAAGCAGGCAACGAGGCCAGTCACTTACTGATTTCAGTCGCTTCTTGTCCTACTGGGTGGTAAGAACCTCCTATGAAATGCTTAGTGACTTTAACTTGTGTTGACCTCCAAGCAGCTGAGTGCTCTCAGCATCTCAAAAGACTGAGCCCCTGCATTCACAGCTTCAGACGTGGTCACAATATAACTATGAAGTGCTTTTAAAGTAGTTTTCAGGACTGCCTGTTCCCTTCTTCTGCCAGGGACATCAGTGAAGTAAAGCATTGACTTTCCGTTAAATAAAAAAAGGCAAAACAGCAGGGCTCAAGCTTCGTGTCAGAATAGGGATGTGCCACACAGTCCTTCTGAACTTATGGGGCACCTCTGCTATCACCTGAGAAGAGCGAAATAAGTATGGCCAGCCTAGAAGATTTTATCTCCCTAAAATGTTAGAAAATAGCCCAGCATACTAAGAGAAGTGGGCCCCACGCAGCACGAAACAAAAATACTATAGGTCTGACCCTGCAGAATCTGTGTCTTCCTCAAAAGAAAATAAAAAAAAAGGAAAGTGGGCATGAGAAGAGACAGGAATTGTACCCTGCGACCCTGTGTGTCTCCCTGCACGTGCAGATGGCAGAGCAGGGTATTTCAGCTAGAAAGGGCAAAGCAGAGCCAGGAAAAGGGTGTGGTGGGGACCAGGCATGCTCAATAGTTCTTTATTTCTACAGCTGTATAGGAAATTTTAGCTGTTGGCAGTCTGCCTTGGCAAGCCACACCTTGTCACCCTTTCTGAGCAGAGAGGAAAGAAAGAAGAAAGGAAGCTAAGTAAGAGCCCTCTGTGGATTCAACCACCAGTCCAGGGGTGTACCGAAACGTGGTGTTTGAGTACCTGCTTTGCTTTGGCTATAGGCTAGAGATTTCTGCTTTATGCTTAAATTGAGGAATAGTTGTTGGCCTAAGTGCTGGAATAGCAAACGCTGGTAGGACTGTGAAACATATAGGAAGACTAGATGCTTTCCCCTTCTCAGCATGGGAAAGAGCTCAGCCGAAATACTCTGCCCCATTTGGACTCTGCAGCTCACGGATGCAGCCAAATGGAGATAGCCCCGAGGAGAGCAATGGAAACTAATCTGAGGTCCAGAAAACCTGACGTAGAAGGAAAGATTGAATAAACTGGAGTTGTTTAGAGAAAAGGATTGAGAGGAGACTTGATAACAATCTTCAACACGTAAGGCTGCAAAAAGAAAAGGAAAGGAAAGGAACAAACTATTTTCCAGGTCCAGTGTGGCCAGCAGGAGAACTAATATGCTTTATTTGCAGTACGAGAAATT
This sequence comes from Larus michahellis, assembly GCF_964199755.1. NCBI lineage: Eukaryota > Metazoa > Chordata > Aves > Charadriiformes > Laridae > Larus > Larus michahellis. The sequence continues at coordinate 40,551,415 of NC_133898.1, forward strand.
TGAGGAAAAGAGTCCTCTAACAAATAAGAAAATAAAACACTAGATAGTTTGTCTGGAGAGGTCATTCTGGGTCGTATTTAGGAACAGAACAGACAAATCTCTATGACAAGTGATGTTGGTTTAGCTGATCCTTTCTTGGGGCAGGGAGTGGACTTCATAATCTTCCTGAGATCATAGCTTGAGAAAATTCTAAATGAGATAAACAGTGTGTCATGGTCACACCACAAACCCCTAGACAGCACATGTGAATGAAGGTCAGCAAGGACTGCGCCATACTGAGTGGCCAAATGGATTCCTTGGCACTTCAGAGGAGGATCTTGGGTACTTACTTCAGGACATATTGTGCGTGGAACATTACCTACTGATGCTCACTCTCCTTTGCCATTTCCAAGTCATTTCTGCCTATCTGGGAGCTGATTCAGAGAAGATGGTCTTCCAGTCACTGATAGGGCCTCCCTTGCCCTCCTGTCACACGAGGGAGGAAGGGGTCTGGGAAAAGAAGTCGTATCCTCACACAAGTTGTTAGAAATCACAGCTTTTTTTTTAGGTCAACAGAATTCTCTTATATCTGCTTCCAAATTTGGATTAACAAGGAACCGGAGTATCTCTACAGTAAGCAGAGCCCTGGGGTGGGAAAGAGCCTGCTTCTTAGATAAATTAAAAAAGAGGACTAAGGAGACAGAGCCACATCCTACATACCTCCTATATATGCAAAGGGGCTGTGAGCCTTCTGGCCACCCCCAGCTCAGGTGAATTCTCTCCTCCGACCAGCCCAAAGACAGCAGGAATCCTTCCAGGAAGGATCACCATCCTTTTCTTCCTGCTGGCCAGGCAGTGTCCTCGCCCTCATTTAGCTCTGCAGGAAGCACATTCTGGTGAGTGCTGCAGTTTAAGGAATGCAGGCATGTTAATTATTAGAGCTTCAAAAGATACAAGTTCCAGTGGGCTGGATTCCAGAGCTCTGAATGAAATGAAAACCTCATCTTGATCTCCCTTGGCCCACAATGCGGGTTGTTAGTAAAAAAATAAAAATAAATTAAAAAAAAAATAAATTGAGTACATACAGAAGATGAGTTACCAGTACAAAATAATAGTACACAGCTTTAGGAATATGGGATCATTTTTAAGCAAAAGTTGTTGTTGGGCAGTGTTCCTTACAAAGGCTTACTCTTCACTGCTGTTAAGAAAATTCAACAGGAAGATTTCAGTGTAATGTTTACACTGCTCTCCTTTAAAACAGATGTAAGCACATCTCCTCCTTCTCTACTGTTTGTTTGGAGTTCACAGGACCATGCTATGTAATGGGTGCCACTGAGATTCTGAAGGCCATAAGCGAAAAGGATCATTTCAAAATATTTCAGAACTGAGTTCCTCTATCTGTAGTTTCCCATCTTTCCCCAACATAGTTTCCTGCTGTTTCCACACTTTTGCAGGAGAGTATGTAAAGCTATTATTCTGCTGCCTGTCTCCCTCTCTGCCTGAGGAAGTCTGTGAGAGAAGCAAGAAAAATATCAGGTGTTTTCATCCTCTGGCTGCTCAAAAGCTGTGATTCTAGGCATTGGAGGTAGGAAGGCTAGGTAGCACAAGTATTTCTTCACCTCGAACTACTCAGATAAAACAGCACAATGCAGGACAGAAATTCAAGATTTGATCTGTCCTGCCCAGGTTCCTGCTGTGACACACATGGATGAAATAAGCTGTTTTAGATTATGATTAGGCATCAGATGGCTCATCTAGTAAAACATTAGATCAGATGGTATCTAAATAAATATGAGGCGTAGGCACAGAAGGAAAGGAAGGATAATTCTCTCATGAGAGCTTGAGACCCCAGCCACCATCACAGTTGAATACCATAGAAAATAGCATAATCTTATTCTGTACCCAAAAAGTATTTTTCCTTTCAGTGAGAGAGGAAATCATGTGAAGATTGACTCAGACATAAGGGCATGCCTCCTCTCTAGTCCAGGCAGAGACACAAGCTTCTCCTTGCTAGCCCACTGGTGCAAGCTGTCTGAATGTCAGAAGGTGCTAATCTCCAGCTCTTTCTACTGTTTAGACACTCTGTTTTGTGAACCACAGAGGTTAAATAATTGCTATTTCTAAAGGTAAAAATCTCTACTATTCACTGCTAGGATGCGACATCTCTCCTCTCATGATGCCTGCAGCATGTGTCTGAATGGATTTCGCACAACTTAAAAGTCAGCTCCTAACTCTAGTTCTGTTTCTCAATTGCTGGATGGTCTGGGGCAAGTAACTTCAATCCTCTGTGCCTCAGTTTCCCCACATGTGAAATGGAGCTAATGATATCTCTCTAAAGCCTCTGTAAATGGACGACTGAAAAGTTCCAGATACTATTATTAGCTTATTTCCCCAGCAGTTCTTAAAATTGCATGGGACCCTCTCACAAAAATACAGGTCATTTAAAGAGAGTCAGGAAATTTCTCACAGTTCAGACTCTAAGCAGAAGAAATAAGGTCCAAACCTAAGAGTCTTGTCTAGTGAAAATCCAGAGTTTCTCATTTAATTAATATATAAGACAGCTAACTCAAACTCCACTTCTTACCTCACTGATGATGACTAATTCACAAGAGTTCCCCAGCACCCAAACAAGGCAGGGTTCGCTGTGAGTGGGCAAAAGAAAAGGATCTATGAAAGACATGGATATTATGCTCTCAACGTGTTCCAAAAACATCAAGGATGAAAAATTGCATTTCAGTATAGCCAAGAGTTCAAGTACTATAAAAGCACCATTAAAATGTACATTTGTATTGCATCACTGAGGCAGAGCATCAAAGGATACACGCTAGAGTTTTACTTCACTGACTTTAATATAGGCATTGCTATACCCTGGCTGCGCTAGGTCTATCTCTTTATGACTTTACCTTTACTATCCAAATATATACATGAAGTGCCAGAAGTTGTGCTAGAAGGACTGCACTGAAGAATAGCATTCTTACAAAAATAGTAGTGGATACTTTGTATTTGACTGGATAATTACCTACACAATTATGAATGAATGTGCAATTGTGAAAACTAAAAATTAGGCTTAATGTTTACCAGTGCAGGCTTTTATAGTAGGGCCAAAATGGAAATCTTCTGTTCCAAAGCATAAATCTACGCAGTCTGGATTAAACAGCAGTTAATCAACAGCTGATGGTGGCAGTTGTGTGGACTCACCAAAAGAAAAGGACAAAAGCACCATTTTGGAAGCATATTGCACATCTGCTGTTGTGCATGTAACATTGAAAATGAGGAAAAAACCATCAAATCTGCCTTCTGCGATGGGAAAAAGCTTGAACCAGGGTTTTCAAGCACACAAAATATCTCTGATATTCACTGCAGTACTGCATCCTGAAATGCCCGAGTTATTTTCAGTAAAATTTCCTACAGAATTAGAGCCTGTGTGATCATTCTTTTTGTGTTCACCTGTGCAGTCATTCCAACAATTTCTTAATGATATTTCCAACCAGCTTCTAACTCTGGTAGAATCATGAAAGATAGCTGAATTCCTCCTCCTTTTTTTTTCCTGAAAATAGACAGATGGGTAGAGATGCTATCAGAGTCTTGGCTCTGAGAAAACTTGCAGTTGTGAGTTCAAGACATGAGAGAAGCCTCATGGGAGAAAGCCCTTATATAAACACCCCAATGATGGGAAAAGCTTTGCCTGGGGCTCACATCCTCTTAGATAGTGAAAGTCAATCACCCATGAGACAAAAAACCATAGGAAACTAGGCTTCATTAGTTCTGCTGCCACAAAATTACTTGTTTAACGAAATGGCTATTCCAGGATTTTTGAAGAAAACCACTGCACTGTAGGCATGTGCAAGTGTGGATTTTTTTTTCCTTTTTCACTAAGTGCTACTCTTTATTAAACTATACATTGTGTACCTAACTCACCAAGAAACACAGTATCACTGCTGTAAATAGGAACACAAATAAAATAGCGACCTATGAAGGACACACCATGAAAGTTGAGCGAATGTTTGCACAGCCAAACCATGACACAAGTCTACTGAGAACAACAAAGAATGAAAATTTAAACTACTTGCTTACTTCACCAACAAGTGATGCCTGATTTTTAGTAAGTGTTTAGCAGAACATGAAGGAAAAAAAAAAAAGCCCAAAATCAAGCTATTCATAATTTTCTTTTCAGCAGTATATTGTGTCCTACATTTTCAGCAGTGGTTTTGCATGCCAAAACATCTGAAATAAGATTTATTATCAGAGAGCAAATTTTGAAAATACAGCTAAAAAAAACAAGTCTATTTTGATGTCTTATAGCTGGTCAACTCAGAAACGCGGCATACAAAATCTTTAGTGATTTTATTTTTAATCATGCATTGTGCGTATACTTTTTTGCTTCTTGGAGTTCTCACTCTGTTTGGGAGAGGAGGAAATTTAGCCACAAAAGTCCCTCTGTATTCTTGACAGTAGGCACTCTTCAAACACTAAAGCAAGTTACAAAACTGCAATAATCTGCCCGTCAAATTCTGGATTTCACACATACACACACAAAATACCTTCAACACCCTGGAAATCTTTTGCTATTGTGATTGTACCAGCATTCACAAAAACAATGTAGGGACTTCAGACAGGGTCAAGGAATTTAATCTTTTGGGTTCCCCAGTATCATCAGGCTGAAAAAGTAAGGCTCAGCAGCTTTCTTCCCTGGTGGTCTTTTAGTGTGGATTTATACTGGTTTACATTTTCCAGGTCTGCTTCAGGAAGCAGGCTACAGACTTTAAAAAAAACCAACAACCCAAGTTCACCTCAAACCAAGTGTCCAACAACCATAAGCCTCACCGGGCTCTGGCTCAAAAGCCTCAGAAAACAGGGAGGGTGGAGGTGGCAGCAGTCCCATATGTGAAATACGCACATTAGTATGGACAGAGGCTCATCCACTGCTCTGGAGAGCAGTTGCTTGAAGGATTTATTCTCTCATGATTGCACTTATTCCCTTCTTACTTTTTCATCCCATCTTTGCAAAGAAAGTATAGTTTGTAAAGGGCTGCAGTCACAGAGACATGAATCAAAACAAGTTTCTTAGTTCAGTCCCTTGTCTGTATTGTTCCCAGCTAGTAGGATGACAGGAGAACTCTTCTTAGCTGCAGCCAGATCAAAACTTTTGTAAAATAAAATTTTCTGTATCTTTCTTAAGGCCCACTTAAACCAACTTTTCCCCTTTACTGTTTTGTTTAAATATTCGGGTTTTTTTCTCCTGTCTTTTTTCTTAAGTAAAGTCCTGATAATCTTTCTCTTTGCACCTTAAAAGTTGATTCAGTTTGTTACCTCCTTCCTTCACTTTCTGTGACATCGGAACCATTTCCAGCTTATTCCCCTACCCATGGGACCTGCATTACATGTCTTGTCAAAACTTCTTCATATCTAATTTTCAGTTCTCTCCACCCAGGTTTTATTTGACTAGAGCAACAACAGAACGTAGGAGGTAATTGAGCATCAGACTGGAGCTAGGAGAAATACTGATGTTGGTAAGACAATGAAAGAAATAAAGAAATATCTGCTTATTTTTTCTAGCTTGGCATGCTATAACTATACTTTGTTTCATGTCCAGGGCAGAGTTGACTGGTATTGCTCCAATTAAATGCAATTTTGCATTTAATGGACATGTTTAGATATGGGATTTAATCTGGGTCTCGAATCCCAGACAATTACTGATTCCTAGATGATATATACATACCTCTCTTCAGTGTTTACGGATCATTCATCAAGCCATTTTGTAATTATTTGACATTCTTTCTTTTCTTATTTTAGTATCTTTGGTGAATTTCACTGATGTGTTCCCTAATCAATCTTTGTCTGTAACTCAGTGGTTGACTTGCCATCCCTGGAGGCATTTAAAAGCTGTGCAGACATGGTGCTTAGGGACATGATTTAGCGGTGGACTTGGTAGTGTTAGGTCAACAGTTGGATCGATGATTTTAGGGGTCTTTTTCAATCTAAATGATTCTGTGATCCTATGATTCTAAATGGCTAACTAACACCAGAACCCTCACCAGCTAAATTCTGTGGTACCTAAATATCATTACTCTAAGTGCCTCCACTATTTTTTAAACTTTGTTGATGCATATGTTTAAGCTGTTTTCAAAATTTGTATACTGCTTATTCCATGGTCCTCCACTGATTTAGTCATTATGTAAAAATAACATAGTCAAATGTGATGAGGTCTGTTAGTGACATAAACAAGGGCTATGACTGGAATGGAAATAGCTATATGTAGGCACGTGTTCATTGAGAAGAGAAACCATCTGTAAGAGTCAAGCACCCTGGGAAACACGAATTAAAGGGATAAGTGCTCCAATACAGATACCTGATCCTGCACATTCCAGGCTATCTGGGACCTTGATCCTCTGATTCCTGCTGCCCCCCTGCCTTGTACCTCTGTAAATAACATTTCTGAATATGAACCACCCTGCTTCTGGCACTCAACTGCTTATGCCAAGCTGACTACACCCTTCCCCTGGGGTGTAAGGTCATGAATCATGATAAACACAACAGTATAGGAATTTTACACCTTATAAAATGATTGTTTACGAGTAATAAATGTGATTACTCCAAAAACATTTCAGAAAAAAAAAGGCAAAAAAGTTAATTAGATATGCAGACACAGTAATTAAGCTGTAGCCACTACCAGTTATCTCTTTACCCAGCAGTCTAAGTCTTCCTTTATTCTTCTGCTGCTTTTTCTCCAAGGAAGCTTAACCCCCTGCAATCCTACCAAGAGGAAAAACATCATTTAAATACCCTGCCCCTGCAGCACAAAACCCTAATTCAGTTCCTTTCCTTGCTCCCCAGGAAGAAATGAGCCAAGAGGGTGCCTCGTGGGGTATATTCATTTTGCTTACTAGCTTGAGACTAGTCAGACTTGGAGACTATCCAAACTATTCAGTCTTGTAGCCTTCCCTTATGCAATTGCTCCAAGCATAATCCCACTGGGAGCAGGCTGACGGAAGACATCCAGCACTCGTGAGCCTGTGTCCTTTCGATGCATGGCATGGATGGCCAGCCACACAGAAACACCAGAGACACCATCTGGGAAGAGGTGAAAAGCAGCTTCCCCAGCCTCCCTGTTCCAGCTGAGTAGAGGTCAAGGGCAGATGAGCTGTGGCGTACACAGCCAGGGCAGAGAAGCAGTTGCTGGAAGTTTCACTTCCAGCCTGGAGCCACCACTTCTCAGCTGAGATGCAGGGACCCTGGTCTAACCAAAAACCTGCTGTAGCACACCCAGGCTACAGTTTGTGTTTCTTTCTGCTCCAGTTTATTTGCAAGTACCACCATACTTAAAGTGGGAAGCCAACAGTTTTCTATCTCCCCATACAGCTGTTCACCCCCAATGTGTGGTCACAAATAACACATGCAAATTCCTCGTAGCCCTTCAAGGTGTGTGCACCACACACTGAAGTAAAGCAGTTCTCACCGTTGCCTCTCCCCTCTGTGCAATCAGCCATATGACATTGGACAGGGTAGGTTCTACAAACCACAATTGAATCTCTTTCCCTCACTCAGTCTTTTGGCAACAAAGATTACTTACGGGCTCAGGCTTTCTACATTTAGAAAATTCTCTTTAAAGCTGAAAACTCCACACAGGGACTTTCCAGACCCTTCAGAGCTATTGGAAACAGCAACAGCATGTGTCCTCCTCCACTCTCACCAGTGAGGTATTTAGGAGTTCCTCCGGGCTCATCTTAAAAATACTCAGAGCACAAAAATAAGTCATGCCTGAAGGTCAGTTAAAATGAAATCTTCCAAATGGTGTTGAAACTGCCCGCTAAACACAGCTGAGAGTAGACGCTGGGATTTATTTCCCAACACCTTTCATACAGCTCAGTTGCTACTTATGCCGATGGCAAGGGAGAACCAGGGAAAGATTCCAGAGGGTCAAATATTGCAGATCTCTTCATTTCTGTGTAGTGATGTGGACAGACTGACTGAAATGGTGGGAGCGTGCCTAGCACAACAAGGTCCCGCTCCAAGACCAGGGATCCATAAAACAGGATTACAGAAAACAACAGCTACACCTTCCCTTGCTGTTCAGCCATAGGGGGAGTCCAGCTGCTGTTGAATTTACAGGTTCTCTGCATAGAAGACTGCTATGGTCTGGCTGCCCTACCGGTGCTGTCATCTGTAGCTGGAATATAGCACATGGGGGACTGCAGGCATGCATGAATTTCAGATTTCTATTTCTTCCTACGAATTAAACCCTTTTACAGTTATATTTCTCTCAAGATATTCTGGGCATTAGTATTTGTTCTGCACAGCTGTGAGAGGCTTCTTTGACTTCATATAGAAGTTACATCTGCTATATTCACAGGAAAGTGTAATATATAAAAATAACATTAAGGTGGAGATAGGAGCTGACTAAATGAAAGCAGAATATTAAAATCCTTGTTCTGGGGCAGAAGAGAGTCATTAATTTTAGTGGTTGCTGCTCACTAGCAGGTTTGATTATTTTATGGTTCCTATCTCTTTACCCTTTCCTGTTTAATTATTCTCCCTTATCAGTCATTTAGAGACTAAGGACCTTCAAAACTAGCTTAATTCAGTCTTGTCCTCTTTTATGTTTTCTTGTCAAGACTGCTGTTATCTACTTCTTCTTCCATCTGTGGCTTATTTGTTCTGCCAAGGCAACAAGCTTCTCCTTGTCAGCTCCCCAAGGTCACCTCTGGGACATCTTCCATATGTGTAACTATATCCAAAACCAATGGCTCTAAGGTCACCTGCACAGCCCTTTGCCTTTACAAGGCCTTACCTCATATCTCCTCTACCCACCCACAGAAAATCACAGTAACTTGTACATAAATCGAATGTGCTAAAAACTGATGTTCTTATTCCTTTGCCTATTTGGCAGTCCTTGGGCTGTGGTTTTCCTGGAGGAGGTACTCTATTCTTCAGCTATGTCTAGACTGGTCAAACTAATAGTGTCTGAGCACAGGCCCACCACAGCCACCCATCTCGCCAGTAGCATGGGCTCTGACATGGTTTTGGCTTAGGCTGGCTGACTCACTTGCAAGCATTATGTAGGCACAGTTCAAGTTTGGACATTAGGATGGGCGAGGGACCGTTTCCAATAGGCAGTCGACAGGTCCAATGTTGTTTGGGAGAGAAAAGCGTTTAGCTATATGGATGTGAGCTCTGCCATGTCAACGTGGAGCATGCTGACATCCTACCAGATGTTACTGTAAATCGCAGTCCTTGCAACAGGGACTGCTTGGGATGTGTGCAGCGCCCATGTCCCTGGGGATCTCAGCCATGACTGAGATTTCAGCTTGCTGCCTGAACCTCAATAACTAAACAATGGCTGTATTTTGCCATTTCTAAGATTTTATGAGTGCATAAGAAAGTGCATAAGAAAATTTTTGCCTTTTTATTTTTTCCCACATTAATTGAAAGGTGTCCCTTTCTTAAGGCATAGGGACACTGTAAGGAGAAAAAACAATTCCAACCTCCCTTTCATTTGAGCGAAGCCAAAAGGAAGGATCAGAAGTCTCTGCACTCACATTCCCCTCCTTGAGTCATCTGAATTACCTTTGCTGACTCAATGGTTAACAGGGAGTAGCCAAGTCCGTCAGGGGCTTTCTCTCCAAACCCTGCCTGTGAACCCTGTGGGTTCCTCTTAAGGGACCATGCTGGAGCAGTGGGAGATGGAGAGAGCCTGACTCCAGAAGAATTGTGCTGCAGGAGAAAGGGGGGTCCTGGGGAGGCACAGAACCTCTCAAAGAGCATCCTGAAGACAAGGCAGCTGTAAACAAGTTGCAGCAGGGAAGGTTAATGTGTGAGGTGGTTAATTAAGGCAATTCCTTAATGAAGACAACAGAACCATCAGCTGCAGAACTCACACTACTCAGAGGGCCTCACAGCTCTCGGGGGAGCAGGGTATCAAAAACACCCTTGGTGTGATTGCAGATAAAGCTGTTATTCCCTCCCATGAAGGCCCCTCTCTGAGTGCAGGGAGGAGAAGGTAAGAGCAAAAGGAACCTGGGAGGTCATCATCTGTCTCTTATGGGGCCTTAGAAAGGAGAATTTTGTGACAAAAGCCACAAGCAAGAAAGGAGCAAATGAAAGCAAGAACGCTTGTGCATGTCATTTACTTACAGCTTGATGCCATTCTTGGGGAATCATCAGGTGCTGGAAAGCAAAGGAAAAGGCTGGTAGAGTGGTCATCTTTTTTCTTGCTTGCCTCTGACAATAGCACGTGGAGGTTTTGCTGCTACTTTTTTTTTTTAGGGGCAACAAAAACAAATAGGGACAAGGAGAGCGTGTGCATATTCTTATCTAGATTTTGGTTTTAAATGAGGAAAAATTAGAAGAGTAATTCAAATCTTTCTTAATTGGGATTCCTAGTCAAAGCATTGCTACATCATCCTTTCCAACCCCTGGCACAGAGCTGAGCTCTGAGATATTCCAAACACTGTTTCTTAAATCCTCCCATCCCATGGCTGCAATACAGTCAATATTGCAGGAGAGAGATTTATAAAACAATATTTATATCCATGCCCTCATTCTGCCACAATTAAACACCATTTCTAGAGTTGTGCTGAGATCACTGATGGTATCAAGTGTAAACGGGACAGTAAATTATAAAGCTATTATAAAGCCTTTAAAAGGCAGAGACCCGCACACATACATGCACTTACACACACGCAATTTTACCAAGCATTAAAGACAAAGCTATTTTTAAACTTCTGTCAAACAGATGCGTGACTGCTGTGAGGATCTTTATATATTTTAAAAGTCTAATATTATTTCATATACCTTCCTCTTAAATCTCTATTTTTAATTATTTTTCCAAATAAGTTTTGAAATATTCACAAAGGCTAAACACATTTAAGCTTGCAGAAAGTCACGTTTAAGCTTGCAGAAAAGGTCTGATAACATTATGCTCAGGTAAGTTTGGAGAGTCACTGCTTTTTCAGGGACTTACTACTGTGCTGGGATCCACCCTGATAAATCTACACAAACACAAGTAACTTTCCTCCACTTCATCCAACAAGAGTATGCAAACAAGTCAGGTTTGCGTGCAGAGCACGTTGTGAGGGCTACTCTAGGGGCCCCAGTTTAGGAAGTATTCTTTGTACTACCAGTCCTGGAGTGAGTAGAAAGACTGTTCACTGGGTTTCTCAGGGGAAGTTCATGGCCTCTGCATTTGACAGATCAGAATAACACTGCTGCTCCATTCCTGAAGTGCTGATGCAATATTTTCACTAGAACTCTCACAGAGAAAGTCCAAAGGAAAAAAAACCCTAGATTAAATTTCAGTGACAATAAATCAAAGCATGAATGCTTAAAACAACTCAAATGCAATTGCTTTTCTGCATAGATATTACCTTGCCATCCCATAATACAAACCCCCATTTGTTTTCACTGATGCAGAACCTTGTTGTAGGAATGTCAAGAAGCAGCATCAGGGAGGATATCAGGTTTTCCTTTGTATTTATGTCTTGGAAGGTGGACATATCCGCAGTGATCCAAAACACACGCAGGCAGTGTGTGACAACATATCCTAGTTGTTGTGTTCACTGTTGTCACAGCAAGATAGCTTCACTGCCTTTCCGACACTTTCACAAGGAAGTAGACCGGTATGAAAAAAACACATTTCCAATGTGCAAAATAATTTCTAGTATGAATGTGTGAGAAAATGTTCGGAAAAGATCTAAACACAAGAAGGAATTATATATATATTTATGGTTTTAAGAAACTAATTTGTCATCTCCTTCCAAGGTTCCTTGGCCCAGCTCCCCAAGCCTCCACATGCAGCATCAAACTGACCACTCAGCTGAAGGCATTGCCAGCCAAACAACATAGGGTTCAACTGCTTTTAGAAAAAAAACTGCAAACCTTTCCTCTTGAAAATCAACCAAACAAACCCACCCCACTATGGTTAAGAGTGACATTCACAAAACTCACACCTCTTTCATTCAGTTGACCCTCATAGAAATAATAAAACCTTAACCAAAAATCCTGAAATTTTGCCTCAAGCAGAATGCTTGAAAGAGCAGAAATCCAAAGATCCCATCATATCCACAAGAGACTTGATTACAGTCAGTCGTGTTATGCAGCAGGTGCTCAAACACTGCAGTAATGGGGTGGGAGCGTTTACATGCAGGATGGATAAAACACCGAGAAACAAGAGTCCCAGACACATCATACAGAGAGACCTGGACAGGCTGGAAAGTTGGGCAAAGAGGAACCTTATGAAATTCAATAAGGGCAAGTGTAGGGTGCTGCACCTGGGGAGGAATAACCCCATGCACCAGTACAGGTTGGGGGCTGACCTGCTGGAGAGCAGCTCAGCTGAAAGAGACCTGGGAGTCCTGGTGGACAACAGGATGACCATGAGCCAGCAATGTGCCCTTGGGGCCAAGAAGGCCAATGGCATCCTGGGGAGCATCAAGAAGAGTGTGGCCAGCAGGTCGACGGAGGTCATCCTCCCCCTCTACTCTGCCTTGGTGAGGCCGCATCTGGAGTACTGTGTCCAGTTCTGGGCTCCCCGGATCAAGAAGGACAGGGAACTGTTGGACAGCAGGGGGACAGCAGAGAGCTACCAAGATGATTAGGGGACTCGAACATCTCTCTTATGAAGAAAGACTGAGGGATTTGGGTCTCTTCAGTCTGGAAAAAAGACAACTGAGGGGGGATCTTATCAACACTTATAAATACTTAAAGGGTGGGTGTCAGGAGGATGGGGCCAGGCTCTTTTCAGTGGTGCCCGGGGACAGGACAAGAGGTAAAGGGCACAAACTTGACCATAGGAAGTTCCATCTAAACATGAGGAGGAACCTCTTTACTTTGAGGGTGGCAGAGCGCTGGAACAGGCTGCCCAGAGAGGTGGTGGAGTCTCCAACTCTGGAGACATTCAAAACCCGCCTGGACGTGTTCCTGTGCAACCTGCTCTAGGTGACCCTGCTCTGGCAGGGGGGTTGGACTAGATGATCTCCAGAGGTCCCTTCCAACCCTATGATTCTATGATCACTTTGTGCAGCAGAACATTGCAGATGGCTTTGCTTTGCCTTGAGGTGGAGAGAGGGATGCTACAAGCAAGAGAAGTGTGGGTGTGTATTTGTGAGTCCTTGCACGCGTATACCAAAGAGTGGTCTGCAACATCTGCGGTGAGCTAGGTAGTTGGTGTCACCCAATCAAAGCACAAAACTCTTGGTATTATCCAAGAAAGCGAGGCACTTATAACAGACACAGGATGCCAAAGGAACAGGACAAGCAAAGGCTTAACCCTCAGGAGATTGAATCTTTCTCCAAGATGTTCAGGAAAATTGGAAAAATCCTACTGACCTCAGTGTCAATCCTCCTGATTAATAGTTTGCCAAAAGTTTGCTAAAGTTCTGACTGGGAACATCTCAGAAATGGAATCATATTTGACAACTGTTTCTGCAGTAAAATAGCAAGTGCAGACAGAGGTGGGCATCTTGCTGCCTGTGCCATCTCTGAATGGTGTCACAACACTGTGCCTTCTCAGTACTATCACTGTGTCATTTCATTTTATGGACCTCACTTCTTAAATTGTTTCCATAGGCCATTTCCTTTCCTTTTCTCCCCCCACTAATTTATACAGGACTCAATTGGAAGTTCTATTTGAATCTGCATTAAGTTATTCTACATCAACTCTTTTGAACTTGCTTTGCTCGCCTATCAGCTTTCTGAGAGATTATTACAGCAGTAAAAGCCCTTGTAGAGTACAGACAAATGCAAGACATACTTCAGCTACAAAACCCTCTATTTAGCATGACAGTAAGTTAGTTTCGCAGTTACAGGTTACAAAAATAATCTGGTTCCAGTAGCTTGCCAAGTTTACGAACTACCTGCCTGTTTTTCACTTGCAGACAGAAAATGGCGACTGGCTGAGGCTGTGTTCACTATGCCTGGTTTTACGACTGCATAAAATTTACAGTCAAGTTACAAGCCTCTAAAAATAGAAAGTGATAGCATTGACAATAGCAAAACCTGAGTCGTGCAAGATGGACTACTACAAATGAAACATATAAAAAAAATTGTAGGTATGGCTGGAGCGTTCCCAAACTGACACAATCCCTCAGACCTTATGGGCTGCTAAAAGCCCTATAGTACACTGGCGTTTGTGCCTACAGTTTGGTTCTTTTAATTTTGGGCTATTGCCAAGCTGTGACTTACCTTTGCTCTCCAGCTGCATCTGTTACTTCTGGTTGGTCTGCTGTCTCTCTCTGGCAACATAGTAGTTTGGTCTGGTTATTTACTGTTCAACCCTCTGCTCAAGGAAAGACTTGTGCCTTCCTGCCCGATGAATAGTGCTAATCTTTTTTCCCTTGTTTCAGCAGTTCCACGGGGATCATCATCACCGTCTCTGGGTTGCTGTTGCTGCAGTCCACCGTCTGTTTTCTGGCAAAGGCTCTTTATCCCCCTCCTTAAAAATAAAGGTACCTGCCATCTGTCTCACCCCAAGGGGCTCATCCAAGGTAGAGGGAAACTGTTCTTTTTCCACTCCTTCAAGTAGCTCTCATCTCACTACAAATTACATTTTTCACATTGCTGTTAGCTACTCTTTACACTAATTGCGACCTAAGGTCCTTCCTAGCATCTTTCCTACCAAGAACCCACAGAGAAACCTTAAAGAAGTGAGGAAGAGAGATTACAGGGAGGGGGGGAAGAGGCAGTACTACTGAAAAGGGATAAAATGAAATTGCCACGGCGCAGAAGCACAGAAAGAACTATAAAAATCAGGGGTGCTTTTCCAGTGACCAAAGGTCACAAAACTGTCAGAGCTGAGAGAAGATCACATACAATGGGCAAGCCAACTCTGTGCCAGAGAAGCTGGGAGACAAACACAAAGGTGGTTTCCACGATTGCAGGATCACCATTCCGGCAAGCAGAAAACCCCATTTGAGGGTAGAAATTGAAAATTAAGCAGGAAAAGGGGCTTGGAGGTGGATGGAATGATTGCACTTAACACAGAAAGAATATGATGCTCATTTAGAGATGACAATGGAAAAGAGCTGAATTGTAGGGATTAACTTCTAAGTGTGACTTGCAAAATGTATCTGCTTCAGTTCAACAGTGATGCTATTGATAGACTAACTTGCCATTTTGAAGATTTTCATGCTGTTAATCCCATTTTTCCATTGCATGGCTCTTGGCTGGTATTTCTTTGCCTGGTTCATTACACTGATTTTTGGCCAAGAACTGTTGTAGTTGACTCACAGGTCACTGAGGTTTAAAATAAACAGTGAAAAAAAAAAAAAGTGGAGAAGAAGGGATATGTGACATCACTGGTGATTAAAAGGTTTTTGGTGTGTTCTGAGAAAACATTCAGGTCAGAGTAAACTGGAAACAGAAAAATGGACTTTCATAGTCAACTTGAAAAACAGTTCTGTACAGAAAGCAGAGTTAATTATCCCAGATTTTTGATCCCAAAACACCCTGTTCTTGCAGATATTCAATTTAGGTTTAGATCAGTATTAGAAGATTAAGTTTGTAATAGGTCTTTTTATCTACCCCAGAAGGGCAGCAACTCACTCACTTCCCTTGCCCTATCCGGCATCCTTGCCTTGCTCAGTGAAGCCAGCCTGAATTGACAAACTTACTTTTCTTGTCTTAACAATAAAATCAAAAGTGTGAAAGAAGTGAGCAAAAGGGCAACTGCTATAAAAATAGTAAAGCAAAACAAAAAAAGCCCAACAAGACTGCTGCTGTTCTCTGGGATTTTTGTTTGTTTAAAGAGCAGAAACACATCTACTTTGGACACAGTATATATGCTGTGCTCCTAAGAGTGAGGGTGTCTCCATTTTCAGCAAGGAATTCTAATTTAACATACTGCCAGGGTTATCAATTTTCAACTCATTTGCTGAAAACCAAATACAGTCACTAATAATGCTCAGACCTTGGTCTTTGAAGGATGTTAATAGTTAAAAAAAGAACCCTCTGCTACTACATTCAGCCTATAAAGGATTACTCTTTTATTAGTGTAGCTGAGGGATTAGTAGAAATGTTTGTCTAATGAATACAGCTACTATATTTGAGCACATGTCTGAATAAGCTACTTGTCGATTGAAACCTATCTATTTATAAGTACTTCTGAATGGCGCAAAACCTATCTGTATTGTAGCATTGCAATGGTTTTTGCATGACTAAATATTTTATTGCCCTTCACATTGTAAAATTCACCTAATTTGCCAGTTTTATTTATAAAACCTATCGTGTAAAATGTACAGGATGGACTATCCTATATCTGGCCTGATTTGCTTATGACTTTTTAGCTCAAAAGTGTTACTGATTGGCAGTTCACAACAGGGGATAGGCACATCTTTTATATGCAGTTGTGTACATAAAACATCTTTGGAAATGCAAATTAAAGCACTTCTTAAAGTAAGTGCTATCCATGTCTGTCTTAATTCAAGGTAACCATGAAAATTTTGTGATTAAAAAAAAAAAGATATTTAAAATTCCATACTTCAGTCCTAATACAAAGTCAATTATATTACTATTTGCATTTAAAATGCTTCATGAATGGATGAAACCACAGTTTTGTAATGGCAGACATCACTGGAAATCTCTTATGTGAATAAAAAAATGAAAACAACATATGTTAAAATATATCTGTTTACATATTTTAAACGAAACCAGTAGACCAGCAATAAAAAGCTCTTTGGAAAACAGAATTGAAACAAAGAGAGCAGGAAGTTCAGAGTTAAGGCAGACAGTGTTTAAAGGTATTTAATTACGAAAACAAAGCTTTTTTCCCCTGAACTACAGTGAACATTCACAAAGTCTCTAGTTATTGCTTGTTAATAAGAAATTTAGATCATCTATGTTCAGGCTAATATTTAGGCCTAACTTTGTCAAATCTGAATAGGACTTTGAAAATAGGGACTTTGAACGAGTAATAGAGAGGGAAAGGCTCTGTCTGATTTTCTGTGAGCGCTTACCACATTCACTTCTAAAGTCAGGCGCCTCTAAAGGTTTCTTCAACAGTACACCCAAAATAACTAGTCATTTTTGAAAACGAACACTATCAGTCCTGTAGTCTGGACTTAGATTAGCGGCAAGCATGCTAGAAATGCACAGATAGGAGGCTGACATACGTTCCAGTCTCTGTAATGCATGCTTTCCTGAGAGGTACCTTCCGCTAAATGTACCTCTTACACCTTCAAAATTAACCTCTAACACACACATGATTATACATATGTATATATGTGCATGTTTATACATGTATACATATATCTATAAATATGTGCTTACATATATATACACACACAACCGAAACAAAAATAATCAAATTCATTTCTTGAAATAATTTTTGAAACAGAAAGCACTTAGTTTGAGTAATCACTTTGAAAACAACTCCATATTTTTCCCTCTTTAGAATAAGATTTTCCTATCAAATTTCAGTTTCGTTTTATGTTCAGAGAACCCAAGTTGTACACCATGCAGAGGTTACCTTGTACCTATTTCATACACACTTCTGGTACAGAGCTCTGCATGAATCCAGATGAATAAAAGTTAAATACTTGTATATTATTTTAATTTCTATTACTCTTCAAATAGCATGAGGTCTTTTAGCTTCCTGAAATACATTATGTCCATCTGTACTGTCATTCATACAGTCACTGATATTGAGACAGAAATACTGAACAGAAAAGCTAAGTCAAAATAATTTCACAGTGACTTTATACCTTCTTGGGCAGCATTGCTCCGAAGTAGGATAAAATGAATACCTGTTTTTTCTGCCTTATTTATTTTGAAAATAATTAGAGGTGTAGTTTTAACCAGTGTACGTACATATCTGAAAGCGAAACTTGTAAATGTATGCTTTGTATTTGCATATAAGCCATACACCATTTTTAGATCTGAAAAATTATTCCAAGCTTTATGTCTTCCCAAGGCACTTTTAGCACAGAGGTCTGTATGAATGATAGGATGAGAGCTGCCTGCCTTTCTGAATGTACCAGTCAATGTGGTGGAAGGAACATCGAGGACGATGTGATGTGGAACACAGCATTTACTGGCATTTATTCGGGATGACCCGCCTGAGTCAGCATGGCCTCACTGGCCTTAAGAACATTCACTTCTGCTCGTGAGTAATGTCCCAACTCAAGAAAACCTTTTAGCACCACGCCCGGCTGCGTACCCTTCTTCTGTGTAGACACAGCTTTCTGGGTGAGTCAGATCTTCCCTGGGTTCTAACCACCAGTGGCTGAAAATACATCATAGGTTGAACCATGTTGGGTCAAAGACATATAAACAAACCCTCTCAGGCTGTGGAAATAAATTCTTTTTCATACATCATACTTCCTACAAGGTTTACTGGCTTTATACTCATCTTCAAAACCCCGAGAGAGTTGCTTTCCCTGTCGCAGAAGTTGAAAAATTCTAGACTTATCCATTTTACCTCTACTTCACACCAAATTAGCTCTAATGGCAGACAGATGACAAAATGGGTAATCCCTAATACTTCTAAAGTAAAAAAGAAAAAAAGATTGGAAGTACCAGAAGTTCTACTGTAAACTGTAAGCCATTCCTGCAAAATACTGCTTAACCAAGTCCATCCTACACTAAGTAATCGTTATCATATAGCTGTAGATAGAGCACTTGAAAATAACATAGACGTTACAGAGGTATTTGTAGGTGTCACAACTACACCGGGAAAGCACTGTCCAGTTTTGCTAAACCTTCAAGGATTCTGCAGTTGTCATGGGAGCGATTTGAGTGAAAAACATCCCATTATTAGAAGACAGATGCTCCCCATAAGATGGACATCTGGAAAGTCTGCAGTCTGTTTAGGAAAGATCCTTCCTCTTTCCATACCAGCACACTAGCAAGTTTTTTTTGACAGCCAGAGCTTTTATCAGAACATTGTCTTCATGACAACAGTCTCCTAGAGCTATTCTGAACCAAATGCTGCTGGCATGAGTACAGAAAATGAGTACCATACAAAACTGTGTGTCTGTAGAATTTTAAAAGGCCCCTGTGATGAACTCCAAAGCTGCAGTATAGGCTCACCTTGTATCTGAGATGAAAATGCCACTAACACGAAGAAAGAGGAAGCAAGAACATACCTGGTAAGAGATTTCCATCAAGTGTTCAGTCTTATGGATGAAGTGGCTGAGATCTTCTGGGACGGTTATCTATTTGGAAAAGCCAGTGTCTCCTGGTGAGCCAGCTCCTGTCTCTCCATCCTCCACACCATGTATATTGTCTATAGGTCTTTAAATTGTGTATTTTTAAGTCTCTGCAGACATTTTCCCTCTATTGCATTAATTATGACAGGAAAATAACACTAGCCATCCCTCTCTTCAGGAACACACTGTCTGTGGACAGTAGGTTTTCCCTGTATTAGGTAAAAGTCAAAGTTGTTTGTATTCCACACATCTGCTAAGAGAGGGAAGCTGAAATAGGGAAAAAACATCTGTGCTGAGAAAACGTGAAGGCGTGACACATTGGAAGAGCAGAATGACATTTTCACGTGACCATCCTAGGCAGAGAAACAAAGGAAAAAAATCAAAAGGGAAAGGAAATAAAGGTCTTCTCACAGACCTAATATTCTATACGAAATGTTAACTTCCCACCTAGCGTTATTAAATGCTAGGCAGAAGCCATTTACACAAAAATAAATGTGGCTTCATGTTCTGCACCTCCAAACTTCAGTTATAAAAGTGTCTCAGACTTAATGGAAATTATTTTCTTTTAAATCAAGACAACTAAATTCAAGTTTCATGTTTTCAAGTTGATAGTGGGCTATAATTCTGGTTTAAAGTTTGCCGTAAGATCACAAGAAAAATGGGAGATTTTTCTCCCACCAAACGATTCTACACCTAAACCCTTTCTTCCCAATAAAATATAGTGCTGGGAACCAAATCATAGTTTTAAAGATTTTTTTCTTTTCCTTTGTGAATAAGGTAAATCATATCAAAAATATAATTACAAAAAGATAGTAATGGTGGGAGTCTGTCACAAAACTCAGCCTGTTTTTTTCAGTCAGGTGGAACCCTCACTATTCATAGGAGCAAAATGGGAGTAGCTCCAGCAAGTTCACTCTGCGCAAACTTTAATGCCTCCTCCCTTTCTGGGCCATTTCAATGAGGAAGTGCTTTGGAGCCAGCTCTCCTTCACTAGCAGGTAAACCCTTTGTTAAGACAATAATTTTTGTGGGAACCTCATGTTGAAATACCGGCAGCAAATAATTTCTTCTCCTTTCTAAGAAGCTTTACAAGGATACAAAACTTTACAAAGGCAACAAGATGGTTTCCCCCTTTGCACACCAAAATAACACGCTTTTACTGCTGCTTCAAAGCCAATTAATTCTTTGGTTTCCTTTTACCTTCTGACTGTCTCTTCAGGGACAGTGTTATTGCCATTTAGTAACAGTATCGTTTTAATGACTGTATCACAGATGGTGCATACCCAGAATACAGATAACCACATTTGTAGAGACTGTATCGTTCTCATATCGAAGAAAGAGACAAAATCATGATGAGTGAGAAAATATTTTACATAGGTTTCTGGAAAACCATGAAAAAAACCCCTGTTTTAAGAGAAGTTGCAGCAAAGATGCTTAAAAATGAAATAATGCAAAATAGTCGATATGAAAATAACTTACTGAGGTCTAGTTAGATGTAAATATTTTAGATTAGATTGCCGTTTTATTGCTGCTTCAGCGGGGGGAAACCCCCAAGCCTGTAAAAGGCCCAAATGAAGCGCTAGACTATTGCCCATGGGACACAGGTTATGTATTTTTGAATAAAATAATACTGCTTCAAGTAATAACTGTTTGTATAATCCTAATGCAACAAACACCCTGCTACTTTGATTGCATTGCAAGCATAACAAAAAAGACTAAATTCTTACTCTGGGGACCCAACTCGTACTCCCCTGTAAGCAATTAACACTGAATTAAAATCGGAAAGTGCCTGACGACCTAGTGAGCCACCTCAGGCCTATGGGCAGCTCCCCGGTGCCCACACAGCTCCCCGCCATGACAGCCTGCCCTCACCTCAGCTCCCCGGCGCTGACAGGCCGGCCTTACAGCTCCTCTGATTGGCCAGCGGCAGACAGACGCTGCCTCTGACTGGCTGTGTGCCTGCCTGGTAGAGCGCGACAGGCTGGGCCCAGCTCCCGCCTCTGCCGGGTGCTTGTCCATCTCCTTCCGCCATGGCGCCTCTCCCGCCCCCCGGCTCGCGACACTGGTGGGGCATCCCAGCCAGCCAGAACTAATCCTCAATAATCGCCTTATACATACAACTAGGTCTGTTCCAGAAAACCTGGACTTGAAGAACCAAAACACGCAACTTCGTAAGGCAGTGAGAGCAGATACGAGTCTTAAAAAGCAGCCTGAACTCTGAAGAAAGCCAACCACAAGACCAGCACTGCACAGAAAAATGTTTATTGAGAGTGTTGTTGCATTAGAATTGTTACCATCTCATCAGCAAAAGCTGTGGCAAAAGAAACATGTCATTATTGTTTTCCTGTCATGAAATCCAGTCCGTATGTCAGCACTGGTCTCTCAGCTGGTTGCTCAGTTCCTGAAGCTCAGCAATCGTGTTGTCCATGGTTGTCACCTCATCAGCTATCTCACTGTGAACCTCATTACTTGTTACATCTACAAAAAGTTGCTGCATGACAAAAAGAAACACATTATTTTAAAATAGGTAATAGAACAGAACAGACACAGAATAAAACAGTTTCTCTGTTTCTGCGTAGAGACAGAATACAGAAAGCTCATCACCACTATCCTGCCTTTCCTATTTTTGGTACCTATGATGGAATCTCTTTCTTTAAAAAGTCAATTTCGTGGCTAATCATAGAATTGCCTAGATTGGAAGAGACCTTTCAGATCATCTAGTCCAACCATCAACCTAACACTGACAAAACCCATCACTAAACCATAATAATAAACAAAAGGTGCATATATCTCTATGTATACATACACACACACACACACACTTATGTAGATGTGTGGTCTGTGCCACACGCTTGTTATTTTGCCAAAGGGGCTGAATCCTCCTGTGGATGCTGGGTTTCTGCTCTGACTTGACTGCCTACGCTAACTCCTAATCCCATCAAAAGTGAAGGACTTCACCATGAAATTCAAATTAGAAGACGATCTCACTGTCACTACAGTTTACAAACCCACCTGCTGATAAATTAGTAGTTGTGTAGTAGTTGAATTTTAATGGCCAGTTTTCCCAGTGTCATATTCTGTTGCGTCATTTTCTCCAAAACCCCAAATAAACATATTTTAACATGTGGTGTTAAGACATGCGTGGGTGGAGACGTTAATCTGTGTGTAATTAAGTTATACAAGAGAAAACAAAACACTACAGAGTAATAAAAATAGTTTGTTCTTAAAGACCTTAAGACATTAACAAAACCACAAAGCAGCTACATTATGAGCAATCATAATCTTCACGTATTTACAGGGAAACCAAGGGAGAGGAATGCTAAAAGACTTGTCTAAAGCCTTGAGATATGCAAGCTCTGACTGGAGCTTTGTGTGTGCTGCACCAGAACATGTTGGTATTGCAAGACCTGTCATTTGACTCAAGTAATACGGCAGCTGTGTGAGGTACCACTCCACAGAAATATGGTGGTGGTGGTGGTGGACCAAAACATATGTTTTCCCTTTATTATGTAAAGGGAGAGTGATTCACACTTCATTTGACACAAATAAAAAGCCTACATTTAGAGACAAAAACAAATCAAGAAAACAAAAGTTGCTCTGGAATACATCTGTACATCATTATATCATCAAAGTATAATGGGACAATACAGATACGTATATAAACAAAAATGTACTTAGAAGGCCTGAACCGAGGTCTTCAATGTGCCTTAGAACAGTGTTGTCACTGAACAAAGGAACATCTTACACAAAAATAGGAACATGTTCCTGCTACAAGTACAGAAACTTTTCTGACTTCCAGCCCAAAAACCTCACACTAGGAATGTGACAGAAAAGTTTGGTTCTTTCTGGCTAAGACAGCTAAATAAATCAGGATGATATAATTAATTGTTCATTATTTTTTTTCACACAGTTGAAGAGATCTATTCAACTAGATGCAGCCTGGGGAAGTCTCACGCGCCATCATTCTTTGGGCTTTGTGCCCCATGTTTCCCCACAACAGTACACACATTTCATGCCTTTACGATACAGCTCCATGACCTTTCTCCTTTTTGGAGACCCCACCTGTCAGATCCAAATGATGCATGGGGGCAAGGAGCAATAGAAAGCCCACTACGCTATTTGCCAGAGCGTGCGACTGCCCAGAAGGCTCTGTACAGAAAGGAACCCATTAACAACATATTTTTGAGTTGCAGCCTTCAGCAGAATGTGGGTGAATCATGAATCCAGCACAACACATGAGCTGGAATGTCAGAGATGGAGATTCCAGGAAAAGGCGAGAAGTCCGAGAAGTGACGTTGTTTCACCTGTACAAAAACTAACGACTTGTTCTAATTGCATGTCCTAACAACATATTTTTTGGAATTTCATCTTTTAAAAGTTACTTTCACTGCTCCTTTTTTCCTTCTGAAATCTTAACTACCGAGTCTGCTCTTAGACCATTGTTTTAACTGCTTTTCTCTGTTAAAAGGAAAAAAAACCCCACACTGGTATTGACTCACAAGGCAGCAAAAAGAGATGCTGCAGTCAAGCTTGGACAGGCATAAACAGTGCTAAACTTCTTACAGAAGATGGATGAGTTTTTAAACCACAACGCACTTTGGAAACTCAATATGACTTCAAATTAAAAATAAGATGGCATCTTGGAAAGTATGCAAAAACAGTGAGGTCACACCAATGGCTTTATCTCTAACACGTCAGTTTTCTCAGAAGTGCCATAGAACTTAGCGGCACCATTATCTGCCGATAATAGTGATGTTCATTTAATTAGTGCCCTCAGGAATTAAGAATACAATTTACTAGACTCAACTATTTTTAATCTTTCAGACACTGGATGATCTTGCATAATATAAACCACCTGTACTTGCATTTATATCATTTATGTCAAGTAGTCTTGCTTTCTCTCTACAGTCATACTCAGTCTACACACTTTTTTTTTTAAAACCATTTTGTGAATCACAACAAAACATACATGTTGTGGCTTTTTTCACCACATTCCAAAGACTTATGTATGCTGGTATCTAAAAGCAGAGTTATGGAGCTAGCTTGTGTCTGCTTATACAACTTTCCTAGGCTTTTATCCTTAAAATTATAGGATTTGAAAGAGAGCAAGACAATTTTAGCACACTGATGACGGATCAACACGTTGTAACACAAGCACACGTATTATAAAACTTATGCTCTGTAATTCACATTTACTAAACCCCCCACACAGCCAGCAAGAATACTTCTTTAAGACATTAAGTGTGTTTTGAATAAAAACATATTCCAGATCAGTCTTCAGTTAAACAATGGCTGTGTCTCATGTTGTCAGATGACGGGTAAAATTAGGATAATAATGGTGCAGAAACAGACTCGGTTCTTTGGGTGCCTGGCTATGGAGGCACAACTCCAAAACCAAAACATGATTCAAACATGGTATTTTCCAACGAATTAATATCTGAATTGGGAGGGTATCCACGAAAACCTTATTAAAAATTAGTTCTCTCTTTTAATAAATAACTCTGTTTTTAAAATACTTCAGGTGATGCAAAGTAGCCGTGACACATGTTAGTCCTTTCTGCAGGTTTACATCCATTCTTTCTGAGACTGCCCTGCTTCCCCCATGACTACTGACATAAGGAAGACGTCTTTGAAATGACTGATTTCTTCCAAACAGTCGAGTCTGTTTGCCCAAGATTTTAAGTAAAATTCTAACATAGTCTAAGAGATATCATCGACATTTTAGAGTAGTGGGTTTATTTCAGTCAAAGCCTAGCAGGAAGATCAGAAATAAAAGTCGTCTTAAACCTGGAATCCTTAACAGTGTACAGGTGAATATCCACCTGATGATGCACTGGGACAGGTAGGTATTATTTGATCTATAAATGACTCAAAACAGAGAAATGGTTTCTGGCAACAGAACAAAGGCTCCTAGCTTTCAAACAAAAATTCCTGCCTTTCAAACATTCCTACCTTTGCTTTGGATGACAAGCCACGTAAGTTGAGCCGAGCTGAAGAAAGTATCTGCAAAGCTTCCTGACGATTAGATTTGTTCTTGCTGCATTTTACAGCCACTAGAATCCAAACACAGAAGAAGAGGGCCCCAAAACAAAAAAGCATTACCTCTATGGCAATTATCTTTAAACAACATTGGATTAAAAATCTTGATACCTTCCATAGGTAATTTTTTAATGTAATATCCCCAAAAAGAAACACAAAGAAAAAGAATACCAAGTAATTTTGAGAATATAACTCTAAATCCAGCGGGTATATGTATCCTCCTTAATCATAAATATCACAGCAAGTGAATAGTCTTACTGACTCTAAGTTTTGTCCATCTGCTGGACAGCCTATTAAACTTACATGATGATTTGAGGACTGAGATGAACTACAGATGATTTCCACTTGCATTATGGAATTGCTAGACCATGAAATTAATTGATTCCACGTTTATAAGTCATGTTTACTGACTCACCCAACACAATTTCTGCCTCATTCCAACCATATTTTTGTATGCACTATCAGGATGATGCTCTCTATTAGAGAACTCCCAATAGCAGGAATAAATATAATGGGTAAAGTATAATATTGTTTTGTTACTAAGCTTAATAAATATTTGCTACACTCTTCATGAATAATGAAAGTTCTTTTCAGGTAGAACATACCATGTGCAATCTCTATGGCTCCTTTCACCACTTCCTTAAAAGACGAAACATCTTTCTCCCAATCACTTGATTGAATTTCACACTTATGTGCCTTAGTGAGACACTGCAGTGACTGCAAGGAGGAAAAAAAGTGATCAGTATGTGAGAAAACAAACTAGGAGATCATTTAGTTTTAAGTATCTATGAAATGAATGCTTAATCAAGAAAATGGATGTATCTTTACTATGCTTGATTTCCTGTGAGTTGGAGTAGCGTCCTTCTCTGCAATGGTAAGCACCAGCTGTAACACAGATGTTCTTCACCAATATTGCTTTTCAAGTATGAGAGTCATATAAAGTAACATGTGTCTAATTTTTATCTTTTAAAAATCTGTCTAGACTGATGGACGTGACCCATGTTTGCCAAGTCATCATAATTAAATGCACATGAAAAAGGGAAAAATACTTGTACTCACACTTTGAACAGCAATTTTGTACCTAAAAAATTTATAACTGAATACATCAAAGCTTTCTTTCTGTATATGTATTCTTGGCAAATAATGTATTTTACAGACATAGCTATTAGCTGCCATACTGCTCTGGTTCACAGTGTGAACAGGAAAAATAAATGTAAACAATATGGAAGGAGGGTCCCATTAAGGAAAAAAAACCATGAAAAATTTAAGCAGAAGAAATTAAGTTTTGCTTTTGAATTTTGTTTTCTTTCTACAGCATCAGAAACACAAAACAAATACATGCCAGAAGTTACATGGCTTGGTTCAATGCCAACTCTTCAAGAGTTTAGATATCATATAAAGGAATAAAAAACTTTCAGTGCAGGACATGTACATGAGTGCAATAAAGACTTCTGATCGCTGAACAAATACAGATTAAATTTGAGGGTCATCACCCCAGAAGCTTCTATGTTCTCTCTCCCACCGGAATTCCAGTCATTATGGCACAGCTGACTGAAGTGCTTGTGCTGCTGTGAATTGCAGTAAAGGCATATTAAGTCAAATCAGAGCAAATTTTTTCATAATAACTTAGGTTATAATTGGCAGTAGTTCTGGCCAGCAGAAGCAAGAACTTCCAAGAGAAGGAACAACAGTTTTTACAACAGTCTGATTTCAGTCTGCACACGTCTCAGTCAGAGCAGCAAATTAGGGGGGTTTTGCTGACAGATGTCAGGGAGGGGAAAGAATTCAAAGCCTTGTGGGCTCTTTGTTTGCACTTCTGGAACCTGGATTTATCCTGGAAGGAAACAGTTATGAGCTGGGGAAAGTTCAAGGGACAGAAGGGTTTCATAGCCTGGGTATGGATCAGCAGGAAGCTTGAAGGATGGAAAGATTCCTCAGTGGGAAAGGGGTGGACTGGACTGTGTTCAGCAAAGAATGAAGTACTGAATGAAGTGGGAGGTTAGATACATAAAAGTGTAAGAGTAAATGTATGCTAAACTAAAGAGAAAAAAGCACAAGCGGAACACTTTGATAGTAACTTGTATACCCTGCCTGACTTTGATTCAATTCACAATGTGCCGTTGTGAATTGTAATTGTAGACTCTAGTGATTCATGGCATCAGATGCAGCAGCAGAAGCAGAAAGGTAAAAAAAACCCAACAACCAACTCACTCTTTACAATAGCCAGACATACAAGATTTTTCTTTCAAATGCAATGTTAGGAAGAAAATTGGTTAAATATAATCAAATCTGCACTAAATAAGGTATTACATTATGGAATAAAGATCAAGCCCTTCTTTTGTAAGGAGGTACATGATACTATGATAGAGTGTAATGATAGGACATAGGGTAACAGCCTCAAACTGAAGGAGGGTAGATTTAGATTAGCTATCAGGAAGAAATTCTTTACGGTAAGGGTGGTGAGGCACTGGAACAGGTTGCCCAGGGAAGTTGTGGCTGCCCCATCCATGGAAGTGTTCAAGGCCAGGCTGGATGCAGCTTTGAGCAGCCTGGTCTAGTGGGAGGTGTCCCTGCCCATGGCAGGGGGGTTGGAACTAGATGATCTTTAAGGTCCCTTCCAACCCAAACCATTCTGGGACTCTGTGATCTGTTCCAATCTCTCTGTCCTGTGATGCCGCAATATAGTAAATAATGTCCTTTCAGAATTCATTGACCTTTTGCATAATAAATGTGGGTGGAAAACTGCAACGATACATCTTGAATTTTTCTACAGATAGTTATATTTACTTAATATCTGACTGACACATGATGGTGCTTGTGGCGGTGAAGGCAATAAATACTGTTTTTAACATTTTTACTTTATAATATGATATCAGTAAAGCTACCAGTGATTATCTACTGTGCTGTAAATTAATTTTTACACTGTAAATTAATATATGCTGTGTCTGTAGGCAGTTTTGCTCTTTCATGATCTATATCTATGGTACCATCGTACCAGGATACTTGGATACACACGTAAGCATACCTTAAGAATTTATAAACATCATTCCATTTTGCAGGGCAAGCTAGACCGTGTGTTCCACAACCAGCCTGATTAGGAAACACAGTTAAACTCCTGTCTACTCTACAAATTGAAACCATGTTTTTAACTGGGTTAGTGAAAAATACTGTGATGTAACCAGATTCTGAAATGATTACATTTATAGTATAGACAGGGCTCTGCTACTTCGCATGTCTGAGTAAGAATTTGAGGATACATTACAGGATATTGCAGTGTCTGTATTTCTGAATACTAAATAGGCCAAAACTCTTTTATTGTTCAGCTGTAAAGAAAAACAGGGAAGGAAAAAAGGGAGGAATTGGAGTTATAATGGACACCAGCAATGAATAAGCAAGGCATTTCACAGGGCAAAGCGTAAAGAGGAAGACAATAAGCAAGGCCCAAATAATTATAAGTTTAACCCCACTGGCATACAATTTGTAGGCCCAACCATCTGCATAATATGCTTGACATCAAGTGACAAGCAATCCTCCAGACTGACATTTTTGCCCAGGCCAAAGTTGTACCCCCATTAAGAAACATATACTGAATACTGACCACATGGTATTTTCAGCTTCAGTGAAGATCTGATAACCCCTAAGCATTTTTGGAGTGGGCAAGGATATTTGAATTTTGGAAAGTTAATACCAAATGCAAAGCCCACTTCAGCATACAACAAAGTAAACACTCCTAGCAACGCAGAGTGGCTATTTTGGAAATACAATCAACTCAATTACCTGGGAAGTGATAGGAACAAGAGATGGAAGTCAACACAGCAAAACGAGAGACGGGTAAAGAGAAACCAATGGTTCAATAGACTAAGAATTAAATAGTGTTATTTCGTTCCATTTTAAGCTAAGTAAGGACAAAGCATTTTTACTCTGGGAACTCTAACTGTGGTATAGACTATGTTAAATGATTGCAAAGAAGAATATAGATGGCTGATGATGCCACTGGGTCATGCTATTAAGATCCACTTTTTTCCAGAAGCTGCAATATCTTGTCTTCAGAATCAAAGATTCCAATTAAAACAAATAACACCACCACCATTAAATTATAGCCACTGGATTGCTGACAAGAAAAGTTTCAGAATACAAATCCAAGACAATGCACATATGCTGTAATAGGATGTTTTAAAATGAAATACTGATAAGAGATTTTTTTTAAAATAAAAAAAACCATTGATGTAAACCATCCTGCTCCTGTTAGATAATAAAAACGTGTGCTGTAAGAACGTGAAAAACACAACATAAGCTTATAGAAACACTAAAGCAAAACATGTCTGGAACAAGAGCATGTCTTACGATAGCACTACAGTTTGTTAGAGAGCAGATGGTTTGTACCAGAAATGTATATCCATGAAAACCTATACCTCACAAGACGCTTACCTTTTCAATATCTTCAGCACTATCATTCTGTCCATTTCCATACAGTCGGGCATAAAGTCTCCAGATCTCCCCATCATTTGTCACTCGTGAAGTCACTCTGCCCAACAGCTCTTGCAATTTCCCCTTCAATCCACTCGCTACCTCTCCAGTGCGATCTGCCATACCATCCACGACCGCTCTGACCAGAATAGCCAGCACCTTAAAAAAGCACCAGGAGAGAGCTTTTATTTCGGCTCAAATCAACAACCGAATATATAATGGTTATCTCTAATTTATGGAGTCTATTAATGATTCAGGAAAATACAAATATAGTACCATATGACAACTATAGAATTTACAAAGACATACATTATTAAGGGAGTAATTCAACTAATTTAAACCACATTTGTAAGATTCTATGGTTGGTGAAGATAAAGATGCCAAAGAGCTCAGATAGCAATTTGGGCTACCAGGACAGACTAGTGTGAAAGACAATGGTACAGGAAATTGTGACAGTGTCCCAAAGATATTTTCACCTTATAGTATCATTATAAAAAGATCAGTAAACAGGCTGAACCAGATTAATTCAGGTAACGGAAGACACTGTTGTTTACAGGACCTCTATTTAACTACCTGCAGAAACTGAAAGATGTATAGTGGATGAGATTAAACTGGAAGGCCACTGAATGCTACTCTGCAAAACTCTGTGTTTAATGCACTACTGGTGCACTAAACTTTTTACAATCAAACTTTTTACAAGTAGTCACATAATGGCTGTACTTTCTGAGTCATCGGCTTGAGAATGTGGGATCTGACCTGCAAAAATGCTGAGCACGTACAGCTGCTGGTGAACTCAATGCAAGTTGGGCTGTGCATGTATGAAATGCTACATAATACCAAGTGTCCCAGAAAAAAAAACATGAGCCTTCGTGTCCCAAACCGGATGCTGAAAATTAGAAAACAGTTTCACTGTGCCTCAATTACCTCTCAATAAAATGAGAAACACCAAATGCAGATTAAGACATGGGATCATATGGTGAATTAGAAGAAAATAAAACCCATAAAAGCTGTGGCTTATTAAGTGAGAACTACCTGTTCAGTGTAGCGCATAAGACACATAGAGTGGGGAAGAAATAATGATAAAACAAAATGGAACTCTCATACGGCTTGCATTCAAGATAGGCCAGTAAAGGGTATACAAATTCATGCTGGTACTTCCTAACTTGCGACGCTATCATTTGGCAACTTTAATGCTTCAACATTTTTGTCCATGTGATATTAATACTCACGATGAAATCACATTAATAGCAATAGTAGTATCGAGACGGTAATAAAACCGGTTTCAAAGATGTGAATAGCCCCGAACCACACAAATATATCACTACTCTAGTAAAAGTAGGACAGAGGTGCATCCTCACAAACCAAGATATAGTTCACTGGCAGAAAGTAATGCAAAAATTATGACAGTATCAAAGTATATTACACTTAAAATAAAAACATATGCAGTTCAGTATTTGTGATACATTGCTTTCCTAAAACAACTTCGCTTCTATAGAATGACTCAATTAACATGCATCCCAAAAATTAATTAGTAAGTCTTATCAGATATAGGAAATCTTTGGCAAAAAACCCCAAATAAATCAAAATGGCTGATGCTGTTAGGAAATAAATCTATGTAACAGAATAAGTGAAAACAAATTATACATCTCCCTGGTATCTTTTCAGAATCAATATGAAATCATAATATCATCTGAACACCAGCTAAACAGCTCCCCCCTCCTCTTTCTCCCCAAACCTTAACAGTATAACCCTTATAAAATGATATGAGAAACTGGCTGTTCCTTCTTTTCTTTTCTGTTAAAGAGCTCAGATTTTCACTTAAGATAGTAGAAAATATGATCAAGTATTAATAGTCAAAAAGTTCTGAAATTCATATTGCATTCATGATTTGGAATCTAAGGGACTAAACCCCAGCATTAAATGAAGCAGGACTTCTATAATGATTTGCTAGGAAAATACCAGCAAGTATTGATATTTCCATTACTACAGCATTGTAATAAAAAACATAAAAGAGATGTAACAAGAAACTTTAAACTAATGTTAAACGTTCTCTTTTGAAAAGGAACTAGAACTGGTCCTGAGGATTCATACATACATGTATGACTACTCAATCAATTTTTCTCAGTTTAACAAAATTGTTACTCAAAGTCCAAAAATTTAGTTCACATTAATATCATGTATAGTTGTCAAGAGTTTTAAAGCCAATATTTTCTTTGCACATAAAAAAAAATCCAAACCAGTTTCCTCAGTCAGTAGGATTTAGCAACTGAAAAATTACCCATATTCCCATAGAGTTCAGGCTTTGCTTACACTTTTATCATAATAATCTATCTATTTTTTTTGTAATTCATCATGCAAGCTTTAGCACTACAGCAGCTAAAATAAAACTAGTGTGAAAGCCCGGATTAAAGGGTCCATTACACAGAAATGAATCATTAACGCTACTTGGCTGTGCCCAGTTGTTAAATAAAGCTATTTCAAATTGCAAGTGAATTATGATAATCATCCAAAAGCATCAGCAATGTAACACAGCTTTCCATTTTAGATGGTTGTCTTAAATGTTAACTTTTAATTTATATCCTTGAGAGATTTTAAACTGCCATACATACAAGACTACTAAAGCAATGCTCTGTTGCCCAGGATCCCACACAAGCAGTAGAGCTTTTTTTTTTTTAATGCCTTTTTTAATGAACTAGGCTCCATATGACCCCTGTGCAGAGAGTCCGTGCTTAGTGTGACATCACACCATCTGCGTTCCTCCTTCTCCTTTACTTTTGTTAATGATGTGTGTTTGCTAAAAACTGAACAAAAACCACCATTGGACAAAACTTTAGAGAGACAAACCCAATATTTTTTAAATGCTGTGTTTGCTATCACTTAATCTCAGTCCGCAACTGTTCTCCAAGCAGCTCCTTTCATATAAAAATTCGCTTGGTCAAACCATTTTTAGAAGCTTCACTAATACTAATCAAACTTGACAGCGCTCAAGCAAGAAGAGAACCCTCAGATAACAGATCCAAAATGACAAATCTACTGTCTATGAGCTCTCCCTTTGCCCCTCCCAAATTAAAGCTTTATAATAAAGACAATTGTCATTAGCGAGCTACTTAGAAGAAACAGAGCTCCAGAAGTTACTAATTCCTACCCTTCGTCCTCAAAATCCCCTTGGAACATGCTCTTGCAACCTTTTATTAGAAACAGTCAGGCAATACGAACCGCTGAAATGAGGGTGATATTTGATGGACAGGGTAACAGAAAAACGTTGCTAGATTCTCAAGAACACAGAATTGCAGAGAGAATTGCAGAATTGTAGAGTATTTGTCCATACTTCTGAATTCATATTCTTTGACAGCACAGGATGAAGATCTGGTTTCTGAAAGCAACATAGCAAAAGAGCTTTGCCACCCACAAAATAACTTTGTTATTCACAGACCTGCAGCTTTCCAAGTGAAAAAGACTACTTGCCTCCACAAACATGCAGGTGGTGCAAAGCAGTGCAGCACAAAGTTGCAGAAATCCTTCAGGTGTATTTACCGCCTCACTAGTAATTCAGAGGCTAAATTGATGACTACAACAGATAAGGCTTTATCCTCAAATCCTTTTTAGTGACTGATCTACTCTCTGAAACTACAGACAATTCATTGAGCCTTTATCTTTTACTATATAACATCTATATTAAAGGTTTTCAAGGTGTATTTTTCAGTAGATTAATGAACATTAAAAGGAATATGGAAATTTGAAGAATTTTAAGAACCAGTAAGGAAGGAATGTAAGAGGGCATGCTTATAACATTTAAGGGGAATACTAGAAAACTGAAACTTTTGAAAGTATGTCCTTTGCTGTAATCTCTTATTGCATCGTTGCTCATTTTTAAAAAGGCTTTCATCTTTTCCTTGTTCAATTCTGTCTGCAGAATCTGTAGATGCATATCTTCAAGTCTCACAATATCCTGATTTCAGAACCTTCGCCACAAGGATGACACCGTTAAATAACTAGAATAGCTTAGAAACAAAATTTCCCAATGTTGCATTCTGTACTCAGAAGTCTGGCACAAAAAGACAGCAATGTCCTAACAGAAATCACAGATGGAGATATGAATGCCTTACTGTTATTAGAAGAAATCAGTGATCTACAAATATGACTTCATACTATACTGAAATAAAAGAATCCGATGTAACGACACAAAGGAAGGACGTTTCAAATTATACATTCAATTGCACACTCTTAATTGATGCATTCAGTCTCATAAGCGGTGTTCTGCAACAATGATTATGCTAAAAGTGGTTAGTGATTGACTTTCTGTTTTCACAAAGAACTGAAATCAATGACTCAACTTGTTTCTTCCAGTCCCATGCATACTTATTTTTCTCAATTTTTAAATTTCTGCCTTCTTTCTCACCACTATATCACCTAACTTAGTAGTCTATCAACTAAAATCTACTATGACTCGAAATACTAAATATAACCTGAGAGAAGGTCATGGTCTCTTTTTGCATGGAAAAAGAAGTGTATGCTTCCACCTACCCATGTTCAGGACTTTACTTCGTTAAAATACAACTGCACAAGAGGGTTACAGAGCATCTCTATTTAAAACAGACCAGTTGGCAAATGGGAGAGGCTCAGAAATTACTGGTGAGCTTTGTAAACAATCTCAGCAGAAGCTTTTAGTTTTATGTGCTTTTTTTTTGTTTCATTATGGGAATACTCTTCTCTTCCTTGTACGATTATTGACTAAAGCCTTTCTGAAATTCTTTAATCAGGCTCTGAGGTTTTTTTTGGCCAACTAGTAAATCCTTCTAATTGAGGAAACTGTATTAGAAGTTATGATGAAACCTATAAAGCACTTTACATATCAGAAGCCAAAGTTAAAATCTGGATGCATAAAAAATAATATTTTCGATACATAGCATATATACACTTATGTAAAAATGATAAAAGTTGTATGGGAACAAGATGACAAGAGTTATACAACAAAAATAGAAATTTAGTGCAAGCAATATCCCCAAATACTTTAATAAAATATCCTACATACAATTTGTCAAAATATACTAATAGGAGTGTTTATTATCTCAAAGTATATAAAATGGACAAATACATGTAGAAAGTTCTATTCCTGGCCAGCTGTCAATCTGACTAAAATAATACAGTAGACCACCCCTAAAAATGTTATTTAAATTAACAATTGAGAAAAAAATTAATTAAAAAAGCCAATCATCTACAAGATGTTCCATGAATAGACTCACAAGCCCCACCAGTACCACAATACTGTAGCTGCCAAACACACTAATCTTTACCATAGACTATTTTCCATAGATACTTGTTAGTGCATAGAGAGTTTGAGACCTTTTAATGTTCAGCCATATCAAACCCAAAAGATTTCATTCATACTGAATGTTATCCTGTGGGTGGTTGGCTTTATAACAGTAAGGACTGTAGTCACATAAAATTTGATTTTAAAAAGTAAACTGAAAAGAGCTTTTAACATCCCCGCCCCCAGTGAACAAACGAGATGTTTCCGCAACCATAATTAATTCTATCTGTTCTCTCTCCTCATCACTCAGACTCCCAAGATCCAGGAAAGGTACTTTCAATCATTTT
This sequence comes from Larus michahellis, assembly GCF_964199755.1. Taxonomy (NCBI): domain Eukaryota; kingdom Metazoa; phylum Chordata; class Aves; order Charadriiformes; family Laridae; genus Larus; species Larus michahellis. The sequence continues at coordinate 40,586,636 of NC_133898.1, forward strand.
ATGGGATAAGAAAAGAAACATACTCCTGGAATCAATGACCAGCAGCAGCTGGGTCCTCTTACCGTGGTACGACACACAAACTCCCTAAGAGCTCATAAGCTGTTCAACCAGATACAGTAATTTTGCAAAGGCTTTTGGAGGTGTTTCACTATTCTGCTTAAGGGATTCCTCGGCTTGCATTTCAGATTCACCTTGCCATTTCCACTGAGTATACAGAACCCTGCTCGGGTCAGGACCTGGTTTTAGGCAAGGTAACATCCCAGCTGAAGCTGTTAAAGTAGGCTCTCTGGATTTCATCCAGAGCGTACATTTACAAACATAGAAGGTAACTAAATTTAATTGAAGTACAGTGGAAGCTGACCAAAATATCTCCTTTATTTTTCTTTGTTTGAATTATTAAGAATCAATGTTCTGACTGTAATGCATTCCATCTATGAAACATAATTCACTTTCAAAGGCTCATTTGTGGAATCTGGTTTCCTTTTGTCCATTTTTATTTTAAACACTTAGTCTTACAGTCCAGATCTCAAAAAATTAAATGTCTTGCCCACATAACTTCACTGGTATGTGTACTATCATTACTCATACCATTACAGCAGAAATCTCTCCCTGTCTCACAAGAAAAATTAATGAACATATACGATGACTTAACACGAAAACTTCCCCACCTGCGTATCCTTGTACTTTTCTCTTAAGTCCATGAGCCGGTGATAAGCTTTAATTGCTTCTGAAAACTCTCCAACATCTGTACTGGTGAGAAGATAGTTCTCCCATATTTGCCAGTGCTCATAGTTGCACTTCAGAGCTTCTTGGAGGGTTCGAAATGCCTTGATTCTAATCAATAATAAAAAACGAGAATAGAAAAGAAGAGTCTATATAAAGATTTACTATAGAAGATTTCTATATTAAAATCAGCTGGCACTTTATCAACTAAAAAGCTGCTTATTTAAAAAATCAGGTTTAGAAAGCAGTGCAATGTAAAAGTTATTGTTCATAACTTACAATACTGATAATTCTTTAACCTCTCTTGCCAATTACTTTCTATCAGTTCACTCCACAATACGCTTTGTGGAGTCTGAACTAGGTGGTTTCTATGTTAGCTCTCATAATTACATTCTGACAAAAAATCATTGTAATTGTGCCATCTATGGCAATATTTTCTTTCCTGAATTTTTAACTGGAATCATGAGAAAACAATCTTACTCATGCTGCAGTTGTAACACATATTAAAAAATTAAAAATCACAGAGTTCATGGCAGATGCGGAATGATATTGACTCATTTCATCACACAAAGGAAGGTTACTTAACAATAACAGCTTTTTGTGATTTATTTTAAACATTTGCACGTGGTAAACATGCACACCCATTGCACAGAAGCCCATCATTTTCAACCATTTGTTTCTTATGTCAGCTGGAAGCTTTACTTATGCTCTCTGTTCCCTGACACTACACTGCTCAGTAGAAATGTGTCAGAGTGGCCCCAAATGCTATTAGTGTCCTTCACCAAAGGTGTTGCCCAGTGAACCATCTCATAGTGGCAGAAGAAAAAGGTGGACTGAATAATTCCTATAAAGTCACTGACAAGTCAGGAAGCATCTTTATTTTTTCATATGGATTCACTGCAGGCAACTCTGTACCACTCCCTTACTCAAGGCGAGCGTTAATGACCTTCTCTGCTAAGGAATGTAGAATCATCATAGAATCACAGAATGGTTAAGAGGTAGAAGGGACCTTAAAGATCATCTAGTTCCAACCCCCCTGCCATGGGCAGGGACACCTCCCACTAGACCAGGTTCCTCAAAGCCCCATCCAAACCGGCCTTGAACACTTCCAGGGATGGGGCATCCACAGCTTCTCTGGGCGACCTGCTCCAGGGACTCACCACCCTCACAGTAAAGAATGTCTTCCTAGTATCTGATCTAAATCTCCCCTCTTTCAGTTTAAAACTGTTACCCCTCGTCCTTTTGCTACACTCCCTGATAAAGGGTCCCTCTCCACCTTTTCTGTAGACAGTTTGTCCAAATCAAGAATACGGGCTGAAAGCAGCTGACCTACAGTTTACAGAGGTATGACCTCCTGCACAACATGCAATCAATGCTGCCAGAGAGGAGGCAGAAGGAGTAAGAAGTGCTAATGCAGTCTGAAGCATACGTTGGTAAGGTTTGGGTGCCTGCTGTTCAAAGCGTTAAAACGTACTGCCAAGAGTTTCAATAAATTTGATACTTTAAAAAAAGCTTTGCTAGACAATCACAGTGATACCGTTCTTAGGACTTCAAGAAACTAAAGCTTACTCTCAGCTGGACACTCATGATATCTAGAAAAAATACAAAGGAATAAATAACTTTAAATGAAAACTTGAAACAGAGTTTTCCCAGGCTGGTAAAACTCTTCTTTGGGGAGGTATGACAATAAATCTCTTCTTAATAAAGATCGTATAAGGATGCCTTGTTTTCAAAATTTATAGTTCACTTGCTCTATTGCTTGAGTAAGTTGCTAAAAATGCTGTCTCTAAAGAAAGACAGCTCAAAGAAATTGTTGGTTGAGTTTCAAAAAGAGGATCCAGGGGAGTGTAAATATCCCAGCCAGGAAAAGGGAGTATCTAACGAGTGGATCAGGCCATTAAAAGTTTGGAATGGCTGGGTCAGGGAAAAATGTAAATAACTGCCAATCTAAGCCCATAGTATTATAAGAGTTACCAAATACACGTGAAGAGAGCTGACTGATAGAGCAAAATTATTGAAGGAAACCAGGTCATTTGGCATGGTTACAGCAGAATAGTCCACCCGTAGGATTTTCCCATGTTCACTCCCCTTTTCTCTCTCTTCTGATATATGTGATGCTGCCGAGTAAATGTACTAACAGTTGGGTCTCCTCCACTGTTAACAGTCCTAGTAAGGGATTTCAGATCCTGATTTTGATAGATTATATTAGAAAAGCACAGAGACCTGCTCCTTCCTCTGTGGATTTTGCTACAATGGAAGCTGGGATGTGCCACAGCTCTCTGATAGGCTGGAAGATGCTCTTGCTGACTGATGTACCCCAATCACCTTGAAAAACTGTTTCTGAAACTGGTCTTCAACATCTGCAGGATTAGCCTGTATGATACCCCCCATCTTCTCAAAACAGTTAATAAGTTATCAGGAGGGCAGATGCCAATCAGATGGAACTGTGAAATGTAGCCAAGATACCAGAGGGATGGGACGGAAATTGTATTCCTCAAATCATCATCCTTGCTATGCTAATAAAGTCCTCTTAATAAATCATATAACGATGGAGTATCCTTAACCAGGGCAACAGTTAAACCAATTCATATCCAAACAGGAAACTAGTGCAACATCCTGTCTTGGAAACCAGGAATCTTTCACCCAAAGGACAGAGGGCCAGTCCCAGTTTGTTCTGAGAAATATGAGATCTAGATTTCAAAGGCCTCCTGGCACCCAGAGAAGTTCTTCTGGTAAACTGAAGAGTAGAGGCTGTTTTCATCACAATTAATTTTTCTGGAGGAAATTCAGAATACACAAAACTTGTGGACTCTTAAAAAAACAAACAAATCGAAAAAACAACAAAACCCCTTTCATTTGGGTGTCAGCAAGTTGTTTGCATACACTTTTCAAAAAGACTTACACATTTTATATTTGTCTGTTGTTTGAGACTCCACTAAGCCTTACCCAAATGCACTATCCTTGGGTGGGACTGATTTAAGAGCCTGGTTGAAGTAAAGCTTGATTTTGATGAGGGAGCAAAAGAAAACAATTAACTTAAATATCTTAGTATTGTTTTCCTTTTTTTAACCCTCCCTCCACTTCCCCCCCCACCCCAGCAATTCTTAAAATAAGAATTTACACTTTCAGCACCGCTCGGCCCCCCAAAATAAACTACATGAAGTGTAGTATTACAGAAATCCTCTGTTTTGAGAGTTGGTTAAGCTAACTCACACACTGTCTTGATTTATAAGTGACTACGCCAATAATCAAAGAAGTTGTTATTCGACAGCAAATACAGGCCACACTCAGCTATCAGCATGTAAAACAGACTTAAGATTTCCTGTACACATACCCTTCTCCCACATGATTCCTGTGGAAAAAAAACCTGAGAATCATGCCCCTCTTTACTGCTTTTGATAGAATATCAAATAGGTCTCAAGTTCTGTATGTATTTAGCGTGTTAAATCACAAGAGTAGATTAACAATAATAAAATAAAATTAAACCAATAAAGTGAAACTAATCACTCAGTGTGATTAGCACTACTCAGCCTTGTAGTAGATGAACAGACAGAAAAACTATTTTGATCGAACATACTTTTCTGAAACAAGCCAGTACACTGAGCATCTGACATACTCTTTTGAACTTTATGCACAAGAAGGAGCAATATATCACACACAGTCTAAGTCAAAAAATTGGGCATTCTCAAGGCATTACTGAAGAAGAAAGGAACTATTGAAAAGGTAAGAGCAGCTCTTGATTTCTATTACGTTTTAGTCTTGAGTAGTTATTCTAGCCTTCATTTTCTCTTCCCTCCTGCTCCCATTAGAATATCAAACCACCTGTTGAATTCTTTTGTTATCACTTCCCACATTTCCTTTGTATGTTTATCAATTTACCCTTTTATGTAAATTTACTATTCTTTTTCTCTTTTTTAGTTTGCCTCTTGTCTGCATAACCATATAAATTGGTGTCAGATTTTGAGTAAGGTTTTTAAAAATTTATCTTATTCTTTTGTTTCATTCTTTGGGGACAAGTTATAATGTGAAAATTCTTCTTAAATATTAAGTTCTTTCAGGTATTCTGTGTCTACAAGTAACTTTTATTACATTGAGTTGAAATATAGAACAAGAAAGGCAGTCCATTTAGGTCAAAGCTTCTTGTACTAATGCTTAATTTGGAGGGAAAAGAACAAGTGATCTATTATGTGTGTAGATCTCTATCTGCTTCTGTAATATAAAAAATAAACTGCCTGTTTTTCCCTTAAATCTACTGAGATGAATGTAGCATGAATTGACATGGGTCTAAACATATAGTTTGCTTGAAATGGACATATCTTTTAAACTTCATATTCAAATTACTTTCCAACTTTAATATGAATTTTTTTGCACTGGTTGTACTTACTACATCATAAATACTTTTAACAAGAAAAAAAGCTTAGGGTGAGAGGTTGCTACTTTTATAAAGCTTACAAAACTATTTCCGCCAAAATGAAAGAATTTATCAATGACCCAACCTGGGAGAGAGAACTGAAGCGATAAGACTTACAAAAAATGAGGCAACCAGACTGTAAGAATAAAAAAAGCTCTATGTCAAAAAAAGGAAGTCCCAATTATTTATTTCAGAAGCAGTATCTTCTAATGCTTTTGAAGTACTTACTTCTGTTTTAATCTGATATAAGCAGTTGATAAATTGTTCCAGGCCTCAGCATTCTGTAATGATAAAAGGAGAAACACCAAAAAAATTATTCACTTATATTATGCTTACTTCATTAAACTATGTAAATAAAACTACTGTGAAATATCATCGATTTTGCTAATCACACATATTAACACATATTTTCTACAAGGCAGTCAAAATATTACACTGAAATAGAAAATGTTATATTAAAATAGAAATACATAAATAACTATTACTGACTACAGCACCGATCGGGTATATAAATATCAATTAAGTGCCTTCTGGTTGGAATACACTAAGGCAGCTCTTGCCTTCAGTTTAAACTGTAAATAGGCATCCTCTTCTGGATCTAGCTGGGATGGCTGGAGAGGTCAGTGCTCTCAGCAGCTCATCACTTCTCACTAGCTGGAAGCTACCTACCTGCACCGCTCTGTTAGTGGAAAAAATGATCCGACTGTCCCCTAATGCACCTCAGGCGAAACTAACAGGGTTAGTTCCAACAGCGCCTATCAACTGGTTTAGCTGAAAAGGATCACAGAGTGCTCAGACAATTTTTCCTCTGGTAAAACCAGCAGAGCCATGTACAGAGATGAGCCCTGCCCATCGCCTTACGCTGCTGTAAGTTTGAAGCTGCACCACTGAATTCAGCAAAGTGACAAGTATAAATTTGAAGAACAGAACCCAAGTACTGCAATGAAATATACTCTGGTAATGAAGGCTATCCCCAGGCTTAAGGAGCATTTAAATCATGTTGGGAAAGTTTTTGAGGTTTCATTAATGAAAATGGTCATTACATTTCTGCAGATCATTGTATAAAGACAGGTTTCACGTCCATAACTAAGAGCCAGCCCAGCATCCTTCACTCACAAAAGAAATGCCACTTAACTCACTGAGAAGTCAGTTGGCTTGTTCATATGAATATGATCAACTTTTATTCGAATATAATTAAAATTTTAGTATCCACTTGGAAGTAAATCTACTGTACTGAAAGAAAAAAATATCAATATATAAAGTAAAAATTCCAGTTAAATACAGGGTTTTCTGCCCATATGGGTTTTTTTTCCAAATAAGTTATTTAATTTTATTATTAAAGAAAAAAGAATAATCTCTCACCTTTCGTTGGTCTCTCATTCTTTTCCCCAAGAGAAAAGAATGAATGATAGCTTCTATCAAGCAGGTGGCATTAACTCTACACAAGCAACACGCTGGCAGTCAGGCCTTTTGACCAAAGTATAGCCAGTACATTCCCGAGAGGTAACCCACATGACGCCTCTGCCGTCTCAATGCACAGTCACGCTCAAACTGCAATACCGTACACATGCTTGCCCCACGCACCCTGAAAAACTGGCTAACAAGCTCCATTCTCCCTGTGCTTACGAACTATATAGTTACAAATTTACCTGTCATACAACCACTTATTTGACTTTTTTTTCAGAATTTGGTTACTTAGAGGACTAAGTATTTTAATTTAATTTTTTTTTTTGTTTTATCTCTCTCTTTAGCACTTCTCACAGTCCACTCTTTCCCTTTTCTCTGTTTTAGCAACGTATGCAAGCACAAAGGAATTTCTGCTCAAACATATTTTAACATTCACACACACATACTTGAATGAAGTTAAGTATTGGGCAAGTATTTTTATGATGCCTCATGACAAAAATATATCCTTCATGCACAAGTTTAACTTATTCAAAGGGCTAAGGCTTAAACAAGTTTTTCATTACTGCTTTGCTTGTTTATAATGAAAACATCCTTGTTGCTTTTAGATAAGCCATCTGAACCGCTTGGTGAAAAGTACATACATCTGGTTCCAACGTCACACAGCGCTGAAATGCTTTGGCAGCACCTTCGTAGCCTTCTAAAGCAATGTATGCACAGCCCAAGGAAAACCATACACCTAGCTGGAGAGCAAAAATGGATGATTACATATATATGTACACACATATTTCTGCACAAAAGAAATAATCTTGCCTGGATGCTCAAACAAACACTACTCTTGTTGATTTTACCTGATTTTCAGCTATCATGAAAGTATTGCGCTGTAATAAATAATATCCTGTATGCAGAATATAAGAAAACTTTAAACGAATGTGTTGACTATATAAAGACCACTTAACCATATGTGACGTGCTCTTTCTACTTGTCAAGATACCAGTCTTCTCTAGTTTACAATGCAATGTTCAGAAACAGAACTTTTCTGGGGAAAAGAGCTATATGAGCAGGTACCTAGTAAAAATCATACAGTAACACCAAAGAATGGTAAATAATTTTCTTTTCTTAATAACGTGAAACAAGATATTTTGCCTAGCATTAACTATGTATGAAGGTTTCAACTGAACGGAAAAAATGTGAGAACCGGATATGATGGAGAAGGTTGGGAAAGGCATCCAAAAGGGATCCTTTAGCAGATAAGAAGAGTGAGATGAAAAGTCTCTGGGGTGGGAATTAAGTCAAGGAGCTGAGATGCTACAATATGGATGCAAAAAGTATACAGAAAATTGAATAGGTCATGCAGGTGGAAGAATGCTGCTATATGTTAAAGAAAACTTCAGCATCAACCATATAGAAAATAGCTATATAAACAAACAACAGAACTGGTAGAGACTAAAATTTCAGGCCACAGTAAAAAAAGCAGTATGACGACTGCATCTCAGAATACTTGACTAAAATAGAGAAGGTAACATACTGGGGCATATCAGAGGGCTGTGAAAATAGAAATCTTAGAAAATACAGGGAGATTTCAATAATTCAACATAGTTTAGTGAATGCCATAATGGATGCAATTGCATGGGTAAATTTTTTAGAAATAAAGAAGCTAGTCAGAAGACAGTCCTTGCCTTGATCCTGACCTGTATGAATGACAGGTTCAAAATGTTACCATACAAAAGATACTTTGTAATGTATCTAGAGTCACTAGTCCTTCAAGAACAAATGCAACTCATTTAATACAAAGAACGGGGAGGGACCCTTTATCAGGGAGTGTAGCAATAGGACGAGGGATAACAGTTTTAAACTGAAAGAGGGGAGATTTAGATTAGATACTAGGAAGAAATTCCTTACTGTGAGCGTGGTGAGTCACTGGAACAGGTTGCCCAGAGAAGTTGTGGCTGCCCCATCCCTGGAAGTGTTCAAGGCCAGGCTGGATGGGGCTTTGAGCAGCCTGGTCTAGTGGGAGGTGTCCCTGCCCATGGCAGGGGGTTGAAACTGGATCATCTTTAAGGTCCCTTCTAACCTGAACCATTCTATGATTCTATGTTAAATTTAAGAGCTACTTTAAATGGAAAAGCTGCATTAAAAACTAAAAGGGGCAGCTAAAGAGTAAAGGTCTGCAGAAGACTTGAAACATTTAAAGATGACATTTCAAGGCCTGGAGAAACTGCACATCATCTTTCAAAAAGGCTCTAAAACGACTAGACAATCGTAACAGTTAAAAAAAAAAGATTAGTGGACATAAAGGCTGGTGTGCTACACAAGATAAGTGGACATAAAGGCTGGCGTGCTACACAAATGAGAAAGCTACAAGAGAATAATTCTGACAAGCTAAATGGAAAAACACGGTAGCTGTGTAAAAAACCACACAAAATCCAAACGCAAACAAACAAAAAACCAAGGTTCATTGCCTTTGATCTATTATAGCAATTAAGTGGTATTTTATCATCCCTTAGATATCTGGAAAGGAAACATGAATTTCTTCCACAATATAAGAAGGGCAGTGACACTCTAATAATTTATTTAGGATACAGTTTAAGAATGGACTCAAGCTATTTTGTGTGGAAAGAATGGTAAGAATTGCCTTTTTATTGGGGAGGGCACAAAATCTGCTGATCCCACTGGCTGATGTAACAACTGCTCTGAGGAAAGTGACTGACTGAAAGGTAGCGTAAGGAAAACTTTGTCCAAAGTTCAAAAAAGACTTTTGTCAAGGCTTGTGGAACTAGGTTAAAGTTCTTTTTTGGAAATAGAAAAAAGTGTGTTGCCTAGAGGTTCAAATGTTGCTACTGATTGGAAAAACACATGAGAATGAGCTGTAAATTTTTATCCTGTTCAAAACTGAAGGCAGTGACCAGTAAGGGAAGATAATTTAAGCTTGGACTCTTTGTTAAAACTTGCCATCAGGAATTTCCAGGCAAGTCTTTAGTAAGTCTAAATGATTATTAAATGCTTTAAGAAAGTCTAAACAATTTTCTCATATTAGTGGGAATATGGTTCCAAAATAACCTAGTTACAGTATAGCTAAATATTTAAAAAGAAAAAAAGCCCAAATCATATATCTGAGAAAACTTTTTTTGAATCCGGTAAACTCTTCAGTACAATATTGTTAGGAGAACAGCAGTGTTAGTTTAGAAACAATCCATACCCAGCAGAGCAAAATCAGTCTTTGAAGTTAGTAATTAGTACAACATTTTAAGAGCTTTAGTTGAGTGAAATCCTAGCTGAGTACCTTTTTAATTACTCTTTTTTTGGCATAATTTTTCTCCCTTATAATTCAGTTTCTTCTGAACACAACACACTGACAGAACTTACTATAGTTTTAAGTAGGTAGAGAAACTTCTATCATCATCTCCAGTGAGAGAGACTAGGCTCAAATTTTAAGTTACTTTTACTATTACAAGATGAATGAGAATTGTTGAGAATAAGGCTCTCATTGCATTGTCCAAAACTTTAAATTCCAGATGTGGTTGATGGCAAGCTGACTTCGAAAGTGTGACTATTCTCCCAAATTGGAGAGAGATCACTTCTCTTGCTTCACACCCAAGAAAATTAGCCTGAGAAGTTATGAGCCAAATAATCTAGCACAAAAGAGGATTATTCGTTTCTTGCCAACTGTGACATGGTGGAGAACAGTGTCAGCACAAAAAAGGGTGCTATGAACACTCTGGAAAATTCAAGTGTGAAGTGACTGGATATACAGAACCATACGCTGTTCAGTACAAGAACTAACAAATCTGTTATTTAACAAACCGTAAGTTTTGTTACATGGACTTTCACCACTGGAGAACTGACTGCATGAGCTCTTTGATCTCTGTAATTGTCTCAGTCTACCCTTGCAAGAAGTTTGCCATGAAAGTGCAAAAGAAACGCATCCGTCACCCACTAGACATGTACTAGAACAAGTAATTCTGTGCGCAGCAGTGCTAATGAAGATAAGCTTCAGATCTATTTGAACTGTATGACTTTCATCCCTTTGTGGATTCTCCGAAGTCTAATATGATGTTGGCTCATACTGCAAAGACCTACCCTCAGAGACCTGACCCAAATTTGACCAGATGGCCAAAGACTGTACAAGATTGAAGGAGGGTTGACAGAGAATGGTTTTATCCATTAGATATTTTCGGGGAAATCACTTGCTGCAGTCTAAGAATCTCTTCTGCCGAAAACATTTCTCATAATCACAAAAAAATAAGAATTTCTTTGTAATAGGGAGTCTTGTTTACCTGATAAATTATTCACAATTCTGGGAACAATTTGTTAATGAATATTTTCCTTGTATTAAAGTCCTTGCATCTCAAATCACCTTACTCTCTGCTCTTAATCCGCAAGACATCCTGGAATAGGAAACAATTCACTTCTGTAGTGACAGAATACAGATAGACTGTAGAAGACAGTGATATGTCAATCCACACTATCCATTTGTTCAATCTATTTGCTTGAAACAATTTGTTTGAAGCTTAAATAGAGCTTCCTGAGCAACAAGAGGAGGAAATGTTCACTTTCCTATATGGACTGGCCTATTTTTCTTGGATTGCCTTTCATTTTAAGCTTCCTTTGGATAGGACACAAAATAAAAAAGCATCTCAGCAGAATATTTCTCAGCTTTGAGCCCTGTAGGCCATTTTCTGCAGCCTTCTACTACACAGGAGTCCTCTTGATTTCTATAAGGTTCATATCTGAGTAACATATATTTCATTGGCATTTCCTGAGTCAGTAAGAGAACTGAAAGACAAGGGAAGTACTTTTGTTCATTTTGCTTTCCATTCTAAAGGTGTTTATAAGTTATCTGGAGTTTACTTGAATAAGAACAGGACTCTGATTCACTGGAATAAAATACATCATTGAAATATAAAAAAGTTTTAGGATATAAGATTTGAAAGGCTGGAGGCCTTTAAAATTTTTCTACAGCAGAAGTCCAGCTAGTTATGCGGAACTCAAAACAGCAGCTTTGGTGGTATTCTTTGTAGGGCGAGAAGGAATACCCTACTTTCACATGGACCTGGAAATGGCTACGAAGAACACAATTTTATGTATATAAACACCCACAAAGCGGTTTTAAATTCTCAAGACCTTTCCACAGGATGGACCTTACTGGGATGGGATATAGCAGCTGAGAAACTGAAACAAGATTACAAAAATTGTCTGCAGAACAGCTTGCAAAGGATCTGTCAAAATACCCAGCTTCATCAAGAGAACTCTTTTGACTGTGGTTTCAGTTTTGATGCATTACTGTAATAAAAGCTACTGTCATCACAAGTGTAACACAATGCTTCTCAGTAGACTCCAGAGCAGGACAGACTAGAACCCTTGAAAAAGATTTCTGTGAAATACAGAGATCAGAGTCTGTAATTCAAAGCCAAGAGAAAAGGCAAAAGAATAATTTCATTTAAATCTGTACAGCATTCTTCTTATGAGTATCTTGCTTGACACTTGTTCATGATTTATTTCATGATAATTATTAATTTTCATTGGTTTGATCTCTTTGAAATAGAAGAGCTATACGGGCAAAGAGTTACCTGCATGCAAGGACCTGAATGAAAAAGGATGTCTTAATTTCATCATGCTACGATTTTTAGCCAGGCTTCCCAGTACATGGTGAAAGAGTTGCTAAGAAGAGTAAGAAGTTGTTACTTTGACAATAGTGCACAGAATTGCCGTTTAAAAAAAGTGTCGCATCATTCAAAACTGAACACAACAACTAAAACAAAGCCATATGTGTACCGTTTCCCAACCTGCATAGGGTTGATCTGCACTGAACGTTCAAAGCACTCCACACATTCCCTGAACTCCCGGCTGCGGAGATGGAGGAGGCCTTTGGAGCGTTGGGCACGGGCGCTGCGGTGCCTGGAGAGCTCCCAGGCCTTGTCATAGTACTGGTGGTCTTTGAGAACATCACCAAGCAAACAATATAATCCTGGTGTTTCCTTTTTCTCTAGCTCCCGCCTGAGTATTTCTTCCGCCTGGTAAAGAACAAAGAGAAATCAATACATAATGGGACAATTTATTTTCAGTTAATTGCCTACCTGAACAAATACCTCTTTAGCACCCTGAAATCATCAGCTGAAGACTAAGAAGTAGGAATAGTAAGGAAACAGTATCTTGATCCAACACAGCATCAAAGATAAAGTGTAGGGAGAATCTGGTTCCAAACCGTTTTTTAAAAAAACCCCCACACTTCAACATCAACATAATATGGTGGCTTTTGGTTTAATGCACCAAGGGAAACGTACCCATTAAAATAAGAAGCAGCTTGCTCCTCATTTTGTATCTTAGGTGTGTATTCTGTCCCAAGAGCAAATATCAGTCCTGGACATCAAACCTACACCTCCCTCACAGCAATGCAGTATCAGCACCATTAAGGTATGTGCAACCCTAATAGTTTCTCATCTGTGGTTTTTTAAAATCCTAATAAGTACTCTTGCAATGACTGTCATTCCGTTTTCTCTAATTTCTGGTTTCTGAAAGTAGTTAATTCCATTCTATTATGCTGAAAATGCTACTCTTTTACACAAGATGCACAAGTTATAGATTTATCTATATGTTTGAGATAAAATATATCCAGAATATATACAACATTATGGAAAAGAAGACACAGGCTGGGTCTCCCAGACATGCATTCTGGGCTGTAACCAACTTTCAAAAGCTCTTTATCTCAGGATCACTATCTTGTTCTAACAATAAAATTATTGTTTCTCTTTTAAACAAGAGATAGTGTGTTTTCTGTGTCTTTTTGAAGAGATAAATACACTGGACAGATGATCTGTTGTTCAGACTGAACTCTTACCTCAGTCCCCTGCTGCAAAAATGTAACAGGCATAATTCAGCTTGGTATTATTTTTTATTAGAAAAGATCTGTTTGAAGCATCTAAACCAAGAAAGATTCAATGTAGCCTGCCACAGAACTAAAGTTTCTTATTGTAACAGTAGTCATTCTTCTATCGTACATAGTTTATCTGAAAGGAAAGTTGAGTTCATCTTTGCATTTAAATTATTACTGCTTTTCTTGTTTCTGTAAGAAATATTTTCTTTGCCCTTCAGATGATCTCCAGAGAATCAGTCACTTACTCCTCTTCCTCCTATCAGTAAGCTTCATTGATCATGTCTGAAAATCATCTTTAGAAAAATGACTTTGTTTTACTTTGTTTTGAAATATTTAATGTATAGGAATTTTAACACTTCATTCTTACTATCATTTTTGTTAAATAAAGTAGCACTAAAAGTCTCCAATATTTGAAGTGCACAAATGTGAAGCAGCAATGTATTGTTTAAGTTTTCTAAAGGGATCTTAAACAAGCAAAAATGGAATCCCATTATGAAGAAAATTAGTGGCTGAATATTAGGAAAATAACTTAATGGCAAGTGTTTTTAAGTGCCTATAGAACAGTTCTACAAAGAAAGCCAAAGAAACTATCACTTAAAATTTAGAATTAGCCTAGTCAAAGCACTAGAAAACCTCACCTAACAAGAAGATTGCACTTGCAGAGGGTTTGGTTAAAGGGCAGTTTACTTCCCCTTCCCTGCCTCCATTAGTTGCTATGACAAGATTAAAGGAACCCATATTAATAATAGATCTTTAAGATGTTTTTTTCTACAGTAGAGAGAACTGGGTGTTTTATTATTGCAGTAATCACATTAGACACCAAAAGCTAAGGTGGTTTGCTATTTTACCTTCAGATAAAGAAAAAAAAGACTGAAGCGATGCTGTGTGAACAGCAGCTAGGAGGTGAAAAGTGCACTGATTGCTGCTCTTCCTCTGCAGGGCACTCCCAAGTTCAGATTGCGTTTCTGTGGCAGTGCCTAGTACTAATCGTATGCCAGACTAGAAAGCCAACCATTCACTAATTGCATCTTACATTTAAGAGCATAAAAACATCGTGTTCTGATCTAAGCTTACAAGAACTCATTGCCAACATAAATATTTCAGCACACAGATAAAACAGAGAATTAAATAAGCATAAGTATGACTTTTTCTTCATCTGATTAGCTATCTGATCACCTCTCTGGCATGTTACAAACCTTTTTATTACTTAAATCTTTAAAGGCTAATACAAAGGGGATCATACCTACAAACTGAAAAAAGAATTGTATTCTCAAAACATTTGTCATTTGTCTTCTACACAACCAGATTATACTTTAAAAACAGGATTTCTCATTTTGTCTAGTTTTTTGCGAAGAAAAATATACCTGTCTCCTAACTTTGTAGTAAACTATTTTCAAAAATGCACACTTAATCTTTGATAAGAACCCTGCTTCTGCAAAAAACCCCAGATTTTCTCTTAAGAAAAAATATTATCAAGAAACATCTTCCACACAGCTCAGGCAATGTACATAAAAGAAATGGAACCACTAGAGATTTATTCTTACCCATTAAACAGATATTAATGATTAACTTGCATGGTCTATAACTAAAAATTATATCTAAATTAAGTAAGCTTTGATAAGAAAACTGTCAATTAAAAGTTACCTAAAAAGAAAAAAATTAAGCTGTATAACTCTTGCTGACTGAAACAGATTTAATTATAACACTACTGCTTTTCACAGAATGGTCTGCACCAGAATGCATGGCATTCAATACTCAGTTCAGAAGTCAGTTATCTAAACACGAGAAAGATTTAGGCTGGTATCTTGCTTTCTGGACTATTACAGTTAGTATGGGAATTAAGCAGGCAACACTTCACAGAAGTCCACAATCAGTAAAGAGAGTTTTGTTTTAAATAAAAGGTGGTGCTTTTTTATTACTCACTACTGAGACCTCTGGAAACCAAATTCAAGATTCATCCTGCATTTGGCTTCCCAACCCTAAACTTCCACTTGCCGTCCTATCCACATGTTCCCATGCTTTTATTTTATTTGTTTCCTAAAAGGCCCTATTAGCCTCACTTTTCACAGATCTACTAGTTCTATTATTTTACAATTCATTCCCTTGCTAGTTCAGAGTATTTTCTAAAATGCTTTCATCTTTTCTGCTTGCACGTTATTTGCTAGGCTACCAGAGAAGCAGCATGAAGAAGCAGAACAGATGAGCATGGAACGAGGTAGTGAGAGAAAAGGAGAGCTCTTTGGTTTTCATTTCATCTTCCCTGTAACTTCATGCATGACCTTGCAAGCCATTTACTTCTCTCTCTCAATTTTGTAGCTGCATATAGGAGTGCTTCTCCTATAGTCTTCTACGTCTGTTATGTTATGTAGTAGAAATCAATCAAGTTCTTGAACAATCTCAAGCGCTAATCAGCATAGTACTACTTGACTTTGCATCTGTGAAGCACTTCCTGAATTTAAATGGGAGCTTCTGAGATCTTACCGTAATTGTGCTTCCTCGCTCAAATTTATAGATATCTGTGTCATGTCATGACAAGAAAAGTAACTCTGTAGAAGGTGGATTGCTGGGTATGTTGGTCTAAAACCATGTGTTTTAGACTGACATACCCATGTGTACCATGCTGTTTACTCTGAGGAGATGATGCAACAGGGACAGGGCTGAACACTGGGTTGCAAGAAGGAATACCTGGCTAAAAGGTAGAGAGCTCATTAATTTATCGAAGGTCAGCAGCTACCACGCTCTAGAGCTTCTGCAAGGGAGAAAGGCCTCACTTCAACTGGAAGAACTGAAAATTCACGTCTCTGGTTTATCTTTTCTTTTTTTTTTTTAGCAGGGAAATAGAACCATTTTTAGTGTGTTATCCATTGCCAGTGAGACTGAACGGGACCTCGTAGACCTTAACCAAATAAAGTTGTCCGATGTAAATAATACTCTCCAGATCCCTGGGTCCTCCTCACAGTTAAAAGAAGAGAGAGGGACACTTTTCAACACCAGTTCTCACTACACACATGGAGATGAGAGTCTGCTTTTGCAACAAGTCTGTTAAAGGAATACAACAAGTAAAAGACTGGCATGAGAAAGCCACAGCAACTATCAATGTACTGTGCATTCAGATTTTATAATACTTTTTTTTTTGTTCTGTACCCTGTTTTGCTCATTGCTTGGCACTCTGTTACTCTTCTGTTGACTCATGTCATGATATCACTTTCTACTAATTTTGTTCAGATTATGAAACAAGTGAGTATAGAGCCATATCTAGTAACAATAAAAGATCCACAAAAAAAGTTTGCTAAATGCTAGTGACATCTTGCTCTGCAAAATTTGTAACTGCTACATGGCCCTGTTATAATTGAGTGAGTTATGTATTTCACAAGTGCATAATGTGGAGTTTCGCATAGCCTTATCTACACGCTCTCTTTCTTTGTCGGTGCATAATTCAAAAGTAGGAGGACGGAACATATTACTTCAATGCTTAAGTACTCATCAAATGCATTGATATTGCTAATATCTGGATGTTTTATTAGATTTTTCAGTATTTAAATTCAGGTTTTCTATACAAAAGCACCTGTGAGTGAAAACATGTAGAAGTTTATTAAAAAGAGTTTGTTCTTTTGGGCACATATATGCTAAGTTCTTTAACAACAGGAATATCCACTGAACAACATATCGCTCTAGTAGATCCTCGTGCATTTCTAAAAGAATAACTACCATGTGTAAAAACATAAAAACATTTTTGATAAATACAAACAGTTCACACTTTGAAAGCTTTCTGATAAGAAGCATAAACAGTCACTCCCCTTGACGAACAGCTCAATGTTTCTAATTTTCTGGCTTTTTTGATCTGAAGCTAGCTTTTTTCCCAGCACTACTGTTACTTAGTACTTACATATCATTTTCTGTTTTTCAAAGCACAGCACAAACCCTCATTCTGAAAGCATTTCTAAGCAGTTTCCTGTGTCAGATATCCTGCCCTATTCTCCAAGTGCCATTTTCATAACTCCCTAAGGGCAGTTTGTGAATATAAGTAGGACAGAATGCATTTCCAGGAAATGGAAAATATTGACCTCTACTTCTCCACTATACTGAAGATTGTGATATTTGCATACTATGCCCAAGGCATGCATAATGTGACAGAGAATTTGCCAGCAAAACATATCTGTCAGTTTTTAATGACCAAAATCTAGGCATTGGTGCACAATAATTAGAAAAAACATGTAAGTATGAGAAATTCTGCATTTTTTCTATTAATTGAAGTTATAACTCTCTGCTTAAATTAGTTTAAGCATAGTCTTTGTGATTTTGTCCTCATAAAGGCACACATACATTCATATATTTAATGCTATGATATACCAGAGGGACAGAACAGGGAAGAAAAGAAAAAACATTTTTGCCTGAAAGTGAGTATTTCTGAAAACTATATAAACTCTGAAAACAATGCTTGACAGCATGAGTTCCTGTTATTGTCTTTACGTGTGAGAGATTGCACCAGAACGAGAACACAGCTAAAGTTACACACAAGTTGGCATTGCTCCTACCATTGCTCTATTAGTAACAGCAAAATAATCAACAATAGGAGGGCTGCTACAGCCCGCTACCAGCATTTTTAAACAATTCTGTCACTGATACATGTATTTAGGTGATGGCTTTAAATCGTCTTTGTTTGGAGCTGATCTCAGGCAGCTGCAGCAGTGTTAAAGAAATCACGGAGAACTTTGGAAGTTCAGGAAAACATCAACATAGACTTAACAAAATAAAGCCTTTTAATCTTATGCCACTTCTTGTCTCAAATGTTTGATTCTGTAATTTGTATATGTTAACATTAGATAATTAAATACATCAAGCACCAATATTGTTCTATTTTAAGTGTTTTTAAAAACTACAGTTAATAGTTTGAGATCAAGTGGGGAAGAAAACTAATATCTGCTCCGGACAAAGCTCCAAGACCCCATCACGAATAACTGCTACAGCCTTCTTGAAATTACACCTTGCTGTACATCCATAGTTGTTAATTTTCCTTGAATGTTTTCAAGAATCATTATCACAATTATCTTGCTTCCAATCTCAGCTATAAAAAACATTTTTCTTACCTTTCCATGCTGTCCTGCTCTTTCATAGCAGATCACTGCATCTTCCCACATTTCCAGCTCCTCAAATATCTGTAAGGCAGAGCTGGTGCATCCCAGCTCAAAGAGTAAGCTTGCAAGCTGACGCTGGAAAGACAAGAAGTTGCAGGTAACTGAAAATAGGTAAGTAAATATGATTTACATTTTTAAAATATGTTAGAGGCATTTCTGACATCAACAAGAAGCAGACAGAGAATATGGAATTATTCTCTTGAAACTTCAAGCTGGAGCCTCAAACAATGTATATACCTCAAAAAACCAATGATTGTTTTGATTTGACTTTTGTTCATGTCAGTAGCTTAATTACTTTGAACTAGTTTATAATATAACGCAACAATGGGAACAGACATGGCAAGGATGAATTGATAGAGCTGAACTTCCACCCCTTAAAAGAGGTGCATGGCTCATGCGGCTGGAGAGCAGATGTAGCAGGAGGCTGGGAATGCTAAGAGTGGGAAACAGAGGCTGAAGGAGGGCATAAAGGCCTCTTCCATCAATGCTTTGACCTAGTAATCTGTACGTGTGCAAACACAGACGGAGAGAAAGGCTCTGATACAATTTTGTTAGGTATTTGTGAGGAACCACTGTCCCAAACAGCCACTGCCAAAGGGTGTTAGTTTTTTAGTCAAATCAATATTGGATTTGAGTTCAGGTTCAACTCCCTAGTTGAATTTTCCTCACAGATAAGTCAGCCCCTTTGTTATTTCAAATTCAGCTATTATTTCAGTGTACTTATGAAAATAAATGATTCATCTTTTCAATTTAAAAATAAACAAGGTATGTTTTCATGACTTTGAAAAGTTGTCTTTGGTCTTTTGTTTATTTTTTAAGAGGAGATTAAAATCGCACATATGTTTTCATCTTTGAAGAAAAGATAACTTATTTACTATGTGTGACAGATATACAATTTGTTTTGCAAAAACAAATGGGAGCTTTCTGTATAAGGACACCTATTTATGCTATGAGATCCCATAAAGTGAACTTCTGCAGTGTTTTGGGTGATCCTGAATGGATTCCCTGAAGTTGTCTGCCAATGTCATGGATCTCTCTCATAGGCTTGGGTTCAGCACGTCTTACAAATGCAAGGAGTCACCATATGGGAATAGACGGGCAGTCAAAAAATTAAGAACTGGATACAGTTCTTTGACATAAATACACTGAAAATCTCTAACAAAGTAATTATTTCTTAGCTTGATATTAATTGCTTAGGAAAAGCCCTACATTTTCCAGTATCTGGAACTATATCTTATTTATGTTTTATTAAATTTGCTCAAGAGTCAAATTTGGTAAAATCTATATAGGCAATGCCTCTTTCATTACTATGACTAGAAGACAGCAGCCATCTTCCATTATAAATCCCTATTTTAGTATTTCTATCTTTGGCTTGGAAAATTGGCTTGGATTGAAAAGTGCCACTCTGACAACTGGAAATGAAAACCACATTTGCTAGTTTTATTGCAAGTGTCTGTTGAAAGGTTGTGTGGAATAATTTGAGAATGCTAGAAGAAGATATGATTGGTTAAAGCAACATTCATTGAGGTTAGAAATCAAAAAGGAATAAAACGCCATTAAAAGTAAAAAACATGAACACCTTTGGAGGTATGTGATGTATGTGATGCAAACAGTTTTCTTAAGTTTGTTAGATCAGTTTGTTAAATCATCAGATAAGACTCTAATGTTTAGATTTCTGCTCTAGAAAGAGTGAAGACGAACAGTGTAGTTTTGGAAAAAAAATATCCTGTCAGCAATAGCAAAAAGGGGCATGTCTTGAAAATAGAAACTTTCTCAGCTCAAGGAGTTCTTCAGTGTACTTCTGACTCCTAATTTGGCTGCTTTGACCATGATCCACTTTCTGAAAACAACCCAAAGTGAGTGATCATTAAAAGATGAGAAAGATGCAAGTAACAGCAGCATAAGTAAAACAGTAATAAATAGTAAGACAGTGGCAAGATTATTTTTACAGGAGATATGTTGGAAGCTTGAAAGTTTCAGGCCATTTTTTTACTGAAGGAAAAAGGAGAGTAAAGAAGAATTGCACTACAAACAATTACTTCTCTGCATGACAGAACAAGACATCTGAAAGCAAAAGACTGTAGAACTTGATTTCTTTCCAGAAAAAACTGGTGTGTTGTTCGGTTATGTCTTCATTTCTACAGTGTTTCAACTCAGGATCATATTACATTCTCTTTGACTTTGGAGTCATGCAGTACCAAAAATAATAAGAACCACAGACTTTTAGGTAATGCTTCAAATGGCATTGCTTCACACCTGTATGGCCCAATGTGGAGGCACCTGACAACAGTAGAAAATCTTCATGCGTTCAGATACCGATGTATTTCCATCTTCAAATTGGTCTGCAAGTGCCTGTAAATGCAAAGTATATTCTGATTTAGTTTTGAAGACATTTAAATTTCAAAGTGCATCTAACAGGAACAAGAATCAAACTTACAATCCCCCCCAAAAAACTTGCAGAGTAAAACTGTGTCAAATATTAAAGTGACCTTGCCTAATGCATTTCAATCTTTTAGCTAGTTTTTCCCTGTGTAAGACAGTATTGATGTGCTTTACGTATGACATTTCTTATTAAGAAAAGAGAGAAAGAAATATATTATAGTGGATCAACCCTTTTGGAAGCACAGTTATAATATAGAATAAATTATTGTGTCTTGGAGTACAAATCAATTCAGGCTTTTTTTTTACTTTTGATGGAGCTTTGGACTGTTGAAATGTTTTCTTCTGAAGCCCTGTGAAAGAAAATGGTAACTTTTGCATAGCAAAACTGCAGCGGCTTCAACACTTACTCTTTTCTAAAAATCCACTATGAAGTTATTTAAATCAAAATTCAATACCAAGAAAAAGAAAGCATTAAAGGTAGCTCTAGCCATAAAGTTGCTTAGAAATTTCAAGGTAAGGGAGAAACTCTCTTCAAATGCCAGTCATCACTAAACTAGCAAATTTAAGTCAAGAGGTATAAATAAGGGCATATTAAATTACTTGCCTTCACATGATTTGTCTATCCAAGTCTTGCATATAACTCAGTCAAAGATTTATCAAAGGAGCTAGACAGGTTCTCAGAATTTTCTCAGCATGGAAAATGAATGCAAAGATTCCCAAACAAAAGGAAAATTGGACAGGATTGCTTCTTTCTCTCTAAGTCCAAATGTTGTCTACCCAACCCATATCAATAATGCAAATAATAGTTGTGTAAAATTAAAATAATCAGTTAGGTGATTTAAACTGCTAAGCATCTTGTAACTCCTATTGCTGTTAATGGGATTAAAGGTGGCGTCATTCTTTAAATAGGAAAAAAATCACAACAGGCAGCAATAATTTAGGCTTTAAATCCATGCTTAACCTCCTAATTTTAAATACTAATATTTAAAATATTCAATCTTATTCACATTCTTTCTCATAAAATTATCTCCAGAGACCTGTTCCTAGAGATTATCCAAAACCCTACCCCAAGAAAATGGCTGAAGTATATTTGTAGTAAGGAAAGGGACAGACTAATAAAATCATTCCTTTGCACAGTTCCAAGCAATCCAAAAGGAGTCAGATTCAAATACAACCTTTACAGTAACGTTATTTAATTACAGAGTTTACTTGGCTACAAACTATATAACAAATCATATTTCACAGTTTTAGTTCTGCTCAAATGTTCTAACGCTACGCAAAATTACATTTTTCTATATTCTGCTGCAACAACAATCAAACTGAAAAATTGTCCAATTCCTTGGGTAATTATTTTACAAGACCAGACCAAGTAGTACACTACAGTTGGAAAACTGAAAAATAATAATTGCGCTAAGCCTGAGCAAAGCCAGAAAATCCTAAATATGTCCTGCACAATAATTTTTTGAGGAGAACAGGAGACGGAAGGCAGAAAATGTTTTAAGACAATCAAAACATTTTGGTTTAGCTTTTTTTTATTATTGTTGCAAAAGAAAAATTGGAATTTAAAGAAAAGCAGTTTTTGAAAAGCAACATATTTTATTGGAAAATTTGTGGCCATAATTTTTTACACTTCCTAAGCAGAAAAGTCTAATGTAAATTACATACTGTAGGAGAATATGTCTATTAGCAAGTAGAATTCTCTCCCTTCCCAAAACAAATACTGTACATAGTTCATAGTTCCAACAAAAACTGAAAATGTAGGTAGAATGGATGAATATTTCACATTTCCTAAAAAGTATAAGTCTCAATGAACTTAAAAGTTATTAAAACCTATGGTTTATGCACTCTCTCATACATTGATAAAATAAGCTCTGATAGTTCTGCCTACTCATGAAGGATAGAAAATAAGTTACCCAAAAACTGCTGAATTCTATGTTTCTGAATTATGCTTGAAGAAATAAAATTTTGGTTGTATAGTGGTGAGAAAATGAGAATCTGAGCCTTATTGCACAGCTAATATCTAATCATAGAACAATAAACCAATAAAGCGAGCAAGATAGCACTGCCAAGAGGGCATTCTTTCTCATTAATAATCTTCACGATAAATATTATGTGTAAAAAAAAATAATCTATGTAAATATAGAATATTTGCAAGACAATCAAAAGACATATGACTTGGTGTCTTAGTTTAAGCCAAACCTCAAATTCCTGCCTTGAAAGTTGTTCAATAGAACTACAGCAGAAACCAACTAAAATTCACAACTCTAAACCATACATGAGTTCTTCCATATGCAACATTTAAAAACATTAAGCTTAACAGATCACCTCTCCCACCGCGTAACACACCCTTTCCCCCAGGGCTTGAGCTGCCATAGATAACGAGTTCTAAAGTCAAAAAGCACAGTACAGAGAGATACACTAATCCACACTGGAAACAACAAACACATAGATGGTTTTGATGGACTTTTTATGTTATGAGCAAAGACTACATTATTGCCATATGAAAGCAGGAAAAGACAGCTCCAGAAACTACAATTCATTCTCCCCATCTCATACTTAAATCTTTGGTAAGAGATTAAGAAGCACAATAAATACAATAAGATTACAAAGTACAATAAGGGATACGAACACTATGTTAATTTGAAATGATCACATTAGAGTTTTTCTCACTTTAATAATCAACCTCAGTCTAATCACTTTACTAATCAAGCTCAGCTGGTAATTATCCATGACTTGAGTACATGAAGTTTGTAAAGGATTTTTTTCCACCTTGGATATAATTTTCATTCATTCATTCCCATTGCACATCATGCTTTGCCTCTAAATTCAACATATGTATAACATCACTATGGTCCTGATGATAAAATATCAGCTTTGATTTTGAGCCTACCTAAATCAATCTCTTTATACTCTCCACATTTCTCGCTGTCCTTTTCATGTATGGCTGGCAGAGTTAATAGCTTTTTCTTTTTAGCCAGATTCTATCTCTGTACTTAATCTCTGGAAATACTACTAGACCCTTGCAGCTTCATCACAAAGATGTCATTTTCTTGCAATGTAATGCTAATTGGTTTTTCAATCTACTTACTGGCCAGGGCAGCAGAACAGGAGGTTCTGATCTCCTCTCTCTGCTGACCAGGGATAGGACATGAGGAAATGCAATGAAGCTGCATTAGGGGAAGTTCAGGCTGGAAATTAGAATCATAGAATAATTTAGGTTGGAAAGGACTTTTAAGATCATTGAATCCACCCTTTTAGGAAAAGATTCTTCACTGAGAGGGTGGCCAGTCACTGGAACAGGCTCCTCAGGGAAGTGCTCGTGGCACCAAGCCTGTCAGAGTTGTTAGTCATATGGTGTCATTTTAGTTATTCCTGCAAGGAGCAGGCAGTTGGACTCTGTGATCCTTATGGGTCCCTTCCATCTTGAGATATTCTATGATTCTAAGTCCTTCCATCAAAGTTTTGTCCCTTTTGTTAAAATATAATCTTCAGGTAGCTTTTTGCATCTGAGGTAAATAAATGCCAGACTTTCACATCCTTCTTTCTATTCTTAAGCTCCTTATTCCAGATAAAATCGTTTACTTACTTTCTTAAAAAAATGCCCCTCACTATGTAAAACTGTATCTGTACGCAAACATTTTTTCCTTCCATTTAATCTGCAGGATCTCCTGATGCAAGATTATTTAGGGGAAAAAATCCCCCCCTCCCCCAAACAAACAAACAAGAAAGCCGCAAACCTGTGTCTTTAAAAAGAGCAAGATACTCATTATTTCTCAAAAACATCCTGAAAACGGCATCACGCTTGTTGGTGCATCAACTATTGCATTCCATCTGGATCCTTCTCCCCAGTAACACCGAAGATTGGCCTGTCTATATCTGAACATAACACTGCTGGCCCCAATAAAACATCTCGCGCAAAATAGTCTTGACCCATAGACAGCATTTTATCAATTTCATCTCATT
This sequence comes from Larus michahellis, assembly GCF_964199755.1. Taxonomy (NCBI): domain Eukaryota; kingdom Metazoa; phylum Chordata; class Aves; order Charadriiformes; family Laridae; genus Larus; species Larus michahellis. The sequence continues at coordinate 40,611,528 of NC_133898.1, forward strand.
TCTTCCCAGGTTTTCATATCAGTAATACACAATATGACCGCACCACTTATCCCTTTACCTATCTTTTCTGACAAGAGCATTTCCAGTTTTAGTCTTCCCGTCACTACTGTTCCACCATATTTCTTTCATCTGCACAAAAGCTTGTTTCACAGGCTACATCAATAATCGTAGCCCGTTTATTTTGTTTTCCTGCCTTCTCCCACTGTCAACTAGGCATCCAGCTGTTTCCCACCAACCACACCCGATTTAAAGCATTAGTTTTTACTACTTTAGTATCTGGTTACTTGCTCTGCACTTATCAGTACCACCACTTCTACCCTTGTTAGCATGTTATATTCCCTCACACCCTTTGATTTACCCTGGTACACTTGATGTTCCTCTTTCTTTATGATTTCATAGCCAGGAAGATTGGACAAGTTTTCACTAGTCTTCTCCTGCTTCTCAGTCTAGAGATCTTGTCAGTCTGCCAGAATCAATCCCTGGTTAATAGCTCTGGGACTCCAGTGGCAACCGTTCACCCAAGAGTCCTTTCTACATGAATGCTCCCTACAGCCATAAACCACAATGTTTCTCTATTACCTAACCCCGACCAACACAGACTGTGGCATTATCTTACCTTGCTTTTACCCTCCTTCTCTAACAACTCTAACATGTCCTACTTCTTACAGGTTTTTGATGCATGTTTAGCTTGATTTATGCCAAAGGAAACCGATGCTGTCGTACGTTCTGCTTTCCCACCATCGCTATGGTCCAGCACGTATTACCCAAATGGTACCTTAACTCCAGAGACAGAAGACGACGAATGGAAAAGTACCTTTCAGTCTTTCCTAGCATGGAAAACTCCGGACACACAACACTTCCATTATGTTCCTGTGATTCTTGGGTCCTTTTTCTTCAATTTCTCCCAAGACTGAAGACTCCTTCTGAAAATCCCACAAATCAGCCTGATCTTTCCGCACTCTGCCAACTACCTGTTTCCATTTTCCTTGCCCTTCTTCTATTTCTGTCCATTATCTCTGTATGTTTTATAATCAGCAAGTTGATGCCACAACTTACTGATCTTGTATTCTAGCTGCTCCCTTCGGTCCGTACTTCTTCCAGGAATTCTCCTGTCAGCTGCCTGCTCTATAGGGAGGTTTATTTAGTGATATTAAAATACTTGTCTAACATAAAACCTACATAATTCTTGAAGCTTCAAAACTTTAAGTGGTTTTGTTATTTTTTAAACTGTCCTCTGCCAAATTACATTTTCTAACAATAAAGCCTGAAAAATGCTGCACAAGAAAGAACTATAGTCCAATTAATTTGGGATGTATTATGACAGTAATTGTCACGGCCTTGTTCTGCAATAGTGCACTCAGTAATACATAAATACAGAATTCCTAATAAAAGCTGCACTCCCCCTGAAGAAAACATATATTATATAATCAGTGTCTAAAATTCAGAAACTGTATACACATTAGAAAGCAGGTAACAAATACAGAGAATTAAACATACAGAGTAATTTGAGTTTTCCAATTTTTCTTTCCTGTGAATTAGATCAGATATTCTAAGCTTTTCTAAGGTACTATAAGTATTTTAGTACCTTATGGATATGTAATAGGATCTTGAGCTACACTCATTTGGTAAACTTACTTTAAAAAAATCCCCCAAAATTATATTTACAATCCAAATAACAAACTTGTTTCAACATTTCTTTGTGAACCCAAGAACTCCTGTAACCAAGACCACTGGGAGAAACTGAGACATACCCAGACTTCTAAAATCCAATGGTCAAAACACTTAATCTTCCAGTGAAGCAATGCCAGAAGCTATGCAGCAATAAAACCAGTTTTCATATAACAATGCAGTAAAGTTTTGCTTAATGAGAGAGAATAATTTCTGGTTGATAAATATGGATATAACGTGGAAAAAATGGAAGCAGTTGACATTAGTCTTCATCAGGGAGATTATGACCGAATAGTGATTACTTTATTGATTGCCAATTTTATCACTAGATAAAAAGACATAAAGCCAGTACATTTGGACTTATTACATTCAACCATTATTCAGAACAGCATTTTGACACTAAAGACAGGACTTTGTTGCTTAGAAACTAAAACGACTTAAAGGAAATAATGAGCTATCCTTTTAAAAAGCTCACAGATTATATATTTCTGTTAAATGAAGAAAATCTCTGAATAGAGAAGAACTAAAGCATCCAAACACAAAACAAAAGCTATTAAGCAAGGATGTATTTCAACATCAAGAAAGACACCCTCCCCCTCATTTATCTAATTTTCAAAGGGGAATTATGACATTAAATACTTGAGGAAAATTTATTACAGTGATCACTATTATAAATTATGATTTGTGATTCATGGAAACTCAGAAAGACCATTTCTCACATTGTGCAAAGATGCCAAGATGAAGAGCACTACTTACCGGAGATTTTACATTATTCACATTCTCTGGAGGATGAAAACGTTCTGTGCGAACTCTGTGGAAGTTCAATGCTTAAAAGGTAAAAATTGTTACCTTCTTTTTATCCCTCATTCAAATATAAGTCTTGGTTTCATTAAAATCTTGTAGCCTTGAAGACCTCCATTTTTGCTTACTTTGCAAGCTCAACCCTTTCAGTCATGCTTCCAATGAAATTCTTGCTTGATAGGACTGACCTCAAATGGTGTGTATATTTAAACCAACTAAAGGACTACGTAACAGACTGCTCCCTAGGAACTAACAGCCGGTTTAAAATCTGTTAAAACTAACTTTAAAATCTGTACTGACTGCCTACTTCGTATTGCAAAGGAACAGTTACAGGGCACCTGAACACAGGAGCTGCAAAGATGTCAGGATGCTTCACAGACAGCAACTACTAATAAGGCAATGCAACTCTATTACTATAAAAACAAGTAGCGCTTGAAACAAAATTAACTGAAACATTCAAGGAGAAGGCTTCAGGCTGCAAGTTGTCAAAGCTACTTCTGTTTGTGTTCAGAGTGGTTTTAACTACTTTGCCCAATGTTTTGGTAAAAATTTCTTGGTTGTACGCAACCACTACATCACAAAGTTCAGTGTCCAAGGTTATTTGCCTTTTTAAAAAAGTCACAAGAAAACGGCCCCAGATTCTAGCAGCTTTACACACAGAAGCAAAAAGGTTGACTTCTTTTAATTAAATGAAAACAAAAATTTTCTCTGCATACTCTCTCAAATTAGTGTAATCCCTTTTTAAACAGCAGACTAATTGCCCAACTACTACTTTTGTCTTTTTTTCCCCTTCCACCCTAGACGACACAGAAGTCTCCTTGATCCATAAAGAAAAGGGCCTTTTTTTGTACTGGATTCAGCACTATCCACCCCACAGTATTTTTCTAGTAGCTTATTTTGATGGATTCTTCAGTTAAGATGCTCCATCTCTCAAGAGCATTAATACTCATAGCACTGGGCATGCAATGCTTGTTTTATGGCTTCTCCTCTGCTATCTCCTGTTTCCTTCTCCCCCTAAACAGTTAAAGAAACTTGGCATCAGCTATCCCTCAGCAAAAACTTAAAAGTTTAAAGTTTCTGCACTGAGAAGAATGTCAGTAGAGGCTTTTTTGGGACAGCCATCTCTGTGGCATTTGCACACAGGCTTAACTTCATTGTCTGCGCCTGACATCAACCTGAGAATCACGCAGTACTCTCTCTAAAATAGATTATGCCTGGAAAATTTTCTGAAGTGTTTGAAGTTGATGCGTTTAAGGCTTCTGCTGTTAGTACCTTTAAAAGCATAAGCAAATAAACTTGTTTTTAAACAAAGGTTGTCTCCATTTTTTGGCAAAGGAGGAACTTGCTTGTAACCTGTAATAAAGATCCAACTGATCTTGTGCCAGAAACTATATGTTCTGGTGCACTGTGATCTTTTCCCCCTACCCTGTCAGTCATTACAATAAAATGCTATACAGAATAAATTATGTCAAACATTTGTGTTTTTTAATACATAGCAGGTATACTCTTTGAGAGACGCAGTTCTTTCTCAGAAAAGCCACAAACAAAAGGGGATAGTCAAGCTGAACCCTTTAGTTTAATAACTTTTATATGCAGTATTTAATTTTCAATGTAGGTATGATACTCATAAATATACATGCCTCTTTATGACCAATTTAATCCAGTCTGTATACAACCAGAACTCCCTGCTCAAGAAGAACAATCTATTGGAAACATCCTGTACTTTTTTCTATTGCTGGAAGACTTGAGTTTACCTACCATATACCACACATTTGCATTTTGCTCACTGTAAATTGTACCACGGTATATATATACACACACACAAGCAATAAAAAAAATGGCAAGTTGTGTGTAAGTAGCAGAAGCTGCCTCATTCAAGCTTTATCGCAAAACTTATTATAAATAAACATATTACAAATAAATATTCAAAATAGAAGTTTATATATAGCAAGAAAAATATAGTTAGAAGTTAAGAATTAGATGAGAGAAATGTACATCTCAAGAATGTAAACAACAAATACTTAAAGTAAAACAAAGAATTTCAGAGGAAGAGTTCTAAGACCCTGTTATTAACTGCAAGCATGTAAACGTTTTCAGCTTCCTCACCTGAGTTAGATACTGTTACACAAATAGAAATCTTGAGGAAAAAACACAACACAAAATCAAATGCAATGTATTCATGTGACTCAGTGCAGTTTTTTACTGGCAATCATACCAAGTGTAATTCCTTCATGTTACTTAGATGTCCTTAGATGCCTGTAAAGGGGAAAAAAATATTGTCCAGTCTTATCTAGATACCTGTATCCTGAAATCACAGATACTCAGCGGCTCTAGTTACTAACAGGTCTTTTTGCAGTATTAGAAAAAGCCAACTTGTTGGGTTTTTTTTACACCAGCAAAGTGCTCTTTTGCTGAAATCTGCTTTTCAACTGTTCTTATTCAGTTACAAATCTCAAGAACATCTTTAGTTATGTGGTGAAAGGGACAGGAGTATGAAGAGAAGAGACAGACAAGTTCAGTCTCTTTTGTCCTGAATTTGATCAGGATGTCTCAGATAACATCTTGGGACACTCATTGTTTTCCCTTCTTACCAAAAAAAAAAAAAAAAAAAAAATTCCCTAAGAATAGCTTCCCTATAGAGCGAAACCTTGACTGATACCCAGTAGTTTCTGTTGAAAAATTACTTGGCAGGATATACACATTCTTCCAGTAGCTGAGCCTGACCCAGCAACCATAGAGTATATGATGGTAAGTACATTAGAAATATGACACACAGGCAGAGTGTTTAAACTTTAGCTATCCCAAAGAAAGGCAATCACATATAAAGAAGTCTGTTTTCAATATATGTATTTTCTTGAAAGACATCCAATCCAGTTCTTCACATGTTCCTGGAAAGCTCTCTATACATCAGGGAAAAACAAACAAACCCCCTATCATTCTCTGTTAATGATTGATCTACTCACAAGGAAAATAAGCATCTTCAGCAACAATTGGCTTGAAATCAGTTCAATTTCCAGTAAAAATGAAAACACTCTAAATGCATTAAATATTCCATGCCTGATTGTATGGCATATTCAAATAGAAGCACACCAAGCTCCCCTGAAGACGCAGTTCTTCCTTATCAAAAAGGAAGGAATCCACAAAAATACAATTCTTTCCACAATCACGTAGCAGTATTGGGCACAGCCTGTCTGGTACGCAACCAAGAAACCAAACCAAAACAAAATTTTCATTCAGCTGTACAGAGTTTTATGGTCTGTGTTGGTCATTTGCACCAAACAGGTTGAGGGACAGAGACTAGACAACGACAAATTTTCTGCTACTTCACAGAAGAGCAACTAGAACTAAACAAGGACTCAGAATACTGAAAACCTTGCCCAACAAAACCATGGACTGTAGAAGCAAAATGACAGTCAGTGTAACACATACACCCATGCACATTAATAGCCTTCAATTACTTAAATCAAGGACAATCAGCTGCAAGTTCTAATAGTACCAGTCTTGCATTGGAGACAATCTTCTGGCTGATCTTCAGGAGGAGCTAGCACACTGCTGCCAGAGGAACAGATGCACTTTGCTTTCAGCTGCCCCCTTTTTACTTGAGATACTCTAACCTGGGCCAGAGGGAGAGGACTGAAGGACAAATGAACTCCTCTACCAGCAGTTGCCAACACCTATTTCCTGCCACCATTTTTTCCAGGGAGAGAGGAATATGAGCCCAGGAGTTTGCTGGACCTCTGGCCGTCCATCCAATCCTCAGCGTGCACCTTTAATGGAGAGCCAGAGGGAGGAAGGCAAATTGCAGCCAGAGAAATTATCCTGGCAAGGTGCAACTTGACAGCTTCTGAAATAGTTTAAGATTGCACTATAATTTGCCATTTTGTAACTTTTAAGTGTCTGAACTTGCAACATTATTAATGACCTTTGTTTGCATGCATTTTACACAGGGGAAAATGGAATAAAGCAGGAGACAAAGTGTTCTGTGGTAGAATCATTTGCTGCATGTTTCTATTTCTAGGCAACTTCAATGTTTGCACAAACCTGCATCTGGAAAAATGGGCAGGTAGAGCACAGCACTGTGCGTAATAGCTACAAACAATATTATTTATGCCATTTAAAACCTAGTTCAGGCATGGTAGGTTGCATTGCTTACAAAAACATCTCCACATCTGTCAAAACGCCCAGGTCTTATCACAAAACCACAGTGCTATAATTTACAATATTCAGACAGACAGCAATACTGTGAAGAAACAGGGTAACTGCAAAAGCAAATGGAAATACTGAGAAGAGCCAATATCATATCATCATTGAACTCTCCATACACCAATCCAAATGATTATTTGAATCAATGGTCCTTAAATCAGTTTGGAAAGTTCAGAAGCCAAATATACTCCTCAATTTATAACTATCACTGGAACAGGAACCAAATGAGTTGAGTTAGGCCAACAAACAGTTCTCTGGTTAGATGCCACATCCAGCCCACACTATTGCAAAGTTTGTCTCTAGTACAACAGTTTCCAATAAACTGATTCTTCACATAATAGATTCCCAAAATTTCCTACTTCTGAACACTTAGAAACCATGTACAGTTACCATATTAAATAATTTTTTTAATAGCCCACTCTCCCTGTAACTTATGGGAGAGCTAGGCCCTTGGCACATTCGAAATTATTTCAGTAGAAACATCTATCAGAAAAAGCAGTTCTCCCTCTCTGCTACAGCATCACAAACTAATTTTGAAGCATGAACATTTTCCTTCTTATGGAATTAGTTCTTGTTTTTGTAAATCATACAATCATTTAATCTAAAAAAAGAAAAATAACATTTTCCCTCATTAATTACACAACAGTCCATTCTTTTCTATTTTATCTTTTCCACAAGCATTATGTTCCTTCACTATTTCTAAATTTATCTCACAAAGATTTGTCACTTTAATGTCATTTAAAGGTCATTTTAATGACCTTTTTTACAAATCCCTTTATCTCACCTTCTGCGAATCTATACTCTCTAGGTCAATGATTACAAATCTCTGCGGTTTATACTTCATCACTTTTGCTGCAGAAACTGATCTGCTGAAATCTTACTCGTAACTGGTGTTCAAGAAACGAATTGGCCAAAGCATTCTTGATTACCCCTGGTGTTGACCTACATAATAAAAGTAAAATGCTTCCAATGTAATGTTCTCAGACTCTGTCCCCTTTGGCTATACAACCACTTGCTTGCCCCTACTTTAAAATTTGAAAGGAATTATTTTCAGCTTTTATCAGATTTCCCACTGAAAATCTCCCTCAACAATAAATGCATTGGTTTCTCTTAAAATCTCAGCTCATATGCTGATCTAAGGAAGTAAAATATTTGTTTTCGTATCAGGAGAAAAGAAAAGCCTTGCTGACAGACTGTTTATTCTTTCTTTATTGAGTGAGTATATAAGGACAAATGCAAGGACCACTAATTATTGGGATTTGCTAAGTTGGCTTTGACTTGTTACCTATTCCGCCTTTTGCAAGTATTAAAGCACCACTATGTCCATATTCTTTCACTTTAAATACTTTTAAAACTAAAACCAGTCTCCAGTCTCTCATTTCCTGCAATGGTTAAAGCAGCAGTAAAATACCTTCTAATGGAAGAATTTTTCAGAACAATGCTGGATCACTTTCAAAATCTTAAAAAACACACAGACACAAACACTTCTATCAATAACATTTGTCTCATTGTTATTCTACTTATTTCCCAGCAATTGTACGCCTTAGCTTCATTTCAGTAAATAAGAAGGCCCTATCTACTACACGCATGATTATAAATTAGTCTTTCAAGACTGAATTCATCCTCTGTGTTTTGAGGGACAGCTCACCGTGGCACTGGAACTTCTTGAACTACAATAACCTACGCGCCTAGTGCTTTCTTGTCATGTCAAAAAACTCATTTATTTGGCAGGCTTTGCAGGGGAAGACTGGGGCTATATTCCTCAGAGAAAACTGTGGGAGGATAGAGAGAACTGCTTTGTTTTATTTAACTGATTTAATTTCTTACCTGTAATAAACTGATCACCACTACTGAATTATAACTGCAGAACTATCATAATCATGGCATTTTATAATTGCTCTGCATATATTTTTAGTGTTCTTGAAAACTATTAAAATCTGAGAAGAATGTAAAATTCATTCTGTTTGTCTTAATTTGGCTCTTAAAAAGCCATTTCATGGAGTAAATAGTTTCCATATTTTTAATAGACTACTGCCCTAATCAACCAAAATATGCATACAGTATTGTGTCACTGAAGATAAAGCATATTTGAGCTAGAGAGAACTGATATAAGTTTATGCTATTTGAATAAAAACCTTCAATATTATTTCAGTCAGCAAATAATTTTGGGGGGGAATTTCTGGTTTTATTTGTTTGTTTGGGTTTTTTTCCCCACTTGCAACTTCTATTCTTTTCCTTCAAAAGATTAATTTTCATCAGTGATGAGAATCAGACTGTCCTTCAGCTGTACAAAGCCTTATTTATATCTTTTTTTTTTAAACCAGGAGAATCCAATGTGAACATGTTTTAAGACAATTGTATCTTTAGCACAAAATTCCTGTTGTTTTTAAATGCGTTTGAGAACGATGAATGGCATTTCTCACATCCTAAATAAAGTTAACTTGCTGTTGTTTTAAGACTTTTCTAGACGGAAATGCATTACAATTAGCAAATAAAGCAAATGTACATTATTATATCAATTAATAAAATTACAGGCCTTGTAACCAGAAAGACAAGTATCAAAATGTGTTTTGTGTTTATGATTCGGTCCTTTCTTAAAGATATCTTAGAAACGCATAGGTTCTGATTACACTGTTTTACAAGACATTAACATTAGCAGACCTCAGTGTTTCAGGCCTAATTTTATAGAGCAAACAAGAAAAACATACCTTCTTGTCTTATCAGCTCCCAAGGAGTTTCTCAACTCTGAATAAACTAGGTATCGAGCTATGAAAAAACTGTGCCTTTGCACCTGCATGCCAGCTGCTGAAGGCTGGTTCACCACTTCAACACACTCTCATTCCAAGTACTTTGCCAATGATTTTCACCAGATCACGCATCCAATTGTTTTTTAAACCTCAGCATCAAAACATGTCCTGCTGGTACACTAGTTCAGATTACTGATTATAAGAGTAGGTTTAGTAATTTTTTTTAATAAAATATCTAAACATTAATTGGATGTACCAGTTTTTCTCAACCCTAGCTTATGTCATAACTGTGTTATCACTTGGACTTTTAAATTTTGTTTTTCTCCAGGTAGTGACTGGATCATCAGCAGAGATATTGAAAGTATAACGATATTAACATTTTTAAGTGTTCAGCATTAAACAATTCAGCTAAATTACCAATTTTAAACAATTATTCTACATGTCCTATAAAAAATAGATTTTCACTTCTCGTCAAACTTATTGCAGAAAGTGAGCATTTAGAAAAATTACTGCCTACCTTCAGTAGGCCCTTTATCTATGAGGTTTTTCAGTCTAATTCTCTGGTGTACCTGTTGAAGCTGCTTCTTTTTTTACATGGCAGAAAACTGGAAAGCTACTGTTTATACAACATTTCCTAGACCTTTTCTTTGTGATATTCTGGTAATTCATTTTTCCTCACTCCATTACTACCTTATCCTCAGGCAAACAAATTAATTCTTCACTTTAAAGTTATTCCCTAAGTATCCCCTACATGTTTAAGCATGACCATCATCCACACTTATTCACATCGTAATGACTTCAAATTCCAAAATTATTCAAGAAGAGACTACCTCTTGAATCTAAGGTACTGGGTTCACCTATACAATCACTTTGATGGCAGGAAAGAGGGATGGCCAAAAATTTGTAAGGCATCTAATGCAAAAGAACTTGAAGTACTGGACTGCCAATAAGACTTAGTTTTTTTTGTAACTCTAGGTGAACTTTTAAGATGCAAGATGATGTTGACAGTTGTAAGGGGAAGTATGCCGGGGCAGAAGTTATTGATTAGGGTGCTGGAACTGGGCACGTCTGTAGTTTTTCTAAAGTGAGTCATGTGGTAGATTCTTAATGTGAACGTTTTTGTTCGTTCTATCAGGCCCTGCAGATGTGTATTTCACTTTGAAAACAATACTAGACAAGTAAGAAACAAATATTCACTTCAGTTGTCAGTGTCATTTTACTAAAAAAAGCTTCAATTTCTTCATAATAGGGCTTTTGCAGCTGGGTGGGGAAGGAAAGCACACAAGAGGAAATGAGTCCAACGATCCCAAATGAAATATAAAGCATTTTGATATCAAAATTAGCACAAAAGAGGTCAAGGTCACGAGTAGAAGATAACCGGATTCATTAATGTCTGACGTAGTATTTCCTTTTCATTTGAAACTGAGAGCCAAGCAGTATACCAGGCAATATAGAGCATGTCCTATGCAATTGCCATTTGGAATGTTTTGCTGTAGTCAAACACTACCACCTAAAGAAGCATGGTAAAACAAATGAGGCCTCTAATAGCACAACAGCATTACTGACTTTCAAAGTGATGAGCTTACTGTTCTGTACAAATATTAAGCCCAAAGTTACAGAGTGCCAGTGCTTAGGACATGGGTTTCTATGTTAAAGCCTGTTAATGACTTAAGCCTCAGGACAAATCCACTTACAGAGGACGCAATATCATCTGAAAAGTATTATGTATGGTTTTTTATCTTTATCAATTTACATTTATTTTTTTACTTATTTTAATGTTACTTATACGACATATAATTTTATAGTTATTACATTATCCTTATCAAGCAAGTGTACCTTCTTGAATGTTTTTGTTTCCAAGGAAAAAGCTGTTTTACCTGTCATTTATGATGTATTAAAAGGTGCAAGCAGAACTTCCCCTGAAGTCTCTAGAAGCAGCTAGATTTATAAGATTACTTGTAAAGGATGGATTTAAAACCAGACCATTCATTTTCTGTTGCAGAAGCAAGAATACTGATAGCATCCACCAATTCACCATAACAATGCTACATTTAAAATTAGTCCAAATACAGGCTACATCATTTTGCATTTGGGAAAAGAACACCCCCATTTCCATACATACATCTTGCCCCCTTTTTGGTATGCTTGCAGCTTATTTCTCTGTAGGGCAGCATCATAGTCTCTCTCTTACTCTGCAGTCTTAAATGCCAAATATATCCGGCTGCCCTTAGCTTTAATCTGTGTCTTCACATGAGTCCGGAACAGAAGAGGTAGTCGTAGTCCCTCACCCAAAGAGATCTGCACTGAAGGTTCCCCCTTTCCTATCAGATGACTTGACATTTCTGTCATAGCTCAATATAGCTGCATACATCTGCCCTAAACCAGCAGATATATGCCTCATGCAATAATATGTGTGGAGACTCACCCGAGGAGGACAAAGACTGTTAACTGCCTCTTGCATAGATGCAAGTCCCCTGTTTGTAGCTAGTTAACTAGCTTTGATACTGCTGTTGGTGAACAGCAGTTACAAAACACTTTGCACAGGATGCAAAACCTGAAGACGAACTGCATACACTTCAAAACAGTAAGCCTGCATTAAGTTCCAAGCTGTTGTGGTTACGCTGCTTTTGCAGTTTCCAAATCAGCTCGCTCTGGGGGAAGGCACAACTGCAGTCAATACTGAAAAACAGATCCAAAGACTTCTTGCATCAGCTTTGCTTTCTGTTTTTCACTAAAGGGGGAAGTAAGGACAAGGATGAAGACAGAAATAAAAAGATGAAAAGCTATCCCTGTTAAGTTAGAGTTTAATTACAATATAGGAGGTACAGACAATTGCCTTAACAGACAAGGGAGAGTCTTGGTTTGTAGTACCTGACATATGCATTGGACAATGCGCCTCAAGAAAATCTGTCTACCAGTCCTGGGCTATTTCAGACCATGGTTTGTTACCTCACCTCAGGATACCTATCTCCAAATTTCCAATGATAATTATGACATACAGCTGTGAAAATTCATCTAGTCACATTTAGCAGAGCTGTAAAGCCTCAAAAAAATCACAGAATGATAGGGGTTGGAAGGGACCTCTGGAGATCATCTAGTCCAACCCCCCTGCCAGAGCAGGGTCACCTAGAGTAGGTTGCACAGGAACGCGTCCAGGTGGGTTTTGAATGTCTCCAGAGATGGAGACTCCACCACCTCTCTGGGCAGCCTGTTCCAGTACTCTGCCACCCTCAAAGTAAAGAGGTTCCTCCTCATTTTTAGGTGGAACTTCCTATGCTCAAGTTTGTGTCCATAACCTCTTGTCCTGTCACTGGGCACCACTGAAAAAAGACTGGCCTTATCCTCCTGACACCCACCCTTTAAGTATTTCTAAGCATTGATAAGATCCCCCCTCAGTCTTCCCTTTTCCAGACTAAAAAGACACAAGTCCCTCAGCCTTTCCTCATGAGAAAGATGTTCTAGTTCCCTTATCATCTACTCAATTTAGCAATAGGTGGGAATAGTGTATCCTCTATGCCTTGTGTCTGGTCTGATTACATGTGGAACTTAATTATTTTAATTGTTTAGTTCATTGAAGTTGAACTTATAATGCTTATGCCTTCCAGTGCAAAGCTTAGGCAGAAAGATGTGAAAGTTGTGTCCTGGAATCTGTTGATATTCATATTTTTCTTTGCAACTCTCTGTCACCACTTTGTCTAGTAAAAGAGTGTAATATTACTGTTTAAAATGGTTTAAGGGTTCTCCTATCTGACATAATGACTCCTAATACCATCATTTGAATTGTCAGGACGCTGAGAGAAGAGACTTTAAAAGGAGAAAGGTAAATGCCTTCAGAGCTAAGATCCAATGGGAAACATTTGGAAAAAATAGGAGGCCTAGTATTTTTGGCTGCTTTTAGAAAGTGCATTGACACTAGAAGTGGAACAGCTCAGGTACTGAACATAATTCTCAAATGAGCAAAAAAAGTTTGTACTTTCAAAGTACTAGCTGAGAAAATATGAAGAAACTTTAGCACAGAAAGAATGGTTTCATTCTTTTCCCCACACCAGTTAATAGTGCTGATCCAAACTGGCAAATACAACAGTGCAGTAGAAAACTTCTAGGCAGAAATCATTACCTGGAAAATTATACTATTCAATATTCTCTTTCTTGCCAGTGGTACAAAAACACTTCAGTTATTCCTGAATAACTTTTGGCAGACTGCATCTCTGATGATTTTTTTTTTCCCCAACGAAAACCATAATTGCATAGTGGAAGAAAAACAGAGGTCACCAAGCACCACCACGTTAATTATTTTGAAGTGTGCTAATGAGTTCAGTGTATCCCCAGAATCACTTGTGTCATGTAACATCTTCTGTCAAATCTATCATCTGCTTAAGCAAAATGAAATACCTTCTGGAAATGTCTGTCTTGAGACTGAAATCATAACTATCACCAAGGGGTCACACTCTTGTGATTGCTTTGTGAAGTAATAAGGTTTATTTCTAGGGTTCTGGAGACCTTCTGATCTTGCGTAGACTTCATTAAGGAAAGGTTTTATAAAACACCTGTCTTTTCTCCCCTTTTTAAACACTTTTTGGAACATGTGTTCTAATGATAAATACAATTCATAATAGTTAAGAACGACTGGGATATCAATGCAGGATCTCTACAGGACAGAAGAGTTGTGTCTTCCACTTACAAGTGGAAAACAACTATTAAAACCCTATTTAATGTACTCCTAGAAAACGAGAGGCAGTTAAAGAATAGGAATAGGAACTCCTAGTGATCTAACAGTTTAGCTGAACAGACAGATGCTGTCATTCCCTTGGTCAAACTAAAAGTCTCTCTACATTGCTTCAACCGTGGACTTGAGAGGCTTGATCAGGAAGATGTATGACTCGAGAAACAAGAGAGGCGGGAAAAATCTGTTAGCCTCAAACCTCTCTGGATCAGCCTAGAGAGAGGAAGAGTGCTCCCCTCTCCTCTTTGAACTCTTCTCTGAACTGCTGAATTTGTGTAATGTAGAACAACTGCCAAATAAAGCAAAGCACAGGGAGCAAGTTGGCAAGGAGGTGAGAGTTTAGTTTTGAAAATAAAAAGGATATGTCTCTATGATAAATGACATAACTTTCTTGCATAACCATTTAAAGACCATTGATATGAAAATAACGAAATAGCAAAGTTGCATTCGGCTCAGAGAGCTCGAGATGCCAGTTCTGTTAGATCTATACCAGCCTTGTCTTTCCACAGGTGTACATAAACTTGTTCCAGATTTGAAAGAACTTAATACCAACTAGCATGTTTCCATAGTAAGAAGAATTGAAACAAAAAAAATTAAAAATCATTTTTTCCCTTTTTCATACACACAGAAAAACATTACTTTGCTGGAGAAAATGACACTCTGAAGTATTATTTAAGTGAAAATTACAGGGCACTTGACACAGAATTCGCAACCACATACATCTGTGTATGACTAAGGATATAAAACAAGATCTCATGTGACCTTTCAATCTTAGGCATAATGATTAGCCTATAATATTGCTAGTCTGCTCCCAGCTCTCCTGAAGTCTTATTAAAAACACCCTTTCAAGACACATTTCTCTCCCCTTAACAGGCAAATTCCTTTGCTGCCAAGAAAAGCAAGCGAGAGAGAACCGTATGAAATACCGCATAGTGTTGTACTGCGTGTTAGGAAAACCAAACGATTAGCTCGCAGGCATGCTATCACCAGGTGCAGTGAGCAGCAGAAAATACAATCAGAAAAGGGGCACAGAACAAGCTGATAAAAGCTGCGAGCGTAGGGGCTGCCCCTGTAACCACCCAGATCAAGCCACAGGAAGTAGCTGTAACAAGTCACTGTAGGATAAGCCTGAGCCGGCTACTGGTGTACCAGGCACACGGCAGCTTTGCCGCTTTCGCTGGCCCCGTAATCCAGCAGTAACGGTGCTCTCACTTCTACCCCACCATCCTTTGTACAAAGCATGGCATTTTAATTCATTTGCCTTCATTCTTGAAAATATTTAAAAATCCACTGAAACGGAAGAGCACACTTATTTCACTTATCAAGAAACTCCAGTGGGATGCTATCCTTTACGTGCTTTAAATTGTTTTGTTTTGTTGTTGTTTTTTTTTAAATCACCCTTCCCTTTTCTCCTTTTTTCAGAGCTCCTAGACCACTCAAAATTCCTTTTTTCTCTCCCCCCCATTACTTGAGCTCTGGCTGGACTTTTAGCAGTCATTTGTGGTTTAACAGCTTATTCCAACCCATTTTCCACTATTAATACTTTCTGAATTACTTTCTTACAATAGAAGGTAGTTGAAGATCCCAAAACTGATGTAGAAATGGCAGGTTTCTGGTTATGTGGAGAGCTATTTATCAGAAACTATCCCTTTTTCTTCCTGTTTTCTCCTTCTCCCTCTTTCCACCCTAGCACTTCTCACCCTCCCTCACCTACATCCATATGGAAAAAACCCAAACACCCAACCTTAAAAAAATCATACTTTATCCAGAGGCACATTTTGGTTGGCAGTACCTTGATCCAGACTTCAATATATGTTATACTGGTCATGATTAAATATTCCAGTGGAATGTAAAATAACTGTTTTACCTCTCAAATACTGTTTCCTTTTCTTAGAAAAATGGTTGAAAAAAGTACTGGCTTTAGAAATCTTTAACCTTATTTTTGTGGATCCAAACCTCATTTAGGCAAAAGCTGGACAGAGACAACCAGCAGCATCCAGAAAAAGTTAAGAAAAAAATTTCTCCTCCTTGCTTCCAGTTAGCTACTAGCTTAAGTACATTCAGAGTAGTACCTGAACTACTCTGTACCCAGAATGATCATTTTAAAACCTCTTCCGACGATTAAATTATCTATAGTTCAGATTTTTAAAGTAATCAGAAAAAGGTTTTGAAAATGATCATTCCAATTCCTTTCGAAGCTTTCCAATTAGAAAAAAAATAATCACAAAATCATTTCATAAAAACCGCTTAACATAAAGTAGGGATATAATTAATAACTGCAGTATGGCAGCTAAGACCAACTAATATACCCTCATTTCAAAAATGGCTGCAACTATTTTCAAATAATTAAAATAAGTTAAACAAACATAGCCAGGCCCACAAAAAAATGCAGCTGAAAAATGATTTAGGAAAAAATTCTTCACAGAAAAAGTGGTTAGACACTGGAATAGGCTGCCCAGGGAGGTGGTGGAGTCACCACCATGTGGAGGAATGTGTTTAAGATTCGTTTAGATGTGGTGTTGGGGGATATGGTGTAAGGGAGAACTTTGTAGAGTGGAGTTGATGGTTGGACTCAATGATCCCAAGGGTCTTTTCCAACCTAAATGATTTTATGATTCTATGATTTCTTTGACAAACCAACAATGCAGCCTGGCTTGCTTTAGGGCTGAAAAGCAGCATATGCCTGCGCAGTGATATTCATCTAAAAAGATGTTTATCAGCTGGTTAGAAGGATTTGCAGATGCAGTGTAGAAGCAGGCAAGAGTGGAAATGGGGACAGGAAGGAGTTACAGTAGAAGAGGACAGTAGAGTCCCAGCATCAGTAAGTCAGTGCTCATGCACTCTTCAGACAACCCTGAAGTAAGTAATTTAGAGGATTTAGTTTACCACTTCTTATTCCAGCCGTCTTACAAGAATTTTTATAATTACTTTAAAAATTTGATAACGCAAACAATGGGGGGAATCTAATCATATTTACACCCACCTCCTCCTTTAATCTGCAATATCTAATCTTTCTACCGCAATCTGAACTAGTAAACATGAAATTGTAAAACAAACAAACAAAACCAAACAAACAAAAAAACTCCACAAAAACAATTTGTATGAAAATTCTATGGTTTTGCAATCCATATTCTACTGATAAATAGCTGCATGACTCGCTTTGGCATCTCCATGAAGACGATATATCAAAAACCTTGTGCTATGTATGAAAATAACATCGTTATCCTATGTTTTCTGATTCCTTCTTAGAACTGTTAGAAACCATGATACTAAAAAATTCTGATCTGACAGAACTCAGGAATGAAAACCTTAAATGGAAAGTTATTCAAGTTATTTGATTAATTTAGGACACATCAATGCTTAAGCAACTTTTAACTATTTTTGGAAACTAAGCTTGATACTGTATCAAATCAACATAAGTATGTCATTATATTCAAATGTCTAGAAAACTTAATGAAAGAAAACATAAATACAAGAAGATTAAAGATAATATTTAAAACCACAGATTCTGTGTCTACTGTGAGGTCACCCCCAAAGATGTCACACTGCATGCTAATCAAATCCTTCGCATTACTGCAATCGTAGCACCCGATGAAGTCAGATAAAGGTACTTGCAACGATAACCCCTTCATGAAGACTTTTGTCATAAGACTGTCAAACTGTAGAGTATAATGATTTCCAGCACTCAGGTTTAATCAAACTAGACAAAAATGTTGGAGACACTCCAACTGTTTTATGGCTTAGGGCATGAAGGATCCTGAGATTGCTTCCCAAATGCTGTCAGATGCTACATCTCCCAGACTTGAATTCCTGCCTTCCTTGACACTCTCTTACTGACCCCAGGAAATTCCACTATAGCAGCTCTATGTCCCCCTCAGCAGAAGAAAAATGCAGCAGCGCATCCAAGCCGCACTCCTTCAAAGATCCATGCATCAATAATTATTTTAAATGAAACATCAGCTTTTCAGGATTTAATTACACAGTACCACAACTGTAAGTTTTATACATTCCTGGATGTTTTAGTCAGCAGGACTGTTGCCCGATGGATGTATAGAAATGCCTGCTGTTCATGTGTGACAACAAGACTTAACAGCATAAAGCTGACAAATGGCTGACCAAACTGTTAAAAGAAGGAAAAAAATATCTCTATATAGCCTACAGAAATTTCCTCTGAAAAATTTACTTTTTAAATAAATGCTATTAGCTGACATATTTCAGACTTTTAGAATTCCTTTTTTGTATTTGAAAACTGATCTCTTTTTTTGGAGCAAGATTATTTAATCACTGCTTCAAAATTGCAATAAACATACTAATCACTAAATATCACATCCAAACAGTAAATTGAAAGTGCTGCTTTATTCACAAATATGTTTTCTTGTTCTTACAATACCAATGACTAGTTAGAAGTTTCAGTGTTTTCTACAGACGATTTACTCGAGTAAAAACTATTTAAAAATATGATAGCAATAGCAGCTTTACATTCATAAACTTCTACATAAAAAACTCCTCAGATCAGAAGTCAGAAACTAGAGGTAAGAAAACAGATTTTAATTTCAATTTTCCAAAACTTGTCACATTTTAGAAAGAAAATGACTATTTATTACTTGTACATATAAGAGTTTATCTCAAGACTGGCAGACATAAAAGGATTTGTGGTTTATGCATTTAATTTAGAGACATAATTAGATAATTATCTCACTGTACCGTTCACAGAGAGGAACTGCAGAAGCTCCTAACTCCTGCCTGTTTCCATCTGATATATAAAGAAGCCCTGTTTATAACAAGGCAGTTCAGAAGTCTTACCTGAGTTTGCTTCATTGCCCGTTCCATTCTGCGAGTACTTCCTTTCTCAAGCTTGGTCCGAAGGAGTAAGGCTGACGTCTGAATGGCCCAGAACTTTGGCTGAGAGAGCAAGCACTGCAGAGAAAAATAACATTTTTTTCATTATTTCATTTTAAAAGACACTGAAGACGGTAAAGTTTTTAACAGCTTTCTCAAGCATGAATGCTGTTTCCTATTCTGAAAGTCAAATACGTGGTTGTAGTTCTTATTTGATGAATGGAAGGCTGTATAGGTTACCTTAATCTATTTTCAATATAAAAGGTGGCCATCAAACTATTTTCTCCTTCTCAGATACTGCAGCACTGTGCGTTTATTTACCCATATGGTGCACACACCAAACTGCACCAATTAAAATGGCTACTCAGAATGAAAGGAAAATAAAGAATTTGATGCTGAGTAGTCTGGCTCAGCCTTTTCCACATCTGCATACTGGATAGTTGTAGACAGCAGCAGGGATTCTGCTCCTAAAGGCTGAACAAACCCAGTTCTCCCTTGGCCCCTCCTCATATGCGAGGTCCTGCGATGCCTGCATTAACAGCACCTCCAAATCAAATAGGCTGAAGTTGCTAAGAATCTGAAGAATATTAATTAATTTAGAATTTGCCAATAGATTTTAGAATTAGAGAATAACAGGACAGATTTTTGATGTGTAGTAAGATGTACAGGGAATACGGAATAATCTAGGTAAAAACTTCCCTAAAGACATGGTAGGTTATCACTTGGAATGTCCTGCTCTGATGCCAGGAACTTGGTGCCAGTCTCTAACCACTGATTTTTAGGAAAGCCTAATAGATTTGTAGCCAACACAACTTTGATATCCCTTAATAATTTACAGACCACCTGGATTCTTTCCAGCATGGTTTCAGACACAGTATACCATTTTTCTCTTACATATTGAATTTGAAAAGGGAGACAGCAGGAAAACTTCCTTGCTAATTTTATTGACATGAAAATATGATCCAGCTTCTCTGAGAAAATAAATTTGTCTATAGATATTTGTAGACTGGAGAAAAAGCCCCAGTGGTTTTATTCTTTCCTCTCAAAGACCTCCCAAAGCATTAAAAAGTATACTTCAATGGTGGTTTGTGTGAAACGCCTGACAAATTTCTGTCATATTGTAATCTATCTGTTTGTCTTTTCCCCAGTGGTTTCACAGGCAAGGAAGCAGAAAGAAACAAGCTAAATCAAATTCTCTCCAAGCAAAACTAAAATGGGAAGACAGGCGACAGCAAATGAAAGCATAAGTGAAAGCAGTATGAATGCATGTACAGCCACCAAACACTTCAACATCAGCTGATCCTCTGTCTTGTGACCAACAATCTCTGCACTGATTCTTTCATGACTTCTACTCAGTATTACATTAAGAAGTACCCAAAGACTTCTATACTTTCCCTCCACGTGCTGAGGACCTGGAAGTATTAAGGGAATGCAATCACATTCTGTATACTTTCAAGTGCCCCTTTTACAAATTAATTACAAGCAGTAAATCTGTTAACTGGTCCAAATCCTAGTTCTGAGAGCTCATCTCTCTTGTGTCTCACCATGGGAAGTTCAGTCTACTACCTATTTTTGTTTGGTCTTCAGACAAACAGTCCACTTCAGGATGCAAGCAAGACATTCCTAACAGAGGATCACGATTTCTGAATTTATTCTTCCGTGGCCATTCCAGCTGGCTGCTAAAAAACCCCTTAACGGATTGTTAGGGCAAACACTTGAACAATATTTACTTCAGTGTAAAAACTTCTTTTGTGAGAAAGATTACCCTTTCCCCCATTTTCTCCACTATTGGTATTCTGTCATATTATTTTATTTTTTACTTAAAGGCAATTTTTTCTCTGCTACATGGTGGTAGATGCTAATATTCAAATTTTTCAAATGAACACAACATCTGTCAAAAAAATAACGAAATCTAAAGGGCTTGACTAATAATGCTCCTCAATACATTTTCAGGTCCAACTATACAGCCCTTGTCCAGCAGCAGAGACTTGTCCCCTCACTCTGGTTCACCTTAGCAGTTGCCACAAGCAGGACACAGCATGAAGCCTCTGTGTCCATGCCATGCAGCTCTGCAAGAGAACCAGCAGCTGACGAAAGCCTCTACACATACCTCCTACGACACTGTCAAGGCAGTGATTTAAGCAATCACGCTGTATGAGGTGTGAATAAAATCATATGGGGAGGGAGGAGAAGCGAAGAGAAACAGGGTGGAAGGGAGGCAGAGAGAATGACGTTTCGCTCCTCTGCAGGAGCAATGACAGTCTTATCAGGAATAAAAGTCCTGCTTATTAAAGGCATTCATAAAATAAATGTAAGGTATACCTGCTATACAATTATAGAAGAAAAATATGAATTCTCTAAGAGTTCTATTGATACAAAAAACCCACTGCAACTGCATAGGACAACGAGAAGCAGGCCTATTTTTCAGTTAAGAAACACTTGCAATTTTATACTTGTACCAAGCTCAGTCGTGTGCCAGAACTCAAATGCTCACCTTTTCATTGCCTAATTGTAATGTTTAAAGCACCACAGATACAAAATAATACATGTATAAAGGGCACAAATGTTTATACTCAAGGGCAGTAAAGAATAATTTCAGAACATGTACCCATAACTATTAAGCACGCTTTAATCTTCTACCCAAAATCTCCATAAATTCAGAATAAATATTTTCTTGGAAGTCTCAAAGCTTTATATTTTCACCTGAAGATAAATCTAGACTCTATTAATGAGACTATAGGTTAAAATAAAACATCTGGCAAAAAAAAAACCCCTAAATCAAGATTATGCAAGTTTTGTCAACATATCTGAAAGTTTATCGTACTATACCAAAAGCAGCTAATGAAATTAACAAAATAATTCTAAAACAAAAACACTACTGAGACTCTTCAAAAGTCATCTTTGTTCTTACTTTAGGGAAAGAACAATAAAATAAAGAAAAAGAAAACCATGAAAATTAGGTGGGGTGAGAAAAAAGGAAAGAGAATAAGGTTATGCAACATTTTCTGCACTGAATGCAATGTTTTCACATGGGAAAACTCATTTCTCCAATTCTTTGCCACATTTTTTCCTACAAACAAGAACCTTTTATATCATCCTCTCCCATCATATCAAACTGTAAAAAGGAGATTACCAAGACATTACACAAAACAGAATATTTCATTTAATTTATCATCCTTATCTGACATTGTAATGAAACAACGTGATCCTCAAAGTCTTAATAACAAAGTAGTCCGTTATTGTACAATACCTTTATAATACCCCCATTATTATGCAAGAACAAAATGGCAAGTAATAACCTGAATCGTGAGATAGGTGCACATTGCTAATGACACCCAGATCAAACCCAGGCTAATTCTCAGGTACCATTAATGAATGATTCAGCCTCATCATTATTCAGAACTTAACCTAGGCGTGATGCACTCCCTGATCACTCTAATGACTTTCTGTTAGAGAAACAGAGAAAGAATGGTTGCACAATTTGCAACACCTATACAAAATTCAGAACAAGCTAGCAAGAATCTTCAAGGAAGCTTTTGCCATTGGTATTTCATATGCATACATACATACGAACCTATCTGTATATTATTTATGAAGTTACAATGTTTGGTTTTAAGGAAACTACACACAGCGAAAGCAGCCTGCAGCTCAAATTCAAGAATGTAATATACTCAAGATAAAGCAGAAGACTTAACCAAATAACCCTGGGAATGCTGGGATACACAGAGGAGCATTACGCAATACTATAAGATCTCCAACTTACAACCCAAATCAAACCAAAGTCTTTTGAAGGGCAGATGAATAAGACTGTATCAGTCAGCCATGACTTATAACAGGTATAGGCTGTTCACAGCAACTCTTCTGCAATACTCCGTCTACTATTTAAAAAAGTAGCAGTTCCTATAGGAATTTTTTCTGACATCAAAGTCAGGAAGACCTTATGTGGGCTTATTAGACATGTTAGACAACCTGGAACAGGTAAAGGTGATCCCCGTTAACTGCAGTTCTAAATAATTTGAACACTTTATGATTTTCCCTTATTGTAAATCTATGCTTTAATTTTTATTTTTATTTTTTTAATTCTTTTATTCTTGTACTTTGCTCACTGATGAACTATCAGCAGCCTAACAAACTACTATGATTGCTATAATGGAGCTATCACTTGAAAGAGGACTTTCAAACTCTGAACACTTTTAATCGCAACCAGCTGTTGAATTCCCAAGAGTTTGCACATCAGTCCATCACCGAACCAAAAATATTCTGCTTATTGGCCAAATTGCCAGGATGTGGTGAAATGACATACCCTGAGGACTGCTCTGTTCCTCTGTCCTCCCCTCCAAAGAAATGACCTTTAGTTTAGATTCACTCAGGTATTTGCTAACATATTTTAAGTTACAAACAAAAAAACAGAAAACACTGTGAGGGACTTCGAAAAAATGAAAAAAAATAATAAATCCCTTTCTAGTTTCTTTTCATTACCCATTTCAGTTAACATACTGCAGCAGCTTTGTTGTTTGGTTTTCCAAAAAAGCCACACATAATTAAGATATCCCAATTACTTACATGGATTAATTTATGTCTATTTTTCATTAGTCTTGCTTCATATGACCAAGTATATAATTATATGGTGATTTTCATGAATTCATTCAGAAAATTAACATGAAAACCTTATTTCTTCAATATAACCAAAGGCAAAATGACAAGCCTAGAATTTATTCTATGCTTCTCTGTAAAATGAGAAAATACTGTGGCTTCTTTTCAACATCCCATCCTATATTGTGCACAGCAGCCAGGTGAGCACATTAAAAAACCTAGTTGGAGGCATGAACAGGCAAAATTCTTGCTTCTTGCAGTTGTTTTGCAGACATGTCTGTTAATCTCTGGTGAAGGAGTCTGTCACTGAAAGCTACCTTAAAAGTGCTTAATTTTTTTTTTAAGCATACAGCAGAGGATTCTTTGACATAAAAAGTTCTACAGAATTCAATCCTAAAAAACAAGAGAAGAAAGTCAGTATAAGATTAGGGAGAATTTGATTTTGTTTTCCACAGTCTCGTCCAAATCATCTGATGCTTAAATTTCTGCGTAAATAACACACGTTTTTTTTAAAAAATGTCATGTTCAAATGACAATCCCTGCAATTCTGAAAAACAGTATGCACAGGAAACTTTGCCCTGGGAAGAAGTTAGGGGAACTTTACAAAACTATTTCTAATTACCTAAGAAAGATTAAGGCAAGGTAAGGTCCAGAGAAAAGCAAAAGAATACAAGTTTTGAGAAATGTCCTTAGAATATCAACTTCTATGTTAATTGAGCTTGAATGCGGATGATTTCCAGTAATATTGGCAGATCCTGGTTGAAATGGGATTTGTAACTCTAAACAGTAATTCTGTCAGAACTCTATGAGGTAAAATAAAGTACATTCATGACTAAGTGGTCTCCAATACCAGTGCATTTTTTTTTTTATGTTGTGCTGAAAAGCATAGATAAAGAGGATAAGAAAAATGCTAGATTTCTAGCTACAGTTAAGCAGTAGAACCATGGCTTGGCACCAAACCAAGCCAGTCAATATGAACACTTTTTGGTTTTCTCCTTGGTGTGCGGACATGTGAAAATTTCCTATTAACTGAAACAGAGCAAGTAGCTCCTCTGTTCAAATCCAGCATATATACCAATTCTGCTGTACATGGCCATCCCAGAGATTTAAAAATAAATAAGATTCCAAAGAAGACCTGATTATCTACCATCACCGTTAAACACATGACAGTGAGGTTTCACAGACCTTAAGTTCGTTCTGGTAGCATTTTTATTCTCATCACAACACTCAACAGTTTACTAATCCTTCAGTGACCAGAAATTAAGAGGAAACCACAACAGCTATGCACACACACAAAATCTTAAAATATAATAAATGTGCAACTAAAATACATTACTGTTTTCTAAATGGGCAAAAGGCATGCTACATATTTAACTGGACAAGAAGTAGTATTTGATGTTTAAGCTGATTGAAATATACACGTCAAAAGATTGTTTTTAATGCTGTTCTCCTGGTGAATATAAATATTTTAATGCAAAAAAGTTGCTTAGCAACAACCTAAAGGAACTGCTATCTCCTTTTATCTATATTTAAATTACAAGTTTGTATTTCGTAATTATCACGGGACACATGCTTTGTATTCTCAGTGATTAAATTGCCAATAAACTTTAAAATGCACTTAGAATTAGAGAACACTGACTAATGATGGAAATAAACAGTTTTTTGTCTTTGATCCTCAGTTCAATTCTACACCAAGATATTTCCTCTTTTTATCTCCCGTCATGGTATTATACACAAAACCTCTCTATCATTGCATACGATTCGTATTGTTATATATTATGATACATAGTGACTGTATGTAAATCTCTATATGTATTATTAAATAATTGCATTAAAATTGAACCCTTAAACTAAAATGTGTATCCGTAAATGCCCACCTAATTAACCCCTGGAAAAGACTAAACACTATCATTTTGGAGAGGTTATGTTTTTTTCATGCTAACAGGGGAGCTCCTCTGCTCTCTTCATAAACCATCAGTTTATTGAAATCGAATAATCTGAAGTTCACATGGAAACAACTCCCAATCCTATATACGTTATATATTTTTTTTATATATACATATATATATATATAAAAAATAGAAGACTTTCTAGTTCTCTGAGAGTATAACCTTAATGCATGATGACTTGACTTTAGGTTCAAAATTCAAACATTACCTGACATAAAAAATAAAATTTCCTCTTGCACACTGAATTGGAAAAGGTGTCAACAAAACACAATAAGCCAAATTCAAGCCTACTGACTTCACTGCATGTACATGAGAAGTTATACTAATGGATTCTGCAGTATGATCCTTGATTTATATAAAACGTCATGACTACTCGATAGTTCTGAACAAACGACATTGATTAACCTGGGAACAAACAAACAGGATGCTGAAGCAAATGATTTCAAACCATCTTCTCGTTGCAACTTCTGTCATCTATAATCAGTGGCACTGCAGACAACATTCCCAAATAATAATTTTGGAATTTACACCAATAATCAGGGTGGTAATTTGAGCACCTATAAATTCCTCACCTTCCTAAGTATTATCAACAACAAATATTTGATATTTGATTGCACGTGTCAATAGTTGGATAAGACTTACTAATCTGAAAAAACAAATTTTGGGCGTCTGTTCAAGACAGCAAACCTTCAGATAAATAGACTGTTAATCTCTAGAAGCATTAGAATTGCTTTAGGCACAAGCAATTAGAAGACGTAAGGCTGTATATTCTCCAGTCACATTTTATTAGCTATGAACGCCTTCATATTTTCTAAGGCCCAGCAAGAAAAAAATTACATTAGGATTTCACTCCAGATGATTCTTGTTACAACTTGGCAAATTCTAATCCTATTTGGCATAATTATGTCCTTGGAGAGCAACATGAACAAGATAATGGACACAAACAAAGAAAAGAGTATTTTTCATACCTTGAGAATACAAGGCTTCCATAAATCTTCTGACAGTGGATATATTTAGTGGTTAGCAGGTAGAAAGGCAGAGAAGAAAAGACAATGTGTAATGTATCCCGTATATCTAGTTCCTAGCATGGAGTAGCCAACAGACTTAGTAGATTGCTCTTGCTTTTTTTTTTTTTTGCCTTTTTTTTTTTTTATAAAAGATGCAAACAGAGGGAATACTCGCATTCGCATGTATTCTACTCCACGTACATCTCTCCTCCTCAAGGTCAAACGAATTGCTCAGGTATCAAACAAACATCAAAGGTCCTGTTGATATGTTTTAACAACTATCAAAACCTGTGCTGTACATGGCTTCACGCATCTGTTTAATTTCACACTTTCACTAAACACTGAAATCTATCCTACACTTAAGGGTAATTTGGATTGGAAAATCAAAATATTACCAACTTATCCTGCAAATTAAAAGCGTATATGCATCAACACAAAAGCAACTGGTTTCAAAATTTCATTTGTGGTTTTTTTTTTTTTTATTAAACAGACGGGAATTTTAGCTAGAAACTCACTACATCTTTTTTAATATGGCTTTGACAACTATAATTTAGTTTTTTAAAAAACCACAACAATATGCAAAGTCTTTGGAGTTACGGGCTACTAATTGATCAAACAGTCTTAGGGCAAAACTATCAAGGCAAGGATAATTTACATTTTCTTTACAAACACCACAACTTGTGTTATACACTTAAAATGAAATATATTTCAGGCATTATTAGTGTTAGTGTTTCTTTCTCAGTGTTGCATGGGGAAATGTGTTATTACTTGGTTAGGTCTTAAATATTTTCTTGCCTAACAGTATCTAATATAAATTCTACATGGCACCTTTAGAGTATTAAGCCAAGACCTTTGCACTGAAACAAGAAAACAAAAAAGCATGCAATGCTTAAGCCTGTATGATGTGCGTTAGCAGAAGTTCTGTATTTTCCTTTATTAGGTCTTCCACTGATTTTTAATGAGTTGTTACATCAAGATAGCGTGTTACAGAGTCAATCATATGATCACTTGTGTTTTTTTTTTAAGGTCTCTTCAAATTATCATGATTTAAGTGATTTATGTTCTTTTTAACCAAATTGTGTCTTACTGTCAGTTATGTAAACCACAGAGTCAGGCAGAAATCTTGAAAGTATTAATGTGACAGAGGAGACAGTTTACTTTCCTGCACTGGCTGAGACATCAGCATGTGCACAGTTCCATTTTCCAGTACTGCTTTAATAATCCATGTATATTTCAGTAGGTTTAGACCACACATTCGGCATATTTTTTCCAAAGTCTAAAGTTATTCACTCAACTGTATGACAAGGGTTTATTTTGGTCTATAAAACTAATCCTGGGACTGTACAACTAAAATAGCTTTTCACCGCAACAGGTGTTAGCTGATCATGAGCAGAGCTGGACTTAGAGCTCTTAGCCGCAGCCATTAGAAATATCTCTCAGTGTTAAAAAGTCAAGAGCAAGGCCAAAACACCATCAGTGATCTGCATCAAGGGACTAGTCTAATTAGAATGGTATTTTTAGAATTCGTTTTGTCTAGTCTTGTCTGGTAGCCTCGGCACTCAAGTTGTAACATTACATCATTGTAAATACAGAGTACCTTTTGTTGTATTTGACTGCTAAAACAAGACGACACTAATTTTTTTTTTGCATTTTTATATACTTCAATGTGTTTGAATGAGATTCTTTCACATATATAATTTCACTGTCTTGGATAAATGAATGCATTTGAAATAAAATATTAATTCTGAGAGTTTTAAAATTAAATATGTGTACACACACACACAATGGACAGTCCCTTTTTTCCCCATCTGCAGCTATGAAGAGTTTTTACAAGTTCCCCTTTATGTCTGTCATTACTTCATAAAGAAAAATGTATGCATAGATGTTAAATACCTCTTAGTTAAACAGTTAATTATTTAGACGATACTACACTGATTTAGAAATGAATGCCAGACTCAATATAGCACAATTACATTGCACTTACCTAAATGCAGTTTAAAGTTCTTAAGTATCCCATTTAATCTCAGTTTGCAAGTGACTGATTCTCTCTGGAATTTATCACATCCGAAGGCACATTAAATACAATATAAGAGTTACTCAGTAGCTGGCTTCATCAATGCAAAAGTTAGAAGGAAAGACTGGAATAAATTTTCTTCTCACAAGACTTACAAAATAGTCTACTAGTGTATACAATAAGGCTAGTGTCATTTCACTTTCACTTTATTTTTCCGCAGGTTTTTTTTACCCCACTCAAATAGCGTTCTGTAGCAAAGGGGTAGCTCCTGATAACATCCACACAAAAGAATCCTCATACTCTATCCCGCTTCTTACTCTAAATATATTTCCCCTCCATGGCACTGGTTTTAAGCAGTAACTCTTACTCCTTCTGATATCTACCTTGCAAAGAATTACCCAAAGAACACCTTGGGTAATTATTTATGCTAGGTCAGTTGGAAATCGTGCTGGCTTTTGTGCCATTTCTGTAGTACGCAGGACTTCAAGGAATAAAAAAAATCAGTCAGGAAAGCTTGGAAGTTAGTCCCCCTGGGTCTTTTTACACAGGCAGCGATGACAGGAAGGTTCCCTAAAACGACCATTTTGAACAAGCATCAGCCTTAGGGGCTCCCTGAGAAAGCCTCTTACTCTCCATTGACTTTATGAAGGAAACTAGGTCCCTTGCTTATGCACATTGGTTAGATGCCCAACTGAGGTGCTTAAGACAGGTTCTCAATAATTTTATTGTGTCTTCCAGTCTCAAATCTCATTTGGTTCCCTTGAGTTTGCCATGAGGCTGCAGACACCTCTGGAATGACTGTTTCATCTGGGTGGTGGAAAAGATACGCTCTAAACCAGACTTTCTCTATAGACCACAGATTTCGAAGTGAAAAAAAAATTAAGGTGTACCTCGCATCTTGCTATAGTTTTTAATTCAGGGCAAGGATGAAGTTGAGAAACACATGTTTGCATAGATTTAATAAGTTTCAGTATTATACTAGCTGGTAAGCTAGCAACAGATGTAAGGGAATATGAATTAGTAGTCCCATTACTAAAGTGAACTGTCTCTTTAAAAAGAACAAAACACCCCATTGTGTACAACTCTTCTTAATTTCCCCTAAAGTATGACAATTAATCATATTTCTGTAGATGGCTCTATAAAAGACAGCCAAAGAAAGTCAAGAATAATTTGCATTAAAAGGACTACATTGTCTGTTTTCGCTGAAGATATTGGAAAGAAGTATTGAAAACAGAATCATGAGTGAATTTTTTGCAAAATAAATGCATCTGCTACTTTCAAAAGTTCAACTCTGCCAAAACATTGCAAAGACTATAATCTGTTTCTGCTCAAAGGAACTGTGTTATTATCCTCATCAGAAATATCAAGACACTTCAGCATCTTTCTTCAGCTATCTCGTCTACCTACCCTTAAAGAAAGCATTCTTTGTTGAAAAAAAACCCACCCAACACAGCTGCTTCTCAGCAATAGAGTAACATTACTCCATATTCACCAGCATCCTTTTCCTCTGTTCAATCAATACTCAGACTCAGCATCCTCAGCTGACAATATGGCTAGAAGTCCTGATGGGGAAAAAGAATGACTTCCCAAAAGAAAACACCCTCAGACTTCACAGCTTGTTCATTCATCTTGTTTTCTCTAGCAAAGGCAACACAGGTAACATTCAAATAAAATGAGGCTGCCTTACCTCTGGTCTTGGTTCTTGTAATTATTACTATTATGAGAACATCCAACTACCCTTTCTATTCTCCATGACCGTCCCATTTGAAACCTGCAGTCATCCCTAGGCCAGCTCTCCTCTGCAGCTGATTTTATTTTATTTTTGAAGGAAAAGAAACATACAAAATGTCTGCATCTGCTGCTTTTACTAACAGCTATAAATATGTTGCTCTGTAAAAGGCTGCGTCTTTCTTTTTCTCTCCTGCTTCCATGTGCGCTTCCTCACACACACAAAGAATACCAAACATCCAACTTAAGAGGAAGCACCCCTCTCCACAAGTACACTTTTCAGTAGTGTAGAAAGAAATGGTTAAGCACTTGTTAGAACAACGTTCGTGGCCAAAGCTCAGTCCATATCTGTTTCTTCTTCCTGCTATAGTCTTTACGTCTTCTGAATACACATCAAGAATTTCCTGAGCTTCCTCTTAAGTTGGATGTTTCTATGGTTGTTCTTGGAAAATCTCCTGTCTCGCTCCATAACCCTGCGCCTCAGAAACACACAAATATTGTCTGTATTAAGAAAATGAAATTAAAAGGGGTCCTTTGATGCAGACACAGGTATACTGGAATCTGATCTCTAGTCAGAAGTGGAAGAAACACAAGCACATGATGATTGTCTTTCCAGCTACTTCTGAATGTAGCTCTGCAGATAAAACTGAAATGGCGCCCCAGTGTCCTCTACATTATACATTTCACAGAGAAAAAGGTCAAAGAGAATGAGCACTAGAGAAGCATTCCCTTGCAAGGGAGGGCTCGTGTTCCACAGAAAAAGCTATGTGAAAGGAGTACAAAGATTTACGTTTACTGAAGAATTTTCAGAGGAAACAAAAGACTCAGAGAAATCTTAGTATGGATTTAAATATAACAGAAACACAGAAAAGTAAGCTCACATTAGCTTGCATGGAACAAAAATAAACCAAGATGTGGGGAGATGCTTATAGTGAGCTATAAACATGATTCTTTGATTCTGCATAACGCAGTCTATTATTTAACTTCCATGCACGTAGGTATGTGACTTGCAGAGAGGTGTATGGAAGGAACAAAAATCACAATTCAAAAATCATTTTAGACACATTGGAAAAACCAACTCAAATCAGGTTCTGCTAGGAAAATGTTTTAATGCTTTTTTCCCCCCTTAGGATTTTCTACTTTCTAATAATAGTACAAAGGTGTTATCTGAGTGTCAAATTATTTGTTCAGTTCTACTTATACATCCAAAGTGCAGATCTATCCTGAATGTCCAAAATTATTTATATTTTCTTCTACATTAAACACAACAGTGGGCTGATATTTAGCAAGTTTCTAAGACCTTAATGCTCTGCAATGATACTAAGTGGTATACACGTTGTATCCTCTCGTAAGGATTAAAAAAAAAGAATAATTTTTCATGCTGTTGCTTAAGCTGGTTTTTGGGTTGTATTTTGGTTTGTTTTTTCTTTTCATTTTGAGAGACTATTTAAGTTCAGAAGTAAGTTTTCCTTGGAGGGTCTCAACTAATTTTTTTTAGGAGAAGGAAGAAATAGGGAAGAAAAGGAAATGTCATGAAGAAAGAAGATACTGTTTTATTTAAAGGAATCTGTTTTCAATGACTAGTGAAGGGTAAACCACAGAAGATATGGCTCCTATTTTCACTCAGAATGGAGTCCAGCCATATTACTGACACTCACTCTGTTGCGCCAAACATATCACTTATTCTGTGTTATGCTGAAAACAACTTCAGCCAGATTTGACTGTAGTAGCATTGTCTTTTTCAGGTCTGTGGTTTGGACTTACTCCTGAAACAGCAGAAGTACAGACTTCCACACCACATCACAGTACTGCATTTATTTCCTAAGGCCCAATCTCAACAGCAATAAATTAGGGTTTTGGATTCAAATGACTAGACTTTAACTCTTTGGTACCAAAGATAAGGATTTCCCTAGGTATTAAACAACAGCAAATTTCTCGTTTTAATGGCTCAGCCTCAGGAATTTCACCATCTATGCCAAGGTTCTGAACACATCATGTGCTCTTTTGATAACACCCTGAAAAACAGAAAAGCACATTAAAGGAATTGCTCTCTGCACAGGTAGTAAAACAGTGAATTTGGTTTGAGAATGGCTAGATATATTTTAAAGACAGATAGTTTCAGGACTATATGCAATGGTACATGCTGTGTGAGGACTTGCAATCTGATTAGCCTCAAGACAAACAAAGCAAATGACTGAAAAAAGGGTGAAAGATAGAAAATTGGTGCCAATGGACAATATTTTCTAACTTGTTCTATTCATATCGGCCACGTGGGAGAAGAAACATTACCTACCCCCTGCTAGGCATTCTCTTGGAAACTATCACAGTAAGGTCTTAAATCCTCTGCCCTGTTTGCTCCCCCCTACCCTCGGCCTTGCCTCTTCTCTGACAAGGAGCATTTTTGGAACAGATTGTACAGGTTAACTTATCCTCTGCTGATAGATATTTATTCCTCAGGGAGACAGTTATGACTTTTCACCTTTCCATTGCTGGTACTGCTGCCTGT
Source organism: Larus michahellis (assembly GCF_964199755.1). NCBI lineage: Eukaryota > Metazoa > Chordata > Aves > Charadriiformes > Laridae > Larus > Larus michahellis. The sequence continues at coordinate 40,644,306 of NC_133898.1, forward strand.
GGCTACAGGCAAGAACCATGATTTCACAATACTTTCTTTAAGTTGGTCAACTCTTTCTGAGCATGTTTGTTTGTGTGGGGTTTTTTTGTGTGTTGTTGTTTTTATTTGTGTTTTTTTTTTTTTAAATAGTACCTGTTACTCAGCAAAGTCCAGGTAAGACTACACATTAAGGTTCCTCTCTCTTTTCTTCTGTTTCTTTGCTTGTTTGAACTGTTCAGGGCAAACTCAACGTTTGCAGCACTCTAGACCACTGGAAAATCCCTTAGGTCTGACATCTGCAGATCCTGCATCCTTATGCAACTGCCCCAGGGTGGTGGGATTTGTCTGTTCTGCCTGCCTACTCACATTTAAGAGCTCACCACTATGTTTTTTTCCATCACTATGTTTTTTCCATAGACTGCCAGCAATGTTTCCTGTTTATTTGGTCTATCAACAGCTGCTGGGAGAATACTGCTTTATATGCTGCTGCTATCTGATGCAGAATAGATTCTTTCCCTAACAGAAACTTTTATCTTCACTTTTGCAATGATAACATCAGGACAAATGTCCATTTACAATAATTATCCTTGAAATACCTTATCTGAGTATCTTTTGCAAGAAGAGAATGTAGGGTAGCAACAACACTGGTTCTCAGACAGATTTGGAGCACAACCATAAAAATTACACAACAAAATGGAGCCTTAAAAGCTCCCTTCACATCCTCAGAAAAAGGCATAAAATTATCTTCTTGAAGAGAACCAATTTAAATGTTTACATAATTTCAAAACTTTAAGATTAGTCAATGGCACAACAAGAATACTTTAACAGTGGCATACAGTTTTTACATTAGAAAAATGCCATTTGTGAGCTCATCCTATAGTGATGTTAACTAGTCAAAATCAGCTATCACATTTTTTTTTTCTGTAATAGGAACAGCAAAAAAAAATTCAGGAAGAATTACATGCCTAAACCAATGACTTATAGGAAGGGTGCCACTGACTTTACTATTAAGCCACGTCAGAACAAAGTAACGAATTTCTATAAAACATCTTCACAACCTTCAGTCTGTAAGAACAGCTGTCTGTAGAAGAACAGTGAGGCACAGCAGAGGGAAATCCACATGATGCCAAACAGGACTCCAAAGGGAGTGTGTCATACCTGGTTTTCCCCTGTTTTGAATGCCAGCATCCACCACAGGAATTCTGCCTACAACAGTCTCTACACATTGAAATACTTGGTGTTCACAAATAAGTAAAACATGTTGAATGCAAGAGGCATGCCTCAATTACTGTTCGGTGGGCTAAGTGGCAAGGGTCAAAGTCTGGAGATGACAATTTCAGTGAGAGTTCAAGGACTCTCAGTTTCCCAGGGAAGAGTGTATTAACAAGTCTCGATGTCCATTAAAAAATATTTGATTTCTGATTACTTCCAGTTCCTGACTTCACCAGTAGGAGTATTCTGTCTCTTTAAAGAGCCACTCTTCCTATTACATGCAATAGGATCAAGCTGCTGGCCTGCCTTTAAATCTTATGTGCAAAAGCTTAGTTTCCACAAGGAAAACAAAGCTGTAGCCACCTTCCTTTCAGAGGCTGAGGACACAATGGTCCTGAAAGACTAACTCCTTAAGCAGCAACCAAAAGTGAAGAAGGAAAGGCAGAAAAACAGAGTCAGAAATATGTGAGAAAAGAAAGGAATTAGGGAAGATGAGAGCAAGAGTGAAAGATAAACAGGAGGCGAGAGCTGACAAAAGAGGGCTGAGGGGAATGTGGCATGGATGAGCAAACAAAAAGGGAAGCTGACACAGGCACTAGTGACTAACACTGAAAAAAAATGAGCGAGAGACTGCTGGAAAGCATGAAAGAAAATCCTGTCTTGGTGGGCAAAAGTGAGTAATGTTCCTAAATCTGACAGAGTTGTGTAGAGTGAAGCTATACTCTGCATATATTTATTAGAGACCAAAGGCAACAGCTGGGATGTGCTTAGAGTTGAAAGAAGTTGAAATCATGAGCTGTAATGGATTAAGATTCAAACACAACAGTCTAGCACCTGTCCAGTCATATTATGCACATAAACAATGGCAGTTATTAAAATAACTGTGAAAATTGGATGAAGAATCATAGAATAGTTTGGATTGGAAGAGACCTTTGAAAGGTCATCTAGTCCAACCCCCTGAAATGTGCAGGGATGTTTTCAACTAGATCAGGCTGCTCAGAGCCCGGTCCACCCTGGAACTGAACGTTTCCAGGGATGGGGCATCTACTACCTCCCTGGGTAACCTGTTCCAGAGTTTCACCACCCTCTTGATACAAAATTTCTTCCTTTTATCAAAACTTTTTCCCTAGACAAACAAAAGAGGCAATCTTTTTAGTTATGCACCTCCAAGCTTCACATTTTCCCAGCTCTGCTAGAAATTCAACACACAAATAAACATTTGCCTACTAGATAAGGGAAAGCTATAGAATATACAGACAAATAAATACACACACTGCAGTTCTTACAGAATAGGCTGTGGGATGAGAAATACGTCCTTATTCCAGCAACTAAATGATCTGCATGCTTTCTGAATCTTACTACTAAGCTATTAAACAGCTTCAAACCATGCAAGATGTTCAAAACAAAATAAAAACAATTTTCTAAACAAATTTCCTTTATCCTTGTCCTGGTATGACATAAAACAGAACCAACTTTCTGTTCAGTAATCTTATTTCTTAGCTAGGCCTCTTCTAACTCTCTGAAATTAACAGCATGTTGTGTTGAAAACGGTTCATTCTCAGAGTGATAAGACCGATGTTTACAGTTTGTGCCAAGGAATGGTATGCACAGAGGCTCTCGGTTATAGTTATTGCTACAACAACCCGGGTCAGCTAATTTCTTTACTTGCCCTGTTGGAGGGTCGGAAACAGAAAAAGTGTTGAGGGAGGAGCGGATGGGACAGGTGACCAAAAATTGACCAACAGGGTATTCCATCCCATCTGCCCCATGGTCAGTAAAAAAGCTGCAGGATCAAAGGGTCAAGTCTCTTTCTTCAATGGCTGATGTCCGAGGAGGACCCTGTCTGTTCACCTGCCTTTGATCCTGACCCATGGGTTCCTGACTCCACATGTGGAATCTAGTTCCCACCCGTCGCTGAGTCCAGCCTGGGACGTCCACAGTGCCTGCCAGTGACATCATCCTGAGAGCTTAATACGGTTTTGCATATACTGTATCTATTTCATTATTTCCTTTATATTTTATTATTAATATTTCATTAAAGTAGTTTGGTTTCTTCTAAACTCATAAATCTCTTTATCTCTCCTCCTCCTCTCCATGTATGAGAGGTTGGGGGGGGGGAGGGGGGGAGCATCTGTTGCCGGCCATTGGCCAATTTGGCCAAAACCATGACAATCCTAAAAATGAAAGGGTTTCACCAATATATATTAAACTAAAAAGCAAAAGAAAACATACTCAGTTTTAGGCAACGAGAAAGAATAAACCACCTGTGATACTAACGAGGGGGAATGCAAATGCATATGTTGTTCCTCTCCGAGTATTGTAATTTTAACATCAAACATCTAATTTTACAGCACAGAAAAATCTTTCACAGCCTATTTATAGAAATCTGTAAAAGCTATTTTCTCTCTCATCTTTTGTCTAGACTAGATAGAAGTCATTGTAGAATGTGTTGTCCAACATATTCTGACAAATGTACTGAAGAAAAATCTAGCTGACACAAGACATGACGTCTTTCAAGACAAAAAGCCCAAGCTCCAATTTAATTAATGCAAGAGATGCTTAAGGATAACATAGGCAGTAAAGTCTTTTCAAATATGTCAAAATACACCAACTAATATCTAGTGCAATGATTTTTATTTCAGTTTAGAAAGGGCCTCAAATCTCACAGATAGAAAAACATTAAATAGTTTAAATATTTTAAAAACATTTTTGCAAATTGAAACAAACAGAACACGACGCTTTTAAACATTTTATTGGCATTTATTTGAATAGTCTTCATAACTAACAGCTCTACTTGCCATGATTAATGCAGCCAATCCAAACATGTCAAAAGTATTTATGCCATACCATATTATCATATATGCTAAGCATATAAATTATATGCAGAAAAAAGTCTGAATTTTCTCACAGTAATCATGAGACTCCTTTATGATATACATTGCATGAACAGTCCACTAATGAGCTGGCATTGTTTCTATTTCCTGATGCAATGAGTTAACCTTCATAAACAGAATATGAACCTTTCCTATTCATGTATTCACACAACTGGAAATTAGTTTACATAAGGGTCACAAACACTTCATGTACATTACCTTATGAAATTTTCTTGCATATTAGATGTTACAAATAATTGTTAAAAATAACACTTTTCTTATCAGTATATAAGTTACCCCAGCAAAAATGTATTTCTGGAAGAAAAAAAAAAAAGCTGAATGATGGGGTCTGCTGCACCTGAAAATTCCACTTTACTAGATGAACTTGCTGCTTTTAATAAAAGACAGTAAAGGAAATATTGTAGAAATACCAGAATCAGAGCTGCTTAACCTTTGTCTTTATATAACATAGATGGCACCATGCTTTTCCACAACATATTCAAGCCAACTAACTACTTGGACAAGGGCAGCACACTGTGCAAAAACATACCCAGGCTCACTGCTGAACAGAATGGGGTTTACTCAAATAAGGACAGCTAAGCATGTAAATGGATATTTTGCTCAATCTAAGCTATAACTGTTTGCTTAGGAAAATTTTTCAAAAAATAGGTAAAATACCCCAAATCTTTCCCCTTTACATCTCCTTTCAAAAGCCCATGTTTTATAGACTTAGAGCTTGATTAACCATCATTTTTCCCCACAAAAATCTTAAATTGACCATCAGTAAATCCTCAGAAGAAAACTACCAATTAGAAATTCCTTCTGGTAGCCTGGCTACCTAAAACTTCAGGATTAAAAAGATCAAAGGAAGAAAAAAAAATAAAACCATTGGAGACATTTAATTTTTTTATCCCTAGATTTGGGGGAACAAAAAAAGAAATTCATGGAGAAGCGGGGTAAGATATTTCTTATCAAGTTCATCTTATATTTTTCCCAAAGCAGCTGGAATAGGAGAACTGCTAGAATTGAGTGCACCTGTTTTTCTTTTTAAAAAAACCAACAACAAACCAGTGACATTTTAGTGATAAGTGATTCAGAGTATCAGATTTGCACACTTCAGATACCTTGGGGGGGGAAGAAAAAATACCTAGTTCATGACTGTAATCAAGGACTATGGCATTCTAATCAAACCTATCCTAAATTGTGTATAAGTCAAAAAACATCTGTTACTTTATCAATATTTCATCTTTAATATAGACTAGAAAAAATGTTTGGCATGCTAATATGAGAAATGTTCTACTTCCAGTCCAAAATATAGACATGATACGATCAGAGAAAATTAAACTCAGTTGCTTAGAGACAGTAGCAAGCTGCCCAGGAACAAGAATTCAACAACCTCCATTTTTTAAGATGCTATGGAACAAGCAAGGTTACAGTAATATTTGAAACATTGGGTTAGGAAAGAAAACAAACGAAGGGACAAAACTAAAACTAGGCAGAGGAGATGAGGACAAGACATTAGGACAGCTAAATAAACTTTAAGAATAATTCTTCCTCACATATGGTAAAAGAACAAAAATGTAAGTTTACTTTGAAAAAAGGGAGACTTGGATTTACCCCTTGTCTAGTTCATCTGTCCCTTCCCAGCCAAACAGGCAGATCAGTAGAATACAAATCACTAAAAAAAAAAAGTGTTTGATAGTATATGAATTGAACTGATCATCAGAATATTGTCAAAAAGGGGATACTAAGCACGACACAGTAGTGAGAATGTCTTATTTCCTTCAAATTATACCTCAAAACAGCATTTTGTTGAATAGGGGGTTTAATTTCATCTCCTTGTTGCAATGAAATCTTTCTTGCTGAAGTAAATTATAGTAGTTATAACTGGTGAAGGACACAAGAGGGGGAAGGGAAGCCTGTAACATGTCAACTGGCTGTCAGAGAGGTTGCTAGAAAAAATAAGTGAGCTGCTGATAGATAAAGAGGAAGGAGGAGGGGAAGAAGAAAGGCTGCTGTGGGAAAAATGTTACTAACTGTCATCAAATTTGCCTGCTTAACTTCTCAAACCTTTAGACAAGCAAGTAATCTATTAATATTTGAACATGATTTTCATGTTCTCTTACCACTGAGGTTTCAGCGAGACCACTAAAATCTAGTGCTTGAGTAATTCTGTACGGATTATATGAAAGAGCAGATTATTCTAGAAAGGCAAGGCTCTCCCAAATTTCTTCCTGCTCAGAAAGGCACACAATAAATCAGGAATCATCTCCTGTAAGATATGATGCAAGCAGGGCTGTGGATCCCATGGACTGAGGGAAGAATGTAGACCACAGAGGAGAACAAAGTTGAAAGGGATAAAAGTGTCAATTATGTTGAAATCTGATATTTTGTAAAATAAAACAACTTCAAACAGATTGTTACTTAATCCCAGTTTTAGAATGGAATGCAAGCTTCCCCCCTGCACTGCAACACATGTACTGCAGCAACCAGTTACTTTACCCTAAAACATCTAACTGCATGCAACAGCAGCAAAAATAACTGACAACACCAGGTTAATTCCCTATCCACGATACATTGTAAAGATAAGCACCATACGCATTGTGAATAAACTTCTAAGAAATCTAGTTGAGTCTTTGCACATGATACTCCAGCAGAAAGAGGTAGCTTCTCTTTTGCTATACTCAATCCCATTTCCCAGTAATGCGTGATGGGCCAGAAAGCATACATGCATTAAATTAGCAGCAAGTGTTTAGATCCTGACATTCCTGGAAAATGATTCAGACTTTTGAATAAAAGTGCTCAGGGAAGCAGGAGAAAAAAAAAAACAAAACGAAAGAAAAGAAAAAAAGAACAGAATAGCTTTGAATTAATTTATTTAGAAAAAAAGTCTTAGTAGTACTAGTAGGGCTTTGCTGAGAGAAAGTCTTTGCAGCATTATAATCTCGTAACCAACAGAGGCTATTCAAAATGGGCAACACAGCTTAGAAAAGAAGTGAAAGAGACTTTTTATAAAGCCACGAAAGTTACAGCAGTAGAGACACATGGCACTCTTAATGAGCTTTTCAATACTCTTGCTGGTTATAAAACATAAAGAAAACTGCAGCCATTTTCTCAGCAGAGAAAAATGCACAGCTTTTATTTAAGCTATATAAACAACTTCTTTTTAGAAATCAAATTGGCATGTTAGTTTTATAGAGATTTTGATAGGAAGGCTTAACATTAAAAATATCATATGCCGCGATTTGATTGCTCCCTAGTTCCACATTAATATCACTAATGCCATACAAAAGACGAGAAAAAACAAAGCGTTGCCATTTCCACCCTCCACTCCCATCTCCCAAAGCCCCCTTCCTACAGTGAAAAGTTGAAAAAGTATTCATATATGTATACACACACACACTCAATAAAATGTGCACTATAATTCTTTGCTGCAATTTTCAAAGGTACCATACAACGTGAGTTTCTATTACGCTCAATAAATGCCCACCTCTGAAAAAAAAAATATTTGTCCAACCATTCCCAAATTCCTTAGTAAAAACAGTCTCTTATGGAATCAGTAGCTCAACACAGTGGAAAAACAAAAGACGTGAAGCATTCCAATCTGGTCCATCTTTGGAATATACAGTATTCCTTGCACTTTGACAGACTCCCTCCTCATTCTTCAAGTCCTTGATCAGACCTTCGTATCTCAGGGCATTATTGAAACAATTTCAGAATGATCAGGTATTTTTGTTAGGATATGGTGAACAATTTTTAAGTTTTGTACTCCGAGCAAAATAAAAGCTATTATACTTTTTTTCCTCTTAAGAAAGATATCCTCACCTGTTCAAAATGTCGATAGACAGAAGAGCTGCCAGAGCTTCCTCTTCCCATTTTTCAACACTTAATAAAGAAACCAACTGCTCTACCCTCCACAAATGATAAATTCTCAGCCGCACAACAAAACAACGCAACTAAATTTTCCACGGTCTCTTTTCTTTCCCTTCTCATCTTCTATGGGTTCCAAAGGATACAAATACGGGCCTAAGATATGGGAAGCACAAAGCGAGAGACTTCTCTTCCACAGTTTCTGGTTGCTTTTTCCTCCTCAATCCCCTATAGGTTAATACTGCCACTACCACTCGAAGTCCCTTGATCATAACACACTAATAAGGGTAAAAAGTAATATTCTCCCACACTGGGCTAAGTGCTCATCACATTTTCTACAAAGCCCATTTTTCCTGGACAAAGTGAAGGCTAGCACAGATGGAGGGGGTAATGTTAAGGTCCAGCTGCAGCTCCTAAAACTTGCATATTCTGTTGGAGTGTCGTATTAGACTATGAAACACTGAACTGCCTCCCCATTATGTAAACTATAAACTATAGTATAAGCTTTCTATAAAGCTGTAAGAAGTTGTATTGCAGAGTCTAATCTTATTCATGTTTGTTTTTTTTTTAAAAAAATTTTTTCTCTTTTGTAAGGGAAAAATGCAATTATCATCCAGTATTTAATCCTTCTCCTATTTTCCTGCAAATACTGCATAACCTTAAAATTAAAACATAAGGAAGATTTACCAGTTCTTACATAGAGCTTTCATATGTCCCTGGAACTCTTTTACATTTCAGAAATAGTTTTTAGTTTCCTGTTCTAAAGTTTATGTTCACATGATGGATGTATTTTATAAAGTTTTAAATGTAATTTAAAATAAATTATTTAAAAAAATACAAGGGAATATCATGTACATTTATATAACAGTGTTGTTAATTTAATTTCCTCTTTGGTATATTGTCTTAACTGCATTACCTATACGAAATAATGCAAACAGCAAACATTTAATAGAAGTGATTTTAAAACCTTACTTTTGCTCATTTACAAAAAGGATTTTTTTTTTTTTTTTTCTAAAAAAGCATTTGGGCCACTGATATACAGAGATCAGTGAAGTACTTGTGAACTTCCTGCAAAAAACTGCTGCCCACTATAAAGTCTGCTGGATTTTAGATTTTCATTTGTACATTAAAAAACAAACCACTGAAATTAAAGATGGGATAAGGAAGCACATTTAGGCATTGTAAAACTAACTTCAGGAGCTGGAAGTAAACTAAGGTACAAAACCACTATGCGAAAGCAGTACTGAGTTAGTTCTTTGGTTTCTTGCATTGTGTACTTCCTACTTTCTATACAGAAAGCTCTGGGGAAAAAAGTTTATTATAAGGAAGAAACGACTAATCCTAACAGGGAAGCACTGAGCTTCACTACTGGTATACTGTCTCTCTTTTCCTCTCTTAAAAATGGCTTTTAAATGCAACATTCAGTTAGCTAAATCAGCAAATTTGCCAAATATTATATGCATAACTGTGTCTCTGAACCAGCTTGTATGATATTTCATTTCTAAACAAAATCTATCTTAGCTTTCTTAGGAGTCCAACTGCTTACCATAATAGAATTAATTAAAAGCATTGTAACTGTTTCCCTAAACCATTATGCGTGAGAAAAAAGAATATTTAATTCCCCTTAAAATCAAATGTTTAATATTGAGTTTATTCTTAAGTGTGTGTGAACTACATTAGCTCTCTCATGTAAGCTTAACTATAGGCAGAAAAAAAAGAAAATCAATGTATCTAATTTCATCTATAGATTAACATTTTAAAAGTTAAAATATTATGCTCATGATAGGTGAACAGATTCAACTAGAACATCTCAAGCATAGAAGTCCCAAATTACTGTACCAAGAGGAGCTATCCCAGTCAATGAGATTACATGCACAAGTACGCAGGATTCCATATATCCCCACACCTTGCTTCAAAAATTAGCAATACTAAAAGTAATTCTTAGTTACAAAAGTTAGTACTTTTAGGACAACGGCAACTGTTCCCAAGTGACTTCAGCAAATCCAAAGCAGCGATTCTTTTGCATTTGACTGCAGTCACCAAGCAATGACTAACTGTGATTTAATCGTGTTATTTTTAGGACTGTAAGCTAGATATGTTTTAAATATATATATATATGTATATTACAGGTCTTGTAATTTTCAGCTTCTACAGATATAAAAGGGAGTTTAGAATGCCTGTTTCACAAACTACACCTACTATAAGGCAGGACCACATCATCTACTTGAGGTTACTTCAATCATCCTTTCCCTCTCATATTACCTGGACCTTAATTTTCCCTGCTCAAGAGAAATTGCAGGTCACGTGCATTTGTTTTGCAATGTCCAAAGAAAGAGGATCTCTTGATGATTCACTAATCTTAAAAATGCCTTACAATTTCTCAGGTTTCCTAAGATATCTTGAAATCCCTCCTTTCTTCAGGAAACAAATTTCAGCAGATATCAGATGAATGCATGACAACCATCTCACCAGCCTGCAGATTTAGGAATCCACATGTAGGCTGGGAAGATGCCTGCTCACACACACACACGCACACAGCAGTTTAAATGATGCTTAAATGATGCTAAAGAAACTACTGGAGCAGCATTGATATAGTGCTCATTTGCCTGTTTCACTAGGTAGCACCAAGGCATGGTAAATACCTTAAATACAAGTGATAACATTTGCGGTGCCACTTATTTACTCAGCTAGCAGACACCATAAGAACCAAGGCTGTGTTAACATTCACACAGAACATCCCTACTGCCAGGGAGCACAGCGATGGATTTGCTTGCCTCAGTGACTCAGAGCTGAGACGCAGAAGAGCTTGGAGCTTTTATCATGAAATTCTGCAGTGACTATCCACGGTTTTAGGCTCAGGTGCAAACTCCACAAAGATGTCTTTATTGAAAAGAAATTATACAAGCTAATATTTGATTCCTGTTTTCAGATTCCAGGAAAGATTTGGGATGGTAATGTTAGAATTCATACTTGTTCTTGTTTGTGTCTTGGGGGCATAGGTCAAGATCAAAAGAGAAAATAATGGTAAGATTGAATTGTGTCCCTACATCCAATTAACTTGGAAACATTACGCAAAAGTTTAAAAGAACACTATTCTGACAATGAAATTTAGTATTTCCTCTAATTTTTAGGCTACCAGATACTTCTTTAAGTCACTGCTGCCCACTGAATTTTGCACTATTAGAGTGCGCTACATTCCTGTTCATTTATTACTATAGACCCTTCCTTTTTGCTACTCAGAGCACAAAGTGATAGCAAAGCCTAAGCATCTTTCAGCTGTGTTTCTCTGGAGATCTATCCTGAGAGTGGCTGCTGATCTTACAAGAGTGAAGCAAGCTGTAGCTGAATCAGAAGCTCTATAAAAAGATAAATAAATAAATGAATGAAAACATAATCTCCTCACAGTCACTGGAATAAATATTTAAGGATCAAGTTCATCAGCTCTCCTGTCATTTTTGAGGAATCAGCCACTAGATGGCAGAAAAATGCAGTTTAATTTTTTCATCATTATGAAGAATTCATGCAACAGATCTCTTACATCTCAGACAACAGATAATGTGATCTCTCACACAATGTCAGATAAAAGATAACAGTAAAGCTGATTATTTTTCTTGCCTAGTATATGTGCTAGCTTGACTTTCTCTTGTCTGCTGTAAAACCTGGACAGCATTTAAATGTTTGAAAACTCAAGTGTTAAAACAAGTAAAGCCCACTCCTAGTTTCATTATTCTGGAAAATAAACCATTAGAGAGGCAGGGCCAATCTTGTTAAAGATGTTCTGTTATCACAATATTACTCCATTTAATATTAAAAGGACAGAAGTTATTTCAAGATTCAGGTATATAAGGGCTGCTTTTCCACCCAGGAATTATGCAAACGATAGTGGGAAGACTGAAGCAGGCAGTATACAAAAAAAAAGTCCACGGAGTCTGACAGGAAATAAAATATGAGAAGCAAAATTCTGAGTTTTCACAGAAAACCCTCAGTTTAAAATATATTATTTTAACAACAAAAATGGCAGGGTTTGTTTTAATGAAATTATTTGCACTTCTTGAAACTTCATACATTTGCATTAACATTATTTTTGCAAAAAAATTATACTGCAATAGTTTCACCATTTTTAAAAAATGTTTGCAGTAGTCGGTTCAAGGGGTTTTTTTCATTCCTATGGCCTTTTCTATGTGTTAATTTCCTTACTCTGTACACATTTATTCTTTCTGTCAGTTTTTTCCTCTCCTTTAACAGTCATCATTCTTTAATATTGTTATTGAGTACTTCAATTACTACAACATGAAGTGAGAGTGGACAGTCTCATTTTTTCCCTGCTCTCTATTCCCACCTTTAAAAAAAACAAAACCCAAAAAACCTGCAGTTCAAGACAAAATACTTCAGAAGCTATGAATATAATATGAAAGCATCGTGATCCTTGCAGCAACAAACAGAAAACCTACATAAACCAAACTGCTTTACAGTGATTCACTCAGCTCCCTCATGCAGATCTTACATGTACTGTATTAGCATGGGGATTTAAATTAGCATTACTTTAAAACCAACCTATTTTACATTTATTTATCTAATAAAAATATTAGCATTTTCTTTTTTACAGACTGAACTTCCTTTTATCATCACAAAAAAATCCCCAGCAAACATTACCAGTACCTTATAGTACTGTCCATAGTACTTTCACGTAATTGCAAGTGTCAGTGATAAAATTCTAGCTCAACTGAAACCAAAGGGATTTTTGCTGAGATCCTATCTGCAAACTCGTAACAAGAATTTACTTTTTTAGACAGCACTACTACGGCTAGAGGGTCTCAGACTGGGTAGGAGAGCAAGCCCTCTTTACTGCACCAAAGCTGAAGTCTAACATCGTGGAAAGTAAGCAAAAATGGCAATATAATCACTGGCCTTTCCTCCTCCACCCGCCCACCCCCCATATAACCTACTGTTGAAAAACACACAAAACCAGGAAAGATGGAGGAAGGAAGCAAATTGTGTTTTGTCTTGAGTAAAAAAAAATTAGTGAGTTAGAATTTTCAAGGCTTCTTTTGGAAGTTACACAATTGTTCTGCAGCAAATGAGCCATTGAACTGGGAAGAAACATATCTAAGCAAAACATTTGAAACATAGACTGAATAAAGCTGAAATTCCTTTTGAACTCCATTTAAACAACGTTCAAAGAACGCTGGCACTTTCAACGCTGGTGCCATAGGAAGAGTTTGCTGTAAAAATGCATGGCTTAATAAAAAAAATGTTTTGTGCATGTTTTCAGGTGAAATTAAATTTTCAGCTGTCAAGCTCATCCTGCATGAGGATAGCTCAAAACTGCGTTGAACTTCAGCATCACTTTAATTTCTTGAAATAAGAAAAAGTTAATAAAATGACTGAGTACTAAAACAGATTTGATTTACCAATAGTTTCATAATTAGCATGATTGACAGGTTACTGCTTGGTACTTAACTTAAATATTAAGTGAAAACATGTTTACTAAGAAGTACAGATAAGTTACTTACTGAAGTAAAAGCCAAAAGTTCCTCTTCAGTCAGTTTGTGTATTGGATTGTTCTTTTGGAAGTCTATACTGGAAAGAAAAAAAGCAAAAAATCCAATGCTGATTTAATTTTTAGAATACCACTATGCAGAACACGTTTTTCAGACTTGCAGAAATCTAAAGGACATTCTGGAAAAGTGTTACAATGACAAATTAGAGTATGGCATGTGCAGAAGGCCTAGACCTAGGAGCAGTCACAGAAAAAAAAGAATCATTTAGGGGACCAAGATATTTTAGTAGTGCCCTTCTGAGACCATTCTAAATTGAAACGTCTTGCTCAGTTTAAGCTTATGGGAATAATAATTTTACAAATCCTAAACAGTTTTAAATCCATTCCCTGTTTTTACAGAGGTCTGCTTTCAGTTAAAATTCTATGACTAATTGAACACAGACTCTGCAAAGCAAAAAAACACAAACGCTCAAAATGTGCTGAACAGTAATGCCAAACACATACCTTCTTTCTAGTCACTCAAGGAACATGACCACAGGGGTCCATCTCTCACAAACCAGCATTACAACTAGCTTGTGGTACACAAAGGGGGAAAACCAGACAAATACACAGAGATAAGAATCAAAATTGTTTTATTCACAATTGGACATGTTTGCAGACATGATGAAAATGGGCTTACAACTCTACATGGGTGGATGTTCTCCTTCGACAACGGCCCATCAACATTTACCAATATACTACAAGAGGTACCCACAAGTGGCACAAAGAGCAACAAGGCTACAACTCAAGCTCCATGTGAAAACAAAAGATATCAAGTGAAAATATATGCCAATTATACCACAGAGTATGGATCATCATTAAACCTATATAATGGCTATATACATAAGCTTAAATTCATCACCCTATTCCTTAAACTCTGCAGCAGGCTTTATTTTATAGGTTAAAATTGTAACAATCGTATATTAACTGTGATGACAGATCACAGACTGAAATTATGCACCCTACTTTACATACCTTATTTTGAAGACAAGACTTTGCCCCAGTCTAACTTTTTTCTTGCTATTTTGTTAATTCTTCTTTGTACATATGATACAATTACCATTGCAGAAATAACAGTCAATACTTTGATTAAAACCTTGTTTTCTAGCCACAAGAACAAGGTATAGAATAGAGGCTGCCTGTTGAAATTTCAATTATCCAAAGTCTCCTGGGCCACATTAGGAAGAGCACTGCCAGCAGGTCGAGGGAGGTCATCCTTTCCCTCTAGTCAACAGTGGTGAGACCACACCTGGACTGCTGTCACCAGCTCTAGGCTCCTCAGTTCAAGAGAGACGTGGACATATTGGAGGAAGCCCAGCAAAGGGCCACAAAGATGGTTAAGACAGTGGAGCATCTGACATACAAGGAGAGGGTGCGAAAGCTGGGTTGGTTTAACCTCTGGAGAAGAGAAGGCTGAGGGGGATCTTAGCAATGTGTATAAATACCTGATGGCAGGGAGTAAATGAGACAGAACCAGACTCTCTGTGGTGCCCAATGAAAGGACAAGAAACAACAGGAACAAACTGAAATCCAGAAAATTCCATTAAAAAAAGCAAGCAAAACCTTTGTTAATGTGAGGGTGGTAAAGCAGCACGGGAAGGGGTTCCCCATAGAGGTTGTGGCATCTCCATCCTTGTAGATATTCAAGGCCCAGACATGTCCTGCTCTAGTTGACTGTTTCAATCAGGGAAGTTGGACAGATGATCTCTAGAGGTCCCCTTACAACCTCAACAATTTCATTAACTTTTCATTTAATGCTACTTACAGTGTATATTTTTCAGCCTCATGTTTTGTTAACAGAATGAAGAACAGAGTCTATTTCTTACTGAAAGGTAGAAATAAGCTGCTTTTTTTTTTTTCTTTTTTTTTTTTTTTTTTTTTTTTTTTTTACACTGTACTTAAAGTTTTCTCTCTACATTGCACACATTACCAGGTATCAAGACACTAATCTCTCTTGCCATCCTTTTCCAACTACCTCACATAGAATACAGAAAGATTTGTTTTTCTCTTCTTTTGGTAAGGTTTTTCTCCCCTTAATCTCAGTAAAAAAAAAAAAAATCTAGTTTCATTTTTCTTCCTGAAGAACAACAAATGTAATATTTACGCTCTGTCCAGGACATACTGTAGGCTCTGAGGAACAAAGGAACTATCTAATGAGTTTATACAGTGTCTTCGTACCTGAGTATACTTAATGAGACTATACATAAGCTGTGAAAGTTGAAAGGAGACTACACAGAGAAAACATTTTGAGAAATGCAGTTAGTTGCAACTAACTAATTTTCTTTTGGTAAATTCTACCAAGGTGTAGCAAGATCTCATTTTTTACGTTATATTGCTTTTTACTTTTAAGCTACCTCCCCACCACCTGCTTATCCATCAGCTGTGAAAAAAAGGTCAGCATGCCTGATGTGTTGTTTTTTCCTCTACAGAAAAGACACAATAAAGAATTAAGACATAATAGAGACATAATTCTAAGAGTAAGCAGCAAAGCACTCAAGATAGAAAAAAGAAAAAAAATCGATGCCACTGAAGCACTCGTATCTCTTTATTTTTGCATGCCCACAAAAAGAAATAGATTTGCGTAGCAGAGTGCCAAGCCTCCTCCTGCTGGCATAAGTCTTGTCCACATTCCACCCCCACTATATGGAGGAACGAGGTGGGGGGGAAGGAAACAACCCACAGCAAGGGAAAGTTCTTACTGGAGAGTACTGCTTCAGCATTTCCAAAACGGCCATTCTTTAAGAACCACCAATATTCATCAAACTAGAGCAGCCTAGGAATGAGTACAGATGAAACATTCAGGAAATTAAGGGATGAGTTTGAAACAAATTCTACTCTGCCAATGCATACAGCATTTATTCAAAGGACTGCAGTCAAATACAGGTAGGCTGAGAGACAAAGCAAAAGGATAATTACACCCCCTTCTGAGATTCAATTTCCTACTTCTATTAGGAAGTAAGATTTCTTTTCTCTCTTCTTTTGTAACTTAGGAGATCTACTCTTTAATAGTGCTCTTCTTGATGCTTTCTTAACAAACGTTCCCCAAAATTTCTGGGGGGTGGGGGGAATGATGATGACATACAACGACAAAACCCCACCAAAGCAAACAAAATTGTCAGTGTGCTCAGTTAATTTTTTTAAACTTATTTAAAAAAAAAAAAAAGAAAAAGAAAAGTTATCACAGAAAATGTGGCATACGGGAGCTGCTCTCTCAGTTTATTAAAATGGTGTGGTGGGTTGAGCCTGGTTGGATGCCAGGTGCCCACCAAAGCTGCTCTATCACTCACCTCTTCAGCTGGACGGGGGAGAGAAAATATAATGAAAGGCTCGTGGGTTGAGATAAGAACAGGGAGATCACTCACCAATTACCGTCACAGGGAAAACGGGCTTGACTTGGGGAAAATTAATTTAATTTATTACCAATGAAATCAGTGTAGAATAATGAGAAAACAAATCTTAAAACACCTTCCCTCCACCCCTTACTTCTTCCCAGACCTAACTTTACTCCCAATTTTCTCTACCTCCTTCTCCCCAGCAGTGCAGGGGGACGGGGAATGGGGGCTGTAGTCAGTTCATCACATGTTATTTCTGCCACTCCTTCCTCCTCATGGGGACGACACCTCACACTCTTCCCCTGCTCCAGCGTGGGGTCCCATCCACGAGAGTCCTCCATGAACTTCAACCTAAGTCCTTCCCACAGGCTACAAGCACTACTCAAGTGTGGGTCCCCCATGGGTCACAAGTGCTGCCAGCAAACCTGCTCCAGCACGGGCTGCTCTCTCCACAAGTCCACAGGTCCTGCCAAGAGCTTGCTCCAGCACAGGTCCCCACGGGGTCACAGACAGGCGTGGGGTCCTCTAGGTGGATATCCGCTCCGCTGTTAACCATGGGCTGCAGGGGGGCAGCCTGCCTCACCATAGTCCACCACGGTCTGCAGGGGAATCTCTGCTCCAGCCCCTGCAGCACCTCCTCCCCCTCCTTCTTCACTGACCTGGGTGTCTGCAGAGTTCTCTCATATATTCTCACTCCTCTCTCTGGCTGCAATTGCTGTTGCACAGCAACGTTTCCCCCTTCTTAAATATGTTATCCTAGAGGCACACTACCACTGTCACTGACGGGCTCAGCCTTGGCCAGCGGCAGGTCTGTCTTGGAGATTGGCATTGGCTCTAGCAGACACAGGGGAAGTTTCTAGTAGCTCCTCACAGAAGCCACCCCTGTAGGCCCCCCGCTACCAAAACCTTGCCATGCAAACACAATACAAATGTTAAAACCTAAAATTGTTATATAACTGTTATGGTTTGAGAAATCCCCTACCAATTTATTGTCATTTAGACAATTATTCTATCACTCGATGACCCCTCCCCACCCAGAAAGGGGAATCGGGGAAAGCAAGGAAACCTGAGGGTTGAAATATAAATAGATTTAATAAGATAAGACTAAATAAGTAATAATAATACTAAAGAACCAATATTAATCCCGATACCAATATAAAATACATAATGATTATACTCAGCCAAGTCTATAAGTAGGAAGCTGTGCACTCCCAGCAGTGGACAGCAAGTGTCGGACACTGCCAGCTCTACGGCTTCAGGAGGAAGGGGGTCTGGCTTAGGGGTCCGGCACCGGTGCAAGAAGTTTCTCTGAACTGCAGCCATCAAGGGAGAGAGAAACTACTCAGCAAACTTTCTAATTTATATCAAATGTGACGTTCATGGTATGAAATAAGCCTGTTGGCCAGCCTGGGTCAAATGCCCAGGCCTCGCTCCTCCTCATCCCTGCACCTGGAAACGCTCAAAAACACTAAGACCTTGAATCCCACATAGCCTAGCTGGCTATAAAGTAAATATTTTCTCGAATTCAGACACTAGAGTCTTCCAAAAGTGCTGTTTTCAACAGCATTATAAGAGAAATTAGTCCTGCTCGACCCAGGACAATAAGTTATATAATAAAGAATCTAAAAGCATATCACATTTAGAGTTGATGATTATTCACAGCAACAAGCCACAAGAATGAAATGTACCTATTTTTTAAAACTATTCGGAGATCTATGTGCAAGTGCGAACATCTGTGTGATCTGACATAAAATAAGTAGGTTGCTCAACCCCGAGCTAAAATTATGTAACTGCAGTTCTTTAGGGTTCAAGGTTTCATAAAAAGGGTTTTTACACCTCTTCGATAGTAAGAATCCTCTGATTAATCAACCAACTAGTTTTTATCCTGTAACACAGACACCTAATAAAGCAAAATGGGTGGATGGGTAAGAGAGGAAGGGCATTACTGACAAGAGTTTTTTTTAAAAAAGATTTGCACATTATTGTAGGGAAGAACATGACCAGAGCAGCTAAAAGGCAACAATTTCTACAGTAGGAGAAAGCTTGAGAAATCTTCTTGCTGCTCCACAAACCTCTACCTTCAGACAAATTTTATCCGGTCTGTTCCTAAAGACCTTCCAGAGAATCACAGAATCATTCAGGTTGGAAAAGACCCTTGGGATCATTGAGTCCAACCATCAACTCCACTCTACAAAGAGCTCCCCTACACCATATCCCCCAACACCACATCTAAACGAGTCTTAAACACATCCAGGGATGGTGACTCCACCACCTCCCTGGGCAGCCTATTCCAATGTCTAACCACTCTTTCTGTGAAGACTTTTTTCCTAATGTCCAGCCTAAACCTACCCTGCTGCAGCTTGAACCCATTCCCTCTTGTTCTATTGCTAATTACCTGTGAGAAGAGACCAGCACTGACCTCTCTACAATGGCCTTTCAAGTAGTTGTAGAGAGTGTTGAGATCTCCCCTCAGCCTCCTCTTCCTCAAACTAAACAGTCCCAGCTCCCTCAATCACTCCTCATAAGATTTATTCTGCAGGCCCTTCACCAGCTTCATTGCCCTCCTCTGCACTCGCTCCAGCACCTCAATTATCTCTCTCGTATTGGGGTGCCCAAAACTGGACACAATACTCAAGTTGTGGCCTCCCCAGTGTTGAGTACAGGGGGACAATCACCTCCCTACTTCTGCTGGTCACACTATTTCTAATACAAACCAGGATGCCATTGGCTTTCTTGGCCACCTGGGCACACTGCTGGTTCATGTTCAGCCGCTTGTCAATTAGAACCCCCAGGTCCTTTTCTGCCAGGCAGCTCTCCAGCCACACTTCCCCAAGCCTGTAGCACTGCATGGGGTTGTTGTGGCCCAAGTGCAAGACCTGGCACTTGGCCTTGTTGAAGCTCATACTGTTAACGTTGGCCCATCGATCCAGTCTATCCAAGTCTCTCTGTAGAGCCTCCCTATCCTTATGCAGATCAACACTCCCGCTTAACTTGGTGTCATCTGCAAACTTACTGATGATACACTATATGTCCTTATCAAGATCATCAATAAACAGAAATGGTCCCAACACTGAGCCCTGAGGAACACCACTTGTGACCGGCTGCCAGCTGGATTTAACACCATTGACCACCACTCTTTGGGACCGCCCATCCAGCCAGTGCTTGATCCAGCAGGTCGTATGTCCATCCAGGCCATGAGCAGCCAGTTTTTCCATGAGAATTCTACAGGGAACAGTGTCAAATGCTTTTCGAAAGTCTAGGTAGACAATATCCACAGCCTTTCCCTTGTCCAATAATCAGGTCATCTTGTCACAGAAGGAGATCAGGTTTGTCAGGCAGGACCTGCCTTTCATAAACCCATGCTGACTAGGCCTGATCCCCTGCTTGTAATGGCACTCAAGATGATCTGCTCCATGACCTTCCCTGGTACCGAGGTCAGACTGACAGGTCTATAGTTTCCCTGGATCCTCCTTTCTGCCTTTCTTGTAGATGGGTGTTACATTTGCTACCCTCCGGTCCATTGGGACCTCCCCAGTTAGCCTCCATGGTGGAGGTTCCACGCGTTTCATACCATTTCATAATACCATCAGCTTGAGCAAGCTGTACGAGCGTGGCCACAAGGAAATACCAACAATGCTTTTGATTGAGTATTGATGAGAAAGAGCTTCGAAAAGCAAGTGAAGACCTTGACATCACCTTTTATTCTTGTTGTGTTCAGTAAAGTTGGACTCTGCTAGTAAGGAAAGCTAAATGTTTTATTCCTCCTTGCTGATTTAACTTGTATGGTTCTGAATTTTGGTGAGGAGATCAGTTTTAAAAAAAAAAGTTTATTAACTATTACAGTAATGCATTTTCCCCTCATCTTCCCACAGAAAAGACACAATGTTATTGGTGTGCTTTTTTTGAAAGTTTCAGACAACACTGCTAGGAAACAATTCTGTCCTATATATCACTGTTTTTTCCCTTCCTTGAGAAAATTTTTTATGAAAACAGGAAAGTAATAAAGAATTTCTCTGCGTAACTTACTTCTTCCCTTATCCAATGTCAGCTGCTAGCAGAAATACCTAGAGTCAGGTTGAGGTAGTCAACTGAAGTCACTGAACACTAGTCACTAATACAAATGTGACTTCAGGTGAAAAATAACAAGTTTCTTTATCCTTGGGGGGGGAGGGGGAAGCAAAAAAGGCAGCAAGAAAACTTCACATATTATAAGAACACCACAGCAGCTAGGCAATCAGAATGTTAAGTGACACGACCATAGCTTTTGAAAAGCATGGATAAACCAGGGACAGTTAAATTTTGACAAAATTAGGACTTATTTTTCAGCATCCTAAAGATACATTGATTCAAGCTGAAAGGATTAATCCTCTCCTTATTCTAGACAGATATTTTGTCACAGCTTTTTGAAGCATATAGATGCAGTTCTTCCAGATCAAAGCAATGCTAAAATAGGTCTCTAATTTCCATTTCTGCCACATCCATGTACTATGCTTTCAGATACATAAGTACAAGTAATGCAAACCTTGAAAGACAAGAGAAAAATGAAATTGCTTTAATGATATTCCATACAGAATCAAATCAAAATTAAAGCTATATTTTAAATCTTAATCTGAATCTACAGTAGAGTTGTAGCTTGGTTTTAAGCATTTTTAATGACTGGGTTAGCTTGTCAGAGTATTTTATGAAGATTTCACTTCTATGTCGTGTATTTGTTCTGATTTCAAGGACAGATTAAGCAGTTCACCCCAGAGAATTTCAGGAGTTGAATTCAGAGTGGAATTTAGGATCTGTTGCTGTAAGACCTATGATTGGGCATTTTTTCATAACAGTATGAAGAGAAGTCACTAATCACCACATCATTCAGGTTTGCATGGTATTTCCTGTCCACTTTTGAATCCCATCTTAGGGAGCTGAATGGAATAGAAAAGAGAAAGAAAACAAAGAGACAGACATTCTTTAAATAGACAAAACAGAATCTTAGAGAAAGATCTACTCTGCAGCAAGAAAAAGTATTTTCTAGTAAATCAGCAAAAGCTAATTACCAATCGCTTACCACTTACAACCAATTCTTTAATCTGATTAATCAGAACTACATTGGCAGCCTAATGGGTAAGTTCAACTAACTAGTTACATAGTTTGGGACTTAATTAGCTATAATCTTTGTAACAGTGTAATTAATAGCAACCATTCCAAAGTATCTCTTTTTGGATTATGACTAAGTATTTCTGTTCCAAGAACTGTTTTAGAAAGTTGAGAAATGGTTGAAGAACATTGTTAAAAGCTATTAAAAATAAAAAAGTTTTCTTCAAATAGCTGAAGTTATATTAAAGCACAGAATACAGAAAGGATCAAAAACTCTGGAATATTAAACAATAATAATAATAAAATATCTCTAAAAATATAATTACAGAGTCCAAAAAATATTTAAGGAGCAACTAACTAAAAGAGTCAAAATCAGTGCTAAATCCTGCTTCCAATATAGCAGAAGCAAAAAACTGTGAGTCCACAGGACCAAAATGACAGCCCTGGTATAAAAGCCACTGCAGAGAAATTATATTAATTCATTGCATTAGCATTTATTGTAGAAGAACATAGTAAAATTTCCACCAGAGAGCCTTTTTGGGTAAGGGAGAGAATAATCCTCAAATTAAAAAGCTGCAAAAGAGGTTACATGCTAAGAGGTTGGATGCTAAGTTAACAGGACCAAACAGCATTCAGAAAAAAAAAAGTTTAAAATTAGTTTTAGGATGAAACAGCTGAGACACTAAAAGCAGTGTCTAAGCCCTCATTTAAAACTACCCGAGTGCCTGAAGATAAGAGCAACAAAAATCATGACAGCCTTTAAAATGTGTCAAGGGATCAGTGTAACTACTGGCTTGCAAGTATATCATCTGTTGCAGGTAAGTAAGGAGAGACTATATAATGAACAGAAGGACTAGAGATACCTGGACAAATATGATGCGTGTGGGGAGCGTCAGCCAGGCTCCGGTAAAAAAAAAATCCTGCATTACAAACCTGTTGGGGGATTTTGTAAGGTTTAACCAGTGTGAGGATATACATAAGCTGGTTGATGAAATCAACCTGGACCTCTGTAAGATTTTTTGAGAAGTCCCTCACCAAGAAGGACTTTCAAAGAAACTGAGCATTCATATGAGATAAGAGGGAATGTCTTGTCAAAGGTCAGTAACTGATTAAAAGATAGGAAATGGTATGAAGCAAATAGTCAACCAACCCAATGGAGAAGTGTAATCCTTCATAGGTTTTGTGCTGTGATCCGTGTGCTATAGTACTAATAAATAAACTGGAACAGGAGAACGTATAGTGAGGTGAGAAAACTTGCAAATGATACTACATTCTTTGAAACAAGGATGTGAACAGACAGTAAGGAGTTGCAAAAAGACATTACAGGATAGAGCAAAAGGCTAATAAAATAAAAATGCCAAGTAACCAAAAATAGAAAACACGGTCCTAGCTTCACAAAAAATGATGGGCTGCGATCTGACCGTTTCTATTCAGGAACAACTCCAGCACTGCAGCTGCATGAAAACATTAGCTCAGTACTAGGCAGCTTTTAAAAAAGCAAATCAAAATGTGAGTAATTAATTAGAAAAGTAATAGAGAATAATGTACTAGGGAATACTACATAAAGTACACAAACCAATAACATAAAGCCTAAATAAAATATGACATAAGGCTTTTGTTTGTCCACCCATGGATAGTATGTTCTGTTCTGGGCCGTTCATTTCAAAAGCAGTAATTCAGAATTGGAAAAATTTCAGAAACAGACAGCTAGAACAATTGTTGTTTTATGATGATGAATAATAATGTTTTATGCCTTATAAACATGTAACAACTTCTACAAAAGGAATGTCTGATTAGGCTAGGACTAACCAAAGAGGGACATGGCAGAAGTTTTCAAAGCTGTTAGGAAATAAAAGCCTTAAGTCACTACATAAAACTACTGGCAACTAAAACGACCTGGAGGAGGTCTTTTTGAATGGCGGACACAAACATGTAGACACACACTTTTGCCAAAGGATGCTACAGATCCAAGAAATTTAAATGGCTCAATGGAAGACAACATATTTGAGAGATCCATTGAGGGCTGCCATGCAAACAAGCCAGTTTAGGCTCAGGAAATCACCATTTGGAGGTGGGAAAGGGAGCAACACATGCTTGCCCTGTTAGTATTCACCCTTAAGTATCTTCTCACAGTCACTCTTGAAGACAGAGTATAGTTACATGGATGAATAAAACTGCTGAGTTTTTGTTTGCTTATGTTTTCTGACGTTACCTTTCTGCAAGTGCAGAAAATGCAAATTCAAGTTCCTCAGGTAACTGCTTAAAACGACAGTTAACTAGCATGAGACAAGTGATGACTTTCCAGATATGCATTTTCATGAGTATTTGCTGTATTTCTATGCAGTTTTACAGGGTTTGTTAATTTTGTGAATAAAAAAGAGCCAAACCCAACAAATTGATCACTTTACAAGCATTTTCAAAGTTTCACAAAGGTATTTCAAGTGACTAATGTTTTTCATGTGAGCATTCTGAATAGCAAGACAAGAAGTTCATTTCCCCAGTGGAATCTCTTCACACAGCTGTATGTACTGGTGCACAGCAGTATATTTTGTAGCAGTGATTTTAAACAGCCATAAACAGACCAGGATGAGATCACTATACTGTCTGGCACATGTAATTGGTTTGCTTCCAAAAAAAAAAAAAAAAAAAAATTTACACTTACATGATATGTATGTAAAGATGGGGCAGAGTGCCAAAAATATTTAACAGAAAAACCTTCATCACTTTTAATGCTGTCCAAGATTTTATGTCATAGCTTTTACTTTCATAGGACAACATTTGTAAGCTCTGGCCTTCCACAGTCAGTTTAACATAACCTTTTCCATCTCAATGGCTTGGAAGAGACAATGCTCTCTCTTACAAAAACAGATGAAAACAGTTGTTTACCTGCCATTGCCTTGTACTTCTGATACAAGCTATATAGCATGACCTTGCTATAAAGAGCAAAGGCGGCTGCAATCATATACATATGTAATCTTAATAAGCATGTGATCCATCTTACTTAGCTTTAACCGTGTGAAGTCTAGCTAACTTTTATGCTTCCTTCAGAGTCCATGCAAAAATACAGATAAATGTAGGGAGTGATTCCTATCCATTGTAAAGTAAGTGCCTGAAGTGAAATGAATCACACTCTGCAGGTGCCAATTTCTCCATTGGCTAGAGAACAAACAGCCAGCTAAGATTAGGTTCTCAAATTTCAAGTAGCCAAATGCCTTCCTGTTTCACTTACCCAAGTTTCCCATGATGCTTCCATTGCCAACACGTATATCAGGATATTTTTTTTTCTAATTACTCAATTGATCCAAAAGCTCATATTTGGTCATTCTGTTAATAATCTTTTAGTCCTAATTCTATTTAGTGCTTATGCAGCTGTTTCAATATGTTTCTACAGCTCATTGTGTAAACTGTATAATATATTATTATCCAATGTATTACTGTATAATAAAAGTTAGGCTTCCTGATGCTTTCCTCAACAGCTGAAGACTGGTGCATGGTCTTTGACTGAGCTGAACTACCTCCAGTATAACACACTATTTTGACCCGATTTGATCCTTGAGAGACAGCAAAAGATTAAGAAATAACCAGCCATTGGACTTTTCTCTTTGCTTTCTTAGAATTCTCTAAAAGCACTCACATGTTAAGAAATGGTGAATCAAGTGATGAGAAAGGGTTTTCTTCTCAGGCTGCTGACACACAGCTGGTGGTGTCTATTCTAGCAATTATCTAATCTGGGCTATTTCTAAGTGACAAGGGAAACATACTCCCCTCTCAGTTTCACAGCATTTTGGCATCTATACTATATTAACACATTATTTAAATCATACATTGGCCCATTCTTGGGTTTGTTTGGGTTTTTTTATATTTTTATTTTAAAATTGGAACTTTAATATCTTTTTCCATCAGCCTCAAAGTTTGGTTTGAGGCTCTATACAAAGTTTTGGCCACAGTCTTAAGGCTTGATGATAAAATAAATTTTATACCATCATGACTAGTTATTTTCATATAAAATACCAAAAAAGTCCTAGTCAAGCGATGCTTCTGCAGTCCTAGGAGTTTCTTTTAATATTTATTTTAGGTTGCATTACTCCTGCAGAGAGATGATCTGGAGACACCTCTAGACACTTTCTTCCTATACAGATACTACAAAATCTAGATATGATGGAATAGGAAACCTTTATGTAAGCAAGGCAGCCTCGGGTGGCTTTTCCTCTCCTCTACACTTTGTTTTAGCTTCAGTTTCGTTATTGTAAGAGGCAAATGCTCTTTTAGATTTAGTTCTGCAGAATGTTCAGCATTTGGAAGAAAAGGAATTTGCAGAGAAGAATACAGCCAAACACTTTAAAGTAAACTGCCTCAAATTACAGATGCCACATAGAACTAGCAGGGTGCAGTTTACATTGCTACTTTCTTATATAAATGGTTTACTGATAAATAAGTTGTTCTTTCCTTACATCAGTGTAACAGGTTTAAATATATCTAATTGATTCAGGCTCAGGCATGTTATTTACAAGCTGGTTTAAGCATTATGCATGAGATGTTGCTTGGATTTTTGTAAAGACAGCTGGTATGAGATATTTCGACACTTCAAAAAATATTTTATATCCTCTGAAAATGTTATTCGGGAAGAGGAGACGAAAATGTTTGAATCGATACTGTAATAGCACTTTGTTTAGCCAGTTGATCATTGCAATCTACTTGAAATGAAACCTACTTCACCGCAGGAAACATTATGTGTATTCAGGTAATTCCATAGGATCCCATATAATTGTCATGAAGTGTTTTCCAAATGTTGTAACAATTTTCAGTTTGTTTTGCTATCCACAGACATTTCTGCATCTTGTTGATTTTGAGTTAACATCACTTAGCTACAAAAATCTCAGTTGAATTAAGGGGCATTTCTGTGACATTTGCCGTAAATACTAGCAAGAACAGTGAAACGTATAGGAAAAAGTTTGCTCACTTTTACTCTTTTTCTTTACCTGCAGGCTGCCTTCCTTCAACAAACCAGGTCAGCCTCTAAAACTTTATTTGCATTAGAAAAAAATATCCACTGCTGACAATGCCAGTCAACAACAGATACCATTAGGGTGGTGCTAGACCTAAACCAAGGTCTAGTTAGAACTGCTTTGAAAACTTAAAGGAATTCTAAAGCCAGGTATTTACTCTACAGAACTGACCTCCTCGAGCATGAAAGAGAAACAAGGAATTTGCTATAGCTAAGGTTTGGGAAGTATGTTTTGCTTAAAAGCCAACACTAAATACTTTAACACATATATGCTTCTTTGCAAATTGATATGCCAATAGCTGGTACAGAGACCAAGGGTACAGCCAGCAATCCAAGCCTGAACTCCACTCATCACTCACAAGGGTTGTCTCCTAAATCCCCTTAGAAGAACACTTCTCAAAGCTGGCATTCTACTAGCGTTTCTGCAACATGGTTGGATATCAAATCTTGTCTCCATCTACAACTGAAATAGTTTCAGTCACTTAACATTATCCCACCCACTGAACGGCATTTACCATTCCTATGGGGAAGCAACACTGAATATTTTTTTTGTTGGTTGTTTTTAGTTTCTTAAATGAGCTTCTTGCCTTGAGTCCTGCCAAACTCACATACCACTTGGATTATAATGTACGCACACACAGCTGGCAGTCAAGATGGTTTCTAGCCACCATTCAGAGCATGACAGTGGTGGTTTCCAAGTGACATACTGTGGTCAAGAAACCCACTGTGCAGTCAGCCAATGTAAAATTCAAATTCTACCCTTTCATTAAAAAAAAAAAAAAAGAGAGAGAAAAGTGAAAGACCAATAGGCAAATTAAAATTTCTTTCAGAAGGATGGAAGCAGGAGTGATGATATAATCTGAATATAAAACAATACTGTGTTAAAAAATGAAGTGCACGTTGAAAATGCTTCTCAGGAAGGGGAAGGCTTTGCCTTGACTTCAATCAGTGTGAAAGCCTAAAAGTGACTGGGTCAAGAATATACGTCAACCCACTGTTAACCCCATTCCTTTGTGCTCAAACTGAATCTAGATGTGGCCTTGAAAAGAGAACAAGTTTAAGACTTGGGGAATAAAGAAAATTCAAAGCCACAGTACATATTCCACTCATTAATTCCTAATTACACTGAAATTAGCCCACTGAAATGGGCTGAACAGTTAAAGGGCATAGCTGAAACCACCGACAAGCAACTTCACATTTGACTTCAACTATACAGCCAAGGAAGTGGTCTGGCCCTTCAAAAAGCTACAGTCTGAGAAATGGGCATATGCAAGGAAACAATCGTCTCTCCGTTAATGACTTCCACTGAACTTTATTGGACAAGAAGGGGACAAATAACTGAAAATTTTGGTGACTGGCGAGAGAGAAGTATTATAATGTGCTACAAAACAGGCAGTAAGCCCCACAACACAAAGGAACTACTGCCAAATACTAGGTTGTTAGCTTATGCCATTGAATTGTCTCACTAGCCTTTCTCTTGCCTGTTATTGCTGTCACCCTATCACAAAGGTAGATCTTATAACATTTGTATGCCCCCACAGAGGAAACACCAGTGTGAGACTTGGGGACTAGGATTCACTCTTTGTTGACTCTTGGCCGCCTTCTGGCCTGGGCAAGATATTTCAGCAGTACAGCATATTCCATCATTTTGCAACTCACAGATCAGAAAAGCTCTTTGAGAGGTATGAATGATGAATACCGTATCAAAGTCACCATTTTTGCTTTGACATATTAATACTTCTGAAACAAATCATACGCAAAATATGTGTGATAACTGTCATCAGCTAAATGACCATTACATCACAGAAAAACGTATTTCTGTATTAGAAAGTGAGGATATTCGTTAGCAGCCAGCTTGTGATCCTCAAACCTCAAGCTGCTTTTTGCTCTTCTGTGCCATTTCTAAAACCCATGCAGCATATAATTTCTGAAAGCCAGGAAAAGAAAAATACTTAGGTACTAAACCACAAGGACTTTGTACTACAGCTTGTAACTAGCTACGGACGCTCTGGATTTATACAAGTATTCCCATTGCACTGAATAGTAGGACAGTGTTTTGCTTGAAGGACATGGTTGATTCTCATAGGAAGCTGACTTTGAAATATGTTTTCAAAATTTACCAAGGCATCATCACCGTATGGTAGCTAATGCCACCTGACATTTGAAACACAATTCATCTGAGGCAAAGAACAAGAAGCTTTTCCAGGATAAAAGAATAATATATCAATTAATGAAACATTGCTGAAATTCTGAACTGGACACTAATGCTCACTCTGAGACAACTGTAAATGCTATCCACATATAATGTAAGTCTTTTAGCATTTTAGTCAGACTATATGATAAGGAAAAAAAAGTCCCACTTCATTATTTCATTATCACAATGATTCATGCAGTTGTTTTTTTTTTTTAAGTAACTATGAAATAACTTACCATATCCCAAGGATTACAGCAAGCTCTTCTGCACACAAATCAGGTATCTGGTACTGATCAGCATCTGCTAATTTTATCTCATTAAGCACCGTATCATCATTTAAATCATAATTCTGTTGGAGGAGAAAAAATATTTAAAAACAGAAACAGTGGCAGAGAAATTTATGCCTTCAAAACATGAAAAAAACATAGACTTGTTTGAAAAAGGTTAATACAAACATCACAAAATGACACAATGGAAAGTATTTTACCATGATTATTATAGAATAACTAAGCCAGTAGAAGGAATTATCATCCAAACCACTTGTGCTACAAGCATACCGGTTGTTATGCAGGAGGAACAGCATTCAGAGCAACTTTAGGGTTACCTGAATGTTGATTTTCTACTTAAATAAGGGCTGAAGTGGATTTTCCTTTTCAAACTGTTGCTCATAGTACTATCATCAATTTCCTCCTCTAATTTTTGTGTGTATATATATATATATATATATGTATATATACTCACACACATACTGACAAGCTGAAACAGATTAATGTTAAATTCTTTCTTAACATGCAGGTTTTCAGGCTAGTGACCACAGACCTCTGGGAATGTATGGATTTCATTTTAAGTATCAGCAAAAATGCAATTAAATAAAGCACGCCTTTTGCCAGTATAGTTAAATTCCTTACACAGGGAAGTGGTGGTGGTTTTTTTGGGGTTTTGTTTTTTTTTTTTTTTTTTTTAAAAGGAGTTCTGCAAATTAAAGAAACACAGATTGAAAAAACACCACTGAGCCAGCACCTCCAGATGCTTTGTCCTGATAAAGGCAAGAAGGGGCTTTCTGAAAAGCTTGCTCCTGGACAAGTACTTGTGACTTTCCATCAAATTTCCTTTAGAACAAATTATTTAAGGAATATTCAGTTTAACTTTTACAAACAAGTACGCTACCTGAAGTTCACTGTCTGTCATTTAACTTAAAGACGACAGTAATATAATTCGTGGCTGAAAAGTATAAATTACTATGTTCATAGAATTTGTGTTTGTTTGGAAAGAACAAAAGATTCTTTCGGCTGCAAGCAAGGAGGAGGTAGCTGTAATACTATTTCTCCTTCCCTTGAAAAAAAACCAAAACAAACAAATCCAAAACTAAAAAAAACCAGTCCTTAAACCAATTACTGTACTACTGGTTTTTAGTTACCAGTAGTATTTAAAATCTATTAAAAACACAAAATGGATTTATATCAACAGTTTTTTGAATTTTCTATTTATTTCCCTTTAGTGTTCTTGTAGCAGCTGTTTCCAAACAATATCTTCCATTGACATGGTCAAAATGAGTGTCCACAGAAGAATAAAAAGCGAAGAGGAATGCTTCCAAGTGGGTTATCTGCATTCATCACCTGTATTTTATCACCATATAAATGAAACTAAACTGTGATTTGGCAGAGAATGTGGAAAAAAAAGAGTTTATTTTATTTTAAGGGGATAATGAAGATATTCCCACTCTTAAAAGGCGTATTTAATGCCATCATTTTATTGTCTTACTACGTTAGCATATATAAGAATTATCTACCACTTCTAGATGAAAATTATTTTAGAACAGAGCACTATGCTAGTATAATGATACCACTTCATTTGATGTAACATAAATTACAATTTAATTTATATGGCAGTTAAAAATTTCCAGATTCTGGTCTACATAATCTTTAAAATCTAGCCTGTATAAACAGTAATAATTGCTTTAACTTCACTATAAATATTGATCAACCGAACTGTACTCCAACTGTATGCTAGAGTTTTAAACATGACTTCCATTCCTAGATTTAAAACTAAATTCCTCATTCCCCCAAAACATAAAAGCACTTCTGAATTTTTTAAAACTAATCAAACTATTTTAACGTAGCACTTCATATCAAGAGTCCTTATGCATCACTTCAAGCCTGAGGTTTTCCTTTCACACAAACTGATCTGTGAGCAAAGCCTTGAAATTATAATCTCAAATACTTGTTTTGAAATGCAAATAGTTTTTCTTCTAGTGACATTTGAGATAAAATAATTGCTTAGCACCAGAGGGAAGCAGGAAATGCTTGACCAGATATCAGCCCAGCTACCAGTCTAACAATCAGTCACATTGCTATATTGGTTGTATTTTTAATGAAAATAAATTACTGACCTCTTAATTGAAAAATAACTTGTTCAGTCATCTTACTGAACAATAATAGAGGGAGAACTTTAAGCCCATACAAGTAAGCACTCTAAAACGGGAGATGAAAATCAGGTGTGACCAGTCTCAGCTTGTCCTTTATCCATATTGGCAGAGTTTATAATTCTATTAGGAAATTTTCCACTCATCCAGGACAATTCCTATCTTTAGACATATAGAGTATTTTCCTTTATCTGCAAATGGCAGATGTAAAATAAGAACACTGGAAAGGGGAAGAAAATTTCCCTATAATAATTTTGCAGCATGATCACAGGCCTTTTAGCTTTCCATATGCATATGTTAATTCTGTGGACGTTCTCAGCACCTCTCAAGACTTAGCTTCTCTACATTTGCCATGAATAGTCTTTTAGAAGTATACAAGATACATCAAGCATCTGCCCTAAACTTAGACAGAGATGCAATGATGTTGTTGGGAGTTTTTGGCAGATGGAGAACAGCATTAATTACAATTTTAGCTAAAAGAACTTCAAGATACACTCAAGGCCGACAAATTTGAGACCAGACCTGGCAAATGAAACACTAGGACTCACTGCTAAAGCTAACACTGACAATTTACAGGAATAAGTATAATAATAAATTAAATCATAAATTATCTTTTGATACTACATTATCAATAAACACATGATAGAAAAAGGTGAAAAAATCCAAACCCTTTAATTGGTAATTCAACACACACATGAAATGCAAAGTCTACTTACTCAAGCCTGGTCTAATACCTGTGACAGGACACTCACACACGATGTTAATAAAATGTCTAAACTTGAAATACCTCAGCTTTTCTTCAAAGGAGCACATGGTTCTACTAATATTATTTTCTAGAATTTCTGACACACACAAAATGCAGAAATAAAAGGTTCTTAATTTTTATTTGTTTTCCCAGAAGTAAACTGTGGGAACAGAGAGCCTAACTTTCCTTAATAGGCAGACCGAGTAATTTAGGACAGAATTACATGATACAGTCGCTCAGACTTGCACAAAATTCAACTCTCTCCCTGCAGCCAAAACCTCTCAAGTCCTTTCTAGCATCACATTTTTACTTTTCAGAAAGAGCACATACGCTCACTTTGTCTAGCATTATTTTCAAAATATAGTCAGTGAAAATTTAATAGGGAAGTGTAGATAACATAAGCATGACTAACTTTTAAAGGTTTCGAATATCCCAATTTTCTTTCTCAAACTCTCCGCTAAACTTACTTCAGCAGCTTTGGGTCTGTTCACTAAAAGGACATATGAATATAGTATTTTATTAGCAACGATAATATATTTTATTCCACGTTATACCTACAACCTAAAACAGTGTTGCCATTTTTATTGAAAAGATGTCATTGTTTTATTCCAAACTAAAGTCCTTATCAGATATAGACTACAAAGGCAAATTCCTCAGAAAGCTGTGAATAACTGGAAAAAACAGTCATACAATATCCCAGTTAGGGACTCTCTGAGAATGATGCATCCTATCATTTAGTTCTAAGCAAGCTGCACTTGAAGTCTATAACTAAGTCTGATGCTCACCAAGTGGCCTCCCCCAAGCTCTCACCATCCTTAAATGGGTTGCTATACACAGTTCTATCATAAGCACAAGTTGTGACATATGTACAGTCAATCTCTTTTCATCAAGTCACATACAACACTAAAGACATACTAATGGACAAAAAAAAAAAGCTAGGATAGTTTCCTAAGATATTCGTGCATTCAATTTAGAAATAGAGAAGGATTGTCAATTTTTTTGCTTTAGATCCCCACTTGACCAGGAAGTCTATCAAGGCATAACCTTTTGTTATAAAGGCTTTCCAACCTGAAGAATAAATCTTGGACCATAAAGCCTCAATTTATCTCTGGTATCTTAGGAAGTTCAAATAACTTTAAAACCTGACCAGAACTTCTCCTCATGAAGGAAAAGTGCCATCCCAAACCAATTCAGTGGTTGTTAAGCAATTTATTATTGAAGTCATCACGCACACCCTTAAGATCAGTAGGGCCAAGTCACATAATTCATGCAAGTAGGACTACCTAGACTAATTTCTTGTCTTCACACTGTTACTAAACAGGTCGTGGAAATCTGCACATTTCTGCGATGCCTTGCAGGCTACTTTGAAAATCTGTCTCTCACCTGTTTTCCTAACTCTTATCGTTCTTAGTCACTAGAAATTAATACATAAAGTGTAGAAGAACATATTTGCAAACATGCTTTTAGTTGAGTTGCCACATCTGTCTCGTAGACAGTCATATTTTGTTTTACCCCATGTCCTTTAATATTAGGCAAAGGACTGTCCTACCTCTTTTCCAAAAGCTTTCAGAAATCATAAGTAAGTTTCTCCTTGGCACTATACACTTTTCCCTTGCAGACACCCAAAACAGCTCCAGAAGATTTTCATTTCAAGAATTTAAAGCAATTCTTCTCAAATACATACCATGGTTAAGTTTTCTAGAGGTGTTGGAGCCGGACTTAGTTCACTGTGAGGAAGGAGGAATTCATCTGTTCTTTGGACATCCAAAATAAGCTGTGCAACATATTTTTCCTGAAATCGTGTTCTCTTCCCCAAAGCACCTACAGAAAATTAATATAAGTTTATATTAATGAACACTAAAAACCAGTAATCCCATCATATACTAGAAAGTTGATCACAAAAAAGGCAAGAGAGAAATACATCAAGAATTAACCTATGAAATTTAGCAGTGGATTAACTCTGATCACTTTGCAGTGAACTACATGTGCTCTCGCTGCTAGCTATGACATGCAAAGAAAAACATATTACAAATATACAAACACAGCTAGATGATAGGTCTTGCAAAGCCACTTTTCGATAAATTCCCCATAACCCACCATAATGTCTCTTGAAAAATCATAGGCATCAAGTTTCATCAACTCCCTACTACTTATTCCCTAGCAATAAACCACAAACAATTGTTCGATTTGCCTGCTAAAAGTTAATGATAACATGAAGACATTTAGGCAAATCCTGTAATATCTCAGAAGGCCATCACTGTAAATATTTCAAATATTCATTTGAAGACTTAGGCCTATGAAGAAGGATCACAGACATGATGTTACCATAATACAGCATATAAGATACTGTAAAAGTAGCATGGGAGAGAGAGTGAAACAGCAAAACAATGAAGGCTCTCTACTTCATTAATCAATATTCAGAATGCACAATGTGAAATTCCTCTCGGTGTTGTTTCTTCAGTTCTTTATTGGACCCTCAGACAACTCTTCCTACAATTTAGGGTGGCAATTAACAAGAAAACCATGTCTGTTCTTCCTGTTAGCAATCTGTTTGCAAGCTGCAATCAGAGAAATCACAGAACAATTTCAGGACAGTAACTTAAAATAACAGAATCCTAACCAGGACCAAAATGGAGCTAAAAATTACTCCATAAAATCTGTAGGTTTGCTTGCTTATTGTTACTATGATACAATGCTCAGATAACATGAACTGTGAAAGTCAAATAACAGAAACGGAGGACTGAATGTTGATCCACTGTTGCTTTTGCAGTACCAAATAAGATCAAATAAAGTTCTCAATTACATTATCATTTTGAAAATTTTGCAGGACATAAAATCTTTGAGGTAAAGATGACTGGCTGCTCATGTGACAAAGGCCTGAGGATGAAGCCACTGTCACTAAGAATCACCTGGCACAGGCACTGAAATAGCAGTCACCCCCTTTTATTCCTGGAAGTGGAAAGAGAGCAGTAGGGAAGCCAGAAATTAAACTGATTTCTCCTTTTCTGCCACTTACCCCTTTTAATGGGAAAGCCCTGTGTTAAGAGTTTATGAAGAAATGAAAAAGGTTTAAAAACATCACCTTAAAATCACAAGGCCCACTGCAGAGAAGAGAGACACACAGAGAGAAATACTGGGTAATGATTCATACTAATTTTATGTGGTAGCACTCAATTTTCAAATTTATTAATGCTTGAAAATCATTGCGCTGCAATTCACTTCCTATTATGTCTTACTGCTTAAACAGCTGAGTAAAACGCTTGCAAAGTTATGCTGGTTACCAATAAATTTACTTGCTACCACCCAGAAACTGATTTGTTTAGGCTCTGAGATGCACACCCACCCCCCCACCCCACTTTTTTTAAACAAAGAATTCCTTGCTATTACAGGGACAAAACATTATCATTTTTATTTGGAAAATATATTTCACATGTGTTTAAGCTGGGGGAAAAATTCACTTGCTTTATACCACCATATATCCTCACAAAAGAGAGGGAGTCCACACAGACAGGTTACTTTCTGTGCCATATTAAAAGTTCCCAGGGGTGGATTACTGGGCATGAAAACAATAAGCAGACAATATGCAGATCTCAGAGTTCAGCATTATTAATCCTCCAGATCCGCTGATGTTAGATTTATTTTGGATTACCACCCTTCATTTTAGTATATTTATATGCACAAAGAACCACAGTCTTCTCCTTTACTGGAAATTGTTTTGTAGAGTTATTGATGGTTGTGACTCATTGTGAGGGACATAAGGATGCTTTTTAATAAATGAGGAATATAGCACAGACCTGGATTAATGGGACTTTAAAAAAGTACACAAGCCAAAACAAATATGATTTATTCACACATTTCTAAAATAACTTTGGAAAGTATTGGTTCTAAATTCTCTCTTTAAGAACAGCATACGTTTCCATGACATAATAGAATGTTCAACTAGTAAGGATTACAAACATTAAAGAGAAAAGCCTCTCAAAATCCTTTCCTAAAAAGGAAATTCCTTCCAAAAGCCTTAAAAACGTCTTTGCTAGAGGTTGAATTTTTACATTAAAGCAAAGTCTTTTTTGATGATGTAACATTCCTTTCATTTAGCCCAAACATGCATGTCAAATGAATTTATCTAGAATGCCAACAAGTCCCACATGATCAGTTCAGTTCATTTGCCTCCAGGTTAGACATCCTTCATAATATTTCTAATAGATTTATGGAAATAAGCCACAGAACTTTTAGGAGTTTCACAACATTTTTCCAAGAGACTGTATCACCACAGTCTCTCTCTGGAACTAGCATAACCTCTTGGTAAAGTAATCAAAAATACAAATAATTCCACTGCATCCAAACTTTTTTTTCCCCCCTACAAACAGGGGTTTTTCCTATGTTAGATTTAAGCAAATCATTCATCCAAAATATGAAGAAGTCCTTTAAAGGGAAAAAAATCCAACATGTAGCTGCAACTTGAGGAATATCAGTGAATAGCCACTTGCCACTTTGATTTTATTTGTTCTTAGTTAATTAAATTTTTATAGCTTGAGTATCACCACAGGCACTGATGTTTTTAGTAAAATACAAGAAAAAAAATGAAGTTGATTTTAAACAAAACTACCTTGTAATATCAAGTTTGCAGTACATGCCACACATGGAACACAGCACACATACAGTATATGTTGCGTATAGGAAAAGAGGCTAGGATCAACTGAAGTGGATGTAATTCCTTCAAATAAATACATAGAAATTACTCCCATGTTTTAAGCAGATACCACTGAACATAATCAATTCATAGTTATGCAAAAACATGCCACAAGATTTTCACTACAGATTTTTCAAAGTAAATCTTTAAAGCCTTTGAAGGAATGAGCATGGACTTCCACAAAAGTTATTTGCTTTTGTGGTTTTGGGTTTTTTTGGTGTGTGGTTTTTTGGGGTTTTTTGTTTGTTTGTTTTTTGGGTTTTGGTATTTTTTTTAAATTAAAATATTGTTATGGTTTGACAAACCCACAACAATTTATTGTCATTTAGAGAATCATTCTCTCACCCAAAGACCCCTCCCCACCCAGAAAGGGGAATCGGAAAAACAAGGAAAGCCGAGGGTTGAAATATAAACAGATTTAATAGAATAAGACTAAATAATTAACATTAATAACACTACAGAACCAATATTGATCCCGATACCAATATAAAATACATAAGGATTATACTCAGCCAATTCTACCAGTAGGAAGCTGTGCACTCCCAGCAGTGGACAGCAAGTGTCGGACACTGCCAGCGCTACGGCTTCAGGAGGAAGGGAAGGGCTCAGGGGTCTGGCACTGGGGCAAGAAGTTCTCAGGATCACAGCCATAATAGAAGATAAGAACTCCTCAGCAAGCTTTCTAATTTATATTGAATGAATTATTTCACGGTATGAAATAATCCCATTGGCCAGCTTGGGTCAAGTGCCTGGGTCTCATTCCTCCTCATCCCTGCACCTGGTTAGCTCAAAAACACTGAGACCTTGAAACCTGCATACCATGGCTAGCTAGAAAGTAAATATTTTCACAATTCAGACACTAGAGTCTTCTAAAAGAACAGATTTCCCAAGCATTAGAAAAGACTTTACTGCAAAGTAAAATTACTGAAAGAGAACAACCCTGTGTCGCTCAAACCAGGACAATTATTAAACTGACTCAGTATATAAGCAGCTGCAATGTAAATACAAAGAAACAGCTAGCCTTGTGATATACAGTGGTGTAATAGGCAAGGAGTCTGGAAGTTTCAGTTCCTTACTGCTTTCCAGTAATAAGTCTATAGAAAAAAAAAACAAACATTTTTGCATTCTACTCAGACACAACCCGAACTTCTCACACAGAACAGGTGTGCATTTTATGGCATTCTGATTACCTAGCAGGACGAGATAGACCAAACAGTCCCATATCTATACATG
The DNA here is from genome assembly GCF_964199755.1 of Larus michahellis. Lineage (NCBI taxonomy): Eukaryota > Metazoa > Chordata > Aves > Charadriiformes > Laridae > Larus > Larus michahellis. The sequence continues at coordinate 40,682,482 of NC_133898.1, forward strand.
TAACTTTAAATGAAGTTGCAAGTGCAGCAATGTAATCTGCCTGACTCCAAATAATAAGTTCTGAAAGGATAATTATAAAGTCTCCATAGTGATTGAATCCTTGATATCTCTGTTCATGAGAAATTTGACTTTTCTACTTATTTCCTGTGATACAACAGTCCTACAACAATTTAAATGCTATTTACATGGAGTAGGTCTAGGCTAGTGGCATAAAACGTGAAAGACTGCATCAAATCATCATGCAGACTTCTCGAATAGTGTCTCCAAACAAACAAAAAATTATTCACCAGTTAGTTTCAGGAATCCCATAACAGACAACTAGACCTAGAATTTGATACGAAAAATGAGAAGGAAGGATCGTAATACCACAGCTGCTCAGACACCCACATTAGGGATGATATTGTAACTAGATGGCATATTTCTCTTCCCTTTTCCAAGCAATCCTCATTCTTAGAAGACAAGTTCTACCTGCTAAAAGTCAAGATTTTTCAAAATATAGTTCTTTCTTAATTGGATATGTAAAAAAACCCCAACAAGCCACAGGTTAGTTTAATCCAACCAACCATCCTCATAAACTGTACAAGCAAAACTTACCTGTAAGATTAATCCGCAGTTTCGTTATGTCTTTAGCTGTACTGAAACATTGTTTAGCTTTTTTATACTCATAGTAATACAAAAATGTGTAGGCACACTCAAGATGGAACTGAACTGCTAAGTGCCAGCTTTCACCACCTGTGAACAATGTTTCTGCTTCTGTCACTGCAAATTAAGAAAAAGGACAGCTATCAGGATGCAGTCCAGGAGAATGATATTTTACAAATACATTTAAAATACCCTGAGAGAAAGTCTGTTATGCTTAGAACAAACCTGTTGCTCTTTACACCTCCACACACTTAAAAATCTACAGTCAGCCTATAAAAGATATGCACTATCTAAAGCATTTTTCAAGTTTTATATCTAAGGATTACTATTAGAACAAACAAAAGTTTAATCTTCACTTATATTTTACAGCAAAGCTGAACTGGGATATATTATTTTCCAGAAAATAAACAACTCTAATTGTCTTGGACCTGCTACAGAACATAGGAACTGGGAACACTGAATATTGAGGTAATGCAGCTTCCCCCCCTGAAGTTGCAGGCTTCAAAGGAGAAAGTTTCACCAGCAGATTGAGCATTGAATGGGGACTTAGGACTCTTTAGGGGCTTTTTGGTTGGTTGAGTTTTGTTTGTGTGGGGGGTTGGGGGTTTTTTTTGGGGTTTTTTGTTTGTTGGTTTGTTTGTTTTTAATAATTACTGATTTGCTGAGTGATAAAAATCACGTTCTCTATCTGAACAGGAGAAAATACCTTTGCAAATAAATCTGAAATCTTTAAGAAAGAAGACTCGATATTTTTCCACCCAGCACAGAAGCATTTGTATTTCTTATATAGTTGAATTCTATCAAAAAACAGTAAATGACAAAAGAATATTCTTGCATAGTAAAATACAGATCACTAAGTTGAAAACAATTCATGTGAATTAGTCTTAAATGGAAGTAGTTTTTTGCTTTGGTCTTTATTTCTTTATTTTGCCAGAAAATATTTACATAGAGTTCTTTAAAAGCTCACAGCGTCACAGTACCTAAAAATACTGGTATACACAAGATTAACATAGATGCTGTGTTACTTCATGGATGCATAATTTTTCAAACATGGTTTATTAAGATTAGTAAAACGTCTTACTATATGAAAAACTAATAGTATCAAGGATTTTTTTAAACGTTTTTCTCTGACTTTTGAATTTAGAGACTGGCAGTCAACTCTAGCTGGAACAGATTTTATTGTTTGAAACTCAGACTTTTTTTTTTTTGAGTACTTGTTAACCCTCAAAATCTTTCTGTTAATATAGAAAGGTGTTAAGTCTGAACACATTTTTACACAGCTTTTTTAATTAAGCAAATAAGAATTTGCATGGATAAATCCTGCCTAGTAACTTAACTTTTTTCAAAGTCTGAATTTAGATATTTTGTTTAATGAAAGGAAAATGGTAATTTAAAAATATTACTCCAATGCTTTTCAACTAAAATGGATAGAGAATGCAACAGGTTACAACTTAATCCTTAAAAAAAAAACCCCCACCCTCAAGAGAATACAACTATTTAAAAACAAAGTCTGTGCGATGTAAACCCTGCTTTTAACACAAAGCCTATTTCAAACACATTACATCAAAATTGAGAAAATAAGCTGAATGTTAACCTCACGTTTAAGTAATGTATACCCTTCATTAAGAAACGATCTGAGGTTTAAATCCTTTTCTCCATATTTATCATTAAACACATTCTTGTCTTAAAAAAAGAGAATAATGCTCACAGTACCATAAAACATCAGCCTTTCTAATGAAAGCACTGTTTTTCATAAAAAGAGTGCAAAAAAAATTCAGTAAATTATTTTGGGCATCTGCCATCTTTACCTGCTTTTCACACTCTGTAAATATACAATGCCACTCTGATGGTTTCCCAAAGGACGTGAGGAAAAAATAAAATGGGGTTTTCTATAAGTTATTATTAAAAGCACTCAAAAATGCACAGAGGGTTTTAGACAAATGAAAACATAGATTTGCATTGACTCTTTAGCATAGTTGGAGCCACTAAATCCTGAAGGGCTGCTGTCAGTGCAACAAAGCCCACAAGATACTGAATGTGCATGTACGTGTGTGGGATTCAATTTCAAATAAAAAAAACAATCGGGTTTTAGTCTATAATCATACATCACTTCTTGATTTTCCATAGCAGACAAATTTCAATGATCTGAATGTAAAATTACTTGTGCTAAAACCATATATATTGCTGTAACAAACTGAAGTGACACACTGAGAATTGGCCTTACCACTCTCTACCTAAATATCATTTACTTACAGTGCTAATCCCCAAACTTGATAAATTTAAACATTTGAGAGTTCAAGGACCTCTGTGCAAAGCTTCACATCATTACAAGTACTGATGAAGCTGCACAGAAGCACTGATGTCCCAAACTTAAGACATCCTTCCAGCATCCCATACCATGGTTGTCACAGGGCCAAATGGATGGGAAACTGCGTCCAGCCCTGTTGGTTTTGCACAACAGCTGCTTCAGAACAGCACGGAATCACTGCAGCTGTCTTCTATTCAGGTAACGGTGTTGACCTTATACTTGAAAATCATGTATTTTAAATAGAAAAGATAAATTCTCCTGAATTTGAAGGTGTTTTTCTCTAGCAATTAAGACAAAGTTTCTGGTCAAGTCGATACAGAACAAGCAAGCATGTTTGTCAAGCTTTAATCAAAGACTATTTAAAAGGTTTATTAAGTATTTATTTTATGGAATATGAAGGTACTTGTTTGAAATACCAGATGGCTTTAATTAGAAAGCAAATAAACTGTTAGAGGCAGCATGCAGCAAAAACTGCCTGGAAAAACTCACTAAAGATTCAAGCGCACTTTACATCATCTTCTCTGAAAACCATATCCAGGACCAAAACAGGTCACTGAAAACAGACATCTTAGTACTTAGTATCTGTGCATATGCAGCACCATCCTCTACATAGATCAAGGCTGCAGAAACTACTGTATCTCCACCCAGTATCATCTAATTAATTTTATGATTACTTCTCTTTCAGTTTTGTTCCAAGTTTTTAGGTATTTCCAAGGAGAAAATGTAACAGCCACATAGATGTGCTAGAGATTTTATCTACTTAACAGAACCCAAAAGTGCTTTCATGTGCTGTGCGTTCTCCAAAGTTAACATGAAAAAACGATTCAGTCAAAGTTAACAGATAAATTAACAGTTCTAAGCACGGGGGAAGAAAAACCTTCTCTACGATCACATATTCTCATTTTCATCTCAGATGTCAGAAAATAGCATGTGCCATACAAGTCTATGTCAATTTCAGTGAATTCCATTCCCTCTCTACTCTGGGTAGTTACACAAGCATCTGCTAAGCATTGTGTTGTGAGAGTTGCGCCTACAAATTCCCACCCCCCATGATATCTTACAACTGATGTTGTAGGCCAATAAACCAAGTAATTAGAAACATACCTTGTTTTATACAGGTCTGGGCAAGAGTAAATAGCTCAGGTGATCTCTCCTCTAACAACTGCTGATGAATATTCACGCATCTCAGAGTCCACCAGGATAATGTCTGAAAGAAAATACGGATACTTCAAATTAATAACAAGCATAGATCATTTTTTAAAAAAAGAAAAAAGAAAAATGGCTTTAAAATACAGGTTTTGCAACCTATTTGATTCTAAATTCTAAAAGATATAAACCCATTCAAAACAGCCATTTCGTATAAAAAGTGAGCACTAACCTAGCATAAAGATGAACATATTCAAGCAGCTCTACAGTGTTCTAAGAGTTTGATGGGATTTTCCTTTGTGAATTTATCTAGCTGCTCCTTGAACCCTGCAAATCTTTAGGACCACAGTCTCTCTAAGAAACTCTGTGAAGAGAAGATAGAAGAAATACTTGTGTGTGCTTATTCTGGAACAGCCACTTGCTCCTTTGATTTCATACCTCTTAATTCTTGTAACAGAAAAAGACCAAAACAAAGTGCTGTTTCCTACTTATCTTTCTTTGTGTCATAGTTATGATTTTAATAGACAGCCATGATCTTGCCCTTCAGTAATCTTTTCAGCCTCAGGAGTCCTAGACTTTTTAGTTACTTTTTGTATGGAAGCCATTCACTATTTCTGGTCATCCAGTGTTGCCCTTCTATGCGTTTTTTCTGTTCTGTTTAACCTTTTTTTATTTCTTCAGGTGTGGGTAGAAAGGAGATTGAGAGAGGTGGAAGAGGACCAGAACTGCTCACGAGAACACGTTACAATCACAATTCAAGTATTAATGTTTGTATGTGGAATTTCAGAAGGGCAAATACCTAAGTAATTGTTCTATAGTAGAGCTGAATCACAGCTCAGGAAATACCTGATTTTAGGAAGCTGTGTACACAAACCCCAAGTTCCCCAGCATATCTGAGGAATGCATGGAAATGCACGGAAAAGCTAACTGATAATATAATATTCTATTCTCAAAATTATACTTAAGATTATCATCTGTGAACATAGGGCATGCCTCTAACAGGCTCTGATGATTACTAGTTATTCTGCTACTGTTAGCATGCCAATCATTTTCTATGAAACAGATGTTTGATTGCTTTTGAGAGGCACCCATCTTCTGAACTTTTTATACAGGTCTGCTTACATCAGATCGACCTAAGGGCTGAACAGTATTCAAGCACAAACATCTAAACCAATCACATGTAGTTGACTGTAATGTCCCTAGAAAGGAACCATCAAAAAGAATAACAGCATCTGTTTCAGAAAGCAAAGGAAGACGACTTTTGATATCAAGCTGAACAGAGTAAAAACACAGAAACAACAGACTTTGTGAAAAAGGTCAAATCCCAACATTTTGTCATTTATTTAGAAACTTAAAGGCAATTTAAATAAGAAGTTTCAAATTACTTCAGTTTAGCTTTATATAGTGAAGTCTTAATTTTCCCAGCTTAATCATACAATTTCCTGAGGCCTGATGCTTGCCATTCAGAAATGTTAGAATCAGAGAGAACATAAAGTTTTAGGTATGCCAGCTGAGCTCTGTACAATGTTCTGTCCGCAATGTTAGTGTTTTGGGAGCCAAGTTAGGACTTTTTGGATTATTTTTAAGCATTTAATCTTCCATGGACAATAGCATTTTTAAATAAAACAGGGCTTTATTAATACTTTAGGTATTATATTTTGGAGTATTTTACCCTGTTTTAAATTTATTTGCACTAATAATTTGCTAAGGAGCAAAAGTACTAAGAGACTTCTTTTGAATCAAACTGAAACAAGAAAGAATGGCAAGCTATAATTGCTACATTGACCTGTTGATGAAAGTAGGGTTTTTTTGAACTGCTATCCAAACTTGATGTAGCCACAAGTAACTGAATCTCCACCGTGTAGAAGGCAGCACCCCATTATGTCAGTCTGAGGGGAGGCAGCAAGGGAATTCTCTATACCAGGCATATACATTTTCTGCCTCCCCGACTGACCCAACTGCTGAAATTCAACAGCACTCATCTGTGAATAACAGGGAAAACGATGGAAGAGCTTGGCTTCCAGAAATGCAGTACAGCCAACATCTCCCACAAAGTTTAATTCATCACTCATACGAAGACCCAGCTGGGAATAGATGTTGTCAGCCAAGCATAAAGAGGGACCATGTGGCATTTTGATCTCCAGCCAAATTCTGTTCAACCGGAATGCAATAAAGAGAAGTTGCTGCTGTTAGAAGTCCCTCAGCTCTAGAGAGTCCTGCTACTAACCAGACTGCTGCTAAACTGCAAAGCAGGTAGAGACAAAAACCCACTCAAGAAGAGGTTCCTCATATATTCTTGTTTTTAATGTACAAGCACAACAGAGTATTAAGGTAGCCTCCACATGGATGCTTGCAGAAGAGGTAGAGGACAATGACAAACAAAAGAGGACTTCTTTGGCATCTAGAACACATGGCTTAGGATTCATACAGTAATGGTTAGCAGTATCCCAAAGCTTCTTAAAAAGGACACAGTATATGTATGCTGCATTAGAGGGCATTCTCCCTTGCCCCTATATGTCAAATAATGTCATGAAGTATATGTCTTTTAAAAAACTTGCTTCCTATTAAATTTTCTAATTTTTACATGTAACGAAGACATCTTCTCTTTTGGGGAAGACAGTGAGAAAATAGCTTATCTTTCAGAAAAAGATACTTGTGTTTAATTGTGATCACTTTGTCTGAAGTGCTTCTTAAGAGGGAAAACCTTAGACCTACGGAAAAAGAAATGGAAGCTACACTGGTTCAATGAGATACGAAGAAAAGAATAAGAGCACCAACTAATGAGTAGCTGGCAGTCATAATCATTAGTCACATGTTTCTTACCTGAAGAGATGCAAGTTTGTGTCTTGAATTCACAAGGATTATCCTGGCTATAAGCAGCAAAATAGGATGAGAAGTCAAGGTATAAACTGATTCACCATCTAGAACCAGCACCTTCAGTATAGCTGCATGCAGCATTTTTGGCTGAAAGAACAAAAAAAAAAAGACAACTTTCAGGAAACTTAAGTAAGTTTATAAACAAATCATGTAATACAGAATTAGGAAAAATTACTATTCATGTATTTACAGAAAAAAATCTGCACAAAACATTAAAAAAAATAAAATCAACGTCTCCTGGAGTCCCAACATTTTACCAAGTCATGGTGAATTCTGCCTTTTTTCTTGCTGTCCTGATACACCGTATCAACATAATCTGAAAGACTGATTTCCTCCCACCTGAAATGCATGTGTCCTATCAACACTATCCCCAAATACATTCCAGTAATAGAATCCTTCCCATGATCTAAAGGGAAAAGTTTCTGGTAAATCCATGGCTTTCAATTTGTAATCACAGAAATAAAATAATTTGTTAATTAAGTTAATCCTAGAGCACTCAAATACACTAGATATTCCTCCGGTGATGTCAATATGTGTTTTCTTCTTTCCCCAGAGGGAGCTTCCTGTTGGAGTGGCATCAGGGCAGCAATATTAGAGCCATTCTTCCCTTTGTCCAATAAATAAAAACCTCTCCCTGCTTTAGATGCTGTCCTGTATGATGTTCCCTACCGTAATTCTTTTCCTTAACGGGCTTGAGGTAGCTATCCAGGGAATCTAGCTCTCAGTGGTGACTGTCATCTGACAGTCACCTATTCTTCTCTCCCTTTTAATGCAATGAAAGCATTCAAGCAGTTTATCTTTAGGCTCAGGGAGGTGCCAGATCATCAGTTTATTCCTGGTTCTCATATGGCAGGTTTCCTTTGCAAACTAAAAAAAGTAGGGCTTTTGTTTTCAGTTGGTATGAAAGGGGTGAGAAAAGGGAATGGAAGTGAAAGAGGAGAAGGCTAAATGACAGCTTGCATTGAAGTCATTTGCCTGAGAAAGATTCTTATTCAGTTTACACAACCAGGATAGAAGTTATTTGAATCACTTTTCAGCTTTTCAAACTAAACGAATAATTTAATTCCTAAGTTATTTGAAACTCTTTTCAATACCTTTACCAACAGGTTACACTGAAGACAAAAGCTGTTAAGCCACATTATTCCCCTAGTTCACTTTTGAATAAAGGAGGAAACTTCAGGGTTTTTTTTTATTTGCTTAGGTTTGTTACGTTATTTATCTTGCATTAACATTGAAAATACTTTTACTTTGTAGACAATGACTTGGGACTTTATTTACTCAAAGTGGAATTCTTGCATGACATCACTGCAGTCATTTCAATCTCACTGTGGAAAACAAAGTTTACAATAGTGTGACAAACCACTTGAGAATAAAGGAAAGAAACTGCCAAGTGGAAGTAAACCCAATCCCTCCTGCCTCTAGTGATTCAGAAAGGAACAGCCTTACCAACATCTCTATTTGGAGAGGGAAAGTAATCATTCAGTACTTCTAAAGATTCTTTTTTAAAATCCACAAACACATATGATAGGACACAATATAATTATCAGTTTAATGCAAACTTTTCCCCCCCATCTGCACCTTTTTGATTCTTTCCATAATCAAAGTAGATCGCACTTAAAATACTCAGTGGGAAAGCAAAGACCTATAAGCTTTGTTATAGAACCATTTTCAAAAACAGCCTTGCTATGCTACAGTAATCTACACTTGTTCAAGCACTGTAGCAGACAATTAATCTCAAATTCACATTTCAAGTCCTTTCACTGGAGAGCTCAGTCCAGCTAATGTAACATTACAAGGAATGTAATGAGGGAGGGAAAAGGGAGAGATGGTATGTCACAGACTTGACAATAAGCCAACAAGTCTCAGAGCCAAAGAATGGCTATCTTCTGGTTTAATAAATCCATGTTCTTTTCCATGAAGCAAATCCCATACAGGAAAGCAGACATCCTTTTCTTTTAGCTGAGAAAGCCTAAACCAACATTCATTCTTCTAGCTTCTGCTTTAAGACCACATTATCAATGCAGATTCTAACAACAGAATTTACTGCCCTAAGATAGTCTTTAAGAACAGAGAACAGCTACACGTAAGAGGAAGACATTTAAGCTTTCACAGCTTCACGGGCTGAAAAGTTAGGAACCAAGTCCACAAAAATCCCTAAAGCATTGGCTAAGAGAAAAAAGAAATTTTGATCTTGTGTTTAAACACTGAAATATTTAAAGTGTCGAACCTATCTCATATAGCTCAAGAATTTCACATCTCAAAATGGCCACAACCCAAGACTTGCTAACACAACATACTTGACCAAGTAAACCTGGGTTAGATTGTTGAGTCTTTCTATTCTTCACCATCAAAACATGTAACTATTTTATTCACGAAAAAATCTTCCTAAAGCACAAAAACGTATACTAGATAATTACTTTATAAAAATATGCTGAGAAATCCCTGAGGTAATCATCCGGTTTCTGTTGGACATGCAGGTGGTTCTGTTCGACCACCTCTGGACTAAATACAGACAAATGAAGCTCAATTCACACTAAATACATAATTTTTAATCTTTGAAACACAGCTGGTTATGTATTCAACTTCCAAACAGTAACTTAATGGCTACTGTTAAGTAACTGCTACTAAAGCCCTAAATCAACTGCAAGCTGGGCAGTATTCTTGACTATTTCAGTTTTGACAGTATTTCAAAAGTATTTCCCAGTACAACTGTTACCGCCTGGGTAATGATGATATTAACCAGAAAAAAGCTTCTGCCATTCACGTTCAATAGCTCTGAGAATAAAGAGTATGAGAATTTTAGTTTAGGAGCTTCACGTTCTTTTCTTACTAATGATAGTGACTAGAGGCAAAGCGAGCATTTGGCATGCTTTTACTTTTGTATCAGGAACTGCTCTGAACTGGCCTTCCTAACATTTCCTCAGCTCTTTCTCAGTCTTTGGGATCCTTCCCCTAAATCTTAAAAAGATAAGTGCAGACATACAGAGAGATAGAGAGAGCCAGACTAAAGGCTTGGCAAGACTTGATTAAAAAAATGGGAGGGAGTGGAACAAACAAACTATCAAACAAGGAGTCTGTCTGTATGTGGCTACTAAGCCTTATATACTGGGGCTTCTCAGATTTTAAACGATACAAAGGTTACTGAACAACAATATGTCATTTGGCAAAGCTAAGGCGATATATCTTCCAGAATAACAGAGGATGTACTGAGGCTACCAGCCAATGATTTGGTCCTTTGGAACAGAATTTATTCTTTACTCTAGGCTTTAGGGTACAGAAATATTGGTTTTGTTTGTAACTGCTTCTCTCTTCAACTTTCTGCAAAGGAGTTAAGACTACAGTAGAGGATCTCTCCAGTTTCCCAATCCAAACCAGCAGCAGGTAACCCATACAGAGCCGAGTTGCAGACTGAAGATAAAAAAGGTGAGCTAGCGTAAGCAAGTCTTCCCTGAGTGCGCTACATGTAGAAGTACTTAGTTGTGAATGCTCTTGTTCATATTCCCTATGAGGGTGACTATACTCCAGTTTTAAGGGATTATTTTCCAAGTAGCTGCATTAAGAACCTCCCTTCTTTTCTATATTCATGGTAAAACTGTAGGCTACTTTAGCAGATTATCCCTGCCTACAAGACTCTGCCTCCACATTTAGCGTTTATCATCCATCCTTATATTCCCCACAACAGGGAGAAATTTGCAAAATCTTCAAAGCCTATATCTTGCTGGTCACTGGTATTCAAACACCACACCAGTCAGCCCAAAACTCTCTCTTCTTTCTGGCTAATTCATGCTAGTGGAAGCCAAGCATCTGGGTCTGGGATTTCCCAACAAATTGAATTAACAAGGCTAAGGAATCATATTGGATTTGAGATAGTAGTACTACATAGTACATTGGTGCTTTTCATATCAATAGTCATGTTTGTAATTCATATGAACAGAAGTGTGGTAATATTTCAGTCTCTTTCAGCAAAAGGATCAAATAATGCATAAAATAAGCAGTAAGACAAGGAAAAAGAACTATTCAAATGCATTCCAAAACTCATTATTTGATATCAACCTGGAAGTTACAAAAAGACCAGCAGGAGCTCTTGATAGATGTATTTGGAAGATTCCTACCAGTTATTTACATGCATTATCAATTAACACATTGGGATCTTCTCCCAGATGGAGCTTCTCACTGTTACCAAACATATCCTACTTGTGAATATGAAATCAGAAAACAAACAACTAAAGCGGCTTGTTCTCACAACATTCTTACAGTCATTGGTGGTCTTAAGTAGTCCTACTACAGTTTTGTCCAGATCATCTACTGAAAATACTAAACTCAATTGTATGATCTAATATGCAGAAACTCTGAAACTCAAGGCAGAACAAATATGCTCCAGCTTCAACAGTTCCATACCTTTTGTTCCCTTACATCCAAAGGGACAGAGACATCTCTTTAAGACACAAGGAGCCCATTACTATATCCCACTTATTATAAGTACTTAGATCATTAAAAATGTTTTAGTTTAATCCCAGTAAATTCAAAGCCAGAACCGCTAATCCATTTTAACTGAAATCCAGTACTCTTTAAATCTTCCTTTAGCACAATACACTAATTAAAAAACTCAAGGTACTATCAGCCAAACTATTAACTGGTGTGGTAAAGTCTCAAAGTTATTTTAGAAAACTGAAAGACACACAATAACTAAAACACAGGCTGGTTTTCTGTTTAGAAATTACTGAACTACTTTTATGTGTGGACTCAAAAAGAGAAAAGCACAAGCCAGTTCTGCAGGACATAAAAAGAAATCCTAATAGAGTACATGAATGTAACTGTAATTTACAGAGAAGGCTGGAATCAATTTAGGGGATGGGAAATAGTGTACACATACTCATGAATATTGTTCATGGAAAACATCCAAGAGGCCCCTACCAGCAACTCATCTAAAAGAGGCTATTTTATTTGTTCTTCACTGAAATTAATTATAGTCTCATGCAGTCTTAATGCACTCATAAGAAATTAACGATGCATTCAGAAGTTATCTGGGAGTAGAAATGAAACTATGCCACTGACCCAGAGGTGAAAATTTCAAAGGATAGAAATGGCAGCAGTTATATAGCCTGAAAACATAAAGTTAAAACTAATCCAATAAAGTGTTCTGAAAATAAGAATAACAGTTTTGAAAATATTTCTGAAATAAATGACACATTGCAAGTCTGAAAGTTAGTGATATTACTTAGAACAGACTAAAAGAAACATGAAGACATAATTTTTTAACCTTGACATGGGAAAAGATCATTTTAGTCTGAAAAACTGAAAAATATAAGGTCTATTTAAAAAGGGATTGTATCAGTCTTGATGACAGAATATGGAAGATTACAACTATGGAGACAGTTAGAGGTATATTTTTAACCCACTTTTCCTGAATATCTATGTATGCAAGAGAGGAACGCTGGATTAATGGAAGCACAAAAACGTCAGTTTATCGAGATGTTCATTTTTACAGAGTGTTTATATACCAAGAATCCTTGGAAAGAAAAGTACAAAAAGATAATTCAAAACATGCAAAAGCTTTTGAATTAAGATGTTTATTACAGAAGAGAACTGGATATTACATTTTAGCACATAAATGTTTAGTGCTCTTGGAAAGAAGCCCACTAACGTTTCAGAAGAAGATAATATAGATAGCAGTAACATAAATAAAGGTAAACTACTTCTGCCTGAATGCATAAATAGCTAAACCTTACAGCAATATTGAAGTCTGATGCAGTACTTACTAGAAATCAAGTAGGCTCAAGTCTGTTTTCCTTTATAATCTCTTGCCAGTTTAGTTTCTGGAATACCACCTCTGTGTAAGCAAATATCTTTCAATGCCTTACATTCACAGCCACAGCAGAAATGTAACAGAAACTAAACAGGAGACATGTATTCCCTTATTCAACAGGCAATTAGTATCTCATTCTTCCATTAAGACAGACAATAAATGGGACATGGTTAACAGAAATTATGAACACTGTGTTTTACAGGTTTGTGAACTCTGTCAATGACAGCAGTTCTGTGACTATCATCTTGGGCTGCAGCCTCTGTGTTAGACTGCAGCCTGTGCATATATACTACCATCGAATACTGGAGTTCTTCAGTAAACAGAACCCACAGATTATAAGACTATTTTAGTACTATAATCTTAAAGATTATAAACAAATAAGGAGAATGGAAGAAATTAGTTTGTATTTCTTTTTTTTTTTTTTGATATATATATAAAGGCAACTTGAACTCATTTTCCCCTCAGAAGTAGCATACTTTAACATTTCTGCAAACTCAGCATTAGCAGAGTCTAGTGATACCTTCTTCCCTGACACACCGCAGTAATCGGTATGTTACCATAGCTTTAATTCCAAGGGAAAAATTAATGCTGAAGAAGCTGTGCTGAACCTCAGGTGCAGGAGAGTCACGAGATGGAACATGGTACTACCATGAGAAACAATATATGCAGGTCACTAAAAGGAAGTTATGGTGTTGATTGGTTATTTACATTATTTACTTTGTCTATTTACTGTTATCTTTTAAAATTGACACTCCTCAGTTTCATCTCCCACATTTCCCTCCGCTTCCAAAAGCTCTGAGTTAGCATTTTTGTACTAATGCTACTACAATTCACTTGGCATCATCCATGAGCCTAACAGGATACTGAGCATCCAAATCTTCTGTTCTCTTAGTATCTGCCAGATATTCAGCTATTTGCAAAATATGCAGCTTCCACCTTATCCTAAGGAGGGAAAATTTCTAAGCCACTTATAAATATATTTCTTTGATCCAGCTAAGAACACACCCCGAAATAAATAAATAAAAAGTTTATTGACTGCAAGTGCCCTTCGAGTAAACGCTCCCATATAATAAACGTATTTTCTCCCAAAACCAACTTCTCCAGCAGGAAATCTCTTAAGTAGAGAAACAGACTAAATACTTTTAGGACACTGCGTATAAAACTGATATAGCTGAAGATGCTTGCAATAGCAGCCAGCAGGATTGACAATCAAGGCAATTCATTCTAGCACTGTGCCTCACAGATATGCCTTCTCTGACACATCTATGTGTTATGGCTATTTGTGAAAAGAAGTGACAATAAAAGGGCAGCTTATTAAAATCCAAGTATACCTCATAGAATTTCTGTAACAATGCAGGTGGCAAAAACTCCTGAAGCTTTAAGTGAACAGGAGGCCCAGTCCAATTGCTTTGAACGAAGAGCTGCAAACTGCCCACGCCAAGTAGAAACATCAGCCTCTGCCTACAATATAGATAAGAAAAGCAATTAGCAACATATCACATTTTCGATTAAGGCTACAAAATCTGATTAATTCTTGTACTAATTCAAACCCTCAGCCTTAAAAAAAAAAAAAAGAAAAAAAAAGCCCACTCATTTGTTAGGAAAATACAATGAATGTAGTATTCAAGAATATACATGGAGAACCAAAAGGCTTGGAAATATGTTTGTTGGTTGCACTTAATGACAAACATTTTGGAAGCAGAGTTAGTTCATATGTTTCAAAATTTAAAGCTTTATCTAACTATCAGAGATCAGAAGGAGATTAGTATAGGATGTAGATTATCCCATATTTGCCTATTGCACAGTTGTTGTATTTTCTTATGATACATAGAATCATAGAGTCTTCATGGTTGGAAAGGACCTTTGAGATCATCGAGTCCAACCAAACAACCTACAATCTCTGCCACTAGAGCATGCCCTGAAGTGCCACATCTAGACGTTTCTTAAACACCTCTAGGGATGGTGACTCAACCACCTCCCTGGGCAGGCTGGTCCAGTGCCTGACCACTCTTTCAGTAAAGTAATTCTTCCTAATATCTAATCTAAACCTCCCCTGCCGCAACTTCACACCATTTCCTCTGGTCCTCAGCATTTTCAGAGAAAATATATTGCGTGTTTTGGAACATATTGCATATGTTCCTAAACAGCATGTTTATTTTTGTTTTGACATAGCTATTTATTTTCACTCCCTCTGATAATAATTACATGACCATCAAAAAAGTTCAAACCTATCATCTCTGAGTTGGTTCAGATACTTTGGCAGCAAATGTTATCTCCTTCAATCACGCTTTTAATTTGAATCGTAATAATTTATTTAAAGATGGAATTATGAGATTTTATTTCATTCCTGAAATGGTAAAATTTTCCTTATTTACAAGACTAAGCTCATCTAACATTATTATATTATTTCTTTTACACCTACAGTAACAAATAATCTATGTCGTCTGCAGAAGGCAGGGCACAATCCCTCAAAATTTAATGGTCAATTTAACAAATATAGACTTTTAGGAGATTTACACAAACTTCTGGTTTGTTTTATGATTCCTTAATGACTTAGAACCTTACTGTATAATTAGTCATGTTCCAACAAGGGCCCTGTCACATATATAACATGCTTTCTTCATAGAAAGAGTTAACATTTTAATCGTGCTGGTTTGGTATAAAAATTGGTATGCTAAGGAGCACAACTGAACTGGAAAAATCTAGTCTTTTTTTTTTTTTTTCCCTTTTTTTTTTCCCCCCCCATGAAACCGGGACTTAAAGATGCAAGAGTCCTCCAAATGGAAACAAAAGGATAAAGTGTTATACAACCCCTAAAAAAACCAAAGTCAAATAGAAAAGCCACACACAAACAAGCGGCTGGTGGGCAAGAATGTGAGAAAAGATGCAGAATGAGAAAACAGGGGTGAGGAATGCTTGATTTAAAAAAAAAAAAAACCAACAAAAAAACCCAAAAACAAACACCAAAAAACCCCAAACCAAAAACAAAATCCCCAAACAACTGAACAGAGCCTTCAGCAGAGCTATGGAACAAGGACTGGTATACAAAGTTCTTGTCAAACAAGACAAGATAACATTTACTAGCTGTCATTATTCAGACAGTAACTATTCATCAGCAAATATTATTTGAATACATATCTGAGATTACCATTAAACTTCCAAGTAACTCAAGAACATAATGCACTAACAATTACTGTACACTAAATTATTACCATTACACACAAAACAAACACATCGACATACATGTTCTAATTATTCTCCCATGATAAATTATGCTTCAAAGCTTCTGAAAGGAAAGATATCATACATACAGAACATAAAGAACAACCAGCCATCTCTGCCCTGTGATTTGACAGATGCACTTCAGTCTTTCGAAGACTTGTTTTCATTACTCTATCATTTACACTGTTATTTCTACAAATAATTTTTATTCATTTATTTTAACATTACTGACATCTATTCACCTGGCTATGTTTTCTGTACAAGATAACTGTTAACCATTGAAGTGAGTAACAACAGCAGGAAAAACAATATATAAAAAAAAAATCTCTTATTCAATATTTATTGTAAGGAATGCTTTGAAGCTTCATTTTTAAGCCATAAAGGTTAAAGGTGCCAGAGTGAAAAAATATATGGGGCAGAGGAAGGCAGTTAAAATGATAGAAAATGTTGCAGCAAATTTTAAAATACTGTTAAATATTTTCCTTACAGAACTATAGATTTGAAAGTGGAAAAAGTTACAGGCTATGTCCGAAGAAATTACAATCTAGATGCAAATTTTGAGCTGTTTTGCCCTCAAGCTACTCAACTTGAGCTTCAGAAAAAGAACTTCTTACGAGTTCTTTTAACACTATTATAAAACTGTACTTTGTGCTGTGTTTATATTGTGCTAAAAGAATAAGATTAATGTTATCCAACTTTCTGTTTCCGATTGAATTTGACTCCCATTGAGTTTTTTTTAATCTCCAGAACTACAACTGTCAGTTAAGGAAAAAAAGCGCGTATATTTGAACTTTAATTTTAAATAATAAAATTTGAACTCATCTACTAAAAGTCACAAGAAAACCAGTGTCTTACTGGCTTTTCTGAGCTACAACTTAGAGGTTTGCTGCACTTCCTTTGAATCACTCAGCAGAAAAAGAAAATGACACTTTACCCATAAAAAAATCAGAGAAAAACATTTTCACCACAAGCTACAGATGGTCAGTGTACAAAAGTTGTATTAATATTCCTCTCATAAGGCAGTCACAGGGCATAGGGCGTTCAGGTAGGAAAAATAACTACGTAACACGTTTTAACCCAGAAAGTCACTGGAGGCAAACCAACATGGTACAGACTTAAGTACTATAAGCAGTGCCTACCTAAAATAGGAAATGATCTGTCTTTCCGTAGAAGTTTTTCTATCAAGAGAAAAATCACGACTTACTTCCTTCAGCACTAATATAATTCAAAGCTTTTTATATTACTACTAATGGAGCTTGAAAAATTCGTTTGACTGCTACAAACAAAAAATGTTTCTGGAGGACACTGATATGTTTTGAAGACTACCCGCTGTCATTTTTAATAAAACTCCCGGCTGTAGTTTTGGGCAGAAAACCCTCTGTCTGCTTCTGAAAGGCTAAATACCGCAGATCTGCCTCCGCATCTTCTGGCAAGGGGGCTTCTAATGCTGCCTAGAGTTGCAGAGGGAACAAAAAAAAAAAAACCAACAAAAACCACCTCAACAACCAAAGAGCTGGAGAATGAGCACCTGACAAACAAATTGCTTTGCTGGCTGCAGTAGAGTCCTGTAAATGGCATATAGACGAATAAAATCCCACAGGGGGGGCAGGCAAAGATGACACATCACCATGACAGGATATGTATAAACTATTACTGAGTGCATGATATAGATTATGATTATTTTTTTAAAAAGCTGAATGGTTCATAAAGGCAGAAGCACACATTTCAAGCAATGATTAAGATCACGACTGGGTCTGTTTCAAGCCCTGACCAATCTTTCTTTCCTTGCTGCATTATTCAGAATAAACTGTTGCACAATGACAGAATATAGCAATATTGAAAAATTTCTCTGGACTATGTTACCATCTAAACTCCAGCTAATATTTAACTGCAACAGGAGAAAGTAAAAAAAAAAAAAAAAGAAAAAAGAAAAAAGATGCAGAGACAAAATGCACAGGAACAACCCCTGAACATCCTGAACATTCCAACGCCAGCAACAGAAGCGCATCATATTAGGTATCACACTAGAAGATAAGCTTTAGACGCACTATGATCACTAACAAATCTCAGATCGATATTTTAGAGGTGCCAACTATTTGTTTCTCTCCAGTATTTTAGCAAAAACTCTTGTTTTTAAATCTGTCATACCAAAACACAGGCATTTGTACTCAGCCACACCTATTGGCACTATATTACCTTCCTCTTATTTTCTTTTTACTGTTACCTTCTCTTATCTTTTGCTCTTCTTTCAGCAAAACTTTTTCCCACCCTCACCTTTTAAAATAAACAAATATATATACACATACACACACATACAGTTTTCTGCCTCTACTATCCCTAGTGTGATAGATTTCAGTCTGTTCATTATTTACATAGCAAACTGTAAACACTGAAGTCAGACTCATTAACAGCCAGAATTAGCATCTGCAGTACCATTAGGGAGAATCTATCAGAGAAAGTCTTGTGAAGAAGTTAATTGATCGACGAACAGCATCCATGAGTAATACCTTACTCATTTTACATTAAGAAGAGCAGAACAACCTTACTATGAAGGTTGTTCTTGGACTTCAGGCATCAGACTTGGAAATACAGGCATTGCTTGGACAGTAACATTACATGGTAACTTCAAGTAGTCACATAAATGTAATGCGATGCTTCAGAGAGAAAACTTAATAAATTTTTTGACGGTGCAAGGCAACATGAATTTACATTTGTTTTCTTCTTTATACCAGCAGCTTCAGAGGTAATCATTGTAAATAAAGCTAGTGTTTTCAACAAACCCTTGTTTCACAATACTATCCAATGAAAGAAACAAGGGAGCACGGGGAACAACTGACAAATCTGTTTTCCGATTTTCTGTCAGAACAAGGATTTTGGAGGCCCTATGACATGTATTATAAAATTTTAAAAATGCCTTTTGTAAAAATCAAACACGGCCTCTATTAATCTTCCATCTAATAAATAATAATTCCACCTTTCCACGTTATCAGCCTCTGCAGAACAATCCAGGTATGCCAGAATCTGCTTCTCCAAGTAACTGTCAATGTTCTCCTCCGTCACAGAAGATGCACTGAAAACGTTCTGGATGGCTGAATTTGAAAATATTGCCTCATATTTCCCATCAAAAATCAACTGCAATAATGATCCACTTTCTGAAAAAAACAAACAAACAACAAACCAAGCACAAATCAGTGTCAACTTTGAAACAACTTTGTCTTACAAGACCTATTCAATCAAAACATACCACTCCTCTTTCAAGGAACGAATCTTCATTTACATTGCAGGAAAAGTGCAGTTGCATTGAAACTAAAAAATAGCAGTAGCAGGTGTCACTTTATTAAGAACAAATTTTACAGAACTTGTATTAACGTTACAGTGAAATACAAACTGACAGATGAATGTAAGACAAAAACATGCACCGAAATTTCAGGGGAAATGCACGGATGGCCTTTCAAACATGTACACTACAGTTATTGAAGACTATTTCAATTATCACAAGAAGGTTTTCTTCCTCCAAAACATTTTATATGAGTGTGTTACAGTTAAATCCTACAGATAAGACAATAACTTCACAAACTAGAGAATCCTTTTAGGGGAAACACAACAAATAAAAGTGGTTCAGTATTTGCAGAGTTCAGTGAAAAACGTCTCGTAGAACTGCAGAAACTACTTAGTTCTTCCTTTAAATGTTTAGAATATTCACAAAGAATAGGCAACGTGATTTTATCTTTATAAAATAATTATTTTCCTGTGATAAGTTTACTATCCCAATGAGAAGTCTGCATGTGGAATCAGACTCTTACGAGTAACTACTGAGTCAGATTTAGATCCATTAATGTTTCACCACTGAAGCCTTTCAAGAGAAACAGAAGTCATGAAGTGCTGTACATTTAATTCCTAAGAAGCTTCAAACACAAAGCTCTTGACCCAGGCTACAGCTCTGTTCACAGAAGGTATCTTCCCTTCTTTTTTCAGATATGCTACACTGCAATCAATCCAGCAGCTGTTAGAACAACTTCACCATATTAAAACCTTCAATCCTTGAGCAAAATCAGTATCTACCTACGCTGCAGCTGTGGCTACACCTCATGTAAGATATACTAACTGGTTTTAAACTAGCTGATGCAGATGCTGGTAATAGTGCATCTGAGGAAATGCAGAGGTCTGCATAGGATAGCTGCCCTATTATTAATCTGTGATTACAGTTGGGGACTGCAGCTCTCGTGCACTCAGTGTTACCATAGCTACACTAATATTAGTGCCCGAACTATCCAATTTAACACTAGCAGAGGTACAGATCCACACAAGCAGCAGCTGTGCAAGGGAGTGAACCAAATACCAACCCCAAGCTCACCCAGCTAAAACACGTATTCTAAATTTCAGATATCTGGGAAGACCGAGCGTGGAGCCAGCTTCAACAGCAGCAATGGGTGACTTGGTAGGGATAGGTGATAGAAAGACATTCATTCTAATCTTTCTGGACCAAGCTGTTGATCACAATTTACTTTTGTTCTTTACAACAATGATCAGCTGAATGATGCAAGAGATCATTTGTGCTAAATGACTTAAAAAAAAGAAACAACTTTAAGCTGTACCTGGAAGGGCCTATGCAAATGAATAGTAATGGTTCTGCAGCCCTGCTGACATCATACTCGCACTGAGAACAGAAATAACAAGACACTTTCTTCGATTTATGCTTTGGGGAGACTTTCTTTCACCAAATGACAACTTCCTTATATCAGATTATAGTTGTCCAGACAGGCACTGCTGTAGTTTGTAGAATAACTGTTGGCTGTGAAGACACTAACGAAGAATATTGAGGTTTTCTCTTTCCAGTAACACTGTTACATAACTGTAAGCACACAAAATCTGCTTTTGGTTCTGTGTTTAGCTTCTTATAAGACACCATACAAATTCAAGGTCAGTCTTTATATTTAGTTTCAGGATCATCAATAGGGAGGGCTCATGTAAATGACTACTAAGAATCATCAAAAACCCCACCATTTTCTCTCTCTAACGCAAGACACATTTCTTCAAGAACAGCCTTCCCCGCATCCAATAGCGGCACACTAAAAAAAAAACCTAAAAAAAAATAAATCGCACACCACAGATAGCATACGTGACTCTCAGTGAAAGGATAAGACAGTTCTGAGAGATGTCACCCACATCACCTAGCATTCCTGGACAGTACAACGATTAAGGTTAAATAAGAAGTAACATAAGGAAATGGAGCCGAGTAGCTCTGTACAGTTCTTCTCCAAAATTCAGTAAGTGCTTGGGTGGGGGTAAATGAGTTTTTCGATATGCTGCAACCTCTAAATGTTTTAAACGGCATGGCACGTGAATGAACACAACTGTATTTCTAGCCTGTCTGAAATATGGAAGTGCCTTTTTGTGACAAAGGTTACATTTTAAAAGCTGCTGTGTTCCCCTTGCAGGAAAGCTGGGTCAGTAACAACCTCACCAAGTCCCCTGAAGAGACTACTCTCCGTCGTTCCCCCAGGCAACCATGACTAAATAACTCATAAAATATAAGACAGGTAGCTCATGCCAGCCTTTTTCTCCTCATGTTTTGCTAGAAGAACCAAATTCAGACAGACAGGCGGCCAGGAGGGGGTCGAAGGACGCGCCGTGACTAAAAGCCTCCAGAGCACCGGCACCACAGGGGCGGCGGGGGGGGTCTGACGGGACCTGCCAGGGTCCGCTGCAGCCGCCGCCTCTGCACGGAACCCGGTCGGACCGGCGGGTAGCGGCCGAGAAACTCTGAGGAGAGCCCTCGACCCGGCGGCCGCACCTCTCGCCTCTGCCCCGCCGGTACTGCCGCTCCCGCCCCTCCAAACTGATAAGCCCAACGGGCCTCCCCCGCCCCGCGGCGCCGGCAGGAGCCCCCCGGAGCCCGGCAAAGGGCAGACAGGGCGGGAGGAGGGGGGACAGAGAGAGCCGCCAGCCGCGGCCCCGGCTCGGCCTGGCACTGGCAGAGACGTTGGCGTTCCGGATACCCACAGGAACGGCCAGGCACCTTCCTCCCCCTCCCCGCCGAGCCGGGACCTCCCCTCACCTGCCGCCGCGACTTCGCCCTGCTTCCACTCCAGGGACTCCGCCGCGCTGAGGAAGCCCCTCAGCAGGGAGCGCTCCAGGGCCAGCATGGTCCCTCCGCCCCGCTCCCCGACACCGCCGCCTCGCTCGCCCGCGGCTCTCGCCACCCCTGGGCTGACAGTCGCTGCCGGCCTCCCCTCAACCCATGTGCAGGAACCGGCCACAGGGAGCCGCCATGACACCGTCGCCGGGCACGCCGGGAGGATGCGGCGCCGCGCAGGCGTAGCAGCGGCCCGGTCGCGCGCGCGCAGACACCCACCCACCCCGCGCTTCTGTCAGGGAGGTGGAGAGCTTCCCCCTCCCGAAACGAGAGCGTGTGGGGTCAGCGTGGGCAGAGGCGTGCACATGTGTGCATAGCGTGTGCCTGTGTGTGTCCGTGTGGAGAATCCTCTGTGAGATCCTCAGGGAGAGCGGCCGGTGCTGCTTGAGGCGCCCCAGCCCTCCGGGCGGGGCGGGGCGGGGCGGGGCGGGCCGGGCCGGGCCGGGCCGGGTAGCGCGGGCGGCGCCGGGAGCACCTGGGCCGGCTGGCGTGAGGGGAGCGTCAGTGCGTCTGTCCGTACAAGCTCGGTTTCCCTGCTAACCCGGCGGCGCCTCCGTCGTGTTTTCTCTCGGGCGACGCTGGCGCAGAATCAGAGTTTAGAACGCGTAAACCCAAATATTCAGGTGCCTAGGTGAGAAAAATGATAGTGTTTCAGATCTAAAGCAGATTACGAGAGAAAACATGAAGTAACCAGTAAGGATTCCTTTTAAATAGATACGGTCTAGGTACCTGCCTGCCTGCAGGTGGTTTGGACACAAACAGGTCGTTGAATTGTCTTAATAAGATACAAAAGGGGGCGAGGACAGTAGTTTGGCCTGTCCTTGTATTTATTTCAGATCCTGTCCAGGCACCCATAGGGACCTAATTCTGTCCCATCGTTTCTGAGCCCTTCGCTTTTGTCATGGAAGTGTTCAAGGCCAGGCTGGATGGGGCTTTGAGCAGCCTGGTCTAGTGGGAGGTGTCCCTGCACATGGCAGGGGCTTGGAACTAGGTGATCTTTAAGGTCCCTTCCAACCCGAACCACTCTATGATGATTCTATGTGTATGTACATCAGAAGGGGGGGGGGGGGGAGAAATGCCATGCCTTCCCACTCCTTCAAAATTGGATGAAACAGTTGAAACAATAAAAATGTTCTCTCAGAGCTGCTGCTGAAACTTGAAGGTAATCAAGTCAGAAACCAGAAGGCCGTCACTGCAGGGGACAAACTCTTGATATGAAAAGATGAATGTTCTCAAGCTGACTGTACTGTCAAGGTTGTAATTCGTTTTGCTATTGGGTGCAGTGTGTAGTATCACGAAATAGAGTATTTGTCAACCGTAGTTTGTTATTCTTCAAAAATTAAAATTCTTTTCGTTATGCTTTCATCTCTAACATAATTGTAAAAACTTTAGGAAGGCTTAATGCAGCTTTTTATTCAGATGGCTGTAATAGGTTGTTGCCTGTTTGGGCTTTAATATATAGGCCGCTAATTTCATATTTAATTTTAATCAGATTTACAAGACCAAAATGCAGTTAAATGTATTTTCTGACCCGAAACAATCAATTATATTTACATCAGTTTTGACAAGAAAGTTGATAGAAATTTATATAGTTAATAGATAGATATCAACTCACTGTCAGTTCCAGAAACTGCAAACCAAAAATGAATGTTCATCCTGGAAGTAATATGTTACAGAAATTCTTAAAAAATAGTAAATAATTCAGTTTCTATGCACTGTGTTAGAAAAATCATTAAATTCCTGACGTTTATTTTATTAAATTCACTGTTAAAAAGTTAAATGCCCGACATCAAAACAATGTTACTTGCCTACTCTGTGTGTGTGTAGCAATAGAATTGTGATTCCATATGAAAAATGTAATAGTAAGGAATTAGGCTAATTCTCTGTGTTTAAATATAACTTTCACAGTAACAAATTGCTTTACCTTCGAAGTAATAGATCTTATTAAATGAACAAAGATTTTCCATAATTAAATGGATAAATTCTTAAGTGAGGTCTAACTAAAATGTAAAATAACACTCCTTTTCACCATCACACCGCACTCTCCCCCCCCCCCCCTTTTTGTCAGAATATCTGACAAAATGCAACTAAGAATTTAGTAAACAAATTAAAAATCTGCACGGTCTGTTGATAACATTAAAATAAAGATTCCTGTTGTGAGATTTTCTTGGTTTTATTTTCAGGGAAAACTGGTAAAGTAAAATTTTCTGGGAATAAATAGTTGGCAAATATAATTACGTAACACAAATTAGGAATATTTTACTGTCTTTGTCACCGCTGCCAGTTCCCCAGATGTGTGGTTTTTTTCCCCCGCTACAATTCAGTTCTGGAGGCACCTGGAAACTACAGCAGGTGTGTGGGCAGGAGTAACACCAGCAGGAATTAGTGCACTCCTGACTGACAGCGGACCGATTGTTACTGCTGATGTAAAAGATGGTTTTGATTGTTTTTAAGTTGCCATTTGCCACAGACTTACTGAAGTCTGCTGCTTAATACTTCCCTAAGTGACTTGAAGAATATACATATATTTCTCAAAGAATAGTCAACAGGTTTTGTTTGCATTTAAGGACTGCTTCTGCCAGTTGGCTCAAAGGGAAGGAAGCTTTTTACAGTACTGTGTAGTGCTGATTCAAGATTTTAGCATAGTGCTGCTTACTATTGCTAAGCAGGAAGCAGATAATCAAACCTTCTGAGTTTTCAGAGAATAACCTTTAACTTTTTTCCAAGAGCGCAAGAAAGTTATCCATGTGAAGTGTTGTGCTGCTGTGTTATCTGAACTAGGACATTTAATGTCATCTTGCAAGATACCTGTGCTGCTGTTTTGATGCAGTATTTGTCTTCTGTTGCAGGTTTTTTTTTCCTAAAGCCTCTTGAAACAGATGATCTCGTTGTGGACTACCAAAAAATGCTACCTGTAAAAATAAAAAGATTTGGTAAGTTTAAAGTAATTATTATTAGCACAGACACTTATTATGACATTTTTAACAATGAGCTGCTGTTTGTAAAAGCTGCTGCTACAGGAATTTTAAAGTCATCCTCAATTCCATGTGCCTAGGCCAGACCTACTGGTGTTTTAACTGTGATTATTCTCTCTCCATCCACTTCCCTCCACTTCCCTCCACTATAATCTAGTTATTTATTTTGCT
Source organism: Larus michahellis (assembly GCF_964199755.1). NCBI lineage: Eukaryota > Metazoa > Chordata > Aves > Charadriiformes > Laridae > Larus > Larus michahellis. The sequence continues at coordinate 40,707,765 of NC_133898.1, forward strand.
AGAACCTTCTTCTTTGCAACTTCTAACATTTGCAGTCAGTTTTGCCTACCTCAAACTTTGGAGGACCAACAGCACCCTCAGCGATGCTCCATGTTATTCAAAGGCACATTTGAAAAATACTGTAAAATATTAATTTCTCATAAATATTGCACAAGTGATTATCTAGATTAGATTTACTTGAACAATTGAATCTCTGTCATTTCCAGACAATTCCAGAATTTGAGTCCTCCTGCCTTAACACTTGGTTATCATCTTCTATAACCTTGACACAGTGGCTGATCTGTCCTTCCACAAAGTCATTAGAATTGTTACTCACTGCATTGTTCGCAAGGACTTTTCAGGTGTATGTTAGTATTACCGCCAAATTCTTGTCAGCACACTCAAGCTAAAAGCATATGACTCTTGATGTCTGGCAAAAGTCCTACAGGATTTTCTTCTAAAAATTGATAAGCTCGCACAAGATGAGGAGAGATCAGGCCAAAGAGGCATAGTGATAGTGCCCTCCTGAATAAATAATCTTTTCTTAGAACTTACAAGGAATAGGTTTTGGGTCTCTGCTGCTACCTGTGTCTTGATAATATTCTCAAATCTTCTTGTCCAGATTTTCATTTTTTATTTTTTTTTTAAACTTTATGAACCCATGCTTTGACTTTTTTTATCCAGGAAATTGAAGCTTAGGTTATTTGATTCAAGTTTTCCTTTGGAGTTGGCAGTAATTCTAAGGCTGAGGGCCAAGTCATCGTTCCCATGCTGGGTGCTCACATGCCATTTCAACCTTTAATGCAGTTAAACTTTGTAAAACTGTTTAGCTAGGTTTTTCCCTTATTGTCAAATAATCCTTTTTAGAACCCATTTACAAATTTGTTTTTCCAGCAGGAGCTTTTTGGAGTGGTGAAAATGCATTTATACATTTATGTTCACATTTTAATGAGTATTTTTTAAGTTACAGAAATCAAGTATGATAACTTAAAATTTCGTCAATGAAATTAAGTAAATGTGTCAACAGAGGGTCTCTGAATGCTCAGAGAGAAATTCATTAAGATTTCTTGAACCTTAGGGACAGGTGTTTTTGTTTTCTTGTTGTTGGGGGTTTTTTGCTGGTTTTTTTTTTTTTTTTTTTTTCTGACGGTGGCTAAAGAGTTAGGGAACCAGAATATTTCACTTAAATTTCTTAGCTTTATTTTTTCTGTTAATCAGTAATTCTCAACTTCTCTCTGGTTTCTTTCTCAAATTTTGCTCATTTCTTTATGAATTAACCTATGAGAAAAGAGTTAGGATGGTATTTAGTCAAAAAAAGAGAAGCCTTAGGAGAGTTCATGATAGTCATCCCATTTGTAATAGCTGCAAAAGAGGGTGTGCAGGATGTTCAGCACACGCGTTCAGACTTTTGTGGTCTTCAAAGGGTGGGAATTTTGCCTAAATGATCTCCTGACCTCCCTGATGAAGCTTTTCCCTTGTGATTTTTGTCTCAAGTTTTTCTCTGAACCTTGAATCACCTTGATGGGAGAAGGTTGCATTCACATGTGATGGCTACGAAATACACTTTGCAGCAGCAAAACAACTTTCTGCAGCATAGAAACAACTTTTATCAGTACAGAGCTTTTCTGGTCTGCTCTGTTGAAGGTGTAGTCAGGAAAAGCGAGATGAGATCTTTCCATAGATGGTTGTGATCTGTTAAGAAAGCATGTGTGTTGTTTAAAACTATGCATTCCATTTGCAGTGCTGCTCTATCATACTTCAATACTTTTTAGTCTAATGATTGTAGACAAATGATTCAAAGCATTTAGTCAAATGCTTCTCAAAAAAACCATAACAACAAAACAAAAAAAAACCCGCCATGAACAACTTCTTCCTTCTCCTCTTCCTTTGCTCTCCTCTTTTAGCTCATTATCTCAGTCCCCACTCTGCACCCAGGTGGAGCCCAAAATGAATAGTAAGTCTCATTGTGGGAATGACACATGCATGACCTTAGAAAGACTAGGTAGAAATACAGCTTTTATTGGAAATTGCTGCTGCTCTTTTATTGGTGTTTTTTAAAGTTACGTATTATTCCGTTGTAATGGCATTAGGTGTTTCAGCTTCTAAAATAATGCTTTATTTTCTGTAAACCTAGAAAGGTTACCAACAATTGTGTGTCGCTTTCCTTCTTTTCTATAGGTAAGTATATTTTTTTAATAGCCAAATTTAGATTGCAGAGGCGACATTGAGACTAACTGGCATGGAGCCAGATTCTGATAGCATCACAGTGTGGTACAGGTCAAGACTTAATTTAGTCTGGCTTCTAGTATGAACAGATTCTCCTCTAATGTCATCTCTTTGCTTCTGACATAGAATAATAGCTATTTCTATTTACGTCTCATTTTCAAGCCATAAAATTTCTATCCTGGTACTAAAAAGGGAAGAAAGGTACAGGATAAAGATGGTGTCCTTGCTATAGTTAAGTTGTTTCTGGAAGAATAAAAGTAGGTGTTGGGGACTTGATTTTTGCCCTGCTCTCTTAAAAATGAATAAATAAAAGTAAGATAAGGCTTGTATCTTCAAGTCGCCTAGTTAGTGTAGCAACATATGTACGTTTATGTTGTGAAGCCCTGCAGTTTCTAACTTAAATGAATCTGCTGCAGGAATTTAGTATGTGAAACCAGAGTTTCGCAGAGACTATAGGTTCTTGTTAGAGAAGTTACATTGAAGTAACTTATACTCTGAAGTAGTATTGTGTCTTGATCTTTTCTTTTTTTTAAACCTGTAGTAGAATCACAAACACATTTTCCCATCTTCTAGTTCCTTATCTTTCTCTCCTTACAGTGATTTTCTCCCTACAAACTTTCTTGACAAAGTCACAAAATGTATTCTCTCTCCCTCTTTTTTTTAATAAGCCTTACCATCCTCCATTTCTGGCAGTCAAGTTTCTGGTCTTTCCAGGTTTTCAATCAGTTATTTGGGAACTCCACTGCTGGTTTTGTTTAGTAGTATTTGTATCATCTCTTTACTGCTTATTGGGGTTTGAATTTTATACGCGTGGGATCTTTAATCACTGTTTTTTGGCATCATAACATCTTGAATTAATTTAAGCAGATGAAAGAGATCAATAGATAGGGTCTTAAATATTCTTGATAGCCAGATGCTCGTATATTTTGCATGCAGAAATCTTCCAGCTGCTGTCAGGTTGACAAATGAACTGAGTTTTGAATGTGTCCCCTGTTTACTTTAATGGCCAAGTGTTCAGGTATTCCAAACCTCATCTTCTGTCTCTGCACTGAAGTGCATAAGCCTAATAGCAGGGAAGCTTCATATTTATTAGCTTACTATATAGTACATTTCTGTTTCAGTGCCGTTGGAAATAGCTAATTTTAAATGTTTGTAAGTATCTTCAGACTTAAACTCCAAATACAGAATCTTTTAACGGTTTCAGACTTGCACAGGGGACATTTGTGGGAGAGGAGGGGCTTATTTCAGCAGATGGCTTTTGAACCCTTGACTTGAAAATGTAATTCTTTGTCACCTGTGTTACATAGAATTATTTTTTGAATTTGCTATAAAGTTGCTATAAATCAAAACTGTCTTGCCTTAGCATGTATACAGATATTTCATGTAGTCTTAGATATTATTGCATTATTTCAACCTTTGCAATCAAGCTTAAAAAGTCTATAACAGTTACTATATTTCTGATATTATTTATGGTAAAGACTAGTATCACAATACTAGTGTCCTAGGACTAGGACTAGTGTCCTGTTTATGGTAAGGACTAGTATCAAAATGCACTTCCTACTGCTGTAGGAAGGTCCCACACTGAGAACGTACAGAATACCTGTTGTCGCAATGTAAAGCCTTGAGATTGTTGACGCATAAGCTGGAAGGTAATGCAGCACGTGGGAGCAAAATTTAAAAGACATTATAAACTATGTTATCATCATAGTACTGGAATAATTGTTGTAAAATTCAAGGCATTAGATATCATAAAGATTTTATTGTTGCTTAATGACTTAGAAATACAAAAATAGCAAAATCCCATGGGTCTAAGCACAGTCAAAGTCTCTGCCAAGGTGCAATTTGGAAAGATGCCATTTAACCTCCAGGAAAAGATCCTGCCAGAAGCTTGGACTAATAACAGAGTGTTCAGACTCACTGCCTAAATAAATAGACTTTACAGTCTATTGGATGATGGTGATACATAAAAATGTATTAACAAATCCCAATAATGGGATAATACCAATATCTAAGTCCTACATATGATTGAAAATAAACAGAGCATTTAACATAAGGGAGCAGAAAGAAACTATCCAGCTCGTCTATGACTGTTTTTCCTAGTCTGATTTCCATGGGAAAACAGATCTACACAGTCTGGTCTTGCTGACTGTCCTCATTTAGTACATTCAGAACCCACTGGCCACGTTCAGCCAAACTTGAACAGAGGCATACCTTGTCTCAAAAGATTATTAAGTTCTTTTCTAGGTTTGTGAAAAAGCTGGGTAGCAAAGGAGAAGAGAAATATAACAAACAGCCCCAGCTTGTGTCTCCTGCATGAAAACTTTTGTATTATTATGTAACAGAGACCTCAACTTCGGGGGGGGGAGGGGAGTACCATTAAATGCCCTGAGAGCAGAAAAAGCTAGAATTGCATCTTGCAGTCAGCTGAGACACAAATCAGCTGGAAGCCAGGCTTCACTAACTCTTGTGTATGCAAAACTCCTAATTTACTCATATCACCGTGATCCTTAAAATTTCTGCACACAGCACACAAATTTGGAAACACTTTACTTTTCCCAGTAAATTTTTCTATCTTAATTTCTCTTTGTTTAATGCAGCTTTTGTACTTAAACCTATTACTGTTTTTCCAGTGTCATAGTATCCATGTACGTCTAGGCTAAATTCTGCTGCCATTGGCAATGCAAACCACTGTCATAGTTCACTTTTGTCCTGTATTGCAATTAGCGGTATCATTTTCTTTCATTTTATGACAAGTTTACATTCAAGCCTCCTTTTCATCAATAAAAAGGTGTAGTTTAAAATCTCCAGATTTCAATTCTGAAGCAGAATTTGTGACTGTAACTCATGCTGATGTCTTCTGTGGAAGGAAAGGAAGATTGGATTCTGATATACAATGATTTTCTTTGTCAAGTTTTTCCGTGTCTGTCATTGTAATGCTAGCTGTTGTCAATGTGTTCCAGACTTTCTAACATGGAGGATTTGTTGCTTTGCTTCAGGTTACTAGCACAGTCTTGAAAAAAAAGTTGTAAAAAAAATACTAGCTAATGAGAAAGTGTGAGAGGAAGAGATGAAAGGGGAAAGGCCTTTACATTTTCTCTGTTGAGTCAGATCTGCCAAAATCCTTGGATTGCAAAGCTGACAATGATTTTTCTTTTGGTGTCTTTTTGATTTCTCTTGGCATGCAACATATACTCTTACTGAAATATCTTCGATTGGTAGCAGGGCCTAATGCGTTTATGAGTAACATAGGTAGTATTGTCCATGGACTTGCGAAGTTTATAATTTAAACTAAAAAATTTGGGAAAAAATGAAATTTCTCATTAAAATACTCTTGCTGCACCTGCCCTTGCAGAAAACAGCTGAATCCTGCCATTAGGTTCTATACATTTCAATGAAATCAAAAGCTGCTGCCAGAGTTCCTGCTGCCACACAGGCACCTTCATGGTTCCCAGCTGCAGCAGCACTGGCCACTTCCTTTTCACGTTTAATGCTTTGTCTGGGCCCAGGAAAACAGCTGTGAATTTTTGAAACAGTTTAAGCAAGGCATTCCTGTTCCTCACTGTGTAAGAGGTCAAAATTCTAAGTTAAAATTTTTAAAATGCTGTCAGGGAGGGTAGGACTTCAGTCTCAGGATGAGTGTTTGAAGCCAGAATTTTCTTTTTTGAAGGTAATCGTACTTTAATTAAAAAAAAAACACAACAAAAAAAAGGGTTAGTAATTTGCAGCAATGGTAACAGATTCAAGCCCATCAGAAATAATCAGTTTCCTTTGAACATTTCTTTACCAAACATTATCTCAGGCATCAGAGCTATGCTGACAGTGGAAATCAAATATAAAACATTCTGTCTGGTTGCTTTTCTTTAAAGAAACCTAAAGCCAAATTAGCAAACATAAATAAGATGTTACTACTAGTTCATTCATTTGTATAACTTGCAGGAATCCTAAAGCAGTTTGTAGCTGGCTTCACATTTTAACCCAAGGGAATGTGAAATTTAGCTTTCATAGCAAGCATGATTGTAGGTGACATTCAGAACTCTTCTGAATGAACCCACCAAAAGCTTGGGGCCAGCCAAGCTTTCCTCCTCATTGTCCTTCATACAGCAAAAAGCAGCAGTCCAAATGTAACTGCTGAAAAGGATATATCATGGAAATCTCCAAGCTCTTGAGGATTCATAGAAAAATTGTTTGCTGAATATGACTAGAAGATGAGTTAGCTGTCCATCTTCTTGGTTCTTTTAAAAAAAAAAAAAAAAACCAAACAAAACCCACACCAAAACCCAGCTATCCCTGTTCTGATCTTTTTTTTTCCATCCTAATGATGTTTATCTATACACCAGAACTAGAAGTGAGATAGATCCCTTGCTCATGTATGTGTTTGAATACAATTCAAGATGAAAGAATAATCTGAGACACAGAAAAAGGATCAGTTCCCAGAAATAATGATCTCCTAGTACTTCTGCAGTCTTTGTAATTTCCCTAGCCATGAGTGAATTCACAGCTTCTGTAATGTGTGACTTTTTGAAGATGAAGTAAAATATAATTGAAATTAAAATTTAAATAAAGTCAGTGCTAAAGCTTACTGCTTTGTGTGCTAATGCAGCAGCAGTCTGTAGGTTTTTTCTGCAGCAAATGCTTCAGTGCTACTGTAGTCAGATATCCGCCCTTGGAAAATTTTATAGATTTCTTAGGTGGAATACCTCCCTTTAAATTTTCTTACAGTTTTTGTATTCAAATCACTAGTCGAAAAGTGAAAGAGATGTCTTTTTGATAAATATTTTTGTATGGCATGAGGCATTCGGTTTATGTATAATTCTGGCAGCTTGTAGATTACAAATGTGAGAAACTTGGCAAGTTCAGCACAGGATAATTTTCAAGCTGCAGGTAGCTTGGATGAAGCCACAGGATGAAATAAAACCAAGAATGACTTCTCTTAGAAGTGATTCGTCTGCGTTCACCGAATGTAAGAAAACAGTTTTTCCCCTGCTGTTGTCGGTTCAGTTAGAGCCTTGCCTACAAAGAAAGCGCTCACATAATAGAGTGCTTGCAATTTTTCATATTTGTAGATACAGGTTTTTGACTAGAGAACACTTCAATAACGGTTTTCAAGCTCACATAAATGAAGGATGAGGTCCTTTCTTTTTGAATTTCCAAAGTTGCATTATTATTTATTTATATTAGGGTAGCACCTCTCACAGACCCTGCTGTGCCAGTCACTAAACAAACTGTTAAGTAGTTCGCCCATTTCCAGAGAAATAGTAGTCTAAATTAAGTACTGCATTGGAACTGCTTTGCTTACTCATTCGCCCAGGATAATTGTCTTATTTTTAAATGAACTGTATTAAAATACAAGGCCTAAAAATCTTAATCACAGCAGAAGGTGGCTGTGGTCAGGTTCAACCGAGCCCAGATCATCACGCAGACTCACAGTGAGGAGGGAGGTCTGAGGTCAAGCCAACCCAGGCGCTGGGATCAACAGGGTCCGTGGCTATAACAGAGCTGGAAACTAACACTGTGACAGCTTAGCTGAGGCTAGTGGCCCTGGGCTGGCTTAAATAGAGCTCCTGGGCCATGAGCAGAGGTGTGGTGGAGGCCCCAGGTGAGGCTGTTAAGGCCTATTAGTGCACCAGGGGCCCTGAAAAGAACTCTTTCAGTGTTCAAGATGGGAAGGTAAGAGCAGTTGTAAGATGTGCTTGGAGATGCTGTGGAAAGCTTATGTAGTAAGAGGCAGAGAAAATAAAGTTTTCATAAGCCAGCTGTGTGAACAGCTGCATCTTGTCTGATTTTATCTTTTTCATAAGAAGATCTGAATACTACATAAATAACGGGAATTGCTGCAAACCCTCTATGCGTATACAATCAGTACATTGCAGGAGCTGTCACGGTAGATATTGAAAAGAATGAGAAAAAGAGTGTCGAGAAGTGGCATTGCAGACAAGCCTGGGAGGTTTTTTTCTTTATTTTGTTCATAATGCAGTGTGAAGGATAGCATGAATGTGTTTGTGGAGCAAAGGGTAAACGGGCAATGGAAATGGATGTTGCTAGCTGAGTGAGGGATCAGGCTGTACCGATTTACATACATGCATATTAAGAGCACTAGTATCTTGTTCAGGAGGTGATGAATGAGAGGAGTGGGTGGACATGTAAGAAGTCTGATACGTTATTGTTACTGACAAGGAAAACCATTATTAATGGTAGCATTTGATGCTGAGAGTTATGTTATGGAAGAACCCTGGTAAATTGTGGCAGCATTGCTGGTAGAGGTTAAGCATCTGGACAAGATGTGGTTCAGTGGCTGGTCGAGAGTATTTTGAAGTCTGCTTTGTTTCTTTAGAGTGCAATAGGAATTTTCCAAGCAAATGAAACCTAGTCCATGTTCTTTCCTCCCACACACAATTTACATCCTTTTCTCCAAAAGACTTCTTTGTTGTCTTGGAATAAAGAGCATTTCAGCCTCATAGCTCAAATACGGGGCAGATGGTGCCCTTGCAGAATTTAAATAAGCTATCAGTATGTTGTCACCTGTAAGTGCAGTGGTTAGAGCAGTTCTGCAGTACTATCACTGGGATGTCAAAAACAGAGGAAAGAGAAGTTTTACTTTAGCAAATGCTGCGTACAACAGTTTTGTGAATTGGTTAATGCTATTCTTTGGCTTGCTGCAGTGCACCTTGCAGAAAATTATTAGAGTGAGACACATCTGCTCACCAAAGCACTATGAGTTTCAAAAAAAAACGTAGTTGGTTTCAGCATGTAGTAGATTAAGGGAATTACAGGGAATTTAATATATCCATAGCTGGCAGGTTTAATTTGTCAGCTTTTAACATCATTTTAATGATAATGCGCCTCAGTATGAATTTTAAAATATACTACCTTTATCAACATCAAGGACTACAAAAATATGAATCCTCAGTTTTCTTGAAGTAAACAGAAGGTTGTCAGCTGCAGCCCGTTCCTAAGTTGAACACGATATGGAGAACGTGTGCATACCTTTCCCTTTTCATCTGTATTACTATTGTCAGTGTCATTTAAACATTACATTAACATATTGCTCAAGTAAATCACTGTTTCGATTACTGAATTCCATTTTATATTTTTTTCTTAAAAGGGGCAGAAAGGTGGAGAGCTTGCAAAATAATTTAGATGGAACACGATTATTTAGGCTGCCGTTTTAGGAAAAAATGGTGACATTTTTACTGTTAACCTAGGAAATACTGTAGGAGTTAGGCATCCAAGTATGAGGTAAGTACTCACCACTACTTAAATAATCTGGAGCGAAGGACCTCACATTACCAGAAGGGACCATTTTTTAAAGAAAGAAGTCAAGCTTTGCATTAGCAATGGAAAGAACAACGCAAACACTGGAAAAGTTTTTGCAGTGAGAACGAGATAAATGAATGAAAAAATCTATTAATCAATAAAGGGTCACACAGGGAAACAGCACTTGAGAACACAGTGTTTGTGATTAAAATGTTTTCGTGAGAGGAAATCATACTTGTTTTAGTGAATGTTTTTTGGATGCAATTCTGTGTTGCATCTCTTGAGAGTAAAAAAACGGCAGTAAAAATTCCGTTTTGGGAGTTACGCTATCCTGACTGATTGCTAGCAAGGGTTGTTCTTAGTTAAGGTGGCATCCTCCAAGATGCCACTGACCCAATATGCAGCTATAGATAATCCAAAGCACGTGATATTGCACATTAATCTAGTTCCTTTCCCTTCTCCCATATCAGTATAGACAAACCAGTGAAGCTTACCAAAGCACATCAGAGGGAAAGGGACCATGTCATCCCTGTCAAACAAAGCAGAATTATTTTATTTGATTTTGGTTTTCTGCCATCATCAGTGGGCTCACACATAGATACAACTACAGAAATGCAGTCTCTCTTTTTATGAAGGATAAGAGCAGAAGGAGGGGGGAAGATTTATTGTCCCTGAGGTGGTTGGTTTTTATTTTGATGTGTCATGTGAGAGGCAGAAGGATGCCTGGACAGTATGCAGACGTATGGAAAAGGAAAGATTTCTGTTTGCGTTTCTTATGTGTATTGATGAAGATTCTTTACTGGTGATGTATTGTTTGGATTTTTATGTGTCTTGTTTTTTTTTTTCCCCTGTACTATGTACTACAGGTTTTCCTGGTGCAAGGGCATATTAATGATAAGTCTTTCCCTAAAGATGTATTTCAGAGCACCTCTAGAAGAATTTAAAATTGATGAGCTAATCAAGCTGAATAAAAATGAACAAACATCACTGGTGAAAAGACTAGGTTGAATTCACCAAGAAACTGTCCTATTGTAATGAATCAAATTACTTTAAGGATCTATTGCAATCTATAAATAGAGGTTTTTTTATTTATTTTTTTTTACAGAGAAGGAAGCTGACAGTTACAAGGTAAGTTTAAAAATTAGCATGGTAGAAGAGCTGAAGCTGTACTTGCGTGAGCAGCCGAGCTGGCCAAACAGCTCACTGCCTTGCCCCTTCCTTGGAGGTTGCTCTGATACCCAGGAGACCTTTTCCTTGGCAGGACCCAGTTCCTGACAGGTTCCTCTTTGTACAGGCCGCTTTTTGTCAAGTTGAGGACGACACTGTCACAGTGATAGCACTGGTCAGATAAGCATTGGAGCCCATCTGGTAGCTGAGCTGTAGGAGTGCAGGTCTGAACTGAGGAAAAGGGGACCATCCTCATTCCCGCAGTTCATCCCATCATTCCCTCATTCCTGTCGTCTCACACAGCTGTGTACTGTCCTTCAGGATGAAATGGATAATTAAAACATTTGTGCTAATTATCAAACCTGCTTAACTGCTTTACAGAAATAAACTGCCCTGACAAAATTGCTTCTCCTTTGGAGTCAGGTGTTGAAGTATAATTTGAAGGTGAAAAGAAACAAATAATGAACCAATCCATATTTTTAAGTGTTAGTTCTCTTTTGCCCAGCCCAGGTGTTCTACAAGATGGTATTTGTTTCTGTGGGGTGTGTAATTTGTAAGTGAAGATCTAAAAGTCTTATGTGCAAAAAGCTGGCTTCCAAGGAGCTGATCAGAAAGCTGACAGAGCTGCAACCATGGTGCTCAGTGGAGGCTGTGAACCCCATTTTAAGAGCTGGATAAATGCTGAGGGGATATCCAGCTTTATGTTTTATCTCTATATGAAATAGCTGTTCTAAAGGGGACTCGCTTCTTTCATTGCAGCCGGCCTGTGTGGGCTGTAGCACACCTCTGATTACAGCAACTGTGCGGAAAGAGAATTGCTATGCCTTACCCAGCAGGGCTGCTGTTACTGAGCATACATACCCACTGCTGCAGTAAGGAGTAGGGATTAAAGCTATGTGAAACATAGTTTTTTGATCTATTTCCCCCCCCGCCCCCCGCCAAAAAAAAAGAGCAAATAGAAAAAAGAATGGTTTGAACCAAACCAAAGTCAGTAATTTCTTCCAAGGCTTGACTTGGAGAGATCTTATCCTTCCGTTTTCCATGATGCCACATATGTATTTATTCTACCATGCTTTTGTAGGATTTCAGTAAATAGTTGCATTTTGGTTAAGGTATAGACTGCAATTCAGGCAAGGTTGGTTGCTTTTAGGGGGGAGAAATAAAATTCTATTTCTTTCCTGTACTTCTGTTTAATTGTTTGAGAATTCTTACAGAATTCATATAACCATATTAGATGCAAAGCTATTTTCAGTTAAAAGAATCTCTGTATTCAACTATATGTACATGTACAAATGGTATCATGAAGGGCTGAATTATTGCTCAAAAATTGTCCTTAAAAAGAGGAATGATATTATGCAACTTGCAAAGTTAATTTTTATTTTAACGGTCTCTTACAAGTTTCAGAAAATCTTACTATTAACTGGAGTTGGATTTTTATTCTAGAATGGTCTTGGGCTCTTACTGCTCCAGTATTAAGTTATGGGTATATTTTCTCAGTCTGTAAAAGTGTGTCTGTGTCAATATAGTATTTAGGTCTATTTTATGAAAATGAAAACCAAATTTTTCTTACCAGCAGCTGACATCAATCATGCCCTGCCCCCCCAGTAACCTTAATGCTAAACAATGTTCCAAAAGGCAAATTTATTAGATCACCTATTTAGATTGTCTGACATCATTCTGTCATGGCAATGTAATGATTTACATGGAAAAATATATTACCTCTGCTTTTAGACAAAATGAGTTTATGATGATTAATGGTTTTACTGCAAGTATGAGATAAACTGGAAACGGCCAGCCTTTTCAAAGTAAAACAGGACCGATGCTCAGTTTTCCTCCTCATTTTCTTCACCTATTGTAAAATGGTTTTGGTTTTGAGTAAATTAAAATGCACAAATTATGAAGTAAGCTATAAACGCAGGGTATCCATGGTAACATCACTACATAACTGGGACTAGAGACAAAAGGGAGAAAGCAATTACCTTGAAGCAGAGAGTCTAAAGTATCATGATGGTAGGGAACCCAGATCACGTATTCCATGAGTAGCAGTAGCTGTTGAGGGAGCTAGCCGAAGAAGAGGGGGGCCATGACCTCCCGTTGTCCCTCCTGGTCAGCATTTCTATGATTTTATGATAACACTGACTTTGGGCAGAGGACTTAGTATGCAGAATGATCATATGAATGGCGAACTAGTATTTTAACAAGAAAGCAAAGAGCAAATCATCTTTTCTGATACATGCATAAAAACATTTCCTTTAGCTTTGTAAGAGCTGTCTTTTTCCTTAGATATCATATAAATAACAAGTCATACACAAAGGCCTAAACTAGGATGAGAAGATGATGCAGAGTGAAAACTGTGAAATATTTTCTTTACATATGCTAACTAAACTAAAATCCAAAGGCCACTAAGGCAAAAGCTGTTCAACTATGGAAATACTTAAATTTAGGGAAAATGTAAATAGTGGCATTTTTTCCAGAGGGCTTATGGAACAAATTCAGTCTGATAGAAAGAAGGCAAAGGTTGAGGTGAACACTGCTGGCAATTTAATCTGCACGGAAACTGCATCAGTCACAGGATGTAGTATTTGGGAATAAATAGAGAATAATTTTGGTACAACAGATCAAGCATGCTTTGCTGTGGGACCCCAAATTCTGACCAGTAGGACGCTTAATTGCAGCCCGTGATGAAGGCCAGGGCACAGAGCGCTGTTCTGGTGCCTCGGTGGAGCTTTGATGCATAGAAGGTCCGTGTGTTGAAATGTGGAAAATGAACTGTCAGGGGAAAATGAAAGCTGGATGAATTTACAGTCCTGGTTTGTCCTTAGTGACATTGACTGGACAACTGTCTTTGAGGGCACACTTGGTAATGGAAAATCACTTGCTGTTGGATTCTGTGCCTGAAAATACATTTGCAAGTAAAAGCAAAAGCATATTTAAAGTAGTAATTAAAAATACACTTACGCAAGTCATACTAACATTTTCAAGAAGACAGGAGTATCACAAGAAGCATTTTAACTGTGTTATTTTTATTCAGATGATTAATCCGTGTCTTGCATTCGGCATACATTGAATTAAGCATTCCGCTGCAGTTCTCTGGATGCAATCTTGAGATTTCAGCACTATCCTTCATTGATTTCTGCTAGCAGTACACTCTTGAGAGCTCTTCAAGATAGAACCATCCTTTCTGAATTACACAGTTGTTTATCAGGAGCCATGTACTGTTGTTCTCCTATTCTTTGTTGAAATGGCTTGGCTTCTCCTCTGATACAGGTTATTGATGTTCAGTTTCCTGCTGTGTGTCATTTGTTCATCTGGCTATTTGTTTTCAAACATGAATGATTTCCTTGGCAGAACAACTAGAAAAGAGCGGAAGGAGGTTTAACACATCAGTAGGCGGCGCAGATAGAAAAGGCTATTGTGTTCTCTGGAGCACCTCTGCTTCAGTCTCCACTTGCTGTCATCCACAGCAATTGTTTGTGACTGAGTGCGTATTTGTAGTGTTGTTGGTTTGTGTTTTGTTGTTGTTTGTTTTGTTTTTTAAACGAGAGTGAAATCTCTATTGAGCAAAATGATCATTTGGATATAATTTCCACCCTTGTCCTCCCTGTTCTGTCATACGGATCAGGTGGTCTCTATTAGACCCTTCATGTTGCTAACGTTTAGAGCCTCCCAGGGAGCTGTATGGCAGCCGGTGTTTCAGTGTCTGTGCGACCTGCCTGCACGCTTTGTCGCCTTTCGTGACCAGGAGGCAGACGGGAGATGTATTGAACTGAATATGGAAGAAATTTTTTTCCCTCTAGTTTACGGCTTTTGTAATGCTCTGGGACTTATCCAGAATCCCACATGCTATGGCAAAATTCAGCCGGCCAGATGGTCGCATGATTTCTCGTGTGACTGCTGTTGAGCTGGAGGCAGCCCCTGTGAATTCCATACATCACACCAAGTTTTGCTGGTTGAAACTGCCTCAAAATCCAGTTGAGATTTCCTCAGTGAAGACTCGGTAGTTGAGAGGATGGGTCCTGTTGGCAGACATATCATTCCCTCTCCAGCAATCCTGCTGTTGGCTATTAGTTTTTGATATGCCATGTCACCTCCGTTTCCTCTTGAACCATTGCCACGGTACGCTGCCAGCAAACATTCACAAGGTTTTCAGGACAGCCTGAACTGTAGCTATAGCCAGGATGGAGGCTGGGACTCACATCCCACAGGACCTTTCCCAGCCAGCGCACACAGGGATCTGGCACCCTGGCTTCCCTCATGTGAGAATGCCGGTGCTTGGCTAGGCTGGTTGCGCATATGTAATGATAATGGCCTTGTTACATCCTAAATTAACCCCACTGGTACCCCTCAGGCAGCATTAATGAGCTGCTGTCATGCTCTAGGTTTAGGATTGTGCTGTGCTGGGCTTCAGCTGAGTGCTGTACAGCTGTGTGACATCCAACTCATTGCCACCTTCTTACAAGCTGCTTAAAATAACTGTAGAAATAAGCTTATCATTATTACCAGAGGTTTTAAACAAAGGCATTTTGACTGACAAAGTCCTGGAAGTTTGCATTGATGTGGTTATTGCTAATTTAGGTATGGACAAAGGTTTTCTGTGACTGAAAACTTACAGTTTCAAGGTGAGAGAACAGGACTTCTGAAGACATCCAAACCATTGTTTGGGAGTAGGCTGCAAGACATTTTCTGTTGGTATTCTTTTTCTGAATTACATACTTGTTTAAATATCTGAAAGAAAAGAGAAAAGATGGAAAAAACCTGCCACATTTTGCTTTTCCCATTTGCTCTCCTGGTAAATGAGAAAATGCTTAATGAAGCAACTGAGGCTGTTTTTAATGATGGCAAATTGAATTTTTTATGATGAGATTTTAGTTTGCTTTAATTTTCTCGTTGCAGGGGTTGCCTTTTTTTTTTTTTTTCAAAAATGTGTTCATATGTTTGCTATTGGGGGACTGGGATGTGGTTGCTTTCTATCCATAGAGCTTTATGGAAGATTATGAACTACTGAAAGCTTTGTGCATGTCTGTGGATGTGAGTCAGTAGGTGAGGAAGAGAACAATGAATGGAGGTGCAGGACAAATAAATTTAAAAATATGCAGTAAGTGGTTAAGCTGGAAGTATGGAGCACAAGTGGCAACAGGAAAGTGACTGCAGGTTTTTAAATGCAGTGACACATGATATGTTTGAGAAGCTTGTTCCTCATGTAAAACCGTGTCTGACTCGTTGCTCCGACGACCTTAGTAGGTCAACCTGCTCCTTATTTTTGCAAATATACATTTATATTTGGTTTAAGTATAATTTTGGACATTACTCAAGGTTTAACAACTTCTGTTGTGTGCAAGTCTCAGTAGTTACCTCATTTCTAAGTGTTTTTGAGGTGGACAATAACATGCCTTTTCTTGCGCCCAGGAGATTTCCTTAGGGCTCTGCTTGCACTGGTTCCTAAGATTAACTCAGCTGTCTTCCCATCAGAAGGGGGGCTGCTAAACGCCCTGTGCCGTCTCTGACTGATAAAGGACCCTGCTTCTTGCCTTTCTGGACTTTTAACTAAACCACCTTGAAATAGAAAATTTTGCTATCTGGATTATAGAAATGTTACCAACTCTAGCATTAATATTATCTAGACATTTGAGGATGATACTGTATTATTAAGTGATGCAGATATTACAAGCATTCTTGATGTAAAGGGTAAGTAGCATTAATACAGCTGGAGAACTCAGTGGAGCAGGTTATCACTTTTCAAGAGCCAAAAAGCTGCTTCTGAGGCAAGAAGCATCGAAAAGAAGAGATTGCAGCCATCAGAGATGACAGGTCACGATATGCAGAACTCTCTCAATCAAGATGGAGCATTGTGGTTTGGGATTCAGTTTTCTCTGAGCCTTCATTAAAAACAGAGGCAGTGGTGAGAGATTATTTTAGAGCTGTGCTATAGTAATTCACTGGGTAGATATTGTATTTTCTGCACTCATGCTGTAGGAGAATAAAGCAATGGCAACAACTAAATCTCTGGAGAATGAAATGTTTTTACCTGTGATTTGTTTTAGTAATTGTGGAACTTACATTTACCCCTGTTCAGCTTACTATATTTCAGAAAGCTCATGTTCTGATATAAATGCCTGCACGTTCCGTCTAATGTTGTCACTATCTGTGGAAAAAGAGAGGGAAAATAAAGCTCAGAAAACTGTTTTTCAAAGACAAGTAGCTGTCAGACCTGATGCATTTATACATATATAGATAGGTATGTGTGTATATACAGGGTAAAAAAAATAAATTGAGAACACATATCTGAAATAGCTTCCGTACCTTGTACTTGTTCCTTATGGTAAGGTAAATGTAAATTTGTGTCTCCTTTCCATTGAAAAATGCTTCCAATTTCTGTTTTCTAACTACAGGGAGTTGCTAGTCAAGGGAGGCGACTCCACGCGATGGTGACTGGCTTCTGGAGAAACAAATAAGAGAACAAAAAAAGAACACTTCTAAACCACACTAATAGAAAGGGACCATGGAGGTAAACAGTTAAGAAGACGTGCCTGAGGAACTCCGACTAAAATCCCAAGCCTAAGTAAGTCTCCTTCACAGGGATCAGAGTAACACAGTATAGTCCCAGCTTAAATGTAGGTCAGCTGGATTTGTATTCACATATTTATGGGTAAACAAGGTAAATTAATAATGTGGTTGTTTGCTTATCAAGTTGTTTGCCTCAGGGTGTAAAACAGAACATTTGTTTATGTAACGCCAGAAACATTTTGGGGCAGGAAAAGGTCCCCTAATAAACATCCTATGTGTAGGATTATATAGTTGCATGGAAAAAAAATATTGTTTTGTAGTACTGTTTTCTTTAACAATGTGATTCGTGCCGGAAACTGAATGTCCTATTTGATATAGCAAGCAGAGGTTAAAGCCATCATAAGTAGTTTGGTACACTTATTTCCTGTATTGTATGGGAGCTTGCTTTATTATTATTCTTTTTTAAGTAAAGAATTCGAGCTCTACTGCTGCCAAATAGATCATCATCCAACCATAGCACTGATGACAGACCCACACTGAAGCTATGAGTAGTCCAGTGCCTTACCTGTGCATGACTTTACCTGCTGCAAGGGAATCTCCTCGACAGGAGAGCAGGCGTGCACGATCTCCACCTTGAACTTACGTCAAAGATTTAGAGAAAAAAAACAGTAACAAAACCCAACCAACAATACCAAACAGGCTGCTGCAGACCCCGTCAATCTCTAGTCACACATACTTCATTCTGCCAGTACCTAAATATCTAACATCATTACCAGAGTGAAACTTGAGGTTGTTTACAAGGTTTTTATGTTTCAAATTTTCTTGTTTTTCTAGATTGTTATCGTTGGTTTTTCATGTATAGCAGTGGTGAGATTACAGAGGAGCATTAATCCATACCTTTATGTGTACATCTTTTACCCAAAGGAAATTCCAGAGGAAACACCTAAATCTTGCAGCGCTATCATTCATGTCTCTCTACGAAGAGT
Source organism: Larus michahellis (assembly GCF_964199755.1). Lineage (NCBI taxonomy): Eukaryota > Metazoa > Chordata > Aves > Charadriiformes > Laridae > Larus > Larus michahellis. Next base: position 40,725,881 of record NC_133898.1, read on the forward strand.
ACTCTGTCTACAGCTGCGAAACAGAACCGTTGTTTATGCATAGCAATCAGTATAACGAGTGGTTTGCTCTCATGGAGCACAAGGTCTCATAGATTGCTGAGCTGTTCCCTCTTCGGTAGGTAGCATGGATTGAATCAGTCAGAAAAGCTTGGCATTGTCATCATGAAGCGTCAGCAAAGACTATTGACTTATTATTGCGGTGCGCTCTTCCTTCCACAGAGTGGCTGCAGCGATTCCACTGGCTGGTAACATCCCCCGCTACATGGCATGGCAGGGTGTTAGTGGTGAATCTTGGGGCAAAGGCAGTACCAAAAACTATGGGGTAAAATTCCACAACGAGCTGATTAGCAGTTTGCTGCCCTTTGCGCTTTTGAAAATAATTTCTGTTGATTTTTAAAACATCTTCTACAAAGACAGCGTAACAGTTAAAACACAGTAATGTGATGGCTAGAAACTGTGCTCTATCTATTTAGGTTTCTATTTAATTTGATGAAATGGTAAAAGACGAGGGGAACTGTTTAAAAAAAAAATACTGTTGTCTACATACATCATTGGATTTACTGTGATTTTACTGCAAAATAACATAACTATCTTTATGTGTTATACCCAAAAAACTGAAAATAGGTATTTTGTATCTGTCGCCAAGTTCACAGTGTAGTTACTAGACAGTAACATAGTTGAAAGTTATTAAGGATCTGATCTCTGCATTAATTTGTTACAATGCCATTCTACCTTCAGCAAGAGCAAAAAAATGATAATTGGTACGTGGATACAAATTAAGAGTTTAATATCCCATGCAGCTGTTTACATCTGCTTAATTAAGCAGGAGCGACTTTACATTAGCATTGCTACGATACCATAAATACACACAAGAGAAAAAGGTACAATCATGTTAGCCACCCTCTTAATGTCAAATCAATGCAAGTTAGGTACTTTTTATTTCAGTGTTGTTTTTTAATGGTTAAAAAAAAAGTCTTCACGTTTAAGGAGGATCTTCAGGTCTGATACATTTGGTTTTGGTACAAGTGCCAGGATTTTGTAAAAAGACCGTGCTCCTGTAGGCAGACGGTTTAAGCACTAAATGAAGAGCTCTAATGGAAACCACTAACTTAAATATAGTTGGAAGTCAGTGAGTAATTTTGCTGTTGGAGCCTTTACAAGAGCATCGCAGTCATTTTGTACAGTAATAGGAGGCAAGTAAATACCCATCTAGAAAAACGCAGTGCTGTTTTAACACTGATGAAGGTCTAACACTTTGACTGTGTGGCATAAACTCTTTGTTTCACGTATTTACCAGCAGCTCCGGCACAGAGCGGCTTGTTTTGCTTTTTGATTAAGGATCCCCTGAAGTAACGCAGACGAGCCTGTTGGTATTTTGAGAGGTATGTACAATCAGGACAGGCCTTGGATTAACACAACACATCAATATAACAGAAAAACTGTACTTTGGTCAGAACTATCGAAGTCCGTTAACCATCAGCATAAGAACACAACCTCGGTTGGTGCCGTTTTTAATGATTAGAAATAATACATTGTAAAACAAAAAGTGAAAAAATTCCAGCGTGATACTTATAAACAAAGAACAAAGAGAAAACAAAAAAGCTTCGGTTTTGCCTGATTTATAGTATTTATAATACAACAGATCATTAGTCCGAGGTAATACCAGTAATAACTTTTCAGTCCTTCAAGGACTGCTCAAAAATTAAGAACAGTGTAATAGTAATGCATGTCAGGTTAAAAGCGAGACTTGATTGTTAAACAAATCCCTTGCCCTTTTTAGTTAGGGATCTGTGATTGCAAGTATAAAATTGGAAATAAGTCTATACAGTAAGAACTACAGAACGTTAGAGTCCTGCGCGGTGCGTCATTAGCCCCTGCCTGTACTCAGGACTACAGCCGATTATGTAAAAATCAGATATTTCAACAGAGAAAAGACTTTGTTCCAGAATAGCCCTTAAAAAATTTAGAATACTGTTAGTTTGCATAAAATAGCCAAACAAGATGAATTCAGAAGTCCAAATTTTGGCATGAGGTAAAACCATGTGCATTTATTTCATCTGCATTTTAGACTTATTAAGCATAAAATTAAATATGTTGACTGTAATGAATTCAGTCATACAAGTGCAAGTCTTCGGCTAGAACGTATTTTATGGCAGTTTATTTAAAAAATGTACCAGTAAATCATAAAAGAGGGATCATGTCCATTTAACGTTTATTGAAGTATACAGGAGGTTTTCTTTAGAATCAAATATGAGCATGAATATATGGCCAAACGTAAAATCTATCAAATTCAGTGAAAATTTTCTGACTTTAAATAGTAGCTGTAAGAATGACCAATATATATTCTTTGTTACAACCGCCCTCACTCTACAAGTAAAAAAAAAATAATAAACATTCAGTAAACATTCTTTCCTAAGGTAGTTTCCCTTATATATCAGTGATTTATCCATTTCTTGTATACATAACTTTTTAAACATACCAATCAGTGGTTCTCACAATTGAAAAATAAAAGCACAAAAAAGTTTACACTCTTGTACAGGTAAATAAAAGATCATCTTGAATTAAACTGTATATCCTTAAGGGCATAGTATAGTTTCAATTTCATTACCTATTACATAATTAGCTTCTTACATACAAATATTGACATATTTGGCTTGTGCTTCAAAGCCTTTGTGTCTAGAAAGTCCATGTCAATGCAACTCATAACTTGAAATCAGTGGGGATATCTTTACTGCTGCTGGGTTTAACCTGTTCGTGCAACAGAGTCTCTTCTGAACTAGTTGTGGCACTGCATTTTTCTGTGGAGTCCTCAGTGTCCGGATCCAACCCTTCGGGACAGGGAAGTTTGAGAAGTTCTTCCCGCAACTGAGCCGTGTGACGCTGAATATACAAAAAGAAGTCAGCATGGAAGAGACTGCAGTTAATTTTCACGATGTTACAGAACGCAAGGCAAAAAAAGGAGTAAGTAGAAAAGGTGGAAATATACTGTTTCAATGACTGGATGAACTCTTCCCCTGTATTTAAGGGCTGGTGCTTTCCTTGTACTGACAGAACAATTAGCAAATGCTGCTAGGGACAAATTAAAGGCAGTAAACAGAACTGCAGCAAACAAATGCATCAATATAATGCTCCGCTATATAGTGCTCCGCTATTTGTCTTGCAGTTGATCTGCAATCACAGCAGAAACAGGCTTGGACTAGATGGTTCATAGCATCAAAACATGAATTGATAAAGAGCTCATGGTCTTGATGAGATCTCCTACAGAGACAGCTATACAGAGACTCCTGTACTCAGCACAGTAACAGGACCAGTCAGTCACACTGAAGGAATGGAAGTCTAGCAATAGAAAAAAGAAGCCTTTCAAACTTTTTTTTTTTTTCCCCCAGGGGAAGGAAAAAAAAAAAAAAAAAGAAAGGTCTGTTGTCTGTGTGGACACAAACTACACAAATGATAATACTTGGCCTAGGAAGGAAGAAAACAATAATGGTTCTAACTGCTGATAAAAATTTAACACAGAGTAAAATTAATTGTAGTGGAGCACAGTTCAGTAACTCTGCTTGTCTATTCAAAAAGCTTGTTTTCTGGCAAGGAATGGGCAGTAGCACAACTTTTATCACAAACCCCCAGCCACCCTTAGAGAGAACAAAATAAACTATATCTTACATAAGTATTTGGGTGCTAAAGGAAAATCTAACTTGTAGAAAAAAATTCTGGAGGAGAAGTGGTGTGCACATACACTATATCTCTTGGCAGCTGAGGAACTTAGGTTTGTTTACATGTTTTAAAGTTGCTGGGGTTTTCTATTATTATTATTATAAAAATCAGCTGCTGAGCAATTTCGTCGCCATTTGTCATGTTTGCATTAAAGAACATAAAATTATAAAAGCAAGTCTCACCTTTAGAGCTGCTGCATGATGGGACATAGTCCTGCCTACCCGTTTGTCACTGCTGTACTGCTGTATGTCTGCTATCCACTCCTCACACTGAGCCATGATCTCCACTCTTTTCAAGTAAAAATGTTTGTGGATGACCTGCAAGAAAATATTCCAAATGAAAGCATGGTGTGTTTGTTGTTTTCTAAGAACCATAGACTTCAACAGTACAAAATTTGCAAGATCCCTGTGAGCCTAACTGGATATAAGGGGAGGGGAAAAAAAAATCAATTTATCTGCAACCTGGTTCAATGCATTGAACCAGGTTGCAGATAAATTGTGGAATTTTTGTCCTTGGAGGTTTCCAAGACCCAACTAGAAAAAACTCCTGAGGAACCTGGTCTGAATTCAGCTGATCCTCTTTTGAGGAGGAGGTTGGCCTGGATGTCTCTTCCAGTCTGTATGAATCTACGACTCGTGTACAGCCATTGCAGCCTTCGCTTGTGTTACCTGGGTGAAGGGTAAATGAGTGCCAGAAACACAGTATCACAGCGGGGAAAAGAAAAAGTGTTGGCAAAACGTTAAGACACATTCTTCCGTTCACTATGCAGGCACTACACATGGATGTTTATATCTGCATAGGGGCAGGGTTACACAGATAGAATCATAGAATCTTCATGGTTGGAAAGGACCTTTGAGGTCATCGAGTCCAACCAAACAACCTACAATCTCTGCCACTAGAGCATGCCCTGAAGTGCCACATCTAGACGTTTCCTAAACACCTCTAGGGATGGTGACTCAACCACCTCCCTGGGCAGGCTGGTCCAGTGCCTGACCACTCTTTCAGTAAAGTAAGTAATTCTTCCTAATATCTAATCTAAACCTCCCCTGCCGCAACTTCAGACCATTTCCTCTGGTCCTGTCGTTATAGATACAATATTAAGGCTTTTATTTTTGGTTTCACAGTCCTATTTGATTAAAGAAGGGTGGGTAGGAAATGTATGCACCATGTCTTCCCCTATCACTAACCACTCGCTGCCTGAACAGAAAACAGATGAGCAGAAACACTGTCAACGTGATGAGCACAGGAACAGAACATGCTTCTGCATAGAGCAGGATCACAGCAGCTGCTATGGAAGAGGTACAACCACAGGGACGTGCCCTGTGCAGAGGCAGCACCTCTGGGGACAACTGGAGCTCCCAGGCAATAGTAGTTGAGCCACTTCCAGTTTGGGTGGAACCAGCATTTGATCGCATAGTAATTTTGGTATTTCTGTACAGATTTGAGTTTTAAAAAAACCAAGCGATCAATCCTCAGACAACGTTGTGAAACTCTGCTTAGTGTTGGCTTTGTCTTAAATGGTTTTCTAAAACTCTGCCTGGTGAAAGAAACAATAAAATCAAAGAAATTTTATTGAGCACAGAGAGTTCTTGGCAATACTGCAACATAATTGACAAAATCATCTTTCCCTTTAGACGTTACAGAATATAGCTATCTGTCTAAAGAAAAACTGCATATTGAAGCCATAATTGGCTCCAATTCTGGATGCATTCCTTATATCCATAATGGAGCTTGGAAGAACTGCCAAAGACCAGCAGTTCGGATCTCTTGAGCCTACCTGTCATTTAAGACACTGAAGACAGCTCAGATTTGTGAAGACAAAAGATCTTTGAAGCTGAAGGATGTACGTTCTTTCATAGACGTAAGTTTTCAGGATGCCTTTGCATTTATGTTACTGAATGATCATCATGGTTAAGGTTCCTAACACAACCCTACAAAAACTCTATAGGTCTTAACAAGAAGCCAGCTCCTCAGAGCAGTGCTCAGATAATCTATACAAGAGACGCATTTTCATTCCGATGGGGCTGCGTCTCTGACTCTCTGGAGTCATTTGCCCCATGGAATAAAGGGGAGGCTCAAATGGACATCTCATGCATGATGTTTCCAAATATTTGCATTATTCTTAACACTCAAACAAGATAAATAAATCAAGAAGGTATTTACTGTGTTTCACAAAACCTACCTCCTTAAAACATGGTGATGGGTTTCTGATTTGTTCAAGCATTGCCCACTTGACCGTTGCCTGTCGTATATTTCCATCGTATTCTCTGGAGCTCTGGGTACCGCTCGGAGTACCTCTTGATCGTTCATAACCCGGTTCATTAAAATATGGTTCTGCTACCAGTATTAGGGATTGGACAGACACTAACACCTGTTAAGAGAAGAAACTAAATATTAAAATTGTGCCACCCGCTTGTTTTTATAAATATACGTAGTTTTGCTCACCTTATGTGCAAAACCACTTCTCTGGCAAAGTACTGACATTTATAATACAGGCTACTTGCAAGTAGGGAACGTCCGTGCTTTTAAACCAAAGCCACTACTACACATAAAGAAACTTAAGTCCTACAACTAGGTATTTAGCTTAAACACTGAGAAAACGAAAAGATAAGTTAAAAATAACAAAACCCCAAATATAAGTAAAAGAAAACATTTAAAGGAAGAGATGTCTGATTGCAGCCTTTTGTGAAAGAAAGTGTATTTGTCAAGTTCTCAGTCAACAATTCTTGAACTTTTCCTGTGTCTGAGCTTACTCATCCTTCTGATTCTGAACTCGATGGAAAAGGAACAAGGGAGGTAAAATGCGAACCACTGGAATTAATCTTGGTATACACGCTATCCCATTTTTTCTTCCAAATGCATTCAATTGATTTAGGTATGTTTTTAGCCCTTTAGTTTCAGATTTTACATAAAACACAATGCGTCACATGCCATTAAAACAAAACTTCAGTATTTCTCTCGAGACTGGAAAAAAATGTTTTCAGTACTATAGCAACAAAGCACCAACTATTCAGTGATAAGGAAATGACAATTTTGCCCCTTTCAATTTTATTATCAAGTACATGTGGGAACAGATGCAGACAAGGCATTTAACTATATGTCCAAGTATTTAAAATATAAAACAGAATTAAATAGGGCACTTCGGAATCCAAATGTATATGTACTACATATTCCTGATTTGTTGGCTTGCTAATTTTCCCAGTATTAGAGTGTTTGGCCCTGTCAACCTGTTGTTGTACTTAATCAGAACGATGTTAGGTGCAAAACCATTGTTATATAGGTAGAAAAACATCGTTTTTTTTTTCATTTAATTCATTAAATGAAGGTTTGGTTTTTCTTACATACTTAGGACCAAGTCCACCAAGAACTTTAGGAATTACAATTCTGTGACACATACGTAGTCCCAGAACTATAAAGAATTCAACAAAGGTGACTTGAACACTTACGTTTCCTCAAATATTGACAAACTGATGATATGTTACGTGCCTAAAAATGGCATTTCCAGCACCTGACGATACTTAGCTGCAAGACCTCCACTGCAGGAGATGAAAAACGTCAGGGCAGCTCTTTCTGGAGCTGACTCTCCTCCCACCCTAGATACAATATAAAGCTTGGAGCCATCCCCTAATTTAGCAGCCCGGTTTGTGAATTTGGATATGGATGACAACAGTCCTTTTTCTTGGAACGTGCAGAACATACAGCTCACGTCAGATAGATACGGTGTCAGTGACAGTTCAAGGCTTTGGTTCTTGCACAGGGCAGCGCCCCAAGAAGTAGGTAGTTGTGCTCTCTGCTTAAAGGTGGTGTGGTCTCAGAGTTTCTCTTGTAGCAATGCCAGCACGAAGGCGTTCCACCTTGCCATACTCTCTGCGACGTGTATTGACACAACGCCAAACCAGTAACTCGTATCAAAGCAACAGCCCAAGAACCAGTTGAATAAACCAGGTTAATCTCAGTCCCACCATCGCCTCACAGAAACACGCCCTTATTGCTTTTGGTGCTGTGACACCATCTTTGTAGTTGCGTAGTTGCTGTGCTTTGTCTATAGCACAGAAAGGCAATCTCAGGCAGCTCAGTCTTTATCCTGATGGATAAGGCAGGTGGCCGTGCAGTGGGAAACGTGAACTAGCATCTTCCTTTGGGCTGAGATGGAAAATTAAGTTTTTCTGTTTCCCAGTAGGTGCTCCAGCTATCTGCTGTTATACGGTATAGTGTGCACCATCACGTTGTCTCCCGTGCCCGCCATGCATTCATCTAGAAGCAGCCATGGCTGTTTTGTGTCACACTTAAAAATTAACATATAGGTAAATGCGTTAAAATATACAGAATGTGCCTCGCAAATCAGGTTCCAGCACGAAAATGGCCACTTGTGACACTAAAAAAGGCAGAATATTAATGCAAATGTGCTGAGACAAAGACAGAGTACTTCAGGTACCTAAGGTGTTTTGGTGATCTGTGGCCTTTACATGTGTCTGGAAGTAGTTGGGTTTTGCTTTTTAAAATTTTACATTTTAGAGATATATGTATTTTTAAATAGCTAGGTAGAGAAATTTGACACTATGCACCATTGTACTTTCTTGGCCTTAATAAAGAGTTGTTACTTTGAATTATAATTGTAATGAATGAGAAACTCTAAACTGATCTTCCACATTCATTTGGGTTATAAAAGTGAGTTTCTGAAGTATTTTGGGTGGTCTGACAATAGCTTCATCTTTAAGCCAGAAAACACATGTACAGCTTAATCCTTTCCAAGCAATTTAGTTAGTCCTACAGCTGTTTTCCATTTAAAAGCTACAAAGTGTTTTTCTCCCAGAACGGTGGGAACTTTTTCCAACACCTTTCTTACTATTTTCAAAATGATACCCTAAAAAACTTCAAAATTTGAAGCTTAAATGCTGCGTGAGATTTCTTACAATCAAATCTAACACTTTAATCTAAAAAAAAAAAAAAAAAAAAAAAAAAGACTTTAGTGAAAATAAGACTCCATACTACTTGCACCTTTCTGCACTGATTTTATAGTTAAAAGAGTCCAAAATGTTAGTTCATCTCTTGATTAAGAAGTTGTATCTTGGGAAAGCGACACTATGTAAGGAACCACAACTTAGATTTCCAAATCATAGTTGTCCCTTGAAGGAAGAAGGAACATTAGTATCTCCAAGGATGGAAATTCCACCATTTCTCTTAGACAACTGTCCTAGTGTTCGATCACTGTCATGTGAAAAAGTTTTTCCTAATATTTAAATCAAAATTTCCCACATCCCATCTTGTGTCAACTGGTACTTGTCCTAGTGCTCTGCATCTGTAAGAGGTGCCTGGCTCCATCTTCTCTATACCTTCCCCATTTAGGTATTGAAGACAGCCGTAAGATCTCTTTGCCATTGGTCCAGCCACTTCTTCACCCACTTACAACGCACATCTCACCGATGTGGCTACAAGGGTGCTAGGGGGGCCTGCATCAGAGGTCTTGCTATAGTCAAAGTAAGCTATGTCCACCGCTCTCCCCTTGTGCAGAGCCAGTCACCTCACTGTAGAAGGCAACCAGGCCAGGAGTGCTATCCGCCCCCAGTAAATCCACGCTAGCTGTTCTCAATCACTTTCTTGTCTTCCATTTGCTTGAAAATAGCTTCCAGGAGGATTTGCTCCATAATCTTCCCAAGGAGTCCGGTGGTGCTGACCAGCCTGCAGCTCCTTCTTGCCCGATTTGAAGCTGGGTGTGAGATTTGCCAGGAAGCTCCCTTGATTGTTCTGACCTTTCAAAGATGAGAGCTAGTGGTGTTGCAATGACACTGGCTGGCTCCCTCAGCACCCCCTGATCCATGAGATTTGGTTTCATGAGCCTGTGGGTCCAATCAGCTTGAATACTGTTTCTTCTGCTGTGGGTGATTCCTCATTCTCACAGACCTTCCTAGTGAGGGCTCAGGGACACAGGAAAGCAAATCTTACCCCTAAAGAGCGAGGCAGAGATGAGCCCTGCCTTTGCTATGTCCTTGTCAGTAGGTTCCCTGCCCCACTGAGCGGCAGGAAAGCCTAAGGAAAATGTATAAGAAGCCCTTGTTGCTCTTTATATCCCTTGCCATTTTCACCTGAGCTGAGCTTTGGTGTTCCTGATTTCTCTCCTGAATGGCCAGCGTCTTTATTTCTAAAAAGTAGCCCATTCTCTCCTTCCACCTCCTGCGTACTTTCTTTTTGCAGTTGAGCTTTGGCAGGAGTTCCTTGTTTACCCACGCTGGCCTTCTGCCACTCTTGCTTGACCTCCGCACACTGGAATAGACCATTCTTGAACTTTTAGGAGACTGGTCAACCAGCGCTCCAAGGCCGATTCCTGAACAAGCCGAAATCTGTTCTGCTGAAGGCCAGGGTTGTTTATTCTACTATGCTGAAACACAAACTTTGCCAAAAGACTTTTAGGATATGGAACAGAAAACGTACCTTGTGCTACATAATTCCTCCAAGGAAGCAATAAATTCAGGAAGCGCCATAGGAAATAAGCCATTGCAAGCTTTACTTTTATTTAATGTATGTGCTTATTAGTCAGTGCATTTCTATGATATAAAGCTGAAAATTATAAAGAATGTATGTCCTAATAAATTCAAGTCTAATTTAACACTAATTGTTATTGAACACAGTATACCTATGCTTTAACTCCCTTCAGCTTTATTCTTCTATTCAGCTTACTTGTAGACTTTGAAGGACTACCCTTACAGATCTCACTAGCATACTTCGCTTCCTCATCTCTCACCACGTGGAGCCTGCTCTGTCTCCACCATAGCTAGCTTGTGATAGAGAGTTCCAGAAGCTGATGCCATCTTCCAGTCTCTTTTTTTTTTTTTTTTTTTAAATAAAGTATTTGAAATCTTCCAAGCAAAGTCCAGGCAGTGCAGGAACAAGCTGCACACATGAACAGCCACTCTTCAAGACAAGACCCATAGAAATATCAGTTGAAAAGAGCACTTTGAAGAACTTGTCTACTCTACAGCGTTTCTCTTCTAGTGTTCCAAGGACGTTTTCTGGACTTTTGTCTTACTTATGCTTATTTAAGAAAATTCTGGTTTAAAAGCACTAGAAAAAGAATCCTTAGGACTGACAGACCACTTACTACTCCTAAATAACATCTACTGAAGAGAAAGAAGAAATGCTCACCTGCAAAAAACTTGATGTTTGGGGATTCCATTTCTCTTCTGGCCTCCCGTGCCATGTGTTAAGTATGCTTAAACACACCTGAAAAGGTGACATTATTAATACCACAGACAAACATTATGAAAAAATTGTTCCGCTGGGCAGAACAAAATGTTAACATTATGTTTAATTTTTTTTGACAAACTTTTGTATAACTGCGTTCTGAAAGACAAATTTGTTTCCTATGAAACTAATTTGAAATAAAAGCAGATAAAAATAATGTGGATAAGCAAGAACAGCGTGTTAATAAATGAACAAAGTAAAGGTCGATTACTTTTCTTCAAGGAAAACCTATGGATTCTAGTGGCTCCAAAAATAAATGAATCATGAATACTATCTGATTCTCTGCTTTCCTCTTTAAATACTGTTCTAACACTTACTGTTGTGGGTTTTAAAGACAATCGTTCTGCTTAAGCATGTGAAAGGTGGTTTCTGTCACACAGACCATCGAGGGACTGGAAATATTCGTTAACTTTTATGACTGATCCGGGCTTTAGGGAAGCGTATGGAGTTCTTGAACCTTATCACAAAATGGAACAATCAAAGATAGGGAACACAAAGAGACAAAATAAGGAGAGGAAATTTAGAGGCGAGTATTTGCCAGGACTTAAGGTATATTAGGCAAAGAAAAGAGGAGATAAAGTCTCCGGTGTGAATTACATTTGGTGTCCATGTTAAGAGAAAACTCCGTGTCTAGTACTGGAAAGGAATATTACAGCTTTTGAAAATAGGGATCCCATGAACGACAGTGGAATAAGGGGAAAATATTAGCCTGTGGATTAAATGTTTACACATACACACACAAAAAAAGGCTGAAGGAGTGCCACAGTGCTACAGCCAAAGCTACTCTGCGGGCCTGTGCTTTGGTGGGGACATACGCATCGCCATCTCTATAGCTCTGCAGAGAATTTAACGTGTGCTTATTTTTATTCCAAATAGAAATTGCATCTCCCTGATATGCACTTGACTTTTTGTTAGCTTTTTGGAGCCTTTACAATGAGCCACAACATACCAAGGAGATGGGGAAGGGAAGGGGGAAAGCTTAACTTTTAATATTATTTGAAAAAGCTTTACTATTTTTTGAGAAAACTGTCATTAAGTCCATACTTTAGAGTTACTTTTTTTTAAATAAAGGCTACTGAGATTAGGGAAAGCCTTTATCTTCCCACAAAAGGCACTTTTGCATGGAAAGAGACGGGGCACTGGTCAAACACGTTCAGTTGCAGCTGCTATGAAGCATACTTTGTCCGTGGAAAGGATCCTGGGTATTTCAGCAAGGCAAAATAGATTTCCAGCTGGTTAATTTAGCAAAGAAGATGGGAAAGAACATTTTTCTAGGTCCAAATTACTTGCATTTTGTTGCAATCTAGCTCATAAAGGCTTTAAAAAAAATCTCCAAGACTATTCAGAAAGGAGATCATTCCCATTTGAAACTGTTAAATCACTTGGCATTTCAGTTTGAAGACCAGTTTTAACCAAACAGCTTCCTGCAGTATATTGGGAGCGGCTGATCATTTGATTGTAAAATGAAGAAATTTTCATCCGTTTCACTTTCTTGTGACATCTATACACGGGAACAAAGGTGACCTACCTTGCCATCATTGTAGAGGTTGGGATTAAATCTCACGCTGTGGCCTCCAGTTGTTTCCAGATTCACAAGTGGAGGGGAATTAGGATAGTCTTGTGGAAAATATACATCAAATTCAAAGCAACCATTTGCGTAAGGGGTGTCTGCAGGACCAGTAATGAGAACCTACCATTGTAAAAAAAGAAAAAAAGATGCCAGTTTTAAAAAAAAAAGAAACAACAAAAAAACCCCAAACCCCTTATATTTGCCAAACAGTTGAGATTTTTCTACGTTATATGAAGCATTTTATTTCCACATCATAATCACATGCAGGCTGTCAGTCTGTTTATTTTGATACTCTGGGTAAGTGAAGCTCTCTGCTAATTCTCATTTCTCCAGATTATAAATGGAAAACAAAACAGAAGGAGCTAAAACTCTACCCCCTATTGGACGCTATTAATAGGACTTTTCTTCAAACTTCAGGTCCAAACTCCTCCATAGCTACTGCTTTTAATCGACTTAAATGGTCGTGTGCGAAGATACACTTGGACCATAATGGAGTAACAAAATTAAACTTTTCTCTTCAGAGTAGGTGAAGAAGAATGAACCTTGTTCTGTGACATCTGCTTGGCCAACAGAGCAGTCCTGGGGTAGATGAACTCTCCCTGCCCCCTGCCAAGTTATTGAGAAATCGGGATCAGACTAAAATACTACTACTTATGTTAAAGTTTGGACAGCAATTAAAGTACACGTGAAATACCTCTGGTTTATTTAAGGCACCTTCTTAAACATTTATCTGCCAAGCTGAAAAAGGGAAATAAAAATAACTTTGCTTCTTTACCTTCATAATGTCAAGCCGCTCCTCATCACAGCGTACAAAAACGCTGGATGAAGATGAGAGAGGCAGCGATGTTGAAAGAGTCACAGCTTCTTGAGCAAGACGTCGGGCTCTGGCAGCACTGTTGGCGTCACTTGCATTTTTTACCTGAGACATGTAGTGGTAATTTACTTTAAAAACCAATTTTCCGTCATCATCTTCAGAAACCATTTCAAATGTATCTAGAAGAGAAGAAAATTTTAATGCATCAGGACAATAGTGAAGTTAATAATGGATTAGGTCTTGGATAAAGATTCTAAGTATTTTTTAATCAGGAAAGTTTAATTTGCATTATATTACTGCAAAAAAATAACGTCTCTTTTGAGTTAGTTTTGTGAGAAAACAAAGCATTAACAGTCCTGGGTCAAATTAATTTCTGCAGCAAATTTACAAGCTTTCAAGTGCAAGTTGTCAAACGTACACCATTTCTGATTTGGAAAGCTACCAGCCTCTCCAGGCCGGGAAACTAACGGTACTTATGAATACATAATAATGCTAATAAGGGAATCAGTGTGAAGCAGAGTGCCAACAGTATTTACTTGTGTGGTGGCTGCAATGTGTTATTAAAGAATCATAAAAAAATTACAGTGCAGCTAGTTTTCTTTAATCACTTACTACGCAAAATCTGCTTGGCTTGGCTGCCAGGGTGAAAAGCTACCCTTGCAGACTTGCCTACCTCCTATTCTTGGCATACGCTCCAAACATTTGTGAGGAAAACCCCTTACAAACACAACAGCAAAGAAACGCGATTGCAAATGCTGTCACTGCAACTCAAAAGATAGTCATAGAACATGTTTTTGCAATAATTTTATAGCTCTGTTTGGATGAGATACTATTTGTTCTGTACGAATTTTTTTTAACGTGTTCCCTTTATAGCCAAAATAAGCACCGATTCCCATCACATTTTCCCAATGCAACATACTGCACTCCATGAAAGGACACAACGAAGTTATACTACAGTTTCATGTTAAAAACCCCACCCTTTAATCTGAATCCTAGTCCATTTAAACAATAAAAGCTACACTAACAAACATATATAGAGTCATATACGAGCTTTAAAAAAATCTACTAACATTTCAATATGCTTTGAGGACTGAAAGACTCACAAATCATTACTGGAATGAAAACATGAGTATCGTCATTGAATTAATCTGATCCCTTGAATTCATCTAGTGTACGTTTAGAACATTTCTTATTAGTTCAAAGAGTGCATTAGTTGTTAATCAAAAATACAGACTTACATCATTTTCTGTATGTGAAAAGTCTCAGTGGTCACATACGTAAAAAAGTTGGTAACTTTCTAAAACAATTAGGGATTCAAGGCAACAGATTGCTTATTTCTTAGATATCTCCGTTCTAAGAGACAAATATTCACACTTCTCAACCTACCAAACTGGAGTTTTTTCATGACAGCCACATACTTTTCTTCAAGAGACCGTAAAACAGACAAAGGCTTGGGCTTCACAGCAGCCTTTTTGGAGTATTCAGCCATCTTCTTTTCTGTTATATAAAATGTGATGAGTATTTGTAGTTAACCATGTAATTTTGAGACAAGTAGAGCAAGCACTGGGGGATTATTTAGCTTGAAGTGACATTTTATGGTGACACTGTTTGCAGAGAAGCCTGAAAACGGGATCGTTCACAACATACAAATCCTTTTTTCTCACTACTACATATTTCATTATCTGAACAGCTCAAAGTAAATACAGATTTTTATCTCAGAAATAATTCTTGGCTGCTGCTACTATGAATATTCTTTTATTGTTTCTTCTGATTCTTTTTTTTTTTTTAATTTAAAGTAGGAAGTATGACATACACTTTAGTGGATGGACGTTAACACAAGTATTCTTGATGCATTCTCCAAAATCAAGAGTTGATTATACACGCCTTTTTAAAATCTACACCCCTGATTAAGCTACTTAATCTTTAGGGGTTTTTTACTAGACAACCACATGGTCCTTTGAACGTCTGCAGGTTCAATCCATGAGTTAAGACTTTGTTCTGCATTCATGTAGTTAAGAGTTAATCTAATGCACAAGATTTAGTTTTAACAGCAAAGGCTTTACTATTAAAGGTCATGTATGTTGTCATCTGCCACGAAAACAAAAAAAAGGTGCTACGATATTTTGCTGAAAGTTGTGAGGTGTATTCTCACCTCCTTGAATGATTCTATTTCCTGACTGAAACATTTAAGAATTCCACAAGGTCCCACCCGCGTTTGAAAATGTGGGAGGGAGGGAGGAAGGGAGGAAGGGAGGAAGGGAGGAAGGGAGGAAGGGAGGAAGGGAGGAAGGGAGGAAGGGAGGAAGGGAGGAAGGGAGGAAGGGAGGAAGGGAGGAAGGGAGGAAGGGAGGAAGGGAGGAAGGAAGCAGTTTTTCTTGCTTTTAAGCTATTTTATAAGTTACCTGTTAATGAATGTATTACAAATAAACACTACAAAAGTATTTCTATTTTACCTTGGTTTGCTTGGCGCAAACTGGTGGTAGCAGCATAAACTATCTCTGCAGTCTTTTGGATGTCTGGTACCAAAAGCGTCAGTCCCTCTGGTTCTTGATCGGAAGTATCTGGTTTTACTCCTGCTTTAGCTTTGTCTTTTTTAGACCTGTTTTTGGCAAAGAAACAGGATATACCATGAAGGAATGTTTTTCAACCAGTCATACAGTACTCAGCATATTTGCCAACAGGGAAAAATACGAAAGATTAAAGATCAAGATTAAAACAACTCTTCTGAAATGGAACGTCTGTCTGTATCTCCAGGTCCATCACTGCATGCAGCCATCAGCTGTGACAGTGCTGAACATCCAGCCTTGATCCCACAAACAGAAGTACACCTGATATGAAGAGCAAAAGCGTGTATACAAAGCCAGTGATACCAGTACACGAGTTTCTGCTTCAACCATTTGCTACTTTTGATTGTTACGCCTGCATGCTGACCTTACATTTGCACATTTTCAAAAAAATATTAGAGAAGCTTATGAAACGAGCGTAGGAAAGATCATGTCGTGAATGTGCACTTCATCCACCCATGTAGATCCTGGTGCAAAAATCAAGTCCTAAATAGGTAACACAGAACTCTTTCCCATTCCATAACGCACTAGCCATTCTTTAAAATACACTGACAATAAAACACTAGGAAAACTCAAGTAAAAATTCCCAGTATGTCTATGAACTACAACCTCGCAAGCGAGTGGGTGAAAAAGGAAGTTTGTGTCTCTCTGCAGTTCTCTTCTGGGCTATAAATTTAAGACCTTTTATGTCAATAAACAGTTTAACGTAACGTAGTTCTAAAAGTCTTACAAATATAGAAGGTGCCTGTATTATATTGGATGTTTATAATCAATGTATTGCAAATTAAAATGGCAATTTAAACACCTCAAATTTTCATAATAATTTGAAAATACAGTATGTATTACCACCGTTGTTTGACAGAAGCTAGCTGCCTAATAATTGAAATATTTTGATTGTCATAAGCCAGTCTTCACTAGAATATATATTCAATGGTTGAAATTAAGACATATTTGATAACACTGTAACCTAAACGTATATATTTAAAAGCTGCTATATGTTTTAAGAGCTAGCATAAATTTACACTGTTATCTTGAGAGATCTTAATGCTAACAGCTCCCAAATTATTTTACTGTAATTTCTGTATGGTTTTTGTTTTAATAGCATTTGTTCATTTTAAGAGCCAAACAAGTTCAAAAGCCAAGAAGCACTGTTTTTTTCTTTCCCACTACCATACCCAGAAGCAAAACAGAATGCTATCTACACAAGAAAAATTAACAGTTTAATGCTTTGACGTCCCAAACATATTTTAGCAACTACCAAATACTATATCCTTTCTGTATTTTAACCTAGACTGAAACGATGCATAAAGAATAAGTCTCTAAACTATTCAATAGAGGTAGTTACAGTAATACTGAAAGTCTCTGTACTGTACCTAATCAAATTAGAATATCCCCAGAGCACATTAATAACAAAATTCATTACTGCAGCATGGTGAATCTTCTCTGTTCCAGACTTACTCCAAAAGGATGTTAGCCTGTTGTTGGCTTCGAGCAATTCCGAGCTTTCAGGCGCTCAAAGTTAGGAGGAAAGCATCACAGCCAAACAGCGCCATTCAACGTTTGAAGAATAGTTTAAGACAAGGAAGCACCAGCAGCTGCCTCTCCCATTCACGCTTTCCAAAATCCTCATCACTGCCTTCTTCCTTGAGGAAATCCAACTCAATATTTTTTTTGAAGTAACCTAAAAATGTATATTTAAGCCCACTAAAGCTCAGTGATGCCTATTTTAACATCACAGACATGCTAGCAGCCACCAGCCCCAAGAAAGGTGTACAGATTTAGAACTGCATGCTGCTGATGTAGAATCCCTAAGCTATTTGCTACAGAACCCTTGGAGAAATTTAGACTAAAATTAAATGTCAATGGGCTTATCCAAGAGAGAGATGCATGAAAAGCAATTAACATGTGATTGGTGAAGATATTGAAAGTGAAATTAATTCTTATGAATTTCTTTTCAAGACGGTCATCTTGTAGGGCGTTTACCTTCCACATGGTTTTACAATTTAGACTATCAGCCTTTCCCTCTTACTTGGTCTTAGAGTGAAACAAAAATTAAAGTGTTGGCCCCGTTAGACCACATGCTTAAAACCTCCTACAGATGAGCTAATGACAGTCAGCTACCTAAGCAGACAAGGATATATATATATATATATATATATATAGTTGAAACAGTAGGAAAAGGAGGCATCTACTCAAATGCAAATTCTCAGTACCAATAACAGAATTTCCGCTCGTTCCCCTGCTATCAGGAACAGTTAACACTTCAGCACTTTTGAACTATCACAACAGAACATATTTTTTTTTATGTCCCTTTTACCACTGATACAACTATTCTGTCCACTGTTATCCTGAGCAAAACAGACAAAAAAGCCCCGCTCCTCAGAATATACCTTTTCAGTCAAGGGTTGGCAGAACAGCTCTGCCTTGTCACCTGCAGGTATCTGGAGGTTGTGTGAGGGTCTGTATTACCAGGCTGCCTCAGTCAGGCCAGAACTCAGGCTGTATAAAAGCAGTTTAGGAGGTGAAGTGCAGGAGTGATTCCACCCTGGACACCAAGAAGAAACCAGGTCTCATATTTGACCTTGATTCTGCCTAATGAGGGATTTCAGTCAGTTCTTCGTGATTATAAGGCAGCTGGCATCACAAATCTCCCAAATCAGATGTACTGCCTTATCAACATTTACTTTCCTCACACAATTCATGCCTGTATATTGTAATGGTCAGGGTAAAGATAAGTTTTTTTCTGTCTTTTGGGGAAAAACCCAACTGATCCTGCCATAACTTGTAAGACTCCCATTAATTATGGCCTCCAATTTTTTCTTCCCTCATTTTGCCTTCCTACCCTTGTTTGATTCAAATCTTTTGCTGTCTAAGTAAGAATACCAACTTAGCATGATTAATCCTGCACAGTTCCTACGACGTCACTACATGAGCTTCTTTACATATGTAGTGTTATACACAATTATTTGGAGATATTTAACAATACTTTACAGCTTGTCAATTTATTTACAATCGACATATGGTAAATGAGGTAATTCCCTAGACTCTACATGGGGAAATCTGTCAAAGGTTCCCTACTGGTATACATTTTCATGCTGATTATGATTTGTAAAGTTCACACAATTTTTGTCATCTCTAGCCATCTGAGACAGAACTGAATTTCATTGCAGACATGAGCTATTACACTTGATTTTATATTTCTCTACATGAGAAGACCACAGCAGCCCTTTCTAAAAATCACATCCTTACAATCATATCATGACTATTAAATAAATGCAATTTAAAGAAAATTAGGTTAGGTACTCTATAAAATTAAAATCTCATGTGAAACAGCTCTGGAACTGCAGACGGAGGTGTGCAGCTGGTCCATACACCCATATCCCTGATGTAACAACGCACCCTGGTCTGGAAAATCTAAAAGTCTATACAGTTTCCTAAACTATATGCTTATAAAAGGGGAGAGATACAAAGGTAATTCCCAAGCCCTGTGAAAAAGATGAATGGGTTTACATATAACTGATGCATAGATGAATCTTACAGCACTTGGAGAAGTAACGGTCAAAGACTCTCGTGGCCTCTGTAAACCTGCTGCGGCCTGTCGGCCTGCTGCACGGATCCTCAGTAATGAATACTTTGACAGGTGTTGTTAGCTTTGGTCTTGGAGGTGGGAAGCAGGACTTTCAGAGCAGTGCAAATGTTACTCGAAGGACAAAACTACAGCAATACCAAAGATGATTTTTTTAGTCCCCAAACCTGTATCTTAGTGTCATCTGAAAGACACGGTGTTACGTTGTGTGCACGTGAAAAAGAAGCCTGGTGACCATTCTACCATTCGTGAGCATGTGTAACATGCGCAAACAAAATTATTAGTTGAGAAAACGTCATCCTTCCTTCTTAGTATCATCTCCACTTTTATACTGCTGCTGCAGTCCTGCCTGGATTCAGAGCCGCGGCGAGCTTCTCCAAGCCGTGGATGATACGCAAGTGTTTCAAAGGGACGAGTCGAGTGCCAGCTTGAGAGAGGCAGTTGCTGGGAATTACAAGGCTCTCCCAGGAAAAATATGAATGAGAAAACGAAATACCAAAATTAAAGCAATAAAACTGGCAAGATCCTTCCCCTGCACTCTAGCAGCCTGCATATAAATTTAGGTATGCAGGTAAACTAACAGTGTTAATCAAACTCCTGAGCTGTAACTATATGGTATTCCAAAGAAACGTGAAAACCAATAATACTCATAAATAATAAACTAAGGTCAAATATGTAACCAATTCTCTCTATTTTTAGAAACATTTAAATGCCTGTGTTATACTGTACATCTCTTTCTGCCAAGATTCTGCATATGAAGCCAAATTTAATGCAGTTATTTAATAAAGGCCAAACCTTTAACTAAATGTTACAATTTTCAGAGTGGAGGAGGAGCCAAATATTTAATTTAGACTTAGAAACTTCCCTATAAAGTTTTTCAACTATTGAAGAAAACGCAGACAAAATCATGTCAACTCATATTTAAAGGGATGCCAGTCACTAATATATTCGCTAGAAGAGACAGCAGTGTACATGCTAATAATTTAAGCCATTAATTTAGCTTGTGCTAGAAGATGACAGCCTTCTCTTCACGCTGTGCTAAATGAATAATGAATGCTACGCTCCCAAGGCAACTTTAATTTTTAAAGCCAATACTGATACTTACTCACCCATGCCTGACACTGCGAGGTAAACGTGCTGATGTGGAATGATACCTTTATCAAAGTATTCACAACATAAAGCAAATGAACCAACCATTCAGCCCCTCTGTACTACAGAGATGGAGCTTATAGCTGAATTCTGCTCAGTTTTATACTGACGCTCACTGTGTTGGGATGGAACTGCCACAGGTTTGCAACCGTGGTATCGCTCAGCCCTCACGGCCCCCCACCCTCTGTAGGTTCCCACAGGTACCAAGCAGAAGCTCATTCCTTCCAGTAACTCGCAGATTCTTAAACCGATCTCCTGAAATCAGGCAAAAGAAGGACGGGACCGTGCCTTTGCAAATAACCACGGGTGAAAGCGAGTAACCTCCTCTGAGGTGGCTCCACACACTCCTCCCTGGGGCTTCCAGCACTGTATTTAGAGACACTAAGCTGAAGCATCCCAAACCAGCAGAGGCTGCAGGACTGCTCCCTGCGGCCAACCATCGGCTCCGAACACCAGCTTGAGAGTGCAGCAAGAGAAACCAACAGTTGTTTCATCTTTTAAAGAAAAATAAATTTAAACAAATTAGGCCTCAATTCTTGTGACGCAATTATAAAGAAAATGTTTTGTTTGCAAAATGTACCGTTTCACATAGAAGTTCTGCAAAATAACAGTGAAGGCAATGAAAAGCCGTAGCAGGGACAATGCCTCAGGCCTACCAGGTTGTATTCTAGCATCTCCGTGCAACAGAAAAACATCCAGGTCATAACTGCAATGTGACGGGCAGGGCTGATACATTCAGCCAGCCTTGGAACTGGCAGGATTAACCCTCAGTAGCAATGTTGACAAACGACAGAAGTGTGAAGATGAGAGAATTCAGATCTCCCTCAAGCAGTCACCATGGGGGTGGGCCAGGGTGACGTGGGAAGTTAAAGCACAGTTAAGAATTTTAGACATAGGCTTGCTACATACCTTACGCAAACAAGCCATCAGCTTATTTTGTCAAATTTAACAATCTGCCATGGAAGCTCACCTGGCAGATGGTGGTTCAGATGAGCCTGCTTTGCTACACAGCAGCAGCTCTCTGCAGCAGAGGGCTCAGCCATCACAGCAAACAAATGTCTCAAACTCAGCCCTTGTAGAAACCACTGCACAAGCCCGACCGCTCTCAAATTAGGCATGGCTTTTCACTCCCCAGCAGTCCAACAAACAGTCACGAGAAACCATCTCATACCCAAATGTCTTCTCCATTATCCAGAATTTTCCCAATAGACTATTATGGCCTTTTAAAGTACATGAAATCAAATGCTAGCTGTAATCCAAACCCAGAAACGTTCCCCCTCAAATTCTGGATCCAAGTGGACGCTCTTGCTCCAACACGGAGATGGTGTTTGGTAGACATGCAAGTAGAACTGCTGTTCAGATAAAGGAAAGTTCTGTCTTTGAAAGCAGATGCCATAATTATGCTGTTGTTCTGGCATTTGACCTAAAAGGGGCAGCAGATTGTCCCACTGAAGAAATTCATGCCAACACTTGCTTATATTGCTGGCAAACCTTCAACTAAAATGCTGAGAATTAAAACCTTCCACCCCACTGATTCCAGGCTGTGCAGGCTGTTGGTGTTTTCATCCTTGTCTATATAACGCTTTAAAGACAAACAGTATTATGCTTAAACCAACCAGTGAAAGACAAGAATTCTTTTTGTGCTGATATATCAAAGTAATAGAAGAAAATTGTACAGATAATGTAACTGAGCCAACCAAGGCATTTTTATCAAATTCATCAATTATTAAAATAATACCAACTGTGCTTCTAGAATTGCCCTTCGTTTTCAGATCCTAAGCTGACACTGAAGAACGAGTCATACCACATTTTATTTTTCCAAGTTGAAAAGAGCTTATGACGAGTAGTCATATGCCATTCTCACAAAGAGACTTTTTAGACTTCAACCTGGGCAAGTGACATGAGAAGATACAGGTTTCCATGCCCATTCAATCTGAGGCTAACAGGTGACTGGACTAGCAAAAAAAGCTATTGTGTTGGAGAATGTTTTACATACATCTATGCTGAAAATGAATTACACAGAAGCCAAATATATTTTCTTTTCTATTTTAAGAAGATTATATATACTATGATCTACATAATATTGCCAGCAAGCACAAGCTGATATTTTCAGATGGGTATCCAATATAAAGAACCGTTATTTGTCCTTCCTAATTCTGCTTCTTTTGCCTTTAGTCAGCAAAAAAATCCCACCACAGACACATTACATGCTTGATAGGCAAGACTAGCAGTCTCAGTCAGGAAGGATTAGAGAAATTCAATCGGTAAAGTCCGGTCCATCAGGAGTTACTAGAAAGAGTTCCCAATGAATGGGATTCCTGCTCAGAAAATATCTCAGGTATTGGCTGGTAAATACTGTCAGCTTGTAGTGGGAGGAAGAACATTGTACGCACGCCTTTTCCTGGCATTATATTGACCTTCTTTTCATGATGTTTCAGCATATGCTTAGGGACAGCACTAAATTTTTCAGGGAAGGACGGGTATTATTTCCTAACAAGCCATCTTTAAATTGGAAACAAGTAAACAGAATTGAGAAACCAATTAATTGCTGGAAGCAGAAAATTATTAAAAGGAAGACGTTATTAAAAGAAAGGAAAATGTATATTGCAACATTTGCTTTTTCAGCTCCCTCAATCAGGGCAGAAAAAGATGATTAAGGCATTAAACCCCCCCAAATCTTCGGTTATGGAAACAAGTGCGGTTGAGGACATGGAGAAACAGAGATGGAAAGTTGATTGTGACATCTGTACCAAATACCGCACCCTCCCAGAGGCAGGAGGTATTGGGAGGCACACAGGGCCTCCTTCCTTCCGTGTGTGCTAGTCTGGTGACTGTCCCTTCAAACAGCTACAACCACATGTAGCACCAACTTAATCCGTCAATTGACTGAAAACCGGGCCCTCAGGCTTGTATCCTGGCTATAACAGAAGTGCAACATTTCACAGAAGGTGACAGTCAGATCTCAGTCATAGCGGCATTTCTGAAGATGAGAGGCCATAGTTTTGCGGTGTGAGAATTGATGATAAAAGCAACCATAAAGCAACACTGTGTGAATCACTCAGAAGTGCTCTGAGAAGATGATTTGAAGGGATTTACCTAGAGGCTCATCCACAGTTACTGAAAGGTACTGTCATTCATGGTCTGTCTGTATGTGTGGCCTTAAGAAGTCGGCTGAGCTCTGGAAGGAGTGCAGAACAAGCTCAGACAACACTATACTACAACACTTCCGCAGCCCAGTGCCATCACAGCTGAGATGGGATATTCAGATACTTTTCCATTTGTTTGCTAATTGCTCTGCTGGACTGCGAGTGTTTGACAAGAAATGTCAAACACAGAGTTTCTCAGAGGAGGCTGGAAGACCCCAAAGCCTGGCAGGGATGACTCCAGGGCGTTCGTTTGTAATTTCACATCATCTTTAGCACACCAGCTCACCTCTGATGCCTGTGCTAATGGGCAAACCGTCATAAAATCACAGATGGATGGAAACACGCTTTTCATCTGTAGCACCAACAGATACCACTGGTCAAAAATTTTCAACCATCTCTAAACAGTTAGGGTTCTCACCACAAGTAATAAATCCCAAATCTTTTGCCTCCTGAACCTCATTCTTCCTGACAGAAGCCAAAGGCTTCTCTCCTAACCAGTTAGCCTCTGATGGAGAATCCATTGAGGAACCCGGTCCTTACTCAATGGGTACAGCAGCACAAAAGCATACAGAAGAGAGCTGGAATATTTCTTGTAAAAGCTACCATTTGGTTTGGCCCTCCCTGATCCCATTCTTTACAGAATGCTCCTGCCTTCAGACTGACGGCAGGAAATGCACAGTCTCGCAAACAGAAGATTCGCCTCACTGAAGAGGGAAAGAAATTTAAGAAAGCTTTGAAGCTCCCAGATTCCTGAGCAGCAATCCTCTTTCTGATCATTGGGCTGTTAATGATGAAGAGAGAAGAGTATGCAAACCTAGCAGCTTCTCTGTGTCATTGAAAAAAAAATCCTTGTAAATAGTATAGTAAAACAGAATACATACATATAAACAGAAGTTTAGATCAAACAGATGGTACGTTCTCACTCTGGACTGCAGTACCTGTTCAGATAAATATGCAGAAAGGAATCTTCTTCCACTTCTCACCTAAGTGCAAAATGCAGTTTAAATGAAGGTTAGGGATGACAGAAGCGATTACCTCAGTCGGTTGGTGTAAGTATCTACACAGGTCTTCATTTTAGCCAACAAAGTCCCAACAGAAGCTTGTGACTCCAACTGTTCTTCCTCCTCTTCACTATTTTCTCCCGACAGAGGAAGCAGTAATGGTACCATCGACGTGCAGGATGCAATAGCACGGAGTAATTCCAGCAGGGCTCGGTAAAGGGGAACGTGGCGGGCCATATCCAAAACTAAGAGAGAAAAACATTTTTCAAAAATTACTACAATTGAAGACGACCCTTCTTCTCTAAGTACAGATCTTTTGTATAGAAAAGCTAGATTTTAATAAGTATTAAAATGTTAATGACATTTAATGATAAAACACAGTATGTTATAATACCAATTTATAAGTTCATGTTTTAACGGACTTGTCCAGAAAAAAATGCATAAGATACCTTGAAAACAAAGGTTAGCAAAAGACACAAGAGGACAAAAGTGCTAACAAGGAAGGGAACAGGATTACCACATGCTATATTCATTTCTAGTAGCTTAATATACAATCCTAGCTCAAGTTGTATGCCAACAGTAATTGCAAAAAAAAAAAAAAAATCTATGGAGGAAAAATTGTAACCCATGGCGTAGCAGGGCAGCCTCTGCTGATTCTAAATGTGTAAGCATTAATAAAGACAGACTTTCATATCACCCGCTATTTATAGTTATCTTCTCCTTTGGGAAAATTTGTCTGCATTACTGCAGCAATATTTATGGTCATGAAATAAATGAAGTTATCTACTAAGGAGTCTAGCTTGCTGCTAGAGAGTATCATTTTAAAAATCATTACGCATTCTTCAGAGCATGCAAAGGCTCTGACGAAGATACAATTTTTTTCTGCATACATATGGACCACAAAACAGTAAAGATTATTAACAAGACACATTAGGTAGGCAAAGCTCACCGTCTTAGTGTTGCTCAGTGCGATGTATATATATTATAGAAATAACTGTGGGTAGACTATAGATATCAGCTGCCCTGACTAGGAAAGACAGGCAGAGACACACAGTTTAATGGACTCTCTAGCACATTGTTTATTTTTCTTTTCCACTTGCTTGGACAAATATGTAATGGATGTCATTTCAACTGACTTTGTAGCATTAATAGAAATCCTGAAAATGTAGCTATACGCAGATACTTTAACACAGCTGCTTCCTCTGTCCCTAGGACATGCTATTTTTAACCTAACTGCAGAAAAAAATTGCTCTAGTTCAAAGTATTTACAAATGACTGAGTTTATGATAAAATAAATTTATGCTTTTTCCATCAAAAAACCCACAACAAACAAAAAGCCCCTGCCAACTCACATTAGGACAGAACAAAGCATAGAACTCTAATGTTTCATTTAGCACATCTCACCCTTTAAGCTAAAGTGTATCCCAAACACCTAAACCCTTAGCTCTAAACACAGCACAATGGGACAGCATAAACAGCCAAGCCAAATTCAACAAGCAGGTTTACCCATGTTTAAAGCTAGATTTATCTCTCCCAAGAGTTCTTTGATCAACAGCTTGCTATTCATATTTGGAAACTATTACAATGGCACAAACTCTTAAGTTTGTGGAGTTCTGTTGTGTTGAACAGGAAGAAATTTTACTGAAACAAAGCATTCACCTAAATGGCTCTAAAAAAAATCCTGTGTCAAAATATTCCATATATTTAAAGCAACTTATATTGAATTTGAACACTGACATTAAGAAAATCAGTTTCAATTATCTGTCAATTCTTACATTTTATATATATATACACATTTTTTTATATATATGTTTTTATATATATCTCCATTCCTTATTCTCAGTCTCTAGTCAACAATGATTGCCCACAGAAAAATCCCCACCATGTGTAAAACGGCCTTAAAATAAACAGGAATAGATCTGATGATGTGTGAATTTAAAGAAAAAAAAAGGAAAGAAAAAAAGAAAAAAAAAAAAGGAGTGTGGGGGCAGAGCAGGGCAAAAGAAAGGGAGAAAGGGAGATCATAAAACCCATAGTGTAACCCTCACCAGAAACGACCTCCCACCTTTAGTGCTAAAGATCAAGCGGTTCCTCAATTTAATCAATAGCTCTTTATTATGAAGATAGTGAGTGAAGGAGAAATATGACCTCTCAGATAACCACAGCATTTCATTTCTGGAAAGCTTTTATTTATTTATTTTAACCATGAAATATTCATGAGGCCAGAATATATAATTTCAAATCCTTCAGTGCTTACTTGCCCTCTCCTTTGCTAAACGGATAGTTAAATTCGAAATTACTGTCAGGAGGGAAACTGAACTGACATAACTTTAAAATGGGAATGTTATCCAGAAAGACAGGAGCGAATTTCTGGCTTTAGCAGATTCAACTCACTTGCACTGCTTTGCAATTCTTCCCATGTGAAACAAATGAAAAGCATTCACTTGGTTTCAATTTAAACAATCTTTTGGGGAACAACTACCAATTTCTTTTACCTGAATGCTAGACTCCTCTAAACTCCATTTTTTGATACCATTATGTGTCTTACACTATATTTGTCCAAGGCCTTTACTATACTTACTAAGGATTATGACACGTGCAGGTGTGTTTGTCTATCCAAAATGCCAGAATTCCCCCCCATCCTCAATATGTTTATCAGGACTGGATATCTGGAGAAGTAGCAGAAAAGCTTGCTGTAAAGAACTCAAAACTGACAAATTTCTGTTTATTACCTTTACTTGGCAGTTTATCTGCTCGTGCCTATTTTCCTTTCAGTTGGAAGAGAAGCCAAACTGACTACAGTATACGTTTTCTGCAGACACAGCTCTGCTCAAAAAAAATTGAGCAGTTTTTTAATTTCTGTATTTACATGTAATTAGATGTTCCAAATTGGATAATGCTCAATTTTTAAGAGACGGTGTTCAAGCCACTAGGACTACAAGACACTCCTTTGTAAAAATAATCCCCTGGCCCAGATCTACTGTTTGCTGACCTGCCCATCTCCGCCTGGCATGGCCGGCTGCAGCTCCAGATGTCCTAACAGCACCTTCCTGGACTGACAGAGGCTTAGCAAGTCCAGCAGTGTTCAAACGAGAGCCTCAGCCATCAGGCTGCACCACTCAGACTCCACCATCATCTTTGCTGCTTTTAGTGTCGGCAGCATATTTATTTAGTTGGGATTTATGATCGATTTATTCCCTTTAGATATCATTTTATATATATGTATTTTTTTTTTCAGGAGAGTATTTCAGAAATAGAAATGATAAAGCTTTGTAAAAAAAAAAAAAATTTAGATCCTGTAACAAAATCCTTTAAAGGAATTGAATGAAGATAATAAAAACATGAAGAAAAATATCAGATACAAATCTTCAAATTAACAAACCGTATTTCCATCAAATGGAAGCAATGGAACCTTCAGACTATCTTAGCAACTAAGAAGCCAGCAATTTGGATTTTAGCAAATATAAACTTCAATGGAGAACAAGCGTTAAAAGTAATCCACTGCTTTCTTCAAAGTCTGCTATTCCTTGGGAACATAACGCAATTTTTTTTTGCCCGACTGAATTGGGCAATACAGGAGTAGCGTAACACTTTACTCGAATTAAATAAGGTAGCTTCTTGTGTAGAAAAGAAAATCCAACACATCACAAAAAAGAAACAAATACTTTTGCACATAGCAGAGCTATAATTTGAATAGCATTAGCACATCTTAAATATGTCAGGTTTTTTTATATGGGTACTTCAGTTGTATGAGAAGGCACTAACAACATTTGATTTATATGGACACGCGCATAAGCACCCTAAACTGCAAATACACAGCATTCCTAAGAAAATGAAAACGGGAGATTAAGATTCTTGGCTCTGTAAAAATGACAGACGGGTATATTATCTGGGATTCTCTGTTATCCCAAAGTCAAAAATGTCATTAAATAACGACAAATACCTTTTCTGAACAGCTCCGTTTGCTGCCCTCAGACTCCCACACTGCGTATGCCTGGACCGTCCCGCCTGGTAGGCACACGCAAACTGTGGGGTCTTTCACATCTGTCCATTTTTGTGCTCTCGGTGCTCCCCGATTCTATGGGGCAGTGAATTGCTGAGAAAGGTCCAACCCCCAGCACCAGGGACCAGTTCAGAAGCTCCCGCTTGTTGACCCTCAAACAGAATGCTGCCTGAGAGAGCCTATCTGCACTTCTGCTAGGTTTCTTCAAATTAATACTATATGCCACACACTTACATCAAAAGAGAGGTAAAGATTAAATTATTTTATTACTAGACTCAGAGCAGGGATTTGTACTCAGTTTTTATCCTGCTTCCTCGTCCACTTTAAACAGGGCCGGCAGGACAGGGTTGCCTGGTGACAACAGTGTTGTCTCAGAGAAAGCTCCAAAACCGGTGCCTGGACTGTGGCTTTTGCTCCACCTGACCCAGTCTGATTCCCCTGGGAGCTTTGTATGTGCTTCTTAACTTGCAGTCAGCAAATACACATCAAGGTCCACCTTTTGGCTACACCAGCAGTCAACCAGTTCAAACCGTGGAGCAAGAAGCAGAGCACAAGCTAAAAACTGCTGCTAGACCTGAAGCATAAGCAGCCAGCTGCAGGAGACCTGCAAAACGGCCCCTCGCTGGTGGCCGGGAGGTGGCTGTGACAGCCCGGGGCACAGGAGTAGGACCGGGAGGCAACAGAGAGCAGCAGGGCAACACCACCACGTGGTGGGTGACAATGCGATGACAGCCGCGCTCTTCAAGGTTGGAGTCCCAGTGCATCTTTATTACCATCTTTGTTTTATAAATTGCAGGAACTGGGAGTTCTAGAAGGACGAACGGACACATCCAAAACACAGACCGATGTCTTATTGTCCTTGATAATTAGCAAGGAAGTTCACTGTAGTCTTTCTGGACAATAGGCAGCATGCATATATACTCATAATTCACATCAAAAAAGTGTCTTGAGTCTAAATTTATTCTGTTGCATTTATGAAAAGCAGAAATCTTAGCCAGGACACTGCCATTTACTAAGACAGGGAGGGATGGAAAACATCTGGAAAACATGTTTTAATGGAATAAGGTCTCATCCCTCCCTCCCATTCATTTGGGTAATAAAGGTCAAGTTTTACCGGAATCACTAAAATTCAGTTAGCCTATTGACACACTATTTAATTTAGAAAGACACTGAAGGCTAAATAGGTAAAAAAATAGACAGGTCAGGAGGTATTAAGGTACTGATCACATTTTTGAAAACTTCTAGACACAGACTACTTATTCCTGGGAAACAACTGATTACCGTTCAAAGATCGTCTGTGTGATTTCAAAACATTCCAATTGCTTTCCACGCATCTATTTATCACCAATATAGATCTACTTCTTACAAAGACCCAAGGCTACCCATATGCAATTACAACCTTAATATAATGAAAAAGCATATGAGGGAAGGTAGTTTCACAGGATCAAGGTATTACCTGAAATTGCATATATATCTGTAACACGATAATGGCCCAACTGAGTCTAATACTCCTTTGCTTTCTTTTAATATTATACAATATTCAAACAAAGAATAGCCAGACCTAATGGCCCATTAAATAGATAGTACTGAACAGCAATAAATTTTTTTTCAATTCATTTAACATCCTCAGTACAACTTAACTGGCTATGAATAAGATTATAAAACTTATTTCCATTGCAAAGGATATTTAAAACATATCACAAAGAATATGCACATTTATTTTAAAATAAAGGCAATTATTCATGTAGCATATCCATTGTATCCAAAAATTTTCACACTTTGCAGCAGATTAAAGAAACAAATAGAGAAGAACAATTTGTAAGAAAATGATGAAAAGTGTATTTAATGTGACGGCCTTCCCACTGTGTTTCTCACTGTGACCAAACTAGGAATTCCTACCCTGAAAGGGCTTACAAATTTGATGTAAAATATAACAAGAGACACTTGAGGAAAAAAACCATGCATACCATCCCTGCTTCTCTGCTACAAGAAAAGCTGTAAGTAGATGCTCTCAATCTACATCCTGTACATCATTTCTCATTTAGCAGACTCACTTCATTTCCAGACTTCTTGAATTTCTGTTATTTTAAAGGCCCACAAAAGTATGACTTTTTCAAAGCAGTTTTCCTTACATGCAATTTCTTTTTACTTCTGACCAATACACGTGACTGACTTTCTGCCTTTGTTGAAAGAAAGAAGGGTGTGCTGGCAGCCACGGCAGAAGGCACCACTGGAAACTCTTTCCAAATTACAGCCCTTTTATTTGTTCTCTCAAAGAGATCTGCCACTGCTAACATGAGAGGGATGGTCATGAATGGTCAACTAAAAGGAAATAACTGGAAGAAAAAAAAAAAAAGGCTTTCTGGAGAGAATGCATATCTAAAACCAAAAAAATCTTGCAAATGGCTACAAGCGTGGCTTACATTTAACAGGTCAGAAGAGGGGGAAAAAACAAGTCAAAACTTGAAATGAACAAATTGACCCCTATAATCAAAGATCAAGTTGAATTCTAATTTTATAATTACGTTCTCTTCTTCCATTCCAGGAGGCCTCTCTCTTGCATGAGGTAGAGTTTCCAGTGACCCAAAAGACTCCTTCAACTCTCATTTCTTATTTTGTTTTGGATCTATTCTTCTCCTATTTCAATGAGACTTTACATCTTCCCGAAAAGACGACTGGTTGTATTTTGTTAAATATTTGTCCAGAAGCAGCCATCTAATCCTGCCTCTGTTTTAAGCGATGTGAAAGAAAACCACTGACAGTTATGCAGAGCAGCTGTACTATAAAACTGTTCTATTCACCTTATGCGCAAATGCTCAAAATTTAATACAGTATATCCAAACCTCCACTGCAAAAAAACCCCAAGAAAATACCTTTGTATTCCAAGATACCTATTTTTCTTTTGTAGTAATAGAGTTTAAAGGACACTGTTCTCATCAATTTAAGCAGCTAAAGGTAAAGTAAGACATTATCACTACCACGCTACCTACTAAAAAAGTTTAAGTCCAATGTTAAGATCATGACTTGCGTAACATGAACACCTGCCACTACATTTTTCTTCTTTATTTTACTTTATTTTTCCCTCTGAATAATTTAAAAATACATCTTAAAGTCCTGTCAATTTTACACCATTTCTAAAACATGCTTAGAAATTACCGTGGACATATTTTTGATGCCTCAGTATGTTATTCACAAACCTAAACCCCATAGCCATGACTAAATTAAAGACTTCAGGATCTCATTACCATATTAAAGACTCTCAGTAGCTACAAACGCCGCTGTTCAAAAAAGCCACACAAAGGAAACACTCGTTTTCATATTTTAATTAAAACCTTCAGACACAGTCTTGTGGCCACAGATACTGCCAAGCACGAGTGAGAGGCACTGTCTTCCCAACAGGGCCACATATCCATTTTCTAAACATTTTAAAACCGGAGCCGTTCCTCAGTCCCCCTTTACTGCATCTTTGCAAACATATGATCTATGAATGCAGTCCACGCTGCAGGCAATAGTGTCAGTTCCAAATACGTCATGCTCTACTGCCTCTTGATTTTCTGTTTCAGAATCAACCCAGGGCGAGCCTCTTTTATAATAGACCTAATTAACACCCTGTGTTCCGCTCCTTATTGATAGTAAAAAAGATTGCCTACAGAGTATTTCAAAAGCAGGTCTTTTTAAGAAAGTATTAGCCTTTGGGTAAAAACGAAACAAATACTTTCTAAATATTGTCATCTTGTAATAATTTAATTAGTTTGACTTTTTCTTCACTTTTCTTTATAGGAGTAACAACACAAGCATTTTCACAATACTATTTTGAGTATCAGAAAAAACTGGCATCAGAAAAACTGGTCCCCTTGCACAATGAAGCAGGAGAAGGAGGGGTTAAGCCCCCACACAGGTCACGAGTTACAAATTCTGTGTCAGAGCAGTAAAACAATGCAAGAAGGGTGGGACTCTCAATTCAACATGTACAGTGTCAGGCTCCAAGTTGATGGATATTATTGTTCAGATACAGCCTTAAAATTTTGCTCTTCTGATGTCAGCACTGAGCCCGTTAGTAGTCAAAAAAAATAATTAATCAGATCAAACGTTAGAAGAGGTGAAGAGAAATTAGAAATTACTTAATGAGACTGCATTCAATCATTAGTACCACTTCAATAACCATGTGAATTTTCCCTCTTTCTCAAAAAGACTGGACAGAAATGGAAAAGGGATGAGAGAAAAGCGACTAAACAATCCAAGGTAGGGAATGAGGTACTGTACTATCTAAAATGAAATAAGCTAAGACTTTGCGGCCTCAGTGACTAATGAATTGTATGATGAAGTCTTTTTTTTAAATTATGAGTGGTAAAAATAGTGAATAGAATTGGTCTGATCAATACGTTCAAAGGACTAGGCACACCATTAGAAGAAATATTGCCACTTGTAAAAGAACATACACTACAGAACGTATCACTGTTAAGCTTTGGAGAAGCTTAGCACTAAATGCTGGGGCAGTAAACATTGTTACAGGTTCAAAAGTAATTGGGTAAATTCACGGAAGAAAGACCATCAAGGACTAATAAATGAGGAGACATCACCCCATGCCACACACCAGCAATACCAGGGTCTGTGTGTCAGCCCTATTCCTATATTTTCCCATCTGTTATTGTCCACTGTTGGTGACAAGGTAATAGATGACCTCGGTCTGTCTTGGTGTTGCTATTCTTATACGCGTCTTCTAGGAAACTTGGGAAAAAATAACAGTTTAACTGCAATATAAAAGGAAAGCAGGGTAGTTCAATTACAGAAGCAAAATGCCTTGCTCAACTTAATTGGTCAGTCATCTGGAGTTAGTGTAGTAATGTGGCTCAAGGGAGCAGACCATTGCTCTTAACTATTTCTGGTTTGCTATTCTTTAAGAAATATTTTATTTTGGTGAAATTAAGTATTTTCAGGAAAGTTCTATTTCCAAGTGAAGTTGAACACTTACGAACTTGTCACAAACATATACAGGAATCCAGAGAAAACCTTTGCCAGAAAAAGCAGGAGGCATTCTTTCATTAGGCTGGTGCGTCCAGTTGAGTAAACTGACAAAATTTCCCGTATTTTGAAAGGACAGAAAAAAGAAACCCCAAAAATATAAGAGACATAAAAACCAAACTGAGCTTTTAAAGCATAAGAGACTGCTAAAAGCATGCGTGGTCCCCAGTGTTGGAGATACTACTATTCCCATGCCACACCCTAGTCCCTGATAATGGAACACATTAGAGAGATCACTCTCTGCTGTTAAATAGTGCTCCAAATAATCTTGGAAAGGTGGTCAGGTAACGAAGAGATGTTGCTTGGAGGCTAGAGAGTCATCTAACGCAGGGAGTGGTGGGGAAGACATCATCAAGAAAGAATAATTAACGAAAACGAAAAATGCAAAATTCTATATTAATTGGTTTTGTGTGTGTGTTTGAAAAAAATGGCCCATCAGGCATTGGTGTAGACAGGATGTGAGCAGAGCACTGCAGAGGAAGCTCCTGCCACAGGATCCAACCCCACTGCAACTTTTGAGAATCTCTCCTCTGAAAGATCGCTGGTTTTACCCAACATCAGTTCTTTAAAACCAATAAAACAGGAAGAAACACAATTAAAGCATAAAGCTGTAACCAAATCATGCTCGTATCCAAATTTAGAAAACAAGCCTAGGGAAGCGTCAATGTAAAGCTACAGGATTGCTCCATATTATCCAATAAATACATAATGATATAAAGAAACGCATAGGTAAAAGAAAGATATAAAAAAAGATATGAAGAAAGATATCTCTATATATATATATAGAGAGAGAGAGATAAAGGCATTCAGAGACCGCAATAGAATAAAGTTTTTTGGGCTGGTCAGGGGATGAAAGAGACTTCATTATTAATACAACTCTTTACTATGGCACTTAGCAATATAAAAAGGACCAATAACTTCTATTTGA
This sequence comes from Larus michahellis, assembly GCF_964199755.1. NCBI lineage: Eukaryota > Metazoa > Chordata > Aves > Charadriiformes > Laridae > Larus > Larus michahellis. The sequence continues at coordinate 40,760,617 of NC_133898.1, forward strand.
GGTAGATGTAATGAAATAAATCTAATATAAAAGGTAACACAGAAGTGTCAAATTAATCTTCCACTTAGCCAAGAAAATAAGAAAAATATTTTCCATAGAGAAAAAAAAAATACAAGATTTAAATACTCTGCAGACAAAACCTTTCTTGAAAAAGTAAAAATAAAACCAAAACAAATGCCTACCACTTCATATTAAGTGTCTCAAGTGCAGGCACTCCACAGAGATAAAAGGAAAAGTATCGCTGCTCTAAGCATGAAGCAGGATTTTTAGGGAAGTGAATCTGGCTTTCACCATCCCTGCACTGGAGGAGGGAATAGTGATTTCACTATTTTTGGCAGAGGAGTGGGCAAGCAGCCATCCTGAAATGGTCCTCAGTCTGAGCGTCACCCCTTCCTGCCCATAAAAGTCACCAGCATTTTACAATAAGATGGGAATTGAAAATAAGATGGAAATCTGCCATTTCATTGCACATGCTGCAGAAATCGACATAGAAATTCAAAATTAGGGGGCTTTTTTTAAACCATTACTTCAGCAGATGGAAAAAGGCCAAGACCCGAGTCTTCTATTTTACTGTCAGACTGTCAGCAGAGGATACCAACTTTGTTACTGGAATGAAAGGACACGTGGTTCCTGAGCTTTATGGCAAACTTTTCACATGTGTAAGCACACCTACAAGATCACAACCCCAGGGGACAGAAATGAGAATACCTAAGAATCTCATTCTGCCTTCAGTATCTAATTATTTTGCTTGTCCAAGACGGCAGAGCCCCTGTGCATATGCAAAACTGAACCTTTATCATTTTAGTGTCTTTTCTAGACAATAGTTGGTTGTTTAAATCCCAAGATGGGCTTTTGGTAAGCACACAAAGTGCAGGTTGAGGAGAAAAATTCAAGCCTAATAGCCTCCCTGAGTCTAAGTTAAATGAAAGGTAACCCCTTGCACTCACTGCATGCTGAAAGTGCCTTAGAGTGCCAACAGCTATATGGAAAACTTATCAACCAGTTTAACTGAGCACCACATATGATATGATGGGGAGAATCATCTCCATGCCCCAGACTTGTGGAATAGCAGAATTTGCACCTTCCGTGCAATCTCATGCAAGTTCCCGCATCACTTCTTAAAATGGATCATCCCCCATTACGTTAGAGTGTAACAACAAAGACAAACTCAAAAGAAAAGAAAATATTCTTTTGCTAACAAGAGGTACTATCTTGAAGCTGTCTTCTAGAGAGGACAAGAAGATATAAACAGCAGTAAAAAAGCTAGAGTTCATACGTTGGAATAATCTACCATAAATTAACTCTTTCTAGACTAACTCCTTCAGCCACAGAGATCCATTTCCTTTGACTTGTACTCAATACTATGCCTACCCTCAGAGCATAGTAAGAAAGGAAATACCATGACTGGAAAGTGTCTGCATATGAGTATAGGAAATGCCAGGTACGTTTACAATATTTTGTTCTCAAACACAGGAGAGAAAACAAGAACAGAAAAGAAATGAAAGACAAGTGAGACTGTTACTGCCCGGAATAATGAAGACCTACCACTTGACCAAAAAGCCAAGACTTTCAACCACTGAAAATGAAAGCCGTCCCTCACCTCAATGTTCCGCTAAGTTCCCCTTCAAACGCGTGCTGAGCTACGCATCTCAGCTGGCAAAACTCTTTCCTGAAAGCACAGTGAGCTTTTTCTTACGTGAAGTAAAAATATCTAGAACTAACGCAGGCACCCAGGCAATCTGCTCTGTAAACGAACAGGAAGAAAGGGATCGCTAGTTTGTTTGGTCAAAACATTTTTAGCAGCTTATCCAATTGTGCTACCCCTAATTGACAAAGCCACTAATATGTAAGAAGACAAAAAAAACCCTGAAAATGCATTACTTACAGTCCTTTCGGGAGTCTCGCGCGTACCAATAAAACGTTGTGGCCCATTAGCGGTTACTGCATCTTTAGCAACAAGGACTAGGAAGCATGAGAGTTAAAGAAAAGGGAAAGAAGTGGATCGTACATTTCTGCGATATAATATGGAAGCGCAGGACATCTAGTATGGTGTCACATTCTCCTCTGATGTCATATTCTTTTCTCCAAGAGGACTGAGTCTGTTGGTAACGAGAGGCATAATTTAAAAAATTAATTCTTAATGCCTCCAGTAAAATCTGTGAATGCTTGTAGCATATGGTGCTGCACAGCAATCTATTCCAGACACCAAGCACTCATATTCCCATACATGATTACCAAGTCTAAATGAAACCATTTGAGATGTACTGTCTGACTAAAGTAAAACAAGAAAAAAAATCGGAGGCTCAGTAACATTTACTCTGGAAATTTTGGAAGATGAAATGTGGTATCTCAAATTTTAAAGGGCCTGCTGAATGTCTTTACCAATTATCTTCAGAGGGAAACCCAGTCTAGTGCTTGTCCTACAAGCAGGGATATAGCTACCAGGTTTGGCGTCCAATTAATGAAGGGAAAAAAGGAACTCCTGGATGAAATGCTCATGGGCCTTAGCAATGAGAAAAAAGGACTAGGAAAGCTTAAAGACAGGCCCCCACGACTTGAAACAAGGCAGAAGCTTTACTGCCACGTGCCTTAAACAGTCACGTCAGTGACCTGTACTGTTTTCTGTAAATTAAACAGATATTGCAAGATAGTGACAGTCTTTTGGCAGAGAGAATTTCATGGAACACTTATGGCCAAAACTAAACACTTTTGAACGCAACAGCCCCTAACTTTTATTTCTCAAATGAATAATTCAAAATAAACACACAGAAACTAACTTCAGGAATGAAATGAACACCAGCTGCATCTCATGTATGATTTGTTAGCTTCTGTACAAGCTTGTATCAAGGATCAGCATCTAATCGCATTTCTCCTGAAAACTTATTAAAAGAGATAACTCTGCTGTGGGAGGCAGGATGGCAAACACCAGTTTAGTTTCCTTTTACATAAAACGTATTACACGGTGGAGGGCAAGGCATCAAGGTCTGTCAAAAAAGGTGTCGCTCACGTTAGTACCAGAAGAGTGATGTCTAAGTGGATTCAAAGGGAAATAGTAAACGGATCACAGGTCCTTGGCAGGCAGATACAGATACATAAGCAGTCTGTTGCTCACGCTTTCAAGACAGTCACACTGTCCTGTAACCACAGAGGTCCAGAACTTCACAGTGGTCTCCAGATGAGAAAGAAACCTTGTTTACTTATGTTTTCACTATTGTCCTGTAAATCACCTTCAGTGGCTCCGTCATCATGTGGAAAAATTTGTGTGATTTAAGGCTCATAAAAACAAACAGACAAAAAAACCCCATCCCCACTCTTGATTACAGAGTACTGTTTTTCCGAAAAGTACTCTGTATTATTTAGGCAGTGGGACAAAGAACATGTGGGTGAGAAGCAGGAGAAGGAAGAAAAAATCCAGCCTTTACCCCTCCTATTTCTCACCTGATAATTTCTTGACTATCTTTTCCACAAAACTCCCTTCCTTCTGGAAAATCCAACATGCACTTGAATTCACCGCGATCAAGTGAATGGTGCCAGAGGTTGCAAGCTAGTCTGAAGTACGTTCTCTACATACAGCTGCAAAATCCACCACCAGCTGTGTAAATCAATGAAGAGCTCTCCAGTTAATGGATTTGTGTTTAAAAGTCATAGAAAACAATGCTGCAGTACAGAAACAGGTAAAGACTGAAGCAGCAGTTAGTCTCTCAGTGATCTTGGCTAAATAATAATTTGTTGAAAAAATATTTCCATTATCTCTTTGAAGTAAGTACACTTCAGTCTTTAAAGGACTAAGTGCTTCATCTGGCATGCAATCCAGTAGTACTCAATTACAACCCAAATCTAAGCTGCTTCGTTCCTTGTAACAACTAGGTATTTAATTCCCAAAGATCTCAATGCCATGATGTTTCAATACATACTTCATAATTACTTCCTATAAATTACAACAAATTTCTGCAACACAGTAGAGCTCGAAGTACAAATTTACAATTTGTTCTTTCATACATCTTTTATATTATTAACCACTCAAATGGATAATTGGTTTTGACATTTAAAAAAAAAATCTGTTATTTAAGTTCTACTCTAAAAGCACTATCTACTAGGAAATAGTATTTTCAAATGCTTTGAAAATATAATGAGCATGTATTCATATTCTTTTGCAGTAGAAAATAAGAGATTTCATGAGACAATAATTGCATCCTTTTATTTCTACTAACTACTTCCAACTAAAGAAGATAAATCAGAGGAAAGGTATGTGGCAAAAGGTGCTGGGATGGTGGTATCTTCTAGGTTTGTTTTGTTTTTTAAGATCAGTCAACTGGAAACTCATAGGGACAAGATTTTTTCTTTCTCACAAGGTAAGATGCTTTAAGGGCTTTGGAGAAAGAAGAGCGTGTTTTAGTACTGTTGTTCCCCATGAGCCACCCCTCCACGACTAGGATCAGTTCTCACTACTCTGCTTCCCTCTGCTTGCCCAGTAAGGACCCAATATTCACGTAACAGACTTCTCTAACACAACAAAATTTATGAACATGACAGGTAAAAAACCTGATACGTGAAAGCCCTAATACTCCTCCAGAACCATGCAGCCTACACTCAAACCGATGTGAAGAAATAGTCCCGGATACCTGCTGTCTGACAAAAAACCTCTTGAGCTGCAGAGAACAGCACTGAATCATGACTGAAGCATGTCTTCATTTAAAATTCATTTAAAAATGAAGACTGCCTGATGTCCCATGTGAGACTAGAGACTGAAGAGGAGGGAAAAAAAACCAAACAAACAACCTCTTGCCTTTTTTTCAGTCATTTCCTTCCACCATATCCAGAAGGCCACCACACACAGTTGGGGCTGAAACCCTCACCTCTAACTCAGCAACATTCATCGCTCACCAACTTCTGAGTTGCTTCAGTTCATCGAGAGTGTGATTAACGTAGTTCCCTCAAAACCAGTGTGTGACATGTCACTTGACACCCTCCAAAGGCAGGATGGCTCAGTTTTTCCTAAACTATTACTCAACCGGCACACTTACCCCTTTTCTTGGCAAAATACTGGTGTGCATTCTGACCATATTGACAGACAATAAAGCAGTGGTTGATGTTGACTGGTGCTAAGAGATGCTGGCATTGAAAGGAGTGCGGCAGAAGAAGTCCATTTAATTGATTTCTTAACACAGAACTACTTTAAAGCAAGTGTGAGAGACTGGAACAAGTAAATTTCTGGTAAGCGAAGACTGACAGGTGGGAACAACCTTGAGGAACTTCTAGTTAGGAGATAATTCTGGATTTTTCCAAGGATATTCTGGGTCGGTAACTAGGTTACAAAATCAGGGAAAAAACCCAGATAATGGCCAAAAAGCACTGAAGTTCCTCAATCAGAAGGAAAACAAGACATAGACACATAGCTGAATTGTCAAAATCATCAAGTCAATGCCGAGTTGAAACACATGAAAGAAGTGTGAATGAGAATAGTAAGAAATCTAAAAGTAACTTGTGTTGCTACAGACAAAGAATCTGAGTTCTTCCTCTTTTTCTTTTTCAACAGAAGAGCAAAAAAACCCAGCAACTTTGAAACCTGTCTCAAATTGGCCATGCCGATCGCTGCTGACTCAAGGGCATCATACATCAATCTATATCATAAAAAAATAGGCTAACAGCTCCCACAAAGTAAACAGTAGCTGTGTTTAGTTCTCGGGGGATGGGGGTGGGGGGTTGTGTGTGAATAAAGAAAATAAGAAAAAAACTAAGGAAGAAGGAGGGAGCATGGATATCCATACATTCCTTGCTTATGCTAAGTGAACAAATTCATCTTAATTTATGTATACTACTGCATCTCCCAACAGACAAAGCTTTGCTGCGTTGTTCTGCGATTTAACTGAAAAAGTGTCAGATCTCATAAAGAGAAGTCTGTGGAGGTTGTCAGAGAAGAAAACCAGTATGTATCACCTACAGGATGCACGTGCTACTGCATTTCAAGTATCTTCCTGTATCCTGGGGAAAATGCAGAACAACTAACTGCAAGGAAAAACAGTCTTCATGGACAGCTGATGTATGAATGATCTTTTGGATTTCATTACAGAATTTTAACCTTAATAGAATTTTAAGTCTAGACAGCTCTTTATATTTTTCTTTCTGTTTTCTCCTTCAAATCTTCCTGTACATTCTGCTTTAACTTGCGATCTTCAGAGCATTTGCTCTCTAAAAGAGCAAACAATATCTGACTCAAAACTTGCTATTTTAATGAAAAAATACAGCATAATCTTAGAGTACATGAAAATCAAAATTATATAAAACCATGAAAATACATGAGGGAAAAGAAAACTTACACTTCGATTAAGAGCACTTGTTCCTTTTGTAAATGCGATGTTATGGGTGTACCACATCACTCATAGCAGTAGCGTATAGCAGGATAATGATCATCAAAGGATCAAGACTGTAAATCGTTGAATTTATACCGCTGGGTTTTCACAAGATAGCCTGACAACTCCCTCTTGAAGCATGAATATCTTTAAAATCTGACATACATTTGTACTGCCTAAGGTCTATTCCCATGCAATACAAGTGCTCAAACACCAGTGGTAATGAACAGAATGACCTCTAATCAACAGAATTTGTTCTGCTCTCGGGATGCTACATAAATCAGTTACTAAGATGTTGCCAAAGTCTTACTAAGTGCTTGAAAGCTCTGCCTAGACACAAGTAACAGAATTAAATTTAGGACATTTTTGGATAACAGTGCCAAACCCAAATACTGTGTAACCATGTAATGTTCACCCCAAAACAGGTGGTTTTATTACTGACTTGTATAAAACATACTTCCAGACTCTAATGTTATTTTACACAAAATATAAATTATCTCCCCATTTTTCCAAATATCATAAAATATTATAGATAAATCAAGGTCTTTTCAAATCAACCTATATTAATAGCTTCACTCATGTGAGGAATCTCACATAAAATTTTCTCTTCACACTGAAGATGCACTGTAGCTATAAGGAAGTTATTTGTAAATACCAGCTTCCACCCAACACGGATGAGTTCCTCAGGTTTCCTGTAACTGAGAAACCTTTCTCTTTTTTTTTTTTCCCCTTTCCATTTTTTTTTTTTCTTTTCCCTCCCCCCAACCAGCAACTCTTTGCCAACACTGACAGCTTAAGCAGCTACTGCCCCATCCCTCTTTCCGTGCTGTGCTAGAGATCTATTTTCGGCTGGGTGTGTTTTCCAAAACAGTTCATGGCATGTCCACATAGACACACGTATCAATGCAATGGAAGGACAGGACGGGAGAAATGCCATCGAACCAAGGTCCATGGCAAACCTTGGATCTGAATGCTGGTGTGCAGAGGAAGCCCAGAAAGACTTGTTTCCCTGGGTTCACCTTAAGCCACTGAAGTGCCAGTTGCATCACAGCTATGTAAATGGCAGAGCGCTGAGACCTCAACCATGGCAAAAAACAGGCCAAGAAATATTGTGTGAATCTTTTACTGCTTTCTGTGGATACATCTTCATTAGCTGGTTATTTGCAGTGGAGCTTCCAAATTTCCTTTATTGTCACTATTTACACTTGACAATACTGCAAGAAAGTCTTCTGCTGACCTTGAATCTTTATATCTGGTGGTGTTGACAAGGTGACAGATTCCTACCTCTCAAATACATCATTAATCTTTAAATAAGAGATGCACATTGCGCAATTTCCCCCCTTCACAAAGGAAAGGGTTTGATTTTTAACATGCGAGGGTTAATACGGTACAATGGCTTGAAAATCTGGTTATTGCTAGGTGCTCTCAGCAACGTGAATGGTCAGGATACACAGGGTAAAATTTACCCATCTTTGTATCTCTGAATGGATGTAAATGAATACAGAAATATGTTCCAGATACATGGACAGAAAACAATTCCAGAAACAAGTGAAGTTGCCGCAGCCTTTTCAGAATAAGGGAAGAGCTTAAAAGGAAATACCACATAGACATATTAGAATATATGTTAAGGAAAGCTATGTTGGAGAGATTTAACCTAATTACTTAATTCTTTTAGAGTCAAACAATTTCACTCTGGCAACATTACTTTCAGGATAAAGGGCAAATCGTGTACAAGTACCATACAACTTGTGGTACTTCAAACGCTGTATTTTCCACTAAAATAATGCACATGTAAAATATGCAGTTTTGTCCATTACTAAGAAACTAACAAACTACTCGGACGCTTTAGAAAAATAATGAGAAAAAAAATTTAACACTTAAGTAAATGAATTTGAAAATGGAAGTATTTCAAATAGCAAAGGAACGATTTTACTCTCTCTTGCTTTCTCACAGAAAGATTACTGAAAACTGAATTTCAAATAATGCCTTGTAATTTCTAAAACATGCTGTTCTGGAAAGTGGTCAAGGTTTCCAGTTACATTGCTACTGTTTGAATTCAATGTAATTAATTATATTTTGATTTTTCATATGCATAAGCTTTTTGTATTTTGAATTATGAATTGATTGATATTGCAAGTATTTTTTTTTAAATAAATTTTCCAATATACATAAAATATAGTTGCCTTCATATCAAGAAGCTATGCTATACCAACAAAACCACACTGCATTGGTAGCCTTCATGGAACGAAGTGATTGAATAAAATTACTTGAAACACAGCTACTTGCAGAGGTTATTAAAATTGTGGCTTTTTGTCTGAAGAGACTGGGAAGAGGAGTTGACTTTACAGACACACATACCACACACACACCCCCCCACACCCACACCCCGCCTTTCAAAGAGGGCGGGCAAAAAAATACCTCTCTGATTCACCTAGGAAAAAAATTGAGATACTGCTTCCTATGAAATCGGAACAGGAATATTTTTCTTGAAGTCTGTGTTTTCATTAATTCCACACTAACCTGCATTCTTTGGGTGGCAAACAAAAAGAGGAAAAGCTTAGAAGTACTATTTCCCATAGAAACAATTGCCTGTCAAACAAAGCATAAAAAGACAAAAGGCAGAAACACTGTTTCAGCTTGAATGCCTTAATGTCACCATTTGTCATGCAGCGCTTCCCCAGAAAACCCCCCCAAGTACAGTTAACTCTACTCCTCTTTACACCGCACACTTTCTCCTCCCTTGGTGGAGGATTAAAATGTGCCGGGCCTGACAATGAAACAGCAGAGCCATCGCACATTGTTATGCAACTCACTGTCTGCAAGGGTGGCTCGTAGCTCCTTCTTTATTCAGCAAGTGCCAAGTGCATGTTTAATCAATGTCACAGCTCGCCACAGTGTGCAACTAAAGCCACTGTCATTCCGCTCTTCAGATTTGCCTGGCTAAGTTATGCAATGCTCCGAAGAATACCTTGGAATTCTTTCCAGAGGCTCTGAATGCAGGTGTGTGACAGCGTTCACACTATTGCCAGTAAAGCAGACTTCTTTTCGTCCTTTTTCAGGCTGGACTAAAATTACATAGTGTGACTGCACGTAGTTCGCTGCATTTGGAATTACAGCATGTCAACGTGAGAAAGCCTCTTCAGACGGCTGCCACAAAGAGTAAATCAAAGGCTGGGTTTTCCTGAAGTCTTAATAAATAACTAAGTGCAACTGAATAAAACCAGGAGCTGTTCGTATTTTTTTTTTTTTTAAAGGCAAAACCGAACAGCATGCATTTCGTGGCTCTGCATCATCTAAGGAAAAAAATCCTCAATTTTAATGAGAATTAGTCAACAGCGAGGATCATTACCAGAAAAGGTTTTACTGTTTTTCGACTGCACTTGCTGTAGTGGATTACCGAGAGAGAAGGCCAGTCATTTGGAAGATTCTGTAACGTTATTATCCTCACCGATAAACTTCTTCATCAAGGAACTGTTCATGCTCCTATCTGATCTGTCTGAGTGAGGACAGCAGCCCCCTCCATGAAGAAAAAAGCCTGGTTTGCCACCGAATCGACGAGTAAGAAGCATGTCTGATGACATTTTATTCCTGATGCAATGTAGGGTAAGAAACATCGTCTTTTTTTTACCTTTCTGTGAAATATGCTCTGAGCTGATGGCTTTAATTAGACTCACAGCAGAAATACGTTTATCTCCAATGATTAAAGATGTTTGCCAGGAGAGAAAAATGCTATTGCACTATAAAATGTGGCCGCAAATTTCCAGTAAATTGGGGTTATCTGAACTAGTAGACACCCCAATCAAATTTTGGTTTAAGGTTGGAAATTTCTGATTAATAAGGCTAAAACAGCATAGCAGATCACATATAAGATCATCATTTTAGCCACCAATTAACATAATTTTACAGGCAATATGTTTCTAGAGGATATTTGGCTGCAAATTAAGAGTACAAGAGCAGCTAAGTAACAGAGATGACCTGTCAACCCCACTTTTGCCACAAAAAAGGTAATAAATCATATACGCATCTGTAAATATCTATCTCAAGTCCCTATATTGCATAGAATTTGGTTACTATAAGAATACTACTGTCCTTTGGCAGACTGCAATAATAAGCATATATAATAACAACAACCACCTTTATATTTGAAGAGAGACATTTTCTGTTAAATGTTTACTGTTGCATGGATGTCCAAAAGCTGATCTATTAAACACGTAAAAGGATAAGATCTCACCTGCAAACGCCTACTTAGGGCTCACTCGTCAAAAGATACTGTGATACTGTATTAAGGAGACATATTCTTCACGTTCAAAAACAGCAGACTTGAATATTTTCAACTGGTTTTTGTACTGTGGCAGTTAAATATTTAACAACAGCTGAAAATTCACATAATCTCCCGAGGCATTTCAGAGTATCTGACAATGCTCACATACCTGCTTTCACCAATTTGATGTTTCATAAGGAAACAAATTAGCTGACTAAAGACAAATTTTAAATTTCTTTTATAGTAAAGCATGTTAATTGCCTTGAAGCATCAAGCTATTTTTCACTCCTTCTACCAAATCTGTATCTACGAGAACAATTACTTTTAACACGGACATGCACATACAAAAAGAAAACAAAAGATGAATACAAATCAATAAACAGAGCATTAAGGAATATTGTGTAAAGAAATAGAGAATTGTTTTTCAAAAGATCAAAGCTTGCATGTTTGTCAGACCAGATTTACCATTTGCCTTCTTTCTTCTAGCTAGCTGCCAGAATACTGGTGAAGGTATTTGCAGGAAAAATGGGGACCTCTGCCATCACAACACTGGAGGATGTGAAAAGGCAAGAGGAGAAAGAGGAAAAAGAAGAATCTATTTTAGCACTGCTTGGGATTATTGGAACTGTACTCAATTTATTTGTTATTGTTTTTGTGTACATCTACACTACACTTTGATGACATTTTTGAACATCAATTGCATAGCACACAGTGCAAAGACCAGTGATGGTAAGAATGATTTCTAAATTTAAAGCAAAAAAACCCACTGTCTGAAGAGATTATCAAAAATATTCCAGAGCAAAGTGTCTGGCTAAGGGTGCTGCATCGATGACTGCTAAATGTATCAGCGAGCCCAGCTAGCGTGCTGAATTACGTAAATGAAGGCAGGCGATACTCAACTTCTCATTGATAACAGATGAAATCTAAATAGCAGAAACAGAGACAGCACTGCAAACATGCAAGACACAAGAAACGTAAGCAAACGCTGAAAACAATCAGTACATAGAGATTAATTAAATATATAAATACATATAAGCAAGCCCCATGATGCTTTCTATGGTTTTGTGCAATGTCTCTTCATAGCTGAGACCAGAAAACAGACAAAAGGGTTTTATTTTTAGATCACCATAATTTAGGCTTATAACTTACACTAATGTATAAGTGTGGAAACAGGAACACTGTTATACCAAAAATTGAAATATTATAAATAAAATTTTAACTATTGACTATATTCTGCAGCATTTTTGTTAGTCTTGTGGAAAGCTGAAAAAGGTTAGATTTTCTTGCCTTTACTGAATCTGTATTTGAAATCATCATGCTATACTGACCATGTGCTTTTCTAATTAAAAATCCTTTAAAGTGGTGTGAAAAAACAAATAATAGTTTCAGTACTTCTTTTCAGAAATATTAATAATTACAATGACACACTAATACCTATTCTCCAAATGAAAAAAAAAATCTTAAGTTACATTTTCTATATCACCATTTTTAGACTGTATTTAACATAAGTCAAACACAACTTTCATGTTTTCATCCTGACGCTTATTTTCAAGTACAATAAAACATATCACACAAGGATTCATGGTGTTGCATGGAAAACAGGTTTAATATCTTTGCCCAGAAGGGTGTACTCTCTCTGGACCAGGTCTTTAAGACATTTTCCCTTTTTTTATCATTTATGACTGAGGCCCAGAATTTTAACTCTTAGGCATACTTCATGGAATATGCAATTAGACTACTGAAATTGATTAAACTATTTCCACGTTTTAAATTAAACCTATGCATGTCTTTGAATTAGATCCAAAGCTGCAGACAGTCTGAGATCATAGAAGCTTTTATTTACATGAATGTATCTCGCATATATCTTCTAAGAGAAAAGCTGCTTCTGAGATCTTAGGATTAAAAACGAAGTAGAAAAACACTACTAAAAAAACCCCAACACTGATTTTAATAAATACCATTCTTAGTATTACATGTGCCACAGAGGAACAATGGAGCTGTATTTCTGAAAATCTGTTCAGTTATCTCTCCTAGGCAGCAAAGCTACATCCAGTCATTCCATAAAATGACAAGCAAAGAAATACATCTCTTGTATAGGTGATAGCTTATTACTGTGTAGAACTTCATAACTGCTACACCAACTGAGCCTTTGGAAATCACTTTGAAACAAGCACATGCATAAAATAAGGTCAGAGATCTAGAACAGAATGAATTTGGCAATGATATTTCAGTCAGTTGCAGAAACTGTAACACACTGATTTATGGACGAATGAGGTGGAAGATGGTGTATTCTGGTTTTGCCTCTCTGAGTCAGTACTGGCTCATCCAGAAGAAATGATAAACAGATCTGAGGCTGCACCGGAAGAAAACGTGTGCAGACAAGAAAATTCATTCACTATCCATAGTGTACAGCAAATCTCTACTCATTTTCAGTATATGAAGCACCAAAGCATTCTGTAAAACTAAGCTACCTTCTAGAGAAATTATGCAGGTTATTCATGTTTAAGACTATAGAATAGAGTCAATACATTGAAAAATTTTTCAATGTACTTCTTATATCTACATACTTATGGATATTATTGCATTAATCTCATAATACAAGGATATTTGAGATGATTCTTAAAATGAGAGGTTAAAGGAACCTGAAAACTGAACAGAAATATGAAATTCAGGTAGAAATTACTGCTGTTTATTTTCATCCTGAAGTTATTTAAAACTTGTCAATTTTGTGAAATAAATAAACAGTTTTATTTCATGTCATTTCAGTCCATAGCTGTGTTCTCAAAATTGCGAATCAACTCCAGCACTGGAGTGAGATACTGCACCTTTTTTTGTAAACACTTCAACAGCAAAACAGAAAAGAACAATCCCAAAGTTATAACCAAATGCGGCAAAGGTTCAGCATCATTCTTTTACCACTGAATGAGTCCATTAACACTAATGAAAACTAGTGGAATTTTTAATTTTGTTAATTATATACTGTCTATCTAAACTGCCATTGTACTTCTAATTTTGCTTATAGCAAAAGGCTTTGACCCTGTGAAGGAAGTCACAGGGTAATATTATCACTAGACACTGCCCCGGCATATGAGTTAGATTTTGTTTTAAAACAGAAGTCTGCTATCCTCTCTTAATATGTAATACTTGCGCGCTGTACTCATGTGGACCTAAGTCTAAATTTAGTTAAATGAGCTCCAATATACAGCGCTGGTGCTTATACATTTAATCCAATATATGCATAAGAATCTCAACAACAAAAAATACCTTAACAGCAAACACCTCTTATTAGGTACAGTAAAAAGTCAGTAGTCCAGGGAAAAGCAGAATTTCATGGTGATTCAACATTTACACTGCAGTAGCACCTTCATGCCCTCAGCAACAGATGAATAAAGATGTAGTAGCTGAATGAGCTCAGCGTACCAATTCCAGAGACCCATAAGGGAACACAAGCTTCCTCAGGTACTCGGCCTACTCAGTCCAGTGGAACTGCTTTGCAAAAACTAAAGCAACAGCATATAATGCCTTGTGAGAACAAGACTAATAGAAAATAAATAATTTCAGCAGGCAACCTACTGTAGTTCTAGCTCTGAGGTAAGGCCTGAAAAGTATGACTTTAATGGACTCAACTAACAAAGGTATATCAACAGAGGCAGAAAAAAATCACTTAGCGTGTTCACCTTCAAAGGTTTAGTCCATAGTACTTTCTAAATAAAGTTCACAATGAGGCATTTGGCAGAGGGATGAAGCAGCACAACCATTAATGGAATCCACAAGTCCAGGGCATGACAGTACTTGATAAACTATGACATGTGCATTAAAAGCAAATATTGGACTCTTACGAAGTGGAACATGCTGGTCAGTAAACACAATCCTTTCAGTAGAGCACGCCCACAGAAATGCATCACCTCTTCTCAGCAGTCAAACCCAAGGAAGACTGAGCTAATGTTCCACCACAAGCTATGCTGACCACATCACATGGAGTCTTTGTCCACCACAGAAGAAAGGGTGGCTAAGAGGGGAGCATGTGAGGAAAGGGCTGCAAAAAAACCCCAGCCAAAATCCCAACATCTGCTTTCTGAAAGCATGGGATCTGAAGCAGAGAGAGTTCAGGCAGAATTCTCCAGCTTGCTATGAGGTCTCTCTTCCAAGGAAAAGGTGGTACCAAACCTCTCTCACTCTTCAGCTTTAAACAAGATTAAGTCATCTTAAGGTTTGCTAGAGACTAGTTTACGGACAAACTAGTACAACTACATTTAAAAGCATGAAGAGTCTACCTTATATTGTGGTATCACTGATAAATCCCAGCTTTACTGGGCTTTCTGCTGTTCAAGCCTGTAACAAAATATATACAATCCCTGTTCTAAAAGTCACTTGATTTTCCTTCTATGTCACCATTCCTTTCCGCTGCCTTCTCTCTATAAACCTTGTTAGCTACAAAGACTACTATTGCTACTGCTTTCTTCTCTCCCACTTGTAAATACTAACTTGTATTAGTCTTCATAAACCTAGGTCCACCAGTCAAGTAACTCTTACTTTTATCAGCAAAAATCTAGACCTTCAAGATAGCCGTGTACTCTAGTTAGAACCTGGCGGTCACGGGTTTGCTGGGAACCTCTTGTGGTACGGCACAAACTTCATTGTTGAGCATTTTGTTTAAGGAGAGAAACGTTCAGATATTTGAAAGAGTTCCTACAGTGGTAATTCTTTCAAGTGAAAAGCGCTGCATACAAGACAACAATGAAAAGGTTTTAAATGACAGATTTCAGCATGAAATGTGCATAAATGCTCAGCAATTAATACACGCTACACGTTCCACAATACAGAAGTTGAATGACATGAATTTTATCAATGTAAACATGAATTAAGTACTTACGAATAAACACAAATGTTAAAAAAAAATAATCTCATCATATTACAAAGATAAACTTTTTTCATTTATAAAATGAAAGATAATAAAAGCCACCGTAATGCTGTACCAAGATACGAAACAAACACAGGAAAAAACGATCAAGAAACAGGGTGAGGATTACAGCAGCTATTGCTCCTTGTGAGCATAGCTATGATCTCTCTTGCATAATAAGGAAAGTCCTTCATAGACACATAAACATTCTTGCTCTACAAGAAAAAAGCAATTACAGAAATTAATGAAAGTGGTCAGCTCACAATTTTCAAGGACTTCACACAATCACCTTGCTCTGATGCAGATGAAGCTGCAGAATGTGTCAGGGCAATCTGTTTTGTAAGGATCTGCTTTAAGGTGAGGCTTCTAAAAGATTAAATGATACGTGAGCACTCCTTATCTGGTCAATATTCCTTTTATGTAGAAAGTCTAGATAACAATCTAGTCCATGCATGTTTTGGGCAAATTGAGCAGGGACAGCAAAACATATTTAAGCAACAAAAAATCTAGGTAAATTTCTAACTGTGCCAAAGGCCAATTTAGATTTTAACACCAGAACCGTTCAAGAATTTTGCCAAAACGACTTCGCAAGCAGTATGTATCATACCTGTAGCTAACAGAACACGTTTAAACCAAACACAAAATTCTCATCGATACCAAAAGATTACATCTTGTATCACCACAGTGGTATCAGCCTACCGTGCAATAAAGGGAAACAGCACACCCAGCAGCTTCACTGCATATTATATTTCTTTATAAATTTTTTTCCCACATAACTTTATGCTTATGGCAGATACATAATATGTGAAGATCACTGTTACTGCAACTGTTTACAACAAAACCAAAAATGTAGTAGAGGAATACCTCCAGCATAAGGGTAACCATTAACTGATACCGCTAGCATCCATTCGTGTCTGAGAAAGTTACAAGCTGCTGAAAATTGCCATTTTCTGTCAGCATTGTGCTGGGCACAGCTTGTACCCGCTGGAGTGCCAAAGCCAGGAACGCTCTATTAGCATCCTGTATGCAGTGTCCTAATTTCTCAGTCCAGCATGTTACAAGGAAGAATACAGTTACCTCCTCCTTCCACATGAAAGTACGTTTTGATAGCAGAAGGTACACTGGTCTGAAAACTAGAAGACCAAGTACATGAGTGTTACAGATAATGCTGTTTGCTTTCCTGCTGCCCCTGAGTAGGCAATTCAGCCCTACTGGAGAAGGGAATTTTTCAGTCTTACAAGCATTGTACCAGAGCTTACCATAGCTCCAGAGCTTCTCAACCTCTGCCTCTCTTGTGACAGCCAGGCTCTCTGTCAGTGCCGTCTCCAGACACTCTGTTAGTGACACCTAGAGCCCCGGCATCACCTGCAACTCAGACTCATTCATGTGAGAATTATCTGTCTGCTTTTGAACTAAAGAGTAATTACTGCATTGGAATTATGCCTGGCTATCACCAACACAAACTATTTTCAGGGACTTCTTTCAAACTAAATGCATCTGACTCAAATATTCATGAAGAGAAGACATTCTTTCTAGAAATCATGCCTTTTTGCACATTTCCCTCTCATACTGATATCCTATTACGTTTTCAAAGACAAGCTTGACTGATATAAGCCCGCAAAGCTATTTTGTTTAAATCCAGAAGAACATTGTTAACTAGTTTTATGTGTAGAATTTCCAAAAAACACAGCAGGAAGCATTCAAGACAATTGCTTGGATCAACGTATTAAGCATAAAAACGCTGCTACATTAAGAGCTACAGATCCATTTATGAAAAAGCAGGAAGCATCTGCTTTGTTCACTCTTCACTAATTTTTATTTCACAAGCACCAACATACGAACACCCCCTACCAAACACATATAACAGTACTCCAGGAGTGGACAACATACCTAAAATGAACATTTCCCACTGAAACTTCTCCTTTTCTTTGCACTTTGGGAAAACAAATGGTTCCAGAAAGCCAAACAAGTCTGAACTTCTCTCCACCAGCCACATATCTCATCTCTTCTATCAGTATCTGTCTGTTCTTCCCCAGTTAGAGGTGACTTATACAGACAGACACGTTTTTCTACTGAAAACAGCAAAAAGCAATTTCAACAGCTGTATTCCTCTATAACTCTGAACCAACAGCTTTATCCTTTAGATAACATAGCAGTTTTGCCAGGTCTTTCAGTGACTTTTCCTTCCTACCTCAACAAAGAAGAATTTACGAGTATCTGTTAGAAAGATTACTTTATCGTTTTACTTTATCATTTACTTCATTGTTTTATATTAGATTTTCATTCGCAATAATGAGCCTGGTGCATAAGCTACAGAGTTCATTCTCCTCACTGTAATATGAGAAAAATAGAACCAACAAATTAGGGACAGGTGTCAACCTGTGGACTGGCAAGTAAAACATCTTCATATTTTTATTTTTATTACAAGGCCCCAGCAGACTTTTTGAACTACTTCCATTCCATCATACAAGATTATGTAATGCCCTAGTTACCACAGATTAAAAGAGCCACATTCTTGTTTTAGTCCTATGTAGCTTTGTAAATACTTAAGACACAGACGATTTCTCTTTTACCCTGGAGATAAAACATACTGTGTAACTCAACCAGAAGCTATGACATTGTTTCAAGAAACTCACATCACCACACCCTACAACTGGCATTCAAAAGAACCACAGTAATGTGACAAGACATTTAGCAGTTACTCCAAAAATAGGGCAAGCAAAAGAAGGGTCCGAAACCCAAATTCTTCAGATTTGGAACAACTCCTTCTGCTACTTAGGGATTAAATCCATCCTTACAAAGCAACTAAACAAAAAATTCAACCTCAGGCTAAGGCAGTGTTTAAAAACTTCAGGCTGACAGTTATCTGAAGAAAAAAAATGCTTATCAATAAATTCATACTAAAGCCTGTCATCTAATGAGATTGAAAATAAACCACAAACTCAGTCTGCTGGTTTTTGCCACTAGTTCCACAAAGGCATTTGCTTAACTCATACTGCTTGACGCTACGTTGTAAAACTGAAATGGTTTTCACAGCAAGGTACAACATACTGCATGGAACTCTCAAAATGCCTTTGTTTTAAAATTATGAGTAGAAATGTGATGACAACAAATAACTTACCTGGTTTTCCTTTTTAAAAAAAAAAACAACAGCAATTTCATTGTTCCCATATATTTGAAATATTTTGCGGTTTTGGTAAGAGGCTTATTTTTATATTTCCTAAATAAAGCAGAAAAAGCTCTGATCAAAGTGAAAGAGAATTGCCCTAGTGCAACATTTACCAACTTCATGCATATACCTGTTGAATTTTCTCACAAAATGAACGTTTTTATTCACAGTAAGATTCATGGTCTTGTATAAAGCACTCTCCTTCTCTCCATGTCTATTCTAGAGAATAACTAAAATACAAACTTTCCTGTTGCGTTCAACAGTTTAAGAACTAAATTTCAAATTTAAAACAGACATTAGAACAACAAAGTTTAAACTCTTACCACAAATGAGTATTTCAGCGAACACCATAATTTCATTTTCTAAGGCTCAAGTGAATGTTCCATTATATACTTACAATATATATACAATTCTAAAATGGCAGACATATTGAAACTAGCCAGAACTACCTATTGTTTAGATAAACATTGATTTGACAGACGTAAGCCGACTTTGATTTAGAAGGAGACAATGGCACATTACCTGAATCGTTGCGGAGGTACGATGACATTGCTGGGATGAGGCAAGATTGACTGAGTAGCTCTAGGAGAACGGATGGAAGAGCACTGCTGTTTTGTCCCCTCCCCTCATGGCTAGTTTGGGTCTCTCCATTTGACGTACTCCCTGCAGGATTTATGTAACTGGCAAGCACCTGGAATACACGAAAATATTTAATCAAACCTGATTTACCTTAGGCAAAAGAACTTGGACTTTCCTTCCTTAAAGGAAGACACCATAATACTTCAGTAGTTATTTTTCTAATTCAGTACTGGGATTTATTTCAGCAGTCCCAAAGATCTCTCAGAACAAATTCTATACAGTTATTAGATTACAACTCCACCTTTGGCTAATGCTAAAATTAAATAGCTATTATAATTCTGAATTACATTAAGAGGTCAATTAATATGAATTTTGACAAAATCGTCAAAACTGTCAGAGTTACTCAAAGCAGGACCTCGCCAGGTCACACCACCGAGACATACAGCTGATCAGTCCCACTTACTTCAGAACACCCGCTAGCCACAGAAGATTTTTATTTTTTTTTAAACTGCAAATGTTTTAAAAACACTTCGAACTTCCTTTTGGATGGCACTTCAGGGTTTACAGATGAAACAACTTACAGCGAGCATGACAGCTACTTGGAACAAGCACTTGTGAGCAGGGCTCTTCCCTCAGCAACCAAAGAGCAGCCTTCCCCTCAGTGACGGCAGGGGAGTCGCCTCACGACTGCACATCTGCTTGTCCCAAGGGCAGTTCTTCCTGAGTTTACAGGCCTTTACCGTGTGTTGTAGACATTCAACCTAACACATTTCCATGGGTCTGATTTCAGAGCTGTACTCTCAAATGAAGTAACTTCAAGTCTTTAAAGACTACATTATTTGAAGTCTCAGGGTCTCCATTCACCTTTTTAGCCTCTTCTTTCTTTCATTCTCCCTCTTTGCTCTAACCACTTCCGCATGGTATTTTGCTGCAGCATCTTCTCAGCACTCCGTATGACAGAACCTTTCTAAACAACCTTTCTAGAGAAGGGACCAGGCAAAGTCTGCCGTACAACTGCCCGACATCTTCAACAAAATGCTGAAGGGTTTTCTACTTCTTTCTAGAATTGCTGACTGCTCAAAGCAAAAGCCTCCTTACCTCATGATCTATGACACGTATAGCTAAACCTCTGCATAATATAGAATACTGCCTAGAAGCTTCGCCAAGAGTAATTCACGTGATTTTCCTCTTTCTTGCTTAGGAAAATTGTTTCCGATTTTATTTGTTTTGCTTTTGCAAGGGACATGATACTTGTGCCTTGTAATCTACGGTGACTGGAATAACTGATAAAATCAAAATGATATCTTCACTAGTCAGGGCATGGCTATTTTCAGAATTTCATCTCCTTTGTGCTCTACCCCAGCAGTGAGGTTACCTAATGCATTTGAGCTGACAGTTCTGTGAATGAAATTTTTGATGACTAGACAAGAGTCTAATTTTACCTACACTGACCTAAGATAACAGGGGTTGGCTGCATTTCACAATGGACTGAAAAGCCTAATTATGCAGGATTTTCTTCTTGCTAGCACGAGGCATTTGGAAGGCACCAGAATTTTACTAAGATCTGGACACTTACTGGTGATTTACTGTTCTCATTTAATTAACATACTTATGATTTTATAGTATGTCTAGGTGCGGTTTTGTTACGTTGGCATAACATACTCTTGGACACCAGTAACAACTATGGGCATTTTCTTAAAGCAGAGCAAAAATATGCGAGAAATGAATAGGTAAGATTATTTGGCACACAAAACAAAATGCCTGTTCCTGCATCATCCTCCTTTAGTGGACAGTTTTTACTTTTGACTGAATGCAGTTATGTCCACAGAGGTATATAACACCTCCAGGGAAATACACAGGAATGCTTCGTGGTTCATTGTCTATTCAGAACCGCCACCCAGGCTTACCCACACAGGTCTTTTTGTATGCAGCAGCCTACTGACGTTTGAACACAACCTCACTCACAATATGATATATACCATTTTTCATGTAGACAGGCAGTTGTAAACTAATCTCACAAAATACCATAATTACTGTGTTATATGACTGAAAAAATACATGCCCAATTTTTATTATCCAGGTTCTAACATTTCAAATGCTTATCATTAATCAAAATTTCATTATTACACACCTGTAGAAGGCAGGTCACATGCTCTTCTTCTAGCCTTTGCTTAGTCAAAGCTTGTTCAACATCCCATCCTGAAGCTGTGGAGCCTGTTCCAAAGCCTGTACCCTTAGCCCAGTACAACTGCTGTTCTTCTGTGGATGCACTGTTGTGTGTACTTGACACCTGTGGCTAAGGTAAAAACAAACAAACAAATACACAATAATTTAACTTTTTTCATCTTATGAACCAATTCTTTAGAAAGCCTTTGTTCTGTAAAAGAAGGTAATCCCAATTTATTAGCTTAGTAAAGATATCATTGGGATTCAAGGGAATTCAAAGCTTTAAATAGGAAAGACCTTGCCACACACGGATTCCAGCATAGGTCAGTGCTAAGTTGTTGCAAGTTATTCTTCTGTAAGCCCATTTATGTTCTCTTTTAAGATACTGTCACTGCTTAAATGATTAAAGGCACTAAAATGCTACTTAATCCATATCATGCTAAACATCACAGCTCTGTAATTATTACTGTTTAACACCTAGTCAACTTCAACAGCATAAGTAGATGAAGTGAATGGTAGTAAAAATGTTGTCAGAAGTACACAATCAAAAGTACAGAAGCTCAAGCACGTGCCCATTTTGAATAAATGCTCCAAAATGGCAAGAGGTGTAAGTTACATGTACAGCTCTAACAAATGATCTCTGGGTCACTGAAACACACGCTATTTCCTCTCCAATTATTTAGGGGAAATACTTTGTCCTTAAAATATTCTGAAAGACGGCATTTTTCCAAAGGTGTTCGTATGGCTTTTTCCAATGGTCTGCATCACTGCATTTTACTAACATTAACTCCAATATGATATTGCTTAGCCCTTATGAAACTATTTAAGTGCTTATGCTAATTTTGAAAGTCTACCAGATTTTTGGTGAAAAGGATGCAGAAAACACTCTGCTAAGCATTTTTAAACTAATGCTTTCTTAATTATACATTTAGCACCCTAAACAAGTGACCTCATTTTCTGAAGTGATGAACACTTGCTACTCTCATCAGAGTTACTCAGTGCCAATTAGCCTTACTGGAAACAGGTCACATGAGTAGATGCCCAACTTTAATTTGTAAAATTTGATTTACGGCTCTGAAAAGTTTCATCTTCTGTTCAGATCGTCTTCAGTGACTTTGTTCAGGATTATATTTGAAGGAAATTATGTGTGAGCAGACTGCAATGGTCAAAAAAGTTATCACCTATGAAGTACTGTACTGACGGTAGTCCGGAATGACCACTGAACTTTTACACTGGGAATGTAGAGCATCTTGGTGATGAAACAGCTATGTGGTTATTCTCATGTAGACATTACCAAAGCCCAGCTAGAACTTAACCTAGCTTTGGATATTAAGAACAACAAAAAAAGTTTCTATAAATACATTAGTAATAAAAGGAGGACTAAGGAGAATCTCCATCCTTTATTAGATGAGGGTGGGAACTTGGTGACAAAGGATGAGGAGAAGGCTGAGGTACTTAATGCCTTCTTTGCCTCAGTCTTCAGTAGTAGAATCAGTTGCCCTGAGTACCCAGAGCCCTGAGCTAGTAGACACAGGCTGTGAGCAGAATGAAGCCCCCGTAATCCAGAGGGAGATGGTGAGGGTCCTGCTCCAGCACCTAGACACACACAAGCCGGATGGGATCCACCTGAGGGTACTGAGGGAGCTGGTGGAAGTACTCACCAGGCCGCTTTCCATCATTTACCATCTACCTCCCTGGCAAACCGGGGAGGTCCCAGTTAACTGATGTCTAGCAAATGTGACGCCCATCCACAAGAAGGGCCGGAAGGAGGATACAGGGAACTACAGGCCTGTCAGCCTGACCTCAGTGCTTGGGAAGATTATTGAGCAGATCATCCTGAGTGCCATTATGCAGCATGTGAAGGACGATCAGCCCCAGTCAGCATGGGTCCATGAAAGGCAGCTGCTGCTTGACAAACCTGGTTTCCTTCTATGACAAAGTGACCTGCTTGGTGGATGAGGGAAAGGCTGTGGATGTTGTTTACCTGGACTTTAGTAAGGCCTTTGATACAGTTTCCCACAGCATCCTCCTTGAGAAACTGGCTGCCCATGGCTTGGATGGGAGTACTCTCTGCTGGGTAAAAAACTGGCTGGAGGGCTGGGCCCAGAGAGTGGTGGTGAATGGAGTTAAATCCAGTTGGCGGCTGGTCATGAGTGGTGTTCCCCAGGGCTCGGTACTGGGGCCAGTTCTCTCCAATATCTTTATCAATTATCTTGATTGATCAGTAAGTTTGCAGACAACTCCAAGTTAGGTGGGAGTGTCAACCTGCTTGAGGGTAGGATGGCTTTGCAGAGGGATCTTGCCAGGCTTGGATCGATGGGCTGTGGCCAATGGTATGAGGTTCAACAAGGCCAAGTGCTGGGTCCTGCACAACAACTCCATGCAGTGATAACAAGCTTGGGGAAGAGTGGCTGGAGAGCTACCTGGTGGAAAAGGACCTGGGGGTGTTGGTCGACTGGCAACTGAATATGAGCCAGCAGTGTGCCCAGGTGGCCAAGGCGGCCAACAGTGTGCCCAGGTGGCCAAGGCGGCCAACAGCATCCCAGTTTGTATCAGGAATAGTGTGCTGAGTAGGACTACGGAAGTTATGGTCCCCCTGTACTTGGCACTGGTGAGGCTGCGCGTTGAGTGCTGTGTCCGCTTTTGGGCCCCTCCCCGGAAGAAAGACTTTGAGGTGCTGGAGTGTGTCCAGAGAAGGGCAGTGAAGCTGGTGAGGGGTCTGGAGCACAAGTCTTAATGAGGAGCGGCTGAGGGAGCTGGGATTGTTTAGCCTGGAGAAAAGGAGGCTAAGGGGAAACCCTATCGCTCTCTACAACTACCTGAAAGGAGGTTGTAGAGAAGTGGGGATTGGGCTCTTCTCCCAAGTTACAAGCAATAGGACAAGAGGAAATGGCCTCAAGTTACGCCAGGGGAAGTCTAGACTGGATATTAGGAAAAATTTTTACGCAGAAAGAAAGAGTTATTAAGCACTGGAACAGGCTGCCCAGGGAAGTGGTTGAGGCACCATCCCTGGAGGTATTTAAAGGACAGGTAGACAGTGCTTAGAGATATAGTTTAATGATGGTTTTTGTCAGAGTTAGGTTGATGGTTGGACTAGATGATCTGAAAGGTCCCTTCCAAACAAGGTAATTCTATGATTACTCATTACATTACTCATAAACATGCTGTGCCTTTAACACTCAAAAGGACTGTCATGAGCACTGACTTAAAGCACTTAAGGGAAAGCCTGGCCCCAGAAATACTATCCTCGCTACAGGCCTGATGGATCTCTAGTTTTAGGTTACCATCTATCACCTGATAGATATGAAGTATGAGAAAGGAAGCTGTTTAAGGGGTCATGGTAGAAGTGAAGCAGAGATAAGAATTAATGGTTGCCCCTTCCCTCCAAAAGCACGATAACGCTGAAGCATTAATGTGTCAGCAGCCTGATACCCCATTAGGAGTAGAATATTTCAGCTTCCCCTTAAAACTGACTAGCCATTAAAGTGAATCATTCTCATGCACAGTTTCATCTCGTCCTTGCTCAACCCCTCATCAGTATCAGAGCTGCTAAAATATGGACAGCCCTGCATTTTGCATCTACTTACACATATTTAGCCACCAGAAGCTTTTTCATGCAAGCCTCTGCGACAAAGATGCTGAAGAGGGCAAGTAATGAATTTTTTAAAAAACTCTTTGATAGACAATTGGTATGCTATGCAGAAACGGCAATTCATAAATCCTAAAAAAATCAGGGGATACGTGTTCTGAATAAAGGGTAGTATCATACAGTAAGTACTTCAAAAAAGTTTAATTTTGGAGATTCACTTGGTATCTTCAATGCTATGGAAAATTTTTGTCTTTGGATCTCTTTTCTCTATCAGTAAAAAGGGGATAAAAAAATCACTACATTAATTCATTAATTTTCACAACTCATTTACGTTTGTGAAGCATTTAAGAGGAAATAATTTGCAGCCAGTAGAGTTTAGATGATGCATGCTAAATAAGGTAATGAGGTCATGCTATCTAATGAGGATTAAAGAACCACCACCCATTGAGCATTATGCCTCTCATGCACTGAAAAAGAAGGTCCTGTGAAAGAAACTGATTATACCTTGGTCCTGTGAAAGAAACTGATTACACCTTAATGCCTCATGACAAGCCTTCTTTGTTGGTTAAATTTCATGATTACTATGTGTATTTGCAACATGCAAGGACAATTACTTAATCAAATACTTTCGAATTATTTTTGCTCTTTATTCAAATGACAACTCTGCAGAAGGCAGACTACAATGAAAGCATGGAGATTATTTTATTTTTTATACTTAAAACTCTTACTGCTTCTCAGTGGTAATTACTCTGCTGCTAAACTTACCTCTGCCTGGTTGGGACTCGAGTTGGGCACTCTTGGTGCATGGTGGCTTAGAGCAGACAGACAAGCAAGGATAAGGTGTATCGCCCCAATCTCCAGTGCCATCCGCCTAAGCAGTACTCCATCATCAGTAGTCAATGGTGTAGTGCTGAACAAACTACGCAACACATGGAAAGGCAGAGTTGGAAGCACGTTTGCTGAAGGGGACTGCAGGATATGACCTAGATTGAAGAAGAAAAATATCAAAACCACATTTTCTTTCAATAGTTCACTTCAGCCTGTTAATCTCTGCAATGGTTTATAAACAACACCCACAGAAATATACTAAGCACTTGAGCATTCGCATAAAGTAAGCTATCTAATGTCAGGCTTCTCTTCACAAAACCTTTTCAGCAGGAGAAGAGTATAGAAGAAAGAACGTTTCTTTATTTCCTTTACGGATTTGGTTAAAAACCAAAGTTATAAAATCTGATTCACCATTTCCAGGGAGAAAACTTAGTTTGTGGGTATACTTCTGTATTTGACTACATTCAGTTCGTATTTCTGAATGAGGAAACAAAGGTGGTTCGGACTAATTTAATTAATGTATTTATTTATTAAAACATTCCAACTACAGGCAATTAAAGAATGCACATGGTCAGTTAATAGCAGCTCAGTGGACAAGGAGCTGTAGTTTATCATGATGTAGGAATTTTTTTTCATATTCGTGTCCCCAAAGTGGGAATTAAGTCACTGACACAACCCAAGCTGTGATGCCATTCAAGTTGAATACACGGTGAAATACTAACATAATTCTAATTAGATGAGATGAATGTTTTAATTTTGTAATAGAATTATTTTAAATTTTTAATCCTTTTGCATTATTAGCAAAAATTACTAATTTTAAAAGCCACATTTCAAATAACAGAGTGAAGTGACGTATTAATGCAATGTCCTCAGATTTGGGAAACTGTCTCAGTTTCTTCTGAATTTAACAATGCATTTCACATTCCTTCCCCTGTGCATATGTAAATAGAGATGTTTGACAACTGAAAACACTTCAAAATAGCCAACTTTGCTCAGAAGTTTGCTTCTTATTTTAAATATATTTATATTATTTTCTCCCTCATTTTTAGAGTTTATCAGCTATATAATAATCCAGAGGTCTAAACTGAAACACATGACAAATATGTATGTCTATATTTGTATGCGTATGTATATGTATCTATACACACACATGCATGCACACATGAGTTAATTCATATCTATCTGATACTCTTTGTAAAGACAGTTAGAAGAAGGAGGCAAAAAATCCTCTGACTAGGATCTTCACAAATAAAACTGAACACCTCTGGAAAAAAGCCCATACAATAGACTTCCATAACTGCAGGTATAACCAAATGACAAAGAGACAAAAGAAAAGAAAATCTAAACATTTGCCCATGATTTATTTTAGCAGACAACTGAATCCATGTTTATTCTATAAGACATGGATTTATAATTGCAGCTCTTCATATTATGCAAGAAAGTAAAGAGGTATATGAAAAGATGCGTTTCCAACAGAAAAGGAAAATATTAATGCTTTATTCAGAGAACTGATGTGGACTACTGCGTACAATTGATCCCACATTTGGTAAAGAATTGAATTCAGATTGTTTGGCTTAGGGAATGGAGAAACTGACTGTTTAGTCCAGCAAAAACAAAGGCTAGGAGGGAATACAATTCCTGTCAACAAATGCATCAGAGAAAGCAGAGCTATTTACGCTGAGGAACAATGCTGGCACAATGATAAATGGGCACAACTGGAATATGAATAAGTTTAGCCCGAAAATTAAAGCAGCCCCTACCTATCAGGAAATTATATTCTGGAACTGTATTCCAATAGCAATAGTGGATATGCACACACACAAAAAAGAAAGCAACCCAAATTTTAAAGGTTTGAGTTGGTATCTCTTTGTTGTTTTTTTAATAAAGAGATATAAAATTGTTTCCAGTAGCAAAAATCTGAGGGACTGCATATCCTTCAGTTAATTACTACTCAAATTAGGTGGGACTAAGCAGCCAGACTGAATTTTTGTTACCCAGTTTATTCTTGTCTACTGTCCTGTACCTAAATACAAGAGAAATAAAAACATAAACAGAAGGGAGGGTCAACAAGATTCTTTGTTTCTCACTTGGTCTCATGAGCTACACACTGTCCACCACTCTACAGGCTGCTGAACAGAGATTAACTTCAGTTGATTGCTGCACAGAAAAACCAGCATTCTTTTCAAAGTCATAATGAAAGGAAATATCTTAAAAGTACTAAAACATCTTTCGCATACACTCTTTAGTTTTTCAAAACAAATATTAGAACTACATGCAGAATTCCAGGTTTGTCTGCAAAGACACTGACTACAAATTGTTTCCCTGCTCATCTGTTCATTCATCGAAGAATACCCCGTTTCTCCCTCTGAACTCACACCATACCATTACGGTAAAGCTCCTGCTCAGCTAATTTGATCACTGTGATCTTTAGATCTTTCTCTCCTTTTCTAAAACAGTATTATTTAACAGTTTATTCTACATCTGCTGTAGCTATGCTCCTACCCATATTATTCTGCATTTGGTTGTAGAATTATATGATGTTTTCTCAATTACTTGAGCACACACAGCTACTTAGATTGTTCTGTCTGAGCGTGCTGTCATCTTTAGTGTCATTGGAAGTTTTATCAGCTGTTATTTTACATTTACTCTGACATTTGGATGAGAACACTTGAATACCCATGACTGTGACAAAACTTTGCCAGACAGAATTTAATATTTAGGGACAACAGACTATCAAAGATGCTAGCAACACAGTTCTGCACAAATCAATTCTAACTTCCTGATAAAAGCATTACAGTGTAAATAAATTTAAGTAAAATGATCTAGTCGTGGTCTACAAAGAAACATAGTAATTGCAGCACATACTTCCTTCACCATCATCTGTAACTCCCAACACCAATCTCAACAGACACTGAGCATGTTTCCGTTCTTTTAGCAGCACCTCAGCATAGCCCGGGAGACGAAGAAATAAACCAAAGGCAGCCAAAGAATGCGCGGGTATGGGAGACATAGTCTGAACTGTTGACTTGATCGGTGGAGGTTCTGCAGCAATTGTTTCTGGTGCTTCATACACCAATTCCCCCGATTGTTCAATGGTAACCCATTCAAACTGATCGCTGTCCTTCTGCTTTTCCTGTGTGGTCGATGTAACCACTGGAGTGCTCACCTTAAGCAACAAAAAAAAACAAAAAAAATTTGGTAGTCATTCAGTTAATCACCTAGGCAAAAATTTTGTTGCAGTTAGGATCTAAAGGACATACAATCTTAATACAGGACACCATTAAAAAGTCACATGAAATACACCACCCTTTACAGATACAGGTACCAGGGTAAATGGCTAAAAAGGGCGTACTTGGTGCATTTTCAATACACTCCTAGAAAGTCCCACCTATACCAGCGAGCAACTATATTTTGCCACCTAAAATCCTCAGTTAAAAACGTGTTGCTTAAAATCTAGAGGAACAGGAGACATACATTACACAGACATAAACAATATGAAGATCAGCATATATATCAGACTGTTAAATAAGAAACGGCCCTTTTAATTTTAACATTAAATAGTGTGAACTCAAGTGGTTAATTTTTAATTACATATTGCAAAAAGGAGAACAATTACAATACCTGTAAAAACTAAGAAGAAATTTGGGTATCTTAACATGCTCCTTTCAGGCTTTTGATTGATTGACAGGCTTTATTATTATTATACTTTAACACAACAGTCTGTAGCTCTATTTTACAAACTAACGCTGCACAGAGGACTAAGCAGCCACGTATTATGACGGCAATCAGAATCTAAGATGGATAACAGTTGTACAATCCCCCAGGAAAGAGTTAAAATGAAGGTATGACACCCAGGTCCCTCTCATCAGATGAACTTATGCAATCATATTTAAAATTTTAGTATTTATCACCAGACTGATCTAAGCTGGAAAAGATTAATCTGAAAAGCCCTTCCAGAATTTATCCAGAATACCAAATTCCTAATTAAAAGTCAAAGCCATGTTTAGCTGCATTTATTCCAATCATCTACACATTAAGAGAATAATTAGGCAAATCTTAAAATACAGAATTTAGAGAATCAGAATTATCAGTGACAGAGAAATATAAAATTAAGGAATGAAGAGTCTGGAGAATTCATCAGCCGTCACTCTGAATCTTTGGAATCATTGTACTTAATTTGTTTTTACAGATCATGGAATTCTTATTCATCATTTGAATACAAACTTATATCTCAAGCTAAAAGACTATGAAAAGAAAGTAACTTCCCAGGACTATAGAAAAAGGAGGAAAAAAAGGGATGAAATTTCTCACGGTCATAAGTTGCCTTTTGTCTGTTGCAGAATCTCACGAATCAGTCGTCTTCAATACAGAGTACGTTACCTCTCTCGGATTTCAAAATACAATAATTGCTTAAGCAAACACATTTCCTTACCTTTTATTTTTTGAACAGGCTTGATACTAGACTTCTAAAACATCTTTGCAGAACTATTTACAAAGGATTCATACTAATTACCCAGTTTCACTACAGGGTTCCTATGCCTGCCATAGTTTTGCAGTCAGGGTACTGAACAATACCCTTAACTCATAACTAACTTAATTTCAAAGGGAACAGACATGCACAATCTTTCCTACTAGGAGTATCAGCCAAAAAATTTTTTAAAAAAACCAACAAACCCACAACCAAATAGAATTTGAATAATTCACAGGTTATTTTTTTACTCAAGCAGCCTATAACGCGTGCAGGGAAGCAGGATGTATAGCTGAACTGGGCTGTGGAGTTAAGCACTCGCCTATTTTAAAGCAGCTTCGACAAGTAACCGAGATTGTCAAACTGAACCATGGAGAAATAAGAGGAAAATACTGCCCTTAAACAAATAAACAAAACACTCTTAGCATGTTTTTGTACACTGATTTTTTTCACTCACTTGCTGAATTACGTCGGGATAAAGCATAGGGAGTCTCTCTGCAATGAGGGCCAATCCACCCATTCCTGCAAAAACTTGCAGTGGAGACTGAATGGGACAGGTTTCAAGAAGCGATTCATCTAGGACTGCGTCCATGCACTCATCCCCAGGACTGATGGCTTCATCTTCAGGGCAAGGTCCCAGTAAATCTGCATGTTCTACATAAACACGGAGGTAAAAGAAATTAATACATCATGATCAATACTGTGTTTGTTTCTTCGTCCTCGCTTAAAGGTGTACTTCAAAAGTAGCAGTTCCTTCTTAGGCAAAACCTGAGTCGAGAACCTGAAATGAATGAGTAGACAAATATCAAAAGAAAATAAAAGTATTCGTGGTACCTTTTGTCAATGATGTCAGATCCATGTCATAATTTGGGGTTATTTATACAGGGTTACATGTTAATTATTATAATTTTATGTTTTATTAGAATATGACCTATGCCTTCAAAATTTTGTTAACTTTGGAAGTATATTTTTAAACATTGTCTTTCATCTAGGAGATAAGAGTAGGTTTGCTACTCTCTGATAGAGAGTTCACAGTTGAAAAGAAAGATGACCTCCTCCCAGTTTTACTAAGCACTGTAGTATCTTGTGCAATGGACAAAAACCTGATCATTTTATACAATGATGCACACAAGCTGTATACACAGACCCCTAGCACAATGCACTGTGCTGAAAATTAACCCTCTTCTTGTTACCACAGGCAAACTTCACAGTGTATATTCAATTTATTTCATCTAAAGAATTTGCATTGCAGATTATGTTGTTAAATACTATAACACAGTGGGCCTCAAAACCTTCACAGTATACGCACATTAAAAGGCAGCATGTATCAAGTGGTTTCAGTATCTCTTCGCTGTGAGCACCCTGACACCCAGCTGAAAATCCATGATTATATTTAAAATCTTTACACGGACACACACTATCATTTAGTATATACTTGTAAAAACACGGAAGCACATTAAAGCATAATTCATGCACCTACCAAAATGAACTTTTATTTAAAAAAAAAAGTTTTAGCCACAGATACCATATCTTTTAAAACCTTTTCTTCCCTAATTTGAAAGGGAAGGGAAAGGAATAGGAAACAGCAGGTCTTCCCCCATCCTAATTCTGAACTTCTAAATGTGCAAGAAGCACCAGGTTACAAGAACATCATGGATATGTTGTGTGAGGAGCACATCGCTATGGAGCAATGTGGTCAAAGTATCAGATTTAATAAGGTCAAATCAGGGATATGTAGAAGTATGTACATCAATTCTCCTTAATTCAACCTCAAGTACTGCGAGAAACAGAAAAGGTCAATATGCTTCCCAAGCAGGATAATCCTTGTCAGAAAGAGCCCAAACATAACACTTTGAGTACACACAGCTTTAATGTCTACTGTTCGTAAGGATACAGACAGAAGCCACCTCTGTGGAAATTTTCCCTGTCACCACAGATAGTGGACAAGGATGTCTGCAAACATGCTGGTCTCATCAAAGGACCACCTTCCGTCAGTCTTGTGGAGGACTAGGCTAGGCTGAACATGATTTACAGTTCGATTGCTTGCAACGACATGAATTGATCAGACCATGCGAAAGGTTAGACTTCCTTAATAAGGAAAATTTCAAAATAAAGATTTTGAAGGAAGACTAGCCCTTCTGTTTTACACTGTTTTACAGTGTGAAAAGCTGTAAGCTTTCCTGAAGAAAGAAAACAAGAAACTAGACACACACAGATATTCAGAATGCACAGAAAAATCTCTAAGGTCAAATGCTTCTCTGCAAAAGACGTTATCAGTGAGTAAGAGTATAGGCAGACCTTTTATTATGTAGCAAATATAATGCTACTCCTTTCACATCTTAAGTATTGTTGCAAGGAGTTACACAAGTATGGTTCCACAGCGCTCGCTTTTGTTAATCTCCTTATAACCCAGTTTAAACCATTTCACCTCCATGAATGTTCTGCAAGGTTTCAGTGAAGTAGTGCACTTCAGCTATGGAGAACTGCTGATCTCAAAGGCATTGAAGCACACAGGAAAAAATATAAATAAATGACACTTTTCCTCAAATACAGTAGTAGTAAATGCAGCTCTGGAGACACCATGTGAAGCTATAAAATCTATCCACCACATATTAAAAAAAGTCTACCTTAAGTCGCAAGTAAGGAAATACTGACATGTAAGAATGATTTCTATAGATATTAAAAACTAGTCATGAAAAAGCAGTAGCACTAACCTTTGTAACTGATGAGTGGTGGCTGTGAGACACCTGAATGTAACTAATATTGTGCTGTACAGCAGCACAGATCAATGGATTTCTAATGACAAATTCAAATTTTCAAAAGCATTAGTCTCAAGTTAAGTTAAAAAACAGCCTTGTAACTTTTATTAAAAGTTCAAAGAGGACCTTCATGTTTTCATATGCAACTCTACTACTAAACTGAACCTCCTCTAATAATTTTTGAGTTTCATTCAAATAGAAAAATATTTATTATATGTTTAGATTTTAACTAAAACAGCAAAACAAAACAAAAATATTATTTGAAAGAGAAAGGCCTCACAATAGCATGCGAGATCTGTATATCCAGCCACTATATGGAGACATAAAATACTTAGCTCAGACCGGATAGCAAGAAAACAGACTTTTTTCTTTTTCAACTCTTTCTGTTTCTTATCTTTTCTAGAAGGAGGTGGATCTATCGAGTGAACAGTTTTTACAAGAAGCCCCTGTCTTAAAACAGCCGAATGATTAACTTTGTAATTCCATGCTGTGTCAGTGGGCTGGTGATCAGCAGATTGCCTTAGCTTAATTTCAAGGTCCCATCCCTCTAAGTCCTTCCCTAAAGGAATGATATAAAAATATGTCAAAACAGATTCCTGGGATACAGCTCCTCCCTCCCCTTTCCCCAGCACTATGAGTAAGTAGACAGCAAGTGACTAGAAAAAAACCTTAGCAAGAAACAGACCATATTAGAAAATGTCAAAAATAATGTTTTAAAAAGCTAGAGTTACAAGTCCTGCTTAGATGGTCTTGAGAATAATTCTCATTTTCAATGAAGCATTTAAGTACCCAAGTTCCCACAATAAAAAATTTCACGGGCTTCTATAACTCATACGGTTTCAAACAGCTTCTGCATTACTGAATCTGCCCTGGTTATCAGCACAAACACTTACTACAGAGAAGTGGTATACATGTCAAGAAATAAAATACACAGTATCTATACAATCATATACAACACTATAATGAAAACAGAAAAGTGAAACCAGAACAACCATATTGGTGCATCTTACAGATACAACCTAAAGCCAGGCAATGAATTTGTTCTTCATCACTAAGTTTAGCACTTGGCTCAGGAACATCACCCAAGAGAATACAGAAAACCGCTGTTTCTTCCCAAGAAAATCAAAAACAGTTTTGTCCAAAATAAATTCATTTTAAAAAGGAAGATACCAAAAAAGTAAGAACACTCACCTTTTTCTGTATGAAGACGTTTAAATGAGTCTGTTTTCGATAAGCTTGGATCTGAGATGACTTTGGAACCAAGCTTAACTGTCAAATCTATTGATCGGTATCCTTGAGGGAGTTTACGGTCATACAGCAGAGTCAGAAGCTGGGCAAGTGTCATTTCAGCTGGTAACGGTTGGCCTAAACAACAATGGCATTGAGTCAGAGAGGAAAATTATGATTAGGTTATTTTAACATACATGTCCAGGTGCTGTTCATTACTTGTACCACAGATGCCAAGTAGACTAAATATTATCTGGCTCCAAACCAAGGCCTTAATTTTAACATTTGTTCTCTTGGGAAAAGGGGCCCCATCAGTTTGGAACCAACTATCAAAGAACTATGCCAACATTCCCTAAGGCAGCTTTGTGCTACGAGCCCAAGCACTTGGCATATTCGACAGATGGCTAAGGCTGTAATTTGATGTTCATTTTAAGCCTGTCCCCTACTTTCAAACACCACCCCTGCATCACACTTGAATTGTGGTGGCATAAAGGTGTGTGACCATGAAGTGGAAAAAAATGGAAACCAAAGAAACCTGCAATTCTTTTTCAGTCATATTAGTCCCAAGCACCCTCACTACTCTGGTCTTGGGACACAACTCAGCGAGAAGAAATGAATGGCATTGCCAGGAATACTTTTCTCAGCATCAGCAAAGACTTGAAATGCACACGCAATACAGCCCAAACCGATCACTGGAATCAAGATTTTGGCCACTCTGTTGTTTACAAAGAATATGTTCTTCCCTGAAATTACAAGTTACTCTCAAGGCAAAACAATTTTTTCCCTGATAACAAGTAGACTTACATATAAAGTGAATTGCTTTATAGTTGGATCATATAATACACTTAGCATGCCCGTTTCACCGTGACTGTGCTTAATCAAGTAACACAAGTTCCAGAAAGGTCGTTAGTTTCTGTTTCTTCAATAGAAAATGGTGTCTTAAGAAATGAAAATTAAAAATATCTCCCATCGTGCAAGTGAAGAAGTTTCTGCCCTTTTCTTTCCATCACCAATTCCGCTTTCCATGGCTTCTTTTTTTGTAACAACTGGCTGTTGCGCAAGATGTGTGATCAACCAGTGCAGAATGCTCTACCTTACCATTAGTGGACAGTCAACCTTTACCAGCTAGGTACTAAAACAGGCACCGAGTTTTGATCTCCTTTCCAAAATAGCAGCATTAACTGTATCAATTTTAGCTATTTAAATTCAAGTATATGATACCTCTAACAATTGTTGGAGGATAGTCTCAAAACCAACAATTTTGTAGCGAGTTCCAAAATTAGATTTTTATTGGGTGAAAACGGTCAGAAGTTTATGGAATTAAGTGGTTCCTTATTTTTATACTATAAAACAGGTAAGAAGCTCTTCCACATAATATAAAGTGTTTCACCCATGTTCCTGTTCTTTATCACTGATCTAAGGTTAAGAATTCCAGTCACACCAATCTCTCCCTATAGGAGAGAGACCTCTATGCCCCAACTGCAACATTGCCACCAGCTTTTTCCCAATAAAGTGCAAGTACATGTCTGCTATACGTAAAACGTGACTAACTTAAGACATGCTGAATATTCCTGAACTGGCAAGTCAGCCTTCCAGAGAGCAATCCAAGCTGGCTGCCCACTCATAACATCAAATAACAGGGCTCAAATACCAGTTTATTTGGCCTTGCAGGTCAAAGAAAATGTGAGTCAACTTACAAACCCATCCCCCTTTTATTTCTGAGTGAAAGCGGAAATGTTTTTGAGATTTTGTTTAGGAACAAGGAACTAAACTTCAAGGAAATCAGCATAATTCTTATTTTTGTCAAGCCACCATGATGTTATAATGTTCCACTTCCCATTGAAAGCTGTTACCAAACCCAGAAGGGCTCTACATTCAAGATACTCAATAGAAATACAGAAGACGTCCATTAGCATTATATCTACTTTCTGATGACATATCAGCCACTGAAAAAGACCATGATTTTTAAGTTTAAAAAAAGTTATTAAAGTTACCTGGTAGAAGTTTATGGTATAGATGAAAGACTGGAACACTAATGGTCTTGCTGGAAGCTTCTCCTCCTGAGGAAGAGGTACCTACTTTATCTGCCATCACTCTCCCTCGCCTTGACGGTGGACGTGGAGGTGTGGATGAAACAGCTCTTTTTGACTGAGATTTCAAACCTAGTACAGAAGTAAAAAAAACAGTCATTCCCGTATTTACTTACTTCAGCTAGCCAAGATGGAATGTACTTGCTACCTTCAAATATAGCAAAAAAAGTCAAACTTTTCAGCACTGGCAAATTAGATATCAGAATAGCATTCATGTATAAAATACATTTGGATATAATCCCGGCATTTTTACAGTTACAAGGCTCCACACTCTCCTGAGCCCCAAACATAAACCAAACCGTAACTGTACTAGATCGTATCATCCATTAAAAAAAGCAAAAAAATATTCTGGTTCTGCTCTTAAATTTAGTTAAAGAGCCTGCCAAGCAATGGGCCATACAGTAAAACTTTTTTAGGTTGTTTTTGCAATGAAAGCAAGAAAGGCAAAAATTTCTAAAGTGACAGAGATTTCAGCACGCAAAAATAGATAACAACCATTTGTCTGGCCTACGAAGGTGACTTCAGCTGCAGTACTGACAATAGCACATGTGATGAAAGGTGTCTTTAAACATGCTTAAGGTGGCCTAGGTAAAAACCTTTAAAGCACTACATGAAAATTAAAAGACAGAATAGGAACATAAAAGCTTACTGATCTTATACAGCAAGAGTGTCATATTTTGGGACAGATTAAGCTGACTTAAGGTACAGTGAAATTATACTACTATCACTTACCCTTCTATGCAGGTGACAGAGCAAGGAAAAAAGCCAGCAGGTCCATACACAAAGACTCATACAACTACCGCCTCATAATCAGCCAAGAGCAGCTGGAAAACTAGCAACATCCATACCTGAAATGCTACAATACACTCTGGTTTCAGCTGATCAGGAGGAGCCGTTATAATATGCAACACATTCTCCAATAATCTCAGTATACTAAACTAGCTTGTCTCAGGAATACCAGGCTCCAAATACCATCTCTACTCTTTATTAATTTTACCAATAAGGAACAAGTTAAACGCTGGCTGCATGAGGCTCTGAGGACACTAAAAAAACTCAGAATATGTAAGATGACAAAGACAAAAGAAGACAAGATTTCACAAACGGGTCCATAAAACCAAATAAAAATGAATTAAGTTTAAATGTAAATTGATCTACCGAACTGGAGAAAATACAAGGAAAAATAAGAAAAAACTTAATTCTGCTTCTTTCTAAATAGGGAATGGGCTACATCAGGCACTATGATCAGAGATGCAACTGGGATGAGACATGGCTGACCGTGCTATACCCTGTCTTCAAGGCTGGTATATTACTTTTTTTCTTCACAGATTCTTTATTCATGTCTTAACCCTTCACTTGGGCCTATTAATATTTTAGATCTGACCCACTTGAACCAGCAGCTACTGCAAATATCTTTCCAGATAAAGATGCGGTAATTAAAAATCAGCTGTGTTGCTTTAAATATATACCAAGATCCATGAAACTGCTGTGCTATTCAACACTTGAGTTTAGAGTTCTATCTACATCTAAAAACCTGAAATAAAAAGCTTAAGAAGTATTGGTGCCAGAAGTCAAAGGAAATCAGCATCTCTTCTTATGCTTCATGAAGTGTAAAAGAAATTGAGGTAGCTCAATGAAGGCAGAAAGCTAGATAGGAAAAGGGTAGTTTGAAGTTCACTAATCTCTCTCTCACAAACACACCAGAACTTCAAACCAAAAGACTAATGACCTCCACAGCCATCATCTGAGCAGTAGTCATCTCGTACCACTGCAAAATAACTATGGTCAATCTACAACCTCCACATCAGCTTGGGAGGAAAAGGGTTTATATGAATGATTTCAGAAGGATCTTCACATTAGTTTTCAGAAGGCAAATGCTTTGGAAGAAAATCCTGTATGTGTAGTTTCCAAGTGGAATAATATGGTTTTATGCTTACATCTCCATCTGACAGTTTTTAGCAGAGTACAACCAGTTGTTATGCAAAGTATATGAACCCTTGTATTTCCAAAGCATATTGTGGGAGTAGGTGATCACACTCTGATGCACCAACCACTGCAAAAAGGTAGAGGTAGTAACACCCATACCACAGTAATACTACATAAATACTAATATATCGTCACATAATCCATGCTCCAGGTGTGTTTCTATAAAATCCTGTAAAACGCACTAGCAACAGCAATGTCTGAAAGATCCTTTTCAGAAAGTGGAATTAAAAAAAACATACCAGAAGCAACAACAACACTATAATTGTCCTGAAATCCATTTTCTGCTTTAACTTTTTCTTTCTCTTCATAGTTCTTTTTTTCTTTATCTTCCTTCTGTTCATTAATTAGCTTAGCTGTGATACTGGGTGTATCTATACAGGGAGAAAAAAGAGGAGAGAAAGGGCTTTCAAGATATCAAGTTGACTTTACTACAGTTTCTAGGCTATTAACAAAGCTATTCTCAACTATTTTAGTGGCTTAGAGTTCCATCCCAGGCAGTAATAGTCTTGTAAATATCCATAAATTAAGGCATCATGATAATTCTGGTCCTCTCTTCCCCCAAAAATCTGTCCTCTGACAATTTAAAACTGTAACAACTTAAACCCATTACCTGATGAGTCAAACGTATTCATGTTAAAGCACCACTGCAACCAACCAAAAATGAGATTAAGCAAAATAAACAAGAAGAAAAACAAAAAAAAAAACACCAATCAAAAAAAAATCCTAACAAAACAACAAGAAAAAACCAAACCCCAAATCCAGAACTTTTTCAAGGACACCTGCAGACTTATTTAAATAAATTGTTGTATTTAGGTCTGTGTGTCTAGTGTTATACTGACTCAATTTCAGAACTGGCAAGTATGATTGTTCCTTTGAAACTGGAATATGTCTAAAATACATTACACATCCAAACCTTGTGCTGTTTGCTTAAATGAGTATTAGATTACTGCAGTTCAACCGGTTTGATTCAACCGCTAGCGTAGATCACAAATATCAGCAAGCAACTATCAAATCATTGATTACTGGTGACAATGGATCATTTCACACCTTGTAAGGTACAACACCAGCACCAAAAATGGCTAAATAATTCTCTAATTGCTTCTGAGTAGTAACTTGTTTCCACATAGCCACAGCAGCCTTAAGATATAATCAAAGACTCAAGACCTGGAAGTACCCTCCCGTTACTTTTAACTGTATATCACCAGTGGATGAAGTGCTGAAAGAGATATGGTTTAACCTGCTTGGAAATATATTATTATTTGTGCCTGAAGACATTGGTTATGTCTGTGTTAAAGTAGTGCAGACGAAAAGAAGATAGTGTGAAATTGCTGCTACTCAGGACCCAACGTTCACACACACGCTATATATATTTATTTTAGACTGTGTGCTTGCTTTTTTAAAAATTCTCATTATTATTTTAAACTTCAGAGTTGCCCTAGTTTGGTCCCATGGACTGAATGCCCATATATATGGCTGAAGAATTTAGAAGCCATTAATAAAATTAGTAAGGAAGCTTAAGCAATGGTATTATTAGTACTCAGGTAATACCCAGATTTGTCGTTCAATTTTCCTGACCAGCCAAGACCAGTAACTTAAGATAAGATGGATGAAATACAAAACAACTGGTACTCATCCTAGACAATCCTATCTGCAGTGATACAGCACATTTTCTTCCTATGGTGAAGGGATGTGAGCAGCAGATTTAGCAATAATTTTAGACACCCCCCGCCCCACTTTTTTTTAAAGGCTGGGAGAAAAAACTATGAAATGAACATGCTTATTGTGATTTATTTTTGCGGTATGACACAATCAACTTGAGACATTAGCACCATAGTTAAGAAAAAAGAAGTTAAGCCAAGGGACAGCCTCTGACACAGGATCTTCATGACTTCCTATTGCTGCAGTGGTGACAGTCTTTTCTTCCTTTCCACCCCCTTCTCTCTCCCTGTCACCCCACACGGGTTACTCCTCAGTCAAATCTTCCTTACTGTGTCCTAACCGTGGAATTCATGGAATGGTATACAAGCATGACAAAGCTTTTAATACAATCAGAGAAATCACATTAGATGAAGGATGAAAACAGAAAAGAACCCAAACTTTTCCAGAATTAATTCTTCCAATTTAAAATAAGAGTTAAGCTGAGGAATACCAATTCCGTAGCAAACCACAAAGTTACGGTGCCCTACAAAGTCAGCAGCTGATCAATTTCAATTACAGGCATTACAGTACACCACATCATCACATTCCCCTGCCCAGTCCCTATGAGCACTGGCTATCAA
Source organism: Larus michahellis (assembly GCF_964199755.1). Classification (NCBI taxonomy): domain Eukaryota; kingdom Metazoa; phylum Chordata; class Aves; order Charadriiformes; family Laridae; genus Larus; species Larus michahellis. The sequence goes on from NC_133898.1 coordinate 40,801,265, forward strand.
GCTGACTACAATACACCACTAAGGCAGCTATTCAGTACAGTTTATGTCACTGCTCAACAACTGATCCCTGCCTCCTACGGGGTGACCACCCCACCCGTTACAGAAATTCTGACCATAAATTGTACGAGGATCTAAAAAACCTTGGTCACACTCCACACATGACCGTGCCTGGACAGTCAATGAATACAGAACTCTACCAGAAATAGTAGATTATTCCCTGATAAATAAGCGTCAAATATTTTTCTAGGCTTTACTATTTTTTTAATTAAAATCCCAAAGCACATGTTCTGTCTAGTGTTCTGCCAAATATCTTTTTAGTACTTTATCACCTTGTTAGATAACATACTTACTGCTCTAATGAATTTATTAACAATTTTGATGTAAAGATCTTCAGTAGATATAATAAGGCAATAGTTCCTCTGAACTCCACGAAGATACGCTTCAGAAATTAAAGTTGATCTGCACTGAGTTCCAAAAAATTACACATACAAATATATCTACATCAAGAACATACAAACCTAGTCAGGTATGTGTGCAGCTAGGGCACACACTTCAGTGCACATCTGCAAAATGGCAAAATCATAACTGCCGTGATGATCCTTAACTTTGCTATTACTAAGAACCACGTATTAAGAGTAAAGAGGATGTGCTGGGTTTTTTTTTGTTTGTTTGTTTGTTTTTTAATTAGACTTGCTTAAAAATGATTTTTGATGTAACGAGACCTACCAAATTTCCCTCTATTTCTTACCTGAGGAGAATCAACTTGCATCTTGCTGGTTTTACCTAGAGAGCTCTAGCATGGATGCAACACCCTTAGTACGCATTCTACTCTAACTACATTTAAAAAAAGATCACTAACTTTAACCTTTAACATACAGCTCTATTTTCTGAAGTACTGAATAAACACTAAAGTTCAAGGTGGGATTAATTTTAAGATTAAGACATCTACCATTCAGGTGTCAAAACTTGTATTATGGTCTGCGGAGACCTGATCAACAGAGCTCCCTACAGGGCGGTTCATCTCTCCATGTATGTTCAAGCAGTGTAATTGAAAGTCCTGAACTTCAAAAAAAAACCCTAACAAATAAATTCTTGCCTTGACATTATCCTCTCATTGTATATATTTTTTAAATCTATCTCTAAAAGTGAATTATGGTTTTCAATCTCCATTTAGTGAGCAAATTCACATGTTCAGGCAAAGGCATAACCACAGAAATTAGATGGAGCCTTCATTGATGCCCTTTTCATAGCAACACAATTTCACCTCCATCTTGAGATAAACTTAAGTTCCCGGATATTTAATTGACATAATTTGGGAATATTTAGGTGACTGGATGAAAGACAGGGCATTTTAAAGACAGATATTTGCAGCGTCTTTTGTACGGTCTTGCAAATATCTCAAGAGATTTGAGAACACATTAATATTAAAAAGCAAACAAATACCCCCAAAATAACCAACCAACCAACAAGCCCCCATCCAAACAAATAAAGAACGAAACAAAAACCCCACCTTCTCCACCTGAGCTTTATAGAAGGAAAAAATTGTATTTGAGCAATAAAAGTGCATTTTACGTGGAATATATAAGGCATATGCAAAAACTTACAACTTAAACTTTCATATTCTGCAATTACTGATGAACACTGCAAATATATATCTTAGACTTACTTGGTTTATGCAGGTTTTTTTTGGTGTTGTTTTGGGGGCTTTTTTTGAAACTGTATCTTAAAAAACCAAACAAACAAAATATGAACTATTGCAAACTTGCCTGACACACGATCAAGAACCTCCGCTAGTGTTGTTGAGACAGGCAAATGAAGAGTACGAAATTTGTGTCCAGCTCCATACATTGGATGTTGAATTACATGACTAGTAGCATTGATTCTACCTTTGTACAGCTGAATGAGAAAAAAAAAAGAAAAAAGTTGACACTTAACATGATTTTAACATTCAGAAATAAGTTAACACACTAAGTCCTTATAAATTCAACTCAGCAAAGTAAAGTTACATCTTTTGTGTGCTAAAAAGAAAACTGACACGTCCTTCAACTTTGGAGGTATACAATAAAATGCATAAAATAAGGAGTTCAATTTTTTGAAAAGTTAAAAAAAAAAAACAGTTCAATTTTTTAACTCTAAAGAATTTGCTTCAAAGTCTAGAGTATTTTTAGAATCAGAAACACTACAACATATTTGTTAAAAAAAACCCAATCGTTTCATATAGCTGTTTATGTCAGAAAAACTGAGTATCTGCGACTTGCAATGATTTATGAAATTAAAACTTAATTCTGAAAATAAATTAGGAAAATTACAATATACTTAGAGTAGAGAAAGATGTCATTTCCCTATTGCTCTGACTTGAGGATGAAGTTTATTCTAGATTTAATATCTACTTTTTGCTATTATGACAGATAACTAAGTCACTAATAGTTAAAACATTTCAAATATTTTAACATAACATATTTTAGTCTGAGCTCTGTTCATGTTTTCTGTCATTCTTTGCTTGCAGTAACTTTTTACAGCCTTTTTCTGCAATGATAGTGCCACTGGTCCCCTTCCTCCTCTTATCAGGAGAACTGTTTACTAATACTCACATACGGAACCAATTTATCATTGTGCAAGATTATCAAACAAATGTAATGCTTGATGACAATCAGAGTTTAGCTTATAAAACACAGGTTTGGTAAGAAGAGATTAAAGTGAGGATCCAGTCTTTGATGGGTTATGTTGTTGAATATGCTAGAAGTATATTCTGCACATCCACACTATTTTAAAGGTTTCTCTCTGGATGTTAAAATCATCTTCTCCTCTGTAATAAGAGACAGATTGTTTCCTGGTGTTTTTAACAGAAGAAACTCAATTATTTGACAACTACTTTTCAAGATATTTTTTCTGCTTTTACCTGCCTAGTAACATTTTGTGAAAATCTGTTCCATGCAAAACACATTATTAGAGAATTGATGTTACCTTCACGTTACCAATGGCCATGTTAAAAAATCATCTCAGCCAGGTTAAAACAAAACATTTAAATGTTTGCACTAAAACTGTATTTGTTTCTCCATTTCCATTTTGTACTATCTAGCCAGTTTCCCTGTCATATATCTCATGTAGTACTGTACTTCTGAGATGTAGTAAGAACAGCAGAAACCAAAGCAGAAAATAATTTTTCCTTGTTTAATAACTTCTGGTTTTCCTATATTTCTTTATTCAAAGCATTCAATTAAAAGCATAGCACTGCAGTCATTAATTATAATTCTATTTTATGGTGAAGCATGTGGAAGTATAAAAGCATACATCTGCTTTATCGATTAAGTCAAGTATTTGTCACTCAAGAATTTATTCATGGTGTTTTGATTAATGCTGAAGGATCTCTGCCAGTTTTGAAGCATCAAAACTTCGACTGTTCCTCAATGAAACTGATAATGAAGAACTGCTGGAAGGACGAGAACTTGTATCTATATTTGCTGCTAATGCGTAAGGATACTATTAAAGAAGTCTTACATAAGATAAATTTCAGTTGTCAATTCTTTCAGAAGCAATATATTTTCAACAAGATGGCTTTGTCTTAAACAGTGCCTTAAATTTCCTTTTAAAATACCGAGTTACAATTCACCAACACGTTCTTTTCCAAAATTCCGCAATGTGTAGAGTAGGAAAAGCTGCCATCTGACATTTCAAAGTTGAATATACCCAGATTTTTATATTTTTTTTATTAAGGCTAAATTTATTCCATGTTCTCCATACAGTTATTAGAAATTCTTACTGGACACGGGGATTGAAGAAACAAAGTCACTTTCTCATCCTCTAGCATCAGTTGCAAAAAAAGCCTCCTAATAAATCCTGAAATGTTTCCAGAGGTTGGAAGGTTCCCACGCTGAGGAGAGGACTGGAACAATTCACAGAGAACCTGGGAATGCAAAATGACATCAGATTTAAAATATTTCTATATTTAGGTCCATAAAATATAGCTCTACACAGCCATAATAGGCAGTGCCTAAGATCTACCTTCCAGTTATCAAACCAGATCAGAAGTGACCATTGAGGAAAATACTAGCAGCAAATAAGTTTGGTCTTTTTTTTTAAAAAAAAAGTTCAAGACATTGGCTACAGCATCTAAGTAATTGTAAACACATAACTACTCAAAAAGATAAAAAACTGAAGATAAAAGTATTTAGAAAAATAGCTTTCAAATTCCTAAAGCAAAAATTTCCCACTGCATAACGCAGGATTACTACCAGCTACTGATTTTTTTTACTGAAGTCCACCTGTCCCCAGGGCATTGTGATTCTTAAATCTTGAAAAATCTTTTTTTAATTATACTTTTATTCAACTAGGTCTGCAAGGCTAACAAATGTGAGGAAAATAGCTGAATTTGCATTAGAATACCAGATGCAAAGCCATATTCTGCAATAGCCGACATTTCCCTGGTCACAGATTGTGCAGGCTATATACAAAACTTTTCCAGTCAATGACAGATTAAAGTTATTTTAAAGAAAGCTAAAGAAAAATAAAAATGTTTAAAAGTTGGCTGTAGTTATGAATAAAGAAATGAAAACATTTTTTTTCCTCTCTCACCTGTGCCATAAGTCTCTGGTTATTAGGATGGCAAGAAATGCACTGTAAGAAGAAAGCAACTGTTGCATTTTCAATTGCTGTCCGCTGCTGAGTGGTCAACCCTGTTGTTACAGTTGACGAAAGCAAGCTAGATCTTGCGCTGGTCTGTTGTGCTGTCACATTGTGTCCTCCAGAAGTAGCACCAGAATGGCACAACAGAAATAAAAGTGCTGTCCACAATGGATTGACTTCAGAGCCACCCAACCAATCCTTCATCATGTGACTGTTGCCAACGTCTGTCAAAAACCTGAGAACAGGAGCAACCAGGTCTGCCGTGATGGGCATTTTATTAAAGTGCTGCGGAACATGATGCCTCCTGAGCCTGTCCTGGGGGATATCCATTGATTGTGCAGTGCAGTCAGAGCTAGAAGTATGGTTAAAGCAAAAACTAGCAAGACTTCTTACAAGCAGTGAAGGCAAACCTGAGTCCAATAATTGCTTGATAGCTTCAGGAGACTGAGATGAGGCAGCAAGAGTAGCCAGGTGAGACTCTGTTAGTGCAAGAGGGGCTTGTGCGTTTTTAGAGTCATCTGTTAAAGACGAACTAAGGTCCTGCTTTTTGCTGTCATCAGTCATGGACAGTCTGTGTTGACACTGCATTGGAGGAGGAGTAATACCCATCCATCCCATGAGCAAGGAAAAGTAATTTGGGTGGATGTGGCACATTGAGCAAAGCAAACTGTCAACAGCTTTCTTCAAAACCATGTTGCAGGGAAGAGACATGGACCAGTTAAACAGTGACCTGCAGAAGACAGAAAATCACGTCAACACAGTTTGCCACTCATAGTCCCTTTTCTTCATTGGTTCATAAAACATCTTTCTACCTTTACGATTAACTACTGTAGAAGCTGTTGTAAAACACACTGAGCTAAGCTTGAAAGCCTTACTTCCATCACACTCTTTGCAGGACATTCATTACCCAAAAGGCATTCCTCAACCCTATGTCTAAATTTCTTTCATCATACTGTATTTAAAATAGAAATAAGCCGACTTTTTTTGGCATGCTGCACGTGAAAGACAGGATTTCAGTCTTTTGACAGCTGTCACATAATTTCCACATTTTTAGCCAACTGCACCCTCTTCGTGCTTCCACTCCCTAAGCTGCAGCTACTAGGATCACATACACACACTCATTTACATAAAGCTCTCTTAACCCCTTGTAAGAACTAAAAGTATTTTAACATGTTCCCATTTTTTTTAATTTGTTTTATTAAGGTTCTACCTAAAGATGTTCCAAAAAAAAAATGAAAGCAGCAACAATCTTGTTGGTTGAATGATGTTACCCTCGCTATCCTTACTCAACTAGAACTTAGGACACAAGTTAACAACAGAATTATTCCTCAGAGATACTAAAAGCCCATCTATTTTTGAACCCACTTCCATGCAAATACCATGTGCTTGAATGCTAATCCAAGGCACATGAACGCAAAAGCTAATTTAGCTTAAATTATTCAGCTTAAATTTCAGAAGTGGTATTTGTAAAATAGCGAAATCATCATTTCTTCGCATAGACTTGCTCAGAGTAGGTGAAGTATTCAAAAAACCCAACCAATCAGTTTTCTGAACTGCATTCACAGTACTGTAACACCATATATAAGTTACATTATCTTAACCTTTACATACATAGGTGTATGCACACTTCGTGCCACTTCAATGTTAGTTTTTAAAATAAGTTTGGATGTATCATCATATATCACATTCCCGTCTGAATATAAGAATTGTTTTCCCTTCTTCCGGATGGAAGTGTTATTCTATGTTTAGTCTAAGGGACACTAAGAGTCTAGAACAGAACATGGGTCTAACCCAAAGTTAGCTTTATCATTACGCTCTAGTGAATGGCTGATAAAACACCCTCTCCAAGATAAAACATTAAAAAGTCACCTCAGTGAAGAAATGACCCATAACTTTGAGAAGAGAGTCAAAATTTCCCAAAGCCCACATACAACAAAGGTACACTTAAACTCTTCTCCAACTATATATTCACACAATCCTTCAGCCAAAATTTTCTGGGTAAGTTCATGCTCTGTGAAAAATAAGATTCTTTTCCAACTAGATATTAAAAAATAACTGAGGAATAAATTAGTATCCATTGCCCAAAGCAGAACTATTGTAATGGAAAATGGGGATGATACGAAAATATATCCAAGACAAAAGTGAAATAACACATGAAGGAGAAACTAGGAGTTATAGCTAGAATCAATGAAAATATTTCAAAATTTAAAATATCAAAGAGGATGAAGCATACACATGAGAAGTTATTTTTATTAGAAGACTTATTTAGCCTTAAAAGTCTCACAACAATCCTCCTCTATTTATTAAAAATGTATTTTATAATTTGCTCCAGATGTTGGCTGATATGAATTATAGTTTTATGTGGCATGATGTAGAGGAACAGGGCTATATTGCAACATGCATATTCAAACTAGGTACAATAGTTTTATTAGTATTCCTTCATTTCGTACTGGGATGAAAACAACATACTCTCCTCCAAAAGACAGGAATTTTGTTGTGAAACCCACTTTTACGTTAGTACAAATCAAAATAGGCTATCCATTTTAAGAAGTCTATTTCTGTTAGAGTTCTTCCTTTTCAAATGTTAAAATTGTTAAAATCCATCCTGAAAATATATTTCTGTTAAAATGTATTCCTGGAAGGACTAATTGACCTGCAATTTAAAATCCTTAAATTGATTCCCAAAATGAACAAGCTTATTTTGAATTAACAATTATTTCTATGACAGTATCACTGAAGTGTCTTTGGAAAAGTTCTAGCTTGTAGTCACGTATCTAAAGACCATCGGACTGCACATACGGTTATTGGTAGGAGCACAGGGAGCTCTTCTGTAATTTGTACACCTGAGTGCTTAAATGTTTGACTGTGGCTAATAGAAGACAGTGAGGTAGCAGGAATACATGAATGTTTCCTAAGGGCAACAAAAAAATTATGTGCTATCAAAGCTCCTTTTATTAACTGGAATTTTATTTAATGGTAGAAAGGAAAGATGCTTTACTAGATACAGGAATTTAACAGCTGTATTTCTGTAATATTCATGAAACAAAGCCATGTGGCGTCTCTTTTTTGTTTTGTTGAAACAGAAGAGATGATTAAGCAACATAAATTAGGAACGTTACCTCACATATTTTCAGTCTGTAAACACCAAAAGTATATATTTGGTGTTTAGGGTGAACTTTCCTTTAGAATCAAACAACATCCAGCAAATCCATAGTTCAAGATTCACTCAAGATTTTATGCTTTGTTTCTTTCAAATCAGACTACGGCTGGAACAAAAGTGGCAACTAAAAAAATACCCCCCCCACACCCTAGCTCTTAGCTATCAGTTACAGATATTGGATTCCATGAATAATAAACAAATGCTTTTATAACAGGATACTAATGAAGATCATGATTTATAGCTACTGTGAAAGTTACTGCCAACACTCAATTTCAAAAACAGCAGCCCTGGGTTATCCATCAAAAAACCAAAACAAAACCAAAAACATGCAACAGTTTACCTTTTATATATGTGCAAGTATATACATGGATTTGCTGTTTTGTTTTGGATTTTTGGTTTTGGACACAATTATACCTGGAATATGTGAAGTGCAGTTTTCGGTTTAGAGCTACAAAACTACCTGTTTAAATATCTTTATGCATTCACTCCGTCAATTAGCTTCAGGGATGACAATTTCCACTACTGTTTCACGAGTGCACTTCAAGTCATACCATTTCAGTGAACGAAACAACTCAGTTTTAAAAAGTATGTGGTGCAAGACTTTGTTTTACTTACTCAAAGAGCTCTCTGTCCAGCAACGCTGGTAAATCATATTCAACAAGCAATTCATAACTATGCCACAAAATTGCTGCTACGCAATGCAAATGGGAAGGAGACGGCATCAAAAGACCATACTCTCTTGTCGAGCTATTTGGACAAATGTAGCTGACCCGGCCACTTTTTTTCATAGCTGCAACTCTTGCGGAATCGCTGACCCATTTCAGCAATGCTTGAATTCTGGAAGGCAAGATGATGTAGTACATTACAAAGGGTCAAAGAAACACTCAAAAATAAATTAGCTTGCTGTCTTTTAGTAATCTGAATTACACGTTTATCTCTTCCTTTGAAGCAAAGTTCAAGAGTGACTTCAAACCCTGTTTTCTCAAGACTTAGATCACTAACAGGGGAAAAATTAATTAAAAATACTTATTCTCTTGGAAAGGCAAATATAAGTTTTCTTTCTACAGAGAAAAAAAACATAGCAAGTATCCCAGTTTGAGTATTTGAGAGAAAAGTCAGTTGAACACTAGAAGTTTTATCACATTTATAAGAGCAAAAAAAGAGGGATAGCCTAAAAGTGCAGAAATCTAAAGAAGCTTTCCAGCTTTCCCTCCTAACTCCTTGCATCGTTTGCAAAAAACGCTCTCTCATAACTATCAGATTTTTAAAAGTCTTGTTTTGTGCAGTAACATCAAGCCACTATTTAGCAGATTATTTTTGTATACACTTCCACATGAGAATCCAAATACATTACCTATCTTTTGTTCCAGGGTCTTGAGTTGTTCCAAGCTGATAAAGAATGTCTATTGTGGAGTCAGAAGAGAGACCATTTAATCTTCCAAACAGTAAAGGGCTATTCAGATCTTGCCGCATTAAAAAAAAAAAAAAAGGGAGGAGGGGAAATAACAGAAGTACTTACATATGTATTTTTTAAAAGCACTGATGAAATTATTATAGAATTACAATATTAACATTGAATTGAGTTTAGCCATTAACATAAGGATGCAATTCTTACACACAACACTATCTCAAAACTGTGCATTTTGTATGTTCGATGCAATGTTCAGCCTTGCTAGAAAAGGAAAAAATCACTGCAACATTCATCAGATACAGGCCTTAAAGGTTTAACTAGTAGGATTTTCCTCAATATGATCCAAAAAGACATGACTAATTCCAACAGAGCTCTCCAACATCGTACTTCACAGAAGCAAACAATTATTTCAAAATGGAAGCTTATTTAACTCCATTTTCCATCAATGGGAATAAGGCCGAGGATTTCCTCAGATTATTTCCTATTCATCTTCTCCTTGCTGTGCTCATCTCCTGCCCCAGAGGAAACTACTCTCCTGTCTCACAGCATTCCAGCAAAAGACCGTTGGCTACACTGAAACGTTAACTCACGGCAAAATAAGTCACGGAAATAATTTTGAAAAGTGTTTTCTGTTAGTATCAGCAATTTCAAAACAGGGAATATTGATTCCAGCTTTCTTTTACTTAAAAGCCACTAAACACCAAAGCAAAGTGCTATGGAATCACAAATACAAAAATCCAGTGCATTACCAGAAGAGGTACTGAAAAATTTTGCTGTGGGACACAGACTAGTTGTTCAAGTGTCTTGATTATGTACCTCCACCTGTAAGTATTTTTAATGTTTAGTGCTATTCAGACTTTATACTGTCCTACAGACTATTACTGCCCAAATTTTTATGCACTTGTTTTCTTTAACATTGCTCATGGATGCTCTGTATTTTGAAACATCTAGACACAGTATATATAGTAAGACATGCTTACAATATACTGCAGGTTCTACTCTCATGTCTTCAAAACATTCACCTAATTATGTATTCTACACAAAAATCAAAACAACCCTGGTTGCGCTGCTTTACTGCTGTAGAACTACCCACATACAAAGACTGTGATACTTAGAAGCATAACAAAGCACAACGGCAACTTCTGGCAACCCAAATTCAGAATAAGAAAGTAACACGCAAATATCCTGTATGTCTACATTTATTCAAGCAGTGTTTTTAAGCAACAACGGAAAAGAAAAAAACTTTGCACTCACCTGCAGGATCGCTCCCTGATGCTGAGCAGTTTCTTAGAAGAATGTCAATCAATTTTAGGCCTATTCTGGTGGACTGAAGCCCAATTTTTACAAGGACAGCCTCAATGTTTGGAGAGTGCATACCACAGTAAGGTGACATAAGTAATGCAGCACATGTCTGCAACAGATTAGCAGTGGGTGCTGCAGCACTAGCCATCATTCCTTCTAAATCACTTATGTGAGTGAGGCAGTGGTGCAATAATCTTAGCCATCCAATACTGAAAAGGAAAACATGAAAATGAGCTAAGATAGCATTTTCTTATTATTTTATTTTTCATCTATAACTACTTGTATTAGATTCTAGGACAAGTACTGCAGAAAACTGCTGTGACATGATCAGACATCATATGAGAAAAGCAAATTAAAATGACTGAATTTAAAACCACAAAGTTTTATACATTAGCAATGCTGTTGTAATCACTGGCTTAACGTAAGAAAGGCAAGGTCTGCGGGCAGGAAGAGTTAAGATCCTGCAAGCTTTATTACTAAAGTTTCTCAAGATTTCTCGATTCGCATACATACTTCTTCCAACAGGGTCAGCCTATTGGGGGGAATGTGGAGGGGAAGGTGTTTATACAGGGGGAAAGTGCAGGGGAGGTGGTGGTGTTTTGTGAGTTAGGTTTTGTTTGTTTGTTACATTAAAAGGAGCTGGCCAAAACATAAATGTGAAACATGAAACAGCACACTGCCTCACTTGGGGACCACTGGATTTATTCGTATTTGAGGTCAAGATTCTGCAAGAGTGGTTGGCATTAAAATTATACACCTGCATAGCTTTCCTGACTTTATAACCTTTTACAGTCATACACATCTACAATAAATTACAGTGAACCTTAGCGAACCTGATTTAAAAAGCACACAGCAAAAGTGCAGAAATTAAAACCGTTATCCACAGCATTTACCCCATGCCTCTCTTATTCTTTAGCAATATTGTTCAGTATTCCTTTTAATATTAAATCTGGAAAAGTAAACCTATTGTAATTGAATCAATTTGAAAACACATTGACTAGACTTTATTTATAAAAAGTATACTACAATGTTGTTTAAACAATCAGACAATCAAGTTGCAGGTGAAATAAACGGCATCATTTCACTGACAAACTCTAAACTAACAGGTTAACTTATTTTCACAGCTAACCTTATCTCCCACAGTTCAAAAAAAAGGCAAACTTGCATACAGACCTTAAGTGAAGTTTCTACTTTTATTTTAGGAATTATTTACTCCTAAATATTTATCATTTTAGAAATGATTAAGTTTTCTGTTAGGTCTAAACCAAAATTATATCCAAGTTTATTGAATATATCTATCATACTACTACCACCACCACGCAATAAAACATTTCACGACACGAAGAAGGTACACTCGCCTTCTTTCTTTAGATGCTGATTAGTTTTGTGTGACTTTAAGATAACCTTTTCTGAAGCACAAATAACAATAATATAAATTTGGCTGTGAAAATTTGCTTCACTGCTATTGAAGATCAAAGACCAATTTCAGTTATACAACTTTTATCAAATATATACTGGATAATATTCATGTTCTATAAATTTACTTACTCTCAAAATTTTTCCCAGCAAAAGAAGGAAGGTTTTTTAAACTTTCCCATGCTCTTTTTTCAAATTTATAAACATTAAGGTTCAAAACCGAAATATTTCAAAAGTAACAAATTTTTACAATTTGGCAAGTTAAATTTCAGAACCAGGAAATCTCAAAAATTCACTCATTAAATCCTTAAGGGTTTTATTTTACAAATGAGTATGAAACTCAAGATGCCACCTAACCAAATAAAAGCTTCTGGAAAGAAATCTTGCTGATACGCCAAAATCACAACAACATTCGGTTCCTATTTTGCAAATGTTTGCAAACAGCAATATTAGATATGACGTCCACAAAACATCCCATTGTCCTATTTCTATTCCTGCTCCGATACTTATGTAACTCTGTTGACTTCAGTAGGGATAAGAAATATGTCGCTACTTCAGTTTTTATGACAACTGCCTACCCATTAAAAACTCAGACTGCAACTCTGAATGCTTTACTATCCTTTGTATTCTTTCACCATTGCAGAGATGAAACACACCCTTTTACGTATGCAGATTAAGCATACTACCAAGAAAGTAAGATATTTGAAACAGATTCTGCAAATGTCAAAATTCAACTGCAGAAACAGGTTCTCATGAATAGAGTTTGCTCCTGAAAGATCTGTCTCTGAGCAGAAAACATCGCTAAAAAAGACAAAAGCATGAAGTGGCACAAACATGCCTCCGTCCACTGATATTAGAGGCTTACCTTGTTTTAGAGACCTGATCCTCAGAGGGCAGGAATGGATTATTGACGGTTGCAGACGAGGTGTTTCCGAAGGCCGTGAGGCCTAACAGCTTGATCTGAGAGAGGCCGAGTGTGCTGGCATCCCGAGGGCGATGGAGACGGAGGCAGACAGCTGAGGCAACTTCAGCTTTTACCAGCTGGATTTTTATATAGGTGAGACCACTTGTGATAACAGGAGTTGACAAAGGTAACATATTGACACCATCTGCGCTTATTTCAACAGATACTGATGAAGGGCAAGCTACAGAGTAAGATAAGAAGGTTTAACACTATTTAGAAATCTGTACTGGTTTGAATTTTAAGTGTTAAACACGTATCCCTGTTAAAGAAACAGAACAATGTGACTGAAATAATCTTAGGCAAACGCTACTGCAGAACTGCAGCTGGAATATTTGACCTGTGCAATGGAATATGTTAAAATGCATAAGCATTTTGATACATGGCGTATACAGTTTATTTCAAAGACTTAAGATGATGAGAAGTCCTGTCAGTGTACAATGCGACACGTTTCCCTAAGCAGGGCTATCACAATAAGAGCTGAAAATCTCATGCTTTATTCCAACCACCATACAAAACCATTTTGCCTGAAGACCCCTCACAAACATCACATTATCACTATGGCAAGTTTTGGCAAGTTTGGCAAGATTTTTGGAATATTCAAATTTAATGCCACAAAACACGTACTGAGATAGAAGAAATCAAGCGGAGGCAGGGCCTTTCTCAAGGAAAGCAGAATTAGCAAACTTTTCAACTTATTTTACAGGCACTCTTCAAACAATCTGTCCACTTTAGTTCCTTTGATTATACTCTTTGTATCATTTCTAAATCCTACCCTTCAAATTTTCAAACCGGCACCAATGTTGGTGAATCTACTTACTTGCCAGAGAGGCCAGGTGAGGCTGGATGTGGATCTCCTTGAGCAGCACGGCCGCGGGGAGGTGAATCGTGAGGTCGCACCAAGCTTCCTCGGGTAAAAATATATACGACCACGCGGCAGACCGAGCTCGCCTGTGGGGAGGAGTAGCCTGTAACAGCACTTCAGCAGGCTGGGCAGTGGGACTGCTTGAGGTGATGGAACCTTCAAAACAAGCACCGTTAACACTGATTATTAATGTTTATTAATAAAACCCAGATTAATTTACAACGTGAACTGCGGCAAACACTTTTTGTTCCCACCCTATCTCACATGTTTCGGTTTATTGATAACATCCCATGTATAATAATGACAACTGCTGAGATATTTTTCTTTTACTTGTAGACTGTTTTACAACAGGCAGTTTACACATCCATATGCACATGCTTGAAAATTTGCTAGGGGACACTTGCTACCAAAATCCTAAACTTTCTATAAAGAGTTCATTACGAAAAGGTGCAGGTTGAACAGTATGCTTAGAAATTGAACTCAGTTAATTCATAGTTAACATAACGAAGGCTTTGAAGTTTTAAATATTATAAAGATAACATAAGCGACTCCATAACCAAAATCTGCAAACCTTTTTCTTTAAAAAGGTTTGTTTCACATGAAAACCTATTTCTAACAAAGACGTCAGAAGCAAAGAACCTGACCACAGCCCCTTATTTTTCTAATCTTAGCATGAGTTAAGAATGAAGCAAGAAGATCTAGGCTATGTCTTCTTTAGCACGTAGTATGGCACAAGACCAGATTTGTGCTGCTTAAACTACAGGTACTTGGGGTGTTTTACTTTAAAGTGGCTCTAGGACTGAATGCCTAGTAGCAGCTGGAGGTTAATTCCCAGACACACTTTGATAGACTTTCATTCCAAATGAAGCCAGGTCGTCTCTCAGAGAACACTACATGATGAGAATCAGAGTGTAGTAAGTGAGGACAACCTTTCCTTCTTTCCCCTATCCACAAACTAGCGTCCTCCCCCAACATCTTCTTGAAACACCAGCAACCCCTCTGTTTAGACAATTTAATGGCATCGCAACATTTGACACTATCGCAATATTTTTTGTTAAGAACTCGATAAAGATTCAAATGTATATTAATGTAAGAGAAAGAAGTATTACTTACCCAAAGGCGCAAAATTGTGAATTCCTTCTGCATTATCAGGCTCAGAAGCTAGCACTCTAGCTTTCAAACTGCTGTCTGTTGCTTTGGTGGGACCAGAATCAAGAAATTTCATAATAGTCGAAACCATACTTCTTGCTGTGTTAACAATGGCTCTTGTACTCGTTACCATGTTGTTACAAATAAGCTGAACACCACCTGTGTATAACGCAGGCAGAGGGGAAAATAACCAATGCT
This sequence comes from Larus michahellis, assembly GCF_964199755.1. Lineage (NCBI taxonomy): Eukaryota > Metazoa > Chordata > Aves > Charadriiformes > Laridae > Larus > Larus michahellis. The sequence goes on from NC_133898.1 coordinate 40,816,350, forward strand.
GTTCAGAATCATGCATTAGATTCCAAGCAAGCAAAGGCCTATTTAGTGAATTTGGTCCTCCAGACATATCTATATTCCTTTTTAAGTACCAAAAAAATCTACAATAAACCTTTTACTTGATGCAGGGAAAGAAAAAACATTCTTACCCATGTCATGGAAAGCCTTCAGTGCCTCGCTTGTATCCAACACCCGTAAAATGAACCAGAGCAGTGGCTCAGATAACTGACAAGTGGCGAGAGAACCCTAGAAGAAAAAGTTAAGAAATACACAGTTTCATGCAAAATTAGCATGACAGATATACGCATTAGTCTCCCTTTTTAGTAGGCAAAAATCCCAGAGGGGAAATGCCACCATGGTTGACCTCTATACCACAAAATAGCAATATCATGCTCCGTATGGTTCACTCCTACATAGGAGAAGTCTTTGTAGTAGGAAAAGATCAAACTATGGGGGGGAAGCAGCTGAAAGGAAATATGAATATTGAGCATTTAAAGTATCCACTAATATGAACACAATAAATGTGTTTCCCACCTGAACACAATAAAACATTCAATCCATCTTCAAGCCTTTAGCCAGGAACGTTTACGGGAATGTCAAAATGTCCCTACAGAAACTCCCTCTCCCCCTCTACCATGGGCAACGGAGGGAGGCTTCCTAACTTCAGCATGAAAGTGAAGTGAGGTTGGAAAAACGTTAACACTTCTTTTACATAGCACTAGTTCAGTTTTCTGAGATTATTATAGGTTACAGCATCAACTAGCCTATAATTCCCTTGAAGCACAGCAGCCCTAAGGGAACTTACCTGTCTTCCCATGTACCCACAGGCCATGTAGGTAAGAATTGGCTGAAGCATCACTTGCACTGTTGTTGCTTTTTTACTAAGTGTTGTCAGGATAGTGAACAACCCATCTCCAACTGATATTGCATCCAAGCCACCATGAAAGTTTTCATGCTTAGTGAGATGTAAGCCACTTGCACCTTAGTGAAAACAGAAACAGTTCAAAGACGAGAAGCTGAGACCTAACAAACCATTACAGCACATAAGAGAACTCAAGGATACTAAAATGTCTTTCTGGTTAAACATTCACATGGATTTTACAAACTACAAAGGGGCAAGTTTTCAGGATCACATAAACTACTGTTAGTGTTCCCAGATACATGCTGCCTTCTTTACAGTATACATAGGAAGACTAGACCCAGGAAGTCAGGGAATTTAAATCCAATTTTAGATGAGACCATACAAATGACTGTAATTAGTGAAGGAAACGGAACAACTAGAAGGATTGGAATCACCCCTGGCCAGAAGCAACTAACAAGTATTTAAGATTTTTTTCAGATAACAGAAGTGCAGATGTGCCGCCAAAAAACCCAAAACCGTTTAACATATATATTTCTATCAGAAATACTTCTCTTGAAATCATCTTTCTCAGTGTTACAGCTCAGGATTTATTCATGAGGTTTTACTGAATATCAATATTCAGCATTATTGATTACACATTGCTGAAATTGTGGATGGAAAGCAAAAGAATAGTCTTTCCAAGGAAGACATCACCTCCGTAAATACAACTGTCTTACAAAGCATAGGACATCAATCTGGAAGAGCTTTTTAAAGTGCTTTTAAATTTGGGCGGGGGGAATGGATGGAATAATCACATTCCATCTAGAGAAACTGCAGTTATACTAACTAAACTATATACATAACTATATATAAATGTATAGTTTATACGTAACTATACAAAAATTATACTAACTAAAAAAAATAACATGTTCAAGTGATGTTTGAACATGCCATAGAGAAACAATCCAGCAAGAGAACTGACAGCTGTAGAACTTAAATCACCTTCAAGCTATCAAGAATGAAAATATTGATAAGCACTGGATACACGGAGACAGAGAAAGAGGAGTCTTAAGACTCAGTCTCTGCACGGTTTAGAAAAGTTAAATGGAACAAATGATGGAACTGAAGACAACTATGGTGGATTTGCTGTGAAGCCTTTGAGGCAAGGAGAAGGAGGGGAATACTGTAACATGTATGATTTTCATAGTCTGTCAATGACAAAGCAAAAAAAAAAACCTAATGAAATGAACAGACAAAATGGTCATAAAAGAAAACTCCAACAGATGTTTTAACTTCATGTGACAAATGAATTACACAAGGCCATGCTGGTTACTGACCAGCTGGCTCGCCAGGTGCAGTAAATTAACATTATTAGCATAAATTTTGACACCGTAGCCACTAATTATTAGTACACATCTGCAGACATCTTCTTGTATATCTTTCCTGGGTAGCCAGCATGCTGCACTAGTTATTATGTGTTTACTACTATATGCTGATAACTGATTTTTGGATCCTATATAGCCTTGGCTGTAGTCTTGGAGAAATGTTTTGTTCATAGAAATTGTCTGGAGAGAGCTTAATACGGTTCTTCATGAAGGAACTAAAACCACAAATAGTTGTGTTATATCTTCCCAAAATACACATACAAATTAGTTTTAATAACCTATATTAAAAGACCTTGGGGAAAACAATCCACTGAAGGGATCAGCTTGCCCAATATCCTGAATTCAATGAAAAACATTTTGAAGCAACACTACCTTTCCAAACTGCCTTCTTAAAAATGCAAAACAATCGCTGGACAGAAATCAGTTGTTTAGAAAGACATCAAAGTTGAGAAGAATTTTTGAATTTCACCCCAGAGAAACACATATTGAGCACAAACCATCGTTCCCAGAATAAACTACTTTCAGTGTTCATAGTGTACTTGCAATACAACAAACTACCCAGAGCAAAGCAGGATATGTTCTGGAATTAATTTCGGGAAGGTTCCGACAGCACGATCCAGGCTTGTCAAATCCTGCCTGCTGTTTAATTTGACTACTGAAGGTTACTACTTTTTTCTTAATTGCTTTTATGCCAAAATGAACCACTGTTCTAACATTCATGTGCTCTCATACAAGTGGTATATTTTTTTTTGATAATGGCATTGGTTAACAGTTTCACATCTCCTTAAAGGAGACTAGCACAGAAAAGGCCAGAGGTACTTTGAAACATGAGAATCACTATAAACAGAATGACATTTTTCAACTACTACACCTGAAATGTAGTGCAAGCTCTTTGCCTGTCCTCCTGCAAAATGTTTTTCCAGTTTTGCGCATGCAGTAACATTCACAGTATTTCAGTCAGTGGTTTAATTTGTGCAAATAAAACTCTATCCTATCATCACAGCTCACAAGCAAGTCACAAAGACACTCTCTGAGAAAATGCACCTCAGGTTCATGTCTGACAAACAGTAACTTCGCTGTTCAAATTATTATCAGCTTCCTCACTTGTTTGTAGCAGGAATATCCCACCCACAACTATATGACTGGACCTCCCAGAACATGATGTTAATGACATTTCTGGTAAAACAGAGGAATGGAAAAGTTTATGTATTCTGTGCAAGGGCCACAATTGTAATTTTTCTTTTTCAGAAATGATTAAAAAAGAAGGAAAATAACACAATACAGACAGAATAATTGAGGTAATGTGTCTATAGTACAAACTGAAGACTAATCCTAATCCATGCATACAGGCACGTGACGGGCACAGATTGAAATAGAGGAAATTCCATTTAAACATAAGAAAAAGGCTTTTCCACTTTAAGAATGACTGAACATTGTAACAGGTTGCCCAGAGGGGTTGTGGAGTTTCCACCCTTGGGGAATTAAAAACCCAACTGGACAAGGTACTGAGTAACCTGCTCCCTGAGGCAGGCTCTGAGCTGACCCTGCTTTGTGCAGGGAGGTTGGACTGGACAATCTCCAGAGGCCCCTTTTAACATCGACCATTCTGACATTCAACAAATTCAAATGCCAAACACATTCCTGTTCAGTTTTAACTACTGTCTAGGTTTTTTCCACATACCTGTTTCCCCTTTCACTTCTTATCAGTCTCTTATTTCCTACCATTACTGTGGCCCAGACTTTCACGTATACACCCAATTTATGAGTTTGCAGAAGTTTTAAATGTTTTACCACCCCAAAATATGTTTCGTTTTATTTACAAAATACCTACCAATAATCATTGCCATAGCACTGCTGTTACACTGGCCAAGTGCAGACAAAATCTGGCTCATAATTTGTTGGTTGGCTAACACCAAGTCTGCCACATATGCAGTTGATCCTTGAGTATTGGGGTTGCTTCCATTGCCGTCTTTGCCTCCTGAAACCTTTTCTTCATCAGACACACTGTCTGTAGTACTGCTTGCTACTGGAACACGGGCACTATATTCTCGGTTACTGGAAAGCGGCAGTTGAACTAAAATGTTGACCAGCTTTAGCAAATCAAACATAAGTTGGTCCCTTGTCATTTCTCCACAAACTGCTTTGGCATCACCTGGACGGATAATATTGGCAAAAAGCCCTCCAAAACACGCTCGAGCACCCACAGAGCTGTCTGAGCCGCTGCGAGACATCACTTTGTCCGAACATGTAATGTAATGATGCACAAGGAAGGTTATAGACTCAATTACTGCAGAAATAGTGCTAACTGATACAACTTCAAAATTCTGTTCCAGGGTAAATTCCAAGAGTTTCACTTGTGCATCCAAGGGTCCCTGGCCTGTCTGGAAAGCACCCCTGAAAGGAGAAAAAAGAAAAGAAAAAAATAAGATATTTAATTGTTCAATATTAACAAATTAAACACATTTTGTTTTTGGATTTTTTTTGTGGGGATTAATCTTTAAGAATCCAAAAGCACGCCAGACTTTCAAGAAGTAAAAATCCAGCCATTTTCAAAAATACATGTTGAAGTAAAATCTGATCTTTCACGTGAGTCAAGCATTCATCACTTTTTAATATACTGGTCATTACACAGCCTGTAGAACCTGCTCATGCAATCACTTTCCTGGTACCACTAAGGATTAAAGCGTCCTTTGAAAAAGTCTAAGATGCATCATTTTTTTAATCATTCAGTTAATTTTGTAGGTATAGGCTTAGAATACAGTCCTGTTCAGTTGTGGGTGAAAAGTTTCATATGGTTGCAGGGAAACTTCATGGGAAGAGGCCATCTAATACTTTAATATCATTAGGATTATTTGTTTTCTAACAGGAAATCATGATAGGTTTTTTCTTCCCACAGTTTTCTGTTTGTTGGTTTGGGATTTTTTTTTTTTTTCCTTTTTTTGCCCTGAGGCAGAAAGAATAATGGTCAGGTTTTAGCTATCTAAATAGTAACTATACATAAGACTATGAGAAGGTACTGAAACTATCACCGCTTGGTGCTTATAGGTTGATTGTTTGAAGGATCCCTTTTAGGGATAACTATATTTTCCCAATTACTTTTACACGTATACTGGTGAACTGCAAAACAAACCTTTTGAATCAGGATATTTAAAATAAAACTGGTGCTAATTCTTGAAGTGTGTTAGTGATTTTTGATATATTTCTCTCTGACATTGATTAATCTTACTATATAAGTAAGATTATAACTTTTAGATTTATATACAGAACAAAACAATTTATAGAAACAGCCCTGAAGAAAATATTTGGCATTTAATTAGTTCTACTAGTAAAACACTGCTTTTCTTCACAATCAATCTTATGCTTTGATCAGACATGGTATACTTCAATAATTACCTGAGGCTTTAGAAAAAACCACCTAAACCCTTTTCCGGTGCTTTGCCATCCTTCGGTTTGTCTCAAAAAAAATAAACCTAACAAATTTCAAAAACTATCCTTTCAGTGGTCTCGTCAGCTTATTTCAAATATTTCAAATGCAGACACACATTCCAAGATTCACTGTGATTTAATGATTTGATTGTATTATGACGTTTCTTGTATAAGTGATTGATCATCAATGTAACTGGGTAACCACCACCCATTCAATTTAAATTACTAAGGTAAAATCTCTTAGAAAAGGACAAAACTGTTTTCTGTATGATTAAAGAATAGATAACGCCAAAGTGCCACCTACTGGGAAGCCAGAAACTGAGGAAACTCATCCCTAGTTATATGAAGCCTTTGTCTGGGAATGAGCAGAACTTCAGTAACAGAAATAAATGATAGTTCTAATTTACTTCAGACCAAACAGTTGGCACATTCCTGGTATATTGCTTCATACATAATGGTCTTGTGCTCATCGACCTAGCCTTGAAGAAGCAGAGCTTATATTTCCTCCTACCATGTTATAAACGCCATCCACGTTATTCTCACAATCTACAAATAATTTCTAGAGTCTTTCATTAATTCGGGCCTCAGAATACTTCTTCTCTTTCAAATAGGTAAGCTCATCGACAGTGCCCTCATTTCAGGGATTACTTTAACAAGGCCTTTAGCTCTAGATAAAATCAGTCCAACCAACTGTTTAGTGCTTCTATTCACTGTCCCTCACACATGGTCGGCTATGTGTGGATTCCAGCTGCACTCTTCCATGTGCCAGAAGCAGCCCGGTTCCTGCTGGCATTGGCGCAGCAACACCCAAGATCTCCGTCCTTATATAACTTGACAGTATGACAATGCAGGACATACACATCTTAGCTGTGATTCAGACTCACACAGATTTTAAAGGCAAAGAGGGTGTGAAAGGAAAAAAAATAGTTAATATTTACCTTTCTGTTGAAAGTATATGTATTAACTTCAATAAAAATTCACTGAACATCTGAGGGCAAGTTGAAGAAAGGTGCACTTGTAACCGAGTAAGAAATTCTTGCATAGCTTGTGTCGCTGTTGGTCCAACCTAGAGGGAAAGGCATTTTCAGAAGTATTATATAAAACTGAGATGTCTTCAAGAACATTGAGTGTTATCTAACAAGAACATTTTCCAAGAAAAGAAAACTATTATGTAGCTTAATTTACTTTCTGAAAAATTTTACAGGGTTTTCACAGAACTACTCCCTATCAATTTATATGTGTTTTTCTATTACTAACTACGAGTAAAAGGCAAACCCTTCAGTTCTTTGCCTAAGACTCGTTATTGCAGCTTGAGACTTTATCTTTTCAGCAATGCAAGCTACACTTCACACAGAATACATTTCTGTGCTAATCTAAATGTTTTTTTCACAAACTACACATTTACACATAAGTGCTTTAAATTAATGGCACTGCGCAATGTTTAAGATCTACAAAAGACTATGTACTTCCTGGAATTTTTTTCCTGGAAAATACTGGAAATATCAGGTGTTTTCTGTCTCCTAAACTAAGTGTTTCTGAGATTTCTGTGAAATCTCATACAATTAAGTTAACTTGGCTTTTTTTTAATCACTATTCACAGATGTTTCAAGGACTGCAAAAAGCAAAAAAAAAAACATTAGCTGAAATTATGAGAAACAGTAGACACCACATGAATTCAGAAAACAGGCAGAAAATAAAAGCATAATTTCAAATTCTGGAATTTTTAGATATTTAAACTTAATCTTCATTGGCATTTTTATCCCAACACAACAAGATTTCAGGAAACTAACTGAACTCATTACTTTTTTCATGCATGCAACTAAGGAATCCTAATGTGGAATACATTCACTGACATATCACATCACATTCTCCCCCTGTGGCAAGTCTTCAGACAGTTATAAAATCGTATGATCACTACTCGGAGTGCTTCACCAACAGGAACTTCCCCATGGTTGCTCATCAGAACCAACTAAGACTATAACCAAAAAAATAAGAAACAAGCCAAGCATATAATACACGAATAAGACATAATATGAATAACTAATATTCATGCCAAGTGTATTGAAATTCTATTTACCTGTGGACTATGTTGATTTGTTCCATGAGGATTAGTGCCGGAAAGGAATTTCACTAACACGTGAATGAGGTTTGGATCTGACACCAACAATTGGGCAGTACTTTCCTGAGCTCCAATGGCACTGCTCAGACCAGCTTAAAAGTAAAGACGTAAAAATTAAATTTGTAATCTTAAGCATGAAGTGTAAATCAAACATTTATACTGCACGTCCCTTATATGTATTTCATGATGTGCAAATATTCTCAGCAAAATCAGCTACCAAAAGCTGCTTACTCAGGACAACAATTTTGAGTGTAGAGTTTTTCATTAAGTACTGATATAAACCCCCAAAACTGTTCCACCAGTGCTCCAAGCTTGCTAAGGCAGTATTCCTGACAGTAGAGCTTCATGTTGGAGAAGCAATACATACAGACATTTTTATTTGTTTCTCTTTGCTAGTCCAACACTTTAATAAGGCTTAAGTGCATTTGTTAGTTTCTCAGAGACCACATGTTCTATTATCCTGTAAACAATCAACATATTTTTGGCCTTGGCACATTCAGAGACTTCTCATCGTTCACTAAAACTATAGGGAGCTTAACAGATTAAGGACTTTGAGGAGCAGAATTAGAATTAAAATTCACCCTTCAATGATCAAACAAATGAGCTTTATTAAATATGAAGTCTTACTCATTCAGTAGTGGTAAAACCAATCAATTCAAAACACAACTTGAGAAAAGCATAGCTACCTACTGAATAAAAAATAAGTATTCTTGTAACATTACACGCACATAAATGAAGTTGCGGTCTCTTTCTGACCATCTCATCATGTACAAAAGATTAAATCAAGAGGAAATGATGCTCTAGTATGAGAGCTCATCTGGCATCTCTTCATATCCCAAGATAAGATTCTTACCTAGGGAGGCTGTTAAAAGAACCAAATCCTGAACTACTTACTAGTTATTCTGTTTATCAGTCTTCATCTTTCACAGCAATTTCCTTAAGCTAAGGAAAGTTAAACTAAAGATCCAACGAGGAGGCAAACGTCTCCATCAAAAAAGAATTTAAAAAAAAAAACCAACAGAATTAAACCCTGACTGCTTCCATCTAAGTTGAAAAAGCTTTCAGAGCAATTAAATAAAAATAGCATTGGAAAGACCCTTGCTATAAGAAGAAATCCTTACAGGATGATGGAAGGAGAAGATAATCCACAGTAAGTTTTCCCCTTATCAAATGCCATTTTATTCTCAAACTGTAAACAGATTTCTTGCTTTAGATGAATGCAGAAAACTAATGCTGAATGTATGCCTTGTACAGCTGTACAAACCGTTTTGCATTGATTTATCAACAGTAGTAGTGGAACAAGGCTGTACGGCTATGACTGATGGCATGGCAATAGCTGGAGTTGAATAAAAGCAAGAAAGCATCCCACAGCGTTCCAGTTCCATTGTACTGTAGACAATAGACTGCTCTAGTTCACATTTGATAGTGCAAAAGTTGAAAAGGCTAGGTTTTGTCTGGATGGGGGACAAGTCTGTAAAAAGTAAATGCACAACTCCACAGGTTCTCTGAAAGAAAAACTGAACATTTCAGAACAAGAGAGAAGCCTTCCATCGCAGGATGCGCCTTGGAAACCCCAGTCCGGCTGAACTGATCAAGTTTATTTTCCCCTGCTGAATCTGCACCCCTGAACATTTACTTAAATAAAACATACAATACGCTGACTTTCCCTGTAAGAAAAATAGGTATGTTGGTTGTTGGTGGGGTTTTTTTTTTGATTGGTTGGTTTTGGGTGGTGTTTCTGAGTATATCACTATACAAGTTAAAAATGAAAATGACACTCAGGTCACTAAGAATACTGATGTGCTGAGCTCATAGCTCTTGCATGTATACTTAGATCTGTTATATTACTTCATTTTGTTTGTCCCCCTTTTTCTTTTTTTTTGAAAAAAGTCCCGCTCAAACTATTTTGAAGTTTAAGACAAATCGCTATCACTAAAATTACATTCAGCTGCAGCTGATGTTACTAATCAAAATGAGAAGTTAATCTGAATTTGGTTATTCTGTTTTTCATAGTTTTCTGTAACTTTTCATTGCTTCAATGTAAATGCATCATTCAGACTTTGTGTATGACCAGTTTTGAACTAGATGTCACTTGAGTTTGTCCAAAAGTACTGAGTAACCAAATTAATTTGAAAATAAATGTACAAAGTGCCCAAAATGTTTACACTTCTATTTGAAAAAGGGACATACTTTTGTGCTTTCCTTCATTCCTGACATAGGAATAGACATAAGAAGGTATTTCATTTTCTTCAGAGACCTTGAATCACCTGTGAAGTCTATAATGATCAGTGTGACAAGGAACACTGCTATTCAATGTTGTTCGTTTTTAAAAAAGAAATGAAAACAAAATCTCCATTGAAACTACAGCTTCTAGAATATGTATGCTTGCATTTTTCTGAACAGGGCACATCTGGGGTGTAGCTTCAAGTTATCTAATTTGTTCACTCAGTGTTTCTTTGAAGGTAACATTATTTTAAAAACTCCAGTTTTTAAACTTTTAAAAGTTTTTCCTGCTGTGTTCACTTTCACTTGTTAGGTATGTACTGTAACTACTTAATTAAATCTGGCTATTCGTGAAGACTTTAAATCTTAATATCAGTAGATGTTACATTAGAACTTCCCTGGAATTGATAGTCCCAGACCATCTCCTCTTGCCGAGCAGTAGCCAACTCCACGCGCTAACCTTCAACTCATTTCCTTCCAGGATTAGAAGGCTCCATAGTTTTTTTTTTACTGTTTCACGATACAGTTGATGCCATAACTAAATAAATACATCTTCATTACTTCCTACGTTATTTTATTTTTATATTTTATATTTAACAGATGAAAATACCTCTACAATACAAAACCTCACTTTGTCTACCTTATGTTTGTAGTCTGACATGTTTTGTTTGACATTTTAACTCAGATTTCACGATCTACATTATCTACTCAAAACACCACTTCTCAAACGGTATTTCTGGTGACAACAATAACGTAAGCAAAAGCGCATGTAGGGAGAGCACAAATAGTTCCTGCTAAAGGAAGCGATGAGTAAATGCATTATGAGAATAATTCGACAGATGACAGCTGTTTACTCTAAGGCAACTGTAGCTCCGAGAAATTTGTCTTAGCCCGGTGTCACTGCAGATTTGCTTCTACCCACCTTCCTTTACATGGCATTAAATGGTTCTAGGTGTCACCCATCAAATACTGATTTCAAACACCATCCTTGCAAAATTTGTCATGGATCTTCTAACTAATTAATGTCATTGTTCTGAAAAGAAATGGCCAGGGGTATTGGTTTATCCCTGAAAAATATCTTGCACCCCTCAGATAAGAGTTTCTGAAGCACAGAAGTTACACAGTCTGAGCTTTCATTCTGAAGACATTTATCAGCACATAATGGCATAATTAAATAAGACTTTTCTGACCGTGAACTGACCTGCCCTAGACAGTGGTTGCTCATAAAATCCCAACATAGGACATTTCCAAAAAAGAATCTGTCCTATACTCAGGTGTGGAAAAAACCCAAACAACTAAAAAGCTTTGGTTACTACTGGAGAGACCTGGGGTTTTAGAAAAATAACTAGGGAACAGCTTTGAAAATAACATCAGGACAAGATCTCTAGAACCACCTCACTTCTCATGACAAGATCTTCTAACTCCTTGATCTCTTAAAGAAATGGTGACCAAAACTGTAATTTTCAGAGTACAATAGTTCAGAAGTATGTTCAAAGATACTACCCATAAAATACAAATAAGACGAGACCCTTAGCTAGAATGGATGGAAAAATATGAAAAAGCACCACCTCTTCCCCCCCCTTTATTCCCCCCTTTTGTTTCCTCACCTGTCTTCTTTTTAAATGAAAGACTGGAAAAAACAGAATGGCTGAATGTGAACATATGTATCAAATGGCAATAATGAATTTCAACTAAATAAAGCAAACTTAAGAAGGAGGTTCTCTGAGAAGGCTTTGAGATCCAGTGGTTTAGAAAAATAGTGATAGCGGGATTTTCTCAGTGCTAAAATGCCTCCTTGCAAAAAGAGTTTAGTGAATCATCCATGAGTGGATACACCTCTAAGTTGTTTTTCAGTTTCTGAAACAGCAAATATGATTATCTAATGAGGGTTATGTCAAGAAGAGGTACCTTCTTGCTTATTTAAAAGGTTTATTATATATGAAGAGGTTTATTATACCTGAAATTATCTGAATAAAGTATTTTTGGTGGTGGTGGTGTTTTTTTCATCAGTGAAGATATTCTGCAAATGGACACATTTGGGGGCTTGCTGTATTTTGGGTATTAAAAGGGGAAAGAACCTCATTTTATAACCACACACATCTAGCAAGACTGATCTAAATTATTCCCAATTAACTGTAATTGACATCATAGTGGTTTAAAATAAAACCACCAAAGAACCTAACCATAACCTGTGAATACAGTGAAGATGTGTGAACAATTTGTACTTCATAACTTAAAACGTTACAGAATTAAAGAGGATACAAGAGCAACTTGAATCCAAAGAAAGCTGTCATGTCACTTACATTTCACCAGTCTCAGGAACAACTTGTCTTATACTGGCTGTATTTCTTTAAAAAAATCAAAAACTTATCTCTTCGGGAAAGCATGATCTTGAAAACTATAAGTTGATGAGAACTCCTATGAGACACTATCTGTAATGGCTTAAGAGACTATTAATAGTCCCAGTTCTGAACTAAAGCACATGGAAACCAAAATTATTGATTGGAGAAGTGCTACAACGGATCCCACCTTCAATTGTCAAGAACTGAACCGAGATTATTTCACTTCTTAAATGTGACAACTCAGTGCCATTGAGAGAGAATATTATCTTGAATCATCATCTGCTGAGGAATCCTGGCACAGAAGTTATCTGATGGGTGCTCAAACTTATTTAGCTCCTGGTTCTGTTAGTGAGTATGGGAAAAGGGGCAGTTAAGGGATATACATCTGTGTTAATCCACACACATGTATAAAAGGAGACCTTCAACCCTTTTCTTTACCCTCCAGCAAGTTTGCTTCTATAACCCTTTCCAACTCAACCCCAACCTTGGGCTCACAATCCTATATACACAAAAATCCATAACCACATTCATATGCTGAAGTGCGCCTGCAATGAGTCACAGTGGTTGCTTCTGAGCAGCTTTTCATTCACATGGTCACTTACTGATCTCAGGCAGTTGCTTAAGAAACTCCTGCAAACACCCAGCTGCCTGTCCATCGGCGTCAGAGCACAAACACTGAGCCTCATACCACTTGGAAGAGATTCATATATGGTACACACAGTGGTAGATTCTCAGTGGTACATGCAGCATAATTTTTGGAAATTGCTAGTCTATGGTTACAAATTGGAGAGTTGAAAATACACATGGGCATTAACTGCGGGCACTGTCATCATACAAATCAAGCCATGTTCTATTCTCAAATACCAAGTATAAAATGGAGGTCTCAGTTTGAGAATATCAATTAGGTCTCTTCCATTAATTTATTCACAGCTCTACTGCTTCACCTAATAGCACAAATTTAATCAGATTTTCGTGATACTGATCTCTAAGAAACACCACAGAAGAGGGACAGAAACTGAAAACCTGAAAAAAAAAAGCACATCCCGAGGATGATGGTTTGAAACGGCACATATGAAAAAAAAGGATTCATAAGCATCTTTTGAGGAAACCCGTGGAGAACAGCTGTGTCATCACAGGATGGCAAATTCCTTCATAGAAGTGTGATCTTCAGGCAGCTCTGGGTTTCTTTCTTCTGTAATTACTATCTTTAGTCATGTGCTCGGAGTGAAAATAGAATTTAAAAGAGCTCTGACTTGGTCTAGCACGTAGGTTTTAAGAGATTCCAGTCTCCAAGTTCTTACTATTTGATACCTTCTTTAGACTTGAGGACAAAGCCACAAAAGCATTTCTTGTGACAGCTGCCCTATGATAGGAGCCATTTAGAAGCTTAATTTCTTCATTTGAAAATTACGTCCTTTAATTTCTACCGGTGTTGTGGCAAAATCTCATTCAAAAAGGGAGATTATTTCTAGCGTGCTACACAGCAATATACAGAATGTGAAATAATCTGGTGTGCATAGGGAAATGAAATTAAACGAAAAGAAAGGGCTGGATTTCTTTTTTAATACATTCAGCTTCTATGGGTTTATTTTCAGATAGCTTAACATAAGCAATGACTAGTGCCTGCATTTACAAAAATATTCCTACTGCATCAGAAAAACACGAACCTCTCTTACAGCACCTTAGTACTTCCTCCCTGCTACCTCCTCCCATAGCACAAAGCTAATTCCCAAGGATCATCACTTAGTCCTAAAATTCATTTTTAGAAGACATTGCCAACCTATTTATAATGACATTTTCTTTTACCTCTACGGTTTCCGTTTCCATTTCCATGGTACAAGCAATTCAAGGAGCTCACTCCTGAAAAGCCTGAAGTTATGGAGAACCAACAAAAGTGCTTAAATGACAAAGGGAAATTTCTGGTAGTCTTCTGGATGGGAATCAACACTCATCTGTACATCTCATTAGAACAGGCAATATATACAAAAAACCCCAAACCAAACCAAAACAAAAACCACCAAAACACCCACAACTTACCATTAAGCTGCATATTTGTCATGAGAGTTAGGCTATGAAGCACAAGGCACCATGTCCGGAGTAAGGTATTAGGATACCATGCCAGAACTGACAGGAAGCTAGTTACTGAAGCTGTCAAGAAAAACATGTTTTTCCAAGCATTAGTTTTCAGGGTATCACTATAAATGTCTTATTGTTACTGTAAGTTGCTACATTTATTATTAATATTATTATTAATATTGTTTGTTGTATTTACTCTGTTTTGACAACTATTGTTTCAGGAACTTCACTTCAACACTTCACAGGAACTGCCCCACAGAACTATCTACAGTGCCCAGACCCTGGCATCTCAGTGAAAACAATGCAAGGGAACTCCTGGTTTCAGAACACTCTCATGGAAGTCAGCATTAACACATTCATTACAGCAGGCATTAATGTTCTGGACTGTCTCCCACACCAACTCCTTTGATAAAGGGATCACAGGATAGTATACAAGGAGAAGAAATTCGTCAGAGAAGTACATACAGGTGCACGGTTCACCTCAGACTAAGAAGTGTCTTTTTAAAAAGTCCTCTTGGGATTAATGATGAATTAAGAACCACAAATTGTACAATTTAATTTCTGAGGAGATTATGCAAATTCAAGGAATGAGCTTTCAATTACATACTAGCTACACATTTTTCATGTTAAGAAGATAATGAGCCCAAGAGCTCTTTAATAAGAATACATAAACTATCCCAACATAGATCTTATGAAGAATATTTATTTTAATACTTTTTGCTTACGAGCAAAAATTGAGTACTTAAAAAAAATCTTACACCTCCTGAAAATTAATTTCACACATTTGATGTATTTTACCTTGGTTCAAGGAAATTACAGGTATTCGGTTAGCATTATAAAGGAAAATATCAGCGCCACTATCCTTACTTCCAGAGGAGCTGGAATTTAGGCTTAATGTGAGCCATAACTGTAAAAGGGATTCAAGCTGAAAAAAAAAAAGGAAAAAAACCAACACATTATCAGACCAAACTGAAATCCAGAGCATAAAAGGTTATCTGTTTTCATTTTAAAAGCCTTTATCTACATTCTCAGGTGCTACTGTTTCACGGATCTCACACACACACACTCTCTCTCTCTCCCCCCCCTTTACTGGATTTGAAGATTCTAATAAAGATAATATTCAGAGCAAATTCAGCATAACTAGTAAATGCTTCTGCTGTGTTTTTGCAATTGATTTCTTCTAAATACAGTTAAGTTTCTCTTAAGAAGTTTCTTCAAACTTATGTTAAAAAACCCCCACTTTTACACACTGCTCAGAAGTGCCTGGATCCTAACCCTACATCCGTAATACTGATTTGCATGTAAGTTTTTGGAGTGTCTCAAATATAGTCAACTGATGTTTACCAGTCAACTGAAATTATTCAAAAGGCCAACTAAACTACTGGGAAACCTTCTTTACTCTCTGAGAGACACAGATTCTCACTCTGAAAAACTTCCTTAAGGAAAATAACTATTTAGATATTTTGGGGAAGCATGAAACTGTATTTTGGATGAGATATTTAAAGAACCAGTGAGGGACAGAGTCAGCCTCCCAATCAAAATACAAATAGGTAGGCAAGCATCTAACCGCTCATCTATAGCATGCATGACATTCCTTTGAATGTATCAAGAAAAGCATTGCTAAGCCAACGACTTTTTAAAAAGTTTATTTCTAGTTTTAACATTTAGGATGACGGGATAATTCCGGTTGGAAGCATACTCTGGAGGTCGTCCAGTCCAATCTTCTACTCAAAGAAAGTCCAACTAAGATGTCAGACTGGGATTTATCCAGATGGGTTTTGAAAACCTCCACAGGTGGAGACTGCACGCTTAACAACACTCTTCACTAATAAGCTAGCAATTATTTTTCAATGAACCTAATAACTTGTTTTTAAATTTGAACACATATAACCACTTTTTCACTGCAACAAGAAATGTCCTGTTTGATAAAAGCTTTCAGCAGCTTGTCTATTACATTATTGGTACCATTGTCCATGACAACTTCATAAGCAATAAAGCACATAACGGGCTACTTGCATCCTAAATAGCATGAAATACAGGAAAACAACTTTCAAACTTAGAGAGAAATACTACCAAAACATTTCAAAGTTCATAATTCTATACCTGAACATGGTGGACTTGTAGCATGGAAAAGAGTTTGTTGAAGCATGTGCTCAGCATAGGTATAGATGACAACTGTACAATCAACGGGGCATTTTGGTTAGCAGCATGTAATCCTCTTAGCAATGAATCATCTGTTCCACTAGGAGACTGGGTTACTGAAAAACAAAACAAAAAGTACCATCCCCCCATGAATTATTTTGTAAAAGTCGCTAAAAGTCATTTCATATTTATTTCCTTGTATTTTATATATAAGGGAAAGACACTTATTTTATAATTTACAAGAACATCTTCAATATAGTGTTCAGCTAAGTTGGCCTTTTGACTACATACTGTGAAAGGCATACTTGAATTTCAGACATCTCCATCTTCACAAAAATCTATTTGGAAAGTGAGCCCAGAAATACATTTTAACAGTTCTTGCCAAACGTATTATAGGTGTGTCCTGGTAGCACTATGGTGAGACAAACAACTGGAACATCTCTTCATACGTTAACTATGATTCTGTTATCTATGATTCTATGATTATGGTAAAACTAGTGTAGTCAATAATAAGTTTCCAGAAAATAAAGTCTGAGGATGTCACTTAACCTACTCCATCATCAGATATTCAACTAATGACTGCATGCATATTAAGGTACCCAGAGAGCTACGAAGAAAGACACCTTAACAAGATGGGCAGCACAACTCACTGAAAATATGTTCAAAAATAAATTGTCATCATAAATGTTTTTATATCATAAAGATTACTGAACAGGTGAGTTCAAAATTGTATTCAAATATTTTCATTTCATCACTGAATAGGTGAAACTGTCAAGTTCAAAGTAGCTTCCACATAGCTGAAATTTCACACTGAATGCAAGAATGAAGCTTCACAAAAATAGGAAACTGAACATTCAATTTCACCTAGATCAGAAAATGAAAACAATTCCTTCATTGTACTATTATGCACTGTAAAATGAATCCTGCATGCTTGACGAATTTCACAAAATTTCTTAAATATACATGTACACATAATTAAAAAAATCTGAATAAAGAAATATCTATAAAGCATAGCCTAACAAGAAAATTTATTTCTAAACTGCTAAGTGACTACAGAAAAAACTAGTACAAATTTCAAAGCATCACATGAAGAGAATGATATGACAACATGTAGTTACATGTAGGAGATGTGTTTGTTAATGCTTGTAGAATGGAATCAGCCTCCAGGGTGGACATCATTTTCAGCATCAGCTCAGCCTGCTGTTCCAGTCCAACTTCTAGACGTGCATCTAAAGCTACGCAAGGCAACAAACAGGGTAAAACTGCATTATATCAAAAGGCATATATAATTAGTTACTCCAACTTCCTGTGCAAGCAATATAGATATACAGTCCACATTAAACTGAAAAAGATCTCAGTATCAATAACAGGAAGATTCATTTTTATATATGATGGAAACAGAATGTAGAAACTTATATTCTGAACTGAACAAGATTCTTATAGATGTGAAGTACATAGTTAATAAGATACTAAATTTCTGTGAAACACACACATACTTATTTTCACAGTCACTTTAATATCACACATGACTAAACCTGCATAATTTTAAGCCTGGTTTCCCTAAGGTATCAGGTCTCAAACAAGAACAAAAAAAGCTGTTTTTCCCCAGTGTGGGAGGAGAAAGCTCAATCACCCCAGTTCAGTAGTACTCCTCCAAACTAAGTAATCTACCCTCCTCATTCCTTAGGGTAGAGCCAACTATGCAAAATATCAGCCAACTAGAGAAGAGCTTCCAAAATTTCCTGAAAAAACAGGAATGACTTCAAAATGCCTGTGTGTGTTCAAAAATGTTAGAAAATAAGGTTTTCTGCAATGTTAAGCTGTTTTAAATGTAAACCTCACATAAAATTTTCATTTACTACAGAAAAACTGTGGCATATAGAAAATTTAATTCTTTCCACTTAATGGATGCAGAGATTGTTAACAGAATTTGATACATGGAAGTGTCAAATAGAGTATGACAGAAAACAGACCCTGAACAGAACTTTAGTTCATTGCTTACCTTGAGAGACTGATACGCTCACAGTTTGTGATC
Organism: Larus michahellis; assembly: GCF_964199755.1. Lineage (NCBI taxonomy): Eukaryota > Metazoa > Chordata > Aves > Charadriiformes > Laridae > Larus > Larus michahellis. Next base: position 40,834,936 of record NC_133898.1, read on the forward strand.
CATTTTTCTCTGTAGTTACTGGTGGTTTTGCAACTGGAATTCCAACGCCTCCAATGTAAGGATTGTAATTGTAGGTGCCATAATCGGCACCCCAGTAATCGTACCAGGTGCTGCTTATAGGCTTAAAAAAAAAAAAAAACCAAAACAAAACAAGAAAAAAAAATAAACAGCAACTCTTTGGACTGTCCAAGTACGAAAATAAAATTTGTAATGACTAACAACAAACATTGCAGTTACAAAAAAACAAACCCAGAAGATTGGATCCAATAGCTTTAGAATATTTTGTTTCAATTTTTATTGCAGCATAAGCTACTGAGTCCCTAGTGATTGTCAAAATCCAGCAACATAGTTAACTGTCTCAAAGATCAAGAAGCCAGTTTGAAAATGTTATTATCAGTTTTTATTCACACATTTGTACTATATTGGAAATTTGGAAGCGGAGTATCGCACAGATGTTTTGAGAAGTTATTTATCAAGACAGAATACTATATTATTAACTGTACTACTAAAGTACCTTGAAGCCTCAGTGAGGCTCAGGGATTATTTGTACCAAGTTCTGCAAAAGAAAGAGTTGAAAAATCTCTACTAAAGTGTCATAAATTAAGACACTTAGAAAGCATATGGATCGCAAGAAAACAAACAAAAAAAAGTAATGTAGGGCTGCATGAAGGCAATTTGTGCATGCCTGTCTTTTTAATGGCAAGATCCAATATCAACTGTCATTTTACAGACAGAAGCAAATCTTAAGAAGGATTAAGACTGAGGAAGCATTTTTATGGCTGTTTTTTAAAGGACATCCTAGCAGGCAATAAGATCATGAAGATACCTTTGGATGAAGTGGGCTAAGGAGTACTGCCAAATGAAATGATAGCAGAATAAAGGAGGGAAACATCAGTTACACAAAAACTAAGCAATAAGTGGAATACTTTGGTAGGGTGAGATTTGAAGAAAAAAATTTTACATGATAGGTAATCAGTGGAAGGACATATAAGGGAATATAGAAAAAAAAGAGAAAATTTAGTGTTGTCTGAGCAAGTGGTAAGAAAGATAATTTAGGTTAATTCCAATGAGGCTAAAGGTTTAAGTCAATAGTGACAAGAGCAGGAAAACTCCAAATGAATGTCATCCTTATGGACAGAGAAAAGAGACTCAACTTTTTATTACAAACAACTGTGTTTCTTTACAACCAATATGGTTTAGATTTTTAATACAACTTGACAATATACTATTGCATCTAAATGTAATTTTACTACTTCCGATATGTTTAGCTTCCATTTTAAGTATGAAAGGATTTAATAATTTTCTTGTTCCACACCGAAATAAGTTTTGAAGTTAGTTGCTTCCCTTCATAGGCTGACACTGGTCTGAGCACTAGCTACAGCTGACTTTTTTCTTTTTTTTTTTTTTTTAAACACCATACTAGCAGTATTAATTTGTAAGATCAATCACAGAAGCAAATGGCACTCTATTCTTAATCAAAAAAGACAAGACTAGATCTTATTTTTCTTTTATATTATATTTTTGTTGTCTTTAATATGTGTTCTAAGCATCTTCTTTATAAAGATATCTTTACACAAAACCAAAATATTTTGTGGTCAACTGAGATATGAATACATCTGAGACATGAACGCAATCTTTACATTCTTTCCTGTCATTCTACATTAAACCTTTATAAAAAGCAAAGATCTAAGACATCAAATACCACTAACAAAGAAGTGTAAGAAAGAAATGATTTTACTATTTCACATGTAAAGGTTATCCTGAAAACTCAGGTGTGTCATACCTTGAAGACTTTGGCTGCAAGGGGATCTTTTTCCAAGTCAATATCCAAAGGATCTATATCAACTTCCATCAGGTCTTGCAGTAATTCAAGGTCAATGTCCTTATCTTTTTCCAAAGATGACAGAGGTGGAGCACCTTTGAATGATTAAAAGAGTATTAATACTACCAAGTACAAACTATAAAAGATGGATGTATCAAACACTTAATGGGCAATTTTGAGGCTTTTAATACTACAGCTCCCGGTGGAAAAAGTTAATGAATGCAATCAAATTGCCTTTTTTCAGCAATCAGAAAAATAACCGTTTTTTACGGATCAACTGTAAAACTAAGTTGAAGAATTGCTCATATTTTGCCTATATTTTCAGAAACTAATTATCCTATCACCAAAAATCCTTTACTGATATTTTGATAGATGAGTAACAGCAAAGGTTTAGTTTTTTTTTTTTTCCACTTTTTTCAGTATACATATATATATATATCAAGATTATGAAATAATTTACCTGTGATATCATGTGTCAAAGGCTCATCTATTGTTTCCACTAACTGAACTGTGGACTGCTGGAGAGAGTCATCAGAATCCCCAGCCGAAGCTCCAGCATCATCTCCCAGAGCACTTTCTTCCATAGCTTCAGCTGCTATAGGTGCCAACAACTCTCCTATGCATTAGATTAAGCAGACAACTCTATTTCAAGCTTTATTCCAGTTACAAATTAACATCCCAGTGTCTACGCCAACTGCTTTTCTTCATCTAACTCTAAATTCTCTAAGGACTACTTCTTCAAGGGGAGGAGTTTTGAATAATTTTCAAATAATCAGGGTCACATAAATATTAACTTTTGAATGCACAAGTCACTAATTCAGGATTGACTGTAACTGCAATTTTAAATTGCATTTTTTACACACTAATCTCAATTTTATTGTTTAGTTTGGGGTTTTTTGTTTTGTTTGTTTGTTTTTTTTTTTTTTTACCATCTTAATAGTGTCAGTAGATTCTAACACAATAAAAAAACCCTAAAACATTAAAGGATGAAAGTTTCAAGTGTACCATACATTCTGGAAAATATGAACCTAAAACAAACCTGCTAGAATATCCTGCAGCATACAAGTCAGAGAATACTGAGCCCACGCTCCTCCCCAAGAGATGTCTCCTCTGTTAAAGTCAGTTCCTACGAGAAGCAGCAATAATCTTTCCAACTGAGTCTCATTTACAATCTCACATAAATGAATTGTTGGTCTTGTAGCATTTGCAATTCTAGCAAGAACCTATGACAAAAAAAAAAAAAAAAAAGAAATATACGCCTATTCATACTTAACACTATGAAAATATGCAAAATATGTAATAGCTTTAACTTCTGTGATTATTAGATTTTGCTTACAAGTAAATCAGGTATTTTTACTAGCTTAAATTTTAGAATTTTACGAGTCTAACTACATAAAAATATTTTTTCAAAAGTTACTTTTTCTATGCAACTTTGAAGCCACCACGTCGTAAGTTACAGAAAAGCTGACAAATCAGAAAAACCACCTCACCAGAAATTACTAGAAATTTTAATGCTGCATCTGGCTTTTACCATCAAGCCAGCAAAAAAGCAGTAATAGAAAGCTAATTTAATGCAGTCTCCACTGCAACTACAGAGCGATGTTCCGTATTCTGTTTACCTTACAAACAAATAGAAGTAAATCTGCATGACAGGTAAAGTCCATGGACAAGAGAAAGAGTGCCAGCTTCTGCACTACAGAAATACAACGTTCATGTGCCAGTGTAAATGGAAGTGGTTCGATATCTGGAGTTTCCTTTGTTGTTGAAACTTCTGTATCTAAAGTAGAACGAGGCCATTCTGCAGTCCGACGTAAGCGTATTAAGTCCTTGAAGTGCTGCAGGACGTAAATTTGAAAAAACAGTTGCATTTTAAAACTAACCTCTAAATCTTTTCCCAGTAAAAATCTGAGGCAGCGATAACAATAACTATAAAACTTTTTTAAAAAAGAAAAATGAAGAGTCTAAAATACATGAGAATCTGGAATGTAATTAAGGCTGCCACTAAGGCCGAAATTTGTTTTGGCAGCATGTTATCTATCTCAGGTGACAGACTCATAACCATATTATCCAGTTCCGCACAAGCGCCAATTAAGCTTTTATGTTTGCCATAAAATATATTGCAAATACGTATTTTAGAAGTTCCTTCACATTTCCACACCTGCATATAAAACTATGGTTACTATGAAGTAAACTACACATAAAAGAATACTGACTTCTCAGTTCTTCACGTTAGATAAATCATCAATAATTTCTACCTTTCTTACTACTTCCAGGGTACAAAGTGTCCATTGGCCACCATAAATTGAACTAGTCTGGTATTTGATCAGGGCTCTAAACTACACCCTTTTTGACAGAAGGTCTACAAATTCAATGGAGGAAGGAAGGTGCTTTTATGAATCCTCCCAACCACCAAGGGCACACATTTAGCAGCTCAGTTCGTTGTATCAGCTACGCAAGCAGTATAAAATCAGGTAACACAAACACCTCCTATAATCTCATTTAAGTAGTAGCTACGGAGGTAGACCAGAGAAAGAACTAACACAAAGGTTTCAGCTTTCTCCTAAATGCAATCAACGTTACTCACATCTTATCACAACTGAAAGTGATTAGTATGCGAAGTAGTAAACACTGCATGAAATGCAACTATGGAGTGTATAACAACATCATAACTAGATGTTAAGATACTGCAAAGGGAAAACTATTTCAACATGCATTTTTGATGCAGCATGGCCGCTATAAAGTGAAACTTAAATAGCTGGACAGCGTATTTCAGCCAATGACTCATTTAAAGATGTCTCAAGGGGGCCACCAGTGGAGTAGCCCCCCCTCCCCCCCGATATAAACTGCTGGAGTAAAGCAGAAGATAGTGCAAGAAAGAACAGCTCATGACAAGCAGAGTTAGTGAAAATGTAGGGCTTTATTTTTATGCTGGTGTTTAAATTTTGGGGTGGTTTTGTTGGTTTTTTTTCATAATTACTCGAAGTTGTTGTGAGATTTCCATTTAGATTGCCTTTAATGTCCAACATTCTATAATCTTTTTCCACAGGCCTACTTCAAGTCATCCTAACACATATTACTACTTCTGGAACTAAAGAGCAAATATTTAAAGAGATACCTAAGCTTGGTAGCTAGAAAGACTTATGCATTTTTTTTTTTGTGTTCCCTGCAAAGGCCATGTTGCCATCTCCAGAAATCCCTAAATTTCAGCATCTCATCTCATAATTAAAGTAATTCTTTAACTACCACATCCACTCTCAGTATCTGGGGCTTACTGCAAGATGCCACAACTTTTAGGTGCAGTAATTACTTTTAGGAAGCTAAAAAGCTTCTGAGAAAGTTCAGAAAACATTCTCAAAAGTCATATTTATTAGTTTGGGGAGACTGTCATTGGCATGATTACTTTCTGATTACTCAACCAGGAGAGCATCCAGAAGAGTGTCACGCATATAAGTTAGCCATATAATACATTATTTTACTTTTCTATTGGTATGTGTTATCCAAAGTTTAAACATACGACTGGCATTCCCAATGCCACAAGATTATTAGTGATTTTGGCCGTGACTACCTAAAATACCCAGTAGAAGTCTGAACTATTTTTCATAGCGCAAGAAATTTCCAGATGGCTGCTGTTTTCAGCACCAAAATATACTTGATAGAAGCCATGATGAAACAACTTTTTCAGGTAAGGTCAAGGTAGGACAAAAAATGACTTTGCAGGAACAGGTCTTTTCACACAAAGGACAAGAAGTCAGTTACAGTTTCAGAGCATCATACCTTTGAAGTAGCCTGCTTTAGTTTTGCCTGTTCTACTAAAAGTTTGTATGATGATCCTTTGTTGCTTTGTATTTTCTCTTTTTCCATCTGTTCCACCAAAGCCTTCTGTTTTGCTTTTAATAAGTTAAGTTGCTAAAAGAAAATGTTAATAGGAAAAAATGAAAATTTAAGCAATAAGATGTTAAAAGGATCAGTATGTTCATATGATAGTAATCTTCAGTTCAAATCGTAACTTGAGCTTTTAAGATACAGTTTATCTACAATTTTAACTAAGACACTGTAAGGGGCTACTAGCAGACCCAGAACGGAGGAAGTTTTAAGAAGAAATTATATTTTTAAAGGAGCTCAAGACATACACATCCTGGGTCATAAAACCTGCACAGCTGCATTTAGAAATGAAAATTTTGTCTCTTAAGAATTACCAACTTTTAAATCAGAACTTAGGTGTACTCAGATTTATCTAGAAAGTAAATTATATCTATTGTCCAATATGGGCCACAGAGTGCAACAGCATACTCCAACATCTGTTCTTCCAGCAGATGCCATGCCCCGCGGTTTGAAACGAATGTCAAAGAAGTTAGGCAGCCTTTAGCTACAGAACCAGACCTACGCAAAAGCAAGGCTGAATGAGACCCAAGGCCAAAGCTGTTCTTTCAAGAAATTAGATAAACTAGAAATTAGATATACTTCTGTGAAAATAGCCACTACCGTGCTGGAAGTCACCTGTTTATGATGCACAAGCTGTTTTCTGATCTTTCGGGAATACAGTCTATCTAGGCTACTGTTGCCTTTAGTAGATCTGCTCAGATTCTGAGTGTGAAGGCTATTATTTATGAAACTCCACTGGTTTCCTAATGGAAATAGAAAAAAAAGAGATATTAATCCAACTTATTAAACCTCATTTAACTCCAGAGAAAAGCATTTATGTTGCAGCAATGGTTAGCATCTCCATACACTAAATACTAAAGAAAAAAGCAAAATTTAAATAACACTCCGTGTTATGCAACTATCACCACTGATGGTAATATTTCTGTGTATTTTTAAACTGCAGTGGTACCATGGTACCATCTTGTTTTCATTATTTTTATAGCATATACGGAGGTAAGCAAGACTGTCCTAACTAAAAATACCTGAACAGCTTCCATTACACAAAAGCTTTACAGTTATAATTTCTAGAAAAGATGTTAAAAGAAAATCATAGCTAATTCTCTTTAATAATAATAAAAATAAACAGACAAAAAAATGCATTTAAAGATACTGTACACAAACACCACAGCAAACACCAAAGCAGTTACGGAGTTATACTGTTGCCCTTTCTCACAATACAAACTGTCTCAACATGGTGTACTCTCAATTGCCAGGTCCGGGAGTCACAGGGTAATAGACAGACCAAATATACAATTAAAATAAATCCTGTATTTTTCACTTTAAAAAAGTGAAAGCGGTCATATTTCTAACGACAAGGGAACACAAAGAAGGAGACAACAGTGCAAAATAAAATGATTGCAATATCTATTTTTAAAATATCATTTTTCAAGTGAATTGAAAATACATTTTAGTATTTGAATAGCTCCCAAACAAATACCCATAGAAGCAAGTTTTGATAAGAAGTGTTGCATACCTGTCAAAAATCGTTCCCTCTCTTTTCCATTCAGAGGTTTCTTGGCTGTGGCTGCTTCATCCTCCACAGTAGCTACATAATCCAGTAGTCTGGACACCAGCATTACAACCCAGCTGATCATGGGAATATCTAAAACTCCTTCAAAATAAATAGATTCCAGTGCCTTAATAAAGTTTTGAAGCCATAACAAACTGGTTTTAAAGAAATCATAACAGGCATTACATGCCACACATTTCACTAGGACACAAAGATTCCGCTCTTTTTTTTTTTTTTAAATGAGGATAAGAGTCTGAGTAATCATAAATGAGGGAAGAAATCAAACATTCAGTACAGAACTCAGGTTCAAGAGAAAATACCACAGTTCTCTTAGTTGGATGAAGTCAGAAGTCAAATGCTTCACCTCTACTGTTAAAAGTTAAAAATTAAGCAGCATTTTTTTAAAAAAAATAGTCAAAAATTGTATATCTAGATTTCCTAAATACCAAATGCAGAATTACAGCCGCTTACATTAAAGCACATAAATTAGATGTCTCAAATTCCATAGTGCGAAATTCCTCCATCAACCAGGGCTCCAACAAGACAGTTATAACCATGTACCCAAATACCTTTGGTTTTACTCCTTTGTTAGTGTATTTTCACGTAGCCATTTGAATAAGATGCAGGAAAGTCAAGACTGAGTTCAGACTAGATGGAGCATGCTGGCAGCACTAACGATTGGCTATTGCCTATTTCAGTCTCACACATTAAATACAGCATTTTTGTACAGGCAGAAGAGAAAAAAAAAAATGTATCTTACACATCATGCAAGAAAAATCTTTGTGTGCATGAGCAAATCTAAACGAACAGTTCTAAAGTGAACTCACGCATGCTCAATAAAGACCAGAAACCTACAATTAATGACCATTTAATCACAGTCATTATACAAATGGCATACTTTTACATAATATCAATACAGCAAAGTCATTAGTACTAGAGGTTACACGCACATTTTCATATCTGCACACTGTGCTGAGCCATACTTAACTAAACGCGCTTTTCATGCACTGACCTCAAAAAAGTTTTAATTAATTCAAACTATTATTAATTCCAGACCAAGCAAGAAAACTAAGGCACAGAAATGACTTGTCCAAAATCACACGTATCTGCTGGCAGTCCAAGCAATAGGATGCAGGCCCTGACTGTTAACTCGTTTCCTGGCCACACGGGCAGAAAGCAGCCCACCCCAAGCAGGCAGAGGAACAGGAAGCCACCCCATAACAGGACCTCAACAGAAACTGCAGACTAAATTGCAAGAACAGAAATGAGTACCACTGGTGACCGCTACACACCTTTTCGGTTGGCAGAATAAAAAGAAAGGAGGCTGCTGCAGAGCAAAGTATATACCTTTTCATACTTCTGTTTAAACAAGTGCATTTCTTTTCCTTTTAGCTCTTAAAAAAAAAATAATCAAAATTCTCAGCTTCTCTCCCTCCCTCCCTCCAAGTGTCTTTGGTTTATTCCTTTTTTCCTGCCTCTGCCTCAAAGTTTACAACTTCTCTCTACCCACAACACTCACCTCTTGCTCTGACTGTCCTTCGTTTTCAGACTTTTTCCCCAGTAAGTTTTCACCCCTTTGACCCTTAGTTATGCGTGATAGTTCTCAAATAGGAATTTCTTCTGCCATACCTGATGCTTCCACCACACATGGTAATGCCCTAGTACTCACCTGTACTGTCCAGGAGGAAGGAAGCTGGAAGACCAGCAAATAAAGCTCTGAAGTATCAGTTACTTCTGCTTCCTAAAGTCCTCCGTGAGGACAACTAGTAAGGCAAGAGCTATGAAAGGAATTGGCAGCTGTGGGGAGAGTGCAAACAGAGGTAGAGGAGACGTAAGCTTGGGTTTGCCTCAAACTAGTTAGAGACTACAGCAGGATATGGCCACGACAGAGAAAGTACACAGTAGACCAATGGGAAGCTTCTGACACCAGCTGTAGGCTTGTTTACATCAGGAGACAAGGTAAAAAGTGAAGACAGAGTCTCAGCTGGCATTTATCAACTTCACAATGACAAGAATTTTAAATAACGTATCGTCTACAATGCTCTGTTACATGTACGTAACAAATGAAGTAGCCAAGCATTTGATGTTTTTAAAAGCAAGCATTTTCTTCAAACTTAGGATAGTTAAGAAAACACTCCAAGAAAGTCGTATTTGGAGAACATCATTCCAGTAATTTTTTTAGGGTCAAAAAAAAAAAAAGTAAACTCCTTGTGATTACAAAAAAAAAAAAAACCAAACGATGTAGTTTGCACTAGCCATGCAGATACGCCTAACAGACTTCTCTTCATAACCTCAAAAGCTTAAAACTTAGGAAGGATCTCATGAGCAAAAAGGGGCACTTCTTTCCAAAAGGCTAAATTCCAAAGTCATTCACTAGAGTCGCTAGAGCTGTCTACACACCGGATGTTCCCCTCGCTTTGTTAAACCTTTCAAGCTTCCTAGCTGAATTAAAAGCAACCAAAAAAAAATCCTCAGGTTCAAACAGAGGGAGAGGGGGAGGAATCTCTTTTAGCACCTAAAGAACAAGAAGTTTCAGCACATTTTAAAACACAACTGTGTTTTGGAAATACAGTAAACGAGTAATTTCTTCTTTTAACACGACAAAATTGTGAGCTAGACTCTCAATTTTCTAGCTTAGAATGAATATGAAAATATAGTTCCCCAAATTAGAGGACTACCTTCAGTTCTTCTGTGCACGGGTAAATGAGGTTGCAGTGGTGACAGCAGGTTATCCAGGAGATTAAGCAAACTTTCTAAAACACCACTGTTGCTAAGCGATCTTTGGCCAATGCAAGAAAGCAACATGAAGACCCTAAAAATAAAATTTACATATTTAAGATTTTATTTCTTTTTCAGATCCAGTAATATTCTGAAACACCCCTTATAGAACAATATTCCCCTGGGCTTTCATCGGAGACACAAGCACGTTGCTACAGAAAGCAGTACTGGGGCCCAGCAAGTGAATTGTATTTCACGTTCTATTGTTGTAAGGATAATGCAGTATTTTAGGGTGAACATTTTCTCTTTCACCCTCAAGAGGTCAGCAGACCTCTTCGTACATCTGAAATGAGATCTCATCTGTTTTATGTCCTATTACATATGAAATACTGAATAGTTGGGATAGAGAATTAAATCCATGTATTCTTATATCCTTGAATGAATTCATTTTAGAAAATTATGAAACTATAAATGTTGCTGTCCAAAGAAGGCAGCAAGCCACAGAACGGCAAATATGTTCGATTAAGATAAAATGCTGATGTTTAGAATATCAAAGACCTCAATCAATAATCTGGAATAATCAACACATCTGACATTTAACGCTCAACTCCATGTTTGTTTGCTCTTATCTCAGAGAAGTCTTTTGTATTAAATGCTAATAGTGTGCTTTCCAGTCTCAATCCTACTTCCAAATGCATTAGAAGAGCAGCTCTGTAATGAGGTGGCATTTAAACCTGATAAAGGAGAAGGAAATTTTTGACACTGGGGAGCAATCCTGCCAGGTGTGCAAAGATCTCCAAGTAAGGAAAAATAACAACTTATTGTGGTGCAAGCACCAAATAGGTGCAATAAATAACTGCAATTGGACGTTTATAATTTGCAGTACTTTTTTGGGATTATTTCTTAAATCAATGCAATAGATGGATAATTATCTTTCAGTCACGTTTTGTCGATTCCAATGTTAAGTTATGAGCAAGGGAATTATTTAAATGATCCACAGGTAATATATCAATATAGACTTACACCTTACCTGTCTTGTGGGAATATGAGAAGTTGCTCTGAATTGTATAATTCCTGCAGTACGTTTGAGAGAAACTGACCCCACCATCTTTCTCCTCCACAGAGCTGAACAAGTAGAAGGCCAGTATGCAATCGTATCTTTGGGGTTCCACTGATACATAGGTGTTTAAATAATTCTTCACAAGCTTGAGCATGAAAAGTACTTTGCAGAACCACAGGAACAGAGTGCCCTTTTAAGAAAACGGAACAAGCAACTATGTTTAAGACCACAATGGCTGGAAAACATCGGAGGAAAAAGTTTGCAGGAAGTTTTTGAAACTTATGATTCGATTAATCGGCACAGGGGGGAAGGAGAAGGAAACACATGGGCAGATGATTTGCATGTGATCCATAAAGATCAGGCCATTTGGTCAAAACCAACCCATCATTACGCTTAAGAACAAATTGACACAGAAAATTACAAGACAGACACACCTATCTATCAATAAGAAAAATATTTTGCCTTTTTTTTTTAATTGAAAAAACCATGACTCCCACTCATATTTTTCAATTTCTATTCTCCAAGAACTCTTTTGAATGACAAGTTTAGGAAATAAAAATCCTTACTGGATATTAAAAATCATGAACTGAGTAGAGATACTGGTTTTATGACTTTTGCCACACACACAGAAGCAATTTCTGCTTATTCTCCCCACTTCTAACTGCCTAATCCATCCCCAGTGTTGTACAGGCTTCCATGCTCACAGATCCTTCCACAAGCTGATTCTACCTATGGAAACAACACAAGTATTCTGCCTGGGCAGTCTTTTGTTCCTTCAGCAAAATGAATCAGCCCACAGAAGGATCACATGACTATCTGAACAAAGGAATATGCAGCCAGGACTACGGAAAAGGGAGAAGGACCTCGACACCCTCTCCTATCCTTTTCGGGAGCAGGAAGTAGTTAGGTCAGCTTGCTGCCAACTGGTGAAACTTTACACTGCATCTTACCAGCTACTAAAATCATTGTAAAACATATCCAAACATAGTTTAAAAGCTTCATAGTGGGAAAGTACAGATCAAGATGCATAAACACTTGCAAACTGTTTCTACTAACGTGACAAAAATATCAAGACCTCAAAAAATACTAACCATTGGAAGAATGAAGCAAACTAAGCAGAGTATCCAGTAAATATCTAATGATGGTGCGTAACTGTTCTGTGGATGACATCTGAATCAACTCTTTTGGATCAGATTGCTCCTTCAGCGTTTTCCTGCTTGCACCTAAAGCGACTTTCAGCCTTTGAACAGCATGGTGAGCCAAGTTTAGTTGAAGCTGTAGCTGAATGCAGTCCTGGTAAGCAGAAAATACTCTGCTATCTTCCTCTACTGCCTTGTCTGGCTTTCGTAAAAAGTACTGGGCATTGTTAGCACTATTGAGTGGTGGCAGGTCAATACTCTGCAGAAGGATTTCTAACCGATGACAGGCCAAATTGTACCTAAAGGGAAATATTCCGACACACAATTCAATAGACATTAGCAAATGGCAATACATTTAACAGTCACCCTGACAGAAGACAGCTTCTGGTATATTTTGAATGTACTGTTAAAACAGATATTGAAAAAAAAAATACAGTGTAGTCTTTGTTAGTGCTATAAAGATATTCACTGTAACAACTCTACAATAAAGGCAGAGTTTTCTTTGGTCTGAAGAATATCATAGAATCACTCAGGTTGGAAAAGACCCTTGGGATCATCAAGTCCAACCATCAACCCCACGCTACAAAGTTCCCCCCTACACCATATCCCTTAACACCACGTCTAAACGAGTCTTAAACACATTCAGGGATGGTGACTCCACCGTCTCCCTTGGCAGCCATATCATGGGAAGGGAAAAAAATAATATCTATAACATTATGATATCCCAGTGTTTTAAATTAAAATAACTAATAAGTACACATTTTTTTTTTCTTCTAACCTGCATTGTATGTCTTCTTGCAATGCAACCATCATTGCCAAATGTTGGTCAATTTCTGGCTGATTTGCAGCTTCACCTTCGCCTCTGAGGGGATCGTGCATTAGTTTCAGCTCATTTTCAAAGGGTAAGATATAGGTATGGCCATAATAAAATCCTAATGGAATTTTTGCTCTGGCATTTGTGCTACCGTATCGACCAATAACAGTGATCTGAAAAAGAACACAATTCCACTGTAACACAATCGTATCAAAACAGGCAAAATAAACACGCAGTCAAAAATTTGTAAGAAATTTATAGCCAACTAAGGTTTGGTCTGAAGAGAACTTTAAGAGAAAATTCACATATTAACAAAGACCAAGAGTTTAAAAGATAGAGTATAGTATGCAGTCTGTCTCCTTTTACCTTCATAAACCTGCAAACTGGGGGTGGCAACAAGTCATGTAAAATAAGCGAATGTGTGCTAATGTCAGTAGCCACTACCAGTCGTCTTCCATCCACTTCCTCTCCTAAAGTCCAGATGTCAATTGACAAAGAAGCCAAATCGCCACAAGTGGGAATCAATACATCCGTCAGCAATATAGGTCTTCCAAAATCTAAGGTCACAAATCTTCTTGCTCCTAGGGGAAAAACACAGGATTGCCTAAAATAGCAGTGCATGCTAACTTCTTTAAGATGTTACTTCTTAAACAACAAAGCCGTTTATATATTGTAAAAATAGCTGCACAATCTAAGAATCTCTCACTACAGCTTGTACCCTTTGAAAAGAAAATTCTGGCTTCAACTTAATTTAACTTGTTATGTTTCTTATGGATTATTTCAGAACAGGTGTTCTGTCCAGAGATCCAACATATTCCCCCAGGAATTTTTCAACTTGATAAACATCCCTGACACAACAGAAATGCAAACTGAGAAATAGCTTTTCTTTGGAAAGCCAAGTGAGACTGCAGCTAAGCAACTTACTTAAGACCCTGGAAAACATTCTACTGCTTATTAGAAAATGTGGCAAAATTATTATCAGGAATTCTGGTTTTACCTGAGTGCATGCGCTCTATAATAATTGACTGATGAGGTGGAGGTTGAAGAAAATGTGAAGCGTGAGATATTGCAAGAGCAAGACCAGATCCAAGTGGATTCTGAGGAGTGGGAAAACATTAGCAAAATTAAGTAATTAAAATCTATGCTGTTCTTTACAAAAGACTGTAAAAAAACCTCTTGTGATTTAAAGATGTACAATTTTGACAACACCTCACTACATTTAGATTTGAGCATGAACCATCAAAATATATTAACACCTAAGTTCAAAGGATAAATAACTCCTTATACAGTTAAGCTAGCTCCAATTAAACCATTTTAGGTACTATAACAACTCTATCTTGCTTTTGTAAGTCTTCCTTTTCATATGGTCTAAATTTAGTGATATAGTTTTCACATCTCATCTAAATAAACAGATATTCACTAGCACTCAAGTACAAATTAGATCCTAATAAGGCTTACAGAATCTTGTTTCTATAAGAAAACCAAAGAAAAATAATTACCGTTCTAGACTTGCTTGTGTTTTTGTTATGTGCTGCAAGGTTAACTGTTGGGGGATCAATGACTGAACCAGGGAAAAGCTGAGCAAGCTCTGCATTAATAACAGCAGAAACCGCCTCGTTAGGTGGAGTCAAAGGTGGAGTCATGAACAGAGGAGTTGTTTTTGGTGTGGGTGGAATGACGTCTGAAGGATGGATGAAGAACCCTGGGGCTGCTACTGGATTAGAAGGCACAGAGTTGTGAACAGGACCAACTGCTGATGCTGCTGCTGCCGCTGCTGCTGTTGTCTGATGCAGTTTTGCTTCCAGCTTAGCTTTCTGTGGGGAAAACGAAAGCAGTGTATGTAGCAGATAATACTGCTCGTGATCACAGCAGTAGTACTGAACTGCAAGTTCAACTTTAATTATAAAACCGGATTTAATAAATCCAAGCCACCTCCAACATAGGCATGTTAGACGTCTAACTACAAGCTGAAAAATGAAACTCTAGTCAATTTGACCTCACTTGCTGAGGAACATGAGTAATTAGGTAATTAATTATAGTAATAAAAAAATAACAAAAAACCTACAATTGAGCAGCAAAGTAGAGTCAGCACAGCCAAGCTTCATACCAACAACGGCTTTATGACCGGTACCGCTCTGTATCAGCAACTGCACTTTTCATTTCAGTGGGCTTTTTCAATTTCAGACTAATATGCTTATGCATTAAGACTCAGTTTTGATTACAAACTCCCAACCCACCCTCAAAATACACAAAAAACAAGTCTGAAAGACCAAAGCACCACGGGAGACACTCTCAGCATTTTGCTTAGCAAGAGTGATCCTCAGTGCAGAGCTGTTCCTTCCTTAAATACACTATGGAGAAAAAGGAAAAAAAAAAAAAAGGAAAAAAAAAAAAGGGGCAACTAGCTCTGCAACTACTTTCTCAGCTTTTGAAGTTTAGAGACAGCATTAAAAAATAGCCAAATAGCCTCCAACCTGTTGCTGAAGCTTCAAAAGCTGCTGCTGTTTCTCTTGCAGCACCTGGAGCTGTTGCTCGGCTGAGGCCATTGCATGAGAGAGAGACTGCAAAGCTACCTGGGCTGCCGAACTCAGTGCTGTCGAGGCTTCCCCAACCGTTCCAGAAGAGAGGCCACCAACTGCTGGGGTAACCCCAAAGGTACTCACTGGCATGAAACAAACAAACAAACCAAAAACATGGATGTAGAAAATAAATGATAAAACGCACCTTCAATTTAATTCCTTACTAATTGTTACGAGCAATGTAAAACCAAGAGAAATATCTCCTTTTAACCAGTTCTTGCCACGAAGTAACATAATCTTGAATCACCAAGTATATGGTTTATAGACTACTCACGCTCATCACACATGCAACATTTTCATTACAGAAAAGCCACCTAATGCCCCAGAATTCTTTCACCACATAAGGCTAAGATTCAAGCTTGTATGTTATACCCTCCAATAGAAACAAATTGATTCAAATTAATAAATTTGGAATCCAGTTTGTGTTAAGCTCTAAGGAGTTTAACTTCACATATATTAGCTATTTAAAAAAACCCAACATTTCAACACTCATAAAACTACAGGCAATCTGTTTGTCGAACAGTGCTCATTATGTCCAATTAAAAATACCATATTGTGGAGCTATGCTAAGTAGAAAAATAGAAAAATTGTATATACCAGTAAACGTACTTGCATCGTCCCTTTCTATTCTAGTTCCATCACTTGTTGAAACACAGGTAAAGTGCAGAGGTTCAACTTCCAGAAGTCCAGTAAGGGAAGTAAAACTACCTTCAGCAGCTGCACAGCTACTTATTTTCCCATTTCCTGAAAGAGAAATAGATATCTGCACAATCAGCTAATGTTTTCTTGATAGCGACATTTCAAGTCATGAAGAATCGAAAGGGACAACTAAATATAATCCACATATTTTATTACTTCACGTTGTGGAACAAACACCTTAACACTATCACATCCACAATATATATGGAAGTATATTTTTAAATGGATAATGCTGCCAAATCTGAACAGAGTATCCTAGTAAGTCAAACTATCAAATGTGAAGGCAGAAGCGTAGTGTAGCCTTCCTAATTCCAGAAATGAATTACATACCGATGTTCTGTTCTACCTACACTGTGAGAAAATTAGTTTGCAAAAATACACTGTTGTTACTGGAAAGGAAAAGAAAGAAAATAACAGACCAACTACGATCATACACCAAGTTAGTAAAAGAACTAGACTATTATCAATATACTAACAAATTCACAGTGTTGGAGGGAGGGAGGCATGGGAAGGAGATCGACAAGACCATAAAGAAAAGGAAAGGAGCAACTATGACTGATGAATATGCTTGCTATGAAAAAAAGAATTTCATGACAGGTAAAAACTGTCTCATTCTTAGGACATTCCATGGTCTAAAGATTCACTTATGAACTAACCGGAGAGGATAGGTACAAATATGCTTTTAAGGTATTTTAATGACTCTAAAACAGAAAAAGTATCTCATTAATTCTGTAATATTTAAGTAGAAGAGTACCGTATGGCAGCTTCCCAACTTCAGAAAAATCCATTTAGGTTTCTCTGCCTACAAGACAGTTGCTAGTTGAAATGAATAATAACATAACTCAAGAAAGCTGCTCGATAGAAGTGACAGATGTTTCCTAGATGACTCTGACCCAGGGAACGACAGCAGCCTTTCTGTTTAATCTCTAGCCTTTTCTTAGATCTTCTACAGCATGAGAAAAGAACAGATTCCAGTAAGAGGCTTTTTTCTTGCCCTAAGGGCTACAGGAAATGTAAGAAATATCACAAAGCAAGAGAATATCTTGAACTTCATTATGTACAGCTATAAAACAGATGGAAGGCATAAAACCACACCTTCACTAGTAGTAGAGAGAATTACCAATTCTTCCATAATAGGTTACTGTTAAACATACATACCTGATAGAACATCAGACAAATCAATTTCATCTGACTGTACTCCAATGCTGCTGTTGTATACATTTTTACAAGAAGAGCCACTTATTTCCAAATCAAACAGTACTGGATCAAAAGGTGAACTATACAATCCATATCTGCAAACAGAATAAGACAAAAAGCACTATTCAAACAATAAGAATTTATATAAAATTATTTATAGAAAAAGGTCGAGTATTTAATCATCAGGATTTATTATATTCCAAACTATTATTTTCATTCAATTCACATTCCTTAGAGATTACCATTTATTTATATTTCATTAAAGTAATTTCTTAGGTGACCTTTTCAACCAGCTTATGATGCTAAATAAGTAACTCTTTGTTACTAAATAGTTTTGAAGATTATAATACTGTCCTGGAAACATGACATACAATCACACTCAGACATAGAGAACTACAAGCCTTAGACAATTAGCCACAGCAATATGCGTGCCTGCACATGGTAAATCAGATATTTATCTAAAGTCAATAAAAACATAGTAGTGTTTTCCAAAAAAGCAAAAGAAATTCCACCTCAGCTTTTTCTTCCAGCTGAAGTAAGAACAAAAAGGGAAATGCCGCTAGGGATACCAATCAACACTTGGGAGTACTTTAAATATCTCAACAGAAGAAAATCTCATTACTGCTACTCTGGCAGTACAGCAGGGGAAAAAAATAATACAATCACTGAGGTAACAAGGTGGTCCCAAATCAATTAGGGTTTTATAAGCCAAGAAAAAGGAAAATCCAAAGTAATAACAAAGCCAGTCTTGGTTTTTTTGTGTACCAATACCTATTACAAGCAACTAATAAGAGGAGAAAAAATGGAAATCAGGCCAAATCATTGAGCAGGCGTAGAAAGAAAGAATGCATCTGTGTAGGTACAAAAGTGAGAAACACATAACATTTTGTGCTTTGACTCGCAAGAGACAGAACAAATATGAAATATTTCCATGAACACACCAGCAGCGACGGGCAGTTCCTCCGCCCCCTTTTCCCTCTGTCTCCAAGCAGCTTCTCTGTTCTTTAGCAGGCAAGGAAAGCCCCCAACAGGTAATTCTGAGAAGGCTGAAGCATTTAGATGTCTTTTTAGACCACGTGGTCACCAAAGGATAAACGCCTACATGAATACTACACAACCAGCAACAAGGTAGGAGGGGTTGTAGAACTTCTCTGACTGTTAAAATGCTTCCATGTTGTCTGGGCTCAATGCTTTTTGCCACACAATACTAAGACTGTAACCAGTCAGAAAATGACGTTAGACAAAAGGGCAATAATTGCTACTGATCTTAAGAAAAACAAAAAAGGAAATAAAATCTGAGAATTAGAGACCAACCCGTTTAACGGAAACTCCTCAACCAATTTACCTACAAGCACCTACAAGGTAGCAAATTTAACACGAGAACTTTATACTAACAACAACACATATCAGATGAATCTAGGTTGCTCTCTACAAGCATGTACCACACAGAAAGAGTGCATCCTGCACATCTAGCAAGACTGATGTGTATGCTGCGTGACGTTTTTTCACAAGCAAAGTGAGATAATATGTTACTGAAAGTGGTTAAGTGGTTACTGAAACACACAAAAATTCTCAGACAAAATTCAGTAGGGTATCTTTACAGCCTGTTTTAGACCTCAGACTTACAAACTCAATATACTAGATCAGCTCAATTTTAACACTGATTACTTGCCTGATTTAAACGAAGAGTTTGATTTATTAAGTAGGCAGGTGATAGAACATAAAAAGGGGTTTCAAGAGCTTTGTAGAATAGGATCAGAATTTGAATGTATTGCAGAGCGCTAAATATATTCTAACTCAGATTTATTTCAACAAGCATAGTATCTTTTACTGATCCTTCAGCATGAATGGTCAAGTTCACAGTTTTAAGCTGCATTAGCAACACTTTTCAGAAAAGAATATAGAAGTTACAGCAACAAACAACAAAGAATGAATCAACGTTACAGAAAAAACCCATCACCCTATTCGTCTATGCAGTAATGAATATAAACTATGTGAAACACCTCTTCTGCTTCACTCATCAGAGATCTCAACGAGAATAATGTTTACAATTTTGTGTACCACAATTCAAGGAAGATGAGGACCAAAGAAAGCAGCTCAAGGAAATGCTTTAAGAATGACTATAGATCTGGAGAATACAATCAAGATACAAACATCCTCTAGACATCCAAAATTTGTTAAGAATTAAATAATCTGCTCTTTATCGCCCAGGTGGACAGGACACAAGCATTAAAAGGCTTTAGTTACAGCAGGAGGTATTTCAGATCAGATGTGGGTAGAAGGAGACTGTTCAAGTGTTAATGACAAGAATAATTAAAGCCACGTAAGGGCTTACAATATTTAGAATAATTAAATTCCACTACCACTTTAATCAGGTGCTTTCAAGAACAGGGTGGAGAAAGTTGTCAGATTTGCTAGAGACAAACCAACATGCTTTGTTTTAGGACAGCCTAAAATACTGTCTGAAATCCCTTTTTTCTTGTTCTCTGAACTGCAAGTCATGTAACACACCCATCTAGCCTTATCCTTGCAAGTTTTACTTGCTTTATTGCAGCATATGATAGTAAAATGAGTACTACTCTGCCTTAAGACAACATGAATGTGCAGCTCCTTTAATTAAACATTTGCTTATATTTGATTACCAAATTTTAGCCTATTGTACCTGGGAACAATGACAAAAAAGGAAGAAAACCAATACTAGAAACTCTGCAACACAAACCCACACAAATATGATAAAATACAACTCAGGGAGAAGGAAGGGGAAAAAGAGTGAAGCAATAGCTGTCAACTTTTCTTTTTTTTTAATTTTTAATAGGAATACTTATGTTCTACATTTAAAAAAAAAAAAGGGAAATGACAATATTCTCTTAATCTGTAGACATATAAAGGAAAGGCCAGTAAATGCCACCTAACTTAGTAAACCAGGTCAAGAAGTAGTCAGTCCTTGTTAGAGAGCGAGCTATAGTAATAAAACCAGGATTAGACAGATGTGTCTGCTGTTACTCTTATCCTCACTGTGGGGATACTGAGTTAAAAGTGAAAGCAAATTTAGTTCCAAGAAGGAAATCAGTAAAACATCACCTAGAAACTTTCAGAAAACCTAAGCTTGAAGGATGTCAAGAACAGGGGCTCACTTCAGAAAGCTTCTTTTTAGATGCAGACAGCTATGTTCACCACTAAGTGATCTGAAGTGTTACATGTGCCGAACTTATAAGCGGACAACTGGAAAGGAAAAAACTTCTATTTCAGATATGCTGTTTAAAGGAAGTACATTGAGACAATCTATTTATGAAGGAATGAGTCAATTCCTTCAGCAAGGCGCCATTCTCAAGTCAAGTGGAATTTTCACGTTTTTCTCCTCCATTTGGTTTCTAATGAAAATTCAACATAAAAACACAGAACGTTTTATTTTTTCCAGTTCACTCTGTATATTTTTTAAAATTCTCTATTAACCAGTCACCATTTCTACTGCTGAGATAAATCTTCTAATCAGCTGCAAGGATTAGAGATGGTAAAATAAAATAACTGAGAAGAGGAATGCCACAGAGCATGCTAAGGATCCAAGTGTAACACCTGAGAACAAGTTTTTATCACCTATTTTGGGATTATAGTCCTTCAAAAAAAATCCCCCCCAAAACCAAAAAAACCTAAAATGAACAAACATTCCCCACCCCCTCCAAACTTAGCTTACTAAATTTTCAATGTGATCTGAAGATTCTGAACTAACCTCTACCAAACGTCTTCTGCATTGATCTTCCTTGACTTGGAGGAAAATTGTTGCCCACAAATCGTAATTGAAAGAGCTGTCTAACAGCAGCATGTTCCCATCATCATAATACGGCTTTGGAAACTGCTACAAAACTGAACACCCGTAGATTTCCTTTTGGTACCATGAAAATCCAAAGTTAAACGGCCAATCAGTTCAATATGTAAAAGATACAACATCCGAGTCCGAAATTACATTGATATATAATTTATAATAAAAACTTACGTTCCTGGTAAATTACTCCAGGTCTCTACACTTTACGATACGTTAAATGTATGGTCAGCTTACAGAGAGACTGCAATTTTGTGTAGCATTACACAGAACTGAAATTATTCAGTATATCTGATTCCCTACTGTACTTGAAATAGGACATGCTTTGTCATTCCTTACACTAAAAATCATAAATACTAACTTAAGGTTTGCACAGACTTCAAATATTACATACACATTTGTTGATTTAAAGTGCACTGTAAATTGCAAGATAGCAATTAAATTCACCTTTAACTTTGGAGAAGTCAAAACTATTTCCCCAAGCTGTATCAAATTAATCCTTGCTCAAACAATACAGCAAAATGCATCTTTTTTTTTTTTTTAAACAGACAACCCTTTTTCAGAACACCAGAGGATGGCATTAGACAGTTTGTATGTTTGCTTTTATTAAGATTACAACAACCACAATTCTTAGTACCTTGTTTGAAGTAATGCTTCCATAGGTGTTAGGCGATCCTGCAACTGTCTGGACACAGCAGTCAGCAACGATGCACAAGCCGTACTACACCCTGCCAAATCTTCATCCTTTACATAATTCAGCAATACAAAATACCAATACACAGATCCTGCATTAGAAAAAAAAAAACAAAACCAAAAACAATTTCAGGTGAAATGAGATGTGAATTTTCCACTCAGAAAGCATACTCTGAAGCATAATCAATGGAAGTGATAAATGAAGTATCTAATGGTTACTGAATACAAACTAGAAAGCATTCTCCCCCTGCCCTTTTTTTGAGAGACTTCAATTTAGAATCATTCTGTATCATTAGTTTCCACAAGTACATCAAATTCTCCTATCAATGAATTCATAATTGAAGAAAAAAGGTTCCCAAGAGACAGCTTCAGACGTACTTCTTTCATTGCATCTGTCCACTACTTCTACTAATCACAACAATCAAAATGCTCTTGATACACTAAGGTCCTAGG
This sequence comes from Larus michahellis, assembly GCF_964199755.1. NCBI lineage: Eukaryota > Metazoa > Chordata > Aves > Charadriiformes > Laridae > Larus > Larus michahellis. The sequence continues at coordinate 40,857,358 of NC_133898.1, forward strand.
CTAGCTGTTACACTCCCTTCAGAGCCAAGCCTTACTCTAGATTCAACTCTTCCTCTCTTATCCTCTGGTTTTGGCTCCTGTCTCCTTATTCTGTATTTGCTGGAGGCACCATTTCCTTACAGATCAATTCTGGGAGCACAGTGCAGTGGTTCTGCGCGGAAACACAAACCTCAGCTTTCCCCTCCTCCTCCTCCTCCTCCTCCCTCTGTGCATTCCACACCCTCAATAGCAGAATGTTAAGTGTTTCCACCTGGGTGGTAGCACAACTAGCATTTCAGACCACAAAATAATTTTTCTGCATTACCCCTCAATAATGCCAAGCTAGATGTGACTCAACAACGTCACACAGTGAAAAACACAAAGCAGGCCAACCGAATTACAAGTGCTAAAGCCATCTTCCCATTCTACCTGGCACTCAAAAGGCTTCAACAAGGTGCTAAGGTACCATTACTCTGCAATGTAGATGGGGAAGGAATTTAATTTAGTTACAAGTTTCCTTTTGGTGCAGAAGTAATGGACATGGATTGATAGCAGGACATCATTTGGACAGCCAGGCTCCCTGGAATAAACCTCCTAATTTTCAGAAATAACAGACAATCCTGACTCTGACTGGTACCAACAGAATCTATGGTTGCTGAACACCTTTGAAAATTCTTACAAAACTTACTTAAGCTCTCTGAAAAACACCAGTGCTTTAGCATTCTGTTTTAAGCAAGCTAGTTTGCTTAAAATTCCATCATCTACAAATGCATCCTTCATACTTGGATACCCCCTGACCAGGCCACTCCAAGAAGCAGTTTGTACCAACTGAACAATTACCTAATTCTTATTTCACAAGAGACTAACAAAACATGCCAAGCAACAAATGTCCTGTGTATTTTTATGACAACAAACATTGTATACATACCACCTGTTGCAGCAGCAGGCAAAAGAGGCATATTGTCAAGTAAAGCTTTTAGAAGAACTGATCCAAATCCCTGCTGACTTGGGTCACATCTGCCATTGCTACAGAGAAACACATAGACACTTTAACACTTAATGAAGCACGAACGAAACATGAAATCTCTTCCAGAAGATGAAGCTGAAGGACTGATTTCTTTGCAGTCATACCTTAACATATTTTTCCTCAACAGATCTTCCGGATCTTGTTGCTTGAACATGTACATACAATTCAGACTGCATGCAAAACCCCCAAATATATATAAAAAATAAATACATAAAAATAAATACATAAGTAATTAGCACTGACCTGATGCACAGTGCAAGAAATCGTGCACATTTGTGAGCTATGCTCCGCCCAGCTTCAAAGAAGCAAACACGTATTATATCAGAAACACATTTACGTGTTTTAGAAAGCAAGCTGTCATTTCCTTCCTTTGAGCTGTAAAAACAAGTTGCACACCTTAGAGAATCATATAAAACTCTATTTTTTTAACAGAGGCGATACTGAGAAATAGCTATGCTAATTTAAACACAGTCTCTCTCTTACCTGCCAGGTCCATTTGAATACACTCCGGCCAGCCAACAAAGTGTGTCTAGTACAAGACTCTGAGCATGTTCTGTAGTCAGACCATCATCTGTCTTCTTGCAAAGAGTGGCGAGCAGCTTCTCATGGAACTCTGAAAACTGTAACATGGCACACCGTTGAACTCTAGGGAGAAGGGGAGGGAAATAAAAAAAAATAATCAATTATCCAATATGGCCATTCTCCCATTAAAGTGTCCCTCCAGCTTTGTATCCTGTCTTAGGAGTGGCGAAAAAAAGATGACTAGATGAGAGTAAAACTAGTACACAAGCATACGTGATAATTTCCATGCACAGATTCCCAATCTTCCTATTTTCTGCTCACAGAACTTCCTAGATTACTGTATATTTAGTACCCTTCAGGGAACTTTTTTCCTTATTAACTTGTCTAGTAACTTCTAAACCTAAATAAACTTTCACCATCTACACTCTTTGGCAACCATTTGCAGCCTCTTTGACCTCTTTAAGCCGACTACAGCCAGTGCCACCATTGCAGGGTGGCAGCTGGTAATACAAATTAAACACTGTATTATTTGTATTTAGGTCTGTAGTACCAATCCATAGAGACTTTAACCAGTTTTCTGAGTAACAATTTGTTAGTGAATTTTGAATCTAAACTTTTTAACAAATAGTATACTCCCTGCTGTAAGAAGCAAGACAATATGTGGAAACAGAAAGGAAAAATGCTTCCTCAAAAAAAAAATCTGTCCAAATAATTTAACTAATTTACCAAGAAAACTTATTTACATTTTCCTTTTTAAGTCGGGCAAATAATCACTCAACTTACAGTTTCATGCATGGTGTTATTCTACCACAACCTGCACAGCACAGTGCCCTCGAACTCACAATTTGCAGGATTTCCCACATAAAATGTTTATGAAATGACAATTTTATAACTGACAATAATTCAAGATGGTGGCTCGACCTGAGCTATTTTGAGAACTAAGTATTTATGAGAAGCGTCTCGTAATAAGCTAATATTTTCATATAAGAAGCTAGAATTTTTTAGAATTAAAAAACACCTACTAACCTTTCCTTTGAAATGGATGTTTTTTTAAATCTTCGAATCGTTACAGAGACTTCTTGAAGTAAGTCACAGCCTCTCAGATTATCTGATTTTCTTGAAGAATTAGTGGCTTCAATTTTGCTAGATGGCTTTTCCTGTTTTTTTGGGAAAAAAAAATAAAAATATTCATAAATCACATTGGTTTTGACTGCTTCATTTGTATACCTTGTTCAGTGAAATACATACAGTTCAACAAAATATCTCTCAGTTTGAGCATTGTACTAATAGACTACTGTTATTCACTAATTGTTTTAACACAGAACATCAAACTTAACAATGCGTTGTAATTTATTATGTTCTAACCATTCTAATAACGTCCACAAGATGTACATCATATCATCCAATCTTACACCTACAACAATCAAGAGTAAAATACAGACACGCGCAAAACTCTTTGTAAGGCGTTATCAGCTACTGAAAACACTAATGGAAACGGAAGTTTCAAAAACAAGTGCCGAGAACAGGAAAGTGGCAGAACAGACCTTTTCAACTAAACTGGCACAGAAGAAACAACTTAGAGATGTTGAACTCTGATTCTTGCAGGTGACAGAGTCAACTCTTAAAAAAAGCAGTTTTTAATGGATCTTAATTCTCCTAACAGCTGTTTCATTTTCAGATTACATAAATCATACCAATTCTACAACTTTAACACAGATGTCTTTCTTGGCTATTCATTACCTTGCCTGCTGCAACTTTTGCCAACAATGAAGCAAGGGAATGGCCCTTGTTAGTCTGAGGTTTTAGAGATGGTATTCTAACAACTGGTCTAATGCCACCATTGCAGATTTCTTCTGTTCCTCTGTCATTCACTGCTTTAACATGGATTAAAAATGAGCGGTACTTGCCACCAGCCATGCCTAAAAGTGGAAAGGAAAAAAAAAGGGAGGGAGGGGAGAATTTGCATGGTTTACTACAGGCAAGTTGTAAACACGTTTCAACTTCACAGACATGGTGTACAAGCAGAGCTCAACTACATTAATTACAGTACTTTAGTGAGTTTGAAAAGGTAACTCACTATTGTGTTATACAGCAAAATTTGTCAATGTGAAAATAAATACAAACCAAAGTCTGACTACAGAAGTATGAGATGCACTTTAGCCATGCATACTTGATGAAATAGCATAATAAACCGGTTTACCTTTAACAAGCTTTGGACTTGTTAGTGTCAACATTCCAGCATGTCCTGATAGATCAAGTCCAGTAGCCAACCATACTGGGCCACAAAGTATATCTTCCTTGTGCTCCTCCAGGAATGGACACAATCTAAGACCTTAAAAAGCAAGAGTAATACGGACCTGAATTGCTCCTACATAAAACACAAAATCTGATAATTTGCAGGCATTAAAAATACACCATGTCAAACTCTGATCACTAAATACATATAAACTCTATATAGAAAAACTAACAGCTACTTAAGGTTCGCTTTTAGCCATTTTCCAGTGAAATTTGTAAAGGTCAACAACAGTTTTCAAAGCATTTTCAGTTCTGTTATATGGGTAATAGGTATAATGACTGGCTCAGAGCTGCAAAATACACAACTGATAAAATGATGAACCAATATGCTTTGATCCACAACTCTCACTAGGTCTTTTGTGAAGCACGACAGAACTGTTTAGACAAAAAAAAAGAAGCCTAATTTGTTTCTCCTGTGGTATATTGAAATTCTCCTTCACTCATCTTCTGCTTCTTTCTCAGCATAAAAAACCTTCCTTTCTTTCTTTTATAACCCCTTTGACCCCCACCCCCAGTCCTTTGAAACACCTTTCTTGGAGTCATAGAATCACATAATAGTTTGGGTTGGAAGGGACCTTTAAAGTCATGCTCTAGATAAGCCTGACCACAATAAAGGACAAGTATAAAGCAACACTGTTGAAAGGACCAAGAAAAAGAATCATTGTTCTGTAACTGATTCGCTCCAACTATCAATTTTTAGCCTGTAGCTCTCCTCACTTGGATCCAATCTGATTGCCTTTCAGAGTCAACCGATTTTATGGAAGAGTATGGTTAACAAAAAAATTTACACAAACAGGCACAGCGAGTCTGATATAGCTGAAAATTAACATGACTAGTTATGAATTCTTTACCAGCTGTTTATTTTTCTTGGTTTACAGCAGCAGTCTCTACAAAAGCCAGGTAGGTAAAGAAATATTCAGTTAAAACTAGCTAAGGAAACCAAGTAAATAAAATACTGCCGGAACAGGGTAAGAGTTTAAGTTAGAAAGGTGCTGTATCAATCTACTTTATTTCTAAACCCTAAATACTAATCCGCATTTAAGCACTAAGTCTCCAGTATTTTGTTTTTCTTGGTGTGTTTGTGTTAAACTTTCTGTACAGTACTGGTCTGTACAGTAAACAGACCAGTGAGAGAGGCAACACTGAACAGGGCTGACAAATCAGTCTGTTCTAAATGGCTGAGAAATTTTTGCAGAGAAATTCCAGCATATCAGGGCTGGAGCACCTACGCTATGAGGACAGGCTGAGAGAGTTGGGGCTGTTCAGCCTGGAGAAGAGAAGACTCCAAGGAGACCTTATAGCAGCCTTCCAGTACCTAAAGGGGGCCTACAGGAAAGATGGGGAGGGACTCTTTATCAGGGAGTGTAGCGATAGGACATGGGGTAATGGCCTCAAACTGAAAGAGGGGTGATTTAGATTAGATATCAGAAAGAAATTCTTTACTGTGAGGGTGGTGAGGCACTGGAACAAGTTGCCCAGGGAAGTTCTGGATGCCCCATCCCTGGAAGTGTTCAAGGCCAGGCTGGATGAGGCTTTGAGCAGCCTGGTCTGGTGGGAGGTGTCCCTGCCCAGGGCAGGGGGGTTGGAACTAGATGATCTTTAAGGTCCCTTCCAACCCAAACCATTCTGTGATTTAAAAAAAAAAAAAAAAAAAAAAAGAAAAAAGCAAGCTCATATTTTAAACAAGGTATAACAAGATAAATAAAACTTACATTGTGGTTCCTCTACATCCATATACTGCATTTCTTCATTGAATTCAACCAGTCCTGGTTTTCCATTTCTCTCCACTTCAATATTATGAGCTGGAGATAAAGGAAATGTGATCTGTCTGTCTACTGCTGCTTCTGGAAATAAAAATATTAGCAAGATTTCATAAACATTGCTTAAGGCTCACAGAAAACAGAAGCAGTAGTATTCATATCAAATTTATCAGCTTTCTGCCCAAAACACTACTTCTAATATAGGTATGTTTTTCATATTAGGATTGCAACTGAACTTGCAGCAAATAGCTAAAAAATATTTCTTTGAATGACCTGTAAACATCCTGCTTTACTTTAACACTGTCCAAATTATTTTCTCCTAATAATCAACTGCAGATTCCTCCTAAGTAATTAGATTCCAGTTCTGAAAGTTTGATAATTTAAACTGAAAATAACTAGATCGCTCCTGCTGAACATCAGACATTATTTTGATAACACTTAAGTACAGCTCTTTTTTTAATTAAATGGTTCTCATGAATCATAGATGAAAAGGACACGCAAGCAAATGAACAAGAAGCATACACAGTGAACTAACTGCCAGATCAAAAACACTAGTTCCAAACTGGAAGAATTATGCCTCTGGCCTTCCCGTTATTACACACTACACATTTAACTTGTTCTGGGGGCCTGTCGTAGAAAAAACAGCTGAATAAACTCTCCCCTACAGATCTTCCTTAGCTCTCATTATCTTAAAATTTCAGTTCCTTTCTCACCCTAGGGAGGCAGAGAAGGGAAGGGTCGGAAGGAACTAACTGAATTTCAGTCTGAAGATTTTATACCTTTTCAAGAGCCACCAAACAATCCTGAATATTACTTTTCCCCAGGAGTATAAGATTTTGGTTAATATCCAGCACAGACATTAATTATCCAGATTTGCGTTCCTTTATACTGAAATCATTAGCGTTCTATTACTTCACTCAGTAGGGCGTAGAAAAAAAGGCAAATGTCATCAAGGTCCTTTCCCAAAACCCAAGAAATTGAAAAAGGGTAGGAAGCAATTGCAATGCAATAACACTTAAGAGGATGTGTTTTAGTCGAAGCTTCCCAATCCTACTGAAATGAAAAGAAAAAAAGACCTTGCGCAGGTTGCCCTGCAGGCATTCTCACATCCCCCAGCCCTTTCCAAACCGTCTGTGTATACCCTGGCCCTCCACTCCATGCTTTCTCCACCCTATCCATAACAGAAAAAAGCAAATTTCACTATTCTGCACGTAAGGAAGTCAAATGTCACTTTCTGGAAGAGCTCTGTCATGTCTTATGTTCGATATGCTGCACTGTAAAGCATCCACAAAAAGCTCTGGCCATTTATTCCACAACCAAATCAAACGTCTTCAAAGAATTACCAACTCAAACTGTTTTGATCAGCAATATTTCAAATTGAAACATTATGGAAAAGAGTTTAGCGTTTCTTCTTTTCAGATTAATTCTGACATTCAGATCTGCAAATGAACTGAATTCTAAAATTCATGCCAAAAAAAGGCAAGTTCCATTCAGAAGAGCAATGTGGACTATCTGTCCTATTTTTTTATTTGATAGAATAAAATTCTGCTGTGTGTTAAAATCAAGGTTTTGTTTCGAGAATTAAACAAAGGAAGAACCTGCAAGAACATCTGTTGACTGCTGCCCTGCAGTCACAGCTAGCACTTCTGCCAAAACTGTTAAACCATCTTGTATCCTAAAAGAATACACCTTTCTCCAAGAATATTACTATGCTAAAATATTTTATTCTTGGATAACCACCAGAAGTTCTTTAAGGACCATCTCCAGCACACTTTTTTTCTTTTTCCCTTGTTAAACACTGGGAGACACTACAGAGTGAAAAGTTGTATGAAAGCACATCAATGATCTTTGGTATGCCTGTATTACTTTTCAAAATTTACAGCTCTGTTACCCTTGTTTAACTGGCATGCTCTTACTTAGCATTTAGCAAAATAGAAAAGAAAAAATAAAGAGCTTTTAAACATGCTTGCTGTACTCCCCAACACATTTTATATTCAGCAGCCATTTCAATAATATTCAACAGCAAGATTTCTCTGAAATACCAAGTTCCTCGAAGCTTTTCAAAAAGAGATGGCCCAATAAAGATAACCTCAGTAAAAGGAAGTACTACATGTAATACCTTCCTCCCTAGCAGACAGGGCAAGAGCACATGCTACGAACACTCCCACCACAGGAAAATCCCAACGGAGGCACAAACACATCATCTTCCACATCAAAGAAGTGACTTTTCAATTTATGCTACCCCCTCACAAGATCCCTGAGAGCTACTAAGATGCAGAGTCCAGCTAGGAGTTTTCCCAAGGCAAGAGCATTCATAACTTCAGTCTGCCCTGTCAAAGCTGCAAGGAACAAAAGGTGAAATCATACTGCGGCTTTCACGTAGCTTAGTTAATGAACCAGACCATGAGAGAATTCACAAGGAAGCCAAGTTTTATCTACTGTCATCAAAAAAAGCCTTGCTGTTTTCTCTTATGCATCCAAGAGGCGCTGGCAAATAATTTCCTTCTGTGATTTGGAATAATTTATTATATTTTTTAAAAAAAATATGTCAAGAATTTAAAAGAGCACCATTTGTTTCACCAGTCAATCTTTAGGATAGTTTACAATTGACCACATATTTTTTGTAATAACTGTAGGATTCAAGCAGTACAGAACAATAATTCAGTTCAACCTTTTTGAGCTATGCACTTTTTTTTGTATAAAATTCAGGATTTTTAAAGCGTTTACCCAGTTTGTTTCCCCAATTTACACTGAAACATGGTAAGTGAAAACAGACCACTATGCTGACAAATGGAATAAAATGGAAATAAGTAAAATCGAAATATATACACAACTTCAAGCAAGTCTTCTAATATACATCACAGAGAACACTGAGTTTGAGAAAAGAAATAATATTCTAAAAAATATCTTACTTTCTTTCTTACCATTGACTTTCCCTAAGCCTGGAGCTTTATTTTTCAGTAAAGTCACTTGAATCTGGGGAATGTTTGTGATGTTTGAATTCAAAACAAATTTGAAGTCCACATGTCCAACCATACAGGCTTTTGGTAGAACCAGTTCAAAGACATGTTCATCCCAGCTGTTACTGTCAGAAAAAAGGAAGACAATGACCCAGTGTTAAGTGAAAATTCAGCTGAGGCAGGCAGCATTACCCGGTGCATTCTCCATCTGTGCACACTTCCGTTAACAAGAACAACTTATTTCGCATTAGTCGACATCCACATGAATTTCTCAAGTAAAAGTCTTTCAAGCTGCAGTTAACCACATTCATTTTGTGAAGAACATGTTAAAAGCCAACTGGTAAGAGAGGGAGAATCAATGTTCACATAAAACTAGCAGTGAAAAGATTCCCTATTACCTTCATTACAGTACTATTTCCGTATTACTATAAATAACAATTACTAATTCCTAGAAAAAAGGAATGGGAGAGAGGGGGGAAAAAAAATCACCAAAAAAGGATCTACCCATCAGTGACATGTATGAAAGCATGATGGCAAATATCTTGCAATCTCTCAAGTTGGCCTTCCCCATTGGTAAATGTTACACAATGTCACTTTCCAGTGGTACAACAGCCACATCTGGAAGACTCAAAATACTAGTTTCCAATTATTTTTTAAAATATATTTGTTAATTTATCCAGAATGAGAAGTGCTTCTTACCAGATGCACACTCAGAAGCCTGCGCTGTGCAAAATGGGTACAGCTTTCTTTTAATGAGTCATATTTTCCTTTTGAAGCCAACTTTGCTTTACACTGAAAGTGTAAACTTCAGATAATAAGTACCCCTCAATGATCTGTTCCATGGTTTGATACACTAAGGTTTGCAAAAAATAGTTCAAACGCAAGAGCAATTAAAATAAAACTAATCACGCGTCAGCTGTCAATTTGTATACATTTTTAAAATAACTGCACTTCCTGATCTCAATTTATCAGTAAATAATTTTTTAAAATGCAGTAACTTTGATAGCCTGCGATTATTTTATTATATAACTGAAATCACTACAAAACCGAACATGTTGCTATAAATATTGGTTAGATGTTTTTCTAAAATCTAAATTACAAAAAGGTATTTTAAATCAAATAATACGCTACACATTGAATATTGTGCAGAAAACCATTTTAAAATACATTAACGATTGGTACAAATATATTTAATTCTTTGCATTTTTTTTTACAGTAATAGCCCTGAAGGCCATATCTCCCTTAGACAAGTATAATACACTTATAACTGATTCCAGGTACACATAATAAAATGGCATGACAGCTTTTGAGAACAAGCAACACAGAAAAGCAGTGATTTTGGGAGGAAAGATGGACAGAAAAGAACTTGTGGTTATGATTTAATTTAAGAAACAATAGGGAAGAATTTTCAGCTAACTATACAAATAACTCAGGTAAATAAAATATAATGAAAATTTATCTTACAACTCCAGGGGGAAAAAACCAAACAAACAACTCTGTTAGCAAATCTAACACTAAAAAAATTAGAATCATTCAATGCCTTTCTTCTGACTTGGAGAATATGTAGCCCAGTGCAGAACAGGGAAAGGTCTGGGAGTGGTTTTTTATGTCTGAGTACTCCTATAGGTGTCGTGCAAAGCATGGACTGAATGAGACATTCAAAGGAGCAAGCCTTCTGAAAGACTAAGTAATATTCTGCTCATCCAGTTTAAGCTTAGATCTAGTACAACACAAAAAATGAATGATGAACCACTAGTCTGCAGTACTCTTCTGTAGTCTCTCTGTTGCATACGATGCACGCTGCCGTACTGATTTACAACTGTTGTCTACTCCAGAAACCTACTCTTGACAAAATCAGCAGCAGATGCCACAAAGAAAGTTTTAAGTATCTCTCAATAGGCATGTATGGAATAATGATCCTCCACGGAGGTCTCCCATTAATCCAACAGCGAAGAGATCATCTTATACACACCTGTGGCAATGAACTTCACAATCTAATTCTGTGATGAGTGAAAAACTCCCCTTTATACAGGTTTTTAATTTCTCATAGCTCTGTTTAAGTGCATCCTCTTTATTCATGTGTAAAGTTTCAAAGAAACAAAAAAATTAATTTACTTCCTTTATTATTTTCTAAATATTTTAGCATATCCATCCTAAATATCACTTTCCTCTGATAATCTAATGCAAGTACTTTTAGCAACTTTTCTCACCTTTGAAACCCTTCTAAATCTATATCATCTTTTTAAAGAATACACAATCAAGACTGTGTTCTAAATGCAAATATACCATCATTCTCACAACTACAAAATATTTTCCAACACACTTCATTCCTTTTCTAGAACACCTCATCAACATTTGATCTTGCACTACAACTGAACTTTGAGCTGCAGACCCATTTCCAGAGTTTAAATACTGGAAAGCACCCTAGTACCTAGCTCTTCTTTCTTTCACAGATTTTCAAATATGTCTGCATAAGATGAATACATAAAATATTTCCTATATAAATTTCAGAAAAAGCCAGGAAACTCAGATATCACTGTTTTATCAAAGCACATTCGGAAATCATGTACTTTTTTTAAAGAGGATTAACCCAATTTAACATTTCAGTTAAATTGCCACTGAAGGGGAAATACTGATATTTAGATAAGTCATAAGATAAACCAGACTCTGCTTTTTCTGTTTTCTTTGTTACACAGCCTTTTTAAAATAACAAAAGTAGGATTTAAAGAGCATGAGTGTAGTATAATGCCATTCCCTAAAATACATTTACAGGGTTTTATCTCCTTCTATCTATTTGAGAAACAAAAGAATTACCATATCACATTGCATTACTCATCCATCTAACCCTGTAATCCCACATCTTGATAGGAATCAGCATGAGACACTCAGAAAGGAGATAAAATGAACCTCATATTAAGGACAAACAAAATAATCCAAAATCAAAAAGTTTCTTCCCAGATAACTTTTAATTAAAAGCTAACGTGGCTCTCAATCTTAAAATTGTATATTCTAACCTATGAACAAAGGAATTGTAACTTAATCATCTTCATCATGAGTCACTTAGCAGCTGTCAAAGATTTCCAGTACTGAATCAAAACTTTTAAATTTACCTCCTCACGTTCCTGTTTTACTTTGCAGCAGGCATAATTCTTTTTCTCTAATAAAACAATATTCATAAGCTAATGTTCCACCTATCACCTTCCAATTAACAGCTATAACCTTCATTGTTTGCTCCCTTATGTCTTCCTATTGGTAGCTTTTTACTCTTGAACTGTTGCTAAACACACTGGATAATCAGTAGTTTTAACTGGAAGTTATTTTGCAAGGAACCACCTCCTTTTTCCACTTGTTACATACAGAATATTTTACACAAAGCAGAACCACAAGATAATAAGGTTTTAAAGCCTGTAACACATTGCAAGTTTTTAACCATGGCTTATGAATATTTAATTAAAGCAAGTTCAGCTCATGTTAGGTGCCAGCCCTGGAAACGCCTGCAACTATTATCTTCCAGACCTGCTTTCCCACCCGGAATGCTTCATTATCACATGCTGGCTTCCACTTATTTATACGACAAGCTTTTTTTCCCCACAAGTGATCTCTAGCTCCCCTGGCATCCTTTAGCTACATGATTGTTTCCGCTCTATGGGCATTTAGATTTGACATTACTATCCAACTCTTGTACATAAGAGGGACAGATGTGTGACAGCCCAACCCAAAAGATCTTGTAGTGCCTTATTATGCATGTCCCTTAATAAAACACACAACACAACTTATTATCTGTATTTCGTTTCTCCAAGCACTTTTCAGAAAAACTACTTAAAGCTACTTCAGGTAGGTTTTAAGCAACTCTTCAAGCAGACTGCAACACTGCTGTTCCGATCTTTAGGATCCTGGAGGAATTTCAAGTTCTCATGCCACATGTAAAAAACTAAGAAGTACTACACCTACTGTGTCGGTGCAGTTACTTTCAATGAAACTATCGCCTAAATCTTAGCACAACTAGGGCTCTATACTGGCTTATGTAAATGTCTCGCTTATAAAGGTTTAACTTGAGACGAACAGACATAAAACCAGAGTTTATCTTCACATTTTAAAATAAAGTACAACACGATTTTGTTCAGGACAACTGATTAGTCATAGTGGCACCTGCAGCTTGCATTTTATGATTAAAAAATGTACTAAGAATGTGTGTATGCATAAGAAGAGTGAATCAGACTTTTATAGAAACAGTGAAGAATACCTGTAACTCTGGTGAATGTGCTTGTCTAATTATATAACGAAATGGCAACATTTGACAAACAAAAATACACAAATTCAAAACTTGACTTTTCAATTTGTTTCAAGGTACGCTAAAACAACTCTGGCAATCTCACAAAGACCTATAATGCAAGCTACCAGATAGGAACTATTATCTTTGAAAGTACACATTCTTAAACTTGCACACTACTTAAAAATGAATTAAACTGCATTAAATTTGTGATTATACCAGTTATATAAACTAGTTAAGCAATACACACGATTTTTTTTTTTTGCACCGTTACCCTACCTACCTGTCCGTCTGTAGCTTCCAAGTTCGAGTATGCTGAGCTGCGTCCCCATGGTGTTGCTGGTGCAAATGCTGTGGATGCCGCCTTTGCTGCTGCTCTTGCTGGACTTCTACCCAACAGGGAGGAACAGTGGCTGAAAACCGTGGCGTCAAGGTCTCAAAACGGGTCAGTTCCACCAGGGATGTCAGCGTTTCAAGGGAAAATGGCTGGTCCACCAAAAGATCAACTCCTGAATAATTACAGAACATGCATTAATTACTACATAGATTATTTTTTTTTTTTCCAGAACATCCTATAAACCACTTGAAATACATCCAAACTGCTAAACGTAAAATTAACTACGTTATATGAAGTTTCTAATAAAAAAAAAAAAAAAGAAAACAACACACACACACAAAAACCCCCAACACCTAACAACAACACCCAAACAAACAAAAAAGAAGTCAACCAAAAAAAAAAAACCCAAACACAAGCAACCAAACAACCCTAGCCTTGAAGTCAGTACCCTTTGAAGACAGCTCATTTGGAATAAATTTTTTTTAAGTACTGAGAGCTCCGAGCATGCTGTCTGGGATTCAACCAGAAGCATGAGGAAAACGTAATTAGCCAGCTATACTTTGATGATGTAAAGCTGATTAAAACTTTTTTTTAATACGTCTATTGACTCAGATAAAAAAAAAAAAAAAAACAACATGAAAGTTTTATATTTCATGAAAACAGATGGAATTAGTACGCTACTGTAACATTTTTATCACTGTTTAAAACATTACTTTGGCACCTGCTTATCAATATACACTTATTTTATGGTGGATTATTAGAATGTTTTGGAAGGCTCCCAATTTAGCTTAAAAGAGGGGTGAGAGAAAAACAACCATGCTTTATGTAATGCACTTAAAAGACACTGGGCCTAGACAAGTATTTTGTCGTCTTGTCTTCATATTCAAGTCTTGTCCTGAGGAAACAAGAATATTAATTGAAGAAGTACTGAAAATTAAAATATCCCAGGAGTCAAACACCTAAAGAAACAGTACAAAGGAACTAAAAATAATCAGGATTCCTCAGACAAAAAAAAAAATTGAAAACTTGAGGGAAAATAAGATATGCACAATGTCAATTTTCTTACATTTCAAGCATTTTCTCTTAAAAATGCATTTTGAAGAAAATCTTGGAAAGAGATGATGGTTTTCAAAAAGAGAAAGTTTGCTACTTGAGTACTACTGTCACCATCCCGGGGAAAAAAAAAACCAAACCAAACACCACCACAAATACCATCCCCCCAGTTAAGTGTGAACCTTGAGACTATCTTGCGAAGCAAGACAGGTTGAAACCAGAACAAGATTTCATCCTCCAGCTTGAGGGTAGAACAGCATATGCAATTCTTCCCAAAAAGTGAAGAAGCTCAAGATGAAATACCCAGAGCCAGGCAAAAAATTCACTCTCCTTGCAACAACTATGATTTCTACTTTTCAATCTAGGAGGCAGGAAAATGCTGAAGAGACTAGAAATCAAAAATGCTTTAGAAATATAATTTCAATAATACAGGAAACACCTTCATTTTTTTACTGCCAAATGTGAACTTCATTAGCTAGATGACATTGCAATGAGAAGTGAAATCATAGCAATGACGAGTGAGATCATAGCTCAAACTGTGCAACAATTCTATCTTTGAGTAGACTGGATTTTTACTGCTTCATTTCCCCTCCCAACATAAACAACTACAAATTCAGAGCTACCACATGTAATGTGATATCAGCCCCTAAAATTGAAAAATGAAGGACTCAACTTTCCAGTGCTGCCAAGTATACTTGGCTTCTTTTGCAAAATTACTTTTGTTATATTGAAATAGTGAGTTATGACAAGCTGAAGTTCTAATAGCAAACTTGAAAAAGGAAGATGATTATTGCTTTATTTGCTATTAGCAAAAGAAGAGAGGTGCAGAAGAAAGCCACAGACTTCTTTCGCTGAGATATGTGCAATAGGGGAGGAGCAAGAGAAATTCAGTTATCAAAGCAGAGAAGACGACAGCAACTGCTGTACTGCTGTTTACAGGTAATCTTACGACAAAAAGCATCTTTTCCTTCCTTCTTTTGATCGCTTCTTGAGGAGTAAAATCAGGGGTCATGCAAACACAGCACAACACAGTTTAATGTGTTACAAGGCTGGCAGAAAGCAGGGGCTTGGGGAAAAAGACAGCAAGTAGCCTGTTGAACACCAAGATGCCATGATCCAAAATGGTCCCTGTACTGCCACTAAGTCCTCTACCAGCTTTTTTTGTCTTCTGCAGCTGCAGGCAAAGACACCCACACCACACACACAAAAAATTAACGTCACTTCTCTGAAATAGTCATATCTACTAAACCATACATGAATGGTTTATTTTCACTGTATCATTGCTTTATCTTCATGCTTTATATTATTTATTCTTGTATTTTATACTCTACGTCACCTATTCCCAATATATCCCTATTTCTGTCCCAACAGACATGACCAAAACCTCCAAACTCCAACCCAACTAAAATAATCGTGCTTTGTGTCTCTATCTTCAACAATTGCCGGTTAAAACAAAATGAAAAACATAATAGTTTTACAGCTCTCATAAACAATTCCCTTTAAAACTCAAAGCAAGACTACATATATACATACATATGTGTGTGTGTGTGTGTATATATATATATACACACACACTGAGTTCAAAACCCTCAGCATGACTCAAATTTTCCTCAGGCCTAACGAGCAAAATTAGATTTGTTGTTAGATTTTAATAGCAAGTTATCTACACTATAGCATCTTTGATGAGGGTTGAGAAAAGATCAAGAGGCTCACACCGGAGCTCCCATAACCTGCATACTCACTGTTCTCCCTTACAAGCAGGAGGAGCCCCTCACATTTTCCCCCTTCTACCTCACTACAAAAGGAACAACTGTCCCACCCAACTCCTTGTTTTACCTAAGTGGGACACAATACTACAAAAGGCAGCAGACTGGTGGCAGTATTGGTACATGAGAACCGCAGTAAAGGCAAGACCTAAATATGATGTTTAGGGTAAAACCAGAATTTGGACAATTAGAAGCAATTATTTCTTGTTGTCCAAGGGCAGACAAACCTTTCCAGGAAGGAAACTGGTAGGTAAATGACAGCAGAATTTAAGCATAGCTCAACCCAGACTAACTGCTAAAAACAAAAATCCAAGAGTTCACTTCATAAGTTTAATTTATCAACAGCATCTGCACTGTTTGAAGTATAGAGAGCATCAATTTCACTGTGTGCAACAACACCTGTTGAATACATGTTTTATTAAATAGAGCTGTACAGCTTCCGCAATAAACTTTAAGGCAATTTTACATAATGAACATACAATTATAATTCCAAATAAAGAGCTCAAGCCTACTTAAACTATGAGGGAAGCTCAGTGCCTGCATGATTACCTGTTTTTTCCTGTCTGCCACACTTAAAATAACATGCAGAGACTGGAAAAACAAACAGTAATACAAAATGTTTGTTTTTTTTTAAATCAGGAACTGCTAAAGTGTCATGCTTGTACATAACCAGTGATACACATACAGTAACTACAGAACTCCAACTTCAGGCAGCAAAAATGTATAAAGCACATACTATTAAATAACTCAAAATCATCTCAATATGCAACTTTCAAAAATTACAAAAGCATTTTTACTTACAATACATTTAAGCATGTGCAATTTACCTGTAATGCCTGGACTAGAAGGATTAGATAAGGGCTTGGTGCCTTCTGATGACTGTTCTACGCTTTTGGAAAGGGATCCATCTACAAGTATATCAGCTTCATCTATATCATCGCAGGTCCCTCCAATCTGAAGGAAATGAAGTTCTCCACCTAAAAATCATCACAGACAACAAAAGAAGCAAGTTTAGACAGGCAAACATCTAAACTCAACTCACAAGACAGGCTTACAAATTATGACAGTAATTACGCAGGACCTGAAACTAGTAAGATTGTACAGGAATACTCATTTTGTTTTACTACTGCAAATGTTTACAGGGTAAACACAAAACAGAACTACAAAAATACTGACTCCTGTTGTAAATGGCATCAAAGGAAAAACAAAATTAGGAGGGAGGGGAGTTAAAAGGTAGTTAACTAAGGAAACCTCAATGGAAATTATGACACTTTCCATAATCTAAATCATGCTTTAAACAGAAAATATTCCATCACGTCAACTGAAGGCCTATACTACGTTGTTTGTAGAGGTGGCATAAATTTCCTTTTAAAGTTGAATATTTGATAATTGAAAAATCATTTCCCCACTGAGCTCTCCTAACTAAGGGGCTCTTCACATTATTTCATCAAACCTGGAATTATAACACCGATCAGGTCAACAGTCAAAAGAGGAAGTGCAAAATTTTCAGTGGACACAATGTTTTGATGGAAGCTTGAAATCATTCAAGGAAGTTGCCCATTATTCACCACTATATACGCAGATGAATTCTGTCATCTACAGAGAAGTCACCGAGAAGGAACGCTCAAATTTACATAAAGGTTGGGGGGAGAGAAAGGGCTGTTAACAGTTTCAGAAGTTACAAAAATCGTAATCAGTAGGATTTAAACAGAGAGGAAAATCCTAGGGTAGCCCTTCAATAGCTTTTCTGAAAATTGATTACAGACTGTCCTTCAGCATCTGACTAATGTTATGACAAACC
Organism: Larus michahellis; assembly: GCF_964199755.1. Taxonomy (NCBI): domain Eukaryota; kingdom Metazoa; phylum Chordata; class Aves; order Charadriiformes; family Laridae; genus Larus; species Larus michahellis. The sequence goes on from NC_133898.1 coordinate 40,875,128, forward strand.
CTGTTATGCAAATTATCCAGGTAATCTGAAACAAAAAAACCTCGAGACGATATATATAATAAAAACCCAAGATAAAAGCACAATCAGCAACTACACGCTCTGCACTGTGAGGGGAGCAAAACAGAGAGCAATAAAGGCACAGCGAGGCAGAGCGCGAGCGTGAGACAAGTACAGAGAAGGCACAGAAAGAGCTGGTACGTGTTTTCTGCTGGATCTCAAGAAGAAAGGCCCAACAGCAAATGGCTTAATAAAACAGATGTTTTAACAAGACAGAATAAAAAGAGGAAAATAACAGCTCAAACAACCAACAAGGAAGAAGCTCTCCATGTACAGGATCTGCACAGTGTGCTGTGGGAAAATCCACTCAGGGTCTGGGTGACACTGCACGAAAGGAGGGCTCACAGCATCTGAAGGGATGTGAGACTTTCTCACTATCTACATTTCTCTTATTAAAACAGCTACTTCATTAGGCCGTTAAGCCATTTGTTGGTGGGGCCTTTCTCCCTGAGATCCAGTAAGAAGCTTGTACCGCCCCTCTCTCAGCCCCAACCCACCCGCGCCCGGTGCAGAACAGTAGATCCCAAGTGTGGAGGGGAAAAAAAAGTAGTTCTAGCAAATAACACTTATAATGAGTTTCCTTAAAATTAAACAGCTCACAAACGAGCAATTTTCCTCAAACAAAGAGAATTAGGGACACATTAGAAAAAACAGACCTTGACAGTTTCATTTGGTAATAAGCCAAACCTCAGTTAGTTTCCCATTCTGTTTAGTGCTCAAAGATCAATGATCAGAATGATCTCAACAACCAAAACCAGATAATCTCCCGTCCTGGAAATAAAGTACACCCTCATGCAACGGAAGTTCAACCTACTGATTTGCACCATCTGCCAGTTTTATGGCTCACGGAAGGAGAAACACTGGAGAACTTCAGAAAGTTGTGTGTTTTTCTAAGGGAAAGTTATGCCAAGGTCTCACTTATTCTGTAGATTGTTGGGTAGGGTTTGGTTTTAAAAGAAACAAAACCTTGGTTCTTAAACCAAGTTTCTGAGTTTCTGTTGCTAATTAACAGCAACAACAACCATCCTTAGCATTTAATTCACACTACAAGAGGAAGAGAGAGTCACAATCCCTGCATTCCTGAAAGACTCCAGCACTTTTCCAAGAAAAATTTTGTGCTAAATTTGAGATATCTCACTTCCTCATATTTGTTTTTAAAAAGCTTCTGTAAAGAAGTTTATCATGAACTTCAGTTACACAGTATTAGCCTACAAAATTATTGGTACTTATGCATGCTTTCCAAAATCCTGTAGGTGGCTTTGTTTCTGTATCACAAAGGAGGCATTTGTTCTCCTAGAACATCCAAAGACGACGTTCTGATGATGCATGCTTAATTTTGTTTCAAGGATATCATAGTTCCTACAGTCAAGCGCCAGGAAAAGAAATCTGTGCAAAAGTCATGGTGTGTGTGGGGGGAAAGCATTACTACTGGCTCATGGTATGCACTACTAGGCTGAAACAGTGACTCATCTCGTGCTTTCTGATTCTAGCCAAGTAGCAAACATAGTAAGTAGTAGTTTACCTGAAGACTCCTCTGCTTCTATCACTTTGGCAGAGGCAATAAATGCTTCTGTTGCACTACCAAGAAGATATGAAAGCCGACAGTGATGTACTCAGTGATCACAAAGGAGATGAATTGGAAACCACCATCACTATACTTCCCGAAAGTAATGGGTAACACATTCAAAACACTGTTAATTTAATTCTGAATTGAATTTTAAATCTGTAATTTTCTTGGACTCAAGAAGCTGCTGGGTTATACAAACAGAACATAAGAACCATAAATCCATCCAAATAAATTCCAACCGTCCTTCTGGCAAAACAGTTACTGGTTCCAGGAAAGCAGCATTGGCACAAGTTAGCGAACATGTCAGAGACGAGGTCACTGCAGTCAAAGCCAACCTGGTGAAACGTTCAGTATCCTCAACGTATCCTACACCCTGGCAGGAGTCTGGAAGAGTGATACAATTGCCGATTGCAAATCACAACACAAGGACATAGTTGAACCCGAACAATTGAAGAAATTAAGAAAACAAAGGCATACCCACAGGAAACTATTCACTAAACCACTTCTAGCCCTCCACGTCTCACCACTGGGCTGTAGAGAAAGGGTGAGCTCTAAACATACTTGTTCAGAACACTTGAAAAATGTCCTCAAGAAAGCCTCCCCAAAACCTCACTCCACCAGAATTTACACTATTCTTGGAGATTTCAGCTGTAAAATTCCATCCCAGCTTATGAAAAAATAGAATGCAATTGAATAGGGACAAGTGAAAGCTACTATGCCAAGCGAGAAATAATTAAATGCACTATTACAGAATGAAGAAAAATCAGCTAGCCAGCAGTTTTTTAAAAGAGGCTCTTATGAGTCAGAAGATAAACCTGATTCAATTTCCTGCTCTAAAGTGCAAACATCCCACTATGTATACGCACACATGGCATGTACAGACTGCAGAGCTGCTAAGGAATTCTTCTGTTCCATTCAAAGACATACGTAGGATTACTGTGCCTAGGTTTGGGTATCTCGCCAAGAAACATGTGGACTGACTTGAGCAGGTCTTTTGAGAGGGGAGATTGGGTTGGGTTTTTTCCAATGCCCCTGAGGAAAGTTTAAAAGGATTGGAGATATTCAGCTTAAGGAAATAAATGGTTGGAGAAGGACAGTACCTAAATAAACTCTGTCTTCTCCTCCTTTTTTGAAGCAATCTCTTTGCCATGTTCATAGAGGACCGTAATGACTCCAATCAGCAAAGATGATACAGGCTATACTCTAAGGAAAAAAAAAAATATCATCGAGGACTGCATGCAACAGAAGAAATTTCACGAGCAGACTCTTAAATCTCCACGTGGAAGATCTTCAAAAACAGGCTGATCAGTACTCTGGTTCTGAATGGGTGTTACTGATCCTGACTTGAAGATGATCGCTTGGCATCACTTCCAACACTAATTCTGATGTGGAAAAACTCGACCTCTCCCCAGTCCTGTTAGACCGCGTTGCCTATGAAGGCAGAAAACTGAAAACACTAAATTGACTCCTGAACTTCAAATACACCAGTATGCAAAGCTGGCAAAGCCTAATGACATGGAAAAGACAAATAAGACATCCAAACAAAAACAGAAAAAAATCTAGGGAGAGTAGTTCATACACTATATACAACTCAAGAGCAAGAAATCTGTTTGAATTGAAAGGTACAAGATTTGGGGGAATCAATTCTGAAATGTATAAAACTGACATCCAGTTCTGCCAGGCTATCAACCAGAAAAATTAGCACAGACAACTCACTTTCAACATACCAAACTTCAGTCTGAAAAAAACACTTTCTCCAACAAAGGGCAGGGATCAGAAAAACCCTTGTTATAATATAACACCGCAGGCAAGAATTTAGGAGAATTATGCATATAGAAAAGAAGATTAAAAAAAGCAGAATCACAAAACAGACACCTAAAGGAAAAAGTGCTTATAAATGAAAGTGTAAAACAATCAGTAAGATACAAATGTACATGATGGATTACATTCAGTGTTCATGGTTTTCTTTTACAGCTTCCAACTCTGATTAATTCAAAAAAACCCAATATTCAAAAGACCTGATGCAATATAGGAATAGCTATGTGCGAGAAGCTGTTTAGGGGAACTTCAATTGGAGCTGTCAGCTGAAGCAATATAGACAGAAAAGAGAACTGCTAGATCAAGAAGACACTAAAGTTTTTCTTTCTTATGATGAAAACAAGTAGAAAAACGTCATTTTCCCCCCTGCTTTTCACCAAATGACTTCCAAAAAATTAAACTGAGAATATAACTAAATGAGTTTAGGGGACTACTGAAAAACCACTTCTTAAAAATCAAATTGAGTTTCTGTTGAGAAATATTTCCTTAGATGTAATGCAAAAACAAATACTAGCATTTTCAGTGGGACTCCACAGGGAAATGATTTACTGTAAAACCTTCACTCACCACAGACATTCAAAAAGTAGATTAGTGAAAAAATTAGATTGCAAATGTCACAATGCAGGAATGCTTCACTCACTAGAAGGAACTCAAGCACTTAAACAGATCACACAGATTTTAACACCTACTCAACCAGACCATCTGGCAGGGAAGTACCTGTTTCACCACAACAACATGAACATTTCCACTTCTCGTAGCATTTGTCTGAAATGCCACCTCACTTTCCTACTCATTAATACTTCTTCAGGAACTTCAGTGTCTGAAGCTCTCTAACTTGACAAGGGAGAACATCAGTAGCAATGAAAGACAGAAAATTGACAATTCTTAATGATCTTTTTAAAAATACTCCCAGAAACACAAGCATGCATAATTTTCAAAACTGCCCAAACTACAAGCAGCGATTTGCACCTTTATGTTAGAGTAAAAAAGGAACATTTCAGATACGTCCATTTTTCCACCTCCTTCCATACTCTAAAGCAAAGTTCAACAAAATTACCTGAATGGCAAACACAGCTAAGCAGCTAAACTAAGAAAACAATTCAAAACAAACCCAACAAAAGAAGAAAGTGGGATGTATGGTGTGAACCGCTTTCTTCAGTAATTTTTGATAGGACTGTAATTTAAAAAAAGAAATATGGTTAGGTGAAAACTGAGACTTAAAGAAGGTGGTGACAACCGTAGTTCTGGAAATTTATACATCCAAAACAAACTATATGTGATCCTCTTAAACACCAGATAACAGGCTTCAAATATCATCAAAAGATGACCCTATAGCTGTAACCCTATTCAAAAACAATACCTGTCAGCCTACTGCATAGTTTTGTAATAAAGAATTCTGGATTATTTTGGATGCTGCAAAAGCAGAATTAAAGCTGTTTTATATTAACAACACAAGACAAAATGTTTAAAACTCCCATATGATAACACACAAAGCACTACTAAGAGGGATATTAAGTATAGTGTACCTGGGCCAAGGGGAAGAGAAGAAAGCAAAACACAAAGACATTAAAGTCCACCATGTTTCCTTAACAGAACTGGAACCAAGAATATACTTGCACATTTCCCCCCAGAGGTCAACTCCAGGTAATCCTTGCAGAAAGAGAGAAGCACCTGAAGCTGACACCAAGAGGAAACCTCCTTTTGAAGCGGGATAAGAATAATTATTCCCAACTCACAAAGATGGATAATGTCAAATGAAGGTCTAAAACATCTTTACATGAAAGGACTCAAACCCTGAAACACCCATTCACACAGAGGTTTCTTTTCAGTTATATCTTAGAGGCAGCTATGGGAAAAATGACACGATCTACCAATGACAATAATATGTCAACAAGCAGGAGCAGCAGAAAAAAAAAAGCAGCTATTCTACATCCAAAACTTTCAGACATTAAAGTACCTCTTTGCCTACTCCCACCATCCAAGCAAGTAAACAGGAAAGAATATACTGCTCAGTTTATATTCTTGAATAGTTTTCCAGCAACATCCAAGCATTTCCAGTGCATGTAGGTTCCAAACCTGCATTTTCACTTATATCTTCTAGCTACTTGCTAGAAGGATTAACATTAAATACATCAGTGAATATAGCTATTCTACTTTCAACACGTATTTTCCTAATGCTGTCAGACTGCAGCCACCATCCCATACGTGGTAGTAAATATAGAGGAGCTAAGACCTCAAAGTGATTTTGGAAGAAGCCTAAGAAAACTGCATTTAAGAAGAAAAAAAATATAAATATAATCTTCATCTGCCTAGCAGGTAAGCAAGCAATTTCACTCACTTACGCAGAAAGATTACAGGATGATTATGATTCAAAACAAGAAAAATTATGCAAAACTTATTCCTTCAATTGTTTTTCAAATGTACATTAAGATGTAGGATTGAAAAGCTATATTAATAGTCGAGCTTTTTAATTTGGTTTTTCTTTTAGTATTCCTGAATTTTATGCAGTACTGTTATTTATAAACATTTAAGATCAAGCCATTCTTTACAAATCTTCATATTTAGGCATAAGGTTAGGACTCCGAGGCTTCAGACTCTGGTATCAGACCCTGAAATCCAGGTGTCTAATGGACATTGGTTCCTAAATATTTATGATGGCTTTTTGACTTAATTTCTCGAAAGTGAGAAAAATTGTACCACAAGAAGTGACTGTAATATTTAAAAAGGAATAGAAATTGAAAGCTTCTAAAAACATTTAAACAATGAAAATAAAGAATTCTGAAGTTCATTCTAATCTGGCTGCAGAACGGAAAATCAAGATCCAAATGGAGGAGCAGCGGGTGTAAACGAACGATAAGAACAATTCAACAGATAAAAAAATATAAAATGAAGAGTTATCAAAGGACTATATTCAAAAGAGGAAACTTGAAGGCAGAGGGATACCTGTGGCACATAGGACTGCAGAAGGAAAAAACGAAAATCCGAGTCATCTTAAAGGCATCAAGAAAAAAAGAAGTCACAGCAAAGCTATTTATAAATTACTAGACGGATATTACAACACTCTCAGAGAGGAAAAAATACAGAGATAGTCACTGAAAAAGCAGAATGACGTGCTTGTCTATTATGAGGAAGATGAAGTATTCTCCAGTCAGTAACAGAGGTGGTGGTTATCTAGGCAGAAGAGACAAATACTCCTACGCACACAGAATAAATGCTCCCAACTCAACAGACCTGCATATCTTACAATCAAAGTCCCAAAACAGGTTTAGATAATACCAAATGCTACAACAATAGAATTACCAAACACGCTAACACTGGATGGGAAAGTACCGTGCACAGTCACGATAAGCCCTTTAACTTTTATCATTAATCTTAAAACCCTAGACAGACAGAATAGATTTGATGTAAGAAAGAAATTAATTAGTAGTACAATTCTGTAGAAGAAAAACCTTAGCAAGGTCTGGTTTTTTTTTTTTAAATGGGACTGCAGTTTGATCAGCAAAGTATAGATAAAAACATTATGGCATGGATATGATATACTAACAGTTTTCAAAGACAATTAACCTTTCAGTTAGAGTTTCATTTTAACTAGGAAAAGCGTGCATTATTAAATAAAGCTAAAAATGTTTAATAAGACATTTCCTCAAATGCAGTTACCAAAAGAGAACAATTTAGTAAATATGAATGTTTCCACTGGGAATCTGCAAACATAAATAATAGTTGCTAATACCTGATGTTTTCATCCACACTAAAAAAGCAAATATAAAATCTCCACTGCTAAAAATCTTGGTAGGTAAGTGATCAACACAGGGCCTTAACAGACATGAGATCTTTTACAATAAGCCTGATGTTATCTGTTGAAAATAACAGGTAAATCTGATTTGAATTTAACAACCACTCATAGAGGATTGTGTAATCAACGTGACATGATGAAAGGAGGAAACACGTCAATTCAAAATCTTCTGGTAGAAATAAAATTCAACATAATATTGGTGGGAGTTCATTTCAAATGTGTGAACCATCCCATCAGCTTAGCCCATCTGAGAGGCTAAGCACTTCCACCAGAGCTACATTCAAGTGCAGGAGAACTAAATGAGACATTGGTGCATGGAGGAACTCAGCTGGATGCCAGCCAGAGCTGTTTCCACTGCCCCAGCGTGACACAAGGAGGCGGGGAGGTGTGGTGTGGTTTAGGGGCTTCTACGAAGTAGCAGTTGCCCGGACTTGAGTTACGCTCCCCTCATACCCTTCCCCCAAAATGTCTCGTGTTCAGTTTGAAAAAGGTTTAACAATCCTGCATGGATAGTCTGGTTCTCGTGCTCAAGAAAGCGTAATCCCAATTGCAAAGACCTGTAACAGAACCAGCAGCCCTATTTGAAAGAAGATGCAATTGATCAATTGAATAAGGTATAAAAGCATTATCTTCTCTACCCTCTTGAATATCGCCAATTACAAACAGGAGACATTTTTCCGAAACATGGATCTCTAGCACTGAAACAATTACATACAAGAATTACTTTCATTTGCTTTCGATTTAAGAAAATCTGTGCCTCTACAAGAATAAATTTACCAGTATACTGAACATACCCAAGAGTTATTCCCATTTTAGAGATTAAAATCTACATTTAAAATGAGGAATTAACTAGAGTCCATGTTTCCTAGAAGAGAATTAAACTGTACACAAATTCAATGGAATTTGGACTGTTTTGAAACTTAGATTCTAATATTCTATAATATAATCCAAATACAGTCAATTCAAACATTAAAAAAATTTTTTTAAGAAAAGTCTTACCTTTGGTGCACGCACACAATCTGTCTGTGCCCGAACAGTATATCACAGAGACAAACATATCTGGTTCCTCAGTGCCCTCTTTTTTAGGTGGCTCCACTTTGGCCAGAATTTCAAAGTTCGAAAGATCTAGTATTTTTACATATCCTCCCTGAGTAGTTATTACCAGGTGCCCAAGAGTAGAGATCTCAGATCTTCTCTCTCTCCCACTGCCATTTTTAGAAGTTAATTGTATTTCCTCTACAGGCTCCTCACAGTCATCCTCTCGATTATCCAATATATCTGGTGGGAGCAAAATCATTGAGGTAATTGTGTCTTGGGGGTCTTTGATATGCTGGATTTTTACCGGTTCCTCCTCTAGAGTAACTATTCTAGTGGCATAATTCATCTTATAAAGCACTAGGTATCCACCACTAACACTTCTCTGTTCAGGTTGAATTATTAAAGGAGTTGGTACATCTGCTGGTGACTCATGTTGGATTACATCAATACTCGTGCCATTCACTACAGCAAGACTTGATTCTAGCTCCCCCTTCCTTCTATTACATAATGCCGAGTTTAATTTATTTAAATTATTCAAGGCCTCTACTTGATTTATTGCACTCAGAGATTCGACAGGACAAGTCCGCAGTCCTACTAACAAATGAACTCCATCTGCACAAGGAGTGATTGAATCTACACACAGGTTCTCCTCCTCTGCAAACTTTGGCAGACGCAGGCACTGAACCAAAGTCCCAGGCTTGGGAACCATAGAGCTCCACTTGTCCGAGTCCGGAGAAGTTAAGTTGGCTGCAGCATCTGCAAACTGCTGAATGTAAGTCACAGGGGGATCCTGTAACAGCAACTGTTCCTGACTGTCCAGCTCCATTTCAATGATCTGTGGAACTGTGAAACCATCATCGTGTATACTTTTACTCATAATATTGTTCATCTGTGAAAAGAGTTTTCCTGCTTTTTCATCAGACTCCTTAATGCTGTATAGCAGCAATACAGGTAAAGTCCTCCTTACCAGAGGGGAATTCAGTTCTGAGTTAGTGCAGGATTCATTGTCAGTTGATCCCTGTTCCGAGACACTCTCACCTCGAGTCCTACTTAAGCCATCCAGTGACCTCTGAGAGTTACTGCTAACAGGAGAGGTAGCAGGTGATTTGTATGTTAATAGACCTCCAGCTAATAAACAAGGAAAGGGAATGTTGTGTTGTTCTAGATGTTTTTCCTTCATCTTTTCACTCTTACAGTTGGCCAAACAGGGGTTTGCCCCAAGTTCTTCTAGATCCTTAACCGTGTCTTCCAGAACATTTGCAACAATTTCCCACTGAAGTTTTTCAGGTTGCTGAAGAACACTGAGAGCTGTTATATCAAGGCTGACTTCCATCGTTTCTTTTTGTGATGTATGCCCTTTAAAACAAAAATGTTTAACATAATATATGTTCAAAAAAGGAATCATATTGCATATATTACGGACTTATCCTCATAAATAAGCAAAAAGTCACTGCTCTGGAGTTTCAATATGTTAAAACATTCCGTATGTTCAAGATTTGAGAGTCAAGATACCATAAGAGGCACAGAAATATTCCTTCCACATAGACTAATGGTTCTCCTAATTTTATCAACAAGAGTGAAAGTAAAGACAACAGGACATTAGCCTTTGTAACAAGTCTCCCAGTTAACAGCACTATCTTTCTACCAACTACTCTACTTGGCTAGACCACCATACTGCAATACAACTAATCTAACACAATTCATGTTCTGCCATATATTATTCCCCTTCCTTCCTAGACAATCCAGTACCATCAAATATCTGCAATTCTGTGGATTCATTCTCCAATCTCAGTTGAAAAACATGTCATTTTACTCTAAAACTTGGTACTACCCACCATGTAACACATCACCTAATAGAAAGAACGCCAGGCTATTACAAAACAAAACCCAGTGAAAACTTAGAAGAGATAGCCTGATCAAATTAAATGGTACTGCAAGAATAACAATGCATCAGAAGAGTTCAACTAAGTAACATCAAGATTTAAAAGATCAGAAAGGACACAGTACAAAACCAGATTAAGAGGTGATTTAAGCATAAATGCCAGAGTACCACCTTTGCTAATACGTTCATTGAAAAAAAATCCTTGTGGATGCACATGCACGTGTTCTTTCTTTCCCCACTTGCTGATCCTTATTCAAAGATGTAAACTGTATTATGGAAAATAAGCACATAATCCTCCCTCCCATCAAAATTTCTGATTCAACTTCTAAGAAAATAATACAAGAACACTGTGCATAGCACTGTTCTGCTTCCACATGAAATCTTTATTCAGGAAAAGAAATACTCTATCAAAGTGCATACCCACAGGGAAACGATCAAGATACAGGAATCCTCTCTGGCAGTCCCCTGAATTTAAAGGCTTTTGTACAACTATAATTTGTTCCTGTTCTAAGCAAGTTCTTTTAACTTGGTTTGTGTGTTTTATTGACAGCAAGATAAGCAATGCTTGTTGTCAAATAAGACATTTATTAACCAACAAAGTAGGATTCTTCTTTTCTCCTGTCTGTAATCTCTCCACCACACAAACAGTGACTTAAATATTGGCATTGCTTGCAAGGTCAATCTTTCTTCTTTTTTCTATTATAATGCATATAATATCCTTTGCTTTTGACAGGGCTTTTTTAAAAGCCTGAGAACAGTTGCCCTCCTGACCTCTAAACTATCACATGGATCAGATATAACCTACCTGTCACAGATTCTGATCTGGAATGCTCTTCACTGTCTGAATCCTCCAGTAGGTCATCACTGAAAACAAACAAAAAAAAAAAGCATGAATGACACCACGTACACTATAGCTGCGTTCTTATTTTCAATTAAATTGAAAAAATAATTTAGTAAAATATACAATGTGCATTATAAGCTGGAATTTCTTTAGTAAGCATTGTATGCCCATTGATGAGCTCCTCACAGACACTAACAATATAAAGACTTTTTTTTCCTCCTTCATTGAACCAGTAGACAAGCTTTCTATTTGCCTCTTTCTACTATTGTATTCACAACAATTCAGACATAAATGGAATTAAAATGAAAGCCAGTTCTCAGGAGTCTTTCCAAGAAAAACAAAACCAACCAGGCAAAACCTCTAAAAACTGATGGGACCTTATTCAAAGCTCCTCAAAACAGTCTCTGAAAACTGGAGCTGCCAGACTGGTCTTCAATTCTATCAAGAAGATTTTGTAGCTAGTATGGAAAGGGTGTATGAACAGCGTGTTGCTTTTAAAAACACTACTAGATGAATAATTTTTTCATAAAGGCAGATTCTGTTCAATATACCCCTTCAAGAGAAATAGGCCCTTCAGTAGTTCTAAGAATATACGAAGATTTTACGCATCTGGCTTCTCCAACATAAGAAACGATGTTCTATTACAGACTCTTCACACACAGGAAGAACAGTAGTGCCTTTGCAGCTTCAGGTATAACTACTCACAGTGCCTAGCTGGATCCCCAAATTTGAACAAACTGGATGCTTCCTCATGCCCAAGAAAGATCTTTTTTGGCTCAAACCTGATCAACCTTTACTTCACAACAAGACAGCGACAATTCAATACTTTGATTCTCATCCAGCTTCCTCTTGAGTTGGAAAGTGATAGTAAATTTCACGTAGGTTAAGTGAAGTGAAAGACACTTAGTTCTTCGCAGTATGATTGTAACTATCCTTTAATCAGCTCTTTAAATTTGCTTAATTCTTTAACTCTCAAGGTGTTTACAGCCCTAAAGCTACAGTGGAAGTCGAGGCCCCAGCAGCTGTTAGGCCCCACACTCTGATGTTGCCCACATTTCTACATACCCTCTTCACAACAGCAAGCTTCACATTTGCTCTACAGTAATGTGGGAATCACACCAAGCTTAAAACCAAAGATTTACTTTCCTGTGCATGTAGCACTACTGTTACTTTCCATGATGCTGAAGTTTAAGAAGAAACATTCAGAAAAATAGCAAGGCTCCCCAAACACCTTTTGTCCTAAGCTTTCCAATAATCATTCACTTTTTCGTTTGAGTTTTGGTAATATGAGAAAATAGTTTCCAGTAAGAGACTGTAAGAAGCATAAATGAAAGAATACTGCTTTTTTTCACATGACACTTTCTAAGCACTGGCATACCCTCTAGCTTATCTAAAAGTTTGCGACAGGACTGTGTAACTGTTTATAGAGCCTGTATGCACGTGGTTAAAGGTACAAAATGAAAGCAATTCCTAGCACGCCCACATCATTTATTTTCAGAATGACATAACCAGAAACTACAGAGAAGCAATCGGAGAAAAGCATGTTCCAGAAGTCTGCCAGTAGTCTTCACTTTCAAAACCCAAACCGCATAATCCATAACTAAAATGAAAAGCTGTTCCAAAACTTATAATCCTTTCTCTTTTTTCTCTGCATCTGGAACATCAGCACAGGGCAGCAATGAGATTTGGTACCTCTCTGTTAGTGGAGTATAAAAACTGAAACAGCAGGAATAAGATGGAACTGGCTTTAAAGACAGAAATTTAGATTATTGTTTTTGAAGAGCTGAATTGTGTACAGATACACAGTGTTTAAAAAAAAAAATCACCTCCATGAAAAAAAATAAATCTTACCAATCTCATGTTTCACAAAGCATGACTTGACTAAATGGCATTTACCACTTACACAGCAGCATTTCGTATTTCTAATTTTGTAGATTGGCATACCTGTCTCCTTCTAATTTTGGTATATCTGAGCAGCTGGATGAATCTTCTAGCCAAGCTAGTGTTGGTCTCCTTGAGTCAACCCCTGAGCTCTGTTCTCCTGATAACATAAGTTGCTGCACAATAGCTGGATCATATGCATTGATCTCAAATTTTAAGTGGACCTGAGAAATAACAACAAAAAACAGAAGAGGTCTTTGGTTTAAATCAAGATATGCTTAATCAGTAAATAGTTAATAAAACCTGGTTGTTTATATTATATACCTTCATAAGTTTGGAGACATCCCATATGCAGATCTTTCCTCGTTTTGTTGCAGCAGCTAGAAAATGAGGGCAACTTCCAGATCCAAAGCAGGCTATTCTGTCAGTGCCATCTGTGCAGGGAAACTGTGCTGGACTTGTTGCCAGTGTGACTGAAAGAGGTACATTCTGAGTGTGCTCACCCTTGACAAATGGGCAGTTCGGGGAATGTCTCTCATGTTCAGACCTTTTCATATTAAAAACAAACATAGCAAAGATTGATTTCTTACTGTGAAAAATATACACATCATATACAAACTCAGCCCTTGAAGTGAAGCTGAAACTGAACTGTTTGAACTGTACTGCAGTCAACCACACAAGAGAGTTCTGAAGTTATTAATGCAGCTTTCCCTGCTGTTTCTCAATAGCAGACTGTATTAAAGCCTTTGACCACTTAATGGATATTCATATTCAAATGGAGGAATCTACACACAGTGCTCTTAATATAATTAGTCCATTTAAAAAAATAATTGTCCTATAGGCAGTAGTCCGTAATGTCCTCATGAAGAGAAGTGCAAACTAAATTCTATAGAGCGTACATTAGAACACCAATGTGATATTATTATAAATAGCCTTAGTAAGATGAAGCAACGTCCAGTCTTTAGTTCTACATCCACACTTAAACCAATCAAAACTGAACACAGTTCTGAATGACACAGTGACTAAGAACCATGAAAAAAACCTTCTAATCTCAATATATACCTAAGGCAGAGACATGGCAAAGAGCAATTACACTACTACAAAATATATGGAAACTAACAAGGAAAAGGTGGAGACAAGGATTATGAGGATAATATTACAAGGCAAAGTTTCCAGCAAGTCATGAATCTGACATGCTCAAATCACGATTATAAATTACCAAGTAAACAAAACAAAAATTACATTGAGAACCCTTTTAAAATCAGTATAAGGTCCTGCATTTTTGTTCCTATGCGCAATTTTAGCTGATTCAGGAAACTAGTAACGGGTCTTGCAACTTGACATAAAAGGCAAATATGCACTGCATGGCCATTGCAGTTTAAGAACTTTAAAATGTGTTCTAGTCACCACAGTCATACAGAAGATTGAGTTTACATCCCTGCAAAGAAAAGTTGGCTGCTATCTTCGCCTTGGAACAATTTCAAATTAAACAGGCAAATCAGAATTAAGAAATAAAACCAACTCCAACTTCTTGGGTTTAGTATTACAAAGAAGTTTGACATAGCACAGGGAATTAATGTGTGATTTGTCCCATGGAATCATACTGGAAATCCATTCTTGTCAGTGACAGTCCTACTCTACTCCAAACATCATTAAACTTACCAAGGCTCATCTGTGGGCTCCCAGCATACCAAACACACACTACAGGTAAAGCACATGGCTCTGTCATCTCCTGATGAAGCAGGCTATAAAAATACAAAGAAACACTTGAAACGTATATAGCTGTGTACTACAAAACACTTTAACTAAGTGATCAAGTCCCCTCCTTCTCCTAGTGTCATAGCAAAGCACCATAAATTACATACTATAAAGTAGCAGTATTTCACATTTAAAAAAAAAAAGAAAAAAATGGATACACCACATTACTATAGAAGAGATTCAGAACCAACACCCGTGCAAGCCACTGCATAAAAATGACACAGACATAGAACAGAACTCAGCAAAACTGCTAAGACTTTTTTTTGTCCCCTTGGAAAAAGTTCAGAAGGTTCAAAAAATTTAGAACATCAGCAGAATAACTGCACATCTGCATGCTTGGAAAAAGATAGGTTAAACAAATATTTCCTATTACGCCTTCAATCTGCTGGAATATAAAGCATTCTGTATGACTCCTCTGCAAAGAACAGTTGTCACTAGCCGAAGTGGAAAAGAATGCAAACTTCCATTCTCTTAAAATTTAGTATTTTCATGACCACATTTCAAGTTGCCAAGATATGCTTGGGAATATGCAGATGCAATTCTAACATATGAATTCCCTGCATTTCTTCTCCTGAACAAGCTTAAGAAATACTCCAAAAACGTTATCCACTTGCACCTATCAGGCTTTGCAGTTGACATAATGAGGCAGATAATATTGATGTCAAATTATATGCACTGCCTACCCATTGTTATGTAAATCCACACCACAAATTTTTTTTTTATAGCAGAAATAATTTCAAAGAATGAAAAATGGAAATAAGCAAAACTAGTGGAATAAAAAGTTGAGGTTGTATTTATTCACTAAGCTTAATAATTTAGTAGTGTGACCTAGGACCATTGTTTGTTACAACACAGTTTAAGTCCCGCTAGGAGAGTACAGTTAGAGAACTCCAACATCTAGCTTACTGCTTTTTTTTGCTTTACTAATAATACAAAAAGTAAGAATATTTACTCAACAATCTTAACAAGGAGAAACAGAGACTCTACACAACAACCAACTTCATCTTCATTATTGTTGTTTAACTTAGATCAATTTGATACTTTTTGTTTTATATGCTGAAGTTCAGGACAGTATTTTCTGTGATCTGTACAAAAAACAGAAGCAACCTCAAGGCACGGAAAAAACCTGAGACTTGAAAAGCGCTGAATGACAAACTTTTTCATCATGGTTTTTGTATCATTGAAGGAATCCATCTCATTAATTAAAAAAAAAAAAAAAAAAAAAAAAGGACTTTTTCCCCTGCTCCCTAAGGAACTCATACTAAGAACAACTAAACCCTTTACCTGGTGATAGAACCCAGCTTGAGCCATAGGATCTGGCTGTGCCCACCTATAACCCACATGAGGCCATGAAGTGAATGTCTCTCGTCTGTTAGCTTCACTATACATCAAAGACCTAGAAAGGTGAAAAGTTATATGTTACCCAAAACTGCCACTTAGAATAAAAAAAAAAGCAAGCTATTTATGAGATATTTTCAATGCTTTAGTAACCATTAGAAATACCACAGATAGTTATAGATAACTTAAAATTATCATTGACAATTACAGAAAAGTTACAAAGTTCTCTCACTCGGGTTGCCTAAAGTACATCCTCAGCAAAAGACCAAAAGCAATAAAACAACCTACGGGCCTTAAAAGCAAGATTAATAAAATAAGCTTCCATGTAACCGATTTGGTCTAACTGCAGGAAAGCATCAGATATCCAAAGCTACTCTGCATTTAGAGAAGATGCAGACCCTAGCCCAATATAACTGCTAGAGAGTTTGTTTTTTTAACATAACAACTGCAGCAAAAAATTGGGTTTATTAGTTGAACAGATATGAGTACGCATATTTAAAAATACTCCAAAGTGATATTTTAGGCTTAACTGAACACACAGTATAAAATCCCCCAACATCCGTCCCTCACTGCATATTATAATACTTAAAAATTATAAACTACTCAGTCACAAAATACAAACTCCTCTGCAACTCAGTATCTACAAAGAAAAGCAGCTCCTCTCTTTTCCACCTTCACTCAGTGCATGTTCCTCATCTGAAATAGTACCTAAGAAACAACTATCAGCTTTTCTTTTTCTTTGACAGTTTGTTCTCCAGGAAGCGAAGGAAGTAAACTATTCTTGCAACACCCACGAGGGCTGTCTTAACTTGACGTTATCACACGTCATCACACGAATGGTAGGGGTTGGAAGGGACCTTCAGAGACCATTTAGTCCAACTTCCCTGCCAATTATACCATCTTAAGAGACAGATCTTGGAGAGCTCTAATCAAAAATACAACATGGCGAGGTACAGACAGGCATGAAGGCTTGGGGAAGGGAAGTAAGAGATGAATGAAATAAAATTTACTGAAGTATTTGAGCTGTAAGAAATTATAATACGCTTGCAAAATAACATTTGTGTAAAAACTTTCAAGAAGGAAATAATTTATAGATTTATAAAATTTATCAGTATTCTAACTAGTCTTGGCTTATGGAAGTTAAAATAATGGGTTGCTCACTTATGTACACAATGTCACTTGGATCAGGAAGAGATGAACCAACAGTCTGAGGTAAAATTTTCTCTGACCCCAAACACATAACAGGTGACTAGAGAGTTCAGAAGTAGTATATATATATTCTGCAAAGGTACCAACTTCCTAAACGTCTAAAACACAAAACATGGGCATAAATCTTTCTTGTATGAAGGAACTGATCTCATGACGCAGCATGGTATGTATTCTGTCTTTGGTAAACAAATGAGTGCTCTCTTTGCATTGAGAAGAGCTGTACATATGCTCTTAAAGCTATGCAGTTTCTGAACATCTCATCATTGCAGTCTCAGTAAAGTTTCGGTACTAGTTTGAGTAAAGTCAGCAATTAAGTAACGAGTCATACACATCTGACTGTTCCAATAAAACCCATAATCAAACATGACGAAGAATAAAGCCTAGATGAACATATCACACTAACGAGTTACAGTACCACCTAGGGACCTATATTAGGGCTGCAATCGTCACCTTTCTGAAAGTGTATTTTGGGATTAGGAGCCAAGTGAAGTCAATTTGCCTGGCATTAAAGTCAAAATGCAAACAACGCAGTCTTGTGGCACCCACAAAGGTTTCTCTAAGTTTAGTAATATTGTGTATATTGTGCGTTATTGTATTGTGTACTGTGCATTAAACAGTTAATTAGCAGTATGTATAAGAACACGAAAGTACAGAATAGGACTAATTCCTTTGGCAAATAAATTAAAGTAATCTAAGAGCTTACTCTGATACAACTAAGGGGTCACATTCATCGCTTATTTTATCTTAATATACCTGTCCACAGATCGACCAGGTCCCACACCAAGTTCTGGCCGTGCGCTGGGTAAGAGGTAAGATAACCTATCCATCACAGAGGATGCTACAGGTAAGGCAGCAATATTTTGATTTATCTTCTTGAGTTCATTTACAATGGCACTGGCGACAGACTTCAAAACATGATGAGGAAGGTGGAACGTAACCGTTGCCCACTAAATTAAGAAAAAAAAGTGCCTGGTTTGTATCTTAAAATTTTAACATCTAAACAGCAAATAGACCACAAAAGTGTCAAAAGCAAAACCACATCTTGCACCCTCTCTTGATTTCAAGAAGTAATACAAGAACAGACACACAAAAGCAACATGGACATAATGCAAGGAAAGTCAGTAACTTCAGATTTTAAGCTCTGTTGGGTTTATTATTTGCGTTTACTGGCAAGAAACTAACCTTGTTTGTTCTCTTAACAAGTGAAACTTCACACAGCAGAACTAAGGAACACATAATACCTTCCATCCTCTTCAAACAAAATCCACCACACTAAATCAAGCATTTTGTATGCTTCAATAATGGCAGCCAAGCAAATTAGACTTGGGAATCCACATTAGACAGTACAGAGACAAATTCTTACCTTTGCAACTTTATGATTTGCTGCTGTTTCATGTGAGGTATTTTTTAAACCATCCTTCAGTTGTGTGATGAATAAGTCATATCCCTCTGTGCTAGAAACATCTACTTTTTCTATGCAAGCAGATAACAGCTGCTGAGCCTAAAATGCAGATGTGCAGGAAAAGTTAGCATCCATGTTGAATAACTACAGACAAAAATTATACCTGTTTCTTACTCAGGGAAGTGTAATTTGTCATATCCTACTTTATCATATATTATATCAGCATAATTCCCATAAAAGACACAGAGTTGAGTAAGCAGTTCCAATTTCTACTTTGTAGGCCAATCAATGGATAAACTTCAGCAACAGTGGCAGTTATTACTACAAGTTCCCTCAAGGGCAATATTACCAAATATTAAACAAATCAGTCATAGAAACAATTAAAAGAGAACATCTATTAAGGAGACATTTTATTGCCCAACACTTTCCCTTCAAAAGCATTCATTCAGCTTTAGGGACAAAAAGTGAGAGCAAGAACAAAAGTCTTCACATTTTTCTGAGTAGCTTTGTATCTTAAAAAAAGTAGATGATAACGAGGAAAACAACGTTCCAATAAAATCTGAGATAAGTTACTTACAATGCTAGTATAATGAAGCTGAAAAATGAGGCAGAAAAAAACCCCCAGGCTAGTTTAGAAACTAGAACTTGTTAAAACTCAGAAATAATGCATCCAGAAAAGAACACTATAAACATCCATTTATAGGTGTTTTTTCTTCCAAGTCTCATCTGTTTCTAGCTTGTCCCTCTGTCTACTAACTTCATGTTAACAGGTAAGATCTAAAGGTACTCTTTATATGCAAAGCACAGGGTATTCTAATCTGTTGTTAGGTGGGCTAACATCTGAAAAACATTATATGAAATCTTTCAAGTGACAAATACAGGGAAACGTTTCCCAAGTGCAACAGCCAGCCAGTCCTTTAAACAGCCACAAACCGCTCCAAGCAGAACGAGGCAGAATGGCCACTTCGTTACATCCTTGGGGAGTTCAGGGGAAGAACGACAGAAATAAGGCAAATCAGTCTCCTAGCTAAGGCTGTATCTGTTTCTCAGATTTCAATAAAAAAAACAATTGCAATTCTTGTGGCATCTCATTCTTCCCAAGTCTCTTGCAGATGACACAAGAACAGATAGATGGTGGAGGTTTATAAATTTACAGTATTTTATGGGAAAGTAAAAACAGCATAGAGGCTGTATCATAACTTGTCAATGTTGCTGATTAGAAATGCATAAAGATGCAACGCACTACCAGCGGATCAATTGTATAAAAGACTACTTAATTTAAGTGAAAAAATTTGCAGGAAAGTTACAGAGACTAACAAAAAATCAAGGCTCTTGCTTGGATAAAGGTTCTTGATCTTCCTATGATGAAAGAGGAGGACTGATGCATTTGTATGATATTTGCTTAATATCTACTAAAGTTTTCTGAAGTCTGTGCACCTCCTCTTTAAACTTAAAAGTAAGAAATGAAGACTGCTGCTGTTTTTCCTTCCGCCTCACTGATTTGGCCATGAACTCCCCAAATCTGTTCCTACTGAACTATAATATTTTCCAGTCTTTTTCTACAGGAAGGACCTTTACAGAGAAGTGCTCTACTTTAACCTTGAAATAAGGGTCTGTAAACTCTTTAGAAACAAAGAAGCTTTAGCTAAAACTGACACAAACTTATGGTTTGTATTGAACCATGTGAGACTGCAAACCAGTGACAGCAAAACTTAGGAAAGGAAACGCTGACCTCTGTCAGTCTCTTCACACTCAGCCACACGTACCAAGATTTTGTAGTTACCCACAAAGGGTATAAAAATGATGCCAGTGGCAGCGAGCCGCAGGGACCTGGAAAGCTCTCTTTGGGAGACCTCTATGAAGCAACATTTTATTGCTGTTACTCCCACTCAAGACAAGTAGTTAAAAACCCCATATATAACACACATTCTTGGTTCACAATAAGCACCTATTAGTCAATACTTCAAGAGCACATTAATATTTTAAATGAATGCTCAGGAAAATTTTTGTTGGTGGTGCATAATTCAATATAAATTTATTTCCCACAGAGATGAGTGGGGAGTGCTCTTTCCTCAGAGTGCTTTAAAGATTCAGAATCTGGATCTTGTAGTCCAGTTTTGTTTTTTCGACTGTAAGCACTATTCTAAATATTACTATTGGCAGATGCTCAATGCTTTTCCCAAAAAAAGAATTAGTCTCAGTTGCAACTAAAATTATTGCACAGATTTACTTCCCAGGTCTTACTTCACGACCACTACAAAGGTGAAAACTACCTTCCTCATCACCAAGTGCCTTAGAATAGAAGCAATTGTTAGCTATCTTGCATTAGGCAACACTTGAAAATAAGAACGTACATGCTACCTTACCTAATAAATGCTATGTTAGCTGAAGGTAAACCAATGCAACAAAATCCTAAGCACTACACTCCAAGCAAAAATGTACACATTAGATTCCCTTAAAATGATAGTAAATGCTTGGTTATACTGTCTCAAACCAGGAGGAATCGTGTTACAGCTGCGATAGTCCAAACATAAAAGGGAAGTCAGGTTGGCAGAGAAAAAAAGTCTTTCATTAGGCCAACTGACCTAGCTAGAAAAGTTAAGATTCCAGCATTAATTTTTCACACATAGCAACACCATATTAGCTGATTTTAATTGTCTTTTTTCCCCTGAAAGCCTAAAACAGAAAAATTCAAGGATGCCTAGCAGCCCAGACAGACTTCTGGAAGTGCATGTAGATTCTACACATAAGCACTGATAAAGCTCTGGAAATGAGTCCTTATTTCTGGTCACTAAAAAGTTCTTTCATCTGAAATAACATGCTCTTGATGATGCAATCTCTTATTTGTTCAAGATATGGGTAACTGCGAAACGCTATTGCCCTATGACAGCTAATAACTAAGAAACTTTTCTGTGACATGCTCTTAATATCACACTAGAAACTCAGGGTCAACCGTCTGGTTTCAGTATTTCTGACAGAATTATTTACATACTCTTTTTTTTTTCCCTCTCCACATCTTACCTCTGTAACCGGCAATTCAAGCTGAACCACGTCATCTTGTTTTGAAACAGGCGTTTGCAGAGCTGTGTCTAACAGTAAGATGCCATTGAGATCTTTCCTACATCCTACTGCATAATCATCCACAAAGATCACTTTATCCACAGCAGAAATATACTGACATTTCACCCGTCCACCTGGTTTAGCTACAAAGGGAAAGAAAAAAAGCAAGATCCAATTAGAAAACAGCTTTTACAAAAGACCTTACAGAAAGTAATGTAACACTTCAGCAAAATCTTTACCTCTTGACATGATCAAAAACTAGCACTTTAGCTACAACTTCCACCAAACTTTTCTATTTCCTACGTTAAAAAAAACAAACCAACAAAATCTATGCATCCCATCAACAATTACAACCATTTTATTCCTATAATGGAAGCCATCATTCAAGTCCCACTCCTATCAGGAATCCTACTAGTCCTACTAGTGTTTTAAGCCTAATGTAGATGCCTGATGCACTTGATGTTAGCTGACAACCAATAATAAGAATGAAATTGTACAAATCAGCATGAAAACCAAAACAAAATTGCTAAACTACCATTAAGGCTGATTAACTCCATTTCATCAAGCAAAATAATACTCAAACTTCTGAAAACCAAGTAGAGCATTTAACACATGCCAATGCTACACATGTTCCTTGAGACACTAAGGTAGCTTTTTTCTGCTCAGTGCTGCACACGTGGTATCAGTAACAGGTTAGAGAAGTTTGGTGGGAGTGGAGGAAGACCGTCAGCAGATAAATAAGGAAAGGCTGTGGCAATGGATATTATCCCCAGGAACATTCAATGTAACTTGACATTATTACATGTCTAAGGCTGGATGGATTGTAAAACTGAATCCATGTAATATGCTATCTCATGTAGAAGGCATATCGCTTTAATTCACGAAAAGTGTAAGCTGCTGCTACAGAAGCAGACTGTTTGTATAAGTGTATGGACACGTTGTCCAAAGGGCAAAGCTGAAATCGCTGGATCATCAACATAGATCTCTTCTTGTTGCACAGGAACAGGAGTTTCATTAAATTTTGCATAATCAAGTCCCATCCCTGTTCTCCTCTTTCCTCAGATGCTGGATACTGTTTTTGTTATGAATAATTAAAAAATCACCCTTTAGGTAGCTGGCATACAAATAAAGCATCCAGATAAAGGCAGCTACATAATTCCATCGTCTTCACACTTAGATATAGTTAAGCGGAAATTAAAACTTCTCCAAATATAGGGCACATCAATCTAACCACATTGCATTTGTGGTATCCTCTCTTGAAAACTGAAGTCGAGAATAGTTGCCAGCTGCCCTTCTCAACAAAATTTTGGAAACAATGACTCATATATTCTCAAAATATAGGGCATATGCCTTTGCCGGCATGAAGTATACTGCAATTGTAATCATTGCTACAACAGTCAGAAACACTTCAAGAGCCCTGAAATCACTTGATAGTTGAGAAGTTGTTAGTCCTAGCTCAACAAAAAAGGGTCCTCTGAATGGCAAATCAACTAGGTTCAAACTGTACTTTTGCCAATACACTGGAGCTCCTCACACAAGAATTTCTACAGACAACACAGCTGCAGGCAAGGAAGTAAGTTATTCTACAGAAAAGTAACAGTTTCAACAAAAACTCAAATACAAGTTTTAACATCTTTTAAAGCACTAGTCTCAACAATGTACTGGAAACTACTATGTAAATAAACTGAAAGGTAACCGATGCCCTAAACAAGAAACCTCAGTAGATTCACATGGTGTTTGCAGTCTATTCAGTGTGATCCAAGTGATGGTTCACTACAGGACACTTTCTTTAACCCATCACTTCTCTCCTCCTCCTTCCCAGAGAAAATGGGAAAAGCAGCTCACCTTTTCTGGCAGTGCCAACACCAGGAACACTTTATTTTGCACTTTCCTTATTTCATATCAAGCACAGGAGTCTGTTCATGCCCTATGACTAGGAGTTCAGCAGCCTGTAGGAGCCCCAGCCCTTGTGGCTTTCCAAGCTAGACCATTCTTATTTTATGATTTCTGTAGTTAGTGAAATCTTATGTCTAAACCACCAAACAGATAACAAATATCTTCTGTGTAAATAGTCCCAATTTTTAGAAGCCAATGAAGATTTTTAATGAGGTAGATAACATATCTAATCAATACGATATTTCTGCTCCATTACGAAACAAAACAAAAAGTTGTAACTACAGCACAAGAAATATATTGCCTAACAGCTGTGATTCTCACTCTGCTGCTTAATGTTTTGGTTGGTTACATTGACAGAAAGATTTTGGCCAAACTGTCTCTAGAAAGTTATTTACTGTTCATGGTTGTATTTTATTCAAAGCACATAAAACCAAAACAATCTCCCTTAGCCTGAGTCGATGGAGCTTCAAGGAAATTATTCCATCAATATTTAGTGTCTTTCCAACACCCTGGGAAACACATTCTGCAACTGACTGGTTTACCATTTGAATAGCCTCTGAACTGTTGACAAGCTATTTTGCAAACTTAGGATTTTAATTTTGAAGTTCAGAAAACACATTTCAAGATCATTCTACTACTAGTCACAAACTATATCATAGTTCACATATGGCTGGACATATGATAAAACAGTAGGTTGAGAACCAGGAAACTAAAGAATTTAGAAGTCACCATTATAGAAGTCACCACTGTAGAAGACATGCCTAGAAAAGTTTAATCATCCTCAAAGCACTGGCAAAAGGGTCCTTTCTAACTCAGGATCAACGTTTTACAATATGCCAAAGGACTCCAACCAATATCTTTTGACAAACCTTCTGGTGGCACTACAACATTATGTCCAGCCTGCCTAAGGTTACTAACAATAATTTGTGATCTGCATCTTCACAAATCACAATTCAAAAGTTTCACATAAACTCACTGACTGACTTAAGCCAGATCATCAAAAGCCAAATGTTATTCTCATTTTAGCCCTAATTCCTTCAGCTGTAATTTATTTTGGGTGGCGGAAGGAGAAATAGTCATTCAAAGTTTTATACGATTTTGCTTTTCTGTCTTGGCAAAAGTGGATCACAGCTTCCCCCAATATCTCCAGCTTATCTGCCTAGGATTAAAAACAGAATAACTCACAAAGAACTCATTAAGCCTTTTGTCAGTTCCTATAAGGAAACCTGGCAGGCTGCTAGCATGCTAGAAGTGCAAGCCCAAAAGCATATTATTTTATGGGATGTCATCTGTAACAACCTTAGAACTAGCAACCTGAAAACTTAAAACAAAATCCAATAAACATTAGACTGCAGAAATGAAGAATGTGAGAAAAGGAGATCCTCCCTCTGCCACCTTTGTTTCAAACAACACAGAACAGAGATCAGCAATTTCCTGTGATCAAAATCTGACCTACAAAAAATATTACAGAAAACAAACTTGTTTGGAGAACACATAACAGTCTAAGAAGCATCTATTTTGTCCCCCTTGTCTGCAGGCATTAAGATGAACCAAACTAATTTGAGAATTAGTTTGTTCTAAGTAGAAGAATGAAAAAGCTTGTCTCCGTTTCTCCACTAGAGATAGCTTTAGCCTGAAAGCTTTAGAGCTTAAGAGAAAGTGGCTCTCACCAGAATATGCACGGCCACCATCATGAAGAGATGTAGGTTAATGTTGATAGTAACACCTTTGATCTTTTCTAATATTGAAAAAAAAGTTAATGAACCTTGATAACTGCTAGCCAGGAATGGCACTAAAACGTATCACAAAGTCCGTAATTCTCTTGACAAGAAGCTCCCAATGCACAGCATGCAAAAACTCAAATAGTTTCTAAATTACAACAAACTAACACTTTTATCTGCAGCTATAAAATGAGACTGGTAAACACATGCATCATAGCACTAATACCATAATGCTAACATCTAAGACCAATCAAATACCTAAAGGAGCATCCATAACTTCGATCTATGACTGCAACTAGGTCTTTGGATTAAGATTTAAAGTAACATTTTTGGAGAAGGGCTACCAAGATGATTGGGGGACTGGAACACCTCTCTTATGAAGAAAGGCTGAGGGATTTGGGTCTCTTCAGTCTGGAAAAAAGACAACTGAGGGGGGATCTTATCAACACTTATAAATAATTAAAGGGTGGGTGTCAGGAGGATGGGGCCAGGATCTTTTCAGTGGTGCCCGGGGACAGGACAAGAGGGAGTGGGCACAAACGTGACCATAGGAAGTTCCACCTAAAAATGAGGAGAAACTTCTTTACTGTGAGGGTGGCAGAGCACTGGAACAGGCTGCCCAGAGAGGTGGTGGAGTCTCCAACTCTGGAGACATTCAAAACCCGCCTGGACGTGTTCCTGTGCAACCTGCTCTAGGTGACCCTGCTCTGGCAGGGGGGTTGGACTAGATGATCTCCAGAGGTCCCTTCCAACCCTATGATTCTATGAAATAGGAATTCCATCAGCTCAGCAAAACATACACATCATGTGCACTGATACCAGTTTTTGCACTTTCAATTTAATCTAGAATATCCAAACAATATCTCAGTACTCATTTCAAAATAATGCAACCATGGAAAGCTAAATAGATTAAGTTTCAGGTGATCAAAAGCCCTATCTATTCTATAAACTTTGTATCATTAGGTTTGAACATCAAGCTATTTAAAGGCAAGAGAAGGGAACGGTACAACTGCAGAAGTCCTTAAAATTTGCTGTTAGAATTAAAAGTAAAATTTTAATTTTC
The DNA here is from genome assembly GCF_964199755.1 of Larus michahellis. Taxonomy (NCBI): domain Eukaryota; kingdom Metazoa; phylum Chordata; class Aves; order Charadriiformes; family Laridae; genus Larus; species Larus michahellis. The sequence continues at coordinate 40,901,452 of NC_133898.1, forward strand.
CTCTTTCTATTGTGAAGTGTGCGTGTAAAGCTTCAAATTTAGGAGATATTATCACTCATGGTAACATGCTGCGTGAAATTCCCTTTCCAGAAGCCAGGTTAGCAGACAGCAAAACTAGCCTTTCTATCAGAGACAAAAAATGCTTCTTGCCGGAACGCTGCTCAGCTACTTCTCTCACATTTTTCACAGGTACCTGGAATTAAAAAAACATATATATCAGTTGTCCTCATTTGTTGCGAGGCAGGTGCCTTTCCTATTGCTACCATTTCACATTATCATAAAATCAACTGAAAAATCCAGTTAGCAAGTATAACACATTGTATGCTACCTAAGTAACACAAGTTTGCCAATGAAAGCATATCAGAACACTTGCAGTTTGAGGAAGCTCTACAATACAAATAAAAACCAAAGTGGCCTTAAGTTTAACTTGCTGTCTTAACTTGCTATATTTGCAGGAAACTATTTTGAACTAATACTACATAAAATCACAACTATGGATCAGTTGCAAAGGGTAACATTTTCACACAAAAAAAGGACAAAAAGCAAACCCCTGCAAGTCTGGTTTAAAAAGGAGAAAGTTGTCTCTAAATGGTTTTACATCAGTGGCTCCCAAAGGAAACAGAAACATAGCGTTTATGAACATTTGGGAACACAGTAATAAGAAGATGGTGTCAAGGTTTAGGCTGTGCTGGCCACTAAATGAACAACCGATGCTCTGTATTAACCCCTCTCCCTTCCCAGAAGGGGAAGGGAAAGAGAATAAAGGAGAGAGAATTATGGGTCAGAGAAAAAAACATAACACAGCTCTAATGAAATACTAACAATAAAAAGAAAATAGAATAATATTAATAAGAAAATAATGAAATGTAGACAAATATATTCAAAGCCTATATGGAGCTCCCAGGATGATGATCCTGTCACCGGCCAGCACTAGGACTGGACTCAGCAGCAGATGGGAACTGGATTCGAGAACTGGATTCAAGAACACACAGACTGGGATTAAAGGCAGAATAACGGACAGAGTCCTCCTCCGATGCCAGCCACTGAAGAAGAAAGAGGATTTATCCCTTTGATCCCTCAGCTTTATACTGAGCATCATGCAGACAGGATGGAATACCCTGTTGGTCAGTTTTGGGTCGCCTGTCCTGTCCGCTCCTCCCCACGGGTGCAACGCCTCTAACGCCTTTCCACTTCCGAGCCTCCAGGGTGGCACATAACAAAGTGAGCTGACCTCAGCTGGTATAGGAGTAAGTATAAGCAAGAGCCTCTCTGCATACCATCCCTTGGTATTAACTATAACATCAGAGGTTATAACTGCTTGAAGCGGACACTGTCTGAAAAACACACTGTTAATTTCAGAGAGTGCAGTCAGTTAGAAGAGACTTAACTGAAAAGTAAAATAACTGAAAAGGAAAATTGGTTTTCTTCTATCTTAAACCTGCACAGATGGCTAAGGCATGGCCAAACCAGGACATGACTGCTCATCATTACTGAATTTATCAGCTACAGATTCTCTCTTGTTCACCCTCTTCTCCTCCTCACCTACATCTTCAGAAGAAACTTCAGCAGTGCAGTTTTACCTTCCAGATCCAGGCCCAGACCCTTACTTGCTCTAAACATCTAAACATCACCTCAGCAAAGCACTCTGCTGCCACCATGAAGACACTCCATGCGTCCCTCCCTTCCCAAAACAAAAGCATTCTCAGACTTGAGGAAAGGATGGAAAGGAAACTATTGGATGAAAACAAGTTCAGGTTGCTATTTTAGACGAATGATGTAGATGGGCTTAAACCAGCTATACAAAAGCAACATTTTCTCTTTTAGATTTCACTATATACACACACCTCCATCTGCAACGTCACCTGGAAAAGAAGTCCGAAGAGACTGAATAATGCAAAAACACATTCAGAGCTGAAACAGGAAAAAAACTAAGAATGTTCTCCAAACAGCAAAAATGCTAAACAAGGCAGAAATACCCAGCTTAACATCACAAAGTGCCTTCAGACTCCCTTATTTGCCAAAACTGGATTTAGTTAATCAAGAACAATACATGTGATCTACAGTTTAACTTTTCCTTTAGCAACAAACAGGACAGAATTGTTTCAGTATCAGTTTCGTTATATGACAGCTGGTTTTAATAATTCTTATTAGAGTAAGAAGATGTGTTATCTGGGCCGAAGCACTGGAGACTGCCACATGAATATTAACTAGATGTGTCTGATCAAGCAACTACTAACAGAAGTTAACATTAACACTTAAAAAGGTTTCAGAACATGAACAAAAACCCACTGAGATCAAGGCAGTTCATATCTCACTAGCTTTGCAGGCATAGGGTCCTCTCCCACTCTACGGGCTTAAACCAAGATGGAATCAGCACGATGACACTGGTGAGCCCTTTGTGCCCACGCTCTTTATGTTGTTTCTGATCTCCGTGTATCCAACATTACTGCTGCCTCGTATGCCGTACAGAATGCAATTGCTTACAGAACTTTACACCGTTATCCCCAAGAACAAATTATGAAAGATTTCACAAGGTACTCTACAATCCTTCCTGCAAACTCAGGTAAATTATAAAAACTTAAGTTCCTACAATTCTCCTGCAAACGCCTCACATAGGACAGTGTCTTCTACAAAACTTTTCTCGAAGTGAAAACTATGATTAAAAATTTTCAGGAAAGTTGTCTTTCCCAAATTGCAGACAGACAGATTACACAGCATCTACCCAGAACCAGAGACAGGCAAGAAATACTTCACAGCTCAGTAACAGGAAGTTCCCGTCACAAACAGCAATTCCCATCGCAGCATTTCACAACAAAGAACCTTTGCCAGATTAAATTCTATCACCAGTTCCTCTTTTTGTCACTGAAGTGGCTAGAGTATCTGAGTTCACCCATGATGTATCCTGCAGTCTCTGTAACAGGAGAAAAACACCTCCAGTCGTGGCACCTTTTAAACTCCAAGACTGTTTGGCAGGAAATGATTTAGCTTCCCCCACCCCAAGCCCCAATATTTTAAGAAGCCTCCAAAATATCAAGCTGGGAGAAGCAGCAAGTTCTCAAAAGCTGATGGGTGGGCTACAAGGCAAGTGAAAAACTGGCTAGACTGTCATGTGCAAAGTTAGTAGTTAATGATTTAACACCCACCTGGCAGCCAGTTATGAGTGCCATTCAGTAAAGCTTGATATGGTTTACTGTCTTCTTCAATGGCGTGGATGGTAGGACAGACTGCACCTTTAGCAAGACTGGATTACAACAACGGGAGGTGACCGCAGGCAACTGATGCATTAAATGGCCAAGCTGCCCCTTCAAGGATCTCAAAAAGCCAGAGAAATGGCTTGACACAAACCTCCTGACGTTCAACAAAGACAAATGTGAGGTCTTACACCTGGTATGAAATGTAACAGTTGGGGACCAACTGTCTAGGTGGCAACCCTACAGAAAGAACCTGGGGATGCTGATGGACAGGCTGAATAACAGGCAGCAATGCATCCTTGCAGCCACAAACTGTTACCACACAGGGGATTAGGGGAAAATACTAGTCTCGTCTACTCAGCAGTTTCCAGCCCACATCCAGAATACCATGTCCAGCTTCAGTCCTCCATCTGAGATACCAAAACATTATGTGAGAGTCCCATGAAGGAGTACTAAGAAAGTCAGAGGGGTGGAGCATACAACACGTGAAGAAAGATTAAGATAACCGGGCTCGTTTAGTCTGCAGAAAAAACAGTTTAGGAGGAAATCTAACAGCAGTCTTCCATTACTGCAGCAGTAGTTCAACTGCTATGATGAGTTACTACCTATCTTTCTCTTTTTGACGTTACTTTTAAGGAAATACAGCAGCAACCATACTGAATCAGAGGAAAATGCACATAACCCTACATTTTGTCCATGACAGTGGTCTAAACCAAGTGGTTAGAGAAGAATTTAAGAAAGGGTATGTATACAATGGTACTTCCCTGTAGCAACTCAGCTCCTGCTACTTTGTGCTCATGGACCTTCTCAGCCAGAAGTGATTTCTTTTTTTATAGAACGACCTTCTTCCATCACTTTGTCCAAAGCTGTTGTAATTCCACAAACATCTAGCATCCACAATGTTCTGTAGCCATGTGCTCCATATTTATGAGCACTTCAAATTAATTAAATGCATTCTCACATTCTGCTAATAACTGTTCCTACATAGGAAGCCTAAAGTAGAACAGACTAGATCCATTCATGTTTAAGTTATATTTAAAAGCGAATGCTTCACTTTTCAAATTCTTTGGAGAAGATGGCAAAATTAAAAGAACTTGTATGTTACCTATTTGCAGCACAGGAACATCCGAACCTGGTAATTGTGTAGGTTTAACTTTAGTTCTGTCACTCAAAAGGGATATTCAGAAAAGCTAACTTAAGCCTTGTAAGGCTGGTCCTCCACAGAGCCTGGCATCAATTAATGGCATCTTGGCAGCCTAGCATCCCCTTCTATAGGTCATGGGAAGCAGGTTCCTCTGAAAGTTCAGAATGAGGACTTTTTCTTTTCTCTGTATTGAATGGAGAGGGAACCTAAGATTATTTGTTGAAAAATGCTAATCTTCTTAATTTTCACTTACCAAAGCTATAGAAAACTGAACAGAAAAAAATCCACTACTAAAAAAGTCTAGAGTAGTGTTGTATGTCATTGTTTACATCACAACGTGAAACTCAGACCCCGCAGAAGACAAGTCAACTAAGCCTATCACTGTATTTCTCCACAATAACCACAGTACCCTCTTGCTCTCCAGTAAAACATTCCCTATCTTCCCAGTCTTCACTGCCATCTGCCCAGCTTCCTGCTTCCCTAACCCCTTCCCCACTGTCATCCAGCGACTCCGTCATAGTTCTCGGTCCCACCCCTCACCCTCCCAGCTCTTCTTTTCCATAAGGAGTTTTTCACAATAGCCTCTGTAGCACGTTGCCCGGTAAACAGAGTTTACCCTGACTCTTCTCCTACAGTTGCCAAACGCTCAGATGAGATCCTGATTGCTTCACAGTCACGTCAGGGAAGCGCAGTGGGTCAGTTTTCCCTCCATGAACTATACAGAGGACTGAAGAACTGACGACAGACTGTATGCTATGCAAGCCTTCATTAACCAGCACTTGAGACCAGATACGTGTTTTCACTAATGCTACTAATTTTCAAGACTGCTTAACTGATAAGCAAATTCCCTCAGGTTACACATTAAAAAAATTATCAATAAAATACTCGCTGAACAGCCCTAGCAAATAACTCAAGAAAATTTTAAACATAATGTTGTTTACATTTATGTGACAGATAGGCTATTATTTCCATAACTTTACACTTCTAATCCAGGCTGCAAAACAAAAGCTGTTTTTTCTCCCCCGCTTCTCGTGCATCATCCTTATCTGTGGAGTGCTCTTTCCCCTAACATTACATGCAAATCTTCAAAATAAATATTTTGCATATAGCAGACTTCCTGTCTACTTTTTGACTAGCAGTGTGCACTAGGTCCTTACCAAATCTTGATACTCTTCCCAAAGACAAGGCAGCAAAGGAATTGGGCCAATATATAATTTAATATTTGACTCCACAGAAAACAAAAGAAGCTGCAAGTGTTGGTATCCATGTGTACTTCACATGCAGGTGATAGCTGTTTCTTGAACTCTTCACTCAGTGATAAGCACTCACCTGGTGACTGCAAGCAGTCATTGCAATTAAGAGAGCATTAACTATTTAAAGGACAGCTTTCTAACAGCTGAAAGCAATACTGTGGCATCACTTAAGAGCCATCAGGAAAGTGAACCGATCCACATATAGTATTTTATTTAAAAATAAAAAAATGGTGAGCAGCTACTGATGCCACTGGAATAGACAATATGCAACAAGCTATCTCATAACATGACTGATCAAAAGTTGTCTAAGAGTCCACATGGTTGTAAGTCATATCTCCAAGACAGCCCAAGAAGCATTTTTGAAAGACGTCATACTGTTCAGGGAGAATTAAAGAATCCTGCTACCAGCAAGGATGAACAGCTTTGTTTTCTTATTTGAAAGTAACTTGGAAAGAAAACCTGAAATAATAGATCAATACCATACCAAAAAATCAGACATAATTGTTATTAAAAGCTTGAGAGAAACAATTAAGGTGAATCTTCAGTCTAGGACAGATTTTTCTTATACTCTCTGTTATAAAATCCTACATGTTGTATTTCACTTAAGCTCAAGTTATGGATACAAATACAATAGCAACCACCACAATATTGTTATAAACAATATAACTAAAGACTCAGACAGGGGTTCTACTGAGCCACCTAACATTATGGTGGGCTGCCAGAAAGGACCAGTTATAGGACTGGAGAGTACACTAGTTCCAAACCACTGATCACCATGATGTTCAGAATAGTAAAAAGACCAGGGCATCTGAAGACCACTAGGCTGGGCAACCCAAAGCAAAAACCTTCTCCACGATTCCATTACTTCAAGTCCAACAGAGATTTACCTTCTTTCTTTCATAATGTTCTGGACTTGAACTACTCAATTATCTCCACCAGAACATATTTCTGCCAATTTTCTTCTACATTTTATGTAATACAGTATACAACATGACTGGGACACGAAGGATTTATCAGTATTTTCCCAAGGATTCTTCATATCAATGAGAAATACCTTAACTACCTGTGAGACAGAATAGAACAGGAAGCCAAAGTTCAAATCCCTGACACAGAGCACAGTATTTCCTCTTTGGGTCTGTAAGAAGCATTTCAAGGTACATCTCCCTGCAGAGGGCCTTTCTCAAAACCCATTTGCAGAGGGCTAGGAAATTTCTGATTATCTGACATTAAAGCATTCTGTAACCTTAAATAATACAGCATTACTGTTGCAATGACAGTCATGAATCCATCAGTCCAGATATGACTGATCTGTCAATAAAATGAAAAATGTTGTGCTATCTTGCCTGGCAACATAACACATGCCTGCATCGTTGTCGGTTGTTACTTCTGGATCCCTGCAATAAGCATAGCAATGCAAACATCCCTTTAAAGGCGTGTGAAAAGAAGCAATCTCTATTTTTACCCTATTTTAGCTTCTGCAGAAGATAATCCAGATGTGCTTCCACAGAGCCTGGAAGTATCAATTAATGGCATCTTGACAGTCTGGCAAGTAAGAAGGGATCTCTGACATACTCTGATTAAGTTAGCAGACAAATGGAGCACACAGGGGTCTAGAATCTTTATTGGTATAAAACACTGAACTCAAATCTAACAGTTCTCCTATTCTGTTTTTTCAAGTGCGTAAGGCTTTTCATGAATGACCTTAAGATCACACAAATCAATGGAACGATCTCTTTCAGAAGCATCTTACCCAGATTAGCATTGTCGTCCAAGTATACTCAAATGCAAGGTGGGCTGTAGCAGATCATTAGATATTTGACAATACTCCCCAAGCAGTGAGAAAATAATCAAGGAGAAAATTCTGTATTAACAGCAACAGCCTTCATTATTACTATTTTTTGGTCTCATAATTGAACAAATGAAAAAAAGAGCGAAGATGATGAAGAAACTTGCCCCAATTGTGAGCATTGGAGGAGACAACTTGAGCAGTATTACCACGGTGAGCTTGAAACAGCTGAAACTGCTGCTGATGTCTTCAAATAATTCAAGCCTAGAATTGGATGGCAAAGTATGCCAACAGTTTCTTCCTAGAGATTATAAGAAGCGTACACTCTCTTTATGACTTCCAAGCTGCAAAAGAAAATCTTTTCTTCTCGTTTTGCTTCCTGCATCACTTCAAAAGGAATAAAAAAGAAACACAACTGGATACCCCTTGACAGATTTCCAAGGCTCCATAATTCCAAGTGATCCAGCTTGGGATTCTCAATGGGATTTCTCAAAAGGGAATGCTGACAGATAGACAACGGTGTTGAACTTTCTGCCACAGGTGAGCCTCCTGAGCTGGGATCTATTTCTTTCTAATTTCTTCTGGCAGAGGAACAGCAGTTGAGGGCCTCTGGTGATAATGCAGAGTCTCTGTTTCCCCTACAGGAACTGCTACATATGTACAATGAACAGATCCTTCCCTGTGTGGTTTCAGAAGTCTGTATTTTGATTACTGTTAGGGCCTCTATAGTAATTTAGAGGGCTTTAGATACAAAACACTGTGCATTTTAGGTAACGAGGCTCTGAAGCTATTGTTTCGTCAAATTAATCTAGAAAAACCTACAGAAACATTCAAGATGGTCACCGTCCATCTGACAGTACATTTTAGTTTCTTATTGTGTTCGTGGCCAAGCTTCTCTGGGAATGACAGTACTCTCCCAGTTCAAGCAGTTTTCTTATTTTATTTGTAAGTAGAAGGAACTGATAAATCAAACATCTCTACAAACACTAAGACAGTCTTCGGGGGGGGGGGGGGGGGGGGGGGCGGGGAGGAGGGTGTTGTATGGGGTTTTGTTTGGTTGTTGTTGGGTTTTTTTTGAGGCAGAGGAAAAGGCTCATCCTTACTGCTGTATTTGGAGATTGATCATTCGTGCTCTTTGGCTACCAGTGTTCAACTTGAAACTGAAAGCACACAAATACCTAAATGCCTAAGAGGGAAAACAAAGTACTCGATCGACTTGCATGACAGATTCAAAACTAGTCCTGACTAATCACTACTAACAAACACCCAGAAACGCATAATATCCAGTACTCATAAGAATGGTCCTTACAGTCCCAGTCTGGCTGTCCGAAATGCACAGTGTGTATGCAACAGCCTTGGTAGAATAAAAAGGACAACTTTGTGACCAGATAAGACAAAGATTAATGTTAAAGGATCACCTGATTTTCCCCTTACCAATGGTACTCTTATTCACTACTGCGCTCTGGGCTGCTGCAAACGATCACTTGGCCTTCTTGAACAGGCCATACAGCAAACAGACTAAAGATGATCACACACTTTCAAGAGACAGATCTGATGAAGATTCAGTGTGGTATAATAACAACAATAATAATCATCATAATCCTCCTCCTCATTGGATTCCTACAGTTTGAGCTCAGAAGAACAATCCCTGGGTCACCACATACATCAGACCAATGAAGTTCACATAAGAAACCGAAGCACATAAACCAGAGACCCCATCCTAATGTTCGGACCTCATCTATAACCAAACTGTCTTTTAGCTGTGAATCTTTGATGTGTAGAAGAACAAGACAAAAAAGAGCAATCTGCATTTACATTCTGACAAAGGCAGCCTCCACTGCTCTACCCGATTCAGTATTCCACAAGTGCAATCTTTTCACTAAAAATGAGCTCAAATCTTAACGTACTGCAGCAGTGAACTGCGACAGCAAATAAAAGCAACACTCAGGCTTGGTGGTGTTTCCTTTTCTCCCTCCCCGCCCCCCCCGCCTTGATGGGGAATCCTTTTTCTTTCTCTGCTTTCTAGAAAGAGAGGCCTGCAATGTTTTGTTTTTCCTTGGGTAATGAGCAACAGCATTTCTGTCCAATATACATGTTTTGGCAGGGCAAGAGACCTGCAGACCCAATTACTAAGGAGGACAAGTAGCCTCCCAAGAGAAGCAGTTTTAATTCCCAGGGACTCTATTTTTAGCTATAGCACCAGAAGTCCCCGAAGCAACAATATCCTTTGACCTGTCATTTATGGCAGGGGAGGGAGCAGGGACAGAGTTGGTCTACAGGTCTGAGTGTTCACCTACTACTACCCTGTATTAAAGGAGCTCACGCTGTACAGAGCTGGCAGACATCAGAGAACAGCTGAATTGCCTTTTCCTCCTCTTCCCAAAGAAAGGCTGAAGAAGGAGAGAACAAGAGTGAACATGAACGTGGCCACTAACAGCCCCAACAGACACCAACTGCTGAGATGAACCAGATTTCTGACAGGCATGCCACTCTGAATCTATAAGGACATTCACTTAAAGTTTCTTCAAACTAAACTACGGTTATAAATTTTTTTCCACTAACGCAATCATCATCTATACTGCACAGATGAAACTTGGGGACATTGCAAGCAATTCTGTTGTTTCATGTGAGGAGGAGTAGAATCCATCTTTTACTGTCGCGCTGCCACAGAGAAGACTGACACTAAAGGAAGTATACATGACTGAATGTACGTAACAGAAGCAAAGCATTAAGTTATTTTTAAGTAGTTACTATTTAGGGGAGAATCTCCATTAGCATTTTGAATACTAAATCAAATCCCTTGCAAGGATTTTCTCATAGAAAAGTATAAAACAACAGCTTAGGCTTCGATTTACAGTTGACTTCTTTTTCTATTCATGAGAATTAAACATCTCCTACACAGACAACCAATCACAAATTAAGTCCTCGATTCATGCCCTCTTCATCCACAATTTAAAAGCAATTCTCAAATTCTGGCAAAAGCGTGAAGAAAAGTAAGAAATAAAGTTATTCATAAAAAAGAGTACTTTAGGAGATAGCATGGTAGAAGAGAGGGAATTATAGAAGCAGAGTGATCTGAATTCTGAACAAAGCGGGAAACACCACACGACAGCCTCATGTTGAATACAAGCGATCTACAACAAAGGCAGCTGACAGCTTCTTAGTAATTCCACAAAACTTTTTTTTCTTAATCACCCAAAACACTTAGATCTTTACAATGTACCGACTTTTAACTTACGAAAGGAAATAACTGATTTTTGTCCTTTTCTCTTCAGTTTGACATTGGAATACGGTTGCTGGTTTTCAAGGTTAAAGTATACATATTACCGAGACTATGGTATTTCCGTACAATTCTTGACATTACTATGCCATGTTCAGGTTGAAAACATCAACCCTTCACTGCCACCACTCAGCAAAGCTGGATCTTATTAGCAACACACAACTGCAAGGAGAAACTGAACATGGAAACACAAAACTAGTAAGAAACGTATCTTTCTATGCCAAGGGCTGGTCTCACAACATACCAAATGACACTCCCCCTACCCAATATTCTGACAAGTACCACAGTTTAAGAACCATTAATGAACCAGGAACAAAAGCTGTTAATAGCATGTGGATTATTTTTTTTTTTTACAGAACTAGTTTATTAACAGTGTAAAAACATTAATGGGCAACAAAAAAAGTTGCTTCATAGTTATGGAGATACTAGAGTCTTCGCCTCCACAAAGTCAGTACACAACCATGCCTCCTTAACATAATGGCAGGGATACTGTTACTAACACCAGAGACAGTCAAGACACTCAGCAGCACAAAGAACTATGCAAACATATACATAAACGCACCATGAAATAACTTTATAGAAGATTCTGATCTTAAATAATTTTAAACTGCAAGACAAATGACACCTGTAAGAAATAAGCCTTCTTAAAAAACCCCGATTAAGGCTCAACAAATAAACTACTACAATATCACACACCAATAAGAACTAGAACTACGCCTATCCTACACAACGTGCTGCTTCTAATCTTTGGAAGGTTCAACGTTATGTCACCCACAAGAACACACAAAAAAATGAAATTAAAAAATGCAGCCCTACACATCACAGCCTTCCATCCCCGTTTAATCTTTTAGTAACCACGCCAACACGCTTTACAGAAGAAAAACGCCTCGGTGCTGCCCACACGGGTATCTCTGCCCCGAACAACAGGAACCGTTCTGGCTTGAAAAACGAGCAGGGGTGAAAAAGAGCCAGGGGAAACCCCTCGGCGCCACGGGCCCGAAACAAGCCCGGCCTCTCCCCCCCCGGAGCCGCCCCACACGGAAACCCCTCGCCCGCCACGACACCTGTTTTCAGCCGATCCTCCGGCCCGCCTCCCCCCACCACCACCCCCCCTCGGCTCCGCAGCGCCGCGATCGTGCCCCGCAGCCGCCCCGGGGGCTGCCACGGCCCCGCTCCCCCCACCGCCCGGGCCGCGGGGCCCGGCAGGCCGCGGGAGCCCCTGCGCTCACCGTTGAGCGCCGACGCCTGCAGCGTGGCCCCCGAGGTGCCGTCGATGACTTTGATGGCGCCGCGAGCGGTCACGGCCAGGATGGCGTTGAGGGCCGGGTGGTAGCACAGGCTGCAGAGCCCGTCGGCGTCGCAGCGCAGGCAGCCGTCCCGCAGCAGCAGCCACTCGCAGGAGCCCGGCCCGGCCGACACCGGCCCGGGCCCAGGCCCAGCCGGCGGTGCCGCCGCCGAAGAGCAGGAGGCTGCCGCAGCCATCTTCCCGGCCGCCGCTGCCGCCGCCCTCAGGACAAGAGGCCCGGGGGGAGCCGCTCACTGACAGTCCCTGGAGGAGCCGCCGCCGCCGCCGCCAGTCACCATCCGGGTCCGGGGAGAGGGGGAAAGGGAGAGCGCCAGCGTGAGCAGGAAGTGACACAACCGCGCCGGATGCGGAACCGACCGCCGGCCTGACACTGGGCGGCGGGGGGGCGGGAGAGAGCAGCCGCTCGTCACGGCAGAGGGGCGGAGGGGGGGCAAGGAGAGGGGCGGGGCTCCGCTGTGCGCGCGCATCCTCATCTCCCCGATTGCACAGCGGTGGGGGCCGCGGGTGTCCTGCGCATGCGCGGGGAGAGGGGGCGAGCTGGGCGGCGGGCGGCTCGCCAGGCCTTCCGCGGGCCCGCGGGCGGCGGCGAGGAGCCAGGCCTGAGCGGGCGGGCGAGGGTGCGCTGGGGCCGGCCTGCGCGGTGGCGGAGGCCGGCGGTGGGCGGTTCCCGCCCCGGGGCTGGGGGGCTGCTGCTTGCTTGTGAGGGGCCGGTGTAGCTTCTCCGTCCTGGCCCCGCTCCCTGCGGGAGCGCGGTGGCAGGGCCGGCCGCCGTCCTGCCCTGACGCGCATCGCTGCACTGGCCCTGCCGCTCCGGGCGAACGCTGGGCCGTGAGCGGGGAAGCGCGTTTGCCGCCTCCCGCCCCGGGGAAAGCGGGGTGGGGAGTTGTTTGTCGTGCCCGGTCTCTGCAAGAGCGATGTGAGAGAGGCCCTGGTTAAGCTGCCTCCAGCTCTGGCACCAGGTGAAAAAGTGGAAGCATTGGTGTGCTGCGGCGTCCTTTCACACCAACCTCGGTGCTGCGGGGGCGGCCTCCTGCCTCTTCGTGTGGGCGGGATCGTGTGTCAATATACACAACGGCTCCGGGCTGAATTCCTTAATTATTTTTTTTCTTTTTTTAACCCTAGAATTGGGGGCGGAGTCATTCTCCCCACGAAGGCGTTTTGTTCCGAAGCAGCATTCGCCAAGCTTCAAAAATGACGCGAGTACAATAAAGCCTTTCGTATTGCAGAGATTTTGCCTCTTCACCCCCTGGAACAGCAACGGCAGCTGGTAGAGCTCAGCCTGCCCGCAGGCGTTCTTTTATCTCGGTGACACCTTCTGATAAAATATTTGAGAAAGCTTTTAGGCTACTGATGGTCTTAAATATAATGAAGTTTCCAATATAATGTGGTTTCCTATAGAATATTTTTATTAGGACCCAAATTAGCATAGGTTGCTGTAGCAGGGAAATTATTTAAGAAATTGTGTCTCTGTAAAGAAGAACAAATCCAAAACCACATGGGTACGTGTGCCATCCAGGATAATCCAGATTGTCCTGAGAGTGAAACATTAAAAGCTAATAAGGGTAGTGACAAAACTTAAAGCAGTTATCTCAAGGTGTATGTTGTCTCCACATCAAAGAAATTGATTTCATACACTTTTCAAGTAGGTATGATTTTTCTGATAAACAACAGAGTGTGTCTGATGGGTAGAAGAGGGAGAAAGACACAGGTGTACATGTCTAGCTGCTCTATACTGAACATCCTCCAAAGAGCTTGTCTCATTGTTAAGGTACGATACCCCTGTCTCTACCTTGAAATGAGACGTTGCATCTTTTTGCTAGATGGATGTGCTCTTAAGTTTCCAGTTTTGACAGAAGTAGTGTATTGTCACAAAAATTTATTTATAGCCTCAAAACTTGAGATTGAGATGGATAAGGATATAGATGTCAATTCAGTAAATATAAATGAGCTTCATACATTCTGTAAACAAGTTTAATTCAAAATTTTTATAAAATACATCTTGTATTTACACACATACCTCATCTAAACATATGAGTTTGTTTAATGCAAAGTTATTACAAACTATCAGAACCATTTGAGAGCTGTTTGTACATATTTCTTGCACAGCATATGCAAAAGGTGACCCTAGAGATACTAAGATTAAAAGGTGCAAATCTGCAATTGTGTACAAAATCTGTACTATGTTAAGTGCTTATCTACATTGCATATTACACATGTGCCAAGTCTGTGGAAAGGAACAGTTAAAATCGCAACTATAAATTTCACAGAACACGAGTATAGAGGAAATTAAGAGATCTGGAGATTAAACAGAACATTCTTGCATCCTTTGATTAGTCATAGTCGTTCAGATGCACAGGATCTGTTACGGACACCTAATGAACAGCTATGCAAAGAGGAACTAAGTTGAAAGCTCTCTGACAGCCTGGTAACCTAAATGTGTCCTTGCCCTGCATGTTTGTGGCAACGTTAGTTAAACATGTATTCACAGGGTCTGGGTTGAGCCTTCTAATACTAGTTGGATATTCCTGCTAAAAAAAGAAATATAGGTCATGAGAAAAAAAGAGGCAGGACCAGATTATCATGCAAGATTCCAAAGCTAACATGCTTTTTCTTTTTTTAAATGCACTGTAACTTCTTTTTTTTAAATGCATTATTTATGTATTTAGTATGAATGTTCATAAAACACCTGCAGATAAGTACTAAGCTTCTGGTGTAACTGGTTTCATACGACATCAGTAATTCCACCAGAATTTCTGTAGAAGTCAAAAATTAGGTGAAAAGTCAATCCAGTTTTTCCTCCCGTTAATATAAAGCAGCTAGAGTATTACATTACAATTTATGTCCAGCACCAACTTTAAGTAGTTCTGTTTAATACCAACACAAGCATCATCCAGAAAAAGCAGAATAAGCTAAAGGTTTGTGGCAGAGTGTGGCATTGCATCAATAATGAGTGACAAAAATAAGTTATCAGAATGGCAAGTTATGCCATCTAAAAAAGGTGGAAAACTACAGTTTTGATAAGGAAATATGTCCATTAGGGATCAAAGACAGCCCTTGCTATTACCTTGTCGTGACTGATTTTTCTTTGCAGCATTAAAAAAAAAGAAAAAAGGAAGAAGACAGGGGGAATGCTTTTTTTCTGCTAGAAAAAAAAAATAAAATCAGAAACTTAAGATCTATTTGGCGATACTAAATACTGAAGATTGCAAATGCCGAAGTTAGTACCACGCAAAGTGAACTTCAGTGGACTTGTCTTGCGAGGAAACATTACCATAAGGACCATTGCATAAGCAATCAACACGGTACACAGGAAATATTTAACGTGTCATCACGTTATTACATAATCCTTGGACAGTCAAAATTAGCAAGACTGTAATCGTTACTAAGGCTGTCATTCTGCCTCATGTTAGCGGAGGGAGAATCTGGCCTTACAAATCTTTTTATTTCTCTGCATATGGGATTACAAGTACTGGGAAAGAAAAAATGGATGCGTGTTAAATACCATGCTATTAAAAGCAAGACAGAGCAAGATGTTGTAAAACATAGTTAGGGAAGCATTACTTTTATTTTGTCATCATAAAATAACATTGTTTAAAGATCACACAAATTTGATAGATCATCTTTTTTCTCCAACATTAAGCCAACACTACAGTTGAGAAAGGTGTTTACCTGTTTCTCTGTAAATTTATACTTTTAAGTAAAATAATTTGATTCTCTAAATATGCAATTTAATTAATAATGTCACGCAGTAAATATCTTGCTCCTTTGGTCAGAGATAGTTAATGAAGACTTCAAATACTTGCATCTTCAGTTTTTAAAAACCCAATATACATCCTTAACCAAGGAGTATTTACGCTACACACAAGCCATAGATACAAAATACACAGTATATACATGTTTTGAAAACAAATTGGAATTTATAAAAACTCAATAGCCAAATCAAAGTAATTGAGGCACTAAATTAAAAGTAGTATCTTCATGTCTTGATTATACAGACTATTCTGTGAACAATCAGGACTGTTTCATAAATATATATTATCTACAGAATTTGCTGTGCCAAAAAAGCCAGCTGTGTTTAAGCTCAAAAGAAAAATTGCACTTTGAGATTGTTACAGTTAACTTCTCATTTTTCTCCTCAAACATAGTAATCTGGTCCTAGTGCTTTTGGCACAGGTATCAAGTTGTGGTTTTGCTACACTTTCTTATAAAACACAAGGTTCTTACTTTGTTCATTAAAATCTGAAGAGTCTTAAACAAACCTAGAACTTTGATACAAATCTATATAGCTACAATTGCTTCATTAAATAATATACACAAATACGCTCTTTGATCTTAAAACATCTTGACAACTGGATACAAAACAGTCACTTGTATTATCTCCAGCCTTATGCATTATCGGTCTGCAAGTGAATAAAATATGGTTGCTGGCCACATCTTGCACTAGATCACACCCCAGTGTACAAGGACAGAAAATAAATGTATAATAAAAAGATTGGATAAATTAGAAGGGGTTTCTTGGTCTTGAATTCTTCTCCGACTAATAATGATGCAGCACTGTATGCAGCCCAAAAGACTCCAAACAACTGAAAAAGAAGATAAACAGTCTGAGCTGACACCACAAGAAAATCTCTCCAAATATCAAGATAAAAATCAGTTCTTCTCCCAATATAACGAAAAAGAAACCGCCCCAAAAGAATTGGGGGGGTGGAGAGGGGGAAGAACTCCCCCCCCCCCCCCCCCCCCCAAAAAATATACTATGCATTTTCATGTAAATTTAGAGAAATATTTAACAGATACGTATGTTATTTTTGTTTGACACATTTTTACTAAAATGACCAGCTAAGGATCTACAGTAAGTTTTCTCGAAGACATAATTGATGCCACAAAGCAAGCTGTAAGCTTACATACACTGATGATTTGAAATTTGACTGGATTAATAATTTTTCATTCTACCTTAACTGTCGGCAACTGTTAACTCCTCCCTTTCTCTAAGCAAAAGAATTACTATACTTGACTCTTCCTCCTATGATATATAGGGCTATATTACTATCTCTTTATTTCAGGATTCGTCTGGCTCATAAGCTTTATTTATGGTGCTCCCACCTCAAGGTGGCTGAAACTCACATACCTATTCCTTTCAGGTGCAGGAAGAAGTCTGACAAAATACAATCTGTATCAAAAACTGTATTGCTTAGTAAGTTAAGAAAGAGCCAGTTTAAAAGACTGGCAGAAAGAAACATTACTGATGTGTATCTGTTATGTTACATGAAATTAGCATGCACACTTCGGGGGGAAAGAAAAAAAAAAAAGCCTTGAGGTCAGTGAACTTGACTCAAATCTCAAACTAACAAGGCTATGGCAAAAAGTAATCAGACATTATTATCTTCTAGCAGCACCTTGAGTATTAATAAAAGGAGAAATACTTAAAACTGATTGTCACACAAAAACACCGTCATCTCCTGCAAACCACAAGACCAATGAGGGCAGACATAATAGGACCCCAGCAAAGAACTTTTTCCACAGTTCTGTCAGAGGAGCTGAAGCCCCTTGAGGGATTATGTGGCGCATTCAACTGCCATTGAAAAAAGAAGAAAAAAAAATTGCACGTGATTGCATACTTCTGGTTTTGCTGCCTAACCTGGGACTGCAAAGAGGGACATGTGGGGACAACCAAGATCATGACTGAATTCCGTAAGACGCATTAGTAAAATTGCAACAATAAAAACAATTGAGGTGCATTACTTAAGTAGTTTACTTTGCTGATTGCACCTGGAAAAGAACTGTCTGGAACTTCACTATTTCACTGTAAGTTCCCCAACTTTAGGGCTGTGAAATATTTCCCCAAGCACAGAGCTCTCAGGCCATAGGAAGCGCTACTTGCACAGCGTAAGTAGTTCGGGCCATGTGGGGCTTCTGCTGCATTTTCTCACTATGATGCAAAGGTAAGAACCTTGGCACAGATTCGCCCTGATGTTAACGCAAGACTGTGAGCAGTAATCAAGTTAACAAAGGTTTCATTAACATATATTTATTTTCAAGTTATATATTAGTTAACTGGCAAGTTAATAATTTGCTTTCTGACTGTATCGCTTACTAGTAATTGCAAATTATCATATCACAAACACAGCAATTCTGTTATTTATCATACATTTTAGTTGTTCTTCAATTATACTGTTTACCAGCAAGCTAAAAGGACAGAAATCAATCAAATCAACAGAACAAGAACTCAAAAAGCGTACAGCTTAGCTAGCAACAGAATTTTTTCAGTCAGCCTTTCCAAAAGTTCAGCAGTAACTTCAAAGGCTACCTAAAAAGGGTTTTAAGAAGTACTGGAGGTGTTTGAGAACATTATGTAGTTCCAGGACCCATCAGGGGCTGTTGCTAGCTTCATAAACGGTGTCCAACAGCAGGTGGTATCAGGCAGGTTATTCCTGCTTTGTGCCTTACATTCCACATCTATAAGATCAGAACAATACTTACCTTCCCTGCAAAGGGTACTGAGAGCTTTGTACTGCTTCCAGTATGGGAAGGCCTCAGAACAATGACTAATGTCATATTCATGCTGCAGTAACTAAAAATAAACTGGATGATGGGGGAAGGAACAGAACAGCTTATTTTCAGATTCTTCATTTTGAGGTTCAATTATGCATCCTCTTCTCAAAATGATAATCCTATTTATTTTAATGCAACTATTATAGCACAGCAAAGTATCTGATAACAACAGGTGTCGTTATAGCAACAGCGCTGTATATCCCCAAGTACTCAAAAGAAACATTTAAAACAGAATTCATTTAGCAGTCATGTCCACCATGCTAACCAAAGCTCATAATTCTAAATATTTTGACACATGGTTATGTTGTCCTCAACAGATTAATACTTGAAGTCTTAGGAAAGTGACTTAAAAACAACTGTAAACAATAGATGATATAAACAAGAGATCAATTCTCAATAGATGATATCGAACTTACTTTTATTAGGGTAGAAACAACTTCAAATGATCCAACCACCAAAAGTACAGGTGCTATGACAATAAGGGGAAGTAGGGAATATCCTATCACACCAAGAACTTGGCCATAAGCAACCTGAAATTTTGAAGCACATAAAACCAAACTTTTTAGTACTCAGTCTTTGTCACCCAACACAATTCAATCTTGTTATAACAGTAATAGCGATAATATGTTAGGTATTCATGAAATTTTAGCTAAAGGAAGCTTGCTAGTATGAAAATTGTTTTTGTACGCTACCCCCTAGAATTTTGTAATTAATCATTAGTTCTCTTAGAAATATGTTGCCTTGTCTTTTTTTTTTTTTACCACTGTAAACGACAATTTTATCATTTCCAAGGGAAGTATTTACACAGGTTAAAATATGTAATTCCACCCATCCCTCACATTTTCACGTTCTGCCTTAAGTGGTTCTCAGCTGCCACTCTCCGTGGAATGTGCAACTGATACCCAGGAGCACAGAACTACAACACACCTCTCAGTCACCAGCTGTAGTCCCGGCTGTCACAAGCAGCAAAGATATAATTTTCTGTATTAACACACTCATATCCATTATACATAAATAAATTCATAAAGTACATTAATGCTTTTGGCGTCAGGGCAAGACCTAGAACCTGATCCCTCTAAGGCACGGAAATGTTACAATTTTCTGTTTAAATTTATGACTATCTTAAACAGATTTGCTCAAGTATTTCCATAACTGTTTTTAGTTTCATGAGGATTAAAATGTCCTATTTTCTCCCACTATGGTTCAAAATGTTCCTGGGCCCAGCTCAGCTTCTTGGATTTCACAAGAAAAACAGTGGGGAGACAAGTGACCATCTTGCAAGCAGTTTCTCATGGCTGTTGATCCTTCACAGTGAACTGTACAGACCCATACGTTCTCCCCTGTTTATACATTCTGATAATCTCACATTTTGACCCACAAAATGGATAGATTTAAGGGCATCTGGATTCTCCCAGTGTGCAGAAAAAAACATGTAATCACATTTATAAAAGCTCTTTCTTTCAAAATAGTGTTCACACAAGAAGACTCTAGCAATTATGATTAAAAGGAAAACATAAAAAATTAAAGTAAATGTAAATAATGCAGGAAGTCTGCAACACTAGTTCATCATTAGTGCAAGATGCATAGTAAAAATATAAAAATCAAGTATCACTGAATATTTAGTTCTTCACAACACAGTTCAATGCATTTTATGCTGCAGAGCCATTCTAAGAAGTTTCTGCCTTCCTGACTGTTCCACTGAAGCTGTCTCTGGGCCTTGCTGTAAGTCATTTTTTGTTGTTTACACCTGAAGCGCTTAGTGACTCCATTTGTAAACAGCTCAAACAGCTATTCCAACCCTGCTGATACAAGCAGCTGGAGGGAGGGATGCAAGCCAGAATTTCAATTGGCTTTGCAGTTGAAGAACATGACGTGACTTTTAACCTTTAATGGGTCTGAGCTGCATCAGGCCAAGGATGAAAACAAACACTGGTAGGTGCTCTACCCACAAGGACATTATACAACATTAAAAAAAAAAAAAAGTTTAACTAAAGAGCAGCACAAGAGCAGTGCAAGGAGGAGAAAGGGTCCCATTTAGCTCAGTGACCAAAAAATTTGAAAGCACTTGACCCTCAAGAATGGACTTCAGTTCTGGATCACAGGCAGCTGTTAGAATTTCTGGGATTCATAGTACAAATTTCCAGATTGTTTATCACATCCAGTGTGCCATCCATCCCTCAGAAAGATTAGCTGACTACCTCTGTATTTTAGATTTTATTTTGGAGGTCAAGAACCTGAAATGTACATGTTACACTTACCAACTGCATCCATTCTTAGCTGGCTACAAAGTCTAAAGCCAAGCACCAAGAAAACCCAACTACTACTGAAAAACGTAGCCAAGAGACTTTACATTTACTCCCTCTATGTCCTTTTTGCATACAGGTACTTACTTCTCCTCCAAGAACCCTGGCCAGTAAAAAAATTGTCAAGGATCCAAATATCCAAATCGTTATAATCCAAGAAACCACCTTTAAGAGATAAAGAACAATTCATTTATATTAATCATGATTTTATTATGCAAAACTGAATTCTGTATTGCAGCAAGAATAGTTTTACTTAGTATCACGATGCAACTTGAGAATAAAATTAAGCAGTTACATTTACAGAATCACATTAATGGTAAGTTTGGTGAACATGGAATGCACATGCAGTGTCTTTTGTAAGTATTGTAATATTCTATCAGAGTAGGAAAGGTTTAGTTAAAACGAAAGGTAAGACCACCCTAGCTAAACGTCTTCACATCCCACCTATTACAAAAGGTGGGCGCAGACAGTTTTTGAAAGTCAGCCCAACCAATATACAGAGTTAGAATTCTGCTTCTTTCATCCATAAAGACGCCACTTTATTCTTTACTCAAACTGAGAATGCTCAGAAGAAGACAAAGGACTTCAACTCTCCAACTCTCAGTAGAACTTGATGATGATTACAACTTAAGAAACAGCCCCAGTCTCCTGGGACAAAGTCTGTCGTTATTTTTCCTTGATTCTTTCATTGGTCTGCTCTTAAACTGAAGCGGAAATCTTAGAGTCATTCTCCAGCTTAACAGAACCTTCAAAGTAACTTAGCTATTCTTGGAGTTGAGGCACCAGGATGTTTAGAAGTGAAGCTCTCCCATTAGAAATACCTTTTTAGAGGGAAAGAACAGTTATCAGTCCACTTAAAAATTAAGCTAGTACTCAATTTAGTTGTTTTTTGGGTTTTTTTTTTGCTTAATTCAAACTTACAGATTCACAGAAGAATCAAGTAGAGGATGATTTTTCTTTAAATTTAAAATCACATAAAAGTCACAGCACCACTTCAAAAAAATAAGATAAATATAATGGCTTTATGCTATTTGTGAAAATAGTGCACGTCCTCCTTTTACTTTCTCCCTTCTTCCACAGCCTAAAATAGGAGGGCTGGATTAAAGTCTTAGGGCAGGAATGCTCATCTCTCTCCAGCTTACAGCCCACCATTCAGTTCACCTAGTCTAGCTGCTGTCAGTCGTCGTGTTGCTACCTACTAGCCTTCCCTCCTCACACATATACAGCACTCTTACATCAGTACAGTAAACCCACTGTTCCTAAGAAACATTATACCTACTGTTCACGTACAGTAGGTACACAATCTCCAGAAGGTAGTTTATCTGTCAAGGGATCAAGGAATGGTCCTTGCTTTGCCTAGGAGGCAGCTAAGTGGTCCACCCAGAAGACTCGAATAATACAGTGCTTCAGTCTACTCATTTCAAGTCTCTTAGAAACAAGATACTGAGAGTGAATTCTTAGTCAGAATTTGGTACACCATATGGAAGCCAGAGATCACAAAAAGAATGATTTTTATCTCACCATTCACAAAAATCCTTGCATAAGCACATTCTGCTACTTTACATATGGCTTATTGCTATACTACATTGTATTTAAAACAACTGTAACTACACATGCAGCAAAGATTTCCAAAGGAGGATCACAGAGGCTCACATTCAAATCGTTGACTATAAATGACACCATTTCTGTATTTCAATCTGGACATAAAGAAAAAAGCTAACGGTGTTTATGGGGGCCAATTAAATCTGCACAATGCCTCTGAATAGCTGTTCACCCTAGAGTTCAAACAGAATTATGGAAAAAGTCTATTGACCAGAGGAAAGTTATTTGATTGTCATTGAGCAGGGAGGACAAAATAACAAATGGCACCAATGAAGAGTAAATATAACAGATAACAGTGGTGATATAGTATGAATTAAACAAGTAGCTTTATTTGTCAGGAAATTAAAATTCATGGCATACAAACAAATGTTCTTTGGCAACATTTTTTAGTAATAAAAAGCATGTTAACAAAAGGTCACAATTAAAATGGAAAGATTCACTAATATGACTATAAACCCATTAGTATCAATCTGCCTCCTCTAGAAACCACATCTTTCCTTTGTTTTACTGTATAAAAACAAACCTGACATTTCATCATGATTAACTCATCCGTGGGCTATTTAATACATTTCTTACTGCTGTCTTTCTACATATTAACTTGAGAAACAGCATTTGAAATGCCTCACATTAGTATGTGAGGAAAAGACTTTCTACCTACGTAACAATGCAAATTGCTTGGCAATCACGTGCCCAAGTTTAGTTTAGATTTCTTTTTAGGTAGAAGGCTTATACCTACCTTAAATTGTCCATATAATGAGATCATTGAGAAGAAGAGGACAACTGCCAGAGGACCCCAAAAGTCTGGATTGTCTCTCACTACCTGCCTATTGAACCCAAGAGATGGCATAGGCATCAACACACATCGAATTTTGTAGTAAATATCCTTTAGATCAATGTCGAGCTCTTCCCTGAAATTGAGTAAAGCAAGAGAGCATTACTATACACCACAGTAATGAAATAAAGTGTAAAAAGGCAAGTTCAGGGGCAAACAGTAGGTTTATCGTGCAAGTCTTCTGTCACCCATAAGGCTTTCTGAAGCCACGACTAGCAAAGGAACAGCTTCATCCACAACAAAGCAACACCATACCTTTATCTTGCATCCAGTAACTCGTGTGACATAGTTAACATATATTTAATTATTCAAAAAATCAATGACATGACTGAGAACAGAAAACATACACAACAGACCCTAACAATCTACACTTAGACAGTAGACCTATTTTCTGACATGCAGGAACACAACACATTCATACCATTGTAACTACTTAAAAGTAAAAGACATGCATACACCAAAGTAGGATGTCTGCCTATTTCTATGATGAGGAGTTTGCCACGAGCACACATATGATGGAAACGTTTTATTTCAAATTCTACAAGAAAGAATACCTTTACATTCACTAATCCAAACCCATTCAAAATACATCAGGTAAAAAAAAAATTAAAAAATAAAATGGGGTTTAACTTGCTTCAACACCAGTAATTTTCAGCAGACCAGTTTATACCAATTGTTTAATTAGTGGCTTGTTTCCAATATGGGTAAAAAATAAAAGCCAATTAAACTAGCAATAAATTCTATCAACAGATCTTGCTCTTCTGGAATTGCCTTTTCCGCTCCCTGCTACAAACTATCTGTAAGCAGCTACAAATTGACCAGAAGACTCTTCTCCATAGGAGACTCCTAACTGGTACATCTTGCCCCGATTGTCCCAGGATAATGGGAAGGAATCAGGCTTTCCAAATAATGGGCAATTCCCTTTAAGTTTATGCATGGAACCTTAAGACAGAACTGTATGCTAGCATTTTCCTTATGCAGTCATGACTGAGGAGCTCTGAAGAGTTGCAAGAGACTTCCCGGCAGATATCCCTCTGCTCTACATTTAAGAGCACAATGGCGAAAAATGTAGAATCACATTAAATCCATTTATGAAAGTTTCATAGAAGGCTTTGATTTACAGCCTTTTCCTCAGAAAAGCTGAAGCAAGAAATAAATGCAAAGTCGTGATTCACTACAATTTCTTTTTAAAAAAATAATTAAATACTGCTCATTGAGTCTCTCAAGGCAATTAAATACTGCTCATTGAGTCTCTCCAGGCAATTTCAGGATTGCTGTTACTGAAGCTATTTCAGAATTGGTATTACTAACCTGTGACTAAAAAAACAAATATTGCTCTTTAACCACATCTCTGAATCTAAGGAGTAGAGTAGAAGCATCTATTTTCCTCCATTTATCTAAACAGGATGTAGCATTCCTATATTTTACTCTGAAGACTATGTAACACAAATATTTCCTGTCTGGAAATAATTCTTTGTCATCACCTAGGGCTTCTGACAGTTTCTCATGTGAACAAAACGTCTTTTGCATGAAGTTGACAGCTACCTCACTTAAGAAGTAATGGTAGCTGTAATAGGAAACAAGTACCTGGAGTAATGCTGCCCAATGAGAAAGAAAAAAAATAAATCCCACTCTACTGAACAAAATGCTTGCACAGTAATACCACACTGAACTTCCCTCAGCTGGATGCTATTCTTTAAATCCTTAGTGGGATTCAGGTTACAAGGCTTCATTACAGCACACGTCCTGGGAATAATCAGAACTGCATAAAAACCGCTACATGGAAGTCAGATTAAGGTCTTCTCCATTAGGATGATTATATCTATCCTGTTTGCACAAACAGATCGTTCCCCTGGCATGTTCTCCCCACTTCCAGCAATCAGCAGCTTAGAAAACTTAACTGTCTTTGAATCAGAAACTTTGTTTTCATGGTATAAGTTCGACAAAAGAGAAAATTCATATGTTGTCACCTCAATACATCATTCTGTTTCCTAATTAAAAGTTCGAGGTTTACAGAACAGACTTACTCACACAAGGAGTTAGTTCTACGTGCTTTTAAATTAAAGTACTTTTCAAGTAGCGGTTTCATTATTAAGCTCTCCAGACATCTGTTCTCTCCCAACACTCTTCATTCGAGTTCTCCAGAGTACTCTCCTGCTCACTCATTTTTTTTAAAGCATCATTACCTTCAATTCACACAGGAAAACACTGTGACACTAAGAATGAAGTTGCTTAGGTGCAGAACAAGGACTATGATCCAGGCCACCTGACTCAGTATGGTAATCTTAAGATACAAACTTTCTTCAACTAACCACATTTCTATGAACAGAACAAAAGGCGCAGAGATTTTCCATTTTAAGGACATTTTTGTCCTTCAACACTATCACCCTTTTAATCTAGCTTCATAATATAAGATAGCATCAAAGATTCCAAAGTTTGTACTACCTTGCTTACTCTACTGTAATAAGCATGATTCACAATGCATTTACTTCAGCCTAACTTGACAGAATTTACTTAGATTCACTTAACATGAATCTTTCCGCAGGGTTGTCTTAACCTCTGATTGTTCTATGGCATTAAGAAACTCACAACATCAGCACAAAAGATAGAAAGAATACAATGTAATTTTTTTAACCATTACAAGATCAACAGATATGAGCAGAAAAGCCGTAATAGCTTTATAGGAAATAAATAAAATTGGATTTTACTTCCTCCTTCCTTTCTCCCCAACAGGGAATAACCAGCATCTATTTTCCACTAAAAATAAAAACCATAGTGAGAAACATTGTTTTCATTCCTGCACCAGAAAATACTCATTGGTCAAGTGATTTGTCAAATATAATTCTAGTCACAGAAAAAGGCTGTGGGACAATTTGAGAGACTACAATTTGTTTGTTTTTACTACACAGCTAATATAGATAGATACCCAAAAATAATTACGACATACAGGAGGGGCTTGTTATCTTCTGGGTCATCATCTTCCACTTCCAGAAGCCAGCCATACCCTCTCTGTCTTAGGAATGTAGTTGCAGTAGATTCTTTGATGAATTCTCCTCCAAGATTTAGCTTAACATCTGGAGTTGTTATGGAGCCACTAAGATCTTAGAGAAAGAGGGAGAGAAAGACATACCTTTTTATGTCTTGCCAAAAGCCACTTGATTTCAAAAGTACTGGAAGATAAATAACAGACATATAAAGCTACATGTCCTGGTCATCACCATAAAATTATTCAATATATAATTTGAAAGGGTACTTCTAGTTTTAATGCAATAGTAACAATGTTGGTTTAGTTAGGTCTCAAATTACCAAGTTTTGGCTTCCAGACAGAACTCTTGTTTTGATGACACAGTGTTATGATGTGACAGAAAGGCTTCAATTTGTGCTTTATCATTAAGCATTTAAAGGCATAAAAGGAGTTCACTAATTAAAGTCTCATCATACTGTAAGTTGTGGATTATTTACCCTTTTTTTTCCGACCATACTATACCTCTTTGGGAGCTCATTTATGCACAGTGGCATTGTTTCAGCCAAAACCATTCTCTGCCTTTATTCATCAAAGGAAAACATTTGTACATGTTTTTATTTGTAGTTTGCCTTTAATACAGGTGAAAATACTAGAAAAAGAATACTATCAGAGATCCTTCGGCTCCAGCCAATATAAAGAGACACAAGGAGTTCTCTTCAATATACTATGATCTTGCTCTGCTAGAGTACTAAACAAAACAAAGAGCAATCTAGGTATGTGTCAAAGTCACCAATAAATATTATTATCTCATTGTATTCATTTATATAAAGATGAAAAATACAAAATAGTAATTGAAAATATACAAAGCATTTTGAAGAAAGAATAAAAAAATATAGAAGAGGGGAATAATTATTTCTTTAGAAAATCATGGATTTCCATTATTTGCTAAAAAGGAAAAAAACAAATAGAAACACGTACATTTTTTGTACAAACCCTATTACAAATATATTGAGAAACAAAAACTCTCTTCTCATCCAACACCTTTATGTTTCACCAAAGAAAATCTTATTTTGCCTTCCCACTGTTGTGCGTTCTTCACACAAAAATGTTTCTAGGCACAAATTTCCTGCAACACCTCGCTATAGCAAGTATTTCTGAAACGCATACTCACCGAGGCAAGTCAGGCCAGATTTGTAGATTACATTTGTGACATCTTCTATCAAAATGCAATGTAGTTTTACAGAAACAAAATTTGTACAGTGACAGAATCTCACAGTCTTCAGCCGGCATGTCTGAAGTGTTCACCAATCACTCAGCATCGCAATTGATTTAACAGAATTCTCCTTCCCAAATCAACTTGCTAGGCCACTCAAGCTTAAATTTAAGCTTCTCCATAAATGCTTTTCAACTGTTTCATAATCATGACAGTTAATGATCCATTGCTTTGACTCTTTAAACACAATCTGCGCAGGATCCTTGTAAAGATTGCTGTAACTTAAAGAAGGAATATCTCTTTGTTCTTGTCAGTATCAGCACACATACACTGTTCTCACCAGATACAAGCAAAGCCTTCCTCTGCTGTTTACAGAGGAAGAAAAAAAGAAAAAGGTGTTCTTAATGCCTGTGCATCGAGGTAGTGAGAGCCTCAGAAGTCTTCTGCTGACACTGGGACCCTTTAATCTAAAAATATTTGTTTATGCTACAACAGAACACCACTTCTGAAGGAGAGGTTCTTGCTACTCTGTATGCACAAATGTGGCTGTCAAACAAGCAAACATAACAGTCCAACCAGCCATTTTTCTCCTTTCACAGTGACTGCTGACAATCCATCCTGGGGCAGGGAAACTTCTACACAAGTCTTATTTACCAAGACTCCTTCTAGCAGTTGATGACTGGTGAATACCTGCAACCACACTTTTTAATCATGAAACCTATTAACAGGATCTTAAGTCTATTTTGCAAGACATTTCAGATGTGACATAAAGCTGCAGAAACCAAGGAAAAAGAGTCTGCCACCTCCTCTTCTATAGGCTGCTTTGAATGAGATGGTTAACAGCAGGCCCACCGAGCACTGAACAATCTGCCAAGAACTGATGGTTCTGATGCTTGCTAGCGAGAGTTAGGGTGCCTTCACTTCTCAGGCAGAACGCCACAGAAGCAAAACTGAGGTATCTCACATGCCTCAGTTCAACCAGACCTTGTGGAAAAACAGCTTTCAAGACAGTCTTTGCCCTCAACTTTGAAAAAGCGGTACAAGAGGCAAATAAAACCCCCAAACAGTCCATTCTTTGTACCATATTTGTCCATTCAACGGAGAACACCTCTCCAGCATTCTTTACCACAAAGAGCTCCTACCTCTCACGGAAATAAGATGGGAAAATAAAATAGCTTATACTTTTATTTTTCATGTGGATCAAGATTTGGGAAACAGAAATTAGAGTGCAATGTGTAGTATTTTAATTTAGAAATATCAAGCTGTTTAACTTTGCTTATGTTCTTGTTTGTTAGGGTAGGTCTATACAGCACTTTGCAAAAAGGACTACACTTGAACAGGCAGGAGATCACACCTTGCTTGTGTTCACAAAGAGCACAGAGCCAAGTCCAATTCAACACATCCTACTGGAAAGGCGGCTCTATTGGACTGGGTTCAGCATTGCTGAACAAATACTTCCAGGGGAATCCAGAGTTTCCATCCACAGGTATGTGGATCCTTTTTCAGACCAAGGTGGAGAAGAAAAACAAACCAAACGAAACAAGGACAAAAAAACCAAAACAGCTGAGATCGTACCTGTTGATTAGCATTCCTTGTCAGAAGGACTGGGAAGTTCACCAAAGAACAGGCATCCTACAGTAGTTTTTCCACTTCAGTAATTCTTTACCAGGGTGGGGCACATGAGTCAAGATTTAGATGATTCCCTACCCCTGTCCACAATTACAAGAGTAACTAAATACATGCATAAAGCAGAACGTTTGTTGTTTAAATGGGTAGAGCCCAAAAGGTCATTCTCCATCAAAATAAGTTAGCACAATGCTGACTCTTGTATGTTCATTTTCCCAGTCTTAGGGTGGATCTTCACGGCATGCTGGTACACCACAACTATTTGTGCAGCAGTTCGGCAGCAGGCCACGCTTCACATCCTACACTACACCCAGGGCTTCTCCCCCACCCCCACCCCACCACGACTGTGCTGAAATAAGACGCGGTGCAGAGACTTTGGCACAGCAGTACAGCGAATGCAAACACAGGTATGATCTTCAACAAACACCAAACTGCTCTCCCAGCAACGCAGGGAAGAGGAGCGGCCTGTGACAGCGCTTGTCACGGTGACGGCAGGTCGCCGGGCACAACCCCGATGATGGGTTTCAGAGAACCCGAGAAGGGGAGCCCCACGGCCGGCTCTGCCACGCTGCTGCTTCCCCCACGCGCGTACGGCAGCTGCTCGCACCGGCCCTAAGCGCCGCTCCCTGCCCGCAGCGGAGCCGCGGCCCGAGGGCACCAGCCACTGCGGCCGCCTCCGCCGGCCCGCTCCGCCTCCAGCCACGCCAGCGGCCTCGGGGCGGGGGGAGGAGGGCACAGAAGGCACCCCTCGCCTCAGCGGCCCGGGAGCCGCCCGCTCCCCCACGGCCTGGCCGAGCCCTTCTCCCGGGGAACGCGAGAGCGGCCCCAACCGCGGCCCCGCGCTCACCTTCAGCGTCTGCCGAGGAGACGAAGGTGAAGTCCCCGTTGCCGGGCGCATAAAGGGGCGGCGGCGGCTGCGGGCCCGGGGGCTGCATCTCCCCGCCCTCCGCGGGGGCTGCGGGGCCGGTGGGGGGCAGCGAGAAGCGAGCGGGCGGGCGGGCGGCCGGACACCGCGGCCTGGGGCCTGCCGGGTCCCTCCTCCTACGGCGGCGGCCGGCACCCGACACCCGCAGCGCAGCCGCCTCACGGACGGGGGGAGCGACAACAAGAGACACCACCCCGCCGATTGGCTGCTTGCAAGACGCGCCGCGATTGGCCGCCGCGGGGCCAATGCTGACTGGCTTCCCCCGGCTGTGGGTCGGGGAGTGAGGTCGCTTCGACTCCGCTATAAAGCTCCTCCTGGATTGGCGGAGACGCGATGTGACGCGGAAGGTGGGGGGCACGGAGGCAGGAAGCTGCCGCAAGGCATTGTGGGGTTGTGCGGCTCTATGCGCGAGGGCTGGCGTCATCACTCCTGCGTCATCACTTCTGCGTCATCATCAGCCCAACGGCCGCCGCGGCCTTGTGGGCGGCCTCTTTCCCCCCTCTCCCCCTCGAGGGCAGCCGCGGGTGCCTTTTCCTCCAGCCATCGCTTCCCAAGGGGGAGGGCGGCTGCAAGGCCCTGGGCGGGGTGAGAAGCAGCCCCCCCCCCCACCTTACGCTGGAGGCCCTGGGGGGGCGGCCGGGGCAGCTCCCACCCCGCTGGGCGCTCCGGTGCGAGAGCCGCCGCCATGGGCGGTGTTGAAGGCACCAGGGCAGGTGTTTTAGCCCGGCCTGACCCCCCAGGGCTGGTGTGAAGGCTGACGGCAGACATTGGGCACCTGCAGTAGCCAGGGGCAACAGCTTCACCCCCCTTGCCTCTGTGCGCAAGGGTTTACCTGGTTTTCTTCTACACGTTGTTCATCTACGTGGCCAATGCCATCTGCCCGTTTAATTGTATACCTGTCTGACTGTAAACCTGCTGCTCATTTCATAATGAGATATTTTCTTTGTGTCTTTCTATGTGGTTGACCCGTGTTACGTGCTTCCTGCATACTGCTAAAAATCATATTTTGAACTCTCAGTAGCAAAAGATTTTGCAGCCATTCTAATATAACTCTGGACTTTGGTTTGGTGGGGTTTTTTTTTTGTTGTTGAATAAAAGGATGATCCCACATACTTTGCTTCCATGATGGATATGAAAAAATGCGTCGTTCCTTTTGACTGGTCGGAAGAATTTGCCTTCATCTTTACTATCCACGGATATTTTATATGGCTCTGCCTCCCAGTACTGTCATGGTCATCTGCAACCCTTTTGCTAATTGTTTCCATGTACAATCCTAAATCTACTCTGTTACGCTCCATGCTTTTTTCTCTCCTATTCTTTTGAATTTGCTCCATCTCAGTATCTATATGCAGTTTTCATAGTATTTTTTTAAGCTATGCCCTATCCCTGTATATTGATGGTATCCTTCGTAGTCCCCTGCAGTACCACTCTCCTGCAATTTCTTTGTCTAGAAGGAAATCTAGCATAGTCACAAATCAGATGTAGAATGCAGCACATTGCGTATACTCCAGAATGGATAACTTTTTAGTTGATAATTAAAACACATTAGCATATCTAAAAACTTCTCCCACAGTTTAAGCTGCTACATCCAAGACTGACCCTTTACCAGACCTTGGTAGCAGCACCTGTGACCAATAGAATAGAATAGATTTCAGGTGGGAGGGACCTACAGTGATCACTTAGTCCAACTGCCTGACCAATTCAGGGCTGACCAAAAGTTAAAGCGTGTTATGACGGGCATTGGCCAAATGCCTCTTAAAGACTGACAGGTTTGGGGCATCGACCACCTCTCTAGGGAGCCTGTTCCAGTGTTTGACCAACCTCTGTCTAAAGAAATGCTTCCTAATGTCCAGTCTGATAACCTGCAAGGCATCACCAAATGGTCTGTTTGTGATCTGGTTGATGATAGCACTGTGAAGCCTGGTTTTGACTGACCTGCAAAGAGACCTACGTAGTACTGAAAAGCTGAAAAATAATATGATTGACATGCTGTTGCTGGTCCTGTTAAAATAAGAGGACAAGCATGATGGCTGCGTTTGTGGTCTATGCTTTGAAGAATTTGGAACCAGGATCTCACTTTTTATGTGTTCAATGACTACTAGATTTAACAGAAAAGCTCCCAGGTAACCCTCCTAAGGCTTAGCCGTTAGTTCCTTCCCTCTGCTCCCTGCTGAACACCAACACATTTATTCTCAGTGTTTACTTTTTTCTCCTGACATCTCAAGGAAACAGGCTTAAATTTGGTGTTCATGCTACAAATATTTAATTCTACTTCCTACAAATATGGATGTATTTTCAAAAGAAAAAGTTATGGGATGAGAAATTGCATTAGAGCAGTGGTTTGATTTGGAGAAGGAACCTCCTTTCTCAGATATATCCCATTGAAGGAAATCATTACGAGTTCCATCTCAAATAATTTTGAACAAGTAAAAGCCAATCTGATTGTAATGGAGAGAGCATGGCTGGAAAGTTCCTACTTTGCATATCCAACCATACGTGAAGTTTGCATTTATATAAAATATAACTTGGGTTCGGGTTCTGTGTGGACATTTTACAGTGATTATAAATTTCCTTGCAGCAGCATGAAAAAAAATCACCTGTAATTGCACGTAACCTATTTTTTAATTGAAAACTGTCTTGCTAATACAAAACGTCCCTACAGATATTTCTGTAGTTTGATTTTCCCTTTAAAAAATTGAGTAATCAAGACATCTGGTAAGAGTAACTCATTTGCTTAACTATTATGTGGAACTTGTTCGTTACAAGACATTTGCAATAGGCTTCCTTCAATTTCTGATGTCTTCCTCTTTAATCTGTTTCGGAGTTCAAGAAGCTTTTGGATGATGCTCTTAGTCATATGGTTTATCTGTAGGTAGTCCTGGGAGGAGGAGAGAGTTGAGCTCAATCATCCTTATGGGTCCCTTCCAACTCAAGATATTCTATGATTATATTTACCTACACTGTTATGATTGTGCTGTTCCCTCTTGTTGCTGGGATATCTTGGATGCTTCCGGAAGCTGTGTCCTCCGTAGGATGCCAGACACATCTGGTTTTGGACAAATTTAGAATCATGAAACCATAGAATCATTAAGGTTGGAAAAGACCCATAAGATAATTGAGTCCAACCATTAATCTAGCACTGCCAAGTCCATCACTAAACCATGTCCCTAAGCACCACTTCCCTAGTCCTGCTGGCCACACTATTTCTGATACAAGCCAGAATGCTGTTGGCCTTTTTGGCCGCCTGGGCACACTGCTGGCTCATATTCAGCCAGCTCTCGACCAACACCCCCAGGTCCTTTTCCACCAGGCAGCTTTGCAGCCACCCTTCCCCGAGCTTGTTATCACTGCATGGGGTTGTTGTGACCCAAGCGCAGGACCCGGCACTTGGCCTTCTTGAACTTCATGCCGTTGGCCTCGGCCCATTGCTCCAGCCTGTCCAGATCCTTCTGTAGAGCCTAGGCTCCTTTACGCTTTTTTCTTTGTTTGCAGGTGTTTTGTTTGTTTGTTTGCTTGTTTTTATTCCTTTTTCCTTTTAGTTAACTACATAAAGGGATGACAACACAGAATGCCATGTCAAGGAATAGCTAGCACTTAAGACAAACCTGTCATTTGCCTCATTGTAATTCTAACTTATTGAAGTCAGGTCTCAAAACCTTTCAGGATTTTGGTACATGCCACCTAACAACACCAGCAAGATATGCTGCTAGAACAAGACTTGGATCTGCATGGGACAAAAGTAGTGTACCTCTTGATAAATGTGAGGAATAGCTCTCAGGGCACCATTACAGGGTGGGAGGAGACAAAAGAGAAAGAGATGAGGTATCACACTGCATCAGCTTTGAGGAGGAAGCTTGGGACAATAATAATTAATGACAGAATGTTATGAAATAACGAGTCACAAATGCAACATTTTATTAATGTGCCAAATAGGAGCATAAACAAGTGAGAGTGCATGGTAGGCTGGGTGACTAGTTCTTTCTCTCCCTCCTCATTTCACGGCTTCATGCACTGGCCCCAATGTACGCTGTATGTGCAATGTGTGCTGTATGATTTTCTAAGTACAACTAAAATACACATAGGTTGATGTGAAGCAGAAGACAATTTTGTGACACTGCTGAGCATGCCTAGCAAAGAAGAGACCTTGTTCGCTATTTGGAAATATTTTCCATATTTTCTTATTATTTGTGTTTCTGACTATGATCTCTGTGTGAACACCGGCAAGTAAGTAATTCTATTTCTCTGCTTTCAATAGACTATTTATAAAGACATTCATTATCATTCACTTTCTTCTTTTTAAACATGATTTTGATAGTAGCATTTTTTCTTTTCCTTGGGACCTTTTGACCAGCTGAGATCCAAATGGAATTTCACATAGAAGAGACACTGAAGGAGACAGAGGAAAGACATGCTGAGCATGCTTACCTGAAACGAGAACAGTGAGTAGATTTTCAAGAGTTGCTCCTCCTGATGCCATGTCATACAAGGGCAGTGAAGGATCAAGAAACACACTTGATCCAGGCACTCTGGATTTTTCTCAGCATTTGCTCAAATCTTAAGATTTTAGCTGTCCTTCCCCCTCCTTTCAGCCCCCTTTCCTTCCCCTTCAGACTCTGCAAGTGTCTGAACCTGTTGGTTGTCCCCTGCGTGGGCTGTGCCAGCGGAGGGCACTCTAACACTACTTTTGCCAGGTCAGACCTCGTCCAGGGTTTCAGTTCAGGGTGGGATTCTGAAAGAAAAAAAGAATAAAAGTGTTGAAAACCAGTTGAGTAACCTGTTTCGCCCAGATGCTGCTACTGGATTTCTCAGCATTTTATGCATTTTCCTTTTCTGTGCGCTTTAGAAATGACCTTCATTGATTAAGGCCCAGGCTACATGTAAAAATGGGAGCAATTATAAATTGCTGCAGTTGGTCTGCTGAAGTTTAGGTTGTCTTGTAGCTGTTTGCACATAACCACCCGTCCATGTATCTTAACTGTTTGCAAGCGCTGGCTTCACTCCTGCCACCAGTGGGACAATTTGCTTGCGTTCTGCCTTAGTTAGCCAGTATAGTAGTCAGGGGAAGGAAAAAGGGGAAGGAAGTATTTTAAAAGGCTGTAGAAAGCTGTGCTGCATATAAATGCCTTTTTGGACAACCACAAATACAGTCTATCTGCAAATGGTTACCTTAGGAAGGGCTCCTGTTTAATTTTAATTTTAGAAGTACAAGAATCATGCAGAATGTGAATTTACTGGAACATTTTGTAATACTTACTGTGTGAAAAGGAAGCCAGAATCATTGATGTTGAGTCATCTTCCGATTTCTTGGGGGAAGTCTGGAGCTGACTGCCGTGACAGGGGAAGTAGGCAGAGCTGTTGGGGAGCTTTATTCCTAAATCACCCACTTTAAAATGGCTTTTGCATTTGCATCTGGCATTGTTAGACCCTCTCTTTGGCCCTGCCTCGCTAAATCTAGTTGCTTGAGTCAGTGCTGCTCTAATTAGTGAGGAAAGCCCTGAGCCCTGGCTTCTTGGAACAGCAAGACTCCATGTCTAGGTATCACAGAGTCCCACAATGAACATCTCACTTGTGAATTAAAGTTACTATCTTTTAATGAAACCATTAAAGAGTGGATGAAGTAAATGCAGCATGGATACACTCATTTCTACTGGTAGTAGAAACATTTACTAACTTGACCATTGACCCTGGACTGAAGGCTAGGTTTTTGATAACTGCTGAATCATAAAATTTCAAATAGTTATGAACTGGAACTCGCTTTCCATCAAGAAAGAATTTCAAATGTTTCTGGCAACAGAAAGGTATTGCACAACATACTCTTTAAGCAAACAAGATATTAAGTAATTGTACAAGGAGGAACCTTACAGAGAAGGAACCTACAGATAACGTGGAGTCAGTTTTTGACAAGCACTATGACACTTTGCTTCTTACTGAGTCTTTTTAATTTAAGAGCACGCTGATGTGAGTAAACTGCTTTCTTTCTTACCACTACCTTACTTCTTGAATATTTGTAAAGAAGAAAATTCAGAGATGTTTTAACTTCATTTTGCTATAATTTTTTTTCTCTTAAGAAATCTTACATGCCTTTTGCAGTGGGGAATTAGTATCTACTTATTTTAAATATTGCTTTAAACAAAAAAAATAATAAAAGCCTGTGTGACATTTGCTTAGAAAAACTATTAGAAAAGTTGTAGTATTTAAGGTGATACTTTCTACAGGAGCAAGTTCAAATTGATCTTTCAGCACTGTAAAGCGAGAATAGTTTTCCAGAATTTACAGCTAAGTAATAATCTAGTATACTAGCAATTATTATTAATTACTACTAACTATTAACATACCATTTAGTGTGCTACAAAGTATGAGATTATTACAAAGTAAAGCTGTTAATACTGGAAACTATTGTAGATTCTATAAGCTTCAGAATATTTAAGTTTTGGCTTAGAGAGGGTTAATGTCAATAGACCATGCTTCTACACTTGATATTTGAGTATTTTAAGGATTTTAAAAAAAAAAAAAAAGCTTGTCTAAGCAAACAGTATTTTTTATTCAGTTTATTGTTAAGTTATTCTTAAAAATCGTGGTTTTGCCTACTTGAGGATGGTGATTAGCATTTACAAATGAGAGCTGAGGTTTAAAATTGATATCTCTATGAAAATATCTGCTTAACACTCAGTGAAAGCAAATGGAAGGAAGTGTCAGCAAATGGAGAATGAAAGAGAGAACATCATTATTGTGGCACTGTGGCCATCCATAAAGCAGTAAAACCATGCAGCCGTAAAACCGTACAGAAGGCACTGCTGGAGATGGGATACTGAGCTAGACGGACCTTTAATTTGACCTGCTACATGTTATCACAAAGGTACTTTATTTTCTCAGTTGTATCTATTAACATTAATTTTATTTAAGGTATCTTTATTTAGTTTTATGTAATGAATACATTAATTTAAATGTTGGGTTTGTATGCTATTACCTTAATTGCCATTTCATCCAAATGTATCTTGGTGTCATTCAAAGTAAAAACAAATAAGTGACGTTATGTCTCATTTACTATCCTTAATGATAAAAATCTGAAAAATAAGAATCTTCATATATATATTACACTATGAAACTATGTGAAACATGAACTGAAACAATATGAAACATGAACTGAAACAATGTGAAAAATGAACTGTATCTTTCTGGCTGTGAAAAATAATGACCAAATTTACTTTAAAGGTTATATTTTAATGATTATGCTTGTCTATGAGAATGATCTGTTTCTTAGGAATTAAAGCACAGAAGATTAAAATCAGGTGCTTAAATCAATATTGCCTGCTTATTGATTTGAAACATGCTTTAAAGTTATCAAATATATCTATAAGATATCAAATCAAAGTAGTTGCAGTCAATTTGCTGAGAGAAAATATTGTTATATCTGACTAGTTTCGTATCATCATTTCATGAACGGTAATTTTTTTCTGGTCTAGGAGAATGCCAGTAATGTCTTGAGTATTCAATCTTTTGATTTGTTTTATTTTTCAGTCTGGGTATGAGATTCCCCGTTCCACAGTTCAAGCATTGAAACTTTCAGCCTGAACAAGTAAGATTTATAAACTGCAGTTTCTTTGTATTTAATGTTAGATGTAAGTAGTAATTAAGAAAACAAATAACCTTAAAAATAAAATGTCTTTTCAAAAAACAATGCATTATAATTGCTGTATTTACGTTCTAGTTATATAATATGTCTATTTATTAACGTTGTAAAACGTCTTGCTCTAAAACACTTTTTAAAGGTAGCCTTTACAGAGAATTTTTATTAAAAAAATCTCTATTTCACTATGTTACAGATTGAAAATTTTGCATTAATGATTTTTTCTGATAAAATATTTTTCTGAACTGGGTATTTCTCATGTTAGCTATTTTATAATAATTTCTACGGTTTATTCCAAAATATTGCAGATAATGTCAGACTTGTAAAGACCACCTTCTCTCATTCCCCCACAATTATACAGAAGCTTTAGTTTTATAAATTATCCCTGAAAAAGCCTTGTTTACTGTAGTATTCAACCTCTAAAAAACTTAGAGGAATGACAGTCCTGTTTTATGTTGACAAGTGCAGGTTAATCAATGTCCCCAATATTTAGTTTAAAATTTCACATGATGAAATTGCAAATTTGCAAAAAATGGAAAATTCTCAAAATGCAGCTCTTTCTGGGGAACTATTTGTGGCACATACACATCTTCCCACAAAAGACATTCCCATGACTACCCTCGTTATTACTATTATGTCTCAGACCTCTCCTAGATTTTGTGGAAGGAAAGAGAACAGAGCTGCCCAACTGAAATGGGGCTGTCCCTAATGATTCCAATTTACTAGCATCAGGGCAGAGCCCCACCTCATTCCTATAACATCTTTCTTTTATCTCCTTACTGCCTCTACAATGCTGTTACCTACCTTCAACTGGCTATTAAAAAATAATTTTGGCCAGATATTCTTGGCTAGCTTGGGAGCTGAGAATCTGTGCCTTTCTCCAAGCTGCACACAGATAAATATCACAGATATACAGTCCTTCTTATTAGGGCTGCTTGCATGCCCTGACACTGATTCTTAGCCATCCCAATCACAAAGCACAGAAGCCTGTTTGGGGATGTTTTCATCCTGCCATGTGTTCAGGACTGCCTACGAGCTTGAGCATTAAATGTAACTCGTTTGACTGTTTTAGTCTTAAAATGACTGCAATAACGTCTAAGTACTTCATACGTGTTGTGTTTGGAGAATCAGATTATATTTGTCATGACCTACATGAACTTGCCAAGGTCTTGTAATGCAGATCCAGAAATATGAAACCATATTTAGACATATTAGTAAATAATATAATTTTCAAAAGCAATTCCCATTGAAACTTTTAATATGTTTCTGTGATGCCAGCCAACATCTCAGGCATATTACCTTCATACCCATACTGATACATTCTGCACTGCACCTTTTTTTACCAGAAACCTTCTATCCATTCACAGAAACTTTTACAAACTTTTCTACGTTCCTACTAAGATCTCACCATTTCCAGAGTACTGTTTGTACCTGTGCAGATATTAGCCACTCAGTGCACCACAAAAGCGTGCATTCAGTACTGAAGGACAGTTTATGTGTCAGCTACTGTATGAGCTAGACTTATTCTAAGAAACTGAATTCTCTCTTCTCAGTGGAATTTATAGAAAGCAACAGAGTACATCTCATTCAAAGAATGGGAATGATCACTGTCAAGCAAATAGCAGACGACCTTTTGGCCTGCAATGTCATGTCTTATGAGGAAGTGAATACCATTGCCTGTGAAAGGGTTGAACAAGAAGCCTCAAGAATGATGATTTACATGATTTTGAATAAGGGTTCAGAAGCCTGCAATATTTTGGTTAAGTCACTTGAGAAACACAACCCTTTTCTCTTTCATGACCTGCAAGGATATTGTAAGTATTAATGGTTATATTTTTGTCTTCTAGTCAGGAGCTCAATTATAACAGAAAAAAAAAAACACATGAAAAACTTGCGGTGCACTCATTTTTATGACAGTCTTATAATTCTGTGGTTTAAGTAAATTCTAATTCAATCTGTACGGTCTAAATTGTTTAATCTGAGAGAGGAAGACAGCGAACACTAAGAAATTTTACAAACGTTAAGACACAAAAAAGAGGGGAAACCCAAATCCAGTGAAAAACTCTGAAAGGGTGAAAATCATCTGTGATCAGGTAGCTGAAGTTCAGGCGATTAAACGCATCCCATCACTTGTTTATGATAAGTGA
The DNA here is from genome assembly GCF_964199755.1 of Larus michahellis. Lineage (NCBI taxonomy): Eukaryota > Metazoa > Chordata > Aves > Charadriiformes > Laridae > Larus > Larus michahellis. The sequence continues at coordinate 40,941,204 of NC_133898.1, forward strand.
GTTGTGGGCGAGCTGAACACTGAATTAGATCAGTTCTATGGACAAAATTATATAAAATTTAATGGGGATATGTAATGAGTTTTTCAAATATAAACCTCTTCCCTGTGACTGAAACTACTTGTGCACAGGCTGCAAGTTTGTTGTGTTGTTAAAGGACTTACTGTATGAATGTAACGCATACACCTTCAGTAACGAAGCATTTCCCTAAAATAGCTTTCCCCGATTTCCTTCAGTTTGTGGGACCGTGTTTCCTTAGTCCACCTGCTTCAAAAGTCTGATCTTGAAATACATGTCTGACTCAGCCCTGTCCCTTAGTCTACATAAATGCGCTTTAAAAAGCAGTGCATACAAACCTTCCAGGACTCCCTTTAGAAGCTGGGTTTCTGTAAGCTTCAGACTTCCTAGACGTTACTACGTTTTATTATGTGTATGATTGAAGGTTCAAATAAGCTTGCCTCCAAACCGTATGAAAGCAACTCTTAGACTAACCCAAAGTAACAAAAATGCAAATGACATAGTTTAAAAAATGAACTGGATTAAAAGTTCATTTGGTCCAACTGTCAAAAACTGTTACTGATTTACAAATCTCTCTCTTAATACTCTAATACCTTTCATGTGTATATAAATGCTGCCTTTCCATATTAAAACCTTATTACATAAAAAACTCATACTCTCATCATGCATTTGCACATATAAACTTTCCTATGCTTGCGTGCAAGCTTGCATTTTTGGAATCCAATGCATGAATAGGATAAGTCCAAAAGGTCCTCATATAAGGAATTAAGTGGAGCCAGATTGATATCTGCAGACTACATGAATCTCCTGCACAAGGAGTAACTACAGCCCTTATCAATTTAGTCTCACCTAGACAGTGGACAATAAATACATCTCATGCCTCTTCTTTACTGCTGTTTCATTGATTTAGCAAGTACATTCAGGCAGTTCTTCCAAAAGTCATGAAATTTTAATCGTCAAACTCATTGACTATTTAATTCACTGATACGTGATGTGTTTGCCTTAGGTACTACCAGGCAAGTGGAACAAGATAAATTAAATGACTTGATTCAGGATTTAAAGTATGTGTATCTATCTTCAGCTTTTCAAAAATATCATCCTCTGGGTAGCGATATTGACATAATTTTTGATTTGGGAACTGCCTATACCGACATCTTGCTGTGGAAAAAAGATATACATAATAGCAGGAAAGGGCAGCTGACGCTAAATGTCCTGCTGGAGGAATTGAAAAATCCCTGCATTATAGAAGGAGAAGCTGGCAAAGGAAAAACAACTCTTCTAAAAAGAATTGCGGTACTCTGGGCTTCTGAAAATTGCTCTGCTTTGAAAAAATTCCAATTTGTTTTCTTTATCAGCCTGACTAGCACAAGAGGTGGAATTTATGAGACTGTCTGTGATCAGCTTCTTTTTGAACAATACCCCATCTGCAAACAAGATTTCATGAAAATGCTGCTAGCACAAAGACAAAGGGTTCTTTTTCTGTTAGATGGGTACGATGAATTCAAACCCCCAAACTGTCCAGAGATAGAAGCAATGATTAAAGAAAACCACAAATTCAAGAACGTGGTTATTATTGCTACCAGGACTGAGTCTATCCATAAAATCAGACAGTTTGGGTCATTGATTGCTGAAGTAGGAGACCTATCGGAGGAGAGTTGCAAGAAGCTCATTAAAAATGTCTTGACAAATAAGCTGGCTGATGGCCTGTTAAACCAGCTTACAGAGGCCACTTCCATGAAGAACCTTATGAAGACACCACTCTTTGTCATCATTGCTTGTGCCATCCAAATGGGTGAAAGTAATTTTCATCCAAGCACCCAGACTCTACTTTTCTCTACTTTGTATGACTTGATGGTGGAGAAAAACAGATACAAAACAAAAGAAATAACAGAAAATCATATTATGCTGAGCATAAGTCATTGTGGAGACTTAGCTTTAGATGGAATATTTGATCAAAGATTTGATTTTCAGTCTGAGGATTTAGCTGACGTAAAAGAAGAAGTCCTGCTAGCTTCAGGTCTTCTCAATAAATACACAGCTCAAAGACTAAAGCCAACATATAGATTCTTTCATAAATCATTTCAGGAATACACTGCAGGCAGAAAACTTTGCGAACTACTGACATCCTCCCAAGAAGCAGAGGTGAAGAAAGGGTATAGTTATCTACAGAAAATTAATACTATTTCCGATATTACTAATACTTATTTCAACTTGCTCCTCTACACTTGCGGATCCTCTCTAGATGCCACTAGAATAATTTTGGACTTACTGAAAAGAGTTGATCAGCACAGAGATATTTCTGAAAAGAATCTGGCTTTGGAAAGAGAATACACAAAAAAATCAGAAAATATAACAGAAAAGGAAGATTTAAAAAGAACTGATAAGGATATTTTTGCGGAGTGTGTCATTAATTTCTTTTATGAAAGTTCTTCAAAATCAGCCTTGAGCAGAGATTTTGAAGAGTTTTTTTATGATAAAAGTATTTTCATTAATACTCAAAATATCCCAACTTATTTCTCTGATTTTTTTAGATACTTACCAAATTGTCTTAGTGTACTAGGACTCATTAAGTTAGATTTTTTTGGAAATTACTCATCAAATAAGGAAATAGACCATGGGAATGTGGAAGATCTTCAAATTAGTTCACTTAAAACTTACATTCCTGAAAAGGCTGTCTCCTTATTCTTCAACTGGAACCAGAGTCTCAGATCTTTAGAAATTACACTGCAAGATTTCAACAAGTTAAAGAAACGTGATATTAAATATCTGGGTAAAATATGTTGCTCTGCTGAAAGCCTCAAGCTGCACATCAGCAACAGTGCTGGTATCACAGGAACATTGAAAGAAGTCCTTGAAACCTGTAAAAACCTACAAGATCTTACTGTGGAGTCCACTCCTCTTACTGTGGAAGATGAGCAACAGATCACAGCCATGACAAAGCTGAAAACCTTACATATAAGAGATCTGCAAAGTGAAAATCTAGAAGGTACAGTATTACTGGCACTAAATGAGATCTTTTAGGTAAATGTGGATGAGAAGGTAAAACAAAGGGGCTCGTGGCTGCCTTGTATATGGAAGATGCCTGGTTTTGATCAGTTTAAGAAATGTTATGTTGCAAGAATGCAATTCTATATTCATGGTGAAAGTGACTGCAGTTATGTAAATTTACTTATGTTATTTAGTTGTGTAAGTCAGGTCTGGCCTTTGAATTCCTGTAAGTTGCCATTTCTTTATATTCTTGGTTCTTGCTACACAAAGGCCTTTGAATTCGTGTAAGTTGTCATTCCATCATATCCTTGGTTCTTGGTACACAATATATTAAAAAATCTGTTTTTTAGTAAGATACTAGATGGGAGAAGAAATTTTACAACTCTGGTGCAAATAATTCACAGTAAATGACATAACATCTATAGGCTAGCTAAACTCTGTAAGTGCCATGGGATACAGCATACCATCACTTTAACTTAGTTCTCGCAACATGCCAATGTGTTCAGCAGCCAAATAAGAGTGTTGTAGCCTAATCATTGGACAGAAATTTTCCCTCATTGCTTCGTACATCTCTGTCATAATTTCTGGGTAAGCATTTTTTTGAAAGAAGTCTAGTTCTGAGGTTAATATCTAATATGATGGAAGACCTGCAGTAACTTTTCATAAGTCATTCCCATAATTAATTAAATGGATGGTTCTATCTTGAGTAATTGTTTTCTTTGAAAATTACAATGGCATAATAAAGAGTGTAGTAACTATAGTGTAGTATGCTCCAGACGTGCCTGAGGTGAAGGATTCTGCAATTAGGATGAGGGACATGTATTTCGTTATGCTGTGAAACGCACACATATGGGATCCTTCGACGCTTTGTTGAAGGTCATTGTTAGACCAGGGCACTAGTGGAGGATGGGTGCATCTGCTGCTGCACTGTGCTCTGAGCTTTTCATCATTCAAGCTAGCCATGAATGCACCTTGTCTTGAGAAATGTACACAACTACTGATAGTACCAAATCTCAGAGGCAGGTGCTCATGAGTCAGCAAAGTACTCTTCTAGTGACAAAGACTAAGCACGTAGTGGGCTGTGTTAATACCAGCATACCCTGGGAAGTGATTATTCCCTTCTATTCTGCTCTCTTGAGGCCAAATCTGGAGTATTATGTGCAGTTTCTGGCTGCCCAGTATAAAAGAGATACTAGCAATCTGGTTAGAGTCCAATGGAGGGCCACTAATGTGGCTAGGGAGCTGGTACACCTAATACACAAGGAGAAGCTGAGAGAACTGGGCATGGTTTGCCTGGAGAAGAAAAGGTTCATGGGGAAACTAATTGCGGTCTGCCATTACCTTAAGGGTGTTATAGAAAGAAGGAGCTTTCCAGAGGTGCACAACTAAAGGGCGAGAGTTGACAATTTCAAGTTTGTAACAAGGGAAGTTGCAACTGGACATAAAATGTTTTTTACCAGGACAGTGATCAAACATTGCAACAGGGATCTGGAGGTCATTTAGTCCCTGTCCTTGGAGATTTTCAAAACTTGGCTGGACACAGCCATGAGCAACCTCATCTGACTTTAAAATCAGCCCTGCTTTGAGCAGGAAATTGAACTAGATGACCTCAGAAGTCCTAACGAGAACTTTGCGATCATTCTATGACATATAATCTCAAGATTATTCTGGAACTACATATTAATTAATTCACTTTCCTGTGTGCACACATATGCTAAGATTATTAGGGAGAAAACACCAGAATACAATAACAACATCCATACTGACTCAGAGGAAGGGTCCATCTACCTTGGTTCATTGTCTCCAATAGCACCTGTGAGTGGATGTCTAAGGAAGAGCAACAACAATGCAAGACTCTATAATACTTTCTTCTTAATAATCTCACAGCCTCTTTTTTAGGCTCAGACCAGTTGCCTGTGATTATGATTTGTTTGTTCAGTGACCTCCCCAAAGGGTCCTGCTAGTACTTGTCTGTCTTTGCTTTGAACCCAGGTAAACTTATATCCTTTGGCAAAGGGTGTGAAGGACTATGTCCTTAATGTTTGTTTTGGACTAGTTTCGATTGGCAGCCTCTCATTCTTGCACTGGAATTAAAAAACGAACAGTCAGTCTCTACACAACCTTTTCCTTGCACTCATTATTTTGCAGACCTCTGTCATATTCTCCCTAGGTCATCCCTTTTAAACATTCATATTATCACACAAAACTATTATTTACTTTTCACAAGAACCTAATATCACTGATGTGTATCTGTTCTAAAAATGAACTTGTTCCTGTATTAAATTAACATGCTGTATACATCTATGGGGTGTTTTTTTGGCAGGTGGACTTATTGATGGAATAAAGAAACTTGTGAATGCTGAAGGGCTTGTACTTGACCGCATAAGTATGGATGAAGATGATGCAAAAAAATTTGGTAATTTTTGTCTCCTATTTTACACCATAACCAAGTATATAGTGCTGACAATATGAATGTTGTAACATGTTGGCCTGAAGTTTGTACGCTATTAGGACTTGAAAACTCTACCATTTAATTTAGAGAAGTCATTTCTTATAGATTTGCATTGAAGCCTTGATATGTTCTGTATCCTGATTGTCACAAGGTATTAGATTGCTCCTTTCAAGTTAGTAATGCATACTGTAGTCAAACAGATCTAACATACTGATCCCAGGACTGGCTAATCTGCATGAACTGCAAGTCAGGAGGTTGCAAAGGTGATATAGTTCCCTTCCCTGACCTATTGCTGACTTTCTGCAAGGTCAGTCACTGGATACCAAGGTTGAAAAGTTTGAATAATGTTTGCTAGGGCCATACTTCCCAGTAACTGAAATGGAGATGGCAATTCATATGTCTAGCCGTCCTCTCTTTGATGGCATGGTAAAAAAAAGGTTTCTCCTGGATTTGTTCCACAGGAAGATCCCATTTGATCTTCTATGAGTTACTTTCTCTGGGCTGAGGGGCAGTTTATATTGATGCCATGATACAGTAGCTGAACAGGAGGCTGTGTTTATCATTTTTTTTCAAACAAAACATCATAAATCTTTAAGGTCCCTTCCAACCTAAATCATTCTATGATTCTATATATTTTGTGGCATCATAATATAGATAGTTGTAGTATGCCAGGCAGTAAACATCTAATTCTGTCTAGCTGTTTGCTGTGATTGAGACATTATAAAGATATCAAAGCAGTTGACCTAACAATACGACCTGTTTGTTCTTTTTTTCATTCCATTCACAGCTGAAGGTATCAGAAATTTGAGAAAGCTACACTTATTATACATGAATCATTTGACAGCCATTGGGGATGGCATAACGTGCATTGTAAGAGCAGTCTCTGATGAACTAAGTGAACTTGAAGAAATCCAACTAGTCAACTGCTGTATCTCCAGTGATGCTGTGGAAATTCTAGGTAAGAATAGTAACTTTACAAACTGAATATGTGTGTTTTGAAAATCAAAACATAATTCTATAACAGAAGAAAAAAGCATATAAGGATAAAATCAGAAATACGTGGGCTCACAAAGAGTTTCAGTTAGCAGAGATGTAATATGCAGTAAGGGATGTTTATATAAAGCTTTTATATAAATCCTAAGCATAAAGGTTATATAAAAGAGAACGACAAACTATTGCATAGCTCTGTAAACAAAAAAAAAAAAACACAGCAAAGCAAATAATGGATGATGCAAGCAAAACTAGTTTTCAAAGTTGTTTTTGTTTCAATCATTACCAAAAAGATTCATTCCAATCAGGTGCCTACTCAAGTAATTTTAACACAGTAGTGTAAATAAAGATAAATAAAAATTATTCAACTAAAAAACATGAACTCAGGTTGGTAGAACTTAGGGAAACTCACAGTTAAGTATGTAAGGAACAAGCTGAAGGAATCCTTGAACCATAGACAACGGCCTCTGAAAATTTGTGGAGGCAGGAAAGTGGAAAATGCAGTATCTTTTCAAGGAGATCATAGATAAGCCAACCTCACTGTGATACCAAGAAAAATTCTCAGACAAGATACCACATAAACATTTTGTAAGCACTTAAATTATAGACATAAAAGGAAGTGTGAACAAATGACATCAAACCTTTCCAGGGAACAGGATAATAGCATTGTGGAAAGATAGGTCTGGATCCATCATAATTCAAATGAGGTTTTTAACACTATTTGAGACAACATCCTCAACAATAAGCTAATGAAATACATATAAACAAAATGGGTGCACAATTGGTTGAAAAATTACTTTCAAAGAGTTATCACAAATGTTACACTGAGAGAACATTTTGGTAAAATCAATTAAGTCCATCCTTGTTCTAAACAATATTTTAACTGATGGCTTAAATGGCAGAATGGAGGATACACTTATAAAAATTTCAGATGATACTGAGCTTGGAAGACTTACAAGCCCTGTTGGAATACAAAACCATAAATAAAATTGGATGCATTTAAGAGATGGTCCAAGAACAATGGTAGGGAATTCAGTATAGACAGATGAAAAGGGCTGTGGCTGGGAAAGAGACATCAGTTTCAGTAATATAAAGTGGAGATTTACCTGTGCAGCAAGAAAGAATCAGAGTCCTTCTGTGGAAGACTGGAAATACTATGCTATTGCAAAAAACGTGCTGGTGAGTCCTGAGCAACAAATCTGTGCCCAACCTCAGTATCATAATTAAGAAAGGTATAGAGAAATCGAGAGAAAGCACCAAGAACAGGTAGAGGTGAAGAAAATGTGACTTATGAGGAATGGTTTAGTTTTGTTTTGGTTGAGAGAGAAGTCTGAAAAACATATGGTAAATTTTTTATGCTGTTTAAACATTCCTACAAAGAGCTGATAATCAACCATTCTTTTTGTCCACTGGGAGAAGAAAGTAGCTAAATTTGCATCAAAGAATATTTAGATTGGATATTGGAAGAAACTTTCTAAAGCCAAGAAGGTAAAATAGCACTTTGAGAGAATATTGAAAATTTCAAAAAGCAAGATATATAAATATGTATCTTGAATGGTTTAGGCTTATCGGTATCCTGCCCCATTACAGATGTTTAGACTCTAAGGTACCATCTCATCCTAGTCTTCCAGAATTCTCTGATCCTGTAAAATATACATTTTTATATCATAATAAAACAACTTGTCAGCTTTGTGATGCAGGAGGCTGAAGTCTCCAGGGATTAAACCACTAAAGAATCTCCCATGTATTCAGACAGCTTTGCCCTGCTTCTGTGTTGCAAAGGCATCTTAAAGTTGTCTCATCACCACTGAAGATTTGTTTAGCCAGCAGAGTATAAGTTATACAGAACCATTACTCCAGCTCTTACAGCTGGCCAGGTCCTTTACTTTATCAATTCCTGGAGACACAAGTAACAACAAGAGAGCACAGTTTGCGTCAGAGAGGCGTCATAAAAGCAAGAAAAACCTGGAGGCATTTAAAAATCTTGTATTGCCATTCATTAAAAAGCTAAGAAAGATGCAATAGAAGACAAGTCATGCTGCATTGCAATCATGTATAACAAGCTTTTTTTCCTCTGGTAGCTCACAATCTTTGTAATTTGCCAAAACTGAATGTACTTGATTTGTCGGAAAATTACTTAGAAAAGAAAGGAAAAGATGCTATCCACAGACTTGGTAAGTCAGACAATTTCTTTAGATAAATCATTAAATTGGGGATGAACTTCAATTCTAAGACTTATCCAGACAGAAATTCAGTAATTCTTTCCTCTTTTATTTTTAAGTAGGATATAATTGGTATCCTGAACCACTTCCTGTCAGTGAATGGGAAGTTTTTAGAAGTGAGGAATATTGTATGCGATTATCTGTCTACCAAAGCAACAGTCTTGGAGTTTTCAACCTACCAGTATTTCCTCATTGTTGAAATGTGATTTGGTTTGACTTTTTAAAGTGATTTTACAGTGAGCTGTTACAACAACAGCAAAAAAAATATTAAACGTATTTTCATTTAGTTGATGGCTTAAGTGTCCTACCTGGGATGAAAGTGCTGATGCTTCCCTGGGGAGATGATGTGAAGGTTTGCCTAACAAAATTGTTAGAACTACTGGAAACAATGCCACAGCTGACAAAACTTGGGCTGCGGAAATGGAGCCTCGCTGATGTGGAGGTCAGAATTCTAGGTAAGGAAAGGTACTGTGGTTGAGCAAAAGATGAAGGACAAAAACCAGACAACTCAAAAACAGTTCATCAAACCCAGCAACTTTTTAATAATGTAAGTGAAAGAGCATCAAGTCTGGGTAGCAGAGATATATATTTCTCATTAGATAAGCTAAATAATGCCCACATTTCTACTTAACGAGGACCATTTTTCACTGCATAATAGTGCAAGGAAAACTGCAGGCAACTGGAGATTCCTGGTGAAGAATTTCGAGAGGGAATCTTTTCTGATTGATGGGTTGATTATCTCCTCCATAAACATGACAGAAATACAAGTGGACTCTTCTGACATCAAATCTTCCACTAACATAACGTCTGTTATGGAATATATGTTAATAGTAGACTTAAAAAAGGCCAATACTAGTTTAACTTTTATCAAGGTGGATAGCTGAAGATCAGGGAGATGTAAGAACTCCTTGGATTCACATCGTGCACCCCTTCTGAGGATACAGTAGAAATCAAATGTCGAAATGAATGAGAATTTTCATGAGCCTGATCTTGCAATGCTTTTGTGTGAGTGATCATGAGCAGCAGTCCGTAGACCCTTTTAAGCTAGTGACCTCTCTGTAGTTAAGGGGATCCTGTTGTATGCAGCATACAGCAGGTTAAGTTTTAACAAAGAAGAAAAGTCTAGAAATTAAAAAAAAATTGTGATCTGGGCTGCTATATTTTACATTTTGGGTTTTAAGTAAGGAAAAAAAAGTGATATGCGAGCACAGGTTTAAGTCTTTTTCTATTAAGAGTGGTATTTTTTTAAGCATAAAATTTCAGCTGAATTCAATAAGACTCAATTCTTCAATAACCTGAACAGGAACCATTCTCTTTGTGAGGGCTTGAAGCAAAAATAAATACATAAATAAATATGTGTTCACAGGCAACTTTTTTGAGAAAGAACACCTGCAGAACCTTCAGCACTTGGACTTGGCAATGAATTGTGTGACAAGCGATGGCTGGCTTTCCTTCATGCAGCCACTGATCTCTCTCAAGAAGCTGGTATCTGTAGATTTCAGCAGCAAACAAGACTGGGTGCCTGCATCACTGTTAGTCTGCAAATTAAGTCAGGTACTAACCACACTGAATTATTTAAAGGAGATTAAAGTGACTGGATGGAAGTTTGATTGCCATGATCTTGGACTTATTAATGATGCAAAGATAAACTGCAGAAAACAATTTCAGCTAGTGTATTCTTAAAGAGAACGAGCTTTCCCAGCGAAAGTGTCCCAGCAGACATTTTCCACGGAGCTTTCACTTATACTGTTTCATATTTGAGAAATGCTTTTCTCTATAACCACACATTAAAACAGCAGCTCTAGGGTTATTTGGGTCTTCTGGTCTGCTAGTGAGACTGGAGTGAGAATAGTATCACATCCTCTTCTGGGGGAAATTGGTCAAAAGAAAGTAAGGGAGAGATCACCTTGCATTAGCCCTGAATCCTGCGACCTGTAATGCCTCTCAGCCTTTAAATGGTTTCAAGGAGTGTTCCCTTTATCTGTGTGTGCTTTCCATGAGCTCATTTTTATTAGCTTTGAAGTTAGCTGTGTAGATTAAGGAAAGCTCTTAATAAAAAGTTAACAAAGTCTACAACTTGATGGATAATAGGTAGGTGTTTTACCAGTTGTTTTTTTTTCCAGTTAGCTAGTATAGTTGTTTGACCTAGCACAGAGAAGCTTTTCCTACTGGCAGGCCAATTCTAGTATAGTTACATCTCTGTAATACACTACAGGAAAATTTATTGCAGAGACAGAATACGCCAATGAAAAGTTAGACCTCTAAAATAGCAACAGTACGTTTAGAGCATTTTAGCTCTACAAAAGAGGGCATGGTCACACAAGCGACTGTGAATTAAACAGAGATGTAAACAAGAGCTCTTCTGCAGTTGTTAGCCACAAACAAATCCTTACTCCACAGCAAAACACCAGATAGATAGCTTATTTCAAGTGACTTTTAGCATCTTTAATCTACCACCATTTTGGTTTGTAAAAAGGTCAACATTTATTGCTTTCTGTCACAGTAAGCATGTGGTAAGAGTTTACACATGGACATTATCACGAAGTTGCAGGTGTGCTTTTAAGTTCCTTCTGTGGTGAAAAGAAATACAGTGTTTTCCCTGTAGTTAGGATCCTTTAAAGGTATGATCTCAATTCAGCAAAGCACTGAAATCAGTGAAAATGCTTAAGTTTTATCTATTGACAAAATCTGATACAGGGTAGAAAATACTTTTTTGTTCTCCATGCAAAACTCTACATCAAAAATATAAAACAAAAACTGAATAAATCTGAGTAAAATAGAAAAATGGATTTAAAATTACTAGGATGCATCTGTGAAAACAGACATAGATTTCTGTAGTAAATAATACTTATTTTTTATTTTGACACAGAAAGGAGATCTCAAAATAACACAGTTTAAAGAAGATAGATAGTCTCATCAACACTTATGAATTTCAGTCCTTTCAATTTCTTAGTTGCTTAGCAAGGCAACTTTGTGCTTCAAAGCTCTATTTCAGATTGCTCAATATGTGAAAGAATAACCAAGCTCTTGTCAATTCCTGCATCTCTCTTTCCCACAGACATATTTGGTTTCTTTCCTTCCTAGTCCCTCAGCAGACTATACTTCTTGCCAAAGACTGTACTTAATGTTGTTTACAGTAGAAACAATGAAAAATTGAATAAATTAGAGAGACCATTTTTATTCTGCGTATTCCTTTGTTTATTCTTTATCATTGGCACCTGATGCTGCAGGCCCAGACAAATTTCTTGCCCTCCACAGCTTTGTTCTGTAAGAAAAAAACAGTAGAAATGCACGCTCTCTATTTCTGGTGGATATTGAATTGCAACATACTGTGTGTTCTTGTCTTGAGATGTATAAATCCACTCTGACAGTTAAGACATATGATACAAAACCAAAGAGCTCTATTAGGCCTCGTAATGAATGTACTAGGATGTGGACAGGTGTTTGAAACAACCAACATATCTTCAAAGGACTTCGTTTTCCATTTAAAGGTAGTTGCGAAAACACAGATCTAGAAAGCAGCTGACAGAAAAGGGTTAATAGCTATTGCTGGACCTGAAGAAGGAAGTGTGGGTAGGCCAGGCAGGCGGCCTTGTAAGAACAAGGTGTTTGACAGACGATGGTAAAGGTATCAGTCCTGGAGCTTGAATGGAGATGGGCAATCCCTTTTTTAGGATGATTGCAATTAAGGCACCTTAGGAAAAAACTCAGGGAGCAAACCAGGAGCTTGGTCAAGATGCTGAGAAATTAGAATGACCAAGAAAACAGTTACTTTGTATTCCACGTGGCTGTGCAGTTTTGTTGCCAGTTGGCATCTGGGACTTAGTAAGACCAAGCTTGAAACCTGAGCTACAGAGCAGGCAGATGAGGGCTTATGTCTGATGCTGTGCCAAAACCCAAAGGACTGTGCGAGCACTGAGGCAATCACCTTCCTGGAGCTCTAATTGGGTTATGTAAAGTTTTTTAGTGGAGAAAAGGAAAGGAGAACAGAACTGAAAAGCCAGTCCTTGAAGTCACGAAAATGAACAAACGATGTCGCTCAGATAGTTGGGGACAAATCTGTACAAGTTTGATTTGACAGTGCTATCAAATTGAACTGCTGACTTCACTTAGTTTTAGGCTCTCGTGCTATTCAGCCTTATTCTTCCAGTCTGAAGACCTTTCTGTTTTCTATGAAGAAAATGAACAAAACCAGGCATAATTTAATTATTGTAATTAAAGGACTATTCTCTACTTTCCAATGTGTTGTGTTGTCTTTTATCCCAGAGTCTCATGTTTCCAGAGAGTGTTTTACAATGGCAGCCTTTTCCCCTCACTTTGTGCTGGTATAAGGAAATACATATAGTGTATAGCAATGGAAAATCAGGCACTAGAAGTGTGGAAGATTATGTTGTGTAGAGAACTGCAGTGTCTTCTACGTCTCGTGAGATCAGAAACGAGTGCCGTTAGCTTTAGTCCTTGGAGGAAGCCTTTACTTTTGGTAAGTAGTGGAAAAGTCTTTGTTAGGACTGTTGACAGGGGGCAAAAAGCAAGCAGCTGAAGAGCAATATTTTAACCACTTTCCAAAATGGGTAACTGAGCCTTTGGAAGACAGTTCTAAAGAGGAGTCTATCATAGCCTGTGGATAGCCTCAGGCCTGCTAGAAGAAAGGCACGATAAGACCAGACCCCGGTTGTTCCATGGTGGAGTCAGTGAATAAGCCTACATTTTGGTGTGCTGTTTTCCTCACTAAACCAGCACATTCAGTACTTCTACAAAATATTTTCAAAGTGAAAAGTTAACCAGCAGTGTCCTCCCCTCCATGCTATAAAGTAAAGGAGCCTGAGGCATATATAAAGCTGATTTTTCACATTCTCTCATTTGCTTTCCCTGGTTTTCCTTCACAGTGTCTTGGATCATATTGTTTTATATTTTGTACGTGCTTGTAGTAAGCACAGCTGCGATGCCTGTAAACATGAACAATTTTAGGTTTGTTTTTACAGTCTATCCCCTTCCTTCCTAAAGGTCTGATGATTAACAAGCTGAGTTATAATGCTATTGCTACACATTCACAACTTAGGGATAAAAAGATGCTGATGAGATACTTAAAATGTCAAAACATAGATATATAGAAAGCAGGAAACTGCACCCTACAGAAGATCATTGTTTGTTGTTACAATACTGTATAGTGTATGCTTTCAATGATTTATGAACGATCATTTAATCTGCCTTCCCAGCCCTCTGGACCTGAATTAGTCTCTTGATAGCTCTGATTAACTTGGCCCCCTTCAGTCATATAATGCTGTTTTTGCTTGTAGATAAGCAGCTTTTAGTTCGTTGTATTTGGACTGTTTCCCACAAGTGGTATAAATGTGTCCTTAATGCTTCTTACAAGTTTGCTAATAAGATTAGAAGGATGATTGTAATATTTGTTGATTACTATCCAGTATACTGCTAATTCGTTATGGCGGTGAGGAAAGGGAAGTACACAGCATGGATTTGAACATAAATCTCAAACAGTAGCACTTGTTAACTTTTAGCAGCTTATGTATTTTATTGTGCTCATTGCTAATTAAAATTCTTACACAGAAAGCTTGCTTCACCCGAGGCTTGACCTGCCTCATATGATGCGCTGAGGTGGCAATTTCCTTGAATTAGGGTAGTTTGGGCATGTGACAAGTATTCTCTGATCACCTTCCTTATTGTGAGTCTCTAATAACTAGCTAGCACGCAAGAAGTGCATTAACGTCCTTGTTGTGTTAGTTCTCTTGTGTGAAAGCATAATGGGTTCCAGTGGAAGGAAAATAAGACTGGGACTATTTCTGGCCATAGGGATTCCTTCACATATGGCAAGCAATTCTTTTAATTTACTCCTCTGCATTTGCTTTCCTTTTCTCCTTTAATTTACTCCTTTCTACTCCCATTCCTTTTCTTCCCTGTGAATCTTCCCTGACATACTTTTTTTGTACAAAGAGATTTTTAACAAAATGTATATAACTAAATTTTTACTGGGATATAGGAATGATGAGGTTACTTTTGTCGGAGTTGCAACTGTTCAAATTCTTTCAAAACTGGGACCTCAAAAATTAGCTTGAGATTTGGATCAAATGGTGCCACCTGCCAAAAGGCGGAAAATAACAGTAAGAATAGATTTGTCAGTGTTACAAATTAGAAAATTCTCTCCAAATTATGAAAATATAATACGGAAAAGAGCAAAGGGTTTTTCCTTTTCAAGTCCGTGAATATCCCAGTATCCAGAGAGAAATCTCATTGATCTGAAGGCACTTGCAGAAACGTAGCTACTTCTAGGCCTTCTTCACGGTACACGGATGTCTCAGGAGCTCTACTTGCAATCCCTTAGGTTCTGTACTCAAAATTACCCCAGACCACTTCCAATTGAAGGTCTGAAGGTACGAATGTGGAGGACACCTAGCTCAGCACTGCTGGTGCAGTAGCGTCTTACTGGAAAACTCTGGTAGGAGCTCATGCACATAGGGCAAGAGGGCATGTCAAGTCACAGATAAGCCTAAAAAAGGCCTAAACAACCCTTGTTCTGAACAATGTATTAGAAGGTGAGAGTGAAAGTGCATGATTGGTAGGAAGCAAACCTTTTCCAGCACTACATGAAAAGAAGTAAGGATGACTAGGAGGTTTTTCCGCAGGCTTTAGGACAAACCCAAGTATTTCATTAAGGCCGCAGCCTGGAAAATGAGTCAGTATGCTAATATACAACAGTCAGTGTTAGGGTAGCATAATAGTCAACTCATAAGCGTACATCTTCCCCGACCTTGAGGAATTTTCGCTGGCAGATTTTGCAACATCATGAATCATCTGGACCAACACTCATAGGCAGTTATGCCCAGTTATGCTCCATTGATGTCACTGGGATCTTCAGTGAGGCCGGGCTTCACCGCCCCTTCACCTCCCCTGACTCTTGAACATGCACAGTCTCTTCTTCTGCAGTGTACTAATGCTAGTCTGTGCCTGGCACAGAATCACCGTTAAACTCTTACAAAAATCCACAATAAAATTTCAATCTATGCCTTAGAGGTAGAGGAAAACCAGCTTTGTTCTCAAAAATATGAAGTGCTCTTCACACATTGTCAACTGTAAGTGCAGATTTGCTAATCGAAACGCTAAAATAAAGATGGAATAACAAATTGAATGTAAACCATCCTATCTCCTGCCCTAAAGACAAAATAGAGAATATTCCCTCTACAGACTTGGTTAACAAAGGTTTGTGACAAATGAAAACAGATAATTATTTGAATTGTACTTGAGCCAATACAATTTTATTTAGCAAGAGCTCTAAGAAAACATTACATTAACTTAATGTTACTGAGGAAACTGGAAGAATCCAGTGGTGCAGGGTTTTCTTTTCAAAGGAATTTTTCAGAAGAAAGTACAAAAAGTAATCTAAAAAGATGGAGACTTATGACATTTTTATTTTTCTTTGCTTAGTATCATTAGTGCTGTGCATTTCTATTTTATTTTAGTTTAGGAGCTTCAATAAAACATATAAAATAGAAAGAGATACAGAATCACGGTTTTTTTTCAATGAATGGCATATGCTGGAACTTTCTGACCTTGGAAAGCATATGAGCTAGTTAATGATCTGATCCAGTGCTCCCAACAAATTATGGATCAGTCTATAATATTTATTAGCAACCACTGGGTGTCACTGTCTCTCTACAAATACAGCTAAAATAGTCTTGATAATATATTAAGGAAAAAAATGCATATCAGTTGCATATAATGCGTACCATTATTGTGTCTTTTTATGGAACTGTCAGGTTGCTTATTCTCCTATGTATATGAAACTCAAAAAAAACCCCAAAGAAATTAAAATCCAATGATTAGAAAACTAGCAGTCAGCTAGGAGGTTGCCCTAGGAGAAAGATTCTCCTTCATTTGCTTTTTGTGCAATCTATAATTGCAATTGCTGGCATCAGCATGGGTGTAGCTCATTTTATATGTCTTTGTTTGCAATGCTTCAGCTACGAAAATATGGCTACCATACATTTTGTCCAACCTCTGCAAGTATTGTATTATTAAAGCCGCATACCTTATTGCAGTTAGAGGCCATTCCCCTTTAAAAGATTCATAGTAGCTATAAATATCAGCTTCAGCATGGAATTCAGCCTGTAAACAACGTGTGCTCCAGAAGGAAGTTCTTTCTTCAGTGAATATTTTTAAAAGATTGATTATGGCACACAATGGCTGAAAACTCTGATTTCCAACCCTCTGTTCTGTCAACAGCTTTCACTCCGACCGGGGCAGCAGAGTCCAGGATGACTTTTAGGCTCCGAACAGACCATAATACATATTATGGCCCCTCAAAATACTTCTCCAGCTATTTAGGTTTCACAAGACAGTGTGTAATTGTCAGTGAGGGTTACCAGGTCCTGCTCGCAGGGAAATAGAATCATAGAATCATAGAATTATAGAATGTGTTGGGTTGGAAGGGACCTTTAAAAGTCATCTAGTCCAACCCCCCTGCAGTAAGCAGGGACATCTTCAACTAGATGAGGTTGCTCAGAGCCTCATCCAGCCTGACCTTGAATGTCTCCAGGGATGGGGCCTCCACCACCTCTCTGGGCAACCTGTTCCAGTGCCTCACCACCCTCATTGTAAAGAACTTCTTCCTAAAGTCTAACCTAAACCTACCCTGCTCTAGTGTAAAACCATCGCCCCTCATCCTATCGCTCCAAAAAAAACCCAGCAAAGCTCACCTCGCCAGCACTAGCCCAGCCTGGAGGTGCGCTGTGCTGAGCTCCTGCCAGCAAGGGCTGAGGGGCTGTTGCAGGACTGACAGCGGGTAGAGCAGGGGCAGAAAGAGGTGCTGCTGTCAGAGGAAGAAGTAACCTGCATCCTGCTCACCATGATACTTTACAGTCCTCACTGGAGAGTCCAAGCATGTGAGTGGCCTCTCACAGTCTTTTTTTTCATATGATTCTGCCATGCGTTGTTGTCATGAGATGCACATGTGCAAGGCTCAGAAGAAATACATGGTGATACTCTTCTGGCATCTGTGGACTTAACACCGGCATGAACAGAAATATTAAGACTGGCAGGTTCTCCTGAAGGTATGAGATGCAACATTTCTTTAACCTTGCTTCTATGGTTACCACAGAGCAAGGACAGAAAGTGCTGGCAAAGTGCTTTTATAGTTAGGGTCAAATTCGTGTGATACATTCAGCTATCTGAAGCATTTATAATAGAGACCGGCAGCCATAGGTGTCAACGACAATATTCAGATTGATCAGTCGCAGGAAGGTGAGTGCCCTGAAGAAAATAAGTGAGAGGAATACTGGCTTAGTGTGAGCCATACGTATTTTGTTTTCTAAAGTCTGACTGTGCATTAGAAACATTCCCCAGTGAAGGGCTGGAGCAAGCGTGCAGTTAGCTCTGCCTCTGTGAGTCTGTAGATGCCTAAGCGGTTGCACAGGTCGAAGTCTTGAGACTGCGGCTAGAATTGCCTAAAACTTAGTTTCTTGTACTCCGAAACATGGAAGATTTCCCCTCTGATCTGGAATGGAAACTACAGTCATTGTTATCCCCCATAGATTTGTCCGGTCTTCTTGCTTTGTTTTTTTGGTTTTTATTTTTTTTCAAAAGGCGACAAAGCTGACTTATCTCCTGGGGACTCCCCGGCGGGTTTGCTGCCGCAGCCCTGCGGCCTGGCACAGTGCTCCGCTCTCTGGCAGAGAGCCCAGGACACTCAAAAGCCCCCATCTGTGTCCTGGCTTCCAGGCTCCTAACCTCAGCTCAGGCAGCCTAAAAACTGCAGTGTCTACATTTGGCACCCAGTCCTCCGGCGGGGAGAGGGGGAGTCTTGTGAGCGCCTGCATGAACTGAGGCTCCCGGTGCTCCTGTGCTCAGTGTTACAGCCCAGGGGTCAGTAAGAAGGGAACCCTCCAGCTGGACAGGCAGGGGGTTTGAAATCCTGGGGAGCTCTAACCATCAGCTAGCCTGAAGAGCAGGCACTCATGGAGTAAAAGTACGTGGGGCCCACCACCAATCTGCCCAGTCCAAAAATGAATTCAATCTCTCAAGCCCCAAATCAAGCCTGTACCTGTGGAAGCAAGATTTACGAAGAGCTGCTTTCTGAGGTGCTTCTCTCCTCCCAAGTTAGTAATGGCAATGTCCTCATCCTCTTTCCCAACACTGGGCAGAGCCAGGTACCGTTTGGCCCTTCCCCTTTCACAGCAAGCTTTTGCAGGGATGGAAATGAAAGGAGCAGTCCTGTTGCTGCCAGGATGGATCCTGAGGTCCTGGATTATTTCTGCTCTAGTCTTCTGTCAGAAGGGCCAAGCAATGGACCTTGCTTGCTCTCTGCAGCAGCTGTCATCAGCTGTTGTAGCCCAGAAACCGGGCTGTAAAGCCAGCAACCAATTAGAGGGATTTCTTCTGAATATTTTGTCAAGTGCTTTCTTCTGCAAACCACCTCTCTCTTCAAAGACTGTAAACTTTGGGTCTTCAGCTCCTTCCAGCTCAACTTATTTTAAACTTTGCCAGAGCTGGCCAGAGCTTTAGACTTTGAAAACACAAACTCCTGAACAGCCTGCTACATGAATTTTCAGAAAACTGGGCAAGTTTTTAAAGGAAATATGACTGTGATTTAGGAAAAAAGTTGTTGAAACCAAACTATTTCCAAAGAATACGTTGGTTTTGACAGATGTGCATTTTCCAATGACATTACATTTTGTGCTCAAATTCCTGAACAGCTCCAGTCAGGTCTTCGTTCTGGTTCAGTGACAGCAATGAGATCATCATCCAGTCCTGCCAGACAGCAAATCCAGTTTTGTAAAAGGACCTTTCTCAAGCTGTGAGTTCCTACTTTGCAAAGGGTCTCACCACTACTTTAAATTGCCATTTGCATTTCAGATTTCCCTTTCTTGAAGGGAAAATCACAGGATGCTAAGAGGAACACCAAAGGCATACGTTTATAGTGAGATCATTCGTTCAAACGCAATCAACTGCAAGTGTTGGTGACATCTTTGGAAAGGAAGGTTAAGATGATTACCTTGAGCCAAATAACAAGAAATCAGGGTGTTTACACACTCCCTCTCCCATTCTGCAAATGTAAAAGCAACATCTGTGGATGTATGTCTCTTAGTTGAAGGCAAATAGGGGCAGTAAGGTAGGAAATGACAGACATTCAACTCACACGCTGTGATTAAACTGACATGTCCCCGAATATCCAGCAGTTAGAGACATTTGCAATACTGCTAAGGGGGATCTTCGCCAGGAGCATCTCTGTTCAAATATTTAGAATCACTTGGTGCAGGATTACCTCTGAGGTCTTATTTGGCTTACCACGTTACACATGCTTTTATCAGCTACGTTTATTTTCTATCCCCTCTTAATGATATCCGTTGAGTTTATCCAGTTTCCTACCCCTAAATACTTTTTTTCATAGGCTAATTTCAGAGTACTCTCTGACTTTTTTTTTAATTTCTTTTTTTATTTTTTTTAACCATTTTGAATTTTGGTACCAGACAGATACTGTGATTTTAACACTGCAGTCCTTAGTGATAAGTTCACCACCACGAGCATGCATGCAGAGCTTCTCAGATTTTTTTTGTTTGCACTGAGTCTCAGAATGATCTAAAATGTTCCTCGTTTCAAAAAGGCCTGTGGGCAATATTGTTGGATGACCAAGATCCAGCAATAAGATTTTAAACCTTTAAATTTCAGGTGATCAGTAAATTCAGATTCAAAGATCATGATCCAAATTTGCCTCAGAAGTGTTTGGTTCAAGACAAATCAAAACGTATCAGGACTTGATTTTCAGGGCTATTTCTGATTTGCCTGCTTGCTATGGAAATAAGAAGTTCACCAGAGGGGGAGAGGCAAAGCGTTCCAGAAATATCAAATGAGAATTTGGTACCATCAAACTTCACCTGGTAAGCGCTTACATTCGCCTTCAAAGTGAGACTGAACGCAAACTAGCCGTAATGCAGACTCCCAAAACTTTTCAGTCCACTCTTAAGCAACACTAAACACGCTGACAGCCATAAAAGTCCACTATGCACTAAGGAAACTTGTTAAAGCATGCATACTTTTGATCACTTGAGACAATGAATAAACAGAATAGCACGCACTCCTAGACTCAGGACTTAAGGTGAGTTGATTCGAAAATACTTACATTTATTGACCGTAAAGTGAACTTTACTGGGTAGTGGGCAGGCAGGGTTACCTTGCACCATTTGTAAGGTATGGTAGTGGTACAACTCCTGATGGATCAAGCGCTTCCAGGCCCACCTCTCAATCAGAAGGAAAGGAAGCAGCTGAGAAAGAATTTTCTTTCTCTGGCCTTTTGTACACAGATGTAAGATTTTTTCTGAGATTCATGGTTACACTTCGGACCTGTCAGCCCTGTTCTGCGATATGGGATTTACCACGAACTTCTTTATGGGTCACTTAGGAGCCTCGAAAGTACGTAGCATGTGAGGAGCTTATTGCTTAGGTTTTACGGGAACTCAAGCAAATAAAACTGTTTGAGTAACAACAGTATCTCTTGAACTCAATAAACCTGGAGGATTTTTAGATACAATTAAAATGGCGCACAAGCCAGAAGTATTATTAAAACTGATTAATCTCAGGGCTGTTTTAGCCTGAGAAGCTCGCAGCTGGTTTATGTCAAGGTTACTGTGGCTGCAACATCCTGATGAAACCAATTTAAACCTCCCTTATTAATTTTTCTACTGTGTTGTAGCTGTCATCAGTGTATAGACCCAGTGCTAACCTCAAGGATGTCTTTGAAAAATAAAGGTAAACTTGAGTTTATAGGTTTTGGTTAAACAGATAAAAAACCCTATAAAATACCAGGGACTATCTAGATCTTCACTTCAATATAAATTCATAGGATTGCCATAGAAACAAGTGTATTTATTTTTTTTCAGACTGGGAGAAACTAATGAATTAGAGCAGTGAGTTAAATAATTTAGAAGATGAGTATGGATGACTGCTTAACTCTCTAGCAGCAAGCTTGTTCTATTTATAGCATAGTTTCCATTTTTGCTCCTTCTTTCTGTATGTGTTTCAATAATTTACTTCTTCACTAATAAAGTATTAAGTGAGGTCAGTAAGCCCACTGCCCTTTTCTATACCATCACTTGGAATTTGTGAGTTTAGGAGACTTGCTTCTGAGGTCATATGAAGATGGTGCATAGAGAAGATTATCAGCGTGAGGGCAAAGGTAGTGATGCTGACATGTTGGCATACATATATATTGTTTTATATGTATCCTGTGACTGATTTATCAAATGTAGTGTGATGACACCATTGCATGACTGACAGTTTCATTTCAGAGTCTGGGATGATATTACATAATTATCCTTCTGCCTAGAAACAAAAGGGCAAGTTGAATGTTGATCCAGTTAAATAGTTCCAGTAAGGGAATGTTTCACTGGAAGAAAGTGAGTTGCAATGCAGAGGATCCCATTTGAATTAGGCAATGGATTACTTGGTGCATGACCCCTTAGTTGAAAATAGGACATGGGCAGAATCTCTTTTCATATTTGAAAGGGGCACATAAAGACAAACTGTTATAGCCAGGTATTCAGACAAGTGAGAATGCAGCAGCAAGGTCCCAAAGGCAATAACAGAGGCTCTAGAATGGAAAATAAACAGACAGGTGCTCTGGAGGTCAAACAGCATCATCACGTGTGTTCCCCTTGATACTAATGCATGTTACATTAGTGCTGGAGAAATCACTGGTGGGTATCATTGAGCAGTTTGGTCTCCATATCCATTTTAATCTTTTTGCTGCTAGTCATTCAAACTTCCTTCAACAACAGTTTTAGCTCTCATCAGCTAAAAGGTGGACAAAGCAGATGCTACTTAGCAAATAGAAGACCAAGGAGCTCCAAATTCTAATATACGCAGCTTATGCCACAGGACAAGATACAAAGAGGCAAGCAGACAAGACAGTACATGGCATAGTGTCAGAAAAAAAACCTGTCAGGAGGAGTGTCCCTGTGGGTGAAAATGAACGATTGACTATTATGCACCTAGATTTAAAATCTAGCAAACCAAAATTTTGGGGAGCAGCAAGTCTCCAAAATCTACTTCTGTAGCAGTTGATTAAAAAAAAAAAGAAAAAAAGCAGCTATATAAAAATGAGAACTCTTGTTGAAAAAAAAAGTCCTAAAAGGGGCAACTAAAAGAGTAAATGTTTGCAGTTAACATGGATACTATTTATAGACAAGATACCAAAGGCTCAGAAGGATGGCAGGACTTCTACCACACAGACTTCAGGTATATCAGCACACTCCATGCGAAGCACAAAGCAATCAACTGACATGATTTAATATCAGGTTAATGGAAGGTATTTGAAGTAAGAAGACAGCTTTCAAATATCTGAGGCTACACTGAAAGGAGGAAAATGGAAAATAATATAAAGACTGGCAGGTTAAATATAAAAATGCATGTGAAGGTAGATTGGAAAAGAGTTTGAGGAACAAATTGAAAAAGACATAAAATGTCATATAAATTCTTTTTCAAACAGATGAGGAGTAAAAAGCCAGCCAGAAAGTTTGCAGGGCAATCAATGGCCAAGCATAAGAGGGAGTACTCAGAGAACATAAGGTCAGAGCAGACAAAGTAAACAATTTGTTTTGTAGCTATGCCCTTTTTGGAGACTTTAGGAACATTTCACCATCAGACTCCTTCCCGGTGGGTGAATCTAAGGATGTGTCACAGACCGAATTGTCAGTGGAACTGGAACCATCAACAAAGTGAATAGTAACAAATCACCATATCCAGATGTTGTTCAGGGAGATGTTGTAAAGGAACGCAAGTCTGAAATAGATGAACTGTTTACTGTCACATATAATTTCTTGTTTAAAACCACCTCAGTACCAGATGAATGGAATTTCATAAATTTGTCAGAAATAAGAATTCACAACCACTAGAAACTCCAGCTAAACCAGTAGAAACAGTGGTAGAGAGTGAGCTGGAAAAGAGGTTAAATAGTGACGTGGCAAAATTTGCTGATGATACTGTATTGTTCAGGGTAATCAAAATGAAAGCTGACTGTGAAGATTTGCAGGAGATCCTTACGATGTTAAGGGAGTAATAAAACAACAAATGAAGCTGAATGCATAAATGTAAAGTAATGCCTGTGGGAGAAACAATCCTATATACATGTTAGACTCAGAAATAGTTTCTATCACTCAGGAGAGAGATTTTGAAAGGTAAGTCTTTACTAATGAACAATTAAGCTGCTAAAATGCTGGGAATTATTTGGAAAAGAGTATGGCATGAATCCATAGTGGACCCGAACTTGAAAACTGTGTGCACTTCCAGCACCCTCATCTCAAAAAGTTTACAGTAAAAATAGAAAAGATAAAGAGAAGGACAAGAAGGACTGTTGAAACTAAACAATGGCTTCCCTTCAAGGAATGGCACACAGCCCAGACAACAACGGAGGGATGCTGTGATAAGACTTCTGTAAACAGAGACTAGCAAAGAAGAGGTGAATAGGAGTTAATTCTCCACTGTCTTTTCTAATATAGTAACTATGGATATCAAATAGACCTGACAGGTGACAGATTCAAAACAAACAGAAAAGAAACACTGCACATAATGCATCATAAATTCTTAAGTCCCTGAGCTGAGTATGTACCAGGGAAACAACAGTAGATAACTTCCCTATTCTTATACTTGGGTTTTTCCAAGTTTAAGAATAGGGACTCTTCTAAGAGTTGGAGTCTTGGGGATAGAATGCTATTCTCATGTCTTGGGAGGAGGTTGCTATTCTCATGCCATAAGACAAATTAATTTCATTCCTCTCCTTTCCATTTTCTGAGTTTATTTGTTAAAGGCTCTTATCATGTCAGCAAAATATACAAAGACCTGGAATTGAACCACTGTAGCAAGAGCTTCCCAAGAAAGCTGGGGTTAAACAGATAAGTTTAGTTTCTGTTGAACTTCAAGCAGAAGTCATTTTGGTTAAACACATATCTCCATAGAGAAAACATCCCTTTTAAGGCAGAACAATATTAGATTACAGGGTATGTGACACCATTTTTCCACATTCCAGTTTAACGTTCACACAAGCTCTTCCTCCCAGATGCGACATTTCGCCTGACACTTACTGCATGTCATGCACTGGCCTGAAGGCAGTAGGTGAAAGTGACATGGCATTTAAAGAAAATGTTCCTGACAGCATTGTCATGATCTACAACCACATGAAAATCACTACTGTTTATTTACAGTGGCTTGGTTAAAGATCTGTACCCGGCCCAAGGGCATAAAGCAGTGACCTGAAGTCTTAAATAGAATTCCACTTGAAATAAAATAACACAAAGGAAATATGCCACAGTAATAATATTTGAAAGATCTGCTGAGTGGTAAAATAAACACTGCCTCTATTTATCTGGCTATCAATCCATGGAGAACATGAAGTAATTTGTCATGCTGGAATGGTGAGATTTGTGAGCATCTTTGGGATCACTTAGCTTACATACATGAAAACTTTGTGGGAAGACAGAAGATCAAAATCACCCCTTTTTTAAATTGGTATTACAGTCAACACTGGTAAATTTCCCTTTCCTTTTCCCAGCGGTCATCAGTCTTATTTTCCTCAAGAATTCCGGCTATGGTCAATTTTAATTTAATATCTGAAACAATCTTGTAATGTACACTAGGAAAGCATTTTTGTATATTTGCCTATTTTAAAAAGGAATTTACAAATAAGCTGTATTGGTTTAAAGAACTGCATTTTAAAGCATACATGATGTTCTATAAGGGTAAGTGGGTGACAGGATGTGTGGATTACAGCGATTTCCCTCTGCAGATGTGCTGGATAGGCTTGGGAACCACATACAACTGTCCCCATGGTACATACCGTATAGAGGTCTGCAGGGCAGAGGAGGAGCTGGTGCCTGGCATGTGCTCACACCTGCAGTGCCTGCTGCGGCACGCCAGCCACATCTCTGCAGCTCAGAGAGCAGCCCAGGGCTGTGCCTGCTGGCCTGATGGAAGAGCAGTACCCACCACGTGGATCAGAGCACCCATGGAGATGGGTGCTTGAACCGGCACTCGGGTGACAGGATACACCCAGACTCCCTCCCCTAGTATGTGTCCGATCCCGTTGCCAAGTCAGGTCTTGCATTCGTACAAGGAAAAGGAGCAAGTCGGCTCAAACATGGTCCTACGAACAACACAGATGCACCCATGATTCTGGGGAATTTCCTACCTAGTCCTCCTTCTGGGTCATAGTTTTGACTGCCTAGTAGATGGGTGGGAAGATGCTGACTCTTCTGTGCAAGAAGAACAGAAGCAGCAGCCATTGCTGTTCCTAACAACTACCAGTTCAGGTACATAAAATCAAACCAGAATGACAAGGCTGTTCTTTCATTTTGTGTATCCTTGTGCTGCATTTACCACACGCATCCACATTTTCAGCAAATAAGGTAGGAGTGCTATAGAAACTCTCAGTCGTGACCAGGCTGCCTCACTTGCCATGTACACCACTGAACATTGACCAGAAATGCTGCTGGACAAAGCAATAGATAAAACTCTCAAGGATTCAGTGCAGTGCTTAGCAGCAATAAAAAAACAAACCCATGATATATAAACACTGCCTATAATCTGGCAGAAATAATTTTAGAGTGATTTCAAGTGGACAGCAGTATGCAAACATGAACAATATGCACTGAGATTAATATTCAGGGACTAGTATGTGGGGAAAAAGCAACTGGAGTAGTGTCTGAGTGTATATTCTGGCGTTACGGAGAGGGTAATGGAGCAAAAGGCCTGGTTCTCAGAGGGTATCTGCATGAGGCGTTCCAAAGGGTTCTCTCTCCCCATTTTACATCCATGAGCAAAAGAAAGAAAATGATCCAGAAACAAAGGATAATCTGCTTAGCACTGAAATCCTGATGCCATCAACATTTCCCGTAAATTCAGTGGGCTTTTGAAGAAACCCTTTATATAACCAGAGCAGGAAAAAGACAAAGGAGTGACCAGGAGAAACACTCTGAAAGGTGGTTTAGTTATCTGTTTGGGGGATTTAAAGAAATGGCGAGGAAACAGCAACGAACCCAGGGCAATGACACTGCTGAATGTCTCGCCTTCTTTATATTTTCACATCTCCTGAGGCTTCTCAGTAGAACCGTATCTCTGGTCTGAAACAGTAGGAGTCAGCAGGATAAATGTACTGTAAGAAACACATTTTCATCCAACAGTTCAAAAGCCTCAGTAAAAATGGTAAAGCTTAATCTGTCCACTGTGGGCTGTAGCAGCAGACAGCACGGGTGGGGCCTCAGTGCAAGTCTTGGCTGCTTGTTTTTTTAGGGAGCTTGAATAAAGATATTTATTCTTGGAAGAAAATAGGTCAATTATTTTCTATGGCAACTGGAAAATAAACACACAAACTGGCAGCAAAACATCTATCCCCTGGTTGCCTTTTTTTTTTTTTTTTTATAAAAAGACCAAGTAAAAGGTTACTTTGTAATATTCATTGCTAAACTATTTATTCAGTTAAATTCCATGTTGGCTTTTTACAGCCATGCAGAGCACAGTCTGCATTGCTGGAAGCTGATGGGACGAGCCCCAAGAACTGCTGTGGAAGCTGAGCCTGAGCCTGAGCCCGAGCCTGAGCCTGAGCCCAAGCCTAAGCCTGACCCAGGCCACTGCTGACAGTGAGCGGGGAGAAATTTCACCTGGATGCTCATGCAGCAAAAAATGTGAATCATGGGCACTGTCTCACTTCCAGCGGAATTTGTGTGTGCATCATTTGTGTATAAATTACATTTACATCTTAAAAGATGTCAGTACTACTGGGTTATCAAGGTCAGAGGGCAAGTACTTATTTACTTACTGCCCCTGTCTCTGTAGAAGCCAGCATTACGACAACAGGGCAGCCAACCTGCAGTTCATTCATTTCTCCTAAGCTCGAGCCATCACTGTTTCTATAGATAGGCTCTTCCTTTCAAAAGTCAGAGGGTTTCCTCAGAGGGAGGAAAGGAGCCTCTTGGCTCCTTTCAAATGAAAGCTGACTGGCTTCCCCACCATCTTTCCTCCTTTTAACAAAAGGGAACCTCAGTCCCTTAGGAATTCCAGTTGCACATCTCCCTCTCAGCCTCTCTTCCTTTTTGTTGGCAATGGGTGATCTGCCAAGGCATTGACTGTGAAGAAAAGGTAGGTAACATATACCACTATGGTCTATACTTGTCAGCTGAGACTCAAACTCTTATTTCTTATATGAATTTGGAGTAACTCAATGGATCTGAGTTGCAGGATTCACTTCAAACTTAGAGTCGATTGATGTCAATTGATGAAGCTTTACGTAAGTACTGCTAACATGGGAAGCCAGCCTGTCTTCTTGGGAAAACGGGAGAACTCGGAGTTATTTGTGTTATTTCAAAACAAAAGGATCAAAATGGTGGACTTTAACTGAAGTCTGGTTTTAAAAAATAATAGTGTCTTTGAATACCATGAAAAAGCGACAGCAGTAGTGAGGCAGCAGGCACAGCACTGAAATGTGAAAATATGAAAATTTTTAAAAATATCTCCACATTCCCCATGAGTGGAGAAGAAAACATGCTACTGCTGTTAGGACATGGTTTGATCTAAGCAGCTGTTAGATCAGGATCTCCTCAGATCTGCCAGCTGGGAAGAAAATGTAGTAACGGATTCAATCACGTACGGTTATACAACTTGACTTACAGGAATGTATAAATCCCGTTTCTTTGACTGCACAAAAAAATCAAACAAGCTATGACAGCTTCTTCACTTACCCCTACGAGACTCCTTCTGCCAGAACCTTAATCCAAGAGTCGCCTCTCCAGGCTTCCCACAAGCCTACACAGGAGAGCTGTTCAGACTGCTGAAGCTGCTTTTTCTCTCCCTTCCAGTGTGTGGTCTCACTCCTCCTATCCCTGAGCCATATCACACACATACACACAGGCACGCACACACGCACACTCGCCCATACTTTCCTAGCGCCTCATGCAGCCAAAATATCTCTGCTCAGAGCATTCAAATCCCTGAACAGCTTTGTCTTGCCTTAATTTTCTGTTAAATATCTAAGAGTAAGAGGGTTCCATGGAAAGAGAGAGGACAAGAAAAGTACAAGTTTGATCTGGGGGCTGTAGTGTTAGGGGTCCTCTATCCTAAAAGCGGGCAGATGTGGGCTCTAGTGCCAGCTTCCTTGAATTATTTCTCTTTCATCCAATAAATGTGCACTGTGAATTGCATCCTTTCTGGGGCATAGACTCTTCCTTTTTCATCTGAGTGCTTTAAACAAAGGGGCGGAATCGACACCTCTCCTTGTTTGCTCTAAGTGAAGGGGCATTATTCCTCCCCAAGTCCCAGGCATGGCCTGGCAACTCAGCCCTCTCCTTACAAACTGAACAGGTGATGTAGGAGGCGTCCTTTGAGCCTGTTTTTCAGATAAGGTCTGTGAAGGGTCACAAGTAAAGAGGCATGAAGAGCTAGATAACAGAGCTAAATTCTGGGATTAGGTTGCTTCTGAATATGTATGATAGCTACCTTTAGGTGTCTAAGTAACTTCTGATCTCTGTGTACTTTTAAGATTAAATATATTGAGGCACTAGGCTTTCTGGGCTTCCTTCTTGAAATTCCTGCCTATACACAGCATAGCTGAAGTTCAGGCAATTTGTACAATGCCTTTGGTTCTGATATTCTTTTTCAGTAAAGTAGGGCTGTTTACCTCAATGATATTAATTTTCATTTTTCCATTGCAAATCAATCAGCATTGGGCCCAGAAGCTGTGAGCCACTGAAGCATAACTCTAATAGTCTCTTACTCTTGGATAATTTTAATAAGTAAAGATGCCAAAGGGTACTTGGGTTTGGAGAGCAAGACTGTTTTCACAGTTTCTATCCACTGTAAATACTGCATGAACTTCTATTGCTACAAAACACCTCTGTTAAAAGAGACCAGACATGAAACTTTTTTTTCCCAAGCACCTTCTTTAATGACGAATTCTTGGGAAAAGGAAGTTTGTTAATAACACAAATTTTACTCTTCTCCTTTTTCATTTTTACCATCAAAGTTTACATATACCCCTGTTTCTTATTTTCCACTTTTGGAACTCACCAGAACTGATGCTGTTCCCAGGGACAATGCTACACATAGGCTTGCTTAAATTAGAGTTAAGTGGGGAGATGGAAAAAAAAAGATAACCTGACTCTTGCAGTTTCTAATGGCCCATATCCCATTTAAGCCATGGCCACCTTACACTTTGCGGGCATAAATTTCTTGGGCAAGAGAGGAAGTATGGGGCTTTTTTGCTCTTCCTGTTAGTTTTCGTTGCTGGTTCTCCTGCTACGGCCCCACCACCGTTCCTGTTCCCAGAATAGGTATTTGGTGGCATCTCTGAGGAGTCTGAGAGAAGATGGGGAAAAAAGTTGTGCCAGAATATGGCAGGAATGGCTGATGATAGGAAATAA
Organism: Larus michahellis; assembly: GCF_964199755.1. NCBI lineage: Eukaryota > Metazoa > Chordata > Aves > Charadriiformes > Laridae > Larus > Larus michahellis. The sequence goes on from NC_133898.1 coordinate 40,971,281, forward strand.
TGGAAGAAAAGAGGAGTGGAGTTGAGCCTTGTGGCTACAGCTGGCTAGCACAGTCATACAGTGCCAGGGGTAATCCAGCGACCCATGTCCAGATCATTCCAGCGCAGACTGAGTGCTGGGGATGGAGGAGTGAGCCCTGTCTTCCTCCCCATTCACTGTATCTTCTGAAGATGCCATTTTAGAGATGTAAAACGGCCTTCAAATAAAGATAAAATTACTCTGAAAAGAGATATTTCATATCAACCAACCAATGATCTGGGTTTTTCACATGCAAAATGTGGAAAACTACATGCAAAATGTGGAAAACTTTAATGTGGAAAACCACAACTTCCTGAAGTTCTTGAGTTAGTTACTCATCCTCATTGAAATTCTCCCTGCAGGCTACTGTGAACACTTTTAAACATCTGCATGTAACACCTTACAACATACAAATTTTATTCCAAAATACAAAGGAGAACAATGAATGTGGCTTATTACTCACTTTAGTGGGTAATTACCACAGAATGGTAACAAAAGGCATTTGGGGAAGACAACGCAAGTGACCACTAAACCTATTTTTGGTCAGTATATCTGCAGAATTGAATAATTGGCTCCCTTCATTACTTTGATTTGCTGGCCATCCACACTGCTAAATGTTAGTTTGTTCCCAGCAGCTTCTTAATACCTTCCGAAGCAAAACTGGGTTGTGGGATTGGGCATCGTGGTACCAAGTGAAAACCCAGGGCCAAATGCTCCATGCTGTGCATGCTATCGGTCTGCTCAGGAAGGAGCCTGCTCTCATTTGGCAGGGAGGGTTGGAACTTTATGATCTTTAAGGTCCCTTCCAACCCAAACCATTCTATGGTTCTGTGATTTCCGAACAAGCTGATGAAACGAGGTGCTGACGCTGATGTTGAGTGTGAGCAAGACGCTAACTAGTATTTGGAAGTGGAGACAGAGGAGAGAGGGCAAAGACAGGGTGGAAGTTTTGGTGATGTTCAGTTGTCTATCGTCCATCAGATAAGACTTCCTGAGAACAGTGTTAGAGGGTTATGCTTTATTTGGCTGAACTGAGCACTCTATTAGGTCTCTATTTATTTGGATACCCTGATACTTTGATGAGACGCTATAAGTCTCAGGATATTAAAATGAGCAATATTTTTAGAGCAAGAAACATCTTTCCGTAAGCCCTTCTACCAGCTTCTCCCCAAGTTTCTGAGAAGGAACATGCAGTGTAGCTGCCCAAGAGGGCTGCTGAGGTTCAACTGTTTTCTGTGCATGAGGGCCTGTCTTGGAGAAAGCAAAGACATCAGAGTCTACCATTTAAAGAGAACAAGAAGAAGTTCAAAGGCCTCATTAAATTCCAATCCTAAAATTAGGAGGAAAGGGACGCAAGCCATTTTGCTGGTAAATGGGTCCACATTTATCTGCAGGCGCATATAGCTTAAATATAAATGCCAAACTTTGTTTGGAAACTTTTTGCCAGCTGGTGCAGACAGGGTATATAGACACACAAGTGAGGAATTCCACATACAGGAGGAAATGGAACAGTAGGAGATAAAATGGGAATATTTGAGAAAACAGTAAATATAGGTAAAAGAAAAATGCTTAAACTCTGTTAACGGAATACAAGTAGTTTTTCTTCAAGGAACTGGAGAGTTAATCCTTTTACAGACAATGTGACATTTTCCAAAATAAATTCTCCTACGTGTAAGAGCATTGAGCTGGTGAGAAGAAGATTAATCTCTTATCAATGCCTTGTTTATTTTGAACATTTACAGCTTTATGAGACTAACAGCATGATTTATCATTGGCTCTAAAGTACTGTAAACATGTCATCCAGAGTTTCTACATGCACTTTTGCTTTGGGATCTCATGGATAAATTATACAACTGAATTTGTATTCACATTTGCAATGATAGAAGATATTGATGTGATTCACATTTCCAGGATTGTTCCTAGATGTGGCTGGCAAAGAAAAGAGGAAATATTAAAGGAAGAACTAAAAGGACCAATCTTAATTACTACTCAAAGCAACTCATTATGAGGTCCTATCAGTCACATGTAAAAATGCACTCCCTTTTAATGCTATATCCAGAAAGACACCATAAAACAGCCTTTCTTTCTTTTTTTTTAAGATGGCATCCAAGATTGCTCTAATTAGCAACAGGAGACTGAAAGCACGCAAGAAAATAGCTGATACATAAGCTGAAAGCACTTTGGAAAAGATGACAAAATTCCTCAATGTGCTTCCCTTTTTAAGATTGAAAATGGAATAGCTAATTTATGCCACAAATCTGTGTTTGTGGCAAAGGTTCGTGTAGTCTGTTTCCTCAAAATGGTGGAAAACTGCAGCACTTAATCAGAGGAGATATAAGCTCCTCTGATATCTCCTCTGAGATATAAGGGATTGAATACCCGTTCAGTATTACAACTGCATTTAGAATCTTTTGGCTGATTTGATCAAAACTTTTACTATGCTCAGCTTAGGGAAACAAGAAAATAACCGACAAGAACCAATGTCATAGAAGGACATGTATCAGCAAGTTCTAACTGGTTGGTGGAATAGGAGACCCTACTGTGTCCTTCTTTTGTAATAGAGAGCTGCAAAGTTTTCATAACTTGAATGATTGTGTGCTTTAATATGCTAGAGGTACAAAGCATGTACTCAGATGTTTCATTTGATAAATCGCTGATGCATTTCTCATTGTCCACTTTGGTAGGAAAAAAAATAAAGCAGGAAAAGCAACAACCTTGATACATCTATATTCAAACTTGCATCCCTGGAAGTAAGTGCTGACAGTAAGTAAATTCATATGTATTCTTGGTACTTTCTTGTCTTTATCAGTCATCAGGCCCATTATTCATGACGAAAAGGCATTCTTTGAGAATGAAATAACACAAAACATTTGAGACCCAGAGGGCTTTAAAGGAGTCTAGGTGGTCTACTTACCTCTCCTGCACCACTTACTTCTCTATTTGTTTGTTCATAATGTTGGAGGAAGACTCTGGTTTCTGAGGACATGATAAAGCAGACATATAGCTAGCACTTATACAGGATTAACAGGGCTATGAGAGCCCAGAAATAATATCTTGGGAAGAAGATAATACGTAGTCTGTGAGAAAGAGATCGACAATGTAGCTGAATGACACCCTTGAGATGAATTTGTTCTTTTTCACTGTGATTACTGACAAATTTAAATGCTCTGTATACATATGGTCCCTGTGAATTTCTGTAAGACTATCTATAAAGAGAAAGCGTTAGTTCTAACGAGTTTAAAACTTCACTCCAATGTTATGATATTTAAATAATCATTAAGATTTTTTCAAACAACATATATGGGTTTGTTTTGATATTTCTGCCAGTGTTATAACCATTCCTACAGTTTTATTCTGCCTGTACACATATAAGATTGAGAGGGGAATAATTTAACAGTCATTATAAGCATATGCAATCTAATAATGAAAGACAAATCTTCTGCTCTTGCATAATTTCTAGTTTCACATCGACATTGATAGAACAGTTATTAGACTGAAAACACTTTACTACACAGAACTGTAAGAAATATATAAAAACGCTATAAAAGAATATTGAGGTTTCATCATGATGGTCTCAGTCATAAGGAATAACAATGTTGTCCATAAATCCTTAATTCCATTCCTTCATGTACATGCAGTACCAATAATTAGAAGATCACGTATGATCATTTTCCTGCAGGATTTCTATTTCATTCAGCATGGTGTATCATTAGATTTGTCAGTGACTTCTCTAAATATCTCATTAGATCCTTGCTGGCCTTGCAAGACACAAACCCATTGAAAGGAAGCTCATTTTTCCTGATTTTTCACAGCAGCAGTCTGCAAAACCCTTCGTGAGCTGGGCTTCTGAAGCCCAGGGTGGGGTCAAAATCTTTGTTGGGAGCCTTCAATTTACATCTAATTAAGTCTATGAATAAGCAAACCTTGCTTTTTGCCTGCCATAAATTCCATGCTCTTTGAGACTTTCTATTGTCACAAGTTCACTGTTGAAACTACTGGTGAGCTATGAGTATCATCTTCAATAAAACATACCTCCTAAAATCTACTGGTAGAATGCATATAGCAGTTTTCAGCACTGATTATAGCTGCTATGCTATAAGACATTGTCAGCACTAACCTTTTCCCATTGTTGGGGCCTCCTTTCTGCTGCTTCTTTACTGCTTTGATTATGTATCCTCAGCGCTAGAATTATTTATGTTAGGATTCTATACTAAGGCGTATCACCCTATTGTGAGTGTGCTACTCATTTTTGCCACTCATTTGTATGCAAATTTAGAGGCAGAGTCCATATTATACCTCTCCTTTTCTTGCTCCCGATTGGAAATCTAATTGTGAGGATTCAGCACTAATAAAATTAGGACAATTATCAGTACTCTCGATTCTTATTATTTTTAACAGTCTTGCAATAGTTGTTGCGCCCTGAGATTCTCAACTGCTACAATAAGGATACTTAAAGACTGCAGATGTTCTCATTACAAAAAAAAAAATAAAAAGGAAGGAACATTTCTAGCATTTCAGTTTTGACGGAAAAACTTTAAAATGCAAATTTTAAATGCTGACAGCATGAAACATTCAAAGAGAACCAGAAATCCATTAATCCTTTTGTATTATAATTTTATTTTAAAGCCAGTCTCAGTTTTGGGGGACCTGCCCCACATTTTATAAGAATGTTTGATGACTTTTTATTGTGAAACATAAAGTACTGTATGGTAGAAATTTAGTTTAAAAACAGAAGAGAAAACTTTGCGGAAAGACAGCGGCAAAAAGAACTTGAAAATATTACTGCAAGTCAGGAAAAGAATTCATCCTAGAAGAACAGGGGGAAAAACCCTATCATCACATTACTTAGGAAGGAGGAACTGGATTATTGTGACATCTGGTGTGGTCTCACACTGGTTTCAATCCCAGATAAACTCTTCTGTGTGATTACATGGGACAGGAGCTACAGTCTGGTAGGCAGCAGATTTTGAAAATAGCAAGAAGATTTTTGCTCATTGCTCTCGCATTTATCATATTTTCATTCTATGCAACACCACCAAACAAAATGATAAATGGTAGCTACTTATATCCTACATTTAACTTTCTGTCATAGAGATGTTGACAGTGTAAGTAGAGTTGCTTTGAAAGATACTATTACAAAATTATCTGATTTTTTCCTCATCCCAAATTTGCCGTCCAGCCAAGAACTAATTTTGCAGCTTAGTGCTGTCAGAGAAGCGCATGCTGCTGACCTCGTGTTCCTTAATCTTGTCACTGACTTTACTAGGTGACAGCGGAATCTTGTGGACACCCTATGAGCCCAGAGAGCTCAAATTTTCTAAAGATGCTTCCTGACTCTCCTTCCTGGCTCTATCAGCAAATAAAGTACGATGAAAGATTGAGAGGAGAAATCTCTAGATTGTACAATCACCTTGCCAAAACTAGCTTTTGTATAACTGGGACAGTCTCACCTTTCTGTAAGAAAAAAGCTTCAAGGACTGTCAAAGCTAATCTTTGGGCAGCACTTTTAGAAGCCTGGGGACTGCACCCACACACCCCTCAGCAAGCGAAGGGGTAAGTCCAGGCCTGTTTTCAGAAGCTCTCTGGACTTCAATAGCAAGACGTTCCATAAATAAACAATTTTGGACAATCCAAAGTCCAAAGAAAAAGAGGTGATCTGGAGGGATCCACTGTGGCATGATCATGACAGAAAAGGCAACTTTACAGAGACACTGTCCAAAGCAAAGATTATTTGGTAGAAACAAACATCTGTCAGACCCAAATAGCAAATAAATTAGCCTGGATTGACACACTGAAACACAGATGCGTAATTATTATTTTGCCTAAAAAAAAGGAAAGAAAATGGCAAGAAACATCATCTTTTCTGATAGCAAAAATAATAAACAATAAACATGCATGAAATTACCTCTTCACAATCGTATTATTATTGATATTCAGTGTGCTCTCAGCTCTGATGGTGTTCATGCAGACACATGGCGGGGACTGGCAGCTTCATTATCACCATTTTTGAAGTGAAATTTTCAGGCAAGAGCATGCATAACAGCATAGTTCTGTTTCTTTGTATGTGTATGATAGGATCAGAACCAGTTAACTCTTAACCAGTGTACTAATTCCATAAGTTCCTTTCCCTGTAATAGCATGTGACAGTCAGGGAATGTATTCTTTGATATATATTTACTGGCGGCTCTCAGAAACATGGTACTGTTTGTACAGCAAAGTCAGAGCATCAGTGAGAAGGGCATGGACCTCTCCTTCAAGCAATTTCTCTTCTCTGCAGCCTCACAGACACAACTTGTCAAAGGCTGTTGCCAGAGCAACTGAAATCTCTCACAGAATAACATTTCTGATGTGAGACAGCTGTACCCCAGGGAAATACAAAAGCAACTATTTTCAAATGGCTAGTGTTGAAGTAACTTGTTATGAGAACACCATAGTACGATAAACAGTCATAAGACATTACAGCTTCATGGTTTGTGGGATCACCTCTTGTAATGCTGCTTTCCTGATAAGAAAAATAACCTAAGGAATGGTGTTTATGAGGAGGCTTTTAGGGTAAATTCAGCCCTTTTCTCCACAGATGAAAAAAAGGTCTTAATATTATAAACCTAATGACTCAGCTATGGGATAAGTTCAAAGGACTGGCTGCAAAGGGTCGTGATATCCTCATTAGTTCACTGTGCATCTGTCCAGGGAGCAAGAAGAGGCAAGAAACCAAGCTGTGCAGAGCCTGAAGAGAAAAGAGACTTTTGGGTCTTGAGGTTGAAAACTATGACTATGCTTTACTGCTGTACTATAGATGCTAAAAATAACACTTCCTTGCAGGTTTCTTTTCCTGTTTGACTTAGCTTGCAGAGCAGATCATCAGTGAGGAAGCAATTCCCTTTCAGTCTTTAGCTAGGGAAGATGCATTTAGGCTTAACAAGTTTGGGTTTTTTTAAAAGTGACTGAGCACTGTCTGAAAACAGAGAGCCTCTCACTTATAATAAATATATCTCTCACCTAGTCATCAATTTATTTATTCCATTTTTTTTTGGGGGGGGGGAGGGGTGGTCAACTTCAAGTTGAAATTTGGGAAGAAAACATTGATTAAGAGAAGGTAAGAGACAAAGAGTGTATGTAAGCTGAGTTATAGTCTATACAACAAATTAAGAGGCATCGCATTATTTAAGCAGGCTATTTTCCATTCTCAGGCCATACAGCTTCCCCTTAACTCCTGCTGCAAAGCACACAAAGGTATAAAGGCAGCCACTGGCACTGGATACTGTAATAGATTACATTCAGAAAAATAGGGTTATATTGGAAAGTGACTGTGACTGCAGAGAATTTCTAGGGCAGCAAATATAATTTCTCAGTTTTCTTAGAGCTGGAAACAGTGATAAAGAAGTGTTGTTTATGAATGTCACTCACACCTATAGCCGCCTTTGTCTCAGATACAGAAGACGACGAAGGAAAGAGTGGTGGGATTAGAAAGCAAACACTGACTTTTACATTTATATTTCTTCTGAGCAAGGTTCTGAGCATGCTGCCCCTTATTAGACTTACTGGATTAGCCCTGTTGATTTCAGCGACCCTAATAATTTATTTAAGTCCATCCATGAAGATTTTTCTGGATTAGGCTGATGATGTTTGATATTTTGCAGAATCAATTTCAGAGATCTCTCACTGGTGTATTTTTCTTCAGAAGATGTAACGGACGTGGTACTCATTTCAGATGCATTCAGATTTGGTTATGTTTCAAAACCTCCCAACACTAGATGTCATGACAGTTATGGCATCTGAAGAAAAGTATTATCTACTCTTCATAGGAATATCTGCAGGTTTTTTTGAGACTTTAGGACTCTACTGTGCTATCATTTGTCAAACCAATTGAAAAGTAGTTTCCTATTCTTCACTTTTTAATGTCATCAGTACTCAGATGCATAACTAGAAGTATAAGAGATGGAATTTAGTGTCACAGCTGTGTTAACCAGGAGTAAGTCCATTAAAGTTAATGGATTATATCATGCCCAAACTGAATAAGCACTATTGACTCAAAAAAATCAGTACAACCCTCTTGAAAATTACGTAAGTTAGAGCTTCTGGGAACTTTCTTCTTTATCAGATTAGTTCATCTAACCCATATTATATGCTCTCCACTTTGTGTCATTGTTTCCTGTTTTCTCTCCTTCTAAGTGGAAAACTTTTGTTTCCTTAAAAATACTTTAATGGGGATCTTTACAAGATTATAGATATTTGCATTGCCTGCATAAGGTGTACATTTCCTGATATCCCACTTAACTTCTTCAAGAATTAGGAAAGGAAATGTGCCATTTTGCATAAAATGTAGTTCATTAGAAGACTTTGAAAGAGTGCTCGAACACTGTAATTTCATTATGGGGTTGTGAGCCATTTCCATTTGAATCAACTTAATCTTACACAGATTATACATCTTTTTAAAATCACTGTTAGCATTGTTTGGACACAAATATAAGTAAAGAACAGATTGTTTTTCAAAATGCCTGGAATCTAGCTGTGAATATTTTTCTAAAAGATGTTTTAGCTGTCGAGCTTCCAAGTGCTTCAGCACTGGAGCACTTAAATTAGAGCATTTGTATTTACTAAACTGATCATTTCTAGAAATCTATTTGAAGAATCTTTGTGTCATTAATGTTGTTTCTATACTGATGACTGCTAAGATTGGAACCTTGATCACGTTATTGCTTGTTTACATGATGTTCTTAAAAAATCAAATGACTATTACTGAATATTCAGTAAAGGAGACACTGTGTGTATCCTCATTTTCTCACTTTCCTCCAGTTCTAACAAATGAAGGTCTATCCACTGGTAATCATCTTGCATAGATTGAAAACTTCATTTAATTTCAGAAATAACTGCTCTTATCCACAGCTTTTAATTTTGCTTTTTTCTCTGTAACTATCTGAGCTAAAAAAAAAAAAAAAAGGGTAACTGTGGAGGCACTTTTTAAATTATAAAGAAGTATGTCTGCCCTTTGATCTCATCCTTTCTGTGGATCCAGTGCAACTATTTACTCACATACTATCTCCTTAACTCAGACAGGAAGGTGCAGACTTCCACATATGCAAAGACCAGAAAGGAGAATACCATCAGTGACCATGTGGAGCTCCAGTGGCATTTCATAAGTCTTTGTTATCAAGGGGGAGGTACACACATCTACTAAGCCAGTTCTGAGAACAAATGCTGAGACAAGAAGAAAGAATTTCCAGAGTCTGAATGGAAACCTTGTGTGTCTACCACTATCTTGAGATAAACTCCTGAAGTACCTTTGATAATGTCAGGGAATTAAATGGGAATTTGATTGTTGACTTTAGTGCAAACATGATTTTGCTTCTGTATTAATAAACAGAGCTAGTGTGCACTCTGATAGATGTCAGGGAGATCAAGGTCCTCCACAAAAGGACCTTTGAACAATTTCCTCTGTCTCCAAGAGCTCCTTCAGACAACCTGACTGGGTGGAGAGGGGGAAAAATGCGAGCTGGCTTCATTTCCCACATTTTTCTCATCGTCGAGCTGAAATAAAGGATCTTCTTTCTGAGGCTCTTAATTAGTAAAACTCTTTGCACCCTTCTCCCTGTTCTCTTATGACTCTCTTTCCTTTGCCCCAAAATTTCCTTTCCACCTTAAAATCACTTTGACAATTGGGATCTGAGCATGTTACTTTGCCAGCAGGTCATGAAGTCCTGTTTGCAGCTATTGGGTATTACTTTCGATGGGTTTTTGCTTAAACAGTATATATGCAAGGATTGTAATATCTTCTGTCTTTGAAACACAAGAACTTTTTTTTTGTGTGTGAGATCTTAATCATAAATTGGTTTCTTGGACAGGAATATTCACTTGGCATTAAGCAACAGTAAAGGCCTTTGCTTTCACTTCAGGCTGCTTTAGAACATTTCAAAGGCTACAGGAAATATTCTTTCTATGATTTACACTCTATCTTAATTGTGCTGCAGTATTTCCAAAACAATATTGAAGGATGTTCTTTTGTGGGTAGCTAGGAACAAAAATATCTTGTTTAACTTTTGAGCTATGTATAATTTCTTGGCAAAGCTTAATTTGAGAGATGGATAAAAGATACCTTTTTTGCTCTAAGGAAGGGTTTTACTCTAGGAGATTGAATTTTGTTACCAGTGCAAACCTTTTACAGATTGGGTTCAATTATAAGAAATAAAACTAGGAGAACTGATATTTTCCTGGCTGTTTCCCAGAGACTGTTGGTTTGACAGGTTTTTTTGTAAGTCTTTGTCATGCAAGGTATCCGAGTGTTTGTCCTCTTTTTCTTATTTTTGGAAAGGAAACTAATCTCAGGATTTAATCCAACTCAGCATGGAAAAGGTAAGGAGTGAAGAAGAAAGGCTTTCGTCGATCCAGTGTTCTCCTGACTTGTGTGCTATTTTTTCTTCTTTTTTCGTCTACTACTGCGATCATGCATATGGGAACAGAAATGTCAGGCTTCTTTCTAGAAGCCTGATGAAAGGATAAAGATCATCTAAAACAAGTCCTCCATCAGACCCAATGTAAACTTGTGTGCAGAACCCTAGCAGGGAGGAGCACTGGTGTGCCAGCAAAGGCAGATTTCTATGCAACATTGTGCTAGGAGCATCGAGGGGATCTGGAATTAACTAGCATTTTTGTGCTTCAAGAGGCTTGCTTAAAAATAATAATAAAAAATTATATACTGTACATGTCCACAACTTTACACTGCAAAGCCCATTCAAATTTTAATGGGTAACTTTTGCATTAAAATTCCATCACTTCCTAGTATTTGCCCATCAGTTGCGCTCAGCATATTAAATTTGAGTTGAATTCCTGTTATAATGACCTCTCTGGTCCCTGGTGAGGGTCAGTGCATCCTGCCCAGATGTGTACAGCTAACTTCCACTCACTGACAGTCACACTTGTCTCCACATGTATATGAATGCATCCTTTTGCCACCAGGATGACTTTTATTCCAAAAGAAGTTGGCTCCTTTGCCACAGCCATGCTTCCCCCTCCCCTAAACGTGCAAAATGACACATTTCTCTCACCACTTCCATGTTAACAACAGACCCTCACTCACACACCTCTCTGTGGCACGTGAAAGGACATTTCTACAGATCTGTGGACCCTCTATATGCCCCTTTTGAAATATGCTTCACCTCAGTATTTGCAAAGCACTTTCTACAGAATATGATACTGATCTACCCATGAATGCAGCTGGGATCGCAGTGGCAAGATTGTACTTGCTTTCATTTCTCATATATTGTATTTGGTTGCAAAATGGCTGCTTTTCTGCCTCAAAAGCTGGGCTGTAGAACCTTTACAGACATCAGCTGCAAACTTCAGGTAGTCTATGAAACTAATGCTGATGGGCTGTGGACATCACACGTGCACAGGCAGAATACATGGAAATATGGAATATATAATAAAATACATATTTCTAAACCTATTGAACAAGCAAAGTGCAACAGTTCTGACTTAAAATGAATCTTATGAAGCAGAATTGCTAGTATGTTTGTGTGCCTGTGAAATGTATTGTTAAGGAAGGCTCATTTTCCTTCTTCTTGTCTCTTTTTGTCTCTGATAAGAAAAATAGGCCGCATTTAAAGCAAAATGTGGCAGTTACAACTGAAATGTGGGCTTGTGCTCACAAACACAGTTAAATAGGTGTCAAACTGTGTTTACACTTATTTAACTTCAAATTTCTGTCTAAAGAAAGATTTAAATGTTTTCAGTCAAGGTCTGGTTTTCTAGCCTAGACAAGTTGGAAACATTGTCCTCTCCAAAACAAACTTATTTTTTCTAAATTTGAGCTACCTTTAAGAATTTCCAAATAAGCAGCTATTTTTCCTGTTTCTGGTTTCAATCAAAACCCAAAACAGCACACTTACATTTCATAATGCTGCAACTGAAGTTACTAATTTTTTTTTGTCTGTATTAAGTTGAACGCAACATACTAATCTTAAGTTGCAGGGATACAAACCAGAACCATAGTACCCAGAAATTGTTAATACCCATGTAAATCAAAATTGGCAAGGTCTGCAGAGTTCCAGCTTTTGGGTCTGCTCCAAAACTTTTAATATTGCAAAACAGACTTCTTAGCTAGGAATCCTAAAGATGCTCAGAGAATTAAACATTTAGAGAAAGGAAAGGCTGTACAAATATTTACTTATGATTATTATTGTGGTACTTTCAGATCCAGGCCTCCAAACACTTAATAGATGTACTTAACTTTAGTGAGAGTACTTCCACTGAGTTAGTAGAAATATTCATCGGCTTAAAGTTAGACACAAATGTGTTTGCAGGAATGGAACTCTATATTTTATATGACTGGTATTAAATTCACCTTCCAGCTGTAGCTTTAAAGTTCATTTCATAATGGGACTCCTGGGGAAACAAGCTTAGAAATAATATATGGTCCTAGAAAAATATTTTGAGTTCATAAATAATATGATAGAGGATATTTTCAAACTTTGGAATAACTTTTCCATTGAGGCAGGTTTAAAGACTATTTAAAAGATATATGAAGCTTGATTTAAACACTGGAATATATTGCCAGAGGGAAGAGAGTATACATTTTCGGTTTTATGAATTGGGTTTTGCTGAATTGTCTTATTTACTGCCATCCCATTTGCATTTGCAAGGGGCTTATTTTACAAAACACAAGAGAAAGGACATTTCATGCCTAAGGTGGATTATCATCTTCTGTGAAAATGTGTCATATATTTCTTGAATCTGAAATTTAGCTGTGCTCACATGCTATATAAGTAAGAGAACTCAGTATGCTAGGGTCCAGCTTATCCTTGCTTTTTGCCCTTTGCATTGTTAGTAACCCTGATACAAAGTCTGTAAAACTCCATCAGGTCACAGTGCCACCCGCCTTGGTAGAAATGACCAGATGTGGTGCAGAGTAGCAGTGCACAGGGCCCAGCACACCTCTGTGCTGAAACAAAGCACTGCTCATAAAACCATAGTGAATGGAAAAGGGTGAAGGGGGCCTTAATCCCCTCACTGTGCTATATGTGAAAGCAGGATATGACCTGGAGCTTGAAATGCAGTGCTGAAAGCTGAAGGAGGTGCCTGAGAAAGAGAAAAACCACAGGAAAATGACAGCAAAGCTCTCTTTTATAAGACGGAGAATTATAGGCCAGCTGAGAAGGAGACCAAAGCACTAGGCTGTAGAAGCATTTGGGAAGACAGGATGTGGTACTAACAGTAAGTCATCTTTTTGAGTAAGGTTGGGTGTTTTTTTCAGATGATTTCTAATTTTAGGCCACAATAAAATTTAAACTTTTAGGACTTTTCTGTGAGGCCAAGTGGAACATCCTTGTATAGTTCCACACAGTTCTAACAAACCTGAAAACTTACACCCAAGGAAAATTTTTCCCCCACTTGAGGAAGTACTTGTTGCAAAGCCATTAAATGTAAGAAAACAGAAAACTGATAGGATTTTATAAAGACTATTACAGAAATGCAAAAAAAATTAAAGACCAAAGAATATCTTCTCTATAGGCTTCATTAAACAATCCTGGGAATACTGCATAAAAAAATGATCATTCTCTGTCACATCCTCTCAGACTGTGCCTTAAGGACCACTGGCATATGCAATCTAGTTAAAACACTAGAGGTCTTTTCATGTGGTCAGCACCTTATGTTTAGGAGATAAGGTTTTCTTATGCAACGTTCAGAACAAACAAAAGTGCCAGACGGTATAAACAGACTAAAATTTCTGTGTTTGTCTAGGGGAGGACTGCCTGAGCAATGTAGAGAGGCCACATAAAACCTTTCCTCTCGGACCTCTTTCCAAGCACAAGAAGCACTCTGAGGTCAGAAGGAATAAGTTCAAAGTGGGTTAAATGCCATGCAATGCTTAGGAAATTAGACAGTGCTGTCTAAATTAAACCAAACACTTCTCCAGCCTCTGGGGTGCCACTAAAAGGTGTAAAGATTGTTTAAAGCTACCCTCCTTGCCAAGATGCCAAAAGCTTTACAGCTAGTTTCCTATGCTGTGAGCGTATTTCTTGGCCACATATCCGAGAGACAAAGGAACTGGACTCTGCATTGACACAGATCTACTGGACATGCTCCTACTGTCCTCCAAGCCACTTCACTGAAGGGATGCAAACTTCCTCATAAATCTGCTCCAAAACCAGTCACTTGGTTGATCAAACCTCTGCACGCTGCATTCAGGATCTTTCTTCCTAGGAGAGAATCACAGAATCACAGAATGGTAGGGGGTGGAGGGGGTGGAAGGGACCTCTGGAAGGATGCCGTTTTGCGTGCTCCATAGCTTCTCCATGATGCAAACCAAAGTGTACAAGCTCAGGCCATGAGGAGATCCATTTGACAAGTGCATTCCTGATTGGCACTGAAGTGCCAAAGTGGATGAACCTTGATGTTCAGAGATGCGAAAGACCAGGATAAACCACTCAGACCGTACTTTGTAGCATTGTGTAAGAAGCCTGAGACAGATCTGAGTGAGCTAATTCTACCTGGAAGTACAGTGATTCCACTTGGGGTCCCAACAACACCATGGCTCATTAACCTGAGCTCATTAACCCACCATTCCCATTAGTGCTCATTCTTCAACTAGTTTTTTCAGTCTTGTGTCATCAATCCCTGTGCTGCCAAGGGCTCCAGGCTGACATGGCCTTATGCAACCATTGAACAGACCTACAAAAGAATAAGAGTTTTATTTAATATGTAGGTAGATGAATCAGGTTCTAAGGGAGACATCACTGAGTTTTGCAGGAGTGCGTGATCTAGTCATCAGTTGAGCCCAGATCTGACTCCAACTCTTATCTTTAAGTACAAAACCATCTTTCTCTTTAATACAAGCAGCGTGAATTGTGACTGGTCATAGTAATGACGAATACACTTACTGCAGTCTTGTAATTCAGCTTTTTACTTTCCAGTTACCACAAGAGTCACAAGAGATGAAGTCTGGGGCAAAAACTACTGAATAAATTAGTAGTTGCTTAACAAATTATTCTTGTCTTACTGACGTTTGAGATGCCAGAACGCTTTTGTGTTAGTTTCCTGTGCTTTTATTTGCTTCAAGAAGTTTGAAAGGTTATTATGTTAAACACTATAGAAAAGCAGAATGTGCAGGGAGGGGCAGTATTTTACCTTAGATCAACTGATTATTTTACATTAGACCAAACAGAAAAAAATGATAACCTTTGGGATCAGACTCTTTTCTCCACGTTACTACAAGCATTGTATCGAGCCCTACACTTTGTTTTCCATGGCATTATAAAAGCTTTACAGAAGCAAAAGTCCCACAGATTTCATAACTGAAACTAGTAATGCGTTCTTAATTTGAGTCACCAAATGGTCTTATTTTCAGCGAAAGACAAATATTCATGATTCTTCTGAGATTTTCAAGATCTATGACTGTGCAAAGCACAGATTTAGGTGCCAGAACCCAGAAACAAAGCCATCATTTCTGGGCTGTAAGAGTATAAAGGGTTCATGCACACCTTGTGTCTGACAGACCAATGCATGAATTAAAATAAATGGAGATATATTAGTCCTTGGAAGAACAGGTTAGTTTCAGGTGATCTTACCTTAAAAAACCATGACTAACATAGAAAAACTGTTCCGATCAAGCCATGATTTTTTTTTTAACATGCACAGTGATGTCTGCATGTACGTGGCTTTTTGAAGAACAACAAGAAGAAGAGGAAGAAGAAGAATAGGGAGAAGAGGAAGAGGAAGAGGAAGAAAGCAAAGGTGGAGGTTATGGAGAACAAGGAGTATCGTGCTATGCCAGTGAGATCAGATACAAAGCCATCATGATTCCTGTTTAAGGACTAAAAATTTCCCACTGTAGACTATGGTAAAAGGCTACAATATGATTCTGATTTGGTAGAAGATGCAAATAACAGTGTAGACAGATCAACAGTATTGCAACTAAAAAATGGGTGGAAAGCAACTGTAAAAAGAATGTATCTTACAAGCTAATATGGGGAAAAATAGTCTGAAACATATTGAATTCAACAGGATGAAATAGTACTAGGAATGGAAAAGGACTATTTGAAGGGAGACAGTAATGCTGAAAGGACTTCCATAATAAAGAAGATAATATCTGTGTCACTGGAAACTTGATATAATTACTTACAGAATAAACGGTATAAAGGGAGAATAGAGTGAGAGAAAAGTGGGTAGAGTCTGATGAAGACTTACTACCTTCATGAAGTATCTTTATGGGGAAGATCTCCTGACCCATCTATCAAATAAGGAAGGGACAAAGCAACCTAAATGAAAGACTAGAAAACTCTAGGGCTAAACTGTCTTCACCTTATTCACATGAGTAGCTTTTTGAAATCAACAAACCAAATACTATGAGCAAGCCAGGCATAGTTAGATCTTCAGGAAGTATTTGTATGTGAAAGGTAATGTACTTCACTGAGTCACCAGACTCAGAAATACTACTGATAATATTTCCAACTCCCTGGCTACAAAATCTTGAACATGCTAATTTCTCTGCATGCTTCCATCCCTTTTCTTTCTTATTTGTTTAGTTTGGAAACCCTTTGAGGCAGAAACTATTCTTGCTGTGCAAACACACTTAGCCAAGGACACGTTTTTAAAGGGAATTTCTAGGTACAATTATCACACATCAATACACATCCAATATAACCTTTTAAATACATATTCACAGAACTGGTTACTTACTTTCACATCATCTGTTAGGTCTAAACTCCATTCCTGTTACTTTGGCTTTTTTGGTTTTAGTCATATAAATACATTTTGAGAAGGGTTATGTTCCTCTGAGAGGGAGATCTTTGGATTAGTTGGATTTGAGTAAAACATTGTAGCTGCTGTATGTAGCCACAGCTGTAGCTTTCCACTATAATTTTGTCTAGTATTCTATTATCTGTTCACTGTTATAAGTGGAATAGTATGTTGGTAATAGTGCATCATTAGGCAAAAAGCAAACTTGCCCAGGAAGTTTATGAAGTTTAGGATTCCATTACGAATGTCCCTAAAACATTCTGCTAATGCAATTCAATTAATTTTTTTAACCAAAATTGCCATGTGGCCTTGGACAGCTGTGGTTAGCACTATGCAGCACAAAAACTGAATCCTGAAGGAAAAGATTGCTTTGTCAGCCAAATGCACAAAGCGTGAATTCCCAAAGAGAGTCAACATCGTACCAGATAATGGGAGATTAATCTTTCAGAATGGCAAGTTGACATACGGGTAGACTAGCGTATGTACTCTAAGTACAGAGAAAGGAAAGAATTTTTTCAAAAGCCTACACTTTATTCTTAAAATGCCATTTGTTGCATAAAATCTTTTTGCAGTTCTTCTATCAAAAAAGTTCATGAAACATAATGCAATTGACCTTTACAATATAATGCACCATTGACAGCTACCTAATCAAATGGTGAGTGTTTGAAAATGCTTTTATTAAATGTCTTATGCCACACTTAGATTGCATTGTTTGACCAATGACACAAAATTAGAAAAGTAAAAATATTTGAGTTGTATTTACAGTTTTAGAGAGTGAATTTCTCTGGTATTGCTTAAGTATCAAGTGTAGTGGGCCACCTACTCTTCTTACTTGGAGTCACAGCAGGGCTCACACCCTCATTTGGTTTTAGGTCCATTTTATTCTCTTCGACCTCTGAGTGACCCCATGTGCTCACACCATGTCTTTTCTGCATGAATTTTCCTCTGACCCAGCTCTCTCTATCTAATCCAAAATATAAGCTTGTCTACACACCTTGCCTTCTAGCATTTCTCATTTCCACTTACACAAAACATTTCCTTAACTGAACTGCTGGGAAGAGATTCTTCATGCCACGTAAGAAGGTTGGAAGAGCATCAAAGGGCCCTGAAGTATTGTATCTGGTGAGGGATCTATTCCAGTGCTCAGTCATCTTACACTTGGGAAGTCTTCCCTAGTGTCTGACCTGAATTTCCTGCACTTCAGTTTAAGCACATTATATTTTTTCTTGATCTCCAATAAACATGAAGAACAATTTGTTTCTATCCTTTACACGGTAGTCTCTATGTACTTAAAGACTGCTCTCACATCTCTCCTCAGTTCTCTCTTCCTTAGACTAAACAAACCTCATCCTTTCAGTCTCAGAGGTCAGATTTTCTAGGCTTTTGATCATCTTTGCTACTTCCCTCTGCTTCACAGATTTCTTAAAATGGGCTGCCCAAGCCTGAGCATAATGCTACAGATGGGGTCTTGCCAGAGCTAACTAGGAGAGTTTTGATGCATACGTTTAAGGTGTGTCTTACACATTTTTATGCATCCTTTGTTATATTCAGTTTGTGGTCTACTACATCTCTTAATTGTTTTGCCCAGAAAGGCAATCTAGCTGTTTGTTCTCCTTTTTTCAATCACGCAAATATTTATTTCAAAGTGTACTACTTTGTGCTTGTCCTTATCAAAACATAGTTTATTTACTTAGTATTTTAATAATAAAATAAATTATTTCCTTTTTTTCATCATCTAAGTCACTAGTGAAAATGGTGAAAATATTGATTTGGGAAAAGACCATTCTAAATGCACTTAATGCAATCACCTATTTTGACAGAGAGACATTAATAACAGTCCTTTGAGAACAGTTTTCTAACCAGTTTTCCATTCACCATGTTATTAGATTTACTTTACCATATATCCCCAAGTTGCTTATATCATCTAAGACCAAATTAAGATCAGCCATTTACTATTTCTCCAGTATCCACATGGCCAATTACCGTGTTATAGAAGGAAATTAGATTACGGCTACGTCACTTGTTCTTTATAAGTTTGTCCTGCTATTTACTTATTACCCTGAGGCCTTCTAGTAATTACAAATACATTGTTTAAATGCCTGTTTTGATATTTTTCCAAGAATTGAAGCTCAGTCAACCTATCTCTTTTTTAAAGAGGGAGATTTATTTCTTTTTCTGTGAAATCAGGAAGAATGATGTAAGCCTGCCTTTGAAGAATGCCCTCGGCTCCCCTTGGTACCAGCCACAGCAGGATCAATACCAGAGGTGGTGGCAGAAGGTCACAAATGGGCCAGGGTGGTTACACTGAAGACTTTTCAGATGACACTGCTACATGTTTGAGATGCATAGGAAATACATCACAGAAAATATGCTTCCCTCCTGGCCTGCCCAGCCATGGCTGAACACGCTTGACAAAGCTGAACTCCCCTGTCACTTACTATCGTCTTCTTCTTTATAGTGTTAACCCTAATGTTAAGTATTTGGCTTAAAGTATTTTAAGCGATACTGTACAGAGTCTTGAGTGCCTTTCTTAATGGGATCCTAATGAACTGGCATCTCCTGGTGTAAAACACCATGCACCTAGACAAGTGCAAGTCATTCTTCCCTATATAGGTGCTCAATGTCGCTTGTCGTACTAAGTTTTATAACTCCCCAGGTGGCCTCGTGCTGCATGATTCCCCCTTTTCATCACTACAAAACACAGGTGCTATGCGCTTATTACTTTATTAATTTTTCCTCATCGTTCTGATAACATCAGTTTCATTCTTCATGCTACCCACTAGATCCTCCCTTCCCTGCCACATGAGACTGTGTCAATGATAAACTGAAAAGCAGCAGCAATGAATCATCCCTAGCAGCTATGTTCGCACCTCTTCTATACAGCGGTTTTGGGAGTGGCTGTGAACACGCATCAACCTGCCTGTCTCTTACTGATGTAGGTGACTTGTGGACACCTGCAGCCAGCCAGCAGCCAGCTTGCCTGGATGTGCCGGCGTTGTGGTGACTCACTTGGGGTGCTCAGGCACACAGGAGCTTGCGCGCTCCATTAGACACTGTCCCGTCATATCTGGGGCCATGTTTTCAGGTTGATTGTCTGCATAGACGGTGAATCTGGTCTTGAAGACGGCCTCAGTGCCCTGACCCACAGACAGCGTGAGTAGGTCTAATAGTTTCCTTGTGGCATTTGAATGTGTTGCTGTAACTCATTTGGAAGTCTACGAATGCAAGGGTTCAGACCCACTTCACCTCAAATTATTGACGTGAAGGACTGAGTAACCACAGAAACAAAAAGCCATACAGATTAATTGAAAAATAGACCAGCTGTATATTGTTACTTCTGAAAAAATCTTTAATGATCACTTTATTTTATCTTCTGCGTGAACGTTTTCCAAATAATAATCCTTTCTTTGATGTAAGAATGTGCTGAATCTCTGAAGATTTTTTTTAAGGGAGAGATAGAGACCAGTTGTTGATTTTTTAACAGGATGCATATATTAAACATCTACATATTCATCTTCATAGATGGTTCTGCAGAAGAGTGAGTTATGCCGGGCTGAAATCAGGATGGTAATAATGTAAGATCTGATATTGGCAGGAGAAAATAAGCAAATTCCTCATAATAAAATCAAAACAATTTCATAAATGGCAACAAAAAAAAAAGTTATGCGGAACAGATTTAATGAGTCCTTGGCCATCTTAAAAATTTGAATGACTAATATAACTTCATTACTTTGACACCAAGAGTCTAAGTATGAAAGTTGTAAAGGCATCTTTCAGACTTGCCTGTGCAACCAAAGCGAAAATGTGTAGAAATAAGATGTGCAGATTGAAGATTAAGGACGGTGTGTTTTGCTTTTCTCCAGATGTAACAAAAATTGCCCTGCCATATATTGTGTCAGAATTCACCTTTTACTGTAGTTTTGTGGTTACACAGAGATGGTCATCTCAACACAAGGATAACGCAGAGAGTGTATAGTGAAGCAGTGTTCCTCCTTCGTCCCTTCACAAATCCTCGGAGAGAATGGAATGTGCTCTGCCCTGAGATACAATTTTTCCTCTTCAGTTTTGCATCATATCACAGGGGATCTTCCCATTATTTTTGTGTTTTCTTGTCTTTGGTTCCAGGCTTTCCTAATCAAAGACTTCAGTAGTCTCCAGTAAGGGGCATAAAATTTCAAATACAAAAGAAATGTATTAGCGTGCCTAAGCTCTTTGCTACGACTATGTGCGTGTATAATGTGTTCCCACTGGATTTACTCTTTCATTCTTGTGTTGACAGAAAACAAGAAATTGAGCAACTGCATCTTTTCATTTGTAATCTTTGAACTGCTCAGCTTTATGCCTGTATTGATACTGTGTCCAAAAATGCAGACAAGGATTTGATTGCTTGCAAAATAGGGGGACCTTTTTTGAGGCCTCAGAACTTCAGATTACAAGATATGCTTACCTGCCTAAGGGCTGTAGGGCCAGATTTACTCTATACCTGAGTTAGCTTGTTGCCAAAATAACTCAGCCCACCTTACTATGAGCTGTATTATTCTCTTAGAATGGGGGAAAAAAATTAAAGCAAATGGCAAGGTTGTTTATAGACCAGTCTAACATGAGCCATTAAATGGGAGAAACAGACACACATAACCCTAAGTCAGCCATTCAATCAATATGAAATTACACTCATAATTAGAGCCTGTGAATGAGCAAAGTTCCTTCAACCATTCCTTTTCTCATGGGTTTGGAAATAGCAAGATTGTTTTTTTCCAGAAACCTCTGCCAACATCTGTTTTATAAAAGTAATTTTTCATTTTTTTATCCTTTTAATCACTTTTCTTGCTCCTTTGAACTCTAGCAACCCAAAGGAAAAGCTAGATTAACTGAACTTTCAAAGCTAAAACTAAATGAGTGCAGGGATCCTTCAGTGGCGTCCCCAGCTCTGTTTTAAATATATTGCAGAATGTCTCTCGAACCTCACCTTGCCTTCCCATGCTTCTCAGAAGACCTCTGTAGCAGTATCTACCAGCTTCTGGGAAAAGAGGTAATACAGACATCAAAGAAGAAGAAAATAAAGGTAAAAGGCAGGAGAAAAAGGGCAAGAAAATGAGATCCATGAGGGAAAGGGCAGACAAAGACTATATCTAGACAGAGATTCCTTTAAGCAGCTGAACTCAGGTTTTGGGATTAAGTACTGCAAAATCATGGCCATATCTTTTATCTTCTCACTAAGCCATCAAGATAGCAGCTGGCATACGTAACAATCAACTTCCCCAGCCTTTGGTATCTCCACAATAAATTGTTGGCCTGTATTCCTGATTGTCCTTTAAAAGGGAAAGGTATCATTAAAGGAGAGATATATGCAATATTTTTCAGGTAGCAATTTTTTTCCAAAAATAATTAGACAATATAGCATTGTTGCAGAACACGCATTGGTATGAGAATAGACTACTTGCAAGCACATCTGCTCACGATTCATGCTGATCCCAGGCTTGAGGACAAGATGAAGGAATGCAGGAAGCACTATTTCCAAGCTGTTAATTCATTGTCTGTGAGTAATGGCAGCAACTATTTGCCTGTCAGACTTCCACATGAAAAAAGGATGATCATGATCATCAAAAGAAGACAGTGCTGATCCCCTTGGTTCTCTCTCTGGGAGGTACGAGAACCCTGTTCTTGAGTGCTAATACAGTTTTCCCAGACAGTCAGTCCACAAGCCAGGATTCAGGAGTCAGAAGAATCTTTAGCAGGGGTGCAGAGTGGTTTAAGACTCAGAGGCTGATCTGTCAAGAGTAACCAGCCATGTATTGGCAAAGAAAAAACAATGTTGGGGAAAGAAATCCAGAAAGAAAAAAAGGGACATGGAGGTGAGCACTGAAGAAAAAAGTCACAAATTTCCATATGACTAAAGCAAATGACTGGAGGTCCAAGCTTCTGAAATCTATTGAGGGCTTTCCTACTGACTGACCTAGCCTCTCTCCCCTTGCATCTGTGCAGGTTCCCAGTGGTATAATTCCCATTATGCCATTTACCTGTATTACAGGCATGCTGAAGGGCTTTAAATAGTTGGAAGGAAAACATCCAATGTGTGTCAAATATTATCATTATTAGGGAGATTAGACATTGTAGATAAAACTCATGTTTCTTCTTCAGACAATATGTCCCTGGAAGTGCTCTGCAGTTGTGTCAAACTCACTGAAGGGCTAACTCTGTGGCCCATCATTTCAACTGATCTATAGCAACTTTGTGGTTAAGGCACTCCAGAGCTATTTCTTATCTCTCTGCCACTGACTTCTCCTGACAAAACACAAATTTCTCTGTCTTTGCTCCCAATGTATAGAATGGAAATGTTCCTAAAAGATCAGCCCGTTTATGATGTGTTCACACAGTCCATGTAGTGTTTTACTTGCAGGGGGAAAAATTCTGACCTAAACAATGTCTTTGTGAGGCAGGAAAAATAGATTTTCAATCCTCTGCTCCTGTCCAGCACCTACATTCCCCATTACTGACACAGATGATATCTGTATCTAAAATTTCATGAGAGTGCATTAGAAAAAAGCTGGACAAGACTAACACATACCAGAGACTGAAGTAATACGCACAATTATCTTCTTGGAAAAGAAAAAATAAACACAAGTATCTGAATAAAAGCAGAACTTGCAATACTTAGATAGGAGGCATACCAATTTTGATTTGAATGAGTTACCAATTTGGTGCTCGTATATCTACTTAAGCTGTCAAAACATTACATGCCATGGAATATATTATATATATTAGATGGGTCAGATTTAGGCCACTTCCTTCCCACATACAAAATTGGAGGTGGTTAAGTAGGGCACAGATTTTAAGCTTGTTCATGGCCTCCCATAATCCTACTCTCAACAAGTCCTGTAGTAGGAGCCAAATGGCGAACAGAAGGAATCAGAAGGAATAATTTATATTTTTTGTTATTACTGCCTATCAGCCTGATGCTCTCAATGCTTTCCTCTGACAGAAGTCCTTAAACAGCCAGGCATGATATGGAGCAGATGACTTAATCATTTGACCACATCTCACACTCTCCAGAAATTGCCTGAGATTCTCATGCGCTTACTCCTTGTCGTTACAGTCTCTCTACCACTCTGTCACCCCACACACCAGAACTATTAGATTGACCTGATCTACTGCTCTGTAATCTGCAGACCAGCTGGCTCTTGTGCAGGAGGCTGTGGAAAAGGGAGGAGACTAGGATGCTCTGAAGCAGATGCACATTACATATCAGTAGGGCTCAGTGTTGAAAATAAGAATATAAGAAATATCCTACTGTGCTGGACCAGTATTCTGCCTCCACCAGTAGGAGATGCTATTCAGGGAGAGCATACATTCTTGGCCGCCATCTCTCTACTACTCTTCCCATGTCCTCAGTCATTGATAAAGGAATTCCCATTTATTTTCTTTAATATACTATTGGACTGATTTTGCAGGAGTTTCTGATTCATTTTATTCTCTGCTGAAACAATCGGCTTCCAAAATTCATAGCAACAAATTTCAGAACTTGACTGCCTGCTGTGTGAAAAAATATATCCCTTTACTTGTTTTAAACCCATTTTGCATTAGCTTTAATGGGTGATGCCTAGTTTTGTTACTGAAGGATTTGGTGAGTTAGCAGTTTTGCATTCACTTCATTGAGTCTCTTCACATTTCTCACAGAGCATTCTCCACTCAAAATTGAAGATTCAACCCTTTAAGTCTCTTCTTTTAATGCAGTTGCTTGACTTCCTTAATCACTTCTCTTGCCTTTCTCTGCACCTTTTCTAACTTCACTGTGACTCCTTGTGATGTGAGGATCAAACTGCACACACTGCCCAAGACGTGAAGTACAAGATTTTGTATTGCAGCAAAATGATGCTTTCTGTAATGTTCTCAGTGCCCTTTCTGATGAAGTTTGATTTTTTTTTTGGCCTTTAGTCTGCTATTGTATCTTAAACTGACGACTTCAGAGAATTGCTAGCTCTCTTCCCTTAGGTGTAACTGACAATTTCAAGTTCAGCATCCCATAAGCACACTTTAGGATATTTTTCCCCAAGATTAATTACTTCACTTCTTTTTACACCGATGCTAATTTGACACTTTTTTGTCTATTCACTCAGCTTTGTGAGGTTTTTCTGGAAAACAGGCCTAGCAAAAGGCACATTCCTCAACTGCAGCTGCAACTGCAACATGGAACTGCATGAGACACCTCATGTGACTGAAGCCCTTCCAGCACACAAAGCACTTTGCAGGTACCCAGATACTCAGCACACAGGGGCATCTCTACTCCTACCTGAACAAGCTCTCAGGTGCCAGGAGAGCAGGAAGTTGAAATACCTGCATGCTTAGTAGGCATTGCTTATTTGCATGACAGTAAAAGTGTTCTGCCATTTCTGGAATGACTAAAATATAAAATGCTTGCATTTGAGTGGTTATGATTTAAACTTTAGGATCAAAAAAGGGTAAGGATTTCCTTGCTGAACAGCTACGTGAATTTTGGAGCCTAGTGAAGAGTTCACATACCTTCTCCTTCTCTGGCTTCTGTGTGCAGTGACAGCTGGTCTGTCAGCTCCTCTGACCATTCAGTTTGTTTGTTCAGTCGTTTGGGATCCATCTTTTATGTCAGGCTATTCTTATCTACAGGGACATCAGAAACATCAATTCCCTTGCTATGTCCATGAGGAGCCAGAACACAGAAAGGTGAAGGAAGCATACTTCAAATCTTATTATGGATTTAAATAATATTGTAGTGTAGTATCAGGCAGGCAAATTAATTTCAACTGTAATGACAGATCCAGATTACCTCATTGTTTTCAAAACTTCCCCAATATGAGACAGATTTAGCAATGAAAAGCAGCAAATAAAGATCTGCAACTGGCCAGGGAAGACCTATCCAGGGAATGTCAGAGACAGGAGACTTACGTTACAGTCTGTTAGAATCATGGAAAGGGCTGTCAGACTCAGAGTAGCAAACGCTTTTGGACTCTTGAATCTAGGAGCTAAAATAATAGTACACAAGCCAGTTGTTTTGATGGGCCGTGCTTTACGTGCTGCATGAACCTTACTTCCCTTTATCCATGCTTTGTTTCCAAAGCTTGTACTGAAACAAAATGTTTCAGAAAGAGACATATTTTTCAAGCAATCTTTCAGTCTTTAGTAATGTATGTGAAAGACAGTTCAATCTTCTAGTGCTCTCCTACAATGTGAAAATTATTGGTTCATCATCTTCACGGTGTTTGTCTTTAATTTAAAAAAATACACTGTAGTAAGATTATATCATAAAAGACAGATCATATATTCAGCCTCAGGTGGCCACTCCTAGAATCCCTCTTCCAGGATGACTTAGTCCATACTCTAAATTAGCATTCCCTAGAAAAAAATTAGCTGTTTCCTCTTAGAGCCAGTCTCTGCATGCTAGAAGCTTTCACTTAAACCTTTCTCAGCAGGGCTGCCACCTGCTTTTAGGGCAAGGTTCCTCAGGCAAACAGTGTCAGCCTCTTACGGGATAGCCTAATCTTAATTCCTGACAGTGACATACGGGGAGAGGCTGAGAGATCCGGGATTTTTCAGCCTGGGAAAGAGATGGCTCAGGGACGTCTTCTCAGTGTGTGTAATTATATGATGGTGTGGAGCAAAGAAGACAGAGCCAGGTTTCTCAGTGGTGCCCAGTGAAAGGACAAGAGGACACATATTGAAATACAGGAAATTCCATTTAAACATAAGAAAAAGCTTTTTTCACTGGGCTGGTATAACGCTGAGACAGGTTGCCGAGGCAGATTATGGAGTCTCTGTGCTTGGAGATAATTGAAAACCCAACAGGACACAGCCCTGCGCAACCTGCTTTAGCTGACCCTGCTCTGAGCGGGGAGGACTGGACTAGTCACCAGAGGCCCTATCCAACCTCAGCCCTTCCCCATGATTCTGTGTGAACATCCACAGGCTTGAAAATATTAAACTCATTGCTCTGCTTTCTTGCGGATTTGTCACAGGATATGCAAGAGTTCAAACGCAACTCTCAAGCGTGTCTGTTTGGGATAGGATGGGTTTACACCAAGACAACTCATGAGAAGAAGAGCAATAAACTTGAAAGTGAGACGTATAATTTATGTTTGGACATCTGGCTCTGTCGCACGCTGTAAGGCTGACTCTCCACCAGGAAGGGAAAGGCAAAATCGCCCAGAACAAGCATAATAACAATAAAAGACCGCATCTCAGAAAAGAACTTGCACATATATTTGCCTACAGATTTTAGTGGAACTTGCTTAAGCACTCTGCTGAATCAGGAGTAAAATCCAACGATACTAACAGGCACTTCACCTCTACAGGGTGACCTAGTTAATTACACTAATACCTTTTAAGAGATTTATTCCTCTCCTGAGGTATGCATTTTTCCCTGGTGTTTTCAGAAAGCCTATGACAGACATTATGATGTGTTAAGTGAACTGCTAAAGATTCCAAATAGTCCCAGATAACAAAGAACACTTTTTCTTTAATGTGCTTTAGAGGAGTAAAGTAAATATATCTGGAAATTTAAGAGCACCAGTTGAAGTGTTTATGAAGTTATACATGAGCTATTTGGTTGTAACAATGCTTAACTGTAATTTAGTGGTCTTATTTGCAAAATTTTTTGTCTTTTTTATGACTTGTGTTTTATGGGATGAGGCAGTTTACTGTGCTGTGCCACTACAGGTTACAGTATCATGCTCCAAATTGAGATCCACCTTTTGTTGTTTCATATGGCAGCCCAGTTTCTTAGTTCTAGGAATCATTTTCCACAGGTATGAGTACAGACAAGTATCAGCCTCATTCACCCATCTTCAAGTAACACAGAGGTTTTAGGCCAAAAGGGACTCCAAAAGGAGTCCCTTTGAAGAGACTTCAATTGCCTAAACAAATCCATTAGCTATTCATTTCTAGAAGAATGCAAAGATGTAACCGCAGTACAAATATTGCTAATAAACATACCAGAGTTTACTCCGCCCATCAGACAGCGCTGAAAACAGTTGTCTTTCTAGCATGACCAAGGTCAGATGAGTTCAGCACCTGTTGTAGCAAAATGTCGTAACTATTGAGTGTGTTTTTCTAAAGCAGGTGTTGTCTCCCTTGACCTTATTCGCATCAGCTGGACAAATGGACAACTGCGTTTCCTCAACAAAGAGCATGTGTGTGATCTTGACATACAGTAGTTTCTGTGATTTTGAAACAGTCTAAGAGTAAACTCTGAAATTTGCAGCTTAATAATTTCAGTAAAGTGGAAATCAGCCCTGAACTAAACACCTTTTCCGAGTTAAACTTCAACTTTAAAAGATCTGTGATTGATTGATTAATTTAGATGATGCCTCTTACAAGGACACCAGTTCTTATGGTCTCTATTCAGCTCTTTCTTTCAGCCGTCTGGAAACCTATAGCTGACCTATCCCTTAAATATCTCCAGATGCGCTTGTTTTTCAATCTCAACAGCTTCTGAAATCTTTGGCACCCTAACCTCTGTAATACCATTCAGCAAAGGGCTATTGCTTTCTATAAGATTTGTTTCTTGGACATTTATATTAGATAGGTTTTTCTTATTTCATATCAGCTCCTCCGGGAAGGAAGTGAATTTGTCCGATTTTGTAATGCGTGAGTACTGTGATAATCACATACATCTGGGTTGATGGGTTCCTTTTGATTTAGGCCTTCTTTCCTCCCAAATTATAATCATGTTACCCTTTTCCAGAGGGAAAATATACTATTTTATATTTTATATAATGGCTTTCAATGGAAGTTAATAACAGTGCTGTCCACAAGGATTTGCCCTTCTACTTTTTTTGCAATTTTCAGATGCTTGGTTCAATGGACCAAATAGCTACACCTTCCATTTACAGAGTACCAAGGATTATATTTATATATTCCTATAAAGCCAACTTGATCTCATGTTCTGTTTGGTACATTTTTGCCATGAAACCACCTAACCTTTGGTTATGCAGGACTGAACAGCAGAGCCATCAGCCCAGGCAAGGAGTAGTCAGCGGGTCTTTTTAGAAGTAAAGTACTTCTCACAGTAAGAGGCTTCTCTGGCCCTTCTTACTCCACTACAGTGGAATTCACTGAAGTGTTAGTAAGGGTCTCTGCCAGAGAGACCTCCTCCTCCAAGGTCCCAGTCCTTGGAGGTGCTGAATCTGTCCCTGACAAGTCAGCATGGAGCTCCATCCTTCATCTCAGTAAAAACAGCCTTTTTTTTTTCCTAAAAAAGTCATGCTTAGGACACCTCCTGGGTGTCTTTCCCAGAGAAAGTCCAGTTTCCACCCTAGTTGAAAAATTCATCTATGATTTTTATTTGCCTAAACTACTCTTGCAAGTGCTATATAATCCATGTCTTTTTTTAAAAAGTCTGGACAGGATGAAAACCACAATTTTTCCTGTCTTTTGAAATTTGTGTCTCAAGGCTCATAAAGGGTCAGTTATCTCCACAGAGAGACTGTCTTAGTGAGTCACAGATGATGTTAAAACCTGTTAAGCATCAGTTAGGCAGGGCAGCACAGTATGATCTGAACCTTCATTACAGCTCAGATGGTACTAGTGACCTCTCTGTAGGATGTTTTCATCTCTGCAAATTGCAAAGCTGCCATCTGGACTCCATTCACCCTGTCTGTAACTGTACTACACAAATACAGACAGTTTTAGGCACAAGACTGCTCTGTCATGAAAAAAAAGAGTCTTTCTGTCTTGATTCATTTAAAGAACATCAGGACACTTCTCCAGCTACACAGTGGTGTGCAGGAGGTACTGCCTGAAGTCCCATACTGTGTGAATACATGTATAAATAAGCACTCAAAGAAAAAGAGAGTTTACTGGTAACTGGGATTCTTTCAGTTTGTGTTGTCTATGGGTATACTTGCAGCTCTCTCCCCAGTCTCTCTCTCCTGGGTCCCTGAAAATGTGCAGGATAATTTATGAAGCCAAGAGGAGCAGCTTAGGCCCATAGCACCACTTGCGCGCATAGCCTTGCTTTCTGGGGAGGATAGCTGAGGGGGTGGGGGCTCTGAGCACTGCTGCAGGTGCTGTCCAAGCAAAAAACCCCGCTCTGCTGTGCCAAGTAGTGCATACACCGCATATCCTGAAAAAGTCCAGCTATTGGTGATCTGCTTCCCTGTTCTGGAAAAAGAGCCCACTGCCAGGAAGCTGATGTTGCGGACACCCCAGCAGTGGTCCTCGGGGTGCTGCCCTGCTGCCAGAAGTGCTGGTGGAATGGCTACAAGATGTGACCAGGCTCCCTCCATCAGGATAGTCATCAATACAACAGCAAATCACTCCACTGCTTGCCAGCCTCTTTACGGCTCTGTGGTCTGAAATTAGTCAAGTCTGACTGTGTGAAGCTTCATTTAACTTTCATCTTGTCATGCAACGTTTTGTTCCATTACAGCACTATTATCCAGCCACAGGTTTTGTGTTTAGCTTGCATTAAATATTTTGCTCAGTGGTACATTTAATGAACATCAGCTACCTTTGAACTGAAGATTTATGTAAATAGAGGGTACGCAAGTACTTTTGAAAATACAAGGAAAAGAATTACTTAGCAGAGAACAGGTAGAATTTAAACAGGTAAAAATTAAACAGTTGAAACTGAGTTCTCTTGCAAATATACGTCAAGTATTTGCTTTATTACTGTTACATAAAAGGCTTATAAAGTAAGCCTCAGTCAGAAGCTCAGCCAGTACAAACGCTGGACTGCAGCAACTGAATTTCTGGACCAGGAGTATGAGTTTAAGGAAGGCAGAAAACATTTTCCATCTACTAACCTTCTACAAAACTCCTGCTACTCTAACAATTTAGACTAATAGAGCACCTGGCCCCGACCGAGTCTCCATCTTATTAGAAACACATTGACTCTGACGGCTGCTTGGGAAGCCAAGAGCCACATTCATCACTGGGGTATCTCATCTGACATCAGTGAGATCAGAATTTGGCTTTAATCCTCCAAACCACACACCATTTTTACACATGGACTGTGTGAAAATTAACTTTGAGTGCTACACTAGTTCTACTGTATTCGGAGAAGGACACTGAACGCTTCTCTTTGTTCAAAACTTCTCTTAATAGCATCCTTAATCAGCTATCTTCAAGTGAAAAGTCTTTTCTCCACTGGCATGGAAGAAGGAAAGATTAGAGATGCTTCTCCTTCAGCCTTGGAGTGAAGACAGCACTTGTGGCACTGAGTAACCACAACAGACACACAGGATTGCCGGACCAGGCAGGCAACAAGCTAATTAAGAACAAAGACTCAGGAGATATGTGTAAGCCCCCTTTTCCCTAAAATATCTGTCTAAGAGTCTGGCAACAGCCAGTACTTCTTAGTGGCAGTTGAGCTCTTATTTTGCAGCAGCAGATAGGGCTGGGCCTTCACACCACATGCTGTCAGGAATATTATAGCCTGGAGAATAGCCTGGCTTCTTCTCATTGAAGAATGGAAACTTGCTGTATATTATTCGATTTGTATGTTCTGTATTTGTTTTAATTTTGGCTGTTGAATAGAAATAGGAAGGCAGAATAAATTTTGTTTAATGCACAGAAAGTGTATGAAACAAGATATGATGGAAAAGATAATTGTATAGGTACTAATTGGTTAAAATTACTCTTTTTTCTTAAACTAGAGATCTTTCAGAGAATCTTTATTATTTTTAAAATCAAGCAAAGACTTCTGGCAAAAGAGTTTTTGCAGTTACATTTTCATTTTAGCTGGATTTTGGATGAAAATTATTTCTGTATTTTTAACATTTTAATAGTATTTTGCAAATTGTCTATAGCATCAAACTGCCCATAGTGTATAACTTGCCTCTTACACTATGTCAATATTCTAGTCATTATGCATCAGAGCTTTCAGTCACAGAACTTATTTTTAATACCTGATTCAGATGTATTTTAGGTGTTTGCACTTTGAAAAGGTGGTTCTGATAATAAATGGCCATAGCTTAATTTTCAAACTGAACTTCTCTGAAAATCAAAATCTTCTTAGTGCCTTGAATCCAGCTAATTAGTCACTTTCAAAAATTTAGGCTGGTACTCCCAATAAAATAAATCAGAGATTTCTATCTCAAACACAGGATAAAATCATAAATGCTGGACACCCCTCTTGGTATGCCTGTGTTTGTGCATGTGTATGCATGCATATATATCTCACTTGTGCAGAAGTTCCTAAGTTTTTCATAACAAAGTTTCTCTAGCTACTTAATCATTTTTGTTGTTCTGTAGATTGGGAGCGATAATTGCAGGGAGCTCTGAACAAGTTGACTTTTACATAGTTATCAAAAAAATCAGATTTCTGGAATATTTCTTGTGTGATAAGTATTGTTTGGTAAGTAGTTTTATGTCTTATAAATAATAGACTTCTAATTAACCTTTCTTTTCACTGGACTTTTTTAAAAGAAAAAATAAAGAAAACAAGGACACACTGCTAGAATTGATTATGGTATTTATTCCAGAGCTTTTAAAAACATTTTCATAAATGGCTGACTAATGACATAAAGATTTAGATCCTGCACTCTAACTTGATCTTCCTCTAATGATCTTATCTATAAATGATTAGCAGGTTTAGGGGCTAGGAAAAAGTGGAATTTTCTCTGGTTTACTGTACAAATCTTGCCCAGAACATGTTCTTTGGCATCCTGAAAACAAAAATAGAACAAGAATGTGTTTCTTAATATGAAATATTAATCTAAATTGAAGTATGTTCACCCTCTGGGGGTTCTATTCCGATTTTTAGTGATTGCAAAGTATCTTTATAGATGACTGATTTGGTGAATGCTCTACCCAGCATTCAGCAGTA
Source organism: Larus michahellis (assembly GCF_964199755.1). Lineage (NCBI taxonomy): Eukaryota > Metazoa > Chordata > Aves > Charadriiformes > Laridae > Larus > Larus michahellis. The sequence continues at coordinate 41,003,829 of NC_133898.1, forward strand.
TAAGCACTAGAAATATGTAGTTGTGTAACATCTCAGAGATGGGATTTTGCCAATGAAACTTGAACAGAAATTGCAAATAAGAAAAAAGGATGTTTTTACCTTGTCCTCTGAAGAGTACAACTTATTACAAATCTCCCCACACACACACCATGTGCTATCCTATGCATGGGGAAACAGTCTAGAATAAAGCCAGAAGCAATCTTATCTTGTCTAAATGGTGTAAATCTGGAGGAACCCCCATAGTTGCTTTCTCCAGGTATTTCTTTACGATTTTGGAAATGGGAAACTGAGAGATTTACATAGTTGAACAATTGCCTGCAAAGCCTGGAGCACGCAGCTCATTAATACACTACATACACTGACCACATCTCACAAAACAGTGGCTTGAAAAAGTCATACACAGGTATAGAGCCATAAAGTTTTTAAAAGAAGCAGAAGCAAAAATTCACTTTGGTTCAAGAAACGGCACTATTAAAGAAACAGGTGCTACTTTGTACTCAGATATTAAGAGTTAGACTGCTAGTGGCGTCAACGGTCTTAGATCACACCCAATAAGAAAAAGAAAAAAAAGTCTAAGTTAGAGGTCTACTCCAAAATATATGAAAAATATGTTAGGTGCTTATTCACAGATTTGGGATGATGCTTCTCATTTCCCTTTTACTTTGGGGGGCTATTAGCAAAAGTCCTTCTTATGACTTTTGAAACATTGGAGGAGATCCCATGTTATGGAACTGAGAGGGGAGAAGTTTGCATATTTTTTTTTAGATACTATGACAAGATGTTGCTTTGCATATTCTTAAATTTTAAAAGCAGATCCCCTTTCTTACGTGAGATGAGGTACATGTTATCTGAAGGGAATGTATATGACAATTACTAAGTAAAATCAATGACAGAAGTCCCAGTAGATACAGAGCCTTATAGGCTTCGTAAAATTATAAGATATATAAATGTTAAGATGCTAATCTAAAACAACAATATATTACAATTTTAGCATTCCATTATGCTTTAATTTGGAAAAAAACATGTTAGTGATTGTCAATTTATATCTGCAATTTTAGTTGCCCTAAGGACTGATAGAAAGGAGGTTTTTTGAAAGCTAGTCCAAAAAATATTCCCTATGGTTAGAAATAATGAAAAAAAAAATCAGTATGTATGTATGCAAATGAGAACACAGATGCCTTTATCTTTCCTAAATTGAGTGGGGAAAGGCTCAAATGAAGAGTGAAGTAATTTTGGCAATTTGATGAAAGCTTACAATACAAGGCAAATCTGTCAGAAGCAATGCCCTCATCAGAAATAATACTGGAGGGATAATTGATAAGAAATGGATATCCACAAAATGTTGGAAAGGACCAGCAAAGCAAACAAAGAATTGAAATCCTGCCATCTCTGTCTCACTTGCTTATATGTGGATTGAATCTATTCAATGCCAAAGTAGTTAGGTCTACATGTTGTAGAGGAGCAGAGACTACTTTATTTTCATGTTATAGCTATTATCCCATTTTAACTTACTAAGAATACCCATCAGGATACCACTTCAATATGTGTAAAATAAAGTATTAACAGCAGGACTTCATGGTTTGGAGTCCTGCAGTTTGCAGGCTCCATTAATTTCTTCGTGGGTTGATAAATGACAGTGGTGTGGAGTAACTTCTAAGAACAGGGAGTCTCCTCAGACTCCGTTCTGCCACTCTTCCTACCAACTGTCCAGTGCCTTTCATTCATGTCACCTATTTGTTTAAAGCCAACTGCAGTTTTAAAGTTAAAAAAGTGCAAATTATTTTACAGAGACGGTTGTTGATACAGAACGCTAAAGAACATTTATTTCCCCGTTTCTGCTGGCAAGATCTGCAATGGCATTTCACGGTTGTGGTGTGTTTCTCATTGCTAAAAAAAAAAAAAACTGCATAATTTTGAAGCCATAGGAAGTATTGGTAACGGCCATCAGAAAAGAAGACAAAAATTAACCTGTATGAACAGCTGTTAAAATTCTCCTTTTGCCTTCAGGGGGTGATTATTTTCCGTTTCTCAGGGAAAGGTCATCCTTTCCATTAGGTCAGGCCTTTTCATTACTCTATACACCACCCCTAAAAGGTTTCTGTTGCAATGAAGTGTACACCAAGCTTGCTGCAGTGATGCAGTCTGACTACAAGATACCTCCACAAAAGAGTGTGTAGCCCTGCTCACTGAGCACTGACTGACACTATGGAAAATTTCTGCTGCACGTGATCAGGCTTTCACCGCTCACATCTTTGTGACTAAAGGTCCTACCCATTGTGGACTAAGTTTTTTCAATTCTTTTTTCCTGCAGTAGCTGCATCTAAAATGCTGGGAATAGAATCTTCTTACCAGGCAAAAAAAATCTGACTGAACTGAAAAAATGCTGGAAAGGAATTTGCTCCAACTTTCTCCCCTCACAGTATATATACAGAGTATTAATCTTCAGACAGGCGAAGGATGATAACTGGTGTGAGCAGGCATGCACTACAATCAACAATGATTTAATTCCATTCCAGTTCTAGCATTTAAAAACATTATCCCTTCCAAGTATCATCAATCAAGTCCTTGTTTAGGAAATACCAAATTAGTTGCTGTTGCTAAAAGGCCATCAATATATTTTTATATTTAGGGGGACTATTCCACCGTTCTTTTTTGTTCAGATTTCGTTGTTGGCTATTAACTTTTCAATAGGAATGTTACAAAAAGGCTTATTCAGCACATCTCTATCTTCAGACTTAAGATGGAAGGGAACCATCTGCAGAGCATAAAGTATCCTTGGCACGACCGTGATCTTACAGGCAGCTGCTCTCCCATTCATGGGAGAGGGAGCTGGTTTCAGTGCCTGTGATTTCCTTCTAAATTATTTGAAGTTAATGTGGTTCACGCAAGATACTGGGGTTATTTTGGCATGTAAATTATCTAATTAAGGTTTGATCACTAACCAGATAACTCTGTGGTTTACTAAATAGTCTAGTGGGAAGAAAATACATGTGTTCCATGCCTAGAAAGAATGAATAACAATAAGATATAATTCTCCAGTTCGGAACTAAGTGATTTAAATCTACCTTGAATTACCTCACTGAGTTCAGTGTAGCTTGGTAAGGAGAGGAAGGGGAAATTTGAGCCTGTTTTCCCTTTAACCCAATTTACAGTTCATGTACTTAGACCTAGTTTATAGTAATTTTCTTCCATTTGTCATTTTACAGCTTACTTTTTATAGATAATATTACTGTTTGGACAGATTAGGTTCCAGGCAACTTTGCCACGCGTTTTGTGGCCTCTTACATAGTAAGTATCCTGCAATGAGTGCCATGTGTTTCCTTATTTGAGGGAAGAAGGGATTGAATACAGACAAAGCATGACCATTTGAAAGTGTGGTTCTGTGTATGAGTAGCAGAAAACTGTATGAGTATTTGAACAATTTTGTTAAGATGAGTGAAATAGGCGTGTGTGAGCAGCTGGTTAACTGCTTCATGAAATGGCTGTCCCATTAAACTGATCTGAAATTGCACCGATTTTCTCCAAAAATGCCTGGCACCTGTTTCAAGCTACATCTTTTGTGGCCTGATCACAATATTGAGAATGCAGTGATCCATATATTACATCGTATTTTTCTAACGGAGTGCTTCAGTCAGGCTTTAAGTTTCAGTCTCATTCAACTCCTGTTAAAATCGATGGCTTGAGAGATTTGAATAGGCAGTGAATCTACAGAAACCTTAGAGAGTTCTCTATAGAAACATTCCCTCTAACTTTACTCTTACTAAACTTAAAAGTTGCATTTTCTTATCGTGTTCCAGGGTAAAGTTACTATTTAGGAAATATTTGCAGTATTCCTATAAAATGTGTAGAAATCAAAATATACCCATCAACCTGAAATTCAAAGTAACTTTCCTGGGGAACCCAATTTATGGCAAAATCATAATTAGAAGCAGTACTCCAGAGCCTAAATCTCTATGTTACAATAAAACACCTTGTCCCCAAATGCCTTTCTAAATCAGCTTCTTCATCTGTAACACTGAGGATTACATTACATAGCAAGGATTATGTTGTGCTTATGTCTCTGTTACTTCATATGAACGCACCAATTAATACTGGTGTGTGTTCAGGTAAGTTTGGTGAATGGTTCCATGGAGGAGTTGTTTACTGTGGAAAGGTTCAGCAAAGCAAGTGTCAGTCACTGCAATTACAGGACTAATCTAAAACTGATTAGGAGAATAAATGGAAATTTCTAATACAGTTGGATGCATTTATACTGGTCCTTCAATAAGACAAAAATGTGATTGTGCTTGACAAGGTCGTCTCTGGAGGAATTAGCACGGGCATCCAGAAGAGGATTACCTCTGCAGCAGCGTGCACATAGTAACAAAAGTTACTCTGCAGTTTCTCTAATTTGCAAACTGTGTGCAGTCTTTTGCAAAAGGAAAGGACATGTGAACGCCAGATCACCTCATCTTTTTCTCTTACCTTGATGGCTTAATAGAAGAAAGTTGGGGGTTTTGGGGGGCTTATTTTGAGTTTGGAATTATTTTTTTTATTTTTGCCTATGTTCTTCATCTGCATTAGAGCATCCCTTCTTGTCTACTCTTCTTTCCTATGTCCCTATGTCTTCACATCCCTTTTCTTCTTTATCATTCCCCAAATGTTTTCCTCATTCTGTTTCTATTTCTTTTTGCTTTCTGCAACAGTTAATTCAAGTCTTAAGTAAATTCTCCCTTCCTTACCCATTCCTCATATTTAGTGATGTTTGCTTCAGTCTCTAACCTCCCCTAGCTGTCTCTACATCCTCTATTATAGTACTTCTAACCTCACTTTTATAACCCTCTCACTCTACTGTGTCTTTTCTTCCTGGTTCTACTGTCTTTGAACCCCTCCTTCCTACCCTAATTATAGTGGCTAGTTTTTATTCCCTGTTTTCAGTTTCCTACACCTTGTCTGACATTGTTTCCATGGCTTTCCTCCCTTTTTTCAAGCTGTCTTAAGGCTGTCATGCCTGCTCTTCCTTGCTCTCACTTCTTGCCCTCCCTTCCTCTTTCGAAACACTGTGTATTTCACACTTTTCTCTGTATGGTTGTCATCTCCTGTCAGTTCTGCTTATGTATCGTGTGCTCTCACAATGGGCACATGCAGGAAATGAGACATTTTGAAGAGATTGCTGTAATTCAGTTCTGAGTACGGGCACTGGAAAGAGAGAGCACAGCTCCTCCAGTGGATAAGAGACTGGTGCTGGATGTGACAGTTTGGTTTAATAATCAAGATGAACATGAACACATCTCATGCACCCATCCCTGAGTTAGAGGTGGATTTCCCTGTCCTGAACAGTTTTGTTCATGTGTCAGTATTAAAGAATTTCCTATGCCACCAACATCACTCTGCTCCTGCAAAATTTCAAACAGACTCTGAGACATGTGCAGACCGAAACACTGCAATGGAGGCCTCTGTGCTTCCCATCCATGATTTCTGCCTCTGAGTGACTGCTTTCTCTTTAGTGCGGTAGGCTTTTGAACCTGAAGTTGATGGATTTTGATAACGAGACCAACTATTATACTCTAAATTCTGACAAGCAATTATTTTCAAACTTTCTGTCAGTCACCACCTAAAGAAATTCAAGGAATATTGAACTCTTGTTGAAGCACCTAAGTCCAATTTTAAAAGCAATGACAATCTGAAGGCAGAGTAGCCTTGCCTTTTGTATTGAAGACTACAATGTACCAACTAGTACATCAAATTCTGCACATTGATAAGCCAGCCTCAGCCTGTGCAGTTTCCTACCTTATGGCAGGAGTCTTTGCCTGCAGAAGACATACTTAAATACAATATACCTAATTTTGAGTTACTGTATTAAAATGATAATTCTGCTTCTCTCCTCTGAGGAAGGTATTTCCCCAGTGACAGATCAGTGGATCTTTCACAAAGAGAAATGCAAAAGTGTGTGTGGGCTAAGCTAAAGATTTCCTTTTATCAGTTCATAAGGAAAACACATTCTGACACATCTAGCAGAAAGCCGTAATTGCCATGCAAAGGCTTGGAAACACTGTCATCATTGGGTAGAATTAGCCATGTTCTGCAGTCGGCGAAACAGTTGCTTGTTTTATGTGTCCTCAAAATATATTTAACAAAACCTGCCACTTAAAAAAAAAGGGTTTCTCTTATTCTAACAAGGGGGATTTTCTCAGCTGAAGGGAGCTTCAAAAGGTGAAGCATTTCCCTGCTGTTCATGACTGCCAGAACCGTTCTTCCCTGAAGCTGCTGCTGGCTGAAGTTCCTGTTGTAACGTATTATGGACCGTATTATGAGAAGAAAGGTCAGATAAGCACTGATACATTTTTCTAGTGTGCTTGAATATGTCAGTAATAACTAGGAGATTGTAACCTGGTGAGCTAGTCTTTGTGCCGTTGCCAGATACAGGAAAGTTTGTTCTGTTCAACTTTCATTTCATTTAATTCTTCTCTCTAGTTTCTAATATAATCAACATTGCTTTCTTTAACATAATCTTGTTTCACGAATTGTTACTGAAGCAGACTGCTCCAAAGCGATGTAAATGAACTTCTGACCTCTGGGGGTGAAAGAAAGGAGGTAAAAGATACTTGGCCTGTAGCACTCCTCAGAAGATATGAAGCCAGAATGTTGCCAAGATGCTGGCAAGAGTTAGTTAGTACATAAAGCAAGTCAAAAGAGGGGGGACCTGTCAGCCGCAGGACCAAATACTGACAGGTGTCAAGAAGAAGTCTCTTTTACAGTGTCAATATTTTTGTTTTACTTTGTAAAAACATTTGCCCTCTGCTGTCATGCAAACAGCATTATTAGAAACACATTTTGAAATGATATAAAGAATCACAGCTGGAGGTAGTTATTTCAATAAAATGTATTTCACTTAATTTGGACACACTTAATTGGGACAGATGCTTTATTAAAAAAGCTTCTAGAGAATCAGTTCACGATAGTACATAGAAAAGTCTGGGACTTAATTAGGACAGTAGTCACAAGTTTTCCTTAATGAGGTGTATTTGGCCACTGCCATGGGTTTACATGGTGTTTAACCAGGTGTTAAATATGTGTGAAACACTAAACTTCAATCTTTTCATAGAAACATTGCCAAACAAAGATTTAAAGAAGAACAATAAATGAAATTCAAGATTATTATTCTTATTTCCTTTAGCACTTCATTTCATTCTAAGCCTGCTGCTCCCTTTTGTGTGGGTTTCGGTGTCAGATCCAGGGAACACTACACATTTCCATTTGTGTATGTGAATGTCAACATTATAAAAAAGATAATTTCCTGAATAAGCTAGGGACCTGGAGGGCAGCAGGCTTCCAGATCCTGGAAGGTCACATGTGTCAATTCCATTTGTTATTTTAGCTCTAATGTCCCAGTTTCAAGCCTCAAATTCCTCTGGAGTCCAGGTGAATGTGCAGGCCTGAATTATTCAAAATTACTGAAACACCATTGAAACAGCTTTTTTCTAGCAGTAGATGTTTTGGCATGAGAATTGGGAGCACAGCTTTATGTGAAGGAAAGTCAGCCCATAAATTCCTCCCCTGGTACCAAAAGGATAGGGACATGTTTGTTTCCTTCCATGGGACTTCCACCAGAAATTGCAGAGAGTGCTAGTTAGCAAAGTTCAAGGCCTTTAACCATTTTCAGTGAGGTTTCCCCAAACTGTGAGGTTTTAAAAGTAAAATATGTTCTTTATCATTGCTTGATATTCACATTCAGAGGTCCTATCTACAGAAGAAAGGTATTTTTTCTATACAGCCTGAGAAGTGAATTCAAGCTGATGTAAAGACAACTTATGTTTTCTGAGCAAACGATTTGTTTTATTTTTAATGTGTTATTTGATTTAGTTCGTTCATTTTGATAACAGCTAACTGAAAAGTTGTTCTAAAATTTGATGTCTCTAAGGAAAATCCACAATTAGACTGGTATAACTGAGGGGAAATATCCCTTGTTTTCAGCATCACAAAAGATAGCATGATAAGCTAAAATAGGACTTCTTGTATGTCCTGCAGCAAAAGGGGTCAAGGACACCACTAAGGAAGATTTGAGAAAAAAGGTTTTTAGATGGGACATGATTCCTCATGTCAGTTTTCTGCTGAAGTACCTAAAGTTAAATCTTTCGCTCTCTCTATTCAGGACAGGTTCTTTTCAAGGCATTTGGATGTCTAAACACAGTGGGTAGGTTCCTAAGGTATCTCTGGTGTTGTGAACTCACTCACAGTGAAATCAGTCCTTGGAAACCCTAAGAGACAGCTAGAATTAATATTTTAAAAAACAACACATTACTGAAGAATATGATCACATTTACTAGTGAGGAACTGGGCTTTTCCCTTCTTGCTGCTCTTGGAGAAAACACAGAGAGCTTCAAAGTCAACTCATTTTTTCTCCTCACCTTGATACTCTCAGCTCCATAGACCGCTTGAGCCTGCTCTAGTGATTTGGAAGAGTGTTGGAAAGAGGAAGTGCAGTTGCTTTGCAGAGCAAGGACCCTGAGAATAAATGTTTTCCTATTCAGCTGTGAGCAAAACTCAGGAAACTGGAGGGCAGAGCCATCAATCATGGGATGCTTTGATAATTCATCCTGCTTTGCGCAGTCTGAAAAATCTTCTGCTTGCAATAGGAGAAGAGAGAAAGAAGGAGCAAACTTGTCTGAGTTATTACGGATGTGAGCTGTCTTCACATGCGCTCAGCTTTTCCAGGGGCTGAAGGAGACGCTGCCACTATTCTGGCCTGCTTTGCCCCCATCTGGAGCTGAACTGCTTTTTGGGATAACTAGGGTGACATCCTGAGGTATTAGGCTGTAAAAGGAGGAATAGTAGGAAGCAGCTCAAGGCATCAACAGAAGTCAGAGATCTGATCTCTCCCCTTCCTCCATGTAAGGCCAGCTCTGTCCTTATAGCCATCATGGTATACCCATAAAAGAGCTTTCCGTACACGTGATTGGGGAACATACACTTGAGGCCTCCCATCTTTTTTATTTTTGCAAGTTAGGTCTGCAGCCCTCATCTCAGTTCATGTATAGAAAATGTGACCCTTAATGCCTTTCAAACTAACACACAAAGCAGTTATATTTGGACAGCAGCATAACTGGAGAAGTGTCCAACAAAGTGTGCCAGTAGAACTCCAGCATATTTCCTATTTTAACAGTCCGTAATTTGAGTGTTTGTTCTCTTGAGTGCCTTCAAATTATGCCAAGTTCTAGAGATTAGAGTCTAGGCTAAGTACTCTCCATGAACAGATATACAGTGGATCTCTGTTTTAGTTGGAATAAGGTATACATTTGAACTGATTGCTCATTGCCTGAAAGAGCTATTCAGCTGGCTATAAAAATTGTGGTTTTGACATGGGAATGTTCCTGTGGCATTGTTTTACATAGCAGTGGTTGAATCTGAAACTTTAGATTCTCTTTGGACACTTCAGCTGTGATGTGGTTTGAACTGGAGTACCCAGGGCTCTCTTTTATTCCCTACCAAAGGAGAAGTAAAATGTTATTGCATGGTTTTGATGTCTAGAGAAGTCTATGTGACTTTCTGTGCAGGATCACCTTGTTGTGTTGCAGGTACATTACCTTCCTGGTAAGTAATGATGATTAATTTATTTTTCTGGTGCAGGAAACCGAATTAAAGGAGTCAAGCTTATAAACTTGAACTTAGTCTAAATCGTTCACTGGAAAACATTTCTGTTTACAGACAGAGCGGTGACTAAAGCTTAGTAAAAGTCTTTCATTAATCCTGTTTCATATACTGACTCAAAACATAATCATGGGCACATCACAAGACCTCATCTGCTTCAGGCAATGCAGCTAGAAATTAGGTAAAAAAAATAAGCATTGTGGATGATGCGCTCCATATACAGACAGCGTGTTCTTTGAATAAGTGAAAGTCCTTGGAAAATGTAGATGAAATGGGGATGTATTACCAAAAAAAGTTTATGTGCATGGGTGGATTAACTGCAGTCCTTACAAAGGCCACTAAGGAACTAGAAAGTCAGCTACTCATTTACATGAGCATCTAGAACTAGAAAAAGACTAAGGAAACACATATAACAAAATACTCTGGATGTTATTATTTATTTATTTTGACAAATAGATATGTTGCTGATTCAGGGAGACTGATGTGGTGCAATTGCTGCTGCAGATTAAGTTCACAAGACAGTGAGCATTTTTCAGACCATCTTATTCACCTTTCATTGTTAACACTAATTAACTTTGTTTCACCTAGTGGGGAATCTTCTATTTTCTGGTTTTCATCTCGCATACAATTGGAACTTTATATTGAAGGAATTTCTGATGTATATTTTCAGCTGTGTTTTTACACTTGCATTATATTTAAATTAGACATTTTTGAACCATGCATGAGCAGTGGCTGAAAAAGGTTTTTTAGAGTACACTGTGAAAAATATGGAACTGCTAAACTCCATTTCTGACTGTTCTTAGATGAACTGAGGCAAAATTCCTTTTGGAGTTTTGCTTGAGTAAGTCCTATAGAATTTGGCCTAGTTTTGCCTGTCTTCAGTAAGAACAACGCTGTAACCGTGGTCTATTCTTAGCTTGCCACAACACAAATTGCCTCTTGAAACAAAGACCCACAATGTCGACTTCAGTACCCCGTATGAGTACTGAGTTTAACTTTGCTTAGTCAAGAACATTATAAAAGGAAAAGTGCAGATAGATGCAAAAAAGGCAGGGACTTTAGAATGAAAAGATTCAGTTGTTTAAAAATACGTTGGGTCCTATGTAACCATTTAAAAAAATTAAGCTCTAACAGTCATGTTTTTAAAAATAAAAGAGCTTTACTGTGCAACTTATGCTTTCTTCCAACAGAATGGTGGTGTGTTGAATTTCAAGGCTGACCCTGGAAAGCATCTTAGGTGGCAAAGCAAAGATCAAGGCCAATGTCAAATTTTTCTAATTTATATTTCTCTAATGCTTTCAGAGTCTGGAGGCAGGATGAAGCCTGACTGGATTGAGGGTATTATATTCAAACATATGTCTCATGAAGGAATTTGTTGGGACTAAGAAAATCATAGAAGAAAAAATCCCTTATTCTTTTTGGCTTAGTGTAAGATGTGCATATGTGAAGTGTAACTCAGGCGAGGCTTTTCAAAATCTCTTGTTTCAGACTGATACTCATGGCTGTGGCGGGTATCCTCGAATAATGAAATTGCTATCAGCAAATGACCCTCTTCTCCAGGATCACATGAATGCCACTGTGCGGTGCTGAAAGGAGAAAATGAGGTCGTATTTCACTCAAGGACAGAATGAAAGCTGGAACTGGTTTCGTATTTTGCCCCACATTTTCTTTTCCACTCTCAGTCCTATCTGCATGGCTGATGGTTAACAGGGTGCTTTGCTTCTATGTGAGGAAGCATTTGTTATTGCTTGCTCACTATTTTCCATAGCAACACAATGTCTCTGTTTAAGATCCAGTGGAGATGAGCAAACAGAAAAGCCTTTAAGAAGCAGTTTGTAAAAGAAGCTAAATTAAACTTAACTCTTTCAGGTTAATTGTGCAGTCAGTATTTATTCTGGTATTGTGAAATGTGTTGTTGAGGGCCAGAATGCTCTCAATCTTTAAGCACAAGAATGGCCATATTGGGCCAGATCCACTGTCCCCTTAGCACAGAAAGCCGTCTACTGGCAGCGGTAGTGGATTCCTACAGAAGAACACAAAACCAGGACAGGCATGACATGAGCAACACCCTGCTATACCCTTTCCCTCCTTCCCTCCCCCAGTTCCTGCAAGCTGCAGCTGAGGAACTTTCTTGAATAGAAGAGGTGTTTGTGATTTTAAACGTAGGTGTGTATGAAATGGTTAGATTGCAAATAATTTTATCCTTTATTTACTCCACTAAGGGCAAGAGACAAATCATAGTCTCTCTGTTTTGTTGCACACTGCACCCATGGAACAAACAGGCACAAATCTGACATGGGAATCAGAGACTACTTGAAAGGTCCAAATCATTTACTGAATCTTTTAAAACCACAGAATGAATATAAAAGCACATAGCATTAGAGTAACTATGTTGACAACAACATTTAGTTTCCAAAGAATTAGAAGAGCAAGTGAAGAGTAAATTAGGACTCATATTAGGCTGTGAAAGATAAGACACACTCAGCACATGGAAAAGGCTGCAAAAGCATTGGTAAGGATACACACAACAAACGATTAGTGCCCCAGCCCAGAAACTCAAGTACGTGCAGGACTTTGTGCGCAGGTGCTGCTCCTATAGCAACATTTGGTTGAAACAGTAGCCATTTACAACCTGCATTTATTTAGAATCCTTTTGCCTACCGTATGGTAAGTTACCTACTTGGTGATAGCAGTGGTATAAGAGCATTACATGGACAGTCTTTCCAGTCATTGCAAAAGATTTTCACTTGAACAGGCCATACATCAGCACTGCCAACTCTCCTAACTTTTACTGTAAATCCTTCCACACATGAAGTGTGCTTTAAGCCTTAAGTCCTGGGATGATTTGCTATTCTGTAATATCTGCACTTTTACCTTCCTTTCCCTTATGTTTATATCCACCATGATTACAAACCTTGAAAACCTTGAAAACACATATGCTAAAGCTTGAGAACATAACTGAACAAATGAAAAGAATTAAAAATTTTTAAGTTCCATGATTACCAAGACAAACCAAGTTCATGTGAGCCTTGTTCAGGCAGGCCTGGCAATACCTCACACAGTTGTTTGACTTGCTACCACAGCCCTGACTCAGCATCAACCTGGCCTTTTTCTTCACTGTGTGTTCAGCCAAGGGTGCTGTCATTACTTTGACATCAGAAAATATCCTAGTATAGTCATGTACTTACTCTTCAATCTAGAAAATAAAAAACTGACACTGCTTGAAAATAATATTTAGAATAAACAGCAAATCTCTGATTGCTCACTAGCAGCTCTTGGGTTTATAATGTTAATTTTCTATTTAACAGAGATAAATTTGGATTTCAAGTATAATGCTCCGGTATGTCTACTTTTAAAAATCATTAGAAACCATATGGAGGTGGTTTGCAAATACTAGTGAAACATGCACTGCGAGAGCAGCAGCAGCCTGGTGAAAAGGGCACTGACTACATCAGGATATCAGGAAGGGTAAAGACTTAAGTACATAATAAAAACCATATCTTTCTGTCAGCCTTATCTAAACTGGCATAAGAATACTATTCTCTCTCATTTCTGGTTTTAGCCAACTGTCTTTTCATGGTTTGTTTCATCACCAGACCCATACAACTGCATAACAATCATTTTACACACGACATAGAGCTACTGTACTGTGTCAAAGTATTTATGTAGGATATTATACTTAGGATTTTTCCCCTGCTACAACAAAATTGTGGTTATAGACACTTTTAAATACAATTAATCAATCTTAGTATGCCCAGTGATAGATTTATGAAAATACCAAGGAACAGTGAATAATAATATAGGTTTTCTTACCTCAAAAACATTAAGTTAATGGCAGCAACAGAAAGACACAAAATAAGTAACAGCACAAAAGAGAGTAGGGAGAGAATAAAAAATGTCCAGGAATTTAGATGTTCAATTTAAGCATGCAGCAGCAACAGAACAAAAGCAAGAAGATACACAGAAAAGCAAACTGCAATTTGCGCAAAAATTTTCTGTTTTCACAATCCAATCTGACAATCTTTCTGTAATAGCTACGTGTATAGCACGGGATGTTTTTTGGAGTCATTTTTAAGTTCTACAACTATGTGTCTCTTGTAATAACTGCTATTTTTTTACCCAGCAGGTCAGTGTGATAAACATAAGGCAAAAATGACTGCCTAAAGTCTGAACTAATTTCTGAAATTTCTTTACATGTAGCTGAATCTATCATTGAAATCCAGACATATTGACAAAGCACCTCAGATCCTACACGATGTTAGGACTGTCACCATACCACTCACAAAGTCTCAACCAAGTTCATCTTTCAAACATCCATTCGCAGATCCGACGTGCACGTGCACCCGCCAAAAAAACCTGGGCTTTTTCCTGTATGAAAAAACATTGTGTTTGGGTAAAATGCAGCAGCTCTCACTGCTGCCGCACCTCAGCCAGGCCCTGGGGCAGCAGCCAGGCCTGGATGTGGGGCGGTGGCAGGCTTTTGTGTGGGCCCTTGGCTGGGCCAAAGGGGTGTCTGTGCCACACAGAGCCGTGCCGGGGCATTTGGGCCCGCCGGGGCACCGGGGCCAGCAGTGCCAACCAGGCCAGCAGTGCCACCAAGGCACCACAGCGGGACCTGCTGCTTCTGCCCCATGAGCTGTGTGGCCAGGGCCTCTTTCCTCCTGTCACACAGTCCCTCAGGAAACAACGCTTTCCCCTCCCTGCCCCCAGGCGTGGGTAAACATCCAAAGCGTCCAAAAGCAAATGAAGGAAAGGAAAATGCAAATTTAAAGAAATTTTTAAAAAAATATTTTGTAGACTTTTACTGCCATGGTGTCTCCACAGGAGCTCCCACTTCTCCTCCTGATGTTGACAGGGTCTGGGGCTGCCTCTCCTCCCTCAGCCACCACTCACAGTCTGTAGTGGGCAGACCCCCAAATTTATAGAATCATAGAATCACAGAATCGTTTTGGTTGGAAGAGACCTTTAAGATCTTTGAGTCCAACTGTTAACCTGGCATTGACAAGTCCACTGCTAAACCATGTCCCTCAGCACCACATGTACTCGTCTTTTAAATACCTCCAGGTGTGATGCCTCAACCATTTCCCTGAGCAGCCTGTTCCAGTGCTTGACAACCCTTCCAGTGAAGAAATTTTTCCTCATATTGTTGTGATTTTGGTCAAGTTGGCCAATGGCCGGCGACAGATGCTCCCACCCAGCCTCTCATGCACGGAGAGGAGGAGGAGAGATAAAGAGAGATTTACAAGTTTAGAAGAAACTAAACTACTTTAATGAAATATTAATAATAAGATAAAAAGGAAAATAATGAAAGAGATACAGTATACACAAAACCCTATTAAGCTCTCAGGATGACGTCACCAGCAGGCACTGGGGACGTCCCAGGCCGGACTCAGCACGAGTGGGAACCGGGTTCCACAGATGGAGTCAGGAGCCCACGGATCAGGATCAAAGGCAGATGAACAGACAGGGTCCTCCTCAGACATCAGCCATTGAAGGAAGAGAATTGACCCTTTGATCCCTCAGCTTTTATACTGAGCATGGGGCAGTTGGGATGGAATACCCTGTTGGTCAGTTTTGGGTCACCTGTCCCGTCCGGTCCCCCCTGCAGGTGGGACCCCTCTACGCTTTTCCGCTTCTGACCCTCCAACGGGGCAAATAACGAAATTAGCTGCCCTTGGTTGTTATAGCAATAACTATAACCGAGAGCCCCTGTGCATACCATTCCTTGGCACAAACTGTCTTATCACTCTGAACGAACCTTTTCAGACACAACATGCTGATAATTTCAGAGAGTTAGAAGAGGCCTAGCTAAGAAATAAAATTACTGAACAGAAAGTTGGTTCTGCTTCACCTCAAACCAGGACACATATCCAACCTAAACCTCCCCTGGTGCAACTGGAGGCCATTTCCTCTTGTCCTATCACCTGTTACTTGGGAGAAGAGAAGGACACCCACCTCGCTACAACGTATTTAAGCCGGCCCAGCCCTTTATCTTCTCAGCTGCTGGGGCAGAGGGTGAGGCTCTCCTGGGACTGGCCACCCTGTGCTGGGCTGCTGCCGCCTGGCTGTCCCCTCTGCGCTGGGGGGTGGCCTCCATGCATGGGGCTGCCTTGGAGCTGCCTCTGCTTCACCTCAGCAAGCAGGGGAGGGTGAGTGAGACACACGGGGCCCTCGCGGAAAGAGCGGGAACCCTGAGAGAAACCCTCTGCTCTCCCCATCTCCTCGCTTCGGGCAGCCCCAGCTTCTCCAGGCTCCCACCACCCTGCTGCCTTCTGGATCTGCCACAGGTCTCTTCGTTTCAAGGTATTACGTGTATTTTCTTCCCTCTGATTAAAACTTCAGAGTATGGTTCCAAAAGGCGCAACAGGCCCATCGAAAGCCTGCTGCCTCCAAAGGCAGGGGGTGCCCTCACCTGCCTCCTCTCCCCTCCTCACCAACAGGCTGGTGCTGGCACTTGCCAGAGCCCTTCTTACATGCCAATTCCATTAGCTAAAAATAGCAAAAAAAACCCACCCCAAAACCCCACAATGAAAACCTGAATAGGTGTCTGCCATACTAATGAGTTACATTTGGTCACAGCAGGGTTCCGAGTGTGCCACAGCATGTGTGAGAAAGGAGGTGCGCAGCCAGAAGCAGGAGGAGCAAGAAGAGGGAGGGAGGAGAGGTTAAGTCTCCTCTCAACCATATTTGATCAGTTTATTGAATTTCAGTCTTCATTTTATTTTAACTCTGAAACCCAGGTATATAAGCCTGGCATTGTTGGGCCTTTCACCTCAGTCACTGGTACGTGCCAATGGAGTGCTGCCACCATTTTGGGACCTGGTTCAGGCAGCCATCACTGCTCCTCTCACTGCTCACAAGGGCTACCAGCAATGAGTTTTCTCCTTTCTAAGACCCCCCAAAAAAAAAAAAATTCCTAGGACAGGAATTACTTTTATAATATTTAGGAAATAATTTTACCATTATGCTACAATGGCTGAAATGCAGCCTGAGCCCCTCTCATGAATGAAAAATAGAGCTTGCCACAATGCTTAGATGTGCACTTCCCCAAGGTTTTGTTCAAAGAAACATCCTTTTAGAGAGTAAAGTTAACTTCCCCTCTGCACACCAATACACTCATACAAATGCCTATAACTTTTCTAAAGTGGGATGTGAATATTTTTCGTAAAAATTCACATAATAACATAATGAGAAAAATGCTGTGCAAAAGAAAGCATGATAATCTGCATATGGATTAATCTAATGACATGATCTAATAATGTTTTCATATTGGCATAATCTTGAAAAGCTCTCTTGGGTGTGATAAAATTTAGCAACTAATGAACGATACCTTTTTACGAATCTACTGGAAAACTGGAGAGGGCCAATCCACTGCTTTTTAGCTTTACTCTCATCCCTCTTCCCACCCCACAGACAGAATGTTTTTTATCCGTGCTGAAGGGAGATTGAAAAGGTTCTAGTATAAAAACATAGGCATAGCAAAATGCAGTGTTTGAAGTTTAAATCAGCAAATTTTAAACAGGAAATAAAATATATTTTTAACACTGAGGTATGTAACTACTGGAGCAGTTTCCCACAGGTATGGAAAACTCAGCATGTTTTGCACTCCTTAAATTTGAATTGGCTGCCTTTATGAAAAGATACTTTCTAACGAAGTTTTTGGGATAACCATGGAACCTGACAGATATACTATATATACTAGACAGATAGTACAGGCAGGAGGTCAGGTCGGGCCAGACCATTATAACAATTCCTTTTTACTATGAACCATGATTATCATCCTCTGAACCTAACAAGCCATAGGTTGATAGCTTTACAGACAAGCAATACATTTTCTAACAAAGTTGACTTGAAAGCTGAAGCTGGACTGTTTTTTCCCAGATTCCACAGTAGAGTAGATGCCCCGAGTGACCTGCAAAGAACTGTGAACTTGGAGGATACTCTACAGTTAAGGCCAAACACAGATGATTCACCTTACATGATTATGGATTTTAGAGAAAGTAATCATGCCAGGGTAATGCTAATCGTATACAGTCATGCATCTTCACCTTCCAGTTTCGGTTAGTATTGGCCACTCCCAAAAGAGTATTTGGAAAATCTTTTTTACCTGTATTGGCAATTTCCCCAAAGAGCCAATGACACAGATGTCATTGATTTTAATTTTACTAGGTGTATTCATTGTAATTATCCACCAGCAGAGTCCATGTTACAAAAAAAGGAGAATTGAAACCTGACTTCAAAAAAACCTGACAAGTGTCAAGTCCTATTACCAGTTGACTTGAATAGCAGTGTTTGATATGGGATATTTATGTTGTCTAATGTCTAGCTAGCAATAAATGTTTAGAGGGAAAATTTGATAGAAAAGAAATAGGAACAAATAATAAGCTGTAACCATCAATACATAATGTAAAACTATCCAGGATTACTTAGCAACAGTAATGTAGTTAAATCAATGTTCTGGCATCAGTGCTATGCATTTCAGGATGACAAGTTTTGGTATTTTCCAGATTCTGCCACCTTAAAGCTGCCTATTAATTACCTTCATTTGTCAGCTGGCAGTGCAAACAGGGTACAAATGTTTAGTCTGCTGCTTGTGTTAATATCTAGGAGCTGCAGTAGACAGAAGGTTTCCAGAACTCTGCGGTATAATCACCCTATGAAATTGCTTAGCTCTGATGTTTGCTAGCACTACTAGCATGTTTTCTTTTTCTTACAAATAAAGTAACAGATGAAAATGTCTCAAGCTAACACTAGCTTGTTTCCATTCTTAACAAAACAATTTTAGAGCAGAGAAGTAATTTCACCTCAATATCAGTTTTAGATGTGCTTACTTACAAGTTGCATTTTAGCATGCAGTTTTAGGGCCAGACTGATTTACACAGTGGGATATTTGCTTAAGCCGCCTTGTGTTCCCACCTCATGAATAACAGTGCAGGAAGAAATGGAGGTAAAAGCAGGTCCATAAACT
Organism: Larus michahellis; assembly: GCF_964199755.1. Classification (NCBI taxonomy): domain Eukaryota; kingdom Metazoa; phylum Chordata; class Aves; order Charadriiformes; family Laridae; genus Larus; species Larus michahellis. The sequence goes on from NC_133898.1 coordinate 41,022,424, forward strand.
AGCATGTTCTGTAGGTCTTCTCAGGCAGTGAAGCAGCAGCAGAATGAGACAAAGCAGCACATTGAATGTTACTGCTGTGCTCCCACCAAGGGAAACAAACTTGATCCTAGGCATTGGCTCACTCAGTCACTTGTTGGGGCAGAAAGCAAATGAGAGTGTAAACATGTATATGCACAAGAGCTTTCCATGAAATCTGGCATTGGACCAGGCTTCCTCATTGCCAGCCAGTGCAATGCATCATCAAAACTCTGACTAGAGATAGCATATCATTCCTTCTCTGAAGTATCCATTTATTAGCAGCAAACAGTTCAACACTGAGAGAAATCCTAGCAAAAGGCAACAGCTGGGACTCTGTATCAAAACTTGTACTGCTACTTCGTTAGGAGGGACCCTCAGCCCAGGACCATGACCCTGTCAGCGTTCCTTGGACTAGAGCTTTTCTACAAGCAGCAGCATCGACTGCTCTTAATGCCACTTCCATTTTACCAGCTGGGAGTTAACTGGATGGGATTCAGCCCTGTTCTTGAAAAGGCTTTCCCAGAGCATAAAAGTGTGAATTTTTTGATTTACACTTGCTTTCTTGGACTCTTTTTTCACTACAGCTGCGGAAAAGTGGTAATTCAATGACCTGGTAACTTTTTCCACATAAAAAGCCAGCAGCAGCAGAACTGGCATATTAACATAATTCCTCACATTGCAGTAGGCTGGCATGGATGTAGCAGGCAGATATGGTAGGTACCTTGGTCTTGCAATGCTTTACAAATGTCACCTGGCATCAATAGATTTCTCACATATTTGAAATGAAACACAAGTTAATATTTGCAGGACTGGCGTTGAAGTCAGGTCCAATAAAACTATAGGTCTGCACAGAAGAGAGAATGTAAGTGGCCTTTGCTGTCTGTACATACTTCACCTTGTTTGTAAGAACTACTGAAGACAGCAGTAGGGACAGTTTACTTATATCTATATGTTAATGGAATATGCTGAAGATTTCTATCACCTTCAGCTTTTTGCTTCTGGTGCTTGCTGAAGCAGCCTGCAGGTTTCTACAGCTGAACTTTCCTCATCTATTTTATACAGATTCTTTTTGTCAATATAAACACAGATCAAAGCTAAAATGTTTTAAAAATGAAGTTAGAGACAAAAGACGGCAGCTGGTCCCCAGAGGGAAGGTTCAAGCCTCCAGGTCAGGGAGACTGGGGAATTTCCTCCTCATGTCTCAAAGGCTGTTGCTAAGGAGACCACTTTTGCTTCAACGAGCCTGTAGGATGGACTAGTTGACATATATGCAATATTTCTGTTAGTAAGGCAAAATAGAAGCACAAGCTGTGGAGTCTTTGTCAGCATAGAGCACAGAAACTCACTTACAAGGCCTTTTTCAACTACTATACTTTCTCCTGCTGACAAAAGTTGGTAACATCACCTTTTTTCCCCTTTCCTTTGCAGTCATCTTCATTTCAGATGGGAAGGAAACTGTTGCTGTGAATGGCAAGGAGATGATACCTTACTACCAGCAGAAATCCAAGGAGAGCACAAGCTTTCCCAAGAAACAGCTCTCCAGCTAGGCATAATCCTTCCATTACAAGTTCAGCAGGTAATCATTCTAAATTTAGCACCATCTGTATATTCTTCAACAGTATTATTTTACAATAACAGGAGGTGGTATAAATGAACCTGATCTTGCTTTACCCTAGATAGTGCTCCTGTGTTACTGAATAGTTTCAATAGTGCTTCTAAGTAGCACAAATATTTGGCTTGTTTTAGAGCATAAAATGACTATTTTTATATTTAACCTTCCGTCATTCCCATTTTTGATAATTTTATGTTTTTTCACATTGACTTTTGTATCAATAGATTTGACATTCACATCAGTTATGTGACTGGGGTTGCAAGACCTCTATTGTCCAATCTGTTGTTTGCCCATGATGATCTTTCTATGAGATAAATTAATCTTGACCAGTGTTTCCTAAAAAGGAAGAGAGAGAAGTTTCCACTGCGAGACTATTGAGAATCAAAAGGTCATTCAAATCTGATATACTTTGAAAAGTTTTACTGTTATTACTGTTTTGATTAGAAGTGTACTGTTTTACCAAAATAGTTATATACAGGAAAGGCTGTTGGGTGGACACCCATATGTAAATACTCAAATAGCAAATACAGTTTCTAGAATAAGCTGTATTTGAATAAGCATGTTCATCTGCACTAAGGGGATTCTGTAGAACCTTGTAGCAGTAAAACTAGTGTAGATAAAGCTGCATTACATAGATAGTAATCTATTGCTCATCTAGGAATAATAAACAATAAGCCTGTTCCCTGAACGTAACTTTACAAAACTGTTGTACAATTTGGAGGAAGGGCAGACAGTTTTTATCAATGAGGGTCATTCTCCTACCAGGTGAAGTGAATGTGGCTCCTCCAGTAGCAATGGTGTGTTATATTCTTCGCTTGGCACCTGCTCCTGTAAATTAGGACTCACTTTTTGATCTTTAATCTTTAAAACATTCTCTCCATTAGTGTTGTAAAGTGGCTTGTGGTATATACTTGAATAGCACAGATTTTCGCATTGAAGGAAAATTTAAGCATGTTAAGTAGGTGGACGGCAAAAGAGGATCCAGGAAGCCTTCATAACTTCTTTTCAGTTCATTTAAGCTCTTTTATTTCACCATAATAGACACATTGATACTCAGTCTACAGGGAAGTAAAAAAAGTAGAGTACGGCAAGACAATGTACAGCCAATGTGCTTCATTTCAATCATTGTCTATTTAGAATTCTTGAAAGAGAGATTAAAATAACTTCTCTAAATAACCAGTTAATTCAATAAAGCAAATACATGTATTTACATTTACATTTTATATGTATTTACATCTATTTACTGATTCTATTAGGGGAATGTGAGCATTATCGACTTTGGAGTAACCCTTTTGCTCTGTACTCTTATGCATTGAGGGAAAAACCCCAAAATATTAAAGGTGTAATAAGAAGATTGCCAAACTGTGAAAAATGTGCCTCCTTCTTACCAGCTACTATTCCTACTGCTGAGAAGGAACAGGTTCCAAAGCAGGCAGGTGAGTGAGAGCTGGTGACAGCTGGAGAAAAGTAAGGCTTATTTAGTGTAGGGGTGGCTGGTTTCCTAAGGTCCAAAATTGCAGAAAGAACACCTGGAAAAACTCTTGAAATGACCTAATGTGCCACAGTTTGCATGTCCTTTGGAAACTAAAAGGTAATTTTCCTATTTATTTTTTGTTGTTACTTTTTATTTTGGGAGGAGGTATAATGATGTTCTGCAATACATTGTATTTTTATGGAGCATTGTTTCATAAAATCATCACCTCCTCGATGCTGAGCTAGTAGGAAAGAATGAAATTTCATTGTAATGTCACTTAGATCTATCACCAATCAACTCTGGTTTCTTCTCACTTAATTACTCATCTCATCCTAAACTATTTATATCTTAGAAATACTTGGTTTATTTTTCCCACTTAGAAGGAATGTGACTAGAACAAATTGAAAACAAAAGGAAAAACTCAAAGTTGCTTCAAAATGAGTGAGCATGGACTTATTCTTCTGAAAACCCTTGAGCTTCTTGATAAACCATTAGCACTTAAAAAAGAAAAAGCCTAAATCAACAGAGATTTAACTGCAGACTTTTTGTGCTGAACCTTTTTCCTTTTTAAAGGTTTATAGTGAAAACGCTGTTTAGTTCATAATGCATTAATTCTTACTGCTTGTAGAAATTACTTTGGAAGGTATCATGTTTTAAATATGAGTTTCCAGTAATTTTTCCACATTACTTCTTTGCTTGTGGGTCTGTGCTTGCAGCCAGTAATATACAACAATGGCTTCATTTCGTTCAAAGTTGATATGTTTTACATTCCAGTATGTTACTCAGTTTCTCTAACATAGTCTGGAGAACTTCTGCAATATATGGAGCTGGGGCTTCCCAATGCTAAACCAAACTGAATCATTAAGTTGTTTCCTACACATTTAAAGTTTCTAACACCTTCACTATTCCTGTATTTTAAATGTGTGGGGAACATTCTTTGCTAACATAATGCAATTTCAGCTAAGCTGTGACAGTTCTCAGAAGCTAAGGATCTCCTGCTCAGTTGTCACATATTGGTATAATTCACCTTCTCTGCAAAAATATTTGCATTACAACTATTAAATCCATTAAAAGTAAGCCATATGCATAATTTTTGGCTTTACCAAAGAGGATAACAAATAGAAGCTGTGATAGTTCACCTTCCGGTTAACATCCAGACCATCTGGGCCCCAGGAAAGTGAAAAGGAGTTTTGCCATTATTTTAAATGACAGCAAGTTTTCGCTAGATTTTGCAAATAAATCTGTCTAGCTACACTCAAGGTGGATTTTTTTCCCCTCTTCACAATGGCATGAAAAAATGAGAAATTTTCTCAGAAAATGAGAATCATATCCACACAACACATTCATATCCCCTGTTTCTAGAAGGGTAGAGAGCTACCTCTGTGGTATGCTTCCATTTCCCCCAGTCCTGAGGATGACTCTCAGTGGTGGTTCAGCTGTACCAGATTCCAGCCTTCCCAGATCTGTGGGACCCCATAACACCTTATCAATAGAGAATGAGATAGAAACTGCATGAAAACTCTCCGAGATTTCTTGCCACCGCAAATGTGCTGGAGGGGTGTAGCTCAGGTACATCCTTTTACTTCATGAGGATTTACTGGTGACAACAGCTCTGTGCTCCAAAACAGACCTGCAGAGAATCAATTGTTTTGCTGCTTCAGTCTGAGTCATGGTGCGGGAGGGTGGGCGGCAAGGCAGGATACAGTACTAACAGTGGGTGGATAGTATTCAGGTCTACAGGGTCTTCCTTTCAAATGCACGCAGCACAATCCTCCAGCTTTCTATCAAAGCAAAACTAACTACTGCTTTGAGAACAGGCAGCTGGAAGTGAGGGGGACACAAAGATGGCCTTGTAGCAAGAGGGAAGTACTGCAGGAAAATATCTAATTCACACAAGTGCTCAACAACTTTTAGGTTCTTTCAAGCATTTCACTGCTATTAGGTATCCAAATAATGTCTGCTTATGCCTAAGGCTGGACTTCCCTTTCAGAAGTAGGCCTGACCACAGTGATCTGTAAGTTCAGGAATTCAGGACCATGTTACCATAATATTTAGCTAGGAATAAAAACACATACACTAATGTAGCCTGTAACTGGTTCACCACATGGCAGGCTTTCTACTTAGCAACAGAAGTCAGCACTAGCATCTCACTTCACTGCTTTGCAGTCTGTAGTGGCTTGTCATGTCATGCAAGATATAGGGAATCACTAATGCTAATCAAGGCCCAAGACTCTAGCAGGCTTTTCCAGTACAAATTGGGAAGTCCTGGCACCAGTGAAACCACTTTTGGGAAACTGCATAATCATCTTCTGTACAGGAAGGATGAACTTAAACTGGAATGTTTGCAGAAAGAGCTGGAAGGATCATCAGGGAATGAAAGGCCTTTTAAGAGACTTAAATAGAGTAGCTTGTTTAGTCTAGCAAAATTAATATCGAGGGAGAAAATGGATGCTGTCAACAAATACATTGGTGAAGGGGGGTAAACACTAGGAGAAAAAGCTATTTAGGGTAAAAGACAGCACTGGCACAAGGGCACAAACTGACCCTTAATGATTTTAGACTGGAAAAACAAGGAGAAGGTTGCTGCAAGAGTGAAATGCTGGAGTTACAACAGCAGCAGTGGAAACAAAGGGTTTAAGATGGAGTTTGACCTAGCTATGAAAAGGTCTATATCATGAGACTAGTTATGATGTGGGAGATTGGTCTTGATAACTGTGATACTTAATGCAGTTTTATCTTTTTAAGACCAAGTCTGCAAACAAACATGTACTGAAATAACTCTAGCCATTGCCTCTCCAGCTGTGAGCAGGACCTTCACACAGCAGCTGCATTCCACAAGAACAATGAAATGAGTCCAGGCTCCCTCACGAGCAAGAGAGACAGGGACTTGGCTTTACTACATTTGGAATATGTTACTTGTAGAACTAGGGATGAGCTTCAGATCTCACTGCATTCATAACTAAATATAAAACTCATTTTCTTGATTTCCTACAGTAAGCTTTATAGGCACATAGACACGTTCTGATTTTAATGATCTTTTTGTTATTTCTACAACTGGGGAGAGAGAGCAAGTGGGGGAAAAGTGTGGTTGTGATTTTCATATCTGTTATAAAATTATCATTTTAAAAACTTTTTTGAGAAACACAGGCAGGTGTCTAACTTTAATGAAGGATTCTTCACCATTTCTTAGAGCAGTTTCTTATAGGATATGCAGTCTTAGATATCTTAGGAACTTAGAAAAATAATTTCAGAGCTACTTTAAGTTTTGCAGTGCTGTATTAATAACTTGGCAAAAAGACTTTTCCTTTACATGTGAGCAGGCTTATGGCTGTTCCTAGAATTCTCTTTCTGTTGTACTACATCTAGAAACTATACCTAACTTCTCAGACTTTCATCATGGCCTTGTATTCTCATGCTATCAAACAAAGTGATCCTTCTGATCCTCTAGTCAGAACAGACAAAAAGGGTCTCTAAAGCCAATCTGTCTTTTTCCTGTCCTATTGCTGAAGAGACACCCAGAGGTGCTCGCTGGGCTGCCACATTTCCATGCAACACAGTGAGGCCTTGCCTGGGTGCGTGGCTTGTCTTAAAATGACTGACTCCTCTTCACGAGTCTTAAACAGACAGTTAGAAGAAAGGCATTAGAGACACATCTCTTTATGATCAGGTTTAGATTTTCTGGTTTTAAATTCCTCATTATATTTTGTCTGATCAGAAGAAACTGTTCATCTAGTACAGTAAGTGCTTGCAGGCAGACTATAAAAGTATGTTATTCTCTTTCAGCATATTCAGCTAATGGGTAATCTTACCCAAAGATCTAAACTATTTATTTATAAAACACAGTAAAAAAAAGATCTCTGGTGTAAAGCAGTTACTGTAGAGAGGGTTTGGGCCAGTTGGATCTAGCAGTGAAAACGAGAAAGGGAAAACAATCCTATAAATGGATGAGATGAAGAAGATTTATGAGATCATCTTGAAATTCCCCCAAGATAAACATCAGGAATAAGTTACCATAGAAAACAAGTGGTGATTATCTATGACTTCAAGAGATAGATACCTGATTCTTTCTGAGGAACAGTGAATCATTTTATTCCAGAGTAAGATCCTGTCATAGTTACATTTCAGATCCATGGTCTAAACTGGGCTGAATGGGAAACCTCCAAGGCCACCTATGTGTTACTGGAAATATAACTGGGGATTCTGTGAAGGATTTCCCAACTCAGTATTCATTTCTACATATATTTCTTGTGCTCTAGACTGGTCAAGGGGTGGTGGCCAGAAGAAAGACACAGTACTTTACTGTGGTCTTGCTGCAAGAAATTGGGGTAAAAAGGAAGGGAGCAAACCCAGAACCACTGGAGCATTATAGACTAATCTAGTTTCCTACAGACAGCTCTGTTTTCTGATTGCTTTCTGAAAACCACTCAGATCTGTAGATAATATATTTTAAAGTGATAATTCTTCCTTCATTCCACAGGAGCTAAACCGTGCTTCACTGTAAAAGTGATCTGAAGGATATTCAAGAAGAAAATTGACAGAGCACCATGGACTCCACTTATCCGCAGGTCAGAGCTACAACTTTCAGTTTGTTAAACAGTTTCACAGTAGAGAAATCCTAATTTCCTCAAGCCTAATTGGTACTGTGAGAATCCCTCATGGGTGTAAATTGTTACATCTTTATGGATGAATTTGAAATATCTCTTTGGGTTTTTTCTTCCTTTTCTTTATCAAGTCCAGACATCACTGAGTTTTATAGAATGTATGTGAAATCATATTTAAAGCAACATTTACATTGTGGAAAGAAGGAAAACCACCAAAACTGTGTAATATTTTGCTTTTCAAGGTATTCTTTTGCAGCTTAAGTTATGAATTCTTGGTTTATTCAGTCAGAATATCTAAGGATATTTCCCAGTAGCACAGCTTTCTAACTGTGAAAAAAGGTTCATACCTTTTTTAACTCTCCTGCATCATACACACCTGTGTCACAAGAAAAGCACTTTAACTGGACAGGAAAGCATGCTCAAAAGAAATGTGGCTTTGATCAGGAAATGTGATTGAATGGAGTATTGCATGAGTTTTAGAAGGGAAATATTGAAGTTCAATATTTCAGATTGTGTATCCTCCCTACTTTGACTCTATCATGTGCAGACTTTTTGCATACATAAATGAAAAGACCTGGCTGATCTGAAAAGCTGGCAGGTATCAACTAGTAATTCTAATATAAATTTAATGCTGGTAGAAAGTATAATGAATATGAACAACCAGGTATAGAATGCAAATAACAGTATATACCTACTTCCTTTGAATGAAGACTAGTGGAAGTTTGCCCTGTCAATAGATTTTTTTCCCTTAAAAGGAAACATTTCACAGAATCCAAAAAATAGCCATGCACAAGCCCAATTGTACATATCTCTGCCATAGAGTGACAAACTTTTTATGAGATGATAGTTTAAATTGTATCTTTAAGACATTTCCTAAAAAGGAAGAGAAAGAATTGTCCACAGCAGATTAAAAGATGTGCTAAGAAACAATGAACAAACAATCCAAAATTGGACTCGATAGTATTTAAATTTATTTGCACTTAGCACACATCTGAATATCAAAACACTAAGTCAAATTCAGCATCAATTTATATTTTGCCTGGCTTCCTAGACTTCACTGTGGGTTACAACACAGTACACACTTAGCCTGGCTTTCTAAAGAAATGCGGTTTGGAAATCTCACTATGGGTTTGTATGCATGTGAGATCCTGAAGTACTTTTGAAAACCTTGGTCTGTTTCAGTCAGAGTTGACGGACATGTAAATGGTTCAGTTCTGTTTGCTACAAACTTGATGAAAATAAGCAGCTGGGCAGCAGTGAAAGACCCTCCTACTATGCCTGTACTCCCCCAGTGCAGAAAAGGCTGTATAATGAAAGGAGCCTTTTTTAGACATGAGAGAATCCACACAACAGGATTTTGCCCTCTTCCCAAAGATGTGAAAGCTCTTAAAAACCATGATGCATTAACAATGCTGCTTTATTTGTATAAATGCGCGTACTTATGTCTTGATATGCATATAATGTTATGGATTGAATTTTATTCTATACCAGAAAAAGATGCATTACCCAGTGGGTCAGCCACTAACTTACATTCTTTTCTCAGATTTGCCCACTGACACGGTTTATCTTCCAACATGCCAAGGGCTAATGGTTATGACTTAATGTAGTAAGGAAGTGTTCAGAATGCACCTTGCAAATGCAAGTTAACAGGGGAGAGAGGCAGGCAGTAGGACATTTTTAAATCCATATTCAGTTTTTAGAACTGCAAAAGGAACCCTACAAATGGAAAACTGTATTTTATATTTTGCTTGCTTTGATGTTATATGATACACAGAAAGCAAGGCATAGTGGGCACACTTTCATCTGAGTGACACTTTGCGAGGTGCGTGGGGAAGGGTCAAAGCCCACATTTCCAGCAGGGAAAAGCTCTAGGACTATGCATAAACTGGTGTGCTCTTGGGCTTCTGGCTGTGGGGGTATCCCTGGGCAACTTCCTGTCTGAGATCAGAGCACGACCTAAGCAGACATTGATTTCCATTCCTATGCTCAGTTTTCAGTAGAAGGAACTGAACACATGGGGCAGACGGGAGCTAGGCATGCTTTGGCTAAGTCTTGATACTGTTCTGCTGAAGGATCTTAGCCTCGGTGTTCACTGTGTCTCCATTGTTCAATGCCAACACAGTCTCAATTAATTAATTTCTGAGTTAAGTGGAAAAGCCTAGAGGTTTTAAGCTGGTGTGAAAGCACTGACACTTAGTGAGCAATGGCACAGCCTCCTGCAGATTGTGGGACAGCTACGTGTTGGGCTCACAGAGCCGTTTTGGTTTTTTTGTTGCATCAAGTGCAAAATAATCCTCTTGATATATGATTCTTTCCCACCCTGATGAAATGATCTGGTGGAAGGATGCCACCCCACATGTGGACTACTTACCGGTTTTGTCCTTTCATTCAATAACAGTGGGAAAGGAAAATATCCTTTGATTACTCCCACATCAGGGAGCAATGCACAATATTAACAGGATAAATATTTTTCATGATGCAGCAGTAATTAAGGATGTCCGTTTCTCTTGCTTGCTTGCTTTAGGAATAGTGTCAGATACGCTGTGGCTACAGGATGGTTTAGGTTTTCAAATACCACTGGGGTAGAGCATCTTATGCCTCATTTAGAACGACTTAACCAGAGAGTTATTTCATGGTGGTCTGGTTGCACCTGTTCACACTTAAATAATTCTGCACAAATTTAACCTCTGCCTGACATCTCTGCTAACGTGTCATGTCACAGTGAATATCCCTCTGTTGCTGGACATGTGTTGAATTATTTCTTGAACTCTGGTGACAGTCAGGTTATTCTAACTGCTCTCTAGACATAGGATGAGACAGTCCTTGCTTCCCAGCACAGTTCCAAAAAGATAAGCAGTAGCAGTCAAACAAATAAATTAGATGCCTTACTGGTAATCCCTGAATATTAGATTTCCTGAAGCCATCATTATCCCATCATCTTGCCCTCTTTTCCAAGTCATATAATCATATTGCCTTATGATTGATTATGCTTCAAACTGAGAGCAAAACCTAGATTTTTTTTCTTCAAATAATATAGATTTTCATGGTAGTTTATAGAAAATATGATTTTTAAGGCATCTGTCATTGAAACCTTATACAGTCTGTTAAGCATATTTACAATACCACATTGTGTATAATCTAGTAAAGCACTGCAGTTCCATATAACAATACTCCTTAGATATCCCAGCTAATGCTTTTGGGCTAAGCACTGTCCTCCAAACAATTTACCTGTGCATTTTTTCATCTAATTTGACAGAACAGACAAAAGTTGATAGAAGCACAATGTTATCTTTCTTATTCTAGAGATGTCAGTCTCAGCTGTGAAGATATTAAATGATTTGCCCAAGTTCATGCCCACAGTTCAAGTCTGTGCTAGAGCCAAGAAAGCCTAGAAGTTCAGGTTAATACTGTAGTCAGAGGAATCTTTTCCTTTCCCTCTGTTCTTGCGATTAGCTTGTTTGTCTGACCTAGCAATGCTAGGGAAAACTCCCTTCCCTGTACCACTCCAAGCACAGCTATCAGTGTTGGAAAGCGTGTTACTTCCACTATGAGAAATGGCATTCCTCAATGTGCACATGCTTAGTGTGGTTAGGATTTCCCCAACATTGCCACAGGATACAGGGCTCACTATAGAATCCTAGTTAACAATTTAGCATATTTGTGGCTTACATTCAGAAGTAATTTCATAAGCCAAATACAGTGAAAGCTCTTGCAACCCTGTGGATGCAGAATGTCAACATTTACAGTCAGCTTGTTAAGTTGCTGTCTCCATCTGCGTTTTTCTAGTGAAGAGCAGTTTGGATAAAATAACAAGTGACGTGAAGCTTTTCTGAATTTAGAAAATACTTGATGATGAAACATAAATACATGAACCACGAACTGCAGATATGTGTATCTGCCAGGAGAGGAAATAGAAATATTATGAGTAAGTCTGTTCTCACAATTTTTCCAACCCAGTAGATAAAATTTACTAGAAATTAAGGTGGAGGAAAAGAGACTATATCCCCAGAATTTTTCTGTACTGCAGCAGAGTGTTTTGTCAAAAAGGAAGAGGTGGAAGCCCTGTGAGACAGGGCTAACATCCTACAGTATGATTCAGAAACAGAAAGTAATAGCTGGAATTCTGTTTCTTATAAAGAAAATAAATATTAGAAAGCAAATAAGCCATCCAGTTATTACATTATAAAATAGATAGCAATGATAGCTTTTTGGGACCCCAAGGATTTAAATTTTTTTTCTTTTTATTCTGATACTGCCTTTAGATAGGTGCCTAAGAAGCCTGGCATAAATGTTTTCAGTTAAGGTATTTTTTTCTTCTGATTGTCTAAACATAGTGACAATGATCATGGGTTTCTTAAATATTATTCTTGGTGCACATTTTTCTTTTGAAGAATGCACCATATCTGTAGCCAGCTAATGAGTAACCTAGAACTTATCCTATGCTACAACATATAATGCATTTTTAGTCCACATGGATCACAACCAGTTGGGGATTTGAAGATTGGGGGCAGCCTTGGTTGTAGCGCAGTGACCATGAGATGGTGAAATTCTGGATCCTTAGAGGAGGAAGCCAGGAAAAAGCAAGATCACAACCCTAGACTTCAGAAAAGCAGGGGTCTACCTGGAAGAATCCCATGCAACACAGTTTTGGAGAGAAGAGGAATCCAGAAGAGATGGTTTCTTTTCAAGGATCACCTCCTCCAAGCCCAAGAAAGGTCCTTCCCAATGAGAAGGAAATCAAGCAAAGGTGGCAGGAGCCCTGCATGGATGAACAAGGAGCTCCTGACTAAACTCAGACAGGAAACATACAAGAGGTGGAAGCTGGGTCCAGTGACCTAAGAGGAATATAGAAACACTGTCAAAGCATGCAAGAACAAGGTTAGGAAAGCCAAATCCCATTGAACTGAATGTGAGGTGACGGTGAGAGATGTGCAAGTACAACAGCAGCACTAGGGAGCACAGTAGGCAAAATGTGTGCTCACTGCTGAAAGGGGCAGGGGACCTGGTAACAAAGGTTGTGGAAAGGGCTAAGGTATTTGGTGCCTCCTTCATCATGGTCTACTGGTAAGACTGACCTTCAGGTATCCTGAGCTCCCAAGACCAGTGGGAGAGTCTAGAGCAAGGAAGACTTACCCTGGGTGGAGGAGGATCTGGTTAGGGAATATCTAAACAAAATGGACCTATACAAGTCCATTGGGCCTGATGGTGTGCAACCACAAGTGCTAGTGTTAATGTAAGGGCATTCTTGATAATCTTTGAAAGGTCATGGTGATCAGGAGTGGTTCGTATGGACTAGAAGAAAGCAAATGTCACTTCCATCTTCAAGGAGGGAAAGGAGGATCTTGTCAGCCCCGCCACAGTCCCTGTAAAGGTGATAGAGCAAATAATCTTTTAAACCATTTTGAAACACATGAAGGTCATTGGGAGTAGTCAGTTTACATGTATGAAGGGAAAATTATGCCTCCTCAATGCAACAGCCTTCTATACCCAGTAGTCCTCCCTGGCCACTCACTTGTGGGTAACAGGATGTTGGTTAGATGGAGTTTGATGTGATCCAGGACAGCTGTTCTTATGTGCCTGTGACACTGATCTGTGTCATTTCAGACCTAGAAAAGTACTTCTTCCCCCAAGATGAGGGGGGAAGACAAGCTAAATGTTTCCTAGTGAACTTGTGTTTATAGACAGTATGAAAAGTCAGTGGACATATATATGCTATCTTGGGAAATACTTCTCACAAAGTTACTCCGCTACCTAAGACTGTAGTTCAGATTCATAACCCCCAAGTCATTTGCTGAAATTTGACATGTGACTATTTATCATTTGTTGGGTCAGGTGGAGGGATGGAGCCTGGCCTAACATAACTTTACTGCGTTTCCATGACTGTGTCTCATTTGCTTTTAAAATTCTGCCATAGGATGCAGGCAACATAAGCCTGGGAGGAAGAGAATGGCAACACTCTGCCCTGGCAGGTGGAAACCTGGGGTTGGTCTGTGACAAGGACAACTAGCAAGTGTATGGCAAAAAGTGCAGTCCACAGAGTCAGAGTGCCATAATTCCCTTTTGGCAAAGCACCTGGGAGTTGTAAGTGTGCCCAGACGAAGAAAAAACAAAACCCTCAGTTGACAAAGCAGTTCATAAGACAGGACTCCTAATGTGCAGCAGTGCTGTTCATGTGAGGTTCTCGGTCCTGTGCCTTCCAACTAGACCTGTTCCTGGACCTTTCTCCTTCTTCCCTTCCACATTTGCTCCCAGTGACCTATTGTCTCTCTGATTACTGGTAGCTTTGACCTTGCTCCCCTGCCTTGGAAGACTGGAACAGTCTTGAACAAAGGCTCCTCCCTGATGCTCACTCATGTATCCCTTGTATTCAAAGCCTGAATCTGCCTACTGACCAAGAACACAATTGTCAGTAGAGTTAATCCACTCACACACTGAAGACAGCTGTTATTCCCCGTGACTTTCCTGAGGGTGAATCTTGAAGGGCTAGCCATGGTCTAGGTCCTCAGGAAATGTGTTTGGCACAATAGATGGCATTATTCTTCGCATTCCCAGTGAGGGGTCTATTCCTGGCTGTCTCCTCCCAGGACTCTCAGCTGGTCTGCCTTACTCCAGTTGAGATTGCAACAGATAACTCCTGGGGACCATAATTGCTGACTAGTTCTGTCTCTGGGTTGAGTCTGGGCCTGACTTGCTTTTGTTAGGCACAACTGAGATGACTTAGTACATAATGGAGGAGTCTGGCAAGAAGCAAGGAAAAGGCTCTGGTCCACTGATCTTTCAAAAGTGGATAAACCAGTATCTTACAGTGTCATGTGACTGGTATGGTAATCTCTGGGGAATATCTGGGGATTGTGACCTCAAAGCACTTACAGCTGAAAGGAGGCAAGAAGGGACTGGCAAAAAATCCGCTTGGTTAACTGCTGACATGTGGTATCTAACTTGGTGTGAATTTTATCAAAATATAGCTACCTCTGCAATATGTGGGAGCAACTTTCTCCTTGAGAAGTAGTTTTATTGCTCAGCATTTTGTCTTGTAAAATTGCAGCATTTTTTAATATGACAGTCAGGTGCCCTGGAATGGCATTAGCAATTTGCTAAATGAGCAAATGGGTTTGACTTTTCTTTGCTGGATGGTTCTATCCTACATAGCAAACAGGGAACACCCCAAGGCTCCTTCATTTATACTAGATAAAATCTAATAGCATATTAGAGGGCTTCTGTGACTGTCTATGACTTACTGAAGATAAAATTAAGCTTCATCTCTCAGGTCAAAAGTATTACCCACAAAAATCTTCCAGGGGTGTCAGGGTTCTCAAGTGGGACCCCATTCCTGTCTACGGGCTCAGGAGCCCCATTTCAGGTCAGCCCATGGCCTTCAGTTCCTGCCCTAGTGATGCCGTACAGGTGCTGGTCTTCATCTCTGACACAGCTCGCGTGGCACCCTTGGAAGGAGGTTGTAATAAAAGAAAGGTTCCTAAATATATGAATATCTTAAGAAGCAAAGGAAACATAGCACAGACTAAAAGTCACCCATCCACAAAGCTGAAGTCCTGGCTTCTCTGAGCATGAGCTAAGAAAGAATTGTCTTAGACAATGAGGAATAGAAATAGCTTGAAGAATGTGTAGGGTCATACTGCAATGTACCTGTGAAAAAGAATATTCTCTCTGGTGTAAATATTCTGGAAATTTATTTATCTCTGGGAATACTCTGGTATAAATCATAATCTGTGATTTTATTGGAGTGATGTTAATTTTATACCAGGAAAAAAAATCAGTCCTTTTACAATTGTT
The DNA here is from genome assembly GCF_964199755.1 of Larus michahellis. Taxonomy (NCBI): domain Eukaryota; kingdom Metazoa; phylum Chordata; class Aves; order Charadriiformes; family Laridae; genus Larus; species Larus michahellis. Next base: position 41,037,920 of record NC_133898.1, read on the forward strand.
ATAGGGAGAAAACATTCAAAAGTAAACAGAAAGTATTAGGTACTTCCTTGATTTTCTAGCATTTGTAAAACATAACTAGGGAGAAGCAGTTAGTGATGGATCCAGCCTTACGTTTGGAGTCAGGAAACCCCTTAAAAAACACATAAAATGAAAGCATTTATAGGAAACAGATGTACTAATGTACTTTGTGTTCATATGAAAAGCAAATGGATGACAAGCAGAACAGTTAAGTCACTGCTAATTTAACTAACTTGCTTACAACAACCATTAATTTCTTTCCTTGGAATAAATCCTGGCATGTCTCTTTCTTAGCTGCTTCTTGCATCATCCAAACTTTATTTGGCCTCACTATACTGGGTCCAACACCTTCCCTGCTAGGCTTGCATCTGGGTTATTTATATTTGACATATCAAACAGCTGCCTCCAATTCTGGTCATGACCGACATTCTCAAAAAGGCAGCCACCCGAATTGTCCCTTCTCTCACTAATTGTAGCAGGAATGAAAAATACTTTGAGCTGATATACCTCCTATGTTTTTCTGAAACTTGGCCTCAGCCTATTCTTGTTGCTTGTTGAGAATTTCCTACGCAAATTAGAGAACATCCTTCAGCCCTAATCCTGATAACTAGCTTCCTTGTTAACACCGAGAAATGCAAAAATGAAAAAGGACAATAAAGTAAAATCATCCTTAAACAAGGTATTATGACTCTCTTCAGATGTATTTATTTTTTTTAGGCTTTCTGCACTTTTCTGTCATGTTTGCATACTGTACAGTTATTTATACACATTTGCCAGCAAATCCAGATGGTTCTGTCCTGTATACACTTTGTAGTGGTATGGGTAAACAGGTGAAATTAAGTGGATATCTTCAGTACATTAAAGTTTCAAGAGTGTGAATTCAAACAAATATCAGTGATGAGCGGTTTTTATTAACATAATCTAGCTTTGGCAATGTGAGGAGAAAAGTAAGGTTGCTGTGGAAGTCATTAATTATTTGATGTACCTATACAAGGGACTTTCAAAAGGAACTGTGTGTTTGGACAAACCGTGTTTGCATCAAACCCCTGTCTCAGGGTTTCTGCTAGCCTCCTTGTCAGGCTGTTTTCCATCCTTCAGTTGGGATCTAGCTTGGAAGCTTGGTTTTTTTTTTGCTTTTCAGTTTCCTCTAAGGCATTGGATTTGGTCCTTGTTAGAAGAAGAAAAAAAAAAAAAGGAAAAAAAATATTTATGTGCACGAGTATTTGACCTGCTCTTTACCTCCCACTGATATCCTCAGCATAATATTGATCACCTCTGTTAGGCTGGCAGGGGAACTGGGACAGGGGTTCAAGGGTTCTTGAACTGGATGGTTATTGGACTTCCTGGTATGTTTTTACACTGTATTGTGCATAGCCCAGCTTGTAGGATTGTACAGATGAGGAATTTAGCAAATACTCATGCAGGAACTAGGAATATGCTTTATAGCTTCTTCTTTCTTCCTCTGGCACGTTTAGATTATATCTTTAGGTCTTCACTGTACTACTTCAGTTAGTGGAAGAGATAGGGAAGTATTTTCTGGCGTACTAGAAGACTTGTGAAGCATCTGTGGAACTTTTAGGGCAGTTGTACAGTTAGCATACTTTTCCCTGTGGCCACAGAAAATTGATGTGATATCCAAAGCAACTCCTTCCAGTCCTCTGTTCCAGCCAGAAGGTCACCATGCAGCAGTATCTTGCTTTTCAGGAAATTACCATGTAACTCCCCCTTGGAAAGTCTAATTTCCATTAAGAATTTTATCAGGCTTCAGGAAGGCACAACTCCCTACAAACCAGAAATTCTAGGTTTTAATCTGACAAGCTGTATTGTGACAGCTGAGATGCAGATCAAATTACGCAAAGCAGTATTTTACAGAAGACCATGTCAGGACAGAAGCTGAGCACATATCAACTTCACATCTTCTAGGTCTTTACATGTAAGACTGAGCAGATCTGAACAATTCGGGGATCCAGCTTCTGAGGGAAGTAATAAGAAAGCTTTAAAGAAAGACAAAATCTACTTTGCCAATGTAAAAGTCCTGTTCTTGACTTAAGCAAAGGTTCTCCTCCATAACACAGTAGTTCTTTTTGCCTGAAGCGATAGTTATTATTTTAGTCAGACCACCCACCCGCATCACAAGACCTGAGGATTTACAAATTTAGAAGAGCAATCACATAGGAAGGATAATACAGACCAAACCCTCCTGCGGCAGTGAGACATTTTTCAGCAGATTAAGCCAGGAAATCAAGTATAAAACACAACAAAGCAAAAATAACACAACTGCAATAGCTCCTGTAAGAATCTGTTTCTGCTTTCTAGAAAATGCTTTCTTGAAAAGTCCTGAAAGATAATGGCTTTTCATTCAGCAAATACTTTTAATGTTCTAATCATGGTATTTGAAGCTGGTTTACACAGAAAATATCTAATTCCCCATTTCACCCAAACTTCCCCTGTGCTAATGACTGACAGGTTTTTTCAGTGAAAGTTTTGGCCTAAATTCTCATTAGGTTCTAAATTCTCAGGTCTCATAAAAAACATGTGGCCAACGAGAGCCTTCAACCTGCTTTCTAAAATACAAAAAGCACTATAGTCACAGAACCACCGTTCTTCTTGCATCATGAATGCATTGGAAATCTAATCCAGGCTTATAGACAGAGAATATGAAGTCAAAGGCAATTAAGCATTATATTAAAAATAAACACAGTTCTTGGACATTCTACATCTCAGTTCCTCATTTACAGGAATAACATGGGAGACTGTAGCTGCATGTCTCATTAATGCACAATAATATAAGTGCTTAACCGGAAACAGGGGTAATGTCTGTGTTCCTAAAACACATTGAAGGAATGGAATTAGTTAGCATTGAATCCCTAGAAATTTTAAGGATAAATATAATATATATTAAATCATCCATGACTTACATGTTCTGATAGGAAGATACAGATAAATGTGGTTATCTGATGAAGAACAGTCTACAAACTGTGTCAGGTTTTACCTAAAGACTTTGGTGAAAGCTGCTGGAACTTTGCCATTAACTTCATTAGGACCAAAGTATTACTTTTGTTTCAGACTACTTAAAAATCAGTGTATATTCCAGAGGGCCCTAGCCACTTGGAGTTTGCCCTTAAAACCTCGGGAAATAAACCGAATTGGAGAAGTCAACTGAATTAAGATAGTAGAATTGATCTGCCCCTTGGTCCCATATTTCTGCAACTCTACTGCAGTCTGTTTCATTACAGCAGAAAACAAAGCTTCGTGGTTTGATGAGGCTATGTACTGAATCACAAAGACATAGCAATTTAAAGGGTTTTTTATTGTATTGCACAAGATAGTTATGCAATCCATGTAGGTACTGTATTAAAGGATCCACATTTCCCAAAACAATGGCTGTTGCAGCACACATCACAAGCATTGTGAATAACCAGTGCCTTCTTCAAAAATTAAAATAATCGGTTTCAATTTTAAGCATGTGTGGCAGTAAATGAAGAAAAAAAGCAAAGGAGTATCAATACATATTTCATTTCAAACACACAAATATACAATTTTCAGAAGAGCACCAATAATGCCAAGCAACTATTTTGATGATATACTGTATGTGTAGGCTCTGCAGTAAAATGCCAATATGCACACAAAAAATATATTTCAACTTTTAAAATAATTTAACCATAATATCTTGCATGTGTCACCTGTTTACAACATATCATTTCATATACAATGTCAGGCCCAAGCCTCAACATGTGTAAATTTGTGCATATTCATTTAAAGCAGCTGAGACTCTGGACCAGGTGTTCAAGCTGAAAAAGCCTTCAAATTGTTCACATCTGAATACAGAGTGGTAGTATAAGATCGAGAAAGTAGTTACAGTGAAGGTATAACAGAAGTGGTACTATGGAAAATGAAGAAAAACACTATCCAACCCTCAAACACTAGGTTCTAGAAAGAGGCCTACATGTAAAGTGATGTTGTAATAATTTATATGAGTGAATAATTAGTATCAGTCTCCTTTCTGACACTTAGAAATTCTCATATATTCAGAAGCCGGTAGAGGTGAACTAACCAAATGTCACAATCAGTATCATCCTCAAACTCTGTTTAAGTTTCTGATCATTAATACTGGTACTTAAAAACATTTTATATTTGCTGAAAACTGTTATTAAAATTTACCTTCCTGCTATGAGAATTTAGTGTAATAAAAATCATGAAAAACAATAGGTAAAAAAATAGTATTTTAAGAATATTTTTAGAAAACCCGTCAAACAACTGCAAATACAGCTGATTTTTAAGTGTCTACTTTTGAACTATGTTTCTTTTTTGTTTGTCTTTGTTTAAGTGAATCACTTATAAAGAAGCAAGGGAGTACCAGTTCTAAGATTTATTCTTGTCCATTACATTGAGGACCTCATCCAAAAGTGAAGGTCCCAAGTCAAGTTGTAATGAGAGAAGAGAGCCTGCAAGATCTGAAAGGGATTCTTCTGACTTAGTCTTTGTCTTGGTTAGTTCACATGAAAGTCGACTGTCATCAAATAAATCAACTGTTTGCCAATCAGTGCATCGTTCAGAAAAGCTGGATGAGTGACTGTCTCTACCATTAGTAAAATGTGAAGAAGAACCATTTCGCTCCCATATGTCATCTTTGTATGTTTCTCCATCCTCCATCTGGTTACCTTTTTCCTGCAATTTTTCTTCTATTACTGGCTCACAGCTAAGCCTAGGATTTCTTGATGACCTGGTGGATTCTTGCTTTGAATTAAATGTCACTGGTGACAATAAGGGCAACGTAAGGGCTTGAGAACCCCCAATGGCAGGAAGGGAAATAGCATTTTTGAGCACTGGTGATGGAGTTTCTGTAAACATGGATTCAGAAGTGCTGTTTGCCCTTAAGAACTCATTGTGGCCACCAGACTGGCTTCTGCTTTCTCCTTCATTTCCAGGCAATAGCTCATAGTTGCCCTGCAAAAAGGAAATGTCTCCAAAAACATCATGTTGTCCCTCTTTTCCAATATGTATGGTATGACGAAAATCTCCAAGTGGTGGACTGATCATATCAGGAGATAAGATATCCCTTAGTTTGAATTTCTTCCCTTTCTTATTGTTAGCAGCTTTCAAGTAGATGGGTGTCTTGGCTGGCATCTTCTTATAGTTTCTGAGAGAGGAAGTTAAAAAAAAAAAAAAGGAAGTGGAGAAGAAGCCTCTTACAAAGTCAGTTATTCTTGGGAGATCTTCAGCGTTATCAATGTTATATCATCATCCTGAACCACTCTTGCACAGGAAGTCCTTTTCTTCTGATGCAGAGAACTGTGGGGTACGTGAAGGTGAATGTCTCCCACTGCAGATCTTTCCAAGGTAGAACACAAGTTTCGAGTCAGTTAGCAACCAACTGCCCTGCTACTTCCAGAGCTTGAGAAAACCTGCATGGGATACAAAAATCAGGTGATCATTAATTTATTTTTCATGGTTCACTCAGTCTTGTTTCTACCAAAAAAAAAAAAAAATACTATTAGTAATGGTACTGACAGTTCCAGCCTGCAGATTAGCTTTATGATGTTGCTTCCCTTCACTAGACAGGATAAAAGAGTTTAGACTAACAACGGCTAGCTAACCTTTCTCTGACTTCATAGCTTTTTTTGAAGTCAGAGTTTCTTAGACACGGTTACTGAGCACAATTCCTTTGATAAATATCACTATCTCAATCTTCTCCTTATTCTGGCATTCAAAATCCTGGCCTTTGACAGCACATGCAGGAACACATTTATAACATTCAACAACATTAATCTTTTGGTAGACCCGGAAAGATTGACAGAGTCATTCAGAAAACCTTTTTGGAGATAGAGTAGACCGCCTTGGATTAGAGAACTTCAGATACCTCCATTTACTGCTGGTACTCTTGCAAACTGCCACCAATAACATTTCTGATAATTGTGCCCATTTAAAAGGATAGCTTTAGGTACTTAAAAAAAGTACTAGTCCAGGTCTTTATGATTAGTTAGAAACATCCAAATGCAGGTATCTTAGAAGAGATTAATTCTTGTGACTACAATCTTTAGAATACAGAAATTCTCCATAGCAATTGGTTATAGACTAGCTCATTAATTATGTAGGCCATGAAGCCATGGTGACTCAGAGTTGCCCTGTGCAACCAAATGAAACAGTGTTTGCAAACCAAGTCATCCCATTAGAACGTGGTCTCTGAAAAGCCTGACAAAGCAGTCCACAAGGGTTAACACGGCTATTGGGCCAACAAGTTATGGAAAAACACTCTTCATTAATGCTTTAAAGGTGTATTTCTTCCTTACAGTACCAGTTCTTGACTCTTGAGCAATCTCAGAATAAAAGCATTTTTCTCCTGGAGATTTTTGTACTTTCCCGTGTTTAGTCTAAGGGTCACCATCACAGGTCACTCCTCCTCACCGGAATACCGAGACACAAATCCCTCACACTCTGTCCATCACCATCCTCACTCTGTAAAGGAGTTGCAGTTTTTGCCCAGAAAGACGGTTCTGTGAAATAAGTGAAGGGAAGCTGTCTGTAACAAGGGCTACTTTTGCTGCCTTTTATCCATGCCCCAGCAGATATTTTCCCTTCACCAAATTAAGCCCAGTAACAGTCATCAGTTTTTTAAACTTCTTACTGCATGGCGATACAGCCAGATTGTCAAGAAGCATTTAAGCATTTTCACAAATCCTTTAACCTGAGTAATTAGTTTTTACAGTGGGGTACTTAATTGTGCATCACAAGGGGAGCTGGGAATCTAGCCAGGTTAGTATTTTGGGTTTTTTGATTCCCACCAGATATCTACTGCACTTCAGATATTGTTAGTAAGCCGTCCCCAGAAAGTACAACAGATATAAATAAATGAAATCTGTCATACAAAATAAGCTCAATGTTCAATAAGTTATAAGGACATTTTATACTTTTAAGCTCAATTTCGAAAATATAATTGATCGCATCAGTCAGTTAAAAGTAGTTCAAAGCTTTCTTCTACACAACAAAATGGTAATTCATTAGGATCTACAGAATACTAGGAGATTCACATTACATACCAGAACTCCACCAACTTAACTCCGTGTCAGTACTGTAAAATACAAAAGTCCTATATAAGTTCTCTATTCGTGCCACATACCATGGGAACAGAACTGATTAGTCAACTCTGTTACTTTTCCGTTTTTAACTGAAAAATTCACTGCATTGTTTCTCCCCCTGATTATCATTCTACCCAAGCAACCCACTTAGCTAAACAAAATGTCCTCAACTCTAAAGACAAGACTATTCTTAGGAAACAAAGACGAATGGTGAGGTTGTTTTGTGTTTATCTAGTGGACACAGCTCTATCTCACTTCCCAGGAATAACAGGCCGAATTCCCTCTAATTCCTCATTCTTTCAGATCTTTTAATCTGGAATGAATGGCAACATAGTGTCAATGTGGTCCAAAGTTATCCTTGTTGGTCACTAGTTTAAAAATGAAAGATAAATCCTTGTCCATTCAAAGCTTTCATGGCTTCCACCGGTTTGGATGTGTATCAAAAACCACTATTGCCAAACTCCACAAGGAGATTTCAAAGAAACCTCAAGGACACAATGAAACATCTGAACATCAAGAAATACTAAAATCAAGTGTAAAATAACTTTTAATATAAATAATCCATTTTGACACACAGGAGCAGCACTGTCTTATTTAGCTCATAGGTCAGGAGGAAAAAAATGCAAAACCCCAAAATAGAGCAAATTTTTGGGCATCCAGCTCTCCTTTAGTTCTTGCACTATGGCAGAGCCCCAGTAAGGGGCAGTGTAAAACCACACTACCTCAGAGGATGCTGCAAGAGACTCAGTGTCAAGAATTATTATCCCTCTCTATACAACAGTCCCTGCAATTGAGAAGGCCTTGCCTTCCATTTGGTCAGCGCAAGAGGCTTTACATTTGAAGATAAGAACTTTCAAAATAACATGCTTACTGCAAGCATCGTTTTCTCTGCTGAAAACAAAGACTGCCCTTGCTCTAGATTTTACTAGCCACTCTATTGAAAATCCGCAAATTACACCATGTAAGTAAAAGATGAGAGTTCCTTCCTCAATGGACAGGCTTTCCATGTACAGGATAACATAAGCTTTGGAGCAACTGTACTTTGTTTCTGCATACCTATCCCCTTTGTCAACTACTGCTAAAAGGAGTACAGATTTTAAGCTACTTTGAACAGCTGAAATATATCATAAATCTGGAAATATTCACTTAGCCTAGAATACTGTTGTTATTCATATTTAATTTACAATTAAATAAGAAAGAACCTATATCAATATATAACATGTGTGGGTTGGTTGTTTTGGTTTTTTTTAAAAAAAAAGTAGTTCTTTTAGTAAGAAAAAAAATATAAATCCAATTTTGGCAAATGAAGAAAAACTTAACGAGACTAAGCCTCCATCTCAACTCCTGCAAAACTAAAAAAATGACTCCACAAGATTTTCACAAGAACCTTACACACTCCCTGCGCTCAGCAAGATTTAATGAAATCACCAGCACACACGTGCTAAGAGAAGGAACAGAACACACTCCAATCTCGATACTAGGCCACACAGTAAAGTTCACCTTGTCTTAAAATGAGACCTTTTTCTGATCCTAAAGTCTCTGTTTTGACTAATTTCAACTCAGTAACTAAGTGATGTATAGCCAAACTGGAAAGCTGAATGAGAAATTATCAGAAAACTAAGCGCATAACAAAAGTCCAGTCCCAGACTGCCAGCCTACCGTGGAAGACCTTAATTTAAGAGAAAAACAACATGAAATGATTTTTCTTCCAGCTGAAGAGATATCCCGCTCCTAATAAGATCCAAGCATGAGCCAAGACAGAAAAACTTCAGCCCAGTGAAAATTAAAGTTTTCGTTTGGCTGTAACACTTGCCCATTTTCATTCCTATCACTTCACACTTTCATATAAGTGTTTTGCTTGGTAACGAAGACTAATATTTTCAGAGGCACTTCTCAATCTGCCTTGCAAACCTTCTGTCCACTCAGCAATCATCACCTTCCACACAGCTCAAAGTTTTCCATGGATGCTGTAGTTTATTCCACAGTCCATTTTAAAAGGACAGACTATCAGCAAATATATCAACACCTAAGTTACAAAGGCAGAGACAAATAAGGGTCAAGGTACAAAATTTTATTTGTGTGGAAATCCCAAGAGACCTAGATCCTTAAGCAGTGTCCGAGGCAAAGAAACGATAGAAAGAAAATCCTATTTACACAGGGCAAGACCAGAAGCAAGTGTGCACTCTGGGAAGGCTGTGAGCTTCCTACAGGACAAGCCCTTGCAAAGGATGTGCCTTACACATCGTTGGCTAGAAGGATGTAAACTTTAGAGAAACCCATTTCCAAAACATCGTCTAAAATAGCATTGAGTTACCTCGTGGAGCAAGTCACTAGGAGAAAACAGAGTCTCTACACTATTTAAATATCCAAATGATAATACAGTAACCCAGCAAAAGACAGACACAAACTGTGCAATGAACTACTGCAACTTTTCTACACAACGAGATATCTGCAAGCATAGAAGGCTTTAGGGGTTCGTTTTAGATTTTAGCTACCAGTAGCTTTCAGCAGCACAAACAAATTGTTGAGACCGTCCTTGTCAATGCTGTTACTTTCACTATGCCTGAAACATCAATGCAAACCACCTTTTTATTGGTTTTGTAACAGGGGCTTGAACTCATGCAGTCACAATTCCTGAATGCTGGTAAAACACTCTCTCAGTATAACCGAGTCTTCAGGTACAAGCAAAGCAGCAGATGATGCACTATACAGCTTACCTCTTATGGTCCTGTGGACTTAGGTGCCTGTATCAACTGTCAGCCTCTGAAGATGAGAGGCCACAATTCTGCCCACTTCTAGACCAGGCCACCAGTGAGCCTCTCTATAAAGAGCCACCACCTTCTGAGTATCTTTAACCAAATCAGGTGGTAACACTTCTCCCTCCAGATTGTTTATCTAAATTTACCTTGTTAAATTAAGAGGTTCTAAGAGGCCCAGCCTTTGAATTCATCTGTATTAAAGTCAACTTCCCGGATCAGATTAGAAATCCTTGCCCCTTTGTTTCTCCCTCCATCAAAGAATTTGCACCTTTCTGATTAAAGCTACAGATTTAATTACTTTACAAAAACAATCAGGCTAATCACACTTCAATTCAACTAATGTTCTCAAACTGCACTCAACCTACTTTCCTAGACGAAATCTAACTTATTTTATCCCATTGTCACATACAAGTGTGACATCAAGGAAAAAAAAATCCCTAATCCTTCCCACAGCTACAGAAACACAGGTCAAGAGGGCACCCTATGATGTAGTTCATTCATTTCTCCATTGTCCTGCAAAGACCCAGATGCTTTCTGCTAGTCCTGAAAGATGTTCGTCCACCCTCCTCTTAAAATTCCCTACAGGTGCAGACTGCACACATTAATTTACTTCACAGAAGCTAGTCATCAGAGAAGATGCACCTAAAGTCTCCCCTGCTCCAACCTGAGCCCTGATGAATACAGTTCATTATTTTATGCATTCTGTGTCTCCTTTCAGCCTTTTTTTCTTCAGATTAAAGAACACAAATATTTCAGTCTTTTAGAACAGGTCATGTTTTCTGGAGCTCGGATAACCTTCCCCCAACATCCTTTTCTGGTCTTCCTCCCCTCAGCTCAAGACTTTCTTAAATATGCCCAAAAGCAAACATGATATTCAAGCTGAGATCTCAATTTCTCTCTTAATAGAGTGTCTGCATTTTTCTTTCTGCATCACAACATCGTTGGCTTATGTTTAGTTTGTGGTCCACTAAAAACCTATCTCCTTTAGCTTAGAACTGTTGTCTAGCTAGTTACTCTACATCTTGTTCTTGACTATGCCCCTGTAGCAAAGCCTCTGTACTCACTGCATTGCATTCTATTCATTTCAAACTCTTCAAATGGTCAGGATCACTTTGAATTTTAATCTTAGCCTCTGCAGCATACAGGTTTAGCATCATCTGTGGATGTAATAAGCATACATTCAAATCATTCATGAAAATATTGTGTAGTAACAGAGATGGAAGGTAGCGCTGCAGAGTTCCACCTGATATATCTTTCCAGATTAACAGTGGCTAAACACAGATATACTAATGAATGTTAAGGAAAGCTTGGAAAACTTCATCTATATACTATCTGGGGAGAAATAATATAAAAAAAAAGCAGAGGAATTCATTATCAGTCGTCTTTGGAAGGGAAAGTGAAAGGGAAATGTAAGAAAAATCACATAAGGATACATTTTCATCTCCCTTGCTACAAACACTTCTTCCCAGGTAAATCAAAGCTAAATAGTACACTCGCTGTGAGCAGTCCACCTGAGAACTGTTAACTGTCATTAAGCATAAGCACAGACAATGACAGGCTGCATACAGTGTCTTTATCTCCAGGTATCTTCCATTTCTCCAGCATCCTCCTCTTTCCCCCCCCCAAAACGTAGGTTCACAAGTGAACAACCAAGTTTCTGAAACGATTTTTAATTGTTGACATCTTCAGATGTTGCCACCTTTCCCTGCATAGCGCCCTTTCAAATGGATCAAGCTGAAGTAAAGCATATTAACCAGGGAACACCTTCAACTTTAAACCATTAAAGTACCTGTGCATTATATTGAAATGAATGAGGTATTTCACCTATTTATGAGTTTTCACTTTAGCTTGTAAAAAAAAAAAAAAGAAATAAACGAAAGCCAACCTGATTTGAAAAAAAAAAAAAAAATAATTCTCACAGTTCATTGTATCCTTCAAACAGCTGTACTAGCACAGCAGGAAGGAGATGCTGAAGTTATCTAATTTGGGGCTACTGTCTAATTTGAGCAACTGGCCCCAGTGTCCATTTGTTATTTTGTTCTGTATCAGTCTGTGATATTATAAAGGCCCTTTATCAGCCAGTAACATTCATCCCTGTTAAGGTACTTGAATACTAACCAAGTTGTTTCTCAGTCATCCTTTTTGATCGAAGTGAACAGGGGGAATTCCTCATGTGGTGATGGTGGGGGAGTAATTTTAAGCCTTCAAATATGTCTCTCTCTCTCCTTTGAACCCTCTCCAATTTTCCAACATCCTTTTCAGAGCAGATCAGAATTAGTGACAACATTCCAATATCATTCTCCCTAACAGCATATACAAAGATAAAAATCACTTCTTTCTTCCCATCACTGCTGCCTTGTTTATAAGCAAGATCATATTTCTGCTGTTATCCCCACCATCTTACAACAGGAATTTTCCTGTATTTACAGGGTAGCATTATATTACAAACCATTTAAGAGTTCTTGTGCTTCTATAACAAAAATGAGTTCTCCAAGCAGAATAAACTATATTGGCAAAAGTAGAAGTTTGTTATCACTGCCATTTCTTGGTTCAGAGTGGGCAACCCCATTCTATTTTTTGGGATGAAGGTACAGATATATTCATTTAAAAAAAAAAAAAGGCTTTCCAAGTAATCGTTTTCCAGCAAATAAGCTAGATTTTTATTTTTTAGGATAAATAGCAAGGCCATACTTCAGAAAGAGAAAACACTTTATTTGAATGTGCTCAGGCTGTCAATCAATAAATCAGTTGAGATTTCTCCCTCTTCCTCATGAATATACTTCCTCACTGATCTCCATCACCTGCAAATTTATACTGCAACAACTTTTACACTTATTTGCAGGCTGCTCATAAAAATAATATGCAGCCAAAGCTGTATAAATCTCTGCATTATTTCAATAGAAATACATAGCTCTTTGATGCTGACTTCTTTCTGACATTTACTGAGATTCTACGTTTTCAATATGTGCTTTGTTGACAGTGCAGAGAGCTAATGTTTTAAAAACCTGTCTGCGATACAATATTAAGTCAAGTGCCTTACAGAGACTGTTTTTGCAGTTGTGCTTTTGACCATTCATTGGAATAATCCCCTTTTTTTCCCCCCTCAATCAAGAAAAAAAAAATTCACCTTCCAACAGGTTTCAGTCACAGCTTTCTTTCAGCTTTGAAAAGTTAGCATCTTTTCCAGAATAATAAAAACCTGTTTTCTTCTCTTCTCCAGAGACAGGAATTTAATGAGCTCACTGTATTCTGTTGTTTGGCTCCATGGACTGAAAACAAGTCCCTCTTTATTACCTTCTCCTTAGCTCTTTTGGCTGGTACATCATACATAGAGATTGAATACCATATAGTTCAGTTTTATCATTGGCTTTCAAAAATTGGGTGAGTGCAAGACCATGCAGCTTTAGGCATAGGTACATGTCAGTACAAAGTCTAGCACCTTAACTCATGCAGCCAGTGAAGGTGAGGTTATGCTACATCAGACAGACTGTGCACTGAAGTACAATCACACATTTCCTCCTACAAAGCCAGGAGACCAGATGAGCAAATAGCTGGGGACCATAAACTCCTAAGCCACAGGATGGAGAGATTTAACAGCTTGTCTATACATTCTCTTAGTCCAAAGGAAAACCGTTGTGAAATGTGACGAAAAAAACCAACAAAACTCCTATAACCTGAGCCTATGTGTTTCCTAAAAGATGGGGTAACTGCTCTGGTTGAAATCTCAACTGCAGAAGAAGAAAGGAACAGTTTTTAGCCAAAACAGCTCAAGGCATGTTCACTTAAGTGCTGCTATTGCCATATGGAAGAATTTGGGAAGATGTGGATTGAGGCAGGCAGTACTGCCCCTTTGATGTCAGCCAGCGCTCATATCAATTTAAGTGGATTACAAATCCTTTGTAATTCTGAGCAGGTTAGCATAGATGACTTTCTCTTTTGACACAGAGGGTGTAGTTCCCCAATGCAGCTCTGCCCTCAAAGCTGGTTTAAGAAGTTCCCGCCCTGGATTCCTCGCTCCTCGCTGCTGGTTCCCAGTTCTGCACTGCAGTTCCTTGTACCCTCCGTGGGTAGGCAGATCTACAAGCCACACTACAAATCCATCACGGCAACAATTCTCCTCACTGACTCAGTTCACAGTAAAGGCTTACCAACAGCTGCAGTGTGACTGATGGCAAAGCTTCAAGAGTGTTCAAGCTGAATATAACTGTTGGAGTCAGAAAGGCATTCTCCCCTTCACCCGTACTGCGTGCACACACTTCACCCCTTATAAGCCAGTTCATCACGCTGAACTGGGTGAAAACTAACTAGAAAAGGGGAGTAAGATCACATGGCTAGCAGTGAGACTGCTACCTTCATCTGCAACATGAATAGCTCAGCTGTCTCATGAAACATCATTAGAGAGCACCGAGTTCTGGCAGAAGGGATGGGCAATTCTTAACCTGCAAGAAAACATGTCCATGGAATTACATTCAGATTTTATTCACTTCTGACGCAAAAATGGCTTGGGAGCTCTGCTAGCTTCTGCCTTAGGGTTCTCAAGGCTGCTGTCGTGTTGAAATGAAGTTTTTCCAACTATAGTTAAGATATTATTATTACTATTTTTTGAAAAGGATCCCTAGCTTAACATTTCCTTAACTGGTAGCTCCTGACAAAAGGCAATCTAAAATAAAAGCATCTTGCAAGATCACAATTAAAAAAAAAAAAAATCCATCCTACCCTGAACTCCCCACCTCCAATTCTCGAATACCCTTCATCTTTAAGTCAAATACTCTTTATCATCTCTTTGAAACACGCAAGTGACATAGGCATATTATAATCACCAGTTCTCCTATTATTCAATTCTCAAAGTGTTTCACTTGAAATAAGTATTTACCATCTTGAAGTGGCTGATAAACCAGGTTTAAAACAAACTTGAAGGCCAGAGAGCCCTCTATATGCAAAGGCTAAAAATGAGGCAGAGGTACAAAGCTACAGAAAAATATAGAGTTACTCAGGGCTTATTTGTTTTATTACATAGAAAAAGGATGAATCCTCTGCTCTGTTGCAGTTCTGCCTCCTTCAGAGAGTTGAATGGTCATCGAGATGAGATGAAAGAGCATGGTATTGGGGTAGACAGAAGAAAGGAAATTATTCAATGGATTACAAAAATCTTCACTGAATTTTTTTTGGCCCAACTCACACCCTCTTTAAGGAATGGGGATGAAATGATGGAATAAATAGTACTTCTAAAATTTGTTATCTAAATGCAATTCAAACTAGATTGTTAATACAACTAAAGTAACTGTTTTAACACCATTATATGAAACAAAAGGAAAAAAAATAGAAATTACATCTTCACTGTGAGTTTATACTGTACTCCTAAAAAAACAACTCCGCTATTTGACGGCATCAGTTGAGCAGAGGTAAGAATCTGGGGGAATAAGCGACAACTGAAAGACATGCCATATTCTGGCTCTGCTCTGCAGCATGACCATGACATTTCCGATGTACTCCAGCTGATAGGGACACATCACACTGGACAGCAGTGCAGGGGTCCCTCCCTCCTGGGAGCTTTCTGCCACAGACACTTAGTTCTGTTAACTTAAGTTGCTTGTACTAGATTGATCAGACTTTTTTTTTTTTTTCCTGGAATATAGTAAGTAGTATTAGAGTACATTCATTCTCTGTGCCAACAGTTGTATTTCACGTACTGCTCTTAAAACCAGGCAGAGTTAATCAGTTTAATTTGAAAGAAACTAATATACTGAGCACTTGTACAGAGGTATACTGTCTGAATATTCAGTGGTAGAGTGGCAATTCAGTACTAAAGCTAGTTTACTGATTAGCAGCTGGCATTTCTTTGAAACTCTAAACCCCATGTATTTAATTAAACTGTCTGAGATACTGCTGTCTCAAATCCCACTAAAGCTACCTTCTCAATGCTCAGGGTTTTACCTCAGCTAGTACTCAGCATCTATCTTCACATTACTGCAGCTCTGTTTCAAAAGATAAGTATAGCTCTAAGACACAGGTTAAGCCAAATGGTGAGTAAGATTACAGCATCTGTATATAGAAAAGACTGGACCTTGAGCTTGCATGTGCAGGCAACGTGATGGAATAATTAAATGGGTCAGGGAAACATGCTGTATCCAATGAAGCCAAGGAGACCTAGCGTACTGCAAGTTAAGTCCTGTCCTTTGCAGCTTTCTGGAAAAGCATTTTGCAGACGTTCCTGTTCTCTCTGCCCTCTGCAGGGGCTCCTGCTTAGAACTTTGCCTTGAGACTGCACGAGAACATAAATCCCTCTATTTAAAGGTCAATATTTCAAAGTGTTCTGAAATGGACATTTTGTTTTCAGAAGTAATGTCAAGGGAAAGCGTATTGGCGGCAAAAAGGAAACTTCTAGTAGGCAGTCACATTAGGGTAATGTAATCATGACTCATGCTCCTCACCCATTTCCTGACTAGGGCTGTGCATGATCAAAAGAAAACCAGCCACAGTAATGCTGCCGCTCGTTAATGTTAGCTAGCCTGAAAGGATTACAGACTACCAGAAAACAAACTCATGGCAGAGTATCCTATTTAAAGCCTGGCATAAATTGACACTGACAAACACAGTGGCATAATACCATACTCAACCAAAACAACAACTTGCCTTTGTTGCAAGAAACAAGTTACAACTCTTAATGATGAGTTCTTCTACCTGAACAAACCCTCACACACCTTAAAACACTATAAATCCTTGGGGTGTGTAAGGAGAGGGAGGGGAATATCCAATTGCAGTGTCAAAAGAAATACAAGATATATGGCCCTTTTGAAGAGGATCACAGAAAACTCAGATTGCTATAAAACAACTACCGCCTCCCCAGAAAGGCTGTAAAAGAACACACACACGCCAAAGCACGAGCTGGGCCTAAGTGCTGTCAGCTTATAAGAAAGGCACCAAAAGAGGCAATTTCTGTCTCAGTGTTCAACCCTGTTGGGCAGCCCAAGTGAAGCGTGCGCTTAATGATGCAAATTGGTGTTCATTTGTATAAAGAGTTCTTCAGCAGAAAACAAATCTCAGATCCTTGTTGGGACCTTGGTCACATTTAATTTGTTCCAAAACCCACATAAATGAAAACCCCAAAATTAATGAGATATTTCAACAGAAACTAGGCTAGACGTTAGGCAACACAGATGACAACACCCAGCTGCACCTCTCTGCAGCCCTCACAGGCCAAATAGACTCATAGAATTATTTAGGTTGAAAAAGACCTTCAACATCATTGAGGCAGCTCTTCTCCTACCCTCCTACCCCAGAAGCAGAGCCCTGCATTTCCAGGTCGCTTTCACTCCCCTTTACAAATGCCAACTAACTGCTAAACACGGTCCTCAGCACCAGTCACTGTGTTCCTCATGCTACTTTGACAAGGGAGCTCAAAGGGGAGAGAGATCCTGCAGTTGACAAATATATAATCCATTGCCCAAACGGTTGTCCATAGAATTAAGACTGATCAGCAGCAGCACTCCACTCCCAGGTTACTGAAGACACCTATACCAGGTGTCTGACAGCCAAATTCAAGGCAAACAACCTGGCTTTTTATTAATGCCTCAGCTTATCTCTTAGAAATCTCAGACGTTCTGCCCCTCATATGATACAGAGAGCTGGAGGACAGGTAGGAGAAACAATCAGTTGCACAAGGCAAAAGTTACATTTACGTCTGACTAGACCAACACCAGCTAAATATACTAAGCCTATACTTTATCTAGGTTGCACTAATTACTTCAGAGTTGAGAAAAGCTAGTTCGGAAACAGAGCACACGTTTACCAAGGCCTTACACTGTACTGTGGCACTTGCTGCTAGACTGTCATAATTCTGCTTGGTCATCACATGTCTTATTTATACAACTCTAACAGCACAGAACTGAGGTGCAGCAATCCCTTTGGGCATGAATGCACCTCTCTCTTGACCAAGAACAAGCTGTTACCACATGCTGCAAGTTGTTCATGTACCAATTCATACAGCTGGTATGGAAGGCAGTGGGATGTAGGCAGTAGGCAGACAAATAACATAATTCGGGGACGTACTTTCCTGTGTAAAGGGCACATTTATTCACTTAATCCCTTAATAAGTAGGTAAAATGAACTTCTGCCTTTTACTGACGGCTATTTAAAGCAAATTTCTAATGGCTCTTGCAAGCTCCAGGGAGTCAGAATTCAAGTCATGGGAGGAATGATATGTTGCTTAGTGTGGTTTACCATCCTTTGGAAATTTAAGAAAAGGTGACACATTGTAGAGCCCTGCAGGGCTGACAAAACCATCTGCTCAAACACTAGAAAAAATGACCCCAAAATCCCCCAAACAAAAACTAAATTAACAAAAAATTTAAACACAACAATTATCAAAAGAAATCCCACCAACTCAGAAAACAAAACCAATGCAAAGGTGGTCAGAATTCAAGCCACAGAAGTAAATGGCCAGATATTCCTGATCTCCTTAGGGGGAGATTTTTTTTGTCCTGAGTACAAATCCAAACCATATCCAGAAAAAAATCCCCTATATAATACTGTAACAATGCATCAGGATTGCATTAATTTAAGGCACAGCATGGCACTCTCTTCTCTTGTAAAAGTCTGTACTATTTCTTTTAACAGAGACAGTCTCTGCAGAAACACAGGGAAGCAACACACTTTAGCTTCCTGAATTACAGAAGAGCGCATGGCCAGAGACAGTACACTTAAGAAATTTAAGAGGGAACTTGCATCTGAGGAGGGCATCAACATCTCAGTGTTGCTGCTTCAGTACTGGACAGGAAGAAATTAATTGATAATGCAGGTCCTGTTCCACAGACTCTCTGGGTATAGCTCACATGGGAAAGAATAGGAATATTATAACCAAAATACTTTGAAATACAGTCACAGCAAGAGACACGTACATTAACTTCTAGAAGGAAGATGATATTACCAAACTCGTATTCCTTCTTTTCCTTTGTATGTGGGCGCTACCAGGAATCATCAGAGGTATGCTCCTTCTGGCTGCAGAAGCAGCGGGGCAGCATACTTGGGCTCCGAGAAAGGAGCCCGGGGAAATCCTTACTGGAAGAAATCGTTAAGTTGTTCACCAACAGCTACAAAGATCCATGTTAGAAATAGTTCATCAACGCCCCTATTGTTATAGTCTTATGCTTCTTAAGTTAAACCACATCCTTGGGGAAAACGGGATGTTATTGTTGTTCTTTTAAGTTCTCTCAGAATACAGAACACTAAATACGGGTTATCCTACAATAATTAAAATTAAATATATATTTTTTCTTAAATAAAAATCTGGTCATAGACACTGCTGTTAAACTCTTGCCATTCCTGAAATGACCATAACCCATTCACTTCGGAGAACAAAAGTGGGAAGGCAGAGACAATTTACCATGGGCAAAGAAGAAAAGCCCAAACGACAATGACAAGGAAAAAAAAATCTGCACCTAATCGGTAAAACAAAACTCTCCAGATACAACACATTAGCAGCTTGCAGTAGAACAGTTAACTTCTAGTAGACACCAGCTTCCCAGGTTAGTGGCGGCTGATTAAGGAAGTTCACACCTCCCAAAGTGACTGTTTCAGACTGTCTGAAACAAGGCA
Organism: Larus michahellis; assembly: GCF_964199755.1. Taxonomy (NCBI): domain Eukaryota; kingdom Metazoa; phylum Chordata; class Aves; order Charadriiformes; family Laridae; genus Larus; species Larus michahellis. The sequence continues at coordinate 41,057,367 of NC_133898.1, forward strand.
GGCAGTTTCACCCAGGATGCCAAGACAGGCTGAAAGAGCATTACATCTTAAAGTGAAATCTCCATTTTAAAAATAAAAATATTGTTAATCGCTGAAAATTCAGGGGGACACTTCATCTGCCTTAAATTTTGGCTGTTACATTCCCAGTGACCAAAATGACAAACTGAGTGCTGCTTTAGAACTTGATTAAGCCTAATAAATAATGAAACTCCCTTCATACCTCATGCTAGTCACCTTTCTTATGCCTGAGAAGATACAGAGATTTTTCTTATGTGTTTTTCCAGACACCTATATACTCTTGTAGGGCTTTCCATTGAAAGGCTGTCATTTACTAGACACCTGGGAATAGCCATTTGCTCCTTGGTTAAACTTAGCAGTCATGCCCTCAACAGACTGCAACAAAGAGTTTACTAACACAATGACTGTCTTGGTACACATGCCGCATTTGGAAAGCCACAACCCCTCACCCCAAGAAGTACAATGTTGGGTTTTTTTCTAGAATAATCAAATTAAATGCAAGAATGAAACCAAATCAACATGTTGAAACACTGTAGCAGCTGATGGCTACTAATGACACTTTTCCGATAGGTTAAAAAACAACCGAGATTAATTTTTTTGAGTCCACCTAGTCCACATCTTCGCTCTCACATTTAGCGGTAATTAAATCAGTGTAATTATTGGATGCTATAACTACTGCAAATCAGATCAGAATCAGGACTCTTGCTTTACTAAATAGATGACAAGGTAACAAAACCAGTACACCTGCAATGGAAGGACAGGTCTGTACAATGCCCAGTGTACACAGCTCCTCTTCTGCCCCATACATCCACTCAAAACCAAGAGAATATTATTTTTTTTTCCTGTCACAGGATCTCAGAGCAGATCAATTATGACTTCTTATACACCAGCTTAATATGCTTGATTTCACAGGAGTTTCTCTCCCTTTGTACACTGTAAATGGTAGTGCAACTCCCAAACAAGACTGGTGCTACAAGAAGTTACAAACAGAAGTCGTGGCATTTTTTTTTTCTCTGGGCATTAGGACTCATGTGGGCCTTCTGCTCAGCAGGACTTTCAACCTGCATTGCCAGTGGATGCTCTTAAAAATCTTTGCCTTCAATTCATCCATGTAAATTGGAGAATTAGCCTAGAATGACCTGGAGTGGAGGACTGGGGATCAGGGGGAGGAGAGGAAAATTAACAGGCAGATAGTGGAAGAGAGAGGAAAAGAGAGATCTTGGTTAACTGATATCTGCACAACAGTAAGCCACTTGAGTTTTAACAGTAGCCAAAGTCATGCATTCAAGATTAAAATTTAAGACTAAGTCACATAGGCCATACTTTCAGGAGGGAAGATTATGCTCAGAAACAGTAATTAGAGTTTTGCAGGTCATAAGAGATCACCAACTGAAACTCATCCTTTTGTGCTGTAGTCACAAGGAGCTACTGCAATTCCCTGATGCATAAGGGGGCACTGGCAAGGGAAAGGGGAGGTCCAGTAATTCTGTATTTGGCCATCACCATGTCCAGTCCCAGTAGCCACAATTCCAGGAGGATGCCACTAAACAAGAGATGTTCAGAAGAGCCACAAGACTGATACTATCACTTATGTTTGCTAGACTGAAGCTAGACAAACAAGGCAAGAAAAAAAGCGTACCTTTTCATAACAGCAAGAACAATTTACCAAGGTTTGTGGTGGATTCTCTATTATTTAGATTTTTATTTAAAAAAAAAAATTAAAACTGCCCCTTGTCTAATTCAAACAAGTCAGGCAGAGCCAGGAGTCATACTAACACAGAACTGGGTAACAATTCAGGAAAGGTCTACAGCTTGTCATGAACAGGTTCCCAATGGTCTGTTCTGGCTTTTGGCATTCAAGATATGAACAGTATTTTTTCCCTAAATACATTACATTTCTCTTAAGAATTAAATATTTTGGAAAGCATTTTTACCTAGAGAAAGCCATCCTAAACTTTCAGAGCCTTTTTGTCCACAGCTTGTTTTCTTGGCCATCAAGATGATTATGAAGGTTGAAAGGGCAAATCTCCTGGAAGTTATCAAAACAGAGCTTTCATCCAGACTGTTGTGCTTGGAAAGTTCTTGTCTTTCCACACAAAATAGGAAAAAAAATAAAAATAGGTAACTATGCTTGCCACTACTTCAAATCTTGCATGGAGACCTGAATAAATTCTTTCCTGTTAAATTGCCATGAACAGTTTGAGATCTGCAAGCTTTAAAAGCTGTTTCTCCTCTGATGCTCTGCAAGCAGAAGGACATACATTTCACAGAAACTTAGCCCATTCAAAATGAACACGGAAAGCTAAACATTTTAAAGTACAACTTTCTAACAAGGTTATCTCAAGTCCATCACAGAGGAGACTCCAGTGTCCAACTTCAGATACTCGGTTTTGAAGAGAAGCACAATGAAAAAATAAGATGTGGCTTCATTCACTTTTGCTCAAGAGAAATTGAGATAGTTCTTGAATTTGACAATACTCTATAACTTCTTTTCAAACCACATTTCCTATGTATTGTTACTACTGTAAAACTTGACTTCGGGACCACATTTGTACTTTCAGGATACTAACCCAAGAACTACAAACTTGAAATTCAGGAAGCCCAGTAACTACTGACAGCTACCTCACCAGATGGACTGAAAGGACACACTGAATCAGAGCACCTGAAAAAGCACCTGGTACCATTTCAGACAAGATTCTTCAATGTACACACACAGACAGCTGCTCCTACTTCTGCAGATACTACACTGTTTTATTACAGAGAGAATACAGACAATTTTTTAGATTATGCCTTTTTAACATGTCCACCTACCCTTCAGATGTCTTGGAGGCTTCCATTTTCAAGCTCATTTTCGGAGTTGTTTATAAATATCAGACTTTGCCATTCAAGCCATTCAAGCCATTTTCTATACTTCCTCTGCAGCAATCTGTATATGGTTGTTGTTTGTTTGTGGTTTTTTGTTGGTTTTTTTTTTTTTTTTATTGGGAGGACATAGAAAGAGGTGGGAGATAAACTGTTTCTTTAATGAGACAAAACAAAATTATGTATTTCTACTCCCCTGCTCTACTGCAATGCTCTTTACTCTTATGCATACATCACCCATCAAAATCCACAGCCTTGCTAAAAAGTTCTGGCACTTTTGTACTTTCAAAGCTAGTCCTGACAACCAAATTTCGGTCTGGGAATATGTTGGTCACTGTGAATTACCAGGACGGTAAATTTTAAGGTGTTTTAATTATATAATTTCCACAAGATTCAGTAGCTTAGTGTCTGACAGCTAAAGTCTTCCAAAATCCCCTCTCTATTAAAAATACCACCCCTCCTGCTTACTTTGCTCTATCCCCACAAACAACTCAGCAAGAAGGAATAACCATCAACCCAAATTCAGAGGAAGGACAGAACCCTTGCATAAAAACTAGGCATGTGGAACCAGAAGATGGAGGACAGTGGAACTGGGAAAGGAATACATCCTTATGCATAGATGCAAGGGAGAAAGACATGGAAGCAGTCTTGATGAAGGAAAATTAGCTGGAATTTGGCAACAGCAGTTAGTTTCATGTTTAGATTGCTCATTTGGGCAGTGAAGCCTGCCTCTTTCCTTACAGATTCTTCAGGTTCGTGCAGATTATATCTTTGTATTTTCAGAGATTACTTGAATACACAAAGATTTACATTTCAATGGGTACACTGTTCTTACCAAAGGCAGTGACAAAATCTTCCAACTACTCTGTTCTTGCCTCATTAGGTGCTACTCCTCTCCTCCTCCTATAAATTTGTCAGAGCACATCCCAGCAGTCCAACTGTTACACTGTGACACAAAATACCTTATTTACAATGCATATTCCTCTGCCAAGGTAGAGGCACTGTTGTAGTCTCAAGATAAAATAACTACTGCAACTAGAAGTGTAATTACTTCCCAGACAAAAATCTGAAAACTGCAGCATAAGCCGCTTGACTGTTCATCGCTTTCGTTTGGAGAGGTGGGTTTTATTTTTGTCCTCACAAATTCCTTTAGGAACTCCCACAGATTCCTAACCTACTGGGCTCTTGCTGTTGTAACTTTTCTTCTTTGGGACTAGAAATACGTACTTTCAAGAGAGCTGTACAGCCCACTCTACCATAAAATGGACGATTTTGTTGTCTTTGCTGTTGACCTTAGTGGACCTTATCTAAAAGACTTTGGAGATTTAGACGGATATTCATCATGCCTGAAGGTGCATATAGACAAAACCAGAAGAAATATAGCCTCCCTGTCCACTAAAATCATACAGCACAAGTGGGGAAGGGACATACAGGAACAGAGCAGCTGCCATACAAATTACTAGCCTGCTCAGTCTACTATCTTGTTCCTAACAATAGATTTTCCTATTCAGTCTGTATGACTTCTCTGTACCACTGATTACTTTGCATAGCATTAATAAGAAACAAGACCATATACAAAAACATTAACAATCCAACATTTTCATTTAATGTTTTCTTCCATCTGACTAGATTCTACAACTTACTTCTAGGCAAGATGACCAAACCGAGAAATGTATTACTATAAAATTTTATTATTGTAGCATCAGGAGCCCTAATCACAAGCCAGGTATCCAGTACATTAAGAGTTATGCAGACATAAAATGACAACACCAAAGTTTCACAAGAGACAGTTCTTCAGTTGTTGCGTCTTTTAGGGCAGGGAATACTGTTAGCTTTGCAATAGAATTGTAACTTGTGAGCATAGCTCCTTTCCTATTTTACCTTTTCACTACAAGTGTTTGAACTGAAATAAAATACAATTCCATATGCCACACAGCCTATACATGGAGACACTGCTCCACTCTTTAACTACATATTCCCATATGGTTTTTAAACATCCAAGCAGAAAAGACCCCCAGATACGCTGCATCTTACCCTCTTATGAACTGTGGTTATTCTTCCAAGGTCATCTGCTAGAGAGCCACAAGCAAGCAAAGAACCAGCTTAAACTTGACGAAGAGCAGTAATCTTTTTTATCTGGAGCAGGACCATGTGAGCTGCATCTGACATGCAGGACGATCAATGGCACTATTCTTTCTTTGTCCCTCTTTTTCTCACCATGTAGCTCTCCTACTGTTCAAGTCTTCCTTAAATTGGGCTAACCCCTAACACTATTTGTAGGAGCCACACATCCTTAAAATAAGGGAAACACCAAAGACTACACAGCCACATACCATCCTCCAAATGAATACAGACAAGTCATGCAAAAACTAAAGAAAAATGCCTTTGGAAGGACCACAGCACTGGGGAAAAATGGCATGGCTGGCCTTTGCATCAAACAACAAAAGGCAGAACCTGCATTTTCTTTTTCCTTCAACCTCATTGTGGCACATGCGGCTTTTAGGGTCAGAGATGCTTTTGATTTTATTCTTTGTGGTTACAGAAATATGTACTGAAGGACGTGGTTTAGCGGTAACTTGGTAGTGCTATATCTAAAGCACATCAGTGCTAGGTTAAAGGCTGGACCTGATGATCTTAAAGGTCTCTACCAACCACAATGATTCAATGATTCTATCCTCTCAAAGAACCAATGAGTCACATTAATGCTTCGAATGACAGGTAGCTTGTACAATTAAAATTTAGCTATCATTTGAGATCTCAACATTGAGAAGATTGGCCTAAACATTCTCTGGAGATAAATTTTAGCCAAATGGAAACTATGCTTTAGTCCCCAAAAGACAGCTTATCAAATAATCCAAAAATAAAAACCAAAAAGTAATACTGATGACCATTTCCCAAGAGAATTCATCATTAAAAGCAGTGGCAAGAGTGTCTGAACAAGGTGCTGTTCCTTAACGGTGGTCTGTCACACTGAAGACAGGGTATTTACGGTGTGCATCTTGAGCACAGAAAAGGAGAGAGAAAAAGCAAACCAAAACATTCACCTTAATCTCCATCACATCTTGAACTAGTCTTTGCCTGAGTTTCAGATCTTATTTACCCAGTCTCATGAATAAACTGTATTAAAGTCAAACTAAATCAAAATATACACTGAACCATATTAACTGAGGCAAAAAGATAAAGTTAGAGTTTTCTAGAAAACTTAGACCTTCATGAAAAAGATATATGTAAACATACGTGATTTAGGCTTTATTTAACTAGAACTGGAGATACACATAGAAGGAAAAAACAATGGAACTTGTTTCTGATCACAATATCTTGATGAATACAATTTAAAAGGTTATATTTATTAAGTATCAGAATGAAGAGGAACATTCAAAAATCATTCTAGTATCTCAAGGATTTTCTTAGGGTTCTAAATTACTTAAGTATTGATTTTTGTAAAATTCAAAAGCTTTCTTAATGAGGAGAATCCATTAATACTGTCATATGCCTCTTGACAACATAAATGAAATAAGGAGAAAAAAATAAATAAAAAGGCAAGAATGTGGACTTGGGGGAAAAAATCCCCAGCACCACTGGCATTAAGTTCCTGTACATCACTTGGTAGTAGTGCACCACTCAAGCCCTAGAAAAAACAACCAAACACAAAACTGTCTACTACCCAGGAGCTGACCCAGTTATGTGTCTTGAGAAAACCACCTTCTTAAAAGTCAATAAGGAGCTTTACTAGAATAGGAGAAACAGAGAAAGTGTTTATCAAAGCAACAAGATCCATCTGCCTCTTCTTCACTAAAGACTTAAGCCTCAGGTGCTTCCTGCTGGAGATTTGAAACAATATTACTCATACTCTTACATGTATCAGGGTTTCTCCTTGTGAGGATCATGACAGAGAGCTCTGCTGGCTAGAAAGCTAGTTTCACAACTTTGGAGAAATGCTTCATAGATACTGACTGTGGTGGCAGCAAAGAACCTTTGATCTTACTTGCAGAGTATCAGTGAGAATTCTGAACCCCATAATTAGAAATATCATACGTGGAACACTAAGGTCGCAAAGTCAAAGAATACAAAGTTAGGAAATCCCAAGATTAAATTACTTGTGCAACCATTATTTGGTTCCTTCACCATCTGCATTACAGTGTTGCCCAGCACCACCCAAAAGGACTATGACAGAGCAGGACCTTCAGCTTTACCCCAGAATTTCAAACAGATCTTCTCTTTTTATTGCTTCTTGCCTCATTCACCCCACATGCCATTTGAGACAGCAGGGCTATGAGAAGTAATGTGACCGTAGTGCACTTATATATGTATCACCATTTTCTCCAGGCATTTCCCAACTTACAGATACTTGCTTTTGCCAGCATAACAGGCTTTAAGTTTTTGGGTTTGCTTGACTTTACTGCTATATTGTACAAACTTTTTTAAAAGGCAACTGAAAAATTAAAAAAAAAAAAAAAAACAGACTAACAATTTGCTTGTTTACTGTTTTTATGGTAGCGTCTAATATTCTAATATGAAATAAGTCGAACATTTGGAATGAAGACTCAACACCCGTTTCCTTTGTTTAAGGCACAGCACAAATATTCACATACACATAAAATTTCTACAGCAAAACATTGAGAACTGGACTTGAAACATCGAGTATTTCAAAAGGACAGAATAAAAAAAATGCACCAAGCTCTACATTTTAGATCTTCCCAGCAAAGACCTGAAGTATTTATTTTTAGAAAGTTCTCTACAGATTACTTAAAAAAAAATTCAATTGCCATCTAAATGCATCTAAACAAGTTTGCAGACCTGACTAAGCAAGTCATACCTAGTTTCAGCGACCACAGCTCACCATCAGCACTTGTATCTCTACAGGTCAGCTGCTGTTTACATATAACCACAGAAAAGTTCACTTAGCTCATTCAGAATGAGCCCCAGCACAACAACTCACTATATCAGTCCATTTAATTTCTTATCTAACTTGTTCCCTGTTGACCTTTATGATAGAAATCAAAGCAGTGTATCAGACTTGGTGAGCTTTCTTCTATTATTCAGTGCAAGTAAACAACATTAACGCAACATTTACATAGTGAAGTTGCATGTTGTTGTCCCACACATAGTGGGGGTTGAAACCCTCAATGTGGCTCCCTGGCATTCACAAGATACTAGTCATCAAGCTTTAAGAGTATTGCACAACTTGCATTATTTCAAAGATAACTATAACAGTATTTCAAATTACTTTTGTTAAACACACATTTCAGTAAAATGGTCTCACATAAAAAGCTACCATGGTCATGAAGATATGACTCAGTTTGACTATTCAAGTGGCACTTTCACATTTTCAGAGCTTTAGGTATTAAAATATGCTACTCCGATGTAGGCTCAGCCTGTAAATGGCCTGCAAATGGCCTATCTCCCCCCTTAAAAAAAAAAAAAAAAAAAAAAGTAAACCACATTCAACAGTTCACTAGCCTCTCAAAAGAAAAAAGATCTCACAGTAGCTTACAAAAATTATTAAATAATCGTGCTTTTGTGGACTTAACTAGTGGCAGAACCATAAAACAAGCATTTTCTTTCTACACCTGACTATTCCATAAACTTCAATGAAACCCAAGTAAAGGTATAAATATATCTTGTCACTCTGGCCAACTCCGTCCATTTGTACTCACCTCATTTTATCTTGGCAGCATGTTTTATGAAGCTTTACTGCATCTTGATTTAACCCTTAAACTATGAGGAAGCTAGTCTTCTCGTCAGCCAGTTCCAGCTACTCCTGTAACGCTCATCTCCCCAGCAGTCACCATGCTGGATCAATATCTTTATTTAATGACACTGTGAATGTAAGTACAGAAGCATTGCTTACAATATTTTACAATGTTATCTTTATGAATGTCATCGAGAAATCTTTCTTAGATGAGCACTAGATCAACACATAGCACTAGAAATAGGTCTCTTCCTCGGCATGAACTTTACCTGAGCTTGGACTCTGGTAGCTGCACCTCATTCTGCCATCCCGCTTCACACAAAACCCTCCCCTGCATACGTGGTGCTTCAAATCCTCTCTCGCTGCTCTACCCAGACACATACACCAGCTAACTGCTTTCACCAGCTAGTAGCTGGCCTGCTTTGCAGTGAGAGGAAATCATTTAAAATCAGTCCTCCATCCCACACCTGAATACAATTCTTCCCACATGCCCATTTAAGTTCAGACTTGAGTTTATTTGGGAAATTCACCTAGCTGTCACACAAAAAAACCCTCAACCAGCCACAGGATACACCTTCAGCCAATTGCCACCCCTGTAAGCACTGTACCTGTGGGGATACCGTGTTGCCACACCTATTAGGCTCAGGCCACCCAATTAGTTCAGTTTTGCCACTGTGGGAGGGAGAGGCAGCCAGTTCTCCCTGAGAGATGGTTCAGATCTTTAGAAAATATATTTACTCTGCCTTGATCATGATGGGGGGGGGGGGGGAGTAAAGAAGTGATGCTTTTTTTGTTTTGTTTTGTTTGTTGGTTTTAGTTGTCGTGTTTTGGGTTTTTTTCTTCTTTCAAAAAGTAACATTTGCATGTGGGAGGGTGAAAGCCTGTGGTATTTTACATCATTATGAAAGGCCAAAATGGACACCAGGTGACTTCCTTCACAGCAATTCTGTCAATGAGGGTGAGGAACAGGAGGAAGAACTGGTCAGAGAGCACTGCTGAGCCCTTGGCACACAGCCTCACAGGCAAGAAGCAAAGGAGAACTTGACAGCAAATTCTGCATGGTAGAGGGAAATTTGTTTTTAAATACCAGTCCCCTCTCCTATCCCAAACTATTTCTCAAGACTTGGGCAGAGGACCAGAATTTCTTCTATAAGAAGCCATCTAGTTAGAAGACTATAAACCAAAGCAGCATACGTAATTATGAAAAGCTGAGAGCAAAACATGTTTTGCCATGAACCATGACTTTCTTTGGTTACAGTAAAGCTGATATAAGTGGTTTGGAACAGTTTTAGACGCCTCTTTGAAGTCAATGTGACATTTAGCCACAGCAGTCAAATAGGGACGGTGCAGAGCCACACTGCCTCAGCGGAAGAGTGACTCTGGGCTGCTTCTTAGGTGATATCCATCTCTTTCCTTTCCAAAATTCACCCGGACCACCTCCTGGTGATTCTGGCTGGCTTTACCCATCACAGAAGAGAGGCAGAACCACAGAGGTAGTTTCTGCAGCCTGGTTTTCCCTTCTGTGAATGCACAAGGTGCTCCGGAGAGAACAGTAACCATGATTATCTTTAATCTGATGAGGAGATAGGCCCCATTGTTTCCTTCCCACATATTGTTGGCTTATGCTGAGGCCAGGAAAAATCATTCCCTTCAGTACTACCCTACCGACCAAAGAACCTGCTCGGTTCCTCTCCTCTGCATGCTGTAATAAAAAACAAATGTTCAAAGCAAGGAGTGCCTTGAACATAGGAGCTTTCTCTTACTTTTCTGAATGCTTCTGCTGAAAGACTATTTTTAACGTGCCATAGAGCTAACTTACGCTAAAAAAGGCTGGACCCTTTCAGTACAAGACACTTTAAAAATAAATCCTCATGACAGTAATCACCTGCTGATACATGCTTTTATGTTTAGCCAGCTGCTGAGATGCCACATCTGTCACTTCTTGCTTCCAGAAATGAGCTTTCCTTTTCTGTAGGGAAGGAGAAAATTCTGCTCCTGGAATTGCATGGAGTATCATGATGCCTTTTTTGGTATCTCTGTCATTCCTCTAAACATCTGAACCACAGCACATGGATTATAAGATTTCTGGTACTGTGCGCCTTAAGAATAGTTCAGCTTTAGATTTTCATACCTTAAAGCCTCTGATTTTTTCCCCGACACTTTGCTGAACAATGTTACATACTTATAACATATTTGTAACTAAAAATAATGGTCTATACACGAATAATTTCACTCCTGGGAGCTCTCCTTGCCTCCTCCCGCAAATATTTTTCAAAGGGAAGTAAGAGATCGGGATCATATTTGTTACATTAAACATTTCATAATGAGCCCTCTTCCTATTTTTAAAACGTAACAACAATCTACAGTGACGCAAGTCCCAAATTAATTACTTCCTCTATTTTGGTCTCTTTTTAATTTCAACTGAAAATAAATCAGGTCCCTCTTATTAAACTACCGCCCGCATTTCTTCAGCGGCAACCCAATGCAAACCCTTATTTGAGTTCCCGACTTGAACTCTCTGACACCGGCCATCACCCCGGGACGTTGCCTTTTCCCCCAGCCCTGTGTTTGCCCCAGCTGTGCACCCCCAGCTCCAGCTATGCCCCCCCCGCCCGCCCCCAGCTCCAGTGCGGAGCCACCGGTGGCGCGTTCAGGCGCAGGGTTATTTTTAAACCCACGCAGAAGGGCACAGCAAAAGGGCACATCCCGCACAAAAAAATGCCCGCGCTGTTGATGTAGGGTATGTCCATGGCAGGCCATAAAATCAGGTATGTCAAAATACGCCAGGAAGAAAATTTAAACCGATTATAAGGGGCGAATTTCAGCTGGGGAATTTCAGTGCAGAAACACCCCGCGACGGTTTTAGCAATACGATTGCTCCGGCATAAATCCCCCCAGGCAGCCAGACACGCGGATTAATGGATACTCTCCCTGGCCACTCCGAAATGCCTCCCCTCCCTCCTGGGCTCCCTCCCTGCCCCCCGAGCGGGCGCGGTACGGCCCCGCCGCCGCTCCGCGGGGAAGAGGGACCTAACCGAGCCCCTCGCCGCCCCCCGGCCGCGCAGCCCGGCGGCGGTGGCGGCCCGCCCCGCTCCGCGCCCCGACTTACGGCGCTGCCGGCTGCTCCCCCGCCGCTCCTCCCTCCCTCTCTCCCTGGCTACCTCCCTCCCGCGGGTGCGGAGCCGGGAGGGCAGCGGGGCCGCCCCTCCGCGACTCGGGGCGAGCGCGGCACCTGTGAAGCGCCTGTCAGTGCGCGGGCGGGCGGGCGGCGGCGCCCCGTGTTCCCGGGGGCGCGGCGCGGGGCCGCGGGCGGCGAGCGGCAGCCGCGGGGAGGAGGCGCTGCCGGCGGGGCTGCGGGCGGAGGGCGGGCTGCAGGGAAATCCTGGCACCGCGCAGCGCCGCCTGGGAGGCGGGCAGGGGAGGCGAGTGACAACCACGGTTACAATAAAGGGGGTTCCCTCCCCCCTTTTTTTTCTTTCTTCTTTTTTTTTTTTTTTTTTTAATTCCTTGCGGGTAGCGCCGGGAGGCTACCCCCCTCCACTACCCCGGCGGCGCTCTGATGAAGCCCCCGGGTGGGCAGCCTCCCCCGGGCACGGACAGCTCGGAGAGGTGCTTAAAAGCCGATGATTTTCCACCCAAACCCTCTTTCCCCCCTCACCTCCTCGAACGCCCTGGTCCGTCAAGGGTGAGGCTTTCAGCCCGCTCTCCGCAGCGGTGCCCGCCGCACTCACTCATTCCGCCTTTCCTCCATTATTCACCCGTTTTTAAGGAGCGCTCAGGCTTTCACGACTCCACGGTCTGCGACTTGCAGGTAAACGGCAAATGCTGCGAGAGATGGCGAGGCGCAGGGGCGTCTCCTCCCACCCAGCGGCGTGGTCGGGGCCGGGCAGCGGCGCGAAGATGCTGCGCGGGGCGCGGAGCGGAGCATCCAGCATCGCCTCCACGGGACCCGCTGGGGCCAAGAGCCCTTTAATGACAGATTTCGGGGCACCTGCCCATCTGTTTTATACAAATGAAAGTACCTTGCGCAGAACGGGAAAGGGTTCAAAAGAGCTGCCGGCAGTTCAGCAGATTGCTGACGAGGAAGCCCATAACTACTGAGCTGATGTTAAATTTTTTACAAGTTCATTGGTTAGTCCAGATAGAGACCCCGGTATTGTTTCACTTCACCCAGTGACATCCTCCCAGAAGTTTCTGTTGGCAGGTACCTGAACTCAACACTCCACACCTGACAGTTTTACGGAAGGGTCATTTTTCAAAATGTTACATTTGGCACTGCTGTACAAGCACTGCATGTGCATTTGTTGAAATATTAAGTGTGGTACATACCTTACCCAGGCTAAGGTATTTTTATAAATATTTACATATTTTTCATTACATATGGCATTTTTAAATAAGTGTAAACAGTGGATGCATTGTATATAAATGTATACTTAGCTTAAAATACGTTTACATACCCACATCTGGGTGAGTGAATTTTCCCCTTTGCTCTCTTTGCGTTGTTAGCATTGAAGCACTTTGATGCTAAAGCACTTTACCACAGGGCAATTGTATTTTCTTTTCTGTAAATACAGTGCCCAAATTCAGAGAACATTTTCATTTCAAGGTGTCAAAACTGTAACATTCAGCACGCCCGCAGACTGCTGTGCCCTTACACGTACAGGGTGATGTCTCTGGGCAGGAAATTTCAGGTCATACATAGCAGTTTATACCCTGATCTTGCTATCTGAAATAAAACTTATGCAGAAAATACTACTGCCCTTTCACATGAAATTTCTCCTTGCTGAAGTATTTTCAATTCTGTGAAAATCCTTTTAGCCACTTGATTGACATAACTTTTTTTTTAAAAAAAAAAAAAAGCGAAAAAAAACACACCAAAAACCCAGGCCCTTCATATGTCAGTTTAATAGCTGAGGATGAAGTTTGCTCCGTTGGAGCAAGGGCTTCCTGGAAACAGTCCTTCCCCTGCCCGATGTGCAGCCCCCAGCTGGGAGCGGGCACCCACCGAGCAGGTGGTTGGAAGGAGCAGCCCCGCCGCTGCCCAAGGGAGCAGGATGGCTCTGTGCCCTGGCCTCCGACAGTACTGAAGGCATGGCCAGAGACTGCACAGTTCCAGTAATTCTTAATTGCTTTTGAAGAAGCCAAAGTAAATTTGAGAGCAGCCCAGAGGCTGCTCCCAGTTTATGCAGAAGGACAGTCAGAGAAAACAGCTATTATAAAGTTTGTGTAAGCAAAAGAAAAAAAGAATTCTGTAATAAATCCTGTCTTCTTTGGATACATTTCCAACTTTGCAATTATTTAATTATTTATCACACGTGAATGCACTCCACGCTACCTTTAATCTACCAACTCCACTCTTGAGAGTACTTTCTCATTTAGGAACCTAATTTAAGTGGTTTAAAATGTTTTAAAAGGGGCACTCAAGGGATGACATTGCTCATACTTCTTCTTAGTTCAGAAAGCACATGTGTGTGGGCATGCATGTGTGTGGCTCTGTGTGTTGAAGCTGAAGAAAATCCACACAACAGTTTCTGAGGGCAAAACAGACAGATACACAGATTTGTTTGCTATAACAGGCTGGCAACAATTTAGAGCGGCACACTCAAAAGCTTGTCCCAGTCATGTCATACATCCCTGCCTCTTCTGAATACTCCCCCTGGTTCTTCTTTTTCAGAGCTAGGTTTCAAACCTCTGTGTGCCACTGTACAGTGCCACAGTTGGTTTAACTCAAGTTTCTCTCTTGTACTCTTTCATGTCGTGACTTCCTGCACCTCTGACCTGTGGCACCTGCTCCAGCTTTTCCTCTTAAGTTTTCCCTTGTCTTTATCCCTTCTGAGGTTCACTCTTGTTTTCACTGTGATGAGGAGATGACCTGCTTCTCTTTAGCCCTAAAAGCCTATTTGTCCTGAAGCTGCAGCCATGCCATTTCTGCTGCTTGTGTGGCATTGCTCTTACCGTTTCCAATCCCATGTTAGTCATCCCAAGGTTCTCGAAGGCAGGCTGCATTCCTCAGTACGAGGAGCATGTTCTTTACCCTGCACTGCACCCAAGTGTACCATCATACAGGAGGTTGAGGGGAGACCTTATCACTCTCTACAACTACCTGAAAGGAGGTTGTAGTGAGGTGGGGGTCGGTCTCTTCTCCCAAGTAACAGGTGATAGGACAAGAGGAAACAGCCTCAAGTTGCGCCAGGGGAGGTTTAGACTGCATAGTAGGAAAAATTTTTACACTGAGAGGGTCATTAAGCACTGGAACAGGCTGCCCAGGGAAGTGGTTGGGGCACCATTCCTGGAGGTATTTAAAAGACAGGTAGACGGTGCTTAGAGATATAGTTTAGTGATGGTTTTTGTCAGAGTTAGGTTGATGGCTGGACTAGATGAACTGAAAGGTCGCTTCCAACCTAGGCGATTCTATAGGCCATAATGTTACTGGTTTGTTTTCTGATGAAGATGCAAAAGGCATATTAATAGGAAAGTGTTATGTGTACACATAAATACAGTTAGCCTTTTGAGGCAGTAACGGGTTAGACTAAAGTTTCAGTTTCTCTGCAGAAAAAAATGCAGATCCCTTCCCCAGCTTAGTGTGTTATGGGAAACCCTGGAAGACAGAAGTGTAGGGGCCAGAGGCAGAACCAAGATGACTATGAGGACCTCAATTATGAATTTCATCAACTTCTTAGCAGTTAAAGTATCAGCATTATTAATGACATGCAGATCTTGAATTGATCACCAGGAAGGAGTGATGGGATCCTCCGCTGTTTGGTCTATTTACACCACATATTTATGCTGTCTCTCCTGTCATTTCAAGCCTCTCTCATTAGGAAAAAACTGTAGTTCAAAGCATGATCTTAAGATTCCTAAATGGTAGGCATGCTTGAATACTTAAATACTTGAATACTTATGTCCCTGTGATATCTAGAGAATGTAAGTATCTGTTTAAATGCTTTGTTGAATCAGGACGACTTCTATTCATCATAATATTGGTTTTATTTATATATGTCCAACTCAAGTCTGTGGTGCTTTTGCATTTCTTTCAGCTGGAGCTAGATCATGAGTTTAGTAAGGATTGTTAAGCAGTCTGTTATACTTTGAAATTGTCTGTTTAAAAATTGTACTTTGACAAAGGTTTTGTGATCCTTAAAGTACACATGATTAACATAAGCTCTGGAAGCTAAGAAGTTAAACTGTTTAATGTAAACACTCTTCATACTACCACCATTAACAAAAACCCTTTTCAAAAACTGTCTAATACTATTTCCCAGGGTTCCTGAAGATTGCATTCTGAAATACTATTGCTAAATAGTGTTTAGCAATATTATATAGGAATAGTCTAAATATTTGTCCCCTTTTTAATAATTCCTGTGGATTACCAATGCACACATATCCAAACACACAACACTTCTATAAGTTACTTTATACAGCAACAGAACTGTAGGGTCAGCGGGGGCTTTGGTGTCATCTCCTCCATGTTGGGCCCTGATGCAGAATCAAGCACTTACCTTTTAAAACCTTCCAAAATCTTTGGACCTCACCTGTTCTTTTCCAGGGGAGATGCAGCCCCTTTAGAGTTTCCTGAAACAGGCTGCTACCTAGCACACACAAACTCATCTCCTCATCTGTCTTTCACAGTCCCTTCCAGATCCCTGTTGCAATGTGGGCAAGTTGGGCTATCACAGACCTCAGCTACTCCTACACGTGTTCATTTATCCTCTGTTCCTAAAATCATCCACTGATGGCAATTCCACAACCTCCTGAGGTAGCTCCATAGTCTCATCTTTTCTCTACCTGCATTTTTTTCTGTCTTCCCAACAGATGCACAGCTTACATCTCTCTTTGCTGCAAATTAGGCTGCTTTCACGGAATCACGGAATCACGGAATCTTCAGAGTTGGAAGGGACCTCTAGAGATCATCTAGTCCAACTCCCCTGCTAGAGCAGGATTGCCTAGAGCACATCCCTCAGGGCTGCATCCAGGCGGGTCTTGAAAATCTCCAGAGAAGGGGACTCCACAACCTCCCTGGGCAGCCTGTTCCAGTGCTCTGTCACCCTCACTGTAAAGAAGTTTGTCCGTGTATTTGAACGGAACTTCCTATGTTCCTTTCTTCTCTCACTGAGCCTGCAGAAAAGCAAGACCATCTTCTTTATAACAATCCTATTTGGATGCTGTTATTTTCCCCAACCTTATAGTTTTTCCTTGGTGTTTGCTCTTACCAGGTCAAAACAATGACCAGGGCTACATAATACAGCTTCTTTTCATGGAAATTATTATACAGCATTGGAAAGAAAGAGTATGATCCGACTGAGGGAAAAAAATCTTCTGCAACTTGTTTGCCACAGATTATTTCTGTAACTGTCACTTTGGGAATTTCTATAAATAAAATCACTATCACTCTTCTGAGAAGTGAGCATTTACTACCATTTTTTAAACAATGAAAAAATACGGATCTGTTTTTCATCTAAATTCTTTATATATTTGAAATCACTCAGAGAAGAAAGTCCAAAGAAATGTGGTTAGGTTTGACGAAAAGAAGCCTCCCAATGGGATATTTAACAGAATACCTAGAAAACAGTGTTGAAAGACTTATAATATTTGGAACACATTTTTTTGACTCTTGTTCCATGACCTCTGAGCTCCAGAGGACCTTACTTGGCTTTAACTCATTATCCTCTGTGGTGATAACACTTTGGTCCCAGGGGAGAAAGAAGGACTAATTGACCAGCAGTTTGAGCAAGGCTTTTGCTTGACCTTGTACATATTAATGATGGATGTTTCACTTTCAACTTTTTTTTTTGTATTCAAACACCACAAAAGATTTGGCTTTCCTAGTCAGCCTTTTTCCTATTGCATTATGAAATGCGAAGTGGAAGCAGGCATGTGTGCAGGCACCAACCTTCCCCTTGCACCCACCAGTCTTCCCAGGCTGCCCAGTACTGCCTGGGGGAGTGCACGGGGTGAAGTGGTGAGTCAGCTGGTGAAAGGAGGTGGCAGTTCACATACTACCCCAAAGGGCTTTTCCTTTCTTTTGTCATCTGCTCTCTCTGGGTCCCCTAAGCTCAGAGCACTTTTCTCTGCAGAACTCCCCAGGGAAAAGAGGACAAAAATTCCACAGTGCTTGATGGGAGGGGACGCAAACAAGTCTGTAATGCCAGATTACTGCCACTGTCTATGATCCCCAGCAGCTTCAAATACATCACTAATTAATTTTTAATAAAAGAAAGTTAATGGTTGTTTTAAGCTTAGAAGGGGAAAAGTAAACCAAAAGTCACTTTAAAGTATATTGCAGTAGCTTGTATAAATGTAATAAATAGATACAGCATAGAATAAATATTACTTTCAGTAATAATTGCTCACTTTACTAAGAAAAAGAAGAGTGAAAGAACAAGGAGAGCTCTGGAAAATGTTGTCTTGATTAATACGAACGTTTGCGCATCACTATCAGCATTTAGGGACTAATTCTGAAACTGCTGAGTACTCTTCCTTTCCATTAACTACTGTGGGAGTTGAGAGCACCTGGCATCTTGAGGAATCAGGCTCTTCAGCAGTTTTAATTTAGTCTGACAATAACACTGAATAAAAATATTCTTGGGGATAGCCTGCAATTATATAGCACGAGCTCATTTCTTCATTATAAAATGTGAGCTGAAACCATTCATAACTGCCAGCCAATATTACAACAGGCAATTCCAGTTTTTCATTGCATGGGAAAAGCACCAGCAGGCTTTAATGAGTTTCAAAAATAGCTGCCACATCAGAAAATTGTAATTGTGCTTGTTTTTCTAATGTGAATACCTGTTCAGCAGACATCACCTAAACAATAGCATCCAAGTAGACCAGGGCATGTAAAATAGCTACTTTTATTTGTCAGCTGCACACCCATTGTTTTCAGTCAGAGCCTGCAGAGCAGCTTCAGCTGTACATTCCTGGGAAGTGAATAATATCAGTTGAGATTACGCTACAGTACCACATCTATTACAAGCACATTATAAAGATTGAATATAACCTAATTAGGAAATGCTGAAGTCGTCTGGGTGTGGATGTGGGCTGGTAAAGAGTCATTTTACATGACCCTCACTTACTGAAAATGAGAGTTCACAGAGGATAAAGCAAAGGTAACAGTGTAGATTTCAGTCCCGAATCCAGATACCCGAATCCAGATATCACATACGCATCTCACATTCCTCATTCCATTGCTGCTAAGCTAAACAATTGCTCCCCAAGTTTCACTTCCATGCAACTCTTCTGTAAACATTTTGTGAATCCAGCAGGACAAACCAAATTTGGTCACATTCTTATTTTTGACCCTGATGAGAATTAGAGCACTATTCCAGCTTTTAGCGCTGGAAGGAAGAGGTTGCAGAGGGGGGGAGCCAGAGTTTCTCCCAGAAGGCCGTTGTTCTTTGTGCCCTTGCAGAAGGTTGTGTTTTCCTAATATTGCCTCCTACAGCTCCTTCTCCTCACCACACAAGCCTCACTGTCTCACGCAAGAAAAGAGAGCTTAGCAAGCCAGTGCTCTTCTTTGGGTCTTTGCACACTCTCTTGGCTGGGTATTAATCCAGCACCAAAGACAGCAAATACCTGTAGACCACAGTGTCCTACCTGGATGATGGGACACTTCCAGCTGTAATGTAGCTTCAGTTTTTCTTCATTTTCGGATTTGGATGGGATGTATTTAGAGCATCAGAAGATCTTCTGGTTTGTTTCCTTTTTTAAACAGATTCCTTAAGGGCTTATCTTTACTGGACAAGTGAAGGGGCAAGCTCTTCCAACAGCTTCATGGGACCTGCCTCTTCCCGTAGGTCTGGCCCTTCTGGCCCGCCAGACAGGGCTATTTCATTGCTCTCTGCTTGCAGCCTTGCCACAGCACCACTGATCAGCATTATGGGATTTCACAGCTCTAAAAATTTGTATCAGCTGGCCCCGTGTCTGAACATTGTTGTTAGCCAGCAGCACGCCTGGCTAACAACAAGTCACTGACAAAATGCTTTCAAACATGTCTCATGTCTTGCATTTACCTCCTGGTTCCAAAATGAAAGTTGCCTTAATGCCAACAGCTGGAACAGATCAGTGCTCCAAGTTGGACTCATGCCTTACCACTGATTGGAACAGAGGTTGCAGAGAGAAAACGTCAGTATGCCAAGCTGAAAGTAGTTTACTATGTTTATGGGACAAAGTCTCATCTGTACAGGTACTCACAAAGGACAGAGCAGTTTTCCCACAGCACACCACAGAATCGTGCAACTGAGCATGCAGTTAAAACCAGTAAATATAACCTCAGACATCATGGAATGTCCCATAACTGAATATAGTAACAGAATAGATACATTGAGCATAGCTGTGCTGTTCATGTACATAGACCTGAGCTAAAAATCAACAATTACCTGTTTTCTTTGTCATGAATATATTTTTGAGACCCTATTGCCACTGGAAACAGAGGAATGATTCATCTTTTCTTGCGTTGGCCAGCTCACATTGTTTAAGTACTATGATTCTCAGCTGATTTTACTGTAAATCAAGAGTAACTATTAAGATCAATGGCATTATGCTGGTGGGAAATCTCATGCAAGCATCGCTTGAAGAAATGCACTTCACAGAGACACGTCTTTACTATGTATTTACTACAGTATGCATTTCTGCATCTCCTGATGTTACCATAGCTGTGCAATCCCCAACTTGTGCCCTGTAGACTGGGACCATGTCTGCCTGTACCATAGACTCCATAAACACTGTCGAGTTACCTGGTCTCACAAATGTGATCAGCTCTGTCTATCCTCTGCATCAATATCAACTATATCTGCATTTAAAATGCAAAATTTATAAAATTACCTATTCCACAGTCCCACAAATATTCTCTAGTTTACAACTTACACAATTCACAAACCAACAAAACCCCCAAGATCGTAAAGATCTGACTTTTTCCTGTGGCCAGTGTCCCAGGAGCGAGAGAAGAGAGATGCTACCTTACTTTTGAAGCACTGGTACTGAACCTGTTGTCTGTGGGTCCCTGGTGCCCACTTCTGCGGGGCTTATGAAAGGTAAATAAGAAAAGCATGCTCATTGTCAGTAGGTTTACATCTGCACAGGAAAATTTTTAGGAATCCGCAAAGTGAGAAAGATGGAAGTAGCTAATCCAGGAAATGCAGGTTCACACCTTTTTCTTACACATGGTAAAGATTTAGCAATTTATTTTAGACTGAAAAGTATTTGTGGAAATGAAATATAGGGAAAACTTAAAAATGGTTAGCATGATAAAATTCAAAATACATCTTTTAAAGACACCTCAATTTTGTAGCATACCTTGTGCCTTTGCAGAAAAATGCCTGGAAACCTAATAACAAATACAACTGTTATATTTGTTTTAATTTTCATAATACATCAATTATGGCAATGTTTTTACCAGTGCTCCTGTTACATAATTAGATGACCTGACATCTAGCTAAACAAACTACAAGCTGTATGTGATTAGAACAATGATCGAATTGCATGGGGTAATAATATGACAGTGCTCGAAAAATGCCTTTGCTTGTAGTAAATAGTTGAGATTCCCCCCCCCACCCCCCCCGACAGAAATACTTTCATCTGAAGAATATAACTGTTATTAACTCCTTCTCTCCCTTCCTTGCCATCCCACACACATATAAATATGTTGTCATCCTAGACGATCATTTGGGAAGCAACCGGACTAATCTTTTTAAATACTTTAACAGCCTACAAACTGTCCATTAAGTACAGGCTACAAGTGCCCTGCCAGTGTAATTAAAGCCTAGAGTAAGAAAACTCCCACTTAATTCAGTAGAAATCCTGCCTGCACTAGCTTAGTCCAGAACCAGGTGCTTATGGTTTGGGGATTTTTGACACTCACTGAATATTTTAAATCCCATTCTGTTTTAGCTAAACTACTCTATTTGAGTAACCTCTTAAGCAAACTGGTATGACTAGAATACATATTTTAGAGAAGAAAGGTGTGTACCAAAACTTAATCAACAGTCTCTCTGCTGAATGACATAATTTGTTTCTCTTAAGTAACCACAACAGTAATAGGTTTTTATTTGGGGTCTAGTATGTTTAATGTTGGTTTTTTTCCTTTCTTTTTTTTTTTTTTTCTTTTTCTTAATGTTTACTATAGGTGTATTACACTTACACTTACGTCTGAAAAAACTACTAGAGTGGAACAAATAGAGTCAGCTAGTAACATCTGCCAGTTTACTAGAAACACTCAAAGTGCTTTTGTTACAAGATTTCCATTACTTGCAGCAACCACTGCTCCGAAACCTCTAACAGCTCCTTCCATTTGGTCTAAATTTTCAGGTTGCTACAAAGACGTATGTGTTAAAACAAACCCCGCTATACTTTTGTGTTGATATCACCTGATGGTGGAATTAAAAAAAAAAAAAAAAAAAAGCACGAAAGTTTGTTACAAGCCCTCCTGTAAGTGCAGACAATATGGAGTCTAACAAACCTTGCTACCTTGCTGGATCTGAGCTAGCGCCACACAGGGAGCAGAAAACCACACCACTTTCCAACCATTTGCTTATTCATCCGGTCTGAATATTTAGAAAATCTGTTGCATGCATCCTTATGTTTGATTTCTGGTTGTCTGCTCAAGGCTGTGAAAAGTAAACCTGAAAGAAATAGAAAAATGTGAAATTGCTTTCAGATATCAATTTTTCTTCCATTTTGACCTGGTTTGTAAGAAGTGTGAATGTCTTTTTTTCCCATCAACTTTGAGTTCCTTACAAATATTTCAGGTAGATTCATCAATCTTCAGTTTAACATTGGAGCCACATCAGCATAAAGCTAGGGTATTAGTGCTCAGCTTTGGATTTCCAGCCATGTGCAGCTATTTTGCATTTCTATGCTTGAAGAGATGTCTCTTCTACTCAGTCCATTCCATTTTAAACCGGACTCCTAACTGACGTGCAAATCTCAGTTGTATATTTTATGCAGTACAGCCACATCTTTTGGAAAAAAAAAACCCTTGACATCATGGAAAAATGTCATGTGATGACTCTCTCATGACATCTCCAACTATGAAAAACTGTCTTAAAAAAATGCATCGTTGAAAAAAATGCCAGAGCAGATTACAATAAATTCCCTAGTGCATTCTATCAAGAAAGGAACGTGTCTTACTCAGCGTTTGCTCACAGTTGACCAGTTCCTGAAGCCCTGAACAAAGATTTGCTCAGGCTCTGATTTGGTAGGATGTGCACGTGGAGTTGCAGAGGCCATTCTTCCTGAAGGGATGCCAGAACTCTCCGCATTTCCAGTGGTTTGGAGAAGGGAGGAGGGTATCAGCTGGAAGGAGGCAGAGGAAGGGATCCTATTTCTGCATCTCAGTGTTTTCATATTTACCTTAGTTTGGCCTTGCTTACCATTGTGTAGTGTTTGTTTTAAAAGTGACTCAGAATTTATGGAGCCTTTCAGGAGGATGTCCCACAACCTGTGATTCATGACATCCTGCAGAAATTCCATGCTGGTTAATAACACCCTCTCTCTATGGAACTGCATTTCTGAGCCGTGAAACATGACAAGTGCTGACAAATCCTTCTAACTTAACTCTGTCAAAAACCTATTTTGTGATGTACAGCCTTTCAGAGTATAGCTCTACCCCCTTAAAAAGCTTCCAGAGCATTTGGTGGCAGCTCACAGGCCCCACACTGCCCACCCATCCCTCCACACACACTGACCCACGAGTAATAAGGGGGTCATACTTAAAGAGCTTACACACATCAATGCTACGCTATCCAAAAAACTGTTGGATTTTTAAAATACAAGCTTCCAAATTAAACATTTAGTCTTCAAAGCCAATCGCCATGCCCAGCACTCCCTGCTGTGGAGTGATCCCAGGGATTTTGCCTGGGAGGGGTTATCTTATGGCCCCCTGGAGTTCAAAGGAAAGTTTGTTGACTTTAGGTAGCTCTCTGCCTGGCAATATGCCTAATAAGGTTTACAAGTTTGGAGCAGGTTGACTCGCAAGTTAGTTATATCTCATTTTAAATTACACTGTTATTTAGGATAAATAAACCCCACAATATTAACAAATTACCATCATTAACACCTAGGGAAATAAATTTTGAAATATGCAGTCTTTTAAAAGTGAAATGTAAATAAAAACGTAGAAGGAAAGTGCCATTAAGAGCAAGCTACTGCAATGATGCAGCACGGAAACAGGTGGGCTATAATAGTGAACTATAAAGTTCATTATGAGTTCCCATGGAACTTGCTGGTACTTTGCTGCTGAGATCTGGCAAAACATGCCCTTTCCAGAAAGTCCTGCCTGGACATCAAACTGACTTACATGAGCATAGAGCCAGTGCCATTATTATGCATACCTGATGGTTTAGGGGATTCCTTTCCTGCAGGGTAAGAAGTTCTACTTTCCTCAACAGGAATTACCTGAAAGGAAAATATTGATCAGAGAGATAAATACTGATCTGAACTGATTTACCTACAGCTAACTAAGCATTTCTGTGGCTGGGGACACGCCAGATGACACTAGAGAAGGATCAAGAAACACTGAACTTCTACATTCCAGCACTTCTCATTTTGGAGTAGTATTGCCATTTGCCATAAATAGCTGTGGCTTCAGCTGAGCAGTACAGGATATTGTAAACTGAAACACTTCCTAAAAAACACAATGCCTGCACAGGTGCAGTGAGCCAGCAGGATGATATCAAGAGTTATTCTGTGACGCTCATCCTCACAAATATATGTGTCTCTTGATTCCTGTAGCCATAAGAAACCCTTTAGCCGCCTTTTCTTTTAGCATTGAAAACTCCAACATGTGAAGAATGTTTTCAAACAGGATGACAAGGCTACATCCTGCACTGATTTTAAAGGAATTGATTGCAAAGAGCAGGCAATAGCCCGTAATATCCTTCCTGCTCAGTTGGCCCTCCTATCGCTGCTAATCTCAATATGGGGAAGTCCCAAATAAATAGGAGCTTTAAACTTCCCCTGTTGTGCCGCATTCCTATTTGGCATCTAAACCCCTATTATTTGCTATCCAATGGGGAGACAAATGGATCATCGATTAGCTCATGGTAGGTTTGAATCGAGGAATGTGAGTACGTGAAATTGCAGCACCATTAGATCACCCTGGGCTCATAGCTGCTACAAACGGACCTCACCCAGTTGTTTTTCAAGGATCTTTCCCATTCCCTGTGGAGAACAGGTATCCCTGGTCCCTGGTAGATGCAGCTGGCACATCCAGGCTGTGTCTCAGCTGACTCCTGCTTTGGCATCCAGCGAGGATCCTGGCCTCCTCACAGTGCTATCAAGGTCTGGCGCTGAGCACATGGCAGCTCTCTGCTCAGTTTCCATGTTGCTTCCTGCAGAAACCCAGAAAGGGAGGAGAGAGCCTGTGTCTGAGTTTGCCTCCAGTACACAGCTGGGAAGTGGCTGGGCCGTCCTCACCCAGGGGACTGGAAGTGCTTCTGGATCCACCAGTTTGGACAGGCCTCAGCCTGGTTTTACAGCAATAGTTTGGTTTGACTGTGAGAGTCACCCCTCTCTAGATTCAAAACACATGAGCCACACCTCACCTTTGTTGGCATCTCACATCCAAGCTCTTTTCACAGCACCCATATGGTGCTTCTTGACCTTCTAGTAGTAACGACCGTCTAGTAATCAGCCTTTCTCTCCCTCCACAGTCATTACCTGTAATTAGGGGCAGATTGGCAAGTGGGGGACAGTGGGAAGGCAAGAATGGGCATTGCCTGATTGCGGCTCACTGGAGGACTCTGTACTGATGATGTGCAGCCCCTGGGGCATTTCAAGCAGGACAGGACTCACCCTCAGGTGCTGGTGTTCTTCTGGCCGTGGGGTAAGGATCTGTCAGGAGCAAAGCAAGGGATTTGCTGTGGAGACAGCGGGTGGGTTTGGCAGAAAGCCACAGTCCCACTGGTTGCCGCGGGGCTCTGCTGTGGACACCTTGAAGGGAAAGCAGGGGCCAGATTGAATCTGTGGCTGACTGCATAGATTTATGTTTTCTTTTAACTATCTCTGCAGTTACCCAATAATTTTGTAACTTTTATCAGGGCTGTTTGTTCTTCCTCAGAGTTCATCCATGTCCTATGTTTTTGCCGTGTTTGTTTTTCCAAGTTTCAAAGAGTGAAAAAGGAATTTCACATGATTTTGTGGGACAACAGACTCCAATAGTAATTGTGTCTTTCCCCAATATGCTTTTTGCCAGCAACAAAATGGTGACAAAATGGTATTCGTTTCCACAATGTAGGTCCCATAAAGAAAATGGCATAATCAAATAATGCAGCATTTTGTATTGCTTAATTAATGGAAGGGAAAGGCTGAGATAATTTGCCACTTCATCATCCTCCAAATTAAAAGTCTGGTGCTTGAGACTTCTACCCAGAGCTCCTATTTGTTACTATTAGGGTAAGGAAAAAAAGGGGTACGCCGACAGGCCACATTCTGATAAAATGATCATAGAATCATGATGACCTTTTAAGGGGCTGATTCTGCTTTCGTTAAGTGTAGTGCAAATCAGAAGGAAACTCCACAGTTTTCAGGGGAGCTGTAATGCAAAAACAGCAATAATATCTGGATCTTAGATATTTATATGAAAATATGTAGTGTTCGTCTCTGTCCTATGTTTGTTGATAGTTTAGTTTGAAGAAGAAGGTGCAAACCAAAAGCTTAGCCTGACAGTGATTACTTAATTCCTACTTTCTTTTCTAAAACATACATGTCATGTCGAGATTTTCTTCTACCTTATATTTAGATAATTTCATAAATTCGTGAATAAAAGAGGAAATAAAAGAGTCTGCACTAAGTAGATAACATTGTACTTTTTGTTTAGAAGCAAGTCTTTAATATAATAGACTAAGCTAAGGCACTGGCACGAAAGACAACTTTAAGTGAAGATGAATATACTTCTATAGTGTTCTCTGTAAAACGTCCTAAATCTCCATGTGTATCAGAGGAAGTAATTAATTATTTTCTTGTAACAGCCAGGTGGTTCTTGATAAAAGGCTTAAAACTGGACTTTGAAGGTATTATTGTTTTCATTAATTGGAGGGAAGAACTGGATCAGAGCTGATGAGTCATTGCAGGAGCCTGCTGGAATGTTGGCCCAGCTGCGTATCGAGATCCACAGGTGCACATTTCTTGTCCCGGATATTCAAAATTAATAGGGAGGCTTTCAACATTCAGCAAATTCTTACTAGATGGAGAACACTTTCTCCAAAGGAGAAAGGCATGGGAGCCAGATTCTCATGGTAGCATATAGTACATATTACAGTATGGAAATGCAGTGATTTCTGATCTGCCTCAACTTTCTGCTTTGGTTTCTTTTTTTGGCAGTCCAAATGCAGTAATGCACTAGTGAGCAGGACCCAGTACTAAGAGCTGTCTTGAATGTTTTCCTACTTTTTTTTTTTTTTTTGACATTTTTCCCTCTAGCCTATACTGAAAGAGAAAGTGAACATCCTGAGGCTGGCAGCCAGCCAAAAGCTTAGGGACTTCTCACCTACCAGGGTTTCTTGTGGACTACAGGGGAGAGAGAGCATGTGCAAAAGACATGAGCTATTGTTACTCAGCTTGGTATCTGGAGAAGTTTAGAGTCAGATCCGCTCTGCTCTGCAAACGACTCTGCCTACAAAATCCAGCTTATTCTACTGGCAAAACGTTACGCTTCTAGTCAAAGTATTGAAAATTATGTTTTCTTTTAAACACTGTGCATTTTTAAAATGTTTTTTATTTTTTATCCTGTATCTTGTAAGGTGCTTGGTTTTCGTTATGAACAAGTATTGAGAGAATTTCTCAGCATGTTTTACGCCACTCCTCCTAAGGTTTCCTTTAATCCTAAACAAGATAAATTATAGTTGTATATCTTTAATAAGACTTTTCTGACCTAAGCAACAGAAAAAGGTGAACTGTAATCGTGGAAAATTATGCAGTGAATCTGAATTGAGTTTGATCCATCTCTAGTCATTAATATATAACATAATACAGACTTTTGAATACGTGATTTGATTAGTCAGTAGGAAGACATTCTTCTGCAGAAGGACTTTTAAAATTTATATTTACATACTTTCCAACAGCAATAGCATGCATTAGCAGCTGTGAATGATACAGCAAAACTGCAATTCCTGGCACGTCCCCTGGTTTGTTGTTTGCTTTCTGTTTCCCAGCATGTGCCCCCTTCCTGCCTGGAAATCTTGCCTGGGCAAATTTTGATCACTTTCTATATTTGTCTGGGATTTTCAGCCTTCCTAGAGACTAGTTCTCGGTGAAAGGTCAGATGCTGTTTTGCATATGCTCTGTACTAACACACGAGCTGACAGTTTTGGACCTGGCTTGTACACAGAGGTCCTAGATAACCACAGACTGTGGACACACGATATGGATATATACCTCACTCACACAATGGCTGGTGCTTTGGCAAGCATAGGATATACCTCACATGCATTATATAGTCACCTTGGACCTATGCAATGGGTGTGACACTTATAGGAAGAATCAGCTTTAGTTACTGGGCTGGTGTTGCAGAACTACTCTGTGGAGGGGCAGTAGGTCTAGGAAATCCCAGAAATATGTATGGTGGTGCCACACAGAGATAAAGCATCTGCGGCAGAGTTCAGCTGGTCCTATCCTCAATTGTACAAGAATAGCTATTTAATCAACTTTAATTCCGTACTTTCAGTTAATTAGCCTTGGCTTTCTTGAGTGCTTTCTCAAAGGCAAGCTCTCAGCAGAGATAGTCTCATTTCTCGCTTGGCTCTGCCCTAGGGTTTTTTCAGGACTACCAGAGATTTTGGACACTGCTGCCTTTTGTGGCTTAATATATTTGTGAATACACATTAGACATTTAATTACATTTGGGATTTCAAAGAGCTCCCAATTATCTCCCATGACAAGATCATTCATTCTGCGGCCCACCGAGCACATGAATATATGACCCTCCGAAGTGTCACTGAAACACTGAGGTATAGTTCCTTTTTCAATTGACTTATTTTAACTGGAATTTAGAATAATCGGACATTATATTTTTTTAGATTTATGTAATTACATAAGCACCACTAAGACTACAAATAAAGCCTTAGATCATTGTGAAACAGCAATAACAGTCCAAGAAAAACTCCAAGTTACCAGAAGAATGTTCACTTATGGAAGGAAAGATAAATATTTCTAAGACTCACATCATAATTTTAGCCATATCTGAAAGAATATTTTTTTTCCCAGTTTATCTTTTACCTTTGGTAATTAGAAGTTATGTTTCTTGCCCTGAGGAACTCCAGTTTCCATTTAGCTTTAATTTCAGTGCATGAATGGAATGCAGCCCTCTATGCAAAACGCACATGCCGCCCTGTGGGTTTCTCATCACTGAAGATGTGCTTGGCTGGTGCTCCTTTTAAAAAAAAAAAAAAAAAGCCCTGCATTTTCGGTTGTGCAATGTCTCTTGCTTATGGGTGTTTGAGATAGATTTGTACATAGATAGGGCTGCTGGTATCATTTCCATTTATGTGAGCGAGTCAAATATATGTTTACTTTTTAATCGTGATTGCGTTTGTGCTCATTACATGGTTTTGCTTCATTAACTCTTTCATTCTGAATTTTCAGTCAAGAAGGGGTTCCATTCTTTTCCATAAATAATATAATATTGGAAAAAAGATAAACATTAAAAAGGGAGAATCATCTTTTGCCAAGATTATAAGTCCTACAGAATTTAGCCAGTGTATTTGACTAACAGGTTTTATTTAAAATAATAACTGCATTTATAACACACCAGTTCCTTTCCCAACTAAACTCCTTTGGGATCTGTAAAATCAGAATAACAGATAATCATAACAATTTAAATTTAATCAGGAGCTGTTTTACCACACAGTTTATTTCATGCAATTGCAAAACTCGGGCAGCCTGAAATACTAAGTTAGTTTCCCCCTAAATCATAAGATTTTAAGCGATAAAAATGTTGATGCTGTTTTTAATCTTTTCAAACAAAACGTGTTTAAACACTTTCAAAGAAAGTGTTAGATACGCTTTGTGTGACCTTCTGCCTAGTCTGTGTCATACCTTGCTCTAAAAACAGCACATCATATTATATTTCATTCTCCTTAAAAGCCCGCTATGTCTCTGGACATTCAGCAGATCTCTCTGGCATACCATCAGTTTCTGTGCAGTTTTACTCAAATGAAAAGTATTTCCAAGTAAAAATCATTCCATATGTGCATTAAATTAATCAGTGCAAGTTTTCTCATGAATATGGTGTCTGTTTACACATACACATATTAGTAATAGCCAATATGAAGATTTAATCCTGTTTAAACATAAGCTAGGTACTGTATTTCTTAATTTAGCCTTCCCAGTCCCAACATTTTGCAGAATGGGAGTCAAGCCTTGAGGTCCGCCTACAAATCACAGTATTAACAATAAATAAATGTACTTTCTTTTTTTTTTCTTTTTTTTATGTCTTTATAACTTATTTAATAGTACCATGTCTTCATGCTTTTTGCACACGGAATTACAGGAACTAGTTTTTTTATGAAATATAGTACATATCATAGGACTTAGAGTGAAAGGCTATGTTGGCAGCTGTACTGCCATTGTAACATCATTTAAAATTTTCCAGCTTTCCTCCCCTGCCAGCTATATGTAAGAACATTTAAAGTGATGCAGGGGGAAAGATATAGTAGTCTGGCTACAAAGGGCTTGAGAAACTGTGACAAAATCAGTGTCTAGTTTGCAAAAATAAGTTTGTCTTTATAAGTATAGATCCTGCATTTTTTCATGTACTTAAAAGCATAATGAAGAAATCTGAATGAGGAATGAATAGTGGACTGAAAAAAGGGTTAAACAGCAAAACAATCTATCTTAAATTTCCAGCCCATTGTGTCTAGAATTATGTATACAACAAGCTTAGTATGAAAATTGTTAGAGGGGTAAGCTAGGATTTCTAATACTGTGTGTAGTTCAGAACCACAAATGTTCGTAGTGCCTTTATGTTATATACAAACATTGGTAAACCACCCAATTTTGAAAAATACGGTAACTCAAGAGTAGATATGAACGCTACTGCACAGTCTGCTACTTTTCAATTAACCCTCTACTTGAAACATATTCAATATGGAATAAGAGTAGTACATTATCACAGTCTCCACATTTCAGGCATATTTAGTGCAAATTATGAACACATACATGGGGAAACAACTGTCTACCACCTTCTTCTGATAGATCAGAATCAGTGCGACTTTCAGCGTTAGCAGCAATTGCAATGAGTTTTGTCTCCCATTCCCTACTGCCCCCTGAAAATTCAAGACCTGATTCAAGGCTGAGCCAATAAAAGGGTTGCTGTACTTCAGCAAGACTTGCATTAATTTGGCAGTACCTAAATACGTCATTCAAAGCCCCCTTAGACACTCGTCTTTCCCTTGTGGGGATACAGGTTTATGGAATTATCATAAATGAGTTTTATGATCATATTGAGAAACGCCTTCTCCTTGCAATACATTTCTTCCTCCCTTAAACTTGACCCTGTACATATACTTTTAAAACCGTTTAACCATATAACTTGTTTTCACACAAGTATAGACACATACACACACTTATAGATACATATATATATATTTCAAGGGTCTCTAAATAGCAGTAACATACAATTTGTTTAGTCCTCCTGTGGTCCACACTGGGTGTTATTAGCGCCCTGCATATACTGAAATCAGCATGCGTGATTCAGGAACACCCGATATTTGCCGAACTCCAACCCAAACTTTGCACCTCTGGCACAAGATGTGTTTATTCATAGAATCACAGAATCGCCTAGGTTGGAAGGGACCTTCCAGATCATGTAGTCCAACCATCAACCTAACTCTGACAAAAACCATCACTAAACCAATTCTGTACTTCCTAATTCAGTGAAGGGGTTCTGATAATAAGCTAAATATGTCTTCTACCTGAATCTGTCTAATGATGGCTCTGAGCAGGATAAATGGGCTTTCAAAGAGCCCTGTGATAATTGCAGCCGAGCTACTTCCCATATTTGAACCAGATCTTTTCAGCTCTAGTTGGACAAATGTTTTAAGTTGCTGTTGCCATCTTTCCCCCTCTGCGCACCCCAGATTCATGTCCCCACTTCCAGGGGTGGAGAAGCTTTTCTTATGCCAATATAACTGTTTTTAAGCCAGATCAGTTCTCCAGCTCACCCTGTGGCTGCCCAAGTACGTGTATTGGCACCACGTAGGGGATAATCAGGGTAAGGGCATTAGCAGCTCAGGCCAGGGTGAGACTGCTTCCTTCAGCAACAGCTGATACCAATTTCTGCTGGCTGAAAGTGTTTGTCAACACTTGGACATCCATACCTTGCACAAGACATAATAAAACATAAAAGTACAAACCAGCCTGTCCATCAGATCTACTGTTCGTTGAGAAGTCCTACAAGGAGCCATGGAAGTTGACATAGAAGTTACTGATTTGGAGAGGACTCTGTGCTGGCCCCGGTATGCACACGTCACCTGCCATGTCACAGTCATTCACACAGATCTAAAATTGGAAGCACACAAATAGCTGAAGTACCCTTAAAACCCCATTCCTCAGCTGAACCCCACTGAATGCCACTGAATCCACCCTGAAAAAGAGCCATTGCCCTAGATGTGCGCCCAACCTCAGTGTCAGTATTCTAGCTTAACTCACACACAGCGTGGGAGGAAGCAGACCTTAAAGTTGTGACGGGAACAGGTTTTTTTAATTTCTGAAGATCGGTGCCAGTCACATCCTTGTTGTTAGACAAAACTATGTCCGCTAGAGGGCTCTTTTAATTTTGCCTAATAAAATAAGAATTTAAATTTCATTAAAATATTAAAATCAAATTATATAGTTATGTGAACTATTAGAAATTGAAGGCTGAGTCATATCCTACTGAAAAAGTAAATATTGATAACAATACTTAGCATTTTTTGATTCAAAGCACACTTGATTATCCACTAATTATCAACTGGTTATCTACTGCCTACCAATTATCCACTAATTTATGCTCATAACACCTCCCTGGCATGGCAGTGACTTCCAGTTTATGCATGGAGCAATCTGAGTGGATCAGATTTACCTGACACCAGATTTTGACTCAATGATGCAGTGAAGATCAGACTTCAAATTCCTGAGCACATTGTCTTCCCACTGGCAATTAATAATTGGGTAAATTTATGTAACTGAATAAATGTGAACAAAGATTTTCAGTAGCCAATCTGTATTATAAAGGATATTTTTTAATTAATGAATTACCAATTGATTTTGATCTATCTGTCGCTGAAGTCTGCAGCCTGGATTTTATCCTAGAGTTTACATGGTCACTTCCACCAAGAGAATGTGAAGATAAATTGCATCCAAATAAGAAGTGCAGCATTTTACATTCACTAACAGACAAGTGGAAGTGATTCCACAAGGGATGTGGGGCTCTGGATATGAATCCTCAGACTCTAATCTCAGATTGTCTTATGCTGTGCCTCACATGGTAAGGCAGATGGAGTATGTTGCATTGCTCCAAATGAAAACTCCGGAAAACAAAGAATATGAAATTGAGGCACACATCCATCTCTACAGCATAATCTCACGTCTGCCTTTCTCACACGACGACACCCCACACGAGAAATGCAGTAGCTTTACAGATGGCGTGGGGACACTTTGTGAACAAATGCCAAGGCAGAGCCCTGAAAGCCAAACCCTTACCTCTTCTCTTCGCTCAGACAAATCTCCAGCTCAGGTCAATTACACTGAGCAGGAGATATTTACTTCACACAAGCCTTCTCAAGTCTTCATACACAGACTTCTCGAAGTCTGTAAATGTTATTTTTCTCCTTTCTTCTGCTCTCAGCGTTACTGCCAGTCTACTGCCTTCCTCTGACCCTCACTAAGCCTTGGAGTCCTTTCTGCAGGATACATCCATCTTGCTGATAATTTCTGTGGTGATAGGAGAGCTTGTATACCTCTGCAGGCACAATCTACAGAAATAAGTGTTGACAAAAGCCTTGTTTCATGTATGTGTAAACTTCCCCTCTTGCAGCAGTCACAGCTCCAGGGAACTGCCGCTCGGTGTGTTCACCATTCTCTGCAGCTACATGTAGCCCAATGGCTGCAGCTGGACTGAGTAGAGAAATGCTGCAGTTAAACCACAAGAACACAACCCTAGTAAGAGCAATTATTTCAGTCCTCCTACTGTTTACTTTCCAGGTACCTCAAAGACTAAGCATGACCAAAGCATTTCTCCGAGGAACATGAAGCTGGGCCAGAGAAGGTGCCTCCGATTCACAGCCCACAGCAGTGGCTACGGTAAGGACAGGCAGGAGAGGGAGGGGGAACAGGTTCAGATGGAAATAGCGAGTGTAGAACTGCCCTCCCCTGTCAGCTCTGACTGCTCAGCATTTTTCACCGCATTTGGCCCCTGCAAGGCAGGAACCTCTGACCTAATCACTCAGCAGCTTTATTTGACCACACTCAGTCTCTCTCTTTAGCAAACGTGATTACTGGGTCCTAAATGCTTCCTACAGTCTTTCATCTTTCCTCTATCTAATTAATGCTAATTTCCTTGATGGTACTCCTAAAGTACAGTTGGAGCCTGGATGTAGATTACAGAGCACTTTACAATACCAGCATTAAATCAAGCAGAGATTGTGAAGCACATATAAAATGCATTTCCTGAGACTTGTGAAGGGTGGGATTTTATCTTGCAGTGCATTAGTGCCCCTAAGATTGCATAACACTATAAGTCACTCAGTTATCATGACGCTTGATTGCCTGGAAATCCTCTTCTTTTACTCCATATGTCTATTTCATTTTTGTAGACAAATCAGTTTGCCACATGCTAACCCAAAACTATAAATTTTACCTTTCTGACAGTTTTCAAGAGTCATTTTTCTCAAAGAGCAAAATATGTAATAAACTTGCTGAGAGAAATGAAGAGGGACTAAAATCTTCTTTGCAAAGATCACACTCATATTTTGAGGCCAGAAATGTACCTGAGACCTAACAGAAGAATACACATTAAAACTAAAAGGTATGCTCAGCTTTACTGTAACAGGTAAGATACCACTGAATCCATGAAAAGAAAATTATCCTCCATTTTAGCGATACTTCCTTCAGTAAGAAAGGTATATGGATTATTTTTTAATGTAATGTTAGACCACTTAGCTATATGACTCAAGCCAAATCATGCAGTCAGCATCATTCCATGTATTACTGAGAAGTCTTTCATATGGGGATACGTGACTGTTTGCAGAAGCACATTTCAAGGTATGTTTGTGGGCGTACATGCAGAAGTGCAAGTGGAATTTGGAGATCAAGTTCTAAAGACGCGTCCCAAAATGCTCTAAAAGCCAAACCTATCTGGTTCTATAACTCCAATAGCCACTGTGCTCCATCATCTGGTCACTTCCAGTGGTGGAAAGCAGGTATGAAATACGACTCTTTCAGTTTGGTAGCATTTTGTCATCACTTCCTACTGATTACCCAGAGATCTGATCAACCCAGGGAATTCCCACAGATTTTGTCTCTGCTATTCCGAACAGTATCTCTTTGATGGCAATACGTGCAACCCAGTACAGTTTATAACTTGACTCAGATTACTGTTGTAACTCTCAGTTACAGTATTGGCTCAGTTTCTCTGTATCTCTTGTTACTGACAAAGATCAGAAAAGCCCTCAGTAGATCTTCCTAGCTGAAGTACAGTGTCTTCTAAAATCCAGTCAAGGAAGGAAAATCCAAACAAATATACCCTTTCCTCCTTAATAATGCCAAACTTCCCCATGTTTTTACCTGAGTTTTTATATAAATTATAAAATGAGAACATGGTCAGGGCATATATATAAATTTAAGAAAAATTATATATTGATCTTTCTCCAGAGATGTTTTTCTGAGCCACCATAAATGAAAATCAGTTCATTTTTTTAATAAAAGTTTATCTTCAGTGACTAGTGACCCAAACCCAAATTATTTTCATTGTAAATTATGACATGCACATTTTACAAAATCTATGTGTTATTTAGTTTAAAATCCTCCTCCCTTTTAATGAAATGCAGTAGCTGGCATTTCTACTGAAAAAATCATTGAATATTTCCATATTGGCTTCCAGCTTGTCTGATGTTTTTGCCTGGCAGAGTACAGTGCATCTTTGTGCTTTATTAATGGGCTGAGCTTCTGGACAAGACCATGCTTTTTGCCACTGCAGAATTTTCTTACAAACTATGCACTGTAAAATGGGCAGAAACAGAAACTTTCATACACCCAGAGGACTATTTTTGCCAGAAGAAGTTAAGTCACTTTCATTAGACAAAAGCTGAAATAGATACTTCCTCCCTTCAAGGCATAAATTACATATTTTCAAAAAATCCTAGGCATTTTAGCAGTTGCAAAACTGGGAGGAATGTGGGAGGCCATTAGCCTGCAGGTCTGGTCTTTAGCCTGTATGAATCCTACCCTCCTCTTGACTCTAAGATGGTGGATAACGGTATGAACGCCGCAGATGCAGAACTACATAGAAGGGTTGCCAGGTGTGGGTGGTGCAGACAAATCAGTGTCAAGCGTTAGAGGAGCCTTTCCAGGAGTGCTGCAGGCTCTGGGCTGGGAAATGTACCATTCCCCACAGCTCTAGGAACCACATGCAACGCTGCTACATCCCCCAAGCACTCTGGATATAATCCAAGACCTTAAGGTTTAGTGCTGAAACACAGCATTTCAATATTAGGTACCCTCACTGCCCTGGCATCCAGGAATCCTCCAGCAGGGCAGTGCAGATGCGTCTCTGAGGCTCAACTAAGATCTCTCTGTACTTCATGGCACACTCAGCGCAGGTGGCGGAGCAGCAGAGCAGCTGTGTGCGGCCCTGTGCCCAGAAAGCAGGAGCTGGTGGAGCTGGTTCATCTCATATGGAGGAGTTAAACAAGAAGTTTCCTTGGCTATGCATCTGTCCTCTTAATCCTCACTCCTGCACCTGAACACGCCTTCTGAAGTGAAGGCGGCACAGAAAACTGTCTAGGAACTGTCAGGCCTTTGAGATCTTTATACTACAAAGACAGTTTTGGGGGAATCTGCCAGATATTGTCACCCCTGGAGCAGAAACAAATATGTGCCGTGGTCTCAGCTGCAGTACATCATAAACCTGGGTAATGTGTTAAACTGCTGGTGAAGAAGGAGTTGTGCTGTCAAGCCAGCGTGTGAGTTAGGGAGGTAATGACACACTTTCCCTTGTGCTGTCCCCACAGTGCGGGGGAGCAGCTCTAGCAGACAGGCATAGAGGAATTTTCTGAAATTAACTGATCTAAATTTGCCAAAAGATACCCTGCCCTAGATGACAACAGAAAGGTCTCATGGAGCTGAATATTTTATTGGCAGCATTTCTGGCTTCCTTCATTACAGAATCATTTGGACTGGGATAAAAACAGACACAAGCAGACAAATTGGTCCCCTTAATCTTTTATTTATGAAGTTTAATAAGGTAAAATTTAAGGCAAGAGTCACTCATTTAAACTGCCACAATCACATTCAAAAAATTTAGGTATTTAACCACCACCAATCTAAATTATTTCAAATGTGCTCCTTCCCCACCTTTCCATTTACCCCCAAAACCTACCTTCCTACCTCAAGGCTGCTAGCTTTTGAATGAAGAAAAGTTAGAAAAGTGGTGTTCTCTATTCTTTGGAAAAGTGAAAGTTTCCTTCAACTCAGTACAGGATGAAAAATTAGAGTGTCCCTAGCCTTGACCAGGTCACAAAGTGAAAGTTGCACAAATATGGGAGACCATGTCCTAGGAGTTTCACTGTTAATTTAGTGGGAAGGGATGGAGATCTGACCAATGTGGACTTGATTTCCTGACTGATTGGTAAAAGTAAATCTCTCAAAATGATTTTGTGCACAGTGGCTGCCCCATGCTTAGCAGTCTCATATCCTGTAATGAAACACACAGAAATGAAAAAGGAAGCAGCAGTGGTTGAATAAAGAACATGACAGGATATGAAATATGGATTTTTTTAATGGAAGAAACATTTGAATAAGGTTCTAACATAAGGTCTACAGTGGAGGAAATAGTATGTCTCTGATGACAAAGTCTTTCTTCCCTTTTGCTGAAAGTTCTGTGGTTAATACTGCAAGAAAATAGTATTAAGGACATGGTTTGATGGTAGACATGGCAGTGTTAGGTTTGCAGTTGAACTTGATCTTAAGGGTCTTTTCCAACTGAAATGATTCTATGATTCTATGATTTTTAATCAGCTTTAACAAGATGAAAATCCAGATTGCTTTTTTTTTTTTTCTTTAGCTGTGTGCGCTCTAAACACCAGCAGCCACTTGCTGGGAGCAACAACCAAAACTCGGGAACACGCTGCATGTTCTTCAGCACCATCTGCTGGCACTTTCCCTGTCCACCACTTGGGCATTGCATCACCTACAGCCCTTGAGACACTGACAGGAGGAAAGAAAACAAGTAAAATCCTCCAAGAGACCGTTTTTACTTAGTAAACCTACAGACTATCCTGGCTGAGTTGGTTTTGATTTTTATTTGATAGATTTTGATTCTAATAAGAAACATTGTACAAACCAGTCAACTTATAAGCTGTGTAACCAAGCTAATGGTCATACATGTCCCCTAACAAAAGCATAATGGAGGCCAGGGACAAAAGACAGCTCAGAGCAAAACAAAACTCATGAGGTGATGAAAACACAAGATGAGGTTATCTGGGCAGGGAAAAAGTCTACAGGAAATGTAAGAAGATTCTAAACTAGAAAAGAGCTTTTAAAAGCAGAGACTGGGAACAGTATGTATTCCCTGAGACCTGTGCCATAAGAATGGCATTCCTGCACAGGCTTGGACTGTTGTTTTCAAATTTTGCAATATTTTTGTTTAAATATAGAACTGATTAAGAGGGATGACTGTTTTTTTTAAGAAGACTTTAGATAAACAAGCTCTGACCCCTCTGACTAGAGCAGGTCTACATACTACTTCAGTGGGCAGATCTGGTGCTGGGTTTGTTGACAGTCTCTACTGTTTTCAGAAACAGTGACATGAAAACAGAAGGAAAACAAAATTTGGAGCACATCTTGTAGACACTGTAAATTAGTGCAACTCACTGACATCAAAAGCACTTGCTGGTTTGCTGCAGTGGAGGAACAGAACAGAATGTGCTACTGATGCATTGGGATAAACACTCATTAAGCTTGCCTAAGGTTTGTTTTTGGGGTTGGCTTTTTTGGAGTTTTTTTGTTTGTTTGTTTGTTTTTGTTTGGTTTTTGTTTGTTTGTTTGTTTTTTTAATCTACAGCTCTGTCTTCACAGATTTATAACAGTTCAGTGAAGCAGTACAGAGGGAAAAGTGTATTCTCTTCATCATGGAAGTTGACCTCAAAGTCATCTAGTCCAATAAAAATCCATTGATAAAAGGCTTCTATACACAACTTTCTATTCACAACTTTTTCTTCTTAAAATCTTTCTACTTAACATTATAATCAATTGCAACATCAGCAAAATGTTGACAAAATTAACATTTTGCTGTATCAGTTTGCAGTGTCTTGACAGCAACACCTTCTGAAAGATGTAAAGTTGTCAGCTTGGCCTCATGGGAGCAAAATTTAGGGAAAATCTCATTGATCGTCAGTGCTTGCTTATGCTATTGTTGCAAACACAAATGCCTCCAGTTGCTAAAGACAGCATAACTCAGTTACTAGCTGTAGCTAGCAATTCCAGAGAGCTGTGGGCATCCATGACATCTACAGGGTTGTGAGTTTGTAAATCATTTTGGAAGATGTTATTTCTGTCTTTACAAGGACCTGAGATGTCTTCCAAAGTCAATGACTCCATCTGTGATAGAAATGGTCATATGTGTGGGCAGTAGTTTAATATAGGAGCAGTCAGTGGAAGAATAGACCCAAGGGTACAGCAAGAGTGGATGATAAGTGAGGTTAAGGAAACAAAGGCTTGAAACGACAAATGTCATTAACATTCTTTGAAAAGGCAACTGCTAAAGAAGGGGCAAAGGCAGATCCAGAAAAAGTAAAAATGACAGAAAAATTGCCCCCCAGAGTTGTTCTGGAAGCTTCTTCAAGCTGTTTATTATTTATATACTTCTTTTAAAAGACTAAAAGAAAACACTGGAGTATGCTTTTGGGGTTATAAAGCATCCAACAGGCTCCTCCACTGTAGTGCAATTTTATGATGTTTCCAAATTTAGTCATTTTATCAACTATGAGCTCAGAAAGTTGCTACTGTACTTAACTGAAGATCAGAAGTTGGCAACGCATTATTCCAGATGGCTTTTAGACAGATCCAGGATGCCCAGATAGAGCTGAAGAGCGTTTGGTGAGCATATGGGTGAGTGAGTTGCTTGTAGATTTTGCAAGACGTTGATAGCATCACATTTCTGGCAAAATCCAAACTACTTGTTCCCATTTATAAGAAATGAAAGCTTTGACAAGTGTTTGTCTTGGATGACACAGAGTAGAACGTGCACCAAAGAATTTCCTAGTAGCATCTATAGCTGAGGTAGAACAAATACTACAACTTAGGGATAGAAACATAAAACAATGAAGCCCCACAGCTGGAGTGCTGGAGCTGGAATTTGGCCAGGAACTTGCAGATGTAATGATAATCATATCTCCTTCTAAGGGCTGCAAGTCAGTGTGTTAGTCAGTGTTACAGTTTGGTTTTCAAGGGAAATTCAAAGTGGTAATTCAAAATTACCATGTCTTCCATCCTCCAGGGACAAGTCAAAACTTGACATTAATGGAAGGTGTTATTCCTTGGTCTGAGGGTAATCAAAGATAGTTTTGGAGGACACTGAGAGTTAATACCTGAGCAGATGGCCTGTGGTAGTAACACATTTTAGCTCCTATTCCCTTCCCATTCAGTGCTTTACACATGGCACACGGACCTTTTGCTGGTGCTAGCATAATATGTTCTGTATGCAAGTGCAGAGCAGCAAAGCCCAGAATAAAATTAAGGAAGATAAAAATGTGCCTCCCACATGCACACATGAGGGACAGGATTTTTCCATGCATATCAACAAACTTGTTCACGAACTACAATGAAAGGAATGTAACTTCCTGTTAATAAGGCCAAAATCTCACGGCAAGGAGTCTTTATAAATTATCCAGTGCCCAGACTCCTACCTTCAGTTTGCATGGGGACATCTGTGCACCCGGAGGACGCATATGCAGAAGGAAAAGGACTCCTGGCCTGTCCTTGCCCCATGCTAGGCACCCAGCCAGCCCCACCTCCTCAGCTGCCTTGTGGTAAGGCCTGCATGGAGTTGTCTGCCTTCCTGCCCCAGCCCATGCCCACAAGCAATTAGCTGTGGTCCACAACCACCGGGGTGCAGGTCTTAGATCCCGGTACAGAGCCTGCTTCGTGCATCCCTTCAGAGGAACTCACGTACCGTCAGCACGGAACACACCCCAGCTCTAGTGAAAGCTGCTTCCACTGTTGAAGTGGTCAACTGAAAAGATGGACAGGAAACCCTGAGAGAAGACTCTGCCGATGGGTAGGGTCCTACAGCTCAGTAAGCAAATCGAATTATTACAGCAGTGAAGTAACCACACGAGTAGCTATATCCTGTATCCCTTCAGTTCTATTTTAAATGCCAAATAGTGGATGACTCTCCAGAGGAAAAAAGAAGAACCAAGCATCCAGTCACCTGTTTGCAGAAGCCCAGCAAAGTCCTAATTTCTGGGTAATTCAACTACCCTGTCTTGCTGCCAGCTACCTGAACACTGCTTAATGACGCAGGGTAACTACAGCTGCATCCTAGTGACAGGTAGGTAGCTTGTAGGTAGACAGGATATAGGAGCAACTGGAAGAGTTTTCTAGCAGAGCAGAATTAATAGGAGAGTGGTTGTAGAGATCCTGTTGGGAGACCATGAAAAACACTGCCTTTGGGAAGAAAGTGAAGTTGGAAATCTGTATTTTGAGTGCTGGGTAAAGAGCTAAGTCTGGACTACTTGTAGAGTATTTCTATAATCTTTGCTAGCCAGAATTCGATACAACTAGTATTCACTGAGTTTTAAGTAGCAATTTTGCTGTTCAACACAGCAATATTTTGTTAGTCTGCAGATATGCCTCTCAGTTTTCAACAGGCCCACGCACTCTCCTGCTCCAAGGCAAAGGAGCCCACAGAAATGCCATCTGCAGCTCAGCAGGGAGAGGGGAGTCAATAAAAAGTGAACGTAATGCCCACTTCAATCAACAGTGGTATCAAGTGTGATTTTATGAAGCTGAAGAATATTCAGTGGCATTGCCTATTTACGTTTTAATGAACAGATCATTTTACCGCAGAGGACTGTTCACAGTCACAAAGAAAATTGAGTTTCTTGCAGTCATTGCAATTATGTTGTAATACATAATTTAGTCACAGTATACAATGATCTCTCCTGCGTATGGCATATACAGTAGAACTATAAAATAAATTACCTAATGGAACTTCTGTCTCACCTGAAACTGTTTCATCTATTTACAACAATATTTGGGGGAACAGAGGAGAAGTCATTCAAAAAGAATAATCCATTTGTGGAAATGAAGAGTATAGATTAGTATACTCACATAAAAATTACCTGTAGTAATAGCAATGGGGTACAGGACACCAGTGCTCAGTACAACACTGCTTGTAACTCCTAGAAGAGGTATTTGAGCCTGTTTTAGGCTGATGAGAGTTATGGAAGATCTATATAAAATGAGCCTGTAGGCTTAGCTGAAGCATTTATACCTATGTTTAAAAACCACCAACTCAGCTGAAACTTTTGCTTAATAAGCATTCAAGCACGTACAGCTAAGGCACACCAACACTAGCGTATCCTAGCAACCGGTCAAGGTGATTTCAAAGAATTCTGAATTTAGAGAATGTTTTGGTTTGCTTTTATTTCCTAGCTACCTGTAAAGATTGGCTTTTTGCCTTGTTTTGACTATGCTTCATTAGCTATGAATAGGAGCTTTATTGCCTGTGCTTCATTAACTATGAATTGGAGCTTTAAGTCTCAAAGGGATGACAATCCGGCATTTACTAAGCACTAAAATCAAATTGAAATATTATCTTAGAAAAAAACCAATAAAACTAGTATTGCATTGTCTGACAACATTAGTGCAAAGTCCAAAAGGACTTATTCAAAAAAGTATTATCTAAATTATCAGAAGCAAAAAATGTTCTTGTTAATTGCGTGGTTCTACTAAGCATTTTCAGAATATGTTTTTTCATTTTGTTATATTTCTAGAGAACTAGAAAAATGTGCGTAATAGTGGGAGCTACCCTGCAGGGATGGGTAAGTAAACAAATTTTGGCAGACTAGGTTGTTTATTCTACTTATTATAGTAAGGTAATTACAATTCTTGCTAAGGGTGAAGAATGAAAGACTTTCAGAGGTATTCAGTAGATTTTAATACCGAAGTAAGAGCATGTGAGTAAGTTTTAATGATGTTGGATAGATTCAACTTCAAAGAGTGGGCACACTGAGGTCATTTAATTAAAAACTTACAAAATACATGACTAGAATATGCTCTTGACTGATTATTGGCCAAGAATATGCTCTTGACTGTTTATTAGCCAAGGTAGCATGTAGATGGCCAGTCTGCAAACCAATGACAAGAGTCTTCTTGAAACAAACCAGTAACAAAAATGCTAATGGTTGAAAAAAATCAGGCAGAAGGAAGCTATTTTTCATTGGAAAGAGAAGATCATCAGTCAACCCTTGGCTACTTCCATGCGTATCATAGCGTTATCTGAGAAAATAATTTCTGATATGGTCCATGTATCTAAAATGCAGTCTGGAGAGCTAAAAGCCAGTTAAAAGGCTTCCTTCCCTGAGCCAGGAAACAGAAAGAAACCTGAACAGTTGCAGTTTGGCTAGGAATATAACTGGTGAGGTACTCTGATAGAGACTGGGATAGTTGGACATATACTGCAAACCAGAAAGGTACAGGCAAGTTTTCCAGCTGTGACAGATGTGTCTCTCATCCTACTAACTGGGGGAAGGAAAGAGACTAGTGCATTTTTAAAAGCAAGGTGTCCTCTTTCTATTTTACCTGAAGGAACTCTTCTAGCCACAGCAGTCATCCACTGCATCCTAAGCAGATGATTTTTTCCAAAAGTTTTGCTTTTAGATGGTGCTTTTGGATGGAGGCTCTTACAGGCAAAATCACAGTGTCTCCAAAGGGCTGTTTTCTGCTGCCTCCTGAGCAGCACACTGGAGTCGGCATCCTGTGGAGCACCTGGTGAGAGCAGGGACAGGCTGAAGGCAGTTGGGATGAGGGGCACAGCACAACTCTGTAATGACAGGGATTATGCAGAGCTGCAGGCAGCAGTAACTAGGAAAAATGGATTCCTATTAAAGAAAAGGAAAGGCTGGCAAAATGAGATGCTATGGAGTGCTTACAGCAAAATATTTTCCCTACTCAGAGGCTGGGAGTGGTTAGTTTCATTGAAGAAGCAGTAGAGAAGTAGTGCAAGAAGAAATGTAGGGGCAGCCTAAAAGTAAAGGTTGTTCTGTGCAATGCAGCAACTGATGGTTTCAAGTATGCATGTAAGAAAGAAGATTGGAGTGTAATATTATCTGCTTAAAAATGAATGTAGCTCCTCCTGCTGAGCAGGTCTGTAGCTGGATTAACAAATTTTGTGCGCCCCCACTTCCCACTTGCATGGCAGTTGGGTGAAAAGCGTGGTGCTTGGCCAACACTGGGCCAATGCAGAAGCACCTGTACGAGTTAAAAGTTGAGTTCCAGCAGATGGTGGCTTGGTGTCACACAAGGTCTTGGAAGAGTTACGAACCAGGGAACCATAAGACCAAAATATATCTGTGAAATGTTCATCAACAAACACGTTGAACCAGACTATGATTATCCAGAGAAGGGCTGGTACATCAAACAGCAGCTTGGCTTTCTGAGG
This sequence comes from Larus michahellis, assembly GCF_964199755.1. Lineage (NCBI taxonomy): Eukaryota > Metazoa > Chordata > Aves > Charadriiformes > Laridae > Larus > Larus michahellis. The sequence goes on from NC_133898.1 coordinate 41,101,793, forward strand.
AGGACTGCTTCTTGAGTGTGGGGTCTTGGCGGTCTTCTTTGTGGGAGACAAGAAAAATTGCCCAGAAGAAAATATGATAAAATGCTCTTTTCAAACAGCTCAGTGACTCCACAGAAGCCGTTTGTGGCTATGACTTCTCTCATATTATTTTACTGCATTTTTCTGTTTCAACAAAAACGGACGTTGTGTGTCTGCATGTGGTGAACTGCAGATGTGCTGGAGAGGAGGAGAAGTTTATTTCAAACTTGCATGTTGAAAAAACTTCATGCAGTGTGAACTTATTTTCTCTTTAAACTAAACATATATTTGTGTACATTAAAAAAGTGCTGATTTTAACTGTTTTTGTTTCTGATCTGGGAACTCAAAGGGCAGTCATCTGAACAAATTTTTGCTCTTACTGAGCTATTATTACACCTTAGAGACACAAATGGTTCCAGTGTGTGAATTTGAAGGTAATTTGACAAGACATGCGGAATCTAAGGTAGCAGAAGTGTAGATAGAGGCTCATTTTCTTGTGTAAAAAAAAGGTTCCGAGTATAACCTGACCTGAAATGCAGACTCAGCAACAAGGTGCCACAAAAATTTCTTTCCAAACATTGTGGCATCTGTTAATGCCAGGAAACCTCACAGAAGCTAAAGAATGTGATTGAGGTGTTCAAAGAAAGATCCTGAATTCTACTTCAAGCTCTGGTGATGACAGTTTCTGATATGTCTACGCAGGAAAAGAAAAGTATCATTGTTTTACGGATAGGACTACCTTGCCAGCAAAATCCAGTAGCATGGGTGACAATAACAAAGACTCAAAAGTGCGACATACACCAAAAACTCTCCAAGAGTCCTGGCCACGTATTTTGCTTTCTAGCATGTCCCAAAGGCCAAGCCACCGATGCTTCTTGGCTGTCTTCTGCCCTTGCCTGGTGATGCTAGCCCACGACTGCTAGCACAGCCTGCAGTCACACTCCCTCATTTTGCTGCGATACTAGTGTCACAGTGAGAATATTTAGATACATAAATTCAGATGTCTAAAAGAGGGACATGGATTTGCATTTCAGTTTGATGGTTATCTGAACTGACTGCCATACTCTGGAAAATGAATCATGGGTGCTCGTTTTGGTGGCGGGCAGCTGCGCACTCCCGCACTCTTTCCCTGTATCTCTCTCTGTCTCAGAACATGTTCTCTGTAATCGCTGGGTGGCCAGTGACGCTGGTAAATGAAAGGAGCGTTTCAGACTGAGTACACAGAGATGAGGAGGTGTAATGCAAATGGGTAATTTAGAAATAAAAACTAGGTAGTTGTTCTAAAGTAATAGTTATGATTTATCATCTGTAAAATTCTGTCACCACATCTAAACCAAGGAGTGTTTTGGAACACCTGCGCTTTGCTGTTGGAAGCTCATTTGAGCTGGAAAATTCTTCCTCCGGAGGCAATTTATTACCCATGTAACGGATGCTATGCTGTTGCATGTGTAGCATACTGAGGTTTGGCTACCAGTTTCACTCTTTCAACACAAAGTGAAAATATGGAGCTTGTGGGTTTGGAAGAATTCCTCTTATTGATATGGAAAACTGAGAATTTAACTTGGAAATTCTTTGATTAACTCCTGATTCTGTTTATGCAGGGAAAAGGCTGTTAATGTTGGAAATTAAGTTCAAATGTATGCAATAACAAACTCCCTTCTTCAGAGGCAGGTCTTGTTTCACCTTTTGATGGGAAACCAATCCCTGAGCAAAAAGTCTATATTTCAATAGGCTCTTGTCATGATTTTACATATTTTAAAATTTGACAAAGTTAAATATTTTATAAATGGGAAAAGTGAAGGTCTGAGAGACAAAAAGGGAACTTTGTCTTACTCATGTGGTTTTAAATTGTTGAGAACAATTAAGAACCCAGCAACTCTGAAAAAAAGCACATTGAACTATGTATCCTGAATCAAGTTAACTCACTTGATTTTTCTATTAATTACTTGCAATATATTTCCACACTTTTAGAACACACTTCTCTGGAGTGTGTGCTTATCAATCTGACTGAGGTAGAAGATCAGAGAAACTCTAAAACTAGAAATCTAATCACTTCATCTTTCCTTTCTAAATATTCTTTATGTGAAAAGGTATTTTTATTTCATTTTGTATTTTAATTTCAGTAAACAGTTAATTTCAGTAACTTCAGTTTCACAGGAAGACAGGTATGACTGTGTTTCATTTAGTGTATAGGATTGCTAAGGAATTACCACACTAGACTGCTCACATCTATCTGATATCTGATGATTCAAAAATACATACAAGAAATTCTGAAATGGCTAATCACAAAGTGAAATAGACTCCTGTGAAACAGTTGTGGAGCTGTCACTAGTCTTTGAATTTCAAATGTTCTAGTTCACCTCAAAACAATGACAAAGATGCTTCCATTATACACTCCATGGTGGTCTGACCATTTAATTACAGTAGTTTTGATTTGGTTCTTAGTTTTGAACAGGGCTAGGGTATGCTTGTGAATCTTGTTCTTTTTTAGTGTAGTGTAAGGTTTGCTTTGTTTTAACTGCGAATTAATAAGAGTTAGTAAACAAAACCATGGCTAAAAGTAAATCAGTTTGATATTTTCCTGTTGTGGATAGCTGTAGTGCAGATAAGTTTTTGTCTTGAGGCCAATCCCCTATCAGTCCCAAAGGAAGGACTAGATTTGTGTGTTCTCTCTTTACCTCCTCCTTTGTACATTCCTATTCGGATTAATATCTTTGCAAATGTTCTAGGGAAGTGTCAGATCTGCAAAGACAAAGAACAGGTATTGCTATTTTTGCTGTGAAGCTTAAGTTTATACAATGGAGAATGACAGGCTGCTTGTGCAAGCGCAGCAGTACTAGTAAGCAAAGTGGAAGGAAATATCTCAGAAGCCTACACCAGGCCTTGCAGCAGATAAAATTAGCCACAAAAAGTCTGGAGAACAATTTATGGGCTCTTGGGGGTAAGGATTCAACTGGGCATTGGTGTATTCATACAGTTTGTTGCTATCAGGAGATAAAGAATAACAATACTACACAATACTGATCAAATCCGTTCATGAAGGTGGTTATTAAGGCCAATACTAAAAAACTATTAGCCCAAAGGGCAGGCATGTGGTGACATAGAAGTGGTTTATCAGAATTGTATTGTTCTGCAAACGAAGTTGTGTATCTCAGATTTCACAATGACTGCTTTGGATGTGGTCTTTCAACTAAAGTACAAGCCCTGTTAGCATGAAAGAGACAAGTTGCACTTCAAGAACTGTTTACCAAACAACTGCAAAATACCAAAGTTATAGGTTTGTTTTGCTTTCTTTCTTTCTTTTTTTTTTTTTTTTTGTTTAATGCTGTGTTTACAATGTGAATTTCATGTTGACTATATGGATACTCCGTCATTCATATTTGGATTATTCAGGGTCCTTTTCCAAGGCTTATTATCAAAGCAACTGCAAAAATTACATTTGCTCCCAGATAAGTTGACTGCCCCATTCCTGTCACTGCGGCTCTTTAATCACTGGCTTCCAAAAACTTTAGTCTGCAGATAACAAAAAGAGAGAGACCATGATATAAACAGCAGGGTTCCCCCCTCCATACAAGCCTCTGTCTGTTTCCTGATTTAGACAGGAGTGGGGAGAATCGGGTCTGTCTGGATTTTTCTTCTCCACCCTCCCCTCCAGTTCTTATTTTAGTTTCTTTCATCAGCTGTGCAATTGAAAACACTCTTCTCCCAGGCTCTCAGCATGGACAACAGGAGGTATGAGAGTCCTAACACATGATAATGCCAATTAAATCTCTACCCTGTATCATTACCTCATCCATTTTTAAGTTGCTCTTTCCCTCCTGGCTGTGGGTTCAAAAGACATTGTCTTGCTGCATGGAGCTGCTGGCACGAAGCAGCTCCGAGGCCGGTTTGGAGCTGAGACCACAGCCCTGCTCTGGGGATAGCAACTAGAGCCACCCCACCAGGGGACACCTCCTCATGCCTGAGGTGGACAGCGAGTGACTGGTTTTGTCCACTCAGAACTGCTTTTTCTGTTGTTATTCAACTCTGCTCTCCTGCTCCCCAGATTAGGGCTGCTTTTGCAGTCCTAATCCATTTGCACACTTTTGATTTATCCCAGGTCACCAAAGAAGCCGATGGCACAGTGGGGGCTTAAACCTCCGATTCCCACATCCTATGTCGCTTCCATAGCCTACTTGGTGATTTACCCCTCTTCTGTGCTCACATTCCTGCTGGGAAGGAAGCGGTGCTGGGACTGCTCTTCTGCCTTACTCATATGATGGTTGTTCCTTCCCTAGAACCCCGCCATTGCCTCATGTACCCCCACGCAGGGCAGAGCCTTACCTTAAATAAACTTCTTGGCAATTAGTGAGTAAATCTCTCTGATCATCTTACAGTACTCTTGTGCAATGACATAAAAGTTGGTACACATTTTTTCTCTTATGAGCTTACCTCCAGGAAGATGAGAAACCACAAGGAATCTGAGCGCTTTGAACATAGGCTTTGCGTGGAATTCCTACCCTCTCCCCTGGTAAATCCTTGGAAACAAAGTTATTTTCAGATGTCCCCAAAGAATCTTTTCATCAGATTGCTGAGATCATGAATAGTAGCTTTATTGATGAGAAATGTTCTTGATTGCCTGTTCAGCAATGAGGAAAAATATGATAGCACTATTTTTTGGCCAGATCTTTCAGACATTTTTGCTCCTCACCATGAAACCTTCAGGCTTCCCTCTAGCACACATGAATGAATTAACTGTGCAGCCCTTTGCCACTGCCAAGATCCTTCTTATCCTGCTCTGTAGATGAAAGGATGAGGAATCCATGGATCTGCTTTGCATCTCTCACTGCAGGCAAACGTCTCCTTTATCAGCAAGAAATACACCAAGGCTTGGTTAAGATTTAAGGCACAGGCTTGCTGTGTTCAAGCTCAGGTCGGAGCTCAGCAGGCAGTCAGCAGCTGGGTCTAAACCTCATGACCACTTGAGGCGGACAGGCAGTATTTTAGTCCTGAACATACTAAGCTACTGTGACACTGGCATGTGTGCCTATTTTTGGTGTCACTGTTACCAAGCTAGTAAATACAATTGCAAGTCTTGGGTCTTCAGCTGGATTTTAAAATCCACAGCTAAACACCACGCTTGCAAAAGCTGCATCTTTGTCTGTTGAACTAGTCTTCTTAGCAGTGGCTGGAAGGTTAGCCTTTTCAGCAGGTTCTGTAAATCGGGTCATTCGAAGTACCTTAAATGTGGGGGCATCTGTACTTAGTAGGCACTTTTCAAAATTTGGGCCAGGGTCTTATTTTGAGAAAGTAATGTTTGATCCACTGTAAAATTAGGGGCATGCATAACATTTAAGGCAGGCAAGGGGCTGGGCTGAAGGACTTAATTTGTACTCAAGCGGAGACAAAGTGAGGCCTCATTTCTGCCCTGCTCCAATGTCAGTCAGCTACTTACTTCCAATAGGATTGCTTTGGTCTGCAAGCTCTATTCAAAATGAATAAGGATAACAGAACCTAATCTACTAATAGCAATGTATTAATAATGTTTTAGACTTAAGAGTGTGAACTTTCAAAAGTAATTCAAGCGTGATTACGATCCATGCAGCACCGATATTTTTGATCTTGTACATTATATATAAGAGATCATTATGGTGGGCTTACTGGAGCTCGAATCTAAGATGACTTATCATGACAAAAGCTCTTTTAAAAAGTTATGGAAGCTACTCCACACTTTTCTATGGATTCCCCTTTAAAATTTCTGTTCTATTGCAACCTCATTGCTGAAAACAGCTTTCCTCTTTCACAGCATGCTCTTAATGCAAAGAATAACTCAGAAGAAGGAGAGATGGCAGCCATTTTTAAAATTTGAAACTGGAAATAAACAACATATACGGGAGCTCTGGCATTACGGCAACTCACAAAGAGGTGACATAAGGCTTTGAAAGTAACTGAATTCTGAGGCAATAGCTGAAGTCTGTGGGAAGCTGAAGTCTGGGAATTTCTGAGTGATGGACACAGCGGTGTTCCCTGAACTTCAGCTTCTCCCTGATTCTTTACCTTCCTCATATACTTCAAGAGCATCTACAGGCAAATCTGATGCCAAAAGTGGCACAGAATTTTATTTTGGTTTCATTTATTTTATTTTAAACCAGCTTCTGAGTGATCTTACTGAAACTGGAATAAACCTGGCTGACTTTTAGAAAGTCTCCAGACAGTTTAGTTTTGCTGTAATAGTTTAAAATAAACTCTGTAAACTAGTTTGACTGAAAGTGCAGGCTCTGAGCTGTTCTGCTGTAAGGTTTGTTCTTTGCTATGTAATCTCTGCTAAATGCAGTGGAGATGGTTCTGCAATTACTGTACTAGTGGGTTTCAAGAGCCCAAAACTTGTTTACATTGAGAAGAAATGTTTCAGCAGAACTGATTTTTACCTACTGTTTTAAAAATACTTCTTCCCAGAGCATCAGAAAAAGGGATGTGTTGTAAAGTAAATGCTCAGTAAGTCACAAAGCATTAATTCCTAATCTTCTTCACTACCTTTTACCTGTGACTCTACATGCAGCTTCAGTGGGTACACACTCCAGCCTTAATAGCCAAGGTCCACTTCCTTACTGCTGAAGAATCTGGCTCTACCAGCACTCCATTGCATTGAGCAGGAAAGAAAATATCCTGAAAGGTGCCCCAGCAAAAGGGAATGGGAGAGTAAGTGTAAATAAAGCAGAGGCTGGGCAGACCAACAAGAAATATTTAACATTCCACGCTCTCCACAAAGGGCAGGTCAAGGAAAGGGAATGAGTGGTTGGGATGAAGCACATGCCACAGATATTTTTCAAGTACTGTTCAGCAGAGTATATCTGGTCACGTAAACATCCACAACAAACAGAACAGCCTTGTTCTTGAACGTGGCAAACCTCCCGAGGTCCTTCTATATATGCAGGAGATGGGTCTCACTATGCAGGGAAGCTGCAGCTGCTGAATTCACAGTGGTATGTTTGCATTCATACATGCATGCATGCACAAACAATACTGAAAGCTGTACCCCAAGTGCCAGATGTTCTCAGATGTGACCAGTTGAACTCTTGCTTGCTTGTGTCCTAGTCAAACCAATATACTTGTGCACTGAATGACTCTGGGCAGGTAGGAGGTGGAAGAAGTGAACTTGTCAAAAGTCGTAACTCAGGGTTTGGGGGAAAGCTGAAAAAAACCCCTTTACAACAAATGAAAGTTCCAGATCTAGTGGGCAAGACTTATTCTTTCTAATTCGCAGGTGCAATCGAAAGTAATTGTATAAAGATCAGAGTTATTAACCCTATATTTTAATTTATATAGACTTGAAGCCACAGGTTTGATTCCATTTATAGCTCAAGTCATTCAGGCCTTTGAATTTGTGAGGCTGTAGTGATGTAAAAGATGTATGAGACCAAAATGAGATTTATTTTTGGTTTATATTGAAAATTAACCCACACAATGTTTAATAGCAGTTGGCTACGTAGCTACGAGTCTTCAGAAAGCTGCAAAACATTCATCAGAGGTAAAACGTTTGTGTGAGCTAAACCTTCCTCCCTCATGAATCAGTGACTACCCCATTCGGGGAACTGCCACGCATACATGTAGAAGCAAGAGCACGTTGCTAAAATAGTTACACTTAATAGGGAAAACATAAGCTGTACTCTGCAAACAATGGGATGGAAAAGAGTACTGTCAAGGTCATGGATACCATTGAGAAAGACTTGCTTGTTGCTTGTCCACTTGCTTAGCTGGAGACTATTTTGTTAACATTGCTTGGCCTGCCAGGGTAGGACTGCCAGGGGATCTTAAAGGGGCAAAAGTCCTCCCCAAGTGTCCCATGAGTTCATACCATTCCCCAGCTGCTGCAGATACTCAGCAGTGGCCAGAGAGGCTGTCTTGGTTGGCAAAAACTTTTATTTATGGGGAAGGAGGGAGAGGTAACTGCACCGGGACTACAGATCTCTACTCTTAGGGATTGCAAAGGAACGGAAGGAATGGAAGAGCCTTCTTAATCTCACTTTGCAACACTTAAACGTGTTCCACTTTAGCATTAATAGTTGTCTAGAATACCATGAGTTTTTGGATGCCATGCTTATAACTACTGCCTTAGTGCAGAAGAATGATGTAGCTCTACTACTTGGGGCAGTCACATATTCGTTAATAGTTAGTATTAGCAGCTATTTTGCCTCATATGCAGTTCAAAACCCCTTACTGGGTAGTTTGCACTGGGATCCAGAGAAAGGTAAGCCTCCTGGAGCTTGAGACTTTTGCAGACTTGTGATTTTTATTTTTTTTTTAAGATGGCAGGGTTCAGAAATCTAGCTGGAGTTCATGAACCTATTCTTCCTGTAACTGAAACCCATGTTTTAGTCAGGGTTGATTCAATTTTTAAAATAAATGTTTTCCTAGTTACAGGGAAAGCCAGTGCTATGTATAAGGGGTAGAATAACACCCTTCCAAAACCCATGTGTCATGGGTGGGTGGCCTATATACCGGATATGCATGCATACAAAATCTAGTTTAGAGTAAGAGATTTTTCCTCTCTCCCCATCTGTTCTCTCCCGCCTACTCCCCTGCCATAATTTCTGTCATCTTTCTGCCTTCTCTCTGAGCTATTTGCGTATCAATTGCCATATTTTTAAAAACGTGTTTGTAGTCATTATTTTCAGTTTCTCTAAATGGAAAATGAGCTCAGTACCATCAGATTTCACCAATGTAGAGCTTTTGTCCAGTTTCAGTTAAGTAGAGCTTACTTCTCCTTACTGGGGGTCCGTGTCTGAACTTGGATTACTGACATAAACACAGTGATAAGAGGTTCTTACTCCTTGGGCATGTCATCTATCCAGCCTGAGTTAACAATAGCACCTACTGTTTTGAAGCATCTGGAATACCAGATTTCTTTGCAAAGACCCAAATGTAGAGAGTAGGGACATGACACATTAATATCCACCACTTAACCCTTGCAGGAAGGGAAAGACGGAAGCCTCTGTGTTACAAGTGCTCTCCAGTCTTTGTGCCTGAGTCCTGCAGCCCTTTTGCTCAGTGGAGTATCACTGGTGTCCCATCACTCCCCAGGAAAAGCTCCCCGGGGACAGCAGGATTTTTCCCTTCCTGGAATGTGGTCATACACATTGTAGGGAATTCCCATTCACACTGGGGAAAATTCCATATACAGATCAAGGGCAGCACAATCTTAGGTATGCAGTCATCTGCCAAGAGCAGACACATCGAATTTATTTCATAAAATCATGGAACTACCCTTTGCAAAAGGGACATAAATCATTAAAAGCATGTTAGGATATCAGACAGGAAAATGTAAATAACCATACATAACAGCATCTGTTCCTGATCAGGTTCCATTCTTTGATCTTTAGAAAGATGGTTATTAATTAGCAGGGTCAACACTAGGCTTTTTCTTGGTAACAATGCTCTTCTGAGCCACTGAAATAACAGATAGTTGCTTGTAGTTTTGCTATGCTAAGCTTCTCTGGGAAGGATTCTTCAGATAAATGGGATAACAAATTACCTTAATATAAACAGTTTCGAAGTTAGGCCATGTCTGTGGTAGATAGAGGAGCCATTTTATTGACAACCGTCCTTTGAAATCCTACATGAAATGAGTTCCAATCATACTGAGACTGCTGGTATTGCAACTGAGATAGCAATCACTGCTTGCGATGTGGGTATCTATCTGCTGTGCTACATTTCATCTGCAACATAAAAGCCACCACATTACAGGCTCCAAGACTGCTGAAACACTCCTGTTAAGCTGCATTTCAGTCTTGCACTACTGGTTAAATTGAAGAATTTTCATTGAACTCACTGGACAAACTGTAGAGTCCTACTGATGCCCACATGAATAAGCCCGCGATGGAGTGCAGTATCAGGCCCTGAGGCTGGTCTCAAATCCACAACAGGCAAATCCTAAAGCCTAGCGCCAAACGATATGGCAAGAGTAAAACCCCAGACACACACTATATGCTAGACCTGGGTCTCACTAGTCTCCAGTGTGCAGTTTCTGATTCCACTTCTTTGGAATTCGGCAGCAAACTGGAACAAGTTACACCTGTAATTTAATTGTGGGTCATAAAACTTACAGGCAACGTCTTTCTTGTTGACATGCTATAATCATGCACTGTTTTTTCAATGAAAGTCATAGCAATCTCTATGGAGGGAGTCTACTGAAGGAATGGAAAATGACCTTGACTTTTTCTACTTTTCACACGGCCATAGGCATTAGAAGTTCAGGGTCTGTGATTATGTCTCTTCCTGCCACAAGACATGCAGAAGACTAGTCTCTTTCAATTTGCACCGAGATAGGCCCAGTATGGCCCAAAGTAATTAGGATTAGAATTGCTGTTTCACAATATTCAGGGCTGAATGGCCAGAAAATCATGGCAATGCTATCTTGTCTAACTGCTAATGTGGTTTGACACCAAAGTATCTCAAAAAGGATGTGCTGTCCTTTACATATACCCAAACACTTCCTCCTTGCTCAATCCAACAGATGCCTGGTATAATACAAGCCAATCTGGCTCTCTATTCATGAAAATGTGTGTAACAAGTTGGGCTGTTAATCATTGTCACTCTGGCTGCTTCGGCAGAAATAAAGTGGGGAAAACTTTGCTTCACATGCAAAGCTTGACAAAATGTCTGACTAAATGGTGAGAGAGGAGGCAAAGCAGTATACACAATAGCTGCAAAAATTTGGCAAATATGGGCATCTGTGGTCTAGGCTTACCTTACAACAACTGGAAAGAACCAGGTCACTATGTTCATGTGTCATCACTTGCACAACTGTGGTATTATACTTAAGAGCATATGTAAAGTAAAATCATCTTTCATTCAGTCCTTATGCAAAATGTTGCAACAAAACCATGGCTATATCTGACTGGAAGAGTAGAAAAAATGTAAACGCAGCTGTCAACGGTGCATTGTTAAGGTCATAGGGGTTGCATTGTTGAAAACAATTGCATTGGATGTTGTGAAGGGAAAGATGTAGCACTTGTAAGAGTGATCCTCCCTGTTCCTTAGCACACATTGCAGAATCATAAGATTATGTCCCATTTTAAGTATGCAAAGTGGCCTACATAGTTCAGCCAGGATTTTACCAATCCATACAACCAGCTTGTTCTCCAGGACCTGGGAGCACCAAGGCTGAAATGCTAATATCTCTATGGCTGCTTGCAGCATCAGGGAACACCGGTAAAGCACAGCGTCTGGCCTCTCACTCCCCATTCCCCTACCGTCTCTTCCCTTTCACAGCCACACTTTCACACACGTTGCCTTTGGGCGTGACTCACTGTCCACCTCCCTCAGGAAGAACCTCATATCAAGCTGGAGCGCACTGGATTGCACGATGTTTGTAACTGTCTCTCCACACTGAAACACTCACATAACGTGGTTGATTTGGTGAAGAAATGAGGTACACAAATGCCTTGGCAACCTGAGCTGGACTTGTTCAAAGAACCTTGCTGGAAAACAGCGAATGGTGGTAGGAGTTTTTTAATCTGATTTTTGAAATTTATAACTAGCATGAACAGACTTGAGCTTTAGGTGTTAATTAGATGCAAAGTCAGAGCTGTATCTTACTTTTGAGTCCTTTGCAGATAACATCAAATTACTGACCTTAAAAAGGGTTGAGATGCATCCTTTTCCTAAGATGTTACTTTTCTCCTCAGCCTTCCCCATGACTTTTGTGCAGTCCCATAAATTACCTTAAGAGTTCGGAAACCAAGTAGCAAACCACTACCAGCTCAGAGTGCTGCTGGTGCCCTGACTGCAGCCACGCTCAGGTGCACGACAAGGGGGAACGGAGAAGAAACTTCTAAGAAATAAACACAAGTCTTCCCATGAAGTGTGTTCCTTCTGTGCTGTGGTGGAGGCGATGGGTTCCTTTCTTCTTCTGCGGACACAAGCCGAATTTATAACTGACGGTGCAGGGATACAACATACAAATACTAGGTCTTCTTATACCTTCTCCATTCTCCCCTCCGTCCACAGAGGGGAGCACTTACAGACAGAGCACCGCTTGGCCCTCTGCTGGGACTCTTAACTCTCCCTCTCCAAAAGGCTTTATTTCTGACGAAGGAAAAGGAGGCCAATAGGTAAAAAATGTGGGGCTGTATTTGGAAGAGTGACCCCTTTAGTTATTTCTGCTGGCTACAATTTTGCACACTACTACCGACTAGTCCATAGCAATAACTAAGAACAGGGACTTCTGCGTAACCCCTTCTGTCTGAACGCGAAGTACTAAAAACAGATGCTAATTGTACGGTTCCAGAGAAAAAGAAAAAGAGCACGCTGGGGTGACTCAGGACATATTCCCGCTGTTGTGCAAGGAAAAATGGTATTTAGATATGTGGAGGTTTGCCTGCGGTTAACCATGGCTTGCTGGGGGCAGGGTATGCATGTATATGCAAAAACTCACAAGCACCACCCTGAACTATTTTAAGTCTTGGAGATGAAACTGGTGATTATCTGCTGTCTAAGTTGCTGGCAAATGACTATTCAGTGCCACGGTGGGACAAGCTGAACTCAGTGACAAATAAAGAATGGGATAATAAACAGAATTTTATGTGTTTCTTTTGAAGCATAAAACTTGCTACAAATTACATACCGTTAAACAAAGGCATAAAAATTGTTGGAAAACAGAGGGTGGCAACACTCAGACAAAAATGTAAATGTGACTCTGGTGTATATATTTTTACCTGAGGGAAATCAATGCCTGGGAAAACACTCAAGACAAGAATGCCTATGAAAATGAAAACATGCAAGGCAAGAATTTATTACCTACAATTATATTTTTTTATTGTATTCTTGAACATCCAGTCAAGTGATAGGAATGCAGTGTTCTGGATCGCAGTCACCCTTTTTTCAGTGCTTGACTATAAGCACTGACAAGGAACTTAGGACAGCATATTATACCTCAAGTTAGACACTTAAGTTTATAATTAGGCACCCAAACAGTTACCATCATTTCCTTAGCTAATAAGCACATGAACAGAAAACTTCTTTAGAAAAGTTAACTGAAGTTGCTTATTTAGGTGACTTGAAAGTACGAATGCTGTCTGTAGCCTTCCCGTGCCTTCGGTTACTTTAGTTGGAGGGACTGTAAAACTTCACTTGTTACATGACATCGCATGCCACAGCTGCTTTTTGTCACTGTAAAGCTCTACATGCTGGAGTCAGGTTATTAACTAAGAAACATTTTTTTGGCACTCTGCTGTGACTTATGTCCATAATGGACTTGCAGCAAACATTGGTTCCAAGCAGTTAGCTTCTCCAAGCTCTCTTTCAAGTGTATCCTTGAATGTTTGAATAACAAAAGCCATCATGGAAGGGTACATCTCTTTTCCTTGGTATGGTCCTTCCCTGTCTCACCTGATCTAAATTCTGTCTTTAGGGCATCTTCTTCACCTTTTGGACAGATAATTCTTTCTCAATAATGCTCTAAGCTGCTAACAAGATTGTTTAGACAGTCTGTAAGTGGTTAGCAAGAAGGAGAGCCATTTTCACAGCCACCAAAAATGAAAATGATGGCTCTTGACACCCCTTTACAACCTAAGCCTTCTGGTTATGAGGTCTCATTTGTTGCAATGGACTGTCAGGTTCATTGCTAAATGTTACATTACTCTCCAGTTGCAACCTCCAGGCTGCAAAATCCTCCAGTAACCCCTCCAGACCAGACAGGACTCTGGTGTCAGGATGAAGCCACGAGTGAAGGAGGAGCAGCAGTGGTATACTGAAGGTAGCTCTCCAGGACTCTGCAGCAGTGGGAAGCAGCCTGTGGTGGCCAGGGCCAGAAGACCAGTAGCAAGCATCTACTTGCCAGTGGTCACCAAAGAGCTCCTGGCAACAGGAGGCCACAGCTTGCTGGTGTGTGGCTCCGCACCCCATGGTGTAACTGTCTGTGGATGAAAGGAATAACCTTCACGTTGGGCATGAAGAGATGTATTTATTTTCCTATAAAGTCTTGTCGGGGCTAGGCATGAAGGTGTAATCTGTACATTTACATTACTTTTTAAGGCAACTGTGCTCTGAATATTTGTATGCAATTTCTCTGGCAGGCCTAAAGAAGATCTTTGATTTCTTTGCCTGTGTACATTTGGGGGATGCTGGTGTGGCTGGTGAATGAAGAACCTGATGTATGAAGAAACCAGGATAACTTGCTTCCAAATTTCTAGCAAATTGATGGGAACTGCAGGCACAGAGTCAACAGTGGCGTCCCACTGTGCTAAAGGCAGGCAGGGCTCTCTGCTGGTAGGGTCCTCTGGTATTTGGGGCAGTACCTGTATTGTCCTGCTTTCTTAAAGCTCCAGATGCTGTTGTCAGGATGATACCTGCGAATGTGAGCTTTTATTAAAAAGGAAAATCATGATTAAAAAACAATAGTCTTCAATATGAAAATTTAAACCCTAAATGTCCTGAAAGCATGAGGAAGCAAAAGCAATACTTCTGGTTTTTTCGATCTAGAATTTTTAATCCAGCTTTTGGTGGATGCCCGGCAATGGGCTCAGTTTCTTGCTTTCCTTGCCCATGTCCTGTCACTGGAGAGCAGTGTCCAACTTTGTTTCTCTTACCAGTGACGCTGGGGCAAAAGGGTTTGCCACTGTGAAGCTTATGTTTACACTGGCTGCACTGTGGCCCCTTTTCGTGGTTCTTTCTCTCCTTCTTGCCAAATATGTAAGTTTCCACCCCCACAAATAAGATGGGGTGAGTGAAGGGTTTTGGGGTGAGTGAAAAGCAAAGATGGGGTGTGTGGTGACAAAGGGAGCAGAATTGGGAAGTGTGGGGGAGAAATGGAGAGGAGGAGGAAGCCAAGACATCAGGAAGGAGTGCAAGAATCAACTGCTTTGTGTTGTTGAACCTCCAGCACTTCCAAGACAGAGGTCTCTTAAGTTCTAAACAACATTATTTTTGTCTGGTTACTATAAACTGATAAACAGGAAATGTGTTATAGTAATAAACAAGGAACAGGAAAAAGGAAACGCCACTAATCAAACAGGAACATGGCCTGGGAACACCAAAAGGAACAAACAAGGGTTACAGTTCGCCCCATTCTCGCTCAGGTTTGAGAATTATAACAAGTGTGATAAAGCACAGGACAAAAAAGAGACAGTGGTGGTAGGACAGAAACGAAGACCAACATCAGAGACATTTTGGGGCCTTGTTTATTGCTAGGAAAGAGGATGTGAGCTCTTGGCCTTGTGCAAACTTCAGCTGCTGTTCTATCTCTTACACGGGAGAGTTATACAGGCCTGACTGTGTATGAAACTGTAACCACTCCACCTTAGATCTGTCTCTTGCCTTTTGCACGCATGTTTGCATCAACAGTATGAAGTTATATTAGCATGAAAACATATACAATACTCATCAGTTGCCAAAGCTAGGCTATGCTCATGCTGGATGGAAAGTGAAAATATAACTTCTTTCATTATTATACACATACATCATATATATATGTGTGTGTATATATATATATATGTACGTATGTCTTTGTGCAGGAACATCCTATTACCAGCATTTCTAGGTTTTACTTCAGGGCTAGGGAGTAACCTTTAATGTATCCTTTGTTCTTTTTTTGTATGTTTGTTCTGTGTTTTAGCCACAAAACCCTCTTTAGAAAACAGAATGTTTCTGTAGAGAGACTTTAGTCAAAAATAACTCTCAGTGTTCCTCTAAATGTTGTTCCATGAGGTTCATCCTAAAACAAAACTACTTTCTTGGAAATATTCTGTTACAAATTTTATGGGATTATGATTCACTTAACAATCCCGTGGCTTTATGTTGCACCTAAAATAGAAAGGTGAATAACGGAGAATCATTTGGATTTACAATCTACAAATAGGATATCCATAAATAAAATGCTCAAATGAGAAAATGAGCTTCCAGTGGGTAAAAGCTAGCAGCATTTGATTGTTTTTCAGTAATGACCTAGAAAATGAGGCAGACTGCACCAGCAGCAAGTTTGCAGATGGTACAATACCAGGAGGAGTGGTTGATACACCAGATGGTTTTGGTGCCATTCCAGGGGGCCTTGACAGGCTGGAGAAATGAGCCAACAGGAAACTTACAAAGCTCAAAAAAGGGAAATGCAAGGTCCTGTCCCTGAGAAGGAATAACCCCCTGAACGCTGACCAGCTGGAAAGCAGGCCTTGGGGATCCTGGTGGACTAGAAGCTGGCTGTAAGCCAGCAATGTGGTGGTACACATTGAAAGGACAAGAGGCAATGGGCACACACTGAAATACAAGAAATTCAGTTTAAACATATGAAAAAAATTTTTACTGTAAGGGTGATCAAACGCTGGCACAGGTTTCCCAGGGAGGTTGGGGAGTCTCCACCCTTGGTGATATTCAAAAGCTGACTGAAGCAACGGTTGCCATCCTGAGCAACTTTAGCTGACCCTGCTTTGAGCAAGGGGGAGATTGGACTAGATGATCACGAGAAGTCCCTTCCAACATTAACTATTCTGTGATAGTGTAAAATTAAAAAAAATTAATAATGGCAGGATGAAGATTAAATGATCAGCAATTCACAGTGAAGGACAAGAAAGGGAATATTCCCCAGAGCACCCCTAACTACCTCATCTCTGAAGGTACCCAAAAAGCAAGGAGATGCTGCTGAACTGTGCTCTGAAGGTGACTGGAGAGCTGACATTAGCAGGGACCAAGCAGTTGAAGGAGTGCTCTGAGGTTTCCTCCACCAGACACTACAGATGGCTGCACCAGGAGGCAGTCGGTGAAGAAATTCATGGGTTCTGGGATGAGAGAAAAGAAGCACAGGTGGAGTCTCAGCATGCTGTTTGGAGAGGGGTTACATGCTGGCACAGTAGCTGGTAGGGATGTGTCTGGGCCGCACTGTGTGCCTCAGTCCCCTTAGTGATCCTGAATGAGAACAATGTTTTGTCCAGCCCAGATGGATGCTGAGCTTCGGCTTGGGAACAGGCATGGGTCTGGCATAAGTGCTTTCTCATTCAGCTCTGGTCATCACCTGCTTCTCTCACTTTTCCTCCCAGTTGGCTTTAGCTGATCATCCCATTCCTACCAATCGTGACAAAATGACTTAGATACTCCTCAAGCAGTACAGCAAGGATAGCTTTAGAAAGTACTACCCAACATAAGGATGGCAGAAGGATGGGCTGAAGCAAATCCATTTCCCTTTTCAGCTTTGTGTCCTTGTGCCAGAAAATAGCACCGCAGAGGTCTGGAGAAAAGGGGCTAGGCATAGGGTCAGCATACACTACTGCTGTGAACTTCCCACGACGTAGCTTAAAGGAAGGAGTAAGATACCGCTCCTCTAGAGACCAGGGTACCTGCAGCTGCCAGCCTAATTAGCAGTGGACTGTACCTGTAGCTAAGAGCTATATTTCTCTGTCAGGGAGGCACACGTGTGCTTGCTTTGCTCATGGTCAGCACGGAGGAAATGCTTTGCTGCTCTGCCAGGAGCCTGAGTCTGACAGGCTGTGAGCACATTCTCTAGACCTGCCTCTTCCCTGCAAATGTCCCAGCTTCAGCCAACAGACGTGCCTGTAACTGGCATCAGAAGATGACTTCAGGTGTTGACTGGCTTCAGCACATTTAAGCTGTTAAATACAGACCTTGTTCATTACTTTCTCTCACCACTGCACACTCTCATCACCACCCCTTTTTGCATTCCCAACACAAGAAAAAGCCGTGACAGAGCAGCAGGAGTGGAGAAATAACAAGTTCAGAGCAGACAGCTCTTCCTATGTGACAGACCATTTCCTTAGGCAAAAGGCCCAGTCAGACTGGGCACACATGATGTGACTAAGCTGATTTAGCTTAATTTATGTATTAAAGAAAAGGACACAATTGCATAATGACCCATTCCTACTAAAATGGCAGCAACAGGACAAATCTCAAGTTTTGCCTATGTGAAACCATGCTGAGGTCATGAGCAGAAACACAAAGTGTGGCACACAAGACAGATCTCTGACCCTGGGCACACAAAATACCGCACACGGTTCATCATCAGAGCACACAAAGGTATCAGCATGTATTGCCAATTATGGCTGTGGTTTTATGATTCTCAGACATATCAGCCAGTTCTGCAGCTTAAATAAAGTGGCATATTTCCCCTCAGGCCATAGTTTGAACCCATGCCTTATCTGCTAAAATTTCTGATACTTTATTTTTTTTTGCACACGCTAAGTGCTGAACACAAGTCTGAAGAATTTTGGTAATAACAGTAGAGCACTCATACTGGCCAAGCGCACAGCAAGCAAATCCTTTATGCAGCCCATTCCTCCTCGGTATTATTAGTAAAACTATTTAAAGTTTAATCAGTCTTTTCAGTTCTTGGCTAGGCTCTCATTCTGATGTCTGAATGAAAATAAAATGAAAAATCTCTAATGAAAAATTCCCTAAAGAAGTTTTGTGCCACTAAGCTGATACAGGTGCAATACACCAGCTTGCTAAAGCAAATTACTCCGGCTTTGAAAACCTGAGACATTTATTCTTGAGTCCAAATTTTAAAACCTTTAAAAATCATACGTTAGAAGTAGAAACCTGGGAGTAAAGCAAACCAAAGTCTGCATAAGTTAGTTTTGGCAAAATTAGTAAAGAAAGCAGAACAAAATAAAATACGATCAAGGGAAAGGGAAACCCACAAACATAAAGGCACTCACAGTGTGATTTTTTTAAAGTGGATTTTCACCAAAATCTTTACATAAACTGAAAACTTCATTAAAACATAAAGCTTGAAAGGGTTTAGTGGACAGGGCTCTTGTTTATTATGTGAGACTGTGATGTCAGTCCAGGTGGAGGCTGTAATGAAAATAGTTACATGATTTCAGTCCAGTTTCTTTGAAGGTTAACCCAACATCACAAACCCGTCATGTCATATAACACTCGTTGGCAAGGCCAGGGTTGCTTCCATCTAGAAAGCCTTAAGACTGTAAGGAGGGTACGTAAACTGAGCTACAAATCATTTGTGGGATAGTGGCTCAGTAAACATAGGTTAAAATCTTTTGATGCTTATTCTCGATAGTTTGGAAAAGATGAAAGGCCAGGTTTTCCAAAAACACGCATGTGTCTGTCTTGAGGGTGAAAAATATCCTGCAGGTGTGAATGGATTCAGTGTTTGCACAAACCAATACCTGGGGACGCCTGACTTGCACGTTAGTCTTGAGTGCTGTGCTTGTGTCACATGTGATGCAGACCACTTAAAAAGTAAAGCACACAGCATCGTTTTAGGAAATATGCTACGACCACAGAATGCAGAAGAGGAAAGAGGGGAATTCAGCTGAGATAGGAAACTGGCCCACCTCTCAGTTTGATGAGATTTTTATGAGAAGCTGAAGAGAACCTCTGAACCTCCTCTCAGGAGGACCCAAAATGGGCCTGAACCAGCCTCCAGGATCCAAATATCTCAAGAACTTTTTCACATGAGCCTATTCCTAAAGAAGATACAGGAGGAGGAAAGAAAGTCTGATTTTGACTTGGAAAAGTGGAGTATTTTCTTTCATGACAGAAGAGTTGTGATATGCTGCCTCTGTCTGTTGCTGCCTGGGAAAACAAGTGTAGGCAAACTCTCTGTTAATGCCGGCTGTTACAACTTCACCTGGGTTAAGAGAACTGCAATGGACCTTTATTGAGATTCGGTCACTATGCACTTAAATAACTATCACATGCATGTACGCACAAAAGGCTCCATTTACTCACTATGGTATACACACCCAGCCTGAGCAAAGTACTTGCGTTAAAAGCAATCTGTTGCTAAGGAGGTCTTTATTCCAACGTTGTAGGAAGGAAACCTCTCTCTTGCAAAGCATGCATTTCAGTTTTCTAACTCAGGCTGTCAAATGGGCTGGGAGGGGTTCTCTGTGCTCCCCCAGCTTTCCCTGCCCACATTTCCTCTCGTGTCCCACACTAACAGGTAGCAGCACAGAGGGGATCCGCTGCTCCCCATTAGTACCTGGATACCTTGTCAGACACTGTGTAAGGAGTCCTGGGAGTCTCTTGGAAGTTGAAACTTGATTGCAAAGCTAGTGGAAGGTGCTGAGGGGCAGGGAAAGGCTCTGGGGCAGGTGGGGACCTAACTCTGTGCTGGCTGGATGCATTTACATCTCAATATTTATCACCTCAGCACAGGTACCAAGAACAAGTCAGACCCTTTTCATGAGAAGAGGGTACCGCCGTTCTTTTTGCCTTTATGAGAAGGGTGCTGGTTATTCTACATACCCTGAGCGTCCCTTTCTTTGTGGGCAGACTCTCCTATCTTCCAGAGGTTGCACTAGTTAGATGAATCAGGAGGAAACACCTTTGCCAGGAACAGCGTGTCAGCCCTGCGACAGTGCGAACAGAAAATGCCTGGAGAAGCAGACCTGCAGGCCAAGTAGATCTGCTAATAGCTTGCTTAAGAAGGGCTTAAACATGTAACAGCATGGACATATCAGCACCTCGGTAGTTATGACATGCTGAGAGGCAGTAATTTAGGCAGGCAGACAACTCCGGTGCCTCCCCTGGCAGGTGCATTGGAAAAGCTGCTTGGGAATTCCAGGGCTGAATTCAGGTAGCTGAAGCGGCAGGTGGCGGCCACAGCCCCTTTGGGAACTGATCCTCTCAAGTTTTACTAAATATGGAGTACGAAACTGAATTTTTTCTGCATGAGTGAAAGAGAAATTGTGCTGTTAGTGAAAAAAACACACTGTTACAAGTCTTCCTGATTTCTGCAAGGCAGCCTTTGTCACAAGCCCAGGCAGCAGTCTCCCAGCACAACCTTTAGAGGCAGCTTTACCCAGCTCTGCCGCTGCACTCAGGTGTGTATGAGCTCCCCAAGCACTTAGGCAGTAGCGTGAAGCACATTCAGACTTCAACTAGCAACCCAAATACCCAACTCTAGATGTATTTTCCTGCTCCAGTTTTCCCATCACTGTGGTGGTCTTTGGCTCTGGTTTGTAAAAGCTAGCACAAGAAGAAAACATGTAATAGTTTTTTTGTTCTGAATTTGTTGGGGTTTTTTTCTTCTGCTAACACTAGCCCCCCTACAAAGTGGCAAGTCAGAAGGAGTTCTGTTAAATGCTTGTCTAAACCTGCTTCGACCTAAATAAGTTACCACTAAAATCTGCCAGTTGAACATTTTTGTGTGATGTATGAGGGGCACAGATTTGCCTGGTGGCTGGAACTGATCCAGGCAGTCTGGATTTCCAGGCGAGTGCCAGCTGCCTGGGCCACCGTCCACTCCGGAGTATTAAGTCAGCCCCAGGCTGAGTAGTCAAAAGACAACACGAAGGTGCAATGCTTGGTTTTGGGTACAAACAGATTCAGCAAGTCCAGGGACACACAGTACGTACCCTACTAACAAATGCAGAATAGCACAAATCCTGAGGTCTTCCATAATTCAATAGCTTTATACATGTAATGAGTGTTTATAAGTTGTACAGACATTCCTTAAATTTTATTCATAATTAGAAATTTTCATAGAGTCATAGAAAGACCTACATTGGTTAGGACCCTCAAAGACCATCTAGACCAATTTCAAATCATGAGTAAAAGGATCCATATTTGAAAGCCAAATGCCATAAGCCACTACTCCCTCAAATCATCTTCTCTGGAGATAAGTAGCAAACATATCTGCAGCTCTAAACCAAAAGTGAAATCAACGTAATTTTCAAATAATTTTTTGATGACTTATAAACAAAGAATAATGGCAGAATGTCAGTTGTGTCATGGCCAGCACAGGGCACAAGTGGAAAGGAGAGAGCACTGGGCACAGTGTACCCCTACCTCCGGAGTTCTCTTAGGCTCGAGGGGGCCCGCAGAGCTCTCCTTCCTCGGAAACACTAATCAGTTAGTTGTTATTGTCATATATTTATTTTTCTTAGCATCTAATAGCAGATATGCATTTGCTATTACACCTTTGTTGGGAATTTAATAGCTGCTGTCCTTAGACTGAACTACTGCTGTATTAGTCTATTCCAAATAAATAGCTTTAAAAAAGAAGATATTTTCTTCTCAAAAAGTTTTTTGTAGAAAACAAATTCAGTTTTTAAAATGTTCTCTATGTTTCTAACCACATTTTTATGTTTTCATTCTTTGAACTAATTGCTCATTCCTGACCAGTTCCGTTTCCCAGTATCCCATCTGAACATCATTACACTGTGGATGTATTCAACCACCTTTTTATCACCTCAGAAGTGGCTAGTAACATACTACTTTCTCTAGTTTACTCTTATTCAAAGAAGAATAATATATTACTTTAGGGACCAACTTTCTTTTATTCTGGTTATTGATGCTATCATCTGATATCCATCAATGAATCTTTTTATTCTGTATATATCTATGTGTAATACAATTGTCTGGGGAATCAATGTGATCTTTTTAAAAGAATTAAAACAATGTACGCCTCCTTTATATGTGATAGCAAGTGAAAGCCTTGTACCATTAAAGTATCGGTATTGGTTTGGTTTAGTTCCCAGATGCGCATGTTCCACTTCTAACTCTCTAAGGACCTCAGCTTGGCTCAGTATAGCAAGTCTATTAAAAAACTCCCCTGTGACATCCATGTTACAGCAGAACTGCTTGGCTGCTAGAAGGGTTCTGGAGTTTGAATGTTTTCCTGTTTGCGTACTAAAAAATGTTGGATGCTAGGCTGTGACATCACCGTGTCCCAAATCCTATCTTTACGGCTTCAGCTGCTCTGCTTTCCCATGCTCATAGCAGTTTGAGCTCCTCCAGCAGCTTGTTGGTTCAGTGGAGAAATTTTTGACTCTTTCATCCAAAGTCTAACAAGCAAACATTGGTGAAGTAGCCTGAGTGGAGGGCTTTATTTGCTGAAGTCTGCCTCTCAGGGGAAGTTTATTGGCATATTTGAAGAGCTGAGGATGTTTTTGTAGCACAGAAGCCAAGCTGACCACGATAAGGCCCTGTGGGGTATTTTCTGTGTTTAGTTAAAATCTTATATCAGTGAGTAATTTAAAAAGTTGATTGTATTTTATGGAAGACTCGTGATTCAGTTTCCTCAAGAGGCCTATAAACACAAGGGTCTTCTTAGTCTATGAACAACCCATACTGCAATGCCAGGATTTAAAACAAACAAACAAAACCCCCCAAAATCTCTCCTAAAACAATAGTTGAGATTCTAAAGGCCTATAAATTAATTAGCTTTCCAAAAGGAAGAGAGGCTGAAGTGTAGGAAAGTCACTGACCTCCTGAAATAATGTGCTAAGCAAGCTGGAGTCTGATCTAAGGCTTGTTGAAGACAGTGAAGGGAATCCTTTCACTCCAACAGGAGTGTAAGGACTCTGCTACATCCAATAGCACCATGAAAGATAGGGAACTGTAACTCAAGTTTTATGACCTATTAAGGTCATTTGTGCACAGGACATTTGGAAGAAATATCTACTTTATGGACAAGAAAAACACAGAGCTGGAATTTTATGTATGTGAAACTACCTTGACATAAATCTGTGGGATAGTAGAAGTTACCAGTGACAATCATTAGCTGACTAGTAATAGCATTCCTTGCTTTCGTTTGTCTGGTCAAGACAAAGCAAAAGAGCCCACAAATATACAGAGCAAAATTACTTCTAAATTCCTCTCTTTCCTTGCTGAGCTGATGCTTATACACTATGTACATTAGATACAGTGGCATGTTGTGCATATCAACCATTGTGCTGTGACTGCTACCCTGTCAAAACTTGCTGCTCGGTACACAGCTACCATATAGGTAAGAAATATTCATGATAAACACTATTTCTGTTGGAAACAACCTTCATTGTTTATAATACTCACTAAAAGAATTACAAATACACAACAGCTCCATACTCTTGGAGTCTGAAATACTCCACAGTTTACAAAAATATCAATTCTGTCATTTCCAGGAAACCTGCCCTGCATTTTCCCATTGACTGACATGACTGACTTTCATGACCCGACCAACGCAGGCTGTTCTCTTGTGACATGGCAAGCAGGCAAACACAGAAACCTCTCTACTTTCTGTAGCAGAGATTGTAGTCAGCAACATACGTAAACTATGAAAACACAATTTAAATAACCTCCATAATTCTTTGCCAGTTGTATGTTGGATCTTTTCCTGTGCTAAGCTCCTCTGTTTCCGTAGGATCACAATGTCACGCTAAAAGTTGTGTATCTATCTGCTTTAAACAGCCACATAAACAGAGATCCACTGTGGAGGACTGTTGCAGTTGATGGGATTTTGAACAAATCACCCACAGCGAAGAAAGAATTGTGAGTGGTTATAACGAAACACGGTAAAATTGCGGTTTTAGATTTGTGGTATTAGCCTAAAAAAACCTTTTCTATTTAAGACTGCTTTAAAAGGCAACATATTCAAAGTCTTAATTTTGCAATACCTCACTCAAAGCAAAAATTGAAAACCTAAATGTCTGAAGATGCGCTTCTGATTTTCACATATTTGTATCTGAATTCATAAGCACTCATCTGCTACTCTTGAGCATTAACTAAAAATACACCAACATAATGATATTAGGAAAAGACAATTGTTTCTCAGGTTTTGTTTGGTTTTGGAAAATGGAACTTTTATAGTATTCTGGGGTATTTTTGCCACATATACTACAGAAAGGGTTGTGAGAAATACAACTTCAAGCACGAGGGTTTATTTCACTTCTAGAGCTGAGGGATCGAGCAGCCAGCCAAGAAACACCACAGAGGAATGCGTTGAGGGAATAGTAGTTCAGGTAGATGGTTTGGCATATTTCCTTCTATTGCACTGTTAAATTCCGGAGGACTGGGCTTGCCAGGACTCAGTGCAGCCTTCTGCATAAGTTACAGCCCAATGGGGCTTCCAGATTCACTAGGTTCACACACCAGAAACCTGCCAGCGATGCTGCAGAAAACGTAACTCTTGGAAAACCAGATGCAGCCTGCAGTGGCAGAGAGGCTGGTATTCACACACTCACAGTAGGTCCAGAGAATCCCACCCCATCAGCCTCTTGCTGTCAGCATTTTAAGAGACCTTTCTGGAGTTTCCTATAATTTATTATTTTTCTAGAAAAATATGCCTTTCATGAGTTGCATAGGTTTCGTCACAAAAACACAGACTCTAAGAAGTTTTAATTTACTTTTAAAATGCTTTGGAGGTTCTGTATTAACTTGTTTAGGTTTTTGATTGCTTTCTGGCTTTATCCCTATTGAATTTTATGAAATGTTTTCATAAAGGAAATAATTCATTAATGGTGGTAGTCCTTAGCACAGGCCTAAATGAGGAAGAGAAGTCCGAGTTCCCCGTTGCTGGTGACAGCAGTACATAGGAAATCCTTGCCCAATCCTCCCACCCAGTACTTGGCACGGGATGTGATTGGAGACCAAAAGGTCTGAGCGTGGGGAAGCACTATATCTAAGGTGATTACAATTTATTAGGCTATACACAAACAAATCCTCTGCACTAATTACGGAGACTGGCAGAGAAGGGAGTAAATTGCAGCTGAAAAGGAAGACAGGAAGGTGGGCTGATAAAGAGAGTCTCCCTGCCCAGAAGCCTGCGGGAGCTGCTGTCAGCACTGTCTGTTTTCGGCTCCATGGTGAACCGCAGGCCAAGTTAAAATCAGAGCTGCCCACTGAGTGCCATGGTCTCGACAGGACCATGATTTCAGCCACCATCTCTTTTCTCAAGAGGAATGAACGTGAGCAAGAGAAAGACAGAGAAACAACAGGAAGATTCTTTAGAGCTCTTAAAAAGTTATCCAGGAAGAAAATATAGAATACGTGGCTTTGAAGTACTTGCGGGCTGTCTCTGTCAAGTGCTGCTACAGGGAAGAACCAAGACTTTTCAAAAGAGAAAAAAAGATCCTTTCTCAGAATCTTTAATTTGACATCTAAGTATTACTTTGTCATGTTTGGAGTGACAGAATGAGTTTTTTCCTACTTTCACCAAGCCTCAAAACTCTTAGTGATGGAAAACTGTCTTATTTAACCTTTTCACAGCGGATTATTTGGTCTTTGGCTTTACTGGTTCCCTCCTGATTCTATAGTCTCCATCTGTAAAGCACAGCCAATGTAGAGCTGTCTTAAATTTTGTCTGCTGTTCTTGAAATTAGGAGCGTGATTTCAGTGATGAATGTTTATAAGACAGCTTGAGGAATTTCATCCTCCCCTGGTAAACTGTGTAGGAGATTGCCTTAATGGACAAAGAAAAACGTCTGCTGGACTGTAGCCAGAAGCTTGGACTCATTTACAAAGAAGAAAATACATATTTAACCTTCTGGTATTGTGTACAGAAGACATACTTAAAAAAATATTCACCTCTCTTCTCACAACCTAAAATGGAATCAGTGAAAGATTAATGTGATTTTCGCTATTTTATGGCAAATCACTTAGTTGTGACAAGTTTAATTCTGCCTCTTGACCAGATGACTTACAAGGCTGTCCTGCTCTGTTTTCTTCTACAAAACCTGGTAAAATAAATTACGGATGACTGTGAAAAACCGAAGAGAACTAAAAGGTATGAAAAGAGAAAGTGATAATAGGCTTTATTCACAGGTGTAAGAATTCTGACTTGAAACAACAGATTAAAAGCTGCAGCCCAGTTTTAACTTCCCTGAATAGTGTGCCTGAGCAAGACTTGGAACTTAAATTCAGCAGGCCATGATGTTAGATAGATTTATGCCTGTGCAGTTCATTTAATCAGGACCTGAATAAAGACTTTAGGATGTGAGCTGTTCTGAAGTCTACGTGACACAGAGTTCTCTGAGCTCGTTAAATTCACTGTAGAACAGTTTCTAACCTACAGCGAAGAGCAGCAGAATCACCATGCGTTGTCTAGCTAATCTATTGTGTTGCATTTATTGTAAAGGAAATATACATGCTTAGAGCTATATTGAAGAATGGCTACTAACAGGTTGAGAGCCTAAAAATATTCATGCCAAAAGGTTGTCGAGCATTTCACTGCTTGCTTAAAAACTGTAGATGCCTAGCAGTTATAAAGGAGAGTTTCAAACAGGACCTAAGCATCGCTGAGGCAGCAGCCAGGGTGCACTAGTGCCTTTCTCAGCCTAAGGACAGTAATTGAGAACCATCAATTGCCCTCTGTGTTTCCTCCCCTCACTCACTGGTCTGGGTTAGGTGTCCGTTAACTGGATCCCCGTGGAAAATGTTTTGTGCCAGGAATGGAAAAGCACAGCAGCGACAGTGCCATGTAGCTGACGGAGTGATCAGAAGTCGATGGATCCGCTGCTGCACCTCAAAAAGGGAAGAGAGGATGCCTCATTTTCCTTAGAGCACCTTATTCGTGATGCTGCTTCTGGGCTGGAGAAGGATGGATGCTCTTTCTGCTGTTGGCATTGCCTGAGGTGCTCTGGAATAGGAGACTGACAGCTCTTTCCTTTCACTGGAGCCTTGGGGAACCAAAACTTCTCTCCCACATTTCTGGAAGACTATCCCTCCAAAGTGGGATTACAATGGAAATGTGGGTTTGATCCCAGCCCCACCTCTCAGGTTCACGGGCTCCCTGACCCATGGTAGCTTCCCTGCTGAGTTGTCAAGAAGCCCAGAAAGCATGCAGACTGCTGCCAGAGGAAGCCAAGTGAGCCTACAGGGGAAGCAGGCAGCTTGGGATCCCGCCTGGCTTCTGCCACAGCCAATGTGCTGCTCAGAAATCTGTCAATTACAGTTTGGGTTTTTGACCAATGGAGAAATTTTCTGTCAGAAATTTCCAGCCAGCTCTGCTCTGTGGTGCTACTGCTGCTCCAAATGAGAAAGGCAAAATGGCACAGAGATTCTCACACAGGGAAGGCGCAGGGCCCTGGGAGACCTGGCATTACGACAGGTCTACAGTCCTGGCTGCCACAGCCCAACCACGAATACACTTCCAAAATGTCAGATATTCCCTCCAGAATTAAGTATGTGTATTCACACTAGCGTGACCGCCAAAACAATGCACATACCTTGCCATGGACTTTAAATAAAGGGTTTTATGCAACACCGTTGTCCTCTGATAAAAAGTTCTGCTTCTTATTAGAGTCATAGTCCTTCTTTGAATTTAAGAGAAAAGTGAATTGTCCTGCTATTTTTTTTCCGTGAAGTATATACTTTTTTTATTAAACACCCCATTGTTTAATAAAATGCACTTGTTACCTTAGCTGACTGAAATGCGTTTATAGCCAAGCTGGACAATGGCGTCTATCTGAAGTACGCAGAGCTACTAAAATTACTGTGTCCAAAAATATCACCAAGTAAACCAGGCTCTTAAAATGAATCAGGACATTGCTCCTGATGAGTAATATTGTTAAAGTGTTACTGTGGCTTTGCTGGCTCAGCTTCAGCAACAAATCAATTATCATATTATTTCTTTACATTGCAACTCTCCATGCACTACTCTTTTCCATATATTAGAAAGTGAAACATGATGAAAATACAAAGCTTGTGCTTAGTGCATGTTTCTCACCTTCTCATGGTATTTGGATGTAGATATTACAAAGAAAATGAACTAGAATCTAAGTAGTAACTTTACTTTTTAAATTACAGTGCCTACAACTATGCTGTTTTCCAGTTCGGTTTGAGCTAATTTTTACTATGCTTTACTGTTAAACACTGATTATGATCTTAGGGCCATCATAGATAAAAGAACTGCCATTGCCTCAAAGAGATTAAAAAATATATCTAAAAGGATGTAGATACAAAAAAATGCACAGAGAAACCCATGTTTTTTAAAAAAAAAACTGGTCAAGCTTCTTTGCTGGACCAGACTGCTGTTCAGTACAACTCTTTGGGAAAAGGCAGCCAAGATAAGCAGGGAAGCTATCACAGCTTCGTGATTTTCTGCTCATCCTCCTGTTTTGGTTCAAAATAGATTGCAGGACATCTTGCCAAAGGTTGAAAATAAAGTCATCCTTTTTAAGACCAAAGAGCAAGTGATGATCACATGGGCTGGCCTCCCATATAATGCAATCCAAAGATATGTCTCCAATAATTTCCATGACAAGGATGTCCTACAACAGGCAGAGGTCGGCACACCCTAGAGACCTAAGAGCAAGATTCAGCAGTCTACAGTCTGAAGCAGACGGACAACTACTGATATCCATCTAGAAGATCTGTTACCCTTTGAAGGGGCCTTTCTGTCTGCAAAAGTTACAGGAAATCTATACCTATGTACCCTGATTGCACACTTAAATTCAGGAGGAAGGAATCCAGGTCATGGTCACCTTTGTTGCAGAGACAAGCTCTCTTGGCATGTAAAATTTTACGCTTTCTCCACCTTCCTTTATTTCTTGCTTCTTTGCTTTTACCTCTAGTTTTCACTTGTGATTATTCCACTTCTGAGCATCTCTTCTGCTGCTTCCACTTCTCTTTGATTTTTTTTTTTCCCTAAGACTCAAAGGATAACAACACTTTGAGCTGAATTTTTCTCATTAAGGGTCAACTTAAACAGAGCCACACCATGAGAATTACTCTTGTTTGGGTCTGCACTAGAAACAAGAATAAACATCACAAAAATCTCTGCTGCTCTCTTGACTAGTCCTGAGATATGTTACTCTCCCTGTAGTACAGGTACAGGATACAAGCAGTTAAGTGCTGTCTTTCCTTTCTCCATTTGTATCCAGTACCCTTTCTACTATTACAGTCCCATTTCGTGGTGCACTCTCAAGACACACTTCCATGAGATGAGTCAAGTCAGTCATCTTTTTCCTCCAGCTCTTGGCCATGTGGTCCTGCCTCTTTTCTCACACTGGGCTCTGCCCTGAGCTGATTCAACCCACCAATCTGGCAGAAAATTAACTCAACCAAAAAGTGGTTTTCAGCCAAGTCAGTGAGCTGAGCGACCCAGTGAACACTGGATTTGGTGCAAGGGAGGGTGTAAAAGCACAGGGAAGAATAGGACACCTGCTTTGGGTGGCAGCAAGCTGTTGTTCGAGCTCCTTCGTTTTCCACTGACCGTTCTTCTGTCCTCCCTCATTTCGTTTTCCTTTTTCCAGACCTCAGATCTCACTTTCCTCACCTCTTCTTAGACAGAACTAGTGAAAACCAAAGCCTAACCTGCCTGTTTGTTCATATTTCCATCTCCTGATGCCAAAACTTTACAGGCCAGGCTCCAGGCTTGACCCAAGCTAAGGGATCAGCGGGTACCACTGGGCCCCCAGCCTGCCCCAGCCGTCACAGGGGATTCCACAGCCGGACCTACAGCCAGCCACAGAACACAACAAATAATGAGTACCTCAGCCCCATTCTGTCGGGACTGACCAGGGGTCTCACGACTCTGGCGTGAGGCCTCCTACCTATCGCCGGGGCAGCAGGAACGCGAGGCACGCCGCCGCTGCCACCATTTGCCCCCCCTGAAATGCACCGCGAAGCACCCGGACAAGCGAGGAACACCGGGGAAAAGGGGTGGGTGTGTGTCCGTGTGCTTTTCCTTCAGTATAAACGCGCTCGTTTCCAGGGCCATCACCGGCCCTTCTCGAAGGGAGCCCACCCCCGCTGCGGCGCCCGCCGCGCACCGGCGCAGTTTGATTAAGACGGCGCCGCACGGCGGGGCTGCTCGGGCGCCGGCCTCGGCGGGAGCCGTGGGGGAACCCCCAGGAAAACGCCCACGCCGCGGGGCGGCCCCTAGGCCGCGGGTCACCGCCTGCCCGCTTCCCCGGCCCCCGCGGGCGGCCCCGGGGCCCCGCCGGGCTCCGTGGGGGAGGGCGGCCGCTCCCGCCGCTCTGCCCCCTCCCGACGGCCGTTGGGCGACGGGGCTCGCGCGCCACCCAGTGGGGCCGTTGCGCCGCGGCCGCGTCCTCAGGGCACCCCTCCCCCTCTCCCCCCCGAGGGGAGGCGGGAGGGGGATTTCTCTCAGGTGACAATACACCGTGTCGCTTGGAGGCAGCCTTGCGGCCGCGTCCGTCCGAGGAGGGTGAGTCCCTGCTCGGCCTCAGGGCGTTTCCCAGAGCCTGGTGCGTGTGGGGAGAGGCTGGGGCAGCTGGGGAAACCACGGGGGGCTCCGTGCGCCTCCTGCCCGGGAAGCACGTACAGCATGTGTGGCACCGTACATGGTGTAGAACCAGAAAGGGACCCGAGGGCCATGGGTTCCAGTCCCCTGCTGTCTCAGGGAGACACCTTTCGTGCCTCTGTTCTCACACGGGTCGCATCCCCTCTGAAGACCAGGCAGCACTTCATTGCAAGGCTGTTTTGTAACCCAGCTCCTCTGATAGTTGTGGTTTGCAGGCCCATGGCTAGCGTGCTCCGGTTTGCTTCTGTGCCAGGCATCTGCTTTAGCACAGGTACCCCTGCCTCCCCCCTGCCGCCTGCGCTTGGCTCACCAGCTAGGCCCGGGTCCCTGGTACCAGCACCCCGGGGCAGGAGCTGGCCATTGCCCATTTTGGTGCTGGCAGACGTTTCAGGCGAAGAAACAGTGCCAAATGGCAGGGTGCGGTGTGGTCGTGAGGTAGGTGTCGTCCTCAGGATGGTGGGTCCTCGGGGTAATCATGTGGGCCACCATGTGCCTCAAACTACCCCTGCAAAAGGCTCTCTGTCAGGGACGGAGGGAGCCACAGCAGGTTATGGGGAGGCATTTGATTCATACATCGCCTTGGAGCCGACCAGTACCTGAGTTGCGCCCTGACCTTCCTAGCCTGGTGCTGCTCATTGCTGCGCAGTCGCACCTTGCCCACCAAACTCCCACTTGCAGGCTCTCATCAGCAGTTCCAAACATGATGGCCCAAGGGCATAATTGCATCATGACACTTAATACTGGCATGATGCTGTTTTTGATAAAAATATCAAGGAAGATTCAAATGTTATTGCCCAACATTAGTTTGCAGCCTAACACAAATGAGTAGAGAGTACCTTAAGATCAAACAGATTTCCTATTCTGCATATTTACAAATACCATTTGCACCCTCATTTAGGAGAACACTGCAGTAAGTTAAAAAATAAGCACATTTTTAGCATTCTTTCTGCATTTTACAATCAGGATCTGATGCAAAATAGTGAAATCGATACTTTATCTACATCACTTACTGCCTCACGCCCTATTGTCTTTTCAGACTAACTCTTGATCTGTATCAGACTTGTTCAGAGTGTAGTGCTAGATTTTATCCTTACTTCAAAGTTCTTGCACAATAGGGCTTTCAGTTGTGTGAGAAATATAGATCTATAGACTCCTTTAAAACTTTAAAAACATTTTAAATTCATTTAAAAAAAAATAGAAGGGTCAAAAAGGATTGTTTTGCATCTGGAAGATATCCCATATTTTCCCATTATTATAATGGGAGTATTATACTTCTGGAAAATGTTTTCTTGCCTTTAAAATAACTGTAAGACCAAACCAACCTTTGCATCTTCATTCTATTTAAAAAGTGACAGACATAATCTGCCCGTCATTGAAATTAAAACAAATTGCTTTGACATTATTTTTAATTTTGGTGTCTCTGGGGCAAACTCTTCCATTTCTGTCTTTGACTTCTCTATGTGTTCTGCTTGATTAAGTCCCACTTTCCCAATCCAAGGCTATTGAGTAAAACACAAAGTACCTCCTTTATGAACAAGGATGATCTTGAAAAACTGCTTAGGAACTTGCTAAAGTGGATTATATCAGTATGCAACAGAAGTGTGTCAAGTATTTAATGTGCCTGTTGACCTACTAATCTGTATTTGCATGTGCATTTGAAAATTGGAAAACAAAACAAGAAACAGAAAAACATGTTTCAATTGTTGGCACAATTTCTTCTTAGGGCTGGAATCTTACTCAGTTGTTCTCAGAAATAACTGATATTTCCGTCCGCACATAAAAGCATGTGCCAATGAAAATGCTTCTAAAACAACTACTCTGACTAAAAATCTGCCTGTTTAAGAAAAATAGTGTAATGTTGCCTGAGATGCTTTTCTAGCTGTTCATTAGGTTTGCATTTTCGAAACTACATATTGAGTAACCATGCAGTAGCTTTAAATAGCATCTATAAGAAGTAGCAATAGAAGAAAGATTCTCACTGCTTTCACAGACAGCCGTATTACTTATACTCCAGGATGTACTGGGAGGGATTTTGTTACTTCTGCTAAAATACAGTACGAAATTCTAGGCAGCCAAAGAGCCCAAATCGCGATCTGAACCACACTGAATAATGATTCCCCCTTTAACCTACTGGTTTAATCACACTAACACAGGCTGAGTGAAATATTTCTAAATTACAAAAAAAAAACCACAACACAAAACACTCAGCAAAAACATGCCAACATTTAAAAGGCCATCATAACCGTTCTTATAATTGATCTTAATACCCTCTTTTACAAGAGGGCTAACTTGGTGTCGAAGTTGCTGCAGCCTTTTTTCCCCACAAGGTAGCAGCACTAGAACTCTCAATGAGCAAGAGGCTTGTGAGCCCACCTCATCAAAATTTATAAAGGTTGCCCGGTTTATTTACCTTTTAGTCTGCAGGAATCTGCAGCTCAGAACCAGAGGAAAAGCTCCTTAAAGCCCAGGACTGGGTGCAAACAGCAATTAAAATAATAAAGCCTACATTTACATTTCACTTTAACAGACCCGTCTGGTGCTGAAAACACACATCAGGAGACTTGAAACGATCTGCAAAACTAGAATGCTGTGTATATAAATATATTTGTGTGAGTGTATATGTGTGTGTGCATTGAATACAGTAGACATCCTGTCTTATTGTATATAGCAAAAATCTTGTAACTGATTTGGCTTTTCTATCTGCTTCCCCTTAGCTCTCCTGTGGTTTCACCACTTTTCCTTATGCTTTTTGCTGCGTTTATCACTTGTCGTTGTCCAAAAATAATCCTACAATGAAGGAGGAACACCTTTGCCAGCACATAGTAACTGCTGGGGGGAGGTGACCTCCTGCCCGGCATTCACTCTTTCTTACTTAATAATTGTGTAACCCACACCACGAGCTCTTAGTGTAAATGTGTGTGTATAGAGTAATGGGTTGGGTTGGGTTAGGTGTGCACTTCTGAGGCAAATCTACCAATCTCCCCAGCTTGGCAAGCTTTGCTCAGGGCACACGAGTTCCACTTTGGGAAGATCCATTGCAGAAGCGCACCCAAGGCACAGCAGCCACAACTGGGCGGGCAGCCCCTGCCATCCGACTGGAGCTCATCAGTAGTTAACCCGGGGCACAGCATGAGTGTCATGGCCTCAGCACCCACTGTTCTGCCTACAGACACACGCCTGTCGGTCCCCACTGCTGGCTAATGTACGCATAGCCTTAGTTAAAACCAGAAGGGAAAATTTTGATAAGCTCACAAGTGCTAGTACAGAACAGGGGCAGAAACGATGGAAAACCACACCAAATCAGCTGGATGAAGGTTTTGGGTTTTTTTTAATGTGAAATTGCAGACATCCTAGGGCCATGTATTAGGCGATATTTGCTAGAGGGACTGATCTGTGGAGTTCAGGAGAGGGCACTCTGACATTTGGAGGTGGAAACAGTAAAACTCTTTAAAATACTTTAATATGGTCTGAAATTGCATATTAATAGGTAAGCTAAAAAAAAACCCCAATTCTCATTAAATAGAAGAAAATACTTTGGATGACATGGAATGCATATGCGCACACACACACATATTTACAAAGACTTTGACTCTTTTTGAGTTTTGACTCCTAAGGAATATATACATATATATGTAAAATATATGTTTATTCACACATACTCTTGTGTTTTTTATGAATATTCATATATTTTTACTCTTTGGAGTATACCCAGGCACTCCCAGGACCATTTCTCTTTGTGAAGGCATCAGGCAGTGCTGTGGAATTACGTCTAACGCAGCCTTGAGGATTTATCCCTATTGTTGTCATCCCAACATACACAAACTCCTTTGGGCTGCCAGCTTTCTTCTCTTACATCAAGGAAATTGAATCATGTACCTTAGCCTAAAAAATTAACGTAGCTTGCATAAATATATTTGATAATGGCCTTGAACTCCCTGGTGAGACGAAGACAAATGCAAAGAAGCAGAAACAGCGTGTACATCTTTTCAGCTTTTTTTTTTTTTTTTAAATGCCATGATATCAGTGACCATTTGTACTTAGCTGAAATTGCAGCACTAGATCCTATCAACACACTAAATAAATAAACAGATGGTTGTGTGTGCAGTTGAGCTAATGAAGCCAGGTTTCCTATCAGTTTATATCTTGCAGTTCAGCTCACTCACATCTAATAAAATGTAAGCTCTGCTTTAGCTTTTCCTGTCCTTGCAAAATGCTTTTCTCCTTTGTGGATTCTCAGTTGTTTAAGAAGGCGTGAGCAATCTTCTCTGTAGCGGGGGCACTAATTCAGGGCTTTCTCCTTTAAAAGATCAACTAATTCAAAGAATCTCGTCAGAAGTTAATTCCTCTGTTGAATTTGACTGAGATTGGACAAAGATTCAAAAATACTGGAGAGGATGCAGAGCTACAGTTACACTTGCACACACACAGACATAAAGAGAGCACAGTTACAATAACTTGTCTCCTCTGGGAACTATGCTAAGCAGTATATCTTTATTTGAACAAAACAGAAAAGATCAGTGTGCTATTACCTGTCTCCTTTTAACTGCAATTTATTAATTTTTCATTAAGGGCACCAAACAATTGTTCTGGGCAAGAGCAGCAGAGAATATTGACAAGTCTGACAGTGACTGCTTCCCTTCCCTTTTAGGTAAGATATAATTTTGTTTATTTTTATAGCAAAAGATCCTGCAGAATTTGATATGACTTGAGAGAACAGTAGGATTTCTGGCAGGCTGGTTGCAAGTGTGGTCAAAGGTACTTAAGCTTTCACAATATTTGGTGATTTATTAACAAGGTTTGATTATACGCTTACAAGACAACTGCTGAAGTAATATGTATGAAGTGTTACTAACACATTAAAAGTTTCTGTATTTGTTACAAGCAGTAGATTTATCTCTAGTTGGGGGCGTGGGACATTTCAGAAAGAAGAGCATACCGTGAAAGAAAATTTACACAATAATAGCAGCTAAATAATTTTATGTCAATTGTAAAATATGAATGCCTTCCATACAGAAATGAAACCATTGGTAAATCAGGTGACATCTTGGCTGGAGATAGCATGTATCCATTACAATGTAATGGTTCTCTCAACTATTGAACACAATTGCTCAATAATAAGATAACACAAAAATACTGTCCAAGTTCAAAATTTCCCAAAAGACCAGTTAAATTACACAGCCTGGTCTTACTCAAGTAGTGCTGTAAGGAGGCTGGTGCCCTGTGCAGGTGTGTCAGCGTTGCAGCTCTGGTGTGCTGAGCTCATCTCCAAACATCTGCCTGGGGCCAGGGGTGGAGGGAGGAAGGATGTTCACAGGGTCTTACTGTGCCCTAAAGCTGCTGACCTTCATTAAACTTGTTGGAACTTTGGTATCTTGACATCTTTCTTCTGTCAAAATTGGCTGAAATTAAGCTATGGGTTCAGGAGCTACGACTGGGTGGAGAAAGGGTCATGGTATTGCCTGACAGGAGGACAGCACACAGACAAGCTGGGGACATAAACTTTGTCTCCTTAGGAAGTAAGGCTACAAGTACACCAAAAATACTAAAAATACACGGGGCTAACCATTTTATAACAGATGGTGGTCTGGACTTGCATGTTTTTTAGGACTTCAGGTACAAAGTTTCTTTTGAACTAGGAGAAAAAAAACACATGCAGAAGAACAGCAGTTTTCTAAAAACAGTTCCTTTCCGTTTTGTAGAACATAGGTCAGATTTAGGCCAATTTAATTGTGTCAAATCTAGGTAAATTCGTGTTTAGTTCCCCAGCTTGGAAAGCTGTTGTGTTCTGTCAGGTTTCTACATGCATGCAGTAACTTCTGTGCTTCCGCATTGCTCTGCCTTGGTAATATGGCCACAGGTGAAAAGCAAATAAGGAGTCTGGGACCAGACAGGTGACCTGATTTTCATGGTTGCTATGCATCCAGGCGCTTGCAGACAGCAGTTCTCCTGGGCCTTTATTTTTGAAAACAGGTCCCTTGTCTAAGGTCTGCAGCCTGAGAGAGCCACTTCAGAAAACTCACTTTGGTCTTTGGATCCATAGTCTTTTGGTTCAGCTCTGTGCTGTGTTTGCCCTCCGATTAATTCTCTTTTAAAAATCCTTTCCTGTTTTAATTGGCTTATAGAAAGATTTTTGGCAGATGGTGTTGAAAAGTGGGAATAAAAACAAAGGTTCTCCAAAAAAATTTTATTACTATTCCTGAAAATTTGAAATACTATCAGCATGGATAGTAGTCCATTCACATAGTCCTGTCCCATTTTAAAACGCTGATGGATTAATGTAACTTAAAACAATTACTTACAGCAAAATTTATTCTTTAAAATAATTTTATTTTAGTAAATTTTCTATAAAATTGGAGAGATTTCCATCACCAGTTTAAAAAACTCAAATCACAAACATATGAACAGATTATACTTTTTGTTTTTTTGTAACTAGGAAAACTGTAGAATACTGAAACTGAAATAGTATTAGTTTTTCCATCTTAGCAAATTTCTACCTTTCTCTCAGACTGTAGTTTGGTCTCGCATAAGGCTAGTTTCATCCTCAGGTTCTCAGTGGAGAATTAGTTAGCAGCTGTAGTTATTTTAAAGGAAGTCTTTGTTTGAAGATAGACATTAGACTGATTTACATTTGCTAATTTGCAGTAAGACTGAAAATTCTTGCGTTCTTGGTACCTGTTTAAGGTATTTTTTTTTTAACAGCACTTTGTTCACTTTTTAAAGGTAGTTACTATGTTTTTTAAGAACTACATTGTGCTGCTTTGTTTCTGAGTGATATGGCTGAGGAAAATTCCAGCTGTTGAGGAGCAGTTTATTTCATTGCACAGGTACAGTGGTTTCCTTGAGCCCTCACACAGAATGCGAGGTTTACGCTTTTAAGTTCTGGCGGGTTTTAAGTTAAGTTATGCTTTTAAGTTCTAACCACCCTCCAGAAGCCTTCAGGAAGATGAATGGGCACAGCAGGTTGTTTGTGATGATCCTTGTTCCATTCAAGGCCAGAAATAGGAGGCAGCTCCAGAAAGAAATACTGTCATTAAAGGAGAAAGAAGGGTCTTATGAGTGTCACCGGTAAAAGTGATGTCTCAGATGGGACGCAGGAACAATATCTCCCACACCCTCTTAAACCCAAGTTGCTCTGTGATTTTGGGCAATCCATAATGGACTTTGGTGAAACCAGCTTTGGGCCCTTAGATGGCTAAAATGGCAATGAAGCTTTTGTGCCAGGACCACTCCTCGTCCTGGTGACTGGGTGGAGGGTTCTCCCTGATTTTGCAGCTTCAGGTCTCCACTAGAGCAGCGGAAATCCTCTTTCTCTAGGGCCTAGAAGTAGCAAAGGTTAAGTCAGTGAAAACAAGCACCCAACAGACTGAAGAGAGACACATAACACAGGTAAATTTGCGCTTGCACAGCGCACTCGAGCAACGTCTGAAGCAGGTGCAGCAGGCGACGCCCCCCCCAGCCCCCACCGCCCAGCGGGATTCCCACAGCTGCGGCCCACCCGGCCTCACACCCGGAGGCTCCGGTCCCGGCCAGGCCGGAGGTCCGCCCCCCCGTCCGCCCTGGGGCTAACAGGGCTACAGGGCGGGCCCGGCCCGGCCTACCGCCCTCGTCCACAGGCTAGCGGCCTGTTACCCGGGCGGCCCGGCTGGCGTCTGCGGCGGAGGCCCGTCCCCCTCGATCCGGGTATCGCCGCCCCCTGTGCCGCGGCGGGAGAGCTGAGGGGCCGCGCGGCGCCGCGCCTGGCCCGAACGCGCTCCACGCTCCCGGACCGGCCCGCCGGTACGTAACGGGGGCGGCGCCGGGCCCGGGGCTGGCGCTGCCGCCGGCGGCACCCCCCTGCCGGGGCGGGCTGCGGGACGGGCGGTCCCCCCCTGGGGAGGTTGACGGGGGGAGCTCCGGCAGCTCCTGGGGCGGTGGGGCTGGGGCGGCGGCGAGACACCCCTGCGGGCGGCGCGGGCCGCGATGCGGCCCTGACGCCTGGGTTCCCGCCGCTCTGCGGCGGCGGAAAATTAAGATTATGTGGGTTTCTCGCATTTAAAAAAAAAAAAAAATCCCAAGATGCGGGGAAGGTTAAAAGTGAAGGCTGCGGTCGTACACGCGTATCAATGCATAAGTGTGTGCCCCTCACCCCCCGTTTCCTCCGCCCCAAACCCAGAACCGTCTTGTCTTTGCTGTCATAGCACATAGCTTTTCATTGCAGAATCTGCTAGAGTTGTATTGTAACTTTGTATATGCAGCATGTGCCAATTATTCTAGCCTACACTTTTGTGACTTAAAAGCAAAGTCCTTTGGGTAGACTGGGAAAAACATCTTTAACTCTGTTATTGTTGTCTCACAATTTTAGGAGAGCGCAGAAATGTCACCCTTCGAAAATAAAGGACTGATACTGGGCATAATGGCAGGGACTGCTGGAATAAGCCTGATGCTGATTTGGTACCGTAAGATCCGAAAACCCGGTGCAGCTGTGCGTATACCTGCATTCATAGATGTAGGTAACAGGCTTAATTCTGTGGGCTTGCAAAATGAAGCTCCTAATGAGCAAGGAGCAGTAATGGTTTTGCATGGAAGGCAACTGCAGATACTAGAAAAATTGAATGGCTTGCTACTAAGTGTGGACGAACTGAAGAGAGAGGTGAAATTTCTGAAAGAAGCTATTCCAAAGCTTGAAGAGCTTGTTCGAAATGAGCTTCAAGGGAAGGGAGATGTTCAGAGAATTAGCCCATCACACAGAGCAACGAAGCGGAGAAAAGCTGAGACAGCTTCTGGTGCAACAGAAACTACCAGCTCTGAGGAGGCCGAAAGTGAAGGAGGGTAAGTCAACGATATTTTTTTATATACTACAGTACACATACAGTGGAAATTGCGTCATTACCTATGTGAAACTTTGTATTGTAAACAGGAGCCCTTTAAAAGTTTTATGTATATTTTATATTTCTCTATATTCAGGGGGAAAAAACAACAAAACCAAACCAAAAATTCATAGTAGTACTTTCTGTCAGACAAAACTCTGTGTGACCATCCCTGAATTTGCACTGTGGCTGAACTTGGCTTAATGCCAAGCGTAATACAGATTTTTTTAAAAGTGCATTTGGTAACAAACTGATGCAGTATTGCTACATAGCTATGCAATGAGAGGCAAAGTTCACAATAATGGCGTGATTTTAAAAGTGCTTCTAGTAAGAAAGTAGTCTCATGTCTCTGACAGAGTTTGTTCAAACTGTATGAATGCTCTTGTGCTTTTCAGGATAGTTGTCTTCTATGGGCCTTAAAGATGAGTTATTACAGTGTTCTGCATAAAGGTGTTCATATGCTATGAAAGCTACGTCCAAATGCAGCCTGTACAAATAGCAGTATGTTTATGTGTATTTGCTGTTGTATACGCTGTCTGGTGGCTTAAAAAGTAATCATGAGAGATTTAGGGTACAGGCTCAGTAAGGTAGAAAGTTCCTAGTTCTGATCACGTTTTGTAGTCCCACTGTGGTTAATGGGGTCATTTATACGCACGAGTTGAGGAACTTGCTGAAGGATCAGATGTACCGGGAGTCCAGGAGAAGGACTCTTTTTTTTGTCTTTTCATATGTTACCTAATATACCCTCCAGTAGTAATGTGAAAATGGTGATGACATTACTCTCCTGTAATTGCAACTTTGTTTTGATATAATCAGATTAGGTACTTATATGCAATTCAATAAGGGTATGTTTATAGCAAGTAAGTTTTTTGAACCATCTCCTCAGTATGTTATACGTAGTAGTGTAGGCAGTAAATTACAGCCTACTAGTGTAGGCTGTAAATTGCCTATCTTAAGTCACAATTTTTCTTTAAAGATATATTAATTAACTGTAATATTCTGAACACAGCAACATGCTGCATATAACAATTAATGAAACTATATTTTTGAGGAGTTTTTCCACATTTATTTTCAGTTTCTGTGGGCAGAATTTCTTGTTGTGTTACATCCCAGCAAAATGCTTCACAAGTCTTAAATTTTGATACCATATTTTGAGACCTGTCCATTCTATTATGAACTAGTTCTTTATTTTTTTCTTGAAGTATTCAGTATTGGCAGGGGTGTTCAGAGACATTCCCCCTTCATATGGTGTAGAAACATTTCAGTTCTATTAGTTTGATTGTTTTATCCATTAGTTGGTTTGCCTTTATTATTATGTGCCTTAGTTGGCCTTTACGTTATGCATAAAATATTTGGAGATGTAGATAAGGCTAAAGGACCGGTTTATGAATCATCAGGTTCACAGACACAATATAGGCGTTATTCCATACCTGGCATCTGAGAAGATCCCATTTTCTGGTTAGGAGAGCTGTGTTGCTGTTTGAGAACTAACCAAGGAAACTTGTCTGTTCGTGTTCTTCTGTGTGACGAAGAAGCTGATGAGATGATTCAATACAAGTGATTATAGTGTGCAAGAGCTTTGACTGTGTCCTTAAGAGAGGCCTTCTCTGACAAGTATTTGTATACAGTCAGAAGGAAGGAAGATAATTCAAGGTTATAGATAGTGTTAGTCATTTGGGTATATGCATTTCCAATGCTATTTTTAATCCCTTTTGAAAAGAGGTGGGTTTTTTCCTACTGACACCATGTACTTGAGGTGCTTGTTTTGCATACCTTCTCTAAACTTAAGATAATTTTAGTTCATTGAAGTATTTTTTTTTTCTGTATTTGTTTTTCTTCCCCTTGCAAATTGAAATAGATTGTTAATCCTAATGTGTGTATACGATTGCAGTGTATATAGCTTTTTATGAGGTTTTGTGTAACTTTAATGACAGTGGTACATATTCTGTGAGAGTTTGCTATGAGAGACAACACCACCACTTTTTTTTTTCTCTGTTAATGAGCATCGACACTTCATGTGCTCTAGGTATAATACAATGTGCATTGTTTTATACTCTTGAGGTGAATTCCACACACAATAATGCATTCATTTGCTAGTTTGTGCAGTATAGAAATAGTTTTGTTACAGATTAAACATTTTTTCACTTTCTGTATCCTGTCTAAAGTACATGCAACGTGTTTCACTGCCTTAGCAGTATTTTCATGATCTAGAAGATAGGATTTTGCTTACGTTAAGCTCTTCTGGTTTTAACTCACAAATGGGTAGATGCTGGAAATTGACAGATAAAGTAATCTTAAGATTTTTATGAACTTGTGCTGGATGACTACAATGGTTTCAGAATTGTAAACTTCTTCCAGAATAGCTTTTTATACTACTTTGTTTTTTCCATAAAGTATTTGAAGCTGGCAGTCTCTTATGTGGTCCTCACTGCTTTGATCCGCTCTGGTCATATTCTCAATGTCACTGTTGCTATTCAACACCTTGGGAAGAGAAGCTTCCTATTTTGCCTTTCAAAATTATGTATTTCTGTAAGTGGAAAAGTATCACATGCTTTTTCAATAAACGAGATACATTTTTACATAATAACAGATAGGCTGAATGGAAGATACACTGAATGGACGGGACATTGATTGAATGGTAAAGAGCCAAGGTTTCTAGTCTGTGCTTTTCTGTATTCTGTTCTTAATAGTTTGTTTCAGTTTCCACCATTTACTAGTGAAAACCTCAATCTTTAACATTTGAGAATGTGTAACAAGTACTCATTCATTTACAAATACAATAAGTTGTGTCTTGATGATCACCTGGGATGGAGAGTGCCCCCTCATTCTCCTCTTTGTGATTTTAAAGCTGTTTCCTCCCTGATACAGCAGTGGTGAACCATTGACATTAGTGTCATGTTTGGCATCAGTCTTCAGCTGGCCTGGCATCCAAGCTTTCCAAGTTACATTTGGCATCAGTTACAAGAAAGATTCACTGCAGTAAATCCTTTTCCTACAGATGTTTTATTTATAATTTTTCCTTGAAATAGTTTAAATATTCATCAAGAAGAAGCGTTTTCCCTGCCTGCTTCTGAGTGTCACTTCACTTATCGTTTCGTCATTTATTTTTGCTGCCCATTTGTTTTCAATGGAACCCTCAATTGACCGAAGAATCTGGTTTGCCAAACTTTTCCTTGAGGGCTGCTTATCATTACTGATGGGCTTGCATTCTGCTGGGTCATATAGTGCAAATTTGATCCAGATCAGTCTGTGACATATAATCACTTTTCTATTGAATTAGCTGGTGTGGATGAGATGGTGTTTGTGTCAGCTTGTGATTTTTTTTTAAGTTGGCAGGGAGACAACAGATGATATTTGATCTGTCTAAAAGCTAAAGTGTTGTGAACAGATGACACCTGGTTAGGCCCACTGTCTGCCAATTTACAGGCAATCCAACACAGTTTTTGAACCAGCAAAGTGAATTTATACCACAGTGTTGTTTTATACCATGTAGCTCAGTTTTTTCTTAATGCAGTACTAGGTGCCTGGATTTACTGAACAGCTTAAGCACGGTGTGATGAATCTCCAGCGCAGTTTCCATTTGTTCTTTGAACTTTGAACAGTCCTTTGTGATCCAACCGGCTCCTGTTGTTTGGTCATTGCTTCTCACATTCTCATGTTTTTATCTTTTAAATAAAATCTATTTGTAGTAAAGGTGAAAAAAAGTTGGCACTGACTGTAGACATTTTTAAAGTACTTCCATTTTCTCAAATATCGGTCAATGTGTTTATCACATATAAACACTCTCTTTTCTATTTATCATCTGATAAAACCTCCTGCAGGAAAATACCAGGTAAAATTGCAGGTGTCAGTGTTATTATATGAAATCTTTCTAAAACAAACCATAATGACTCTTCCTCATTTTTTGTAAATTTCCCTTTTGGAATAATGTCATCAGCCTGTAGACTCTTTGGAGTTTTTAAACTGTGTTAGAAAGAATCTCCACTTCCGTTGGTGTTAGTACTGAAGGGCTTTTTTATAGCATTGCTCTTCATAACATGCTTTTCTAGAATGAGTAGATGTATAAGCCTGTTAGCTGCGTTGTTGAAGTCAGTTATCAGGCTCTTCTTACCGTAGTTTTATATTAATAATATCTGTTACATTCTTATTATGTCCCTAAGTAGCTGGAAGGACTTCCTATCTTGTAATAAAACTGGCTTCAGTTAAAATTGGTGAAGTACAGCTTACCCAAGTTGTTAGGAAAAACCCTATCTGTTTATTTTTTAAAAGTCTGTATTGCCTTCTTAACATGTTATGTTTTCATGCTTAAAACATTTTGGTTATGATAAGGATCAAATTTAGAGAGCTATTAAGAAAATGAATGTCATCAGAAACAAAACAGAAAAATATTCTTTATGCCTAGTTTGCAACAGTGTTTGAAGTGATATTTAGTGTTTTATACTTGATTGAATTATCTTGGTGTCATTTTACCCCTGTGACTCCTGAGCAATGTAGGAGTTTGCCTGGGGTGTGTGACTAGTGAGGTGGAAACTCATCACAAATAAGTCATGAAGCCCTTGGCTGTCA
The DNA here is from genome assembly GCF_964199755.1 of Larus michahellis. Lineage (NCBI taxonomy): Eukaryota > Metazoa > Chordata > Aves > Charadriiformes > Laridae > Larus > Larus michahellis. The sequence continues at coordinate 41,146,136 of NC_133898.1, forward strand.
CCTTGGTGCTTTTTCTGTGGAAAATACCGGGAGGCAGCAATGTCAGCTCTGGAGCCAAACAAGAAGAGACAAGGAAGAGAGAACTCTGAAGGCACTATGAAATTACTTTTCTGAGGCAAGAAAAGAAAAATTTAGAGGAATGTTGATACATCTTGGGGATAACTGGCATGCCCAATCTTAAGCACTAGCAATTGTTTGCACTCCCTTGGACACTTTGGTATCAGGACATTAATTTCTGTCCTTTCCATGAAAAACACTATTCACTTCAAACCAAACCTGGAGGAGATTTTAAGCATTTTGTTTCTTTTGTTTGAGAATGGCATTCTTCTCTGGTGGTTGTGCAGAAACTCCTGTCCCTTAGTGTAGGTCGGTGTCTTCTCATCTATGTCAGCAGGCACAGGGTTGTATGGTTTGTTACAGTCCCTAGGAATTACTGGCATTGCCTTACACTGAAAAAAGTTGCTTACTGGTATTTTTCACTTCCCACAGGTTGTGTTATAGGTATTGTTTTGCCTTCTTTAAAGCATGCAGTCAACAAGTAAATTGAAATTTATGTCATTCTTGTCAAGGCTTAAGATGGTCTGCTCCACATTTTAATTCTCTGAGGATTCATAAAGCAGAGAAATAGAGGAGGTAGGAGAAAATTTTCCAGGATGGTGGAGGTGAGAGGGAGTGGGAAAGAAATGACCTGTCCTTTCTGCTGTTTCTCAGCACAAATGTGGCCCGGAGACCATGTTTCTGTAGGAGAGGTGGGAAGAGGAAAGAATTGCTGCAGTACGATCTGATCTAAAAAGATTATTCTTCCATGATATCTTATAATTAGCTCTGTATGGGTTCATATCATTTGTTAGATAGTGACCTACTTCACACTTTTTCCATTTGAATCTCTCAGTGAATATTCTCATGTGACTTACCTGATGTCAGATGAATTTGATGTTTGGCCGTGACAGTTTGATACATTGCTGCTGGAAATCTCTGCTGGGCTTGTTTGGAGTGACAGGGCTTGGCTGTCAGCCCAGCCTTGGCCTTTATATTTTTGCTAGGATTGTAACATTTTCTAATAATCACTTTTGTCTGTTTGCTAACATTGGAACAGCAGCGATCATAGAAATTTTAGCAGATGTTCATGCAGCGAAGATAAAAATGAAAACATCAACACTGACTTCCAAACACTGATTCCTTACTTTCATATATACTTGCTTAGGCAGCATTTGATGCAGTGCCCAAATTCCTGTAACTAAGGAGTGTTATGGTTGCAGTATTTTATGGGAATTTGAAATTGCCTTTACTGCTTGGTTGTTGCACTTTATATTATCTAGTGCCCTTATTTTAGGTCAGTAATTGCACAAACCATCTGTGCATTTAGGTTATGTATGCAGCAAAAAGATGCCTCCCTCCCACCTAATCCCTTGCGCTTTTGGCCAAGTTAGTGCTCTTACAAATGCAGCCTATATATGATGTAGCTCTGTACCCACTTCAAAATAACTATGGAAGAACAAGATGCTATGTTTTTAAAGATGCTTCAGAAACCCAAAATAAATGGTCGGTGACTTACAAATAAAGACTCTGCAGGATACATCATAGGATGTGTCATCAACTTCAGTATCAAGATTATGTAAAACAAATCTGTAGGAATCTATGAAGTTGCTCTGCTTTGCTCTGCTACATGTTGTTTTTCAGTTTGAACACATGCACATGCTTTATGTACGTATTGTTTTATCCAAATTTTTGACTCATCTTTCCCATATTACCAGGTTGATTTTGCAGTGAAACTGTGATGCCACATCTACCACTTCTGTAGCTTGATAAGCAGTTGTACTTGTTCATTTACAGGCTGTAAGTGTATCTGCTCGTGTTTTAGTTCTGGCTGCTTCTGAAAACAATGTATTGAAAACAGAATATTTAAAAGCATGATTATTAACCTCCATTTAGATTGCTAACATTCTGTAGTGCTTATATTTCTGGAAAAAAAATAGATTTTATATATTGTGACCGTCATGGCCTACTTCAATTATTCACTTCCTTAACGTGTATAGTACATCGTGTGCTTTTTCTGCTCCTAGTTACCATTTTAAAAATCTCTGAACCTGGCAGCTAATACTTTTACATTATTATTTTTCATCAGAAAAGTGGAAATGCAGAAGTTTAGGCTTTTCTGTCCATTTTTAGTACATAAGCAAAAAGCTACTTTTTAAAAATAATGCCATTTATCTGCTCCTATATGAAATTGGAGGACCCTAATTTATGCTCAGCACTTTGGACAGTAAGGCCACCTGCTTATCTCTGCACGGTATTTAGGCTTTTGTAAATATTTCTTTGTCCTTGATTGCCTTGTGCTGGGTACTTGTGCACTAAGGATAATGAGTTAATATAAGCTCTTTCCCAGTTTCAGATACTCTGACCTTCAGAATGTTCAAAAGAAATAAGTAAAAGAATTGATAAAGGTGATGTTACTGCTTATAGTTAGATCTTAAAAGTGTTTAACAAAACATGGTACAAGTGATTCTTATAGCACTTACGTTTTGATTAGCAAGCTCATTCCAGTTTCAAAAAATAGAGGTAAAGAGTTGAAGAGACCTATTCAAGATTACAGAGCATGTCTTAATACACATAAATGATTTAAAGCGTTCTGCATTTGAAACAGAAGGATACATGTGTTTCTAATATGTATCCACATTTTTTAATGTGGTATTAGGCAGCAGGATATTACTCGCCTGTTATGTTTGGAATACAATTGTGCTGTCCCTTTGAAGATAAAGGTTTTGTAATAATAAGCTTGATACCACAAATAAAAACTCCTTTAAGGTTGGACAACTGGAAGAAATTGTGCTCCGAGACTTTTGCATTTGAATTTAACAATGCTTTACCAATATTTTTAGAAAAGATTGTGATTATTTTCTGTGGTTTTAGTTATCTTACAGCTCATACTGATTCTGAAGGAGACTCTGAGGAAGAAAAGGGATGTATGAAATCACCCGATACCATTGTGAAATCAGCAGAAGAAGAAGAGTTATTTAATCTTTTACAGAAGGTGGACAATTTGCACAAGGGTTCAGAGGATGATAAAAGGGAGGGCTTCAGACTGCTGCTTGAGAAAGATGATGAGGTATTAATGGTAAACTTCATATTATGTTGCCATTAACTTATGATTTGCATTACTTTTAAGAACTTCTTTAACACAATCATTAAAACACGCACAGGAATGGAAGATGAAATTTCATGTGTATTTTTAAAATACAGTGAAAAAGAAATACTTCACGGTGGTGTCAATATTGAGGTTGGGTGAACATAGAAGTTTTATTATTTATGCTGTGTTCCGATAACCAGCTTTAAGCATTATGAAAGGAAACTGTTTAAATTACATTCTGATCAGTTTAATCACCCTGCTGTCCTCTACTTTCAGTATGAAAACTGTGTGGACTTTCTTTGGAGAGTTGCACGTGCTTATGGAGATCTATTTGAGCTGACTACTGATGCTGAGGAGAAGAGGAAATACGTTACTGATGGTAAGCAGAGGAAAATTTTTTCTGTAAAATGCCATCTGAATGTAGTGAAACATACTTAGAACTTAATGGTTAAGTTTTCTGATCCAAGCAATTTACAATCCAATAAATGGGAGCGTTTGTACTGTAATAATAATGTTTTGCACAATAAACTGCCACAGTATACAACTTCAGTCCATTCTTTCCTCACTGGAGAGATACAAAATTCGTGAAGAATAAGTATTGTGGGTCACAGTTGAAGGCTGTTGACTCTGGATGGTGCCTTAAAATCCTGTATTTTGTTGAGAATCAGATGGATACAGAATGTGAAAAAAGACAGATGCTGTCAGTGCAGTTTCTTAATTATATCTTTGGGAGAGTGAGAGGAATAAATAAATGTCAAGGCAAAGTCAAGGTTTGTTTTTCTGCTTTCCTGTGGCAAAGGAGCGCTCCTGCATATCAGCAGCCTCTTTTGTGATGATGGTGGTGGTGAAACTTAGTGAATCTGGAAAAACTGTTGACCAGAAACAGAAGTCGTGTGTGACAATAGATGTTGTTTCCAGGCATCTCTCCCCATGTGTCCTGTTTGACAGCTTAACCGCAACAGGGTTCTGATTTTCCTCTTCCCAGCGCTCTTTCTTGCTTTTAAAAGCATTGCCCTTTCTTTCACTGTCTGAGTGCATATTGGCTGGAGGTACAGTTCACATTCCCTTCTTTGTTTTGGGCCACCTTCTCTTTATTACAATAAAACCTACATCTTTTCTACCTGTGTCACTCTCCTCCAGCCAGCACACTGTTCTTACAATAATCCTTTTTGCCCGTATCTGGGAATACTTCTCTCTCTCCTTTCTTTCTCCATTGCCTCTCCCTTTTTTGCTGCGCCAAATTCAAGTTTTCTAAGTGGATTCCAAGCTGAGTTTATGTTGTCTTTTGTGACTATTTTCCCATTTTCTACTTTTTGTTCTGTCAGCAGTGACAACATCACTGACAAATCAGTTTCGGCTGCCCTTTGTCATCTTTAAAGATGCCTTTGTGCTGTCATTACATGTTCCATAGCCAATCTCAGCTTGTCCAAGGTCCTTTTGTCATCTAAATACTCATGAAGACTTGCACTGTCTTAGCTACTTAATCGATATGGTCTTTGCTTTAGTAGCAACTTGGCTTCTTTGTATGGAGATCACCCAGTGCAGTGAGGATCATGACACAAACTAAATTACAACAGTAAACTCTGTTGTTGGATCCATTGCTTTTACCAGTATTTACATGTAGCTTCAGCTGATGAAAGATAATAGCATAGCAAAAGACAAGGCGAGATAAAGAATGATGGAATGAAATTGCGTCTTAGGTGTTGAGTAACCAGCCTAGTTTGGCTCATTCTCATGAAACGGTGGGTGGCGGCAGCCTTTTTCATCTCAGTTTTTGGAAGTGGTGCAGAGGGATTGAAACTGCGGGAGAGCTGGCAGTAGTTTCATGGGTTTTTTCATTCCACTGGGTTGGAGGACTGTGTATGCTGTTCTTTGTTTTTATGAAGTTAACTCGCAATACAGAAATGTCAGTGTGGCTTAATTGATTGCAGCTGAGACTTTGCAAGCAGCAAGCATCTCATCTGAGCTCCTTACTGGGAGCATGGGTTTGATCAAATCACCTACTGTCATCTTTATTCGGTTAAAAGTGGAACTTTGTAGAAGTCTGTGCTGGAAAGGAAATTCAACTAGTTTATTCCCATACCCAAGACAGGAAACAGCTTTGCTGGTTCTTCTGACAGGTGCTTCTCTAACCTGTCAGAAGGGTCTTCAGTCTTACAGACAACACGGCCTCCTTTGTCTGTCCAGTCCAATCCTTCCCTGTTTTAGCTGCATCTGAATTGGATTTTAAGAGAAAATACTAAAATTGCACCCATATATATATATGGACATATTTATATATATACGTATGAGGATGTTTACAAGAGCAGGAAGCAATTTTTTCTTTGCAGCTAAGATATATCAGGTTGCTTCGTTCTTGGGAGTTGCCTAAAACGTGAAAGGGTACAATAAATCCTTTAATATATTGTATTCCGTTTACAGGAAAGATTAAAGCTGAAAAAGCTGTTCAGCTGGATGCCAGGAGTGCTGAAAGCCATCAGTGGTAAGTTTGAGAAACTGTGCATTTTTGCGAAGTTATATGTATTTATCAAATCCAGCAAAAAAACCCCAACTGTCTTTGGCTTTACATAGTGCCCACAGCAAGTTACATTTATCATGCTGCAGTCTGACATAAATTTCAATAATTATTCATTAATATCTTTTCATAGTTTTATGGAACTCCAGTATCATCAGTTGCAGCTAAAAGCTACATTAAAGTATGCTGTGAAGCATTTACTGTAGCATGTGAAACAACTCAATAACTGTACTTCAGTACATACCATGAAATGTAGAAGGGAGTATTTGCTTAAACCAGTATATTATTGCTCAGAGAAGCCATAGTTTTCCGTTTACCTTCTCTTTCAACACTTGGCAAAATAATGTAATTTGACCTCGTATTTTGCCCTTTCTTTTACTTGTAATAATCTAAATTCTAATAATTAAAAATAGACAATGAGAGGACTATGGAAGTTTCAATTAACTTCTCAATTTTTGTTTTATCATATCAAAGCTTGGCCCTCGGATTAATTCTGTAGACCTTGCCAGGACTAAAAAACTCTTTGCAAATGTAAATATTTTTTTTCAAATCAACATTATCAGGTAAAAGATAATTCTGCTGAGTTTCTAGCTGGTAGTTTCTCACCTTACTATTTTATTAATCAATTTTACTGAACTCCTGATTTCTTTTCTAATACTGTTAGCTTTTCTATTTTGATTTCTATGTTCTTCATTAATACTGTCATTACACATGTAGAGTGAGATTTCACTTTTACATATCTAAACCAAATCCTTTTATCCCAGGCTCCCTTCACAATCTAAAATGAAGCAGTCACTTCAGGAGTGCAGTTCATTTGAGTCCATTTTGTCCATTTGCATTAGGGTGAGAAGAATTTCTCCAGTTGACAATATCTGCATTGCCAATAAAGGGAGCACATGTCAGCTAGCTCAGGTTTAGATACTTGATTAGACACAGATGTTTTCATTTAGGTAGGTGACTCTCTGGCTTGGTCTCTCTCTCTCTCCCCTAAACTTCAAAGATGGCAATGTTATTGTTCCATGCTGTGTTCCTGTGAGCATTGCCATATTTCTATGATTCTTTTTTTCCTTCTATTTATAACAACTAGTGCCAAACACCCGCTTTGTAACAGTGCTACAATTATGTGCTGCAGGAATCTTGACTAAGCTTCACCATCACAGACATATTTGCATTTCCTTCCTTATCTTGGAAGTAATGATGATGCCTGCCTGGAAGTGAAGCCTAGGCCCCAGGTGGCTGTAATGTGGCAATTTAAGACAGGAGTCTTTGCTTTTGGCCTTACTCAGCTGCTTGTTAATTCCTATCAGCTGGAAGTTGCCACTGTGGCAGCAAAACTAACAGAAGAGGATCATCTGAGCATCACTCCTCAGTGCATGGTGACTTGAAGCCCATATAGCTTGAACACCTGCTGAAAGAAATTCACAGCCATTTCTGCTGTTTGCCTGACCACGGCCACGGTCACTTCTTCAGGGTAATGCTGGTGTACCCCTCTCAGCTAGAGCTATGTGTATGAACAACCACAAAATCACATGCAAGCACAATTCCTGCCCCTTCCTCCCCCACTCTCTTCCTCCCCAGCCCATGAGACTCACAAAATCTCCTAGTATAAATACAACTTCACTGGCAGAACATAGGCTGATAAAAGCTTACATGTTGTTCAGGGAGATGTAGGTGGTCTGCTGGACTTCAGATGTGAGATCCTGTACTGGCAGGCACATCTAGCAAGGGAAGAATTATGAGTGCAAGGAGACGTGTTCCAGAGCTTAGCTCAAAATGCCTATTTGAGAGGTTTAAGAGGAAAATCTTATGTTTTGTAAGCTACTGCTTCTTGTAACAGGCAGTGGATTTCTGTATGGTTTACAGTTTTCATGCTTTTTGTACCTGGGTTGCAAATAAATGTGAGGGTTTTATCAGTTGTTGTTGAACTGGTAGCTTTCTAGTGATGTAGATGGACACCACAGATTTCAATAGACTGGTATCATATTTTTCTGAATATTTTATCTGCTTGCCTCTCTTTTCTGATGTCTTTCTGACTTGATGCATAACTTCTAAAGTGTGATGCTCCATGCTGGGTATGCGCCCCTAACTGAGGCTCTGGACACTGGGCAGAATGGACTTCCATACTCCAGAGACATTTTTATGTTTTCTTCTAGACTGACAACTGTTGTTCAGTCTGTAGTTCCCGTAGATCCTTTTCTGCTGTGCTGCTGCTTAACCAGATGGACTTGTTTTGTAACTGCACATTTCTTTTTACTTCCTTGGTAGAGTACTTTATACACATTTCATTGATTTCATGTTGATTTTAGACCATTTCTCAGGTTTGTTGTGGCCATTTGGGTTTGTAAATGCTTGCATCCCTTCCCAGATTACAATTTTATTTTAAAAGTGTTTTGTTGTTTTGTGGGGATTTTAAATTGTTTACTTCATTAATGAAATTACTGAAAGATAATAGACCCAGCACACAACTTTGTGGAGCACCTACAATGATGCTCAGGTTCACATGAACCTTGTTCTACAACTATCTACTGGTGACTTAATCTAAATGATATTTCCATGGTTAGATTTTGAGGAACATCAGGTAGGACAAATTAAGGCCACATTAAGGTCAGCTATATCCCATTTGTTGCATTCCTCTAATATTCCAAGCTTGTTTATCTTGTTAGAAAATAAAAATATTTTTGTTTGATACTGTTTGTTCATGACAAACTTGCATTAACTTTTTGTATGCTTCTGCACTTAGAGAATCCTGGAATGCTTTTGGGTTAGGCTGGTTTGTCCATAACCTCTGTCCTCTCCCTCTCCCTTTTCCCTATAGCAGCTGTGTTTGCTTTTTCCCTTACTGCTGGACTTTCCATATTGCCCAGGAGATTTTAGTAGTCAGCTCTATGTCAGATCTGGATTGTTTGAGTCTGGCTGATGCAAATTTTATCCACTTTATCTAAACATATTTTACATGTTAATCTGCATGAACAGGAAATAAGACTTCAGGGAATCTTCCCTGTAGAAACTGTGCTCTCAAAGTTGTATGCAAACAGAATTTTGCCTAAAATCATAAATAGATAGGACTGTGTGTCAACAGAAAACAGTGCAATACAATTAAGGTATGAAGAAATAATATGTGAAAGTAATATGAAATCCATAGTTAAAAGGGATAATAAGAGTGAAAACAAAACTTAAAAGAAAAAATAGAACAAATATTTAGACAAAAATACTAGGATCACTAGCAGGTGGTCACTTAAAGAAGAATGGCATACCAGTTCTACCTAAGGTCAGAGATGAAGGGCAGTACCCAAGTCCAGATTGACACCTAAATGTACTTTCTCCACTGTATATTTACATGTGAGCAAGGGACTTATCCTTCACTTACAGGAAATGAAGAGTTAATGTTTAATAGGCAACATGTGCCATTTCATGTGCCAGGATATTTGCATGGCATGGTAGATATTGCACAGGACCTTTGGGGGTCTGTACCTTTCTGGGCCAGCAGCTGGAAGCGGTTGGAAACCCTAGGGCATCTCCAGTGGTGGTAGGCACCTGTGCCCAGGCAGGGATCCTGTGAATTGAACAGGGTCTGCATTGACTGTAATAGGAGATTAGATACACAGACGAGAAACTCAGCATGAATGCAAGCTCAGTGTGAAAGCAATGCTGTCTCAGACCAAAATCCTTCCTCTTAATCTCACTGCCAACATAAAATTTTCTTAAGCTATGTAAGGTAACTAATCTTAGCCTGCGTAAGATAAACCCACCTGATCATTAGGCAGTTTTCTCCTTTCTCATGAAAAGTTATCTTGTTCTGTGTTAGCTATTGATGAGGAAGCTGGCTTTCTGACCTTGCCTAAGGCAAGTTTTGGTTGATTTCTTACTAATCTGTACTTTCTTATTTCTGAGGGGTTTTGATATTTCCTATCAGCACAACTAAGGTTTTAACTCACATTTGATATAGCTGGTATCTATATTGTCAACTCATGCGTTATTTGTAATGTTCTGTTAAACTGTTTAATATACTATGGCTTACTAAGTGAGTGAGGATTAAATGATAGGCCTTTTCTTTTTCTGGTCCTGTTCCTTGCTCTCTACTTACAGTTAACCCTTGGTGGGTAGGGGAAATATAAGTAAAGAAGAAATCGAATTCGGCCTTGTTGGTTTCATCTTTTGTCATCTTTTCCTCATTGCTTAATTGTTTGGTACTTTCATTTATGTTCCTTTTCCTTCTGCTGTATTTATAGAACCTCTTCTTATTGCCTTGTATGTCTCCTGTGAGTTGCAATTCAGGGTGTATTTAGCATTTCTTATATATATCTCTTTGAATATGCCATCCAGTTCTAAGATCCATCTATCCATCCGTCCATCTATCCATATCCTTAATACCTATCCAATATCCCTAGCTTAGCTGTGTGCTCTTTTTTTTGCTTTTGGGGTCAGTTACTTTTGGATTTTTAAGTCAATAGAGAACACCTCACTGGAGCTGGATTAGTCTTTAAAACTATTTCCTGCCTTTCCTCTGCATCACAAAGGTTATTTGCTGCTGTGCTTTTGAATATTGTCTCTTAATAATTCTTCTCTAGAACTTTTTATAACATGGCACTTTTTTATGGTTTCGTTTTCTTCATTAGAAATGTACACCATGTCAAACAGGTAGTAGGCCTCTCTGAAAGTTTCTTTTGCAAGCTTATCCCTATTGCTTGAAAGCCGTTTACTGCATACATGTGCTTTTGTCACACCCTGACTGACATAACTGTTCCAGTAAAGCCCTAGTGTAGGCCGAATCATACTGGCAATAACATCCCTTTTTTCAGAGCAGGTTTTTTTTCTGTTTTGTGGAACTGTTATAAGCTGTCTGGGAAATAGAATGTCTCTTTTGTCTCCACCAGGAGAATTTAGTGAAATGGTCTCGTGAGCAAACTCTTGCTAATGTAGGCCCAGGGTTCAGCTGCGTTGCCTTACTTTTCATATCTACTTCATTTAAGAACAAAAAAAATATGCCATGTATCTTCTTAGTAGGTCACCCATATTGTTTAATAAAACCATGTCATAAAATATATCAGCAATAAAACTGGCCAACTTACCGATCAGAATACTAACAAGTAAACAATATTCATCCTCAAATTAAATTTGATAAAATATATGCAGAAAGAACACAGCAAAATATCTTGAAGTAGTCAGTTTGTTTTGCTAATGAACTTCCACAGCTGCAAATAATTTTCATATCTGAATCCAGATTTTTGAAAACATGTGATCATACTTAATACTGTAGTTGCCAGTGAGATCAAAAAACTTTCAATTTTTTTTGAATGGTGACCTCTAAAAAACTAAAGTAAATGGAAATGCTGAAAAGGAAAAACATAGCTGTAACCTTTTATTATTTGTGTGACCACCCTAAAGAGAGGCAGAGTAAATATTCTAAATGACTTGTTGCTTTGTTCAGCTGGTGTCAATTATTCAAGGAAGGAACTCGCATGCAAAAGTTGGCATCAGCTAGTTGCAGATCTTCTTGTCTTTACCAAGCCCCAAACAAAATCCTTTTGTGTGTAAGTGATTCCCAAATGATAGCTGTGAATCCTCACATCTCCTCTTGGACCATGGGGCATCCACGTTTTAATAGGAAGTGCTATGAGAGCTGCTTTGGATGACACTGCTTTAAAACTTTACAATAACAGAAAACGCAAAATGTAGAGGAGTGTTAATAGAGCTTTTATTTAAAGTTAAACAATCACTTCTAAGTTATTTTGCAAAATGAGTGAGTTTTTATGTTTGGAGGTGTTTTGTTGCTCTTTTTTTCTTCAAGCGTTTGGAAGAGGTCTAGAAGGCTTCTCTGCTGTTGCCCAGAACCCTGCACCTCCTTTTTTTGTTGAGGAGGATTTGTTACAGGCTTTGCAAACAACTGAAAGGTTACTAGATGTGGCCAGTATTAATGATATTTACTTAGAAAGATCATTCTTTGCATTGAACTTTGGTTTGTTCACCACAAACAAACTTAGTGCTGCTGGTAAGTTTTGGTTACTCTATAGAACTTACCCGCTAATAGGAGTCATATAGCACGTGCCTTACTTAGATTGAAGTTATCAAGTGAAAACCTAGTAATTTTAAGTGAAGACTACCCCTGAACCACAGCTGCCTCGAGACTTTTCTGTCGTGTATATTGGAGTTACTCAGGAGCACAGAAACAAGTTTCACAACGCCAGGGTTGTCCATGGAAGCTTGTTCCAGAGCTGACAGTGTCTCACTGTGAGGGAACACTATGGAAGAGAATGGATTAGCTTCATTCAGGACACGAGTAATTACCACTTACTTGGTGTTTTGGCTGACCTGTATTAGTAAGCCAGAGAATGAAGAAGGTTATAATAATAGAAATTGTATTAGCTGTTGGTAGTTGTAGAGATTTGTTATTCACTTCCAGGACTAATTCAAAATATGTCATGTTGACCCTTATGTTCACATATAATTTTGTGTTGAGCTTGTGCCTGGGCTAGAACTAATGCTTAGGGATTCTTTGGTGTGCTAGTATGACTTGCACTTCTCAGTGGACTTGCTGCATTTGGTATACAAAAAGCTGAAAGTGATAGCCCCAGGTAGAACATATTTCAGTGAGAAAGTGTAGAGATTGCAAAGATACTGAGAGGGAGGTTTGTACGTAATAGTGGAGTATCTAGCCAGAAGGTGTTTTGCATAACTTGAGAGGTACAAAGTATTCAGAAATGTGGAAAGTTGTGTTTCTACACAAAGAAAGTACTCAGAAATGTACAAACTTTTAACTCTTGCATCTTGTGAGCACTCACAATAGGATAAAGAACTGCTCAGAAGATGGTTCCTAAGTCAATTACTATTTTGACCCAATCGGGATGTAAGTTTCTCTGGGATTATTTTTTAAGATTAAGTGATATTACAACCCAGCATGATAAAGTCAAGTTCTTAAACCCATACAACTTGGTTATTTTGCAGAAATGTGGGAAGCTGTGCAGAAGCAGGAAAAACATCGTTCTTATGGAAGAAGAACTTTTATGTTAAGTGGCATGTACATGCAAAAGGATTTTACACAAACTTCCCACAAAAAAAGTGAATGGCGTGTACTCTCAGTAGCAGAATTATAATTTGTCACGTTTGTAGGGTGTGATGGCATAACAATATTTCTCTAGTGAAACAAAACTCTTCAAAATTATAGAATATGTTGTAGGATATTAGCATACTACTGGAAACTTCTAAAACTGAATTCATACCATCTTTCTAAGTAAATTTTTTTAACCTTCTGCCCTTAATTATCCCTTCTTTAGACTTAGAAGAGACAGATACCTTACATGCTACAAGCATCTGTTTCTATCATACAGTCTTATTTTTTAGGAGTTGATACCTTGTCCAGAAATACTGCTTTCAGTCAAAACTTGGTATAACGGTTTCAGGTTAGTAGTTATTTGCCCTGTATTTGACTCACAGGATGACTTTAAAAGTTTTATATCAATCTTTGTTGTTAATTATGCTTAATCCTGGTGAATTATCTTTAAGTTACTTATTATTTTGGCAAAAATAATTTAAAATTTCGAATACAGAAAGGCAAATTCCAAAGCCATTTCTGAGAAGCTGTAACTTGTTCTGTAGTAAGTGGATCAGAGGGATGTGTAGCTTCTTGTGTATTTCTGATTAAAGAGCATTTAAATGAGAGAATGGTGGAAAGTCATGCATTAGGACTGTGTCGTTGCTGGGGTTAGTGATTAGATATGACAAAAATCACTTTCTGTGCCAAAAAAAAAATAATCACAATCTAGTGCGGGGTTGGGTTTGGTGTGGGGTTTTTTTTGTTTGTTTGTTTTTTTCTACAGGGCAGGTCAGTGGAGTATTTCAGTTCAGAAATGTTGTTGCAATGCCTCAGGGCGTTTGTGGTCCCTTCTGCACGTCCTCCATCTGTTGATCTTTCTTCTCGGTGCACATTTCCCTCCCCATTGAAGGGAGGTAGCAGACGGTGGCACCCGCATGACAGTAGCCCTTCGCAAGGGACTGAGCTCAGGTCTGTAGTCCAGCCTGTGAGGAGGAGTATGATGCATCCCCAGGGAAAAGGTTCTTGAAATAGCGGTGCATTGGTGAAACACTGCAGCATCCTCATGCAAGTGCAAAGGAGGTAGGTTTGGAATGCAAAAAGGTCTATTCATTGCAAGCTTTTTGTCAGAACGGTCACAGAGAAAAGAACACTGGCAACCTGGTGATCCCTATTATGTTTCTGTTGAGGAGAGTTATTGTGTTACTGTCTCTGAAAGCTGTTTCAGTCTGTTTCCACGTTTGTGAAGACTATATCCTGGTAATTTCTTCAAGGTTGCGTTTGCAGCTATAATGACTGAAAACGTCCGTTATAAAAGTTAAATTTCTGTAACACAAATTTTAACACAGTTGCGGGTCCCACAGCCTCAGAAATGCAGAACATGGCATCCACATGTTTTACTGGTCAGCTTCTGTGAATATGCATTAACATCAGTATTTTTCCTTATTTTAGTATATTGTGTGTATTGCAATAATTTATTAAGACAGAATTCTTACATGTCCTTACTTTTGTGCTTTTTTCTTTTTTTTTAACTAAAATGTGGGTTTGTTTTCCATGCTTTTGCGAGCTTCACCTACAAAAGTGTGTGCTACATCTGATGTTTCCCTGGAGCTCAGCTTCAGTACTCTGGTGAATTTTTAATATAAAAACTGTATTTCTGCCAATTTCTACAATGTAGTCTAAGTTGTATTCCAAGAAGAAAAAAAACCCCAGAAAACAACCAACCAAACAAAAACAAACAGAACAAAACAAGAACAAAATTCCTACCTAAACACTCCACTTTGCACCTTGGTGCATTTTACTTTGTAGATTTGCCGTCTTTCACGTTCTTAGCTATGGTTTCCATACCCTCACCACCATGAGGAAGGTGATATCAAACTGATACTTTACATTTCCATGGAAACTTAATCAGATGCATTTTTAGAGACATATAATGGTAGGACATATATGTATAGACGTATTGACATATAGACATAATCATGGTAGAAAACGGATACAATTTTAAGCATGCAAAACTGATCTCTGCAAGAGTAATGCAACAGGAGTCATAAACAGTAACATAAGTTGTAAAATCTCCCTACATAGGAATTGATACCTCATTGAAGTCAGATTAAAAAGTGAGCTTGAGGGTCTGGCTGCATTGCAGAGACTGTCAGAATATGTAAGCGCATGAAACTGGGGAGTGAGGGAGTCCATGGCAAAGAAATAAGATGGGATGCACAGGACTTGGTGCTGTGCAGAGTTGGGGACACAAGAACGCATTTAGAACTGGAATGGAAATTAACTTTTTTTTCACCGGGCCTCTTGCGTTACCCACACATTAGTCTGTTCTCTTACTACCTTACACATCAAATGTGTCTTGGGTGAAGAGAAGGGAGTGACAAATACGTGTGACACATATAAATTAAGTTCTTTGGTATTAGTAAATATCACAAACTCTCCTTCTGTTCACAAAGTCATACCAATTACAGTTAAGAAAAACTTTCCTGTTAACACTAGACTGCTAAAAGGGAGACCTAGGCTGCTAGATGTGAGCTCTGTACCCACATGTTTCCGAAGTCTGCATGAAATAAGAGGGTTTTTGGAGTTGGGATACATGGAAGGACTTATAGAAGGGCAAGAAACAAGATGAATGTTATTTCTGGTTTTGGCGCTGTGAAATTTGTCAGGGAAAAGGTAAAACTTGCTGTATGTGAGTGACCTAATGTGGCTTAATCTTGATTTGAGACTTTAAATCTTTTCTGTAAATCCGTCTCATATGGGACAAGCCAGAGTCTAAGTGTTGGTAGCATCTCTCTGTATTTTTTTTGTATGCAAATTCAAGTTGCTTGCAAACATACTTGATAAAACTGGCTGGATCAACCTGCTGTTCTTCCTTTTGCAGCAGGTAAAGTACGCACCTTACAGTTTTATCTTGTCGGAGTATGTATAGAAATTCTGTGACACCAGAAGGGAAAGCATTAATTCACCTTGATCTGGATCCCGCTACATGAGGGCCATGAAAGCACTTGGCATCCATCTCTGACAACTATCGTTTCTTGGGAGTTTGAGTTTCAGTGACATTGTTTGTAGCAAAGGGACGTGGTGCTCACTTGTTACTGAGTTAGTTTGCTTGTGTTTGTGCTTAGAAAAGGAGTATAATTGTGAATGATACACCTGTATGCTTCTACCCTGTTCTCAGTAACTTTTTTTCCACCTGGAAATACGATTTTTTTCACGTTAACAGAAGTACCGTTTCTGTCCCAATGAGGCTAGGATCGTTATGTTTATTTAGATGAACATGTCTGTGGCTGGTTTTTTACATTATCCAGGAGTAGCGTTAGCTCAGCAGTTAGGTCGCTTCTTTACCGCACTTAGTTGGTACAATTTTCTCTTCTTTTTTTCTCTGTGAAGGTACTGTAAGTGGTATTTTAATCTTAATATTCACAAGGCATAAGGTGGGCAGCGGTTGTGAGAAAAACTGGTGTCACTCGCTCTAACGAAAGATAAGTACGTTCCGCCCATTTCACAGGATATTTGCACAATGTTGTGTGGTATGGTTTTTTTGTTTGTTTTTTTTTTATTTCTTTCCCCTCCATAGTTTTTATTAACAGCTCACAAGGTGACAATGTAAAAAAAAAAAAAAAAAGGGGGGGGGGGGCGGGGGGAACAACAAAACAAAACAGTGCGAGGCCCAAGTCCCGGCGGCTGCCTGCTGTGCCCGGCTGTCACCGCGAGATGGGGCAGGCGACAAGGCGGAGGGGAGCCGAGCCCGAGGGCCCGCGGGCAGCCCGGCTTCTCCCGCCCCGCTCCTGCCCCGGGCTGCCGGCTTCGCTCAGAGCTGGGACCCAAAGCTGCAATGATGGTTTCGGGGTTGAACGACAAGAACCAGCTGGGAGTGTTCCTAGTTAGTCCCTTCCACGTTTTCTCTGAGCATTTTCTTCATGTTACCCTTTGCATCCGTGAAAATAAAGCTTGCTGTGTTTTTTAAGGTTTTTGAAAATTCATCAAAACACCTAAAAATTATTTTCAGGGAAAAAACCAACCTTTTTTACCTTTTTTTTTTTTTTTTTTTAGAAACGAAATTTGTATCTGAAATGCCATAGAACTCCAAAAATTAAATAGTTGATTTATACCAATTGCCTGCCTAGCCCAATTCTAAAGTATAAAATAGAAAGAAAAAACACCCTGCTAATACATGAAAGACACTGTTATTTTTTCCTTGAAAAAAATAACATGTATTTAAAGTTAGTAGGTTAGCTTATTTTTCTTTTTTTTTTTTTTTTAAATTTTACTGGGATTTTCCTCCCCAGAGATTTTAGCTGTAAGTAGAAGTTTTTCTTTGAACTGGTTTAAACTAAGGCCCTCTTTCTTGTCACGCACAGACAGGGAAACACTGCAAGATGCTGGATTAGCTTGTTCGCTTTTCATTGTTTTCTTTTGTAGCAGCAATCCGTTTAGCTATGGTATGCTGAGTTTATCTGATTAGCACTTAATGAGTGAAGGGAATAGGGGAAATGTTGCCTGAGTTACTTAAGCCTAATAAAGTTTTCAGTACCTTCCCCCTCTTTCTAAATACCTGAACTTTCCTGACCCCCGCCCCTTGCATTTTCCCTCTCTTTGAGCTGGTTCCCATATGAAATGCGTTCCCCCTGCAGCTTTAACTGTCAGAAGTAGTGGTGCCATTAGCCGGATTTTGTTCAGTGCACATTGGTCACAACAAACATCCTGCTCAACAGTGTTTGACAGTCTGTCTGGAGCTCTTACTAAATTCAACTACTGTTTTTATGCTGACTCGCATGCCTTACCTGGGAACACGTACTGACTAAAAATGCATTAACCTGCAGCATGAGTATTTCTAACCTAAAACCATTAGGTATAACTATAAGCAACGTAGTAATTTACTTAGGTATATTAGCAGTGACAATTTAATGAGCGTTCACTGGAGCTTGAATAATTACATTATATAAAGAAATTCAAGAAAGCTGAGGTTTAGTAATGCTTAAAAACTATGTGTGCTGTACAGATTGTGGGTCTGTTACCATAATTAAGTCGATAAGTTTCTTGCATAACTCTTATGGTTTCCTCTGGACTTGGACTTGATTTCCCTCTTTTAGGATTAATTTTTGTTTTAATTTGATATTGCATTGTAAAATGTTTAATACAAAAGTAAAATTCGGAAAAATATAGAGAAATCATCTGTATTAGTTTATGCTGCTTAAATATATCTTTGGTGGTGCTGTTAGTTTCATACAGAAATGCAAAGTTGTCTTAATACCAATGAAAATAGATCCAAGGAAAGTACAACTGACATATGCGCAAAAAATTCCTTATGCATAGTAGGTTCTATAGCTGTTGAAGTAATAAAGAAAAAGCAATAGAAGTTTAGGTGGAGTGTCAATAAGACAATAGTGTTGCTTAGGAAACCTGAACCTTTATTGGTAGGGACCTCTGAAAATATTTTCAGTTATACCTGCTTAACAATACAAATTTTTAATAGATCTCACATTTCTTTTGTCACTGTCAGTGTCCCCAGTTTATGATAATAATAGTAATAATAATCTTAGCAATAGGCAGTTAGTGATAGCAGTAGTGATCCTGTTAGAGCAGAATGTGTGTGTATGTTTTGAAATAATTTTAAAGATATTAAAAGGATGCTAGAAGTGCAGGAGTACACCAGGGTGCTTGAGAAGGGTAGAAAATGGCCCTGAAGGATTTTTAAGGTCTGCACAGCTTCCTGCGAAGCGCACCCCAAGGATTTGCCTTCCCGGGTGCGGTACTGCGGCTGACGGTGTTCACATTCCCAGTGCATTGCAACGCAGAGCACAATGTGTCCAGTTAAACTGCTGTCAATGCTGGAGCCACTCTGGAAATGTCACAATCTGAACTAAATGGTAGAAATTTTGAAGGAGAAATCCCTGTTTTTTCACTTCACTGACAGCCCAAACAGTGTCACTTAAACTTCTTCATGTTTCCATTATTGTTTTGTTTTGTTTTTTTTTGTCTGCTCCTGAATATGTACAGCTCATGCCAAACTTCTATCCAGCCACCAAGATGGAAAAAAATCAGGTGTTAATCTGTGAATTAGGTATTGAAATATTTTGTAATTTGATTCAAAGATTTATTTAAATCATGAAAAGTATGTGTGTGTGTTTTTCTTCTCCCCTCTCAGGTTTGCAATTATGTGTGGCTATATGTCTCAGTTTGAAAGTGTACAAAACAAAATCAGGAATGGTTATCTCTTTAAGGTATGTTTTTGTAGGGTTTTGGGTTTTCTTAAGCTATTCCTTTAAATTATTTCCTTATGTAGTGTCAAAGACCAATTTTTCCAGCACAGTAATTCAGCCTCACAGGTCTATTTTGGTGCCAATGTTAATGTGAAAAAGTTGATTATATGTTTAGAAAATATAAGAATTGAAGTAGGATTCTGGGAACAGCATTAAAATTTTTGGTTTATTTTGTAGTCAAAGGAGGGGAGGAAAAGGGAGTAATAATTCCATTTAGAAAATAAAAACACATGAAATATTAAGTGATGAACTAACACAGTTAGCAATCATCATTCATGCCACCCTTAAGAAGTAATACTTGTTTTAACATTGTCTTTTCAAAGATAATTATGTTTTTTTAGAGTTACCAGTTTGTGTTACATGTGCTACTCTCCCCCTGCTTGTCCTCGGCATTGCTTAGGCGTTTTCCATCCCTTGCCCTCCGAGCCGGCATCCCCGCTTTCTGGTTGTCAGTGAGAGGCAGCAGACGTGTTCCACTTCGCTTCGTGGGGCATGCCCGGGACGGGTTCCTCTCACATCACGTCCGTGTTAGGGCTTGGAGCGTCGCAGAGCTTTCCTATGAGAGAGCATTAATTACATCTGAGCTGTGCCAAGTGAGCTAAGCCCCGAGCGCTGGGACAAGCTGGGAACGAAGGGAAAATGACAAATAACACAAGTGCTGCAGTTGTTTAAGGATGGAGTTTAAAAGAGCCCACAGTGTTAGCAGTGTTAGCCTTTTCAGCGAGGTTTTCCTCTTCACAAGTAATTATTGAAATCCATGTGAATCATTTGCAAATGTTAAGGATTTGAGAAAAGAATAGCATGGAAACATAGCTCTGATCTGAATAGTTTGTGGACAAAATGATAGAATAATAAGCTCTTAGATCTGTATAATTCAGATATTTTGGTGACTGGCTTAATTAGAAAACCAAAGATATCTGGCGGGGAAAAAATGAAACCTTAGAAGTGAAATTTATTTTGAGATGCAAATGGTCGTTAGGAGTGAAATAACTTTTTTTTTTTTTCCCAAACTCAGGTTGAGCAATTAGAGCTTTCTTTAGTAAATTAAAGAGAGGAAGAAAAGATAGTCATGACCTGTAATGAAAATGGTTTTGGAAGAAGCACCTCATTAGATACTTTCTGGGTTTTATGGTTTCACTATAAACAGAAACATTTTATTTTCTGAATTTCACGTTATAATAACAATTTGTTGTGTCACGTACCATTTCACTGGGGCAGTCACATTCCAAGGTGGAAGAGACTATGCTTCAGTGATGGGTGCTGGCATGTAAGATCTATCAAAGAGAGTGGTTGCTTTCTCACTGATCTGGTGTGTGACAGTTTCCTAATACTAACTGTAAATAAAATTAATTTAATTGAAGTTGTTGTCTTTTTAAGACGAAAGTTCTTGAAGTCTTTGATTGAACTTAAGAGCTGCTTAGTCATGTTCTAAATACAGCATGCCTTCTTGCATTGTATGCAAAGTTGCTAAATAATTTTGTTTGTGGTTTCCCTCCATGAGGAAGGGGTTTGTTAGTTAAAATATTTTTAGGTTGTTAGAAAAGAACAGCAGCAGAAGAGAATTTTTGAATTTGTTTACGATTTGCAGCAAACTTAGAATGTAAACACACTTGCCAAGCAGACATCTAAAGTGACGCTGATTTTCTTTCTAATAGGAACACCTAGACAAAGCAATTGAACTTAAGCCTCAAGATCCTTTTTTATATTACCTAAATGGAAGATGGTGCTATTCAGTAAGTTGGTTTTTTATCTAATATATGAATTGAGTATACTGAAAAATGATAGTGTATTTGAAATTAAGTAGTGGGACTTAAAGTAGGTGTTTATCGAAGCAGATGTTTTGAGCTAAATGAAGTGGTACATTTACATTTCCTGAATTAACTTCCGCATGTGTGATGTTAACTGTTGAACATTCCTGTCATGTACATTAAGTAAGCTGTGCTTGTATCTCCCTCATTGTTGTGTTCAGGTTTCTTACCTGAATGTACGAATGAAAAGTAACTGATACTGGAAGGGAGAAGGGGTGACCTGTTGGTGTCAGTTCTTTGTTCTGCCACAAACTTTCTGGGTGACCTTGGGCTGATACCTTAGCGTTTTGTTAATTTTATTCTCCATCCGTAACCAAGGTTAAAGGCGCTTAACATGCTATGGGATTATGTCTGTGGCAGCAAGGCTACCATACCGTTTTGGTAAATTCCAGGAGAATGTTACAACAAAGATGCAGGCATAAAGGTCTATAATTCACCAAAAAGTTTTGCAAGAGATACAGTTTGTGTTATGCCAACACAAGAGGTGCTTTTAAATATTGTGTTAATGACATAGTGATAAATACTCATATATGAAAATTAAAATAATTGGTTTACAAGTTTAGCTGTTGATTAAGTTTATTTTATTTTTAGAAATATGGTGCTTGTGTTTGTAATATGAGAGTTGTCTTATTCTTAAGCTCTCATCTTTGATGGCTCAGGTGGCTACCCTTATCACTTCATCTTCAGTGCTGTGTGGAATCTTTCAGCAGAAGAAAATGTTCTTGCATAGCCTATGCTATAAAAGATCACTGGGACATTTCTCAGAATAATAACTGCTAATGTGCAGTGAATTCCAGCCCTGCCTTTTTCCTCCAGCTACTACCAATGCCAGTCACTACAAAGTGCCTGCAAACTGGAAAGGAGAAGTCGCTGTGATACGCTGCAGCCTTTGACTTTTGTCTTTATCTGCAATAAGATTTAATGCAAAGCAATCTTTCAGTAGTTTTTTCAGATCATATATGTAACTTTCAAAGAGCTTTCAGCAACTCCTTTTCTCAGTTGATTTGAATAAGGAATGACACCAACTTTTTCAAAGAGCTTTTAATTTTGCTTTTCATCACACTGTATTCTTGAATATCAGCATTAGCTATGCAAAACTGAGTTGTTGAAGATTGTCTTATAGTATGCTTGCTGTCCTGCCTTTGAAGAGCATCTCTCTGACCAGTGATTCCTTAAGCACTTTTACACTGTGCTGTGTCCAACAGCTCACTGCAGCTTCCATTTATGTCAAACACTCAGAGATGTTTTTCATGGCTTATTTCTTACTTGAGCTATCGCTTTTGGAAACTTTACACGTAATCTCAGTATACCTCACTTTGTTCCTATTGCACTGTTTTTCTTACTCGTTTCATTTTAGTGACAATCACCACTTTCTGACTGAGTAATACATATGGTGTGTTGCATTATGTCATTACAAACTCATGTTCCACACTTGCAGCATCTATGAAGAACTTCCTTATTGAACATTAAAGCCACAAATTAGCATTAGTATGACCTGATCTGCATTTTATTAAATGAAACAATCCACCTAAACAGATGTAGCCACTGAAATACTTAAGGATTGATTTCTCTTTTTTATTTTTTTTTAAATAATTCTTGTCTTCGGTAACTGCCACGACAAAATAATAACATGAAACACTTAGTTTTTGTAGTACAAATATCCTATGGTAGGCTATTTTCGTAGTACAAGTAAATGCAAGTATAGGGTTGAATAACATTTTGTGTTAACTGCTGGGGCTGTCAGCTCTTGAAAACTTTCTGGCATTTGCACACTTTCAGTAGCAGGATGAGGCTATCATTTGGGAACATTAGTTTTGAGTCTGTCCTATGGAAGCAAGGTCTTAATCGTAGCCCAGTGAAATTGGTGATATCCTCATTAGTTTTAGCAGACTGTATGAGTAGGTTTCTGTGCTGATGCACTAACACAGGTTTTGGCCATGCATGTGGTGTAGATAGTCACAGGAGCTTGTGGAAGATGGGGCAAATTACTTGGTCCTATTCTGCAGACTGTGGTGTTTCATGCTCTGCTAATTACCCCAAAAGTGGACTGTTGGCTCTGGCATTGGTTCCAAATACTTCTTCAGGGTAGAGGTTGTGATACGGTGCTCAAAAACCACATTTGTCACTCTTCCTCTGTGCTGCTACCTGTAGATGGAGTGATAACGCCCCTCTTAGACCCTCTGTTTTTTCTGTTTAGTCTAGCTGCGGTTGAGGCTGGGAAGGCTGTGTTATCCAATGTGAGGAAATTAAAGAAGAAAAGGGATGACAGAGGAAAGAAGGTTAGTTTTCACATTTAGCCTAGCTGACTTTGGTGTCAAGTTAGGATTGGCCACAATATTTGTCCATAAGTGTTGCTTCCAGGGGTTTTATTGTCTGGTTTTAGTCACGTAGTCTTTTACTAGTTTAAAAAATCTAACTAGTGTTGATACTTTCTAGACACTAGTAACAGTTTTGGGAAACCTGATGTACTTAAGTCTTCCTAGTATAGTCAAACATTTCCTATTAACTCCCTATTTAATGTTGGGGGATCTTATTACTATCTTCTAGCGCTGTTTTTTGAGCTGACAAACTGGAAAAATAAGAGACTGTAAAAGGGGGTGCTTCGAGTGTTGTAAATCTGGTCTCCAGTTCATTTTCACAAATGGCAAGTCAGTTGAACAGACTTTTAGATAAAAAGTGTAGTGGAGGCAAATGGTGAAGATTTATTGAAGGCTGAAATCTATATCCAGAGACTGCATGCTGTAGTGGTAAAGCTATTTGATTTGTGGAGTTTTGCCAGAACTTGGCTCAAACTGCCATTTCTCACCTTCCTCAGCGTAACACAGTCCTTTGCAAAGAGCAATGGTACGGCAGTGCCAAGTTTCTTATTCAGCAGTTATTCTTGCTGGGCCAGATCTGATGCTGATGCAAAGTGTCGCAGCACCTTCCAGCAGGAAGGATGAGCTGGATTTTCACTGCCTCACAGCAGTGGGGGTTTGTTTCTGATGCAGAGCCAGTGACGATTGTGTGCCACCCTGTTTAAAAATCAATTTTTGCTGTTTCTTATTTCTCTTACCATTATAAAGCCAGTAGAGCTATACAAAAGAGGTAGATTCTGTTCTGATGTGTGTATCATCTCAGCTTTGTTAGAAAATTACTTCTGGTATCACAATCAGTTAGGCAAGATTTTCAATAATCATTTCATAGATGTCATGATGGTCAAAATTTTCCCTGTGAGACCTGCTGTATATACAAGAAGTCATGTATAGCTCTAATGCTTTTTGTTTTGTTTTGTAGAGGTGATGAGGGGAAAAAAAACCCAAACGATTTATTTATGCATTGAGCAAACATAGTTGAACACCATTAGTAATGGATAACTGCAGAACCCTACCAAATGTTATTTTAATATTCCTTTTTCGAGAGCTGATATGAACTTCTACGTAGTGGTAATTTTTTCCAGGGTAGCTTTAGTGATAATGTTAGGAAAATATGATTACCATATAATTGTAATGAAGATACTTTAAAATATCTAGTAAGCAAAGTAAACCAGTGTTTAGTATGTAAAAGAGATGTTACTATTCCAAAGAAAAACAGCCGCAGTGAAATAACTTTCATTTCAGATTTCTTTGGTGGTAGATGAAACTTCTTCTCCTCAGCCTTCTGTGACAAAAGCAGGCTTTGTTAAGTAGGTATCTTTTAGGGAAGGTTTAATGTTGTAAATATGTGCTTGGGTTGGTTCATATGATTTAAAATAAGTACAGTGTTCAGAGCCTTTCAAGTTTCAGCTTTGTTTTTGTTAAGGGAAAGTGAAAACTACTTTGCTCAGCAAGGAATATTTATTGGAAGTGAATTGATCTGTGGTGCATGGTGTATAGGAAATAGTTTTCCTTTCTTACAGTTTTGGACGCATTATCTGATAATCCTTTGTAATCATACAATCATACAATGGTTTGTGTTGGAAGGGATCTTTAAAGGTCATCTCGTCCAACACCCATGCAATGAGCAGGGAATTGTTGTGTTTGTGGGTTGCTTTAGTGTATATAATAGCTTTTAAAATGAATAGCTTTTAAAAATATAGCTTTTAAAATATCTAGTTAAGACATATGGCTACTTGCCACTACAGGACTGACACAGAACAGTTAACATATACTTGTGAAACTGGATCAAAGCCTCTGGTAAATACCAGTGGGGTGTTAAAAATTAGATCTCTCGGGATTTTCTTTTTGCAGGTTACATGCCATGTGTTGGATTCATCTCTGGTGTACCCCAATATCTGTTTGGGTTACATCAGGGAACAAATTGACCCAGTTCCTTTGTCTGTGTGCTCTTTAAGTCTGCTTCCCTTACTGGAAAGTGAAAAGCCCAGGGAATTCAAGTTGGATAAATGCCTAAATGCCTGTGCAGAGTGTCCTGGTTCCTCAGCTGGCAAGAAAGAGAATATTTGTGCTGGAAGCCAGTATTTTAAAACTGCTGTCCAGTTACTTAATCTTTTCCAGAAGTCAAAACATTGCAAAAAATTTTTAATACAATTTTACATTAATATATTGTAATAAAAAAGAAAAAGAAACTCTCTGGGGATATTTATGTAGGTGCCATTAATATTTTACTGAAGGTGGATCAATGGAATGATTTTCCTTTATGGAAGACAATTGTGTGATCTGTCTTCAGGGAGCTATTAGCAAGGAAACATTGGAGGAGGAAATCCCTCAGGGCTGCCAGTCAATCCTGGCTGAATTTTCAATCCAAGTGGGTTAGTTTCCTTGGTACCAACATTCTGGAATTTGAAAAGAGCTGTCAATGGGCAGGGTTTGCATCTCATCAAAAACAAACAGAAGACAAAAACAAAAACAAAAAACCAAACTCCAGCCAGTGTGTTAGTTCACGTGTGATTTTTGCTTATCCTAGGCTAAGGAAGAGAAAGGGATGTGAGGAAATCCCTTTCCCCAGTATTTTGGGGAGAACCACATTTTCTGCCTTGGTCTTTAGAGGAACAGGAGGCCTGATAGGAGCATGCTGGGTACGAACTTTACAGTCAGCTGCAGTTTAACTCTAGGGTGGCATTCTTCCATCTCTGGTGTTGGTAGAGATTTGGGTAGAATAAATGGATGAGAGCTTGCTGTTTGACAAATCTGTAGGAGAGATTGTTTGAGATGAGCATCTCTGTTTGCTTTGGGATACTGAAGAGTGGCTTCCTCTCTGTGGCAGAGGCCAGGCAGTCATGGTGACCCACTCCCCTCCAGCCCTAGGAAAGTTCAGGAGCTGGCTGATGGTCCCTCAGGCCCTTGGTTTTTGCTCCTGAGCGAATGGAACTAGCTCTGCTCATGTATGGCAGCTGGGGAGTGGTGTTCCTTGAGTGACCTAATACATTAAAAACTGATATTCTGTGTAAACACAGTGTTCCTTGCACTGCGCTTGTGAATTTTCAGGTTGCTGGGGGGACTGACATCAGGGCTTGGGAGACCTAAAAAACCAAAACTTATTTAAGGTTTGGAAATCATCTGTAGGGCAAGGGCAATATTAATTCTTCAATTTTTTTGTTGTTTTTCTGACTTTGTTGTTGTTGTTGCTATTACTTGCTGCAGAGCTGTTTTTCTTATTACTTTCTGCCTTCCTATACCTTTCTTGGAACATGTATTAAGTGAAATCATGGTTCCGCTGAAGCTGATGACAGTTACAGTCTCTTTGTACTTGATTTTTTATGGACCTCCATATATGCTTTGCACTATTTAGAATAATCTTGACTGTAGATGTCAAATTTGCACTACACCAGATCATGCTACCTCAGGATTTCTGTTGCCTGTGCTTGCTCACACACAGAGAATGTTTAATAAAGTAAGTTGGTATAGTAGGAATGATGTTTCCTTTTCACTGAACATGGCATAAGATTTACTCTAATACAGTTATTTCAAATTAAAGACTGTGCTTGTGCCCGTTTATGGGAAGGGTATAATTTCCTGTTCATCACTATTGCTCCAGCACACAATTTTGTGTCTTGCATAAAAGAGATCTTTTCCATTTGTCCCACCTCAGTCATAGGGGGGGTGCAGGCTGGCTGAGGTGAGGCATGGTTAAGCTGTTGTGATGGGATTCACCTCACCTGCCTTTAGCCATCCACAAGGTATAATTGTCTGTGCTCCTTTTTCAGTTGAAGGAAGGAAAGGTGAGAAAGAGAGGAGTGTTTGTCCCAGGCTAACGTAGGTGAAGAGGAATTGCCTAATGGAAATGCCTCCCTCTATTGACTATGCAAGGAACCTGGGCAACTCGCATAAACCAGGCATTTAAGTTATGGATGGCTAGAGTTAGCTGCAATGAATTTGTCAAGCCAGTTGTATGTAAGTCTGACTGCTCAAAATGCTACAGAACTCTCAGACTATCTGTGTAATAGTCACAAAGTACAATGCTGCATCCAGTGCACATTAAAGAAAACTCACTATTGTGCATAAACACATTTAACTTTTAAACATTGTGGGATTAGTGGGGTTAGTGGGATTTGTAATATAAAAATGGCCAAGTGTGTATATGTTTGTGCTTTTTTAACTTGGAATAGTGCAGAGCAGCACCCAAGCCAGACAAAATAAGGACTAAAACCTCAGTGAATCAGTTCTGATTAAATCTTTTAAGAAAATAAAACAACTGCCAGGAAGAACTTGTGTTTTCAAAAGGTAATTATAACTCCACATGGAAAAACTGCTATTTTGTTTCCTCAGTGTTGCATAACAGCAGGCACCTGTGTGTGGTAATTGTATCCGTGCAGTGTATGTATATCTCCAAGGTGTGTTGTGGTCTTGCGGAGAACAGTGTCAGTGTATACATTCCCTTTATTTTTTTTCCCCTCTCTTCTTCCGCTGTGAGCTACCTCTATCTTGATGTGATGGACCTAGAAATATAGACACACTGACACCTCCCCTTCCAAAAGAATATGGAACACTGCAGCAGTAGACTGGTGTGAAGAAAACAATACTTTTGCAAAAATCCTTTTAATATCCCTCTTTATATATCTCAGAAACTAGAGAGCAGATAGAGAAATGAAGCGTGTGAAGGAATTATATACATACCTACAATTTGAAGTTTTAACCAGCATGCTGCAGTTTGTGACACAGTATGAAAGCACTGCAGTGTAGAGAGAGAAAACATCTTGTTGCTTAAATGAGTAAGAACTGGGATTCCTGGAGAGCTTTTGTAAAAAAACCCACTTTATTTCTTTACAAGAGTCTTCAAGAGTGGGGGGGGATGTGTGTGTGAGAGAGAGAGAGAGAATGAAAAAAAAGCTTTATTTCCTTATTTTTTTTTTCTCTGGAATATAATTTTTACTGGGTTTAGTGAAAGACTTACTGATGGCATTTAACAAGTAAGGCATTGGATGCTGATGAACAACCAGCAAGACTTGACCAGGATGCCTTCTGTCTCCAAACAATGTTTCTCTTATGTAGCGAGAGTCATTGGGGCCAGATGGGAAAACATGGTCCTATGCGTTTTCCTGTTGCGTGCAGGCCTGTATTTACTCTTTGCAATGATATTTTTAGGGCAGTTTGCAGTAAGAAATACATGGAGCCTGATGTCTGTTCAAAAGAGAAGCATTGTGGTTGATGGTTGTGGATAGTTATGTGTGGATGGATTATTATATTTTACCGTAGTTAACTGACATCTGCTGGATAGTTGCTGGATTTAGCTGGAGAAGGTGGGGAGAGCAGCAATAGCCCTGAAGAGATTGGGAAACCAGGGAATGAGGTGGGAATAATCTAGAACTACCCAAAGCATTTCAATTTTTACAGCATTAGGACAGACTTGAGTTCAAGGCTCAACTCTTATTTGAATTGCAGGTCCCTCTGAAAAAGAGATGTCCCTATGTGACTCATATGCCACCTCCAGGTCTCCAATGAGAGGCTGTCTTTCTTTGCCTGTGTGTATCTCTCCTCTGTGTTGCCTCTGCATAGATCAGGCCAGAAATTGCTAGGAAAACACAGAACCTTGTTTTTTATGATTTTTAAACTCAGCTGTACTCTGTGACAGGAGCCATCAGTGCTGTAGTTCAAATACTGATGAGAAGGAATAAAGTCCCTTCTTCACAGATGTAGTAGAAATTTCCAAAGGAGGGTGGCTTCACTTCTCCATTTAAACAGGCTCCAGTCTCGCATTGCATTTCTTAGCGACTCTATCCTTCTTTAGAGATGTTAGGTGTATTTTGCCAGGTTATGTAATGGAGCCACATACCTTATGGCAGTAACCACAGCAGTTTCTGTCAGGTGTCAGTATACATAAGGGAAGAATTTATGCACATTGTTTGGCAATATAACAGTTCCCTGAAGTCCTTTGTAGCAGGCCATCTTCCTGAAATGAGAAGGTCTTTGGCAAGTGTTATTTGTCAGATTTGAAGAGGAAAAAATTAAGCCTATTTCTTAACAGTGGCTGTTACCAGCTTGTGTGTAATAAATGAACTTGTTTTACAAGCACCAAAAGCACTCACATTTTGACTGTAGCAACAGCTTTTCATAATACTGAAAAATAGTCAAGTACATGAACTATCACGCTAAGCTGTCTCATGAAAACCTTATCAGGTTTAAAGCACTGTTTTTAGCATTAGCTTTTGAAAAATGGCAAGGTCTTATGTACTTTAAGCTTTGTACGTTGGAATAATCTCATATCAGTAAAGTTGGTGTTCTATTATATATTTCTTAATGTGTATGTCTTCCTGTTAACAGAATCTAAAATCCAAAAGACTTGAGCTGGCAAAACAACAGTATAAAACATTCCTTTACCTGTTCTTTTGCAAAATAGGTTGTATAAGTAGTACAGCGGCACAGGACAGTATGTACTTCAAAACTGAGAAGCAACCCTGAAGACTTATTTATTTATTTTATTATTATAGGTAGCTCAGTTGTCTTGGATCGAAAAGAAAGTAGCTGCTGCTCTCTTTGGGACTCCACCAACTTCAACAGTAGAAGAAGCATTGCAGAATTTCCTTAAGGTAAGTCATAGCCAAGAATTTTTCTGTGTGACTGTTTATATGTGCTGCTGCTATATGTGACTGTTGTCAAGGTGTCTGCTCAACGGATTATGTCCAGTAGCTACAAATCCAGGGCTTTCCTAAATTCCACAGAGCTCTCTACTAAAATATTTTTTTCTTTTCTATTTTAAAATGAGTTTGGAGATGAGTTGCTAGCATCTTCCTTCTTTTTCTTTAGTTTTAGGGGATTCTTCAATGACTTGCCATGGTTAATGGTTATTGGATTTAATGTGAGATGGATATATATGCCATTGAAACAAATTAGCCATAGCGATAACTGATCATTTGTCTGTTTCTGCAAGATGGTTAACATAGGCAAGGAAAACTCTGACACTGTGGCAGTTGTCTTTTTCTAATCTGCAGGTCTTTTCATTGAATTTCAGTAGAAGCCTTTCTTGTTTGTGGAGATGAAATTACCTTTGTAGTGAAGTAGAAAAAAGCTCTGTCATATAGGTCTGTGTTCCTGGGCATTCTACTTGAATGCACAGTTATGAGAAAACACCACATGAATAAAATAAACCTGTCTTTCAGTGTCTCTTTTGTGAATCGTTTCTACTTCTGGAGCTGAAAAATGCAAGTTTTTCACTTGACTGAATTCAAAGCATAAACGTGCATCATTACAATTACTTTCAGACAGTTTCTCAAAGGAATTGGACAAACATATTTTTTTCACTATCAAAAGTGCTCGTTTTCTGTGTTCTTAGTCTATTTAAAGATGGAATGATATCCTGGGTTTTGGACAATACAATACATGACCATCTTCCCAGTTTAAGGTATTTTATCTATAAGGTCAAACTCCAAAGGTGGTAGAAATAATTTTAAATGCTCACTTTAGCTTCAGGTCATTTCATGGTGTGCTGCAGCGTAACTGTGGTTTTAAGTCATCTTCTGCAACAAAAATTAAATTACTGACTAAAAGACAACTGTTTGGGTTTCTTTTTCAATTGTTTGATAATACATAGTTGTGGTGAAAGCAGCATTGTTTTGGTCCAAGGATACAGCTACTATAAATCTCACTAATGTAGTTTTTCTCTCCCAAAAGCTGTTTGTTGCTTAAAGCTGCTTTTTGGTTAGTAGATAATTGGTAAGGTTTTTACTCATCTTTCAAGCTTTCTTAAAAGGAAGACAACCTTGAACTTTTTTAATGACCTGAACTTTTCAGAAGATAGTAATGAGAAAAGAAAGGTGAACTCAGAGTTAGAAGACATGGGTCTATGAAAGAAAAGTAATTATAAAGTTGATGAATACAGTTCATTACCCATTTCACAAAGTGTGAATGGTTGTTTCCTTGTTTATTTCTTGGATTAGGAAATAAATATTAATAATCTAAAGAGAGCAGTGTCTTCCAATGCATTATGTAAGTGAATGAATCCAATAGATATTTTATAGAATGATCTGATACCTTTACAAAGCACTTAGGGAGAGAGGAGAGGAAGCAGTACAGAACACTTTTATGTGTTCAATATCAGCAGCACCTCATGTGCCTGGTTTAGTGTTTCAGTTTTGGGTTTTCTTGTTTTCTTGAGGGTTTTTGTTCAAGTGCTAAACAGATTGTGGTGTACACAGTAGGGATGATTCAGTCTGATATTTGAGGAAGCTTAGTGCATTACTAAAAATGTTATGCAGACCACGTAAATCTCATCACACAAGTTTTATGTCTATTTTCTTTCCCGTTTTTTATCTAGGCAGAAGAAATGCATCCAGGATATTCCAAATATAATTATGTGTATTTGGCAAAGGTAACCAAGGTCTTCTAAAAATAATGATTTGTAGACTCTGGTATCCTTACACTGGTCTGATTGGAAACAAAATGTTTTTTCTTCTCAGTGCTATAAAGATCTTGG
The DNA here is from genome assembly GCF_964199755.1 of Larus michahellis. NCBI lineage: Eukaryota > Metazoa > Chordata > Aves > Charadriiformes > Laridae > Larus > Larus michahellis. The sequence goes on from NC_133898.1 coordinate 41,177,706, forward strand.
CCAGAAAAACAATGCACTGAAGTACTGTGATTCTGCACTGTCAGTTCTCTCAGTTACTAATGAGGTGGGTATTGAAAGTGATAATTTGTTCTCTTGTGACCACTGTCTTGTCTTTGGCACCCGCTATTGCATTGTCATTAATAACATAATGTATCACTTTTTCCTCTGAACACAGAACTTTCCTTTTTCCTCCGCTATAGATTGGTTCATTACAGTTGTCTGTATGAACAGCTTTAAAAAAATCTTTGTTTGGGGAACTGTCAGGGACTTGTCTGTGTCAGAGGCTGTCAGAAATTGAATTGCACTCTTTGTAATTCAAGCCATTTCATTAGAGTATCTTAAGCATAAGCTGTTCAGTGTGTCGCTCTAGCTGTGCTGAAATTTTGACCCAGACCTACTTTTTCTCTGTTGAAAGCATTCTGGATTTTTGTCCCACAGTCTCTGTCTCTGCTCTTGAATGTCTCTGGTTTGTGCTCTCGTCAAGGCTTCCAGGGCAGTGTGTTAACTATAGCAGAGGTAGATGAGTTATTCAAGATTGCCTTTGCCTTCAACCACAGTGCAGTTAAGGAGGCGTAGTTCTTCCGGTTACATCTGCTGGAGAATAGTTTATTCTAAGAGATTATTAAATTCTTTTTTAGGCCCTTTAGAGTATTTTTAGTATGTGGACACAAGATTTCTACAGATATTTGAGAGATTTTAAGTGATTTAATTTCTCAAATATAAACCAAGTCATGGCAAGAAGGTTCACTCTGTCTGATCTCATGTAGAAGCAAGTTCCATAATTACCGACCTATGACTGGAAATGTCTTACCATCCTAGAGCGTGACAAGTTCAAACCTGAGCTTTGTCAGCCTAAGGGACCCCCTTTGAGCACAGCAGATGTGGTAGTGAGAGAGAGAGGTGATTCGAGAGACGAATTGGCCCTATCCCATTTAATTCTTTGAAGTTAAGGAAAAAGACCATTAAATAACTCTGTAACTTGATTGACAATAAATGCTGTGTGTGGAGCACTAACATGTTTATGTGAAGTGTTCCTGCTGGGAAGAAAGACCACTGCATGCCTCACCAGCAGCTGCTCCTGGGTGGCCTTTATTTTTGGCCCAAGCTATAGTATGTACCAATCATAAATTAAGCAATCATTGCTTAAGTTCAGTGTTTCTTTAAATATGTATTGATATAGATATGACATTATTAATCTCTTCACGCTGCTTTATTCTTTACTTACTGTTGAAATGTACCTTCAGCTTACCTATTACAGAACACAAGAAAGACTGCTATAAAAGATCTGTTATTTGGTACCTTACATCTTTGCATAAAAGGTAGGACCAATGGTGTAAGGGAGAGAGCATACAACTGAAATTGCTTGAGCTCAGACTGTTTTTTTATATATCTGCACTGAGTATGCTGGTGAATTTTTTGTTTTTCCTGTTTTCAACTTACTGCAGGCCAGGTAATCTTGCAATGAACTCTGAAGCTATGTGGTAAAATTGCAAACAAACATATATCACAGAAACTTCTGGTGGGCAGAAGACTATTGGTGTTTAGTAAACTGGAAGTCATTCAACATATTCGTAAAGACTCCTTGAAAAAGTATAGAGATAGCATAGATTGGGATTCATGTTTGATAATAATAGCTGGACAAAATTTTGGTGACCAAAGGTAGTTTCTGAGGCTCCATCTACACTCGGTGGAGAGAGATAGATGCATCCAGGTGCCTCATCCTGCCTCTCTCTGTCCCCTGATAGCAGAGAGAGACTAGATGCGAAGATACACATAAGATGTATACCTGAGACACCTTGCTCCTAGACTGTGCCGTTAATGAGAGGTGAATCCTGCCTCTGAAGTCCAGTGTCATGAGTCTAAATGTGAACTGGAGTTCAGTATGTCCTGGGCCACCTGGAGGGGGTTAGTCCTTGGTAAAAGGAATGTCCCACCACATTTCTGAAGTACCGGCAGGCCTGAGAAGGAGGGGGGACCGTGAGGTAGGGTGTGTGTATTCTGGCAAGAAGGGTGGTGATGAGGATAAGAATGATCCTGGTTTGTGAACAGAACGAAGAGTGGCAAATGGGCCCCAAAAATCTTTTGTCCATCTGAAAAGGACAAGATGATTTGTCCTCTTCTGGTTTGACTAATTCTATAGATATCACAGATTTGTCTGCTTTGTCTTGTTTACTTGTGATGTGTTTTGAGTTAAGGTTAGAAAAAAAGTCCAGGAAAATATGGCATTGGGGCATTAATGTGTAATTCAATTTAAAAAAAAAAAGCAATCAGCACAAGGTAAAACCAAGTACACACTGAAAAGAATTACTATAAAATGGAGATCTGGAACACAAACTCTGATGATGCTGTTACCTCAAGTCCCATCTGAATTAGAATATTACATGTTGTTTTGGTTATTGTGTTAGAGAAAGACTGTTACTGATTTTTGGGGGGAACATGTTGGAACTGAAGTGATTCAGGGCTTGGAGCTGTACATAGGAATAACATTTAGTCAGGTTAGTTTAGGGGAGGGAAGAGACTTTAATATAAGACTAAAGAGACGTTGGGGAGACGGTAATAAACGAATGCTGATAAAGTGCCTGAATTGACTCTAGCACTGTAAAAGACGGGGTTCATGGTCTGAAATAGAAAACGCAGGTCAGCAGCGGTCGGAGGATTTCTTTCAGCTTGCCACACAGCACAGGATCTCAAGGTTGTCAGCAGCATGGTATGTTGTCACAGCAGCATGGTATGTTGTCACAGTCATGTGAAACTCATCATTCCCAAGTGTAATCATAGTTTCTCATGTGAGTTTTTTCTGTTTCTTCGGACAAGGGAATTCCTTTATTGTTTTTAAACGTTGGCTTCCACTGAGAAACATGTATATGTATAAAGGCATAAAATCGGGAGCAGACTGAGAGACAAAGTTGCTGGAAAGGTGCCACATTGAGGAAACGTATAGTATTTCATGATACAAATCATTGTGCAGTATAAGTATAAAAACTAATAGTAGACAATGGTTTACTTTTTATTGCCTCTGAGCATCCATAGTTTCCAGTGACTTCAGTGGGAACCAGAGGTTCCCGGCGTCAGTAAAATAGCCCATAGCTCATTTTAATCCTTAGGTCAAATTCTCAGCTGGTCTAACTCAGGGCACTTCTTCTACACTTTGTTTAGGATTAATTTCATGTAACATTTCAAGTTAAGTGAGATGATTTTTGTCTTCAACGTTGTATCACATCCAAATATCCCTTCTCTGCATCTGTTCTACCACTTACAGAATATGTTTTTAATTCAAGGGGTAGAGGGGCTTGCAAACAGAGGTAATTCTTGTTAAGGAAAAAAAAAATCAACAAAAAACCAAAAAAACAAAAACAAACAAACAAACAAAAAAAACCCAAAACCGAACACATGGCCAGTTTCCAACCCTATTACGAACCTAAAAAAGGATATGAAAGGAACAGTAGAAGAAGAGACAAGTTCTGATTGAATGACTCCTGTAAGTCCTAATACCAGTTTTTAAAAATGGTTTGGCACATTTTTAACTTATCAGTCTATGCATTTTTGTATTTTAAAATAATACAGGCGTTTTGGTGGAAGTTACATCTGGAAAACGAAACTGATGTTACAGTACTACTTTAGAGACTTTTCTCTTTATCCTCTCTACTCTAAACAAAAACCTCCAATGAATCACACAGTCCTTCCTTGGCCATAAATACTGTCATACTGTAGAGTGGTACTTCACTGCTGGAGGTGCATGGGACATTAAATTGTCCTGCTTTTCTCTGGTTGCTGTCCAGGTGGATAACCTCAGGGTCCTGGGAAACATTCACCCCTTCAGTAAAAGAGAGATCCTGATGTTCAGGGCTGCTGTGAGTTATTGTAAAGTGCGTGACAGCTGCTCTGTTTATCTATGAGATGTTGCATTACCCTTACTGAGACTCATTACTTTGTAGTGCGCTCAAAGCCTTGGTGAGTGTGACTACATGAAGGGCTGTTGAAACCAGATGTGGTGGACTACTGTGATGGAGGAAAAAAAAGAAATCACTTTTTTTAATTTGGGGAGAAAAATCTAGTTTAAACGTGAAAACATGAGCATTTGTTTTGCATATAGAAAGACAAAATGAGTGGGTGAGGGTGTGTGCTTAATTAAACACATAGCGCTTTGCGTGTAAGGGAAATAAGACTGATTTCTTGTTTATAATGAAGATTGTTGGGTATTTTCAAGGCTGGAACTTGTAGAAAATTGAAGTCTCAATTTAGGATTATAAAGTATAATAGGAAAGAAATTATTTTTTGTTGTATCTGGAGATGAGCATGGGTGTGAGAGTGAACTGTGTGCTTGTAGGACCAGTAAGCTCATCGCAAAGGGTTTAACAGCCTAGGAGAGAAGGAGATTAAAATTTCGCTTTTTAAAAATGAATCTAAAAAGCAGCAGTTGTATTACAAAAAATGTAGTCTTGGAAAAGCCAAAGATAGCAAAGCGCATAGAATGCAAAGCAAACCTATTTGCACTGAGAGTTGCTGAAAGTCTTACTTAAATGCAGATAAAAACTTCCCTGAAACTGAGAATGTATTTTACAAAATTATTGGTATTTAAAAAAAAAATCTTATTTTAAAAATTAATTTAATTTCCAAAACATTCCTTCCTTCCCAGCAATTACGAGTGAAGGCAATTCGGAGTTGAAATTAACAAGTGAGAGAGACTTAGGTATTAGAGAAATTGATTATTATGGCATTCACTTCTTACAGGTGTAGAATGGCAGGAAGCGGAGACTTGTTAAAGACTCTGCCTTTGGCCTCAGTGACACTTGAGACTTTAGAAAAACCCATGCGGAGGAGGAGGTAAATGTAATAATGGGCAGGAACAATGGCTGAATGTTTACACAAGAATGCAGCTGCTGAGGAGAAATCATACCCGTAAGATTTTTCTTACATTTTTTTTTACATCGCTGTAAGTGATCTCCCCGGTCATTAATTTACATTTTTAATATTGTCTGTAAGGAAAAGAGTGGGAGTTACAGAGGGATGGAAGAGAGGACAGAGTATAAACTTCAGCACACATCAGTTGTTTCTGTTACAACAGACCATTTGTATATCTTGAATTTTCCTCAGCAGATTTTCCATTAAATGCCTCCTCCAGCCACCATAGATTGGTCATATGTAGCAGACCTTGCTGTGATATTTCCAAGAGATCTCGTTTGAAGCTGCTGTGGTAATTTGGCCTAAGTAGGATTTTGAAGAAGAAAAAGTAATTTACTTTTGCTTTTAAAGTGAAGGGTACAAATTATGACTTGTTTGTGAAAAAACTACCCATCAAAACTATGTGAATAATTTGGATTAACCTTATGAAAAATGTTTTTGTTTTCTCATCAAACAGAATACTTTGTTTTCTCAACATCATCAGCTTAATAAAAAATGTCATTGTTTTCAGAGGATATTCTTTCCTTTAGATCTTATGTACATTTGTTCTCCAAATGCCAAGCAAAAGTCCATGGTGTTTCAATTACAAAATAATGGAATTATTCAGATTTGTGTTCATTTTGAATTCTAGGCTAATGTTTTCCTGCTAATACTGTTTGTGGAGTTGAACAAGAATTTCCTGATAGCTACCACAAACCCAAAATTAAAGTATCTTTTGAATATACTTTAAAAATCTGTTCCTTAATTAGTGATTCTATTCACATCGAATATGAGTGCTTCAAGCTCAGGGAATGGGCTGTTTAAAAACTCATTATGACGAGATCAGATTTCAAACTGTAAAATGCTTGTAAAAATGAGACATTTGTAAAAGAGCTGCTAAAAGAATTTGAGACCTCCTATATTTTACATTATTTTGCACTTCAGAGAATACAGTCTATTTTTTTCTCAATGTTTGTTATCAGACTGATTTGCTGTCTGCATGCTTTTGAAGTTCTTGCCAAAAGGTTTGTTTGCATTGTCTGCTTATTCTTTCTCCCCCTCCAAAAAGGATTCCAAAAATGATGAAGATATTTTTTATAGTGTAGTAGTTTCATACTTAAGGATAAAGTCTATCCTGATGAATACTGAGCTTATTATACTTACGATTAAATTGACTAGCCTATCACAAAGTATTCATTTCAACATCCTGTCAATGGTAACACAGTTTTAGCATAGTGCTTAGTGTGGCAAGACTGATCAATGGATGGAGTGTATCTCTTCTGCTGGCATGCTGACGATGAGGAGGTGAGTGGGAGAAGTATTCACGGAGATGGTGGTGCACTGCAGGATGAAGAGGTTCACAACGGGTTTCCTATTTTTGTGGAGTGACTGGGGAGAAGTCAGGCTTCCAGTAGTTTGAAATATATAGTCTCAGAGTCAATATACAGGGTGAAGGAGAAACTCAACAGGCATCTTTCTGAAGGGGCTGTAACTGGGCATGATCGTGTTTGAGTTGTTTCAGTGATGACTGCACAGAAAGAAGGGCTGTGGGTCCCGCTGTGCTGGGGCGGCAGCTGGACAGGAAGAGATTTGAACACCAAAAGCTCTGCATTGTGTGTAATAGTAAAAGAAAACCAGATTTGCACAACTATTAATTATTCTAAATTGAATTCTGCCATTTTGAAATTTTTCAACAGCAGTCCTCGAACTGGCTGAACTGCTCATTCACAGTCTTCTGTGTGTGAAAGGGTGTTTTTCCCTCTACTTGAAGTATAAGCATAAAATATGGAATTATTGTCAGCTACATTTTTTAAAGCTGTGCTTGCCTTGATCCTAAAAGCCTTGAGAAGTCATGGTTCATCCCCAGAGAAAGATACTAAAAACATGAAAGAACATAAAACGCCCTAACTTGTGACATACAGCAGTCATACAGAAGGTTGCAAGCGTATGATTGCATTGGTTTATTGAAATATCTAAGGGGAAAACCAGTATTATACAATTGTATTGAAATTAACGCCTACTACAGTCACACCATCTGTGAGAGTCTATCATGAAACTGAGAACGGACAGCATTATAGCTTGATGTGATTTATGTTTTGCACAAGAGCTATTACTGTCTAATTAACGATCCTTGTGCATGTTTGGGAGTCTCTTCTGTTACAGTCCAGGATTTCTCCCGGAGCTGCAAAGGAACGATACAGCTGTAACCGAAAGCCGGGGTGGCTCTCAGCACCTCATTGCTGTTACTGCGTATCAGAGTGCAGCTTCGGACCACCCTTGCAGCCCAGCTCATTTATTATGCCATGCAGCCCCGCTGACTTCAATGAAACCCTACAGGATGCATGTCAGCTTGGGATTTGGCAGTGGTTGCACACAACTATGTTATAGTTGGCTGGTGTAACCATTTTGGCTGTGGTCATGGGGTTGTATCATTTTCTGTTGACAGTTGGGACTTTGTCAAGTGCACACATGTGCAGTGCCTGGGTCGAATGTGTTTAGTGCATAAGGAAATAATTAGCAGAGACGGAAGGTAAAATCATTATCTTTCTGTCTCTGCTTTAATTGCCATTTAATTTTTACATGCCCATTTATATGTGTATGTCTGTGTGGACATATATTTATCAGTAAATTTTTTTGAGCAGAAATTAACTGTCAAAATGGGGACTGCCTCCAGTTAAGCCAACATTCCCTTTTTCCCACCAGCTCTTGCTCTTGTTTTCAACTCTCTCTCTTCCCTTGTTCAGTCCCCAGCCCCCCAGGTCTTTTTTTCCTGTGCATATCCCCTGTGGATGGTGAAACATAAAAGCAAAGCAACTAAATCGGAAGAGGGGAAAATACAGTCACTGACCCTGTAATTTTAATACCTTTTGTGTAGCAGTTTGCAGAACATTTTGAACTCATATTCAACTCTGAAAATGATATGAGAAGTGTTTAATAAATGTAAGCCTTGACAGTAGAAAGTCAAGGTTGAAAATGGCTGTGCATTCAGTCAGCACTGAAATAAGCCTCAGGGTGAACAAATGGGACTGACGCAAATCTATTGCATTCCTTCTATGACTTGCACCTCTTCCTCTCCCTGCCACACTCTGAAGGGAGATCAGAGCCTGCATGTCTTTAAAAAAAAAAAAAAAGCCAACCTGATTGTTCATTTTTAGAAAGCCACAGACCCAGAAATCGATGAGGAAGAGAATTGGTCAAATACAGGATTTAAGACTTTCCCTTCCCATTAACAGTGAAACTTTGGGCATCGATGAAGTTTTCATCCTTAAATCTGGAGACGGATACACTGAACGGAGTTGTGGCTTCTCTCTCCTTTTAGTGGGACACACCTCTTTTTCTGGAAGAGCTCTATCCAAAGTTGACATAATAGTTCCCTTCACTGGCCATTCTCAGCTTTGTTTTTAATGCCATTATGGATTTTTTTAAATGCTTTTGCCGTCTGAGTTCTTATTATTGACTGGAAGCTGCTGGCTCAATGAACGCAGCTGGTTAAGTAGTTTGCAACAGTAATAATTCCTGCTTTTACTGATGTAGTCTTGTTTAGAACTGGCAACCCAAAGGTAGGATGCTTTGCATGTTTGCAGTTTGTTCTCCAGTGAATTCTTAGAATAATCATGAGTTTGTTTCATTCTTTTTCCTCAGCCCAGAGGAAGATTCAGGAAAGGTTGCCCAATATTTTTGGGACCTTTTCAACTCATTAAAGCTCATTACCCAATATAATCCTTTGCTTCTAAGGAGAGAGACAATTTCACAAAGTTGTTTGGAGATATATTTTTAAAATGTGATACCCTGCAAAGTGAGTAAAGAATCTCATCAACCCATGAAAAGGTGAACACCATTCAGATAAGAGAAATCCTGCATCTTTGTTATTTTTGGCCTAGAAAAGTGTGGAAAGAGTAGGACTGGATAGAAGGAAACCTTTTTCATTTTCATAGCACGGGACAATATCTGGTTTTTTTACTGTTTTGTTTACTGGGATTTAGAATCATTTTCACAAGTTGCCCACAGTCAGTACAGAAAAGTGTATTTTCCCTGAACTAATCAACATTTTGATACAAATGTTGAGTTTTCCAATTTTTATTGCAAGCCATGGGCTAGTGCTCCAGGCAGCCTGTAGTGACATGGAGTTTAAGGGGTGCTGAATTCAGTTTGACATTTCCTTCTGTTAGAGTATTTTGGCAAGAGCTTCCTGGCTTTGCAGTGTGTGCCTTTTAAGGCCTCTGATAAATGATTAGGCAGATAGTTTAGCCTATTGTTGCCAGTGGGAGCAAGGCAGTGACTCCAAGAGAATTGTCCAGCTAATGTATTAATGCCTTAATCCAGACCAATAATATAACGTAGTTTGACATGTCTGGCATATGGTTTCTATCATCTCAATATTCTTCTCTATTCCTCCGTGACATTATAGACAACTAACCAAAATAAAGAGAAGCAGGAATTTCTTCACCCATAAAATGTATTTTAAAATGTTCTGCATTTTGTTCCAGCTCTTTGGTTGATTGGATAATGAAGTGATCCTGAAATTCAGTGATTACTTCACTGTCTGTCTACAGTATTTTCTTTCAGGATTGCCTGTGGCATTATGTGGGAAAGAAATACTGGCCTCTGTCATTAGAAATACTTGCGCAAAATTTGTGATGTGCAAGTGCTTTTGGCTTGCACTGCTAAGCACACGTGGCTGCATGTATTGGGTGTTTATGCCCTTACCAGCGTGCAGGTTTGAGGTGCTGACTTTTTAGAAATGTGGTTTTAAATCAAGGCGCGTTTTGCAATGGCAAGTAAAGCAAGTGGATTGTATCTAGAAGACATTTAAAAAATAAGTAGAATAATGGAGTTTTTGTACTGTGGTTACATGTTCGTATGGATGTACCCCTTTACAAACAGATTATACATGGAATGGCCAAAAGGTACGTCACTGTTTACCTGTGAAAGAGTCTCTGGGCTGGGTTTGGTTTAATGCCCCATGCAAACTGTGCACTTACATATCAGTCTAAAAGGAGCCTTTCCCTTCTGTCCTAGGAGGTAGAATATAGTGTTGGCTCTGAGAATAGCAGATTACTTGCCTCTTGCTCCCCCATTGGCTCCACTCTGCTATGAGCCCAATAGTGTAGGCAGAGCCCATCAACACCAGTCTGGAAGATCCTGAGGGTGTAGGCAGTCCATGGTGGTTATTGCAGGTAGGTATGGCTGTATGCACTGAAACCACAATCTAACCTATGTCATTAATTACATTTCCCCATGTTTTCTTGTTAATTGCGTAATAAATCATTAGCAAACATCATGGAAATCTCTTTAGAAAAACTGCACACGGTCGGATTGCAAGCTTATGTAAAGTGTAAGGCAAGGCAGTACTTTATGCAGAGTACACCAATAAAAGTTGTGGCCTAAGCTGAAAGGCTTACTGGTCTGCTGAGAAAGGCTATTTGTGGCTAACATGTTAAGTGCTTTAACAGAGCTGTAAAGGGAGGGCTGCCATCTGGCTCTTGTTTTCACTTCAAACTTTATTTTTGCAATCACTGATAAATTAACTTACTACACAGTCTCGTACATTCTGTGGCTGTTGCAGTTGTGTGTTATGTCTGTTGTTAGTAAAGAAATGCGGATAGGCATGTATTAGGCAAACGAAGGGATTTATCCTCTCTAAGTTGATGCATGATTGTCTCTCTCTTTCAGGACAAAGAGGCCCAGAAAGAGCTGGAGGCTTTACTTCTCACACTGAGGCTGTGATACTACGCACTTTTTAACTCTTCACGCTGTGATGGAATTTCAAAACTTAAATGAGACTCTCTAGTGACTGGGAACTGCGGGTAAATTCCAGCTAAGTCAATGGGAAAACTGTCATTGATTTTGGTTGGCTTGGATCATGGCCTTTAAGCATCTGGCAATTATGATATGAAAATGGTGCATTCATTTTTGACTACTTATAATCTTGTACTGAGGTTTAATTTTAGATTGCTGACACTGTGAGTCTGATTCTCTGAGCATGAAGTCCACTGCTGGCAATGGACATACTGAGTGTTAGAATGCAAAATGTATAAATCTCACTCTTTGAAAGATTAATCAACTAGTATGTGATGCCAGCATAGCACTGTGTGTAGCAAAAACAGACAAACAAAATATTTCTATAGTAAATTATATTTATATCAAATAATTTACACAGATGTGTACAAAAGAAAATCATGAATGTTTATGTTTACGCATTTCTCTACTCTTATAAAATTAGAATCTTGTTGAAGTTAAAGAAAAAGCTGTTGCCTCCACAAAGCTCTTTTTACTTTAAACCTACTGTTGGTTTTACATGGAAATGTGAAAATTTTATAAATTAAATATTAAAGTTATATTTTATTTGTAACATCAAGTACAATATTAAAAATCAGACCAATGAAAGTAAGTGTTTTAGATTAATCTATTACAGCTGTGATGTTTAATGGATTTGTTACAGGACCTCCATCAAGTTTGTGAATCCTGGCTCTTTCTCTTTGAACAGTTGCCTAGCATGGTGGGATCAATGTGTCTTCGGAGAACCTAGTCTAGCATGTGACGATCACTATGTTATATAGATGATATAAAAGGTTAACGTGTACATAAAAATAGACTAATTAAAGACCTACTACTTCTGTCTGAGCGTGTAGGACAGCAATGTTTTCAATAAAATGTAACAGGTAGGAAAGGAATTTTGTTTACCAACGGACCAATCCGGAATTCACCAAAGACTGTAGAAAAATAAAGGCAGGTTTTCATCGGCTTTTAATTCAGGATCTTAATCTAGATGCAGGGGAGTGTAACTGGAAGAAGTAAGCATTTCTGTTAAAGGAAATGCGGTTGGATAAGGACAACTGCACATTCCCTTGACCTATTTGATATGTAAGGTAACATGCACAAGGAGGACTCATATGGCACCAATATATTGAACTAGCATTTGGGGCTTTAATTTTGGACAGATGGGGAACAGTGAAATTAGCAAGTAGTAACTACAGTCACCACAACAAAGATTTAAAAATTGGGCAGATGCAAAGGAGTGTGAATACATATGAAGTGAGCTTTAACTACTAACAACAGAAGGCAATAGATGCAGTAGACTGAAAGAAGACAATGTGTAGAGTTACATTTGAATTTAGCCTGACTCCACAACTCTCATGAAGTACAGAGATTTCTTTTCATAAAGTAGGGCTGTCCATTTTTTCAAACACTTTCTTTAAAAATATGTTGTCAGATATGCATTTGATTTGAGTTCTTACTGTTATCTTCATGGATTTCATTATTCTGAAGATCTTCACAAATTGAAATATACATTTTCTTTGTTTTCAATGTTTGTTCTGGGGGAAAATAGTTTCTATTTCCCTTTTTCAATTCTGGAGTTCTCTTTTTTTTTTTCATACACAATTTCAGAGAAAAGGGGAAATACCATATGAGATAAATCCTATCAAATAACTGCTTCTGTGAAAGAATAATTGACTTGTGAACAGAGAAGCTGCAAGGGTGACACATCTTGATTTTGTTAAGAGGCTTTTGGTAAAGACTGCTTTTGACATTTTCATAGCCAGTGCAGGAAGCATAGTTTAAATGGATATACAAGAGTGATTTGTACATAGAGTTGTTGTTAGCAATTCACTGTCACCTAGGAGGATGTAATAAGGCAGCCTTTCCTTAGATCGATTTTATGCTAATTGATATACTTTATAATGTAGATTGGATTATGCAATAGATATTTCATTTACAAGCAATTATTGCCAATAAAGGCTGAAAGTGTATCAGAGGAATAGATGAGAACAAGAAGTTATTTAAATTAATTGTTGAAATGAGGTGACTTAAGTAGGATTTCCTTCATTAATGGCAAATAGGAAGCATTGAATTGAAGTAAGTAACAGACAGAGGATGGAGGAGACCTGTTTAGCTGTGGTCATTCTGTGGAAACAGACGTGCAGATTCCAGTGAGTGGCAAGCTAATCATGGGTCAATAATGTCATGTTTTGTGAAAAAGCAAATTTCATACTAGACTGAATAAATAAACATTCCCCATTAAATTCACATGAAATAACCTTTTTACTCTAATTAGGCCCAGTAAGATCTAATGAGGTCTGAGCTGGAATACTATATCCCGTTTCAGGCACCACACTTCGTGGGGGTTGGGGGCTAATTGGAAAAAGTCCAGTGGAGAGAGACAAGAAAGATGAGCGTGCTAGACAACATCATTTTGTGTGTAAAAATTGAAAGAATTTGGTTTGTTTAGTCTGCGGGAGCAATGACTAAAGGACTATTCACATTTGTAAAAAGCTATTGCCGAGAAGACAGCAAAAAAAAAAAAAATCGTCCCAAACCCTTGTTCTCCATATCCCCAGTTCACAGGACAAGAAGTAATCGCCTACCTTTAGATTAGGCATTAGGAGAAAATAATCCTGATGGTAACTTTGCAAAGCCCTGCAATACATTTCCTGAGAATATTATAAAATCATTTACACAAGTTTTAAAATAAAAGTTGAACAAGACTTTAAACATTGGCAATGTTTTAAGGCACAGTTCATCCTCTGGCAGAGGTTGGACTAGATGACTTCTTAAGATCCTTCCTGGCCTTGCTGTCCCTGGGGAGTGCACGACTCCAGCCCCCTACGAGCCACGGAGGCTCCTGCTGGGTTTCTGGATTGTGTCTGCACACACTGGCTCTGCGTTGGGCCCAGGCTACCTAGTGAATTTATACTGTGAAACACGTAGCAGCGTGCTTCAAGACTCTAATTTAAAGATGCGCGTCATGGCTGCCCTCGACTATTTATTTATCACACCTGTGGTTTTAATCCACATGATTACATTTTTAAATGAAGTTTCTGGTTTTATAAATGAAATTACTGATCTTTCTTTTCAGCCTTCTGAATTAAGCCTGTTCTTCTGTTTAGTTTTTGGTCATTACTAGGCTATGTGTTAGAATCACAAAATAACATCTGGGAGAGAAAAGGCTGGTTTTAATTATTCAGTCTAAGTTGTCTTTCTTAGTTCGCAGAAATATTCCTCACTGGGGTAAGAAATTGCTGTTTTCTACAGCTAAGATATTTCATGCTTTTAAAATTTTTTACTAGTTAGTGTACTTGAACATTCTCAACTTTTTTTGACTTTCTGCTTTGCTAATCTGAGAACTTTTAAAATTGAAGCGTGTTCCCTGAATTGTTCTCTAATTGGTCCTTAGAATAAAGCTTTTGCATTTAGTTCTAGGCCTAGGCTATCTGTTCTCTGTGTCATATCAGCTGGAGAAACAGCAAGTATAGTTCCAGACAGCCATATGTTTTCTTTTTTGTTTAAAATATCCACAAGCAGACATTCACTTCCGTAGTTTTGTCTCTGTGGAGGAGCTAGAAGTTAACCATATTAACCCCTGCGGGTCTTTAAGCCATATGAAGCAGATGGGGCTGCAGGCTGGCTGAAGCCATGGTGCCTTGGCCATGTTGCCCGCTACCTCCCTCGGCTCTTCCACTGCGCCATCTCTTGTTTGGTCTCTGTTCATGTAAATTTTCCATCGGAATTTGTCTCTTTACGTGTTTGCAAAAGGTGAGTTCAGGGGGCCTTGACCTGGTAGTGGGATTCTTGTGCTTCATTATAGTTAAAATGACTAGTTCTGCCTTCCTGAATAATTGAGATCGTTCTGGGGGGCTTTTTGTAGTGAAGCTGAGGACTCTGTCATGGGTTCCTGATCCCTTTGCAATTGTCCCCCTGCAACAGCAGGTAGTCACGACCTAAGTTACATATTTTTTGTAGCAATTGGCCACTGCCACATTGTGGAAATGGTTACAGTGATACACCCTCATACTACTTTGTTTAAATTACTGACTTTCCTTTTGCAGAGTCTTAGGGTGATTTACTCATTTTTATGTAGTAATATCAATACACCGACTTCTGGAATGAATTAGGAAGCTGTCCAACAGTGGTGAGTAGCTGACAATTTATAAAGGAAAGTGGCAATTCCAGTGTCCAGTTAAATAATTAAAAAAAGCAAAACCAAAAACCGAAATCCACGCCTACAAACCCTGCTATTATAGTAGTCAAAGCCTGAACTAAAAAAAAAAAAAAACAAAGCAACAACAAAAAATATCCAACAATGAAGAAGTGGCTAGCAGAGATCCAGCCATGTTCAATCCAAACATACCAGCTTATCTGGATCTACTTATCTTCAGCCATCACTACCTGAACGCTTTCTACCTGAAGTATCCTAGAACTATAGCGTGGTCCATGGGTTTGCTGGAATTTTCCCCGGCATTCTGGAGGTTAGTCTTGTGGTGTTTTCTTGCAGTGGGCACAATAGTCATGATGGATGCCTCACACCTACTCCAAATCAGAAAATCCTGCAGTAATGTGGCAATTAAAATTGTATTGCAGCATTCACCCAGTGCAAACTCAAGGAGGAGTAACTCTGACTGAAAAGCCAACGTTGTTGTTTGCCTTTTTTTTTTTCTTCTGTACATAAGGTTATATTCCTACTTTCTAGCACTTTTCCTTCGTACAGACTCTAAAGTTCCTTGGAGAAGAAACAAATCAAGCCGTCTTCACAATACAAAAAGAAATAAGCTTTTCTGGCTTCATCTATGCTTCCGTTTGTGTTTTTTAAAATAAACAACCAGTCATTCTAGAAGTGTCTGTGCGAGCAATGTCCAGTGTGAACTTGAATATGAACAATCTGAGCTCTGCTTGGTGGTGCTGCTGACCCAAGATGTGGCTGTGGAGTAAGCTACTTAGCTACGTACCTGTTACACGCAGGCAAACACCTTCTATCCACTCTTCATATGTCTTGTTTATTAAGATTAATTATGAGCTGGTTTGAATTGCCTACCTGTATGAGCCAAAAAACCAGCCACACAATATTGCCTGGGAATATTGTGGCCTAGACATGTCTTTAGGATACGGGCATGAATGGGGATGTACTTTTTAACCTACCAAACCACATTCAGGTTTCTCATTTGTGGATGAAGGTAATCAACATGGCTGATGAAATTTCAGCCCCCAGGTGAGAGAAATGATCTTGTTTGTTGTTCAGAGAAATGTGTCAAATCAGGAAAGTGGATTCGGCGATTTACTTGTGTTTTCCTAATCTTGGAAGAGGATAATTTATGAAGTCATTTGTAAAGCTCATGACTGTGGCTCTGGGTTAAGGATTGCTGGTTTTCGGAATGCCAGCCCAGCTTATCTAGTGCCCTGTAAAATCATATATGAAGTCTTAAGGCAGTAATAAAATTCACATTTTTCAAAATAAAAGAGCAGAATGCTTCTACAGCAACACTTTTAAGTGCAGCAAAGGGTTCATACAAAAGCAATGCAGGACCGTGTGTTGGTGTTGATACCACCGGTGTATGGATATGGGCAGTTTCAAACAAAGCAGTGTTCTTGGCACGTTCATCATGAATCCCTGAGCAAGAATCACCAGTGCATGCTGGCACAAAAGACCATAACTGAGTGTGTGACCTCATAGTCATTTGACATCGTCTTTGTTTTAGAAGTGTTTGTCTTACTGAAGAGTAGTTTCACTTGATTTGTCCCTATAAAACCTACCTATGACATTTTGGTGCCATTGAGAACATGGCAAAACAGCCTCTGGACATCAGTGAGACCCAGGCTTTGTGCCAGGATGAGATTTTTTAACAGTACCTGCTTGACCTTGCGTCACATTTGCTTCTGTACATCCTAGTACTTGGTTTGGCTTATTCCAGCAGCACGCTGCTTTCAGCCCCTTTTACAGCTATTCCTACGTAACCAAACATTGATCCAGGAAATGAGAAGACAGGTCTTTTCAGCTGTCATGGGAGAAATTCTGAATAGATTGGGGGAAAAAACCAGCCCCAAACAATGGGGCATGGATCTGTATGGTCATTTGAGCAATACTTGTAATTAGTTGTCCACCAGACATGATTCTGTAAAGGGCATTAGTTTATTCTCTAGAGGTGGAGTTTTATGATCAGTCTAGCCCATTGCATACCACAGAATCTTTCTCTAGCCTTTACATTATAATATTTATTCCCCACCTCAACCCTTCCCCCGTGACTTATTTCCCCATCTGAAAAAATGGGGCGGTTAGTGCTTCTTTCACCCGTGCGGATGATGTGAAGAAAAGCATGTCAGGCAGCGAGGCACAGTTCTCCATCGTGGGGGCCATCGCAGTGTTTGAATGGACCATCGGCTTTGCCACCAAAGCTGGCAGCAAATCCACCGTTACCAGGCTGGCACTGCAAAATGGGAAGGCTGTCCTGTGGGTTTTCTGGAACTGGTAGAGCCAAGCCAAGGTTCGGCCAAGCATTCACACAGCAGTAAGCAGTAAAATCGGCTTCGCTTTTTTGGCCTCTTTTGCTCTTTCCATCAGCACCTGAAGACCTGTTGGGGAAGCTGAAGCCTTGGGAAGCATTTATGCTGGTTTGGAAGGTGCGGAAAGCCTGTGCAGATACATCGATAGCTAAATGGCTGTGCTGCCAGCTGCAGAAGCGTGTTTGCGAGCACAGCTGTGAGTGGCCACCCCAGCTGGTGAGCAGTGCGGGGGCTGGAGCCGGTCTGCCCACAGCTGAGGGCCAGCAGGCCTAGCGAGGCCGGGGGAGAGGTGGGCACACCTGGCCGAGCAGTGGGGAGACCAGACCAGGGCACCTGGAGCTGGGGTTCGGGAGGGTCTTGGTAGTGGAGAGGTTTGGTGCACATGGTTGGACTAAAGCTTCCCAGACAGCTCACAAAAGATGTTGGGCTCACACATCTGGCTGCTTCCCATCTTTGGGGGACACGTGCCGGTCACTCGGCAGCAGTGTTACTGCAGGAGTTTGCTGGAAGACGGGCTGAGCCTCTGGCTGCTGCTGGCCTGGAGTCGAAGGAGGGGTGAGTACATGCTCTGCGGAGTATCCAGCTTCTCGCTGCTGTGGCTGTATCGGAAAGAGAGCGTGAGACGTACGTGATGGGTACTGGTGGGTGTTTCACAGTTAGAGAAAATCTGGAAGCTGTCCCTAGGAAATCTAACCGAAGGTAGACTGGGATTGGTAACTCCTGACGAGGAGACGCATTAAGTTTTGAGCCTGTAACTACCTGCATGCAAGACTCTCCTCAGGGCAGGGCTTTGACTCCCCTCGGGGCCTACAGGACACCTGGGAGGGACAGTCCAGAGCCATCCGCTGTCACCACCACATCCTCCTCTGGGGCACCAGCGCAGGTCGCTGGTGACAGTGAAATTAAAAGGTTGTGTTTTTTTTGTTCTTCCCTTACTTCAAAAAATACTTTTGTTCATCCTCACTAACTTAAATTTATATGGAAAAATACAAGGTAGAAAAGACATTTCACGTGCATTACCTACGAACTGCTATTTTCCTGTGGGAAGAGCTTGTTACTGTTAAGCAGATGAGCACTAAAACCAAGCCAGAACACTAGTGTGAAAACATTGCTGTAGCTTGGATTTGTGGGATGTGCTTTAACTGCCAATATTTTATTCAGTTTCCTCCATAACTGCTTACAGCGCTTTTAGTTAAAATCCTCGCTGTCGGCCCTGGGTGGCGGGCGTGGGGCAGTCAGCAGCTGCCTCAAATGAGCTCGGCTCCATCAGCAGCAAGGGGGCTTAACCCTGAGTCCCAGCAGCTGAGATCTGCTTCGTTAATGGGTAGCCTTAAAGGAAAGCGAAGGCGTGTTGTGTTTTTCTTAAATTGTTGGGCGGGGCGGGGGGTTTAATCCTTAAATTTAGGCTAGAGAAGGAACCTGAATGATGGAGCTTTTCTTACATCAAAGGGTGAACAGAAGCAAATGTTTAGTATGTCTACAATGGTATGAGGTAAAGGCAAGCAGGCTGATTGGCTTCACCTGCACTGCAGCATCCTGATTTCTGCCTTGTGCTGGAGTTACTCTGGTAGGAATGCTGTGTATCTGGTCTTATTTTGAATGTCAAATTGTAATTGCACATGCAGAAATTGTATGAGGACCACAGTTTCTGTGTTTGCGTGTGTATATACATACAAAAGTATTTGTGTGGAAATATATATGGGTGTGTATATATCCATAAGTTTAATAGAAGAATTAAAATAGATACGAATTGCTGTATTTTGTAGCTACAATGAGCAACTTAATTACTTCGTGAACCTATTGAAATTCCTATCGACGTGTGAAGTGAAAACCTGAGATAGACTCTGCCTTCACATCCTTTTATATCCTAACTTCTAAGCGCAGAGTTAAAACTGCTTCGTGAAAGGGAATTGCCACAGCTCAGCATTTAATTGGGCCTCCCTCTGAGAGGAAAGATAGGAAAAATGTCTGCTGAATACAAGGTATTGCTGGATACCTTGTATGCTGGAGAGGAAATGCTAGATGATAACCCCGCTCGAGAGTGCGGGCTCATCCTGACATAGAGCTGTCAATTCCTATTGGAAGCCCCTTAAATCTTCAACTTGGGGCAGACAGATGGTAAAGAAAAAGGTAAAAGATGCTGTAAATTAACGTATTAGCTTTCTTTGCCTTGGCTTATCAGTGAGCTTGTGAACTCCCAAAGGTTTACTGAGTCAGTAGGAATCAACTCGTAGTCCATCAACCCTGTCTCTTCTAAGAGAGATGGCTGTAATTGGTATCCCCAAACCATCATATCTGCTTCTAGGGAATTTGTGGCTGAAGGGAAGAGATGAGGGGGGAGAGCTTTATGTGTCTGGAGACGGGGGTTTGTCTTTTGAAGGTGCTTTTTCGTAAGTAAGAATTATGGTTTGCAGAGACATGCCCAAGGAGGCTTGCTCAACACTCATCTGTGGTGTGTTTGACTTTGGATTCCTGCACACAATACTCGGTTACCGAAAATTAAAGTAACTCCTGTGGGAGTGGGAAGGGGAGAGAAATTTCAGGCAAGATTGAAGCGCTCTTAGGTATTAAGTAAGAGGAGACTGAAGCACATCCCTGAACGGCTCCTGCTGAGACGCTAAAAGCTGGTCTGCTTACCCCTGTTAGACTGAATCTCTTCCAGTTTTCTTGCCAAAACAAGTGGTATTTTCAGTCGTACTCCAAGTAAGGCGAAGTCAAAACGTAACCTTAAACCAGTGAGCTTTAGAGGCAGAACTGCAGGGGCTGTGAAGTGCTTTTTCCACCAAGCAGACAGGTGGGGCAGTCAGCAGGAACCACGGGCCTGTCAGTAAGTTTGACCTGAGACAATCAGGGCCCCATGGCCAGAAGGGAAGGTGTCCATAAAAATTAAGTCCTCAGCAGAGCTGTGTACGTCTCCAGGACTTCAGTTTCCAAGAAACTGAAGTTTTGGCAAACTCTGTTTTTCAGTGTCACTCTTGTATGAGTCCTTCTCTCTGGAGTTGGCTTTGATTTTTATTCCGATTCTTCTGACACATGGCAGTCAGAAACAGACAAGTTTGGATCCTCAGTTCAACGTTTGCTTTCTGCATTGGCGTCTTCATTACTAGGTTCAGCCTCCAATATATTTAATGCTTATTGCATACAGTATGTACAACTGAGGGGAGGTAACACGATATTTACTGAGTTACTCGATCATCATCCTACCAAACTACTTCTAATTACTTACCTATTCTGCCAGATGGGGTCTCTTCTCATCTCTAACATAAGCTTTTGCAACTAAGTGGAGCACCCTTTTTTTTTTTTTTTTTTGAAAGTCTCCTAAAAGTTACAAAAAAATATTTGTTGCACTAGAAACCTGTGAAACTTCCCAGTCAGGTAGTATTTCACTCAATATAATTATGATAAAATACAGCTGATGTGGAAACTTGGGTATGAAGCAGCCCAGTTGCCCAAATCCACATTTTCTTTTTTCCAGTGACATAATAGATTTTCTGGTTGTTATCGACAGATTTCATAAGGATCTATCTCATATTCAGAGACAGGTTGAGTAATTCTTGATATTGCAGGCATCACAGCAGCCTCAGAGGGATGCGTGGTCTTTCAGCACAGATGGAATTCTCTGTTAAATTTTGCAGAACAGTTTAGAAAAATTCTGGTGTGAAAGGATACCCCTCTGAGAATTGCCTTGTGTAAAGCACTTTACAGCAATGTTTGTGTGCTGTGCGCCTTTGAAACCATCTGTTTACACACAGTATTTACCTGTTTTATTTTGAGAAATACTGCATAAGCATTTTAAGACATTTCTCCTATAGTTGACACTCGCCACTTGCAAATTGCTCTGCTTTCCTCATCCTTCGTATTCTTCTAGGTTTAAAACCAAACAACGTAAGCCCTCAACCCCGTCTCTAACTCTGATCTGCAGAGGCATCCAAGTGCCCTGGAGTTCAGTAGGGATTTTCCTGCTGCTCTCAAGTGGAGTGTTCCCAGGTGTGGTAGTGAGTAGGGTGCCATAAAATTAACTGTAATTATCTTCCGGGTTTCTGTCGATGCCTGAAAGGATGTGAGGTGACAACAGATTAATGCCCTAGGCTAAAGCTAGCCAGCGAAAGTGTTCAGAGAACACTGTTTGCATGTTACAAAAGCCATAGTTTCTAAACTGACTGTAAACTTAGGGGATGGGGGGAATCAACAGGTTTTGTGGTATAGGAAGGAAAACAGTACCTTTCCACTGCAAGGTTATCAGTGCGACAAGTCAGTAAAGAACTTTAAAAAATCATATTAAGAGCAGATTGAATATGTTGACTTCGAACTGTATTTTTCTTATTAATTAATTCAATTTTATTTTTTCTCATGAAAGTAGCTTTAGCATTTCCCCAGTATTAATATGCAAAGAGGCAAGTCCATCAATTAAATTTAAAAAAAAAAAAAAAAATATAAAAATGCATCATCACTATTCTTCCCATAAACAGAGACCACGTGGCAGCCTGTAGGTCTTTCCTAATTAGCAGATAACCCTGTGAGGACATGTGGGGGAAACAGTGATGCTGGGCTGCTGCTGCAGTTCCCTCTCTGACAACGTCCTGCTTTGTGGAAGCCCCATCTGTTGTTCCAGTTGTTGGAGTTCTCGTTGGTCATATTGGAGACAGCCACGCAAGCATTAAAAAAGAAAGAAACAAGCAACCCTGACATGTGCCATGATTCCTCCTTTGACTCTTGGCAGTTCCCAGCTGCCATTTGACTGGGAAGAGGGAGGCAGAGGAGTCTGAGCGGTGCCGGGCAGCAGTTGCTGAGGTGCCTGGGGCACAGTGTTCGTTCCAGGAACTCCACGTTTTGTTGATTCCACAATTAAGTGCTATGGGATTTTAATTTGCTATTTACTCATTTCTCATTTCCTTCATTTTTGGCATTCAGACCCAGTTTTGATGAAAAGATTGCCCCGGGACACGAGCACTTTCCTGGAGCTGAAAGTTGGATTAGCAAAGCACTTTCCTAGGATCTCCTCCTTAACACCTGGCTCTTTTCCTAGGGAAGGGGTGGGCTCGCTGTGAGGGCTGTGGCCCGAAATGTGCACATCGGTTTCATGGTAACAGGAATCCCCAGCAAGAGCTTTGGCAAGGGGCTTGACCGCGGTGATGTTTCTAGGTTGGGGAGTGAAATTCGTGAGCCTGCTCGGGATCCCAGCCCCTGCAATGAGCAGGGAGAATTAAGATACCTCACAGTGGAGCAGTGAGGTGTCGTTTTCTTAGGGGGCCTCAGCCTTCCCTGTTAAAATGCCTAAGGTAGCATGTATGTCTGCGTCCTGTGATGTTTTCTCAGTCCATGCACTAACCCTGGCAATCAGCCCATTTACTGGGAGAAACTGATATATCCACCATTAGGGAAAGAAGAGACTTGTCTGCCCTAAAGTCCCATCGTTGCCCTTGGCTTAGGTGTACGAGTGCCACCCTGACTTGTTTTATGTGTTTGTGTTTTGTTGGACATGACCAGTAATGTATATTTTAAGGGATTGTATTTAACTGTCAGTGACTCTGGGATGGTCCCAAACGAGTTCTTCTACTAAAATCACCTTGTGTCTGGGAATTGGCCACAGCATTATTTACTGTTGTCTGAAAGGCAAGGGAGGAACAATGCAAACATGCATCTGTGTGGAACATGTTTGGCAATATAATGTTTTTCTGGGATAACTCCTCATTGTTGAATGATTATTGCCAGGGCTATGTCCAAATTCTTTCCTCCTCCTCCTGTGAAAGTATGAAATTCAGCTAAAGTACTTGTATCTTTTTACGTGAAAACTTTCACAGAAAGATTATAGGCAGGTTGTTGGGCTTTGTTGTTTAATGTTTTTCTTAAAAAGTGATGAAGAAGTGCGAAGTTACTTACATCCAGATTTTTGACTACATGAGAGTTAGGTGCCTAAATGACTTCCAGGGGATATGGTCTTGAAAACTTGAGAACTCCACCCCGAGTTGGAGCAGAAACATATTGGAAGCATCTGATATTTGTTGTGCTGGGGCATAATCCTGGGGTTTTGTCCTGCTAATGTAATCCATCTTCAGTTAATATAAGGACCAGTAGAACTTCCTTGCTAACAAATATCCTTTCTCTACTCCCAGAAAGCTTATTTGCAAATATTCAGAACTAAGGAAACTTCAGGTGACCCACTTGTGTAGTGGCTTGTTCTGGGAGAGCACTGTTCAGTTCCCCTGCAGCAGCAGGCTGCTTAATAAGACGTGTGCGTCTTTTTCCAAATGGGAGTGAAGTATAAAAGAAAACATAAATCTGGTCTTTTTTTTCTGCTGAGGAAAAAGAAAAAATATAGAAAAAGAATAGTAGTGGCATTATTATTCTTATTGTTTTTCCATTGATAAATTAGAAAAAAGCTTGTGCCAGCAGAACAAGCTCTGTCGTAAAAGGTGGGCATCCTAGCCCACATGCGGGAGTGTTCTTTAAGGATGGCATGCAGGAATGTTGTTTAAGGATGGCATGCAGGAATGTTCTTTAAGGTTTTTCTCCTAGTCAGCTTATATGGACAAACTCTGCCGCTCCTTGGAAAGCTTTTATTAATAACTAAAACACATACTGGTGCTTCAATTTACCATGGGTTAAGCTCTCAGCTTTCATCTTGTTGACCATATTGAACAGCCTGGCTGCAGGTGAAGAATGCCCTTTGTCAGGAGATGCTGAGATCTCTTTTGAAGGGGACCAAGAGGGTCTATTTCTTATATATTACTGTAACTGCCTTTTGCTGCCCCCTGTGCATAGCTGAGCAAGGTGCCAGGGGCAGATTGGTGGACTCCAACCTTTGCTTTTAACAGGAGAATTACTTCTGCTGTTTGTGACTCCATTTTTCCCTCTGCAGGGGTGCCTGCGTGTGGAAACCTCTAATGCTGGGCTTCTTACCCCTGAAAGCCCAAGCATGACTCCAGGGTTATTCCTTTCCACCTGGCTGCATATTTCTGCTCTGAAATAAAGAGCCCGTAGGCTCTAATGTTGTGGGTAGTCCAACATGAGTCCAAATATTTCAGCTGTGCCTTGGTCCTTGATTAACAAGTGTATGATGTGTCAGTGTCTCAAAGTGGAGCGGATTCGGAGCCAAAGACAGAGGTGCGAGGCCTCTCTTGCCACTGATATACCCATATCGCTTCCAAAGAAAACGGTGCTCCCTCTCGTGTAGTCTCTGCGCCCATCTCTCCTTGTTTGCGCTCTTCCCTGGGCGTTCAGGTGGGCAAGATCCCACATAATGTTGGCTCCTGAAGATGGCACCTGAGATGAATGAAGCTCTTTGGTTCTGGATGTGCAAGTTTCCCAGCAGATTTGCAACCTTACATGTAGATACCAAGTTCACGTTCCAAGCTTTTCCAGGCACTTACTCTTTAGATGCAAAGGCTAAAGGAGCCTGGAGTCTGGTGTCACTGAAGCCAAGTGGCCTGTCCGTTCTGCACTTGGTTTCCCTGGCAGTGCAGGATAGCTCTATAGGTAGCGCAAGCAATTCATCATAGGTATTGACAGCAATATAGGGAATTTTGAACTAAATTCTCGGTACTATGCTACTCTGAAGCTATATTTTGTATTCTGTCATGACCAAGGCTGTAGCTGGGGAGTGAAAAGGAGAGGCATTTGTTAACTAGGATGCAAATTGAAGCTTTCTAGGGCCTTAAGCAGTTTACATGATACAGCATTTTAATTGGTGTAAACCCTTCCAGCAAGGAGGCAGAAGGGGATTTACTGAGCTTGGAAATAATTAAAATCATGCTGAAACTTTCCGAAACAGGTGCTAAATGTGACACAGTGTGTGGTCTCCCTGAAGAGGCTTAGCTTTCCCTATAAATGGGAAAGTGCAACATCAGATATTTCAATGTGTGCACATGGATAAACAATGCTTTTATGGCACATTATGAACAGTTTGGTTTGTGGCTCTTTAGATGCATCTTAAAATCTTGTTCTATGATGACTTTAGCAGAGCTGTTCAATTTCCAAGATGTGCCTCTAAAGCAGGATGAGGGTTGTACCTGTTTTTTATTAACTATATTACAAGCTAAAAATAAACCAAGTTGCAGACAGCTGACTGCAATGTGGACCCTCAGTGTGTTTCATTAAAAACAATAATAATTCTCGGGGGCATGGAGACAGAGATCAAACTCTCTTTGCCTCCTGGAAGGCCTTTTGCTTGTCTGGGGGAGGAAAGTAACCTGACAGTCTTTGAAAGTTACTGATATTCATCAAGACCGCTGAACTTTGAGTGGAGCTTTAGTTAATTATGAACTTTAACCCCATCTTTTAGTTTGTTCTTGGACAAAATAAGTGGCTTCATTGTGCCTTGCAGGCTACTGGCAGAGAAGCTTTCTGGTAGTGCGTATAAAAGGATCCCGGGGTTGGATGTCAAAGCTTGACAACTGTAAGCACAGAATTACAAGGAGGGTGGTCTAATTTTTTAGACGAGCACAGGGATGTGGTGATTCTCTACAATTTGTTGTTTAATGGTGTCTGAGTACCTTTGTGAAGAACGGACTCAAGCTGACTTGGGAGTTAAAGTTTCAATAGGGAAAATTCACAGGACCTCTGCAAGCTAATTCCTGAGCACAGGTTGAGGGCCAGTCCCTTGAAAGAAATGTTATAAAAAAAGATCTAGCCTGGCCAGAGCTAGACAACTGAAGAAATATTCTAGAAGAACACTGGACCTTTTTTTAATCTTTACTGTGTAAGCCTACGCTACTACTGAAACCTATTTCCCCAAGAGTCATCTTTCACTGAAGTCTGTCTTCTCTAATAGTTCTGCTATTTAGCAGTCAGAACTAAAAAGGCAATAAAACACATGCATTTAAGCTGAAAACATGTTGTACCTCCTAATAAATTTGGAGACAATATATGTGGCAGAGTTTAATAAAACTTGTTTTGGTGAGCCTCTGTAAACAAACGTTTTTGTGCATTGGATAGAAAAAAGCCCATACAAAAACTAAAGTACAGTTTTGATACCTCTCTTTGATAACTCAACAAAATGCTTCTGGACATTCTGGGAAAGCAAGCCTTCTGCGAATGATTTTGAGCAATAGCTGAGCAAGGATGAGAGAGCAAAGAAAAAGACCACACAAAACAAACACTGGAAGGAAAAAAGGTAGAGTTCGAATTTCTAGCTATTTTTGCAGTGCTGTTCAGTGGCCTGAATTCCCCTGTCCAGATTTGGATTGACATAAATTGTAACATTTTTTTCCTAGCTTTAAAATTTAATTTTCAGTATGCAGTGGATTAAAAAATATGTGGTAAAATGTAATGGCCAGATTAGGGATTTAGGTGTTTGCAAACATGTCGCTCTGTAGCTTTTCCTCTCTTAAATCCTGACTACAAAGTTTGACTGAAGACATGCCATGCATTTACCGTTGTTGTCTTGATATTTGGAAACATATTAGACTAGATGACAGTACTTTGCAAGGAATGTATTTTTAAAATACTGAGGGGAAAGCTCGGATTCTTTGATTTATCACCAATACAATAAACACCGACTTCTATGCTAAAACTCAGCGAGCAAACAGGGCACTGTTTTTTACCCATGTCTTGAACGGCATGGCTAGTTCACTTACTGCTATAGGTAAGGTTGCTGCGCGTAGTGCTTAATTGGTACTTCAAGTATCAAAGACACTGTGGTGCTATGTAGAGCTTTAAAAGGATTAAAACCTTTGAAAGGTGTGGGAGATTTTCACCAACGGGTCGTACCTGCGCACACTCGTCCCGGTGGTTCAGTTGTTCCTTGTTTAGAGCCTTTGCTTGTGAAGCATCCTGGACCGACCCTGCTCCTGCAGGCCACCAGCTGCCTGGTTCCTGAAGTCGAGTGGAGAATTCCCCCTTCTCTGCTTGTGCTGGCCCAGGTCTTCAGGGAGAGCCGGCGGTACATGCGGTTCCTGTTAGTTCAGAAAACAGAAACATCTGGGGAAGATGTGAACGACTTACTGGCTCGGTTCGGCAGCAGGAAAGCCTGTGACAGATCGTTCTGGGCAGACAGATCTCTCCATTACGTGCTGAAGCAAGGAGCAAATGCACATGAAATTACATAAATCCAGCTCAAAACAGCAGGAGATGGGCAGTAATGGCTGTCTTAACACGGCCTTTCCCTGTTCCTGCCTCTGAGGATGCTTCCTTAGGGAAGGCTTTTCTCATCCAGTGGGAGTGGGCGGCAGTGCTGAGGAAAAGCACTTCCTAGGGACAGCAGTGGGTTTCCCAGGGTGATGCCCATAGAGGTTTAACTTCAAGAGGAAAGGGAAGTGAAGCAGTGGTGAACATATTATTTGCTATGATGTGTTTACTGTAAAAAATCTGAAGGAAAAAGCCTATAGCGTGGTGGGTAGTTGTTATTACTGTGAAGGTAGAATGGCTAGATCAGCTCCAGGAGGCCCTGCTTGATCAGGGGGTTGGACCAGATGGCTTCCAGAGGTCCCCTCCCATCTCAACCAGTCTGTGGTTCTGTGAAAATAGGTAGTTAAATTGGGTTAGACTCCGCAACATGGCGTGGTTAAAACAGTGTGACTTATTTCCTCAATCCCTAGGGAAACGTGTCCTACTAGTGTAAAAGTATTGTTTTTTTTCTAATCTGACTGCACCGCTGAAGATGTTCTGTAGCTTAACATGTCTGTTCCTAAGCAGGGCAGAACTAAATACCTGCGTCTATCATATGGTGAGTAGTAGGGGAGGGACATGGCGCATCAATAACCTAAACGGTAGGTGTTCCATATGAGCAGGCTGTCTGTGCTCTCTACTCAGTGGAGATAAAATGTTGGATGGGATGAATTGCCCTCTGGAGGGGCATGTGTCTGTGTCTTCAGCAATTACAACCTGTGGTCCCTAGGGTACCCTGGGGATGGGGCAAATTAGCGTTAGCAGCTGCTTGCATTCTTTTTCCTCATTTTCATTCTCCTCCATGTGATGGTGCATTTCTTTCTGTTTTATCTGGCCTGTTATTTTAGCATTTCTCCTCCTCTGCCGTGCTGTCTTTCTCGCTTTTCAACTGCCCCAATTTTCCCTATACTTATTCCTCCATACATACAGAGCTGTCTTTGCTATTGAGCCTGCAGAACTACTACTGAGTTCAGTGAAATAATTGACTAGAATTCTTTTGCCAGCTAAAGTTGCGTGTATTTCAGGGAAATATATGAAGAAAAGAGCGGGATGACAAATCCTCAGGGAGTAACTTGTTTGTAATTACATGAAGACCTTGACTGTATATGAGTGTAAGGATGCAGTAAGCCTTGCTAACTGGATCTTTGCTAGGAAAAACATTGCGGTCTAGTTGGGATACAGTTTGGGGGCTATGAAGAGAGCTAGAGAGGTCCAGTCCCTTCATTAAGTGACTTTTCATAAACCCTAGAAGAAAACATCTGTTCTCTTGAGAGCAAAAGTTTATCTTTAACATCCAATCCTTATGTATCTGTTCTGCTTTCACAATTTCAGCCATTCAGACAATTGATGGAGCATCTATCTCTTCCAAGACCTTCCCTAAAGGTTTTTTGTTCTGCTGTACAGTTTTGTGGCTTTATACCCAATGAAACTACTGTATGACTTTAACTCTAGGAACAGGCTGTAACTATTTGCTCAAGCAGAAAAGTGTTGTGTTGGGGTAAGAGATAGCTTGGGAAGATAAGAAAGGAATCTTTCTGGCTTTCAGTAAGACATGAAGATATTTGAAACAGTGTTGTATAGTGAATATGTTGTCAGCCAAATGCTTTGAATTCTGGCTTTGCTAATGACTCCAAGGAAATTGGTACCTTTTTGTTGAAATGCAGAGGACAATATTGTCAGTGTGCCGTGGATCTGTGTGCACAGATGCCAAGTATCCTAGTCTTGATGCCAGCAGAAGTAGGATTATTTTTTTTGTGCAAGGTTTCAGTATAATGTCACTGGAGGATCCGCCTTGTAATTTTCTGGTGAACCTTCTTAATTTAAATATTTATCTAAACCTGATTATTTCCCCCCCCTGTCCTTTATGGGAGTTCATCCTTGTTTAACTTTATTAAACATTTTTCTGCGGTGTTTGTGCCCAAAGCTCACTGTCTGATCTGCCCTCAGCTCACTGTGGCGCAAGTGCTTGTGCCATACCTGGAAGCAGCAGGCTTGGCAGGGTGTTAGGCACCTGAGAGGAAGAACGCTCATCCAGAGAAAGCTGGTGGAAAACGCTTCCCTTTTGTTCCTGTGCCACCTGGAAGGGTTGCCCAGAAAGCTTCCCTGCAGGGCATATTGTTCTGGAGCGTAGGTACAGCTCTTCCTCGCTTCTGCCAGAAACAGAAAGATGAACGTAGTTATGTCTTGGAACAAGTTGCAGCATGACACCGTGTCCCAGCAGCTATACTATACACATGGGTGAAGGGAAGGAAAAGGAGTTTTCTTACCGTGAGACAAAGGCTCATTTAGGAATCTCATTTTTCATTAGGGTAATTATCATGAAGTCTCAGTTTAATTTCTGGTGGCACTTTTTATTACTTGAATTGAGTTATTTAAATTTCCTGAACCACAAAAGATTAATAGCCTCACAATTTATGATTTTTTTCTGTAGAGTGAAAAAGTATAATTAAAAATAAGATATACAGTAGAATTAAATTTTCAAACTGCAGCGTGGAAGTTTTTCAGAGTACAAAACAAAAGAAGCATGGAGTATTGTTTCATGCTGTTCTGCAGATGATTGCAAATCATACCTGCTTTATGAAGTCAAAATTTGTCTTAAATCTTGCTTTCTTACTGGGAACAAGGGTGTCTCACACCCCATCTCCACTTGTCATGAGTAGACTTGTCCAAATAAGTGGAAGGTGTTCTATTATTCTTAGCACAGAAAACATGATTACATGAAATCCCTTTTGCTATCATGAGAGGATTAGAAGCCTGTTTCTGCATGATAACTGTTAGGCTCTTACCAGAGCTCAGGTTAGGAGAGGAGAGATTGTGGAAATAAAGTCTGCTCTTGTAAAACTGTCCTTGCCAACAAAAGGTGATCCATCACTGAAAATATACCAATAATATCACAGGATAAAAACAGTTCTGGAGCATCCTGCACTATACATGCCGTTCTTTCCCTAGGGGATATTGAGCAACCCTAGATACAACTGAAGACATAACTGTATAGCATGGGAATAGCCATCTGATGCAAACCTCCTCCTGCTCAGCTCACTCAAGTGAATGACACTGACCTGCTCTGAATGGACCATCTAGACCAGTAGTGTTTCTGTCTGGTGTAGTGCCTGTTCCTTTCACCGCTCGCTCTGAATATTGAGAGGAAAACTTCCCCAAAAGGTGTTTAGACTGCTGCAGCTGGGATGTCTTTTCCTTGTTCTCAGGCATGGGGGATGCTGAGGCAAGGAGAATGACAGACTCTCCATGGCTTTCTGTTGTAGACCCTTTTTTTTTTTTTTTCTTCAAATCCTGCAGGCTGTATGGCACAGCCCGATCCCTTGTGTTTAGCTCCTCAGCTCTCATTTCCATGTTTGCTACCCCCCAAATCTATTACTTGAGTTAACAGGCAGTGAGGAGTTAGTATTGGACATCCTTTGTTTGCCCAAAGTTTTCAGGAAAATAATTGCTCATTCTCTCTTCAGCCTCGTGTGAAGACAAGTTTTGGTCCCGGTGCTCTCAGTTTGATGTTCCCTGCTGCTGATGAGTCAACCTCTTTAATACCGTGTGGATTCTTATCACCCTCATCCCGACACAGCGTGTGTACAAGCAGTGTAAAATCACCACCTCTCTTTTCCTGGAAATCAGAGACCCTGTGCACAGTTCCTCCCTAGATTGGATCTTCCCACACTTCAGACATATTTTCCTCCACTAGCTCGCAGCCGCTCCTGCAAATGACTCCTGTGTAGCTCTGCAGTTGATTTATGCACCTTTAATAAGTCCCCTGTGCATTCACTCCCTTGCCCCCCTCCACGCGTGTGCAGCTGAAAGACCTTGACATCCTGTATCTTCTGATTTAACTGTATTGATGGATCAGTGCCGCCGTACACCCAGCACCGATAAACAGTGCAGGGAATTGAGAGACTCTTGCTTGATTTGGTTAGCTCTTAGCTTTCTGCTTTCGGGTTGCAACAAGATCTGCTCAAAGTATTGAAGGACAGGACAACACTAACAAAACAAGGAATTTCTTGGTTAGTGGAGCTGAAGTGTCTGAAAGTTGGCAAAAAGCCCTGAAGGAGGACTATCAAAGCATTAATGACAGCCATCTTAAATGCTCCAAGCTGTTTGTACTTAACGCTAAGCTTGTTTTCACCTGACAATTAAGTGAGTTGGCTTGATCTGAGTACAAGTGACTGGAACACGAGAAAACTCAGCTGCAAAAATGCAGGGCGGTAAACAGCAAAGAAGTTGTTGAAACTTGAATCGTTGTATCTGTGTTGCGCCGTATACCAAAATAACGGCACTGTTCAGAATCCAGCCCTTTTCTTCATCCACGAAAAAGCCAGATCCCCCTTCAGTGTTATCCCAAGTTGAACTTGTCGTGTGGGAAACCGAGCGGTCTGAGTAAAATTTAACCAAGCTAAAGATGCAGCAAAGGCAAATGTTAGCTGTTCACTTTCCATGGCTAATTCCTCGATTTTTCTCAGATAAAATGTAAGCTCCCGATCGCCTAGTCTTTTGTTGCTCTGCCTGGATAATCTGAACCAATTTCCTACAGACAGACCTACGCGTCAGTCCCTGCCACTCACGAAAACATACTGGCTCTGGACAGTTGGAATTTGTTGTTGTGAATTTGCATTTAATTACATTGTGCCACGACTATGCTGGTACTGATGGCTGTTGTGCAGATCCTGGACTGACCCCCCTCTCCTCTTTTTAGCAATGGTTGTTTCTCAAGTTCTAGTGAGTCTTGTTCCTTATTTTTGTATTATTGCTATTTATTTCAGCAGCTCTGAACTGACTCCCACTGAAGCCAGCAAGTTTAACTATTAGCTTCGTAAGGAATGTAATGCTACACTTGAATAGCATAAACATATTCTGTACCCCACGCTGCTAGCGCAGCCTACTTGCTTCCCCTCCTTGTTATGTAGTGGGGTGGTCTGACAGCTACTGGTTTTCCAAGAAACGTGTGCTTGTCTTAATTTTTCCCTGTGCTTCATGCTTTGGGGTGGGTTTTTTTTGTTGTTTTGGTGTCCCCAAACATCAAATCTTATCCTTATCTCGGCTTGAATGAAAGATGTTCCTACAATTCTGGGAGATGGATTAAGTGTGTGTGTGTGTGTGTGTACACATACACAGAGAAAGCAAGCGTGAGATGACCCATTGGCTTTCCTGACCCACTGAAATCACTACAACCCCAGCATGGAGAATTTTAAAGCAAAAATATCGTCTTGAATACAGCTACTTCACTTCTCTGTGCTTTATTTCATGAAGAAGGAGCAACGTGGATTTGCCTAGTATTGCTATGTCGACATCCAGTCACAGGTTGGTGAGGGAGGCAGTGACAGCGCAGACACAAAATCTCTCATGAGATGCGCATGACTTGCTGTTAGATGTGACCTCGCCCAGTTTTGAAAATGATAGTTTTTCTAACAACTGCTCCAATGAAACAGATGGAAAATGGAAATACAGAATTTAGAAAAAAAAAAAAATCAAGCTAATTTGCTGAGTTAGTCTTACTCTATTTCCTTAACGCTTGGTACTGGCTTACAGCAGGCAGTCAGAAACTTTTGGTTCCCTGCTACAAATAGTATTTGTAGGCATCTCCAAGAATCTCTCCAAGAATGCTTTCTTCGTGCCAACTTCTGGCTGCATCAGCGCTGCGTCTTTTGGCACTGAGGTAGCAGGTCTTCCTGTAAAAATGTGCCTGTCAACACTGAAGAGGGAGTCTAGCCTTCAGCTGCAGACAGCTGGTAAAGCAGAAAAATACCTAGAAATTAATGGGAAGGAGGGACAGTGTGGCAGTGTCTCTTCAGGCTGTATGAAGTTGCCCTTGGCTTTTACCCAGGGAGGACACCTGCTCTGTATCTACACTGCGTCCCACTGGTCAGCCTCAGACAAAGGATGGGCTATCTTTGGACTACATGGGATATCTTTGGACACTACACTTCCTCCACGGGTCCTGAGTTACTTCTAGGGGGTCTTTGTAAGTCGTCTTCAACTTGTGCTCCTTCTGATTTCACCAACAAGTTCGCCAACACTGGGCCTGCACTTAGAATCCTGCCCCTGTAGGGAGAAACTTCAGCTGAAAATATCCCAAATCAGGAGGGGAACCACTGTTAGTCAGTCTGACCAGCCTTCTGTCCCACCCAGCTTTTGTTCCTCTTCCACAGGGTTAGGGAAGAAATGAAGGTCTTCCCTACGACAGCTCTGAAGTAAGCAGGCTTGTGTAGTAGACTGAGGAAAGAAGACAAATCAGGGTGGGGGTGCTGCTGCATCATGAAGAAATGTTTTATATATGCAATAACAGCCACCCTTTACCACGGGATTGCCTTGATTTTGTGAGAGGTTGCTCTGCAAGGGCACGTGAAGGCCTGTTTGGCCCTGAGATTTCCTTCCTGGCACTCCCGACTATACACCGAGGCCAAAACAGCACAAACTGGTCCCAAGGGCAGTGGTGGGGATCCAGCATCAGGGGTATACAGATGCCAGCACTAGAAAGAGGAGGGAAAAAGAGAAAGGAAAAACAGTTTGTGGGCTTTTAAGGGGGTTTCCACCACCACGCTTAAAAAATCAGGGGAGGTGGAAGTAAACTGAAATGCCAGAAGTAAGAACATAGCATAGGAGATTGTACGGGCTGAGGAGAGATTAACAGGTATTAGAAGAAAGCAAAAGACATGAGAGAATTCCGATCGATGCTGAGACGAGCAGCAGGGAATGTTCTTAGCAAAGAGCGTGACGAAGTTGAACACAGATGGCAAGGTCCGAATAAGCAGGCGGACCTGGGAAGCTGTAAGGGCAGGATGGAGAAAAACCTTAAAATCCAGAAATGGGAAGAAGGTGAAAAGTACATGAACAAATAGCTGAAATAATAATACTTGCCAAATCAGAAATAATAATTTTGTTTATCTTGATGTTAAAAAGTCATACATAAACTAAGCAAAGGCAGTATAATTTTATTTAGTGTTTTGGTAACACAACGATACATCTCAAAATTACCATAAAAGTTAGCTCGCTCGACAACTGCATACATTCTAAGTGGGTGCTACTAAACTTGAGTGACTTCGCAGATTATATGAGGCATTATTTGACCAACAGCTATAAAGTGTGTGACCCCCGACAGACATGAGCAGTGTGAATGGATGTTGCATTAGTAGCCAATGCACAGTTAAAGCTTTTGGAAGAGTACAAAACTGCCAAAGCCGTTTTTATTAAAATACGAATTGGTGATCCTTGTGTTAGAATAACTATTCAGTTGTAGGTTACATCCTTTATAAATTTTTTAATAACAGTAATTATAGAGGTACAAGGAAAATTGTCTTTCTAGCGTTTGATCTAATGTAGATCTCCATACAGAAATGCGGAGTATTTTATAAAGCTTTTCACAGGTATAGGCTAAGTTCTGGGATATCACAAGCTTGTACATAATTCAGAAAACACCTGAGGTTACTCCTTGTGTATGTAACAGAAAGCTTTTTTAGCTCTAAAAATAATAAAAAAAGATAGATGCTATATGAAGCCAGAGCCTTTAAACAGGTACGTTTCTACTGTGCGGGGTTACGGAGCAGTACTTTTAGGCTCGATTCAGGTTTTCAAAATCAGCAGCGAAGCTTCTGCTTAAGAAGATCAGGATTGTGTCGTTAACCCAGCTCTTCCCAATGTCAGTATGAATTCTGTCGCTGCTGCCAACGTGACTAAGACTGGCCATCTATCAGAAGACCCAGTGCAGATCTTTCTTTGCTTCGGTCTCAGCAGAGCTGAGTGTAGCATTGCACCCTTATTTTTCTAGCTCTGCTCATACTTTTTATAGTACTAGGCTGAACACGGCAAGCCATGTGAGGTACTCTCCTTTCTGATGGATTTCCTGTGTAATCCAAGGTCATCTGCAGCTCCAAAGAAATGCCCAACGCTTTTCAAAATCGGGCATTTACATAGTACGCTCTGCTTTTTAGAGAAATACATGCAGCTTTGTGTATACAAACATTAGCCAGAATTTCAAGGCCATAAACTTTCATGTGTATTTAAAATAATAGGTTGGTTTATTTCCTAATTTTATGTCCTTTGCCTCACAAAAATTTTAAAAGTACTTTTTCTTCAGTTAATGGGTACATTAATTAAGACATGTAATGCTAGTTTTCCTTCTGAGACTTTGTTCCAAGCAAACCGTACTAGAAGTACATAGTTGATTTTTGGATATACCATTTAACTCAAGCTAACAGAATGACGAGTGAGCAGGGGTGTACTTGCTCTGTCCTTTACTTGAGGCTTGCTGCATGAAAGTTTTAATATAAAACCCCCAGATTCTCACTTCTAAATACCTCGGCCCATGTGGATTTTACTGGACTTACCTATGTGCCTAAGGACAGGGATATTAACTCTTTACTAGAGAAATACAAAGTTCAGCTATACCTTTATAAAAGTTTCTAATTCAAATATCTATTTTGTTCATGAATATGCTAATGAACAGATTAGCATATGGTTTGTATCACCCTTGCCATTTGGTGACATATCAAATCTCATCTTTCAAAACTTAACAAAAAGTTACTATATTAGGACATTCTGTTCATTCTCATATAAAATATGAATTTTATTTTCAAATGTGCTTAGAAGAAAGTCTATTTTTTTTTTTAGTCATTTATGTAAACACTTTGGAATGCTAAAGGCAAGGCTTTACATTGTCATTTTACCAAAAATCATTTGAACATTTGTTATTGAGGCATTAATGTACATCCCAGCAGCCACAACACAGGAGCTGCCATGCGCCTATGGCAGTTTCCAGTGGAGTCAATTCGGAAGCAGGCTGCAGTGTTCTGAGCAACCCTTTTTTTCTTTCTTTCTTTTTTTTTTTTTTAAATAAAGAGATTTCACTTTGGGATGCGGAGTCACTGAAGGCGAACTTAGAGTTAAGGCACAGCGCATGGAGACACGGAAAGGATTGTACAAACAGTTCCTAGAGATGCTCCAACCAGTCAGTACACAAAAAGCGCTTTACAATGTCGACTTCTGTGAACAGGCTAGAAAAGAAAAGGCTTGCTTTCAAATTGCATGTGTTTCATCATTTAATATATTAAATTGTTCCCCTGGCTCTCCTTCTAGAATTAAAGAGAGGACTGAATTATACCTTGTGCAGTTTTCCTTCCTGCTCTTGTAACTTGTAATATTGGCTATTTTCCAAAAAGATCTCCAGCACAAACTATAACTTACTTAAGTCTAAAAAGAGAGAGCGGGGTTATCTTTAGATGCAAGGTTTGTTGCTTAGGCATTTGCTGACAGCTGGTTTTCATTGGCTGCTTTCTCTGCTTGCAGTCTTTGGACAGCCTGGTCGAGCAAATCCATAGTATCTCTAAGCGTAACATTCAAGGTAAACGGCTTAGGTTTAATGGTCAACCCATAGGTAAAGTCCATTTTAGGGTCCTCGTTTGGATTAGCAGTAAAATTGCACTGATGCACCAGTATGGAGGTAAAGAGAAACAGCTGCACCTTGGATAACTCCTCTCCAATACACCGACGTTTTCCCAGTGAGAAAATCATCACGCTACTAGTAAGATCTTTATTGATGAATCCATTCTCATCCAGGAATCTCGTTGGATCAAAATCCTCTGGGTTGGACCATTTTGCTGGATCGTGGTTCACTGACCACTGATTAACAAAAATCACGGTGTCCTTGGGAATGAGGTAGCCCATTATGAAGGTGTTGGTTGTGGTGGCATGTGGGATAGTAACAGGCACAAAGCTGCTGAAACGCATGGATTCATACAAGAAAGCCATGATGTAGGGCAGGTGAGGCTGATCTTCAGCACAGGGCAGACGGTCTCTTCCAACAATCCTATCCACTTCTTCTTGCATTTTAGCCTGCACATTCGGATACCTGTCATTTAAAGTAAGATGCGTCTGTACGTACATTAACGCTTTCAAAAGATTTTCTTAAAAAATGATCCTTGCTGTAAACATTTTTCACAGAACCTTGCCCCTACCCTAAATAATGCAGTTTGAGCAAAGTTTAAATATATTGCAGGAATGAGTGGACCTTGATGGAAAACTCTGAGAAAAGTCCAAACTCCCCGTGCAATGGTGTCATTTTGGATTTGCTCAGGTTTCACTTTAATGCCGCATGTAACTGATTCTCAACATAAAAAAAGGGAACTAACCTAAAATGCGCGGAAACTGAATATTCTGATCCAATTTTGAAAACTCATTCTAAAACTAAAATTAGTTGCTTCTTCTAAACATTGCATTTTCTGTGGGAATGAGAATTTGGCTTTCCAGCTTGGTATGTGGCTTCTAAAAAGTTAGCACGGAGTTTGTTATCACTAGACATATTGCATACATATGGAAGTCTGCAGGTTTTTAAACTGAAAAAAAACCCCTTCTAATAATTGTCAGAACAGCTTTACGAACATCTCACTCTTAGTTTGTGTATACTTTTTCTAATTAATATCGAAATATGTTTTCCTTAGAATGTATTTTAAGATGACCGTCTCGAAGTCTGGATAGTTTAGAAGGCTACACAGTAACCAAACAAGATCAAAATATTAGTAATTTTTGCTTATTTTCTTTTGCTTGCCTAAAAGCACGCTCCAAGGAGCCTTTATTTGCTTTAAGTGTCCGAGTTTGGCCGCTGCGTCCTTGCCTTTACCTCCTGCGGCAGTTCTGCATGTCGAATGAAGGGCAAATATCAGAAACGGGGCGAAACCCACAGGTCATGCGAACCCCGGGCATCGCACCCTCAGCTCGAAGCGTAAAATATGTGCCTGTTTTTCAAGAAGCGGCACCAAGCAGCTACTGTTTGCGTGAGCCTACAGATTGTGCAGAGGATGAAAAGAAAAAGCCGGGACAGGCAAGAAAATCAGCGTTGTGCCTTTTTCTATCAAACCACCTCTCCTGGCTGAGGTTTTCCCCGCTGGAAGGGCCGGTGCCGGGGGCGGAGGGGGCTGCGCTGGCACCGCCGCCTGCCCCAGGGGTCTGCCTGTCCCCGGGTCACGCCACGGCGACAGAGGCGCACGCCGCCGGCAAATTAACATAATAGAGGGTTTGTAAACCAGTGCACGAACTCTTTATCTCGCTTAAGCAGCTGTTATCCCGTTCCTATGATCTCCTTGATCTTGACCCGGGAAAATCGGTTCCTTTCAGGTTTTATTCGGCTGCCGTTTTGGCCAGCCTCTCTTCACGCACCATTACCCCATCGCCGGAGTAAGGGTGGTTTGGTTGTCGGGTGTTTTTTTTTTTTTTTTTTTCCCTTTCTTATCTTTTTCTGGCCGCTTTCCCAGAGTTTCCGTGTTAGTTAATCGGAAGCGGCTGAGGTACCCCGGCACCACACGGGCGGGCCGGTCCCTCGGACCCTCGCCCCGGCGCCGCCGCTCCCCCGTCTCCCCCCCGCACCCAGCCCTTTCGGCGCCCGTTCGGGCCGGTTGATGCCTTCCCGGGGGCGATTGTGTCCCTGCGGCGCCATTTAAACGGGGATTCCGGCCCCTTCCACCCCCCCCCCCACCTCGGGTTGACCCCCGGCCTCCCTCCCCGGAGCCGGTGCGGCGCCCGGTATCCCGCCTCCCGCCCGGGCGGTGGAGTCCGCCGGGCGGCGGTCCGCCCCGCCGGCACCTACCTGATGAGGAAGATGAGGAGCCACTGCAAGGCAGTGGAGAGGGTGTCCTGGCTGGCACCGAAGATGTCGGTGACGGTGGCGGGCACATGCTCGAGCTGCAGCCGCGGCTGCTCCCGCTGCAGGCGGATGAAGGCGTCCATCATGTCGCGGGGGGCGGCCCCCGGGCGCAGGCTGCGCTGGTGCTGCAGGAACTTGCCGCGGACGAAGCCGTAGAAGTCGCGGTTGAGGTCGCGGAAGGCGCGGTAGGCGGCGCGGACGGGGCTGGGGAAGCGCTGGAGCCAGGGCAGGGCGTCCACCAGGCTGCCGGCGCCCACCGCCCGCCCGAACTGCTCGTTGCGCCCCACCAGGCGCAGGAACTCGCCGTCGCCGTGGCTGTAGCGGCGGCCGAAGCACAGGGCGCTCATCACGTTGGCCACCGCCACCACCAGGACGCGCGAAGGGTCGAGGAAGGCGCCGCCGGCGCTGCCGCGCACCAGCAGCGCCACCAGCGCCCGCGCCTCGCCCACCAGGTGCCGCTCCAGCAGGCGGCGGGTGGCGGGGCTGCCGGTGGAGAAGGCCCGCACCGTGGCGTGCGCCGCCCGGCGGTGCAGCTTCCACAGCTCCGAGTAGCCGCCGAAGGCCAGGCTGCGCCCGCCCGACACCAGCCGGAAGGAGGGGAAGGGCGGGCGGCCGGCGAAGGCGGCCCCCTGGCGGACGAGGGCCTGGCGGATGGCGCGCTCCCCGTTCAGCACCACCACGGGCCACCGGCCCAGCCGCAGCTGGAAGACGGCGCCGTAGGTGCTGGCCAGGCGGGCGAAGGAGAGGTGCGGGGCGCTGCCCAGCTGCGCCGCGTTGCCGATCAAGGGCCAGGGGAAAGGGCCCGGCGGCGCCCGGCGCTGGCCCTGCCGCCGGCGCTGCTGCTGCTGCAGGAAGAGCTTGCCCAGGTGGATGGCGGCGAGCAGGCAGAGGAGGAGCAGCAGGGAGCTTTGCAAAGGGGGGACGCCGCGCAGGGCTTCCCCGAGCCTCTCGAAGGCCATGCTGCAAGGGAAAGGGGAAGGTCAGCGGGCAGCGACCCTGCGGAAAGGCTGGGGAGCTCGCCCTCGCCCGCAGGCAGGGAGAAGCTGGGTCCCGGACGGGCGAGGGGACAGGGGAGCGCTGGCAGGGCGGAGGGGAGCGCCGGTATCCGTCTCGGCGCTCAGAGTCGGGGTGCTATGCGCTCCTCGTGTGCCTAAAACCCGCCCGGGTCCTGTGCGAAAGACAAGGCATAATCGATAATCAAGTGGCAAGCGCTCAGTAAGGGATCAAAATCGTATTTGGCGGCGGGACCGCCGCTCTCAGCCCCCCGGTGAGGGAAGTTTGCAGGGCAGGACGCAAAAGGTCACGGCTGAGGGAGGCAGAAAGGGAGGCAGGAGGATGCTCTCGCCTACGAGCCTCCGCAGATGCAGGCAGCCGCCGTGCGCTGGAGACAGGTTCATCCCGGCGCTGCGCATCGCACCTCCCGGCGAAAGAGCCCCTGCGAGAAACGGGCTCTCCGCGCCGCCGTCGGAGCTTCCCGCTGCTCCGGAGAGGAGACCTCCGCACATGGCCACGGAGCCCCCTCTGTCCCGAGCCCTTCCCTCCTTCCCGCATATTCGTGCCCGTCGCGGCAGCGCAGGCCGGCGGCCCCGGGGGTGGGCTGCGGAGGATGCCTGAGGTCCCGGCGTGACAGAGCTGACTGGTTCCCCTTCCCATCCCCGTGCCCGGGGACCACCCGCTCCTACCGTTTGCTCCAGCCTTTCTGAAGCAGCGAGGGGGAGAGGGGGTGAAATAAACGGCCACCTCGGGCGCCTGTAGCAGAACTGACCTGTTGCACGCTGCTTCCATCCGAGACCTCGGGGAGGATGGAGAGGAGCCGGGCAGCCGGCGGCAGCTCTAACGGGCAGCCCCAGGAGGACAGCGGCGACGTTCAGATCCCAGCCTCCGGGAAACTCATTAGGAGCCCCGGTTCCTGCCACCCGGAGCTTGGCAGGTCATGTGCAGGCAAATGCCAATTGCACCCGATCCCAGCGCAGAGTTATTATCACCTTCCCAGCGCTTTAACCCTTCGGAGCTCGTCCCGCCGGCAGCCACCTGCGGACCGGGGGCGAGCGGGCTGCCGTCCCCTCCCTCCCACCCGCCTGCTGGGCTGCGGGAACGGGACGGGGCCACCCCAGCCCGCTGCAGGGAGTGAAGGCGAGGGGCTCAGAGGGCGCGGGGAGGATGGCCCGCTGCCCCCGGGCTGAGCCGGAGCCGGAGCCGGAGCAGCCGCGTCTGGGCGCCTGGCATTGGTACTCGCGGCTTTAAATCCGCCGGCATCCGCGGTGCGCGGCGCGGTGCGGTGCGGACGTGCCGCAGTTAGCCCCGCTGGCCCTTCCCCTGGCTTGAGGGGTCGCAGCTATTTGCCAGCTGCCCTTGGGTCCTCGCCAAGCGGAGCGGCTGAGCCGCGGATGCTTTTATGGCCGGGGCCAAAAGTTTTAGCGGAGGAGGTGCCGAGAGGGGAGCGGGGTGGCGGGCGGGCTCGCAGCCCTCTGTGTCGGCAGGCAAAGTCGCGCCTGCATCTTGGGGGCTGAGGAAGCCGGAGAGCTTCCCCTCCTCCGCCTGTCGCCTCCCCGTTGCGTGCGGAGTTTGCATTGCGTGAGCCGGGGCTGGAAAGCCTCCAGCCATCTCCTCCCCGGGCCCCTACCCCTCCTCGCAATACCTGACACCGGCTCGGGGGGGAAGGAGGCAGGGAAGCGCCGGGTAGCTCGCACCCCGGCCGGCCCCGCTGCCCTCCAGCCTCGCCCTTGCCCTGCGCTCGCTGCTCTCCGGCTCACGGCGCTTTTTTACTCTTAAATCTGGCACCTTCGCCCGCCCCGGGAGGGCTGGCGAGGGGCGTGCGGCTGCCGCGCTCCAAGCCCCCCCCGGGCTTTCCGGCGCCCCGGGGTGGAACCGGGGCTGCAAAATCCCCAGGTATCCAGGAAACCGTTCCCCAGGAAGTCAGGACGCTCTTGCTTTGTTGTCATCGTTTTTGCTGTACCAAGCAAAATTTAAAAATACAACATTTATTTCAGATTCTCTACAGTCACGTCATGAGAAGAAAAGAAGGTGGTTTGGTAGCATTTAGGGATTAGACAAAATTAGATGCTGGGAGTCAGCCCAGCTCAGGGTGTGAATCGAGGCCTGGCCAGGCTGCTTCTGCTTCTGTCTTTGCTAAGAAGTGTAATCGTGGCTGCTGTCACTGTCCCGGGCTCCTCCAGTGAGGAGTACTACCTCTCGCTCAGACTGGCATCGGCCATATCTCTCTGTGTTTCTCAGAGCACACTGTGCTTCTTCCTGCCATTGCCAAGTGACAGCGGTGTAAAAACCACTTTTTCTGAGCAATGCCAGAAGAAGTGAGCTTCCCTCTTCCCAGCCCTAGCTCTGGGGTGAACTGGAAGGATCCTGCAGTCCAGCCCAGCGCTTGGCTCAGCTTCAAAGAGGAGCAAAGATAGCGCCATCCCTATCGGCATTAAGGTTAGGGCAAGCTTGGAGGGAGACTAGACAGTTTGATCTCTCTGTCACCATCAGAAAGGTGAAACCACATTTCAGCTGTGGCAAAGTGGCCTGTCCCACCCTGACGGCCACTCTTCCCTCCTTCATCAGTCATATGTCAAAGAAGAGACATGGACTTCTCCCTGCAAAGGGTGTTCTGGGCACTGGATATGGGTGGCAAGGACTATCTCGTATCAGTTACCTGAGCTCTGGATTATAGTCCTGGGCATTTGCCATTGCCAGCAGGTAAATTTGCCTTTTTCCTGCTGACTGTGGTAATCAGTTGCCTAAAATCCAGGCATTACAGCTCTTCTTAGTAAGTCCCTAAATCCTTTCTTCCATACATCACTTAAACTAGTGGTATTGCGAAGTGAGACATTACCATTTACTTTGGAGCAAGCAGAGCAGATTCCATTCCAGCTCCCATGTAAATCTGAGTTTGTAAAGAAACAGTGTCCTCAAGGTGGACACTGTTCCATTCCAACTCTGGCTGGAATTGGTACGAGGAAGAACACCTCAGCATGGGGCTGCCAGAGGTGACATGCTGTGCCATTTCTATTAGGCAGGAGAGAAAGAAAAAACTATTTTGTATGTTTTGTTCTATTGGGGTAATACCAGCTGATCCCCCTGTACTACGTGCTGTACAACCAGGATATTTAGAGTCTTGGCTTACTGTTTTCTCTATTGGAGCCTGAGTATTATTTTAACTGTATGCAGTGAATGTTCACCCAGTTTTCTAGGCTCTGGTTCTATGTGACTTTGATTAGTCCCTCACCATCAAGCATAGCTTGGGTGAAGCATTTCATCACACCAGTGAATTAGTGTGGTACAAAATGCAGCCAATGGATGATCAGGCCCTTGGTCTCTTATATGCCACAAATTGCCCTCCTGCCTACCCCTTTATTTAGTTTTTTGTTTCTTGAAGTGTAGAAGTTCAGAATTGCTCTTAGATAATGCGTGGTTCTTGAAAAACCTACTTTATGTAAGATATGGAAGAGCAAAGGAGTTGAAGGGGCAGAAGTGGGTGGGTTTGGGATTAAGGCAAAGGAATTCAGGCCTAATCTGTGAAAAATCCTGATTGATTTGACAGGAATGCCAGACGCAGGGGGCTGGC
Source organism: Larus michahellis (assembly GCF_964199755.1). Classification (NCBI taxonomy): domain Eukaryota; kingdom Metazoa; phylum Chordata; class Aves; order Charadriiformes; family Laridae; genus Larus; species Larus michahellis. The sequence continues at coordinate 41,221,163 of NC_133898.1, forward strand.
AGAGTCTGTGGGGACATCAGTGCCTCTGTGACTCTGAATTAAGGTGCTTTATGTACGTGGACAAGAGTCCTTGTTGTGGAGGTTAAAGTTTGATAAAGGAGGAGGAATTACACAACCTGGAGAGTCTTCACTTGCCGTTTGAGAGGAAATGTTTATCTCTCTGCCACAGTCCTCCCTTTTCCAAGGAAAACCCTTAACCCCTAAGAGATTTTTTACAACTGCTAGGAATTACCTAAATAAGGGTTTGCAGACTCAATTCTCAGTTTTCCTTCTAACTATGGCAGCCGTTGTCTTTTCTTTTGGACACTGGCAAGGTGCTCATAAATCCTCATGAACAGCAACTGGATTTTCTCAAGGACTTGATCTTGTCCCGTTTTCTTTCCTTACCTCTTCCTTTCGCAGCTTTCCATAGAGAGCCCTCCCACACTGGGTTTCTCCGTCTCTTTACCATACCTGGAACTACGTATCTTTTCTTCCTCTCTCTTAATTTTACAAAATCTCAAGGTGGATTATATGACAGTTGAGCAATATTTTATCCCGGGATTGCTTCATTACAGAGTTTGTACAAATTGTTTACAGTTTATAGGATGATCCAAGCCATTCTTCATTAAATAATCCCTTGGAAGTATTGTTTCTGATTGTCTGTTTCTGGGTGTTGCACAATACTATATAAGATGAAGAAATGAGTAGTGTTAACTGTAAATCACAAATCACTTAGAAACTTAAACAAATGCAATATCCTATTGTTTCAAGCTGCGTAAAATTGTACAGGCATTCTGTACCTCTGTACATTGCACAGGCATAGGTACCTCTGGAGTTCGACTCTAGTCTCAACAATATTGCTGTAAATCAGGAAAATCACCATCAAAACAATCAGACTGCAATCAGAACTAGAAGCTGTAAGCCTCCGTCTTTACAACAGCTCACTCGGATTATGTTTATACTGCAGTCCAGCACGATGTGGAGTTACCACTATGCTCCAGGTTTCCAGGAGCAGGAGACGTGCACCAGGCACTCAGTCCGGACACAGTGCCACCCTGGGGCAGCCGGCTCAGCAGCCACCGTCTGTCCTTGCTGCTCTGCACCATACAGATGTGCCTGCTTGCTCAGGTTTTTCTACACCATACGGAATTGCTCAGTGTTAAAACTAACCTGAGGCTGGGGTACCACGAGTGTGGATGACAATGAGATCATGTCTGACGCGGGTTCCTGGTTTTGGCAGATTTCTTGTGATGCCAAGCATGAGACGTAAGCAAAATACAAGGAGCCACATCCTCAGTGCTGCTCAGAGTGCCAGGCATACATAGGACCCAGCTGTAGCTATGTGATTCAGGGTTATATATTTAGGCCACTCACTGTGGCCTAAAATAAAGCATTTGTGGTATGCTTTTTAAAGCATATGTATTTGTGGTCAGGAATCGCATTCTTAACCTTCATTAACTTGCAGTTCTTCTTTGGGCTTTCACTCTTCCCTGCATTCCCACTGACTTCCCAGCTCACATTTTCAATTCTTCCTTGCTATTGAAAAGGCTAAATTGGGCTCCTAATTCTGAGCCAAATTCCCCCAGCTGCTGTGGAAGGCAAGAAACCTCCCAGTACTTGCTAGGGCTCAGCTCAGTGCTGGTCTGAATTGTAGCCTCTCCATCTTTTTGCATTTTCCATGTTACTTGCAAATTAAGGGCATACATTGCGGTCTGCTTCCACACAGGTAACACACAGGTATGATTACAGAAAATGAGGACATAGCAATGTACTTAATTCAGGCATCAAACTTGATCATGAAATTGTTTTAATTTTGCATCGCCAAATTCCTACAATATTTCTTTCCAAAGTTTGCTGTCTTTTCTTGACAGTATTAGATGAATACACACTGCTAAGTCTTTCCTGAGAGGAAAACAAAGAGCTGGTCACTTTGTGGCTACCCTTGGAGAAGCTTTTTTAAACCGTCTTCTGCTATGAGGCAAAAGAGCAAAATCTAGTTCACACACTGTTGGGCGCATGGCATTTTTTGTGTGTCTTTGTGTCTATACTATACAAATGCCCTATATCAAAGTACTCTGAAAGAACTACTCTGAAGAAGATGGACAAAAGAGCAACACTTAGGGAAGTTTAGATGCTGCTCAAGATGTGCGTTATTGTATCTATCCTCAACCTGTGGTGTGTGGGCAAACTGTTGTGGCTGCTCACTCTCCTTCTGGAGCGAAGGGGCTTGCTGGGGCATCCGCCAGCTTTCCATCCTCACGCTGTTTCTGAGGTTTGCAGAACCAAGAGCCGTTTTGCCAAGGTCCATCTTCATTTTGAAGTATAGAAACCTTATAGTCTGTATGATGTGCTAGGTCACTCTAAAGTTTAAAAATGATAACATTGCTTAGGGCCAATATTGTTAACATGTTAACAAGCAGTAATATTCTAGTTCTCATTTGTTTCCCAGACCTTATTGGGTGTTGTAGTAGTAGTGGTGGTGATGGAAAGTTTGTAGTGCACTTGCTTTACTAACTCTAAGAGTTCAGTATTTGCCATTTTAGAAAATGCCAGCGCCCTTGTATGCTCAAGCGTAGTGATGGATGCCAGGTCAAAACAGCCCTGGGCTACAGCTGAGAGCAATGTCTACCTCCCTCACAGGCCGAACCGTATTCTGTAGGGGTGAAGGTTTTGAAGATTTACCTGTGAAGTTCTACAAAGTCTTTAATACAGATGTGCAAAATAGGATTTTTCAGAGTTTGGAAATATGAGTGAATTATCAAGGGAAGAGCAAAAGCACAAATGTGGGAGAAAAGATATTATCCAGACAAATGTCAAGTCCCCGCTTTAGAGCTCGAGGCTACAAAGCTTTGCAAAGAAAAGGCCACAACCATGTTTTAATAGGAACACATTTTCCTTGTTCTCGTAAGTGGGTTCAACAGTTTTTGGACTGGACGTTTCTAAAAATTACAATGCGAAACATGGATTTTTCAGGGACAGAAAATTTCAGGTCAGATGATTAAAGTTGGATGAAGTTACAAGTAATGGAGGACCTGGATTTCCTATCTTGTGTCCTAGGTGTCCTGCCCATTGATTAGCCCAGCCTATAAATGTTCAGCTCACCACTTCCTAAGCAATAGTTTCCCTTGATACAAATATTGGTCATTTGGGTTCTTCAGTCTGTATTGCATGTGTACCACTCTTTGGTGCCTTGACAGCAGAACAACTCGTCAAAACGTTGAAATAGGCAGCACAATTTGAATCTCATAGCCTCTAGAACAATCCAAGTTGAATTTTAGAATTCTCCTTCCTTTGGAGAATAAACCTGGTTATGTAGTGGGGGATGCAGGTCTGGTCTAGGTAAGGGAGCTGCAGCTCCACGTGTGAGCATTACTTTGTCCCCTGTTATGATACCTTCAGTCTTGCTGCTTAAGGTTGTTCTTGGACTGGGCTTCAGACATCCAAGAGTACTTCAGGAAGTGATGCCAGGGGTCTAGTATAGTATGTGTACATGTACATGTACATATACATATACATATGTTCTAAGAAGTTCTAACTTCTGAAAAGCCTCCTCTGCTTACCTGCATGCTCAACTGGATATACCAAACTTGCTTGCGCAATTAGGCATGGACTCCGTAGGGTCTGGTGTAATTTCTTGTCCAAAGGATCGAAATTTTATAATGGCAAGTTTTCAGCATTTAAAAAAAAATTATTATGCTTAGTACCGCTCCTTTCAGGTTTTCAGGTGCTCTGAGGGAGGAAGTGGTGCTGGCCACAAACTGATTGTCGAGAAGGGAGCTGAACCAAACAGGAACACAATAATTTGTGCTTAATGAGGGCTTTCCCGAGCTTTTGGTGATGAAGAGACAGGCCTTTAGCTGGGATTTCCCAAAGGAGATTCATGTCACAGACCTAAGAAATTTCATGTCAGTCAAGGAGTTGCTTGTAAATGTCACCCCTTAGATATCCCTGCTCAAAGGAGCGAGGGAACATGCTCACCCCCTCCTCCCTCCAATTACTGCAGGTCAGTAAAATGGTGAATAGTATTTGTGAAGAAGCTGCAGAGTGATAGATTTTCCACCGGAAACAGTGGTTCTGGCTACATTGGCTTTGCTGAAGTATCCTGTCAGATGGAATTGTGTGAATCCAAACCAAGACCTTCATTGACCTGGTTGCTGAAACTCAGCAGAGCGTTCTTGGCTTCCTCTGCTCTGTTGTGCAAGGGTTTGGTGTATTTGCCTCCAGCGGTAACTGCATTTCAGTGGTTAATGAAATGACTCAAATTCTAGGGACTGGGATGTATGTGGGTAATACTCTAGCCTATAAAATTATTCATGCTCTTCCCTGGGGTATGGGAAATGGGAGTTGTTTATTTGCACATGTTTTAATTTGAAGGAAGACTTGGAGAAAGTATATTCAAACCAAGGGGATAAGGGAAACTCCCTTTGTGGTATCTGTGGTCAAGGATGGAAAATCCATGTAAGGGCTGCAATCTTGATCAAGACAGTTGACAGTTGACTCCTCCTGTAAGACTAATAATAATAAGGATTTCCTCTATCCCTCAGTAAATTCGGCAGGGAGAGAAAACACTCTTGACACATACAGATTGCTCCTAGCGTTTGGAAGCAAACCCAAGGAAGCGTCTGTTTCTGAGCCATTCAGGTCTTCTAACCTTCAGCAATGGCAGATCAAAGACCACAAGGGAAACAGACTGCAGGTGCCAGTCAGGGCAGGTTTCGTCTTGTCACAGCACTCCGGGAAGAGGCATTTGCTAATGTCTGTTAATCTCATGGCACGCCAAGGGAGAAAGACAGAAAAAAATTGCCATAAATTCTTCCCTTTCCCAAGCAGCCCACACCCAGGCTCAGGGTGGCTGCATGAAGGCTTGCTGGCTGCCTCCAGAAGGGAGAACAGTGCCGGAGCCCGTGCCCACCTGGGGCAGCAGGGTGGATTCTGGGGTCACCCTGTGGGGTGCTGGCTCTGCCGGGGAACGGGGGATGAAGCAGTTGCAGAGGCAGCTCCGCACTGGAGGTGCACCCTCATGGCGAAGGTGAAAGCAGCAGTAGCTAAGACCACAAAAGCAAAGGTCTCCCAAAGAAGAAAGCCCACATCCATCTTGCCCACTGTCCGCTCCCACAGAAGCACTCTCACCCTACAGTCAAGGAGGAAGCGTAAAATGTTGTGCGTCACCGTGGGGAAGAAGTAGCAGTAGTAGAGGTAACAGGGTGCTTTACCAGATGCAGGGAGAAGGCAGGATTAGGCACAGCTTGGGGCGCTCTAGGGGATGGCTTTGGCCAAAAGCCAGGTTTGCCCCTGTCTTTCTTTTGAGGTGTAAATGGCATGCAAGCAGCCTCCTCTCAGTGGCTTCCCTGTGAAGATAAATAACCTGATTCCCCGGTTATTATCCCCCAGCTCTCCACCCCTTCCCTCTGACTGACTTTGATTATTGTAACTTTACATGCGCTTTTAATTTGCGTGCAGGCAAGTACAAAGGCACAACCGGATATACCTGTTATTTGCCAATGACCTGAAAGAATATAGTTTATGTTAAGCCTTGGGTTATGGTAAGGTTTGCACGCGATTCCTCAATATACATGCTGCAGGCAACTGATGGATGGAGGTGATGGAGGGTGGAGGAAAGTTTTAAAGTGACAGAACCTGATTTGGTTCCTAGTTAATCTACCAGTTATGTAAAGGCTATAGTTCAATTTTGTGTAGAGCCCAAGTCTGTCCCTCTCTTCAGACAAGGAATGCATGATCACGTTATCCGGGCTGTAGTTTGTTCATGGCCGCTGCTGTTACCGATCTCAAGAAAGCTTTATGAAAATTGGGCAAAAAAGGCGGGTAGGATATTTACACTTCCCTGTTTGTCCATACTCTGGCATGGCAGGGAGAAGATTGGAGGTGGAGGAGGAAGCTACAAATAAGACGATTTGTGGCAATGGAGTCAGTGCTGAGTGTCCAAGGATGCAGCACTACCGAGGTGTGGGGGCCTATGATGGAGAGGGGATCCACATTTTGTTGCATGGGTCTCAGCCCCCCACACTGCCTGGGGAGATTTCATTTGAGCTAGCCTCCCTTAGCAAGATTTAAAGAATATCCACCACCCATGGGTTGCCTGGTACTTCAGGAGAAGAAGGGAGAATAGTTAGTCTTGTAGTTACAGCAGAAGACTGCGGGGAGATGTGGGGTCCAGTGCTGAGCCTGCACACTGACTTGCTCACCCTCGAAAGTGTGGCTTTCTCTTCACAGGGAAAGCCTAGTGACATTTTTTTTTTTTTAAATGTATGTTTCGGTGGTTCCACATCAAATTAACTAGGTCTTCAATCAGAAAGGAAATGTTTTTATCTGCCAGGCAAGTAAACTAACCTTGAGGTCTGAAACTTGAGTGGTTTTATTTCTGGTATGTGTATTAACCCGGTGTTAAAGGCTGCACTGAAGGAATTAATTAGACATTTCTTTTGGAGGTTCAGGAAAGGGAAAGGATCCTGTTCGTTCTCAGCACCACCTCGTATCTCCAGGGAAGTGAAAACAACAGGAGTTAAATGCAGTTTTGTGGGACTTACAGGACAGACTTTGCTACTCTCATTTTCCTCAGAGGCAGTAGGATGAGGTACAGAGAGTCAAGTGCTACTCTTACAAATGAGGCCATCATAAAATGATTGTTAAAATAGCAGAAGACAAGATGACTTATTGTTAGAAGAGTGCCACGTAAGTTTATGTTTCTGGACATAAGCACATTTAATCTTTTCTGTGCCTCAGCTTCCCCATAAAATTGGAAGTGATAATAGTAGGTGGATCTGCCCAAGATCCGTTCTACTGTTCTCTAGCTTGTTAAGATAGACCTTGAACAGCCAGCATCCGGGAAAATGATGTTTAAATTTGCAGGATAGCGATTGAGGGACTGAGTTTTCACTCGTTTTAAAGTCAAACAAGCCAATGTTTCCTTCCATCTTCACAAGCCCACAGTACAGCAGGCAACCACGGTCCGCTTGTGAAAGGCATTTAGCTGAAGCAGTCTTGAAAAGAAATCTCTTTGCTTTTCTCCTCTCTGCTCTATTTCTTGCTTACTGTTTGCAGACCTCCAGCTTATCTGCCCCTTTGAGGAATTGGTTTTATTTAAAAATTTCTTCTTTTCCTTATTAGTTTACTGTTTACTATCGTGCTTTTCAGTTCTAAGCATCCAAAATACATAAGACTTATGCATATCTTCATTGTTATTCTTCTCCATTTGACTTGATACTTTGGCTGAGTGTAGAAAACTCGCATCTAATAGCAGCTTCTCAGAGGTCATGAACTCTTAAACACACGATTGGTCTTTCTGTGGTCAGTGTATTTCTGAAAGCTAAAATGTATGTTCAGGCTTGTTCTGATGAAGAAAGCTTTCAATTTTGTTTAAAAAAAATTAAAAATCACATATAGCACTCCATAGCCTGAATTTTAAATAAGTTTAACAAAATTATCTAATGTTGCTGTACATACTGATGCACAAAACAAGCCTTTAAATTGTTGTGCGCTCAAAACCGTGAAAGAGTATAAAACCGTCTGCTCCAGCCCTGGAATAAAACATTCACAACAGCAAACCCTGTTGTGACAGGGTTAAACAGTGAGGAAAGGGTTACAGGCTGCCTGCTTGTCACTTGATTCAGCAGGGGTTTAGATGAAGATGTGTGCCCTTTTTCTGGCATGGAAAGCCTGGGAGCCCCTGCAGCTGGCTTTGGATGAGGGAACAGCTTTGCTTTGTGTTACTTTATGAATTTGATGTTTAGATAATAAACTGTATCCCGGAGCGAAAGCTGAAGAAGACTTGGGTATTTCTGTGCCTTGACCTTTCCTTTTCCCCTGGGCAAGAAAGCCCACCAGCGTACAGGCTGTGAAAGAGCATGTGACAAGCATAGTAAAATATTTTCCTTTTCCTTTATTAAAGTAATCCTGGTTTATGTTATCAAAGAAAGAGAAGTGTGAGGAGGCAGGTATGAAGAAGCTGTAAAGAAGCAGCAGGCCCGTGTTTCACTTGTACGTGCAAGAGAAAGTCCTACCAAAGATAATGGGTTTTTTGATGAAAGTAGAGTGAGTGAGATTGGTTTGTGATATCTATCTAATACTCAGCATTTGCACTGCTCAAGTCCCAAAGCAGTGGAGCGTAAGGTCTTCTGTCTTCTGTCTACTGAAGATTTTGAATTCCCAGATAGGAAACCTGACATTAGATCAGGAGGACAATCCAGCTACTGTGACCTTCAGCTGGATAAGGATCACGGAAATAGATTCCAAGTCTGAAGCAGTGCACGTGTGAAATACGGTAGCGGTAACAATCTGCTGCAGTGTTACTTGCTGTTGCTGTTCCCGTGGTGGGCAGAGCTCTGCCTGCACGGCACTCACTGCCGTTGAGGTGGAGTGGAGTGGGAATTCACTTCCCAAAAGGGTGCACAGTCCAGGTGTGAGAGAGCAAGGAGATACAGATAGTCTTGGTAGGTGTGGTTAAGCAATGGTTTCAGCACGCAAACTTCACTGTTTGTTGCACCAGTGGAAAAAGTGATGGTGCCAATCTTAAATTAGGAAGATTTCTTAAAATGCCAAGAAAACAAAAGTTCTGAAAAGTATTGATGAACTCAACATTTGCTAAATTATCCCCTTGACTTAAGCAGCAAACCTTTCAGTAAGTTATTCCAGTTAAGAGAAATTATGGGACATTTGGTGCAAGTCAGTATTTCCCCGTTGATTCAAATTAGAGGGAAAGTCTTCAGCAGGCTGCAGGTACAGGGAACAGGCTTAGTACCCTAAGTGATTTGGGTACACTGCAGGGAAGACTGGACACCAACAAGATAAAGTAATAAAAGTGCAGAGGACTGGACACAAATGAGATTGGTTCATTGTATCTATCTAATAGTCGGTATTTTCAATGCCCGTGCCCCTAAGCAACAACCTTCCATGAGAAGGCAGCCTTTGCACAAGCATCAGAGAGGCGGGTGTCACGATAGATGACAAATTAAACAGAAAGTCTGGGGCTGTTGTGAAAGGCAGATGTCGGTCTGCAATGGATAAGAAGCAGAATAATACGTAAGACACAGGCGGTGACCGTAAATCTCTTCCTGCCCCGATGAAGTCTCAGCAGAGGAACTCTGTTGACTTTACTGTATTCAAGAGACATGTGGACAGACTGGAGGGAGATAAGATCAGAGCAGCAAGAATTATAGCAAAATTTAAGAGATTGAAATGCTTTGGTTTGCTTAGGTTGATAAGGACTCAGTATTTGGGTGGATGTTATAAAAAGTAATGAGGACCAAGGCTTTTTTTCTGTCTCTAATGGGTGTATGGTCAAAACTTACCTGAGCATTGTAGAAGATTTTAACACTAGGAAAAACTTTGTACCAAGACAACAGAGCACTGGAAAAGACTACCCATTGGAGGTTTTGGCAAGTTAAAAAAATGTTTCTCTGCTGTTGTCAGCATGTACATGGTTTTACCTTATTTTGATGAGAGTGAATGAGTTTGACTGTGGCCCAGTTCAGGATTCGGATGGCCTGAAAGGGCTTTGCGTGTGTAAGTGTGGCAGGGGTGATGGTGGCCTTGGTGCATTTTTATGCACTTTTACCAAGCAGTGCAGGTGGAGGGCAGCCAGGGAGCTGCCTGCTCTGAGCAAGCCCATACACCTCTTCTCTTACATGGGTATAAAGTTGACTCTTCTTAGTCCTGCTAATGTCACTCACATCTGAGTGCTTTTTCAATCCTGATAGCTGACAGTCTTGTTTGTTAGACAATTTTACCATTATTTTTATGTTCCCATTGAGGAGTGTTCCTCCTTTCTGGTAACGATAACGACTGCGACCTCTTCACTTAACTCTCTTTTAAGACCTTATTTCTTGGAAGCCAGAGAAGTGATACAGATTGCACACAGCTCTCTGGCCAGTTGTGTCCCAGCACACCGAGCTATAGGATCTGTGGGCGCAGGCTAATGCCACTTCAGTGTGTTTACCGGGTCATCTGGCAGGACAAACTTAATCTGACACAGTTTTTACGCTTTATGCCAGATGTGTAAGGAGGTATGATACCCGTCGGTGCAGGATGAAAAACTCCTGTCCGGTCTGGCATAAACTCTACATAGGTGATCGTATCTCTTCAGAATATTCTGGACTAATCTGAACTGACAGAGTGAGTTTGTAGCAGTTTTACATAGCAGTTTTACAAAGCCCATGTTATTTTAGATCTATATTCCAAGTGTATATGCCACGTGGAATCGTATTGTCGAATTGTAACCTGACTTGTTCTGTGTGGTGGGTAGTTCTTATTCTTTCATCAAGGTGAATTCTGTTTAGTAAGCCCTCATTGGGCATTCTAAAAGGGATTATTTTCTGTGGTTTTAACATACTCCTCCTTGACATATCTTGCTCTACAGCATCCTTGTTACATATTACAGGATGAATTTTGAGTGGGCTCTTCATTATTTGCTCTTGATGCAAGGTTTAGGCAACTGCCCAGATTACACAGCAGAACAGTTTGTAATCTGGAGTAAGTATCTCTGTCAATCAATTGTACTAAGCTATGGAGGAACAACCTAAGTGTAAGTAGTTACTTACCTCTAAATTCCAGCCAGCATCTGAAATAGATCACCTGGGGATGCAAATGTATTTGCATAAATGTACACAGATCATAGCGATAATAATGTGACTAACATTTTTTTGTGAGGTAATCACAGACCCTTTTGCAATCATGCCTAAGCATAGCAGTACAGCACACTTGTGAGGTAGGTAATTATTAAAATTCCATTTTAGAGAGGAAAACACTGAAACAACATGATCAGGGACTTCCCAGAGGCCATCCCTGACATTTTTTACTTGCTTGGCAGTAAAATAAAATTTAATTACTTCTGTAAATACTAAATACTTCTAAATATTTCTGTACTTTATCTACAGACTTATTTTCCTTTTTTATACTTTTGCTTGGCATTACTTATTATACCTAATATCTTTTTACGTTCAAGCAGACCCTTGCTGAGTGTTCCCACTGATGCACAACTTTTGACAGATATTTTCCATCTGACTAAGAAAATGTGACAAAAACCCCAAGCATCTTTCTACACCAGGAGAAATAAATACATGCGCCCACTTCAGGTGTTTCCCAAGGTCTGTTTTGACAAGCCAGACCTCTGTTGAGGCCAGCTGCTCACCACACTCACTTCCATCTTAATGCCAAGTGATGAAGCTGACTGACGACACCGGCTCACCCTACTTGAAACGTTTTCCTGGCACCTTTTATAAACTCTTTTGGGAAATCTGGCAGCAAAACACAGATTTAAAACACCAAACGTGGTAGAAAAACACTTGTGGCAAAAAATACTCAAGTCCACATGGGGTCAGGGAGTGCATCTTCTATTACATCCGCTAGGTATCACCAGGGAGAAATCACTCCAGCTCCTGGGAGAAGAAACACGAGCACAGCTCATGTGCAGAGACTCGGAGCCACAGCCTCTGCTACAGATGTGCTGCTCACAGTACCAGCAATGCGCTTGTGGGAGCATCTGGAGGACACAGAGCTCCCCACTGTGACCCCTTGGTCCTTGGCTTCGTGTCCCCAGATGCAAGGTGGAGCAGGCTGGGAGGTCAAGTGGCTGAAAACTACAGCTAGAAATTGCAGAGGGGGAGTAAGGAGCTGCAACCATGGAGGACTGGGGAGGATCTCCAGGGGTAACACAGCCCACTCTGCTGCTGCCAAGCCCAGATCAAATATGCCTGTAACGCTTCTAACAACAGAAGTGCGTCTGAGCCCTCCTGAAAACCATTCCTGATGGAGATCCCACTTTGTCCTTTGACAGTATATCTAGGGCTTTGTTGCCCTTTCCCAAATGCCACACTTCAGGTTTCCTTCTTGCAGTTCAGACGCATAACTTTTTATCCATCAGGGATCCGGAGAATAGGTTCTTCTGTCTGCAGCCTTTTATATACTTGAAGTCTGACATGTTGTCTCCCCTCAAACTTCTCTAGGTGGAGCCTCCCAGCCTCCTTGTAGATTATAGTTCCAAGATGCGTGGCAATTCTTGTTAGTTTTTTTCCAGGCACCTTGCTATTGCTCTGTGTTATTCTTAAAGCCAGAGCCTAAAACTGGAAAGAGTATCCAAAACAGAACAAGTGAGAAGAACAAAAAGACCTTTTTTTTTTTTTTAAAGATAAATCTTGTGGCACACAACCCCGGGATTGCTATTTGTATTATCTTGTGGCTCTCTTCAGAGTGGAAAAAAAATTCTTTTCAATATTATATGTCCTGCAGCAAGATCTTGTGAGGTAATGAGAAAGGTTGAACAAATGCACTATGAAGAAGTTAAGTAATAGTTAATATAATAGTTAAATAATGTGGATGTGTATCTAGCTTTGAATTTCATTGCTTTTAATACTTTATTATTATAACAGTGTTGTGATAATTAAGAATATTTCCTGTTCCCATGGGAATGACACAGGAGCTTATGTGTCCTCAGGAGCAGCTCTTTCTACTTTAGCAGGAGCTATTTTTATGATCTGCTTGGAAAACACTTTCATTATTCTTGACTGCTCATCTCCCAGCTGGTCTGTTTTGATGCTTAGAAAAATACAGCAGTGTCTGAGTATTTGGCTGGAGTACACAGGTAGAACCGTCTTCTTCATCCAAGTTATCTTTCATTTCTTTCCTTCAATAACTGTCCATGTCACCTCTTCAGAAACTGTCTCTGGTGACTGTGGAACCAAGACATTTCAATGGCATATCTTTTCTCATTTAAAGTATCTATCTGCTGTGTTTTATACAGAAAACAGAAAGAGCGTATGAAAACCGGTATGAAAACCAGGCAGACATGCGAGATGTTAATGCAAGGACCGATTCCCACTAGGATTATTTTCCTCTCTTAAATTGATAGAAGTTCAGAGGACTCATTTAATTACTGCACCAAATTACCAGGCATTTTCCCTAATAGGTACATGAAATGTGGGATTGCAATGGGATTTGGCAGAAGTTACAGGCATTTCTGTATCCTGGTAAGGTTCCTCGTGTGTTCGGTCCCCACAAATCTTCTCTGGCTTAGCACACTGAGTGGCATTTCCTTTGACTTGGACCTTCTTCAGAGAAGCAGGAGGATTCAGGCTAAACCTCTGTGTTGACAGTAGACCAGTTTTTCCGTGGTATATGTGGCCAATTCCTTTATTTTCAGTAAAATCTTCTTCTGTGACAAAGCCCGTGTCTTCTAGCATGAGAGGCATATGCTGCAACGAGAATACCAGCTTGAAAAGATTGTGGGTGAGAACGAAGACAAGAATCATTGGTAAAGAACGTTACACTTAAAAGCACCATAAAAAACTTGGCTATGCCGTGGAAAGTTGAAATGATTAAAAAGTGAGATGTGTCATTTTTTTTTCTTCTAGCTACATGCAGCATGTGTTTCCCATGTCTCGTATTACAAGCAAATGTGAACTGAGGGTTTATGGTAATACCACCAAGGAAGTATGATATCATCTCCCCCACAGGTGGTAAGTCAGTTTTCCAAGGTGTGTTTACGCGGCGCGTTTCAGAGCACTAGCGCACACAGAGGATACTTAAGCAATATCTGTAATTACGGAAGAGTTTGAGGAATAAACACTGTCTAGCCAGGTATGAGCTGTAAAACACCTTATGGCAAAATACATGATGTCATTCATCTTATCTTGATAAATACTTGTTAGGGCACGAATTTGACTGAAGTTAAATGAAGATGATAATGTGGTTTATAAATGCATAGCATGTAGATCTTATGTAATTATGTATTAATAAGATAAATAGTCTGATAGTGCAGAAGCAAATTTGCTTATATTTTGACATTTTAAGTCTGTATTTCAGGATACTGGTCTGTTTTTATCTCAGTTGTAAACCACAAACATAATTGATTATTACAATTACAAGATTACTAGAGGAAAAGTGACAAAAATGAGCATCCATCACATGGCCAGCTTGATACGTTTATTTTCCTTTTCGGTCATCAGAGGACTGAATAACCAAAGATTGTTAATATTATTGAAGTATTAGCTGCCATTTTTGTTCTTTGTGTTTATGTTTATTGAGGCAATTTCAGGCAGTTAAACAGGCTGCAAATGGTACGTACCTGCTAAGTCTATTTGCCATTTGTTATCCTTTACATTGGAAGCACGTATATAAAATCACAGCACAAATAAGTGCGTAGAGGTGTGAAAGGGAGTAAAATGCAGTAACTGGTTCTCTGTATGTCACTTCAGTTCCAGTGCCTGGCTCCAGGACAGATTCACAGCTGTCTTTCTCTGGGGCCTGGGATATTTTGGTCAGAAAATGTTAGAGAAGAGGAAGGCTCTGTGTTCTATTGCCACTGCAGTGCTGGTCCCTCACTTTGTTTTTCATCGTTGTTTTTCCAAGTCTGATCCCATTCAAGTGTCTTAGCAGATGTGCCTGACCACCTACAGCCTTATTGGACTGTTCTCTTTCCTGGCTTTTCGTGCTCAGCTATTCATGAAATCTGAACTACGTGTTGATCTCTGAGGCTGCTTCAACTTTCCTTAATGCAGCAATTATTTAAAAGAAGAAGTAGGCAGCAGTTCTGCAAAATATTTGTCCACGTTTCTCTTCATAGAATCATAGAACCATAGGGTTGGAAGGGACCTCTGGAGATCATCTAGTCCAACCCCCCTCCTCTTGGATGCTTTCCTTTAACAAGCAGATGAGACGAGCATCTGGTTTTAGCTCGTTTCCTGGGGAGGCAAGGCAAGCGCAGTCCTTGCCGACTGCACACGTGTGTGTCTTAGTGCTCTGCAAACAGCTTGTGAACCCACTCTGGACTAGAGGGACAGAGATCCCCGTGGTCTTGGATGTCTCTATAAGCTTCAGTCAAACCGGGCTGAAGAGAGATGGACTGTCCTGGGATTGCTGACAGGCAGGCTTCATCACAAGCACATCCTTTAATAGGCACAATTCAACCACAGGGCACAAACCCACAGGGGAAGGTTCATTAGTTTCACTGCTCACACAACTCCTTGTAGGACTAATGAAAGCGTATGCACTGAGTAGCTTACGTCTCTTGGTCAGGAGTGAGCCAGTGCTTCTGTGGGTGCTAAACTCTTGAAACTTATAAAAGATCTTATCAGAGCATATTTCTCCTGTCTTCCACATCAGTCACTCAATAAATTTGTTTTCTGGTTAGTTTATGCATTATGGAGCCCCACGGGGCTTAATACTGCACCTACTTTTTAGGCATATGTTGTTCCTCAGTCCAGCCTTCCACTAAGGAGGGTTGCTACATCGATCATTCTTCAGCGCTCCTTTTTTTCCTGCTGTGTCATGTTTTTCTCTTTCATGCTGTGCTGGAGAGTGAGCATTAATAGCACACAAGTTTTTGATCAAAAAACAATAGTGAGTAAAACTGAAGTGATTCTTTGCCAGTTTTACTGTTTATGTGACAGCCTTTTCAGCGTCTATTTATAATTTCTTTTTAATCTATAGAACTGTAACTTTACTGATATTTCTTTTCCTTCTTCTCACCTCCAAGGAGAAGCCTCTGACTGTCAGTCAGTCTTTACACATGGCTTTTCCTAGTGGCAGCACCAGGCCCGATTGGTTCCCCAGAGGTCTGAGGGTGGCAGGTCTCCTCTGTCCCCATCCCCTCCTGGTGGTGTGTGTGGGGCCGCAGCAGAGCTGCTGAAGCACCCAGTGCCAGAAGGGACTGGCCCAGGGATGGGCAGGGCGCACAGGCTGTCTGTGCCCATCTTGGCACACCAGTAGAAGTTGGTATCGCATAAGACTGGGTCAGTGAGGGCACCTTGCAGCAGTGCAGGGGCAGGCTGCTTTCTAGGATCATTTGAGCCTTTTCTAAGCTATTTAGTCTGCATATTTTGGATGCCGTGAATATGCATATTCAGGACTTGGGCCATTGGCTTGGGTTTCCAAAGCAGGTGGTTTATTTGAAGTCTGTCACAGTCAGCCCAGCCTTTTTGCCTCGTGGCCTCAGATTAGTCAATCCCAACTCATATTTTTGACAGTTGATACAACAGAGCAAACTCATTTACAGCTATAGAGAGAGATTTACTACCTGCTCTCCATCTTTTTGACCACTAACTGTGGTAAAGTCAGTAGGGATCCAAATCTAGATGCATTCAGCTGATTTGCATTTCTTTATGAGAAAACTCTCTATTTTTGCCCATACTCCCTTATTACAACTTCAGAAGTAGCTGAGTTGTTTCTAGTTTCAGATTGAAGCTTTTGGGTTTTGCATTATAAAATACATGAGACCTCTCCAAGTCACTGATGTTGCTCAAAGGGATGAAGTGGCTCTGGGAAGAAAGTTAAAATAGCCTGAGCTGTGGAGAATCCAAGTATTTCAGTTTTTGTAATTTGCGACTCTAAAAATTACGTGCATTGCACAAACAAGACATTTGGGTCTGTTTTCCTGCTAAGGTTTTTGAGATGAGGACTCACTTGCAGTAAGTTTTATATGATGTAGCACAACCCATTTACGGTAGTTTTCAGTCCTTCAGTAATTTCATATCTGTAATGTGGGAAATCAGATTTTGCCATGAAAAGTATTAAAAAACAATGACATTTGAAATCTGAGTCTCTGCTTTCACTAGAACAAAGCTTGTATTCTCCTTAGCCCAGCATTGCAGTGTAATCACTATTCCTTTTAAGAAACACATTTCTTAGATGGATTTGAAATGGTAACATTGAAACCTAGCAATGACTGAAGAAATGTGTTGGAAAGATAATGATTTGCACAAGTCTGCAACATTTGCCGTCAGCAATGCTTTAGAAAAGGAGTGAAGTTTCGAACTTGAAAGGAAAGAAGGCAGCATTGGATTTAGAAGCTTCTTAAGGTGACTCATGTTTCATCCACTGACATCTGAAGTGAGAGCTGCTTTTACTGGTGACTGACAGCACAGAGACAGAGTCACCCAGGAAAGCACCTGATGGTCTAATTTACTCATTGCTTTCCTCAACCTGAGAACCGAGAAGTGTACAAGCAAATGATTTTCTAATGATGCCTCAGGCCGATGCGTGAAAAATCCTCGCTTTCTCTGGAACATGCTTGGTCCAGCAGTTTGATCTCTGTGTCTTTAGATATTCCTCACCAGGCATGATGTGTCAGTCCCTTTCTGGTTGCAGGGCTTTCTGTTTCCCCTCCTAGCACAGGAAGAGTACAAAAAGGCTGCTCCCATCCCCTCCAATGAATCCAAGCTTCCAGAGAGAGGGAAAAGATTTGAGCTTTTTCATTTGGGAAGGCATAAGCAAAAGGGAATGTGTGAAGTTAGACAACTTAGTAAAGCATTTAGAGCAGTTCGATCTGTTGCTTTTTTACCTTTCTCACAACATGGGAGCAAGGGGGCAGTCAGAGATGAAATATGAGCAAATTCCAAATAGATTAAAGGAAATGCATTTTATGTAATGTACAGGTGGAGCTTGAAACTCATTGCCAAGAAATAGCAACTAGGCTCAGGAGTCAGCAAGACTGGGAAGAGGACTGGATACTTCTGTGAGTAGCGGGAATGTTCACAGACACTTTGAAAAGGCTCAAAAACAGGTTTAGAAGGGATGTAAAACTTGAGATGGCTGTGAAATTTGCACAAATCAACCCTCTCAGCATTAAACTTACAACTTCAATGCTCTTTGTCGTTTGATCTTTTGAGCCTGTAGGTAAACGTACCTGTCAAACCTCACTGGTGTTAAGCAACATATTAATTTTCCTGTGTATCAAGAGTGTGCCTAGCTGCTATGGGGTGCTGCAGTTTCATGGGCAACACTTTGTCGGTGTCTAGTTTGGGTTTTTCCCAATCTTTGGGTTTTCAGTGTCATCTCCTAGGGAGAAGAATTCAGCGTCTCCTTTTTCAAGATTTTAGACAGGCGGGAGAGCCTGGTCATTATTGGTATGTGTGCTATTTGGTCACCTCCAGATCTAAGTGCTCCTGCTCCAAAAAAGGAAGATTTCGGTACTTGCCCGGTCATTGCAGAAGAGGAGATTTACTGACATGTTATTTTGTTCTTGTAAAGATGTCAGCCTGCGAGATTCTCCCTCCCTGTTTTTCTCCCTCTGGGCAATTGCATGGTCACTGCTTGCTCCTTTCCTCCAATTTTTATCTGCTCAGGGCATGCCTCTTGAATTGCAGGGGTTGTGTCAAGAGGCGAAGAAGGAATCTACAGGTAAGAAAAGGTGAAGTTCTTGTTGTAGGAGAGGAAGGACCTGGCTGTTGTCCTCATGTCCCTCTGGTAAGACCAGAGAGAAGAGCCAAGAGACAACCCACAGTTGTGTCATCTGTGTCACCCACATTGTGAAATCTAAACCCACAAGCCAGAAAATAAGATGAAGGCTTGCGTTGTCACATGGGAAAAAATACTTACCAAACCATAGTGCGGCATTTCAGACCGTCTTCTTATTCATTCTTAAAACTGTTTTATTTCCTTCTAACCTTAGCCATCAAACAAAATATTTGAAGTTTTTAAGAAGCACAGTTACTTTTTGCTTTGTAAATAAGAGACTAACTTATTCAACTGTAGCTGTCTCTGAGATCTGTTTTTTGATTCAATGGAAAAGTGATGACAAGTGTTGTCACGCAGAAATTAATTCTTTCAACATAACTGTCCGGGCTCTCGAATGATTTATTCCATGTAAAGTATTTGGCAAAAATGAAATCTACTTAACCTGTTTAAACAACAGGGGACAATTATTAAACTAAACTTTCCACGCCACCCGCCTGGGCGATGCGGGTTAGAAAGCGGCACCCTCACCATTACAGCGAGCGGTGCAGAGGCTATTAAACTGATACTGGACAAGGTCCCATAATGGGGAATTTTCTCAGTGAGAAGAATGCCAGTGCTTGTTTTAGGCCAGCACCAAAATCATTGTTCTTGTTCTTGTTGTTGATTTTCACTGCATTAGAACACATTACAGCCTTAAAAACAAAGGTCTTCATTCCCCATATCCATTACTTTGTTCTCATGAGAAGAAACCCGTGTCTGCCTGTTATAATAAACTGATGTACCAGATTACCGTGAAGTTAATCGGAACTGACAGTATAATAGGAGCGATTGCAGCTTAAGTTGCAATAAATTTGTTTGTTTATAGATGGGATTTTGTAACAAAGAAAGTGTTTTATAAATCAAAGAGATCTCTCACCAAACTTACCTTACTGAGGAGTGAAACAACATCTAATAACTAGAAAACAGAGATGTTCCGACAAAGCCATTTATCTTAATTTCTTTTGAAATGGATGGTATGTGAGCATTTTGTTATCTCAGCCAGTGCAGCATTGCCGTTGTTTAATTCAGTCCCACAGTCCCATAATATTTATCCTACATCCTGATGACATGTGACTGCCAGTTTCTTCCCTTCCCTTTTGTTTTTAGTAAGTTTCAGTTTTTCTGGTTTCAGGAAAAATCTTGGCTATGAAACCAGGAGACAAATGCATTTTCTAAATTCTATTACGTATATAAAAATACCACAAAAAATTCAAATCATTACAGTCGCTCAGCTCCGACTCATGTTTTTTCTTTCTTGGGTTGGCAGTTTGTTCTTATTGTTCAGTCCTGCCAAGATGGATCCCATCAGAACTGCTGTCCTCTTTCTGTATGTCCCAGTCTTGATCTCTAATTTGCAGCTTGATCATAGGAACGATACAGTAGTTATCATCTCTTGGTCACTGTTACTGTGCTAGCCACCTTTGCATTCTTCTTAGCAAGGGATATGAGCAGATTTGGAGATATATTTAGAAAGTACTACCAAGAATTTTTGTATTAGCTTATTTGCTACTTCAGAAAATTCATCTTTTGCTTTTTGGTGGATGGACCTTGAGTACAGGCTTCCCACATAATTGCATTTTACCCTTCTCTAAATCTACTGATACTGAGTAATGAATATTTTAAAATATTTTAAAAACTGAAAAATCTTCACATTTCTACAGTAGAAAGCAGTGCTTTTGTCCCTGATGGATTAAGAAATACGGAGCTAATTTAATACAACATGCTACAGCATTCTCCTCTCAGTGTAATAGGCTATAGATCTGTAGCTTGCAACTTGACCACAGGAAAGTTGTCAGCTCTTGCCTGCTGCTACTGCAGCAGTCACCTTGGCTAACCACATTACCAGAAGCCAAAGGATTTTGCATTTTGATAACATGCAATACAGAGAAGGCAGCGTGGCAGAGCTGAGAAGTGCTGCTGACATAGTGCCACAGTGCGGCAAATTGTAAAATATAAGAACTGAGAAAAGGAAGGACCTTTTTGATTTTTGTACACCAAAACCCTAAAACCGTTTCATTTAAAGCCTGTAAAAATAAGGTTCATTCTTAGATCAGGTTGTTCGCCTTCACTGCTCCTACAGCCAGGCTGCTCCGGACTGCTCCCCTTCTGAGGGTCAGCTTGGTTGGATCTTCTGCCATGGTGCTCACCCCTGGATATTAAATAGCAGCAACATAATATCTCTGTTTTTCTTTTGTCAGAATAAATGCCTTCATTTTTCTCTTGTATCATGTATTCCCATTCTCTTGCTGTCTGGGTGGCCCTTCCCTGCCTGTCTCAGAAGGAATTCGTCTTCCTGAATACACATACAGCAAGAACTTTATACACCATTGTAACTGAGATTTTACTCATCTGTGACATTAGCAATAATATTGCTGTTGCTGGAAACACCCTTGTTTTTTCTCAGCAGGTAGTAATGAGAAATACCTCATCACATTCAGCATAAGGCAGTGTAGTTGGCAGGATCCAGGGTAATGTGTGCCTATTTCATAGGGTACACTGTCATCGTGTCTAAAAATCACTAGCAATAACTCACCTAGCCTTTTTTTAATGAATTTTAATTTGATGGTTAAGATTTGTAGTTAAGGACTGGATAAGCCCTGTGCCAACAGGCTCGGTAGCTGCCAGGCCAGATAGATCGGGATAAGGCGTAGGCTGTGCCTCTCTGAAAATCAACACCAAGGTTTCCTCAGGAAGCTCATTCTCAAGCTTACCCCAGGTTAGCACATTACATTTTTATTGCTGTGGTGTTTTGCGCTTATTAAAAATCTCCGTTGGAGGGAGCCTGTTAAAACCTGCCAGCAGCTCCTTCCCTTTGGCAGCTTCTGAGCCTGGGGTGCTCCCGGCTTGCTGCTCTCTGACTTTGTAGTGTATGCAACCTGTCCTGGCTTTGATGTAACCCTGCCAGGAAAGTGACGCTTTCAAAAATACTTTAAAATAATTTTAAAAATTCCTAATACCTGCATGAAAAGCTAAGTTTTGGATAAAGAGCCTGCCAGTGGCAAGGTTTGGATGGTCTTCAGGAGCAAGGCTTGCTGCTGTGGAATATCCCCAGATGCGGCTTGTGGTCCGTCTGCACAGCGGGGGCACTGGCTGCAACCCTCACCTCCTGCAAAATCTCCCCCCTCCTCCTCCCAGGACTCTTTCAGTTGGAATTATTTGGGTTTGCTGACACTAGTTGAGCTCATGGGGAGTGAAAGGGACAGGAGGGCTCTCACAAGCCAGGAGATGGCAGCCCAGACAAGGGAGGGCAGGGACATCTTGTCCCCATGCCGCTGCATCGCTCCGGGATGTCTGTCTGCAGCCAAATGTTTCTTGCTGCATGCCAGCACTGTTGGGAGTCTCCCATCCATATTCATTCAGGGCCTGCCCTCTTTTCCTTGAAACTGTGAGGTTTGAAATTAAACATCATGTTGTCCATAAATAATCTTAATTGGGAGCAAGCTCACTGAATGTGGACTTTTGCATACAAATTAAAACCTGCTGTATTGAACTTGGGACGGTCCTGAAACAGGTTTAGTGTTGCAGAGGGACTTTCATTTTGTGCCACTTCACGTCAATTAGTTTAAAACTGGCTTCACTCTTTGTAAGGGTAAACTGGTTACTCTTTGTAAGGATAGCTGTTCCATAGGCAGCACTGCATCCAGACTCTCCATCCTACAGAGTGTTCGGTCATAACGTTAATAAGAATCATTTAACTGTGCTCACAGCAAGAAACTCTGAAAAACATGTCCTATCGTTATCTGCCTCCAGGGTCTGTCCACACTCTTACCTCCCCAATTAGATCAAACTTATCTGTTGGCTGTGGAAGCTTAATTATGTAGCTTACTGTAGGCACTTACCTATATCCTTTGAGTTGGCGTTTCATCCCATTGACTTCAGTGAGATCACTTCTGCATGTGCATCCATCTGGACAGAAATATTTGCAGAAGTAGAGTCTAATCCACACTTGGCCTCCTTTTTTTTTTTTGCCCGCATCGTCGTCTGTGAACATTACAGTAAAGTCACCACAGCAATTTCAACCACAGCAGAAATGGTATCACCTTAATGAAGTCAGTGCAGTTAGTGCTGGAACAAATGTTTAAAAAGTGGGATATCTGCTGAGCGGGAGTGGAGAGGACTGGGGGATTTGAACAGTTAAGAAAGATAGTAAGAGAGCTACAGTTCAATTTATTTTACAAATGTTTTACTCTTTTGAACAAAACTTTATTTGATTTTATTTAATGTAACAGAAAGGTTTTAATTTATCATTTGAGACTGTAGAAATGTGGGATAATAGTAGAAGCTGTTGGCAACCCTTGAAGTTTCTCCAAATGGGACTTTAAGTTAATCTGGAAAGAGCGAATATTTACACAATACAGGTCTGTAAATCCTTTTTCCTTGAGGAGCTTGCACTGCCCTCCTGTTGGTCCAGTGCTAAGGCAACCTGTCTCTGTCGGCACTTTGCAACCATGGTTTGTAACGCGTTGGCAGAAGACGTTCTTTATACCTAATTCGAAACGCACTGAACCAAGCAGGAGTCTCCCCAGTGATTTCAGTCAGATTTCAACTGCCCTCTTAGACTATGGCTGCTTTCCCATGCCAAGATCCCAGTTAAAATAATCTAGATTAAAGATACTACCAAATCCTGTAGAGCCAGCTTTACAAAGCCTGGAAGTGAAATACTGGTGAGGTGAGCTGAGGGAAAAGCCATGGCTTATATTGGTTTTGAGGACAAACTTTCCTGACCTACCTCTCTGAAGTGAGCCTGCCCCATGTGCAGAGGACCCCTGTCCTCTCCCCATCCCACCAGCGAGCCCTTGCTCCTTCGGCACAGCCTGGCACCCACACATGGCTGCATGGGCAAATGGTGAGGCACTTTGTCCCCAGGAACCACAGCAGTATTTCGCTCTCGCTAATCTCACTAAAATTGCAAGAGGTTGAAGTTCCTTGTGTCCTCGTCCCTCTTCTCACCTGGGTGCCAAAGCCCGTCTGTGCATGGTGGAGACTGCCGCAGCCCGGGCAGGGTGAGTGCCCGTGTGCACTTCTTGAGTCCCTTATTTTGGTTTATTTTAAATATCTGTTCCCAGCCTACTAAAGGTAAATGGAGGATACAGACTGAAAGAGTGAAGCTTACACGGTTGCTTTTCTGCAGCCTACCTCTCTGTTGTTTTTCTTCCCTCGCTATCTCCCTTTATGGAGAATTTCTTTATAAACAGAGAGCAGGAAAAAAGACCATCAGCACCTACTGATTAAGTGTGAAGCACCTTTCCAGCTTAGAAAACACAGAGTTATTGCAATACAAGCTGAGTCAGATATGGAGAGAAAAGTAAATATTTGGAAAAAGAGGGGATCTAATTTTTGAAAGCTCTCTCTCTTTCAGTTGATTTCCAAAACAAAACCTTAAAAAGAGCCAACCAAAAACAACGTGAAAGAAAGTGCAAGAAATATTATTAGTGAGATTGTATCTACTGAAATTGGCCAAGTACTTACATAGGTTGCTGAAAGAAATTTGATGCTTAATTCTTTCAGACAATTTGGATGTTGCCAGAGGTGGTGTTCCACCTGCCTACAGGAAACTATCTGCAACTTTACATCTCTAAAAAAGTTTTAAAATTTATATTAATCATCTCATTTACAAGCTACTGGTACTATACATGTTGCTGCAGATTAAATGACTCATTGGCTGGGTTTCAAATAGTAGAAAACAAGGCTCTGCTCCCACATCTTCCCTTTCTGTCACACTGATTAGACTGCTATTTGCATTCTTTTTATCCCATCTGGAGCCCTCAGCAGAAGGGATTGTTTAGCTCTGAAAGATTAAGATTCAAATTGGTCTGATGGCAATCTGGTAGAAATATATCTTGTTTTCATGCTGGCACTTTAGCATGCACTAAGTTTCCATTAGGTTTATGCAGGCAAACAAATTACTGTGGCGGTAGGTCAGCTAGCCAGAAACGATGGGTCATGATCCCATTATTACCCTGTGCTTTATTGCATGGGCTGCCTGGGAGGGATAAGTCATTTCCCATGGGTACCACAGGGTAAGACCATATAACCGCAGGCAGTTACTGAGGAGTATCTTGTATGTTACAAATTCAGGCCTGGCTTCAGCCTTGGTATCTCCTTCATTTGATCTCCTAAGGCAGGAAAGATGCTTTTGGAGTTAAGCAACTGAAGAGGTGCATCCAGGCGTGAGGCAGGTTCCCATCGCTCCATGCATCACGCACAGTTCCCTGTTTGCAAACAGGGACGTTCCCAGGGCAAAGGGGGATGTGCAGGGGCAGGGTCCCTTCTCCCCCTTGTGGCAGGGTGCATGGTGACCAAATTGAGTGTTCTCTCACTCTCTTGTTGCTTCCTGACTCTCTTGTTGCTACCGCCTGCTGAAGGAGATGTCTCTTCATGTCTGATGACTTTCATTGACTGATTATGAGCAGGCCTCTGGGCTAGTGGGGTATTGCCCTGCAGACTCTTTGACTGCTAAATGCTCTGGGAATTTGCTAGTCCATTCTTGAATGATTAATTTCTCATGCATACGGATATGAGACATCTGCATAGGGTGGACAAACTTGACACAGGATCTACAAGAGACACATGATCTGGGTGGCACCTGGGGGCAAAGAGATCCAGGACATCTCAGATACCTCTAAACACCCATGTTTAAGCTACTGCATTGAGATCTAGGCTGTGTCTGATCCATCCTCCTTCCCCCCAAACCCCTACAGTAGAGTAATTAATCTATGAAGGGCACAGGAGGGCTAATAATTACCCATAAGCGCTGCCTTTTTTTATCTTACAGAGCATAAAGTCAGGTTTCTGACAGCAGTTGTTGTTCTTCCTGGTAATCTTACTTGCTTTACATTTTTTTTACAGTTGTGTAAGTCTTTATATCAGTAAGCATATATCTGCATCTTAAGGTCAATGCTTTGTGGACTTAGAACCAGGCAGTGTTTGTGTGCCCTCGCAGATGGAGACGGCTGGCAGCGTGCAAGGCTACGCCAGGCTCCTGGAAGCAAAGCTGCCTTTATTGCATCTCCAGGAGCCTTCCAGGAAACAGAGAGAAGGAATGTCTTACAGATTAGTTGCTCCACAAATAATGGGGATGAGTGGACTGATTATTGGCAACTCGACACTAAATTGTAGCTGTAAACACTAAATTGTACTGTTTAACCTGGAGAACAGTTACGATGATCCTGTGAATCATCAGTCTGAGACATATCAGCTCAAATAAGCAAAACAGATATTGCAATCTTTGCTGCCTAAGATACTATGCCCTGCTTTTACTGGAAGTCCTATGAAGGGGCTTTCTATGAGGCCTTTTGAAAAGAGGTGACCAAGACCTGATTAGAAAGCTCGGGCCTAATTTGCTCTCCTTCTTGATGTCTGTACTTCTGTGAATTCCAATAGTTAATAGCACTTACCTCGGCATATATCCTACAGTGATGAATGGTGTAGCAGGGGTATTGGCTGTGTCACAAAGTATAGGAATGGTGACATCTTTGGAGGACATCCACAGCAAAAGCTTTGTGTTTTATGAATGGTTTGTTCATGAAACATACACAGATCTTCAGTCTCATATGCAAATACAGCCTTTGTGGGATGCAAATACTGTTTTAATATATCTTCACAGAAGGCCTTTGGAAAGCTTTGGCTACTATTTGCAACTAGTTCTCATTACTCAGGACTAGTTATTTAACCTCTCTTCCTTAGCTCACTTTTTTTTGGTCCAACAGTACATTTCACGTGCCTATTCTGAATTGCACCTTTTGCATCAGGAAAACACAGCATTTGACTTATAGTAATATTTCTCTCTGAGGTAGGAAAGGGATTTTACTGTTATTGAAATTCCCTTTTCAAATGTGCATAAACTACTCCTATTTTATGGAACAGTGGTAGGAAAACCATACTGACTCCATCCCAGTGCACCAGTTCTGAAGATGAAAAACAACAGGAAAATACAGATAAAGATCATGAAGCATGTGATGATTGTTGTGTTTAAAATTGTATTTTCTAAGATTTTTAAGGAAGTACAAAAAGAGTAAAGGGAGAAACCTAGAAGCCAGCCTGCCTGGGAGACTGGATCATTTATGCAGTTCCAAAAAAACCTCTATGTGAAAGGGTGGTTGTGGAAAGTACCACCGGCCATTGCTGGTGTCTACTGTAAACTGTAAATAGACAATGCAGAATAAAATTGGTATGTTAGGTAGACATCAAGAAGGAAATGAGAGAAATGGTTACCAAACCCATAGAACTAGTTACATCCAAACTCAAGGCTTTTTCTGGTGATACAAATATGATATGAGTGGTGCTTCCTAACAGACTTTTTTCAGGTTTTATTTATTTTAGTGGGAATCTATGGGAAGGCAGAGGAGCCCGTGCAAGCAGTGGGTAGCTGAGAAAGTCTGGACTGGAGAGTTTTCCTTTCCTTATTCGGGTCATTTGGAGCCTCATAAACATTTTCTATTTGCTTTGAAAAGATTGCTGGTTTATGCATCAAGTGAGCCAACACACAGTGTTGGAAAAGGAAGGTCAATAATGGCGGTAATAAACCTTATGTTCAATTTACAGCAGACCAAAATTAAGACAGTTGGAATATAAAATGCGATCAGAATATAGCTTTTTACCTCCAAGTATGGAATCAATCTCTCCCATCCTGCTCTGTCCTTCCTAACCTTCACCATTGCCCGGCCCAGCCTCAGGCTTTTCAGATCATGGTAGTCTCTGACAATTTACTCCCCATTTGTACCACTCCCATCCAGGCCTTTTTTTCGTAATCTCTTCCCTATTTTACTGGTTCTTCAGCCTTCCCACCAAAACTTTAGTCCAGTTCTTGACTATACCACTCCCGAAATATTGCAATGTCTTCTGCTTAGCTGCCATTTTTCACTTGCTTCTCCAAATCATATTTGTCCCTTTATCTCGATTTGGGCAGATACCCTCCAACCACGCACACGCACACACGCTTTTGGCTCACTCCTGGGGCTGCCCTTGCTTTTTGCATCCTATTCAAAGCTTTCTTTTTATCTTTTAAGGCCCTGGAGGTAAATATTCCCTGGCAACTCTTCTTACTTCTTCATACTACATCCATCTTCTACCAGTGCTTCACCCAGTTCTTTTCCATTCATGTCCTCCACACAAAACTGAGAAAACAGCAGCAGCCAAAGAAAGATCTGAATAAGGACTGTCAATGTTACCCTCTTGCACCTTAAGAAAAGCATGTTTCAGTCCAACAAATTCTGAATATAGACATTGGAGTTCTTAGAAAAGAAAATAGCATTACAACATCCTCTTTAAAGGGGTACTCATTAGTGCGATAAAGACCTAGCATGTGAGCAAGTGCTGATGAACCTGCTTTATCTCTTTCAAGTGCATAAAACTGTAAGGAATTGTAATAAATACCCATTTACTCATTCAGGCCTAGCAGACTTGAAAAATCGTAAATCTCATTTCCGGGCAACATCGTGCATAGTGTGTTTTATGTGAAGCAATAGACTATGCTATAACTTCTGTGTTAATTGAAGGTACAAAACCAGAGAGTTGATAAGGATTCCCATTAGCCTGCAGCTCCACTATTCACTATTACTTTTCAGGCATAGTATCTGTTACACATTCCATCATTAATATAGAAGAAAAAGCACTTATTCTTGGAAAATGCCCTTCACTGTTCCGAATGACTGTGATCACCAGCTCGGAGATCCTAATTGCAGCCTATTAGGAATAATGAGATTTGCATGGTAGAAGCCAGAGAATTACATGGATAAAGGAAAAATTTCACAACGTGAAAGGTTAATATAAACATATACTGCCTGAGAGTGCAAAGGACACATAAATTGGTGGCTCATTACTGCAGACTGACCCATGGGTAAGAATGTCACCCAGCTCAGAGGCTTTCCCAGGAAGTTTGGCTGCAAAAGTTACAAAAGATAAGGACATGCTTGTGGAAACCGCTAAACTAATGAGAGCTGAAAGTTGTTTGAAATATCCCGATGACCTCACAGATGGGATGCTTATTAAGGTATCTGCATCAGTCTCTTTTTTGTCTAACAGACAGTTGTAAAGCTTTGCCGAGGCGTAGCCAACAGTCCGTGAAGGTGTCTCCATGCTTTCTGACATACCAAGGGCTTTCTTTTTTTTTTTTAAATGGATTCAAAATGAAAACCAACATGCATATCCAATTTTTGTTTGCGGCATATTTGTGGAATAGCACAGGCGAGGCAGTCAACTATGATTACTTCATCAACACGGGGTCTGCCCGCTACCTACGTGCCTATCTGCTCGAGTGCGCTGGTCAGGAGCCAACTGCAAATTTAGGTCTTGAAAGTCTGAAGAAAAGCGCTTTATGTGCGAGGGTCCCATGAAGGCTCCGTAACGCAATTAAGCCCCATTTTAACAAAAGGCTAGCCATTTTGCTGAGGCATGACATGAGTAATTAAAATATCATTTTAAAAAAGACAAATGAGTGTTCTTTTCTACTCTCAGATATTGTTTGAGAAAGATGGAGGGACAGGATTATGATTTTTGTTTGTTCCTGGGTCCTCTGAGTGGAAATCATGGGCAATGCAATAAGCCCACAGCAAAACACATCTACCCAAGCTCCTATGGGGACCCTATCGCTGTAGCAGCTGATATAACTGAAAGAGTCGCAAAAGCTATTTCATTCCCTGCAGGAAAGAAATAGGTTTTACAAGTGCTTTTCTTAGTTTGTCGTAGATGACTGTGTAAGTATAGAAGTGTTTTAAGAAAATCCAGGCAAGGAAGAGAAGCAAATAGACAGTACGAATTGGTACGTGGATTTCACTTGTAGTGAAATGATGCTGGAACAGCATAAGATCACGGTGGGTTCAACCAAAAGCATGAGAAATGGTCGTAGGTTAAAAGAGGGGAGCTATAGTTCCAGTGATTTCTAAAGATGAGAAAAGAAATGTAAATTTGGGAGGAAAAAGATTATGTAAGGTGTGTTGAAGTAAGTAGATTTCAGTGACTTTATTTCAGGAACTCTTTTGTTTGATTGCTTTTGCTAAATCACAATGAGATGTAACTGTTGCAGTGCTTTTGGCCAGATTGTGATGGATATCTCCTGTGAGACAGAGGTCTGGTGGATATTGGATTTGGCTCATTTCCTTGGGTTGTGATGGGGTTCATGGATGCTATGAAATCTGTTGTGTTAAAAATACATGGTCATATTGCAGTGAGATGCTGCCTGCAATGAGGAATTCAGTAATACCCCTGATGCCTCCAAATCCCATTAAAATGTTTGGCAACCTTTATTTAAGGGTTTACATTCAGATTTAAGAGCCTCATTTTAGGTTCCCCGATGCAAAAGGGTACCCTGTCTCTTTAGGAAAATAGCAAATGAAAACAAATTAGAGACCTGCTGCATACAGCACCAATGAGGTCTTTCCAGGGCTGCACAAGCTAACAAACCCCTTCAGTACATCTCCTCTGACCTTCTGGCAGTTTCCTTGGATCACCATCAGAAAGGAGCTCAGCAGTAAGCCATAGCCACAAAACCACCATTTTACTGAATTTCTTCCCTGTCTCCCTTTGCCTTTCCCTTTGGGCATGTTCTTTTGCTGAAGTCCCATAAAAATCTCAGCGGCTTCAGCTGTGGTGGGCAGGAGCCCTCTGAGGAGATGCACAGGGCACCCTTGTCCTCTCCCCACACCTTCTTCCCACCGTGGGCTCTGTTCTGTGTTAAAACAGCAAAGAAATGCAAGAACAGTGATTAAAACAAAAATTGGGGAAGATTCCTATTGTGGCTTTGCTTGCTCTGAACCGTTGAGCATGGGTGAAGAGAGGGTGGGCATTGTACCCCAGGGAGCTCTGTTTCCTAAAAATGCACTTAGTGGTGTGGAAACCCTTACGAAGCCTTGCCCTGGCTGAGGTGGTGTCTTTGAGACCATCGGTTTGCTGGCCAGTGAAGGTGCGTAAGTTTACATGAGATGCTTGAACCTATGCGTCCTCCACAGCTCTCCTCTCCTCCCTGCTCTCCCTGCCGGCCCAGCAGCCGTTTTGGGCTAGGACTGGTGCTTCCACGCAAACGTGATGAGCAGCTTGGGTTAAATGTTGATTTTTCACATCCTGAGGCGTTAAAATCCAACAGGATTTTACCCTACGTACGCTGAGAAGCACGTTTATTTTGTGGAATTTGTTGTTCCTGCAAATGAAGATATTATTACGTGTAAATGCATCATACTATTGCCATGACATTTCCATTGTGCTAAAAAATTGGACTGAAAATTATTGAAAATCTGGTGTGATGTGTCTTTTGTGACTCCCATAATTAGGAGGGAAAGAGGAAATCATGATTATTCTGAGAAGTTACTGAAAATAGTGAGGAAAGGGCAGAAATATTCCCAGTTGAAGCCTGTCATTTCTAAGCACCCTGGTTATTCTGCTGGAGGATACAAGATACCCTGTGTGTGTGGCGGGGGGGAGTTGCTCTAAGGATTCGAGTTCAGCAAAGGTTGTAATTCAGCTTTTATAACCCTGTGCTGGATCTGAACTTCTGAACTCAGTATTGTCTTGGGTTTGTTCTCCTGCCGGTGTGCCCATCTGCAGCTGCGATACCGTTACATTTCCATTTTCCCCAGCGTGCTGTCATGCGATTGCATATTGAAATGAAATGGAAAATGATTTATTGTGCAGGATCAGGGATTTTTCTTCTGCAGTGTATGGATGTAAATCTAGGGCGATTTCCCATGCTCCTGGAACTACGTTTTACTTGAAAAATATTTCTAGAATCAACAAATGGGAAAACCACTCCAGAGCGCCAGAAAAATAGGAGCGTTTCTCTCTGCCTTCCTGTGTTGGTCCAACAGGGCTTTGCTGCGGTTGCTAATGACTGTGAAATGTCTTACACATAAATTCTCTAAACCCCTTCCCATAATTACATTTTGTAATTCTGTGCAACTGAGTACACAAATGATGTTAAAATAACAGTCGTGTAATACCTCTGAATTCTCAACGTGAAGCTATTGTAACTTCAAAATAGCTGCCACAAAGAGCTGGTTTACAGAATGGAGGTGCCTGAGAAACAGGAATTCAGAAGGAATCAGTGATAAAACTCTTTGTGAACATTACTCTACATATTACTAATACGTCAGAAATCCAGCCAGTAGAGAAGATAACCGAGCACTGAAATAGATGGGCTATTCTGATGTTAAATGAGGCACAGATGAAGTACATGTCATTAAAATTATTAAATATATGGTAATTGGTGTTATTCTAAGCTCACATTTTATACTGATATTGTCCGGGGGTGGATTTCCGCCAATCTTATCCACAGACCCAAGCAAATATTTCTCCCACTGGGACTGTTTAATTTCATGATATCTGAGTTTCTTTGTCTGCAATAATATCTAAGTTGTTTGTCTTCTTATTTTAGACTGTAAACTTCCAGAGTGTATAGCTGTATCTCATGTATAGCCCATATCATCCCAGGGCCTGTGCCTCCACTGGGGCTTTCAGGAGATATTGTAGCAGAAATCACAGTAAATAAATACTGCTCAGAAGAAGAGAATCATCAACAGCTGGATTTTCACTTTGCCTCACTCATCTAATGAGAACATAGTCCATTCTTGACACAGGAAAGTTACTGAGAGGTGAATGATGAGGAGTGCTTATCCTCAGTAGAGGATGACAGAAGATGTGGCCAAGGTACTAAGACTGGGAGAGATTTCGTCTATGATGTTGGCAGACACAACACTCTTAAAGCCAGAAAGATATCCAAGGGCTCATGTGGGTGGGACTGATGAGGAAAAAGGTCAAATATATGGCGTTTCTGGAGAGTTTCAAAGGCTTGGGAAGGCTCCTCCATTGGTTCCTACAGATCCTGACCGCTGATTTTTCCTTCAATATTTTTTATTTCCAGTAAAAGCAGAAAAGGACAATGAGAGTTTTCTAAAATGTTAAACCTTCTTTTCTGTTAGCCAAAGAAATACTAAGAAATGGGAAAAATAAAAGATGATAATTCATTTGTGACTTTTTCTGGCTAATGCTATTTGAAGAGCCCGTCTGCACCAGTCAGTGTGTTACTCCAGGGGCTGATTAGGGGGCCTGGGAAGGGGAGGAAGATGGACTTTGCCGAAAAAACTTGCTTTTTCGCACTTGGAACAAAAATGTAATTTGATAAGCAAGGCAGGATGCTGCAAGCAGGATGAGGTGGCAGAAGTGACAGTAATCATTCTCCAATCAGGCAGGCAGCCGTGAGTTTTGCATCTCGGCTTGGCATTGCACGCCTGTTGCGGTAGCTCCGAAGGATTAATTTTAAGGATAACAACCTCCTTCAGAGTGCTGCGACCTGCAGTGGCAAGGGTGATGGGCTCCCCTTCAGATTGAATCACAGCACGATGGCTTAGTTGTTTTTTTAACCCTAACAAGGGCTGTCACTAAAAGTTACTGAAGCCTGACTTTTCCTTGCTCTTTGCCAGCCCCCCTCAGCCCGGGCCATGGGTCCCACGTCCTTTGAAGCCAGCTGAGCTCCCTTTGTTGCTGTTTGGTGCATAATGACGCTGGGCAGCTCTGTGGCTGAGGGCACCCATCAAGACCCGGAGAACCGTGGCTGGGGGAAAGGCTAATACCTAAGTGAGCTGGGAAGCAGTCCCCTGTAGTATTCCCTGAGCTCTGCCTGTTGGGATGAGACGTGGCTGTGAAAAACGCAGTGCTTTTGCCAGTCCTCTGCAAAGGGGAAAGGAACCCAATTTTGCATTTGGTGTCATGTAGGGTATTGGATGAAGGAAGGGTTTTAGTTCTTTGTATTTAAGGTTACTCGCATTATGTAAGTCCATTAGTGACACGGTGCTTTCGGCCACTGAAGACAGTCTCGTTAGCTAGAACATTCACTTATTAGTATTGCTTCAGAATCATAGAATATCTCATTTCAGAAAAAGCTGCCTGCTGTCAGGAGCACTGCTTTCTTAGGCATTTACTTTTCCATTTTGCCACACCACAAGTATCAATAATTATTTCTATCACATATTTATCAGCAAGAAGCTGCCAATGGGATGAGAATACAGAGAATAATCAAAGAGCAATGAAGTCAATGGAAAGACTTCCCGTGGGCATTCAAATGGGCCTGTAATTGGTATTCTACTCTAAACACAGCACAAAGGGAAGAATTTCTGCCTAGAAAATGCCAGCATCTGAGGTTTTTTTTACTGGTAGTAAAAAAAAAAAAAATTAAATAAAGAAACTTGGGGCATGGGGTCACTTGGCACAGACCCTTCCCGTGCGATATTCGCACTTTCTCTTTCTCCCTCTGCCACCCCCCTGAAGAAGGCTTTGCAGCTCCATGGTTGCTTTCACCCTGGGATTGCCACTCATGGCTGTGCGTTGTTACTGCTCTGTTTTCCTCTTACACGAGCAGAGCTGATGCTGCTTGTTGAAGGGAAGAAGAAAAATTAGTTCTGCTAATGGCTAGTTCAAAGTTCATGCCTTGCAGGAGTCTTTATACTCTGTAAAAACTGAGTACAGCAAAGAGGTGGCGGCGCCAAGCAACCTCTCCTGTAAGTGGGAGCTGGGCAGCAGTGGCCTGTGTCTCTGGGCCGTTTGGCAGTTTCACTTGCCTTTTACAACCCATTTGGTGCTGATGGGAAATACTTCTTTTCTATGCTTCTAATATGCTTCCCACACTGGCCACTGCCTGCAGAAAAACATGAATCGCAGTTTTTTATCCAATGCACTCACTTCCCCATGCCTTTTCATTATTTGCAGTGTGCTCTGTTCTGCGCTCCCCATGACTTCTGCTCTTCCCTCCTCCAGACACCCCTCAAGTAAGTCAAGCTCTGGAAGCAATGATGACTCCAAGATGCTCCTTCTGACATGATTTAAATTGAATTAAGGCAATAATTCACAAATCGGAAACATCTTTTTTTTTTCTAATGAATGAAAACACTAGCTATAAATTCCTGAATCCTTCTGGTCTGTGCCCAATTAAATGTGGTAAGTGAGATCTTGCTCTTTTCCCAAATTTACAGTTGTGCATGACGATCTGCAGAGTACATCTGTCTACAGCTTTATTATTCAATAAATTTCATCCACATGGTTCATTGGTAATTAAAGTAATAAACACCATGGAGTCACCAGTTCACCTAAATAATTTCAGAGAAAGAAAGCAAACAGTCCAAAGAAGATCCAGGGAAAACAAGTACAGCCACTGAAGACCCTTTTGTTTTTCCTTTTACTCCATTTCTTTGCTTATTTATGTATTCCCGCATTCATCCAAGGCCCGGATTTCTTACTGTATCACTGGCACCATTCATTGTAAAAGCTTTTCAGCCTCGCAAAGAACAAGCGCAGATGCAGTGAGGGGATGAGGGGAGCGGTGCCCTTGCTCCTCACCACCCCTCTGCACTGCCAACAGGAAACCTCACAGTCATCCGCTCCCACCCTTCCAGCCCCAACCAATGGCTTAAAGACTTGCCAAGTTCAGAGGACAAAAATCATCATAGTTAGTATATGAGTATTTAAATATGTTTGTTTGCAAAGCTGTACTCATATGACAAGTCACCAGGACAAATGTTTAGTCACTCAGCAGGTATCTGTGAGGCTTTTCTAGCTAAAATGGAGCAGCTGAGGCTGGTCATCTCATCTAAGGTATTCCCAGGTTAAGAAAAGTTTCCATTACAGGATCAGAGCTGACAGCCCCCTGGCTGAAGCATAGTAATGTAGTACAATCAGGAATTTAGCACATTTAAACAGACTAAGTAGGACTATAAACTTGCAATCATGGCAGAAATTAAATGTTGCTGCCTTTCTGCCCACGCTACACCCCCC
This sequence comes from Larus michahellis, assembly GCF_964199755.1. Lineage (NCBI taxonomy): Eukaryota > Metazoa > Chordata > Aves > Charadriiformes > Laridae > Larus > Larus michahellis. Next base: position 41,256,119 of record NC_133898.1, read on the forward strand.
TCTGCGAGTTCAGCAAAACGTAGGAGTATCCGTCATATGCTTTGCTACAAGGTCCCCCCATCATGGCAGCTTGACTGCAATTTCACACTCAGCTTGGACCTCTGGTGTAGACGTCAAAATAAATGAAAAATAAGGACTGGTGTAGTCTTTATTTTTCACATCTCTTACGGCACCACATGTTCCCAGATTTCTTTATTTAATGAACCATGTACACGAATGGTATTCCCCCAACAGAAAGCCAACATTGTTCTTAGTCATGTCAATTAGGCATTAATCCCACAAATGTAAACATTTATATTTGAGTAAGAGAGTAAGCCTACTGATTTACTTTTTTTCCTATTGCTTATCTCTGCTCCCAGCGTACTCTTTCTCAGTCCTCAGATGTTATTGGTCCAGATGTTAAATAAAACTCTTTTCCAGTATGTTTCTTGAGGAATATAAGTTTAAATAGAAGTAAGCACATAATTGAATACTTTGTCCATAATCAGATTATCATGTGGATACATTTCTGCCACTGTTGGCTGTCCAGAAAGACAGCACCCATTTTACTCCAGTCATCAGATAGGATACGCATACCATTTTGCAATTAAGTTTTCAAATACTCACTTTCACAGTGGTATTACCCAGAAACTGAAGAATGTACAGGTTTGTTCTTTGATTGAGGAGGACAGAGATTTATAAAAAGGGTTCCAATAGCTTTGAAAATGAAGAGGAATGACTCTGCCGGTCAGGAATTAAGATAGCAAGGAGAGGTTGTCGAATGAGCTCTCCCAGACCTGACCATGGGAATCTTACCAGAAGTGGGGCTGGCTTTGGAAGGTGGTAAAATCACGAGGTGTCACTCCTGTCCAGAAATGCTGCTTTTCTCGAGAGGGGTGATGTAGGGCACCTTGCAGTGCCTGTGAGGGTTTACTTAGACTGCTGGAGCAACGCTGCATCCAGAGGGTATAAGGGCAGGTCAAAGCCATCTCTGCTCATCTTCTCCCTTTTTTGAGTGCTTTCTCTACGTCTGTAGGACATATAGCAGATTCCCACACCGTGCGTTTCTTAAAATATGTTCTATTCAGAGGCAGAATGTCATAACACATTAAAATTATTTCAGATATTGTCAAGTGAAAAAAAATGACACAAAACTAATCCATGAAGATACTCACCATTTTATCACTGGGTTAATTCAGGACTTGGCGTGAGCGGCTCATCTCTGTAGACTTTTAATGGGCAGGAGTCTATTTGCACAACTGCTGAATTGGCTGATAGCCTCTGTGTTGGAGGGTGCATGACGAAACTGGAATTCAAACATAATTGCTCTCCTTTGGAAAGTGGCTGCAGACAAGGGGGCATGAGACCAGCAGGTTTTTAGCCACCTGCCTAATCTCCTAAACCAAAAATTGTTGAAATAAAGCAGAGCTGCTCAAAATGTGATGGTTTGGGTTTTCATGAAAACCATTTTCTGCTTGGATGGTTCTTCCAGGTTCACACCCATTGATATTGCTCTGGGTTACAGGCTGGCATGAATATAAAATCTCCAAACAGCAAGTCTAGCCAAAATAAGACAGAAGGCTTTATACCATGAAAAGCCATTGAGTTTCAGGTGTGTTCCTAAACTCATAAATTTCACAAATGACACATCTGGATGAAAACCACATAGGTTTCCTTAGCACTCAACTGAAAATTGCAAGGGATTCCAGCTGCCCCTGTCTCCTATAGCACATTAAATCAGACAGAGGGCTATTAGCCCATGCCTGACTGATGTTATTAATACTACTCTCCAGTGACAGATTCCTACCCGAGGACAACTCCTACCCAGGTGAGCAATGAAATAAATGAACTTACCATACATTAATGGTACTTTTATTATTACTATTACCCTAGTTTTACGCCCTCCTTTTGTTTCAGCATCTTCTTATTCTGGCACTCATATCAATTTGTGTCTGATAGATACTTTAAAATGTTTTCCTTTAATCTTCTGAGGTTTTTTTCCTTCTTTCCATTACTGTATGCTCCATGTAAGGGCAGCACTGTATTCTCTGGATGCCACCTCCTAATGGTGGCCAATGTTTAGGGGCCCCCATCTGTGAAAGAGCTGATGTTATACTTGTCATGAGACCTAACACAAGACGAGCAGAGATACTACAGGTACTGCCTCTGTACCTGTTCTCCAAAGCCTGGCCTGTGAAGAAAAACAGAAAGTCTGTGTCGGTTGAATAAATATTGAGGGTAGTAGCTGACATACAGCCTGTGTAGGGATGGTCATTAGGGTAGGTTAACGTGCTATCTTAAGAAGGGGGTTTTTTTATACAGTAAGGTTATATTTTCACTGAACAAGAACTTCACGTTTACTCCGGTGAAAAAAATACAACCCTGACTTTCACAGAATCTTCTGTAGCGATCAGTAATAACAATAGCGTAGTTTAAAAAAAAAAATGAAAACCTGAAGAACAGATTTCAGTGGGGGAAGAGAAAAAGTCAGCATATAATGACTGAGATTAGAATTTATCCTTTCACTTAGAAGACATCTGTTTCCTATTTGTATGCAGCATATGCTGTTTTATACAGATGCCACACAGTATATCAAGATGTTTCTTACCAGTTGCCACAAAATATTGAGCAGAACTTCACATGTATGAATTAATTTTTGTCAGACTATTGTTTCCCCCCAGTAGTTGGAAAAAAAATATATTTAAAGCTTAGAGACATTTTCTTGGCAACAAAGATGTGATTTTATAGGGGTGCATGGAACTGTAAACGTACTGAACGCCTCGTAACAGTGATTCACACAGGCTGTACTCATTTGGTGGATTGTCAGTTATAGCCTGTAGGCAGTATGACAGCACCAACAGCGGATACTGTGGAATCATCACCTTTCATACTCATTTCCTCATTTACTAGTGGATAGTAGAAAAATCACTGGTAAAGCATATAAGGTCTGTATGTTATTTGGCTGAGCTGAGAACAGCAAATATAATAACAGTCATACACAAATCAGTGAAGCATGCAACATATGGGCCAGCTATTACTGTGTATAAAGTTGGCTCAGTCTCAGTGTAAATAAAAAGCGGTGAATATATATATATAAAACTTCAGAAACAAAGATCCACTACTTAAAAATGAAATTGCAGACTCAGAAGACTGTGTTTGGAAGGGGCTTTAGAGAAGGTCTACGTCAAGTTCTTTCACTGAGAGAGGATGAACTGCATTTAGGCTTTCCCTAAAAGGGTCTGTCCAGTGTGTTTCTGAAAACTTCCAACATTCCTAATGAGTCTGTTCTGCTAGTTCAGGACTCCGATCATAAAGGCTGTTTTTTTTCCCCAACATCCAAATTAAATCTTCTTTGCTGCAAATTAAGATAATTTCTTCTTATTTTCTCTGAGTGGCTGTGGAGAGAAATTTACCACAATCCTCTCTCAAATAACCTTTAGAGCAACCCACTGGAAGATTACTACCTAATTGCCTTCCCAAACCTGCCTGCATCTAGGGTAAGCACGACCAGTCTTCTGTCATAGTCAATACTTCAACATCTTGTAAACCAGGCTCCTTCTCTCCAGTTTCTCCATGTCTTTTATAACCAAACACAACGTGGCATTTGAGGTCTTTCCTAGCAAAGTAAGAGAGCTATCGTTATCCCCTGTGAGATATATATGATGCTGCCATCAGTACAGCTGGGATGAATTAACGGCATTAAGTTATTACTTCATATTCAGCTGAGAATCAGCCTCAATCCCGGCCTCCCTTTTTGACTAAGCACTTACTTGTCTGTTTGATTTTTCTTTCCCAGGTATTGCACCGTGCACTGTCATTACTGAATATCATCCTTGTTTGGGCTTTGCTCTTTCTGATTCCACACATTCAGTTTAAATTCTATTCCCATTCTCCAAAATGCTTTAAAAACCCTCCAACATGGTGTGTCACCTTTCAGCCCAGTCTCCTCTGTCCTCTAAGCTGTTCACTGGAATATTCATTACAACTCTGCTCAGGAAAGGCCCTTTCAGGAGACACCAAACTCCTGAGAAGTGCTGCTTCAAAGTGTTTTTTCAACCAGCTGGGTGCATTATCTTTATACCAATGCCCACTACCTTGCTTTTGTATCACGTGATGCTACTAAAAACCTTACTGAAGTCAAGGAGTATCTGTATCTAATGCTTCCAACTTATCGACCAGGCCAAAGACTGTCCTTCAGATACTCATGCTGATCATTTTTGGTCTTCTTGATATCTTCAAAGTATTTGCAAACTGTATAGTTATTTGTTCGACAACTCCTGCTGGTATTGAGGGTAGAATCACTGGTTTACTGTTTGCCAAGACAGCCCTTGCCAAAGACACGCACAATGTTTGATCGTCTGCCAACAGAATGGGCAGCCTCTCTGCCTCCTGTCTTCAGTGGCGCCAGTGTTCCCCTCTGAAGTGCCACTGAAAAGGGAAAATATCTACAGTACTATCTTCTCAAATTATGAACAAAATCTTGGTTTTTAAAGGGAAAAACAGATGAAAAAAAAATGTGGCTGACTGATCTCAATTTTTAAGTGAGGGGTGGAAGGTTTGGGTATATTTTGGGTGTGGGAGAAAAGACCGTGAGAAGTATCTTTATAACCACCACATTATTCCCACAGTTATTCCTTAACTTTTTACAGCCTTAATCCATCTGATAAGTCTCTCTCTCATTTTCTAGATTGGCTTAATTTCTTTAAGAACCTTCTGGGAATGACCTGCTTCAAAAGCCTTTCAGAAACTCTGTTAGACAATATCAGTGAATTTGATATTTTTGTTTGTTTGTTGCATGTTTGTTACCTTCAGGTAACTCTAGTAGATTTGTGACATACAGCTTCATTTCACAAAAACCCTGTAGCTTTTCATCGATATACTGTATTTATCCACATGCCTTCTGGCTGTGCTCTTCAGAACATTTCTGTTGTTTTGCCTGGTGTAGACATCAAGTTTGCTTTTCTGATGGTTCCCTGATCTGCCTTGAAATTCTTTTTATTTTGCATCTCCAGTGAAACAACCCATTTTTGCATCTACTGGTATTAACCAGCACCATTTCTTTGGCACAGTACACTGTTTATGCACTGGCTTTAGCGAAAAGAGGTGAGATTCATTGTGTTATATGAGTTTTACAGTAGATTCTTTATGTTTTCTCGAGCCCTCAAAAGCTGATTTAATGTTTTCACAGCCATCGTTCTGCGGAATAAGGCCAGATCCTGGAGTGGCACAGATTAACATAGCTCTGGTGCTTTCAGCATTGTGTTAGAATTAATAAAGCCAACTCGAGAGGTGACTAGTTCCCCTTCTATGCAATTAGCAAAATGACTTTTTAATTTGGGTATCACAGTCCATCCGTAAGAAATAATATTCGATGACTGCCTCCAGTTTGGAAATTGCCCAAGCCCCTCCTAAGACTCTGAAGTTTGCTGCATTTTCACTCCTTTGCTCTCCTCCAGCCTGGTATCCCACTAGAAACATGCTATGCAGTGTCTTTTCACCAAGGGTAGAGGCCTCTGTTAATCTGCCTGCAGGACCCCCTGGCTGAATCTGATATCTGATAACTTAATCTGTTGGTTAATGTTTAAAAAGAAGTGTGCAAGTGTTACGTTCACGGTGCAATTATTCATGTCTTAGAAAACACCTACTGTAGCAAATAGGCATATAAGAGAAAGGGAGTTAGAGTAAGCACTAAGTATTTTTCTCCATTTAACACCTTTCACTCACCAGGAGTGGATTACAGGAAGCAACGTGACTTCCTAGCTCAGGGAGTTACCTTGCTTCTGAAGCAGCTTCTGAAGGCCAGCAGAGACAATGTGTTGAGGACCAAAACTCCAGAATTTCCCATTGTGTTATTGCATTATGGTAAAACCAGAGCCAGCATAGCGTGACTGACTTGCTAAGCCCAAGGTGTAGCGTGCCAGGACAGTTGCCAGGTTTTTAGACTATGTCTTTGTTGTCTTTCAGGATGTCGACTGCCAAGATATGTGGTTTTGGCTGAGTGGAAGCACTTTTTGTTTCAGTATGTCAACATAGCAGGCTGGTAGATCAAAACATATTATTACTAAGTTCCGACAGGCATGGGATACTGGCAAAGAAAGGGAGTTCTTTATCTCTTCAGCAACCGGGCATCATAGGATGCATGCCTGTGATGTTTGCTTTTGATTCATTATAGGTTTAGGAACACTGAAATGGTTGCAACTTTATATCTCAAACTAAGGTCATGGGCAGAGGAGAAAGCTGTTCTTGTCATTGTTGATTGGACTTGTGAGGAAATGAGGATATTGACTGTAGGTCTTCAAGTGTGAAACTTGCAGAAATGTGGGTTTTACATAACCAAATGATTATTCATTCACCATTCACTGTCTACTTACTCCCAGGACTGAGGGGCATCTATCTGTGCACTGCAGAGAGCTTCTAGTTTGGTTATGGTTTCTTGTTGCCTTCCTTTGTCTACCAGTTATGGCGCTATCACCAAATACTCTCATGTTTGCTGTGTATTCATTCTTTGTATGCTGCATCCACCATGCCTATGCTATAGTATAATCGTGTGGTTAGCCAATCTTTAGCAGAAGCAAAGGGAGCCTTCACCACTTGCCAATTCTGAAATCACAGGATATGGTGCGTGATGTTCAGCTCCATCTGCCAGGGGAGCTGTATTTCACTTTCTTCACTGTACCTCTAAAATGCTTGCGGGTAGAAGCGACTACATTGACTAGAAAGTCAGTGTTCACCTTGGTGCTATGAGTGAGCCTGTAAGCTAACCAGTCCCCTGGGATAAATCGAGACTGCAGTTCTTCAGTGTTCACCACTGAATATACAGAATAAGAAGAAGATTTAATGAGCTCCAGTAATTTCTATTCTGTCCCTTCCTTTAGCCAGGGAAAGGCAATGTCATCCAGAAATACAAACACTTTCTTGTTGATTACTCTTTTTGATAGTTCTGGTTGGTTTTGTTCAACTAGGATTTCCTTCTGAATTTCACAGAAGGTCTGTCTGCCTTTCTGCTAGGTTTGAGACTTGTGCTTGATCAGGAAAAGAAGTTATTTTTCTGTGACCTTTGCTAAAATAAGAAGAAAATCGTAGGACTGATCCTTTGAAGACTCAGGATAGTTTCTGGATGTAAGAGTTACAGAAAATAGAAAAAAAGATTGCACGCAAAGGTGGATGCAGCTTCCCACAACAGCGCCTGGGCTTGCCTACCCTGCCCTGTGGGGGCCAACCCCCCCCAGGCCACCCCAGCAGGGCCACCACCCCAGACACACAGCAGGGACATCCACAAGCCTGGTCCACCCAAGTACAGTGGGAACCTGCCAACCCCATGGCACTAGCATGCACACTGTCTTCTGCTGAAGAAGATTTCCAATTAAAGACTGGATTCCAAGATTCAATTTCCAATTAAAAGGGAAAAAAATGTTTTTGAGTAAAGGAAGCCTGCTCTTAAGAAATCAGAGGTAGACTTAGGCCCCAGGGATTCATTCTGTTCTTGTTGCAATCAGTACCTAAAAGACAGTAGTCAAGAAGCCATCTGCTGAATTAACTGGCTTGAAGGGATCGCTAAGTGTCAGTGGGGAATTACCAGCCCACAGGGGATTTTGGTAAATATCTTTCATGGAGAATGAGTCTCATGAAAAAGCTGCCTGGAATTCACCAGTGACACAGAAGAAACATGAGCTGCTGTCTGACTGAAGGCACAATTGCAGATGGCACAGAAATCAGAGGAATAGGAATTAACAGCTGAGGGAGGTCACAGAGAAAAAAGGACATTGTGGCTCCTTCGGTGTGATTGGAGCAACCAGGTAGTGGGAAAGCCTGCACCAGGGGGTCCGTATCACTGCAGGTGCTCAGGAGGCTTGTACTGAAGGGTGTCCATGCCAGGGGTGCCCGTGCCCAAGGAGATGCCCGTGGGGGCTACAGGGTGCTGAGCACCCCGGTACCAGGAGCGTGGGATGGGACAGGAGGGCAGAGCCACCGCAGCTGCCCCTGCCACCAGTGTCTGTCCCCAGGCTGGGGCCGGCTGCAAAGAGCTGGAGAGAGAGAGAGCAGTGGTTTGAGGAACGGGAGGCTGATGGGCACAGTTCATTGAACTAATTGCAGAGAAAGTGAAGAGGTAATTCAACCAGAGTCTGAGTGTGTACTTGAATGGAAGGGGAGGATACCTGAAACTATGGGGCTCTTTAATCTCACAGATAAAGGCAGAAAAAGATTTAGTTTCTTGAAGCTGAAGTCAGCCAAGTTTAGCACTGGGTACAATTAGCTGCTGAAACGGCAGGAGGTCAGAAAATCTCCAGCGCTTGGAGTCCCCACCCCAAAGCTGGATGTTTTAGCCAAGAGCAGACCATTGCTCAGGCACACATGGAAACCGAAAATCTCAGCTGCTGACCAAGAGTCCACAGCTCATGTTGTACCAGAAAGCCTGCTACACCGTCACCCAGTCTCTGTGGGTCTTGTGTCTGTGTTTGTGACAGACATTTGAAACCAGGATCAAGTCCGCTGGCCAGTACTGGTTGGGACACTGCTTGTAGTCACAGATGGAAGTTATGATTAGGATCATCTTCATTATCATCATTGTCCCTATCCCTGCTGTCATTATTATCTGTATTAGTGTAGATCAGGACCACTTTGTACTGAGGGCTGTAGGGACACTGTGGCAACTAAAGCCACAGGGTTCCCTGACCCAAAGAAAACTTCCTTGCCTGTTAACTAATAAAATGCATAAAAGAAATTGCCTAGCGATCTTGCCTCGCCTCTTCTCTTTTTTTGTTAAGCCCTTATGGATCTTATGGATCACAACAGTTTACAATTGAAAAAAAAAAATCCCTATGTCAGAAAAGTAACTTAATCTTTATTTCCTTTTTTTACTGAATAGTGGGAAACCTAATCTGTACTGCCTAACTGGGTGTGTTTGGCTGTTCCTCAAACTAAAAGAAGACTCAGAAGATTAAAGTGGAGCTTGGCTCAAGATCAGGTGAATCAGCACAGTTATAATGCCACAAAATGGCCTGCAGGATGGCCTTCTCTTCTGTAATTATACAGAGTTTTTATGCTGTACAGGCAAAGGAAGTAATTTAATTTATCTGTTCTAATTAAATATGTGATATGAGGAAACAGTGATATGTCAATTTAAAAAATGCTTTAGGTTGTTTTGGTGAGAAAGTGAATGGGCTGACAGCAGATACTGTGCTCTAATGTGACTGTAACTTTCCCATTAATGCTCACTCTCTTAAATGTCATTTATATAACAAACTCTAATGGCAGGTTTGGGCTGATATATGGGATGAAACTTCATGCAGAGAACTGGACTTAGAATGCAGGCATTTCCCCCCACCTTTTTATACTACGTGAGTTTATTTTGCAAGTTCTTGCAAGTCACTTGGGGCAAATTCTCATATCCACAAAAATAAAACGAAATTCAGTTGCCACAGAACCAGGACCAGTTGAAGATATCTGGGAAAAGTAATTCCCATAGGCTGTAGTGGACGCCAGGTTTGGCCCACATGTGACTATGCTCTCATTTAACTGGAAAACAGTAGTGTTTCCTTAGAAGGAGTATTTGAAGGCTGACATTCAGTATTTCTTTTCTCATTTATTGGTAAATGCCTGATCATAATAGTCCTGCCTTTGGTTTCAAAAGCCAATGGGAAGAAGTGGAGAGGAGGAGGATTGTGATGAGTGAAGGAAAAGCATTTAGGGAGTCAAATTGTCAGATACTGATCAAACGTGGAACAAGAAAATTAACCAGGATCTCCCATTGTGCCTGTCTTATCTAGGGCCAAGACAAGCTAAAGAATTGTTTGGGGGCATTCATTAAAAAAATAATATCAGCATTTTAAGACCACTAAGAGTGTGCCATCTTAACGCAGCACCATGTGTTTTGCAAGTGCTTTCCCATATTTTTATGTGTGATTTTTAAAAAAGGACTGGGATTCTTAAAACCTGCCCCATTGGTGAAGAGGACAAATGCTTTTGAGGAAAAAATTATTTTGTGCTCTTAGTGTTTGTTTGCTGTAAGCTGGCACTGTTATTTCATTATCTATTATTAGTTTGTAATGGTGTGAGATTTGCAGAAGGACTTGACAGTCCAGCTGTTTAGGGGTGAGAAAATACGCTGTAAATTGGACTATAGCTTTTTTGCTGAGCATTAGAGCTAGGCTTTGGGGAAGGAAAAAGAGTCTGTGAAAGCTTTGTCCTGCTGACTGTGGTATCATGCCCAGGGAGCCATCCCTGGCTCACAGCTTGGCCTGGGAGCTTAAAATGAAGATAAAAGAGAAAGGGTGTTACCTGTACCATCCAGAAAAGCTTTGGCAACGTTACCCTGGAAAGCTACCAAGGGAAAGCGGTATTTCTGAGAGAAACTAATGGCTTACTCAGCTCTTAAAGCTGGTGGTGTTAACGACTTGAGGAGCAGGGCACCTTGCTTATGTAGCCAAATGACTTTTGCTGACTGCAAGTGACGGGTTTGCCAGGGCAGAGCCCGTCCCAAGGTTTGCTGGCAAGCCAGGAGAGGGATGAGGCGAACACCTGCCTCTGACTTTCAGGAAAGGGGTGCACAAACTTCCAGGGTGAAACCCCCGGCTGGGTGCCTGCTGGCTGCAGGGCGATGCTGCCAGCAGGCACGGGGCAAGATCACTCCCTAGTGCCACCTGAGAGGAGCACCAACTCCTCCAGTGCCCTTCGTGCCTCTCCTCCTCCAGGAAAAAAGGAAAGGTACTCATCTCCAGCTGCACCCCGTGCCCTGGCGTGGCTGACAAACAATTCATCTACCACTGCCACAAACCGTGAAGCGCTTGGGAGCTCAACAGTGCCTCACCTGATCCCCTGGACCACCAGTGATGGGCCTTGGGGCTTCGACAATGTTTCCTACTTATTTTGAGAGACAAATATGCAGCTGCAGTTATGCTGTGGGCTGGTAGCAAGAACAACGTGTATTCTGGTCTCCTCCTGGGGCTCGGGAGAGGTACGGCTGTGGGCGATGCGTCATTTCAGTGCCGCTATTTCCCCATTGCAGCAGCTGGTGCCATTGGCACTGGCAGTGGGATGGCAGCAGTCTTAGGATGGTGGCATGTGGTCTGGCTTGGCATTGGCAGCCCGACCTCAATCCTTCACCTCCAGGGTGGGTTAAGGCTGGCAGCGGTATTTGGGAGCAAAGGTGGGAGAGGAGACTGTGGAGGGAGGAGGCAGCGTGAGAAAAGGGAGAGGAATGATGGGGCTAAATGAGAAGAAAAGGAAGGTCGGTCATAAGAAAGAGCAGAGACGGGATAAAAAGACAAGAGGAGAGCAGGGAAGAGGGGGGTGTGCAATAGAGAGATGCTTTAAAAAGCTAAAGGAGAGACGAGTAGCCCTGTCCCCATGCCAGGGTCTAGGCTAGGCAAAAGGCTGCTCACGTGAGTTCACAGTCACACCGGCACCTTTGTAAAACTAAGATCAAGACATTAAATGACCCCTAAAATGCTTCAGTGGCTTCCCTACAAAAGCAAAACCCAAATGCTGCCATTTATTTTACACAGTCACGCACACCGGTGCATACACACGAGTGCGTGTGCTTTAGAGAGGCATCTGCCTTTTGGTGTTTAAATACCTGTTGCTGATGCTGCTCCCACTGTTCTCAGGATAATCGTTTTTCACAAGTGCACAGCAGCAGATGGAGACATTTTTGTAACCTAGCTCAGTTCTCACCCCTCCTGCAACTTTTCCCCGAGTAAATTCTTCTCAGAACCCCTGCCTTAGGCAAGTCACTAATGAAAGCCTGATTTTGCCAACATGGTGACAGTGGCAATAAGGAAACACAAACCCCGGGATATTTTCAGTCTTTTGAAAGCTTTGAAATAGCTGCTACCATGACAGCACCTACCTGTGTTCCACGCGCTCCTCTCTGCACACACTGGGTCCCCCCTCAAAGGCTTGGCTTCTGCATCCACGTCCTGCAGCGCCGGCTGACCCATGGGTCGCTTCTGCTTCCTGCAGTCAATGTGTGCTGTAACAGCACTTCTGTAATGGCTGTCCCATGTCACTGCAGGAGTACTGCTTCCACTGTGGGAAATGGAGTGTTGCTTCCTCTGGCTGGGGGAATATTTGGCGTTGTTTGTGCAAGCAGCGAGTCTGGGGGTGAGAGGAGGAAAGCCGGTTGTGGGAGCCAAACCTTGGCCCAGGTCCAGCCCGGCAGGAGCCCCATTGCCAGCGCTGATGTGATTTTTGTCTCGGCACCTCGCTTAATCCCTCCATCTCTCAGTTCCCACCTGAGAAACTCGACTCTTCGTGCTTCAGGCTTTGCGGGAGAGGGAGCTGCCTGTTACATGCTCCCGGTGGGATGACACACAAGGGTTGAGCTGATGTCAGCTGGACGCCTACCTTGTAACTGGAGAGAGCCAGAAGACATAGTGCGAGGTGGGCTGTCAGGATGTAAAAAGGTGCATGAGAAAAAAGACACTAGTTGCCAGCAGCTAAGTAGGTGTTTTACACCCACTGCGAGATAGTCCGAGGTGCTGGGTCATGAGGTACGTGTCGTGAAACATCTGCAAAAGAGCAGTGTCAGGAATTGCAGAGCTCCTCTGTGCATTGAGCAAAACCTGATGAAAGCAGAGGTTGTTCTCACATTCCCATTCGAGTGACACAACAGCTGGGAGTCTAACTTTCAGTCCAGATCCGACGTCCAAACATGAAAATAGCATTCCCATTCATCTGCCCCAGGGCAGAGGGAGCAGCGGCACAGGGCTCAGGGCTTCCCCAGGCACACGAGTGGGAATCAGCTGTAGTGGAATGGCTCTAGTTGTCTTTGTAGCTCAGGAGGCTTCCTTGTCGCCTCCTCTCCCCAGTTTCAGCTGTGCTCACCAACACCAGCGAGGCCCCACTCATTCCCTCCGCTCTGATAGCTGATCTGGATCCGTCATTCGCTTTCCTAGGTATCCTGGGCTCTCCCAGACACGGCGGTGTCCCCTGGCCGGCAACTGTGGGTGTGTGCACCCAAGCAGGGCGCAGCTCAGTGGCACTCATGCGCGCGGCTGTGGGCAGTGCCTGCTCCTGTCCGATCGCTGCTTCCTCCTCGCTCTTCCAGCCTCACTGGGTCTGTCCTGCTGGGTCTGTAAAACGTCCTGCCTAATCCCTTTCAGCTAGTTTTAACCTACCTTGCCGTATATATCCTCAAACCTGCTCACGTATAGCTTTTAGTAAGATCCATGTGACATACCAAATACCCTCCTGAAATCCCGACTTGTTGTACGAAACCTCTTCCCCTCTCCCCCATCCAGCTTAACCCCATTTCCCAGATTACTGCTCCATTGCCCGCCTCTGCTGACAGCATTAAAACATATGGCCTACTTCATTAGCTCGCCGTATGCACACACAGGCAATTTGCTAAGGACACTCATAATATTGCTGCTAGTATTCCAGTCTCCTTTTAATTACACTTTGATAAATCCACCAATATTTATTTTTCTCTCTACTAATAACATTTCTGACATAAGGCCTTCTTATATCACCTGTAGGATGCAAGTTGGCCGTACCTGTGGTTTTATTTTTTTACTGCCCTGCAGTGCATGCTTTTTTTACTTCCTATCATGTAAAGCAGAGGAGGCAGGAAATCTGACACGTGGTGGACCAGGATTTGTCATCCTTAGGATCTTCGGTCAGTTTGGCACTGCTGTTTGAGCACAGTGTTTGAGCGTGGCGGGGGCCAGGCTGATACTCACAAACCTCAGATTTTCATTGCCCCACAAGGCCTGTGTAGGGAAGGGTGGAGTTCAAAATTACAGGTACACATTTTACTTCAAAATGGTTTTGAACAATGACGCTGTTAACTGCGTAACCATACTTCAATGGTCGTAAACCAACATGGCAGTAGAGAGTCTGTCATTACTGTTCACTAGTGGTGACTATGCAGTAGGAGCCGTAACAGCGTCCTCCTTGGAAAAGTTCTCCTACTCCTAATTTTTAAGTTTCACCCAGTGGCATGATTGCTTTGTGAGAAGAAGCACTTGACAAAGAAAAAGACCGCTGTGAGCTCTATGCAGCCTCACAAAGCCAAAGTGTTTTAACAAAACCCAGCTTTGATGTAGCCAATTGTAAAAATAGATTATGTTTAATTATTGAATCTGTCCATATATATATGGGGGGGGCGTATATATATACACACACATATATACATATACCTTGCACAAGTTACTGTTTCAGTTTTCCTATTTAGTTCATGCTTTTTAAGAAATTTTCCGCCTCCTGCTTGGCCTTCGTTCTTTGTTATATATGATAAGCATTCGCTGGTGTCTGACGGCATCTAGTTCAAACGCCTAGCGAGATCAAACTCAGGAGAACATAAATGGGAGCCATAAGGCACTCTATAAAATAGCCTACACCTCTCATGAACTGGAATGGATGTTTGTCAGTAATGAGGCACTGCAATTAAATGGAATAAGCCTTGGCAATAGCTCTGCCATATCTGCCTGTAGAATGCTCCCTCAGCAGCCGCGCTCCCATGGGAAATTAAATATACAGCCTGTACATTATCCAGCCTTACTGTCTGGGTGCCTGCAGCCAAGGAACCCTCAGCCCTGCCTCCAGAACAAAGTCCTTGTAGAGGGAAGGTTTGGGGCTTCCCCGAAATGTGCGTGCAAGCTCAGGAACGGGCACTGTCCGAGTCCCTGCGACATGCCCGCCCTGGGGAGCAGGCAACCGCGAGAGGCAGGAAGATGGGGGAGAGACCTTAGCTCTTCTCCTGCTTTGGCTTCCCTCCTGTGGACTCTTGCCCCTGCAGCAGACGTAACCGTGGGTACAATGTGAATGAAATAATAGTAATAATAATCATAGTAATAGTAATCATCATCATCAAAACAGTGAAAAATAGTGCCTTCTTAGGATGAAAAGCTCCAAATGCAGGTTGTCCCTTTCTCAGGAGATCTCTCGCTCTGACTTTTCAAGTGGGCATTGTCATCTTTCATTACCCTTGTGGTGAACTTTCCTATTACCAGGAAAGTCACGCAAGCCTGAGGACAGCAAGGAGCACCCTGCTGATAATGGTGGGATGAAAGCATCTCTCTTTGCTGAAACAGGCATTTCGGGGGGACTCAATTCTTCTCAAGGATTTTTTGGTTTAATGGCTGCTGTCACCCCACAAAAATGTTGTAGGAGTGAAAGAGAGGAACCATTTTGCCAGCACACTTTTATGTAAAAGCACAAGGTGAGGACCACTTTCCATGTCCTCCTGAGTCATTTGCAGTCCATAGTCTAGGAACTACTCACTTGCTTTTTGTTGTCGCAATGTAGTTTTTTCTTAAATTAAGTGTTTGCTAGACTGGAGAATAGAGACTGGAATTGTGTGAATGACTGATTTCTAAATTCTTTGGCTGGGCAGGAAAAATGAAAGCACAATTTCCTTCACAGTGAATGAAATGTGTTGGTTCAACACCTCTTACTTTTTAAAGATAATTTAGTCAAATTCAGCTTCAGAGTTTTCTTTAGAAAACAAATTTTCCAAGATGTTTCCCAGGGGTAATCAGCATTCTCAAATCTCCAAACTGTTAGACTTGAGATTGCATTTTTTTATAAACAAGATGTTCAAAAAATTTCTCACATCTAAAACTGATGCAACACTTCAATAATTTCTATGACAAAAACTATTAAACAGTTTTGTGCTATTAAATATGATGGTAAGGGTGGCAACATAGGAGTTGTACATTGTACTTCAGTGTAATTAAGTTCTTTCAATTTTCCCATGAAACTTAGCCGCTTCAAAGTGTATTCTCAGAAAAGGCTAACTTCTCCAAGCTAGGTAAATCACGCCAGAGTGTAATAGTCTCTGCATTATCCCCACTTTCATGTAATTAGATATTTCAGAGACTTTTTTTCAGGACTTTTCAAAAATAGAACTAGGAAAAATCAAGAAACAGGACTGGGCGTAGGGAGTTGAATAATGAGAATCTCAATTAGAACGTAAGACAGATGGAAAAAAAGAATCATGAAAATACTAAGGGAAATTAAGAGCTTTTAATCTGAAATAAAAGTAGAGATGACAATAGTACTTAGGATTTGAAGAGGAGGTGTATGCAAGGCAAAATACTACAGATACATACAGCCAAGTGTGGTTTAGAGATCAGTTCAGCGTAATGACATGAAGGCATTTAAAAATATTCATTTGATCATTACTTTCACAGTGCATATGTGTAGGAAATACTCAAATGTGTCTTAGTTTGGTAAAGAACACTAAGAATAGAATTTACAGAGAGAATTAATAAAATACAAGATCAAATCAGGTACTCGCATAACAAAAATAAGTATTACAGAGAGCTGAAATAATCTGTCTGTGTATAAGAGGTCTGTGTCCTCTCACTTCACTGCATTCACAACTGAGTGCCCTCCAGCGTGGTGGGAACTGCTGAGCTCCGACACTGTCTTCTGAAACACCTGGTATCGACAGCTGTTGGGAAAAGGGAGTGGACTTAATAGACCGCTCTTCTGATTTGCAATGGTAATTCCTGCACTGCCTTTGCAGAAGTCAAAAAACACCCAAATGAGCAGTTGTGTAGGTAGAAAGAAAGAGAAAAACGGAGGAAGGAAGGAAGGAAGGAAGGAAGGAAGGAAGGAAGGAAGGAAGGAAGGAAGGAAGGAAGGAAGGAAGGAAGGAAGGAAGGAAGGGAGAGAGAGAGAAAGAGAGAAAGAGAGAAAGAAAGAAAGAAAGAAAGAAAGAAAGAAAGAAAGAAAAAGAAAGAAAGAAAGAAAGAAAGAAAGAAAGAAAGAAAGAAAGAAAGAAAGAAAGAAAGAAAGAAAGAAAGAAAGAAAGAAAGAAAGAAAGAAAGAAAGAAAGAAAGGAAGGAAGGAAAGGAAAAGGAGAAAAGGAGAAAGAAAATAAAGGACAAAACAAGATTTCTCTTCTCCAGCTGGGGATACTATGAACCAGCAGAGACATCCCCTACCATGGAAGCTTGGTTAGATGCTCAGCTGATGTACACCAGCAGAGCTTCCCTGTCTTCAGAGGGGCTATTCCAGCTGACACCAGCTCAGATCTCACCCGTAACATTTACACTTCCCAATCAAGTCAAAGTTTAATTCTGCCAAGAAAGAGGAATGGTAAATACGGCTTTCAGTTACTGTGGAGGAATTAGGGGTCCTGTAAATCTGTGCCCCATCTTGGGAAGTAGACCTCGGGCCACCTTCCTCTTGGCATGGGGTGAGGGACATAGGAAGCGATGGGATCTTTTCAGCCTGGTGAGAGGCATGTTTGAAGGATATATTTTAGCCGCTACTAAATAATATGGTTATCTAGCTAACTAATCAGTTAGCTAACAAAAATGCATTGCTACTGGTCTCCAGAGAAAAATGTTTGAGCTTTGTCACCAATGGAACTGGCTGTTTTGTCCTAGTCTGAAGCCCAGCAGCAAATGAAAGCACGTGTGATCTGGGTAATCAGGTGATCAGAGCCCCAAAATAAAACGGGAGCTGCTTCATCTGTGACCTGGGATACGGAGGTGTAGTACTGCTACCCACTCTCAGGGGTGGTGCAGTCTCTGGACACACTGAATTCGTTAAATGAAACTCCTTTGCTCTTCATTTGTGTAGCTTCTTTCACCACAATTATCTGCTGTTTTAACATAGCATTTTTGTCCTCTCTGCTGGATCCTTAAAACAACAAATAGTGTCTTGGCTACAATGACAATGGGGTATTTAAAGGAGTGGGCAGAGTTGCTGATAAAGGGGAAATTCCAAGTACAGGCAAAAACATTTGGGATTGCTTTGTGGTTGAACAAGCAAGGGCAAAAAGCTTATTAATAATATCAGATTATAATTTCCTTTAAAAACAGAATAGGTTTTCATGACCCACAGCATTGAAGTTCTTTTTAAATAGACATCCTTACTAAAAAGGTTTCTCTTCGCTTGTGGCTCGATCTAGTTAGCTAAGTTGGATGATACATTATCAGCATGTTGTGAGAGAACAAGCCATTTAGTGTAAGATCTAAAAACATGAAATTTGCTTGTTTCTGGGATAAGGAAATTATTTTGCTATTTTAGCAGAAGGTGGTATCCATCGGAATATCCTGCCAATATTATGTCACCGGTAGGGCCAGTTCATCACTTAAGATTCTTTTATGAATCACTGAGTTTTGCCCTATGCAATCTGTTTATTTCAAACTCCTGCTCCTTTGGGTAGGGACCACATCTTCCTAGGGCCAGGTATGATTGAATGTGCACATGTCTTCATTTTTATTTCTGGTTTATAAAACAGAAGTGCCTGTCATCTTTTTAAAACAACCGTCCTTGCAGCTATTCCATCATGGCACGCTGGTTTCATTTAACATTGAATCCAGTATTTCTAATCCAGAACGCAGCTCATTTATTTGTTATGCACTGAAATGTCATCCTGCGTACATTACCAGCACATTAAATTCCTGTCCAACTCTGGTTTCACAGTGCAAGGAACGGCTCCCACTGCAAACCTGTGCCCTGACGTTCCCCAGTCCCAAGCTGGTGATTTTTTGAGTTTTCCTTTGGGTCTTTCCATGGGGACTGTGGCTGCCGAAGCCCTCTCCCAAAACTGTGTTTCCCTAACATAGGTAACATTTACCTTCAAAATTATGCTGGTTGGCTGTATAATTTAAATTTAGTCATATAATCTGAAGACGCTCTTTATTCAGTTTTAAATATTATATATACCAGTTGAAGGTGGCAATAAACTCAATTAACTAGGCTGATATAAACCTTATTTAAATCAAATTAAGTGCATTTCTGCAGTGGTTAGCATCTATTTCATTAATTGTGATTAAAAACTGCTTGGGAGTTAAATTGGTATGACTTTGAATATAGATAAAGCCAAAGGAAGACAGAACTGGCAGCTGAGCCTGAACCGGACTGGAAAGGTTGGAGTCATTCTTTGTAGCCAGAACACCAGAGCTTTGTTTGTTTTAATTAAAACTGGGATCCTGCAGAATGTAATGGATGTTGTTTAGAAAAGCTGCCTGCTTGTTTCTGATAATTGGATTTTTCTAGCCCAGATTAATATCCTACTATGCCATTTCCCTGGGTCGGAGAGGATTCCTCCAAATAATTAAAAAACGAATGCTGAAGACTGTAACCACCTCATTAAGATAAACTTACAACAACATCTTGAGTTCACATAAGGAGTTCCTTTCTATTTTTTCTGGAAAGAGGCCACAGTTTGTTTAGCCTGGCAGCGGCAAAAACTGATTTTTGTGTATGCAAAAAAAGCTTTTTATGCCATTACTGCTGAATCATTGTGTCTCGAGTAACACGAAATTGGACTACTAAACTTTGACAGGGGTCTGCGGAAACCGATTTTGAGATGTTTACAGTGCCCATATAATGAAAAATAGAATATGTATGTAAGTGTAAATATTCCCAGAGAACTTCTGGCATGTGGTCTCACACCAGACAGAGACTGACAAACACACCTGCCGATACTTGATGCTGGAAAGAATAGCTATTCTCTTTATTCATCAAAATTATATTATTTATTTGTGGTTTATGCTTAATATATTATGTAGCAATATAACTAGTGCTGTTTGTTAAGATGAAGGCTTGTTTACTCTATGATCAACTAGTATTATAATGACAGAACGAATTCACAAGTGCTGGATTTTGGGTTGGTTTTTTTTTTGTTTCTGTATTTTTTTCTTAAGGTTTGATACAGAAAACTTCTGATACAATTTAGCCCTACAGAATATAAAACATGGAAAAGCCTGGCTAGCCTATCTAGGAAGAAGATGTTGGAAAACCTCAGTGGAAAAATATATGGAGGAACTGGGGGAAAATTGGAGGGGCAAAAACGTCATTGTGAGTATCTAAGATATATATGAAGATGATCAGAAACATATCAATGAACAGAGTTGGGGCGCATCTGCCGTTGCCTGTGCTTGTGCCTGTCACATACGCAAGTCACCCAGGCCCTGCAAAGTACTAAGGTACAAATCTAACTTTAAACCTGAGAGCAGACCCACGGCACTTGCACACGTTGAAATCTTTGTAGGCTCACGGGGGCTCCCCTTGCTTGGTGAGGGATGGTTTTAGATTGAAACTTGTGCAATGCCTAGCTTTACTCAGAACTTCTTCCCAGGGCAAATTTCACATCGAAAGCTGTAAAATCAAGTAATGTCACACTTAGGGAGGTAAAATTTTAGTATCCACTTATAGAAATATTCTTTTAAAGCAATATTAAAAAAAAAATTCTTATTTCTGTCCCTGATCACAAACGGTACCTTGTATACTCAACCAATGCCACTTAAAAGAATATATGGAGAGCAGTCATGATGTTTGTAACTAAGTACTGGCTGAAGGAAGTGTCTTTACACAGAGAAACAGGGGGCTATGTTTTATTCTCAATTAGGGATGTGCATTTCAGTTCTGTAGTAAGGTAGGGGTGAAATGTTTCTTTCTGTATGACTTATCTCAGGTATTTTCTTTGGGGTACATAGTTCCACCGGATATTTTAAATAACTATGATGGAGATTTCATGTGCTGGGTGAGCTAGGCAGGTCCCAAAAGCGTATTTGAAAACTGTCCTCCAGGTGTCAGTTGGAAGCTGGGATGTAATGAAGCTGGGAGGTGCCAGCAGGCACAGTGATTGTATCTGCAATAGCTGCACGTTTTGCATGGTTTTCTGACATATTTACTTGCAATGTGTAAGAAGCCTATGTCGTGATCTTTTCTAAATGAGAGATGCAAGATATAGGCAAATTATATAAACTTCATCTTAATTCTGGGGATATTTTCTTGGGATTTTTGGGGATAAAATATTGCATGAGAAGATCTGTCTGGGGCCAGCGCAGTGAGTCGGCCTGGTGTGCTGTCTGCAGGGGTGGCCAGCAGTAGATGGCTGAGGAGGAGGATAGGAAGTGAGCCATTTTTCTAGGGTGTTCCTTTCCCTGGTAAGCACTTTCAGCTGCTGGCCATCGGTGTGATAGAGACTTCCAGAGGCATAAGCTGTACCCAGACCACTCTGTTCATCATATTCTTTCGGATATGATGGTTTAATCTTTCTGAAGCCAGCTATACTTCGGCAGCCACAACATGCTGTGGGAATTAATTCTGTATTTAACATGTAGGATGTCCCTGTTTCCTGATATTGATGTGATTCTCATTTGCCGTGTGCTCATCTGCAAAGATCCTGGGGCATCACTGACCAGGATTTCTCCACTTTCCTCCCAGCAGTGTTCAGGTTAAAGCACTCACTAATATACATAACATGTTCATTTTCTGCACGCCAGACTGCCGCATACTGACAAATACCTGCCAGCAGCTATCGGTTTTGGGAAATTCCAAGTAAACATGATCCCTCGGCCTCTCACAGGTAACAGCTGCTACTTTTGCTCAAAGGGAATTCCCACTGACTTTGATCTGTAGGAGAGGACATCACCCCTGGTTTGCTTCACTACCGTGAGGTAACAGACATTAGCTAAAATGTTTGTTGAGGACATATGATAGCAGTCACTTCCCAAGCAGCAGGCCAGACTTTTCCACCACTTACCTTAGTCATACGCACTTTGCTCTTAATGGAGTGGTTCTCTATCCACCCCAGTGAAAGCACGACCAGAGTCTGAACCAAAAAGCAGCAGGTAAGAACAGGACAAAGACCAGTTATTTCTCTGGTATGACCTGTGGAAATCTGCAGGCATGTTGGATTTTGGCCTTTTTACCTTCTAAGTTTGCTGTCTTCAGTGCATGGAAAAGCACTGAAGCTGTTAGAAGGTCTTCTTTTCATTGCATAACATTAATTGCAATATCATTCATTAAAACAAAACAATTATTAGCTGTGCTTACTTTGGGCATGATGCACTGGCCAACCTCCTGGGTTTATTTTGTGCTGGGCACTCTAGAAACTTGTAAGACCGCTCGCCCAAGAGAGCTTATCACACACACATCCTGAAAAGTGGATGAAATAAGAGAGAGAAGCTGGATGGGCAGGAAAAGGAAAAGGAGGGTAGCAAATGTAGCACGAGGCACAACAATTCATAGTCAGTCTTGTGATGCAGCCTTTTACAATCTCAGTGGCCAAAGCCGCATTGACCATTTCCACTGACTCTCCCAGACTTTTAGCCTCAAAGTTTTGGTATTTTGTGTCATTCTGGCCTGAAAAAGGCACAGAGGTCCTTTAAAATCATTGTATTCTCCACATTTGGTATGTGTCAAACAGGCAGGCAATGCAGCATCCTGCCTTCTGAGCATCAAGGAAATGTCTTGGGGATTGTTTAAGGGCATTTTTTCTGTACAGACATCTGATAATATGAATTAACATGGAGAAAGACCTCCTCTAACACTAGATCTATTGAGAAAGCCCCAAAATGTTCCAGGTGCTTTCAGGAAAAGACAGGCAGCCAGTGCAGGAACCACAGAATCACAGAATGGTAGGGTTGGAAGGGACCTCTGGAGGTCAGGGTCACCTAGAGCAGGTTGCACAAGAACACGTCCAGGCAGGTTTTGAATGTCTCCAGAGACGGAGACTCCACCACCTCTCTGGGCAGCCTGTTCCAGTGCTCTGCCACCCTCAAAGCGAAGAAGTTCTTCCTCATGTTTAGGTGGAACTTCCTACGTTCAAGTTTGTGGCTGTTATCTCTTGTGGTAATGGGGGGTTTGAGTGTGTACCCTAACTCACAATTACTTGTCAGAGGTGCTTCACTGCAGCAATACTTCTCCACAGCCCTGCTCTCAGGTGAGAGGAGTTGCTGAGTGCAAGTGAACATTTTAAACCACTCCAATGCTGCACTGTTTATTCTCATTATACAGACAGACCCTGCCCCCATGTTGTTGTCCTTGGACCAGAGAGCTTCGGAGGAGGTTTTGCCTCATGTTCAATGGCCAAGGCCACTATGCACGGCCAGATTTATCTGGTTGTGAGCCCAGTCTCCACCCCAAGCTTGTTGTGTGACTATCAGCCAGTCACTCTGGCTTACTGAGTCTCGTTCCCTCTCTGCTAAGATGGAGACAGCAGTATTTCTGTACTTCACAGTGGGAGCATCCTTTATCTCTCTGGGCATGTTCTCTTTGTCATCTTATAAATTGTGTCAAGACAAAACCTGGGGATTTTTATACATTTATCCACTCTGGTTGACTGGAGCAGTAGCAGCAGATCCAGGCGTGCTGCTGATGACCTGGCAGCCCTGGAGCTGCAGATGGCTCAACAGCAGCCCACAGAAAGCCCACAGCACGCACGCTGGGCAGTCGTCCTGCCTGCTCACCGCACAGCTGGTGAGTGCCAAGTGTACACTGTGTAAGATGCCCTGGGTGAGCCCTGTACCTTGTGGTACAAGTTTGTGAGATGCAGAAGCCCACTGTAGGTGTGGATCAGTTTTCCGATGTTCGTAGGGTCAATGTGATTTCTGGGTGGACATGCCCTTTGACGGGCTGCTGCAGCTGCCCAGGGGTGTTGTAGCCCGTGGGCTGGTGCTGCTGAAAACCCATCCTCAACTGCCACCTCCTGAGCACGGAGGGAAAATGCAGCAGAAATTCCTGCCTGTGTTCAAGGCTTCCTCAGGCGGGGAGGTACAGCGCCAAAGTTCAAGTCCGGGGAAGATGCTAAACACAATGTCACTGGGTTTGTGAATGAAAATTCACAATTTCAGGTGCCCGAATAGGAGCAGGGGTGCTCACTTTACAACCATGGCCTGAATTGCTGGTGTGGGGAGGCAGCCAAGAACGCCGCAGAGTGAGAAAAATCCAATGTAGTAGCAGGTAACAGCTTATAGTAATCCTTTACATGAAGTCATAGAATTAAAGTGCTAGTGCGCTGTCTCATTATAGAAAGAGATTCTCATCAGGAGAACTTTGAAATAATAAAGATGCCACTGCAGCATCAGCTGCAGGAAAAAGTTCCTTTTTCTTCAACAAATCCAATACTTCAATTAAATCAAATTCAGCTCAAGCACAGCGCACCAGTACCTTGGAAGGCTCGATTTTGTTTGGCACCACGATGTTATGACAAACTTGTTGCTGATCCTCTCAGTCATGCTCTTTTTCAACTGACAGTTCTGTAGTTTGCAAAATACATCACATATCCTCGTATATAAAATGAAGATAAAACTTATCCACCTAGATCAAAACCACTTCTAAGCAGGGTTATTTTGCCCTGTATGTTTACAATGCCTGGTAAAATAGGATCTCATCACAATTTATGCTGTCTGGAGGGTAGTGTGAAGTAAAAGAAGACTGCCCTGACCTCATTTATGGGTACCAGGTATGTTTTATTTTTGAAACAGTGATGGAGAAAAAATAAGGAGAACAGGAAAAAAACCAAAACCAAATACTGTGCTTGCTTGTACCTACACATAACAAACCTCTATTGCCACCTGCTGAGGAAACACTGAAAATGAGAATGAAGTCCCCATGAGACTACTAATTGCGTTATTCTTGTTCTTGACATATTTCAAAATTTATATTAAATAAAAATACTGCAAGGATTTTAAGAAACTTAGATGAGCAACTGTGAGTACAATAAACTGGGTGTATATTTAAATCCTCAAATGATAGGAGTTTCTTTTCAACCCTACTCCAGACTCTAACGCCTTGTAATCAAGAAATGATCCTATTATTCAACTTCAGTTTTCTCTTTCTTCGCTCCTAAATTAGCCACCCAAAAATTATCCTAAAATACATTTGCATCTTTTAATGTGGAAGAATAGTTTATTACCAGCACTGTGACTCCTTAAGGACACCGCTTTAGCGCTCAGCAATACAGAAAATAAGCTGTTTTCTTAATCAAACCCCATTATAGAGAAAGAGTACACATCCCCAAATACAGCACTGGTCCTTCGTAATAGAAAATAGAAATGAAAAAACCTGTGAGGCCTATTTTTGAATATCCTTAAAATGTTTTATACCACCATGAACCTGCTGATACCTGAAGAGATGCACTAAAATGGAGAATCCAGGCCAACTACGGTTTTTCCTGGGACCATATTATAAAATTATTATGCAGTATTCAAAGGTACCTTTGCTCATCATTCACTGGTGACAGAACTTAAGCTGCAGAGAAGGCTGTTAATTAACCTAAAAACGTCCAAGTCCTGTAAAATGTTGGGAATGCAAATCCTGACACAGAGGCCAATAGAAACCAAAAGGGTTTTTCCTTTGCATTTTGTGCCTATCTATCTGTTGCATGCTGCTCGCCTTGCAAATCTGCACAAACCCTGCTGCTCTGCAGAAAAGAGAAAAATAAACGGGAAGTGGTTTGGGTGGACAGAACATCGTTAAACAGGGGGCACAGTATTCAAAATAAACCAAAAAGAAACTGTTAACTAGGTATATTTCTCTCAAAGTAAAATATCTCTAAGGTAGGGGCTTGCTTTCATTTTGAGATACAGCATAGAAAGACGGTGTAAAACTATAATAATACAATATTAAGATAAACCTCTGGCCACAGCAGTAGCAGTTTTTAAAACAGATGTACAACGTTTCACAAAGTAACAGGGCAAAGATAACAAATATGTCACAGTAGTTTAGCCATCAAGTTATTAGGTACCTTTTAAAATACTTTCAGATGAGAAGGATGGAAGCAAAAAAGTATTTTTACCCAGTTACATTTACTGAAAGAAAAATAAACAAGCTGTTTGTGTTGTTTATGCATTTTCTTCCTGAAAGGAAAAAAAGGACTTAGAACATTCAGGAGCCTTCTCATTTAAATGTCTGAAACAAAACACAATGGAAGGCATCAACAGTTTGGAAAACAAAGGCTGTCAGTCCATCCACTGCAGACTTCCTGATAAATCCTAACCCCGGTGAGATTTAACAGGCCACATGGTTAACAGCAAAGACCACCCAACCAGGAGCACAAATGAAAATGGTTAAGCCCGACTTTATCAGACAGACAGACCTACAACACCTTGGTGCTCTGATGAAAACAGCACAGTAACTTTGAGGCTGCTTGTTGGCCTAATTAATGAAAAGAATAAACCAGAAGGATTTACTAACAATCACATAGTAAAAGAAGCAATAATATATGTATTTGAGTAGTTGATGTATTTTCACACGTGATGATTTAAGTTCCAGTTGGACCTTGCTGTGGCACTGTTGTGACTAGCTTGGGAAAACGGTTTTCCCACATCTGCCTGAACGCAGGACCATTGAGCAGACTCAGCAACAACACAAGTAAATAAAAAGGTGCTCACCTGGTGCTTACCAGGCTGGATTTGGGCTGGAAAGCAAGACGAGTTGAAATGCTTTCCACTTTGTTTTTCCCTCTTCGTTTCTGGGATGCTCATTGAGCAGATGGGGAAACTGAGCCATAACTATTCTAAGTCACACCCTAGAATCACTGAGAATTAAAGAAAATAAAAGTATTCCTAAATCCTTGATCTAAAGGACCACAGTCATATATACTCAGATACATCTCTCTACCTTACTGGCCTTGTATTTTTTTGCATTTTCGCGATGTTGATGCTGTAGCAAAAACAAACATTTCCAGGGCAAAATACAAAAAAAGAACCTAACAAAAATGTGCATTAATACATTAAATACATTAAATATAAAGCATATTAAAATGTAGTTCAAGCTACATATATAGTTTCTTCTATGCTGCCTAGTAATATGTTGTTTCCAAAATATAAAGAAGCTGGATTTTTCTCAGTGTGACAAAGTTGTTCTTGGATATAGTTGACAGAAAAATCAAACATTTAGAGCCTGTGATGAATGGACTGAACAGACACTGGAAAACGGCTGAAATTATGAGTACTGCTTTGTTTTCCTCACAACATTCACTTCTCAAGTCAACGGATCATCAACATTTATTTTGAAACTTGGAGAAAAATATCTCAGATTCGGTATTTTAAACTGGCCTTATAAACCTTGATATCTATAGGTGACTAACAGAGGGGATTGTTTGGAGGCTTGATAATGAATGGAAGTTTCTTTGGAGGACAGGCCATTTAAAACATTTAAAACAAACATAGCCCAAACACATTCTTGCAGCACACAGCTGCCAAGGAGATGATACTAAATGTATGTACTTAACGTGCTCTTGCTACAAAAGCCAGCTCTCTTCCACTACTTTTTATTGCCATCCTCTGCAAACTTTGTCCCAAACGCTACATACCACTGTGATTCAGAAAGATATGGAAATGTAACTGATGAACCAGATGATGGAGATCAATTAGCTGAGTGAGAAGTGGAAGGCAGAACTCACTTGGGGGTGATCTTATAGAAATGGACACACAAATCTTACTTAACCTTGTGAAGTTCCACTGATGGAAGTGCCAATATTTTCCTATGTTAAATTAGACCTTATGTGAATTTATCATCTAGTCTTTGGTTAGGTGACTTAAGAAACACGGCTTGCACTTCTAAAGGACTGAAATTTCATATATTAGCACCATAATTTAATTTTGTATTTTTAAAAATGCACTTTTTTCTGGCTTTTGAGGACTGTTCAGCAGAAGGCTCTCATGCAACCTTGTTTTTAGTAGATGGAATAAAAAGTCAAAATATGCTATATGGAGCAGGCAACGTGATTCTCTGTGTCTAGGTCCCTTGCAACATAGGCAGAAAGTTGCAGTTTTTGCTTTAGACACAGCTGACATCATCTCTGCATTGTTATGTCTCTTGTATGTGCACAGCGTGATCTAGAAAGCCAGTTATAATGGAGACAATCCCACTGCAAGGCTGATAGTAAAAGCAGGGCACAAAAGAACACCATACTGCTACATACAGCAGAGATACATTGCATTTGTATTTGTTGTACCTCTCAATGTGTGCAAATGATTTCCAGATGATGAGTTTTATTAGTATAGAATTAAGGTAGGATTTTAAATTTCATTTAAAGGCCTCAAGATAACCTGGGAATAAAAATCCTCACATTTTAGAGCTGGAGTTGAAAAAATACTTGCTACATATGTGAACATATGGGATCTGTGATGCATCAGACTACTTCAATTTAGTTCAAAGCCCTATTACTGGTGTTGTCAAGTGACAAAGCTTCAGAGGAGAAGACAAATAGAACTGAATAGAACTCTGCCCCCTCTGGGCAGAGACACCTTCAACAGGTGGCTCAAAGCCCCATCCAGCCTGGCCTCCGACACTTCCAGGGATTGGATTACTGTATTTACTATATTTATTTATTTTATCTGCTTTGCCGTCTGTTCTTATGCTGCTGCAGCAGTCAGCGCCATGACGTCAGGACACGTAGGCATATCTGAACTGGCACTCAGCTTGGCAAGTCAGGTCCAACTAGCAATGAACTGCAGACAGGAATTCAATAGACACAGTCTGGCCAAGAAACTTCATAAATACATAATTATGTTTCAGCCTCTGTTTGAAATGATGGAAACTACACCCAGTTACCACATCTAAATGTGAGGTCACAGATTTTGAAGGCTGATTCTGTGCTATTTTAAAGAACGAACAGAACTCTTGCCCTTTATTGTAAACCTGGTCACAAACATCGTTATCCATAGTAATACAGAGCATTAAAATAAATGTTTTATAAACAAAATACTTTTATTAGACTAGTACATGGGCTATTTTAAATCAAGAGTTAAAACACAGGTGGTACCAAACTATTGTTTCAGTTCATTTCACTAAAGTCAAAGTTTCTGTAGGTTAACCTCAGGAGATAACATTTATCTGAAAAAAAATAGAACTTTCTTAAAAATATAGATGGAATTACTTTTTCCTCTTTTTATTTAGTGTGTTTCGGCAATATAAACTAGACAACTTTGCTAATAGAGCATAACACTAAGCAAAATCATAGCTGAACTGGAACTGAATATAGACTGTTTTATTGATCTATTCCTGCTTCTGATGTGACAATTATCCCATCACTACATTTATGTTTCCATTTCATTAAATATAATTATTTTTCATTAGGCTTTCTGTAAGAGCTCCATCCAAGAAAAACACCTTGAGTATTTAGAGATACTCCAGACACCTAATCCAGTTTATTGGGTAACTGCTTCTAAGAAGAACCCTAGATAGAAAAATCACTTCTACTGTTTCTTCTTGTTTTATAGAAGCATCATAACACTGTTGCCCGATCTGGACACTGGTAGTCACATCCAGCCTGGTACAGAACCCAGCAATGGAAAAAATATACTCAGCTGTGGCCTCTGCAGACCACACTATCACCTGAGTGTTCAGTTACAGTGGTTTTTCATAGATTTAAGAAAAAGACTGGCCACGTGCAAAACAAAGAGCAGCCTCTTCTAAAACAAGAGACCCTCGGACCCTTTATACAATAAGCAGGCTCAACATCCTACTTCAGAATGATGCAGTGGCAAGAGAATATGAGCCTCAACTTATATATCCTTCAAGGCCACAGACAGAATTGTGAATTATTACTATTTGTTGTTTTAAATCACAGAAACCTCATTCTAACCTAAATTCTATTACCCTGATGCTGTGCAAACACTGCAGAGTTACACTGCAGCTTCTCTGGGATGCTGTTGTAAGCAAAGTTGTTGCTTTTGTATCAGACAGTATGGTTAAAACAGATCACTTCAAATGCATTATCTTTTCAGGGATCCATCTAACCTTTTGGATATGGTTCTATTTTTACACAGTATTCCTCATAGGCTCAGTGATCTTTATTATTTTTCTCTCGGTCCTTGATTATAAGGAATGTTATTAGCAACGCTTTGCTCATCAGCTAAACCAGCAACCATTTTCATGCTCTTCCAAACGCAAAACAAAATCTTAAATTAGGCTTCTTACTTCAGTAAAGGTGTGTCAAGTCAGTCCCGCTGGCTCATGTTACATGTGGCAACTTAGTATACCACTGTAATTGGATTATTTTTAGCATATGCCCATTTCCTCAAAGGTACAGGTGGGGCCTGCCTCTATTCTCTTCATTGATCTCAAAGGTCTTGGCTAGATAAGATGAAGAACCTGGACGGCTTTACCTTTTTTTAAGGGACAATTGGATGAAAGGGGTTCAAACTTCAATGAGTATTTCCTTTTTTTTTTTCCCCACCCTCAATGTAGGAGCAACATATTTTGGTGCAACCTAAACTCTTTGACAAATAATTCAATCCATATCAGTAATAGCCTCCTCTAAACTGAATCTGTTATCCTGTGCAAGACTTAAATACGTTAACTTAGATTTGTGTCAAGTTAAACAAAGGAAACTTTCTTGCATGTAGGATTCCTTCTACACACCCATTTCCTGGTAGGTTTCTGTACTTTTTGCTGACCTTTTATTGCTGCCCACAAGACAGACACTCTTCTGCCAGCACCTCAATATCCCTGCTCTCAAAAGATTTGTCATGGATTTATACTGAAGTATAAAATGCGATTGCTCAGATATTGTCATATATCCGGCCCAATATATATATATAGAAAACAGATTTGGAAAAACACAGGTTTTCCAACAAGTGTTTACACTTCCATTTAATATGGGAATACTTTCCCATTATATAGTAATAATATGAAGTACAGAAAAAAAAAATTATTAAGATAATGATCTGGGAAAGAGAAATCTCAGTGTTTTAAGAGAGTCATCTCCTGCATCTAGTGGAAACAGCATATATGCTTTATATATTTAAAATTGTACATAGTACCGTAATACATATGACATAATTTTCCAGTTTCCTGGAAGGGAGTCATGAAAGCCATTTACAAACAACTAGCTCATATTTTCTCCAGAGTAGATCACATGAAATACATGTAGAAACTGGAGTAAGGAGGGATTGTGTAGCAGTGCCATTAAAACAGTCCAAAAAAGCACTGATCCTGCAGTTGAATCTGAGTAGTCATACACCTGAGCAAGATCAAGAACAATTTCTCCAAAAAGTCTGATCAAAATCCACTAATAAAATCAGACAGAACAATAATAGTACCTTTTAAAGAGTTTGACAATACAGTAAGAACATCGAAAATATCTCTGTTTTATCAATTACATTCCAACAAAAATCATAATCTGAATTACAAGTATACTGCATAGCTGCGTAAGCACCAAGATAATAAAAGGTAAAAACTTATCCATCAAGTCCCTCTGATAAATGGTCCCCTACACAAATGCAATTTTTAAATTTATATTTATGTACTTTTGGCAAGAGGTACAGATTCCATAAAAGAAAAATCACTGCAAAGCCTGAAAAAAAATTCTACAACTTGAAAAAAAGATCAAAGGTAGGGCATTTTCTAGTGGTCTGATACATGATAAATTCTGCCAATAAATTCTGGTTTTAGAAATGGCAAAATTCACTCCAGTTCCTGAGATAAACTGCAGATCAATTGTGAAGATTTACCAGATCGTACCACACTCTCTTTCTCACCTTCTTTTACACACTGCAAACAAGGTTTGAGCTGATGCTTCTGCTAAACTTACAAGTCAGCAAAGCATGTGAAAGATCAAAACATTCAAATTTTCTTTTCTGCTACAAAAACAAGAGACTGGCGATGTAGGTCAGAGACAGATAGACTTTAGCCACAGTCTGTCAAAATAATTTCTAGACAGAGGCAGTTCTTTTAAATTAGCTGCACTTGCATCTTTTAAATTAATCTAATTCTTTGTTTCTATCCTGTTTTCACTGACAACTGTGCTTTTACTCATCCATCTGCTGTTGAAGAAAGCATACCGAACACGAGTTCAAAATCCTAGGGTCGAATCTTTTAAAAGAGCGTGAGTCACCTAACTGCTCAGCACGTCCCTGGAACCGTCAGTGTGCTTCATTACCACTAGCCGTATAGTCAGTTCCTAACTTAGAATTAATTTTGTGCTCCATCTTCTGTAAAACTGCTGGAAGATCCAGAACAGAAGAAATGATATAATGAGGTACTGGGGAGATATCTACCGGGGTAGTCATTGCTTTGTTCAACCAGACAGTCGCCTGCAAGCCGGCGTTCAGGCCTCCTTGAATATCTGTGTCTAGAGAGTCCCCAACCATCACACACTCTGCCGGCTGCACCCCCAGGAGGTCGCAACAGTAATGAAATATGGATGGGGCTGGTTTCTCTTCTTTCTGCTCTCCCCCCACCACAATGGCGTCGAAGTAGGGCTGGCAACCGCAGGCTTCGATCTTTTCCCGCTGCGTCTGCTTGTCGCCGTTGGTCAGGAGGAGCAGGTGGAGGCCTTTCCGCAGCTCGGTGAGCATGCCCCGCGTGTCCTCGGACAAGGTGAGGTGCTGGAGCCGGGTTGTTTTCCACAGGAAATAGCACTCGGCGGCCAGGTGCCGGTTGGCCTCCCCGCCGGTGGTCTCCTGGATGGCCTCCTCCCAGTGGGAGATCCGCAGGTCGGTGATGCACATCTTGGCGGGGTCGTGGCACTCCTTGAGGAGCTTGGCCTGCACCTTGTCGCAGATGAGGCGGGCCTCCCCCTCGCCGTAGTGGTGCTTCGACTGCAGGGCCTTTATCACCTGCAACAGGCGAGAGAGGCCCTCGTCAGCCCGCTCCCACCGCCGTTAACGGCCGCTCTGCGGCTCGGGTCGGGGCCGGGCAGGCGGCACGGCGGCCGCTGCCCCCGGTGCCGGCGGGGCCGAGGGGGTGAAGGGAGGGGGGGGACACAGGACAAGGGCAGTACCTCCTCGATGGCGC
This sequence comes from Larus michahellis, assembly GCF_964199755.1. Lineage (NCBI taxonomy): Eukaryota > Metazoa > Chordata > Aves > Charadriiformes > Laridae > Larus > Larus michahellis. Next base: position 41,288,543 of record NC_133898.1, read on the forward strand.
GCCGCCCCGCCGCCGCCGTGTCCACCAGCGTGTTGTCCAAGTCGAAGAACACCGCCTTGACGCCGTGCGCCCCCATGGCGCCGCCTCTCGCGGGAGCCGCCCCGCTCTAACGGCCGAGCCGCCGGGGCGGAGGGAAGCGCCCCGACCGCCGCCACAGCCGCCCGTACCGGGGCGCGGCAGGGGCGGGGGCGGCCGGGGCCGGCCCCGGACCTGCTCCGCCCTTCGCCGGAGCTAGGCGGGGCCTCGGCCGGCGGCGGGGTGTCGCGTCAGGCCCGTGAGGCCGCGGGCGGCGGGGAGGAGTGGCTGTTTCGTCGCGCTGCCGTTAAACGCGCTCCCCGGTGGGGGCTGTGGGTGGAGCCCGCTGGGAGAGGAGGGTGGAAAGGGCGCAGGGCCCTGGAGCGGGGTTGTGAGGAGACCCTGCCGGGATCCCCGGGGGTTGGGGGTGTGCTGGGGCGGGCTGGGGGAAGAAGGGCGGCTTGGGGAGCTGCAGCGCCCCGGCTGCTGCCGTGTCCGTGTGGCGGGGTTGCTGTCTCTGTTCAGGGTAGGTTTCTGGGTGAGGTAACCGAGAGCCGGCGTCTGGTTTGGAGAGTATCTGTTGAAATGCTGCCAGGGGACAAGTTTGCCGCGAAAGGATTTTCAACGCCCCGCAGGGTTTCCACCCGGGAGGGGCCGCGGGGCGGCCCCTGGGCCTGGCTGCGTTACTGCGGTCATGACCGCGGCCGCCGTCACGGGTGAAGCCTGTTACCGCCCTTAGGAAGCATTAGCTGGAAATTCTCTTCAGGGTGTTGCTGCCTGTTGCCCAAAGATGCCGATCCCCGTCGGTTTGTACTCCGGAGTATTCCTTAAACAGGTGTTGGTGAAAAGGGACCTGCACTGGGAGGAGGACACGCACACACGAGATGGGGTTCAATTCAGTGTGCAGGTGCAGCACCTTTCCTGGTTCCACTGTTGCCTTCTGAAGCATGTCCTCCTGCAGAGTCACCTGGGGGCAAAGCAAGCCATAGTCCTTTCTGCAGCACCAGGATGATTTGTTTGTGATAAAGTCAAAGCCAATGACTCCGCTAGAAACACTTCGGTATTTGGAGAACTGGTATGATATTAGAATGTTTGAAATTCCAAAGATCAATATTTTCTAGAGCAAATGAGTCAGAAACCTTTTGGGCCTTCATCCAAATGCCTATGATAGAACAGGTTTTACAGTTGTATGTACAAATCTGCGGTTTCAGAATAGGTCATTTTCCTGAGGGTGAATCATAGAACAGTTTGTGTTGGAAGGGACCTTAAAGATCGTCTAGTTTTGACCCTCCCTGCCTTGGGCAGGGACACCTCCCACTAGACCAGGCTGCTCAAAGCCCCATCCAGCCTGGCCTTGCATGCTCCCAGGGGTGGGGCATCCACAGCTTCTCTGGGCAACCTGTTCCAGTGTCTTACCACCCTCACAGTAAAGAATTTCTGCCTGATATCTAATCGAAATCTACTCTCTTCCAGTTTAAAGCCATTACCCCTTGTCCTATCACTACATGCCGTTGTGAAAGGTCCCTCTCCAGCTTTCTTGTAGGCCCCCTTCAGGTACTGGAAAGCTGCTATGAGGTCTCCCCGGAGCCTTCACCAGGCTGAAAAACACCAACTCTCCCAGCCCATCTTCACAGGAGAGGTGCTCCAGCCCTCCGATTGTGAAGTTTAACAGCCGGCTTGATTTCTCAAGTAATATTCCCACTGGTCTTTGACAATGGGTTTTGATAAACACAGTATCTTTTTTTTTTTTATCAGCCAGCAAGAAAATTTTGTTCATTTGATTTATGTTAATACTGCTAGTATCGATTAGACATTAATAATTAAACACCGTTCACAAAGCCAGAGCAAATTTTGTATCTTACCAGAGAAACTGGAAGTTTGCTACAGGCCAGTTTCAGTTCTGAAAACTGCACCTTTGATAGCAATCCCCTTGTCTGATAAAAGACGTTGGGTCACGCATAAGGCCAAAAAATTCGTGCCAAAGAGCTTGGTGCATGGCAAGTAAAACTACAGAAGGCAGGCATTTAAAGGAGAGGGAGGGATTCTGGGAAGAAACAGACATGGCTAAGGATCCTGTAGTTAAAGAAATAGGAGGAGTTTTAATAAAATTGCTCTAGTTGACATGGAATAAAATGTGCTACTTTGATTTGATAAAACAGAAAAAGTGTTAGGCATGTGGATTTCATGTGCCTCTACTGAATTACTGTTTTTCCAGAGTTTACACAGAAGAGTGGTTAAAAATAGCTGAATTTCTAGGATTCTCTCTGCTTAAGAAGATGCCATCTGTTTCAGACAGTCCTGCATTCCAGTGGATTCTATGAAATGCATACCTTTCAGAAAAGATACGTTTACCTAAAAGTAATCTTTGTGCTTTCTTTGACAGTTGGTCAAAGAGGTCCTAAATGGAAAATAAATGTCTTAGAAGATTTTATAAGATATATGTATCTACTAGAAGCTTTCATATACAGAATTGAAGCAGTTAAACCATGGATTATAATTATATTTTAAACGTACTTTTATTATTTTCATTTTTCTCATCAGCTGGCTGTGTGTGGAAAACTTCTGTTCACTTCAGAGTAGGCCTGCAATTGTAAAATGTGCTTTCGTGTATACTTGTAAAAGTCACTGCAAGGTTGTTTAACTTCAGCCAGCCGTTTGCCATGCTGTATTTGTGTGAACCCCATGGCTAGCAAATCAGGCTACTCATCACAGCTTTTTCTATCAACATTTCAGCATACGTGATCTGCGTGCCATCTTCTGCTTTCGGACATGCCTGCTACTTTCTCAACCTTCTTTCTGCAGGCTCCCTAAAGGCTAGAAATGCCTCACAGAAGCTCAGAGCCAGGAAAAGAAAGGTGATCAGAAACCTAACTAGGAGCCAAGCTGAAACACAAGGTGTGTTGCACATTCTGGAAGTGATAATGTAAGAATGCCATTTTGGTGTCTTTAAATGAGGTTATGGAATTATGGAATTAAACATCGCGTTATGGAATTGCTCAACGTGGATTTTAACAAGGAAGAATGTCATGCACTTTTTCAAAGAAAGCCTGTTTTATCCATCCATATAAAAATGATAATTTGTGAATTATGTGACTCGTATCATGGTTTGTCCTTTTTTTCTACAAGATGATTATACTTAGAAGTTCAGCATTTTGAGGTCTCTGATGTTTTTCTCTGCATCCCCACTGGCGGCTGAATGGATTCCTTGTTGTTTGTGTCAGCGCTATGGGAGAGCAGGTGTGCTTCCTGGGTGCCGGTGGGTGCCATTTCCCCATAGTAAGGATGAGACCTAAAGGTTACCGTTGCCTTCCTTCTCTCCTCTATAGCTTTCTGGTTTCTCCCAGAGAGCGATCTTGCAGGGGGTAGGGGTGGGAATTGAAGCACAGTCCAATAGGCTATGTATCTGTGATCAGGAGTAGATGTTGAGTGCACACAGTGAAACACATCTGCTCCGTAGATATGGCCTCTGGAATCTGATTTTGGAGATCTCTTTTCTGTCCTGCTTTTATATTCTGTGCTGCTTCTCCAGAATATAGTATGGATTTTGTGGGTGATTTTTTTTTTTCTTTATCCCAATAAGAGACTTACTATGAAGTGCCTGAATGTTCAATGATACCCATAGTGTATTTTAAGTTTAAAGAAGGGTTAAACAATGAGAGAAGAGAAATTGCATTTGTGTTGGAGAAAGTTATTTGTTGTTTGACACCAAAACTGGACTGTGAGTTTAAAGAGACCTGAGCAGGCTGAGTGGATTGACTAACAACAGTCGTCTCCGATAAATGCAGACAATCCAGACTAGAAGAAAAAATTCCTAAGTTACATTTTTAATTTTTTTTTTCTTTTTAGCTTTTCTAAATTCAGTATGTGCACTTTGGCATGATCGGTAAAAAGTAGAAGACCACCTCTGTAAAATCAGCTCTTATCAATACAGGAGGAAAGTGATGAAGCACCGTGTAAAAAAAAAAAAAAAAAAAAAAAAGTATGTTGAATTTTTTTTTTTTCTTAATTTACATCAGTGGTGCAACTTCATTTGGAATGGCTTGTGCTTACTGGTCACCTCATTTAAGAATTCCCACAGGTGTAGGGTATTGGAAGGGTAGAGAAGGTGTCGAAGTGTTGAGGAAAAACTTACAGAGAGAGAATGCAGTAAAATGGGGTGCAATAAAATAATATCCAACCAAAAGGATAGCAACTGAATTGAAAATTGAAAATGTATAAAAGGAAATCCTTTTCGTTACATGCCCTAACTATGATTTGGAATTAATTTCTTTGTGAAGCTGCTGAGGATGAGACCACTGCAGTACGGCAGAAGAGTGGGATACTGATAGGAAGACTAACATCTGCAGCTGTAGTTAACTCTGCCACACTTTGTAAGGGATATGAGTGTTGACCGGATAGTCAGAGAGGGAGAAGGGCTACTAAAAAAATATTTGGATGTATTTGGGAAAAGCTGGGTGCATGACTACTCTCCGCTGTCCCTATAGCTGAGCTGTATGGTGGCTGTACCTGCCTTGTAGCATCTGTAACAGAAAAAGCCAAGAGCTGGCCAGGGAAAGGCCGGCGGGGCAGTGCAGCTGGTGGGCGACACGCCTTTGAGAAGGGACTCGTGTGCGCCGCCGCCCGCGTTTCCCCTAAGGGAAGGGGCGCCGAGCACCGCTGAGGTGGCGGGGGGGTGGGCCCAGCGCGGCTCCCCGCGGCCTCGGCGGTGGCCGCCGCCCGCCCTACCCCATGCGGGGCTGCGGGGCCGCCTCCCGCCCTTTCGGTTTCGCTTCCAGCCGGGGCGGGCGGTGCTGCAGAAACGAAACCGGGGCGGCGCTTGTTTGCCCCGCTCCTCTGCCGCCGTACGACGCCGTGAAGGACGCCGGAGCTCCTGGGGGTCTCGGAGCGCCTGCCACCGCTCGGAGATAACGGCGAGGGGGATCAGGGGATCCCTCCGGTCCCGCCGAGGCAGTCTGCCCGCACCCCGTCTCCAGCGGCGCTCGGCGGCTGCCTCCCGGCAGCCCGGCTTCCTCTGCGGTAGGTGTCACTGAGCCTGACGGTCATCGCCGTTTGAAAGCATGTGTTAAAATGCCCCTTGGTTCCCCTCTGAAGGAATCAATTCTAATTCTGCCTGGAGAATCGTTCCTGGGTTGTTGTCTTTTTTTTTTCTTTTTTTTTCCCCAGGATTCAGTGAATGATTCAGCCTTTTCCTGCCAAGAAATCTGCTAAGAAATCTTATGTAAACAGTAAATTCTCTGCTCTGCTTTCTAAATCTGTTATACCAAGCAATGAGTCTACAAAAATAGTTGAAGATCAAACACTTGGATCAGATGTTAGAATTAGTTTTCTGTGAACTTTGTAGTACTGGCACAGTTTTCTATTTGATAGCACAGTAGTGGCCTGCCAGGATTAGGGGCCATCTCTATACTATGACTGGAGGCACAGACATATCTTTGATTATTGCTTTGCAGAACCTTTTTGAGATTGTGAACGTGATGGAACGTGTGGAACGTGAGTATATGGAGAAGATCAACCATTACTGTCAAAAGAATAAACGTATACTGCATTATGCCGACATCGGGATGACTGGCCCATCTCATGATCCTGAGTAAGTTAACTATGCATGTCAATATACATCGGGACTCTTGATGCAATGAATGGACTGGGTAAAGCTTGCAGTCGTAAAAGTTAATTTGCTGAAAGTGAATATGTGGTGCAAGAGCTGGTTGAAAACGTTAAGTGAGTGGGAGGTGGGTGGGGAAGATGTCATGTGATAGAGTTTGAGGAGAAAACCTATTTCAGAGTTGATGGCCCTTTTTTGGAAAGCAACAGCAATACACGTTACTGGTAACTATATTGTAAGTATGTTATGCATCTCATGAAATCTCTCAGGAGGTGGGGTGGGTTGCAGCAAGTATTTCTGTTTATCTATACTAACTTAAGTGCCTTGATTTTTACTTAGTTTTACGAAGTGTAGAAATTATTTGTGATTTATGTTGATAATTTCTAACCGTAACTTGATGCAAGTCTGTGCTGCTGCCAGAAGTAGAAATCTAGTTGCTATTTTCTCCTCTGTTGCCTTTTGTGCAGGGCCTGGGTAAGAACTGATTTGGCTGAAAACCAGCTATTCATTATTAGGTCATTTGTTATTAGGTTATTAGTTCACTGTGGTGGGTTGACCCCAGGTGGTAGCAAAACCCCCATCTGGCCACTCACTCACCCCAGTGGGATGGGGGAGAGAATCAGAAGGGTGAAAGGGAGAAAAACTTGTGGATTTAGGTAAAGACGGTTTAATAAGTGAAGCAAAGCTGTCCAGTGGAGGGCCACAAAGATGATCAGCGGGCTGGAGCACGTATACTATGAGGACAGGCTGAGAGAGTTGGGGTTTTTCAGCCTGGAGAAGAGAAGGCTCCAGGGAGACCTTATAGTAGTCTTTCAGTACTTGAAGGGGGCCTACAGGAAAGATGGGGATGGACTCTTTATCAGGGACTGGAGCGATAGGACAAGGGGTAACGATTTTAAACTGAAAGAGGGGAGATTTACATTAGATATTTGGAAGAAATTCATTACTGTGAGGGTGGTGAGGCACTGGAACAGTTTCCCGAGAGACGTAGATGCCCCATCCCTGGAGGTGTTCAAGACCAGGCTGGATGGGGCTTTGAGCAGCCTGGTCTAGTGGGAGGTGTCCCTGCCCACGGCAGGGAGGTTGGAACTAGATGATCTTTAAGGTCGCTTCCAACCTGAACCATGCTATGATTCTATGTGCAACCAAAGCAAAATAAAGAATTTACTCACTACTTCCCGTTGGCAGGCAGATGTTAACCCATTTCCAGGAAGGCGGGGCTTCATCATGTGTAATGGTTGCATGGGAAGACAAACATTATAACCCCAAGTGTCTCCTCTTCTTCCTTCTTCCCCCAGCTCTTATTGCTGAACGTGATGCCATATGGCATGGAATATCCCTCCGGCTAGCTGCTCTGTCCCTTCCCAACTTCTCACACACCCTAGCTTACTTGCTGGGGGGCCAGAATGGGGAAAAAGGAGAAAAGGCTTTGATGCTGTGCAAACACTGCTCAGCAGTAGGTAAAACATTGCTGTGTTATGTTTTAGTCCCAAGCCCACAACGCAGCACCATACTAGCTGCTATGAAGAAAGTTAACTGCATCCCAGCCAGACCCAGTACAGCCAGCCCCAAGCTGCATCAGCTCCCTGTTCTGACTCCCGGCGCTGCTGCATGGGAAGTGGTGTGTGCAGTGGAGGGGGAAGGGATCAGTGCTTGAGTGTGGAAGGGCAGGGCTGATTTTTTAGGTTGTTTTTTGGAGCTGCCTTTAAATCCACATCTCATGAAGCACTGCATGTGGTTTTTTGCACTTACTAAGTAGCATACGTAGCAGTGTTTCAAAGGTGAGTATAATATGATGTCTGGATCCATGAAATCTAATCTTTCCTCTCCATACAGTTTTGTAGTGCTGAGATATGTCCCGGTGTTAGGGCTTCACAACCTTGCCTGCAACAATGCTGCCTCATGCATTCTTTTGCTTTTAAAAACTTAAATAATTTTGCTTTTAAAAAGCAGCTAAGCATTTAAAAATACCTCTAGGACAAATAAAGTGCATGCATTTGTGGCTAGGGAGGAAACATTTAAAAAATATTTCTACTAAAGAATTATGATATAATATATTAGGTATAATAGATATTAGATACAATAAAAACACATTAATATCTCCACAGTTAACTTACAGTGCTTTGTAGATAATAAAAAGAAAGTTGAACCTGAAAATGTTATTAAGTATATATGAGACAAAATGCAACAATGTTTTAGAAAAGTTTCCTTCGTTGCAGGTTCACAGTTATGGTTAAAATAGACAATATAGAATATGGTACAGGCACTGGTAAAAATAAGAAGGAAGCAAAAGCAGCAGCAGCAAAAAAAACCTGGGAAATGATTGAGAATGAGGTGAGTAAATTGTATGGTTTCTTTTTTTTTTTTTTGGTAGTAAAGGTTGAAGATGAATCTCTAAAAGTAGTCAATACAATATCATTGTTTTCTTTAATTCGGAAGAGCTTCTAATAATTTATTTAAATTGTCTGTGTTCTGTCTTATTCAGTGCTTTTCTACTTTTTACCACTGAACTGTTTTCCTTGTTCTACTACAAGGTTGGCGTGTAATATCGAGAGTGTTTCCTCCTGCGCTGTTACAGGACGATGAGGAAGTCTATTTGCCTTTGTTAAGCTGCCTTTGTATATCCAGAGTGGACAGTGTTCCTTTTTCATCTTGACAACTGCTCAGTAATTCCATGTCTTCAAAACAGTTGTGCGGGGCATCATTCAGTGTGTCTGTTGCCACTCTGCTAGTAAAATTGCTTGCTTTTGCTTATCTGATTCATCTTTGTTTTCTTGTCATTCTTTATATGCTCTTTATCCCTCCTTGATTTAGTTTAGGTTTGAATTTTTCTCCTTTATTTTCTGCCATGTGTTTTGTGGTAGCCATTCTGTATTTTTCTTTTTGACTAAATGCTTCTTAGCACCTTTTGAGTGAAATCTTTCCTTACCTTTCCATATGCTTTTTACTGTGTCACCATCATTACTTTAACACAATTGCTGCACGTTTGCTGATGTATTTTCAATGCTGCCTAATCGTGAGACAGCTGAAAAGTCCCACTTTGCCTCTTGTATATGCACAGGAGCGTTTGCAGCCTTTGCTAATAGCAGCATCCTGCTGCCGTCCCTTTTCTTGGCTCTGGTCGGGCTGTGAGAAAATTCAGAAGGCAGCATTTGCTTTTTTTTTTTTTTTTTATGAGACATTTCACACCTTGTTGCCTGTCTTTTCTTAAAAGAGGTGGGAGGAGACATGGTGATAAATTGTTAGATACATTGGTGCAATACTTGGAAAACTTGATTTACATTTCTTTGAAAATTCAAAAGGTAATAATTCTGGGTTGGGATGACTGTCCTTTGCCACAAGGGACTCCGTTAATGCAAACTCGGGATTTCTTAAAAATATTTTGAAATGCTGACAAACCTTGCAGCTATATTAGATTGCGTACACTGTTTATTTTAATCTATTTATTAAGTTCAAGTTTTAAAGTTATCTATTTTGTTTGGTTTATAGGCAGAGAGTCCTTCAACTATGCAAGTTGCAGGATTAAATACAAGTCCAGTGACCTTAGCACCTTCACCAGCCACTGACTATGTCAGCCTACTAAATACTTATTCACAAAGGACGTCACAAAAAGTTGATTATCCTAAGAGAAACTGTACTGGAGCCGCCCACGCTCCCATGTAAGATGTACTTTGTCTTGGTACTCGCTTTTAATACTTCTTTGTGTTTACTAACACTACCGTTAGTTACCCTGAGTAGTGTTAGATGAATCTTTAGAAATACAATAAAAATTTGGAGGCAGTCTGTGAATCCACTGGAGCGTCATTAAGATGGTTAAAGAGTTGGAGGATACGGCATAGGAGGAGAGGCTTAGAGGAGTGAGGTTTTTCAGCTGTGAGAAGAGATGGCATGATTATAAAATGGTAGTCAGTGTTGACAAATTGCCAGTTATTTTGGTTGTAGCTCTGGCACCTTTGTGGATCTCTTGGCATGTATTTTGGACACCCCTAAGAACCAATTGCCAAGGAGAGCCCGCTTGTGTCCCCTTCTGTATGTATTGCAGTCAGTGAGTTGTAGAAACATTCCAGTTACTGACAGCTGAGGGATGATAAATAATATCTACGTATTTTAACTCTCCTGACAATATCTGCTGGAAAACTCCCCTCTTCCACTGCAAAAACAGCTACTTTAAAAACTAAACCGCAGGTAATTTGTGCTTGTGGGTGCATACGATATGATGCTTTGAGGAGTTCAACCTTAAAAAGTGCTAAATATTGACTCTCTGAAAATTGGTTATCTTGAAGGCATGTCAAATTAGTTATCTACCATTATTAATTAGATTAAGTGTATATTGGAAATACTGTCCTGAAGATGTATATTTCATATTTCCATTCTGTAATGTCAATTGACTGTAGTGTTTAAAATCATTAAATTAAGACTTGTCATATGTGATCTAAGACTTTATTCCCTGTTGTATTTTACAGGTTTTCTTTTAGCTGTACAATTAGTGGTGTTTTGTATGGAATTGGTACTGGAGCTTCTGTAGCTGCTGCAAGACAAGCTGCTGCAAAACAAGCACTTGAGAAGCTAAATCGCGAAGGCTCTCTAACAGTATGTGCTGTATTTAGCCTTAAGACAGAAGTTTAATTCTTGTAGCTTTATCAACAGGTTTCCTCATTGTATTTAAAAGCATATTCCATGGATTCCACTTAGGAGGGAAACAATCCATATTTTGGTGGGTTGATTGGTCTACAGGACTCTATGGGTAAAATTTATGTTGTGTTTCTATATTCAACTGCTGGATGAAAAAACCCTCACAGTTGATATCTCTGGGTATTTCAGAGTATGCTCTGATATGTTGTCATTCAAGGATCCACATATATTAAAAATTTTTGGATCCTGACTGCTCTAATATACCGGTTGTCTCCTGTGTGAAGTGTTGTTGAGCTGACTGGCTATGAACGTAAATTTTTTACTGCCTTCTGTTGAATCAAAGATCTATTGTGAAATGTGAGCAAGGCAAAAGCAGGAGTGAGAATCAACAGGACTTGGCTTCTGTAGTGTTCCAAGGCAGCATCTAGTGAAGCAATTACGAACACCGGCCTGTGGAGAGCAGAGTTGTTGTCTTCATGTTGGCAATTGTATTGTATGGCTGTTTACGGTGAATTTTAAATGCTTCTTTTATTGTTGGTTTTTAGTTAACCATGTAATTAATGGCCTATTATAGCTCTAGGATCCTTCCTTAATATTTTCCTGTGTTGCGAGCTCATGGGTCTTTGCATTTTCATCGCTCTGAAATTTACTACCTCAAGCAGAACCTCTGTAGCAGTTATTCTAAATTTGGGGTGGGTTGTTTTGGTTTGGTTTTAATTTTTATTAATTCTCAGTGATGTCTGTGTAACAAACAAAATGTAACTAGCAAAAGCCCAGTACTCTGAATTCCAAAAAATGAGTTTTGTTTGTTGTCTATCATTGAAACGTAAATGCTTAAGTTTTTTTTTACTTTTTGTCAGGTTATGGTCCGTAACAATAGTAGGTGTTGCTTTTAATGTTATGTTTATGCTCTTATGACATGGGGGGAAATAAAAAGGGGGAAAGAACCTCCACTAAGTATTTAGGATTAATGGTTTTAGTTGACCCCAATTTAGTAATCCAGGTTTCGCTGAAGACGTTGAATGTCTTTTTGTACAGACTCAGATTTTCAGTTCTGCTGATTACATACACCAAAGCCTATATGTATCTCCTTTTCCACACGGAACATAGCATATGAGGTAAACAACACAGACATTTGCTTTTAATAACTGTTATTCTTATCCTGATTTTTAATAGATCCCAGACTCCACTTCTGCAAATGTGCCTAAATAGTTTCAATATGAGTGGGAAAATGTCTTCAGGGCCCTGTGTCCTCTGGGTGGAAGTTAGGCAGATGCCTTTCTTCTGCAGGGCTTTCAGTGTTCAGCGCAGTTGACAACTTCCATTTAGGACCGTGTAGTCTTCCCTTCCCCCTCTTTGAATGGCATCTTTTGCACTAGGGATTTTTTTTTACATGATTTTGTTAACCATTCTTGGTTTTTCTTTTTTTCAGATGGAAAATGAAAAATCTAACAGCATTTCTACATTTAGTGATCATAGTAATTCCTCTCAAGTGCCAACTCAGTCTGACTGCAAGTAAGCTGGGTTCACTGATAATGTGATAACAAAATGTATTTATTAATCTTAGAGGGTCACGAGATCTATTTCTAAACAAAATCTGTCGTAGTTTCTTTATTGCAGTATAAAGTCATTTAATTTGAGCTTATATTTCTTAGACTTTAGAGGAAAATTTGTTGTACTTCTGCAATTTTATTTGAGTCCTTATGGGTTAGCTTATAATAATTTTAAAGCTTTCTGATATATTTATATTTTGCCATGAGAAGTTTTTTCAGAAGCATTTTTACTGTGATGTAAACGGAATAACCTACCTCATTCAGTAGCATTATTTCATGCCATTTTTAACACACATTTTCCTATTGTGACACTCTTGTGAACTCAGTGTAATTCAATTTTGGTGTTTCCCTGTGCTCCACATCCTGCTTTCTTCTCTGTTTTTTTTTTTTTTCTGTTTTCATTCTCCATAAGTCTTCATTTCCACCAAAGGGAAAATTTGCTAGGCAAAAGAAAATGGACATGCATAAAGTTTCGTTTGTGATTTGGGAACCCTAGGTCAAGTCTTTTGTGTCCAGCAGTTAATTTGACAGTAGTGCCACGACCACTTCTTTTATGTTCTTTGTGTGATTGTAAAGCAAGCTGATAACGTACAGTGCTAGAGGTGGCTGCACTGCCTTGAAATATAAATCTGTATTTAACCTGTTTAATTAAAGGATATAATAGAATATATATCATACAGATATAATGATATTGTATCATAGAAATAAAGTATATTAAAAAATGTTATTGTTTTATTAGTTTTCCAGCATAAAGGTTTGTAGTTTAAATCAGTCATGATTGTTAATGCTTTTTCAGGTTCTGCTTTTAAAAGCTGTGTATTTTTTATGCTTCTTTTTTTCTTATGGCAATCGTTTTATTTATGATTGTGTTATGTTCACCTAAAACTAGTCTATTATTTTTCAATAACAGCAGTATTTGCTCTGAAGTCTCAGCTACAAAGTTGGAAGAAAAAATGAAAGACATGGCAGTATGTGAAAAGCCTTCACCTTCTCAGGTATAGTATGAAAACAGTTTTCCTCATAATTACATTTTAGACACTGAATAGAGCAAGCTTCTTGACAGAGTGTAGCATCAGTTTGTTCCTTTATCCACTAATCACTGGAAAACACACGTGCATTTTTCCTAAGAATGTTCAGTGCTTACTGCTAACCATAATCATTTACTGCTGTACTGTGGGCCCAATTTATGTACTGTTGACCAAACAGGTAGTACTCCCAAGAAAGGGGATGAATCTAAACTCATATTCTTCTGTGGGAAGAATGATGATACCATATATAGCATACGTGAAATATTTTAAGCTAAGATATGGCTTCGTTCTTCTTACATTGTTTATATAATGTATGAACACATTTCTGTACAATTTCTAGATATATTTGCAGAGACATTTTAAACTAAGTATAGTGAAAATATTCAGGATATCTCACTTAGGTGTTTTTTTTTCTCTTTTTCACATAGAGAAACGCAGAAAGTTCTGCCCTGAAACCCAAAAGGTATGTGTTAATTCTAGATTGCTATTTCCCATAAACTATATTGGAAACCACTTAACTGTTTCTATATGTAGCAAAGAAATGCCATCATTGGGAGGTACATTTCTCTTGTCATATATTAGAAAAACAGCTCATAAGTTTTGCTTTTATCCTCATTAAAGAAAATTGGCAGTTAATTTTGATAATGCAAGAAACAAGGAAGAGAAAAAAAAGATGGCAGAGTCAGATGAAAGTTTCACAGATGTGGGCACAAATACCAGTGGGGAGAATCAAAGTCTATACACCGTGAATGAAAGGTAAGAAGGATTATTTTTTTCAAATAAGATCTGCATGGCAATTACAGTATCTAGTGCTCTAGATTTGTTTGTTTCTTTATAATAATACAATGTGGGAAAATACTGCTGTAAAAATAACTTTCAAAGAAAATTGGTATTTGAGATTATTTTTTCTGCGCATTTCAAATATAGTATAGCAACTGACATGCAATGGTATCTAATACTTACAACCAAAAGTAATTTGTATGAAGATGTGAGGGTAATTACCCTACATAGTTTCATGGGTCAGTTTCTGTTGTTTTTTTAATCTTCAAGACTATGATTTAGACCTGTATGGGTGTTGAGTGATCCCCGTAGAATGATATTTCAGCAGATGTATTAGATCTGTCAGGATCACTTTTATATCTTGTAAATTTAATGTTAAGTATACTTGTTATATATATTTTTTATTTTTTTTTTAAGATTTCTTGAGAGTTTTGAAAATATAGAGCCTATTGGCGACGGTGGTTTTGGGAACGTTTTCAAAGCAACAGGAAGGCTTGATAAGAGAACCTATGCAGTCAAACGAGTTAAGTTCACAAAGTATGTACTGTATATTTACTTCTGTTTTTTTTTTTTTTTTTATTTTAGGACAACGTAAGTACTAGGTTTTAGTACTTTGTTTTGACTTTTTAATAACCCTAGGAGCATTTAAGCAATTTGCATTATTAATTGTCCATTCTTTCTGGTAAACCGTTTTCTTTATTTCAAAGTGAAGCTCAAAATGGCATGCAACTTTGCTAGTTTTTGCATGCACTGGAATAATTTCAGATGCATCTGTAAAAAAGTAGAATTATTAAATTCTACTTTCTCCAAACACACTAGTGCTGTTGCTATTAATATTGCAAAATGTGTTTGAAGAAAACCTGCTGATTAATAGAACATTGAAAGCAGCACTGTTACTTTTGATGGGTTACATGGAAAATTTACTTATCAGTAATGCGTTAACGACTGACTATAATTAGGGAAAATAGAGAAAAATGAAAGTAATGCATTTTGTGGTTTGTAATTGGAAAATTCTTTATATAACCCATTATTCTCACACTTTGTTACTCGTCCCTTATAAATCTCAACATAGAATCATAGAATGGTTCAAGTTAGAAGGGACCTTAAAGATCATCCAGTTCCAAACCCCTGCCGTGGACAGGGACACCTCCCACTAGACCAGACTGCTCAAAGCCCCATCCAGGAATGATGATCTTAATCTATTTTTTTTTTTTAAAGTAATTTTCTGTAACCAGTACCTAGTGGAGTATTTTATCAGCAGCTGAAAAACTTTAATTTCTTTTAAGTAATCTATTTGAAAAGTTTCAAGTTGTTGGAGATTCTCGTCCCCTTATATTGTGTAATTGCCCTTCAAATTATTGTGTTCTTCACAAATATATGTTATTTTCATTTGTATTGCAATCCTGAGAACTATACTAAAAAACATTCTACTGATTCTTCAAATAAAGACTGCTGGTCTACTGATGGGTTTGAATTTACTTCACTAGGCGATGTTACAACAAGTAGTGCAGGCCAAACGTAGTAATAGTTCTTCACGAGTGTTTGCACTGATTTCTGTATATGTAAACAAACTTCACAGAGGTGAAAAGAAAAATGGGTGTTTGCTACATTGTGTTTGGCCACCTAATGTAATTATGCATTGCAACTATCTGCTTTTTTCAGCCTTTTTTCGAATGGGGCTTTCATTTCTAATATGGTTAAAACATTTTTGCACTTTGAATAACTGGGCAGATGAAAGAAAACCCACAGAATTTGTAACTACAATTTTGAACTTGTATCGAGGAGAATATTATGTTCTTTTTCTAAATAAATGTAAAAATATCTGTATACTGCTACTTGTTATCATGTCTTTTATTTAACCTAATATTAAGTTTTTATAGGGAGATGCCATTTGATTTTGTTTTTCTTTTTTTCCCCCTTCAAATAGGAATGTACTGCGTGAAGTAGAAGGACTGGCAAAACTTCAGCATGAAAACATAGTGCGGTATTTTTGGAGCTGGGAAGGGTATGACCATGTAATTGATCCATACACAAGGTAACTACAAGATAGTAGTTGGCGCTCACAAACTTGTCTGCCATAGTGAATTTTGTGTTGTAAAAAAAAAGGCTGATGATTGGTTATAGAGCATTATAGAAAGATAAGTGCGTACACATACTTACATACTTCTGTTATGAAAAAAGGCACAGCAGGTCATATATAATTAAGTATATTTGTATCTTATTTTCCTTGATGAATAAGATACAGTATGTAGTTTTATCTTTCTACTTTTTCTTAATATACACAACTTGTTGAATCTATAGAGGAGTGTAAGAGCGCAGAACTCAAAATCTGGGGCTAGAATTAACAACAGAAACTAAAAAATTGTCTGGCAGTTGGCTGCCAAATTCCTGATTGGAAGTTTCCTTTTTTTAGGAAGTACTGGTCAGCCAGTAGCTCTCATAGATTTAATCATTTCTCTAAGTTAGCGTTTTAACCATGATGCCTGGAACATTTTGGTTGTTGAGAACAGAAATACAAAATGGAATGCTCTTTCATTTAAGGTAGTCTTTCAACACTAAGACTTCTGGGAAGACAGTGGTGAGAGTTTTACTCATAAGTTGGATTATTAACTTTCCAAAGCTTCTGTGGTAGGCTTTTTTCACTAGCTGTAAATTCATACCCTTCAGATAGGTTGCCACACTTACCTAAAGTCATAAAATATTAATGGCTTCAAAATTATGGTTGGCGTGATATCTGTTCATTGTGCTCAGTAAGTGAGGAATAAAATGGGGAAAAAAAAGTCTTGTATCAAAACCCATACTGGAGCCTCCATATCACTTACGCGTTTTATATTGAACAGTTATTGGGTAAAAGACAGAAAACAAGTCCTCAAATGTGAGGTCCCAGCCTGGAATTCCACTTAGTGCCCTGACCTCAAGGCTACAGAGAGTCCAGAGCCACTTAATGCTTGGTTTTTTAATGCCTCAGGCAGCTTTATTTCAGGGCACTCAGATCACGCAGTGCAAGGAGGAAAAAGTGGTGCCGCGTCCTCTTCATATTGTCCTTCCCCTCACCAGCTCCAGACTCAGCCTATCCTATGGGCCGATGGTGAGGGAACTCTTATGGAAAGTGTGAGGCTATCGGGTGGGTGAATGTACTTCATCTAGATTTCCAGATCTCAGAAGGGTTTCTCTAACTCGCAGACTGATGTCACGCCACACTACCTTCTTGGAAGGACAGAGGTTGAAAGAATGTCATCATTCTGGGTAGGAGAGAAAGGCTAATGCTGTATTTGTTGAGTAGAATACAGAATACTTGCCAGGGACTTGCAGCAGTTCCTAGAGGGCAAGATGGGAGCCTAGGACAGCGTTATTTCTCTCTGTACAGGATATGCCTCTAGATATGAGGGGACCAGAATTTGAGCACTCAGAAATCTTTCAGTGTGAACGAGGAAGCAATCAAAACGTTGGAATATTCCAGGTGTATGTAGCAAATGAGCAGGGATTCTTTGGCTTGCAGTTCTATCTATTTATAGGATCTAGGATCTTTTGTAAAACCAAGAGACTTGCAGACTTTGTTTTGGGGAAGTCCAAAAATAATAATAATTAACAAAAAGGTTTTTTAAAGAAGAGTAACCTGAGAATCATTGATGGTTTGGGAGGAACTGTAACTTGCCAATTTCAAGATGGTATATGATTTTCTTTTGCAGGCAGATGTCAGACCAAAAAATTCACTGTCTTTTCATCCAAATGGAATTATGTGAACAAGGGCCACTGGATAACTGGATTGAAAAGAATAGACAAAATCAAAAGTATCACAAGATGGCACAAAACATATTTTTACAAATAGTGAAAGGAGTGAAATATATCCATTCTGAAGGGTTAATTCATCGAGACCTCAAGGTAAGTAGGATAGGTCATAAAAAAATTAAACAAAAGTAGTAATTATTGGAATTTCAGAAAATGTTAAATCATTCTAGTCTTTGCTTAGTCTGTTATGTACCCTTGTAGTGTGCCTCTTCTGATATTGCTAGTGATTAATTTTTTTTTCACCAACTGCCTGGACTTCATCCTAAAATCAGAAGGTAAACTGGAGGATCTCAGAATGCAGTAGTTCAAAAGAAATAGTAGTCATCAATTAACAGACATTTTCACTGTATTATGTATTACTGGGTCACAAGACTGCTTATTGGAAAAAGAAATACTAACTTTACTTGATGAAATAATTAAAAGAAAGTGTAAAGTTGAGTCTAGGAAGTTTGCTCTTGCTATATTGTAAAGGGACAGTTTATCTATCCTAATACATACTGTGTTTGATAACAACATACTTCTAATTGCTCTTGTATAACATATGCATACAAATATTTGAATGCTACTTTTTTGGATAGAATTTCAGTTTCTACAAGTGCACAATCATAAAAAGATTTTATTTCAATATAAACATTATAAAGGACAAAGTTGCAAGCCTTCAGGGCTTCATATGCCAGCTGTAATGTTGCTTGCAGAGTTTTAAATCATTTGCTTTGTGAAAAAGTCATTGGTGTGGTGATGTTCCTAAAAACGGCTGTAGTGGGTCACATTAAATGTTGATCTAGGATGCTCTTCTCGTATAGTGGCGAATTCCAAACGACTAGAGAGTATTAGCGCTCAGAGATGACACAGCGATGCTGTCCTTGATGCATATTCCATGGATGCCCCATCCCGGGAAGTGTTCAAGGCCAGGCTGGATGGGGCTTTGAGCAGCCTGGTCTAGTGGGAGGTGTCCCTGCCCGTGGCCAGGGAGGTTGGAAGAAGGTGATCTTTAAGGTCCCTTCCAACTCTAACCATTCCATGATTCTATGATATTCCTTTCCTCTCAAGACTTCCAGTAACCCAAAGTTTGTGGACTGCTTGAGCCAGAGATCGAAATCTTTTGTATTTTGCATTCATAGTGTAGTTCCAGATCATGTTCACGGCCCGCTTTTAGAATCTTCTCTTATGGACAGATACATTCTTATCTTCTAGAGCTTTACTGTAACGAACCACAAATACACCCTAATTATTTTCCCTAGGTGCCTGGGAAAAAGAGGCCTAATAAGTGCCTTTTCTCCTCACCCATTAATTTTCAGCTCTTCCCACACTACGTGCTATGTATTTTCTTGCGCTTTCAGTCCTACTTTATTGCCATCTCAGCTCAATCTCCTACTTTTCCCTATTCCTATGAATCTGCTGCCCCAGTTCCTTATCCATGGCATCTGGCTGTAACCTGCTTCCAAGTCCTATTGCTAACTTGTCTGTCTGCATTTGAATTTTGGAACTTTTCTCCCCACTTTGATCTGCTGTCAACTTAGATGCTTGGACATCTCCGATCTCCATGTCCCAGAATGAAAGCTGCAGGATAGGTTCAAGCTGAGATTAATCCCATTTGTGCCTGGTATGAATGGAGTCTTCAAATAGCGTAGCCAGGTATAGGTACTGTATTAAATGTGCGTGGACATGGCCAAACTTGAACAGAACTGCACTGGGATGCCCTAACTCTGCAATTGACTTAGTACAGATAATCCTGCTATGCCTAGAAGAAACCACGATTTGAGTGGCATTCCATGTGAGTTTAAATGCTTTGCTCAAGTGTATCAAATCCCAGGGCTAGGATTGGAGACTAAAAAGCAGTTCTGAATAGGAAATTTTATATGCACAATGTATTTGAAGAGCGTTAAAGCTTGATACAGTTATGACTGAGCTGGTGGGAAAAATAGTTGCAGCTACTGTGGCATCTACTACTTTAAATTTAGTTTGTGTTTTTAAAAATTAATTGAACGTCTTTCTGTTTCCCACCCCATCAGTTTCTTAATGCTAATTCCTGTGAACAATTATCAAATTTTATGGGGACTACTTCTGTGGCTGATTACACTTGACAATAAACCTTGGTCATATGGTGTTGTGTTTTTTTTTAATATATGTATATAGCCTCAGAATATATTCATATCGCATGAAGATAAAATAAAAATAGGAGACTTCGGTCTTGTGACTTCTGTGGCATACGGGACTCTGACTAGGAACAAAGGAACAGAATCATATATGGCACCAGAACAGGTAATTATCCCACTATATTAGTGTCTCTGTAACTGGATTTGCATTATAAACTCAGCATTGGATGTTCTCAAACCTAATCTAACTAAACCAAGTTGCCTGAAGTTCGCTGGTATGACTGTATACAAGGATAACTGTATTCTGGAGAAAGCTGTGTGCAAGTGTGATTTTATTTCGCTGTGCTAACCTGCAGGGTGAGACTGCGTGCTGTAAGAAATGCTCTTGCAAAACCATGCAGCCATGTATTTCAATTTGGATTTAGGACCTCTGTTCACTGTGGCATTTGAGTCCTCCTATTTGTTTCATTATTTGTGACAGAGAGATATTGGCATGCCTTATCTGTATAGGTCTGTCGAAGTCTTGATTTCAGTGTGTTTTATGTGACATAATAGTAACTATTTAACAGCAGAAAGGGTTAACAACTAATAATAAGATCAAGTAGGGCCAGTCCTGTAGCCTTGGACTGGAAATTTCTACCGACTTAAGATTTTGCTTTAAGATGTGCTGTCCAGTTGGATTTGATGCCTGTATTGTTTTTATTCTCATCTTTGTAGTTTGGGGACAAATACGGAAAGGAAGTAGATATTTATGCACTGGGATTAATTTGGTTTGAAATTCTTTCCGCAGTTAGTCGTCATGAGAAAAGTAAGGTATGTAATCTTTAAATTAAAAAAAAAGTCTCACTGTCACTGTTTTGCCTTGCTGCTGGTATCGCACACTAGAAGTAATCTGTATATCTAAAGTAGTGTCTCTATTTACATCTTCCCCTTGATTCTTTTCTATAAGGGACGTAAATCCTCACACCTTCGTTGAAATGTAATAATGGAAGTAAAGAAATATTACTGGTTTTATTTCACTTACGTCCGAGTGACATACACATTAAAGCTGAGAATGCTGAAGAATAATGTCTAGCAAAAAAGATTTCAAGTTTCTGATAAATCTTTTTGTTTGATCAGAGTATTTGAAGGGAATATTTTTCTAATTTTAGAAAATAAGAATTATGAATGGGAGAGTTTTGTCTCTGCTGTGGTCTCGTCCTCATCGCACAGCGGAGCAAGCACAAAATGTCTATAAAACCCAAACACTTGCAGTTTTCCAAAATGAAAACAGAAGTGATTTGGAATATGTAGCTTTAACCAAAAAATATTTTGCTTCCAAAAGAAAACCAGCGTTACTTAAGCTTCTTTTCAAAAGGTATCTTTTATGTGTGTCCTGGTTTTCTTGGTACTTTGAACATTATTAGTGTAACAGCTCATATGCTCAAACCTACATATTTGTAGGACGGCAATGTAGCTGCTGAGTATCTTGTCTGAAGTAATTGTAAGATCTATGTACATGGCTGGACCCAGAAGCTCTCTAACACTGTTAGCTTGGTCCTTTCGCCAATAAAACCATACCGATGTGTCTGCTCCACTCGCAGGTTCAACTTGGCTCTGTTTAGCTAAGACATCTTGTTCCTGCTTACAGCTGACTGTGCAAATGTGTCCACAGTCCCACAGTATTTACAATGAAAAGGGCAAGACCAATGATTTAGTCTCATTTCCATAAAGCATAAAAATCTCGTGTCTGTAGGCAGGCGGGGAGGTCAGGTGGATGGAAAGTCTTAGGATGGTCTTCAGCTGCTCCATTAGCTTAAAAAATAATTCCACTTAACGGAGCATGATAAAACTCTATTGTATGGTGTTGTCAAGCCCTGCTGAAAGAACGTAATACAGAAGTGAAGGTGATGGTTATGAGCTGAGTAACTGGTTCAGCTGATGATCACCAGCAGGTAGGGTCACAGGCCTAAACCTACTGCTGAAGAGTAGGAAAAAACTTGAAGTTGATAGGAGCTGTTATTTTATTGAATGCAAGGAGTTGCTAAGCCAGGCTATAGCATCCATAAGACTAGCTAATGATTCAGGATGCATAGCGAAGTGCGCAAGAATATGCCCGTCGTCATCTTCAGGCACACATTACACTAGTTAACAGCAAAGTGAATGATGTGGACTGCTCTGTTTACCAGAAAGCCACATCATGTGGAAAAACATAGCTGTTACCCAGAAACAATTTCTGAAAGCATATAATTAGAAATTCTCTATATGTTAGTTGCGTTGAACTCCACATAGCAGTTTCTGCAGACACAGAAATAAGTGTGTGGTACTGATGAACAAGGTAAAAGGAGGAAGTAACCTGCTTGGCTTGCAAATAGTAACATCCAAAGTAGGACATGCAGTCGTCTTGCCTTTTTTTTTTTTTTTTTTTGTGTGTGTAATGTGGTAAGAGGATATAAACCCACTACTTTTAAATTAAGGGAAGAAGGATAAAGCTTCTGAAAGAGAAAGCATTGCTGAAACAAACACATCATTGTAGAGTGTGAAACTTTTAAGCTTGAAAAGGAACAACAGTTGATGAAAAGACCATAAAACCAAAACAAAGTACAACTAAATGGAATAAACTTTCAAACTGTTCACAGTTACTTTCTTTTTGAAGCCTCACCTTTTTTGTAGACTTGTATTTTCCTAAATACTTCAGTAAATTATATGGGTCATACAGTGAGATGCAAAACATAATCAGTGAAAACATACTAAAACTGTTCTCTCTTATGAATTTCAGATATGGGAAGATGTTAGAGAAGGTAATCTTTCAAAGAGCTTCACCAACCGCTTTCCAACAGAGGTATGGGATGTTAATACATTATTTCAGTTAGTTTATTTACTCATAAAAAATAATTTATTGACATTTAATTTCTTTTTGCAGGCACCCATAATCAAAAAGATGCTTTCAAAAGACGCTTCAGGAAGATACTCTGCATCTGAAATACTTGACTTTTATGAGTGTGCTCAGAAAGTCAACTCATTTAAAACTCATACTCGGTAAATGCCCTTTAAGGCTTTCAGACTGCATTTAAATCCAGAGTTTGATGTCTGTTGAAACTGATGAAATAATCATAAATGTCAGAAGCAACAAGACGACTTAGGATATGTTTTTCTGTTGGTGTTTCACCTTCCTGCCATTGAGGAGCTCCTCAGCCAAAAGGGTCACATCACCATTCACGCCCGTCAGCTGCAGACTAGGACAGCGTACTTCTGCAAGCAATCACTTGCGATTTTTAGCTGGAAACACAGGTTGTGGATGAGCTGAACTATATTGTACAATAAGTACAGGAACCTAGTCCTTGTCTCCTAGAAGATTAAGTCGATGTGATGCTAACTGGCCTGTGCCAGATCCCTGTATGCATGCTCTTAACATGTGCTGCATCCATTATCAATTGGGATTATCTATTGCTTTCCATGGAAGAAGCACTGTCTTGTGGTATGTGACTCAAACCTTTGAGTTGTTCAGTGATGTTTTTAATAATTACTAAAATGCTCCCATTAATACCAAGACTAATTTTGGTAGAAAAGACACTAGGAATAGGCGTGGGTTATTCTTCACTGAATTTCAGTTCTTTAAGGTGAACTTTCTTATCTCTATGCACTTGTTGAACACCTAGCACCTTCAGTGCTGTAGAATTTAAAAATACATACTTTTAAAGTAAGCATTCCTTGAGAATTTAAGTGTTAAGCATTCAGCTTCTCAGAAATCTAGTTTACATTTTTTTCTTAAAATTTTGAAAACCTTAGGTTTTGGGGTTTGTTTGGTTTTTTTCCTGAAAGGAATACTTAAGGTGCTTTTTAATACAGGGAAACTCTCCAGTTTCCTCAGCAGTAATCATTTTAAATCCTGTGCTGAGAGAGCACCTTAAACATTCTCTCCCATACTGCTAGGTTTTAATTCCTTATTGTAATACTGAGGCATGCCTAACTTTTAACAAGTGTACTGAATACCTCTGATGGCCTTACTGTCAGCCTCAAAAAAGGTAGCAGCAGTTTGTGTGTTACTCTTTAGTTATATACTTCAAAGAGTGCCGACTTGCCTGGACTGGAAGAATTGTGTGTGTGGTAGTGGGGAACAGGGAGAAAAGACAGGCACATTCATCCTTCAGATGCTTGTCTTTGAGCTGTGTTCTGTCAAACTATTCATGCCATGGAACCCACATACCTCCATAAAGGCAAATGAACAGAGATTTCTAAGAAGAAAAATAGCTACTATGTGTAGTAAAGTAAAGTACTGTATGCTTTTTCTGAAGCGTTAAATGGGTTTAAAGTGGGTGCTTGGTTAAAAAGATTAATGTAAATGAATGCATAGTAACTTTTACATTCTTATGAAAATTATGGATGATCTCTTGAAAGTATTTGTTTCTAAATAAGAATCTGATTTTACATCCTTTTGTAAAGCCTGAAGTTGTTTTTTTTCACTCCCTATCATGAATCACAAATACATTGAGCATTTCACTGTTCTGGACTAACAAGTACTTCCTCGCACTGGTCAAGATCTGAGAGAAATGATATCCTGACACAAAATACCGCTAGTTCCGCTTCCTCTTCCCTGCCACCCATAAATCTACTCTTATAATACGAAAATTGGTATATGACAAACTTTGGCTGGGTATCCTTTAGAGATCTTGGACAGAGCACCCATATACCATCACATTCTTACTGTTAAGTAATATTGAGCTTGTTCCAGTAGTTCTTGATACCTTTTTTTTCCTAGTATTTGTATACTTCAGCAGTATCTTTCTATTAGTGACTGTTTACAGTAGGAACTGCTGTTCCCTAAAAATAAAGGTCCATTAAAATGTATTTTTTTTATAATATTTAAAAAAACCAAACAACGCAACAACACAATCTGGTACTATTTAGTTATGCAAAATGTGCACTTTTACATACAACAGAATATTGGTTCCAATAACATCACTGTAATGTTTCACAAGCTTTTTTCCCCCCCACCCCCAGGTCTAAGGTAGTAAGGAAAAAAAAAAAAAGCTGATGTTTAGTCACCTTTGTAAAGAGGAAAAAAACCCTGTTTAACACATTATACAACAGAGTAACTAGCCAATATTTATTCCCTTACTCAAAGTCAAATTTTATTATCAGCTGATCTTGTTCAGTTGGGCAGGGCATAACCAAAGACTGTGGAAGGCTTAACCTGCCTCTCAATTATGATACTTCAATTATAAATGCAAAGTTTAAATTCCTATTAAATTGTGCATCAAGCAGAAAATCCACAAGATGCTTCAGAAATGTGAGTTTAACCTGTCAACATAACTATTCTTCTGCATACATTGGTGTGAATTCTTTAGTATGGCACAGCTCTGAAACTTCAAAAGATATTATGAACTATACATACTTATCTAGGACTCCTTCGTTTAGAAACATTTTACTCATGATCTGCAGCACTGTTTCCAGGGCAGTTTGAAGATAAGTCTTCAGAGTCTACAGGATAAGCAGAAAAGAAGTGAGCAATTCCAACTCAGAGGAAGGGGGGGGGGGGGGGGAAAAGTTGCTAGAATTATTTGAGGAATCCACTTAAAGCAGATTAAATAGAATTCAAGAAGGTTTGCAAGTTATTAATTCCAAACTTTGTTTTAAAACAGTGAACACAAATTCTGCCCTCTTTGGTGCAGTGAAATTGGATAGCGTTCTGTTTCAGAAACAACTACAAGCTTTCACAGCTTTTTATGGTACTAGTTTTAAGATGTGAATTTTGTTTTCTCAAAATTTATATGAATACCAATTCAAATAAATGCCAGTATGATTGGGTTTTTTTTGTTTGTGGGTTTGTTGGTTGTTTTTTTTTTTTTGTGCGTGTATGTAAACACCTAAAAACTGGCTTATAATCAAAACGTCCAAAGCTTCCTGCAAAAAACAGCAGCCTGGAAGGGAAAATTTGCCATGTAGGTTTAAAAGACTGCAGTAACAGAGAAACATAAAGGATATATTGTGCTATTTGAGTCTAGCTGCATAAGCAAAGTAAAACACTTAAGTTTATTCTCACCTTCGTAGGTTGTTCCACACCAAATGCAATAAAAGTGTTCTTCTCTCAAATAGGCAGTCAGGATGTGTAGCTTTTCTGATACCTAGAGATATGTACAGGTATGCGATGACGTGGGGCTCACGTGACATAAAACAGTTTAAGCTACTAACTTTGCTAAAACAGATTGTTTAACTTTTTGCTATGGAAAAGCTACACAATGCTCAGTCAGGCATGAAGTTTCCCAAATTTGTAGCAGACGGTACAGGAATTCATGATCTCTGGAAAGTTAATGGCTGTTGTTTGCTCATCCTTCTTTCCAGCTAAGAACCCTGCACTGAAGAGAGAGAGAAAAATATTACCTAGCTACCTTATTTCAAGTATATGATATTTTTGGTGGAATTTTTCACTCCTAATCTCTGCAAATCAAACACACGAGGCAACCAACAGCTGGATAATCTATTTCTCAAAAAACGTGACTTTCCAGTGTCCATCTCAAGCTAATCTGTGAAGCATTTTCAGAAATTACTTAGTGATTCTAAAATACAGCCTAAGACATGAGATGAGGCATCCAAAATTAAAACTCAAAAAGCAAGTAACTTTGATCTTGCATATCTTGGCTAAGACACAAAAATGTTTACAATTTCTAGGCTACTCTTCCAAAGATCAGCTTCAAATCAGAGAAGCAATAAAACAGTGGTTTAATGTTTTATATTTTGTCATGTAACTGCTATAAAAATCACTGCTTTAAGATTGCAAAGAGGCCATTCACTACAGCTTGAAGAATGACAGGTAAACATACATCCTTTATACATGTATGTACATATACATACATATTTTTTAAAGGAACATTAAATTTAATTCTGAATCAAGCCATTAGTTTAGTTGCAGAGCTTACACTTAAGTCTGTGCTTGTGCATTCATCTTCCTTGTCTTCCTCATCCTTTTTGTCTTCCTCCTCAGGTTCTAGCCAATACCAAGTCTCCTTGGGAACATCAATATCCTTAAATAATGAAGGATTTAAATGAAAATTATCTGCCTTTGTAGGTTTTCTTGTAAGACGATCGATAAAAGCAATTTCTAATAGGTGACGTTAAGTTTTAAAACTTTCCTGTATAGTATAACCAAGAAGCTATAGTGTGAAGCTAAGTACAGCCATCCACAAGTTATTCACTTTTTTTAAAACAAGTAAATGCATGCCAACATTAAGTTCTATTCCACTTATGTTCAGTACGTGTAAGGCTACACAGCAACATAATCACACACCAAGGCTGTGAACAGATACCCTTTCTTATCGGTTGAAGATATGCTGCCCCAAGTTATTTTATCAAGAGATCACACAGTGCTTCCTAATCTACCTCAGGTAAAGTTAAAGGAAGAAGAGTCACCAAAGATGATCTAAGCTAATTCAGCTGACTTCATATGAAGCAGACTAAGGAGTATCAATCTCAGCAGAACTTCCGGGCAGTATTAACCTCTACGTTAGAGGAAAGAAAAATAGTTCAAGTGGCAAAAATTTATAGCAGTTCACTGCTGTTACCCCTGTTATTCTTTGCAGGTGGAAGGTACTTTGTTTTGGCTTCGTTTTTAATTTAAATGCTTCTTTGGTGAATCTACTGATTCCCTCAGTGATGATCTCCATTCTTGGAGATACTTAAGAGCTGTCTGGACATGGTCCTGGGCAACCTGCTTTAGGGGACCCCGCTTGAGCTGGGAGGGTTGGACAAAATGACCTCCAGAGCCCCTTCCAACGTCAACCATTCTGTGATGATGTTGCTCCCTCACTTGACGCAAACAGCACTGTCATTTTGGACAGCCTGACATCGGCTACTGAAAGATATGCCAACAGCTCAAATGTAATCGCAAGAACGCAGGAGCAAAACCAGGTGAGCTCTCATGATGCAAATCAACACAGGTCCTCACATAAGTTAGCAGGAGGTTAATATACACCTTCAAATATCTTAATGGTGCTAATATATAATTTGAAAATTTTTAAAGGACTGAAGTGTTGCCAAACATCAAGACTTGAGGCTAGTTAATCCCACAATTTTAGAGAACTTCCAAGAATTAAATCACTACTTTGTTTGTAGCATGTATCTCTAACCTATAAGCCTTCCTTCCAACCCCCACAAAAAACAGGTCTCACTTTTTGCATATCTAACTGCTGGCAGGCCCTCTGGCTTTTTCGGAGGTCCCCTTCCATCTTACGTTCTTCTTGTTTGTTTTTGAATCTTATTCTGTTAAGAAAAAGTAGACAGCTAAAATAAACAGGCAGACAAACAGTGAGATTCATTAGTCGACAGTTTTTCTAAAATAGAATTAGTAAGGCTAGAATCTTAGACTTTCTATCAGATCAGGACAATGCTGAAGTTAAGAAGTCCTTCTGATGTTGTTTCTGTGGGAGCACACACATATTTCTTGGGAATTATACCTTCAAGGCATTGCTTTTTTAATCACACTACACCAAGCACCATTTCTTCATCGGGTTTTCATGAGATATGAAAAAAGTGGTTCATTAAACATCTGCAAAATACACAGCCTTCCCTAGGCTTTCCTTCTCCACATAGAACAAGCAAATCAGGAGAAAATAAAAAGCAATACCTAAACCTAAACAAATTTACTCTGATTTTTAAAACCATTGTAGCAACATTGCTCAGGATTATCTGTGGATTTTATATTAAAAAAGATGACATGGTTCTCCAGCTTAAAAAGTAGCAAATGACTTAAGAAAAGTTAGTATGCATATTGTTTACATTATTAACATTAACAAAAATAAATGATGCAGCACACACTTTTAACCTTACAGTATTCATCTGCTTTTGCTTTAGAACGAGAAATAATTACTCTGTACTTTAACTCTTACCTCTCACTCAAAACATTCAAAAATAGTAACACATTGAAAGAAAAACCAAACTTAAAGCATCATAAGGCTCGTTGTTTAGACATTGCTTGGAATATCAGTTACATCATTTCACCTGAACTGATCTGCAGCTTGTTCATTTGCTTGTTTTTTCATATGGAGTTTTTGTCTATAGTTTTCCAGTTTTTCTTCAGCTTTTCGCTTTTTTAATTCGTCATGACCAAGCCCACTTCTGCCTATGTAAGTTCAAGAGATGAATGTAAGCAGTTGAGAAGCTCCAATACCAAACTAAGAAATTAGGAAGTATCACAAACCTGTTTTTATGTTCAGAGGAATAGGTTCAACAATGCCTTCTCCTGTGAGAGAAAAATAGGTGAATTTAAGAAATTGGGTCTTTCTCAAACTATGATTTGTGCAGTACATTCAAGGAGGCAAGCCGCTTTTGCCATTAAATATGTACATTTTCTTGTAATATTGTTGCCTGGAAGTTGAAAAAAATGTCCAATTAATGTACATTTATTGCGTTACAAAGGACCCAGCTGAACTGAAACTCCCTCTCTTCTTTAGCCTGTCTGCTGGATCGCTATATACCTTTTCCAGGACGCTACCCAACTGAAAGAAAATGGTTTTCACTTGACAGGTGGGATGAA
Source organism: Larus michahellis (assembly GCF_964199755.1). Classification (NCBI taxonomy): domain Eukaryota; kingdom Metazoa; phylum Chordata; class Aves; order Charadriiformes; family Laridae; genus Larus; species Larus michahellis. Next base: position 41,317,546 of record NC_133898.1, read on the forward strand.
GACTGTGATGAAGACTGCTTTGTTACAGCTTTCTGTAGCATTTTTCATTCTGGAATCTCACAACTTAACAAAGATGAAGAATAAAAATAGCTTGTCTGGGCCAGTTCATTTGCCGATTGTCTGCTAGAGACACGCTGAACTGGCACAGTAGTTATTGTTTTACTCATTTTACTTCACCTATTAAGGCTTCATAAGGGTAGGCCAGTGTGCACCATTTCTTCTTCAGAATCCAAATATAAATCCAAAGGGAGGGGTTGACTATTTTTTGGAACACTATTAGCTTTGCAAGGCCATCAAAACATCCTTAATCCAATTCCTGTAGGCATGCACCTACGGAAGTGCATTTATTGAGCAGCAAATACCGCCGCTTCCCTTGCATCTCTTGATAGGCCGTACCATTTTCATTTCAGTTTTTAGAGATTTACTCTCATCTTTTCTTCTGACACTCCTAGTCTGGCCCAAACCACGACGCATGTTCACAGTTCAGTAACGCTAGGGCTCTCAGAGAGGCATCTATTGGCCCTATCTACAAATGAAGGGGCAGCTACAGTCTATAAAATATGAAAGTACACCTGAATATAGGCACACGCTTCAAGACAGTGACAAGCTTACCGCTTTTGCCAAGGGCCTGGCCGCTTTTGTAGCCCATCTTCTGGAGCAAAGCAAAACCCTTGTTCTCATTGCCCAGTGCACTTTGCAATACCAAGTCACGTCTCTCCTTTTCTTCTTCTTTTATACTCTTTTGTCTGTTCTTCTCATTGGCTTCTTTTTGCTTTTCTTCTTTCTGAATAGCTTCCTTCATCCGTCTCACCATGGGCAAGCCTGGCCTTACATCCTGTCTAAGAGTTAATTCCAGTAAATATTAGGACTATTTTTTAAATATGCGTACAATCACTTAAGAGGGAGGGAAAAAAGAGCCAACCACTTACTTAATAAATAAATCGGACATGTAGTCTTCCTCTTCATCTTCCTCCATCTTTAGCACGCATGCCCTGTTCCGACCCCTTGCCTATGAACTCCGTCAATCCGCTTTCCCACGCATTTTATTTCTCTGCGGGTCGCCTGAAACGCAGAACCCGCAAGAAAAACTTGCCGCTCGGGTCTGCTGCGCTCGGTAGGCGGCCGGAGGCTGAAGGGGTACGGCCCCGACGGAGGAAAACAGGGAAACCCGAGGGTCGCTGGGCCCTGCCCCCACCCCGGGACACCCGCCCCAGCCTTCACGCCCACCGCGCGCTTTTCCGGGCTCCGCTACCGCCGACGGCCACGACGCCCCTCTGTTCCCCGGAACCCTCCTCGCGCTGCCAAGGCGCCTGTAAAGCCGGGGGGGAGCTGAGGGGACCCGCGCACTCACCTGCCTCCGCTCGCCTGGCCCGCTCGGCTCCCGGCGCCTGCGCACCGCCCCCGCCCGCCGGCGCCTGCGCGCCTCTTGCTTCCTGCTGCTCGGCCGCCGGTACCTCCGCGCTGCCGAGGTGCGTCGGGGGCCGGGCCCCGGGCCTGGGGGTAGAGCCGCCGGTGTCCCTCGCCGCCGCGCTCGGAGCTGGCAGGGCGCGGCCGCCACACGGTAGGAGCGGCGCGCGCGCGCCGTGACCGTTAACGGCGGCGGGCGGGCGGTGTCGGCCCGGCCCGGGCCAGGGGAGCTGCGGCGGAGCGGGGGGGTGGGTCCGCGGCTTCACCTCCGCGGCTCGGCGCCGCTGCCCTGCCGGCTCCGGCTGCCCCGAGAGTGGAGGGAGAGGCGGCGTGCGGGGGGTAGGTGGGGCGTGTGTCGGTGTGTGTGGAAGGCAGCGCGCTTCTGGCTGGCTTCGGGCGCGATTCCCCTTGCTGAGGGGCTGCCGCTGCTACGCGGCCTTGAGGCGTTGACTTCTGGAAGGGTTTTTGACCCGGGCGAGGCGCACTGGGAGAGGAGCTACAGCTGGTTAACGTAAGCGGTACAGGCAGAGGGACCCAGGCGCAAAAAGCCTTTTCACCTGAGGCGGTTCTTCAGGGGGATGGCACTGCTCCTAAACTTGCCCGGTTTTCAGCTTTCTCAGTCTGCTGAAGTGCACGCATGATGGAGATCTAAATAGTTCTTATGTGATCTAATAAAAATAAAAAAACCCAAAAAACCCATGCAGCTGGAGAATAGAAAGGAACTCTAGTTCATCTGAATGTTTTATAATCTCTACAGTGCTTCAGCATAATTTACTGGGTGCTATTTGACTTTGGTAGGCTTTTGCGCTGCATCCTGTGGGAGATAACGGTGTATTTATTGTTTGTAACATGTACAGTAAAACCCAGCCCTTGCCAGAATCCGTAAAACTTGGTAGGCATTTCTTGCTGATTTTTGGAGCAAAAGTTTGGCCAGTGTAGGTGAGTTTTGGGTTGCCTGCATACATAGCTGTATGTTAGACTCTGAGTCTTCAATTAGTCACCATCCCTAGAAGTATTTAAGAAACGTCTAGATGTGGCATTTCAGGGCATGCTCTAGTGGCAGAGATTGTAGGTTGTTTGGTTGGACTCGATGATCTCAAAGGTTCTTTCCAACCATGAAGATTCTATGATTCTAAATATTTGTGTAATTGTTCTTGTATCCGATCCTTTGGGCTTCAGTGGCACAGCTGAATATATGTGCAGATTTGATAGCTCAGAGCTTGTGTTTCCTAAATTTAGATGAAGAGGTAAGGTAGTGTGTGGAAGGTGGATAAGGGCTTTGTGGCTCTAAAGGCCAGGGGGAAAATTAAAACTTTTATCTGGGGAGGAAAAGGAGTAATGAGCTGTGCTGTCATGCGGTACCCCTGTGGTGTGCAGGTGTGATGAGCAGTGTAGATCTCTGGGATGATATCCAAAGAATCATCATGCTGTTATTCGTTGCATTTCTCTCTGTTCTCATGTAAAGGTGTTTTGAGGTGATGTGTCTGTGCATTATTGACAGGCAATACCTCCTCAATTCTTTATGACTTAAAAAAACTCCACAAAACAAAAGCTAGAAGATGTCTTTGGAGCCCGGGGAAGTGCTGTATATGCTTTTGTATGTGGCTCTTCTACCTTTGCTGATCTGTCGCTGGAAGTGTATGCAGTGAAAAATTACCAAAGAGGAGGGAACAAGCTTAGTATTACAGGCACTGTGATGCTTTAGTTTCATCAGCACCAAATGGTTAAGGTAAATTTAGAATAATACTGCCAACTACAGTTGTAGTATTAATGTCAGCCTTTACTATTGCCTAATCTGGGGACTGTTTTTTAAAAAAATTAAAATTATTTAATTTAAATCACTTCATTTGACTTAAAGAATTTGTTGGGCTTGACCACGAATGAGGAAGCAGCTGTGAGCACTTGAGAGCAGAAGTGGAACGCTGCAGCTGTCAAAAGAGGATGTCTTGCATAATAGTCCTTAGTTGCTTTGCTTTTTCTGTTTTGCTCGAGATTGTGTTTTCAGCATTACTGCATTCAGGTTTTGGGGTTGGAAGTTTTTTTTGGCTTTCTAGTTTTCTTTTTGCTGAAGATGATTGGCTTTGTTTTGGGGTTTTTTCTGGCTGTTCTGCATTAAACAGCTATACTTTGTTTACATGTTGTTTGCTAAGGTTAAGTTGTTTGCAGAGTGTTTGCTTACAATGATAGCGTGCTTTTGGTAGCGCTCTCCTGTTACTCCCCCATTCACTGTTTGAGCAGGATCTCGGCTGTTTGATCTGTGGGTTTTTGCCTGTTGGGGAGACTTGCAGTCCTTTGGCTGCTGCTTGTATTCCAGCCTGTCGCACATAAGGCTAGCTGGGTTTCAGAGGGCTTATTTGTACAGCCCTTAAAGAAAGGCTAGTGGGATCTGGAAAGTCTTAGGTCAGTGATGCCAAATGCTGTCACTGTTCCTGCTTCTCTCAAATTTGTGACGGGTGGAAAATCCTACTTGTGATAGGTGCATGTCCTTCTCATCTTGTCTGTTGAAGATGTTGAGAAAGGTGGTCAGGTTCAGGCCCAGGCTTTGGGAGTGTGGTCAAGAGTTTTGATTAGGGACAATCCTTATTCTGTTTGATGTAAGAGGAGACAGTGAGATGACTCCGTTGTCTTTTGTGTATTTTTTTTTTTTTATTTAAACAGCGACTTCAGCGTATTTTTCTTGGCTAAGAGTTAGCACCCTGAAGTTGCCTGCAGATGCTCTTTTTGCAATTAACAACTCTGTTCCCTGAAATACTAATGTATGTACTCAGTTGTAAATATGTGAGTAGTTTTTGTGTGGGACTGCTTAGCTGAGACAAGTCTACGCAGGCTGGAACCATGATACTGTAATCTACAGATTTCATTGTCATATTTTCATTTGATTTTCAAAGCTTTGTACCGCTGTGCTGTACTTTATACTAATATTTGTGTTTTTATTTTACAGTTGCTACACAAATTTACAAGAAAACTGGAATTTAAGCAATTATGGAGCTGGCTCATAGTTTGTTACTGAATGAGGAAGCATTAGCTCAAATCACAGAAGCAAAGAGACCTGTCTTTATCTTTGAGTGGTTAAGATTTTTGGATAAAGTGCTGGTAGCTGCTAACAAGGTAATTTGATGTTGTTTTCCCCTTTTTTCTAAAACATTTGTATCAATTTCATGCTAGAGAAAGTTGACAGGTAATTGCCAGGTGATAACTGTATGATTTCAGATTCAGCCTGAAGAGCCTCTGTATTAGTTTGTAGCTTTTCAGTGTTTAATTGTAGGCAGTCAGCTCGACTCTCTGTTATCTAACACATAGTTTGGTTTGAATTCTTCATTGTTGTAAATATTTGGAAGGCAAAACCTTCCCTTCAAGAGTAGGGATTCTTGATGCTAAAGCAGATTAAAAGATGTTCTAGGCAGGTATTACTGTATTTTTAGTAAGTGTTTTAAAAAAGTAAAAACTAAATAGGGTAACAGCTAATTCTGAGCGTTTGACATCTCTCTCTGTTATTGATTGTATTTCAAATCTCTGAGAGACAAGCAACTTGCTGAATTACATCCAAGTGGGAGTGGTAGAAAATATACTTCAATCTCTTGTAGGTTTTTCTGGGTGTTAGAGGCAAGATGCAGCATTAAATTACTTTTCTTTTTTATTAATTTTTTGTCCATTAACAGACAGATGTCAAGGAAAAGCAGAAGAAACTTGTAGAACAGCTAACGGGACTCATCAGCAGTTCCCCTGGGCCACCCACACGAAAACTACTAGCAAAAAATCTTGCTGCTCTCTACAGCATTGGAGACACATTTACTGTTTTTCAGACGCTTGACAAGTGTAATGACATCATCAAGAGCAAAGATGATACTGCAGCCTATCTGCCCACGAAACTGTATGTTTAATATTATTAGGGAAAGGGGAATGATTTTTAAGCAAAGAATCTGCCTGTATATGTGCACGTTATGTTTAGTTATATTTTGCATGCTTAGTTGGAGTTTACGTATACTTGATAGAGCAGGATTGAGGTTGTGGTGGAGAGCAGGACTCAAAGGTGACACGTTGCTGTCTGAAAGTGAGATGCTTTCCTCTAGGCAAAGGGGTATCTTATGTTTCTTCACATGCTTATGTCATGGAGAGGAGAACAGTTGATGAAGTAATGCAATGAAGAAATTCCACGGGTGGGATTATTGATGATTGCACTCAGGTATCCCATTTAAGATGGAACCTGCAGGTTGTCAAACAAGAGCATTATCCATGCCAAGGGAATTTTAACCAAATGTTCAAGTTTTTTTTTCCGTTCAAGTATTGCCTGTTTATATTCCCCTACTGTGGTACACTGCACACGTTTCTCAAACAGAGTCTGTATACTTGGATGTGTGTGTGCATTATGTGTGATACAGTTTGTCTTTATGTATAGGAACAGTCTCACTAGTAGGAATCTGGTTAATGCCACAAACAGCATCTGCTAAAACTTTTTTTAGCACTTTCACACACATGCTGCTTCATGTGTTCACAGTGTCTAGTGAGCCCAAATTTGGGTTGCCTTCAGACATTATCATAACAATAGGATTGAACAATAAAATCTGAAATAGTAACTGTTTGGGCAGATACCATCCTTTTATTTGAAGCCGCTGCAAGTCTGTGAGGGACTTGTGTAAGTGGGAAGGGTTTTGTACTGTAATATGCTCTGAAACTTACGCTAACAACTCAAGTGGTAGTCCAGAAGGTTTTTTACTATATTTCAAACTTCAGTTTTTGATGTTTGTGTAGAATTGTGTAGGAGACATGCCTGTTAAGGGGTAGGCTGTGATGAGGTTGTACAAATAACTTTGCTAAAAAGTCATTTACCCAAGAATTTCAGGTTTAAAAAAAGCGCCTTGTTCCTTTGTGATGAAAAAGTGCATGTCTTCAGGAGCTGCTTCCGTGACTGTGGAGCAATTTGTGTATTAAACTGCAGTACTATGTTAAAATATGCCTACTATCTAATGGCAGGCCATGGAAAATGTGTATATAACTGTGTATGGATCCAGTGATTTTTACAGTGCCTATACATTTTCTTGTGTCATGCAATAATTTATGCATTTTAAGTGCTTAGACTTAAAAAAACCCCATCATTCAGTATCTACAAAAATGTGTCAGGATATATTAAAGGGTAGGGGTTATCTTGCAGGTGCTTGGAAAAGATGGTTTCTTGCTGAGATTTCAGCATATACTTGTTTTCTCCAGAATTTTTCTCTATGTGTGTAGATCTTGTAATAATACCCATTCAAATACATTTATGTTTCTAGAAGCTAATAACTTTTCTGTTACTTTTTTTGTAAACAAAAAAATGATTTAAATGCACACTGTTAGACAGCCAGTATATCTAGTGGATAATGAATAGATTTTTATTCATCAGTGATGATTAAATGTTTGATTTAATGTTTCTATTTAATAAGTTGTCTTCATTTAGATGATAGTGAAAAAGAGTACACCTCTTAATGTCTTTTTTCATAGGGCTGCTGTGGCATGTGTTGGAGCATTTTATGAAAAAATGGGCAGAATGCTGGGTAGTTCTTTTCCGGAAACAGTGAATAATCTTTTAAAGTCTCTAAAAAGTGCAGAGGTAAGTTTCAGATTATTTTATATATATGGTCTTGATTCCATTTAAACTGAAACCTGCTTCTTTCTAAGGTGTTTGCCAAAATACCTGGATTCTTTGTCTTCTACCTAGAAAAATGCAAATCATACACATAGTATCAAGTTAAACACACACTTGTATTTTTACTGCAGAGAGTTTAGTGTTTTGTCATGAGTATTATAGTAGTTCCTTCATAGTAGTGCCATCAGTAATTAAAATTGCAAAATGGTTGTACGTACCATTTCTAACTATAGTCTTAGGATTTCTGCTCAATATATCTTGAATAAACATTCAGTTGTTTAAAAATGAGTAATAGATACTAAAGTTTTGCAACAAAGATGTTCCTCTGCATGTGAGCAGGATACATTGTGCCCTGAAAAGAAAGAATGTGTCATAGTATTGAGAGAATGTGTCCTTGGCAGTCAGTGGGTCTGATTTGATGCAAATAGGTCTGTTGAGTTTATGTTTGGAGTTTCTTTTTGTTTGGTTTGGTTTGTTTTTTTAAAAAATCTGTAACAAGTTGGAAGGAGTACTGATTGTGTGGATCTTGTCCTGGCAGCTGTTTTTTTTTTTTTTTTTCGGCTGTGTTGTTGTACCTGTGTGTGGGTTTGTTGGTGGTTTTTTTTTTTTGGTTCCTTCCAATTGTAGGTGCCTGCCTGTATGCAGGTTTAGTAGGAAGCTGTTGACTACTTGGGCTTCCTATTCTCTCATATCAACTGTTTTTTCTTTTTTCCCAAGGCTGCAGCAGATGAATGGTGGGGCAGGACAGAAGCATCTTGTCTAGGACCAACTTGTTGCATTGCCTCAGCTCATCTTAATTTATGTGATAACTGAGGCAGTTTTAATAAAGCTGTGTATAGTGCTTACTACTATCTAAAACCAGCTACGTATCAGTTGTGTATGACTTCAGTGAACTATACTATCAATGTTTCCAAAAATATTCCTGCACAGAAGCAGGAAAATGCAGAATTATGCACCTGGTTCTTGATACAATTACTGTGTCTGCATTTTTACATAAATGCTTTTCTTTGTGTGTATGTCTGTGTGCAGTCTCAGGGCCGCAGTGAAATTCTGATGAGTTTACAGAAAGTCCTGAATGGACTTGGAGGAGCAGCAGCTTCTTGTCATCGTGATATTTATAAGAATGCCCGATCTCTGTTGACAGACAGATCTATGGCTGTACGATGCGCAGTGGCTAAGGTGGGTGTATTTCTCACCAGTCCTAGAATTTCTTGTGCTTTGACTGCACCAACAACCTGCACTTGACCTGTGACCTGTTGTTTATAATAGGAAATTTGGTAATTACTTGGGCAAGGTGAGTCCTTACTAGTTTATATTTAAGGCTCAGACATTGGACTTATTTCATGTAAATGGAGGTACTTAATCCTGTCTTCCCCACTTTGTGAGTAAATATGCGATAGAATACATTAGCTGTGAGCTTCAGTGGGAGGAGTTTTTGGTAACATAGTTCTTTTGCTATGCTTTCCTTTTTTAATTTTCATTTATGTTTTAACCTATTCCATGAGTCTGATTGTTTACTCAGCTAAGTTATTGGATAACTTAGCTGAGTAAACAATGTGTGTGTGTATGGAAATTAACTCCTAAAATATTCATATTAAAATATTTGCTGAATAAACCTGACAATTATACTGATACTTAGATAAAAGGTAAGAATGGTCTCCATTGGTGCTCAGCAAGTTTTTTTTTTCCTACAGTGTCTGCTGGAATTACAGAATGAAGCGGTGTTTATGTGGACAGCAGAACTAGAGAATGTTGCAACGCTGTGCTTTAAAGCTCTGGAAAACTCAAACTATGGTGTGCGAGTTGCAGTGTCAAAGCTTTTGGGGACGGTCATGGCTACAGCATTGATACCAAAACAAGCAACAGGTACAAGGCCTTCTGGATTCCACTTCCAAGTGTACAAACTGCACCTTCAGTACCATATTACATGACAGTGTTGCACAATATATTGTTCTGGTAGATGGAAGCTTCTGTGTGGATTGTTGGGTTTTATAAACTCTAAGCTAAAAAGAGTAGAGAGTGTTGTAGTTGTAATCAAAAAAAGAAAGAGAGACCAAACTATCAAAAATCATCTGGGAAACATAGCTTATTTTTTAAGCATGTAAACGAGCTGTTATCTGAAATGTTGGCTAGATTTATGTTTGGAAGACAGTTTCGAATCGATAAGACTGGTTTTAAGATTATTGCTTGTATTGGTTGGAACTTCAGGATTAAAAGATTGCTTCTCTTTTTGCAAAAGTGATGCGACAGAACGTGAAGAGAGCCACGCTGGAGGAGGTCTTGGAGCTCATGGCCACAGGATTTTTGCGAGGTGGATCCGGTTTCCTAAAGAGCGGTGGAGAGATGTTAAAAGTAGGAGGATCTGTCAATAGGGAAGTGCGAGTTGGTGTTACCCAGGTTTGTCATAAGCTGTAATTTTTTTTTATTTTTTTATAATAAAGTAACACTTATACATAACTGTAGTCTTTTAGCAGGAAAAATACACACTTCTGTTCTTTGTTTGTTTGTAAGTTAACTTACAAGTCTAGTTTGATTCACCTGGTTTGTAAGATGTACAAACAGTGTCATTCACCTAAGGTACTTTCTTTTATTATTAATGTGCAGTAACAACAGATTAAAACGTGTGTTCAGGAAAGCTTATTTGATCAGTGTCTATTAGGTAGAATTAACTTGCAAAAATATTTGAAAACTTAGTATGTTAAAGATGTCAGTTGCGTGTTTAAATTCAGTTTCTTTTTAGAGAGGACGCACCGTCCTTTTGTGTGTGCTGTCTCTCTTTTCAGCTGCTGGGTAAAGTTTGCAGCCCTGATTTGTTAAACTACATTTCTTCTCTCCATCTGTCTGTCTTTAGTAGGTGAAATCTGATGAATGTGGAAGCTCTGCTTGTCTGATAGAGAAAAGTGGCAGCAGCATCCCTTCAAATTCAGTCATTCTCACTCTGACATATATTTCAATATAGTGCAGTAACTTGCCAAAATCCAGATTTTTTGATCATAGGGTATTTTGTGAAACCCTTTTATTTTTCTTATCCTTTTTCAGGTGAACTTGGCAAAAATGCCCAGCCTTCATTGTGAATTAGAACATGTTCATACTGCTGGTGTTATTGACATTATGTTCTTAAAATGTTTAGAGACACATTTAGAGCAATGGACTGGGTTTTCTTGCTGTCATACAAAGAGTATTTTGTGCTTCGCAGTGTATGTAGCAGTACAGGAGCTACTCTTGGTGCTGGAAACAGCTTAGCCTTAAGGACAGACCTGTCTAATGGCTTGATTCATCCTCCTTAGCCTCATTAGGGTTGTTTATTGCTAACTGGTATTGCTACTGTACTGCATTATGCATGACTATAACGGTAGTCTTTAGTCTTCAGTGACTGAATATAGTCTCTTGTTTCTGTTTTAATTGGATCTGTGTGTAACTTCTGAATTTGCAGGCCTACGTTGTCTTTGTTACAACATTAGGAGGTCAGTGGTTGGAGCGCAACTTTGCTACGTTTTTGTCACATGTACTTGATCTGGTCTCCCATCCTCGTGCAACTCAGACCCACGTGGATGCAGTTTACTCTCGAAGATGCGTGTCCTTTATCCTGAGAGCAACTGTGGGCAGCTTACTTGGGGAGAAAGCACAGATTGCAGCTGCCAAAGATATATGTCAAGCCATTGGTAAACAAATGAAGGCAGTGGGTGAGAACCATTTTTCTTCATTCTTCATTCAACCAGTTGAAAGTTACTGTCGTTACACTGGTTCAGCCATTTTTCAGCTTTCTTCTACTGTGAGGAGTAATTTTGTTGTTATGGTAAAAGATAATCCAGCTGCTTTGTGTTTGAAATACGATATCCAAAATGCAAGTTCGACTTGAAAAGTGATTGTGTAAAACTGGCTTGTTATCCTGTGATGGCTTTTGACATTGCGTTTGCTTAAAATGGAAGTGGGGAAAAAAGTGTGCATTTGCAATCTATCTTGGGATAGGTCGTATGGAAAGTAGTGCAGAATTCTTTACTACCAGTGTTGAAGATCCTGTAGGTCAGGATCTTGTCGTCCTTGTATATCCCCCACTAATATCCATACTGATATCCAGTTGGATTTTACAGGCAGCAAATAAAGAATTAATCTGAAGGCTGGAATTAGATAAGATAAATGTGGCCCCTTTGCAAAATATTTAATGACTAAGAGGACTGACAAAACTATGTTGGCATTTGTTTCTTATGAAATGAGTTAATTTGAGCTGGAGATTGAGAAAGTAAACTGGAATTGCACAACAATGCATTTACCAGACATCTGTTTTTTATCCTTTTCTGCTGCCATCTAATTGGAGTTTAAAGTAATATTTAACATATGGAAATGGAATTGATTTTGAAACTTTTGCAGCTTCTTCTCGTAACTATTTTTTTGATAGGCTAGGTATATTTTGATAGGGTAGGTATGGAACCTTAAAAGGGTTCTGATTACAGTAAGTAACCTTTTACTTCCAGGAAAATAAGTCTATTGGAAATGCAACTTCTGAGATGAAACAGTTGCAGAAATTCCTCCTTCTGCCACCTTGTTGCAGGAAATTCTATTATGTATTTGGATGATTGGAAGAACTGTTTCATTTTTTTGGGCATTTCTGATGAATTTGATGATAAATTTGAAGGATTTTTAATTGGTAATGATTGTTTCCCTTCATATAAGGGGGTTGATTTTCTAAATTTGCAGTGTAGTAGACACAGAAACATTAAGCTGGTACTAAAGTCCCTTTTCTTTGAAGTGACAGTGGCTGCTTCTGGGGTATTGTGTAGGAGAAAGAACCTACAATGGGATCTAGGAACTTAATTGGATAACTTCAAGATGATTAGAGGTTGTGATTAATTATTTACTGTAGGTCTGGGGTTTTTTGTTTGTTTTATTCCATATATATGCATAAGTTACTATGTATAGATACAATACACTCATGCTATATATATGTATACTTGCTTTTGCCATGTTATACTGTTAATCCTACCGCTTAGTGCACTGCCAACCATAATGACTGCTGGACATCTATATTTCAAGGTTTTAGGATGAGTGTATTTGGCTGACAGCTGTAAAACTATTTCTCTTCAGCGTGTCTTTGCTTTGCAAGTTCACACTATGATGAAACTTGTGTTTTTGTTTTAATATAGGGTTGATGTAAAACTGAACTGTCCCTTTCTATCCTGTATATGTTCAGGTGTGATTCAAATGGTAGTTAAGCAACATGCTTTTGTTTTCTTTTCTGCAGAAGCAGTAGTGAATGATGCTAACAGTGAAAATAAATCAGGAGCTGCTGATGTAGCTGCAAGCCAGCATGTAATGGTGTGCGCCCTCCAGGAACTGGGTAGTCTCGTTCAGAGTCTGAATGCCACTGCATCTCCTCTTATTCAAGAACCCTCTATTGGTATGCAAATACATTTAAATAGATTAAATGAGACATTTAAGCAATAAATATGAAATATCACGAAATTTAGTTAAATAATAAATCAATATGTAAGAAATAAATTGGCGAAACTGGCACTCCCTGTAGTACTCAATGTAGCTATGTTTGTCAAGATCATTGTGTTTAGTACCCTAATTTTAGTTCAAGTTTGACAAAGTATTAAGCAACTATTGTGATTGAAGTCTGCCTAAAGCTGTATTTTAGGGTGAGAAAAGTTGTGATTTTTAGCATTGATTTGTTTCCAATAGTGGTTTTATAGGAAATACATTGTTTTGCTATATAAAGTCTGAAATATTTGCTCCTGGAAAGCTCTGTTGCCTTCAGATATCAACTTTCTGTGAGGAGGTTAAGAGTATTTTGTCGAGATGAATCTGTGAATAGTCCCATTTTAAAAAGCTAGTTATTTGCCTTAAGTTGACGAGGGTTTGTGTGGGTTTTTCTTGTTGTTGTTGTTTTTTGTTTTTTTTTTTTTTTTTAAACATCCGAATCCACATTTATACTATAGAGTTGCAGTTTTAAGTTTTTTCAGTTTGTGGATGCCTATGTTTTTTCCAATGGAAGCACAAGCTCCTTTAGGCATTTCATTATGTAGGTTGTTGTCTTGATGCCTATGACGTTCTTCTCATGCTGATGTTGCTGGAACTGTGGGGTGGGGAAGGTGGTGCTCATATTTATTCCTTCTGGCTGCAGTGTCCCGTAAGAACAGAGGGCACTATACCTTCGTGTTATTTCTTCTAGCTGCTATGAAGTAAGCAGGTAGAAGTTGTTCACTAGCTGCAGAGAAAGCAAGCGATAAGGCCTGTGGGCTTTGAAGTAGGAGTTTGCAAAGTTAGACATCTGTATGAAGGAAGGTGTTGGTGTGGAGACAGGTTGGACTGAAGATCTCACAGTTAGAAAGCGCGATTAGCTAGGCATGGAGGTTTGGAAAGTGTAGAAAGATGGTAACTTGGCGCAGGGAAGACAGCATTGTCTCAAAAGCAGAGTACAGCAGTCAGTGACAGCTATAGTATGTGCTTGTCTACAATGTGAAGCAAAACCATAGATCAGTCTTACTGTTGCACTGTTATCGGCAACTTGTGTAAAGATGGGTAGATTGTAGGAATCATCTCATCCAGTGCCTGTTCCCTTATACAGGGTTACTGCCTCTTCTCAGTTTTTCAAGTGGTAGAAGTCAGTGCTATGGCTCTGGCAGCTCCAGCTTTGCTGGTAAAACCTAATGTGGAGCAGCATAATGCTAATAACACTTCTGTCTTTCCTTAAAGAAAAAGGTAAAGTCATAAAATTCAAGTACTTTAATTGTGACTTTCTTAACTTTCATGTTCCCTGTCTAGTATTCATTCAGTTTACTTGTCTTTGTATATTAAAAAGCACATCATAACTTTAAGACTGTAAACTCTCTTTTCTATAGGTCTGTTGGAGACAGTAACTTCAGTTCTTCTTCATCCCAGCATGGCTGCTCGACTTGCTGCGGCATGGTGCTTGCGGTGTGTAGCTGTGGCATTGCCTTTTCAGCTGACTCCATTTTTAGACAGATGTGCAGAAAGACTCAACAATCTGAAGACCTCCCCTGAAGCTGTTAGTGGCTACAGTTTTGCAATGGCTGCTTTGTTAGGTGGTGTGCATCAGTGTCCCTTAGGTATTCCTCATGCCAAAGGAAAGGTGAGATAATGAGTGTTTCATCTACGAGTGAGTTAACAGATACCTTTTGGTCTAAAAGTAATAGCTTTGCAAAATGTGTGACATGTTAGCGAGTTAAAGCATTATTGGAATTGAACTTGTGCCTAGCAAGAGAGCAGTGGCCAGAGTGTGTGCTTATAGTATTTCAGTTGCAACATTTACCAGCTTTTTTGCCCTCTCTCTTTCAAATTTACATTCTTGTTTGGCATATTAATGAATAATTGCTGAAGAGACTAACTGTCTGTATTGTCATATGCATAAAAGTAATGATCTTTATTAAATATAATCTGTATTCATTGTTTCTAGAAGGTCAGTTTAAATTATTTGAGAACATCTGTAGGGTGGATGTTACAGTAGCTAGCAGTGGCTAAATTTATACTTTAAAAATCCGTTGGTGTTTTTCATTGCTGCAGATGGTGGTCAGTATTGCTGAGGATCTGTTACGAACTGCTGCACAAAACAGCAGACTCTCTTTGCAGCGAACTCAAGCTGGATGGCTTTTACTAGGAGCACTTATGACTTTAGGTTCGTGAAAACAGTTGCTTTTTGTTTTATTTTAGTGCTTGTCCAACATTTCTGATCATCCACTGTGGCAAATGGTCTTCTACGTATAATCAGTGCAGTATCTAGCACACAAGTATTTATACCAAGGGAAACAAGAGTGTTGGTGCATTTATTTCAGCACGTTGTTTATGCTGGGGAGGAGGGAAACATTAGTGTTTATGTAAACTAAAGGATAGTAAAAGGTGTTGTACCTAAGAAAAAAAATAATTCTGCTCTGTTTTTAGAAACACAGCCTTTAGTCATTCTGTGAAAAGGGCAAAATTGCCCATAGTCTTCCTTCCTTAGTACTGTGGTATAGAAGAAATGGACTGAAAATAAAATGTAATCAGCATTCCAACAAGTTGTATGTGTGCCTCTGGATAGGCAGCAGTACTGATTAGAAATGTTATCAGTTTAAAAGCCATTCAGTTGTCTTTTAAAAAAAGCCAGCCTTCTGTTCATATCTGCCATCACAAAAATATCAGAAGCTGTATTTTGGAGGTTATAAGTATACTGTCAAATTTTGCAGCAATAGTGGTGTTTTTGTTTTGAGTTTTTTATACTGGAAAATGTGATAAAGTTCTGCTGGAATCTGTAGTATTTTGATCTCTCGGCAAATACCATTTTGTGTTTCATCTTGCTTCTCTAAATTGTCCCTTTATTTTTTTTCCCCCGGCCTATTGTCATGTTTTTCTAACAGTGTATCACTATTTTGGTTGTCCTTCTCCAGTCTATTTTTAATGTACTTGCACTGGATCTTCTGGAGCTTTTTCAGAAGTTTTCTTTAAACTTGGCCATTAAACTAGTTACATAATCAGTAACTGGCAGTTATTTTTCTATTCATTTTATGAAAAAGTTAGGGTAGGCTAAAGAGCTTGCCTTCAAAATTGTAATATAAAAAAAAGGAGAAGAGAGAATAAAAAGATAATAAAAAGACTGAGCGCAGTGATTATGTGACAATGCATAGAATTGCCTATTTACTATTTTTAGTACTGATATCAACAAACAGACTTATCTATACTTTTTATTTGCCGCACTTTCAACCTAGAAATGAGAAAGAATTTCCTTTGTTTTTCATTGTTCAAGTATGGAGAAACAGCAAAAGCCTTCATAGTAGATTGTTCACGCTTAATTAAATATAATATTATACTGTCACTTTTTTTTTTTTTTTGCATAGGTCCTTCTGTTGTTCGGTATCATTTGCCTAAGATGTTGCTGCTATGGCGGAACGTGTTTCCACGTTCCCTGAAGGAGTTGGAAGCAGAGAAGGCGAGAGGAGATTCTTTTACCTGGCAAGTAACACTGGAAGGCCGTGCTGGGGCTCTGTGTGGTAAGAATCTCAAACTTTGAGATTACAAGTGTGTAGTAAACCAAAACATGATCCCAAGTATTACAGGGAGAACTCTTGTAATTTCCCTGCTTTCTTTGAAAATGAGTAAGATTTGTCAGATTTTCATCAATGTGACCTGGTTGTGGCATATAGTTTCATAAATGTGTCACACAGTCTTTGAATAAACATTTTTAATTGCTGCTTTTTGATGTTCCTTTAGGATCTCTGTCTTGCTTATGCTTTATATTTGTATGTCTCAGTAAAATTTTGATTTAAATTTTTTTGTTATTAGCTATGAGAAGTTTTGTTGCTCACTGTCCCGAGCTCCTTACAGAGGATGTGATCAGGAAATTGATGACACCAATAGAATGTGCCATGACAATGATGTCGCAGTAAGTAGGCAGTTTTTGCTCTTTATTTGCCTTTGTCGTTTCCTGGACCTGAAATAGTAGAACTAATTTGTTTTAATTCATATTCTAACCTAGCGCTGCACTGTTGCCCCTTGTCCATGTTGAAAAAAGCTTTTTCAAGCATTGTGTTTATGGTTTTCAGATTTGTAAAAATATATTATTGCATAGCCTGTGCTGAAAAGCCTACCATGGTAATTTTTATTAACTGTGTTTTGGATTTCCAGTTCAGTGAGCTCTTGAGTTCATGGTTTGCTTATCCTTATGCAAGAAGTGAGAAAACTAAGATACTGGTGTACTAGATGTTAATCAATAAACTCTCTGATGAAATGTACAAATGAAAAGACTTCAAATGTTTTACAGAGTAAAAGAAAAAAACATAGTTTCGGGCTGGGTTTTGTGGTTTGGTGTCGTGTAGTCCATGTCCACCCTACCCGCCTCCTGATCAAAGATAAGAGTTTCTTCTGAGGAGGTGCATGTCTCCAATTTACAGCAGTGTGTTTTTTAAAAAAAAGTTTGCTCAATACAATTACCTGTGAAAACGTATTGAAAATTTGAGTAATGCTGCTCAGGGTAGTTCACTGAACACTTGTTTTCTTGTCTTGACTAGAAACATGTCTTGTGAAAAGAAATCTGAAAATACTCTTTTCAGTAACTGCAATATTTCTGAGTGTCTTTTTCTCTTTTGATTCTATAGCATTCCATCAGTAATTAAAGCCCATGGAGCTCATCTCAAAGCTAGTGCAGCTATGGTCCGTTTAAGACTTTATGATATATTGGCTTTATTACCTCCGAAGACATATGAAGGTACATAAATTTTTAACAATTTTTATTAAAGTAAAAATTCTACTTACTCCTTGTGATGTATTTTTGGTGCTTGCCTTTGAAGCAGTTATAAAATTCAAAATAGAATACTAGGAATCTCCAAGGGTCTTATACTGTCAAGATGACGTACAGAAGATGAGGAATATAGTACAACTACAGAGTAGAATATTGCAAAATATTAGAGTAACACTTAGAGTATAAAAGTTACAGTCCTGTTTGTAGGATTGGCATGTATGGAGATCATGTTATGAAATGCAATTCAGGTGTTTTATTTCATTTTTACTTAAAAGATAGAGAACATCATGCCCCCATACTCAAAGGGCAGATGTGAGAATGAAGATTTAGTTTTGGTTTCTGGTGGTGTCTTTTTTTTTAACCTGATTTGATCTATTAGACAGATTTATGCTATTATTATTAGACTGCCAGGCACTGTCACATGACCTGACAGATTAGTTTTTTGTTTTTTGCTTGTTTGTTTTTTGTTAATTCATTACATTTACATGATCACGTGGATGAGCAAATTTTTGCAAAATCTGGATTGTCATCCTGGAAGGGATGGCCTGACCTGTTGTTTAGAACATTGATTTGGGAATTGGGAGCCTGGCGTTCTGTTTGAAGTCTTGCTCTCAACTCTGATCTTGTCAGGTTTACTTCTCTGTCTGTTTGCTACCTGTAAAATCGAGGTAATGGTACATGCTTTGATTTGTAACATCTGATCTCTAGCTGAAATGTTTTGGATAAGAAGCAGCAATGATTCTTTTTAATGTCCGTCCTTTTAGGATCATTTAACGCACTCCTTCGAGAGTTGGTA
Source organism: Larus michahellis (assembly GCF_964199755.1). Lineage (NCBI taxonomy): Eukaryota > Metazoa > Chordata > Aves > Charadriiformes > Laridae > Larus > Larus michahellis. The sequence goes on from NC_133898.1 coordinate 41,335,600, forward strand.
GCAGAATTTACTTTGACAGACAACTCTGCTAATACAACCACATCACTCCTAAGGTCTCTTTGTCATTATGATGATAGCGTTCTTCTTGGCTCTTGGCTGCAGGAAACGGATCATAAGTCAATTGAAGACCAGGTAATAAAAAACCAGAATGACAACAAATTATCTGCACTGTCTGTCTGTGATGTGTGTGTGGGGGAAGCCTTCTGAAACTGATGCTTCATGCCTTGTTTTTACTCTTATTTCAGAGGTTTGTTAAGTGTAAGTCCTTCCATCTACAATGTACCATTTTGATTTAAAACTCCCTACAGCTGAGATACAAATAGTGTTATGCAATTTATATGGTTGTCCTTAGTGAACTGACCTCATTTCTTTAAAACAAAACAACACTCCCCTGATCAACCTAGTCTAGAAGTTGTTTTCATATATTTTTTTGAACCAGGATAAATGTAAGTTCCAATTAAAAATGTTTCATAATGAAACTGCTGTCAAAATATCAGTATTGCAAATGGTGTTATAGCAAAACAAAATTTAATTGGTTTTATAGGTGTAGTATGAAATCTTACATTTCATTTGGAAGTGTTGACACAATTTTGTTGGCATTATAAAGCTGTACTTCTAACCAAAAAAAAGTGAGTCTTTGAAACATAGGAATTAAAAATTTAAAAAAAAGGAAGCAAGTATTGCTATGGAGGTCTTTAAATAAAATTTTTGAGATCAACTGGTAGTGTTGATCCAGTTGTTTTTCATATGGTCCTTGGAGAAGAAATGTAGCGTAGAGAACAATTTGTTAATTTTAAATAGTTTAGGAAACTATGTAGTAATAGGCATGTTTTTGCTTTCCTAATTTGTGATAACTAGGACTTCTTTTAAGAGGAATACAGAGCGACTAGATTCTAATTTTGTTTTATGATTAAATAATTAACAAGTTATGAAAATAAGTCTTCAGAAAACAGATGATTGTTTAATTGTGTTTCCTGAAAGAATGGTGGTTAGAAGTATTTTCATGATGATAGGAATCTCAGTAATTTTAGTATTGTTTCTAAATCTTTCTGTGTAGGTTATCATTACAGCCAAACCTGATTATTTAATATACTGTACTGTAACTCAATGCTCAAGCAGAGAGTGAATGAATAACCTTTTTCCTGAAGTGTCACTTGGTACCATGATTCAGAAGCTACTATAAATACCAGAATTCATCTCCTTTCTCTAATTTCTGTCTCTTACTACCAGAATTGACAGTTTGTGCATTTATCCAGCTGTTAACTGCTGTCACCCTCTGGGATTTAGCTGGCCCTTTAAATTCTAGCGCGTGTATGCAGGGGCGTATTTGCAACTGCAAATGCAGTTGCATTCAGGTGTTTTTCACTGCAGCTGCATTTCAGGTGTTCAGCTATTTTGTTGTTTGAAGGTACTGCATAGTTGTTTTGGTTATCCCTAGTTCCAAATTCTATGTGCAAAGGTGTATTCAGAAGTATTCATATTGTGTGGCATTTTGCAGCTTCAGCCAAACAGTGCATCTGGAAGTGGTGCTTTGGAACATGATCCATCTTCTATTTATTTGCGCATCCCTGCTGGTGAAGCCGTACCCGGTCCCCTTCCTTTAGGAGTATCTGTCATCGATGCATCTGTGGCTCTCTTCGGTGTGGTTTTTCCTCATGTCTCTTATAAACATAGGTCAGTTTACATCACTGTTCAATTTCAGAATCAAATGCCTTGTTCTCTGGATAGTTATATGTTTTGGGTTTTTTTGCTTGAAATAAGAATCTACTTTGATATTAACTGTCTTTAAATTTGGAGTTTAGTATTTGGTATTCATTGCATCTTAGGATTCCAGAATATGTCTACTCAGTTTCTAAATAAGGTGATTTCCTCAGTTTTATCAATTTTGAAGATCAGAGTTCAGAGGTGGAGGCTGGATTCTCCTCTGCTCTTACTGCATTTAACAGTAGTAATATCTCTGCAACCAAAATTTCCTGCAAAAATATCCACTGTGATTAACTTCAAGTCAGCCTTGAAAACATAGCAGTGGCATCCAATTTCATTTGGCTTCCACAAGTAAGACCATTTGATTTATACTCAGCAAATGATTTCATGCATGATGAAAAAGAGGGAATGGAATTCAGCGTATTTTCCTTTATGTTCCACATTACTATTGCAGAGTTATGAGTTGTCAGGACTACTTTTGTCATTCAGTTTAGCTAATTTGTCACTGAGCACAGAGTGAAAGCAGCTCTAAGATGCATTTCAAAGTAAAATTATCCTTCAGTGCAATCCTGATGAGAACAGTTTTTTTCCTAGCAGTCAATCTCATTTTGCACTAAGCGCAGGATAGACTTGAGGCCAGCTTGTAGCACTGTATCTGTTGTTAGCTGTGGAAGGATTTGGCTGGGGAACTGCCGAGTAGTTAAGAATGCAGATTATTCATTATATGCCTCTTCTTGGTTTTTTCTAGGGAGTAGTCCTACTCCCAGTAACACTTTTCTGTCATGGTTAAATTGGGGGGAAAAGGGAGGTTAAATGGGGAAAACAATAGGAATAATAATAGGAATATGGAGGGTACTACTATTTTGAATGGTAGTGAAGAGGCAGCATTTTTCCCCTCTTGTCCTTGTAGCTTTCTAGTTATACAGCCAAATGTATTTGAAGACTCACTTCCCCTTGGTGGTGTGTTGTCTTCAAAAGGAATAGTAAACATCTGAGATGAGCTAAAAGAACCAGCAAAGTGCATCTGTGGATGAGCTGAAAGAACCAGAAAAGTGATGTTCAGAGTAACTGTACCCTTTCCTAGCTAAACTGAATACCTTCTGCAGGCCCTGAAGCATAAATTCTGTGACTGAACTTAAAAAGCCCTTTTGTTGTGTGTGGTTTTTTTACCAGCTGTGTTTCAGTTTGTATTTTGAAAGAATATCACTTAAATGATGTCTTCCCTTTGTTTTAGATTACAAATGTTGGATCACTTTGCTGAATGTGTCAAGCAGGCTAAAGGTGTTCGGCAACAAGCTGTGCAGCTTAATATCTTTACTGCTGTTCTTAGTGCCTTGAAGGTAAAACTCGTAAACTTGCAGAGGATGCCAAAGTTCAGTTTGATTCATCAATTTGTATTTGATACAAAAGGTTGTTAGAATAACATTACTAAAGCTACCTCTTAAGCATTCAAAAGTTTGAAAATACGAAATTGAAGTTTTTTCAGATAGTAGCTGAGCTCTTGTCTGCATGTATCAGTACAGAGAATAGATGAGGCTCATGTAGTCAGTATTCTATGGTGTTCAGTCTTATCTTGTTTTATTTCCTTTTTCAATCCTATAGTTTTATTTGCACTGTACTCGTGGATTTAAGTACTCTTTCATATATACTCAAAAAACCCCTCATGTCAGAGTAGCGTCCAGATGAGGCTCATGGAAACAAAAACAAAAATAGATTTAGGTTTTCCACTTTGGATGTCTTAATTCTTAAGAGTCTTCTTAAGAGTCTTCTTCTTAGGACTCCCTAAATTGCGTAGAACTCTAGATGCTTACGTCTGGTCCCACTGACTTTAGTTACAGCTCTGTGTTCTCTAGCTACACTTGGAAATTCAACCTCATGCTATCAAGTCAGGAAGCTAGACAGCAAGTCACAAATAATATTCCTGAGAAATACTTAGTTTCAGTGACTTGCATGGTGTTCTAGAGTGTAGGATTTTCTTTCTAGTCAAATTTCTTAAGGCATTTCTAGTTTTTTCCTGCTGCTGTTTTATATAGTTCCCAGTTCACGATTCTGTTGGACAACATCTGTCATCGTCATCCTTGTTCATCTTCAGAGCAACTAAGTGTCCTGTGCACTGAGGAAGCTACCCTTATAGAAGTGCCAGTCTGTAATTAAAGATTGGATGAGATTCTTCTTGTCTGACTTTTGCCATACAAAAAAATGGCTGCCTAATTTAACTTATTTGTTACTGAGGCTCTGTGTTGATGAGCACATCATTGGCAAAACAGCATCTCTTTTCCTTGCTTTGATCTTAGATGCGTGAACCATGTTGCTACAAGTTGAAAAGTAGATTCTGAGACAGATGCCTGGAATTTCCCATGCCATGCCAAATGGCCAAAGAATTGTCAAAATTCCTAGAGCTGAAATGAGGATTTCAGAACAAAAAATGAGAATCTGTGGTAGAGCCATCAACTTCTTCCTCTATATTACGTGCAGTGTTTGTACTTTTGCATGGGTTTAATTATTTTTCCCAAAGTAAAAGACGTTTTGAAAGTAGTAGTGAAAGGTGATGTGCAATTAATGAAATTTGGGAACCAGGGAAGCCGCAGAAGCGGTGTTTAGTGCTAGCGTTCTGTAGAATGTTCACGTAACAGGCTGTATGTTTGCAAACATGTGATTAAGAAGAAAAAATTTTTTCATCTACCTAAAATGTCTTTAAGAGATTATTGCAGAAACATATCTGAGCTGTGGTTTTCCTGTCTGACAGAAAGAGATGTTGCAGTTAGATTTTAGAGCTTCTTTTTTTCTGGAGTATCTGTGTAAAGCTAGCTCAGATTCAGTAGCACGAAGGTGCCTGTAGCACGGTAATACATTTGGTAAGAGACTGGTGCAACAGGTCTTCCTGTATGTGAAATAGGTATTGTGTTAGCAAACATAAGGCTGAGTATATTGTTGATTTTAAGTTTTAAATATTTTCAACTGGTATATTTTAGGATAAAAGACCACAAATTTAAGCAAAAATAAAAGTGCATGATTTTTAATTGAAGATATCAATATGTATTTCCTTTCTCCCCTGCTTTGGAATGCTTTTTCGTATTTTTTTTTTCTTGTAGGGTTTAGCTGAGAATAAAAGCACATTAGGACCAGAAGAAGTCCGTAAATCTGCTCTGACACTGGTAATGGGTGCCCTTGATAATCCTAACCCTATTTTGAGATGTGCAGCAGGCGAAGCTCTTGGCAGAATGGCTCAAGTAGTTGGAGAAGCCTCTTTCATTGCTAGAATGGCTCAATACAGTTTTGATAAGTAAGTTGGTTTTGATTCAAAAAAGGAAATAAGAATATAATTTAACATAGTTTGGAAGATTCCTCTACTAAATGCCATATTGATTATTCTCTTCATACTTGATTGCTATGATTATGTAGATCTAACAAACAGTCTTCTCTTTTTGATTTATTTTATGTGATTCTTCCAGGAATAAAAGCCGAGTTGTTAAACTACTTGGGATGTGAAATGATACCAACGAATAGTTTTTGATGAGTTACTTAAGGTGCCTAAACTGCTTCAGATAGATAAACATAGCTTACACTAAGTATGTGTGTAATATGAATTGTGCGTTAATGGTTCTGTTTCATCAAAACATCCTCTTTACATATTGATTTAACTTATCTGCTGGCCCATAATTTTTTTCCATGTTCTGTTGTTAATCTCAGGTCTTTAGAAAGATGTCTGGTAGATATAACAAGACAACATGTTTCCCAATTTTCAGCTTTAACTTAAGACATCAGCCTATCTGTGAATCAGAATGCGCCTGATTCAGGGCTGCAGCCCATGTTTTTGGCTGGCCAGGCTGCATGCACATAGCCTCAGTCCAGCTCTTCTACCTCTGGGTAATTCAATTTTTCCTATCATCTCATCTTGTAATAAAGTACATCATCTTTACTGTCTTTCCTTGAATTTCAGTTACTGGGACTATTTCCTTGGATTCTTATCTAGGATTCAAGTTGTTAATGATTGCCAGTCTGTTGACACTGTCAAGTAATTTTTTTTATATTTGAGAGTTGCATTTACTTTGTTGTTCACTGACGTCTAAGAGCATGCTTGCCTCTCACACACAGACAACCTGGGCAGAAAAAAATTATCTTTCTTTGTTCTAATTAGGACATCCTTCTGTTCTCTCCCTTCCCCACCCCTAGAAGGTTTAAATTAAAAAGTTATGTATGTGACATGCATTCAGAAGCAGAAGTATTGTTGAAAATACTCAACAAGTCATTGCTTCTTACAACTAGGTCATTCAGAATGCAATTCATTCTGGTTTAGTTTCATTAATAAAACACTATTTAAAAAAAAAAAAAACCCACAAGCTTTATTTGAAAAGTTATAGAACTCAGCTGTAGAAGAAGGCTGCTGTATTAAAAAGTTATTCAGTTGGCTTTGCCGTGGAAGACATAGCTGTGGATTTCTTTGTAATTTCTCAATATGTGTTGTCATTTTTCCATTCTTGATTCCTTTTCACTGGAGTGGTCTAGCAATGACTTTTCTGATTGTTAAATTAGCCTGCTGTGAAACATTGGTATACGCTAGGTGCTTTTCGTATATTCTTTCGCTTCCAAAACTCTTCTTCATCTAAAATGTCAAGTTCTGACCAGGAAGAAAGAAAATAACTATTAATTTTTTTTAACTTGCCTTATATGTAATCCAGTTTAATAGCAGTATAGATTAAAAACATTGTTTTTGCTTTTATTGTTAAGGATTCTCAAGGTCTTGTAAGATGGCCTGCAAAATTCTGTTAGTTGTTTGCACTGTTATGGAACTTGAAGGGTTCTTTGTAACAAACTTAGTAAATTACACGATTTCCTTTTATTTAAATGTTGATAGGTTAAAATCTGCTCGAGATGTTGTATCAAGAACAGGCCATTCTTTGGCTCTGGGCTGTCTCCATCGATATGTTGGTGGAATTGGTTCTGGACAGCATCTGAAAACTAGTGTCAGTATTCTCTTGGCTTTGGCACAAGATGGAACCTCTCCTGAAGTCCAGGTAAAAAACACAATCATCACAAAACTAGTTTAAAATGTTCAGGATTAAAATTAAATGTTAAATTACCTATTCAGATGTTCTTTAGTAGAGATTGTCACAGGTAAGACAAATCATACAGATGTAGCGTGTGCCAGGGAGCATGAAAAAAGTGGAACTTCCCTTACAAAGTCTTACAGTACAGAATCGCAAATGTGTACTGCAATTAAAATGTAATCTTATTGTTAGTTAAGCAGGCAGTTGCAAGTGGTCACATTAATTCATACTGACAAGCGTTATAGAGAAGCTAAGTAAACGTTTTTTAAGCAAGGACATACAGAGCTAGGCTCAGTCTGCATACAAAGTTTATTTAAATTTCCTAAATGTATTACTGAAAAATATTCCTTTGGTTTTTTTGATAGACCTGGTCTCTCCATTCACTTGCCTTGATAGTAGATTCTAGTGGACCAATGTACCGGGGATATGTGGAACCAACGCTTTCTCTAGTTCTTACTCTGCTCTTAACTGTTCCGCCATCGCATACGGAAGTACATCAATGCTTAGGCCGATGTCTTGGAGCTATAATAACTACTGTTGGGCCTGAGCTGCAAGGTTAGTGGGAATTTGAAGAGAAGACAAAAAAAGATAATATATTGCAGTCTGAAAAGGAAGCAAATAAATTTTTGTTCGTTGCAGCTGGGGGGGCAGGGGGATGTTGACAAATTTAGTTACAATCCTGCAAGCAACCTCACTTCTGATCCTACTTATTATTGCTTAGCGCTTTTTTGATTGCAGTTTGAGATTTATACAAAGAAGTTGCAGTGGTGTATTGTGTTCTGGCTAGTGGCAAATTTGCATGGTAGGTAAAAGATGAAAGAAACCCTCGCTGCGTGTTTTGCCCCTATTTTGGTGTATAGGTGGGGCGAGAGGCAAGATTTTTCCTCTGCTTTCTCAAAACATGTTGATTTTATTTTTAGCTGCTGGCAATATCTTAAGCTTGACATCATTGATAATGCTGTGAACTATAACTCATTTCCACTCATTCTTGATATTCTTAGATCATGGTACCTTACTGTAGAGAATAAGATTTTCGTCATGCCAAACACTATCTGAAATTCTGTGTCTCCGATGGCAAAACCACGGACCTGTTTTTTAGGAGTATTTATAGGATCATCTTTGATGCAGTGACAGAGAGACAGCCATTAGTGAAATTTTAACTCTAAATAACTGAGCTTAAATTTCTCATTATGAAAAATTTCTAGATGATTTAATGGAGGTTTTGTATCTGCTTGTTATGTGTTAACTTTTTGATTTGGAGTGTCACTAGCTTTTTAAATAAATAACTTATGTAGAATGTCTTCTGCAGGTTACTTTTTTCTGTAAGTCAAGATTTTTTTATAAACCTGATGAAGGTTAATTCTTAAAATAGAGAGGGATTATTTCTCAAATTAAATACTGTTCTTTTGAGTCCTTGTCCTATTAGAGCAGTGCAATTCATATGATTGAGCTAACTAAAATCACCTGCCTACATGTATGCTAGCCTAAGTGTTATCTGCTATTTTAGGAAATGGCTCAGTGCATAAAATGTTGCCCATATGTATAGAACGAAAGAGGCTTTCAAAATTGAAATTCAGATAATTTTACTGGTTTCATGTCTTGGGAAGATATTCTTAAAATATTTCTGACTGAAGATCACTGATCCAAAATTTCATTTGGACAGGACATTGTTTAACTGAGCTAAAAAGTAGAAGTTGAAACACTGTGTAGTGTTTCTTTGAAGTTGTGTAGATACTAATTTGTGTTGGGAATTCAGAAAAGTTGCATGTTAATCTGAACTCTAAAGCTTTAAAATTCTTGTTTCTCAAATGTTTAAAGTCTACAGTTGTCATACAAAAATTATGCTGTGTTAAGGATATCATATTACATCATTAGGTAATGGAGCTACAATTTCAACAATCCGTTCTTCCTGTTTGGTGGGATGTGCAATCACACAAGACCATTCAGACTCACTTGTTCAGGCAGCTGCCATATCCTGCCTTCAGCAGCTTCATATGTTTGCACCACGGCATGTCAACCTGTCCAGTCTGGTTCCCAGTCTCTGTGTGAGTACAAAATGCAGCCCTTTGGTTTCTCAAAGTTTGATGTACGTGCTTAGCAAAATGTTAAGGATACCCATATGTAATAAACAAGTCACACTTGCAAAAACATGTGAGTGCAGTAAAAGGATGCCTCTCCCCAAGCTGTTTTAGATCTTTTCAGAATGCTGCCCAAATTGAAGTCATAGAGTCTGAGTCTCTTTCACCCTAGATAGCACAAGAGAGCAAGCATTTATATACAATATAACTGAGTAAAACAGATGTTGAAATGCTCCGTTTCCTCCAACTGCACACATAGAGGGAAGTGCGTGAGCTAGGGAAAGGTAGGAGATTTTGCATTTATTTTAGTACTGTCAGCATAGTAGATGCTGACATTCAAATTCTTGTGCTGCTGCTGTTTGCGTTGCTTTCTCCCTCCATTAGTGTTCTGTCAGCAAGTCCTGGCTTAAGCCTGGAAGTGCGGCAGAGGCTGGAATCCGAGGCATACCAAATACGACTTTAAGAGGAAGGGTGTTGTGGGTGTGCATTTTGGTGTGGGTTGTTGTTTCTTGGTGTGGTGTTTATTTTTTTTTTTTATTACTACTGGTTTAAAAATTTATTTCTTAGAGGGTTCAGTAGTCCAATACGGAGAAATCTGAAAAGCTTCTCCCTAATGTCTGTTGGATGTTTTCCAAAGTTCTTGGTGTCATTCTTTGTGGAACTGGTGGTTCTGTGTTACCTGAAGGAATACAATCCTGCTAATGTCTGCATTGGGTCTTTTTCATAGTCTGACATCCAGACTTTCCCTAGGGCATCCTCCCATTGTTACATGCTTCCCCCACCGCCCCCCCCCCCCATCCCTCCAGTGGTTTCATAACCACTAGTGGTTTGTTTTGTAACTTAAAATGTGCAATATTCTTTCCATTAATTAAATCCCTCAAATGTTCTGTGTTTTAGTTCCATTAAAACAGCCTCAGAGTAATATTTAGAGGTTCTTAAAATCTGCTTGTTTTTTTAGGATTAAAATGTTGTATATTCATATATGGAATAAAGATCTACTGTTAAAATGCTTTATAAACTATACAACCTTTTCATTTAGGAAAGCAATTTCCATCCACATAATAACCTAATACTGAGAAAGCAAATGTGCATTTGGTTTATTAAAAACAAATTCCCCGGGGTAAATAAAGAATCAGAGTTTCTTAAAGAGCACTCTTCATCTCTTCCACTGTGGAAAAACATAGAGTTTTTTGTGTAGCTACTTCCTCTCAGGAAAACAGGGACCATGCACCATTCTTCTATAAGAAAAATATTTGCTTGTGCTTGAGGTGGTTCAAAAGGAATTAGAAGCCAGTGTTGGTTAGCAAAAAATCTGAAGCTTTCTTATTGAGAGGCACTGACTAAAACTTATGCTATAAATTCTGGTACAAGTTTGAAATCAAAGTTTTTATGATAGCTGTGGTGCACCTGATGATGGCTTTTTGTTTAAAAGGATGTGATTTACAGGTATAGCAGAATAGGAGGTTGAGTAGTACTGAAGAGTGTAACAGATTGGAAAGTCTAATTAGTCTAAATCACACTGGCGCAGTAGTTCAATATTTAAGCTCTTATCTCTTTAACCAGATAACAGCTGTCAGCTCTGTATATGTCAGATTTATTTTCATATTTTTACATTATAAAAAGCGCTTACATCTTAACTTTCAAGGTCTTGTAAAGAGCTTGGTACCCAGCAGCTCCCACATGAGTATATAATTGAAAAGTAGAATGCTGTTAGTTCTTAGCAGCACTGATTTATTGATGTGGGGGTGCAGCAGTTCACTCACCTGTAATGGTTCTGATTTTTAGGTTCATTTGTGCAGCTCCCACTTGCTGCTTCGCCGGGCTGCAGTTGCATGTTTACGACAGCTTGCTCAGAGGGAAGCAGCAGAAGTATGTGAATATGCCATGAGCTTAGCAAAAAATGCTGGAGACAAAGAAAACAATGGCATCAGTAAGTATTTCTTTCATGTAGCTTTTTTATGATGTGTGTGTATGTGTGGTTTGCCTTCAGAGAGGGGGGAAAAAAAACAAAACCAAGAACCTCCCCCAACAACAGAACAAAAAATTAAACCTGTCCCTTCCAGCTCTGATAACTTCTGGCCACATCCCTGCTTACCCCTTGAATTAATAAGTTCAAATTTAAACTTCTCTGTCCCATTAAGACTGGCAATCAAATAGGGAATGCAGTACATACACAGTGGAAACATTTTACAGTTTTTCTGGTATTTTAAGTCTTGCTCTTCTGAAAATTTACTTAATCATATGCTGTTTGATTGAGATACCTGGTGGTGTTATATTCCATTAGCAGCATGTCTGCAAAGCCTGTGGACTTTGCTGGCAGTTTCAATTCTTACATGTATTATTTTATTCTGAAAATGGGAGGCTCAACAGTGTTGATCAGCAGTCTTCATACAAACATAGAATTGTGAGCTTATTTGTATTAAATCACATCAGTGAAGTCTGTCTCTGGAAAGACTCTAGAGAGTCCAATACTATTAGGTTTTTTTTACAAATTTGTAGTGTATGTATCTTGGAGAGACAGATTTTTTTTTTTTTAAAGTAATACCGGGAGGTGTTATTTGCCTTGCAGAAAGTAAATTAAACGAATTGCTCTATTAAAATCTTTCTAGTGTTAATTCAGAAGAAATTCAGTAACATCTTGGTGTATCATTGCCTGAACTATACACACAGAAATACTTGATGTCCAATTCTAGTCTGTTATTCCAAATTTTAAAACTGAGTTACTGATTTCAGAAAAGATTTCTCATTATCGCTTTGCAGATATGAATCCTTTTGCACCAGGAGCTAGTTCTCGGCGAGATGCTCATTCCCGGCATCAAGGGGTTAATATAACAGAGACAGGACTCGAAGGTGTCCTTTTTGGAATGTTGGATCGGGAGACTGATCGGAAGTTGTGCTCAGATATCCACGATACTCTGGGACATATGCTTTCATCGCTAGCAGTAGAAAACCTTTCTCACTGGCTAATGCTTTGTAAGGATGTCCTTGCAGCTTCCAGTGGTAAGTGTTCTTAGTGTTCACATAAATGACAGTATGTTCTTAATATTAGCATCTTCTGGCAATATTAGTTTGGAGCTTGTCTGTTATCCTAGTTAAGATATAGCTTATATTGTATATAGAACTTTGATTATAGTGCATTAAAACTTGCTTTAAAAAAGTGCCATCAATGTTATGTTTTAAAATACCATTTTTAAGATTAAATAGTTAGCTGCCTTAAAGTAGGATTTCCAGTGGAGAAGCAGTGTGATTATTACTCTGACATTTCAGTGTCTTAGTGAAAGCAGACATATTCTTTTTAGCCTTTATACATCAGGACCATGCAGAAAGAAGAGTGCTGTACACACTCTGAGCTTTCTTTTATGAGGTTTCGTTAGTTACTGATGTGATGGTGGGTTACCATGGTGATGAAACTTTTGCTGCCTGTTCAGCTTTGCAGACTTGTTTGCAAAGGTCTTGTCCTCTGACACCTTATTCCTGTTTTGCAGCTTGTAGGATGGTTGTGACGCAGATTCTGCTCATTTCCTTTGTATTTATTCTTGTTTATTGGCATGCTGTGAGTTCATCCTGAACTCTAAGTGTTCTAAATGTTGCCAGCTTTACGTTTACTGATGAGTAATGCTACCAATGATTTCCTTATGCAACGTAGCTACCACATATCTGCCCAGTGAGAAAAACCTTGTTTCCTGAGTTTGAAGTTGGCATGTCATTTTCTTATTTCATGTGGGATGGGTTTTAAAGTTTTTAATGTGGTTGTCCAGTCTCTTATTTATTTATTAGTAGGTGAAATAATCTCCAAGAGAACCGTATTCAAATAAATTTTTCTCTGTACTTTCATAAGCCAGCAACTTAATTTTGAAGTGCTTTGATCCAACTAACTGGCATGTGAACAAAATCTGGTTTGCCTTTTACGCAGAGATTTACAAATTAGACACCTAAGGTCCTGGAAGCCTTCTCAACACACTCTTGTGTGTTGGCTTCATCCATGTTAGATTTGCCATAGCCCCTTTCTCTCTTTATTGAATGTCTTGGCTCTTCAGATGCTTAAATTTAGACTTTCTAAGAAGCATACCTTAGTTGGGGTGGGTTACCCTCACAATAATCTCTTCTCATTCTCCTGTAATTATTGCTAGAATAATTTTTTGTCAGTATCTTGGCATTTTGCTAATTTAGACCTTGCCAATGAGATTTTATGTTCTTGTTTCTGAATAGCAGAACTATATATGCACGTTTGGTGAGTTGGTTTTTGTCCCTGTTTGGATTTGTTTTTTTTAATGTCATCCCTGAAGTATTTTTATTTCCTTGAAATGAAATCTCACAGCACACTTAGAAAACAGGGCACACACTTGGAGAAAAGAATTTTTTTGAATGCTAAGCAGATTTGTGGGTGCCATAAACTACCTACTTGGCTGCATACCTGTCCCATGGCATGGAACTTTTTAGTTTTGTTTCAGTTTAATGTGTACTATAGCTTTTACTTGAAACAGGAGCTGTGTAGTTCAAAGCCAAACTGATTCTTTGATTCTGAGCCTGGTAATTGCCTTACCCTGCTTATTGTCAATTTAATAGGTTAATTTCCAAAAGTGAGACGTTCAGATATGGGATTCAGCTATAGTTGTTACCTGTAGAGAATTAATGTTACAGGAATTTATTTCATATCATTTAAGCCAAATAGAGAGTAATATAGCCCAGATTAGAGGTGAAAAACACTTGTTCAACTCCTATGCCTTTCTATGTTTTTCAAATATTGTTGTTTCAACAGAAGAATTAGTCTGTTTTGAATCTGAGTGTTAAGGAAAGTCTTTAATATGTCCTTAGCTGTCTTCTGTGGATTGTTAACAGTGGGATTCTGTTGTAGACATGAGCACTGCTGCTCCCTTGGGAGGAGGCAAGGATGAGGAATCGGAGAAGAAGGATGAGATGGATGATGACACAATGTTTACCACCTTGGGTGAAGAGGACAAATCCAAGCCTTCTGTAGCACCTCGTTGGGCAACTCGTGTGTTTGCAGCAGACTGTCTGTGCCGAGTTATCATGCTGTGTGAGAACGCGAACAAGGCGCACTTTGATCTGGCACTGGCTCGTTCGGCCAGACTTAAAAACCCAAAAAGTAATTACAGAATGTGCATGTTTGGTTTTCGTTTTAATTTTTTAAATTTTTGACACCTCTTTACAGCCCAAGATTACACAACCTGGAAAAAAATATAAGCAGTTGTATTTTCTTTCAAATGATTAAAAGCAAAGGAAACGGACAGCAAAAGGCAATAAAACTGTAGTTGTATAACCATTCTAGTTACTGTACCACGAACACAATGAGATTTGTTGGAGGATATAAATTCTGACAGACTGATCTGCTTGGAAAAAAAAAAACCCCTTAAATTTGCAAACCTTTTCTCCAGTCTGAAATAAAAGCAGTAAACTTCTAGCTAAGGGTGAGCTGAGAACAGTTTCTCTGAGTTTAACATAATGACAGCAATGACTGAAGACTTCAGAGATTATTTTAACATCTCCAGACTGAGGATGCTAGGAAAGAAAAAAAGATAAGGCCAGGTAGTTATTGCTGTGTGTGGCATTGCTTGTGGAGTGAGGGTTGTGGGAGGGAGTTATAGTAAAACACAGAGCCGGTTCATTCTTTTGGTATCCATGAGAGTGATTAATGTTAGTTTTAGAGCTCATGTTTTGACGATACTTTTATGAGTTAGAGGATCAGAATTGAGAGGTCAGAGATGACAGTTGTTTTGTGAATAAATGTTTCTCTAATGGATAGTGAGAGGTTTCTGTCCTTGAGTTGTCCATGTGTATTGGTTCTGGTGCATAGTGATTGTTTGCTTTCACCTATGTAGGGTTCATGAGGACTGTGTATGTAGAATAAATACCACGAGCACCCTAGAATGCATGGGATTAACAGATTTTAGTGTCTATGTTGTTGAAGGTGTCCGTTATGATACGGAGATTTTTTAAGTCTTTGCTTGTGTTGCTTTGCAGTCTGGTTTCCGCACTGTGCATTGGTTTTGTGGGAATTGTGTTTCTGATGGGATTTGAGGCTGAAGTCACTGTTTCAAGACACATAAGGAAGAGTTTTGGGAAAGTTTATTTTGAGAAAGCATTGTATTATAGAGAAAATCATGAAATAACTGCTGCTTATGGGATCCTGCAGAGGATTGCATATAATAATCCTGAGAATTTACATCTCTGAATTTGTTTAAAGTGAACTTGATGTGTTTGGTGTCATTGTAAAAAGGAAAACTCAGCAAACTTCTACCTCCCCAGCTTCACCTTCCAAAATATATAAATTTTACTGATGTCTGTGATGGTCTGAAAAAGTAAGTGCAGACTTTACCATTTGGTAATCTTTAAGTGATTTCCAGTCTTTTTTTACTGGCATGCCTCTGAAAAGTTTCAGCTACAAAATAAACTTTTCTACCTTGAGGCTTGAAAATATGTAGAGCTTTCATAATTTATGGCTTTTGTTTTTAAATAATTTATTTTCATATTAGTTGTACAACATCTCATAATTTAAAATTGAGAGTAAGGAAAGAAAATTAATAAATAGAAAAGAATAATCCTTTTAGAAATGTTACTGAGTTATATATTGTTCCTTTCTGCATGTTGTCTGCTGCTTACTTAGTCTTGGAAGTGGCTTTTGGGAGCAGAACTGGAGGCATACTTGGTTTTTAGATGTTTAGGTGTTGATGAGGTTTTTCTTTATCAGCAGGGGTCACTATAAGCATAGGACTCGAACACGGATTGCCTTGAAGATTTTCTGTAGGTTGAGGGGGATCACTAAAATTAGCTTTACTAAATGTTCTCATTTCTTCTAGGATACTCAGCCACATTTACATACTCTATTCAATGCAATTTCTATATATCATCTATTTCATTTTGTTTTAAATTTGTGCTTAATTTTTAAGGTTGTTTTAGGAATAAAAGTCCTTGTATCACTTAAAGTGGGATGGGAAACCCAAACAAACATAGGTTACGTTCTATCCTGCCTTCTTCCATACCCTCAATGTGGACCTTTGAAAAAGAATAGGTAAAATTTGTACATGTCAATGAGGAAAATGTTATGAATACCTGTCATGTTAGCTATCTTTTAAGTTACTAAATAGTTCTTTCCTTTTTGTTTTAAGATGACTTCTTAGTACTGCATCTCTCTGACCTTATTCGAATGGCGTTCATGGCTGCGACTGATCACAGCAACCAGTTACGAATGGCGGGTCTTCAAGCTCTTGAAGACATTATCAAGAAATTTGCATCAGTTCCTGAGCCAGAGTTTCCAGGCCATGTGATACTGGAGCAGTATCAGGCTAATGTGAGACATCCTTTATAAGTTCAGGACGTTGTCTAACTATGCCAACATGCCAGTGTTAGCTTTGAGAACATTTTGTAACTTCAGAAGACCTGTGAAGAGATTTCTGTGTGTGAAAATGTAGTGAGGACACTCTTATTTACCTCTTCAAAATTTATTTTTGTATGTTTTCCTACTTACTGTAAATTAGTAGCTGATGAAAGTAAAAATTCAGTAGCTATTGATTCTTGAAAGCCAAATATTACAAGTTACACTTAATTTTTGGCAAGAGTGACATTTTATTTGTAGAATTAGGAATTGGAAAATAACACTGATTCAGTTCCAGATTGAATCTAAAAAATCTGTTTTCTTGGGAATTAATGAATATATTTCTGTTTAAATTAAAACTACAAAAGTACAGGAATGGGAGGTGGGCAGTTGAAGATTTATTTTGGGGTATTATTGCTTTATTTTGTTGCATAGCTTAACTCTTTCACCTCCTTTGTCTTCACTGTGTCTTCAAGATCTTTGCAAATACTTTTTAAAGGCAAGCTTTCAACCTTTTCACTTCCTGCCTTTTTCTTCTTCCTTCTGTAGTGCTGACTTGGTTCCCCGCTGCCTTGTAACAACTGCCTAAAAGGCTTTTTTCTCAGTATTTGGGAATACTTTGGGAACTTGATGCAAATACAACCATAAACATTTGATTTCACATCATTATTCCTCTGGACATCAGAAAGTAGTATCCTCTAATCTAATCTAATATTTCCATGATTAAGAGGATACTCATTACAGAAGAAAGCTAATACCACATATTTGACAGACGTTGAAGTTTACAAAGGCAATGGGCAAGCAGGAAAAAATGGGTTTAGGACATTTTTTTGTTGTTTAAAGAATACTACTGCAAATGTCTGCTACACAGCAAGGATAAGTTTGGGGTGTAACTATAATGCCAAAATTGTCAGTCTTTTCTTGGTTGTTTTGTATATGTGCTGGAGCCTTAAACAAGGTGAGATGAAGAATGTTGTGTCACTACTGTTTTAATTGGATTTTTAAATTTTTTTTCCTGTCAACAGGTTGGAGCTGCTCTGAGGCCAGCTTTTTCCCAAGATACACCGTCTGATATAACTGCAAAGGCCTGCCAGGTACAGAGAAAAATGTTCAGATAGTATAAGCCAAACTGATTTTTCTTCTCTTTGGAACCAGGATACAGAAGAGAAGTAGGAGCAGATGGCTGGAAAAATTTTGTAAACCTAAGCCATGATGGTTTCCCAACATCTTTTGAGTCTCCTAGTAATATATTTTGTTCCTCACAAGTGCAGAAGACCTTTTAGGGAGCTACATTAGAAAATATTTAGTCTTTCTGAAACTAATCATGTCTTCATGGCAATTCTGCACTTGTTGCTAAAAGGAAAAAAAAAAGGGGGGGGAAAAAACCCCACCCTTGTTTAATGAGAGCAATTGTAATGTATTTATTGACATGCCTTTCAGTCTGATCAAATATTTGGATTACTAATAATTTCCTTTTAAACACTAAACTTCCGTTCGGGTTAGTACTGTGTTTTAGGTTTTAGGAGATCTGAGTGTTCTCACTGCAGTCATAGTAACAACCTGTGAGTGAATATTCAGTGAAAGATTTTTATTTTTTTTTTATGCGTGTGTGTTTTTTCTTGTGTGTGATCTTCTGCTACTGTAGTTTAAATCAGCTGTCGGCAACATAGCTGTAGTGGTATCTGGTATGTGGCTTACACAACTAAATTACTACTGTAGTTTAAAGCAACAGTTTTATTAGCTATGCAAACATCAATTTTAATACGATAACTTGGTGAGTTTTGTTTAGTATATCTTGGTCCAGCAGGACTGTGATTTTAGGTTGTTGCTTTCTGCTCTTAATTTCCAGCAAAATTTTAAAGACAGATCAAATACGGCATAATTTGTAATCTATACATAAGAAAGAATATTATCCTCAACTTACAGAAAGCTTCTGTGCATTTAAAGCAAGAGGAAGAGGCCGTTTGTGTGAAAACATGTAACTTTCCTTATAACATGTCAAAATCTTCCCTGTTCAACCAGTTTCAAAGTGGATGTGTGCACTTCAGCATCAAATGGCTGGAGATTAGGTTTGGATATTTAACTCGCTCGCTACAAGTTGCCTGGACAGAAATGAGCTGTGCTGAATGAGTTTGATGTTGTTACGGTTCTGTGTCATTACTGAAACAGCTGTTGACTTGCCCAGCAGCAGGAATGAAACTCGTCTTAGTCCTACTGTGAATTAATTATGGGTTTGTGACAGATTTTCAGCAGCCTTGTCCTGTGTGCTTTCAGGATACTCTTTGTGTTTACTTTGCTTTAAATATGTCCATCGTTCCAGATCATGAAAGGCCCTTCCCCAAAGGCTTTCATGGAACTGGTTCTCTAAAAGGAAAATAAATAAATTGGAGATAGGACAAAAATGCTATGAAAAAAGAGTTTCTAAAACCTGAGCCACTTGAGTTCTATGGGGTTGTTTTTGCTTCTTTTCCTCATCCTTGTCGAATCACCACCAGAATCAACGCAGCTCCTCTGAAAGAATTTGTCCCTTTTTGTAGAAAAGCAGGTGCACGAAAATTCTCTGGATGCCTGCATTATGTCTGGGCGTGGATGTATTTCAGAGGATTAATGCCAATGTATGGGTCCATTTAATTCAAAAGAAAAGAAAAGTGGGGAAACACCCAACTGTCCATGCGCCATGTTTGGCATCGATTGTTCTAGAATGTGGTACTGTTGGTTCCAGATCAGAGACCAGTTGTTTAAAGACTTTTATCTCACTCATTTCTAGGTGTTTTCTTGATGTTAATGATCTTGATAGCTTATTAGTATGGAGCCTTAATACGTACTTTGAGAGGTGTGGGTTTTTGAAGATGTACTTTTGTTGATTGCTGTCCACTATATTCTTCATGGTGAATGCAATGACCCTTTACTTGAATCATTTAACCAGACACTGGGGAACAGAGTAAAAAATAATTATGGAAGATTAAAAGACTATTTTAAGCATTTTCCACATATCTACTAAGTTCCATTGTAGTATGCTTTGCAAATATAGCTTTTGTAACCACCCACCTAAGCAACTCTGTTATCATGGGTGGGGAGAAAAAAAGGAAAACCTCAGGTGTTCTGATATTAAGCAGGAAGAGAGCTGCTAAGTTTTTTGTGGTGGTTGGTTTTGTTTTCTTACAGATTCTTTTTCATTTATAAGGTTGTTCATTTTTTCCTAGCTTAGAATGATTCAAAACTTTGTTGTTTAGGTATGTAGCGCTTGGATAGGAAGTGGGGTTGTAAGTGACCTGAATGATCTCCGCCGAGTTCACAACCTGCTTGTCTCTTCTCTGGATAAAGTGCAAGCAGGAAAGGGATCTTCTAGCCAGCTTTACCGAGAGAGTGCAACTACTATGGAAAAACTTGCAGTTCTGAAAGCATGGGCTGAGGTAAGCATTGACCATTAAATCTTTACAAGTTTGAAAAGATTTTGCAGTGTAACAGCAGCCTCACACCTCACTGGCTGTTCAGTGAGCCTTGCACCTGGCCTCCTCCTTACCTGTTGCAGTTCCACTTCTGGGATGTTTTCATCTCTATATCTTTCTCTTTTCCTTCTTCTGCTGTTCTTTGATCCATGTTTACAGTGATGCTCGATTGTTCTTTGTTTTACTGCACTTTTCTGTATTAAAGTATGTACTCATACCCTATCATATTTTGATTTTCCTCCCATGTTATTGGTCTTAAACTTAAAAAAACTAAACAAACAAACCGCGAACCAAAAAAAACAATGTTAAAATATATTATAGGAAAATATTGCAGTTGATTAACTAGGAGCTTGTCATAGAATCATAGAGTCGTTTGTGTTGAAAAAGACCTTTAAGATCATCAAGTCCAACTGTTAACCTGGGACTGCCAAATCCACTACTAAACCACGTCCCTCAGCACCACATCTACATGTCTTTTAAATACCTCCAGGGATGGCGACTCAACCACTTCCCTGGGCAGCCTGTTCCAGTGCTTGACAACCCTTTCATTGAAGAAATTTTTCCTAATATCCAATCTAAACCTCCCCGGTGCAATTTGAGGCCATATCCTCTTGTTCTATCGCCTGTTAACTTGGGAGAAGAGACCAGCCCCAAACTCACTACAACCTTTCAGGTAGTTATTTGTAGAGAGCTAGAGGGTCTCCCCTGAACCTCCTCCAGACTAAAGAACCCCAGTTCCCTCAGCTGTTTCTCATAAGACTTGTTCTTCAGACCCCTCACCAGCTTTGTTGCTCTTCTTTGGACATGCTCCAGCACCTCACTGTCTGTCTTGTAGTGAGGGGCCCAAAACTGGACGTAATCTTTGAGGTGTGGCCTCATTAGTGCTAAGTACAGGGGGGCGATCACTTCCCTAGTCCTGCTGGCCACACTATTCCTGATACAAGCCAGGATGCTGTTGGACGACTTTGCCAACTGGGCACACTGCTGGCTCATATTCAGCTGGTTGCTGACCAACATTCCCAGGTCCTTTTCCACCAGGTAGGTTTCCAACCACCCTTCCCCAAGCCTGTAGTGTTGCATGGGGTGGTTGTGACCTAAGTGCAGGACCCGGCACTTGGCCTTGTTGAACCTTATACCGTTGGCCTTGGCCCATCGATCCAGCCTGTCCAGATCCCTCTGTAGAGCCTTCCTACCCTCAGGCAGCTCAACACTCCTGCCCAACTTTTTGTTGTCTGCAGACTTACTGAGGGTGCACTCGATCCCCTCGTCCAGATCATTGACAAAGATATTAAGGAAAACTGACCCCAATACTGAGCCCTGGGGAACACTACTTGTGACTGGCCACCAACTGGATTTAACTCCATTCACCATGACTCTTTGGGCCCAGCCATCCAGCCAGTTTTTGACATAGCGACGAGTGTGCCCATCCAAGCCATGAGCAGCCAGTTTCTCCAGGAAATGGCGTCAAAGGCTTTACTAAAGTCTAGGTAGAAAACATCCACGGCCTTTCCCTTGTCCATTAAGTGTGTCACCTTGTCATAGAAGGAGATCAGGTTAGTCAAGCAGGATCTGCCTTTCATAAACCCATGCTGACTGGGCCTGATCACCTGGTTGTCCTGTATGTGCCACGTGATGGAACTCAAGATGATCTGCTCCATAAACTTCCCCAGCACCGAGGTCAGACTGACAGGCCTGCATTTCCCTGGATCATCCTTCTGGGCCCTTCTTGTAGATGGGTGTCACATTTGCTAACTTCCAGTCAACTGGGAACTTCCCCATTTGCCAGGACTGCTGGTAAATGAGGGAAAGTGGCTTGGAGAGCACTTCAGCCAGCTCCCTCAGTACCCTCAGATGGATCCCATCTGGCCCCATAGACCTGTGTGTGTCTAAGTGGTTTAGCAGGTCCCTCACCATTTCCCTTTGGATTATGAGGGCTTCAGTCTGCTCCCTGTCCCCGTCTTCCAGCTCAGGGGGGTGGGTAGCCAGAGAACAACTGGTCTATTAAAAACTGAAGCAAAGAAGGCGTTAAGTACCTCAGCCTTTTCCTCATCCTTTGTCACTATGTTTTCCCCCACATCCCATAGACGATGGAGATTCTCCTTAGCACTCATTTTATTGCTAATATATTTATAGAAACATTTTTTTAACTTATTGGCAAAATGTTCATAATAAATTACAGACTTAATGTAGATATTGTTGGGGAATAGCTGGAATACCAGAAATCTTCGACTATTTACAAAAGCCAGAGTTAGTACTACTTATATTGCCTTGCTTCCTGGAACATTACTTGCATGCTATAGAGCTCTACGTATAATTACTGTAATTGCACAAATAGTATTTTGGTTTCTTTTAGTGTAGTATTTAAGGTTTTGGGTTTTTTCATTAAATTTTCTTGGAAGTTACTTTTAAAATGACAAAGAAAAGTATTAACATTTCAGCTGTGTAATGTTAATCACCCCATACTGTAATTTTCTTTGATATGGCACATCTGTTGTGTGAAGACACTTATTTCTATTCTATTTCTTTTCTAAAGACGTTTATTTTTTCTGGTATTTCTGCTTATTCCCATATTTATCTAAGTTTTTCAAAATCCTTTTATCTTCTCATAGCATCTATCAAAACCAAACATATATATGTTCTTGTTTTCACGTAACGCGTTTAAAGCCATTTGCATGTGTTTATGATACTGTATCTGCTTCCAGAAAATGACAATTGCTCTAATTTATCTAGTAGCTCTTAATGTAGGTCAAAGAAATCTTTGCAATAAGGATACATTGATTTAATAAAATCTGTTATTTAAATCACTATGTCTGTGTGGAGCAGGAGTAATTGAGACTTTTTAAGGAAAAAAAGCGTGTAGCCAGATTGTTTTAGGAAAGCGCCATTTATGCCCCTAAGTATTATAGAGTGGTAGAAATAAAAGAAAAAATATTTAAATAAAATTTAATTATATTGCAAATCTCTCTTTCACAGTAATTTTCCAGTGGGTCATCTCTGCATGGAATCTGTTACTTTCACATGGAAAGTCTGCTGCTTTTTTTCTTGTAAGGATCTCACAGCATGTGCTTTCATATCTATCTTCCTTCTAGGTGTACGTCGTTGCCATGAAAATTAAGAAAGAAGCAGAGACCAAACCAAAGCGTGTTTTAAAGAGCACAGAGGAGGATGAGGATGATTTTGGTGCTGTAGATGAGTTGCCACCAGACAGTTTGATAACACTTGTACAACCTGAGCTGCCTGCACTTAGCCGCCTCTGGTTAGCTGCACTGAAAGATTACGCTCTTTTAACTTTACCAGCTGAATTTGCTACCCAGCTTCCACCAGATGGTAAGCACTGGAATTTCTTTTTGTGTTGCTGTGAAAAAGAGAAAGAAACCCTTAGTTGAGACTTTAAAATTGTTCTGTAAATTATTTGGCAGGTGTTTTTTTTTTTACGCAAGTGATAGATTTCTGGCTGTGTGTAATTGGAATGTATGTTTGAAGTTTGAGTGTGCTTTTTTCCTTCAACCTGCAGTGAAGATATTCTTTATTTGAATCACAGAGTTGATTAATACCATGTCTTTGTAGAATTTAGAATACTTCTACACCTCTAATACTTTGGTATCAAATGCAAAAAGATGTTTACTATAAGAAAAACATAGCCCTTGAGATTAGAGCGGATCCCATGTCATAGTATTTTACTGAGTGAAGAATGAGTGTTCTATATATAAAAAATTCTGCAGGACCTCATGACTTTGCCTGCCTTTCTTGCCCACTGCTTACTGTTCCATTGTGGCCATTACACTTTCTTACGAGAAGTACTAATGTTGCTCATTCACAAGGAGAATTGGGATGCACTGTCACTAACAAGGATTACAACTGAATATGTACATGATCAAATACACTCAGAGTAAATAATCTAATAAATTTAGAGTACTATGTGCTTTTTGTCTATTATTTGCAGATAATTTCAGAATTTATCTTTGCTTTGCTAATTTAACAGGGGGAGCGTTTTACACTCCAGAAACAATTGATACAGCTAGACTGCATTACCGAAATTCCTGGGCTCCCATACTGCATGCAGTGGCACTTTGGCTAAACAGTACAGGATTTAACGCTTCAGAGTCAACAGAAGAGACTGCTGCAGCAATGCCCAACTCACAGAAACGTGCTACATCCATTATGTTAAACCAGACACCTGGAACTCCACCTAGCACTAAATCTTTGCCAGAAATAAACAAAGATCGAATGCACTTAATTTTGGGTAAGAGTTACGTGTTTAGAGTTCAGTACCAGCACGTTATGGTATGAAATGGTGTGGGAATAAGACGTCTTGGGAAGTTTAAAATGGATCACATGTCTAGACACTAATATTTCAAAATACCTCTGTCTCCTCCTCTCTGTATCTCTCTGCCTCCTGTGTTCTTTATAGTTTTGGCAGAATATTTGTCAGTGTGATTATTGTGATTTTTATAGACAAGTTGGATATTTAGTTTATTTATGTAATTGAATAAAATGAGTAGGAACTCTTATACACTGTAATTCAGATGATATAAAATGTTATGATTCAAAGACAAAAGCTGTAAGGTTATTAAAATACACACCCTCATAAAAAAACAGTTCAGTAGAGACTGATTTTTGAGAAGTCACGTGGAGTGGCTTTTGCATCAGTCTTTCATGTGTGAGTAGTGCTTGCTATTTCCCTTTGTTGTTTTCTAACAGCTTTAAGAGATGGATGCGATCACTTATTCTGAGGATTGCCAATAGTTTGCCGAGATATAGAGTTATTCACAACCAGAATTAAGTGCCATATGTATAATACAAATATTGCATAATTTTTGAGGCTTAATTTCATCTCAGTTATCTTTAAATTTAAAAGAGTTTAATAAAATAAAAGTCAATTTACAATTGAAGGATTCGGAAGTCGTGGATTTCTATTCAGTAATCTAAGTTGCTTGCTGTTACTGTTTATTATTTTTCCTGCCAAATTTTGGGGAGGACATGATGCAGAAGAGAAAGCGAATACAATTCTGCTATTTCTAATACATAAACTCTCTTTCCCTTTAGAGGAAGAGGAATTGAGCAAAACATGTATCCCTCTGAAGTTGTTAAAAACCTGCTATACCTATAAAGAAATTTAAAAAAGAAAACTTGATTTTATGATGATGTGAACCTTCTTTTTAATTATTGCTCTTTTCAGGTGTTAGTATACAGTTTTTGTGTTCCCCACGACCTGAAGAGCCTGTTGAGCATGTCACATCTTGTTTACAAGCACTTCATACTTTATTGGATTCCCCTTGTGCCAGGATCCATATTGCAGAAGATCAGGTACTGTATGAGCATGTTGTAACAATCAGCTTTTTCTAGGTCTTTGTCTTTCATCTGCGGTGATTACAAAAGCTGTAATTATTTCTGCATGAGAAAAGTATTTGCTCATCATAAGCAAGTGACATAACAATTAGGAATTGTTAAGTCCTAATTAATTTTTTTAAATATGTGTTTTGTTTTACTGTAGCTCCTTGGTGTTGAACTTTTGAGTGTACTTCACCGACTCCTCCTGACCTGGGATCCTCCTTCTGTTCAGCTACTGGTTACAGGAGTTGTCCAGCAGATAGTAAGAGCAGCTCAAGATTATTTGCAGGAAAAAAGGAACACCCTAAGTAAGATTTTGAAAACATGGCTTGCTTTGCAGAGTAAATAAGCAACAGGTTTTCATACTGTGAAAGGAACTCAAATACATTAGAGCGTGGTTACGCTGAGGAGGAAAATGCTGTGTATTCCACAGATACTCCTGACGTATTCATAATCTTACCTGCTGATTTCTTCTCTTGTAAGATGTAGTTTTTCTTCCTCTGATCATTCTAGTGGTTATTCATGTCCTGGTTTTCATTCATTTTTTCTTGAGTATGAGTGATAAAAATTATAGCCAGCACACCACTTCAGGTCCTACTAATACTTTGCTCAGTTTCATTAATGTTTCTCTATTGACTGCCTCCTAGCACTTAATTTACCTCTTTTCTGAAGCTTAATCATTTGGCCCCCAGTGTAGGGTCTTGTGGTGCGTCCCTGGCACAACTGGCATTCATGGGGTGAATGAGCTCCTACTGGAACCAGTGTAAAAAGTTGCCTGCCCAGGAGATCTTGCCAGGAGTGGGCGCAGACTTGCATCTGGGTTCTTACTTCACTGACATTCAGGGTGTGTCAGCAACCAGGAGGTCTGGGAACAGGGTGTGCAAACAGGAGCGAGGCAGTTGGCATGGAAAGGCATGCTCATGCAGCCCAGAAGTGCTGCTCAAGACTACAAGACTGCTAGAGTCAGCATAATGATGGCAGTGACATACAGCAAGACACAGTCTGCCGACTGAGGAACAATCACCTCTGGCACATCAGAGGTCCAATGACCTGGCTTGACATTCAGATGAAAGTCCTGATGTGACTGTCCTCCAGGTGCTTGTCTGTGCAGCCAGGGCTGGAGGTGACATTGGTCTCACCTGAGAGATGTGAAGGAAATGCATGTGAAGGTGAGCAGATTGTGTAATGTCAGGAAGGGCAAATGAGAGAATGGCCTGTTCGTCACAGAGATCCTGCAGGCACAGGACCCCAAGACCCCTCTGTCACGGAAGGAGGGATAGCCATAGGCTATGCTGGAATATGGCCCTGGAGGGTGGGACTCCCATGAAGGTGGAGGCTGCAAGGTTGTGACTTCTAGCAACAAAAGGCTTTATCTCCACGCATCTAGTTGGAGACACTATAGGATCTGGCAAGAGGAGAAGAGGAACAAGCTGTCAGGGCAGATATCTGGGCCAACCATCCCTCTTTGGCAGCTCAGAACTGAAACCACTAAGAGGAAGTGAAGGGTGATACCAGTCAGGAACTCTCTTCTTGTTTGCCACAGACTGCCTAATCAAGAAGAGAAGGTGAATGAAGCCATATTAAACCAACTGGAAGAAGCCTTTAATCACAAGTTATGGGAGTCTCGTGAGAGATTTTTATTATGCAGACATGCTGGAAGGGCAGCACTGCAGGATGCTAACAATCTGAAGCTTTTGGAAGCGTATGAGGCACAGGTTTTTTCAGTGTGGATGCTGGACTGTCCAAATAAGGGAGGTGCTCAGTGGATCTGCTACTCGCTAATACAGAAGAAATGGTTATGAAGGTTAATGGTAGCTGTGGCTGTAGCAGCCATGGGATAGTGAAGTTCATGATCCCGAGGCAAATGGAGAAAGCAAGTAGCACAGCAAAAGCTTTGGGCTGACTTAACAGACTTGGGCTTGTGCAGGGAGCTTGCAGACGAGATCTTGTGGTAAACTTCCCAGAAGGGCAAAGGAAAGAGATGGTTCATGTTTGGTGACAATATCTCATCCAAAAGTGCAGGATGCCAAACAGGCATAGCAGGAGGCTTACTTGGCTGAATGGGAACTTCTGACTGAGCTCAAATGTGACAAGGAAGTGTATGGATGGTGTAAGTGGGGCCAAATTGCTCAGGAAGACTACTGAAGATGTCTGCTCAGGTATGGAGGGGTGGAATTAGGAAAGTTACAATTTGGCTGGAGCTGAGACTGGTGGCAAATGTTAAGTGTGACAAGAAGGGCTCTTATAGATATGTTGGCAGCAAGAAGACCAAGGAAATTTGGACCTGCTGCTGAATGGGTTGGATGATCTAATGGCAAAACATGGGAAAGGGGGGAAAAACTGAGGCAGTGTTATCTTCTTTGCTTAGTCCTCCTGTGTCTCTGTGTCTAGTGAGCAAGTTTAGGGTAGAGAATTGCTACCTACAGTAGATGAGCATCAGGTTAGGGACTGCTTAGGTAAAAGTTAAACATACCCTGGAACCAGATGGGATGCATCTGAGGGAGCTGACTGATGACATGCTAAGGCTGCTGCAGTCATCTTTGAAAAGCTGTGGAACTCAAGACTGTGGTACTGGATTGCGCAAGTGGTAGATACAGTGGAGGGCAGTGCTGCCTCTCAGGGGAATCTTGAGTTGCAGGGCTGAGAACCTGCTGAAGTTCATCAAAGACGAGTGCGAAATCCTGCATTTGGGATGGAGTAACCCTGTGCACTGGTATAGGCTGGGGAGCTGACAGACTGGATAGCAGATTTGCCAAATAATGAGTTGAATGTGATCTTTGGTGTGCCTATGCAATACTGAAAACTCTGTTACTGGGCTGAATTAGAAAAGTATGACCAATACATTAAGGGGTATGATTTTTCCTTTCAACTCAAGCTTGTGAAGATGTATCTGGAGCAGTGTCTAGTTTTCTTTGCCCTTCCCCCTCATCCTGAGTAAGAGAGGTGTTGAGAAACTGAAGGAAGTCCAGTGGAGGTCCACTAAGCTGTTTAGGGAGATCAAGTATGTGACACATGATGGGAGGCTGAGAGAGCTGAACTTGTTTAGTCTGCAGAAGAGAGGGTTAATATGCGATAGAATAGCAATCCCCCTTCTTAAAGGGGATTTAAAGAGAAGACCAATCCAGACTTTTCTGAAAGGCACATGATGGAAGGACAAGAGGCAATGAACACAAGTTGCAGTAAAGGAAATCTAGATGGGATACAAGGAAAGAAATTGTCACCATGGGAGCGGTGAAACAGTAGAACAGGTGCCCAGGGATGTTGTGTCATTTCCATGCTTGGAGATGTTCAAACCTGGACCAGCTCTGAGCAACCTGCTGTAGCTTTCAAGTTGGCCCTATTTTGAACAGGATATTGGACTTGGATGATTTATGGAGGTCCCTTTCAGCTTAAATTTTTCTGCGATTCTCTGAGTTGATCTACCTAAATCCTGTTCCTCTACTTTGCCTATATTGAGCTTTAGTAAAATTACTTATTTCTTATTTTATCCCCATCTTTTGTGGTATATTTCAGCTTCTCATGTTTTGCTTAGGCTTTCCATCAGGATATTCTGTTAGTTTGTTTCTACTTTATGTAAAAATATCCTTGATAAGGGTTTTGGCATCAGTCCAAAAGCTACTTTCTGAGGTACTTTTATTAACTTTTTCCTTTTAGCAGAGCATCTCCCTGTTCAATCATCCCTTTACCATTTCTTTAAAAGTCTCGCATTGGATGTACTGTTTCCATCTTTGCCAGGTAAATTAGTTTCCAAGTGGTACCCTGGCAAATAGTTCATTGATACTGGTTACGTTAGATCTGTTATGCTTTCTTCTACCTGAAAGAAATAAAGTAAAACCCAAAGAATATTCTCTTACTAAGGAAAACTACCATCTTAGTCTGGCACAATATGCTGTTGAGAAAAAAAAACCTGTTAGCTTTTACCTGTTTTCCACATAGAAACAGAGAGAGAATTTTGCTGGAACTTGAGGAACCAGCACAGCCAAAAATGCAAGCTCTGTTCCTTCATATGAATTAATCGAATTGTTTACTGCAGGCCCAGTAAGTTGTATTTTTCAAATCTGTGAATGTGATAACGCTAGCAATCATTTAAATTCACAGTAGCTCCATAGGGGTAGTTCAGGCCAGCTTTGACTTACTGAATCTCTGTTTGTGTTTAATGGGAGAAGGAGAAAGACTGCAGCTGCCCAAGCTGCCATTCAAAAGAGAGACTTTTGGAACTGAATGCACTGAAATCATGAACTCAGACATAGAATCCTACAATGCTTTTCTGTTCTCTTATTTCATAATCAATGTAGGCTGAAATAAAATTTTGTCGGAATGGAACATTTACTTAATAGCCATTAAATTAAAAAATACTGTTGGGCCTATTTATTTGGTGGTCATTGCTGTTAATTTTACAATTAGTTTTAAAAGAAGCAAAATAATTCCTGCATTTTTATTTTGTGTAAGTATTGCTATTTTTTTTTCCTAGTTCGATATGGATTTTTAAGTATTGTTGCAATCACAACACTTCTAAAGCATTTTAAACCCCTTTACATCATTCTAATTAAAACATTTAGTTTGACATGAACCATGTTTGTCATATCTTACTGTGAAGCAACGTTTTCCTCTTGATTTTTAACTTTTTTTTTAAAGAGTGTTTCATGTAAGCTTTGGTATGGAATCCTCCTTAAGTGTATTCTCAGACATTTCTTTCCTTTTTTCAGATGAAGATGATATTGAGGAAAAAGAAAATCCTCTTGCTTTAGGAGAGGGAGGTGCAAGTGGTGGTCTTGTGCCGGGAAAATCTCTGGTCTTTGCAGCCATGGAATTGCTCATGTTTATCCTAGTACGGCACATGCCCCATCTGAGCTCAAAAATGTCAGATTCTCCAAGTCACATTGCTGCCAAATCCCACCTCTCTGAGGAAAGTGCTCGTCTTGTGGCCGCCACTGTTACTATACTGTCTGACCTGCCTTCTCTGTGTTCTCCAGCAGGTAAGGTATTGTAACAAAATATATGTGAGTGGTTACTATAGGGGAGGCATAATGAGCATATGATGTTAAAAGCAAATGAAGTATATTTTCACGGGATACTTTAAAGGTCATCTATTGAAAATTATATTTAGGTTCTAAAATAAATGAAGAGTTCAGGCTTTTTCAGTGAGCAACATGAAGGAAATGATTTGATTTTAAGTTTGCATGTGTGCTGCAAGTTTGCTGAGGAAATGAGTTCTATATCACTATGATGTTATTGGGTTTTTTTCCCCTTCCTTTTTTTCATGATTTTGAAACCTTTTGGCCAATTGTAATCATATTGTTAAAGAATATAGACATCTCAGAGATAATTAAATTCCTGAGAAGTTCATGAAAAGTAGCAGCTGGATGAAAAGAGAATCCTACTGAGTTAAAAACCAGCACAATTCAGCTGTGATACGCTTGGTTTTTTGCAGCCGTTGGCTGTCAGTCATCCCAAATGTGTCTCTAAACTAAATGGAGCTTTCTTCTGCCCAGGGAGACTGTCACAAAGGATATGTGTAAACTAGGGTAATTGCACTGACTGGAGTTCATGGGTGAAGGACATAATTGCACAGGAAGCTGTGCTCTTTGAGTTTTGCTTTTCAGAGAACAAATTGCTTAACTGTTGTCCTGTGGGTCTCTGGGAAGTTTCACACGCGGATGTAGATGAGACATTTTGCAGGTTGGTCCCTTAATGAGATGCATGCTAAATAACATATTTTGACAAAGTCATGCTCAGAACACAACATGGGCTGTCTTCAAATGGACAATCTGTGTTGTGCAATTCTTTAAAAAACAGTAGATTTTGAGATGATCTGGTGTCCTGCACTGTTTTTGTTTGATTCCTGGTTCTTTTTCTTTTCTCTCCTTTTTTTTTTTTTTTTTCTGGGGGGTGGTGGAATGGGCAAAAAGAGTAATGGTACTACTTGTGTTGATTGGATTGAAGGCATGACTCCCAACATTTGCCAAGTCACCCGCAAAAGTAGCTCAGAAACTATTGTTAGTCTACAGAGACTAAGGCTAGAGTTGTTGTTTGGTTTTTTTTTTTTTTTTTTTTCCCCTCATCCAGAAGATGTAGCCAACTGAGAGCTGTAGAGGGAGGTGGTGGCAATAGTACATGCACAAACATTTGTGTTAATTGAACCTTTGGATGTAAGGGAGACTGTGAACAAAGAGAACAGGGGGGTTGGACTAGATGACCTTTAAAGGTCCCTTCCAACCCAACACATTCTATGAATTCATCACTTTCTGTGACTGAGTGGGTTTTTTATATTTCTTCCTCTTTCTTTAAAACATGAGCATCTTGCAGTCTCCATCGGACAAGATCCTGGGCAATGTGATTTAGAGGAACTGCTACTTCGAAAAAGGGGGTTGGACTAGATGACCTCCAGCAGTCCCTCCCAGTCATTAATTATTCTTAGTGTATTTATCCTCACAGCGTTCCCATAATTAAGAAAATGGCAAGATTTGTGTTTCCACAAATGTGGAAAAATGAGGCATAGAAAAGATACGGAAAGAGAATTGACTGAAGTGAGCTGTAGAGTGATATTACACATCTAAACTCAATAGCACCCTTCTTTCAGCCCTACAGGGGCTTAAAGCCTACCCGTGTTATTGAAACTCCTTCTAATAAAGTTCCCATGTGTCTAAAGTCAGGTTATGCGCTACTTGACCAGTATTTCTTGACTATGGTTAACTTGCATCTGCAGGACTAGCTGCACAAAACAGATAGGTGTTGATTTCTTTAGAAAGGCAATGCAGTAGGAGGAGAATTGTTTTGTCTCATTTGTAGAGTAGTCAGACGGCTACAGCTTTTGCCCAGGATGTGAGACACCCAGATAACTTCCTTACTTTGCTTCTAGGGCTTGTACCATACACCAGCTTCCTTGGAAAGTGCCATAACTTGGTTTGGATACCTGTTTCTTGTTGTTGTTGTTTATTTTATATACTCATATGCAGATCCTGTTTTAAGATATTTAACAATCTGGATGTGTTCAATATGATACATACCATGTGTCACATGCCATGTAGGGCAAAACTTTAATAGCTGAATCATCATTCCTGAATTGACAGCAACATTTGAACTGTTGGCTTGTATGACTTGTGTTATGATACACTTCAGTGGTACTGATGAATGAATTTGGTGGTAAAATATTGAATGGCTCACATCACTTGCTATTTAAATTGCAGTTTATCTTGGTGTCTCCTTTGTCTCCTAGCCATATATATCCATATTGGGAAAGCTGAAAAGGTTATCTACCACACTTGTTGGAATTAACTTCAGAAACTCTATTTTGTGTTTGTTTTTGGGTTTTTCTTAGGATGTATGACAATCTTACCCACTATCCTATTTTTGATTACAAGAGTATTGAAAGAAACAGCAGTAAAATCAGCAGATAACCAGGTCCCACCTCCAGTCAGTGCGGCCCTTCAAGCGATAAAAACTATTGTTACTCTTCCAACAGTCAAGACTGATGAAACTCAAAAACAATGGACAGGTCTTATCCGCAGCACTCTGGCATCTATCTTGGAATACTCTCAACCTGGTAAGTGGTTTCCCAGTGCAGGAGAGTTAAAGTTACAGAACTGGGTTTTGCTGTAATGAAAAGGCAAGTATTATGTCTGCCTATAATATAATAGGCTTCATGTCTGAGGGTTGGGGATTAAAAGTGGTAATGAATTGCTTGTAAAATTGAAATGGGAGAAAGACCTGAGTGCACAGAGCATAACTGATCAAAGTTATTTAATAGTTGAAGACAAGCAGAGCATTGGCTTTAAGAAAATACAGTTACATCTCAGGACTTCCCATGCCAGATTTGTCCTTGTTTTCTTTGATACTATTGATCATAATCTCCTGTTTTGCCTTTTGCAGTTCATCTCAAAGCTGCCCCCCCCCTCCCCCCAGCCCTTTCTGTAGGGTATTTTTCTGTCCTAGTTCAGACTTTCCTCTTCCATTTTGAATCCCTTTTCATGATGTGATTATTTCATGCTTTAGGTTTTTCTTCGTCTGACCTTACCAGTCTTCATTGTTTCAGCTAGTGACTTGTTTCTGGAACTCAGAAATCTACCTTTTGATATCAGTCAGTCTTTCTGACATCTGCTGACTGTCTTGCAAGTAAAATCTAAAGGAGTCGTAAACTGAATTCACTTCAGTTCATGGACCATGCCTTAATTTCTGTCACTACTGGCAACTCTAGATATGTTGGCAAGGTCTGAGCAAACTATCATTTCCACCCCTCCTTTCCTCTTTCCATAGAATACCTGCTAGCTTAAAGGAAAGGAGATTTTAGTTGCCAAACCAGTGTTTGTATGGGAACTGATCTCTTTACTGAAACTGTAATTGTTCAGTACTGTACATGGATTCGACACCTTGAATTAAATCTCAAGAAAAATGGCAGTCAGTGTATCATTTAAGTGTTTGCTGACATGATTCATGTAGTCTTAATGACAGTGAGTGTTAAAGTGAATAAGTGTGAAGACAGCAAGTGATAATTGTGGCATGGTTCATACTGGAGCAGGATATTCACAATACTCTTACAAGCTTTCAGTGGTGAGAAAAAAAATCCTATCCCTGCCAAAAAAATCTGTTACCCACCAGCAGGATGTCTACTGTGTCTCTTTAGAGAACTGCAGACTACTTCTCTTGGTTCACATTCGTACTTTGCCTTACCCTTCAAAAAGCGTCTCAGCACATAGTTAGCAAAAGAGAGACACAAAGATCTGTCATTTGCATAATGGTAGTTCAGCCAAAAACCATCCCATTACATCGCCCAGGAGTCATTTATAGAGACTGAAGAGAGCCTTGAATAGAGTTACTCATGTGAGAGATAGGGACTCATGTGAGAGATAGGGAGCAAGTAGGTAGTTGCAAACAATCCTGAAAATGTCTGAAGGGGAAGGATCAGTAGATTTGTGTTAACCAAGTCAAACTCCTAATTGGATTTGTCACATCAGCTTTTGTCTTCCAGCCTTTTGTTACTGTAAAGATTTCCCAGTTCCTCTGTCCAGAAACATTACTGGCTTTAGGCTTTTTTGCAGACTTCAGAAATCTTTGTCGGTTCCTTGCAAGAGTGTATGTTTTCTTTTTCCTTTCCAGTCTTCTGTGGAGTAGGACACATCACACACATAAGAATCTAAGCAAGGTCTATTGCATACGATTTCAAGTCTCACAATAAAATGTAAACAAATTCAAAATAAAAAAAAATTAAACACATTTTTCACTTAAAATGTTTGGAGTAGTTTTTTGAAATTTGAGGTTTTGAAGTTTGAGTTTTTGAGGTTTCGCATCATGGCTAAGCCAATTGAATGACTAGCTGACATCTGTAAAGGGCAGTCATGCTGTTTTTCTTTTTGCTGACTATGTAGCTGCTGTTTCTTTGTGCCTCTCAAGGGACAGCAGAACCAATCTGGCCAACAAACCCAGAAGAACAGTACTTTATACATATAATATATCTATATAATAATAATTATATATAAACATAGGGGTTTTTTTTTCCCTGCTGATGTAAATTCACGAATGAGATCGTGAAGACAGAGCTTGTGCAAGGAAAAAAAGGATGACAATGGCAAATACAGGCTAAGTGAAAAGTGGGAAAGTTTAAGTAGGACTGTTTTTATTTGTGACAGGTAGTGTCAGATCAGCTAGTCTGTTATGTGAAACCTCATGTCAGCTAAAAGTTGTTGCCATGCTGGGTATCAGTTTCTTACTCTGCTGTACCAGCTGAAGAGATTAAAAAAAAAAAAAAAAAAAAAAAAAAAAAAGTGAAGTATTTTTTTAATGGGGAAAAGATCTAAAAAATATATTTTTCCTCTCTTACTTACATGTTGAAAACAAAAAATATGACTTGGTCAGAGAAAGCGTGGCTGATGTTTTTTCCTTGATATTTAAGTTTCAGAAAGCTTGACTGACTTTATTAAAGCAACTATTAGAATAGAGTTGCTCAGCTTTTTGCCAGTCGCTATCAATAATGATAAAGTGATTCTGCAGTAAGTAAATGCATATTTGTATGCAGCTGCAAATAATTTCAAGTACATTTATTTCCTCTTCGTGAGTTTATCCATGTTCATTGCCTTTTACTAAATAAATTGGAAACCCTTTTTGGAGTAAGCTAATAGCATGTTTGTCTTTTGTTTTTCAGAAGCCTCTAAGCCTATTCTTGATGAAGTAAGCATACTTACAGCTATTGCTCTCTTCCTTTTGTCAGCAAGCACTGAAATAATTGGAGTGCAGTCTTTACAAAATGGATGTATGAACAGATTTAAAAGTGCATTAAATTCCTGTGATCCTTGGGTAAGATCATGTTATAGGAATGTGAATAATATATAGCTGAGAAAAACTAATTGTTATTTACTTAACACTATTTCTT
This sequence comes from Larus michahellis, assembly GCF_964199755.1. Taxonomy (NCBI): domain Eukaryota; kingdom Metazoa; phylum Chordata; class Aves; order Charadriiformes; family Laridae; genus Larus; species Larus michahellis. Next base: position 41,370,906 of record NC_133898.1, read on the forward strand.
GAATGCTTTGTGATCCCTTTACTTCAGAGACAGATATTGATTGTCAAAATAACTAGAATTTTCAATAGCGTATTATAGAAACTCTTTAGTGAGTAAAACAACCCAGGGTAAGCTCTTCTAGATAACGTGTGTTCATGGCCTTGTGCCATGTTCTCGACTTGCAGCTTTTTAAAGTGGTGACATTTCTGCATTAATACTAATCTTTTATAATACAAACTAAACCACTTTTTCTGCAGATAAAATTATAGTCCACAACATTTCTGATGAATTTTATATTTGCTTTTGCAAAACCTGTGCTTATTTCCCGTGTCCAAAGACAACTCAGTTTGAGTGCGAAAATGTAATTTTGTGGTCACCATCGGAACATCTACAGATTTTTGAATCATCTGTCTCCTGATTCCACTTCTGTCCTTTTGTTTGTCTTTATGAATATTCTTCTAAACTATTTTCTCACTAAAGAGGGAAACTAAAATTTGTAGACTGATTTTGTTCAAGCAGGCTAACGTGCTGTATAGGTAAGCTTAACTGCTCCAGCCAAGTACACATCGGTTTGAGTGGGTATACAAATCTGTAGGTGGGAGCTAAAGTGAAAGATATATAGTGTTTCCACAAGTGAGCATTGCAGAGATTCTCGAGAAGAAAAACACACAAAAAATGCTGATGTGTTTAGGGTCACAGTGAGGCATTTAAAATCATGTTTAGACTGATAATTCTTCTCTGCAGCAGGGCTGACATTTTCCAGGTGGACATAAAATTCAGTTGGTTCTGAAGCCTGACTTCAGGTGGAAAGCTACTTAAAATTTTAGCGTGTGAATGGAAATGTTAGTTGTATTGTGCAGAAACTTTTATGTCATATTCTCTCTCAGCTCTGTCTAAACACATGAACAGTGAGAGAAGTTCATCTTTGACCACCACTCTCCTGGAAAGCTGTCCGTGAGCTGGAACTTAAACCACTATTCTTGTAATTCACAGAGAATGCTTTGACAGCAGCCAGATTGTGTCCACTCTCCTGGCTGATGTGCAGAACATATACTCTGTAATACTTGTGTGTTCCTTCTAGTTTTTTAAATGTAAAACACTCATTGTTGGGGTCAGTAACTAGACACCTGTTTGTAATAAAAACATTATACTGATTGTACTACAAGCATTGAACCGATTTTGGAAAAAAACTCTTCTAAGGAAATACCGCTGCCTCATAAGAAATACAGGAGTATTTTTTTAAACTGTTACCACCTGCAAAAGTCTGAAAGGTTAGATATCATGTATAGTAGTAACCAGAAGGCTGGTGAGCTCAATTTCATTTTGCCCCAACAAGGGAACTTAGTTGAGGGACCCTTCTCTCTCAATGCTAATGAGTACGTTTTACAGGGCAGTGTGCTTTACATGCTTTGAAGAAGCCCTGATTTTTACCTCACAGGAACTTCTGTAGACATCTGTGAGTGCAGAATAGTCAAAAGATTTATATTGTATAAATGGAATAAAAGAAGTTTGGAGGAAATTTTGCTGTCAGATGGAGTCATAAAACGCTTATTTGAATTATGCATGCATGTAAGAAAAGAGACTTTTACCCCTTATTTCAACGGCTAATAATCTTAACAGCTAATAGGGAGTAAAGTTTAAAGGATGTAGACAGAAAGGGAAGGGAATTATTTGGAGTGGTATAGAGAGATAGCGGACACAGGTCAAAGATGATGCTGAGTAAGGCATTAGGATAAAATGTTCTTCTGGGGAGCTCTGTTAGAAAGCATAGAAATGGTATTGGAAGAAGCATTATTACTTCTGGCCTTAAAAATGGATTTGTATAAAAAAAACCAACAACTTGCAGCCCTATACTAGTGAATTAACTTGTATTTTCTCACTATTAGTTTTTGTTATCTATCACTTGTATTCAATGTTTTTATCTATACATCTATGTTTCCAGTCATCCCTAGATCTCCTCACGGATGATTGTGTTCAGTAATACTTCCTCTAGAATGTTTCTGTTCAGCATGTGCTCAATAACTCATCCTGTTTGGACTTGAGTGCAGTTTGAAAGCATGAGCAACGTTTTATCCTTGTATTTGTTGTGGGGCTTTACCTTTTCAAAAGTTCTGGGTTATTTGTGTGGTATTCTGGAGGAAGATTTTTCTACATCCAAATGAAATGCATTCATAAGTTCATCTAAACAAGATCATCAGTGAGTCATTTTCCCAAATGTTGACTTTAATAATCCCTGCTTTCCAGAGAAAAGAGCGGGAGGGGGGGAAAAAAACAGAAGGAAGACAAGGAGGGGGTTCTGTGATCCAGCTCACTGTATAGCCACGTGTATACTCCTATGCTACTACCAGCACAAGATGGAGAATGAGAAGGAAGGAAGGAGAGGCCTGCCACTTTTGGCTACAGCCTTGGCTCACGTTAGAGCAATAAGATCACTTTAATCTGATCTGAATCATTTTTATGGTCTGTTTTATCCTTCTGAGATTGGAATAGCATTTCATGATTTTGCTATTACTATATAGATATATTTACTATTAGTGCTGTTAGTTTTGAGACTTAAAGGTGTAGCTCTCTGTGGACCTGTGTGACTGAATTGTATCACATTAACCATTCCATTATTTTCTCTGATTTCATTTTGTTACTACTACTTAGTACCTGCATGTTCTTTCTAACTGGCCTTCCTTTTATTGAAAACTGGGATAATATTATTTTAGCAGATGGGCTGTGTTGCTGCTTTCCTCTTATTCAGTATGTTTCCTTCCCCTTTAGTCTTCTCTTTCTCTTTTTTTTTTTTTTCTTAGTATCACGTGTCTCACATACATAGATAAGAGAGTTTATTAGAATTCCCTGAGTTAACAAATAACTTTCAGGACAATGTATTTATCTTGATTCAATTAGGTTCAAGCCAAGTGTTACCAGCTTCTGCTTTCAGTGTTCCAACACACCAATCGTGCCCTGTCAACTCCATATATTCATTCATTGGCCCCTATCATGGTTGAGAAGTTGAAAGCTGTGGAAAGGAGCCGCCCGAACAACAACCTGGAGCTGTTAGCAGTCCAGGAAGGAATTAAAGTCCTTGAAACGTTGGTTGCCCTTGGTGAGGAGCAGAATAGTAAGTACTTCGTTTTTTCTAGAGAAATGTGTAATGCTAAAATAGAATATTGAGCATTAGAAATCTTGCAGTTAGGAACTTGATGGCATAGTCACAAATAGACCGCGTCTGCGCAACATGCCTTTCTAATTCCAGTACTAGAACTTTCGTACACCTGGACTCGTATAGCACACACACTCTGATATGCCTTTGTATTTCTGGTGGTTGCAGGAAAAAAATTCTAAAGATGAACTGCAGCACTGAGTGGTGTTTTCTTCTCTTTGGAAAAGAGTAGTTCACACTGTTCAAATTTACTTTTTTGACATTGTTAACTTTTATTTACTTTAGCAGACTCATCACTTTTATCTGGTTGCTTCTACCAGCTCAACAAAGTTTATCTAAAAAGCCCAAGAAATTGAATTGTACTGGTCAGAATATCTTGATTGTAGGTGGAGCCTCCTGTTTGCTTCAGTAGATAGAATACAGTATTTGTAGTTTAAGTTCAGTTATTCTTTAACTGAAACAATGCGTTTTCTAAAGGCTTACTCTGCAGACATTTGGCTCTAAAGGCTGATAAAGTTCCTTGTAAAAAAATATTACTGTTGGTTTTGTGTGGTTTCCTCTGCCCCACCCCCAACACATACTCTCTGTTGGTATTTCTCTTCATTGATGATAAAACACTAAACGTATGTTTACTTCAGCCCCATTCTGCTTCTGGCACAGTTGTTTGAAACACATTTAAAGTGAGACAGTAACTGAAGCAAATGAGGAAACAGAACATCTGATTTTTGCTGGCTGGAGACAGTCACCCTATGAGTATGAATTTAGTAAAAATCTTTAGGGGAAAATCATTAATACTCTGATAACCTACAGAATTTTAGATAAATGAGTTACCATTAATATTTAAGTTCTTTGAACTTAAAATTTACAATTAATCATAGAATCATAGAATCATATGATTCATATGATTCAGATGAATCTTTGAACTTAAAATTTACAATTAATGTTACACACTTCAAAGGCATACTTGTATGCTTGCTAGATACAAAAATTAGCCCTATTGCTTAAGTTCAGCTCCTTTTTTGTTCTAAAGATAAACCCTTTTGATCACTGCGCCATTTTGGGCTGTGGCCTCATTAGGTCACACTAGCCCAAGCATAGCTGTGTTGCTGGTTTTTGGGATTGGAACCTTCCAGGGTGGAGCAATGTAGCAGATAACTGTCCTTGACTTTGTCCTGAACAGTTGCACGTGTGGTTCTGTTGTGCTCACTAGAGGCCAATATTCAGATTCAATCAAATAATGTTCCTTTCTGCCTGAAAGTGTTTTGAAATCCTTCAATATGATAGGCACTCTATATCTTATGATCTCTTATCAATGATCTGTAAACAGATGGTGCAAAGGCATCTTTAAAGAAGTATCAGGAACAAAATAATTATGATGAACAATAATAGAAGTCTGAAACACGGTCCTGGTGAGAAAGATTTGAGTGACCAAAGGACAGGAAACCATCTACATTTCAGTTGGTTTTTATTTGATCTTTTATTAATTACAGTGTTTATTGTCAATTCTGAAAACAAAATTACCCTTATCAGTCTAGTAACTGATAAAATTATTTTTCTTTTGTTCTCTGATAAGGATATTACATTATTTTATTTTCTTTCATTTTTAGGAGTCCAGTTGCTTGCTCTTCTCGTTCCCACTCTGATCTCCTATTTATTGAATGAAAATGCCTTTGCGTCTGCATCTCCAGCATCTAAGGATCTTCACGAATTTGCACTTCAGAATCTAATGCACATTGGTCCACTTTACCCACATGCTTTCAAGACAGTAATGGGAGCTGCTCCTGAATTAAAAACACGTCTAGAAACTGCAGTCCGAGCAAGTCAGGCCAGCAAAGCAAAAGCAGCTGCTAGGCAACCACCACCCACAGTACATTCCACCCCAACAATTAAACTGAAAACTAGCTTTTTTTGAATTACTTTTATTATTTTTGGACCATTAAGTAGTCAGAAGCGTTACATTATCCCCGATGTGTTACTGCATATATGTCTGTAATTTTGTGTAATTTGTATGTGAAAGGCTGTCTAATAGAGCTTTGTGTAATTACTTGAAATCCATGCATTGCAAGGGAAGTGGTGTTACTTGTATTTGTATAGATTTTTAGGAAATTGAGTGTGATCATATTTATGAATTTGTGTTATAAATTATCCACAAAAAAAATAATATTCTCTATCTGACTAAATAGTGTTATTTATTTTTAAAAGCTACCCCAAACCTTTGAGTGGTTTTTGAAATCTGGTGATTGTTATCCTACCATTGTGCAAACACACGGACACAGTGGGGACGGAGGGAAGAGGGGAAACTGTTATGCAGTACTTACCGTGTACCATGGGGAATTTCAAGTGTAGAAGTATGCACTTTTTCCTTTTAAAAACAAAGTAGGGAAGGGGATTGTCAGACCTTGTAGATCATTTCAGCTTGCATGAAAAAAAACAACAAAGAATTGAAAATTTTCAGTCTTTCTCAAGGTGAACAATCAAGCATGCTACCTTAATGAGTTGTCCTTATTTATGTGGTGTATATTTCTTTCAGATCCGTTTCCATGCTTGAATATTAATAAAGGATGCAAAGAATCTAATCCCCTATCTCTTCTAAGATAAATTTTAAAGAATGCATTGGAAATTGAGTTTATAAAGAGAGCTGCCTGCTATCTGCGGGTTTTTTTTGTAGGTGCAGATTTTGGCCCTTGTAAGGTGCTGTGCATTGGCAGTCTTCCTATTCTGCCAGACGCAGGTTGGATATGACGATTCAGTGCTCTGCTCTTTGTCCAGGTTCCTCGGTATTTAACCTTCCTGCAGGATTTTAGTCTCATTGGATGTATCTTAGCTGTAGTACTTGATGAAGTTTACAGAGCCAAATTACTTGAGCGCGCCTGTACTGAGTAAGGGAGCAGAACACAAGTGAGAGCCAGGTTCCTCTGGTTTTTCCTTCCCCTACCAGGCTTTTCTTTTTTGAAAAGCACGTGGCTCCCCTCAGTCTGAGTGAGTCTCATCTACAGATTTTGGAGCTCGGAGCCCAAGTTGCTGTGCTGGCCTTACAGCGCAGAGCCAGCGACTCCCAATGTCTGTCTGCTGCCAGACCTCACCCTTCCTATTGGCAGAAGTGCAGAACCATGTATTTTCTTGTGTATACAAGACTGACTTACGTGAATTTTTGGACACTGCTATTGAATTTATGGGCTTCTATAGGGATCTTTCTATACATTTTGCTTTATAGGGAGAAGCCACGTAATTAGAAGCCTCGGCTAGGCCTGATGAGTTTCATCTCTCATGTTTTTCTGGATACTTTGTAAAAACTGCATCATTTCAAAAGCTTCTACTTCAACCCAAGTATAAGAAAGGGATAGTAAGTAGAAGAGAATGCGATTAATACTTGGTCGAAATATTTGTAGGTCACTATTTTTTGCATAGACACTTGCCTAGTCTCTCTTCCTGTAAAACCTTATATAAATAACCCTTTGAGTACCTATGCAAAATGGAGGACAAGACAATGCTTTTTTTTCCCCTACTGTATTTGGTGTGTGCAAAATCGTTAGCATAAAATCAGAAAAGCTTTTATTTCACAGTGAATATTTTAGTACTAATGTGAGGACTCAAGAAGTGGTGCATACTCTAATCTTTCCAAATTTTTATCATAAAAGGTGTTAACTTCCGAGTCTTGTTCCACGGTCCTACGGGAGTAAAGATACACGCAGAAGTAAAAACAACATGAGGAGGAAAGTAATTTCACTAATTTTTTCATCTTTGTATGTGTAGTGGGAATTAAACTGATTAACATATATCATTTTCTAATAAGTGTTTCCAGCATTACGAAGCCATTTTGCTCAGAAGTTCTGAACTTGGTTAACATTTGAAGAGAAAGTATTACGGAGACTCTTTTCGGTACAAAATTGAACACAAAAATTTTGCAAATAAAAATAAGAAAATAACTTTATAACCTGTTTTAGATTCCCTGCCCCCAGGTAGTCTAGTAATTAATGACTTTGATGTTTGTTGGAAACTTTTTGTCTATAATCAGTTCTTATTTACCTTAACTTTTATCTCAGCACTTCTATGTTTTGGTTAGGCTCTAGTTTACAACATGACTGGAAACTCAGAAGGCTGGGGGGAGGGGGGGGAAGTGTAGCAATCAAGCATAACTTAAGAAGTCTGTAGAAAAATAGAAAAAAGTTAGCGGAAGGGAAAACGGCACTAGATAGATGTAGAGGGATAGAGAAGGGAAAGGTTTTTCTTTGTATGCTGCGTGACTGTATACAACACGCTCAACTTCCATTTGTATACACCCTTCCCCACTTTCTAGTCCTTGTTTGCTTCTTTGCTTGCTCCTGATACTAAAGGTATAATCACGTGGTTTTACATAATATTTTGCATCAAATTTCATTTGATTAAAAAACCCGAAATAACTTGAAAAGCTTGTAGTGCTTATTGGTTTTTGTCATCCTCCTTTTCATCTTTTTCTGTGTCGATGGCCTTTGTAATGTGCTTTTTCATGAAGCTCGTTTGCTGTTTCCCCTTCACATCTTTTCCTCTCTCTCTGCCATTTCCTTCCTTTCTGGGTGAGCTTGTTCTTCTACCTCGCTTCCCCACCGAGGTCCCGCGGAGCGCGCTCCCTCTTCTGTGCTTTCTCCCCTCTTCCTCCCTGCTCTGTGACCATCTATAGCATTTCCCAGATGTCTTTCCCTCCTGAAGGGCAGTTGCCCACCAGCCTCAGCTCTGCTCTCTGAGAGCGGGGTCACGCGGCGGGCGAGCGCGGTTTTGGAGGGGAAACAGGAAGGGTTGCGGGGTGAGCAGCGGGAGCCCCTCCCCGCCACCTGCAGCCTCGGTGGCCACGGGCCACCTTTCACATGTGGCTCGTACCACAGCCCTGCTGTAAGGCCTGTTGGTAGCCGTGTTTTGGTGTTGGTAAGCAGGCCCAACTGTGTGTCTCGGGGAGAGGCAGGAGGGAGCGGTGGTGCCATCAGCTTGCGCCCTCAGCCCGGGGCTCTGCCGACAGTCTCAAAGTGTCTGGTTTTCCCTTTCCTCGCAGAAGACCCACCACGGTAATCCCTGGAAAACGTTCCTTTGCTGTCCTTTTCAGCATTTCCACAGATTTTCATGAACCCCTTGCGGCCCTGGGGTGGGATGATAGTCTTCCATGCTTTGACACCCGGCCGGGGGCGTGAGGGCAGGCCTCGACCCGAGTCTGTGGGACCGCTGTGAGACACCTGCCCTTCTCCTGTCCGCGGGGGGGCGGGCCGCGAGCGGTGCCGAAGCCATTTGAATCCTGCGCTGAGGCAGAGATTACGATTAATCCCTGCTCCCGCTGCTGCTCCCAGCCGCCATGCCCCTCTCTATACCCCAGCATGGCACGTCACGGGGATGAGGCTCGCTCGCTCTGACGTCATTCCTCGAAATACGGGCAGCGCGGAGGAGAAAAAGGGGATTTGAGGAAAACCTCCCTGCCTCTCTCCCCCGCCGGCCGCCCCGCCGCGGAACTACATTTCCCAGAATGCCGCCGGCGGAGGGGGCCGGGGCGAATCGCTCTCTGGGCTTGTCCCCGCCGGGCCGCCGTAGCAGCCGGCGGGGGCGGCTGTCAGGCGGTGAGGGCGGGCGGGACGCGCCCAGGTTGTTGCTGCTGCCGGGACGCGGCTGGGTGCGGGCGGCGGCTGGCGGCGGAGGAGGAGGAGGGAGGAGGAGGAGGAGGAGGGGGCGGCGGCGGGGAGCGTGGCAGACCCGACCCGGCCATGGACGAGCAAGCGGGGCCCGGCGTTTTCTTCAGCAACAACAACAATAATAACGCTCTGCTTCTGCCGCCGCCGGCGGGCGGGCCGGGGTTGGAGCCGGGCGAGGCGGCGGCAGCAGCGGCCGCCGCAGCGGCAGCAGGAGGAGGAGGAGGCGGCGGGGGGGTCTCAGCCACCGGAGCCGCCGCGCCGTTGTCGGCGTCCCGGGCTCAGTACAGCGTGCCGGGCATCCTGCATTTCCTGCAGCACGAGTGGGGCCGCTTCGAGGCGGAGCGCGCCGAGTGGGAGGCGGAGCGGGCGGAGCTGCAGGTAACACCCGCGACCTCCTTCGCTCCCCCTGTCCCCCCCCGTCCGTCATCGCTCGGGCGGCTGTTACCCTCCGGCTGCGCAGGGCTGGGGGATCCCGGTCCTGCGCAGCCGGAGGGGAGCGGCCGCCCCCCGTCGCCGCCGCCGGGCTGAGGGGCGTGACATGGCGGCCGGCCCTGAGGGGAGCGGCCCCGGCCCGCCGCGCCGCTCCGGCCGCTTCTCCGGAGTTTTCCGGGTGCCCCTCCATGGCTGGCTGCCTCAACTCGTCACCAGTTTCAAAAGCCACTGTTAAAAATTGTGTGTTGTTCCCCTCCCTCCCGTCCCTCGGTGCTGGCTCGCAGCCCCTCTGGGCCCTCGGCCCCCCTGGGCCAGGCCTGCGGGACCGGCCGCAAGTCCTTTGGTAATTGCGGGACACGTTACACTGTGTTTTCCTTTGAAAAGCAGTGGGGTTGATACGCTCATTAATGCATTAAAGGGCTGATAGTGATCTTGTGGTTAAAGAACTTGTGAACTGCTGGCCTGGAGCCAGGGCTGCCAGACACTTCAGTGATGGGCTCCTTACGTTAACTCAAATAACAGCCGATAATGCAACCGTCGCCCTTGTTCCTCTTTGGCTTTCTTCACAAGAAAATCTCTGTTGTAAACCTTAGCGCTGTCCACACGACCAGCAGCCCACTGTTTGGTCCTCAGTTGGCCACGTTTGAGACTGAAAAGTGTCTGCTCGGCTTCCTTTTTAGGTCTCTCTTCTTTGTCTCTTGCTTCCTGTCCATCTCTTTTCTTTCTGTGTCTTTCCTTGAAAGTGCCGTCTTTGTCAAGAGAGTCTTCAGCCTCTTTAGCAATGCGAACTACTTCTCTGGTTTTGGTTTTCTTGGTTTTTTTTTTTTTTTTAATTAGTAGGGAAGTCGCCTTTTTAATTTACTTCCTATGGTAACATCAAATGACTGCTCTGTGAAGGGTGGCAGATGTGACATTCGCTGAGGGTTCCCTTGTAGGAATTTAAAGGAAGTGGTCCTGAGGACAAAAGAGTAATTTTTATTTTAACTTCAATGATTCAATGAAAAATTCATTAGTAACTGAATCATGCTTCTGTTCACTGCATCCAGTAAATACTATGTAGAAAGTTATTAGCTTAGCTACATATAAGAAGAACATCACGTGTCGCATATCCAGTGAAGTCTTGTAAATGTCTTGACATTTTTTCATAGCTGATGTAGATCTCAGAAATGGCTTTGGAGAAAAAAAAAAAATCTGTTTCATAGGACCTAAGAAATTCTGCCAGTGTGTTAACAGTAATGACACTTTGCATATTTTTAGTGCCCATCAACAGAGGCTAGCATGCCATTCCTCCTCCCCCAAGTATCCCTCAAAAGCTTGGTAAATGTTATGGATGAGAGCAGAGGAAAGAAGTAGAGTATTTAAACTATTTGCCAAAGTCATGCGTTATCAGTGGCAGAACTGTGAATATAACCTGATTACAAGTTGTTTGCTTGAACGCCTTTGGTTCTTGCCAAAACATCTCAATAAAGTTATAATTAGCTGTGCCTGGCATTGCCACAAGCTGTAACAGCATTTATCTGCTGCGGAGTCATGTTCAGAAAGGTGCAAAATTCTTGGCTGCCTCTATAGACATCAGGCGTTGTGTCTGCTGTGACCATTTGCAGTTGAATGTTCTTTGATCCATGTGAGAGGTCTGTGTTCGGGGTTCAGCAGCTACAGGATGGCTTTTAGAAATTGTACATGTACAGCTGAAGGATGAGCAGCGTTAATTAAAAACCGGTTCCGTGCTGCTTCTGAAGCCTTTCGTTGGCCCGTATATTTGGAAGTGTTTAACAGAATAATGGAAATTTGAGGTCGGGCAGTTTCTCTCTCTCGAGAGAAAGATGCAGTGCTCCTGATTCTACTTTACTAGTCTTCCATCCAATGTAAATTTAAATGTTAGATTATCTGCTCTCTTGGGAGGCTGTGTGGCAGAGAACTTATTTTGTAAGGTTGTTGTAGTATCCCATACATTTTTATCTGCAATTCATCCTGTAGCGTTGACCTTTTTTTATCTCCAGTTTCCTACCTGTCATGATGTTGAGATACTTCAGATACTTTATGCCACAGTGTTACCATGCTTGGCTTCTGCTCTGTAGTTGTTGGCTAGTTAAGCTGTACTCTGTCTCTGAAAAACACCTTGTCAGTCAGTCCCACTGTGACTTCCTATCTTTGTTTTCTTCTCCTCTAGGCTTCTTTTTATTTTATCTTTTTTTCCTTTTACTTGTAATTAATTGTGTGGAACTAAATGTGATATTCAGGTAGAGTACCTTTCTGTTGCGTTATGTGATGGTTGTTCAGGTGACACATACACACACCCCTTTCCTGGAGTTTATAACATACATGAGTTGGCAGGCCCAGGCAGCTTACTCTCTGTTCTTAGTTACTGGTCTAATACTGCATTTGCAAGGTTTCTCTTCATATCAAGTGCCTATATTTTGCTTTCCCTGGCAAATATCCATGTTTACACTGAATTTCTAATTATTTTTCATGAGGTTTTCAAATTATTGTTGTCTCTATTATATAATCTTCCTCATTCAGGGCAAAAGAGGATATCAATATTTAGATCTATGCAAGTTTCATTCATAAGCTGTGTATTTCAAATCAGAATGAAAACAGATTCATCCAGCTTATCTGCTAATTATATATTTCACTTTTAATACTTGCATTCTGTTTATGGTACTTTGACATCTGCAGATTGAAAAATTATTCTAAGAATAAACTTTCATGATGCCCTGTGAAGTAGTTCACTACAATAAATACTACCATTATTAATCGTCACTTTAGTATTCACAATCTGCATTTTAGAATGTTGTAATTTATTTTCGTATCTCTTTAGAAGTGAGTAATTTTCCTTTTCTGAGGTTCTTCTAGCAGCTGCTTGGGAGAGTTGACAAGAAAGGGTTTCCTGTTCTGCAAAAGTTTTAAACTTCAAATTTTTTTTTTTCATTCTGCATTTTTCTGGACCATGTTTCTGAGACATTTCAGAGTTGTCATTATGTATTGGACAAGCCCATCCCAAAACAGCCGAGAGTTTGATCAAATGCATATGCAGGGCACTGAAATGCCGGTCTTTGCTTGAGGCAAGCAGGGTTTGAAATGCCTTCCATATTGGTGTCCTTGCCTTAACCATACATCTTCTGACTGGCTGGGGGTGATTCTCTGCTGCGGAATTTAATTAGCCATCTGCCACCCCTGGAGGGGAGCGGTGGGAACTCTGCCCCCGCGGCTGGGACCCCCATGGAGCCGAGCGCTGCCAATGGCGTCCTTGTCCCAGCAAGCGACAAAGCTGCTGAGCTCTGCTTCTTCTGGGCTGGGTGAGCTCGGAAGGCTTTGTGTGTGTGTGTGTGTGTGTGCATGCGAATGGCTTTTGTTTTGACTAGGAATTTTGTCTCTGCAAGCAATGCATATGTTGCTGTGGAAAGTTTTGCTTCTGACAAACATTTTTCTGGCAAAAATGCTGATTTGCAGACTTGGCATTTCTCCGCATTTCACAAATGTTCTAAATTGCAACAAACTGCTATGCTGTATGTAACTGCGTGTATAGACACCCCGTGTCCTGCTAAGGAATTTTCTAGCGTTTGTCCTCTTCACTACTAAAATTTTCATTTCTTCTAACTGATAGCTGTTTTCTTTAGAGTAGTAGACTGCTTTGGAGTAGTGGGACCTGATAGGGTTATGTTAAAAATATTTTTCCTAGGCAAATTTTACTTTGCAAAGATTTGCAAGGAAGTTATGGAGAATGGGTGGATACAACGTGCTTGTCTTTCCACAACTGTGTTAAAAATATTCCTTATAAGGCAGTGCCAAAAGAAAAACAAAAACACCCAAATGGCAGGGAAAGAGTTAATGAAATGACATAAAACGTGGTTAAATGATAGGGAACAACTGTAATAGAAGGAATGTGATGGAAATAATAGATAAGCACTTGAGGTTGGTCATGGAAGTCAGATTGAGTGATGTTAGCTCTCTGGGGGGTCACGGATGGTGATCCTCCCCCTTGCTGCTGCTTTTCTGAGGCAAGAGGCAGGCGGTGAAACCAGGCGCGCTTCGTGGTAAGATTGTGTCCTTGGAGATAGACAAGTTAGAGTAATGAGGAGAAGGGGCAAATCAGACAGATGGCTGTGGCTATTTATAGTGTGGTTTAGGACATTCGTTACTTGATTCAGAAATAGTTGATATTTACAGTTTGTTGGCTTTTAGATAACGGTCCTCTTATTGGATTAAGTTTCTAGTTAAAAGTCACTCCGATAGCTGGATAATCTGCAAATATTGTTCAGAGAAAAAGTAATGAGCGGTGAGTTGATGAAATCAGTTATTTAGTGAATGGAAAACTCCTAAGGGTTTGGTTCGGCCAATAAAATAGAAGATAAAATACAGTTGGAAGAAGTTTTGGTTCCAAAGGATTTGGTTTGGCCAATAAAATAGAAGATAAAATACAGTTTGAAGAAGTTGTGTATAAGATTTTTGAATATGATGTGGGTCGAATCTCTGAGGTTCTCTGTGAAAGATGAATTGGCACAAGTGCTGTGGAAGTCTTTGATAAAATATTTTTTCTCATAAGGCAGCTATTACAAAGAAAACAGTGATTAATGTCAAATTCCTCTCCACCCCAGAAGGACAATATTTTCAACTTTATTGTTTCAAATGTGTCAGATAAATCAAAAGAAAGGCAGAAGAAAATAAGTCATGATCACAATACTGAGGCGTGTTTAGTTGTGAAAGATGATACTTAATGGGTCTCAGTGACTACCAGAGATGCTTTCTTTTGCTAAGTTTTTTTAGCAAACTTTCTAGTTGCCAAACTCACGCGAAGCAAAGCGGAGAAGCTTCTGTACTCTTCTTTCCTGTTTGCTTATATGCATGATTGCCAGCTAATCTCAATTGATAAACTGTCATGCCTTGTTTTATTTAGGCTGGGAGGACTAGTGGGATTAAATGTTCAGTGACAAAAGCGCTGCATTATAGAAGTGTTTGGCTTTTGTAGAGAAGTAGAATGTAAATATAAACTGATGAGACTGGTCCTTTGCAGGTCTGTACCTGGTTTTTATAGTAGTTTTGGGTTTTTTTTAATTGCATAAATGATCCAAGCATTTCCCAGCATCAGATTTTCCTATTCTTCTCAAATCTGTTAAACCTGTCACTTAGTTTAAATGTAATGAAAAAGTGTTTCTTAAGTGGCCCTAATTCTTTTAGGAAAGTGCTGCTGTAAATATTGATGTGGCATGAACAAACAGTTTTGCAATGTTACATTGTCTCCACATGGTCTTTAAATCTTAAAAACACTATTTGGAGAAAGTTATGCTTTAAAAAAGTAGAGGTTTTTCTGATTTTCATGATTTGCTTTAGAATTGTTGAATTAAGCAAAAATGAAATACGCTGTTATATTCTAGGCTCGATGAGAGGTTAGCATATAGTGAAACATCCTATGTGTCTTTACTAGTGTGTGTTTATAATTTAAATCAATTTCTCTGTCCTTCTAAAATTGTAGCCCTCCTTTTTCTGTTGAAGCTCTTGGCTCATGTCAGTTTTATTGCATCAGGGGTAAGTAACTTTGCACTGTTTGAACAACAAGTTGCAAATATAACTTAGCCTTTATTGGCATTTCAGTAGACACTGAAACTTTACTTACTAATTCTAGAACAGGCTGTGTAAAATTCCCCAAGGAAGATCACATGCATCTCAAGAGACTTTTGGTTCATCTTAATTTAATGCTAAAAGAAATAAGGCTCTACAGATGCCAAGCCTCAACTAAAATTGATATCCATACACTGTTTTCTGAGAAAATAGGTATCGGTCAGCAACCTACTCAACGTATTTGGCTTCACAAGTCCTCCTTTCTAAGTTCCTTAGCCAAAAAGTGGCAAGAACTGACTTAGACATAAATGAAGGATTTTTATGTTTTGTTTTTAAATGCTGAGAAGTGCTTAGATACTTGAAACAGCTCTTCTGAATCACTTCAGGATCCAAGCTTTGCAGACAATACGCTAGAAAAAAAATTATCTGAAATGTGAAAACAAAGGTTCACTTTGTCATCGTGACCTTTTCTGTATGGGCTTGTAGATGGATTCATCTAGAAGATGTTCTTTTCCTATTTGAAAATTTTGCTATATGCTAACTAACATTGAATATTTTTAAAATAACGCAGTGAGAAAGAAGTTGAATTAAAGATTGCAGTGTGGAAAGACTGCTTTTTTTCTGCTCTTAGCCAGGAATATATTTCACTTCAGGGCAGTCACATAGGGCAGGATTGCAAAAGCACTGGAACAAAAATGGCATGCACAATATTCATATCCAAGCTTGTAAACAGGAGGTGAGAGCAAAATCGGTTATTTTTATATCTGTTTGGCTTGACGCCGTAGTCAGTTCAGGGTGGTGGTGCGTCCTGGAGTACAAGGAGTAGCTGTTCCTGGCTGGAGGGACGAGAAACAGGAGTGTTTGCAAACGGTCCTGCGGTCAAGTCTGATTCGCTCCTCTTTTTGTTACTACAGCCAAATCAACAGATCTCCTCCAGATATGTTCCCCTTGTCTTGCTATACCCCAAGGGTTTCATTCAGCCTGTGAACCTCCATTGCCATGTGGGCCCTAAGTCTATTTATCAGTCCTGGTGCTGACTGCTGCTGCTGCATGTCTGCCTTTCTTCTACAGCCAGTGCAAATGCTCAAATATAATTCCTTTCCAATTTGGACTTCAGCTCATAATATGCAATTATTTTGTGACGTGTCACTGCAGTGTTACCTATGGAATTACATCACATTTAAAACTTGCTCTCTTTTTGTCCTTACATCAGTTTACATGGAACATGCTTCTGGGATTCAAAGTCGGGGGGCGGGGGGGAAGTTAATGCTCACCACTTAAATAAGTGTACTACAAAAATGACTGGAAAATTACAGGAGATTTTTACTTATGAAGAATGATTAAATAAGCTGAATATATATTGCTTGGCTAACTCAGCAAATATTTTGATGTTTGCAGTTGTTAGAACAGTGAAAGGCAGCACTGAAGAGTGGATAAAAGAAAGACTGGCTATCTGTACAGAGATCTGCCCAGTAAAACACTTCAAACTGCAGAAAGAGAAGTCTTCCTGTTGGTTGAAATGCTTAATTTAGTCATCAAGGTATTGCCAGGAATAAATTACTAAATAATTTTTGATTCTGGGTGATCTATTAGGAATTTTGAATTCACTGATAAGAAATTGTTTTTCAAACAGTCTTTTCAAAGAGATGAAGAATGGAAGTGGCTTCTTCAATCATCTTTTTTTACCATGAGCTAAATCTTTGATCTCTTGGATGGTTTAATTTTTTCAGGGCTTAGCTCTGATGCTGGTGTTAGGACATCTCTGAGAAGTCCAGCAAAAATAATTTGCCAGTAGATTATGCTGTGTGTTAGTCCCACGAGGCGCTATCATCCAGCGTGAGCGTGCGGGTGATAAATGGGGTGAAGAGCTTCTGTGCGGGATGAAGCTAAATGCGCCTCGGTACCTGCCGCTCGTTTCAGCCTGTGGCCCCGCTTCAGTTTTGTGTTACTGTAAATGGCTACAGGCGCTTCAAAAGCATCCTAGCCTCTCTGTGCACGGAGTGCTAGTGGGTGTGTGTTGCACTGTGAAGTGTGGTGCCTGAAAAATGGTTTGCCAGTTGTACTAGACCACTGATGTTTTCCTTCTCCCCTGCACCTGTTTTTTATCTCTTCTGCTCTCACGCCCCCTTCGCCCCCAGGCATACCTACACGAATTTACAAATATACTTAAATATGTAGCGCTTGAGTGAGCCAACTATAATCTACAATACTGAGCACCCCGGCAGCCTGCAGAATCCTTCTGGTAGACCAGTTAGAACAACTGTTTGAGGCTCATTCATCTGTATATGTTTTTAGTTATTTTAGCAGCTACCTATTTTTTGCAATAGTTTTCTTGCGGTTTTCTCTGTCAGTTTTTGTCTCAACCTGTGAAGACCTTGTTCTTGAATTATGGAAGCAGTATACACAGAACTGCACGTCTTAGTAGCTCTTACTTTGTCAAATGATGCCTATTGACTTTCAAGCGCCCATAAATTTGAAGTGACGTTTACTTTAAAATATTAAGATAAATATTTAAAAGAAAACAATGGAAAGGCTTTTTGTAGTTCTTGAGTCTTAAGAATTAAAAAAACCCTACAGTAAAAATCACCTTTTAACTTGAAATAGCTGTGAAATTCAGGAACTGATGGATGTTGATATTAAACGTGCATCATTTGTTTAGCAGACATCAATATTGTTTCTTTTAAAACATTTTCTGTTAAAGGAAAATTTTTTTTTTTAATCTCTTGCCTTTCTGTAATGTCAAGGTGTCAGCCTAAGAAGGTGTGCAGATATAATATACTTTTTAACATCCTTGTTGTTGTGGTTGCTGGTTCCGGGAAATTTAAATTTCAGTTTATGTTTCAAAACATTGGTAAAATCCAGATTTCTTAAGATGGAATTTAATTATTCCATTATATTGTTATGGCTGCTAAGCCTGTATTAGGAAGTCAACAACATTTTAAAAAATGTTTCTAACCCTGTGTTACCTAAAACATTACCTCACCCTTTTGTCCACTTCCCAGTAATGTGACCTTAGAGTCTTTTGGGGAATTTCTTAAAACAACAGTATTGTTGCACGTGAGACTTTTATTTTTTTTAACATAAAAATGAATGTTATTTTTAAAATCTCCCGGTAAAGAAGTGGAATAGTTAAGGTATCTAGAGTGCTATTAATTTAGACTGGATGTGCATGAAACTTCCAAGTTTTGTTGCAGTTGATAATACTAAAAACTTTAAGGAGATAAAGTGAAAAAAAAAAATAATACTGCACTATACAATTGTAACTGAAATAGGCTGTTCTGGGCATCTTTCTTCCCAATATTCTCTGGTTTTGTTTTTTTTTTTTTCTCCCGACTCACTTGATTTTAATTTAACAGTTGATCTGTAATACAGTAACTTGTAGCACTTAGCCTGGAATAAACTTGAGGCGGATGCTGCCTTGATTCCTCGCTGCGGAGCCAACGGGGCCGGGCGCTTTATGGAGACGATGCGCCCCACCCATAAAGCAAGGCACAATACGAATTTTTGTGTGATCCCCGTAGGCGTTTTAGAGGTTTGTGGTGACTCGCTTACAACTTGATGCATTTTAACCTTATTAGCTAGAAGGTCATTTGTCGCAGAACCTGTTTGTTGGGCATATTTGTGAATTCTTGAAATTTTTGGCAAACCTTCCCAGGAGTGGCCCAAACACCAGTGTAGAACAGTGTTGCAGATCATTCAAGGCGGAAGCGATCCTTCTTTGCTCTCCTGCTCCCTCAGGTAGCGCAGGCTTCAGGATTGACTCGCGATAAAGCTGCAGCCATGGGAAATGGCCTGTGCAGTCTCAGTCTACTGATAAAATGCTGTCATTTACATCCAAATTATAAGAAAACTGTAGTTGTGCAGTTCAGTTACACTTTTCATCGTGTTTAAACCCAGACCTCTTGTACTTTAAATGTTTACACAGACATTTAGACGGGTACTGGATAAATATTTTAATCAGAAACAGTAAACCTAGAGTTATCACTGTTTTGTTCTAGAGACAGAAAATACTGCTAGATCTCATAATTTGTCATTTTCCATATTTGAACTCGGTGTATTCATTTATTCGGTTTTCATTTATACTACAAGTTGTTTTACTTATGGTGTGAACATTTAGATTCTTTGGTATATTTTCAGTTAATTGCCAAACATTGTAAAGAATGAAATCTGCTTATGACACATGGACTGTTACAGTATTATTGTTAGTATAGAATTTCAGTTATTATTTTAATGCTGTCCTTATGTGCATTACAAATAAACCTGAATATTATTGTTAAGAATTTCTTAAGTAAAATTCAAGCTTACATATATAAATGACGTTTTGTTGTCCACTGAGGCTGACTTAATTGTAATTATCCAGTACTTATATAGATGAGGGATAAGGGTTACTAACATCCTGTGGGAAAGAGGGGGAATATTCTTCTTACTTTCTGTATATTATGAAAATGACTAAGCATTCCCATTTTCAGAGCTAGAATTTCTCAAAAATAATGAGTCTATGAGGATGCCACTCAGAAGAAAAGCATGAACAAACTATGCTAGAAACTGTGCAGCCTCTAGAGAGAGAGCAAAATTGTTCTCAGGCTCTCTAGTATACTTGTCTGTTTCTTGATTTACCAATAAAGCTACGGATCTGTAAAGTGTGTAGATGTATATATAACACCTATATATATATATGTGTATATATAATCTTGAAAGATCCTGGCAGTAAGCTTGTGCAGGTCTGGAGAGATGGCTCTCGGGCCATGCTTTTCAAGGAGTAAACACAAGGATTTCTTGGAAGTCCAGGAAAAAGAAAAGTTAGAGGACATCAGTGAGAGCATTGTCATACGACTGACAATAAAAAATGTCCAAAGAATCAATTAATATTTCTTCCTATGCAATATGTGTATAACATATACAGTCTGCCAGTGGCCCTGAAGAGGTAAAGCACAATCCTTTTCCTTTGTGTTGAAACATACGGCATAGATGTTTCAGCTCCGGACATAAAGTTAGGAACATTTACATTATTTTATGTGCTTAAGAATCTTCTGGTAACAGGTTTGAATTTGGATTCTCAAATGATTGGTCCAATAAGTCACAGAGCCGGGCCTGTCCTGTATCAGAAGATCATTTTCACATGAAGGAGGTGTCGTATGATATTTCTTAATCAAATCCATTTAAATCTCTTTTTTCTTACAAAAGTAAGCTGTCAAAACTACTGAGAAGTTGCATTATTTTTTTTCTCTGTTTAGGCTGTTACCAGTGGAAGACGACTTTAACCTCAATTGTTATCATGGTAATGCTGGCCTGACCCTTGTAGGTAGAGCAGTGCATGAGCCAGGCCATTCCTGGCTGTCCTTTGCCGACCTGCCCAGTAAAAATGCTTCATTCCAGCCTGTTCGGTCAGTTTGTTCTTAGCTAGAAATGGCTTGCAGACAGCAGGTCATATTATAGATCACCTCAGCTTGTGTCCTGATGGCATTGGATGGTCTTTTTCATTCCAGTCAAGTGCATGTATACATCATGTTTTAGTATTTTTAATAGTATACTGTGATGTTCTCTCACTTTTTGGCTAGAAGGGCACTTGTTTATTTCTGCTGGACCTGTTTGGAAGCAGGGAGAGAGAAATTACTGTTGCAATGCACTAGTATATGCATTACAGTCTGAGTGTCTGTACAGTTACTGCAAACTAACTTGTATGTGCTTGAAGTGTTCCTCTTGTTACTGAGAAGGATGGTGACCTTGTTGAGCTGACGTGCTTCTTGCACTGTTACGTTCTTCAGGGTAGGAAATGCTGACTCCAAAGCCAGCATTTCTGTCTTCTGTGCCTTTCCCTAAACCTGAGCAAAAAATGAACTTTAGAATTCAGTTGAAGTTTTTTTGTTCATCCCAGTTTCAGTGTTAAGTGAGGAAAAGCTTGATGCCAGGGTGACAGAGGCCTTTCTTTTAATTCAGATGAGGGTGTTTTTTGGCAGTCGGATGCCTTTTCCCCCGTTGAAGGTGAAGACCGACTTCACTGGAGATCAGCCAGTGTTTTTTTCACTCATCATAAACTGGCTGCTCTAGTTGGTGACTGGTGGTTAAGGATTCTTCAGGTGTCTGTCACGCTGTTTACTGGCTGTACTTGAGCAATGAAATTATGTCAGCTGGTGTCATATTTTAGAGCAGCTGCTATAGCTGGCTACCAGCAAATGGCCTTTTGGAGTAAGATCCGTCTTGCCTGATCTCCAAACTCCAGTCGAGTTTGTTGTGTGCATTCCCTTTGTAGTTGGTGGAGAGAAAATGGCACTTGCAGACACTGTTTTTCTTGCCTTGGGGTAAAAATCTGAAGTCAGATTAAGCTATTCTTTAGAAGTGTCTGTCTCCATTAACTAAATTATCTGGGGGCTGCTCGCAAGGTTGTGGCAGGTGAGGAGAGGATACTCCTCCTTGATTCTCCCAAGCTTTCCCTACAGATTGGTAGAGACTGCAGTACCTGTAGAAAACACTGCTTATAGAACGGCGATGGGCCTTTATCTAAATGAAGAGTGTACTGGTCTTCACGTTCAACAGCTGATGGTTTAGACCAGTTGCCTTTTATCCTGTTTGTGCTTCTCAGGAGACAGCTGAGATACTTGGAGACTTAGCTGCAAAGGTGGCAGAAGGCTTCTGATTCTGCAAATGGCAGGCAGTTCACAATGCAGGTGAGGCCGAGGTGTGAAGTGGTGACTGCCCATAGGTATTTTTGTATAAAAGTGTATTCGTGAGTTGAGAGAGCACAAGAACCTGCCTCTTAAAAAGGACTTGATTTGAGCATGAGGTACAAAAGCAGGTAGTTCTGCCTTTATGATTAGGAATGAATATCTTGTATATATCATCATTTTCTATTTAAAGAAGATTTTTCACAGGCAGCTAAATACTTATTCTCTTCTGGAAGTCAATAAACGTTGTCTGTTTTCCACTTCTATGTACTTATATACCATTTCTCTCCTCGTCTCCCTCACCAAAATACCTTTCCTTGTTTTCCATTTCATCTCTCTCTTAATTACAGTCTTTCTGGAGAGCTTTCTTTAACCTATTTTAGTAAGTATTATAATTAACACTTGGCACTGTATTGCAAACAGTTTTTTTTTTTTTTTCTTCTTTTAGCTGAACATGCTGTACTTTAGTTCTTTGACTGGTATCATGTATCTAACGTATCAATAGAACTGTACGCTAATTATATACTACTACAGTTAGTAAGCAGAAATACTTTATCATCTTTTCTTGCTTATTGTTGGTAAATGCTTTTATCTGCTGAAGGCTTTTGTATGCTTATTTTATCTATTCCTTATCCTTTATTGAATGTTTAGCCAAGAGAGGAAATAAACCCTGTCAAATGAACGAAAATTGCTTTGTTTCTTATCTTTTTCTTTTGTCTGTAATGAGCATGCAGATTAGAAGGCTTATCTATGAAGTGTTTTGACTAAGCATTTAATGTTTATGAAACACAGTAAGCTAATTTGTTTTGAACTGTACAAATCAATTTTAAAATAACTTGGGGGAGACACACACATTTAAGAGCTATGCTAAATATTTTTAAGGAAGCAGATTCTAAATTGAACACTTCCTTTTGCAGGCCCAGATTGCCTTTCTTCAAGGTGAAAGGAAAGGACAAGAAAATCTAAAGAAGGATCTAGTGCGAAGAATCAAAATGCTGGAATATGCGCTTAAACAGGAAAGGTATGCTGCTTTATTGATGAGTACATGATGAAGAAATTCTGAAGACAGATACTTTATTTTGCCTTTGTGTTTGACAAAACCAAGAAATATTTATTCTGTATATATTAATTTCTCAAATTGACAAATATTATTATACTAAATAAACCTAGTAGTCTAAATATCTGCATTATGGTAAAAACAATATCTAACATTGTATGGCTCCAAAAACATGCAAATAAACCTCATGGTTGATCAATGATAAATACTTTTTCCTTGGTAAATTCCACCTAACTGTATAGATTATACCCCAGAACTACAGTGTATTCTCTTTTTGTTCAAAGTTCTAGCTTTGTTTAATAATGTCTGAAAACTGAAATCTTGAATAACAGTCTAGTAGTTACTAGGTTTTAATCTTGCTAAATTTTTAGTCTTTTCAGTATTATAGACACTATAGGAATGTATTCTGGAAGCTAATTGTGGGAGGAGTGAAAAAATGTTTGTGTTTACCAGTTAATCAAATGTCTGTTTCTTTGTTCGTGGGGATTTCAGTAGAAGTCCCCAGTCTACTTTACCATTTTATTCATATGTATACTTTCTTGTTCTAATCTTTTGAGGCAAACAAATTGGGTTTTTTTTATCATGCTTCCAGAAGTCTTTCGGTTCAACTGATCTATTTTAGGCCAAATTTAGTTTTAACTTTTTTTTTTATTAGTCAAATGTCTTTTAAAAATGCTTCACCTTGAGTATATTTATGGTACTACTGCAAAGCAATCATTCCATACATACTATTTTCCTATAAGGTAATTCCTACTTCTGTATAGTTTGTATTAGTAGAAATAAGATTAGAAATATAGTGATATGCAAACGAGGAATAGGATATTGCTACTAGCTAATTTAAAAAGGACACTAATAGTTGTACATCACTGTATTGCATTTAGATTTGCTCATCTTACATGGGCTGCGTTAGCACATGTGATATGATTTATACCATCCGGTTTGGCTCTTTGTGGTAGCAACCAATTCATCCACTAGCATGGAGCTGCAGCCAGTTTCCTGGACAGGAGTAGCCTCAGGACTCCAGCTCCTTTTGAGGAGTTCTCGGAGGCATGCTTAAGGTAGATACCCTTTTTGCTCAGGCTTGTTATGGCACTGATCGTCTATCAAACAGCAGAGAAAAAATATCAAATGTATGCATAATGGAGATTAAGGTTTATAGGCGTGGAAAGGCTTACATTTGAGGCATGATTATAAAGATTAGAGTCACTTTAAAAGAAGACAGAGGCAATGGAGTACATTCTTGTGCAGGTAAAGATATTAACTGTATGGGGGTTGGAACTAGATGATCTTTAACATCCCTTCCAACCCAAACCATTCTATGATTCTATATGCTTTATGGTATATAAATTCAGTAAGATTTCTTGTATTTAAAATCGAGGGAGCTATTCCTGATTACTTAGGGATACCTCTAATACTTTGTGTTCATAATCCAGACAAATTAGCGATTTATCTAAAATTATCAGACTATGTAAATGCATTTTCATGTGCTATCAGAAAAGCTTTGTAAGATTAAAAACTATAATCAAAAATCAAACTTTCACATGGATAGTGAAAATGGTCCCCCAGTTGCATTCAGTGAAATCCACCTAAATTAAGATGTTTAAATCCTAACGCAGCAGTCACTGTCAGGTTTAGGAAAAAACACCCAGTGGTTTCTTTTTAGCAGTTTTTACATAGGTATCTTTCATCTTTTCTTGCATTTTTCTACAGTATATGGTATTAGCCTCAGTTACTCAGGTCAGTAGGCTACAGTCAGCTGATAGATCCAGTTCGATAGTTTCAGTATGGGTGTGCAATGGTTTTTAAAGTAAATGCGATGCTTGTGAATGGTGTGTGCTGGAGACAGCTATTTGTGAGTTTGTGGTTTTATACAGCAGTATTATTTGCCAGTTTCTGAAGAACCAATCTTTTATTTCTGCTGGAAATGTCTCCCAGCAAGTGTTCTTGCTTGATAGTTAAAAGAATGGCAGCATACTGAGCTTGGAAGCACCGCTCTCTTTCCTAGCATTTTCCTAAATCAGACGTCGGCCAGGTCAGTCAGTAGTCTGTTGGGATGCTGGCTTTTTCCAATGGGATCTCAGGGATGGAAAATGAGATCCCACAAGGTAGGAGGAAAACATTGCTGATCAAATTTAGGGAAGGTTGGTGCCGGTGGGAGGGGACAGGAAAGCATTCCTGCATTCATTCCTTTCTGCCTTGGCCTTGCAGTGTACCAAATTTTTCTTAGCTAGATGAAATAAGTTATGAGTAACTGAACAGAATATGAAATTGTGGCCAGAGTAGTCCGTGTTCACAATGCTCTCAGGAAACCATGAGCAGGAAACGAATGGCATTGTTTTTCTCAGTTACAAGCTTTTATGAGCTGCTGTTCTGTATAGTGGGTGTTCAGCATTTCTTTTATCAACCAAATGTTTTCAAAGTTTACTATAAATAAACAAGTTTGGAAGCATTGTCATTGTTCTCTATTTCATGGCACTTACATAATTTCATAGTGAGTAAAGTAGAAAATGAGTTTTACTGAGGGATTGTCATGTTTTCCTGATCTTTAGTTTCATTTTTGGTCTTTGCGTTAGTAATTGTAAGATTATCTTTTTGCTGCGTGTATAGGAAACCCAGTTATTTCTGTTGAAGAGTCTTAATACACTGAATAGCAAAGAGCTTAGAAGGAGGGAGTTAACAGTGAAGCACTATCATTTGTTCAACAGCATTTTTGATGTAGTTTTGCCAACATCCAGTAGATTGCAGTGTGAGGCTGTTTGCAGCTGAGGGTTACTTTTTATTACTTTATCAATACTAGCTTCACTAGCAGTAAATTGCATTGTTTCCTATGGATTTTCAGGAGCTAGCTGAAATGCAGTACTGTTCCTCTCAAGTACATGTCGTATTTCATCTAGTCTAGCTCATTTCCTGTCTTAACATATTTCAACCAAGAACTGGACTCCTGAGCCATGTCTCTAGAAACACTTGATTTAATTTTATGTTGTTTTCTGCACTGGTGTGTCTGATCAGCGCAAGGCTGGCGCCTTCTCCTCTGGGTAGAATATCTTGCCGTGCTGTTCCTGGCAGTCATTCTTGTTTATGTCTCTTGGTTTGGCGGCGGCTCCCAGATCTTCTACGGATGTTTTGGCAGGCTCCCTCAGCACAGCTGGATCAGATGCTTCAGGTCTGGCGACAGATATTTCCAAGAAATAGTGGCCCTTTTTGATCGGGATCAAACTCGTTTCTGTGTGAAGTATTCAGCAAAATTTCGCTGCCCTCAGTCTTAAGAAATTTAGAAGGATGAAAGCTTTTAGCATTTTCCTAAGCAGCGTGTTTGTGGCAGCAATGCCGAACGTCTCCAAGCACTGTTTGCATAGAAGACACACAGTTTAAAGAAAATACCACTAATCAAAAAAGGAGAG
Source organism: Larus michahellis (assembly GCF_964199755.1). Taxonomy (NCBI): domain Eukaryota; kingdom Metazoa; phylum Chordata; class Aves; order Charadriiformes; family Laridae; genus Larus; species Larus michahellis. The sequence goes on from NC_133898.1 coordinate 41,396,792, forward strand.
TTGTGTAATGAAGTGCAAAAGCCAGAGCAGTGGTAATATTCATATTTATCTGAGTAAGGGCATCTACCTGGTAACATAGTTTCCGAGCCCCAAAATAGCTTTCTTCCAAACGACTTGAAGGCTAGTTTCCAGATGAAAAATACCTTCTATAAAGTTGTATCCTTCAGTTTGTTATTTTCAAGTCATTTTTCAGTCTCTGCCTACTGTTAATAACTCAGATGTAATTTTCGGAAATTGAAGGTAAATCATCCAAGTTGAAGAAATTTCAGATAATAAAGGCTCATCTTTGTGATTGTTTCCCTTCTCCTTCCCCTGCCCCGAAACAACTGTCGTTGTTTTTTGACCAGATGATATGAAGGTTGGAGAAGCTGATTTTTTTCTTTATACTTATTTATAGAAAAAATACATTTGCTTTTTTTTGTGATAATAGTATTGCACTGTGTGAACTAGAGTTCAGTGTGAACTGCAGAGGGCCAGTTTAAAGCTGTTACAAAGTGGATTCTCTCATTTCTGAAAAAGTGGAGAAATTAAGCATGAGAGGTAGGCAGGAGATATTCTGTTATTGTAGAAATAGGTTAAGTATAAACATACCAATGGAATAAGCTATATTCAGAATTTTTACAGAAAAGAATTAAAGTTTATTTTGTGAGAAGTTTCATAGCCTTTGATTGCAGTATGTGTAACAGGTGAAGACTCTCCCTTCTAGTCTTGGAGTCTTTTCCTTATGTTCAGCCCTTTCCCTAGTATGCTTTAGAAAGGAGGAGGTTGTTTGTCTTTCATACCTGTGACTTTTTCAACTGTACCGTAAGAAAGTTTCTAATAATAAATCTCATAGTTGCTGCCTGAAGAAGTATAAAAAATATTTCCCTGATGCACTGTTAGCTACCTCTACAGATGTTTTTTTTTTAATATTCCTCTGAACTTTAGAAGCTGACCGTAGCTGAAGATGAGTTCACTGGGTCAAGTATTCTGATATGGTGTTCATGTTTCTATTTCACATCTAACTGGTGTCTTGCCCAGTTACCTGAATTTATACTAATTGCTTCTAATTAATACAGATTTGAGTTTGGCGTTGTTGTTTTGTTTTTTTTTGTCATTTTGTGCAAGCAAAGGTCTGTGGCTTTTTGTTTTTAACTTTCCCAGCAATATTAAAAATAAGGATTGCTTTTGGGGATTATCAGCTCTTCAATTGCCTGTCTTTGTTAGGACATGATTCTTCTGCTGTATCTGTATTTCTATTGGTCTCTGCCTGTGATATACAAAGTTAAATCTTCTAAGGATGAAGTCTTAATCCATCTTGGCCTTAAAGTAAATTTAAGGGCCAGTAGTGTACAAGACCATGTAATCTAGATTATCCTCTTGAAGTAAAGAAGAATAACAAAGGCTTTTAAAACTCTTGTATTATGAGAAGGAACCAGTTAAAGAAAATGTGCTACTAATAGTTTAGAATGTGCATAGACTGAATAATCTCACTTTGCTGAACTGGTTTTATTATGCGTTTAATGAGGGAGGAAAACTTCAATAAGAAGAAAGAAAAATGTTACTGTTGATTTAAGAGCAAAAAAAAATTAAAAAATGAGCATACCTGTTTAACAGACTGGAACAGATATAGTGAGAAGTTTAAAAAAAATGCAGGCTGAATTTTTGAAAATGGATTTTGGAGAACAGGTGAGAGATCTGAGGAATAGCAAAGGCATAGGGAATGATCCTTTCAGTAAACCCAGCAAACATTTTACTTTGGTTCTCAGGGTGAAAATTGTTGACAAAACTTTTTTAAGAAAATTCGTGAATGCATAGAGGATAATGGAACTTTATATAAGATCCATGAGCTAAAAGCAAATGCCTCATGCCACAAAACTAACTGCTTTCTGAAATTATTTGCAGGAATTGAGTAGACCACAGTATAGGTCACTAATCCAGATTAAAGTGAAGTATTGATATTTGCTCACTTTCGGTAAGTCAAATCAGAATGGATTAAACATTAAGGTCACTTGAATTGCTGTCTGCATAAAAACTTGAAGTTTTTGACAAAGCGTATGTTTAAAGTTGGTGAGGTAGGTTAGTGACGGAGCAGAGGACTTCTTAGTTTTTGATTAGTCATTACTTTTTATTAGTGATGGTAGGGGAAAAAGTATACATAGCATCAGTATTTAACAATAATAAAGTCCAATTGTTTTACCAGGGTAAGATCTCTTTGCTGCTAAGATGTAGGAAACAGATAGTTGGAAAAGGAAAGATAAATATTTTGAATAAGCATCCAGCTTTAATTTTGTTCTATTCTTTGTTATCTTTTCTGTACTGACCAGAATGTTTGTCTTTCACTTATTGCTGTTAATACATTTCAAGTGCATCCTTTCTCTTTTCCTTGCTGGTTGCTCAGCTGAGTTAGAGCTTAGTGCTGTAGCTCTTGAGGAAGGAGTTCCTTCATCTCTCTTTGTTGCTATGCCTAAGAAACATTTCTTCACTCGGCACTTATCCTTCTCATCCAGAATTAAATGTTTGTTATAATTAAAATGCAACTGGATTAGTAGGAAACTAGTACTGGCGATACTGAAGCCTAAGAGGTCCCAAGCATCGCTTCACTCGGCATCATTTTGTTAGAAGTAATGAGTTTTCTTGATGAAATAGGAACAGGCAAAAGAAAACAGTAATATAATGAAGCTGTCTGAGAAACAATCAAGAGGTTCAGGTAACTTGAAAACAGTCCTCCTTGATATGGTCATTCGAGCTTAATGATACTTGCCTCATACAATGATGAAGTGTCACACCCATTAATTTTTTTAAAAACAAATTTTAAGTGGAAGAGTTCCCTGGTGAGTAGCGTTCCCTTCATCAGTGGAGCTGATCAAACCCATTTTCATGTTGGTGTGTGTGCGGTTTTTGGTTTGGTTTGGTTTTTTTTTCCTTTTTGTCATTTGCAGCCTGTATCTTGCTGCCTTACCCCTAGCTCTGTATGTTTGCATTGGAGCTGGTGTGTGTGTGGTAGTTGGTCGTCCCACTATTGCCAGCCTGCATTGCCTGAATTCTTCCCTGCCTTTCTTTCAGGGTAGGAACTAGTATGAGTGCCACTTTTCTACCCAGTTATGGATGTCTACAAAGCTTTATTAGGGAATCAATTTTTTTTGAGTTGTCTACATTTCCATTTTTTTAGAAAACAATCATAGCGACAAAAGTTGCAGTGAGTGCGAAAGAACAGGGGGAACAGATAGAGAAACTGGCTACGGCTCTCTTTGCCTCAGTTTCACTCTTACTGTTTTAAAAGACTAATGAATCTTTAAAGCTTTTATGTACATTTGTAATGCTGTACTACAGTGGCATTATTTTGTGTGTTTAAAAGACTATAGACGCTGACTCTGTTGGATGAAGCTTTCAAATTAAAAAGCATTTCCCTTTTTCTTTTAGCTACGAGTAGCTACTCTTCTAGCTGCTCGTGCTTGGTGGGGTTTATTACAATAGGCCTTCTGTTGGCTAGTATTTTTGGAAGAGAAGTCTCCATTTCTGAACTTGGTTGAGTGGCAGATCTAGAAGCTTTAAAAGGAACTGGTGTAGATGTGCTGTTGTCAGTGCTAAAACTCATTTAGAATAATTCTAACTGAAGGTCTGCTGCTGTTGGAAAGCACAGCATTTTGAAGAATAAAACTAAGGTTTGCTTAATTGAGGTGACAATATGAAATATGAAGTAGAGGGCACTGAATTGACATGGATAGTAAAAATGTTTCATAGTGATGGCTTAAAAAAAAAGAAGAGGGTGCGGGGAGGGAAACAGAGTAGCCCATGTCCACAGGGAAGGAACCTTTTCAGTAGCAAGAACATTTTGTAAAATTTTCAGTATTCTGATCCCTGTGTTTCATCAGTATTCACTTTGCAATTACTTGTCAAGCTTGTGAAAAATAATTAAGCAAAATTACATATCTGAAGTCTTGCTTAAATAATTTCTTTGTTTTGTTCCTATCCTAGAAGAAAGGAGTGGTTTTTTCAAGTGAAGACAGGTGACATTTATGTGTTTAGAGAGACCCTCTAAATGTGCTAATAGCTTTTTTCTTTTTTTTTCCCTTTTCTTTCAGGGCTAAATATCACAAATTAAAATATGGCACAGAATTGAATCAGGGAGATATGAAGCCACCAAACTATGATTCTGGTAAGAATTTATTAAGAACGAGTTCATTACTGGCATAAAAGCTTCACTGTGGTTTGTGCAAATGCTGACATGATAGTGCTGATAAAATAAGCCACTTAATGGAAGCAGTGGGAATAGAGCTAATTAATAAAGACTGTTTTTTACTCTTATAAAAGTAAAAATATATGCTAATGCTCTGAAAGAGTCTATTAATAAATCAAATGAGTTTAGATTTTAAAAAAACACAAATGAACAAACTGCTCCTGGAGAAAATAATTACTCTCTTCCTTAGTAATGTGTATGGATGTTTTGGAACAGGGAGATTTATAGCTATAGAATCCTTTTATCTTTCAGTAATTCTTCTGAATAAAAAGTTAATGTCAAAGGACATTGAATGTATAGTACATAATTTTTTTGTTCAATTACCTCAGTGGTACTCCAGGAAGAAAATAATGAAAATGCATGTTATACATAAGTGAGAGTTTGAGAGTGGGGAATTTTTTTACAAAGTTCTAAAGATTGTTGGAAATGCATACAAATAACTTCAGTGCTATGCTGCAAGAGGACAGTTTTTCACCATGGTCTCTGGAAAGTTGATTTGTTTTTCTAGACATTGCATCTTCTCCTTCACTCAAATATTTTTAAGCACTGAACTTGAAGAATTAAGAATTTAAATTACTTTCATCCATCTTTCTATCTCCCTATCTTTCCTTGGGGGGAAAAAAAAAAGTGTACAGAGATCTGATTATAGCTTAAGCCCTTGAAAGGAGAACTAATAGGTGGTGATTTTTGTATCTCAGTCCCCTGATGCTCCTACTACTGCAACGAAACTAGAACCATCTGTACATAGAGGAAGAATATAGCAAGTCTGCAGACCTTAGCTCTGTCACTTGGTTTATGGAAGGGATGGTCTCGTTTACTGTCATGGTTAATTCTTATCTCATTGGATTCAGAAGGTCATTAAAAAACCCCAAGCAAACAAAAAATCCAACCCCAGGCCAACAGATGAAACTTTACACCAGTCTTTTCTTGTCCAAGATATAGTGAATTCTTGGGAAACTTTATTTCACGTTATTATCGAGGTTATTTCCTTAACTAAAGGAATAGTTTAATTTGGTGTAACTAAGTGGAAGACCCCAATCTGTATCTGGACCACTAGAAAACTTTGTCCTGATCATACCAAGATCCTAGACATCCTTGAGTTTTGTAATTTCTCAGGATGCAGCTATAGCGTGTTCCTCCAGTTTCCAGCTGAGAAATGTAGTGCAAGGCCTGGCTTGGCCAGTAGAGCCGTAGCCAGTGTGTTACTTCTGCAAAGTGAACAGTAGTGGAATTACCTTGGTTAAAACTTCATTATCCTGATTTATCCCATTGCATTCTATGTACGTAGCTGTCAGAAATGTACACTTTTGTTCTACATTAAATCTGGACTGACGAAAGATGCACATTTAAGATAGAAACTTTGTGATCATGCTCCTTTGGAATTGTCTTTGATAGATACTTACTTGTATGTCCATGTCTTTCCTCACCCCTCACCACCGGCCCCTGTTTTTCCTGCCCAGTCATGAAAAAGTGTGGGTTTCTAGTAGTTGTTCCAAATGGGTCCTTGTTTTTTGTTTTCTTTATGATCTTTTGGGGAGTCAGTATTACAATTCAGCAGAAAGAGTTCAGTCTCCTGATAAAGGGATGCCTTTTTTTTTATTGTTTGTTTGTTTTTTTTACTGCTTGTGATATCTTCTGCTATTATTTGCTCATAATGCAAGTCCTTTCATTCTCATCTGTAAACAGCTGTTATTGCTAGTGGTCATCAGTTTTGAGGAGACTAAGCAAAAAAGAATTCTTGTCTGTAGAGGTACTTAATAGTGCCTTCAGAAGGGGTTTTGCTTTTTTTTTTCTTTTTTTTTTAATTTTCAGGCAGATTTACCTCAGTCACGTTTTAATTCTCACAAATTGAGCTTTGGTAGTTGTGCGTTGCGTCCAGCTGTGTTCAGTTGTCATCAGAAAAATCATTGTGCAATTGATTATTTCCTACAGTTGCTATTAAGTGGATTTGTGAATTTGTGATGGATAAAATTCATATGGCTGTCCTTGCATGTGAATTCTGATTAGTCTTTGATAGCTTCTTTGGGTGGGTGGTGTGTTTTTTGTGCGCAGTGTTAATTCAGTTGTTTAAAGGTAAATGACTTCCTGATAAGGACAATAGCTTTCCCACATTGCATATCAAGTTACTCATAGGATTATACCCCAGGTTTTTCTGGTTCTTAATTTTTGTTTACACAAGAAGATTGTTAATGCTTTAGTGTTTGGGCCACAAGGGTTTCAACTGTTGTACACGCTTTCATAGATACTAAACCAAGATCTTTTATGTTGGGAAGCATATCCTTGTGTATCTCCTGAAGGAGGGGAAAAAAAAATCCCACCATCATGTAGTATGAAGCTATATATGGAATAAATGTGTAACTGTTGGTTGCCAGCGTTCAGATAGGTTTCTCACCAGAACAGCCACATAATTTTTTGTGGATTTTCCTGGAGCAGTACCGTTTGGATACAAACTTATGGTTGCGGAAAATGTGGTGAAAGTTTTTCAATGGCTTTTCAGGTTGAAAAATAAACAAACAACCCCTGTTGTATTCTTTTTTTTTTTCCTTTCACTGAACTAATACAAATAGGGATGAATTTAAAGTTGATATGAGTAGGTCTATTAGGTTTATGTTGAACAGTCAGATATTAAGGAAATTGGTGAGACAGTAAATTGTAAATAGACATGCTGCAGTTGCATTTGATATTGTTAGCAGTTTAAGATGTTTGTATTCAAACTTAAATTATGAGTAGCAGTTATATTGGAAGATTAGTGCAAAAATGTTACTCCAGATTGTTTATGTTCCCTTAAAGAAAAAGGAATAAGACGGGGCTTTTGAATGTGAGAACAAAAGGGAAGGCACTGATGACTAGTGGATCTTGTTCTCATACAGTAGGATGTACTTGACAATCTTTATGTGTATGTAGTACTTCAGTTATGTGCTATGTGCATTTGTTTCACTCTTGGTTGATTATTGGCACTTTGAATCTTTTATTTTGTTATTAAACCATTCCTAATCATTTTAAGAAAAAGGAAAAAAAAAAAAAGGTTGTAATGAAATAATCTTTTCCAGATGAAGGGAATGAGACAGAGATTCAGCCACAACAGAACAGTCAGCTAATATGGAAACAAGGACGACAGCTGCTAAGACAGTAAGTGTTGAAAAAAGAACTCTAATAATGAATGCAAGGGAGAGAATCTGGTAATGAAATGTGGTGGTAGTGGTATTTGATTTTTTTGTGTTAGATTTTCTTTCAAAAAAAGTTAGTGTGTGTGATGAAGTTCATTCAACTTCTGGCATACTTTTCCTAGGTTTCTGAAAAATGTTAGTATTTCAGATGAGAAGCCTTGTCAAGTCACAAACACTGCATCTCCTTTGCTTTTCTTTCACCGAGTATAATAAAACAATCTGCCTGGGAAAACAGTGGGTCATGACGCTTTGCAATTCTTTTTGCAATTAAAAAACAACACACAAGTAATTCTGTTAAGAGCTATGTAAAATAAAAATAACTGGTGTTGGAGAGGGATGACTTATTTTGGCCTGCTCGAGGTGCAGAAAAGACTAATATCCAGAAGGTTAGACTAGAAATTTTCTAATTCTCAGTTCATCTCAATGAAGGGAATGTCTGTTAATCTAAATTAGTTTTTGAATTGTGGTCATAATGAGTTAATTTCCAAGATTTCCAAGATATTTGGTCACACTTTTGTGTGGGTTTTTTGCCTTGATTTAAACTGAAGAGGTCTTTTAAAGACCTCTCATCAGATTGTCTCTATCTGTTTTTTTGTGCATTTACATAATCCTGTATGCTGATAGTTAGATTCTAAGGTCTTCTAATCAGCTAGCAAAACTTTTGCCTTCTAGTTTTTTTTGGTTTGTTACAGAGGATTAAATGAGGGGGGAGAGAGACAGTAAGGACATTCTGGAGCTTATGTTAAAGGACCTTTTCCCAGGGAATTATACAAAATTTAAATTTATCTGTTGGATGACTTGTACATGCCTCTCTTTTGCAAAAGCTCAAATCTTTGCATGTGTGTTGAATACATGCAAAAATAAAGTCTTGACTTGCATCAGTGATTTTGAAGACCAGTCATTCCTCCTCAGTGCAGTTTGTAAGTAGGTGACACAGTGCTGAATACAGAGTGCGTATTACTGATGGACTCTGTTTTGTACAGGTGACTTGTTTCATTTTTATATAGCTAACAATCAGCACTTCTCTCCTGATGTGGTTATGTTAAATAATTGGAGGAGAATGTTCTTGCTGGAAGAGTGCGTGTCCTTGATTTGTAACAGATGTTCTTGTAAAAGAGCATTTCCCCTCTTTAGAGTCCTCTAGAATATTGACCGTTTAATCAATCCAGTGCTCCTGAGAAGACGGTGCTATTAACTTTGTATTCTAGAGAAAAGGAGAGAGTCCAATTTTGACTTTTTTTTTTTTAAATCATTATTTCCCCCCTGTTTCCCCCAAAGGCAATATGGCATATTGAAGAAAGAGCCAACTTTAGACTTTGAGGCTTTCATACAAGCTAGTCCAGGATTCTTGCTGCCTAGTCATCATATGCAAGACAAATTTGTATTTTGCAGACCCATTGCAGAATAAGGAAAAGGCAAGACAAAGATTTTATCAAATGTAGTGCATTACAAATAACAGCTCTTGCTAGTAGCTACAGAATTTGTTTTTACTCCTCCTGTTTTCTAGGCTTCTAATAATGCTTACATAAGGAACATATCTGATACTTCTTGTAAGGCTTCATGTGTAGTTTCCATGTGTTGAATAATAAAATGGCCATGTTGTACATGCAACTATGGTGATTTTTATAAGCCAGTTGTAAATATTTTAACAGAAAGTGCTTTTCCATCCATTTTAGTAAATGAATGAATAACGTATTGTAAAACCTCTGACTGCTAGGCTATTTTTTTTTTTTTTTTCCCCTCAGTGACTGTAGAGGCTGGTACTGCAAGAGGCGATCCCTCTGCAGCTGGTACAGGATGATTTATAAGCATGTTTCATTAGCACAGTACCATACTTTGCTAAGCTAAGGGGTTGCAGATGGGTTTAGGGAGAAGTTTTCATTTACTGTTTTGAATTAAGTGAGATGTGCATGGAAGATTAGCATGAGTTCGGTTCCTACAGGTATCTACAAGAAGTGGGCTACACCGACACGATATTGGATGTGAAGTCAAAGCGAGTACGAGCTTTATTGGGCCTCTCAAGTGATGCTTCAGAGAAGGAAAACAGAAATCAAGAGCCAATGGTAAATGGCACAGAGGGTCAGATTAAAGAAAACGCAATGATTGGGTAAGCATCAGGATGACAATATTAACTTTCTGCATAAATGCCCTTAATGGTATAGAACAAATTTTCATTTACTGAGAATATTTCAGGACTTTTTCCCTAGTTGGAGATTAGAGCAATTTTAACTAATTTTATTACAGTAACCAATAAGTACGGAAATAACTCTTAAGATTCACAGCTTAAAAGCACCATATGTTTTTTTTCAATTGGATGCCAGCACAAAGTCAAATCAAGCCTCTTTGGGATACGATTGCTAAGTGGTTAGAGGTCAGCTTTGTTTCAAGTTAACGGTTTATTTGTATTGCTGGAAACTTTACTGTATTGATTATGGGCTTTGCTTTTCTGGTCTGTGCTGACTATGACATGATAACCTATATGAGGTACAGGATTTTTCTGACTGGATCTGAAAAACAGAGTCACTTGTTACATTCTGATTCCTGTAAGTTTTTTGATTTTCCACTAATGGATAGATATATGTAAATGTGACTGCGATGTAAGGTATTCGTTTCTGTCTTTCAGTATTTCTAATACTATGAAAAGTCAGTCAAGGAGAGTAAAAACTTGTAGTGCTTGCTTTTCCTTTTAAGTAATGTTGAAAACATAGGAGGCTTTTTTCCATTTTCTTCTCTTTTCCATGCAGAGTTTAAAAAAAAAAATAAATTCAATTTGAAGCTTAACTGTAAGGGCTTCAGGAAAACAATGCTTGTTCTTGTTTAAGATATTGTAGTTGCAAAACTTGAAAAATAATGAAAATTATGCAGAATTGTTTGTCTGAACAGTAGGTGAGGTAGCTGTCCCCAGTAGTTCATGCTGTATCAGTGAGCACAGCTTTCCTCAATGATTCTCCATCTTTTTTCCTTTTTTATACTGATGTGGCAAAATTGAAGACCTTTTATTTTCTAAGGTCTAATGCTGTTATACGACACATTCTGTCTGTTAAAAAGTATTTGTAAAATTTCATTATACCCAGCAGATAGCTGCAGCAACTTCAGGCCAACAAGTTACATAAGGGCAGAGGTTCATTGTTATGTAATTAAATTTAATGCTGTGAGGTGGAAAATTTGAATGTATGAGAAAACCCGCAAGCTACTAAAATATATTGTGCTGCTACATAGTGGACAATCCATGCCATTTATGTACAGCAGCTTTGTTTTTGAAGAACAAGGAATGCTTGATAGATTACAATAACAATTTTAGTTCAATTTCTGGTGAAGGGAGTCACTTCTTCTCAGGGAAAGTGAGTAAATAAAGCTTCTCTTCTTACACTTTAAGATTCATTTAAATGTGTTTACTTCAGTTTTGAAACAGATGGACGTAAGGTAGTTGATTTGAGGGATGAAATGGTTGGACAGTGGGTTTTGATATAGCAGTTTCAGATACATTTACATTTCTTTCCTATCTACTTGCCTTCTGGGTAGATCTGTTACTAGGTTTAACACTTTGTAGTCTACCCTGTGGCTGAGGATATTCACTGATGGAGAAAAATGTGTTCCCTTCCATTGTGTCTCTGTGAGCTTGTCAGCTGCAAGGCTGGTCAGGCCGCACACTTTGAGAAACTGTTTTTGTCTCACTTGTGATGGATAAGATGGCAGACTGTATTAAAAAGCTTAGGGGAGTGTTATGATACATGGTGCGCGAGAGGTGACTCCAGGGTGAAAGAATTTTCCAGGGATCTTGTTCAACATAGCCACGCCAGTCTTCGTGGGCGATTTTTGAGTTTGTGGATGTCAGCTGAGATCTCCCTCACTGAGAGGCAAAAGTTGGGATTTTACTAAAATTCCTTAGTCAATCTGAGTACAGGGCTAGCTTGCAATGCTGCGATTCTTCTGGGTGTTTCAAGTTCTCTTTCATACCATCTCTTTCAATTTTCCGTGCAGGAGGCATTCTGTGGCTTTCTTCCTGGCAGAGACTGCCTGTTATTTAACAGCATTTTCATCCTGTGCTACTAGATACTGTAAAATGTTACACCTCACTGTTTCTGTGGCATGTGGCACTGTTCACCTCCTCCCAACTGCATCATCGCTTGCCTCTGAGATTTCAAAGTGCAGCTTTATGGCAGATGGAAGTCAGAAATGAGATGTGGTTCTTGATTTAGCTCATACTTACCTGTTCCCTGCCTCATCTATTGTCAGCATTGTATGTATAGAATAGCTTCTTTTTGAAGACTATTGGTATTGAATAGGTAATGAAGATTTAAGGCACATGGAACTTGCTCCTGATCCCCATTGGAATTCTTACTGAGTGTTTGGAAACTTAATTCAATGTTTTTCTACCTGTTTGGCAGGACTGGGAAAAGTCTAGGTGGCTCAACTAGCTTAATTCTGTCTCAGTGTTGAGGTAGGGGCGCTTTCTGAAGCAACTTCACCAGTGCTAGGCAGCTTACCAGGAGGGTGAGAAGATTGGCAGTTCTTTTAGCAGCCTCTTGTTCTTCCTAGTGTGTGTGTAAAGTGAGAAGAGAATCAGGGCCACAGCAAGCTTGTACGGTTGGAAGGAGCGCGATGAAGAAGCGCCTGCAGTTTGGTAGTAGTAGTGGAGGAAACTTACAGTGAGAGACTGGAAGAACAAGAAATCGACCAAAAAATTGCTGCAATCCCAGGAAGATTAAGGACATGGGTGTGTGTTTGCCAGGACCACCGGACATAGAGACAGTTGCAAACTAAAATGCAGATGAAGATGCTCTCTGTCTGTATGGATACAGTGAGACTCTTTGTAGGAGAAAGCTTTGCTGTCACCACAGAAGCCTGTGAACTCCTTAAACCAATGCAGTTTGGGAAATTTTGTAGTTCAAAACATTTAATGAACATAAATATCACATATCTGCTAGCATGTCTGAGGCTAGTGGTCAACCTGAAGATGTTGTAGTTATACTTGAAGAGCAGAGTGCTGGACAAAATGTAATGCATGGAAATGAATCTCATCTAACAAGGAATATCTCTGTTAAAGTGAGAAAACATAGCTCATAGAACACTTGATTTGTTTGATCTTGGAAGAACTGCATAATATTGTGGATCCAGCTGAGACTGCAGATTTTAAGTCTGATTTTTATAAAAATATTTACATGGAAGAAAGAATGTGAGAAGCAGAGCAGGGGGATTGAAGAAAGAGAAAGCTTGTGGATGAGAAACAATGAAGACAAATCAATAGGAGTTTGGAAAGAATGAGGGTGAATGATGAAGAATAACATACAACAGAGGGTAAAATGACACAGTGAAAAACAAAAGGAAAATGGACACAATGATGCATTTCAGGAACAGGAAAATGGAAGGCATATTAGCTTTAAATTTCCTTAAAGGTTTCTCCATATAGCAATGTAAATTGCAGAAAAAACAGATTAGCTAAACTGCTTTCTGTACAACTGAACACTCATGTGATAAATCCCAAGGAAAGTAAAAAATGGTATTTGCTTTTATGCTGCCATATGGTTACCTCTTAGGGAGGAGAGAGGGTGTAATGGAAATGGGAAACAAAACTTCCTTTATGTTTTGACTGTTGTTTATTGGTAATCAACCAATACTTCCTCGGTGAAATCAAAGTGTTGGATAACAAAGCAAAGAAATTTCAGTACTTGTCAGCGCAGTCTGATTGTTAGCATGTTTTTTCTCTGAGCCCATTAATCTGTGTATAGTGATTGTTGCTGCTGCTCAGCCTCCTTCATTGTTGCCCTGGCATTTTTGCTCTGACCCCAGGGATGTGGTGGGTAGGGAGGATATTCCTCCTCAGCTCACCTCAGTACATCTTTTACAAATTTTAATGAGTTGTCTGTTATACCAGAATTTGTCTGTTATACCAGTTGTACCTTGTTGTCTTTTACACCGGTTATACCTACTTCAACAGCCAGGGTTTGGACACTCAGTGCAGTAATATCAACAGTAAGTCAAGCCTTTTTATGGGAAAGGCTGGTGAGAATGTTTGGGGTGATTATTGTGAAGTTGATGCTGTTTACTTTGGTATGTAGAAGCCTGCAATAGTGACTGTAGTGCAAATACTTAAGACAATAATATTTATTTGGAGCAGACAATATGTAAGTTGTATTCTCTTAGGCTCCAGTTATTTTAGAAAATTGTCATCTTGTCCCTTATACCCCTCTGCTTATGTTTTTTTATATCTTAAAGAGTTGCAGCTACATCAGAGAACTCCCCACATATATTTGTTTTTTTCTTCTTTTGGTACAGTGATGAACAAACTACTGTTGTCTGAAAGTCTCTTAAAGCCAAATCAGTTTCTTTTCTTGCTGTTACATTAAATAGTTTGTCTGTTATCTATTACTAGCTGCTACATCTGTGGCCAAACTTGTATTCTTACATTGCCTATTTATTTGCTAATGTACAGATCCTCTTGAAAACTTTAGCACTCAAGACATCATGTGGATTTTGAATGCACCCTGGAAGATTTTGATTCCATAAATGAAATGTTAATATGATAACCTGAGATAGATATAGACCTGTTTCCACTTTTTTCATGGAATTTAAAAGGGAATCTGTTTTCAGTTTCTTCATATCAGCTCACTTGCATTACAAAAGATAAGTACCACTTGGCATGACTGGACTCAAAAATAGATACTAAAATAATAACTTTATAATAATCGTTGACATTCTTAACACCTGCAGTGAGAGGAATGGGTGCTTTTCCCCCAACAAACTGAAACAGAAATGAAAGCTGTCTGCAAATGTCACTTGTAGCCTTGAAAACATGAGAGTATTTAAGTATCTTTGGTTTACTTGTTACCTCATTTAATAGCTTTATCTTATTGACTGAAACCTAAACAGTCAAATTAGTTTACCTTCTTGAAGATGTATGTTTGACTACTGGTTGACATGAGTGGAAGCAAATATAATAAAGGAGTAGAACTGGAAAGGAATGAGGGTATACCAAGCACATGTATGTATATACTCATATATATGGATATGTGTATAGATAAAAACAATATAGATAAATTATCTGAATTCTTGTTAAGGTTTTGATCATTACAACTATATCTAAATAGACACTTCTTAAAGAAAAATGATCCTGAACGATATATCAGTCTCTCTCTGAAACTGATCTACTGCCCCTGTTTTTTCTCTATTGAACCGCTTGTGGCTTCCACTGCCTGTATTCCACATGAGAAAAAAGGCATCAAACCTCAACACTTGAAAGCAAATCCAAAGATTTTTTCAAAGATTAAAATTAAACATTTTGAAGACCGTATCTTTCTGATGTACAACAAATCATTCCAACTGACCCTTTAGTGAACAAGCGTCTTTCTATACCAGAAGGCCTTGAATAACTCTTTTTGCATCTCTAAATCCTATTAACACTGACCCATGTAATGAAACTGCTGCGTATTGGCTGATGAATGTTGTGTGTTGACTCGCTTATAAAATGGTTTATTTGGGAAAATATCTCTGAATTTAACAACCTGAGGTAATATCTCCCATGAAAAAGGTTCCCAAGATAGCATACAAAACTAAAATACTGAATTGCAAAAAGAAAAAATTCCAAAATCTGTTTGCCTTAATCCCTTTACTGGTGGTTTTTTTTCACCTTTTTCCTGTTTGTCCCTGCCGCTATCTTGCAGTGACCTAACAGGCATTTCAAAGATACCTGGACACTTTCCACAGATGAATTGAAGCAGGAAAAAAAAATTGGTAAATTGGGGGTTTGGGTGAAGAAAGTAGTACCAATGGGCCACTCTTTTCATTAAATTGGCACAGATCTATGGCTTAAGGGTTCGAGGGAAGCCTCTTGGAAACGTCGCATAAGACACATGGTACAGAAGGAATGGGGAGAGACAGAGAAGTTGGCAGTGGGAGAGAGTGAAGCAAAGAGAGGGGAGGTGAACGGAGAAATAACTTAGAAAAGTTACTTCAGTTCTTCAAACATTGAATATATTTTTTATTTTAATTCTTTTAAAGTCTTGTTTATTTGACATATTACAGTTATCTGATTATAGATTTGACAAGAGAAGTGGCCTTTCCTTTCTAAATGGCATTCCTTCGTGGTTCCAATTTACATCCAAACCATTTTGTAAGTGTTGCTTACCAGTTGTAGTATGTATTGCACTGGTTCTTACGTTGTGTGGTGTGAATTCATAAGAGGTTTCAAAGGTTGTGGCAGACTGTCTAGCCTGCCCCATGTTCTTCGTGTGTAAATTTTGATGATTGTAAGTATTCCCTAGTTTTATAAATTATTAGTTTGATATTTTCTGTGCTGCATTATGACAGATTTTGTGCAGTATTGAAGATTTAACAAACTGTTCTTAAATACAGCCCTCATAGAAAGGAATACATTTGAATTTGCATGCATTTATTTATTGTGTCCAGTTTTGAAAGAACTCAACTAGCCACACCAAAAAGACTGTGCTAAAACATGCAATAACTAAATGCTATGGGGAATTAATAAAACTTATGACCTTGCAGTAGCACGTTTTGATAGGAGAAAACTGAGCCAATAAAAATGGCTCAAGAAAGAGGATGCTAGAATAGCTCTTTGAATGCTGGGTCACAACAGGCTTTTTCCTGTACAGGCCCCCAGAAACATTTCTCAGCCTAAGCTGAACTTGTGTTTATTTAACTTTACTGTGGTATTTCTTCCTGCTTCTGATTTTGTCAATAAAATCTGGTTTTATTTAAGATAACTTGTGTATGTCTTGGATAAAACAAACAAACAAAAAAACCCCTCTACTTTTTCCTTTGGGGGCAGTGAGTAGGACCGAGGCAGTTAATAATGGCCTCGTGGTTGGGCAGTTCACGGGAGAAGTTTATGAGGATCTCTCTGGACATGACCACGGACTCCCAAGAGTTATTATCAACAAAGGAGAAAGTAATGATAGATATAATGAATGCGTTGGTTACAAAGAAAATACATGTCTGTTATGTGGCTTTAGTCTAAATTAAACGTGACTTTGCAATATGAAATGTTCTGGATCGTGTTGGGAGCAGGAAATGTATCATCAATGTGCTGTTTTAGTTTCCACATAACGACTTCACCTTTCCTGTACGTTATGGTTTCTACTTTTCCCTCAGTAAGAAGCAGAATTTATGTTAAGATCCTGAATATTAAATGTTGAGAGCCAATTGAACACTATACATTTTGTAAAGCTGCTAATATTTCCATGTCAGGGACGACTGGATTTTTACACAAAATACTTATCTTGAGCCATGTGACTGTAGGGCAGAAAATTAAGAGTTGTCTGTATGGCCCACTGAG
The DNA here is from genome assembly GCF_964199755.1 of Larus michahellis. Classification (NCBI taxonomy): domain Eukaryota; kingdom Metazoa; phylum Chordata; class Aves; order Charadriiformes; family Laridae; genus Larus; species Larus michahellis. The sequence continues at coordinate 41,413,470 of NC_133898.1, forward strand.
GCCCAGCGAGAGCCACGGTTGCTTTAAATAGTACACGTAGAATATCCACAAATCATATTTCTTAGATTTCATGGGAAGAGATTATTATTATTATTTTTAGTCTTAAAGGGGCCCCAGGGTTAAGACAAACCCCAGTTATAGAACAGCCTATAAAATACAAGTCAGTATGAGATTTTCAGGGCAGTCACAGCTGCAGAAAATTCTGGCAACCTCTCCTGAGGAGAAAAATATTCATGTGATTTCAGGTTTCTGTAACTTTAAGGGAAGTTAAGTATTTCAGTCCCCAGCCCATTTGTAACATGAACTTTGTATTTTAAACAGGAAAAAGTGTCTTATCTTTGGGGATCAGAAGTTCCCTGTGTCAAGAGTAATATTCACAAAATCTGCGTGCTGCCCATCCATTAGTAGTAAGATTGAAAACCCAGCAGCATTAATGTAACTGTACTTTACTTTCTGGCGCTGCTTACTCTACTTGTTATGATTGTGACAAGCAGTTAGTCCTGTTGGACTTAATCATGTGCAGACACAAGTAGCAGGTAGTCTCTCTGCCCCAAAGACTTTCCTCTCTAATTGGATAAAGCTACTGGAGAGGAAGATATCAGGCACAGAGTTAACAGTATCTGATAGAAGATTAATTTATTTTTTTTTTTAAGGTTCAGTAAGGATATGGTAAGTCGGCTGTGATGAATCATTCAAAGAAAGAAGGCAAGGTTAGGTTCTGGGGAGAAAACCATGGAAGCGTGCTGTTGCAGAGTATGATTGAGGAAGGAGCAGTGGGAAAGAGATTCAGAACAAGCAGCTGAGGACCACGTTGTTGAGGAAGTCCTGCCAAAATCTGGTTGCTCTATGCTCTCTGCTTTGGCAGTTTCTGTAGCTGCTCCTGCTGTCTGGAGTTTCTGGCTTGTTCTCTCCCAGCAGTTTTTCTTTAGACAGTATGGCTGGGGAAGAAAGAAAAAGCAACACCTAGGTCCTTGCACTTTGAAAATTATGTTCTTCCTTATACATGTTTTGATTCAGGCAGTCCAGTAAAGAGGAATTGTCCTATTTGAGACCTTTTTGGTTGGTTTTTTTGGTCTCCTTTTGTTTGCAACAGGCCCTGAATTTGCCATAGTCTTGCCCCACTCATGCCTGTAATACTGTACTGTTCATGCATGAGTCCCAGCCTGTGGAGCTCCATTCTATTGCCTTCACCCATTAGTTTTTTTAAAAAGTATTGTAGACTGCAAAAGCCCTGGAAATGTTGAATTGTGTTTCTTTTTCTAAAATGGACTTTAAAGTAATTAATTATACTACCCTTTCTCTGAATATATTTTTACCGTTTCTGCTTTTTTATGTTGCTTTGTGAATGACCCCGTAAGAGAAACAAACTAAACAGATGGAAAGCTTCAAGCTGCCATCAAAGTACATAACATAAATTAGCTGAGGCTAGACATTTCCTTAAGTGTATTTTACAGTATTCCTAAGTGTTCATGCTGACAGTAGTATCTAAAATACATTATGTTTATGTTCTACTAAAGAATGAAAAATAGATAAATTATTGAGTTACTTTTGATTTGACTGCTGAAGTGTGTTGGAGTACAATATAGCCAATCAATCTGTCTGTCAGCTTGAAGCTGCTTTTCCTTGTAGAACTTTTGAATAGTTAAAATATTCTGTCACTTCTTTTTCTTTTTTTTTTTTGTTTTTATGAATTCTTTCTTGGAATTTGTGCCTTAGCACAAATAATCTTCTGTGGTACTATGCTGACTTTGTACATTTTTGTACTGTGCAGGAGTTTTGAAATACATGATAAACTACTGTGTTTTCCAGTGCATGAGATGCCTTTTACTGCCCTGTGTAAATGGAGATATACAATTATGTATATATCCTGCCCAATAAAGTATGTAATAATTAATATGATAATTGAATTCAGACCAGTTACTTAAAAAAAGATATAACCTTCTCTTGGTGGTCACTTTGAACTTCAGTGTGAGGGAGCCTGATTTAAGATCAAATGAGTGCAGAACCAAATGTAGGTATGAATTACTGCAAATACTTGTAGAAGAATACCTGTCTCTTAAAAACAAGTTCTGTTGATTAAAGTTTTATATTCTGTTTGATATTAGTTCAGGCACTGCTATTTACTGTAGCATGTCTGATAGTTGCTAATACAGAACAGAAGCCATGATGTTTTACATGGCAGATTTTTACATGGCATATTACAGAGGAAAAAACAGAAATACAATTGTGGCTGGATGATTCAGTCCACTAAAAGTTGACCAGGACAAACAAAATTTGCTGAAAATCAAGAAGTTAGTCAAGTGAAGCACATTACAAGTTTTGTCTTATAAAGATTTGTGTATTGGAAACAGCAAAATAACAATACTGTAGGATTTCTGTGAAAATGTACGTTACTACTACGGATCCATGAGGTCTTATAGTCTGCCGAAGTAGTGATTACTTAAGGAAAAAGAAAAATATTGCGAAGTGCTGTCAGGTTTGTCATAGAAACAAGAGGGTCAAAACACTGCAGGAAGGAAGGCAAATTGGAAGCATGTTTGAGATTGTTCTTATCTAAGATAAAATACGGGAAAGTGGAAGGAATATTCTCAATAAAACTAGTGACCATGAAAACATGTATATCATGGTACAGTACACTGCTGTGTATGTGGAATTTCTAATAGCAAGTGAAATCTTTATTGGTATTTTTGGGTCATAAAGATGAGTAAATGAAAAAAGGGTAGCATAGCAAATTTTCTTAATGAGATGCAGACATATTGGGGCTACAGAGAAGCCACTCCTGCTAATTGTTTTCATGTAAGCATAGAACTGCTTGAGCAGAGACTGCATAAAGAAGGAAGTGTGCTGCTTATCACGCCTTATTACACATCGGAGTTCTTGCCCTTGGATGTTTCCTGTAATAAACCTTCGAAAAGTGTTATGAAGAAACACTGGAATAAGTGGGTGATGGATGGATAATCAGGTGTTTACACTGCAGGGAGTTTAAAAGGCCTGACTCTATAGGCCTGTCAGTTGATTGAACCTTCTGAAGTGGGTCATAGCAGAAGCAACATTTAGCATTAGCAAGGCACTTGCTGGTAGTCAGGGTGACAGTACAAGACAATTTAGAGCTCCAATTCTGAAAAGAGAGAGAGAGAGGCTTCTATGGTTTCAGTGGTTGTGAAAATCAAGGTGTCATGCATTTAGTGATGAACTATGAAAAACAGACTACTGATTTAAGGTAAGAAAACAATAAAGCTTGTCTTTACTGCTGTAAAGTCATATAAAGAATGTACAAGGTTTTACTGGAAGTAATCGTTACAATTCAAACAGAATAATTCTTTTTCACCACTTTATCTTTGAGGGGCTTATGAAGAAGTGCCTTTTCTACATAGGAAACACATAGGTACCTGTTGTTAATTTTAGTATTGCTTTAATAATGGTTACAGTCCTGCTTCTTGGATTCTTCCTCTTCAGTTATTAATATGACAGCCCTTATGCTTCCTGTTCTGAGGCACTGCCTGAATTTGTGCCAGTGCAGTCATTTTACCCAATCTTCATCCATTTCCTTATTTGTTTAATGTTAACGTCTACGTAAACGTTATTTAGTCATCGATATTTTCCCATTATATTGTTTTATAGTGGCAAATTTACCATGTTAATGAATGATAGATCTAGTTTGATGTTTCCCAGGAAGGTGAGGAACATCAGATAGCAGCAAAAATTTTCCTGTACCCTGATGTAAATGTGGGAGACCAACTTAGTAGCTGTAACTCACGTCCTTGTTGCTGAGGCTTTCAATGATGGTATATCAGTACTGATGTTGCTTTTGGGGCACATATCAGATTAATGTTGCTTTAAAATGCTTTTAAAATAAAAAAAATGAAATCTTTGTCCTGGTAATTGCAGCTGGATGAAGAAAAATTGTTGGTTCTAATAAGATAGTTTAAGGAAAATGTTTAGGTTTTTAGTCCACAAACGTTTTTACCTGTAGTAGTCCATTTATACCTCTAGGCTTATTTTAGTCTCATGTGTTGTTGGCCATCATAAAACAGAACAGACTGGTAATTGCAAAAGTGACTTTGTTATGATTTCTTTTGACTCATGATGGCGGTTGTTGTTGTTGTTTAGGAAACCTGAATTGACTGACTCTGCCTCTCTGCTAGAGACCTTCAAGTTTCTTGAAAATGCAGCTGCAGATTTCAGTGATGAAGAAGATGAAGAAGATATTGAAGGACGAGAGAAAACAATCATTGATACCGCAACAGTGAGTGGAAAAAATAATTGAAAAAGTTACGAAGAACAGAAAAAGTGAGATTAATGAGATGCCTATATGCAAAGTTTATGACTGTGTATGTACACGTGCAAATCGTTAATGCATCTTTATGATGGTCTGTCCAAGCATGTGTGCATAAGAGGAATTATATATGCATTTCTGAGTTCATGCATATAAGTTAAGCTTTGCCATCTTTATTGCTTTAAGTTTGCAGTGACAGATTAAAATTTTTAAAAATTCTTTCTACTATTCTGTACTGCCTAGTATTTTTTATATAGATTGGATACAATTTTTAAGGTAGCAGATGTCCTTTTTTTTACAATTTTCAGTTCGAAGGTTTTGTTTGTAATGTTGCATGTCAAAATGCACTGTTTCTTGAATATTTATATAAATCTATCGATATTTAAAATGACATGTAGGAGTTAATCCTTGTAGGGTACAGAACTGAAATACCACATTTCTCCTTAAACAGGTTGTGGAAGGAAGAAAAAGTATAACTGGAAAAACTCTAACATGTGGTTAATAACCTTTTTTTGTTGATTTATTCAGTCAAATGCCTGAAAATCCCTAATGATCTATACTTTGCTATATCATTTGCTCATATGATTACATAAAATAGATACATACAATCAGTACTCTATTTTATCCTCCTCTTTTCAAAATTAATATTTATTCTATGAGTTGTGTTTCCTAACAATTGAAGCAGATAAGAGTGTTAGGGTGGATATGTTGTTTCTATGATCAGTTTTAAAAAAACATCAGTTTTAAAGAGTTTTTAAAGACGATCTTTGTAAACTTGTTCCTGTCATCCATGGGCTGTGAACAAATGTCTGACACTCTTCTGTAAAATCATCTGTAATACAGTATGTTCAGTAATCGTGCCAAAGGAATGAAACTTGAAGTTTAGAATTGTTTCAGGTTTTGAAATTAGTTCATGGTATTTAGAGGAGACAGTCATTCATTCTCATGAACTGTGGGATGTTGGCTTATGTATTGAAGTCTTTTCAGACTGACCCTTAGCAAGGTTCCAAGTCAAAATATCGTGATAAATGTAATTTTGCTTTTTTCTGTAGAAGTAAAATTTGTGCTACAGGTTTCATGTATCATGGCATCAACTTGCCTGTTAGTCAAATAACTGTAAAGCATATAGTACATTTTGATTATTGAGGGAGAAGTAAATTTACTGCAGAAATCATATGATGAGATCCTTCATTAAAACATGTATTTTTTTTTTCTTTTCCCAAAATTTGGTAAGTCTTTTTTACCAAATTTTCTTTTGAATTTGGTGGGGAAATGCAGTTTAAAATGGAAGTACTGTGTTTAAATAACAGTAATATCTGAGGAAGCATGCAGGGTGGAATGATTTTTGCCAAATTTAAGCAAATTACCTCTTGTCAGTTGTTTGTGTTTTGTTTTTTGTTTTGTTTTTTTCTAGACTTGTCTTTTGGTACACATGTAGAGTGATTTCAGAAGTGAGAGTTGAAAAGGCTATTTTTAGAGAAGCAGAATGAGTTTGGTTTTCCTGAAGTCCTTTATACAACTTTGTGGGTTTTGTGTGGGTTTTTTTTTGTTGTTGGCGTTTTTTTTATTTGGTTGGGGTTTTTTTAAATCTATATTAAGAAAAAGTTTGTACCTTACCTGGTATTAAAAAAATCAGTAGTGGACTAGAACAGTGTAGATTCATTATCAAGTGATTGATTATCGGTGGACACAGGAAGAAAGATTTAGAGACAGATTTCATTTTGACTTAGAAATTTGCTTATTCCAGATTTGCTTATTAATGTAAGCTTTTATGTTTCCTCTGCAACTTCCTGTTAGGATTTTGCATAGAAGACAAGACAGTACTGCTCAGTATGAAGATGTGCGTGTAACTTAATTCAGCTTTTTTCTCTCCTTCCTGACCTTTCAGATTGTGAGGAAAAGAGTGCTATCTGACAGCAGTGAAGACAGAGATACAGAAGAAGCTTTGAAAGAGTTTGACTTTTTGGTTACCTCAGATGAAGGTGATGGGGAATCGAGAAGTTCAGGAGATGGGACAGATTGGGGTAAGGAAATGTAATGGATTGTACCAGGAGAAAAAACATTGCACTTAGCATATATTGTGATTGATGATTGAGATCTGTCTCACAATCACAGCACCTTTCGAGTATTCCTGCGGTAAATAATTGGCAGACTGAGGCCCTCTTAACATAATATTCTCATTTTTCTGTATACTGCTTTAATGTAAGGATTCTTCAAGGTTTATGCTTTTGGTCATTGTCTTTTTTCCTTTTCTTTAATAATAAGGCAGATAGAATTTAAATTTTTGTGAGTGGAATTTCAATGTGTTTTTCCAGTGACCCATGCTAATGAAGTGCTCTGATAAAGCTGTATTTTATAAATATGAGCATGAAAGTTATTTCGCCATCTTTGCCTTCTCCCACTTTGATACAGAGAGTAATCTGAGTCATAAAGACTGAATTACTTGTACTCTTATTGTGTGTTAGCAATTTGGGTGATATGAACTATTCAGTTGCTCAAATTTTCTTTCATAATATATCAGAAGAATGTATCTTTAAGCCTCATAGTCATAGAATGACATTTCACAAACTGTTCTCTGTCCTTTGAGGTTCATGTCCTGCAAACCAGAGCGCCAGCATCCACTTTACCTTGATGTAATTATTCCACATAAACCCACTGCATAGGGAAGAGAAGAAGGAAGAGAACTGGTTAGATATCTTGATGGGGAGTTGTTTCCTCCTTGAACTGCTCTGGAAAGTCTTAGGCATAAGTGGACACAGAGGGAAGATGGAATGGGAAATAAGCGAGCTTTATAATGGAACTGAAATCTTGACAGACAAATAAGCCATGGTCGCTGTGGCTCTCACATGAGCTCACCACTCTGAGCTGGTGTATTTCACTAGAGCCATGTCCAGCTCATGGCTGGACTCCAAAGTATTGTTCAGTGTGATGTAGCCTTTCTACTTAAGAGGATGCATCTCAGTATCTTTAAATACGGCAGTCAGTATTCTGTTCACCAAACAAATTTAGGAATGTTACTCTTCTGTATGAAAAATATTTTTATTAGATTGTTATGATACTTCTCTTTAATATTGAAATTTTATCCATTTATGCCTGATAAGTTTAGCTATTGCTTGTGTCACCAAAAAGTTAGTATGCTAACAGGAGGTTTTTGTTCTCAACTTCACGCTTCTGGGTTATTTTTACTTTCATTGATGACAGCTGAGTACAAGTGAGCAAAAGTCTAACATTAAAAAGAAATCATTGTGGAAAGTAGTAGTTTCATTTCTAGAAATATTAAGGGTTCTTTTTGAGTTGTAGACATTCGTGTTTTTCAATTACTTGTTTTACAACCTGTCTCTTTTATGGTAACTTTATATAAGAATAAGCTTCTTCAATGAACTGCCATTATGAATCACTTGTGTTAATTTGTTTTAAGTAAAACTGTTAAATGTAGCATAGAAGAGTGATGTGTAGTGAGGATAGAAGCAAACAGAGGAAGTTCTTGCTTCATTTTTGATCCTGAGCATTGCTGCTCAGTTACAGTAATCTGAACCCATTTGGCTTGAAAGGTCCTCAGAAGTGTTCAGGTAATTTTTAAACTATAAAGAATTTACTCAGTAGTAGGTCAGGATCCACTTGTGAAATTGAACAGAACCTGTGGGACATGCAGGCAGCATCCTAGGGCAGTCTGTAGACAATTAATGTGCTAAGTATTTTTCTGGCAACAATACAATCTAATATAAATCCATCTAAACTTTTTGTTGGAGGAGAGCAAAAAATCTTGTCTAGCCAGGAAGGAAAAGCATGATTAAAACTTATAACCCGGTCCCAGAAAGAATACATACTTGTTTCTCTCTAGCATGATTTTCTCATACCTTTTTGGAGTTTTTCATGCGATTTTTGATGATTAGTGATAATTAACTGGGCACATGTATTAAGAGGACATGACTTAGCACCACCTTTTTTAGAGTCTCTCTTCAGCTTATTACTGCCTCTGTTTTCATAGCTGCTGCAAAAACACTAATGCCTCAAGACTTTGGGTCTTGAATTAATCTGTCACTCATGAGTATAGAATCATGACTGGAGGGTTCAAAGGAAATCATCTAGTCCAACCTTCTGCTCTGGTCCATTTACAGCAGGTTACACTGGCCTTCTTCCTGTCAAGTTTTGAATATCTTCCAAGAAAGGAGTTCCCATAAACTCTCAGGGGCAGTATTCTGGTATTTGACTGTCCTCGTGGTAGAAAGTATTTTGTCCTTCTGTGATGCAAATCCGAGCAGAATCTGCCTCTGTGTTCTCCACACCTGCCTGTTTAGGTAGTTGTAGGCAGCACTAAGATGCCTCTTTTGCCATCACCGAACACACACAGTACTTTCAGCCCCTCCTTGTAGCTCATCTGTACCAGCTGCCTTAACCATCTTAGTGGCTCCCCTGGACTTGCTATACTATGTCAATACTAGGTACTTAGCATTATAGTTACACGGTTTCCCAGTATAGGAAATATTATACTGGATGCAGTACTCGCGGTGTGGTCTCACAAGTGCCAAACAGGGCAATAATCACTTCCCTCACGCTACTGGCCATGTTCTCGTTAATACAGCCCAGGATACAGTTGATCACCTTTGCTGCAAGAGTGTGGTGCTGACTACTGTTCAATTTGTTATGTTGATCCCTAGGTCTTTTTCAGCATAGTTAATTTCTAACAAGTCAGTCCCCATAATAACCATCTTCTGTCTGATTGTAGTGACTGCTTCAGATTGTGATTGATAGTGTTGTGCTTCTTCTAGAGACATTTAATACCCTTTCTGCACATTAGTCTGAGGATTAGTTTATTATTGTTCATATTTTAAAAGGTCTAGAATAGTTTATTGTTGCACAAAGCAAACTTGGTCTGAAAAGAATTAGTTTTTAAATAATAAGGTTGAGATTTTAATGAGGAAAACAAAGCAAAAAGATAATGCATTTCAAAAATTTTTGTAGCTGTAATGGTCATGAAAATAAATATATATGAGGAAAAGCTGTAACACCTCCCTCTTCTCGCAAATTATTTTTCTAAGCTGCCTCAGTAGAGTCTTTCCATATATGGAAAAAATGACTTGGAGATTTGAACTCACGTAACACATTTTGAACAAAATCTCCAAATACGTACTGTTGGAAGAATACTTATCTGTATCATGTCACAGGGGAGGCAATTTGAGAGAGATGTTTTAGGGGGAAAAAAAAAAGGAGGGGGGGGGATTTTTTTTTTTTTATTAGGCTTGTTGAAACATTTTGTGTATTTTTTCAAAGACTAATAACTCTGGCCTTCCCCTTTGTGTGAAATTTCATGGCTTTAGTGCTTCAAGATTTTATTCAAACCTTGGTGACCTGTGTACTGTGTTCCAAAATGATTTAAATGTGCTGCTGCTTTGTGTAAATGACAACACAAAGACAATGAAACGAGAATTTGAAATGCAGTGACGCAACAAGTTGTAAAGTTCTGTTGACCAGTTACATAGCTGCTGCTTCTAGATATAATCGTTTTTTCCCTGGAGGAAAAAAAAAGCTGAAAAATATGTCCTGGTTTATTATAAAGTAAACGTTGCTTACATTTATGAACAGCTATGTGCTTGGTTATAGCAATTAGGCATGTGAAATTTCATCTCAGTTTTTTGTTAAGAAAATTCTGAGCAAATAAAATGGAATGTGAGTAGCAGTTTTACAGCTTTCACAAGCTTGGTGCTATTTCTGTCTGTTCAAAATAAAAGACAAATGCCATTGACAGCAGCTGTTACCTCCTTCAGTGGAGATCACTTGGTGACATTATTGAAAAAGGATGTTTCATTTGTTTCACTTTGTTTAGAAAAGGAAGACCAGTGTCTCATGCCTGAAGCTTGGAATGTCGACCAGGGAGTAATAACCAAACTCAAGGAACAATACAAAAAGGAGCGCAAGGGGAAAAAGGGGGTGAAGAGTAAGTGGAAAACATTGCACCTTAAAATCATAAATCCCACATCTTTCACACCCTTAATTCTATCTCTCTTTCAATGTTTTCCTAAAATTACTTACTCTTTTACTTTGCTGCTCCTGACTGCTTTCCTTTTCACCAGTTCTCAGGGGTTGAAATTAATGACAGTCAATCGAGTTACCTGATAAATAGTTGGATTAGATATAACTTCTTCCAACCAGACGTTGGATTCATTAAAAATTCTTGCTTTGAGCATAGATTATACTTTTGTTATTCAGAAATTTAAATTGTAAAAGGCATTGGTTTAACAGTTCACACTTTAATATAGAAGACTTCAGAACCCTTTATTAGCTGGAAACATGGCAGTTTCACAGGGAGAGTTAAAGTCTGGTATGTAAACTAAAAACCAAACCAAACCAAAACGGAAACTGTCTTGAGTACCCTGTTAGATGACAGAGGGAGAAAACAGGTTAATTTCTACCCCTGTTTATACTTAACATTCACAACATGAAAGTCATGCTGTCATCACAATTTGTTATGCAGGGCTCGAAATAGGAAGCAACTCTGACCATCAGTTTATTTGTAAATTACAGGATTTATTTATTGACTTTCATACCTGTGGGACTAGCCTTTTAAAATGTTGGATATTTTTATCCAAACAAAAAACTGTGATCAGTATCTGAAATACAGTTTCTAGCCCTGTATTATCTTTTTGTTACATTTCTTGAAATACAAATCTGTTTTGTAAAAGTCAATGTTTTTTCGTAAGTAAGCCTTAAAACTTTTCAAACTCAGATGAAGTGTTTAAAATGAAACACCATATTCACAGCTATATTTCAAACATCTAGCCATATTGAGAATTCATGTGTGAATGATGTAAATTAATGATATTGCATGTAGCCCAGTAAGAAATTTGAGGGATATTTCTCCCTTTGTGGGAAGATGCTTATGAATACCAAGGAAACTCTCACTTCCAAATAGACATGCGTAACGATGGGACAGGTGTCAGATCCTCGCATCACTGAGGCTGACTTGTTTTCTTTCTTTTTCTATTGATACTAAATGTGATAAGCTGCTGCTCAGCAGTTGTTATATTGCGGACATTATGCAATCAAATGCACAAACTAAATCTCCTTTTTTTCTTTTTATTAAAAAAAGTAAATCATTACTGTACTTCAAATTTCTCAGGTGATATTTTTGTCGTCTTTGGAATCATTTAAGTTACTGGAAATTAATTGCAAGTCTGACAAGAAGCTGAGCTGGACAACTAAAGTGTTCACGTTTCACAAAATTGATTCTGATTCTAAATTTCTTTATAGTTAAGATAGAGAGAACATACCAATATACGACTTTGGTGCAAATGAGTTTTGTAACTTGTCTGTTATTTTAAAAATACACAGACGTGCTATTAGTTCAGGATAAGTAGTTTTAGGGTTAACTTAGCAGAAATTTAAACAAACTGTTGAAATTATATTCTTGAACAGCTTTTGAGTGCTTTTTATTTTTGATAATAAAACAATATTTAATTGTTAGTATAGACATAGATATTATTGGAACATGTTTTATACATTTATGAGAAAAATTCCTGATGTAAGGCAGCACTTGGACATCCAGTGCTCCTTCATGAATGTTACTACTGCTCAGTACATTTACAGTACCTTTTGGAGTGATTTGATTGGTTTGATCTTGGGAGACCAAATGGTTTACTGCAGTACAGAAATTAAGCATCTTTCCATGGACAAACCATCACTGGAAGGGCATCAATGCAATAAAATCAGGAAGAAACACAGCCTGTTTGCACATAGTGAAGAAGAATGTGAGGAAGGAAGTCCGGGGGAAAAAGAAGGGACTAAATATCTTGACATGAAATTGTACAAAGCTTGTTTCTATGACTTTAATCTCACCATAATTGGTATTTAGACACTGAACTGCTACTAAGTAAAATATTGTTTTTATAAATCGGATACTATAGTAAAACAATCTTGCAAAATCCGACTTACTGTTTTCCTGAACCAAGTAAAATTTTTGTGACAGACAAGTTAAATACAATTTACTTTATTATCTGTCATTATGGTTAGGGTGGACAAAGTAGAGTTTGCAACTGCATTAGTAAACTTATGATTTTGCAAGGCTGTAGTAAACACTCCTGTGAAGTAATAAGAGAACAGAATCATAGAATGGTTTTATGAGAGAATACATATATTGGAATACACGTCTGTTAAACCTGCTTAAAAATAGCTGTATTATTTACTGGTCTAGGAAAAAACATAATGGACTATGGGTAAGACATTTTCCCATTCTTAATTAAACTTACAACAGGAAAAACTACCGAAGATATGTTTCAGCCTCAATCCTATATAAAACAGTCAAAACAGGGATGTGGGAAAATGATGGAGCAAAGCACAGGTAAGTGTCAAGAAGGGCATGGGTCTTCACCATATCTAGCTTCAGGAAGTAGGCCAGTGAATCCAGTTGCATTCATATTTTAATATAAGTATAACTTTTTGGATTATATAGTTCACGATACTACACTACTGCACAAATAAATTTAAAATAATCATGCTTTCATAAGAATATGCTGCACAAAGTACCTGATGCACAAATTTTAAAATATTCACAAATGTCAGCTATTGTTTTGGAAAAGTAAATATTCTAATAATCAGTGTGACTCAGTTGGCGGCATTCTTCAGCATCCCATGCAAGTAGCAGTGTGAGTTTATAAATGTGGGGTAAAATGTGTGTTCACAATTCTCAGTTGCTTCTGTCACTTTCTTTTCAAGAAATTCATTTCATGCTGGCTGATTAGTTACTGCTGAAAATAGGTGCTCATTAGTTTTTCTGTGGTAACGTTATAATGCAAGGTAGGATCCATTGTTGCATGTGCTGCTGTAGTGTATCTGATATAATTAGTGCCATTGTGAGCTATGCATAAACCATTTAATTTTTTGGTTTTTTTTTTCTGGTTAGGGCCCAACAGGTCAAAGCTGCAAGATATGCTTGCAAACTTGAGAGATGTTGACGATCTCCCTTCATTACAGCCATCCGTTGCACCTTCTTCTAGGCCGAGTAGCTCAAGGCTCATTGAACACGAGATAAACCGGACAGATGAAGGTAAGCATTAAAAATGTGCATACACTTTTGTAAAGGTTAGATGTTTATAGTTACTTCTGCTTAAAGATTATTCTCTAAAACTTTCCAGGCACTTTACTCATTCAGCATTAGGAGTTCTGTCTAAGTGCAATAAATGGCATCCCCATTCCTCCCCTCTGGTCACTATTAGTAAGGTCAAAACACTTACTGAGGTAAAGTGTTGTCTGAATACCTTTGAACATAAAGGAAAAAACTAATTTGGCACTGGTTGGCTTTGCAAGATGAAGATCTTAAGTTACTTGCTTTTGTTTGTGCTCTGGCCTGGCAGTGAAGTGGGGAACATGAACTCTCAAGGACATTTCTCCCTGTGAACGTAATTTTAAATGAATGTATATATATACGTATACACACACGCATACGTATGTGTTCTTTTTTTAAGTGAAAAGGTAGAGGCTCTGCAGGTAATCGCAAGTGGCTAGGAATAGCTTTTAAGTGTACATGGTGATTGTGTAGTGAATCATACAGAACAACTTACAGCTTGCCAGTGTTATTAATTTCCATGATGTGTTCCAAAAATTAAAAAAAATCTCATAGCAGCTCGTCCAAGTAGGGAAAACCACACACCTTTGTAATGAGGCATGTGGTTACCTTCATTAATATTATCTCTGAAAGATGCTAAATCTAAATCGTGTATTTGATTCAACATTTGAATTGCTGTAATATGCAGCATAATAAATAAATATATGAGCCTATATTAATTTGTAAGAGATAATATCATGTGCTCTTTATTTAAATGGTAAATATGTCTTTGGAAAAATGAGCAAAACACGGGTTGCACTTAGCAGTTTTTCAGTAAGTGTGAAAAAGTAGGTCGGCCAAGTTATAATTAAGATGCATAAAAAGCCCCGGCATGTGGCATAGTTACCAAAGAACTCAGTAGTTCTATTTCCTACATGCTTGGTGATTTTCTTTATGAAAGAAGGGGGTAACTTAGCAACACTTTGAGAAGTGGAGGAATTTTTCGTTGAATGTTTCCTTTACAACTTTTCTCACATGTACTGAGAGCCATATTAGCAGAGCTCTATTTTCATGTCCTTTCAAGAATGTGTTTTTTAATTCAGAGGCTCAGATGGACCTTCACAAAAACAAAAAAAGGCAGCTGATTGTCATCACTCTGAGTTCAGTATTAAAAAACTATCAGCTGTGTAGTCATTTTTTTATAAATCTGAGACTCTTTGATGGTTTTGGCATGCAATTTCTTAATTCTAGTTATTTTTTCAAATTTGGTGTCCTCTATGTATTGGGTGTTGAGTAGAATATTACATCATAAGTTCAAAAGAGAGAAAAAGAATGGTAGTTCAGACTTCAGGGTGAAGGAGGTAAGAGATGTTTGTGACTCAAAGGTAATAACTAAGAGACCTAACCAAAGGGCAGAGCTTGAAGGGCTTTTACTTGATTGTAAAAAGTCATAGGAAGCAAGCAGGACACTCTAGAGGTACGAATATGGAATGGATAGACCGTAGAAAGATTAGCTTACTTTATGCTGGGTGGACTGTAGAGGAATCAAATAGTGTCTGCACCTGATGCATTCGGAAAAGGGGGAAGCAGCCTGAACAGATCAGGGTGTTTTAACTTAGTGCTGTTAAACTAAATAAGACACTGAGAATGTGATGGTGTTTGCTTTTCTCTCTCCCTGGTAGCAACAGTATTTGCCAAGGTTTGTATTTACAATGGAGCTAAAAGGGGAAAAAAATGTAATTTACTGAAAAACCTTTGTAATTTGGGATAAAAGGTATATAAAATTGAGTGAAGTCTCTTGTGTCCAGAAGACAACACATTGTCATCTCTTCTGTCCACCTTTTGTGAGGTAGAGACTTGGAGAGCTATTGTACAGGGAAGTTGGTAAAGGCAGAGCTTCTTTCGAATTGTACCAATTGATGCAGAGCCTTATGTGACCTAAGTGTGTGAACTGCACTCCTCTTAGCCTTTGATCCCCCCGTTCCTAGTGAATCTGCCTATGGATGTGTTTGTTACAGTGACTGGAGCTCCTGTAGGCATGCTACAGTAGCTGTAAACTAGTGAGTTTGGATGCTGCCAGTAAAGACCTGGAATTCAGTGCTGACTCACCTGTTTGGTAGTTAAACTGTCTTTTTGGAACAGGCTGCCCAGTGAAGTAGTGGAATTGCCATCCCTGGAGGTATTTAAAAGACGGTAGACGTGGTGCTTAGGTACATGGTTTAGTGGTGGGTTTTGGCAGTGGTTAGGTTGATGGTTGGACTTGATGGTCTTAAAGGTCCCTTCCAGCCTAGATGATTCTGTGATTCTATGTTGAATACTCAGCTTCCAGTTGTATTGCTAGATTGGAGTGCACGTACACAGATCATTGTAGAGGTGCTTTTGGATGTGTGTGGATACAGTGTTAGGAAGGAAGAGTCCAGCTGCTCCCACCAGCTCTTCTTGTCTACATTTTTGCTACTTCTCCAGAGCCTATTTGCATATTTTATAGCAGAGTTGGGGAAGGGTCTGAGCTTTTTCTGTGTTACTTTTGCATTATATATGGGTGAATGGTAGTACACTCTTCCCACCTGTGGTTCTTTGAACTTACTGTCTGACAGTGAGTCATACGCACCCCAAGTGTAAGTATTATGTTCAGGGGATACTCTTTATTGGTAAGTCCAGTGATTATCTTTAGAATGGCTATTTTTTTTATGCAACATTTCATATCTTTTTGTCTGCAGCTACTTGAGAGATGTTTGGTATTTTGTAAGTGGAGAATATGCTTTCATTAGTCAATGTTGTATAAACCCATGTTTCAGGATTTTTTTTTTTTTGTTTTCTTGCAGTGGAAGCTTTAACATTCCCTCCTTCTTCAGGGAAATCTTTTATTATGGGAACAGATGAAGCCCTTGAAAATGAGCTGGGTCTTGGAGAGCTGGCAGGCCTTACAGTAGCCAATGAGGCGGATTCACTGACTTACGATGTAAGTGGTTATTAATGGTACCTCAAGGTCCTACTGTCTGCTTGCTGAAGGCAGGTGCAAGTTATGTGTGACTCAGCAGAAGGCATTTTCCTGTTAAAATTATGTTGCCAGAGGATGTCACAAATTTTTACCTGACAGATCGGTTCAAGTTCTCTGCAACCCCCTCTCCTTCTCTCATTTGCCTGACATGTCATTCAAATATTTGAAAGTAAATGTAATTAGTGATAGTGATACAGCTGGATAATTGTAACTCTAGTGATGCTGTGCAAAATTAGGAGTAGCGTGGCCAGCAGATTGAGGGAAGTTGATGTCCTCTCTACATGGGTCTGGTGAGGGCATATATCTGTGTGCCATTTTGGGCTCCTCCACTTCAAGAGGGTTGTGGAGAAACTGGAGAAAAACCAGTAGCATGTGACTGATAAGGAGATGTTGAGGGAACTAGTCTTGTTCAGTTGTTAGGAGGCTGAGGGGTGCTCAAATAGCAGCCTACAGGTGTTGGAAGGATGCTTACAAAGATGACAGAGCCAAACTTCTCCATAGTGCCAGGTGTTAACACAAGAGGAAATGGTAGCAAATTATGGCTTGAGAGATTCAGGTTGGACGTTAGGAGAAGTTGTTACGTAGGAGGTGGTACTGAAGCAAGTTACTCAGAGAAACTGGGGAATCCCTGTCCTGGGAAATGTTCAAGACTTGACTGGGGGAGAGCTGTGGCTTACTTTACCTGGTATGGGCAATGGTCTCATTTCAAATGGGAAGCTGGACCAGAGACTTCTTAGGAGGCTCTTGTGGCCAGCACTTCCATGGCTCTATGTGTAGCCTATGGCTTCTTTTTCTTTCACTTTTTGTGAAAAATCTTTCTTAAAATTGCTTCTTTGCAGTCATACACAATTTTTTTGTCTATATTTCTGATTTCTTGCAAAAAGATACTTCAGGTATGACTTTAATCATCTGCTTCTTTGTGAGCTATCAACTTCAGATTAATCTTGCTATTGCATTGTCCAGCTCTGTCAAGGTTGAGATGATTGTCATTACAGAGGTGATTTTTTTAGTATTGCATGTTGGGGAGGAATCATACCCTTTAGTAAATCTGACTCTTAAGTAATCACCATTTGGGATTTTACTATCACAAATCAAATCTGAGACTTCAGAAATAACCTGCAGGTCCTTATTTTGAAGTTCTACCCTTGTATGTACTTGTAAAACAATAAGTTACATAGTTAATAAAAGTTTACATGCATTTTGGGAGTGACACTGCAGAGATCTGCTCTTCTACTATAGCAAGTTTCTGAGCATGTGATATGTTGTGAATCATCAGGGTTGCAATGATACACAACTCTCTGCTAAAATTCAGTGTTTTGGCATTATCTCCTAATTTGGGCTCGGATCTTAATTTTTTTGCTAATCTTCCCTGACTTTGTCTCCAGAAAAGGATAAGATGGCATACAAATTTCATTTCTTTTACAGTTACACCTAAAACTTTGATGCTGAATTTTTAAATTCAGAGTACATAACAAACGTAAACCATCTGTACAAGAGCTTAATACTTTCACTGCTTGACTTCATTGTTCCAAGTGTCTGTATAAACTATAGTGTTTGTCCATGTCTCCATATCCTGAACTAACAGCTTTCATTTATAGAGTCAAGCATTTCTTTATCCACCTCTATCCTTTTTTGCATGGTTGAGAATATTAACTTCTGTTTATTAACCTGTTAAATGCCTTTATGAAGTCCTGTGATCAGGAATTCAGTCATGCTTACCTCACCTCTTATCTTTTCTAGTGCTGTCGATTTAAAAAAAAAATAAATTGTTTACAGGGCTTTTTGCTCCTGTCACTGTGCTCTTTATTGAAGCAAAATGAAAGGCTAGTTTTTTCCATTTCAAATTTCACTGGAAGTTTAACTTATGAATAATACAATTTGTTTTTATTTTGGACTACTTAATGCCGCCTTCCACCTGCCAAATGTTAATCAGGTAGTGTTAGTGGAAACTTAGTATGCTTTTTTAAGTGTCAATTTTGAATCATATGGAAAATGAAGTTGAAAGATTTCATGTGAATCGGTTATTACATGTATTTGCTCTCAAGAGCTTCAGACATTTCCTATTTTCAGTCCCTTTCTTCCCACTGACACTTTTGCTGGATTCTTTTCTTCTAAAACACGTCAGCAGTAGCCTACCTCGCTTCATGGTTTAAGTTTTTTACATGTTGCTTTGGCTGTCTGTAACAATTAAAGAATGGTTTTCACTTGGTAATTGAGATTATTAATTCAGTACTTAAAAAAGAAAATTTTCCTTTTGTGGGTAAGTTTCTAGAATATCTAACAAGATGAAATTTCCCAGATTGCTAGCCAGTGCTCTCTAAATGTTATCTTTTCATTTTATTTCCTTTACACATCGCTGTCTTAACAAATGTTCACTAATAACAAATGTTCACCCAGTCCTTTGATCATCTTGGTGGCCCTCCTCTGGACCTTCTCCTTTTTTGTATAGCAGGGACCAAAACTGAACACGTTATTCCAGGTGTGGCCTGACAAGTGCTGAGTGGAGTGGGATAATGACTCCTTTCTCTCTGCTGGTGATGTCCTTGTTGATGCAACCCGGCATCCTGTTGGCTTGCTTTGTTGCAGCAGCACACTGTTCACTTACATTGAGCTTGTTGTCCACCAGGACCCCCAGGTTCCTTTCCACGGAGCTGCTCCCCAGCCAGTGCTGTGCTCCTAGATTATATTTTCCCAGGTGCAAGACCTTACACTTGTTCATAAGGTTCTTGTTAACCCACTCTTCCAACCTATCCAGGCTTTCCTGCAGGGTGGCGCTCCCTTCCGAAGTGTCCATTTCTCCAGTCAGTTTGATATCATCAGCAAACTTCATCAGGGTATACTTGATCCCATCATCCAGATCACATATGAAGATATTAAACAGCATTGGGCCCAATATCGATCCCTGGGGAACCCCACTTGTGACGGGTTGCCAGTTGGAAAAGGAGCCGCTTACCACCACCCTCTGGGTGTAGCCTGTCAACCAGTTCCCCACTCACTGCACAGACCACTTGTCTAATCATCTTAGACTCCTTTGGAAGGACATGTTTGAATGAATGAGGAGCATTGTGTCACAACAACCCCATGCAACACTAAAGGATTGGGAAAGGGTGGCTGGAGAGCTGCCTGGCAGAGAAGGACTTGGGGATGTTTGACCTCAGGCTGAATATGAGCCAGCAGTGTGCCCAGGTGGCCAAGAATGCCAATGGCATCCTGGCTTGTATCAGAAATAGTGTGGCCAGCAGGACTAGGGAAGTGATCCTCCCCCTGTACTTGGCACTGGTGAGGCTGCACCTCAAAGACTATGTCCAGTTTTGAGCCCCTCACTACAAGACAGACATTGAGGTGTTGGAGCATGTCCAGAGAAGGGCAGTGAAGCTGGTGAGGGATCTGGAGCACAAGTCTACAAGGAGTGTCTGAGGGAGCTGGGGTTGTTTAGCCTGGAGAAAAGGAGGCTGAGGGGAGACCTTATCGCTCTCTACAACTACCTGAAAGGAGGTTGTAGCGAGGTGGGGGTCAGTCTCTTCTCCGAGGTAGCAGGTGATAGGACAAGAGGAAATGGCCTCAAGTTGTGCCAGGGGAGGTTTAGACTGGATATTAAGAAAAAGTTTTTCATAGGAAGGGTTGTCCTGCATTGTAACGGGCTGCCCAGGGAAGCTGTTGAGTCACCATCCCTGGAGGTATTTAAAAGACATGTAGCTGTGGTGCTGAGGGATGTGGTTTAGTAGTGGACTTGGCAGTGCTACATTAATGGATGGACTCGATCTTATAGGTCTTTTCCAGCCTAAACGATTCTATAATTCTGTGAGAACATTATCCTGCCAGAACTGGCGTGCACCGTTAGGCCATCTGAGGTGTCTGTGTGGCTTTTGCAGATGTGACACAGGGCCTGTGCTGCGGGTCTGGCAGCTGGAGGGCAGGCAGGGTTCCCTCCGTCACCTAATCAGCATTAGATGCCTGTGTTGAGGCAACCAAATTCCTCTCCAGATGTCTGTGAATACTCTGTATGTCTTGTACCCATTTTGCTGAGACGTTCTTGGCCAATCTCCAGAAAATCTGCCAGAGCTGCTAACTTTGCAGTCCTGCCCCATCCTTGCACCAGCTCCAGCGTTTGTCTGTTCCCTCATTGAGCCAACTCATCTCAGTAAACTGGCAAAGAAACTGAGCTGTCTCTCTGAGCAGACAGTACATAATTACTAAGAAATACGATGAAGCTAATGCTGCTGTTTTACAGCTCCTTTCTCATCGTTTAAAATCTATAGAACCTCTTAATTGAAGCATATTTTTTATTACTAAACCCAGAAGTAACAAAACTTAAGAAAAAACACTTTTGTTTTTATACCTTTTCCCCCTACACACACATTCCAGAATAAATTATAGATTCTTGAAGTGGCTCAAAATCATTGTCTTTTCTTTGCAGTTAATGAGACTAAAATATTTGTGATTATTTGTAGCTTTCGACATAATGAAATGATCAGTATTTGAATTACAATTGTTTGTTTTCCTGGTTTTCCATAACCATCAACAGCAGTGGTTTCGGGAAGGTGAATTTAACTATGACAGCGATAAAAGTCTGTTCAGCATTTTATGTCAACATTTGTTCAGAGGAGCAATATTGAATAACTGTTGTTTTTTAAGGGCTTTCTTTTTGGATCTGCTAAAAATGCATTTATTGCCAAATACTTGTGTC
Source organism: Larus michahellis (assembly GCF_964199755.1). Taxonomy (NCBI): domain Eukaryota; kingdom Metazoa; phylum Chordata; class Aves; order Charadriiformes; family Laridae; genus Larus; species Larus michahellis. The sequence continues at coordinate 41,434,471 of NC_133898.1, forward strand.
TGTATATACGATAGCTTATTGCTTGCCAGTTATATTCTTAGTGTATAGCCAAGTCCTTTTTTTGACTTTTTTTTTTTTTCTGGCAAGCTTTACTTGTCTTGCATTATTACAGAACTTGTGTTGCCTTAGGTGAGTAAGTTAGGGCTCCTTTCTGTGCTGCTAGACACTTCTCTGTTTCTTTTATGTCTTGACTTCAGAGATGCCATGTCAGTGGTCCTTCAGATATTCAGGGACTACAGCGTGGCTGAGTCAGGCCCAGTGTTAATGAATGAGCCAGTAGGTATGGATCAACTCTCAAATACCAAACTGAGTTCACAGCAATATCAGTTAGAAAGGTACTTTTTAGCTTTTAAATTGTGTAACTTAATAGATGTGTAGTATTTCAGATTTGCACAAAGTATATTAGTGTGGATGCGACATTACTTGTTGCCTTTGTGGAATACATCTACCTTTGTTCTCATTTTGAATTGTCTGATCAGTGTTAAATGGACCGTTGCTCAAGAGCAGGTTGTTATGAAAAGTGGGCGAGGTGATTTGACATCTTCTGAAAATGCTAAACTAAATTTCTTCCTTTCCTTGTGCCCCTGGTACTTTCCAGATTAATTACAAGTTTGGCTTTTTTTTTTTTATTAGATAGCAAACAATAAGGATGCATTGAGAAAGACTTGGAACCCCAAATTCACATTAAGAAGTCACTTTGATGGAATAAGAGGTCTTGCTTTTCATCCGGTTGAACCAGTCTTAATAACAGCTTCAGAGGACCATACGTTAAAAATGTGGAATTTACAAAAAACAGCCCCAGCAAAAAAGTAAGATTTTTTTTTTCTTTGTTTCAAAAAACATTTTCACGCATAAAGGAAAAAAAAATAATTGTAGATGCCACTTCACTGGATGGCCCTTGGAGTTCATGGAAATTGTTCATTGAATTTAAAAGCAGGAAAACAAGGTCTTAGAGAAGGATGGAGACTTTTAAAGAGTGCCAGAAGAAATCCATGCGTGTTTGTGAATGTGTTTTGTTTGTGAAAATGAAAACCGTTCACTTTTTTATATTTTCCTTTTAGATAACACAGTAAATTAATTTACTAGTTAAACTATTTGGATGTGGCCTGTTAGTGTGCTTGCATGTGTATATAAATGTATAAAAATGCATTTTTATATATGCATATGTATGTATACACGTATATGCATATACATGTGTACAGCCTTAAAATTTGACAGAGATGTTGCTAGGTTCCTTTGTACGTTATCTCATGTGTGTTGCTGGGGATTTGCAGAAATAAGAGCAAATTCTTAGCGGGGCTAATATTCTAAGGGAGTACATCATACCCTTTAGGAGGACTGGGCAAAGCATGCGGTCTTCCTTCAGTCTGTGACCAGCACCTGATTGGTAAAGTCCAGAGCAGCAATTTTTTAAGTTGTTTGTAACTGTGTTACGGCATTGGTATAAAAACAAGGTGTCATAAGCTCCTCTCCTCTGGTAGGGATTGGGAACACTTAATGATATATTCCATGTGATACTGATGGCCCTCCACTCTTTCCCCGCCATTGGTGTACCTCCCTACTGGTTTGATTGGTGTGTGAGAGTTGATGGGCTCTCTACACTGAAGGTCTTAAAAAAAAAAAAAAACAAAAAAAAAAACAAAAAAAAAAACAAAAACCAAACCAACCAACCAAATCTTACCATATTTTGAAAGAATGTAAAGAATTTCTAGACATATGAAAAATCATGTTGGGAGAGGAAGTGGTGGGACAAACAATTCAAAAGATGTAGCAGTGTTTTTAAGAATTTAGCAAGTCTGGCACAGTTTTGTGAAGCAGTGTGTAAGATCATATACACATTAACATTTTCTTGTACTTCGTTTAGGAGCGCTTCTCTTGATGTAGAGCCAATATATACGTTCAGAGCACATAAGTGAGTATTTCCCAAGAAACGTTGTCATATTTTGAGAAACACGTGATTTTTAAGAAGACACAGAATTTCTTTAAAAAGTAATTTCCACCTTGTCAGCTAGTGATTTCATGTGATGTTTTTAGTTCCCATGTTATTTAAAATATCTGCATGTGTTTATCTCCTTTCTGCATAATTATATATGTCTGGAGCTAGGTACCCCACAGTTTTAAAAAGAAAAAAATCTACAAATTATACAGTTCAAATTTGATTAGGTGTTCTGTTCATCATTGCAGCTCTTGCCTTTTTGTCAGATGTGTGCATCTGTAGAATGAAGCTGTTTGCAGTGAATTAAAATCTGCTGAATCAGTTTCATGAAAGAGCCTTAGATCTTTAAAAAAGGGAAAAAAGCTGTTTATGCAAAGTAACAAAGCCTATAGTTTAAAAATGTGACACTTCTCATATATCCTGTCTATAATGATTAAATTGTTCTGATTGTAGTACCAAATACCGTGGAGGTGTTTTTGTGGGAAGCATTGTAGCATATGATCTGACTACGCAGAGGTTTGGTTGCAGTCTGTGCAGCCAGTGAATGGTATCTAACAGGGAAATTTTGAAGATTCCGTTGACACTGTTTTTCCCGTAATGGAAATGTTAATAGTCAACGTTTCTTGGGGGGGGTTCTTCCAGTGGACCAGTGCTCTGCGTGGTGATGAGCAGTAACGGTGAACAGTGTTACAGTGGGGGAACGGATGGCCTCATCCATGGCTGGAGTACAACCAATCCCAACATCGACCCCTATGACTCTTACGGTACGTTGCTGTCACACACACCAGTGAACTCACGTGTTTCGTGACATTAGCGTTATGTGGCTACAGTGGTACAATTTGTGGGTAATGCTTCTCTGAAAATTTAAAAGAGAAAATTGAATGTTGGGTTCAATTATTGCAAGTAAATTTTTGTTTTAATACTGATGCTGGTTGATGAGGAGATAAGATTTGTCCTTTTCTTAAAAAAGGCCTTGATCTCATCACAGTTTTGAGAAACAGCTAGGTTGAAAAAGTACAGGACTAAACCTGATACTTGGCAAGTACAGAAAATGTGTATTTTAATGTTATCTTTTCCACAAATGTCTGTGCGCTTGAGAGGAAAAAGAGGTTGTATAGTCTGAGACCAAAGCTGTTAATGTTGTCTGCAGACAGTTTAAAAGGCCCAGTTCAGTAAGATTTACCAGATGTGAATGGATGACAGCCTTGTGTCTGTGTTTTTTGAAACATTTTTCATTTCTCGTAGCTTCAGATGCAGTTTGCCAAAAAGCTGGCTTTTGGAAAAAAGGGACTGATGTGCCATTAATTAATGGTTGTTTGAGGGTGAATTTTAATACCAAAGTGTGTTTTGCCAACTTTGATGCTGTCCCTTCTGCTGAAACATTGCTTTGTTCCATTAGTTGTAAACTGGATGACTGAATGCTGCATATGCTGATTAAATTCAAGCATCTTCGTACGAGAATAATTGAGACTTCTGTATTGATGTGACGTGATTAGTCTTGGGTTGTGTTTTTTTTTTTTTATGGATTACTATCTTATTAAGGTTGGTCCATAAACACAGACCAAGATACAACTGTTGAACTTAATTCAAATTTTGTTTTGAAATATGGTTTGTTCTGTTTTGTTCACAGATCCTTCTGTTCTAAGAGGTGCTTTTGTAGGCCATACAGATGCAGTGTGGGGTCTGGTTTACAGTGGAGCACACCAGCGTTTGCTGTCCTGTTCAGCAGACGGTACTATACGTCTATGGAAAGCTACAGAAATTGCTCCAGCTCTCAATATATTTAATGATAATCAAGGTATAGAAAATTGCCCTACCCTAAAGTTCACAAGCATCACTGTTCAGACTACCATGGTTTTGGCTACCAAACAGAAATCTTTCTCATTTGCTTTGCTGTATTTTATATCTTTATGAATGTTTTTGGGAAGAGTAAATTTTGGGTCCTTTCTGCTTTGACACCAGCTGAATTAGATGCCTACACGCAGGGGGACAGTCACATACATCTAAAAGCCAACTGCTGCAGATGAATCTTAGGTTTAGAGAGAGGTAATGGTATTCCTGCATATCTAGATCCATGGACATTAGGTTGCTTAACATTTGGTGTCTCCCTCTCTACCTCTTCCTCCTCCTCCTCCTGGCATCTGTTGCAACCGGGGTTGTTCTTTCACATAGCAGGTGATGAGCAGGACATTTGAGGAGAAAAATTCTACAGGATATTTCCTATACCCAAGCTCTGCTGATTTGGCCTTCTGTCCTGTAATGTTCAGATAGCTACGCTGTAAGGAGATCAGATGTATATATACCATAGTAGGCAGGCTGGACGAAGTTTTAGAATATGAGTTTATAATGCGTTTATGTAACTTTCCACACTGCACCTGGTGAGTTGTGGGGTTTTTTTAAGGTCTGAATTTGCCCAGGTTAATGATAATGGTTAATCATCTGTCATGTAAGTGGTTTTACCACTTCAGTTTCATGTCCTTTTACTTGATGCAATGGAGGTTTATTTGAGGTTTGCTCTTACAGTTAATAGGAAGGAAAAGGGGACAGGGAATTCCTACTTTCTTAATTTCAAAGTAGATTTCTGTCCAGCCTCTGTTCCAGATTCATCATCGTAGTAAAGAATGTTGATAAGCATATCAGAAAAATAGGATTAAAGTAGTTAATACTAGTTAATAGTGAATATTAGTAATAATTAATATTAAAATACAGGCCAATGTATTTAGATTGGCATAATGTAGATTTAAAAAATGTAACTAACTTCCTTTCATAATCATGGCCCTTTTGATATTAAAGTGCCTACTGGTTGCGTTTTTTTGTTTGTTTTTTTGTTTTCTTTACACCAACTAAATCTTCTGAAAATGTACTCTACATTGTTTTCTAGAAATGGGAATTCCTTCGTCAGTAGATCTTGTAAGCAGTGATCCAAGCCTCATGGTAGCATCATTTAACAGTGGACACACTAGCATTTTTAACATGGAGACACGGCAACGAATTCTTACCCTGGAGTCCAGTGTGGATACTAGTATGTATCAAAAAACCAACCAAACAAAAAACGGTTGTTTAAAATCATACTGTTGATAACCTTTTTGGTGTTTCCAACAATTAGACAGTGTCATAATAAATTATAGCATGAATTATGTTACAAGCTGTGTTTTGAGACGTAGTAGTGATTACTACTACAATGGACCTTGTGGGTATTTTAGTAGCAGAGAGTGCACATACTTTTCAAAGAAGGTAGAAGAAATAAGCCCACACTATCTGGATTACTCTTCAAGGAACAGTAACACAAGGAAAAGCATAGATTTCTTTAATACAGTCCAGTGATCTTTGCGGCTTCAAGATTTCCATTCTCTTGTCCGTCCAAAATTGCAAGATAGAGGTAATATCAGGAAAATCTGAAGTTGAATTTATTAAAAATTTGGGAGAGTGCGTGTGGATTCTTTTTTTTTATTTTTTCACAGCGGTATCCCTTTTCTAAATTTTATATACACTCTTGGCTCACTTCACTTGGGCTTGAGTTGAAGTTTTCACTGTAGAAGAAAAGCAAAGTTCCAGTGGAATAGTATTCACAAGGCCTCATACAATGCCATGGATCGTGGTAGTGGCCAATATCAGAAGTTTTGGAGGAAACTGCAAGGACCCTACTATCAGCAAATGATTTTGCCCTGGCGTTAGGAAAGAGACCAGAATGACCTGAAGCATGAGGTTTCATATTCAGGCCAAAATGGTAAACTGATAACAATATAAATATTCAGTCTTTTTTAAAATTTTTCATAATTTTTTCCCTAAAAGCTTTATGTCACCAAATTCTACCATTTAATTATATTTTTTTAAAGGGAGTAAGCCCTTCTTGTTGGCTTTGCTTGTCTGTTTTAAAATAGTTAAATGACTGACATTTTGTAAGAGGGAATGGAAAGTGCAATCTCCCTTCTTTATATTGTTCCTTACTGTGCAGGATTTCTTTTTTTTAACTGACATCTTTGTTCCTTTCTGAAAAAACTGTCCGAAATCAGTTATCTCTGTTCAGTGGAAGTTGCCTTTATTCTTTTTTTTTTTTTCTTTATTTTCTGTTTTTTCACCACCTCCTCCTTGCTGTAGTTCAGCAATATTCCTTTAAGAAAATGAGACTGCGGTATGACAACCAGCGGTCCCTGTTTAGTATCTCGAGTTATATAACAGTACTACAAAGCCTACGTGTATTAAACAAATAAATAAATTATTTCTACAAGAACTAGGCAAGAGTAAAAGGAATCACCTGAAATGCCCTGCCACCACCACTCTACTTGGCATTTTAAAACTGTGAAGATAGCTGACTGTGATGCAGTCTCATGTGCTTTTAGTAGTTTTAGGGGGGAGTATTAACATGAATGCATTTGTGGTTTTTTCCTTAATTTACACTTACATAATTTTTAAGTGTCCTGTGGATGGTGACACTACTTGAAGGTTCAGATTTTTATAGGAGTCTTTACCACCTTAGTAGCAAATGGTCCTATGGTAGTATTCCATTTTGTTTATTTCAGTAAGAATTTTGATTAGATGATGTGAGTGTTATTTGGCAGCAGTTTAACTAAATACAGTCAGCTCCCACATGAAAGAAGATAACTGTATTTTGATGTTCTGTGGAGGTTTTGTGGTAATCTATGTCTCTTAAGACCACTGTTGCACTAGTCTGTGCATCACAGCAATGACTGGATTCCTAATCAGAAAAACTCCTATGCTATTTGTGTGTTTGTATATATATATATATACACACACACATATATACACACACACACACATATATGATATTTCAAGATTCTTGAAGGCTAGGAAAATGGCTCTCCTATGAATAATTTAGCATGATTTCCTTCAATAAGAATTTTATCAAATAATAGGTGGGTTTTGCTCTGTGAGGGTATGGGATCTTGTTTGTTTGGAAACGTACTGCACCGCAGTGTTAGTTTTCCTGTACTGTCTGTATGTTATGAAGAAAGTTTGGCTTGACAAGAGGAGGAATGTGTAGGTGGGGGAGTACAAAAAGGGTATTTTAACTCCGTTTTTGGCTTCACATTCTTGCATCATGCGCCCATCTAAAACCGTGGCCAAAAGTTGGACCTTGTTTGTTTGTATTTGCACCCATACATGTGGTATATGCATGCCTCTGTGTGTGTGTAATTTGGAAAGTATTTTAGAGTAAACCACATTACATAAGGTACTAGCTGAGAGTTTCGTTATATAAGGATTGTCTTGCAAATAAGATTGATTACATATTTATTTCTTACTAGCAATCTTTCAAAGAACTTAGCGATTTATATGTATTCAAATGTGTGGGTTTTTCCTTAGCAGTCAGTTCCTCCTGTCAGATAAACAGAGTCATCAGCCATCCAACTCTTCCAATTAGTATCACTGCTCATGAAGACAGACACATCAAGTTTTACGACAACAATACAGGTACGTATCTTTTCAGCAGGTCCTAGTCATAGCAGCTGCATAACGTATAAATAGAATGTCATTATGTTTAATATGATTCACTGAAGTGCTGAGGGATGTCAAGAATTGGATATTGTCTGAAACAGAAATCGCTCATCACCAGTAGAGCCCAAAGATTGCCAGGCCACTTAAAACTTTATTGGCACAGCGATAAGGAGCCTGCATCATTCTCTGTCAGTTCTTTTAAAATGCCTTATGTATGGGGGTTATCAATATTTAACATAAAAGGAAGCTTTTTCAAAATCCTTATGTGCTTATGGTCATGTTTCTTCTGTTGTATTGTCTGTCTTATTTTGATCTGAGGACAGGAAGCTCTGGCCATCCTTTAGTGCTTCCAAGACCTCTGCCTGATGGCTTGGAGGTGGAAGTTTCCTTGTAGGCATCGTTCTAAATTTGCTCCACTGTATTTCTCCAAATCTCTCACTTCTGCAGAAACAGCTGGACAGCTTAGAATACTTTTTCTAATTTGTAGTGAGAGTTGCACTGAGATGTGCAATTTTCAAGTCTTTTTGGTTCTAAAGGACTTTTTGATAGAAATGATGGTATTAATCTGGTATTCTGACTGTGAATCTTGATAATCTTCAGTTTGTAAGTTTTCTGCTTCCAGGTCATACTGTCTTAAAAGTTAAATTGAGATCTTTCAATATTCTTGTTGATTGTAAGTTTACTACTCCCCAGATGTATGTTAAATAAGAAGAGGTGAAAGCCCAATGGAAGCTGAGGAAAAAGCTGAAAATAGCTGATTTGTTTGGTGATGTCGTTCTGTAACAAGTAGTAGAGGAAACTGCTGCTCATTTTTTTCTGTTTTATTATCTTCTGCAACAAAACCCCACACATGTGACCCATGATCTTATTTTTAACATTAAGTTATTACTGTAATTGTAATAAGCTGTAGTAGAACATAATGGCCTTAAGTTGTGCCAGGGGAGATTTAGATTAGATATTAAGAAAAATTTTTACACTGAAGGGGCTATCAAGCATTGGAACAGGCTGCTCAGGGAAGTGGTGGGATCGTCATCCCTGGAGGTATTTAAAAGATGGGTAGACTTAGTGCATAGCGATATGGTGTAGTGATGGCTTTTGTCAGAGTTAGGTTGATGGTTGGACTCGATGATCTGAAAGGTCCCTTCAAACCTAGGCAATTCTATGATTAATTCTCTCTGAGTTACTAAAATTATCCCATATTCTTATGTAGTTTGTATTCATTACTTATTAGTATACTCGGCCCCTGTCCTCATTCTCAGTCAAGATCTTATTCCTGAACTCGCTTAATTCAATTAAAGGGCAGATATTTAAAATTCACAGTGATTGCAGCTTCATGGTGGTTTTGCAGACATAAAACAAAGGTCTAACAAAGTTGGTGATATTGATACTGTGGCTCTGCTGAGGTTGTAAACATTAAAAGAATGACTTTTTTCATAATTTTAATGATTCAATCATGGGACAAGATCTTGTATTTATAATATGAGCTGTGGTAGAGTTTAAGCGGTGAATACAGATAACAAAGTGAATTGCGGAAAATAACCTAAGTAAATTTTTTTCTTTCAAAGGAAAACTGATCCACTCCATGGTAGCTCACTTAGATGCAGTTACAAGTTTAGCTGTTGATCCTAATGGATTGTATTTGATGTCTGGCAGTAAGTACATTCAGATTTCATTTTCTTTTTCTCATAATGGTGGCAGACATGAGAATTATAAAGAAAACTGTTTCCCCTTTCTTTAGGTCATGACTGTTCGATTCGCTTGTGGAATCTTGAAAGCAAGACCTGTATCCAAGAGTTTACTGCTCATCGCAAAAAATTTGATGAGTCCATTCATGATGTGGCATTCCACCCCTCCAAATGTTATATTGCCAGTGCAGGAGCAGATGCCCTGGCTAAAGTGTTTGTATGACAGAGTGCTTCCCTTTCAACTCTAGCTTTGTATATATTTAACCAGCTGCACAAAAGAGAAGAGGAGGGCATGAGTCTTCTTATCCTGCCCTGTAATTCAGAGAATGTTTGTAAGTGTTTAGTTTTGCAGGGTGCTGTTTTCTAAATTGACATTTGTTCTGGTTTTTGTGAGCTCAGCTGGTGCTGAGAGCTTGGAAACTCTCAGTTTCAAATAGTTAAAAAACAAAAGAAGTGCTTTTATTTCAGAGGGTATGAATTTTCGTCCAGGCAGGCCTTGGGTGAAACTAGGTCTATGTATTCTCTATTAATAAAATGGAGTACTGGAAAGAAGGGGTCTAATTGCATCAGGGAGTAGGAAAAGAGGGAAACTTCCTAGGATGCTTCTCATTGAGGAATCTTAATGTACTTAAAATTAAATCACCTGGAAAAAGTGTCAGTTCACATGCTCATTACTGTGTCATGTGAGAGGCACTTTGTCATCCCTTTGGTATTAATAAAGTAGATCTTATTCAGAGAGCAGTAGCAGATAGTTAATCTCAGCCACCTGGCTGCTAGCCTAAGAGAAATGCAATTAAAGGAAAGCAAATTACTAACATAAATTAAAATGCAGTAAAGTTTTTGTTACATCTTCTGTGTTATACAGTAAATATTTAGTTTGCAAAAAAATTTATATAATTTTTTTTAAAGACTGTATTAGCGTGTGGCTAGAAGCTGAGCCTTTAGTCTAGTCCCGATTAACAACAGACTGAAGCAGTCTGTATATACTGTAGTAGCAGATTTAACTTATTCAGATTTATAATGCTGTTTATTCTTGGAGATCTGGCACAAGAAATTATCACAAAGCTTTCCAAAGAAGCTGTCCTACAATTTAACTATCAAACATTCATCTCTGTTTTCTGTTCCTGCTAAAAAGGGTATCATTCTGGGCATTAAGGATAACAGCGAAATATTTCTTTTGAAGATTAAACCTATACCTGATGCTTTGTGTGAGCCCTACTACTGCAATAGGTGGGAACTGTACAAAGTTCCATCAACTTGAGAGATTCTGCTACTTCTAGAGGTATTTCCCAGCTTCATCATTTGTGGAACTTTTTAACTTGTCCACTTCACTGGGCGTATCATGCCACTGATTAGGTTATCTGAAGAATGAGTACTTGTAATTACTCAACAGATGTGCTTTGTTTATATATTCAAAGCTTCTCTGAATGACAACTTTTAATCTGATCTTTTAGTCTTCGTATTCCTTCTTAAAGGAAGGTGGGTGGATTCTTTTCTATTATGTGTCATCATCAGAGGTATTACTGCTCATAAGCCTGAAGCTGGTGTTTTCCTCTAATGGGAACAGAAGGCAGAATTTCTGCTGGAGATGATTTCTGGTGCTGATGTGAGTAGGAAAGAACCCAATGCAACTCTCCACATACCAGCCTGAGGTTAAGACTGGAAACTGATAAATAAATCTTTACCTTTAAACTGACACTTCTTAAAAAGGAATCTTTGAAAGATACCAACATAGGATTTGACTGTGTTGTTTTTAGAGTGGCATTTGGGGATGGGACCACATTTAAAGCTGATCTCACAGTTGAAATCGACTATATTATTTAGAATGAAAGGTTGACCTGTGCTGTTTGAGCCTGTGACACATTGTATTTACTGCTAAAATATCCTGGAATACATTTTATTGCTCAGAATATTCAGATATGTCACTTCATGATATTGATATGCAATATATTTCCATAGATAAGATTAGAACATTTACCATGAAACAGATGACTACAATAGTAATTCAGATTATTTAGTTTTTATAAAGTGTTTTGGTTATGATGGAAAGGGGGAAACTTGGCTGCAAAACTGAGCATTCAACTTTGTGAGAGTTCTGTGTATTTGACTCATTCTTTCAGTGTCGTTATTTTATTTCTTTTTGAAGAGGAAATTACAAAGATTTATTTGAAAAATTCTAAAAGTTATGTATATTATATATGTGTATATATATTGTAAACATGTATTAAATGTCTCTAGTAAGGGAAGACTCCATGGGTGCATTTTAATGTTTTAGTATTAAGAGTTCTCTTGAGTTTGTGTATACAAAGGATAATGGTGTGAGTATGAAATGAATGTTGTGCTTTTGCTTACACAATACAATATGTAGTTACAGTTGTTTAAATTGCTGTACATAAAACTAATAGGCCGGCATGCTTGTTTTTAAAGACTGTCATTCTGATTACAATTGGAATGTAAGAAGTGGCTGTTCAAATGTGAATTGAAAGATGCTTCCTTCTCACTGTTGAGCTCTTGCTCAAATGGAAAAGTGATTTTTTTTTTTTTTTTTTTAAAAGCTGGCAATAGCTAGAGGATGAGGTGCCTTTAAAAAAACAAAACAAAACAAATGTAGCCTTACAAAGAGGTTGTGGAGTATATATATTTTTGTGCTGGTCTTCATAATAGATGTCAATGTCTTTTTACTGTACTTGCTCACATACTTGTAGGACTGCAGGGTATTGTGCATGAGCCTGTCAGATCTTCTGAACATCATCGTAGGAGTTAGGGATGAAAAAATTATTTAGGTTATCTAGTCCATCTGCTTGCTAGAGCAGGGTTGTAGACTTGTGCATTTTAATATTGTCTTGGCCAGTGAGGTTTTATGTATGTTCTAAACAATTAGGATTCCATTTGAAGATTATTTCAATGATTACGTCTCACTGACAGGAGGATTTACATGATGTTTAGTAGTTCTTTTTTGTAACTTCATGCCAGTATTCTAAGCCATGTTTTGTGCCATTTTACATATTCTCATTGTCTTTGTAATTTGGACCCTGCATGCGCGCACTGGTTCTAGCTGTGTATTTCCATTTCTTTCCACTTTCTTCAAGCTATTTTTTTAGTCTGCTCTTTTTACACAACTTTTTCTTGTTTTCAGCTTTTTAGCTCAGTTCTCCATATCTTGGCGCCCACAACACCATTCCACTTGCATGATTTGTCGGACTTAGTCTGAAGGTCATCTGTTAAGTGTGGGTTTTGTTTGTTTGTGTCTTTCCTCTGTAACATGATGCTTTTGTGTAGGAAGACCAAACTTTTGGTCTTCTGGCTACTATCTTACAAATCCAGATCTTATTTCGGACAACTGTTTTAAATAACTCTGAGCATTGTTGCTTCTCACGTTTCTTCTTCATGTTATATTATTATGATTCTTTGCAGCTAGATACTTAATTCCTGTTTCATGATTATCTGGGGCTCTATAAGCTTTGAACTTCTGATCTCTGAGGGCACTAACTTATTTTTATTTTTTCCCTTTTATGTACAGTTCTTCCTGGTTCAATGTTATTGGTAACTTTCATGAATGTGATACATATAATCTATTGAAGATGTAAAAAAAACCCTGGACCTAAGTCTTATTCTTGCAAAAAAGAATTCTTGTGGCATTTTACCATTACTATTTTTCCCATATCTAATTTACATGGTACATTTTTTAATAGTTAACTCATATAATTTTTTGTGTATGTTAGCCTGTGCTACTGACTTTGGTTTCACTAACTAATTTCAGGGGAGAATTTTCAGTCCTGTACATTGAAAATTGGTCTGCTAGATTTAAATATTCTCATTTCTAATTTACTTCGCTGTACTGTTTGCTTTCACATATTTGATTCAGTTACCAAAATGCTTGCACAAAATTATTTGTAGTAGCCTGGAAGAAGCTCTAGATATAATTACATTGTGGAAAATATTGTCTTCACTCTTACAAAATGCTAGTGTCTGCATTTATTTTTGTGCCTCAAAGAGAAAACTTTTGACATACCATGTAAAAAATTTTATTACTTCTAAGAAAATCACCCGATGAATATTTAGGGATCTCATTCATCTTTATTTTGGTAAAATATGTTCTTTAGCAAGAAGCCTGTAGAACTATATGCCATGTACTGTAGGTTATTTTTTAGGCCATATGTTTTCAAATAACGTTCCGTTAAAGCAGTCCCATACGTAATGTGCTTGAGTAAGTGTGTGATGTTCACCGTACAGCTTTGTGATTAGGTCATACAACGCTATTTTGCAGTTGTGAATTTAAAGTAACCAGAAACTTGTCCTTTTGAATAAATGTGTAAGAGATAAAGGAGTTAATTACACCACCTTTTTCAGTACACCTGTTTGATCACGGATGTATCCCCTTTGCTCACGTTTTGCCAATGTAATTTTGGGGAGCAGCAATTCCCATAAACTGATGTGTCATTTGAGCAGTGTTTGATTGGCAGAAGTGTTAGTCCATCCCAAAGGAAACAAAACCCAAAAAGCGGAGGTAATCATCAGATAAGCAAGTTTTGGGGGGTTTTTTAATGCCTTTCAAGACATGTATTTGGAAGCGTTTGCAGGCTGTGGTTTGGCATTGTCTTTGCAGACTGTCCTAGGGAGCCTACTTGACACCTGTGTTAAATATCTAGTAAAACTAGTAAAACCTAGTAATGTGGGTTGAGTTAAGGGAAAAAATGCAGCCATTGTGGTTGTCCCTGTGCCTGTACAAGAGACTGTAGCAGTGTTCTTCCTGGAGCCCTCTTTGCTGAAGCATCTAACACAAGTAACTTCTGTAGTGTTGGAGTATCTGCAGATGAGATTATTTGTATTTTTACTTTGAAGATCTGTAGGCAGCGGTCATTTGGATTGTGTGCTGAACGGCAGGAGACCATGTGCTGGACTCCGTTGGGGATAGATAGTAGTTTAAATGGCCAGAACCAATGTACCCTCCATGTGACTGGTGCCATTGCAAGAGAATTTGGCTGGGAAGAAGCGTAGAGTTTAGAGTTTAGTAAAGTGTAGAGTTTATCACAAAGGAAAACATTAAAAGGTTATATTAAAAAGTTTGGAGAGGCTCTCCCGTAGTGATTCTTCAGATTTATTAATTCATCCATTGGTTGTACGTTGTATGAAAGATAAAATCTACTAAATAACCAGATTCCAAATGATGCACTCTTGTGTCAAAGCAGAAGGTGGAGATCGTTCAAATTTCAAAATTACGTCACTTTAGATGAGGGTGATAACAAGAGATTTGTAATAGCTTATTACTTAAACTCTAAAAACAGAACTTACTCTTCTGGTAACATAGTCTTCATGTTGGGGACCCAATTATGCGAAAATAAGTTCCTCAGACACTGTAGTGGGACTACTCTTTTGCTTCTGCATAAAGATTTATTTAAAAGCAAAATTGCATAAGACTTTGTCTAATGATGTTTGTCTGTTAGTATTGAACCAAAGCCATAAGATTTGGGAAGCAGAGTAGAATTTTAGGCTTGTTTCTCGTTTTTCTTGCCTTTTTTTTTTTTTACTTAAGTCATTATCTACATATTTAGTATCTATTACATACAGTGTCATCTGTATGACTCACTGCACATTAAATAGCCCATTCTATAGAAAGTACTCCTTCAGTACTTTCTCATACTAATGAGACGTGAATGGGACCGGTGATTCCAGGTAACTTGTGACTCAGCATGTATGTCTTTCAGTTTTCTAAGAAGTGAGCTGATAAGATTCATGAAAGTAATTGTGAAAACATGATGCTGTTTGTAATATAGCATCTAAAAGAATTCTGAAATTTGTGGCTGTTTAGTGGAAATTGTTTTGGACCACACTGTTAAGAATGAAGAAATCGGAATATGATAGTAAACCACTTTTGGTAAATTGGTTTGTATAAGATGGTATAATCTTTGACGTGATAATTAGAATTTTCTTGGGCATCTGCTGGTGGTGAGCATCGTAGGGGCACTAAATGGAGCCATTAGTATTGAGTGACAGAGGAAGCACAGATTTCCCTGGACAAACTACTCAAATGTTTCAGGAAGCTCTCTCTTTCCATAAGGACCTGAAGGCATTGAGAATATTTTATCTAATATTTAGTTGAAGATGGTTACAATAGGTGAACAGTCTTGACTCTTTCATCGTCAGTGTCTTTAAGCTTAAAGACAAACACCATTACTGAAACGAATGGCCTGTAAACTGCTAGTCAAAATCTCCGTAATTTTTCTACTGAGCAGCAGAGAAACTGATGAAAACCACAGCGTTAATCCATCCAGTTACACAGGGTGTGTTTTACAAGAAATAACCCATATTGTAAAAGGTAGTATTACATACGACAGAGCAAAGGAACAAACACCTGGGGAGTTGGGGGGTATGACTAGGATGACCTTTATGTAAATAGTCCTTGCTCAGGCAAGTGCTCTTGTTCGGCTGGTGGGACTAATCCCAGGAAGGAGGATGGTGGGAAATAAGACCTTTAAAATAATGTCTCTGCTTGTGCTAATGAACATACCTGTTGTGCAGGTTATCTATCCTTTTGATATCTGTTAATTATCTTCCCACTTAAGTTCTCCTTTAGGCTGTATTTTCTGAGAATCTTAAAATCTCATCTGCAGTGGAGGTTCGTTGCAGGGTAGATTCCATAAAAGACAATTGATTTTCTCTTAGAGTGTTTTTGAAAGGTGGTGGGGTTTCATCTTCAGCCCTGCCCCGCCACCACCACCACAAGGCTGATTTGTACCTCCTTATTGCCAATTCAGTTAATTCTACTGAGTTACCTCTTACCCTGTCTGCTGACTTAATTTTGCTGCGTTGTAGCCTGTCCTGAAAACTTATGAAGTGTTGTGTTATTTAAGAGTTTTTGAGAATCTGAATTCCGCTACAGAAGATGTAAATCCAGTTGAATAGTACAATTTGTGGGTCTCAACTGGTTCATTGTCAAGAGACATCTGCTGCTAGATGCCAAAATCCGAATTATGGCTGAGCCAAAAAGGCGTTTAATAATAATATATGCTTTCTAGCCCAGCTTTCTTCCTGGTTAAGTCTGGGTTGTGGTATTGTGTGTTAAACTAGTTTTGCCCTGCTCGTGCTGCCAAGCCACGCTGTGATCCTGGGAGTTCACACCCACCTTTAAACCATGCCTGCACGTGTGGTTTTTAAGCTGCTCCAAGCCTTGTGTTGACAGGGTCCTCAAGCCCGGTCTGCTCGCATTCCCTCAGTTTGAATTGCAGGCTCCCAAAATTACTTCCTTGCTATTCCAAGAAACCCTTGGTCCTCACACCAGAGTATTAGGCTGGGACTTTGAGAAAAGATTTTATGCAGCTGGATTTGTACTATTCTGAAAGGGAAGGGATAACTTGTTGCCAAATATTTTCATTATTTTTGGATTACTTACTAAAAGCAGCCAAAAACATTGTATAAGGGATAAATGATGGACTTCAAGTTCATATTTTTCCATTAAGAATTTATTTTTTTATTCTTCCTGTCATCAAGATATAGTGCTTTTTGAATGTAGCTTGTTTTCAGATGTCCGGCTCCTAGACTTGTTTCCTTGCAGTCAGACATTTACAAACACCCATAGATTTTGAAAGCTGTCTCATATGTGTTAGCACTGTTTCTGGAAATGCAAACTGAGCATGTTAGCTAATAATTTCTTGTACCTTTATAGCCCAAGCAGACTGAAAAGCAGTCTTGTGCTACTTTTTTCCTTGAATCATGCATCTGAAAAAACTTGTAGAAGAAAATCCATGATGAGAAGGCTATTGTTGCTGTAAGATTTTCTGGTGACATTTGTCAGCGTATCAACTACCTGCATTGTATTTTATTTAAATATCTTCAAGTGGTATCTTAAAAGAAACTGTCAGGTTAAAAAAGACAATTTTCTTTGCCTTATGGACCGTAATTTGGATTTGTTGTTCTTGTTTATTTTAATATATTTTTTTTTCTTGCTACAAGAATAACTGTTGAACTTAGAATTACCTAACAGTTCTGTTTTGGAGAAGACACCACAGGTGATAACCACTTAAATGTTAGTAATTACAGTTGCTCTTCTTCTGTTCTGGGTCACTTCCATGACAAATAGTTGATAAGAAAAGGCTACTGTGACTGATACATCAACAGCTAAAGGAAATTCAGACTCCCCTTCAGAATTATGCTGAGGTTATGATTTTGCACGCCAGTTTTGAATGACTACTTCGAAACAATGTTGGGCTTCAAAAGTCTTGCGAAGTGGTGGATCCAAATGAGAAATACCTGTTGAGTTGATAGTCTGCTTGTCTGTTTGTGTATGGCTCAGTACAAGGCTGTGTCAGAATTTCAGTGCCACCAAATGACCTTGTTTAAATGCTACTGTCGTACAAAAGTGAATGTTAATTTAAGTGAGATATTCTGTTTTCTAACTTGTAGAGGAAGTAGTTTTCTTGGGAGTAAGGATCCATAAATTTCATGTATTTCATGATTTCAGAAAGGCTTCTTAATCATGGGACATGAGAACAGAGAAAAAGTGATTCATTCTCCAAAGATTTAATAAGCATTTATTATAAAAAGTATAAATTTTTGCTTTAAATGAAAGTGCTTCTTCAAACACTTAATATTAAACTTCTTAATAAAATTCAGTATTTTAAAATCCTGGGTAAATATCTAAAATGGCAAAGACAGAAAATTCAGAGGGAGATTATTTTGAAATATGCTAGTATATTTTTGAGCTTCTCAGTTGCAGCCCTGAATTTTCTCTTTTTCACTGCAATTCATATTTTGTGAGACTTCTTGGATAGGTTATATTTAAAGCTACATTCACTTGCCTGAATAAGCCAAGTAAATATTTTGTCATTTAAAACTATATAGATCTGCTTCTGTTAGTGTGTTGTTTAAAATGAGCCCACGTGGAGGTAACCATGCAGGTATTTGTGTTGGTATGACAGTGGTGAAGTGGGGTAGCTGTATACTGTACCCGCGTTCTGTGCTGAGCAAAATCACATGGACTTCCAGAAATAAGCAATGGTTTTTAAGAGCAGCTTTATTTAATGTTACAGCAGCAAGTGTCATTTGTACCATATAATTATGTAAATTGGGTGCTAATAAATACTATTTTTCAACAATTTTGTGTTGTGTTCGTAATTCTGTGTTCATAATGGTTTTATCACAAGGTGCGTGGTCTCGGAGTGTGTACTGGGAGGGGGGAGCGCCCTCAGAGTAGGACAAGTAGGCACGCGTTTGGAGGGGCGTGAGGTGACTTCATGTGAACTTCCTCTTGAACTGTGCAATGTGTTACCATTCACAGTAGTGTCTCAGATTTTCTGTTCTCCATGTGTCTTGGTTTTGTACTGCTCTGCCGTATTGTTGGCACCCTACAGCTTTCCGTGAGCTTAGGCACGGGGTCCCCAGTATCTTCATGGGGCGAACAGACACGCGGAGCGGGTAGGGTGCTGTTGTGCAGGAGCTGGTCTGTCAGCGGTGCTTTGGTCGCAGCGAGACACGGCGCGCTTCCTGGGGAGAACATTCTTTTAACAGAAAAAACAAGCGCATGGTTCTGCCCTCGGGGAGGGGATGAGGGAGAGCAACCACACATCACAGATGGTAGTCGTGTTGCTACGGGAGGATGTTCAGAACGGCACTGTTGAGGGGGTGGCATGGGAACCTACACAGAACTGATGCAGAACGACTTGTTAGTGAGTCCATCCTGTTTTTTCTACGCTTGTAGGTGGGTTAAGCGAAGTTCTCATCTCCTCTCCATGGTAGGTAAAATAACCCTTCTGCTTTAGTCCTACTCGTCTTCCCTCCTCACAGGAGAGGAGGAATTTCTTTATGAGATGTCAATACAGTTGCATTCACCTCAGTGCTCTGCCTCCAGACAGGGTCAGTAGAAGATTCCTGAGGTAGGGAGAAAGAAGATTTCACGAACAACGTAGGAGTGACCCTCCCACATGGGAGGCCTTCCTAACATCCTTGTGGGTTTGCCTATAGACAAGACATGTCCCCATAATGATTTGGGTGCGAGAAAAGTGAGCATGTTCTCTTTGGCCAGATGGTGAAACTTTTAACTACCATTTCACTGTGCTTAAAAAGAAGTCTTTTCTAGGAGTGAGTGTTGGGACTTCTTGAACTGCATTATCAGAGTTTTTATTAGAAATCAGAAAAGGGGTTATACTGGTGTTAAGAAAAATAACACTTGCGTCGTGCCCTTCGGTATGACTGACGGCTGATGGCGAGTGATGTAGCTGATGTAGTGTTAAAACCTGTGATACCCCCCAGTTTTAACAAGGAAAAAAAAAAAGACTACTTTGAGGAATTTGAGTCGCTCAACTATATAGATGTACACTTGCAATTGTTTGTAGGTAATTTAGGAAATGCAGGTTGCCCGGTACTGTCTAAGACTTCTCAAACTGAGATGGGAATGGAAAAGGGATCAAGTTGTTGCCATAATGTTGCTGATGGGCAGAGAAAAATAACTAGAAGAATGATGGAGAGAGAGTGACTTTGTTCAGCTATGAAGTAATTTGAGGTGTGTATACCACAGAAGACTGACTTAGTGATTAGCGTCTAGGTAATATTTCTGGTATTTACTGCTTGCTTTGACTTGAAGTAGATAAAGCAGATAATTTTCTGGGGAGTTTACAGGTAGGGTGTTAAATCCACCAAGGACATTTAGATTGGGTTGGTCCTGTCTGGATGCTTAACCCCAGAGCTTTTCCTGGTTACCGGAACAGTTCCCCTCGTGTGCTGGAGAGCTGTTGGAGGAGGAACGTGAGGAGGAAGGGGAAGCTTCTCTGCCCACCTGTCAGAAAAGCAAAATTCAGCAGCTGCCATGGGGAAACTATCTTCTTGCTGAACCAGCAAAGCGGCAGCAGCTGAGGAGCAGGAGGGCACACACAGCAGGCGATGCCTTCTGTGCAGGGTGGCACAGTGACAGCAGAGGTGCCGAGTGTCCCACCTCTGGACCAGCAAGGTAAGGTGCGCCTGCGAAACAGGGCTTTGAGTTACCTCTCTGAAGAGGTGGTTGAACTTTGAATTGAATTTGGTTGCTCACCCAGAATATGACTGGCTAATGCTGGAGTTAGAGGCAAGAGGTGCTGTCATCGAGCTCCCCCAAGCTTCCAGAGCATAGACATCGGTATTTATGTCCAGGTGGGTGTTCTGCGCTGTGGTTGCTGAGCAGTGATGAGCCACCAGCCCAACTCCGAGGTGCGAAGGTGCTTATTTCCTGTGGAGAGAGTGACCAGACAACCCCCTTTAGGCCATGTATCTAGTGGCTAGTTCAGATAGCTGCCTGCCTGCCTCCAAGTCCAACCCTTTGATGCCCCTCTGTTTTGGATGCCTCAGCCAGATAGCAGGTTCCACTGTACTGGTTGGGCAACTGAAACTCAGTGGCCCAGCATCTGGACATCTAGATCCTCTTTTGATTCAGCTCTGCATCTACAAACTGTGTAGAGACTCTGTTAATTTTTTTTCAGCTTCCAAAAGAAGTCTGGTTGTGCATAAGATGTGATCTTGCGAACTCGGGAAAGTACATATGATTTTGATGCCTTTCAGCCATTAGACTCTGCTTTGATGACAGACTCCTCTGATAGGTAATTTGGTGGTCCTTCCTCTCCTAGCTCACTCTTAGGCTTTTTTCAGCTGAGCACATAAAAGCAAGGCGTTGAAACACCTGGGGCTTTACCAAACTTGCCAGGTCTTCCCTAATCTAGTAAGAACCTCAACTGCCTTTCAGAAACTAAAATGGCATAGGACCTTATTTGGTGTTTATTTTTAACCACATAGGAGACGACATGTACTGCATATGCCTTTGGGACAATTTTATTGCAAAAGATATAGCGACTTGTATTCATAAGCTCAAAATAGCTTGTATATGTTACAGAAGGAGTTCTGCTGCTTTCTTCAAACCAATATACCCCCTCGAGCATTTATGAAGATTTATATGTAAATTATCTTGTTTTTTAATAAAACAGTATTTAGAGACTTTAGTAGGTGGCAAGCATTTTGGTTACTATGAAACATAGAGGTTAAGAGGAGTGTATTCTGTGCTGATCAACTCACTTTTGTTAACAGAAGGGTGTATTCTTACAAGTTTTGAGGCTTACGCTTAAGTTTACAGTGTTTATGAGGAGGACATCGAAGTTTAGATGAGTGTCGGATTAAATGACTTTCACACTTTGAGATCCAACAATTTCAAGGTCATCCCAAGAAGTTAATAACAATGCACGTTGGCAACCGAGCGCCATAGTTGGTCTGTAAACTGAAGAGAAACCATTTAAACAACAAGAATCCCTGAAATGCCCCATTTATAAATGCTTGACACTGCAGACAGCTGTGCAACTTCCCTGTGAAAGAGCGTTTGAAAGCTTGCTGTCATTGCTTGAAGTTTAAGCTTTTGGAAGAAGTTAAAATGTATATCCTAAAGAACATGTGTGGCTCTAACCGTTCCTAATGTCTCGGCCGTCTGTGCTTTGCTTTTGACAGAGCACCGGCAAAACATTGGGGAGTCTCCGCAGAGTACCACTCTTCTGTGCTGCAAGAGCACGGCCAGCATGGAAAACAATACGCGGTGCTAAGCTGTTGCATTAAAAATTAAATCACAATATTGAGTAGCTAAAAGTTAAGGCTTAGGCCTTTTTCTCAGCTAGCCCCAAATTAAACCCCAAGCAAGCAGGTTTTCAGACGATAAATCTGGTCTCTGAAGTCCCCAGTAAATTAATTCAGTTTACGCGTTTTGAGCTTTGTCCAGCCCAGGTAATGTCCCTCGTTGACAGAGGAAGATGCTTTCAGCAGAAGGGTAGTGAGGGAGGTGGGTCAGGAGATGGGGGGTATCAGGGGTTGCTCTGCTTCTACCTAACTCTCTGTCCTCAATCTTTACTTTTTTTTCAAGCTAAGAGATGGCCTCTGCTTTGGAAGTGCAGCAGCACATATCAGTGTTAAAAAGTCTGCGTGCAAATTTATTTTGTCTTTGTTTTGCTTTTTTTGGAAGCTGGTGGTGCCCTGCATCTTCTTGGGTAGCGTGATTGTACTGACGATGTTCAGTTAAAGCTGGAAATGAATGTTTCTTCTAAGAGGAAGATCTGAACCTTCCCTGGGTAAAACCGCTGTTTCATCCAGGATTGGGTTTGATATCCTCTTGAGAGGACCCCAGCCTGCTTATGTTACCACACCAGGGAGATCATGCGGAATCTGCGGTTCTCCTTAGTTTGCGTTATTCTTACTTAATTGATAATTTCTGAGGTACTTCAGTCATTTTTCCAAACATAATGATTTAAAAGATTGTGCTACTTTTGTTGACATAACCGAGTCTCCCTTACGGCAGTTTGCTTCAATTAACGTTTTAATGTGAATAATAAGCATCCCGGGTCGTGGTTATTAAAACTATAAATGCTATTAAAAGCCTGGTTTGCGAGTAAGACGTGAAATTTGAGTTTTAATTTCTTCCCGTTTCCTGTTAGTTCCACAAGCCTAATGCTTTGCGTGTGGCTTTGGTTGCCATAAGGTGCATGAACACGCACGTTTTTATTGGCTCTATAACTCCATCCCGCTCCTTCGATACCTTTGCTTAATGAACATGTTTTCTTAAATTGTACTGGATGGAAACATAACCAGCAGCTGCTGCTTCCTAATTAAAGGGCAATTCTTTTGGGCCTCTTAATGTGTCACTCCTCCCCTACTGACTAGTGATGTGGCTAGTTCTCCATTTAAGAAACAACCGTGTGTTTTGAATAATCCAGGGCTGTAGTAGGTAGCACTTCAATCCATAAAACAGAAGTCAATCCCAAATTAGGGAGAGGGTGTCTGTAAATGCTCGAAATGCTGCTTTTCCCAGTGTACAATGCAAGACTTCAGATAATTCCCTCTTAAATCCTGTTAATGGCCCTTGAATAGCTCTTCTCACGCTAGAGACTGCTGTAAACTGTTCTAGGCTGTGGTTTAACGATAGAGCGGTGGGTCTCAAATGCTTTTCCAATTGCAGGCAGCTTAAACCTATAATTTTTCCCAAAGAGACTTCTCTGTCCTGGCAGCTCTTCCATGGTCCTTCAGGCCTTGAGCCACACAAGAGCAGAGCAAGAGAGCGAAGGGGACAAGACACTTCTCAAAATCAAATATTAATGCAATGCTGTAGGAGACTATAGATTCCAGTTCCTGCGTGTTGGCTGCTGTGTGGTTTTGGGGCTTTATTGGGGTTGACATGGTTGTAGGGTCCCACCGCTTGACTCTTCTCTCCCTTGCTTTCCAGTCACTGCATTTGGATAAATCTCAATGCTTGAGTTTACACTAGCTGAAGCTTAACTTGCTGGCAAGACAGCTCTACAGAGAGTGTGTGCTTTTAAGAAGGTACTCAAATTTGAGTTATATCGCCCCCCTCCCCGAAAAAAAAGAAAGTGTCTGGTGTTTCAGCCCTGACATGGGTGCTGACTGGTGGGCAGTGCCACATGGAGGTGCTTCTGCCACAGCGGCTGAGCAGTGTGGCTTCTCCCTGAAGGGACCCGGCTACTTCAGGTACATTTTAAGGAGCTCGTGTGTGCCCAAAGGTGGGACTCAGACAAGCCGAGGCTCTATACTGGAAGCAGCTTGTCAAACAGCTCCAGTTATTTTCTCCATGTGTACTGCATTTTGCTATCCATCCAAATCAGAGTTTCTGAAGCCTGCAAGGAAAAAAAGATAATAATCATCAGTCTACACAGAGCGTTATCATGCATAGGGACAGAGCTGCGATCAACCTTGCTGACTGGGAAGTGCCAGGGAAAAACACCTCCCGTATTTCTTGAACTGAGGGCTGGCATTACTCCTGTGGCACTCGGTGTGCCTTCAGCGTGGCGCCCGAGGGTCCCGCCTTGCCCAAGTCCATCAGTTCCGTGGCTGGGAATTAAATTCTGTGCAAATGTTTTGGATGAGCTGATTAACAAAGCGGTAAAGGTTGTCAAATTCATCCACGAAGAAGGAATGCTCCTTATCGGGGTCCGTTGCGATGGCTTCCAGTTCATCTTGGGCTGCCCAGGCAACTCCGACAGAATAAGCTATAACTCCTGGAAAGAAACCCAGAATTCAGAATGAGCATAAAAGTTGTCATTGCATTAAATTTGATTTAAGACAAATATTGCAAATGTAGTTGCCAGGCCACAAAAGCGTGGGCAGTGAGTTGCAGTGCGCTTTCTCTGTATAAACATGGTAATTCCAAATTGGAGGAAAGGCCTAGTTTGTGCTTTGGAAGTACCTTTTGCCAACAGCAAAAAGGCTTAAACAATAGCAAAGCTTCTGCTCTGGGGCTGAACAGCAGGTTCTTGTTCCAATGCAAGTGTCTTACAATTGTGTTGGAAGATGTACGACTACCCTGATGGGAAAGCCAAAGGAGGCTTCGTGTGTTCCTAAGACAGTAGAAATCCCATGAGATCTCCTAGGCATAGCTGCATTTTGCTAGATTTATGTGATTTTTATTGTTTTATCCCCTGAAGTTCCTCACTCAGACAGATGCTGGTCTTGTTAGAGCTCAGTGAGACCCCGGGGGGGGGGGTTGCTACCCTTCCTTCATAAAGTCTCACGCAGCGCCTTCAAATCGTAGCAAACTGCGTTTCTCTGCCCTGGGTGAATGCTGAGGCATGTCGGGAGAGCAGGTGGCGATAGAAGAGCTTACCGTTGCGGTGAGCTGCCATGGCCGGCACTCTGACATCGTCGTAAGACCTGCCATCTGTAATGAGAATCATGATCTTTCTTTTGTTGGGTTTGGATTTGCTGAAGAGCTGCTCAGAGGCGTAGCTGATGGCTGCTCCCGTGCTGGTGCCACCGCTCCAGTAGCTGATCCTTTTGATGGCACTCAGCACGTCCTGCTTCGTGCTGTACTTGTCAAAGCTGAACTCGAGCCTTTGCTCGTAGGTATACTGAACGGCTCCGATGCGGGTGTCCGTGTCCGAAATCTCAAACTCCTTGCTGATGTTGGCTACAAACTGGAGGACTGTGCGGAAGTTGCTGGTGCCGACGCTGCTGGAGCCATCGATTACGAAACCGATGTCAGCTGAATTGAGGCACGTCTTGCTGCAAACCAGCCGGTCGCTGTCGCAGACCCGCTTCACCAAGGGCTGGACCACCTTGTGGAGGCCGAACCAGCTGGGCACGTTGATGGAGTAGAAACCGTTTGTCCTGCACACAGCCTGCAAAGTGACACAAGGGTGAACGCGATGGAAATTCGGTCCGCCCGTTTCAGCTGGGGTATGTAGCTAAATTGTAAATATAGGCTCCTGGAAAGAGCAATGCTGGAGTCTGAAGCGGCCTCTCCTCCAGTCACCATCTGCTTCCCTGGGAAATGATGTCAGTGTAACATCACAGATACTTGTGTAACGAGACCGTTTTTTCTGCCTTTTTTTTAAAAGCTGTGGGATGGAGCTGATATTACAGTAGTGAAAAAAATGTAATAAGCAAGTTTGCCACCTGTCAGGCTTTTTCAGATGAGTTATATTGTTCACGGGAAACGCATCCAAATCCCAGAGCTGCTGTTAGCGTGGCTCCAGTGGGCGTTACGGGAGCCTGTGTGTTTGCCAGGTGGCAACTTCAGCTCCCATCATTCAGGGCAACAAGGAAAGTTTTGCCTGCTGACAAGCCCTACTGCCTTGAACTGAAACCCGGGCCTGAGGTTGGGCTATCCTTGGCTCATACCCTTCTAAGCAGAAGAAAACCCAGGCAATTTTGGTGAAAATGCAAAAAGATTCCCTGTTGTGCTGGCTCTGCCAAATAGTAAAAAAAAAACAAACCCGACATTGATTTTTATAACTGAATACTTGCAGGGAGCAAATTTGCAGGAGGCTTCTATAGGGTTGGTGGGAGTCAGGTGAGTGTGGGTCGGGAGTAGGGGTGGCACAGAGAAGGGAGTGGGACAAGTCAAATGTGCGTGGGGGCGGTGGCGGGGACAGGCTGGATCAGATTGTCCTTGGCTTTAGTGCCTTTTAAATGCTAATGCCTCAGGTCTCCGGGGAAGAATATTTTGTTAGGCCAGGCTTTAGCTGTCAACTTTCTGTGTGTGTGTCTGAATGATTGAAAAGACCGAGGCACTGTTTTCTTGGTGCCTGGTCTCGACTTGCATAAAGCCCAACAGCTCCAAGGGAGTTACGGTTCCCACCAGTCTGGCCTCCTCACTGTGTCCTGATCTCGTTTGCTCTTACTGTCTTGCTGCTGTTTTAGCGTCACGATGCAGCAGTGTCAAGTCACCGTTCCCTCTTTACCTTCCTACTCTGAGCCCTCTCTGCTCCCCCTCCTGCCGTGCCCCTGGCAGGTTTGCAGAGACTCACTGTAGCTTTGCCCTTTTGAAAGCATTAAATGCAAATGAGGCTACAATCCAATTAAACGCTGACCGGAGACAGCGCAGCTCTCTGGGGCAGCTCTGAAATTCATGGGAGATTATTTCATGCAGACCAACACGGCTCAGGTGGGAACCTGTTTTCTGAAAATACCAGATAACTCGACCCTGCTTCCTGAGCCCAGCCTGGTCTGGTACTTGGTAGATGCCTCTTGCCGTAAATGGGTGCCAGCTTGCCCCGAAGCACTGTCGAGTTACCGCCAGTGTCAAATACATATCGTTCAAGGCTTGCGTTCTCTTTCTTTTTTTTTTTGCTGCACATGGCAGGGATTTACTCTTTTTCCAAGAGCTACCGTGAAGCCCATAGCAGCCGAAACAAATAACAGAAAAACAACCTGCGTCAGATCAACAATGGAAACAGAATATTTGAGTTAGCCAGTATAGCTGAACGACCGGGATGTGCCTGTGTTGGGAACGTCCCAACGTGCATGCGTGGGACCTGTTTGTCAATGCAACGCTGGCATTAGGCTGACAGTGCTCCTCAGCCTTTGCCGGGTGGGAGGTGCACAGCGGGAGGCTCGCGGAAAGCTCAGGCTGCAACTGTGCTTTGTTGCACTACTGTATATTTGGAAAACCACTCATCTCAGTTTGACTGCAGGTTTGTGCCAATGTTTAGTCAGTAAAAAGCCATTTGCTCCATGATGTACCTCAAACCAGAATTTTACTGACTTCATCCCCTTGCTGACTTCAGCATTGCTGCTGCCTGGCTCTTCCTACAGGAGACCTCAAGACAGTATAAGCAGGACAGGAAATAACCATAAGTGGTAAGAAGGAAAGGGAAATGCCCTGAATGAAACAGCTTGGAAAATGTAGTCTGTAGCTCCCGGTCGGAGCCCAGCCCAGTAAGTACCTTGTCCACAAAGTTTGGTTCAATAACATTCTGCTTTTCACTTTCAGCGGCTGCTTCAATGGTGACGAAGAAAATGTTGATCCCTGATTCTCTGGCCAGCCTGGAGGCCTCCTCCACGCGGTCGGTTGGCCACCCATCCACCATCACTACAACCACGTTGGGTGCTCCACCTCGGTTTCCCTTAGCGTCCGAAAAGAAGTTTTTGTTAACAAATGAAAGTGCCTTCCCTGAAATAAAAGAGGAGATGAGGAAGAGTTACAGGTCTGAAAGCACTCTGCCTGATAATACCTAATATCTCACAAGATGGTAGGCAGAGGGCTGACTCCAGTGTTGGAGCCCTGCTGGGAAATGGGGAAAGCAGTTTCTGTGGCTGTGCGAGCAGGAGGGCAGGTGGCGGCTGTCGGTGCCAGGGCCTCCTGAGCCCTCCAGCGCTGAATCCCATCCGCCCCCTCCCTGGGTGTGACAAGCTGGGTTAGCGAGGTTCCCTGACATGTCGGTGAGACCATGTTCACGAGGAGAAAGGTAAATCCTGTCCACCTTGCGACGGACTCGCAGCACCCTGGACCAGCCCATGCAGGTCACGTTGGGAGCGGTACCCCCTCGCCAGCCCTGCCCTGGTGCTGAGCATGGCTTGGTCACAGCCTCCGTACCCGGTGAGGGGCAGTGGGCTAGCTACAGCCCAGGCTCTGGAGCCCTCCCTGAGTGGAGGACATGCAAGCAGCCCCATCACCTACCAACGTTGGAAAGTCCGCCTTTCTGTGAGATTTTCTCAATGGCATTTCTTAGGTCCTTGGAGTTGGCATAAGTTTTTAAGTTAAATTCCGTGGAAGGGTCATCGCTAAAAGAAGAAATGAGAGAAATTGTCATTTTTTTGCTTCACATGCAACAATCCAAAAGCTGTAGGACCCATCTATGCTACCCAGCTCCTGAGAGTGAGCTGAAGTGAGACCTTTAGCACGTGTCAGCTGCAGAGCCACAGCTGCCAGCGTGTGCAGTCGTGCCCGGCGGCAACGGGAGCAGTTGCACGAGAAGCTCTTACCCGTACTGAACGATGCCCATCAGGGGACCAGCGCTGCCGATGCCAAGGGCTTGAGCCACGTTACTGAGGAACTGCTTCTGGAGCTGAAAGCGGCGCTTACCGATGCTCCAGCTCCCATCCATCAAGAAGGACAAATCGACCTTGCAGTCTGAGGAGAGACACAGAAACACAGGAAATATTTTTGGTCCTTTCTCATGGCTGTGCTTCTTGCGAGGAGCAATGGCCTAAAAAGTCTGCAGACAGTGACTTGCCCTGCTGCGCAAGCTCTACCTAAAAGCCTTTGACAGGGACAAGTCACAGCTGGGGCTCAAGTCTGTCCTGCTCATGGGTAAACACGGTCCTTTGCATTATTTTCTCCCATACAACATCCAAGCCCAGCTGGGTGACCAAAGGGCAAGAAGCTGTCCCCAGGTGTCAGTCTGGGAGCACTGGCACATTTGGGGACTAGGAAGGGAGAAGTCAGCCGCACAGGAGCAAGCTGACTCGTGTCCTGTGCCCTCGGAGCCACGGCTTGGGCTCAGCCCGCTTTATTCACAGCCCAGAGGTGGTGAGGGTTTGTAAAGCCAGACGCGACAGCTGAATTTTGCAGTCTGGCCACCTGCAGCGCACAGGCTACGTGGATTTCCTTGGTTATGCTTTTGTGGGCTTAATTGGTATAATAGATGTAATGGGAATGGTTCTTCACATACTGCGTTAGTGCTGCTCAGAAGGGAGGGATGGTCCTCTCACTTCCCTAAATGTGCAATGCCCAGGATGTGCCTCAGGGCAAAGGACATCATGGGGGGGGGGGGGGTGTCTCTTCAAGGAGCTGCCGATGGCAGTCCTGGTGATGCGGCGCTTCTGGATGAGACTCATTTGGCAACTTCATTCTGGGCTGGAGCTAACATCGGGGAGGATGATTTCATTTGGTGCATTCAGACAGAGCGAGGGCTCTTTTTGCATGTAGCGCTAGGCTTGTACCCGTGTGCGCAGCAGCAGCAGCAGCGCCTTGTTGTGTGTCGCCTCTCTGGGCTGAAAGCAGTATTCTAGAAAAGCTACGCCTGCACCCAAACAAACTCTTCTCCCCAGTTACACAGATGAAGCTGATCTTTGCGCTGTTGCGAATACCGTCTTCATCACTGCCAGCCTGCTTTCACATCTCTGCAAGTTAGTGGTAAAACATTCATCAGTTGGACTGCGACCAGGAGCGGGATCAAAATTTGGCTTAACTAGAGCGCTAATTAACATTTTCCCCCTCTGGCGTCCGGGTCATCCCTATCTTTTGATTTCCCTCCGATGATGCCTCCTACCAATCAGACTGTCCAAAATAGTGTGTTTTAATCATTAGGTAGCCCGGAGGCTACAAAGCGCCGATTGTTCTTACTGGCTTATGCAACTGCCTCCCATCTCATTACCTTCAATTTTTTCTCCCGTAGCTGTCTGTTTTTTCTAATTTTAATAATGCTGAATTACAGAAGCGTGACTGAGAACTGTTTCGTTCACAGCGTATCATGAGACAAGATGGGAACCCACAACAAATAATACCTTAATTAATGGCCAAGTTTTCCTGAGTTTCCTGTCCTTCAAAGGGAGCTACACCATAAAGTCTATATGGGGAAAGTGGGGAGTTTGTTAGCCAGCAGGGTCCGGGCATGCAAAGATTTACACGCACTTATATACAGACTTAATTTCTGGGGAGGATTCAGACAGCAGGAGTATTTCGGTGCCGGGACGTTAGTGAGACTCTGCAAGAGCACAGGCTAAAGGTGCTCTGGAGGGAGCTGAGCGCTTTCTGATTTGCAGGGAGGCAAGATCTGAATTACAACTTTTATGGTCCTAGAGGTATTAGCGGGATGAGGGGTTTGATTCTGGCGTGCTTTAGCTCAGTTCAGCTGCTGGAAACAGCCTGCGTCTCTGCTACACTGAGCTCCGCTTGCCTGCAGTGAGATTGGGTGTGTAGTGCGGATCCTTCCCCTTTTCTTCTTTCCTTTATTTTCTGTGTCGGTTTTAGGTGTATTTGGCGTCTTAGGGGGGAAAAAAATACTCTTAAGTATTAGGAGGAGCGTCTGTAAATATACAGACATCTGGTTCATTAGTTAACGTAAGGAGTCCTTGAAATCCCAGTTCTGCGAGGGATGGTGTTCAGCTGCTGGAGGATTGGCAAGAGAGGACCCGCATGCTGGTGGGAGGGTGAAGCCCTATCTCCAGGGGGGCTTCCCGTGAGGAGGTGGCAGATGACCCCATCTCTCCACTCAGAGCTTGCTTTTTCTTTCTCTTTCTACACTGGGCCCCATCTGAAGATGCGTCAATGGGCAAATCTGCCTTTAATTTTAAAGGGCTGTAGAAGATTTCCTTTTCAGAGCAGGGGATCCTACATCTCCATACCCGGACTAAGGGATCCTTGATGCTCCCACTGCATCCCCTCTCTCCTTGCTGCGGCAGGCACCGGGTCCCTTTCTCAGGTGGTTTCCTTCCCTCCCACCCACAGCTGCGGGAAGGATGCCTGCACTCGGCATAGCCACGGGAGCCTGCTCTGGTCAGCAGGACTCGCTTGTCTAACCCTGGACGCAACACACTGGTGTGCTGTCCTCTGCCATCAAAGTCCCCGAGCGAAGCTCTGCGCCCCAGGAATGTGGAGCTGATACTGCCTGGGAAGAAGCAGTGGTGAGCAGCCACCATCTCCCTGCCCAGGTAAGCTGAATCTTGGCTGTTATTTCTTTCCCAGTAGAAGCAAAGACCAATTACATGTATGAGAGGGGTCAGCAATGAGCGCTCGTTGTTCCTCTGCAAGGGGAAAATGTGTTCCTTGAGTTTTTTAGATTTTCTTGAAAACTTACCTTTTGCTATTTAATTTTAATGCATTCTGGCGTCATGTAATTAATAAAATGGTATCGCTTAATTATGAAATTAATTTTGATGTACGTACTTGGATTCCCCTGGGAGGTGGACTCCAGTGGCTTTGGATTCAATTCTTCCTTTGAACTGAAGCCTAGAGAGAGGAAGGAAAGGCTCAGTCAGTGCGCGCTCGGTGGCTGCCCTTGCTCTGGAAGGAAGCAGGCAACGAGGCGGCTGCAGGGTCCCCCCTGGCCTGAGAATTGATGAGGGAGGGAGATGAGGATGGGGAGCACATCCATGGAGCTTAACCTTTTTCCACCTACATCGCCTCTAGGATGAAACAAGAGTGGAGGCATTTCTAGAAGTGCCACCAAAAATCTCTCTGAGCACCATCTCTTGACTCCCTTTTGCAAGTCAGTCCTTTCCCTGCAAGGGCTTGAGAGCAGCATGGACAAGTAGAGGGTTCCTCAGGTGCAGAGGCTGATGGCCACGGCATGGGGTGGTGGCCTCCCAGCACTTTGTCCCTGAGAGAACCGGTGCTGCCACCCCGATGGCTTGTTGTGCCCCACCCGTGCTTTACAGTGAGCTGCCCAATGTCCGAAGGAGACAAGTGACAGATTTAGCCCATTGCTTTTCTGTCTGGCGAGGAAGGCATGGGCAGCGACTCACCCCTCCGTGTTACAGCTGGGGGAGCAATGCAAGCCACAGCTCCTCAGGTGCTCCCGGAGGACTGGGTTGTTTTGGAAAGCAGAAGAGATACAGGGTAAATGGTGGCAGAGAGCTGCAGTCAAGTCACGGGAAACAGTCTCATGGGTCACTAGTGGATTTTAGCTGAGGCCCCAACTAAGATGTTTGGATGGTAGCAGCCTTGGGAACATGAGTTTATGTCCTTGTGAGATGCACTGACTAGCAGAGCATCGTCAGGCTGGCGTCAGAAGGTTTGACAATGCAGAACTTCACTCATGACTTGAATGTCTGGTGAGAGTCCCCTACAGTACAGCGTGTCCCTCCCGAGCAAGGGCAAAGAGCTGTTTCTTCTCACTACAGCATGACAAGATTAAGGGGATTTAGCTGGGATAATCCTCAGAAGAGAGAGCAGTGATCAGACAAGCCCCAAACCAAACGCTCACCAAGGAAGCAGTTGGTCAAAAGAACAGAAGAATGGCTTATTATTTTTGTAAACTGCTTATTAATTTTTATAAAAGGAGGAGGAGGAGGAAGAATTCCTTAAATCTTCATCACCAAATGAGTCAAGGAAAGACTACAGAGACAGTAAAAAGGTGACTTTAGAAAAGTGTGAGCTTAATATAGGAAAAAAAAGATGAGAAATTGCTAGGTGCCACAGAGTTTGTCTTTCCACAGCAGCCGGCCGCGAGCAAGGCAAGCATCAGCGTATGTAAAGAGAGCAGGCAGCAAAGGGACATCAGCGAAGGTCACCACCTAAATATGACGGGAGGTGTAACAGTTCTGAGCATGTGCACTGCCTAAGCTGGTTGCTGAAGGTATTAATGACGAAGCCATAACAATGCAGAAAACAGCCAAGAAAATGGGAGGGGGGGGGGGGGGGGGGCGGCAATACCAGCTCCGGCTCCCTCCATCACCACTCCTATTTCCATTCCAGTTACGTCTGATGATCCACCCCTCACGAGGGGAAATGCAACTACTTTTGAGTCCTTCCACCTGCATTGTGAAAGCTGTGCAGAGTTTTGGGTCAGAGGCCAAGTTTGTAATAATTCTGAGTGTGCAGTGCCTAACGTAAAGCTGACCTGATGCCCGATTGCCCGCTGGGAGGCTATAGCACGCTGCAGCGTCCTTGGGGGACAGAAAGGTTGCTTTGGCTTCTTATTTTTAAATTCAGCTGCCGGTGTTGCCTGTGGCTAGAGAGGGGACACTAAGCTGGCTGGAGCCCTGGCCTTGGCCTTGTACAGGAGCCCACATGGTTGCGTATGAATGAAATAGGTAAAGGGCACAAAGCTTAGCCCTGCTCTGCTCACGGCAAGAGCTAGCGATTTCTTTATGTGTTTTGTTTGAGAATTTCCCTGGTTATGACCGGCCGGGTTAGGACAGCCCCGGGGCTGGTGTCACTTTGTCACTGCACCCCTGCTGCCCGCGCATACTTTCTGGACAGGGCACCGGGGGCTCTCTGCCCATCCCAACACTGGGGCTTGTGCCAGAAATGCCTCACCCCCCACAGTTAGTGGAGCCAACCTTCTCCTGGCAGCCCAGGCTGGCCCCGTTGGAAGGCGGGCTGGTGAGCCAGGCTCCGGCTGGCTTTGTCCCTCCTGGCTGGAGCTGTTGACCAGCATGTGGCTGACTTGTGCCTCTTGTCTTGCCCTTCCTCTGCACACCTGGGACGAGCTCCCAGGAAAGGAGCAGGGGAGAAGGCTGGTGTGGGTTTAGGGGAACATCATTACAGGGAGGCAGAGCGGTGGTGCTGGGGCAGCACTGCCTGCCGCTGGGCGCTGGCTCCTGGCTGAGGAAAAGTGATGTTTTTGGAACAGGGGTGATGCAAAGCAGCCCTACCCAGTGAAATCTGCTGCAGCAAACAGTTCTGACCTGTCCCAGGCCTGAGAGTCTTGCTGCCAGAGACCAAATCTGACTTTGGCTTGAGGAAGGGCACGAGGCAAATCCTGTACACGTGCAGCTGCTGCTCCCGAGAGATAAACCCTCCGCCACGTGTGGCACTGCGGGGCACGGGTGACAGAGGAGCGTTTTAACTGAAAATACTTGATGGGTGCAAACCCACCAGCTGCAGGCACGGAGAGGCACAAGTGTGACCCGGGGAGGCACCAGTGGCACGAGGTGCAAGCAGCAGCGGCGCAGGGAGGGGAAACAGGACAGGGTTGGAGGAGGAAAGTGAATTTTGGGCTTAGGCTGGTGTGTGTCCATGGGTGCTCCTTGGATAAAAGTGAAGGAGGGCAGTTCAGCAGCCAGGCACAGTAGAGTGAAGGAGCAGGAGCTGCAGGAGAACACTTTGAAGGAAGTGGCCATGGGGCCAAGTGTTTCTTGCAGGCGGAGGCCAGGCTGTGCACTCGTGTCTGGTGACCATGCTGCTCCACCAGCAGCCACGGCCGCCCGAACTCAGGAGAGGAAAAGCTCGCCAATATGATTTGCCTGTGTGTAAACGCCTGCAGGCACAGTCCCACAGACACTTTCAGGTGGTGCAAACCAGCCTTACCGCCCAAAGGCAGAGCACTCCTCTTGCCAGGTATCCTCCTGCCTGCTCCTGCCCCACCACCGGCTCCCGTGCCTGCCTGGTGTCGGTGGGATGCAAGGAGAAGGGGGAAAGGGCAGAGTTAAACTGTGAAGAAAGAAAAAGGTTAATGATGGGGGGGACCGGCTCTCTGACGCAGCTCACCCGCTGGCCATGCAGGTACCTGGGCAGAGGGTGGCTGGGAGGCAAGATGGCTCTTTTTGCTCTCAGCGCTGGCTTATGGTTGGTTTATCTGATGCAGAAGTTATGGGTGACATGAGAGAGAGAGACAAAGGAAGCAATGACTTGGACCCATACAGAGCCTCTCTTTGTGAACCACATGGATGACAATGATTGTGGTTTTTTTCTTTAAAACCTGAAATAGTTGGCAGCTTGCCCTCCTGACTGTGTATGTTCCAGTACAGGCTTTAATTACACAGGCATATACCAGTTCCTCAGTAACAGACCAAAGCCACGCTTCATCCTGCAGCCTGCGCGCCGCATACCTCGCATGTGCCAGCTTGGTATCCCATATGTGCAAGTTCTCCCTGCTTGCCTTATTTGCAGAACAGAAAGTAGGTGGATTTAAAGCTGTAGTGAAATTAGATATTAACATGTGCCATCCATGTTAGCAACTAAATTGTATAGGGAAGCTAATTCATAGTTATCTATCTGCCTCATGCATTTATCTGCATCCAGTAAAATCTGTATCCCAGGCACACAGCTGACATAAGCCTTGTTGGTATGGAAAACCCAAGTGTAGGCGATGCAGCACTTTTCATTTTTATTTGCCAGTGCAATTACCAGTTCTTGAAGGTTGTGGGTCGGTTGGCTGATTTGTGCTTGGTGTAACAATAAGGTCACCCACCAAATAATCTTCCCCAACTAATTGGGGAGGTGGTCAGTCTCTACGGGCCTCCCTGTTCTGCCAGTCCAATTTAATGTTGTTATTGCCATGGGAATTTCAACTTGCTGCATGGGCAGTCTACTCCATGCTAATTAAAGTTCCCTTCAGTGATTGTCACAGCTGTCCATGCTGATTAAACTTCCCATTCATTTAAGTAAGACAGCAGTGACTACGTCCATGCCAGAAACCATTCCTTTGAAGTGACAATCTGAATTCATCAGACTTTATCACACTAGTCTACGCAGGCACTTCAGTTGCTGAGAAACTGTTAATACAACATCCCTTCCCCCATGCCCAGCCTCTCATTGCATCTAATGCAATCTGTCATTTTCTGCCTCAAAATACCCTGCTGCACCCCTGGCCCTAGTGCTGTGGCTTTTTCAAAATAAGCACGCTGATGGCTTAAGCTATGGAGGAGAGAAACAGTTCCTCTCTCTGTCTCAGGCTGCCGCTGATGGAGAAGGGAGATCTCTTCGTGTTTGGGACGATGCAAATTTTGACTCAACAGCCACTGCTGCCGACACCGGATTTGCAAGCTAATGCATATGGGTCGTGCTACTCCTCGCAGCCGGTGCAAGGATTAGTCACGCCTCAGCTTTGAAGTAAGCAGATTGTTCAAGGGAACGGTCTTTACAAGGGCCACCAGCACAGCCCTCTCTAGCA
The DNA here is from genome assembly GCF_964199755.1 of Larus michahellis. NCBI lineage: Eukaryota > Metazoa > Chordata > Aves > Charadriiformes > Laridae > Larus > Larus michahellis. Next base: position 41,470,332 of record NC_133898.1, read on the forward strand.
ACGAAACCAGTGATGCAAAAGACATCTTATATTGGATGGTCCAGCCCCTCATAAGAGAGAGAGCACCCTGCCATGAATTGGCCTGTAGTTTGTGTAGTCTGCTTTAAATCTTCCCGAGGAAAGGGATCCCTTAAATATTGAACATGTAGAATCTGCAGTTGGTAGCTGCTCCTGATTAAGAGTTGTACAAGTCTTGGTCTTGTTGCTACTTGAGCCTGCTACGAGGGTAGGGTTTTTTGTTCCCTCACTCATCAGTAATTATAAAGATGTTGTCACCTCCATATGGTCAGTTTTTGAGGCTAAAATGTCAGAAAATCTCAATGATGCTCACTATTCTTTACGCTCAGCTTAAACTCTCCTTTTCTTATCTGAATGTCTTTCTTAAGTACATTGACATCAGAATAACCTGTCATCTTCTTCACTGATTGCAGCTCTAGACTGTGACTCCAACTGTGGCATTCCCAAAATACCTTCTTATTTACAAATGGATTTCAGTAGCTAGAACCCCTTTCCTGCAGCGTAGCTTCCAGCTCTTTCCAGAGCTTATCTGTTCTGCTCCTGCTTTAGGCAGGAACTTGAGACTGATGCAAGCACAGGATAATTTTAGCTATTAAGATATAAACGACATACCTCATTTATAATTTTAAATACTGTAATTACTCCTTAAAATGAGATTGTTATCAGCAGTGTCATGGGCCTGATGAACAGATATAGCTTTTCCCATGTGTGATGGAAACCCATTATTCCCAGACTAGTTACTGGATGCTTTAAATATTTACCTGTGTCAAAAAGGCTCAATCCAGGTTTCCATAAGTCTGTTTCCATTGCTTTCACACATGAAAGAGAAGAAAAATTATTACTGAAAATAATGGAATTACTAGAGATTACAAAGTTCTGACTCAATTTAGAAAGGTCAGTTCATGCAATGAACTATCAGTAACAACTAAGAGCTGAAGAAATCAGTAAACCTGAAAACCTCTATGTGCACATTTCAAACCGTATTTAAGAGCCTCATATCACTGCCTTCAGAGCACTGATCTTTTTTTATGAGTTTAAATACACCCTTAGGTCTGTTTTGGTCTTGGTCCTCTAATTTGCATTGATACGGAGGCAAGAATACTGACTTCAGTATACTTTTGCTTGGCTTAGATTGTTTTCCACTGAAAATCTGAAAGTACCTCTCATCTACAGATTTCTCTACCTTTTGATTTCTCTACCTTCTCTACCTTGCCTGCTGAAGAGCCTTCCCAAAAAGTGATGTTTTACTAGGGGTTATAGCCCAATGAAAGCCGCCCTTGCAGTTGACTAGGACAAGAACAGTACAAGGAGACTTGGTGAGACCCTTGACCCCTCACAGACCATCTCCACGTTTGTACAGGGTGGTTGACAAAGACATGTATCTCAGGCCTATTGAATCCATACTGCTTCCCGTGCCTGAGTTTCCCTGCTCAGACCAGCAGCTGGTGTACTCTTGACTGGAGCCAGTGGGTGAACCACAATGTAGGTCTGGAGAAAGTGATGGGCTTGCCAGTGTCCTCCAGCCTAGTGAGAGCACTGACCTTGTTCTGAGGTTGCCATCCCAGAGAGGAGCGATCAGCTCCTCTTTTGGGAGGGAGACCTGTTTCTTGAGGCAGATGGCTGAGTAACGTGTGTGGTCTCCCTTAGGGTAGGGGGAACAGTGTTATGTTTTCCCCCTTCCCTCCTTATGCTGAGCACTGCTTAGACACCCTATGAAGAATCTAAAAACTGAGGAAAGCAAAGGACTGAGAAGTCAGTCATGATACACACAGAAGTTTTGCTGTGATTTTGTTTTGGAGGAGAAGTAGGGTGAAGGAAGGGCAGCTCTGGGTAGCGGGGAAGGAAACAGGAGGAAAGACAGGAGGAATATTCCTAGTTTATCATCCACCTGGGCAGAGTTGTTTGCCAGAATTTTGTAGATCCCTCCTCAGAGTCATGAGGAAACAGCAGTGACTGGAGCTAGGGGTGCTGGTTGCAGAGCAGGAGGACCCTATCCATGGAGAAGAGCTGGTGCTCTTTTGTTACCAGAGTGGCCAATGCGTCTCCTGAATGCTGTCACTGAGAAGAACAACAGACTTCAGTGAAACCAGCCTATGAGTAGATAATCTCAAAAGGTGTGCTTCACGACACCATCACAACTCTTCAGTATAATTGTCTTGAAAAAAATTCTGGGATAAGTGAGTATGGGATTTCAAGAGAGTTAAGGGCATTGTCAAGAGCTTGGAAGAGTTGGGACCTTCTGAAGAGAAGCTGCGCAGGCAACTGGTGTGTCGGGGAGGGTGTTTTCCCAGCACACCCTTTTGCTAACCTGGGCCGATGAGAGGAAGTTCCTCGACAGCCTGGCCAAACCCACAGAACTGATCGCTGCTGTTTGCAGAGCAGCATGCACACGCTTGCTAGGATCAAGAAAAACAACTCTCCTTTCCAAGGAGGCAAGGAGTTGTTCAGAATTTCCCTTTGATCGTTAGAAAAATTGGCGACATCAGAAAGAACACATCAGAGCTGCCAAAACCTGGGCTGAAAAAGAGATCAGGGCTCATCGGGAATACAGCAAGTATGTGTTTGTGGGTTTTTCCCTGCTTGTTCTGCGATGGAGAAAACAGAATCATTCATGATGGAAAATTTGTGCTTTGTAATCACCTTCGGGAGGGGACCTTAAGGTGCCTTAAGCAATTAGGTGGGGTCAAACTCTGACTTTGATTTAAACAAGACTCAGCACTGTGTTCCCCTCCTTCTCCATCAAAGATTTGGCTAGCCAGCACTTCCTTTGGTCCAGATGTTAGGGCTCTTCCCATTTCAGCCCTGCTGGGAAGGCACGGCGGTCACCACAGGCCATCCCTGCCCTATATGTGGTCTTCTAATTAGTGCATTGCCATGACTGGCATGTTTACAGACAACATATTTGCTCTGCTTTTCTGCACAGGCAAATATTGCCCTCCTGTTTCCTCTCTGGATTCTGACAAGGGCAAAGGGAGTCAGGGGAGCACAAAACCTGTGAGATTAGAGAAAAGAGAAATAGCTGTGACATCAGTATGGACAAAAAGATATGAGAAAGACAAACATGGGTGGAAACCAGAGAGAAGAGGAGACTGAAACAAGGAGGAGAGATACAGAAGTGAGTAAACAGAATAAATCTTAGGAGGAGGAGGTGTGTATCCATTTTAAATATGCTGCAACTAGGTCAACTACAAATTCTCATTTTGATGGGGAGATTGCTGGGTAAACTTACTTGGCTGGTATTATGCAGAAAGTCCTACTGCATAATAACATCCTTTAACCTCAACATCAATGACCACTTTGCTCTCTCCTGTTGCAATGTTCCTCCTGTGCTTCCCAGCTCGCACCAAAGCCCTTGGAGCCCCGGGGGCACCCTCAGGCTCTGTGGCCTCTCCTTCCCCAGGGGGTTTGGCTGTCTCTGCTCGAGGTCACCTCCACCGCAGCACAGCTCTGTCACCCTGGCACAGGCGTGGGGGCCAGGGCTGTCTGTGAGAAGGGGCTGTGGGAAGAATTCATGGGGGCCTCCACCCATACTGCTCAGGGACAGCATGGAAGCACAAGGAGAAAAGCCTTTTCTCCTTGCATCTGTGCCTAGACTTGTGCCTTGCTATCCTGATCCTGACCTCGCCTTGCTGCTCTGGTGTCCTGCCTCAGTTGGTCACACCTGCCTCACCATGGGGGACTTGCCTGGCAGCCTGGGCTGTCGGCTGGCCCTGGGTACCACCACTGGACCCGCTCTGCTCTTCTTGTTGGAGCTCTGTGGGTCTGCGGCCCTTGTTGGTGAGGGGCAGCCCAGCTGCCGTCCCTCACCCCGCTCTGGCTGCTCCTGGACAAAATCCATCTCTGAGAAACTCTGCTGTCCCATCAAGGGAGATCTAGTGCTTGTATGAGCACCGAGTGCTCTGGAGCCCTGGGAAGCTGTCGGTGGCCTTGCAGAATGCCTGCTGATGGGGCTGCTTGCTGGTGAAAGATGGTGAATTTAACAGCCAGGGAGGAAGGCAAGTACAGGTGATGTTTCTACCCTCAGTATTAAAGGCAACCTCTATGGTCAGAATCAGCCTGGAGGCTCCTGGGAGCAACAGGAGCAGAAGATTTAGCTCAATAGCTGACCTGATGGGCTGCACAGAGCTGTGTTTTTGTTTCTCGTTTTGACTAACAAATAAGGAAAATGGCAAACACTGCGGTAGATGTTGATTCCCACGGCCTGAAACAACAGCTCGCCAGTGACCGAGCTGTCCTATGCCTTTCACATTCAGGAAGCTGCTAGTTGGCATTCAGAGTGTGAGGCTTGCCCTGGTCCTCCTCCAGGAGACACAAAAACCGATTTGCCGTACTGCTTGAGGGCTAATTTTGGGTTGCTAAAACTATGAAAGAGAGCAGAAAATCTGCTGTTAGCAATCTTGCTCACCCAGGTGGGCTGGAGAGCCGGCAGCCCTCCGGAAGGCAGCAACAGGCTCTTGGCGCTGAATACCTGCGTGATCCGACAAAGAGGCGAGAGGTTAGACGCCAGGAGGCGAGGAGAGAGAAGCACAATCGCAGGGGATGTGATGGCCCACCCCGAACTCTCTTTCTGCACATATTTTCAAACCAAATGGAAAAGGAAGATGGAAACTATGGATTTTTTTAAAAAAAAAAAAAAAAAAAAGAGAGAATTTAAAAGCTGAAAGAGGTTGACAGAAGCAGAAGAGTTTCAATGTTAGTAGGTGCTGCATGTTGCAGCTATTCACCGGTGCACTGGAACAACTGGTAGTGAGTCCTGAGACACTGATCATGCTCAGGGCCTGGAAACTGAAAACATGTGTCTCCTCTCAGGGTTAGACCTTCATCCCCCAAACTTAAACAGACACAAAGTTCCCCTCTTGTTTTGCAACTGCAATTGTTATAAAAGACCTTTATAATCGGTTTTAGAATACTATTTTGAGAACAAATCTGAGTTTAATTATTCCTGTTTCTGTTTTTTTTTCTTTCAAAAGTTACACTATTGTCATGAGATAACCAGTGTGATATCTGCTCTCGCGGCATCCTGCTAGGAACGTGGTTAGGAGTGAAAAACAGCGCATCTTACTGCATGACTCAGTAGACGTGAGTGGTGGAACTAGCTACGGGGAGGAGTTAGAGAAGGGATTGTAATACTTTTACCTGTATTGGATCGTAAGATACTCCTGTTACTTGCAGATGTGGAAGACCCCCTGAATGCTTTGAAAATGTTATATAGGTTAGTACGTGGGACTTAAACATAAGGTTTTCTAGTATTTTAGCATTACAAATCTACTAGTTATTATTAATTTAAGACATACCTGTATTCTGTCCTCTTCCCTGTGCAGCCTGAACCTGTCCTAAATAGACATCAAAATGGAAAGGTGTGATTTATGCCATTTTTCATTCAGGACTGGCTTTTTCACTGAGTCTCATTTTATAGCTGTCAGAGTTAATGGTTCATATATAGAGAGTTTTCATTCGTATACTTTCTCAGAAGTTAACTGTATGTTTTAAGCTTGCTTAAAAAAAGGATTGCCTTGCTCTGTCTCTCATATAGGTCAGTCTAGTTAACATTCCCTTCAGTTATGACTGGTCTGCATTTAAAAGGTTTGTAGTTACTGCTATGATTTTCTTTCCTTTATAACTTTCCTTCTCTCACTCACACTGGTTATCTATGTTTGTTCCTATTTCAGTACTATCCAATCGTGCTGGTTGTGAGAGGAAAGTTAAAAAAAGCCCAACCCCAAACCAACCCCCCAGACCAGATACTACTCTTTCTGCAGAGAGTGAGTGGATACAAACAAGCAGGCAGACTGTAAATAATGAGACAATGACAAAAATAATGTGGGAGAATTCATGTGTCTGAAATGTCTTCACCACTGTCTACACAAAAGGCTTTTTTTTTAAGGTGATGGGGTTATTAAATTCCCATTGTTCAACAATACTAAAGGCTCAAAGCATTTGCAGACGAAAACCATGTCTTTAATCATGCCTTTCATTTCATTAATTATTCTTAAGAAGCTTGTTAACAAACTTATCCTTTAACAAGCCTTTATTCATTAGTTTTCCCAGAAAGATTAATTCCAAAGCCTGGTGAAATCAGTGGGAATGTTCTAGCTGACCCCTGTGAACACTGGACAAGGGCCCGTGAGATTTTTTAATTTTTTTATCAATAAGATATCATAAATGAAACCATTTTGAATGGTTGTCTCAGAAAACAGGAATTGCTGCTCCCTGGGAACTTGATATTGCAAAATTAGGTGACAGCAAATAGCTTGTGTTTGACCCAAGCTCAAACCTTCACAGGCCACTGGAAGCCCTTTGATGGGATTTCTAGGAGCTGTTCTGAGAGACTTTGTACAAACTCCAGATGCCAAAGAGATCCTGTTTAAGGAAATGACAGGCTCATCTGCCAAAACTGGCAAAGCTTTTAAACCCTGTAAACTTGGAGCTCTGGCTCCAGATGGACCACAGCTAGCCCAGGCTGAGTTTTCAGGCTGTGGTGGGGAAAGTCTGTCTGTGCAGTAGTGTTGGATGGGGTTGTGCAGGGCATGCTTTCCACACGGGAGATCGGTACGTGCCAAAGAGGTGGAAGAAAATTAACTCTGAGCGTGAGAGCTCACCTTGTTTCATGTTTACCACAACTGAGCTAAAATGTGTATATAACACTCTTTACAAGGTCGGTAGAAACAGAGTACGAGAGGGTAAGAGATCGGCTCTGTGTCAGAAGTATCTTATGCCACTTTTTAAATGAATTAACCCTACCCTCAACACCCATGTTAGCAATGTGGATTTCTCTCTGTGCTGGGCTTTGGGGCTGTTTCCTCCTGCTGTACCTTCCAAAGGTGTGTTACCACCATCCCTGCAGTAAGCTGGTTTCTGCCATGCCTTTGCTGGCTGGGGCAAACGTGGTGGTGGTAGAGGGGAAAAGGTTGGACTTGCACTTCCATGGTCTGCAAGGCTTGTTCTTCCTTCAAATCTGAGATGCCGGTGAGCATGTGGCATGTGAATGTGTGTTTATTAAAGCAGAGCTCTGTGCAGGCTGAAGGCTGGGGCAGGACTAGGAGAAGTCTGTAACAAATGGGGGATGGACTGTCACCAGGTGAATCCCAAAAACTGCATCAGAAATGAAAGCAATGGAGTAGAGAAACTCTGGTTGGGAGCAAGTCCTGTAGTGAGCAGGGAGGTGTGGAGGCAGTGAAGTTCTCCCTAGTGCCAGAATGGAGCCCTTACCCAGGGCTTCAGGAAGCCCTGAAGGCCCTTCAGGCCACCCTGAAGCCCAGATGGCCAGGCACTGCTGGAGAAGAGCTTCCAATGCTTTCCCTAGCACTTATGCTACTGTTGTCTCCCCAGACTTTTGTTTTTTTTCTTTTTACTACCATAATAAGTCGCAGCTGGGGATGAAAGTGTGCAGTGGTGGGCAGCGCCCAGCTTGGAGTCCCTGCCTGATAAGAGTTGCAACCACTGAACCGAGCTGGGCACAGGGTGCAGGGTAGCACCTTGCCTGAGGCTGCCCAGGCACTTGCTGCCTGACGCTTGGTTGCCAGCGCGGTGCCCCAGCGTGGCACTGAGGATCGTGACACGCCTTGTGATTGCAGTGGTCGCAGAAGCACTGGATTCATTCCCAATCCTCATCTAGGGCCCGAGCAGCTGTGCAAGAAAGGATCACTTGAAGAGCTGGGATAGGAGAGGGCAAGTGAGTTCGTGGCCCTTGGGAGGAGTGTGCTTTGGTGACTGCTGATGGAAAGAGGCAGAAGCTGTCATTGTACCCCAGAGCATGGCTGAACTTAAAGTTGTTCCCAGAGCAGGAGAGAGAGTTTGCATCCACTTTCAAAGCCCGCTGCCATTGCTGCTTCCCCCTTGGGATTGTCCTTTTCCACATCCTGCACTGGTGAAGTGCTGCACTTGCTGGTAGGGCAGATAAGAATAAGCTGTCAAATGCCGTGCTAATCACATCAGTGGTTTTTCATTTAGCAGTTTTGCCACATCAAGTCTTTGGAGCAGGGGTCCTGCGATGGAGCAGAGCCTCAGATTTTTTTCCTGTTTCTGTATCTTTGACAAAGAGAACATAAAAGGGAGAGAACAACAAGAGCTAGGAGGGAGGAGTTTTGTCCCTCCTCTAGTGCTCTAATCTGCTTTTCTTTTGCCCCTGTGAACTTTTGCCAGTACCAGTGGCTGGAAATGGAAACGCTGGGGCTAACAGCAGCCACAGCTGTGCTCATTCTGACTGCTCTATTTCAAGGCTATTTACTTTTGAGGTGTCTTTTGCAGGTGAACTACCAATGCCCTGTGAGATGTAGATCTGTGAGTCCCAGTGAGCCAAGGTGGACAGGAGAACATTTGATTCTGTCCGGTCAAGCCAAACTCTGGTTAAGGCCAACGGCATCATCAGAAACTCTAGCCTGAATAATAGGAGTCCTAAAGGCTCCTCAGACAGTGAAAACTGATAAACTGCTTTGTGTATGGTCATTGTTTCAAATAATTATTCAAATATACTTATACTTTCTGTATTTTATTGTTTTCTTAGCCAGTTCTTCTCTTTTAGAATCAAGAAGAGATCAGGAGAATTCAGGAAGCCAGATACCAAGTGCAGACATGCTGGATATGGTCCTGGAAATGAAGTCTGAGAAATCAGAGGTAGGTCTCCACCACTCTTCCAGCTCACAACAACCTGTCCCTAAGTCTCACTTTAATCTTTTGGGAGTTAATTTATATGTAGAACTTCAGTAAAGAAAATTGTGAAGAAACATGGATCCGAATTGCAAGGAAGTGACCATTGAAAGGCTTGAAAAAGTGAGTGCTCTTTTTTCATTATTTTTTTTTTTTTTTGACTAAAGGTTTGGTCTTATTAAAGACGAATACAACCTCCCCACTGGTTTCAGTGCTGCCAGAACTTTACCCTCAATAGGCATCTCTCACTGGCTGGGGAACCTCAAGCAGAGTTTCCTAATTGCTAGTAAAGACAATAATGGCCTCTTCTGTGCTTAGCCTGTGGGAATAGGAAATAGAAAAGAGAGCAACAAGCAGCACCAGGTTTACAGGCACATTAGGTACCAAATGATGCAGATTCCCACTGAATTTAATCCCCTTTGGATTGTGTTGGCACTTGTGTAAATCCTGCCATACACATACCTGCGCATTTGACTCAATAAGATTAACCCCTGCAACCCCCGCACTTATTCTGGGATCGCAGCTAAATTTGACTTAATGATGCTTTCCTTCAAGACCTGAATTACCCAAAAGCTACCTGCCCTGCCATGTGCTTGGCTCTGCATTACTCGGCAGCAGGGATGGCCGCAGTTACATATGTGAGAGCAAAGCTGACCTCCGGGCACTCAGAAATAGCGACAGGGCATAAAACTTAATGATGGCCCAGCTCCATTTTCACTCAAAAGCAATCATATCCCCATGCTCAGAAACTTGCAAAGAGTTGAAAACACTCTCCTTTGCTTGACCGCACAGCTGAGCAATTCCACATTGTATGGGAAAATGCCTTTAAATACTTGCATTGCAGGCTGTGGGCTGGAATGGGAGCCGGCTGCTGGATTGAGATGCAGAGCTCCGAGCAGCCGCCACTCTGCTGTCAATAACACGAGTGGCATGCCAGGAATAACATCACATTTACGCCAGGCTCAGAACCACAGCCTGAGGTTTTCGAAAGAGCATTGGTTTAACGTAAGTTCGCATTTCAGAGCTCTCAGCCCTAAGTTTAGATGGCTGTGCAACGCTCTGCATCATGTATCTTACAACAAAATCAAGTCTCCCTTTGAAAGCGTAGGACAGAACGAAGCAGTAGGAAAATACAAGTCAAACAGCACAAGCTTTGTGTCAAGTGTTGCGAAACCCAGCGTTTGTCAAGGCTGGAATGTGCAGATATTCACTAGAAAGGCTTCCCCAGAGCCGTTGGGTGATCAGCGTCTTTGACATTCAGGCCAAGCGACTGTTTTTCAGTTTAAATCCAGACTTGGATTCAGTCATTGAGTTTGCTGAGGCTTGAAAGGTTATTGAATCATTGGTGCCTTAAAATACACTGTACTGCATGCCTTGTGGCACATAGTTCTTCACCATACTTACTTGATGCTGCAGCTACCACAGATGCGTATGCTGGGTGGACACTGCTGGAACCTAAAAATAAGAGATTATAATTTTCAGCTATTGAAGCAAATAACCCAGTGTTAATGAATAAGAATAAACAGAGAAGGAAAGATTAAGGAAAACGAGGTGGGCAAAAATCATATGAGAATTCCTTCACAGTGTTTTCATCTTTAAAATACAAAAGCTGTGACAAAAGATATATTACAACTTTCATTCATTGAAAGTTATCACAAAATTAATTCTAAAATGAGTCTTAACCTATTTGTTGAACTCTCAGTCCAGACAGGTGATTCAAAGAACTATTTTTGACACCTATATCTGAAAATCGTGACAGCATTTGGGAATGGAGAGCTTACACCCACACAAATCAGTTTATATGCCAGTATATGAAATGTGAAGATAAAGACTAGCCATAAATTTACTGCAGATGAACTCTCATATTTTTGTGAGAGACACTGATTTTGTATGTGTCTCAAAGGCACAACTCTAACTCCAGCGCATCTGCTGGAATTAATTTTTTTTAATCCACTCCTAATATTTCTACATTGAATTACTGAATTCATGATTCACAAATCCTGGTATATTCAGCTGCATGTCTTGTTCCTTAAATTTCAGGAAAGCTGTAGGTCTGGACGTGAGCAGTTCAAACATCCATGCTACTGACCTATATCTCTGACCCTATGCAGTCCGGGTCGAGTCTTGGCTGCAGCTGCGACTGTTGTGCTTCTGGTTGTTGCAGGTGTTGTGGTTGGCTTTGGTGTTGTGGTGGAAGGATCCGTTGTGGTGGTCGTTGGTGTTGGGGTTGTGGTGGCCATTTGTGTAGCTGGTGTTGGCACTGGGGACGTCTGATACTCTTTGCGGACCGCGTCCCCTGTAGGAACATTGACAGGATCACTGCAGCTGGATGTGTGACACACATAGAAGCATCAGGAATAGCGCTCACTGTTTAAGGTGATCCAGACACTGATGTTGTCCTCAGTATGTCTACCAGCGTCCTTATCTGTAGAGCCATTAGTGCCTTCGTTGCTGTTGATGGTGTGGGATGTGGAGCACGTGCTTGTGCTCCACACACCCTCCGCTCTCTAGAGGGTGCGGACAACAGCCTGTTATAGCCTTAGTGTTTCCCCTATGCTTTCTCTGCTCTGACCAGGAGCACCTATCAACCCAACAGATGTCTCAGACCTGTGAAATGGTTGAACCAGCCGGTTGCAGTCTCCGGTTTGCCATCATCTTTTCTCAGCATAATTAAGCATTTAGAAAGTCCGTATAAATGGAAATCAACTGCCATCTGGAAGTAAAAGATGGCCATTCTGAGTCACAGACCAGAACAAAACATGCATTGCCCACCACAGCACTGAAATGCTTTTGGCGAAAAGACAATTTTCAGGCAACAGTGTGCTGGGGAGCGGGTCAGAGCCAGAGCAGGGAGCGTTAGGGCTTCAGCTGAGGGGAGCCAGGGAGAGCACCACCTGGGAGGTGCTGATTTCATCTAACTTTGACTCATCTCACAGTTGCTACTACTTTTAAAATGTTTCATCTGTTGTGAGAACAGTGACAATTCTAGTTGCAAAATTTACATCCTAAATATCCTTATAGAAAATTGTTAACATGCTTACAGCTCTTTCAAATCATCGCCTTGAAAAAGAGCCTTCACCGTTATCTTCTCCATCTATCTACCAAAAACTGCCCTAAAATATATTCTGTGTTCACCTCAGCCTTGTTCCTCTCCTGCCGGCCCATATCCCTGGGGATGGCCTGACACGCTGTCTACACTGAAAGGAAACGGTGTGCAGACTATTCATTGCTGCACAGCACAGGCTTTTATTTTATTGCTGGATGTTCTCCTTTTGGAAAGCACCATCATGAAACTGTCTGGTGGATTAATTACCACCTAATGCTAGCCAGTGAAAAACTCAGATCTCGGACAGTTTTAATGGGATAATGCTGAAAGAGAGCTCAGAAGAAAAACAAAGCAACTCAGCTGAAAAAAAATCAGTATGAATGGCTCTCTTTGGGCTGATCTGCTCCACGTTGCTGCGCTAAAAGAAAGAAGGCAGAGGGCACAGTGAAGTCGTCTTCTGTGATCTGGTGCCGCTGGAGTGGGGGAGCAGGCACATCGGCCAGATTTATACCCCAGGCTGCAAGGAGCAAGGAGGTAACACTACTAGCAGAAAACCCAAGGAAGCAGCAGAGTAAGAGCAGAGAAAAGATGTTGCCTTGGTGCCTGTTGGCTGGGTTTCTGGTGGAGCCTTTAACACAAGAGGAGAGCTCTCGAGGGCTAGCTGCTCCCAATGCTCCTGCAGGCAGGGTGCCCATCTCCCTCACAGCATCTTCAAAGGGTTCGCAGGGCACATGCCCTGCATAGGAAATTGCCAAGAGCTGTAACGCAGGCTTTTGAAGTTCACGGCACCTGAACTCTGAAGTTCATGGCAACTGGACAACCAAAGCGCAGGCAGAAATTAAACTGCAAGGCTGCCCTCTCTCCTCTGAATTGGCACATGCCCTTCAAGCACCACTGCAGGCGCTTGTGCAATGGGGTAGGTTTGTCAAGTTTGTCGAGGAAGAGGTTGTAGAGAGGGGGCTGGATGGGGCGGAAAGCTGCAGGAAGCTTAGACTGGGAGGGATACCTTAAAAGAGCACCAAGATCCCCAACGCGTACCTTGTTCTGATGCTTTTTCTGATGCATTAGCGGTATCTGCACTCTTCGTAGCTTTTAGGTCTTGCTCTGGCTTTTTAGGCTCTGAAGCAAAATTAAGCACATTAGGAAATGCAGCTCTGGAAGAAAAGAATTTTAAGTCTCCTATTTAGACATTATCAGTCCCCAAAGGAAGGCATCCCATCACCTGGCGTTAGGTAGGTCAGTCAGTCCAATCAGAGCTTTCTCACCAGGCGAGAAAAAGTGATGGCCGGGTGCCTCTGGAAAGTAGTCACCTCGTATTTTTGGTGCCAAATTTAGTCATTTTTATTGCCCCAAAGCTCCTGCCAATGTCAATAGAATTTCTGAAGTGAGCAATAAATACGGGGTTTTACCACTCATAAACCAATACTCATAAGATTAATGCCTCATGTTGTAGATTTTTCCTCTGAGTAGCAGTGTGTCCTGAGAACCAGTGTCACGGTGTGTGTAGGGTGTTTGGGGAATGCCAGATAACATACAATATTTCAATCGCTAGTTCACATTCAGAGGTAGTTCTTTCTTGCCCGAAATTGTCAGATCACCATGGGACTAAATCCGGAATGCCATGAACTGGCTTTGAAGGAAAAGGAAGATTTTTCTGGTCCTTTTTTTTCTTCTGAGACCCAAAGTCATCGAAGTACTTGGAACATTTATTACAGTTCATTTACTGCCTCCCTGAAAAAGAATCTGCCTCTGCTTTTATGTCTGATTTGTAGACTGAAGGATTTTGATCTTCCATATTTTTCTCTCCTCTAGCTATTTTAGCAACATTTGAGAAATTACTCCTAAAAAAATTGTATTATTTTTTAAAACAACAGCTTTTGATTGATTTTAACCAGCTGTGAGTAGTTACAATTGTGGGAAGGTTTTTCTTGCTGCGCCCAGCATTTGGGCAGCACTGTAACCACCAGCAGCATTTAAGGAGATGTCAGTTACTATGAATCTCCAGCATCCCTGGCATGAGGACCAAAATTGCATCTCTGTCAGCTGATCTGGTGTGAAGCAGGATTTTTCACTAATCTAGCAGCAAGTGAGTTTAATCCTCAAAGGGCTGCCTTTACCTCTTACAGATAATGGGTTTAAGTACCCAAGTGTTCAACGTGGTCTCTGTAATTTAAATCAGCAGAAAAAGGTAGCTTTTTAAAAATGAAGAAAGTAGTAGGATATCCTCTATCGCAAGATGGCTCCAGCACCATGTTACAGAGATTTTTATCTTAAGAACAAGCTGTTTCTAGCAGAGTACAGCTGAGATTGCTGGACTGAGGTGCCAGGGCTAAGGAGGGCTGATGGGGCCAAGCGGGGCTCATGGAAGATGGATTGTGACCACCAGATATCTTTGCTACCTTTGGCACAGGGCTGGGCAAAGAAAGGCGGTGGCGTCCTCCAGCACTGAGCTTGATGCAACAGTCATTATTTGCCCCTTTGATCATCCCGGGTTTTCTCTGCGTGAATGCACAGCCTTTGTTGCTAGGATAATAACATTTTCATTCGCACTGTTTGATTCGAGAACGAAGTGAAGGAAACCGCTTGCGTCCTTTGTTTGCTGCAGGAGCAGTCTCCTGGTAGTTTGTTTGCATGCCTGAGATGTGGCTTGGTGACGCTCCCCATCCCTATGCTGATTCTCACATAATGTGGGTTTTAGCACTGGTGGAAGAAATTGTTGCTTGCAGCCTGCTGAGCTCTGCTGTGAGATGTTTGGGCTGATACTTCACATATAGGTACATTTGGAAATGAGATGTGGTATTAGCAACTGTTTCCTAGAAAAAGCCAAAATTTCTAAAGTACTGCCTCCCTTCTAGCAGAGCATATTTGGGTCAGTAATTTCTGCGTACCTGTTCCAGACACATATATAAATCTGTACCTGTTTGATTGTAAATGCAAAGGTATTGGAAACTGAAGGCATGGCTTTGAGTGATGCATATTCCGTCTGAACAGCTACAGCGTTCAGACGAAAACGCACCTATGTGCAAGTAAAAGCCTAAAGATGAGGAAAGAGCTCTTTACTTTGCTTCCATGGACCAAACAATAATGGGCAGGAGAAGAGCAGGACTCCACGTAACCCCTGGGTGGCTTTGGATGGACGCACCCACTGACAGGCGTTTGACTTCATGGAGAAGACACAGCACATTTTGTTATATCACATCTCACAGAGGATAAGCTCAGGAAGGCTCAGGCTCAGCAAACAGCAAAAGATCTGTGTTAGGGAAGTATGTACTACAATGAGACGTTCATTTTGGTTTTGTTCACACCCCCAAGGAAGAGTCTGAACATTACACAGTTGTTACAGGAGGCACAAACAAGTGTAATTTCAAGTGACGGAGGCACTGCACATACACTTGAATACCAGCTACCACCTGGTGTAAGACTTATCAAAAACCTCTGAAAACAACTAAAATTTTTAAACTGAGTTGAGTCTTATGGTTTAGGGTGTTGACTAAAAAGGTTATACAGGGTAGCTCCCTATCATATCATCCTTAGCTAAAGCTGCAGTGCATTGCCATTTGTGTCATTAGTATTATATTATTATTTATTACTATATTCTCAACGCTGAATATCCCAAAAGATAACATGAAAAGCATTAGGGGAAAGTCAACATGTAAGACCTCAAATGCTTTTACGTAATCAGTATGACATCATACTCACTAACAGATTTAAAGCAAGGGGGAAACTACTTGGGAACAAAAATCTGTGAAACATGGTATGATCAAAAAATAGGAATTGTCTGGGATAATTTCCATGTGCTTAACGTAAACAAGTATCATGAGGGATTTGGATGAGATACCAAGAGAGACATTAATTTCTGACTCTGAATAATTATATCTTTGTATTACACAACTGGGAAGCTGCACCAGATAGTTGTGAATGAATATAAGGGAAAGTCAGTCTTAATTACTTGCCTGATTTAACAGCTGTGCTTTTTGAAGAAGAATATTCAAGAGTTGATGGGTATGTCACACCTTTTCTTGGCTTGCCCTCTACAAAAAAATCATTGGACAGCATCACAAAATATTCTAAATTTTCTTGCAACAAAACTCCCATTTAACAAACATGTTCAGAATCAGGCCCTGCTTCTTTACTGCCCAAGTAATTTTCTTGAGGATTTCTTTCATCTGATGGTAGAAGCTCAAAACCATGCCACTAAAAATACCAATGCCTAAATCCACCATCATAAAAAAAAAAAAAAGAAAAGAAAAAAGAAAACGTGAAAACACAGTCCTGGGAAGGATTGGAAGAGGTCAGTTAGTCCATTCCTTTGCTCTCAAATGGTGTTAAGCATAAGGGGACCGTTCCTGAAGGACATCTGTATAACCTGTACTTAAACCCACAGCCACCCTAGGCAGCCTTTTCTAGTGCCCAACTATGCAGTTGAGGTAGAAAGCACGTTTGATGTGGGATTCATTTTGTCACGGACACGGCATTCTTCTCTGACCTCACTTCTGCAACATGCCATTTCTGGCAACAGTCTTTTGCAGTAATAATAGTGAGAGAAGGCTGTGCTTGTGTGGGGGAACATAGAGTACCTATATTTAGATCTAAAATGAGGGCCCTGTCTTAAAACAATGAGGTACATTTCCCAGTTAAGCTTTAAACCACAGATCTTTTTAGTGCCGCACCGGATGCCATCTGTATCAGTACATATGGCCATGCAACTCCATCTCTTCGGGCAGTTTTTGTATTCCTAAGGCACATCTATATCACTGGCAGAAAAGTGTTGCAGAGAAGCACCGTGTGGGGAGGACTGCTCTGGCCTCTAGGAGCTGAAAGCAACTTATCTGTACCAGCTTGGACATGGTGGATGTAGGACTTGTAGACGCCCCCCCCAGTGACTCTCTACAAGACGCTGTGCTGTGTCATGTGTCTGGACCACCTCAGGTGAGACCTACCTCCACCTCCTGCAACCCTGAGTCATGGCGGTGATGCTAGGTTTGCTTTCCCTTTGTTCAGATGGTGGATTCTTTTAAAAGTTATATATGGCGTTGTGAACATGTCAGTTGTCATCCTGGGTGGTTAATCCAGAGACCAAGAGCACTGAACAGAATTAGCTGCTACAGACTGAGCCATGCCTGGGAACTGGGGGCTATTTTGCCCATGGTGGCACACAAAGAAGGGTATGTGCGAGACAAACTGGTCCTGTATGTGCAGGGATGACCATGGAGCTGGAGAGGCATTGTCCTTTTCATGTCTCTAGCTCATTTGTTTTGCTCCTCTCTGAAATTTTAGATGTCATTAAGAAATCCTAGATGAAGACGTTAGTTTGAGTTACTAATGAGGCAATAATGTAAGGCGCTATTCCCTTTCTCATTTACAGTGGTATATACTCAGGGCAGCTGCAATGAAGTCAACAGAGATCCACCAAAGACCAGAGCTGGCAAGTTAGCATGCCAGGACAAGCTGGGAAGAGCTTCCTCCTTGCCCTCGGGTCTCTCACAGAAGCTGGCCTAAATGAAGGACGGCAGGTCTTCACTTCTCCCCAAGCTAGAACCAGGATCAGGAGCCAAGCACAACTAGGGAGCTCTTCTGCCAATTTGGTAGAAAGATGGAAATGTTATAGGATTGCAGATGATTTCTAAATGCATTTCTCTATCCCCAACAGAGGCAGAGTTGTTAGGTATGAGTGGTTGCTACACAGATGCAGCAATAGCATAATCTTCTGATCTTAATTTAGAATCTTTCTGTGCTAATATGACTTAATGCAAACCTGAAGCCCAGTGCTGTGCAAATAAACTAGCTGGGGAGGCTGGCTGCTCCTGGACTCTGGGGTTTTTGGTCAACAGCAACTTGCATCCCATTTGTGACCGAGAGGTAGGTCTGAGGCCTGACCTGAATGTAGCCCTGCTGTCTGGAGCGATGGTAATATGTCCTTTCCACTGTCTGGAAAAAGTTACATCTGGGTTGGAGTTTGCTTAACATACTTAAAAATGGTTTTACGTATGGGCTGAAAACCTCAACTCTGGCCGTTGAAGTACAAGCTATGGTGTGGTGGCCGCTCACCCTCTCACGCTTGTTTGTGACTAGCAAACCCAGAGGTTTAGGACTCTGTTTTCTTAACCCACTAGCTGCGAAACTCCCACTAAACTGAATGGAGTCATTCAACTGAGTGCCAAGGCATTTCAGTGCTTGAAAGTGAATACCAGTGCATTTGCATACCTCCTGGTGTGCTGGCAGCTTCAGTCCCAGGGGACAGATCCCGTCCCCCTCTGCCCCTAAATCACACCACTTCATTGCCTGGGTCCCCCGAGGATTCCTCTTCTGTGCTCTTTTGTGTGGCTGCTCATTCACAATTTAAACATCACAAACTCTTGGTGACGATATCCTAACTAGGAATAAACTGTTGGCACGTTCCCAGGGTACAGTGTCGCACACGGGTCTAGTCTGCTGAAAGGGGATTCAGCTGGAGGATAAGGGACTCAGTTCAAACTCTAAAGCTGTCCTGAAATTAATGCCTTAGGTGACTTTGTATTTTTATTGGAGAATGCTTTATGCAGCTCTGTCTTTTTATGACTCATGATTGTAAAAAAAACCCACAAACCCGATGCATCTCTTTTTGAGAATGAAATCTGTCTGCATTCAGCCTCAGGCTGCTAAAATGAATACAGCACCCTTCCTGGGGTTTTAGTCTTCTAAAGTTCTCTCTAAAATTCTAATATTTCCGCATTTTCGGTAGGTATAGTGAGAGTTTTCTTCCTATTTATATATGAAATACGATATGATACCTGTTATATAGAATCATAGACTCATCTATGTTGGAAGGGACCTTTAAGATCATGGAGTCCAACCATCAACCTAACACTGACAAAACCACCGCTAAACCATGTCCGTAAGCACCACGTCTACCGGTCTTTTAAATACCTCCAGGGATGATAATGTTAGATTTATGCTTGAGCTAGTTTATAAACTAAGTAGTTTCACTGCTGTCGGTGACAGCAATCAGCGTGTGTAAAATTAAGCCCATGAGGGACAAATCTCGCCATGCCTATACATGCCCGGAGTTCTCATCATCTCCTCTTACATGTGCTTGTAACTTTCTCTTGTATCTTCTTTTATAGTGTCTCATTAATTAAGAATAAAGATTTGCTACTATAAATCAAAAATTCCTACATTTTTATGGGATAACAACTGCTGAAGTAAAAAAGAAATCTTATTTCCCATTTATGTACCAGAATTACAATGCGCTGTTTGTTGGGGAAAAAACAGCAACAAGTGCAAGTAGCAATTCAGCTATTCCAGGAAATTCCTACTCATCCAAAATAAATCCTTGTCGTAATGTGGTGTACCCATGGCAGAATGCTGTAAAAAGTGCATCCAAATATATTAATGCAAACTCCAGATGACAGTTCATTCTGAGACCTCCTTTGCTGTCCACAGATTTTCACATGAAAAGAACATTTCTTTATTTTCAGTGGCTGTTCAGTTGCTTGAGCTGTTGAATTTTCCAGGAATGATGTAGTTAACTAACATCAATTGGTTGTGTCTATCCTAAACCTTCAAAAGTCTGGACCAGCAAGAACTGACCCACTGTATGGATACAGCAGGAGGTTAGATTTAGAAATTGTACATAAAGCAATATAAATTAGACCCTCCTTTCACATGGGTAGAATGAGTGCAAGTAGGTTTAATATAATCTGAAGCTGGTGTAAAGGGGATCTAATTTATATAAAAAAAAAAATAATCCGTGAATTTTGTCAATGAATTGCTGTGTGTGCTATGGAGAGAAAAAAGAATGAGCATTAAATTAAGACGGATTTCCCTGCACTGAGTAGGTATCAAAACTGTTTGGCTAACAGAGGTGGGGAGAATTCATAAGGTACTTGAGATGCACCGATAGGATTGCTTAATATAGGGTTGGCATAAATACAGTGTGGCTACGTGTGCCTTGAGGTGGGTTGGCAGAAATCAGAAGTCGCTTCAGAAGACGCGAGCTCAGGTGCAGGCTGAGGATGCTTCAAATGGCCAAAAGGCCCTTTAGTTCCCTTAGCAGTACTAGTTACCAGGGTGGACAGCAAGAGCGATAGGAAGACCCACCCGTCAGTACCGAGGCCTGGATTTTACACATCACTAGCAGGAATTAAGGCACCCTCAGAGTCAATCCAGACCGCAGTGTCACCTCCTGCAGTGGGCTCAGCCCCACGCTGGGCCGAACCAAGGACACCGCTGGCGGGGTGTGTGTCTCTCTGCCGGCTATATAGGAAGCCCAGAATAAAAACTGTCACAAGTGCATTATTCATGCTAAAGCAAGGTGGGGTGGGCCTGCAGTGACTAAACAGGTCTTTCAAATGAGGAGGCTGCTTCCCCCTCTGCCCGTCGCTGCCTGGCTGGTGGGGCATCGGGGAGCAGCCGGGGAGGACAGGCGGCTGCGGCGCTCTACCGTGGTACCTGACACGAGGAAGGACTCCCTCCAGCGCGGCAGTGACAGGGACCGGACCCCGTTGGAGAAGCTCCCGCGGTACCCCGAGTGGCCTGCGACTTTCTGGACGAGTATCTTCCCGCCTGTGTTGTCGATTATACCGCTGCAAGGGGAAAACATGGTGTCTGAAGGTGGAAATTGCCCCAGAAAACTTAAAACCTGTTCAACAACATGAGAGGTATGAAGCGTTCACTTTTACCTTTAAACCAGGGGCTGTAGTGGAGCTGTGATGCTACTACTAAGTCTGCTGCTAAGAAATATTTGTGCTTCTTCCGCATAGAGAAGAGCAGTTTGTTACAAAGTGCTGTCGGGATCTGTTTGCTCTTCCCACTGATATACTGGTCCTGCGTTTAAGGTTGACCTAGTTGCACACAAGAACAAGCCTCTGCCTTCGTTAAAATTCCTGCAAGCTTGATTGAACAGCTGAAGATCCAGGGAGAGGTACTCAGAGGAATTTTCGGGCCAACCATGTGACAGAAATACAAATTTGAGGCAAATCTCCCACTCGCTTGACTTTTTCTTTTGTAAAAATACGATTAATGTTTTCTTTGAATTCCCGTATGTGTTATCCGCAAAAAAACAAAGCCTGGTTCTGACCTCAGCCTGGAGTAAACTGAACACAATACTGCCAGAAGTCGTGGAAAACCCATCAGGCTCTGTTTGCGGTGTTTGACACATGATGTAACACGTATCTCAAAGAGAAACAGAAAACCTTCAGTGTAGGCAACCTGCTGTGGCATCATTAGGAAAGCAGGCAAACAAGGAAGCGACTGTGACTCAAGAGAGGTGGCAGGACTGGCAATAATAACACTGTGCAGGAAAACAAGTAATGGGCAGCAAACAACGGTGAAGAATATGTTAGAGCTGTAGCTTTTTCTGGTGATTGCAAGAAGCTGCTGGTAAAATAACTGTAAGGAAAGGAAATTCACCGTCTGAGGAAAATGCAACATATAAGCTGACGAGCCAAACCTTAAAGGCAAATGTGGAAAACTGAAACCCTCATGCAACAACACGTGCAGACAGCATTTGAACTATGGGGGAAATCACAGTCACTGTCAGCGCTCGCTTGGTAACTTCCCTTTGGGACAAGCTCTGCGTGAAGGGACAAAAAATTTCCACCATGCACTCGTATTTGCAGGAAGAATTTGTCCTTCGAAAGCCAGTCTCCTGGCAGCCAGCTGCCCAGCAAGGGGCTGAGCAGACAGAGCTGCAGCCAGGAGGTGGCAGCCCCAATGCACACAGGCACGTCAGGTAAGGCCCAAAGTCCCCAAAGCCTTAACTTTTCAACTTTATCCTAGCTCCCAGCTCTTTCACTAAACTGAAAGCACTGCAATAGCTAGAATAACTCAGAATGCAGACAAGTTGTCAATCAAACTTTGTAAGTTCTTACTGCATTTTCAGCTGAATGTATCCTGCCCTTGTGTCCTACCTGCAATTACGGCGTGTTTTGGTTGCGAAGTTATTCTCCGTTAAAATTTTATGCATATTTTTGCATGGCTAATAAAATTTAGCAAAATCTGTGCTACAAAATTTGAAATTATACATTTTCTTGTCCCGTGTCCTTTTCTGTGGCAGGTAAGCACATTACTCGGCCTTTGATGTCAAGGACAGTTACATTCAAATCTGCAGAACTAAAACCAATCCCAGAAGTATGAGAGTTATATGTATTCATCGCTTGTGATATGCCTATTTTTTTCTGAAGCTTTATGAGTAGCAGCAGCAGCTCCATCCCTATCTTCCACTTGAATCATAATAGTACAATGGTAATTTCCTATGCATGAATGAGAGATCTGCAAATCTCAAGACACTTCTCCTAAAGTTGAGAAACATCTTCAAACACGACTGATTTCAATGGGAATACAGGATTGACAGCGCTTTGTGAGATTGGATCCATAGCATCGCACACGGTCTGTTTCACAGGTTTTCTATTAGAACAGCAGCCTGCAATCAAAGCTACAAGGCAGTTGAAACTTTAAAGAATCTGAAAAGCCAAGAGCTCTTTACACTGAAATGACAGTTTTGTCTGAGTGCCTTGCTCATTTAAACTCACTCACCTGTGAATTGCAGCATTGCACACACTGGAAAAGGATGCATAAATGTCTGTGCCATAAACACGGTATTTTACGTCTTGACATCCAGGAGGGCATTTTGCGATGAATTCTGGATTGATTATCTTCCCCGCCTTGACATCGCAATCGATCTGGGGTACATCTGTGAGTGTAAAATCTTGGTAAAGTCAGATTGAATGGTTTTCATAGCTGAGTGATCTTGTCATGAAACAATGAGTAACTGAGTGGCAGGGGTGCCCTCTTCTTATGCCTTCATCTCAGTGGTTTTGGGATGCAAGACATGCCTGTGTGTTCTGCATCTACAATATAACACATAATAACCCCTATAGTGAGGGGTGTGGCTGTAACTAAGGTTGGATTAAAGAAGCCTGAGGATATTTCTGACCTTCATTCTTTGCTTTTCTGAAGGAAATATCCGTTATGACACTTTGCTGGCGAGAGAAAGAAATGCAGTCACCCAGGCTGTGTTTAACATGCGGGAAGGAGGGGGTACTGGAAGAGGGGGCTGTGAGTCGGGACTGGGAGGGACCGCGCACACATAAGGCAGGATGCTTCCCAAACCTCCCACTGTGCTCATGTAGCTCCGTGCCATCTATAACACCAGGCTGTAGCCACAGGCCCTTATCTTGTTCTTAATTTTTAAAGCTATTTGCTGGGTAGAATCTACTTTGAATAAGGGGTTTAAGTGTGAGCTCACAACCTCGCAGCAGGCTTGTTTGTCAACGAAATGAGCAAAATAATCTGTGGACAGAACTGCTCTTACAGCAACGTAGCTGAAAGTTATACATCCTAGTGCATAGGACATGCACCACTTGTCTCATGCTAATCAGCCACGTATGCTTTGTGTATGCAGAAGGTCCATGTCGCTGTTTATGTCCCTCTCTCTGTGAAAACCTTAGTGCTTGCTTAGATCCTTGTGTGGTACCTAATGACCTCTGAAGATACATTTTAGTAGTGAAATACACAATTTCCCCTTTACACCTGTTCAGTAGCACACACTTTAATTAGCAATTTGACTTCAATAAAAGAATCTGTTAGTTAAGGTGCTCCCATTGATTCTGCAGAAAATTTTGAAGAGTTACTAGAATACAACTTTACTTCGCACTGGTTTTTTTTTTATGCCTAGTGTAAAGGAGCCAAGAATACTACTGGGACTACTTACAGAGCTTAGCTTTTTTCATCTTCTTTGGGGCTTCCTTAGCTGCATATGTACATATAAGAAACGCACCTAAAACAAAGAAAACGTAGAATCAGGAAAAAGGGGGACTATCAACATCAGTCGCCGCAAGTTCCTGTGCATGAGATTTCCCAAATTTGAATTGACAGCTTGAAAAAATGAAATGGGAATATTCTCAGCCACAGCTAGGTTTCTATTTGTTGGTTAATGTCGCAGTCAAGATGGTATCTACTCTGGGGCAGTTTTTTGAAGGGGATTAAAGATCAGTTCAGCTCACACGTTTATCTGTGGAACTCACTATCAAAAGATGCCGTTGAGTTCATGGGGTCCAGAAAACCATGAAAGGCCCCAGTATTTCCACAAGCGGTGGAAACTCTTTGTAATTGGTGTGATAGGGGATATCAGTGAAACAACGTGCTCTGCACATAAAGCAACTGGGAAGTTAGAGGCAGAAAGATCCTTCTTAATAGCCCTGCAGGGAGGTTATCCTGTAATCATGCGTTGTGGCATTTCTCTCACTGGTGGCAGTAGGTATGGCATAGTGGGCAGCATTATGGACCATGTGAGGTTCTAGAGTGGCATGTCCCAGTGTCCTGTCCCAGCAAGGGCGCCGATTTTCTTCAGTAAGTAGAATTATGACTTGAAAAGTGTAATAGTAAGAGAGACATATGCTGTTATATTAAAACATACGCCAGAATATACACGCGTAGCGTACCTTGTTAGGTTTGCTTGCTAAATGCATGACATACAAAACCTCTTCATTCTCTGTGCTTATTTTATAAGCACTATATTATGGGTAATTAATAACTTCATTGCAAGTATCTTGACTTTCCTATTCACCTTTCCCTTCTCTGAGCTTTCAGAAGGAATTGAAACGCTCTGATGTGTTGGCTGATCCTCTCATCATTTGTTATGTTAATCTTACTAGAACACGCAACAGCAGCCTTATTTCTTTTATGCTCTTTTTCCCCTAGACTGGTTGCAGAGTTTGTAGACTTAATCACTCCTAGAACTTGTTCAAAAGAAAAATAACTCTCACAGTGTCTGAAGTGACAGAGTAGAGATGCAGTATTGGGGCCTGTTGTCACTGGTGCAGTTGTGTAACCAAGGCAAAACTGTAGTTAGGAAAAAAAAAGGAGCAAACCAGTAGAAAACAAAGTGCAAAGTCCCAACTACATGCAAAGTTAGGGAATAACTTAATGTGGAGAAAGTAATTTGGTCTCTTAGTAAAGACAGAACTACTACATGGATAACTATGAATTTGAACTAAGAATGGCTATCCTGCCAAACTTGAGGATCCCAGCTAAAGGGAATATTGCCTGGGAATATCACAAAGTCATACAGCACCACTAGGCTACGTGGTGGCTGGATCTTCATCAAAGGGAGACAAGTAAGTAAAGTACACTAAGAAATCATGCTCAATCAACCACAGTGTTCATGTAAGATGAATTGAAAATTCTGGATTCTCTAAATGTTCCCCAAAAGCAAGACCCTGTCTAACTGCTGAGGGAAATAAAATAAGAGACTTTTATAGCCTTTTTCCTTTGGCTCCTTCTTGTTCATGGAAAGAGCAAGAACTCAGAGAAAAATTGGGAAGGGCTGCTCCCACGTAAGAAACAGCTGATGTTTCTTTGGAGGGGATCTTTATATTACAGCCCTTTTTTCAGGCCCAGTTGTGCTACCTGATATGGACTGCATGCAGCTGGTTGTGTATTTAGAGATGTCTGCTTGTAATTAATACCCTTTATATGCCAAACTCAAGAATTTTTGAGTAGCCTGTTTCTGAAAAGCTGTGCCAAAGCTTACTCCACCTGCCATTGAAAGCTTCATCAGCCATGGAGTCCAGAGGGAAGAGAAGAAGCCAGCTGCCACGGGCTTCTGGAGAGTACAAGCCCATAAACTACCAATTGCAGCGTATCAACTGTACTTACCAAAGAAGGTTGCAATGACTGTGGCCTTCATGGTGAGTAAAGCAAAATCTGGATGTGCCACTAAGGAGCACTGAAAAGGAAAAGAAGAGTACATCAGGCTGCATTTGAAGACATCGCAGATGATGCTGGAATGGTGGGGGAAGAGGGACTGTGCACTCTTCTTCAACCTTTCACAGTCCTCACATGCTGCATCCTCTTCTCATGGGCAGCTGGTGTCCCCAGAGGAGATGGTGTTTGGACTGTGACACTCCCATGGACTAATTTTTTTACTTCTGTCCAAGATTTACTTTTTGCCTCACAAAACCAAGATCTCATTCCACATACTTATTTCTGAAGCCAGCGACAGGAGAGGGCATGATGGGTACAGATGTGCTCTGGCAGCTGTTCAAGTTCCCTCACTACTCTTCTAAGACATAATCACAAGATCATATTGTCTGCACATCAAACAGCACCATGTAATCTCATAAAGATATGGGGAACATAGGTCTGCTCACTCCTGAAGGACGTTGTGTAAAATATCTTGCAATTGTGCCATTGTTTGTTTCTGAGGATGTGTGTGCGTGCATGTGTGAGCACCTGAGATTAAGAAGACTCTGTCAGAACATCTGGATGTTTTTTTCTGGGTCTGCATATGTGGTTCCTGACCCCTGCCAACCCTGAAGCTCTTGGCCAGGCTACAAGAACACAAGCTTACCAGAGATGACCCCTCTCAGCTCCTCCTGTCCCTCCTCTCCCATGCTCTTTTTGCAGTTATTTGGTGATTGTTGAGGGAATCCTGGGTTGGGTGCTCATAATTAATCTCAGTCATTAAAATACTACATGATACTTGACAAATACCAGAGTAAAAAGTCTGAGAGGGAGAAAATATTTGTGTGTTCAGTTCAGTTCAGTTCAAAGAAACTGATTATATGCTTACAAATGGAAAGATTTGTACTAGAATAAGAATTAGCTTGCTACCACGGAAGAAAATACATGGAATGTTAAAGCTACAAATGATCAGGAAAAGCAAGATATCTGCCTCCTGTAAAAACAGCAGTGGCAGATTTCACATAGCAATTCATGTACTCAGAACCAGGGCTTCGGATGCCCCAGAAAGAAATTTAGGCTGACAAGGCAGACAGGGCAGAGAGAAAAAAACCCTGCAATCTGTCTTCATATACCATGTTTCCACATTTTTTATTTTAGTTGCTCTTCTTTTTCAAGTAAGTCATATGCTTCTGGAGTGAGTGTGACTAAAAAGGTATGCTAGACTAAACTGAGTTCAACCAGTTCTAGGCCAATATAATTTATAACTCTTTTTACGTGGACCAGCTGCACCTCTGATTTTTGCTTCTGTGCTATGGTCACAGAACTTCAAATGCCAGGATGTAGTACAGTATCACTTACTAATAGTACTGTGTCTTTCCTTAATGATCTCCCTAAGGCAGTCCTCCTGCTAGGCGGCTAAAGCTGAAGGCAGCAGTGGTTGCTCAGAAGACACCAAACTAAATCCTGGAGCTTTGGAAAGTGGCTCAACATGGTGACTGTGTCTTTCTGCAAAATAATGGACAGTGCAGCTGAGGTGACCCCAGATTGTACAAGCCATAGCAGCAACGGCAGTTATGTGGCAATATCCTGCTGTCAATGTTAGTTTCCCTGAAAAAACCCTGCCCATCCTCCTGGAAGAAAAATCCATTTTAAGCATTTACTGCAGTGTATTTCCACTGTGAAGCTGGTAAAGGAAATAGTAACAAGCTGTAGAAGAGGGTTCAGAGGAACGTAGCTCAGATGCTTTTCTCTTCAGCTATAAGTCTCAACCCATCACCACATCAGAGTTATCAAAAAACCATTCCCCTGCAATGAGTTCTCACTGCAGGTCAATCCCAGAAAAAGAAGGGGTAGAATAAGAGTTGCAAGTCATTTGCAGAACCACCATGCACTATTAAAGACTGTACTGACACTGACTTAAGCTCTGGAAAAGGCTTCTTAATATGAGCATTCCCAAAACCTGCAGCAAATAAATTCAGCAGCAGCATCTTTATCTAAAGTCAAAGAGAGCTGTGAGCATTTGTCCTGACAGTATTTGGCTCCGTGATGAGGTATTTGCATCTCCAGTTTAATTAGAGTAGAAAAGGTCTGAGATGGTAAAGGATCCATGTAAAAGCTAGCTTCATGGGTGGGTTGCTGTGTGCTTCCTGGAGAAAGTCCAATACTACTTAACTTTTCCTGTCTCACAAAACGTATAACCACCTGAGCCACCGGGGCTGCGCAAGACTTCTCGTTGCTTTCTGAAGGCCCTGCTGTCCCCAGGCCAAGGCCAGCCGCCCCAGGAGCCATCCCAGCCCTCTTGAGTGGTGCTACCCCAGGCTTGGCTGCAGTTACAATCTCCACCTAGTCTGCTGGCGGTATTGCTTTTAAAAACAGAAAGTGGGCTTTTTTTCCTCAAATATGAATTTCCTGCAGAAAGAGGCCACGAGTTCATATGTAAAGCCTGTCGGGGGCAAATGAGTTCAGCAGACACGTTAGCCTGCAATAACAGATATTTTATCAATAAGAGAGTTAACAGAAGCATTTAGACAAGGCTGTCAGATTTACTTAACAGATTTGTTGTCATAGCTACACACAAACGCATCCTATTGTGGACCCTGTACTTTTACTGGTGCAGTTTATACTGGTATCCTGATGGAAATAAACTATAATAGTAAAGAAACTTATTTTTTCCAATATATTAATTTCTATGTTAGGCACTGGCAGGCCAGGAAAAATGCGTAGACATCCTGTGACGCAGCTCTGGTGGCAACACTCTCAAGGAGGGGTCCTGGCCTTCAGACCCTGGGCTGTCACATGGGGAAAAGCGCAGTAGGATTTACACTGCTGACGATTAAGTGTCCGGCTTAGAGGCTCCAAGCTTTCTGTTGTGGGAAGCCTGTGTGCATTCGTTGTATTTGGGGCCTAGGGAGTCACCTGATTTAAGCCGTATGAGATCTCCTATACTGTGCACTAGCATGGCATCTGCTACTTCAAACTGGTAAAGGGAGCAACAGCCTGGAATAAGTCCATGGACATCCACTGGGAGGTTCGAGGATGTTTTATCTGTAGATCAAGAATAACACTTTGCTATTAAACACAAAGCTATTGTTCCTTTACCAAATGAACAGATTCCATTGAAACAAACCCAAAAATTTCTAGTTTGGAATATGAGTTTTGCTGAGATTTCTCCTGATCACATTTCCGTTAATGCAGTGTTTGCAGTCCCAATCAGTAGTGGTAACTAGCGACCATTTAGTATTAAGTCTCCTAAACTGTATGCCGGATCTTTGTTTATCAGAGTACATTTTCACATCTTTATCCTTTAGACTGCCATACCAGAAGCTACCCTTATGCCAGGAAAGCAGTTAAGTATATGCATTACATTAACACGTGCTTAAATCCCGGCTAAGTCAAGTACCAATGTAATACCTCCTTCAGTGTTTCCCAGTGCAGATCCTATTTTACCTTTCAAAATCAAATTTCTATTTGAAATGATGTTGATTACTTTTTCCCCACCACGAATACTTGAAAAAGCTTGAATGTTAGGGAAGAGACAGAGTTAGCAAACTATTCTTTCTGCACATAAAGTAAGATTTTTAGACTGACCTTCTATTAGCAGCTTGACTTTTAAAAAGATCTGAGGGAGCTGCTACATGCTACAAACTAACAGATGGTTTAAATCCATATAAATTGTCACTGTGTGGCAAGCTATAACATTTTCTGATGGAAGTGTAGGTTTTAAGTCCTTGATTCTTGGTGTCAGGCACTGCTGTCCGTTCCACGTGCAAACCGAAATTCTTTGCTGGTGCCACGTGCTTTGTCTCTGCGGGAGTAAGCAGTTTATTTCCTGTAATCTCCTGGGACGCAGAAATTAATGTGTGTACTCTCTTTGTACCACAATAATATGT
This sequence comes from Larus michahellis, assembly GCF_964199755.1. Lineage (NCBI taxonomy): Eukaryota > Metazoa > Chordata > Aves > Charadriiformes > Laridae > Larus > Larus michahellis. Next base: position 41,499,597 of record NC_133898.1, read on the forward strand.
GTTATTGTTCTCCTTCTCAAGGGGTTGTAATATCGCAGCAGCGCTGGCAGCATAAAAAAACCCCACAGAAGTGGACTTTGTTTGAAAGCTATCTGAGCAAGTAGCGTGGCATTAACAACAGGATCTCTAAGCACTGTGGGTTGAGTTAAATATGTGACCTTTATGGGAAAATCAAGTGGGCTTGGTGTAGGTGTGAGTAAACTGGTTTGGATAAACGAGAGCTGATCATCATCTTCTGGAATAAAGCATTTCAGATTTCTTTTTATTTTTCTTTTGTCTCTTTTTAAAAAATCGCTTAACCCTTTCTTTGTTTCATGGTCGTACTCTGTCCCCACAGCACTGTACCTTGCTCGGCAGTACAATAGCTGCTCATTTTGATGCTCACTAGGTAATATGGCTAACACTTGTCACATGTGGTTTAGTTTCACCCCCCTTTCTTGTCACAGGGAAGGAATGATGTGGCTGTTTATTTTAGAAAGGCAGGTAATGAGTTCTGCTGAGCCAGAAAAACTATATAACTATATTTCATTTCAGAGGCTTAGATTGCCCTGTAGGTATCCCAGGCCAGGTCACAACAGTAAGATTCAAGGTGCTATTTTGCAAGGGTGAGCTTGTTTGCGTGGGATGCTGGACTTTTTCAATGGTCTGAAATAGAATATATGCACTCAGGAATTAAAAAATATCACAGACCTCATCACCTTCTGCTATAAAAATGGTGAGTGAACGCTCACCTGTTTTCTTTCATATGTGAAGGAAATTGCAAGGGATTTGCTATAATTGAAGCAAGAGAAAGCTAATATCTGTACTAGCACCATCTGCAAAAATAGGACATGATATACTTCATCATATCAAAGAGAAGAAAAGAAATTAATTGCCCACACTCTTTGTGGGAAATGTCAATTAGAAACTCAAGGTTTCCTCTACCCTGTGCATTCTTCAACCTTCTTCAGCTTTCAGAGGAGCCTCTGCTGTGGTTGCACACCCCGCATCGTGCCCAGACAGCTGGAGGCAGGTGGAACTAGGACAGAGAACCCAAAAATGCTTCCTGGAGGCAATGCTGAGCTTCAGAGCACCGTGGTGCACTCTGCTTTGTTATCCAGCACCTCAGAAAGAGCTGACAAGGAAACTCAGGCTTTTATGGCTGCAGGTCTTTCCCTTGTGGTGGAGGAGCTGTAAGAAGTATCGGATGTCGCACATTAGGCACTTGTGTGTTTCATAAAATGAACAACCAAACCACTGCCAAACAAGTTTCTGAGCCTAGGGACAGCTTGTGCTTTTGCCTTAAAGAGTCATTGCATTAACATACACAGCTAGCATTAGGATTACAGTCAGGGGTATTCATTTTGAGTAATTTCCTTTACCACCTAAGCAGTAGCTACAGACTGTTTGCCAGCTGCTTTCTGCGGCCACGCGAATCCCACAGCCGGCCAGCGGTAGTCCTCCACCCCCAACGGCAGTGGCCCCTTCGACAGCCGGGGGATGGCTGCTGCAGTTTAAGGCCTTTTGCTTCCGAGGTGGGTGCTGAGGGCTTGGACACGACTGCGTTTCTTGAACACATGCTGGTTCACCCCATACTGCTCTATGGAGGTAGCCGTCATCCCTGTTTCTCAGAGAAGTTCTGCTGACTGGCTTGGCTCACCGGCATCGGTGTGCCATGACAACAGGCAGGCTGGGCTGTTTGGCCGACTGGGTGGTGTGTGAGCTGCCTAAAATGGATGTCGGCCTATTGCCCCTAACAAACGCAACACGGGAAGTTTTCCCGTGTGGCTGAAGGACCCTGGGTACCCCTGCACAGCAGTGGCAGCTCAGAGGTGGTCAGAGGTTATAGCCTTTGCTCGGAGAAGCCCCAAGAGTTCAAAATTAACCCGGAGAGAGCAGCGGCCCTCTACAAAGTGATTGAAGAGATTTTTTTTTACTATGAGGGTGGTGAGACACTGGAACAGGTTGCCCAGAGAAGCTGTGGATGCCCCATCCCTGGAAGTGTTCAAGACCAGGTTGGATGAGACTTTGAGCAGCCTGGTCTAGTGGGAGGTGTCCCTGCCCAGGGCAGGGGGGTTGGAGCTAGGTGATCTTTAAGGTCCCTTCCAACTCTAACCATTCTGTGATTATATGATTCTATGATTTTTTTGAAAACGAAGGTGCCATCCCCAAGGGTATGGAGGATGCCTGGGCACATCCTCCCCTCTCTACTGAAAGCCTGAAACTAGATCACTGTGCATCTCAGATCCTAAGGAGCTGTGAAGATGCCCTCAGGGCCTTGCTGCAGCCTGATGGTTTGGACATCCAGATGGGAAAGAGGACGCAGGGTCCTAGGACCTTCCCTCTCCCTCACTCACTCTGCTTTTTAGTAGCGAGCTACTGTGAAATGCAAGCTCCTTCCAGGAGCAAAGCCAGGGACTCTGGATCTGCTCTGCTCCCAAGCAAGCAGCAAGTCAGGCCCTTTCTCACTTGCTTTCTTTCTGATCCCAAGTTTGTCATTCCTGGTTGCCCAGGGGTCCTGCTGCATCACACAGAATGGGGGTATCCCAGTCATTTGTGCCCTGAGTCTGATGGTGTGGGTGGGACCTCTTTGGTGATGAAGAAAACATAGGTTCAAACTCTCTGAGGCCATGGACAGCCCTGGTACGGTTATCCCTGATTAATGGTTCTCACCACTTACTTCTTACTACAAAAGTTTTGATTGTTGTGGCTGCCGCATCACGTTTTAAATGGTGCCTGCTCTGCTCCATGATGTCCCTGACGCAGAAGAGGGTCAGGGGGATTGCTGGTAGCCAGTACTCATTGTGGGGTACCTGTCAAATCACTCTCAAGTCATTGAAGTGAGGTATGGGTGGATTTAGAGGTCTAAATTATATCGAAGTTGTACTTTGGGCACAGGAGTCCTTTTTTTCAGAGCTGCTTTAAGACACTTTTACATGCAGATTGGTAAGAAGGATTTAGTCCAAAATAGGTCCATTCAGGTAGGTATAATGAAGAGATGCTATACCCAGCAATTTAGAGCCAAATAAAAACACCTAAGCAGCCCTGCACTACTCATTTTGTGTTCATGCAATGCCCTGAAATTAAACCAACATAACGGTGAAGTAGCAGTGACGAATGATATCTCTACTTTCCACAGAGCTCTTTCAGAAGAAGGTAATTTATTTAAAACTACAGTGTGATTTAACTTGCCAGACCTTTCTCAGAGCCTAAATAAAAATGCAATGATTATACTTTTTCATCTGTCTCAGCAAGATAACCGTCAATTATACTGGTCTGACCTGCCCCTTCCACCAAAGGAAGAGATACATTTAGAATGTGTCACCCACTCACAGAGAAAATATAATTTGGACTACCCAGATGACAATTTCTGCAGTGTACTTTCCCGGCTTCTGCTAACATACTATGGATTTTTTTTTTTTTTTTCATTTTGATGCACAGCTTTTATGGCTCATTGGGAATCACTCTTAGCTCAAACCTGTGAATCCCTGTCCAGACAACTCCTTCCCTCCATCCTCCTCCCCACCACAGCTCTTGCCTGCTCATATATCTTCCCCCCTGACTCCCAGGCTCAAGCCCACGCTCCCTCTGCACGCTGGAGATTGCTCATTGTTGCAGAGAACCTTCTTTCCCTTTTCCAATTTAACTACTGCTGCTTAATATCAGTCAGACCCCAGGCAGGTACTATCAATCCCTGGCGCTGCCATTTCCCCAAGGAGCTGAGGGCAAAGGGAAGTACCTGCCATTCTGTAGTGCTCGACAGCTTGTGTTAGCTTTGTGGCATGAGATCAGTAGCCACATTTCTTTCACTTATTAGAAAATGCACCATTTTTCTATTTCCAACAAATAGTTTTAACAAGTTAGAGTGACTTTTTGAAGCGCGATACGTGGTTTCTCAGGTTGGATGCACAACGAAGAGAGGGCAGACTAACCATGCTATTGTGCTGCCTGCGAACTAAGAATTATTGTAGCGCGTCAGAATTCCCCCAAAGGCACATATTTGGTCTAAAAGTGAAGAATTTGTGTTAAAGGCACTGAAGAAACTGCACATCACCCTGGGGATGTTTTTTGGAATTTCTGTAGCATGTTCAAACAAAACTTGACACTTTTTTTTTCTTTTTTGGTAGAAACTTAGAAGCAGAAATTTAGAGAAATTTTGGGATGTATGCTCTGCTTATTAAAGCTCCATGTATCCCTTTACTACAAATATGGCTTATATGTCTAGGTCAAAAGAAAAACTGTTTCTTAAGCATGCTAGTAAATTCATACAACAGCTCACAGAAAGCCTTTATCAATTCAGTATCTATCTATCTCCTGCAGTCAGTATGACTACTGATGCCTCATGGCAAGGCCGTGGACTAGTTGGATAAGGGTTCAGAAAACATATGTAATTTAAAAATAACATCTGGAACTACCCAGGCGTGCGGCACTGGTTTGTAATAAGACAGTAAGTGGTGAAATTCATTGATGTATAGTCATGACAACTTGATCAAGGAAGCATCTTACACAAAATATTTTTGGCAAATTGGGAAGCACTGGGGAAGCTGTAGAAAGCATTTTGAAAAGCTAAGCTCAAATCTGCTTCCGTGGTGGAAACCACTGAAACAAAGCTAAGAAAGTAGTTTCGATTTTGCTTTACAGTTCTCTGTAAAAATGATAGTTTCATGTTCCATGCACTGCTTAACATTTTCCCCTTATATGTTTTGTACTTTTCAAAAAATATTATTTCTTCCTGACTAACTGTATTATTCCTGCTTGGGGACCTTTCCCTCCAGCTCTCTCGGATGTCTCTCTGATACCTTTAGTTTAGAAAAGACCAACCAGTGCTACAAAGGAGGTTGCTACAAAAGGCACATCAGAAAACAACCCCAAAATGCCTTATGGCTCTCAGTCATCTTCTAGTGATACTTTGCTGGGACCTCCAAATTCTTTGACTCCTTGCAGGGTCAGCTGCCAAGGGGCAGGATGCCCGACCCCACATCCCAGGGCATGGTGCGTGGCCACCCTACCCCGTGTCCTACAGGTGAAACTCAGGCTCCCCCCTTCCTCAGGTGTGGGATATAGAGGTGCCACGTGGATGCTCAGAGGATACGTGTGAGCTGTTGTGGTAGCCAGGTGCAAAAGGCACGTCTGGATCTCCTAGTGGAGGTAGCATTCATGTCCTGCTGATCTGAGCCATGAGGGGCTCCTAAGGCCACTCACTAGATCTGTGCTTTCTCATACTCCTCACAGAAAACATCAAAGGTTAGTCTTTAGTCTAGTCTAGTCTTTAGGCAGAGTCTACCAATACTTCTGTGGATAAGCTGGGTGCTTCTCTGCTGTCATCTCCAGAGAGATCTTTTGGATTTGTCCTGTCTGTTCCTCCTGGGTCGGAGGTGAGTCCTGCTCCTCAAGGTCTCATGGTGAAAGGCTGCAGCGAGGATGGAGCCTTATGCCTTGTTACTGTAGCGGGCTGACCTCCCCAGCTAGTGGTCATTGCTGCTTCGGCTTTGCTGCAGGCTGTTTCAGTTGTATCACTCCCACCCGGTGCTGGTCTGCAGCCCACCTGTAACCCAACAGGCACATTCAAGCTGAGATCTCTCACCAGACATAGTTGTTGTGGGGAGCCATTTGGAAACTGTGGACCTGCAAATACCGTTTCCACTTTTTTAATGACTACAGAAGACATCTCAGGACTCCATGCTGCTTTTGGGAGCATGGGTTTGTATGGGTGCCAGCATTATAAATGAGGCTATTATGGGTAGTGCTGGGTTTCTGAAGACATGCAGTTGGTGGAGGTGCTGGTGAGACCTGACGTAGTGTGGGCCAAGCTGTGCAGCCTTATGGCATGTGTGTTGGCAGCCCTTGGCAATTGGCAGGAACGGGCTCTCTGGCATATGGGTCATGCAGACAACATGAGGGATGGCTATGCTTCCAAAACTACATCCCTCAATATCTGAATGCCCTGAAGGGGACTTGAAGAGCTAGAAAACATGGTGGCAGAGGAAGTGGTGCCAGAACCCAGTCCTGGATACTGTGAGTGTTGGTGCAGCCAGACATTCTTGAGAAATGTGTCTCAGAGGCTGACACTGATTTACTAATTTTGCATATTAGAAGCTTTTAAAACCCGCTGTTTCGGCACAGAGATGAATCACAGGATTCTGTTTCTGAGAGCCCGAGATCAAAAAGGAAAACTGTGCTTATCACATGGACTGGGAGCAGGAACTTGTAGTTTATGGTCTTTTGTTTCTAAAACAAAACTAAGCCTGCAGACCTCAATATTGCATAATCCACTTCCATGCTCAGGAAGTTTGTTCTGAATTTTGGCTTTAGGAGACTACCATATGAGCTTCTACTTCAAATCTAATTATTGCCTAACTTACGTATTTCTTTCTACACACAGATTTCACCATTAAGACTAGAAGATGTAGACCATGGAAGCCTGGGAGTTTACGTCCCAAACTACCACATATTTTGAGATGCAGTTTGGTAGAAAGACTGTCCCCAAAGCAGGGTGAAAGAAGACTTGTCTGACTTTTGCGGTGCCTGTATTTGACCTTGCAAGCAATCCCATTTGTACCAAGTTGTTCCATTGCAACTACTCTAAACTTCTCCAACCTTTCCCCTCCCTCATCTGGAGACTCCTCTCCTTCCCGTTGAACCTTATTTCCAAACAGCCTCTCTTTCCTCATGTGCTTCATGCCCAAAAACTTCTTCTACCAAGCCCAATAGAACAAAATGCTGGAGTGCTGCAGATGCAGCACCAAGGTGAGCAGGACGGGGTTCCGTCATCCTCAGCTGGCCAGCAGCGGTGAATAGTCCCCGGAGTCATGGCGCCGTTACCCTTCCGTAACTGACTCACTGAAGGTGACCAGGGCCAGGATACACAGCACTGCTGCCAGCTTTCCTCTGCGTCCCACCCTTGTTCTGTGGACTCAAGGGTAAACTACGTTTTTGGGGAAAATTAAAAGAACGGAGACTTCTGAATCCCTAAAGGAACCTGGCAGGGAGATTGAGAGGCACAGAGGCAGCAGCATCCCAACTTCCCTGTAAACAACTGATTTTGGAGAGGTAAAAATTTCCACAGTTTTATGTACAAGCCTGGAGGTGCTGGAAATCCCCATCGCATCCTGGTGGGGACATTAAAGGACTGCATGAAGCTACACAAAATCATTCAGAATTTTCCCAGAAATTTTGGCACATGTAAAACTGACACTTGGCAATTATGCACTTTTTTTTTTTTTCATACGAAACCAGCTGCCAACTGAGAGAGACTGTTGCCTGCCGTGTTACATGTTGTTACATTTACAAAGCTATTTTATAGGGTGACAGGCTGAAAAACGGTTTGCAAATGCAAGTTGATCTGGAAAGCATTTTTTTATATCTGTGTCTATGGGACGTCCTGTAGAATGAGACACATTAAGGATAACTGACACTGATCATTTTCTTACCATGCCGCTGACCTCTTAATGCACTCTGAAGCTCTGGAGATAAAGCAAAGGTAGGATGGACTTAATGGGTGCTAGAAAGCCAGTTCAGTCATGACAGTAAGACTTGTCAGGTTAAGAAGTGCTTAAACCTAGATGATTTGAATGAAGCAGAGGTGGTTAAAAATACCCTTCTGAATGCAAATATGTTTCCCGTTTTGGATATGAGCTATAGATTTGGGTGCTCTGCTTCTAAAGGGAAAGCAAAAGCTACAGATGGTGGTTTTCTTTTTTTAATTAAAATACATTTTCATGAGAAATATTGCTGGTTCCAAGTCATTAGGAAATTTTCTTTCTGATCCACACTTTCTGCTTTTATTCCAGGGCTCATTTGCTGAAAAATTAGCCTGAATAGGAAAGGCAGCCCCAGGCGACCCTGCCACGTCCTGCTGCAGAGGAGAGCAGAGATGCCAGCTCAGAGAAGAGAGGTGAGGGCGAGCTGGCTGCAAAGAGAGAGAGAGCAGGCTCTGCTCCTCTGCTGGCAGGGCACCGGCAGAGGATGTGGGAGCAGCCCTCAGACACCACTAAATGTGCAGCTGCCCCGACACAGAGTTTGGTGCAAAATGTTTGCAGAGCCTAGAGCAAATATTCGGGTAGCTAACCCATGAGTGCCATGCTGTCACTTCCCATCGCTTCTGATACCTCCCAGTGTTTGCAAGGGTCAGATATACCCACACAGGCTGCAATCTCAGCTGGCCACTATAGCTACCCCATAGATGCCTTAGGAGCCTACATAATTTCAGTAGATCCGCGACTTGTCTGCGGGCCACAGGGCTGGAAGAAAAGCTCATCAGTCATACATGCTCCTGTTTTATCTTCAGCAAGTCCCTTCACATCCCACTTTTTGTGGCAGCTTGCTTTCCGCGGGGCATTATGAGGAGCCAGTAAAAGGCAGCCTTACTGCTCCCCTCCGTAGTGCTCGCAGCAGTGCCTGCAGCCCCTTCGGTCGGGGGCTAAAAGAGTTCACAAAGGCGATGCAGGCTGTTGTGAGCCTGAAAGTCAGACTTTGATTTACTAGCAGAGATATAATCTGAACGGCTACAGCTTTCCTGGGCGCTGCTGCGCCTCTGCGTGCCGTTTCTGTGGTGGAGGAGGCTGCGCTGCCCGCACAGCAGCATTCACCCAAGTTTTCCAAGTGTGAAATGTGCAGCAAATAGAGGAACCAGGATGCAAAAGAATGGCAGCTGCTCCAGGGCTGTTAGAGAGGCTCTTTTACAGGCGAATGAACCGTCAACTTGTAGTAAGACATTGTTTTCTAAACATAGCATAAAAACTGTTATCTTGCCTGGCTGGTCATTAGAAGAGAGATAATTATAGTCTCTGTGCGACAGCCGGGCCGGAACAGGGGCTGCATTGTCCCAGGTCCCAGCTGAGCCCTAGCACAGGCACCCCAGGCCAGCGCTGGGACAAGGGGGCTCCTTGTGCCCCGGGAAGTTCAAAAGAGAAATTGAAGTGCTCTAAGTAGGTGTTAAGCAGCTATCTCTCTCTTTGACTCTGGCCTTAAAAACTACTCCAGGAGAAAGACGAGGAGGGCAGACCTGTGACTGCTGTAGCTGCATCCTCCCTGGCTTTATGTACAACGCATACTATGGCTATTATTTTTCTCTCCTAAAAAAACCCAACAAACTACCAAACAAAAACCCCCACCAACTCAAAACATTCGTTCTGCATTTATTCCTCTTTTGTTCTGTGTTTCTGTTTTCCAATACAGATCAACAAGACCTGTATGATGGATGGGCTTTCAGAAGGAAGGACTTGTTACCTGTTCAGTGGCCAGTTTCTGACCCCTGAATGTAAGGTCTGACCTCAGCTGACGCTGCAGCATGCTGGAGGTCTCCTGGTGGACTGAGAGCTTCAGAGGGCCAGAACATCCCCCAGAGCTCTCAGAAAATCCTGGACTATCACTTTTCATCACCAATGCAGAAAATATGGTGCCTTCCAACCCCATTGCGATGGGCCAACATGCACCTCATGCTCCAGCACCTGCCCATTCCAGTCCCTCCCTACAGGGAGTTCATGTGTATGAGTGCCACGGCATTTTTTTCCTATGTGTTTAGCCTCAAGACATTGGAGGAAGAATAAGGACACAGCTGGAGATAGCAAACTGAGCTGTCACTTTTATTGCTCATTTCAACCAGGTGCCCTAAATGACTTACCTGTCATCATTTGGGAGACTTTTGGTAAAATGAAGACTTGAACATACACGTCCTGAGCCTTGGGTTAACATGTTAAGCTGCTGGGCAGTATTTTCTTTCTAGAGCTTTATTTGTGGCTCAGGGGTGAAAAGGAAAAAGTTAAAAACTCTCCAGGCAGACCAGCGACAATCAAGCCTTTGATTGCCACTGTTATGTGAACTTCAGGTTTAGTTTTTAGCAAAGTTTTCTAAAAAGCAGTGGCCAGAAATAATAAATAATTCTGTTGTTTCACATGAAGTAGTTAGCCTGTTTTCCCAGCTTCTGTGTTCACACTGTGTCTCAGGCAGTACCCGTTTACAAATATTCCAATTAATCAAGTTTGGCAAAAGGAAGCGTAAAAATTAATTTCCTACTACTTCTGTGGAAGTAAGTAGCTGGCCACAGGGGGGAAGACCTTGTTAATGTCTCCACTAAAGGGAAGACTTTGGTAGGATCTCATTCTTATTAGGCACCAGAGAATCTACGTGGAGTAGCTTCCTTGCATCCCAAGTGTGAGGAAACCTGGTTCAGCTAGTAAAACCATTTGGTTCAACCAGCCCGTGGTAGTGGTTGAAGGACCAGTCACGTGTAAGTATCATACCAGGGAAAGAAGTGTCTTACAAAAAGTAGTGAGCAAGTTAAGAATGTAACATTCCTACTGCAGGTGGAAACACAAAGCAATATTCAATTATATTGGCAGGACAGCCAAGGTTTCTTTTTTAAAAAAAATACAGCTTATGTCTTGAATAATAGAAACACAGGAAATCTTTTCTGTCGTCCCAGTGAGAACAAACCCAGCAACTATAAGGATTAGGTAAAATATGCAAGCAAAATAAGTCTGTTTAAAATAAGATACTAATTTAGTATTCCAAAAGTAATGTGTGTGTGAAATGCAGTTATTTTCGCTTGAGCTCTCTTTGCATCTCTGAAAGAGACCAGTCTTACAGCCATGACTGTCACTCAAGTGATGAAGTGAGTAAAGTCTGAAGAACATGGTACTACGGATACAGAAAACCATAGATATTCTTTAAGTGTAGTCAAATGCAAGTTGTTTTTAACTTCAGGATGTATAATACAAGCTATAAACATATATGAGTCCATTGCTGTTGTCAGTTAAATATAAGTTAAAAGTTATCTAAACTACTTTTTCTCTGTGTGTGCTTGCTTGTTTTGGGTGTTTTGTTTAAATTTTGGAGAGGTTAGAGGAAAAGAAGTGTGCTTCAAGGAGGATCTGCCCCTGTAATCTGCAATTCCTTTTTTGCTCTGGATGTGGCATAGCTCCCATAAACTCCAGGAACAAAATATTAACAAAGGTTGAAAGCTTGCTTGGGGCATTTGGTTCATGTTTGCACTAGCCTGAGAGAAATCGCATTTTGAAGAGACTTATCAAGACTCTAATCTCTCTGCAGAGAGCTGAACGGCTGTGGCAGGCTTGACAATGCTATTCATTTTTGGAGGCTCACCAGCAAAACAAGCACTCAGCACAAAAGGATATATAGCGTCTAGGCTACTGTACTGTTCACACATCTGTATCTACCCATCTAGCAAGGGAGTTCACACCACAGAAATACACATCACTGGAATAATACCATTTTCCACTCTGTATTTTGGAGATTCGTGTTCCCGGGTGTCAGGTACTGCTAATTAATGATACAACACACACCTTCCTATTGATCAAAGAGACAAAGTCTTGAAAGCAAAACCGTTTTAAACCTAGGGAACAAGTTGCTTTACCTATTACACACTGCTTGAACAGTAGGTACATATATGTCGGTTGATGTGCGACTAATATACACCATTCTTTACCAAATAGTTAAGCCCTTGCTGTTCAGGCAGTGGGTATATGTGTCCACTTTAACAGTAGGGGTTTAATGCTTTTATAAATACTTAATGAAGTATACATAATTTAAAGTACAGTTTCATCCTACATTTATGTTTTCATCTCCTTAGGTCTTTGATCCTATGCACACAGCTGGAATGCTAAACAAAAAATTACATCCCCACAGTTTCTTAGCAGTGAAAATATTTAACTATTATCAACAGGCAATAAAAGCAACTCCCCCCTCTCCCCCATAAATAAATATAGCAGAGAAATGACATCAGAATTACCTTGCTTGAGGTGTGCAACTTTTTATTCCTTTTCTCCACACAGTATGAAAGTGCTATTTTTTCCAAGCTTTTCTGTACCCCAAACTCCAGTCAACATTATTCTACAGAATGAGAGCCAGGCAGTGGAGGGAGGCCTGGACACCTTTTCTCTTTGAGAGAGGAGCTAATCAAACATTCCCATCAAGCTCCCAGCTCTGTGAAAGGCACATTGCTCTCCCTCCCTCCCTCCCTCCCTCCCTCTGCTCCTCTCTCCCTCTCTGTCTCTCCCTCCCTCTGTCTCTCCCTCTCCCTCCCGCACACACACAGACGTACAGAGCTCCTTACAGTGATTTAGCAGCCGAATTAGGCGGTCCTATTTTAAATATATGCTCCCTCCCACATATTTTTGGTAGGGATTTCTATGCTCCTTTTGCACTAGGCTGTCAGATTTGTCAAGTTTTTCTCTTTTGGGAAGGGAAGCTTTACTCAACTGATGTTTTGGCTGAATTTTTTTCAGTCTCCCCGTGCAAGTTCAGTATTGTAACAAGAGGATTACAGCTAGTAGCCAGGAGTAAAATACACAGCTCTAAATATTATAGATACCAGGTTAGTTAGGTGCAACTCAGATTAAAAGAGGAAAAATAGCTTTTGAAGAGACAGGCTGTGATGCTTTTGCCTGTGTGAATAGCTTCACATTCCCTCAACAGCTGGGTGTGGGAATTTAATAAAATTTAATAAAATGCTCTCAAAGACTTCTAAGCCAGTGCTCATTGTGTGACCCGGCCAAACGAGATAGACCAAATGACTAATTTTTTTGAGTACCTGAACACAAATATCCTAAAATTCTTGGGTAACTTTAAGAAGAATATTTTATTGACACAATCAAGATCACAGCATTTACAAGATTATCACAGAAAGGGCTGGTGTCATATTCCAGGATGCTGGAATGCAAACTATAATCTGCAGTTCCACCTAGGTATTGAGAAGTGCATAGATAACACATATAAGCAAACCTACGCAGTTTTATCTAAGATCACTATTGGTGAAAAAAAAAATCCAGTATAAATATAGGAGATAGAGTTCAAAAGACACATTGGAAAGACATGTAGTTCCTGGCTACTTCTGATCTAACAATCCCATAAATGTATTTGGTTTAAGGGAAAGTGATTACCTGGGTTTAAGTGAAAGTGATTACCTGTTATTTGTGACTCTCTCCTCCAGTACTTACTGAAACTGTATAACAGCTCAGCATATCAATAAACAGTACAACACCAAAAGTTTATCAAGAAGTCCCAACTGTGTTACTAAGATATAATGATCCATAATTCACTTGATTCTCTTAATACAGAAGTCCAGGCTTGCCATTGGTAATCCCGTGTGAGGCACAATGCAGTGGACTAGCAGAAAACCTCTCCAGACAGCAAATCCATTAGCAGATCTACCTAGAAGGTCTACAAGAAAAACCAAACACAAAGTCTTATTAATTCAAGTTAACACTTTCAGAATATCATCACCCTTTTCACAAGGCTTTGTGAGGTTTATTTATTCAGCTAATCACGGGAAAAAGGACTGAGACCTTAGGACTGGAAGTTCAGAGGTACATACGTTCTGAGGGCCAAACATCTAAATATTGGGGTTTTGCAGCTAAGTAGCTATGTGTCATTTCTCAGTGTTAGTGGAAGGCTGAAGTCCCTACAACAGCTCCTTACCTGCAGGCACGGTCAGAAGTAATCTAAAATTTTTGGGCACAGACCTTCATTGGTATTTAGCCACTTATTTTCCACTAAAGTGGATTATTTTCAGAAATCTGCGGGCATCTATGTACATGTTGGGTTGCCTGTATGGCTTTAAAGTCTCAGGTCAGTGGGTTATCAAGGAAGCCTCTTGATCTCAAACCAGTGCAAGTGAGAGTACTGAAGAGCAAGCTCCTGGCAAACCAAGACATGGTCAGATGGCAAAGGCTCAGGCTGTGCCCACAGAGCACATGAAAGGACTGTATAGAAGTAGCTGGACTAGCGCTGAGTGATGGAGCTGAGATGTCAAAAGCAGCGGACAGTTGGGATAACTGACACAGGCAAAAAGTCCTCCTAAGGTTCATCATCTGGTACCCGTGCCAGGTCATGGAAGGGTGTAGCCGTAGACATGCTGAATGTGGTCGTCAAGGTGTCAAAGCAACAAGGACAGTGCCTACACCAAGGTCATGCTTCGTCATTGCAGCTGCAGGGTGGTAGTTTTACAAGAGGAAGAGCTGATAGATCCATTTCTCATTTTCCATGGACAGATTATCTAATTTGTGGGTAAATTGTATCAAGGGCAAAGAGCCAACTTGGACCTGGAAGGACTTAGCTCAAATGCAGTGGTGTGTGAACATGTTCTGGAAGCTCTGTTGCTTCCAGAAACCCGTCAGTGGCGCAGCCCTGTCCACGCTGCACCCACCTGAGCTCTCCCAGCCTGGCCAGCTCTGCCCTGGGCTCAGGGTCAAGGATGCTGCCAGTGGGCTGGCACGTTTCTGCATCGCTGCCGATGAGCTAAGCCAGCATCCTGGAAATGAGCATCCCGGGAACTGTGGAGCAGAAACACTGAGTGGGCAGAAAAAGAAAAACTAGCGAGGTTTGTCATTATCCAGGGTATTCATCCTCTCATTATCATGTGCAATGGAGAACTGAAGAGTATCAAAACAAAACACTGAGGAGGACACTGGCTGTCTCTTTTTATCACAACATTTCCGAGTGCTGCTGCCTGTGTTCTTCCCTGACAGAAGCGATTTCCAGCCACCCAAGAGCTGGCAACACAAAGTGCGGGAGCAAGAGGTGAACCACGTTGTGTGGCTCCACTTCGGTGCTGGGACGTGCTACAGGGAAAGATCCGTTCGCAAAAGGGCGGACCGTGTAGTCAAGAAGCCACTAGTTTGAAGACATTAAGCATTGAACACATTGTCTAAGGGATGGACAAATGCACCATATCTGTACGTGCTTATCTCTTGAATTTTCTGTTCGTGGTGAGTAGTTTTTAAGTTTTACTATACTGTATTTTGATTTGCTTCTTAGTGAAAGCAGGATTTAGCAGGAGCCATTGGAAATATTATTAAACGTATGAATGCGCACTTAGAGTAGGTGACAAATTTCAAGGGGCAGAGTCTTTGCTACTGCGTGACATACGTATGCATGTATATACACATACACACCTAGTCAGTAAGGCTGATGCATATCACAGCCTCACTCCACCCCAGCAGCAGCAGCTCAGTAACTCTCTTCCGTAAAATATTTTACCAAAATCGGTGCTCTATTCATTTCCAAGTGGGTAGCACTGCCGTGCGGAGTAGCTTTGTTTCCACCGTAATATGAAGCCTGAAAGCAAAGGAACGCCGACCTCTAACCTGTCCCCTGAAAGTCTTAATGAAGCAGCTAACGAACAAGACCAGCGACTTGGAATGCTTTGATTTCAAAGAGAGTTCAAGAAGGTTCTTCATTTTTAAGGAAAATAAAGTGTTTGCTTTGAATTGTGATCTACTCAGGGATTACCTACGTTCTGGAAGATAAAACACCAGAAAGAGAGAGATACGGCAAGATGTGTGTAAGCAATGTCAGCACGGACAGAGGAGATAAGACTCAGTAAGGAGGTTTGGTGTTTTCAGAGTTAGCAGCAGACCTGGAAGACCAGACACTTGCTGATAGATCTTAGTCACAGACCCTTAAATAAATTTTCATTTTGGGATCATCTCTTATGCAGAATTTTCAAGGTACACAGTTTTAGTTTAAAAAATATTGCTTTGAGTAACAGCTGGGTAAAGACAATGTTGGGTAACAGGTGAAAATCTGAATTCACTGAAGGGAAGCTCACTTCAGCTAATCTAATCCTCATTACAAATCTGACTTCAACATCTTTTAACAAAGCTTTTTTTTATGGTATAACGAGTGGACTTACACGTTTCGGCCAACGCAAAATGTAAGATCCCTCATGTTTCCCTCCTTCTGTGTGCAGTGATGCACAGGTAAATGAAAGAGGGGAAACCTCACCTAGTTGAAAATGGCAAATAAATTCACATGTTCCGGGTTTGATGCTCACCAACAGGTAAGGCCCCTGAGCTGAGGGCAGGCAATGACAACTGTTAGGGCACCATCAGAGAAAGGTGTAGTTTTGCACTCAGGTGTCCAAATTCAGTCCAAGTTCATTACTGACTTGGCCCATAATCTTTTGATCATAGCTGGCCTTTCTGTAGTGATTTACAGGAACGCGTCAAACTTCTGTAAAAAGAGGAAGAGAGAAAGGTTTTATCATGTAGCATGTTCACATAGTAGGTCAATGTCTAAGTGAGAGCAGAGGATGGTGGCTTCAAAGGCCATAAATTGCTTCCAAGAGGTCTGTGCAAAGTGGTGATAGGAATACACATCCTGCGGAGCAGGTGTGCACTGCAGCACAATCCATTGTGCCATCTCCCCAACACTCAGGAGGGACTCCTGGCTCCTCTAGCGTGGGTAATAGGCAAAGAAAATCATCTTTACCTATGTTACAGAACAAGATATGCCTGCAAAAGTTTTAGAGAAATCTGAACTTTGGCTGGGAAATTTTTTGTGGAAAATGCAGTCTCCCACTCACTGGGTCTTTGTCCCACTTGTGGGACCCAAGGTGCGCGCTGCTCTTCTGGCTTGAGGCTGCGGGCCACGCTTTTAAAACCATGAGATCATTTGCTCTCCAGGTTGCGAGTAGGAAGTGTGCGAGGAATCAAAGTGATCCAGGGCTGAGCTAACTGGCCTGTGACTGTTACACAGAAACTGTTGAAAGTATCTTCTCGGCTGACCACTGCAGGCTCAGTAAGCCAGTACTATAAAGTCCTGTCTCTGCATATAAGACCAGAAAGCACAGACAAATTAAATGGTTTCTGCAAGACCTTGCGTAGCTATGTCACATCTAATCCCATCCAAGTGCTTAAACAGAAAAGAACAAGTTTTCTGCTCTCCGACAATTACCCTCAAGCCTTTTCCACCAAAAACTACCACAGGAATCAGAGAGCGGAATCTTCTCCAAGTTATAACACCCCAAGATGTCATGTACATCTTGGCAGTGATGGCTCTGTTCAAAGACAGTGCGGTTGCACATGTTAGCGTGAATTCCTAACAAGTGGCAGTGGAGTTGAAATTCTGCAGTTTATCTACATTTCTCAAACGCTGTGAAATAAAATATTAACTTATGCATTATTACGCCTAAGGTAATCTGTGCTTGAAAACCATGTATACGTGAAGAAAACAAGGCATGGGGAGAACACAGTAGAAAGTTAAAAGTATAACTGGGATGGCAAGGCAACTTGGGGGTTAACATTGTTTGGCTTTAGCTGCTTAAAGCACTTACATCTAAATTGACCTCAGGTAAATAAAATAACCGATGTCCTGGAAGGCTTATATAAAATACACTGATGTGTTTGTCTTGTGTCTGAGAAAGGTACGGAGGCTGAATTATGTATGCTGTAGCCGTTGCCAGCATCAGAAACTTCTTTAAATAATTAGAGCAATTGGGTAGCCAGGCATCTGTTTTTTCTTTTTATGAATGAGGAGACCTCATGGGCCAAATGAATGCATAATGTTGGCAATGCTTGGCTCAAATGGATGGGTACCAAACTTACACTGTGTAAATTTGACCCACTGGGTGTTTCTCAGCAGAGATGGCAATGGCCATGTTTCCTGACACTACAGAGAAGCTGGGCTCTGTCAGTAAGCCCCAAGTCACAGGTTCATTTGTTCACCCCACAGGGAAGGGAGGGGCAAAAGGTGACAAAATCAGCCTTTTCAGGTTTGCCAGGAGGCAACGTTCAAGTGAGAGCCGATAAACCCTTTGTCCTGGGTCTCCTGCAGCATACGGCGTGGGAATGGGGTCTGCCTGGGAACCCGCCGTCCCAGCTGGGCAGGCTCAAAAAATGAGGGTTCATAGTGGGAAATAGGAAAGACACCTTTTTCTGTCACTGGTATGTGGAGAGCTCGAGCCTTTCCAATTGAGCAGTCACTGTTTTAACTGTCATGGATTTGAATTGTTGTAGCGGTTTTTTTTTTTAAGTTCTGGGCAGTCACTTTTGGAAACTTTTGACTTCACCTGCTTCTATAATAATCAAAAGACACAAAGCAAAGTGAACTTGGGCTTGGAAAGAGAATCTAATAAGGCATTTGAGCAATGTCAGTAGTTACTACTGCCTGTAAAGAGTGTGTGTATACTTTGAGAGCAATTTAATATGTGGTGCATTAGCCGTGGGCATGCAGACAATACTAGTTAGGACAAAGAAGTCAGCTGGGTTTGCTTATAGATCTTGGGCTGCAGCAGAAAGCAGCAATGCTCAGATATTGCTTTCCTTTAATTATTTCAAGATGTATCTCTGTAGGAAAAAAGAAAACAGATGGAGGATGCACTTGCACTTGAAATACAACAGGGAGCTATCATGGGCATCAAGAAATCTTCAGTATTTTTGCCATGCAGCTGAATCTACCCATACCTCCTATGCCCCATATTACCAATGCCAGATTTAGAACAAAAGCTGCCACAAATGCAGTGCTAAAACATAAATAAAGTGAACAGTAAATGGCGGGGCTGGAACAGCCCCCATCACATTTGGGATCAGGAAACGCCAAGGGTGGCTGCTCAGGAGGAGTTTGCTCCAATCGTGGCCACAGACCTTTGGATCTGATGGGGTGTAGCCAGCTTTACAAGCTGAGATGATATGGAGGTGGACCGTAATGTTGGTCTCTCACCAGTTCGCTATCAGAAACCAAGCGACCGCCACAATGGAAATCCATTTTAAGGAGTATCTTTTTGGCAGAATGTGCAGTTATTGCAAAAAAAAAATGAATGGTGACTGAACAGAACTGGGTCTGTAGGAAGTGCAGCATATGGATTTTGTTCGTCTTGAATCCAGTGTAGGTGGGGATTGAGTCTTCCCAGGGTAAGCGGGATATATTTCATTGCTCTAGTACCTCATATAAAACCTGATTCATCAGCATAAAGCTCCTTGTATGAGGAGTAAAGTCATCTGTTTAGGAGAGAGCTCTTTGTTAATCAACAGTTTCAGCAGTGCTGGATTCAGGGCTGAAATTCACAGACGAGGACCGCAGCTCTCAGAAAACACAAATGGCTTTTTCAGCGTGCTTTCCCTATCTGCGTACTGCCAGGGCGAGCCACGTGCTATCGCTGCCACTGTTAATTCAGTTTGCCAAGAATACCAGGTCTCACTCTGCATCCCAGTGCCCCTTACCTTGGCAGCAAAGCTCAACTATTCACTGCAAATCAGGCCTGGAAAATGTAAACCCAGTAACAGTCTTCTGTCTGTTCTTCCTGAACTATTTTCCCCGATGTGTTTTCTGTTTACGCTCTGTAGGGCATCAGGTGTCAGAGCAAGAAGGCGATGCCAGTAAAAGCCACTTCACAGTAGAGAGCTCGTGGCTGCCTCCCAGCAACTGAATGCATCCCCTCTGTGGTGCCCTTATCCTTGTCTTCTCCAGCTTTGGCTCTCGGCACTGAAGACTGTTCAAAATGCAGGTTTTTTCTGGAGGCAACATGCAGAAATCAGAGTGCTGCTCTGGCAAGCAGAAGTGTCCAAACATGCAGCAGGGCCAGAACTGCCAGTGTGTTTAATGGGTGGATTAATGTATTTTCTTTACTGGTATGTATCTTTCAAAACAGGCATTTGCCAGAGTTCATGACAAGCCCCTCTGCATGCACCCCTGTGCACAGGCTCACCATGTAAGGGCTTACATCGCTCTTTCCCAGTTGCGTGGTGGTGACTTGGCCCCTCGCTAGGGTCTCCTTGCCCACTGTTCTTGTAGAGACCCATTTGCCTCCAGGGAGGCAAAGTTCCTGGAGGGATCCAGTTGGTGAAGGGAAGAATGGCTTTGCATGCCCTTGTGCCTGTGTAGGAGCGGGGGATGTCAGCATGGGTCCCCCCAACTCCTGTGTGGTGCTGCACCCATATAAACCTCTGTGTGTGTGGATCCAGCTGATGGCAACACCTTCCCTGGGGGATGGTACGTGTTGTGGAGACAGACCGTCCCATGTTTCAGCAAGGTTGAACTTGGGAAGGAAAGGAGAGAGATTGTGGGGTCCTGGTGATGGCAGCTGGCAGGAGGGGGGAAGGCAATGAGGAAATGGCAGGGGAAAGTCGGGGTCCTGCTGGTGGGACGGGGCAGAGGGAAGGTGCTGGGAGTGCAGAGCACCTGGGGACCCTGTGATGTGGGTACAAAGAGGGTGTAGAGTGATGCAAGGGTCTCCCCAGGCACGCAGACCCCAGTGGACTGGCAGAAACACCAGCATTTGCCCTTCTCCCCATCTCTGCCCCATCCCTCTGCCCCTCTCACTTCCAGTGGGGTGTGAGAAATGGTGTTTCTGGTGTTCCTTTAACTGGTCACCACCAAGGTGTTCATTGTCCTGTGAAGGTATTGAAGCTTCAGACTACTATCCATCACTAAAACACGTTCAAAAAGTTACTCTGCTGTGTGTGAACCAGCCGAACATGGGAAACGTTGCTGCCTGCCCGGGGTGACCTTGCCCCCCTTGCTCCTGCTCAGGGTATTTGCGACTAAGCTTTTATTGTAATATGTGTGCCAACGGGTCAGGTTTGGGGAGTGTAGGCTGTGAAGAACTGCTATAACCCTTTTTGCTGCCCATTTCTACCATTTCACCCAAGCATCAAGTTGTTTGGCGCATTTCCAGCCATACAGAGCAATGAGGTGTACTCTCAGTGACAAAAGATGTAGACACAAGTCTCTGCAGTTCAGTAGCCTGGATCTATACGTTTTGTAAGCTAGCAACTTCTCACAATTCACTTCCACTTAAAAAAGCAGAGAACAGACAGTACGCATAAACATCTCTCCATGCTGTAGCAATTCAATTAACTATAAACTCAGTAATGTAGGAATACAAAGGAGAGCCATCTTTCTTCTATGGTGCCTTCAAGGGCCACAGAAAGATCCAACGTAATTTTAAATCCTTCTCTGAAATCAAACCTTGGGAAGAAATGCTGCTCTTTTGTTACGTTTAAAAGGAAAAAAAAAAAAAAGCTCTCCAAATCTTATTAGAAAAATAAACCTTTCTGAATAATCTCTATCCTCTGTTCCTTGCCTCCATTGCCACAACCATATATTATAAGGTGAGCTCTGCATTTTGATCCCCAAATTAAGTAAATTACCTCTAATAAATTGCTTAGTCACAAGCACATTTAAGCTGGAAATACCATTTGCATTCTTATAATTGCCAGCATTAAATCTCCATAAGAATAGTAAGAGGAAAGCCTCTACATTTTATGCTTGCTAACTCCTCAGAGTGTTTTATACTATGGAAAATACTGTAAATGCTTCCAAGCTACTTTAGTAATTGACATTTTCCACCTTAGGTTCTCAAAGCTCTTTTCAAAGAAGTGCAAACAATGAAAGAAAGGGAAAAATAGTTTTGGGAGAGAGAGAATTAAATTACACGCATGTTCTTATAAATCCTCAGAAAAAAGGAAGGCAAGCAGCTTTTGCAGAAAAGAAGGCTGAGAAGCACAGCGCTTACAGAACTGAGTTTGAACAGGTGCTTGGGGTTCTGAAGATACAGAGGAGGACGCGCACCTGTAGAAAGACCTTACCTTTTGCCAATCCAGCACCAAAAAAAAAGATGTTGCAAATGGGTTCTGGGTTTTGCAGCCCTGCGAGGGATGCCCATGGTCCTCATGGCTCCCAGAGACACCCAGGGCTCTGGAGATATGTGCTGCAAAGATACGTGTGTTGGGGAAGGAGTTGCTCAGGACCAGGCAAATGGGAAAAAAGTTTCCTGCTGCTGCACCCACAGCCCTGCAACGCCGTCCCGTGTGCTGAGGTCAGTGCTTGGACTTCGGTTTGCAAAAGCCTAATGGTTTCTGTTGTGTCCCGGTAGGAGTTTGTGAGTCCCAGGGAGAAGGTGAGAGGAAGGCTGAGCAGGGCATCTGTTGTGGTAATTTAGGTGAGTTACAGCTACAGCCACAGCCGTACCTTGGTGTGTCCGGATCCAGCTTCAGTTTCTGCATCTCCACTGGCAGCTCAGGGAGGCAGAGCAGCCCAAAGCTGCTTTAAACTCTCCATGGCGAGTTTATCTTAGGCTGTTCAGTGCCGGTGGTGGTTTCTGCGAGTCTCTTACCATGAAGTGGAAGACATTTATGATCAGTCAGAAACACATATGGCATATTGGACTTGTGTAATGTACTCTCATGGAGAACAGAGGAGACGATCCTGATTCACGCCAGTGTAACAGCAGGAGGTGTCAGGCCTGCAGAGCCACGTAAAATGATGCGTTCCCCTCCTGAGTGAGCTAATAAAGTAGGGAAGCAAGCAAGCTGTGTCAGCTGAGAAGTTCAATATTGCACGCTACCCAGTGTTACAGCTCACTGATCACTTTGGCTGTTTGCTGTGGTGCGGCAGAGTGGTGGAGCTGCTGCTGACAGCCCAAGCGAGTTGTAATTAGTGGGTGGTGAGGGCCCTGGGTCATCGCACAGTGGTTCCGCATTCAGCCCCTGTTGTGTTTGCTGAGCTCCCCTCTCACTGTGTCCTCCTCAGGGGCTTTCTGCCATCGAGACTGCTTTGCGGTGGACTGGGATGGATGTATATATACTCTGCATTAATACATAAAGGAGCTCAGATGCCCAACGGGATGCCATCAGAAGCTCACTTTGTCTCCTTTGCGGCATTGCATGGGAAAGCCTGTTAAGAAACCTGCAAGTGCTAAGTATAATTGTTACCATTCAGCTGTTCCTGTCCAGCTAAGCAGACAGCAATTTTTTGGGAAATTACATTTTAAAGCTTCTGCTGCTCTAAAGTGAATTTCTTTGGTCTTCACAAAATTAATGCCTTACAGCTTCCTTTTTTCGTCTTTTCTTTCAATATGTGAGTACCTTTCACCATCTAATAAAAAGTCAATTTAAAAGAATGAGTAAGAAAATTGAAACAAGTACTGATTTGCATGTAATAAATTAGCTTAATTTGTAGTAATTGTTTGCTGTTAGTCTGTTCTGATTGTTTCTTTTCACATAGGCGGGGGGAAGGAATTGGTGTTACTGTGAGGATTGCAGTTTGCCAAACAAGTCTGCCTAGTTATGGGAAGTTTTGAGTAAACTCCCCGTTCAGTTTGTTTCACATTTCCCAGGATGGACTTTCTGGAGGTCACAGAGTCAGGGGCATAAAATCAGGCTGATGCCCACTAAGAGGTCCAAGCAATGAAAGACAACAGATAAATGGGCTTCAAGAGAAAACTGAGTAAGGCCCTCTGCACGCCAGCTTTTTCCATCATCACGCCTGCCCTTCTACAAGAGCGGTGCATGCACACGATGACATGCAAGCAAGCAGTGTTCAGAAAATGGGTGACCAAGAACCTAGCAGCACTGTGGGAAACAGTGACAGAGCAAGCAAATCTCCATGGAGTCAGTTGCTATGAAAAAGATGGTTCCTAGGAACTAGGCGCTAGTGCTTGGGCTGGTGTTTCAGAAGAGATTTGCAACATCGTCACTTCTGCCATCAACTAGCGTGGAAATCAACAGGTTGAACCAAGAGCGATCCCAGAGAGTCCATCAGTGGGACGGCAGAGGTGGCGTGTGCATGTTTCGTGACTTTCTATGCCATAAACAGTGGTTGGAGAGTATGTAATCTACTGCTGTCAGTGTGGCTATTATTTGTAATCTACAAAACGTCAAAAAGTCTACGAACAGTTTTACGGACAAGAATTTTGATAGGAGGGACTAACCTTATCCCACAGCACCGAAGCACTTGGCCTTGGTGTCCTCCTATCTCTAAACATTTCACCATTCTGTGACTTGGTCTCATCTTGGGACACTGTGGACAAGATCTTTGCGAGTTAAAATTTATCAGTTTGCTGTTGCTTGCAAGGGAATAGAATTTCTGTCCCGCATCTCTAGGATAAAGAGGGATAACCTTTTCTGCCCCTGCTCCAAGAGACAGATTTAAACACATAAGCAAGGGCATGATGGGGAAGGGAGGCAGGGTTTTTCCCCTCTGATGCCTTCTGTTTCTGTTTCCGTTAGCACTGTGGGGAGAAGCTGTGGGGAGGGTGTAGGTGTGGACCTGCCTGCTTGGATCTGACGGGAACAAAAGCAGCTGTTGGGGTTTTCCTCAGTGCCCCAACAGCTGATCTGAAAGACTTGGTCATGTCTTGAAACTGCCGTGGCCATAAACACCAAACTTGAGCCATTACCCAGGGCTGGGGGCATTTCGGCCTGGATTTGCAAGGGGGAATGTTTGTGATGACCCTTTCTGAAGGAGGCCATCGATGGCGGGGTTTGTTGCAGTCACACAGCTTCTTAATCACAAGGTTTCACACAGCGAGGGTCAGGACTGGAGCGGTGGTACAAGGAATTTGAGCCAAAGCCCTGAACTGTCGTCACTCCAGGCTGGCAGAGGAGTTGTCTCTCTCTCTAAATGATATGTAGGGATTTCTGCAGCTGAATGCCGTTATCAATGACAACATTTCGAATGAATAGCCCTACACATATATTCCGCGGCTGCAATGTGAATAATTGTGAACGCTCCTCAATCTTCCTCTTCCCACTCCTCTCTCCCCACTCAGCCTAAGCACAAACACTCATTTCAGGGCTAAAGATATACTCTTAAATCACTTCTGACATTTCTTTGTTGTTGCCTAATGAAGGCTGGGTTGATGGGCTAGAGAGAAGTTTTATAAAAGTCCTTGCTGAGACATCGTCGTAGGATCGGAAGTGGGCAGCAGTTGCAAATGTTAGTATTTGTCTCTGGAGTTTATTTATCTGCAAGCCTGAATGTCTGTGTGGCGTACGGGGCTTTGTCCCCCCCCACCTTGGTTTTCCGAGTCCCAGTGAAACGTCACGGTCCCGAGGACTGCGGGGTTCAAAGAGCAGCCATGCTGCCGTCCCCGCCGAGCTAACAAGGGGCCTCTGTGCGCCCTTGTTCGGAGGGAGACGTTCCACCAGGGACGTGCCGGCTGCTCCTCCTGGCTTTCCCAACCCTTTCCAAACACTTTTACACTCTGCTTCTTTCATTAATTGGATTATTTGTTTTTTACGCTTGCTGTTGAGCAAGTCAAATCGACGCACGCCTGGTTAACAAAGCCTGAAATAATTGTGACTAAGTCAAAGCAGTGCTGAAGGGGGAGACCAGCCACACAGACCAGGCCAGTTTCCCGGCCCTGCTGAGCGTACTTAATCCTTGCTGGGTTTATCCAGGTGTCAAGGAAGGGCTTGAATGGCAGCCAGAGACTGGAAGCGTGCCCCCTCGCTGCCTGATGGTCTGGTCTTTCATCCTCTGTTTGTAACACGGGCTACTACAGGGATTTACAGACCAATATGTGGGTGAACTGGGTTTTCCTATAGAGAGTCTGGAAAAGCTTGCTTTGCTGCGTTGTCCTTATCCTTATCCTAAGGAATGAAAATGGCCAGTTCAAAATGGGGACGTCCTATGATCAGCTGCAGGTTAGGATGGCAGGACACTTCTGCTCTGCTCTGACTTCTAGGTCAGTGAAATGCTGTAAATCCATGAGAGAGGAGGTAGACTTGCTTTAGTGATTAAGTACAGAAACCGATTTCAACACTCTTGATGACTGTGACCACCCAGACTACAGCTAGTTTTCACTTTGCTTACTGTGCAAGACACCATATTAAAAAATAAGACAAACCTGACTTTTTTATGGCAGAAGTGCTTTGGGTGCATTCTGCTATTCAGAAAGCCTGATTGCTTTGATTATTCTTCAGGATTAGAGGCAGCTGAGGCATGCCATCTTCATTAGAGACCTTTGGGATCTACAGCTGAGAGACCATATGTTGAGCATCCCTGGAACCTGACTGTGCCCACAGAACTTGCTAGGTGAAGTGCAATTCCAGATTTTGCAGATGGAGGTATTAAGGAAAAGTCTGTAGGTTATTGAGCAGATTCTGTGCGTGGGTCTTATTTGGAGAAATTAATTTTATGAAGCCAGAAGTATCAGCCCAGGTAGAGATTGTTAACACTAACTTAATTTCTGTTGCATATGGTTTTAAAGGGGGGATGCTTGCAAATCCATGTTGTCTTTGCAGGAGGACTTCAGGGGCATTACTCTCGATAGTGGTTTTCTGATGCATTTGCTAGGCCTATTCTTTGCTGCTAGCATGGTAAATGCTTAAAGGGCTCTCTATGAGCAGAACAGGTAACAGCTAACGTTGTGGGAACTCCCCGTGTTTCATTGTTCCATGGTGATGCTCCATTTTCATAGTAGATGGTGTGAGGAAAAGCAATTGGGAAAAAACATGCCTGCTTTGCAGTAAGAACTCTTATTAGAAAGTGTTTTGGTGTTGTATTCACCTGCCCTAACTTTCTGGTTGTTGGCTGTGCTTTTCCCTATCTGTTCCCAGATCACCTACTAATAGTGCATGTTGGCTATAATATGGGACATGGCAATAAAACAAGCTGCAAACACGAAGCCTGAACCATGGGATTTCTGTTAGACTGGAAATTTGAAACTGGGATGTCGTTTCTGCTCAGGGTCACAGCAAATCAACAGAGATGTGGGTGGGCACCAACAACCATTACGCAGAGCCAGTGAGTGGGGCATAAGCAAACAGGAGGTCTACGCTAACTTGAGGAAGACCCAAGTCTGCTAAATACTGCTGCAGACCATAAGTTGATAAGAGACTTGCTCTTCTCAGTTGTATGTTGTGATGGCGAGGTTTTCAGCTCCTGTATCTGCAGGCATACCTGACTAGTTAGCCTGGTTTTCCTTACAGCCCTCCAAGAGACAGTCACCTTTCCCCACACTTTCTGAGCCCACATTCTCCACCTCTTGTAAAAGCTCTGACTTCTTTCAGAAGCTGAAATGTTTCAGACCTTCTTGTGAATTTAGCCAAGGTCTAGCAGTCCCAAAGAAAAGTCAGCCGGTTCAAGCAGTACTGAAGCTCACCAAATAGGTAACAGCTCCCCAGACACGGGTTCTAACCTGCATTCCCAGCAAACCCATGAAAACAATTTGCAGGGCAAATATACTGTGCTACATGTCTGGTCCTTGCAGATGTTTGCATGCCTTGGTTGGATTGGGTCATCCCAGGAGAAAGTGAAATATGAGGTAAGCGTAGTAATTTTACTGTCCTGGTAGCCCATTTTCTTTTTCCTTTTATATGTTGCATGGCTGATCCGAGTCTTCTTCGACTTGCCAAGGTGTTCTTGTGCTTTGACAGTCAGACAGTGATCAGGGACTTTCATGATGCTCTGCCTTCCCTCCCTGTCTATGCCATCACATTAGGGTATATTATCTTTCCAAGAATGTGTATTTTCAAGAATGCATAGCATCTTGCAAAGAAAAAGGCCTATCAGCTTTCCAGAAGTGAATGTTTTCCCTTGCTATGACTCCTAGGATGGGGAATGCCCTGGTAATAGCACCCCCAAATTGTGGGGAGATACGGGTCTCATCTCTGGAGCCAGGACTTAACTATTCTTGAACTTGTCATTTGCCTGGGTTGATTTTTTTTTTTTTTTTCTTATAGGACACATGATAATGCTGCTGTACCTGACTGCCTTTCAGCAAAGGAAGCAGAGGGCTGGATTGTCAGGTAAACACTGTATCAGACAAGGATGAGCTAAAGCCCATTTTCCATTCCCTTTAAATCCACGCATAGGCCACATGTTATCCCAGGGACTGACTAGCTTGTTCTCAGAGAAGTCAGTTTTGTTCATTTCGCACAGCAGCTTACCAGTGGTGCGAAGCATGACCTGAGTTCACTGAGTTTCTCCCACTTCTCTGTTTGAACATTATATAATATGAATCCATTTGAAATTTATCTTTGGCACCTGGTAAGGCTCTGCCAGGTCAGATCACCAAGACACGCTCGAGCTCTCGTTTGGGCTGCCAAACGTTGTTCTTGGCTTCGTACTTCCTTTTGCAAATACTGCGACAGCTGTGACACACATAGGGACCTCCTGCTCGGGCAGCTTGCACTGACCTTGTGCCGGACCTGTCTGATGTGCCTCCAGCCACGTGTGTGTCCTCCAAGCCCATCCCTGCTTTGCTCAATTGGTGGTCTCTCCAGCAGCCAGGCTGGCCGGCCTGCAATGTCAAAGGCTACTGGAGGCTGTCATATATCAACGAGGGAGGGCACTTATTGCAGTGATTTCTGTAAGTCGTTCCACTCCTGTTTTACGAGGTTACATCCTATTACATAATTATATGCTGTGTGGTTGTTATCCCCAAAGGGCTTTTCTCTCATTCAATGAGCATAAAAGATGATGATTATTGGCACAGACAGTTGGTAGACACTTTTTTTTTGTTTGTTTTTATCATTCAGTGTGGCCCTGATTTTTGTATTAGCAATGGGATTATTACTTTTCATTTTGTAATTTTCTTACTGTTCTGTGTTCTTATTGTATTACTACTTTGACATGCCTTGAATTTTACATTTATTCTTGTGCACATCAGGAAGGACATGTTCTTGCTTCCCTTTTATGATGAGTTATTGTTATATAGACAGATTACAAAAAAAACCCCAAACCCAACCTCAAAACCAAACTTTCAGAAATAGGTATTAAATACATATTTGTGTACTCAAAGCTGTAGATAAAACCACAGGCCCAGAGGACAGGCTCCTGTTCTCTCCTGCAGTCAATGCAACTCGCTTAGCTACCTCTTTTAATCTGAATGTGGGTATATGAAGTTCTATAAGAGTTTTCCAGGCACAAAGCTTCTTGCAGGCTCTGTGTCTCTGTGTATCCAGCAGTACCTTTACTCTCTTCTGCGGAGAAGATCTTGTTTTCAGCTTTTAGCCTGTTTTGTCTGGAATCACCTAATTGCCATCCCCCAGAAAGCAGGAATATATGCTGACCATGAGGACCTTGGAGGTATTTTGTTTTTAGCTGCACAGTGTTGTAGCTTTCCGTATTCCTAGATCATCAGTGCAGGGTGGGATTAAGGGCCAGCTACTGTGGAGTCTTTGCTGCAGACCAGAATTAGGCACTTCGGACCACATACTAGACACAGACCCATTTGAAGCAGCAGGCACCTCCACTTTGATCTGCAGAGTTCCCAAAGTGCTCGCAAAAATCCTTTGCATATGTTGATGTACTGAGAAGGTTCAGAGCCCAAGCCAGTAGTGATTTGAGAGGTAGGCTGGGGGGGACACACAACTTTGCCTTGTGTGCAACCAGAGCCTGGTTTGCCAGGACGGCCTATCTCCAGGATGGTTGAAAATACAGACGTGGTAGTGTTACTCACTTTTTTTCGTTATTTCCCAGGGATGAGAGCATTCCCCAGGGTAGCAGGAGAGCAACATTCTTGTCGAGTCCTACCCTCAGGAAGGGATTTTGTCTCCAACTCATTCTCCTGAGAAAAATGCCAAACCATAGGCCGTGTTTGGGTGGGCACACTCTTTCTCTCGAAGGATTTATAGGGGTGGAGAGTGAGCCTGCAAGGGGGTGCAAGCCTGAGTAGTTCCCACATTAATAAAGTCACTGTCTTAATGGGGGTGGAGGGGGATTTCCTATTTTCTGGTCTCTGCTACAAGAAATACTCTTACATGACTCATTAGATAAAAAAGCATAATAGCACTGAGAACAGGGACTGGACGGCAGTATGCTATCCCACTCCCTGCAACTACACGCTCAAGTTATTCACGTTACCATTAGAAATGTGAAAGCTATTAAGAAATGTTGCTATGTATTTCAATGTGCTGACACCCTAAAGGATTTTCAGTTTGGCAAAAAATGCCAGCAGGGGAAACGTGGGCCCCAAAGGTCTTCTTGGCATAAATAAACAAATGATAACAATAACTTCTCCCCCCCACCCCCAAACCAGAAGAGGCTATTTTTTTAATGTGGAAATTGAACAGAAGTAATTGTGGGTTAACTTCATTGCTTGAACTGTGTAGCCCAAGCGAAAGGGTTGTGACAGGGATGTTGAAAATCCACCTGCAAGGCCAAGTTGTACAAATGAGCATGAATAACTGCGCTTCATGATTACTAACTGCAGTGGTTATGGTATAATACTGATATGTTGATAATTATGAATAGTATTGATAATAAGAAAAAAATCAAGTAAGAGTTGATGAGATTTTGATACACATGTAAATACACAAATTGTGTAACCATTAAGAACCCACCTGCTGAGCGTACTAATCAATAGCTAATCAAAACAGTTGGGAAATGTTTGGAAATGAATATGTAGAGTTACTAAAGGCATATTTTAAAGGGTAGCTTAAGGTCTTCAAGCTTTTTGCAGAGTGACTTTTCTATGCTCAGGCACGTCGTTTTTGCCAGAGTGCTTTAATGATGTCAACAGGTCTGTGAGTACAGAAATGGATAATCAACAGCTAGCAAGGGTTTTTTGGCTGGGTTTCTTCCATCTAAGGGTAAAAGATGGCTAACCTCTGCCTCAGATGCTGCTGGAACAAGACAGCAAATGTTGAGAGCATCCTTTGGAAAGGGTAGGCTTGCTTGGCCTACTGCCTTCTGCCAGATGCTGCTGCTTTAGTGTGTCATACGTGAACCCAACCCCAAAAATTACAAAATCTCACAGTAATATCCAGGGCTGAGCAAGAGAGACAGAAGGAGCCTACATGCCAGAATTTCTATGCCAAAAGGAAGAAGATCTGAATATTGTTCTCCTACCTCATGACAAAAGACAATTTGGATACTAGCAATAGTTACGAGATCTCATTTGTGCAGGCTGGCACTAAACCTTTCAATACAAAACACATTGAAAAATGCCCCTGGTGGTAGAGGTAGTGGAAGAACCAGGTCTTATTAGCAAGCCCATGCTACCTGCCTGCTGTGTACCTTCACACAAGGTGGAGTGGCAGCATTAAGATGGCATCTCCTCTCTCTTGGAGATATCGTATCTGGCCCTGCCTTTGCCACACCCATTGGCTTTTGGCATTAGAAAAATGTAAAAATATAGTGTTTCTGAAGAGAAAGCATTAGGAGCAGGTAGTCCTTTGCTTTGTCAAGGTGAGTGGGACCTCCTTTGTAAGACTGTCTCAAACGGATAGTGTTCAAAGCTATGGTTTCCTAGATAAGCATCCTTGTCACCAGAATACCAGTCAGGACAACAGTCTTCTCACACCTCTGCTGCTAAAACTCATCCACTGTAAAAGAAAATCCGAGTTTGTGGGGAAGCAGCAAGATTATGGGGAGGAGTAATTTGACTCCAGGACTCTCTGTGCTGTTTGCACTGTATTTCATTCTTGCTAAGAAAAAAGCATAAAACCCCATCATCCCCTTTCAGTGTATATCTAGACCATGTCTGTCCTTGCTGTCTCAAGCTCCTGAGCTCTTTGCTCCTCGTTGAGCGGCAAGCATGGGCTCAGCAGGCAGAGGAGTGCATCTGTGGAGGCAGCAGCAGGGGTCAGCCTTGTCCCCAGCTATGTGGGACCAGAGACAGGGGGAGGAAATGCAGGATGCAGGCAAAGTGTTTTACAAATTGATTTGTGTTGATTGGCACACTTGAAATGCTGAAGCACATTCCCTTACCTGCACTTGAGCTGTAGTGGATTCTGGGCCTTTTTTCTGCCTTCAGCCACTTTCTGGTGTCTTGGGTACAGCTGCAGGGCACTGGTGCTTTAGGGCTGGAAGCTTTTAACCTGAGTAACTCCAGTGACAAATGTGCTCCTGCTGTTACTGAACCTGGAGCGCAGGTTGGTGCCTGCAAAGGCATCCATCCTCTTTTCCCCTGAGTAACTTGCAAAACCAGATATTCTACTCTACAAGATACGCAGTCCCATGGTGTTACCATATATCTACAAAGGACTGTAGATGTAGATCTTGCAGGAGGGAAGTCTGCTGCGGTCCAGTCAAGGCTTTTTCTGTGTTGGCTCTTTCCAGTTGTCTTTCAGCAAGTATGCACTCTTTGGCTCCTGGCCCCTTGCTCCCCTGCTTATCTCGTTCTCCCCCTCTTATATTTTTCCTCTGCTCTGCTCCTATTCTGGTTCATTTTTACTACTCCGTCCTCCTCTCCCACTCTAACCTCACTGTACATGCTCAATGGCCTATACACTAGCAGAGATTTCAGCTGGAGTTTGGGGGCACTCTTGGAAATGGCCTTGTTGCTCCTCCTCCTCCTTTTCACATCTTTCCATGTCAGAGTCTGAATCCTGCAGATCAACAGCATTGCTACAACTCAGTGGGGCAAGAATTTTCCCTAGTTATCCCTAAATCAGCAGAAACACAGATTTAAAAGCTAGCCTGGCGTCTATGGCCACGGAGGCTCTACGGGCAGGTGCCTGGCACACCTGTGGCTGCAGGTACCTCCAAGAACCACATCCGATGGGGATGCCTGGCACTCCTCTTTCTTTAGAGGAAAACCCAAGCACTTGCAGCAGTGAGAAGAGGCTCAGTCCAGCAGGGTTACCAAGCTAGATTTTGTGCTACACCTAGAAGCTTTCAAAACTACACCCTAGGTTTGACTGGCCCAGCCTGGCTTCATCCAGCTGTGACAGGGCTTTGCCCTAAATGATTTCATCTATTTCTGCAGCTACGGCATGCATTTTTATCTGGAAGCAAACTGTTTACTTATTTGCTTTTAATTATTTATGGTAATGAAATAGAACCCATATCCCAAAATTTTCCACAAAAATGAATACTCTTGTAGTTCAGATCTGTGGCCATGAAAGAAAACACAGTTCCCCACTGTTGCTTATAATGTTTATTTGTTTTTAACTTCAAAACACAGGTGATTTTTTCAAAACAAATAGAGTAATGGGGGAAATGAAGGCAGGCGCTCTTTGTAACTTTCCCAAGAAACACATCTGTAAAAGCATACTTTTGCAGAACAACTACATTTTAGCACACCCAGACAGTGAGATTCCAAAAAGTCATAAATAGCAGTGAGGTTAGCAACCAATGTTGTTGGGGGTTTTAATTCCTCCCCCTCACCACTCCCCTCCCCTGCCTTGTTTAACTTGCAAATGGCATTAAATGAACCCACAATTTCCACAGCTAATACTGAGACATTTGTACAGAAGTCTCTGAGTACACAGTTAATTTCCAAGATGGGGAATCATGAAGGCATATCCTCACTTTCAATCTGTAAAATAAACTTGGTGGAATAACTGGATATTATAACATCTAATGGTCTTGCTGCTGAGTTAAGCCTAAAGCTTAGCTATTTAAATCACTATCCTTAATTACTACTTAGTTACTTTTAACTAAAAGTCATTTTTTACCCATAGGCAGGTACAAAAACTTTATTTAGAAGCAGCAGTGAAGTGTTGGATTATATTTTGTAAATAGCTCTGATGCCACACTTCATCAGCACTCCTAAAACCTTAGTGTCATTTTTGGTTTCATTGCCCGTACAACATCTCTTGCTCCACCTTAATAGTCAGTAGAAAAACAACCGGTTTGGAGACAGATCAGTAAAACTAAAGGCCAGCTTTCCTGAATCTGAATGCCACAGCCAGACCCAGCTCACCGGGAACATCAGGGAAGGTGGAAATAATTCTGCAGACCAACGAGGAAAAGTGCGAAACCACTGTTCAGATGACAGTGACCAGCAAGTGGCAAGATCTATAACTCCTAGCACCTGCACAGACACAGGCAGAGCCAGGCACAGGCGATCAGACACACACCCACGCAGGCACGGGGCCCGGCAGCCCCACGGTGGGAGCACACGGCTTTGCCTACCAGCTCCCAGCCGCTGGAGACGCAGCAGGTCCACGGCCATCTCAGCAGGGCTCGGGCTCATCTTCTCCTACAGCACCACGGAGCTAAAATGATCGTCTATGGCTGGGACTGCTGAAGAGCAAAAAACATATTTGGAAATGCCATCTCCTAATTAATAAAATTTGGATAGGAACATATTAGTTATTTTTTTTAGCTAATGCTTGCTCTTCACGAGTCAGTTTTGCTTTTCCTGCACGTATGTGAAAATCAAATGTTTCTGGCACTGGGTGTGCTGCCCACGATGTAATGTTCTTCGTAGCTTTTTGTACCTACATAGAAGGAAAATATCACTTTACCGGCTGATTTGCTTGAGTTGTATAGTCATCAGTGCTATAGCAAGAAACAGATGGATTGGGAATTAGGAAATCACTCAAGCGCTGATCTGAAGAGGGTCTTCCTGAACACAAAGCGGGTGCATGTGTTAGGTCGCCACAAAACTTACAGTCTATCACATTCAATATCAGGGTTATTAGATGGTGTATCAAGAATACCAAAACACACTTCCTTGTTTGCTGGAGGTGGGGTATTGGTAGGACTTCCCACCCCGGAATCAGGGCTTGGTGCAGGGTGCATTTCTCCTGCATACTTCTCTTCTTTCTGAGAAGGCTCTTGTTGTTTTTGCTTGAGGTTTTTGAAACGTTTGAGCTTGACAGGGTCCTTGACTTCCTTGGCACAATGGAACAAGATGAAAATGTCCCTCCGAAATTTGGAGCTCATTCCAAAGTAGATAATGGGATTGTAGAAGCTGGCAGACTTAGCAAACAAACTGGCAAGGATGCTGGTAAGATTGGGCACAGGGTGACCATAGGCAGACCATATAGAGATGACAGCATATGGTGACCACGCAATAATGAAGGCTGTGCAAATGACAATGGAAACCTAAAAGACAGGAGAAGAACAGTCTTAAATCTTTTCTGGAACACTACATCAGGCAAGCAGCTTCGATACTTGTCTGGAAAGGAAACATCAGGTTGTCCTGAGGGTATGGCTCACAGCAGAGTACAGGCAAGCAAAAGGTTAGCTTTGATGGAGCCAGGCAAACCTAGAAGCGATATATCTAATTTTGGCATGGTGGTGTGCTTGAACAATGCCTCATCTAAAGGAATGAAAATAGCTACAGTCCCCTGTATGTTTATGTGAATTAAGAGGGTTTTGGGTAGACTTAAGTCAACAGTAAGTAAATTGAGATCTCCACTGTAACTTCTGTGTATGCTCAGAAGGAATGTAACTTCTGAAATAAAAGAACATAAGCCAAACCAAACTTTTGTTTTTGTACGGTATAACCCACTCCAATTATACTTAGATTATTTTTCACATGTGATGTAGCACCAATATTAGCCAACTGATGGGGGCAGGAGTTTTAAACAATCCCCCTATTCTTCCCTGAGTTCAAACTCTGTCACTAGAGATTATAGAGAAATGAAACATGACTGATTTGTTTTGTTCTCTCTTCTCTTCTAGTTGGGACCAATTTTTGGAAAGACAAGATTTCATTGAGATAAACGTGAAACCCAAACTCACCCTGGTGACATCCCGCTCCATTCTCCTCTGTCTGTCTGTGGGATCACCCAGTCCTGTTAACGCATGGCTTAGCTTGACAGTATTGATAATTGACACATATGAGAAGACCATGACTGTTACAGGTAGGAAAAAACAGCAGATAAAAATGGAGACAATGTAGGACTTGTAGATTGTAGAGAAGTTGGCTTTTGCCCAGTCTATCTCACATGTGCCATACATGCGATCTGGAAAGCAAAAATAAGTTGGTTACCATTTCTGGAATATTTATCTGCTTTTGAGCTATTAATTTATTAGTTCAAATGCTGCATTTTTCTTCTTCTGAGCACTAAAGAATGGATTGATCTTTCTGATTTAATGAGCTGTGACATAATTTCCTACTTAAACAATTTTTCAAGACCAGCTAGACCGTAACGAGTTTTAATGAGTATTATCGTTCTGTCCAGTTTAGATTTCCAGTGTACATCCATAATGCTCAAACTGTTGTCTCTGAATAGGAAATTGTGATACTTTATGAGGAAAAAAAAAAGGGTATTCATTCAGTAGGTCTGAGATTTTTGAGTGTTATCTACTCCTGTCATAATCTTCTACATAGTAACTTCCTAAGATGAGCACTGTAACAGCACAACAGGCAATTGTAAAGACATAATACACCAGATGTAAAAAGTCACTGCTTCCATAGCAAAGTAGGAAATAAAAATATTGAGGGGTTTTTAATAGAAACAACAAGGCAGTTAAATTTTTACTGTAGTGAGAGCCATGAAAGCAAATTGATATAGCTAATAATAAAGATTATGGGAAGATGAAACATATAAGTACTTAGAAAGATACGAGACATTTTGCTAAATGGGAAGCATACAGTTCTGCAACTACAAAGGAGCTGGACGCTCTTAAAAATGAAGTTAGGCAGATTGCAGGATCTGCAGTAGTGGGATTTACGAAGGGACATTTGCTGATCAGGTACTTAAGGGAAAGGCAGTGGGAATAAAGTGCGGTCTCTGCTTAAAGACTTATGAATGACTTGTTGACTGGTTGGTTGACTTCTTTAGACCCTCTGATGTATCTGAAAATGTGTCCTGGTATAAAACTTGAGTTCAGTAGCATTAGAGGTTTTCTTTAGATTGTGAGTTGTTGATTTTTCTTTTTAAGTGGAAAAAGCTGTTTTGTTTTTTTTTTCTGACAGCTATGCCAGCAAATTGAATTATAAATAAATGAAGCATGAACAAAAATTATGTAAGTCAAGTATTAACAAGTTCTGGAGATATAATACAGGTGAAGCCTGCATGATTTAGCAACAAATCTCTCTCTGACATCCAGTGATAATTCTGAAGAAAAAAAATCCCTTAATTCCTCACAGGTGGTAGGAGGTTTAGACAGGATGAATTAATGGAGCAAAAGATTAGAATCTCTTTTATGATTCTCATCAAAAAGAGCTCGGTATTTTTAACACCAAAAGCTCTAGGTGTTGCTGTCTGGATGTGTTCAGTAATAGAAACAGATTTTTGTCTCCTTCACCCTTTTCATGAGTAGACCCCAAGATTCAAAAAGATAACCATAAAATCTGGCTTAATGACAGGTTTCTGGATCGTGAAAACTTCTGGCTGAAAAAAGAAAGCAGTCTCCAGATGACATGAAAAGAAAATCCTGCAGATTTTCTGCGAGTCAGAATTCAGAGCTGTGTTTCCCCCCTCTGCAGAGACACTGGCAAGTGGCATTTCCGAAAATCAGCGGGGTCCTGGGGACCCCTGGAGCTGCTGTGTAGAAGTGAGAGGTCCGAGGCAGACAGGTGCAATGTGCTGTGGTCTGCCAGCATCCACTGCCCGCTCCCAGACTTGCCATTGCTGGGCTCCCACATCTCCATGGGTGCCCCTCAATGGAAACGTGTTTAGAGTCAGATAGCCCAGGAACCTGAAACCGCTGTGATTCTCAGTAGGGACAAGTGCTCCTAGAAGTGGTCTTGAAGACCATTGTCATGGAATTGAATCCAAACTACAAACAGGATCCATGGGTGCACTTGGATGCCCCGACAAGGCAGTGGTGCCCAAGAAGTCCCCGGCTCCAGTTTAAGGCCAAAAAGGGACACCAGAAATCCTTCTACAAACGAAGAACTAGTAAGATTAATGTAAAAAGAACACATAGATTGCCAGAAGATACACAGAAAACGACCAGTCCAACTCCCCCAGGTTTTTGACATATCCGGAGTGCAAAAATATGACACAAAATGAGAACAGTCTATTAAACAGTTTGGTTTTGCCTCAAACAAAACATCCATTGAGCTTAATATCCTGGTAACATTTTGGTTTGGGAAGGATAGAAGACTTAGCCAATCATAGAAATGGATGCTTTTCTCACACCTATACTTCAAGGGTCCAGAGATACCTCAAAGCTTATGTATTTAGTTTGTAAGAAGATATATATTCACATAGCTGCTTTAATAAGTCTTCACAGATTTAACGATTTCTCAAAGGAGGCAGATGCCTACAGGATCCAGGCAGATAACTGCTGGACAATTTCAGTCCCATGGTTTCAGTTGTTAGGACTCCTGTATCATTACCATTTGTTCCTAGAGATTTGTTTTGTTGAATTTTTAGAGCCTTAATTTGAGACAATTTCTCCAGCTTTTCCCCAGGAAGAAATTTTCTGGTGTGGGAATATCCCTCAGCCATTGAATTACCGCAGAGTTCACTATTCAAAATTTTTCCTGTTTTTTCCCCCTCCTTTTTTGCTATGGCCTGATCTTGCACCCTAATCACTTCTGACATCTTTTTCTTCTTATGCTATGTTAGTTTTCATATTTTCAACACTGTTATACCAAACGTTTCTGGCTTGTCTTACTATAGTTTCAAGTTTAACTTGCTGGAACTTGTGTTATTTTCTAGCTCCCTAATCTTGACGGTTTTTGAAGGATGTCTTTTGATAGTTCCCTTTATCTCATTGCTTAACCATGCCAAATATTTCTGGTCTCTCTTTTTTTCATAGCTAATATGCACTTGGTCCAAGCCTTTCCTGAGATATCTTCAAAAAAATCTCTTTATAGCTGATACCAAAGCGGGCAATGCTCTGCAAATACGTCATGCATGATGAATGGTTTTCTCCGTTCCACTGATAATCGGTCTGGTTTATCACAAACAGCAAGAAAGAAAGGTAAGTATTTTTGTTCAGTTAAGTGGAGAGGTGCCAAATAAGTACAACTGAAAGATACCTGTTACCTGTATAACTGCCCCAGCCAAATAGTGGAGCTGCTGACCAGAAGAAAGCTGCTACCCAAATGAGAACCAGAGCCACCGTCATACTGCTGTTGCTGATGCAGTGGCCTGCAATGACAGGGTTCAGTCAGAAAATAATATCTAGACAGGCAGACATATCTCTGAGATCTAAATGCACTCCTATACCGAGAGCTAATATGGAAAATATAGCTATTTAAAAAAATATGATGACCAAAAAATGCATATTCATATGAAAAGTTTAAATTTGAAAGCATCTGTCAGGCTCGTGTTCAAGACCATTTGTGAAAGTGGAAATGAATGGCTTTTAAGCACGAGACAATGTGTTTGTTGAGCACTGCAGGGTTAGCAAATTCTACATTAGACTTATGTTTTGCAATTTTTTAAAAAGCAGGAAATGGTTGTATTCTAAGTTTTACATAGAAACAAACAAGATAAGTCTAAATTCATAGGATATTCTTATGCATGTCAAGGCTTTCCCTGTTAAAAAGGAGAAAATACATTAGATGCTCAAACTACCTTAGCCATTCAATACTAATTATTTAATCTGTTCTGCCGTTGCCATACATTGTGGTTATTTCTTTGTTTACGTGGGAAATATTTAGGCATTCACCAATCTCTGTTCCTCAACATTTCTGTAAAGTTATACTGGGTGCTTGCTCAGATTTCCTCAAGAGGCAAACATAAATTATGCACGTCCTCAGAAGAACATATGATACAGCTTTGCAAAAGAGAGCGCATTTTAAATACGCAACGTGTGTTTTAAATACGACTTAATAATTTGCACTGAATATAAGATGTAGAACACATCACAGCCAAATTCTACCAGCTCCAACAGCAGTTTGTGTTGAAAATTAACTTCAACAAGTCTATCATTGCAACAAGCTGCAGAAGGACTTCCTGCGGAAAAAAGACCACCCGGCAGAAGTTCTTTTCACACCTAATACTGTTCATTCATGCTTTACCTGCGGACGTGAATAGGTTTCTGCCTGAAACATGATGCAAGCCAGTCACAACAAAGGCATGAAAATTGATAATACATCATCTAAGGATGGGTGAAAGGAAGACTAGGGATAATTCATAAGGTTCATAAGAACATATAAAGTTCTTATGGAACAAAACATAAGGTTCTCAGTGGAAGTCAAAGTTTTCAGCAGGCAGGAGGTCCAGGATGAACGGTAAGGAAAGGTTTCTACTGAACCTGCAAAAGGGAGTGCCTGGGGTGAGTGTGGTGATGTAAAGAGGCATGAAGGGAAAGTGGTAGATGACGGCAAGTTTATATAGACTTGCTGATGGGGATTTCACAGGGCAGGAAACATACAAAGTATTTCAGATCAGATTTGTACAGTGGGACACATGTATGCCTTTAGAAAGGCATTTATACCAAACGTTAATAAAAAATGAAATTCAAAAAACTATAAAGAGAGTGGTTAGTAAAAGGTTTCTAGCACTGGAGAGAGTAATGAACAGTGGTTGTTTGAGATATTCAGGTTACAGATCAACAGGGCAATAGAGAAGAAAGAAGTGTGGGTGTGAGGCTGTGGTGATGATGCTTTGCAGATCTGGGAGACAGACAGGAGACAGGGACTGTCTGGCTAGAGTCAGGTCATGGTCAGTTCTGGGGATGGTAAGAGTAATTTTCATCTCCCGTAATGTGAAAGTGTCCAGGGAGAGGAGGCCAGAGAGGCATGTGGGGATGGGAGGCTGTGCAGTGCTACAAAAGCTGGAGGCAAGATGCGCAGACTGAGTGTTCCTGGTGCCATCTAAAGCAGCCCTAATGCCTGCTGTGCACAAACCCTGGCAGAACACCCTGAAGAGTGAAAATGTTCGTATGTAGGGCAGCCTTCTGAAACAAGGATCTTCTTAATGACTGGATACTTCCCAAACATCATCTCACAGAAGATTAAATTCGTTGCTTACAGTAAGATCCAGACAACAATGTCTGCATCACTTAGGAGTCATTTAAGTTGTATTTTGAAGAACACAGAGGGTCGGCAGGACCTGTGGTATCTTTGGCACAAGGGTGACCAAAATGTACTAGTAATAATTCAGCTCTTATTTGGGTTAACCCTGAAGGATTCTGTGCAAACCCGTTTGTAATGTAAATGGCTACATTATATTCTGGTTTTGAAGGCATCTAATTTATATTTGACATAGCCTGTGACTGAAAGAAATACAGATTTGCACCATAGAATCATAGAATCATTTAGGTTGGAAAAGACCCTTGGGATCATCGAGTCCAACCATCAACTCCACTCTACAAAGTGCTCTGCTACACCATATCCCTTAACACTACATCTAAACGAGTCTTAAACACATCCAGGGATGGTGACTCCACCACCTCCCTGGGCAGCCTATTCCAGTGTCTAACCACTCTTTCTGTGAAGAATTTTTTCCTAATGTTCAGCTTAAACCTACCCTGCTGCAGCTTGAACCCATTCCCTCTTGTTCTATCGCTAATTACCTGTGAGAAGAGACCAGCACCAACCTCTCTACAATGTCCTTTCAAGTAGTTGTAGAGTGATGAGGTCTCACCTCAGCCTCCTCTTCCTCAAACTAAACAGTCCCAGCTCCCTCAATCGCTCCTCATAAGATTTATTCTCCAGGCCCTTCACCAGCTTCGTTGCCCTCCTCTGCACTCGCTCCAGCACCTCGATATCTCCAGGTTCAATGAAGGCAGAACTGAACCTTCCTTACCTCTCTCAGGATGGCAGCCCTTGATGTAGCGAGTCACGCTGATTACTGTAAGGGTATTAATGCTAGCCAGGCCAAAGAGAAGTGTCAGGAAGCCATCAACCTGAAAAACAAAGCAGTGATGTTCTTTTACTGCAGAGAGCTGAAGGGGAAAAGAACCACAGGGATCGCTCCAGTTGTTTTCATGTTAATGCTCTTGAAAGTTTCTCCAGAAACCCAACTAGCTAGGAAAATATAAAATGTCAGGGGCAGTTATCTTCTACAGGATCAGTAAGCAAGTAAATGTTCAAAAATTATATAAGCACTCTGTCATGTACATAAAATAAACAAGCAAACACACCGTCACATCTATGCTTCCCCAAAATGACTTGTCAAATGAAGGAGAAAAAAGTTGAACTGAAAAGAAGAAAAGCCCTGAATAGGCAAAAATGCACTGGATGCAGCCGCCCTGCTTAGGCGGAATAAACATGCAAACTGAATACATGAAATTTAGGCCAAAGAGGGAAGAACGTAGGAGGCAGCGGACTTGTCTGAGTGAGAAAACCTTTTTAAAAAATTAAATAGAACCACCCGAAGCTAAACTGTCCCAATAGATTGAGTCTCAATGTTGGTGCTACCGATTGCCTGCTATTATTAATCCCCGATCCTCACCGCCTGTGACTGACGCAGGCAGAGCCGTAGGGCTGTGCGGGCTCACGCTGACGTCAGTGTCTCAGCGATAGAGGCACGGCGCGGTTACAACTCTGCTAGCTTCACTTTTGGATATAGGAAGGAAGTTGCTGCTGACTGTCGTGGAGCGGGATGTAGCCATCTGCTAGGGAGCACTATACGACTGGGAAATGATCCAGGCAAAATGCCGAAGGCAGTCCTTTTTTTGAAAGCTTGCAGTGATGTACCAAACCGGCCAGAGCAGAGGGGCTCTCGGAGGTGCCAGTTTTACACCGAGTGAAGCAGGGATATTAAGCAAGTGTCTCTGGACTGTAACTTGGCATTCAAGTGCTAAAATTATCAGCGGAAAGGCACATCATTATTCTATGGGAACAAACTCTGCCTTTGTGTGAATGGGCACAACTCCCGCGGAATTCAGTTTATCCCAGCGCTGAATCTGGGGCTTTAATCCAGCCTTAAAGCTGAGACCATGGCAGATTGTATAAATTAAATTGGGTGAAGGGTTAGGAAAGGGCTGCTTCATCATTTCTTTCACTGGCGCTTTTTCTTGCTACCAACGCCCTTATATTGACTCTATTTACTTCTTAATGCCAACTTTCACAGACCCCGCCACATTTTAAATGCATGCAAGACTTGCTGCTACAACAATCTACATCCACCTGTGCTCCTCTTACAATCAGCTTATGCTTTGTGTATAAATTCAGCCTTGTTTACACCAAAAAACAGGCTTCCTTGGATGCTTCAGCTGCTTCCTAGAAGCTGCACTTGGCTGAATTTTGCCCGCCGTGTGCCGTCAAGATTGGTGAAATACCTGGACAGGCAAATGTGCTCTGCATTTCGTTAGCCTTATTGATGCAAACAGCTGCCACTTCTCCATTTGCTCTAACAATGCTTCCTAGATGTGGAAAACAGCACGGCCAAGGACTACTGAGAAACCAGGCTGCCTAAGCTTAAGCAATTGCACTAGTTATTAGATGAGAAAGGAAGCAGCATTTCAGCAGTGATGCAAATAAACGCTTGGAAATGAAGTTTAAAGAGCTATGAGACTGTACACTAACGTAGTTGGACAAGCTTCTTAATGTGTATCATAGCCCTTCTATGCTGAAACTGGTTGAGTTTTGCTGAAATACATCGTCATATGTTTTATCACTTGCAGATGTGACTATTATTCTCCTACCCCCCTTCTGTGACAACGAACCAGAGAGAGACAATTATATTAAGTGATCAGTTCAAACAGCCCTTGAGCACACTTACAAGGCAGAAAAGTGGGTCTAAAAATACAGTCTTGCACTTTACCATTTGAGATGAAACCCCATCATCATAAGAAAGAGCAAGCCAAAGTGTTTTCTTTGGAGTGCTGCCCTGCTAAAAAAAATTGCAGTTTTACCTGAATCAATATAGTTCATAGGACCAAGCTATTGTCAGCACCATGTCTGTTTTTTGTACTATTTCATAACAGCATTTTGGCATATCAAAATACTGTTGCTTCTGTTAGCATGGGGGCTATCACCAGAGATTTGACTAGGGCCATACACT
The DNA here is from genome assembly GCF_964199755.1 of Larus michahellis. Taxonomy (NCBI): domain Eukaryota; kingdom Metazoa; phylum Chordata; class Aves; order Charadriiformes; family Laridae; genus Larus; species Larus michahellis. The sequence goes on from NC_133898.1 coordinate 41,542,586, forward strand.
TAATAAGTAGCTGAAGTGGCAGCAGCGTCCCGGGAGTGTGTGGGGGGGCTGTGCTAACTGCCCCCATGCTGGCCACAGGCTCACCGGTTTAGGAACAGATGGCAGAGTGAAATGCCAAGGAGGAGAGGGAGCTCTGGGGATGACAATAGTGCCAGGATGAAATGAATAAAGGAGGGAAGTGAGGCGGCTTTCAAGTGCAGAACAGCCCATGGCATCTGGAACATTAAAACAAGAGGGAGCATCCAACAGGGTTAGGGCTGCTTTGGGAGTAGGATCCTCAAACCATGATTGTCCCTGTCAAACTTCTCTTGGTGACGAGTTACCTCTTGAGCCTAGCTATGTGTACACCATTTCCCAGCAAGTCTATCAATTCTGCAATACTTTTATATTGGTGACACTTAGACACACGTCTTCAGAAGAAAACAAGGGCTCTTACTCCAGCTGTAGCCAACCTACTGCAAGCATACGCCTACTGGATATGGAAGAAAGACCTCTGCTACGTTTTCTGCTCCTGAACAGACAACACTGACTGTGGGTAGCAACTAAAGCCACTGCTTGGAACCCAAAGCAGTTAGCAACAGAAAAACTGGTTTAGCATAGTCCCGATTTCTATAGGCAGAGATATTAATACATGTAGGTAACAAAAATATATGCATCTTTTTCTGCATCTTTAAAGATATATGGAATGACAGCCAAGGAAATACTAGGGTAGTAGATAACATTTAACTACTTTGGAAGATTGATGCTCTTCCCTTTCCTGGTTCTGCTTTTGTTTTTCTTTTATCCTACCCCCAGCCAGCTCCTTCCTTCCTTCTACAGTCTTAATATTTCCTCCATTTTTATGTAATGTAATTTTGTCCTTCCTATTATTAATTATGATCAAATAGCAGCAGCGTTAATAGGCAATAGTGAATTCCGACATAAACACGAAGTTGATTGCGTGGTAATTTTGATCCACCAGCTTTCCTTTTTGCCCATTAAGAAACAGGAGTAGATTAGCAGTTTTAAAAGCTTTTATCTCAGTGCTATACCAATATTACTCTCTTGGCTATATAGATACTCACAGAACTGGCTCATTATCTTTATGTTGCCTGGAAGCTAAGATATAACTGAAGAAAAGGCTGTGTTTTTTTCTGCTTTGTACTTGTGCCTGATTTTAAATCTCACTAATGTTCTTGGTGTACTATTTACAACCCACAATACATAAAGCGCCAACTTCATTTCTTAAGCTTTGCCTCAACACAGGGAGAGTCAGGCATTCCCAGCGCACCATCTAATTTTCAGTTGTGAGCTTGGGGGTGCCCCACTTTTACTACCTTTAGTACTTATGCATCCCTACTGCATTCATGAGGGTTGTCTTCATTTAAAGCAGAAAGAGTGAAGTACAGCCTATTGTTCTTATTAGTGGATTAATCAAGGTTTAATGGCACAAAAGCAGATTGCCAAAATAGCTATTACATTTCAGTTTAGGCCGAAACATTGATCTCGCCAGCCAGAAAGGCTGCATCGCTCCCTCCTCTGGCCAACTCGTGAATTTGTTGCAATTTCCTGAAGCGAATTTGCTTCCCCTCAGAACCACCATGTCCTGTCTTTCTCCTCTATTGAAGATGAGATCATGAATATGTAAAGAAAAAAGATAAACTTTTAACAGGGATTATTTTTACATTGCATATACTTAAAGTCGTCACAACAAGCTCTCTCGGAATATTGTTTTTGAATACAGATTATTCCAAGATCATAATGTAAATGGATACTGGCAATAAACCTCCTTCAACCTCAAGAGACAAAAAAGCACCTAGTCAATATTTAAGAAATACATTTGGAAAACCAATTGTAGGCACTTTTGAATAGAGCATGTTCTAAAATTTAACAGGTTCTTAAAGTTTGAAGTAAGTGAGAAAATATTCCATTTGAGCCTAATGACAACGTAATTATCTCGTCCCGCCAATATATCAATAATGTGTCAACTGGATTATTTACGCTTGCAATGACTTTTCTGTCAAATGGAAGAACTACCAAGGCTTGTAATCAAAATCAGTCTTCACAGGAGACTACTTAAAACTCCCAATGCATAGTTTTCCTAAAGTACTCAAATTGTTTCTTTAAGATTTACTATAATACAGGAAGTAAGAGAGACTTATAATTTACCACAATTTCCACAATATCTTTTGGTCTTGCCACGTCGCTGTGCTATGGTTGCATTCTGCCTCTTAAAATGTCTCAGTAGGCTTCAAGGGTAGCTCTGCTTAGGGGTGATTACAGTAACCCAAGCCATTACAGGTCTCTGACACAAACAGAACTTCATTTACTAATAAACATTGAGAACTGGTATGCTACAGGATTAGATAGCTTAAACCCTTAAGTGAGACCATCAGACGCTCAGTATTTTGCATTTACCAAGTGATTAAACCTTTCTGTTGATGGCGTGTGTTTTAAAGATAGGAAAAATACAAATGCGATATTTAGGCTATACAATTGTATGTACAGATATATAATTCTACTAACTATGCTATATAGCTAAGTGTACAGTTAGTGCCTCCTATTATATGCGGGTCAGGTTTTCACTCTGGTGATGTTAGGGAATCCAGAATAAGGCTACTTGTTTGCTCATAGTTATTTTAGGTTTGTATACTGGGTTAATCAAATGAGATTCAATTCATACTTCCTTTGGGCTAACTTTTAGCTATTAGAGTTGTAGCCCTCTCAGGTCACACTTTATACTTGTAGTGTACATGCCCCTGTCAACAAGCATGGTTATGAATGCAACAACCCCACCAGGTGCACAGCATTTTTTTAACAAATAGACAGAAATTTCTTTCAGAATTTCCTTACTCAACCTCATCAGATTATAATCTTAGTTCAGGTACCCCATCTCCACATGCTTGGGAGCACCTGCTTTCTAGTTCTGGGTTGAAGGGACCATGGCAGGTTTCATGTCTCTCCTGTCCACCCGTAAAAGAATGAATGGGGAGGAAGCAACCAAGCATGTAGCTCATACCACTCGATGATCCAGATACAATGAAAAGATTTCCATCTTCAGGTTAAACATTGCATTGCCATTGTCTTTCTGCGAACTACTGTACAGGGAAATTAAGAAGCACTAGATGTGAAATTCCAGCCAGCATTGCCCTCTGGGAAAGTCTGTGCTATGCTGTGTAAAACTCTTTTCAGTGGGCCTGAGCCAAAACTCCTCTCCACTTTGGTGATGTTAATTCAGAGCCTACTTGTTTATTGCTAGCAGCACCATTAATATAAACAAGCAAATACAGAGACAGATAAAAGAAGAAAACAGCCTCATGAGTCACCTGTCTCATCTTTACATTCCCATAGAAAGCAAGGCGTGGTTTTGTGGCCTGTGGTGATCCTACCCCAACAACTGAGATCCATTAACATCAGATTAAAGTCACACTTTTATTTTCAAAGTAAAGAAGTGCTACCTTTGCCTTTTCAGAATGTCATGGTAAATGCTTCTGGAGGCTTACACATGTCTCAGGGGAAGCAGAGGTCCCACAGACCGTTCACGGGCTCTGTCAGGACAGCCCAGAGATTACAAATGACCCTCCACGTTCTCCAAAGTACAATCGCCTGTGCTGTTTCCCAGGAAGAAGGAATTTGCTTACGCAGCCACCATCAGGTTAATACAAGGTCATGTCTGACTGCTGGCTGAATGCCCACCAGTGGAGTTATTCTGCTGCTCATAAGGCTCATAGGCACGAGGCAGGGCAGGTTAGTGATGGTACCAGTTCAGCCATTAAGAGATCAAGACAAGAACATGTTACGTCCCTGAAAGCCTGAAAAAGCTGCATGGCTGCTAGGAGATCTCCTCTTGGGTTGATATTCTTGGCTCCTCTGGATCCTCTACCAAAATAACCAGAGAAACAGAAGATAACTGATTTATCCCAGGAAAATGCTTGTAGTCCTAAAATGGGTACGGACTGTAAGGGTCTTCACATCACAACTATGTATGATAAACTGTATGACAAACTGTATGTGTATGATACTGGACCTGACAACTCCTAACAGAAGACTCACGTGCATTGCCAAGGAGTCCTAGTAGCCCAGGGAGAGCCTGGAAGGAAGTGTAAAAGATACAGGTTATTCTTGGCCTTAAAGAGCTATCTGGAAAGCCACCAGGTACAACACCATCCCTTTTGCAGGGACAGTGGTGTGGAAATACTGGATGTGTCATATACAGCCCATCGCAAGCAAAGGTCGTCTTGTCATTGATTCAGTCAGGACAAGATCAGGGTCAGGACCCAAATTGCTTCCTACACACTAGCGGTGTACTGACTTCACGCAATATATATTTGTGAAACAGACAATGAGTAAATGTCAGGTAGGACTATTTAAGATACTTGCAGATATTATCAGAGTGATTTTTAAGTTTCATATGAAATTTTGCTTAAAAGTCAGTGAGATGATATGGCACACAGGGAGGAGCCAGCAGAACACAAACTATTCAGCCCCGTGGCGAGAAGATCTTGGATGATGAGGGTAAGTGATGGACAGCACTTTTTGAGAGAAGACATTTAATCTCTTGGAAACACACATCAGCACAGAAGAAAGAGGAAAGCTACTATTTTCCACACATGGAAACAAGAAAAAGATGTTTCAAAGCCCTCTAAGAGGAAAAGCTAGTGTAGGAATCAAAATTTAGGCTTTGGACATCGCTGGTTCTGTAGGAGCACTATCAGACAATGAATGACCTTTCCAGGCAGCAGTGAGTGGTTTGACACTGTGCTTGGGCGGCATGGGATGGGCTATGTCAAACTTGTTAAACAAGGAAACACATAGTTTGAGCATTCACAATTTTTCAGGTACCAAACATATAACTTCCCTAATTTTTTGCAATTGGCTGTAGAAATAATCATTTACAGAAAAATGAGGGAGAATTCATGGCTAATGGAAACGGGCATAATCTTCCTGCAGTCACATTAGTTACACTGAAATGATCTTCTATGTTGCTAATGATTCTGTTTGTGCAAAGGCATAGTTTCCACCCCCCCACCCTTCCCTGCAGATGAAATATTTTTCTCATTAAAATTTAGCTCACAGATGTCTACATGCGTTGCTTTTACTTCTTTGACTGCAATGTGCATGCTCTTCAGATTATAACAAGGTAGACCAAAAATAAAGAAATAGGAAACACTAATATCTCTGCAACTGGTTTTTTTTTCAGTATCCAAATCTCAGTTACTCATAGAATCAAGAATGAGGATACATTCTAGCGTACATAATATTTGAGATAAAAAAATTGCTCAGAAAAACATATCTTGGAGAGGAAGGTTTGTATAGCACAGCACAGGCAAAGTAAAGGGCACTCTTTTTGGATTTGCTTTATAGACCAGTCTCCACATCCTACCTTTCACACTGAATTAGCGTGTTAAGGTGAGCTGAATACAGAGCTAATGTTACACAGCTTTTCTTCAGAGCTTTTAACACCTGTTTTATCTGTTAATGCTCTTAGTGCCAGTTCCATGATTCAACTTTGGTTATTTTCATCTTACTGAAATGTCAGGAATGATAAGCTATATATAAGCAAAATCCCAGCAATATCGCACCACAGTACTGTGCTAGGATAGTCAATAACTATTTTTCACTTCCTTTTTACATTTGTTTTCATTTCTTTTAACAACTTATAGGTAGATAGCTGAACATTTTTTCAACTAAGCAGACATTAGGCCACATTCCTGTGCTATTATGATTTGAGAAGAAAAAATAATCTGTTTCTTCTGTCCCAGCCTCAATCTTAGAGCTACATGTTTAGACACTAGGATATACAGTGATATTGCAAGATATTTTACACCAAGCAAAGTTGAGCTAGCTCGGTCTTTGGATGGGAAACCTCACCAAAATTAGACCACTGCAGAAATCCGTGCTGAGGATGCAGGCAGTCCTGCAGCACATGTTCTGGGCTCCACTGTGCACGACCACTGGTGAGCTTGAGGTGTGTCTGCCCAGACAGTTCCCCACAGGGGGAGAGAGGAGGAAAAATGTGGAGGAGCAGTCGTTCAAGTGCTCTCAGATGTGGGCAAAGACAGTATCAGCAACCATCCCTACCTCTCCCCGTAGTCAGCTGGGAGGGAGGGTGAGCGTGAGTAAACCTTTATCCACCTTGAAGGATGTTGCTAGGGGTAAAGATGCACAGCCCGTGGATTTGTCTGGGTTTTATGAGCGAAAGCTCTGTGGTGGGTAGGGTACTCTCACGGACAGCTGCTGGGGAGAATGAGAAGCAGAGGAGGGGGTGAGACATGCACTCAAAGGGTGCTTGTTACACATGGAGTGAGTTGAAAGCGGGATGATTTTGTGAAGCAAAAAATGACTGGATGGTGGAGCAATGTGAATGGGTGGTTGTGCTGAAAGAAGTTTGACAAAGAATGCATACAGACACCGGGCTGCAGCATTGTGTGCTACAGTGGCCTTCCAGTACCTTCAGGGGGCCTACAAGAAAGATGGGATCAGGGAGTGTAGTGATAGGATGAGGGGGTAATGGTTTTATAAACTGAAAGAGGGGAGATTTAGATTAGATATTAGGAAGAAATGATTTACTCAGAGGGTGGTGAGACACTGGAACAGGTCACCCAGAGAAGTTGTGGATGCCCCATCCCTGGAAGTGTTCAAGGCCAGGCTGGATGGGGCTTTGAGCAGCCTGGTCTAGTGGGAGGTGTCCCTGCCCATGGCAGGGGGGTTGGAACTAAATGATCTTTAAGGTCCCTTCCAACTTTAACCTTTCCGTGATTCTGTGAATGCTGCCTGCTGTTTTCTTCAGTAATCTCCCAAGTACTAGGAAGGTAGGAGAAAGGAAGCCTGTGAAGTTTCATTTTGTTCCTTTCCATCTGACATTGCTTTGATTACCTGGTCATGCTGACTGCTGAGCTACCACTCATCGAGTCATCTCATTGAGAACATAAGGGAATACCATACAACATATGGTAATACCTAAACACTGTCTTGGTATTTACAAATGCATAAAATCACAAACTAAGCCGACAGAGTCAATAGTCTAGCTAAGTCAACTGATTGATTGGTTACACTGATTATATTAAATGGATAGAAATCGATGATCTTCAAGTCTACTCTACTTATAAAAGAACATAAATGCCTTTAGGGTTTTTGATTTATTAGACAATTTACAGAACATTTTGTTAAAAGAAGAAGGTACTAATCTTCTGTTTTCTCCTCAGAAAATATTCAGCAATATTTTACAATCTGTGTATAGGAAGAGTGATAAATGCATGTTCTGAGAAAGCAAATGCCATCAATAAAATATAAAAGAATTTATTCAAGATTACAAGTCCTTCCCTTAAAAATTCTGAAGAGAGACCATATATTTTCATCTTTATTGATCCCAGAATTTCTTACTGTTGCCATTTTCCTTTTGGTGTTTCAAATCCCCACCTCTAATTTTTACAAAAGATGGACATTATTACTTCTCAGAAATGTCATACTAGACTTCTAAACATTTAATAACACCAAAAATGCTGGATTTTTTAAGTGCTAGCAAGAGGCAGTGACTGGAAGCTGAATCTACAAAAGGGGGTAAGGGCCACCACACTCAGCTATGCCAGGCTGCAGCTCTGGTTGCTTGACTGGTGCAAGGAGGGTCGTGGCTTTGAGCTTGGCCGCTTAGGTTGGACATGGCAAAAGCTAGTGGGCAAACGAGGCTCCTAAAGTAGCCAACAGAGCAAGATGAGGGCCATATCTCACCTCCCTTCTGATTTTTAATGCCTTACTCCAGCCCACAAAAGATTAGAATTGCCTGGTATTGACAGCCATAACCTATTTTTAACTGTGCAATACCTTTCAAAAATTAAGCAGTGTCACTGTGAAAAGCAGTGAGATTGCTGATCCGTTCTCCCTTTTTTCCCTATGGAGGGTGCGGAAGAGCTGAATTCACTTTTCTCCATCCAAAGGTGCTCAGATCCACATCCCCTGCCTGGGAACATAAGCCCCAAGACTATTCATTTTATGGGGATGGCTCTACTGTCCTTAAAGCTAACAAATACCGGGCCAGAGACAAAGAGAAACTCCCTACATGAGTGGTCAGACACCCATTCCACCAGCAACATTATTAAAGCAGGGCTATTGCATGTCCAGCTTTTCTTAGAGATCCCCATTTCTCTGGGATTTCAGCTGGCAACTTGATCAGCTACACCATGACAATTCGGAAAAGTCTGTTAAAGCGCGAGAAATCCCAGACATTTCCACGGGTCACGTACTGCTCAATGCACACACACTGAGTCTGCCACTTCTAGAAAACTTTGCACTTCCCGGCCATGCCATGCCCTTTCTGGATGCACACATGCCACAGGTCTGGTGCTGTCAGGCAAACTGTGCACAACTGAGTTAGGGATAACAGAGTAAAACAATACAGCCGTGTAATGTGTGGCTCACTGCTGCTCACTACGTTGCTAGTTATTTCTGTCCAGGGTATGCCAGACAGAAATACCATAAAAAACATCAAAGCACTAAGCACTGCAGGATTCAAAACCAGGTTTCCTCACTGCTGTGTAGCAAACCCAACCATAGGGTGAGACAGCCATCCCTCTCTCACTCCAGCTCCCCTCTGTGGCTTTATTATTCCACACAACACAAAGCAGCTTCAGCAAAAGAGGGTGAAGGCAGGTCCTTCCAGGCTGGCCCTTGGTGGGACAGTGTGGGCAGGCTGCAGGGATGGAGATGGTGTGGGCTGAGTCCTGTTGGGCAGGTCACTGTGGTGCTCACTAATACCTCAAAGCTGAACACATTTTTTGTTTGGTTCCTCCTGCGACTGTGCAGAGCCGGATCTGCTGGGGATGCTCCGGCACCATCTGGCCGGCCAGATGGACCGGGGATACCTAGACTGATAGTGAGGTGAGTGCATCAGCGCTTCAGTGGCATGTCTGTGATGGTACCGTGACCTGGAGACAACTACTACTTTGTTCTCTGTTACGCACAGCGGAGATACACCTTATACGTAATAAACAGTCAGAAATAAGTAACATTTCTTTAAAGAAGCCTATACCAGCAGAGTGAGCACAGGATAAGACAATTTTCTTGACCCTCATCGTAAAATTCTTAAGTATTTATAAAATTAATGTCAAAATAACCAAACTGTATTCTCAAAAAAAAGAAAAAGAATGAATTAGTGTAAACGAGTTTAAACTGAAGTAGCAGGATTGTGAAGGATTTCAAATTCTAAAGGCACCACACAGCCCATCCTTGGTTTCTGACATGACTACGTTGCACCTATGGGGATCAGACGGGTTAGAATCCTTCCCCTGTATTTAGAGGCTTCCTGAAGCCGCGTGATTAACAGGTACAAGAAAAACTTTCTGTTGGTTGATTAATAAGGTTTAGAAGAAACTGTGGTGTTTACCTGCAGAGAATTAACATTTCCCTACTTCCTACATGTTAAGAACATTTGCATGCAATGTTATTTACAGATTTCAGTGCAACTTCTAATTCAGCAGAACATACGAGTAAAAAAGCATATGGGAAGGACAAAAATATATCCTGAGGTAGCTTTTCACTTAGAAATATGGTCAATGGGGGAACAGATGGCTCTTGGTCACTGCCTTACGTTCCCCGACATGAACTTTACTATATGAACTAGTTTACTTACTGATAATATCGCCAGAGGCAAAAAAACCAAATGCGCTAGAGACTGACCGTCCTCTCTCTGCCCAGACCAGGACTAAGACACAGTGGCAGAGCACAGAAGGGATAAACAAGAAGTGAAAGCGGAGTCTGAAAGCCACCCTTGGAAAACTGTATCCATACAGAGCATTCAGTGGGGGCAGCATTTGCATACAGACCTACCATGCAACCTCATTCCTGAGAGAAGAGCTCTGTTAGACCTCCAAAAAGAAAAAAGAATGTTTGGCACGGGGAAAAATAGTGGTGTTTCTTCCATACAGAGGAGAACAGGAGCACACATACCTGTCCCCATTCAGCAGGTATGCAACAAGATGGTCCTTTTAGCTGGAGAAGCATCTTTTGTGACAGGGAGTTTTCACAGACTATCCTGTTTTGAAAGAGAAGTAGTATCTGCCTGTCTTCTCCCCACTCCCTCTAACCGTGGCAGACAAGTATGGTGAACCTAAATTTTGGAAAATATTACCTGAGGGCACAGAAGGAGGCCCGAGTCAGAGGAAAGGAAAATTTAGGCGGATTAAGTGAGGTGAGCTCATGAAATTTCTTCGTAAACAGAAATGACAGGCTAGCTTGGGAAAATAAAGTTTCCCTAAGCATACCTGACAGCAGAAGCTGACTGATCAAATGAAATGGATGACAGAAAGCCAAGGCTGTCCTCTGGACTCAGCAAAATGAAGCAAGTCAGGGAAAACGCAGGGGCCATGCTGTGACAAATGCTGTGTTCATGTGTGCAACAGTTCAAATTGTCACCCCAGCTACTTGCAGGGGAGCCTGAGTGCGGTGAGGGGAGCAAGAGACACCGACTTCGGAGAGCTGTGACGGAAAGCGTGGGCTTTACCTTCCCGGCACCAAGGTCCTCGCTCATCACATTCCAGATGTGAGACCCAATTCTGGCTGGACTGCCAAGGTATCACGTTTTATAAATATCAAAAAACCAAGCAATCAAAACCCTACTGCTGTTCAACATCGTACAGTTTGAGAATGACCTTCGCGCTGGCTGTCCTCCTGTACATGGAAACATTCGCATTTTTTTTATGCACAGAATCTTCCTGCTATTTCTGCAAAATATTATTCCTAAATATGGCCTTGCTACTTCTATAAGTTACTTTTCCATCATTGGCTTTTGTTTTGTCAACTTAATAATCGAGATAATGAATGCCTGGGTTTAAACCTGTTTTTGAGATCCCCCCAACACAGAAAAAAATCTTGATGGAAACAGGAACCCTACCTGCTGTTGAATATATCATGATGTTCACTCAACACATCACAACCAGCTCAACCACTCAGCAAGTCACAACCAATGCAAACTTCATTCAGAGAACAAACTGGCTTTTCCAGGCTACTGTGAATTTTCAGTTAGTATCAATACAGTATCGGTTCCTATTCGAAATGATAAATGTTAACTTCTAGAGCCTGCAGAGGATTACCAAAGCAGAAACTTTAATATTTTGCGTATCACAGTGTTTAGAAAAGCCAATGCACTATTAATGTCCTGAACAAAATCTTTGGATTCCCATACCTTAAAACTTTCCTTGATATCCATATTTTACAAAAGAATGCTGTTTAAAACCAGGAGATCCAATTAAAATTACTTAACATGCCCTGACCAACAAACTATCCGGGTACCCCAAAAACGTTAGGGACAGCTTCTCTCCTTGTACAGGCAGTTCAAGCAGAGCAAGATTAAGCAGGCCTCCATCTCATTAAGTTCAAGGACACCTCCATCCCAGTCTCTCTACATCTTAAAAAAAAAAATAAAAATATCTAGATCATTATAACGAGACTCTAAATAGCTCAAAGACAGCCAAAGGGGGACTCCAAGGCGGAGGCATTGTGAAAGAAATCTGTAAGGCTACTGACAGAAGACTCCCATGCAAATCAAGCGGTATGGACACAGTCTGCCATGCCGTGTCGATTCCTCTCTGTGTTGGTTTTTTACAGCCCCAAAAAAGAGCCATAACACAGATGGGTCTCTAAACTATACAAAAATTGTCAGGGGCTTCTCAGCCTCTGGAAGAGCTTGGGCTGGGGAGGCAGAAAGGTCATTTAAAATTACCTGTTTCAACCAGCTGGGCTGTAAATGTTAAGTTATGCCACAGATCTCTGTTCAGGATTTCACCCTGAATGGCTTACCCTGTCTTACATAGGAAGTCTGCAGCAAAGCTGTAACTAAACATGGAGATCCAGATTTGATCTTTCTTTTCTTAATCATAGCTCCAACCCTCCTTGAAACACAGGGCAAAATGGGAATCTATTTAATTCTGAGTGCGGGTATGAATTTTACAGTTTGAAGGTATGGCTTTGTTTATACGATGACTTCAAAGGTTTCCATTAATAAATTAAAAAAAAAAGAGAAGTGGTGTCCTGGAATTTTTTACCTCAGCAGACCTTAAATTGCATTTGTAGGTGTTCTCATTAGAGAAACAATGGGATTTTGTTGAGGAAATAATTAGCTTCATTTTGATAAATCCTTTTCTGCCAAATGGCAATAGACATACGTTTTAAGCAAGAAAATAAACATTTTTTTAGATCAAGCTACAGCTCCCAGATTAATCAGAGTCTTCTGTGGGAAGTCTTCCTCTCTGGGTAAACTATGCCTTTGTGTTGAAGGGGAGATGACATGAGCTGTAAAAATGCTTTCATCTATGTTATACAATAGTTCAACTTCCTCTTAAGAAAAACCCAAAAAACCCACCAAAACCACCAAAAAAAAAAAAAAAAAGAAAAGAAAAAAAAAGAAAAGAAAAGAAAAGGAAAGAGGATTATTTCTCTCTCCCTTTTCCTTCATCATGATCTTACTTACACCTTGCCGTAGGCAATCCTGTCGTTTTCACAGATTTTTGATTCCCTCATGAAACAGACACTCACACTTAGTATAATCTTTCTCACAAACATTACCGAAAGCACCAGGGAGCCAGGCTTGTGCCTATCTATCCGTGGGATGTATTTATATCCTGTCTACACAGATGTACTTCAGAATTAGCAATAACAACATTTTCTGAGCTCTCCAGCACAAAGCTGCCTCCAAGTTCAGGACTGTCTGTGCCGTAAAGTCAAGTCACTCATCCTACCACAGGCCCCGGACCAACAATGAATTTACGGGTAGGATTTAAAAGTAACGACTGATTTAGTACAAGTAGTTGAATGCTAAAATACATGGGTATACCCAAGTGCTGTGTGGAGGCTTTTTTCACACGCCTTGTCAAGTGGGAGTCTACATTGCTTTAAGTCAAATGTTAAAGAGCCAAGAACCAGGCTGACTTCAGGGGAGCAGAAGACAAGCACAGCCTACACCTTAGCTGTCCAACACGAGTGGGAGCTACGACACGAGGGGGAAAAACCAAGCCAGTAGAAACTACCGCGCATATCTTAGATGGAGTTAGAAAAAAAAAAAAAAAAATCACTGAAAATTGGTCAAAACCTGATCAAATACATAGATTTATGGGCGTAACAAAAAGAGAACACTGTCCATTTGGAAGGTCGGTCAGTATTTCTTTTCACTCTTGTGGCCCTGCTTGGTTATTTATACACAATGTTTACACAGAAATAGCTACACTTATTTTGTCCATTTAAGTGTAATCCGGTCTTACCTGGCAGGTCCATATCGATGTGATAATGAACCCATCGTCTCTGAAGACGTTGAAGATTTCAATGATCCCCCGTGAATAACCAAACACGGAGATACTAGCATCTGATACTGCCAAGTTAAATGTGAGGTAGTCGGTGGGCTGCAGAAGATGTCTTTGTTTATACAGGACAAAAATCACAATGCTGTTTCCAAACCAAGACAGCCAACCTGGAAAAAAAATTAAAATCCGTGAAATCAAAAAGCACAGAAGGCAAGAAGCAGTTCAGTGTGTAAATGTGAGACGTCTCTTCTGAAACTATGCTTTTGTACCGCTAGAAACAAATTAAAACAGGTTCTCCACTGGAAAATCTACGCATGAAGCCTTTTTAAGTAGCTGGGTCCTTTTCAGAAGCAGGAACAAATTCCCCCACTCTGGGAATAAAGCAGAACACAACAAGAAGAGCTGCTACTGCCTCTATCAAAGACCCACCATTTAAAGGCCTGGGTAAGTTTGGGGTTTTTTTCCCCTAAGTGAGCAGACGAAACTTATGAAACTCTGATCTAGTTAAAGATGTCCCTACTTACTGCAGGGGGGTTAGACTAGATGACATTTAAAGGTCCCTTCCAACCCAACACATTCTATGATTCATTCTATGATTCTATGAAAACGTAACCCATGGGAAAAAAGGAAGGAGAAAGGATTGGTAGGGTGGACCTGAGACTACAAGAAAACTGCCCAAACCGGCAGCTGCTTAAGTACATTGTATACAACAATGCATACCAAAAGTTCATGCACGTAGCCCGAGAGCCGCTTTACCAGTCCTCTCTCGAGAAGTGCTGCCTTTTCCAGCTAATGTGATTAAGTTTCTTCTCTTAGAACAGTCTAGGATCTCCTTGCAGCAAAGTCTGTCCCAGATGGGAATATTTTTCAGCAATACACCTGTTAATCTATATGAAGAGAACATTGAGAGCAGAACTTTCAGAAACTTTAATGTCTTTTTTTAATTTATTTTGAAAGGAAGTTGTGTCCTCTCTTACTCTCCAGGAACAGAGATGCCTGACTTGTCTGTGTCTAGTTACATGACGAAAACGCAAGGGAGATGACTGCAAATTTGTTGAAAGTCAGCCACTTAGCTGGAGAGACCAAGAGTTTCCAAACGTGCCCCCACCAATCAGTGCAAGACCTTGGTAGGTTGCATCCCACTTTTTGGAATGGTGTAGATGTATAGAAACCAATGACTTCTGACAAAAGGTTTACTCAGAAGCATCAGACTTAGTATTGAAAATGGGGCATAGCCAGTGGCTCCAGGGCAGCTGCTGGAGCGGGGCTGAGCAGCCGGTCGGGCAGCACTCGGCTCATGTTTCCACATCCCAAACCAGCTCTGCCACTGCCAGTGTAGATGGCCTCGCTTCACCTTGGCAATGTGGAGGGAAACACCAGCTCTTTGGAGTGCCTGCAGCCTAGGACAGGTTTAGGAACCCAGTAGCTGGTGGTTTTGTTCCCCACAGTTGATGCCAGGATACAGCATTAACTACACGGTGAGGGAAAAAAGCCTTGATCCTGAGGTCTCTATCCAGGCACAAGCAGCAGATATCCCAGAGCATGGGTGCTGTACATTGACATAGCAAGAGGCGAATACATGCACTGAAAAGCGACGTGACATGACAGCATTGCACAGCACCTCTGGCTATTCGAAGGAGTTCACGAGATGAAGGATGGCTGACGGGTTACATATTGTAGCAAGAGGGCAGCCGCCTTCCTTCAGGAAGCATTAACAATCCCACATGTCGGGAACCCAGTGCTGCCCTGCTGGGCTGCCTCGGCTAGGATTGCTGTGCCTCAAAAGCAGAGGCTTGGGAGGGAATCGCCTCTGAATCTCCAGGCCACCTGGGAGCATCGTGACCTGAACAGAGAGGTTGGGTACTTACCCAGTGAGGTGCTGCGGGTAGTCTGGCGCGGGAGGGGAGGTGGTTGATGGGACAGCCTCTGTATGGCACTACGAACTGCTTTTTCTAGAGAGCAATTCCCTTTTGGTAACTTCTCTCTTTGCAAAAGTGCCGAGCTGCTGCTGCTCTGGCTTGCTTAGCAAACGTACAGGGTTTACTAAAGTGCTTTTGAATGGCGAAGAGCTGACGTGGCAGCCGATGGTATTAACCAGAAATAGTCACTGGTGCAATGAT
Organism: Larus michahellis; assembly: GCF_964199755.1. Taxonomy (NCBI): domain Eukaryota; kingdom Metazoa; phylum Chordata; class Aves; order Charadriiformes; family Laridae; genus Larus; species Larus michahellis. The sequence goes on from NC_133898.1 coordinate 41,557,971, forward strand.
ACACTGAGATACAGACAGACATATATATATATATATATATGTATGTCTCATTATAAAGATAAGATCAAGAATAATAAATACATCTTATTCTGGCCACTAGGTGACAATGTTTCTTAATCGAGTCTCGTTTCCAACAGCTGCATGCAGTTTAAGTCAGGAATTGTTTCTGACTTTTGTCTGAGTCTAGGCATTACAAACAGGCACAGCGGGGCCCTGGAGGAGGACGGCTTTGGGAACGCACCAGGATCGTTTGCAATGCAAACATGATAGTTGTGCCTTTGGAGTACTTCAGCTCTACCTCCTGCAAGGCAAGGTAGTTTTCAAAGCAGCAGGTACGGAAATGTTTTCCCTGTCAATGTGAAGACATAGCGCTAAAATGGCAGACAGAATAAAATGGCACCTCCTTCGTAAATAGCATTTTGTCAAAGCATTTGTCAAAGCAGCGTAACGGATAGGAGGGCTACCCTAAAAATGTCATACACGTGCACTTCCTGGGAACATACTGAGCAAATTCCCCCTAGCCTGGAGGGGAAGGGGGGTTTCAGTTAAGGCATCTTAAGGAAGGAACTGAGCAAAACGTTACAAACCAATACACATAGTTTAGATGGAGGTGACAGAGACACAGGATTTGCGATTATTTTTTGAAACTACATTCACAGACTGAGGGTGGGGATGAGGGAAGCGTCGAGGGAGACAAAGTTACAGAGCGAGTATGTCTTCTGCAGGCAGGCACAATCCTTTTAACCAAAGCAGGTGGAGAACCTGCACCGGCAAACCCAGCCCCTGAAATGTCTGATCTGTCTGGGTGGTAGACATATTAATACTGCGATAAAAAAACTGGAGGAACTCGATTCTCAGTAAACCGTGGAGTAACAAAAACAGGAGTCACATAAAAATGCAAATCAACCGGACCAGTGACTATGGGACACTGGATCTCTGCACCATCAGATAGCTGTGCTGGTCTGGGGTGGCTGACTATATTGACTGACTGATTTTTAACTTTGTTTTCATTTTTTGTTTTGTTTTGTTTTAAACCAACAAACGACCCCAAAACAAACAAACAAACAACCCCAACCACAAGAACACCTCAATAACAATCTCTCTACCCCCTCCCCTGAGGGCGCAATAGGAAAAAAGCTCCTGCAAATGCAGTGCAGAGGCAGCAGAGCAATAGCTCTGACACTTTCCGTGAAGGTAGGGATCTCCTCAACTGCTTCACAAGGCATTGGTGTCACCAGGTGGCATCTCAATAAAACAGGGGATAGAAAAGAAAACCAAGAGAACTAATTTCATTTTTTTTTTTTTTGCAGGCTGCCAGCAACATTCAGTCACAAGAATATATGAAAAAAAACCCATGAATAAACACAAACCCAAAATCTATCCCCAGCACCCTAAGGTAATCCTGGTGAGAAAGAACAGGTTCCAACTGAGATCAAAATGTGGCTGAGGGAGGAAAAAAAAATAGCAGATAGGGAGAAACTGAGCACACTTCCACCCAACATAAGGTCTAGAGAGAAGTCACCACTTTTCCCCCACAAGCTGTAGCATTGGCTGATAGGGGCTGCTCATCAGCAAGAGATGCTGGCCCTTCTGAAGTGGCAAAATACACAGGTAACATACAAATACTGAAGTTTGTTAACACAGGGCAGGACAGAGCAGCTGCTGTGAGACTGGCAGTATCAGAGCAGAACAGGTTAAATGAGTGCTGATAAATGCTAAATACTGAACAGCTAAAGAATCACCTTCACTCCTCAGACACCCACAGAAAAGTACTTGGCACCACATTTGCAGACATTGGGAGTTAGGAGGAACAGGACGGGCAGCAATATTTAAAATGCTGTATTGCCCTTATATAATTCAGTAGCAATCCTTCCCCTGGAATAACACCCCCTAATAGAGCATTTTAATCCACAGATATCAAAAATACTCCAACAGAGAATGCTGGTGCTTTCACCCGTGATCTCCCCGGGAGGTGCGGGAAGGCTGTCAAGCAAGCTGGCGGTAGTCAGGAGCTAAACCCCATCGACAAAGTCCCGTATCGTATATATGCTGTCCGTCAGCCTGTGCAAAGAAAGCGCTGAAAAAGTAGACAGCAAGAGCGACTACGGATATTGAAAACCTCCCTGCTGAAAGCGACTGGGAACAGCGAGACTCTTCAGCTTTGGGAATAGCTAAGAGGGAACACGATAATTTTACAAAGATTTCTGCCAAATCACTCAAGCTTGAGCATCCAGACATACCCTCTTTTACTCTCATGCACCTGAGACGTCCTTTGAACAAGCAATAAACACCTGAGGCTGCATGCAATTTCATTGTTAACGTTCAATTTATGTTTTTGCAGAGTTAAATTGGGTACAAGGGAACTGATAGGTCTGAGCTGGTCATCTACATTTCCAATAGACGACTGCATCCATGCCCAGCTAAGACAGGTTATTATGCTTTGCTCTTAGACTTGTTCTTATTACACATTGTTGCACGGCCTTTACTTATAAAATCTGACAAGCATGAATTAGAAAATGGGGGTTACAACTCACCCATCTACAGTTTAAAATATACACGGAGCCTTAAGTGGAAGAATTCAAGACATGAGAGCAAAAGGTGAAGGCTCAGTGTCACAATACAAGCTACGCTTTTCCCTCAGCAAATAACCTTATCTCTAGGACAGAAATTGGACTGAGCACCTAGATATAGAGCAGCCATGAATGAAGTCAATTACTGACTCAACTACCTATACACAAGCATAAATGTCTATCTGAAGAGGTTTGCTGTAAAAGATTTTCAGCCTAGAAAACTTCGTTTAAAACAGTGATGCAATCTAGAGAATTTGCGAAGCAGTCATTAACTATTGCAACTGTGAAGTGACCCTGCTCTGTTTTTAGTCTTCGCTGCTAATTATACGTACACAATATCCTTCCCAGGGCGTATTGCCAATTTTGGCAGGATGGAGAAGAGTCATCATGTTTTAGACTTGACAAAGCGTGGAGAGATTATTTGTTCAATAAATGCGATCACTCTGTAGATGAATGTTTTGTGAATAGCGTGTTTCCTTTCCCACCTTCTCAGATTTATCTGTCAAACGATGTCCTGAAATAACGCTCATTCTGTCACTTGTCAAGTAAGAGTTTACTGTTACCATTCAGAAACGCGTGCCATTTAAAGGCATCTTTGGGTCTTGTGGTCTCTTCCAGTTTTCTGATGGGACTGGTAATGCTCTCAGCATGCCTTTCTGATATGAGCACTCACAAAAAGTCAGAATTTGTTCTCTAGCAGACATTCTCTCATACTGATTTAAAATTTCCTCTTATGCCAAACGTTTTTTCTACCAGGCCCAGTTAATTGTGAAACTAGGGAAAATGAACACAGAACAAATTGTGTATAAATGCACAAAAGAATGATTTACCTAAGAATTCCAATTAATAATTATGGAGAAAAAAAGTGCTTCGGGCTTCCCCTGTCCCCCCCCCCCCCCCCGCAGGTCTAGGCTGACTTAGCTAGCAGCTGTGGACAGTACTTTTAAATTGCACCTAACAATTTAAACTACAAAAGGATTCTCCCACAGTACTATACCACTTAGGGGAAAGGCAAAAAGGGGTCCGATGTAATGCTCGCAAGAGGACAAGCTCCCCGCTGTCTGTCAAAGACAGCTCTGAGCTCACGGAAGGGAAAGATGGAAGCAGAGCGCTGCCTTCAGACAGGGGATGCTGATGCAGCTGACCCAGCAAAGGGAAGCGCAGTGGCAGCTATTGCCTGCAGCTAGTCCCTCTAAGCTCGCTGTGATGGCTCACCGCTATGGGATCGGCATTGCGTTTTTCCCCTGGCTTTGCTGGTCCCCTGGCCGAAGCGTTAGCAAGGAGAAGGATGGCACAGTGACTCAGATGCCAAGAAGCAGTGCGGCGATCTCAAAATCCACCAGCATTTGCAAAATGCACTCTTACACTTTGATGCCGGTTTGCTTGTGACGTCAGTGTGCGATACCTATTCCAGCACGGGCTGTGAGCTCACGCCTCTGTAGAGTATTCTGAGAACCCCTCTGTCTGGATCTGAGAGCTTGGCTGGTGTATATGATACATACATCAGTGCCCTGTCACATCTGACATCCATGCTACCTGTGACATGTGAGAATTTCCAGAAGGGGACATGCAAAGAGGCCTCATCTCAGCAAAAGGTTTTTGAATCACGGTTCTTGGATATTCACATCCTCTGTCAAGATGCGTGACTGTGGAAAGACTTGGCCAAAGATAGTTGGGTATTTTTGACTTTGTCCTGCGAAGGTGAAGAGATTCAGAGATGGGGTAAGGGCAGGCAATCACAGACATCCCTTTGGTGTCGGAAAAGTACATCAGAATTTGCAAAAAAGCTGCACTGGCACACTTAGATTCAAAAGAGAAGAAAACACGTAGCAGTTACAGAAGTGTAATCACTGAAGCTGTTTTCCAAGGGATCAATAAACCAAAAGTATGAAATATGAACATTTTTGTGACTTTGTGTAGGGAAATACTCATAGACTCCTGCAAACGCAGATTGTCGTTCCAGACCCATAAAGAAACACAGGTAGGGGAAGGTAACACAGGGGCTGGCCTTTGTCCTCCAATGCCAGAGGGCAAGAGGGTGTTTGTGTAATAGAGCACTCTGTTGGGCCACATTACTGCTCCCCAGACAGAGTTATCGGCGTACATAAAACTAATACTTGTGAATTGTTATGGTCGCTGCTTGCAGAAGTGTGGCAGAAGACCTTTGAGGTGAAAAAGACACAGGGACTTTTCTGATTTATGTATTATTAGCAGACATTTTTCAAAAGTTCCTCTTGCTAAAAGGTAAACCTACCTCCATCACATTTTAACCAGGTCCACACAACACTTAACTTGGAGTAGCGCTATTACGGGTTATATATACTCTGCTAGAAATGAAACTTGAATTTTGAACCTGGAGGTAAGTTTCAAGAATAGCAGGTATGACATGCCAAGCACTTCTAAGCTTGCCAGAAGGATCTGGGGCAATCAAAACCCAACAGACATAGAACCTAAAAGCTCAGGCACCTTGGTACTTTAAAAAGTATTTGCTAGAAGATGTGTGGTCACCATTAGGAAGCAGCAGAGGAAAACACCTCGGTTGGTTGATTGATGGAAGAAGTTTGAACTACCAGTGTGATGCAGAGGCAATACTAGGAGGGATCAGTAGAGCCGAAGAAGTGTAAATAGTGTAAATATTAATGTGAACGGCGATGGCAAGACCTTGCATGGATGCTGGATTCAGTCCTGGTTATAAGTTTTGGGTTTTGTTTTTTTTTAAAAAAAAGAATCCAGGTTGGAAAAGACAGCGTAAAAGGCTGCTAAGATTATATGCTGGGTTGACAGGGGAAAGGATATTATGACAGGAGAGAAATAAATAATTAAAAAACCCAAATCAACCAACGAAACAAACAAAAAAGCCCCTCACCTGCTTAATATAGGAATACAAAGGTTGACCACAGGGTATGATCATTCCTTCAGGAACAGAGAGTGCTGTAGGACATTAATTTCAGGCAAAAACAAAAAAATAAAAATCAATGAAGAGTGACAAAAAAGGGTATAAAATTGGTGTGATCACTTTAGCTAAGAATTTAGGGAAAGCCCCCTACCCAGCAGAGAAACAAAATCAGGAACAGGCTGTCAATTGGATGAGGGGTAGCAACATCAAAAAAAACCCTGGCCAGTTACATGAGGGAGCACGGTGGCTTCGTAAATGAGATTATATATTGTCACAGCAGAGGACTGGCCTTGCTGACCTAAGACGTTCTTTCTAGTCTTAAGTGCAACTGATTAATTCATTAGCTGATGGTGCAGCCACTTCCCAGCCATTCATGAAGGGATACGCAGATGTGAACAGATTGGGGATAAATTGGAACAGCACTGATTTATCTCACCGCCATTCTTCTAATTAAGTCTCCTAAGACAGAAGCCATACATTTTTCTACTAGAATCTCTGGTTTTATGCTAAACACAGCTTTCTCCTCCCTAGTTCCTACAGGTAAAAAAAAGAAAGTATCACGTAAACATATTAAAACACTTAACGTTTTACGTTGTGACTTCCATAGACCTTTCTCGAGCATAAGCTGAGGGCTAGTAAGCTACTTGCAAGATGTGATGAGCTTAGAAAGAGGAAAAAAAACCTGTTTAGATCAATCATTTAAAAACAGAAATATATTTGTGGATGCTGTTTCGAAGAACAGATTTAATAAACGTTGTGTTTCCTTGTATTTTCCTGGGAGGTTTTTTGGTTGGAAATTTTGATGACCTAGCAAACCTGCATTCTTGGAAATTTCATAAAGTTTCCTTGTATCCTCCAATGAGTCTGCTCCAAATAGACAATATTTAAACAAACAAAACAAAATTGTGCTGGGATCAAAGTGACTTCATATTGGGTGCCATTTTCAAATCCTTATTATCCACTTACAATACGTGCCTTGCAACAGAACCAAAATAAGCACACGGTATTGTGACTGCTAACACGGGATAATGTTCTAGTACTTGGATCTTTCATAGATCCTCTTTGAAGAAGTCTATTTCTATGTGCATCAAACGTTTAAAGCAAGAGCAGTACAAATAGTTTAAAAGTAGTTTAAAACTAAAGAACCATATTTTCTATCTCTGCAGGAGACAGTTGTAGGATGACAACTCACCATCAGCAGTCAAAACTCTGGAAATCACAGAATATTTATTCAGTGCTACCGAGACACAAGAAGACACAGAAGTATCACGTACTTCTGATAAGGTACTTTTTTGTCTTCCCTATTTTTTCCCCCCTCAAGATTTAGGCATTGATTATTAATCTCTTTTTAACAAAAGAGAAAGAAGTTGCATTTTCTAACATCCAGACCCATTAGGGATGAACGCCAAAGGAATTTGAACTTTATAAAAAGCTCTACATAGGAGCTTACTTTTGCATCCGAGCCAAGTACGTACCTAAAGCCAGTAGGTAGAAACCTATGATAGTCTCTCCTTGCTCTGTTACAGCTGCCTCCCTGCTGAGAAAACTGATGTTGTTGTTCCTCCAGGGTGCCTGTGGAGAAAACTGGACAGACATTTTCAGCAGAGCTTATGACCCAGAAATTGCCCTTTCCTCGGTACGTCCCAACAAAATAAAATGGTTCCAGCCTTTTCCTCAGTTTCTGCTCCCTGTATTAGAAGGAGCTCTTCAATGAGACTAATGATCTAAAGAAGGAAATCTCAAGGGACAGGAGCTTTGCAGCCTTCTGACCTGTTCTTCTTCACTAATCCTATCTATTAATACAGCCTGTGAATCTGCAGCCAGCCCAAGACAGCAGATTTCCTCACATCCTTATTACTGCTACATGCAGAAATCTTTAATGAAGAGCGTGTATCTGACAAAAGGACGACTTCCTTTAAAATAGCGTGATACCACATAACCTACAGGCTTGCAGGCACACCCACAAACTCAGCACATATTGATACGTTGCTAAAATAGCAGTACTTTTGTCGTTCTGTCTTCGCTGAAGTTTTAGTTCAAATGAAAGTGAAGAAAAACCTCACACAGTTTTAAAAAAAAAAGAGAAAAAGAAAAAAGGCACAGTAAAAAACAACGGTGTCGCCGCCTGAGAAAGTGACTTTGACATAGCAGAAGAAATCAGCTATGAAGCTAGTTTACCAGCAGGATAGTTGCTAATTTAAAAAGAAGGGAAGATAATTTCTAGCATAGGTTGAAAAAAAATTTTCTAAGTCCTTTGAATCATATTTTTAGACTGCTAAACATCCTCCAATCTAGTACGCTCCAAGTATAGTTGGATTTTCCCGCACTGTTGAAAAATGAGATTTTGTCTCGTTGAGGAGACACGTTACATGTGATCTAAGTGAGTCAGCCTGCAGTATTTTTAGACTTTACTGAGGTATTGATGATCGTATTTCAGATATGGCCTCTCTTACCAACCAGGTCGTTGTCATAATTAAAAAAAAAATTTAGTCTGAATTAATTCATCTGGAGAAGCAAGGTTTTCCTGGTGAGCCACACACTCTTGCTGCACCCAAATCCCTGTGTCCCTCTCGGTGCCCTGACCGGCTTGTCCCTTCCCACCCTGGCCAGCAAATCAGCCCCAGTGGTGGCACCTGGCCGAAGGAACCAAGGCACCTCACTGGGAACCTCCACTGTCCACGGGCTGGTTATGTCCCTCCTGAGGGTAGATTAATTCCTCCCATCAAGCTTTCCCTGTGCTTGTTATGACAGCCTCACCAGGAGAGAGGGGAATAAAGGCAATGTGGCAAGAATAAAAGGGGAGAACAATCCTTTACAGCGAGAAGGCAGAAATAGCCGCGATGTGGTGAAAGATGGAAGCCTCTCACCTTACTGCTAATGGTGAAGACAGTGACCCACACACTCCACTGAAGTCCCTAAGGGCGCCAGGCCAGCCATCTCTCCTAGGGGTCACTGGAGTGCTGCTCGCTCTCTCTCCAACCCAGAGTCTGCAGCATGGGTCCTGCAGCTTCTGCAGATTCCATTTAAGCAGATAAGTGGCCTGACTTTCCCAGCTGCTAGCCACAGCCCACCTCCTGCTGGATTTTGGTAGATACCTCTTCCTAAGTTTGTCTAAAGACAGCTGGAGTTTAACCCTGACAAACTTCCTAAAGCACACTGCTTAGTGAGACTGTGACAGAGTGATCCCGGTACGTATCAGTTCAGTGATTACACTGTTCCATAAAAATGGCCCTAGCAGTGCTCTCAAGGCCCAAGTCTTTCATTGCTGTGCTCCTGCAACAGTCCCAGGTTGTCCCCAGTATTCCCACCACCACCACCAGCCCTGGGGCATCACCTAACCAAGCGGCACACCCCTCACAAGGCTGTCTGGCATGCCTGGCGCATGTGGCCTTTTCTATGCTGTGGTGCTGCTGTCTGAGGCTGCCATTTAAAGTGTCCTGTGGTCCCCAGCAAAGATGTGGACACGCTTCAGCTTTTGCAGGGAATACGTGCACAATCACAGCTTTTCAACATTGTGCTACAGCGGCCATTCCTAGCCAGTTAGCTGTCTGTCTGTCTGTCAGTGGATCGCTGGAGGGTGGGGGTACAGTTGTGCCTGAAGGCTGTGCTCAGGGACATCCAAAAATGCTCAAGACAACCCTCAAAAAAGCCCAGCAATATCACCTACTCTTCAGGACAAGGAACTCGGGTCAAAGAAGAGGTCCTCAGCAGAGAGCCCATCACAAAGCCTGCGTCCACGGATGCTCATGTCTTCACTGGAGTGTATCTCACCACCTATCAAGAGAAAGATTTGGAAAAGGATGACACTTTGCATTAAACAAAAATAGTCTACCTGGTTCATGCCCCCTCTATTCTCTTGTTGAGAATGAATCAGCCACTCAATGGCCTGCTTGTGGGACAAGCCTCTGGGCAAGAACCCTCAGCCTTGTGAGTGGGAAGAGAACAACTCCCTGACGAGTTTCCTCCTACCATGAGGCACGTCTCACCCCATGCAGGTCACTCCTGCTGCGCAGCGAGGACCTGGTGTCCTGGAACCAATTGTTGGTCCCCACCTTGCAGGAAGCCACGCTCATGGCAAGTACAGGGAGTGCTGATGTACACCACGGGCGGCGCTGAGGTGGCAGAGGATGCTCGCTAACCACTGCCCCTTATGCACAAGCAGTTTTTCCGTGGCGTTTGGCACAGGCCTGGATTTCCACGTCTGAGTTTGGCATCTGTTGTCACGCAAACGCCAGTGTCCGTGACTGATTAAACAGGGACAGAGACAACCAGTGGAGAGTATTTTTCATGTAAGCCGTTCAAGGAAATGGTGTGGCTTACATACATGTGACCTCTTTAGGCATAAGAACTTCAAGTGCTAACAAAGTAACAATGATCATTATTTCCATTTTGCTAAAATAAAAGGCAAATCATATTATTTGCCTTGTTATCCTGAACTTGAACCTTGACTTTTCCCAGCTGTGAGTTTCTTTTGGTTTAATATAAATACCGCAGCTCCATGGACACTTCAATGAGAAAGTCTTCTGTCAAGCCTTGCACCTTGTAATAATAATGAGATTTTAAAAAAAAAAAAAAAGAAAAAAGAAAAAAAAGGGGCCTTTTCCTATCAAGGAGAAAAAAAATAACAATCAGGGTGACCTGCTCTCCATGGTCAAGTATCCCTTTAGATGATTTTCCCCCCCACCCAGCCTTCACACACTACGCTGAGTGACTAATATCGTGGCCTGGTTGCAGTTTTTCTCCTTACTCCCTCCGGTGACATCCTTCAATAAAGGACAGAGGCTTTGCAAACTCCCGTGGTTTGCTTCATGTGTCCCCGGGTCACTGTACTTCCGAAGGAGAGGAAGGTTCTCTCTGCAGATTACAGTCATCTCGTTTCACGTCTCAGTGCTCCGGTGGCGACCAATTTGCTGGCCTCACAGAGACTATCCCTGAGTGCTTCTACTATCTTTGCTTTGAAAAGATTACAGCAGCATATGCTGTGGGCAGTTCTATAAAAAGGCGAAGAAAACTAAAATGCTGTGGTAGTATAGAGAAATTACTGTGTTCGACATAGCTATGAGTGTGGCAAGGCTTGTAAAAAAAGCTGATTTGGACACGACAGGACCCCAAAGTGCCCCCTTCCTAAATATGCAGGAGCTTCAGGCTGGCTCCAGAGAAGGCACACAGGCAATGAATGCAAACACACCGAGGGAGACCGGTGCCGTGGCTCCTGCTATACACTCCCTTTGCTCGCCCAAACCTCTCACACGTGGGCTTCTCCCCCCTGTGACCCGCCTGCCAGGCGCGGCAGAGCCGTGCGACCTGTCTCCAGTGGGAATCGAGGCTGCGGCGGTGCCAGAGACCTGGCCGTGAGGGCTTTCTCTCCGCAGAGGGCAGGCGATCTTACCCGTCTCCTGACAGGTCAGGCAAGGAGCAGGCGCCCACCCATCGCGCGGGTCTGGGAGCAGGAGAAGCAATACCCGCGTGAGCCCGCCAATTCAATCCTCCAGCAAACTCGAGGGCATTTTGGTCCTCCCCTCCCTTCGAGGAAGGGACTTGCATGAGCAGGCCAACCCCGCACACCACCCTGCCACCTGAAAGCTAGTGACCTTACCGATGCAAGTAAACACAGAATTTGGATTGCAGGACCATCAGTAAGCCACATTTTCATGTCTAACAGAAGCTGAGACTTCTACACTGTGTATGAAAGAATATAAGAAATTAATACTCGTGGCTGCACTTGAGGGTTTAATGCAGCTGTTACTGGAAGGTTAATAAAGGAAGAAACCCTCTGAAAGCACGGATACCTCAGGATACCCGATTAAAATGCGTGATGACATGACCAGGTTAAGACACTACAGGTTAATAAAGCCCATTTTATGGATACTCTGGACCAACCAATGGTCTCTGAGGCAGCAGACAAAGCCAATTTAGATCAGATGTAAGCCAGCAGGTAGCCCCTATTTGGGCTGCTAAAAATGTGTGACAGCCTTTTAATCCCTACCCACCTCTCTAAACTCTTTCAAAGTGACATATATACCAGCACAATAAGGCAAGCATCACAGCAGCATCACTGGCCTGAGAGACTCAGACTAGTTACATTAGAGTTCAGTCAGTTACATGAGGGAGCACGGTGGCTTCGTAAATGAGATTATATATTGTCACAGCAGAGGACTGGCCTTGCTGACCTAAGACGTTCTTTCTAGTCTTAAGTGCAACTGATTAATTCATTAGCTGATGGTGCAGCCACTTCCCAGCCATTCATGAAGGGATACGCAGATGTGAACAGATTGGGGATAAATTGGAACAGCACTGATTTATCTCACCGCCATTCTTCTAATTAAGTCTCCTAAGACAGAAGCCATACATTTTTCTACTAGAATCTCTGGTTTTATGCTAAACACAGCTTTCTCCTCCCTAGTTCCTACAGGTAAAAAAAAGAAAGTATCACGTAAACATATTAAAACACTTAACGTTTTACGTTGTGACTTCCATAGACCTTTCTCGAGCATAAGCTGAGGGCTAGTAAGCTACTTGCAAGATGTGATGAGCTTAGAAAGAGGAAAAAAAACCTGTTTAGATCAATCATTTAAAAACAGAAATATATTTGTGGATGCTGTTTCGAAGAACAGATTTAATAAACGTTGTGTTTCCTTGTATTTTCCTGGGAGGTTTTTTGGTTGGAAATTTTGATGACCTAGCCAACATGCATTCTTTGAGATTTCATAAAATTAGGGGTAGGATTAGGGGGTAGGGGTTAGGGTTCATTAGAGTTCAGTTTACTGGCTGTTTCCAGTACATTGTAACAGAAAAACCATAAGAATTAAAATTTGTGTGTGACAGGAAACATATGATGTATGTTGCTAACAAGCAGCTGTTTTCCCTGAGGAGCACCAAGAATTAGGGAGCTGCTAAAGGAATGATTTTGTCAGAAAGCTAGTGTAAGTTCTCACAGCGCTACTTTTGCACGATACCCGTTACACATGGATTAAAGAAAGGGAAAAAAGAGGGAGGAGGCAAAAGGAAAAATATGCAGAAGCGATGGGTTAAAATAGACCGTAAGCAGATAGAAATTGGCTCTGGAATAAAAACACAGTTTTGCCTCTGTGGAAGGTATAAAATTTTGTCAAATTTTACATACATAAGAATCAAGGGGATTTCAAAGCAAATCCAATAGTATATCAGTAGGAACATCTCTACATAGAATTATTAAAATAGATTATTTCAATTTCCACTTCACATTTTTCATTATAATATTAATAATAAAATGAAAAAAACTGTCAATATCCAACAAGACACCACCTAGTCTTGCAAAGAATAATCATGCAATGATCAGTTACGCCTATGGATTTCATTGAGGTAGTCAGAAAGTGCACTTCATATCAGTAACATGATTTTTCCAAAATCAGATCACGTATTTGTTCACCACTTCCATGAAAATACATTTGTTGGTATGATTTGCATAGAGTCTTTTCTAACACCCACTGAATTCAAAGGAAAAAAATTCCTGTAAACAGATAGGGTCCGTAACGCTTAAAACATGCCAATGGATGACCGGGAATGCACAACACTTGGAATAGCTTACCTGTAAGAAAGCAGACCTGAATCTGCTCTTTTGTTGCTGAGGTTCAACTGGTGGTAACATAGCAACCTCCAATTTTATAAGAGAAAACCACATCTGAACTGTTTCAATTCAAGAGTGATCATAATGTGAAACGTGCTCAACCGTTTATGTTTCGAAACATGCCCGTTTAACCCTAGACTGTTCCCTTGCTGTGACATTTTTGCGTGAAAACAAGTGCACTCGATGCATTCTCTAGTCGAATGTCCAAACCACGCTTCAGCTCCCGTGTTAGGTTACTTGCCAAATTCAGTTAAGAAAATTACTACATCACATAATTAATATATTGTAAAATCCATGCTTCTGCCATGATTTTAATGGCGTTTAGCCTACTCTGCTTCATACTTTACTCTCATTCTCATCAATCTTGAAAGTTAATGTTTCTCTGAGGAATTGTGTTCTGTAGCTTGCCACAGATCTAGAAAATTACCTGTCAGAAAAAAATGCTTGGTTAGCGCTTATTACTGTAATATACAGTTTGAAAGTAACTATTTCTCAGGGAACACTGTGTTTAGACTGATGAAAACAGACTATCTTACAACTTCAAATATAGGCTACTTTCATACTGAAAGATGACTGAGGAGGAGGGAAAACCGTCTTGTGCAGATTAGGTGGCTGAGGCTTTGTGTTATTTAAACTCCCTGCTCTGAGCTGAACTTACACTGAGTAGATTCGGCGATGCTAAAGTAAACCAAAACCCTCTGGGCAGCTGAATCAGTTCATGAGAGACCGCAGTGAAGAGCGGGGAAGTCCTGCTTCTGAGATGATAGAAAGGGACCAGGAACTCTCAGCAACCAGTAAGAAAAAGTGGAAATTTGGCTGGCAGGCAGGAGCCTCTCTGTGGACTGGGGGGGGTTCAAGATTTGAGCACTTTTATTTCCAACCTGTCTTCATGAGTTGCAATGATTTTTCTTTTTTTTTAATTAAAAAAATGTTATTGTAGTTCCTGCTCTAGCAAAACTTGGCTTTTTAGCCTTCAAAGCCTCCCAGTCACCCTTGGTGAACTCATTATAGCAACAGGTTTAAGCAAACCTCCAAGACCAAGTCATATGAGGAGAGGCTGAGGGAGCTGGGCATGTTTAGCTTGGAGAAGAGGAGGCTGAGGGGAGACCTCATTGCCCTCTACAACTACCTGAAAGGAGGGTGTAGAGAGGTGGGTGTTGGCCTCTTCTTCCAAGTAGATAATGACAGGACCAGAGGAAATGGTCTGAAGTTGCGGCAGGGGAGGTTTAGGTTAGATATTAGGAAGAATTACTTTACTGAAAGAGTGGTCAGGCACTGGAACAGCCTGCCCAGGGAGGTGGTTGAGTCACCATCCCTAGAGGTGTTTAAGAAACGTCTAGATGTGGCACTTCAGGGCATGCTCTAGTGGCAGAGATTGTAGGTTGGTTGGTTGTGGTGGTTTGTGTTTTTGTTTTTGTTTGGGTTTTTTGTTTGTTTTTGTTTGTTTGTTTGTTTTTTGGTGTGTGTATGGTTGGACTCGATCTCAAAGGTCCTTTCCAACCATGAAGATTCTATGATTCTATGATTCCTTCAATGCAGTGGCTGACTTGGTGTTCTGTCGCTGGGGCACTTTCACTGCCTGTGTTGCAGCAGCCCTTCAGTGCTCCAGTTGAGAGGGGAGCCCAGCCAGAGCATCATGTTTCCCCAAATATGGGCTTGCCTCATATCACATGCCTGCAGTCTCATGCGGAATTTACAGGCATCGCAAATACTGTGAACCACAAAAACTGAAGAAGATGCTACCACTTGCAAAGAGAATCAAAACCCAAGCCAGCCTTCACAGTCACATACATTCAATACAGACCATGCTTGCTGGTTGCTAATAGTAAATGATATTTTATTACAAATTACTGTGAATAAACATTTTTTTTTTTTTTTAGGAAGTGAAATTAATTCCTTCGGTGTTGTTTCAAAAAGGCAAAATATACTGGTTTTTTTTGTCTGCTTACCAAACTGAAGCACGCTAGAAGAGGCAGGTGCACCGAATCAACTGTCACTTTGACTCATGGGAAGAAATCACTCTCTGCAGAAAAGGCAGAACAAAACCCCCAGCATTTCAAGTATCAGCAGGACTTTAATGTCTGAAGAATTTTGAAGTTGCGTTCTAGGGACTAAGCAAGCTATTGCAAATTCAGCAAATTAGAGAATTATACAGGAGAGAAAAAAGGGAAACATAAAACATCTCAAAACGTATTTATGACAGAAGAAGAGAAATAAAGAATACTAACACGGGGAAAAGTCTCAATTCAATAAAACACACTTCGTAGCATTTACCCTTCCCCCTGGTGTCATACTTACCCTTCCACTCTTTCTCTTGAAGTGTTTGGGTTGTTGGCTTCGGTCAGGGGGAGGGAATGGTTAGAGGGAGCCATCAGTTTTCCTAGGTCTTTGCTGAGAGGACTATGTTGTCGGTGGTAGAGGTTTCTCCCTCTTCTTTGCCAGGAGAAGCATGACGTTGAAGCTGCTGATTTCTTCCCTCTCTTTCTAAGGTCCACTTGGGGCCATTTTTGTAAACTTCCTTTCATGCTTTAGACCTTGCTTTTTTATTTGGTCTGCAACTCCATCTTATACCTGAATGTATATGAAGATTATCTTACTTCTGTTGTATACTTCTTACCAATAAGATGGTTTTGTCCTGCTCCCAGGTTTACACTTAACTGTTTGCTGCTGAGTTCATAGCCCTGGACTGACACCCTGCGCCCTCTTCTCTTATCCCCCCCCAGTGCCTGCACTCCCCTCCCCTGCACCCAGGTTGCCACGGGCAAGCCCTCCACTGCCAGGCCAGACCTATATTCTCCTACATTGCAACATTAAAAGCGTGTCATAAATATTTCATTCTACACAGAATAACTAACTTGCTGCTCCTGGCTGTAGCAAAATTGCGGTTATGTCCCGTGATTACAAAAACCAAGTAAAACAGATCAGGAAATAGTCACCTGATAATTAAAAGAAATTGCTGTCACAGCTAAGCCAGCTAAAATAAAGTTCCAGGCAGGCCAAGGCAATTTGAGGCAAAGCAAGCCTGACGTGCCTTAATACTGCAACGTTGGTACATAGCCTGTGGCATGTAACTAGCAACAGCAGTGACTGTATTTATGGAGCTACAGGCTACACACATCAGGCAGTAGCTGGATTGGCTTCAGTGAAGTATTATTCATTCGTATCAAAATTATAGAACAAAGCAAATCTCCTGCTTAACTCTGTCTATTCTTGCCCTGTGTCGAATTATGCCCAGATTGATTCTGACCACTTTGAAAAAAGTGTGGGTTTCCTTTTTGACGATGCTTTTGCTTTATGTGCTCAGCCCAACATCCGAACTAACAAAACAACACAGACTTTTATCTTAATGTGTTCATATGAGACTGTGTGCAGGCAGCATAAATGAGAGCAAACCCCAAGGCACCGTGCTTTCATTCCATCGCCTTTGCCATCATGTCTGAGAACAGAGCATGCAAGGATTTTGTCTTCATTCCTTTTATTTAATTTGTGCTTGCCTTGCACAAAATGTCCAGAAATTACCAGGCAGTAAGATTCACACCCCACAACTTCCCATTCAAACCTCAGATACGTTGGCTTCCTAAAACTTCCATTCAAACTGATGAGCTTTCCAAGGACTTAGCCACAATTAGAATTTAATCCTGGATTAAGAGAATACAACACAGGATGAGGAAATAAGTGAAAACATAAATAATCTTAACCTGGTATGCTTCCGTCACCTGAATCCACTTAATTGTTTCCAGGTTCCAGTTGCTATTATAAACTATATACCATAGACTCCCATGAAGTCCTTAATAGTGGCATTCCAGTAGGTGTGGGAGCTGATAATAGAAGTGTCTCGTAATAATGACCAGTGTAGGAGACTGCTATAACAGAGGAATCCTAGATGTGCTGGTTTCACAGAATCACAGAATGGTTCGGGTTAGAAGGGACCTTAAAGATCTAGTTCCAACATCCCTGCCATGGGCAGGGACACCTCCCACTAGACCAGGCTGCTCAAAGCCCCATCCAGCCTGGCCTTGAACACTTCCAGGGATGGAGCAGCCACAACTTCTCTGGGCAACCTGTTCCAGTGTCTCACCACCCTCACAGTAAAGAATTTCTTCCTAATATCCAATCTAAATCTACCCTCCCTCGACTTGAGGCCGTTACCCCATGTCCTGTCATAACACTGCCTGATAAAGAGTCCCTCCCCATCCTTCCTGTAGGCCCCCTTTAGGTACTGGAAGGCTCCTATAAGGTCTCCTCGGAGCCTCCTCTTCTCCAGGCTGAACAACACCAACTCTCTCAGCCTGTCTTCATAGCAGAGGTGCTCCAGCCCTCTAATCATTTTCTTGGCCCTCCGCTGGATGCGTTCCAACAGGTCCATGTCCTTCTTGTGCTGAGGACTCCAGAGCTGCACACAGTACTCCAGGTGGGGTCTCATGAGAGTGGAGTAGAGGGGCAGAATCACCTCCCTTGGCCTGCTGGCCACGCTTCTTTTGATGCAGCCCAGGATGCGGTTGGCTTTCTGAGCTGCAAGTGCACACTGCCGGCTCACGTTGGCCTTCTCATCCACCAGCACCCCCAAGTCCTTCTCCTCAGGGCTGCTCTCAAGCCATTCTCCACCCAACCTGTAGTTGTGCCTGGGATTTCCACGACCCAGGTGCAGGACCTTGCACTTGCCCTGGTTGAACTTCATGAGGTTTGCACAGGCCCACCTCTCAAGCCTGTCCAGGTCCCTCCGGATGGCATTCCTTCCCTCCAGCATGTCAACTGTGCCACACAGCTTGGTGTCGTCAGCAAACTTGCTGAGGGTGGACTCGATCTCACTATCCATGTCACTGACAAAGATGTTAAACAGCACTGGTCCCAGTACTGACCCCTGAGGAATGCCACTCGTCACCGGTTTCCATATGGACATTGAGACATTGACTGCGGCCATCGAGACTTTGAGTGCGGCCATCTAGCCAGTTCCTTATCCACTGAGTGGTCCATCCATCAAATCCATGCCTTTCCAATTTAGAGACCAGGATGTTGCACGGGACCGTGTCGAATGCTTTGCATAAGTCCAGGTAGATGATGTCGGTTGCTCTCGCCTTATCTACCAATGCTGTGGCAACATCATAGAAGGCCACCAAATTTGTCAGGCACGATTTGCCTTTGGTGAAGCCATGTTGGCTGTTACAAATCACCTCCTTATTTTCCATGTGCCTTAGCAGAGTTTCCAGGAGGATCTGCTCCATGATCTTGCCAGGCACAGAGGTTAGACTGGCCGGCCTGTAGTTCCCTGGGTCATCCTTTTTTCCCCTCTTACCCTTTCTGAATTTCTGTAATACTGTTATTGTTTTTCTGTAGTTGGAAATCAGAAAGAATGCAGCCTCTCAGGATGCTGAAAAGGAAAGATGTTCTTTGTTCTGGTATCGAGTTCGTGCTCCTGCACACCCCATGGGCTAACAGGACTAATGGACATTTCCAGAGTAACAAGAAAGTCACTCCCCTAAATGGATTTAGAGCTTGGAAACAGTTAGAAGTGGTGAGAGAACTCCCCACAAGCTATATAACAACAGATAATCAATTCAGAAGTATAAAGTTTTTACGGACAAACATACACTTCTCCTTACTTCCTAGACATTGTTCCTTACCATCAAATGTTACCCCTTTATTTTTCTCAAATGCCAGGTTTTGAGTCATACATTCAAATAGCAGCACTCACAAGCCTTTAAGTGTAAGTTCCCAAGAAAGAGGAAAATCGAAAACTCCTTCCCATTACATGAATTAGTTTACTTCAGGATAGTACTTTTCCATATACCAAAAATATATTAAAAAAAGACCCAAGCATTGTACTCTTACTTACACAATTGTAAAGGTCCCTTGCTGAACAGGATTTGTGCATATAACATTAATGTCCATGTTCTGGAAAGTTAGTGGGACGCCTATGTTTGGAAAAGCCACTTCAGTTTCTCTTCCAAACTTGGGGAAGGAATCAGGACTGCAATTTCTGGAAAAGCAAACTGAGGTCTGGACTACTACTAGCTACCTACTGGCTCTTTTGTGTGACTGCCAAAGGAATTTCTAGGTATCTGGGCCATGCAGTAATGAACTTGAGTTTTATCACAGATATTATTTCCTCACATTAAGAGTTTTAACAGAGACATCATTATGTTACAGAATAGAATCATAGAATCATTCAGGTTAGAAAAGACCCTTGGGATTTTCGAGTCCAACCATCAACTCCACTCTACAAAGAGCTCCCCTACACCTACACACATCTAAACGACTCTTAAACACTTTCAGGGATGGTGACTCCACCACCTCCCTGGGCAGCCTATTCCAATGTCTAACCACTCTTTCTGTGAAGACTTTTTTCCTAATGTCCAGCCTAAACCTACCCTGCTGCAGCTTGAACCCATTCCCTCTTGTTCTATTGCTAATTACCTGTGAGAAGAGACCAGCACTGACCTCTCTACAATGGCCTTTCAAGTAGCTGTAGAGAGTGATGAGATCTCCCCTCAGCCTCCTCTTCCTCAAACTAAACAGTCCCAGCTCCCTCAATCGCTCCTCATAAGATTTATTCTCCAGGCCCTTCACCAGCTTCAAGTGTTTTGTGCAGTGACTTCATTCTGTCTCACAATTTATGTTGGCATTTTACAGCAGACAGCTTTCTGACAATAAACTGTATATACAGTATTCTATAACCAAAATTAAAGTATACTCACTTTATTAGAGAGGAAAGGGTTGCACATCCATGTAAGAAGTGGGATTTTACAGAAGAAACTTTAACCCATTAAACTTTAATTTACTAAAGACAAGACTCATGCTCATTTGCAACAAGAGAGGCGAAAACAAGTGAGAAATGTCACAGTCCCTGATATTTTGTAATGCCAGAAAGCTCTGTCAAACGTTAGGGTTTAGGCTTTCCCTATGTCCACCCAGGAATATTTTGGAAGCACTATAGGTACCTTATAGATTACCCCACAGATAAACCACAACCAGCTGTACCAGGATGCGTACAAAAATTCTCTTACTTCATTGGGGTTTTTTGAAGCTGACAGCTTTTCAGCATCATTTACTAAAAATTAAAAAAAAAAAACAGCATGTGTGCCATCACTCTATCAGCCTGCTCCTCCTTGGCAGATTTGAAGCTATATGCCAGTCTCAACCACCTGCAACAGAGAACAAGTAGTTTCAGATGTTTGGATTGCGAAAGATTTCAGGAAAAGCTTTCTCAGCCTTTAATAATGCCAACTGAGAGTTACCAATGTGCTTTCCTAACCTCTTCTGTTAAAAGGACCCTAAGAAAGGGCAATAGTGGTATCTGTTTCTGTCCTTCAGTTTTATAGAAGACAGAGACAACATCACCTCAGCAATCTTAAAGATGCCACGGTGGTACACAGAAAGTCTCTATAGATGCCAGCATTTCTCATGGTAAACACCGATGCAAGACACATCTAAAGACAAAAATATGCCTTATCTTTTAAACTTTCAAGCATTTCACACTTCTAAGTTGACCTACTTAACCAAAGGATATTTACACTACAACTTCAAATCCAAAGGCTGACAACAATGTCATCTGAGAATTTCTTCTATCACTTTGCCAGGGCCTTGTTTAGGATAGGTAATAGGTATCAGTAGCTTCTGCTGAAGAACCATACAGGGCTAAAAGCACCTTTTCCATGTGAGGGAGTGCCTGAGTAAAGTTATCATTCCTACAAGAGAAAAAGACTCAGCACAACACAAGCCCTACAGAAGAGAAAATAATGTCTCTTCTTTCCCTGGAAAGTTTTAAACCACCGGTACTGTTTGAAGGGACTCTGCTCTGACAGCACTTTAGGGAAAGGATGGAAGTGGATGACTTCTCAGTGAAGAAACAGGAGCAAACAACTCCATCTGGGATTTCAGCGTGGCTTGCCTGAAAAATACAGCCTCCCTGATCTTGCGCATGAATGGCAAAGTTCTTCAGCACTTCAAAAGGAGCAGCATCGGCTTCTCAGGGCTGTTTTCTTGGTGTATAAGTAAATGGGCTGCTTATTTGGGCAAGAGCACACGCTGCCAAATGAGGTCAGAAGAGGTGAGCAGCTACTCACATCAAAACCACGCAGCTTGACAACACGGCTGAGGAGTCAGGCACCGCACCATGTTGCCCACTTTTGCTCATAATCCTTCGCGCAGGTCAGCCAGGGCTGCATCTGCTGAGGGGAAAAACAGAGACCATCACTGTTCATACATGCACAGAAAGTGAGCTTCCAAAATGCTGTCAGCCGATCCTCGGGTCACTTTACCAATGCAAACTGGAAAAATAAAGCCTAAAATTTGAACAGCACTTCTCACCATTAGGGTGCCAAGGCTTTCTACAAAGGACATTTTATTTGCCCAGGCAAACCCAAAAGATCCCTGCCAAGCTCAGGGCTTGGTCACACATCGGCCGAGTGATCTGAGCCTTGTTTGCACCTGTGGTGAGTTTTAGGGATCTTTCCTAATATTAGGTCAGAGATCAACTGTATTTGCTTTCTCGTAACATTTTCAATAACATTCTGCTGTTTGAGAAGGAGAATTGAGAGGTTTTTTTCAAAAGGCTACAAGAACCTATCCTTTACCAGCCTGGCTGGAAAGAGGAGCCAGTAGAGCTATCTATGCTGTGGCAGTACTACTACTATTCTTCTCCCACACTGGAAGCTTTTATTCCTTGAGTAAAAGACATACACCCCCTCTATCTTTCCATACCTTTTTGTAGCTGTTCTTCTGTCACCGTACCCCTTCAAAACACATCTGCATGCACTGCTCAAAAAAATCGGCGTTTGTGCATTAAATTCAGTATGTCTTCTGTGTGTAGAGGCTGAAAAACGTGGACAGCCAGCTGTGCCCCACTGCTATGCTCCCCAGGCAGAGCATATTTGCATGCACTGCACTTGGAGCATGCAATAGATATCTCAAAGTCATCGTTAAGCAAGTAATTAACCATGAGTCAGGACAGTATTTTAGAGATATAAACTGGATTATAAAAACTGTGCCTGTATATATAGAATCCTTGTATTTGGTGGGCCAGGTTGATACAGCTACAAGAGCTGGCTCGGGATGGCAAAACCCCATCAGCCTGTAGGAAAGGACTGAAGAATTTATTTCACCTTCAAATTTACTTTCTGTCCCCATAAATAAAATATTGAACTTTGCTTATGATGTCATACCATCACATTGTGGTTACACCCAAGCACATTCTGGGTTTTAGCTGGATCAGTTATAAAAAGAAAATACACCAGCACAGGGAATCCTTAAAAGAGCTGGCCAAATTCTTTTCCGCATAGCAGAATTCTTGATTTGAAAACGCTGTCGATAAAGCAGTGCTCACTTCCACTTGGGACAAGATAAAGCCACACTGGAAGACGTCCAGGTTATTCCAAGTGACAGAGACAAACTCACAAAAACGATAGCAATCAATCAGTCATAAGCAGAAGGTCATGCCTCTGTTCTCTAAGAGGTTCCTTCTTTCCATGCAGCAAAACAGCCAGGCAAGTCATTCAAAGCACAGTAGCTGAGACGGCACTCTGCAGAAATGCTAGATTTTTCACCCTGTTTGGGGTTTCTGGGAAGAAAAGCCACCGCCAGCAGGAGACTGAGAACGGATGAATACAAAGACTGCAACCAGCTGTTAGCCAAGAATGAAAATCTTCTGACCTGTGCAAACAGCAGAGGGAAAGCATCTTTCAGATGCTGTCTCAACGCCATCCCTGTGACAGTACACAGCTCAGGAACCTGCATGGGCACTGCAGGAATGAGTGGAGAGCTCCGATTGAAAACATCTAATTCCGAATTATACTCCTAAATCTTTAAATCTATAACCTAAATCTGTGCCCCATGTAAGATCATACAGATCTTGCCAATGACTCAGTTGTTGCCTCTGCTTAAATACACTTGCTAAAATCTCAGCGGTAAGGAGGAAGTATGATTTGATAAACTGGTCTTTGATCTTCTGGTCTGACATCATCAATGATGGTAGATCTGGGCTGGGCCTTTTCTATCCCCCCTCAGGGCTTTCCACATCTGGTTTTGTTTTCTGATGCCAAGCACCTCCACACCGGTCACCAGAAAGTATGCTTTCACTTTATAGATGGGAATGTGCCCCAACCTACCCCCATCACTCGCAGCTGACCCTGGGAAGAAGTCTGTCTCCCACACCATGGGAAAAAGGGTTCTACAATGAAGAGGTGAAGAAGTTCTTCTTCTCTCTGTACTACTTCTGGCACAGCCTCGGATTATCCACCTCTGTGATATAAAAATGTGTAACCCCAGTATTATACTGTCTCGGGATATTTTCCTTCAAATACTGAAAGTGACTTTTCAGGCTCCAAAGGGACATGACGTCAAACAGCTGGGCAAAGACACTCAGGACACTTTCCATCATCTGTAGAGGGGAAAAAATGGACAAAAACAAACATATTTTTTGGTGGACTGCTCCAGAACAGCAATTAATACATTTCTATGTGGGCTTGCAGAGGCAGCCAGGAAAGTCTGCCTGCCAGAGCGCTATTAACAGCTTTGAGAGCCTCCTGTCTTGTCTGGTACTAGGCTCTCCAAACTGAGTCATACAAGCTTATTATATTACCAAGACACTTGAAATTTATAGCATCCTTTTTTTGCTCATTGTGAGGCTGAGATTTTCCTTCACATTATCTTCTACTTTGCTATCTCTGTTGTTGTGAAGCTGAGGATCCCACCTACAAGCTGCCTGAAGGAACCCAAGTCTGGTCTCCTGCAGTCCAGGGCTTTCTCCTCTCTGTCGCTTGTCTTCCTCACACCCCCTTTCATTCACGTCAGCCACCACGCTGACTGCCTCACCCCTGCTTTTATGCCCTCTTGGGAGAGTTTCTGGTCCGTGGTGTTCCCTAGGCGTCAGGTAGCCTCCTTCCCCCCAGAGGACACATCTCCCGCTGTTTTGCGGTTCCCAGATGTGGCTGCTTCATCTCAGGCACGCCAGGTGCGTTGCACACTCCTGCCTCCTCCCCAGTGCCCCACCGACACACGTCCTGCCTTTCCGACCCCACACGGAGGGGCTGCACCTGAGACACCTGCCAAATATTCCAAGTTAAAGGATGAAAAAACAAGTGGAAAAAGAAAAGGAGGTTTATGAGCACAATCCCTGACCAAAAGAGAGAGGCAACTGAGCCAGCCTGTGACTTAGTGCAGTTACCCAAGCCGGTAGGAAGAGAGGGTTGAAGCTCGGGCCGTTACCCCCATTGGTTCTGTGAGTGGCCCAAACGCAGCCTCTTAGCAGCACCATCCTAATTAGCATGACTTACATTTGTAAACCTTATTAGTCTTGGGGGGAGAGAGACTGGCCCTGCACTCCAACGCTGGTGCGCACACCTGCAGTGGTGGAGTCGGAGATGCAGATCCCTGGATGGAGGCAGCAGGACACACTGTGTGCAAGGGCAGAGAGCTCGCTGGCTACAAATCCTTTTTAACCCCTGCACTTTTTGATTTTTAACATTGTATGTTCTAACAAAAAGGCTCAGCTTTCACAAAGTAGGACTTTCAAAGAACAATTTCATTTCACCAAATCCTTTAGACCGTAAAGGCTATGAATCCCCTTCAGCTTTCCCATAGAGTCTTAACTGAATACAGTGCTTTTACCAGGCAGTGCTGGGGCAGGTCACTGATCACCGCTGATGATGTTGACCACAGAACCAACCAGGAACCACTACAAGCAACTTAAAAGAAGCCTGTATGTAAAAATTAATTTATTGTTTCAGATGAGACGACAGCAAACCAGCTGTTAGTAAAGGTACATAAACATTAAAATGCTAATGAGTGGCTCCAGGCACGGAATGCTGTCAAGCAGGTACTGAATTCCAGGGAAACTGAAGGTATATCACAGCTGGGCATCACACTGCAGTGACCCCGTAACACTGCAGTAATGGATCGTTTCAGCGCCTCAGGCACCGAAAACCCAGGCCTGAAGGTGGAACCCCTTCATATTTTCATGAGAATGAAATATGTACTCACTGGGGAGCATTAAAAAGAGATGACATACCTTACCCTCAGTATTTAATCCCCCAAAGAACGAACTCCCATACAAACTACTATATGATAAGGTATTCAGAGCTCATCCCCTGGGCCAGCTGTTGTAGCAAAGCAAATTATCATATTGTAATAAACTTTGTAAAACATGGTTGCCATTAATAATGAATAAGAACACACAAAGGCTTTCCCGTGTTTGTCATATCATCTTCACCGAGTGACCTAGTGTGAATAGCTTACCTTTGGACTTCATCTTGAAACGTTATACTCCAACTGAAAGAGGATGCTTCAAAGGTGACTGATTGCTGCCATCCTGTGGCAGGCACATGTATTTCAGACTGGCACTTGCCAGAGAGAAAATACTCCTTTAACGGTGTCATTTTAGAAAGAACTCTCCGTAATGCGTATTATTCTTAAATGCCACAGAAGGAAAGCTAGTTGTCTGTAAACGGCAATCTTCAGATCTTAGAAAACCACTGGCCGATATGGCGATTCTAGCAGAAACGACTGTCCTAAGCAGAAAATAAGGACAAGATGAAAAGGGGCTCATGTCCTCCTTTTAAAGGGAGAGATATTGCAGTATTCAGTGGTCTAACTCCAGACAGGATGCTGACCCTAACCCAGCCCTAACTCGGCTCTAACCCTAAGCTATCAGACTGCCAATTCCAGAATGAACACGAATATAAGGATCTCCCTGTTTCTGATGGTAACGCTGCTGGTGTCCTCAATTGGAAAATCCGTCAGATAGCTCAAATAACGTGAGCCCTCTGCTAAGACAGCATGTAAACACAACACAATAGCACCATTCCTAACAGTGAATCTAAAGGCTGGGGAACTGTTGAGGTACGGCACTTAAATCTCACCCTTGGCCGAGACTAAACATGGTGTGGGATTGAGACACCTGAAACCTGACTGGAACAGAGAGAAGGAGAGAGTCTTCAAGAGGCCTGAGACTCTGCAGGCCCTGACAAACATGGCCACAACTGAGACACAGATTTCCAGACCTGTATTCTTGTTAGAGAACCAAAGGCTTCACAGGGACTGAAAACCAGCTGGTATCCTCAAACCAGGACAAGGCTGCTGTGTCCTACAGCAGGCTGTGTTGTGTCCTTGGAACGGAGCCTGGGACAGACTGGACCCCAGAAGACTTTGCACCCAGTCACCCAGTCTCCTCTAGCAAGACACTCTCCACGCTCATGTGTCCCTCACAGGCAAAACTGCATCCACTTGTTGAAGAAGCCAGGAAGCAACACACTGAAGGATCTACAACAGTATTTAGCAACCTTTGCAGGACTCCTGTGCATCCTGCAACTAGGCGTGCTCCCACTCTTTGATAATACAAGCCCTTAGACGCCACCAGGAACAATTCACAAGCACCGAGGTGACCTGTACCAGTCCTGCCTTTGATGCTAGATTGTAAATGCTCCAATTTCAAAGAGCAAGGGCAGAGTCTCCTCCACCCCACAGATACTACGTTCTATGGGGGTCCAATTCCAATTCACAGCAGAGTAAATATCACTCACTTCCTACTAACTTCACCTGTGCTGCCCTCAGCAGAACAGGCATTCAGCCAGATTGTTAACCTAAAGGACAGGTAGGCACTTGAAAGATTGATATGACGTGCATCATCTCTGAAATGTGAACTCTGTGCAGAAACGATGAGAAGACATTACAGACCACAGCAGGACTGTGCACAGATGCATATGCAGGCCAGCTGTGTTTTCCCCTTAGCACATGATGCTAAGCAGGCAGAAAAACAGCAGAGTCTATACCCAGCTAACTGAGAACTAGACCACAACAGCCTCCACAAACAAACCAACTTACACCAACACAGACAAAACGGGAGTTTCAGTCTCCCAGGACACTCTCTCTTACTTTCTGAGTCATGCACTGACAACCTCCTACCTTTCACCCAGACCTGCTCCTTCTCAACAGCCTCCTCCCTTCTTCTGGGCTCAGTACATAATAACGTGCAGTAGCCGGACTGTGTTTCTACCGATCAGCCTCACACCCCTGCATCAGCGGCTGCCTCTGGCTCTGACAGTGCTTCTCTGTGCTAGGAGCCCACCACAGCCAGCCAGATCTGCAGCTCCTTGTTTGCCCTCAGTACTGTCAACACCCACCAACACATACTGAGTTTCTGAGATGCTTCTTTGCTTACTCAGACACAATTTCCTGAAAACCCAGTTCCCTCATGAGTTTCCTCTTCAAAGATACAAGTCTTAACTCCTTATGTTCCATGGAGTATTGTCATGGCTTGGGGGAAAGGGCTTACAGCTGGTAACACAAATGAAGAGCCACCAGGCTGGGAAAGGGGGAAAAGAAAAAACATTGGTTTGGAGGATCATGTAGGCCCATCACATTCCTCTTACTGAGGCATGGCGCAAGTGTTACCACAAAAGCAGCCTCAGGCAAATGAGGAGGAACACACATGGTAAGGAGAACAAACAAGGGAAGGGGCAGAACAGGCCACCTGGAAAGGAACATAGACACAGGGAAAGCTGGCCACTGTAGGATTCAGCCCTGCCCAGGAAACACAGGCCAGAAGGATCCAATGAAGACCTTCCAGTTGGTCCTGCTGTTTCATCTCCCGAGTCAGTAAGTCACTGCTACCAGTAACACTGAGTATCTGGTCTTACCTTGTAAGGTAAATCCATCTTCAGCTGATCTCCAGATCTGAGCTCTTCCACAGTGGCAAAGAACATAGCTGTCTCCTGATCTTCCAACACCTTGTCATGTCTCAACTCTGTGATTGCTTTCATCTGTGAGAAGGGAACTGTTTCTCAGTTCCAGGGAATAAAGTTTCTACAACAGAATGCTAAAGGTATGGTCTCCTCTCTTGTTCCTGATACTGCTCTAGCTACTGAAACATGCTTGTGAATCGTTTAGGGATAATACTAATGGAAAGTCCATTGAAATCCATTCTGTGTTCTTCATATACTTGTTTATTTAAATACTTTTCAAAATTCTGAGCTTTTCTTGAAAAAAATTATGGCTATACATAGGTAAACTTTGTTCTGGGAGCCATTTGTAAGAGTGCAGAATTGCCTGTAGGCAGCCAACAGAGCTGTTGATCAACATTTCAAAACAAAACGTCACTATCACTTTATGTCAAATGGTACATGACAAAGAACGACCATTAATAGTTCGCTAATCCAAACATGCATGATTAGATACAGAGCTTTTAAAATTACCCTGAAGACTACAAGATTTTACTACATTTTTACCCCAAATTTCAACACTTACCATTCTAAGCCAGCAAAGTCATACTGAACTCAAACTTCTTAAGTCAGCTCAGAGCAGTACAAAAATTTAATGAGGCACTGGAAAAGTGATGTCTACCGAGACAGGAAAAAGGCCTCTCAGTTCATCTCTCATGGCTGAAATGCCCTTTAGAAATCTTAAGGATGGCAAGGGCCCCGTCCACTTGAAGCTGCCCCCACTGTAAAATGCAGTGGTTCTGCAAGACCCTCCTTCAGTACCAGCTGAAGGTACTGCAGCACAGCTCGCTCTTGTGCTGTTTGGCGCAGTGGGCACCTGCAGTGCCACGTTGTGCTTCAGTGTCCGCAATGTTCACAGGAGGATCACTCACTGCACCGAACACAAAGCGAAGCCTTCTAGGGCTCAATCTTTTATGATCTCGGGTATGCGTTTAGAGGAAGCAATCATTCAACACTAGGCAAAAGCTCAGTGGTTCTGGTGACAGTGAGGTTTAGATCAGGCTGATATGACTGCTCCCTCCACACATCAATGACAGATGCACAGAGAAGGAAGCAGCTCTCTACTCAACTATTTTAATGCTATCGCTAGCAGACGGTATCAACTTTTTCTGGAACGGAAAGTGACAGAGGTTCTGCATTTGTCTTTTTCAAACTTATCTCAAGGACAACTTCTATCTCTCAGGCTGGAAAAAAGTGAATGCAAGTAATACTGCGAAGATGTTTTTTCATGATGAAACAATTCGTGATCCAACACCAGATTCCAAAACATGCAGATAAGCAGCGTGATCTATACAGGGCTTACTTTGCACAATTAGGTTTCCTGTGAAGGCAATACAAGCGTAAGGAGAAAGATTCCTTGGAGCAATCATCTGCCTACAGATAAAAATGAACTGACATTTTAACAGCAACACTGCCATTCCATTCGAAAGACTTCCTGTACGCCAGCTTGCTTGCGTTGGGCAACGGAACATTCCTGACGGCCAAAAATGCAATCAGTGGGAAAATCTGGATTGTTTTCCTTGCATTAGTCAGTCCCCTGAATATCATCAAGTCATAGAACTATGAAGGATTGCATACTGACAGGAGCAGATCAAGAATCAGAATTTGCTTTCCATAGTTTTGAAAAAACTGGGTCATTCTCCAAACATTTTCCTGATCGAGAAAATTCAAACGCTTTACCTTCTTTGCTCAGTTTTTCATCCCACTGCATTCAGCCTAAGTTATAACGTGTTGTTTCCAAGAAACATGTACTTGAATTCATAAATTTGCATGTAATGCTACAGAAAATTAAAATTAATATTTATTACATAAAGTTAACATAAAACCCAAACACAAAGACAGGCTGGAAAATGAACAATGAAATTTGAGCTCTATTTAAATTAGCATTCAGTGCAAACAGAGGCTTCTATCTAACATTTGCAGATTATAAAGGAGAGAAAACCAAAACAGAGCAATAAAACTGAGTAATTAGTTCTCGCAGTTCATACAGTTTCTTCAACAATTAATGTTACAACTGGACACTGATTAGCTAATCCAGAAAGCTATTCAACCAAAAAGGCAAGAAGTCTTGATCAAAAAAAGGTGAGCATGGGAACAAGACACTTCATTTCACCAGCTAGGACAAAGCATTTAAAAAATGAAACCATTCCTTCCAGTTCTTCAGTGATAAGAAACTCTCTGCAAGGAAGGTATCTAGCACTTCTCCATCATTAGATGGGGCCTATAAAACCCTCCTAGCACTCACTGCTACCTGCAAAGTTCTAGACATCTTGAAAAGAAATTGTATTATCTTAGCATTAGGACAGGTATATTTCCCATATGATAATCAGAGAGTTTCTTTTTAAGCTTAAAATAAACACTGCTGTGCCCCCAAGAGAAGCAGAACACTAAATTCACCCAATGGATTCAAGATCCATTTTGTTCTGAGATTTCATTTTGCTGGATGATAAGAGTTTTTATGGTTTCTGGAGTGACTTGATATCCAGGGATAACGTGGCTCATGAGAAGTTTTAAAAATCACAAAATAGTTCCAAAGCCACACGGATTTTGTTACTGTTACAATGCAGCCCCATTGCCCCAAAGAAAGAGACACTGCAGGATGATGAGATGAGTCAAGTTCACACTTGGGCGCATCGGAGCTGAGAACGCTTCACTAGAAAGCTTTGCTTCTAGGCCCTTCCCAACTGAGTTAGGCAGATGCTGTTTTAAGTGAAGCAAGCTGCTGATCTCCACTGCCCTTTGCTGCCAAAGCCAGAGAGGCAGGCTTTCTGCTACACAGGTTCTGCACCATCTACAACTTCGGGAGCTGAAACCTGTATCTTCAATTGTCCCCTTGGAAATGAGGAAGCGGCTGCTGTAAAGGATGCTGTGCAGAGATACACACTCGATTATCAACACTGTTGCCAAGCACAGGGAGTGCCATTTCTGGGCTAGCTGCAGTTGCCAAGTGGCATGCATGCAGAGAGAATACCAAGGTAATCCAGTCTGGAAGCAACAATGATGTGAACTGCTTCAATAAAACCACCACTCCAAGTTAAAGGCTACAAGTACCTGGCACAGTCAACAGCAGATGTTCTTTATTGCCAATTATCTACACCAGCTGAGAGTTCAGCTAAATCATTATCTTTCACCAGAAGGCAACCGACACTGTTTTCAAGCTCCTTTCCCTAACCAAGAAAACATAATTCTAGGACACTTGACTACCTCTGACATACTGTCCAGACAGCCCCTTACTCAAAATTTGACTCTAGTCAGCAAGTGAATAAGCTTATATCAAATGAAATAGCTGAAACCCAGAAAAAAGGTAGGATTATAAAAAAAGGGAAACACGAACAAACAAAAAAGGCTATTGAAGCAAGCGATACAAATAACCTAACTTTACTTAACTTAAAAGTCAATTATTTTAAGGAGACTTTGCTTCCAGAAGTCTTCATATTAAAAATGGAATGGATTTTGGTAAAAATGTATTTTTACCAAATCTCTTCTAAGGTTATTTGTCAGCAACTGTTCTTGGGCGGCCATTTATAGCTATCACATGCTAAACCTAAAAAAAATAGTGAAATCCAGCCCCCTGAAAGAATGCATGATTCAATAACGCACTTGGAAAAAAGGATAAAAACATGCATGACAGGGAATATGAAGTACATAGAACTGAGCAGAAAAGCAGATTTGCATGGTTCTTTTTATTCAAATATTTTGAGATCTATTTTTTATGTACATATATAGGTGTATGTGTGTATACATATATATATAATATTTGCCACCTTTGGCGGCTGTTGTTTAATGCCAGGATTCTATATACAAGGCAAACAGGTACTTTTCATAATGAAATCCTATTTAGTCTGATGAGGGCCAAGATATACCCAAGCTGATGCTTAGCTCACTAAAGCTGTTTCTGGTCTTTAGTGTCGGGTTTTCATTCAAGTTTTACTACTTCTAGTATGTCATGACTTTAAGTCATCCAAGATTTGCTGCACCTAACAACACAAACTTTATCAAAAGGTTTGTTGGTTTTTTTTTGTTGCTCCATCTTTTCACCTCAAGCCTCAAAAGTAGACTGAAGCATCTCTGAATAGAGATGTCTCCGTTTGGAGAGGTGGTGTGTTTCACAATTTGTGCGTCTTTTTTTTTTAAAAAAAAAAAAAAAAAAAAAAAAAGCAAAGCAGGGTCATGCCCTTTGCCAATTTCCAGGCATCAACAGTCAACATCAAGCATGTCTATAGAACAAGCATGCCATAATGACTTCATAACACATCAGCTACAGAAATAAACAGCAACTTTCTTGTTAGAAAAACCACAAATGAAGGAGAACAAAAGCAACAAAAAAAACTTCCTCACATGACACACAATGCAGAGGATCCATTTATTCCTGAGCAGGCTGGCAAGTATCCATTGGTGGTCAAGTGGGAGAGGGAGGAAAGAATTTTAAGCTGAAAACTCTACCGACTGAAAAGGCACAGAAGACAATATTGTGGCCTTTAGAAAAAAAAAAAAATAATGAGAAAGCATTACGAGAACTATTTTCAAACTGAATGTGTTTTACTGATCAAAATGATTATTTGGTGACGATCATAAAACTGAGTATTAAAGAAGTGACAAAAGGTATTCAGGAGCAAATTTCTCTTCAACTTACAAAAAGACTGAAGACTTTAAATGGAAAAAACCTGGTTGAAGAAAAGACATGTTTATCTCTTAGAACCTTATCTTCCAGTGCCTTCACATATATGGTATATAAATCTGTGTGTAAAATCAATAGGAATTCAACCTAGAAAATAGTTCCTTTATTTTTATTAGTACTCCTTATATTTCAATCTAATCTTTAAGACTGGCAAAATTATTTGTGACAAGTATTTAATGTTGAAATTATGGGGTATGGTTGGGTTTTGTTGGTTTGGTTTTTTTTGTTTTTTTTTTTTTTTTTTTTTTTTTTTTTTTTTTACAAGATTTGTAAAATACATTCTCATCTGTTTGAATGCAGATACATCATCACAGAGGAGACAGTGCATACAATTTACAACAGATTTGTAGTAAAATTTAAAGATACACAACAACAAACATCTAAATATAATACTAACTTGGAACCCAGGTGCAAGTTTTTCAAACTGTACATGTATTTTTAAAAAGATATAGCCTTTTAAAATGTTTATATATTGAAGCATTTTCATTGAGATCAAACACATATTAAAACCAGTAAAATTATAGCAGCAATATGGGAGAATATCTAAGCCACATGAACATTAATAATTAAAAACAAATATGAAATATTACATTACTTGGATGTTTATGTTAAATAACAAGGATAGCTAACACACCAATTATTTATGCCAAACCATCAGAGAATCTGGATTTGTTCAATGTATGAACAATACTGTTGTATAGTTCAACCAAAATTACTGTTTTAAAAGAAGTGTCAAATGCTGACTTCCACTAACACTGTCCTGGAGTGCTTCTGGAGAACTCACTTAAATCCTTCAGTCCAAGCCTGACTATGACCCTTTTGCATCTTTGCTATAGGAACTAAGGATGCTTTTAAATATGGATTCCTTAAAACTAGGCTTATTTTATTTACACTATTCAAAGTCTGCTTTTCCTTCCAACAACAAAATGTGCAGGAGGATTTACTACATGCTATACAATGTAAAAATAGACTTTAAAAAGCCAGAACAATGTGAGTAAAACTGTACAATGTTTGTTCCCTGCTCCAGTTCATTGCACTATTAAGTTAAAATGGATGAGTTGTCATGCCCAGAAGACTTACTGTAGGATCAGAAAATCCACGCACATACAGAGGAGGCAAATGCATACTGGTTTAAGTATAGTGCCAAATGAAAAAATACTGAGTTATATCCATGGAAAGCTTCTCATCACAGAAAGGAGCATGGTTAATTCTGAAAGGCAGCCCTCTTCATGTAGGACACAGAACTGCAAAAGAACCACAAATACATCTTGATAAACATCAGTGAAGTTAGCCTGTATAAAAATTTATTGTGTATACTATAATACTTAAATGCTGAATTCTATCCTATCAGTAACAAGGTAAAATCTAGAAATCAATTGAAACTGGCAATTAAGATATCATTCTCTTCTTAAAAGATAATTGACACAACCCACTAGCTTTAACTAATATTACCCAGAAATGAGTTAACTAAAGGTCATGTCTTAAACAGTGCTTTTTGAGGCGTTCTATTAGAAAACAGAACATGAAATAAAAGGTGACGCATGCAGTTACATTTTAAAAATATGCACTGACAATTTCAGATTCTAACTCTACTTTCTCATTCTGGTGCATGTACTTGAATCACACAGTGGGAAGATAAGACATGTCCTTCACATGTTTCTCATTCCTGTTTCACATGTAAGACACAAACCTCAGAGCAATCCAGCTTTCAAACCAGTGCTAGCACAACACAAAAGCAAATAAAGAAGTCAAAACTTCAAAGGGAAGAAAATAAGTGTTCTTGTTATCTGAAATACTTGCATAATTTAAAAACAGAATAAGGCGCAAATTCTTGCTTTATTAAAATAAAAAACAGTGGGTTTTTCAAGCCTTTACTAGAAGGTTGAAGGATCAGATACGAAATAGCAAAGCAAGCTGAAAGATGGAAAATGATCCTGCTTTCATGACATCTACATTCAGAAAAAAGCCTAAAAGAAAACAATACTAGGCATATTTCATGCATTTTACTCTGCAGTAACATACGGTACATTATTTCTAGCACTGTATTTTTATGTCACAATTACTGTTTAAGGACAGCTAGAAAAGAACACAAAGCTTAGCAATAAATACATCTTAGAACAGTTTACTGTAAGGATACATCTGATTTCAAAGGCATTTATTTCAGCTATAAATACATACTTACATATTGTTATACATAATAGTTATGTTTTAAGAATGTCATAATTATCTACATTTACATGTGTTTTCAAATTTAGGAAAAAAAACAATTAAGCTTGCAGGGGTACAGAGAATGATTTATTCAGTTTGTGTACCATACTGGTAGTATGTTATATTCACAAATTATCCCAGTACATGAAGTTAAATCGTCATATTTTGTAAAAACTGGAAGTAAAACCTAATAATCTTGAAATAATGAGTCTAGATGTGATATCAGATATTTTATCCCTAATGTTTCGGTTCTATGTATATCTACAGGCTAACATTTTACATATCTCACTGATTTGTTCCGTAAGTAGCTAAATTAAGGCACCCTTGCTTCCAGCAGATTTCCTCCGATATTCCTCCTTACCCTCATAACAACAAAACTAGGTAATTCCCCTTTGCACCACGCCTTCCTCAGCTTCTACTTTAAATTTGATATGAACTTTATCCCAGCAGGTCCTCCCCATATTGTTCCTCTGTCCTCACACCCCAAAACTGATGGGAGCTACTGTAAGTGAAAAAGAAAAGCTATCTGGCCAACTGTATGCTAGCTTTTAAAAGCCAACAGCCTTTAGCTCAATGAAAACAGTGGTTTCGGTCCTTCTCCTACCTAGATGCAGTTCCCCACAGTATTTCTGAAGTGCAGTTATTCTTGCAACCCTTTTTTCTGTCTTGTGGGGTGGAAATTGGCAATTAGTATTTCTGAGGCTGAAGAGACAGACAACATGACTGCACAGAGGCATCTTCAGAAAGCAACCTAAACTTGCATACTTAAAGGGTTACAAATGCTACTACTTGTTGCATTATTGTACTTGGCAAATAAATCATAATGCAGAAAGTCATTACATCACACATGCAAGAAGAAAGACTGAAAGCTTCTGTAAAAAAAAAAAAAAAAAAAAGAAATTCAATGGATATAGTCAATAGAAACATGCTTTCCTCTAAGGATATGGTACCTATTCTTGGTGTGACAGCTAAGAGCAATGCAACTACAAGATATGAAAGAGTATCTCCATCCGTGCTCCCTACTTTACAGCTTAACTTGTGCACAAAAAAATTTGCTGCTTACTTGCTTGTGTAGGTCTTTCAATGGAAACAAACACAATGTTTTCAAAGCACGTTACATTTGTTAAACCATCAAAAAAGATCAGGAGAAAGATATGCACAAACAGCATTTAAATACAGTGAGCCTACTAAACTGCAAGCTTCAGTCCAAAATTGTGATTTCTAAGATCAAGAATTTCAAAGTGTTGGCAGCAAATGCATTCCCCACCCTCCTCCAAATCGCAGTTTCTACTTCATAGAATTACAGAACCATTTAGGTTGGAAAAGACCCTTAAGATCACCGAGCTCAGCTGTTAACCTGACACTAGTCCACCACTAAACCACATCCCTAAGTGCCACATCTTTTAAATACCTTCAGGGATGGTGACTGAATCACTTACCAGGGCAGCCTATTCCAATGCTTGATAACCCTTTCAGTGAAGAATTTTTTCCTAATATCCAGTATAAACCTCCCCTGGCACAACTTGAGGACATTTCCTCTCATCCTACAACTTGTTACTTAGGAAAAGAGACCAACACCCATGATCCCTAGTGATAAAGTATAACAACAATATTAATGTATTAAAAATATATTCAGGAAAATGTAAGCATAATTGCAAATGCTTATCAATTTCACGCTACCATCTATTTTAATCCAAAATCTATAAAACAGAATATGAATCATACACTGGTGGGAGAAGAACTACAACGTACTTGCAAAGCAAATCACTAAGTCCCTTTCATTATTACTAACTCCACTATGGAAATGTTCACTGAAAAGTAAAACAAAACAAAACTCCACAAAAGGAAAAAAAATCCCCTTGAAAATAATTTAGTTTGCATCAAGAGTAACACGAACAAGAGAAGGTAAGGTACTGCACTGTACAAGACTCTACATGGAATATGCATATAGTCTGGCTTTGGGATACTTACCTCTGAGGAAGTACTCCCTGCGGAATAGATCCAGGGAGAACTAACTGATCACTAGAAAGAGGGACTTAAGCATGAGGACAAAATGATGATTTTTTTAACATTTTGGGGGACACAAGGGGGCAGCAGAAATTGGGAAAAGAGGATGCTTTAAAGAAGTAAACACCAGAAATAATTTCAAAACTAATAATGCTATTCAGAAATGCACATGGAGTTTTCTTTTTTCCTAACGTGAAATGCACTGAGTTACATTGGCCTTTTTCACTTCTTTATTATACTGCATTTGCACATCCCATGTTCTGAGGATTCCTACTTCCCACGTTTCAGAAGCATTAGCTGGTTATGAAAGAAAGTGCAAGAATGATCCACAGTAACACAGGTGGTCAACAGCAGATCTGGTTGCAGAACTCTCCTTCAAGTTACAGTCCCATGTTCCAGCTCTTGGCTAAAATACCTTGCCAAAACAAACTTACCCATTAATTCCTAAATTAAGATACCAAATGTCAGACAACATATATAGAGAGAGTCTGTGTGTGTCTTCCTACATGATGCAAATTTAGTCTTTCACAAATTTCAGAATTATTTTGGCATTTAGTTCAAGATATTCAAGATGGTGACACTTCTACAAAATGCGATGAAATTCAGAGGAAATATAACATTATCTCACTGTCTTTTTTATTGGAACATCAGTGAGTTGGGCAAGATTTCTTGTTAACAGCTACTGCTCACTCTCATAGTTCCATTAACCCTTCCAGGTTCACAGCATTCTTCTTTTATTTGTCCCATTACATTATGCCAACAATACTATGGCAATTGTTAGAATAAATTTTTTCTGATTGTTTAGAATCAAGAGCTGAAGAAAAACTACCTGAGTAACTTTTCAATAGTAACCAACAATATCTGGGCAGCTTTATTACTAATTCTGTGGACAGCAATAACACCCACATAAGACTAGCATGTTCTAATTTTTTAAATACAGTAGAATAAAAAGATAATACTGCTTTAAAAAAAAATCATTAAGGACCTACTTGTAAGATTTTTTTTCTTTTCTTTGCTGTGTAAAATGGAATACAGAGCTAGAAAGAAGGTTTTACCTGTGCTAACAAATGCCACACTAACTGGATCTCCCATAGTGAGATCCTACATATATCTACACATATCCTATTGTCACATATGATTTACTGCCTGCTTTTTTGTTCTAAGATTCAAAAAAGTGATCCTCAAAGGAACAAGAAGTTAAGAGATCTTAACAGAACTAAGTATCTTTGGTGATATAGTTCACACATTTCAAAACGTCATTTCTTGGTTAAAGCGTAATAAAAAGAAATGGAATCCATTCTGTGTAAGACAATAGCCGGATCAAAGACTAAACAAACGTAAAATGAATACAATTATTATTATACCATACAGATGATGGTTACTGCATTCAGATTTGTTATCCTCCTGTTTCTTTTGGAAAAAAAATTCAAAACCCCTAAATCCTCACAATCATTTTCACCTTACCAAGACATTTTTAATCTTGCCAGTGAAGAGAGCAGACTCTAAACAGTAGGTCACTCCTTTTATTTTGAAATTCAGAGAGTAGGTTGAAATTTCAGGTACAAAAGCTGAGCTGAAAGTTGCTTCAAGTGATTGTTTAGAATCATCTGATCTCCCTTTAACAAGCTTTAAAAATAGTTTTCAGACAATAGGCGGCTGCGAATATTCTGTGCCATGCGTGAAGCCTCACTGAGGCTTCAGGCCATAAGTTTTAGTGGCAGAAAAAAAAAGAGAAACAGATTACAACTTCAGAAACAACTTAAAGACTTTGCCTGTTCCACAGGATAAATCTACATTACAATGTAACACTGTCAGCTGAGCTATAAATATTTAACATAATCTAAACATAGCAATATGAAGTTTAGTTACGGCTACAGTGAAAGGAAGAGTAAAATTCTGTGCTCACTAGCTTCTGTAACTGCTTGCCATTGTGCAAACAGACCCACAGAAAAGCGAGAAAATCTTAGCTCTGTTCAGTAGTGAAATCATGGCAGCTGAGGGGAAATCACCTTTTCCTTTCAGTATGAGTAATATGAGTCAGTGATTACTTTTCATACTCCAATCATTTGCGTCTTAAAATTTAGAGGCAACTGTGCTTGTATATGAAGACCTGTTTGATCCAACACATTTAATGTGGGCATGATGTTTTTGTAATTGTCACATCTAGCTAACAGAACATCCCTGGTGATTTTAAAGTCACAAGCATGCAAAGGCAGAGGTAGGAGGGAATCTCAGTATCAAGCTTCCTAGATCATCCTGTCATACGCTCAGCTAATCTACTTTTATAAGTCTTCTATGCAGAAGATTTCTGTTTCCCGAAGCAGACAGTTTCTTCTCAGTATCCTAGTAATCTGAAAGCTTTTCTGGATAGCTACATCTAAAAATAAGAGCAGACGCTGTTAAAAGCACTCTTCATTCCAACCAGTTTCTAACAGACGTATTATGATGAGAAGCAAACAGCTTTAATTATTGACAACAGTTCATCCTCTTCTGTCAAAGATTCTGCTTCACAGAACTAAAGCTAACACTGTCATCATTAAAAAAAAAACAACCCTTGATCTTGCACCTAAATGGCTCTCGGGTCATAAGCAAATACATCTGTCTAATATAAAAAGGATTTTCAGAAAGGGTAAGTAAACAATGGAGCAATCAAAGGAATCAACTAAAAGAATCTCTGCATTCTTATTGTATGTGGTAGTTGTGCAACCCTATACGAAACTTAGAAATGAGCCTCTGTCAGAGCTCTAGAGTACTGCATGGCTCTCCTTTCAGATTTTCTGAAGCAATAGCACACTAAATTTCATCCGCAACTTTAACCTGAAAGTACTTTCAAATCTCTCCAAGATGAGAGTGAGTGATTAGAAGTCTACGTAAGAAGAAGTCTACCTTTAAAAATTGTATGGAGGGAGTTAAGTCAAACAATTGTATTTGAAAAAAATACTGAGACTTGGAAAGTATGATACTAAAAGAAGGAGAAACTTTGCAGCATAGGAACATGAAGCAAAACATAATATACATTTGGGTGGCAAATAAAAAGGCATCCATCATCCTGTTTGTTCAGATCTTGGGAGCTTGATGCATATGCTGAACTTTAAACACTGAAGAATACAGTACCATTTGTATGTCGAGAATTAAGTAAGAACGTAAACATTAATAAGACCTAGACAAAAATGAAGTCAGAAGAAAAACATTTAAAAGTAATTTAACAATCTGGAAACTACCTGTAACAACTCCTTGAAGCTAAAGCAAGCAGTGATTTTCAAAGTCTGACATTCTATTAATATAATCAACGTATAAGACTGGAAAAAAAACGATTAGTACACAAACCTTTAAAAAAAAGTGAAGAAGGTATAACAAGTAAATGTAAAATAGATCATTTTTACCATTGGTCAGAAGTTAACACTTAAAATGAAGGTATAAGCACTTTATCTAGCAAATCTGTTATTACCATAGGCAGTTTGAATTCAGACTCTGAAAAACCTGTACAACATAAGTTTTTAACTACACGCATTCAACTTTGTAAGACAGACTGCTCTTTTCCTGCTGATGTCCTTCAGCTATCCAAATATACACTGCATAC
This sequence comes from Larus michahellis, assembly GCF_964199755.1. Lineage (NCBI taxonomy): Eukaryota > Metazoa > Chordata > Aves > Charadriiformes > Laridae > Larus > Larus michahellis. The sequence goes on from NC_133898.1 coordinate 41,598,227, forward strand.
TTTGTTATATTATACTATCACAAACAAAATAAACACAGTTTATTTATGAACTATATGCTCGGAAACCTTGGACAAAACAGAAGAGAATATAAATGAGAGCTGTGTTTGATAGAAGGGCAACAGAATTCATGAATGCTATACGACTACTCTTTTCAAACACACCTTGGATGTGCATTAATTTAATTTATAATAAAAAAATCCCTGCTAAGAAACATACTCACCCTTTAAAATATAGTCTGTTAACAAGCTTGGCACTTTCTCGCTATCCTCTTTCATGGCATGCAGGACTGAAAAACAAATGAAAAAAACATATCAGATATTTAGTCATAAAGACAACAGTCTCAAAAGACATACCATGAAGCTGTTTCAACTACTCCTAGGGATATTACCACCAAATTAGTAAGAAAACTCTCAATTGGAATATGAAAAGATGCCATGAGACACATCATATCTCCACCTTTCACTCGTGTAATTGTCACTGAACTCCACACTAGATGGATGCATGAGACCCATTTTACATGGTTAATTATTACAGTAAAATGTCATCAGTCGTAACAACAAAAAAAGCACCTCTTCTCTATAAAAAAAAAATCTCTCCAAAAGAAAGTCACCACATCCAAAACTAAAATATGCTAGCAACTGCTGGAGGGTTGGAAATCTTAGGTAAAAAAGGTATGCTCCACTACGCTCCACTGCTTAATTTATTTCCTTGACCTTCATCCCAAATCATGGAATAAAGACACTTTTCTGGAGAAACACTGCTGTGAATGATCCAATGAAAGCACTGGTGGGATTTTTCCCCTGAAATGGTGAACGTTAGCAACTGTAGCTCAGAAAAATCTTAAATACATAACTGAAAATGGCATTAACTTAAAATAATGCCAAAATGCCATTTTTTGTGACTTATATCAAGTAAAAATTGTCCATTCTTGCATATTTCTGAAGAAGGAAAACCATTTGGACTAGCTCAACTTGACATACGTAAGCTCATCTGTTGCTCCATAAACAAAACCAAAGACAATCCTTTATGAAGGGCTCTGGACATGACTGAAAGAATTAAAAGTACAGAATTATACTGAACAGCAGTATTTCATAAGCTCCAATTCCCTCATATGAGACTCTGAACTTGAAACATAACAAGTGTTTTATTTCAATTTTTACATAAACTATGGAATAATACACAACTTCAAAAGAAAAAACAACCAAACAACCCCACACACCTTCTTTACTGCCTGCCTTAACAACAGGAGAGAGAGCAAGTCAGAAATCTGCAAATGAGTCACAGGATCAAGTTCCAACCCGCCCACAGAAGGCAATGCTATTAATAATCTTTACAGTGCATTTGTACAAGACATTTTGTTAATAAACTGTCAAACAACACAAAACGTTTTCAGGAGGCTTTAACCTCTCTCTGCTTAATATTGAGTTTTTGGGAATATTTTCAAGTGAAATTTAAATATGGCAAGAAGATAAAACTTCTCTGCAGGAGTAAATATAAAATGAAAAATCCATTTGTCACAGCATAAGTACAAATTACCAGCTAAGGGTGCCTACCGTAGAAAAATAAAGGAAATTTAATTCTTGATTAAACATTTCATTTACTCCAGAATTTGTACAATATTTATTTTCTTGTTCCAGGAAACAACCAATGAGCCTTTTACCATCCCTCAGCCACATGTGGAATCTCAGACCTGCGCTGCTGCAAAGTACCTTAAGACGTAGTTAGATCCAAAGCCCTGCACTGAGATCTGATCAAATACATTGATGCACTTTACCATCTATTTTTAAACTGTTCCTATAAACCTTAAATAAAGGAGATGCCATTGACTCCCAGAGATGCTCTGCTGTATTTAACCATCTTAATAATTAATTTTTTAAAAGTACAACCTTATCTTCCATGCAAACAAGAAGAAAAAAAACCCAAACAAACACAAAACAGAGGACTCAGAACTTATAAATAAAGCACAGCAAGTTTAAACAAACAGGGGTATATGAGGTACTATAAGGCAGGATTGACAAATTCCACAACATGCATAAGGCCCGCCTGTTGAAATAATGTGAGAACATTTACTTTCTGATACATGCAAGTTTCTAGCCTTCAGGGTTTCAGAGAATAGCTAGAAAACAAACATACCATGAAGGCTCAGAAAACAAGTAAAAACTGGCAAAAATGCACATTAAAAATCATGCAACTTACATACATGCCATAAGGTAAGGGATAACTACATGAATTCATTGGTTTTGAGCAACCACAGCTGGAAATATAAAGAGGAAAGGATCATGGGGGAACTTCATATGCTCACTTTTAGTTAGTGTTTGAAGATCTTCCACAGATGGGGGTCCATTTTTCTTCTCATAAGGAATGACGGTTGTTAAGTACTGTCAAATGAAAAACAGAGTTATTTGATAGTCCTTCATGCAATTTATGTTGCTTTCATTTTATTTTGCAAAATTTGTAGCAATTGAAATTGCTAGCCATAAATTAAAGCTTTTCAAAAGATTGCATTTCACAAGAGATTAAGATTCTACCTTTCCTATCCCAAAACTTTTATCACAGAAACGAACTTCTATTTTTTTTTCAAATTATGTAACCACATTAGAAGTCATATAGCTAAACGCTAAAAAAAGTGTTTAAAAAATTTGAGCTGCTTACAGTAAAAAGTTTATCATCTGATGGGTTTCTTCCTCAGAGCCTATGCATACCAATAGTAAAGTCTTTCCTCTCCTCCCTCCAGAAGTCAATCAGAAGTCCTTCATGTATTTAAAGTACTTCTTAAAAATCAAATAAAAGCTGGAAGAACCACTTTCCTACCAGCTCCCCTCAAACAACACTATAAATGCAGAACAGTTTTTAAACTTGCTTTAAAAAAAAAAAAAACCAAACAACAAAAAAGTATAAATATAATGCAACTGTCACCTGTTATATCAAAAAATCAGAAAGTAATTCTTTCTTTCCAGGAAGTATGTTAAAAAAAATAAATCTTTCCAGGTAAACATTGATGGTGTCTTCAAATAGTTTGGGAAACTGATAACAGACAGCTTTTTAAAAGATTCCAAAGCACAAATCATAGAGGCTGTGCAGGTAACTTGAGTGAGGTGTTCAGGTTTGTAGAAGTGCTAACAAGTATTTTGAAAAATAAAATAAAAAAAAAAATAAATAAAACTTCTTCAAACTTGGCATATGCTGCGTTTGAAGAACCTCAAAACAGCCACAGGATTTTCTAAGTGACTGGTTAACTCTTACTAAGAATGTGAAACTTTCCAGGGATTTTGACAGATCAAAGAGCATTGCCCAGTCCAAGCTCCGAAGGTGATCTACAGTCCTCTGTGCAACGAAAACTAGGCTGCCCCACAGTTAGGCAAAAACGAAAACAGATACCTTTTGTCTTCTGATGCTATACACTTCCAACCAAAAGAAACAAAGCAAGCAGTGCAACCAAGATTTACTTTCAAATTCTTGAAGCAACCCTATTGCTCTTTTATTAAATGTGTTTAGGCGACATCTTACTTTGCAACCTATATGAATGCATATTCTTCTTAAAGAGGGTATTATTTCAAAAGTACTGAAATTGCTGGAATTTTCCCCAATGAAAAAGCTTCCTGAAATCTCCCTCAATTCAATTTTTAAGAATTTCACAGGAACTTTATCCTGGGTTAACAGCTACAAGGCAGTAGGCAAAGCAACCCTCTATCTCTCATTCAACTCCAGAGAGATGTGGTTCTCCATGTAACAATTGGAAAACACGTTAGGTACACGGTCTCCTCTCCATAGCAACACTGCAGCAAGAGTCAAGTGTAACTTGGATTCTGGTGATGAGGTTCACTTTGCAGAAGGAGATTTAGAGTTGCCAAATGCAGCTATATAACTGTTGCCACATGTAGAGTGGGATCATGCACCTCATGCCCAACCATACTCTCTGCCTAAACGCCAGCTGGAATCAGTTTTGTGTCACTTTTAAGGGAACCTATTGTATGGGATGTACTAACACCTCACCAAGACCTTATGCAAACTCAGGGCGCTTTTCTCCCTCCCATTTCCTTTCGCATTTTCTCACATCCACTTAGCCCAGCAGAGGAAAGTATGCAACACTTCTTAGGAAACAGTCAATTTTCAATTTCTTTGCCAGCAGATGTAACCAACAGGTATCATTAGAGAACTGCACTCTTACTAAAATTACTGGAATCAATAGCTAGATATAAGGCTGTTAAATCTGTAAATGTCAGAGATGTATGTAGATCAACTAACTCAGAAATCAGATCTCAGGCTGTCTTTTCCAGCCTTCAGAACTAAATGTCATTCTATCCTTTAACTAGACAATAAATTACTAGGACATGTTTCACGGGACCAAATACCAATATTTTCTGTTTTCCTTCTCCTGTTAACTCCACCTTCCAATTTTCCTAATAGCAATAATTAAAAAAAAAAATTAAGTAAACTCTTTTTTAGTTTCCAGAAATAATCTTGTGTTTCTCAACAAGACTTTGTGCTGTAACAATGTGTCTCTACAATAGCACTATAAGAACTCATTCCCTGAATTGTTGTGTGAAGGATAACATATTATGAAAAAGAAGAAAAAAATGACTCAAGGGTAGCTTACTGACATGCCCAAATGTTAAGTCTACTGTGACCTCTACATTTTTGAAGCAGATTAGACAATATGGTAAGCAACAATTCCCACTGCCATTTGTAATCACCCATAAAAAAGTGTGTGATGTGTCTAAAAATCAAAATGAAGATGACCAGCTTGAACTTTCTTCTGGAAATACCATCACAGGAAGAGCTACCAATATTTCCATGGCTTTTATGCAGTTGGTGGTATTTTTCCCAACTGCATTATCAGATGGGAATAGGTAGTTCCCACTGGAAGTTTCTCTCTAAACGTTGAAAAATTCCAAGTAATTTTCAATTACATCTCAAACACACACACACACACACAGAAAAAGGACTAAAATTTTAAAAAGGAAAGTATCCACTATCAGAGTAACACTACCCAGAAAATAGTAAAGTTGGTAAATACCATTAAAGACCGACAAGAGTTTTGAAATAACTGTACAAACTCATCACAAACTTTATGTTGTGACTTTACGTGTATGAACTTCTGCCTTCTAAGGTACACAAAAAATGTCTGTCCTTGCATTTATTTTGAGCACAACTCCAGATTGTTAACTAACTCTTCCCTGTTAGCAGGAAACACATGAATGTGAGTTTATAATGACAATACACCCTGAAAAAACACTCAAATGGATATTCTGAGAGCAGCACTAAGCAACTAAGCATCTGATACTTTTTCTCCTTTCCAATTTGCTGCAATAAGATGATGATACCAGTATTTTAAAAGCAGGGGCCAGGGTTTGGTAATGCGACCAAAAACAAATAAAAAAAAAACAAACAAAAAGCAAATGCCATAGAAAAATAAATTTCCATGACTAAATCAGAAAAGAGCTGGTATGTTTCCTACCTTTCTCCCCTATTTCTCATTTTAAGTTCTTGTTATTTCCATGATTGGCTTTAGGATACAGGTAGGGAAAAAAAAAACCCACATAACCTTGCTAATAAGGATATAGTATAAGATAAATCAGAGGAAAAGTATGATCAACATGAAGAATAACATTAGTAAACTAACTCAAAAAACAACTGGAAGGGCTATCCAATTAGTGTTATTGTTGATACATGATTATGCTACTTATGTCTAGAAAGTTAGGAGACAGTCACAGAAGTAAAGGTGTATTCGAATAGAGACATGCATACAAAAGAAGTCTTTTAACCAAAAGAGGGGCTGGCATAGCTAAATATGTTCATTTTATGAAAATACACAGTATTTAAAATAGCTAGAGATACCAGTAAACAGGTGTAATTTATTATTAAATGGTAAAGAGGGCAGAAACAAAAAAACCCAGGACAGCTATTACTTTACCAGTATTGAGATAACACAGAGTGATAAAAACTGTTAGGCAAGCTCTATGCATGTGTTCAAGATCCCCAAAGCTGGGGACAAAGAGGTGGATCTATGTATTCATGAACTTTCATACATATAACTTGCTTGAGAAAGACTGTAAGGACACGATTTCCAACCTCACACTTCAGGAATGACTTGAGAGGAGTTGTTTTACCTCCTGAACCCCTCTGCAGGATACTCCAGTCATCTTCCAGACAAAAGCCTAATGAGCCATGACTTCTGAACTACCAGGCAGTTTATTGCCTCAATGGAAGGAGGGGTTGGAAAGGGGGACAGTGACCAGAAAAAAAATAATAAATCTAACACCCTCCTGGCAGAATTATAATGGGTGGGTATGTGTTAAATAAGGTGAAATAGCAATATTCTGTAACATGTGCGTAAGCATTAACCAAAATACAGAATGCATTTAATAAAATACATACTACAGTTCTGAAACAAGCCATCAAGCATTACTTTGAAATAAAGCATAAGAATCTTGCTACTTAGGTGTATGTAACATCTACAGTGATACCCACTGAAGCTGGGCCTCTTTGCTGTATATTTCAACATTTAAATAGTCAGTGAAAAGACACGAACTTGCCTACAGCTTATATATTTTATATCAGAAATCTGCATTGCACACATTTGTCTGCTTTTAACATCATGCAGTTTCCAAAGGCAAAAAGACATACAATATTGTCCCTGCATTTTCCAGATGCTACTCCGTTTTTAGATATATCAGTTCTGAACATTTGGAGAAAAAAAGAAAACAAAACCTTTTTTCAGTTGGAGATATTACCCAAATCTTTAATGCTGAAATGTTACGTCTAACCTGATACATGTTCTTCAATTAGATATTAGATTTTTACTGACATGCAATGTATTTGAAGCATGCATTATGTCAAAACAGACTTTTAGTCCGGGGTGGGAAATCAGGGTTGTTCTTTCAGTGCATCAGGATATCAAGCCCTGGCCATCTCGAGCTGTTGAGGAGAGAAAGAGACTGTAGGCTGATCAGAGTCCTGAGGCAGGGAGAGTACAGATTCCAACATTTTTGTCCTATTTTTTTCCTGTCTCAGGATTTATCTTAAACTACTGTCCATTTTCAAGATGTCAACTCCTAGCAAAAGTGCAGGCAAAGAATGAGGAAAAGAAAGAAGAGAGCCCAGCACCTGTTTCTCTCCACCTGCGTTTCCAAACGTGTGGCGGAAGCCATTCTGTATGACATTTGAGATCCCTTCCATGCTGAAGCGCTAAAAGTAGTGAAAACGTAGCAGAAAGAAAAAAAGGGACAGAGAAAAGTTCAGAAGACTATTAATCAGCATTTATCAAGACTATAAAAGATGAATGACAAAGACAGGCTCTAACGTATATTTCAGCACATTTCTATTTTTTCATTCACCTACTTAATTTTATAATTAAAAAGCAAAACTTATAATGGCAGTTAAGGAGTATATCTACATCAAAATTTAATCAAACAAAATCTTCACAGTGCAGACTCAATAATTGAGACTTGCCTTTTAAAGCTGTCTCATTTTAAAATGTAAAAAGTAGTATTTTTGAAAGTTTAGTTTACAGTACAATCGCCTTTAAAATTCGTGTTTGAGTAATATAATATACTTTTAGAGACACTGCTGATACCAATTTTTCAGATTTTAAACACCTACTAGAAACACTGCTCAGAGGTAGTAATTTTCATTTCTACCTCTTCAAAACATTTTATGTTTTCATGCTTACTTTTCCACAACTGAAACAAAAATTATCTATCAACTGTATTCCCCATTTTTTTGGTAGTATGATACTATATACACAATTAGTTAATAATGCACCCATATTGATTTCAAGCTCCATCATATGGAATCCAAGTAAAGAAAAATTTATATGTAATCCAACCACTTTTTTTTTCCTTGAACTTTTGTAATCATTTTTGCTTGCTAGAGACAACAAGTAAAAAGAAAAATCAAAACAATTTTGATGTTTAGCATGAGATACAAAAATCAGCAACTGCCAAGAACATAAAAAGGAGAAACTGCCAAGCTGCTGACACAGGTCAGCAAGATGCGCACACCTCAGCACACTTACCTGAATGTATTTATTTACAGGAGAAGGAATAAAATGTGCTGGAATACATTATTCATTTGCTTTCTAAAGCTCAATGAGGTCAGTAAACAGACACACATGTTGCCAAAGCCATCTTAACTCTTGTCAGATATCCTGCTTAAATGAACTGGTATCTTCAAGCCCTGACTATTTTTAATTACTCCCCAGTTTGTCCTTGTGAGAGATGTAAAAGTTTTAGAAGTCTAAGAAAGTGATTTACTCAAAGCCTATATGAAGGACAAAGAATTAAACTCTCTATTTTTTAAAATTCAATTATAGTATTTACAGGATAATTGATTTTTTTAGACTATGAAAATTTAAGCCTAATTCCAAGCTTTGCATTTAGATGAGACTTCATTATAGCTTTAGTTAATAAAATTATTAATTTATACATTATTTATTAACAGAATCTCACTCTTCATGAAGTTACTAGCTGTATGCACATTCTCATGTGCAAAAAAAGTGCAAAAAAAAAAAAGAGGAGTGTGGAAGGAAGTAAGTTTGCACCTCTTTCTGGGAGAAGGCTCTCAAATCTGGTACTCGGTGATAGTGAAAGCCATTTTCAAAGGAACCACACATATGCAGCCTACAGTCTTATTTGGGAGCTAGCTTGTTCACTCCTTCTCAGAAAGCAATCTGCCACATATGTATCTTGAAGCAACCAAATATGAAAATGTCTTATATTGGGACGACATACAGTTATACCTGAAAGCATCATTCAAGTCTCCAAACTTGGAACTAACCAGAATAGCTTAAGAATCACTTAACTCCAGTTTCAAAACCAACTAATGACTTTTCTTTCTAGTTAGATTTTGAACTTTTGACTGTGCCCTTGCAAAGGGGATGAGAACTTTGTATTTTCTTCCAGACACATACTTTCTTAAGAGTTACATTAAAACTCATCTATGTACACAAAAGATGACAAATTAGATGGACAAGATCAGAACTCCGTTGAGTTATATCACAGGTATGTTATTCTTGTAAGTTTAGAAATAGATTCTGAAAAATTAATGTTTCATTACAAATGTTCATTTCTTATGCTTGAAAAACAAACTCAAAAACCTTCTGATGTCAAACTGAAGCATTCTTTCTGGGACTTAGCCAAGATCTACAATACTTTAATCACATTTTCTGCATCCTGTAAGAAACACTTAGAAATTCTAAAATTAATATCCCACTTAAGTAATTTAAAATTATGCTAGACAGATAAGAAAGAAAAAAGTTGCATTGACAAGATAATAACCTAATTTCTTTCATTCTCTGCCTCCTGTTATTCAAACTCTGTTTGAAAGACATTTTTCCTTTTGTTGCTATGTTCTGTAAAGAATAAACCAAATTATCTCCTCCCTGTACACCCGCACTACTCTTTGGACTCACTCCTGTCTCTTGTTGGATGTAGTAACTCTGCCACAGGTTTCAAGAGATTGAGGGTAATATTTTTACTTTTTTCCTACCTAAGAACCATCATGATCAACACCTCTACAACCACACCAACAATACTACTGCATTTCCTGCAAGACCAACAGTGGTACGTACACACATACTAAAATTCACACAGTGAAACCAAACAGATAAATGAGTTTGCCTACTGACAACAGAACACACAGCAGCAGATCCAAAGACAGTATTTTTTGTGACTTTGTGAAAAAAAATTATCTCAATAGTAAGTGCCTAAGGCTTGTCTATGAATGAAGGCATGGAAGTAGGTGTACCAGGTATCCTGATATAATCTACAACTACCCTTCCCATAGGGAAAAAACAAAAAATATTTTCAATCTGTAAATAGTTACAAAAATTTTCTTACTGTTCCAGGCATGTGACCTCTCTCTTGTTTGCCATTCTGAGGACTACCATTTTTCAGCTTCTTTTTCTTCTTTGCCGTTTCTTTGTGTTCTCTCTGCTTGTTTTGTACTTCGATGAGCACAGAAATGAAGCTGTTTTTCACTTCCTTCTCAAACTCCAACTCGTCTCGTAGAGCCAACTGCTGTACCAGTTCCTCAGAATAATCCTTAATAGCAGTCTCAATTTCTTCTAGGAGTTCATTTAACTCAGCAACAGACAATCTTTTTACTCCTATAAATAGTTCACAAAAAAGTAAACTGTCAAGATTTTACTTGTGGGAATTACAACAAAAAAGCACCCTGAAATTTTTCAAAAGAAAAAATTCAATTCTAAAACTACATAGAACAAACCAATATTCCTAACGGAATAAACACAGAGGCAACTAGATTAGCAACAAGAAGGTTGTCGAACTTTCTTCTTATTTCTGAGAAATCTGAAATAATCTGCAAATATGAAGACCATGTGGTAGTTAAGGAAGCGGAAGTAAGCACTAAACTTCTAATACTGACATCTCTGTTAACTATTACTTTCCATCTACACTCACTGTTCAAAATAAAAGGTCTCCGTATTTTCTGACACAATTTCTGATTTCTTACACTTTGGCATTTCTGGAATCCTTGGATTTTTCACCTACAGTAGATCATATTCTACAAGTGACGGAATCTTCTTAGGGATATTGCTAAGGTATACGTGCATATTAATAAAAGCTTGCACCGAACTTTTATGTTAAGATTTTTAGATGCAATTAGTAGAAAACCCAACAGAATCCTCCAAATTTTCTTTGTCTGGGGATTGTAATCAAAAGCATGGCTTTGTATTGCCTGAAACAATGACCTAGATCAAAACTAGCCAACAGGCTCATTTCAAGCAAAAATAAGCATTAATAGTTTTGAGAAAGCATGAGACTGAATTGGTCAATGCTAAACCAGGAGCCTGTAAAATGTCAGTTTGGAAACAGAAAACCCCTCCAGGTTTGCATTTTAAAGGTATTCTTGAGTCACTTGTTACAGACAGTGAAATTATGACCAAGAAGAATGTTCTAAGGCCTGCTTGGGTTAAAAGTGAGCACATTGAAGACTGCATTCCATTCCCTATTATGTCTGACACACCTAGAAAGCTAGTTGAGCAGCTGCTATGTCAAAGAACATAATTTTCATTGGCATTTGAGAAACACCTAGCCCTGGTTACACTGAAGAGTACAATCTGTTTAAGGACACTGCACAGATGTTTGTAATTATTTCGTTACATTAAATTAGTCTAGTAAATGTTATGTTTAAAAAAACTGTTATAAGTGAAAATGCCTATGGACAAGTGTTGAAAAACACAGATAAGGCCACAAACTACAAAAAAAGTATAGGTCTTTAGAAGCATCAAAGGTGAAATGTGATTTTCTCTAAAAGTACAGCAGGGAAAACTGATTAGAGAAAGCTCCTTGTCACTAATTTACAAAAGAAAAAGCAATGAAACCTGTTAAGGCAATTGTCTGTCAAGGAACCACAGTTTTTCAGAGTAGCTTAGGTCTTAAACTCTGTTCAAACACTGTAACAGTACTATATGATTAAGGATCTAAGTTTTAAGTAGTCTGAACCATCCATCGCCTTTTTTGTTACTTAAACTATTCTAAGCATGCAGCAGGCAGGTTATGGCTTCTACTTGTAACATACATCTTGGCTCTGCTCACAGTCATTGCACATACCACAGTAGGTCTTACCACAGCAATAACTTTTTGCAAAGTCAACACTGGTTGTCAGCAACAGCAAACAGCAACGGCAACTCACATATAAGCAGGGGGAAGAACAGCAAATTCAGCGACAAGATTATCTGGTGCTCTGTGGGTGCGAGTCGCAGAATAGGCCCTACAGTCTGTGAAACTGAGTATACCCTGCAGTAAAAACTAATATGAGTAAGTTCCATATGCATTCAATACAAAGGACTGCCTAAAAAGCATAGGTTGCACCACTGCTTTGTTTTTGTGAAAGACTAGACAGAGCACCAGTGAGTCCCAGCACTTAAGAACCAGCTTCACACCCTAAGAAACAACTGTTCCAATAAAATAGATGCAGATTATCCAACTGCAATCCTGACTCGTTGTGATCAAAGCCTACAAAAGAGCTACTCAGGAACTACTCAGCTGACACAGGTGAATGAAGACAGAGTAACTCAAATGCAGAAGACTACTTGGAATAAATACTAGATATGTAGGCTAAAGGACTCACCTGTGTAACCAGAACTGTAACTGGTTTTATTTTTTGACTGTCTTAATACACATCTTTTCCTATCCAAGAAAAAAGTAAATACAAGCTTTGATTTCCTGCTTTCAATCCTAAAAAATTAACACCTCTGACTTGTCTTATAAAAGCCAGGCAGTTTCTAGGAAACTGCAACAATTTTAGACAGATGCAGACTAATTCTGAGGCAGCTTAATGCAGAAGAGAAGGTAGCAAGAGCTTGTGATAAAATAGTGACCTGAAAGACATGAAAGCAGATTCTGAGAACCTGGTGAAGCAAAGTTAAATTATCTGCCACAGTAACTCAAGGCATCGTTTGGTCAAGGCTGACCTTTAAACTGTGAAGATGCAACAGACAAGATCAACTCCTGAGGCAAAGCAAAATAAATATGATATGAAATACCAAGCAAGTTTGATTAGATCCAAACCTAAGGACATATGGAACTGTCAGAAAAGCAGGAAGCCGTGCTGTCCAGGATACGCTTTGCTTTCATATTCCTGAAATTTATGTGTTGAGACAGCTAAGAGTCCAACCATGAAAATGGAATCTCATCCATAAATCTGAAGTGTAGCAGAAACTGTAAATCATATCACAAATGGTCAGCCAGTTTTCTGAATCTTCTGCAGAATTTATATTGCTGACCCAGACTACAGGAAAGAAAGCACCAAACTTTGTGAAAGCGACCAAAGTAAAAGGATCATCTAGCATATATTCTTTGTGTTCCTATCACCTTCTAGAATTGATTTGTATAAGTACGCAAATTAAATTTCCATCATGAAACTGATTAATCACAGGTTTCTTTTACACACAATTCAACCTACTACAACAAAACCACACATGGAATTTCTCCTTTCCTTTTGTACAAGGAAGAACAGATTATTTTATTTGAGTAGAAGAAGATGCAAAAGTTTTTTTAAAACTTTTAAGCTTTTTGAAAAGGAATGGAAGGGAAGGAAAGAAAAATATGTAAGGTCCTTACAGGGAAAAAAAAAAGGCAACAGTTGCCTTATTTTTCTGTTACTGTATATCTAGATACTTTGTAGTGACTGAAACAGTACCAAAGAAACCCCATTTGCTTTATTTACTACATAGCTGATCTTAAACACAGTATTGGCCTCAAGAAAGTGTCTCACTTTACAACACAGAAATTAAGAAAATTCAATAAAAATTATCAACTTATCACTCTACCTATGAAGGGACTTCATTCCAGTTAATCAAGCTTAAGCATGTTTGCTTTAAAACTTTCTAGAATTTCAAGTTATTTTATTATGAAAAGTGCCAAAGATAAGTCTTCTATTTATGTTCTAAATCTAGTTTATTCTTTCAGGGCATTCTGAAAATATTTTTGAATGCAGGTGTTTCATAAGAAGGACTTGCTGTAAAACAAACACATGGCAAGCTTACCGTTTAAACTATTTTCACTAAGTGTAAGAGTAGAATACTAAATAAGTACCACTTACTCTCTTCATAGCTATTATTTGTACTGGATCTCTTGAGCGTCTGAATTTCCTGGGAAAGCATGGAGAGCCGATCTGATTGGGTGGGTGTTTCATCATCTTCTGGATCAGGTGATTCCTGCATCATTTCCTCTATTTCTTCAATCACCTTCAAAAAATAAAAACCCTTAGGAAAACACTCCTGCATGAAGAGAAACAGCCTGCAATTTGAAGCAAAGCTGTTAAGAACTTAAGGGTTTGGTTTTTTTTTTAACTTTCAATTAGCAAAGATGCTTCCAGATGAAACTAATACCAAGACTGGATTAAGGAGAATCAACAAAATCATACTGACATTTCCTCCCCATCCTTGCTCTCCAAGAATAAGCCTACCTTTTCAAGGTAAATTGGTGATCTCATAACAAGCAGCGTGTTGAAACTACACAGTTATTTCTACAAGAAGGTACACATGGTTCTGCTTAAGAGAACTGAACTAAAGAGTGAGCAGGAATATCTTTCCCAAGTATTTGGTTGAAGGAAAACAAAACAACAAAAATCAATTACCTTCCCACCCCCAGCCCCCACTTCAGTACACTTCTCTGAGCAAAAAAAAAAAAAAGCTCCAAATAACCTGAAAATCTACTGTGCTTATGATAAGTTTTATGAAGTTGTAAATCATAACCTGAAGCTGACTTGCATCCCTGGGTGTAAGATTTGAGCCAGAGAGAAAGCAGGAGAACAGAAATCCTGTGCATAATAAGCTCACTTTTTTTTGGTACAGAAATGACCATATCTCTACAGGCTAAACTATTAACTGAACAGCTGAATAAATAACACATCAACTTTTGCAGGTTTAAAGGCTGTAGACATTGCTGAGATCCATCTCACAGCAAAAAAGCTGAGGCAGTTCAAGTAATCCTGTCCCTCATACTCCTAATAACCGTGTTCATCAGAGTTCACAGGTAACCATTTAAACAAGAAAGTACATTCTTGCATTTGCTTACTAAAGCAGGATCCTAATGGACAGTCGTTAACCTTACTCAGAAGAGCAATTTTCAAGATAACTTACATAAATCCATGGATTTGGAACAGAAGCCTTTAGACGCTAAGTAGTTTGAAAGCTTAGTAGCAGAACTGCTAGGCAAAAACTTCAAAGAACTCTTGCTAACCACGAAGCCATGTGAAGATACCAATGGCAATACAGTCATGCTGGAAAACTACAAACTCTACAATACCACCAACATTCTGAAAATATTTTTGCTTTTTAACATATATATTTAATTTTGTAGTATTTCTGACTTATTCATGGTAAGAAATGTAGAAAGATTTCAGAGACCCTGGACTATCAACCTCACCTGGAGCATTGGAATACTTTTCAAATCTGAATGACGTAGTAATATCTCACACATTATTATGACCCTAAATAAAGAACAATCAAGAAGCATAGCTATGGTGAACAGCAAGAAGGAAGGACAAAAAAATAATTACAGACTAAAAGAAAAATACTACATCAACAACACTGTCTTCACTGAACACTTTACCTGCTCTGCTGTGAAGAGAGGTTCATCATTGATGCAGGAAACAATGATAGAATGCATATCCAACTGTTCTCTCAGCTCTTCATCATCTGACAGGTCAAGGTTCAAGTTATCATTTACCTAGAAAGGATAACAATGTGTATTTATACAAATATATATACACATTTGTGTGTGTATATATCTCTAAAAGATACATGTACACATATAAAAAACAAAAGGGGAACTTTTGAGTTTTAAGAATGACACAGATTCCTTGTCCATAGTAATGGAATCAATGACTCTTGCCATCAAATACCTGGAAACCGTAGTACTTTAACAGCTGAAATCAAAACCACAATTGGAGAAAGTTAAAATAGCTGACAGTCTTTAAAGTCTTTAAATACACTCAGCAACATAAAGACCATGACATGCAGATGTCTGCATGGCTGGAAAACAGTCAGTCCAATGTAGATATTTAACTCTTAAGTGAAGACAGATATTTGTCGGTGTGGGGTGAAAACCTACATATAATGTCTAACATTACACAAACCTGTTATTTTACGTGCTTTTATAGTTCTACTTTTTCGCATAATAAAAGATATGAAAAAAGTTGTTTTGAAAAACAGAACATGGTTATCACCACAGATTATTTTAAAATTATACTGTTGATTGTCTCACAGTCTTTTAAAAAAGAAGCAGAAGTAACACTGTTCCCACACATATACCACCAAATTACACTCATCCTTTAAATCCAAAGACGTACATATAGTAAAAGATTTAAGTCCCCTCCTTAATCAGTCAGGTATATTTTATTCTCACACGGTCATATATTCTAGTTTATTTACAAAGTTGTTTGCTTTTTCTGCACTTTGTCTGTTACTAGATTCCAGATGCACCAGCCTAGAAAAGCCCCCCAGCCCTCAAAAGCTGCAATCTCTAACCTTCGACATTTTGAGATCAATCACTTTAACTGATCTTTGGGCTAATTTACAAACATTATGACCAGCTGTATAAAGTGTCCTTGGTGTCACCATATCAGTTTTCAATTTTTGTGTAAATCCTCCAATTTTCCCAGTTCCTTCAGAAACCTTAACAGTTTTCAGATTCACTTTGAAGATACTACTGAGATCCCCAGATAGCTAGTCTATAGGGGAAAACATAAAATTTGTATTTTTTCAGACATCAGAATGAAGTCAAATGTCCACTTTTTTCCAGAATCTGAATTCCAATAACTATGCAATGACAGGGCTCCACTAAGAATATATGTTCACCTACCGCACAGATAAATCCCAGTTTTGACATTCTTTGAAGTCTGCAATTCTCAAATATTTTTCCATCTATATAGGATTATGCGAAGAACCATGGGTTAGTAAGCAACGATAACAGTTTATCTAGAAGGTCAGCTTCCCCTCCTGACATCTCCAGAAACAATATTATGAGAGACTAACAAAATATATTCTGATAATTTAGGCTAATAAACCACCTAAAACAACCCAAGCTACAACTGATGCCAAAAAGACCACCTGGACTTCCATCCAGCCACACTCCATGCCTTTTTCTGTTCTCACACTCCTACCAGGGAATGACCTGTTTAAAAGTAATCTAACAAAAATATAATAAACAAGCAATTGCGCAATCCTGTTCCATGTACCACTGTACAACACTTCCACCTAACTACTTCTTTTACCATCAGAGTCGTATAAAAATGTTCATAGATCTGTGATGTAAAGCAACAAAGATTAGATGAATCAGCCTCATTCACCTTACACTTTTTTCCTACTAAAACGGTAACAGAAATACTTTAAGCACAAGTCCAACAGCATATTATTAGTTTCAAATGCATCAAGAAGTGTTGCTTAGCTGTTAATATTCATTGTAAGAAAGTTAAAACAAGCTACTAGCTGGTCCATATGTGCTGTCACATATCCATAAATACATCTGAAACACAGAGAAGTAGAAAAAAAGTATGTAAAACACTCCCTAACAGATGGGCTTTACACATTAAAAGACATGCCAGGTGGAGTGAAAGCTGAAAAAACTTGAGATATGTTTAATCGATGAACTGATTTTCCCTCTACTGACAGCATACCTAAGATTCTTTCTAATCCATGAACACCACTTTACTTTTTTTTTTGTAGTTCCTTCATTACTTCCTGCAAAGAACTTAAAAAAACTATAAAAAACATTTGTTTACATTGTACCTAGTTCCTTATCTTCCAGACCATTTTTCAGTCACACAACTAGGTCATGGCATGGGGGTTGTAAGTCTTTTCATTTTGAATGTAAGGATTTAATTACCCTAAAACCACTTAGAAAATCTGAACAAACACTCTAAAACACAAGTCAAATTCAAGGTATAATCAGTGGACTCAAATAAAGAAAGTGAGTTCTAAACTGCCATCTTCCCCTGCTGAACCCCAAAGTATCCTCTTCAGCAGAACAATCTTTGCTCCTGTCAGAGTAAAAAGAAGCTGTGGATTATATAATGGATGTCAGAAGTCAAAGCATTACGCTATTCGTAGGTTACACGTACAGACATTTTTACAACTTAACTCAGCTTCACTAAGTTTAAAAGATAAGCCACCTGCTATCCTCAGAAGACATGGGAGGTGAGAATTCTTCCTAGCTTTTCTTCCTGATGCGTTTTAATCTACTTTTAAGATCAGAGGACAACCCTTTCTATAAACCTCTCTGAAGCTCTTCATTCCCTGCTCCCTCCCCAGACAACTATTCTACTCATTAAATAAGAAAAATAAAACAAAACAAACTCTTGCACTTCAGTGTCTCCCGGGTCACCTTTCCTGTAAAAGAAGCCACTTCAGTCTCCACCTGACTGCAGAATGAGATGAACTTAAAAAAAAAGCCCACGCTGGATTTACTACATCAGAACACTCCACTCCTGCCTCTTTTCCTCCCTCAACCAGAATAGCATTCAACACGAAACAGACAGTAGAAAGATTTTATGTGAAATGCTTTCTAATTTTAAAATTTTTTCTATCATGCTCTGGCTCCAATGAACATCCATCTAAAACTAACTCTGAATTATTTCAACCAAAGGAGATGCAAACATACATCAAACACGTTTGACTCTGTGATTTTTTTTAAAACCTCTCGTGTATAATACCAAGTACTAAAAATATTTTAAGCTATTTAATAACAACACCAATCTTTTATACAAAAGCAAATTGTTTTATTTTCCTGCTGAGTACAAAAGATCCCAAAAGGTTATTTCTGCTGATCAGAACTTACCCCTTTTTCTGAAAGATTCAGTGTTGGCAAGTGCAAAGCTCTGGTGTGTGAAGATTTCCAGTCAACAGGCATTACGTTACCATAATTATCAGTCAAAGCATTCCAAATCCTGGAGAGAGGAATAAAGGAACAAAAATGAAGGCCTTAAAAAAAGCAGCAACTGATCAGCAGTAAATATATTTGCAGTGATAAAAGATTTCTATCAACAATAGAAATGTTGATACTTGAATGTTTCCTCTCTGAATATTCATTTACAAGTTAACTGACAATATTTTTATAACGTTTGGAAGATAAAATGTTTTTGATAAATAAAATTTATTTCCCTTTTTAAACCAACAACATGAACACAGCAGTGAAATAATATGATGAAGAGACAGCTTTATTACCAATTATATAACCGTACTCAAAATCTTTTTTGGGGGTGGATGAGTCCGTGCTTTAACGAAATTTGAGCTCAGCTATAAATCCCTTTCCTAGTGTTCTTCCTGTTCTTGCCTTTTGCGTGTTAAAATCAGGAATAAGCAAAGGCCGAGTAGCAAATTCTAGGCCAAATTTTTTTTTCTTTCTTTTCATTTATCACACAAGAACGAACATGCACAATTTATAATAGAATTCTGCAAGAATTTTGTTTTATCAAGAAGTACTCTTGCTGAGCTTGGCCCACCACTCTCATCTACAGTTGATCTTGATTGTGTCTACAGTGTCCAACCTCTCTGGCTGTGCTGGAGGCTTGCATATGCAGCCCTATTCTGGTATACTAGTTCAGATTTTGAAACAGAGCAGCCCTGTTAGCAGGTTGCTGCCTCAAGACAGCTAACAAACCCCACCTCTAAGCGCTATGCGGTGGGCGCACGTTTAGAGCGGTTGCCTAGCTAGGCTCCGAGGAATGGCTGAGCCAGACACAGAAGGTCAGACAGAGCCTCAACACTGCACAGTATGTCTCTGATTCATGTATCTCTGAACCTACCTCACCGCCTATACCACAGACATACAGTCTTTTGCTAACAGTTTTTTTTCTTCTCTTAGAATGAGACATACTATGCAGTTACCTCAGAATAAAAGAACCACAGTATTTTTAATGGAGATAAGCTGACTGAAATTTACTGTAAAATAACACATATAAATGCTAGTAAAACAATGTTAAAGACAGGAAAGCAGCACAGATCAAAAGGTGCTATCGCTCACGAGAAAAAATCAATTATCCAGTTGCAACTGAGATTATGTTCTCCATCTGTTTTCCATGCTTAATTTCAAACACTGAAACGGTGGGCATTTTGCAAGAGACTAAATAAATATTACCCCCTCCATCACTCTGCATTTCTGAACAGCAACTTTTTCTCACCCCGGAGGCAGGAGGCACCGGAATGCACTCACACTTCATGGCTCTTAGGGAAATAAAACCGGACGGCTCGGTGTCAGGCCAGCGCCGGCGGCCCAGCCGGGCCCCGCGGGCGGGGAAAGGCTTCGCCTCCCGCAGCCCACAAGCCCTGCTGGCACCCAGCGAGAAGGCGGCCCTGGCCAGAAGGCCCAGGGGCAGCGCTGTCGCCGGGCAGGGCTGGCGACCCACGGAGCCCGCTCCGCCCGCCGCCCCCGGTCCCGGCCGTCCCCTCAGGCCGGGCCAGGCCTCCTCCCCCGGGCCCAACCACCGCCGCTCCCTCTCCCTGCCTCCCCCCCGGCCCCGGGCCTGCACTCACTCGTCGTCCTGCAGGGCGCTCTGCTCCGTGAGGGGCCGCAGCGGAACGCGGCTCTCGCCGCCGCCAGACCGGGCCTGCGGGGGCTCAAAACAGAGGGACAACTTCGCCACCAAATCCCCACCGCCGCCCCAGCCGCCTTTGTCGCGGGCAGCTTCGGTGCCGTTCCCCGCCGAGGGCTGGAAGCCCGAAAAGTCTTGCCAGTCCCCCGGGTCTCGCTGGGAGGCCGCCGCCGCCATAGCCGCCGCCGGAGACACCGTGCCGCGCGCCCCCGCCCGCGGCTCCCGGCGCTGCGCGCTCCCGCCGCTTCCCGCAGCTCGCGGGGCGGGGCGGGGCGCGGCGCGTGACGGGCGTGGGGCCGCCCAACGGCCGCAGCGGGCGGGGCCCGGCGCGCGGCAGCGGCCGGCGGCCGTTGGCGCTGAGGGAAACTCGGCCGGGCCCGCCCGGGGTCGGGTAAGCAGGTAGCCGGCGCGGCCCCGGGGCTGTGGCCCGGCCTTGACACCTCTTGCGGGGCAGGGAGAGAGCAGGACTTGGCAGGGCCAGCGAGCGTCACTTCTGGCCGCTTCACTGGGTTTCCTCCCGCACACGGGAGGCGGCAGCCACAGGGCCTGAGGCAGCCGCTTGTGAGGCAGCTCACTGGGGAGAGGAAAGGGGAAGGAAGAGCATTTGTAATAATTTAATTGTAACCTGGTAACCTAGGGATGGGTGGCTTTTTGACTGTCATTTTTCCGTCCATCCAGCCACCTAACAAACTTAAGTTGTGGAGGTACTTGGTTCTTTAGTAGCATGGTCACCCCCGTGCCCATCCTTCACTATCTTTATATTATGTCCTTACGTTCAATAGCTTATGATGGGCTTTTTTAATCTAGTACTTTTTTGAGCCGCTATGAACTTTTGATATGCCAAAGTACATAGCAGGAATTTTCCCTGCTTAACTTAGTGAATTTGGTTTGAGCCTCCTGTAGGTTTTTCATACTTCCTACCTCATGTTTGGAAAGACAAAATGAGTGGAAAATCCATTCCCTATTAAGCATCGGTGTGCCACTGGGGTAATTTAAAGACTTTTGTCCTATCCTACTCACCTATAGCTTTTTCAAGCTGACAAACCCTAGTAGACATATGCATTCCAATATGATCCTTTCTGGCACTGGGTGTAGGGCAAAGGAGGCCAGGACTACTTTGAGTGTTCAAATGTGGATGCAACATTGTTTTACACATAGTGCAATGAGGGTTTCTGTTCCATTCTGATGAGAAAGCAAAATGTTTGCAGGCAGAATTTGAAGGTGATTTTCTAGAAGACATAGTCCTCTATAGCCATAGTCTTGGGAAGGAGCAAAAATGCCGGAACAGGTAACTATCGAGGGAGAGGAAATTACTGGAAATGTACAGGGTTGCACAAAAGTACTGATCTTAGTCAAAGTCATTTTTGGTCTTTGCAGAAACTATTACTACTTGGGCATTTTAGATTATTGCAGCTAGCTCTGAGAACATTGACTCAGTGGCCAGCAACAATCCAAACAGCCAATATTATGCCTGATCCAGGGTGTACTGTGTTTGAGCCTTGTGGACACTTTTGGTCCCTTTACCCTTGATCTCAAAAGGATGTAACAGAATGGGCAGTACAAAGAATGGCAGGGTTGGCCAGATGGTGTGGAACAGCTGCCAGAGAATCATATCTTGGGCTTTTCAGCACAGGAAAAAATGGAAAGATAGCGGTCTCTAAATTAATGGGTGGCATATAGATGCTGATCCACTGCTGCTTTGAATGCAGGAAGTCAGGGATATCAAATGAAACCATCAAGAGGGTAGGCTGAAAGAAAGAAAAGGAGGCAGTTTTTCCACAGAGCAAGCAGTTAAGCTGAAAAACTTGCCTCAGGAAGTCACATACCAGCACTTTACATCAAGTCCATTAACATACAAATTAATATAAGAAAAAACCCCATAGGCTAATAAGTAAGTGATCTGTGGCTCACGAAGTCCACGAAGTGCAAATTCTGATTCCTCACACTTTCTGTAGGACTCTATCTATTAAGAGTCCCATATGATTCATTATGGCTTTCTGACAGGTATGACTAGACCACACGGACTCAATGGCAGGGCAAAGGCCTCCCTTTGCGTTTGAGAGATGGACCTTCACTGAATGCTGAAACTACTTGGAATTCCACAAATCCCTCTAACGTAAAAATTCTTTAGTGTAAAACCCAGAACTTTCTGTAACTGCAAACTGTTCTTTACCCACAGTATGTTCTGAACTGTTCTGATCTAAAGTCAGCAGGATAATAATATGAATTCCTACTCCCAGGGAAAAAAAAAACCTCACCATAATAGCAAGCTATAAACTAATGTCTCAAAGACCTGTGCGCAGCTAATAAATACAAATATTTAAGAAAACATACATCAATAGGTTTAAAATTTTTTTATTGTGCTGCCAAGAGCCAAATTACAAGAAACCGCCTTACAGTTAAAAAAGTAAACAAGCAATCTGCTGAACCGCAGTGCACTCCGAGTGCCACATATGCATCTATTTTTCAGAAAATTATATCTGCATTTCTCTTACAAGAGCACAACAGGAACCAAAGTAAAAGAGTGTAATGGATACAGCACATAGGATAAATCATATCTTTAAAATAATAATAATAAAATAATAATAATAAAAAACATTTTACACCATGTCCTATATCCTGCTAATATTTTCAGAATATGGCCTTGATTGTAAAACAAAAGCAAGCATTTACAATTTCTGGATAAAGACTGCTTACTCTTATGCAAGGAATGGATGTTTTGTCTTGACAAAATCTTTGCAGTAACTGGACAGAAACATCTGTTTCGATATCAGATTGAGTACAAAACACTGGGGAGACTACATTTTTTCTTATTGGTGGTTGGAAACGGAAGTTACATAAGCAGAAAAAATGTTGACCCTTAATGATACACCTATTTTTTTCTTTGATGCAAACAGCTAGAACACCTTTTTGATATTCTAAAACAAAAAAATTGTTAATCTTCAGATTAATAAATTAGGTCATTATAATAATAAATTAGGTTTTTTTTTCAGTTTTAAAGTTCAGCAACCTCTGACCAAGTATTTACAACAATACTTGAGAGTTCCTTTACAAAAAATACATTTTCTTTTCACATTAAGCATACTGGGTATCTGTGTCTCTTATGACAAGCATTTGTAAAAGAAAAAAGGCAATGCACAAATGGGTAATTAGTATAAAAGTGCCAAGACCTGTTTGGAAAGTTAACATTGTATTATACAGTCAGAGCTATAAATGAGGCAAGCTACAACAAACTTCCAGCTTAATGTGGACAATATTCCAGTAGTTGTTTCAAACAATTGTTTGAAAAAAAAAAAAAGGAAAGAAAGAAAACAAAAAAGAAAATCCAGGAGCCGATGGTGTTATTTTATGGAGCTGATTAGTGCTGCATGTATATTGTCATCAGTGTCTCTAGCCAATGCATTCATTAAAAAGCCTTTTTAAGGCTAAGCAGGAAAAGAAAAATAAGAAACACCCTGAAATGTAGCAAGTAGCAAGAGCAACGCTTACTGCTATAATCGTGCACGTACTGTACACACGCAAACACAAGAGTGCACACACCCACACACGCGCGCACACACAAACACTTTCAAATCAAATCAAATCAAACTGTAGGTAGAATGAGATGCTCTTTTCTTGTCTTTCCTAAACTCACAAGCGATTAAGCATTGATATGGAATGCCTGTTTATCTGTTTCTGCTCTGGGTAAAATCTCTCTCAGATAAAAATACATTCAACAAGAAAAAAAATAGAAAAAATATATACTGTATACATAGCATTTTATATATACAGTATATATATGTATACTGTATATACACATGCACGTATATATACATATGTATACCTACATGCATTTGTATATACATATATATACACAAACATACAAATACTTTTGTTGTTTTTAGCATAATTATATTTACATAAATATTCCTATAATGCTAAAGTTTAAAGAAGCATGATCTCCTTTTTTTTTCTGAGCTTCAAAAAAGGTGCTTGAGTAATATACAATTAAAATTAAGCAGCTTCCTAGCATGGAAGTAGTTTCTAAATCTGCATACCAGTAAATAAGAACATCAACAGGAAAAAAAAACAAAACAACAACCTTAAAACAGTCTCTTTTTTCTTTTTTTTACTCTCTTGTAAGCAAGAGCTTTGTCCAACAAAAATATTTTTCCTTCTCCTGTATGAACAACCAGAGATTGATATAAAATAACAAAACAAAACCACAACAGACAAAACAAACAAACAAAAGCCCCTGGAACTGCATGGTGTTCTTGACTTTTCCTTCCTTCCTTCAATACTGCTGTCAAAAGATCCAGTGCTCATATCAGGAATTACTTAGGCCTCAGTCATTTGCTAACTCTGCCAAAGTCTGGCTAATCTAGCCAATCAGCTTTGAAGAAAACAAAAATAAAAACAAAAAGCAGCACAAGGTATAATTTTATACATCCTTAATAAACCCACCCTTTATTTTCTGCTATAACCTTTTCCTTGCTATTTCATTAACTACTGCAGCTTCTCATCATATAGAAAAATATTTGCAGCTACACCACACTCGTGATGTGACAAATTCTGTTCTAGGAGTATATTACTGTAGCAACAGCTGGAAAAAAAAATCAGACCTTTTCATATATTTTTTTTCACCTGGGGTTAGGCTTTGCTGCAACAGATGCAATTTCAGAGCAACAAGAAAAACCACTATCCTGCTGCTCGACGGTATTCTTTATTCATTTTCTTCTCCAGCCAAGCATGACCAGCTTTTCTTCTGTGAAGCTTCCTCTTACCTCATTGCCTACCCCCAGCCCCTGATTCCCCCTCCCAAAAAACCTCTATAGCTATGTTACAAGCAAATACATCTTAACAAGTTTTAAAACTTTGGTTCTAAGAAAACACTTGGTCAGTTATCTCAAGGAAAAGTGGGAATGCTTTTTCTGGCACATTGCAGGAGTCAGAGCTCATCCCAGTAAGGTCTTAGAGCTGTACATGTAGTCACAAATCCAATACAATCCACTAAGCAAGTGCACAATTCTAGTTTTATTTTAATAGCAGACTTAGTCTCTCTCTCTCTCTCTTTCTTAAATCCTTGGCAAGGGTGCAATTCTTCAAACTGTTTGATAGAAATTATCTGCCTGTAGGTTGTTCTGTTTCTGCATGCTGTAAAATCCACTGTATCTTGAATCTGGGTCTGCAATTCTTAGCATCCTCTGAGAACTGTCCACCTGGACCATGGTACCTTTCTTGCAGTCCACGTATACCAGTTGATTGTTTAGGCAAGAAGGCTGTTAAAACAGAAAGGGAATATTGAGTAAATTAAAAAAAAAATATTGCATTCCACACATAATTAAAAAGGCTTTGTGATTCAAGTCCATAAGCTCAAAACAAAATCAAATTGGCAATGAAAGACTGGACTTTTGCTAAACTTGGTAAAGGTTTATTATGCCAGGCACAATAAGAGACCAACGCTCTTCTCAATCACCATTTTTCATCTTCTGAATGGAACTCTGGTATTCTCATATCCCAGACGGACTGGTCAAACTGTTCTGTTAGTGTAGCACCACACAAGGGCTTAACCTTGCTGCCCCGGATATGCAGCAGCTCGTTCCCAAGACTTTAACAGCCTCTTACTGCTGATCATTTCCAAGAATGTTTCGGTTCCTGGCTGCAGTTCCACTAAGAGAATGGGACAGATCTCCACTGTTATATAGTTATAGTGGGGTGTCCTACGGTATCCTTTGATATTCCTTCCCAAGGTGGTTTATATATATATTACTTCCTTAATTAGGAAATTATCAACCTTTTATCTAGTATTTGCTAGGCCTTACACCCTTGCAACGCAGTGTGGAGATGCCAGTGTTGATGTGGCAACTTGGAAGAGTTGTTCTTACTTGCTTATAAACGTAGAACAGGGGATTTAGTTTTAGGCAAATGTAAGTAAGCAAAAATATTCTCTTAAGAATTTGGCTGCCTGAAAGAAAATTGAGTGTATTGTATTTAGCTACACATATACACAGTTGGATTTTTTTTTTTTTTTTACATTTTTTTTCTTGAGCTTGATTCCTATCTACTGACAACTCACTACTACATGGAACCGGAAATGTTTTCGTTTGATTGTGAAAAAAAACATTTAGGAGACGAAATAAATACCAGACTGACTGGTATAAAATGGTTTAAGACATAAGGAGAAAATAATTTAAGAGCGTTTACATGCTGTGAACTCAACTGCATCCTACACAATATGCTAGTTAATCTTGTTTTGCAAAAAAGTGAAGGCCTGGAAACAGACATAAACAGGGCACCTTTGTTGGAGCTTTGTAGCAGGACACTGGAATCCACTGCTTTTTCTGATTGACAAGCAGAAGGACGATGATCAGTAACAGTGCTATCGTGATTGGAATTGTCACCAAGGCAACAGAGCTAACCGACGCATCTTCACTTGGGTGAGGCCCACTGCCGCTTCTGTACTCTCCCTGGAGATGACTCATGTCTGCAAGGCAAATGTGAGCATTTGTTCGTAATTATAAATGGGCCTTGACCATAAAGAAGAATGTAATTATGAAAGTCCCACTTGCAGCTATTGTTACTCGCATGAATTTAGACTTTCTCTCCCAAAATGTCACCTTATTCAAATAAATTAGAACAACTGAAAAGTAGTATCATATAGTGACTATATTAGCCAGGAAAAGGCTGTCAAAAGAGAGAGGAAATAGGATGGAATCTAAAGCACAATAACAAGCAAGTCTACAATAGCCTCTTAGCTCAGCTGAGTTCGCATCATCTTATCTGATCACAACCAAATTCCCACTTGTAAAAAAATAATCAGCCTGTGTCTCTATGCTGAGGAAAACCTGGAAGTCTTACAATGAAAGCCCTTTTTTAAAAAAATAAAACCAAAACTGGTAAGACAATTATGATGTGTATGTTCTCTCATTTGTTGAGAACATATTACAATGCTTGCACCACTCAGCCGGTGAAAACAGACCACTGGCAGTCTAGTAGACTGTAGCAAGTTTTGCATGTAATTGCAAAGAATGGTAATTTTCAGTGACATATACAACACTCCCACACAGTTTGCAGCGTGTGTTTATAATCCCCAGCCAGGATAGTTGCAAGCCAGCTACTAATGCCTGTGAGAATGAAAAAGCTCTAATTAAAAAAGTGTAAGCTTACAATTTTGTAAAGCAGTTACATTTCATGTATCCTTTCTCCTAGCCACCAAACAATAGTATGCTATGAGATCATGCTTGGATTTAAAAAAAAAAATAAAATAAAAAAAATACAAGTATAGGTAGTCCTTCAATTAGAAAAGGTTAACAAAGCCTGTGACATAGAGTGTTTCCTCTACCTCAGAAAAATGATTTCCGCACAGTTTTAAACAAAAGATGAATTTACATCCTTAGACATCTTTATTAGTCCTGTGTCACTGTACCTGAGAAGTGATTTTATTTTTGTCTTGCATTTGTCTGTGATATATGTTAAGTTGTGGTACATGTAAGAATGTCAAATGGATCAAATGAAGGTCTGTCGACTCCAGTGGCCTGACAACAGCCTGCTTTCTAGTTTTTGTGTCAGAAAAGACACTCTGCAGAATCACTCCTCATTCATCATTTTATTGCATTCTTAGTTTTATAGAACTCCATCATATCAACACAGATGTTTCTTCCAAGCTGAAGATGGAATGATAATGAGACCAAATTCCATAAATATAATTTAACTGACTGACTCATCTTTACTCAAAGCAAAATGCACGTAAGAGTTCTGCAATGAAGAATATTATCAGATAACCACCTTTTCAAAGCGTTACACAGATGCTACCTGAATAGAAGAAGTAGATGCATTAAAACATGGGGAATAAACACAGACCTCAGCTCAGTCTATATCAGATCTTACCTCTGTGAATGTGGATGATGTCATTTTCACTTGGTGTTGGCCAGTTTGGTACTTCTAGTTCAATGTCTGCTCGATGATTTGTCTTCTCAATGGGGATGTTAGTAGGTTCAGGTACGTACATCTCTGTGAAATGAGATAAATGTGTTTCACAAATTACAGGCTGCTTAACTTTTCACGGCTGCTCTTAATTTAGAAAATATAGTTTGCCATCTGCAGTGCTTTGTCCTACGAATCCTTTCCTTTGTTTCAGAATTTTGTGATACTAAACAAGAAAAATAGCAAGGAAAGGCTACATCTTGCCAGCTGATACGTAAACAGTCACTGCTGGTTTCTTTGCCTTCCTTTTTTTGTAATCCTCAAAGTAGGAGAATTTTAAGAGGGAGCACTGCTGAATCTCCCCAGTAGTCCTGTTGGAAGTAGTTACCAGCTGACTAAAATGAGCAACTCCTGCAGAAGTACGTCAGGACTAGCATTAAAAACCAGTTGCAATTGTTATGTCTCTTGTGTCAATAGCTAAGAAAATTTCATATTACTTTTAAGCCAAGTTAAAATGATAAATAAAGAAATGCAATAGTTGAAAAGTAACGAAGAGACTTGGAAAAGACATAAAAGTTAATCACTGACATAATCCACAGAAATGTAAGAATATTCATTTTCCTACTTCACTAATGTATTTCCATAACCTTGTGAAAGGACAGAGCAGGGACAAGCAACTAATTTTTGAGTTCACAGTTCTCAGAATAAGTACAATTCAAACTATATATTTGCACAATATGCCTAGCTGTTAAGAACATTCATTTTCCTGAAGTCTAAAGGTCTGTTGTCTCCTTGACACTGTCCAAACACGGACTGACGTTCAAAAACCAATTAAAAAAACTTTATCATCAGTGCTGGAAAACCAGCATTACAATAATCTGAGTTGTGCTGCCACATTACCTGGACACATGGGACAGCAGCTTCCCTCCACGTTGATGGGTTCGGCACAAGGGAGGGGTGGGCAGCTGACAGTGGAGCAGAGGGTCTGACCCTGCAGGCAGTAGCAGTGCGTGCAGCTGTCAATGTCCCAGCGTTCCTCATCTGCGTAGGTTTTTCCATTGAAGTGGCAGACCACTTTCTTTGGAACCGTATCTTCTGTTGAAAGAAAACAGAGTGGTGTGATCACGCGGTAATGGCCAATTACACACAAGTCTGATTTCCTCTCCGAGCACAAAAGTGAAACAATAGCTACAAAGAAATCCCAGCTGTAATAAAAGACCCTCTCCACATCTTCTGGAAAATCTTTTAAAAAAAGGTCTAATTTCTGCTTCCTTATGAAGTACATAATTTGCCCACAACAGCTTCTTCTTATTTTCCTCATGCAAGAGGCTAGAGGACAGATGACTGGAAAATTAAATGATATCAAAAGTGCTGTGAAAATCATGAAGAAAGATTAGGCTGGATGCCAAGAAGAATGAAGCAACTCTCATGTGACATAACCAGAAACGCTCAGGCTATTATGATAAAAAAAGATCCAAAGAGGATCTGATCATTCCCTGTAATTGCATCAATGGAAAACCCAAGGAAAAGGGCAATAACCAAACTCAGTACATTTTTTCATGGTTACTATTACGTAAATTGGAAATTGATGTGATCTTATCCCTCAGAAAAAAAGTGAGGTTCCCGAACACCTTTCCCAGAGATTGAGAGCTGTATAACTAACAACTTCTCAGACAGACTTTGACAGAGTACGTGATAAGGACCTGGACTTGATGAAGCAAGTAGGTCTTGGGAAAACACTTAAAAGAATCACTACCCTTTCTGCCTAAGCATTCAATACATCATTTTTTTTTATGCTGCATCATATGCAAGCCTTTTAGGTGGTCTGCAATATACCTTCTATTTCACTAAGAGAACAGTTGTGCATTGCTTAGCCTAGGATGTTTTTTGCTGCTATAGCACTTTATAGAGAATCAAAATAAAACTACACAGCAGAACCTCCAAAAGCCAAGCAGCACCTTACTTTTATCTTAGCTTCTCGCTACCTTTTTTTCTTAGAGGCAGAAATTATGATGAAACCTGCTGATGACGTGAATTTGAATATTAAGCATATGTGTGAGATAACAGACTGAAGTCACAAAATAACTTCTTAAACTGTCAGAGAAATACTGGTTTAACATTCACAGAGATTACATATTTATATACGTCAGTTAGAATCATAGAATCATTTAGGTTGGAAAAGACCCTTGGGATCATCGAGTCCAACCATCAACTCCACTCTACAAAGTTCTCCCTTACACCATATCCCTTAACACCACATCTAAACGAGTCTTAAACACATCCAGGTTAGAATTACCTCCCAAATATAAACAAAAAGCCTTATTAAATAATTTAGCCATCAGTACAGCTTTTAATTAGTGACAACACAATAGACTGACACCATCCGGAATAACAAGGTTAGCAGTCAGCAGACCAGTGCAACAGACCTGGACAGAGTAAATTCAAATGCAAAAGGAGACCAGCAAGAAGTACTACTGTGAAAATACTAATGGAATTATCTGAAAAGTGCAAACGTTCCAAAGGTCCTTGGTATGTGTATCCCATGGCTTCCATGGCTGCAAGTACAGGTCTCAACCTCTCCAAGTAGAAGATTTCATAAGTGAATACGGGGTGGATGAGGAAAAGGAACAGTGGGAGGAAAAGGTGGCTGCAAGCTGCAGAAAGCACGTTAGGTTCTTCCATAGATGAGATGTATGTTGGCACATAGAGCCAGCGGAGCCCTGTGTTGGTCGGAAAGTAGATATGGCTGGGGAGAGGCTGAGGCAGACAGCCTGAGTGGTCCTCTACTGCTCATGACCTCTGCAGACCTAAAGCTGAGCACTCTCTGTGTACTCAGGGCTGATTTGCTCCCAAAGTGCTACCTTGCCCAGCTCAGGACGGCTTCTTCAACTCAGCAGCTGGTCTGGCTGGAAAACTCAACTTTAACTTGCTCAGGCTTTTGCAAGTTGGTAAAGAACACATCACAATTTAATACAGCAAATGTTTTTTAGAAGAACGAACAAGGGTAAAATCACCATAACAGTGTTGCACTTGGAACCTCGAGAGGAAACTTAAGTCCTAAGAAAGTATTATCCTCTGTGCGTCTCAGGTTTTGGTGCCCAGCTCTATGCAAGGATGAAGATGGAGGCCACAACACGAACAAGCACTCAAGGACAGTGGAAACGCAAGAGACTAGCAGAAAGAAACCCGCATACAAAAATGCAGTTTAGAATACCGTGTCTAGCCCTACCCGCCTTCTCTCAAATTTCCTCTAGCTGCACCAGTAAATCAATCTCATCTGGTAAACAAACAAACAGTCATTGCTCCATTTTCCGCAGAAGACTAATCTTGTCTCTAATCAAATAGATACCACTTTATCCTTTCTAAAGTAGAAGGTTATTGTTCCAAAGTAATCTTTCTTTGCATGAGAATGAAGAATGTTGAACACACAGGATGAATTTGAGGAGTTGGACAAAAAACAAAGCCTCCAAAGCCTGTAAAATTTTGAATTTGAATCTATACTAAGTTGTTAGGCATTAACCAGATCTGGATCCAGAAAGAAAATAAAATACAGTGCTAAAACCCTGCATAGTGTTTGAAACTCCAATAAATGAAGAAGGCCTGTTTCCACA
Source organism: Larus michahellis (assembly GCF_964199755.1). NCBI lineage: Eukaryota > Metazoa > Chordata > Aves > Charadriiformes > Laridae > Larus > Larus michahellis. The sequence continues at coordinate 41,629,799 of NC_133898.1, forward strand.
AAGTTTGCTTACTAAACATTTTATCAACTATTATAGGAACTATATAAGGAAGAACCTGTGTAAAGATGTGCTTCACAGAAATTAAGAGTAAAACAGTATGAACCAGGAAAATTAAGTGCATGACCTTACACCTCTTACAGGCAAGAGTATATAGTTCATAGACACGGTTAAAAAAGTAAGTCTCCATGAATTTCAGTTATTTAGACCACAAAACATACTGTCAAGATAGTACAGCTTAGATTAATAAAATGTATCGTCATTGTAAGTCTTCATATCTGAACACTAGTTAAAATCTGAATTCTGTATTTCATATTGCAGAGCAGTTGCTACTAAAAAAACCTCATTAATTTTTTACAGCTCACATATTTAAGTATTTGCAATATTGTGCAACTATATGGGATTCAAAGTAAATTAATGAAAGCCGCATCTACATGTTGCATGTATATATTTGCAAACCTGATATTCAAGGTGTAAGCACGAAGTTCTAGAGGGTCTCATTTTTTAGTTCATGGCACTGCTCCCTGTGGTGCATCCCTTCCTTGACCTAAAGAATTCTCTAGTACAGTACTAAGGCTCAAGTTCTGACTCTACTGGTTTGATTGCCCAGCTCCGCATACATTCTGTATTTTTTTTAATGTTAAAATGTATTCTGGATTACAATGATAGTTACGGTTGCAAAGTCAATCACTGAAGAAAAGCCTGCAGACAGCTGGCAAAGAAACTTTAAATCCTCCCCATTTTGTACGCAAACCATAACGAGAAAGTAGTGACAGGATAACATAGTACTTTCCCCTCCAAATATTCTCATCAGGAATCTAAATAGGGTTCCAAGGGCAAAAGAACTTGGTATATTACCAAGTTTTCAGGAGGATGTCCTCTGAAGTTTGTAGGCAAATTACATTTCTATCTTCCTGCACTTCTACCTCAAAACCACAAATCACGATCCTCAAAGCTCCCTATGCAGATTTCACTCTTCAATTCAAGAGGCACAAACTGCATCTCCGCAAAACAGGGAAAACGTATTTCAATTTGGAAATAAAACTTCTTATTCACAAGAAGGAATTCACAAGAAGCAAGTTATCAGCTATTTTTATTTGCTCACCAATACAGTAAGGACAACATTGTCCCTTTCTCAAAACAGGTCTCTCGCAGGATACCGGTGGGCAGGACTCAGAGTAGCACCTAATCACTCCATCCATGCAAATGCAGCTAGTGCAGACATTGGGCTTCCAGGACTCAGCCGTCAGAAAAATATCTCCTTCATCGTTTTTGCAATAACTGGGCATGCTCTCATTGCTTGATGAAGAGGGCTGAAGAGGCTCATCTGTAAATATAAGCAGAGTAAGTTATTTAACTTACAGTAGCTAACTTCTCTCATATTTCCTCAAAAGAGCGTTCACCCCTGAAGAACACAATGGGGTTGTAACACATGGGCTCACTACTGCAGCAGAACTAGAAAGACAGAGCCATATACCTATTTGGTCCTTACATATGATGTGGATCTCATAATGTGCTCTAGAACAAAGTTTATGCAGACCTTCATTGAGTTTACTCAAAAAAAAAAAAAAAAGAGAAAAAAGGACAGCAAAGTGAAAAACAATCACCATCAGAAGCAACCCCTGAGAAAGCCACTCTGAATGCTCTGAACTGAATGGTATATAGGAATTCACCTCAAATCAGAGAGACTAAATTTTAAATCTAAGACTTGAATCCCAGCTTCTGCCATGTCAGTTCATATCCTTGAATGACGCAAAGTGAAAAGCTATTACGCTGCTGTTGCTTTCGCTAGTAGACTTATTTGAGCTAATTATAAGCTGTTAAGAAACAAATGGAACTTGATAGGGCTTCAGTTTGATGCCAGTGGGTCTGCTTTAATTTTCATGCCGGCACATGGGGGAGACATATTTCTGCAATGAAGCTCAATCTTAACAGACATTATGGATCAAGAAATATGACTGTATGTGCAGAGAAGAAAAGGAGAGGGAAAAAAAAAGATTCATAAGGGGACTCAGATCAGGTTCTCAACCTAACTGCGTTAAGTTATGAGAGTAAGCTTTTTATTTAGCCAGTGAGGAAAGATTAGCTCCTCCAAACAGTATTTCGAAGTTAAGCAACATTAATGTTCCCCTGTTACTAATAATGAGAAAAATGGAAGTCAGGAGAACTGGCTAGCTTCTTCACTGAAAATATTTTGTCAGGAAAAAAAAAAACCACAACAATGCACCCAAAACCCCAACAAACACCCTGTAGAAGAAATGGCAAAACCTTTTTTTTTCCTATAGTAAAATTTTTAGATTCTGTTTTAATAAAGACAAACGTTTTCTCAGTGAGTTTACATACAATTCACAGGTTTGGAATAAATTTAACTGCAATGAACTCCCCCATTTGCTATGTAAAATAGCAATTCACATTCATTCATAATTGCATCTCTTTCCCCGGGGGAAAGCAAATCCTGTTACCTTCTTGACAGTGTGAGGCAGTTTAGGAGGAATCTGACACACCTGCTGGGCTGGAATGCTTTGATATTACTCAGTTGCCTTCCAGTCACTCTCAAATCATAACAGGTGAAGGTAAAAGCAAACAGAAGTATTTTTGAGAACAAATCCCAAATAGACAAGATAGTGATAAAAAGGTTCATAGAAACCATGGCATGTAGAAAGGAAAAGAAACAGGCCTGTATCTACCTAGCACTTTGACTGCTTTCGAAGTTTCTCTAATCCTGCATGTTTCCATAAATGAGCCAGTGCTTATTTCATAAACCTTCCAACTAAGGATTCTGGTACTCATGCACCCCTTACGTTATTAGGTTTCCTTCAAAGCAGGCATTCAAACTCCAGGGCCACAACATATAAGGTATCTCTTGCACACAGTGAGGTTTTGCAGTTGAAATAGAGGACTGCAGACCCTCACTCCACACCGCTGAAGAAGAGAATACCGCAACAGCCACCTGTGCACATACTGAAACATTCAATATTCACATCATACATTCTCAGATCAAGAAGGGACTCTTGATTGTCTGTATATACCTGGGCACTGCGGACAGCAGGAGTCCTGTGTGCGGGTGGGGTTTTGACAGAGAAGAGGGGGACAGACTTCAGTCTCACACAGGACGCGTCCACTGTGGCATGTACATTGTGTGCAGGAATCAATATTCCATGTCTCTCCTTCTACAAAGTATTCCCCACCAGGAGCATGACAGATCGATGGACTGGTGAGCTCCGGCTTCTGCACAATTATTTCATCTGGGAAAAACAGAATTGTAAGACAGGCAAAACCAACTGTGACTCTAATGATTAACAAATGTATGCAAGATTAATAATTTATGTTGTTATTGAAAATATTAGGAACAACAAACCCATCTATAAATATATTCTTAATGAAGCTCTTTCTACTTTATGCCACTTCAGGGAAAGTGGGAAAAATATAAACAAGAAACAATTTGAGAATCAGTCTGAATAAATACTAGTGTGTATAAATCAGATTACTTCAAGCATTCTTGTAATTTCAGAAAAAATCAAACCAACCTGTGATGTAGGAATTCCAAGAGACAACTGTAATTTTCTGGAAAATTATACTGATCGGACAGTTTCTTAACTGCTAAATATTAGCAGCAGTGCAATTCCTGAAAGGATGGATAAATATGCTTCTTGTCTGGGATTTAGGAAGCCCGGATTCAACTGCCTGCTTTTTAAGTTTCCTGAGTGATACGTGTCTGTACCACTTAGTGCCAGAAAAAACAAACAAACAAAAGAAAAAGAAAAACACAGAATCTACCACCCAAGCCCCTAAAAACATATAAGCACTTAACACTGGTGGAAGCGCTTCATCACTTTGTTCCATTAAAAAATAAATAAATAGAAATAATTATGTGCAGTCTTTGAAGTAAAAACTGGACCCAAGGAGATGCTGCAGTGTGTAGACATATATTTATAGTGACTGTATCTCACCAAACGAACCTTAATACCTTTTCAAACAATTAATTGCATTACCTCTACAGCCCTGACTAAAAGACTCACCCAGCCTCTAACCCAGGCAGTTTAGAGAATAGATTTGACCTCCTTCAAGTTAAGAAAGGAACTGAAACTGTTTCCCTTTTTCAGCTTGAGTGTCCTCCAGCCACTGGGGTATTAAAAACATGGGGGAACTCTCTCTGCCTCTTGGTGTTTTAAAAGAAACAAGAAACCTGTCCTGCACTTTCAAAGGGTTTAAGCACTTACCATCAAGAAAAGGCTATGCCACGAACTGCATCCTCATAGCCTGCTTAAAACGCTTTGGAGCCCACCCCCACCTAAGGGGCAATAAGGGCAGTAATAGTTGCCAGCTTACCATGATGATTGCTTTGGACCCGGAGTGAGCCCACCAGCTTTTTCCCCGCACTGTGTATAGGAATCGAGATGCCTCACACAGCGTGTTTCAGTCAACCACAGAACCCACGCGTTTGAAAGTTCCATGCTGCAACATGAAGCTTCAGGCTTATAAGTGATGTTGTCCTTCAGCCTGAATTCAACCCCTCTAACACGAGACAACTAAGTGCGGTGTCTACGTTAAGCACTGAGCTGCCTCAGCTTTCCTGTGCTACGAATGGAGGGGAAGAGAAAGTGAGTTCCAGGTAATGACTCTACATCTCTAAACCACTTTCTGAAGGTCCCTCTCTTCTACTTAATTATAAAGATGCTTAATGGGAACATCATCCTAATCCAAATAACTTGGTTAAGGCCAGAAAAATTAAATGAATAGCAGCCCCTCTAGTAATTTAGGCAGGCCAAGGCTCACAAAGTACATGTGCTTCTCTTCACGTTTATAGCACTGCTGTTACCTGTCTGGAGAACGGCGTTTGTGCCCTTTGCTCTATGACACTGCAACACAGAATTGCCACACCACTCAATTAGTTGTTTTTATTTCCAGAGAATGATCAGTAGAACTCAAGGAACCTGACTCTGGCCCATCTTAGTTTCTTGACAAAGCACTTATGCATTTCTTCTTTCAGGGAATTATTTTATCTTTAACCGAGTTGCTTATGCTATGCTTTTCTATGCTTTTCCTATTGCTTACATTTATGAAACACATATGTGATTCAGTAGCATTTACCTGAAGTGATACAGCTGCTCTGCTGCCTTGTCGCTATTTGGTATTTATTTCAGCTGGAACAACAGATTACATTTTATTCAACGGCATCCGAACTCACCATGGCAAATGCAATACTAATAATTTTCTGGAAATTTTCTGAGTCACCTCCTTTGCATTTAGTTCTCTGCAAAGTCACTGTTTTACTGCAGCTCATAAACTGCTCATCATCAGAAAAGCATAACCAGTAGCACTGCTGTACATACGGTGTTGCGTACTGCTCCCTTAGCAGCACTGATTTTGATATATCCCTGCAACTGAATTGCCACAAATATACAACTAATCTATTCCTGAAGGAGCAACTAGCCAAACAAATACACACTTTCGGGATAGCACGGTTCTGCAAAACTCTAGCAGTTAATGGCTTTCTAAATCTTACAGGCAACCTGGACCATTTCACAAGCACTGCGCCAATCCACTTAAACCCTCTTAATATATAGAAACACGGTTATAAGGAATGTTGTCGCAGTCGAGGTATATCTCACTCTGTTGAAAACTAAATGTGGAATTGAACACAACCACTTTTTTTTTCAGTCTGAAAAGTGAGCTCTGAGAGCTGACACTTCCCTGTTGATAGGCTAACAGGGCTATTCAAAACTGGGCACATCAGGATTTCTAATTATTTCAATATCCTTATGCCAGACACATTTGATTGATGTCCTCACAGCCTCACAATTCCAAACTGCTTTCCTATCTACTGAAAGCCATGATATTTATATAACAGCATCAGTGGACAATCGATATATTGCAAAATAAGATCAGAAGTCCGTTTTTAACAAATATAAAACCTCAGTGAGGGAAAACAAAACCACACTAGGACTAATCTGGCCATACTAATTCACACACTTACATATGCAATCACTTTAAAAAAAAAAGGTGTGTCTGCCCTAGCATCGTAAGAGTTTACACCGAGTATGACTTTGCTAACACAGCGGCTAGGTGCCTAGTACCTTGAAAGCAGGAAAGACGTCAGACAGAGAAACCCACGCAGGCACTGTATCTCAAAGGAACAGACGCTACTGGGTAAGAAACTGCTACTTTATACAAGAGACCGACGCTGCTGGTGCTCACAATCAAACACTGATCGCATCCACAAGGAACGTATAAGCGTGAGAAGTTGGTACCGCTAATCTCATACTGATCTTTCTTCCACAAACTGAACATCAGGCGTATGAATGGATTTACCCAAACTCATTCTCCGTACACAAAGTAACTAGCCACCGGTGCTGCCGAAAGACCAAAATTAACACTACTCTTCTTTGAATGCTCTGAGGTGTTCCGCGTGTGTTAGGTAAATCAATAGGCACAAGTATGCTGATAGAAGGGTGAAATCAGGAATGAGCCTTGGGCACCTAACAACAGAATTGCTGGAGCAGGAACAACCATCCTACATTTTAAGTTTTGAATCTTGAATGTTTACCTAACACAAGACTGACATGCTAACCTGTCCCCATCCATACGAAGAACACCATCCCCTACAATAACACACAAATCACTATGAAAAGGTGAGTGAGTACTGCAGGTGCTCCAACAGTTCTGTGCAGCCCTGAATTCCAGCTAGCGCAAGTGGAAAATAACATCCCTGTCCAGCGACATGACTTTAGGAATACGATATTCTGTATTTATTACTTGCTGATTGGCTGCTCCGCCTGGAACAATATTCACAACTGGATTGTTTTGTTGTTGTCGTCTTAATTTAACTTTATTTTTTTGCCAGACTGAGGTTTCATAGGGGAGAGAACTGTACTATTTAGGACAGACTGTGAATGTGTGTGCGCGCACGGGCAGCTGGAGGAAAGAATGACAATACCCGATGGGATGTATATGGACCAACACTGCATACTGCTGCGGCAAAAAAAATGTGCTCCAAGCTGATAAAACACTAAGGTTCCCTTTAAAAATCTTATGATTTTTAAATTCCCTGTCTGACTAGCCAGATACTTGATAATGGAAGAGAAGGAAGTGAGCGAAAGATTGTTCCCCCAGTGTGCATAGTTGGTGGGAGCATCCTCCTTAGTGCTTCCATCTCAGCTAAAAATTTCATTAATGGTTGTCATTACTAAGATGCTAAGGACGAAGAGCTCAGTCTCGTTAATGCCTGCTAAGTTACTTAGTATTGAAAATAGCTCTGGCTCTATGAAAGCTGGTGCTGAAAGCAACACCACGGCTGGCCATGGAACCACAGTGCCCAGTCTTGATACTAAGAGGAGAGAGGTGCAGGCTGAGAAAGGGAGACACACCTTTTGGAGTCTCACGTCTTTTTGGGGACTATGTTTTTCCAGTTACCACAAGGTGTGAACTGGATTGGAGATCACCATTTGTCTACACAATCTAAAGAGATGGATTATCTTAGGTCCTATGGAGGATTCACTCTTCTCTGTCACTTTCAGAAAGAGGACTGGCTGCTTATTTCGCCTCTAGGATTTCCTGTTCTTTACAAAGAATTTGAAACAGTTTGTAGTTGCTTATATCCTGCCAGTGCTGTCTTACTGTTTTGATATTTACAGTAGTATCACGAGCCTCATTGTTCCTACTTGTAACATGAATTCCAATGAAATCGTAGACAATATCACTGCATTACAAATTAATCTATTTAGCACACAAAATATTATAGGAACCATTCTGAAGACAGAGGACATTATCTTACTCTGCCCACACTCCACCATCTTTCATAGATGTTTTTCATATTAACGCTTATTATTAAAATTGTACTGGAATGCAACATTAATTGTACTTGGCCTTCCCACCAAAAGTATTAAAAAAAAAATCTTCTACTGCTGGTGGCACAGAAGTCTTCCCTCAGAACACAGAACCATAATGTTCAATTACTTAAGACATCTGTTCAAATGTGTAGTCCTTTGAGGGGTTGTGAAACACAGATCAGGAGATGAATTTTAATAAAACTCCACTTCAAATAAGAAAAAAAGAAAATGTAATGGCTTATTATATTATTTGCTATTATAGGTAAAAAAAAATAAAATTAATTTGCTGTCTTACCTAATATAGACTAGAAACTTTTTCTAGTTTAAAGATTTCAATGTGTCAAAGATTAACATGTTAGGACCCACAACATGCATATGCTTGTTTAAAGTTCCCGTCTTTCACATCCAAGTTCTTAATGAAAGCCACTCATCATGTTATATTTGGGCGCAGAAACCTTCATATATACCTATTACTGAATGATGCATGAGATTATTTTCACGCATTAGGGAACAGAACACATGTGAAATGAAACCCGTTTACAAAGCAACCAGAAGAAAGCACGTTACCTGGACATGACGGGCAACACTGCCCTGGATGTATGGTTGGGTTGCCGCAATTAGGAACGGGGCAGGTGATCAAGGCACACATTTCCCGTCCATTGTGACAGTAACATTCCCTGCAGCCATCGTGCCAGCTCTCCTCGTTCTCGTGTCGGCGCCCATCCATTGACAGGCAAGAGCCCGTTTTAACGGGAGGCATAAGAGAAGCGGTGGCCTCTGCACAAAATGAAAGGAAAACAAGATGTCCTGATAAGCATGTGTGGCTTAGGGAAAAAACCCCACACCAACTTCATACCTGGGTTGCATTTATTTTTAAAGCACATGTGAGACCAAGTGAATAATAATTCTATCATTGACACTTAGAAATAAAGTAAACACACAGATGAAACAATTAAAAGGTATACTGAAGGGCATAGTAGCATGTAGCAGAATGTATTTCCTTGGAAAAATATAATCACTTCTTTCTGTTGCACCTATACTGTTTTTAATCATACAGAAATGCAGCACTGGCTAAATAATATAAGAAAAATGAGAAATGCAATAGATGTAAATAGAAAGCATGAAGCATATCTAAAATGAAATATTTAAATATTACAGGGTATTAGATTATCTATAATGTTAGTATCTGATAGCAAGTAGAATATAAAAGCATTTACAAGAGCTAAGGATGGTCTTATATCGCAAATGACAAAGAATTACAAGCAAGTTCTAACAGGGTCATGCTGAAAATATTTCATAAAACACCCATGAGAAATTATTTGTTTACATTACTATGATAAATGAGATGTTTGGAAGAAAATGGCTCTGACAATTTTATTCCTCATTCCTAGCTTTTCCTGAGATGAGAATAGAGGGGCTTGGACTGCTGCATTACTTGCACTCAGCCAGAACACGCAAGCAGTTGGTCTAGGGAGGATAAAGTCTCATTTGTATCTTCAGAGGTATTTAAGTGCTGCAGGATTCAGCCTCAGTGTATTCTTTGTTAATCAGCAGAGTGAATTTAGAGCCCAACACTCCCTCACCCACATCATTATGATGACGGATTTAGGATCAGTTTGTCAGTGAACTGACTTGTTTTCAGTGGTATGTCAACCACCTTCTGCAGACACTTACATATATATTTGTTATTTGTATGCAGTTGCTTATTTCATTTTCTGTTTAAAAAAAGGATGCAGTATGAAGATTAGTAATGTTTATATATCATTTTAGTAAGGGTTTTTGTGGTTTTTTCTTTTTTTTTTTCCTCTTTTTTTTTCCCCCCTCTCTCTAACATGTAGGTCAGCACTTCTTCAGCTGTCACAGATCTATCAAAGGTGGTCTTACAACCACAAGCACATGGTACAAAGTTAGTTTGATGCATGTTATCAGAATACGAGTCCAGTACACAGAATTTACATTAGTACACCATTTTGTGAATTAAAAGGAAAAGCCGTGGCATAAGGATAAAATATTTCTTAAAACAGACTTTATCCTATTGCACAAACAGAAATACTGTGAAAAAAATTACATTGTTGCTATACTGTTATAATTTCATATAAGATTATATATTAATTCCTATTTGAATTAATATCACTAGAATACTGTCCTACATTAAAATGTTTATTGACACACAAAAGTCTTGGATGGTAATGTCCTTCCCCCTCCTTAATGAATAAAGTATCTGATGTAATCAAAACTTTTTTCCTGAAATATTCTAAAGCATGGTCCAAAATTTGGAGAAAAAGAACCAAGCATATAGGCAACTAAAAATTAACTTCACCAACTGAGATTGTTTTCACTTTTTAATTAAAATTAGTACAAAAGATAATACTTAAAGAAACCAGATGGCCAAATACAAAAAGGAAATAACTGGATAACTAGAGGTATGGTTGAAACGATCTGGGGTTACAGTAGGTCACAAGTAAAAACGAGTCAGTAATGGGATACCACAGCAGAGAAGGCAAGTTCAGTCTAAGACACAAGTACAGAAGCACTGTAAATTTAAATGCAGTACTAGTATCTCTATTAGTTTGAAGTTTTTGCTATTGCTAAAGTAAAACATCCAGTTTTTGAACTGTGATGAGAGACCAAAATAACTGGGTTTATTTGACTTAGGGGAAAAAACAACAGAAAATGTTTAACGGACTCCAGTTGCAGCTCCTTAAATATTGCAAGAATTCCAAAGGGAATGGTGTTTAGCTGTTCCATATGTCTTGTTGAGCTTGGGCCAAGAAGTAACTGGCTCAATTTTTAGAAAGGGAGACAGAAATATTAGAAAATTTATTTTAAAATGTCGCATATTGGTAACCACAGCAAAATATTATTTTAGAGAGTTGGGGTTTTTTGTTTGTTTTTGTTGTTGTTTTTTTGTTTGTTTGTTTTTGTTTTTTTTTTTTGTTTTTTGTTTTGTTTTGTTTTTTCTTTTGAGAGTGGAGATTCTTAATACATTAAATCTTAGACAAACATCTGTCAAGGATTATCCAGATACACTCTATTTTATGCGAGGGCAGAGAAATGGACTCTCAGTTTTCCAGAGGACTACCCCAGCCCTGTACTTCAATATGGTTCTGCTTCTATTAATCCTAGCATAAGCTATTTCTGGCAGAAGCAATTTAGAAAGTGGAGCTAATTCACAGGCAGGGGATTTATTCATCCCTTTCTCTTACTTAGGGATTTTGGGTCAAAATCTTAATGAGGAATCACATCTCCCCCAGGACATACTGGTGATTGTTCTAATTATTCTTGGACAAGTTGCTAATGAAGTGATATGCTCGTGGCTTGGTATCTTTATGATCATGGTAGCAAAAAAATACTATTTACAGAGGGATGAAGTTATTTTTGCTAAATATTTATGCATGTTTTAAAATCCATCCTTGTTAAGGAAGGGACTCAAAGGTACACATAATTAGTAACTGAAGCGTGGCATCTGTTTATAGTCTGGGATGCAATTATGGCACATCTAAGAGAACACCTTCTGTGTATTCCATCACAGCATCACTACAGTTGGGGAAAGTGAGCTGATTGTGAACATGGAGACAAAAGCGATAAGACTTCTCTCAATGGGACTCCGTTCAGCAGTTACCCTTTCTTATTTAATTTTTAAAATTTTTATTTCTAGCGAAAGTCATATATTGCAGTTTATGACAGTGAAATCTCTACTTCTTGTATCTGCAAGATACATTTGTAACATTTTCTTTTTTTTTTTTGCTAAAAGTCTGAAAGTTTTGTTAAAATTGTCTGCAGTGTATGAAGTCATGTGGAGAAAATATAGCGTCAGATCCTTCTGATTTATATGATTGCATCTTTGCCTTCAACTACAGGAGACTGACTTCAGGAACTCATAAACTTTCTTCCAGTCCTATGGTCCCATAGCTTTTCTTATTATATTTTATCATTTTTCAAAATGCAAAAGAAATAGCTGCTAAAAAAGTTAAGAATGGAGTCATTACACAAAGCAATGGGAAAATATTCAAACTTACTTGCCTATAGCTTGAAATCAAAACACACAAGTAAGAATCAAAGAAAATAAGCATGAAAGAGCAGTTAGGATTAGAGAGAGGCTGAGCACAAACGAAAAGTTTTTAAATGCAACACATGGAGACGAGCAATGAAGGAGTCTGATACTCAGACTCATACAAAACACAAACTGAAAACATCTTAAAAAAGACACATCTTAAAAGCCGCACAAAACTAAAGCAGGTAACTAATGAACCTCGAACTTGGCGGCTACAAGTTTGGGATGTGGCACACGTGACATCTTTAGCTTAAGAATACCCAGTCCTTTCTCCTGGGTACTCTCCGTACTCATTGTTCCTCGAGATCACCGAAAGTGCCCAAGAAACAGTGGTCTCATTTTAGGTGGTAAGTTTTAGGTTACTTGAGTTTATAAAGAAAAGATGACGGTGAAGCAGCTAAGATGAACACTGCTACTGAAAAAAACCACCCCTCGACTAGCTTATTTCTAGTAGTTACTTACTAAGAGCCTGATCTAATTTTTATTAATGACAACGAACTGATTTTTGTGACTTTGTAATGGGATACTGAAGTGGAGCTGAGGCTCTCTGTTGAAGCCCAGATGAACACAGATAATAACAAACACCTGCAAAACAATACACTCCTTGGAGCAAAGTTGAACCGACTCCCCCAGCAGTTACCATGTTTCATTTCTTACGTACTCTGTGCAGTATTCCTTTTCTTTTGCTCTAGCTTCTAACTCCTTTGAAAACAAGTTGTAGTTAGAGGTGGTAACGCACTGTCACATACCTCTGCACTTGCAGATAACACAGCCGTGATTGTTCTGCTGGAAGCCCATCGGACAGATTTTACCACAAGGCAGGTCCGGGCATTTCTTACATCGACAGATTTCACAGCCATGCTTGTTCTTCCTAGATAACCAAAATAATTCATAAAAGGTCAGCTGTTCAATTTAAATATCTACATGTCATGATCTTTAAAGCAAAAGCATCCCCTAAAGAAGTGACTGATTAAGTAAAGGAAATTATTAACTGTCGCCGTTAGGTTCAGTGGGTCTACGGGGTATACGCATCTCCATCCCTGGCACGTGCTCCCTCCACGTGACTGGCAAAATCTCTGCATTTGGTACTTTCAAGCCACAGCAGATAATACCAATGTATGTGCTTGTCACTACTATTGATGACCAATCCTCTTCTCAATGAAAAAATAGAAAGAATAATTTCTAAAACTGTGAAGAAGTTGGGTAGGTAGGAATCTGTTATAATTACTGTCTTTATAACCCAAACTACTTTTAGCTTTTTTCCTCCAATGACAGTTAGAGTACAGTAGATTTCCTCTCTTGCGTATTAAAACTACAGAGAGATTTCCAAAAACGTTAAATAAGCAGACACAAAGCTTACTTGAAAACTAGCATGCGGAATGCCAATAAACCATATAAAAAGTAGTAGACACACTGTAACATGTTTTGAAACAGAGAAAACCAGAGAACTTTTCAGCAGACAGAGTACAGAGAATCGAGAACACAAATGTTTCTAAAGCTTCCAGGTGGAGCTAGGCAGGAATGTAGATCACCACCTGACAGGCTGCTTCTGAGAATCCTATACTGAATATTTGCTTGCCTTTTTTTTCAGGATGACAGCTAATACAATTCTAACTTCAGGAACAAGTGTACTATATCCCTTCATATACAGATAGAATAATTTTCGGTGCCTTCCCAAGCTTATAGGGAGGAAAAAAAAAGTTGTAACGAAGAAGTTAAAGAAAAAGAGGAGGAAAAAAACCCAATAAATGATTTTCGGGATCTGCTGATAAACTTATCACTCTAATGAGGTAACCCACTAACATTGGGAAAAAATATTTATTGGGAAACTGACAGATCCCTCATTGCATACTACACCATTAAAAGCACCTAGTTCCCCCCAAAACAAAGACAAGACATGGGAAGTTAAAGAAGAACATCTAGAGGGATAAAGAAATAAATTACGTAAATCTCTGAAAAGCCTGACTTCAAGCTCTAGAAAACTTTATTTAATGTTTAGTTAAAAGGCTAAGGAAAACAAATCTGCACACAGTAGGATGAAGAATTAAAGACTTTCTGTCCTCCTATCCATCTATTTTTTTCCTCCTTAATCTCTGTAGCCACAACCCTTTTAATATGAAAAGAAATGCATCTTTCCATTAATGTGTAGAGCTTTCAAACAGTGAATTCTATCGAGCAGGTGTTTTTTCAGACAATTGTGAAAAGATTTTGGTTTCTTTAAAGATGCATGAACTCAGGTTTTCCAGTTACTAATCTTTGACAGTCTTAAAAAAAAATAAATAGAAAAATCAAACATGATGATTACTCCTTAACTTTTCACTCTCTAATATAGTTTTCTTTGTATACTTGCTTCTCTAGTCTCCTATTTGTCACCAAAATTTTAGATTAAAATGGAGATTCGTCTTCCATTAGATCCTGTGCTTTTGATGGTCATAACAGGCTTGGAAGTCACATAAGGCTTGCTAGTTTAGAAAAGAAATTGGCACGGTTGCAGTAAAGAACAGAACAAATGTACTATACAACTGCAAATCTACATAATCCAGCACTAAAGTAAGACTTAAAGCGAAATGATCTTAAAGCAGTTCTTACAATGATTTTAGCCATTTATACTACAGACTGTTACATACATCTTTAAATGCTATTCATTTCAGTCAGTCCAATTATTCATATATTTGCTATATGGTGACAATATTAGGGTGCTCATTTCCAGGCTTGGGTTTGGTTTTGGTTTTGTTTTTTTTAAAAAAAAAGAATTGTCTTAAGATCATTTTAAAATACCACCTTAGCATTGTGCATAATTAAATTTAAAACCAGAATTCAAATCGAAGATTATTTTCCAGTTAGCCTAAAAACGTTTAAAGTTCAGTTTTTTTCAGGTGTACAAAAATGCAAGGGAAAGATCATCCCAAAGACAGGGTATCTAAAACACTAGCATCAGCTTGAAATCAACTCGGTAATTTTAAAACATCTTTATCTTAGCTACCATACTATGCCCATTAATATTTGCTGTCCTTTCAAAAATTCCTTTGCTACATAGTCCACATAGATTTTTCTAAAAAAACTGTTTTTTGAACGCTTTAGCTAAAAAAAAAAAAAAAAAAAAGAAAAAAAGAGGGGAACGAGAAGAGTGTGTTTCAATTTATCCAAAGTACAGAAAACATACAGAAGTCTGTAATTTTCCTCTGTGGGTCAATGTAGGTAAATAAGTCATACATACAGGCTAAAAATTACTGCTCTTTACAACAAGTAGCGTAATTCTGTGAAAGGCTGAACATTATCTTCTTTATAATGCTTTCTATTTGAAGCCAAGCTATGTGATTCAGCGCTAGCCACACCGTGGAGCAGTCCTGACCTGTGGGATGTTTTCACCGACCTCCCACAACTCCTCCGAAGGGGATACGGTACGATGGGGCAGACAGCACGCCCTGGACTGGGGAGTGCCTGGGCAAGTCACTAAATGGTCCACAACTGATACTCTGTGAGTCAATGTCGTTTTAAGCATGTCTAGGACTTCAAGTGAACAGTTGCAAATTGCAAGATTCAATATTTATGCTTTTAACTTTAGCTCGTTTACCATTTTTCTTCCTTTTCACTAAATTCCAGATACTTTCCATTTCTGAACATCCGAGTTTCCATTTTGAAGCCTACTACTTGGTAATTTTAGTCTTCCTCAGGTGTACAAAGTAAGCCTAGTAAATCTAGGAAATAAAGCCTGTCTTACTATTCTCCCCTTCATCATTATAGGCCTTACTATTTTTCTAAATTTTTCCTACTCTTGTGTGACAATACCACACAATTTCTTAGACACTGGCTGCTTTCTCCACGAGTTTAGAAAATCACTTGGAGTGGTGCCTCAATTTTGTATCCTTTAACAGATTATCCTTGACACATGATCGACACCGAAAAATGCTTGCACCTAGGGCTAGGCATCTCTGCGTTCAAAGTGCTCTTGCAGCTCACGGACAATACTCATAGGCCTTTTCTATCCTTCCCAGAAACCAAGATGTCAGTTCTTTATCACAGGAAAGCATTCCAGCAAAATGAATGATTTGATTGATTTCTTTATATAAAGCGAGGCCCATCTATCTTTTTTCTCTTCGCTCCTCTTCGATTTTCATTCAGGAGACTGAACCGTTTCTGGGTAGACAGACAGCATTAATGCAAGCTTCAGGTATGTCCACATTGCAGAAGATGGCAAAGACACCTTTAGATTTTCCCATACAATCAGCTTGATTACTATTGACGCATACCACAAATTCATTAACAGTAATCACCTTAAGTGCTTAGGCACAGGTACCAGCAGCACGATACTCACAGATCACACAAACTAAGGGACTCTATAGGTCAAGGGGATTGCACTCAAACACAGAAAATCAGTTTATTAAGGTGAAAAGTATATTAGGCTCCATTCTTCGGTTCTTATCTTTCTCATTTTTAGATTTCTCCGTTAAGGCCTTTCAAAGTAGTGCAGGCACATCTCACCTAAACAGCAAAAAGAGAAGGCCAGATTTTCTTTTTTTATTGTTCAAAAAGGTATTCTTGATGATTTATACCGGTGTCTCAGAGTATAACCCTTAACATCACAGGTCAAATTTACTGCAATCTGAGGTAAAACTTTCTCTAGAAAACCAGTGAAGTCACAGCTCATGAGACACACACACCATGAAAGTCAGACCTCTCAAACCAAGTAAAAAGTTTCTGAATTAATCAAAGTTGATTAATTCATTAATTAGTTCAGTTCACATGGAACAACCAACTTCTCTGCAAAACTAACAATACCAAAGTAGCATAGAAGACAACAGTAAAGAGAAACCTTTGCTTAAGAAAAGAAAGTAAAAATCAGAAGTTGCAGACCAAAAATGTATGTGAGCAGAAGTGGTGCATCTTTACTGAAAGCTAAGGAAGGAAACAGGACAAAAGAAAATACTATTCTTTTTAGCAGTTATACATGATCTGGTCGCTAGTGAGGCAGACTTATATCAAGAACATTACTGCCAGTCACACAAACTGGGATCACAGGCCCAGGAAAGGAAATTTACTGTCTTAACTTATCTTAAAAGACTATTTGCTTTTTTTCCCTGAAGAGTCAGAATTTTGAAGGTAAAAATATATTCAGTTCACCACAGGTTAAGATCTCTACTACGTTCCATTTAAAGTTGTAAAAATTCTGTCCACTTTCCTCTGAACAAAAATTACAGTTTAATATAACCAGACAAACCTGCTCTCTACGTGAAAGAGACTATTTCTTCCTAAATCTACGTTGCTGGAAAGGTATTGCACAATAAACTAAAAGAACGTAACAGTAAATTTAACACATTTACACAAAGCACATTACTAGTAAATAACTTTGGTAAATATACTTCAGAACAGTCCTTATCAGCAGTAGAAAAACATTTTTAACACTTCAGGGTGACATCTACATTGGGACTGCCAGTGAAGAAAACCAGTAGTAGTAAACTGGAAGAAACCAAAAGGAGAAACAAATGTGACTGCTTTAGACACCACAGAAAAGTTAAAGGATAGACTTAGTTGGAATGGAAATAAACACCTAGATCTTGGTTCATGAATATATTCAAGCTATTTCTGTATAGGTCCAAAAAAGCTATGACAAAACACATTAAATAGACCTTATTTAATGGTTTTCTCATATTATAACTTTTGAATAGGCTAAAGCAAATGGCCTTGAAAATAATAATTTATTTATGCACTCGTAATATTAAAATAATAATAAAAAATTTTCCTGTTCCAAGCTGAATGATATTCAATCACACCGAATAAACAAGTAAAAATGTTTTTAGTTCATACCAACTATCTCTGCTGTTATGCATACGCATGCACATGCTCAAGGAGAGCATGAGGATGAAAAAAGTCTTCTCAGATTCTGTCCTGATAGCTTTAAGTTATCAACCCTGCTACAGACAATAAATTAAGAGCTACAATATGGAAAAAGGTATAAACCCCAAGATCTAACAGCCTTAGTGTATCCTTTAAATACCACATAAGATTAATCTCCTGAGTTTATAAACCAATTTGAAAAAATAACCAGTAACTAAGTACTGTTAATGGAAATTGGTTTTTAAAATACAAATATAAAACAGAAATAAAAGAAACTGTTTGGATATATGGTCTGGAGATTGCCAAGCTCACATCCTGTACTTGCCACTGAGGATGTGTTATGTATCGCAAACAAAAAAGATGCTTTCATCTTCATCACAAATAGCAATGAAATATATTCTGAAGGCCATTATTCTGAATTTTTCTCCCTTCTCTGCCAAAGTTCAAAATCAAATTTAAGCTAGCGCAAATGATTTCAGTGCCCCTTGAGAAATGGGTACACCATATGAGGACTACATGGCCATTTCCAGTAAATGCCTGAATACAGCTGTAAGCTGTATTCCTTTATTGCTGTTGTCTCATCCCGGCCACCCTTCCTACTGATTCCATCGCAGAGTTCTCACAGTTTCAGACACCTCAACACCACCTGCCTCTCTGGCTCCCAGCTTTAAGAGACTTTATCTTGGATTTTGTGCCTGCTCAATGGCACAGCTCAAACTTCACTCTCCCCGGATGCTTTCTAAACAATTCTGCGCAGTTTGTACTTGTTTTAATTGACTTCACTCCTTTGATCCTTAATGTAAGCAGCTTTATCCTATCTATAAACTGAGAGATCTAACCAGGCATTATTTCTGCTCAATCTTTCATGCTCTTTTCGTTCTGCTACCCATTTTCAATCATCCTTGCCTTTGAAGCCACTGGGCAAAAGTTCTGGGGATGACAAAACTGACATCCCTTTTCTGAAACTTCCCTCCTCTCTCTACCTTCTCTCACTTGCAAAACCCAGCCGCTCTTGAAGTCAACATGCCTGAAGATAACGTTATTAACCTTTTAATTTAAAATTCTTACTTTTCCTCTCTCATCTGCTAAACTTTGATTTGGGGGGACAGAAGTGAAGTTTGATTTAATCTTTGTTATCTTTCCCTCATTTTTTCCTATTTCAATCCTATCACTCTCTCATGAGTGCTGTTTCCTGCAAAAACTGCTATTATTTAACCAGAGGCAAGCTTAATTCTCTATCTCAAGTAATAGAAGCAAGACTATATTAAATGGTACTACTATACTTTGTTTCGCTGGACTGCTATTATGTAGGTATTATCAAATTAAAGTAGGGATGCTTCAAGGATACAAGTCACGCATCCTTTCTAAGACAAAAAAAAAAAAAGGGACTCAATGTTTCAAGGCAAACATATTCTTCAAATGTTCTTTCTTTTTTCTTCCCCCCCCCGGTGGCTGTGTATTGCGGCATATTTGTGCCATTAGTGTTCCCTGCGATACGGCTCTGCTTTTTGTTTGATGCAATGCCACCTCCTGTTTAGCATCATGCATAATACAAGAGTGGAATGGGCAGTAAGAGGGAGGTCAACCAGAACACTGTATTCACTTAAGAGGAACACCACTCTGTGGCTAAGAGCAGTATGAAGATTAAAGGAAGGTGTAAGGCTGGTATTCTCTCTTTTTCTCTCTCTCTTTTTTTTTTGAGAATATAAATTGTTCACTGGTACCATCTATGAGCAGAGCTGATTAAAGCTGTGAGAATGTCACTATGTTACAGCTTGATTTCTGTTTTTCTAAAATCTCTGGTAGCTCTCTGGCCATTCAAGTTCTACCGTATTTTGACGAGTCCAAATTTTATTAAAACTGCGTATTAAGAGAAGGCCACACTACACTATAGATTACTGTTAAAAAAGCCTGCAGCATTTTATGAACAAGTGTCAAACAGAACTCTGAAATGAACCAGAAATTAAAGGAGTACTAGTATCAAACACTAAGAGTTGCAACATTAGTAAACTTCATTACAAGTCCAAAGAAAACAAATTACATATGAACATTATCGGAAGATCAGCTGTCATGAGGTAGAAATTAAACTGTTAGGAAAAGCAGGCAGTAACACAGAATGGTCCCATCAGCCATGAAAACAATGAGAGGGCTGGAGCACCTCTCCTACGAAGACATGCTGAGAGAGTTGGGGTTGTTCAGCCTGGAGAAGAGAAGGCTCCAGGGAGACCTTATAGCAGCCTTCCTGTACCTGAAGGGGGCTCACAGGAAAGACGGAATTTTTATCAGGGAGTGTAGCGATAGGATGAGGGGTAACAGTTTTAAACTGAAAGAGGGGAGATTTACATTAGATATTTGGAAGAAATTCTTTACTGTGAGGGTGGTGAGACACTAGAACAGGTTGCCCAGAGAAGCTGTGGATGCCCCATCCCTGGAAGTGTTCAAGGCCAGGCTGGATGGGGCTTTGAGCAGCCTGGTCTAGTGGGAGGTGTCCCTGCCCGTGGCGGGCATGTTGGAACTAGATGATATTTAAGGTCCCTTCCGACCTGAACCATTCTGTGATTCTGTGAAAATGTACCGGTAAAATATATATATAAGCCACCAGACTGATTACTGAGAAACTTCTATGTGACAAAAGTTCTGCCTAGTTTTTGGCACTTGTTCCACAAATTAATAAAAACCGCAAATATTTCCTTTATGAAGAAAACTCTAGCAACAATACCGGTTTTGAACACATTTACAAAAACTTAGCTAAGAGATACTACTGTTCTTCACAAATCCTTTACAGTAACTATCAGAAATGTCTCACTAAAACGAGTCTACTGTCATATCAACACTAAAAAACCTCTTGAAATATTAGAAAATCATCTGAATAAAATAAATGGGCTATAAAATGAAAGGGTATTGCAACGGAACATGCAGACAGAATTTCAAAAAGCTACATGCAAGAGACGTTACTTGTAAGTAGCTTTTTCATCTTGATCATCAAATATTCTTCAAAAAAATGTAAGCACTGCTTTGCTCTTATAATCTGCCGCTGTTTTTTTAGTTGCTGTTTCTTAATCTGTTGATCAAAATCTGTTTTGAAGGATACTTTAATCTCACATCAAGTAATGACATTTCTATTTTCCAGAATTTCCCCCTGCTTTGCCAGAAAGTAAGCGCAAGTACACGTGCCTGGATTTTACATATTTTCAATACGTACAGGGATTGTATTAAATATGCTTTCAGAATGAGAATACGTACAAGTATCCAAAGGGACAGTACTTGTCACATACAATGGGTTTGCACTTCTTAGGCCGTGGTCGGCATTGACAGATCTCACAGTTATGGACATCAGTCTGGAAGCCGAAGGAACAGTCCAAGGAACAGCCCGAAATGAGGCCGGTGCACAGCTCCTCCCCTGCGAAGGACACATGAAGGTTATCACAACATGAAAGCTGTCTATACCAAACAAATCCATCTTTAGCAGACTAAATCTTCTGTTCCCTTTTACTTCGTAACTTTTTTAATACTGGCAATCCTTACCTTCAGACTGTCCTAATTTTAAAATATTCAACAGAATTTCCCAGTAATGATCCAAACCGTTTGAGCAGAAACTACAGGATGTCTTCTGTTCCAGTCAAGAACTCGGGGAGTACTACCTGGTATCCTAAACTAACATGATTTTGTGAACAGATGCACAGCCAAAGGAGTCCAACATCCATGACTCTGTTGGCCTTTTAATAAAACATTTAAAATAACATATACTTTCAACATATTGTGTGGGTTTAATAGGTTTCTGTTCAATATAAAGCATCTCTATTTCTCCTCTATTTATTTTAAACAGGATTGAAAGACTAAAACATATTAATAACTTTATGCTGTTGTTGTCAACTGTTTGGTGATTAAGACCTACTTTTTAAAAATACAACTGTAATATCCTAAAATGTGGTTTAAGCTTAGAGATACTAGACTAAAAGACCTGTTCATGAAGTTCGCTACCATGTTTCATCAGCCTCTTGTGGTGTAAGAGAGCTGCTGGGCTGTTGGCATCTCAGTTTCTCCAGTACAGATGGTCATTATATTCACTGTCACTGGAATTTACTATTTTGAGAACGATGAACTTCTTTTTGTTCTTCTTGAAAGAAGTTTTTCCAGGAAGACCACTCTTAACATACTCTGGGATACAAAGTTCATTTATTGGTTGCAGAGGTGAGAAGAGACAGAAAGTAATGATTCTTGCTACACTAGGGATGCAAACCACATTATTACAATAGCCAAAAGAGCTCGAAATAGAAAAAGGAAATAGAATACAGATTCTATCCTAAGGGCGAACTTTTAGAGTGATATTTAAAGGATGGCTGATCTCCAGTTGAAACATCCATGCTGCTGCAAAGTGCTGGTTATACAGAGGGCAGCTGCAGAGTGCTCCCCTCCAGATGTCCTCCTCGTTTGAGCTCTGAAGACTACTTCCCTTTAGGGGTATGAACACTTAGGGACGAGGTTTTGCCCAAGAGGAGATCAGTACCTTGACTTATTCTGTTCCTAACGCTACTTCTGTGGGACTGAGATGCAAAGAGAATCTTCACGTCTCTAACACGGTAATACGTTGAAGGCAGACCACAGAAAGAATCTTTGCTTTACTTAAGTGCTTTTTCTTCTATTTTTTATAATGTGGCATTTAAGACTGCAAAACATAGACTTACCTGGATGTGGCTAAGCTAAGTGTTTCCTTACCTATACTACCATGTTAACATTCATTTGGTAAAGAAGGCCTGTTTCTTAATACCTCAGAGTGAGACTGAAGCCTTGGAGAAAACTGGCAAATTCGCTGCCCACTTCTGTGGTGGAATTTGGGCATACAGGCACAATGCAACATAAGAGCCTTATTATCCAAAAAAAACAGTTCTCAATTTAAGCAGGATGAAGATTGTCAGGTTCATGACTCCCACCTCCCCACTTTTAAGCAAATTTGGTGTCTGAAGCCAAAAGGGTGCAAGTTTTTTTGTCACAGAATATAGAAAAAGAAATGCCAGATTCTTTCACCACCACTCTAGAGCTTAACTTTGTCAGCAGAGTTGCCATGCCGCAAGGTTTAAGCATTTACTCTCAAGTCAGATCTAACCTTTGCACAACAATGGTAACCCTTATCTCAGGTTCCTGGTTTACTTGGAGAGAAACACATATACAAAGACCTTCATGAAGTCTTACATGTTTTTGTAAGATGGAGTTCAGCTTGGTCTATCAAGAATACTAGATCTTTTTAATACGTAGGCAGTAATGCTGATTTAAAAACATTATAACGTAGAGGAAACTCTGATACTCTTCTCTGGTAATGATACCCTTTTCTGGCAAAGAAAAAGGCTTTCCTTGAAGCAAGTTACAATAATGAGAATTTAATTTATGAGCTTTTACACACAATTATTCCCTGATACCATGCAGTGATAATAAAATTAACTGAACTTTTCATTACGTGTGACTTTATAAGTTAGTCCTAACTTTTAAAGTTATACTGGAACTTCATAAAGAATGTATGGAAAAGTACACCTACACTGGAATATCTCCAAAAAGAATTAAGTTCAGTTACGACCTTTGATATGGTGCAAGTTATGATATCTCCTGCTGATGCTCAGAACTGATCAGTGAATCCCAGAATCACACAGGCTGGATCGATTAGAACTATTCGTTTTCTGAAGCGTACTTTCTCAGAGATGAAATGTTTCGGTGTCTGTTCATGAACATCAGGCTCATGGAACACAGGTCAAGGAACAAGAAGGTACAAATGCAAGAATATGGAAGAAATGAATAGGCATCTTAAAAAAAAGTGAAAGGAAGAGTTGAAAATAAGAATAAATCTAAAAAATGGAAACAAGAACATTATTTTTACTTGGCATATTTCTTTATCTTATTAATGTTTACAAGTATCTAAAGGGTGAGTTTAAGGAGGATGGAGCCAGACTCTTTTCAGTGGTTCCCAGTAACAGTACAAGGGGTAATGGGCACAAGCTGGAACATAGGAAGTTCCGATCAAATATGAGAAAAAACTTCTTTACGGTGAGGGTAACAGAGCACTGGAACAGGCTGCCCAGGGAGGCTGTGGAGTCCCCTTCTCTGGAGACCCTCAAGACCCGCCCGGATGCAGCCCTGAGTAGTGTGCTCTAGGCAATCCTGCTTTAGCAAGGGAGTTGGACTAGATGATCTCTAGAGGTCCCTTCCAACTCTGAAATTCCGTGATTCCATGATTATTTGTTTCCAGATTATGCGTTAAGGAGAGCTATCAAAGTGCAATGCCCAGGTTTAAGTATGAAGTTATAGAAGATGGCAAAATAATGATTCCTCAGAATCCCACAGCCAAATATGTTATTGTTTTTACTCTTCTCTTCTGCTTTGATTTGGTTAGTGAAACTGCTTTTTCAGAGACGCAAAACAAGTTTGTTACATGTGACATTAACATCCTTTATTAAAAGGGTCAAGGTATCTAGGACTCTGCTATACAAGCAAAAAGACAGTGTCTTATCCCAAGTAGCTTATGATGTAAATATACTTAATACTCAAAAAGTCAGCTGACATACTAACCAGAAGATCCAGTCTCAAGGCAGTAATTTCCTTGCTTAATCCTCTACATAGTGAGTTATCCTCAAAAGGATAACTCTTCAGAGCCTTGGGGTGGATGGCTGACTAGCCACCACTGCCTCTCAGG
Organism: Larus michahellis; assembly: GCF_964199755.1. NCBI lineage: Eukaryota > Metazoa > Chordata > Aves > Charadriiformes > Laridae > Larus > Larus michahellis. Next base: position 41,654,193 of record NC_133898.1, read on the forward strand.
AACGGACACTGAAGAGCATACAAAATATCATCAACATTCTGGCTACGTCAAACATACAGGGAAAACGTGTTGAAGTCAATACAGATCACTGTTCACATCTGAAATTACTGGTGTTATGTCAGTACTATACAAGGAATACAGAATAATCTCCACAGACCTCTGCTGACAGTCTTTCTAATAAGATGCTAAAAATGATGCCGTCTGAGAATCACAGAATCCCAGACTGGAAGGGACCTCAAGGATCATCTGGTCCAACCTTTCTTGGCAAAAGCACAGTCTAGACAAGATGGCCCAGGACCCTGCCCAGGTGAATCTTAAAAGCATCCAGTGTTGGGGAATCCACCACTTCCCTGAGGAGATTATTCCAATGGCTGATAATTCTGATTGTGAAAAATTTTTCTCTTGTGTTCAGTTGGAATCTTCCCAGGAATAACTTGTACCCATTACCCCTCTTCTTTTCCACGTGACTCCTTGTAAAAGGAGTCTCCATCTTCTTTGTAGCCACACTTTAAATACTGGAACATGGTGATAAGGTCTCCGTTAAGCCTTCTTTTCTCAAGCCTGAACAAACCCAATTCTCTCAGCCTTTCCTCATATAGCAGGCTTCCCAGTCCTTTGATCATCTTGGTGACCCTCCTCCGGACCCTCTCCAGCCTGTCCACATCTTTTTTGCATAGTGGGGACCAAAACTGAACACATTATTCCAGGTATGGCCTGACAAGTACTGAGTAGGGTGGGATAATGACTTCTTTCTCTCTGCTGGTGATGTCCTTGTTGATGCTCTGCTGCAGCAGCATGCTGTTCACTCATATTGAGCTTGTTGTCCACCCCTGAGTCCCTTCCCACAGAGCTGCTCCCCAGCCAGGTAGAGCCTAAGCTGTGCTGCACTCCTGGATTATATTTTCCCAGGTGCAAGACCTTACACTTGTCCTTGTTGAACTTCATAAGGTTCTTGTTAGCCCACTCTTCCAGCCTATCTAGGTCTTCCTGCAGGGTGGCTCTCCCTTCTGAAGCATCCACTGCTTTGTGATAGCCCCCAGGAGGATTCATTGCTTAACTTTCCTGGGGACTGAAGTAAGACTGATGGGCCTATGATTTCCCAGATCCTCCTTTAAGCCCTTCCTGTAGATGGGGATGACATTAGCTTTCAGTGATACGGGATATCACTGATCTCCACAACTTCTCAAAGAATACGGAGAGCGGCCTTGCAATGACGTCAGCCAGCTCTCTTAACCCCCTCTGCCCAGGTTCCAGCTTGCAGTGTCATTTGTGCCCACCTGACAGTAGCAATCAATAGTAGTCTGTGTTGTGGCACCCTCTCAGCAACTTCTCGGACCTTAGCTCCCAGAAGGCAGCATACCTCTCATGACGCCCTGTCAGGCCAGCAGATGGGTGCCTCAGTGCCCTTTAACAGCGACTCATCCGCTACAAGCGCTCATCGTGTGTTTTTATGATATCCACTATGTGCTACTAGTACAGTAATTATTAACATGTTATCCTAATTTAATTTTTGATAGTATGACATTACAAGCTGTGGAAATAACTTTTAAATAGTTTTGAAAAACATTCTCTATAAAGAAATACAGTGTTATGAAAAGCAGAAAGTGAACTCGGGTCTGCTTTCTGACTTCACATCTAACCATCTAAATTTGTCTTACTGAAACATTATTAAAACATGACAATTACAGGCACTCTCAAACTGCAGTACCATCTGGTACACATGCACAGTTTATGTCTGCTGCACAGGCCTGTTGAAAACCCTGGTTTAGTGTTTTAAACTGTTTTTTTTTTCAGAAAACAGAGTGAACAATCTATTTAACAAAGCAGAGTGTAGCTCTCAGAGAAAGAAATTAAAAAAAAAAAAACCAAAACAGAAAAAGACTGCAAGCCTAAAGATTCAATATTTCTATAGCCTTAGCTATAGCTTTAAAATCATCATTAACGAAATAATCACAAATTAGTTACAAAAGAGAAAGAAAAAACAGATTTTCCACTAACATTTTGCATTTCAAGTGACAAACGCTAAAGAGAACTACTTCATGAAAGTCAACTGCAATGAACTGAAGGAATTTATTGTAGCGGAATATTAGGAGGTTATTTGTTTGGGGGCTTCTTCCACCTCTGCTTAGATAAGTTTCATCAGGAACCTGACTCCCAAATCATGGAATGTATTTGCAGAGGAGAGATCCAGCCTGAACTGGGCTAATAACTGCGTTAAAGTGTATTGGGGTAATCAGACAGTCTAAAAGGAGAGGATAGGAAACATATTTAAAAGGTAATACAGAAGGAAAACTGCCTTTTAGAGTTTGAGGGATGTGCATTACACACCTGCACGTCACTGCATCTCTAACAGAATGGGATCAAGCTTCTGATCACATAGTATAAGCCATCTTTAGTGCTCTGACTGATTAGTTATACTGACATCACCTAGGGAACTAAACTAATGGTTAGACAGGAGTTAGAAGACTAAAACAGAAACAAAATGATGAATAGGAAACCAATTAAAGGGAAGACATCTCTCATTGTGCTGCTCAGGAAATACCTGGCTGAAGAAGAGAGTTCTACAAGAGTACTAGAAATATGTTCATTAATTGTTCTTATGGAACATGAAATGTCAATGAGGTAATGTCAATACGGAAAACAATCCTTCTACACAAGATAACAGGCAGGCTTAGGGGGATAAAATAATAATAGTGAGGTGAAATGTAATACTGGAAACCTATAAAGTCGTGCAGCCTATAGGGAATAAAGAATAATTTATGCTACAAGCTGAGAGTTCAGGCACAGGATATTGGTTGATCTCAGAATGATACTGACGTGATATGACTTTATAAAAAGCTGAATGTGTTCCTGAACATCTCGGGCTAATAAAACTTTATTTTTACCACAAATACTTAGCTTTTTAATGTGAGGACAGTAACTGAAATACCACATAAAATTCTGAAATAATTTCAACTGAAGTAAGTACAGCAGAAGGCTAGGACAATAATCATGGAAAAGCTCTTTGTCCTCAACCAACGACATTATTAAAATAGCCTCCTGCTGGGAACAAATACTCACTTGAGGACAAACATGCACTGAATTCTTATAGCAGTGAATCCAGCCCACACAATAAGACCATGCAGTTTTCTTTCCCATGTGCAACCCATGACCGCAAAAGCAGCAGGAAAGTCAGTTACCAACACATCCACATTTCCAGTCACAGTATTCACTAGACCTCGCGATACTGGCAAAAGCTATTGCTTATAGACTTTGACCCCTCTAAACACTGTAGTTCTAGCAAATACTTCATTTGGTAGTTTGCAACAATTTTAACACATTATATATGCTGACCTGGATATGGGAATTTCAAAGTAGTGTATTCATTTGGATCAATTTAATAAGATGCTGTTGGAAAAAAACAAGTAGAAAGGGAAAGACCAGTTGACGATGAATTGGTCTTCCAAAAACCATTTGTGAATTATTAACGAGCAAACAAATATTAGCACCAAGGTTTTCAAGCCTCGTCACCGTTGCCTATAAACTCCCTCTTTTCCCCGCCTTTCTTCACCCACTCACAAGCAGTTTCATAAACTCAAGATGATAATAAAACAAATACTGGAGTTTCAGAAGAGCACAATGCTGCTTAAGGAGAATGGAATATAGGGGATGAGACAATACTCTCTGAAGAAGAAAGTCTTGTCGTAAGAAGAGATGATTACCAAGATATGGTGGGGCTCTACACAGCACACTGCACACAAACCATCTGGTGTTCTAAAACTTTTCCACTAAGTATCTGATTCTCAACACTAACATCAACTCTTATTTTAAAAGGCTTTCAGACTGCTGTAACACCAAGTCATTGGCAGCTAAAGGAATGAAAGCTACGTACGAAAATTAGCATGTAGCAGCAGTTGATACATCAACATGACCTACTGTAGCCCAGGGCTCACCCTGCAAACAAGGCAACAACAAAATTCTGTCCCAGTATATGCAATGTTAGCAATCTTTGCATTTCTGAGGATTCACTCCACAGTCACTGACTTCAGATAAACGCAATCTGTCCTTCTCAGGTACGGTATTTCAGAGGCAATGTATCTCAAAAGGAATCACAACTCTTTGGCCTAAATTCAAACCATCAGATGCATGATTTATTCCTGATTTCAGAGTGTTCACATCCCCACCTTGCATGAGCCTATGAATATTTGAAATGTTACAAAATATTGCTTGAAAATCAAACTGAAAAGTAAACAAAACTCAGTTCCATGAATTGCATGCTTAGATCTAAAAAATGTCTTCTGTTTGAACTTCTAATAGCTTGGCTGTAATTCCAACTAAGTCATTTTAAAAAAAGACTTCTCAATTTCCTTCTTCTAGCATATATATATGGCACGTAAAAAAAACTCTAAGCTCTTAAACTGAGTGATTCATTTTTCTCCAATTTAATATTTTCCATATGGACACACTGATAATTGTACTGTAAAGACCAAAAATCATCAGAAACTTTTGAAAATGCATTCTAGAGATGCACAGCCTGTTGAAATACTTTGAATTAGAGGATTGAAAACTAAAAGATAAAAAAATAACTGCCAGAGAATATCAATAGATACTTGACAAGAATTACGTCAGTATTTCAACTTAATCTTAGGCTGGTGTCCATTTTTTTTGGAAAATTTGTAGTGTGGCTACACAAAGCTATCTACATACCTTTACCATCATTATTTTCTTGACGCTGAGGCTAGATCATATCAGGAGAACTGTTTCACAGTACCTTTATAATTAAGCACTCCTCAGCCGTCCTCTCGGTGTGGATTGCTACTGCTGGTTAATCTTCAGGGGTGGGGATCTGGGGAGGCAAATTTATGAAGGAGAAAACTAGGTTACTTATCAGTAACTGGAATTCTCTGAATATATTGCCTCCACAGATCCACACTAACCCTCCCTCCTTTTGTCAGAATTAACTCACGATTCACAAAAGCTGGATAAAAATGAAGGGACTGGGCACTGCGATGCTAGAAAACCCTGTTTAAAAAAAATAATCTCATGAGTCCATTGAGGCAAATGACCCGCTTGGATACTTGCTCTAAACAACTCTAGGATTCACATACAACACGACTTCATGAAAATGGATTTGCAGCAGTGGTATCTCAAAGGTGGAATAACTGAAAAATGATCAAGCTTCCATAAACCTTCTAGCAGCACATTGTTTTGGTTTTTTTTCATAAGTCAAGTGAAAGTCTTATCTGCTTCTATTGCATTAGATATATTGTAAACATTACTAAAACCAATACATTGTTGTAATCTTCAGAGATCCCTGCCAAAGACTTCTAGTGAAAAGACAGATAATGTTTATTTGGCATGAGCGGTTCGTGATCATTTCACCCTCTTCAGGGAGCACCTCCACCATCTTCCACATGTGTACTTAGAGTTAATATTTCTATTCTACTTAGAATATGTAGCATTACATTTTTAAGAAACATGTTTCATGCCCAATTTTCTGTGGCTGTATTTCACCAACTGAGGTCTAATGTATAATAGCTATTCCCTTTTGTATCACTGCAAAAGGATAATAAAACATCCTTTTTCTGCCAGGTCTACAAAATTATTTAAAAAAAATCAAGATGTGCTCTCATTGCACTAAGGGAGACTACCTGGACTGTCTTTGTTTTTATAATTCTTTTCCCCATCCAATTTGTGGCTAAATCAAGGTAACAATGGGAGATAATTATTACTAAAATAGAAAAGTGTTACCTGATTTATATTTTACTTTACTATTTCCAGGAATTTTACATTGTCCGAAGAGTACATTTTGCATTATTAGTGTGTGCGATTATTTGTCCCACCTCAGTTTCATATCAAAATAAACATAAAACACGTTTGTTTAAATGGACAAAATTAAAACTGAAGGAATTTTGAAGTGTTAATAACACATCTCTGAGCATGTAACTATTTACATGCATAAAGGAATGAAATGTTCAAATTTTGCCTAGGAAGAGTTAGGAAAACCCATCCCAAATGCTAACTCTTGAATGTTAACACACAGAAAAAAGCAGCTGAGATGTATTCTCCCATTGTAGTTCCTGCAGCGTTTTTCTTTCCCATCGTCACTCCATACGCTTTTTCAGAGCCTTAACCACTCCTATTTATAGACAGCCCATAGATGCATCTACCTAACTTTTCCCAAACCTTCCAATCCTGCCTTTGAACGCCTACACAACTAAACCAAGTCCCACTCTGCCAAACCCAAATTCCATGTCGGCATTCCACTCCACTTCATCAGCTATAAAGGGAGGTGGTCTGACTCGCCAGAATGTTGAAGTCCACACTGCGTATGTCTTCTAGTATAGAGTGAATGACAGTACCTCCTTTTAACTCCATGGTAGAATACATTTTCTTCTCATTTAAGGAAGAGATATCAACACTCTTCCAAAAATATTTCTGTATCTCTATAGAGTGTGTTTGGGGGAAAGGGGTGGTTTTATGTCCAGAGAACTGTGCAAACACATAATATGCCAAGATTTTTAATTTTCAAATAGTGACTTCATGGTTTGCTTTCACAGGCAAAAGAGACTACAACACGAAGTGGCTGATGATGCACTACGATGGGCAGGGAAAACGACTCTTCTCAGCCTTCTACAACTGCATCTCCCCATAATCAGTCTGGAATTAAAGAAATTGCATGACAGTTACATCTTGTAACTGCAAAGGTAAGCCTTCTAAATGAAGCAAATGATTTTTAAATTTGATAGCAATGCTCTGATGTCACTCAAGATTTGAAAGGTTAAAAAATACTAAAGCCATACATGCTCACAGTTATACCCCGAACAGTACTTCACATTCAGTTCATTTGGGGTAAAAAGCTATAGACTAAGTTGCAGGAGAGATTTTAAAGGCTTTTTCTTTTTCATGGATATAATACAGGGAATAGACAAGGCCAGATAAATAGAATCAAATACAGGCCCTCACTGCAGATTCTCACCAAAGAATGATTTAGTGTCCAGCAGCAGCAACCAGATTTTAAGTCCTGTATTACTGCAATCACCACAGGCATTATTTCAGTGTGCCCGTTAGTCGCCTTTGGAGCAACAGGAGTCCTGCCTCACAAAGAGCCGATCACTGGTCTTGTTTCATTCCCCCAAGTTCTCCCTACAAAAGCAAAGGCCTCGACATTCAAAACACAATAGGAATTGCTGCACCCTACGAGTAACCATTTTTTGCTTATTTACTTTTTGCTATTTGTTTCTTGTTCTTGTATCATCTTATATCATCTTACTTCCCCCCACACCCCACCCCCTGCCGTTAATCCGTTAATGCATTTAATGATTTTCCTACTGTTTTCAGTTTTGTTGGTATTTTGCAGCAGTTCTTCCTATATCCTGGATTATACTTTTTTGCTTTTATCCTTTTGTAGTACTATTTCAGTTTCTATATGCTCCCGGTCCATATAATCCTTCTTTCTCCCTCATCATTTGTGGTTCCATCTCTACTCACTGGAACCTTTTTCCCATATCTATCTGTGCTCACCCTTTGCTCAGTGGCAGGTTTTTTCCTCTCTTCTCTTACAACTGTGGTCTGCCTCTGCTTTTTTAATTTTATTTTACTTTACAGCATGTTTGTTTTCACTGCATGTTGTTACAGCATGTTTTTGCGTTCACTGCAAAAACAGGAAGAAGGATAAAGGACAAAGTAAACTTACTGCTATTAAAATCATATTCTAAAAATGTTATGAATTGCTTCTTTCTTCCTTCTCATTCTGTAGTTAGCTTGAAACTAAATTACAATAAAGCCCCAAACAAGTTTCATGATATCATGCTTAGAAAATTATTTCTAATAAACCTACTGTAGTGATTTCTGGCTACAGGAATGTAAATGAAGGTAATAATGAGGAACAATTTACAGCTTTACTCGATGTCCTTGGCTGAAACAGACTGAAGTATAATTAATCTTCAGCAGAGAGATTAGATAAATTAGCAAGAAAGGAAACTTTATGAGAAAGAGATTAGTAGACTTAAGATACGATGACTTCAAATGGTAATGGGGGGTCTGTGGGCCTCCTTCACTGAGGCACTTTAAATCTGACTCAGTCGAGCAGCTTAGACCAGCAAGAAACAAGTGGCTGCACTATAAAGATAGTGATGTTCCCAAAAATCCACAAGTCTACACGGCCTAAAGATAATAGACATTTTCATGTTCTTAGACAGCCAAGATGCAACTAAGTCGGTTTTGCACGTGAAAGTACATAGGATCTCAAAACACAGAGAACTAGCACAGTATGTTTTCAGCATATTTTACCTAAAACTCCTTTTTTTTCGGTGCTCACACACTCAGTTGTCCAGAGCCTTGCAAGCAAGAGAGATTACTTGACAGAAAAATTCTATTTCTGTCATTTTGACTGATAACCACCAAGTGATGAAGACTTCCAAGCTGTTATTTTTCTTCACTTCTTTAGAAAATAAAGGCTCCCCCCTTTCTGAATGACTGAGGAGATTTTAAGCAATCTACAATTCAAGTTATTTAACTGAAAAAAAGATGACAGATAAATGATACTATTAAGTTTGCTCCAGACAGTTTGCTACTGCAAAATGAAAATAATTTTAAGCAAATCTGGCAAGTGAAAAATTCCCTTGAATAGATAGGTTCTTAAGCACTATTTAATCAGAAACACTCCAAGCAAGAACAGAGATTTCCTGGGATGTGGTATGTGTATGCGTGCAATCTGGTAACTTAGGACAAAAGAAATGATCCTTTGGAGTGTTGAGTCTCCTGTGCACCAAACTGGAGGAAAGGACTGCATGCATAGGCAGAGATGATGAAATTTGCCGAGTCCATCCATCTTCTTGTTTGTGTCAAACTCCCCAATCAATTTAACATCAATAAAAAAAAAGAAGGAAAATCAAATTACAAGGTTAAAAGCAGAACTTAACATTTCTAATTTTGTTCTTTGGAAGAACTAAGCAAGGCACGTATGCGACAGCTTGGATGCAATCTACAGAAAGTTGTCCTTGCCACTAATACAATTTGTAATCAAAGGTATTATTTCTGTATTACCATAATGATATTACTGTTTGCCAAATATTTACTTATTATTAAGATGTCCTGTCCTTTACCTTATGGAAATAAAAAAACCACAGTTCCCCAGAAAAAAAAAAAAAACAACGTTTAAAAGGTCAGGACAAACCCTCTTACTCCTTAAGCAGAATACCAATCCAATCCTAAAACTCTTTAGTTTGTAGCAACTAAGAGTTTTATTTTGACCATTTCTACTGGGGACACAGTAGAAGTTGGTTTCTAAACCAATGAAGAAATATGGGTTTAGAAAGTGGCTGAGAACGGGCGGACTGAAATCAAAAGAAGAGGAACAGAGTAATACTTTAGTTGTAAAAGCCTCAGAGGCTACAACGAAGCTGCAGAACTACAATAAAATTACAACGAGAGTTTAAACCCACTCCTAGGCTGGGCTGTTGGCCAGAGTGGTGCATCCTGCAGCTGAGATTAGTACTCCACAGGTGTCTTTTATTGGGCAATTCCAACAACCAACCTGACCTTGCTTTATATTTCATCTGTAAACATTGAATTCTTAAGGAAACACACAGAAAATACATTTTTGCTGCTTCACTGGTACACACAAAGTTCTTGCAAGGCACAGTGATTTTCCTTGGGGAAGAAATAGATGTTAAAGCCTGCATAAATCCTAATTAAAGTATTTTTTATATATCTAATATAAATGTAAGAATATGTTACAGAAATAGAGTTATATATGGATATGTTTGTATATATACAAACACACCCCATGCCCCCTCCCCTCCCCCCACGGCATAGAATTTTCAAACATTTATCCTCAAACCCTAAGTTTTGAGGGGAAAAAAAGCTAAATTTAAAATAGGATGTCTAGCAATAGGAGTTTTTGAAGTTCAGATTCTCTCAAACTCTTTACATACACAGAGGAAAATGAAATGTGGAAGACTTATCAGACTTCTCAAAGTCTGAATAAACATTAAGTCCCAAATTACTACCTCTTCTACCTAGCTGTTAATTTTTACCTGAAGTCAGACATTTTATGTTTGCCCCCAAACACATTTTAAGCAAGCAAACAAGCAGTGTGAGAAATCAGGAACCTATTCTTTAAAGATGAACAACTATAAAGCACATGCATATGAACACAACATATAATCAACATTATGAATGGAAAAACCAGCATACTAGCATTTTCACATACAGCTGGATATAAAAGGTACGAGCCACTGTATTTTCGCATACTCACTAGTTTTGCACTGACAAATGCGGCAACCATTTTGGTCCAGTTTGAAGCTGTAGATACAGTCTTTTTCAGTCAAAGTGCAGTTCACCAAGATCTCACAGGTGGGTGGACCTATTGTGATGTATGTTGGTTCTGAAGGTAGAGAAAAAAAAATACATTTGAGATTACTTCAGTATTTTAACTAAGTTCACAAAAAGGCATATAGAATGCAATAGTGAAGGGAATAATTTTTAATTAATTTTGCTTCTGATTAATGAATATTCTTGGTACTTCTAGAACAATTCAAGACAGACTTTGTTTTGAAGTGATGTACGCCCATCACAAACAGTATTAAGCTGCATAAAATTTTTAAAATATTGAAACACGAAAAAAATACTGCATTTTTTTTGTTCACTATGAAATCAGCTTTCCAGCATATGCAGTTTAAAACCTACTGTGAATACTTATTTTGCCCACTTTCCTCCAGAAGTATTTCATCAAAACTTCATGCAGATTTTTTAACTTTAGAAACCAAACAGAGCTTTCTCCAAAGCTCAGTTGATTGACAGTACCAAGCTGCAAATCAAAGCATGTGACTCAGTAGATCAAATCATTCTCTGTGTGAATAAGACCACTTCTGACGAAATTTAAAGCATAAAAGACTCTGAATACCAAAAGGAAATGTAAGATAGACTGTGTGTGAAAGACCTCTGGAAACCATTTAACATGTCTATTCATCGAAAACATTACTTCCTACGGTGTATGGGGGGGGTGGGGGGGGTGGCTGACACACGAGAAGGCTGTTGGCCATACAGAGAGACCTAGACAGGTTGGAGATTTGGGCAGAGAGGAACCTTATGAAATTCAACAAGGGCAAGTGTAGGGTGCTGCACCTGGGGAGGAATAACCCCATGCACCAGTACAGGTTGGGGGCTGACCTGCTGGAGAGCAGCTCAGCTGAAAGAGACCTGGGAGTCCTGGTGGACAACAGGATGCCCATGAGCCAGCAATGTGCCCTTGGGGCCAAGGCGGTCAATGGCATCCTGGGGTGCACCAAGAAGAGTGTGGCCAGCAGGTCGACGGAGGTCATCCTCCCCCTCTACTCTGCCTTGGTGAGGCCGCATCTGGAGTACTGTGTCCAGTTCCGGGCTCCCCGGATCAAGAAGGACAGGGAACTGCTGGAGAGGGTGCAGCAGAGAGCTACCAAGATGATCAGGGGACTCGAACACCTCTCTTATGAAAAAAGACTGAGCGATTTGGGTCTCTTCAGTTTGGAAAAAAGAAGGCTGAGGGGGGATCTTATCAACACTTATAAATACTTAAAGGGTGGGTGTCAGGAGGATGGGGCCAGGCTCTTTTCAGTGGTGCCCGGGGACAGGACAAGAGGTAAAGGGCACAAACTTGAGCATAGGAAGTTCCACCTAAACATGAGGAGGAACTTCTTTCCTTTGAGGGTGGCAGAGCCCTGGAACAGGCTGCCCAGAGAGGTGGTGGAGTCTCCAACTCTGGAGACATTCAAAACCCGCCTGGACGCGTTCCTGTGCAACCTGCTGTAGGTGACCCTGCTCTGGCAGGGGGATTGGACTAGATGATCTCCAGAGGTCCCTTCCAACCCTATGATTCTATACTTTGTAGTACCAGATCATGCTTTTTGAGGATGTTATTGACAATTATTAGGTATTTATGAAGAGTATAAGACTTACTTTTGGGAACCATGTTGGAGTATGAAATTTGTTTTAATGCATATGGTAGACAGAAATATTAACCTGTTTTAGTATACAAAGTTGTTAGAATAAAACAATATCCAAAGACTTAGGAAAATAACAAGGAACTTCAACACTGCCATCACAAAACAGGAAACAGAAGGAATGAAACACCTGCCTTTTCCTGAATGATTTTTGCTCTTTGAGACTAGTTTGGTCTATCTTGTGTTTTTCATAGAACTCAAGCACTTAAGAACCAACAGATTTTTAGTTATGAGTGCTATTAACACTATACTAAGGATTCAGGAAACACAAATTGCATGACTTTTAAAGAACTGTGAGCTTTCTTTTCACTGTTTCAACTGTTTGAGTTTATCCTGTTTCTCCATCTCAAGAAATGAAGACTTAAAGGAAATCATATATTTTAAAAAAATTCAATATATGTATTGATAAATTGTGAAAATATGGAGAAACGGTATACTACCCATCAGGGCACTAAACCATAATATATTTTACACAGTATGCACGTTTTAATGGACTGGAAGTGGCCATATCTTGCCATATCTCATCCTCAAACCAAGTACATTGAAAGGCAGATTTTGCCATCCTTACTTAAAGGCAGCTAGTCTTTACTCTTAGACTGTGGGCAAAATACTACACAACATTGATTAAGTTGTTAGAAGTATTCACTGTTAACCTAAACAAAAATTTTTGTGCCTATTGGCTCCATGTCCAGCAGGCAGCTTTTGCACCCATGCCTTCCAGTTGAGTGAAAATTATCCTATTACGAGAATGAGCTTTTCTGCTTTCATTGTCTTTCACAGTTTTCAGCTTTCATAGCTTCTCCCCAGCCCTACTCTTCCCTTCCCAACAGCTTATACAGTGGATGAACATTTCTAATCCTTTTTAAATTAGGTCAGCTAAGTACAGAGTTTGGAGGGAAAAAACGCATTAAATGCACTACAGTGAAGTTAGAAGACTTCAAACTTAACTCAGAGGTCACGGTTCAGATTCCTCACTTTGCTGAAAGTGTCAGAGTAACGTTCAAATTCTGTTGCTTATGTAATTTTTGTAGGAAAAGCAGCTATACAACTTTGTAAGTATATAAACCACCACCACCAGCTTTGTTCAAATACAAGCTGTAAACATGTATAATGGCATCCATGTTTCTGCAGACCACTCAAATCCCTTCTAACTTAAATTTAAGCTCTTTCAGATTTTTTTCTAAGAGTTTAATATAGTGTATTATGTTGAAGGTCAAAGGAGAGATTTTATAAATTTCTGTGAATTCTTCATTTCACAGCTCTGAATTTGCACACGTAGCATGGAAGAGTTACCATCATGATCAATGTATTTTAGAATCCATGGATTCCCAAACTAGACTCCTTTCAATCTCAGTGAACTCTTCCTATTTGTTTTCAAGTTCATTCAGTAAGCTACCTGGCTAAATCATACTCATGTCTAATATTTAACATTTGCAACTTCAACAAACCATTAGTTTAAGAATCAAGAACATACCAATAATATGATATATTCCAGAAACACCATTAATCCTGTCTGTTTAGGACTCAGAATATATAAACTAGTTTTACAAACAAACTGATTTTTAGCATCTGGAGCCTATTCCGAAAACCTCCTTTCCTACCTCACTCCATTCTCTAACCAAAATACCCTAAGCATGCAAAAAACCAGAATAGAAGAGTTACCCTGAAGGTACATTCAGGTTACTGGTCAGCCAGCCCAAATCCTACACTCATGCTTACACTTATACCCTACACTCATGCTTATAATGCCACAGTAATGCTTGTACTCAGTGGTAGTTAAAACCGCTAGAAATCATATGAATCTTTAATGCTACCCAAAGCAAAGTTCAGAGACAGTAACATGAGCTGGAGAACTGAAGAGGACTGTAGCTTTACCATCTGACTGCAGCACAGTTAGGTAAAATACATAGTTAAGAAACCCACAAAAACTCACTGAAAGCTGAAACGCAGGTTAGTATTCATCAATCCATTTAGGCATAAACTAAACCTAGAGAGAAACAGGATTATGTTACACCCCCCCATCACTGAAGTTCACCCCTCAACATAATTTCTTTTTAATTGCAGGTATAATTTGATATGTAGAAAAAAAAAACAGTGAATATTGGTTATGTATTTTTCATGGTGCCCTTTCATACCTATACTTCTGTGTTTTGATGCTCTTGTGTCTTGGACACACCGACACAACAATTTTTTTTCCCCATTGATACATCTAGTAATGTGGTATTTCTTACAAGGGACAAAATTAAACTGTCATTATATTAATTTGAAAGGTTTTTGTTAGTCCTCTATTCATTGTGTTTTATTACTCTGTTACCTCCCGCTTTTGTGTCTGCTCTCAGCATCCTCAGTGTTTCCAGACAAGCTTACAAATCTGTTTTTTCTCCCTCCTGTCCCTAAAGGTAAGCCCTGAGATACAGTAATTTTATATGCATGCCTGCTTCTCAATGAGCTGCAAGTAGAGGACAAAAGAAATAATTTCATTCCCTACCCCCACATGTGCAAAAATGCAGCCAGAAAAAAAAAAATAAAAAAAAATAAATCAGCCCTTTTCACTTCGCTAGACAAGACTCAACAAATAAAGACAGCTCTGCTCTGCCAGGCTTCTGGCTATTTGAATGTGTGATTCTGTGAATAGGCAAGCAGTAGCTAAGCTTGAAAAAGCATGTACCACCGCATGATCTGAGCTAGGCTTTCACCGCTGCTCTTGGTAGAAATGGCAGAAGAAAGATCCAGTGCACAAATGCACAGACAATGGGTGGGAAAAACGAGTGCTGTTTCTGCCTGTGTGCTTTACCAACAATAAAGCTATACCATAAAAAGAAAGAGAGAAAAAAAAAAAGAGAGAGAAGAGGACTGAAGAGAGTCTGGATGAAAACAACGGATTTTTTAACAGAGCACAGATTTTGCTGATGTCAAGTGCTTCTATATAAGGTTAAATGCAGGTTTCTACTAGAACATTTCGCTTCCATGTACTCTCTCTGAGCCTGGTGCTTTCTATGCTGAATTTCAGTGCAGATGATTACTAATTTGCCTGCTGATTAATTGTTGAATTAAGTTTGTTTTTTTCATACTGCCATATACTTAAGAACATCTTCAAAAATTTTGAAATCCACAGTGGGTATATTTTAGCCACTGATGGTCTGTCAGTCCGACTGGTCCACTGAAAAATGCTATGGTATGTGACCAAAACCCTGAATCTCGTTCATTCCAGCTTGAAATCAACTGCACGTTTATGGGGAAAGAAGGGAAGATGGTGACATTCAAGCAATGCCTGTTGCTGGCTTTGTCCTTACAGAACCTCCATTGGCAGTACCAATAACAACAACTGGATGTCACAAAAAAAAAAAAAGTTGTCAAGGTGGAATAAGATCATATTTTCACTGGCATTTTTCTACCCAGGATACTTTTGTAATATGAACAAAACTTTCCACTTCTCCTATGAGTGATGTGACAAAGCTTGTATTACAAAGAGCAGACATTTTCTTCTGTTAAAAAGGTGAAATACTATAGGTATATAAACATACACACACACACACACACAAGAACACAGGATGGTCAGTCTGGTCTAGTACTGTGCCTCATATACAGATCTTGTTATACTTGGATGAGTATTGAGGTCTTAAGATAATGCTCAGCTGAAGTATTCAGAAAAGGAGAGAAACTGATGCACCCAAGTTTCACTGAGACCAGGGGAAAAAGAGTTTCTTAGGATTAGAATTTTTTAATACATGCTATTTAATCAATTGAAGTTATCCCCACAAAGAGAAAGAAAACTAAAATTCACCATTGATTGTTGAAGCCCTGGAAAACAAAACAAATCAAAACAAACAAAAAAAAAATCTGAGTCAATTTATTGCAATCTTGTTGACTTCTACTGTTTATCTGAAAGTTAAAAATGAACCGTTCACTGAAGATTTCATTTTTCCTTCTAACTTTAGGGATTTCATTTAGATAATTCTTTAGTTAATTTTAAAGATAACTAAAAAAAATAATAGTAAAAGTCTTCCCTAAGGCTGGTACCAGAATGAGAAATTATACCCATCTTCCTACCATGCCCTTAGTTGTTCAAAATCTGAACTCCAGACATTATATTGATATCAGAAAATGAAGAGAGATTCCACTTTACTGCACTACTGCAAAGCCACGTTTATTATGAGAGCACCAAGCATTCATTTTTGGTTTGCATGAAGGACAAGGGGGACCTGTATTAGCAGCAGCAGAGCCTGCAGGTGGAGGGAAGTGATGCTTCCCCTCTATTTAGTCCTTGAGAGCCCACAGCTGGAGTAGTGTCCAGCTTTGGGCTCCTCAGTAGCAGAGAGACACTAACACAGCACAGGCCACCAAGCTGGTCAGGGGCTGACCGGTGGCATACGAAGACAGGCTGAGGCCAGGGCTTGTTCGGCCTGTAGAAAGAAGGCTAGGGGAGCATCCTACTGCTGGCGTCCACTACCTAACTGGAGGGTACAAGGCCTGGCTCATCCTGGAGGTGCTCCAGGCTAGGATGAGAGGCAACGAATATGAGCATGAACATAGGAAATTACAACTCGATGTAAGTTGTTTTGTTCTTCCTTTTAAACCACGTGGGTGGTAAAACTACAACAGAGCTCTAGAGAGTTTATGAGATCTCCATCCTTCAAAATACACAAATCCTTCAAAAAATACTCAAAACTTAATTGAGACGAGGCCCTGAGATCCTGCTGTCACCAGACCTGCTTTGAGCAGGAGGTAGGACTAGAAAATCTCTAGTGGTCCTTTCCAACTTGAATGACTCCATGAATTTCACCTTCACGCAAAGTCAGGACATTTCTAGTAAAAGCAGCAATACCTTTGATGGATCCTAATCAGGGAACTGAAATCCAAACATAAACATCTCAGCTTCTGATGATTTTGCCAAGTACCAATTACCTTCCTTCTGCAATACAAGTACATGTTTGCCTAATACCATCTCTCTGAAATCTACTTAATGACTTAAAGAGTATCTTTTCATTCAAGAAGCAAAATTTCTTCCAGACAGTTATAACAGTAATTCTCTCTGAAGCGCTGTTTAGTGACAGTCACGACCACCTTTAATTGAACTCCCCACAATCCACTATTTAGTGACAGTCACAACCACATTTAATTTAACTTCCCTTGATTTGCAAGGGGAAATCATGCTTGACTAATCCGATAGCCTTCTACAATGGCATGACTGGATGGATAGATGAGGGGAGGGCACTGGATGTTGTCTACCTTGACTTCAGCAAGGCTTTCGACACAGGCTCCTCATAGGGAAGCTTAGGAAGAATGGACAGTGGGGTGGATAGAAAACTGGTTGAAAGACAGAGCTCAGAGGGCCATGATTAATGCCACAGTTTAGTTGGAGGTCAGTAACAAGTGGTGATCCCCAGGGGTCAGTACTGGGTCCAGTCCTCTTCAATATATTCATCAATGACCTGGATGAAGGGACAGAGTGCACCCTCAGCAAGTTTGCTGATGATACAAAACAGGAGAAGTGGCTGATACACCAGAAGGCTGTGCCGCCATACAGAGAGACCTGGACAGGCTGGAGAGTTGGGCAGAGAGAAACCTTATGAAATTCAATAAGGGCAAGTGTAGGGTGCTGCACCTGGGGAGGAATAACCCCATGCACCAGTACAGGTCGGGGGCTGACCTGCTGGAGAGCAGCTCTGTGGAAAATGACCTGGAGTCCTGGTGGACAACAGGATGACCATGAGCCAGCAATGTGCCCTTGGGGCCAAAAAGGCCAATGACATCCTGGGGTGCATCAAGAAGAGTGTAGTGTGGCAAGCAGATCTGCCCTGGTGAGGCCGCACCTGGAGTACTGTGTCCAGTTCTGGGCTCCCCAGTTCAAGAAGGACAGGGAACTGCTGGAGAGGGTGCAGCAGAGAGCTACCAAGATGATTAAGGAACTAGAACACCTCTCTTATGAAGAAAGACTGAGGGATTTGGGTCTCTTCAGTCTGGAAAAAAGACGACTGAGGGGGGATCTTATCAATGCTTATAAATACTTAAAGGGTGGGTGTCAGGAGGATGGGGCCAGGCTCTTTTCAGTGGTCCCCAGTGACAGGACAAGAGGTAAAGGGCACAAATGTGAACACAGGAAGTTCCATCTCTACATGAGAAAAGAATTCTTTACTTTGAGGGTGGCAGAGCCCTGGAACAGGCTGCCCAGAGAGGTGGCGGAGTCTCCATCTCTGGAGACATTCAAAACCCGTCTGGACGTGTTCCTGTGCAACCTGCTCTAGGTGAACCCGCTCTTGCAGGGGAGTTGGACTAGATCATCTCCAGAGGTCCTCTCCAACGCCCATCATTCTGTTTAACCAGTCTCAATTTTTGTCCTCCTTTAAGTTAATACATTACCCATGCTTCACCTCTCAGCAAGCTATTTTTATTATTATTATATGGAAAACACTTAAAACAAGCTTTTTGCTTTCCTTCATTTGGAATGCAATATTTTCACTCAAAACAGTGAATTTCAACATGGATTTCACCAATTCCACTAAGACTGTAAACTACTGCACAAGTACCTATCTTTTACAAGGAATTTAGGAGCACAGGCCCTAAAAATTCAAATGATTTTTACATTAAATAGACAATAAAAAAGTATGCTCCTGGAACCCACCAAAATACTATTGTGCATTTTATTTGTAAACACGTTAACTTTTCAAACACACAAAACTAACTACTATGCAGCACAATGAAGCCACCAGGTCTAAAAATAATCCTAAACTGAAATGTGAAGACTATGTAGTCATTACTGTAGAATGAGAAGTGCTTCACTGCTCAGTGCTACAACTCCCCAACCTCTTTCATATTCCCATCTTGTTCATGTGAACAAGTCTATAGTTTAACTAAAGACAGTCAGATAAAATAGATTAATTCCTTGTGCATATTATTTAAAGGGCTGGAACACGGAAACACATTTTCAGTGTACAGCACAGGGAAACTTTATATTCACCTATGAGCACCACTATGTATGTTCTTCCTACTTTTAGATCAACAGTATTGACCACAAAACCCCTGCTTTTCCACATAAATGGGAAAACAAATAAAATAATTGCAAATTCTGCCCACTGATATTTCCAATATATTTTAAAAATAATTAACTATAGAGTTTGGTTTTTATTGCTTTGTTGAGTGTTGTTTTTTTTCCATGAGGCACAACAAATGTCATATTGTGCTCAGCCACAAATCCAAAAAAATAACTCTGAAGTTTACACATTTAATTTACAATGTTTTTTAATCCCAGAGAGAACAACTCATATAAAACGTTAGTTCATTTAGATTCTGCAGTGATTGGTCTTGGGGTATTTGGAGAAAGTGTTAGCCATGCACAAAGAATAAGCTCAACAGAAGAGGATTCTAGAAAGCCCAACATCTCATCAGGAGCATGAAATGAAAACCTCTTCTGGGGGAGGAAGAGAAAAGGAGTCAAAACCATGTTCTACACATGGAGAAAGACCTCTAACATCAATAATAAAGAACACACCTGTGTTTGGGGAAAGCAAAATAGCTCCCTCTTCTGTAGTATTTTACAACACAAACTACCTCTAAAAGGATTAAGACATTCTGATCCTACAAAACCAGCACCAACCGACTTAAAGAAATACAGCATCAGTGCATTCAAGCATTTACTATAAAAATTAAGGAAAAAAAAAAGCGAACAGTAGTCTAACTTTTAACCTAATGCTTTACGTGATAAGAGGCTAAAAACTGGTCCTGAAGGGTGTGCTGCTCAACAGCCTTTCATTCGAGTCTGCATACTTGTTTGAATTTTGTCTGCTGTCCAAAAAAGTTAACTGCAGCCTACTAAGCAGCAGCATGTGTGTTTACTTAAGCTTCCTGTAAAAACATTCATATCATTCCAAGAGTGACTAAATGTTTTCCATCCTCATAGTTTGCATTCCAGCCTTCCCCGCCCCTCCAGTCCATTACATGAAAAATATCAGTCTCAAGTCCTGGGTAAGAGAATTTCCTTCCTGGGTTTGAAATATCTAATGCCTTGGAGGATTTTTTTTTTTCCCCAGCATTTAGCTATCTGTGTTAACTATCAGGGTCTAATAATTCAGCATCACATAACTATTTATAAAATGTATGCGAGGATTTCAGATGTGATAATTTTCTAATGTCACAAATAACTCCGAAAATATATTCACTAATACTTCCAAACACATAGTTCTGTTTGGCAGGCTTTTGTTTCAAATTTTATTCATACTATAATCCTGAAACTACTTAAATATGCATTTTTCCTCGAAAGTAACTACTGCAATCCAAGACTATTTTTATTATCGCAAACTGAAGATGTTTCCTACGAACCAAAGCTGCACGGGGGTTTTTCTTTTTTGCGCTGATGCAATCAAAATATTCACAAACTTTCCACTCCCGAGATGCAAAGTTAAAAACTTTTGTCTGTTGTAATCAATTCTTCCAGGTTTTGGTTTAAACAGATATGAATACCCTTCAAATATATTTTAATGCTGATGAGACTTTTCTGACAATTTTAGGTGGAGTGACACTAAGAAAAGCACCTTTATTAACACAGAATCAAGTTAGCCTGTCTACCAAGCAATGTCCAAACAGGTAAGAAGGCCATTCAGTTATCGTTACTAGGTGAAGATACAGCAAACAGTAAATTAGCGTGCATCTGAGGCAAACCTATGAATGCTATAGGCACTGAAAAGAATTAATTAGAGGATCCATGAGGCTCTCTATAAGTGAGACATCCTTAGTTGCATTGATATGTACTCATTAGGATTCTTTGGTTATTTATCCTTTCAGTAGTTTTCCATTGAACTTAATGATCAATCATTCAATCATTGAAAATTAGGAAAAGGTTATTTTATACTAGTATAGTCTTCCTCACTTTCCTAAACTCTGAGAGACTTTCACGGGCAGTAGATTTCATTATACCCTGGACTGTGTGGTTCAACGGCCTCAGCTGCCTTGTCTAAAACTCCTATACTAAATCATGATCTGGCAAACGTAAGCCCAATTCTCTACAGCATGGCGTTTGCATCCCTTAATTGACTTTGATGAAAAGGCTGGTTGAGAACTGCAGTGCTGCTGCCGAACAATAACTTATACTTCACGCTCTAAGGAGATCTCTGGGCCCAAACCCTGTGCCGGTGAACACTGCTCACTACCACTGACTTCATCCCAAATGAATCAAATTTCTTTTCACTGGACTCTGCCGCCTGTTTTTACTTAATGAAGTGCCGGACACGCTAAAGGAACTGAACTGAATTACATCTCAGCCAGAGTTTGGAGCCCTTTATTGATGAAAATGTTAATTTCTTTTTGTAAAGATAAAGTGTCAGCCATAATGACAGCAAAGTAATGCGGGCCTTATTCATGAAAATCCTCCGAGGGGATTTTGTTTAACACTTAATTTCTCATTCACAGCTTATGCTGGCACCCTGCCCCTTGTACCTGAGGGCTCTCACGCAGAAGGACGTACTGCGAGATAACCAATTACTGGGTATCAGCCGACTGGGTTGCAGCTTTCCCTGTGAATAGCCTGAGCCTCTGGGAGGTGCAAGGGAACAGAAGCAACCATAGACTTTCCTAGAGGGACATTTTTGGCACCAGTGCCAGTGCTGAGCACTTGTATTTATTATCTTCTTAAAAAAAATAATTAAAAAAACACAGGTATTTTCATACTATCCTATCCAATATTTACTTGGCGTGATTACCACTATTATTCCAATTTGCAGATGGCTGTCCACAGACGCAGATGGCCTGAGGGAAACATGGTTATTTCTATCACTGTAGCTTGTTTGGTGTTACTGATATGCTATTATATACATTGATACTAAATAATTATTTTAAGCTCCAGCATCCACAATTTTTGGAGGGTAAAAGTCATTAAAAAAGAATTGTTACTTAAACCACACCCGTTTTGTTTATAAAATAAACAATTATTAGCCCAACGGAGAAGCAGGCAGCTCTGTAAGCAGCAGTACCAACAGCAGCCTGATTGCCAATGGATCTGGTTACCTCCAACGGGACAGGTACACGGACCAGCTCCCGTGAAGAACCTCCAAGCCTAAATGTGAATGCATACCAAAATTTTGCAGTCCCTTATGGCACTTGAAAATCACTTTCTCCCCTCCACCTAGCTGCCTGTTTTCATTAAATCTGCAGAAATGGGTTCTCTTTGAGACTTCCTTGTGCTGCAAGAAGCCATCAGCTCTAAAACGGGGAGAGCAGAGACAGCCAGCGTGATTACCTAAGCCTTGGCTCTTAATGAAGACAGTCTATAAAACAAAGAAACAAAAACCAGACTAAATAGATAATAGATTAAACAAAGGCAAATCCCAAAGGACCAATATAATTACAGCAGCTATAGAAGCTATATAGAAGCATCCATCAGAATCTTAAAAGTAATTCTTTGTGTTGGATCCACAAAACGTGATAGGCTTGCTTTTCCCAGCTCCCCCCCAGTGAAAGGAGGTCCTGTCTTGAAAAGCTGAAGACTAAAGTGCTTGAGTTTGGGGCCAGGCCGATGAAGGAAGATTTTCCCCTCCACACTACACTGTCCCAGTGTTCCTCTGTCTCTAGCCTCACTCCTCATCGGTGGCCTTTGCTTTCTGCCTCCCTCCCAAATCAGACACACTCACCTTGAATTAGCCAGCTCCCTGCTCACATTTTGGGCTTTTATCTATACACTCCTCGCACCAGCACAATCAACAGCCATTGCTGCATCAGAAAACTGGCAAGAAGCGACCGGGGTGGACATACTGTAACAAGAGGTCTTGCCAAAAGGGCTTTGATCGCTTTGATGTTTACTTAAAGATCCCAGCAGCTATATGTTGGTGAGCCACAGCCACCACTTGCATAAACACTGAAAGCTACACATGAATTACTACTACTGCTTTCAGTTATGTATGCAATTTCCTGAGTGAATCTCCTTTTGCTGAGGCTGAAAATACAAACTGTGATGCCCTGAATGCATCAAAAAGACCATCTTGGTCACGACATGCCACAGCAGGAATGTTGTTTTCCTAACCCCTTTCTGCTTTCCTCTAGAACACATCTTCCCTCTTGTCCTATCTTTTTCTTTGCAACAACGTTTTAGGCACTTGAAGACTGATATCTTCTCATTCCAACTTCATAATTTTCTCTTTAAGCTAAACCAACCCTATTTATTCAGTCTGTCTTCCTAGGATATGTTCTGCAAATTTTGAACTGTGCTCATAGCTCTCCATCTGACTCTTTCCAACTTGCTTCCAGCTTTTTCAGAGGGACAATGTCCAGAAAAAGACTAAGGGCCTACTATGTCAGCTAGGGACATACCCATCCACAGGAAAGAGAGCAAAAAGGATTACTTCAGATATTGCAAACTGTACTCTTGATCGTAATTGCAGTGTGGTGTTTGCGTCCTCAAGGCTCCGATAATCCACATTCAACTTTTTCTTTGCCCTTAATCACCAGACTTCTTCCAGAGAACAGCTATTTAATAATTACCCTGGTTCAGGACTCATGAAGAATCTCCTCCAAGCACAGTGCACTGTATTTTTGCCTTGTTGAATTTGGTCAACATTTTTCTGCAAGCACTCTGCTTTAAAACAAATATATGAAGTCATACTCTGTTCTCCAAGATACTGGCTGCCCTTTTCAGCTTTGTTGTCTATAGAGAAAATAAATTTAGCTTCTATCTGAGCTACTGAAAACATCAGAGCTAGACCAAATACAGCTACTAGTAGATACCAACTACAGCGCAACTCAAGAAAGGCTGCCCACGGATTTGAAGACTAGATCCATATACAAGCCCATCATATTGGAGCGCTGCACCCATACATAACCCCTGCCCTCCACACACCTACTCCACGTTCCTGCCCCTTCCTCCCCATCAGCCTCCCTCAGGAGCTCCAGGGTAAAGCACCTCAAGCACCTCACTCACCCTCTCCCTTCCACCAGCAGCATCAGTAGACAAGATGCAAGTTCGAGAGGGGTGAGGGGAGCTGAGTAAGTTACACTCTTCTCCAAGTCCAGCAAACCCCAGAAAAGCATTCAGAAAGTTATACATTTCAAACCAATTTGTCTGTCCAACCAACACTGGAACGTGCATCCTGTGGGCTACAAACACGCATACAGGATATATGCTATGGATATGCATACAGCAGCATGTAAAGAAGCTTTAAAAAGGGTTTACTGTGGAAAACTGCTACAGATCAGTTGCGTACTGTAATATTAGATAACACAATTGCTACTGCTTGATCTCTAGTTTAGAAAGCTGTGAATAGCTACTTCTGTATATTTTCAGTCTCTACAATCCTTGCACTCCAGTTTTCTTCCTGTTGTAGTAAGAACACCAGGATTTTCTTCCTGGGGGAGTGGGAATGTTCTGTTCTGGTCTGAATTTGTGTTCAAAGGCTGAATACGTTTGTGTGCTGATATTTCAAGAACCTGTGCTCACAGATCTTCTACTGCACTATATTTGATTCTCTGACTGCAAAGTTTTTTGAAAATGTGATCCAAGAACAATTTTATCCTTATGTAGCTGCAGGAATGTAAAGTCATCTGCGGGAACAGATATTTCCTTTCACTGAAATTTATTATAAAACATCCAGGAAACAATTGAATTGGCAGGATTGTTGGTGCAGCAGCATTTAGATTGAAGACAGAGCAGGGAAAGTCAGAAGAGACTGCTACTAACCATTTACCCTGGATGAGCCGCAGATCCACAGGCAGCTTTGATTAGAATTTGACCATCAGTCTCATGTCTCACAAACCACTCTTATCCTTCAACACTCAAAATAAATGATAGAAACATATTTGACTAAATATTTTGTTTCATATACTAAAGAGATAATATCTGACAAACAAAGTAAATTCACAGAATTTAAGCTGGCCACGGCAAGCTGGATTTTTTTTTTTTTTTTTACACGTAAACAGAAGTCTGATGAGAAATAAATGCATACTTTAAAAATAGTGAAAAGCATATAAAGTCTCTGCCTTATTATCTTTGATCCAATGCCTATTTTCAAATTGAAATATGGGCTTGGATTGGTCCATCAGCAACTAAATTGACAAAAATAATAGAAAGTTTTCAGACTTCACTCTTCTTCCTCCTTTAGAGTTGAAGCATAATTAAGATTCTAGAAGAAAAATTAGTTTCCATCATTCTGCAGTAGTCCCCCCAAAAAAGTGAAGTAGCTAATGCAAAAAGTAAGAGTTATAGCTTAATTCAGAAATGTAACATACAAGTCATGTAAAAGCAGAAAAGCAAAGTATATTAGTGATGAATAATACAACTTCAGAATTACTATACACCATCATTTTAAACTCACCTATAAAAAAAACATGATTTCACTCTCGTATGTTCTCTATGGATTGAACATTTTACAGCATGAGTTGAGATGTGAGTGAGAACTGGAAGCTATTCACAAGAAAAGTATAAAATGAGGTGTTTATCCTTACAATCACTAGTAAACTACTATCTCAAAATCACATACTAGGTTTACATTAATTTTGCCCGTTTATTGAACATATCACTAAGTTACACTGCTTTCTCCCTCGAATCCCTTTCTCGAATAACTTGCACAGTAGAAAACACGATATGATATAATGTCAGTGATCCCAGAACTTAGCCCACACGATATATGGACTTTGGTTTTCTGTGCTGAACACTAGGAGATAAGAGATGCAGAAGGATGGGAAAAAAGGAGAACAGACTGGAGAGCACAAGAGCGTGTTTAAGCTGTTGGTGCAGCCTTAGTAACGTTTGAGCTTCCGTTCAGTCGACGCTTCTGCTCATAGGCTAAATGGCAAAATTAAGGTTAAGCTACAGATCGGGAGATTTAATGGGGCAGTATGAAGAAAAGCATCATACAGTTGATGCTGAAGGTTTTTAATTCCTCTTAGGAAAAACTGTGCCTGGAATGTATTTTATTGCTTGTAAATCTTCACTAAACATACTGCACTTTTTTTTTTTCATTAGTAACATGAAAATCAAGGGATTGATTTGTCAGACAACTTTCCAGTGAGGACTTTCTTCTCCCCTGATTCCACCACCCCTGCAGATCACTGATGACGCAGTGAATCATGGGAGCAGAATCTCATCAACAGAAACGACCCTTGGGGAAAACGAGTAAGAAGCTGATTAAAAAGGAGAAGGAGCACTGACCCATGCAATGCAGCCTACCTGGTTAAGGGAACAGAGATGTCAGCTGGCTGGACGATGACAGAAACAAAACAGCATTTCAGATAAGACCACGTTATCATTAAAAAATATAAAATCAAATTCAGGACAGTAAGATTTGCAGAGAAAGCAATGCTTTTAAGGCCTGTCTTCCCCCAGCGTACTTACTACCCCCGTTCAGTTCTACCACAAGATAAAACAGAGAACAAAGTGGCCCCTTGGCTAATGGGTTAGCAAGCAATGGCTGTACTGCAAAGAAGGTAGACAGTACTTTTTTCTACCCATGCCTCAGACTCCAACTAGAAATGCTATTAATCTCAGATTTAAGTCTCAAGACACACGATGCTATCTGACCTTGGACGTAGGCCATAAGTCTATGGTTAATGCACAAGTCCCTGCTGCCATCAGCTCAAACATTTAATTTTTGAAAAAATAAGTTAAAAATACACAGTACGGAGACAGCCAGCATCTAACATTATTATTTTTTCATGATGTTCTGGGACTTTCTTAATGCAAGCTTTCAAAGAAAAAATTTAACAGATCCAGAAAGACACAAAAGTCTCTGCAATTAACAAATTTCCAATGTGGTATTGATGTCTAATACAGGTAAATACTTTTATGCAGATTGCTGACCAAAAGGCTTAACAGCCTTGAGCTTGTTTGATGCCCTAAAACATAACTTCAAGAAGTTTGCTAGTACTCTTGATTTGTTAATTTCTCAGTGATTTTTTGATTTATTATTATTGCAAGATAAGTTGTTAAGCCTCAGATGCTGAAGCAATTTTTCATAAAGTCATCCAATGCTGCTTCTTGCAAACTATATTTTTTATACCTTGTGTTCTAGCATCTGAGCTCACTGCTGTATTTTAACTCACCAGATTTTTGATCCTTGAAATATTCCCAAATCTAAATTCCTGAAATTAAATAGTCTGGCATTACAGAGTATAATCATCTGTTTTCTTTGGTTTTGTTTGATGTGGGGGAGGGAAGGGAAGAAAGAAGAGAGAATTCAAGTGTGTTTTCAGGTATCCTCTGACCACTGGTACCTGGGCATGCTCAAATCCCCTCCTAGCATGAACTAAAACTACTTCGACTAATTGTTATCTCCATCATTTACGTAATTTCATTACCCCTTCATTGTTTTCTTGGCCATATGTATTATCAAATAAACACCAAGTCATATGTGATGCTTTTAAGCTTAAAATTTAGGAAGTTGTCCAAAATACTATTCGGTTATTACTCTCCTCCAGATGATACACTCAAAACCAGATGACTACAGTTAAGTGCACATCATACAACAGCTAACGTGACAAAATAACAAGTCAGAATATTTTCTGAGAAAATAATTAAGATGACACAAGAATCTCATTTAAATATTGATTCCACACTACCATGTCAGTCTTGATCTGTTTGACAATTTGTATCTCAAGTATAATTTAAGCCCCTCCTACCCCCCCAACATCAAGAAAAACAACTTCTATGGACTTTAGCAGCTGCTAGCTACTTCAGCTTCTAAGAGTATAAACATGTTATAGCACAGAATTACCTAACCTAGTCCAGATGAGCTAACTTGCATCCTGAAAGCACTGTAGAGGCATTAATGTGGTACATTAATGAAGGACCAGCTTGGCTATGTTGCGACCTTTAGTAATGAATGATGGAAGCCAACTCTCTGTCCTGTGTTTGCTTCCCACAGTTCATCATAATTATCTCAGCCTGATATAGATAAGCATTTAATCCAATTATCTCTCATCAGTCTTCTCCAACCTAAAACAGGAAAACATAGACATTTGTCTACCTTTCTCTCATTGCGGAAAAAACCCTCAGCATATTGAAAATACTTCCATCAACTTCTTTCTCCCTGTGCTACGTTCCCAAGCTTGCTCACATACGCACTAAATAACGAGGTGTATCAGCACATACTCTGCGATATCCGTCGTGAGTGGATCACTGGGGTTTAAAAGCAGTCAACCCGCTTCCTCATCGTAAAATTAATCCAGTGCAAGTAACAACTCACTACAATTCACCGGCAGCTTTTATATGTTATCAGAAACCTTCTTCATTCCTTGTGATGAGAATTTTGGAATGAAAGAGCACCTGTAAGAAATCTTTATGCTCCTTAGATTTACCCTAAAAAGCAAGTATCCCAGTGAACTTGGATGGATACTGCAACTCAAGAAGGGCCCCCGAGACACGGGCACTTACACAACATTCTTTTCATTCTATGGAGGTGGAACAGGAAATATGTAAGTGGTAGCTCACTGAGCACCCACAAGCGTTTGTACACTGTGAAGATAGCTCTGAAGACAGGTCTAGATTTACCATTTCTAAACTTAGCAATCTGATATTTTTCATGATGAACAACTACTCCATAAAAAGCAACTCTGACGATACATACACTTTATTTATTTATATATTATATATAATTTTTTTAAAACCTTTTTTTTAAAAACGTATCAGTTTGCAAGCCTTCACATTTCCATTGCCAGGCTGAACAAGCATTTACCCTATAGTTAAGTTAGAATTTCAGTCAGTTATACAAGATACATGTATTTCTACAAGGTAATGAAAAATGCATTTTAAACTCTAAAAATTAGTCTATCTCCCATAATTTTTTGTAAGTTTCACTGAAATAATCTTTTATTCATATGATAATTTCTTCCAATATCCAACTATATTGCACAAAGAGATTTTTAGTTGTAACTATATGAAACCGATTAATAAGAAACTAGGATTAATCCAATTATCAATAATACCAGCCAAGGAACATCTTGATCTTCTAACTTCTATTAATAAGCTTTAAGCATAACCAGGAGTAGAATTTAACAATGCTGATCCTATATGATCTCTTTTGGGCAAAAAGAGTATCGGGCATACAGGTGTGGCTAAACCATGCTTCCCCCCCACCCCCAACTAGTTTACTCAGTCACAGGCAATGCTGTACCAGCTACTTCAATCCTGCAAAATTTTCAAGTAAACCAGGACTTACCAAGTAAGAATCACAGAGTGGTTTGGGTTGGAAGGGACCTTAAAGATCACCTAGTTCCACCCCCCTGCCCTGGGCAGGGACACCTCCCACTAGACCAGGCTGCTCAAAGCCCCATCCAGCCTGGCCTTGAACACTTCCAGGGAAGGGGCATCCACAGCTTCCCTGGGCAACCTGTTCCAGTGCCTCACCACCCTCACAGTAAAGAATTTCTTCCTCATATCTAATCTAAGTCTCCCCTTTTTCAGTTTAAAACCATTACCCCTTGTCCTACTGCTACGCTCCCTGATAGAGTCCCTCCCCACCTCTCCTGTAGGCCCCCTTTAGGTACTGGAAGGGGCTATAAGGTCTCCCCAGAGCCTTCTCTTCTCCAGGCTGAACAACTCCAGCTCTCTCAGCCTGTCTTCATAGCAGAGGTGCTCCAGTCCTCGGATCATCTTTGTGGCCCTCCTCTGGACCCATTCCAACAGGTCCATGTCCTTCTTGTGCTGAGGACTCCAAAGAATCACGCATGACAGACCGAAGCACAATACCAGACATAGAGAGCTTACCTTCGCACACGGGGCAGCACTCCCCAGGGACTTTCACAGGATTCAGACAGCTCTGCCCGCAGGCTGTCGCGACACAGTGCGGATCTCCATTGATGCACTGGCAGAAAGTACAGTCATCCTCTCGCCAGCGGTCACCATGGGCTTGGATCTGACCATTGGCATAGCAGCCAGCAGGGTTATTTACTGGATAAACTGGGTCTGAAATGAGAGGAATTGCAAGTGAACGAGAAGTTTTTCTCTTCCCTTTTACGCTTAAACTTTATATACAAATAAAACTGCAATGTGCTATTTTACATTACCACAAAACGGTTAAGTGCAGCCACTATCAAACATTAAAAGAACCACATTGTGATATACAGTGATAAAATAAGACAGGTAACAACTTAGATATTTCAATATTGAAATTCACCGTTGAAAAAGTTAAGTCAACATATACTGAACATTCATAAATTCAGAAATTTTTAACTCTTTCAACTCAAATTTTGTATGCAACAAGCAGATCTAGAATGGAAAATATATTTACAAATGGCTGGGTTATGTTTTTTAGGAGGCTTAATTTTTTGATTTTCTGATTTTGTTCTTCAAAACAAAATAGATCTTAGATCTATTGATTCAATTTTTGTACCAGCCTAAGAAATTCTGAGGGGAACTGAAAACACCTCCATGAACTGCTGGAATGACTCCTGTCAGCATCGCTCCACTATTTTATAGATGCAACCTCTGGCATGTTTCCTGCTGGAACAAGGAGTCTGCCTTAAGCTACATCTCATCACAGTTTTGGAGATATACTAGTTTTCCTTGACAGATTATCTGGCTCAGTTTTCTATTTCATTTCAGTTGGAGCTTTTTCCCCCTAAAAGCTACAAGGCCCATTTATCTGCTGGCAATTAAATTAAGACTCAGGTATTTAAGTAACAGAACTTCGGGGGATGTACTTTACATAAGATTTCTCCTCGTGTTTCATGCAAATAAATAAATGCGACTCCGTAAATGTTAATTCATGACTTGAAATAAAAGCAGCTTTTACTCTTCAGAAAGAACATGTTTTAATCTTAAGAAATGTGACAAGCGACACTGATATTAATAGTAAAAATATATGCATTACATGAATGTGTGCAACTTATCATGGTGACTAATAAAAAAAATAACTGTTAGACTCAAAAATTAAATATCTGAGAATGTACAGTAATCACATCAAGTTTTCAAAGCAAGGAATAATACAAATTCATATTAAAGCAAATTCAATATATTGAAAATACTAAATACAACTAAAAGCATTGTTTTTAGCAGGCATCAGATAGCAGACATCATAAACACAAGTCATTTACCCATTAATCAATTTTCAGAAAGTGTTAGGTTGAAGTATTTGGGAGAAAAGAGATGTCCTATCAAAAGGAAAAAAAAAAAAGGCTCAATGAAACTTGGAGAATATTTCTCTAAAGTTTCATCAACCCCCTTTGGAAGGAAGGCAATCGATGTTAAGTGAAGGTAAAGCCAGTAGCCGTGCTAATAGCTGTTTGTCTTATTTTAAGACATTTTATCATTTTATGACAGCATCAAACTCTGGACGCTTGGCGCAAAATTGCACACTTCCTTCTACCTCTACTTGGCATTCACTCCCATCCTGAATTCTAGTGACAGTCCCAATTTTAGAAAAATGGGTTAAGTCAACATAAAAAACAGGTGTTTGGGAAAATAAGACATTTAAAAATTAAGATGTTTCCCCATCTCTTAACTTTGCACCTCTTATGTTTTAGGATTACCTTCCATCTGTAATTAACCATCTTGACCTAGCTAAAAATCAAATCATAGACAAACAAATGAAGTGAGTTTTATCATTCAACTCACGTATGGGATTCTGATTGACACAGGAATATAGAGAAAGCACAGAAAAGCCATACAAGACTCGTGTTATTTGCAATAGTCTTTTATGTGAGTCAAAGCACAAAGTTCCCTTAAAAGGTCAGTAGTATTTAAAGCTACAAATTGAGCCCAGCAAATTATGTTTCCTGATGCTGAGGAATCCTACAGGACTTTGAGAAAGAATTCCTCCTGGAGCTAAGGGAAGAAGGGCTTGTGCCTGTACTACACAATACACAGAAAATTTACCATTTGCCATTTTAAAATTATTGCAAAAAAAGAAAGCACTATATTTCTTTATATTTCTAGCATCAAGAAAACATTAGCAGGAAAAAAATAACCACCTTGAAAACCAGCCATAAAATAATCAAAGAAAGAGAATAGATCAAAAAAAATGCTACCTCTTCACCAACTAGAAAAGCACGAAAAGACAGTCTGTTAACTACACATTCTGCCCATTTAAGAGACTTACCTCGTCAATTTAGGTGTCACTTAACATAACCCAAGTTATTTAGAGAGGGATCAAAGCTTTCTTTTTTCTTTTTAAATGTTTAAAGGAACCAGGAAAATAAACAACATATATTTTGCTATCCAATCATTCAGAAGTGAGAAATCAGACTTTCTTGATCATAGAGCCATAGAATAGTTTGGGTTGGGAAGGGACCTTTAAAGGTCATCTAAGTGCAACCCCCCAGCAATGAGCAGGGACATCTTCAACTAGATGAGGTTGCTCAGAGCCCCATCCAACCTGACCTTGGATGTTTCCAGGGAGGGGGCACCTACCACCTCTCTTGGCAACCCGTGCCAGTGTTTCACCACCCTCATTGTAAAAAATTTCTTCCTTATGTCTAGTCTAAATTTACTCTCTCTTAGTTTAAAACCATTGGTCCTTGTCCTATCACAACAGGCCCTGCTAAAAAGTTTGTTCCCATCTTTCTTATAAGCCCCCTTTAAGTACTGGAAGGCCACAATAAGGTCTCCCCGGAGCCTTCTCTTCTTCAGGCTGAACAACCCCAACTCTCTCAGCCTGTCCTCACAGCAGAGGTGCTCCAGCCCTCTGAGCATTTTTGTGGCCTCCTCTGGACGCGCTCCAACAGGTCCGTATCTTTTCTGTGCTGAGTGCTCCAGAGCTGGACACAGTACTCCAGGTGGGGTCTCACAAGAGCAGAGTAAAGAGAGAGAATCACTTCCCTCGACCTGCTTGCATGATTTAGTGCTACAAACCCTATCAGAAAAGCATGCAACAGAAAACAAGCCAATCAAACAGTGCCAGATGATTTGTTAAAGGAGCCTGTAACTTGGTATCTCAGTCAGCTGAGCAGAAATTAAATCACAGCCATTACTTGGAAAAAAAAAAAAGATTGCACTCAATTATAAGTCATTATCCATTATATTATAGCTACTAAGGACCTGTCTTAAGAAGACAGTTCAACTGCAGGCCTAATACACGCCAACTCATGAAACTCAAAGTGAAATGTTAACAGGTTTTCTTGATAGTCTGATTCAAAGGTTGCAAAACCAGAAAATTAATCTTTTAACACTGTATGATGATATGGCAGAAAAATGTATTGATAAATCATAACATAGGTGAGTATTTAAATCACCAAAGAGGATGAAGGACATACCTAGAACTGTTAGTCCAATATAGAAAATCAGCATCCACATGACATAGTTGATCTAGAGAGCCCAGCTAGAGCAGATATATAGATACACTGTCTGTGTATCTATATACATTGTCATAATGATTTCATAATGCCAAATCTCAGAATACTTACATATGTGAAAAACAGTAATTATAGAAAAACCCAACGGATTTCACATATTTATATAAAGTCAGCAGCTCATACAACATTTCTTCAGGAGTGGATCTGCACTTTCTCAGGAAGGTTTTCACCACATCAGACATGTCTTCTCTAAACTTTTTCAGTCTGTCATTAAGTGATAGTATAGCACTGAATCTTTTTTTTTTTCCCCCTACAGCTTGAAGGCTCTTAAATGTATAGGCACAACTGTACCAGGAACGATCAGGAAGTCCAGCATCCTGTTTCCAGCTGTATTCAATAGTGAATGCCTAGACCAGATCTTAAACTCATGCCAAACACAGACTGGTATCTCTTCCGAATACTTAAGCCTACAGCATTTGTATTTCAACTTCTCTACATGTGAACACCAGGTATCAACCTATCTGATATGAACTGATACACTAAAATATATAAAAATACAAATACTTTTTAAGGAATTACTTCCTAGTTTCTACCTTACCCACACTGATATTTCATTATCCAGATTTTGTTTTTTTTACATCTCTGAAGAAGC
Source organism: Larus michahellis (assembly GCF_964199755.1). Taxonomy (NCBI): domain Eukaryota; kingdom Metazoa; phylum Chordata; class Aves; order Charadriiformes; family Laridae; genus Larus; species Larus michahellis. The sequence continues at coordinate 41,688,012 of NC_133898.1, forward strand.
TTTCAATAGTTTGTAACAAAACATGCTGCCAAAACATTATTTTTCTCTAGATCCTGTGCTGATTGAGAAGGTCCAACTCTTACAGCTGCCTCTTTTAGACTCATTTTTACAAGGTTTTTACTTTCATAATTCTCTGTTTGGAATGAAGCACAACTATAGCGGATCTTTTGGCTTATTTGCTCCTGCAAGGAACTACAGGAATACTGAAACTAAGTACACTACGAAGTGTCTGAAAGTGACAGTAATAATTATGTTCCTCCCCTCTTAGGGGAGTTGAGATTTCCAGCTTATTGAGAAGTCATTCCTAAGTTCACAGTTAAGTACAGGGACCAGGAGCGCCTCACAGGCCATGGCCTATGTTGTGGCCATAAACTGAGCCCTACTGGGGCAAGACCCAAGCATAGAGCGGCAGCCCCACCACCCTCCACTGAAATCCTGGATGTATTCTGGCAGAAGACGCATCAAATATTTTCTAGTGTAAGCAAGAGGGTCAATGTGGAATTTACCAACGAACCCTTCTTAGGAGAGCTGCAGGCTTAACAAGCAGAGGAGAACGCTGTCGACAGGGCAAAAGAGAAGAGAAAAACACTGAAGTCTGCCTCATTTCTTTGCTATAATTGTAGAGAAGAGATGTACGCATTGCTCTAGCTGAACAGAACAAGACTGGAAGAAGCAGGCTGCAAAGCAATGGAAACCTGTCTTAGGGCCACCACTGCTGCTTTGGAGAAGCCTGTCTAAATACCTGATGCAGAAATTAGGAACAGCTTCTTGTGTCCTTTGGGAAGGAGAACCCCAAAAAGTACTGCACACTTGACCACGTCTAAGGAAGTTCTGGTGCAGAAGGCAAAGGAAACCCAAAGAGCTCTATATGAAAAGGGCAGAGTGTCAACGTCAGAGAAGCACTGCAAAGAACAAGACAGCACACTCAGAGCAAAAATGTAGAAATAAACTGAATTAAAGAGGAATCTGTAAACTTCAGAAGAAAAAAAAAATAAAGCACTTGTTTGCTCACTTGCATTGACAAGGCAAATGAAAGAGCTATGGAATTTATAAGCAAACAGGATTAAAAAGATACTGTACCTTCACACACTGGGCAGCACTCTCCTTCTGGCACGTAGTACCTGTCACAGTGTAGCTCACCACATTGGGCAGAGAAACAAATGGAGACTCCACCTTGGCATCGACAAAAACGACAAGCATCCATTCGAAACATGTCTCCATCATAATATTCCATGCTGTTAAATATGCAAGTTGGCTTCACTTCTGAAAGAAGGAGAAAAAAATAAATTAATAATGTATTTTATAGATATTGATAAATGGAAAATAGTTAAACTCATGTTGCTACTGACAAAAACAGATATAAAAGAGACAGTTGATTTTTCTTTCATTTTTTAAACTCGAATACAGTTTTCTTTTTTAGAACATGGTATATTTTATTGTCTTTCAACAATGGAAAAAATAAAACGCTATTCAAAATTACTTTCAGAACAATTATTTACAATTGAAAGTCTCCGTTTTAAAATTAAAATACTGAAGAATAAAGGCATCTGTATGTCTTCATAGGTGTTAAATATTTCTCATTTTGCATGAGCCAGAAGCTACTTGAAATTTCAAATGAAGAAACAGATTTTTCTATTTTAAGATGACAGTTTCTGATGTCTCCTAAGTGTAATGTTCCTTTCTGCAGGAGTCTATACAGGTGGATAAATTGCACCAAAGCTGTCCAATCCATAGCGACATGTTAAAAATAACCCCAAACAAACATATTTTGTGACTGCATGATCTGCTGTGCAGAATTGAATACTTCTCAGTTCAAGCAACCTGGAGCTGTACTAGTCAGCTCACATCTACACATCCCTCCTCCCCTGCCCCCCGAAAATAACCTCAATTGTAATAAGTATTTTTGTGATCACTTTAGTGTTTCAAAAACACAAAAAGACTATTTCTTGTATGCCTCCATCTACAGCACAGCCCTAACATATAATTAAATCCAAACTTCGTGGGAAACTAAAAGTCTCTGAAAATTCTTAAGTATTTTGAGAAGGGCACTGCCTATTTACTTTGTTAAAATTAAAAAAAACCCAAACATGCTAATTAAAACAACAGAACAGTTTGCAGATTTAACCACCTGTTTATTATTATTATTTTTTTTTTTTTTTAATACCAAAGAGGTTTAGTTCCAGATTATGAAGCAGATCCACACATCATGAATACATCATAAGGTGTCCTTAGGGCTTTTGACCTTGCAGTTACCCCACACATAGCAACCTTCCTCTGCTTCCACCACCTATTGCCAGCAGAGCGTAATCTATTCAATCAGCTTAACTGACACACACAGAACACCTACCCCATCCTCTTACTTTTGGGGGCTAAAAACTTTTCATCTGAGTTACTCTTGACAACGATACAGGTTTTCTTTAAAAATCTAGAGCATTTCAGGGACTCTAGTATTTCTTTTCCCAAACGCTTATATTGAACTCCATCCAGCCTTGAGTCATTTAATACGACTGTAAAGCATTAGAGCTGAAACTTGGAAGTATCCTGAGCAATGTTTGATTTTTATATGCCTGTTCTGTCTTCAAGGCATAATGTAGAAAGCAGCATTAAAAAAAAAAAAAAAAGAGTAAGAGGAGGAAATACCACTGTGTCCGGGAAAACAGCTATGACCTCATTAGAAAGCAATTCACATAAACAAACACTTGAGAAATATTTCAAGTTTATGTAGCTCAAGCTGTTAGTTTAAAAATCTTCTCAAAAAGGAAAAAATGCCAGCACAATTCTAAAGGCCTTTAATCCATTTGCTTCTGACTTTACTGCTTTGATTGCAGCTTTCCAGATTTTTACTGATTTTTTTTTTCTCCTCCTCAAACAGTAGATCTGAATTCCTGCCTAGTTAGAAGTAGAAACATCATCTTCCATGAATTATCATTCATTTTCAAAATGTCCAAACAAGACCAAGCAAGTAACTGTAAATCCTGAAAGGAAGTGGTATGTTTTATTCCTACATTGAAAACGACCATAGAATTTCACTGTATGTGTATTTTTACCATTCAAATTTATGGGAGTGTATACATTCATACTAAACTATTGACCTAAGCCTATACATCGAGCTATGAGACAAGGGTTACTTTTGTTAGAACCATATGTAAGACTGCAGTCTTAAGACTCAGTCAAGCCAAAACAAGCACTAAACAAAGAACTCTAGCTTTAGACACTCATAAAGTGGAAGCCTAATGAAAGACTGAGCACCACACCATGGAACTGTAATGATGCATTTCTTCCACCACGATATGCTGGAAGATTCAGTTCTCTCTCTTTTTTTTTTTTTTTTTTTTAAAGAAAAGTGCTAATTTTATTGCCTTACTGATCTACTTTATGGCAGCCACAAAGGAATCAAAGAACATAAAGCTAATATTAAATAAATGCATCTTTGCCTAAAGGCCGGTAATCGTGAATTAATTATTCTACCAATGAGGAGAATACTACAGGTACAATTCTCCAACTACCAAAGCTTCTCTGCATGACAAAGTAATTTAAATTGACTGAACTTCATAGCACAAAGCACTCAAACACTTCCAAAACCCCAAATGCCTTTTCTGATGTAGACTACCACAACGAAACAGTGGGCACGAGACAGACACTCAGGCCGTGGATTCGGGAACATGAATTCAGTGTCTGCCAGCCATCAGATAACCCAGTAATACGAGACTGATCCAGACCCGGCACAGACATACATCTGCCCATCTGCGAAATGAGCCAGGGCAGAGCGGACGGTACCCAGAACACCACCGAGTTTATACCAGCTGTGGAAAGCCAGGTCACATCTCTGCTCCCATATAATCTAAAGCATGACTAAGAGACTGGACTTGATTTGGCATTAACGTTCCTGCCACAGAGTTAAATGCTCTGGTACAAGTTTAGCTCTACAGACCTCACAGCCACAGCCTTTTTGTTCTGGGAGCGAGAGCCCTAAAAGTCAGCATTGCAGCGAGCCACACAGCCTCACACTACACAGACACAAACCATGATTATTTCTCAAGACCTTATCTCCAATCTGAACTGAGAACAGACACAATCCGTTTTACCAAATCAGTCTTCTAAGGTATTTTACCTTACAGTTTTAAATCTGATAAAATACAGTTCTATTGGCTGAACTAGCCCAAATTAAAACGTCTGTTACTGAGATTTCTGTAGTTTCCCAATACTTGTGGTTTTCTTTGATTAGAGTGACAAAACAGCTCAGAAAAACATGCACGTTTGGCACTCCATCCCTTGCGAGGCAGCAATTCTGCACACAGTTATGTCGAGCGCATGAGATGCTTCAGGCATCAGCTGTCTGTAGGCAAGTTTGGGCAATTTCTTTTGTAGTATCAGAAATTCCAGTCCTTCTGAAGCGGAAGCAAGATTCAAAACAATTTTCTGTTGTTTAAAAGGATTAAAAGGTTTGTGATTCCAGCACTTTGGATGTTCCTTCAGCATACAGAAATATTTGTACCAGACTCTGGAAGGAACTGCAGCAAGCGCTGTGAACTTTCGATTAAATGAAAGGGAAGGAAACTGATAAACTTGAATCTTGAGTCCGTACAAACAAAATACTGAAAAGCTTTCCGTTTTTCAAAAGCTGCACTGATAGGGAGTTGAAGAAAAGAGAAGGATAAATTTCATTGGAATTAGCCCATAACAATGTTAAAGGACAACACACTGTATGCTTTTGTTTCCTTGCAAATGTATAAACACAAGCTAGGTAGGAAGAAAAATAAAATTTGCGTTCTTATTCAGGTTGTACTGCTTAGTGCAGTGTATTCTCTATCAACATAATTCCAGAAAATTTCTGAAAGTCCTTTGGTCCTGCGTCTTCTAAAAAGGTCATCCAGAAACAGAGAAATCAGAATTAAAATAAACTTGCAACTATTATTTGAAAATCAATGCAATTATTTATGCATTAAGGACAGCTTAAAGGAAAGAAACATTACTTTGTGGCACCTGCAGTCTGTAAAAGACATTAAAAGATACGTAGGATTCTGAGGAAAATCAAATTCAGCAATTCACCTTTAAAACAAAATGGAAACAATCAAATTTTTGTAGTAAGGTTTCTAGCAGAGAAAGTCCATATCATCACATTAGAAACCAGTTTTATGTCCAGCTGGCACAACCTGTACACATTGCTTTCCACAACAGTCCTAACATCTTCTGTCCACCTCAGCAGCAGGTCCCATTCCAGTAATCGTTAGGCAGCTTCAGAAGACAGCTCTTGTGTAGGTTGATATACATATAATCTTTTTTACACACAGTAGACAAGACTGTGAGGTGTTCCCCATAGAGGCAGAAGACTCATTTCCAAGTCACCATATCGGGTGGAGGCTGCGTCATGGAAAAGAGCAGGGAAAGATCCCCCAATAGAATCAGGTCTACCTGATACATCCCTGGCTTAATCTTGTCTTTAAAACCACCATATATATGGATATATGACATACCATCAGTTCCACAGAATCTATCTAGCATCTTGCTTTTCATTAACTGATATGAATAAAGAAGTGAGCTAGACTTTGTCCTTATGTTATTTAAAAACTCAGTCTCTACTACCCATTGATCAACCCTCCCGCTCATAGTGAGCCACTGCAAAAGCTTTGAGTTTGGTTTCACATCCATCTGTGGTCCTGACAATTGCTACCCCTCCTCTTTTATGTATTTACATTTTATTTATTTCTATTTCATTTATAGGAATTTTGGGCTGACTGGCCTTCACTTTTCTGCATTTTCCTTTTCCCTCCTGTTTTAAATGTAACCAGTAACAACTTGTATTGTTTCAGATACATTTCCCAATTTGAGGATCTAAACCATTTGACTTGGTTTGGCAGACTGACCTGTTTTTTCACTGTACCAGACCAAATTCTCATGGTGCAGTTGCTGGTGATTAGCCATGATTTTCAAATACTGTTCAAACATTCTGACTGAAAGTAAAACCAAGCAAACCCAGAAAACAAAACCCAACCCCACAACCATAAATCTCTCTACCTTTTTGGCACCAGATTACCTTCCTTTAACATTAATCTTCCTTTTATTACTTATCAAACAGTTTGTTATCTTTTGCTGCTTGCAAGCTGCATTTTGCATCTTGTTACTTATAAGCAGGTGTCTATTTAAAGTCCACCACAAAATCCCGTGGTTTTGGATGCCCAGAGAGAAATACACGGTAATGTGTAATTAGGATCAGGACTATGTTCAGTTCTCTGCTCTGGGACAGATTCTGTTACCTTGGGCAAATCCTTATTTTGTAAAAGCATACGGAAAATAAGTTTAATGAAAGTGCAATATAAATCCTGTCAGGATTACTGCAACAAATAATGGGAACTCCATACTAATTAGGCAGTGTCTGTAGTGGGGTGTTTCATTTGGACTCCATTCTTCCTTCTTTAGCGAAGATTTTCCCCATCAAATCCCTTTAGTACTCACTGACACTCCCTTTAGAAACGGGTGATTCTTTTTTTCGCTTCAGAAATACTGGTATCACCTTTATCCTTTTCCGCACCATGAGCTTAATAATGGAACCACAATTGCTGTGAGGAGTAAGTGCATCAATAGGTGACACAAAATGTGATTAAAGAGGGATTTTAATCTCTCCTACAATGCAGTACCACTGCACAGAGACGCAAGCGTGAAGAAAGCCAGGAGGCACAGAGAAAAGAGAAATTCCTCCTTTATGTCAGTGGTATCTTCTCAAATGAGGCAAAAAAAAAAAATACAGAAGCAGTTACACACCACAGGTTGTGTGTCACGTCAAGTGAATGAGCTTGATGATTTAGGAGATCACTTAGAGACCACCACGTGATCATCAGTACAGCCTGAAACAGCACTATAGAAAGGGTCACAGCCTTAAGTCCCAGGGGAAGTTGTCATCTTTTCTCTCCGGATCAACGCTAGTTATTTTCATGCATGCATCAGGTGGTCCCATTTTCAATGGACAGGGCAATGAAAGCCCACACCTCACCTCTGGGGGAAAGGGATGCGAAGTGGGGCTCCAGAGCCGCTCCTGGCAAGGCTGGAGGCTCAAATCACAGCTCATACGTGACTGTGGCAGCAAGCAGCCTGGTCCCCTCGATCTTGGACCACATGGACACGCTCACTAGGACCACCCTCACACATGCCATGTACCATTTTTCATAAAGCAATCAGAAACCCTTTTGAAGTAGCAATTGTATTCAAGTAAGCTTACTGAGAAGTGGAAGCTCTGTCTGACAGAAGGAAGCAGCTGCAGGATGCCTGGTAATTGCTCTCTCAAATTTCTAAGGCCCAGCTCACAGCCTGTATGTGCTTTAGCACAACTCACATTCAAGAGACCCATGCATCAATACCTCATTAGAAAACAGGCAAGTTTGGATACCCTCCTGTTTCCAAACACTTCCATTCTTGCTGCACGTGCAGCTTTCAGTCTCTTTAGATTCACTTGTTGATGCTTGCAATTTCATGCTGAATCATTTTTTTTTCCCCTTACAAGCTCTCCCATGAGAAAAGGCAGCACACCAGGATTAGCAGACAAAAGTCCTGGTGAGTAATACATTTTGGGTGGATCAGAAGCAGCCCTGAATTAACTTCTGAGAAGTGCAGGATTTTGGGAATGTCTTGCTCAATTTTCCCCAAATTTGTATCATATACTATCTAGTATTCTCTAGATGGAAATCAGATTTCAGATAAATTCAAGTAGGGAAAGTTCACGGCAATTGGAATAATGTACCTTTAAACAAAGCAACACACACTCTCACTGAGAGGTGCACTCTGTTACAATGCACTGGAACCACACAATAGGCAAAACCTGTTTTCATATACTAAGATGAAATGATTTGCTATAGATTTCCCTTGTTACCTTATTTTCTCTGTATCTACCTCCCACATTTCAGGAACAAGCACATTTAACTATGGATGTAGCTCGTACCTGAAAACTTCACTACTGAACACCACTATACTAATCTCTGAATTCCCATATGCAACAAGCAGCGTTACGGAATGATTTTATTTACAAAGATGCTTTCCTTCCAAATGAAGGAATCAATATGTGCCTTAAAATTGACATTTTGAATTGACTGACCTTTGGGACAAGAACCACAATCTGACAACAGTAATACTTGTGCATTAATTGTATTGATGAATTCCTTTAACCACAGCAGTGTTTTAAAAAGCACAATTTTATGTCTCCAGTTAGTATAACAGTTTTATGCAAAATACTCTGATCTCTGCATAGATTCATGGTGATTAAAAAGTCACACAGAACTATTAGAAGCATCAGCTCTCTGTAATAATTTTTTTTTCTTTGTCACTAATGAGAAAGTTGTTCTCAGCACTTTCTAAATCATTTCCTGTAAAAAATAAAATATTCAAAAAGAAGCTTAACCTACACAATGAGTGAACAGCCACAGACAGCAGGTACATAACAACAAACTCCAATTAAACTGAAGTGTCAGGATGTAAATGTTATTTTAGTCATAAATAATGTTTATATAATTATATAACAAACTACGAGAAGCAGATTAGACATGATGGAAACCTTAAGGACGCACGGAATACAAATCTGAAGCATGAAAAGAACAATTAGTGTTTTGACTTACTGCTGTATTTATAATCAAACAGGAACAACAACTCCACTGTCTCCAAAGAGTAACTACTGCAGAAATTTCTCTCACCACAGATTAATACACTTTTCTAAAATAGATTAACCAAAAGCTAGTTTGAGACAGTGTGTGCTGGTAACAAAGATAACCACACAAAATCTACAGATATATCATAGAGCTTCTAAACCAGTTTTACATTAAATCTAGGAAAAACGTGTGTGAAAAAATGACTATCTGTCCCCAAAATGCTGACAAACAGTAAAGAGAACACACTGCAAAGTCTCTACATGACACGTTTGCTGCCCTTATTCACTAACTACCGCCTCAACATTGGCCAATGCTGTTGTGCAACCAGGGCAGATCTCCCTCCTACACAGCAAAGGCAGCCGCCCCATACTCCCTCTGAACATGCAACTCTGCATCTGTCACATTAGCACACACCTGCAATAAACACTGCAGAAGGCTGGCCTGCTTTAACACTCTGCACATCATTAGTGTCACCTAAATAGAGAATTTAGTTACCCCACAATACACACACCTGACTTTTTGCAGTCTACATACATTTACTTATAATGGATGCCTTTATTTTTGGGTAACTCAGAGTACTAGTGTTATTCCTGACTGCTTTTTTTTTCCCCACAACCCACCACCCTGAATTATTTAATTTTAATATTAAATAGATGTTGTAACAGCAGGAAAACTACACTAATGTGACTGTGCCCATGTCCTTTTTGTCCTGTCCTCTTGCCTGTTCTCAGAGATCTTCAAACACAGAAGCAACTAATGGAACTCACTGGTAACACTGATTACACAACTTCCCCACTTACCATCTATAAAGCCATTAACTTGCATTTGATTAAAACACACTCTTTAAAAAGGCATCTATTCCTAATTGGAAAGGATAAAGATAAGAAATTCAGCATCTTCCTGGCAGTTTGTGCCAACAGCTAACCACCCTCACTGCTGAGAACATCATGTCCTAGATCTTACAGATTTGGCTCTTGTTATTCTAATGGCAATTTTTTTTAATGAAGCAAAGAAATTGATCGAAGCCTATCACTGTAAGATATTTCCTCCATCTGTCACTGATATCTACTATATCTTTTCTGCACTTGTCAGTATTTCAAGACCCTTCCAAAAACCAGACCTGGATATTTTATTCAACTATCAGTCTCATGAACAACATGCCCCCTTCCTCTTCATTTTAAACTGACAGAAATAATGGTAGGGATTATATATATATATATATATATAAAAAATAAACATATGTTCTTTTTTACCAGTTTGTCATTGCACTAGACATTTATCTAGCAAGTTCTTGGCAGAATTAGTTTTCTAGGAATTTAGAGGGGTGGCTTGCAAAATTTTTCCATAATATAAGAGCCCCATAACCATCCTAAAATGCAAATCCAAAATGTAAAGCAATGCAGACTAAGATCCATGACTATTCTGTTCTCTTTGCAAAGCTCCCAGCTTCTTGATGAAATTTTTCACAATCTTCAGACTTATAACTTCTTCCTCTTTCCAAAGCGAAACATCATTAATAATTGCACCTGGAAGTTTCTCACTTCTAAATATACATAAAGCACTTTTCAAGTCACATCATAGAATCATAAGGTTGGAAGGGACCTCTGGAGATCATCTAGTCCAATCCCCCTGCCAGAGCAGGGTCACCTAGAGCAGGTTGCACAGGAACGCGTCCAGGCGGGTTTTGAATGTCTCCAGAGACGGAGACTCCACCACCTCTCTGGGCAGCCTGTTCCAGGGCTCTGCCACCCTCAAAGGAAAGAAGTTCCTCCTCATGTTTAGGTGGAACTTCCTATGCTCAAGTTTGTGCCCTTTACCTCTTGTCCTGTCCCCGGGCACCACTGAAAAGAGCCTGGCCCCATCCTCCTGACACTCACCCTTTAAGTATTTATAAACATTGATAAGATCCCCCCTCAGTTGTCTTTTTTCCAAACTGAAGAGACCCAAATCCCTCAGTCTTTCTTCATAAGAGAGGTGTTCCAGTCCCCTAATCATCTTAGTAGCTCTCTGCTGCACCCTCTCCAGCAGTTCCCTGTCCTTCTTGAACTGGGGAGCCCAGAACTGGCCTCACAAAAGCAGAGTAGAGGGGGAGGATGACCTCCCTCGACCTGCTGGCCACACTCTTCTTGATGCACCCCAGGATGCCATTGACCGCCTTGGCCCCAAGGGCACATTGCTGGCTCATGGGCATCCTGTTGTCCACCAGGACTCCCAGGTCTCTTTCAGCTGAGCTGCTCTCCAGCAGGTCAGCCCCCAACCTGTACTGGTGCATGGGGTTATTCCTCCCCATCATACAGCATTATTTTTTAAAATCTGGTTGTAGTATTAAGTAGCATAAAGACAAATGTCCTTGTTAAAAAAACCAACATACAACTATTTAACTTTTCTGACCGTTTTCTCAGGTGTTTTTTTTTTCCCAAAGAAGAACTCAAAAAAATAGTTTTCAGACTTACCTGTAGTATTTTAATACTGATGTTTTATGGACATAAACAAGGAAAAAGATTATCTCACCCTACAAACCTTGATTTCCCTCCAACCTGGCCTTTCTGCTTCCCTCTCTGTCAGTTTCCCTTCAAAAACTCCTGTTTTTCTTCCAATTTACTCTGCCTTCATAGGCTACTAAGGTGCAGATTAGTAATGGGAAAGCCTGACAGGAAAAAAAAAAAAAATCCTGACCCAAAGGCAGGTTGAACCTTTGGAGCGAGTTACAGTCAGCAATAAGGCAATGATGCACAGGCCAACAGTGCTAAGACAGCCCAAATTCACTGTTAAGTATGAAAAATGAATATAACTCCTCCTTGGAAATAGGAAGAGTGTGAAAATGATTAAGGACAATTTAATGACAAGTGAGCAATTTAAACAGCTCCAACGATTATACTCCAACGATTTTGATAGCGGTACACAGAAATAACTTGTGGACTGAAGAGAAACAGGAACGTCAGCAAGGTGGTTTGTACCTTTGAGACCGTTCCACATGAGCAAAGACACTGTATCACAAATTGCCTTTGTATTTCTTGCTCAAAGTACTAAAATAAATACTGAATCAAACACTGCATTGAGGTGTGCCACATAGTTAAATCAAATTCAGAAATGATACTTTAACAGAATGACGTGAATATGAAACAAAGGAAGATGAATATCACTTTAGTATAACAGGTAGTATATAAAGAAAAGTTAAGTAATTTCCATTTAATTCTACAGCATTTTCAATCTTGAAATCTCTTCAATCTTTCCATAGTGAAAGAATTAATCGAAAATATAAAGGATCTGTGATTCTTCTTGATACAAATTCTTTTATTCATTTTTATATATAATGTCCCATTATATGCACTAAGTATTATTTTTGAGTATTTTAAATGCTACCACATGTAAATATCACAAACATTCTCCTGGGGGCACACCTGTCTCTCTGTGTATATTTATGTAAAGAATGTAAAATAAAAGCTGTTTCAAACATACGATGCATGCACCACTAAACAAGATCAAGTATTGCTGAATAAATATTAATTAGTAAATACTGCACCAACATATAACTTTTTATGCTCAGAAATTATCTAAGCGTGCAAACCTTCAAGAGTATTTTACCATTTTTATCTACCAATAGTCAAATATCTCTCTTCCCAACTCACCATACATAGCATACGTGCTATTCTATATATATAGCATAGAGCAATCTTGAGATATAGTCACTTGCAGAACACATTGAAGGCTTTTAAACATTTTCTAAACATTTACATCAGGAAAAAAAGAATGCGAATCAGTCTCTTCTTACACTGACTTAAAATTTCCAAAGGTTGTACATTCCTGTTAAAAATTACTTTGCAAGTGTTTCTTAAAGCAAACCCCATAGTCTAAACAGCGTGCTTGTGTTTACAGTACTGCAACAAGCAGTTGCAGCGCTAAGCAAAAACGTCACTTCTAAAAGGACTCTAGTGTTTGCTACTGGCAAGGAGTACCTGAAACACAGTGAGGGAGTCTTGCTAAAACTATAATTCCATGGGTCACGGGAAAAGTGCTTTAGAAATTAAAGAAACGTGACAGCTTACAAATGACACAGTTTCCCACTTAAGTATCTTCAGTAGAACTTCCAGGTCCCTCTTACTGAAAGAACCTCAAGAAAATTATTTCTCTTAGATCTTCACAACATGGTAAAAACAACCAGATGCCCTGCATCTCCCACAGACAGATAAAAATCCTCCTCTCTGGGTGCAAGAGAAATCATCACGTACCATTGACACATTCAAAGACATCACAGCACTTGCCAGGTGTTCCATCTCCACGCGAGACTATCTGGGGAACGGAGCCTGCCTCGCACATGGGGAAACCACATAAACCAGAGAGACACTCGCATCTGAAACCAAAGAACAGTAAGGAAAACCCCATAAATAAATGAAGCCATGTATAATGTAAAGAATAAGCAAGAGGAAAACGGAAAGCTAGTGCACAAGATCCAGTGTTAGCATATTCATATCTTAGAATCATCTTTTATTAACCCAACAACCAAGACAGCTTATAAACCTGAAATTGTTTGTTCTTTTTTTATGCTTAAAAAGCAAGAAGTTTGGTTCTCATCTACCACGCATGTCTCCTTAATCGCCTCAAAGCCATTTCATCTCAGACCAGCATTCAACGAATGAGGAAGAGCCCCCTCTCAGACACCTTTTTAACATCATTCCCTTTAACCTCATCAGTATTAAATAACATTGTTACATCCTCCACCATAAGGTATTACTCCAAAGTAAGTTTGCAAGAAGGAATGCAAGTAAAGTCACAGAATCTCACAGAACTTTTTATTGTGCTATCTGAAAGGGATTCTTAAAATATTAGCAGTGTATTACTATAAAGGGATAAATAAGTACTTGAAAAATCAGTATTAATTATATCACGTTTCATAAATAATGTTAAATATGTCAAGATAAAATGAGGCAATTTAACTCTATGTGCACATGCATACTACAGTATAGTGACAGTTTTAAAACAGGCATTTCAAGGAATTTTGTTATAATATTATTATGCTTACCATAACAGTAAAGGATAATGAACTAAACCAAGAAAAAAGTTAGAGAACAGAAACCAAGGTTTTATTTAGCATACCTTTGCTTTTGACATTTTCTTCTCAACTTATTTGTAAATACAAAAAAAAAAAAGAGGGAATATAATTATTTTCTTTACTGTATGCCCCTTGCCTTCAGAGATGTAGAAGGAATGAAAGCACTATGGCTTCTACTAGACGGGATCAAAAAACTCAGGATTTGGCATAGCAGCTTCCTTTTAAGATGACTCTGTAAGTAATCTTACAGAATTCTGTACTAATATCTTACTTTTTCCTTCCCCAGTAAAAGAAAGATACTTATTCGGGGTGGGTTTGAGGGGCTGGGGGATGGACAGGCACAGCACAGACAGGACAATTGTCAGGTTCAAGGAATCTGTATCTTAACCCTTCTAGCAAACATTGCTTTAGAAGTTGCTTTTCTCTTGTGAGAAGAATGAAACACAGAAATAAGTGCCTACATTTACTAAAGAAGGAAGAAAAAAAGTATTTAAAAAAATACATAACAAAAAAAAAAGCAGAGACATAATCTGAAAGTAGTATTAAAAGCCTACATAAAAATACTGGGTTTCACCTCATCCACCCTATATTCAACATCCAGATAACCTCTCAGAAAATAGGTAGATCAAACTTCCTGAAAATTCACTTTTTTCATGGAGAATGGCACACGTGATGGAAATACAGTTGTGGACCTTGATTTTCCAAGTCTCATCCTCTGATCTTCCAAGTCTACAACTCTCAACTTCCAAGCTGAAGTTACCACTCAGCTTTGCAGACATGCCTGTATCTTCTCTATTCTTTGCCTCACATTCATTATCACTGATGATTTAAGTTGCAGGAGAATATTAAATGATTAGATTAATAACTTGTAATTTTCCCCTCTCATTTTCTTCCCAGTTAACTGTTTTAAATAAAAAATACAAGAAAAACCCCACCAAACAAACCACAAAACCAAGCAACAAAAAAATATGATGAATCACCAGATTAAATAATCTAAGATAAAACAATCTTCCAGAAAAAGGGCTGAAAAAGATGTTTAAAAGACTGGTGGGAGCCAATGTTCCTTTCTGCAGAAGACACTCCCTCCCATTCAGAGTAATCAAGGCTTCGCATACTCATTCACAGTGCAAGCAAACAAAACCCCACCCTCCGAAATTTTATAAATTAACTTCCCATTTGGTTAAAAAATAATCCATGTATAGGAGAACGTCAAAGTAGGAAATGGTCTCAGATGGACTTTTAAACAGTCTGCATTCTTTTCAGCCAGCTCTGCTAGGAAAACCTTTGACCACCATCCAGGCTATTAGCATGGAAAACATTGTTTTGGAGACAGAAGTCTTTTAGGAAGAAACCCAAGGAATTCTGGTAGCTGAGCACGGCTGTCACACTGCCAAAACAACAACATCTGGAAATTCAGAATAAGTGATCCCGTTCTCAGTAAGGGAGCAAAATGAGCTTTATAGTACTAGAATTTTCTGAAGTGCCTTTTGGAGCGGAGGGATGGACAGAAGAGAAGTTGTAGTCCAGCTCTGTGCTCTCGCACAGGCAGCTACCCACCTGCAGGGTGTGTATATCTTAGCTTTGGGATTGAGCACTAGGTTTGAAGAAGTTTAGCAGGCCAGATTTTGATAAGCCTGTTGATAGTCTGGAGAAATCCTCCTGGCTGAGGGGAGACCTTATCGCTCTCTACAACTACTTGAAAGGAGGTTGTAGCGAGGTGGGGGTCGGTCTCTTCTCCCAAGTAACAGGTGACAGGACAAGAGGAAACGCCCTCAAGTTGTGCCAGGGGAGGTTTTGACTGGATATTAGGAAAAATTTTTACACTGAGAGGGTCATTAAGCACTGGAACAGGCTGCCTAGGGAAGTGGCTGAATCACAGCACTCAAGTCAAGTCAAGAAGAACATGTATTTTTAACAAGGAAGAACAGCTCTGTGAGAGTACAATGTCCCCTAACAAGATGGCCCAGAAAGAAAACAAACCAGCAGAATCAAACACGTCATGCCAGAGTCATGCAAGAGACTTCACAGAGAGCAGCCTGAAAAGGTGGGGGAATGGTTGAGGGAACCAAGAATACCAAGTAAGAAGTCAGCTGTACTGCAATTTTGAAAAACATAGAATCAACCTGACTGGTAAAAGGAACTGTCTCCGGTTCTTCAGGTTAAAAAAGAAAAGGAGTAATAATTCCTAGAAATTTCAACAACTGAGCAAGGGAAACTTCAGTATATAAAGAACCAAAACCAAGACTATGTTCATTAAGCAATGCTTTACAGGCTGAGGAAGACAACTGCTTCAGTAATATAAAAGGCCTGATTTTTAATTTCAGTTTAAGCTCTTCAAAACAGAAATAGTTTCACCACTTGTTTCTTTTATGGGTTTTTTTTTGGGAGGGTTTTGTTTGATTTTTTTTTTTTGCTTTTATATCATCATTTTCCTTTTTCCTTTATGTCACCAGAAGCGTGAAAAGGAAAAAAGAAGAAAAATAAATCAAACAGAATACTTGTAAATGACATTTTTTATTTAAAATCTGATTATCTTGGGTCATTTACTTCTGTTATTAAACAGATGAAAAGAGAGAAGGGCTTGGTTAGCCTCAGAAAAGCTGTTTTGATGGTAGGATCAAAAGAGTTCTCCAGGCATAAGGCATAACGGCTATGAAAATAAGAACAGGCACCCTGGAAAACAGATTTAGTACCAGTGAATGGGAAGGCTGGGGCAGGGGTGTGTTGGGGATAGGGATATTTATTTTGAGGATCAAAACAAAATTAAGTCTGAAGCGCTGAGACTAGAGAAAAGCATTCCTGAAACATACATCACATTCCTGTGGAGATTTTATCATGGCCCTTCTTTTTTTCATTGCAGGAATCTAATACAATTTGCATTAACATTATTAGCACTTATATTACCTAAATGTAGTAGAGAAAACTCCCACAAATCTGTTAAAAATATAAACACTTAAGGATACTGTAAAATAAGGAATTTTCAGAAGAGAACTCCCAGCATTATCAAAGCTTGATGTACTAGTGGCAAGGAAAAGAGACTAAATGAAGACCCTCCCTATCATCAAGCATAGAGTATAAGAGAAGAAGTTACAGCAAAATGAAATATTAACATTACTTACACTTGAAGCCACGCTGTGAGTTAAGTAGGCAAGATGATGAGTTTTAAACTGGTCAAGCTACAGCTTCAGGAATCAACCAAACGCTACTCTTAAAAAGATAAACTCCAGTCCTACATGGAAAGTGACGCTGCAGGCAAAGGCAAGGCCATTGGGATGCCTCCATCCAAGAAGTACAGCTAGAATTTCTTCACACATACAGCCTGAAGAGTTTTTGCCCACAAGTTCAAGGCCACTGTTTTATACATTTTGCACTTCCAGTTCTAAAGATTTTATTAAGTCAGTAACGAAAAATATTCCTTTTTCCTGGAAAGCTTTTAGTATTTTATTTTGGACATCAATAATAAACCTGTAGAGAGAGATGGCAGAAGAACTGTGGAAGCTGCATATAACGCTTATTATTAGACCATTTCCAAGTGCTCAAAAGTTTTGTTTCACTTGTATATGAACTGACTCATATGGATGTTCTTCCTATTCTAATTCTCCAAGAGGCTTACTTATTGAGAAATCAAAGCTAGTGTGCTCCCAAGTAAGAATTCCTGTCTAAATTTCTGGATACTGTTACAAACAGATACCAAATATAATAGTGCATTTTTTCCATTACTATACTACAGTATAATCTTTATACACAGGGGACATTTAAATATTACAAAAGGCAACTAACTATCTAGCTTTTAATTAAAGATACCATGAAAGGGAACAGTTTTTGTGCATCTTGTGCATATTATTAGCGTTAGGAAATAGCAAACAGATGCTAAGCAAGGGAAAAAGTCATAAAGTCAGCATTCACATCAAGTAGATTACCATCTTTCCGAGGCTTATTAGAATCCAAAGAGTTCATTTGACTAAAAGACTCAATTTCAGCCTTTGACTAATGTTAAATCAACTGATCTGTTTCCCAGAGGAATGAGACAGGAAAAGAAGACTGTCACAAAAGAGTCATGCCATGGAACCAGTAGGCACCCAACCACTGGCCAAGTGCACTGATTTTTTCAAGTACACTGATAAATGTACAGACCTTTTTGAATCAATCAGTACATGAAATAAAGCACAATATAAACCAGTCCAACCCTGCATTTTTCCTGCATATTTTCCTGCACCAGCTTATGTTTTTCTCTGTTGAAAATCTCTTCGTTTGCAACCACTATGCACCTCTGTACCTCTTTCCTTAGGTTTATCAGCCTTGCCCTTCATAATATAACAAACATTTCAAAACCAAAAGATAAGACATTAGTTAAGACATTATACAAATGTTAGTTATGTGGTATTATAACAATCTATTTCTTTTCTTACTTTACTACTTTTTAGTGAGGAGTTATAAATACCTGATTCTCTTACAAATAAAACAATTTCCTAAGGACTTCAGGTCAAAAATCACTTACCAATAATAGTTTTATAAGCAATTCACTAACTTCACTACTCCTGTACCTCCTAACTTTCTTACTTCTGAATAACATACCTCCCTCAAACTATGCCAGCAGGGACTCAACATAAGCAAACAAAAAAACTCCCCAAAATCAACAACAAAAGTAGCAAAAAACCCAACAACCTTCCCAAAACACATTTTATTTAAATTTATCTGATTGTTTAATTTGATGTCCATTCTTTCTTTGTCAGAAAAAAACCCCAATAATTATTCCATGCTTAGCTTCTCCATGCCATTCATGATATTTAAACACCTTTCTCATATTCCTGAAGGCAATTCTGTGCAAATTCAGAAAGGATAAATTGACTAAAACTCTGTTTGAGAACTGTTCCATGCATATAAGAGAGGTCAGAAAACAAAATGTACAGAAGGTGCAAATATGACCTTCCTAAAAATGTGGCAAACCACTAGATGACCATTTAGCTTCTGAATTTATTCCATTATGGACTAAACCTAAAAATAAGGCCACAAGATTGCTCCAAAATCCCAGTGTTCTGAAGCCAAACAGCTCCATTCAATTAATGAGACCTTTTCCATGTAGTGGGAACCATGTATGCAAGAAATGTAATACTTTTCTAGAAACAAGATTCCTGAAATTCCAACAATGATATTCCAAAGAAGAGTAGTAAGAAACTACTTACTATTTTAAAACTATCATAACCTTCAGTTCCACTTTTTAAATATTAAAAAATTTAAGAAGGAAAAAAGGAAGCAGCGATTTGTGGCTACTGAAGGCCGACACAATGTTTCCTGCTATTTTCTAGAGGAAACAACTTCAAACTCTTTTGATATAACCTTAATAATGATACTATCATCTGCTCCAAGTACTGTTGGAAACTGCTGGGAAGTTCTTATGTCTGCTTCCCTTCTAAAATGCAAACATCCAAATTATAATTCTACTGCTTTATTATGTATATGGGTCTGTACCGTTGTGAGTTTGAAGACAACTGTTAAGAGACATTATTGATCTCCGTGATACAAACAGAAGTTTGCCTGTTCAAGTCACAAATTATTCCAAACTAAATCACCTGTTCAATTTCCAAACAAGTTAATAGCTGATTAAGTAGAAGAAATGGAACAAAATAGTGTGGGAAGTCTTGGAGGGAGGAAGGAGAGCAATATGCAGTGTGATCAAGATATACACTAATTCTTAGGCTGACAAGTGAAAACAAAAACTTGTAACAGAAAGACATGTCTACAAGCTTATTATATGAAAGAGTTCAAACACCAGCTTGCTTGTTAAGTATGCAAACAAATCCAAATTCTAGACACTACAGTCTCATTCTACTTCCAAGCATAAAATGCTCTCTAACAGTAGACATCATTAAGAGTTACTTTAATTTATCCAGGTTAAAGTGTCTTCTTAACAGTGAAGGAGTACATATACCATTAACACAGAACATGGGCAGATACAAGTACTACGTATAATTTTCCATAAAAACTCATACATAAAAAAAGGATGCTGTCTGCAGGAAAAAATGGTTTCTTGCCAAAACAACCCACATTGTGAGGTTGGACACCAGCAACGTGTCCAATAATTATCATCACACTGAGAACGTCTAGGAATGGCTGGGGCAGCTGTAGTAAGGTAGGAAGAAGGGGACTGCCTGAACTTCGAATTCTGCGAGTCATTACATCTCCTGGAACACCAACATGGAGAAGATGGACACGGAGCACGGGTCACCTATAAAGGTCACAGACATGCCCTTAAATCCTTTCTCTTTGTGGATTTTCAGTACAGTGCAGTCTGTAAACAGGATTTAATATCACTTTCTCACTTACCAGATCTCAATGAAGAAAAATGGTTATCCTGGGAAAAAATATTTGCTGTTTCTTAATTTTTGAGGATTTTTCTTTAAAAATACATGAAAATGCCTAAACACCTGTTCCCAGGTATTACGAAACTTCACAAGATTGCAGTGTTCTATTTAGTCTTTTCATCAACTGCTAAAACAAATATAACCCTACTGCAAGCCTGAGTTTGACGTGCAATGGGTTCAACTGGCACCAATGCAGAGCTTTCCTTCGATACAAACCCTGCCTCTTCAGTAAGGAACAGAGTCTCCAATTCAATACCAAGTGCTACAACACCATAGCACTGGATGGTCAGATGTACTTGAGATGGTGAAGTGGTCTGCTAGAGTTAAAGTACAGGAGGAACAACTTGAGCAAGTTGGCCATCATAGCTAGAAACCAGAGTTTCTAAGATGCTGATGAAAGAAACGAAGCAATAACAAAGTTTCTGCAGAACCCTTAACATGCTTTTGTTACACCTTTGGTTCAGCTATCCAGGTTACTTAGAAGTCAAGCCCTGAATAGAAATCTCAGGAAGATACAGGTGCTTGGATTTGTATTTGGTCTTACCAGTTCCAGCTGAACTTTCCTTTAACAAAAACTGGGATCCACAACCACTTTCTTTTGGGTATCATTTCTTCAAGATGAGATGGGTGGAGGAGAAGGATCTAAAATTCTAGAACAAATACAGGGGAGACCTCTGTATCAGCAAAAGTTGCTTACCAGAGGTGACTGATACAGGGGGAAAAGAGAAAAAGTTACACCTCCTGAAATATCACGACTGCCCTCTAAAGAAGGTTCAGAAAAATGAAGTGGTGAGTCCTGTACTGAACACCCAACCAATGTATCGTAAAATTAAGATAGGAAGACCTAAGAAAAGAATCTAGACAAACATGCAAGACTCATATCATATTTTAACAAGGAACAATGTAAAAAAGGTCTGGCCCAGCCAAGCAGCTAAGAAGAATGAACAGAAAGGGTGTACTCTACCCCTCCTATTGAGTGGGACAGATGCAAAGGTAATCAGGGATTCAGGCACTACCTCTGCAGATGCTACCAGAAGAAAAACATTATCCAACTGGCTATGTGTGGGTACTCTCAAATAACATGCAAATACAAATTGGTAATAGCTTAAAAAAGAACTTACAACTATAGACTACCCAGTTATGATTCTGATGGCTGCCATAAAACGAGAAGAAAAGAACTGTGCTGGTTTATGTGTAGCTGCCACTGGGATTCCCTAGACACTGGTGTAACATGAAATACAGGATATTGGCTCGTAGGTCTTGTCTACAGCCTGTCATGGCATTAAAGAGATGATACAATGACAACAGGTCCAGGTGTCATAACAGGGATAAAGTACATGAAAGGCAATTGCTTACTGGGCACGGTAATCTAGAAGGATAACAAAATCATAACTAAATTTAAATGATCTCTGAAGAGGTGTGATTTTTGCATAAACAGCTGCAACAGGACCTCTGTTTCAGTTCACGAACATGAAAAGACAGCATGGTTGACTTAACTGGTATGTGCAAGTTTTCTGAAAAATAAAAGTGAAACTGCTAACGACGAATTTCTGAAGCGGCATCTATATTGTGCCTAAGATAGAACAAAGTTCTATTAGAAACTAAAGACTATAAATAATAAAACAAGCAATTTCTTCCTTTGGAATCCAAACCAATTCAGTAATGTTACACAAAATTTAGAGACTCGCTAATATAGACCACTACTATTCCTTAACATTTTTAGAACTGCTAAATAAAGCACACTGATGTTAAAAATATTTTAGTACAGGACAGATACAAAAGAGTGTTTCCTTAATTTAACATATTCTTCAAACAAAACATGTTTTGTAAATTTACTTTTTTTGCTACTATTTCATCCCTTGAAAGGTAATTTTACTTAATTAAATATGATAATAAAACCTGGTTTTGTACTGTTCTAAGTTGTATTCAATTCCTACCCAAATTTAGCTTAACATAAACCTTGGGTAAATAAATGATTCGGTACTACATCAAAGTATTACTCATTTTCTTAAACTGTATAAAAATGTAAGTATTTAAGATTGGGGGGCGCAGAGCTGGCCTGTTTTCTGAGTAAAGCTTTATGCTTGGGGAAAACTAAACGCACATATAAATTGCCCCTCCGACCCTTCAACAGGACTGAGTAAGTGTTTACAGTGTAAAACAATATTTTACTATACCATCCAGAGAACTAACTTTTGCTGGTCATGTACACTTCACTTCTTCACCACACTGCAGACCAAACTGTGGTGCTGCCATTCACAGCAGCCCCAGATTGAGACATTTTAGCCACGTATAAAGAAAAAACAACAGGGAAGGGACTATTCAAACAGGGGAAAAAAGTTCTATGACTAATTCACTTAAATTTTTTCGGAGGTTTTCTTCTGAACAATAAACCTATAATCCTACTCCTCCACGCTACTCGACCCAATTGAGAGTCTTGCATTTGCAATGCCATCCATCTCTCTGTGACTAAGTGATAGTGAAATGGTCCGATTTAAAGAGTCTTCGTCCTCTCTTCCCTCAAGCCCAAGTCTTTTGGGCTCCAGTCTTGCAAGACTGCATCTGTAAAAAGCTGTTCTTTGCTTTTTTGACATATGAAATAGTCATTGTGACTTGTATTCCTGTTTTGTTTAGATTTATTAAGTGGCTCATTGCTCTTAAAGTTTCTGTCTCCCTGTGACTTGTCTGCTTCTGTTATGCTTCATTTATATTTGTTTTTTCCCCTCCTCCTACTACAACCACCTGAAACTATTTTTTAAAACTAACTCAGGTAAAAAATAAAGTACTGGAGATTTTGATGGATAAACATACATCAATTATTTCTAAACTTTTTCTAATCTTGAACATTTTCAGGCTTATGGTGTGAGCTTTTTGAATAAGTATATAAAATAAACTTATTATTGGGATTCAGTGAAGATATTCCTGGATGCTTCTTTCCTCTCAGAAGGATATAATTATATGCTATACTACCACCAAGATATTCAAGGCAGCATGTGCATGTTGCAAGAGTTCATCTCAGGAGGTAAAGGACCACGACGTTGAATCATCAGGAGTGATTCACTGCCAAAATCTGGGGGAGGAGGGCTGTGGGAAATGTTGTTCTTCAATGTTAAGTAGTTTGGGGAAGGGGATATATTTCCATTTTATAAAGAAAACCCTGTGAGACAATATTAATTAACAAGTCCTAGGTTTTGGTTTGGTTTGTTTGGGGTTTTTTTAAGCTAGAATCCAATACAGGGAAAAGGACTACAGAAGAGAGAAACTGAGAAGGATGGCACTCTGATCATCATATTTTTAAGATCTGACATAACAGAGCACTGAATGAATCTTGAAGTTACCAGATTTGTAACAGGCGACAGCAGGGAGAATGAAAACTGGTGCAAGGGAAAAGACTATTCTTAGATTACATGAAGGAAAAAAGAGCACAGAAGGGGGATAAAACTAGAGCAAGAAGCAGAGGCCTAGTAAAGACTAAATTTCCATATTATTCTAGTAAAGAGAGCATCCAGATAATCCAAAAAATATTTGGTGCAAAGCTATCCAAACATGCCATTTACGTCATTGCATATAATCCTACGAAAAATGTACAAAACCATGTAAGCAATAAAGATATAAGCCAACACTAATCACTGAAATCAGCTCCAGTTTTTACAGTCCATTCTTCATAGATAAAAATTAAACAGATTTTGATAAAAATCTTTACAATTACGATGAAATTCTTAAAGGGATCTGAAAATTTGAAGAAAAATTAATTCACAACAGAAAAACTGGAAACACCTGAAGATAACAGATTTTGCACACTTTATATTGATCATCTCTTCATTTAACTTTGTAACAGAAGAAGACAAAGTTACATTAACAAAACTGTGGTAACATGTTCTCTGCAAGAGTTCTAATATATTTGATTCAATAAGTTCCCTGGAGAAGAGAGCATCTTTACCAAGACCAGAGACAGACACATCACTTAGCTTTCCCAACATAACAGCTGGAAATTGAAGGCAAGTGCCTCATAACAGTGTGATGAAAGCTGAAGCAACTGGCATTTTGGTACCAACGCCAAATCAGTAGGCTGCTCTGTTTGAACCGTCACATTAGAAATCAGTGTGAAACTAAACGTAACTGAATGCGAGTACAAGAGCTTATGGTGCCAGATGTTTGTTTACTATTCCCCCTTTTCTCATGGGCGTTGCTAGAGGAGTTTTCAATATTATGAGTATGCATTCAAGAGCTCACTCATTAAAAAAAAAAAGCCAGCTTAACATCAGACTTAAGGATCTCTGTTTTCCCAGCATACTACATATAAGAAACCAGACAAGAAAAAGATTTGGCACATAAATCTTCCTTAAGAAGCACAGCAGTATATTAGAATCTATATAACTAAATACATTTCTAGCAGGCATACAACTTGTAAAGCATCTATACAATCTTACTGCTGCCAGATTCAGCTTTTCTTCTTTCCTCCTCACCTACTCTATTAAAAAGTGCATTATTGCTTTGGCTGAATTAAGGCAAACCAAAAACCTAGCAACCCACATAATAACTATATACAGCAACACAGACTGAGCCACAAAATTAAAAATTAATGGAGGAGTACAAGACACCTATAATTGTTTCAACCTGCCTGCAGACTCAGACTAGGTTATGCTAATTATGGGTTTTTTCCAGTTTTACACATCAAGGAGGACAGATATTAACATAAACCCCCCTCAGATCTGATCATAAGACTCCAGGAGCTAAGAACTCATCTGCCCCAGCTCTGATCCCTTGTTAAACTTTGATCCCAGTAATGCACAGCAATCTGATTTCCAAGAGGTTTCAGTGCAGTTCACAGTTATCTAATAATTCACACGCTCTAAGCGTGCTTGTACAATTGGCATCTTTGGGTGCAGGAGACAAGAATACCATTTTTGTCACTTTATTACCATGCACATGTACAAGTACACTTCAGACATCAGTTACAGTTAACGCACAGCAAACCAACTGGTTATATTTTTAAACATTATCAAAGAAAGGAAAATATTTTTTTCAAGGACATTTTTGCTCTAGGTGTTTTATTTAAGATCATCTCCCATGTGTGTGCTAGAAATAGAAAATATTTCTAACTGATCATTTTTCTGAGGTAAACAAAGTTTTGTCTTCTTGCTACTCTACAATCCCTGAGAGAAGGAACACTGAAGTCATCATCTACGAAGAATAAAGTGGATATTTCTCATTCCTTTCACACAAGCAACAGAAAAATCAATCAAACCACAACTTACATTGGACTGCAGAAAAACAGAACAAAATTTTAGTTTTTGGAAACAAAAATAATTTGGCCTATATATCACTTTTGAATCCAGCAAGTTGAAACAAATTTGTAAGCTAAAAAACCTACCATTAATCTAAGTTTTCTATTGTGTCAAAGATCCTGAGTGTTAATCTAAACTAGAAATTTATGAAGTTTTATCTGAGATTGCTCCTTTCACTTTATAATCTATCTTTTTGAAGACAGTCCTTAGTAGCATTTTATTCTAGTTGTCTTGAACACGCTGAGCTGCACTGACAGCAATGTCAGTAGGAACACTAGTTAAAATCCAGGGCCTCCTGTGCAATCCCAACTAGCCAGGTCAGCTCTCAACTAATATGAAATTATTGTAATTCCTAGGAAGGTTAATGAGAATATGTTAAAGAATAAAGGGATGATACCGAGTATCCATATACTATGTTCTGGTCCAAAGTTCAGAAAAAAAAAGAAAAGAAAACAACCACTCTAAATGAAAGAACTTGAATTGCAGAGAACAAGTTAAAAACACTCAGCCGTCAAGACACCAACCTTGTGGGCAGGGTACAGCAGCCATCAGCCGTCAGCCTGACTTGGGTTTCATAGCTATCCAGTGGGCAAACAACTTGTTGAACAGGAGGACATTCGACTGTGCTGCAATCCACACTGAACACTACGGAGGAAAGGGAGACGAAAATTCCTTTTACTCATGCGTTAGGAGCTTTTTGCAAATTACTTCATCATAAGCAACCAGTTATGCATCAGCTTTTTAATTTAAGCCAGAAAAATTATGTAATGAATACATGCTCAGGAGGTAACATTACAAAAATACCTCCATTCTCTTGAAGTTTCACTTTTTAATAAAAATTATTGCCTCGGGAAGCAACTGAACTAATATTAGATAATAAAACCTTTATAAAATTTAGACAGGCAACCTTAAACAATCATTATACCTGTGAATAATATTAGTTACTAGAAGTGTACTAGGTTACTGAGAATATATTTTCGCCACAGCTTTTAAAACACTCAACAATTCATTGTTTAATATTTTTCCTGATTAAAGCCTGCATTAGCAAGATGAAGAATTCCACATAACTAGTAAGACTGACCTACAGCTTTTTAGAAAGCAGCAAATGCTTAGAAATGCGAAAAAGTCAGCCTGAATATACATTTAATCCTATGAGTCATATTGAGGAAAGCTGAAAGACATCTTTATCTTCTTTTGTCCTAAATCTCACGTGTTAACAACCAATACCAGCCCAGGCATTATCTATTTGCTATTCCTTATCATAATTATGCTAAGAAAGTACAGATTAAAACATGGTTCCCTCTTCAAAGAAATAAGCTACCTACTGACTGAGAAGGCAGGATGAACAGAATGTTATCAGACTGAAAATTATACAATACGATATCCCTGATCACTGATTAAACCTCACTTGAGTACTGACATTATTACGGCCGCTAACTGCAGTACGAAAGCAGTTTGGCAATGCTACACCACGCTTCTTGCAAGAGCTGATACCTTTCAAAGTCCCATTTTCTGTCATCTAGTCCTACATTTTTCAGGCTTGATCCTCAGAGGTACACGGCAATAATAATTCAATTGGTCCATAACGAGACATCAGTCTCTGAATCACATCTCCTTTGCATATCTCATTAAACATTTAAATGAAAGCAGAAGTTCAATGAAACCAGTCTGCAGCTCATCAAGGCTAGGACCAGTAGGTTTGCCCTCAAGACCGTTAACTTTCAAAGTAC
The DNA here is from genome assembly GCF_964199755.1 of Larus michahellis. NCBI lineage: Eukaryota > Metazoa > Chordata > Aves > Charadriiformes > Laridae > Larus > Larus michahellis. The sequence goes on from NC_133898.1 coordinate 41,715,072, forward strand.
ATGAGTATGTGAGTGTCCTCTGTGTAGGCAATATTCTGAATCTGCCTTTTTCTAGTTATTTGGGAAACAGAGCCATCTGCTAAATCAGAGCAACCTGACAAGTTCAAAAAGCTCTCACTGGGAAATGCACGGATTTAATTAAAGTCCATTTTGTGGAGCAATGCATAGTTACTAAATTTAACTGGAAAGGTTCTGGTTACTAATCTCGACCATTATCGAATTCACTTTTAGATCTCTTCATAATCACATAATTAATAATAATAATTATTATTAATGATTAATAATAATCACATAATAATAATCATAATTTACCTTCAAGACAGGAATACTTAAATTTATAATATTTCACTTTAAAAAGCCCTAGACTTTTGTGTTTCACTTTATTAATAAATAACACATTTGAAACAGCACTTCTGTAAGAAATACATATCTAGTTCCTCCATTATCACAACAGGCACTGAGAATCACAAGCTCATCAGTATGGTCTAACGCAATCAATGCAATTTGTACGATTCTGTTGTGCCAAGTAATTACCAATGTCCAGTTTCCTGAATTTAAACTAGTAACCTTTCTACCTCCCTGATTCAAGGCCCCCACCGCCTTCTCCCCAGGTAAACAGTCTGGGAAAAACCAGCCAACAAGTTCTACCAACGACCTGCTACTTCACAACTATTTCTGTGTCCATCTTTCCATACACCAGTAACGACAACGAAAGAAAAACCACAAGGCACCTCCCTAATCATGTCACCAAGTCTCAACTAAGGTGCTCTTTCTTCCTAAACAGTTTAAATTCTTTCCAGTAGTTATGGTGTGCTAGTACACAGCTCACTAACACTGAAGAGCATCCCAAACAGCCTTTCTTTATTAAAAAAGTACAAACCTAAGAAAAGTTACAAACAAACCCAAATCAAGAGCATTCAAATAGAAAATTCTCATGTAATTAAGTGGCTGTAGTCACTCAGCAGTTCCCCTGTTCGATTTCACATACCCTTTTTTATTTATTTTATACTTATCTCTTACTAGTACCAAAGCGCCCTCCAATTCTTGTAAGGATTAGTAGCATTTGGCAAACAAAAGGATATGCACTGAGCTTATCCACCACCACAGAATTTTATAACCCATACTCATACCCCATGTCAGTCTTCTCTCCAAACTGGGAGACCTTTATTATTCCATTATTAGATTAAACATAGAACAGCTGTGGTTGGACAGGACCTCTGGAGGTCATCTGGTCCAACCCCCTTTCCAAGTCAGGCCATATAGATCTGATTGTCCAGGACTGTGCCTAGATAGCTTTTGAATACCTTCAAGGATGGAGATTCTACCACCTCTCTGGGCAACCTGTGCCAGTGTTCAGTCACCCTCATGGTGAAAAAGTGTTTCCTGATATTCAGATGGATCCTCCGTTTTTTCAGTTTGCGCCCGTTGCTCTGGTCCTGCCATTGTGCACCACTGAAAAGAGCCCGGCTCTGTCTTTACACATTCTCTTCAGGTATTTACATGCATTGATGAGAACCCTCTCTGAGCCTTCTCTTCTCCAGACTGAACAGTCCCAGCTCTCTCAGCCTTTCCTCACAGGTAAGGTAAGTTCCTACTTTTTTTTCATATTAAAATGGGTTTCTCAAACTGGAAAAAATTAAGTCAAACTTCTAGATAAGCTGACAATATTGTAAGGTTACAGAACAGTGTATAACTGGGGCTTTGAGCAGCCTGGTCTCGTGGGAGGTGTCCCTGCCCATGGTAGGGAGTTGGAACAAGATGATCTTTAAGGTCCCTTCCAACCTAAACCATTCTATGATTCTATGAATGGGATTCTCCATTACTGAAAAAAATGGCCCCCAGATTAGCTGTACTACTTTCCTAAAAAATACAACTGCAAACATTTGACACTGAACTAATAGTTTTATTTTGACATCTTATGCTGATTCCAATAATTACAGAGTATACTTTTCATGAACAGGTTTATTATAAGCTGTTATTATATATTTTATTATAAGCTAAAAATTTTTAAAATCCTGTCTAGAGAAAATTATTTTCGTCTATCCTAGAAGCTTTAAATATATAGTCTGACAAATATATATCTTCAAGAAGTCATAAACATGTTGCAATTTCCTATCAGTGCAGATGCACCCTATTGACCTTTGCTTAACAAGTCTTCAGAAACTTTCATGCACTGAATTTGCATAGTGGCATCTGAGAGTTACTAATTTTTCTACGAGAATGTAGCAGAAACCCTACCATGGTTGCAGACTTTGACATAGCAGTAATCTGCAACCTCCTTTGTAGACTACACAACTGAAGGTCTCTGATCATGAAACTGTTAATACTTAAGTGAAAAGAACATTATACCAAGTATATTAAGCTTCACCTTCATGTATTATGCTGTCTTTCCAAAGAACAGAATGTACAGTTCAGGGGCAAAAACTAAATAGCTACCTATGGACCAAAAGGTCCTGGTGCACCAAGGCAGTATTTGCATCTCTGGTGCAACCAAGTGGCTTAGCACAGGAAAGACGACTGATTTTTCCAGAAGTCACAGCTTTCTGGGAGTCCAGTACAAATAAGCTATACAATAACATCCTCTTTACAATTGTGTTTAAACCAAGATCTGTTACCAGAAAAAAAACCAACCTCCCTTTCAGTAACAGTAATTTTCAGGCCATGCAGGGTTGCTGGAGAAAGCGAGTGAATGAAAACTCTGCTGGAATGACTGCTAGAAGAATGACAAATGAGCAGTCTTTTCAACAGAGGTTTGTCTAGCATGACACACATTTCCCAATGCTTTCCCCAGGATGTCAGAAACTAAGAGATGACACTCCTCACCTCACCACATACCAAAAAAAAGAAGTTATCAATAAAAGTACAACACACATCTGTTGGATAACTGCCAAAGTAAACTATTTACCTTTCTTTATTCAGAAGTGGCAGCTAGAGTTCCTATCACAACTTCAGCAAAATACCTTTTAGATTAGATTTTAACTCCATCTTTAAATAAACAAACATGATTTTAAAAACGTCATTGCTCATACTGTTTTAGCTTCTTGGCAAAAGAGGCACGTATACCCCCACAGATCTTGTTTCAGGTTATTTTTATTTTTACTGTTAACATATTATGCATCTCCATTTGAGATGGGTCATTTAAACTATCTTTAAGAAAAAAAAAAACAAACTTATTTTTGAGAATAATTTTTAAGAACTGTAACTCCAGCTTAGAACTAAATTCAGTGCTCGTTCAGTACGTTCACTGCTCATGAATAGCCAGTTATACACAGCTCATAGGAACAAAGTTTGTTGCTTGTGGCACCAGGCCACTGTTACCTCACCTCTAAGCTTCGCAACTGCAGCAAAACAAAAAGGACACGACATGCTTATAGGTACCACAACTGTGGCGAGATGCTTGGTGGAGCAACGGTAAAAACATTTAAGACAAATTAATCTGGAGGTTAATAGACAGGTATGGCTAAACTACTGAGCTTCTTCATATTAACTGAATGACAATGCCTTTAATCATTGTATTCCTAAAGTAAAACAGGTAGAAGTAGTGGAACTCAACATGAAAGATTTTATTTTTGTTCTAGCATTTCGTGTTATGGAAACACTTCCTATTCTCCTTCCGGTAACTCAGTTGCCAGTCCCAGTATTTGAACATATGCAGTTCTTAGCAGAAGGCTCCAAACTCAAATGCCACTGCAAACTGGAGAGCGGCGATATCTTATTTAAGGCACAGAAATAAACACAATTTATGCTTTAATTGTGCAAATACTTATTGGCATAAGGCAGCACTGCTATCATAGGAAGCAGAGCTCCCAGCTTCCTGCAATTTGTTTCCACTAGAAAGCCCTTGCTGGTACAAAACCTCCACAGAGACTGGTTAAGCAGACACAGAGGTGCAGAAAGAGGATTCTGATAGCAGCAGTCACAGAACTAAAGTTTTTAGGTCTGTGGCAAAGAATGGAAAATAGTTTTCTCTGCTCAACGTGTAAACTCCATAGATACGCTGACCCTATTCAGTAAAACTAGTGACATCAGCCCTGTAAGAAACCCTGCATGAACACTTATCTACCAGGTCTTATACTGTTTATTGTCCCTTTTTTTTTTTTTCAGCAGCGTGGCATTAAAAACTGAGGAAGCACGAAACAGAGCACTGCTAGTTCAGTTCCTCTCCAACTCTTTGTTCCAACAGTTCTTCAGGTACCAAGTCAAACTCTGAGGACACAAGGTTTATTACCAGGCTTACCATGGGCTAAATAAATATTCCTGCCACGTGAGGAGCATCATCTGACATCACTTTATGACCATTATTTGAGCAAACTCACACAGATAATTCACAAAATGTTCATACATACATAAAAACAGTTATATGCTACTACATATATAGTAGTACATGTATATACACATAGAGAATAGGTGGCATTAAACAGTGCAGAAGAGGCAGGATGGACTAGATTACCTCCAGAGTCATCTAGTCTTCCAACCTAAATTATTCTACAATTCTATAAGCCTATGAATATACAATCCTAATAAAACAAAATATTCCACTGCCTGTTCTTAAACAAAGAAACTTATTTAAAACCACAGACAGTGGTGAACGTGATGGAACAGTTTAGATGGAAAAACACAGAAAGGTTCATGCTGACTTGCAAATTTAAAAATAAAATCCCAAAACTTTCTACAAGAAAGGAAACATTAAAAAAAGTTTCAGTATTTGTTTAGTCTATAATTTTTTCGTATATCAAGTACAAATTATGTTGCCTATGCAAATGTTGTTTACAATCTTTGAAAACAAGGTTCCTCAGAAAACTGAAAAAAAGTTCAGATTTGCAAACATTTGCCATTAAATAAAAAAGTCTTCTGTGGTAAGTAATATGCAGTCTACTAAGATTTGTCAACATTCAAATACTCCTTTTCCCTGTCTTCCAGTCTTGTGTTGGCTTGTTTTTCCCTTTGCAATCTTCCCACTGTGCCAAACGGCAAACAAAAGAAACATGCAGACCAAAGTTATAAAAGTCAACTTGGACAGCCACTGAATTCTAACTTGACAAAACTCAGGCTACGTAGTGACTGATAATTCCGTATTAATAGCCCTCTTTTTTTTCTCCCCTAAAGCCAAGGGCCTGCAACAAGTAGGGGGCCCCACCTCCTCTGTAATTTGCAGTTTAGCCATTACATCTTTCATCACCCACCACTGCGGGGATGCACAAGAGTACCCACCTACGCTCCTCAGCCTCTTAGCACTGACAAAGAAACACTTTCATCATCTCCCAAGGTAGGTGAGAACTCCCTGCTTTCCCTTAGATTCTCAATTTCTAACCCCCACTGCAAAGCTCAACACTTCCCTTAAAACCCGTAAATCTCCTTCCCCAATCTCTTTGAAGCCTCTGCTCTTCTACCTTCCTAACACGCGTCTTCATTTTTCCAGTGCCATGTACCTTCACCTCCTAACTCCTTACAACAAAAACCACAAACTACTTCAGAAAACAGCATACACCTAGTTACATAAAACTACTAATGCAATAAATAATCACATACTCAATTTGAAGATTCAGTAATACTAACAAGCTGAAAACAGCCTTCAAGAAGTAACCTAGAAAGGTAAGTTTGGACTGAGCTATTTGCAAACTACAGGATGGGAATGCAAATAACAATCTGGAGGACACAATTACAGCTATCATTTATTTTGATAAATACAGAAATAATCCAAAAGTCAGCAAGATAAAATTCAGTAAAGGCATCCTTGAAGTATATATAGGCAGAATTTAAATGTACAAATATAGTGGTTCAGTAGCAGTCATGCTACTGAAAGATCTTGGGATCACAGCGTTTCACAAACTAAATACAACTCTTTCAAGAGTCAGCTCTTATTTAGAATTTTGCATGAAAGACAGAAAGCAATTACTCTACAGTATTTAGTGCTGATGAAGACTCACCCAAAATAGCAGTCTGCTTTTGGACACCACATTTTAAAGACATGTGGATAAACTTAAGATGACTTATAGTGGGGCAACATAACAAGGAAGAAGTCCAAGGAAACTATGCCATAAGAAGTTACAGCTAATCCTAGATGAAAGAAGACTAAGGTTGACAAAATGTTCCACAGCAAAAATTACTATTAAGACTACTCAGGACAGAGAACAAAAAAGTTTGCTTAAATTTCCACGCAGGCAGATTTGCATTGGATATTAGGAAAAAACAGAAAGATAAGCACTAAAGGTACAAAGACTGTACAATCTTGTTCTGTGTAGGATTTAAAAAAAGTGTTAAACAAGCATAGGAAAGGCTCAGCTTAAGCATACTCAAACCTGTTTGCACATAAGATTTTGGATTATACAATTTTATATGCCTGCTTTCATCCCTCTATTTTTATTATTCATCTTTACCAAAGCCTGGATCAAAGAGTGAATTACATCTTCTACTCCACTGAGAATAATAAATCATAAGAAAGGGTGATTGGTGTTCTCATGAAATGGAAAATGGGTAAATACTGAAAGAGTTGTAAAGTCTTTCACTATGCTCCTCTACAAGCCTTTTGCTCTCCAGTTTTTAAGGGTCATCACTTTGTAATCTAGAGAAATCTTAAAACAAAAACATTAGTTCCCTGTCGATGCACAATATATTCCTATTATGAAAAACCTTTGTATAATCTAAGCAGTATATAAAGTATGTCACTTTAACTAGTAGCATCCACAGAAATGCAATATTCTCACTAGGCTACTTTTCTCTTGTTGCTCAGTTTAAATTAATGTCTGAAGGACAAAAGAAAGAAAAATTTAGCATAGTATTTCTTATTATTTTTTTCAATAGATATTGCCCATATATAATCATTTTAATTTTGAAGAAGAATCAGAAGAATTTGAAGGCTGTATAGGCTTTATTGGGTGCAATTACATAGGTTATTGTGCTTGTCAGACAGTTAGAGAAAATTGAAAAAAGGAAAAAAAATTATGTCCACTTTTACCTGGTTTACATTCATAGAGATCACAGCATTCCCCTGGCTTTCCTGATGCCTTAGAAACCAATATATTCAAATAGCCAGGTTGGCAAACCTTCCTCAAGCAGCCTGCAGGATTACACACACAACGGCTTGGGAGTGGACAGCATTCACCGGGAGGAGCATAGCCTTCAATTAAGATGGAATCTTCTGGACAGCGAGGAGAAAACTGGACCTCACAGCGGGCCTTGGAGCAATCAGGTTTCTCTTCTGAAAGGGAGGGGAAAAAAAAATCAGCATGCCATAAATGTCAGCAAAACACTGTACGGAAGCTGTAAAGATAAACTCAAATAAATCTCCCTTTCTTCTGCCTCCCCCCAGAACAATAAAAAGAAAAGGAAACTGCTGCTGCTGAACTGATTTGTTTCACAAATCTGAACTGATTATGGAACATGCTTAAAAAAGTCTTGTTATTTGCAAGATGGCAGGTGTGTTATGAAATATTTTTCCCAAATTCTAATCTGAGCAGTGTGCGTGACTGCTGAAGTCACACAGCCTCAAAACACAGCTGTGAAGCTACACATTTCGCCATGACATTAAGGAACAACTTGTCATATCATGCACAGCCCTGATGTTCACACCTACACCTTCAGTTTCCTAAGACTTTCCATTATGAGCAACTGATTTTAATTCAGTTATTAAACTTGGTTGACCCAAATTGAGATTTCACCAGTTCAAAAAGCTGGTTAAAACTTCAGCAACTAACATGTTGGGAGAGTCCATACATTAGCAAAAGAGGATTTTTCCTGTACACACTCCCAATGCTCATGTCCATACATTAGCAAAAGAGGGTTTTTCCTGTACACACTCCCAATGCTCATGTTAAAAGCGGTGTTCCCACATACTTCAATGGCTTGAATAGTAAAAGAGAAGAGGTTTGACTAGCACTGGCTACAGGCACTACAGGTTTGAGGCACGGGCTCCAGGCATACCGCAATAAGAAAAGGAACATTGAGGACCAAGGTCCACAAGTTGGTAGGAACAGTGACAAGCTGGACAAACACTGAGATAAAACAGAGAATGAAGACACAGAAGAAGGCGCTTGGACAACTAGGTAACACCCTTCCAAAACTTGGAAAAGAACTCAAGATTCCCCATTCTCAAAAATATGAATCTTAACTCTGTCAAAAATGTTGTGTCATGCCCTCCAATGACTAAGCCACACTGGGAAAAATCGAATCACTCCCATGACTGATTTACTCTATAGTGTGAGAAACTTGCTTGTATCCAAGAGGGTCTCACTTTGCTCCGTATACCCGAGCACTGTTAAAAAACAAGTGGATTCCAGACACTCAAAGGCAGTATCTTTAGGTCAATAGGACATGGTGAATTAAGTGTTTGGAGGCAACGCAGGGAGCCTTCCCAGGCCCAACCAGAAAAAAACCCCACAACAATAGGAAACCAAGACCTGAACTTATAAACTGTTTGTACCACTCCTTGGTTATTCGCAAGTTTGTAAACTAGACTGTTCTACTACAAACATCGCTATTACCCCCACAAAATTATTCGACTACTTTGCTTGTTATTATTAAAGCTAGATACAGAATAGTAGAAACAAGTAAAAACAACACTAACTTTATTAATCTGATGTTTTAAAAATTAATCTCTAGTGATAATCTCAATGATTGAATAAGACATATCAAATATGAGCAGCTCTGATAAAAAGTCAAGAATATCTTCTCCAAGATTTTAATAACTCACTGGTTTTGGAGTTACTACAGTTACTTACTGGATATTGTGTTGTGGGTTTGTTTTTGTTTTTTTAAAACTAAAAGCAACACAGCAAATGTGTAATTCTGCTTTGAAACATACACTGAATGTCAATAACAGCAATCTTTTTTTTTTCCCCAGAAGGTCACTTTTACACTTAATTTTAGTATATTCTTTGGAATTCTAGATCATATTGAAGAGTCAAAGCAGTACTGCTTGTCTATGTGGTTGATTTGCTAACTGTGCTTTAGTTTCATTTAAGCTTAGAGGGATATAATGCCTAGACTTATAAGTGCTTAGAAAAATATTAATCTAGGTCTTAGCATTAGTAATTGCAAAAGGAAATAATGAATATAAAGGTTTGCCTCAATTTTAGTTGGCAAATACAGCAAAACAGAATCAAAAGAATCATTACACATTATTTCCTTCACATACCAGTACTTTATAGTTTTTCTTACAAGCAGAGATTACTAACTTAAATGTGATACTAGATAGCATCATAACTCTCTTCTTGCAGTTAAAAACCCCACTATTTCCATCTATCTTCAAAATAGCCTAGGCTAGATATGTACTTTGCCTAGAATTTTAAATAACATTCATAAGACTTTTTTTTTAAACCTACCCTTACGCTCAGGTTCTTATCTGCTTTATTAAACACATTGTTCAGACTGAAAATTACTGGTTACAGAGGTTTACTGCAGAAAGTTGTGTAAATAATAGATAACTTACTACTTTCAGTATTTTATTGATCTTCTTTAGTTTATGGATATAATAAAAGGCTCCATATTTTAGCTTTTAAAAATCTTTTTCTTTTCCACTGCATGTTGTTCTGTTGTGCACAGAGAAGCGATGGAAGAGTAGTGCAGGAGCAACCCTTGAAGTTCTTGCTCATGACAGACCCTTAAATTCACTCTTTTCACTACTTGATCTGCCTGAGCCTTATGTATCCAGTGATTTTCTGATTCCCATGACTAACAGACAGTCTCATCCTCATGCAGTCTCTCTTGTGAAAAGACTTGGTGTTATATGTATTCTAAAAAGTTTACCTACTGTTTTTACTTGAATGCATTTACTGACATACATATGTCGATATAGATAAGTGTTTCCTTAAGGACCGTTTGTATTTGACCAATTTAAAACAACTTTCAGAAATTGTCAGGATACTTTCAATACTTTCAGTATTGTCAGAAATGCATGTCAAACTGTTGGGATTCAGACTATTCAGGACTCTAAAGATACTTATTTTCAAGACCAATGCAAAGCCTACTGTTGGAGTTGGTAAGATCACCTAGTGAAAATAAGAAAACAAGGATTTGTCACTATCAACATGTAAGAAGCATCACAAGAACAGAAGAAATTTTAAATAGAGAACTGTAACAAGCATTTTTGTACGAAATGCTCACTCAGTGTTTCACAGATACTATCTTTGATAGTCCTTTCCACATTAGAATATTGTGCTCAACGTAGTGAACTGAAACAGAACACAATAGGACTCTAATATTAAATAAAACCAGTGTCACTTTCAGAGGAAATGGTTCAAATGCAAACAGCCACCACCCTGCAAAGACACCTTTGTGTTTTAACACCAGGTTACATAACACCAGCAGATATTTAGAAATCAAGCTTAAGTTTTCCCTTTTAATCCAGTGTAACTATCACTTTTGTACTTCATAGTCCTGAAAAATAAACAAACAAAACCCCTTCCCTACTACTACTTGTGTAAATATTGTGCTTCCAAATTCTAATCTTAAACTATATACACAGTAAAACATTCTCCTCCTAGCATACAAATGCAAATGAGCAACAGGAAAGTCAAACATATTAACCCAAGCTGGATCAGCCAACAGACACCTGTCCTTTAGCTTCACTAACATCAGCCCACAGCAGAGTCAAGGGCAGGTAAAGAACTGTTCTGCAGACATCATCGTGATTTGGGTCTTGCTTGAGATGCGGTTTTTCCTTTTGTGGAAAGGAGCAAGTGGCTGAAATGGTATGTGAGTAGTCGTATTTAAAGTGTTTTCTTGTAGAGTTCCTACAAAGTTTTGTTTCAACAAAAGCAAGTGTAGGGTCCTGCACCTGGGGAGGAAGAATGCCAAACACCAGTATATGTTAGGGGCGGACATGCTGGGAAGCAGCTCCGAGGAGAAGGACCTGGGGGTCCTGGTAGACAGCAAATTATCCATGAGCCAGCAGTGTGCCCTTGTCGCCAAGAAGGCCAATGGAATCCTGGGCTGCATAGGGAAGACTGTGGCCAGTAGGTCGAAGGAGGTCATTCTCCCCCTCTACTCTGCACTGGTGAGGCCACAACTGGAGTACTGTGTCCAGTTTTGGGCTCCCCAGTTCAAGAGGGACAGGGAACTACTGGAGCGAGTCCAGCGTAGGGCAACCAAGATGATTGTGGGACTGGAGCACCTCCCTTATGAGGAAAGGCTGAAAGAGCTGGGACTCTTTAGCCTGGAGAAGAGAAGGTTGAGGGGGGACCTGATTAATGTTTACAAGTATCTAAAGGGTGGGTTTAAGGAGGACGGAGCCAGGCTCTTTTCAATGGTTCCCAGCGACAGGACAAGGGGCAATGGGCACAAGCTAGAACATAGGAAGTTCCGTTCAAATACACAGAAAAACTTCTTTACAGTGAGGGTGACAGAGCACTGGAACAGGCTGCCCAGGGAGGCTGTGGAGTCCCCGTCTCTGGAGATTTTCAAGACCCGCCTGGATGCAGCCCTGAGGGATGTGCTCTAGGCAATCCTGCTCTAGCAGGGGAGTTGGACTAGATGATCTCTAGAGGTCCCTTCCAACTCTGAAGATTACGTGATTCCGTGATTTCTGAAAACGATCTTAACCTAAAACACGAAAATCCAGCAGCTGTCAGTGTAGCATTGCTACATTTTAGTTAAAACTAACCAGCTAGCATCACGCTGGCGTAACTGGGTCCTGAGCCCAGCCCTCAATGCAAGGTAAGAAGGCGGGAGTTCTGTTTTACTGCAGGTCAGTAAAAGCCGATGAGGGCTCCTCATTTTCATACCAAGCCTGAATACAAGACATTACTTTTAAGCAACAATTAAGAAAAGTTCCAAGGTTTTTCTTTTTGTTATCTCAGCAAATGGCAAGCACACCCATCTTCTCTATTTACAGGGATAAAAGTTAGTACATGAAACATATTTCTACAATTCATCGTACTAAGCTTGTTTACCTTTTCATTAGTTGACTGAAGAAAGCATCAAAATTGAATTTGTTCTCAAAGTAAATTACAAACATTAATACAGCCATAAATGCCACTGCTTTAGCAGGATTCTTAATTTAATTCCATTACATACAGCTATTTAAGATTTCATCAAACAAGAGAAATCATTTATTAGCTCTTTTTTCCTTTATTAATAAACACTTTCAGCCCTTACAAAAGGGACACATAAGAAAGCATGTCAGAGCAGAATGTTTAAAAATACAACAGACTACCTCAAAAGACAGAAAGGTAGGGCAATGGCAAGCTGCATTCCACAGAAAACTGTAAAATCACTCACCAGTGGTATTTTTGCTATTTTAACCCTTTTATACACCAAATGGAGGACTATTTCTCAACAGACCAAGGCAGACTCACAATAATATCCTACTGCTTCTCTGTCAAATACACACATACACTATGAAGCACTGACCCATCTCCCAGAGCTGTTTTAAGCTACTGTCTGTTACACAAATCAGGATCTTCCTAACCAACATTTTCAAAGTCAAACAAGGTATCAGGACTCCACTTTATTATTGTAATTTTGCAAGAAGTAGAATATAAGCAATTACTACGTGTGCCTAGAAACAGAACTTCATTTTTCAAAGCAGTGTATTGAACCTAAAAAAAAAAAACCAACAGATTTTCAAGGAAAGGGATAACTATGTGTGTGACTTACTATGAAATAAATTAGCACAGCAAATATATAAGATACTTAATTCCTGGCTAAAGAACCATCTTATCACATAGATTACATGACAAGAAGATATGCATGTGTCACATTCTCCTAATCCATAACGTAGATTCCCTCACAAGAACAATTTCATACAACCCTAACTGCATGTAGAAAGACAGTAAAACTATTTGTTAAAGCAGATGTCTGGTTTTGTAATTAAGATTTGTACTCAGGACACTTATCACACTAATTGCAATATATTTTAATAAAACATTGTTTTACCTCTACCCTTGAAGCAGCTGATAGGTCTCATTTAATAAGTTGGTGATTTTAGCATGCCAAGAAATAGCTTATACTACTCACTAATTAATTTATGAAGTGAGGTTTTGTATACGTTTTTGCTGTTTGATTTTCACATAATCGGACAGTTAATGGGAAAAGCATATTTCAGTCTCTCCTTAAAAAAAAAAAAAAGGAACCATTAACAAGGAGAACAACTACTCATCAAGGATGCATCCAAACTTCTCATAAATTAAGTCTCAACAGATAACCTACAACCCACTCTGAAAAACTCAGTTGGCTGCAAATGTTGCCTTTATGTTCAAAGAACAGCAGCATTTCAAATGATCACACAAAGAACAGAAACTATCAGCTGGTTTGCTGATGAGGTTTCTCTGTGGGACACATTCTCTTTATAGCTTTTCATCAAACACCACGGAAGCTGGAAGCATTTTGCTATCTCTGACATCTCACCACCCTGAATCAAGAAAGAATCTCTACAGAGATGAAGGAAGAGTCTGAATCAATCAAGCTTTTACAAACTATCTATTCTGAGAGAGCAAATCTTCTCAAGAAATTCAGAAAACTACATGGAAAGATAGTATTTTTAATAAATTGAACACAATCCAAACAGGAAAAATGGCATTTTGATGAATTCAAAATAAGACTCCTATCCTTGGAAACAAACTTCATATCTGCTATAAAAGGCAGCCTTACAGACCATTTAATATAACATTATTCAGTTTACCAATGACAGTGCGATTTCCCAGTATAAATTAGTACTGGTACTGAAGGTTCAGGCTTACCTGCTCTCCACAATTAGCCTGCAAAAAGAACGTGCTGTTGCTAAGCTCATGACAGAGGACACCCAACAATTACCAAGAAAAACTGAATCACCTAAGTTACAAGGTGTAACTAAATAAAAACTAAGTTACAATGTACTGTCTGCTTTAATATTAAATCAGGGACCATTCATTTAAAAAGTCAGGATGTCTCAAAAGTATTTCTCCTTTTCATCGAATTTTCACCTCAGAAGCACACATGAAAGTTGTCGCATCTCAGAAGTCAAAGCATAATAACAACATTCAAACTGACCTTTCACTGCAACTGCAGTGTATTTATTATAAAGTGCATGAGGGGGAGGAGAGCAACCTTCAAAGAATAGAATATAAAGAAGAAATCAAGATGTGGATTTGGTTTTTTTCTTTGCCATTAACATTAGAAAGAATCTGTCATAAAGCAACAGCCATAAAGATAGAACCTTCACAAAGTTTCTCCGTATCAAAAGCTACTAGATATTTTTAAAATCACATTTCCCATGACCTTACAAAGGTATTACAGGGAGCAGAGACATAGTGGCAAGGTACTGAAGTCTTTCTGTTACAACCAATGCTTTCTCTGAGAGAAAATAACTTTACCTTCCTGAAAGGTTTATACAATACTCACTCAAACTGGCCAACAGTTAGAGGTGTTTTTATTAAGACAGTCACTGAATATAGGAAGTCTAGATCCCAGGGTTGTTTTGTTTATTTTGTTAAAGTAGAGCAGTTGTTTGGACAGTACCAAAGTCATACGGAGATAAAAATGGTTCCCGAAGAAGAATTAAAAACTTTGCTTTCACCTCTGTATCAAATTCTTTTCCTTCATTATGTTTGCATGCTCTGCTTCGACATGCAGGGAAAGCGCATGCCAAGTTTAGTTAATGAGAAAAGCAGAAGAATTAAAGCACTGGTTAGCGCAGCAGAAGGATCTTAAGGTACAACCTGGTATGGGAGAAATGGAGAAGAAAAGCCCCAACAGGGGTGGGAAGTTCTTCTCCTCATTCTTCAGGTGAAACAAAACAGATCTGTGCTTTTCTGGAAACCTTTTCAGGGAGGGATTTTTATCATTTTGTCAAAACTTCATGTGACCAGAGATGCTTTTACTCAGTCACCACAGAAATGAGGACAGAATGTTTTTATCCAAGGAGAAGACTGAATAGAACTATCAGAGACTTGGGTCTGAGCGCCTCTGCTGAGATATTTAAACTGTTATACAGCTGCTCCTGTAAAAATAACTTTTTAATATGTACATGTACAAACATACATAATGTATATACACAGAGAGAGAATAAATCTATTTTTTCTGTTAGGTCCCTAAGAAGAATACAGAACAAGAAGCATTTTGAAATAGCTAGCTTCATATTTCAAAGCAATTCAAAATAGAATATGGTTTATAAAGATGAACATTTTTGTACGACTAAGCAAAGTGATGCACTAAGGTCAGCATACAAGCTTTGAAGACACATGTTGTTCAGCTTTGCATTTTTGTTTCACTGTAAACCAGTTTCGTGAAATCTAGGCTAAAATACAGCCACTTTTACTGCACAGTCTTACAGCCGTCATTGAAATATGTTCCAAACAATAGGGATACTCTACTGTTATACAGTGGCAGGAAGGAAATATTAAAAGGATTAGGGATAAACAAGAAAAATGATTATCTAGCTGAAGCAGTCAGACAGACAGGGATCGATATCGGAATGCAAAATACCCAAAAGGATTTTCAAGAATCAAAAGGACAGTTATAGTAGATTAAAAAATGAGATTACCTTACGCATACAATATGGACAGTACTACATACGGATGAACTGCTACAAAAAAAAAAAAGGAACTAAAGCCTGACCTTTTACCTAAAACTGAACTTTATTTAAAATCCATCCTGTTTTTTAAATGACTTTTGCTTCGCTTTCCAGCATTCTGACACTCTGGATTTTACGTACACCACAGTGGAGCAATCTGTCTCACCCATATTATAGCCTAATCTTCTTGTAATATAACAGCCACAGCCTGCAACTAACCTGGGTTAAAAGACTCGCACACAAAAAGACAGTCATAGAGACAAGTTTTACTAAATATGCACTTGTCCATATACATCTTTGCAACACGATATTCGCTACTGATTTGCCAAAGATTTTTCATTTCAAGGACCAAATAACCAGGAACAAGGGTTATGCCACTCAAGACAACTACAGCCAAGAAAGAATAATCCCATTTGGATGACAAAACTATTAGGACATTATAATTCCACTTCCTGAACTTTCTTCTTTTCCTGTACTGAAAATACTAAAAAGAAAGATGGTAATTCAAAAACCAAACACACACCACAATTGTAATCAAGCCTTAACCAAAGCTGTGGTCTACCAAAGAAGAGGTTTCAACAGAATCAGTGAGGATTTATCAGACACCCTGCATCTAAATGCAAACACAAGTTCTATAAAACCGTGTTGCTTGTGGCAGTAGTTGCATTTGGGTTCAGACCTCCCAGCTCAAAGCATTTCCCTGTTAGGCTTAGAAATGGTCCCGTCTGGGAAACTCAAAGGTAGTTTTCCTTCTCCTCTATTTCATATAAAGCCTG
This sequence comes from Larus michahellis, assembly GCF_964199755.1. Classification (NCBI taxonomy): domain Eukaryota; kingdom Metazoa; phylum Chordata; class Aves; order Charadriiformes; family Laridae; genus Larus; species Larus michahellis. The sequence goes on from NC_133898.1 coordinate 41,731,335, forward strand.
ATTTCAGCAGATACATATTAACTTTTTTTAATATAAACTAACAGCTTGACACCAACAGGTTAATCCAAATCTATAATGGATACCATTAGCTTTCTGACAGAACCGTATGTGCAGAGAAGGACGGGAGCCCAGCCCACTGCCCAGCAGAGCGGGGAGCTGTGCCATATCCCAGCACAGGATCCACTTCCCCTCCTGGTAACTGCACTTTCAGTTGCAATAAAGCACCTTTAAACTTCAGTATTGAAAATCCTTCTGAAGTTAGATGGAGAAATGAGCAGGCAGCTACCTGTAGTCAGATTTACAGCTGGGTTGCCTCCATTGTAAAAAAAAAAAAGTGTTTTCAATACTCTCATGACTGGAATAACATTGGACATTGTGATTTATATAAGAGAGCCTATTATTCTGGATGAATGATACTACTCCTACTATTGGTCAGTCTTTATATTGGCAAATCAAGTGAAATCTCCAAAGAAAGAAAGAGTATGTAAACAGTAATGAGGTGGTCTGAACTCCAGAGCCAAGACTTCAGAAAATGCCAAAACATTTTGGAAGCAAACCAAACCCGAAGATACTAAATTCATAACCAGTATAAACTGAATACACTTGAATGACTTACAAAAGTGTACACCAGTAGTAAATTCACCTAAAGCCGAAAGTATTCCTTATTGCAATGATATAAGCAGCTGCAAACCAAATGTAATGCTGAACCTGTACCAAAATGATGACAAAGCACAAATATTTGGAACAATTCTGCTTAATGCAGCTTAAGAAAAATATAAGCTAGCTGACATCTGGGGAAATAATCAGAAGTATTCACTGAAAGAGAAGTACTGCAACACACACCTTGATCTGAGAGGGAGAAAGTGATTTGAATTTGAGCACACAGCTTATACCCCTCAAGGACAAACATCTCTGGAGGCAGCTCTGTATGTAAGGAGTACTGAACAACATGTTACACCACACAATCACACCCAAAGTAGTAGTCTCAAATCACTGTCTGCTTCCTAATCAAAGTCAGAAAACATAAGCATAACAAGGACCCAGAAAACACTTGCATTTGCAATAAATGCAAACTACAGCCAAAATAAATACATGATTCTACAAAGAAATGAGAATCCACGTATTTAAGTCAGCAACTGAGATAAAACTCAGAGCAGCAAGAACAGCAATTAATTTTCTAGAGCTAGATTAAAAAAAGCAACTGAGGTGTGAAAATTAACTTAGTAGTGAGAGGGTTGATATTCAAAAGGAAGACAACTTTTTGTTATTAGTGAAATTGAATCAACTCCTGTCTGTCCTTTAGTGTTTTGTTAAGTTAATAAAAATAAATTTAAGATATGTGCTTTCTTCAAGTTCTCTGATCCCTGCTAATGGTAAAAAAAAAGCAACAAAAAAACCACACACAAAACAAAAAACCCCAAAAAACCCCAGAAGCCAAACCCACGCACAATAAAACGAGGACTTAAATGCCGTAAGATACTTCTGGCAAGTAAACGCCATTATGCAAACTGGTTTTCATAGCTATTATGTTCAAAGGACCTCTGTAAATTTGTTCGCAGCTTAACCACATATTTCTTAAATTCTTCCACAAAAACACTCATGATGCGTAATATCAGAAAAATCAACTCTGTTCAACATTTCATTTTTTTCTTCTCTATACTATCCTAAGCTACCGTAGTTACCAAAGTACGAAAAGCAGCATAGTTTCCTTCTTTTAGGCAAACAGAAGCTGACTACTTCCAATGGTGAAGGCCAATGCCTAAGTGTTTCGAGACATTTTAATTTCTCCAACTACTATAGCTCATCTCTCTTGACTTCTCTGGGCTGGCTTCTTCCTAAATTCTTCTAAATAAACTCTCTAGATTTAGAATTTAAATGCATTTCTATTATATAAGATCTTCCATATTGCCAGACATCTTCCTGAATTCTTACTTTCTTCCTTTATTTTCTAACATGAGTATTTCTGTTAAATTTGCCTCCCTAGAATGAGTTTTAATACCAACCACTATAAGCATTATTTTGCAATTCATCGATTACCTAACCTGCATTAACTTACTCAACAAAGTTTCTATGCATTACTTCGAACAACAGAAAAAGAGATTTATCTATAATAAGAAATATAATGGCAAAGCAGAAGGGGTCATTACAATCTTAGGTGAAATCTACACCGACAAAGTGAATTCTTATGCAAAAATTCTTGGTGCCTTGCAGTGAAGAGATTCTACAATATTTTTACCAGATTTCCAATTACAAGAAAACTTGTTAGCATGAAAGAATTTACTAAATAGCTCAGTCTTCCAGAAAAAGTAGATACGGGTTTTTACCAAATTTATTTTTGTAGAGAAATGACACTTAAAGCTCTAGTTAAAGCATTTCACTGAATACAGAGTTGGTGGATATTCCACATAAAACATCATCTTTTCTACAAACTGCTGCGTCTGACACTTAAGATGCAAGAAGCACAAATAAACAGCATATCAGAGGACTCGGTTGTTAAGGAATTTAAAGCACTCTGTTCTTTGGTTCTTATACTGGAGGCAATTTCTCACATTCCATGTAAAAATATTGAGTATTTGAAATATAATATTTTATGGATATAGGCTTTCTTGAATCCAAAGAACACATGCATTAGGAAAAATAAAATAAATAAAGCACTTCAACATCACACAACTAGTTTTGTTAAATTCCTGTTTTAAATGCTACCTTGGATGGGTTTCTGTTTTTTCCATAACTACCAATCACACAAATGCAAAAAGAAAAAAATTATTTGTTGGGAAAAACAACATCAAAAGACAAAAAGAAGCATATGCCATTTTAACTTTAGTCTAAGATCTAAGCAGTTTAAGCTTGAAAATACAGCTGTCCAACTGTTTGCACAGAAGTTTTTGAGAACTGATTAGAAAAATAGACAGACAACTGGAAATTTGAGAGTCATCTTACTCTGCGCTTCCAAACTACAGCAGTATCCAAGCGAGAAATACCTACACATTTAGGGAAAAAAAAAAAAATAATGGTAGCATAAGTCACACGCACACGTGTATTCATAACCGGCCCTCCAACAGAGTAAAAACCACAAGGAACCACAGTATGGGAAGGGCAAACAAGTCGCTCTCTTCTGCAACCCTGACATACAAAATCCAATGTAACAGACCAGATTACTTAACATAAACTGAGAATCATGCGACATCCACAGTGTTTATTCCTCACATAGTTCCTAAACAGGTGCCTGCACAGGGCTATTCAGATACATAAATGCTCAAAATAGATGACACCAATTAAACACAGCTTCACATCCATCATACGTTAAATGCTATCAGATATCACCACCCTGTTGCAGCATCCCTTATTTTTTGCCTGAAAGCAGCAACATCCCACACAGGGAATTAAATGTCAAAACCACCAAAAAGCAGAAAGTCAGGGCTTGCATAGCAGTGAGCTTCTGTTAACACTAGTACAAGGATTTTGCTGACTGCAGTAGTCATTAAACTTGGACCCCTCTATTTCAAGCTGGATGAATGCCAATACCTTTTATTACAAACAAAAGACAGCGAGTCTGGAAAACGACCAACAATCCTATGCCAAATATATAAAAATAATCTCTCAATTTCAGAATATTGTTGGCTGCAATGTTCTTTAATTAGATTCAGTTTCTGATCTCATTTGAAGCATACAGTTGAGTATTAACTAGCTAGAAAGCTCTTTTCCAATAACAGCTTAAAGGGGAATGATCTAGATGACTGCGAGTATAATAATCAGTTTTTCCCAAATGTTTTTTTGTTTGTTTGTTGTTTTTTTAAGCACAACTATCAAACTAGAAGAGTATCACAAATTACCCTGGCTCAGAGATTTATTTTGATTCTTTATTGTCTTTTCCTCTGAAGTTATCTACTTACTGTTTATGCTTTCTTTAAAGCAAACCCCAAAACTATCTACTTCACATCTTTTCTAACCTTTTGTCATTCTTACTATACATCTTCATTAGTATAATATATAGCAACATACTTGGTTTGTGTAATAATCTACCTTAATACAAAAATATTTTTTTCTCTTAAACACCAAAGAAAAGCATATTGCGGCATTTTGCACACCAACTTCAATGATGCAAACGGAAAAAGAAAAAACTAAGAAAATCAGCTGTAAAAGTATTTAATTAGCATAATTTCTTAGGGCAGTTTGACTAAGCCTGCAATGTAGAATCCATTTATAAAATGCAGGTTACATACCTTTGTGGAACATTATGCATACTGACAGAAGTTACTGCCTGGAAACTGTAGGTATGATTTCATTTCATAAGTGAAGTGAAGCAAATTAGTGTTATTTCTAAGTAAGATTTCCATGATGGCACTCCTTGCACAGGCTTGGGTCACACCCAAAGCGATTTTTAAATCAAACTCTGTACAGGGCATGGGCTCAGGAACGCGACACAATCAATATACATTAATCATACATCTAAGTTTGCCACAAAAGTTGTTTTACAGAGTATAAGTATACTCTGTATACCTTATACAGGAGACAAGGCATACCATTTTATTAATAAACCAGTCAAATATGTGAGATGGCACCTAATCCACAAAAAAAGACGTTAGCATCTCCAAAACAGGAAGTGAGCCACCAACGATGTACTTGAAGAGTTGAAAGACTCCTCATAGAACCAGGACAAACTCTACAAGTAGGAAGACGACAGGCAGAGTTTTGAACGACAACCACCCAACGCCCCGAGGAAGGGACTGGCTCTCCCGTTACAATAATAGCAATCCTACCTGATAAACACACTCTGGGAGGCAACACAAGCAGGAAGACCAGAATTTTAATTGATAGCTGTTGTGACCAGACTAACGAAAAATGAAAAGGAAAAAAAAAATGTATTTCAGGTTACTAGCAAATACTAGGAAATTACACCTCAAAAGATGCAATGATCCTTACAACCATGATACTGCACTAATCATATAAAGTCATGCAATGTCTTCAAGAAATCCAAAGGCTAAGAACATATTCTTTCATACAGGCCAAGCTGAGAACTGGTATTGCAGGAGTCAGCAAAGCCTGAGAAGTGCTAACTGAGAAAGCCTCCTGACATCCAACAAGGGAACAGAAGAAAACAAAAGCTACCAGAGACACTCATGCTTATGCATCCCAAAGCAGAGTGATACTCCTTTAAACACTGTGTTCTCATTGTTCTTCCTCTTTTGGCTGGAAAGAGACACCAGATAGAATAAAATCTAGCACTGCTACATGATGAGGTATCTCATGTGTCATTTAAGATACCTCTTCCATGGTATATCTGAGTGAACAGCAGTCCTCACAGACTTTCTGATACACCAGAGCAACATGAGTAGATGAGAAAGAATGAAAAAAGTGCTTCTCTACCAGATCTTTAGTTAAAGCAGTTGGAGATGTTAATTGTTAATGAAGGCAGTATTAATGAGTTGAGTTTTAAAGGTCACTTTTCCTTAACATGACTCAAAATGCACACTTTTTTTTTTTTTTTTTCAACCATCAGGGCTTAGGCCGGTTTGGCCAATGACAAGACAACAGATGCTCTCCCCCACCTATTGCTCTAAGGAGAGGATGAAGAGAGATAAAGAGTTTGTAAGTTTAGAAAAAAACTAAGCTACTTTAATGAAAAATTAATAATATTTTAAAAAAGGAAATAATGAAATAGATAGAGTATATATAAATATATGCAAAACTGGATCAAGTTCCTAGGAAGATGTCACTGGCAGGCACTGGGAAAGTTCCATACTGGACTCAGTGACAAATGGGAACTGGAACACACTGACCAGGATCAGAAGGCAGATGAGCTGATGGGGCCCTCCTCAGATGTCAGTCATCAAAGAAACAGTCCATTGAAGAAGAGCCCACTGGAGAAGATCCGAAGATGACGAGCCCTTGGGAAAAGAGTCCGTGCAGAGGAGCCAACCCGATCCCTTCCATCCCTCAGCTTTTATACTGAGCAGGCAGATGGGATGGGACACTCCATTGATCAGTTTGGGTCACCTAACCTGTCCACAGGTGTAACCCTTCCAGAAGGTAAACAACCCAGTCAGTGACCCTGGTTGCGATGGCAACGAGCATAAGCAAGAGCCTCTCTCACTGAACAGAAAGTTGGCTTTGGCCCACCCCAAACCAGGACATCAACAAAAAGACTAAATTGCATAACATACCACCTAGTATTACTGCTGACAACCAGTTTTCCTCTAATCTTTCTTCCAGTCTATGCAATGAACTCATTTTCTCAACACAGAATAAATACTTGTTTTCATGGAAACCTGGATTAAGACTTAGTAAGATTTATCAGAAACCTCTGCAATATAAGTATGCAGAAAAGACAAGATTAATAAATATTGATATGTCAATAATGACAAAATAGAACGCAAATATGTCAACTGTCATCTTTGAAGCATGCCTTCAGAATCTCATCAACATAAAAAAAAGAATAATTGAAATACACACACCCTCCCCATGCACTGTCCCATTAATGCCTTAGGTGACTGCTTAAAAGGAAGCAAAGCTAATAAGTTCAATAAATCTTTCACATACTTAACTTGCATTACTGATCCTAACCTTATGCTTAACCCACCTAATGTCCTGTGAAGCAGGATTTTAAATATCACCTTTAACACACCGACCTTCTCCCATTTCACATAATTTTCTTGAATCATGTTGTAGATCTCGAGGTATTTTAAAATATCATTTAAGCACCAACTATTTCAGAGAAAAGTAAAAAAAAAATTAAACTGAGCCGATGTCATATTCTAGCCACAATTTCTATTATGCTGTAAAATAAGCAAAACTCAGATCACGCATAAAAATGAACAGTAGGACAAGTGTAAATGACCTGTAAATGCAGAAAGAAATATGGAAACATTCCCTTTGGAAATAAATTATTTGTCTAGCAGGATTTACAACAAATTTTCAGTTAGCATAAATTGCCTTAGATGCTTGACTTTGTAATCAAGGACTTCAAAGTACTTGTGTGAATTTATACTGTCTCATGTTTTACTGTCTCTAGTTTTAAATTAAAAGAGGTTAGATTTAGACTAGATATAAGGAAGAAATTTTTTTACAGTGATGGTGGTGAAACACTGGAACAGGTTGCACAGAGACGTAGGGGATGCCCCTTCCCTGGAGACATTCAAGGTCAGGCAGATGGGGCTCTGAGCAACCTGATCTAGTTGAAGACGTTCCTTGGTCATTGCAGGGAGTTGGACTAGATGACTTTTACAGGTCCCTTCCAAACCAAACTATTCTATGGCTCTATGTCCTACACATTACAATGTGGTAACCAAGAATACTCACTAAAAAAAACAACCAAACGAACAAAAAAAACAGAACATCAAACCACAAAAAAAAACCCCAACAAAACAACAAACAAAACCCCCTCAAGTAAATAATAAAAAGAAAGCATCACAAGAGAAGAAAAAAGTGAACAAAAACATACCAGAAGAACAGAGAGGCTTCTATAAGTAAGCAGCCAAACCAAGAGACACCCAATTGATAGAAAGGATACTCCAACAGAGAGAAAATTCAGAAGACCACATTCAACTGGATTGAGTCTCTATGGCTAGTTCAGTAATTCAGACAAGCTGGTTTGCTCCTGTTTCACTTCCCAATCTATCACTCATTTTATAAACACGATTGCTTTACAAGTGCAGGGGAACTTGTTCTGCATGTGGTATCTTTGTACAGCACACAATCCTTGTTTCAGTCAAGACTCTTAGATGCTACAAAAACACCCCCTCAACCCTAAAAATGCCCGACTGCTTAGTATGTATCTGAAAACACTATACATCTGCTAGAAAATCTGAATATTCAGTAAAAAAATGCACATTTTTCTTCAATAGAAAACTTGCATCCAAGTTACTTCCTTGACTAGAATCAGCTAAAGATAGCACCAAGTACCACCAAATGAATATTCACTAATTAGTTACTGTCAAGTAGTTGCGAATTGGTGTTTTGCAAAGAAACTTCTGTACCAAGTTTTAGGTAGTCAAAATTCAGACTAAAACCAAAATATGATGTATTTATTTTTCTTCTTTGAATTAACCCTTAAACCCTAGTCTATATACCCACGGTGCAGTTAACATAGTTTGCTAGAAGTGTATTACACTGACTGGAACAAAGCAAGAATAGAAGAAAACACATTTTGGTTAATCTCTCGTAACAAATTTTTTCCAGAAGGCGGCTGTTTCAAAGGCCAGGTAGAAGAGTCAACCCCTGTCCCAGTAGGGTGAGCTCTATGGACTAAGTTTTCAAGCTGTCCCAAGTGCATCACAAGAAAGCAGACACAGATATAGGAGATACAGGCAGCAGAGCTAAACCAACCACAGAGTAAGAAGCAGGGAAAGTATTAATATCTCATAGAAACTATCTGTTCCAACTTGACATCGTATAGAGAAAGAGAAAAAAAAACAGAGCATAAGACCCTTTGTGAGACTTATGCAAAGATCTCACAAGACTTTTGCAAGAGTGTGAAAAACAACTGAGGGTGACCCCTAGTCTCTCTTACTATTATATTCATTATTGGAATATATTTTCCATCATCAGAAATAACCTTGGTCATTCACCAGGGGCATCAGTAATTCTAAAAGGCAAGTTTGCTGACTGAAGAACTTGATGTTCAACACAACAGTATTAAAGGGTCACCAAATCTCTTTGAGAAAGGACTACTTTATTTCCAAACATAAACCACAGTAATGAGACTAGCAACTTTTACTTGTCTATGTTGACCCACAATGACAAGTGGGAATATATAACAGACAAACCACATACTTGGGCTCCAGTACACTGATGTGAAGCCTGTGCTCTTCCGTGTATACTCTGAGCTCTTTATATTTCCATTATGAGCTTCCTAATCTATAAGACATCCACTGGATAAGACATCAGCTGGATAGCTGAGGGAAATACCAAGGGCTTCCTTTCCAAACATTTCTGCACCTGACATTAAGAGAGAGAATGTCAGACTTCTCTTGAAACAGATACACAGGAACATGTATCATAATGATAAAGTGTTCAAGGCCACAAGAGCATAATACCACGTATAGCGTCTTGCATATGCAGCTTTGTAAATACAGCACAAAATGTTCCTCCCCTGCAAAACACGAACATTCTTGCCCTATGCAGTTATTGAGTGATTGTCCAGCTATTTGGGGTGGGGTGGGGGTAGGGGCAGCAATGTTTAGAACAGGTCCTGTAGAACAAAACCCAGCAGGTAATAAGCAGTCCACAACTGCACTCATAGAATGCTAAATGTCAGTAATTAAAATTTCCAGGCATTTTCCCCAAGGTAAGCCATTTCAGAACTCTCAAGGTAAGTCTGAGTCTCCATATCACTTTTGGCGAGGATCTACCCTTTCTAAGTTTGCCAGCCACACAGTAATTCCAGTCCAAAGGGATATCTTGAGGTTACGTGGTCCCATGCCCTACTCAGAGCAGGGTTGTTGCTAGGTCAGCTGCTCAGGTCCAGGTGAGTTTGGACAACCCTGAGGATGATAATTCCACCACCTCTCTGGGAAATCCGTCCCTCTGTTTGACCACCCTCACAAAGTACCTCCCAGCACCTAACTGGAGTGTTCCTTGTTGCAGCTGTCTGATGGTTCTCGTCCTCCCACTGCGTAACTGGGAGAAGCACCTAGCTCTATCTTCTCTGTAACAAGTATACCGCTGTCTTCAGCTGCCTCAAAGTCTCTTCGGCTGCTTCCTTTTCTTAAGGCTGAACAAAACTACTTCTTCCTGTAAACCGTGATCCCCAGCCTCCTAACTCAAGCATCCTTCTTGCATTAGGGATCCCTAAACCGGGCACATCACTCCAGATAAGGTTTCATGAGCGCTGAAGAGAAAGTATGAGTGTCTCCCACCCCGGCTCTGCTGGCCACGCTCCTGCTGATACAACCTGGCATGCAGTTGGCCTTCTTCACCGCAAGGGCACACTGCTGACTCACGTTCAAGTTCCTGCCCTGGCAGTCTTGGTCAGGGCAAGTCATGACTCCTGCCTGTGACAGGGAAGCTTTTTCCCTGCTACAGTTTTTACAAGAGCAGAAATTTCGACAATCAGTAACATACTGCTCCCAGCGTGACCCTTTATTAGTAAAACAATTTAAGGTAGGTTCTGCATTGGCTTCTGCAGTTCAGCAAGCCAAAGTGAAACTCCAAGAACTTTAACTATTTTCTTTTGGAGCTAGGTGTTTATGACTGACAAATGTGTTAAGGGGAGTTCAAAGATATATATTTTTTTCCATTTTGGATTCAGTTTTTATCCTCCGTCCATCTCACTTACGTCTCCTGAAGCTGTTCAAACATTCATCAGCAGCACAGGTTTATGCACTGAAAAAAAATCCATATTTTTTTTTTCCCACAAATTACTACTGCAGTGGGGAATTTCTGTCCTCCTCATCTCTTAAATTGTGGCCTGAATTCAACTTTACCCTTAGTAGACAAATTCTGAATAAAGGAGGAAATTTTCAGAGTACTACACTTTGTTTACTGCTCTATTCATAGAGAAGTATTTATTATTTTTGCTAGGAACTTCAACTTGTTTGGCCTATGAAGGAAACAATCCTGCCTAACATTTTGTCATCCAGCCTCCACAGTTTCAGTATGCAATATGATCTCCACACAGTCAGATCAGATGCCCTGTTCTGCCCTCGATCTAAATATTAACTCTTAACTTAGCTTAATTTGGTAGCTATGAGAGCGCCATATGGACGCTAATGTGCAAATAAGCTTCCTTGTAGAGTTAACATACGTTCTTCAATAATTTACTGACTTGATTTGATATAGGGGGATAATGCCAGAAGCATCAGGATGAGTTACGGCAACCTTCCCTCCTCAACGTTTCTGTTTCTAGCCCTTGAGCATGGGGTGGAGGGGGGTGTGCTGGGGGAGTACCTGTATTGAACAACTGAGAAGTTGTGCTCTTCCCCCCTCAAGTCCAACACAAATTTGTCCCTAAACATTTAATATAACCTTAGGTTATCCTGGGAGCTCTTCTGCTTCCAAGCAAAAGCCCCAAGAGGGTTAGGGCATAGCTTAAGAGTTACCATCTCCTCCATCCTCACTCAGCCAGTGCAGCCCCTCTTCAGATGCATGCTCTTGTCCAGACAAGTTTGAAGACACTACAGCCTTGTTTATACAGGTCAAGCAGAAGGCATGTCCCAACATACCACATTTCGATACAACATGTTACATTCTTCCATCTAAACACACCCACCTATACCAACAACCCCCAGCTCAGCTATCAGAAACTTTGGATTACACTGAGTGACAGGTTTACCACACATGCTGTGTGGACACAGATCAAACCAAAATGACCAGACGGAACAACTAAACACGTATGTATCATTTATACCTACATTGCGTTTTAACTGTACACATGTAACTTCCTTGTTTCCTAAGAAATCATTTTCACTTAGACTACAAAGTGCTTGCCTTCAAAAGAAAAAGAAAAAAAAAAAAGACTTGGTTGCAACAAACACTGAAATAAAACAAATACACTTGCATTCATGCCCCTGGTCACAGCTCTGTGTTTGCTCTCTAACACCAGGCATTCCGATTCTCCAATAGTGGATGCAGTTGATTATTACAAAACACAGCAGTGTAGTAATGATCTGAAAATAAAGGGAATAAAGTTACACGGTAGCCAATGGTAAGTGGTCAACATTTGTTACGCTAACATGGCTCAGATGCTGTAAGTTACACCACGTCTGTGCTTCAAGAACACTATCATGTTACAGTTAAATAAAAATAGTGATCTATTTTAAAAGTGGTGCAAAATATATATCATTTATATATATATAAAAATATATATTTCTAGGATATCAAAGCTGGTTTTTTTAGAGATTTCAAAAATGTTTTTTCTTTATATGTAAAATACATATATTATTTTGGTTTTATATATATTAATTTCAGATCTGCCCAGTGAACAAGACCAAACGTGTAATACTCGCACTCTTTCCCCAGGACACAAGAAACTGTATCCTGTGCTGCATCAAAAGAAGCACGGCCAACAAGTCAAGGGAGGTGATTCTGCCCCTCTACTCCACTCTGGTGAGACTCCACCTGGAGTACTGTGTGCAGTTCTGGGGCCCTCAGCACAGGAAAGACATGGACCTGTTGGAGCGAGTCCAGAGGAGGGCCACAAAGATGATGAGAGGGCTGGAGCACCTCTGCTATGAAGTCAGGCTGAGTCAGGGGTTGTTCGGCCTGGACAATAGAAGGCTCCGGGGAGACCTTATAGCAGCCTTCCAGTATCTGAAGGAGGCCTACAGGAAAGATGGGGACAGACTCTTTATCAGGGAGTGTAGCGATAGGACCAAGGGGTAACGGTTTTAAACTGGAAGAGGGTAGATTTAGACTAGATATCAGGAAGAAATTCTTTACTGTGAGGGTGGTGAGGCACTGGAACAGGTTGCCCAGAGAAGTTCTGGGTGCCCCATCCCTGGAAGTGTTCAAGGCCAGGCTGGATGGGGCTTTGAGCAGCCTGGTCTAGTGGGAGGTGTCCCTGCCCAGGGCAGGGGGGTTGGAACTAAATGATCTTTAAGGTCCCTTCCAACCCAAACCATTCTGTGATCCTATGAATATTGGAAACTCCAATATTAAAATTAGAATTACCTGCAATATTTTTAAAACAGAAAATAGATGCTGCTTGGACTTCAAAGGAAAATTTACTGAGGACATATTGACGGAACACCAGAATCTTCTATATTAAAAATATACACTTTGCATATTAAGCAATACCAAAACATCATTTTACAGCATATATGTGTGAAGCTGCGAGATTTCAACTATAGCAGGCTCGCTGCAGTCTCCGCTTTACAAGCACGATTCAATTTCATGAGCAGTAGTTTCAAACAAAAGGATTTCCGTAATACTTTAGATTCTAGAGCAAGAAGTCAAAGTGAAATACAGAAGCAAAGTGTCAAACTTTACATAAATACGGTGAAGTCTTACTGTTCAGCAATTACTAAAGTAACAGTATGTTATCAAAAATGTTTTAATCACAAATCCAAAATATAGCACCATACAAGTTACTATGGAGAAAAACTATCACATCGAAAACCAGCGCAAGCTAATACCAGAACTCAGCTTGCAAGGTAGTATTCTGCTGAATGCATACACACAGGCTACAGCTTTACCCACCCTGAAGTACACGTTTAAGAGATTAACCCTCTCTGATTATCCTGAGATATTCAAAGAGGATTAGAATTTATTTAAATACCATATTTTCCTATTAGAGGAATGTTTTCCCTAATGTTCTCAGACCAACTCTACCTACGTCACAATCTGGACATGAGTTTACAGATTTCCAAGCCCCACTACTGTTGCCTAGTAAATAATTAAATACAGAAACATTTTCCTCCATGACAGATGTACGAAGACTTAAAACCACATATGTATACAGATATATATGTATGGGTCCCTTCAAACGTAACTTTACTTCTGCTACATGAAATTGAAGGATTTTTGAGATGGCATTTATTTTAGAAAGTCACATTTATTTTTAGAATAGGATGTAAATTTGCATCATTTTGAATTTTATTATTTCATCAAATAGGAAGGATAGTTACTAGATTCACCATGGATTTACAATGTTTGTAAATAATTTCTAACAAAAATGCCTTGCAAGATAGAAATTCATAACTTGCTCTATCCGGACCAATATTACAGTGAGTCAAGACCCAACTTACTTGGTATTTGTCAACAAATAAATAGAATCTGTCAATTATTCTGAGCTTTGACTGCAGAGATAGAAGGTGAAAAGACACAAACCTGTGTGGATCTTCCACTCCCCACCTCTTCTTCAAATATCAGTCCCTTATCATCCCCCCGTTTTGTTCCAGTTCATCCTTTCTGAATTCCTCCTACCATTTCCTTCAACTACAGTCACCTCACGTTTACATTCCTAGTCCTCTCCCTCTTCCATACTCTTCCTTCCCCTTCTCCAGAGCTCTTCCTTCTCCCCTTCTCCCTATTCCATTCAAACAAGCTCCTTCCACACACTGTCCAAGTGTGAGTGGAGCAGTAAAGGTGCAAAAATCTGTCCTTGCTTTCAATCCTTATACCTGACAACAACACAGAGGTATGAGACTGCGTGAAATCCTCCTTAGCCTTCTCGTGTCCAAAGCACACTGAATCCTCAGAGAACTGAAATAGGAATTTTTTTTCTTAAATCTCTACTGAACCTTTGCAAACATTTTTTGAATGGTTTATATCTTGGTCAACGACAACCAATGTCTCTTTTGACAGATAATGTCATATCAAAAACAAAAGGGACATCAGATAAAGGAAAGAGTACAATGAAGACAGATTCCCTACCAGTTATCTCCAAATACAAAAATCATCAAAATTAAATCTGATGTACAGCATGCCCATGTCAGAGCTTTTCTGTGAAAACACTGCAGGAAGTTTTTTGGTTTTGTGGTGGGTTTTTTTTGTTTGTTTCGTTTTATCATGAACATTACAATGTACTTAATAAAAAAATCTCAAAGGTAACAAAACCTATACTGATTATTTGCTTTGCAATTGCACTTTGTTGTTCTCACACTGGTTTTAAATCACCCAGAAGCAGATGTAGCAAAGAGCACTTCAATTTACACATTTAAAGTTCAACAAAGAGCTACAGAACTAAAGACAAAAATATTTAAATTGCTAAATTATCTCCACACTAGTCATAACTCGCTCTCTACCTACCTCGTCTCACGTAGGAAACACCACCAAGAATGGAAGAGAAGAGCACAGCAACTACCACATCAGTTTTAACAGCCTTTCTGTCCTGAAGAACACAGAAACCCAAAAACTAGATAGCACTCATCATTAGCCTCAAAGCACACTTGACACACACAATCAAAAGCCAAAAAGACAGCCAGAACCCAGTAGCTGTCTAAATAATTTTCAGAGACAGTAACATTAACTGAGAGGGCTTGTACTACCAAATTTGCACCTGAAACACAATATAAAACAGGGTCCTAGCCTAGTCACTAACATAAAGAGAAATAAATACCCAGTGTATTGCATATTTGTTCCACACAGTATGGCTGTACCAAAAAAAAAAAATATCAGTGCAGCAGTGCTTTAACAGCCCACTCCACCAAAATTTAGGCAACTCTAAAACCTATCCCTGGACATCAGCACCTACAACATGCCAACACTTTCTCATGATAAAAGACCATCTCCCTTTTTTCCTTAGCAATTTACAGTAAGCACACGCTCACCACCTTAAATGTGGAAGAAACACAGGTTCAAATCCTCTTCCTACATATGAATCTAAACCCATATTTTTAAGAGCGTACTCATCACAATTTCACAGCAACATAATTTTTCTAGTTGAGGCTACTTCTTAGGCATTAAAAATAAATTACTATCCCTCCGCATTATGCTGCTCAGGGATTAGAAGCTTCACTTCATTGTAAAACCAAGTCTCCATTCCTTCAATTAATGCTTCCGTAATTTTATACAGAGTAAAACAGTTTCAACCACAGAATGGCACAGGCCTAAAGAGACCTCTGGAGATCACCTATTCCAACCCCCCTGCCAGAGCAGGGTCACCTACAGCAGGTTGCACAGGAACGCGTCCAGGGGGTTTTTAAATGTCTCCAGAGATGGAGACTCCACCACCTCTCCGGGCAGCCTGTTCCAGTGCTCTGCCACCCTCAAAAGTAAAGAAGTTTTTCCTCATGTTTAGATGGAACTTCCTGTGTTCCAGTTTGTGCCCACTGCCCCTTGTCCTTTCACCAGGCACCACTGAGAAGAGTCCAGCCCCATCTTCTACACACCCGCCCTTTAGATATTGATAAGCATTGATAAGATCCCCTCTCAGTCTTCTTTTCTCCAGGCTAAACAGGCCCAGGTCTCTCAGCCTTTCCTCATAAGAGAGGTGCTCCAATCCTTTGATCATCTTCGTAGCCCTCCACTGGACTCTCTCCAGTAGTTCCCTGTCCTTCTTGAACTGGGGAGCCCAGAACTCGACACAGTACTCTAGAAGTGGTCTCACCAGGGCAGAGTAGAAGGGTAAGACAACATCCCTCGACCTGCTGGCCGCACTCTTTTTAATGCGCCTCAGAATACCATTGGCTTTCTTGGCCACAGGGGCACATCTGGCTCTTAAGGTCAACTTGTTGCCCACCAGGACTCCCAGGTCCCTCTCTGCAGAGCTGCTCTCCAGCAGGACAACCCCTAGCCTGTACCGGTGTGGGGGGTTATTCCTCCCCAGGTGCAGCACCCTACACTTGCCCTTGTTCAACTTGATTAGGTTCTTCCCCGCCCAACTCTCCAGCCTGTCCAGGTCTTGCTGTATGGCAGCACAGCCTTCTGGTGTGTCAGCCACTCCTCCCAGTTTTGTGTCATCAGCAAACTTGCTGAGGGTACACTCTGTCCCCTCACCCAGGTCACTGATGTCACAGACAGTGACAGAAGTCACGTTCCACAAATCAACTATAGTTTAACATAAGAACCTGGAAAGAAATAAGACTTGCCAATTCCAGTTCCTATAAATATTCTTTTGGAGCCAAGCACTGGTGCTTCAGAAATTGAGAAACAAATGCTGACAACAACTGAAAGCTCAAAGTAATGCAGTTAAATATAAAGATGAAATGAAGAGAGAGAAGGCTTTAGGCTTGACAAAGAATAGTTTAATACATCTGAAATGCTGGTACAGATGGAAAGTAAAAGCTGGTGGATCTATTCTCAGTGAACACAGCAAGGAAAGTGTTATTGCATCTATTGGTTACTAAATCAAAGACAAGATTATGAATATTAAAAGCAGAAGAATACAACAGGGAGAGCGTGACGCAGGATGAAAGAGGATGAAACTACTTCCCATGTAACTTTTGTGGAAAGCAGCAATGTTTCGGGCATGCTTTTTCGCCTTCTAACCTTCACATTCAGCTTCAAACAAACCAACCAACCCCACGTACTTTCCAGTGAAAACAGATTTCTCACATCTACTCAATAAGATGGGGGAAAACAGGTAGAAAAGATTAGAAAGTAAGAGGGCATGCTGTTAATAGGCTAAATCATGTTTTAAGTAACAAATATGAGAAGAGCATGCCTAAACTTTGTCATTTGAGAAGGTGAATTATTAAAAGGAAATCTTTTCTTCCTTCAGTAAACATCAGCAAAATGGCAGTGAAAGTCAACTGAGGTTTCGTACAAAGACATTTTCACAGAATAGCAGAAAATTATATGAGATGAGATCCTGATGAACTCTTTATTAACAGGAACGAAGCCATAACTATTATAAACAAAACAAGGCGTTAAGACTACTTACTGTACCTGAAGTATCCCACCAATGTTGGAATACACACCGTGCTCTTAAGAAAAAGTAAAAGCAAGTTAGTTGTAAGGAGTTTACCTCTCAAATATCACAAGCTAGGCCACTGTGTCGACTGTATGACAGAAGAGTACATAGAGGCAGTTACACCCTAACAAATAATACACTGTAAATTTACACTCCTAGCTTGCACCAAACACTAATATAAAAATTGTGCCCTTTGCTGTCTGCTGTAATTTTTTTAAAAAGTATTGTAGTTTCTCGTTGGTTCCAGCCCAAACCTGCCAGAGTTGAAGATTCATCATCGCTGACTCAAGAAAATATGTAGTAAGAAGAAAATAAATAGGGAGGCAATGCTCATAAATATGAGATGGTTAGAAGTACAACTTAAAAAAAAAAAAAGAAGACCGGCTTTCAACATAATTACATCAGATTTCAAGAAAACAAATTTGTAGCACTGAAAAGGAAAGAGACTACTTAAAGACCAAATGTGTCCTCCCCACTAAAATATGGGCTTGGTTACTGTATCAGGCACAATGTAATTGAAGCAGCTACACACACTTATGAATGCAGAAGCGAACTCCATAATCCAATGAAGTACAAAGCACAGCAATTTCTTTGAAAAAAAGAAAAATGCAACAGACAAGAATGATGACTAACAAGGCTCTGTCCAAATATCAGATGGCAAATAGTGAGTTTTTATTAGAGAAAAGGGTATGGAAATACTTTCTGGAATACTAAACAAGCAAACAGCAGAATAACTACATGGACCCCAAATAATCGGCAGGATGTTACACCATGTGTATGCTATTTCTAGCTCTGCTGTTTCCAGTAACAGAGGCCGTAAACACGATTCAGATACAGTCCACCTCCAGTTCCTATATATATGGGAACAACCGAATCAGCATACTTGAACTAAGTTTCAAAGCTCATACCGGAAGTTACCATCTTAATATGAAATGAAATTGAAATTTTCAGAAAAAGAGTTTCAAACAAGATAGTGAGTGTGCCCCCCCCCAATTCTTCAGGAATAGCAAATCAACATAGTTAGGCAGAAAACAATAATGTATTTTTTAAAGCTTACTCAGATTAAATATAATATTTTTAAAATATGACTTCAGATTTTCATTTTGCCCTAACATTATTCTCCTTGTGTTGTGAAATTAATTTGTTTACTGTTCAATTTTTTTG
The DNA here is from genome assembly GCF_964199755.1 of Larus michahellis. Classification (NCBI taxonomy): domain Eukaryota; kingdom Metazoa; phylum Chordata; class Aves; order Charadriiformes; family Laridae; genus Larus; species Larus michahellis. The sequence continues at coordinate 41,749,792 of NC_133898.1, forward strand.
CCAATAATTTTCTCATTAATGATAAAAACCAAAGCTTTAAAAATAATATTCATATGTATAGCCAGTAAAACCTCTTCACAATTAAAAAGCAAAAGAAAATATAGGTAGCAACATACATGCTTATAATAACAGCCAGCTGGAAAAATACTTTACTAATTCAAGCTGTAAACAAATATTAAGACATCAAAACAATGGTTAATACCCTACTCTACACTCCAAAGTAAGGAGAAAGTAAAGAAATTATTAAATCTTGTTTTGAGACAAATGCTAATGAATAAAACTGTCAAACAATTTAAACAAACATAAGGTTCAGACAACTGGAAGTGTCTATAGTTTTTAATGCAAGTTTATTTAGTCCTGGATATATAGTTCTTTCACAGTCACTATATAGCAGCTTCATTACACATAAACAAGTCTACCTTAATATTACTCTACAATAAAGAAAGTCAAATATCATTGATTACAGGAAAAAAGGTAATTGCTATATTACTATTTTAAGACTGTTAGATAAGCTTTGGGGGAAAAACTCAAAGAACTCTCTTCCATTATCATCAGTGCATTTTTTCTCATCATAAAGCATACTGGTTTGCTCCATGTATTTCCAGCCACGCTGAACTATGCATAACATTTGAGAGTTGTTCTTTGAAATGATACTTAGCTGTTTTCTTTAAGAATTCAAATGGTATGAAGATTTCCACACAAATAAGCCAAAATCCCGAAACAATAAACTATACTGCTTACCCTAAAGAGATCCCTCTCTTCCCACTCAAACACACACACCGTATTCTACATAGGAGCCTCTTATGTCCTTGAAGTTCACATTATAAAAAACAAACGCTTTCGGGAAGCGGCTGATACATCAGGGTTACGAACCAGTGCTACATTGTATGATGACATTTTTGTCAGATAGGTCTATAGGTATAGTTTAGGTACATACATATACATAAAAACAACAAAAAACACCCCCATAACACTATATCATCCTGGAAAACCCGCTCACTAAAATGATCATTGAATTTACTACAGTGTTATTTGTACACTTGCTACTACTAATAGCAGTTAAAACGTGTTGGTAGATTTTTGTCCTGTTTGCTATTGTTAACTGTAAGTCAGAAGCATAAAGTGGCACTGGAAACAAGCACTGGAAAAGAAAGAGCTGTATCTTAAGAAAAACCAAGCTACTGTCACTTTGAAATATATATTCCTAGAGTACTCAAATCTCTTCAACCATATTCTAATTCTCCGCATCGCCACAAATGTGGACGAGAAAGAAAAAAACATCCAGATCAATCTGAAGATCCCTGCTGCATTCAAACACAAAAGGTGTTTGCTGTTCCATTGTATCTGAAGAGTAGTCAAGGACACCTCCCCCAGGGAGAGTCGCTCAGGGGGCACCACTGAAGCATTTTGTCCAAAGACAGACAAGTTACTCAGACGTACAACAGATTTGGGAAGAGTTAGTTATGTTTGACACATCATGAGGAAGGGCACGACTGCAAAACATGGCAGAGACAAAGAATAATCCAGATCTTCAAAAAGGCAACGTCACATAGCAAGAACTGTTTGCCGTCACCACAAGCATTCCCCTCACGAACGGAGCTTGACCTCCTCACAGGGCCAATGGCCTCTCAGAAGCTGCATGGAATTAAGAAACAAAAGATGCAGCCAAAATGCTTTTTCTTTTTAAGAAGGTGGCTACATTTCCAGAATCAACTAAGACAATGAAGAGGAACAGCCGATGTGTTGATCATCCTGACACAGAACGTGCTGGAAGCAGCCCACCAAGGGCACACAAAGGGGCACTACAAGTGGGCCGCGGCCGACTCGGCCCTCGGAGCCACCTTCAGCTTCTTTTAGCACGCTTCCTCCAAGCGCGTGCTTTCTCCATTAAATGTTATCACCGGGACAAAACAAGTGATGAGCTCCTCCGCTTTGTCCATAAAAACACATATAGGAGAAAAATTATCCGAATCAAGTTCTGCTGTTGATTTTTTTTTTTAAGATGAGATTGTTATAAAATATGCATACATTACTAGAATACCAAACAGTCCAGGACACTATTTTACTGAGCAACTAAAGAGGCTGATAAAACTCCGCCTGAAGATAGAATCAACCACAAAACAAGCTCTTGTGCTACCAACAAAATTTACCATCAGATGTACAATAACCTAGTTCAGGAGAATTTTAAATGAGTGGAGGAAGCGACACAAGTGGAAAAGGAGTATCATTCTGTGTAAATGTCTTTTATTCATTGGCACAGTAAAGACCAAAATCCTCACTTAATGCTAGTCAGAGTAAACAGAAGAGAATTAACACCACAAGACAGATCTCCGCCTGAAGGCGGCGCCAGGGAAAGACTCAGAACCACCGGCACAACCGCAGGCAGATGGCACAATGGCACCCGCCGGAGCAGGGGGAAAACCTGGCAGGGCCACGATCTCACTTACATCCCAAAACAATCCCAAGCTGGGCTCAGTCAGCACCCTGGTCCTCAGGGGTGTGTCAGCAAAGCCAAAGCAGTTTTGGCTACCCGCCCACTACTGATTTCCCTGCCACAGAAGTGGCTCCTGTCACTCACCGAGCAGTCGAGCACTGTAGATAACTGCAAACACCACACCTACGCATTTCTCTGTCTGATCATACTTTTTACAGTGGGCTTGAAAATACTGGCATCAAAGACAATTTCATACTATTTGCAGTCTTCAATCTAACAGTGAAACACATTTTCAACACGTATTTGTGATAAACACTTAATATGTAGCTTCATATTGCAAAGACCTTTCCACACGGGTGAAGGGTCATTATTATGCAATGAAATTAAAAAAAAAAATCTTCACATCAGACACTTAACACAGAGAGAATGTCTTTTCATGAACACCATATAGCTACATAGACTAAGTGGATGTGGTATTTGTGCATCGAACGTGCCAGTTATACCAGAAAAGGGCATTTTTCCCCCTTCAAATCTTATGTCTATCTAAAATACAATTGTTAGCCAGAATTGGTAGTAACATATACCTGAGCACCAGGAATTTCTTTCACAGATTTGGTGGGTATCATACAGGTATTAATAAAGTCATCAACAAAATGAATTTAGATACTACATCTAAATTCTGTCTACTTCCAGGTTTCATCTACTGTTGTCAAATAAATGAATATCTCTGCCTCAGTAACAGATCAATTACAGAGAGGGTCAAGTTGTAAACCCATATCAACCAAAAGACTGATTAAAAGGATGACAAAATATAATTTGAGTACAGGTAACATTAAGTGTCTTACTTGTATTGAGAGACTATTTTGACCAAACGACCCATTAAAAAAAGCATAAAAATGTAAAAATATTATCAGTCACCACTTAGAATATAATTATAACACCACCACCACTCATTGCTATACTCACACAACAGTGCTACTGTTCTCTGCAGAAATCATTAAAAAACCAAGACAAGAATCTCCAAACAGCATCTGTTATGATTTATCACCCTAGGATGGATAGTATCAGTAACTGATTTATTTTTTTTTAACCTACTGCATTTTCTAACATATTAAAACAATAACAGCAATGCATTACTTAACACTGGATGGGACAACAGTCCAAACAGTACATGTTAAACAATATTCTTTTTCTGGAAGGATTTTTCATATCAAAATTAAATACAGAGCAAAAGTAAATGACAACAAGAAGTAACGTACAGTCAAGGTCAAGAGAGCTAGAGATGAAGAAAAGTCAGCCATAAAAGGCCCAAGAAACTGAGGACAAAGTTTCTTCAAAGTTTTCATATCAATTACAATTTGAAATGAGAAAAGTTCCAAGTTAACATGAATAAGGTGTAAGCAATAAATTTGTTTTTAATCTTAATTTAATATAGCTTTATTTACATTGCCCTGAGAAAGGAAAGAAGTCTACTCAGACCACAGCATGGAATATCATGAAATAGTACTCAAATCAAATACTGAGTACTCAAATAAAAAAATTGAGTACTACTTGATTAAGCAAAAGAACAGAGATTCTAATAAACAAACTACTCCTAAAAATACCGAAACACTAAGTCTTTGTATAAAGTAAAACCAAACACTTATAACTTATGCAGAAACCCTGGAAGCCTTCTCTACCTCAAAGTATATTTACTTCAGAAGTCTTCTCTTGTTTACTTCGCTTGCTCACACACTGTTTTGTGGACATGAGGTGCTGAATTTTAAATAATGATGGAAGATGCTAAGGAACTGCAACGGTCCTTATACCACCACTTTTTTCAGACTCTCATTTAGGCGTCTTTGCAGTCTCCACAAATTACCATCGAGTGCTGTTCCACAAAGTCAAGGACCCACTTACTAAAAGCTTTAACAGATTACTGCTACTAAATCTTGAGTATATGAACCTCTCAGATACTTATTTAGTACTAACAGCTACTATACAGCTTTTGAACTGTAGCGGTTTATTTTAAAGACAGCTTTATGTAAATCCTAAATGGAGCTACTAGCTAACCAAGTAACACTCAGTGTGAAGGTGACTTTAAATCCCACCAATTTAGGAAACAGAAAACTTATTTATTTGAAAAAGCTTGTCTAATTCGTTCAATCAAGCACCACTTCCAACCCAAAAGAAAAGCTTCATGATCAATGAGTAAGTACCGTGGTTGAATTACTTCAGACAAAAGAAACGAAACTGAGCTTAAAAAAGGGGCAGAACTAAATAGATTATTTGCAACTGATAATCTTCTTTTAGCTAACCACCTCCAAAAACATACACATTACAGGAGCCTTATAATGTACTTTAAAAGATCTTTAAAAAAAAGAAAAAAGCTATGAGGTTTTGTTCGTTCTTCCCTTTCTCATTCTTCAGTAGCAGTCCTGTACTTCTCCACCAATTTCTACTGACAAAGCAGGACTTTGTCAGAGCCAGATCAATCAAGAGGAGGAAACAGAGCAAGCACAAAAATACATTCAAGCCATGATCTATAACACTTGGTGGTCTTTTAGCTTTGTGACCAAGATTACTGATGGAAGGAAGGAACCATAGAGACTGAGCTGCACACCAGAATGGATGCTTCTTTCTCAGTACAAGGAGAAGAAAGCAGTCAACAGATTAATCAGGAGCTACAGAAAGAGAGAGTCTGATAAGCATGTCACTGGGAGGCTATTGTAACTGGAGTTTTTCTCCAGATGAAAACGTGTCAGACCTCCACCATGCCTGTAACCTGGAGGGAAATGCAAACGTTGCATGCCATATAGTTGAAGGCTGAGGGGAATCCACGTGCTGCCTGGGAAGAACAGAAGAACAGGTAGGAGGAGAGGCACTACTGTCCAGGCCTCCATCCCAATGGCCTCTACTCACCCGCAGAATGGCTGAGGCTGCTCCTCCCGCAAGGAGACCATCTGGGGCATCAGCAGCAGTGGGAGAAGTCCCACTGTGCAACCGGGAAAGTGGGAAGGGGAGACAACCTACAAACAACGAACAAAATGTAAAATTAAATTTGAGGAAGCTGAAATAGGTCAAGCTCACCAGATCCTAAATTCTGTTTGAAATTTTAAAGGAAATCAAATTACATATCCAAAGCTTAGAAACTGTCATCTTGTGTGTTTTTAATAAAACAGAAGATTGTATCCCCAAAAAATTCCTGGAAAGCTATATAAGGAATTCAGTTCAAATATGAACCAATATCATGAACAACAGATACAAATTAACTACAAGAAACTAGGACAAAGCTGCACCCAATAAAATAAATCCATATTTAATGAACTAACATTTCCACACCCATGCGAATCTCCAGCAAAGCAAAGATATCTATGTAATTACTTAATGCCTTCTCAGACAAAACCAAAATAAAACCACATATGCTGCACCTGAAAAAAATCAGGACTTGGGGGAAAGGTGAGTGACATTTATTGATATATTTTCCCCCAATTTCCAAAGTCATGTTATACCAGAAGAAAATTATAGAGAGGGCTACCCTGTAGCACAGAGTGACATCCATTATGACACAGTATAACAATCTGGGCCTGGTGATCTATCAACATAAACAAAAAGACACATGAAATTACCAGTCTTAAATTCTATGACAAGGAACGTAGGAGTTTGTTTATACCATTTCGTTTAAACACAAAAAAGTACGAACTCAACTACTGATCTTTTTTGTCTGTGCTACAGTATGAACCTTCAACAGATCTATTGCCGATAACTACTGTTATTTAAACGAGTATACAAAGAGAATTTTTTTCTTCCATGTAAGAGATAGCTGGATAGCAACATCTTAATTAAATTCTAAATTCTGTATTGAAAAATATTAGATAAAAACATCTTAATCACCTCTGACAATCAATCTCACCCTAAATGTTTAAAATAATTAATCATATTGAAGACAGATGAGTTATTTGTTTAAAGGCTACTGTCATAAAACCAATCAGTTCTCATATTTATAGAGCTATTTAGAATTAACACAAAGGCATTTTTTGCATGAATAGTTTCCTGCAATTTCAGAATCCATGGAATGCAAATTCAGTTATGAAACCAATTAATCTCTTAAATGACTTAATTATCCCTCAGATCCAACAAACAGGCAATTGTAAAATACAAGAGGCACAGGAGGCAGAAGGAAGGCATTTGTAACTGTACAACTTCTAATCTACTCCAGAAGAACAACTGCCCTTTGGAAGCAGCAGTTACCTCTGTAAGGCAGGAACCCCAGGGCGCCTGCAAGCAGTCAGGCTGCCCTGGTTGGAGTGTTTCTCAAGTGCCTGGGTATACGCCATTTGAGATTTGCACCTATTTTCATCAGGAAAGGTGAATGCGAAACAGACTGTCAATAGCAAGAAACATCTTGGATTCAGATTTGATTCGAAAAGGTTCATTTTAACCTTTCTGGAGCAGAAAGCTCATCTGTTTCTCCTATCTTGAGGTAGACTTTATATATATAAATACATATTCCTTGTGAACAAAAGTTAGATCTTTTTCTTCACTTTTTATCAGGTTTGTTTTGATTAGCACTGAACCCTGTTTAGATATATTTTTTCTGTATTTACTTGATTTTGCTAATTTTTTCTTATTTTGTCTACTCAGTGTATTAATCCCTTTCCATCTGGGGAGGTTTACCTCATCTATCGCTATTCCCAATGTTATCTGTACCTGCTCCATATTGTCAAGAGATCAATGCAATACTCTACACACTTGCCTATTACAGAATCCCTACCTTTTCTCCAGGCCTGGAGAGTCCACCTAAGTTCCTTTATTTTGCAAATGGAAACAGTTCACTTTTTAGAAGTCATCTATGTCAAGATAATTGCAACCAAGAGATTTTCCCCCCCCCTCCCTCCCAAGTAGCATTGGCCTATTCCATTAAAAAAAAAAAAAAAGGCAGCTTAAAATAGCCTATCGACCTAGTCACTAGGTCTGCAAGCCCATTCAACATGCTGTCCTTCAGCTCCTGATTTCAAGCACATTTCAGATGTATGTGTCTGTGGTTTTCTTTGAAATGCAACCACAAGTGTCATGGATATTTCCCAAAGTTTTAAAACAAAAAGTACATTGTGTTGAAAGACTATATGGGGGGTGGGGTGGGGGAACCCCAAACAACAAAATAAGACAGCATTGAAAGTCTCTGGTTTGGTCACAATTTCTAATGATGAAATGTGATTAACACTATATACCATTTCCCTTTGAAGTCATATTTTGGTTGCTTTTAACTGTCAAACCAAGCCCTTTAACCTGGAATTCTTTGTATTTCATCCTCAGGCTTTATTATTAAGGAGAAAAAAACATCACATTTCAGCAATGACAACTTGGATTTCTTCAAGGAAATTAGAGAAGAGAAGCAATACTGGCATTTCTTGTCAGGGCTGAACAAACTGATTTTTTTTTTTTATTCCAGTTTCCCAAGCTTATGTAATCTGAAGGCTCCTCTACCCAAGCTTTTAAACTTGTTGACAATTCCAGTCAAACAAGGGCAGCCTGAAATACAGCAAAAAGCTCCTAAAAGATTGCAGGTAAGCAGGAATAAAGCCAGTTGTGATTACTGCCATTAACTAGCTACCTGACAGACAGAAAAGTAGAAAAAGTGAGGGGGTTTTGTTGTTTGTGGTTGGATTTTGTTTGGGTTTTTTTGTTTGTGTTTTTTTTGTTGTTGGTGGTGGTGTTTTGTTTGGGTTTTGGGTATTTCTTGTTCATCTAGTTCATCATCTAGTTCCAACTCCCCTGCCATGGGCAGGGACACCTCCCACTAGGCCAGGCTGCTCAAAGCCCCATCCAGCCTGGCCTTGAACACTTCCAGGGATGGGGCAGCCACAGCTTCCCTGGGCAACCTGTTCCAGTGTCTCACCACCCTGACAGTAAAGAATTTATTTCTGATATCTAGTCTAAATCTACCCTCTTTCAGGTGTAAACTGTTACCCCTTGGTCCTATCACTACACTCCCTGATAAAGACTCTGTCCCCATCTTTCCTGTAGGCCTCCTTCAGATACTGGAAGGCTGCTATAAGGTCTCCCCAGAGCCTTCTATTGTCCAGGCTGAACAACTCCAACTCTCTCAGCATGTCTTCATCATCATATGTTTAGCTGTTAATTATATACTGTGCATCTTTCTTTGCCTTCCACAGGTGCCATGAAAGATGCAGAAAAGCAGGAAAAGAGAAAATAAGGTACGAGCTTGTGTAACAATGACCAAGAACAGGAAAGGAGACTCCCAAAATCGTACCACCTAGATGCATTCAACTTGAGGCATCCAGATCAAGTAACTAAACTATGAGACCAGGTCTCCCCCATGGGGGGCCTGGATATATGCAAAGGCAATTCCTATCTTTGGTGGCCTGGATCGTCTTCCCCAAGCTTCCCTTCCCCTATCAGCTGCAAACAACTACTCTGTATTTTTGACATGTTAGAAAAAAGAGTGGAATGTATCAGAAGTACACTAATAAATAAGAAGAATAATCAGAATTACACTAATAAATAGCCCAGTGAAATCTTCAGCTCTCTCAAAGAACAGGAGTACCACTGTATTTTACTACGTATAGTGGTACTCTGTTACAATATAAAATGGGTAGTTAAAATAGTGTTCCACATTTGAGAAAAATGAGGGGGGCAAGCCCAGTACTGACAACAAACACGTGGGAAAAATAGAGTACAATACAAGGACAAAATACCCTAGGAAGGAAAAATTTAACATGTTGCTTATTTTTTAACATTCTGAGTTATTTCTATACTAAACCTATGTTTATATGCTAATAACCGTGCCAAGGCTGAGAGTATGCTACAGTGCTGCTAAAGACACTGTACAAAAACTCTGCTATGGAAAAGATTGTTTTAAGTAGGCTAGAAGTAAGGAGAAGGGTTATAGCCATAACTGAGTTTATTATTTATGAGCTTTGTTAATGCCATAATTTGTACATAAGAGTACAGGAGAAGGTAAAAGCTGCAATGCAGAAGAGACACTGGTGGATAGGTTGGGAGAGGTTAACTTGAAGAGACAGTGGGAAGGGAGGTGAGAGGAGCTGGAGCCATTCAACCAGCAGAGGGAAGAAAGACTCCATACTGGAATCACCCAGCACTAATTGTCAGATGGTTTAAACGGCTCCTACTGCTGTTTGAAAGGGCAGCTTTAAGCTTTTTATGGCTCTTCTACAAAGCTGCTTTTTGAAGGCCTTTTACTCCAGGGATAGAAGCTCAAGTGCCCTCCTTAACTCAAGCAGCAGCTTTTGTCAATCTCCAAATATTGTAACACAGACAAGTGGCAGATGATTACTTATCTATATGCTTTAAAGTTATACTGCAAACAGCACATTTAAAAAAGTGAGCACGATTTGATTTGCACACCTTCCTCAATGAGGCTTTAGGGAGGACAGTAAGGAAACATCTCACACACTAAAACATTATTTTCATCCTGCTGAGTTCTCTCTACATTCTTGCTTGTTAGAGCAAGCTAGTGTGACATAAAAAGCAGTTTTAAAAACAGAAATACTGTACTTTTGCAAGATTTCCTTAGCTTTAAATTAGCTCCATGAATTACAGCGCTTAATGGGGCAATGGGGATCAGTCTAAAAAGCTTTACAGTATCTTTCATCTTTTTGAATTTAAAGCAACTAACATCATATTAACAGAAAGTTCAAGTTTAGTCTACTATGCAAGTCAAGATTTTCACTGTCAAAATGTGAAACTCTATAGCAATTCCAGCGAACCAGCAAAACACCAGAAGATTGCTGAGGCAAAGCAGGTCATTGAGGGAGAGCAGCAGGGGAAAGAGGCACAAAACTACAAAAGCAGGGTAACAAAAAAAAAAAGATCTTGCCCTTACTCTATATGTGTTTGCAACATAATTACTTGGGAAAATCAATTCTGGATGCCAACATTTGCTGGACTTTTTCCTCCCCAAAAATGTAAATAAATGCAGAGAAAGTTCTCATCTGTATTTTCAAACATTTTGTTTTAAAGATTTGATTTCTTCAGACAAGATTGCATGGTTACCTCTTCTACAGTTCTGAAACAAGCCAAGAATGTCTCCATGGGACTTTGAAATTAAAACAAGGACTTTGAAACTAAAACCTGGTCAGTATGAAAGGAGAGTATATGCTAATGATGTTGTATATGAGGTGAGACACACTACCAAGAGCCATTTTCTTCCAAATTAGAATAATGGTAGTATGAAAATCAAGCCACACTCTAAGGATTAGTAATTGTAACTTCCTCTTTCAAGGTCTGAGGGCAGAAGATTGCCATAACCTTTCAAAAATATCTGAAAGCTATTTTTGAAAACTGTCATTTTCCTGCAATACCATAGCTATTAAAGCTATCATTTAATGCAGAATGTATCATTAACTTTTTTCTATAATAGAATACTTGCAATTTGAAGACATTAAGATAGGAGCATGCTAAGAAAATAGAGGCTGGAATTCAAACATTTGGTTTGTGATTATCACAATTTCTGAATTGGATGTTATTTGTATTAGTCTACAATTCTTTGAAAGAAGCAAAACCCTTGAGGCTTCATTTTTAAAGCAGTACAGACAGCAGTGATTAGTCTTTATGTTCAAAGGAGAGAACGGCATGATCCAGGCAGTGCCTTCCTGTCTTACGTGCCATTGTGAGCACACCCTGGAAAATTTCCCCTGCAGTAAACACTGCATCTTTCTCACATCCTCTTCCTCAAAGATCTATAACGAAGTTCACAGTTGTGGAAGAGGGCATAAAAGCTCTTGCAAAAAGGCTTTTAAAAAAAAAAAAAAAACACACAGAAAGAAAGAAAATTCATTTTTTCTTTCCTAAAACAAAGCCAACAGTTTTGTGTTTAAGGCAGGGGTGTTCATTGCTAAAATAGTACCATACAAGCCAAAATTTTGTTTGAAGCACACAACTTGCTTACGAAGGTTGACAAGTGGTACTATTCTGTTTAAATCGAGAAGACAGAAATACACAAGCTCCAATTTCAAAACCTTAAGTAAAACTCTGGGGCTTGAATTGTTAAGTATTCCATACATATAATAAAAATATCTTCAATTTGGTGAAAAACTTCACATTAGAAAAAAAAAAATCACATTACAAGCTGTGACATAGCTAAGTACTACTCTAAAAGGCCCACTTATAATTTTATTTTTAAAAATAGTTTTTATGAAATTGCAGTGTCCTCGTTCACAGAATCAAGGAGTAGTTGAGGCAGGACAGGACCTCTGGAAGTCATCTGGTCCGACCTCCCTGCTGAAGCAGAGCCATCCTGAGCACGCTGCCCAGGACCACATCTAGACAGCTTTCAAGTATCTCTAAGGATGGAGATACTCTTTTGGCAACCTGTGCCAGTGCTCAGTAACCCTCACAGTGCAAAAGTATTTCCTGATGTTCAGAGGGAACCTCCTGTGTTTCAGTTTGTGCCCATTGTTTCTTGTCCTGTCACTGGGCACCACTGAAAAGAGCCTGGCTTTGTCTTCTTTACACCCTCCCTTCAGGTATTTATATTCATTGTAAAGATCCCCCCTGAGCCTTCTCCTCTCCAGACTGAACCGTCTCAGCTCTCTCAAACCTTTCCTCATAGGAGAGATACTCCAGTCAATCATCTTTTTGTCCTGCATTGGGTGCTCTCTATTATGTCCGTGTCTCTCTCGCACTGGGGAGCCCAGACACAAACACAGTACTACAGGCATGGCCTCTACAGATCTGAGTAATGGGGAAGGATCACCTCCCTCCACCTGTTGGCAGCACTCCTCCTAGTGCAACCCAGGATACCATCAGCCTTCTTTGCCACAAGGTCATATTGCTGCCTCATGGTCAACTCGGTACCCACCAGGACAGCCATGGCCTTTTCTGCCAAGCTGCCTTCCAGCTGGGGAGCCCCCTGCCTATACTGGTGGATGTACTTTTTCCTTCTCAAATGTAGGACTTATCACTCCTCCTTGTTGAGCTTCATGAGATTCCTGCCAGAGCATTTCTCCAGCCTGTTGAGGTCTTTCTAGATGGCAGCACAACCCTGTGGTGTATCAGACACTCTACCCAAGTTCTGTGTCATCAACAAATTTGCTGAGGGTATGTTCTGCCCCATCACCCAGATCATTAATGAAGAGCATTGGATCCAGTATTGACCCTGGGGTACACCACTAGTTACTGGCCTTCAACTAGGCTTTGCACCACTGATCACCACCCTCTGGACCTAGCCATTTAGCCAGTTTTCACCTCAGCCCATACTTTATCAGCTTCCCTATGAGGATCCCATTGGAGGCAGTGTCAAAAGCCTTACTGAAGTCAAGGCAGACAACTGTCCACTGCTCTTGCCTCATCTACCAAGCCAGTCATTTCATTATGGAAGGCTCTCAAGTCGGTCAAGCATGACTTCACCTTGGTGAATCCTTGCTGACTAGCCCAAATGACTTTGTCTTTGCTAATGTAGCCCATGTACATTACTCCCTCGCTCTACACTCCATTCAAATAAATGTCATAGTATTTCATACATATGGCTCCCTGAAGTATTTTAATACCAAGAATAATAATCAGTACTACATAAACTGACCTATGTAATACACACACACACAAAAGTCATAGCAGCTATTGTTTCCATTTAAGCTCAAGAATCTTTCTAAAAACATACCCAAATCTTGACTTTGAAACTGTAAGTGGAGAAAAAAAAAATCTACAGCTTAACCAGCCTGAGATAATTTTCTAGGCTTTACCTTGCAAGTTCTAGATCTGTTACACTTTCATCTTCCAAATCCACATGCCCACCCCCCATTTAAAGGGATCTTTTCTCCTGTTACAGAATTGTAAGAAAATAACCAATAAGACTTCTCTTTATACACTAAACACCCTGAAGTTGCCTTACAAGGTAGAAAACTTTGACAGTTCTAAAAAAAGTTACAAGCACATCTAGAAATGTTTTGCTAAGAACACAAGCTAGTTATCATTGGTAAGGTTCAATTCCCAAAAAAACTTAAAATATCAGGAGAGCTCTGAAACAGTATTATTTGATCTTAATTTCCCTAAAATGTATTCACAGTACTGAAGAGAGCTATGCATGTAGAGCAAGAAAAAAAATAAATATATCAAAGTAAACCAAGTACAGCGCACATCTAACAACAATACCTTAGGCACGGTTTAGTTACAGTGCCCTGAAAGAGCAACCTATGCTTTAAACTGACCTGTATAAGTGGTGACTATTCAAGTAGCATAATTATCATCCAGATATGTTAATCCTGTCCCACTGTAACCATAATCTGAAGAAAAACAGAGAAAGTAAAGATGACAGTCGAACAGCAAGCCTGAAGGACAAACGGACACTCTCCCTTCCAAAACAAAGTGCAGCTGCCACCCTCAGATTACTAGACTGTCACATGGTGTCATTATCCCTAGACCTTTATTAAGCTCCTTCTAAGATACCAAATACAAATCCTGACAATACTACATTTCCAATGCTAGCCTCCACGCTAGACAACTTCTCACTGATCCTTTGCAGTCACACATTTGTTGGTATCCATCACTTACTTTCTATGTAAGGTAGACAAAAAAGATGTTTTTGTTTTGAATTTGTATAACCCCTGATGCAATTGGAGCCACTCAACCAGGCACATGTTATGGTAATGTCATTAAAAAAAACCCAGCAAAACAAAATCTAAAACCCAAACCCAGTCTGTCTATATTACTAGCCACATTGATCAAACTATTTAACTGCTATACTTGATTACTACAACTCACAAAGAACAAATATCCATTTTTAATACATACTGTGGATAAAACAAAGTGAAAGAGCTATTCATGAGCATATCACTGCAGTACAAGATTATGTTGACGATATAATATTAAAATTGTCACCTTCTGAAATTCAAGAGCCCTGACGAGTTGTATCAGCTAAATTTCAATAGAAATGAAGCTGTCAACCCAAACCACCGGCTAAGTATGCATTTTGATGCAGTATGATAGATGACAGGGCGAGAGACCAGGCTGGCTGACTATGCCCAACGGTAAGAGAATCAAAGTCCTCAGTGCAGGACAGACTGGTCAGGGGGTTCGTCTCATGTTTAACCGCCACAGGGAAAGTTCAAGCTTTGGCTGAAGATGATGATGCCTTGTGAAAGGAAAATTTCCTCCAGAAACAGAACATTTAGAGTGGGCTATTATTAAAAAGCCTTAGAGAAAATTCACAGTGCAAAAAGATGGGTTTTCTTTTAAATACTTCATTTTTAGATTTACGTCATTGCCTCGGCCTTACTGGTTGTACCACCCTGCGTTGGCTCTGCCTCTCTCCCGCCTCTGGATCTGTACCAGCACTGGGAACAGCAGCCGGCGACGGTCTCAACTCAGACTTCCTATGGTTCACCACAAAGCAACTACCCTGTGGCGAAGCGTAAGTTGGAGTGCTGTGGGGCTACCACAGTAATGCGAGACAGACCACTGGTCGCTGGCGAGTTCTCCTGCCAGCCTGCCATACAGACACATCATACAGAAAGCAGAGACAACACGCCATGGATTAACCTGCCAAGTGCTCATTAAGACACCTATGCTCTTCCAGTACCCAAGTCAGGTATTTCAGAGCATGCACGGGTATCCTCATAGTGCACTGCACACTGCACTGCACTCAGGGGCACACTTTTAGCACTCGGTGTCAAGTATGTTATTCTTTGGTTAGGTAAACACTAAGTATGGTGAAAAAACCACAACGAAGGTTGCCTGTTTACTTTGTCCAGCCTGTAGAACTCTTTCAGATGAGATCTTATGAAAGAAGGGAAAAGTGCCCCTTCCCCTGGAGGCAGCTAACCGTACCCAGCCAGGGTGGGCTGCTGCAGTCCTGGGAAGAGACAGCAGGCAGGCAGAGACACAGCAAGCCAGGATCCCAATGCACAGGAGACCCCTGAGGAAGCAGAGAACAGGTGAACAGACAAGCCACAGATGTGAGAAAGACAACAGGATCCTCCCAGGGTCTAGATGGGGCTTTGGAAAGGTTTGCTGTGACTCAGGAAGCCTGTGAAAACTACCTGGCTGGAAAGCAAAACTCTGCAAAGACAGAATAGATAGTTTAAAATCAAAACTATTAACCTTAACATTTCAGCAAGCAGATGTGAGCTCTTACGGTACACAGACTGACTTAAGTTAGTATTTTGTACTGTTACATAACCTACTTTTAAAGGGAAAATGTAGGTCTTTTAGGAGAGTCACTGTAAGCACGGAGCAGGACAGTTCTATCTCAAGGCATCCAAACCAGCAAAGCCATCCCAACAAATACAAGGAGGATCTTTGCTTCTCTTTCTAAAATATTAAAATTATTCTGAGGACAAATTTTCACGTTACACACAAGCAATTCTTTACCCAGCACAGTTGCTTCTATTACACATTCTGAAAACAACTAGCCTGACTGCCCCTTCCTGGTTTTAGACTAAGGCCCAAATATAAATTTAAAGCTTCTTTTGGAAAGAATAAGGAAGAGTGTGCTTGGGTATTTTCACTGCTTATTGCATATGGATCATCTTGCTATTAATCTTTTCAATTAAGTTTCACTGGCTAAAGTTATATTTGTCATTTTAAACTGGAGGTCAGATTGGATGGTATCTTATGGCTTAAATTAAAAGAATTTGGTGTTTGAAAATGCTGTAACCCAAAAGTATGCCAAATTCTACATACTAAAATTACTTATGAGATGAGAAGTAATTAATAAGCCTATTGCAACTACTACTCCAAATTTAAGAGCTTTGGGAATTCCCTTATAAACATTGTAATCCCCTTATTTTGGAAAAATATCCAGGAAACAGATGCCTGTGTTTCATTAATTTCTGTTATTTCAGATTCAAACCTGTTATAGGTAGTACTATACTCTCCACATTTGTACTGCAGCACAAGGTGAAAGCTGCCACGATTAGCAACGTAATGGGAGAATCCTTCAAATTAGTCTGAAGTATTTTCTCCACTGCTTCTTGGCTTGTCTTCCCAAACACATTCCACTTCACTGCTAAAAATATTTCTCCTTTCATTCCTGAATATTTTTCTAAAAGAATTCAGAAACTAAAAGTTGGAGTATGATTTTTAAGATGATGAAATACCAATTAAACTCTCAAGAGCTGCTGTTAAGAAACCACAGAAGTAAGATTTTTATAGTTAATGAACAACAGAGTTGCACGAAAAAGTAAATTTTAAGGACACGGTAAAAATAAAGTGCCAGATTTCCTTGAATGATGCAGTTCCCAGGATGTTCTTTCACTGACTGTTACAGATCTGACTATGTTACAGCCTGAGCCAGGTTTTAAGAGACATAAACTGCTCCTTTTCATTCAAAAAGTATGACTGATACCTACATTTAAACATGCCTGTTTTAAAAACAAGAAATCCAGGGAGTTCTGAAATTGTAGAAATCTGCATATGCTCCTCTGTGCACAGAGATCCTTACAAGAGAGACTGATTATAAAAAGTAGAAGATAAATGAAGTTTGAACAATTATGAGTTACCAGACCTAAAATTCCCATTTATGAAATCTCAATACTAATAGATGCAAGTTGTATATCTATGAATTGGGAAAAACTAGTGAAAGAAGATGAAAGAGATGATGATTCTCTGCAGAGCTTCACAGAAGATCTTATTCCTGCTCCAGTATGCAATGGCTATTTAAACACATCATCAAGTGACCTAATTACAGCATGTCCTTGCAGCTCTATCCCAACAGACTTTCAATCATTACATGATCAGGTTTTGGGTTCCTCCCTCCCCCTCACCCTGTCATTATTTCAGATTTCTTCCTCTCTTTTGCCTCCCTCTAAAATACAAACAGTATAGAAAGAAAATTTCAACGAAGAGCTTCTTATGTAGTTCTAGTTTCTCTGGATACATACGATATACTTTACTTCTTGCAGAGTTATTCAGTTCCTAATCATGTGGAAGATCTAATAAATACACTGTTTATTACCACTTGCAGAACATGACTGACAATACAAAAACCCACTCTATCAACACAATGCAGTACCCTAATATACAGGTACTCTTACATTCAATATTATAGCATTTAGTATTGCCCTTCGTTATACTTACGCTGCTTTCCAATACCTGTGAGTATTTCAGCTCCAGGTGCATCCGAAATACTGCTTTATTACATTAACGCTTGCTTAAAGCTTACATCAATTCCTCAAGAACAAAGAGCACTACGAAAACACCAAGGCTATAAAAAACAATCTCAATGTTCTTGCCACCCATTCTTTCCCATCTTGCTTAATATTACACAATTCCTGAACCGCCTATGCAATTCCCATCACCTACTTAATACAGTAAGTATGAAAAATGTGTCATTGTTGTAGTAATTTATAGCCAACAAAAACAATGAGGAGGCTCTAGATCACCGAGTCAATGCAAAAATCAAAGGGCAGAATAGCACAAAGCACAAAATCCTTTCTTCAAGCATACACACAAGGTGGGTAATCTCCACAGAAGCCTCACAAACATGCTTCTGATGAGGACCTTCTGCTGACGAACTGACTGTGGGAAGTGCTGCTCTGCCCTGCAATGGTTATTGGTCACCGACCCAGGCACAAGGTCACTCTCTTGCTTGCCTTCATCATGTACAGCACATGTTCTGTACAAAATCTTGATATTAGAACTCCCTGAATGTTTGAATTTACTAGCAAGCCATGAAAAGAGACTTAAAATTATAGACAATATCCATTTTGTTTCGTAGCTTTTTCACAACTGCACTGGAAGAAAAGTGATTTCTTCCCAGTGCAGAAAAAACAACCCAAATTAGGACTGCAATTAACGAGTAATTCCAAAATTGTCATTATCTGGACTTTTTTTTTTTTTAAATGTTTCACAAATAGGCTTTATCAAATGCTGGTTTTCTGAAGCTTTGATCTGTACTTCAACCATAAATATTTTTTTCCATACAACTTCAACAAGGAAGAGAATGTACCACATATTATCTTGGGAACAAGGACAAACAATAATGATGCTTTTCATTGAATTTTTAATGCTGATGTTTGGAAAAGTGCCTCTTTCCTGCTTCTTGTGAACCTGAAAGATAGTTAACCCCACTGCTGCAAATGGTTTCTTAAAATTTGTTATCCTTGTAAAAAGGGTTAAGCTGCTTTTAGTCTGCAGGGTTATATTCAGAATACAACAGCCCAAATCTGTGAACAGCTAAAACAAACCCAACATTTCTCAAAACTGCCTGAATGAGGAATTCCTGACTGTGTGCAAATTCAAAATAAAGTGTTAGGCTGGTCAGGAAAAATACAGAGACATTGCTCAGACACACAGCAATAAAATTAAGAAAGCCAAAGTGGGGCTGGATTTGAAGCTGGTAGTGAGGGTACAAACCACAAGGTCTTCTGCAGGCTACGTTGGCAGCAAAAGAAGATTAAAGAAAGCTGCCCAATGGATGGAGGACTGGGCAATAAAAACATACAGGGAAGGCTGGTTTACTCTATGTCTCCTTTGCCTCAGTCCTTCAGGATAAGGCCAACTGCCAGTCCACCTGGGTCTCTGCCACTGTGCATTTGTGAGGATGGAGGACTACGTTAGGGTTGAGAATGATGAAGCTGGAGACAGCTAAGAGCAAACTACACCTACAGAATTCCTCAGTCCACAAGAATACGTGGAAGTCACACAAGTCGTTGTGGAAGCTGCTTCTAGGTACATGAAGAAAGTGACTGGGAGCAGCCAACATTGATTTAATTATGCCTAATCACTCCCTACAATTAAATGACTGGTGGATAAGGTGAAAGCAGTGGATGTCATTTACCTTGACTTTAACAAGGCTTTCAACATGGGTCACCCACAACATCTTTGTACCCAAATAAATGAGAAATGGACTGGAGAGGCGGACTGCAAGGTGAGCGAATTACATGCTAGACTAACAGGCTTAAGCCACAGTGGTCACAAACCCGATGCCCAGCGGGTGACCCATTACTAGCAGTGCTCCTCAGGCACCTTTACAGTGACTGATACAGTTCAGCATCTTCCTGAAGCTGTATGATGGCACAGAACACACTTTCAGCCAGTTTGCAGATGACACCGAATTGGGAGGAGCGGCTGATAACCAGGAGGTCATTCAGAGGGATCCTTACAGGCTGGAGAAAGAGGGTGACAAGTTCAGTGAACACAAATGCACTGCTGCTGGGATGAAGCAGCAGCACGGGCTGGGGCTAGTGGTCAGAAAGCAGCTTTGCACAAGACAACCTGGGGGCCCTGTTGGACAACAGCTTGCACGCGAGTCAGCAGGGAGGCCTTGTGGCAACACAGGCTATCAGACACTAGGCTGTATGAGGAAGAGTTTACCTAACAGAAAAATAAATTATTATTTCTATCTGTGACTTGGAATACTAAGGCTGGGCATGCAGTTTGGAGACCCTCAGTACAAGGTACTGACGCATTGCAGCAAGTCCTAAAGAACCACCAAGAACAACTGGCTCTGAAGCACATAACGTGCAGGGAGAAGCACACAGAAATGGTACCATTCAGCCTCAAAGGGGGCTGAAGGGGATCTAACTGCTGACCTCAACTGGCTGATAGCCAGCTACGAAGAAGGCAGCATCCAACTCTTCCGAGAGGTGCCCAGCAGGAGGGCAAGCGCAGTGGGGTCACAAGCTGCAGCAAGGGTTGTTCCAGTTAGACACAAGGAAAACATTCTTCATAGGAAGGGTGGTGAAACACCAGAACCCGCTGCCTGCAAAGCGGCCTGCAGCCATTACAATTGAAAATGTATTACTTCACTTACTTTTACTTACTTAACTCTTAAACAATCCTCTTGATTAGCTGCCAGATTTCTCTTGAACAAATGTTCTTTCAGCCCAATGTATGAGTCACAGTAGGCATTTCTGGTTTCTTATGAAGCTGGCTGCATGCTTTATTAAAGAAAATTTTAGAGTTGTTTGGGGGGGGGATTGTTTGGTTTGGTGTTTTGTGTTTTGGGGTTTTTTTTGTGGTTTTTTTTTTTTTTTTTTTTTAAAATTCACATTGCAGTACTACTTCTGATCGCATATCACTCACCAACTACTTTATAGTGCCTTTTCTGAAGATCTGTTCATCTTTGATAACAGAAGTTTTTCGTAATTGACCAGTTGTCTTGTTCTCCCTCACTGTAAGTATAATACAAATTTAAAATAATTTCTGGTCTTGGAGGATTTTTTTTTTTCCTCTAAGGTCCATGCATAATTTATAACCACCACCATTAGCTATAATCACTTAAAAGCTACCAATTATTAGTCAGATGGCTATATTTTTTCCTCTGCACCCAATGGAGTATCAGTAACAATGGTACTCCCACATCACATCATACACTATTTCATAGTTAATGTCTTTTGATCATCTCCATATGGGACACTTCACACGTAAATACAAGTTATTCATCATAGCCATACAGTTCCTTTGAGAAGGAAAATCGGCTGTTGCCAGAGTGAGGAAATAGCTTTTTCTGAAACTTGTGGGAAGAAGTGGAATGGGAAAGAAAAGCTGCACAGAAACCTGAAAGAATATTACAACTACAATCTTCTGCACAACTTAGAGAGGGGTAGGAAGAGGGAAGAAAGTGATTAAGCAGACTTTTGGTGTTTTCTAAGAAGGGTAAAAATAAAATAAATTAAAAAATAGAGGACCTGTTTCTTGCACTGATTCTATTTGTTTCTTATTCCAGCTGACTATCACGCCCTTTGCTCCCAATTAGAAGTAGTAAGATGGCATGGGTGCTAACTAGATGTATCAAAGCAGAGATCAATGCCATTTCTAGCAAGAACTACTACTGGACATCCCTCCAGCAGTATTAGTGCAAGAGATGAGCTGTTTGTGAAAAAGGACACTGTGTAATTTGCCGCAAACTAAGGGCTAAAGGCATATATGCCAGCCTTTAGCATGCCTTTGATTTGACACATATAGCCAAAATGTTTCTCCTTCCAGGCATCTGGAAGCATATACAAGTTAAACACTTATGGCTTTTAATAGCTCCAAGACGATGCCAATAGTTTCTAAGTACTCATTTACTATTTTCTTTTCAGCACCTGTAACCTCACTAAAATGGAACTGTCCAGTAAAATCAATGTGGGGTAACTCCACTGCTCTGTAGAGTCTGGCACGCCCGGCCCTTTAGTATGTCTAATAACAGAGGCAGGTGAGGCTAAAATGCACGAGCACCGTCTAATTTTTATCAAGCTCCACAGAGATACATAGTGTTTTTCAGAGGAAGAAACTGGAGCAGAAAGAATTTTTTTTTTTTTTCCCAAAGGGCCCAGGAGGAAGCCTGCTACATTTAGAGAAAACTTGATATTCTGGCTTTCTATATTTGCTGAGCTACCAGACTACTCTCCAAATATCCAGAGCTGACATTAAGAAAGTCTGATCGAGCATTAATATGGTTTTAAGACACTAAGATAGTTTCAAGGCATTAAGGTTGGAAATCTATGACAACATGACAATGTTGCCAAAATTAGCTCTATCTTGCTGATGACAGCAAAAACAAGGGAAGTATTAAATTATGAATGAACTCTTTCCTTTTTCTCTTTTTTTTTCTTTAAGTAAAATACTATGAAGACAAAGTTTCCATGTAATTGGAAGTCAAGGAAAAGTTTGACATTGGCAAAGACTACAAGATTAGTTTATATTCATGCATATAAAAAAAACAAACCTTAACATTAACAAAGCAAGTATCTATCATCCTCCAATGTTTCCAACTCTTGCTAAAGTACTGTTGAAAGATGCAAGGGACAGCAATTCTATTTCATAACAAGCCTTTCTTCTATCCTGTAGAAAGGAATAATTTATCCTTGTATACCCCAGGTCCTAAGGTAAATGCATTTTTACTCCATCTGTACCCCTGCTTGGTTCATAGCATCTTTTTTATTATCCTGCAAATTTCAGCAAATAATGTAAAAATTTACCTCCCTAAGCAAATTTCTTTGTCAGTGGAGACTACCTTACCAAGGTTCTGGCTTCTGTTCAAGGCTTTCTGGAGGCTTCCGTTCTCGTTACACAAGTTTACCTCAACTCATTGCTTACTCAAGAAGGATGGCAAACACCATTTGATGAGTGAGCATTCTGCAACCTGCTTTTGTGATTACACTGTTCTGCAAAGGCAGATGTATGGACACTACGCAAAGGGCAACATATACTGAATTTAGAGCAGGACCACTTATTTTGCTCATGTACAGATGGACAAGATAGGTAGCTGTCACTATTTCTCACTTCTCTTCCCCTGGCTACAAACAAATGTGCTATGGACTTCACTGATACCAATATGCGAACACCAACATCCAGTTCTTCCTCAAGCTTATCATATCATCACCCAGAAATCTTAAAGATTTTAAAAAAGTATGAAACATCATCCCAAACACATACCAGAGGCAGCTGAATTAATGAATATACGTTTGCCTGCAACATCAAAATACTACACAAATAGCCAATATAACTTTGAAATGCCTTTATTCCTTTCACAGGGAAACCATGGTCTTCCATCTGATTTTGCTGAGGGTGAACTTTCCATTCTTAATACGCTTCCGAACACTGTGTTTGAGCTCTTTTAATCCAGACACGTGCTGGAGATTGAAAATCCCGGTATTCTGAAGCCTCTCAGACTCAGAGTGCCCTTTGCACCCCCATTACTTAGAACAACTATTTTTAGCTACACTACCTCCCTGAGAGTTTAAGATGCATCCACAAGTAATATAGAAAGTTTCCTGGGAAGCCTCAGAAACAAACACATTTTCATCTAGAATCAATTGTTTTTCCAGAACAATCACCGTATATCATTGAGGGCTTTTATAGGAGGGGAGGAAGTGTTACTTACCAGTAGTCCTGTTTACTGTAGTCTTCCTCTTCCTCCAGCCTACAACAGAGTCCTTACACTAAGCGTTATGGCTCCCACCTACCAGGAAGCAAAAGAATTGTCAATCAAGGTCATTAGGGAAGTAACAGACTGTGCACTTCCATCTCAGTTACATTTCAATAGCATGGACACCTAAACTGCATGTGAGAATCTAGAAAAATCTTATCACCAACATGTAACGAAGAAGAAATAAAAGGAAAGTAGTTGCTTAAGGCATTAGGAGGCTGGAGAGAAGCGATGGCTTGTTGATGATTTCTCTCTTTCTCCCTTGCTACACATTTCTTAAATAGAAGCCTCTGCTAAAGAAATCAGAAAGAAAGAGAGAGGCTGCTATGAACAGTTACCGGAGGCCAAATGCACGCTCAAGGCAGGCATCCAAATCTGTACAGTCTAAACACTAGGAGAACAGCTGAAACTTAATGGGGCATAGCAAGTTACACAGGAATAGGGTTTCATTGCTATTATGGACACTGATTGTTTCTGCTACGATAAGACGACGTGCTACCAGGCCAAAAAACTTCAACTATCTGCAGTATTTAGTTATACTGGCTACTGTCCTTTGAAGACAACAGATATGAAAGAACTTCCGTTTCTGTATTGATACAACTTCCAAATGAAAGACTGTAGAAAGGATCGATGCATATAATCCATCTTAAACTATTCTGTCTGTACTGTGTATCAGTAAATTCTTTGATCGCACTACATGCACATAGCTTTTTTTAAAAAGGTTGTGGACAAGCACATTGTACTTACCTATTCCTTTTGTTGGAATTTATGAAAGTATCTGCTAAATTAATCTAATCTTTGTACAGAGGGAAAAAAATTACCTATTCTCAGAAGTCTTTGAAGAGGAAGAACGTAAAATGTATTGACAGCGTAAAACAGTGTTTTTAGGAACTATGTGATCTGATGTAAGACAATTTACCTGTCTAAAAAATGAGGACACCTGACAAAGTTGTCATAAGATTTCATGCCTATAACATGCTTTTTCCAAGTATCACAACCGCTTTTAAAAAAAAAATGTGGTTTTTATTTTGAGGTAGAAGTGACAGGCATCTCAACTGCCAAACTTATATTGGCATTATTACATTTGAAACTGATAATGTCTGTGGAACTCAAAGGTATAAAAAGCTTAGTTACAGACAAGAGGTTGATGTGATGATACATAAGGTGATGAGAGAAAACAAGAATGAGATCATCTTTCTATTTGAGGTTCACCTTTCCTTGCTACTAACTTTCTTTATAAGAAAGTTTCTCTACATAAAGTTTTTCAAGATGCCTCGTTTAGGAGCTGAGAATCAAAAATAACCCGCTGATCCCACAAATGATATAAAGTTTTCAAGAACAGTCACATATTACTATCATTTACAGACAATATTCTATAAAGCCAGAAAGCTCGAAAAAATTAGGTTTTTTTCTATTTTAGCTCTATACAGCATGTTACACGCAGTTGTAAGCGACCAGCAAACTACAGCTATTTAAGAAAGAGAGATGAAATGAGAAACATCACTATTATTTGACAAAAGAAATCAAACCACAGAAAACTTCCTGCCTTCCAAATAAAGAATCCAGAAATAAAAACAGCATGTCAGTGAAGCGATATCTATATGAATTATTGACTTGAGACACCCCGTGAGCTCACTACACTGAAGGTGAGCATGGCCCAGACAACACCCCACTAAGGTGAGTATTTTCAGTGAATGGAGTCTCTTCATTACAGATTGCCAAGGACTATTCTTGGGAAGTATTCTCCCAGAGGTAACTCAAAATGTTGCAATTTAATTTCTCTGCAAAAATGGAGTTGGCTGTCTGCATTTGGGCACGTGCATTTTTCAGACAGTGCTTAAAAAACCCCAAAACAATGGTAACACAGTTACCAACAAAACATAAGCAGAAAAAAAATTGTGGCAAAGGAAGATTAGGAAGCATATTTAATGGGGAAAGAAACAAGCATTTAGCTTGTGTTAGACCAGAATAAGAACATAAGCAGTATCCATTCTTCCTGCCATTCAAAAACACTCACCACCCCTAAGTAAATGGAGAACTTTACACATGGAATTAGCCAGGACAACTAAAGAGGAGTTGAAGGTTCCCAATTTGAAGCCAGAAATGGAATACTCCCAAAACTTCAAAGTTGACTAAAACATTTCTCATTAAGCATGAAGCCCAGAAGTTAAAAAAAAATAAAAAAATGCCCCCAGGGCACTAAAGATTTAACCTGCAGTATGCATTCAAAAATCTTGACCCAGTAGGTACTACGTGAGAATCCCTGGAAAAGCACACAAGAAACCTTCAGGCAAATACCTAACCAATGCCTGTAACGGTTGCTTTAAACACTACTCATTCTCTCCCCTGACCCCCGCCAGTAAATATACAATTATTTACAACAACTGAATGAGCATTTCTTCACACAGATGTGTTGACCCAGGAAAACAAACTTGTAAGTGGGAAATACTCCAGTTCTTCACCCTGACATACTGCACCTTGCCACCACTCAGTATCTATCTTATCAAATGCTCTCTGAACACATTTGTAAACCATCAGGCTGCCAAAAGCCCTTCAACAGGTATTTAACACTACAATGACTTTCCAGGATGGTGATATCACTTGCTTCTGTTAGATGTCATGTTTCTGTCAAAATCAAAAGAAAAGAGAGCCCTCAAATTCCCAATCCACAGCTGACCTTTCTGCCTCAGAGAATTAATACTCTTCACATGGCTTAGTTGTATGTTCTGTACTTCGCCTGTCACTGATTCATCTCATCATCCAGAAAGACAATTTTCCTTAAGAGTGACACTTTTCCATTCACAGTGACGGGCATTCTTCTGAACTGCTCTTGAGCAGCACAAGCATCTTACAACTTTCACGCAACTGTCTTATTCTTACCTAGTACCACAACCACAGAGTTCAGATTTTTCTTAGTAACTGCCTTCACCTTCTCCCTTTTCTTCTCAAAACTTCACCGAACTTACACATCTTTTCTCAGTTATCCTCTTCAGTCACGTTATTTACACCTCTTCTGTTCCTTCCATTCCTAGACCTTTCTTTGCACTACACCAGGTATAATCACGCCTCAGCCCCTCCTCTTCGATTCTTACCCAGGCCTTAAGCTGGCAACTTTATCATCTATTTAGTTTCTCCCCTGTTTTCATATCTAAAAAATCCAGTTCTGGGCCATGCCACCACCTGTTTCTTTCTTTAATCAAAGTTCCTATTAACTGGCATCACTGCATTTCTTACCTGCCCATTTCAGCTTTCAGCCCCTTTGCACAACCTTAACAAAAAGCTTAATGCACACAGTGACGCTTGTCTACTATCAGCCCATATCTTGAAGGAAGGCATTTCTGTACAGATGCTTTCAGACAGAAGCAGCGCATAAAAGTGAACTTTTGTGAAACAGTGTTTGCCTTTCAATATTCAAACAGATCTTAAGTTTTCTATTCTTTGAATTTTGCTTTCTCATAGCTACATTCTGATTTAAAATTAACTCAGAGCGAAGGAAGTCCTTCAGAGCATTAACCTCCAAAATACTACCATGAGACAGCATCTCATTTACATCAGTCCTTACCGGAGTTAACACAGGTTTCCATCCATATTTAATAAAAAAAAAAAAATTGTCTGAGAAAGCCTGTTTCCTTCAAGGTTCACTTCAACTCCATCAGTAACTGTAACATGGAGGAGTTTTATCAAGAATGACACCACGAGAAAAGCTGAACTGAGTAAAATGCTATTGAGGATGTTCAATAGGTCTGCAGCAGAGGGAACAACTAGTATTTTCGAAAGCATTTTTGCTTTTGTTAATGCAAGCAAGGTCTGTAAGATAAGCAAGCAGTGATTTGCTTAAAAAACAGTGACTCAAGCCATCAAGAATCATGTTTGAAAATGCTGAAAGGAAATAATGATTCCAGCCACTACTGATAGAAAGCCAACTGCATGGAGCTCTCAAAAAAAAAAAAAAAACCCACAAAACAACAATAACCCAGGAAAAAAAATGCGCACAGAGTTCCATATCTCACTGAGATACAATCTAAGCAAAACTTCCACAGAACTTTTCAGTCAATGAAATGAACATCTAACACCTGAAAGTTACTCAGAATTAAGCAACCGAAGACCTTTGGAGTCAACAGAATTAAGTAATGAAAAGGCATGTTAGGATCTTGGGGGAGGTGGGAAGGATGAATTTGGAGGCAAACAAAACCCAAAGCATTTGAAAATGCCTGTTATTTTTTCTAGAAAATTAACACAAGGACAGTTTCTCTAAAAGACACTTCAAAAATCTGTTTTATTTTAGAAAGGGCTCTCTTGGGCTTATGAAAAAAAAAGAAGTAAACCGTTTTTTAATTTAGAGCAACAGTATCAGTTATTGCAGTATTGTATAGAACAAACATAATTAGAGAGCAGAAATCAAGGATGGATAATACTGGTCAAATTTTAAGTTTTCAGTACTTCCAGTGAGGCCCAGGACATAAATCATAATTAATATTACCATATTAATATTACCATGAACCATAGTAATATTACCTTATCTTAACAAGCTAGCACTTATCAGCTAAGCTGTGATAAGAAGAGACAGGGTGCTTACTCTGCCTCCAATGCAAATTCCAACTAAGCTTATGAATTTTAATTTGCATTTGCAGTAAGCTACACATGTGGACAAGAGCAGTTACAATTTATTCAGCTGACATTCACCTAGCTACTATTAGATCACATATCCCCACATCTTAGAACGACAAAGTAAATCTGATTACAGACGGATTCAAAATGGTTTGAGTGTAATAAACACCCACCATTGTTAGCAAATGATCAGCAAGATTTAAGTGCTATCTAAGATGCTTTCACACACACTTCTGCAGCTACTTCATGAAACAATTCCCCCCTCTGCTAGAAAAGCTATGCTTAAAGATCACATGCAGATAAGTAGATCTGCTGATGAGAAATATTCTTACTGTGAAAGGAACAGGAGAATATGCTGTAAGGAAGAAAGCCAGCCAAGAAAGGCAGCAGCCTAGGGAAAGTAATTTCTTGGATTATCTGAAAGAAATGGACAATTGTAGATCCAAGACAAAAGATGGGAAGAATTAAAGACAGGATGATTAACTTAGCACCATTCAACTTGAAAAGCAAACATACATTTTCATCTAAACACTATAGTCCTATCACAGGACTGCTAAAATTAAAAGATCATAGACATTATAATTTTTTTTTTTCAGTTCATTTAGCACACTTACCAGCATTTGCTGTATAGAGAATGTCATTGATGGGTCAGTTGTACTTCCTCTCTAAAGTGCTTTGAGGGGAGCTCAAGTGTATCCTCTTCCTCAATCTTTGAAGTGTTTACCTGTACCACCAGCTTTGAAAGTAAAAGGCAACAGGCAGGCAATGCAGAGACAGGAATAAGGCTAAGTACAATATTATATTACTCCAAAAATATTCTAGTGTTGCTCTTCAACTCTTACAGGGACACAAAGTCCATTTTTACTTATTTTTAAACAGAGTCTTTAGCTACTATTTAAAAGATACTACTTAAAATTGACATTTCGGAATTAAGTCAGCAATATATCAGTTGACAAGAATATAAGAACAGATAAATCTGAAATCATATACATTATATACACACAGATATAAAACAAAGAGGATTCTTAATGCATAGAATTATTGGTGTGCTATAACAAAAAGCAATCGGAAAACTCCCAATATTAAATAAAACAAACTCACTATTGGATATTTAGAACTAATGGGAGCACATTATAATAGGAATGTTGATGAGTGTGGAATTATGAAAAATAATTAATCATGTCTGTATAAACACATCAGAGTAAAAAGAATTCCTACTACAAATATTACAGGTGAAGACTACGACTGGCAAAGATTTGTCCACAATGCGGGAAGGGAGCGGGGGGAAGAAAAGTTTTTAATGGACAAAAAGTGAGATTCATTCAACATTCACATCAAATATTTTATATTCCAAAGGTGACTAGAAAAGATAAATTTACTCTGAGGTCTGCCACAGTTACTAATAAAATTATTTCTAAAACCCAAAAATTAAATCTGCAGGATGAAGTTTTTCCACACAGGAATTTAAAAGTACTGGCAAGGAGCTGATTCTGACTACTGTTTATGTTACTCAACTTCATGTTAAAAGGAGAAGCATACTGCACACGCAGGAGAATGACGTTGCTTCTGAGGTGGCAACTGAGCTAAGGAAGTTTCCACAATGCTTAGAAGTTAGGAAGCTCCCCAAGCTCTTGGTTTTCATAGTATATATTACAGGTCTGCTGACCTATCAAAAGTAATCTGCTTCTGACATAACTTGGAACTTAAAGAAAATAAGGAAACTTGACCTTTTTTTATGTTTAATTAAATACTGGCAGACAGTCAGGCTGCACAATACTAGAGGATCTAAATATGACTATGCAAGAGCAAAATACTGTCAATTAATTCAGTATCATCTCCATCTCTTCTCTATAAGGAAGAGACAGAAAGAAAAAGGTAGTGGTTGTTGCTTCTCCCACCTTCTCAACTGTTAATTTATTTTTTTTTGGGGGGGGGGGGGGGGGGTGTGTTAAAATGTTTATGTCTAAACTCTAAAAATAGGTTTAAGAATATTTTTTTTCTTGACCATGGAAGTGTAGAAAAAAGCATTATAAACAATGGTAAAACTTATCCTGTACTTCTACATGCAATTAGCAAGAAGCAATTCTGGCATAATATCGAAGTGGGAACGTTTCATAGCTTCTGGGGAAATACAGCACAGAATAAAGCAGATGTCTTGACTAGAGGGGAAAGAATTTTATTATGGAGAATGGTGAACTTCTCCCTAAAATGTTAACCCTAGAGGTGAATTAATTGAAATGTAAGACTACAAAGCTCCTTCTACTAGCTGAGAAAAAGTCAGTACAAGTGTTAGTATGTAAAACAAAGTGACTAGAGGTAGAACACTGTTATAGATAAAATGAACAAGAAAACTAAAGGAGATTCATAGTTTCCATCATGTTTGTTGACTAACCAAGAGGAAGTTTCCAAATCAAGCTAGCAACAATATAACATGAATTATAATAGTCTCACATTTGCTGCAACAGAAGCTTCAAAAGTGAAAACTACAGTGCACCAATGCCATAATTTGCATTGAACGCTTGCTCATGATTCAGCACCTGTTTTCCAGGCAAAAAGGCTGGAAATGCAGGAAGATAAAAATTCAGTATGCTCTGCAGAGAAGCTTCAACCCTGCGTGCATCAGAAACCCAGAACCTCTCTCGTTAAGAATTTCTATGAAGTGAGTCAAGGGCAGTTTTCAACACTTATACATGTTCAACAATTCTTAAATTCTTGATCCATCATTACATTCTTAATGCTCTTCCCCATTTTTAACTGTTATTTCCTGATTTATAGATTAAGAATTGAAAACTGAGATGCAGTTGAATTCCAGTGGCCAGGACGTATGGTGGGAGCAGGTGAGCGAGTTGATTCAGATAGTGGTCATCTTTTTTTCCACTCCTACACAAGGCTCACTACAGAACCATAAGAATTGCAAGTATCTAGATATCTCTTCTCAAGCCACAGGAAGTGCAAGTCTCAATAATTTCATCTTTTTTTAAACGTTAAGAACCACAGTCCACTTATGAACTTTTTAACGATAGAGAGAAAACTGTACGACATGTCTATGAGAGAGATAGTTCACATTTTCACAGATAAAACATCTGTACGTTTAGCAGTCCTTTTGCTAAGTCTTAATGGGGCAGGGAAGGCAACAACCACTTATACACTTGAAAATGTAATTCTACCATCGCTCTTATGGAAGGTCAACGCCTTTGTACACACAAGCAGAGAGAGTCTCAAAACTTTTGGAAAGCATGGTTCTTGCTTGGCTCGTTTGTTCTTGCACAGTTCTTTGTATCAGAGAGGAACATGGAGCAGCAGCAGGCCTGTCCCCCTTGGAGGAGAAGATCGGCTGTCACTAGTTTCTGCAAACGCTCACACAGTCTGCAGTAACTGCAGCCTGTTCTTCATCTCCCACCGCAGCCAAAGGGAGCAGAGCAGGGCTGTAGGACGAAGAGCCACAGAATGCTCGAGTACTCTGTGATTCCCTTCGATCCAGCAAAACTTGGTGACTCTCAAAAAGCCAAGCTGAGAAACGCTTCTGTGCAAGAGTTATGATCACAATGCGATCACTTTGCACGTACAGCATTAGTGACAGACTTCAATGGAAAGTGGACTTCAGATAGCCTTCTTGGGAAGGAAACTCATTCATAAAGGTCTAAATACACAGCACTAACTCTTACAGTCACTTCCTCAAGAACTATCTGAAAGTGATGCTGGGTTTGGTGGTTTGTTTTTTTTTTTTTATTCCAAAGAAAATTCCCTTTTAAGGGACTTACCTTCTCCAGAGCCAACGAATCCACAAGCTCAAGACTGATGGAAGCCAGGGACTGCAGAGCTGATAGACTTAATCCACCTGCTAAAAAGGATCATGCTGGAGCTGGTAAGAACCACTGGCTGCACAGTCCAAATCTAGTTTACTTAACCCGGTATGAAGTCCCTACAAAACTAGCTTCTTGGCCAGGCAAAGTCACAGAAGCCATCTGAAACCAACAGCTCAGGGTGACGTGAGTCCCCAAGGGGGCACAAAGACACACAAGACCAATGCTTTGCTCCCCAAAAGCACTCTCATAAGTAATCAGAACAAGAATATCCCACATGAAGCTCTATTGCAGAATTAAAACACCTACATCGCAGTCACCAATTACGTCTACTGTGAACTGGAAAAAGAACTGCAAGGCTGACATTAAACTTCATACAGGTGTTGGCACAAAACTTATTTGAACCCTCTCCTCCTCATGCTGACAAGATCACAGCCACAATCTGGACGTACAAACCAGCACTGTCAGTCTTCTCTGTCTCTCATCTCAGAACAGCTGAGGATCATCATCACAAAGGATCATCATCATTTCAAGAATTCAGAAACACCCTTTCTAAATAAAGCCTGTTGCACTCACACAGTCTCAGCTGGTACAACCCTGTACATCAAGGTAAAACAGCGTTTTAGGGCCAAACCCCTCTTCAAGCAAAAGCATCTCCCAATCTCACAGACAGACACCATGCAGTGTTTCACTCTCTCCAGAACAAGGCCTAATGTAACCCAAGGCTGATAACGTAAGATATTTTCCCCTCACTGCAGATTTCCAGCTCCTCTGTCCCAAGAGACAAAAACGCATCAGGAACCCACTTAAGACCTCTGGCAACAAGGGAGAATTTCTCTTCAACGTTAATCATCCCCTCATCCATAGGACAGAAAGACACCTTTACCTCTAAATACTGTTTCTCTGAATGCATACACCACAGCTATCTTTTGAATTGTACTCAGGATATTATCAGTAAAATAGTCTTCTCAGCGTCTCCACATGCCACAACATTCAGGTGTTTGAGTTTTGGGTGGGGTTTTTTTTGTTTGTTTGTTTTTCAGTGTTCCCCTTGACCAACACTATATCCTTTGGGACTCTTCAGCATCTGAGGGCTGACAAGGCTTGCTTAAGAAGCTACTCTTGCTCAAGAAGTTATTTTCTCTCGACATCACTGCAATTGTTTCATCAGAAATCATCATCACTTCAAGACAGTCAACAAAATTGGGATGTTACATCCAGGCATCACTCTTGCTCACAGTTCACCTGCTTAGTACGAACTTGCTTTCATCACCAGTGGAGTATGCTGGGCTGTGTACTGCCTTAAATGACAGTATTAAGATTCACCAGGCATCACACAGATCTCACGTATCAGAGCTCTCAAGTTGCCAACGTCCAACCACCAGCTATTTCAACATGGCATAGGGAAGCACAGAGTCAGCACACTTCTTTCTGAAGACTGCTTTCTACTCGCAATTTTTAAAGTGTCAAATTCTGATTTAAAAAAAAAATAAAACTTTTGCTATTCGAACAGCTATACAATTTTTAAAAAAAAAGTCGAGTTCTGATTTTGATAAAATAAAATTTTTGCTATTCAAATGGCTATCACCATAACAACCAACCTCCGCATAAACTTTCAAGCAATATCATCTTCAAAATACTATATGAGGTAGGAAATTAATAACTTCAAGTGAGGAACTGAAGGCATATATTAGAGATCAGTAATTTTCAAAAACAAGCCTATATTATGCATAAATACCCACTGCTTTTACACCACAAAGAAAGCCTGTTGAATGTCCTCTGCAGTATTGGTTTGTAGGTAGCCATTAAGTAGAGCTGGATGACACGAACAGTATACAAGAGAGAAACCGGACACAATTCTGAACACCAAAATGCTTCAAGCATTTCTGTCAGCATAGTGTATTTTTTAAAATACATTTACAGTAAGAACGGCTGGCTTATTGGTATTTGGGGTTTTTATTTTAACTTATTTTCCTATGACAAACAAACCTACAGCCAAAGGAGCACCTTCCTGCAAACTACTCTCATTTTTGGCTGAATTTCTTTCCTTCACAGTACTTCCTTCAACATTCCCTACACATTCCACAAAGACTCTTCAGTCAAACACTAACGAGTTTAAATGAATGTGAAAGACAAATCAGCTTCAGACACATGTACCAATAAAGAGCTTTTCAAGGTAGGCCATACTGCCTGCATTTGACAGCCTAAGATCTCCTTCTTAAAAAAGACCAAAGAAAACCAAACCAATGCTGTCCAGACCAGAATGAGTTGAGCTGAGCACCACCCAGAGCAGAAGTTCCCAAACATCCACACCCCATACTCAAAGGGGTGTTGCAGAGCTAGACAAGGGCTGCAACAGCACTTGCGTTTCCTGATCAGCTGTTCAGAGCAGATCCACAGAGGATGAAGCAAGGAATGAGGTGTCCATGAGGTGTGGCCATGCCCAAGATCATCAGAAGACAGGACCGATTTGATGCAGGGGCGCTGGGGTTAGGAGCTGATGGTTAGGAGCAGGCACAGTAGATGTATTAGATGAAGGAGTAAGAAGGTTGTGCACAGCTGACTGTAGCACTGGAAGAAAATTAGAAGTGGGGAGAAACCTTTTGCATACAAACTTTTATTTGGACTTAGTAAGAAATAAGAGACTTGTACAATTCCTCCAAGACACTACATTCAAAAGGTCATTCTCATTCATGTGATTATTCCAGAACTGCAAAATAAAGTTCTAAACTAACCATCAGGTACCCAACAAATGGAATCAGCTGGTATCCCTTCATATTTCTTCATAGGCAAACAGAAGTATCTGTATTAAACTACCCCATTGCAGCAGAGCATGAACTGTATAAAAAATTCAGAGGAGGCATCAAATTCTCGTGTTTCAACACCTTTCAACACCTTTCAAAAACTTTAATCAAGTTGCTTTGAAATCTGACACTTCAATTTTAATGCATATAAATACTACAAATTGAAGTGTCTTGAAGATATTCCTAAAATACAGCCCCTGAAGAAAGAAACCCATACTGTTGCTTTTAGATTTGTCATTTAGTATTTATCAGACTCATTACTAGGCCCATCGAGGTCTTCATTAGAAGATATGGTATACTATGAAGTAGATCACAAGGATGTGCATGTCTTCTCCCAGTGTATCCTCAAATGCAAGACGAGGGCCGTACCCAAAGTATTACAATTTGTAACCATACAATAATAATTGCAGAATTTATCATGTCCCCGCACCCAGGACCTAGACAGCCCTCTACCAGTAAATACAGGCAGGCAATGGCCCAATTCTTGGGCTGTCCTCAGCCACCTCCCCAGCTGCTCTGTAAGACGAAACAGAAATAAAATTAAGCTAAAATAATCTCCCACACTGAGTGGATGACAAGCGCATGGCAATCGAAGTCTAGCACTAAGAGAAGAGGAATCTTAAAGATAGTCATTAACAGGTATCGCTTCAAGATACATTTGTTTCCAAGTGGTAACTTTATTCATCTACAAACATCTAAACCACAGGAATAAGTCACTCCACAACACTGTAAGCTTCCAACGCTTGAAAATTATGCCTTTCACCATAAACTCAAGATTCACCATCTCCATGCCCCTGCTGCCAGTCCTTACAATACGCTCCTCTTAAACAGCACTCTGTCATCTCCTCATTTCTGATTTATTAAGAATAGAACGGAGAAACAGGGAAAGAAGAGAGTCGTGTGGACACCTGAGTGCAAGTAACTGCTTTGAGTAGCAAGCTTTTCAGAAGTGGTAGAAGCCTGAACAATAAAGGATAGAGCGTTGAAAGCCCTGCACATTTGCCACAACGACGACCAATACGAGCCCTACTGGGATAGCATCTAAGCATCCCTACCGATGTCTATTCTCATCATACTGTAGCTGAAAAGTATTTTCAATATATTCAGATGAAGAATCAAGACACAGAAAGAAGACATCCACAGAACAGATGCAGGAGTTCTGCCACCTAGTGGCATTGACAGCCTCAAATTATTGTTTCTACCATATTATTATTACCTTTTTTTATTATTATTTTATGTAACTGGAAGCATTTGACAGCACAGAAGAGAATAAAGGACGCACAGTTTCACTAACACTGAAATTACCAAGCCTTATTCCCTGCAGCGTCGTTTCAGAATTGCATTCTGTAGCACCTAAGATGATGAGTTTCAATTGAAGCTTTTCTAGTTGTTCAGGTAGTCATAGTGTATTTCTCTTCATCCCTCCTCCAGCTCCTATAGACTCTCTGCTGCCTAATACTGAAGTTGATTTCATGTTGTATGGTCTCTCTCAGTCAGATGCCCATTTTCAGTACTTGCAGTATTATAATGTCTTTGCGGTCCCTATCCATTTGTCATAACTGCTGGAATATGATAAATCTCAAAAGTAATCGTGGGCAGGAAGGAGGAAAAGGCAGAGACTGAGAGAGAAACACAGAAAATAAAAGCCGCGTTTCCTCATGACACCGTCTGCATCACAGTTTGTCAATAAAGGATCTTTGTCAGCCCCAACAGCTTAAGGGATTCCCCTGCCCAGTTCACAGCATGGACCCACAGCATGTCATGTCAAGGCAACAGGGACACAGAGGAGCACAGAGGCAGGAACTCCTTAAGACAAGCCGCTAGCAGAAACCACCCTTTTTGCCAGGCCATAAACTCAAAAGCCCCCTTTCCCACTTGGGATTCAAAGCCAGAAGCACTTTAATGCCTAAACTAGGTCAGTCTTTGTTTACACAAAACACAGATGAGAAAGGAAATATCATTCATTCAACTTAGTCAGGATCGGTCCAAACCGCCGGACTACGAAGCACAGAGCAGCATACTGCATCTCTTTATTTTATTTATATATTTTTTTTTTAAGAAACGAAATCTTACTAAAGGCACTGTCAGAGAATGCACCTCACACAGACATAGCCAGGTGACAAAAAACTCTTTCCCATGTAAGACAGATATGCTTCCTCTGCGGGAGTTTTGACAACGCAATTTGAAATGATCTCATAATCTTGCTAGGCCATACCCTCACAGATGCTTTAGGTTCCAGCCCCCGTTCATCAACTTTTGTAACACTGGGAAGCCATGAGCACTTCTGGGCTACATCTCCTACAGATTCCTTAGAAAATAACAGACAGGTTTGGATATTTTAATTTCAGTCCAAAAAAAAAAATCCCAAACAAACAAAAAAAAGCCAGCCACAAAACAAAAACACAACCACCCCACCCCCCTCCAAAACATAAGCAAGACCATAAACACTATACACTGTAAGTACTATTGCTAGACATTTTTCTTTTGCCTTCTCAGTCTTTTTTTCCTCCAACTCTATAGCAACTCCCCCTGGAAGTTCCTTAGCTGCAGCCTACGGCTATTCCCCCCCTGCAGTCAGTGAGGAAGGAGGAGGAAAAAAAAACAAAAAAAAAACCACAAAAAAACAAAAGGAAGATCTGCCAACAGGAGACCACAGGTGAGTCAATACTGCAGAGCTAGCAATGATTCACAGGTTTCTCTCTGCTGGACTTTTATCAGAAGATAGAGAAGAAGGCTTCAGCAAATTTCATTTCTTGTTCCATATTCCATAGATTTGAATTTCAGCTGTGCAAGGTACAGCTGTAAAACAAGCATGCAAGAACAACCACTTCAGTGATGAAAAAAGGTGCACGTGTACCTTGACGTGAAGCCACGTTTGATCACTCACTGGTGAGTTTTGATGCCTGCAGCTGTAAAGACGCAGTAGATTTCTGCTAGAAAGCAAAGCCCTTTCCCTTGTTAACTAGCTAGTAGCTTTCACAGCAACAGTCCCTAGGAAGGAAAATAAATTGTTGGAATAAATGTGTTGGCAAAGCAAAATCCTCTGCAAATGTAGACTGTGAGTAGAAGACAGACATAGATTGCTTCTGTCTGCAGTCTCCTGAACCAAACCAATGATGGCTCAGCACAGAAAGCATCAGGCTTTCTTACAGTGAGCATTCACGCTGTAGTCTACGTGTAGAAAGTTACCCAAGTTACTGAGATGCCAGGGTATCATTCAAAAGAAGTTAGGGATGTGCTGCAGTGAAGGTACATCTTTATCGTGGTTTTCAGGTTTCACTTAATCTCACTTCCCATGTTAGTACTGAACAGCTCAAAACTCAGCTGCAACCCAAGGAACTTGCAAAGCACAGTAGTAAACCACAGTCCCTTACATAGTGACAATCCTCGTAAGCGACTGTTAATTAGAGGTTAACTAGAGTCCTCGTTTATGCATCATTTCAATAAACAGTGTGCTCAGACAGAATGGCATAGATACCACTGGGTTGTTTTCAGGCAGTAGTGATGTATCACCCCTTTAGATGGTGCTAGCTCCCACAGACCTGGCTTGGGAATCTCAGAACCACGATACAGAGTTTTTAAAAGAACAAGGAAACAGACTTTTTCATCTTGATAAAGTTTGAATAATTTTATGCAGTAATGCAAAGTTCTAAAATAGCACGCTTTGCATGTTGAGGAAGGCAACAATTTTCTTCTCCCCTCATTTCTAGAAATCTCTAGACCTGCACCTCAGATTCGGTCATTAGATGTTATGCATATCATATTTTGTAAGAGATCCAGACCTATCAGTGAATCAGTCAGTTCACCTGTTTCTTTATAAGCAATGGAGCCCTAAAATCCAGGTTCAGCCCTTGAGTCAGGATCTGACACCCATCCACCCCCATTTACTTTTATGTTCTCTCAAAATTCCACTTTCCTGAAGTACTTAATTTCTTGCTTAATAAACCTACAGTCACACAAGGAACAGAATAAACAGACTGACCTGTTATGTATTTTATCTCTCCAACACTAGGAGGAGATAGCTGTGGAAAACAAAAAAAACAACCAACCAACCAGAGATAGGTATTTCCTTCTCATTTCAGCTTCTAGGAAAGAAGGGGAGGAAGAGACCCGCCTTACTCTGCTCCTCTCATTCAGGACTTCTGGGAGCTGCTAGCATCCTGTTGAGGGACAGATCCAGTTCAAGGAGGCAGGATTTAGCTCCCAATAGTTCTGCAGTTCTAGCAGGTGAGTTCCACGCTCATGGTGTTTGTCCTTCTACCCAGTCTGCCTGTACTGAAGGATATCAAAGCCCCAGCAGAAGATAGCCGGTTATTGCAAGCTGGAAGCTGAAAACAGTGGATTGCACACAGAGGGCAGGTAAGGACTGGATGCTTGAAACGGTGTTGCAGGCTAAATTACATATGTTCTAACTCTACAGCTGATGAGGCAGTACAGAGTACAAGACTTTTGAAAAGCAGCAGCATTGAGATTGCTATTTTAGTTTTGTCGCATGTGTTCTATCTAGGTAAGGAATACCCACACTGCCTGCAAACTATAACAGCACAATAATTAGAAAACTGTGTTTAACAGACTTTTATATCTTGTTTCTTATCCAGCATTCCAGTATAGTGTATCAGTAACAAGTTTTTTGGACCATTTTTGATGTTTGAAGTGGTCTTCTTCAGAAGCATCCAAATTGGCTTTTCAAAATACAGTATTTTTACTGGAGTTGTAAAAATCATGATATTCATCTTCTGACCTGGCTTCTAAAAACATACAAGAGATTAGGAACTTGTGTTGAAAACTCTCAAATACATTTTACAGAAAGACTCAAAGCAGAAAGATGAAACATGCTGCTTCTGGCATTATTCTGTCCCCTGTCCACTTCTACAAGAAGTCTGCAATGACAACTAAGGAGGAAAAAAAGATCAGACCTACACATGCAAGTGTGCCAAAGAGCTGGAAGCCCCAGCTCAGATGGCTAGAATGTCAGGCATTTCCTCTGCTATACTATGTGACTGCATCTACTAGCCAGAGGTCAAAAGCAGATTTGAGTTTCCAGTTTTAGGGCTGGGGTTCTTGTTTGTTTGTTTTAAAACAACGGAGTGTTTTCTTTGCCCTTCTAAAGTTATATGGCAGTGCCAAACATGTTTAACATCTAACATACTAGTGCATTCATTTATAGAAGCCGTGATTCTGGATTATATATCTGACAAGTCATTTAAATTCTAGCACCTCAAATTATGTAGACTGGTTTGTCACTATGACAACAATTTTTTACATGTCTCTAGAACAAAACTGATCATAAAAAAAGTACTATTTGTTCTCTCCTTAACTGAAGCTAACAGTGAAAGCTTTACCACTTCTAGACAGAAAGGCAGAATTTATATCTTTTGACGTTAGTTGATATAACACATCTGATTCTAGATGAACTATTTAATTTACCTCATGTAAGTTATTTCATCAATGAAAAAGGAAGTTTTCTTGCATTTGAACAGCAAGAATTTAAAGAAACACTCTGCATAAAGGACACTTGAGGGAATCTAGAACAACAGGGAGGGGAACATGCACAGGAATTCAGGAGGGGGTGGAGTCATTGCCTGGGGGCAATAAGGCTAAGAGCACCTTTGGTCGCATGTTTGGGGTTTTTTTTAATTATTTTGAGAAGGCCATTCAACCTCGAGATCAATGTTTTACCTGTGAAACACCCACCCAAGTATTTGTGTAGAGGAATCCTTTATCAGTAACTAGAAGCACAAACATGTCCCCAGAATATATTGACAGTGAGTAGACAGACACCACAGCATTTGGAGAGCAAGAATTTTATTTTTAAACAACCACAGAGGGCACACATGTACCAGCTATGCTCAGGTTCAGCACATAAGGACACTGGCCAGAGGACCATCTCACTGCAGCGACCCCAGGAAAGGTGGAATGGAGTCCTGAAAAGCCCATTTACAACTAGGCAGTTTCCACGCCCTTAAACAGGTATTTGGACTTTTGTTTATACTGTGAGCTGTACCCCTCCTAACACTCTGGGGTAGGCAAGAAGTGCTTCTCAGAGGTCTTTGTAAGAGGAACTTATTAAAAAGTTTTATGCAGGGGGTGCTTCTGGGGGACAGGAGGGTGCAGTCAAGCAACACTTGATCTTACTGAATCTAGAAGGGCAGAGTAATGGGTAAACAGGAGTAATAAGCTCAGAACAAGACTTCCTGCCTAGATCACTGGATCTGTCAGTGGTCGATTACTGCTAGTTAGACTGAACCAGTCACAGCTACAGGAAAACCTAGAATGGTTTTGCGCGCACACACACACACACACACACACAAACACTCTCCTTTCTTAAAAGGGAAAGGCAGATTATGGATTTGTCACATAGCACCAGACAGATCTAATGCTATTCAAATTTGTAAGGACTGATAACCTGGAGAGAAGAGGTTAGTAATGCAAAGTCCTCTAAAAAAGTGCTAGTGCTCAACGCACAGCCCCAAGATAAATCTAGGATGGTATCCTACTTACATTATTTTCCAAAGGTTATTACAATTAAGTCTCTGATACACTTCTGCTGAATGTGGAAACAAGCTAGAGATCCTTCCCTCACAGGTCAGCTCCACTGCTGAGAGGAACATTAGGCTGAAGACGCGGCGGGAGGAGGGGGGGCAGGAGTTCAGCTACGCATCAAGAGTTTGACCAACAATTTAAAAAGCCTCCCCTATGTTTAACAGCACAGAGAAACAGTGTAGAAAAGTTAATGTAGAGAACAAAATATTATTACAATTTAAAAAAGCAACACCCAAACATTTTTGGAATAATTTTGGGTTTTTTATCACACGAATATCACAACTCTATTGCAATATTAATCGTTTTGCT
Source organism: Larus michahellis (assembly GCF_964199755.1). Lineage (NCBI taxonomy): Eukaryota > Metazoa > Chordata > Aves > Charadriiformes > Laridae > Larus > Larus michahellis. Next base: position 41,791,108 of record NC_133898.1, read on the forward strand.
TTCTTACAGGGCAGAAATTTTACATTTGCAATAGGGGCATCTTCTATTACCATATTAATCAACAAGTGCTTTTGTATATGGTGGAAAAAGTGTTCCATCTTCTAGTAGTGAATACAGATAAAAAACCAGGCTCACACACATTTTTTGAATGTTTAAGTTGGAAAGCATAGACTGAGTTAGATTCTCAAGCATCTTGGAAAGGGTACAGTTGGAACAGCTATATGAGTATCCTTGCTCTACTTAAAAGATGCCTGGCCAAACAAAGATTACTAAGCATCCTACCCACAGCCTGCTCTCAAGAGGAACCAATGGAAGTTTTCACAGCTCTTTCTTTTCTCCTTTGCCCTCCCACCTTCCATCCTCTGCAAGGGATTTCCAACTTCACCAAAGTTTCTCCAATTGGCGAAGAGATCCAATTGGATCTCTCCAATTTCTCCACCAAAATCCAATTGGTTCACAGGATCTTGCTTCAACTCTACTCTCCATCCATACATGCTATCACAGACAATGTTTTGCTGATAATACTTCATTATATTGCACAGAAAGTTAGATTGATGCTGTGGAAGCTGCACAGTGTTTGTTCTATTTAGAAAAAACACCACCACCACTTCACAGAATAATTCAAGGCCTACATTTGGAGACAAGCTAAAATAGTTTGTCACCATGCTACACCAACACCTTGTAATTCTAAATGGTTGTATATTATTCTTTTAAAGAGACAATTATACAGTCTACTGGAGGTGATCACACAAAAAAAGACAACTTTATTTTCCAACAAATTGTCACTCATTATTTATAGACACATAATCATTGCATTAAAATTGTCATATTGACCAGTATGTCACTGATACCACTATCACTGGATACAATCATCCAACACTCAATTATCTCTGTCAGCATCAGTGCTGCATATATCCAAACAAGACTTGCCCTGTCAAAACAAGACCTGTGACCCTGCACACCAAGTGCCACGCGAATACAGCTTCCTGCTAGCATGCAATGTTAACCTGGTGTTTACACACCATGCAATTTGAGATCTTTGCTCAGGTCTCTTCTGTCACGTGTAGATAACTTCTGATCCTTAATCAACAGTGCATCTGGAAGCGTTCTGCTGAAAGTCACCTACTCCATGTTCTCTCTCTTGCCCAGTTACAAGAGAAGTTAAGGTCAAACGTTCATTAAAACCTGCAACTTGTCATTACAGTTAAAGTGGACATACTTCAGCAGAGCCTACTTGCCAGCATGGAAAATAACATTTCGAAGGCACTGAACTTATCAAAGCAAGATCTTACCAGCTGTAAGATACCTGTCCAGCTCTTTTCCTTCTCTTACAGAGGCTGAAGGTACAATAGGTTATCTCGTATTCAGTTTCAGATTAATGCAGGTAAGCATTTGAAACAGAAAAAGGCAAGAAGAATGCTCCTTTGTCTCTAGGAACAACCACGCTTTGACCATCCACATCTGATTGCTAGCTTTGTAGAATGCATTTGTCACACAGTCCTATCCCAAGGCCTACAGTTAAGGTTACACTTCTGTCCACAGCAATCTCGGAAACTGCAGATTTCAAGGAAACTAAAGTGTCACAAGTTGAAGATCCAGTACCCTCTCCATAAGCATTACATACCCAAGGGATCTGGATGTAGAAGAAAGAAAGGCAGTCTGCACAGCAGCTCACATGAACAAGTGTAACACAAAAGGAAAATAAGCTCAGTTCCTACACAGTAGAAACAACAATATTTACATAAAACAGCGAGGAAGAAATAGAATTGTAAAGATACAGCATTAGTTACAAATGTAAGTAATTTCTATGATGCTAATGCTTCCATGGTTTTTTTTCCCCTTTTTTAACCAGCTGCTCAGTTTCGAGTTTTCTTCAATCTTCCCTCCTAACAGTTTCTGCAATGCAGTTTTTCCCCCATTAATACAAACAGCATTATTCATAATACAATTAAGCCTAAAATTAGGTATCCAGCCACATTAATAAAGAAATATGAAAGTCAGTTTTCCCTTTTGATATCTTTCTGAAACTTCTGCAAGGTTTTCTTACTGTTAGCTTGAAATTTCATGGCACAGATGTTCTCTGTGTGATAACTCATCTTAAAAATAGGACATGCCAAAAAGAGCCAATACATTAGGAAAAGATCATACTTCCTTCATCAGAGAACAGTCCTCTGAGGAGCTAGAGTCAGAAAAGTGACAAGACCTGGAAATTTAAACACCACTCTGTTACGCTGTGAAGGCAACTGCACTGCCAGATGTGCTGCTGTCACAAGACCCTCTTATCAATTAATGAGCAAGCTCTCCTCCCTTTTGGTGCTTGTAAGATTTCTTTGCGTATTCAAGTTTATATCAGTATGCCTAATCTGCACTATTTCCACATGAAATGGTTTTTCCTTCTCTATCTAGGTATTCAGAAACAAAGGCCAAAAGCTATACTGCTGTTTTCCTGTGTGTTTCATTTGAGATTTTGCCTTCAAATGCATTTACTTGGCTCTCACAAGCACATTCAAGGGTAAAATCTGGACCTTTGCCACATCTGCATTCCTTATTGCAAATACATGCCAACCTTCAAAGTTCGGTTATTTGAGCAAAAACATACGTTAATTGTTATGTGAGAGGAGTGTAAAGTGTATCAGATTAAGCACATTTGAAAGTATTTCACTCCCCTCCTTGCCTGATAATTCAGCATAAAGGTAGGTTTATTCTGTTCTAGTTTTTCAACATAGCTGCAGCCATTAAGACCACACAAGTGAAGTTTAACACAAAATCAGACTTAACGACGACCAAACAAGCATTCAGAATAAAATTACCTTCTCATATTTGTTATTCCAGGACTGGTCTAACAGGTATTGCAACATTTGCCAGTATGAAGTTATTCAGTTACATGTAAAAATAATGGAACGCAAGGAGTATGTTGCAATAAGCCACCTTAATAGATACCAGCAACTTAAAAGGCCTTTTCCTTTCACCTATGAAGGACAGCAGCGAATAGCTTAGAAAGGTGCGAGCCAGGTAACCAAGACGCAGCTCTTAAAAGGGTTTCAGTAACTTCGTATCAGCAGCAGGTTTTACATGCAGAGGTAGGTGTAAGTGAAGGGTGTTCATTTACCTAAAGGATTAATTGCATCTTTCATCAAAAAAAAAAATACAAAAAAAATACAGGGCTTAATTTTGACACGGCAAATGCTTATGCTTCTGGTAGAGTATGAACTGATAAAGAAAGTTGATGTGTTTCTCCTCTTAGAGCTCAAGTATACATTGAGAGAACTTGAGACACACACAAAACCACCACCTCTGTTATGGCTGGTGGCACTTACACTCTCCATAGCTTCTGACCCACGACTTTCCCCCCACCTCCCAGAGGGAAGAGGAGATAGTGTTCCCAGGGAACACTTTTCAAGGAGCTGAGTTATCATTCCAGAGACCTGCTGCTGCCTCTGAAGGGGAAAGGCGACAAGGCATGCTGCCTTCCCACAGGCAGCTCACAACAGCACAGATCCTGACCTGCTCTGGTAGAGGAGGAGGAACAGGCTCAAGAACATCCTTATGTTCCTGTTCTTTAAAGCTCTGCTGGGCTACTTGAACTGCTGCCAGAGCCTACCATCCAGAGACAACGACGACCCCAGGACTGGAATACAGTCTTGGAAACTACTGAGGCTGGGTAACTTCAGATGCTGACTCCCTAGTGACTCTTCATATGTGCTAGGCAGGATTTTGAGATAACTGGACTGGCACTACACAAGTTTTCAATGCTACCACCTACCAATGCCCTACAAATGTATCTTGAAGAAAAAAAATTACTTCCTCTTTCACTTCCCTCACCCCCAACCCTCAGTGTCTCCCAGAAAGTCTGAAGACTTGACTCTTCTGTACCCTCTGCAGCTAATTCTTAGCAGATCGTGACTGCAAGAATGAGTAGATGCAGCTTATGAGACTTCTGCCTGTTACTGTGGCTCAGCAGACAGATGGCATCTCGTCGCTTTTCACCCTCTGGCCATATTTTCCAGAGTCCACTCCAGCAGTCCAAGTTCAACCAAGCTGTCACCATTAGCAGTCTCCTGAATAGAAACAGGCTTTCTAAGCTCAAGAACACAGGATTTCCTGAACCATATCAGAGCAGGCACTCATCAAGACAATAACCAAAAGCAAAAGCATTTTAAACAAACAAAAAAACCAACACAACACAGGAATCTACTATTATTCGGTTATGTGATAGCTTTTCCAGACAGTTTCTTTCTAGCCCCAAATGTATGCATTTCCTCACAGTAGGATGGTTCACAACCTCTATACAAACCTTCTATACGAAAAGTCACTGACGTTCCATGCAGAGAAGCAGGCACTTCAAGCCTGGTAATAGAGTTGGGAGACCTCTAAGGCACAAGTGTGCTTTATGCTATATCATAATCTATTCAAGTAACAACTCTTAACACTTGCAGTATGTCTACATAAAGATTAGTTAAAAGTTACCTACCAGTCCTTTCAAGTGTATCCAATCCTTCTGTTTTCCAGGAAAACAAGGGGATGGGATGGGGACGACAACGGTCTTCAGTACCTGTATTACTGAGACCGCGCACTAGCCTTTCTAGAGACAATAGACATTGGCACCCCTACACAAGTTACACACATTTGAGTAGAGATTAAAACAGACTCTCCACATTACAGGCTTCCCCAGTTCAGGGCAGAGCAAGACTTAGGGAGACAAAATACAGAACGTGGCTTTTGGGCCCCATCAAGGGCATCCAAGCAATGTGACATTAGAGCCCATGCAGCCTGGTTTTGGGAAGGAAGGACAAGTAAAGTTGTCTTATTTGCCTCGTGTAGCTCGTTTAAGTGAATGGGGGTGAAAACAGTATGAAATAGGTAGGTAAAGAAAGCAAGAAAAGGAGGCAAAGAAAGAGAAAGGCAGAACAAAATATGAGGAGCCCAGGAAGGCACGCAGACACAAGCCGATAGGGAAAGAAAGATCCTATGTGAAGCTAACAGGAAAAAAATTTGGGTGAGCAAGCTAGAGCTGACATCAAGTGTAGGAGGGAATACCACACGCAGCCTGAAAAGCTTAAGGCACTAGATAGAAAAGGAAGATGACTAGAGAGGCACTTGAAAGGGAAACCAGAGTCCACGAAAAAGACACGGGAAACCAGAGTCCACGAAAAAGACACGGGAAACCAGAGTCCACGAAAAAGACACGGGAAACCAGAGTCCACGAAAAAGACACGGGAAACCAGAGTCCACAAAAAAGACACGGGAAACCAGAGTCCACAAAAAAGACACGGGAAACCAGAGTCCACAAAAAAGACACGGGAAACCAGAGTCCACAAAAAAGACACGACCCCTTAGCACATATGCACTCATATTTGGAAATGGGACTCCAGATTTCAGCTCCCCGCTTGTTATTTGCCAGGTCATATTTATGGAACAGATTCCACATCTGCAGGCAAAGGCAGCTTTCAGTGAGCCATACAGGTTGACAGAGCTGGCAATGACTGTTAACACTATGCATTAGCACCAGCATCTCCTGTGCATGGCCCTATGTATACTTAGTATGCTTGGAGCAGCCTAACCGCACCCTTCCTTCTTTCAAGGAAACAATAAAAAAATCCAAGAAAAAAAAAAGAAAAGAGAAAAAGAGAAAGAAAAGCCACAGAACTCATTTTAATCAGAACAAGCAAGCCACACTGATCTAGCATGACTAGTCTCTACAATTGCCTTGCCTCAACTGCTCAAGAAACAGAAAGATGGGTCCTCAGTTAAATGAATTTATAGTCTAAGACAACTTGTCATAGCTATGCAACCTTAATGAAATCACATAAGCCAGAATTTCTCTAGATGCGTTGTATACTACTAATTTTCTAGGTTCCAATTTGTCAAATATTCTGTAAAGCTATAAATCTATTTCAGCTGTGCTTTTAAGAACAGTGCTACCAAAAAATAGAGTTCACTTGATAGGACCTTCCCCCTTCCCAATTACCTCCATAATTAGAAGGAAAGCTACCTTACCCATTTTACCCTCAGCAGGATAGGGTTAAGTATCTTCCCTTGTCTCAGTTGTGTTATGGAAGCTCATCAGCACGTGAACAGGCTTATAATGAAAATCAAAAAAATCTTGCAGAGTGACACGTCACCAAACACCACAAAACATTCTCAATTGCTTCGTAAGTATCCTCAAAGTAGAAAATACATGGAAGTAGCTGCTTAGATGGCACTTAGGTTTTCTTCAGAATCTCTGATTATGGTGTGTTCATTCACATGCTCAACTTAAGACTTTTTAATCACACTGTGTATTTAATTATCCATAACAAGTGTGGTGAGGAAAGTTTGACTACCCTCAGTCCCATGTTCCATGGCAGATTCTATTTCAAGATTTAAATTACTAGTTTTAAATCTTCCTGATGTTATCTTTAACAGACAAGCCAAAAGAGTGAAGTATACATCAGTACTTTGGATTTCACAAACATCTTAGACATATTTAACAGATCTTATGAATCGCCCCTTTTTCCATGACACTGCAGTTTAAGACTTAGCTTGCCTTGAAGAAACTGAAAGATTTCTCTACTTTAACATGCTCAAAGAACCCTCTGGTTTGCATACTACCCAAGCCATGTTTCAGGTGGACTTTCCAAACGGATTCATTCAACTTTTAGACTATAAACTTTGAAAGCCTGAAATACTCAAACAGTAAATACTGGCTTAGACAAACCAAAGCAGCTATCCCACTCTACCTAAGAGACTTGGCTTCCTTACTAAACAGGGAGGTGGCAAGCACAAGGGGAAAAAAGTTGTTGTTCTTTTCCATTAGCTTAGGTACAGGCTGAAGCATACATTTTAAATCACCAAAACAAGAAGTAATGCATTTAAAGAAACAACCTCCATAAGCAGTTAGCATTCAATTCCCAACCCTACTTAGAGAAAATAAGCATTTACAGTGCAAAACACAGTACGCAGATTTGACTGACTACAGCCGTCAAAAGTTACACTATGACTTTTGCCCTTCTATTAGGAAATACCGATGGATTTAACTTTAAACATTCCTCAGTGATAGGGTCTGACAGTATGAGGATGCAAATGCAAATTCACATTCTTATGAATACAAGCTGGACTGTTATAATACTCAACTTGTAACTCTCAGATTTCTGGTATTTAAGGATGCTGTTGTTGTTTCATCACTTGCATCAGCTATCCTTCCTATCTGTGAAGGATTAGAAATCAACAGGTCCTAAACTCTTCTACTAAAGCCCTATAGTCTGAGGCTTTGGAAGAACACGCTCCCTATGCCTGCCACCCACCCCTGTCCCACCCCCCAAGAAATAAAACCAAGAAAACAAGTAAACGAAAAAGAACATTACATCTCAAAAACAACTGCACCGTCGGTGTCATACCAGACAGTTTACACTTAGAGCATTGTTACCTCATGGCTAAGGTTAAAATGCTGTTCTTTTTAAAATGGAAATCTAGCCAAAACAAGAGGTTGCTTAGTTATGCCATTCCACAAACTAAGTCCATTTCTTCCAAGTCTGAAAAAAAAACCAAAACCACAAAACCAAAGAGGCACCCACAGCAGATTCTCTTAGCAAGTTAAACACACGATGAATTGTCATGCCAATAGAGTCATGCTGAACTACTACAGACTTAGTCACATACTCACAAGTGAAAAAAGAAGCGGTGAGTAAGGTTACTTAAGACCCCATATACACTACTGCCTGCTACTACAGCAAGAAAGGGCCAAAGGTTGTGCCTCTCCTCTTCCTAGAGCTAAAAAAACCACACGAAGCACTTGTATGCTTCTTACTGACCAACATCACAACCAACACTAATGAACATGTTTCCGCCTGCTACATTTTCCTCACAAGATCTCCTTGTTTAAAGTCTGTAGCTTAAAAACAATTTTTTTTATCACAAAGCAAACATGACAGATGACATCAGATCACACGTCCTTAACTCAAAAATAGTAACTTTAGATATGGTTAGTAGCCTTACAAAAACATTTATTTTTTTACTTCAATTTTTACTTTAAACATTGGTTTAAAGCAAACTAATTAAGCAGGTTCACACCACTAATCAACTTTTGCATGTTCCTGGACACTCTAGAAAATAAACAGTAATTACAGCATCATAGAAAGGGTCCAAGATCAAACCTTCGACAGCTGTTCAACACAATCTTATAAGTGTGCCATAGGAATTTAATTCCAACTTGATGTATTTGAGACAACTCATTTCTAGTTCAGCCATAAGCAACAACAACAAAACAACAAACAAAAACCCATCATGTATGCGTGCAAAAGATAAACATATGTGGTCTAATGCAAGTCTAATCAAAGGAACATGGCAACTGAAAAATACGAGCAATACAGTAATGCTACATCATGTAAATCTAAAGAAAATAGCAATTCATGCATTCATATAAGAGATACAAGTATAATCAACAACTACTCCTTTTCCTATGCCTTTGCTATTAAAATCCACTGTATTTATTCATGGTTCAGTCACATCAATACATCTAAAGAGACTTCCACACTGCTTTACAGCTAAAGATATGGGAAGGAAGTTACCATGAACTATAAACAGAACGGTTTTAGTCTTAAAATCTGCATAACACACAAAGCACAGAGTATTAGTTTCTTCCATTCTTAAACCTACACATTTGGAAGGCCAAGCTTACTGAAGTCTTGTCTGCCTTTAAAACATTCAACTGTCTTCTGAAAAGTAGAAGACCACAGATATCTGAAACTACCCAAGTCATCCTAAAACATATTAAAATAGACTCTTGCTTTTCAGCAAATGCACTGAAAAATTACTAACTCTGAATTACTGAAAACAAGTGCTTACCTTCAATCCTTTTTAAGGCCGACAGGCAAGTATCCCGGCTTGGAAATTCAAATGGATTATTACAGGTCCGAATGGTGTCACATTCGCACTTCCCGTTGATTATGTTACAACCTGTTATAAGGTTTTCATTGCACGGTTCAAATCCAAGAAGCTGATCATCATCCCAGTTTTCATCTAAAATAAACAAACAAACTCACTCACTATTGGATTTCGGCTGCAGTATAAATTCAGCTGCTTTGGAGTTGGGTGCGATTTACTTTAAGTTCAACATAGCACTAAACAGAAGATAACATATTAAAAGAAAATGGATTAATCAACACTATGGGATTTGCCAAATGCCATGTTTTGCAGCTGTTCTATTGCCCACTTTGCTACAGCTACTGGCATTGTTTACTTCCATCTGTACGAAAAACTATGTCATCTCAGGGAAATGCATTGCTGTAGTATAAATAAGTACTATTCTAACCGAAATAACTTTTACAAATACTTGAAGCTGTATTTGTCATGGAAGTGAGAATGTTGGACAGAATCTGCAGCTGTTATAGAAGTCAAAACTGAGTCAGAAAGAGAACATTTTAAAACCCGATTAAAAAAACACATCATATAGAATTCACTCCAGAGATAACTTGTTATTACTAAGATACTGCAAGATGACAGGCCTTTGATTCCGTAATATGACCAAAAGTGAGTTTTCCAGCACTCCTGGATTACCATCCATACTCCAGGAGAATGGCACAAGCGCGTCACGCTCCTTGCTGTTGAGGAGCAGGGGTATGGTTGGGCTGGAATGAGTCTCTCTGCTCAAATAATTCTGCTCCCTTTGAATGACTCCCATTAAGAGTGTAAAACCTCACATTGCCACTGTACAACTGCCCATTTTCCTTTTAGAAGGAGCATGCAACAAGATTTTTCTTTCTACAGGAAGTGATATTTCCAGTCAATCCAGAGTTACACCAACATTATCAGTCCTAAAAAAATCTCAGATTCCTCAGGTCGAGTACACATACAGCAACATCCCACTGACTTAGAAGTCTAAGCAAGAAACATGTTTTTTATGCATGATTGAAGAAAATAAACTAGGCATTAGGTATTCTTTGCTATAGAGTACCAGATCACTTTCCAACCTCGTCTGTTTACCAAAACAAGTACTACAAAACAGTCACACAGATAGTCCACTGACTGCTAGTAATGACAAAAGGAGGAAAAAAAACTGTTTTCAATCTACATCCTTATATTCCACAGCAGCTTTCACATGGTGCCTTCCAGTGGTTCACTTTAATTTTAGATACTATCAAAAAGCAAGTTTCCAATACAGATCCTGCCAAGAAACTCTTCAAAAAAGTTAAGGCATCTTCCAGCTACAAAGGGTGGGTTTTTCTGTTGTTGTGGTTATCAGAAGCTGTCCTCCAGTATGGGAGGCTGCAGCCAAATACAACCTGATTGACATTCAATAGAAGTCTAAAAACTAATAGTAAATAACAATACACACACACACGTACACAATAAGGTTGACATGTAAATACTGCCAACTCACAGAAGCATGCAGAATATCCGCTAACCTGCAGTTTTGCCTGTTTTGGGGAAAAAACAGCCAACACCTGGAAAGTGCTGTTTACCAGTTAAGTACCAGACATGATCTACAGCAAGTGTCACAGCAGATTCTCGCAGGTATGTTTCTCCCTGTAGAACCAACTGCTTGTTTTCTGTTTTAAGTCAGCAAAGTACCTTGTTGACAAAAAGCACTGAATAAACAACTAAGCCAATTTTAAATGTGAAGAAGGGAACCTCCATGGGAACCTCATGGCTCTTATACTCCATAAAAATAGCAAAGGAAGAGCAGTCATTAACCCCAGGAAGTAATTTGTCTTTTTTTTTTCTTTTTTGGTTAGAGTTAACCTATCATCCCATAAAGCAACTGTGTCAATAAAAGTCAAAGGAAGTGTAGAAGTTCCTGAAGAGAAACTATTAAAATTCTTTCAAGAGAAGATGCTGCTTCAGTAATGCTTGGGACACTTTCATCATGAGGAGGCCATACACACAGAGGAATTAAAAAACACACAGACCAAAAAACATGAGAATTTGGAGAACAATAATACATCCTGTTTTTGAGAAGCCGGAATACAGCCTGGACAATTTGTATTTTACAAATCACAGCAGTAATCCACGTAATGACAAGAACAAAAGGGGCTACAGCTATGATCCAAGACTTGGTGTTTCAAATTCTGTAGCTGCAGGGACCACGGCTTCATCCAGATAAGTCTGTTCAATGGTCATAAGAAAAGGGTTTGAATTTCTCCTTGTTTCTGACACACAGGCTCTCCTCCCCTACCACCCTGCGCCAGCCAGCGGCTTCACCTGCCCTGGTGGCCACGGGCCGATGTGGCAGGGCACCCTTGCCCCGGGCTCCCTGGAGCTGCTCTACCCACCATCATCCTGGGACCAGTGCAGAACAGACAGCTGGGGCACGCAGATGGCAACAGCGACGCATTTCTGCTTTTCCAGCACACCAGTTCAGACTACTTGTGAGCTTTTGCCCACATTTCAGTATTTCAGTACTAGATCTTTTCAAGGCTGACAGAGAGATCAGCAGAGTCCCTGTTACAGCAGAGCTGCCCACCCCACCTAAGGCAGGTCTCACCTGCGCCTCTCGTGGCTCTTCAGATGGGAGGAGAAAAGGAGATACACAGGAAGCACATGGCCCAATACTTGATGCACCTACAGTCTTCAATACCATACCCCTCAAAAAGTGAGCTCAGCTGCCACTAAGAGGATGGAAGAGAAGAGAAATCCCTCAGGAATACTTGCAAACTACACAACTAACATGCTGAATCTTGAAACAAGGTATTTTTCATTATTGTGAGTGAATACAAAAAGTCTTATTCAGACAGGAAGAATGCAAATCCAGTTCCAACCTGGACATCTTTTACCAGACTGCTTTTCACACAATTTCATTTAGAAACAAGTTTTCCATCAATGAAGGAACAAACATGTAAGAAGAAAAGAGCTGATTTTAGTTTAGCGAATCAATACAAAGTCTAGTGCGATCTTTCACACAGACTAAAGACTCATTTTCCTAGTTGATTTTGTCCTTTTATGAACAGAAATTAAAGGTCCTGTTAAATGAATACTTGTTTACCACTTAGGGTAAACCCTCAGAAGTCACATCAGTATAGGCAGAACAAAATTCCTTGGAATGAAAGGTGCAACCACATGAAAGCACACACCTGAGCTCAAGGGATGAATCCAGTGCCTCACTTCGATTCAAAGCTTTACTTATGTCATGGTTTAGGCTGGGCACCAAATGAACGACAGATGCTCTCTTCTAAGAAGAGGCTTCTTAAAGAAGCCTTAAGAAGAGGCTTAACTGAAAAGTCAAATTACTGAAAAGAAAATTAGTTCTGTTCTGTATCAAACCAGGTCAACTTACTTGATGCAAAGGCACCTAGTGCTCTGCTTCACGCAGATAAGTGCTGGTCCAGTATAGCATGCTTGTTCCTTTAGAGGTCAGCAATATTTCAACTGATAACAGAAACACGTCTTGAGCAAAGTCTAGGCTCTGTGAGGCATATAACCTTGCCTCTAGATTATTCCAAAAACCAAACTTTTACACATCAGTAATTCAGAGACCTGGGACAGTTCACGAACAATTCTAGACTGCAGCACAAACATTTTCCTCCATGCTCTGTTTGGCCTCCCCTATGGCGTCCTTTTCATGAGAGTGCTCTTTCATGCGTACCTCTCAAATCTGGATGATATGAAGGAAGAAATTGAGATATAATGACTTGTGAATTCTTTACTTCTCTGCAAGCAGGGCTGACAAAACCCAAATGTAAGAATCTAAGAGCCTCTCAAACCTCCGTATACACATCCTATCCACTGGCTGACTTACAGGACACAAAAAAAAAAAAAACAAAAAAAACCACCAAAAAATCAAGTAGGTGTTTAACATTCTTAAGTTCTTAGGAACAATCTAGCTGAAGAGTTGCACAAGCAAGCTGTTAGTTTTCATCCAAACTGACCGTAGTTTAGCTGCAATTTCCACCATCTCATTGTGCTGGCATGATCAGGCAGGGGCAAAAAAGGGGGCACCCTTTTTAGCAGTCCTGAGTTGACATTGGAATCCTGTTATATAGCCACTTAACCACCTTTTGCACACATGTCCAGAAGCAGTTCAAATCCTCCCAGCGGGCCAATAACTATAGCTTGAAAGTCTCTCTTTCAAATAATTTCTATCTACATGCAGTTCCCCACTCTTTCCAACTCATTCAGGCAAGTTCCCTTTTCAGACAATAAAGTAGCTTTGCATTTACTCAGAACAAAGTTAAGTCTTGGACATAATACGTTTTTAATTCTCCTAAGTGTGCTTTCATACCATAAGGAAGCCATGGGAGGGGAGGCATTATGTTAATTCCAAACTTTTTCCCATTTTCTTCCATCATTCATATAATCACTTGCTTTCTGCAAAGCAAATGTTTCGGCTTGCTAACAATTCAAGCGCTGCTCCGGGTTGCTGAACTCCCAAGTCCTGTCATAGCATGCAACTAAAGTATGGAAGAGGATTAAAGCATTAACAAGTTGAACAAGAGGCCCTTAAACAACTGGTCCAGTCTGGGAAACAGTTTGAGAAATATGTCTCCAGTAAGCAGCATTCCATCACTTCTTCCGTGCTAAATCCTACATACCAGCACTCACAACACAGCACCACAGCAGTGTGTGAGGCATGATGCTCACGACTGAAGCAGGTATGTCTTCTTCACCTGAAGAGTTGCTTGTGTTTCCACACAAGCATGCAACTATGAGAAATTAACTTGGAGCCTTATTTTAAGGTACATAGTAGCTCACTATAGTTGCATTTATTGTCCCCATATGCAAAGGATCATCTCAAAACAGGTGCAAGTTAAAAGTACACAGAAAGACCTTTTCAGAGACTCCTCCATTGCTTAATTTTTTTTGCTTTCCCTTCCTTGAAGTTCTCTATTTTTTCTGCCTGACATACAATCTTCTCTTTTGTCCCCCAACACTTCTCTTCCTTTCTGGGCATTTAATGAATATCAGCTATTGTTTGGAAAACCACATACTATTCTCCTTCACTGTTTATAAAGATAATGCATCACCACAAGCCAGCAAGCAACAGACTGGAATGGCCACTAAAGTATCACCGTTGAAAACTAATATACAAACATCGCACACACAACAATCTCAAATTACAGCTTGGGGGTGAGGGGGTAAACTTAACTGGAGTGAACTCCCATGATTTACATTTAACTGCAGCATGTTACTCAGCTATTTCTGCCTTTTTGAAGTGTGACAGACAGGTTCTCAGGATGCTGAAAGAGCAAAGAGACCATCAAATACATTGCTGATCTGAAAGTGAAACACTGAAAGTCACATCTTACAGACTCTTGCATCCTTTTAAATCCAATACTTGAAGGAGAATAGAGAACAGTTTTCACAGTGACACAGAAGTGACACTTACTGAGACTGGTACTGTCCTCTGGGAAGGGGGGGGAACTTTCAGAAGCTTCTCCATCAAAGCAGACCCAAGGTCCGAGCTCCACATTCCAGCACACTGATATACACAACAGCATGTTCAAATCAGTGGTACTCATTAAGATGGTATGAGACTCTGAAAGGATTCTACAGACTTTCTAAAATAAAAAAAGGAAATACTTCTTGCCAGGAGGCTTTGGCTTCTCTTTGAACAGGAAAAAAGAACGATGGAAAGGAAATTCATGTTTTGGAGGAGCTGAACAATAGAAATGACTAATCACCACTAAAGAATGCTTGAAACCCAGCCCCAGACCTTGAAAAGCAGCAGAAGGAAAGGCTAGCCTTGAAGTGAGTTTGAGCATGTACTGGCTGCAATCCTCTCCCCTCTCACAAATTATTTCTTCAGTGAAGTCATGAATCGCAGACCAGAGCTGGTAGAAACTTCGATGGTAAGACACACAGCTGAGAGTTTCATGATAAAGCACTTTTTCCCCCCTCTTAGAAGGGTCCACTTTCAAAGATCAATCTTCATGTGAAACACACGTCAGTACAAAAAGGCTTCGCAGCCTTCTGATAAGATTTCTACTCAAAGCTAGAAAGCAAAACTGTACTGTAACATTTAGGTATCTCAGGAACACCACACATGTAAGGCTTGTCTCAAATCTGACTGCCTGCTTTATCTTATTCAAATGAGAGCATGTATCTCAGGTGAACAAATCCCCAACACAGCGAGAAAGATTTTCACTGCAGCAGCTCTGCCTGTGTCTCAAGGCAGTTATTTCATACTAAGGAATGCAAAAAGTATTTAAACAAACCAACTTTCCACTCAATTATCAGAAACTCCACAGAAGCCGTGAGGAAAGCAAGGAGATAAACTGAAGTGTTAAATGAAGCATGTGACATGGACAACTATTTCAAGTTTCAAAGTTTTCCTCCCCTGCCCACACTGTCTGCAATATTTCAGTTCTCCAGGTATCTCCCCCCCATACCTTTTTTTGGGGGGGTTGTGGGTTTTTTTGAGTGTTTTAGGGGGGTGTGTTTTAGTTGTGGGGTTTTTTTTTCTTGTTTCTTTCTGAATACTTTCACTATTAGGGTTCCTCCCAACAAGACTGAATGTTATTTCCAACAGCCTTCTGCCCCAAAGATGGTCTGAAATGATAAATAACTAGTTCTGAAGTCTGACCCCTAGACATTTAAGCACCTGAAAAAAACCAACTTGCAAATAAGTTATTTAATCTTATGTCCAGAACCACATCTTGTTTGTAAATAGTTGACGGAAAATATTACGCAGTGTCCCAGGGTTTAATTGGTCAGACAGAGCCTCTGCCAGTACTCCCCTGATTAGAATGAGCATGGACAGCAGCATTTCAGCTGCCTGAGCAGATTTTCCCTCTAGCTCTAGAAAACTCTTTAAAAAAGTAATTGCTAAAGCAAAGGAAAGAGCCAAACCTTTATACCCATTTTCCAAAGAAGGCTAAAATTCCCGTTTTTTTTTTTTTTTCCTTTCAAGATGCACACTGCACCCACACGCTTCAGAAGCCTGCATGTACAGCAGCACCCATCAGCTTCACCGCAAACAAGTATCTGGCTGGCAGGTTGCTGAAGCTGCTCAGCAGAAGCAAAGCTGACAGGAGTAGGAGAAGTTTTGCCTAAGACAAATTCCGGAACAAGGCTATGAACAAAGCAAGCTATACCAAAAACAGTCCACGCTATCAAAAGAAACCTGATATCCTAAACCTTTTGCCACTTCCCCCCTCCCCCCCCAGGTCATTAACACAGCATCACTGAACACCAGAATTACAGGATGTTTCAGAGGAATTACACCCAATTTCTTAGTCACAGGAAAAACTCTACATACCCTGAATTTCGAATTAGCATCAAGGTTTTTTTTCCTTTTTCTAAAAACTAACTTAGAGATAGACATCCTCTTGAGACTTTCTATTATCAAAGCAGCACATTTTACGTTAGCACATGTAATACCATTATCAGTATGGCCTCAGCTTTTTATCAACAGCCCATCAGCGAGGGGAAGAAATACCTCCACATGCACATATCCAGCCTTTCTGAAAAGATTCCCAAACAGAGCACAACACGGGCTGTAGCAAAACCTTGAAGTTTAATTTGTTTCAAGGATAAGTGACCCAACAGAATGGGTTCTCTCAGATTCAGAAACATTACACTTCCTAGATTTTTCACTAGTTAAAAAAAAAAACTAAAAACAACCCAAAAAAACCCAAAACAAAACTCAAACACCTGAAGCCTATCAGTATCAAGGTAGCTGCCTAGATAAAGCTTAAAGTTTTGGAAGTTATTAAGAACATAGGAATGGGTGCATGCCTGTGAGCCAGTGCTCTTCCTCCTGCCCACAGGCCCATGCTCTCCTGTTTGTTTTCTTGTTGAAAGACTTGTACACTCATGACCCACAAGGTGTTAACGCAATTTGCAGATTCTGAAGTTAAGTAACCAGTATACCCAGTGAAAGCTGCTGGGGACTGAATATTGCCTCTGGTAAAGGTGTGAACAGTTTCCATTCATCTCCACACATTACTAAGGGCTTACTTCCTCCAAACATGGCCAAACCAGTCTGTTTAGAGTAGAGCTCCCTCAGGGACCATCTTTTAATCAGTATGCTTCTGTGGAATTTAATCTAGATAGCCTTTATACAAAGTTATCTTCACATCTTAGTTTATATTGATAAGTTTCTTCATATACATTTTTTCTATGTCAGTATCAGTAGTTATTTTCCAAATTGCATGCATATATAGCAAAACACAGAATTAAAACATAACATTGTCAGGCTACACAAGTGGTGTCAGGTGAAGACTCAGGCAAACCCCTGAATTCACCATTTCCAAGTTTATGCCCCCAGTGGATTAAATGCATTCTCAAATGAAAGCAGTTTATGAGTCACAAGAAGCATTTAATAGGTCACTTCTACAGAGTATTTAATCCATTATAACAGCAAAACATTCGGTCCTGTCTGCAAGATGTTATAAATTTTACTCATTGAGATGAAGAATCCTTGATGAGGGAGCAGAGAAAGGAGGGGAAAAGGAAGAAGCAGGCATTTTTGAACCATATTAGTGGATTAATTATTACATAATATCCCTGTCAGTTAAATGACATTTTGGTTGACTAAGTACTATGTAAGAAGTTAAATTATGCAAGTATTCTTGAATCAGCTAGAGGGTACTTAAAACAGCAAACATGCCTAGGGATGCAGAAATTACAAGGAATTGCGATCTGACAAGTTTGAAGGTAGCTTAAAAAAAAATAAATCTTTATAAACAGCATGATTTTGGGGAACCCGATGAAGTAACCATTCTCTACAGGCAAAAATTCACATCAGCAGAGGATGCTTGACATATGGTCACGTGAGTTCAAATGACTCCAAGAAATGAAAATAAGAGTATTCCTCTTAACAGAAGTTAAGAGATTTAGTCATTCAGCCCCTCCACAGCAAGATTTTGAGTTTTAAACTGACTGTGCTGATCCACAACAGCAAAAAGCTTACAACTGCTGCATCAATAACTCTCCTCATATCTGTTTGACTTTGCCATTTAATTTTTATTGAAATATTAGAACCAAGTGATTTCCAAAAATCAAAATGTGATGCCCAGAAACAGAGAGGAAACCATTTCCAAGTCAAATAAGCACCTAATCTAATTTAAATTCCATGCCACACTCCACATTACACGTTCTTACTGATGTTGAGATTTTGGCATAGACACAAGTCGGAGTAGAAATAGCTTATAAATTACCCAGCCTGTGCTTAAGAAGTCAGTGTGTGCCTATTACGTGTTTTCTGGAGGGTGGGGGAAGGGGACTGTTAAAAACGGTCAAGACTAGCATATCAGAAGCTGAACACTGGCCATCAAAGAATTACTTCTCATTTCAGTTTCACAAGTTCAGTAATTTTCGCTTGGTTTTTTTTTTTTTTTTTTTTTTTTTTTTTTTTACACACACACCATAAATAATTTTCCTTTTTTTTTTTTTTCCTCCAACAGCCTGGATTACTGACAGCCTTTGAACCTAGTATTTTGACTGTCTTCATGCCAACAATCATTTGGTACACTACTTAATACTGATTAAGTCCTCAACTACATCATTGGTTTTAACACTTGATGTTAGCAGAGAAGTTCTCTGTATGCATGTGGACATAAGCACTATTCAGATATTTCCCCAGCCATTCATGGCACAACAGAGTAAGAAAAACAAACAAACAAGAAGTTTGTTTGCACTGCTCCAGTCAAACAGATATAAACAACCAGGCTACCCACATGCAACTTCTAAATCACTTGAACTTCAGTAACTTGTACTCAAAGCAAAATACTACCTGATCTTTAGGGGTCTGGACTGCGTCACAGGCAAGAAGCCAAGCATGTTGTATAGCAGACTGTCTGGAGACAAAGCATCACGTTCTGGTCTTTGGGTCCATTGATCCCTTAGATACAGAGCACAGGACCAAAACCAACCGAAAACAAGGTCCTCCCAAGGGTACTAGCTACAGAAGTTACAAGCAGCAGCACTACTCGTGGTAAAAATACTAGCACTTCCATACACAAGTTGTTCTTACTTTAGAAAAGCAGAAGACAACTCCATTAGCATATGTGCAAACCGATGCTGGAACACAAAAACGCCTAGATCTCCTCCTCCCAATTTTGAAAAAAAGCTAAGTTAGCAAAGTTTCATTTTTTCTCATCAGCTCCAGTTTCACAATGCGTTTGTTACATACGTACGGTATGCTGTACCCTTATATATCATACTCTATTACATGTTTCTAAGGGAGGAAAATTAGTCCACAGTAGGCTTAAAGGTGGTCGTGGGGGGAACACCCAAGGTCTCCCCGCTTGTCCCAACAAGGGGTCAGACAGACAGTAATGCTCCAAGCTTCCAAAAAGGTGCAGACCAGTAGAAGAGACTAGGACTAGCCACAGTAGGGCAAGCTTCTACATCGTCTTAGAGGATTAACCCACATACTTCCCAATACTTGCCCAAAATCTGCTACAGCAGCTTTCTCTTGGTCCTGAGGGAACCCCGGTTCTGAAGCTACACACTAGGCAAACAAGCCTCAAATTAGCCAGGAAAAAAAAAAAAAAAAAAGAAACCACAGCAATAACCGTGCACCCTCTCCAAAAGATACCCCAAATCCCACCAAAACAAAAGCCTAAAAAAAAAAAAACACTACATGTTATTGGTAAGTCACTGGAGCACAAATACCTTATTTCAATGGCTACCTAGAGGCTTACTCATATGGAAGCATATTCATAAAGGAACGTAAGGGCACAGTAGAACTAGCAGTTTCATTAACTCTGCATTTCAAGTATATATCACAAAAACTTATGTTCCTATTACACAGTTAAAAATAATATCAGCTCATTTTCAGGAATATTTCCCATGCTACTGTTTTGCCTTAGAGGAGTTTAGCAAAGCAATCAAGGCCTCTTCATCTAAGAGCACTAGAAATAGGGGAAGTGTTGACACAGAGGCAAGAGAAAAGTCATCACAAGAAATGCCTTTACAGATTAACAGAACTTCTTTGGCAGAGGTTTTCCAATTCCCCAGAAAGCAGGAGCCATGCCCAGCTGGAATGCTGCAGAAGCCAAGGCTAACGTGCTTCTGGAGAACTCAAGTCTAATTCAGGGGTGGCTCTAGTCTACCTTCAAAGGCAGAGACCAAGGGCAGTCCCTGCTTTAAGCTCAAAATTTCTCAATGCTAAGCGTGCATAAGGTGAACTCTCTCAAGACCTGTGGGCTGAGAGCTCTCAGCTCTCAACGCCTCATTGATTCAATCCAGCAGCATCCCTGTAGAGCCAACAGAGGCTAGAGGTGTTCAAAGCCTCTCAAGATTGCCCTCAGGAAAGGTACCCTCCTGTGCCGGGGGAAGCTGACCTTATTCTTTACCATGAATACAAGTGCATTCAGGAAAGGCATTTACATACTTCAGGATAATGCCCCAACTTGAGCCTTAGAACTGCATAAAGATGCAGTTAAGGTGGCAAGATGACCAAGGATTTCCTTCAGGTTTTAGAATGATGAAGAAAAGAACCCAGAATCACCAATGAATTTCATTAATAAACACTGGTATAACAAAAACTACTCCATTTCTTGTTTCACAAACAGAGGCTACCAGTAACAGATGCCACTGAGACTTCTCCATCAGGTGTTACAGGGTTCACATATGCCAAGTGCCTTAAATACTAATACCAAGTTAACAGACGACTATTTTAACCTGCTGCAATTCCAGCTCTTAAAGTTTTCTGTAGCCCAGTATACATTGATACTCTGAAATAAGACACTGTTGAAGCTTCAAAAATGATAAAAAAAAAAATGCTTATAACTGTAGCCAGTAGGGGTCATTTCAGTGTAAAAAATTGCAGTGAAAGAAAAGGCTAGAGACAGGAAGGAGAGCAAAAACATCAATTTCTATTCAGCCAGTTCTGTAAGTCCCTTCCATTTCCTCCTCCCTGAACCGGGATAGGAAAGGGTTTGCACTCCCAGTAGACAGGATTAAAAAAAAACAAAAAAACCCAAAACAAAACAGCTAGCCATTATTCCATTAATGGATAAAGGCATGGCTTAGTACTGCTCACACATCAGGCATCACCAGCCTAGCCTGTTGCACATGTGCCTGTGAACTGCATAACTGTTTAGGTCACCACGATCAAAAAAACAGAGCTAAGCAACCTCATTTTAGTGATCGGAGGTAGTACATTAAGCCCTCTTTTTTCCTTGCTGCCACCCCTGGTGCACAACATGCACCATGAGAACAATACATTACTTCTGTTGCTTAGAATGAGGCAGTTTCCTGACAATTCAGTAATAGGTATTCCAGGGCTATTTATTAGGCTGACAGTTCAGCTCAGTTGCTTTTCATTTACAAGAATGAAAATTAAACAGATAACTTATCTCCCTGACTATTCCTATAGGGACAGCTGGAACTAGTTCCTAACCACAACACTAATTGAAATGCAATCTTGCCAACAAATGCTTCATACTATTTTCAACAGTAGATGGGACGTGTTACGAGTTGAACTACAGCAACGTACAGATTGCATCACTTCAAAGGAATGAAATACTCCTAAACTGCCAGAGACGTCCGTACTGTGATACAGTAAGGGAGTTGGAACATTAAAGCATTTAATGACTGCAGGCTTTTAGTTCTTTTAACCTAAGCGGGGGGGGGGGGGGGGGGGGGGGGGGGAGAAGCTGTTTAAGCCAAGCTTTTACTTGAAAATATGCAAAAAGAGAAAATCATCCAAAACCAGATAGGCTTTTAAATGACCTTTTCCCTCTTTGCTTGTACTTTTCTATTTAAGAAAACTTTTCCAATACATATTAAAAACAATAAGAGAGACTACAGCAATGTACAAACTCAGCAACACGGTCTCGACCAAGGTCTTCAGAGTAGTTTAGGGCCATTTTTAATTGTTTACCAACAGAGCTTTAACCCTGCAGCTGGTCCTACCCAGGCAACAACTGCAGAGGCTGATGGCACCGGTTATAGTACAAGCGGGACACACTGCCCTGCTCTGCTGTGGTTTGCAATTTATTTGTGAGAGAGGCAAATGGAGTTTTAAACTTATTAGTTTAATAACTATATTATAAGCGCCGGGAGAAAGGTCAGCTGCCCACTAAAAATGACTGATTTTAGCTCTTTCAAAACAGTGCATCATTTTAAATGCAAGTTTTTTGGACAGATGCTGCCTCACCAGCTCTCTGGACTTTCTGCTGCCCTCTACCCGCCGAGAGGAGACCGCCTCCCTCTCCTTTTCCAGAATTGTCGAAGCTCCCGCTCCGAGTCCCACATACATTTATACATATCCCAAACTACCGGTTATTTGTAATCTCTTTACAGCGCCATGTTTTCCCTCAACTTGGGGGGAAAAGGGACCTGGATGGACAAGACAAAAACAGACCCAAGAAAGTGTCTTTGGCCTTTTGTTAAATTATATATGTAAAAAATAAATCTGAGGGACTCTGATAGATACAAAATTTGAAGGGGGGCGTGTGAACTCCTCTTGCATTTCATAGCGATTCATCACCTCACAAGCAGCCGGCAGGAAGCAGAAGTGACTTTGCGAGGAGTTCTGCCGTGGGGATTCCTCCCTCCCCCTTGACGCTCCAGCAGGGAAGAGAGGCATCCCTTATCTTATACCGAGTAGGACAGGCGGGGAGATATTAAGTGACAGGAACAGGAAGGAAAACTTTACAACAGATGATCAGCCTTTGTGTTTCCTTACAGAGGAGGGAATCCGGAACAGGCATCATGTGCACGACTGACCTCCGCCGATTCCCATCTGCCAAACCCCTTCCCCGAGCCCTTTTTATCGAGGGATTTTTTACTTGGGCATCGGCAGCTGGTATCAGCTACTGGCGAAAGAGCGAAGCAAGAAGTGGAAGAGCCTGGGAACTGAGGCTGAGAAAATTAAGGGGAAAAGTTTTAAATAAGGGGGGTTTAGGGAGGAAAGCTTACAAGACGCGATCGCTTGATGGGACAAGCGGGCGGTGGGGAGGGAAGGAGGGCGCACCGGCGCCCTGGCGCCGGTGCGCCCTCCTTCCCTCCCCGCCGCCCAGCCGATACCCCCAACCCCAAGGGATGGATGAACAAACGGACGACGTCCCGCCGCCTCTCACCTTCGCAGACCCCCACTTCGTACTCGGTGATGGAGTCCCCGTTGAGCGGCGGCCGGATGACACAGCGCAAGCCCCGGTCGCAAGCTCCGTGCAGCCCGTAGACTCCCCCGCAGCTCTCGTTGCGCTGCCGGGCGCACATGAAACAGCAGCCGCAGATTCCCAGCACGATGCTGCCGGGGCAGCTCTTCGGCTCTTCGCATTTCGACTCGTCGCAGGGTAAGCAGACCAGAGCCCGCGTCCCCGACTCGCCCAGCAGCAAGGCCAGCAGCAACAGCCACCCCGCCGCCGCCAGGTGCCAGCCGCCCTCTCCGCCCGGCCGTCTCCTCCCCGCCGAGACCGCTGCCAGGTACATCCCGGCTGCCGCAGCCCGGCCTGGGCCGGGAAGGGGGAACCTCTCGGAAGCCCCCCTCGCCGGCCGCCGGACTCGAGTGTGCCGCGGCTCCTTCCCGCCGCCGCCCCCGCCTCCGGCCCCCCGAGGAAAGTTTCCTCTCAGCGGCGGCGGCGGCCGCTTCAGCCAAACTTCTCCTCCGGGCGGCGGCGGCTCCGCCCGCTGCCCTCTCTGGGAAGCGGCGTCCGTCAGTCCGTCTGTCCCTCGGCTGCCGGTCCCGCGGCGCGCTGCGAGCGAGTCCCTGGGCAAGGCGGCGGCAGCGACTAGCTCTGCCCCGCTCGCTGCCCGAGCCCCGACTCGCCTCCTGCCTGCAACTCGCCCCGCTCCGAGTGCGCCCTCTGCCCTCCCCCCATTGGGCGGTGACCGCCGCCGCCCCGCCCCGGCTGCCTGTTCGCGCCTCCTCACTGGATGCCGCCCAGGGCTGGCCCCGCCCACCTCTCCCCTCGCCCACCCCACCCCCCCGCAGCCCCAGATGCTGGGGCTGGGGAGAGACGCAGCGGAGGCGAGGAGCAGCCTGGGCCCCACGGCGGCCGCCGCCGCCTCCCCCCGCCCCTCCCCTCCCCTCCCCTCCCCTCCCCCCCCCCGCCCGGGGCTCCGAGCGCGGAGCGGGGCGAAGCGGCGGCGCCAGACCCCGGGGACGGGGGGGCGGACACCTCTGCCTCCGGGGGACACCGGGGGTGAGGAAGGAGAGAGCCCCGCGAAGGGCGACGATGCGGGGGGAGTCGCGAAAAGGGGCCTCGCGTCCCCGGCGGTGGGAGCCTCCTCCTCTTCCTCCGCCTGCCCCCACACACACACCGAGGGGCGCGGGGATCCGGGACGGGGACCGGCTCGGTGCCCACTCCCCACCCCGTCCCCGCAGCCTGGCCCCCGATGGCGCCCAGGTGCCCGGCGGGTGCGGAATCGCGGCCGACCCGCTCCGCGGGGGCGGAAAGGGGGAGCTGCGCTGCCGTTACCCCTAACGGCTGCTGTCCCCACTCTAGCGGCGTCGGAGCGCTGTCCCGGGCCGCCCCTCCGCCCGTTCGTAAACAAGCGGCGGTGCCGCGGGTCGCCCGTGGACCTGGGCACGCACACCCGCCCCCGGGCCGGCTGCGGGTCTTCGCTGGCGCACGGGCAAAGCCGCCCGCCGCTACCGGCCGATCTCCCGGCCCGTAGCCGGTCGGCCTGCCTCGGGAGCGGCGCGGAACGGGCAGCCGCGTCTCGGAGAAGGCGGCGGGAGGTGCGGTCGCGGCGGCGCTGCCGCGTTGGGCCCGGCGGCGGGGGCCGGAGACCAGGGCTGCCCGTCGGGGCGGGAGGCCCGGCGGCCCCGGAGGGAGGGCCGGCAGGAGGCAGCGCCTGGGCGCCCCGCACGATTCGGCGGAGCGTGGCTGCAGGGAGCTTCTTGCCCCGAGCCGGGACGGAGGAGCCACCGCAGGGGAAACAAAACGAGAGGTGTTGACGAAAGGGAAACCGCGGACTGGTCCGCGCTCGGTACCCGCCGGGGGGAAGAGACGGCGGGGAAACGGGAGGTCGTTGCCTTCACGAGGGCAGCCCCGCGGTATAAACCGGAGAGCGGGATCCGCTGCTGCCGTGTCGCTCCCTACCCGGGGTGCGAAGGCGGCTCCCGGAGCAAGGTAGTCACCGGGCTGTCAGAAATGCCCGGCGCTGTGGCGAGTGAGAGAATGAAGTCAGTTGCTTGGCAGGTGGGGTTGTGTCAGCTGCAGGGTGCTGAGCCTGGAAAGCCTTGGGTTGCGCGTACTGGTGCCAGCCATGTGGGAAATTTTAGGAGAGAGGTTCAGGAAACTTAATATAGGTTATTAGGGAGACTGTCGAGGGTATGGCTTCTGCAGCTTCTCTAGTCCTACACGTGCGTCCACTTTACCAGAAAGAACCATTTCTCATGTTAACGGAGGAGCTGCTATGTAAGGGCAAAACCCCCCATTGGCAAGGCAAAGGACAAGTTGCTACCAGTAACAGAAGAAACGATAGTGTAAAGCTTTGTCAGCAATAGCGTACCTTTTTGGTGTGTTCTAAAAAGCACTGTAATTCACTGTCATTCACTCCAGCATAAATGCCTACTGGTAGCAAAGGTTCCATTACTAGCACAGGCCCATTACTAATGGAAACAGTAGAGCTGTGTAACATGATGCTGAAAAATAAAGCATTTCCATATTTGTCTAAAAGAAAGCATTTCCCATATTTGTCTGTTCTTAAAAATAAGGATGTTTTTATCATATCAGAATAGCTGACTAAATCCTGCTCCATTCAGAACTTAAACTAACTTGTAGACGGCTGTTTGTCAAGAGCTACAAATCCTTTAATTAGCCTCAATAGTTTGCAAGGCATTGATCTGTTTTCCAGTGAAATGTCATTATTGTGATAAAATGCTATCAATAAAGCATACATTACATGGATTAGGGCCATTCAGCTGACATATCTCAACGACAAATGGACAATGAGAAGCAGCCATCTACTGGGCATCAGTATTTGAACTGATACTGTGCTACTTTTTTGAATAGATTTTGAAAATAAATGACAAGCTGATCTTATTAAAGGCACCGTGTTTTGGTATAAACAAGCCCAATGCATAAGTTTGAGAACAACCAAAACCATTGTGTGTTCCTGTATTCTGGAAGGAGGTAAGTCAGGAAAGCACCCTGGAGGTCATATTAAACAAGCACTCAGACTCTGGAGTGTTACAACAAATGGATGATACTCCCGGGTGTAGCAACACACCGAGCTAGAAGTTTTGTTTTGTTTTGTTTTGTTTTGTTTCCTCAAAAATGCAGGTTCTTCCCTCAGCCTCGGCCGGCTCGTGTCAGTTTGCCGAAGCTCCTGCAGGGGTCAGAGTACTTTTGATTCACCAAAGTTTCCACCAAAAAACCCACCGTGATTTGGATGAGAGCAGTTTGTAAAAACGTACTGTTTCCTATGAACTGGAAACACTGCCTTTTGGTCATGTCTTTTACTGACGAGGCACATGAAGGGGTTTTACCTTCCATATATAGCATCGCTGAGATTGCTTTTCGAATGAGGCATACAGTTCCTGCGGCTGTGTTTTTAAAACACTGTTCACAAACCCAAGATTGTGCAGAAAGGAATCACAAAAGTGATTTTAGTGCTAGAGAGGATGCTGTACAATACAATACATGATCAGAGACTTGAATTTAATAAGCTTAGTTTATCAAAAGATGAAAAGTGAACTGATTACAGTGTATATTAATCCCTTCATGTGGAAAAATGAACTGGTCTATGAAAAATATGTAGGTATTTTTCCAGGACTTGTGAACATAGCCAGCATGGAAATCCCAGACATGTTGGATTGCATGCACAGGCAGTTCAATATTTCCCAGACATGCCAGACCTACCAGTCATGTACTGTACTGATGTGCAGTATACTCAATGCACAAAGAATTCATTGGACCTACTGTGCCTGTTTGCCTGTGTGGGAACGAACAAAGAAGCGCTAGAAGCAGTAGAAAAACAGATGAAGAGGAAAGCTACGGACAGCTTAGATAAGAATGTTGTAGGGCCCTGAGAAAAAGAGAGCAAACTTTTGAGCTGACTGCCAAATGAGAGAGGCTTCAGCTGTGAACGGGATTAGTACCCTGCTTCATAGACTGTTTACCCAGTGATAGCTGGGTGTAAGGGAGCAAAATCCAGAAATATTTACAGAACATGGATGAAAATTTAGGGTTCTTGCCTCCTCATGCTTTGCCCTTTAGGTAGAAGTCATGAACTACTCATGTATGCTTGTAATCTAAATACTTAATTTCACAGTGGCACAGATGCAACAGGAAAGGTAGAGAATGCTTCGGCCCCAAACCTGAGAAAAGTCCATAGGGACAATGAGGTACTCCTTGGAAATCAGCAAATCTGATATCTGATGATTTTACAGGGAAGGTGAATATCCCTGCTTTCCCCAGCAAGGCGCAGCGAAGGATCCCTACAGGTAAATTCACTTACCCCTGCTTCTTGCTGACTCTTGATCTATTAAGGGGTCTACTGATCCAAATAGCTTAGGAGCAAGTAGATTCAGCTACTGCAGTGAAATCCAGCTTTTAATTTACCCTAGAAACAGGTTAGTAAATACTCCTAAATATAACTGTGGGAGGAAGAAAAGCATTGTGATAAACAGGCTATAGCAGCTGAAATGTCCTGGGCCTGTTTTCCTCTAATGTTGGTGTTCTGTTGAAGCTACATCTAGGCTGAATGAAGTTGCAGCAGTAATCGAGTGGAGCTGTGGAACTTTCTTGGTCGTCATTTAATGTGGAGTTTTTGCAAATCCACACACTCCTAAGAGAAAACTACAATCCACTAATTCCTCAGTCCTGTGCTCACTCCCCTTGCTACTGGTAAATCTCCCCGTAAGAAAAATACATGTTTAGCAGAAATGTCCTGATAAGTCTGATATTCACAATAATTACAACTGAAATACACATTTCATTTTATGACATAGGTGAAGATGACATTTATACTACCAAAAATAAAAACATCTCACTAACCCCCCCCCCCCCAACCTAAGTAAAGTATCAAAATGCCTTGATTTCAATTCAAAACTTTGTTTCTACTGTGCTGAGATATATTGGTAACTCCTTATGTATATCTGAATTTTGGGAATGCTGGTGATTTTAATACCAAAGTTGTATTTTTTTCTACACAAACTTTTTGTTTCTTTTCTGTGCCTCATTGTGTCTTTGTTGCACATTAAATTCCTTTTTTATTCTTTAGTCTGTTAAGATCGTTTGTGTCTACTTTGTAGCAGTCTCTTGACATAAACTCTTTCCTAAACAGGTTATAGACATAAGCAATCTCCACTCCCAGAAAAAAAGGATCAAGATGAAATCTGCCACTAATACAAGCAGTGCTGGATCAGTCTAAAACACATGAGAATAATTTCTCTCTTCTTCACAGAGATATCATGGACTTACTGCATTAGTAGCTGCAAGGTTTTTGCAAAACCCTTAAATGGAAAATAGTGGGAAATTGGGAAAGCGAATATGAGACTTCATTTTAAAAGAAACAATCTTTTTAAGAATTGTTTTGAAACAGTTCATAATAAATAAATAAATATCCCGTCCAGTAGTCCCTGTTGGTTTTTCAGCCCTATAAGCCTTTCCCCTCAGCTGAATCCCTAGCTTGGGACAGCTCAATAGTTCAAAATTTAAGTCTGGAATAACTGACAGGCAGAATTGTTTGCAGCTTTTTCCTAATACATCTTGGATTGCTCATATGGAACATACAAGTAAAAGGACCTGTTTTTTTAATGGCCTCAAAGCAACTGCATAAGCAATTTTAAAACACAGTTGCATGACTAATTTACTTGTACATGCTCTTCCACAAATTTAGAACCTATACATTAATAAAATATTATAAATAAATAAGCTGTAAATGAATACATCTGGCCATTTACAGGTGCAGTTCTTCACATTGCACTTAAATCCCTGAAATCATTATGCATTCAAGCTAGGGATTTTTTTCAGATCTGAACATCCTATAATATGTATCTTAAAAATTGCAAGGTTAAAGAACTCAGGAGTCAATAGCTATTTAAGAATATCTACCAGGAGCCTATCAGGAGAAATAACTGCTATATCTAGAAATGCAATTTTGTATTTAAATTGATCACCCTCAAGGTCATGTTGGTTTTAGCTTCTTTAGGGCGAAGAAAATCTTTTTAACAAATAAGCACAGTTAGGAACGAAAGACAATTTGCTGTCAGTTTACAAAAGAAAAGTAGAAGTCCTTTAAACTGGCATGTCATTCTAGGGATTATATGCATTTTTATTACAGAAAATCTGGACACCAGAAAAGTAGGTGGATTAGATCAGCATCTACAATCCTTTCATAGTGCTGCATACTAATAAGATTTTAAATGTTAAAATATAAAACTGAAAATATTGTGTTTATTTCACTGCAATCTGCTGTGTATCAATAACTGCAGCATAAAAGAGATGAAATCACATAGGATGAGGGATATGCTGGATGTGATCTAAAATTTGTCATAGCTAATTCCCTGGCTTAGTGTGTCCAAGAGAAGTTCATGGAGTTCTAGGCAAAGTACTTCCTATTTTGAACATGGCTTTGAACTCTTGAAGGAAAAGTAAGGGAGGTTGAAGTTGGTGGGTAAAGACTAAGCTGGTGGGTAGATGCTTATCAAGGTAAGTCAGGCCCCAGCTGTAACACTCTTTATTTCAGTTCAAACTCAGCAAAACATGACTGAGCCTCAAACTCTTCAAATAAGGGACAAAATGGCTTGTCCTCTGTTTTGCAGCTGAATCAAATGCTAAAAGGAAGATTGTCTGCTTATGAGTGAATGGCAACTGTATTCAGAGACCACTGAAAAAAGGTTTTTTAATGGCAAGATTAATGACAATGAAGATCTCCCATTTCTCTCTTTCTAGGAGGATTACACCTATAAAGCATCTCCAAAATATATCTTCTGTGTTAGAGAAATTTCACTTCATCAGGTACATTCATATGTGTGGGCCTAGTCAGCTCTTGATTATCAAGACTAAGCTGAAAAGGGAAAAAAAAAAAGCACCACAAAACCCAACCCTACTCCCAAACCCGCAGTACAAGATGTATGCCAGGTGGTCTTTGGGATCAGGCAGTGAGAACGCAATTGGGAAGCGAGCAGGCTGGTGATACGGGTGACTGGGGAGGGTGGGGACCCCGTGTGTGTACACAGTACACCAGTGTGGCTGTGTCCTGCGAGCACAACTCTTCTGCTTGCAGACGTGATCTGGCTCGTGCCGGGCCTTTCAGGTGTCTCCGGTCTTGCAACACGGTTAATTCATGACCCAGACAAGCCATCAGCACTTGATTGAGAGGCAATTGTAACTGATCCTGCTGTACGGCAAGGGAGCTGTATAAACCCCTGTGAGTTTCCTGACAGTATCTTCTATAACTTTTTCAGGCAGTGTTGCATATTCTGGCTATTTTCTGACTGCTGGAACTCACAGACGCCAGGGGTTATTAAGACAATCTCAACCTGGCCTTTTACTTGTTTAGCAAATTAAAACTATTTTTGATGTCTTTAATAAAGCTGGATAGAGCTTTCATTCCAAGAAATCACAGCATATTTCCAGTGTTTTTTCTAGCTCGTTCTAGATTTTAATGCTGATAAATGTAACTGGACATAAAAAACAACTATCCCTACTGACTTGCTTCTATTCATGTCTATAATCACCTTCTCGATTTCTGCAGATGATGATGTGGGTTAGCAAAAATGTGTAGGACAAAGTCAAAGGCTGTTCTGATTACTACAACTTTACGTATACCAAACAAAGTTTGCTTTCTGATACCTACAAGTATGTTGAGGAAATCAGATTTTTCTAGTTCATTCATCCTAGGAAACTAAAGTTGTTTATGAGAGTAAAGCAGAGCCATTTTCCCAAAGGAAACCAGTATTTCTATAAAATGTTTGAGCTTATTTATTTCTCTTGATAGATATCAAGCCAGTCTAACTGTTCAGCTTTTTAACAGCTTGGTTAGAACCATGCACAGCTTGGATACCATTTGCAAATTCCATATGTCTAAAGTTATTGTGGTGTGGTTACAGTGAGAGAAAAAGGTTAGTATAAATCAGCATTCATATCGATTGTTCGGTCTGTGTTAGTTTTTATAACTTCCTAGGGCAAAAAAACAGAGTACTGTATTTTTTCAAGGGTATCTAGGCCTTACTTATTCATTGTTGTTTTTTTCCTGTTAATATTTCCTTATTCATGTTGAGATACTAGTTGGCCTCCCATTGCTGATTTCAGTACATTAGCAAGAACTATTTGCTAACTTACGGGGTTTTTTCTTTACATAATTTGTCTTGCAAATTGCTAAGTAGACTGAGAGACTTTGCAAGCCTGGATTTCATCGCAGGCTTCAACAAACGTTAATGCACTCAGCCTGTATCAGAATACTCAACATTGTGCAAGATCATATTCGTTTTCTTTTAGTCTGCAGGAAGATATGTTCAGTGGGTTTCCCGGTCCAGCTCATCTGAAAGAAGTAAATGGATGTTGCTGTATACCCAGTGTTTTGAACAGCATTTATCTTTTCAAGTGTGAACTTGGAATCTTCAGTTTAGGGACTTGGGTGGGGGCTAAAGGAAAGAAGTAGGAAGGTAAGATGGCTTGCGTGTAATAAGGGCAGCGATACATTTAGGAAGAAAACACAGCATTTCCTGCTTCTCAAAACATTTCTGCATCATGAAATTAACATTTCATGTACTGTTGGGAAAACGATGGGGAGAGGGAACAAGCCCTGAACAGCAGAGAAGCCTCAGCAATAAGAAAGATGGGAAGGAGGATGGTTTGATTAGTATGGACTGGTAGAAAGGAAGCAGACAAGAAAGTTTTCTCAGTCCAGGGGAAAGAGAGCATGGACGTGGATGCAGTCATGTGGAATAGCATTCTACCATTGGTAAGAACTTGCAAGATATTAGCAGTTTCCTAGACATTTCAAGTTCTCTCGTTTTCTAACAATAAAAACGCAAGAGATCATCAGTATTATTCTCCCAGTCTTTCCCTCTTAATATATATGGGATTAAAGTCAACAGCCTACTGAGTCATTCCCTTTAAAGCAGAAGGGTTCTCCTCACATGAAATCTTCAGGTCATCATTGCTTTTGAGCTGAAGCAGATCCCCCATACTAGGAAAATCTTTATTTATGGGATTATGCAAAAGAAGAAATTCCCTTCTCTTCTGCCAGATAATTGGTCTAGCCCCCATAGCTGATTACAGCCTTTTATAACCTGCCCCTCAAGTCAACTAGACTCTAGACTGAGTGGGTAGATTTTAGCATGTTTTAACTCATGATAGTGAGTTTATTTATCAAAGATACTTTCTAAGGTTTAATATAATTAATGTGTTCTCTTGAGTGCTTGACTGACATATTTTTGCCTTTTTGCATTTTTTTAAATAAAAATATTATTTTTTCTTCAGAAAAGAAGATATAAAGAGTTTAGGTGACAAATTTGGAAAAAAGGTTAATCAACTCGCACATGACAATCTTTGAATTCAACCAGAAAAACTGCTACAGGGCTCTTATTATTTTATGGCAGTGAAGCTGTTTCAGTTTTCTTATTTAGTAATAATGAGAAAAAATTGCTGTTATGCATTGTCTGCTTAACTCCTCACAGCAGTGCAGACTAGCAGTAAAAACTTATTTTTTACTGGACAATTAATCTGGTTTACAGGTCATTTTTTCATTATTAGATATGCAACTAGTTTTTCTCAGCCTTCACCTGCATCTCTTGGTCAGATTGAGACTGGGGTGCTGTTCCAGTCCTGTTGCCATCCTACTACTCTTTGTAGTGCATAGGAGGATAAAACCAGTGATACTGTCTCAAGAACATGAGGAGGCTATCAGGAAGAGGACAACAGTTCACGGTTCCCCTGACATACTTGAGAGAGACTCAGAACAACTGGCAGCAGGATGTAAACAAACTCCAGGTCCTTCCTACACCTTCTGAATTAGTTTTTATATCCCACATCAAGCAAGGGCAAAAGCACCTTGAGTCACCTTCCTTCCTTTGGTCATCCAATATAAGCTTCAGCAGATGAAGCCCCCACTACATTCCTTTATTAATAACATTTTCCTCTCTCTCAATCTACATCTTTGTTTGTCTGTTTGTTTTTCTTTCACACAAAAAAGTGTGTTCCTTGATTCAGCTTAAGTGATGCAATTCCGAGTCTTTGATCTTTTACATTTTTGTAAGAAAGGAAGGTCTTCATAGCCCTACACTGAAAGCTACAGTTAAAGTTGTATTTACAGTTGAAGTTGAATCAGAAAGCACCTCATTTGAAAAATGTAAAGAAATATAAATAAGAAATTAAGAGAAAAAGGCTTATGCATTCCTTTCTACCTTCATGCTATCTACAGTGCTATTAAAAATGAGCTGTAGTACTTCACAAAGCTTATATTTCCACTCATCAAGAAACCAAAAGGGAACACAAACCCCAACTTTGAGTTTCCACTGTGATTAATGAAACTTTGATAATGATCTGGTATGGTATCAGCTGATCAAATCATCTGACTTCCATAAATCGGCAAAGACATTCTCCTTAGCTCTGCCGAGGTTTTCTGTTTTAGTTGAAGTTGTTAGAGCTGCTATTTTGGCCAGCATTCTCCAGAGCGAAAAGCCTGAATCTGTATAACTTCTGCTGAAGAGACAGCCTATTCAGGCCAGTGCTGCCACAAACTCAGAACGTCGGTGGGATGGATGCAGGGGTAGATGCATACACAGAGTGTTCGATGGGAAAGGAAAATGACTGACAAATAAACGAAAAGTTCATCTGGTGGCTGTTACTATGGCTCGATGATAACGAGTGATCACTTTGACTGATGGACTATCAGCTTTAAAGTACATTCTTATAGTGTGAACTAAGCAATCATTACAGAATCTGCAGTGTGTTTAGACTCTTATCTTTCAGATATTAATTTTAAATGCCCTCCCCATGTGACAGAGATGGTTGGGGTACTATTTTGCTCTTTGTAGAGGAGTTAGCATAAAACTCTCTGATTTGATAGAAAATACCCCAGTGAGTTATACATCTACTTAATAGTTATCATTAGCAAACATATCAGTAGACCTTTCCTAACTCCATCTAAATGGCAGGAGATAGCATTTAGCAGCTCTTCTGTATTGGAGATTTCAGATTTGTCGTAAAAGGGAATGAGGTATACATGGAATTTTTAGATAGCAGCTAGAAGTAGTGAAGGCTGGTGTAGAAGGCCTTTCTAAAGTAGGTCTTTAGTGTAGAAAATAATCTCTCCAAGTTTCTAGGATATTAGGAAAGTATTTATTGTTGTTTTGTTTTTGTTCATATTAATGGATAAGCCAGGGCAGATTTGTCATTGGTATCTCTGAGTTCAGTCTGGCTGAGCAGAGAAACATACAACAAAGAGAAAATGTGTTGGTGCAGAAAAGGACACAAAGTAATTTAGATTTTTTTTTCTTTTAACAAAATAGGCAAAGAAAAGTGAAAATTATCAAAAGGAATACTCCTCGGACATTTATTATTCTCTCTGTATCAATTAATTTTTCCAGATCACCATGAATAATTCAAATAGACATCTTAGTTTATATTCCATGCCTTGTCTTTTTGCTATTTAAATGCAATTTTTAATAAGTGAAATTTAAAGTTTACAAGTGACAAAAAAGAGTATTGGTTTAACTATGGCTATCTGATGAACATATTTTTAATAGAAAAATCTGTATTTGGCTTGCTCCTAAAACCAACCAAAGCTAACTTTTCATTACAAGAACTTTATGCACATAACTAGATGACTGAACACCTACTGAAGCTGACAGAAACACTTTAATTAACTTCATCAAGTTCTAGCGAATAATTACTTGTGCGAAATATATATATCTTTAATCAACTGTGATTCTGATTTATCCTTTCTTCTGAACTTTGACGTAATGAACTTGGCTTTTTGTAGACACAGAAGCAATGTGCGAAGCTGCATTGCTTACTTTCTTTCTAAATCTAAATAGTCTCAGAATTTTTGTACATATATATTAATAATTTAGCTGGACTGTAACCATGACAATATTGATAGCATATGTAGAATAAATAGGACACAAGACCGCTTACCCAGGAAGAGTCAATGTTTAGAATATTATCAGGATATTTGCAATTCTCAGATGTGAACTAGGCATTAGTTATTAATATAGTTTCCTATATTAAAAGCTATTAGAGGTTAATTCTTTTATTTGTTCTTTTCC
Organism: Larus michahellis; assembly: GCF_964199755.1. Lineage (NCBI taxonomy): Eukaryota > Metazoa > Chordata > Aves > Charadriiformes > Laridae > Larus > Larus michahellis. The sequence goes on from NC_133898.1 coordinate 41,826,149, forward strand.
TGTTATACATTTGTCTATCAATAGTCTCATCCATTTAACGGTCATGACATGTATAAAAGGTTAAACCTGACAGTTGTCCTTTAAATTATATTCCTTTAAATGCCAAAGTCTTTCTCTCTATTTAATCCTTCTGCTGGGGTGAATATTCATTGGGCAATTGTGTTGACTTGATCTCAGGTTCTTCTTAGGCACTGTATTTAAGCCCATTCAGAGCAGTCAGGGCTGATTTTGCACTTCCTGGGACCTCACTGCAAAGCGCTTCATATCTGATATGGAAATATTTGATTAAATTGCAACCATATTATCTGAAATTATTGTTTAGAGTTCAAATTACAGGAATTAAGTGCCCTGCCTTTTGCAAAACTTCCCATTCATTGCAAAATACTATTTTATTTGTGCTTGTTTTCTGAACTACTTTCCTCTCCTGTATTTTATAGCTCAGAGCTTTCATTCATTTCAGTCAATACAAAGGTGCAACAGAGCTATAAAATGAGCTTTGTCGACAATTTGGGGACAGTGCAGATGACGGCTGTTGCTTGTTGTGGCATGTATTTCAGATGAGTCAGATGAGAGCTCAAGTTCTACCATGCACTGGCAATTTCTATCAGGTGGGACAGATTATTGCTGACCTTTACTACTGGATGAAACCTAAAGGAAGTCAGAAATCGTCAATATAATGTTGGGTGAAGGGGGGCAGAGAAAGAGTTCTTTGTTAGTCCTAGGACTCCATTTAGATGTTTTTTTCTGCTTCTTTCACAGCTACACTGTGTGTAGAACACTTCCTTTCTCTTTATTACTGTTAAAACAGCAAAATCACTATTATCTTTAAAAATCACATTAAAGTGGACAATATGAATGTTAGTCAAACTGCTGTTTCTAAATCTACATATATTTGTAGGTTTTCCTTCAGGATGTATGAGGGTAAAAACTGTACTGTTAAAATATCCCAAATACGAAGACTGAAAAAATTAGTAAATGCAAATAAAATAATCTTGGCCTCAAATAAGAAAAAGAAGATAATTTCTATCAGCCACTAACAAATGGTGAACTTCAATAGTGGCTATTTTTTGTCACAATCATATGTTAGTTTTAACGCTGTAGTGCTTTAAATAAATTAGAGCCAGTGCTGTAGCAGGAAGGGAGTGGTGGCAGGGGAAGTGGTGGCTGGTCATCATTGCCTCACATGGGCAAGATGTGACAGGGAAGTTGGCACCTGGTAATATTGTACTGTTTGGGTAGTATAGCTACCTTCACACTTCAAGGTACCACTGGTCCCTAGTCTCATCTATCAGGTACTGGGACCTTTTGGGGAAAACACCTACAAAACCATCTTTGATTAGCTGGAACTCCCCTGTGACCTAAGGGAAGTTTTACTAAATGCAAACAAAATCTCTCCAAGATGCAACGATGTATGCTGTCTAAAGCAATGGAAACTTGGGTGTTTAGGAATTAGAGTTATCTGTAAGCTGTCTTTGCAGCCCTAAGATGCATCTCACCTGTATTAATATTCTACCTGCTTGAATTGCTCTCTCCTTCTCCCTTCCCTTCCCTTCCCTTCCCTTCCCTACCCTTCCCTTCCCTTCCCTTCCCATCCCTAACTTACAAAGAAGTTAAATGCACAGCATCTACAGGTTTCATAGAGCTGTAGCTATCTTGGTTCACACAATCCTATGAAATTGAAACTGAATTTATATTGAATATGGGGAAAAAAAACGCTGCAAAATATTTCTGTATTTCGATGTTTAAGATAGCTTACTTCTCGCTTGAGTTAACTCTGCTATGCATTATGTAAGCTCCCCCGAAGATTTTGGGAATTATTTGAAGCACTGTCTTTCTACATTACTACACCAGCTATGACTGTCCCAGGCGCTTTAACTAACAGCCACAGGATAAATTCTGTAGGGCAGCAGAGTTCCTCCTACACCTTCATATCTTTGAAATTAATTTCCTTTTCAAATTTGAGAGATCACAAGTTTTGTTAGCCTCAAGCTAACAAAAAAGCATTTATTTAAGTGGATGTTTTTTGATTCTGCACTTTTCATCTGGAGATAGAAACCTAGCTCAGACCCTAAATGCAGTCTTTGCAAAGTACAAGGATTTTACTGTGCTTTCATAGAAAAGTGTAAGTAAGCAAGCAGAGAAATGGTGGTAATAGACAGAGTACACACATAGTAGTAAAGGAAGAAAGTACAAAGTACACTGGCTTAGATTCGAGACTAAAGATGGAGTCTAGTATACAGCATCCTCTGCCACCGAATACATAACACACAAAACCATGGAGAATTAATGCTGCCAGATGGTGAAAATGGTAGCTAATAGACTAAATCCTCTTTTTACATGAATTTACCTGTACCACATCAGTGAATGACAGCATGTTCTGCCTGAGAAAAATAGACATTTTATGACATGCATTAAAATTTAGTATTAATTAAAATACGTTGTTCAAATACCACTTTTTGTAAGAAGCACATTTTGTAGTAGATAATATAATGAAATTATGCAGATTCTTGGAAATAAAAGCATATGTGCTCAACAGATGACATTTTAAGTTCAAGTCTCTCCATTTCATACAATAGCAAACAGCAGCAAATGCAACAATTACATTCTTCTAAGATACGGGTGGTATGGCAGCAATGACAATATTGTGCCTCAGTGACCGTTCACCTACATCAGCAAACGTCAGCTGGAAATCTAAAGGGTACTGAGACAATTTTCATACTCCCAGAAATGCAGATGAGAAAGCTGAACATCTTAACATGTATCCAAATGTGCACTACACGATCACGTGAATTTTTGACAAGTCTAAAAAGTTACATTCAACCAACTGTTACGGAATTCAGTCAGAAAACAGAAAACGAATTATTCAACGCAATCTGAAAGAGTTTTTCTTTGAAGGGTGACACTTATTTCTGCTGCGTTACACAAAGAACCTTGCTTGGGGGGCAAAGACTCTGAGGGGGTTTTGTGCTTTTTTTTTTCCTGTTTATTTTTGGGGTTTTTGGGGGTTGTTTTGGGTACTTATAGATAACATTGCAACCCAGAATAAATCAAGAATTCATAATGCTCCATTTCTATTCCTGTCTTCCTCAGAAAATGATCATTCTGATAATCTTTCTTGATAAATCACCTGAAGATAAATCTGTCACAAGTTACTCATAGACATGGTTAACTAAATTAATGCAGCCTGATTTTTTGCTATTTTGACAATAAATCTGATCCAGTTCATCTACTGCCTTCTCTTGTGGCAGGTCAGGTTTCCTCTACAGCAGTCTCTCTTTTTCTAACACATTTTGGATAATCCAAATTGTAATGTAACTAAGCATTGAGTCTCCTCAATGTCCTCTTTAGTTCTTTGCAGGAAATGGCAATCTCCTCAAAGAAACAACTTTTCTCAAAATTACTGCCAGACCAGAAAAGTAAAATAGAAGTCCACTTATCAATATTTTAAATTAAATAATACTGCCATAACTTTTCAAACTCCCCCAAACTTAAGTCTTTTCATCCCAACTAATTCGGTCTCAAGCAAAATCAGCAAACAGTTGATGTGTTTCTCTTAGAATAGATATCTCAAATATTTTAAGCAAAATACCTCATCTTCATTTTTTTTATATATCATTTTATACATGCCATTCAGCAAGCTGAGCATATCTGAATAATGTGGAAAAAAACCCCAGGTTTCATTTTATTTCAAGAAATAAAAGGAAGTAACAATATGTTTTCCTTTCTTCCTCCAAACATGGTTACAACAGTAATCTACAGCAGTATATGGAAAATATTTTAATGTTTAATTTTAAGGATAATGAAGTTACAATGCTATATGTTGTGAGCGTGGAAGGTTTTCAACGAAGTACTTTACTGGAGAAATCATCATCCAAAAATACTTCATACAACCAATTGCCATACAGAGGAGAAAATGAGGTAAGAAACAAGGAGTCAATCTACTAATTTTATGAGCGTCAAAAAGGAAATATATTGTCCAAGCTGGAAGCAGTGTCTGTCAATGCCTGACAGTTTACAAACCTTTGGTTTATAATTAAGTTTATGAAGAAAAAAATCTGTTAGGGAAGATAAGAGCTAATTCATGATCAACTAAACTGGAACAGGCTAATTATTCTTTTAAAATCAGCAACAGTATCTCTAGTTTTTAGAAACAAAAGATCTCTCATCAGTGATCCATCTTTGCAGAAGAAACAGAATTGCACCTGTCTGTTATGGTCTGCCTTTTCACAGTAGAGTCTGTGAAAAGACCCTAAACCATTTCATTGACAATATACCTTGCTCTTGCTCCCATTCAAATTAACACCAGAATTCATATTGTCATTCATGGAAGCAGATTTGGATCTTAAGATTTATGTCTTCTGAGAATTCAGAGACTGTAGCTGTATCACAGGCAAATGAATCATGAATTCATTCAATAATGAACTGAGAAAAGTACACTAGCAGTGAAATGATATCTTAAAAAGATTTCCAAAGTGTCCTGGCTAATTAAGGTGTGTAAATTCTGTGTTCAGATGTCATGATCCTATTGAAGAACCTACATCCTGTGTGACTTGAACAAGACACAGTTTAGATTTTCAAATTTATATAGGTGATTAATGCTTGAATAAAATCCTATATGTTTGTATTGAATTGAAAACAGGATCTAGTCATCTAGTCAGTTAGGCTCTATCAAGGTTTACTTGTGTGCTATCAGATACCCACAATTACCCAGTTCAGGGGACTTGATGGAGCACGCTATGGCCAATGCATATGCTTTCTCTTAATGGAGGCAAAAAGAGCAGGAACAGGGGAGAGGAGGGCTAACTTAGACACTTGCCCTGCTATTCATTCAGGATCCAGTCAGGGCACATTCCTGGACTGGAAAATATTGCTATAACTACAGCTTATATTTAAACCTCTTTCTTTTTCCTTTTAAAAAGTATTTGGTGAACACACATACGTACTGATACAATGATCAGCAGCTTAATGTAGGCTTAAGCAGTCCAAACACTTTCCAGTACACAAAAACCATAACTCCAAGACAAATTCGATAGATGGAAACAGTGCTTCCTTTTCAGGAACATTCCTCCTATTCTGGATGGTCTTTCATAAAACTGAGGATTTGTCATGAGGAGAGGCAAAATCAGAGACTCAGAGGTACCGTCAGAGGTTCTTAACTGACATTAACTTTGCCCTGAGCACATTTAATCTATATAAATTTCAATGATCTCCCAAATTTTGCTTCTAGGGCAGTAGAGCAGGAGCCCTTGATAGTACAATTCTTTGGGAGATGAGGGTCCAAAATGCAACCTGAAGACACAGAAGTTTTATGTCTAATTGCTCTTAGACCCTGATGAATCCTGTGAGAGCCCCTTGGACTGAAACCACTGCTTGTTCTGTGGGAACACAACCCCTCTTTTCTCCCTAGAAGAACAATACAGCGGAAACTCTGCTAGGAGCTTGCCATGGAATTTCCATTTCCCCATGCAGGATTTTCCTGTACAGGACTAATCTGGACAGTTAATGGCTTCTTAGCTGAGCTTTAACGTACGTTCAAAAGCATATGAATGCTCTCATGGGTGGAATAGCAGGCTACTGGAGGATATGAAATATTTCCTCAATGGAGGCATTTACAAAAGCCTCTGTAGGACTTCCATGAATCAATGAAAGCTAAGTCTGAAAATTTTCATGCTAATTTATATAGATGTTTTAAAAAAGAAGTCATGGAATTCCATACCTCATATACATTAATTTTCCATCCAACAGAATGACTTTGGCCATCTTGTACTTCAGTGAAAACCACCTCTGTAAGCAGAGTGTGACTGAACAAGGACAAGCATAATGGAAAGTTTCGTTTCCAAAATATAATAAAGTAATGAAGGAAGTGAACATTATATGCACTTATGGTACACTCATTTATGATTTTATGAATATGAATTTCTGCTTTCCTTTTATGCTGCTGTTTGTATAAATGAAATCTACCGTGGCATTTAAAGCTGGATTAAAATGTTTCTTTTGTTTCTGCTTTTGAGTCTTTTACAGAATAAATTATGTTTTAATGTTGCTATTATAAATGTTTATGGTGGATAATTAGTCCAACTCCCACTTAACTTTGTGGAAAGATTCCTTTGATGTTGATGGGAGCTGGATCAGGCAATCGATATGCCTTGCTGTTTCTATACATTAGTGTACAAAAGTGTTAATGTTCTATAAATTAGCAAAGATATTATTACCATCTGATTTTCCAGTGTAGCTATATTACCGAAAACAAGTAGTTCCATGAGTAGTGGAATTAATGAAGCCTGATTTTCTATGATTTGTATCTGAGGGTGAATTTCCATGTGGATTCTCTTATGCCTAACCATGATTGCACTCAGACTGCAGCCTTTCCTGCCAGGAGAGCAATGTCTGCGTCCCCCTCGCCTCCCTGGCTGCTTATTTTCATGAGACTTGTAGAAAATGAATACAGATAAGTCTTCTAGCTCTCTGTTGAGTTTCAGTAAAAGTAGCCAACAGTTTATTAGGGCTGGTAGATAGGTGACACAAAATCTTACAAATGTTATAGTTGCAAGCCACACTCCTGGGGAAGCTGGACTAAAAGTAAAGGAATGCACACACTGGACTTTGTATCATCAGACATTGATAATGTGCTCAAGGAACAGTTAATAAAAAACCACAAGGGAATATTTAAAAGGAGTAAGAAGTAATCTGAGTTTTAATAAACAACACAGAAAGCTCAGTTACCCCTGTAAGCACAGCTAGGCACTCCATAACTTCATGACTTCCCAGCGGAGGCATCTTGTCCCAGTGAGACCCCAATGCCCCTGGAAGCTCCCCAGAGTACAGGAGGTATTTGAAATACTTATGGTACTGCCACATGTCCTCGGGAGCAGGTGACTCCCCCAGGAATTAAGACTTGCCTTGTAAGCCAGAGCAGAAGGGGAACAGACCTTGGCTTGGTTCTTCCCTCTGCACTTTGGTAAGCAAAACAGGGAATGCTCTTATTTCATTCCTGGGGAATGCACTCCTAAGAACAAGGGAAAAGTCCTTAAGTGAGCCAGAGAAAGGAAAGGAAGAATTCATAGTGTCAGACCTTGTGGTCTTTTTTCATTTTTCTTCATTCTTTCCATCCTCTAAGTCTGCAATTTCAAAAAGACTTTTGCAGAAGTAATAGTAAGCATACTGGGTCAAACTGACCATTGGAATTGACTTTGCTTCAGTTATTCTGGAAAGAATTTGATCCTTGCAGTTTTTTAAATGAATTGCATTAATAATTAATAATTGAGAACAGATCATAATATTTCATAAATGTAAAAGCCTTAATTCCTACATATTTCCAAATTATGGAGCAGAGCAAATAATATTGAAATCAATATATTCTAGGTGGAATCAGTACTAGTATTCAAAGTTAACATTGCATAGTTCTTTTTATTACAATTTCCTATAGCTTTGCCAATGTCAACAATCTGAAATGAAAATTTCTACATTTATCCTCTGTTACAAGCAGATTTTCAAAAGAAAAATAATGAATGAAAGGTAAAAAACTATCTGCGCAAATGTTCAATCATCTTCTCTTCTCAAAAATCAATGATTTGTAAAGCTCTACCATCTCCATCAAGATTTTTTTGAAAGACAGGAAGAACAGTCCTGAAATAAGACAGATGAATGTACCGATCTAAGGAACATTCAGGCAGAATTGTGCAAATTGTAAACTTTTAAGAATATCATTTGGATAGCCTCAGTAGAGTTTGTTGAAGGCTTACTGATAAAAGTCTCACAACTTCTCATTTGTACTTTCTGACTAAGATTTTTGAGGTACTGAATGACTTTTTCGCCTCAGTCTTCACCGGCAAGGGCTCCAACCACACCACCCAAGTTGCAGAATGCAAAGGCAGGATCTATGAGGATGAAGAAGTGCCCACTGTAGGAGAAGATCAGGTTTAAGACCATCTGAGGAACATGAAGGTGCGTAAGTCCATGGGACCGGTTGAAATCCATCCATGGGTCTTGAGGGACCTGGCAGATGAAGTCGCTAAGCCACTGTCCATTATATTTGAAAAGTCGTGGCAGTCTGGTGAAGTTCCCGCTGACTGGAAAAGGGGAAACATAACCCACATTTTCAAAAAGGGAAAAAGGAAGACCCGAGGAACTACAGACTGCTCAGTCTCAGCTCTGTGCCTGTCAAGACCATGGAGCAGATCCTCCTGGAAACTCTGCTAAGGCACATGGAAAATAAGGAGGTGACTGGTAACAGCCAACATGGCTTCACTAAGGGCAAATCACACCTGACAAATTTGGTGGCCTTCTATGATGTTGCCACAGCATTGGTAGATAAGGGAGAGCAACCAACGTCATCTACCTGGACTTATGCAAAGCGTTTGACATGGTCCCGCATGACATCCTGGTCTCTAAATTGGAAAGGCATGGATTTGATGGATGGACCACTGGGTGGATAAGGAACTGGCTAGATGGCCGCACTCAAAGGGTTGTGGTGAACTGCTCAATGTCCACGTGGAAACTGGTGATGAGCAGCATTCCTCAGAGATCAGTACTGGTACTGGTACTGTTTAACATCTTTGTCAGCAACATCGACAGTGGGATTATGTCCACCCTCAGCAAGTTTGCTGACAACACCAAGCTGTGTGGCACGGTCAACATGCTGGAGGGAAGGGATGCCATCCAGAGGGACCTGGACCGACTTGAGAGGTGGGTCTGTGCAAACCTCATGAAGTTCAACCAGGGCAAATGCAAGGTCCTGCACCTGGGTCATGGAAATCCCAGGCACAACTACAGGTTGGGCGGAGAATGGCTTGAGAGCAGCCCTGAGGAGAAGGACTTGGGGGTGCTGGTGGACGAGAAGGCCAACGTGAGCCGGCAGTGTGCACTTGCAGCTCAGAAAGCCAACCGCATCCTGGGCTGCATCAAAAGAAGCATGGCCGTCAGGCCAAGGGAGGTGATTCTGTCCCTCTACTCCACTCTCATGAGACCCCACCTGGAGTACTGTGTGCAGCTCTGGAGTCCTCAGCACAAGAAGGACATGGACCTGTTGGAATGGGTCCAGAGGAGGGCCACGAAGACGATCAGAGGGCTGGAGCACCTCTGCTATGAAGACAGCCTGACAGAGTTGGGGCTGTTCAGCCTGGAGAAGAGAAGGCTCTGGGGAGACCTTATAGCAGCCTTCCAGTACCTAAAGGGGGCCTACAGGAAGGATGGGGAGGGACTCTTTATAAGGGAATGTAATGATAGGACGAGGGGTAATGGTTTCAAACTGAAGGGGGGTAGATTTAGGTTGGATATCAGGAAGAAATTTTTCACTGTGAGGGTGGTGAGGCAGTGGAACACGTTGCCCAGCAAAATTGTGGATGTCCCATCCCTGGAAGTGTTCAAGGCCAGGCTGGATGAGGCTTTGAGCAGCCTGGTCTAGTGGGAGGTGTCCCTGCCCATGGCCAGGATGTTGGAACTAGATGATCTTTAAGGTCCCTTCCAACCTGAACCATTCTATGATTCTATGATTCTATGATCTTCAAGTGATTGGCATTAATTTTGTTCACATGACATGCTGTGTAACCTTTGTTTGGCTAATTTGTGTGCCTAATTTATGCCATCTTCCTCTCCACTATTTAGGGTTTGAGATAGACAGTGGATGAAGCAAAAGAGCAAGTAAGAAAGAAATGTTCTCTTTTACTTCTCTTTACAAAAGCAAGACCTGCAAAAGCTTTATTTAGCCAGGAACTTTTGTGCATTGTAGAACAAAACTGTTATAGTGCATATGTTCAAGTAGCTCAAATGAAAGTTATTTTAATCATGACATCTTATCATTTTGCTACTTTAGTATTCTTTTAAGACCATTTTTATTTGAAATCAAGTGTATCTGATTGTTTTATGACCTACTACTTCAGTTAACAGAACATAGTTTACCTGTGGCATACATTATTTGATGAAATTAATTGTTGTTTTCTAAAGGATGTTAGAACTTCTGATGCTCTTGGGAAGAATCTTCCTGTATCCTGTTGGCTGCTTAAGAAGACAATTTTTCAAAACTCTAAGTACGTCAACATTTTTCTTGCAAATCTTTTGCTGGACATAAAATGCAACATGTAGAATATTGTTATATGCTGAATATGGTGGTTTATTGTTCGTCTAGTAATGTATCATCTTATGAAATTGCTGCCATATTTTTGTGACTGTGTATCCATCCTGCTGCAGACTTCCTCTCAAATTATTTTGTTGTGTGCTGTTTCTAAAAGATGAATGTCTAAATATCTTGAAATCAATACTGCATGCTCCATCATGTAGGTGGTATCCAAAAATCTCTTCCAAATTTAGCTATATGTTTTGTAGTATCTCTTTCACAAGTTCTTAGCACCTGTTCTCCTTATGGGAGTATTAACATTTACTTCAGTAGAGATAACATCCGGTCCTGTATTTGTTGATAGTCCCACACAACATCAACAGCTATACTACTGGAAGAAACAAACAGCATGTACTTCCTCCATCGGAAAAGATGAGCAGGACATTCAGGCCCACAGACCTTTCCTGGCTTAATGATGTGGCTATTTCTATTACACTGAAGAGACTACTACTCTGGGTAAAGTGAAGAGGATGCAAAATTTATACTTCCCTCTGTGTCTCTGGTAAAAACAACAGGAGACAGAGAAAAAGTTTGCAGAGTGTGGCTTTCATAGATGCATTATGTGTTCTGCAGCAATTTTTTTATAGCACGGCATGCAGTTGATTTGGGAAAAGGCAAGGGATGGCCAGCAAACTTGTACACAGTCTACCCCTGCCTCTGTGGAGGTCACTGCAGCTCTGGTCTGCATTGTGGAGTGCTTCATTCGCTATTGCTTGGTCAGGCTGTGAAAGATCTATTCTTAGCCACTGGCAGTATACGGAGTTGCAGCATTTGACACTTAGCAATTAACCATGTTAATGGGGAACTGCACCACTTATCAGGGCACAGACCTGCACACATGAATGTTTGTGCTCAGCTATTGTGACCACTTATGTGATCAGAAGAGTTTATGTGGAAATTATCAGTTAGGTGTCTATCTTCGGCATATGAAATGATCACAATGCAGTGGTGGCTACAAATTAAGCCTTCTGATTTTTTATTACAGTATTTCACAATAAATATATATTATGACCCTGGGCAAACCCTGATTTATAAGATCTGAGAGATTTAAGTCTTGAGATTCATTTAGCTTACCAGAGCAGAATATAATTTTTTAGCATGAATGAGAAACAGAGAAATTTAAGCTTTGCTGGTACCTACTGGATCATCATTGAACAGACTGTCAATCATTGCTATGTATAAGCAAAACTGCTCTAACAATTACCGGTGATCCTGCAATTCTTCCTGCAAGCGTAGCATTTATTAAACATTTTAAACCACTTCACAAAAAAGATCAGGATAATAATATCTTGATAATCAAGGAACTGAGGAAGAGTAAAAAACTGAGGAAGAGAAAAAAACCAATGATTTTCTCAATGTTGCCAGGCAGGTAACATGGGCAGTATATGCTCCCACTGTGGGGCAAGAAGGGACAAAGAAGAGGCAAGTATCTGTGCTGATCTTGCTTTACAGCACATGCAATGTTAAAAGCTGGACAACGTATCCTTAACCTATGGAGGAAAGAAGCAGCATGTGCACTACCTCTTTTTTCCCCATCCCAGGATGAAAACCTGGAAAAAGTGTTCTGTACTTGCATTTTAAAGGAATAGTCTAGTCCTCAGCATATGGTCTGAATTGGAAATACTTTGCTGAAGCTAATATTAGATTCTTGGGTAAAGTTAGTTTACCATTTTTTTTTTTTACTTTTTTTTTTCTTTCACACCTTAAAAAATGCCCCAAACTCTTAACATTGAATGTACAACCATTATTTACTATTAAAATTCCTGTATGCTTGAGCTGATAGTAATTTTTTTCCCGTTATTATGAATCTTAGTTTGGCACAAATTGACTGTATTCAATATGTCCTATTTTGTTCTAGGTTCTCATTGCCTTAGCAGTTGAACTTTAGCTCCGATTCAGAAAAAAATGTGGAGTGCAAAGGCAACAGTTTTCAAGTCTCGGCCAGGCAAAGCTAGCTAGACATTTTATCAGAGTAAGATATTCAGGATTTGACCCTCTGAGTAGATTTTATTTTCAAAGCAGGTTCCCAGAAGCCACACAGAAAAAGGAAACAAAGCTAAAATTGGGACAAGGTCAACTGGATATAGAAGTGACTGTAACAAACCTCAAATAGTTCTGTTATTTTTGTTTCAACTGAAGTTCACAGAATTTTTATTTAGAATCTAACCTAGATATTTATACAGGAATCAGAAAGAAAAACTTTTTAATGACTGCCCAACGGGAAGGTTATATTCATAACTGGTGTTAACTTCATACTTGGTGCTGACAAATACTATTATTGCCTTAAATACTCAAAAACTGAGGAGTTTCCCTCTACCAAGGGTATAACATATTAGAAAGTAAAAGGCTTGGAGAAATCTTTTGAGCATATTTTTTAATTATTAATTGCTTGGAAATACATATATATATATTATATACACATATAAACACAGAGAAACACATGTATTTTATCAGAACAAGGCACAATTCTTTTCCATTGTAAGGGCTTTACGACCAATGTAAGTAGGAGAAGGATCAGGTCTTATTTCAACATGATACAAATGCAGACAGTGCATATTTTCCAAGCAGAAATGCATGATTTCAAACCAATCGATAAGAGCTAGTTCATCTCAATTAAAAAGGAAGACACTGTTTTTACTTTAGACACTCCAAAGTAAAGTTATTGTATCATAGACATACCAAATGCTTGCATACCCATGGTCTCCTTATGTGGAAATTCATCCCCCTTTTCCCGCAAAAAAAACCCCAAACCCTCAGAAACATTAGGTATCAGATAACGTAAATCACAGAGGTACTCAACTTAGAATTTCCTCTGTTGCTAAGAATAGAAAGTACTCTTAGAGGTTTCTCTGAGAACGCGTCTGCCAATCAGAATTCATTTTCTGTCCAATCTAAAATAGATTAAATTTATTTGCTCTCTTTAACAAAGTAACTTAAAGTAACAAAGGGCATGTTACTTTAATATGAGAAATGCTGAAAAGCCTGAGTTGTTCTTTATTTAGGAATTTTAGATCTGGGAAGATTTAATTTAGATCATTTCTAGATTTTGCTGCTGGTGTGCATATACAAAGAATATTCTGTCATTTTGACTTTCAGTTTTGTGATGATTTTATAGTCTACGTGCAGGTATTATTCTCATTTATGTGCATATAAGTAAACATTAAGCAAATATATAAAATGCATAAACAGGATACTGGGAAGATAGGTATACCCTGTATGCTCCTATTGAAGGCTGTTGTCCATTCTTCTGAAAGATGACACTTAAGAATTCATGCGACATGGAAAACACAGAGGTTTTAAATAGTGATACAGCTAAAATGCAGAACTCAGCCAAGGGCAACAATATCCCTTCCAAACTGTTTTTAATAGTCGCAAACTGCCAAATCCTGTAACGACAGAATTAAGTCTAACTGACAGCTGAAGAAAAGTGCACCTGATATTTAGAGATAAACATGTATCATTTTCAGTGTCATAAAAAGGTAGGCTAGATCTAACCTTCATCCTGGATTCAGAATGTCACGGTACAAAGGGAAGTAAAGTTTCTTTTCATTCTATTGGTCATTATCATGCTGGCTAAGCCAGGAGCTGGCTCTAAGTCTTTCTTAAAAATGGGAACAAAAAGGCAAGTTAACAGCATCCTGGTTGCAAAAATGCCACAATAGTCTTCATACTTTGTGAATAGTCCTAATGACCCTGAAAAGACAGGTCACATATAAAGTGTCTCAGAGGGACTACTCTTATTCTTAAAATCATGAACTTGTTAAATTTGTTAACAAATTATGGCTCTTATTGTGTAATTTGTGAAAGCTCTTGATCCTCATTGCTTAAAATCCCGGTAATGTGCAAAGGTGGGGAAGAAGAGGTGGTCTATTTTTTCCATTTTGGAAGGGGTAAACTTAAGTGCAAGGAGATGGAGAGTCCTGCCCAAGGCTGGGCAGGGAACCCTTGACCAAGCCCTGAACTCTTAAGTTCCGTCTGAGTACTTTAACCTCACAGCTGTAATTTTAGTTTCACTGAAAAAGCTATTTAATTACTAATTCAACGTAATGACAGCTGACTGATGGATAATCTCCAGGTAATTTGAGAAGAGAGGATTTTTCTGCTGTCCACCTTAAAAGAGCATGGGTAAATTAAACAATTAGAACTGGTTACAAAGGTAAACTAAAAGCTAAACATAATAAGACACTGTTTTCAGCATTTCAAAAGAACTAAATACAGCACATCAGCAGCTTCAAAAGCCTTTTGAACAAGTGCATTCAGAAACAACTAACTAGCAAACAAAGCTATTATGAAGATGACAGTGTGGTCAGTGAACTTTTGGCATGTCAACTCTGTAAAATGTAGGCCTCTGGAAATATTCTTCACATTTGAGTAAGTAGAAAACAGGCAAATTTAGCAATAGATGCTGTGGATGGTGTATGATGATATGTTGCTTTTTACAAGGTTTGCTAGATGAAAATCTCTTTAAAAACAGAAGTATATTCTTTATGTATTGTTGAAACGATATGGTTTTCCTTCAATTTTAAAGGATCAAGAACAATAAAGTGATCAGAATCTCAGAGACCAATGAGATAATTTTATCACATTACTTCAGATTTAGGTGAACTTTTATTCTTTTCAAGCAATAAAGAAACTGCTTAAACAACATTCCATACCATGGGATAGCTATTCTATACCCTATCACATATCATAATTTCTAGATAATTAATCTGATTCTATTGGATAGAGAGATTAGTCTAATAGTGCAAGTCAAGTATTACATGAAAATGAGTGTCCTTTGAAAATAAAAGTCTCTTTTTTTTAGCTATTGATTTCATGTAACTATGCACAAGAAGATTTATAGGAGAAAAGCTACTTCAACCTCAGTAATAACAGAAGTTACAAGAAATAGGTAGGTAATCATGTCTCATTATCTTTGGGGAACGTCAGAGCAGAATCAGCATAGTTTTAGTGAACATACTGTTGGGCTGTTTTCTTTCTCCTCTTTCAGAAGGGCTATTTTATACCTTCAATAGGAAATCTTCACAGTTAATGTAGGATTGTAAAGATACCGGATGAGAATATCAATTATTAAAAAGGATATGGCATTGAGGTGGATTGTTTCTGCTAATACGATAAAAATTGCTGTGCCCAGAAAATCTATTATAAATTGCACTAACAAAGTCAATTTTCTAGGTTTTGTTTCAGGAAAGTGATTAAGCACATGCTTAAAGTTAACTTTCCTGAGCAGGAGGCATTTAAGGATTGATATGGGCCTCTGGAGATGCGATACAGGATATTCTGAAGGATGCCAGGCTTCCAAATAAAACAGGGCAGAAGCTATCAACTGGTCTCTAACAGTCTCTTTCGTATTGCCAGACCCACTAAAAGAGTCACAACAGCAAAGGCAAAGCAAGAGCCGTAGCTATGCCTGGTTTCAGCTCATGACAAATATGATCTTGTCTTTCTGGTTTTGCTCTTAACTAGTTCTGAATCTGCACTGAATTCAGAACAGTGTTGCTTGTACTACCTGAATATATTCATAGTTTTAATCTTGATGTTAGTTTGAATTATTTCAGCACTTCTATTTTATTGTATCCTTCTTTATAATTGCATAATTTAGAGTTGCATACTCTATTCATTTGATTTCTGAACATCTTTTTTTAGATGTTGCATGGATTCCTAAAATAGGAAAGATATTGTGTACACTTATATCATTGGAACAGATCTGTTCAGCATATTGTTTCATTAAGAATGGATCTGTTGCACAATTTTCAGGGCAATTACTGCAATAGAAGCCCTTGTTGACTTTTCCCAAAATTTTTTTCCCACTTGCTTTCCTATTTCTAAATTTAGATAGCCTTTTTTATGATGTCATGGTTCTCATAAAACCTTCACAGGGTTAAGACATGTTGATATGAAATATAAAAAAAATACAAAGTTGACATAAAATACTACATGCTGATAAAAATGCAAACTATGGGCAACATACTTTAGATCTCAATAGCTAAAAATATAAATGTAGCAATAAATGAAGGGAAAAAGAGGAGGAAAAGGAATTAAGATTAGAGAGAAAAGGAAAGCTGATAAAACAGGTTTTAAAGGACAACGCTTTTCCTCATTGGTATCTATGGATCTAACCTAAAATAAGTTCAGCAGTCACTTTGCTGGAGATAAACATGTAATTCACAATGACAAATACAACTACGTTTTTTCTTGAGATTTATCCATAACAGATAACAGTGCCCTCCCCAAATCATCCACAATGGGAATGTATTCAATGCATTTTTAAATTCACCTATGGATCACAAAAAATTTGCACAAGTATCATTATTAGCTATTTAAACTATGAGCTGGTTTGCTTAGTTGAGTAAGCATGATAAATCACACATTATTCATGTTACCTGAGCATGCAAGCAATTTTTAATAAAATAATGAACGGTCTAAAATCCACTTTTATGAGCTCAATCCTGCATTTTTTAAATTTAGCAAACATGAATGTCAGTAAATTTCAATTGCCAAATATTCACAGAAAATATGTGCTGAGGCTTTTTTCTTTTTCTTCTTCTTTTTTTTTTTTTAACATGTGTGATGGAATATTTATAGAGTTTTTGCAACAATATCCTGCCAAGCTTTCAGCTGCTACATAATGTATCTTTTTGCATGATCACTGTATTAGGCACAAGCTGAAAGTCATTTATGGGGAAAAAAACAGTGATGAAACAAAAAAGAAAAACAGAATACACAGAAGATATGAACAACTTCATGGATTTTTTATGATACTTTGAAAAAACAGACTGATAGTCTATTTTGCTAAATATGGGAATAAATTAAGCATAGAGAAACTCAGCAAAAGCGAAAAGTTGCTACAGCCTTTTAATCACCAACAATCTGAACTATGTAATTAATGTAAAATATGTATGCATTTCTGTGGAATGTAAGGACTGAAATGAATGAAAAATGTGGAAGAAACTCTGGGGCAAAAGCTTTTTCTTTTTTTCCCATGAAAAATTGTACTTTATGGAAGAGTTCCTTTTAATCATTGCTCTTTTCTATAGAAAAATATTTTTCCTTTACTGTAGAACTGTTTAAGAGTGGAAAGAAATGCACACATCCCAGGAGACCTAGAGACTCTTCCTCATCATCATTCAGAGCACCTAAATTTGACACCAGCTTTGACTCTCTAGTACTGCTCATAGATTCATTCATAAGAGTCATTCACAGATGACTTAAGTTGATCTAAAACTGCTGCCCCGGCAAGGAGCAGTCCTGCCTTTCCCCTCTCCATCCCATTCAGAACTGCTCATTCCTGCCCTCTCCCTTGCATGAGCTATAGTGATTTGTGCAGTCATGGGGAGATCAGGTCAATCGCATGATGTTGCTTAAAACTAGTAATGTTTTTCCAAGGTTAACTTTATATTGACTTACCTTGGTAATAGAAAAAAAGTAGCAGAAATGTGGTGAAAGCTGGACCATGCATCTCAGTATCAGGTTGGTTTCAGATCAGCTTAAATTCATCATGAAACTGAACTTCAACAAGATTCCTAAAAAAGATTATATGAATAGACAGCCTTTGGTTTCCTCACTTTAAAGAAAAAACACTGATAATATGAAATTTCTCAGCCAACTCTGATTTGGGCTTTTATTCACTTTCCTTGCCCAATAATGTTTAATGTCAAGGAATATATAGAATATATTTACATTGTAGTTTCTGCTACATCTGTTGAACATAAGTTCCAGAGTCTTATTTACCTCTTACTTCCTCTGCTATAGTCCCTGTTTTCAATCGCTTACTTTACCATGGTGCTGCACTTCATATTGTTGGTACATACTACTGTCAAGACTTATACTGATATATACATATTTTCCTATTTATATCAGAAATCATAGTTCAACACTTAATAGAAAAAGAGATTCCACTTATCATGCTCTCAACAAAACCTCTTAAAATCTCATTTCAGGCTCAGATGTAGTTCTCCATCCTTACCCAGAATGTCTTTCCTAGACAACACGCAACATCACTTTATTCATCACACAGGCCTGTGATATCACTCAGGCATCTCTGGAGCTGTGCAGTAGTGCTGTGCTCAAATCTTGCAAATTTTTCCATTATAGTGTCTCTATAACGGGCCATTTGTTTCCACCTTGTGAGATACCTGCTACTTCTCAAAACTAGTTCTTTTTTGCCCTCCAAGCTTGACAAAAGGAATCAGATCCATTCAAAATTCTGCTGCAAAGACTGGTTTCCTTGTTCTGGTCTTTGACAGACTTATCCCCTCCTGTGCACTAACACATGGCCTCCCTGTTCTTCAACCCCTACAGTGCAGTGTCCTGCTCTTCCCACTCAGACTTCCTCCCACATTGTTTCTCCCACTCATCTCTTCTGATCAGGTTTAAGATCTTGCCTCCGCTTCCTGTCACATTAAGATGCTAGCATCTATCATCCACCCGTTAACGTTTTGGAATGTGCCTTTTTGAGTCTGCTTCTCGCATAGCATTAGGTTTTGGAGGCTCTCCCTGTGAACCTTTGCAAATTTACCATGTCATCTTAAACTTCCTTAAAATTTTCCTGCGTGAAATTTCCCGCAAATCCCTTGAGAGCAGCTAGGCTCTCTCACCTGCTGTCAGTCCATCGTATTGATGGCTTTACTGTTTCTTGGTATTTCCCTGTTTGTAACCCCTGTACTACAAGGGACTTGCTGTATGTACCCTTAAATATAAAGGCTTTGGGGAATGGGCTATTTTTTTCTCTTTTTTTTTTTTTTTTTTACATGGTACAGTACTTAGTACAGGGAAATCTTAGCCTATGACAGAGTTTGTGGGTGCTATGGTAAGAGGAATAAATGATGATAACAGAATAAGAATTAGTAATTTAAGATTATAAAAAATAATACACCATAAGCAAACTAAAATTCTTTTATTATTATTTTAGTATTAAATTTGAGACCAGGCAAATTTTAGTGCTTTTTCAAATTAAAAATTTCTTTATCTATTTAAAAATCTCTTTATCCTTGTAATAAAGAGATTACAACAATATTAAAATGCTGTTAGACATTCTGTACTCAAATGTTGTGAACAACAGCGAATGCACTTTGGGATAAAAATCACTGGATGGCACATGAAGAAAAAATATTTTCTTCCACTTCTCTTGGTACAGCCCTTAGTCAGAGAAGATGGTTATGAATAGCTATGCAAGTTGCTGCTGGTATTATTATACTAGGAATTCTAATTACTTTTTAGATTTATACAAAGGAGAGATCAATTTATCTAAGAGCAAAATGTAATTAATTGCAAATTTTAAGTGGATGTGTGAATAAAGAAACACCGTTTTTCCAGACTAGAATAATTTTTCCATACTATACCCCACCCTGAACAAGCTCTGTAAGTTGTGTAACCCTCTGTGTGTATATGTGCACTAGGCTGATTCTTTGTGCAGAAGCCCCCTTGCTCAACTGCCACTCTCTAGGAGAAGCTAGACACAGCAGCAGCAATCTAACAGAACGTTCCTTCATTGGTGATGCCACCAGAAAGAGCTGCTGCGTGACCTCAAAATTTGGGTGAAGTCTTACCCCCATGAAGGGAATAAACTATGAAACAATTTGTGTTTATCCATCTGCAGCTCTTCCACTTTCCCAGTTCAGATAAGAAATGGTAACGACTCCTCAGAGAAAGCAAAAATGAGGACTGGGGAAGATGCAGACATCTCATGTCTTCATTAACCTCATTTTAGCAGATCAAAAAGATGCTAAGTCTAGAGAGCAGATGAGCTGGATCCATTAGCACATGTGTATGATTCATAGGGTTAGACCTGATTATGCCTTCTGGCATCAAAATCTAGTAATTCATGAGGATGGCCCTCATTCAGGGTGACCTGCCTTTTTAAGGGCCTTCTGCTTTTCAGTCTCCTCTTAAATGCTAGGGAAGAGACATAACACTTCAGGGGACCTCCTCAGAGCTCCCTCAGGGCTTCAGCCCCTTCATGCTGGGAGGCCAGGTGCGACCTGTGACACAAAGCTTGGTGATGAAGTGATAAACACTTACAACTTTATATATTTGCCGAAGCGGAGCACGGAGGAATGATTTAACAGATGTATTTGTGCCTGCAGAAACCTATGGGCATGTTGATAATCGGTGCCAGGACTTTTGAGCTGCTGGCTAATATCCTTGCCAAAAATCATGGAGCTCAGATTTACACAGAGTATATTTGTGATTAGAGTCGGTATTCATCAAATGTAACCTCGGTATCTTATATTACTAAATGCCTTGATGCGAGTTGCTTTAATTTTTTCCAGAGATAACCCCGGAATTATCTGGATTACCCAACATTCAACCCACTCTCCTGCTTTGCCTTTGCTGAACTCCCAGCTCCTTGTGTTGAGTGTGATTGGTGACCTTTCTAAAGAAAGGCACCATCACTAAAAGTTCCCCCACTGGTGGCATCCATATACTTACGGGTTGGAGGTAATGCATTTTTTTACCATCTAAACATCATAAAAGTTTTGTCTTCATAGAAGATCTCATGCTGTTATAACGTGATGTCTGCAACTTAAGGGGGTGGCCTCTAAGAGCCTCTGGCATATGGGTTTTATGTATTAGGGTCTGTAGTGGAGATACCACTTGCAGAGATTTACAGTGTGCCAGGACTGTGTGCCAGATGGTAAAAGCCATATGAGTTGCGGAGTCCTTAGAGATTTTTTTTAGTTTGTTTTTGTTTATCATAGAGAATACGCTTCTGGGTTCATAAAGTTTCAGCATGTTCTGCCTACTGCGTCATGGAGAAAAATATTAACTCTATCCTGAATCCAGGCCATCGGGAGTTATAAAAATAATATTTTAAAAAGGAGGTAGGCAGGCCATTTCCTGGGACAGAAAAAAATAGTTGTTTTAAAATACATTCTTGCTATTTTGATGCTAAAATGAATAGGCTGTTATTGCTGTTATTCCCTGACATGATTTATTCAGAAGATAAAGTAGAGTTCTTTGAAACAAGTATATTTAAACATACTGCTTATCCTGCTTGCCTGGAAATGCAATATTGTTCTTGCTATAAAGAATTACTCAGATTTGGGTTTGAGCATATGTTCAAGTAGTATCACAAAGGGGCTTCCCCCCATCACAGAGACAAATAATTGGTCTAATTCAGAAAGCCGTTACGATTTGTGGTCACAGGCCAGGCAAGCCAAGGTAATTCATGGGACATGTTGGACTAGCCAGATTTCTAGGTACACCCCACATGAGAGTAAGGCACACTGCAAATGGTCTGTAGGAGGGTGATAAACCCACAGCTTTTAGTACAATAGATCTCCTGAAATAAAAAGGCATGCCACCAAGTTATTTAACTGGATTGTTCATCTTTTTTGAAGCCTGCCAACTACTAATCTTGTGAAAATTCATCCAAACCCACTATTTCTGCATAGGAAGGAAGACACGGGATGCACAGGAGTCCTGTGGGGACACAGTACTGAAGGGCTCCTGGAGGCAATGAGGCCTGACTCAGACTGCTGGCAGACCATAGGTATGATTAGTCAGTTTCGTAGAATCACTGAATGGTTAGAGTTGGAAGGGACCTTAAATATCATCTAGTTCCAACATCCTGGCCATGGGCAGGGACACCTCCCACTAGACCAGGCTGCTCAAAGCCCCATCCAGCCTGGCCTTGAACACTTCCAGGGAAGGGGCATCCACAACTTCTCTGGGCAACCTGTTCCAGTGCCTCACCACCCTCACAGTAAAGACTTTCTTTCTGATATCTAATCTAAATCTACCCTCTTCCAGTTTGAAGCTATTACCCCTCATCCTATCACTACATACCCTTGTAAAAAGTCCTTCTCCAGCTTTCTTGTAGGCCCCTTTAGGTACAGGAAGGCTGCTACAAGGTCTCCCCGGAGCCTTCTCTTCTCCAGGCTGAATAACCCCAACTTTCTCAGCATGTCTTCATAGGAGAGGTGCTCCAGCCCTCTGATCATCTTCGTGGTCCTCCGCTGGACCCGTTCCAACAGGTCCATGTCCTTCTTGTGCTGAGGACTCCAGAGCTGCACACAGTACTCCAGGTGGGGGGGGGTCTCACCAGCGCATAGTAGAGGGGCAGAATCACCTACCCCGGCCTGCTGGCCACGCTTCTTTGGATGCAGCCCAGTTTGTACTTTGCTTCCACCCCCTGCAAGGCGGGAGCTCTTCCTTCTCCGCTGCCGTTCCAGAGGGGTTTCAGCAGCTCCCCCTCCTCCTCCGCCGCGGTTTCCGTGGGATTTCGGTCCCCGCAGCGGAGGCCTCCGCGGCAGCCGGGGTCAGTCGTGAGGCGGCGGCTCCGCCCCCGGGCGCCGCCAGGTGGCGCCCGCTCCTCCGGCCAACGGCCGCCGCCAACGGCCGGGGCACGCGGTGCCCCCCCCCGCCCCCAACAAGCGCGCGCGGGCGGTGTCGCCCTGGCAACTGCCCGGGGATTTGTGGGGCGGGGTCCGCCGCCGCCATATTTTCCTATTTATTGTACCTCAAATAGCTGACCTTGGGAGAGACACGGTCCCGCTTAGATCGGCGGCTCTCCCAGCCCGCCTCAGTGTTATCAGCGGTTTGTTTTGCTGGGTTGGGAGGCTGAGCGCCACGGGCCGCGGCCTCTGCCAAGTTCAGGATTTTTCCACCGCTATGCTAGTTTTATTTCGAGTCTCCTTTCGTAGCAAAGCCTCTTGACGCACGGGGTAGGCCCCGGTTTTAAAGTTGATATCCCCGGGTGTCTGCTTAGTGAGTGCAGTGCTGCAAAAGTGATCAGAGCTGGCCCCTAACTACACCCAGAATGCCGCAAGTTTATATGAAAATGAAGTAATCTTCGATTCGGCATGAATATCTATATTAAAACCCCCACTTTATGCCTTGAATCCCACTGAGTCACTTCAGCTAAGCTACAGCTACCATTGACATACAGGCTATGGATGTGATCCAGGAAAACAAGATATTTTGAGACCAGTGAAGGGCATCTCAAGTTTGTGTTGCTTACTGGTAAAATTATTCATTTTTATTGAAACCTGCAATTCCTGCCTGAACCACACTGTGATAAAAAGGGGTAAAACGTGGCATGCTTGAGTATTAATAGTAAGCTGCATGCAGCTTTGTGTGAGTGAGAGATCAGTGTTGCTTGTGGAGGTGTCCCAGTCTAATCCCTGCCGTAGACAAAATTGACAGCACAGCTACATGGCATACATGGCAGATGAACTGCATGAACGCTTTATATTTATATTAGTAAATTCAAACTGTAAATGGGTAGCAGCAATTCTGTTGTAGGCGAGGCTGAAGCTTTTGGGTGCAGTTGGCTATAAGTAGCTGAAACTCAGCAGAAGTCTTTCCTTCACTCCTTTATTTCTAAAACCTAGGAAATGAACTAACTTCCAGTTTACTTACTTTTTTAAAAAAACTAATGCTGTGTGTTATCTGCCAATGAAAATATTCTGCTTTCCTCTAAGTGCTGTTTAATCTTGATCCTTGAAGGTGTTCCGGGCACAGCTTACAACAAAGCTGGGTGCACTGCCAGCGTTTCATACATTTCACCAAAGTGCCCAAGAGCTAAACCCCTGTGAATGCCACCAGAAATAACCATGCCTTGTGCCAGTTTTCCGCCATGTTTCCTGATACACCTTAGTTTTCTTTCCCTTTAAATACATTGCAAAATTTGGTAGCCTTTTAGTCACTCAGCCACTTCCGGGATTTTTTTATTTTTTGCTAACACGGTTTTGGTTTTAGGCACCTGGACAGTTCAATGGTTGTAGGCATTTATGCTCAGAATGCAGTGACCACCGACCACCAAAATTTTACATTTTGTACAAATAATTGTCTCACCTCTTACTTATTTGGAGCCAGTTTGCTGAGTTTAATGTGCCATTTTACATACTTCAGTGATTTATCTTTTTTTTTTTTTTGCCTTTTTCTGTTCCTTTTCTCTGAAGACAAAGATTTTATCAGCCAAAACCAACTATGCCACAAAAAAGTAACTATTGTGGAAAGCACCTAGGCAACTTTGTCAGACACTACCTGAAAAAGTGCGTCAGAGCTCTGAAAGCACTACATGGAAGAGGAGCTCCACACCTGCCTGTTACAGTTTATCTGCATTCATCTTGAAATTAGAAGATATGTTTAATTGGGGGGCTGTAAACCATTCTTGGCAGAGCTGGAAAAGAAAAGTGATACCGACAAAATAAAATAAAAATACTAAGGTTAACAAGAAAGCTACAGAGTAAAAACTCCGTAGAGGGACAGTGCCAGCTTTGTGGCGACAGGAGAAATTGCTAGCCATATTGCTTAAAACTTACTTCAGGACCTCCTGAAATCAACATAAAGATTTGTACAAATGTAGGATTTTGATTAAGAATTGGTAAATAGAGGATTTTGTGAGAGAACAAAATCCAGAGTTGTAACTGAAGAAGAAATGAAGTAAACGGTGGAAAAAACTATCCCGGCATGATAGTGTATTTTGAAATGCAAAGAGAAAAAATGCCAAAAGAAGTCGGGGATAGTAGTTCAGAAACTTACTTTAAAAACAACAAAAAGTATAATGTTGAGAAGCTCCCAGTTAGACCCGAACTTGCAGCTGCTGATCTGAAGCATTAAGCCAATTTTTGATAGTGCTCTACAAGGCAGTTCATATGTAGGACAGGCATGTATGTGAATGATTCGTCACACAGAGGCCCTTTACAACCGAGCAAGCAGATGTGTCCTATATTTCCAGAAGGTAACAGATCCATAAACAGAGAATCAAAGCATGTCTATAGAGACTAAATCTTACCAAACAAATCAGGTTGGGCTTTTTTTTTGGTAGAAAAAACTTTGGAGCTCTTTTTCAAAAGTTTGTGCAGGTGATAGTTTAGTTGGGTAGAAGGAGGTTTTGGCTTACAGCGTAAAGTAAATATTTTCAAGGATCAAAGAAGTGGAAGATGGGGGTGATTAAGAGGTAGCTACTCAACAGTTTTTAAATCTCTGAGTGGGCTATTATCCAAACAGGTATTATGTCGGTGTTTGTGTCTACCACACAACTAATACCCTACCAATGAAGAAAAATATATACATTGACTTATGTTTTGGATAAGATGAATAAAACACATCCAAAGACCAAAACACAGAAGTTCCTGTTTGCATGGTCTGCTTTCTCCTCTAGGCTTCAAGAGGTACCTTGAAATCACCTGTCTCCACACCTTTCTCCACTGACAGAAATGCCTTGAGCTTCGTTTGGAAGAAAGCTGGTTAACCACTAGCTAGAGGTTAAGAAATTCTCTATTCATGCGGAGATGAGTCCTCCGTCCGAGCGTTCTCCTTAACCTAGCTACTGCACCTGGAGATTTGTCTTAAAAGCAGGTGGAAGGATCTGACGGAGAGTGTTTTAGTTTTCTTCTGTTTTGAGAAGAGGATTTTGGGATCTAAGCACGAACATGCATAAAACACAGACACCTCTCAAGGAACAATCAAGAGCAAGGGTGTAAGCCTGAACGCAACTCCCAAGGTGAAGGTTGGAGGCCCCCACGGCGTCTCACAGCTCTTTCCCGCTAGTCTGACCCAAAGAGACACCGCTGCACCATATTGTGGCTGTCCTTCAGTAGAGGCAGCCAAGCCCCAGGAACGGGGCAGGGAAGAGCTTGCACAGCCCCTGAGTGCATTCAGGGCCCTGGCAGTCTTCAGCCATCATCTGTCACGAGAAACAAAATAACTGCACTAAGATTTTTACACGGTTCCTCGACTTTTGCTTTATACACAGCAAAGAGGAAGAGATGTAAGTTATTACTGGTACAGAAGAGGGAGAAACCATGACACTCTCATTATACCTGCAAAGCCTCACAGGGCCTTCAGCCTGAAATCTGACAGTTCAGTGACAATCACGTTGCAAGGACCACCTCAGCTTCCTGCCTGAACTAAACACTTCCTCTAGATCCCCATGATTTTTGTCCTTGCTCTCACAGGTCCTTGAGAGTTCCTAGTTCTTTCGTCCCTCCCTGCAGCAGCCGCCTCTTCTCCACCAAGAGTTTGGGTGCAGATTTCCCTAAGCTTTGTCCTGTGTTTATGGAGGGCCTCCCTTGAAATGATTTGGAGAGCCACTCCTGAACTCCTTCAGATCTCCTGCCTTAATATTCCTCTTAAGGAAGGTGCGTTTAGAAAATCAGCCAATGACACTAACGATGGCTAACCTGAAGGACAGGTAGGAAGAAGGTTTTTTTTTTAGGTACTGTAGTATTTCAATAATAATTATGTATTAACATGTATTTCTAAAATGTTTTAAATTTTACGTTCCTTTTTTTTTTTCACCAATCCCTTACTCCATTTCTTAATTTGTATTAGTACTCTACGTACAATCTCCATTTGATTTGGTCTTAAAAATGTTTTCCTTCACTAAATAAAAGAAGTAGTTAAGAACATCGTAATTATGGCTCCAATTCAGAAGAGCAAGACAAATTAAGTATGTCCTAAAGAGCTTTGCTGGACTGGGATCAAAATTACAAATGCTACTTGTAGTATAATTTTTGCCTGAATGATTTTGTTACCTTTTTCTTAATTGTAAAAGATGTTTTCTTTCTCTGCCAGGGATTTGAGCAATGAGAGTATTTGAACCATCAGATTAGGCTAAGGGACAGTCTTTTAGCACTTTCACGGAAATTTTATTTCTCATTTGCCTTAATTTAAGTATCATCACTAATTTGTCATGAGGTCTAGTCCGCTGACAAAGATGGCAATATTTAGTAGTTTCTACCCAATAATAATGTATCTGTTGAATGTGCTTCTGTAGTGTAAGAACCTGCCAGCAGCCTAGTATTTCTTTAATTAGATATGCCAAAGGACTTGTGTCCAGAGCTGGAACAGTTCAAATACTCTTAAATCATGGAAGAGAAGGCACTGAAAGAGTGTCATGGGTTAGTGTGCAGAATTACTTTGAGTAAGTAGGATTTTGAAAGAGCAGCCTTGGAAAATATGCTGCTTCCTGAGAATGCAGTTTGTAACTTTAATAATTGCTCTGGGTGGTAAAGTGACAGGAAATGAATGGTACTCAAGTCCTTCACATTGTCGCAGGACACATAACTGAGACAGAGATTACATCTGGATTTTGCAGAGATGATTAATCAATCATGTGCATGGGCTTATAGCACCAGCTATAGCTGGTGTTTGTCCCAGGTTTTCAAAGCAGCACATAGCTTTATTGGCTGGCCAGAATATCAAAAACTCATGGAGTTAATTGGTTGTTTCTGGATTATCTGAAGAAATTGTTTGATAACAGTCCACAATTGTTTTGAAACAATTTCAGATAATTCACTAAAGCATGTTAGAACTGCTGCTTATCTCCCAGGACCAAGTGGATAAACAAGGCTTTTGTATGTACATTTGAAAGGGCACTGCAGAAAATGACGTAGAATTTAATTTGCAAATACAAATTCTGTATCAGAGGAGTCCACCATCCTGGTAACTTTAACTGAAGTCTTTCTGGACTTTATGATTTATTATAGATATGATTTATTTTGCACAGGAACTGGGTGAACATGGTTGAGGAAATAGAATCTGTAATATATGCCTCCCAGACATTCTGCATCCATCAGTAGGATATGCATAAAATTACAAGGGATGAAACAATTAGGACAAAGGTGTTGTCAAGAAGGTGTATTACTGGGAGCATGGCATAGCTGCTTTTGGAGAAAGGGGCATAATGTGAAATGTATTGACCAGCTGTTAGCAGACAAAAAGGTTTAGGAAGAGAAAAGTGTGCTGAAATTAAAGCTGATGGCCATGCAGTTACTGGGGAGGAAAATGATTATGCTTTTTATTGGCCTGAAGGGGATGTAAATGAAAATATTACAGTAGAACGTGAATCTTTTAATACAGATGAAGAGCTGAGAATGAGCAAATGCCAGTTCCTCTCCTAATACGCTACCTTCAGCCATAGGGCAAATACGGAATAAAACTTATGTATAAACATGTACTGGGAACCATGTTAGGCATATGTTACATGTGATTCTCTTATTCATGAATCCGTTACCATGAACAGTGATTAATAAATATATATTGTATGCATAGCTATATGTAAAACAAACTTCTGATTTATGAAGACTTTTAGGTATGTGCTTAAACAAAGCATGTGTTTAAGTCCCATTGATGTTAGACCTGTGCTTGAATCCTTTCTTGATCTGGGACCTTAGGCAGTTAGTTTCCTTTTCTGGGCATCTTGACATTTCCTGAAACTGGCATTCTTTAAAGGCAGCTCCCATTTTGCAATACAGAGTCAATATGATATGCTACAGAAAAGTATTTTCTCATGAAGACTTTGTTATTGTTCCCATTTTCTTTCATCTAAAATAAAAATAACTTACGCTGAAAATGCAGTCTGTGTATACTGGCAATTAAAAACAAATCAGGAAATCACTGCTATATTAAATCACACATGCCTAGTTATGATTTAGCATGCTGGGGAATGAAACCAAATTCCACCCTCCCATGGTATTTTGTGACAGTGATAGCAATGATTTATTTTTTAAAAAAGACTGATTGGAATACGTATTTAATGCCTTTAGTGCTTCAGCATTTCTCTTTCCCTGTAAAGGACCATTTTACCTGAAGTATCAAACACTGCTTTCGTAAACACTAGGCTTCTCATTCAGAATAACTTTTTTCCCATGCTTATACCATTAATGTATGCATTCAAAGATTCCTGTGGAGAGTGAAATTATTGGGTTGCCTACCAGTAAATGTATGTGGTTCCTGTTTAAAACGATGTTCCAGGTAACTTAAAATGAGAATTCTTGGAGAGTAGCCAGGTTTACTTTTTCAAATGAAAGCAAGGTGTCTTGCAATTGGCTATGCTTCTTCAGTAAAAAGGCAGCAAGAGGAGGCATTAAAAATAGAGGGGAAGTGAGAGAGAGAAAGAGTATGTGGTTACCTAACATAGCACACTGGGTGCAAGTTCTGCCTTTGTTTTTGCTGAAGCAACTCTGCTGAAGTAACTGCTGCTGGAATTAAGCCTTATTTTTTCAAGATATTCAATAAACAAAAAATAATTGATGTCACAGTACCTCAGAGTGGGGGAAATGCCCAAAAGATGCTGATGTGGGCCATTCAACCAAGCTTCTTGGTTGTTCGTATCAAAACAAGTTAATTCACTTGTTTTTTCACAGATCTGTTTCAACTGCTGTTTCTCTCTCTAAGCAGTGAGAGAGTATACTGAGTTTATGTAAAATATTTTCTATGAATAAGCATAGAGTCATGAGGCTGGGATCCAAAGAACCATTATACATGTAGGCAGTTGATGAAGTCTGTTATGGAGAATTAATATTGAAAAAGATGATGATTTTTATTAACGCTAACCTCTGAGGGAATATTGAAACAGGCGTAAACGTAGATAGCAAATTCATATGACTGCAATACAATATGGCAGTAGAAAAAGGACATGTAACTTGATGCTGTATCAGAGAGGAAGGAGAGAGCTGCAGAAAAGCGCCAATGCAAACAGTACCTGGAGTTCCATTTTTAGATTGCTGGCCAGGATGCATTGCTGGGTAGGAGACACCCAAAGAGCAGCAAAATACCTGGGAAATGTTTAAGATAAGACTGCGGTCTTGAGAACATGTTTTGCTGAGAACAGCTGAAGAGAAACATATTTTAAGTGTATAGATTTAAAAGCCAAAGAAATGCAAGGGTAACAATTAAACAACTTACGGAGGGTCTCAATATAGGAATGAGGAGAGCCTGGTCTCAGAGGCACTCAGTTACTTTGTTGATCTTACATACATTTTTCTCTGCGTTTAACATTTAGACTAACTGCTAGGGATGATCTGGCTGCAGTGAAGTATCTCAGGGCACTCGTCATTTGTGATACTTGCAATTAGCCTGGTCAAAATATTAGAAATATAGACTGTAGAGGATATGCCGGCAGGCATAAGGGAGTCGTAACAGGCACCATTGGAGCCTATCTCAGTGAGTGAAGCTGGAGAGGCAGCTTGTAAACTGGCGCAACAGTGAAGACCCTTGTCCTTTGGGCGGTATCATTCAAGACAGACAGGGCCAACTTGCTGTGCAGCAGAGTAGACAGTAGCCAGCAGTAGCAGAGCCAACAGCTTTGCCTATGCCAAAGGGCACAAGGGTTGTTTGTAAGAGGAGTCAGTGCTGCATAAACAGCAAATTCCTGCCTTCTCCTCCTCCTCTGCTCTGTGGCTGAGAAAGGGGTGAGAGTTTGCCAAAAGACAAACAGCACTTATTGCTGTTTTGTAGACACCTGAAGAAAGCTCCACTGCTCCATCTCAGTTTGACCCTCATCCCCCACAGTCTCTCCAAATTCTCCCAGCCCCACCATCTCCCCCACTGCCCATAAACTGCCTTTAAGTCCTTTCACCATGCTGGTGTGCTGAGCTGCCTTAGTCTTTTCCCACTACCAGCTTCCTTACGGCAACATCCCCAACACATTTCAGTTCTCCCTGTATAAGGGAGAATAGTAAGTTGCTTTGAGGCATTTTATTTTACCACCTGAGAGGCAGATGATTAGTGATATGAGGTCAATTTTTACTGCCCTAAAGGGACATCCTGGTTTATGGTAGATAAGTTGGTGTAGAAACTTTCACCTGGTGAATGTGAGCCGCCGCTAGGTCAGCATCAGCCAGCAGAACAGCTCAGGGGGAGCAAGTCTATAGACCAAAACAGTTGGAGTCCCTAATGTACATGCTTCATGCATTTTGGGGGTTTGTAGTCAGCTAGATCTCTTCTGATACAGTCTAGAGGTTAAATATTGGCTATCTTTTGTGGTGTGACGGGTCTGTTTTAGGCCTGTATCTTCTGGTTTGGCTCTGGAAGGAAACCTGTTTGTGCATTCTGAGGTGGCTCCACAATCCAACCCAAAGCACAGAAAGTGGAGGTGATTTGAATTAAAACTGTGATGTGGATGCACCTTCAGGCATCTATGGTTTCCAAATATTCTTAAGAGCTACTTCTAGGATATTTGGTTTTTAAAAGTCTTTGGGAAGAATTAGTTGTATCCATCGGTTTGCTTTTATCTATCATTGTATTAATTCTTTCAAAGAATTTTAATAGGATAGAGACATGTTTACCATTACAGAAGCTGAATTGTTTAGTTCTTATCATTTTATATTAATCTGTGGTGCTTTGCAGCTTTCTGTTCAATTATTGTTCTCAGCTGTTTTTCTTTGCACTGAAATAAGAAGACCATAAACAGAGCCCACAAACATACTTATAATAATATTTACTGTGTAAAGCATCTCATTTCAATCTGTCAAGTGAATAGAGATTGTTTTGTGAGTGGAATTTGGAAAGATCACTGCCAGATTTTTTGTCATTCGAATGTTTGTACCAGTTGAAACAGAGAACATGTCACTGAATAGATGTTCAGTAAAATCTTCCCATTCAAAAAGACTAGGAGATCAGATAATAGATCAGATACAATGTCTGGAAGATGTATGGTTATCTTAGAGGCCTTTCTGACTATAAGTGTAATTGCCATGGCTCAGTGGGACAACAGGGAGTATAAACAGATGAAAACAGTGGTTTTCCTGTGAATATGTAAGAGGTGGTGGTGGGCATTGATAAGCATCAATAGAGGAATGAGCCAGGGTCTACTGCTGAGAAATGTAATTTTTGCTTGTCCTTTGTATGGCCTGAAACTGAGGAGGGAGAAAGGTTCTAGGAACCGTATTGTGAGAAAAGAAAGACTAAAACTCTGAAGCAAGAACTTCTCTTGAATTCTAGGTTCACACATTCAGATCAGCTTTGCAGCTTGTTATTTTTCACCCTTTCTTTGACTCCTAGCAATCATGTTCAGGTAAACAATGCTGCTTCTCAGAAAGTTGAGAGTTCCCAGGATATCCCTTTTCAGCAGCTAGAAGCTGGCAGTGTGGGGGCCTTCTGTGTGTGCAGGAAGACTGCAGGTCTGTGAACTCTTCCTGGGGCAGTGAGTTGCCTGTCTATGTCTGCTCTGCTGCAGTGGAGTACCCTCACTGTAGATCAGCTCAAAGGCATCTGGAGAAATGGTAATTTCAATATAAAGGAAGTTATATATCTCATTGTGAACATGAGAATAACAGGGGGAAAAACATTGTTATTTCCATGCAAGAGATGATGTCGAATACAACAAAAGAACAATGGCAGTGGGTTAAATCTGAACTACTGAGCTCTCAGTAGATGTGCAGGAAGAGATAGCACCCCATAGGCCAGAGAAAGAAACATAATTAATCCAATAGCACCATCTTCCACATGCATTTTACATGGGGACAGGTAATGAATTTTGATTTTTTTTAGGTCTGGTGAAGTGAAATTCTGAAAGAAATCAGGATCATTCCTACTTTCTCTCCCACAGCAGGCATGTTCATCTGATAGGATATGATCTCTCTTTGCCATCTACAATGCATGATGGAATCCTCTTTAGCCATGTTTTAAAAGTATTAGTGAAAGCATAAAGAACTGGAAAAATTGTGAAGAGAAAGTGCCAAAACAAATGAAGTAACTTTCTTTAGAAAAATTCTTAAGCAAGGCTTCAAGTGCAATTTAGGACATCACGTAGAAGAAACAAGATACGGGACAGAAGACAGGCTTTCTTCTGGAACTTGAAATGAAATTGTGAATCTGGAGGGTACAGAAATATAGGGCAAATATTTCAGACAGGAGGTGCTGCAACTAAGTCCATGTGAATATTATATAGCTAATTTCTTTTATACTTTCTGCATGAACCTAATTTTAGGCCTTTTTTAATAGATTCACAAATAATCTTCCGGTAATAGTATTAGCGGTTCAGAGCATTTTCCTTTATTAAAGTTAGGAATCAATTGCTGCTTACCAAGCAAGTTTTGATTTTTGAAAGGCATACCTTATTTATTTATAAAATTCCGGGTTGATTAGGGTGTAAGGTGATATTTTTTCCCCAGAGAAAAATGTCAGACAAGGAAAGGTAAAATATAGATGCTTTTTTTGTTGAAGCCTAAGGCTGTGATTTTTATGAAAGGTACTGGTCAGTGAGGATGCAGAATATCTCAGGTCAGAGAAGAGGCTGGAACAGAGATGAAATTCCAGTTCTGGATTGATTGGAGAGCATTGATGAAATGACCACTTCCATGACATGGGGTTCAAATGACTTTATATAACTGTTTGTTTGAAACAAGTAATAAAGACAAACTAAGAAAGGGATAGAAAGTGCAAACAAAATAAGATTTAGCAAAACCAAAGCAATGTCTCTCTGAATTACTCTAGGTTTTATATTTCTCAACCTATGAAAAATATAATAGGCTTCTGGTTATACTCCTTCCAAAATACTGTGTTGTCATTCTGAGAAAAACAGCTCCAGACGACCTTGGACTGTCTAAATCAGTTTGAAATGAATCAGCTAGCATTCACATTTTGGAACAGTTCACAAAAATGTTGACAAGCACTGAATTCTAGCAAGTTTCTGATTTGACTGATTTGGGTCTTTACACGGAGTTTGGGGGTTGTAGATTGAAGTCTTTCTCTTTTTGCAGCCACCCATATCGGCTGTTGCCATTGTCCCTGCAGCTCTCACATTAGCAGAGAGAAGGCTACAAAATGCAAGCCTGTGAACTGAATTAAAAACAGACAAGCTAACTTCTCTAGGCTGCAAAGGAGGCATCTAGAGCCTGATAGCCTAAGCATGAGTCTGGTGTAATAATTCAGGCTTTAAAAGTACTCAGTAAAAGAATAGTCAAAATGAGATGCATACTTGTGTGAAAGTTTCAATAGAGATAATAACAATAACAATAATAATATCAATAATAACAACATCAACATATTATAATAATATAATAATAACAATATAACAATGATAACAACAACAACAACAACAACAACAACAACAACAATAATAATAATAATAATAATAATAACGCCACCTGCTTGGAAGGTGTAGGGGGGCTCATATAGCCCACCTTTGCCAAACTGCCTATATAAAAACACCCTTAAGATAAGGAAGTGATGACAGACAGTATGTATGTGTAGGGAGTACGCAAAACTGGTAGGACATCTGCCCCAATCTGATCGTCTGGATTAAACAGCAACTGGGAATTTACAAAAAGACTTTTGAAACATAGTCAGCCTGAAAAGACATATAACAGCATCGTGGAAATCTTCTGTTTGAGAGACCTTAAGGAGGATGGTGAAGACCTTCAAGAGGAAATGGCAACCGACACAACCCGATTCAACACTGCAAGAAGTCACCCTGTGGGCACCACGACCTCTATCAAGGACAGGCAGCGCAGCCTCCTCATCAGAGCTGTGGGTATCCTGCACCTGGACAGGAGCGTGATGGCATGGGGTGCAACAACTGGAGATTCGCACTCACGCTGCGCGTGTGTGCCCTCCTGGCGTGCTTTCTCACCAGCATGGGCTTTAGTGGATTGTAGGGAGCAGCGTGGGTACACATGAAGTGACAGCACCCACATCTGCCTTTGGAGGTGTCTGCTGGGCTCCCAGGAGAGGAGAGCTTGTAACCTACAGCCCCGCTATAAGTGTGTGTGTATGTGCATGAGAGCCTACCTAACTGTGTGTAGGGGGAAATAGGCCGTCTTGGGATTACTCATAGAAGGGATTTTAGAAGCTTGTGGGTGTTTATTAGCAACTCATAAGTATGTAGTAGTATGGTTTATCTGTTTTACTATTGATAGTGGTTATCAATGTATGGATTCACTGATTGCCAGTTAATTTTGTCACTAACTAATCAGTAAAACACTTTGATTCCAGTTTGTTCAAGCTATGTGCACTGAACAGTTTTTCCCTGTGATAGAAGGAGAGAGGAGAAATATTTTCTATTTCAGGAATAGGAGAGGATGCAGGCTCCCAGAGGAGTGGATAGGCAGCCCCACATTAGTAATACAAATGGAGTTGCAGAGATGGATTCATGAGCTACACAGAAGAAAAAAATCTAGCCAATAGAGGTCACGTTTATGGTAGTGCTCCCTGCTAGGAAAATGAGGTTGAGGGGTGAGACCTGGAGAAGTCTAGCACAAGCACTGCAGAAGCATTTTCTCACACATCTTTGGTGGAGGTCTGAGCAGAGGAAGTAATGATGAAACCAGAAATTTTCCTGATCAGATGGACAGTCAATATTAGAGAGCTGCATTTGAAAGTGTTGGGAAGGTATGTCCTGAAGAGTGTGACAAGTTTAACGGAGCAACTAAAGTTGTCAGCTGGGGTGATGAACAGATAGAAAGAGCCAAGTCTGGGACTCAGTGAGGAAGGGACTGAGGAAAGATGCCCTGGTAAATGATAGGACAGAACGGAGATAGAAAGGCTCATTTTAGGAGTAGACATGAGTCTGCTGTTGTTTCACATGCCTTTGGAGAGAACAAATACCCCAGGTGCGGGCCTAAGCAGTAAGAGCTAGGTTGCTCTAAAAAGAAGGAACGTGATTGCTCCGTATCTTTTGACTACATCTGTAGCACTGCTGCATCGTTCGTCTCTGCACGCAAGTCTCTGGCAACCAGACAAGGAACTGAACCTTGAAAGAATTGTAACAGCATGGTAATTTTCAGGAAAATTAGGGAATGAATGGTATCACTGAAAACATACCAATAAAAAAACCCTACAGCTTTTTACAGCCATATAACTTATGGGAAGCTTTAATATTTATGTGGTGATATTGTTTATTATGCTTAGATTGTAGCTATTCCTGCTTCAAAATCTCCTGCTTTTAATAACCTCCACGGATTGTTAGCTACACTGAAATATTATATTGTTGGACATTTTTTAGCTTCACCCAACTCTACCAACTGCAAGTAATATCTTTTTCTTTAATTTGATGGTTTGTAATCAGACTAATGACGGCATTTTTGACCAAAAATAAATTGGAAAATACTAGGTTTTTAGTATAAAACTAATTGAAAACTATTTCGTACATGCTGATTTGGGAGGATGAAATGGCTTACTGGGACTCTCAGTGCTATTTCTTAGTGTGATAGGATAAATATAATGAATAATTCTCAACTGTTTTCAAGTCATTCAATAACAGGCAAAACCCCTTTTCTTGTAGTTTAACTTTGATAAAGTTTTGCAGTATGAAAACATAAGTGTGAATATTGAAATTATTTCCTTCACCAGAATGTTGGATGATATATAGCTTTAATCATGGAGGAAATTTATGTAGGAAACTTTTGAAGGAAAATATGGTATTGTGATATTGTTACATAAAGCGTAATTGGGAAGTTATAATTAGGTAGGTAAAATAACAACGCTTACTAAAAAAGTTGGCTCTTACTTTCACATATTCTTAAAAATCTGATGTCAAACTGGCAGTGACTTAAGTATTGTTACAAGAAGTTGGTTCAGCATGACTTTTGGCACCTTTTGTTCCATGTCTGATACTTATTTGAGTTGAACACTTTTTTTTTTTAACAGTTTTCTAAAAACTTGGTTAGCTTTTATAGCTCTTCCCTTCCTATCATAAATTAAAAGGCTTAGGGAGGAGTTGCTCCCTTGAGTTACTTCTAAAGTTCCGAAAGTTTTGGCACAGCCAACTTCTTAGCGTTCAATAACTTTCTAAAGAATGCAAGCTTTCTGAGAGACCTGCAACAGCTTCATCCTGTAACTTCGGGACTGCATTTACTGTTCCAGGGAGGAGTTGCCTTTCAATTTGGCACGAGGACAGTGTGGTCTGATCAGTGTTGTCAAGTGTTTGCTGCTTGCAAGTTATTGGAATGGGTAGGTAGCCAAGAAAAGTTGCTATGGTAAAGACTTGTTTTGATGTAAAAAAAACATAAAATAGGGAGGAGGGCAGCACAGACCTACCACCAAGAATAACTCTGTTGCGATGATGTGTTCTGAATCAAAAAAATGTAAATACTGGGTTAGTGAAGCGGCAGTTCTGAAGGCAGTGGTGATGTAGGGGTGAAAAAAGATTAAGATAAAAAAGAAGTGAAAGGAAGTGTCTTGGGAATTAATAAAGACATGATGGAAGATTTCATTTTTAGATCAGAACTTTAATTAATCTTCCATTGGTAATGACTGAACTGTATCATATAAATGGTAGTAGTTGAAAAGGAATACCAAACTTTGGGGAAAAACCTAATGAAACTGTCACCAATTATTACATAGGTTTTGAGCCTGTAATGTATTATTTTCTGTGGCAGTTTCAAGGCCTCATCCTGTGTATTATTTAAATTTGGTTTTCAGCTAAACCAGATTGACTTCATCCTAAAATTGCAAGGTTTCTCACAAAGTTAATGAAGCAGTCGTTTTTGGGATGGCTGCCTGCCCCCCGTCCCCAGTCACACACATACAACTTTAGCCAGATACACAAACCGTCCTCTTTAATTCAATGATGGTTGTGAATTTTACTGGATTGGAGAGTGCTCCTTCTTTCAAAAGTCTTTCCTTATGGGGCGGGGAACCAAGTCTGATATAGTGACTGCTTGCTTGGACATCTGTGCAAATCAGCATTCATCCAATTTGCTGTCAACAGCTTGCAGTCATGCACATCCTTATCAGATGCTGTGCTTCCAGACAAGAAAACACATCGATAATTTGCTATTGTTTTCTTTTTTTACCAAGCTGTGGCAGCCCTCAATAGAGAGAGTGAGAAGGTGGGAGGAAGAGGTTGTTACCTTGGCTGGCACGGTGCAGGTGGTGCACTGGGGATTGCTGCCCTCCTTACCATTGGCATTACAGGGGAGTGGATCCTCTCATGAGATGCTCACATCACATAATGGAGTCTGGGAAGGGGAAAGGAAGCACCCAGGCCAGAGGAGGTGGGGGGCTCGGGTATGCAGGCAGGTCTGGCTCTAGATTTGGCAGGAATCTGTGATGGATCTTCCACCTGTCAGCTGCAGGAGATGGGGGACTTGGAACAAGAGTTTGGGCAGTGAATGCAAGAGAAGCACTTTAAATGCCAAGAGCGTGATGTTTGTTGTGATCACCGCTCTGGTGCAGCAGTGTATAAAAGTAGACTAGCTGAACAATAAATAAATAAATTACCAGTAATACCCTGTTCCTACACAATGCTCTCCACCCATAGATTTCAAAGTTCTTCCCAAAGAAGCCTGACATTATTATTCATATTTTTCTGAGGGGGAAGCTGTGGTAGAATGATTTCTCCATAGTTACCCAGCAAAGCAGTGATACACCTGGGACAAGGACACAGCTCTCCCAAATGTCAGTCTGCAACTATGCACATGGGAAACCCTGCTTTTCCGTATATGCTGGTGACCTGTTCTTTAAAAAGGAGTGCAGATTTGCTGTTATTAAGAATATGTCTCTTAATATTGCAAGGTAAATAATAAAAAATCCTGCTAACCTAAAAACAAGCACAGGCAGATTTCATGCTTGAGCATACAATTAAACCAGACATCTTCACAGTTACTGAGAACTGGACCAATAAAGATAAATCCCTCTTGCGTTATCATTCTTTGTATCCGTGTGATTCTCTAACAACATCTGTAGAGGATTACTAATAGCCTGCGATCTGTCGTCTCACCTTTGCAGATAATTCACTGGTTTTTTTTCCTCAAGTGTTTGAGGAGCAATACAAGACTGTTGCCTTCGATAAATTATTACTGGTGATGTTGCAGGCTCAAAAGCCCAAACCCATCCTATCTTTCGGTGGAACAGCAACATTTGTGACTAAGTAGGCTTTAGGCTTTATTTTTCCAACTGGCTAAAACCACATCCACAAAGGCCACTCCTTCCGAAGAAGTGAGTCAAAGTGTCTCTAGCTATATCTCCTACCACAGAGAATAGTATAACCTGAATCAATATACACTGGTGCACCAAGGCAACCAAAGATGAAAATGCTATATAAAATTTGCAATTAAACATTCCTAGTGTCATCCTTCTGTCAAAAATCATGTGTAAGAAAAAGACAATTGTTGTTAATAATTCATCCAGCTCTAGAAAGCAGTCACTATGTTTTTCTTGGTTTAAATCATATCCAAGACTTTGTCTGCCCAGTGGGGAAATATGGCCTTGATCTGCCTAGAACCTCTGGTAAATCCATGACTGCCTTAACACATCATTAACAGAACAGTTTAATACTGACAGTATTAAACATGATCAGATCCTCTGAAAGCCAGCCAAACAACACAGAAACTCATTTCCAGAACTGACTTCTACCTCTTTATAGTTACCCTACTAGTCCTCTCCAAAAACTCTTGTACATATTTGTTACATGGTGAGAGAAAGTCCTGAATCCTTACCTTTTTGCCTGAATTAGGGAGCAAATTCCCAAGTTACCGTGCATGTCTTAATTTTAAGCTGATGCAGTCTGTGCTTTTTTTTCTGGTCTAGGCATTGTTTATGCACAATTATACACTTTATCAGAGGTGCAGTCCAAGGTGTGGAGAAAAATGGTCTTGAATTCTTGGGCTGTGCCTCCACTGTCCTGTTTTGAGCTCTCCTTGGGCTCAGCAGTGATCAGCAAAACACAGGGGGAAGACACCGCAGGGGGAAGAAAAGTGGGGGAGGGCTGGGGGAAGTATTCCCCTAAGAGCACTCAAAGCCACGGGTGGGCAGGGCATAGCCTGCATTCCTGCTGCAAGGGAGAGGCACGGGTGCTGTCGGTGATGGCTTTGGGGAGCGATGCCACCATTAGATGTGCTGTTGGTGTGGACAGGTTATTGCTGCCCCAAGGGTGCTGAGGGCCAGTGCTGGGCCAGGGCTTATGTTTCTGGAGCCTCCTGTCCTTCGTCATCTCTTGAGTCCTGCTCCAGGTATGGCCTGACACTGCCAGGTCTCTTATGCAGCAGCCGTCAGTGGCTGTGCCAGCATGCACGGAGACATCTGAGGAGCACCAGGCAGGGGTGGGGTCTACATTCACCCTCTGCATTGCAGCTGTGACGGCCATCGGGGCAGTTGTGGTCGGTGCTGTGGCATGCTGCTGCCTCAGGCTGTGGCGATTGATCTCACCTAGTGTACTTTTACCTCCCCACCGCCTCATGCAGCCTCCCAAGACTTGAGCCAAACTCCAGGTGAACTCTGGCAAACTCTATTTTTTATCACCTGCTCCATTCCCTAGTGACTCATCTGCTTCTAATGGAGCTGCTTTCCATTCATTCCACTGCTAGTAAAACCTATAAAATCTGATGATCTGAAGCAGAAGCAAGAATGGTCTACTAGGGGGAAAAATAAATGTAGAAGTCGTAGTCTCATCCATCTTATTATCTTACTGAAAGCTAGAGATAGGTGAATATATAGTAATGAGAGTGCATCCGAATTAACAACAACACAGCAACGTTAACTAATGATGCTGGTACCACTCCCCCCATCCTCCCCCCTGCCCCTTATGCTTCAAGGTCTCAAGTCAGGGTGTATTGGTTTCCCCTCAATCAGTTGTTCACTAAGCCTGACCACTTTCCCATGCATCAGTACACACATGCTCGCTCCCTCTCTCTCTGCCTCTCACAAAAACCCCAAGCATTTTTTTTCTTTCATCATTTCCTTGATGTTCTATCATCAATTTTCTACTTTACCATCTGATTTAATCCGAGTTATTTAATATTAATGTAATTTTAAAAAATACCATGTATTCATTACCAGAATTCATGAATAACCAGAAATGGCTATCTGAAGTACAGAAGCAGCAAGACCAATAGTAAAATTCATGCGTGTTTTCTGACAGGTTGCACAAAAACTACACTGAAGCAAGTATATAAAAACACCATCTTTCCTGCATCTTTATCCCTAAGTAGTGTTCTCCCTTTCTTCCTCTTCTATTTTAATTGGATAGCTTAAAAGCATGAAAAACCTATAGTCTTTCTCCCTCTCACTTGGCGGGTGGCATCTTCCTTTCTCTCTTTCTGTAGGCCAGAGAGAGGTCAAGTTCCTTTACTGAGCCGTGTATCATACGTAGGGAGAGAAGAATGTGGTGCCATCTGCAGCAGCTTCAATGGGAATAAATTATACCTGTATTAGATGGCTGTGGGTTGCTGTCAGATCAGTGGTTCTGTTTTCCTTGTCTGTCTTCATTTTGCAAAATGGTAGGTGAGGACCTGAACTGAAAAGCTATTGAGAATCTGGTTTGTTATGCTGTTTGGCCACACATTTTGTGTGAGAGAAAACTATTTACTGAGGAATTTCGTCTGAAACCTGGAAAACTTCTTGCCAAAACACAAGTGGGAAGAAAAACTGAAATGAGCGCTTTATATTACAATCTTTAGGAAACATCATGTTTAGTTTGCTTTTAGAAGCAGCTGTTTATTGCTGGGTGGTGACAAGGCAGAGGGTGGCAGTGGAGGGGTCGCCCTTCCACAAAGCCATTTACCAATTTCTAATCTAAAAGCAATCTTTAAAAATAAATGAAAAGTTAATGCAGTCTGTATGAATTCAGAGATGACCTAGCACACAGTTTACAGCTGCTTAAAGAGGAGAATTCAGTGTGTGTGTGATACTGGAGAATTGCCCTCTATTTGGATATGCAAAATAAAGATCTGTTTTGTAAAGGAGCTGAGCACCTGGAACTTTCTTCTGACATTAGCCTACTAGCCAGATAAAACAGATAAATGCTCATCTAATCAATCTATTAAATAATTATTTTTCAGTGAAATAGAGACAAAAAAAATAATCTTAGTAGGAAAGCTCTCCAGTCAATACCTTTGCATAAGTAGTGTGTGAGTATAGAATGCTAAATAGAGGCTACACTGATATTTGTGTGTATACAGAATATACACACACATATGCCTTCTCCCACCCATATCTATACTAGAAAAGAAAAGATAGGATAGCTGATGTATGAGCCAAGAAAAACATTTATTTTGGACGATACCTTTTTAGAACTGACTTCTCTGCAGAATTAAAAAAATGTGTTTGAAATTAGAGAGGTCTGTTTGTGGAGGATAGAAAAAAATAGATGGACGAGGAAATCACTTAGAGAAATGCTAATCCCCTCCTCCACAAACTGCCCTTTGCTGCGACCCTGACCTTTACTTCTGTCACTTAAAAAGATCCTTATATATTTGTTGTGATATTTTGGGAACAGACAGGTACAGATAGAGCTGTATGCGGGCTACTCTGACTCATTCCCTCCCTACAGATGAAGGTATAAGGAAAAATATATCTAAACGTGCACACAGCCACATTATTTTCCATGCAGTAAGACATTCATGTTTAAATTAAAACAGTTGCTCAAAATTGTTTTTATTAGTGCAACACTGAGCTCTGAAAGAACGCAAAATAAATAAGTAGTAATTTCAGTAATCGTCATACTTGTATGTTTTCTTACTACATAATTACTTAACTTCCGATGCTGTATGCGGCCGCATGGATACATACTTAGCTGAACATATTTGTTCTGTCACAATCTGCAGTCATCTGTACTGTAGATGTCCGGTTTGTCTACACTAAATGTGATATGTTTCACACATGCGGCTGTGAGACACGCAACTGTGAGAACAGTTTCTACTTTTATTAATGCTAACTATTACCATGCCTGGAACTGCCAAGTGCTATGCAGCAATTACAACAAGCTACTTAATATAGTGGCCAGTGGGAGAGGAGGAGACTCTTTCCCTCTTAGTGGCATAGTCAAATGCAGCAGCTGTTTTAGTGAGAAAAACATGTACACAGCTGGCTTCTGGGTAGTTGCTTTTGTTCTCTAAAACACTCACTTGCTGTAACTATACCTAAGCAAAGGATGGATTTCACATTCTTGGCATTATATTTGAAGATCCCTTGTTGATTTTTGGAGTTTGAGTTTCTGCCATGCACTCCAAGTTTTTATTATATGAACATCAAACAATGTATATGTTATTATGTTTCTTAAACTCACAGTTTCTGAAAGCCTTTGGAATCTGTCCTTCTTTTTTTTTGTGATAATCTCAAGACATAACCAAAACTCTTTTGAAAAAGAAAATACCTTGGGAAGGATATATTGACCTAGTCCAAAGGATATTGGCTGCCACCCCTTTGGGAATAAGGCTCCTTTCAGATGTGTTGCTGTTTGTGTACCTGAAACTGCTCCTTATCTGTGCAGAAGTAAGCCACTCTGTTTAAACGAGTAACAGAAAACATAAAATTAATTTGATATCCTGTAAAGAACACTATGGGTTTTTTTTATTGTTATCAAGTTTACGTCATATCAGTAATTTGAAATTACTGCCGAACCAATAGAAATTATTTTAAGAAGAACGAAGACTGTGCTATTCTGTGATAGTTTTTGATATGATTATTTGTGTTACTGCAGGGGCATGACCAGGCACATATACTTTCTTTAACTGTTTCTTTCCTCGAGTTCAGCGTTAAGGTGTAGTATTTCCTACCTGCTTCGCATGACCATAAATGACCCATCACACGTGTCACATGTGGCAAAACAACTGAAACCCAAGGCAATACTTTGAAGCTCATACTTTCAAGTTGCAACTTGCAACTCTAAGAAGGCATTGAGGCCTTCTCTGCTTATTTGTCATGTTCCCGCAGTTAAAGTCTTACTTATTATAACTAAAAGATAGCTTTCATAAGCTAACTCAAAGCTGAAATGTGACTTGTCTTCTGTGTGTCACATGGAAGAATGTGCTATCTTTTAAAAATTAATTTATCTTGCTTCTTGGAATTGCTTTGCAGCTATGCTGCAGAGATAACATAACAGGGTCAAACACGCCTTCTATCTCCAAGAGAAAACAAACAAACAGCTGGGAGTGATTCCCCGAACAGTCATTCATCATGCAATGTTCAGAAAGTCATGAGTAGAGATGCTAATATAGCTCTCACTTCCAGGGTTACTCTACATATGTAGGACAATTGTCTTCCTTACAATAGCAGTTGGAAAACTGGAGCTTCTGCAGTTGCTGTGTGCTTATTTTTAACCAGTTAATATTAACCTAGAATCTCCAAACAAGTCCAATAGTGAATGAATACAGCAAAAATGCAAATTTGTAATGTGCGTTACCAGTTTTTGTCTCTGACTTTTTACAAAGAAAACGCTCTTCCCCCCTCCCCCCATCTTTATATTCTCCTGAAGCAAGCTGATCAACAAACACCTTGTGCTAATATCTTAGAACACACACACAAACATAAACACACACGCACACACTCCAAGTGATAAGATATTGGTTGGAGAGATTGAATATTGATTAATTAGTTCTCCTGAGGCCTCGTCTTTAAAGGGCAAGTGTTGATATTGTGAACATTTCTTGAGTCAGTTCTGGTGTTTTATAAAAATAATTGTCAATTTAAAAAAATGAGGTTCAGTAACATAAAATATACCACACTGAAAAATCCACATGCTGTGATTTTGCTAGGATTGAAAACTTATACTCTAGAGAGTACAGAGACTTCTAGCAGTTCAAATAATAGAAAAAGCATAGTGTTTTACTGGCATTTTTAGGTCATGTTTCAATACATACTGAAATATTCTCTTTTATTCCAGAGGTGTTCCAGTTTGAATTATTTTCATATTTCTTCCAGCAAATTCTGTTACGGAGTTTTGAACTCTCATTAGAACTATGATTTATTTTTTCCTTTCAGTT
Organism: Larus michahellis; assembly: GCF_964199755.1. NCBI lineage: Eukaryota > Metazoa > Chordata > Aves > Charadriiformes > Laridae > Larus > Larus michahellis. The sequence continues at coordinate 41,870,639 of NC_133898.1, forward strand.
GTGTAAAGCCACTGAAGCTGTGTGGCTATATTGGGAGCTAACTGGGTGGCAGATGTACAGAGGTATAATTAACATAATACAGACCAAATGCACATCTACTGTAAGAATTATATTTGCACTTAATTTAAGATGTATTCATGGCAAGAGTGAGGGGATGACTTCTTACTCTTTCACCTTCAGAGTTTAAAGTCATAAAATTCACTATGCAGGAAAAACACGACAGTGAATATAGCGCTCAGTAACATAAGTAAAGGAAAATCCGCTTTCATTTTTGCACATAAAATGTTTTTGGTTGTTTTTTGTTTGTTTTTTTTTTTAAAAGAAGGCTGCTATTACCAATCCTGTTATGTGTGGCTGTAGCAGCTTTCCAAATGAGTCATCAGCTGTGTTGGGATCCAGATTTTCAGTTTTACTGTGCAGACACCTGCAACTTGAACGAGAGGATTTCCCACATTAGGTGGCAGGAACAGGAGGTTTTTATAGTCTAAGGATCATCTACTTGAGAAGAAGAACTAACACCCCAAAAGAGTGAGTTGCAACCTTAGGAATTGCTTCGTGTCTACATTCGGCAGAGCCTTTCCCGAGGCATCGTGGCTACTTGGTTAAAAGGAAGGATGGATGGATTGGTTTCATCTTTCTTTCTGCAAAAGGGGCAACCTCTGGCCGTTGCTTCTCAATAATAGATGCTGCAAAGTGTGTGGGGTCACCACAAGGAGGTGAAATAATTCAAACGACTCGGGATCCCCTGTATTAGGTCCAGTGTCAAATGCTACTTGGACCTGAAATACGGAGTAAAAGGATCTTTCCCCTATCCATAGAAATTATGTAGCTCGATGCCGTTGGAAGTATCATTAGATGCCTACCTGCATTTTTCAAATTGTTTTACTTTAAAGAAATCTGTATTTCAACATCTGTTTTATGTGAAGACAAGCTAAAGTAAAGGTAAATCAAGTGTAACTGCTACAGAAGGAAAGTAGTACTTTTGTTCAGATTCTGAAATACAGGAGAATCTGGTTAAAATTTTCTCATGACAGCTATCTTAAAGGATGATCTCTAGTTAAAAAAAAAACCAACCTGTTTTCAAAAAATAAACCTATTTTGATTTTGGCAAACCATTCTTTTTTATGTATACTGATTTTTATGTGAAGGATTATCTTCGTTCTATGAAAAATCAAAAATGGAACAAAAGATCGACATAAGCGAAGATGTCAGTCTTTTAATATGAAGATGTCACATGGCAAAAAAAAAAAACCAAGCCACTTTCTGTACAGTTTTAATGAGATTGGAACTATTCTGTTCATCTCAGTGGAGTTTTAGTAATTTCATGTTCATTTTCTTCGTTTTTTCCCTGTAAGAAAGGGGAGGATTGAAGATCTGCACAATTTATTGTGATTGATATCTCATTTTGGCTGCCAGTTGGAAGCAGGCTTTTGTTCCCATTGCAGGTCACCTGTGAGAAGGCAGAATGACCACGGGTACATCCCTGCCCCAGGCACCGGCCAGGCAAAGCTTGGCCAGCGTTTTCAAAGCCCACAGGCAATTGGGTGTCTCCTGAGGTGATTGTAGTGAAATCTGGTCCCACATACTCAGTAGATGGAGTCCTTTAAAATGAACCGTAGCAGCTAGTTGTGTTTTTTGTTCATTGGTCCTAATTTTATTCCTTGCTGATATCCACAACGTCAATACATGTGCTCCTGCAACGTACTATGCAAAAGTAAAATTACACAGTTAAGTAGTCAAAAGTCACGATGTGCAAGCAGAGCTATACCTTCGCTCAAATACCATTACCCCTGAGTTTTAGTCATTTCTTCATGGTTCTTAATCATACTTGTCTCTGATTGATTAGAGCCTTAAGGGCACATATCCCTTTGCATGGAATTCTGATTGAGCTTTCTGTTTCATGCTGATTAATCTCATTCAATTTATGCCTATTTCATTTTGGGACACATATCAGTCTCTGGGAGGGGAGAGTCCATCTGTGCCTATAGGGATCAATCGTTTGGGTGTAATTAGTCTATAATAATTCATAGTCTCAGATCAGTTCTGTACAAGAGTGCTTTTCAGAGCTGCTTCTGACTTGCTGGTATGAATTCAGAGTGACACAAATTGTTAAAAATTTCCTTGCAAAATATGAATTAACTGCTGGACAGAAAGAAATGTACATACCTCAATTTCTGGGGTATTCCTCCTGAAAGGTTTGAGAGATTGCAGGAACATTTTTTTGAAACTGTTAATGCAATCTTCTTGTAAGTACAATGCTTTTATTATCCTAGGCTAGGAACAAATTCATCAGTAAGCTAGATTTTTTTTCCAGTTCGTAGTTATTACCGTCTTACACACTGATGTTGATTGATTTTGCTTTTCTTTTCAGAGGGTGAAATAATACCAAAAAGCCCACTCTTCACTTCTTAATAGTGTTTCAATGGATAGATACTTCAGACTTTAACTGTGCTGTTATTGTCATATATCACAGACTATTTTTATTCAAAGTAAAACATTACTTAAGTAAGCAGAATTTTCCCATGCTATTACAGGTTTAGAGGGTGATTTTATTAATTTGGTGGGACCATTTTAGGCTACTAGACAAGATGAACCCACGGTCTGACACAGTTCAGTCATTTTGATGTCCATTTATAAACAACTAAAATGATTTGGGGCACAAATCCACCCTTAACCTTAAAATACTGACTGTTTTCATGCTGTAGACCAAAAAGTGGCAGATTTGTGGTATCAAACCACACTGATTTATTTGGTTACATGTTCCACTCTTATGTTGTCAACATACTCTGTATTAGAGAAAATACAGTGTATACTAGTCCCACATATTCTGTACAGTGCCCATATATACCAGGTGCCGCAACCTTGCATCTTTACTTTCTTGAATTGCGATAGAGATATTCCACGTAAGCTTGCTTTCAAAAAAAATTAAGCTGTATGTTGTATGCTGATAAGACTTTCCCACATGGTTAGAAATACAAGTGCTATTCTGCTTCCTTGTCACAGAATTTAATTAACTTACACATCTGTGTCCATAGCACCAGTTTGGCCACTCAGTTTGTTAGTCACTAGTTCAAAACCCACTCAGAGGCTTGCAACCCAATGCAGGCTTGCCGTAAGCCAATATCTCTAGCATGCAGAAAGTCCAGGTAGTTTGAAGAGAAATGATCTTTTTTTTTGTTTTTTCCAGCAAAAAGGGCAGTTGTTGAGGTGAAAACTCAAAGTTACACACACTGTGCATTAATTTTATAGAAAAAAAGTTCTTAGAAGAGTATCATGTGGTCTGCGTGTGCTTACAAAGAGGTATGTTAGTGGAAAATATATTGGCAATGCAAGCAAAACACCTGCAAACATAATTAAAATGCAATGTGAAACATTAGGAAAATAAAAAGCAGGACGAATTTAAAAAGTTGGAGATGCCTATTGGTGCTTTGTCCAAATAGTGAAATAAAATTGTTAAAAGAAAAACAGAAAAGTTTATTTATTTATTTATTTATTATTGTTTTTTTTTTATCAATAGACTTCAGTAAACTAGCAAAGAAAAGCTACACTTATAAAAAATATCCAGCCATAGCCCTGAGTTAGCCGAGAGCTGCAGGAAAGCAAGTCAGGCATGTGGACGTTAGCAACGATGAGAAATAAGAGGGAACGGGATGGCTTTTGCTCCTTCAGAGCCCCGCTTGAGGGCTGCAGGCTGGTGTGAGGACATCTGCTCTGCTCCTGCTCACCAAGAGGGTGGAAGTCATGGGGCTATGCGGTCAAAGGAGAACCTCGTCCTCTCTTCCTCAACAGAAGTTATTATTCTGTGGCGTTTTCATATAATGAATCAGATATTTGAATCACTGACCTGAACAGTCTGAAGTTTCACCAGACTGGCAAAAATTTCTTCAGTTAACTTTCCTTTTGGTTTTCACTTGAACTGCTTTCCTTTTTTGTCTCTAGAAGGCTGCATTGGGTTGCTGTTCGTCCTGCAAATTTTGGCCAGTATTGGGTTTTCTAATAAAATGTCGCTAAAGCCAATGTGTAAAAAGAGGAGACAGGGGTGGGGGCTTCAGCAAAAGGCTGAGGAGCATCAGTGAAAACAAATGGCAGGAAGTAAACTTTTCAGTGCTTTTCCAACCCCTCCTAGCACTTTTGGGAGGCGAGGTCCTCCCATCCACTCCACTCCCAGCCTGGAGTGAGTTCCTGTGCTCTGCTTCCATTGGCGTAAAACCAATTACTCCTGGCTGTTTATATCTCTGCGCAGAGGCTGAAAGGCATATCAGGCCCTGAGTGTTTTAAATTCAGAACAGAATATTTTAGACAGCTGCACTGTAAGATTTTCATTCATCCATATAATAGCTATATGCTTTGTCCAGATAAAGGTAGTTTATGATTTTTGTCATTTGACACTATTGCCACTGGGCTATGCTATTCTTAAAATGTATTTCTTCCACAATTCCACAAAGAAACAATTATCTAAAAAGGAAAAAGAAAACAGTTATTTCTGTTTGAGCATGAAGAGGAAGAGAAGAAACCTGACAGTATTGAATATTTTAACTTCCGAGAAGTCTGAGATTTACCAGGGGCATTCTTGTCTTGAGGTTTAAAATCTAGATTCTTGAGAAAGCATAAAAATATTCTTTTGACAGAATACTCTGCCTTTCCTATTTTCTCCCAGCTGTGTGTTTTTACCTATTTTTTTACTGAAATCTTAATTATGAAACTCATTCTACCTAACAATAGTTTTAGCAAGTAGGTCATCAGCTCAGTCCTTTAGCAAATCTTATTGCTTACTCCCATATTGTAGGCAATTGTGTAGATATTTTATTATGTTCAACTGGAGATAAATTATCCTGGAAGACATTCACGGTTGTTTTGGGGTGTGCACTGGAGCCAAAGCAGTATTGCTATGGAAAATCATCGAAACAGTGATGCCTCAAACTAGTAAGTCTCCATAGCAACTTAAAAAAAATAATGACAGCTGTACCAAGAAATTTGCTAATAGAAGCCCTTAACACATTTGTCTACACTCAGTCATACTTCATACTCATTATAACCAGTAGAACGATTGCATGAAAATGAGGTGTAGGGGAATAAATATGGAATATCTGCTTTTTCTGGAATTTCACGCTGTCTTCAGTTAAGTTATCTGAGCTTATCTATGGCCAATATAACAATAACAGTTAGATGTAAAAATGTTTAGTAACATAGCTTAATTACAACTTATTCTAATATGTACAGCATTTTGTCTGTTATGTGCTATATACATAGTGGAATTTTCTCATCTATAAGCATAAAGCTAGGTCTTCTGAAAACAGATAGGAAGATTCCCGTGCTAATAATGTTAAAATTATTGGTTGTAGCAGTCTATGATGAAAAGATTGAGTGAAAAATGAAAAGTGCAGCAGTAGGAGAGACGCTTTGTTATAAAATTGCCTCACTGAAGTCCAAATTACTGACCACTGATAAAAAAAGAGAAGGATTCTGTAGCATCAAAGTCACATCGATAAAGCACAAGAGAGATTGTTAGCTTTGGCCTGCTAGAAATGTCCAAAACCACTAGAGAAGAAGGGAAATGGCTGTGCAGCCATTGAACTACAGTATGTAGCAAGAACACGTATTTTTATGGGTTGACATCAGTTTGAAAGACATGTGACATAGGCTGCTGATTTTAAGGCACCCTTTGAATTTTTAAAATTATACTTAACAATTTTCTGTATAAACAAAAATTGTATCTGATGGGACAAAATTCTGTGTGGGCCCTTATGAAGTGAAGAGTTAATTGCAGCACTGAAAAAATAGATGAAGCTGATTTTTTCTTGATTACATTTTTATTGTGAGTTCTGCCAAGAATACATATTCTTGGGAGTTTGAAAAGGACAATTTAATAATGCTGAAAATAATTTTGAGACAATCAACTGGAGGAAATGTAAACAGAAAAATGAGAAAGATAATTGTCCATTGTTGAATAACATTTTACTAGATGCCCAAATTGCGTATTTCAGAATGATGTTGTCACAGTGACAGTATGGGTCAAAGTAAAATGAAAAGCATCTATAAATCATAGTGAAATGTGAAAAAAAGAAGAGCTGGAACAGTCATAATTAACAACTGTCTTGGATTTTAGAAAGTAGATAGTGGAAGCAAACTGTTAAAGACAAAATCTATGGTTAGCAGATTTAAGAATGAAAAGGTAGTCAAAGGAGTGCAGTTGTACTGGGAATCCCGGTAATATTCTTCTGTGACTGTATGATGGTAGCAGAATTGTCAAGAATTCATGAAAAGCAGAATCTCACTCACTTGGTGTCTGCACTGGGGGAAAGCCAGATGGTAGAGTCATATGACATGACAATGTAGTCCTTTTAATTTTAACCAGTTACACAGCAGTTTATTAAAGTTAGACATTTTAAAATCTGCATGTCTAATTACCTTGCATCTGATAGTTTTAAAAGAACTATCAAAAGACCCCCATGGGCATTTAATGTTGATGATTACAGTCTTGAAACGGGGGAATTTTCGAGTTGGGAAAAATCTAATGTTGTGATAATATTTAAAAATGGCAACAGGACAAACTCGGGAAATCAGGGCCTATCAAATTGAGATTGCTCAAACACAATTACTGTCCATCAACATTAGCTTTGCAAAAATAAATTTTGTCAGCCTAATTTGATACCATCCTTTGATGAGATTACTAGTTCTTTTCAATCAAGATAACATTGTTGATGTAATAAACTTTTTGAAAGGACATGCATTCACACCAGAAGCATTTTGTTAAGAAAATAAAGTAATAGAAAATCCACCTACTGTCTACGAATTTAATTAAAAATTAATAGGTCTTATAACTCTAAATAAGGAACCATCATAGTGAGGGTTTGTTCCTTGTGAGGTTTCCCCCCCCTACATTATCTTTATTAATGAGACAAGAAAACATGACATTTTGTTGATGAAGTTTTGTTATATCACTAAAACCAGTGTAGAATTAAGTGATAAATAAGGCTGGTGAGTGACAGAGAGCAATCTGAATTTCTTTACAAAGTGGAACAAGATGTTTTTTGGAAGCCCATGCAGTGAGGAACAGTGTGAGCCACACTTGTAGGATGGAAGAGACTCCATGCTGGGAAATAGGGACTGAAAAGGATTTGATTTTATGATGGATAATCAGATACACATGGAGCTCCCGCTGTGCGCCACGGCCAAAGTGCTAAAATGATCATTGGACTATAATCAGGAGAATATGAATAAAAGCAGGGAGCTTGCATTACTCAGGCGAAGATTTACTGTGAGAGAAAAGGGAAGGTGCTACAGAGGCCGTGGCTCCTTGGCGAGGTCTGGCTTGGGGCTTTGTGCATCTGATGGAGGAGAAAGTGGGGCACTGCACAGCCACCCCCACGTGGCTGTGCTGGGATCCAGCAGCCTCCACTGCCGTGTTTCATCACTGCTCATGGTAACCTGTTCTAAAGGATTTTGATCTTCTTAATTTTTGATATCTTATTATTTATTTCATTTTCTTCAAAAAAAGGGGTTTGACCGGAACTCTGAATGAGCTTAAAGGACTGGAAAATATGATGAAAACGAGGGACTAAAGTTCAAACTCTGACTTACTAAAGAACAGAAAAATGGTACAAAGGCATCTTCAATTTCTCTGGCAAAAATCCATTGTCTGGAATTAGAGAAAATTAGGCTTGAAGTAAGTTCTCACAAAGAAGGGAACTGACCACAGGAAAAACTTACTGAAGACGGCAATGGACTTTCTCTGAACAGATGATAATTTGAAACCATGACCAGTTTCCAGTCTGGCTTAGCTACACGATTGGCCTTGATACCAAAATTAATTTAGGGGAGTCCTGTAGATGTGTGATAAAGGAGTCACATTAGATAATCAACAGATCCCTTCTGTTATTAATATCTTTCAGCCAAAAATGTGAAATGGGCACGTTATTCTGTTGAGATGATCTGTGACAAGGACTTAATGGCATTCTTAAAAAATGTGCTTTGCAAATAATTTTAATTTATAAGCTAAATATCAGGCATATAAGCTATGAAATATTCTAATTCTTCACTGCGTAATAAAAGACTGATTTTTCTGATTGACAGACAGAGGAGAAATTTACTTAGATTACAAAAGCTGTAAGAAGCGTGTTCAGAGATCCCCATTTGTGTGTGTCTGTGTAGGAAGTGGAAAGAGTAATGCACTACAGCTCTAGAGGTTAACTCTGGAAGTAGGGAGGATCTGTCCTGCTGCGGGAATGCAGACGACAGCCCCAGCCTGCCTGCCTGCCATCCTTGCCCCCTTTGCATGGGGTCATGCAGGGGACGTGTTAGGGATGGGCTTGGGGACAAGGGGAGGAGGAAACAGGGTGGCTGGACTAAGGGCATAGATAGAGACTCCTGCCACTACTATGGTTTTAGAAAATATTCTCCTTTATTTTTTTTGATGTCTTTATTTGCTCAAAGAGTTTTTAATTTTTGTCAATTCTACTTAAAATTACATATCAACTCAAGCTGGTTTGTTTCTCTTTTCTTACTGCACCTGCTGGCTCACTGCGCCTACCAGGGCTTTGGCTTTCCTAACCTGATCCCAGACTGCTTGCACAGTTTCTCCGTATTCCTTCCAGGCTACCTGTCCTTGCTTCCACCTGTTGTAGGCTTCCTTTTTGAGTTTGAATTTCTCTGGGAGGTCCTTGTTCATCCATGCAGGCCTCCTGGTGTTTTTGCCTGACTTCCTCTTTGTTGGGACGCATCGCTCCTGAGCTTGGAGGAGGTGATCCTTGAATGTTAACCAGCTTTCTTGGGCCCCTCTTCCCTCCAGGGCTTTATCCCATGGTACTCTGCCAACCAGATCCCTGAAGAGGACAAAGTCTGCTCTTCTGAAGTCCAGGGTAGTGAATTTGCTGTGCACCCTCCTCGCTGCCCTAAGGATCTTGAACTCCGCCATCTCATGGTCTGCAGTCAAGGCTGCCCTTGAGCTCCACATTCCCCACCAGCCCCTCCTTGTTGATGAGAACAAGGTCCAGCATGGCACCTCTCCTCATTGACGTTATAAGCATGCTATCTATCTGCAGTATCGGTGAAATGCCAGAAACCGTTTCTTCTTGTACATCGTTTGTTGACAAAATTTCCAAGATGATCTGTACAGTTTGTGAACTCCAGCTCCCTTCAGAGCCAGGTCCCTTCAGAGGCTGCCTCAGAAAATGTTTCATATCTTTGCTTAATTCTCTAGGTTTTATTTTTTCCCCCCTTTTTTGAGATTAATCCCCACTGGCCCTCTCTTGGTTAACACGCTGCCTTAGAGACATTTATATAAAGGTGCAGCCTCAGCATTACTTTGGTTATACGTATGCTTGAGTGTGTGCATGTACTATCTACATCTGGAATGAGGGGCTGTATTAAAAATAAAATAATTATAAAAATAAAATGAAATGGCCTCACATGGAAAGCATTTGGAAAGGAAAATACCAGAGTAAAAATGGAAAAATAAGTACGTGTCAGGCCAGCTGCAGGTTAGGAGCAGCACTCCGAGAAGCCAGTGGGATTTGCTGGTGCCCTGTATGGGAAGGCAGAGACGAAGCAAGTACAGCTGGCCCGCAGCACTCTGGTGACCAAGGCTTTAGTCATGCCCACAGGAAGGCTTTTAGCTTTAACCTTGCTGGCCTCAGGAGTATTTCTCAGAAGCTAAAGACATCAACTTTATCGAGACTGTGCCCATAGATAGCAATGACCGAAAGGGCCATACCTGGGGCAGGCAGCAGGAAGCTTCTGAAGGTGGAGGTGCCAGCAGATATCTGGGACATGGGGGAGCATCCCTGCCATCCTGGATAAGAAAGGGAAGCAGTCAAATTCATATATGAAACCCTTCTCACTTTATTCCTGTACAAGGGTAAAGAGACCCTGCACTGCAAACAAAGCCATCGTACACAAGAGTTATTTGTCACACTCTAAGTTAAGGAAGGATTTTAATACCTCCCTTCAAGGCATCACTCACGTGATTAAAGTTAGGCATGATATTAGGAACCTCAGAAAATCAGCCACCTGATAAACTCTCTGCTTCAGGTTAAAATAAATTACATTAAAAAAGCATGTTTTGTGACAACTAACGTAAAGAAGAGATACTGTAGTAACAAAGCTTTGTCTTAAAAATTATTAAATTATTTGGTCTTTCAATAATTGAAGAGGCTTCATTACCATGCAAACAAAAACCAGGTTGGCTATTCACCTTTTGGAAGATGGCATTTGCATTGCTATAATAGAAGAGAAGAACCTTAGAAAACTAATGAAGGACCATAAAAATGCAAATTACTGCAGCTAATTGGCTGTGCCTTCTTACACCTTCTGAATTATTAATTTATGACCGAGTAAATCTGCCCCTTTTAAATAATATAATAAAGAACAACATAGTATTCTGTGCTGTTGAGTGGATAGTGTTTGTTCCCTTAATTTTATGGTGAGTTGCTCTTGTTGTTTGCACTAGCAAGGTGCTTGCGGTGTTCTGTGAAACTCTGCAGGTCCAGCACTCTTGTCATGCAGACTGACATCATTATATTTCCTATTTCTGATTCCTGACTGGAAAAAAAAAGGACAAAAGGTGATGCCATGATTACAATAATGCTAATTACGTCTTGTGCCATTGGCACTAATGTTTAATCAGAAAGCAGGCGCAGAATCCTGCAGACACTTATTTACCTGCCAATACGCGAGTAATTCCATCCATTTCAGTGTGGTAACTTACAGCCATCAGTGGTTGGTGCCCAGGGGGTTGAAGAAATCAAAATACAATAAAATATTTGATAACAGGGTTGATATATATGCGCTTTTTCCTGAATATTATTTCTTCTCTCATGTAGAAAACTTGGGAAGATTCTGAAGAGCTGCTTATTTTATCTGGTGTTTCCAGCCCTGTGATACTCTTTGGTGTACATGAGCACAATTTTGCAAGTGCTAGATATTCTATCTGTCAGGCCTGAATATTCACTGTGTACACATATTTATGGGGAGGCCCTCATGTTCACTGTGTATGCTCACCGAGACTGTACAGACCATGAACAGTGTGTCCAGTACTTTTTTAAAGGGCCAGTTTTTCTGAACTTGCATCATATCGCCCAAATGCTCTGCAGTTATCTGAAAAATCTTGGATTCACGCTTTTAAGTAATTCTGTGGCACAAGGGCTTAGAAATGAATCTCATCTTGCATGATTTGCCTTTTCCCTGATGGCTTCACGTGTGTCACTATAGCATGCCTAAATTAACAGCTTTTCACTTTAAAAAGATACGTTCCAGAACTGGGCAGTTTTTCGTAGGTGACGCCTGTGTGACCAAGATTGGAAGAATTTGGCCTGTGGAATGGATCGTTGCTTTAGAGGCCACAGGCAGCAGTCACAGGCAGTAGGTGGGAATGCCTCTCCTTTTCTCCTCCTGTAAGGCAGAATGCTTAATTTACAGAAATTGGCCTTTTGAGATGAAACTTCTCATTCTCCATTTTAGCTCCCGAATGATTTCTTTTTAAAATGTAGCCTAAACGAAAGTTTTGTTGCATTGATTATATGTTGCTTGGTGCATGTTACTCCAAAACACAAAGAAATCCATGTGCCAGGGAACTTGTTTGCTTGTCCCAGCCACCGCTGTGGCTGGGGTGACTAAACCAGCCACCGCAGGGAGGCAGCTCACGGTAAAAGCTTTGCTCTAGTGTAAGTGATCTGGCCAGATAAAGGCATCAGTTATGAAGAAAACACGAGGGAATAGCAGTGAGTCCAGGGAATTTCTAGTGTTAGAGGTAGGTAAACAAAAGCTGAAGAATATGAAATCTGATTTACTTTTATTTTGTTTATCTCTTAGGAGTTCTATAATTTGACTGCGCACCAGTTTTGCCAACCTCTCCTTTTACAGCATCCAAATATCTCACTAGTATCAATGCATTTCCCAGGTGGGAAAGGAACATTATCTCCAGTTTATAGAGGTGAAATTAAGAGATGTGGGGTAGGTAAAATAGCTGCCCAAGGCTGCCTATGGAAACTTGGGCTGGAATTTGGACTGCCATCCCAGTTGCTGCGCAAGCCACTAAGCCGTCTTTTTTATAGTCTGGATTTTCAGAGTATTTTCTAAATAAAAGGAAAGAATACAAGCCTCCCTCCAGGATGATAAAGAGGCATTGGCTTCTTATGCAGCAGAAACCCAGTGGCCATAGTATGCCAGCTGTTGTTGAGCAAATTTCCCTGTATTTATATATAGCACTGAGAAGCTCTCTGTAAAGGATCTGTGGAATATTATAGTTCAGTATCAAGCTCAAACCTACTGCCATTTGAAAGGGTCATATTAAGCATGAGGTGTATAGTATGCATTACTTAAAATATTGATGAAGCATGTAATAGCTGTTAAACTAAAGCCAACAGAAGCAGTGGAGAAGATGCCCTGATATATTACCTAGCAGAGCAAGGAGGAAAACATTCCAGGGATAAGCATTTTGGTAAGAGCTCATAGGTGGTAATTAAAGGCATTTAGGCACAAAAGGATTTGGTCCAGATAGATGTATAGCGAACATGGCATTTACCTGAAACTCTCTGATAGTGCCAGCTTCAGCCATCTCTGAACACCTGGAATCACTAGGAAGGAGAAGAGTAGCAGATGTGTTTATGCTCTAGGAGTTTTTGAAGAAACAGAAAAAAGACCAGGAAGAGAAAATACGTATCCATGGATCCACAGAGAGAATGAAGAGGAGTACAGGGACTACTCATTTTCCTTTGTCAACAGGCCAAAACCTAAAGGGCTTAGCCTGCAGCAAATTAGATTAAATATCAAGGAAAAATATGAATTAGTCATGAAGGGAATATTTTAGAATCAACATCATTGAGACTATTTAAAGCTTGACTTCCTAGAGCACAGCTGGAGATGCTTTAAGGTCAGTTTAAGTCTCCCATCACAAAAAGGGCAGTGGAGCTCACTGGGAACAGGCTCCTCTCACGTTCCAGCCACAGGCAGCCTTTGAACCTCAGCAAGGGTTTTCTTCTGCATTCTGGAAAGTGATAGCCTAGTAGAGTAGCCTTCTCCCCTCCTTCAATGTTTTAGCCCATTAGCTGTACACTTCTTAAACTGTTTTCTAGCACCCGAGGGAAAGCAGTCCTCTGGAAATCTGCCGTTCTCCATAGCTTGCTGGGGAGGAGATGGAGATGTTCATTCACAAAGGCATGCCATTTTCTGCAAGATGTGTGAGTAGTCACAAACTGAGCTTCTTTAAGAGTGGGCTTTTGGAGGTGAAGCTGGAGTAGTACTTATTACCCTACAAGGAAAGAAACCCAGCACGGTGACTGAGAAGTGCTACACTGACCATTCCTTTGGGAAGAGCCACAGCGCTTCTTCCTGAGCTCTCTACTTTGCACATAAGGCAACTATTATTTGTCTACCCCGACAAAGTTGTAATACCACCCAGCAGGTCCTCATGAGGACCTGCATAATCCCTCCTTTATTGGGCTGAGCGCAGGGAGTGCATTGCTTTCATCATGCCAAGGGTCTCCTGGTGGGAAACACTTGATGGGTCCTGGAGCGCTCAGGCTGACCCACGGCGACGGTGCCACCATCCCATCACGACACACCGAGCAGTGTTGCGATGTGCTGATCCCGGAGTGCCCTCTAGTGCTGGCAGCACGGTGCGACTCCCACCCTGCCGAGGGGAGCAGGTCCCCAACATGGCAGCCTCTTCTTGGGCTCATGGCATGAGCCGGGCTTGCCCCGGTGGGATGGGAATGAAAGCAAAATAGCACCTGGGGCTCCACATCTCCCGTACAATATGGCTTATCTGGTACCCAGCCTGGTGCAAAATGAGCCTGGGCTGGCCATAAGTACTCCTACCTTTTCTTTTGCTGTAGGGTATTCCTATTTTGCCTGAATTTTCCATAAAGCAGTTGAATACAGAAGATACAGAGTGATGGACAACCCACACTTGAAGTATTTGTGAAGAATAAGACCAAAACCTTTTAACTTATGGATGTGATTTTATATAAACCTATTAGAATCTGTAGAGCGTATTCACTAAATTTGGACAGGGCAGCTTGCTCTTCATAGTGGTTGGTGTCACTGTTGCTCAGCAACTTGTATACCTGGGACTGTATGACCCAAAAGACAATGATTTGGCCATGTGCGATGCAAACAGACTAAAAAGGAACAAGGAAAAGATTTTTATTTCTTCTCTACCCTCGCCTCCTTTCTGTTGTCATTTAACTTCACAGCTGGTGGGAATTTTACTTTTAAAATGACAAATGTGACGCAACCTTATAATACTGGTCATTGCCAGGTGGCTTCTGATGCCAAATCTCATCTTTGCAATTTTTAAGTCTCCTAAATACTTAGTAGAATTAAGATGAGATTCTCTACTTCACGTTAAATTTAAGTTTACCTTTCCCAGCTGGAAAAAAAAATATTGACAAACCAGCAAGCCTATCAGGAACAGCAGGGCAAAGAAACCTGTGTGACGTGACAGCTCTGGAACCTGACACATCTTCTGTTAGGAGGTAGCCGTGTGTTGGGGAGGTTGCTGTGTATTTGGGTTTTCTTTTCAAAGAAGATGCTATTGCCAGTTATGACCATTGTGGAGACAGACTTGGGGTGTAGGTGCAGATCCTGTTGTGGTTTGACACATAGGAAGATGGGGTTATAAATAGGCTCAAGCAGCTCAAGGAAGTAAGTGACATGCCTGTCTGCCTGTCTGTCCATCAGTGAAAAACCTGGATGGGTTCATCAGACAAGAGCCTGGGTGAGCTCTTTTGAGAAGAGCTTTACACCTCCTCTCAAATCGGTCCCATCTGAGTAATCAGTACCTAAAATGTACCTGAAAGGTTTTTATGGACTTGTTAGGAAGCACCTTCTGGCATTTGAACCAATATTAAAAAAAAATAAATACATTGATTTTGATGATACAGTAAATGTTTTCAGACATGACACCTCACCTCACCACATATTTCATCTTTATAGCAGCAGAAGTTAATTGTCTCGAGAAGGTAAGGGCCTCATGGGGAAGGCGGCCATGAAAACTGCTAGTAATAATGATGAACATTAACATGTTATTGTTGAATTAAAGCGCATATTCTTTTTTCCCGCATTTGAAATAACTAAAACTCACATTAGATTACTGTCTAATCTGTTACTTGGAATAACAGAGGAAAACTGCAGCTTTAGTACTGAAGCGTGACAGCACTTATCTTTCTGTTGACTCATGGTGGAGCCCTAATTAACCAAGTGATTTATTAGGGGAAGGGACTTTAGATGAATGACTTGGATTACATCATGTGAAACGCTGAAGCAGCTTCTTAAGTCATTTTTCTTTGACTTGCTCTAGAATTTCTTAGACTCGTAGAATCATAGAATTGCCTAGGTTGGAAGGCACCTTCCAGATCATCGAGTCCAACCATCAACTTAACTCTGACAAAAAACCATCACTACACCATAGCGCTAAGCACTACATCTACCCATCTTTTAAATACCTCCAGGGATGACAATTCCACCACTTCCCTGGGCAGCCTGTTCCAATGCTTAATAACCCTTTCAGTGTAAAAAATGTTTCTAATACCCAATCTAACCTCCCTTGCTGCAACTTGAGGCCGTTTCCCCTTGTCCTATCACCTGTTACTTGGGAGAAGAGACCGTCCCCCACCTCACTACAACCTCCTTTCAGGTAGTTCTTGAAGAATTAAATGTTTGCTTAAGTGTCAAGAAGTCCACTGGCTCGTGAAATTTGTGGAAAAGTGACAGCTACGGTGAAGTGACTCAGAACTGAGTTCAGAGATTCCTATTGAACTAAATGTTTAATCTAATAAAATGTTTTGCTTTTATTTTGGTTATTTTAGTAATAAAACCCCAAATACAGATCTGTTTTACTTTGATCCTGTTTTTTTTTAAATTTATTATGAATCTTTGGCATAGCTACTGACATAAAGCTAAAGAAGAAAGATAGAAAGGGCTCCAGACTAGCTAATTTGATATGGCAGAATAATACCCTTTGCAGTCACTTTGCAAATGCTCCATCTTGCAACGATGCTGTTTATGGGAGAGTCTGGAAAAACAGCAAAATAACAAAACAAGGATGCAGATACTTTCTGCAAATTAAACCTTAACTGAACTTCTGTATCCTGAAAACTTGTCACTGCTGGGTGTCAGTCAGAGCCCCTGGTTCATAACTGCGCTACACCAGCCTGACGAATACCAGAAGCTTTGTTCGAGCATTTCTCCTTTATTGAGTGATAGCTTTATTAACTGAAGTTAAGTGCTTCTCAGGAAAGTATGTCAGTCTGTACATAGCTATAGCAAAGAAAGGCTGAGGTCACTAACTCATTTCTGGTGGCTTTGTGTATGTTATATTGCTGGCAGTGCTGTAAAAGTGTTGGTAATTGATATTATTTCCAGAGGAACAGATTTAAATTGCTCTGTTATCTTTAGCAATTAGTTAGTGTCCTCAGATTTCTGCTCATAAAGTTTTTGCTTATGAGTAGGCCCTAAAGCATGTACAGACCAGATCTGCTTTCTATAACATTTCTAAAATGTTGTTGCAGGCCTAGTTCCTTGGATGTTACTTGCTTGTTTTGGACATTTGGAGTGCCATGTAAAGTTTGCTTTCTTCCTCTGAACTGACATGGTTCAGGACTTTAACAGGTGTGCAGAGTGTTACCTTCAAGTATCATGATTTAAAAATGCTGAGCAGTTCCATTTGGTGCCAGAGAGCTCATTGCTTGAGAAAAATCAAATTACTTATTTTTCAACCTAAATTTAGACACTTTCATTAAGAAACTCTGATGAATGTTCCAAAGGAATAAGTTAATAGAAATTAATTATCACCCTAACACTTTTCTTTAGAAAGAAATATTTTGTATAATGAGAGATCTGGTGAAAAAAATCCTACAGATAGAGTTACTTTAAAGTGTGAAAATTATTAGAAACCAGTGTGAAGGCCACCTGGAAGCATTTCTTAACAGAGAGAGATACAACAAAATGCAGGACAGTAAGAGAAAACACCCCAGATTCAGTGTCAAGGATCAAGTGGTTTTTTCTAAGCAAACAGGAATTCTTCAAAAAATGGTAATTCTGCTCAACTGAATGAAATAAAGAGGACCCAAAAAAAAAAAAAAAGAGAATTCAGAGATGTGGGAAACATGTGAAACACAGATAACCAGAGATACAAAAGACCAAATAAAACTAAGTCTTCAATAAAGTGAAATCAGAAAATCTACGTGAAAAATCGTAAGTTTGCTGAACTACAGTTAAGGAGAGTGAGTATTGCAGGGTGGTGAAAGATTTGTCTCAATCTTCATCACGTGGATTACTGGGGGATATATATTTTTCTGAATCCTGTTATTTCTAAGGAACAAAAACAAAGGCTGTTACAAGGTCAGGGTGCTGACACCTAGAGATACTGAAATAATATTCAGACATTTTTAAGCCAGATTGTGTTTTGTTTGATAAATCATATCTTCTCTATAAAAAAATCCCTGAACAAGTTAACAAAAATCTAGTGAAGAATGGGATGACATTTTAATTGCATTTTCTTTTCAGAAAATGCTTCATCCCTCATGAGAGGGAAGGCTGAGGAGAATAGGTGTTCATGGAATGAGAGAAGTGGTGCTGCGCCATCCTGACTGACAGACAAAAAGCCTCACCAAAGTGGGATTAAATGGTTAATTTTTAGTATAGGCAAAGATTAATACTGAAGTCCCTCATGCTCTATCTCTGAATATGCATGTTTTTACATGCATATGTTTATTGAAAAGCAGGTGAGCACTGAGATGAAAAATATGCAGTGGGAAAAGTGATCCAGGTTAGCTTGGAGGAGAGAGATGACTGAGGAACTTGGAAGGGCAAAAGCAAGCTAAAGCATGGTACAGTGGAAGCTGAAAAACATTCCTGAGTAATGCAAGGCAAGGCATACGGAAAGAATAATTGGAAAAATAATAACCTCAGCTGCTCAGGAAAGAGGAAAAACAAGTTGCTATTGCCATTTTAAGTGGAGGTCAAACTAAAAAGAAAGATGTTAGAAATCTTAAGGGAAAAAAACCTAGGGTAAACCAATTCAACAGATTAAGAACAACTCTCAGTCTCAGTTATGGGTGAAATTTTACTGCTGGAGAAGTAAGTGCGAGAAAATATCCTGCTGACAACTGTGGTGTCAGGAATTCATTTGTTTTCATTTATAGTCATGCTTTAATCACAATAATATTAAAGATGAAGGCCAAGTTCAGCATGCAGCTGTATTAACGCCATAGTTGTTATGAATTTCACCCAGTGGACCACTGGTCCAGTCCAGCATTATTATTCTTCTGGGAAAGTAAGCATTTGCTAAAACTCAGTTAAAAAAAAAGAAGAATCTTATGCAAACACGTCACAGTTAGAAGTGCTCAGTGAAGGTGTATGATAAATATATTGGAATGTGTGGAAAATTTTATTAATCTGTCACTCAGTTTTCATGACAGGATGACATCTCCATTCGTTATTTATCTATTTTTGAACTTAAATGCATGGTTTTAGTTGCATTTACCATATTTCTGTTGTTTTATAAAACTGACATGTTTATAAATAATTGTATAGCTTAATATTTGTGAACGCGAGTTTTAGAGAAACAGAGCGCCTTGGTAGCTTGTCACTAATATTACCTCAGTGTTAAAGCAGATAATGTAAAGTACTTCAATTTATTTTTAACGTAATAACCACGAGGCTGTAGGTGTGGAGCTGAACGCAAAGCCAGTGAGTCATTTCTGTTCCCCAGTGATTTGTGTCATCTCCCTGTTCAGTACTGATCCCTAGGCAGGCTTCTGCTTTACTTCTTGCTGTGCGGCGCAATGGACGCAGCTCGTAACGGAGTTCTTAATGACTCTCTCAAATTTTACCAGGGGAAAAAAGGGGCACAGTTTTGGCCTTGATCTTGCCAATGTCACTGCTCCAGCACGTAGAGTTAAACATAGGCACCACCTGGCTTTCCTCTAAGGAAACCATCCGAACAGAAAAAGGAGAGACCACACCTTCCTTCCTCTTTTCTCTAGGGGATGCAAGAATAAGAGATAAAAGTTAAAAAAGAGAAAATGTAACCATATGTTGATGCTGTCAGACCTTGGTAAGGCTGGCAGTGCTCTCTAGAGAGCCAGTTGCCCTTGGTCGCCTTGGTCCCTGCAGCAGAGCAGCTCTTGGTGCCCACCAGCAGAAAAAAGGTGCTGCTCTGCTTCTTCACCAGGTAAAGGCAGTGCTCTGGGGGAGGGGGTGAAGCTCAGCAAAAGAGGAGCTTGTTTATCTTAACTTTCATTTCAGGCTGCAAGTTCACCAGCATAATGGCATCCACTGGTTTATGTTTCGGTAAAGTTTGTAAAAGCTCCCAGTGTGCATTTTTTGACCTGATTTCAATTAGCGGGAAGCTCACTGTGTGGGAAACCCAGCTCCCGGTGAAGTTGGACAATGCCACTTGCAGAAGTCATGTTTTGCAAGAGGTATTTTGCCTATAAAATTTTCAATTTCCACTTAATATAATATCTAGCACAGTACAAAGGTTTTTATTCTTTTCAGGACTTAGAGGATAGTCTGTGGGGTATAATGTACTCTTAGCTACCAAAACAAACCACTTCACTGGTTCTGAGGAGAGGCTTGTAATAGCACCATTTGTTCAAATACTGGAATAAAAGTAAAGCAGTTAATCTAAGGAGTACTGACAGACAAAAAGCAGTAGCAATAAAAGCTAATTGTCTGTTAGCTCCAGGTATATTGAGTGTTTCAATCCTAGCCTAAAAGCATATATTAAGAAAAGGCTCTACTATCTTCACAGATCAAGCAGCAACCGGAGCGGACTGCATTCTCATTTCTCTATATACTTTCCTTCCTAGCCCATCCCTCCTTCAGCTGACTGCCTCCATTTAGGGGAGCTTTTAACACCTCTGTGTAGGTCCCACTGAGACTCTTCTCAGTAGCTGTCAACCCCTGGCACCAGGGTGATTTCCTTATGTCCCACTTACATCCAGTGAAGCATAGGTTTTAGGAGGAGGTCACCGTAGTTCATGTGTAGAAGGAGGGGGCAGCTCATCTTCACGTGAGTTTGACTTTTTCAGTGACAGAAAACATATTCTTCATAAGGTCAGTGGCATAATCAAGGCTTTCATTAGTTATTTGACATGGTTTGTGTGTGGGACACATTAGACTTTTGACTGGTGGGCAGAGGACCTGCAGATTTTCTCATGTGCGCTTGTGTCTCATTTTGTTCGATGCAGCCTTTCAGCCTGGGCACCAAGAAATTAGTTGCCCTTTAAGATGAGACCTCCCACTGGCTGGGACTCAAGCCCAGGAGCTGCGTGTTTATGTCATTGGAGCCCCCTCAGGTTTTCCAATAATTTGTTTACTCACCCAACAAGAACAAAAGCCACAGGCTTCAAGGATTTCTTTGCTCCAACCCCTACCTTGAAATAACAGGGCTTTGTTTTTTTCTGGCATATTTATATTGATTATTAATAACAAATACATTAATTGATATTGCCCTCCAGTAATGGATCATGATCAGCAAGACTGTGCGCAGATTACAAGAATGTAGTTTGCTATTTCAAGTAAGGCTTATGAATGAGCTAACCCTTAGCAGACCAAAGATGGGAAATCTTTTTTTCCTTTGAAAGACTCTTTGTCATAACCCACATTGATCAGCACAGTTGTGACTGTACTGTATTTAGTTATTTTTATCTAACACCTGGCAGCAACTTGTGCATCACTACTGAAACCATCAATTGAGCTATTAAGAAGGAAGACACATTTAATAACCCCTGCAGTTCTCATCACAGCAGGGCTAAGTCTAACTGTGACGTTCTTAACATCAGCACTGAATTTCAGTGCTTTTTATTACGTTGGCCTTGTTTCATTAGAATTCAGCATTCTTTAGTCTACTTACAAAACAGAGACTTTGTATTTTGCAAGTTTTGCTGGCTGACGTGGGTGGATTGGTGTGGTCAGAAGACCAAGTGATGATGTTCACAGAACAGAGGGTAAAAATCAATTTAACTTTAAAATATAAGCACTTACTGAGACTGGAGAGGAAATAATGGAGGCAGGCTCTTCTGCCTAGCATGGCAGTGGGATCTGAAAGCAGAATAAGATACAGAGGAAAAACAGGGTAAGCAGCTGGAGTGAAATGCCATGCTTGTCAGGCAGGAAGTCAATAATCTTTGATGGGCAAATCTTACACAAACCTTTATTCTGGGCCATTCTATGTTTGGAAATTAGAACAAAAGAAACAAAAGCTTGTTACTTGGAAAAATCCAACCTCAGGTTACGCATGTTTACCAAGCTGAAGGAGTGCCTGGAATCATTCTTTTGCAGAGGAAAAACAAGTGAGAAGGATTTTGCTGGTGAGAGCTGAATGCATACTCCTCTGGGAACAGAAAACACATGGATTTGATCACACCTCTTTCTCCGGCTTCCAGATATCCGTGCTTGCCTGAAGAACACCACTCTCCCTGGGATAGCTAAGAAAACCGAGGTGGCCATTAACTTTTCCGAAGACAGCAATGGGGAAGCGGCAGCTCAGGCAAAGCAGTGGCTCATGATGCGACCCTCTGGATCTAACAGGAATCTCTGGTGCATCTCAGAAGAAGGACATTTCAGGAGATACTGCCTGGTGGGGCCGGTGGGTAGTGGGCCCCAGGGAGCAGCTGGATTGGAGGATGGTATTTTCCGACCTGCTTGGTCAGATTGCAGCACTGCCAATCCCAGATGTTCACAAATCACAAGGAAAGTCTGAGAAAGGCCTGAGATTGGTTAAAAACTTAAAACTGAGATTTTAAAAAGAAAATAAATTTAGGGTGTGGTTTATTGCCTTCAGGTTTCTTAGCCTTTGGGGTGCACTTGAGTCATGTTTTTAAGTTTCTCTTTGCTACCACGAGGTCTAGGAAACTTACTTAAAACCATAAGCCAAGATTCTCACCTAATCATTTGACTGTGGGAGCTGAAAAATATAAAATTATGAGAAGTGCAGCACTGACTGGTGGGGCCAGGCATATGGCAAGTGCTTGGAAAAGGCCTCTTGGAGAGGGAGGGGAGGCAGCCTGGGAGTGGGGTGCAGGAAAGAGGCCTGGGAAGTTGGTGGGGAGGAGTGTTGAGAGGCAGGCAGGGGTTGAGGATGGGCTCTCAAGGAAAGCAAAGGCATCATGGTGAAAGTCCAGGGTGATGCAGCAGTGGTGTGGATGTCAAGCCTGTCACTGGGGCATTGGCCTGTTTGGGCATGCCAGGTCCAGCTTCCAAAGGAGATGGGAAAATGTTTCCTACAATAACCACCATGAGTTAACCCCTGTGAGTCCACGGTGCAACAAAACAAATGGTTTACCAGAAGAATTCGCTTTTCTGCAGAGACTGAGATTATTTGGTTGATTTACAGAGAGAATATTGCGGCGTAGGAATTGTTACTCGGAGAAGTAGGTGCTTGGCCTGAGCAGAGTGAGCTGAGGATGATGAGTGGCAAGTCCAGATTAAAACTAACTGATAAGAAGGTGACCTGTGGCAGCTCTAATTTAGCTATTCAGTATAGTAACAGAGTAAAAATCTTCAGAGCCTGGAGAAAGCCAAAGAGCAACCGGACTGAAAAGTCTTAAGGTCATGAACATTTACATTTTGCAGTTTCCATTTTTTAAAATATCAAGTCAAGCCAGAAGTGGATGAGCGTGTTGAGAGTCACGAAAGGCCTTAGTTTTGAATTAGCCTCACTTTAGCTGTGAGGTACTTCTGAATTCAACGCAGAAGGAGAGACAACGCTGCCTCACAGTTCAAGCACAGGGTGAAGATTTAGGAAACTGCAGTCCTGTTGCCAGCTCAGCCACTGACAGGGGTATGAGTATAGTCGGTGTGAAGAATTTTATAGGTGAATGTAGGAAGCTATGCATGCAGACTGTAACGACTCCTCAGTGTCCTTCACTGTGGAGTAAAGAAATGATACAAAGCACTCCGTGACGTGTTTTCCTCACGGTTTAGCAATCCCGGCCTCCCACCAGAAAACCCTTGGCTGAATGCAGAAATTGCATTTGCATTTCTGCATGCTCTGTGGACCATTTGCACTACCCAGTGCTAGGCATATAACTTGATGGGCTGGTCTGCGGCTGACAGAGGAAATAAATTCTTGTAGGTGGCGAACGCAAGCACGGGCTTCTGTCTCCTCTTGCAGTGCAGGTGGCACATGGGGACTGGCTGGCCAAGTCAGATAGTTGTGCCCGGGTGTGCAGATACCCCTTTTTCTCTGTCCAGAAGCATCTTGGATGACTCTTATGGTATTCAAGGATGGAGGTTTTGTTCTGTCTTAGACATTGTTAAAGAGAATTACTCTTAAAAAAATACCAAAATAAGTAAAAAGGAAGCAAAGCCCATTTTTTTTCACACAAATACATACTCCATTGGATGATGTTTTTATTATGCTTACTGCTGTATTGAACAAACTCCTTGCTGCACTGAGAGCTAGTTGGGGTTTTGGGTTGGCAAGCTGATACTTACCCATGTCTTCAAAGACTCTGCAGTGGTGCTGCATACTTAAAAAATTGTGCAGATTAGGGACTTTTGAAAATCCCATTAGAAGTATCAGTTCAATATGTTTTGTTAAGAAACTTGAACTAAAATAGAACCATGAAATCAAAGCCAATCTAGCATTAATATTCCAAGAAAGCAAAAGTGGAGCATTACAGACACCAAATCAAAATCAAGTCAACAAATTGACTGCGGCACTGGATCAAAATGAAACCAAATTGCCAACTTGATGAAAACCCACGGTGTTTATGAACTCCGACAATCTATGACAGCACATGTCTGTTTAGCTGGGAATTTCAAAAAGCACATTTTCTCAGAGCTGGACGCAAACATAGGGCTGAGTTGGGTTATGCAAGGTGAAGCCACCATTTCAGAGCCAATTATCTAGCTTCCTTCTTCGGATCTGTTCCTTAGCAATGAGTAATTCCTACCCCCATCCCCACGAGTGCCATCCGAGCACAGGCTTGGAAGAGGACACTCCTGATAAGCAGAAGTTTGACAGAAGTTATTTACCAGAAATTGAAGATGACAATTTCAGGTCTTTCAGGATTAAACAGAAGCCCCAGAAAATACATTAAAGAGCAATTTTATGCAATGTTATATATAACTTCTAAGCCTCAGGAACTTTCCTTCCCACCTTTTTTTTAGAGAAACTTGTGCACATCTGGAAATATAAAGCTGCACTTTAACACTAGGAAACTGAAGAGTATAAAAACACCTGGGCGTCTTCTATGTAACAAAATAGGAAAGGAAAAAATAGATGACTAAGACAAGCGTGGTGTAACTACCTCTTGAACTCTCTCACTCCTTCACACTTATAGAAGAGAGGTAAGGTCTACAGCCGAGGCGTGAAATGGCAGCGGTCGCAGCCCTCATTGAGATCTGTGCTTTCCTGGTTTAGGGAAATACCCGTGAAATCCCAATGCTGCTGGATGGTGCCATAATTCCTATTAGCTAGAGATTTTAGAGGATCTGAAAAATCTGGAGTCAAAGCCTGTTTGAATTTTCAGGTGTCTCTCAATCAGATTTGCAGCACTTTCCTCCAAGGATGAGTGATGAGTCTGTGCTGTCCTTGCAGTTTGCTCCAACAGGGCTCAAATTCACTCTCACACAGCAAGTGGAATTAAAAAAAAAAGGCTGTTTAAATCACAATTGTATCTTCATATGCTTTATACAATAATATTTATCAGTATGAAATTTACTGTAAAATCTTCTCTTTTATCTGCAGTCTACATATAAGCTATTTTTTTCCAAAACTGTATTTTGATCCCATATTTTCATAGCACCTTTTTTTGAATTTGTTTTCATTGTTGATCTTGATTTTTATTGCCAGAGTCACTGCTAGATCTCAAAATGCCAGAGGGATCAACGCCTGGCCTAAAGGGCAATATGGTTCCTGCCTGAAAGCTAGTGATTTGACATCATGTGTGCCCAATTTTGAAATATAAAATTCTGTTAATTTTTTCTATTTTTTTTCCTTTTGTTTGGTATGGTAGACATCATTGTGTCAACGCTGTGGAAAAAAAGACGCAACTCCAATTCGTACCCTTCTTATAGATAGTATGTTTGCACACAGAGTTGCTTCTCCCTTTGAACAAGCTCTTACACCATAGGCTCATGGCTCCTGTCTGTGTAACAGGGGTAACAATACACATTTATCTCATAAGATCTACGGCTTTAATATTTGAGATTTAAGGCATTGTGTATATACTGTTTTGTTAAGGATAAAATGACTGGTTAGATTTTAAGGTTTTTTTTCAGTGCACATATATATATTTTATTTTCAAAACTGTGCAGAACACCAGAGAGGAGGACAATTGGAAAACTCTATTGAGAATCTGCGCCTAAACAACAGAAGCTGAAGGAGAATAGCCTTTGTGTCAGTAATCTTCCTTTTGATAAAGTTCCGTCAGAGTTATGAAAGTGTGAGGTTTTCTTTATTGGCTTTTACGCTTTAAGTGAAAACTCAGGATTAAAGTTAGCCAGTAAAAGAGAAGCTTGCCTTGAAGAATCTTTGAATTTAGATAAATTTTACCAACATTTTCACTCGACATATTTAAGCTCTTAAACTGAGTTTACAATTGAATTTAAGTTACAGTGCAATGGAATGTTAAGAAATGTTAAATATAAAACCATCTCCAACTCAGAAATCCCACAATCTGGAATTGTTTTGAGGGGGAAAGGACAAAAATCTGAGATTATTGGAAGTCTAGGACCACCTCCAATTCCAGTTTTATATTTTAATAAAACTTGAAAATTACAGAGTCGATCTCTTGCCTTGTAGAGATCAGCTGAAAAAAAACCACCACCAGATTGTGCTCAGACTGATGCTGCAGGTTACAAACATGATGCTGTTATTTCTTCTACACAAAGTTTTGCGTAGGAAATTGCAGTGTAAAATGCTAGTTTAAAAATGGTTTTCCATAAGGGAACATACCTAAGCATAAATACAGAGGAGCAAGTTAAATCGGAACTTTCAGGTTAGCATTTTTGGACTGAATTTCCGCTGTGGCAGAGCGAGGCAGCTGAGACGAATGATAAAGCCACTGGGTAAAAGCTCCCCTCCCAGTCTGCGATCCCAGAGATCATAAACTAAAAAACTGTGATCGTCTTTGTAAGCCATCAGAGCCTTTCCCTGTAACTGCAATTACATTACATATTTTAAAAAATGCAATATCACCATAACAGCTGCCTCTAATGAATCCAAAGGTTAACTCCAGTGCTTTCTTCCTGTCAGAAAATATTTTCAGCCGTTGTAATAGCAGAATTCAGCAGGCTTTTACATCTGTTGAAGCTAATGTCGAATTTCCCATTGGCTGCAGTGAGGAGGGGGGGATTGATTTTTGTTACTTTTAAGACTGGGATTTTTTTATCCTATTCAGCGTAAGGAGTAGTTAGAGGCGAGCTTTCTTTTTGATCAGAGTTGTGAGTCTCTCCCAGAATTAAACCTCAGGTCTGGTCGTCTCCTGCCTCCCTGTACCCCTACCTGCGTAGCTGTCGCTCACATCATCCCTCTGATCAAAGAAACAATGCTTGCAGTAGTTATGCAGGTTTTAAAATGTTTCCTTAAGAAACTTCTATACTACAGATTCACAAACGTTTCTTTAGTGAGGGATGTCAATCAGCAGCATTGCCAATGTACGAACGGCTCCTATTTCCAAAATCACTTCTATTGTTACAGTCTGACAGACTACTCAAAGAGTTCAAAAAATTGCTGGCTGCAGGGGCTAATTCAGCTCCTTTTTGTTGCGTTTCATTCTTTCCCCCCGCCATGATTACTGTCCTATTTTTTCTGACAGTTGTTAAATGACCAACTAATTACGTATTATCAAAGCTGCACGTAACAGTGGAATTTGTCTCGCGGTTGATGTATATAAAAACAAGCCGCACGAGTCAGACAGTCGGGGTACGGATGGCTGTGCCGCTCCACCTGGTGCCTGTGTTAGCACTTATTCACGCCTTCCCTTTGTTCTTCTGGGCTCCTTTTACTTTGTACTGCTGCACAGCTAGAATAGGTACTGACTGCTGCATTATGTATGCGTTAATGTTTTTTTTTTATTATTACTACGGGAGAATAAAAGCGCTCATAAAGGTGTGTTTTCTTTCTGGGAGAATTTCTCGGTAATACAGTAGCTTGTACGTTGGGGAACCTGAACCTTGACAGACGTGACAAAGATTACTAGATGCCAATTTGGTTTCACTGGTAGTTGCTCAGGCAGTTATTTGGAAGAAATGGAAAAACCCTGAGCCTCCTTCCATGCTGGAATGGGTTCAACAGTCTGCAAATATCAAGGTAGAAATGTACATGCCTAGCCCTTGAGAAGCCTATGTGCATATGATATTCTTTTGCAAATTGTTTAATTAAAGCTCAAAAAGCACATGAAATCTGGAATGCTCACTTCCAAGAACACCTACCACATTAAATCAAACTCCCCAGGTTGAAACGCAGGATGTTTTCTAAAATGTAATTTACTTTTCCTTTCTGTTTTCTTATTTTTTCCAATTCCCTCACCTTAAGCAACAATGAGACACCTACATTCTCGTTGGTATCTGCTCAATTTCACCTGGTGAACCTGTGCAATACTGAAATGTGGAGGTTGCTACCTTACGTGTTAACTCTCTTTTGATATAAAGGTATAAGGAAGGGTTTTCGTTGTCTGCAGAGTCTTGTTCATGTTGGTTTATAGAAATTCTAAACTTTCAGGTCTCGATGTGACCCGACAGCATTCCTTCTATTATATTTGTTTAGTACTTGGCAGTTGAGGTAATACACAGCAAGGGAAGACAGAGATTACCCACTCTGGGGTAGGAGGTTGGGAATTGCCTACTATATTCAGCTGCCACTACTTGGAAAGAGATACTGGACTTGCCAAAGCACACTGCCTATAATTACCAAGCCTGTCAGTTTGATTTCTGCTTTGAACGAATTGGAAAAGAGAAAAAAGCAGAGAAAAAAGCAAAGGAAAAGCCCCAACCCTTGGTACTCATATCGTAGTTGTTTTTCAGACCATATGCTATTTCATTTGACAAGACTCTTACCTTGCTTCCCAAGAGCACTAGGAACAAATCCTGTTTTTTTTTTTCCTGGGCTGTTCTCAACGGAGCACGCATAGCACAGGGAGGCATTTCTGACTTTGAAACAAACACCTGCAGCCTTCATGTGAGAAGGTGACCCAAGCAGAGCCCCTCTTTCTGCATGGCGGAGGTGGGCTGATGGGTTGCCACCCATGTCTACATCCCTGTCAGTAGCGTGCTCTACCTGGCCTTCTACTTCTGTAATAACCGAACCAGTTCGCAAAGAAATGAGAGCAAACCATACCCATTTCACGTGTATATTCAATAACTTCTGCTTTTTGATTTTGCTGGCTTTCATACGTGGTCCGATAGGATCAATGTTTTTCACCCTCGGCATTTATAACTTGGTGTTTCTACACAGAGAAAAATGGTGTCACGTAGCCACACCTGCTTTCTTGCCAAAGCTGGTCCTGATGTTCATATGGACGTACCCAACCTGGCTTGAAACAGATGATAACATACCTATGGTAGCTCGCAGACAAGGCCTTGCCAAGTATTGGGTTTCCTGGGCAGTTGCTGCCGTGGCTGCCTGCTTGGCAGCAGTCGAAATAGGTGCCTAAAGACTTTCTCCTTTATGGTACGCATAAGCTTTTGTCACAGCGGTAACAAAAGCTGTACCTGCGTTCATAGGGTTATATCCATAAATACAAGAAAATGCAACTCATTGAAATCTCCCAGTTCCACAGGAAACCTCGTTCCCCCCGCCTTGCTTCTCTCCCACAGTGTCCCTCTGGAAAACAGGCAGCTAATTGTAGCTAGGCAAATTACTGGGGAATCTCAGACAGCTTAGGCAATTAACAGAAGTTTCATTTTGATTACTTTTGTGCAGGTTTTGTGCAGAAATGATGCTCTGAAGGCTCGTTTTAGGGAGAACACTATTATATCAATGTAGATGGCAATGTCTCTCTGATATGGTAGCTTCTTTTGTTTCAGTGAGGACAGCGTCAAGACTGCCTCTTCCGGCAATGAGATCTGATGACCCTTAAAATTAGAATGGGAATGTGAGAACTTAATGATCACCTGCAGTTGTAAACAGTGCTAATTGTAGAAGTAAAGGAATCATTAGAAGCTGTAAACAGAGGGTTCTGCTACTTCTTTTCTGATTATATGTGCTATAGTCAGAAAGACCTATTTGGTTCTGGGGAACCGGCAGTTGAAAATGCTGCTCTACAACATTCACCCGAAAGAGACGGCCCAGGGAGAAATAGGTTCAAACTTGCATGGACAGTCCTTGGATTATTTTCCTGTGAATGGCAGAATGAAATAATTTGTGATTGCAGATAATGCATGAAGCAATTACCAGAAATATGGTATTTTGGCCCAAGGAAATTCGTGTTCAGGCAATAATTTCAAATGTTTTAAATTCTACACTTCTGTAGGTAAGTGACACAAAATCCTTTTTTGGTAATGATTATATCACCAAGTCTGTCCTTGCATGCCCTTCCTTGTTAGCTATTCAAGCATTAAAAAGATTTATGAACCTTGTCTTACTTTCAGTAGCCTCTTTTTTTTTCTACTTTTTTAGTTTGCAGTATTTGACATGCAAAATGTTATGCTTTTTTTAAATGAAGTGCACCAAGTAATAAACTACTGCATTTAAGATTAAATACATGACTTTATCTCTGCTCACTTAGACCTGGAAAAGGCTGTACAATTACAGAAACCCCAATATTTCCACGCCTGGTCAGACTAGTCCAGCTAGTAACTTAACAATGTATCTGATAATATTGGACGCTCTGGAAGTATAAGCAAGATATTTCAAGATGGATGGTATAAAACAATCAATTTTTGAAAAATGCATTAAGTATAATGTGTGAATTTTTATTGTAAATTACTTTTAAACCTACCCAATGACTTTGTGAGAATTTTACAATCTAAAGTAAAAATAAACTTTCACCAAATTTTGAAAGACATTCTAGTCTACAGTGGTAGTATCTTCTTTCTTTTGCATTATGGAAAAAGGATGTATTGAAATACTTTCTCTCAAAGTCCATTATTAGATATACCTCGTGCGTATCATCTCTTACTCATTTCTCTCTAAATCTTTACAGTCTCTCTTCTTATGAATAGTCTTCCACTTTCTTTATCGTTTCAAAGTATATTTTCAGAACCCTTCCGATATCTACTTTATCTTTTTATCTTTTTTTTCCTTTGAAATAACATGAGAAATACAGCGTTCCGTATACAACACTGGAATGAAATAGAATCAAAATGTCAGTATTTTTTCCTCATTCCCTGTGCTCTCTGCATTTTGCATCCTCTCATGGCTTCTGGGTTACATGGGTGACTCCCAGATCTTTTCTTTCTGAATACTGCTTCTTAATTTATGTGCATAATATTTGAGAAAACCAGAATCAAAATGAATCCAGAGCAGAAATTGAAATCAGAGGGAGAAATAAATGGAGCTACAATAAATGACCGGGGAAAATAAATAAGAGATCAGCCAACAAAACCCAGGCTTTTCTATTATTTATACCTTCAGGAATAAAAATAAATTGGCTTTGAGGAGACATGCATCAAAATTTTCAGCCGGCGTAAATCTTTGCGTCACTGCCTCCATCAGGAACGGGGGACCCGTGGAGTGACGTGCGTTGGAAGTGGCCACCTCGTCAGCCTTTCTGTCTGGGCGCAGCCCAAAGGACGACACATCTGCGGGAGAGAAGCGAGCTGCAGTTCCCTGGTGTGCAGCAAGAGGAAAGCCAGGGGTGACCGATTTTTTTCCATGACTTGAGGTGGCAGTTGTTTCCGGCAGCTGGAGGGAAGGTGCCAGTACGAGGTGGGGAGCCCGGCTGGTGTGGGCTCTCCTTCTCTACTGCCACAGGCAGTTCTGGCACGCACCAAAATGTGGCTCAGAAACAAGCGCGACGTTTACTGTTGAGGGCAGTTAGTGACAATTCACATGCCTGAGGCTGTGGAGGTCTAATTGGTGCCTGAGAGAGTGCGGGACCGGGCTGTGTCCCCACCACTGCCATCCTGGAGAGCGGCTCTTCCCAGCTGTCCCCGCTGTGGGCTCCTCGCCTCAGGGAGCGGGTGGGCGATGCACGCAGCTGTGGTCTGGGGCATGTTAGTATATCCCTGTGTTAACGGGCATTCTTGGGGCAGGTTCCCAGAGAGTGAGCCTGTGTCCTGGTTTGAGCGACACAGGACTAATTTATCTTCTAATGCTTGGGAAAACCACACTTTTAGAAGACTCTAGTGTCTGAATTTGTGAAAATATTTACTTTTATAGCCTGCTATAGTATGTGGGTTTCAAAGTCTCAGTGTTTCTGAGCTTGCCAGGTGCAGGGATGAGGAGGAGCAAGACCCAGGCACTTGATCCAAGCTAGCTAACAAGGATTATTTCATACCTTGAACGTCCCATTCAATATAAATTAGAATGTTTGCTGAGAAGTTCTTCTCTTTTATGATGGCTGCGATCCTGAGAACTTCTTGCCTCGGTGCCAGACCCCTGAGCCCTTCCCTTCCTCCCAAAGCCGTAGCGCTGGCAGTGTCCGACACTTGCTGTCCACTGCTTCCTACTGATAGACTTGGCTGAGGATAATCCGTGTGTATTTTATATTGGTATAGGGATCAATACTGTTTCTTTAGTGTTATTAATGTTGCTTATCTAGTCTTATCCTATTAAATCTGTTTATATTTCAACCCTCAAGTTTCCTTATTTTTTCCCCAATTCCCCTTCCTGGGTGGAGAGGGGTCATCAGGTGAGTGAATAATTCTCTAAAGGACAATAAATTGTCGTGGGTTTCTCAAACCATAACAGCCTGCAAGTGTGACCCTTCAGCACTGGCTGAAGTGCTTCCCTCCCCGGAGCAGTGGATGACCCCGGGGTAAGCCTGGCAGACCCGACTTTGTGCCGTTTTCCGCTCTGCCCAGGAGCTGCCTTGCACAGCTGAGCCCTGGGCAGAGGGTTGGTGAATGGGGGAGGACGCTGTGGTGCGCAGTGCTCCCACAGCTGGCCTGCAGCAGGGATGGAACTCTGTTTTGGGGTCAAAAATGTGAGGTCTCTTGTTTCCATTTTGGCTTCAGACTCAGGGAAATGCAGGCAGCAAAGGCATGGGCAACCTCTCCCTAGGGCTGGAGAGGTTCCTTTGCTGGAGCACCTCTGCTATGAGGACAGGCTGAGAGAGCTGGGGTTGTTCAGCCTGGAGAAGAGAAGACTCTGGGGAGACCTTATAGCAGCCTTCCAGTACCTGAAGGGGGCCTACAAGAAAGCTGGGGAGGGGCTGCTTGCAAGGGCATGTAGCGATAGGGCGAGGGGCAATGGTTTTAAACTGGAGCAGGGTAGGTTTAGATTAGACATTAGGAAGAAGTTCTTTACAATGAGGGTGGTGAGGCACTGGCACAGGTTGCCCAGAGAGGTGGTGGAGGCCCCATCCCTGGAGACATTCAAGGCCAGGCTTGATGAGGCTCTGAGCAACCTCATCTAGTTGAAGATGTCCCTGCTTACTGCAGGGGGGTTGGACTAGATGACCTTTAAAGGCCCCTTCCAACCCAACACATTCTATGATTCTATGATTCTAACTGCTGCGGAGCAGCCCGCATGGCCCAGAGCTTTGCTGCCGCCCTGGGGAGAGCACTTCAGGGTGGAGAGGGAGCTACAGCGGTGCCAGGCCTTCCCCCACACCATTTGGAGCAAGGCTGTCGTCATGTGACGGAGGAGAAACCCTGGTCCCTCAGGCGGGTAGCCGCCTTCAGCCAACAGATGGGGAGATACAACATACTCCCACTGTCCCTGCAGCGCAGGGAAAAAGTAATTTGGGAAATCACACGCTAAGGACACTCTTCCTACCCCAAATGGGACACTATAATAACAACAACAAATGGGATGCCCTATAACAACAAGTGCTATAATACAGCTGCCTGCCCCAAGTACAGGTGGCATGCCTGGGTAGATGTTATTTTGTGCTGACCTGGTACCATCTGTAAATTTTCTTCGGATAACAGGAGTCGAGGAGTCGATCTCCCAGCTGCGGATGAAGAAAGAGCCGAAAATATGCATGCACGCTGCTTATGCACTGTGGATGTGTTAATGTGCTTTCTTCCCTCCCAGGAGCGATGTAGCGTGACAGGGTGGGGATGTGATCAGTCACTGGTGTTACTGTTAGCTTTACAATAACGATCTTTTGATATTTACTCTTAAACTCTGTCACATATTTTTATTCCATCTTCAACAGGTGTTAATCTCTTTGCAGAAGCAGCTGAGCATTTGGCTTTGCTCAGCTGTTTCTAATCAGAGCCAAAGGCAGTCCTGAAGTGATCGTAGTATTTCCCTTTTTAAATTGACTATGAATATTTAAAAGGAAATGCTGCATTTCTGTGCAGCCTGGGCTAAATGCGTTTCTCCCTCTGCCTCGGTAGTACCTGCTTATAATAATACAGAACCAGCAGGAGGCCAGTTGGCCAGTTTTGCTCTTTCAATACACGCTGAAACGTCTGAGGGACAAGAAGGAGGGGAAGAGCCAGCCAGCGAGCCTGCCCTTCGCTTGGCATTGCTGCGGGGACCCCGTGCTCTGCAGGGCAGCAGGGATGGACGGTCGACGTCCCTGAAGGATGAGGTCCTCTCTACAGTGATGGCAGTGGCACGCACAGCTGGTACAGAGCGGGGCAGCATCACTGGCTTTAATAACTGGAGGTTAACATACAGTGGAACACCTCTGATATCCTTGAGAACTGATCATCTGGAGAGCAAAGAATATATTGCATATCTCTGCCTCAGAAATACACTCTCTGGGCAGAAGCTCAGGCAATGTCTCTGCCTTCTGGGCTTGCGACTGGCCCTGGGGATGCTGCTGCCTCCTCTCCCTGCCTGGTGTGTTCGTCAAAAGGAAGATCCCTGTGGGACCCTTTTAGGGTGGCTTTTTGGGATTGGACCACAAGAAGAAATTTCATCAGGCTGCACCAAATGTTTGCTGACAGGACGTTAAATGAGTTGTGGCCCTCGGTGTAGCTAACAACTGCTGGATTTTATAAGCCCCGTCAGACATTCATGTCCACTGTGGTTCAAGTTAGCCGACCTGCTGTATGACGTGCATGCATTTGAGCACCATGTTGGAACAACACCGCCGCCACTGCCTGGCTCTACTAGAGGGGTATTTGACTATCTGTAAGTCTCAAATTGCTTTACAAAGGAAATTCCAGAAACATAAATCCAGGAAATTCACAGTAAATGTCAAACCTGGAACAAATCCAAACACGTACTGGTATTAAAATGCGCATACCTAAGAAATGTTATTAATTTGGGTTGCAAAGCAGAGCATGCCGGTAAGCGGTCAGTTAGGCATTCCCCTCTATTGATCAGCAAGCATCCCTATGGAAGAACCCTGGAGCAAGGTTACCTTGTTGAAACAGTTTGTGGTCCCACGGCAAACCAAATTCTTACTTCGCTCTCTTTCACACTGCAGCTGCTCTGCCCCTGCCATCTGAAATGCCTTCATTGCTTTCCTTAAAGCTGAAACCCTGAGACAGTCCTGGTGTCTGCAGAGCCCTGGAGCTGCCTGCAAGGAGCTGGGAAGGAGGAGGCGCCGACCAGGGTGCAGGAGATCCTCTCACACTGCTGGTTCGCTGCCTGCCCTCAGGCTCAGGAGAATTTCCTTATTCTTCCCCCTTACCAGGTGCCCTCCATAGAAAATGTAACGTGCAGGAAATCAAGGATAGGAAAATTTGTTGTATTCCCATTGCCTCTCAGTGTAACAGTACTCCCTTGGGGTGGTTGCAGACAGAGTGACTTACAGCACTGCTGAAGATGTTCTGATGGGTACAACTATTTCTTCACATCTAGGTTTTTTGTACCAAATAGATATGGGTGCAGTGAAGTGCAAGGACGGGGACAGGGTGAGGAGGATACTCTCAGAAAACTCTGAGAGGCAACTTGGGTATCGTGATAAAAAAACCAAATAAATCTTATCGTTACAGCAGCAAATGTGGAGAGTCCATTGCTGAGATGTGCTCCACAAAATCAGCAATGTCTCCACTGAGTTTCTGTATCTGCAAGTGGGTCACCTGCTCTGTGGCCACCAGCTTCTCCACATCCCCCTTGAAATGGCGACCCAGAGCTGGACTTCCCCACCACCCACTTAGCTCACAGCCTGTTTCACAGCATAGAGGGAGATGTTTTATCTTTCGCTAGAGTGAACTCATCCAGTCCTGGTACCTGATCCTAGTGCCCATGGAGGAGGCTGCATTCTCCTGGAAAGAGGGACTAAAACAGGTTTTTGTTGGTTTATCCCAATCCTACTGCCCGGTGGGATGCAGGCTGTATTACTTAGATTAATGCAGTGGACTGTGTTAGAAGGGTTACTCAGCAGCTAGTGCATCAGTGCATTTAACATTAATGCTAGAGGAGCCTGGGCCGGTGCAGAGCAAACTGATGGTTTGCTGCAAAATGATGGGCTCTGTGTGTCAGTGTGGAAAGTACAGAGCTTTGGGCAGGGCTTGTTTGCCCCTCACTGTGAAGCCTGCCCGTGGCTACTCTCCATGTCATCATTTCCTCATGGGGATCCCCCTTACTAAGTCATTGGGTAAGGGTCTTGAAGGGGCAGGGAGAGAATTTTAACCTTCTGACAAGTACAGGAAATAAAGCGGCACAACTAGGAGAGCTTTAAAGAATTAAACTGTATTTGCCTGTTTTCTTCTTCAAGAATTATTAAACCAGCCAGTCTAATTATTTCACTTTATCAGTTTGTAGATATTGAGCAAATAGGTAAGTAATGAAAACGTGCCTCTGCAATCGAGGCATTTTCAGTGGCATTAAAACAAAGGTTACTTCTGATCAAGTGTCAAGAGAAACATTACTTAATGTATACTGTCAGAAAAATAATTTTCCCATTCTTATTTCTGCTCAGATGTTGTACTTGCATATACTACACAAAGTAAAAACACCATGGAGAACACATAGGGTTACTTTTCTACAATAGGCAACCTATTAGAAAAATCAATGTCTGTGAGTTTCTGTTTGCTTTTTCCTCCCCCTTGGATCAAATAAAGCTATTAATTAGTGTTATTCATGGTGGTGTTGCCCTTTGCAAAATATACTCATTAAAAATACTTCTTGGTTCAAATAGTGTTTCATAAATTGTTCTCAACCGCAGTTTACAAATGAGATCGAGTTTGAAGAAAAAGTACATAAAGTCCAAGAGGTAATCAGACAACAGTAAATAGAAAAAGATTTATTTGTAGAATATGTGTAGCACAGTACCATTATTATACTTCAAACCTAAACAATAAAATGAAGAAAATCATTAAGCAGCTATTAGTATTACTTAGAATGGCTCTGAAGAGTTGGATACCTTATTAAAAAAAGCAGCATTGTAAAACTGCACCAAATTCCCCAGCTCGGCCTGAAGTTCATCATGGGCCGTATTGCACACACCCATCTTCTAGTTAAAAAGAGGTCTTACTACACAGCCCTTTGTGCTGGAGAGTTCTGGTCATGCAACACCTCAAAAATGGGGCTGGGGGCAAATTCTCTGAAATCTGTTTCTTTACCGCTTGAGCAGCTGTCTCGGGATGGCTAGACACAATGAAGTGCTATACATAATTACTTTACCCATGGCTGAATGATGGCCAGCTTTGCTCAAAAGCCAACAGCTGTTTAATAGTGTGTAGTCACATGCTGTACCAGTCTATTGAGGGAAGGGATAAATATATAATCCAGCTGATGTTTTAGGTCATAGTTTAATAACACAATTTGGAAGGGAGTCAGGACAAGGCGTGCATCATGATGGGTTCAGAAATACCACGGGGCCTTTAGTGGTACCCAGGGGTGCCCAGGTGACGTCCTTCACCCAGGCAGTGGCTGAGGAGTGTACAGTCTCAGGGCAATATCCTGATGAATACATGGCATAGGGCTGTTTAACAGCTGTGACACTCCTCTGAGTATCCTTTTCAGGCTCAAATGTATTTCATACAGGGTGTCTGAGAGGCTCTGTTTGTCTTGCACCGTATTTGTATCCTGAGCAAGGTTCCTTACTCCGTGTTTTGGAAGTACAAATACGTGTTCCCCAAATCTGGTCAGTGCTTGATGCTGCCTCAGGCATGAGGGATTAAGGTAACCAGGTTTATCAAACATTTCCCAGTTGCTCTTCCCAGGTGACGGAGGCATCTGCAGCGACCACAGTCATGGGAGGGATGTGAGTGAGTCACACCTACAGTTGTCCTGCAGGCTAACCCCCGTGAGGGACCCAGAGAGGACAGGGGCTGAGCCTCTCCCTAGTCATGCCTCCGCCCAGGGGGAGGATGGGGAGGATTGAGAGGATGAGTAGGGCTGTCTGTCACCCCGTGGTTGCCATGGATGGAAGGCTGTGTGCTCCCCCTGGCCCTGGGCAAGTTGCTAGTTGTGGGGACAGCCACTTGCGTGCCCTACAGCACAACAATGTGGCGGTTAGGACTGCAGCTACCTCTTTGGGGGACTGTTTTGCCCTAATAATACCATATTTTGCCTTTCGTAAATTTAGTTCTGTATTTGTTCATATGTCAAATCCTAGCCTTAAAAGTGGTAGCATAAATCAGTTATAGGTGCAGCCACAGTCCTCTCTCCTCAAGAACTTGACCAGCTTATGGCAGATGCCAAATGCTGCTGTCTCCTCCTTCCCTTCTCCTGGTGTTGCACTTGGTCATCAAAGCAAAGCACAGGAAGGCCAGACAGGTTTCGAACCCTTTTAACAATGTGATGGATCATACTTCTAATAAAACTTTACTATGTCAGTAGAACCTAAAGGAAGGAAAAACCCGACTTCTGTTTTATCTCTTTTACTGCTACCCGTCCTGTCTCAGATTTCCTTCCCAAAGTTGAGTGGTTTGGATCGTACTCCTGTCCTTCCATCCCAAAAGGTGCTGGCTTCGGGGAGGGAAGCTAGCTTGCTAGAAGCTGTATACTTATTTCATTTACAAAGTGCAATGAGCCCCACTACCAGTTACCGAGTCATGCTATCTGACAGGGTGAAGTAGTTAGCCTGACAGAGAAGCAGGGCAAAAGTAGGCTCTCCAAGTGCTGCTTGAAGTTGGTCTTTTTTTTTTCCATCAAAAGAAAAAATAAATTAACTTTCAACAAATGAATCTTTCAGAATCCAAAAAAACCTAATTCATAGAGTAAGAACCATACACCCAGAAAGTAATGAAAAGTCACCTTTCAGAATTGCCATGGAACCATAGTATCTTGTAATACACAAAGAGACTGTGTTTCTCATAAATGATATTTTAAACTGGAACTATGAAATACCTTATATTAAAGCCACTTTAATGCTAATCTAAAACCTAGACTCATTTCTTCTCAGAAATATCTTTGAAAAATAATGGCATCTTGATAATTCCCTGTTATGCTTAGCATCAGCTAAGGCTATCGTATCAGAGTGTTATCAGTGTGAATAAAATGTCTTTCCTTCAAGAGAAAGGATTTCAAAACTATGATTGGTGATTCAGTGTGACAAACAATGGGAAAAGACAATCTTCAATATTGTCATTAAAGAAAAAAACCACGTAGCATTAGAAGAATAAATTATCCTCTAATGAAAATGTTAGGACAAATGGGAGAAATAGCCCTTATTTTGCAAAAAGAACATTTGAAGTCTTTTCAGTATTTTAAACTAAATTAACTGATAATAATAGTTCAAAAAAATTTAGTCTCTTTATGTATTCTTTAGTGTGGGGTAGTTTCTATCTCTGCACTCCTGGTCCAGGATCTTGTCTGAGAGGTGATGTGAAAATATAATTGTGTTTATCAGCAAACAAAACTAAGAGATTTGTCACCTGAGCAATGAGTTAACTAAAAATAATCAATTAAGATAGTCTAGGACATCACAAATCTGCATGCTGCTGTAGAGCTTTACGTCAATGGAGTTATTGGGTTGCTTTTAATTGGATGCCGTATTTCTGTAAGGATCTCTTGCAGGCAGATCTTGTGTTGAGATTGTACTCCTTTACATTAGCATAAAAATGGATGACTTTTGATCTCTTTCGTGCAGCGTACAGAAGCATTTTCACAAAACCCAGGATCCAGTCACTGAATCACAGTAGCAAATAATTAGAAACGGAAATGCCCTGCTGGGTTATTCAGTTCTCTCCTCTTATAATGCAAATATATTTCCTGTGATACATTTTTTTTTTTTGGTGAAGTTCACTCTCAAATGATGCATCATGACCATTTCATCATTTTACTGCGTGCATCATCCCACAGATTCAACTATTAAGTGCCTTACTTATGTCTCATTAATCCTGGTTTTATCTCTTGGCTGTATCCTTGTTACCATATTCTCTAAGAATTAAGGAGAGCTGTGGGAAAATCTGTTTGTATGAAATGACATTTAGATTTCTCCAAAACCGCAAATGTAACGTTTTTGATGTGCAAATATGTTTTGCTAACCTTTCACATTTGCTCATCCTCTGAATTTTGCATTTCTGATCAGGACAAGAATCAGAAATAGCAAAATAAATCAAGAAAACCGTTCTTATGTTATTTGTGGAAAGAAAAAGAATTAGTATTTCATGAAAACTCCCTTTCTGTAGAAGATTCTGAGCACCTTTTGAGAACCAGAAGGAAGATTAATGAATTTTGTGTTCTTCTGAATAAGCACAGAATTATCGCAAGTAATGTTTCATTTGGTGGGCTGTTCCCCATATGGTGGGCATTAAATATGGCCTATATTTGAGACCAAGCCGGAAAAATGGAAATAAGAAATATACATCTTTAATCACAGGCGTGAAGATTATTCAAAATAAACTTTATCCTCTTGGTTTGGAGATTCTCACTTGACAGCATTCTTGAAGGATAATGATCTGCTAGTAGTCCTTGTGAGGACTATTAGTAGAGAAGTGAAGAGAATAAGCTAGGAAATTACGGATTCACTTTCTTGATAATTTAGTATTTTGATGATCTTTCTGTGTAAGGTAACTGTAGCCCTAATAAGTCTAAATAAATAACCTTAATAGGTGAGGATCACTGTGCTGTGCCTCGGGGAGAAACATCCCTGAGGTGTAGACAGGCACAAGAGTCACTGCCTGGAGCTGAGAGGAGGTTCAGAAGAACCTTGCCATGGAGACCTGGTGGGGACCAGGTACGCTTAGTGGCCGCTCACTGTCACACAATCACTAAGACTGAGCAGAAGCAAGTGTCAGCCCTGTAAGAGTGTTGCCCGTGGAGAGTAAAGAAGGACTGTTGTCGGCTGCTTCGTACACGTTATGAAAAACACAGCTTTATTTAGAAATCCCACGGCTCTTCTGTGGGCAAAACAGCTATTCATTTCAGGTTTGAGTAGCGACTCCAAATTCAGGTCCTGTCTCTGAATTATTCATCAATGCTAGCTTTATTTCTCCAGCTCCCTGTGAACGTCTTGTGATCCTGGAAGCGAGGGATTTGATATGCCAAAGTCCTACCTAGCCCTCAGTGCAGAGGGCTGCCTTTCATCTCCTCTTGTCCTGAATGCAGCAGCTCACCAGGGGAGTGTTGGGACACCAATTCTTGTCCTTTTGTCCAGCCACACTTGATGGTGAATCGGATAAAATTTAATGGAGGTGATAATTACTTTTTCCACTCACTGTATTCTTATTTTTAATTTCATTGTTGGCTAATGATCTGTCTATTCTTTCATCTTGCATGTCTGCGGGGCTGAGGAACTGCTCCTCAAATTGCTCCCAGGTGAATACATCAGCAAGTGGCTACTTCCTAGGCATTTTATGATACTCCACAACCAATTAAATCTATTTCAGGAGATGTAAATCAGGAAGGATTTTTCTTATCAAGCACTTTACAGCTGCATATCTGAAAACTCTCTACAAACAAAAGGAAATGCTTTTATCCATTTATGATCAGTGAAACTTCTTTTTTGATGATTTCATTTGTACCTCAGATGTGTGCCCTGTAGGCCAGATTGACGTTCCTATTCTTGGCCTTGTGCACAGGGACTGTCTTTATCCATGTTCTGGACATTTCTGGGTTGTGGACAGGATCTGCAAGCAACACAGATTGTCACTATTATGTGTAATTTACAGCTGGAGACACAGAGTTATTGCATGATACAGAAAATCCATTGGACATCTAGGAGTCCTGACTCAGGCTGTGCTTGACCGTGACAGCTTTGCTTTTGGTCTGAGCCCCTGTAAAGACATATAAAACATATGAAGCCATAATAATTCACAGATGAAGAGCAATACTTTTGAAATTATACAAAACGAACTTCTACTTGCAGGTTTGAAGAGGACAAAGTGCTTTCCAGTCCAGTAATGGTTTTGCCAGCTTTTCATGGAGAATACGAGCTGTTATGGGACATTGCTCTGTTTTTTTAAAGGGTTGTGCTGCCTGAGAGCAGGGAGATGGCAAACTGAAAACAGAAGATGAAATAAAAGTGTGCTGCGGTGTCTAACCAAACTATAGAAGCCCTGGAAAACCAGAAGAGGGGCTTTGGAGAACAGACAGGGATTTTACTTGCCTTTACAGGAACACTCTGGTGGTCCTTCATCATTTGAAAGGAAGGTAGGGTTCGTATCTTGACAAAACTATTCCTACATTTCCCATTTTCTGTCTTCCCCATCTTCTAACGAATGGGATGCCATACCACTCATTCACCATTAAGGGTACCTCAGTAATGTATTATAATCCCATGTGGCTATCATGAAATCCGGAAGGCTTAGGTAAATGTTAGTAAGCCAAACTTCCCCAAAATGCTGTTACTCCACTGTCCCGAAATGCATCTGCCTGTCTTCCATTCAGTCTTTTTCATTCATGTGCAGATACAGCCCCTTTTTTGTAACTGATCACTTCAAGTTTAGGTATCTAAATGAGACGGGTGTTCTCATGAGACGATGGATGCTTTTGTACGTTTGCAGAACCACAGTAGAGGCTTGCTTTCTTCTCCTGGTCAGTCCTCTGAAGGTGGAGAAATGGGAATGCAAATTATTACTAGCACTTTTGCTGTGTTTGCATGTCCAAAAAACTGTTTTTAGGAGAATTTGCTTTGATAATGAACTCTGAAAAAAGTTTTCTGGTCATCAAAAAATAAGGAAACTTGGGATACAAGAGGTAGAGAGAGGAGACCATGGCAGCCTGATTAGGGAACAGAAAGAGCTGATATTAAAACATAGAAAAGTTCCTTTGCCCTCTAACTTAGCCAAGGAGAGCCTCTTTCATTAGGATTTGTAAAGTAGCAAATCCGTGATGCAAATAGTTTATACGGGTTTATTGCTCTTTTCTTCTAAATCTTTCTGTTCTGACAAAAGGTCCCAGTATATAAGCACAAAGTTGAAAGTCCTGCAGTTATCAAAACTGTAATTTGTTTTATACCTTCTTCTGTGGGGCAGAGACGTTTTATTTCTTCTCAGATTAATTATGCAGTTTAACCTCCCCTTGGTTCTGGCAGTGCAGATATTAGTGGAATCATGATGAAGAGTGGATCAGTGAAATGAGAAGTGAGCAAGGGCAACAGTATGTCGGGGCTTCCCCAGTGATCCCCAAACCAGGATGATTAGTTTCTGCAAGATCACCCCAAATGGAAGGATCAGTGGTAGTGGGGAAGAAGGATTTTAACTACGTAACCAGCCAGGAATACAACGGGGCCAATGATTAGAGGGAGACAACTGAGAAGAGTTGGTGACGTTTTTTAAGAAGATTCAGAAAGCAGAAGAGGGGACCCTGTTTTTGGATTAAATCCTAACCAGCAGGACAGAGCAGGCTGTGAACGCCAGGGAGGGAGGAAAGGATGGAGCTCCTGTCTCTTGGGGTAATAAGTAGAAAAAGCAGCAAAACAGAGACCATGGGTGGGCAGAAAGCTGGATTCAGCCGTGTTGGAGGCCGGCTTGCTGAGGTCCCTCAGGAAGCAAATCGGGGGAAAAGGAGCTGAGGCGAGTTGGCTGTTGCTTGCAGAAACAGTACGAAGAGCACAGCTGCAAACCATCCCTGTGCGAGGAAGGTGAGGAAGGGTAGCAAGAGACCCACTGGCTGACTCATGACCTCCTCGCTGACTCTAGCCCAAGAGGGATTTGTACAGAAATTGGAAACGAGGTTACTAAGAATGAGTACAAAAAGTTAGTACAGACAAAATAAGTCTCTATTATAAGGTTATAAGGTTTCAAAGACCACTTTGGAAATGAGCAAAAGTAGGATGTGTGTAAATCGCACCAGAAGGAAAAAAGATTGTACTTGCCTCACCCTGTCCCTTGATTATTTTTTCTGTTTTTCTGGAATATTTACTGAACTTATTTTTTTACCTTCTCGTATCTCTGCCCTTTTTTTAAAAAGGAACATTTCCTGTTATATTACTACATTAGTTTGGGAGCAATGGGACCGACTTTGGTACAATGAAGGGGGAAAAAGAATCCAGAAATGACAAAAACAGTAAGAAAAACCAGGATTCTTAATTTAAAATCCCAGATGAAGTTGGGTTATTTTAATTAAGGATCACTTGCAAAAGCAGGGCTCCTTTGTAATCTGCCCTCTGAAGGGGTCAAATGCGCAGTTTTGACCCCTTATAAAATTTCCAAATTCCCCAGATCAAAACAAGCATCTGAAATGCAGACAAATTTGAGCAGCTTAAAACTTCTGGCTGTAGAAAAA
The DNA here is from genome assembly GCF_964199755.1 of Larus michahellis. Classification (NCBI taxonomy): domain Eukaryota; kingdom Metazoa; phylum Chordata; class Aves; order Charadriiformes; family Laridae; genus Larus; species Larus michahellis. Next base: position 41,914,227 of record NC_133898.1, read on the forward strand.
GCCTCAGACAGACAAAGCCCCCAAGCAAATATGCTCCTAAGGTAAATACATGAGAGAAGGGATAGGAAAAGATGTGATCTGAGGGACTTCTGTCTCAGATGAGGTCTGACCCCTTTCTCAGGGAGCAAACATTAGGGTTTTCAGCCCTCTTGCCCAACCATCTGAGAGACCAGCCCCATCACCTGGCCCATAAAGGGAATTCAATTGAAAATGAGTTTAATCTTTCCAAGAACGAGCTCTCAGTCTTCCCACCTGTTATCTGTGACCTCCTTTGTAGCTTTCGTATACTGTCCGGTTATCTTACTTCTGCTCACCCATCTCCCTACTGCGTCCTTTTCTCTCCTGACTTGTCTTCACCCCTTCCCCATTGTAATGTCTCTCTCCTGTGCCATGCCTGCTCATCTCATTGTCTTTGACTTGCCTCTTTTGGTCTCTCCTAGATGACTCTTTTTCTTTTTCTTTTTTTTTTTTTCTTTTTCTTTTTCATAGCATTATATATTTTCTTCTTTCATCCTTCACCTTAGGAACAGCTTACTCTTCTTGTTTTTTTGAAGAAGGTGCTTAGCAGGTAAAGTTCGGTGGTGAAAGTTCACAGCCTGTGAAGAGAGGATTGATTCTTCCCAGGCAGGGGTATGGGTATGGAATCAGCTAAAAGCTGATTAGCTGGGGTCAAAAGCCCCAGTGAGGAGGAGAACTTCAGCTGGTGCCTTATATCCATTCCTGTTTGGCAATAGGGCAGGTTCTGAACCTCAAGCACATGCTTGTATTTGAAGTCAACATAGAGACTTACATCGTACACATTAATGATGTTTCAAAATCTTTCCTGCTCTCTCCATTACTAGGCCATTGTTTTCAGTGTTCTGGGTGGAACGTGCATTTTATGGAATTTTTAGACTGTGTAAAATAATCTATTCATGCCATTTATTTGAAGAATTTGGGGACTGAGAAAATGCTTTAAACTCTTGTCACATCAATGGTAATGAAACTGAAGCAGAACTTGCGATCAGGAGTCCTTGTCCTGTTTTTATGCCTGTTTTTATTTTAACAAGAGCATAAAAAAATGCCTGCAAGTGCAAGCTGAGTGTTACAATGGAAGCTACCTTTCTTAAGCCTTCAGAGCTTCTAATTATGTCTCTCTAGTAGCACATGTTAAATCCTGTCATTTATTTCTTGATCACTGTTCTACCTGTTGTGGGGAGAGGAAGAAAAAGCTCATTAGATGAGTCACGCACCCTGAAAACATAACAGTGATTTGAGTTAGGGCAAACGCTTCTTTTAAATGCACCCTGGCCTCCTCCTTCAAACACCTCAGTTGCTTGCTCGTTATTAAATGTCTGCATGCATGTGAATATATGTGTATTTAAATAAAGGATGAGTGGTTTGTGGAGACCTGCATTCAGTTATACATTCATTTATGCAGATATGATTGTGCTAGTCATGTCATTCTTGGCTGTGATTACAAAGCCATCTGAAATAATAATAAAATAAGCTAGGGGGGAGAAAAGTGAACGGAGAGAGTGCTACCTGATGACCCACTGGTGATCTGGTTGCTGCTCTTGGCTAAAATCAGAAGATGAAAGAAAAACCGTGAAGCTGTTGTTTCACTTGTTATGGGCTACACACCAGGAGGTTGCCACAAAATGGAAGCAAACCCAGCCCCAAGCACAAAAAGCTAGTTAGGAAGTCGATGGAAAACATTATTAATGAAAATCTAGACTGGTGGAAACCCCAGGTTCTTAAGAGTCTGTCTTGCAACGTTTTGACATCGTTATAAGTTTGAGGAAGAAAAACAATTCATAGTTAAACCAAATACAAAATAGGGAGTAATTTACTGTGTGACTTCAGTTCATACTTGTCAGTCACATGACACACTAATAATCTCCTATTGCTTGAAGGACCCTTGTCACTTGACTTCTTACAACTTTCTCACTTATATATTCCTCTGGAAATGTTTAATCATGTTATGAATCTCATTTAAAAAAAGATATCTTTAAATGGAAAATAAGTACAAAACACGAACAAAACAAAAAAACCCCAAGTTGTCAGTTTGGTTTTCAATTCTCGGGCTTTTTTTACTTTACACACTCTTATTTTCGTTTTTAAAATATGTCTGGATCCTGATCAGGGTGTATTCCCTTGTTTTGTCTAAGTCTTTATAAATATTAGAGAAAAAAATGAATCTACAAATTGCTGTTGTCATAATAAGTGTAAATTGCTCCGTCTGAGGCAGGGTCCTGATCGTCTTACTGGGGTTCTCCATCAGATGAAAGAACACACTTTATATTATTGTATTCATTAAAGTAGGACTAACGCTGAGTTAGAGTTCAGTATTAAGCAATACCCAAACACATTTTAAGAAGCAGCCCTTGTCTCTAGAGAGGCAGGAGGGATGAAAGGCAGGCAGTGTGGGTGGGTGAAATGGCAGCAAGCCTGCACTGCAACCGATGCTCCTGCCCCCGAGCCTTGTGGCTCACTACCAGGCCATTTAGCCTCTCAGTGTAGCAGAAACCTGCCAGAATCTCTGGGCTTCATGGCAAAAATCACACCTTGCAGTAATCTTGCTTTTCTGCCTTACCTGGTCCTGCTCTAAGACTGTTGTTCTTCCTTAAATGTATCTCACCTGATCGCTTTCTCACCACTGCCCAGCGATCAGATGTATTCCCTCCATACCTCACCTGCTCTAATGTATTCTTCCACTTTTTGTGCCTGCCTCCGTTGTCTTTCTCTTACCTCTCCGCTGCTTCTTACTCTCCTCTGCCCTACTGCTGGTGGGACAGTGTGTTTTTGGCAGCGTCTCTGTGCTGTCTCCTCTTGTAACCCCCCGCTCCCCAGCACCTCCAGTCTCCTCTATTAACCTTCCCTGACAAGATCGGCTTCCTGTGCCTTTCCTCCATGAAATGCCTCTTAACGAGGGAAGGGACAGGGACATTTATTTCCCTTCGCTGTCAAGTGTGCTGCTACCTCTGTGAGCCTTCGGAGGCTGCAGAGGCAGAATCATCCCCCCCGCCCCCACCACCTTCACAGCTACCGTCTCCCTTTCATATTTTTTCACTTTATACATGATCCTTATTCCTCTGATCCTCCAAACATTAAAGCAATTTGCAATTTTTCTTGAGAGATTCCAGGATATTGTCCTAAGACTGGAAATATTAACGGTTTTGCACTAAACTTATTGAAGAGCCCATGGGATTCCTTTTGTTCTTTGAAAACACTGAAGGTGTATCTTCACATTTTCCAAATTTTTGGGATTAAGTTGTTTGCAATGCTATGTTGTATCCTCTGGAATGCATGTCTTAAAAAATGTGGCCCATATTGTTTACGATAGATGAAAATGTAAAATGAAAGGAATTTCAGTCCAGGTTGGTATACGATGGGGGATTGGGACTAGATCCTTTGGAAATCAACCTGGAGTCAGGGTAATTTCCACATTTTTGTTAATTGTCTTTGCCTTTTCTACACGCTTTGCTAATTTCTTAGGCATGTTTTTTTTTTTCCCCTAACATTGATAATTTGCTCAAAACTTGGCCAAATGACAATAATTGCATGGGTGATTTAACCACATTATTTTAAATGAAACTCAGAGTTTGCTGTCTAGCCTAATACTGTGGTAAGAGAAAAAAAGAAATATTTGAGCATCCTGTTAGTAATGGGTAAATTAATTTCAGCTCAGCTGCAGAAACATTTTGGAGAATCTATTTTTTTTTTTTTATTTCACAGGATTTATGGCATGGAAAATCAGGATCTAGATTATCTTTCCTAAAAACGAGTCTAGTGGAGTAATTCAGAAACTGTCTGGTGTAGCTGAGAGAAGAATCTGATCCTTGTATTTGTACTGGATTGTGCACTGGCAGAGAAGAATGGGAATAAAAAAGGGAAACAGACTCAATTTACTAACAACCTGCATGACACAATTTCCATAAATTGTGCTAATAGAGCAATGTATAAAAATTGTGGTAGTATATTAAGGAGACCAATTTACAAAATCCATTTAGAATAATAAGCTGAGCATTGTTGGTAATGCAGCTATATTTTCCAATAGTGTTTATGTATAAAACAAATTGACTGTCTGTTCTCATTCACTCTACATTATGTTAATACCAAGTAAAGACAGGTGCAAATAATGAAATACTCAGATTTTTTGTTTATCTACAGATTGCACTGATGGTCACCACATATTTTAGAGACATCGCACTTTGTTAGGTGAAAAAGATTTCTCAGCTCGACCATCGCTGAGGTTTTCTTGTTTGTGAGAATTACTGAAAAATGGTTTTCTGAAACTGTTTTGCTTGTCGCTCAGACATATAGCTCAGTATATGAGATGAATACATTAGAACTGCACTAAACCACTCTCAGCTAAGTGAAATGCTTTAAAATCCATTTGGAGTTTAGTTGTCCCTCCCCACATATCAATGAAGATTTAATAGCAGATGCTACGGTGAAGTTTTACATGGCTGGGACTGCGTAAGCATTTAATACAAATCCTTAATGGCCAAAATAAATGAAAAGGCTGCAAGATGTGCTGCTTTATCCCTGATCACGGAGGGATAAATCTTGCACTGCAGTTCCTCAGCCCCTGGGGGTAGGCTCCCGTAAAAAACGGCCGCAGTGTCCCAGGTAGTTGGGAGGACAACGTGAAGAAGTCCCGAAGGGAGCTGTGTTTGCACTCCAAGTGCAGGGGACTTCCCTTGGCCAAGCACAGAGCCAGTTGAAGAGCTGGCTCCACCTCACTTGCCTTCTTCTACTGTAGCACCTTGCTGCAGTGTGTGCTGTCCCCCAGCTAAGGAGAACGGGCTGAAAACGCTGGCTAAAGTTGGCCAGATGGTCCTGCAAAGCGATGTGCATATCCAGCTGCATATCCAAATCCATCAGGATTTGTCTGTTGAAGCCAAGAAGAGGTGGTGGTTGGGACAACTCCATCTGCTACTTTCAAGGCACCAGCGTGCATGGGATGATCCCCCGGGGCTTGTGCGTAGGGTTTCCCCCTTGCTGAGCTCCACAGTGCCCAAAGGTCACCCCAACCAAAGGCTGCCTGCACGGTTTGGGTGAGTTAGGGGTTGAAGGTAGGCTTGGACTTGTTTAAAAAAAAATATAGAAGCCATTATGGGATTTTCTTTTATGCTGTTTTAGCAGGGAAAAATAGACAGCAGGGCAGAGGAACAAAAGTAGGAATTGAGATAGGTCAGCGTGCACAAATACCGATATTATAAATATGATGATATGCTTTGGGGGTGGGGGTGATGGTTTGCTGCTTCCCATCCCTGACGCACCGGGGTGGTGGAAACAAGTCTGGAGCTGCAAAGGCCCCCAGGGAATGTCTTGCCCCTCCCTGCAGGGAAATAGCAAGTATAGACTCTCACTGCTTATGGGTACAGTCTAACTTGTTCTTTAACATCCTCTGCTGGAGGGGACTGCACAGCTCTTGCCCGTAGTCTGCACATTCTGCTACCACAAGACAAATAATTTAGTGAGAGCCCTGGGGCAAGGAGCAGAGATTCACTTTATGATTCTTAGTGGCTTTGGGGTGACTTACTCACCTTTAAGGAACCCTAAATCTGCTTAAAACTGTGCGAGGGATTTTTTTTTTTTTAATAATAGGATAGCACTGAAATATTATGGGAGTAGTCTTCATTCTCACGCTGTTCTAAAGAGCTCTACATCCAGCTCCACCAATATCAAACACCTCAATTTTCAGCAGAAAATTTAATTTAATTCATTTTAGAAGGCATTGTTCAGTTTACTTTAACTAAGTGGCAGAATAGACGACCAGTCCCTCACAATTCAGAATAGTGAAGATAGGTATATTTGCATATTCTTTTAAAGCACAGCTGAGAGCGGACCTTTCAAGATAGCATTTTTAATATAAATTAGAATAATTTGTGAGCCAGTACATATGCCTGAAAAAAATCCTACTAGACAGTGACATAAAGAAATACATAAAGGCAGTCTTTTCAACACATAATATTTGATTTTGTAGTTTGCAAACCTTTGGAACGCTGTTTTTGAACACTGAATAGTGCCAATTTATCAATTAATTATTTCTATGCCTACAAACACATGGCACTCCTGCAACATCTGTTTTCGTGCCGAAAGAAATAGAGTATCCATATACCTTTAAAAGCAGTCTTTGCTCTTCCCCTGCCTGCAAGCTTATTTTATTTTGATTCCTTTCTTCTCCTGCACTTAGGTGTTTAAGAGATTTCTGGGCTGTTAGCTTTCCTGTCATTGCCACCGCCAGCTCCTGACAATGACTGATAAGTGGACGTCCCTCCAGTCACTGCTTTCTTCACGCAGAGTGGTGCACGAGGGGGGAGCAGGAATCACACCACACGCACACTGTGCACGGGGTGAAGCAGTCTCCAGCAAGAAGGCGTCCTCCAGCCACAAAGCCTGACAAAGGACGTGAAGATAAGGCGAAGACGTAGTGGGATTTTCTTATTAACTAAACGCAAGATGTTATCTCAATATAACTTTGAAAAGAACATAAATAAATTGCTGAAGACTACAGTTTTCAAACCAAAAAAACCCTAGGTCTTGTCCTGTCAAACCATCCACAGAAAAAAATATCAAGATTGTATGCATTGTATGTTCAGTCATTGCATTCATTTGAGAAAATATATTATAGTGATACAGTTAAGAGCCTTACTTTCTCTGTGGTGAGAGTTACAGAATGGTGTGACTGTTATGGAATCACCTGATACAGGAAGGCACATTCTTCCTGATCACAGTGCTTTTTCAGCCAGTTAATGGGCAAAGGTATCTCAGTAGCCTAAGAAGACTGGACATTATAAGTTAGGTAAACCATAATTAGTAATCTGTGTGTAAGATTACTGTTAATTCTGAAGTTGTTTTAAAGATTGTATCAAAGTACCCATCTGAAACAAGTGGTGACCATGGCTAGTTGTCTTAGCATATCCACAGGTTACAGAAGAAATAAAATGAGGATAATGCATCCTTTATCTGTAATTGTTTTGGGGAAAGGATGTGTATAAGAATCTGAGCTCTTGACTTTGTGTGGGAATGGGCACGGGCAGACAAAGTTCAAGAAAGAGTATTAACCAGGACTAAAGTATTAGATTTCAGGTCCATCGATTTTGTCCATAACCTTGGTTATGGAGGCTGAGGTGCCTGTGACAAAGCGCTCTCTCTTTGCTTGGTGTTGTTTAGTAGAAGCCTTAACAATAAAGTTTGTGTACCTACGAACTGAATTGCAGATAAAGCTACACCTTTGCACGCAGCCTAGATAATTAATCAGATGGTACTAGAAGATCTATTTTGATAATGCTATTTGGGTAGATAACTGTATTGAGCACAGGGCACTCAGCCAGAAGGCAAAGTCCTTATTTCCTATGGATAACCTAAACTGAAGGAATCACTCTTTGCCACTTCTGGGATGAACACAATCTGTTCGTTCAGTTGCAGATAGATTTTGGCCTCAAAATATCCTCAAAGTGCTAGATGAAGAAGCAGATTCTTTCACTGGTATAGCACTGCTGTAGCCGGGGCAGTCACACTTCCTGGCTAGGTAGCAGGACATCTGTGTCAGCTCAGGATCTCATACTTACTGTAAAAATATCCCAAGAATTTGTTGGCTCTTGCTATATAAACTATTTACTCTCGAGAGAGGACTGAAAGTCAGGCATCCACAAGGTATTAACCGTACCAGAAGTTAATGATTATTTCAAGTAGCTGAGGTGGGATTTCCCACTTTTAGTGGGACAATGGGCATTTTTCAGTGATCTCTTTTAAGGAAAATAATTGGTTGAGCTTTAATAATTTCAGCGGGTGAGATGGAGAGAACTGGTAGGTGGTGTGGCAGGGAGTAATTTTAGGGAGAGTGACTCACCATGTGTAAGTGTGGCCAGTTTTCAGAAGGCAGGATAGCGTTACAAGGGGACAAAGAGTACCAAATGCTGTCCCCATGCCATAGATTAGCAATGGCGAAAGCTCACACACATGTGACCATAACCGCGTTCAAACAGTTCTAACCTTTTTCTTGGAGAGGGCAGGGAGGGTATGGTTAGGCAGTAGTTTCCTTTAGCTAATGGTGCTGTGAGCCTCTTCTATGTAGGGATGCTATGGGAAAGGGATTGTGGATTGATGGGCTATTTTTTTTTCCAGTCGAAGCACGATTTCTCCTGATTTTCTCCTACTAAAATGATCGTTTAATGGATATGGTGGTAATTGCTGCTGGCTTTATGTTTATAAATGGCTTAAAATCTGGGCAAATTATTTGTAAGAATCTTTGTCTTATCAAGGGAAATAAAGGACTGCTTTCTATAAAATGTAACAGTGTTGACTGGAGGGTGGGGGTGGCAATAGACATAGTGGTGTAGATGGAAGGAATATGAACCTGGTTATGACGCATGCAGCATGGTGTTGTCAGATCAGAGACAAAAAAAGCCTGTTTGTTTTTAAAAGAAGGAAACACAGCCACAGAGTGTGTATATCCCTAGTTTAGATGTAATGAAAAATAAAATGCAGAAAATCTGAATTCTGCTCTCAGCTCTCAGAGACTTCCTGAAATAACTCGGGGAATGCTTTGTTCTGAAGAATGTAGAAAATAGGGATCTGAGACAGGAAAGTGTCATGAACTTCTTATCAGATAGAGAGAGTGACCAAGGGAAGAACAAATAGGAAACTTCTGCCAGATCCTTCAACTTGTTACAAGAACCAATGTCATAAATTTATTTCTGTAAGCAGGTGCTGAAATAATGGCCAAACCAAAACAGGATGGGACTGAGGTGGAAGGGTGGTAGCCTTCAGAGCAAGCACACACACCCAGTTACAGATGGGGACTTGACATGTAGCAGGTGACAAGAGACAGAGAGGCATAAGGCTGGTGGCAAGCTGAAGGCATGGGGATGTGAATGAACACGATACCCCAAAAACATGAGAGGTTCAGCACTTACAAATGAGGAAACCACTAAAGTAATGACCAAAGCCTCTCAAACGATGTTGGCACCTCTGACATCTCCTGGGTACCCCATATTCCTAAATCTGCTCCTTTCCTCTGGGGTTCCTCTTGTAGAGCCCCTGCATTTGTTTCTGGGGTGGGAGCTCCTGCGTGCACCCTGGGGGCTCTTCTGCCAAGCCTTATCATGGGCTGGTGGTGGGTCTTCTTGTGCAGGTGCTATCGGTGTGCTCTGCGCTGAGGAGGACAAGGGCGTCCCTGCTGCTCTGAGCTGTGTGTGCAGTGCTAGGAGCTGCGATCACTCATCTCAGATATATCTGGCTAGTGTTGGCTCATGTTTCCTATTAATGCAAAATAATAAAAATATTATTATTACGAAAGTTCAGGCTCAATGACAGCCTGAAATAATGAGGGAAAATTCTTGGCTGCCTAACAAAGTCCTCTTCTGAATAGGATAAAAGTATTTTTATTTTAGTTACTGTTTTATTCCAAACACAAAATGTGCCCTGGAAGTAAAGGGAATGTATTGTTTTGCAGTGACTCAATATCACATTAGCTCAGGAATTCTTTTTAATTTCTAAAAGAAAAATCGCAGTTCAGGATTTGAGAAAAACAAACCAAGAGCAACAACAACAGCAGCAAAACCACCCTGAAATACCACACTGTCACCTTCTGGATTTCTGTGGCGGTTTTGTTGAGTACTCAGCGCCTTGAATTTAATTGACAGTCAGCAGCAGTCTCCCATCCATTCCCTCACCTATACATGCTCAGTGTAACTAGCAGAGAAAAGTTTCAACCCCTTTTTTTTTTCCTCCTTTTTTCCCCGCTACTGAACAACACTGAAAATCAACCCCAGAATCAGAGGTGTTGGGCAAGTGTTGCTGTGGCTGGTGGGGGAGCAGGCGCTGCTGATGGAGAGATTCCACAGCGGCTCCTGTCTGTATGCTGCCTCTCAGGGTGATCTTGGCTAGGGACACATTAAATGCAGAGGACAGTTGAATTATTGTCAGCTCAGGCATGGTGGTCTGAACTTGAAATAACTCTGTTGACTTCAATCCCGTTTTGGCTATGCCGCTGTGCAGAAAGAGGCGCAAGGTGCAGGGTGAGACCAACTGCAGAAGGGCAGTGGGGTGGCAAGACTGTTTGTCAAAGGTTATGGATGATGTATTTAACGGTTCAGTTAATTTGGTCTTCCCTGCGAATGCTTGCCTGAATTAACTCTGTGCAGAGCTAAGCCCGAGGTACTGCCTCATGTGCTGGTGCCCTAACCTAGCCAACTTTTCTTCTTCTGCAAGGAGGGGATGGTCTGTCTTGACAAAAGGTCACGTTTTGCTTAACAACTTTAAAAAAAGGGAAAAAAAACAAAGAGAGAGAGAGAAAAAGAGGCCCAGCTTGGTTCTACTTTATTTCAAACAGGGTTTTATCCGAAACTACATCCATCTGAAGATGCATCCTACTCACAATTGCAGCTAAAATAAGTACCTGCTTCAGGACCATCAATGAAGGAGACCTGAGAGTGAAGTTCCTGCTCGAGATGGAAGTCAACGTACCAAAACACTGACCTGATCTGTATGAATGGGGAGGGTGCAAAATCATCATTACCCAGTTCTCCCATGTGCCGAACTCAGCCAGATTAATGGACTGACCTGCTCCACCTTGGGAAGGAAGAAAAAGAGGAAAACTTGCCTTTCTGTGGCAAATCCTCCAATGTCTCCCTCCCAGTTATCAGGGTCTCCAACCTTCAGCCATGGAGTTACGAGTCCCAGATTGCCTCTTTGTCTAGTTGTCCCCGTGAGAGCTAAGTGCCCGATCCTGTTGTCCAGCTGCCCCACTCTTCCTCTGTCTTCTCTGTGGGATCCAGGGTACATTTATCTCCTCAAGGCCAAGTTTCATAGAATCATAGAATCTTCATGGTTGGAAAGGACCTTTGAGGTCATCGAGTCCAACCAAACAACCTACAATCTCTGCCACTAGAGCATGCCCTGAAGTGCCACATCTAGACGTTTCCTAAACACCTCTAGGGATGGTGACTCAACCACCTCCCTGGGCAGGCTGTTCCAGTGCCTGACCACTCTTTCAGTAAAGTAATTCTTCCTAATATCTAATCTAAACCTCCCCTGCCGCAACTTCAGACCATTTGTTCATGGAGAACAGGAAGCTGTGGAAGTTATTGAATAGGCTTAAAGCATACTTTTCAGATAATTAACACAATCAATAAAAATGAACATTACTATTCCGTGGATCTCCGCGTTATTCCTGCTTGCTCTTGGACGCAGCAGTTTGGTGCAGAATTCAGAGCAGGTCTGAGGCAGAAGTCGGGGAATAGTGATGTGAAATGACGCCAAAGCAGAATACAGTCCTGATAAATGTAAAGGGCTAGATTTGTTTGTTTGTTCCCTATCTTCCACATGCAAGTCATGCAATCGTGACTCAGGTAGCCGGCCTTCCTTCTGCTCTGTCTCCGTGTGCCAGGGGTGATGGGAGGACCGTTCCCATATACTCAGAAAAAGGGTGAGGAGTCTTAAACAGACCAATCCAAACACAATGACTATAATAAACTGAGATTATGTTCTGTTTCATTTATATTTTTTGCAATAAAAAAAAAAAAAGGACAGGTCGCAAACACATTTTACTGGAACTATTGTTCACCTGCAGCAATGAAACTTTGATGTTCACAGAAATCTGTCCTCGTGGCTCAGAGCTGACCACCTGATGCTGTGCGGAGCTGAATGAAGCTTCAGGTCAAGAGATGGTTTTCCCAAGCATCAGAAGGAAATGTATTCATAATATCAGTGTTAGAATTCAACCCTGTTCGCCAGTGTACTCGAGTAATTAATTGAGAATCTTACCATCTCAAAAGTAATTAATGTAAAGTTTGTCAGTGTGTTTACTTAGAGGGGATTTTGTGCATAAAATCTCCAAACAGGACTTAGAAAAATGGGAAGTTCATCTCTGGAATGGATTGGGGAGCACAGGGGGAAATATAATAAGATAAAAATGAAAATAGGAGAATGAAATTTGCTCCTCATAATTTATTTTAAATTAAAGCATAAAAGCTTGGGACTTGCACTCTCAAACAAATCTGCCACAGACCTGATTAGCATCTTCTGAAGGAAAAAAAAAAAATCTGTTTCTTAGATAATACAGTCAACACATTATAATTAATGCATTTAAATATGTGCCTTCCTTAAGGGCAGATACTATGTTAGCAATTAGGGTTTTAGCAATTTGTGCAAAGGAAGCTGCATCTCATTATATAGTCTTTTAGACCCACGTTATTCTTTCATAAAGAAACCAGTTATCTTGTTTATGGATTCTTGAGAGTGCAGAGCTGGAAGCATTAAGTATTTATGCAAACACTTGAAAGTACACCACTGGAAATTCAAGCTCTTTCTTTTCCTTCTCGTCCTTTTTCCTTTTTTTAAAACTGTTTTTGTTATACACAGAATGTTACATATGTCTGTGAAAAAACAAGCCAGCTTTTCATTTACAGAAGCTATACACTGAGCCAAATATTGTACTTTTTACTCAGGCATAACTCCTGACTTAGAATCTTTCCCTCTCCGGTTTCATAATAAGTAAATTTCAGTAATTAAACTAAGAAATCAAATCATTGGTATAAAACCAAATTAACTTTTTTAATATTAAGTAAGAGAAAGAGTGCCTCATGTTACAGTGTTAAATTTGTATTTAGTGTCTCCTGGCAGTTCACGGAACAAAACAGAAGAGGATTAACTCTGTTCTCAATTAATTTAATATGATTTTTTCAGTTACCTTCAGCAGAAGCAGAGGTAGAACAAAAGGGAAAGGCTTTTACCCGTCTCTCTCAGTGCCCAGTCTCTGAATTACATTAGATACATTGCTGACAACTTAGAATTGCATCTGAAATGCTGCAAGTAGAAAATGCAGGGGCGGTGAAAGCTGTTTATACAGAACAGACACTTCTCTGCAAATTTACACTGGAGTGAGTTTTATACACTCACAGTCTTTGGAGCGAGTCCATGAAACGGTCATGCCCTTGAGTGACTGCTGGTACGTGTGACCTTTCTTTGCCCTGTGCTGGCTGTGGTCATCCTGTGTGTTGCCCATCAATCCTTATCTGCCAGACAATACCGTGGGGGAACACTGAAAACCCAGAAGCGTCACTGTCTGCCCACAGGCAGGGACAAGCGGGACATCCCCTTGGCGCAGGGTTAGGGCACAACTCTGCAATCCCTCGAGATTCCCCCGACTGCTGTGACACGTCCTGGCTGAGGAGCTTATGTGTGGGGCTTGCATGAGACAGCATCGTGTGTCTTCTCCTGTGTAAAATGAGAACACAGTATTTTCTGACTTAGTATACGGCAACTTGGAGCTTACATTTGCGGCATTTTAATTAATTTAAATAGTTTTGCTCTCCATGGCCAGAAGTCTGTGTAACCCAGAAGATGCACACTGGGGCACTCAAGGTTTCTCAGGAAGGAACTGGGGGCTCGTTTCCTCCTCCAGGTTATTCTGAAGTTTTCCTCCTCGCAGGTACAACTGCAGAGACTGAAAATTCCCATGTCCTGATTCACACTTGCACCGTGGTGCTACCTCATAGGGAGTGAAACAAAACAAATTCCTTTGGCAGCCAGAGTTCCTCTTACTTTAGCTGTCCATTAAACAGTCATCTGAGTCATGCTGTGATCACTTTCTAATCAATGGAAAGAAGGAGAGGCTCCAGGAGTATGATTTATTCCATCCTCATGTAGGAGTCAAAAGCTGGTCAGATGAGACACACCCTAAAGGACCTATTTTCTTCCATTGACTGTAAAGACAAAGAATTGGCTGAGGTGTAGATATTTCTGCTAAGGTTAAAAGAGGTGAATGCCATCCCAAGTGACTTCAGTGGGCATTGGATTAGGTCTGCTACATGCAGTAAGAATTTTGAAGCATTTGAAATCAGCATCGCTTGTTCAGATTTGCTCTTTTAATACCACTGTGTAGCATTAGTGCTTAGCAGCCTTTTGGAGGGAGGGCAATATAACTGTGACAACTTCATTGATGAAACTGCAGAGCAGACTTGGCTTAACCTAAAGGTCAGAAGGACAGAATGTAATTCACTGTTTTCTATTTCACAGTCCGCAGGTTAAAAGGTTTCAGGGAGGGAGGAATCAGATGTAGTATCATTTGTGACGTCAAATGACTTCCATGAATAATATAGAGTCCAAATAAAAATTTTTGATAACCACTCAAAGATTAAAAAGTGTTTTAGTCAGATTATTTGGTAAATCCTCATGTTCAGATTAAAGTCCTGTTACTTAGCTCTTGGAGTATTTGAGAGCAAGCACAAATTAGAAACGTTTAAACGTCAGTAAATTTGCTCATGGGCAGGAGAGAGAATGTTTCCAGAATCAGGTTTTTAATTTGGAAAAATAATACTATTCCCAAGGAAAAAATAAAGCATTTCTACTGATAACATTCTATTCTCCTGTTCACTGGGATGTAAATTCCATTTTACTTACTCAACAACTGCACAGAGCAGAACACAATGGTTTTCCAAGGCAGCCATCATAGATTGTAACTTCCCTAGATAAATACATAAATGAGAGTTTATCTTAGTTACAGTACAGCAATTTTCATCCTGTATATAATAGCATTTGCTTGCATTCGGTGTCTGTAATTGCCTTTTCTCTTTTACAGTATGTAATAAATTACTTTTTATAGTCAGGTACTTTCATTTAAGTGAATTGAAGTTTTATCATTATATTGCAAGTGTTCATTAGACTTTATTTTCCTACAGGTGAGAGCAATTTCTGGCCTTCCCCAAGAGAGGCTGAAAGCTGATGCCTATTGATTTAGGTGTTTCCCTGAATTTAGCCCCGCTTGTGTACATCCAAATACTTTTAATCAGCCTCCTCCTTTTCACCCACAAGCAGTGGTCCTTCACTCTTGGCAGGTGAGGCAGGTCTGGGTCATCCTCTGTTGTGTGATAGTGTCATATACCAGGTTTCAAACATGATTTATTTTAAATATAGTGCTGATAAAATAGTGGAGTTTGTTGTTGAGGCAATAGATTCCCATGCTAGTCGGGGAGTATATTTAAGCTGTAAACGTGATCTGGATTAGTGCAGCTGTGTAAGTGTGTGTACAAATACCTACAGTGCTACCGATGGTATGGAAAAATGTTCTCTTAAAGACTGTACTGGTTGTGAGAGAGAGAGAGAGAGATATCTAGAAATATATACATAAACAAAAAATCTGTTACAGAGTTCTCCTGTGAAGAAGTATTTGTTGTAAGTCATACATCCCACTTGTGCAGTTCCCATGCTTTTTTCAGTTATCTCACTCTGTTCCGAAGAAAGAATGTTCTGCAGCTATGACTTCCCCAGTACCTGAAGCAAAGATGTTTCATAGCATCTGTTGCAGTTGAAGAGAGAAGGATTTATGGACAGGGGGAGGAGCAAAGAGGAGTCAAAAAAGGGCTGCAGCTCGTCCACCAGCCCTTTGGCAGTGCACTCCCCCAGCCACGTGCTACGGTTGTGTTTGTACAGGGTCCTTGTGCATATTATAGTTGTGTTGTCCCACAAATGATGCTTGTGTTATTAATTAGTATAATCTTATGTGTCAAGGCTCCTAGGGAGTCTAGTGACCATCCAGTAACCTTTATGTATCTCTGGTTGCTGGGGCTTTGCATTTTGGAGAAACTCAGTAAGTTAATGCTCCACAATCTATTGAAAAGCTCTTTTTCTGTGATCATCCTTTGAATATTTAACGGCAATAAAGAATTAGGAGCTTTTGTTAGTGGTCTTCATAGATTTCAGGAACGTAAAGTATGTTCCTGAAATTGAGGGGCAGTTCAGTTAGAAACAGAGAGCTTATTACCTCAGCATAGAAAAATGGATAAAACCTGTGTGGAGGTTATAGACCGAGACAGAAGTGCTGATAATTGTCTCTTGTTATGTCAGAAAAACAAGGTCCTAACCTGACATTTCTGTTCAATACTGTCTTTATGAGGAATGAGGATATCTGTTTCCTCTAGTGCTGTCCTGTTCCAGTCTTGCTCAAATGTTCCTTTACTTGCACATAGAGAAAAGTGAAACTACAGGGTGATCATAACACTCCCTTCTGGCCTTAGAAATCTATGAATCTGCTTAACCGTGGTGACAGACCAACAGGACATACCTGCTCCGCTCTCTCAGGAGTCTCGATACTGTGCTGCGCTGGGTGGCGAGTACCACGGGGCAAAGAAATAGAGCAAAGAAATCACACCAAGTTGTAGAGACCTGTACTATTGCAAGCAGGCTCACAGGCACATGAAAATGCTAACAAAACATCCACGGGAAGTTCCCATTTGGAGCACTATTGTACGAGAGGACATAATTCGTGTTTGCATTGGAGGGGAAAGGATCTTGATTACTTAAGAGCTTCCTTTAATCAAATCCAACTTAGATCTTACCTACATAGTGTACTGCATCCATATGTCTTTTCTTTCTGTAGGGTGGGAGTTAAAAAGACAGGTCTATTTGAAGGATTATGTACCAAGTTGGACATGGACTCTGTTTATGTGTTTGAGGGAGTTGCATCATTCCCTTTTAAAAATGCAGTATTGGCCAAAAAAAGAAGTTTTTGAAAAGGTAGGAAGGCAATGGGCTGTTGCCAGGCTTTGAGACATACTGTGTGCTCGGTGGGAGTTTCTCTTAGAAGATCCCGTATAAAATTTATACTTTCATTCAAAACTCATTAATCACCTAAGTACAGAGCTGAGTGAGAACCTCTGTATATGGACAAAAGAATGGTCAGTTCCTTCTCCTGTTCCTAAACTCTCGTGAAGTACCAGGGATTTTCCAAGAACTATTAATTTTTTTATATTTGTTAGCAACGCAATTTTAAACAAGCTTCTCTGGTTTGTGGAAATTCATAAATTTGCATGCAGCATGTCTGAAATTCAGTAGTGTCTTTTTACCTGATTTGTGATCTAAACTGTAGGGTGGAAGTTCCTTTTCCTAATCAGGTGTCCAGATTCAATGAACAGAACACCTGATTAAGCAAATAATTGCAGGTTATTCAAGCAAAGTGAAAACTGCTTGAGATATTCAGCAAAAGAGACAGCTTGCCTAGGGAACTACAGGTATAGATTTCCTTTATAAATCTTTCCTGCACTTCATTGTAAATGGAAATATTTTTCATAATACTTACAAGTTTCAATTGTAAGTGCCCGAGCTTGACCTTGGCGGTCATCCCATTGACCCCGACAGTTGCTTCCCAGTTGGAGATCCCATTGCCCGGACTGGGTCGCATCCTGCCTGCCCCCCTCAGGTGGGTGCATGGAGCTGGTGCAGCAACAGCAGGGCTGGAGGATGGGATGGTGACTCCCTGTCCTTGCCTGCAAACGCCAAGGAAAAAGTCCCCAGGCGACAGGTGGACATGCTGCAGGGGGCCTGAGCTGCCCCGCTCTCCTGTGGCCAAGGTGCCAAAGCAGATCTGTATGTGGGGTCCTGTGCATGGTGGGTATCGTGACCCACTTGGTCCAGACTGGCTGCCTTTGACCTCAGGACTGACCCTAGTGGTTTGTGTAGAAAATCAAAGAATCATAGAATGGTTTAGGTTGGACACAACCTTAAAGATCATCTAATTCCAACCCCCCTGCCCTGGGTAGGGACACCTCCCACTAGACCAGGCTGCTGAAAGCCCAATCCACACTGGTCTTGAAGACTTCCAGGGAAGGGGCATCCTTTTTTGGTGTCTGTGTGTGTGTGTGTGAGAGTGAGAAATGGTTGTTAAACTCCTGAGGCATTTAGGTATTTGGTGAATATTTTAGTCTACCCACTTAAAAATACCTGCACTCTTCTTGACAGAGAAAATTCCTAGTCAGCCTTAGTGCCTACCTACCTGAGTTTAGATACTGGGGGTTTTTTTATCGTTATCACAGTAAATAACAGTAATTTACTATGGTTATATTAGTACATTTTCTGCTCTGACATTTCTTTAACTTGTTGCATGTTAATATGCCAGGACTCTGGCGACTGGAAATAGGAAGCTGCTGTGTATTCACTGGAAAACCAAACACATCTGCCACATATGTGCTCTAAAATGCCAGGTGACTATTTTATGTCACATCCTTATCTAAGCTTTTAATTTTATTGTGAACTTTATAAAGGGTCCATCCAGACACTGCTGTGCCTTTTCCGTTGATTTCGTTGTAATAGCAGCAGTGGATCGTGGGTGAGCCTGCAAGACTTTTGGCAGTGTTTTTTGCTAGGAGAGGTGTCGGAAATGCATTTAAAATAATGTTAAGTGTCTTCTTTATGACCAATCCAACAGACAAAACTGAGAATGGTTCAGATAATTGTGGAAAGTAGGTTTTGCTCAGGAATAAAACGTCTGCAAATCCCTTGAAAACGCTCAGCTGCCTGCGGAGCTCTGCCTGCTGCCAGGTGAGAGTGGTGAGAGGGGACCTTGTCCAGGAGAGATGTGGCTGGCTCTCACTTGCAATTTTCTAGCAGCCAGCACTTGGGCCTGCTTTTACAAATCCTGTAAATTAACACAGGTGCAAACTGCTGCACCAAATAATTTTATTAAATGTATTGTTTACTGGGATCATTAGCTACTGCTGTAAGGTAAAAAAAAAAAAAAAAGGCAGCCTGTTTGCAATTTATCTTGTGCTTCTTCAGAGAATGAAGGAAAACAGTGACCCTTACACTCACCCTTTCCTTAGCCTCATCAATCAGGACTGGAAACCATAACGTCACAACTAGCTCTTAATAGCGCCAGAGATTCATCACCTTCTTTTGGCTCCCTTCATCATTCACTCGCTGCAGTCTCTGGGGGATATTGGTGGGCAGGACCGAAGCTGTCAGGAGCAGGGTTGCATATCTGCCCGGTTTATCACCGGGCTATTGCAAACTGTGGGCCAGACCACAGCAGTGTCTATTTTATATGGCTTGCTGCCACGTTAAAGGTAATCACATCTGGGATCACGCAACCCTGTGAGCTCTGGAAGCCCTTACCTATAGCTCGTCTGTGGTTATTTAACATCTTTGTACACCTGCCAATTAAATCTTCCGGGTGGGACTCCAGGCTCTATATCAAGAGCACACAAGAGACTATGCTATTAGGTAAATATATACAGCCATGACCACCGGGAGACACAATGAAATATGAAAGCACAGGAGAGAGAGCAAAAAGAGTAGACATGCAGGCAGGTTTACTGCCAGGTTTGGGTGACTTATGGCTCTCCTGGTGTCTGTGAGCTTCTGGAAAAGGTCAGAAGGTTCCTCCTATTTAGAAACTTGGACCCAGCACTCGGGAAAGAGCTTTACATAAAGGCTGCTGTATAGACAGCAAGGAAAGTACGGCATTTTAGTGAGGAGGTGAGGATATGGGAGATATTGAGGATGATTTTAGCTGCTAACAGTGAAAATGTTCCGTGGTGTGAAAGGGGTCCAGTCACTCTTGTGTGTGTCTTACTGCAAGGCATGGACTGAGCAGTGTAACTGGTGGAATGCTTAGGGTGAGCCTGGAAGCCAAAAAACCAAACAGGTGCATCTGAAAGACAACGTACATATAGAACTGGAGGGGGAATCCCCCTTTGATAACAAGGCAAATGTAGAAGTGGTCCAAGAAATGCAAGTATAAAACTATAGCTTTGGCACACTTTTCAGCTGTATCTATTTATGTTGGTATAGTGGCATCAGAAACAAACTCTAACCTGAAGGAATTCAGGTAATAGTGAAAATGTATTAATAACTTTGTTTATTGAAGCAATAGATAAAAATTCTTCATGCAAGATAATCTCTATTGTATGACTCAACATGCTGTGTTGAAAATAAATCTGGTTTATGGGAAATTTTTCTTGAGCTGAGCAAAATATTTTAGTTGATGTGAGACTGGCTGCATTTTTTGCAGCAGGCAAAGCTCACAGTTAACTAGGAAGAGAATTTCAGTAAGTTTTGATACTTGGCTTGGATACAATCTATACTTTCTGAAAACACACCTGTGTAAACTTTATACAATTGCTAGTACTATGAGAGCTTTGCTTTTATATATCACCAACGTAAAAAATGAAACTCAAAAAAATCAAGATTTTGGGAGGTTTTTCATCACTACCTGGTGTGAACGATTATCGCTTGGTTTTGCCTGCTCTTCTACTTGTATTCAGATGTTTTGAATACTCTCATAAACAAAAAAAAATGTCCTAGGCAATCTCTTCATACATTTTATGTAAACACTAGGCACATCTCTTTCATTATTTGGCTACCATTCAATTTCTAATCTTTTTTTCGTGAAGAAGTGGGATTTGAGGGAGGAGGAAAAGGAACTGGTTGACTGTGCCATCAGGTCTTTACTGGATTACAAAGGGACACGTTGACACGGGCTAGAAAGAGAGCATAGAGGATAGCATTGTAGTGGTAACAGGAAGAGTAATGGTGATAACAGTAATAGCATTGCCACCCAAAAGTCCCGGCTGAAGTCCTGCCCTAATTGTCTTCGTTGTTGTACAATATAGCAGAGCAATTGTGTACTGCTCAGCTCAGTCAGCAAAAGGTGAGTGGCTATGATCAAGAGGTACAGCACATAATAAGATTATCTGCAAAGTATATGGCATAAAAGAGCCTTGCTTATAATTTTGTATTGTAACTCTTTTTACAGACATAGATTTTACCCCCCAGCTTCTTTGTATATTATTCACTTAGTGCTTAAATGTTCACCTTAATATAATAATGCATCTGGAATTTTCTGGGGCACACAATCTTCTGATCAGAAACTACTGTCTTTCATTTGGAAAAGAAAGCATAGATGGTAATTACAGAGCTTGGGAGCATTGTCTGGAACATGCTGAATTGATATCTGAAGTTGTAGAGAAGCGTGTAACTCTTAGCATCTGCTCCCCGTGGAACTATTAGATTTAATTAACTAAAAAAGCATGATGTTCTGGGGTAATTTTCATTATTTGCCTCATTTTAAGGGTAAATCTTATACATGCACAGGTAAAAGCACAATGGTAATAGCTTAAGAGAATGAAAGAAACAACAAAAGAGGAGGAAATTAAATTACACTTTCTATATATAAAATCAAGAAAAGGAAAGGTCATAATTTAGCTCAATTAAATCAAAGACAGTTCTTCATAAAGTAACGTACTTCATAAAAGTAATTCATTTAAGTAATATGAAAATATGAAATAAGCATTAACATTCACTTGTAGAAACATGGTCGTAAGCATTTAATGAATAGAAACCCTTCAAAAAACCATCAGAACTCTCCTTTTTAAAACCTCTTTATTGTTTGTTAATGGGATTTGTTAAAGAATAAAAAAGACATGTGGAACAAGACTCTACTGATATTAAAAAATATCCAAACAGTTAAGCACGCGCTTATCTTTCAGCACACAGGACAGCCATTCATATTTGGCAAAGCATTTCAACATGCGTTTACTTTCCCATATGTGATATATCAGCTATATCTGTCATATGGGGATATATTTTGATCTTAAATTTAAAAAATGCACTGAAAGTTAATGATGTGCTTAATGTTTTGCGGAAGTGAGGCCAGTTCACAAGAGAAGCTTTGTCTGCTGTAATATTAAAATACTTTTGTCAGATACAAGGAGAAAGAAAAGATACTGGAAAAAACCCCTCGCTTGCGGAGAGCTTTTGGAAAGCTTTTAAATGGGTGGAGTGGAATAGCCACTTGCTGTTTAGATGATATAAACTTGGACAAGGGTAGATATAAATTCTGAAGATCTAGAGAGTCAAGGTACAGCGAGGTATATTTCAGAAGGACTTCCTTTGCACGAAAGCCAAGAATGTTAACACCCACCTTTATTATTTGCTCTCCTAAATGTAAATTCCACATAAACAGTTAAGTAAAATGAAAACACTGCAGCTGAAAAACAAATGTCAGAGGACATAAAATACCTGAATATGCAGATGCATAATTGTATTTCCAGTAAATCCAATTATCTTCCCAAATTTAATACATTTTTTAAGACTATTTGGATAGTTCTGTAGATTTAAAATGTAACAAAGTAAGCATGAAGTGCCAGGAATTTCTATTTCACAGCCTCTTCAAAATTGCCTAGAACTATAATTTCATTTAAACAAACAAACTTTCTAAAAATCACCTTAGAGTGACTACAATTAGGTAAAACTATATATTCTTTTTACAAACTGTTCAGGGACAGAGGATCACTAAAAACTTTTTATCACAAATAACTATAACGTACATTTTGGAAACAACTTTTCAAACTTATTTTGCTTTTAGAAATATTTAAAAATATTTCTTATAGCATTTCCTCCGTCTTTCCAAAGCCTCTAAAATTTTCCATATGGCATGGTTTACTAAAAAAGATAATCAAACGTTACCTCCATGATGCATCAGCTGCTGTTACTTAACCAGCTAAATCAGGTTTAAGGAAGATGAAAAATTTCTAATTGTCTTGCTCAAAATAGCAGTCTGCCTAATAATAATAAATAGCGTTCTTACCTCATATCTAAAAATGCACAAATAATATTTATGGTGAATGTTATACCTGATTTATATCACTGACTTTAGGGAGGGTGAGACAATCTAATTCTGGTTCGTCATTAGAGGTTTGATCACCTGCAGTGACAATGTCGAGCCTGTCCCCTAATACGCCACGTGCGTATTCAACCGCTTCAGTTTCTAACGCTGTTTTGAGTCTGACTCCGTAGCCCAGCGTGGAAGTTTTCATCTTTTACACGCGGGAGATGGCAGAAGGCTGCACGACAGAGCATCATATCGCCTGTAGGTCTCCCTTCTCGGGCGAGGGTGCCAATGTCCAACCTCGCCCCGTGGATGCTGCAGTGGCTTCGGCTCAGAGGGCTTTGAGCTCCTTCAGTATATATACCTCAGCAACACGCCTATACTTATTGTACATTTAGGGAGATACGCAGAGTGGATTTCCTACTTGTTTTCTGATGACCTGTGAGGATATCTGAGAGGTTGACAAAAGCTGGTATCTGATACCCTATGAGCTGGCTGCAGAAGGCTTCCCGCAGTGCCAGACTCCTGTGACTTCTCACAGAAAGTGTTATGCTCCAAGCGCATACATTTCTTTCTAAATGGACACGGCACTCCCTTCCTGTGTACGAAAAAAGGCTTCCAAAAGACAATTAACAGATTCTTTCCTGTGCTGTGGTGTTCCCGAGAACATTCCCAGCTATTCCTCTGCTGGGACGCGGAGTCCTGCAGGAAGGTAAAGGCAGGAGTTTTCCATGCCCAACATCACACAACAGAGTTGTTTGCTGTGGAGTGGAATTTTTCAGCCCACTTCATTCAGAGAACTTTTGAGCACAAATAAGATCATTCTGCATCAACCGAATTCATTCCGTTTTCTTTTTTTCTTTTTTTTTTTTTTTCATGTGTCTATCCACAGCTACAGGTTGTCCTTTTCTAGGTTTGCATGCAAATAGTTTTGTGCATAGGTTGTGAGTGGCCACCTGCCGCTCTATTAGACTACTGCCTTTCAGCATAATATCTGCGTAAGTGTACAAACCTGATCAAAGAGCTGAAATTAAATGATATCACAAGTGGCCAAAGTCGTCTGCCAGTGTTACATAGAAGACAGATTCCATAAGGATCAGATTATGTCTCCTCGGGTCATGGTGCAGGAAGAAGGCACAGGGGCTGTCTTGATGTTGATATATATAAGGGTGGAAGGAAGCGCCCAGATTCCAGATTCTAAATAGCATTGTTGAAAGTCACGCTTTGTACTTGCCTCAGTCAGACAAACTCAAGGTAAGCCAAGTGCGAAGTGTTTATCCTAGATGACTTCTAGATCTACTGGCAATGTTGGCCTCTCCTGAGGGAAATGGTGGGTGTTGGCAGGACTGAAACGTCATCCCTTCTTTATCTGAAACATTAGAAAAGGCATCCTGTTCCTGTTGCCTTGGCAGCAGATGCTGGGTGTGTGTCTGCATCCCAGCATATCTCATCTTTTTTGTGTCTAACATGCAAATAGGTCAGGCAAAGGGAGGGCCATGTCTGAGGGCAACCCTGAAATAGTAATTAACTAGGATGGGGCGAATAAAGTGGAGAAAGATGAAAGTCTACAGAAGACATATTCCAAAATTGAGATCTACTCTTCTGCAGAACGCTTTCCATAGCAAACTGCAAAAGCTTAAATGCTTTGGTCATTTAAAACTGAATTTAACAAAAAATTGTGTGCACACTGTTGGGATTAATTTTAAACTGTCACAGCTATGAGCAAGATGACCTAGCTGGTGTTTGCCCTATGTGGATGTTGCGTTCTTTGGAATGTTGTAGATAGTTACAGTCTATACTGCAATATTTGAAACTAAATTCTACCATTCTTTCTTACGTCTATTTGGTACTCACCTGCAGTGAGTAAACATGGAAGAATTAGTTTCTCAGTGAACAACACCGCTGATCAAAAGCGTTTTTAACATTTTACGTCAAACAGGAAAACAGGAAGAAAAACACTATGGTTTTCCTTATGCTGCTTCTTTGTATAAGGAACAAGATTTGTACAGACAGAAGTGGCATAAAATGATACAGAATTCACTTACTTAGTTGAGGATACAGTGCCATGTAATATAAAGATTTCCAAGGGGCAAAAGTTAAAAGCATTAAAGTAGAAGTAATTGTAAGCAGTTGATTGCTTTTTTAAAAAAATTGATTTTATATACCAATTCACAGAAGGCATTAAGCTTCACGTAGTGGGATACATAGGGAATACACACACTTTATCCATCTGCTAACACCATTGAACTGGGAAAATAAAAATGTCAAAGTCACTTACAATTACGATAGTGAAAGAATAACTTAATCAAATACAGAGCAACATACCAGCTTAGCTGCTCAAGACAATTTAGTGTTAGATATGCACTTCTGGGGCTGATTCCACTTGTGGAGGTGGCTAACGGGACACTAGAGAGCCCCTGAAATTTCTGTGATGAAGTACAGATAATAAAAAGATGACTCCACTAATACGATTAAGCAATACATTAGGTTTTAGTTAGCGCTCAGAAAATAATCTCTGTTTCAGTTAAAACGGAACTGGGCCTCATAATTAAGAAGGTAAAAACCAACAACAAAACCCCCCAGACCCCAACAGGTTTATGTTGCTAAAAACAAATGTGGTAAGAAGTACTGCAATAGTAGGCTATTACTTTCGTCTTTTCGTAGCGTATAAGTATTTAAAATACAATCAATACATTTTGAAGAGAAGACAGTGTAATTCATGCTTTGAGAGGCTTCAAATCATTATTTAAAAGAACTGTTGAAATCAAAACGCATTCATCTTAAAAATATCATCGAAGCTGTCTGGAAAGAGCAAGTTGATATTGCACTGAGGAAACGTGATCCGGGCAAAGCCATGCAGCAGGATTTATGTCATGTCTGATCACCAGCTGCTTCACTGGCGGTGTGCAGCCTGTTGAAGGAGACTTCTGGAGGGGTTGTGAGCCTGGGGTGCTCCCCTGCCTCACGCCCGAGCGGTGGGCTGGTGGCAGAGGCGAGCATTCCTGGGGATGATCTCTGTGTCCTCTCCAGGGCCATGCCTGGATGTCCCACGTCTACAGCTGCACCGCTTGTCAGTCTATCCTTGAATCTAACTTCAGGATGAACCTTGTAGATAACCCTTGGGGTCACTCTTGTTCCTGACAAAACAGCGATATGTTGGTTTAGAATAATGTGGATGTTCTCCAAGCAGTCTGATAGGAAAGAAATGGCTCTCGCTTAAGCTCCCGCAGAAAGAGGAAGGACAGAGCTGACCAGGAGGATGGGACAGAAATGAGAGAGATTGAGGGCATAGGTGTCCCAAATGAAGGTTTAAGTAATGCCTGGCTATGCTCTGGCTTCCCTGTGAGGTGGAAATTGACCTTGGGAGCCGTGATATTTGGCATCGTTCTCACTGAGAAACAACTAGATCAACTCAGTTCTGTACAAACAATTTATTCCTAAGCTGGGGACCCACTTGCTAAGATTTAGCCTGATGTGAATAAAAATGGCCACATTATAAAACACTCAAAAAGGCAGGTCTTAATGGGAGTGCTGAAAGACCTTACGACCATTCACTACAACTGCCCAGCTGGGTGCCACTCTCTTAAACAGCGAGAGAAAACAGGCCTTTGGAAAAAAAAGCGTCTTTATAAAAAAAAAAGTTAATTATAAAGACACATGATGTAACGTAAGTGCCTTTGGAACACAGAAAGTCATATTTATTTTTCTTTTCAGGGATTCAAAGAAAGGCACCTGAGAGATGGAATTGAACAGAGCTCTCTGGGGGTTATAATAAACAGCACAACTATTATACTGAGACCTAGATTATACACTTGCACTGCTTATGACTTTCAAGGAAAGTAAGCTCAATTGTGTGTTATTGTGGAAATGTTCAGCTTCTGATAGAAGAGAGTAGTAAGATATCAGTCAGCTGCAGCTTTCAAAGTAGCACAGTTACAACTGAAATAAGGGTTGCTTGGTTTTACTTTGGTAATTAAAATCAAGATTTATGCATTCCCTTCCTGATCAGTGACGGCCACATTTTTAACATAAATGCAAATGTAAATGTTCTACTGTTTTCCCCTGAACACAGTTTCTATCGGAACACAAAATTTATGAAGGAAGACTTACTGCAAAATAGTATCTGAAAAATAAAGTGTTTCAATTCTATTTGGAAAATACTTTTTTCCCAAAGTGTGAAGTTTCTTTGGATTACCACAGGTATATATTGAATTTACACACACGCATATGTATATATATTCTTCCACATTTATTAATTACGTTGGCAATCTTATGATAGTTTATAGTTATCTTATACGGAGCCTTAGCACCAAATGTTAAAAATGCACAAAGGTTTCAGCTATAAGCCCTCTTTTCTTAGACTAATAAATTATTAAGACTGATTCATCTATGCAGATCATACTTTCTTTTCTTGGCTTCCACCCAAATGTATATTTTTGAGGGGATGAGCAGAACTCTTTTTATCTGTTTTTAATCTGGCTGAGGAGAAAAATCAAATATATCATTGTCCGCCTCTCAGCAAAGAAACGAACTCCACAAACCGCCATATCATTTTTATAAAAATTCCCTAGTTGCAACTACTTTGCAACAGGAAACTTGACATTAATATCATATAGACACTTCGCTGTGTGTTGATTGGAAAAAGGAGATGATAGTGGCTAAAAAATAAGCTGTTTGGGTCACTGTCCATTTTGAGATGGCTTGTAAGTAAAGTTCTACTGGGAGGGTACTACTGTAAGTTAGTTGTAGACCCCAAAGTCAAATCTGAGCATGGACAATGTAATTTTGGGTGACTTTAACATGCAAGTTAATAGAATGGAGAAAAAAATGCTACTAACAGTGGCTCGGATGTTCAAAGGTGTAATAACCAACAGCTTTTCCCTAAATAATCACTGAGAAAACAAGAGGCAATATTTCATTAGACATGATTTAGGTAAGCAGTGAGTGATGTTGTAGAAGGAATTACATTATAGAAAATAACCGTGAACCAAGTGAACGTGAACTAATCCCATTTAAGTTAAGTTGCTAGAGAAACACAAATAAGACAACTAAGACTAATAAATTGAAAAGCTTGACTTTGATAAAATAAGGTAGATCATTTTTGTCAGACTGGTCTGGAGAATATAAGGCTTGAATGCAGAGAAGGCTCACAAAGCTGTTTTTATCATTAAGGGTTTGTATCAGGAGTGACATGGAAGGATTTTCAAAAAGAAGCACTGGATGTAAACAGATAAATAACTACCATAACGATATTGAGCCTAGGCAAGCAGACAGAGAGCCTCTAAGAAATAGAAAAATTTTGTGATGGGTGAAGAGAGCTGTGCGTTATAAGTGAAAAATCGTAGTGCTGAGGTGAGAATTGCTAAGTCAAGCTGACTCATAACTCAGAAAGAACACTAAAAAAAAAAGCATGAAGTTCTTCAGCTGCATATTTTTTAAGAAAACAGTGAAAAAGAAGGTGGAGTGGATACAGATTCAGAATATTCAGGTATTACTCAAAACTGAAATAAATACCATAACTCCCTTTCGGTAGAAGAAAATGAGGCTGCATATAAAGGTAAAGACAAGACGGATAGCAGGAATACATCTGGCAATGGATACTGAAGGCAGAAGTGAAACTGCAAGAGGGTCCTACAGCCAGGATATTAGCAGAACATGCACGTGAACTTGGTAGTCCAACTGTATATTTCTTCAGGAAAACTATCAAAATGAATAAGTATCATAAAGCTGGGTATTAGTCAAGATAATACCTGTATTTAAGAAGGGGGGAAAAAGGAAAGGTGTTGGCAAACCTGTTTCTGTGTGCATGGATAAGACCTTTTGTGGAAATATTTACTCTTGCTGATGCCTTTTGGCTGTGCTGGGTAGAGTCAGAGGTAATTCACCTTTGCTGTCTCCCAAGAGCAAGATGCATGACGGGACACAAGTGTCCTTTCTCTTCCCAACAAATAAGCACTCTACAAGATAAAATTTTAATAGCGCTTTAAAAAGTGTTGAGGACTTCATTGGCAATCGATAATAGTTTACAAAAAGGTACTGTGCAGGTGACTGAAGCGAAAGACAGGATATCTGTGGGGGAAGGGAAGATTTGGCTAACTTTCTCAAAGCTGGAAGAAAATTCTCAGAAGACCCAATAAATGCAGAAAGTTATTGGTCTGGAAAACAGGCCAAGAATAAAAAAAAATATGCTTTCAGTTTCCCAAAGGAGACCAGAGAGGGTTAATCCCCTTGAGTTTATTTGACCGCTCCATTAGTATATATTCCTCATGTAGGAATTGAATTTTACATGAATGATGAGATCATCCAAAGTAAAGCTAATAGTGGTAATAAAAGGTTCCCATAAGGCCTAAAACCTCAAATTTTGGAGGACAAGGAAATCTCTAGGAGTTGGGAGCAAGGAAGAAAACTTCCTCTTTGCAGAAATGGATCATTTCAAGGGGCCTCTTGCACTGCTTTCCAAAGCAAACAGCCTCACCTTGAGGAGGAGATTTTGGGGCAGGGTGGTTGTGGGGTGACCTGGAGTATCCATGAGTGTGGTGTGCTCCTGCCTTCTGTGCCTGCTCTATACACTATCAATGGGGCCCTGTGTGTCACAGCATCGGAACAAACCCAATAGACCAGAACAGGAGACAAGGAAAACTTATGTCACTCTACCCAAGCAATAAAGCATGGCAAATTTAGATTATGGACTTCGCTTGTGATTTCTGGAGTCATTATTTTATTTCTTGGTGTCTTAATGCCACCTCTGCAAGAAAAGGGGCAATAATTCATGCTTTGTCTCCCATAGTTAGTTTGTAAACTTCCGGAGGCAAGGACTTACTTTTTGTGTCAAGAGCACCTGGAAAAAAGCCCTGTTGCGATCTCAGCCGGGCCCTCTTCATGTTACTGTAATGAAAATAAATCCTAAATGCGTATTCGCTTTTAGACATTCAGGAAAAGAAGACCTCTTTCTGTGAAAGACCTCCTGCTGTTTATGCTATAGACAACAATGAAATTTAAAGAAGTGTGTGCGTGTGCTCTTGAGGCACATTCATCAAAGCCTGGAGGTCATTTATGCTGAGCATCAATTGCTACAACAATTTCTTTTCCTCAGAGGAACTCAGGAGGATGGGGAAAAATTACAAATACCCCAAAGTAAGGTGCTTAGATAAGACCAAAGGCTGACATTTTCTCTTGGCTGTGGAGAAAAGATGTAATTTCCTAAATGATATACCAACTATGCAGAGGCTTTAGGTCATATGACCAGCTGTCTTTACACTGTCCTTAGTGTAAAGTCTTCTTTTCTCACATATTTTCCTTTTCCTGTTCAGTTTTTTAACTGATTTCATCCAGACCATCACATGAGTGGCTCTTCCCTTTCCTTTTCATGTTAAGAGTGAGAGGCAGCAGGGCAAACTTGGTGAAGAACATCAAGGTGAAAACCTCAGAAGAGGAGACTTTTCCTGAATATTTCTCCTCCTTCGGGGTAGTTGCAGTTCTGAGGGCCACATCCTGCCACCCTCGCTCTGCCCAAATAGCATTGTTTTCTCCAGATCACAGCTAGTGGGGCTGCAGTCCAGCAGAGAGCAGTAGGGATTTAGGAACTTGCCCATGTAGGATGAAGAGGGTTCTCCTGTTATGCTGAGAAGGGGAGGCGGACGTTGAAGAGAGGCTTGATCTGTAACTTGACAATATTCAGGGGGACATGAACATTGCAAAATTCACAGCCCACGTGCCATCCTTCACAGTATACATGCAGCCACCATCATTTGCTGGGTTGTAATGGAGATTTTCAATACATTGTGCTTCAAGGAAAAGAGGTTGACACGATTTTTGAATTAAAAAGGTGAATAGTTCTCTTTTAGGAAAAAAACCCATCCATTGGTAACAAAGATCCCTGTATTAACTCCTGCCAATCGGTTCTTTGACACATTACTAGTAATATTAGCCAACAGTTATCTTCCTCTTTGAAAACACAGTTTGTTTGGCTTACTGAATTTCCAACAAATAGCACATCCTCAAATGTTTAACACCTAACTTGATGAGGTAATTCTGCTTCATTCTTATATGCTATGGAGATAATTAAAAATGATATGTATATTTGTAATTATTTAACAGAAGTTGAATATGTTCATTTTTATCCTCTACTTGAAGTTTTGAAATCTTGGTCATGACACGGTTTGACAGTGAAGGTGGCACAAAAAATATCTTTTGTGGGATATTGCGGCTTTTCTTATAAAGAAAAAACCTGTAGCATGGCAATAACTGAACTTGTAGGAAATGAGGAAGAAATTTGGTGAAAATTATATGAAAAACTACTTGGCAGAGTTAAAATGCAGTAGCAATCTGGTCCCCTTTAGGGAAAAGATCAGGGAAAAGAGAAACATTAAACAGCTTTGTTCAATATAAGCTTTGATGAAAGTAAAATTCTTGGCCAACCTGACATAACCAAGCCCCCTTTCCCTGTAAAATTAGGGATGATTTTAAAGAGATATTTTCCCCCAGGAAAAAAATAATCCTTAAGATTTCTCACAAACCGTTTTATGTTGAATGTGTTTCTGATTTTACCCACTTTCCCCACAGGCCATCCCCTCCCTTTCAGCATTTCCATTGAGAAGATTAAAATGTGGAAAGATAAGAGAGTAGGAAAAAAAATCAATTCACTAAATACTTACAAAACCCCATGACTTTTAACAGGAAGAAGCCATAAATAACAGAAATTCCACTGCATGTTTCTTGCAAAATCCCCTTTCACACCTTCCTGACAGATGAGGAGACCAACAGCCAAACGTGGTCTGACACTTCACAGATGCCCAGGCTGTAGCAAGCTACATAAACTGTGGGCAAAACTCAGAGTTCAATTAGAAGTGGAAGAAAAGCCCCATCCTGAGATAGGGTCCTGCCTCAGGCAGGTTCACCCTCCCCCTTGGGTGGAGTTGAGCCCTAACTGAAGGCTCTCCTTTGGCCCAAAGTGCTGTAAAAGCTCCTAGCCTTTTCCCTGGTGGGTCTTCTCCTCTTCCTGGACAGATATCCTAACGGAACCCTGCAATCCACTGAAACGCCGGGTGCCCAAGCTTTCACGTGGGACTTGTGTCAGGGTGTGAGGTGGACCAGGACGAGAAGGGTGGTGCATTACGCTCCCATCGCTCAGCTTCAGATGAGACCCCGTTGAGGCAAATTAGACGATATGTTCATTTTCTGCATGTTTTCCTAATGCTTTTTCAGTTTTGTAATTGTTACAAACGGTGTGTCCGGAGAGTTTAATTTCACTTGCATAATATTTCTCATCGGAAGATGACTTTCAGCAAGAAGCTGGTTGTCAGTTTTTGGGCATGGTTATGTAGGAGGCACCTCAGGAAGCCCACCCGGTACCATTACAGCCCCACACATCCAGTAATACTGACATGCTTTCAATTGCCACGCAGATTTCAGTATCAGCCCGTTAAAAGCTGCCTTTTATTCCGCAAATACTTGCTGAAGAGCAAAGGTTAATTGCAGCTGCTGGAGTCGATTTTCAGTGTGTGTGTCTGAGTAGCCTGAAGAGTTGGTAGTTGGTGGATGATGATCATCTTCTTGGGAAAAATGGTAGGGGATGCGTGAAAATATAGATGAATTACAGCCTTTTTCCTCCCCGTCACTGTTATCTGTTACTGCCAGGGTCCCTCCTGGATCCTCTGGATTACTTCTGAGTTTGGAGACAGCTATTTCGGATGCCCTGGGATATCAGCTCTCTTTATATGTATTCACAGCCACATACTGACTTGCTGGTAGCTGGCTACCGCCGAAGGTATATGGGAAGAGACGTCAGGCTGTATTTTAGAGTTTCTAAGTTTCTGTCTGGCTAAGATTAATTCACGTTTTTTATCTTCCCTTCCTTCTGTCCCTGTTAAAAGTTTGCTGCGTTTCTTTAACGCTCAGATTGTTCTTGGGTTTTCTTTTTATTATTATTATTACAGATTTAGTTTCTGGGACTCTGATACTCAAAGTAAAGCTAGACGTGGTAGCTAATCCTCTGATTAATAATACCACCATTAAATTAACCTTTGTTTTGCCAACCCAATAAATTGTCCTTACGCTCACGTCTGAACATCTCCAAGATTGGAAAACGGCCTTGGTGTAATTTAATGCAGACATCAAAAACACCAAAAGAGTTTCCAGGAGTTAAGCAGGGGAGTCTGCTCATCTACTGGAGGAATTTAATAACTCAGAAATCTACATAGCTGGCATTGATTTTAGTTGTAATTAAAACACATTCCAAAATTCAGCAAATAATTCAGCTTCAAGCCTCAGTTAGCGTCTGTCATCTCAGAAGCGGGCAGGGAAGTGGTCACCAAGCACTCAGATGTACAGGCTCCAGCGCTCCTCATGAGGGAGGTGGAAGAGGTCGCCCTTGGCCCTACTCCTCTGCCAGAGTTACTGACCCAGAGCGGTGGCCAACGAGCATCCCGTGGACCTGCCCCTCTGCTGCGGCAGTTTGCCATTCTCTGCATCAAGTCAGAGCATCATTTAAGTTTACAATGAGCTTCACAAAGTATGTGGAAGTCTGTGGACAGTAGTTTTAATTATTATTTTTTGAAATGGAGGAGTAAAAAAATTATGCAAGAAGTCAGAACAGGGTCCTGGTCTTGCTGACTTGGATTTGTATTGATTTGTTGGACTTCTTGGTGGTACAGCTGTTGTGTTTGAGGTCATTCAGCTGCCCAAGTGAAGGACCAGTGTGCCAAGGAATAAGCGCATGAAGGATTACAAGGATACTTTTCATGTATTGTTCAGGTACTAAATAAAATGACAAAAGGGTTTCCCCACACTCAGAAGACAAAAAGCCTTATAAGAATTGATACTTCTGAGGACTAAAAGGAGTGTCTGAACTTCACCGGTACATTGGTGTAAGTGGCAGAGGTGATACTTGTAAATGTTTTTTAAAAGCATATTTTTTAAAAACAGAAATGTTTTTAAAAACAAGGGTTACTTTACTAAGTGGAGAGTAACATTGTAAATGTAGGACTTTTATATTACAGGCAACATCAACAGAGCAAAACCTGCAAAACTGGGGGTTATATTTATGGCATGAATTTAGTTTTGCCCACTTTTGTCCATTTCTTTTCCATTGTAGTTTTCTTACAGGTAGCACACGGTTGCACCATAGGGCAGGATTCTCTGGCATTCCCTGTTCCGAGGAAACTTTGTTATAAATGAGGGGACCTTCAGTGCCTCCCAGGGCAGCAGGGGCTGTGTGACAGAGGTGAAATAGCGATCTATCAAAAGATACTGAAGCTGGTACCTGAGACCAAGAATTAAATGTATGGATGGCAAGCTGATATGGCAAAGCAATGTGGTGCATACACGTGAACAAAAAGCCACTGGAAATTTTTGGACAGTACGTTAAGACTGACAAATAGCTGAGGATTTCAACGCAGGGCAAGATATTAGTTATAAAATGTAAGAGGAAAAGGAGTGTCAGGCTGCATTTGCCTGGGGGTTTGTTAGGAGGTTAGCCTATTAACCAACATATGAGAAGGCAAGAGATTTGCAGTTTCTCCTGAAATCACTTTTGATGCAAAATAAGAGTATGTAAAAGGCTCGCCTCTCCAAAATTCTCCATAATCCAATACCAGTTCCTCTCCTGTGGAGGATACACCTCTGTCTTTGGTCCAGCTCTGTACTGCTTTCCGAACAGCAGCCCTTGACGGCGGTGTTGCCAGTACCTGTGTGGTCTGGGTTACAGGCAGTGGCCGCGAACAGCATTTGCGCAGTCGTGTTGTGCATCTTCTTGATTGCCACTGGTTAAAAGAAATTCACACTTTCCCCCGAGTTTCCTTCCCAGAAGAAACCTCCTCGTAACATACAAGTGGATGCTGCAGACAGGATAAGAGACGCGAGACAGAGAAATGCATTCAGAAAAACGTGCGTTTGCATGGTGGGAAAGAACAGAGTGTCCCAGCCCGAGCTCTGGCTTTTACTCTGTGCTGATCTCCATTTGCAGAACTGTGCAAGCATATAGGAGATTTGCCCAGACACATTTTAGCCTAATAGCTGTTATTTGGGAAATGGAAGAAAAATATTTGGCTGCCAGCAGTAATTAGAAAATTATAATCAGTAATCAAATAACTACCACCCCTCTCCCCCGAAAGTTAAGCAAGCATTAATAATTAGCTGTAATACAAGGGTGTAATTCATTACAATGACAAATTGTTTGTTAACGTCCATAACACTTTGCCATAGCAATTAGTCATTCTTGTTTGACTTATCTAGAATTCTTACACGACAACCATGAAATTGTAAAACATAATTATTGACAACATTGATAGCTGGCTTAAGCTTCTACATTTTTGAGGGCAGGTTTCAGAAAGATCACAATTTATTAAGAAAAATGTTAATAGCTTACCACCCAAGTGAAAGAAATACATGCTCAGAACAAAAATGTAAGGTTGTTGTTTTTTTTTTTTTCTTTTTGGGAAGAAATACGAATTGTGGTCCTTCAGGAAACAACAAAGTTTTGTTCTTTGAAAGAAAAACAAACAGACTGTTTTGTCTGTACGGGATTCAGACATCAATTCAACATTGACCAACCCACCCCCTCACATGTTGAACTGATTAATTCTTTGCCAGGAGGGATCATGAGAAACCTGGATTTAAACGGCCTTTTAAAGCTTCATTCATCTACAAAGCTTGCTGCAGTTGGTTCAGTCAGTCAGAAACCTGATATCTATTCTCTAGTAAATACTAGAGAAGAAGAAATGCTGTATGCTTTATTACAATATGTGGATCACTCTGATATGCTCCTCCTGCTCTTGTTTCCCTGTTCTTGTGTGCATTTTCTATTGTCCAATATAAGACAGGTGGCAAAGAAGAGCCTGCTTTGTGGTATAGAGGGGATGGGCGAAGGGATCGGAAAACCAGCCGAACTGAGCGTGGGTCTGCTTCTTCAGGTGTCTCAGACCCTGTGCTCAGCTGTCTGTAGGAACTGGCGAAATAAAAACATTGCATGAGCGCTTCACATAAAACTGGTGCATATATTAACAACTTGGTCCTTGGGCCAACTGATTAGGACTTTCTATGTGTGTCACAAAAGGGCTGGAGCACCTCTGCTATGAAGACAGGCTGAGAGAGTTGGGGTGGTTCAGCCTGGAGAAGAAAAGACTCCGGGGAGACCTTATAGGAGCCTTCCAGTATCTGAAAGGGGCCTACAGGAGAGGTGGGGAGGGACTCTTTATCAGGGAGTGTAATGATAGGACACGGGGTAACAGCCTCAAACTGAAGGAGGGTAGATTTAGATTAGATATCAGAAAGAAAGTCTTTATTGTGAGAGTGGTGAGACACTGGAACAGGTTGCCCAGAGAAGTTGTGGCTGCCCCATCCCTGGAAGTGTTCAAGGCCAGGCTGGATGGGGCTTTGAGCAGCCTGGTCTGGTGGGAGGTGTCCCTGCCCATGGCAGGGGCGTTGGAACTAGATGATCTTTAAGGTCCCTTCCAACCCAAACCATTCTGTGATTCTGTGATCTTTATTTGTAGGTATTCTTTTGGTGAAGATTTCACAAGAACCTAAGCAAACCATGAGTTCAAATCCAGTTTTTAAATTTGACTTGTACGTGTCCACAGAATCCGAAATTCCTAAGGATAATATTGTTAAAAGCAATTTTGCATTGCAAAAAGCATCTTAGTGGAAAATGGGAACATAATATCCATTGACTTCTAGTGGTATGTAATGCTCTAAAGTTTTGAATGTTTGGTGCACACACGTGGTTAACGTGGTGCAGACACCTATGATGGGCTACCCAGGGGGTGACCGGTAGCCATGTGGCTGTTGGGCTGTGGTGGGACAGTCTGCCCTGCTCTCTGCTCTGTGCTGCCACAGAGACGGGGTCTGACACCTCCTGGGGGCCTTTCTGTGACATCCCACTCACCCGGGCTGAAGTGAAGCATATTGTAAGGATATTTAAGCTACCTTGAAATTACCTGTGCTAGCTTGTACAGTAGCCCCCTGCACTCCGGCCTTACCACCTCCTCACCAGCCCCCAAGGACATAGACTTCTTAGAAGATGGCCTCGTGCCTCTCTGTCATTGGGATTTTTTTTGCCTGTTGCTCATGGTATGCTACAGCACTTCTTTCTTCTGGGTATGTGGTAGAA
Source organism: Larus michahellis (assembly GCF_964199755.1). NCBI lineage: Eukaryota > Metazoa > Chordata > Aves > Charadriiformes > Laridae > Larus > Larus michahellis. Next base: position 41,950,712 of record NC_133898.1, read on the forward strand.
GCTCTTGAGCAAAACAAGGTAACGCATGCCTGGTAGAAATATTTTTCAGAGCAAGCAGTTGCACTGAAATTTTAAGATTTGCAATGACATTCAGAGTGCAGCCTAGACACCTGAATGCTTCTTGAATATTGAGTATCATGAAGCCACACATTAGGGTAGTTGAAGCCTATGTTTTTTATATGAAGAAGAAAAATTCAAATGAGTTCTTATTAAAATTTTCATCCATCTTTAGTTGCAGGAGTGATGAATCAGAAACAGACTAAGCTGAAAGCAAAAACTGTATCTGCTCATGTGAACATAACATCTGAGGCCCAGTGCCCATGACTATAACACCTATGCTTCAATTTGAGCCTGTATTTTACGTTTCAATTAAAGGCATGATGTTACTGCCAGATAATACATTTCATTTTTAGGTCAACGTTTTCTCACCACATTGGACTCCCAACTGTTACCTGGAACTTTTGCAAAAATACACAGAGTACATGCAAAAGTACAAAAATATGAGTCTGCTCCCAGGTGCCTTTTATCAGCCTGTTTTTCCTGACATATTGCATGTGATACACAGCCAGCTTCTCCAAGGGCGGGCTGAGAGCTCCCACACTTGATATTACTTGCACAACTCTTGGGCAAAGTCCTAACATTACTAAACTCAGTTCCCTGTTTATTCCCATAATGCCAAGATTTTACCTTCAGAATATGTTATTTCAGTACACTTGGAAAACAAAAGTTTGTCAGACGAAGCACGTACAAATTTAAGGCTTATTGTGAAAGAAAACTGTATTTACAGATCCTATTGCTTCATTATGATCATAAAAGCCAGAGTCTTTAAACACTGTTCATTTTCTCTCTGTCACAATCACAAAAGGGCAAAGAGAATTTGCACTTACCTATTTGAGACTAGGTTTTGTGAAGGCGTAAGGACCTTCTAGAGGGGCTGATTGTAGAAAATTACCTTGCATTGTATGAGCATGAGTTGATTAAGTTTAAAATAAATAGAGTCATTTCAGGAGGGCAAAGTTTGAGAAATTAAAGGAAGTGGTTAGTAAAGTCAACTGGACTGAAGTGCTCAGGGGTTTGAATGTGGAGGAGGCTTGAAGTCTCCCTTAATCAAAATTACAAAACCTAGCAGGAATTTGCCAAACAAGCAGAGGGAGAAAATTGTAAGGAAAGGTTCCCAAAGCTATTTGAGTCAACAGCCACCTCTGAATGATGGTAGGAGTAAGAGCATAGCAAATGAAAAATTATTACAGAGACACATCAGCAAAGAAGTCAGTTCATACAGATCAGAAAGCAGGGGACAAAGTAAAAAGCACCAAATATCCAGGTGAAATAGGTCTTCTAAAGCTAGTGTTAAAATGCATTCAAATAATTATTTCACCTTTAAGTGAAGAGCTTGAGAAAAGAAGTAGGGGTGGAATCTATTCAACATGGAATAGATGTTCAAGTGGACTGAATGTAGCTCAAATACAAAAGAAGTATTTTTTTTATCAAGAAAGAAAAGTGAAATGGCTCCTGAGAGTCAGGAGTGGCAGCAGAAGGCATGACAAGAGAGGAGGAAACCAGCTGGGAGGAGGAATTTTTTCCAAAAATCTGAAATAACTCTGAAATAGCAAATCATTGCATGTCATATGTGGGAAATAGCAAATATAGTACATATGTTGAATGGAAGGAGAAGAAGGGATTCAGACTCCAAACAACTCATGTGGGTATGTGGTGGGCTTCCAGAAAGCAGCCTGCAAAATGCAGATCAAAAGAGGGTTATTCCATTTGGCCACACTTGTCTGAAATTGCTGACTGCTGAGACCTCGCTGACCACCACTGCTCCTCTAGGCATGGAGGGAGCAGAGCATGTGTTTATGAGCTCTCTAAGATGGCCTGGTTGAGCAGTTGGAACCTCAGCCTTGGACCCTTCTGATCTCAGCCCCTTTCCCAAATCCTGTGCTATCAAGGAGGAGGTACCCGTGGGGCTTCTGTTTGCAGCAGTAGCAGGGACCCCTTAGTCCTGGAACTGGGTGGGGTGGGAGGGAGAGGTGGAGTTGATGTGCTCCCCAGCCCTACGTGAGCTTGAGGGCTCTCACTGCAGGACACTGGTTTCTGCATAGAGACAGAGGCCAAGGGCTGAGTGACAGATGGTGAAGCCAAGGCTGAGGGAGAGGATGAGATACAGAAGCTGAGCACATGCCACAGACAAGAACAAAGACTTTGGCAGGGGAGAGTCCTAGAGGACTATCCTGGAGTTTCCTCTGCTCTCTCAGCATACCCTGTGGTTTCTTTGTGGAAGAGCAGCACTAGAAAACAAAGACAGGAATTGAAATTTGCCCATGGTTTGTTAGTCTCACTCAGTAGAAATTAAGAAACTAGCAGTGCTGAATTCTCTGTATTTTAACTATGTGCATTACCAAGTCTTTTGAGCATAAAACTATGTCACCGCAGATGAATGGCTGGCTTTTCAGCCTAACGACTCACCAAGTAGCCTTCCATAAACAAAACTTAAGGAACACTCGGTGGAGGAGGAAAGGATTTTAAAAGAAATAATAATGAAAACCAGAGGTGAATGGAGCAGAGGACAGAATTCAACAAAGCCTTCCAAAAAACAGTTCACACCAGACTAACCCAATATTTAAATATTGATAAGGCTGTTGGTTTTCTAGAGAAGTGAAAAATGGTACAATAAATTGAATCCATCTATCAGTAAAATATCTGGTATATGCTACTTGGGAAATTATTACCTCATCTAGAGAGGACAGGGAATACGGCAAATACTGTGAATTAGATGAAGACCTGGGTTCTGCTGAAAAGGAAACAGCTGTGTGGAGGATAAATGGTGTTCCTCAAGGTTTAGTCTCAGGACTAGTTGGATTTAGTATTTCCGTTAATGGTCGTGATAAAAAGAGTAAGCCTGTGCTAGTGAAAGCTGTTGATGACGCATGGCTGGGAGGCATCACCAGTGCTGAGGAGGACTGGATGATTGCATAGCAAGAGAAATGTCCTTGTGCAGCAAGAGATTTGTAGCAAAAGAAAAAGTACGAAATGCGGCAGTACATGTACAAGATCATGGAGCAATATCCAAAATATGCACAGATAACTTGATGCCTAAATATTAGACTTGGAATTGAATTAACTTTAGGGTGTCAGGCATGTAGCCTCCTATTCAGTGATTGACTGTATAGTGAAGTGACACTATAGACATTTATGACCATTTATATACACAGCTATGTAGCTAAAAAGAAAATTCATAGAAGCAGCCATGATGTTCAGCAGGGAAACACAAAAAGCTAATTAGGAGAAGGTACAATAGGTGTGTCCAGAATTCTCTTTCTTGGCTCATTTTAGTAAATCTGTAACTAGGCTTTATGGCATAAATCTTTTCACAAGGCTTATGCACCTAAACTGTCTTATTTGAAACCAAGAAAGGGAACCATACTCTTTCAGGTAGTTTTCCCGAAGGAAAATCTCTGGGTCTTGTATGGAGTGTTGCATCCTCTCTCCCCTCCCCAGTGAGCTTGCTGGACACAGCACTTCTCTGTAATATTCTGATGCCCCATTTGAGGAGTTTTCATTCCCAGACAGAGGCTATTCTGGTCCCTCTTGTTGGCACTCTGCCGTGGGACATGGGAGGGTGAGGCAGCCTGTGGGCATGAAGGAGAAAGTGGTCTTCTCCACTTTCCACGAAAAACTTTCTCATCCCATTTGCAGTGTGCTGTGGTGCTCTCTCCTAACTGAGTTTCTAAATTAGGCTACTTCTAAAGCAAGTTATTCCCCCTGGAAAACCACAGGATTTTCCTAGTCAGTGTCCCAAAGGCAGAGTTGTATCCAGTCTGTAATGGCTGGGAGAGTCAGTCCTCCTAATATGTTTTGCTCTGCTCTTACAACGACAGACCCAACATTTCCCCAACCAGAGAAACAAGCTGGCCCAGTCACTTCTGAGGACTGCCTCATCCCATGTCCGGTGGCAGACTCCTGGGCAGGGAGTGTCCTGCTCTTCACATCTGAAGACCTTCTGGCTGCAATGGCCAAAGCTCATCCTTTTAATCTATTTAATCTGAAATTGCTCAGGTTAGAGAGAAGGACAGGTGATCAGAGAAAGGGGAGAGAGGGGAGGGCAGTAAGGCAAGGACTTAGGTCAGCCCTCAGCCAGAGGTCAAAGTGGTGGCCAGTTCTTGCAGCCTGTCCTCTATTCTTGTAAACCAGAGGAAGGCCCACACCGAAGGCTCCACACAGCTACAAATTTGTTAGAAATGCTTGAATGTCTTGAGCTGATTCTCTGTGGAAAGGCCCTATGGCGTGCTGGGGGAAGGCAGGCTGCCACATTACTCTTGAGGGGCAATGAAGCATCTCAGAGGAGTGCTAGATAAAGAGTTGTGGTCTTCAGCTGGTGACCCATCCCTTCATGACTGAGTATCTTGCATGCCTCAGCTGGTTTCCTTGCAAAACCAGCTCAAAGTCTGGGCATCGTAAGCTCCTGGCCATCAGACACTGTCTCTTCATGCTCCCAAGAGGTGACAATGTAACAGAACCAGATGTGCTGATCTTCTCAACCCTTTTGTGAATTTAGCACCCACAATGGAAAATTCGGAAATGAATTGCTTCAAGTCCATTTTTTTCTTTCATTTTCTCCTCAGCACAACCAAACTTTAATTTTGACGTGGCTTTTGCTGCCTTAAAACTGTGTGTGTGGTGGCTAAATATTTTGCGGAAAAAATGTCCTATGCAATCTCTCTGTAACTGCGCAAGAATGACTATTCTGGATCATTGTTCTCCATCTCAAAGCCCATCTGCCATGCTTCCTTTGCTTTCTGCCCTTCTTATCTGTAAGAATTATGCTGTTTTTTCTCTTCATCAAAAGAGGCCAGGATATAACAAGTAAAGGAGGAAAGGATTTGGGCATGGGCAATATAATCGTACATGTATTGGACAACTATATGCATCTTATTTTTCAAAAAGGCATTTTTCAAAGTGATACCTCAGTGATCTCTGCTTTCCTAACTCACCCCAGCTATTATGAGGGGTTTCGCTCCTCGTAGGCATCACAGAATATATATGTCATGAGGAGGAACTTGAAGAAGGAGATAAGAAGCATCTTTCTGGCTTGATTCAGGGAGCGTGTGCAAAGGGATCAGTGAGGGAAATTCGCCTGAAGCTTTACAGATACACTGGCAAAAAAGAGAGAAATATGCATTCAAGATTGGCAAAGCTGGAGCAGGAGAAGCAGGAATTATGTGACAGGAAACATGATAGATGTAACTATTATGGTAATGCTGCTTTGGTCTGCTACAAGAAAATTTAAAGCTGTACATATTTTTATAACCCATTCGCTTTACCTCAACTGTTTCAGATATGCCTTGATGTAGGGCAGGATGTTCTGCATAGTGATACCGAGAAATTCTGTTTGCCTGCAGCTTTCCAAAGCTGCTTGTAGATAATTTCTTAATCCATTACCAGGAAGGATATTTGACACATTCACTTGCATTAATTAAGCAGATGTAGGAATAGACAGGTCATTTTTCAACAACCCTTCAGGACTTTTTGAAGAATTTGATTGAACAGTTCTTGATTTTTTTCCTTAGGAAATAATAGGAAATGAATGTTGCATAGATTATTTACATATTTAGCTAGTTGTCCATTTAAAAGCATTTACTCGCAACTTTTTTTTCCTTCTTATTCCTGCTGATCATAACATCACCCGTTCAGTGGTAAAAAAAATTGCCATTTTGGAGGGGGAAAGTCCCTACTAAAAGCAAAGACATTTATCATTATTATGAAATGATTATTTATGTATTATTTACATTTTCTAATATTTTGCAAATGCTTTATCAAAATTATTTTCTAATACCCTGACAGAACCTTTGAATTTCCTGAAAGTGGTTTTCTTATTTAGAAATGAAGCCCTCCTATCTCCCACATTCTGAAAATATATTTATTGTATTGAGCAGTATTTTCCAAAGCGTACAAAGCAAGTGGTGGTGCCATGTCTGTGCTATAGTCTCAAAATCATGATAGTGTAGCATAGCCCTGATGCCCATGTTAACACGGGTTTTAATACGCATGTAGTTAAGGTACCAGGGGTAATTTACTGAGATGCGCAGGACTCCATTGGTAATGCCTTTGTTTGGAGCGCTGCTTACTTCCAGGAGGGCTCCAGGAAGTACGAGGTTTTCTACGCGCCCTTCTTTCAGTTGGCCCCAAAGAAAACTTCCGTCCTGAAAAACACAACATCCCCCCGACTTGTTTTTATCAGTAACATTTGCTATTGAAAAACTGTTTATCAAACTGTGCTGCAGAATGCTCTTCTTGTATATGCAAATAAATCTGGAGCATGACATGTTTCTCAAAAGCGATATTGGCTCTGCCCTGAGGAAACGTAAGGTATCTAAGCTCACAATGAACCATGAAGAAAACAAACCTAGCTCTATTTGTTGAACTTTCTTAGTAGTTTAATATGAGAACGCATTCACGTTATGATAACTGGAGCAGAATTTCCTGCAGATATCTGCTACAAACACCACAATCTCTTTCTCTGTGCAGTAAAAGATTTTTTTTATGGTGACTGCTTTTTGCTGTAGATGCTTTGAAAAAAAAAGAAAAATCGCCCGAATTTAGGAGTCTCAAAATCTCATAGGGCAACATGTACTAAGGAGGAGATTTTTATTAGGTCCAGCCGGATACTGAGATTCATGCTACAGGGTACAAGCAAACTTTGATCCTTTTCAGCTTGGCGATGTTTTTTAGTTAAACCCCTTGTTTATATGTCATTTACTAATGTGAGACCTCTCTTTGAAGAAATCCCTAACCATTGCTTTTCCTTTTTTTTTTTTTTTTTTTTTGTGACAGGAAGCGTTTGTGACAGGAAGCGTTTGTAAACAAATTAAGTAAACTCAGTTACTCATCTTCGCCGTATCCCTTTTGAAGATTTTCCTGCATGAGGGTTGCTAAAAACCAGGTAAATATTTTGAAATTTGGCTGCTTTACCCTCTGTGAAGATGAGGGATCCTCTCTGGGGCCTTGCCAGGGACTGGGAGAGCTCCTTTTCCATGGAGGCATGGTAGGATACATCGACCAACCGTTACAGTCACGTTAGCATGTGCTCTGCATCTCGCAGCCTCATCCCATGATGTTACTAGTGGACAGTTTATTGGATGGGATTGAAGAGGCAGATGCAGGAGGACAGTTTGGTTCACACTATTTAGGAGCTCATTTGGGCTTTTAACAGCTGGCCTGCATTTGGGGGACCTCACAGCTGCACTCATGTAAACAAATCCCTTCGCGTTTTTTGGCTGGAGGAAGGACAGCCTCCCCCGCAGCTGCAGACCACAGGACGACACGCACCCTGCGCTACGTAGGAAGCAGCAGCTTCGTTTTCTGTGCGTACCAGATGAGGTCTATTGGCGGGTCCAGAGGATACGAGACCCTGGTACAACTTCCTCTTCACTCCCTCCCTCCCTTGCCATGCCTGTGTGGCAGTGCAAACCCACGGGGGTAAATCTGCGTTTCCTCAGGAGCCAGCTTTGAGCGGCGGGGACGTGTAATGCTGCGAACGTGGGGTCCCTCTGTGCCCCAGGGTCTGGGGCAGCAGCAGGTGGGAGGAGAGGGCCGTGCTCCAGGCACAGCGCATCCCGCTTTTCAGCGGCTTCTGCCGAGGAAATCTTTTATGTCTTCTTCCCTGCTCCCTGCATGCTCATGCAATGGCCAGAGACAAACAATCTAGCCATTATTGTATTACCCAATACAGCTGAAAAAAAAACCCAGCAACCCCAGCTAATCTTGTTTTGCGTCAAGGGAAAATAAAGTTGTTTTTGTTTTTTTAAAACCCAAATGAAATCATGGTGCTTTATGGATATTTGTGTCATCCTAGGAGAATGATTCCATTAAGAGGAAAACAAAGGCTTCTTTTTGCTAATAACCTTTGAAATGAAATTTGTTTTCTCAGGAGTCTTTCTTTTAAATAGAAGTCTTTCCCTTAACTCCAGGGTAGAAAAACTGATATTGTTTTACATAATTAATCAACAGAAGTATATATTAAGGAAATATGTTGCTATGTTTTTCACAATGAACAAAGACTAACATTACTTACCTAGGAGATACATGCTTTTAAGTTAATCAACTGTTTGTCTTTAAAAGCTTAAGAAAAGATTGTTATTTAAAGTTAGAGCTATTACCTTAAATGCACTATAGCTAAGTACTGTCAATGTGTTGAATTCAGTGTAATCTTAGATAAAAATGGTAAATCTTTTCTTTGAGCTTAGGAGAGAAGATAATTCCTATATGCAACAAATGTGGTCATAGATTAAATGAAAAATCACAGCAGAAACTTTGAAATTTGGTTACTAAATAGGTTATAGGCACACAGATGTAAAGAACGTAAGAGCTATGTAGCTTTTAATCATCTCTCCTTGTGCTGTTGCTCTCGGTGCAGATGTTTGCTGTGGGAACAACAGCTCCTTACGGGACTCAGCACTACAGATTACTTCCTGGAAAATTTGGCACAGGGTGGCTTAGAGGGAAGCTTGCAGATTTTGGTTTTGTGCTGGCAAGTGGGAAAGGGAAAACAAAGTGTGTAGTAAGTGAAACAAAAGCACAGACAACTTACACATCCCTTGCCAGCTTTCAGGGGAATAAAAGCACTTGAGATTTTGCAGTGTTTTACCGGAATAATTAGAACTACAAAATATTTGGAATACTCAAGCCCAAGAAAAGCTTGGGAAGATTAAAGGGGTGAAGTTAAATCCCCTGTCAAGGAAGGAAGAGCCTAGCCAGGCTTTGAGAGGATGCACACGAGGGAAGATCTGTGGCCCGAGCTGGATGTGCTGCCTAGCAAACGCACGCAGATGTGAGAAATACAGCATGAATGAAAGCTGAGAGAAGATCCGTCTGGTGAAAAACATTTAAGGGAAAATAAAGGGGTGCATTTCTGTTTTTCCAGCTTCCTAAAGGTCTGCTGATGCGGGCCTCCCAGCTTCCACTTTTATCAAACCGATTTTATCACCTGGAGCTGCACAGTGTCAGATAAGGCCAGCACGTTGGAATTTATAGGGGAGGTTGTTTGTAGCATCTCACCTGTCTGGTCCTGCCGCCAAGGGGTCAGTGGCTGTTTAATGACAGGAACTCTCATTTTGAAAAGCATTATGACAGATCTGAAGCCAGGCAAGTTTCTGATAGCTTTGTCATACGCTGTGGGACAATTCACAAACCGGACTCTGCTCATGTCTTTACGTACTACACACCATGAATAGTAGCAGAAACTGGACAGCTGGAAAATAGTCAGATCCGTGATGGCAACAGTGTGAGACACCTTGGTGTCTTAAGCCCTGAGTTCAAAGACGGGGATGGAAGCACTACTGGTACCTGCAGCTCAGGAACAATCCCGTATAAGGAGGATTACATTCAAGATTAGACAGGCACTTTTGTTGTCTTTGATCTTGGCTTCATAGATGACAGCACGTTGCTAAAAGCTTCAAGGCTGAAGAGAACAGAGAGGATTTTTTATAACAGGCTGGAGTCACACCGGGTAGGACGCAGAAGGGACAAGTAGGTGACTGCTGGTGGGTCTCGGCCAGCTGGCAGTGACCAGCGCAGGGGGCCATGTAGGACAAGGGCTGTGCTCAAACACTGCTCAGATTTCAGCATCCTTCCTTTCTTGCAACTGGATGAAACTGCATACTGTCTGTCTAAAAAGACACACTTTGGCCACAAGTTAGAGGTAGGTTTAACTTCAGCAGGGTGTGGAGGGTGACCGATTTCAAATATTTGCTCTGCTGTTTCCTTTCATCCAGAGTATGTGCCTTAATTTATGGAAAATCTCTCTCGCTCCTTACATCAACAGTTGCCATTAACAGCTGCACAGGCATCGAGCAGAAGCAGGGAAAATGCTGATGGCAAACTGACCCTTGTATCGGCAGGCGTAGCCCGGGCTCTCACTAAGGGACCCAGACCAAAGTCTGTGACCTGAGTAAGACAGATCAAGACTCAGGATGCCCTACTGACTATCCTGATAACACTGTGGGGGCAAACAGAGGTTACTCCTCTCCCTGTCTCTTAACCTGGAAACGTTCTTTGGACCAAAGTGTCAGTTTTTAGAAATCTGTGTTTTCTAGTCAAGAAGCTCACCAGAAGATTCCTGGCCAGTTTCACTCACAGTGTCAAGTCCTGTTTGCCAACATTTAACCGAGACTAGATGTTTGCTTTAGTCTTAGCAGACTTAGCAAGACTTAACTGAGGAGGCTGAGGTGACAGCAGAAATGTTCTGATGCCAACTACCAGCTGTTGTCTTGGTTTGCAGGGAAATGGACTTCAGTGGCATCCTTGACTCTTTTGATGAAGGAAGCACACCTTGACCATTTGACCTACTGACATTAATTTCTGCAGCACTAGACACATTCATACTGACGTTTTGTCCTCTCTCATGCCAAAACCCAGCAGGACCACTGGAAATACAAGCCCTGCTTTTTTTGTTTAACCAAAGAGAGGGTTAACTCCTTTTCCGAGTGTCCTAGGTTGGGCAGTAAGACGTGAACAAATTCCTTAGTGCCCCTACAGAGGTCAGTAAATTTCATTTACCTCCATTTGTGCTCCACTGTGCTGCTGAATGCAAACCCTTTCCCGTCTGACTGCCCCACACTGCCCTGAAGGACTGTTCCCTTCACCACAAAAGCTTCTCCTGAGAGCTTCAGTCCTTCACACTCTGTCAGTGATCAGAACTAGGAGTCATCTTTTTGCCTCCTGCTATCTGCTTGGGCTGGTCTCTTCCCTGTGACACATGTTGAACATGTGCTGGGTGAGCATTTTCCTGTCTAACATAAGTCACATTCCTGGTACTGCAGCATCAGCAGCATCTGACTGGATGGGAGCAAGGAAGGAAACGCTGAATGCACTTGGAAAATCACTGACAGCCAGGCAGCTCAAGGACATGACTTATAAACTTTTCAGAAAATGCTTTAAGGGGCAGACATTCACTTAACCCCATCTGGAGCACGTAGCAAGCTGTTTGCCTTTGTTCATTCCTTTGGACAATTTTAGTGACGACAGCACCGGATACTATTTTTATGAAGAATACCACGTGGTGAGCACCTGCATGAGTAATGCTCTCGGTCTGCAGTATTTTCTCTTACATGCTCTTTGTAGTCCCAGTTTCCGTGCAGAGTTGCACAGTTTTTCCCTTTAAAAAATGAAAAATTCCTATTTTCTATCAGAGTCTGCATGACAGGTGAAAACCAACTAAAATATAATAAAAAAAACCCGAGTGCTGAGAGCAAATGAATTCTTTCAAAATGTCAGATGAAAATGACTCTGATTCTAACAAATTCATTATGTTGTCCTCCTGTAATAGCAAACGCATGGGAAGGAATGGGGAACAAAGCTGTGATGAGCATAGAAAATATTCGTGGTTTGCCACGAGAGAGGTTAAAATGTGCTAACCAGTTATCAGGTACACAGAGAAGATATTGTGCCAGGTGCACAGATTGATGGGTTATAAAGTGATTTGAAAACTGAAGGTCATATAGATAGCATACTGCAAATTAGATATTTAAGCAGATGGCATGGGTATTCACTAGTCCACCTGGCTTGGAGAGGGAATTTTCCAATGCTGTACAAAAATGTCAAATAATAAATAAATAAAAAAATTCAGATAAGTGGGCTAAACTGTACTAATTACTTACTTGTGATTTTCCACATTTCTAATCTTGATCATTTTTAACTTACAACAGTTTGTTTTTCTGTAACATAACCACCAGCCTAGTCACAGCCAATATGACATATCAAAAGCATAGGGGGAAAAATTCTGAGCAAAATTTCATGTCCAATTAATATTGTAACTCCCTTTGAAATTTTTCTTTTGGGAGGGAGAAAGTAATTAGAGTTAGAAGGAAAGGAAATTTAGATAGCCACTCTTGTACCTTGTCACTGGCATTAGTGGCAGAGAGGGGGACACGAAAAAGTGAACAGGAGGAGGAAAATAAGCCCTGTGAGAAGGTCAGGATGAGCAAGAGACAAAGTAATGAGGTAGAAAATGTGACTCTAACTGTAGGCTCTCCCAAAACTCCCTGTGTGGGGATATGGTGTGGTTGACTTAGCACGAGGGCAGCATCATGCCAACTATCTGGAAAGTGGAAATAAATGTAATTTTGGTTTCGAGGCAGAGCTAGGGAATTTCTGGCATCTGGCTCTCCCAATAGACCACACGTAGGATGCATCGCTTGTCCGTGTCACGTATTACTCTCTAGCTGAGAGAAAGCCATCTTCCCTTCACTGTCAGTTCGTGTAACAGAGGTGGATCTAGCAGAGAGGGAGGGAGGTTTCATCAACATCACTAAGCGATGGCCCATACCATCTCCGGGATGTGATTCATTGGCATTAAAATTCAATGGCAAAGAGCCACAGTTAGACAGGAGAGATGCATAGCTGGATGGGAATGGTTTATATATTGTCCTGTTGGTTTTGTTTGCTTTTTTTTTAAATTTTATTTTTATTAAACCGTGGGCCCAAGAGGAAGTAAACGCTGAAGAGAGACAGAGAGACACTACAGTGTCAGAGGGCTATGCTGCCACCAAGCAACACATTACTGAAGCAAAAACAGAGCCTCTTTCTCTGCTCCTTGAATAGTCTGAGTCAATTCCTGATAGCGGAAAGGTCAGAATAATTAGGCGGAAGCACTCAGCTGCCCATTCAGTGGGGAGTGAAGGGAACTTTTAGAGTGTGGCTTCGTGCTAAGAGAGGATGCATTATTATGTGTTCTTGCTCAGTATAGTTCAAAATAAATCTCGGCTATAGAAGTACATGTCATGGCCTCAGGATATCTTTCCTTTGTTGAAAGAGTATGCAGCTATGTTAGAGATGAAGGCATTACCTAGAAATTGATGGGTCCTGCTGCATAAAGGACATGGCAGTCCACAGGAGTGTGTGACAGAGCTGTTTTCCACAATGCCCTTCTGCTCAAGAGAGAGGTATCATTGCAATGTGTTGTTTTTTTTCCCCAGTTGACATAGTATTACTTCAAGAAGTATTCTCAGAAGAGCAAATTAGATGACAATGTCCGTGTTTTGAGGACGAGCATTAATTTTCACCAGAAAAAAATTGCTTCATTTTCAGGATCATGCTGTATATCGAAGGAAAAGAGTGAAAAACCTCAATACTTGGAATTTTTATTAAGAAAAGCTTTCATGCAAACATGCATTGACATTCATGAACTTAATTGACTGACTGACTGCCAGCTAGTATAATGACCGTGTTTCTAGTCTGCAACCTGACTGAAGGTCCAACAGTCCTACCTGCAGGTCAATGGGATTCACGTTCATGAACATCTGAGATGTTCATTGTTAGCTATCAGAGTAAAATTTGTCCTCTGCCTTCCCATCTTGGTGGGATCTTAGAAGAAAAAGAACAAAAGGTTGGTTGTCCTGGGGAAGCTAGTCCAGTGCCCTGTCTCTGAGGGGGACCAACGGTGGACATCTTGAGGAGAGCAGAAGCAAGGGTCAGGCAATACTTCTCCAGAGCACTCTCCAGCTCCCAGCAGTTTATGTCTCAGGTGCCCTGAACCAGGGACAGTGTCCTTACATTTAACATTCCTCATTGAGTGCTCTGCCATAGCACAGCACCACGTGAGGGAATGGGGAAAAAAATGCCCCTTTTGGCAACAAATTGCCTGTAGGCAAAGTAAATGGGAGAAGGCAGGAGCAGAGGGAGCATCTTCCCTCAATTACACAGCCTGCAGCAAGCTAAACATTTGCTGACACCTCCATGCTTAAAACCTGCATGCTCTGACCTTCTCCAAAGGCTGGGGGTTTCATGGAGCGCTGGAAACTCCCTGAATGTTAAGAGCAAAGTCTTCCTGTCATCCCTAGAGGACACTCGGTGGGGCTGGGTGGGCCCAGAAGGGTGTGAGGACACACGGCCGTGCATGGCTGCCCGCCACACACATGGCTGCTGGGGCACATCCTTGCCCCAAAACTCTGCACCTCGGCCCCACATCCAACAGGGGTTTGTGCCCATCAGGCACCACAGAGCTTTTTCTCAGTAAAATAACTGCATTAAATATGTCTTTTGAGCTTTGTGCTTATTTTTAAAAGCAATATCTGCCACCAAGTGGAAAATGTTATCACTTCACCAATATTTATAGATTATTACCAGTAATAATCTCAGCATTAATCTTTGCTTGTTGCTTTGAAAGAGATCAGAACAACCAGACAGATGGAAAAATGTGGTGCTGAAACGTAGCATCAGTCGCCTTGCTGGCTCCTTTTCAGCACGGATTAGAGACCTCGCTGAAGCGCAGGCTGCTGTGTACTTAAACGCAGAGAAATGACAGAGGGGCTGGGGTGTGGAGACAGCCTTTCGTTCCTAGGCTTTGTAGCCTGGTCTCTTGACACCAAATACAGCTCTGCTGAAATACAGGAGCTTCAGAAATTCACACTCAAATTTGAATCCTCTCTGGACCCTTGCTTTGTATTTCTTGTGCCAAGCCTGAGCTGTTGCCTTGTCTTAAGCCATTTTCTACTAAAACTAGCTACAGTGACAATTAATAGGTTTAAGTTACATAAATCTTAGGAGTAGTACCCTGATGTATCAGTGGTTGATGAGCACAACCAAGTGGGTTTTTTTCCTTTCTCACCCTTTATGCTTTCTAGAGGAGCTTCAGTGGGGACCAGTGCTCTGAGAAACCAGAAAGAAGTTAATCCCCTGGCCGGTGAATGTGGTGTCAGCTGTTTCTGGCTGCTCATTTAACCTCAAATGTCTAAAAGTCATCTCTTACACTCCTAGCTCTATTCCAGGCTCTTAGCATATTTTCAATCACAACAGACATGAGATAAGGGAAGAAAACATGGCATAATGGCAAAGGAAGAAGAATACAGAAAAAGAGAAAGAAAAAAATAAAAGAAAAAAACTAAAATCAACAGTGTTATTTGGGTTTGTGTCTCCAAACAGGGCTAGTACTCTGCAGTGCTTGCTGAGATGCTAAGGTACTGCAGGAGTTAGTCCCAGTATTCCAGTCCAAACTGAAGGACAGGCTTGAGGTGGAGAAGATGACATGGGGAAGGTCTGGTGCTGGTGGACACCTGAAGCATTTTATTGAAGTTATTGTGCTTAAACAAACACAAGATGTTTTAAGAGGTTTTATTTGCTAGTAGCAAGGCAGGAGTGAGCAAGATGCAGTGAGACATTTTCTTTTGCCAGTGGCTGGACCAGCAGCTCCGCAAAACGACTTTCTTCCACCTGGGAAGCCAGGTGAAATATGTAGGTACTTAATGACCTTTTTAAAACATCTAGATAAGACACATTTTATTCAGCTACGGGAAGTCTAAGACAGTTTAGAGTTCCCTGCCTGTAGAAAAATGCCAGAAAATGCAGAAAAATTCGCGGGGTAGTGGGGAATGTTTACAGGATCTGGCTTTTGCATAAAACAGCATCACTTTCTGTGTTTGCTTGTGGGCGATGCAGGTTGTGCTATGGTGGACTCAAGGCTGTGTATTAAGTCCTCCTGGGAGGAGGAGATGGCTTTTTAAAGTAAATGCTTTTATTCAGTTTTGTTTTCTAGTTTGGTCCTCTCTCCAGCGTGGGAGACAGTAAAACACTTTTTAGTTAGAGGCCATATAGTGGTGCTGTTGACTCTGGTTCATTTACACGTTGCTGGCCTGCTCCAAGGGGCAGGTTCACACTTGCCAACTTACATGAGTATGAGGTAACCTTTGATTGATACCATAAGCTCATCCCAGAGTAGCAGCAGCGGCCCTTAGCACAGAAGTTTGGGCTTTTGCGTGATAAATCCTGGACCAGGTGTCTGGTTGCAAATGCAGTTCCAACCGCACAATGGAGGAGGCAGAAGAGAGACAAAAGATTAATACTGGAAATACTTTACCTCCGTTATAGAAAGAGAAAACCAACCAAGATCATTGATGTTCAATTCCTTATCAATTGAAATTTGGATGTAGGAAAAATAATAGGCACTGTAAATAGATATATATTTTTTATTCTATATATGCACTGGTTCACATAAGTTCATTTATTCATAATTCATATTTGAGCGTCCATATGTACTATTGACACTGCATGTCTGTATGTGTTAGGTGTAAAAGCATAAAGCTTTTTATGTCTCTACCTATGCAGTCACCAGAAATATTGACACAAACACCTTGCGGTGTTCTGTGTGGGCCATTTGTCTGCTAATGAAAACTCAGTCAGCCTTGGGCTGATTTTTCCAGATCGAGGTAAAATTCAAGCTTTCATTAGTTTTGCAGAGTTTTAGTCCAGAATGTTAGCAGCTGTAGGAGAGTTTCTAAGTAAACTATTGATATTTTTCTGTCCCAGCATATCACATTAGCCAACTCAACCTCACAGCCTATGGGAGAAACTGAGCTCCCGACCTTTAGCCCAAACCTCTTGTTTACGCTTTCCTCCCACAAGCAAACACATAGTCTCCCACCTCTTCCTCACCTTCCTCCCCTCCGCAGGTCCCCAAACAGAGCTGGGCCAGCTTCGGTTTCTGTGCCAGCATCTCCTTCCCCTCCTGCCAGAAGTCAGCTGAAACTTGCGCCGCCGTTGCCTTGCTGCTGGGAGCTCCCCGTCCCTCAAATCTTGGACTCCAAGTGTGAAATGTACTCTTCCGCAAGCATCTTCCCAGTGCGTCGGTCTCGACAGCAGCAATGCTCTCAGCCGCCTGCTCCGTCCTGGAGGAGCACAGGTTGGTGCCTGCCTTGGCCAAAGGCAGGTCTCTGGCAACCTGCGCAGACCAGCTTTGCAGCCTGGCATGAAACTGTCCCCAGAAGCTGCGTTCCTCACTATGTCCCTTCTGTGTCTCTCTGGCATGTCCAGGGCTCCTGGTCGCTCAGGGCTGCCCACACACGCTGCGTTAATTTCTTCCCTGGCCCCTCTGCAGTCCCAGCACTTGCAGTGGGACAGTTTGACTCTGGTTCATCCTTTTCCAGCAGTGCCAGCCAAGCTTAAATCAGAGTTTTAAAATCAGACTTTTAAGGATAAGAAAAAACAGAACCAAGTGAAAAAAGAGGAAAATGCAGTTTGACTTAGCCAACAGGTGCCTTTTTGGATCATGTCGTTTTTCCACTCAAAGCCTATCCCGGCTGCCAGATGTCAGCCCTGGGCTCCACTCTCCACAGCAGCGCTCTCTGTACCAGCCAACACTTTCAGACAGCTGGAGTTTGCAATGGCGCCTTTTTTTTTTGGACAGTCTTACCTGAGGTTTATATACATATCCTCAGGATTTATGGCTCTATTTGGAATTGGACATTAATTGGCTGCTTAATAGAGTCAGTTTGCTCCTAGCCCTGACTAGGAGATGCCATGAGAGTTCTTCCTGGATGGGTTTCTGGAGAATTAAAGATTATTTCTGTAGCTCTTATCTGGCCTGCTGTGTCACTGGTGTGTGCTGTCAGACCCATGCCCCATAATGAATTTACTAATAGCATTTATTCAACTTTATTCACATAACAGGCTTTATACACCAGGAAGCCCATGGTGTCTGGTACGTTGTTAGCTCTACTTAGAGAGCACACATGGCATGTTACTAACAAAAATGACAGATCTCCTTAGAAGTTGCTTTGCTGGGACATTTCTGAAGGAATAAGGTTTTATGGAACTTAGAGATCACATCACACTGCTCTGTCCTTCCTCTGGCTCCCTTCTCAGCATCTCACTACTTCTTAGCCTCAAGATCTGGTTCCTCCACACCTTCAGGAGCTTTAGCTGCTGTTGCCTCCCACAACCCTCCTACCTCCCATTCTCTCTCTCTCTGGTTACTTCAGCCTCTTGGTTGCCTTTCCAACAGCTGCGTCTTGGCTTTGAGGTATCCTGTGTCTGTCCCAGGCTGGTCCTCCGAATCACCGCTCTCGTATCAGTCAAATCCCTTAGCAATAACAAACAGCTGTGGTACTTGTCTACATAAATAGCCCAATACCTGCTCTAGGTAACCCTGCTCTGGCAGGGGGGTTGGACTAGATGATCTCCAGAGGTCCCTTCCAACCCTATGGTTCTATGATTCTATGAATAAATTTGGCTGAAATATTTAGTGTATTACTTTAGTGATAACTCATACTCCATGGCTTCACTTCCTTGAACCTTATAATTGTGACACATATAATGTAAAATTTCTATGGAAGTGGTTGTGACTGATCAGCATTTGAAGCTGCCTAAAGCTCTATGGGGTGCTATATGATACACATAAAACTATCCATTAAAGTAGATTTTGGGGCTAGGAATATAGCAGTATTTTTAAAAGTTTAAAAGGTCTGTTGTTCTTATCACAAATCTAAGCATTATTGAAGTCAGAAAATCCAGGTTTCAGATTAAGTTTAAAAAGATGTCAAATTGTTCTGAAGCATGGGAGAGCATGCTTAAAGCACTCATACAACCTTAAGTCAGCCTGACCATATGGAACAACCACAGGATTGGCACTGAGAATGACAGTAAGAATGGGAAATGGGGAGGAGCGGAAGAAATAGGAAGGGAAGGAGGAAGAAATAGAGACCATTCCAATTTAGTTGGATATCTAAACTCCCAGATTTTGTTTAGCAGATCTAGATAAGCTGCAACAGTTTGGATAAAAGCTTACTTTAGTTTCTGAGTTGACTAGGATGTTATTTATTTTATTCTAATTGCCTCGGGTCCTATAGTGGCCTTCCCTTCTTCAGGGTGTTGAATGAAAACGAAGGCTTCCATCTGTCACAGAATAGTTGACATAATGAAAAGGACCCCTGGTTGAGCACACAAACAACAGTAAAAATGAGGACAACTTGAGTGAGTAAAATGCAGAGGTTACAAGCTGGATTTATCTGCTTCAGAAAATACTTTATTTCAACATAAAAATGAATTTGAAGGAAACTGATTTCAATGATTTGATTTCAACTCAACAGTCACACATTTATTTAAAGCATTGCAAGCAAATAATTCATTACTCACATCAGAATATTTTGACGCTTAAGAAGGCCTTTTAAAATTACCTTTCTATGACATATTTTTTTATGAATTATTCATTGAGCGTATGGGTAGACATTGTTTACAACATATTCCCTGCCAAATTTTGTTTTCCTCTAAATGTTTAAAAACTTCAGGGAGCTCTATATGTATATAATAATGTGCAATGGGTAACCTTAAAAATAAAGAATTTTTCTTACTGCATTTTATGCAGAACTGCAGCTCAGTTTATTTAACACAGTTCAGCAAATGCTTTTAAAAATAATGTAGTAATTCCTGTGTTTTCATGAGTAACCCAGAATTGCCATGCTACATAGTATTGGGAATTATGTAGATCTATAGGAAAGAAGATAGGAAAACGTTACCATGCCAACTGCATGTGATTAGTGACAGCAGCCTATTATCAACCCTTCTTAGCCCCGCTATCTTGCTTAATTTGTGGATCTATATCCAGGTATTGTCTCAGAGGGACTTCCATTCTCTCTTCCTTGGGATCAGTTTCTTTATAAAAAACCAAACCAACATAAAAATGTCTTTGTGAATACTTGTTTTATTATATCTCATTATCTTAACCTTTGTATTGAGGAGCTGAGCCTTCAGTGACGTAGAAATATCCCGTACAGGCACCGCAGAAGATGCTCTAATCGTCCTTCTGTGACCCATGGGGCTATTAAAGTGTTTGGCAGAGCTGGAAGATCCCTTATGCCAACAGAGAGTGTGAAACCTTCAGAAAACCCATCCAAGCTAGTGTTTTTGGGGGGACCTTTACGTTTTTTTCTGTTTTTGAAACCCAGCAGAACAGATTCTAACATTGTTGGGAAAACCATATCTAAGCAGCTGGGTGATTTATTTATCATTATACAGGGTGGCAGCTGAGTGTGAACCCGAGGCCATCTCAGGCTGGCTGGGGCCAAAAAGTAGTGGCTTCCAGTTAACAATACAGTGATAAGGAATTCTTTCTATACTTCTACAAAGTACTTCTTGCTTTCATCTTCAAAAAAGGAAGCCAAGAAATTGTGTTCTGCTGTGGTCTAAAATGTGTCAGTGCACGATGAGCAAAATATGACTCTAAATATAGTTGCAATGAATTTGTTGTCATTGGCTTTGTAAAAGGCAGTGGTAAAAAAATGAGAGGATAGAATAACATGATAGAGAAGACTTGCTTTTGCTTTGCTGTTAATTGATTTTAATCTTGCTGCCTTCTTCCTATGATCAATTGATGTCTGAGTTTTGCATATCCTTCCAAATGCCAAATCTGTGCATGACAGAGATAGACTATATTCATATCACAGATTTTGATAGCATCTCTGTATTCTTGCCAATGTGAATTCAGACTAGTATTCAGTATAGGAAAAATTCAACTGATGTATCATTATTCTTTAGAAAGAGGATCTTGATATGTTTTTATTGCACTGAGCTAATATTACTTAAATAATATCTTAGGACAAAGAATTTTAGGAAATTGAGTGGAAGAAATATTCCAAGTGTCTCATAGAAATTATTTCTGTTTACACATCCCAGTACAATGTTTACCTTCTTTGCAACAATATGAGATTGGTGACTGATGTTCAGCTTTTGATCATCTATCAAACTCAGAGATCACTTGCTGCAGATTTGCTACCAAGTCAGTGTTTCTACAGAACATTTTTTCCATTTTTGAATTCTAACCCCGTTTTCTAATTTGCTGTGTCACATGAAAATGTAGCAGCCATATGCCCTGCACTGTCTTCCAGGCCATTAATAAATATAGTGAGTAGTATGAGCTCCAGATACATCTGTGGTGAAATGTTGCTTGATGCTGCCTTCCTTTTTCACCATGAACCTTCTTCTGCCTATCTGACTGGTTGTCCTTCCCATGTTTTAGTAGTTTCACCTGGACCAAGTTTCTCTAGCTCCTTTATTATGTTACACGAGACAATGTCAAGAGCCTTGCAAAATGGAAGACATTTGACATGTCTTCCTCCGTCCACACAGCCTGTTTCCTGTCAAAGAGGAAAATTGGATGGGTTTGGTTTGATTTGTGCTTGACAAATCCACCTGACCTCTTACTCGCTTCTTTGTAGCCTTGATTTTTACAAATGGTTTGTCCGATTTTCCAGCATTTTCTGGGAACTGATGTTAACTGAACTCCCCACTCTCTTCTTTTCTACTGCTTTTGAAATAGGCTGCATGTTTGACCTTTTTCACTTTTCCAGACCAATCCTTCATGAAAGTTTTCTCATGGCAATCACTAACAATTCTGCCACTGATTCAACGTATTTAAGTACCTAAGGTGAATTCCACTAGGCCTAGCAATTTGAAAAAAAAAACAACAAAAAACAAACCCAAACCCCAGCTAAAGTGCTCTGTAGCTTGTCTTTCCCTTAAGTAACCTAGATTCTTATTCCTCATGTCTGATAGTTTTTGATCCCATCTGGCATTTTACTGAAGATCAAAGCAAAGGAACATGCTAAGCACTTCAGTCTTTTAGATTCCTCTGTCTTCCCCCCCCACAATTTCCCCCCCTTTTTTTTTTTTTGCTAGTGGACTTTTGGATTTTTTTATTTCTTCCCTTTTGTATTTGTTTTGAGCATATCTCATTTTATACAATGACCTTTCTGATTTTAGTTGTTCTAAGTAGTCAGACTTTATTTCCACTTCTGGTACACCTCCTTCCTCTCTCTGAGGTCCTTGTGGTTTACCAAACTGCTTTCTTGGTACTTTTCCTACCCATCCTACAGATTGGAGTATTCTACAATTTTGCTTTTATTATCTCCTTAGAGGTCAATATTTCTGAACTCCTTTTCCTTGTTTCCCATGGGATCTTATTTATTAGTTCTTTGAGTTCCTCATTGCAGTCCAATATCTTGTCTTTGCTTTTTCCCATTTGTGGAGAATATTTAACTCTCATTTCCTCATCTCACTCCTATTTTTACCTTCCACTCTGACATTTTCAAATAACTCTTCCCTACAGGCTAGGCTCAGATTCAGACCTACTTCCCTTCTGGTTGTTTTCACAATTTTCTGCACCAAAAAATTGTCAAACCTCCTCTTCAGGAAGATTCTGGAGAGCCTGCTCTACTCTGTTCCTTTCCCAAGAGGTGCTTGGAGCTTTCAAGCTCCCTATTACTGTGAAGGCTTGTACCTTGGGGGCTTTCTGCTAATTTCTCACACAAGTGTCTTCTGCATGATCCTCCTGGTTTGATGGCTGACATTTGCCAGGATAACGCCTTTGCTCTTTTTCCTCATTATTATCAGGATGCTTTTATGTAGATCTATATCTTTTTACATTCCGACACCCAGCAGCACCTCTTCCCTCCTTTTTCCCTGGCTGAATAAGCTGTTAAATATTGCAGCCATGTGAATATTCCCACCAGGTCCCTATTGTAGCTGACTCATAATTTTGATCTTGTTTAAGGACTCCCAGCTCTGCCAGATAGTTCCTCATGGTTTTTGCATTAATACACAGGCAACTGAGATGTTCAGAAATGCGGTCTGTTCTCTCCCTTTCTGTTCTTCCTACGACGTTGTTCTCCTCTGTTCTGTTACTCTTGTCCCTCATCCAAGTCAGCATTGCTTACACTTACTTTTCTCACGTGTTCCTAGCCATCCAGCTTTTGCCGCAAGATGCTGTTTTTCGTTTTTGTGAGGCAGACCCCTTTTCTTCTCAGAAATTCTTCTAAGACCCTCTTGGAAAAGTTAGCTGTCCATGAAATGATTCTGAGGATGTGTCTGTCTATGTAGCTATTAACAAACAAAGAAAACGTTATTAACCTTTTGGTATAAAATGGGGGTTTTGGCAATGATGCTGAAAGTATGTTTTTGTATTGCATCACTTCCCACTCCTGCTTATAGGTCCTCTTGTGTTGTTATTATTTCAGATATTTCCTGGGAATGTTTTAGTATCTTGGAATGAAGACCTGGTCTGATTGCATATCTGTAGGAGAGAGATAACTCCTAATAACTGTTCTTCGGAGTATATATCATCACAGCAGATCACTTATTCACCTGCCTACAGGACTGTTTTCCCTAGGTTTATTTTTCTATAGTGTATAATGATTTTATTCTCTTTATCCATTTTATTCTCTTCACAGCACTTCAAACTCCCACCTTGTGCCTGGAGTTTTTTCCATGACAACTTTGATATCTGCTATGCTGACATCATTTCATACCTACCTAGGATAGTCAAATGCTTTCTCTTCTGCAATTTGTTTCAGGTAGTCATGGGGAAGTGTCCCCTGCATTTTGTAGTATGACATGTAATTTTTTTCTGTACTTCTTTACCCTTTTCTATTCTCTTTCGTGTTCTTATTAACTGAGTCTGTGTTCTGATTAACTGATAAGTGAGTCTTATACTTTGACATGATAAGTATATTCTCAAATCTCTAGTTGTGTTATATGAAGACCTATTGGATCAGAACACTTGCTAACTTCTTTGGGACCACTGATTTTTATTATTACAATAGTATGCATTTGTATGGCCTGAATCTTTTTTGGTGGTCTGCAAAGAAAAATGATCTATTTAATGTTTTAATTATTGCAATCTAAAAATGATTATGTTTGTTTGTTTGTTTTTATTTAAAACAAGCAGCTCTTTCTAAAGCTGAGAATAGCTTCAGGAAATACAATATTGTGGAAAGATATTTAAAAGATCACTTAACAGTTTGCTGTAGGTGTATTATACAGAAGTATAGTAAGAAAAATTTTACTAAAAAGGGGGAAAAAGTCCTGTTGTTACCCCAGCTTATGTAGTACGTTGTTATTCTGCAGAAAGAAATGTTTTCTTTTCATCTAACCTAGGAGAGTATGTGAATAATCATTTAAATCAAGCACTGACATCTGCATGTGCTTTACTTGGCTTGTTTTTAATCAACAAACTGTCAGCCTATGATATTACTCTAAGTACACAGTTCAAGTGCCAAGAAATTACAGGACACTTTAAGTTCTGGGTCTGGGTTGGCTGGTGAGTTAATACAAGCGCATCTAAGATGTATGCCTCATGCCTGAACAGATACAAAGTATGCTTATTTTGGCTGATGGAAGTACATCCTGGAATGTGTTATTCCACTTAGAACAGCTTGTTGAAAAAAAGGGGGGGGAGGGGGGGGGGAAAGACAAGAAGTTTCTAAATGTCAGTTTGTCTGCTTTAGGAGTTATTAATCCACCAAGAATTTCAAAGTAGAATAGTACTTGATGTATGATGAGGAAATATGTATAATAAATACAGAAACCAAAGCCAGGAAAAAAAAAAGGAAGCAGGAGGGTATATTTACTGCAGTGTTACTGTTGCATTAGTCTATGTTTGCTCTTAATTGCCATGAACTCACCGAAGCTGCTCTTCTTTTACTCTGGCATCAGCAACTCAGTTTGCCCTTTCAGCAGCAGCTCTGTGAGGCAAGGTCTGCTCCAGGTCCTGTGGCTTGCTTCAGAAAGGCAAAAGCCATTTGGCATGACCGAGTTTGTTCATTGACTGTAGGATGATGGGAAACTTCCCTGTTCACATGGAAGTTGTGAATGTGAAACCCTCCCGTGTCCGTCCTTTTCCTCTCTTATAGCTTTTTCCTTCCTTTTCTCTCCTTTTCTACTTCTTGCTGTCCCAGAACAGGGAGTTAGCAGGGCTTAGGAGAGTGACCCTCACTGCTGCTTCTCCAGTGTTTTTTAACAGGACAAAACAAAGCTGGAGGGAAAGAGAGATTGGTGCCAGCCCCATTCAGTGCTGATCATCAGAAAAGCAGTAGGCTTCAAAGAAAGAGACTACTGGCAGTCCTTGGGCTGGTTGCGAGCAAGGTGGCAGGCCTTCAAGGCAAAGCCGGCTTAATTTTGTGCTAGGTCTCTTCAGATACTCCATCAGCTGGTCAGAGTGTGACTAGCAGTGTTTGAAAGGCCAGGTGGATACCATGACCTTCATTAACCCTTGTACCCATGGAAGAAATTGTCGGTTGAGAAATGGAAGACAAATAAAAATGCTGCTTTGCAGTGCTCCTCCTTCAGCTTCTAAGAAAAAACGTGATACTCAGGAAGAAATCAATTTCCAAGCAAAATTTTGAGGGTGTGAATGTGATGCTGTATTGATAGGCACACGTATGCAGATGATATGTGTAGGCTGCAGAAAGGGAAAAAAGAGATTTCCCATTTAGAGAAGAAACACAAAAGTCTCTTAAAGTGCAGTTTCCCATAATCACAATGCATGGTTGAGCAGATGCATTTTCTTCCTCACTTCTCTGACTTCTGAGACATCAGGTATTATCTGTTGTTAGATGCAGGATGCTGGGTTGGGTATGGCAATTCCTGTGTTCCCAGGGGATTGCTCTGCTGAGGATACTACTGTTCATCTGCATTCAAAGGATTTGAGTTGAACTGATATAGAAAGAAAACTGGCACAGAGCATACAGTAACTCATTCTGTTAAGGATTTGGCATGGCATTCAAGGGAAACCAATTATGATTTATGTCAATACAGCACAGATAATTTCCTATTGATTGACTGCCAGATTCTTGATAAAATAATGAGTTAAGCCTGATGCCAGTCATTCTTGGGCACCGTCAGACCAGTGTTTCTATTTCACATGCCCTTGACAAGGCTCCTCTCAAAAATTTGTAAGCAAAGTGAGTTTGTAAATTCTCTTCAAATACACAAACTCAAGCAAACATAAGCAGTGATTTCCTTTAGTATTAGTGTGGGGTTTTTTTTTAAATACATGCTCTTATCTAGGCGTTTGACTACAGGTCTGGCAAACATGAGTTTTGCATTCATTACTTAAAAAACAAAAAAGGAGTTGCTTTGTTTGCTAAGTATTCCTCTTAGGAGATTAGTTCATGCCTGGATTCAAAGTAGATTTCAGAGAAAAATAACTCGTATGTTCAAGCCTGAGGTTATCTGGAAGCAAATGGTGTATCTGGAGGACTAACTGGTGTGGGGACAATCCTCCGTGTTTACATGTGAGAGTCACTTACAAGCTTTCCACTGCTGCAGCCCTGACTTTAAGTAGGAACACAAAAGAAATAAGACCTAGGCATGGTGAAGGAGGAATGAATTTTAAAGGAGAAAGCAAAAATACACTAGCTGGGAGAGACGTTGTTTGCAGGAATGAAATAAGTCCAACCTAGCCTGGCATTTGCTAGGGGATGGATAAAGTGAACCAGCTTAAGCTGGAACTGAAAGATTAAATATAGGGAAGGTAATGTGCATGTGAAGTGTTTCATATGTTCATATAAAGTTTTAATTGTTGTTCTAATGGCTCTGTGCCTTTCAGTTAATAAATGCTGCATTTCTTTCTATGGAAGAAGTTTCTTGGGTGCACTTAAATCAAAACTGGGTTTCAAATGGAAACCTATTGACAAAGGCAGTTATACCCATGCTTAATTATGGGTGGAAAAGCAGAGGAGCCACAGGCTCAGACGCTATTTAAGAGTAGGTGAGGTATTGATTTTTTTTTTCCGGGAGAGGAGTACCTTGAAAAAGCTCCACTTTTATTGCCATGAGCCTAAAAATACTGCTCACCTTGTGACTGTGAGAGGGGTGAATGGGGGGATCCATAAAACGCAGCCCATTCCTGCTTGCCTTTCCTTACACACACAGGAGCCGGAGCCAAATGGGCTCCACAGGTGTCCAGGCTCCCAACCAGACTTTCATACGATACTTATCCCAGCTGCCCTTCCTGCTGGCCCTGGCAGTAAGGGTGAGAACTGGCTGTGTTAACTTCAGCAAGAACAAGGCTTAGTCCTAAGGCAGCTTTAATGTTTGCCAGAATTTTAGCCATTAACAGCTTGAATCCTTGTGAAACTCTCTGCTCTGTACTTCAGCTGGTGCAGCGTGAGCCTGCAAATTCACTCACAATTCATTGGGGTAGCAATTTCTTCTTTGCTACATAAGGCAGACGAGAGGGGTCAGAGAGACTAGGAAATGGGGTATAATTCACTCTCTTCTGTGTACAAAGATTTCTGATAGATCGCCCTTCCTCACCCTGGCAGCATTCTGTAAATGTTCAGCGTCATTCAGGCAAACACATGAGGTGCTTCCTTTGCATGATAACTTTTCTGGTGAGAACTGAGGCATATTGATTTTTTACTTCATTGGGATTTCCACAGAGGTTATGACATTTAATGTTCAGCTTTAGCTGCTCATTGCTAGGTGGGGTACAAACCAAATGTGTCCCTGCAAAGTAGGCTCTCTTCATAGCACCTCAGCAGATGTCAACAACAATCTGTTACTCAAAATTGTCCAAGCATGAACAGTTTGAAAGAAAAAAAAATACATTTCTGTTCCACCAGACTGATTTCCATACGCAGACTGTACCAGTTCTCTAGAATGAGACATTTTCTCCTCTGCCCCCTAATCCCATTCAAGCAATCCTATGGGAACACCCTGAGCAGGGTGATAAGCTTTATTGCATGCCTTGCAGGTCAGCACATTTGCTTTCTGCCGGAGCAAGAGGCAGGCTGGCTTCCTTCAACAAATGCTCTTTGAACAAGGACTTGCTTTCATTGAGTCACCCAGTGTCCTAGCTGTGGCACTGCTCCTTCAAAGGCTGCAGTCCATCCCATTTGCTGTTGCAGTCCACAAGGAGGGAGGAGGTTTCTGAAGTACCCCCAGCTTGTCCCATAAATGATTCCATGGTTTAAATGCGATACGTTTCACCTGGCAATGGATGTGTGCTGTTAGAGATGCTCTTCCCCTAGGAGGTATCTGGTGGGTGGAGTCCAGAGGCAGAACAAAGTGAAATTTTTCAGCTGTGCTCGAATACAAGCCTGAAGTATTCAATGCACACCATGCAGCAGTGCAGCACTTGGAGCAGAATAGGCTGAGATATCCACCTGCAGGTACAGAGAGGCCACAAGTGGCCAGGAGTGAGATCTCCTTTAGAGAGACGTTTCTACACAAGGGCAAGCTCACTGGTTCCAAGTTCTCGTCTCGATGGTCTTCCTGCGAAGAGATGTCAAAGCACCCCTGCGTTGGTGCAAGGTCTGGTAAAGGCTGCAAGCCATCAGGAGAAGCTGAAGCTGCCTGGACATGGTTCTAATTCTGGCTGCAGTACGTCTGGCTCAAAAATTCGGAAAACAAGAGCCAGTTACCCAGCACCTCCTCTCTCTCTCTCTCAGGTACAGCAGAGGATCAAGCTCAGTTACCTCAACTGACACCATGAAGGGTACAGGACTTCCGGAAATTGGCATTAAAAAGCAGTGGGCATATGCCTGTTTTCCATTTTTAAATTTTAAATAGTTCATGGAGAAATATTTCTGTTTTGATTTTTTCTAAACACCGTATGTTTAGCAACAGCCTCATTTTATTCAAGTGTACTGCCTAGGTGCTCTGGGGGTGCTTAGGCAGTCTAGTTTGAAAGCCAAGCAGGTTGTGTGATGGCCAATTTTCTCCCATTGCAATAGAGTGAACATCTAGCTCAGTTTTCCATTGCCAATTCATACAGGAAGAATTACAATTCACTAAATGGATGAATAGCCAGCTCATTACAAAGTAGTTATTCCGTAATTTTGTTCAGACTGACAGCAAAATCCATTCAAGGGATCCAAGTGATGGCATCCCTGTACGAAAGCATCTGTACCAACACAAGCTCTTTGTTTGGATTAGTTACAGGAGTATTTGAAAGTCAAGCTATTAGATTCCTGTATTTTTTTTGAAAATTAATTTCGGTAATGTTAAAATATCCTGAAACTATTCATTCATAAGTCCTACGGCATCAAAACCATAGAAAATTCTTTTGTCTGAACAGAAATCTGTCCATAAGCGTATGGTTTTACTTTTTGCCTTACAATATGGCATAAATTTAAAAAGTGAGGTTAATTTTTGCATTGTCTGTATTATTTAAAACATTGAATAAACCCGTATCGTAAATCATTTTCTAACATACCATATTTTAGGTCAGGTGTAAGTGAAAAAATGAATATTAACTACCTCTGCTACCCTGGTCTTTGTTCTGTGTTCCAGGGTCACCTAGATATTTGATATTCTTGTTCTCTTTTGCTTGTAATTTTTTCTGTATTTAAGAACTGAGGTGTTTTTGTACTCGTGGAAAACAAGCAAACACACTGGTCCATATTTTTGCACCACCTTATTTGTTATAGGACCCACATTACCTCTGTGTTCTTGCTACCCATTACTCGCTCACCTTACCCTCACTGACAGCTATTTTCAAGGGTTCATTCACTTGTCTAGAAAGGTTTGTACAAGGCTCTTGTGTTTTATCCATGTAACTTAAGGCTAATGAGGAGTGAATAATCTAGACACCTTTCTTTGCTCAAATGTAGTGGATATGATGGTTTCAGTTTCAGCCGTAGGATTTTGCCACTTAAGCTGTTGCCAGTTGTGGGTTTAACACTGGAAGTGCCTCATCTGGTGATGAAAGCTGAGGGCCGCCATTCTTGAACTATGCAGCCACTTCAGTACACACAGAAAGGTGTGTGTACTGAACCTTGAACAGGGTGACGAGAATTGTAAAGAAGAACAAATGTTAGAGACGGAGAAGGCTGACTAGTTCCTCGTGTCGTTGCAAGATCATTGCCTGTTGTAGGTTTGCTTGTATTTTGCAGAGTCTATTTTTAAAAATTCCAGACAATGCAACTTCCACCTCATCCCTTGGGAAGCTATTCCACCAACTAATACATCTTACCATCTGGAAGTTTTTTCCTGATATTCTTTCTTAATTTTTCCTTTGTTAGTACCTTTCCCATCATAAACACCTATTAAATCACTTACAAAATTACAGCTTCTCTGCAGGTTATTTGAATCATCGGGATAAACCAAACAATTATACCTCCTCTATGGAATTCTGTGGAATGAAATTAATTCCCCACCTCAGCAAATACAGTTAGTTCTTTATTGTATTCAGCACATCTGATTTGGAATATAGCTTTGGCACAAGTGAAAAAAAAAAATAAATCACCCTGCTGTTAAGTTATACAGAACTTTGCCACAAGGTCCAGCCTGCCGTGCCATACTCTTTTTCATGTACGTCATTCCTCAGGCGCTGTTTTGTTACCTTAGGAGAAACCAGTGTTCCAGCTACTGCTGGAACCGTAAACTGTAAGGATTGCTAATTGCTATGTGCTCATCATATTAGTTTCTTGAGACCTGGGGAAATAAAATGCCTTTTATCAAAATACTTTTTGTTTTAATTTACTTATGCTTTTTCTATCTGAGGACATAGTTAATCATTGCGGGCTGTTTTAACCCTGGATAATGTAAACTGCTCTCAGTTACCTGCTTGTTCTTCTACCTGGGTTTTGACGTGCTCTTCCCTTGAAGTTAGAAGAGCTGAACAAGGCATGTATGTCTTCCATGGACCCACTGCTTCATGGCCTGGAGTATTAACATAAACTGAAACCGAATCCTTGGACAGGATGGAGCTGCAAATAACTGTGCAATATGAGTGTTATTGTGGGGTCAGTCCATGGAGACCTCAATAGGCTGTTGCTTGCACGAGGCTGAGATCTTTGAAATATGAGGCTGGAGGGAATTATGTGATTGTCACAATTACCTTCTTTATTAAATCCCTCTACCATTGCCTAGGGAAGATGGGAGTCTGGTGTCAAAAAAGGGCTTTTGCGATAGATAAACTGAAGATTGAAGGGATGCGCATTCTGTACAAATACAAGGATAGAAAAGTGTTGCCAAACAGTCACTATCCACTATCTCTGCTTGATAAATGTTGACTGCTGATGCTTATCAACTCACTATATACTACCAAAAAGAAGGTAGGTAAGGGAGTTTTAGATACCATAATTTGATAAATCCTTTAGGGACCTGGGATGTTTAATCACTAAAATTAGCCAGATCTTAATTGACAACCAGTAGTGCCCATTGCCAGAAAAGTAAGTGGAAATAGACTGGTAAAAATGGAAATGATCCAGAAAAATGGATGAGCCTAATGTGTGAATCAATTTTTTGAGAGAGGAAAAGAAAGGAGGAAAAGATGGTTACTTTGCCTTGGCTGGGGTCCCAATGAATGGAACAAACAGATTTGCAAGAGAACATTATCATTTACCTTCAAGACATGAGATATGGCAGAAATACACAGTATTTTAGCGAATTGGATGGTTCTGATGCATTTTGGCAAAGTCAGCTGGACACAATGAATGCGAAGATGTGCACATTTCCCACGTCCTTTTGGGAGCTACCGCTTCTACCAGTGCTCAGAAGGAGCATGGCAGGAGGGTGCGCCAGTGCGTGTGTGCTGCATTCTGACCTCCATGCTGGCCACCAAAATCAGAGAGACAAATACAGCAGTGAACCAGGACTTTGAGTGTAAGACAAAAGGGAGAGTAATGCCCGCCTTACTCCTCTGTTTGTCAGTTTTATTAAGTTTTAAAATGCTTTTAATTTTCGTTTCATTTGATGAGTTCTGCAGCAAAGCCTGTGATAGGGTAAAACAATTGTTCTTTAATAGGAAAACAGTTTTTCTCCACTGATGCAGCAGTATTTTCCTGCCATTACTCTTCAAAGCAGTACAGAGACTTCCCTGAGTTTCCCAGGCACAAATCAGGAGCAGACCTATCTTGTGTAGTACCCAAAACACCACCAGTGTACTTGGAACTGGAAACTGATGTGCTGTGTTGATTTGGCGATTGACTGCAGAGAGTCATGATGGCTTGAAGAAAACAACAAGAACACCTGTTCCAAAAGAAAGATTGTTATACCTGAGAGAAACAATGATATTTTATGGAGCTAAATCAGAAGCTAGAGAAAGGTGTGTTAAAAATGTCCAGACCTATGGGTAAAGTTTCAGCATATTCTTGTGAGGTTAAATTATTTGGTACATTTATGCACAAACTTCACTGAGACTCAAAATAGACAAAAGTTATTGAAAAAAAGGTGATACACTAGCTCTGGACTGAAGTAAGGGATTTTTTTTTTAAATATGATGTTTGTTACAATACAAAGTACTCAATATTCTAATGTCAGGTTACCGCTAGAAATATAAACATGTCTCACAGGCTGACTCAGCAGATTTTTTACTACAATTGGGTGGTAAAGATTAGAGATTTATTATTTGAGCATATTGAAATTTGACACATTACATCATGGACCTGCACATCATTGCAACAAAGCTGTTTTCTCTGAGTACTATCTTAAAAAAGCAACTGAGATAAGTGAATCTGTAACATAAACTGTCTGGTTAGTTATATAAATTGTGTTCCTTGTCTGGTTGATTTCTACAGCTGATCTGTACGGCTGCAATTTTATGTTTTGTCCCAGTGTCTTAGCTGTGGCTGAAGGGGGAATGGACAGGCAGCTTCACAGGGGCCAGTGCCATCACAAAGCTGCCCTAGCCTGAACTCTGTACCCAGGTCCCCAAAACGTAACTGCAAGGAAGTGAAAAGATTCAAGAAAACCTTGGCCCTTTTGACACACTGGGGACAAAGTAAGAAAAACAGGGTAGGAAGAGGAAAACATACCTCTGCACATTTTATTTAGTACTTTTGTTTCTAAAGGACCCTCCATCATTAAGGGCTCTCTTATGTCTGAAGCAGAGGACATCATCTGTACCCTCAGTTCTGCTCTACAGCTGTCCAACCCAATCAAACCTGTTATCGGTAGTCAAGCAGTGGGAATAGCATAAGGTCCTGTGGAGGAGCCAGTGCAGAATGCTGCCTTCCTATGTCCATGAACATATTCAACGTTCAAAGAAGAACACTGAATGTCACAATTGAACACATGTATGAGCCAGAGGTAGGGACAATGGTCCATCATTGCAAGGGTCCTGGAGGCTTTGAGGTATTTGCGTTTCGTTAACTGAAGCAAGTCAGAATATTATTTTATTCCGGGAACAGGTTAAGACAAGTTATGTAAAAAAAATGATGTTCCCTTACAGCTGATCGTTCCATAAGTACACCTGATTTTGACCACAGTATTGCCCATGACAGGGGCTGCACTGACCACTGTGTCCATTCCTCTCATTGCCTATGGCCTTATGGCTCAAGTTATTCACCCTGGTGGTCCAGCACTTCCTCCAGCCTTCCAGCCTTTTCTTCAGGGAGCTTAATTCCCCAGAGGAAATTCTCGAACATGAAGCATGCTGTTGAGCGTAGGTAGATACCTAGTAGGGTGAGCCTCTTCAGCATTGCTCATACACTTCGCACGCTGTCATTGTTACTCACTACTAATGGCTGGTGAGCACAACACTTGATAGGCTTTGTTTGTGCTAATACTTGGATAATTCTGTTTTCTCAGTGCCAAACAATGCTCCAAAAAGGGAAAAACATGAGCAAGTTAGAAAAAAACAAAAAAATGTCTAATGAAGAAGAATGAGCCCCTTGTGCACTGTCTTTTGACTTTTTTCCAGAATTTAGAAACTGTAGGAGAAACCAAACAAGGAAAAGAAACATCTTCCCCAGCAAATGTCTTTCTTCACAAGGGATTCAGATTTGATTACAAGCATATGCAATCACGCGCACACACACACACATTGACTCACACAAGTATTCCACCTGTGGAAGCAGACATTTTCCAGGGAAGTTACTGCTCAAAAGCCATCAGTGAGAGTCAAGAAGCCAGTGCTGCTTGCTGAGACCTGGCAGGCAAAGAGCTTCTTTTGTTGTTTGCTGCCGGGGTGAAGCAGACCCTGGAGCGCCGGGCTGCCCCAGGGGTAATTGCTGCCCAGGTCCCCGCGTGGGCACTGCGACAGGCAGGAAGGAATGGGCAGACTCCATTGCCCCCAGAGGGGAAAAACACTCCCCTAGAAGATACTCACTATTTTAACACTCTGAACGTAGTACTAAAATATGGACCCATTGTTGAAGGGGTGCTTGGGGAGCCTGGCCTTTTCCGCCCCAGAAGTTGGACTCTCAAGCTTGGAATGGTTGGATTCTCCCCAACATGTTGGATGAGCCATTACAGCCCCACACTTACAGCTTTCTTTTGTGAACTTGCTTAGGGCTCTGTTAAAGCTTCTCAGAAACATCTATCCATCTTTGCACGTACTATCACAAAGCGTGATCAAAAAAATGCGTCAAGAGAACAATAACTGCATATCATTCTCTGATAGTCCATAACCTTTTGCGTGTTATTGAAAAGGCACATAACAGATGCTTGCTCTTGCATCATTGGCAGAGGGTGTGCTGAACGTGAGGGTTTTCCAGATGTGTGGGGACTTTATGATAGAATAGTGATGGCAGTTGTCTACATACACCATGTGTCCTTAAAAAAAACCCACAAAACCCCCCCAGGAACGAATGCAAAGGAGCAGCAAACTGTGCCATCAGAATATTCTGTAAGCCTGTCTTCTGTTATCTCCTTTTATCAGGTACGTGTGCACAGGTTTTTGTGCAAGATTTCTGCTTCATCATGGACTGGAAGGAAAAGGTAAGAAGGGGAGCTTAGCCTAGCAGGAAGATTCAAATGCTTTTCATTTTACTCTTTGCTTGGTCAAAACCTTTTTTTTTTTTTTTTTTTTTTAAATGGCTGTTACTTCTCATGGAAAAGCCTCCCATCACATAAAGTATGAGAAGCAGATATCCTGAAATAATTGCTACAATGCAGAGTAGATATTTTCCTGCTCCCCAACTACACAAACCGCTAATGGGTAATTGGGATGCAGGCTAAGTACTAAAATCTGATACCATTACATTGAATGACACTCTATAAAATAACATCTGTCTCTGTGTAACACAGGCTTAATTCCCAGCACACTGCCAGTCTATAATGAAAAGAGTATACTGTAAGTACTGAACATATAAAAAAAAAAAGAAAAAGAAAAGAATGAATTGCAAATAGATTCCTTTTCTGATAGATTTCAGGTAGCAAAAAGGCAGGGTTATTATCTTCCTGTAGTTTATAATGCATTTTTGTTTTGCAAAGTGCATTTATACATCTATTTTTCTATTCCTTTGCAGTTCTTGGTAGATCTACAGCATATGTGTATATATGTATATATAGATATACCTGTATAAATGCATATATATGTACAAATATATGTATATTTAAATGGAGTTTAGTCAGAGAATTAAATATTAACACAACAGGCATTAAAGTTAGCACAAAGATTCCCACTGGATTTAAAGCTGGAATCAAGATGGGGCTGGAACAGGCTCTAAAATCTGCTAAGCTTTCTTTTGTAATTTTGGCCCGGATCACAATACTAGCCTTGTTTGATTTTTTTTTTTTTCCCTATGCCTACTCCTACACCCTCCTGCTAAGAGTGACTTAAAGTGTCTTGACATTAAAAGGGCCAGATATAAAGTAAAAATAATAACTCGTGAGTACCGTATTATGGTGTATTTTGTGTTTACAAATGATGGTGCTAAACTTCTTGCAGTTGAACTGATCTCTGTTGGGGAAACCCAGGCTGTCTTGTGTGAAATACCAGCTTCTGCAAACGGCTGTCTGAGACAATATATTCAGAGACGGGGGGGTTTAGGAATCAACAGCTGAAACTACAGAGCTGATGAACCAGTGATGAAATTTTATCTAGTTTTAGATGCCAGACTGCCAGACCATTTTCAATGTTGAGGTTTAGCCTCAGGTTTTCCTTTTTTCCGTATTTCATTTGACATAAGATAGTTTCCTATGGATGTCAGTACATGTCCATATTAACCGTTACCATTTTTCCTTCCATGGGTTATGCAGAAGGACAAGAGTGATGTCTGAATATATTCCCATGTGACGTATCTTTATTTTTCTAAGCTGTAGCTCAATAATTTGTACAGCATTATCTTATCAATTAGTAGAACATTATCTTATAATGTGATCAGCGACGATGCATCCAGGTAACATTTGAATAGATCTATTATGCAGTTGCATCTGCATTCACGTTTACCCAAAAGTCATATTTTTTGTCATGCATAACAGAAGGAAATATTGATATGTGCTCAATGGTAAGGAGTAGAAAATGTTTTGGCATCGTATGAGATTACTGTTGGGAAAAGTTAATTAAACAGAGCCATTATATTAGTCCTGGCATTACAAACACATTGTAAAAAAAAACCCAACATATCACATTAAAAAAAAAAAAGAAGAATGCCTGGAAAAATGATGGGAAGAAAGACATGCTGTCACGACATTTCTGTATTTTCTGTAGAAAAACTATAATTTTATAACAGAAACAAGTTTAAAGGGAGGTTTTTTACCCCAAGTGTATTTCAGAAAACTCTCATTTTTCCTAGTAAGGGCACTGAAACTTCTCATTCAGTATAATTTTATACGGAATATTTGACAGCCTCTGCATGTACCTATGCTAGGGAAGGAAAATGTAATCTGTCAGGTAACATGTATTTACTAGTGGAAAATGTTTTGTGAAAACGTGTGTGTTAGGCTGGTGACCCAGGTGGGTGACCCAGGCTGGGTGACGCAGGTGTTCTCTTTCTGTGTCCTCAGGCATACGTGTTACATGGCAGTCATTTATCCGATGATTATTTTTCTGCATGGGTTTCCTACTCTTCAAGGCTTAGCTGCATTTCTAAAGCACATACTGAAACAAGGGCCAGGTAGTGCTTAAGCATCATGCGTTTGGGTGAGGCAGGGCTTTCTGCAGCCCTCTCACCTGCCCTGGCATGGGTCTTCTTTGTCCCTGCATTTGTTTTCGGGAACAAACAAGATCTTACCCCTCTCACGCTTATTCTCTGACATCAGTGTACCTGGCAGTTGAGCAGCACTGAAGTCACAGCCTGCACTTGGACATCTCAGACATGAAGTTATGAAGGCAGCAAGAGAAAGCTCTTTTGCACCGAGATTTCCAAACTGTTCTTTATCACATAAACTGGTGCAGGTAATGGGTGATATTTTTGTTATGCAGCTGCTGACATTGCTCAGGCATGAAATAGTCCTCCCTGAAGAAAACTTTAGTAGTCCTTGGTTTATGAGAAGGAATATGAAGACTATGTCACTAACCAGAGCAGTGAATGACAGAGTGTCAGCGCTCCCTCCCAAGCACTGTGGGCCCTATCAAGTTCCAGTATTTCTGAGTCCTCAGAGATTTTAAAAACTTTGCTTGTGACGATTCGTTTGCAAAGCTACCTCATGTTGCCGTGCAGACCACTACAGGACAGAAAGATCAAAAATCAGGTCACGTTCACCCACACGTTCCAAATTGCTCTTTTTTTAAAAACAACGTCAACAGTAATGAGTCCTTCAGTCCTTTATAATGTGATTCTGCTTTCTCTTTTGACGTGGAAAATCCTGTTTATTTCACATTTGCAGGTTATAAAAATGGTATTGGATAATCTATTTGCTCATATTTGTGCTGCACATTACTATTTTTTCTCCACGTGTTACAAAAAAAAGTCCTTTTATTGAAAGCTGCATACTCTGCTTTGCATTTTCTTTAACTTACTGTTTCCATTCCCATTATGTTTTTCAGGAAAATAAAATTAATTTTATTTTATCTATTCACAGAGAGATTATTACTGGGAGAGAAAAAAAAAAAAAAGAAGCAGAAGTCACTTGGATTTATACCCAGTCACTGCTTAAACCCTAACGGCTGAGCCTGGAGAAAGGATGGAGATAAAACCGAAAAATCCTAGCTGGACCATTGTCTAGACTCAGCTACTCTGAACACTGCAGACATTCAGCATTTTAGAAAAAAAAAGACCAGTTTCACAAGTGGAAAGGAAGCAAACAGCAAATTTAACCATACAACAGGAGTGCCTCGTTGCTAGGTGCGGTGTTAAGTCGATAGGCCTCCAAGAACAAATTATCTGCAACGTACAAACAAGGGTTAGTGTGGCTCCAGTTAATACTGGGAGTACCCCGGGGAATGACGTCTCTTTTAGATGGAGGCAGAATACCATAAATGTGAAGGTATTTCTCACGGTGGCGGCGAATGATCAGCCTGAGCCCGCACCAAGGATCCCTGCAGCATGGGCACAGGGGGAGCAGGAGGAAGAGGAAGAGGAGGAAGAGGAGGAGAGAGTGCAGGGCAGGGGGTAGGCAGGGCCATGCCCGCCTGTATTTTTCTCCTAAGACAGCACGTGCGTTTCTGTGTGACAGGGAGAGCAGGGAAGCCAGAGTTTTCTACCTTAACGTGTTACAGAAGATGCACTGGAGTTTGAAGAGACATGGGGGAACCAGAAATGAAATAAAAAGTGTTATTTAATTACTCAGAAGCTCAATGTAAGAGCTAAATTACTCTGAGGCTCAGGGACAAGTAAATGACTGAGGGCTCAGAGGTTGTGCCGGTGAGCATCGTACAGATGACCGGGGAGCCAGACAGAATTTCAGTGAGGTTTTGGAAACCAGGATCCTCTCCTGCTTGCCTGGAGTACTGGGAAAAACCAACCCATCTCATATCCTGAGATTTGAAGCACCAGCATCAGCAGGGCCCCTGGGGACTTGGTTGGCACCGGCTGACAATCCAGGCTAGCACCCAGATGTCCACAGTGGCTTTGTTTTTGAGCTTCAGCGGTGGATTTAATCTCCCTGACTAGTGCAGAGTAATATGATATGACTTTATTTGTTAGGCTTTATGTGCAGTCTTTGGGGAAAAGGTGATAGTGCCTTTTTTCACTCATGTATTTCGGATGGAGGAAAATATTTATTTAAAATGTATTTGTGTTTTACTTTTTACTTTAGAAATGCCAGAAACATCAAGCCTGATCATCCTTGTTTGCTGGGGGGGGACACACTTAGCTGTGACAAGTGCGGCACTGAGGGTTTTGTAAACTGTACTGAAAGAGCAGTGTATATCAAAACTTATATAGTTTCCCTAATATTAAACAAAAAATCCAAAGCATTCTGAAATATGCATTTCTTATCTCAATCAAGTCTCATTTCTGCAATTCTGCTGTCATGCCACTGTCACTACCGATTTTCAACTAGAAACCAAGACTTTAGGATAGACTGGGAATGATCCTTGAATAAGAAGAACCAGTGAAAAAGCTCTTTTTGCTTCTGTTAAAGGGTTAAATACTCTTTTTGGTGACTATATAGCAGCATAGATTCACATTTTCCCTCTTTTGTAGTTCATCTCTAAATGAAATTCCAGAACTTCTGCCTTAGTTACAGAGTTGTTCTGATTTGTCAGTCATATTTTGAGATTTCATTCCACATTTTATTGTAGATAATACCTTTGTTTAACTTGAGTTTTGAGAACAGTCTCCTTTCCTTTTAAAGCAGATAGTTTGCTGCCTGCAAGGCTGGATTTGCTTTCTTGGTCATAATAATTCAACCTAATTTTGCTTAGTAGATAATTTGCCTTCATGGTGTCAAATGTGTCTTCTTCTGATTGGCTGCTTTTTAAACCCATCACTTTGATTTTAGCTAATATATTTCTCGGTCATTCTCAGATTATTACTTTTTAAAAATCTGTCCCTAGCTGCAAACTGAGAAACTCAAAGGCTCCCAGATTTCCCCAGCCGTAACTCCTCCTTGTAAATTAATTAGATGGAATTAATGTCCGTCATTAATCAGCTTACTGTAAACTTGCCCTTTACCTATAGAGGACTATCAACAGCCCCTGTTTTGTTCATTAAGCAACGGGGTGTCCTTAACTGACATGAAGACTTCCCACCAGGATCCTTTAATAGCACAATCTTCCTGCTTGGAAAGAGTACTTCCCTTCTTCTCTTTGTCTGGAATGTGGTGCAAGTGGATGTGTGTCTACACTGCAACAGTAGGCAAGGCAACCACTGGATTTTGGTACACACAGGAAAAGCAGAACATAGAGAAAGCCAGGGCTCATAGGTCTGCAGATCCTGGCTCTGCTGGTACAGGACCAAAGTTGCTAAGATAAAGAATGCACCAGGTATCGTCTGATCTTAAAAAAGCTGTTTTGTCTGTTTTGAATGAGAATCAGATCTTTTCTGGGGTGATCGAGTTAAGTTGAGCACCCAAGTGCAAAAGGTGAAGTTGATTATGACTGGCAAAGTCCTGTGGCTCAGAATCCCTCAGGACTTTTTCAGGGAAAGCCTGGAGTAAAATATTGTATTTATGGAGGAAGCCCAAGCCTACTCCCTGCCTTCCTTTCCCCTCTCCTCGCTGCTGTCCTTTTCCTGCA
This sequence comes from Larus michahellis, assembly GCF_964199755.1. NCBI lineage: Eukaryota > Metazoa > Chordata > Aves > Charadriiformes > Laridae > Larus > Larus michahellis. Next base: position 41,990,547 of record NC_133898.1, read on the forward strand.
GCAGCAACCTTTAGTCCCCACAGACAGAGCTTTGCTGGTCCTTCCAGCAGGAGACTCAAACAATTCATGCAGCAGTGGTGGCTTTGGTGTGTTTTAGCAATGGTCATGTCTGGAAATCCTGACAGGCTGATGAACGTTAGAATAAACTACTGTTTGCATAGAAAAGCAGCTTAAACAAATTAAAGAATGGCTAAGTCGGATGATTTAATTGTCACAAAGGGCTGAGCATATCAGCATGTAATTGGTGATGGCTGTCACACGCTGGATGTGCAGGGCTGCCTGTAGCTTCAGGAACAGCCCTGAGCAGAGCGGTCCCTTCTGGCCTGTAACTCCCTCTGCATGAGAATGACGGGGTCAGGACCTCAGCGGTGACGAAAAAGGGCACGTTTAGTGGTCTTCTGCTCAGGGCTACACCGGGGAAAGCTGGTGGGAGGTGGGTGCTGCCAAGCAAGGAAGCCCCGTCCCTATCCTTCTCCTGCCGGGGTCCCACACACTGCTGTTAGCTGGGAAGCTTAAATGGGAACGCTGCAAAGCCTGGATAAATCAAGCCTGAAGTCTGCTTTAGGTTGATGGAGCAGTGTAAAATGACCATGCCGTGGGCCAGGATCAAGAGCAATGTTTCATTCCTGGCTGGGGAGGTTTAGATTGGGTATTAGGAAAAATTTCTTCACTGAAAGGGTTGTCCAGCATTGGAATAGGCTGCCCAGGGAAGGGGTTGAGTCGCCATCCCTGGAGCTGTTAAAAAGACATGTAGATGTGGTGCTTTGGGCCATGGTTTAGTGGTGGACTTGGCAGTGTTAGGTTAATGGTTGGACTTGACGATCGTAAGGGTCTTTTACAACCCGAAAGATTCTATGAGTCTATGCCTAAGATAACTGCCCTACCTGAGTGCATAAAAATAGTGTTTCCTTATACAGCATTATTTACTTTCCTTCTGTGAATTACTATGCCAGATAAGTACGTGCATAGATGGTAAGTAATCTCTTATAGAATATTAAGAATTTTTATATAAGAATAATTAAAAGAAAAAAATAAAGAAGGCAAAAGAAGCTCCAAGCTTCCCAACTTCTCTTCGCCATAGTTAAAAATCTATCTATCTGTGTAAAAACTTCTGTCTGAATTATCCCAACTGATATGTTGGGACATTTCAAGACCCCTGCCCATTTTCACAGAACTGAAATACTTCCTTATTTTGTGCAGTTTGGGCAAAAGGGTGAGGGATCGTAGTTTTTGTAGGTGTTGGCACATCAGGCCCCACTATTGGTGACTAGTTGCCAAAAGATTATAAACTTCTTGCCACACAGTTTAGCTACTCTAGCCCTTGATCTCTGTCATCTTTGGTTGTCACTTTGTCTTTAACCTCTACAAGGACAAGCTCCAGGGGACTGATTTATGCTCTCGAAGAGATGTATTCTCTTTTTACTTGTCACACAGACTTTACCTGATTTGTTACTTCTCTACAGGAGCCCAGGTGTGGCTCTCTGAGGTAAACGCGAAGTGCACGCTCGTAGAAACAAGGGTCAAAGACTTGCTACCAAATATCCCCCAGTCATATAAAATTAAAGGAGGGGGAAAGATAAAAAAACTTGCATAACTTCAGAATGGATGTTAGGAGCAAGCACAGAGCCAGCCTGCACAGAGGGAAAGGATGCTGCTGTTTAATCTAAGAGAAAGATGCCTGGCAAATTCCACATCAAGCTGGATGCCACTTCTGTGTCCATCGTGCTTGAAATCCCCCTTCCACTATACCCGGAGCTTGCTTTGCAGACATGGAGTGAAGGATCAGCTGCTGATGGAAGGGAAGGGCTTGCTAGCAGCATTGCCCTGTGGCTCCTTCAAGCTGCTCCCCGGGAATAGAGGAGAGCTCTGAAGCAGGGTCTTGGCTGCAGCCAGGCAGCAGTGCCATTAAAAATAAGGTCTCTCAGCAGAGAATGCAAGTGAGCTTGGGCAGAACAACTCCAGGTCATCCAACATGGCCCACACTAGGCCAAAGTCTGGGCTTGGTCCTGAGCTGCATGGGCAGTGAGACCAAAGCCTCTGAGCTATGTGCTTAGAACGGGCTTGGTTCTTTCTGAGAAGAAACACAGATTTTCATACAATCTCTATAATCACAGTAGAAGAAATTTTACTTTCTTTCTACATGTAGTCCAGCAAGAGTAAGATCTAACATGCGTGTGTTTCCCTGTTATGACTTGCAAATGCAGAGCAAGTTGACTTTGTACCATTACTCAGCAGACATTGCATGGGAGCACTGGGCCTTGGGGCTGGCATATGAAAGGTGGAGAGAGAACCTTATCAGGAGTTTATTGAAGTATAAAATGCTTTATAACATTGTATAGGATGAGAAAGGATTCAGGTACTTTAATAATGGTTCTTTAAGAGTTAGGAAAACTTAGGTACAGAGGAGACCTTGAAAACACATGCAGCCCATTATATGGATATATGGATCCTCGTTTTTCAGCTCTAAGAGTGGGATTAATGGGGTAGAGTGGCAGTGAAAAACAGAAACTGTCATTAAAGGAAATATAGGAGTATTACCTTGCTGCCATGGAACCATTTCACAGACATTTAGGTATCCATTGACCTGCACAGGAAAGCAAAATCACTTATGGCTGGCCCCAAATGAGACTGATCTTGCAGCAGGACTCCACTAGGAGAATATGAAACAGACATCTCAGGTCGGCTCCCTTGGCTACTACTGCCTGAATGACATGGTTCCCGGGAGCTATGGAGCACTCATCCATTTCATCCAGGGATGAAATATTGAGGGACGACTGTTTGAAAAAATCTTCCTCTGATCCCTCTAGGAAACCCAGTTCAAAAGTGCTTAAAAGGTGGAGAAGGAAAAATAATTATGACACAAAGCTGAACTGCTAAGTAGGCTTGACTTTTCATTTGTATAGTGAGAGTGAGATCTTCAGATGTATTTCTTCAGACATTCACAGCCAATTTTCATTACATTAACCAGAATCACCTGGGCAGTGTCTGTGGATCTTGATCTGTTATGTTCTAAGTGCAATTTTTTTGAATGCTGACTAAAACCCCTTGAAATATGAAATTGACCTAAGGAAATCCTACATCTTGGAAGAGCAGTAACAATAGGTGCTGAGGTTCATGATCTATTAAGCATTCTTTGCTTTTGCCGCTGCATTTATCACAGTCATCTTGTGAAATTCTGCAGTATTGTCACCACCTGCTCACAACTAAAACTGTTATTTAAAACCTCTTCAAATGCAATGAAACGACACAGTGGTCTCTCTTGCTAAGGACTTGGGGTTTTGCAAGAGATTCCTGTATTGCTACTAGTCAAAACATAGTTCTGGTAATTAGCGGTGTGTTTTGGAATGTTACCAGAGGTGAGTTGCACCTCCGCACTAACCTGCTCTTGAGTAGGAATGATTTTGATACTATTGTTCAGGTTGAACTGTCAATAAATTGCAAATTAAGCATTGTAGTGTGCCGCTAAGAGAGTGAACAAAACTATTAGAAAATAACATAATTGTGACAGATTTTACAAGGCATTTTTTGATACATAAATTCCCTCATGTTGAAAAATTATTGTAAGCAGTATCTGCGCATATCGCTGGTTATAAGCTTTTAAATTTGCAGTAATACGATGATTTGTAGGGAGAAAGGCAAAGGAAAGGAAGAGGAAAAGTGCTTCTTTTCCTTAAATTAATGCCACCATTGACATACTTAGGCAATAGCTGCTATGTGGCAGAGCATGAAGGCTACACAGACACTTTCAGTGACATTTACTCCTGCAAACTGACTTGCATATGAAAGAGATATGTCAGAAACATTACAAAAGAAGACCTAATGAAAAATATCCTAGTCTGTGAAGATTGCAGATACTTCTGGGTTTAAAATCCCCCAAGCATTTTTGTTAAAGGTTTTGGCATAATCCTGTCCGGCTTTGCTGTGTGGAGAGCGGATCAAAGGTGCAGACTTGTTAACCTCTCCTGAATTTCATCCCTCCTGGGGATTAGTTTCCTAGGAATGTTCTGAAAGTTTTCCTCTAAAAAAACCACAGTATCAGAGGAACTGTTCACAGGGACTAAGAGTTTAAATTCACAGTTTATACAAGCACTGTTTAAAGAGGCAATTTATTCAAAAGCAAAGTACAGTACCTTAGGTAAAGCATTTCTCCCTTGTTATCATTTCCGAATGCACATTACACTAAACAAATTATCATAATAGACGGAAAGGGTATTTGCATTTTGTTAAGAGACACAATGAAGACAAATAAATCACATTCCGTCATCTGTGATGCCTCCATCCTTCCCCCAACACACACCAGAAACTGCTTCTGTGGAATTTCTCACGGGCTGTTGATTGTACTGGACAGATCAGCCACTGCCATTGTTATGCATTGGTGGGAAAAGCAAATGTATGCAATAGATGTTAAAAAATGCAAGGCAGATGAGAAGGATAAAAAAAAAAATTATCAGAGAATAATGCTATCTGCTTTCATAGTGAGATTTCTGCTCCAGAGGTATATTGGAATGATGCTATAAAAACTGTGCTGCTTTCTCAAATAACAGCATGCCAAGGAACCATACAGACTATGTCATGTATTACAATTCAGAGGCTGCACAGTGGGTTTCTGAAGTCAGGGTAGTAATCTATTCTCTGGGGCCTTCTCTTGTTTGGTTTTTTTTTATGACTAGTCAATTTACTCTATTCCACATGGCTAACTGATAACAACAGTTTTTTCACGATCTCTTACATCCTTAGGATTTAGTTGTATGGGAGCGTTAAAGAACCTCTTTCAGGTGCATCAAGACATAACTGACTCTTTCTGAGCTGAGAGGGCTGATCTTGGGAGATGCCAAGTGCTGATGCTAATGCTGCTGTAGCCCTTCGGTAGTGGATCGAGGGGCTCCACATACCAGGTGTCTTGCTCTTTCAAATCACTAGGGAGATATGGCCCAGCTGTGACCATCCTTTCTCCCCTTGATCATGCCAATAGTCACATTGGCTTCATGATACTGCTTCCATGAATAATTACTTACCAGGATAAATGAAATTTTTACAGGCCGTTAGGACACTCTCCTTGAAAAAGGTTGATTATTGCACAAGCTGTCAATACAACCCAGGAAGAAAGTATTTTGAACCTGAAAAAGAAGATGGTACATCATTATCAATAAACTCTCTTGATAATGTAACAATAAAATAAACAGAACAGGATATCATATGACAGACAGTGTGGTCCCACTATTAATGTTGCAAAACTCTATAAAATCAATGTAAACAAGAAAGAGAAATGGGATGATTTTTCAGAACTGTAGAATGAAACTTCAGGTCATTTAAAATGGAAATCTAGACAACATCATTGTTACTTCTGTAACTTCAATATTTTTTGGTCAAAATATATTTTTTGGTCTCAGAGCCAAAGCTCTGAGATTAGACCAGCTCTGTTCTCAAGCTGGTCAACAAGGCTCTGTGATACCATCAGGTGGGGACTCTTTGACAAGAGATGCTGTTAAAGTGCCTCATACTGAGATAAGATGAGAGCGCTCATTGGGAGCCATGGGGCCGTCTGCAGCGGGACACGGGATGAATGGGCTTTAAGAGGCAGTAGATAAAAGAGCAGGGTCAGAAGGACAGCTGTAGCCTTTCCTGTGTCCCTGAGATCTTCCCACCACCAGCACAGGGTCCTGAGGCGAATGGCTGGGGAACCACATGGACCCTGGCACAGTCTGCCTCTCCACAGTGACCAGGGAGGGAACCAGGGAGCATCTCTGTCTTAGTGAAGGTTAATTTGATTAATTTTGTCTTCCTCCTGAAGCAGATGGGAGGCCTGTTGTTGACATTATTGAATGCAAACACTTTGGCTAATGGGTGCCAAATCAGTTTTTTTCTGTATTTTGCCTTTTCCATGCCCCTGAGATGCTGGAGCATCTCTCACCAATGACCAAGGTTTTGTCTTCTCAAGAAAGTGTGATTGAATAGTTTTTCTAGAGGTGATATTTAGGACACTTCCCCCATAGCCCTCATTGGGTAGTAAATGTGTCTGAGAGTCAGAAATATCACCTATTTTATTTGGTGGAATACAAAGGAGAACAAAGCATTCAGGTCTGTGGTGATACTGACTGCATATTCACTTTTTAGCAGACTACGTTTGTGGCTTCAGTACTCAGTACTTTGTTACAGTTAAAGATCATTTGCACTTTGCTAATTATTCTCTTCTTCCTTAAAATGCTATTGTAATTTTTCTTCTTACTGTGACCAAAATCACTGATTTCAGTGAAGGCCACTGTGTGAATTGCCCCATCCTGTATTATTAAAAAAATTTTTCTAAAAATGCTGCATTTAATGCGTTTCTCCATATCTATCAAAAAGTCGCAAAATAACTTATTTAACACAAATGTTTTCTTCAATATTTGCAATTTCCCATTTATGCTTATTTCCCCAATATTTCTTACTCAGTTTTACTTTCAGTAGTACCTTGTTTTGTTTCCAGGTATTACTTTCTCAGAAATTAGCATATTTTCCGAATACATTTAATACCAGTTTAACTCTTCCTTCTTGGAGATTCATACCGTGTTTGGATTCATTGATTTGACGATAGCTCATACATACCGAAGTTAAGAACAGACCTCTGACGTGCAAGAAATTTAACATTTGTTCATGTCACTGCTGCCTAATATACTTTTGTTCTTCCATAATTGCTGTTTATAATTACCTAGCACTCAAACTTATAGAAATTCTCAGTTTACTTAATCGTTTCGCAGTTCAATTATTTTTAAATACAGTCGGTGGCCCATCAATCTAGTACACTATAATTGATTCACTCTGTGCAACATTTTCAATCCCGGTCCATGTGGATTGCCAGTGGACCATAAATCAGAAGTAAATAGCAGCACAGTGAGTGAGGTGAGCGTGTGCGTGCGTGAGGGCACTGCGTCTCTAGTGGATGTGGCAGGACTCCTTGTTATATATGGTTGCATTCAGTATATCAATTTAGGACCTGACAGGGAGAGCAAAGGTGGCCAGACAGGAGCAGCAGATAACCCCTCCGTGACTACCACTGCTGCCTCCCTAATGTGTAAGCAAATATGGGTCACTCCTCTCTATCAATCTAGGTCTTGGGCTTATACGCCACCATGAAGGTTATTGTTATCAGTGAGTTACCATAGCTTTAGAGTGTCTCTAAGTGTCCTGCCAAGAGGCTGGTACCCAGGGGGCCACAGGTCAATGTTGTCTAGGGACAGCAAATGGTTGCTTAAGTGGCAATAATGAGTTCATAGAAGATGCAGTTGCAGAGGATGCTGAGCGAGCAGGTGCACAAACATGTACTCCCAACTCTCTTGGTCCTGGACCAGCAGTGACTGCATTGGTGCATCTCCCAAAGGGCATTGCAGCACTTTGCAGGCCACACCAGCACCAGCCGGGGAGGTCAGAAAGCCCACTCAGGACCTAAGGACCAGCCAGATACAGGGGCAGCCTGTTGTGGTCACATTCATTTGCTGGCAGTCAAGCGGTAGCAGTCTGGAAATTATGGCACCAGTCCTATAACACCAAAAGCTTTGCCTACTCTGGAGCAGTGCAGTGGACACAACTGCAGTGCAGCGTGCTGCTGGTTGCTATTCAGAATGGTTTTTGTTTTCTTTAATCCAAGATATTTCTATTGTTGTGCTTGCTGCTACAGCAGCCAAGAGAAGATCACACAAGTATCTGTATTATGGATCACCCGATACTCCATCTGATAGATATAGGTGTGTTTTGTGGCTTCCCTGGTGATGCTTTTAGGAAGTAATTCCACAGAGCCTCACTGTATCTTTCCCAGCCATCACAGATGGCTATAGACTAACCCAAACTGTCGTTGTGACCTAGCTAGTCAAACAAGATGAATCTTGTGTCACTCTTCATTGGCACGTCATTTTTTCTCTGAGAACCTCAGCAAGAGGAAGGTACCAAGAGGTCAAATCACAAATTACAGAGCATCCTGCAAGCCTTAGGAGTCTGAGTGTATAAGCTATGATCGATTGGCTCATTTCTCTGTTGTCTTTTGCTGTAACACAAAAAGACAAAAAAATGGACAATTTCCACTGTTTTTTGAATGATACACATTTCTACATACATTTCTAATGTATATGTTATGTGATTCCATCTGTCACTAAGAAGTCAAGTGGGTGGGATCCTTGTGGTTAAATATGTAATGAATATACTAGTTTCAACTAGTTTATCTGCCTGCTACTCTCTTCTCCAGAAACTTCATTCAACACCCAAACTTTTGAGCAGTTTTGAACTGATGCTTTTTTTTCCCTGTTTATTGCAATCTAACCTGACACACATTTGTTTCCTTTCCTGAGCAAACACATACATTTCTCCCTAAAGGTACAGTAGTCCTCGTGACAGAAGATCAAGAGAGAGTACTGAAAAACTGACAAATCTCTTATATGTAAGAACTGAGTAGTCTGAAGATCTACAGAAATGAAACTGGATATTTGGTATGACAGGAAGGGGATAATCCCAAAGAGACCCAGGATTCACTTCTAGCCCTGAAAGGGCCTGGAACAGAGAATTTTGCAGTCATGAGACTGATATGTAAGCTAAAGTTTCTAAGCGTATGCTCCTCAAAGAGTTATTTTTGTGGCTTTCAGCATTGCCCTCTTTCCCCACAGCTGTGCCTAAGACACGCTAACCACAGGGGGCGTTGCCATCACCCTGCTATGGTCGCTCAGCGTTAGGGACCTAGCGGTAGGAGGTCTGCAATCTCTGCCAGCCCCGGGTGGACCGAGAGGAAACAGGTAGCCATCCCTTGGAGACAAATCAAAGCAGAAGCCCAATATGAAGCCCAGTATCCTCTGTGGTCTCCAGGTGGCCTAAGTGAGAAATACCTGTACTGGCTACTTCTTTTTCAGAAATATTTCTCATAATTTTGGTACATTTCTTTATTTTTTTTCAGTGTATAGATGTCTGTAGACACACATATCCCTGTCCAAACACAGATGCATATTTATACAGAATAAGCAGAAAACATAAAGGTATTGCTTTGTCAGAACGCACTTGGACATAACAGTAATGCTCTTAAATCTTTGCTCCTTGTGGTAAATGCAATATCCCAGACTCTATGCTTGCTTTCATCAGAAACTGGATTAGATTGGCAATTGAATTTTTCCATAGAGGCAAAATTATTAAACAGAAATCTTCCCTTTTTTTAAAGAAAGTAATTTATCCCAAATTAAAACAACAAAAAAAGAAATAATAACCCCAAAACTTTCACCAAGCTTCTTCATACATAATGTTCTAACAAAAGGTGACCTTTAAGCAAGAGTTATTACAGGAAAATAGGAGAAGAAATGGTTTTCTTCCTTTACGTAAGAAAATAGCTTGTTTGTCCTTTTTTTTTCCAGATTATAACTCATTTCAAGTAGTAATATTCAGCTGAAATTCAGGCATATGATTGGTGTGAAAAAAAACCCCAAACATTTAACTGTGTCTAATAGAGATATTTTTCAGACTCGCTTCTTGGCAAAATCACCTTACTTTAATCCTTGTATAGCTTGCAGCTTCGTGTTTAAAGGGATGTAGAAAACAAGCCATTTTAGAAGGGGAAAGATCAGTAATCTGCCTTGTCCGACCTTTGGCTCCCACTCTAACTATCTAGTTGCCTCTGCCCATGGTAAATTTTCTGTCAGTGCTTTGAATTAAATCTGTGCTATTGATGGTTGGGTGGTGTTTTTTTTCTCTCCTTGAGAAAGGATCTGTTCTTAAAGTTCTGATAGGATTTTCTTTTGCCACCGGTTCTGGTATATTCCTGGGGCCACTTGTAGGCGTTCCAGTTTGCTTGTGATTATCCCCTGTTTGGCTGATCACTAGCACTTCTCTCAGTGCAGTTGCACCCATTTTTCTTGTTTGCATCCTCCTAGCTTTTGATGGACAGACAGGCAGGACACCAGCCTTTTTTTTTAACGTCACTTGTAACACATGAAATACTGTGCCAGATCAGATTAGTTATCTAGTGTCCTGTTGCCAACAATGGCCATTCTCAGACATTTCAGAGATTAGTATAAGAATTTGCATCCACATGTGATGGATACATGCAAAACAACTTGTTTAGATTAAAAAATTGTCCCTATACCCAGGGAGCGAGTAGCTGACTGATGTCCTGCACACTCAGAGTTATTGTTCTCTAAGCTATTTTAAATCAGTGTAAGGTTAGTTATTAACCTCGAGCCATCTTAACCCCAACAGCAACACAGATCCTGAAATATTGCAGTGCCTCACTCAAACTGAATTTTCTTTAAGGATATGGACGAAGGGGAGGAGGGTTGGAGTGAGATAAGAGCCCCCTAGGTATCAATTCACTCACATAAACATGTAAATACATATTTTTATAGCAGGGCATGAGCATCAGCAATCCTCCACCCCACAGGATCCATATTTCCATGAAAGCATATGCAGGGATAAACTTGGACAAAAGTGCGCTCAGTCTTTCTCATCTCCCTTTGGTGGCTGGGGAAGGGGTCACTGAGCATCTGCCGTGCATGAGGCTTGGCTCACCCTTTTCCTCCACCAAGCACCAAAGGAGTGCTTGGCCGTGGCCTTCTGGGGCCAGTCGACAACGTGGATGTCCCTGCCTGTACGGTGCAGGTGCCTAGCCCTAATCTGGGGGTAAACTAGCACCTTGTAATCTATTTCTTAATTTTGTACTTCTTGCAATTGTTTTGTCCCATCTCGAGGTCCTATTTCCAGGAGGCAAACCTCCCTAAACACCTTTAAGATGACCCAAAAGTTAACTGTCCCCTAAATGAGGACCAGCAATCTCCCCTTTAAACTAATCCGGTGTCTGGGAGCAAGTCTCCAGAAAAATGTCTGCCCTTCCTCATAGATATCAACTACAAGTGTATTTATCCTCCCAGACAGAGATGCCCAGTTAATCTGCTCATCCATGCAGACAGTAATGAAGTACTAAAAGTGACAGATAGTCACAATAAATAAGGGTCCAGATCCTCCCTGGATGTAAACTGGGGTCGTTCCTTTGAGATCGAGGCGGTGACAAACTTCTATGCCAGCTGAGAATCTGGTCGATAAGGGTCCTGCAGCAATATGGATACAGCTTCACAGACTTCCTGACCAGCGAAAGATGATTTGCTCTGGGATTTGCTCTGGGATTTGCTCTGGGATTAGAGTCAGAGAATTGCTTATATTTGTTAACAATATCTTTCCATCTGGACTTGACTGGATTTAATATAATAAAAAATGTCTTGGGCTGTGTAAAAAGGGGAGGCAGTAGCCTTGTGCATCTCTTAAACCACCATCTTTTACTATTGCTATAATATTACCTGAACATCATCTTTTGCGAAAGTTTTCACAAGACTTTTACTTCTTTGAAGTAGTTACTTTTGTTAAAAGGTTTTGTGTCAGCCCAGGAAATGTATTTTGTGTGTGGTATTTTTGCTAAGAAGTAGGATCCCCATGAAATGAAACATTGTGATTGTATTTTTGAGTTGGATAAAAGCCATTTTTACAGGGAAGAGACGTTTCCTTCTAATGACATGCCACAAGCTGATTCATCATTCACTTTTGTAGTTTCAGTGACAAAAGACTTTTCTGAATAGTTTTATCCTTTTTCATGAAGAGTGCATCCTTTTTTTTTATTCCTGCTGGTTAAGTATGATCTCCTAAATTGTACCTTTTAGGTGCATAATTTTCAGCATGAAATTTAACACCTCCTAAGTATTTCGGATTCAGCTCTGCCTTTTGTTTCAGATTTTGCTTTCCTGTTATTGTTGTTACTGCCGTTATTATTATCACTGAAAGCGTGTGGGATGCTCAGCACTCAAGAATGAAAAAAGGTTAAATATCTTACAGCCCGAAGACCAGATTTTCCTGGCTTTTTCTTTAAACTGGCATTTTTTTTATCCCTCTTGGGACAATGTGGTTTTCAAAACCAACGCAACATTTTGCTGGTATTTTGCACGGTATTTCTCAGGCAGACATCAGCTCTCCTTGCTCATGCTCGGGGCCAGCTGGATGCTCCTCAGCGGCGAAGGGGAAGCCATGTATTTGGGGTGAGCACAGCCCTCGGCCTGAGATAATCACAAGCCTGCTGAGAAGGAAGGGTAAGAGCTCCTGCACAGCAGACACAGCCTTAGGTGGCTACGTGGTTGTGGGCTGAGGCTCAGTATGCGAAGCCTCGCTTACCTCTGCCTGCCAGTGGCTATGGGAACATAGCCATGGTCAGCCTGTGGCTAGCCCAAGCGTAACAGGCTCAGTTCTGCTTAATTGAAAACTATGGTTTTGCAATCGATTTTGGAAAGGGGAACCCCAAAGGTAAGTCAAGTTGAAAGGCCAGGTCTCTCTTGGCTTCAGGAGGCACCTGGCGGGATGAGTGATGCATGAGTCTTTGCTGTGGAGGGCCCAAACCTCCATCATGTCCTGCACTGCTGTGGGTGCAACGCTTGGGAGTACGAGGAGGCAAATAGGCTCCTCTGTTAATGAGCTGTCCTGTCCCAACTTTTCCCTGCAATTAAAGCATGATTCATTGAATAAACAAACGGGAACTAGTCATCTGGAGTTTTTTTGCTTTCTGTATTTGTCAAATTATACCGGAGACTGTTGTATTCCCAGCAAGGCAATTGCCTTAAGGCCATAAGCTTTATTTACAGAAGAAAAGCAATGTCTCAAAGCACTGAAAAATACTCTGAGCTTTGGTTCTTTTAAGGTAACTACAAACTGAGCAGATATCTAGGTTGCACTTGATTTCAACTGTTTTAACAGATTTCTACAATGAGCACCTTGCTAGGTATAGAATAGTTATCCAGCATTAATGAAGTTATACACAGACAATGAGATTCGCAACATTAACTTTTTATCTTGTTTTCTGTAATGATTTTTCTTCCCTAATGGAAACACATGCTTACCTAAGCAGATTTTTTTGGACCGTTATTTCATAATTAAACTATGAGTTCCACTTCTTGTAGCTCCAGCCTGAGCAGGCACTAATATATCCAGAAAGAGTGGATGTATTCTTAAAGCTCTTTTAAACTTCAAACCTTGAATAATTTGTCTCTGATGCTTTTCTTAATTATAATCCGTTCAGAATAAAAGAGGATGAATTTTTCCCCTCAAGCAGAGCCAGGATAAATTCTAACATATCTGCTCTATATAAAGATTTCTTTTTCATTCTGCCAAAGTGAATACTGCATGTTAAACTACTTCATCGTTCATTAGTGTACAATTAGGCCCGCATTCACTGGTATGTGCTGCCTGCTTGAGCCATTCTGGTGATGCAAGGCAGCTGTAAACTCGATTTAACAGCCTGGTTAATCCAGGTTTACAGCTGTTTTGTGTGGCTGGCAAGGAGCGACGTATCCGGGGTGTACTGGTAAATCTGGCATGTCGAAAAAGAAAGAACTTGCATTATTATTTTATCACTTCTCAAACTGCCTCTGTTATAAAATAGCCTTTGCTACTTTTCATTTGGTAAGACCTGGTTGTCCACTTTTTTGCACAGCTTTATGGTATTTTCTAATTACAACAGAGGAAAAACACATCATAAAACTAGAGTTTAAATAAGCAATATATTAGAAAAATATATAGTAGTAGAGAGCATGAATTAGGAATTATTCTGAATTAGGGTAGAGAGGCAGAGAGATTAATGGCAGAGAGATTATATATGGCAGAAAGACTATGTTAACGCACAGGAAAAAAAGCCACCACACTCGATACCCTCCCCCCAAATTTTCCCAGTGTAGCTGCAATCTCCTTGTGCAAGAATCACTTGGACAATGAGAGCCTCTACTTCACTGCGGCAGACTCCAAGCAGGTATCTGTTCCTCTGGATGGTGTGGACCCATGGGGGTAACCAGATGGTCATGATATGCCATCAGGACTGCGTCTTCTCCGACATTGTTCGTCACACCTCTTCTGCCAGAAAAGCTTTTCTGCGCAGCTCCTGAAAGAGATGCTGCCTTTCTGCCCAAGGTCCCCTTCCTTGTCCATCATTCACCCTTATGGAGGGTCACCCTAAGACTGGGTGAAAGACCTTTTCCAATCTGATGGGAAATCCCACTGTGCTGGTGTCACAAATAGGAGTGTGAGAAGCTTCAGATCCCCCTTCCATGGCTGCAACATCAGGCAGGACCGCGGTCTAGGTAGGCTGACTTTACATAAACCCCTGCAATGTGTGGCACAATTTGAAAGACAATCACAATCAAACTGCCACTGAAACCCAACCAAGTTATGTCCTCTCATGTTTTCCCTTTCGTTCTTCCTTCTTCCGTGCTTGCTCAGGGCTTTGCCATGCTGGGTTCCCTGCCCTTCTTGCCACACCATTTACAGATCTTATTCTCCATCTCTATCTTGTGTTCATGCCTCTCTTATCTTAGCAGGAAAACATGTCTAAGCAAAATACGAGTACATCTAAATCCCAAACCACTTCAGAACAAGAAGTCAAAAAAAATTAAGAGCATTTTTTTGGAATTAAATTGATTAAAAATCAAAGGGAACTGGCAATATCATTGCATCTAGGGCCGAGTAAAGCGTCCTGTAGGGCAGTCTCCTGGAAAGTGCTTCCCCACTGTAAACGACTGTGCCACGGCTGCCAGGGAGGTCATTTGGCAGTGCCTCGTGCTTGTGTTCCTCAGCTGCCTTCTGAGATTCACCAGCTGCAGTAATATTTCCATGTAATTCTTCTGCAGGCCAATAAAAATCATAACCATTTTCATTTTCAGTAATTACATTGCCATCAGCTTTGCTTCCAGTGCCTTTTAACCTTGCTGAACCCTTTTCTTTTGGTAGCAAATGGTCGATTATCTCTCCCTGTACCTCTACCAAAAGCGTAAGTACTTCTACCATTTTCCCTATCCTATATTTTCTTCAATTTCCTTTTTATTCTACAAGGTACCATCAAAACCCTCAGAGCCGGGCATAAAATGCAGTGAAAAAAGAAAATCTTCTATGGATCTATGTGTAGGTTTCTTTGACAAGCCTGTATTTGGTCTAAAAAAAAGAAGTTCTCTAAATTCAGTTTGGAATAAAGGAACCACATATTTCTCCTCACTCTGAAGAGCCACTTTGGCACTTTGGTTTTTTAGGCCCGGACATTTTGTGCCACTGATCAGTTTCTATCTTGCACTGTAATGCAAAGGGTGCATCCCTGCTTGAAAGTTTTGTAAAAGAAAAGGAATCCAAACAATGCTTTTACACTATATCACAAATATTTGCCTCTTACATCTAACTGTCCTGTCACAGGCAAATCAGTCATTCACTGAGAAGCAGAGAGGAATTCTCCCTGCGGCCACTCCAAGCTGAGACACATACATTTGTCCATCAGAAGAAAATAATACCTTCTTTCCCTTTTCATCGGAATGCTCTGTAAAATACTACTTTGGCTGTCTTCCAGTATGAACAAGAGAAAAGCATCTAGCTACCTGGCTGTTTATGGAGAACCAGGTCCTTTTTTTTTCATTTTACCTCAATGTTTCTTCAGATCTGATTTGAAATGCTGGTGGAGAAAGACATAACTGGACTTCATGAGAGCAGACTTTGGCCTCTTGAGGGACCTGCTTGGCAGGGTAACATGGGAAAAAGTACTGGAGGGAAGAGGGGCCCAAGAAAGCTGGTTAGTATTCAAGGATCACCCCCTCCAAGCTCAGGAGCGATGCATCCCAAGAAAGAAGAAGTCAGGCAAAAATGCCAGGAGGCCTGCATGGATTAACAAGGAGCTCCTGGACAAGCTCAAAAGCAAAAAGGAGGTCTACAGAGGGTGGAAGTATGGATGGGTTGACTGCGTGGAATACAGAGAAACTGTACAAGGGGTAATGGTTTTAAACTGAAAGAGGGTAGATTTAGATTGGATATCAGGAAGAAATTCTTTACTGCGAGGGTGGTGAGGCACTGGAACAGGTTGCCCAGGGAAGTTATGGATGCCCCATCCCTGGAAGTGTTCAGGACCAGGCTGGATGAGGCTTTGAGCAGCCTGGTCTAGTGGGAGGTGTCCCTGCCCGTGGCGGGGATGTTGGAACTAGATGATCTTTAAGGTCGCTTCCAACCCAAACCATTCTGTGATTCTATGATTCTATCTGTCATACAACTGAATGAAGTCTCCCCAAGACAGATTAAAAAAATGGAGTTATATTTTCACCAGTACTTTTAATAGTTGGACAGGTATGACAATTGGTTTTGCAAGAACCCCAGTCCTTACCTGAACACCTTTTCCTCAGTAATGGAAAATGTGGTCAACCCTGGCAACATTGTACTGTGGCAATCATTAAATACATGCCCAAATTCCAGTAATAATGTCAAACACAATGGACTGTGGTTGCACGCTTGCAAGCATCTTTCTGTCTGTCTGTCCCAATTAGGATCATTGTGGGGCACCTGTATGCACTCTATGAGCTTGGCATGGCTGGTCAGGCATGACCAGCAACTTCCTCCCTGTGTTTGCTGACATCCACAAAGGTGAGCTTCTTTTCTAGGCTTCTTTATGAAGACCCCTTCTTCCAGGAAGAATTTTTCACAAAGGTGTCCCATCCCACTCTTTCCTTCCTCTCCCTAACTCCAGCTACTTTCTCCCACATGGCATGTGGCACTACTCCCTCGGTATTTTGCTCCAAAGCTTCTTAAATGGGTTGAGACCCATTCCTGTGGATGGAGAGTGGGACCGCCTTGCCCCAGTGACAAGCACACTGGTGTGTTCGTACAGAAGCACTGCAAACCATTTTGTTTCCTCCAGGCAAATATTCAACAGGGGTGATGACAGGCCCAGGAAAAATGTTTCTGTGACAGGAAGGTAAACATTACACACTTCCCAGGCAGCTCCCTCTGCCTCCCCCCTTGGCACATGCCAAGGCTGTGTCACAGCCTGTTAAAACACGACAGCTCTTAAGAGTATTTGCCCTTCTTTTTTCCTACACATTTCTTAGGTTGATGTGTACCTATCATCTTCCCAAAAGCCAGAAATAGTCAAGAGCTTGTCTCTATCACACTGCAGTAGAGGCAGAGAGAATTGTGTTTTCTGTATCCACAGCTCTGGTAGCAGTTCTGTTGCTTCCCGAGGGAAAGAGAGGGGAACCCCCCTGCAGAGAGAAGGATGGTATGTTAAGTTGTTTAGGGGTTGGCGGTCAAAGGAGTTTTGGAATATTCAAAAAACTTTACATGCTAACCTAAAAGATGCAAGCTTCTTCAGTACTGCTCTGTCTCTGATCTGCTTTGTCTTGCTCTTGAAATCTTAGTGAAGGATAAGATTTCCAAAAGTTGTGATGACCAATAATGAGATGTTCCAAAAAGACCTGCTCTCTTTCTTAGCAAATAACAAAAGTCAATTGTATGAAGTTTTAGAGACTCCCAAAATTCTGGACGTCACAATGGGAAGTGGCAAGGACTGAACACAGTCGGAAGAATGGACCTACAGAAAATCATGTTACAGTCAACGAGTGGTTGGTGGCATTGGGAATGTCGTTCCTTCCAACACAGCATGCCATGTTCTGGAGAAGGATGAAAGACACTAATTTATTTCTAAGGGGTTCACATTTGTTTCTTTTGTTGCATTCCAGAATTTTCCATAGCCATAGAGAACGTCACATTTTCTCCAAGCTAATTTTAATAGCTGAAAAAAAGGGTAACTGGAGGTTTCCACTAAGGATTTCCTATTTTATAGAAAGCATTACATTTCTACCTTAAAGTTTAAAGCTTTTTTTTTTCCCATCTAATTCCTCTTTGTATTATTAAGAAAAATGGTGTTAGACAATTTTGGCATTTGCACCCTTTTAATGTCTCATTTGGCATCGTTCTCTCCCACAGCAATAACCTCACCAATCTCTATATGTTAATTGACTACTAGCCCCCTAGCCACATTTGTCATTCTAGTCTAATTTCCTTTTTAATTATCGTTATCTTATGATATTAAGAAGCACAGATATGTTTGCAGATTTCTGTGTGGAATTGTAATAAACATTTACCTCCCAGATAACATCTGTAGCTTGACGCAAAGTCCTTGTCTGTTTGCCATCTCCAGTCATACATTTATACCTTGCTTGGAGCCTGGCCCAAGGCCTGCTGATGTCAGTAGAAATCTTTCTAATTATCCCATTGATGACCTGTGGTATGATTCAGGAATTAGCAGCAGGACATGTTAAAGCCCCATAGCTATTAAATGTTACCTCATCCACCTTTACGTGCCCAGAGATTTGCCCTATATAGGGTTGCCATTTCTCCTTGCAGGATAAGACAGCCCTTCCTCAATGGAGGTTTGTGGATGCCCTGAAGTCCTGAATAGATGAAACCTTGACTGCCTGGCTCCCCACTCACCAACACAGCTAAAGCTCTCCCAGCGTTGCTGCCACCCAGAGATCTTCTTCTTCTTCTTGAGGAGCTGATTTTAATTCTTGTTACCCTCCTCCAGCTCACCTGATTAATTAGGTTGCATTTTTGCTTGGTTAAATCTAATGTGTTTTTTTTTTCTTTTTTTTTTCTTTTTCTGCTGTTGTTTCCAATATTGCTTGGGGAATGCTTTTCTTTGCACTCACAGGAATCCAGGCAATTAAGAATAGCATTTGTAACCCCTCTTAATGAATCTTACCAACGTGATTCCTGTAGGGAAGTAATGAAAGGAAAACATATGACATATACCCCTAACTTTCATCTAGACACAGTAAAGAGAAGACTGTGTCATAGCCAATATTTAAGACTGAAAAATATCTTTAACGATCTGGAAAATTGCCAGGCTAAAATGAATGAACTAGACAACATTTTCATAGAAGAAGGTTATATTATCTATTATATTCATGAAGGGAGATAAAATTCAGGTAAAAGGGAAAGAATAAAATTATTACCACAGATAATTAAATGAAGTACTAAAATCTTCTTTGCTATACTTCATTTTTTGGAATCATTTATATTATTAAAATGTGCAGCATTTAGTGGCGTCCATAAAAAAGACAGTCTTCAGTTTTTTTTTTCTCTACAGGCCACAGAGTTTTCCACAGGCACAGCTAATACCTTGGTGTTGTGCAGAAATAGTAGCTACAGTGGCCATCAATACGGTTCTTACGGGGACAGTGCGTGTCACTGTAATGGCCCTTCTGGAGAGGGTCCAGGGACAGCAGGTAAAGTTTTCTATCGTTCCTATAAGAGTGCAGAGAGTACGCATCGTTACACACAATCTGCCTGCTGTTTCTTAGTAATTTGTAAATTGTCAGTACGTAAATTTACATATATGGGTGAGGTGGCACAAGTCCTTACAATAGGTATCTGCGGGCACGAGAATTACTGTGTGACCTGGTAATGCCACTTTGTCTCATGCAAAACATTTTGAAGAGCAAGGTCTTCCATTATCTTTTTGTTTCATGTGTATTGATTATATTCCTACAAGCACGGTCAAATGACAAATAAAAGGACAGAAGGGGAAAACCTTTGATTTTGAGACTGTTTGTTAGATGGAGTAATAATAACACGCGGAGGCAGATTGCAGCTGCTGTGCTCCGTTGTTAAAGCCTTACATAAAGCCCTCGATGTCATTTGGAATCATTTCATTGATGTAGCTGAAGCCAGGATCAGAGGGCGTGAGCGCATGGCTCATGCCGTTTTTTTATGTGAGAGTCTAATTTTGTCCCCAGGTTCGGTATATAAAACAAAGCGACAAACCCACCCTTCAGCCATGGAAGTCTACAACTAAACTAGGTGCAGAACCTACACAGAATAAATGCTGCATTTGTGCCAGAGCAAGCGATGCCGTGTTCATACCTGGTATAAGAAAAAGTGGAGCAGGAAAAGTAATGAGAACACATACCCACAGGAAGGCTACCTAAGGATTTGAACAGTTTCTGACACAGGGAGAGTACAAAGTGTCAAAGCGTACTTGTTTAATGAACCCGCATGAAACCTCTAAATAATTTCAGCGATAATTATTTTGTACATTTTGAGCCAGAATTTCAAACGATAGTCCCCAATCTAACACCTGCAGTTACAATCACTTGTATATGCAGGTACCTGATTGCATCTGTAAATCAAATAGTTAGGTGTTTAAATAACTTCAACTGTGTCTGCAAAATTGCAGATGCAAAAATGCAGTCCTTACTGAGGGCACACTGGAAGTTTGGGCCTGCATTTCTCTCTGGTGTCCCCAATGAGGAAAAAAAATGCTCACTGCTATGAAATCTGATGAATTCTTTCTTCATAATGACAAAGTAGCATGAACTCAAAAAAGAGGTTCAGTATGACAAAAAAGAAGGCATGTGAAATCTTTGAAATATTTTCTGAGTTTTTTAGGATATTATAATATTTGGAACTTTGCATTACTTGTTGAAATGATATTTTCTCTACATGTCCTCACCTGTTTTTCCAACTCAGTAGAACTTAAATTTTCACTACCGAAGTTCAGCCTTTGTCGAACACGTACTATTAATTTACATGCAATGTTCTGGAGGATGTACTCAAATTTATAACAGAAAAGAATTCTTCCTATAAGACTTTTTCGTATCTTACCTAATTTTATTTATTCACTTTTTAACCAGAAAGAGAAATGCTATTTTTCTGCTTCTCTAATTCTAAAATGATTGCAGGCATTTCCCTTATAATTCGTCTTGTGCTTGAATACATTTCAAAACATGATGATCTTAATTAAGAAAAAGCTATGAGTATCAAAGTTGAAAACAAGGTTTGAAGAAAAAGTATTTCATGGCAAAATTTTCACTTTAAAATGCAATTATCAGTAATTAAATTCATGAGTGTTTCATGACAAATTGATAACTTGAGTTACACGTGATTAATTTGCATGATTCATGAGGAACTCCTCTGAAATCAAAGACGTTACAACACTGTGAACTTCACGTAGGGGCTCCAGAGTCAAGCTGGCAAGGTACAAATTTATGCTGAGGAATATTCCAGTTTCACCAGCCATTTCTGTCTGTACATAAAGATAGAGGGGTTTATTTAATTGATTTTCTGTCACCTAAGCAAGCTAATACAGAGTTACTGACGTGTGCATGCCTTCTTAAAACATCACAGAAAATAATTTTTCCCCATACATTGAAAAGATCTTGTTGTCAATATACTCCAGGCTTTGTACTCTGATAGAGATCTGTAATTACAGGAACCTTTCAGCTTTTTAATGGTGATGCATTCTCTGTTTATTTTTCATACCTTTGGTCTACAACAGCTGCTATCAAACTGTGATCTGCGGATCATTAGGAAACATATGGCCCAATATGATTAATTTAGTCAGGAACAATTGTGGCTGGTGACATTTTGGCTGAAGGGACAAGAAATTAGCATTAGCACCAACTTCTCCAGTGTTCTGGAAAGCAACAGCAATAATCTCACAGTGTTATATGGTTCTGTGTTACTGCGTTGTATAATGTCTCTTCCCCCATCTTCTCTTTCCGAGATCATTGTACATCTGTAAAGTGTACACATAGTAGAATATTGCCAACCCGTATGCTGTGGGACTGTATAATTCTTTTTCATTAATGAAAGTTTGAATTAGAAATTAAAAGGCTGTGCAATTACATATTCTTAGCTGTAGCACGGACTTATATTTACTGCACTTATTTTAGCATAAGGCAAAATAAAAGGAACAATTACTTTAAAGTATGTGCATTGTATTTAAATATTTGAGAAAACAGCGATTTAGCAAGGAGCAGCAGATGCAGTGGCAGGTTATCTTAGCTGAGGCAGTCTGTGAGAGGAAGCAATACAATGACGTTTCACGCATGTGCTCTTCAGTCCTTTTGGTAGCAGGTGACCTTGAAAGTGTGAACTAAGCACACGCCATGCAATATTGTCTTAATGAGTCTACAGACAACCTGAAACAGTAACTCTGACAGTCATAATCAGCCCCATCCATTTCACTGGGCTGTTAAGCTTGAGACATAAAGATGAATGTTTGAATGTCATCATTATTAATTATATCACCAGTGATTATTTTACCAGGAAAATCCAGCTAGCATAGATTCCGAAGCAGTTTCCATGCCTTCTATGTACTCAAATGTCAATACTAATCCTTCCATCTATGGTTGCCCTGATAACTTCTACAATACTGTGAATTATTTGGCCTTGCCAAACCACATATGAATTAAACAGTTATATAGATAGTGACAGGGAAAATCCTATCAGTTCAGTACTCAGAGAAGCAACCCAGTTCTGCTACTTTGATTATTTTACTCGTCCCTTTATTTAAGTTACTGGAAAATTGATTTTTTCACTGCCCATGCCAGAATTCTGTGAAAGTCTGACAGAATGGCACAGAAGTTAATTTTTGCTTGCTATCGAGAAGTCAAGGTCCTAACAGAAGCTTTTCTACTGCACCTAACAAACATGTTGTGGTTATTAAGTAATGGTTGATAGCAATACACTTATTTTAATCAGAAATCTTAGTTTTTCTTTCAGGTACCCACCCAATGTATGCACTTGCTAAGCTTTCTCTGCGGAGAGTTCAGTGCAGGGAAAGAACAGCTCATCTATACATCAGCTCAGGTTAGTAGCTGGGAAATCCAAGTGCGCCCATCAAAAGTTCAGCATTTAAGGAGAGAAGGAACCACTGGATCAACTTGGCTGATACGTATTTTGCAGATCCTAAGATTTCCTGTTACTTTTTTGTTCATTGCAGCCAAACTGTGCTGAACTAGAGTATGTTGCTCATACTTTAGGGGGAAAAAGCTGGGGGAAAGAAAATGGTTCTGACAGACCAGACAGGTAGCACTTGAGTGAAATTGGAGGGCCAAAGCCGGTACCATATCATCTAGGCACCCCATTTTCTGAAAAAGTGTTGCCTGCCAGGGATAGAGCAATGCCTGACATGTTGCAGTCTTAACTTGGCATGTGAAGGTGGGTTGAGATCACAGGCAGAGAGGCCACTGTGGAAAAGCAGGCTTCTCCTTGTAACCTCCTTACACATAAGATGTAATGCTGCTGATTAGCAGTTGTTGTGTTTCTTTCGAAGGTAACCTGTTGGGCTTATGCATGAAACATAAGCATTTCCAAAGGATGCAGAGATCCGTGGGACAAGGTATTGGTTCTTGAGGGAAAAACTTTAGAGCCTTCCCCAGCCAGTTCTGATTGTCCAGGTCTGCCAGACAATTGTTAACCCACTTGATGATGATTTATAGTTATTGCACCTTGCATCATACTAATAACACACATTAACTCTGTAATGTTGAGCACCATGTTGTAAGGCTCATCGTGTGCCTAGCCTTCTACAGGTCTGCAACTACACAGGGTTGCTTTAAGCACCTGTATCCATAGCCACAGTTGTCGTTATTGTGTGTTTGGAACAGAAGATGAGGCCAGAGTGTATTAGTGCTGTGATATCTTTTGTCTTGTTCACTTACTATAAAAGGTACCATAAGTTTATTTTTACATACGTATATATGCAATGTGTATGTATATATATGTATATATACACAGTAACTCCCTTCTTTTCTAGGCTGAGCATAAAAGTTACCGAAGTATGGCCATATGCATGGCTACGTCATGTAGTTGTTCAGTAGCCAAAGCACTTCAGTCAAGAATTTTTGCATTCCAGCTAACTGTAGAAGAAAAAAAATAATATTGCCAAAACCACATTTCTTTTCTTTAAGACTATCTTGTAGATTTGTTAAGTATAGTGCTTGCATCCTTATGGCAATTGCAATGTTACTCAATTACAAGTAATAGCATAATGCAGCAAATTTGATTTATCTGTACTTCAGTAACGATCATGTCTACTAGTAAAAGCTACCTTCTGACAAACCCACCAAGTTGCTAAAAATTTTTGTATGCATACATAAAAGCTTCTTAGAGTTTCTGTTCCACCTCTGGTGTTTTTGATTGAGCAGTTAATACCTACCGATCTGTAGCAACATTGTAGAAGCACTACAGTTGGATTTGACATTGTGAGCCATTTCTAAGGGTGTGCAGTACTTCTGATTCTGGTGTCCGTGACTAACTAAATAGGATGTTTGGTGATGTCTTTAAAAAAACCTGTGTCAGTGGAGAATATTCATTATGGAATTTATCTGCCTTCCTACCTTCACTTATATTTTTTTCTATCGGCTTATGAAGAGATTAGTTTTTTATATGTTCACAATACAAAGTACTGTCCTAATCTTTCAAAACCAATGCAGTGTTTTAAGTGCAACTACTGGTTCTTATTACAGGATCTGTCTGTTTATGGAAGTGCCTTGCAAACTGCCTGGGCCACCTCTTTTTTTCTGAAAGGGTGGTGTGCTTTGGACCAAACAAAATAACAGAATTAAGGCTCACAACTGGCCCCTGAATTTCCAGACACACCAGTTCAGGGCCCTCTTCTGCCTGAGGGGGCTGGACTCACGTCTCAGCACCATGCTCGCTTACCAAGCCTCTAGCTGTTGCAATGCAAGTTTCTCAAAATCCCTGCTCTTGAAGCTCTTCCCAGCTGAAAGTTCATGAGGGCTGGGAGAGGCTGAGCAGGTCCCCAGCTCAACGGTTAAGGCTCACCACCAGGATGGACATAACCAGCTTGCACACTCTGCTCTTGCGGTGGGCTAGTTAGTTGCTTGGTTATTTACCCAATTTAGCAGGTTCAGTAGGAAAATGGCTTAATTCAGAAAGCCTACAGCGTGGCATACAATCTTCTGTCATGTAGATGTGAGTTCAAGGAAGATCAATTGAATGTGGGATTGGAACATGCACATCCTCTGTTCAGGTTGAGCACTCTGAGCACACAAGAGGAGGAGAAATTATTATTCTGTGCAATTATTATCCTGTATTCCCCACAGCAAAACGTAAGCACCTGCTAGACTTGACAAATGGAAACTTGGCCTGTGTTTATGTTGTTTTTCAGGGCTATGCTCAAACTTGGTTTTGTATAATGAGATGCAAGCGCTCTACCTGTGAGGAAGGCAGAGTTGATGTCCAGGCAGTTCCCCTGCCCTTCCCACTGGCCTCTTACCTGAAACCTTGCTCCTGGCTTGAATCAGAGTGGGATCCGACAGGCAGTGTAAGCTGGGGAGGGACAGGGGCCCAAGCTCACAGCTGAGCACCCAGGTAACACCCCAGTACAGAAAACATGGGGACCTCCATCCAGCTGGACAGAAACACTGGTACCTCCACCCTCTGTCTCCCTTGTGAACTGAGCCAGACACGCTTGCGTGATCTAAATAAAGTTGGTTATTAAATGCGCTCATGTGAGAGAGGCTGGTATGTATTTTGGGAAGAAGATATGAGTGTTATGTGTTTAGGTCTTGATGTGATAATGTTAGGTTTAAATATCTGTTGTCTTGGAAAGACAGATGAGATAAAAGGCATCTGGAAGAGACTGAAAAAATCTTGCTTAAGGCAATACCATTTCACACTATTTAAATTACAGGACATTCACCTTGATTTCAGAGTTCTCTGCAAACCATTTGTTGCTGTGCATCCCTATGTTGGAAAGAGTTCAGCTATTATTGAATAACTGGAAAATGTTATTTGAAAGTCACAGAAGGACTATATCCTACTCCTGTGTAAACTCAGATCACTAATATGAGTTGGTGCAGAAGCAGCAGTGAAGTGCTTGGAACAAAGAAGGCCACAGACCAAAAGCCTTTCTCCTCTGCCACATAAAACAGAAACCTGCCAGGGAGCGATGTCCCTGAATATCGTATATCAGTTGACACAACCTTCTAACGTTATTATCCCTTTACACACCCAATAAATCCCATCCAAATATGTGAGATCAGCAAAGGTGACATTTTAGGCCTTCTCTGCACAAAGCTGAATTAACTGGGTTGTGCTCAGGGGGAAAGTACACAGTAGGGACCTGGCTTCAGACAGCTCTGATGCTACTGGGCTGCAATAGCATCTTCAGTTCCTTCATTTCCCTGTACACAAAAATTGTTGAAAATGTGGTTTGGATGATTGCCTGCACCGAAACCATCTCTTAGACTCCTCCACCAAATGACCTTGAGAAACTACACACGAATTGTTCATTTGTTTTCTTTATCTGCAAGTTTATAGCAACCTAATGAAGGAGAAAAATTCTTATATCAGAATCCCACAGGGATGATATCCCTACATGGTATTTTATCATTGCTTAGGGCAAGGCCAGTGCACTTCACGGAATTTACTGCAATTTAATTTATTAATTTATAAGAATAACTACAAATATGTACTTTACTTGCCATACAGTTTTGGCATACTAGTGGTTTTTAATATCCTCACTAATGAATATCTGGTGATCAATAGAGAAAGTTACACGAAAACAAATCCTCAGAGATGTTTTTAGGCAAAAATGTATGACTTTCCCAGTGATCTCATCAAAAAAAGATAAGCATCAAAAGAACATATTTAAAAGGTTTAACAACATTGAAGTTTTACTTATTTCTTGTATTACTGAGCCCAAGCATATTGTCAAGTTACCAACAGAGAGCAGGGTCAATGCACAACAGGTTGTGGACATAAGCATCCTGCTCCCTGAAAGAGCTGCCAAGCAACTAGCAAACACTTTTTTTTTCTGTGTTTTTTTTTTTTTTTTAACTTCCTCTCTTTATGTTTTTTCATGTGGAACAAGATCTTTAGACCCGCATGAGGACTGACTGTTGGCCTAGGAAATTTTGTGGCTCATAATTCATAAGGATAAACGTCTGATTTACCAGTGGAAGGAAAGAAGTCTGTTTAGGACTGAACTGCTTGACCCTTTCTCAGTCCGTGCTGTTTAGAGCTTCTGGGACTGCTGCCATTGCCTGTGACGGAGAAATACCTGTCTGTGTTACTGATGTGAAGGATATAATATTTTAAAAAATTGAATAACCAAGGTATTTGGAGATTATACCCTGCAGTTAGCCTCCTGCTGAGACAACATGTCCTGGAAATAGAACAAAGTGACGTCAGCACAGGCACTTTGTTTTTATGAGCTGGGAGATGATAAAAAAGTATGTGACTGCCTGTTCATCCCCAAAATATACCTTGAGAGAAGGTGAGCTCCTGTGGTTCAGTGACAAAAACTATAAATTTCAAGCCCAGAACTTAACAAAAGAGTTTCAAACTAACAAAACTCCCATTCCAAAAAAGTGACATGCTCATCATTCCTTTGGGGTCATTCCAGAGTAATATTCTAACTGCTTCCAATTTTCATGCTTCCTGCTTTTGCTTCATTATAAAAGATGTTAGTTAACAGCATAGATGATTTAAAAATTAATATCATTTTTTTTCAGGGATTTTTTTTTTATTTTATGGAAAATTTTGAAAAAAAAAATTAATGTAAAAAAAATGACAACAGGTACAAGAAATACCTAATTTGTGTGAAGAAATACCAAGGAAATTTTATATCTGTACTTCATGCCTCATGTTAGGATCTCATATTTAGATAACATTCATCCATCAGTGGCTAAGATCTCTGAGTGAAATGCTGCCACTATTGTTGTCACATAGTAAACTTTGATTTTAGTGGGACCCGTGTTTCCCTCTTACAAATTGACAAAGAGGTTTCCCTCTTTCAAACAAATTGAAGGCTAATTTTGGACTAACTCCAGAAATGCTAAATTTTTTTTTCCCTAAAGAAAAAATAGAAAAAATGAAGTCTTTTATAGTACTGTTTGTGAGAAAAACATGTATCATAGGTCTTTCTTTGGGTTTCTATTCACAATTTTAGATATACAAAAACATATGCATTGTGTTCAGCCTGCACAGAGGAAAGATTTTTTCCCCTGCCGCATAATTAACACTTCTAGTTAATTGGAAGACGACTTAAAATCACAGAATCACAGGATGGTAGGGTTGGAAGATCTGGAGATCATCTAGTCCAACCCCCCTGCCAGAGCAGGGTCACCCAGAGCAGGTTGCACAGGAACGCGTCCAGGCAGGTTTTGAATGTCTCCAGAGTTGGAGACTCCACCACCTCTCTGGGCAGCCTGTTCCAGGGCTCTGCCACCCTCAAAGGAAAGAAGTTCCTCCTCATGTTTAGGTGGAACTTCCTATGCTCAAGTTTGTGCCCATTACCTCTTGTCCTGTCCCCGGGCACCACTGAAAAGAGCCTGGCCCCATCCTCCTGACACCCACCCTTTAAGTATTTATAAGTGTTGATAAGATCCCCCCTCAGCAGTCTTTTTTCCAGACTGAAGAGACTCAAATCCCTCAGCCTTTTTTCATAAGAGAGGTGTTCGAGTCCCCTGATCATCTTGGTAGCCCTTTGCTGCACCCTCTCCAGCAGTTCCCTGTCCTTCTTGATCCGGGGAGCCCAGAACTGGACACAGTACTCCAGGTGCAGCCTCACCAAGGCAGAGTAGAGGGGGAGGATGACCTCCCTTGACCTGCTGGCCACACTCTTCTTGATGCACGCCAGGTACAAGCAGAACTAATAAATAAAAATTTGTAAAGTAAATCTGAAAGTAAATTTGAAGTAAAATTGTAAAAACAGTTCTATCACAGAGGTATTTTCAGAAACATATAGATGGTAAATATGATCCAGCTGATATAAATGCTGAACACTTGCACCCACAAGAACATTGGAGGGGTTGTTTAAAGACTGTCAGCTCCTTAGACAATGTGTAAAAGAATCATATGACCAGAAAGGCTTTCATACAGAATAGACATTTCTTACTGACAACTAATATTTGCAGAAGTCTTTAAGTTTAGAGATATTTGAAGAGGTTAAGAAAGGGCTTCTATTTCTAAGCTGCTTTTAGAAGACCGATAAAGTATTCTTTTTACACCTACCTACAGAAAAAATGTGCTGCTGATAAACACAGTTGGCTACAGACAGGGTTAGTTGTACATCCTCTTCAACTAGAAGATCAAAGTTTCTGACCTAACAGCTACTCAAAAGAGATAAAAGAGAGGTTAGATACAAAGAAATAGCTTTTTTGGACTGGACTGCTGCCCAGTATTCTTCAGAAAAAGGAAAAGCATTACCTTCTCGCACTGGATAGTAAAGCTGCAGTGCACTGGATATTCGGCGTATTCATCAAGAAGGAGTATGGACCTAATTTGGAGTGGCAGCTCCTGTGTAGTTTGATTGCATTCTACACACTTAATGTCCAAGACACTTTCTTCCTCCATTACCGAGGAAAAGGTCTCTCTAATGTTGTGTGTTAGTGTGTGCTATCTTTGACTAACTTGAATACCACCGACAGCAGACTCTCAGCAGCCACCCTCTTCAGCTGACTTCCAAGTCTAGTGGCAGAAATTCTGCCGGAATTTCTCATCAGGGACCTCCATGCAGGTAATCACATGCCAATAAATTTCAAGGACTTTTCTGTGCAACATAAGGAAATCTGTTAATTTCCTCCCTCAACAGTTGGTTGCCATCATCATTGTTCCAACAATTCTACTGTATTACATTATTTGCACCCATGGCCACGGGTGAAACATGCTGACAGGTACCTGATCACAACAAAATGTATTTTCCATCTGCATGTTTCCAGATTTCCCCAATTCTCCATTCTGTTGTGATTTTGGACTGTACTGGCTGTCTGAGCTATTGTCAAGTGTTTGTACTTCACCTGCCAAAGCATTTTCTCCTCGCTGTGTGGAGCTCCTTTTGGGAAAGCACCCACCGCCTCACCTCACCTCCATAAGAGCTCCCAGCAATGCTGTCATTGCCACTCACATCTAATGGTGTTCCTGGTGCCAGTAGTGGCTTCCCAGAGACAGAGGATGGTGACTTAAACCAGCCATCTTGGTACTGGCTCTAACCCTCACAGGGCAGAAGGCGGTGGCAGAGGACCAGACATCTGTGGGAGCTGTGGGGAGAAGAGACCCCAGGTTTAGTCTTTTCCATCCCAGACTTCTGTGGTTTGGAGGATGAGTCTCTGGAGGATGAACCAGGAATGCTTTGCCAATGAGAGATTTCCAGATGTCATAGGAGATCATTATTAGAAATCTAGCAAGAATTTGTTGGCAATTTTGGGATTTGCAATCCCTTCACCTACCTCCTTTGCATGGTATTTAGATTTAAGTTATCAAAAATGTGCAAAAATATTGGGGTTTAATTATGTCTTCTTTTTTGTCATATTTTATTTATTTATTTATTTATTTTATTGCTTAGGAAAGCCCCTAACAACACACAGCTTAAAACCACCAAACCCCCACAAAATTAGCCACGATATACCACCTGACAGTTATCAGCATCCAGTTACAGGCTCCGACCATGCTTGCAACAAGCACCTGGCCACTGCTGCCATCATTACACCCAGATAATTTCAAGTCTGCCACTTGTGGCGTGCCACAGAGGCCAAAGATCCCGTTACAAATTTTAGTTAAACGCATGCATTTCCAAGGACTAGAATTTGAACTTACATGTATTTACTTTGCGCTGAAGGTTGCCGTTAATTCTTGTGTACAATTGGCAAGGTCAACAGCAGGAGTCTGCTACATGTCATTATATGGTTTATGGCAATTACCATGCTTATTACCAACTTGACTCATCTTCAGAAATTAACCATGTAAAAGAAAATTACGTGGGGAACATTACAGGGTACCAGATAACACACTGATTCTGCATTTCATGGAGGCAATGCCTTTTTAAATGACTTAATCGGGCATGTGTGGAGAACGTGGGTCTTTTAAAAAAACCCAGCGGTTCAGTTTTTTCACTGGCCTTTTTTTAGCTGGGACAACTATAGGAGGCAAGTCTGGTTGATATGACTGAATTTCTAAGGCCAGAGAAATAGAGTTAGTTGGACGTAGACTAGATCACCCACTGGGTGTTTTCTCTCAGGGAGTGGCTGACAAGGCAGTCAAAAGATGTAAAAGCAGGATAAATGCAGTTTAAAAAAGGACATTAGGTGCTGGGAACTGCAGTAGGAGTTCTGGAGCCCAGGGAAGAGAAAGAGATGGAGAGATATGTCGGGTATGCTGGCAGAAAGTGGTGAGTAATGCCAGTGGGGCTGGCCTGTGGCATGCTGTGGTTTCCCCTTCTACACCAGAGTCCCTACAGTGCCTTATGTCAGCAGGCAAATATGAACAGGCCTGTTCTGAAAATGTCTGGTCTTTGTCACTGAAAATACACAACCCTGTCGGTAGTCTGGCTGCTAAGTTTGGTAAGCCTCAAGGAGAAGGCTTATGACTTCTTGGAACTCTTTGAAAGAAGCATAGTGAGAAATGAAGGTGTGGAAGCAAGTGATAATCTTGGAGCGGTGGACTGTACTGTCGTAAAAATGTAGTGTGACTAGTATTACCAAGCAGCCTAGTACTGCACGGTGCCCCTCTCAGGGTGAGCACATAAACATTGAAGGCATTGCATGGCCTGCAGATCTGTGATGACGCTGTGACCTCCAGTAGGAAACATATCGGGTTTTACGTTATACAGAATATTTAATTTTCCGAAGAAGTGATACTGTGTGCAGTAAGAGTTTAAATTACATAGTACTTTGGAAACTGGCTGATAAAGCTGCCTGGTGATGAATACAGACCTGCTAATAATTTTTTAAGTGAACAATATGTAGGACAGCACTGGCTACCTCCAAATTGCTTATTGTACAGCTGGAGGCTGATCGTGTATGACAGGTGACAAAAACAGGTCTGCCAGACAGATCTAATTCAGTTGCACGCTATAATTCTGGCATTTGCTATATGCTGGGGTTTAAAAGTTGTAATTTCTTCCACATAAATACAAGATTGCATTTCTTGGCATTATAATGTAGAGAGTTGGGGCAGAAGCCAGAAGAAACTTTCACAACCAACATACTGGTGTTTAAAGTTATGCAAAAGATAGCTCTAGAAGCTTCAGGGAATACAGCTGAGATCACGCAGAATTGTAAATTATATACTCTACACAAATAGCTTAGGGCCACATGATAATTAATAACTACTGTATTTAAGTAGTTGGGAACTCAGTTTCATTTATTATTAATTATAGCTTTGTTTAGCAAATGTTCTCCATGGTAATTGCCTGTTTATCTTGTCTGTATATGATGTTAGCAGATAGCTTGGATGAACAAACTGATTAGTAGGGAGTCTTAATTGTATTGCAACAGTTGTCCCCATTCTAGCAGGTAATAGAAAAGAAAGCTGGAAAGCAGATAAGAAAAGATAAGTTGCACATTTCCAACACTGGCACACATCACCGGGTTGTCTGCTAGAGCAGTAAGGTCAGGTTTTGTGAGCAAGTAAGAATAAAGGGTAAGTTTGGAAAAACTTAGTTCTTAAAAAGCAAAACAAAACAAAACAAAACAAAACAAAACACCCAACCCATAAACTACCCAGTGATCAGTGGGTAGTAACTGTGATTATGTAGGAGATGCAATACTGGATTTTTGTAACGTAGTCCGAAGAGTAACTCACGATCACATCTATAAACCCAGAAAGACTTCTCTGAAAGAGGACAAACAAAAGAAAGCTCATTGGTAAGCAATTATTTTCTGGTTTGCCATCTCTGCAAATGACTACATCTGTACTCACAGATAAACTAGCTTCCTTCCGCAGTGGCAATAATAAAACCTGGCTGTATGAGCAAACAGAGGGAATGCATTAAAACTGTTTTACAGCTAATCTGGAAAAATAAGAATTTTTATAATCAGCTATCAAACATCCACTGCTTGGTGCAGGCTTAAAACGCTGATAAAGGGCTGCAAGAGGGTTTGGATAACGATTAGCCAGCTCTGAATCAGGTCTGCTTTTTCCTACCCGAAGTCTCCTAAAAATACATTTTCCCACTGTTCAGCCTTTACTGCCTTGGGTTTTTTCTTTTTTTTCTGTGTGTGGATGTTTCAGAAAAAACTAGCATTTGCAGGAGAAACAATAAAAATGAATGTAGTGTGTACCTAATCAACTAATAACCTGTAATTACTTCAAAACAGAAATAAAGACAACAGATTTACCAGAAACCACAACTCCTTGTGTGTGCAAAGGCAGAAATGCTGCTAAATGGGAGAAATACAGCCTTCCCTTGGGATTCTTATAATATCATGGTGATTGAGCTGAGAAATTAGGTATGAGCAAAAGCAGAAAGTGGAATAATCACTAAAAGAAGTGAACTTTCTGGATTTATTGTCCAAAACTATTGTCTAGTCACTTTCTTTAACATGCCCTAAGGATCGTTGGGTTTTTTTTCTTTTCTTTACGTAGGTTTTTCCTTTTCTGTGTTAATAATGGCTTTATGCTTGCTTTTGAATTTTTTTTAATTGTCAGCAACAACAATTTCTCTTGCTCCTGATTCTGGAAAGAGCCTAGATGACATATACCCGAATTTGAGTGGGTGATGAATCTGGTTGGCTTTGGGAGGACTGTGCTGGATTAGGGTAAACTTAAATTGCAAAAATAAATGCTTTAATTGAATCAATGCTCTGAGAACTCAGTCCACAAATGGGCAGCTAATTGCCACTTTCAGCTCCATATTAGGCACCACAGAGCATCTCAAAACCCTTCTCTCAGCAGCTACTAAACCTGTGAGCAGTCTTTTTTCTGGTAGCTGTGCCGAGGTCCTGATATCACCATTGTTAGATAATATTTAAAGCTTTGTGGGTGTCATGAACTAGGTGTCCCTTTAGCTGCAGGACTGAGGTGGCCCTCTGAAAGGGTGGCTGTGTGGCACAGGTTATAATAGCAATATAACACAGCAGAGCTGGGGATGGCAGTGCTGCACTGCACTGGTGGCCCTCTGCCTCTCATGGTGACTCAGGTTTGAGTTCTGGTTTAGACCTAAGACTTAAAACAGGTTCCACAAAAGCCAAGAGTGAGTACTGCCCTGGGGGGAATAGTTCAGACACCCAGGAAGGAAGGGGAAGGTGACTGTATTTCCCTTTGAAGCTATGCCATTCTGCAGAAAGGAATAGAACAGGGGAGAGAAAGGTTTGAGTCTCCTGCAAAGATGGTAGGGCACTGATGGTGAAGGAAGGAGGGTCGCGTTGCACCTGTCCATGGAGGAATTTCAACCAGGAGAAATCAAGCAAGACGCATCTTGGAGAACTGATCACTGAATGGCTGAGATGTTGCTTTGGGGCACAGGTGGCCAAGATCTAAGACCTGCTATGATGGGTGGGCTTTGGTGGCTTCCCAGTCAGCTAACTAGTGGGGCATGGCACCATTGCTGTCTACAAGCTCCCTGCGGAGAGTGGGTACAAACCTCAGAGCTGTGTGTCCCATTGGGGCAGGGGATGTTTGCTTTACAGCACCGACTGTCCCCTTTCAGCGTGATGGCATGCTGTTTTGTGACAGATGTTGCTGGCTTTGAAAGGGGTCAGCTTTTATGTTCATAAAATTAAGATGGAGTCAGAGTTTCCCCCCCAGATCTTGTTCTGAGAAATATTTTACAGCTTTATTCTTCTTCCATAGCAAAAATCAAGCCCCAAACCAAATTAAAACCACTGCAATTGATTGAATCTGGATTTGGATTTGGATGTTGAGCTCAGCGCCTGGAGCTGAGATTTCTCATTTGGCTGATAGCAGAATGAAGATGTCTGGGCACGCAGTTATGGTTCTGACCTGCACAAGGGTGAGTCTGAGCAGACCTACCGCAAAAAGTAAGATAAGCCTTTATTGTTGGCTGAATCAGGCTCGGTGCAGTTTATGCTCTCACCATAGCACCATGATTGGTTCAAGTCCCACAGAGCTGAACACTGTCAATTTAAACTGAAATACAGACTAGTTGGAACACATATATGAAAGACTTCAAAATTTGCCTTTGCCTCCTCTCTCTAATCTTTCAATCTCTTTTGCTGAGTTCTTTACAGAGTAGCCATCAGAGCACCAGAATTTATGTGAAGTGCATCATTATGATTTGACCATCCCTCCTTTTCAGAACTGGCAGACACACCGTGTCTCTTTCAGCAGCTTTCAGGTATCTCTGAATTTATGGGCTGGATGGCCATAATTGTAAAAGAGCTTGAAGTCACAAAGTGGCCTTGAATGGCTCTGAGACTGCAAAGACAAAACTTGATTTTCAATCATAGTTCAGTAGTGGCAGGAAAAAAGATGAAAGCAGCAAGTATGGAGGTTATGGAGGTACCTGAGGGCAGTCATTCCACGTAATTCATCTTGGTGGTCAGCATAAAGTACATGCACTATCTCCTTGAATGTCCATGATGTTTGCATTTAGCAACTCCACACGTATATTTTTTATTTTCTAAACTGGTCAGACTTTTGGTCACACCTCTTCCACGTTGTCCTCTTATCTGCCTTCCATTGGGAGCTGCTATTAATTTTAGCAGAATCTAGAGCGAGCACGTTTCTGTGCAGCTAGGACCAGCCCGGTGTAAGTATTTGTGCAGGGTATTACAGCTATTCAAGGAATCAGCCATCACCTATATATCACTTTATTTTTTTACCCTCTGAACTTTAAGGAAGAAAAAGGGATTGTGGCACTTCTCCAGCAGAAGTTCAGGTGCTTTCTGCCTTATCTGAGCAGAGAATCATTGAAGACATTCTATTTACTGTGTGAATTCCGCACAAAGCATGCATATAAATTGGTGTCTCAGAAATCCTTGACACCTAATGAACTGATCTGCCACTTTTTAAATCTTGAAAGGGTACTTGGTTGGTGGAAGAGCTGCCATCACCTTCCAAAAATGACTGTGGAATAAGGTGATGGGGGAAGGAGGGAGACAGTTGATGTTTTTGTGGGACAATGGGAAGGGTGAGAAGTCAAGGCACCAAGTCTGGGTCACGGTGGAGAAAGTCAGAGAAAGTCTCCTCACACCTCCTTCCCATGACCACTGCCCTCCACTTGGCTCTTGCCGTACAGGGGCTGAGACACTTGGTGAGGTCGGGTCACGCAGCTCAAAGTTTTACGTAGTGGTGAGGCTTCAGCAACGCAGAGGACGTGTGGGAGTTGTGATCCTGGTTGGCAAAAGCTGCTCGGTTTCTGTGCCTTGGTCACATCTCTAATTCCTAGCTACAGGTGGCTGGCTTTGAGGCGCTGACTGAAACATTGACGTTGATTTCTGATCCACCTTCTCCCTCTGTAAGTCCTTGAACAGATGTAGAGGAAAGCCAATGGAAGCATGGAAGTGAAAATCAACTTTTCAGTTAGATCCAAGCAGTTTCTAATTGAAGCAATCAGCAAGACAAGTTTAAGTTCTTAAAAATACTCAAGTTTTACAGCAATTTCTGTTTTAGCATTTATATTACAGTGTCATCCAGAGCCTTACCCAGAATTAAAGCTCCATTATGTTGAGAAGTTTGAAAACAAATACCAGTGTATCCTGGTATTTGTTGTATCAGGATACACATCAGGATACACATTTGTGTATCAGGATACACAAATCAGTGTATCCTGATTTGGAGTATCTGCAGGGTCAGAAGTAAGTTAACTAAGCATATCCAAGAGCTAAGTGTCCAGGAAGCATAAGGCATTTAAGCAGGCATAATTTACTGAGTGGTGATTGGTACTGTCAGTGGAATACTGGCACTATTAAAACACAGTTTAACTGAAGATACAGATTATAGGGACTAGTAGAATCTATTTTAAATTACTACGGACAATAACTCTTATAAACTTGTAAATTTTGTAGGTCTTGAATAACAGTGGAAATAAATAAGTGGTAGGCCTTAATATTCTCACTTTACATTTCTACTTTTTTTGCTACTTTACTCCTAATTATTACTCATGGGTGAAATGCAGTGATATAACCATATAGGAGCTGAATTTACTGACCTTTGTTTTAACTGTGATTTGAAAAAAAAAAAAGCATAGAGTGTGAAAAAAATAAATGTTTTAAGCAACATTAAGAAAAGCTTTTTCCAGAATCTCATATTTACAATTTGAATGTTTATTACACCATAAAATTATAGTACTTGGGAAACGATGCTTCAGTTCCTGAAATGAAGTTTCAGGGAGGCAGGCTTTGGGTAAAATAGCTGACTCCAGTACTCAAATTCTGCCTGTCAGTATGTACCAAGGCTGTTACTCTATTGTTAATGTATTTGGGAAAAGCTCCTATGCCAGATTTTTTACTCTTATAATTAGAAAGTTGTGTGTTAATTACACAAAGAAAATCTGTGTTTGTAAATCTAAATGATATTGCAGTTTTCATTCCTCTGTAATAAAAATTTAGGCTCCATAAAATGTGCCTTTACGGACTCAAAACCTCACCCACTTTTTACATGGCGCTACTGGGTGCACTGTTTCTAGCAGCAAACACTATGAAAATCACCACTGTCCTCTGATTTAATGCAAAAGCAAAAAGCAGTGTGATATGATGTAGTGTTTCACAAAGCTTGGGAACACACAGATTCTAGGCATGCAACCCGCACCCTTCTCTTTGCTGCGGTTTACTAGTACAGCAAGGCTCAGGGCTCACAGCATCGAAATGTTTAGCACCTCCTTGACAGTCCTGTCGTAATGTCTAGAAAGCATAGTTGGATCACAGTGGATTTTACGGAGATGTTATTTATTGCACTTAAGATGTTGAGGCTGTATGACTTACGTTGCCAGAACCAGACTTGCAAATGTGCTTCTGTTGTCCTGGATGCAGGGGTTTCCCTCTTGAAATAGGCCCTTCTGGAGGGCCTCTGTGGAAGCTGGTGGCAGCAAGAGGCAGGATGACTGACAGGGTGTCCCTGCCCATCAGTTCCTAGGATGTTATTAGTGTATGGCACTGGAGCTTAGGAGACTCAATGGCACAATGTCATTTCAAGAATATGAAAAAACAATTTTAAAAGAACCAGCAAAACCCTCTGTTTGCAAAATTATGTTTTCCTTTTCTTGAGCAACTGCACCTGCAAATACAAACCCTCTAGTTCATTCTGTGGAGAGGCATAGCTAATTTATCTATTTGTAGAAGTATGCACAGCACAGATAAAGATAGATATCTGTTTTAAAATGAACAGACATAAAGGAAATAAAATTGTGTGTGGAACTTTACATTTTCAGGATTTAAAAATATATTGTGTAATAAAACCAAATTAAGTAATTTCATGCTATCCTATAAAATGTTTTCTCTATCTGACTTCAAATGGGAAATCCATGACGCTTTGGGGAGAGGCAGGATAGTTAAGATTCACCAGAGTGGAAGCAATAGTTGAAAGACGTGAATGTCTGTATAACCATTAGATTATTTTACAACATCATATATTTTGGACTTAAGTAAAATACTATTTTTAAAAAAGACTTTTGAAATGCTTTCAATTATTTTGAGACCCACATCGTGTAAGACAACCCTGGACAATTAGTAGGCATAAGGTGTATTTATTATTGGTGGGTTGGGAATGGACACGGGATCAGCTGTGTGCTGATAG
The DNA here is from genome assembly GCF_964199755.1 of Larus michahellis. Lineage (NCBI taxonomy): Eukaryota > Metazoa > Chordata > Aves > Charadriiformes > Laridae > Larus > Larus michahellis. The sequence continues at coordinate 42,028,611 of NC_133898.1, forward strand.
AAATCTCAGGTTCCATTGCAGCATTCAGGACTGGCTTCTGGTTTTGGTAAATCCCAAGGTGTCGAGTCTTGCGCTGTCAACAGTGTGATACACGTGGGAGTAAGGATGATGACTCTTACTTGGCATTTTTGCCACTTAAGTAGTATACATACGTTTCTAGCCTACATTCCCTGCTTCTATCACCTCATTCAGCAAAGCACTCAAGTGCTTGAATATTTTTACAACCTGCTGGAATGCTACACCCAAATCCATCAAAACAATGTGATTAAAGGTACGTAAGCATGTGCTTAAGTAACTTGCTGAATACATGATGAGAGGGTGAATAAATCAACTTCTTCTGCAGAAATTGGTGTTTGTGGAACATTCGCAAGGCAAAGACAAAAGAAAATTCACATTCAGCCGCGTCATTGGGACTCAGTACCTCAGTACCAAATTCAGGAAAGAAAGGGAGTGATTAGGGTAGCTACAGTAGAGTAAAGTTCCCTGTTATGGGTTCTACTTTTTTCCCAAATTTCATTCTGTCATTGCTTCAGAGTCATCCGTCTTGTATCAGGAACCTCTTCTCCTTATTCCTCTAGTTCATCTGAAAAAAAAAGACCAAACCCAAAAAACCTAGCCAAAACCAAATGACAAAAAACCCATCACAAAAGAGAACAGTGGCAAAGAATTGAGACATTAAAACTACTGAGCCCATTGCCAACATTCTAATAAAATATCTGCAAATAAAAAGAAATTCCAAGTGTTCAAAGCTGTTTTCAGTGTTTTACGGCATAATAAATGGCTTATGATCTCATTAATGCCATTAAGCTTTTATCTCCAGAAGAGGGAAAAGAAAGGATGTAAATTCCGAACAGGGAGCGTGTCAGAGTAAGTGTACGAGGAGAGGGAACGCTGAGGGAGCAGCAGCAGGTTTATTCATGCAGCAATGACTTCAGGCTTTACCTGCAGTTATCATGCTTTTGGAACTGTCTTCTTATTTTTCTGTCATTTTTCTGTAATTTTCAAACTTCCGTAGTTTCTCTCCTTTCAGGGTCAGTAAGTACCTCCATGCTTCACCACAAACCGCGGCGCTTTCTGTTCCTCGCCGCTCCAGGCTTCAAGCCTCTCCCTGTGCACCCTCACGGGGTGCCCGCCCGTGATTCCTGCCTCGTCCGAAGTAACCTCTTTTGGGAAGCAGCAGCAATCTTGTTTTAAACTCCCAGCTTTTCAAAAGCCCCAAATGCGACTTAATCGAGACCTGAAACGTCACCAACTTGGTTTAAAAACAAATAGATATAATTGCAAAGAAGTTTTTCGTTCTTTTTATTATGTGTGTGGACGTTGCCGGGATTCTGTTTTCCAGTTTTCCTCTGTAACCTGTCAGAGCTGGAAACTTTATTCTTTTTAAATCTAAATCCAATCTAGGAAGCTGTCAATATTATAAGAACCATTCACTGATCTAACTTTTCCTCAACAGTACCTAATGTGGAAAACAGACAGGGATAACCGAGATTAAGGTAATGCCATTTCTTGTTACTCCAGCACATCTTGCTAATTGAATGTGCAGTTTAGATTTTAAGCTGTCAGTTCCAGAAAGTGAATCTATGTATTGCAAACCAGCACACAGAACTGTGGCCACCACAATGTAAGCCAGTTTCTTTACATATGGCTGGTTCTTATGCACGCTTCAATTTTTGGATACCTAATATGAGACTTCTTCCTCCCAGAAATTTTTTAAACCCTTTTAGAAAATAGGTATGATATCTGAGATGAACGCCAAAAAAAATAGTCAAACTCAAATTATTTTATTTTTTTTTGCTTACGATTGAAGATTATGTTTGTTACAAATAATGATAATAAAAACTGTGACAACAATAAATCTGCAATTCTCAAAATTCCTGGAAACCGCTTTTTTAGGGATTGATTTGTGATCTCATTTTCCATTTGCATGCGGGTACTTTTTAGACCTTCAATTATGTGATCATGATACATATCCCTGGCTCCAGATAGCCTGTGCAGTGCTTGCCAAGTTCCCTTCTTCTCTTCTAGCCAGCTCCCTGGTTGGCTTAGAGAACTTTGCAATGTACAATGAAGCTACGTAATACTGATTTGATTCTCCCAACGTACTGTTTATAGACAGACATTTGTTTATCCGATAAACAGGTAGTGAAATTTTTGCCTTCTTCCAGGACCAGCTTCCATCTTTCAAACTCTATTTTTTTAGGAATTTGAGAGAGCTCTTAGAGAGTGCCTCATTACGGAGTTTTTGGCTGGAAAATGACTATCAAGAAGCACTTTCCTGGAGACTTCCCATTGCAGAGGATGTACTGCTTATAAATAAGGTTGCATTGGCTCAGGATTGGGGCATTTACTATGACAAACATGAAAACTGTCGCTTGAGTCTTGTTATCAAGATACCTGTCAGTGACGAGCCTGAATTTTTTGGCTGGTTCAGCTGATGGAAGTGCCACCAGTCCTATGTGGGTGATCTGCTTAAACAGCAGAAGTACTAATGTGTGATACTGAGAAGTCTGACACATGGTTCTTGAGATTTTTAGAACCAACAGAAATGGTTGTAGATGCACGAGGATTTGGTAGCTCTATATGACAGCCTCTGAAGAGCTGCTACCAGCCAAGAAGGTAATTTCTTTTATTCAAGCTGTTAGTGCTCTTAGCACGTAAAATCCTTGGGTTCAAATCATTCTTGTGGACTGAGCACGGTTTGTTACGCTGTCTTTAGGGAAACGTTATCTGATGATACTGGCCAGGTATGGGGAACCCTGGCAAATGGCACCAGTGTTAAACTCTGCTAAACAGAAGGCAAAAGTATGTAAGGCTTTCACTCAGCTCTTTCAACACTAAGTTTACATGAGTTGTTACGTGAAATATTCTGTTTCTTGTCTGATTAGTTGCCATGCTCCAGGTTTTATTTCCCTCAAGTTGATAGTTATAACCTCAATGATTTTTACAAGGCGTAAACTACAGGAAGATGTAAATTCAGCCTGGGCAGAGAACTTGACAGCTTCAGTCCAAGACATAAAATGGAGTGGAAAATTTGGGAATGGCATTGATTTCAGATATAACTGAAACTTTTGGGAGAAGCTTTTTCGGTACCATCTTTTGTATTGACCCCTGGACATTAAAGGTTCCTCCAGCACAAGAACATGTTGATCATGACTCTGATCTCCCTAACAACAATGTGCCAGAGCTGGCAGATGTGCTCTGAAGCTCTTCTTTTTGCTAAAATAGTATGGAATATTGCAAGATAAGGGTCTATTTTTCCACCTAAGCAGGTCTTCTCCGGAAGTACAACGAATCCTTCAACCCACTGACATCTCCAGATCTGGACTAAGCAAACCCTGAGGTGTTTGCAACAAAAGCAACTTTAATACGGTGAGTACCTAAAACTCAGCGGCCAGTAGACAAAGTTACCACAGGATCTTTTTTTGTGCTTTAAATATAATCCACAAGCACTGAAATATTTGTCTCTTTTTTTTCCAAATTTGGGAAGATAGACTTATGGCCCATATCTTTAATTAGTATTTAAGCACCTGAACGTGACCTGTTTCTCTGGGAATTAGCTGCCTGTTACCCATTCAGAATGTGCATTTTAGTTTCAAAATCCATTACAGAATGAGAACACACTGTACTATTTCTCTAACAGCATCTGCCTCCATGGTACATGCCTCCTTCTGGAAGTGCAAGGTACCTGGAGGAAAAAAATTCTTGTCTTTGGAAATAATAAGGACTTAAACCACTAGAAAGATGAAAAAGTATTTCCCAATTCACAAATGCATGCCTCTTTTCACAGAGCTTTTCATCTTCTTGTGACGGATGGCCCAGTTAAAGGAACCAATTAATACATTTTGTAACTCCATTAATGGGCTTCCTGTTCAGGGAGTTTCAAGTGCACATTTGGTATTACACGTGTTTTCGTGGCAAGAAAGGTGTTTTCTGGAAAGAAAGCCAAGGAACAGACATTGGACTTTGCCTAGGCAAGAAGTAGAAATATTAAGTACATACTACAATTTGTTTCTAAAAATCTAATATTCTACAAGCAAAAAGAAATAGTTCCTCCTGAAGGTAGATTTTTCATCTTTCTGCCCTCTTTTCTATCAGGAGGTTAATTAACCATCCAAATTTTCTTCGATTTTTTTCTAAGTCATAATTCTGAAATCATTTACTTAAAGGAACCAAGTCAAAGCATTCAAGCTGAATGACAACACACTCAGAAATTTATAGCATTGCATTTATAACAAAATAAGGTCAAACCCAAAGCCTGTGTGGTGGGTTGACCCTTGCTGGACACTAGGTGTGCACCAAAGCCACTCTATCACTCCCCTCCATGAACTGCTCCAGCGTGGGTCCGTTACATGGGGTACAGTCCTTCAGGAAGAGACTGTTGCAGCGTGGGTCCCCCGTGGGGTCACAAGTCCTGCCAGCAAACCTGCTCCAGCGTGGGCTCCTCTCTCCCTGAGTCCACAGGTCCTACCAGGAGCCTGCTCCAGCGCAGATCCCCGTGGGGCCACAGCATCTTTTGAGTCCATCCACCTACTCTGGTGTGGGGTCCTCCAGCTGGATATCTGCTCCACTGGTCACCTCCATGGGCTGCCGGGGGACAGCCTGCCTCACCATAGTCCATCACGGGCTGCAGGGAAATCTCTGCTCTGGCACTTGGAGCACCTCCTCCCCCTCCTTCTTCACTGACCTCGCTGTCTGCAGAGTTGTTTCTCTCCCATAAACTCACTCCTCTCTCTGGTTGCAGTTGTGCAGTTGTTCCTCCCACCCCCCACCCTTCTTAAATATGTTATCCCAGAGGTGCTACCACCATCACTGATGGGCTCGGATTTGGCCAGCGCTGGGTCTGTCTTGGAGCCGTCTGCCATTGGCACTATCGGACATAGGGGGAGCTTCTAGCAGCTTCTCACAGAAGCCACCCCTGTAGACCCCAGCTACCAAAATCTTGCCACACAAACGCAATACAGCTTCTTTCCTGGATGATGTGTCTAGGTATGGAACTACGGCATATTAAAAAAACAGGGAAGGAAAGAAAAAAAGGAAGAAATGGTGGAAATAGAGGCAATAGGTAAATGTAACCATGACTTTTGCTCCCAAAAAAATGCAAATAGAGCATGAAGGACATAAAGATTCACCTTTGATGTATATTTTAATTACTTGTTCAATTTTAATAAAGCGTGATAATTAAATTAATCAGGTAAAAATATGTGTCAATGTGTGTGTAGGTGATGTTTTGCTGAGCTATTTAGTGCTCACTAATGGAAACTATTAATAGTTGTATACATGTAATTTAACCTGAAATTAGAGGATGCTCTTGGCATGAGTTAGAGATGCAAATCTACTTCAGTTTTAATTGTTGCAGTTGTTCTTTGTTCATAGGGTTTTTTGTTTGCTTTTGTGGGTTTTTTGTTGTTGTTTTTTTTTTTTCTTCTTGCTGGATCATCTCTGACTTTATCGTGGGCCAGTAATAAATTCCAGATTGGAATGTCTAAAAAAGGAAATGCTTGGAGGGTACTACTGAAACATTTAAAAATGCAGCTTCTTAAAAGCTGTCAATAATTTCCTCTGCATCTTTTCGGATCATAATTGTTTATGAGTTTTTTCCCAAGAGGAATACTTTGCCTTATGTGTTATCGTGCTTTTTTTTTCCTGGGACGCATAAAAAACGACAAGCCAAAGAGCAGCAATCTGGACCATGACACAGTAATTTTCATTTACGAGCTGTTTCATATTCTCCACCAGCCTTTCCATGAGACAGAGGACAGTTTGGATGCTGTGGGTCTTCTGCTGCTGCTCCATCATTGGACTAGTTGGGGGTAACTAAGTGTGCCTAATTTTTTTTAAAGTATGCCAAATTAATTCACAAAAATGCTAGCTTAGGTTAAGAAGATGATTTGGTCACAGGTCTCTAAATACTACGTGGAGACTGAAATAAAATAACGCAACATGCAGCCCAGGAAATAAAGACATCATAACAGCCTTCAGTGGAGGGCACTGGGAGACAGAACAACTCAGACGAGAATTGCCCTACTTCAGATAGAGATGAATGCCCTGTGATATGTCAGCACTTGAGACACTTGTTTCTTCCAAGCTGGCTGATGCCACTCTGGGAGACTGCAAAAACTGTTCGACCTTCCTCCTCCTCTTCTAATAATTGCTTGTTGACACTGTACACTGTTTTTCTGTAATTGTAGTTTGACACCTGTAGAAATAATTTCATAGTACATAAGACAGGATTATTGTAGCAGTAAGGGAATTAATGGACAAGTTTTCTGGCTTATGAACTGCTAAGTACCTTTTTATTTTAAGCATAAACAGGAACAGAAGATGGGGTTTGTTTATACATGGAGGGAAATCATCAAAATCTTGTGTTCTTGACAGTGCATTATCCATTAGGACGCAGGAGGATTACTACTCAATTTACAGTTTTTGTCTGCAAGCTGCATTTTGAAGAGGTAGGGATGAGGAAACTGCACCAGATGTCCATCCCGACGTGTGTTTTTGGCTTGTTTTTTTTTTCTGTTTCCTCTCACTAATTAGGGTTACTCGTAGCTATTAAAGGTCCTTGGAGAGCATTAGCATTGCAGTCCTCTCTGTGCAGGTAGATGCCTTACTTTGTGGAAGCCCATCGACTCCTTTTAAATTCAAACCATGGAGACAAGCCTAATCATTAAAATTTTCATGTAGAGTATGAGTGAGGACAGGGCACCAGTGCTGGAGAAACATATTGAGTGGAGTAACAAAGAGCTGCCAGCCTAAATTATCTTTCACACAGTTTACCCAGGACGGTTAGGGGAGTAAGAAAAAGAGAGCCAACAAGCTAAAACAGAGACACAAAGTAATTCACAGAGCCAAAATTTAGAGCAGGCAGTGACTTCTGAAAGCCACAAGGGAATTGTGATGGAAAATTGGTATCCTCTGGGAAAGATTGTTTATAACTTGGCATGAGTTTTCAGCAGGCTGTTCTCACAACGCGCAGTACTGAAATCCCCCTGTTACAGCCCTTGTAGGATAAGTTTTGGGCCATCAAAGCCATCAGAGATTTATCCTCATTCACGTTGTAAGTACTTTAAACAAGAACATTGAAGAAAAGGAAACAGAGCACTGAGTTCTCATCAGGTAAAAAGTCTTGGTTTAAAAACATAAGAATCCACAGAAAATGAGACATTTTAAAATCACATATCTATTATAATTGAAAAATTCTAGTGGCAATTAATTTTAAATTTTGGCATTCATTTTAATTTTGTGTTGCTCTACTCATTTCTCTTTCAAACCTAAGCAGCAGATGACAAAATATAAACCAAAAGAATGCTTGTATCTCACAATATGCAAGTGAAATGAAGCAATTATATCAAATATTATATTTTCAACCAGTCACTGCAGACTTCCTTTTAAATTTACATTTTGCATATTATTTAACTGTTACTGAGTATGTCCTGTTGCTTTATTTTCACTGGTATTAAGTGAAATATATATATTCACTGGTATATATATAAAAATGTAACCTACCCCCAAACAGTAGAAATTTTAATATATCAAATTTTTACTACCTTTAAGATAAAAACCTTTACTGAAACTCTTAAAAATGCATTGCTATGTGATATTCAATTCCCTACAGCAATTTTTGTTCTGGAAGACATAATTGTGTCATATTTATTCCCTTCCACTGAGTAGCTCCACTTAATCCAGCTTTGCCTTGGTGCAAAGATGGATGAAGTAATCTCTCGAGATCCTCTTTAGACGTATATTTCTGCAAAATGCTTTTTGTGTTACTTAGGGGGAAGGACTGTAAGAATCTTTTCCCAAAATTATGCTCTGTGATACCACTGCACGACACCTATTGTAAACATCCCATGGTATTACTTTCTAAAGACATCCTTCCTCTTGTAAAACAAGAATTGTGAAAAGAAAGAAATGGACCAGGGATTGTTCCTGTTATGAAAGGGTCGATGTGAAACTCTGGGCTCATTTCAGCTATGCCAACTGTTATGCTTAACTGTTGTAGAAGAAGAAAAATATATTTGATGAGATCTGGTTTAACTCTGTTTAAAGTCAAGTTTGTGGGTCTAAACAGCTGAGAAGAATGGGGGAGAGACCTGGAAGGTTTCACTACTACCTTGTTATCTGAAATGCGTCACATGGTGACAGCAGCAAAAAGTTGTGTCTCTGTTGCTCTGTGAAGTTAATTGGTGGTCTCAGTAAAAAGTCCATGGTGATGGCAGGTATCATTGTAAAAAAAAAATAAATTAAATTGGGCATCGATTATCTTGTAAGCTAGTTGTTCTCTGTATACATTACATAAATTTGAAGGATGAATTTTATTTTGTTCATCAGAAAATCCAATTATTTCACTTCTGACGCATCGTTGCAGGGTGGCTCCCGCATTTAGGGACAAGGGTGTGAGAAGCAGCATCCTGCCAGCAGTGAAAATGATTGTGCTAACAAAGTGATGCTGCTAACAATGTAAATACATGCCAACAGCTGCTTAAACCTTGGTGGCACCTGCTGTGCCACCGGCTGGGGAGCTTCTGAGATACCTAAGAAATGGCCAGTGCTGCAGTGCTCAGCGTTGTGCTACTGGTTGCCCCAGGATTTGGGGCATCTCTAATGGTGCCAAAGAGCTCTGGCTGCTATGAGCCAGGGATTGCTTCTGGGATGGTGAGACTCCTGCTCCATTGGTAGCGGTGGCATCTGAGGCATCACCACAACCCATGCCAAACTGCGAAAATCAGTGCGCGGCTAGAGGAGACTTAGGGGGGGCAGAAGAAGGCATTGGGGCGGAAGGAATGGGACCGGCAAGTCCAGAGCTGTGCTTTTTATGAGTCTCCCCTATGATAATAGCAAGAAAAACTGAGGTATTTTAAAGCTGGGCCACTTCTAGGGAGGTTAAGCTGCTCCTGCAGGTAGGCCCCTGTTGCTTGGAATCAGATGGCAGAGCACAGACAGTGTTTCGTGGCACTGCTGCAGTGCTGGGCTGCCTGTGCTGCTGTGCCCAGAGCAGCTGCTCTCAGTGAGCACGGGGAGCATGAGCAGAGTTTTTAATGCGATTTTTTTCTTTAGGAACAGTGAAACGAAGATAAAGTGTCACAATGTGCTGTTTATGGAGGAACATGCACGGATATGAAAATAAATTATTGTTTGGGGATGTAAAAAAAATGCATACGTGTGTTGACTATGTTGCTTTATTTTCCCCTGTCAGGGATGAAAACAAGCAACTTTACAACAATTACAGATGAAACATAGCACCTGAGCACCAAGGTGATGTTCACTGAAACCAAAGTCATCAGCTTTTCAAGGCAAGAACAGCCATGCATTTGTGCTATACCTGTCACAGAGAAACCCTAGTCCACAATGAGCGTTCCCATATAGTACATAATGCAGATAATAAGAGAGGTAATGATAAAAGTCACAAATCCTCTTGGCTTTGGCAGACCACAAAGCTTTTTAAAAATCTGGAGAAGGAAAAAGAACATTTTAAAATGGATTTTTCTCAACTTTCCTATCCATCTCTGTTGATTTTCTCTTATGTCTCTAATATATTTCCAAATTAGAAAAAAATCAAAACCCCATGAAGCAATCAGTCTCCTCTGTTTTAGAGAGTCTTGTTTCATTGTCAGGGTAACGTGTCAGCCTGTTCTGTTATTGATTTATATGATCAGTCAGCCTTTGAACAGAAAATGTTGAGAATCAGTTACTTTGGGTATCTAATTTATCCCCAACAGCTTTTGTCAAAAAATTACTGGTAAGAAAAAAATTGATGAAAAAAACCCACATTTTTATTCGTGGACAAGTTTTGCATGGAAAAGAAGCTCATCTTCTTTGTTCGTGGAATACAGTACTTGTCCTTAGCATTACTGTGAGCTAAATAATGCTTTGTGTATGGTTCACCTTTGTGACCTTTAAAAGTACTTGTCTGTACAGACAGACAACTAATCTGATTTGATATATTTCATTTCTGAAATTTTAAAACATGCTTTCTGACCTCACCTACAGTCAAGGCAATCTAATTGATAAGATGTCCTTTCTGCAGTCCTTAATGCAGTAGGGTGAGGGTGAGATATTCATATATTGCATGTGGCTTTAAAGAAGTGTCTCCATTTTCTCAGAAAGGCAAAAAAAACCCTCCTTCTAAAGACATAATAACCCAAATCTAATTTGATTGTGTATGCTTCTAGTCATCTCCACACTTGTATCTTAATATTATGAAAGTGATAATCTAGGTAATAGCTTGTATCTGTCCTACTCCTGCTAAATTACAGCACCAACAGGCTCCACTGAGGCTTCATTTTATCTCTGAGAAACTGACTTCAGACCACTTTGTGAATTAACTCAGGACTCCAATATCCAATTCTATCATCCTGTCAAATTTTGCTGGCCACAAATTTTTTTAAAACCAGTTGCAGCAAAATGGAAACCCCAGATGACTGAATCTTCCTCAATCCTAAAATCTATAGGTTTAAGGAAAAAAATATGGAGGAAGGGGGCCTTTGTGAGTAAAGTTGTAAGGCAGATGGAATCCAACAAAAGTGAAAAAAAAAAAAGTTCTGTCTTCCGTGTTACTGTCTTCTGTTTCCATGGAAACCGAGGCTGGATTGGCAAAAATGGGTTAAGTGCTTTACAGTGACAGAGACTAATCACTGTTATTTTATAACATTACTATTGCCAATGGAAGGGAGGGCTGCATTCTAAGGAGACGTAGGTTTGCAATGAGCCTACTCCTTGCTGAAACTATCAGACAGCAAAAACATGTGGCATGAGAAATTTTGATTAAGTGTACAGTAAATCAATACAGACTATATAAAAGCCATAAGAACCTGAGAAATATTGTATATGAGAGAACACTTAATCCCAAAGTCAATGAATAGCAAAATCCAACCATATAACTACTTGACTTTTCAAAATACTGAAAAAACACTCAATTACTTGATAAATACAGAAAAATTAATCTATCTATCTGTCCTGTTTTCCAATGTGTGCATTATTCTCAGGGGGACTGCAGAGAATCTGCAACAACAAAAATCCTCAGTCTGCATCGTTATCTTGAAAATAAGTTTTATCCCCTGTGGTCGAAAATCTAGACTTCCACAGGATAGAAAAGTTCAGCATCAGTGTTAATTTTCCAGAGTTTTACTTACAGCACTAAAACACTTTCAGCACTTAGTTTCTTCTGAGCAAGGTAGATCTGAGGGGAAAAAAAATAACAACTAATTTCCCTCAGAAACATTGGTTTCTGAAGCCAACAATGTCCTCAAATTTTAGGTGGGTGTTCACAACTGCTCGGAAAAAACGGTCAACAGCATTAGCGGATGAGAATGGGCGCTCATTAAATGGAAAGCAAGTGAGTTGTTTTACGGGAATACTGTAAAATGTTAATTGTTCAAAACCCTATTTAAAAGTGTTGATGACCATGCCAGAAATGTTTTACTTTGAGAGTCTTGCTGTGGATATCATCCCATAGTTGAAGTTACTTAATTTATGCTTTGTCAAGTATCCTTTTATTGTCCTGGAAAACAGGCAATTTTTGTGAAATGTTCCACATACAGCATGTCTGTAGCTGAGGATATTGCACCATCAGACTATTTTCAACCCCTGTGCAACCCTGTAGATACCTGTAGGCCCTGGCCCCGAGGTTTGGCGGGTGAGACAACATGACTGGGGTTCTCAAACCATGCCCTGCCCAGGGCCGTGCCGTGCCATGCTGCTCTGCTCCTGGCTTGCCTGTGGGATTTAACTTGACACGAGGGAGGATGAACAGGGCAGGATGGATGGGGCTAGATGAAATTCAGGCATTTCTGCCTTAGCAAAACCCCGAGGAGTGGCAGGCTGGACTGCCATTCAGAAGATCCCCACCTGATTTATCACAGGTATCTGGAACAATGTATTTACCTGGGTCTTCAAAAAACCTAGGCTGCAGGATAGTCGAAGGTGGGGTCGACCCTTTGAAGTTGTTTGCTGTGATTAAAATGCTTAACTGCTTCTTGGGCTGGCATGAAAGGAGCCTGTGTTTCAGGAGGAGTCACCACCAGACTTGGGCTCCCAGTGCCAGCTGGCTGGGCAAAGGGAATAACCACCTTTTCTGCCAGGCTCAAGACAGCAGGTTCCTCTGAGAATATGTATTAAATCAAGTGAAATAAGGACAGTTATGAAGAGTCTGGGACTTCTGATGGGGCTTAGGGATGAGTAAAATAAATGTTAACTTTTCATGTAGTCGCATGTCCAAGAATCCCAGGGGAATATTTACAGCTTTGCTTAAAACAGCCCAAAGCAGAACAAACCCTCTTCTCAGTGTCAATTCTCAATTCATAATCCTGTGAACCTGAATGACTGCAGCACCCTTTTTCATAATAAAAATGAAAGGATATATCAAAATACCATTTCATCTTATATCGAATTCCATATGCCTAATGCACCTGTTAGAAGTTAATTCACAAGATACTATTATTTTAATTATATTTGTATTAAAATAACAATGAAAAAGATTTTTCACATCACAACTTGCTGATTAAAATATTTTAAGAAGTGATATGAGAATAAAGATGTTCAAAGTTTCTATTAGAACTCATGGCTTTGGTAACTGATACATGAAGGCAAAATCTTCTGAAGAAAAGACAGAGAATGGCGATGAAAGAGGGTAAATCAAAGTTTGTGAAAACAGGAGTTATTAGATTCAGTAAGAGATGTAGGGCAGGACTGCATAACCGGGTGAAAAGGGGTCAAAAGTAAAGCATGTCGAGAAGGATTTGAAGGGTGAGGTGGAGGGCAGCTTCGACTTTATCCCCTGTTTTAGTTCAGCACAAATGCAAAAATAAAGAGACGTGTGGCAGAGGAGAGACGCAATCAGGGATTGTTAGGGCAAGGAAAGCATTAGAGGAGAAGAACAGTCAAATCAAGTGAAAAGCAAAGAGTTGAAAAAAAAAAATAAATTTTTACAACTCTGGACATCTGGACATTGAAGAAAAAGATAGGAGAGTCAGGACTCCAAAATCATGGCTCTTGGAAAACAACATTTGTTGTGGGAATGAGCACAAGAGATGAAAGTACAAGAAATTAGCTCAAATACTGATATAGCATGCAGAGTAAATAAAGAGAATGAAGTCAAAAGAGGTAAAAGTGAAGAACAGCAAAATAAGTCGAAGGCAAAGCATTCAAGAAAGAGAAAGAGGTTTTCTTTAGAGAATTTCTAGATGGTTTCTGAGAATAAAGGTATTCCCAAAATGACAAAAATTGTCAGTATACAAAAGATGAGCAAATAGACTCTCAACTAGAACATGAAGAGGAAGTACTTGTTCTCCAGTCCATACTTAGGCTGGGGGGTAAAGTAGTGAGTTATCTGGGCAAAACAGGTCAAACTGGTGAAGGAGCAAAATGCCACCTGCCTGTGTGGTCCTGCACAGGTTGTGGTTTACCTGGAGCAGACATCCCCCAGCAGCCAGACTGCTGCCTGCCCACCGCCCACTGCCCGTTCCCCCTCTGATGATCCTGTCTGTCCCACAGATGGTTGTGGGTGGTGGGGGGTTCCACAGAAAACACCCCTGCACACACTCCTACCCCCATGGAGGAGCCTGGCTCAGCCATCACTGCCCACTTCCTCCCAAGAAACCTCTCTTCTCAGCTCACCACCTCCATAGCATCTCTCAGGAACAAGCAAACACAGTCACCTTCTGCTTTCACTCCCAGTGGCCTTTTCCCTTTGGATTTTAAACCTCTTAGTGGATTATATCACTAATTGCTCCTTCCTTTCCCTTTCCAGCATGCTTTCAATCCTTGTACCTCCAGCTGTATATGTCACACTGTAATCAATTCAATGAGACTGCGGATGTGACAAGCTATACAAGGGTGGCTTTACTGGAAAATAAATTTAAATAAGCCCTTTAGCAGTCTGTCCTAGAGGAGGTAGACTATCTGAGGCTAATCCCACGTGTTATCCTGAGGTTTGAAATACTTAGCCCATTTATATGCATTTCTGTCTGTTCAGCTGTATGCACAATAGGACTCATGTATAGTCACCTGTTCCTCTGTAATTTTCACTTTTAAAATCTGTTGTGTGTTGGATCATTAACTCAAGGTGAGACTTCTCTTGCAGTCATTTCCTCTAACCTCCCTGCATAAAATGGTCTCCTGGGTAACAGTGTTCACGGATGATCTGAACATCCCTGTTTTTAGGGCAGTCTTTGTATTGCTCTGCACCTGTGTAGTCAATTACACTGGCACGACCCGAAATACATATACAGTTTTAAATTAAGCCTGGTGTAAATGAGAACACAGACTAATAGAGGATTAATGGGTTTTTGTCAAGTTTTTTGTTCCTTTGTCACCCCTGTGAGCAAAACCACCAATAGGCAATGTTGTTAGCACGTGCTCTTTCGATCCACACTGAAGAAATGGAAAGAGGAAGAAATGGGGAAAATATGACAGAGGGAAGATATTGAAAATAAATAAATAAAACCTCAACAAAAACCAGTATTAACAGACATAAGAAGGTCTGTAATTGATGGTATCTTCTGGAGTCCGGATAACAAAAGCACTTTCATCAGATGGTCTTTCACACTTGTAAAAGTTGTATTAGGAATATGAAATACGAGAACTCTCAAGACATACCTATAAACAGAGGACGAAGGAAAGTGAGCTGAGAGGCACCTCTGTGGAAGTTAACGTTCCTTGTTAGCTCAAACAATGATGTGCAGGTTAAGCACTTTTGGTTAACAGAAATTTCCAGGTCATATCAAGCTGAGTTAACACATACTGACCTATAAATGCACTGCAGACACTGCATAAATAAATATGTGAAAGCCTGTATTTGGTGCGTGGCTTAGCCGATACCTGGCACCAGGCTACATGTTCGTCTACACACATGGAGGTCCGGCTCTAGCAGAGGAAAAAAAAAAGACACCGCACTCCAGATGAATACTTCCCAGGGCATCACACACTGCCTTTCATGTGACAATGCCCAGCCACAGCACCAGAAGGGAACCTTCCTTCCCCTGCTGGCACTCAGATGAGGGCTGCTTCCATCCATGACCAACCTCCCCAGTCCTATCCAACTCGGAAATGGAAATTTCTCAGCTTTGTTGGGTTTCATTGTACCAAATGTGCAGATGAATTCTTTTATAGAGATTAGGGGCCGGCACCTCAGCCAGGATAAACTGGCTCGTTGACTTCAATAGAGCTGAGCTGATTGATGCAAGCTTTGGGACTCCCCCTGTTTGGTCCAACCTCATTCTGGTCATTTCATCTGAACAAACACGGGCTGGAAGGAAGGGCTGGGAAGCATTTTAAGTGCAGGAACAGTGAAATTGTTCTGTATGGACCGGCTTCCCACAAGCTGTCTGCAGCTCCCAAAATCTGTGGCCTTCCAGGGAGGTATCTTACTGCAATTTCTGAGTAAATTTGAAGGAGGAATTTCCTGAAAGTAGAAAAGCTAGGATCGATGCTGTATCTCTGTTTTTTTAAAATAGTAGAATGTGGTAAACCAATTACACAAATAATTATTTTTTTTGGATAAAATAGTTCTCAGAAGGCCCAGTAAAGACTGAGCTCCCATAGTGGGAGATGTCAGTTACCACATCCCACTGCAAATATGGGGGGGGTAGATTTCTAATTTGTTTTTTTTTTTTTCTGGTGAGTGTAGAAGATAATGTAAATTGATGAATAAGCACAATAAATGGTTATTACCCATAGAAACATTAACCGAAACCTAATAAAGACTGTTAAAATGTGGATTGCACAGGTACAGATGTTGAGACTAAGTGAAAAGTTCTTTTGGAGCTCCATTTCAGGTTATTTTCTGACTCAGGAAGAGCACAGAATCTTTTTACAGTCAGTTAACCTAGAAGTGTTATTTTCATAGAAAAGAAACAAAAAGTAGTACTAAAGACTCGACAGTTTAAATGTACATAGCTCCACTAACATTCAAGATGTTTCAGTAATTGAGAAGAGTGGGAAATCTTGGTTCCCTACCTCTTCTTTCTAAATGAATTTCTGCATCCTAAATTGAAGGAAAACAATGCATTTTGAAGATCTGCCGCATCATCATGGTTAATTCTGACCTCCTTGTTAGGTATCATATTTGCATTTTATGACTCGTCTCTAGTAGCAGTGGTTGGCATTTTTAAAAGCTGCTAGCTTTCTCTCTTGCCTTTTAAAATTAAGATCACAAAAGTAAATCCAAAGTGAAGTCTAAAAGCAGTTATAGTCACATTGGTATCATGAGGAACCGGTGTTTTGCAAAACCTGAATGATCCTATGATAGTACAACCAATTCCTCTTTTAAGTGTCCTGGTATATTTTGCGCTAGTATTAGGATATTATGGAACAGCAAATAAAAGAGAGATAACTTTTGACTATTAAACTAAAAATATTCCTTTTAAATGTTTTGGGTTTGGGTTTGGTTTTTTTTTGTCTGAGTTTTGAATTGTTGTGATATATGCAATTATAATGCACAGGGTTTTGTTAATTTTTCATGTCTGTTTTATTCTCTTTCCCTTATGATGACTTCTAGTAATTGTGGAACAGAACTAGTACAAAATGTTGTTAAAGGGGATAATTTTTGTCTCTAATTTTGCGTTTCATGGCTGAATACAATTTATGTGATGAATTTTTTTGACCAGAGGGGTAACATAGTTTAGTTACAAAGCCGCTGCATTTTTTTAAGGGCAAGAACTCTGTCTGGTGTACTGTGAAAGCAGTTCATAGCATTGTAAGAAAAAGCTGCACCTGAAAATAACAAAAATGTCCCTTTTCCTCATTTTCTACAAATATATGTTGAAAATGAACTGGAATCCACTAAGCCTCCAAGATTTTATAACATTTGGTGAGGAAAGCATCCTTTTGTAGTATTTTATTGCCTCAGGTATTTCTTCTACTGTTACAGGAAAATTATTAGTATTATTCTTCATTGGTTTGGATACAGAAGATTTCTGGCATTTAAAAAACATGTATTAGAGTTTGCTCAGTTGTAGCAAAGAATTCAGATTATAAGGCAGCAAAGTAATATTATTAAATGATCTGAATCTGAAAAAAAAAATAAAATCTTGATTTTTGTCCTTACAGTTTTCCTAACATTATTCCTGTATGTGATCTGCATGGTGGGATAAGGGACAGCACTTTTGTAACTGTGCTACCAGCTGGGACAGGATATAGCTGTGGGGAAGCAGACAAGTGGTGATTTCTTCCTCAGCCGGCCCTACGGATGGCGTGCAGGACTTATACCCCCTGTGCCCTTTCTAATAATATTTCCAGGTTTCTACATTCACATATTTTATTCGTAAATATTGACCAGAGCGTAGCAGACGAGTTTGTGACTTGCATTTTGCACCCCTGTGAAGGAGAGGGAAGAAATAAGAATTCTTGTTGTGCCCCTGGGACCAGTGTTGGGGTGAGCTGACATAAGTAAATGCTGGGAACCTGCTTATTTGTCCTCCCTCAGTGCACAGGGATAGGAACGGGAAGACAAGGGCAGATCAATACACTAAGTAGAGCAGCTGAGTCAGGCAAGAAATATTGATATTTACTGTTGTTTTGGGCCTGCAACAAATAACCATCACTTTCCTTGAAGCCTGAAAAAGTAGGGAGGGACTCATGCTGTGGAGGTACGTTGTCTCTCGGGATTATCCTCCTGCAGAAACGAGGTAGTTTATGCAGTCTTAGACGTTAGAGTCTCCCAAAACTTTTAGCTCATGTTGAGTAACACTGTCCTTCACAAACTGCTGTGGAGACCTGGAAGGATTAACCTGGAGGCACTCTCCTGAGGGAAGTCTATTTCTTAAAAAGGGTTTGGAGGAATTGCATGAAGTTCCTCACCCTCTCGGCGTGGGTCAGGACTTACATATTTCCTTAGTGCTTGGCTGCTCTGTGTAAAGTGACTTCTCACAGAGCTCTTGCCTTGGAGCGGGGAATAGCAGAGCTGACTGGAGAAAGTTTGGTGCACTGCTGAAACCGTCAACCCTCTCCGAAAAAAAATGGCACACCAGGTATCATACAGCTGGAAATGCTTTTTTTTTGGCAGAAGACGACAAGACGCTGTTTAAAAGGCTAGGTAAGTTAGACCACCTCTGGATCTAGGGGTACAATAAGGGAGCTTTAAGTTTGTCAATAGGTGTGGTTAAACACGGAAGCCACGCTCTTTGGTTTTACTTTGGCAGCTAACCTTCAAAAGATTGATTTCTTTGTCTGGGGAAAGGGGAGTAGGTAAACTTCCTCTTCCTGCTGATTGCCGTTCCCCCTAAAAATTAGCATTAATTATTCCAGTTGTTTAACTGTATCCACAAACACTTCTCTGTGATTAATGAAAGTGTATGAAGAGGAGATTGAAAATGTATGGAATGACATATAAGTAGCAGCAATGTTTTAAATATCTAGGTCTTTGGAGGCTTATGTGGCCAAACCTTCCCAACTTCTAGAGGTTAACCCATAATTTCTATGAATGTTAAAGTAAATCAACCATGATCTAAATCCTGCTCCCATGAAGTCAGTGGGAGTTTTGCCACCGATTTTAGTGGGAACAGGACCGAGCTGTGTAACTGTTATTTAATGCCACTGCCTATAGGAAAACTGAACACATTTATTTTGATTGGAAACAACATTATATAATAATTCCCCAAAATTCTGAGGTTAGCTGGCTGGTAGAAAATATAGTTCTTGGGGGAAAAAGTTGCTCCAACAGCTGTCATTTGCAATATATCACAATGTAAATGTTAATTCTAGTTAGTGTTAAAGGAAACTGTCTAAAATAATTTAAGACTCAAAGAATTGCATTTAATGGAAGGGAACTTAAACATAACATTATCGTATACCAACAGGCTTATGTAAAAAAAATAAATAATTGCCTTGCCAGGGAGTTGTTCACATTAGGCTAAACCATGCCATGGGTAATGACCAAAATCAAGACTGTGGTGGAAGCACCCAAGACACAGCCTCAGAGAACAGCTTGTCCACACTGCACACAGTAGGAGCGGGAAGTCATTTGTGACACTTCGTTTCTGTGGTAAAGCACCCTTTCCTCTCGCAACGCACAGGCTTTCATTCCATTCAGCAGTGTATGACGGTGGTGGAGCAGGGTCTACCAGTTCTTCACTAGCTCTCACCCTGGCTGGTCCAGGGGAAAGCCCTGCTGCCATGCTGGAATGGGCTCTGTGGCCTGCCCCCAACACCTGAAGGTGTCTTTCTACTTCCTGATCTCCAATACAGATGCAAAATGCAAAACATGTCACTTTGAGCAAGTTTTCACCTTGAATATATCTTCAGGGCAGGTATATAGCTTTATGCACAGTATGTATAAATAATTCCACAAGGAGTAATCTGAGACCACTCAAAAATGTGCACGCAGCAGGTACTTGCTATAAAGCAGTATTCATCACATCTTTGGCTAAAGTTGATATGGTTTATTTAAAACTGGGACAACTGTGAGGTGGTACAATTGTAAAATTTCTCTTTGTGTCCAGAGATAAGTATCTGACTGAAAGCTATAAAAATTTCAAGAGTGCTCAGTCACAGACATAATAATACTGTGTTTACTTATGTGATGAAAATTGCTGCGGGGAGCCTGATAAATCTCGCTAGATGTTATCCAGGGTAATAACCTTGACCAGCTGACTTCTTTCTAACATGATGCATTCATATTTAGATGGGATATATCCAGGATATCATTCGGACTATATTCCTTCACATCATACTGAGAAATAAAAGTAGAGGCTGCTTAAATATTATTTATCTCCTGACAGCTTCATGGACAATGATCTGGGGAAAGCAGGTGGTGCACAAACGAGATCTGATTGCTACAAGCATCTAAGCCTCTCCTCTTTCTTCTTTCTGACTGTGTTTCAGACATAAGGACAGTTTCCCACCACAGCGCAGCACTGCTGTGAGTGGGCTGACCTGGGTGCAGGGCAGGAATGGGACTCCTTTGCCCCAGGGCGAAGCCACAGGCATGGAGCTCTTGGTGTGGAGGGAGAGAGAGGTTAAGGACTGCAGCCCACCCTGTCTCCAATGAGGCTTTATTTTAGTGGATCAATGATGAAGGAAGAATAATGTCCTCTGGTGTCTTCCATGTAATCTCCCCTTAAATACTGCACTACAAAGCTGGTTTTGTCGCAATCTTATGATGCGGTTACCTTGCTGGATCACCACATTTCAGGTGTTCCCAATTATATTTCTTTAAGTGGTGGAAACTAAAATACTCTGCTCCTGTGCACTCTGCATTCCCTTGGTAGATACCAGAAGTTCTGAGCTGCACCACTTCAAGGCAGAAGCATTTTCACTCCGTAAGAAAAGGACTAAAATATGATCATACCTGGAAATTTACTGAATAATTACCTACATGACAAAGTAGGTGGCTCTGCTGAAACACTTTGTTTAAACTAATCATATAACAATGATAATCTGAAAAAAATCTTTAGAAAGTCCATATATGACGTTCTATATCTATCCTTGTATCTACAATCTTTAGTCTCTCTCCCTCTCACAGGAAGAGGCTTACATTTCTAAGGGATCCTGGAGAGTCCTGCTTGAATAACAGTGTCATCACATGTCATCTTCCAGGTTGTCTGCCATTCACCCAGCAAATAACATCCTTCTTTGGAAAGCAAATCTTCATATTTCAACACAGTTTTTGTTACACGTGTGGAAGGGGCATTTTGGATGCGCACACGAGCAGCCGTCCAGTCTGCTCTCCATCTACTTTTCCCATCTTGAGGCGGATTGTGGGAAAACAGCACCATTGCTGAGCTGGGATTCTAACAGATGATGGAGCCCTACGTGCTACCCCCGTCCTATGAAACTGCTGTACACGTGTGCGTATGAAACAGCCCTATTTATAATATACCTCCTCTGCTGATCTGCAAGGGCTTTACTCAGTAAGAAGAAAGGTGTCATGTGGGGTGACTGGTGCCTAAGGAAGGGGCAGTAAAGGCAGATGATCAGTGTTGTCTTTCTTGTCCACACTTGAGGACAGTTGCCATCGAGCAATCAATGCTTATTGTGGCTGTAAGGGGGATCCTAGACAAAGCCAACCTTGCAGAGTTCTGCACTGCTACCACTGATAGCTGTTCAGTCAGCAACAGCTTCCAGGAAGCAGAAGGCCTTAAAGACTTTGTTACCTCCAAGGTTTTCCTCCTCTTTCCTTTGAGGCCAGAAAGGCTTATCTTCAGCAGCCAGCAGTCTTGGCAGGAAAAAATGAGTACTTGTATTCACATATGAATACTTCCATTTGCACATGAATATCAGCATCTCTGGGAGGGACAGCACCTCCACAATACCAATGATATCCAAAATCTCCCTGCATGAATAATGGCACAGAGATGATCAAGACAGGGAGATGATCATGACAAACAAAAAAGCAAGGAAGAACATATGGACGTGTTTGTGAGTAAATTACTCCTTTCCATATATAGCCCAGCTGCACAACATTTTCTGTCATGCATTTACTATTTATAAAGCTTTGTAGAGAATTCCAGTTTGTTATACTGACTCCTCTGTATTCTGAGAAATAATTTATAAGAGCATAAAGACAGACTATATTTTAAGAAAGAGGCAAAGAGCCAGAGGAAAGGTTGAGCCTACAGCCTGACTTCTGCATTTTATGACATTTGAGAACTTGATTTACCAACCTTAATGTTACATTAACATAAGCACATCATTTTCTAGGATCTTCTCATCAAATTTAAGAATAAAAAAAATTAAAAAAAAAAAAGAAACGAAGAAAGTCTGAGTGTAACAGCATTGTAAATTCTTTCCTCTGTATCTTGCAGAAAGATGACTAGATTGTGCTTTGTAGCTTCATTGTCCTAAAAGCTCGGAAGGAAGAAGAGATCCTCAGTTCAGTAGAAGGCCGTTGTTGCCCCCAGACTGAGAAGAATATCATTTTTTCTCCTTAGTGCATTGTGCAATCTGCAAGGGATGAAGAAAAGAGCTATCTCTGGTTGCTATCCATACTCCAACCAGTTAACCAGAGGAGATGGACAGGCACTTAGCAAGGATTCTGGGTATAGTATGTGGCAGGCTTTAATGTACCAAGGGTGTACATGAACCTCCTCAGTCACAGAGGTCAGACAGGCTTGATCTTAACTGTGGCAATAACTCTTTGTGCATTAGTAACTCTTACAATTAATGTGGTTTCTAGCATAGGGTCAAAGTTTACATTCAAAACATAGATTCATTGACGTTGTAACCCTTTTTAATTTTGTTTTGATTTTGTCAAATTCTTCCTTCAGGAATAAAACAAAATCACTAAATACAGCAACAAAAATAAATGAAAAAAACCACAAACATGTTTCTTTTTGGTATTTCCTAGGTTTTGTTTTCTCAGTTCAAATGACCTTTTTGTTTTAAGGTCTACTTTCACTCTATTTAAAAATAATAATGTTTAAAAATTCACTAAGTATCAAACTGGTGTATTTTCCTGCACAATTAATGAATCATGGCAGCTTGTAGCTAATCTTCTGGACTACTGATCTTCCTTTGGAAGCAACTGAACATTTTACTCCCTGAGATAAATGGGATTCCAGGAGGTTAAACACCCCACAGGAGACTCCATGTTCAGTTCAAATTTCAGCTAGTAAACCTCAAGCAGAAAAAAACGCGCCAATTTTTGTGCCAGATTAATCCACTTATCTCGTAGTTACTTCACAGCCATTTCTTACTTACTTCCTATTGATTCACTGCATGTTCCAGTTTTTTCCTATGCTTTCTTGTAGATGTGTTCTTGGAGTTTGAATGCTTTGAAGAAGGGAAGCCAGTAATTTCTGATAAGTACTCAGGTCCCTGACAGACCTGCTCTTCAAGGTAAATCTGTCTATTCTGCTTCTGCTTTATGAAATTTGGCTTATGAATAGCACACTTGCTTATATGCTGAATTTCTTAATAGTGGTTCAGGGGGGAGCTTCATTATGGTTTAGGTTGGACACATTCTTATAACCCAGCAAATACCAAAGCACAAAGATATTGCATTTCTATTTCATTGTTTATGTATTTTATCCCTATTTTTCTCTTTCAAAATATTTTTTGCCATTCAGCAAAAACTCCTCCATAGCAGTACTAGACACTGGTTATGAATGAGACATGCTCTGCCAGCTGCAAGAAGAGCCCACTAGAAATCCCCCTGCACGCAGCAGTGGTAAACTGAGGCCAGCGATGCAAAACTTCTGTCTGAGACAAGCTGAGGCAGCCAGGAAGTTCTGTTGCACTTCTTTTGGCTTGGGAACTGCTTTTCTTGACATCTGCACAACCTTGGACCAAAGTAAATATGCTACTGTGACCTCTAAAACATGATTAGCTCCCTGTCCTATTTGCCAAAGTCAAGGTAGATCACCTGTGTGGGCAGATCTGTTGCTTGCAAGAACTGGTTTAGTTTTAGTGGAAAAAAAATGCTGGAGATTGATTTGCTCCCAAAAATGAAGCTAATTATTAATATGTGCAAATTTTCACTCACTTCCAGTAGATTTTATGCAAGTGTGTTGGAACCTTTAGGGGTCTTTAAAATGCTGGAGGACCTGTGTTGTGATTACACATTCTGGAATATTTGTAGTGTCAAACTACATCCTTTAGCAACTGCTTCCTTAAGTCCCACCAACGTTCCTCAGTGTAACCCACAAAATGTTTCTCACCTTGTCCACACTGACTATACAAAATTTTCCAAATTGCTGTACTAATTCTGGTGAAATAAGAAAGTATTTTCTTACCTTCTATTAAAGATGGAACAGGCAGTTCCTTGCACGAAGCATATTTTCAATGATACGGATAACCAGAGACGATGGATGTTATTACTATTGTCTTGAGGACATAAACACTTTAATTCCATCACCAACCCCGCGTGTTGTTCTTCCACTTGACACATCATCCCTGCAGCTGCTGCCCCATGTATAACCTCTTTACCTACTGTCTTCCGCTTTACCAGGTTGAGAAAAGATTACAACAGCTTCAGCTGAACACGGCAGGCTGGCCCTCACTTCTGCTTTCATTGAGCGCTGCTGTAGGGTCTTTGTGAGGTATCTGTTGAGGGCTGCAAGAAGAAGGGATGGTGGGTACAGAAGTACAGTTCACACTGCTGCAACTGCTGTGCCTGCAATAATTAAAGCGTTGAAATTTGCAGCTCCTTCATTTCACCTGAGTGGGGTTGGGACAGGCCGCAAGTAAACTCGTCTGCCCCGCAAAAAATAAAGCAAACACCTGAAGTCTGTATTGTGTTATCACAACATTCCTTTCAGGAATTTAGCCAAAAAGTTTTTGGTCAGGTGGTTCCCAAGAATGCAATGCAGGTGTAAAGGACTGACTTTACACTTGTAGTCATTAAGTCTATATATTTATTTTAGGCTTTGCCTGTTTTCTGCTGCAGCAGCTTGCTCCTTTCAAGCTTAGCTACCAGATACTCTGCTCTGTGTTAACCAGTATTTTCACATCCATTTTATAACAGATAGGCCAGAAACTTCCTTTCTGGAAAACAAAACTAAAATCTGGCAGCATGGAAGTACAAAGGGCAATGCCATTACCAAGGGACTCCTATGAACTTTTCCAACTCATTTTGGGATGTGCAGCACCTCCAGGTGACCCTCTCAATACAGCTAGGAGGAAATTATGACCTTCTTAAACTTCCTCTACCCTTGCATGCAGAAAAGCTATTAACTTGTGCAGAAAGCAAGTATTTATATCCACAGTTGAGGATTTTAATATAGGTCTATTATTTTAGAGGTGAATTTAACTACTTGAGTTTGAACTGAAAGCAGCAGTATTATGTAATGCCTATTAGCCTTCAAATTTGTGTTGGAAAGAGGCATTCATGAGACCTGTCCCCCTGTTCCCTGTTCTGATTTATTCTAACATTGGTGTCTCTGGAATTAGCTGTAAATAAGTCCTTGGCAGCTACACGAACAAAGGTTGCTCCTGCAGCCTAAATCGTATGAATCGCTGAGCGCTGCTGGAAAGAAGCAGAACACCACCTGCTTCCATTGTCTTCAGTGCAAATTGACGTGTCATCCCTTGCGTAGCTCAATGGGTTGCAGGGCCGGGCTTATAATGAATTCACAGGGGTTTTTCCACGCCTTGGTCCAGATCATCGATACAAAAAATATGCTAAAATTTGGAGAGGAAAGACAAAGCGACAGCAATACCACAGGCTAAATCCTGAGCTTGTGTGAGTCAGCATGGCACAGCTGATTCCAATGATGCTGTATCAACCTAGCACTGCTGAGGTTCTGTTTTGAAAATTTTAATGGCTATCAATTCAGATGAAATACTTTGGATATATTGCTAAATAATGGCTTAGAAGCCACAGCAAGAAACAATATCATGCCACTTATTATTCCATTTAAAAACAGTATAAGCCATGTGTGAGAAATTAAATCTGTCACCCTGGGAAAGAGTTCAGGCTGTCAAAATGGTAATAGAAATGAAATTCAATTACCTATTTTCTATGTTACCCATGGTAATTCCCCAGAAAATATTAAAGGAAATTGAAGAGGAGGTTATCTTGAAAAGTGTTTTCATAATATAATTATTGGTTTAATTACTTTAAGAAAAATCTGTACAATTCTTCAGAAAAACAGCTGAAAGTTATAAGAATTGCAGCTGTTTGTCAGACTAAGATTAACTGCCATTGATGATGACCATCACTGCTGTGACGGGAGCCACACGCTCTCTTCTATAGATTTCCTTGCTGTGGTGATAGTCTGGGAGACTGGAGGTGGGGATGAGACTGACGCTGGGCTTTCTGTGCAGAAGAAGGAAGCCTGCTGGGAAGTACCTTTAGGTCCTTTTGCTTTGAGCAGCCCCATTCAGCTCTGCACCCTTTCCCTGCCAGAGCTGGCCCAGCTCCACCATAAGTGTCAGGCCCCCTAACGTGGCAAACATTCTTTGAAGGTCAAGTGACCCCTGGACTAGGTAGGAGCTGGCCTTCATTTCCCTCTGTGACTTTTCCAGCTAAGCAGGACGAAGCTCAGAGCCTCTCCTTGGCCCCATTTTATTGTACTGTGAGGAGTGGAATAATTCATCAGGAGGTGCTGTGAGATACCAATTCATACTGCAGCTTCAGAGTGAGCTATTACAGCCCACAGGTTAGCGCTGCAACTAGAGGTCGCAAAGACCGGAATATCAATGTATTTGCTGATCATTGAGCTATTGCATAAAGGAAAGAAAGGCTCAATATAAGAGGCAGAATCAGCTAGGACTTAGGCACCTTGGTAGACTTAGCCCTACAATAATGCATAAATATTCTGTAAGTAAAAGTCAAGGACAAACTGTGCTGCTTCTACAAAGAAATTACAATTCCTCAAGGCAGAAATTTTTAGAAGTGAATGATGGTGTCAGGTGTTTGAGTTATGGAAGGGTGCATATTTTTTTCCAGGTCAAGTTCACGCAAGAGGGAAAAAAGAAGACAAGACAACCAAAAGAATAAGTAAGATCAAAGAGAGGCCATTACACGCTGGTGCTCTCAAAGACTGATGATGTTTCCTATCTTAGCACAAGTAAGTAAGTTAAACCCTGCCTTGAAAACTGGCAGAGATTTTAAGGGTACGCTGTGAGTTGTGTGTGCAGTCCAGCCAGTGGAAAGGCAGTGTTGGGTGGCTCCCTGCTCTCAGAAGTCTGATCTCTGGGACATAACCACAGCCAGAGGGTACAGAGCAGCGCCGAAGGAGGCCACGTAGTTTGTGCGCCTGAACCCAGTTTGCCTTTGCACCACAGCCTTCTACAGCACCTGACCTCTATCTGAGCCCGTGCTCAGTTCTGCCGTGCTTGACAAGGCTCTTTGTGGTACTTGAGCTAAACTGTTTACAGCTCGCTTGCTAATTTTTCTACTCCTCTGAAGCCTGTAGCAGAGAGATATCCTGATTATTAATTGCCTTCTCGTCACCATCAAGAGGTCTTGGTGGTACTTGGAGTAAATAGCTGGTGTTCAGGGAACCCAAGTCCTCATCAAAACTACGTGTGAATGACAGGGGGAGTCTGTACCATGAAATGAAACCAGATGCATCTCTTATCCATCCCGAACAGGGTAGCCCTTGTAGAAAGAGCAGTGTAGGCACAGCACAGTATCTTATCTAACTAGCCTTGCAGAATGGCTATGCTAATGAGCCTGAGCATGGCTCCGACAAGGCTGATTTCAGGTTCACGGTATTTCTGAGCTTGGCCACACAGTGCTGTGTAGATGTATTGTTTGCCCGGGGCTAGCCCGCGGCAATCCACACGAGACTGCATGGCACTGCACAAGCACTCCCTCTCTCTGTGGAAGTTGCTGAACTTCTCTGTATCCCAGTCGCTTCATGGATGAGATGGAGGCTCTTGGAAAAGGGTCTAATTTTATCTTCCTTTGGTTGTTTCTCTAAGCGCAGTTTGTGTTTCCCTGTTCACATGGGAACTCAGAGCACAAGCGCCATTCAGGGCTGAGTTAGAGTGGACAGTCAGGATAAAGAAACTTACACGCTGATAATATAGCTATAAAGAAATAATTAACACAGAGCTAGATCATGCCCTCAAGGCATGGACTTGTATTCGGAAGAGTTTTCTTGGCATGAATTGGATGTACTCTGATACTTGGCATGCACAGTGACAGGGAAAGTACTACAAAGGCTGCTGCATCTCGCCTCTGGCTGCACCCTCCCTCCTCAGACCACCCTGGCTTCCCAGCAGAGCAGTTACGGTGCAGCGCCTGCATTCCCCCAAACACCTGGGCTGCGAGTCCATCCGACCTATGTGCCGCAGGGGGAGATTTCCTTATTCCTTCCCCTTTTGCTGTGACTGTGTAGACAAGCAGGGGAGAACTAGCCCTCTGTGATCAGTCAATCGGTTTGTGCTATGCCACTAAGGTCCTGAGGAAAGAAAAAAGTATATTAATTTAATTTCCAAATTAGAAGCAAACTCAAGATCTCACTGCTCTATATCACGTTATGTAAATAAAGCTACGTGGTTGCAGCTCCCTTGTTGTCTAAGTGCTCATGGCAGTGAAGTGTTCTAGGAAGTTAAACAGCAAAAAAACAAGAACTGCAACCAAGTAAATCTAAGGCAAATCCTCACAGCTGAGAAGATGTGGTCCTCACAATGGTCCTCACAATACAGTAAACGTGCTTTTAGCTTGGCTATTCAGAATGTCTTTTTTTGGTTTGCATTTTGAAAAATAATAGCTGCAAGGCTCTTTGAAGACCTCAAAGAAGGTTTTAAGCGCGGCCAAAGAACATGCTCTTTGTAAAGCAAGAATCAGAAATACTGAAGAGTGATCCTATTTTCTTAATATAAAATTAGTGCAGCTTTAAGTCCCCAGCTCCAAGTGAATGAACAATGCTGAAAGACAGTTATTTAATGGACCAAGAATTATGGGAGCAGGAGTCAGAGAATAGCCTCAGCTATCATAAAGGAACAGAAATGGAGAAATACATTAATTAGAAGTTAAAAAAAGTCTAAGTTCATATTCTAGTTTATATTTCAATGTTGAATTTCACACAAGAGTTTCATTACTTTCATTTTGGGGCTTTTCTTATGACTTTGGAAGGTCCTTAGAGTTAGCCAAGTTTAAATTAGATTTAAAAAACTTTTAATTTCAGAAACTCTCCAGCATGACATGTTTAGGTGATATTATGCATTGAATGCTCTCTCCCTAATTGTATCTATCTCTTTTATTTGTTTTTGACCATGGTTTATGTAAGGTTTCCTGGATATAATTGTATTTCTTAGGTGCATACCTCTCAGTTACTATTGTGGGGGTGCTATATGATTTCTTTTTAAGGGCGTTCTCAAGTAGAGATTTTACCTGTCTGTTTTTAAAAGACAAAATTACACTGTAACGACTCCCAGGACATTGCAGTATGTGTCATGCCGGCACACTTCTATGAATTCAGAACAATCACCTTTACATCTTACACCTGCAAATGATAAAAAGTGCCAGTAAAGTGGCATCATGGTCTGCTTTGATAGAATATTCATGAACTCTCTTTACCCCTATAGTTAGAGGAGATCTTCCAGTCTATACATTGATTTTGTTCTTTGCCATTTTAGTATTAACTGGGTTATTCCAACTATCTAAACCCTTTAGTAATACACATGATTTCCTCAGTCCATCTTTTTATTTATCCCCTTAATTATTACAGTAGTTAATTATTCATGGAAACACACATACACATGAGCAATTCACGAAGTGAATGGCTTCCACTATGAAGAAATTATTAAATCAAATTCCAGAAATCTCAATGTATGAGAGACATATGGATAGAAAAGAGAGAAGGTGGAAATTGGTAAGGAAGAACTGCAGGGAAGACACCATGTTCAAAGACCTTAATGATGTCTTGGTGGAATAACATAGATTTTGAAGGCTAAGATCATGGAAAATGCATCAGAAGTAGTAGACAGGCATGATCAAAGGAATGATTTTGGGAGTGTGAAAAGACAACGTTAGTTCTCTGTGAAATCCTGTCTCACAATCAAAGCAAAAATCTCCCGCTAAAGTGCCAGTTATAGTTTCTGTTGCTTAAATATTCTGCCAACTCTAAAATGTAAGGCTAACCAAAATTCCTATCTGTCCATGTTTGTAATACATAGGGTTAAAAAAAAAGGGAGGGGAAGAGTTGGAAGTTAAATCTGCAAGCAAAGTTTGACACCGGTAACCCAGCCAGATCGTCTACACTGTTGCTTGTCATTGAACAAAACTGTACATGCAGTGTAAGTGCAACTAGGGCTTTATTGATATTTATTAAAGATAGGTCTGTGTTTTGTACTTTGTGCACAGATATGGACTTTCAACTGAAATGACTTGTCAAAGTTGAAATTATATTATAAACTAATTCTAAATGGGTGATATTTTACCACAAATGTGCTTGCAAGCAGAAATAGTTCATCTGTGTATCCTGTTTTGTTTCAAGTTGCTGTGAAAATGTGTTTATTGCTTGATTCACATTTGAAAGCCGTGGGTGAAATAATCCACAATGAGTAATTTATTTAATGAATTTTGACGGTCTTTTATCTGCTGCCCATGAATTGCCACAAATATATGAATTCTGAAAAGCATCCATGATTTGAAACTATTTGCAGATTTCAACAATTTACACAAATAGTTCTTGCTCTGTGTGTCAGTAAAAACAAAATGGCAATATAGATTACCGGTGGCATCTGTAAACATGAGTTAATTAAAATGCATCGGATGACTTTTTTTCTTTTTTTTTTTTTTTTGAACGCTTGTATGTTTTTTCCTAGGGTATATTTATATTTTGGCTACTTTCTAGTGAAGATTATTAAATGGAGTCCCTTTAACTTGAAAGCAGCTCAGGTATTTCTCTGATGGTGGGGCTGTTGTGGAGCCAATGCCAACAAAGGCCAACAGCCTAAATGTCTACAGAGAGGTCTGGGCAGGATTTCTGAGCTAGCAGAAGTCAGGCAGTCAGGCTAGCCAGGGTAAGGCTAGTTCAGATAAACAAGGTATACCCTTCATGTGCACCAGTTCGTATAAAGTCACTCTGGGCTAGATTTGAGCTCAAGCAACAAGGAAGAAATGCCCTGAATTTCTCTGTCCCAGAAGTATCCCTGTGTCAAAGTGTCAGAACAGCTGAAGACTAGACCGAGCTTCCTTTTTGTGCTAGGCTTGTCTCTTAGTCTCATCAAAACCACTACTGAAAATCACAGGCTTTCTTAGAAAGAAATCAAGAAGTGCAGTTAATGTTTTCGTTGTTAAAACCGCTATTTAGTCTTAACACAGCCGGGAAAAAGCAGGGTTGCATCTGGAAGCATCCCTGAGGAAAGTGCTCTGAAGAGCCACCTCCTTGAACGTGCTTTCTATACCTCTTGTTCAACTACTTCACATACTCATTTTCTAGTCATCATAGCCACATTAGTTAATAAATTAAAACACTGGCAACATAGAAGACTTATATCAAACTTCTACAGACAGTTATTAGCATATTTACCATAGCCAAACTGTTTCACTTGATTTATTTCTAAGTCAGAAACAGTTTCAGCAAATACATCAGCACTCCAGCTCAACAAAAAAGGTCTTTATTTCCTCTTTAGCCAAAAATCAAGTTTATAATATCCTGAATAATACATTATCTATATCCAACCATCCATTCACCCAGAACTTAATTCTCTCAGGCTGAGCAATGTTTCAGGTTTAAATTTCCCTGTTTGCATTTCTCCAAAGGTATAAAAGATCTTTACAAAACACTGTGAGTCAAAAGGGTCTATTTTCATCCAGCATTGGGAAGGGAATTCTCATTCCCTTAAGTAGGGAAATTTGTATATATTAATTTACTACTTAGATCTGTGTTCTCTAAGCTCTTCTTGCAGCTACTCCAGCACCTATTTCAGTATTAATCTTACCACTTGCATTTTGCCTGCTAGGCCTCCTACTGCTTAGCTTTTACAACACTTCCTATTTTTCATATTAACATTAGGAATTTCTACTGCCCTGCAGTGCATTCAAGGTTTTGGGTTTTATTTCACTAATGGGCCCTTTTTGAAAGGGGTAAACTAGTCAACTTTTAGCTTTGTCCATCGTAGGGTGATATGGTACTCTATTTTTCACCCGTGTAAGCATATGCAATTTTTTTGTTTTTTAAATGATCATAGTTTACTGGGCTTTTTGGCCTTCCATTGCTTCAGAGATTACACTTCATCACTGAAAAGCAAATGCAGCAATCTGTGTAGCAATTATATAAATCGGCAGGTGAAAATAACAATGAGGTGTGGGAAATAACAAAAAATCAACCCACAGGGCAGTCAAGACCTCGAGGGAAAAATTAGGGGCCAGATAGGAGGAGTGAAAACAAAGGGGATGCAAGAGAGAGTCTGGGGCAAAAAAAAAAAAAGTAAATTGAACCTTCTTGCAAGGTGAGATAGTTGCTTTACCAGCAACCCATGGCTGGTCCTTTGATCATCTTCAACGTATTCTCCATAGAATCATAGGGTTGGAAGGGACCTCTGGAGATCACCTAGTCCAATCCCCCTGCCAGAGCAGGGTCACCTACAGCAGGTTGCACAGGAACACGTCCAGGCGGGTTTTGAATGTCTCCAGAGTTGGAGACTCCACCACCTCTCTGGGCAGCCTGTTCCAGGGCTCTGCCACCCTCAAAGGAAAGAAGTTCCTCCTCATGTTTAGGTGGAACTTCCTACGCTCAGGCTTGTGCCCTTTACCTCTTGTCCTGTTGCTGGGCACCACTGAAAAGAGCCTGGCCCCATCCTCCTGACACCCACCCTTTAAGTATTTATAAACATTGATAAGATCCCCCCTCAGTTGTCTTTTTTCCAGACTGAAGAGACCCAAATCCCTCAGTCTTTCTTCATAAGAGAGGTGTTTCAGTCCCCTGATCATCTTGGTAGCTCTCTGCTGCACCCTCTCCAGTAGTTCCCTGTCCTTCTTGAACTGGGGAGCCCAGAACTGGACACAGTACTCCAGGTGCGGCCTCACCAAGGCAGAGTAGAGGGGGAGGATGACCTCCGTCGACCTGCTGGCCACACTCTTCTTGATGCTCCCCAGGATGCCATTGGCCTTTTTGGCCCCAAGGGCACATTGCTGGCTCATGGTCATCCTGTTGTCCACCAGGACTCCCAGGTCTCTTTCAGCTGAGCTGCTCTCCAGCAGGTCAGCCCCCAACCTGTACTGGTGCATGGGGTTATTCCTCCCCAGGTGCAGCACCCTACACTTGCCTTTGTTGAATTTCATAAGGTTCCTCTTTGCCCAACTCTCCAGCCTGTCCAGGTCTCTCTGTATGGCGGCACAGCCTTCCAGTGTGTCAGCCACCCCCACCCAGCTTTGTGTCATCAGTGAACTTGCTGAGGGTGCACTCTATCCCCTCATCCAGGTCATTGATGAATATATTGAACAGGACTGGACCCAGTACTGACCCCTGGTGAACACCACTCATCACTGACCTCCAACTAGACTCTGTGCCCCTAATCACGACCCTCTGAGCAATGTCTTTCAACCAGTTATCTATCCACCTTACTGTCCATTCACCTAGCCCACTCTTCCTAAGCTTCCCTATGAGGATGCTGTGGGAGATCACGTCAAATGCCTTGCTTAAGTCAAGGTAGACCACATCTACTGCCCTCCCCTCATCTATCCATCCAGTCATGCCATCATAGAAGGCTATCAGATTAGTCAAACATGATTTCCCCTTGGTGAATCCATGTTGAGTACTTCTGATAGCTTTCTTTTCCTCCACGTGCCTTGAGATGACACCCAGAACGAGCTGTTCCATCGTCTTTCCAGGGATGGAGGTGAGTCTGACCGGCCTGTAGTTCCCCGGCTCCTCCTTCTTGCCTTTTTTGAAGACTGGAGTGATGTTGGCTTTCCTCCGGTCCTCAGGCACCTCTCCTGTTCTCCAGGACCTTTCAAAGATGATGGAGAGCAGCCCAGCAATGACTTCTGCCAGCTCCCACAGCACTCTCGGGTTCATCCCATCGGGGCCCATGGACTTGTGAATATCTAATTGATCTAATTGCATCAACAGAGAGTTCATGGATTAGAAACACATTCAACTTCAGCCCCTGTTCAGACTGGGAACTTCCCTTGTGTTTTTAGAGGCTTCTGTCATGTGCTGGAAACTAAGAGCATGCACAACAGCTGGTTGCTTTGAGGCCTGAATTATGAAAGGAGCAGCCCTCTTTTTGTATGCAAGTAAGCTTGAAACGTTAGGACATAGCTATTATCTAGCTTAGGCACACAAAGCCATTACTGCTGAAGTGCCGGAACTTCTTACAGCATTCCACGAAGGATTCCTTGCAGGTCAATGACAGGTGGAGAAGTCATATCGACTCCATGGTAGGACAAGGAGGCTACTGTGCAGATAAATACGTTTAGCCCCACGGCTATTATTTTCTATCTTTTTCCTATCATTTTCTACATGGGAGTTTGGCTTTTTTTCATGTTTCATATGTTTACACTGTGCTTCTGAAGGCAAAAGAAAAGTGTAGGTGGGTGGTAGAGGCAGTTTTAAGATGGTCTTCTCCATCCAGACCACTGAGGGACAGCACGTGCCTGTGCCTGCAGCATGGGTAGGAGCCATAGGTCTGGGCTTGGGAACTGGCTTGGATCACTCAGATGGGCAGCACAGGCAAAACCAGAAAGGCCATTGAACTTTCCCAACATCATAGGGGGAGCTGGAGGTGGAGGAAGAATAGAGCTGAGATCTTCCAGGATATCCAGACCCTGTTATTTTTGGATTATCCTTCCTTACTGTGACAGAAGAAACACCAGGGTCTGGGACTCAGTAAGAGAGAAAAGGCATTCAGAAAGTTCACTCTTAAAATATATGTGTGCCTGTATGCATAAAGATATCTTTCAAAAATTACAGAAGTAAGTACATCTAAATTCCTATCTTCTGATAAGAACTTTTCCTCATGGAAGAAGGACACATAAATTTAAAACTCCAATTTTCTTTCTTTTCTGAAGCTAAATGAAAGCAGGCTAAAATGTAACCATACTGCAACAACAAAGAATTTACATCCAAGGAACAAATTAGTAACTGAATATAGTTCTTGTGTGATTGTAGTCATGATGAAGAATAATGCACCATGATCCTACTGTAGCCTATTTCTGCAATAAATTATAGAAGTGGGTTTTCCATCTTTATTTTTTTCCTAGACTTCAGGGTTTTTTAAATCTTTGGGAACGTTGTACATATAGCTAGTAATGTGTAAAATATATCTACATTTACCCACATAACTTTGGAAAGTCTTTATTTTTCATCTTTAAATAATACTAAATCTGGTCATTTATAGAAATTCATGAAAATGTAGTTCTTGTAGACTGTGTGAGTCATGCTCCTGAGATGCTTATGAATTATACTGCCATTCTCTCATAGCTCTCCTAAAATTCTTTACTGTCTTACTTCACTGTGCTCTGTTCTGCAAATTGTAGCCAACCTCAGATTTTATAGGGATACTTTTTTATATTTAATGGCACCTTTTATTGTTGTGTTTATTTTGTTGTTGCTCTATATTAAATCTTATTGTACTTAATTTTTCGAATGCTGTTGAAGCTCATCAAAACAATCTCATTCAATTACTGTTCTTATTTGATCAGAGACTCCTGCTGCTAGTGGTCAGGCAGACAGGGAGATGTCAGCATTGTCCCCTCCATGATTATTCATGAAATCCTTTTTTGATTCTGTGAAGGAAGAGAAAGCACTTAGCCACTGCAGATGGAATAGAGAAATTATAAAATTTCAGAACTTAAAAAGGGACACACATGCTAAATTTTAATGTCCTCATAAGCCTAGTAAATTTACACCTTTGCATCTTGAGCAAATGGCCTCTCTGGACTGCTAACAGCAGTTCTGGAGGCAGTTTGTAAAAACACGAAATTTCCAAAGCAAAGGAGAGTACCAGCATCCTTCCAGTTTTTTAAAAAAGGGAGAGGTGACATTAGCAAATATAAAGAAGTGGATTTGATGTTTATCTTGCAAAATAATGAACTAATTTGTACCAGCTTTCCATACCAAGACTACAGTCTTACTCTAAAAGTGCCCTACTAAAATGCGAGGAACTACTGACAATAAGGTATAGTTAAAGCAAAAACGAGTAGAAAAGTATTCCAAGAAATGAGGTGTTAATCCTAAACAATTTTAACTAAGGAAAATGAATTATCACAGGTAGGAGCAACGGAAGATTCAGCTATTTATCCATTGATTCATTTAACTTCCTTTTGAATATTGAAACCATGACTGAATGAATTTCTGAGACTCAAAAGGCAAAAGCTTACTTTCTAAAACCTGCAAATTCTGAGCATGCACCAGTTTGTGCACGTAAAGCTAGAGGATCTTGTGCACAAATACAAGTATGCAAGCATGCAAAACAAGCACTGGCATCTGTCATTTGCCATTTTTGTTAATAAGTGCTCAGAAGTCCAGTCTGGGAGACCTTTGAAGATTCAGTCTGTCCAAATGGCAGACAAGTAATAAGTGTGACACTGATTTCTATGAACATGCAAAGCTTTCTTCTACCTCATCCCTTCCAAGACATGATGGAAGGACTTTCAAGGCCTTAAAATGAATGTGTTTAAAATTTCAGAGAAACTGGACTGTTTGATCTATTGGATATTTCATTCCAATAGTGGATTCGGTCTTATTTATGCACAAAGAAATATAATGAGGAGAGTAGTTTTATGTGTTTGTGTATATAAACTGGATCTCTTAGAAACTAGCCTTGTTAGCTTCTTTCATTCTCTCTGGACACCTCTAGTTTCCCTGTCTTTGTTTGGAATAGCCTCACATCGCAGGTGTCCTTCATCAGGTGCCTCTGCTTTCCCAATAATATATTGCCAAAAACTTACTTTCTCTCGTCCTTCAAACCTCCACCTTTGCCCAAGGCAGAATGACCATTAGCCAAGAAGCAAGGGCACAACATGTGGCCCAGTACATTATACTATTGCCTTAAAAAAAGCTCATCGATAATAATCACCCTTTTACTACTTAAAAATTCAAATTAATTATATACCTTTGTGAAAGGTGACATATATAGCACCTATGTGTGGAATTACTTAAAATCTTCATTTGTTTTATCTTTGCTTGGTAAAAATCAGTTTTGTTTCTCCTCTCTGCTGCCCCACGCACCAAAGAGGCATCTCGATTCACGACCTATGTACATGTATCCACTAGTGCAGAAGCTGCAAATACTTCAGAAATGAGCTCAGTCTTGCTGCTAAGCCTATGAGGACGAAGGAGTGGCTGGTAAAAAGGAAGTGCAGCTTGAATCATAGTTCTCCTTTTTGCTTGATAAAACATCACAGGATATGAGGCTAACAAGTCACTGGCCAATAAGCACCACTTTGCACAATAAGCATATAAGTTTGCGATAGCAAGATTCATCTGTTTCCCATTTGTCACTCTTTCGTTGCGGTCTCTGAATTGTTACATATCTTTAAAGTGAGCTTTAGGCATCAAGCCAGGCACATG
The DNA here is from genome assembly GCF_964199755.1 of Larus michahellis. NCBI lineage: Eukaryota > Metazoa > Chordata > Aves > Charadriiformes > Laridae > Larus > Larus michahellis. The sequence continues at coordinate 42,065,465 of NC_133898.1, forward strand.
CAAACTAAGACACCCAAAAAGCAGGCCTGTTCCCCCGTTGAGCACTTTTGCTGTCCTTTCCTTCCCCCTCTCTCACCAGCAGCAAGCAAATACGCACAGCTACTGTCTCATCCTGCTTCTGCTCTCAGCCCCCAAGAAGCAGTGGCTGGGAACCGCTTCCAGGTACCTGGCTTCTGACAGCTAATTCTCACCGATTACATTATGTCTTACTGCTAATCTACTGCTTTATCTACTTATTTGTCCATCTGCTGGCTCATCTCTCTTCCCACTGATACCCAACGTATTAAATAACTTCGCTATCACTTTCACTGATACGCTGCAGCCCGCTACTCATCTGCTGAATCAATTCATTGCTACTTGATTTTTTGTTTCTTTAGGTACCTGAGTTAGACAGTAACGTAACTGATTCCCTTCCTCTTAAGCAGATACTGTTCCAGACTCTGCTTACTCAGTTAATCATTTCATTTAATCTGTTAGGTCCTTTTTGTCAGCTGCTAAACTACGCTCTTGACTGCTTGAGTCCCACCCTGCAAACTCACTGCCCGGTACATTTGCCCTCCTGTCGTCATCCCTGTAGCAGTTTTCCTTTCTATTAGTCTCTTTCCCCCTTCTCCTTGGTCCTTCCTTTCCCATACTTTCTTTCATGTCATCTATCATTCATACTGTCTTTTCATTTTCTCCCTTTGACTGCTCTTACCATATCACACCCTTGACTATCATTTTGCCACCCGAAACAGTTCTTCCCCTCCTTTTATCATCCTATTATTTGTCATCACCATATATAAACATAATGCATTTGCATAAACTATACTTTTAATTACACCTTAAATATATGTTTTCGATACTTGAAATCATTACCAATCACCAATTGTGACACAGCTTAATTGTTAAACATGGACTGGAACAGCATTTGTAAGAAGCAGAAGAGCTGGAGCATAATAAGAAGTCAATAGAAATATATGAAACCCTAGTAAGAGTATACAGAAAAGCAAAGCAAAAGCTAACTAGTAGAGCTAGTTAGAATCAGATCATTTCAAACTTGTCAAAATACCCTTTTGCACCCGGGCTGCATAACAAGCAGTTTTTGGTTTTGCACTACAATGGAACATTGAAAGCAATGGTCTTTTGCCTCTCCCGTTTTTTTCCATTTTGAATTTTCGTTTGTCACTAAATATAAATATGAGAATGATCAAATTTCTCCCTCTCTTTCCAACCTCTATATAATTTTGTAAAATGCCAATAAGTTCTAAAAGTTACCCAGAGGAAAAATAAAGTTGGTAATCTTCCCACTTTGTAACTTCTCTAAAAGTGGTAGAAAACTTTCAAAGGTAGGAAACCCAAGAGCCTGGCAGATTCCAAAGAATACAAAATTCTTTGCGAAACTGGATTTCTTTAAGATAAATTCACCATCTTAAAAAAGAAAAAAAATTATTACCAAAACCATAAGAAATTCTCCTTTTTGAAATTACTGTTGCTTTTTTTTTTTTTTATCGCAATGCATTATTTAGAAAACTGAAGTCAAGCACTGTTTCAAACTTTTGAAATCTTGAGTAACCTGCCCAGTTTTATTGAAATTTTCATTTCTAGAGATTTTAAAACAGACAAGATTTCCTCTCTTCTGATGCCAAGCCAAATTATAAAATTTCAGTAATCTTTTCACAATACGTTCTTTTTACAGATCTAGTGATGCATATGCTTTACATGTCATCCTTTGTGCCTGCCCTTATTCCAATGCAAATTTATTTTATCTGAAATAAAACCCGTATTTTTCTTGCAAAAATAAATACACTTTTTATTACTTAACATTCTATGCAGATTTGAAAGTTGTAATTTTCTCTACTCTCTGCAATTGTATAGCAGAATAAAAATATTTGAAGACTGTCCTGAACAGTATTTATTTTTGGTTTGGTTACTCAGTGAACATATAAATGTGACATTAATGTGGTGGGACTGTTAAACCACTCACTGACTTTTGGAATTCTGTCTCTTGTCCTTTTTTCTTGTCCATATCCTTTTTTCTTGACAATTTAAATTTATTGTCTTGATAATTTTGCTGAATGCCCCAGCTACAAACACTTTGAGGAAAAATGGGTTCGATTTTTACTTCCTAATTATTTTCAAGACCGATAAAAGCGGCTGATAGCTGAGAAGAGCTGAAGTTCCAGGGAACCAATATTTTCTCACAGAATCAATATCTTTTTAACAGAGCATTAATATCATTCATTCATTTATAACATATTGGCAAGGATCAGCATTTCTAAGTATCTCGTTCTGTTATTCTTTTGTTGTAGCTTTTTTTTGGTGTTTTTTTAAAAAGGTCTACTCTTAAATAACCAAGAAATTACGGAAACACTCAAGGAAAACATTTTCTTTTATTTCCTACTCAATTTCAGAATGCCTAATGATGGCTTGGGCAAACACATGAATGTCTGGCTTGGTGCTGATTTTATGTGTGAAAATAAATTGAAGAAAAGCTGATGTGTAAAGACATCCAGCAGAGCAGCCATTAGTGTAGATAAGATATTCTATTATTGCACAAGGGTCAACCAAAGAAATGTTATTCAAATATAAATAACAACATCTGAGTAGCAATTAATGATATAAAATTGATTCTTAGAATACATTTATGTATATATGTATTTCAACTTATTCCAAGAGGCCTGACTCCAGAATACTAAATCATGATTCATTTACACTAGATCCATATCAACTAACTCTATCAACAACTCAACTAGGAAAAGAGCTTTTCCTAATTTGTTCTTGGAGGCAGAGTCTGAAAACTCTTGCTTTAAGCAAAAAGCTTGTGAATAACAAGCCAGTTCTACAAAGCAGGCTGGACACTTTTAGTGATAAAACATGGAAGCTAACATAGAATCCTTCTGTTTGTAATCAATAATTTATAGGGTCAGATTCAGTGTTTTGGAAAAGATAAGTTACAAAAGAACCTGGTGGTTGTAGGGGGTTGTAGTTGAACATGGATCCCTGGTGGCTCAGAGTAGAAAAGGTGCCTGTGGATGCTCCAACAGGGGACTGTGAGTAGAAGTGGAAAAGTTACAGTTATTGCAGTAATGTGACCATCGCAGTCTTCGCTATACTGTCTACCTAATGGAGTCCATGCTTTGGAAAATAAGTTAGGAAACTGGAGCACGTATAAATACAACACAGGAGAGTGTTTTCAAGTAGTTTTCTGTTTCTGGAAGGTGTGCCTTCCAGCTGGATGTTAAATAAGTTCTATGTGTTTAGCTTAATACAGAGAAGGTTAAGTGAGAAATCTGATCTTATTCCCTCCATATCCTTAAATCAAGACAGGACGTCTTCTCCAAAAAGGCACTTTTTTTGTTCATCCAATGCATATGAGCTCAGTGGAAAAACTACTTGGGGAAATTTTGTGTCCTGTGTTACAAAGATCAGGCAGAAGAGGTAAATGTAGAAGGGAACAGATATAACCCCATTTTTGTACCCTTTACTATCATCAAGTAGTATTATTGTCAAAACAAGTGTGCATATCTCCTGCATTCCTAAAGTCTCGTCGGTCTTGTGTACTGGCTTCTCTCTACCTTTTTTATGATTCTCTAGAAAAGAACCTTCTCTGATGCTTTCCTATCATTTCTGTATGAACAAACAAAATCAGAAGCATGTCTGTGAATGTCCAAGTGAGGAATGCAAACCCTACCATGTCCATGAATGAGACTGTTGCAGAGCCCCTGATTCTGGAACCCTGCTTGGTGGTTCTTTTGCTATTAAAACTAATTTCTATTCCAAGCCACTAAGTCAGCTTGGAATCATAAAGGCATCCAGTCACCAAGTTTCAAGTCACTGTACAGTGATACCCTGCTGTGCCTGTAACTCAAGCACAGCTTTTTGTTTTCAGTTGTTGTAGTCAATGGTAGGGAGGTAGACCTGCAAGCTGGCCAACAATTATTCCCTTTATTTCTTTCCCATTGGTTGTATAGAAAGCCAGGAAAAACATTTACATACATGGACAGTCTTCTTTCTCCCTAATGTCACTGATACTCATGTACAACAGGCCTCTTCTGAAAGATGGGTCACATTTCAGGCTTTCAGGCTGTTTGCTGCTGCAGATAAAATAGGCCTATTCTCTGGTTCACAGGGCAAATGGCCTGGCACAGCTCCCATCTACAGAACCCATACTATCTGCTCTCCTGAAATAGTCGAAAAGATTTCATCGTGCAGCTCATTGGGAATGGTCCTGCAGCATGCAACTGCCTGAATGGCTCCTGGGAGCTGCCTGGAGGACTGGCAGCTTGCAGGAAGCGTATGAGCAATTATGCAATATGGATAGTCATGTTTCGGTATTGCAGACCATGCCTTGGGATGGCACAGTAAGGCTGCAATCTTGGTGTCTTTGGAGATTAGATATGCCTAGAAGATTTTTCCTGGCTGTGGTCACTAAGAGAAAGAAGAGAAAGACCTGCTATATCTGGCCTGTACCTTCAAAGCAGGAAAGAAATTTGTTATTTCTGCATGAACGTGTTTCTAAAGAACTGCAATAAACAAATATAAGGGCTCCTTGCACCTCTTCTCTACTGTTTCTTGAGCCCGGACTTTGGGCTATGCCCATGTCCGTGATCACTAAAAATTGTCCATGTTCATTAGGTGTAAAAGCACCGGCTATCTAGCTGTACAGAAGACAAAATCAAAAACTGAGAGAAAGAAAATATTATTCCTTCTTTCCACCCCAATCCTGTGGTCTGTGCTCATAAAAAAAATTCTCCTACTGGCTTCCATTTTCAACTTTTCATTTGTTCCTGTGGTATACTACAGTCATATCAAACTTTTGGGGCTACATGGATCTACTGCTGATTATCAAGGTTTTGCAGCTGCCTTTCCTTACTAGAATGGGCTTGTAATGTGCCCTCAGAATCAGCATAACATTATCATTGAGCGTGCCCCTGAGTAAGGGAGGTCTCCAGTCTTGGTGTTCCTGCCTGAAGTGTGATAAAACCTGCGATGATGTGGGCCTGATGACATTTTGACACCATTTTCTTCAGGACATGTTTTAGTTCCCATGGGTGTCTTGGAGCGTGATTTGCCAGGGATGTAACAGCTGCATGTAAGGCTGCACAGTGCCTCAGCACTTCTCCTAGGCCAGGATAGTACGGACAGTCAGAGATATGCTGTCAGGGATGCCTGTGGCTGAGCTGTAAGAGCTGTGATCAATGGTACTTTGAGATCTTCTGATGAGAAATACTGCAGAAAAACTAGACATTATTACTAGTTTTAGCTCTGTGAAGAAATGCGGACTGTCAAACTGTGATGGTGTGATTGTAATTATTCTATATTTTAAATGCTGGCTCCAGTCAACACACGCATCCTCCAAATGCTTCTGTTTCCTTCTTTCCACAGTTTTCTGGCACACTCATAGGTAGCTGTGTAGCAAAACAGACACATTGTTCTCTAAATACTGTAAATACTCAACATGGATTAGGAAAAAAAAGAACTAAAGTTTTCTTTTGCCACTGTCTTTAAGAGCATTTTCCTAGCAAAATTGTTCTAATGTCGGAACATAGGCTTCACATTTTGCCTTCTAGTCATTACTGGAAACAGTTCATGTGTCAGTTGTATAAAAGTGGGTATTTTACCTTTTGATTTTTTGTGTTTTAATTAGGAAAATTCTTTTTTTTTTTCTTTTCTCAGCCTTTTGCTGCTTTACAATCCTATCCTCAGTGCTGTAGTTATTGGAAGGATATATTTTCTTACGCACTGAAAGAAAATCTTTAGGACATGATTTTCAAAAACATTTGGCATTTACTTAAGCCTGCCTTCTCTGATGTTTATAGCAAAAAAGATTTTTACCATTGATGAACGCTGGTAAATATTCCTCCCCTTGGATTCATTTTGAACTGTTCTTGTTCAGTACCACTGCAGATAAGACCGTGCATTTTTATTTTTCCTCAGACAACCTCACCTGAAACAAAGCAGAACACTCAGTAATGAAATAATCAAATCCCATATTCTCATTCGCTGTGTCTATACGGATCAAGATGCTCTGAGCATACTCAAAGCCAAGCTTGCTGGCTGCTTGCAATGCTGAACTCCAAGAATGCCTTCAGGAGCAAGATGATGTTATTCCAGCTGGTATGTCATACAGGCAAATTCCAGTCACAGCCACACTACAGCACCCAGGCTGCTTGCACATAGCCAAAAAGAGATGATGCTCACTTGGCAATCACCCCTCCAAGGGTGCTCCATGTTTACCTGTACCCGAAGGTGCCATTTCGACCTGCACTAATGCTAGATGGATATTCAAGATAATACTTGTCAGTGCATGTGCCATGTCCCAACACCAAGAAGCTACTATACCTAGAGCACATTTCACAAATGACATGTCCAAGGCAACATACCCAGCATCATTTTTCCTAAGCTTCCATTACCACAATAGCAGCCTGGTGCCTCTGAAAGTGTACCTCTGCACCGCTATATAAAAGGATAAGGCACTCTGTGTATATCCAAGAACCTTACTAATACCTACTTACTAAGACAACTGCAAATGGAGAGACACCCAGATGGACCAGATACGGCATCCACCTGCAGAAGGTGACACCTTTCTGCAAAGCAACATGCATCTTCATATACTCATCTTTGTTTTGATTGTTCCATGAGAATTCTTGGTCAGATGTCACTGGGCTGGTGGGCGCTTTTGTCGAAGCTCCTGAGACAAATGGAGGCAGACAAGCAACGATCACAAGCTGAATACACATCTCTCTCTTTTTAACTCTGGCAGGAGCTTCACCACAAATCCATCACCATACTGCTGCATATGCAGTAAGCTGGACAATGCCTTGACTAAGGCACCCCTGAAACTTGGCATCTGAACCATCTCCAGCCTGGCTAAGGCAGAAACATAACAAGGAAAAGAAACTTTTGTTTCACAGCAGTTTTCCTAGCCCCACCCTTCTTCTGCCCCAGCAACTGTTTTCTTTATTTATTTCTCAAAGTGCACGTTAGAAAGTTTTGAAGGATTTGTTTTACAAACTCCGTATCAATCTCCCAGCTCTGGGGTGCCTGAACACTCCTGAGAGTTGTTTCATCCCTCTGCAGAGGGAGTCTTGTCTCATCCCCATAGCCCTGCACTTTCTTTGGCCCATACAGGAAGAAGACTAAAATTTGGCTTTGTCAGAAGAGGAATTCAGCAGCCAATTTTTTCAAACAAAGATGCAAGGGAGCTTACATGGCAGGCAGTTGATATTGCTGCATTTTTTATTCTCTACAGATCCTTATCTGGGAGTTCGTGGTTATCAGCCTACCTTTAGTCTTCAGGTACAGGATCAGAGGGAAGATGAAAGAAAAAAGTTGAGATGACTCCTACAGTCTCTATCATTTATGTGAATGCAAACATTAATCGTACAGCATGGCTTTCTCAGGATTTTTGGGGGTGAGTGTTTAATGAGTAACTGAAAGAGAAATCCTGATTTCCTATTTGACCCAAATCACAATCTGTTGAGCATTGCAAAGTTCTGCTTTCACAGGGCCAGGTACAGATGCCGCAGAAGAATGCTAGCCTGAGGTTCCATTTTAAGAAACACAGCTGCTATGGGTTTTATTGGCTGTCTTGGCTCTGTGAGCAGCCAGTTTTGATCTGCTTTTCGTCCAGGGGTTAACTGACTGTTGCAGAGCATGCTACAGTGGCCCAGAAAATAAATTCCTCTATGAAAAGGGCATTGCTGTTTTTCTAGAAATGTGGCTGTGAGGCTGCAAGAGCACTGTCCTTGCTGTGGTTGTGGCATGGCAAAGGATCCTCCTTCATGCGGACTTCCCTGAGGATAAGGCCAGAGGAGTTTTGGGCTGTACTACATCAAATCAAACTTCCTTCACGTGATGACATGTCTTGTCAATGGGGGAGAGACCTTTCATTTCTATTTCCCATCCTACCAAGCCCCATAGAAAAGCAGTACTTGACGGGGGTAAGTGCAACCATTTCCTACCCTTCAGGTTTCCATGCAACGACAGGCCTGCCCTGCTCAGCAGGAAACACAAGCAGTACAAGCTGTTAGCCAAGGACCAGAAATGGTGTAAGCTGGAGGGCTGGCTGCTGTTGCCAGTGAGCATGGCTGGAGCTCACCGTGGAGCTCAGCAGATGGCAGGGCACAGTGATACATGAAGTGTGACAGCAGGAAACACAACCTCAGATAGTGCCAGTATCAGTGTGTCACTGCCAGGCTTCATACTGGAGTTGGGGCTTTCAGAGTATATGTACCCCTCAACTGAGTCTCCTTCCTGCAGTCTCTGCCTGGTTACCTGTCATACAGGTCAGCATGTACTCAGGTCATGAGATAATCATGGATGCTCAGGACCAGATGGTGAGGCAAGCGTGACCGTTGCTGTGGGGTGGATAGGTGTAGTGTTCGGGAGCCTGGTGGAGTGTGAGTTTCTCTGTAGCCTTGCTGGGTCACGACTTGGGTGGCCTGTGGGATCATGGAATCCATCAGCACTAAAAAGAGCATGAACATAAGGAGGTCCTCCTAGAGCTGTTTTAAGGGCTGGTGGTGTGGGTGCAGACAGGGCACTGCAATGTCTCAGGGCAGACCTTCAATACTTCTCAAATACTTGTGTAGACGTACAGCTGGCTTTTTGACTCTGCTGAAGCTGTGCAAAAGGATCTTCACATCTACTCCAATCCTAAATTTCACAGTGGTGATATCATGTCTCCTTCTAGAATAGTGCACCTGAAGTAGACCATAAAATGGCGGCTTATTGAGTGTCTGATAACCTTGTGAATAACCCTATGATCCGACACAATTTAGGAGTTGTTCTCCTAAACAAGGTGGAAGTATGAGGCAAGTTGTTCTCTCACAAGGTGGAAGTGTGAGGCAGGGAACAATATTGCATTGATTTCTAGTAACTTGAGAATTAATTTCGTAAAATAAGGAAAAACAGTAAAGCAAAAGGCAATGACCACAGGAGGCTGCAGCTTGGAAGACTTAGTCCGGATAGAAGGAAAAACTTTCTTGCAAATATTAAGTACAACTTTGCCCAGGTCAGCAAAGAAGTCATAGACTCTCCATCCACGGGTGTTTTCATACTGTCGTGGTTTTGGACGGATTGGCTAAGCAGAACAACAGATGGCCCTCCTCCCTCAGAGAGGAGAGGAAGAGGTAAGATTTACGAGTTTAGAAAAAGAACTAAACCACTTTAATGCAAATAATAATAAATAAGAAAAGAGTAAATAATAACAAAATAATCAAAATTAAAGAAAAAAGTATACAATATATATAAAACTGAATTCAGCTCCCAGGATGATGATCATGTCACCAGCAGACACAGGAAAAGTCCCAGACTGGAGTCAGTGACGGACAGGAGCTGAATTCTGGAACTAGAGTCAGGAGTGCTCGGCTCGGGATCAAAGGCAGACGAACAGACAGGGTCCTCCTCAGATGCCGGCCATTGAAGAAAAAACGAGTCAGAGCCTCTTTGCCCCTTTGATCCTTCAGCTTTTACACTGAGCGTGATGCCTATGGGATGGTATACCCTGTTGGTCAGTTTTGGGTCACCTGTCCTGACCGCTCCTCCCTGCAGGTGGGACCCCTCTACGCTTCTCCACTTCCGACCCTCTAATGGGGCAAGCAGTGAAGTTAGCTGACCTTGGATGTTATAGCAATAAGTATAAGCAAGAGCCTCTGTGCATACCTGTCCTGGTTGCGGCGGGGACAGGGTTAATTCTCCCTGGTGCCCCACGCCGTGCGAGCCGTGCCCGCCCGCAGCTGCCGGGGGAGGGGCGGGAAGTCGCCGCCTGAGGCGGGCTGGGGCGTCCCGGCTCCGGTCGGGGGTCGGGGAGCGGCGGTTCCGTAGCCGTGTTTGTATGTTCCTCTGCCCGTGTTACTGTTGTTGTTTTCTCGTTCCCTTTGCTGTTCTGTTAAACTGCCTTTGTCTCAACACACGAGTTTTGCCTTTTTCTTCTGATTCTTCCTGTATTAGGGAGGCCCGTGCGAGCGGCACGTGGTTCTTTGTTGCCGTCTGAGGCCAAACCACGACAATACCGTTCCTTGGTATAATCAGGTCTTATCACTCTGAGAGTGAACAGTTTCTGAACAATATGCTGTTAATTTCAGACTTTAGCCAGTTAGAAGAGGCCCAGCTAAAAAGTAGAATTACAAATCAGAAAATTGGTTCTGTTTTACGTCAAACCAGGACACATACGCAGCGAGGCAAAGGCTATGCGACTTTCTCTCTTGACAGCCAAGAAATCCTGTTTAAACATCTGAATAGATGAGGTCCAGAGGTCTCTTACAACCAGTCATAGAATATTTTCTTATTTTGAAAAGGCCATGCAAATACCTACCATGAATCCACTTCACCTGAAATATTATGAAGCATTAATTTACTGTTAATTTGTGGTTTATCTTCACTGGTAGTAAATGGAAAACATATAATATTGAACAGCCCCAAAACTTTTTACTCTGGTGCCTTTCACAGCGAAAGGTCTACCTGGAATCTGCAACACATATTTTATTGCAGATGTAGTTTAAGTATTGCTCTTATTGCTCCATGTTTCCAGATTCCCCAAAATATTCATCTGCATATGGCCCATCTTTTCTCTCTCTACATCTGTAATTTATTGAAGAATCTGAGACAGCATTCAGAAAAGAGATGGAAAGCATCATGTCACCTTTCCCTTTGAACAGCTTTGAATTACTTTCCTGTAATCATTACTGCAGATTAATGCCATCAAAGAGCAGTTCTGCAGCAGATAAAATGAACAGCTTCTGATAAATTTATCATTATAGCAAATCATACCAAGTAGGATTTCTTTCCTCAGCTTGCAGAATGTACAAATGATTTTTTTCCTTTAAATTTTAAAGGTTTCCCTAGCAGGCAAGGGCAACCTGAAAGTCAGTATGAAAGTCCTGAAGGATGCTATTCTGGCCATGCTGGGGGAAACCTAATAAAATCCGTTTGCCTAAAATTTGGACTCTTGTACTGTATCATTGTGTTGAAAAGGAACTCATCATAAGTTTAACCTTCTTTAGAGAAAACTTTAGTGCCTAAATGATGATACGTTTGGGAGCAAATACCATTAGAGAATTCTGTATCATTTTTTGGTTTTGTTTTGCTTTATCCTAAGTCGTCATCACTTGCATTAAGTAGGATTTAGGGGGCTTCCTGGTTGCACTGTGAAAAAAAACAGAGACACAGTAAGGGTCACCAGGTTTCTCTGCAGAGCAAAATCTGCTGTGCATGCTTCTCTGTCTTTTATCTCTCACCCATTCCTCTCACTATTAAACATTAATGTCTATTGAGTGACTCAGAAGAAGGGCAGGGGGCACTTCTGGAAGAAGTTCAAGTACTCTATTGATGAGAGCAGTACTAGCATCTGAACAGCATAGAAGATATGCTAAGATGCATACCGAGTCATACTCCTTCTACAAGAAAAAGGAAGTAGAATAGTAATGCTAAATAAAGGAGAAGGAGTGATCATTTAGGTTGAGGCAAAATTACAATGCAATCAATGGGATTGCACTACTTAATGCTGTGGATCTAGCATGTAGCACTGTAAAGACAAAAAGAAGGTATTATGGGACTGAAATCTGAACTGAAAAAGAACACCCGAAACAATTCTTGTGCCTGCTTCTTTGCAGTCTCAGTTATATGATGTGTTTGTTGGCAACTGTGGAGAAGTTGACCTGAACCTGGAGGGGCCTCCTGCAGCCCATGCTTCAGCTTTCTCACCAGAAACACACAGCAGCTCTCTTTGCCTCTCACTGTGTTCCATCCTCTTTCTTCATGACTCCTTTCTTTTTTTCCTGATATGATAGACAGGCACATAGCACACTGAAAAGTTCATTACTCTATATGGCTGCCAAGTGATAAAATGATTATTACAACGCATGTACAGAGTCTTATGCTATGTTGCTGTACAGTACCATTATGTCCTGGTTTGAGGTAAAACAGAACAAACTTTCAGTTCAGTAATTTTACTTCTTAGCTAGGCCTCTTCTAACGCTCTGAAATGAACAGCATGTTGTGCAGAAAACTATTTGTTTCCAGAGTGATAAGACCATTGTTTACAGTTAGTGCCAAGGATTGGTACTCAGACAGGCTCTTGCTTGTACTTATTGCTGTAACAACCAAGGTCAGCTACCCTGTTGAGAGGGTTGGAAACAGAAAAGCATAGAGGGGTCCCACCTGCAGGGAGGAGCGGTCAGGACAGGTGACCCAAAATTGACCAACAGGGGTATTCCATCCCATCTGCCCCATGCTCAGTCTAAAAGCTGAGGGATCAAAGGGTGACTCTCTTCTCTTCAATGGCTGGTGTCCGAGGAGGACCCTGTCTGTTCATCTGCCTTTGATCCTGATCCGTGTGTTCCTGACTCCAGCTTTGGAATCCAGTTCCCACCCATCGCTGAGTCCAATCTGGGACTTCCCCAGTACCTGCCGGTGACGTCATCATGGGAGCTTAATGTGGTTTTGTATATACTGTATCTATTTCATTATTTCCTTTATATTTGTTCTTAATATTTCATTAAAGTAGTTTAGTTCCTCCTAAACTCGTAAATCTGTTTATCTCTCCTCCTTTTCTCCATGTGCAAGAGGTGGCAGGGGGGCATCTGTCGCTGGCCATTGGCCAATTTGGCCAAAATCATGACACATTATAAGCAGTAATTAAGCAGCATTTAACACCCTATCATAGCATCATAGTTCTACATTTTCATTCCAAGCCTCATTTTTCAGTTAAGTGTAACTCAGAGTAATTCTCCTTAGGTCTGACATTGGTTCAGTTTTATCCTTGTCTATGACATAATTGAATTGGATAATTCTGTCAAAAATCTCTTAGCCATTTTTGATCTATCCTCAAACATGGTTAATCAAAGCATGCTTCATTGGTTTCAGAGAAATAATCAAATAACTGTGAATTTTGTGATTAGACCACTCAAAATCCTTTCATAGTTTGAAGGTATATTGTCTTCAAAGAGTGTATGTCATTTTTACATGTTAGAAGATAGTTGAGGTGCAAGGAGCGGAGGAAGGAAAATATTTAATGTGCACTCTTGTTGCTACACTTCTCGTGTCTTCAGGAGAGCACTGGGAAGCAATGGGGCTGAAGAAAGGATCTCGATGTTATAAGACTCCGAGTTCTAAATCCTGCCTTAAGCACCAACTCAGTATACAGCCAGGAACAAATTATTTTACCCTTTGGTCTTCATTTCCCCCTTATAAAATGAGGATAATAGTATTTACAACCCTTGCCTGACTCTTTCACAGGAATCCTGAGATGCTAATGAAAAAAATATATAGCAAGACAACGTACTGTGAACAACTAAGGCATTGTAACAATGATATGAGAATATCTCTGGAGAGAAGCACACCAGTTTCCATAAGAGACTATGCCTTTCCAAAGACTGCATTTTCTTATTAACTCCATTTCTGTAGATGGACACTCTGAAAGCATGAGAGTAAATAGGTGAAAGCAGACAGGGAGTTTTCAGCTACGAGAGTGATCCCAGCTTGTCTCTCTCAGATCAGCGTTTTACATGCTCACATAGAAGTCTGAAACTATGCTCTCCACCTTTCTTGTGTTTCTCCATGGCCCAGCAAAGTAAGGAAAGAAATCTGGCAGGGTAAAAACGTGTTTGCAGTTACTGTGTTTGATTCAATTAATTTTCAGTTTGTTTTTGTTTAGCTAATCTCTTGGCATGTTTATATCACAAATGTACTTATCTTACGAAGGATGGGCCAAGCTGGGGTGGGTTTAGGAGGTGGGGGAGGCTCCAAATTGCACATTACCAGTCAGAGTTGCACAATTTACTAGTTGTCAAAGAATGATAAATTCATACTTTGCAAGTATCTGTGCTCAGAGCTTTCGTGTGTTTTTCTAATATGAGAAATGAAGCAATGTGTGATGCCTCTCTATTCCTAGCTAACCCTGCCCATGCACATATTTACTTCAGTAGCTATACCAAGTCTCAGTATTGGTGGCTTCTGCTTTGCTGTCACATCCCTCTGTTTTTTGGGGATTTAATTCCCCTTTCACTCCGTGTCCTTGAAGTTTTTCTCCTTCCAAACTGGTCGTAGACATTGACACTGAAACCTAAACAGGTCTTAAGCAAACTGTAACTCAAGTAGTTTGGGAAGTTCTGGGAGGGGTGTTTGACAGTAGAAGGGTTTGAAATGTTGAAGGCCAGTGAATCAGGGAACAAATCTCTGTCCAGATGGTGAGATGAACTCTTTTAAATGGAAATCATCTTACTCTTGGGCACTTTTCTCTCCCAGTTTCTCTCTCATGAAATTAGGATCAGGCCACTCTCTGTGACATAACCTTGTCTGCTGTGGTATCTTTTCTTCAATTCCATCTTCTTTTATTAATGCTTTTTTGCCCATTATCTTCATTGAAAAGAAAATTAAATTGAAACTGAAAACAAACCATATTTTCCTATTAAGGGGAGTATGAAGTAGACACACAAGGATGAGTATAAACTGGCTTTTGGAACAGGACATTGCATAAAGAGATCTTCCTCAGAAAATTGTCAACATTTTTTTTCAATGTGTTGAGGCACAGCTCCAGGTAAGCCTGGGTCATATTTTGTTACTACCAGGCTTTTTCTTAATAGCTCAGAAAAACTACAGGAGTGTGTCTGCAATGAAACATCATCCCCTTCACAATTACACAGTGGGGTAAACATGACATATCATAGTTTGAGGGCTAATAAGTGCGAATAGCAGAAGGAAAAAGATGGAAGGGGACCTTATGCATGTTGCTTCATACAGGAGACAGTAGTTTGATGAAACTAAAGTATTAAGAATGTGTTACTGGGTTCCTAATAACTCTTTTGCATAAGTTTCTGTGGTAATGAAATAAAGTGATCCTGAACGGTCTTTATCTTACAGGACTTCCTGAGGAGGTTAAGGATTCACGGAGCAATGGAAGTTTCCCTGTTGTGGGCTGTTTAAGCATCAGCTTTTAAATGTCAGGACAGGACAGCTGTTATATTTTATAAGTGTCCTTAGAATATATATATGTATTACTCATTGCCAGAAGCTGCCATTTCAAGTGTGGGAGCAACTAGTTTCAGGATTGATTTGTGAGGAGTCTTTCTTGCTCTCAATACTATTTTTTAGCTACTGCCTTAATGATGGGCTTTGTTCAGAAAAGTGTA
The DNA here is from genome assembly GCF_964199755.1 of Larus michahellis. Lineage (NCBI taxonomy): Eukaryota > Metazoa > Chordata > Aves > Charadriiformes > Laridae > Larus > Larus michahellis. The sequence continues at coordinate 42,080,578 of NC_133898.1, forward strand.
AGGCAAGAGTGTACTTTTTGCAGGTTCAACATGAATTATAAAGAAATAATGGGATTTTTCTTCCTCCATCCACCCACAGGTCACCGACAAGCTATCTCAAAATCAGGTTGAGTCTCAGATGAGTTTCGTGGCTGTTTGTCATGCATGTGGGCATAGAGTATTTGCTTCACCTACCATTTCTAGAGGTGTTTGTCTTCTCTCCACATCTGTCTCAGGCAGAAATTAGAAATACTCCCATTTTCTGTTCTTTAGGGAGACTGTGAAATGAAGACTTGGTTATTTTCCCACCAAATTGCTTCCCACAGAGGGGAGGGGAAGGCAGAAGGAGACACAGAGAAACACCTGTTCACTTGAAGCCGTGAAATTTGCCTTCCGGTTACATGCTTCTGAACAATTTCAGACCACTTGTCCATTCAGACGTGGATGTCTGTGGACATCCCCCTGAACAGTTCAGAGGGAGGTGGGAGGGCAAGGGGATCTTCCAGATGCCCCTTTGCTGCTGGAAGTCATCGGCTTGGGCGGCATTGCACTACCTTACTCTGGGATCCAGCATGTGTTTCCCAGTGCTCATAGTGTCATTGGCGTTCATATTAGTTCATTCCCGTTTCTTTGATTTTTTTTTTTGTGTGTGTGTGTGTCAAGATTGGCCTTTAAGCTTGTTGTTTAAATATGGGACTGAATACTAGCAAAAGCTGAGCTCTGTTCCCAGAAGACTGTGGCCTTGCAACAAGCAACCGACTTTGCACCACTAATGTCCCCACCTGCCATGGCGCTATGGATGCCAGTGGCTCCCTGGGACCACATTGATGGAGTCTGGGCCTGTCGCGCCCCCAAGCCAGGAGCAGGGCAGCCAGGGAGCACCAGGGGCAGCCCCAGGCCTGGGCACTGAGCCCCTGCCTGGGGACTGGGACATTGGCCCATGGGTGGGCCTGTCTCGGTGACCATGACTCAGGCCACGACCAGGCAGGGCAGGGCTGTGAGGAGCTGAAGACCGGCCATGCTGCGGCATTGCTGGGGCAGGGACTGGTGGTCCCGGAGGGCTGAGATGGGGTCCTGAGCTGTGGGGAGAGGCTGTGAGGGCCAGCGAGGCCTCTAAGTGACACCTTTGAAAAAATGCAGTAATAATATAAAATGGGCTCACACAGGCTGACTGGGTTATAACAGTGTTTATGGTCCTATGGTTCCATCAAAATGGCTCTGCTGTTAGAAATCCTGCCAGGAGTCCTGGGCGTCACTCTGGCAAATCCACAAGCTGTGGCTGGCCAGGGAGGAGGGGGGAAAGTTGTGTGCGGTCATCCCAAAGACCCCGTCACCCTGTCACCCACGGCTCCCCATCCCACTCCCTGTGCGCAACCAAGGCAGTGGTGGACCCTGTTGTGGGCCTGCGGAAGGCATGGCGGGGGCCTCTGCCTGCTCTGCTGAAGGGAAATCTGCTCTTCGCTCCCAGCTTCTCTTGTGTGAATGATGCAGCACTGTTTGCCCAGCGAGAACAAATATTTTGCCAGTAAGCCACAAAGTCGCCGCTCCAGTGTTTACAGCTGCTTTTTGCGGGAGCGCGATAGTCAGAGGAAAGCTTACCGTGAACAAACAGGCTGTGCGTACTGACAGGAAAAATGTCGTGAGGTGTGCTCGTGGTTGAGCTTGAAAACACTCATTTTATTATTAACACAAAATAGTCATTGTACCGGTGAGCGTGCTTGTACGGAAATCATTTGGACCCAAAAAAGGATTTGCCTCCAGTTATTATGATTCAGTCCTCCAAACTGGAAGTAGAAATAATGCCATGCCATTTAGGTAGGTAGTTATCAGTTTTTAATTATGTATAACAAATAGCCACTGTGACTGCTTTAAGAACAAATCCCAGCCTAAAATTTGTCTTCATAGTGTATTTGTAAAAAAAATAAGAAATAATGGTATAAACCAAACTGATTATGCAAGGTTGGTAAGCAAAAAAGATGCTTAATTTATGTCAATAGTGTTTTCCCAACGAAAAATATGAACTGTGATTCACCCTGGTCTGTGCTGGACTTTCCATGGGCCTCTACCACTGAAAGGACTGCGACTCTTCATTCACTATAAAGTTACGCACAGGTGAAAGCTTTAGAAGGCTTGAAAAGAACTAATATACTTTGACGACAAATGAGTAAGACACAAAACAGTAGTTATTATGGTGATGAGGTCTGGTGACCTGGAGGGAAGGAAGAAAAAAAGAAATCATTCAAATATGACTGATTTATTAACGGTTACCCTTTCTGCAGTTTGACATCTTGCTCTGTTTTCCTCCCTTTTCCCGCTTTCTGTTCTTCTTCTTTTTTATTGTCCTTCCACGTGTGCAATATGAATTTTTTTCACACCACAGCAGAGGTGCTGAGGAGCTGGATTACTCTTTTGCTTGTGGTTGAGGATTCTCGGCGTGGGATCCAGTCAGCACAAAGTGATTGAAGGGCCGTAATGGCTGTTGAGCAATAACAGTTCGTCTGTCAGGGAGCCACCATCGGCACTGGGACACAGGGTCATGCTAGAGGCGCTCAGGATGTTCTGCCTCGTCTCTGACACTGGCCAGTATCAGATGTCCCAGAGCAGGTTAACACGGTCTCTGTGATGAAAGGACAGCCTGCCTATGCAGAAACTAACTCATAATGTATAATGCTGTGATCTTGGGTGTTTATAATCCTCCTTTTTAGCTTAACTTCTGTAAGTGTTGATGTTATTCTCTCTCTGAATGTTTTTGCAAGGGTCTGCGAGTCGAGGCGTGGGGAGGTTTCCTGCCTGAATCTGAACTCTGCCTCAAGTCACTGCTTTTAAATGTTACCAAGCAACCTCCTGTTCTTATATTATAACAAAGTTTGTCCTTTTCTTTTACAGTAGTAGTTTATATCCTGAGAATGTTCTTTATTATTTGAGTTTTATTTACAATCTTGATTCACTGTTAATATCTCCACAAATGGTGCAAGGTTGCACTATTGGGGAGTAATAATGCACAAATATTCAGCAGCAGCCATATAAATGTTTTCTCCTTTGAAATTGCCCTAATCCAGCAGACAAAGTATATAGTACAGATGCGACGTGGCTTTGACATTGGATGGCTGAACTCCTCAGGAGATTCTTGTGTGAAGTTTATTGGATATCGTGATTTTCTGGAAAATACTGGAAAGGAAGGGAGACACATGCAACTGACCTTGTCTTTTACTGATAGACTGCAAACGTTTTATTTTTATTAGCTTGTTAGGACACCAGGACTCAGCTAATCGTTTTATAGTTAAACAGAGCAAGTATAGTATATTAATATCCCACTTGTCCACACCAAATTAACGGCCTGGAGACTGTGAAAGCTTTATGATAGATGTGGGCTGTACAGTGCAATTTAAAGCTCCCTTCTCTTCGATCTTTGGCGTGGGTGCCTTGGCTTTCAGAGTGACTGAGGAGTCCGAAGTACCCAGAACACATAAACCCCTGAGTGAGGAGGATTTATTGTGGTTAAGTAACATATGGCTATGCTGAAATGTGTGATCCTGAAAAACAGGAGAAGAGAAGAAAAGAGTGGTATTAAAGGCAATTTTCCCTGTGAGACATGTGCAAGTTCACACAGTCCTGCAATCACTGAAACGAGCTGTTCCAGCACCTCCATGAAAATTCACATTTCAAGCCCACATTAGTCTTGGATGAGGTTCTTCATGTTCTGCTGCCAGGCAATTATATCACTATGAGTTTCGTTTTGTTTAGTTTTTTCAAATGCGTGCCCCTCCAATGAGAACTGAAACATTTAGAAATGAAAACATGATCATTTGAAGGTAAAGGTGGAGACTTATAAAAATTAAATGTTAAGAAAATGGAACTGTCTTCACACAGTTTTTAATGTGCCTTTGCCTTCCACTGTCTTTTTCCTATAATGCTGTTAATGTTCAAACAATTTTCATTCACTTGAGGAAAGAAACAGCAGAGTGGCTATCACCATGCACCACTATGCTGTCTATTGACCACCTGGCTGCAAGTCCTTTGTACAAACAAGACAGGTTAACTGAGGATAGTGTCATCCTAATAGACAAAGTCACAACATTAATTGGTAAAATAACTCAATGTTGTGCAAGATAGAATAGTATGGTCCTAAGTTTTGAGCCAGCTCCACCAGTCATGATTTTTTCACGCTCTTTTCAAGACAGTTTAAATTGGGGGTGATTTGTGCCCCCAGTAAAAAATGTAATTGCATCTTGTTTTGACTTAGTAAGTCTAGGGGAAACTACAATGAAAAAACTACACTGCTAAATTAAAGGGACGGAGCCATCTGTGTTGTCTGAAAGTGACACCACAAAGAGAATATAAATCTGCTCTAAATGTAAATTCCTTTGCTGTGCTTCCTTATTTTTTTTATTTTTCTCCTGCTTGAAAATTTCTGGTTACTCCATGCTTTTGTGGATGGTAAGGCAGGCGCAGATGCATAGAGAAGCAGATTTTAAAAACAAACAGATTGTCGGCCTTGAACACCCGTTGGACATGTTCTGGGTTTCTCCTTCCCTTTTAATTTTTCTCAGTTACTTGTTGTATGTTCTTACTGGTTTTTAAGAAGGACAAATGAAACAAAGCTACCACAGAGAGGTCCCATGTCTGCATGGGGCAGGTGTGTTTTCATCTGATGCCATCCTTGTTTTTCTTTCCAGAAGCACGTGCTTTAGAGAGCTAGAGGAAATGGATCACTGAGGATCGAACTGCTCTATAGATGTAAATCTACGTCCTTTTTCTATTAAAAATGTGGTGATGGAAACTGACATTTTTCAATCAATTTCCATGAGAAGTTGTTTTACTACTCTTTTAATGAAATATTACAGATGTTAGCCACCTTAAAAGGAATCTGCCTTTTTGGTGGATTTCTTGAGAGACAGCTATCACTATCTGTATAGCTGCATACTTTTCAGTAATTTGCTCCTTATTTGTCCATAATGAGATTCACCTTCTCACCTTTTTTGTGATGTTGTTACTTCTTAAAAAATTCTGTCCTTTCTGTTGTAAGTTTAAGCTGCAAGCTACTTACACGCACACGTGCCTGCACACACACACGTGCAGAGCTCTTTATATATGAGCAGTGCAAACACATTGAATGAATGAGTTTCTAATAGAAAATACAAGCCCTTGTTTTACATCATGGTATGTAAAGTATAACCATCATGTATATAACCACTTATGACAATTTGAAACACCTCTAAAATGGAATTTTTTTTTTTTACAGTAATGTGCATGAAATACAGTTTGATTTCTTGAGAGGCCTTTTATTTCAATAGGAATTTAAATTCACAGCACTTTTAACAAAATTAGACATTGTGTGTGATTGCTATTCTGACATTATGGAATATATATATATGCACTACATATATATATAAAATTAAAAAAAGCAAAGTTGCAAATTATGGCACACATTGGCATTTAATTAGAAAATCTGTTTCAATGAGGTTGTTAATCCCATGGCGTTGTGTATTAACTCATCATCTGTTGACGCAGAGTTAAGCATAATATTTTATGGTTATGCTGGCTGAACAATTTAACAGAAATTAAGTAAAACTGATCACATAAGTCTTTCTTCTGTGACTCAAAATGCTTTACATATGTTTTGGTACTCGTTGGTGGTTGTCTTTAACATTCTTTTGTATTAGCATTCTTCTGTATGTGCATCCCACATTTCAAATGTGATTTCAAAAAACAGTCATTCCAGGAAAGATCCTGGAGTACAAATTAATGTAATATTAAATATTATAAAGATTTTTTTCTGAAAAATTAAAATTAGATATGTTGACTGTATCTCTTAGAATGAAAGGAACATGTTGCCCTTTTAAAATATTAGATGGAAAAATAATTTGTAAAAAAGAAATTTCAGTATGTCCTCAGTTATCATTTCTGTGACTTACTTTTACAACATTTAATTACATATGTATATAATATACATGTATACACACAGAGGATCTATAGAGACAAACACAATAGAATTTAAAATTTTTGAGTTCTGAATGTTTTTGTTAATCTTATCTGATGAGCTATTCAAATATGACTTCTGAATTGCTTGTCAGTCCTATAGTGTTCATTCTGTACCACTTCTGCTTCACAGGATGAAGATAGTATGAGATGGTTTGGGTGTGCAGAATGTTTGGATATACAACGTATTACTCACTTGCTACATCTTTATTTGTTAGCTCCTTATTTGCTGCTAAACACCGCTCCCCTGATCTTCTCTTCCTTTTCATTATGGAAGTGATATTTATATACCCCGCAGCATCAAAGTTGAAAGGATGCATAAAATCAATTGGATTTTGAATACTGTACTGATAATTATCTGTATTTCCAACAAGCAAAGCCATTTAACAACCTAATGACTTCTCTACAAAGTTATGTAGGATCTCTGGGCATTCGTACGGAACAAAAGCAGAGTCACGACTCTTATTTATCTAAGAGTTGTATCTTAAAAGACAGTTTTCAAAACATTTGAATTCATAATCCAGGCTTGCAATAAAGAGTAAAGCCACGTGAGACTGACTCATTGAATCACTGACAAATATCACGGAGTATGTCTGTGGGAATTGTCTGAGAGAGAAACAGAAAGGTATCAAAAATCTTCTTTTTGAAATTGGTTAAATTTAGGGCCATGATAGGGTCACTCTGCTCCATTTAAATGCACAGGCAAGCTCAGAAACTTAGAGTATTCTGGTAGGTTTTAAAGAAACATTTCAATCTGAATAAGGTTCATAAAACTAGAATGATTTGATCTCGGTTATATATGAGCTAGTCTATGACAACGTAGACTCTGGAATAGCTATCAGTTTACTATACAGTCAATATTCAAGTCCTACTGAGGGAACCAGTCCTGGGATAGCACTTGAGGCTTTGTGTTTCTATAAGGATGTAATCCAGATATTAATACATATAGAGACAGCATATTGCCTATGTAAATTAAATTGGCTTAGTATGTAATGGAAAAATTCATTTTGGCACCCAAGCATTGCATGGCTATTTCAGAAAAGTATGTCCACACTAGCCTTCAAAAATACAGTATGACTTGCCTTGAAACAGGGCATGGAAGTTAAACCTCTCAGTGTGTTCTTAAAAAGTTAGATATGTGTGAATGAAATCATCCTCCACATTTGGAAAATTTCACTGAGAAATATTGCTCTTATGTAAACATCTGGGTCCACAAAAGTTTCTATCAGTTGCCACAGGCTATTCCAAGCCGAAGGAATCAAGGGAAATTCTCATAGGAATGAATCCAGCAGTGAAGGAATGTGATCTATATGGGTCCTGAAAAGAATTGAGGAAATATTTCTTCCCATGCAGAACACAGGGAAACTGCAGTGTTCTCCTGCAGTGGTGGTAAGGCAAAGAGCTCTATGGCCACCATAGGGAAGTACCACTATATGCTTGCTCTGCTTTTATACTCTTCCCCAGGCCACCACTGCTGGTCTCTCTTGGAAATGGTCTGGTGGGACGAGGGGACCTTTGGTCTCACCAAGCTCAACTTGATGTTCTCATTTCTAGTGCTCTTCAAATAAATCCACAATCCAGGCAGGAGCACTTGGAGGCTCAAACTGTTGTTGCTGCAGAGCTCGTATGCAGAAAGCAGCTGGGTTATATACACAGCACTGAAGCATGAGCCATAAACATCAGACTATCATGAGTCCATATCTGAGGGGCCATTGGGACTGCAGGCCTGACAACACTGCCTGATTGGCCCTGTTTGTTATGTTCATTGTCATGCAGAGCTATTGTCAGTAGAAGATAAATTCTTCTTGCAACAGTGCCCATCATGATAGGTTTCGTGTCAGACTCCAGTGCTTTCTCTCCCTGTGCCTTAAAACACTCAGAATGAGTCTTCATTCATCTTTATGGTAAATGATGAATCCAGCCATTTTATGTTGAAACTTTGCTGCCTTTCTGTTTAAACTTTCAGAAATTGTGCATAAGTATTTGAAATGTGTCAAAAGCAAGGCAAACTCAGACTGTAAAACAGTCATGTCCTTGCACCAGCCCAATATATTCTTAAGATAAGGCTCTGCAGCTGGATCTGGTGAATCTTGGGCTGTGCCATTAACTCAATCTGGAGGGATGAACAGACTGCTCTAAAGATAATGCAGACATTCTCTAACTGGCTTTTTCACCTCTTACTAGTGACAGCCAACCACAATATTACCAGTCTTTAGAGAAATTCAATGAAACAAAGTATTTTTTAGATGTAGTTTCAAGCTTCTGGTTATAATGAGAAAAAGAATAGCTGAATAACTTTGGGACGGGAGAAAAGACCAGCAGGCTTCTAAAGGAGGAGCTCTTCTTCATCAGTCCTGGGGAACAAACAGCACACCATTGTCTGCTTTTCCTTGCCCTATGGTTACAGCATAATCCATACAATTTAATGCTTTGCTGAATATAAGTCTAGTGCAAAACAAGTAAATATATACAAGGTCCTGAACCTGGGCCACAACAATCCCAAGCACAAATACGGGTTGGGTGGAGAATGAATTGAGAGCAGCCCTGAGGAGAAGGACTTGGGGGCATTGGTGGATGAGAAGCTCAACATGAGCCAGCAATGTGCACTTGCAGACCAGAAAGCCAACCGCATCCTGGGCTGCATCAAAAGAAGCGTGGCCAGCAGGTCGAGGGAGGTGATTCAGCTCCTTTACTCCACCCTGGTGAGACCCCACCTGGAGTACTGTGTGCAGCTGTGGAGTCCTCAGCACAGGAATGACATGGACCCTGGTCCAGAGGAGGGCCACAGAGATGGTCAGAGGACTGGAGCACCTCTCCTACGAAGACAGGCTGAGAGTTTCGGGATTGTTCAGCCTGGAGAAGAAAAGGCTCCAGGGAGACCTTGTAGTGGCCTTCCAGTATCTAAAAGGGGCCTACAGGTGAGATGGGGAGGGACTCTATCAGGGAGTGTAGCAATAGGATGAGGTGTAACAGTTTTAAACTGAAAGAGGGGAGATTTAGATTAGATATTAAGGAAGAAATTCTTTACTGTCAGGGTGGTGAGGCACTGGAACAGGTTGCCCAGAGAAGCTGTGGATGCCCCGTCCCTGGAAATGTTCAAGACCAGGCTGGATGGGGCTTTGAGCAGCCTGGTCTAGTGGGAGGTGTCCCTGCCCAGGGCAGGGGGGTTGGAACTAAATGATCTTTAAGGTCCCTTCCAACCCAAGCCATTCTGTGATTCTATGTTTCCTTGGCTTTGGATTAACTATGTTCCCTTGCTGCATATGTGTTTTTAGCTAACAGCACACAGCTAAACTTGTGGTTAACAAATGTGTGGTGAATGTGCTAGATCCAGATTGCACTGTGTTAAGTGAAACTTAAGTCTCATAGACAACAGCTACCAAATATCACAGTACTAATCGCTAAGAGCCAGTGACTTGATAGAGAATAATTTAATGAAAAAAAAATGCCGTGATGTAGTTGTTTTTCATTCCACCCTGTTCCCTTCCAACTTAGGCAATTCTATGATTCTATGTCAGTTATGAGCTTAAAAAAAAAAGAATACATTTCTGTTTTATTCTTCTTTTAACTGTTCAGTACTTATGACAGATTGATTTTCTGTCACCATAGCAATCATTGGACGATTTGATGTCATCTAAAAAGTATTAACATTTATCTGCATGTAATGGTTTGTCTGGAAACCATAGCTATAGAGAGAAAAAGGATCGACATGTTTAGATATTTATTTCCACTTCTATGGATTTTTTTTTTTAAATTGGTAGGTGTATTGATATGTTACGGTCCCAGATATTTCTTCACTTATGCCCAAGTGTCTGAAGCTCTGTGCACATTATTTTGTTTACTGTATTGTTAACACTGTTTTTATCTGTCCTACTTTATGAGACCTGATTAACATAATATATGTTAACATCTGATATCAACCCAATATGAAGTTTGGTTCCAGATTCTGATGTGAACTTCTCCCAAGGATGTAACTTCTTCTAACAAAAACTGAATGGATTATAACCACGAAGAAATCGCCATTACTCTCTTGTTATATCTCTAATTAATCTTGCTTAGGGGGTCAGGAAAATGCTTCAGAAATCAGACCAATTTTCTGGATTTCTCATTTTATACCGTGCTGACAAATTCTGCCCCAGAGTGTCTGCATCTCATTGTCCATTTTTCTTCACTTCAGGGCATCCCATGTGCCGCATCTGTTGAATGATTCCATGAATGAACTGAAGGATGAAATACAGAGAATGCCAATCATATTTTCAGGTGACACAAAGCAGGAAGGGACTGCAAATTCATGTCAGAATGAGGATAAAACACAGTTTAATTATCATACATTGGAGAAATGATCTGAAATCAACTAAACTGAATTCATTAAGGACACTGGCAAAATGATTCACATTAGAAATAACAATCAGAACAAAAATAATGAGATCAAATGCAACATGGAAAAGTTTAGGTTTAAAAATAAGCAGAAAAATGTAGGCTAAATCCTGAATAACATGTGATGGTTTCTTTGGATTTCATCCAGATACTGTAAGAAAAAAATCAAGTGGTGGAGATTTCCAAGGGAAGTTGTGGATTCCCTAATACTGCCTAATACTATTTAAAATATGAAAGCATTTCTAGTTTTAAACAGAATTTACTCTGGTGAGATTCCTGAGTACTTTCATAATGAAAAACTTCAGAAAAAAAGAAAATATATGTGAGAGTCCTTTACTTTCTTCTCCCTTTTTGAATCCTTTCAATAAACTCTTTTACATTGGAAGCCATATAATTAAATAGGAGCTAACTAACCCAAAATGTCTGCCTCTCATCCCAAAAGACATTTTATGACTGGGGAACACAAAGCCTAATTCTGCAATGTGTCAGCATATTACAAGTAGCATTCTTCTTTCATCATTCACAGCCACACAGGACTCCCTGTCAGTCCTGTGTTATATCCCTTTCTCACTGGAATTATATCTATGAATTAATTGCACTGGAGGTCCCAATTAAGCTTTCTTGTACCACAAATACTAACTGGAGTGGTATAAATAGAGAATGCTTTATACGCATTAAAAATGGTCATTAGAGCAATTAAATGTATTTTAGGAGCAGATTTGCTTCAGGGGAGGTGCAGAGGGAAGGGTAATAGGGGATTTAGCCTTTCCGTTACCATTGTGCCTGTGCACCCTCTGTACCATGGGTCACACTGTGGAGTAAGAGCTGTGTGAATGTTGAACTTCCTTCCTCTTTCCTTTTTCTCTTCCTCTCATCATTTCAGGTTATGGTTGATTCCATCCCTCCGTTTCTTCTAGGGTTTTGACCACTATAAATGCTACAGAGGGCACGAACTGGGGCAAACCCAGCCATCAAGGGTCTGAAAATAAGCCTTTCTCTCAGAGAATCTGTTTGGAAAACTGAACAAGAAATTCTCATAATAAAATACTAAATTTAAAGTTCTAAAAAATTAATTAAGGTAGGTACTTCCTTTAATTATTTATTAGGTTGCCTCAAATATACAGGCAGGTTTTTATGGCAGAAGGCCTTTTGCCAAATCTATCTGGAGAAGGCTGGAAAGCTTAATATAGTAAGTACTATTACATCGCACTAATTACTTTTTTTGAAAGTTATTGTATAACATGTTTGCATTCATTTCTTATGTGGGAGCATAACACCTACTGCCGTAAGCCCAAAATCACTAATTGTGGCATTTGGACGTATTACAGCAAAAACATCCTTAGATGTTCTGTCATAACTTTTTCAGAGGCCCCAAAAGCAAGAGCAGCACCCTTGCTCTGTCTGACTGAGGTATGTGTAAACCTTTCAGAAAAGGTTCTCCTCAAGGTGGCACCAAGTAATGCTGAGCATGCTGAGGAAGAGGCCACATATCTCTGAAGTTCATCTCCGTTTTAGGTTGAAATTTTCTTTCTCAAGATCAGAGGGAAGTGCCTCTGACCATCCAGGATCCAAAGCACCAAACCTTCTCCCAAAGCTTAGCCCCGTGCCTGTAAAATATTGAGTATGGACAGCTGGGAGTATCCAGTTCGTGCTGCTGTCAGGTGCTGGTGGGCAAACTTAGCCTGAAAGGTGCTATATAAAACTAAGCTTCATTTGGTTTATGTTCTTTCTTTCTCTTTCTTTCTTTCTTTCTTTCTTTCTTTCTTTCTTTCTTTCTTTCTTTCTTTCTTCCTTTCTTCCTTTCTTCCTTTCTTCCTTTCTTCCTTTCTTCCTTTCTTCCTTTCTTCCTTTCTTCCTTTCTTTTCTTTCTTTCTGGAAAAAAAATGATTTCTAAAGAGCAGTGATTCAAAACAGAACTTTTTACAGTTTATGCGAAAGGATTCTTCAGATTCTTCAGGGGAGACCTTCAGGAAAGTGGTGGTGTTAATTGAAACTAAAGAGGGATTAGCATTTAGGAGGTACTGCTGCAAACATAACCAAAAAGTGTGGATAAATAGTGGCATTATGCCACTGAAGGTAGAACTCCACCCAGTCATCTTGACAAGGAAACTAGAGGCAGAGGGTTTCACCGGGTTGTGTTTGCAGGTGTTACAGTCCTGTGTAATGAAACATTTGGCTCTGAGCTGACGCTGTTTGCAAGCAGACGGTCCTACTGGCAGAAAATATGGCGCTTGCTGCGTTTGGTAGGATTCCTCTCAAAGCTAATCTTCAGTTGGCTTTTATGCCCTGTTGCAACTGGCCTGTCACCTTGTTAGTGGGTATTATTGCTCCCTTAACAGATGGGAATGAGTATAGGCATGCTGCTGAACCAGCCTATAGATCTATTTTAATTATAATTGCAGGATCCTTTCTGTGCAGGACTTCTGACTGTAAGGTCAAGGGGAGAATACATCATTATGACTCTAGCAAGAGAGCTGGATTAACCTAGCAAAATTAATCAGATTTCTAGGGGTGAGGAAAGAAATGGATGAGGCTTCTCAGAAGGGAATTACATTCAGTGGGAACGAACTGGGTTTCCTTTCTTCTCCAGGACAAAACCATCAAAGTCTTTCCTGCAACCTACCAAAGTTCAGCTGAATCGCTAAGACAGATGCAGAAATAGGTTGCACCAATTAGTGTAACTAGTCATGCAGTATCAATCAGCAGTTCTTCCTAAGCAGATAAACTGGGTTTTGTGAGGCTATTTCTGCAGTAAGGCCCTACTCAGGGTGAGTGATGATGGTCCTTCATTCTGTTCTCAAGTAGAAGAAGAGGGGAAAAAGAAGTGAAGAAAATGTTTAAAAAGTGAAGACATTTAAGTTACTGCTGGTACTGAAATGACTATTTACTTTGATTTTGTTCCAGCATGGATTTGCATTACATGTCCTATTTTCTATTTTTTTTGAGATGTCCCTTATTATACTTGTCTTACTTTTCTCGTTCTCTTTTCAAGTCTTCCTGGTTCCACCTTGCTACAAACTTTTTCCTTGGAAGTGCATGTTTCCCCTATGTTTTAAAACATGTGTAGTACTGAAGTGAACCAAATTACATTCAGCCTGAAGGCTGAAAGGATAGATGGGAGGAAGGTTAGTCATTTCCTTGGAAATGAGGTAGAAGATGAAGACAGGCAAAAAATAAGTAAAATAAAAACTAAACTATGTTTAGGCAAAGTTATATGACTTTTATTTGGCTTGTGGGAGGATTTATGAATGGACCAATCAAAGTCTGAAAATCAGACTTTAAAGTCAGCTTCAAAAGTTACTACATTTTTTCCCCTTTTGGAAATATCTCCCAGAAAAGAAAATATCTTTCATCTTCTCCTTTATATTTCCTTAAGGAAAGTTTGATTTGTTCAGGGAGAGAAACTACAGCTTTAGAACTAAATTTTAATTCTCAGCAGACTATTGAGCCAGGCTCTGTATGAAATCTGCCCTGAGAAGGACAAACCTGTGACTCAGAACCCCTCTCTGCTTCTTTCCCCTCCAGAAGGCAACAGTAACTCACTGCTGACCAGTGCCCAAAGTCAGCCGGGATATCCCCCTTGCCATCCGTTACCTCGGCACTCGCCACCCCTGGATGCCGGAGGTGGAAGGCTTCAGACCCTCATTCCCCAGGGAGCGGCATGCGTGAGCAGGCCTGTGGCCAGCTCGGGGCTGGGCGATGTTGTCTGCTGCATCGGCAGCACAGGAGCACGTTCAGTGTTTGGCAGAGGTTCTCCCCCTGTCCTTCTCCTCGGTTTCGGTCCCGCTCACCAAGTCACAAGGTGGACTTCACTGAGACAGAGAAAATAGAAAAAAGAAAAGTTTTAAAGGGAAAGCAAAGGTGAGCAAAGTAAGGCGAAGTACAGGTTTAGCAACCAAATCTAATAAAAAGAACAGCTTCCACTAAACACCAGAAGGAAAGCAAAAGCACCTTTAAGTGTGCTGCAGTTTGAAGACATAAAAGCAATTTAGTGGAACAAATCAAACCCCAGCAACTACTTACCCACCTGTAAAGGCAGTAACAGAATCAGCAGCACCTGAAGGATTGCCTTTATTGTTTGAGGAATACAGCACCTCTTGTTAAGGAGCACACAGACAACAGGAATACATTACAGGGAAATAGTTTGGACAATCATCAAAGAAAAACAAATATTCCATTTCCTACAAAAATATTTCATAGTCATTTCTAAACAGGTAACAAAAATACCTCTGTGGAAATGAATTTCATGAGTTATTAGCAAAGTAACTGGACTCTTCTGCATGTGATGGCTTTATGGACATAACATCCGAATTCAAAGGTATGTTCATAGAACTACGCAATTACTGAAAGTGGTAAACAGCTTTTAGGAGGCATTGCCTTTATTCTCCACTGAAAACATGAATGCAATGCAAAGTAAAACACTGAAATAAAGAGGAAGAACAGACGGGGCTAAGAATTATACTGTTGCAGTCTTGAATACATAATTAAAATAAAGCAGCTTCTGCAGAATTAATTTTAGGGTTTTTTACCCCATAAACCTTTTCCATTAAAGTTATGTTGATGTAACACTTTTAAAGCCAGGTCATAGACCAAAGGTGAATGGTTTTGGGAAATTTTCTAGGAAATCGGGCAGTCTACTTGAGCTATGAAGCACCAAGTTATTTTTGCTTCGTTGAAAGTATTGAGGCCCAGGTTTGCTTTCCCAGAACACTAACACAGCTTGTTTTAACACTTCAAAGTTGTTGTGCAGTTAATCTTCAGTGAGGATGAGTGTATGTGACACATTTGTAAAAATCCACGCTAGAGAAGAGAATGCAAGGCATGTATAAATTTGTTAACCTTTTAAGCCGCTTCAGCTCACAGCAATGGATATTATAAGATGTGCCAAGTGTTCTTGAAGGTTATAATACTTGCCAGGTACAGTTGTATTCTTCACGCTTATCAGTCCATCTGCTGATCTCTACATCAATTTTTACCTGTAGGCTAAAAGGGTATCTTGCAATTTGTCATGCTATTTAGATATCTTCTACAGAAAAGCCTGAGCTGGGCTTTTTAATCGTACTGAAGTTTGCTCTTTTTGACATTACAAATGTGTAAATTCATGCTGGGATAAATATGAGTCACAGAAAAGTACAGTTCAACCGTCTGCTTCAGAAAAAAAAAGTAGTCTTAGTCTGAGAAAGATGCGATTTGGGGCATCTAGTAGATGAGGTAGTAATTTTCTGGCTATGCCTTTTTATCTGACAATGCTGACCCACTGATATCAAACTACTTGATGTCAAAAGATTATTTCACATAATTTTTGCCTGTTAGAAATGAAAATAAAAAGAAATTGATAAATCTAATATTTTCTACATGAAAATTTCCAGCTTGAATTGACATGTCATTTTTTTTTAAAAGAAGTTTAAGCTAACAATGAAAATCAAAACCAAATCCACAAAGATTTTTGCCTCTAAATGATTTTCTGAGGCTTGGGCTTTGCTTGATGTTGGATGAGGACAGCTTTCTAAACCTTTCTTGCCCTTTTTTTTTTTTTTCTTCCTAGTGGGAAACCAATTTTTCAGTCAGCAGTAATTACAACATTTTATTCTTAACTAGGTATGACATGATAAAGAATTTATCAAATATTAGGTTCTTGGACTGTAATGGAAGAATAGTAGATGAAAACATATAGATCCATGTAGCTATCTGTAACTGCCTCTACACCCACCCATCTCAGTTTGGCATCCAGAGCCTGAGAATAGTATTTTAACACTGAATCTCACATTAAGAAATTAAAACAGAAATTCCAGGTTATTTTGAAAGGAAGAGATCTTTAGGGTAAAAAACAAAAGGCAAGTAACTAGTAATTTATACTTTTTTTTTTTTGTTTCCTCCCCTTATACTAGCCCTTTTCTATCATTCAGGATGCTTCAGTGCTTTTTCTGAAGGTACAAAAGATAAGAAGGTATTAATCTCTCTGCTACAGCTGCCAACGTAACTACCAACTATGACTCCCCATGGATTTCTCCCCTCTTTAAAGTCTCGCTTTCAGCACTTTAGGTGCGGTTTGCCCAATTTCCAGTTCTGTCCCAATTTCCAAAGCCTCGCAGCCCCTCAGCCTCCATAGCTCCACACCTTATCACCATATGCCCATATTTCTCCTGGAGTTCATCCCTGTTAGAGACCCTAGCCCCTGCCCGCTCGTCTCCCTGTGTCTCCCACCTGCCAGCCAGTGCCAGCAGGGACACAGTGGGGCTGGCCCCTTGCAGCCATGGGGGCTCCAGCTGCTGCGGGAGGCTGAGGTGTCCCCCTGTTCCCCTCGCTTTGGACACTAGCGGTGTGACCTGCTCAGGCTTTGGCCCCTCTGGCAGGTCTTGCCAAAATTGCCTGAGTCTTACTGGGGGAAGGCAATGCAAAGAGGGTGAAGGTGGCTGAGTGGTGAGATTGATAATGATTCGCTTTGGTTAAACATGAGTCTCACTCCTTTTTGCATGCAACGAAGCGTGTCTCTCACCTGGCAGGGAAGGAGATCCCCTTCACACAGTTTTCTCTGAGATTGAGAGCAGAACTTTGCTGTTTCCTTAGACATCCCGTGTTTCTTTGCTATGCTCAAACACTCGCTGGCTGGTTGTGGCTACGCTGCTGGGAGGTCGTTCCAGCACTCACCCTCCCCATTGCTGCTTCCCATTATTTTGCTGCTTCCCATTATTTCACTGCTTCTCAGCAAAAAATGTGCTCGGAGCTTTTGTGCATCCCTCAGGGGATCCTATCTTCCTTTCCCACCCCATAGCACGGAAAGGGCTCGTGACTGAGGTGTCTGCACAAGCCCTGGCTTGCGTGCGTGCCTCGCAGCGTTCCTTGGTCCAGGGCAGAGTTACACAAGCTTGTCTACATGCAGCTGTCGGGGAAAAATCTGAATCTGCAAGTCTTTGTCTGCAAGGCTTGGGAGCTGCAGGCATCCCATCACTTTTGATCAGCCAGCCAGAGTTGTTTATTCATTCCTTTCTTGCAGAGGGTTATATCTATGTTGTACTTTTCAAGTGGATATCAGCTACGTTTGCTCATTCTTCAAGCTGACTTGCAGCATGCCGATGTGGCTGGTGGCGTGCCTGGCCCAACTGAGGATCTGGGTCATGGCCAACAGGAAGACTGTTGGCTCCTCAGTGGGACTCTCTGTGTCACCCTCAGCACCTCAGCTCTCTTCTCAGCTTGGAACGTGGACAGAGGCCTCCCCATCAGCCCTCGCATTGCCATCGTGGGCAGTTCCCTTTCAGTAGAGCAGAGCGGTGGTGCCCTGCAGCCTGGGCACTCAGGAAAGCTGGGGCACAGATCCAGTTAACGCTGTAGTCTGGTCTTGGGAACTTGGTTTCAATGGTCTGGCTGGGCTCCATATGTACAGGTGCTCTGCATTCATGGAAAAGTCTTTGAAAATCAGTACATTATCCACATCTGGGTGCAATTCTAGGTTGATAGCATAGTGTCTAGCGCGATCACAATGGCTTTGGGGAGCCTCAAGTCCCTATTTTAGCTTTATAACCACAATCTTGTCCTTGCAGAGTCCCTCATACTTAGATTTTGGGCCTGAATCATCTTCAGATCGAAACTTCCTCAAAGTTTGACCTATTTCTCTTCACATTCTTCGCATTAATGTGACCCTGTGGACATGTCTAATTTCTGCAGGCATCACTGTGTTCTTTTAAAAAAACTAACATATCTGCAAACACTATATGCTGAATAATGCTTTCTTTTATGCTACACTACTACGTGGTTTAAACTTGCCTGATGTGGTTTAAACCTTTGATACATTGTGTTACTCTGGAAAGAGAAGGAAATTTGCAGTTATTCATGATTTAACCTAATCCTCTTACCTATGTTTTTTTCCATTTAACAATTGGATAGCACAGTTGAAAAAAAATCGTTACTAGAATGTTCACTCCTTTTAAATCACTTTGCTGTTCCAAGTCATAAAACTCCTGCAAACTGTAATAAATTTCAGTTCCTCATAGTAAGTGGCACTGTATAGAGTGAGTGTTAAAAAATGCAAAATAAGCAAATATTCAGCCAGCTAACTTTGGCTTTAAAAGTAACAGTAGAAGAAGCACTCATTTGCACTGATCCAGGCTAAAATGATCCTTTGTTCTTTAATATTCCTTTTTTTTTCCTTCTTCTTCACTAACAATCAACAATCTTCCAATATCCTAAAAGCCTGAAATGTGTTTTCCCTATTTAGTATTATCTAAAGAGTGTATTCTAAAAGTCAGAAATTATTATTTTATGGATAAAAATGCACCCTCTGCCTGGCTTCATAATCTGCCTGATTTCATAGTGCTGGCATATCTGCATCAGAAGATAACTTCACCTGAGCTTTGTGGTTATTCTTCAGCTATGCCTTTTGACAGAGGTCTCAGGAAGAGAACAGGTATAGCCTTTCGTGTAGAGCTCCACACCGTCCCATGAGACTTCTATCTGCTTCTTTTATTTGAGAAGGCAAGTCTTAGAACAGTGACAACTGAGATGTTGAATTATTTGATGATCAGTTTACTTAATTTCTGACCTGCTTAACGCTATTGAAGGAGAGGCAGGAAATTCTAAGGCAAAGTTGAGAAATGGTGAAAACTGGAAGCCTAACGGCATGGGAAATGTACCATGTACACTCCCTAGGATCTCTGAGTGTCTGGCTCGTTTTAAGCCTAAAATACCTATTTCTTTTTATGGGCATGCCTGAGCATGGTAGGGGACTGCGGAGAAGGTTCCCTTCAAAGCTCAAGCCCAGTCAGAGCTGTGCCTGGGATACTTTGCCTATGGTTCAGCTGGAATGTAGTACCAGAAGAAGAGTTTGTGTTCGATCCAAAGGGAATCCCTGCTGCTTTCAGCCCATCATCTATATCGTGAAGCCTTTGGGCTTCATGATATGCTGTTTGGGTTTCATGATACGAAACAAATGCTGTTTCTTTCAACATAATTTTGACGGACAGGAAATTATTCTAGGACATAAATACATTCTAGGATGTAAAAACTCTTCTAGGATATATTTGTGGACTAAAGCATGTGTCTTAACTCTATCTCTTTGTTTGAATGACCTGTGGATGCTGCAGTGTTTTAGTTTAGTTAATACCCAAGGACCTAGTCTGGTATGTCATGCAGCCTGAAGCTAAGTAAGAAGTCCCCTTGGAAGGTGGATTTTTTTCGGGATCCTTTCTCTTTTTACATGTTTTTTTATTCCTTTGTGAGCTGCAATCCTTGGTTATGCTTAAGCAGCGGGCAATAAATGGTGTGCTCTGCAGTCGTGGTGCCTGGCTTGCCTGAGCGGGGAGGTAGCAGTTCTGTCCCACCTGCCTACCTGAGCTTCCCCCTCCACAGCCCCCTTGCTTAGCGACCAGGATGTGAGGGAAGAGGAGTGTGATGCTGCTGGACATGGGATTTCAGATCATTCCTGAAGTGACAGTTCAGGTGCAGTCTTTGAAACTATGCACAACTCTCAGATCATCTCATTGACGTGAATTTAGAAGGAACACCAAAAGCAGGATGCATTAAAGGCGTGGGTTTAGTTACTATCTTTCTTGTAAAAATCCAGGCAGGCTACTAATTTCATTGTGTCGGTGTTTCCACTTTCTACTTTTGAATTTATTGCAGAATAAACGTAACTACTCGGAAGAAAGCTTATGTTATTATGTTGGTTAAAGCTTAGTATCCATCCATACACTGCCAGAACAAAATGCTTTTAAAATTTCCTCTCCACAGAAATTCCAGAGGCAGGTGCAACTAAGACAAGCCTGGGACTGCTCTAGTTAGCAGAGTAATTAGGGATGTGGGACTTATGAAAGTCATATAAACTATAAACATACAAGAACATTAATTAATACTAGACTAATTAAGACACTCTTGAAGGATACAAATGAGGGTTGTTGAGATACCTAGGAGAGATCAAGCTCTCCATTTAAAAAATACATAAATGGTCAAAAGACATGACTTTGGAGAAGACGTGACTACTCTGCCTGTTCAGGTGACCCATTTTCAACAACCTTTGTCCACAAAAGCCGTTAAGTCATTACCACCACCTTCTACAGAAAGAGTAGAAAGAGGCAGGGAAAACTCTGACTAGTCTGAAAATGAACAGAGTGGGAAATGTATGAATAAAGTTGATAGAAACCTTTTGAGCCTGGTTCCTTAGGCTAAGAGTCCAATTCTCTTTGTTCCTTACTCTGTCACGTTATTGGTTTGTTTAATGAAAATGTGTTGTATTAACATACATAATGCAATGTGTAATTCTTCATGGAAAAACAAACAGGAACCAATCTGAAATAGTTTGCATATGATTTGGCAATGCTCTATTTTCATTCCTTAAAACTGTTTTGCATTTGTTCCTCTTGGGCAAAACATTGTTTTGACTGCATAACTGCTAAGCGTTTATCAGTAATAAAATAAACAGCACAGTACAGGTGATTGAATGGGTTTATCTTACAATAAGCCATAAAATTCTACATTTGTGGAAAAAGGTCTCCTTTTTCTTCCTGCTTTTGGTTAATCTGAATTTCCATTCTCCTGCAGCGCAACAGTGCAGTTAGTTAGATTCTATTCTACATGTGGTACTGAGGGCTGATTCAAACACGCTCTCCTATCCAACCTGCTCCAGCTGCTGACCACAAGACAAAACAGCCTCCCACTCAGCCACATTGCCCTGTTGTTCCTTGCCCTTCAAGCTGATTAAATGGGTTCTTCAATACTTACTCATCAAAATCCCCACTGACTCCAACTGGTGCTTTCTGTTTATGAAAAGAGTTTGAGGTCATGCCACAGAGCTGCAGCATCCTGAAACACTATTAACAGAGTACTCTAATTGCTGAGAGAACACATGCCATTAGACTTTTAAAAGTATGACAACAAATTGTCAAGCAAAATGGGGCAAAAAATCGTTCTTTTTTTTTTTTAATAGGAGGGCGAGGACAGGAATTTTTTAGCTCAGTGATTACTATTATGTAAATAATTAGAATCTCAAAGTTTCCCCCTCATCCTTTCAAAATACTGTGCCATTTTAACTGTGCCCCCTTTCTCTTCTATATATTCCTTCGTTTTGCCAGAAAAGGTAACATCATTGAAAGTCAACACTTTGCAGCTTCTTAGTACTCAAATGAGGAAAGACAAAATTCAGGATCCCTTGGTTTTGCCTGATGCAATTCAGAAGTTGACATTGCATCAGATGGTGCTGTGAGAAAGCCAAGGAACATGGCAAAAATACAAACAGGCACAGTTTACAATATTTCTACTAGGTTTCTGACGGGTGTAGTCATGTGAAAGTCTTACACAATTGTGGGCTGACTCCCTGCGGAATATTTGGTCAGTAGTGCCTATCAGGTAGGAACTAAATGAGCGTGAATGTTTTCGAATGCTTGGAAAAATTATGAAGGTTTTGTTCAGATGCCACAGCATTAATTAGACTTCCTGGCAATACCTGTAATATTGATTGGATTTTATGATCTTGAAGGTCTTTTCCAAGCTAAATGATTCTATGATTCTGTTTGTGAATTTTCAAGATCTTAACAGTGCCCTGCATCGTTTGGACAAAAACACCTAAACCAAACCTGTCTGAGGTAGAAAATCTGCATTTGGCACACAGTATACACTGGGGAGAAAGACTGAGCATAACATATCACTGTCAGGTACTTCATAAATAATCCTTGGTATCTCATGTGTTTGCTTGTAATGTGTTTACTACTATTAAGTTTGGTTCCTGAGGATGTATTAAAGGCAAGAAGGAAGGAAGAATATTCTATGTGGTGGATACATGCTAGAAAAAATCCCATGAGATGAAAATGACTATGTCTGAGTGTAACCATGACCTTGAGAAAACTGTGTGATGCCATACAGCTCTGACTCTGGAGACACCAAGCAGTTGTTGAAGAGCAATCCTACTACATGGGTATAGCACCCAGTCCCTCCCTGTGCAGCCCCTGTGTATGACCAAAGAGAACTTGGAAGAGGTAATAATGACTTTTCCGACACATTTGTTTTCCTGGGGGAGGATGGAAACGCTGCCAGGCAGACGGGTTCCTGTGTGCCAGTCACGTGGAGTGGGCAAATGGCACCCAGCTGGGCACTTGCAGAGACTGTGAGTTGTGTCCTTGGGCTGAAACATGACCATATTTACCTTGCCTACAGTAATATTACAGCAGCGTAAACCATGTGGGAATGTGGCCCAGAATTATCGTTACATTTTAGAGGTTTAAACTCTGCTCTTTTAATGGGCTTTCCCCACAAGAAATTTAGCAGATAACTTCGGTCCAAACCCTTGTATTCAAATGTAGATGAACTAAATGTGTGTGTGTGCGTATGTGTGCAATCAAGATTATTCACAGCTTATTAAAGGTAATAGTTTCTTGCTTTTTAAATTGTAAACTTCATTAAATCCTGGGTGTGGTTTCTACAAGAACTAGGTGACCAACCACATTAATAGTCTCTGGGGACAGCTTCAGAGCACGGCATAGCTGGAGATGTATTTGTGCAGAATATTCCACCCACATCTGCAAATCAAAAACACATTTACAAAATCTGAAGTGAGAGTAATTCACTATTTGAAAAATGGGCTAAATCTCTAAGAATATTTATTTGTAACTTGAAATTAAATCTGCTGTAGATGGCATTCATCTAACATGGATGAAATTATTGATTTAAATATCAAGGAAAAAAAAATCCAGTCTGATAAACTGCTTTATTGCTCTGGAGGAGAGAAAGGTGAAGCTGAATATCTTTAAAGTGATTTTCTTTTCAAAGAGGTGTTATAGCCTGCACTAGGTGCTCTCTAAGTTTTGTTCGTGGAGAACCACTTTACAGGTGGGACAACAGACCATAGGCTGTGAAGCAAAACATGTCTGAGCTGGGGAGCTTTGGGGCTCCCATGTCCCAGGGTGATGCCCATGGAGGAGGCAGATGGCTAGAAGTGCCTCTGCAGCCTCATCCATCAGCAGTTTCTTTAAGGAACACTCATGACTAAAATCTTTTACAGGCTACGCAGAAAGGCACGGTGGATCACCAGTGACCTGACTGCAGGGCTGTCTGGTATACAGCATGTCTATTACTTCAGTCATGTTTTTAGAAGCAAATTGTGATTCAGAGGGGCTTTTCTTTTTTGGGTGTTCACTCCGACAAAAATCAAGACACCACGAGCAAGAGGTGGCATATGAAAACTGTGGTCTTAAAATCAAACAGCAGGAATTGCTTTGAGCCAGTTGTGGAAATTCTCAACCCCACTACTCTGTTTTTCTTCCAGGCACAGGTAATTACTGACCCCTGAGGAAGTGCCAGAAATCACAAGTCCGTATTCCTGTTAATTCTCAAATGTTTCCCATTGTGAGATACTTTTTCATTCCAGTGAGCATTATACACTAAATCCTAAGCAGTTGCATTTCTCTCAAAATGGTTTTTGTATCTTTTAAATGTTGCCAGGTTGACAAAATCTGTGATTGGTGGGACAAACGTATGCCTTGAAAAGAATAAACATGTTTTTGGAGAAACAGCATGGTAAGGCAAGCATCTCTAGTGTGTTGTATAGCACAATCACTCACTTCATGTTTCTGTAGGATTTCCAGGGATTTAAAACCAAATTTAATTTTAGTTTGGCACCAATGAATTCCAGTACCAGACATCATACAAGCAGTGATCATGAAAACAAATGAAGCTCTATGGTTAAATGGAGATTGAGTAATAAATTTAAGAGACAGAAATTCGTACAGGCTGCTATACATATGCGTTTCCTTGGGTAGGTGCCTGAGAGATATTAATGGGTGATTGTTAAAATGAGGGAGTCCGGAAACTTCTCTGATCTTCAAAATGAAAACAACAACAAAATCCATCAGAAAACAACAAAAAAAAAAAGGTAATTTATACGTTGAGGAAGGGAAAAGGATAAGCAGTACATTGTTTGTGAATTTCCAGTGCAAATAGGTCAGCTTTTCTTTCTGTTGCAGCCCTCCCTTCTCCCTTTCACTTCTAAGTGACTTGAAAGGCCTGTTTACGACCACTGCATTGATTTCCTTTGCTCTGACTCATTGCAATCTGGCTCCAGTCCTCCCCATTCAAACTAATTCACCAAGGTCTCAAATGACCTCTTTCTGGCTAACACGGGAATCTCTGTGTCCTCTTTGACCTTCCTGTCTAATCTGATACTCTTGATCACTCTTTTCTTGCTTGGCTTTTGTGGCAGTACCCCCTTGTGGCTCTCCGTCTACCTTCTTTATTGCTCTTTCAGCATCTTTTAGAGTAGCTCCTTCTCCTTTCTCTATGGGACTCTCTCAAAGCCACGACAGACTCCTGTTTTCTCATTGTATGCTTTTTTTGTTTTGTTTTCTGCTATTATTCCCAGGATGAATATTTTCACCTCCCTGTCCTGTCCGTTTCTGTTCAATTCTGTGAGTTGAACTGACAGTTTGGTGTATTCGTGATGATACCTTGTCACCCAAAGCTAAAAAGATCACAGGTAATTCTTTAATTTGAACCTGCCACTCTTCCTCCTCTGCCCATCGCTGTTGACAGCTTCACCATTCCCCTTCAGCTCTCAAACTCAGGGTCATTTTTGACATTCCCTTGCACGTTCCGGTGTGCTTAGATAATCATGGCAGGCTTGCTGCAAAGCCTGCAGAAATTAGGGGAATCTTTCTGGTATAGTCACAAAAGTTTAGGCAGAGCTCTAAATAGCACCTTTCCCCCTCCCCATCTTTTAGAAACCCTACCCTGGATTTCCTCTCCAAGATCCATACCTTGGCCACATACGTGCCAATTTTGTCTTCTCTGGATGATGCTCTTCAAGTATCTAATACTTCTCAAAAGCATCTCTCTGATATTCCCTTATCAGTATGCTCCTTCAGGGTTGCTCAGGGTTACGCCCTGCCAGCTGACGGATCAGCTGTTCAATCACCGTAGTGCCATGGACTTGACAGGTCAAATCAGCTAAGGTAAATTCCTGGTTCTTGTCATCCTTTGAGACCTGAGATTACATTTTTCCGGGCCTTTTGCCCTGTCAGAAGTGGTGGGCTGGACGTCCTGTCAGTGTCTTTCACAGCTTGGCCTGGTGTCATAGAATGCCAGTTGTTGTACTCCCTTTTACACAGAAACTCCCTAAACGCCCTCTTCTCTTATCAGACAAAGAGTTATCAGGAAGGAAGCAAGTCTCCAAAAGAGTCTTCCTCTGAGGACTTCACTATGAGCCTTTTTGGGCCAGACAACTTTATATAGCAGATAATCATATAAAATCAAGATGGCACTGTCTCTGCAGTTCAGGTTTTAATCTGCCTGCAGACATCAAAAATCCTTGAATTCAGTGGTGGTTTTAATGGTCTAGACCTCCCTGAAGTGAGCGGTCATGTATTTAAGATAGTGACTCCTGGCCCAAAGTGGTATAAATATTTGTTATCCTTTCTATACACAAGACAATACTTTTGATTAAAATAAATACTGTATGTGAAAATTTTAGCACATCCCGGAGCTAAAAAATATATCTTTCAAAAACGGGCCTGATGGGATTTTTGTGTCCAATTCTTGAGCAAATTAAAGGCTCTACGCTAATTTTAGTTTGAAGTACCTGAAAAAGACTTCCAAGACAAATGCTCCTCAGAGACTTCTGGCTTGCACTTACAGCACTGGAAGGCAAAGTAAAGAGACTTCCTTCTAACAACTGGGTGCAAAAAAATCCCTGGATATTTAAAATATCAGCCCTTAGGATCAATATAATTAGTACCTTTCTGTAACAAAATTCACTCCGTGGTAACTTTCCCTTGTGTAGACATACATCCACTTCTTTGTTTGTGGTTACCCACACCTTAGCAATTTTTGTTTCCAAAAGGTGCCCACTGAATTCCCATGGAGAAATTCATCGGCTGAACTATGATCTCATTTCCCTTGGCATGCCACAGCACCAGACACATCGTGTTTTTATTGCTGCAACCTAATTCCCCAAAGTACAGCAGCTGGAAGATGCTGCCAGGAAAAATGTGACAACCATAGCATAATTTACCAAAAGCCGGCGGTGACATGAGTATTGAAATGTACCACCTAGGTTAACTGATACCACAGAGCCCTGTTCTAAGGGAAACTCCTTTTTATATGGATCACGTCAGTCTTTTTTTTTTTTTTTCGGGGGGGTGGTGGTGGTGGTAATTTGCTCTAAAGTCTGGTAAAGTTTGACATTTTCCAGAAACATGTATGAATATGCAAGAGGCAAAAGAAAAAGAAATCAATGGATGAAATTGCTCACACATCCTGTGATGCGTTTTCATAGATTTTCCCAAGCTGGAGACATATTTGTATTAAAGACTTCAGTGACATACACTGAAAGACCCAATATATCCTAGGCAGTGCTTTGTTCAAACCAGAAATGATTTATTGTTTTATGCTTGAGTTAACAAAAATCAACAATTAACAAGCAGAAGGGAAAGAATTCAATTCATAAGAGGAAAACCAGTAACAATCTCATCTATTATATGTATATGAAAGAATGAAAAAAAAAGACACACATTCAAAAATTTCCTAAGTAATGATATTGCATATATTTAAGGTTGGACATATGCATTAGTATTTGTAGGACTAGAGACACAGCCTCTTATTACAGTATTTAAAAAAAAAAAAAAAAAAAGGGTGAATCTGCAGATGCTTGCAGATATCTAGACGACAATAGGAAGAAGCCAGAAGTAGGTTTTAATCTTCATTTGTTATTATTCAAAATTTTACTTCTTGCCTTCATCTTTTTAGCATAGATAGATAGAAAATTAGATACATCCTCCCAGGAAATTAGGAACGGTATGGTACTGACATCATTGCTCCCTTCCAGGAGATAAGTGCAGTGTGGGAGCACTCTCAGGGCTGCAGAACATAACAGAAGGTGCCGGGTTCACTGGGACATTGCTTCGCTTTTTCTTGCCAGCCTGCAAGCCAAGGCATGTGATGGGCATTTTAGTGCCCTCCAGCTTAGTAGCCGCAATCAATTCACCGAGGGAACAAGTAGGCGAGAGTAAGAAAGAGCATCAGCTGAAAACAGCATTAGCAGTTAGCTGGCATCCCGTCCACTGCCTTTTGCACACTGGACAAAAGCAGAATGGCTTCCCAGGTGAGATCAGATAAAATAGCAGTAGGTTGCAATTGCTTCAAAAGGCACTAACACTGGTGAAGACAAAAAAAAACAACACACCAGCTAGAGTTACTCTCCTTTATGGTATAGTCTATTGAGCAAATTTCTTTTTTTAATCAGTAACCGGATCTATATCTCGTGTATTCTCCTGGACATCTCTAGGTTTGGCTCACAAAAACACTACAGCTCTTTCACTACATATGAACAAAAATCGTTCATGACAGCATCATAACTTTCGAGACTGATTACTTTTATCTAATATAGTCATGCAGAAAATTGCTGCATTGAAAAGGTGTGCTGGCTAAGGACATTAATGTCTGTCTGATCCACAGCATGGACTCATCTCCTCTGTCTCCGCTGGCTGCTTTTGAACACCTTCGCTCATGGAAAGCTCCCACCCTTTGGAACCCTGAAGCATGCAGGGCTTCCAGGGGGACTTCCAGGGCACCCAAAGGGTGGGCTGATTCTGAATGATCAGGGCCATAACCCTGTAGCCATGGTAGCCTGTGGGAGTTACCAACTAACAAAGCAGATGGGTAGGAACTGA
This sequence comes from Larus michahellis, assembly GCF_964199755.1. Taxonomy (NCBI): domain Eukaryota; kingdom Metazoa; phylum Chordata; class Aves; order Charadriiformes; family Laridae; genus Larus; species Larus michahellis. The sequence continues at coordinate 42,108,555 of NC_133898.1, forward strand.
GTATCTCTTATTTTGCCTGTCATCACTCTGGGAAGAGGTAATGCAACACAGTGGCAGCTCCTGGGTAAGAATCTGCAATGGTGAAGATTCAGAACTCATGATCTCAAACTTTAACTCTCCCTGATTATGTTTTTTTCATCTCTCTGTCCTTTTCCTGGGCATTTTATTAGCCCTTCCGGGCTGCCAGCAGCTTCTAGCAAGGATGAGGAGACAAGGAGGCCAGGTTCCCCAGAGAAAATGCTAAATGGGAACATGGGAACAATACATAGTTGCCAAGGTTGGGAGATCGCTGGATTACCAGAAAGTGGCTGGAAGGAGTGGAGACTGGTGAAGGAGAGAGGGAAGAAGAAAGGAAAAACCATCTGAGGGATGACTTGTTGCAAATCTATCTATCTTTCTCCTGAATCTTCACCTTCCACACAGAAAGAAGGTAAAGGATTAAGTCTGTATGAGCTGTTAAACTGAGAGCTGTTGTAAATATGGAAATAAATAAGAAAAGTGAGAAAACGTTTTTTCTCTACTGAACTTGCAACCTTTGAGCTTCTCTGTAAATTGCAACTGAATAATAGTTACTGTGGAACAGCCTTGCATAATAATATCCAGCAGGAGCAAAAGCATCATGATAAAATCACCATTATTATTCATAGAGCTGTCATGAGCAGTCTGCTTACTCTACACAATTCACCAAAGAAATACTGGTTTGCCGTAGATTGAACTGTGCATTTTAAAACAGCGAAGTGCCATTCAGTGTCCTGCCCTTTCAGCCATGCTGTACGTATGCGCATAGCAGGGAACTCTCAAATTATACTGTTTTGAAAGGCAGTTGAGAGAGTGAGAGGGACCAACAGCATTACAATTTTTGCAAGGCTGTACTTTTTCCCACACTGGAAAACATCACTAGATGTGTTTGTGTCCACTGAGCATGCAATCATTGCTCTGGAATCACTTTTTGATATTCAGCCTCATTAGAAGGAAACAGAAATTTCCTGACAAACCATTTTTCAGTGCAAAAATGCAGATCCATTGAAGCCCTTTGCAAGAATGGGTCCCGTTAGATGGATCTTTCATTAGCAAAGATGTGACCGCAGCAGGGTAGCACAACAGAGGCCTGCCCCAGGGGATGGGCTGGTCCCTTCTGGGGAGAATATCAGAGCCCCGCTGAAACCCAGGTACCCCAGCAGATTAACACCCACCACCTCTCCCTGCCCCAACTGGCAGGTTGTTCCGTGGAGGCTATTCCTCTTCGGTCCCTGCACAGCTGAAGAAGCAGATGAGTGTGATGACTTACCCATTCTAATTATCCTTCTGTTGCAAAAGGAATTATACTAACTCAGTAGTCGGGGAGTCTCTGCACCACCGAAATGAGGATTGCCTTCATGTGGTAAACTATTCTATGGGTCAGAAAACGGGTACGTTTGAAGTGACTGATTACACCATCATCTTCATTGGAAGCTGGATTGGCTCAGAGTAAATAAATGGGGAATTCATACGAGAGAATTAAGGAAATATCAAGGAAAGAAGGATGGAAAACTTTTTACATTAAGGAGTTAGGTTCAATATTAGCAATACATGGAGTGAGAAACACGACCCACAATTCTTACATAAAAAAGTGAAGGTGTTGTCCACAGACTACCCTCTACGTGTTAATTTTGGAGACCCTAAAGACAACCATCTGTCTGTGTAGCTGAAACTAACCAGCAGAGACCAAAGCAGAGACCAAAGGCCAACCAAACTACATCAAGGCCCAGAAATTCAAGTGATGCTAGAGAAGGCTGGCAAGTTACTAGCTACACAAAAATATTCCCATCTGCTATGAAATGAATTTGAAAAATGTGCAACTGTACGGAAATATTCAGTGAGAAAAAAAAAACAAACTTCGTTGGAGAGCCCTTTGAGAAAAACACGCGTCACCACCCATGGTTTTTGCCTCAGTGTACCAACCCAGGCAGAAACTGGAGTTCAGGGCCAGCAACACAGTTGCTTTTGGAGGAGAAACCAGTGGCAGGAGCAGCGCTTTTATGCAGCGAAAGCTGTTCATTCCCAGGTGGGGTACGTGCACCCCACATTCCTGCATGGCCACAGAGCTGAAGAGTTAGGCTCCCCTATTTCCTGCCCAGAACAGCTCTCCTGAGTATTTCTCCCTTTGATTCAGACTCTCAGCCTCTCTTATTTTATATACAAACTCTGCTTTCTCTTCTGTACAGCAAAATCACAACAGCTGAACAAGCGGGAATTCACCCTTCCATTGTACAAGCATTTTTTTTTAATACATAATGGTTTTTTCCTGTGTGTTTGCAAGTTAACTATTTCGATAGGCTATGTCATTCATAATACCAGTTTCCGTACACTGCTTACCTATAGACAAATATATTTATGATTCCACCCCCCCCCCCCCCAGTTTTAGCATCATTGCAAGATGATTCCAGTGAACATCATTATTTCCATGCCCTCAACATAAAGGTCTCATTACACTAATTAATTTACAGATACTGTGTGAAACGAAGAGTTTCCAAAAGCAAGATGGGAAAGGTTGTGAGGAAAAAAGAATTGTTATATCCATATTATAGATGAGCGCAGGCACAGAAGGTATAGCTACAAAGCTTTTCGTAGCTTCATACCCATTTAGACTAAAATCCAAATTACCCAGAGCCAGCCGTGTCCGTATTGCCTCTAGGAATAAAGTTGGACTATAAGCTACTGCACCGCTTCTGTGTTTTTCTCCCTGGAAAACCAGCTGGTTCACTCCAAACTAGTCAGAACATGAGTGACCAGAAGATGGGGACTGGGGATCTGAAGATCTGACTGGGGATCTTGAAGTCATATGTAGAGCTACAACCATGACAATATGGATGTAACTGGAGACCAATTAACTTGCAGACATATTCTTCAACTGGAAAACTCAAGGCTGTTTTGAGTTTGTGTTCAGACTTGCATGGACTTGGTAAAGAATAGATCAGCTTCACTCAGCCTTTGTATATGTATAAAATACACTGGGTTACTCTGTTATTGTTGATGAATTTAAGAACTATGAGGAATATGCTAAAATATTGAAAACCTTCCCTCTGAGACTTCTTAAAGCATACTTTCTGAATCATATCAGTGGCACTTCACAGGAAATATTTGTATTACTACACACCCAAAGAAGAACATATACTAGTAACTGAAAGCTAGTGCAATAGTAAAAAAAGAGCCAAGAAAAACAACACAGGAACAATAGCAGCTGAGAGGCTGGAGAGGGGAGAATATGATAGGTACTGATGATTAGGAGTGTTTTCAACTAACAGTGACTGGGTCTGACAATGCAACCCTCCTGTAAACAGTGCAGCTAATTATAGTATATTTCCAAAGGTCTTTCCCAAGGAACTAGAAGTCCCTGAAACATCTGAAGAAAGACATTAAATACATGGGTGAGCACAAGAAGAAAGCTGGCAGCATAAGGAGCTGTACATGCTGTACAGTGGGCGTCAACAAAACAATACTTAGGATTTCAACTGTGCAATTCTGACAAAAGCCGTGGTAAAAAACATTACGGGCTTGTGCCCATGTGGGAGGAGGATGCTGAGGCAGCCCTTGCTGGGCAGCAGGGAGCCAGGGTCCAGGGAGGGGGTGGCGAATGGTACAACCTGTTGGACCTGCACCCGGCGCGCAGCAGGCAGTAAGGAAGGATGGGGGACCTGCCTGCCTCTGACACCATCTACAGACAGCCGGAGAAATGAGAAAGGACCCTCTTGCCATATCATGCATGAAAAAGGGAGGGTGGATCTTGTGCTCAGGTTTTAAATATTGTGTGGCTAAAGCTATGGAGTGCTTCTCACCAGCTGTCCTTTCTTTTTGCAGCTCCTCCACAGGCTGATATGTAAAGGTGTTTAAATATGTAACTTAGCACCTCAATGCCCAGACCTCTTTTGTGTCTTCCATTCTTCATCTATAAAACAAAGATGATGATAATAATGTTTTTTTGACATCTTCTGCCTATCTTGTCCATACAGATTATAACACTTTCAAAAGATCCTGCCTCTTATCAGGTGTTTAGAAAGAAAATAACATGACGGATTCCTAGTCTTGTCTAGGAACTACAGACATTGTTGTGGCAGAAGTAATAACAAGGCTAAGAGGAAGGAAAACAGGACATTTACAAGACAATAGTTTAATCAGAAATAAGAAAGGTTAGGGGCCTGACTGTAAAAAACTTCACTTATAATTATGTAAAAAAAATCCCACCTAGAATATTAAAAAAAGATGGAAAGTGAGTGGACACTATTTCCTATATTAGTTTGGCTAATAAAAGGATGGAGAAAAATGTCAGCTAACACAGGTGGAAAATGAAGAAAAAGAGAAGGAGATACAACAAAGAGTTGGCCTTCTGCAAGGCCTTTAAAGAGAACACTTTATTCACAGAATTAACACACAAGAAGTAACTTGTGCAGAGATGCATATTCAGCAGATTTTCTTTTTTCTTTTACTCACTGTTTGGTCAGTTGAAGGCCTGGAGGCAATAAATTCCACTCGTACAGAATTCAACAGTGATAAATACTTTGGAAATCACTGAACCCCTAGTTGTGCTCGAGGCATTTGCATTTAGATGTTTCAAGTTTACTGCACAGTCTTATTTGTTCTGTGCTGGAAAGCGGGTGACGACACCACGAGGATGTTTTCTATGAAAGTAGGTGAAAGCTGTTACCCTGAGAATTATGCATCCATCAGTACTGTTATTAATCCTTATTGCGTTTTGCTCCTTATCATATTTTTCAATTTATAACATCGTATAGAAGAATATGATGTAAGACAACCTGCTAATAAATTTACTACACATCCTTCTTCATACAATACCTATGAAAATGTGGAGGCTTTTGGTTTTGTTTTTTTTTTGGTGGGTTTGATTGCAAAGAGGGCTTTTTTGAATGAATTTCTTTGTGAAATTAGGAAGTTAGGAAGCCTTAAATTGAACATATCTTTTTCGATTGAGATAGACTACTTGGAAGTAATAGGTAAAATATACGCCTTAGGAAATAAGAGGTATGGGTAATGTAATAAACCATGAAAATAAAACATAAACAATTTGTATATTTACCAGGTAACTGGCAATACATTATAGCATTGCAGTTTAGAGTTTATATATTAGCTGCCATGCCATAGCAACAGTTACAACAACGGATAAGGGGGTAAACAGCAGACTGTTGTCTGCTAGTCTTTATTTCCTCTGATTTCTTATTTTGTTCTAGTCAGATTTAAAAGTATCTAATTTGTCAGGAATCCGTCTCCTTTTAAGGAATGACAATTGCACCGGTTGGGAACCAATAGGTGGTAGCAGGGTAGGCAGCCTTGTAAATTAAGAATATGGAAATAAGCGTGTAAGAGCTATTCCTAAATGTAGATTGCTTAGCTGTTTTCTTCCTCCTTCAAATGTTAGCAATGCCGGTGTGTGAACAATGAACTAACAATTTGGCAAGGTGATCATCCAGCAGCAGAAGACATGCCATGAAAATGGCCTATAATATAATTTGGCTTTGTCTTTTTTTGTCTTTTTTTTTTTTTTTTAAAGCCAGGAACATTCCATTATGTTAAAAATAAGTTAAGGCTGCCAAGCCAAATACTCAGAAGTTAGGAAATGAATTAAATTTTAATTCTTCCTGCTCGTGCATATGAATTATGATCAGTCTTTAATGCGATTGGAAGTGCTAGTCAGATGTTTTTCAGCTCCCTAATATGGGCTGAGCACTCAGATATTATGACAAAAGGTATTGAAAGATGATCAGGAAATTGGTTATTAAACACAATGTTCACTTAGCAATGCTGGGGAACTGTGGGAAGAGGCTTTCACTTTTTTTTTGTTTCACTTTTTATAGTGAAACAAAAATTAAAAATCAAACAAATATATCGTTTAAGGACTCCTGCAACATTTAAAGAAGCGGGAGTGTTTCAAATATTTCAACAAGACTTGGATCAGGATAAACAAAGCTGAGTGAGGCACCAATCAAGTAAAAAGGAAAAAAAAAAGGGAGGAGTGATCGTATAATTAAAGGCTACATCATTATGCTCAGGAAAGCTGTTGGTGAGCCAATCTTATTGCTGGCATTTCTTACTTTTTAACTGCTTGATTTGGCATCCTTAACAGCAGCCTTTTAACATCTTTTTTAATGAACTCTACCCATACTTCTGGGCTTGATAGTAGGCAGCAGTTCTACATGGTAGAAAATTATTTTATCCACAGAGCCACCGGCAGAGAATAGCATATTAAAAGTGTAATTCACTTACTGAAAAATTATCTTGTTGTTTTTCGCCACATCCAGTCTCAGAATTAGCTTCTCAGCTCTGGGGCTCGTGGAAGTCTAATCTAGCAGAAAACACTTAAGACTTGTCATGGCCCCTGCTGAACACCAGCTTCGTACCATTGGGAGGCATTGCCTGGGCCATATTGCCCAAAAGAATAGAAGCAATTTAAAAGTTGTTTAAGAGGATTTGGAAATCTCCCATGTCTCGATGGACTCATGTCACGTTAAAAATCAATCACATCAGGACATCACTTGGTCCCATCCCAACTCAGTGCCTGGTTCGTAACCAGAGCACTCCTGTTTCCATGAGCCCTGAGTGCTTGGAAGGGGGCAATTTGGAGCTGTTTTAAAACTGGAAGAGCATAAAGGTGTTTGTATTCTGACTTTACGCTCCCCACACTGGTTATGGCCTTGGCTGGCCACCATAACACAAACCATGCTCAGTGCTATTGTAGCTAGCTCTTTATAACTGTGTGGAAGTGTACAAAACCTACACAACTGCTCAGAATTACAGCTAGACAAATGGAAATAGGCAAAAAACTTTGTCAAAACCAAAGAAAAAGCTGATTTAGGCCTGCATTTTATAACTAGCAGGGTTGTAGGTCAAAATAGTGGGTCATAGAAATAAAGCAGAGAGATGCAACAAAACAATTCAAAAATAGCTTACACTTTCACCCAGTGTGGTGGCTTTCACACCACGCACCAAAGGACAAAGGAGAAAGGTGCGGGATTTGGGAAGGCACTGGGACAATGCAGATCTTTGCTATCTGATTTTGAGGGCTTCACAGGGAAGCGCCAGAAAGGACTGAAATGATCCTGACATTGTTGCTGGTTTCAGCTGACTCCTGAAGCTAACACCTGGAAGGCAAGATTCACATTACTGCCCTACTTCCCATGCACCACCACCTGTTTACCACCTCATTCCTTGGCCTTCCTATTTCTCTCCTTTAATATAATTTTATTAAAACAACTAACTAAATTAATAAACTTCAGCTTAGCTGCTCCGGACTGCATCTTTTGCTGCCTTACGGCCACAAGCGCTTGAGTGCTCAGAGTAATGTTAAAACAACCCCACAATGGTACATATTTGCTGCATACTAGCATCAACTATAAGACCATGTGCTGTGAAAACCACTCTTAAGCAGAGATGCAACAGGTTGAAACCTAAGGAAGAAGCTTCATTTTCAATCTTTCACTTGCCTTTTGTGTATTTTTTTTGTATTTTCTGTACGGAATCTGCTTCAGACCTTGAGCCACAAACCCTTTAGCACATCTCAGCTAAAATCCTTAATTTCCTTATAAAAATTACTATTAAGATCTTTAATATAATTTAACAAGAATGAGAGACAGGGTTTTTTTTTCCCTTGCTAAAGGGAAAAGAGGAAGGGATATCTTAAACGGCAGCCTACAGGAAAGATGGGGAGGGACCCCATGAGATGGAGTGTAGCAATATGACAAGGGGTAACGGTTTTAAACTGAAGGAGGGTAGATTTAGATTAGATATTAGGAAGAAATTCTTTCCTGCCAAGGTGGTGGGGCACTGGAACAGGTTGCCCAGAGAGGTGGTGGAGGCCCCATCCCTGGAAGTGTTCAAGCCCAGGCTGGATGGGGCTTTGAGCAGCCTGGTCTAGTGGGAGGTGTCCCTGCCCAGGGCAGGAGGCTTGGAACGAGATGATCTTTAAGGTCCCTTCCAACCCAAACCATTCTGTGATTCTATGATCTTTAAGTTGAAATTGACTTTGACACTTAATGTTGAAGTAGTAATGTTTTAGTAGTAGGACTAAATTTTTTAAAGGACGCTACAACGGTGACTATGACATCATACTGAACAGACTGCCGTCTGTCCGTAATGAAAACCTCCCATGTTGTGCAATTCTTTAATGTTTGGTGGGTCATATTAGCACTCTTGTCTGTGCGGAAACATTTGCTCCAACAAATACAAAAAAATTAGAAAACAAAGCAAACCCCCTTTCCAGCAGAGGTGGGTGCAGAAGAGAAAACCTGTAGAATCCTGCAAGGATGCTGCTGGGTTGACCTTTTCAGAAAATGCTCTGGTTTTGTTGTTCTCTTAACATGCCCCAAGAAGAAGTGCTCCCAGCACTAGGAAACTCTAAAATCAAAGAACTTCATGTCTGACAGCTGAGAGCATTGGGAGCTGGGGAGTGCAGATGGGAGGGACAAGTCACTGCTTCTGATAATATTACGGCAAAGTATACCTGTAAGCTAAAGTATAAAATACAATCCCAGGTCTGCAATTTGCAGTTAGGTTAGTCCAAGAGGATTTAACATGAGGATCATTACTTACTTCTTATTTTTTTGTAAAGGATAAGGTTAATAAAGTCTGTGCTTTGCTAAAGCTACTGAGGGACACATTCAATGTGGGAAGGACTGCCTGTTCCCTGAAAATCTGAGCATGCCTTCTGGTTAATATTTTCCTGCAGAAATAGTTTGCCTCACCTGAGAAGAATGATTTTGAAAACACCTGCTGTGAGATGTAATTAGAGCACGAATCTGTGCAAAACTACGAGGCTGCTGAGACCTCACCAGGAGCGGGAGGCACCCAGTTCCTTTGCGTGCCTGCAGAGGTTTAGGGTTCAAAAACATTCTCTGTGACTCACATTCTGCAGGTGATTATATGCACTAGGGCTGTAAATCATTTACCAAAAAAAGTGGGTGGCAACCTGATTAACACACACTGAGTAGGGAGGGAGACATAAATTACTTAAAAAACTCTTTTCTGTCTGAATCATATATGCTTAAAGCTACAACTGCAGCAAGGTTGAATGTGATCAAACAGAAGTTCCATTGTAAGGGCTTAGAGAAAACTGTTTTAAACAGTTCAAACAATTTCTGAGAGAGAATAATAAAGATTCTCTATTTGGCTACCTGCAGATGTAAAAATAAATTATTTAATACAAAGTTTAATTCCCCAGTTGTTACCCAACCTACATGGTTTCAGTTGTGCAAAGAAAAATAATAATCTGGGAATACCACATTACTTGTGTTACCATTTGATTAAGGCGGGTCTGAAGCCTCATGAGCAGTAAACCTGGGCTTTTAGCGAGCAGCAAAGACGTCACTTCCAGAACTGAGGGGTTTTTCCTCCAAAACAACATGCTTCCAGCTCATTAAACCCAGTAATATTTCCTAGGCTGAGGAAGAAGAGCCATCCCTGAGGTTCATGTGGTATAAATTTGAAGTTTCATCGATGAGCCTGAAGGAGTGATTTCTTGACTCTGCTGTCCAGATCCTCAGCCCTAACAAAGTCCACAGTATTTGATCCTGCATCCAGTAAAATCAGTGGGAAAGCTGCCTCTGCTTCAAATGTGCTCAAGCCTCAAGTATAGAACTGGAAGGGTTTTTTTATTATTATTATTTTGTTCTGTCATGTTTTGAGGGCTGATGAGTAACCTGGCCAGGAATAAACTGGGGCGCAAGTGAAAAGAAGATTTTGAACAATCAGAGCAACGTAATCAACCTGGACACATTCAGAAACAAAACGTTTTGCTATTAATGTTGAGCTTGAAACAGTGGAAAGGAATTTTATATTTCAGTTTCTCCGGAAAAGCTGAAAACAGCTCAGTTACCCAGCAGTCTCCTACAGGGCAATTGTTCCTAAATGTTGAAAGAATATTAAATTTGAGGGAATTCCCAGTTTCCAACAGAGTCCATGAGAAGGGTCCTATTGGAAGTGGGTTTTGGATCAGGTAAGGGTGAGCCATGGTCTTTTAAATTCATTTCATTTTAGCAGTAATCTACATGCTTATAGCTCTAAATAAGATATATTCCTCTTCCCATTGCATAACTTCTGCAAGACTAAAGATAAGAGATAACTGTTTTGTGGAAGAGATAACAATTAAACTAATCTTTTTCTCAGATTAATGATCATTTGACATCATCAGTGTCAACTAAAGGAACAAAACTAATAGGACCTACCTACTATAGAGCTGCACTCAATGCTCCATAGTAAAGAACGACATACATGTTTGAATTTTCTAAATGAGCTGTTTTATTTTAACCGGCTATGGGGAAAAAGTTTCAAAAATAAGAGCAAGAATTGGACACCTACCCAAGTCTCAGGCACTTCTGCCTACATGCTCTGGAGCAGCTCTCTCTTTCACACTCCTGTCTCCAGACCAGCTATTTAAATGCAGGTGCAAGCTCAGACGTTTCTACATCTTTTAGCTGTTGTAATGCATTCTAGCTGACAGGAGCACAGTGAGCCCTTGGTGGTGTAGTTAACCCATGGGCAATTGACAGGCATAATGAACACTTAGGGACCCAACCTGTGCAAAGCACACCTAACACATTTTACTGATAAACATACAGTCTAGGGATCATGGTTTTCCCTTTCTCACAAATTGGGATACTTCCTTCCTTTCCTCTCACTCTTTTTCAGTCTTAGTCTTATCTCATATTTTGGGAAAAACCTTCAATTAGGATGCATCATTCACAAAAACAGAAGGCCAGATCCTCAGCTGCTCTAAATCAGCATAGCTCCATCGAGGTTATTCTGGCTGCAGTGCAGATACACCAGCTGAAGGGAGAGCTTCACTCTTTGCTCCTGTGGAGACCTTAAGGCAGGCTCAACGTCTGGCAGCAGCGCTCTAATGTCTGAAATAAAACAAGGTCTCCACAACCTGCAAGACTAACATTTTGGTTTCTCCCTGCCCTGAAATTCCCTCCACATGTGGTATTTCAGATATGACAGACTGGAAATAATTTACATGTTGTCTAATCTCTTGACCATTTGCAATCACACATGCAGGAACTCTTTTATTTCAGTTTTATTCCTGTCTTCTCCTCTTATCTCTGCCTAACACCTGCTTAAGAGAACATATACTATCACTTCTTATTCCTTTTCTTTCAGGGTCTTTCACTTCTTTATCTTGCCTTTTGGTTACAAATATTTTCCTATTGGGGTTTTAACTCTTGAAATGAAATCTGATTGTGAGACAGTGTTTCTAAAAGAAGTTATCTTTTCTCTCTGGTTTAAAAGCAGCAAAAAAAAAAAAAAGCAAGCAAAATGTTTCCTATCAAACAGCTTCTGCACATTTTTTTAATGTTTTTTCTCCTCCTTTTGTTCTACTCAGCAGGTGTATCAAGAAATTTCCCAGCAAATTAGATGTGGGTTGGCTCAGGAGATACAAACATTTTGCAGCTTGTCATTAAGAACCCTTACTACAATGCCTACGATAACTCCAGCTGGTGTGCCACAGACACTTCCACGACTACATTGGCAGATAGCTGAAAGCATCTGAGTACTCTGAGCATGAATCAGTCAATATGGGAAATACTTCCCTTTTCTTCTTCCACAACAGCTATGCGTGTTATCTGGCATAGTCTGAATGAAAGAAATGCAACAAATTACAGAATGAAGATCTTTCAGTTTTCCACTTACCTTGTGCATTTTATAATTCTTCTTCCTGATCTAGATATATTTGCCTTTTAATTACAACTTCCGATTAGTCCAATGCAGTTCTGGTCATGGCTGGGCTTAATGAAACTTCTGTGCTGCAAGATGAAAGCCTGAGACAGACCCCAACAAATCATCCTGCTGTGAGCAGGGAGGTCAGAGAAGATGACCTACCCTGTTCTTTATGACTCTGAGTCTCAGCCTTGTATTTCACACAATGTGCCTGAATTTTTTTTAAATGCAGCACTGCATTTTTAAGAGGCACCTGTCTAGCGTTTTAACAGGTGACCTGTTAAATCTCCATGTCTGTGGAGATAGTAATTAGACTGACACCAAAAATAATTTTAAACGAAGACGTGTCAGATTCACATGAGAGTTTCTCAAAAGAGAAAATGAGTTATTTTCTCATTTTTTTTTTATTTGGATTTGTTTGTTGTTTTGTTTTTTTTTTCATGTAGAACACAAAATCTTTTACCTTACATTTTCTGCTCAGTCTGAAAGAAAAAGTTTCAGTTTTCTCTTGGGCATAGTTAAGAAACAGAAGCAAGGTGACATGTGGTCCTCAGAGTGGGTACTTCCCCCGTCCCAAAGCCAGGGTAGGGACCTTTTGTCTGATGGACTTTGCAGTTTGGCACAACTCTCATATGGTGCTAGAAAGCATTCTCTAGTGACAGACTTCCATTTAGCATTAAATTATAAGATATTTTTCTGGATTATGGGCTAGAGCTCCCCTTGGGGTGTATTAACCCCTAGTCTATACAGTCATTCTCATTTGCTCTTTGCCAGTATCCTGCCAGATTCATTGAATTGTCCTAAGAAGGGCAACCTATGGAAGAAAAATCTACCCTCTCGTGATACAAGTTTGTATCCATTCTGCTAAGGCGAAGTGTGGATCAGAAAGTAAATCCCCTGCTTTTTCCTTCTTCTCTTTGATTTTATCTAGTCTTCCAAGTACATATGTACTTTTACTCAGAGAATTAAATTAAAATTCAAGACTACTTACTGGGGCCACGCACCATTTTTGCAGTGAATGAAATACTTGCTGAGAAGCTTTCACCAACCTTTAGCTGCGGTGCGTGGTATCTCAGGCTAGTTGTCTGTTTTCCCTTATATCCTTTGTCGTCTTCTCTACATTTTAGTAGCTACCAACACATACTTTTCCTCCAAGGTCTTTACTGTGCTCGTGTCTGAAGAATCATGCACAACCACTCCGAGTCCTCCTCTTTTTGTAGGCCTAAGTTCTCCCACTCCTGCAACTATTTTAGCAATTGAGATGCCCACTGATATAAGGTCATTCTGCATGACCTATCATTTGACCAAAATTTTTATAGTCATATTACATATGAACCACCAATTGCAAGTTAATGTTCTTTGTTTCACAGCAAAGGTGGTGCCTCTCTGACAGAATCATGCATCTTTAGATTCCATATCTCAGTTCTTAAATGTATAAGACATATAAGACATATATAAATGACATTGGTGTTAAAGAAGAAGAAAGTAAGGCAGGTCCAGAAGTGTAGCTATTGGGAAAAGCTCCTGCCTGTGGTGATTATAAATTCTGTGCTAGCAAAAAATCCTCCTGGATAATTTATAGCCCATGATGGTAAAGAATATCTGAGTTTAAACAGCAAAAGGAAAAGAACCTCTAGTTCACACAGCAAGTGTGTGATCCAAAGAATATTGAAGTCAGCGGGCATCTTTCCATTGGCTTCAGCAGACTTTGTCAATGATGTAAAAGTGGTTAAAGGGATTTTATTCAAATGTTCCAATATTTACCCTCTGGACTTGAAAGCAGCTGGAAAATTTTAGCCTAAAAAAAAAGGGTTTAAAAAAAAAAAGAAAAAGATGAACAGCTGAAGAAAAAGTATGAAAAAATTATCTGCAGCCAAAATCGTCATGACTGAACAGAAGTAACAAGAGTAGAAGTAGGTGCTAGCTCTTTCAGACTCACTACAAGCAAATATGACCATGTCAGTGTGATCCAAAGAGAAACACCGAAAATCACTCAGGTCTTGATTATGGAAAGATCTGTACAGTGGCTAAGGAAGGGTTAAGGACAGATAGTTTCAAAGGTGCCAGAAGTTGACATTATTTCTGCTATTTGGATGCTTAGATTTTAGCATATACTTCTACCTCTGGTAGCTGGAGGCTGCATGTTCTGCTATTGTCCTTGTAGACTTTACATCAGTGCTCTGACTGATTTTAACACAATTTGGATTTGACTCTGAATTAATTGTCCTTACGACAGTTCTTATGTGAAGAAGGCAGATATTTTCCTTTGCTAAAGTAGCTATGACTATAAACATTCCTTGTCAGTGTGTATACTTTAGGGGTGCTTTCAATTTACTGTAAGAAACCAATCAGCAGTGAAACAGAAAATACTACAGTCCACCTTTTGCAGATAATATAAATACTGCTTGACATACCTTTCAACAATATTAGGAAGAGTTAATTAAAATGACAAAAAAAATTTCCAACCAGCTACATGATACTAATGGTTGAAGCATGGCCTTTGGTGATGGTTTTACCATGCACCTGAAAGCTATTGATTCAGCAAAATGTGGTTTATTTTGAAACTACTTATAAAATCACTCTCTGAGTGCCAACAGGAGAAAAAAACTTCTTTCTTCTTTTCTCCCTTTCTTCCTTCCTTTCTTTCTCTCATTTTCCCTTTCTCTCTTTCTCTATCTTGTTCTTTCTTCTTTCTTTGTCTCCTTCTTTCTTTCTTTCTTTCTTTCTTTCTTTCTTTCTTTCTTTCTTTCTTTCTTTCTTTCTTTCTTTCTTTCTTTCTTTCTTTCTTTCTTTCTTTCTTTCTTTCTTTCTTTCTTTCTTTCTTTCTTTCTTTCTTTCTTTCTTTCTTTCTTTCTTTCTTTCTTTCTTTCTTTCTTTCTTTTCCTTCCTTCCTTCCTTCCTTCCTTCCTTCCTTCCTTCCTTTCTTCCTTCCTTCCTTCCTTCCTTCCTTCCTTCCTTCCTTCCTTTCTTCCTTCCTTCCTTCCTTCCTTCCTTCCTTCCTTCCTTCCTTCCTTCCTTCCTTCCTTCCTTTTCTTCCTTTTTACCACAGCTTCCAAAATACCTTTAAGCAAATTTTCAAAATGTCCATGCAGCAAACAAGAAAAAAAGTAAGTGAAGTATCATATAATTTTTAAATATCTCATTGGACTACAGAAAGTAATACGGATACCTCATGTCTTCACCAGCAGAAAAAAAATAAGTTCGTATGTACATTAATAGGGCGGTTCACAGGATTGGACTGAGGGGGAAAAAAAACAGAACAGTAATCCAGAACAGCAAACAAACCCCCTCCTTTGAGGGAGCAGTAGGAAATGACAACATACTTTCATTTTCCTACCTCTGGGGAAAGACTTTCAAAACAGTTCTGGGCATGATATCCAAAAACTACATTCAAAGTAAAAGTATATAAACCACTACATTCAGAGAGCATTAAGTATCTGTCTTAAACTCACTGAGGTAAGGAAATTCAGAATTAAGACTGTAACTCCATACTTAAGTCACACCTTTGTAGCCAGCCCATATGGAATGACAGATCACCCACTGTTAAGAGACCACTGCAATTCCAGCTTTAATGTTGAATGTCTTTGCTCTTTAAGTGCTGAACTGAATCTGGAATGTTAACCTATTTGTTAGTTTTCTTTTTCTTTTTCTTTTTTCACAGTAATGTGAATAAAAGCAAATAAAACATATGAAGACCGTATGTTTTGAAATAGCTTTTCTTTTAATTTTTGTAGTCTATATTTTGTTTCCAATGATCAAATTTGAAGAAAAAACTAATTATGGGAAAAAAACATGCTCTTTTACTATGATCTTATGCCAAGTTTCAGTCCAGGGCAAAATTTTACAGTTATGTGAACCCCTAAAAAGAGAGGTTTATAATGGAAGCATTGACAAACCTTTAAGTACAGCAGGGCAAGTAGGTGTCT
The DNA here is from genome assembly GCF_964199755.1 of Larus michahellis. NCBI lineage: Eukaryota > Metazoa > Chordata > Aves > Charadriiformes > Laridae > Larus > Larus michahellis. The sequence continues at coordinate 42,124,181 of NC_133898.1, forward strand.
CTACAATATTACTCAATAAGAAGCTTGTAATTACAGCTCTCAATAGAAGGGGGAAGTATAGGAGGAATGAAGGATTTTCCTCCATGTGATATTTCTGGCATAATTTGTGCTGAAAATTTTCCAGGGTCTGCTGAGCCATAACCACAGCTCACTTCTCCAGTAACAAAATATTAATGATACAACTGTTTTTCACTAGACTTCTAGAAAAAAAGTTCTTGTTTTCTTACCAAAACTACATTTTATTGCTTAATCTCCAATTGTAGCTGAGAAAATTGTTTTGAAAATTCCCTAATTTGTGAAAATTGTCCTTCTCTTTTGAGAGGAAAATGTGACATTTCAGAAAAATCACACTTCATTCCAAGGAAATGGATTTTGTGGGCTTTTATTATGTGACTTCGAAATTTCCAGTGTCAAGTCCTTTGAAACTATTCTTCTTTATCAAAATTTAAACAGGTATAAAAACCTTTCAGTGATTCATTCAGTCAGGCAACCCAGCTGCATCTTCAAAACTTTATGGCCACAATCTTCCATTTGTAATTCTTTCCATGTTGCATTAAAGATCACCCTTGTCTGCTAGGATGTGTCACTTTTTGTCCAACATCAAGACAGTGCTCTTGTAGCATCCTCCAGGGAAGAATAACCACAGAACAGTCCTTCCTAACAACTTTTCAGGATGGGACCACATGCAAGAGCACTGTAACTGGGATGTCCTGTAGGATATCTATCTCTAGGATATAAGATGGAGTAGGGGTGGAGGAAAAGGAGAGAGAACGCATAATAATTTCATATACAGAGACACATGGAAAGGCAGGTTAAAATTAGCAGCAGAGTGGAAATGGACAGAAACATAAATTAAGGCTCTCTGGTGAGGTCAAAGACTGTGAAGGAAAAAGGCGTAGGCTTTTGGCAACTGTTTCTGAAGATGAAGGACCTTTTTTCACTGCACACTAATGGCCACTGTACTTGGCCCTCGCTCAGGTCACATTCCCATTAACCTGACTTTGAGCTGTTCTTTTTCCATATTCTCTTTGATTTACAGCACTTTAAGTAAACTGAGATAAGCTCCCCTGAAACCAAGAGAGCTTTATGCCAGCATAAATCTGATGTAGCTGAGAAGGCAGCTCAACTTTGAGGACATTATGATTTGGCTTAAAATGACAGTATTAAAAAAAACGCAAAATTAAGTCCCTTCTATCAAACCTTGTATGAGAAAGACAAATAATACCACTTCAGACTCTGCTCTCCAGGCTTGCTGTACATGCCCATTGCCAAGCCCCACAGGTACTCCTTTCTCTTTGCTGCTGAAACACTGACATCCCCTCCTGGTCCTCTGTGCTGGATGAAAGGCTGGCAGGGGTGTAAAATGAAGGCTAAATGCCTTTAATCCAATCAGACAAAATCCCCTTGGCCTAGGAGCTGAAGACAACATCTTCCCCCACCAGCCTCAGTCCCCGAGAGGCACAGCAGCAGCCGCTCAGTCTGAGGCTCTGGGAAGCGTTACAGTTGCCTTCAGAGCTGGAAAGGTTTTGCTGGACAAAGATGTACGCTCAGGGGGACCAGGGGTGAGGCTGTCCCTTGGTCGTTTAACATCCCCTTCAGCTCCCAGCCTCGTCAGGGAGGATATTGTGGTCTGCACCTCGCACAACTGCTGCATCGTCCCGAAGCCAGACGGGACTGATGACACTGACCCAGCTGCACTGGCTGCTTTTGTCTGCATTAACACTGAGGCCACAGATTTCCCCAGGGCTGCCCCATATTGTTGCCCCAGTATTATTTGTCCTCCAAAATTGTTGCTGAACTAACAGCATGTATTTTACTGTCCATATGTTCTCTTTGGACGATAATATAAGAGCATATAAAAACTCACATGTGAAACACACGCTCGCAGGTGGACGTGGAAACATGCCAGCTATATTATGCTCAAAAAAATAATAAATGAACATGCTGTCTTCACTTGCATGGGATTAATGGCCCATCCATCTCTTTTGGTTGCTATTCCACCTAGCTCTATTTATTCCCATCTCTACCAGTATATGGAATTTCTTCTTTAAAGGCAAAGGCTTTTTAGTACATTCTGTCCCATAGTCGCAGATTGGGTAAGCAGCTATGTAACTGTTGGCCCAGCATCTACTAAAAGTTTTGATATGGGTTCTGTTAAAGCTTCCAATGAACAGTAATAGTCTGTCATAATATCAAAAGCATGAACAAAATGGAAGAAAATGGTTGTACCTCCATAAGCCTCCTGGGAATCCACCCGTATGCTCACAAGCATTTGGGCATGATGCTCATTTACCTCCAGGATGGCTAATACCATTTCAGCATAGAAATGTCAGGAAGTCCTATGACAAATCGAGGTTGGGTCCTGTGAGTTTAAAATGTCAGGCAATAGAAATGAAAAAGGGTAAACTCCTGAAAATTATTTCAACTCAACCAGAATATATACCCTGTACAATGGTTGGCATTCATGCAACAACAAAAATGTTTATATGCTTACTATAGTGGAACAGCAAATGCAATGTATATGTTGGTGATGCAACAATCATTTTTTGAATGTGGAAGATTTAAGTTTATAACTCTAATACCATTTGGATTTCAATTTCTAAAGCTGTGTAATTTCTCCTGAGTGTTTGAAGGAGAAGAAGAGAGGGAAGAAAGACAAAGAAAATTCATAGCAGCATCAGTAAGCGCATACCACGAACTGCTATCCACAGGACACAGCGGCGGCTATATTGTGTTGCCTGCCAAGACTCAGGCTCTGGCTTTGCCTAAAAATGTAGGGCTGCTGCAGGCTGCAGGTTGCCCTTGGTCCTCCAGCACATGCGTGGAACGCCTGTTGCCTCTGCTGAGCTGCAGTTCCCACTGGCCCCACTCTTCCTCAGTTCCTCTTGGGAGGCTCTTGCTTAAAGATTCCTCGTGACAGGTAGTGTGTGTGTCTGTAGGGGACACATGCTCTTACAGGTGCGCAGCCATGAGGACAGAGCTGCAAGTGACAGACCCAACAAAGCATAAGAGCCCTGGTGGCTGTTTGGGTAGCCTTGAGGGGACAAAATGCCTTAGCTGCTTGGACGTCTGAAATAATAGTTGTGCTTATGTAAAGCACAGATAAATATATATTTCAGATAAACACTTCCTCAGATGACAAGAGCTGTTTTAGTGTGTGTAGGGAAAACTGCCTTTGATGGGCTATTTCTTCTGTGCAAAGGCCATTCTGGATCTTGTGCCTGGGTTGCATCAAAATCTCCATTTACTAAACTTTCTCAGACCATTCCTCCCTTGGACATACTCCCTGGGACAGTACTGAACCCTGCTGAAAACGTGACTGTTTGGTAGTGATTCTTCTGCCATGTTTTTCATATTATCCTAATAGTCCGGGAAATCCTTGCAAAACTCCCAGCCCAGCATACAAATCACTGCGATAGTCAGGCCTCTACTTCACATTTTTCTTTCTGAGTTCATTAGCGTTGTATTTTTTTTGCCAAAGAACCTGAAAAGGCTACAGGGTATTGTATCCCTTTCCACTTGAATCTCACGTGCAGTTCTGGTTTTCGACACCAAACCATTAAAACTAGACGAGGGAAAAGCAACAAGGATAAGGACAAAGATATTGACAAAGAAATGGAGAAACTTCCTCAGGAGCACTGAAGGAGCTTTTCAGCCTGAAAAAGAGAAAGAGCACGTACACTAGTAGTGCATGTTCAAAAAGTCAAAGAAGGCATAAGCAGCTCCAAGAGTATGATTAGGAAGTTTATTTACACTGTCTCAGTAGAAAAAGAGGGGAAGCATCAAGTCTAAAGATCAGTTGTCAGGGTGAAAGCATACTAGTGGTGATACTTACTCATACATGGAAAGTCTTTGTGGAAATCATTGCAGACGTGTTGCCCAAAAGGGTTTTTTTTGATTGGTGAAACCCATGAAGATACAATCCGCTAATGGCTGTTAAAACAAACCTCGCATCTCTGGTTCAGAAATCCCTGAACTGTAGGTCGCCTAGATAAGGAGAAAAACCTAGATGTAACATCATCTGTCACAGAAACTCGGGTGAAGGAGGGAGAAGTCAGTGATAACTTTCTTACAGATTTTTGAGTGATTTCCAATCTCTCTGGATATCTCTGTGATAGACAGAAAGACCACTCTGACAGGCCTTGCCTTAGGAGTGATGTTAACTGTGTTTAAAATTCACAGCGAGAAGATAAAGCAATAGTGAATTAGAACACCTCATAAAAATAACAATAAGAAATAAAATTAGGAATCCGTAGAACTTTTGAGGAGTAATCTTTGCATTTCTGGCAGGGGAAGAAGAGAGGAATATGTGGAATCTGATAAAATTTGTATATAAAAAAGCTATAAACCATGTTAAATTTAGATGATTCTTGAAATTAGGAAACTGGAAGAACCCATGGACAGCCAATGCCAAAATCCACAGCAATTCCAGCTCTTTAACTGCAAAGTTTTGAATATTTCAGAAAAACATTTTATTTCGTAAAATAGTAGTAGAGCAGTCAAATCAATGAGCAACCAATAATGCAGAGAGGGTGAAGTGAAACAAATTTCACATCCGTAACCAGAGGGATGACAGAGAAGTAAAACCACCTTATATGACACTCCTACTTCTACAGGAGAAGAAAAAAGCCTGGTGAGTCACGGCACTCCGTTTCCTACCACACTAATTGTTAGAGCAGGAAACATCACAAGCAAATGTGAAGAGCCAGGAGCAGCGGAGGCATTCTTGAAAAAGACGGAAAACGAATTGCATTACAAGCTGGACTCCAATAAAGATGAACTCACTGAACTTGGAGAAATACCTTAAGACTGCTACCGGGTAATGAAAAAAGCTAATTGGAAAAAGATTTAAAGGAATAAGGAATCTCTGGAGGAAAAGTGAGGAAATAAAAAGATAAAAAGCAGCATAATATGCAACAGAAAAAGAGGGACAGTATTCCAGGTGAAAGACAGCTTCTATAGTCAGTGTAATTCATGGTATTATTATCATTATAGTAATATATTGTGCCCTAGAAATACCTGTTCCTTTCAGGTGACTATAAAAAGTTTTTAGTCAGCTACCTCACATGTAGGTATTTTTGTTTTGTGTCTAGAATTAGAGGAGATAAATGCCATGCTGGGTCTTCAGCACCCTTAAAAATTTATAACCACTGGGCTCTAGTCAGATTCTGCAGCCCTAGAATTTCTTAACTCTACTTACTTTTTACTCTTTACTCTTTCTTTATTTTTTTTGGAAAAAAACACTTCAGAAAGACGGTCTGAATAGCACTGTACGAGGTGTTAGTATTAATCCGTAGGTGTTGTATATTACCTTATGATATAAAAAATTGGAGATCAAATCTTTAGTCTAAATCAGAGGACAGACTTGAATCTTGTTCTCCCATAACCAGAGTCTGTGCCCTCACTGTTGGCATGTCTATGGGCTTACTTATTCCCTCTCCTATTTTGACTAGAAATGTCATCCTGGATATGTAAAAACATTGTCCAAATCATTTTCTGTTTAAGTTACATCAAAACTAGCATAACCTCACACAAAGACTTCCTTTCAGCAAAATAAAATGTCCCACGACAAAACAAAAATCTTTATTGAAAAATTTATTGTTAGACCTATAATGACATTCATAAGAAAAACAATGGAAAGGTATGTTAGAGGAAAGAACCAAGAGGACACGAAACTGCTTAAGTTTGTAAGTTCCTGTGGATAGTCCAATGCAATCAACTCTGCTGAGTCTAAGTGTGGAGGCCTCTGTGTACCCAGGAATGGACTCCTTGGTGCTACCACATCAGATGGCAGCTTTGCAGCACCTCTCTCCTATGCTAGAAAGGGAGGTAATCACTTTGAATCCTAAATCTCGCTAATGTTGTATGACTGCACTTGTTTTGTGCCATGAAAGAGACGATTTTTGGCTCCCAGAGAGGAGAAACTGCTGCATTGCTAATAGAGCAGTTGGCCAGATCCTGTGATCTCAGTGCTGCACTTATACTTCAGAAGTATCCTGATAAGCACATCCTGTGCTTACCTGTGGGAACAGCTGTTGTCCAGTTAGTGGTACGTAGTCCTTGTTAGCTATGTTGCTATTATTACATGCTTTTCTGGGAGTATGCAACATTTTTCCTTTGTGTTGTCTCTCTTCTCTCCAGATAGCGTTTAATTTCTCCCACTAATTAACCTCTTTTTAGTGAACAAAAGTATTTAATTAAAATACAATGCATTACTGGGGAGGAATGAAGATGCAACTAATGGGGAATTACATATCATGCTATTTTTGTGGGGACACGGTAGACTTTGACTGGGATACTTCCAACCTCAGACTTAGAGGTGGAGAGAAGTAGCTTCTTTAAGTCTTCAAATCAAATAAATAGTAATGGCTCCTCCTGTTGTCTTCCAAAGTGAATGCTTAGTACTTGAAGGAGAGATTACCGTAAAAGGTTTGGGGCTTACCTGTCTCTCCATCATGGGGTTGTTGTTACAGAGAAGCTGTAATGATGTGAAGAAAGCGTAAATTATGGCAAGGAGGCCAGACAAGGTAACAGCTGAGACCGAAGCAGAAATGTGAGCCATGGTAATAGCTCTTCAGTCTGGTGGAAGGGATTTTAATTATATGTCTAAAACTCTGGGACTTTGCAGCATGAATAAAAATTTCAGATCAGAGTAACGTTAACATGGAACTGTCATTAGAGGTTAAGTAACTCAGAGTTTGACCCAGTGCCTTTTACCATTGCTAGGAAGGTCATGTTCAATTTTGATTTGATTTAAACCTTATAATATTTTTTGCTTTATTTCAACAACTTAAATCAAATTATATATATTTGGAGGGTGGTGGGTTGGTTTTTTTTCAGATTTTGGTTTGCATCTGTTGTCTATGTGCAAGGTGATATCCCTAGGCAAACTTTGAGGACAATAGGAAGTCCCTTGTCATTCTGTTTAGCCTCAAATTTATAGAAAAATCTCTTTCTAGCCTCTCAGTTTCAGTGAAACTGGACAAATGAGTGTGTGGTAATTAAGCACTTAAAAATAGAGCCTTGTTTGTTTACAGGTCTTCTGTCTCTTTGGTTTGAAGAAGTACTAAGGAAAAAGTATTTAATTCCAGTTGTTTAATGAGAAGATGGCTTTTCTTACAATAGAAAACCTGTAACAAGTAAATGAGAAATTGAAAAACTGTGATTTCTAAATGGAGTGTTACACTTTGCTTTGAAATGCTTTGAGGATATGAATGTAGCATCTGCTTCTAAGTGCCTAATTTATGATGATTCCTTGTAGCCATGATAGAAAGACAAGGTGAAAAGTCATAGTCACAATTTTCCTAAAAGAAGAGCACAGGCATGTTGGCCATGTGTGAACAATGATGGCAGATTGAAACAATTAGATTAGTTCTCAGTTTGTATCAGCTGAAGTCCTGTCTATGTTTGATTTTTTTGTTTGTTTGTTAGGTTGTACTACTCTATGTTAAAATACCTAGTGTTCTCAAACAGCATTCATGTTGCCAATCCACTGTTTTCATGTGCAATAATAAACCCACGGTGGAAGTAGCTTCCAGTGAGAGGTGACGTTTTCCACAACAGTGAAATTTATTTCTAAAGGGTGGCTGAGGATGTGCAAAGCGCTCTACTGCGACCCCTGCCACTGTCAGGTCATACTGGCTCGATAAAACCTTGCTATTCAATGCTACTTTACAGACGCAGTCTATTCTGCATGTGTTCAGGTACCTGAATCAGATCTCAAGCCCCAGCTTCAGCATGAGGTTGTGGATTTCAGTTCTCACATGAAGTCATGTTAGTGCTCAGCTTTATAGGTAGCATCTGAACCAAACTGAGATCAAGCCCGTGCCACAGTAAAGGCACTCCAGATGCATATAGACACGTGGGGGAACGCAACATGCTTTATGGGAGACTTTGTTAAATGAACATCTACTATAAGGAGACGGACTGTACACTTTTTGTGTGATCCCACTGCCAAGGCATTGCATCTGGTTGACCCCATGCACACCTCTGTGGTTGCCACACATGATGTGGGACAAGCAGAATTTGTCCCTGAAATCAAGGATCTGACTGGAGCTCTGCAGGTTCAGGGGATCACAGCCAGGAGGTCTTGCCTGAGCTGTGAGGGCAACCATGCCTGGGATGAGAGACACCTGTAGGAGCTAGTGTAGGCAGGGAGACATTAAAAGCTTGGTGCTGTGTTCTGCCATTGTAGGATGTGCTTCTTTGCTTCTTTGTCTCTTCTTGGTTTTCTCTCCCCAACATTTGTTTGGTAAAATGGAGGCTGCATGGAGGGAATTGCTGGTTAGAACAGTGGGTCAGCTCCACTGCTTAGTGTATTGTGCTCTCTATTGCTCCAAACTGAGAGGAAGCAAATTCTTTTTATCTGCATGTTCCCTTGATTTTACTTGGCATATACCCAGGAGCTATAATAGAGATGTACAGGCTTCCCAGTTCTTGTCTTTATATTGCTACATCCGTACTCCACATCCATGTCACTCGCTGCGCCCTCTTCATTGTTCCCCATACTTTGACATTTTTTCTTCTAATTCCTTCCTTTTCCTACTGCCAAAAGCCACAAATTAGCCTCAGCCAAAATGGTGGCACTATATGGATTAAATATTAAGTTTAAAGGAAATTCACTTTTCCCTGTCACAGTAGTTACAGGGAGGGGAAAAATTAAAAAAAAAAAAAAGTGTTCTGAGCCTTTAACCAACATGAAGTATGATATGGTAAATCAGCCAAGTCACACAACACAAATGTTTCCAGCAGAGAAAGATATTTTGGTTACTGCAGAATTTTAGCTATTTTGCAGCACCCATTATGTTGATCCATGAATGTTTTCTTCTTAGAAAAACAAGCCAAAGAATATGCTTTAATTTGATACACAGATTGCATGGCAATGCCGTTCACTTGGCACTTTCCATAGTGCCTGTGATTCTCTTTCACCCTGTTCCCAGCTCTGAAAACACCATTCTGGCAAAAGAGATCACTACACAGTTTCTCAGCTGGACCAGCATCTCTTCAATAGATGATGTTTTCATTTTTGGAGGGCACAACTAATGCGTTTCATTCTCCAAAGCAGGGACAGCCTACTGGAGTGTCCTTGCAGTGATTAGCCTCTTTCAGTGGCATTGCCTTTAGAAAAAAATTCTATATGCACCCTAAGAGAGCAATAAAGAGTTGGAAGAAAGGAATGAAGGAACGAGAGGAAAAAAAGAGAGAAAGACAAAGACACGATAGAGTCGTCACAGACACAGCTGGGGAAGATAATGCAAAGGTGAAGAGGTTGCCTGGAAAGCATGGTGGATAGCATGACGGGACACTGTAAAACAGCCTATATAAACCTCTCCTGTTAAATTTGTGTTTAAGGTTTTAACTTGGCACATGATTGTGTGTGTTTAATAACACTCTTTACTGGTCACAGTTGTGTGTTTAATTCTTTTCTTTTCTACTGTTCACAGCATTTAATTTGGCATCCTCATTACTATTTATTAAAAATTCATTGGAAATGTCTTTGCATTCATGGGCTCCAGTCTTGAGCAATTCATTAAAATGCCCACCTTCACTTCACTAATTCATTAAACAATTCATTAAAATGCCTGCATTCATTGAACCTTCAGATGCTTTATTTTAATCTCCAAATGTGCACAGTGTTAAAATCCCCATACACAGCACACTAAAATGCCCACAAGAAGCATGATAAAAGTTTTATAACATTGTACCTATCCCTTAATACACATGTTAATCACAATTAAATCTTATATGGAAAGTTGTGCACATTGTTCACAAGTGGCCTTTAAACTTTAGAGGAGGAGTGGAATACATTCCTCATTTTATTCCTACTATTAAATGTAGCATCTCAGAGTAAATTCTTCACTGGCTCATCAGTCCAGCCATCTGCACGCTCCCTTCCTTAATTTCACAAAAGTTGAACAATTCTCAGCAAAGAGCTGTTGTAAGGGCTTGGGTCGCCTTAGCAGCCTCTTCCTTTCCACCTCATATGTCCTTACATCCTGTGCACTGAAAACCTATTTGCATCCAACACTACAAAACTGCTTACCAGGGTGTCTCACGTGCTGCCTCAAAAATGCCAATAGAGTGGATGGGATGAAACACGAATCAAACGCACAGTTTGGCCTCCAGCCCTCTAAATTGCTTTGTCTTCAGGTCAGCTTCCCAGACCATGTAATATGCAAAATGCCAGATGCCAGTGTAAGATGTGTACAGCACAAGGGCAGAGCAAGGGGGCTTTGAAGGCTTGACCAGAAAAGGGAAGGCTGATTTCAAAATGTCCCAGTGCTGGGTGGATGCGAATGACTCCGAGTGAAAGAACTGTAGCTGCGGGACAGCGTGGCAGGCACTGCGCATGGAACTGTCCTTGTGAGTCACTCAGTGGAGGTTTGGAAAAGCTGGACTGTGTTTCAATTATAAACATGTGCTAAGAATGGAGACATCTCCTCCAGATGAGTGCCTGAATAATTTACAGCTGCTCTCTCAGTAAGACTCTCCTGTAATGTCTTCTTATATAAATATTAGTTTTTGCAAACATAGGGATTGGAAACCATCTGGCCAGCTCTAAATTTCTTCGCTTAGCAGTGATGGTAGTGTAGTACTTAGTACAAAGGGCAGTGCCTCTTATAGGAAGAAGCACAGGTGTGAAGGCTTGGCCTTCAATGTCCATTTCTGCTTTTGTCTTCATTTGTTATCTACTGGAAGATGTTATAAAGACTTCAAAATATCAAGCCACACAATATGATGAACAAAATGATTGGGGTAGAAAGTTTGCTTCTAAGGAATGCAATAGGGTGCATTCATGGGAGAAACAAAGTAGACAGGATTAAAAAGAAATCTTTGGTCTGAGAAATGACCAGACTAAATACAAATCTGTGGCGTGTGAATGAACACCTGATTGTATTTCCTTGCTTGGTGGTGAAATAAGAACTGTTCTGCATTTTAGAGGAAAGAATCTTCCACATTATCAAATAGACGTAAGCCACAGAAATAATGACTATCCTTAGATTCAGACCAGAACAGCAGGAACCAAGAGTAAAGCACAAAAATTTGTATTTGTATCTTTTTTGTCAAAAGTGCAAAATTATACACTTACTTTGCATATTCATATACTATGGCTATGTCTGACAACTGGAGAAATCATTCGTTTAAGTGGTTAATGATCATTATTCTCATGAATCATTGAACAATATGTGCAGTGATCTATAATTATTATTCATATATGTGAAGTCTATAACTGTTTAACAAACTTTTCAATAAATTATTCCTGGTACAGATTTCCATAGAGTATAAAATCTTCCCAGTTGTATTTTTTAAAACCCAGCAGCCTCTCAGCATTGGGAGAATGGTGTCATTTTCTGACTTGTCCAAGCTGTGAGTGTGAAGCAGCATCCTTTCTGGGAAGCCTGGGGACGAATTATTCCCACTGGGTAGAATTGAGCAATGTTTTTCAATAGTCAGTTCATCAAAAATGCAATCTGGAGGATACTGAAATGATTTGTGACATATCAAGCCATAATTTCAGCCAAAAAAAAAAAAAAAAGAAAAAAAAGAGGAGGGATAGGGGAAAGAGGAGCTGGAAAACTTGAAAAATAAACCACACATTTTCATTTTGAGACTGATCAACAGGTTAGGAAAAAAAGAGTATAAAATAAACAAAACAAAGAAGAGCTAAAGAATCTCAAACAATTCGCTTCAATCTAATGTAATTTTTTGCTGTTGCTCAGCTGATAAACAGAAAATTCAGACATTCATGTGGCCCTCCTCCCAAGGGGCTGGTAGCAAGTCTTGAGGCAGCCTATTCATTTGCACAGCCAGCCTGTCCCGTGTGCTGGGTAGAAATAGTAGAGCTGTATTAACACCTTCTAACATCACCTCCTTTTTTCTTCACCTCAGCTGATTCATTCCCTGAATTTTTCTAAGGGCCAGGATTACACCTATGACTTGTTTTTTGCAGAAGTAAAGGACAAAGTTTTAGTATAAACTGCAGTGCTTCCACTCTTCCCCAAAAGCTGTTCCAGAGCCTGTCAAAACCTGTGCCTTCAGGGTTTGAGGATTAATCTAATCAACGCTACCGCATCTATGGACCTGGACATGCAGAGTCACACGGTGGACATTGTAATCCTACCCTGAAAATATATTTCTTACAGAGGGAAAAATAATGTTGGTCTATTCCACAAAACAACTGAAACAACTCACTGTGACAACTCGGCTAATGAGTATAGTTATTTTGGCAAATGTGTTTTTGAAGATTGGGATTTTTTTCTACATAGTTACTGGTGTCTGTAACTTATGTTTGCGCCACTGACTTTAGAAACTGTTTTACTTTTACTCCGCTGCTTCCTTTGGTGGCTTGAAGCATGGAAATGTACTCACTCACCCAACCCTCTTCTGTGTCAGATTTGACAGAAACTAGTTCTTACTTCCCCCATCTTTCTATGGGCAGTGTCGTCTTCTTTATGTTAAAAAGAAAGACACGTTTATAATATACATTTATTTTCATAAGGTGGCCTATGGGCAGCATGGATAATTCCTTGTTCTGCAGATCACCAGCGCTTCATGGTTTCACATTCACCTCCCCACTCAACTGTCCATATTGAATATGCTGGTATGGGATGTCCTGGATTTAGCCTACTCTGTTTCTGCAGACATATAATTTGGCAAACCATTGTGTATATTGTACTTCACAGTACTATGAAGATGTAGCTAAATTCTCTTTTGGCAACATTTTGCAAATCAACCAAACTGTATGCCCAGCAGAAAACTGATATCAAAAAATATCTTGCTGATGACCGCATGCTACTAATGCTTCTTGCTTTCACTCCTGTTATCTTTTATCCTCTATTTGTCTGGAAGCTTGTTTGTGAACAACAGCTCATTCAGTTGTTTATGTAAATATAAAGTTCAAATTCACTTTAGAAAGCAGTTGATTTCAGAACTAAACAGAGCTAATAAGAACTATGAAGGTTTCTATTAAATTATATTTTTACCAACATATCAGATCCTGAATTTGAATGTGAGGTTGCTTGTGTATAGCCATATACTGCATACTAATTTCCTCCAGATATGCCCTTAGAGGGATAATAAATCTAGTCTTTCAATCCATCCAGAACCTTTACTTTAAGTGCCTGCAATTTTTCATCTTGATGGCAGTGGGTATAATCCAAAGCCCAGTGAAGTCAACAGGAGTCTGTTCGTCAAGTGTTTGGAATGCAGGCCAAGGATCTGTCTCGCTATTTTTTTTAAGGCGAGCTATTCATATCATAACCAAGCAAGTCCATCATCATTATTTTGTTCAAGTCCCTCACTGAAAACCAATTGCTGTTACGAAAGCATAATGGTTAGGTTTTGTCTAAGCAGGAGAGTACAACCTATACAATGTGCCTTTGGAGTGAACTCAAGGTGGCATTTCTATAGACACAAATTACATCACAATCTCTTGGGTATTTTGTCAGTGTATGAAACGGATGGCAAGCAATAGGTGAAAAATAGCACCTTTAGCTGCCCATCCTGCCACATCACAGGCTTTTTCTGCTGTGAAAGTTATTGGCTTGCATAAGGGATATTTCCATTGCATGTGCTGAAGACGTGTTGAATGGACAGAGAAGATTTATGGAAAATTTTCTTTAGAAAAATCTTCCTAGCATGTTACTGAAATACAGTGGTTCCCGTAACCAGTTTTCTGGATGCTGTATAACAAGGTTGGCTTTGTTTTAGTATGGCTGTCATTTGCACAGAAAGTCTTTGTTTGTTAGTTGTCAACTGCTCTGGGCAAAGAGCGTATGGTATTTCACAGACTCCTGAAGTGACATGCTGGATTGAACGCTGCCAAACTGAGACAGGACAATCACCTAAACACTATGGCAGAGCTTCACAGAGAAAAGATTTACTAGGTCACCTAGCCCATGTTCTTATCCCTCCCAGCAGGGAGCATGAGACATCACGCAGTCCTATTTTTAGTGTCCAAAGCAACAGATTTAAACAGCTTCTGCAGCTTCACAACCTTCTTTCATTTATCAGTTTAATTTCATCCTGTTGTGTCTAGCTAACTCTTGCTGTAGCATCCAGCATCATCTTGCTTCCCTGGCTACTTCTTTGTTTCAGCACCTGTATTTGCCAGATTATGAACTGCAGCTGATATTTATTTAGCAAGGAAAATAATTTTGAGATTATGACCCCTTAGACTATCCACACTCTTGTTCTCTAACAGCTGGATTTTATTACTTACTCCCATGTTATTCTCCTCTCTCTGTTCTTGCCCTTGTCCTTTCCCTGCCTCTCAGACTTGCTTGTAGCTTGTGTTACGTGCAGGCAAGGGAAGAATTTCTCCATGACTTCATACCATCAGATCAAGATCTGCCTAAAAATGTGTGCTGTCCAGCTAAAAATGTGTGCTATATTATTGTTGTGTAGTTTCCCCGACTTTCAGATTTGATGCAGAAATCTCTGTGTGAAGTTTTGTACCTTATGTTATGAAGGGGGAAGTCCTTTAGACTATAATGCTTCTGTGTCTCATACATTTCTGTAGCACCTTACAAAATGAAATGGACTGAGTTCCTTGGCCAAACATCAATACTTCTTAAAAATATTAAAATTAACAAATGAGTACAGTAACCTGAGTTTTGGAGAGGCCTTCAAGCACTTGATGCTGTTACTACTCATGCTCTCCTAAAGAAAAAAAAAACCACTGCTTTTCTGAACTGCATGCTGAGCCTTACTCCCTCCATGGAAGAAAGTCCAGACGCTGTCATGTAACCATTTTTGCTGTCCAATTTTATTTGTCATAAGCGATCACCAGATAGAAGAGACATTAGCTAGGTTTGAAAATATTTTTCTTTGACATTGTAAGCATTAAGGGGTTTCAAACTGAGTTTTCAACAAGGGCTGATCATATCTCAGCTTGCCTGGCTTCCTAACTGCCATCAGGATGTTTTTGTTCCAGTTGGCTTTGGGACTTGTTCTATCATAACTTAGCATGAGAGCATTTGGGTTTGTACTGAAAGACGTTGATGCTTTAAAGTTTTGTGAGGACAACAGCAGCAGCTGCCTCTGCTTCCCCGCCAGGAGACACATGCCCAGCAGGTGCCCAGACCCTGAAACATATCTTGGGGCTAGAGAGATATCCAGAAACTTTCCAAACATCAGGGCAGGGAAGTACTGGTGATTTAGCCGTTTCAGTCAGAGATACTTTCTTGAGGGCCCCTTTCATATTTACACAGCTTATGTGACTTGCCCTGCCTAAAGAAAAATGACTTTCACATCCTTCTGTTACCTGAAAACACATTCGATCCTTTCACATCAGAAGTATGCTCTGATACAGAGTGTACTTTACATATAATGATCCATCTGTAATTGTATCTCAACCCTGCGGTACTATAAACTCAGATTCCTGTCTGGCATCCTGCAGCGCTTTCCATCACTGGTTTCCTTAACCAGACGCTCATTGCTGCCCTCTTTATTATCAAGGACCGCTGGATTTCACTGGCTTCCAAGATATTTTACAGTAACTTAGTCCTTGTCTGTTCTCCTCAGGTCATCTCTATTTTTCTGGACTTTCTCCTTTCGCTGACTGTATGTTTTGGCAAACCTTTTATATTTCTTAAGCTTTCTGAAGTTCTTTCTACACGTTACTTCCTGCTGTCTCTCTAGTTTACCGCTGCAGGAATGGTGACTGACCATTGAGCTGGATTTACTTTTTATGTGTATTTTCTTTTCCTCTTTTGTGTTAATTTTGGAGGGGAACAGTTAAATATTTTTGTCTGTTTCGGCATTGACAAAGGCCACATCTTTTCAGCACTGATTCTGCAGATGATATTTTGCATGTGGCATATCCAATCATCCTCTTCATGAACTGAGCCTTTATCTTTGGAAAGCTAGAAGAAAAGCAACCATGCCAGTCTGCTAATTAAGTCAAGGGCAAGTGTCTGTAATAGCTGACTTATGTGCCATGTTGTGCTGCATATTATTGTGCTCTGAGAACATTCTTTATTCAGAGAGTCAAAGTAGGGGAATCAATAAGGGCACCACTTCTTAAAAGATAAACTATACAGGAAAACATTTGGGATAGTTGTAGGTAGATTAAAAAGCAGCATGATACAAATGGAGCAAAAGAGAGTCTGTAGGACCTAATGTGATTTTGCAGTTACTTAACTCATCAAATTAAATAAAAATATGCCAAGCACAGTTTAGGTACTATTTTGCCAAGTGTTCAGCCTAGTACAGGATCCTAGACACAAAGGTCTTACACGAGAGCAGGAACGTGACGGACGCAAGCTGGGGTGGGATTTTCTAGAATGCCAGGGCTCTTTCATGGTAGCAGCCGGTGTCTTTGCTTTGACCTTGTGATAGCTTGTTCCTGCACCCAGTTTTCTCTGAGATATGTGATGTACCCCGAGATTAGCAGCACAGGGTAGCAATGAGCTGCTGATTATTAGGGTAAGAAGCAGAACTCTAGCACAGCATTCCCTCCCTCTTGATCCTTCTTTCCAGGTTTCTGCTCAAGCTTCTACCACTCCTGTTTATGCAGGGAAGCACCCTTGCTCTCCAAGTAATTTGGAAAAAAAAAATAATATAATAATGTGATTACAGTAAGTAGAACTCATCAGGAGTGATAGGGAGAGAACTGACCACCCAGCATGGTAAAAGGCCACTGCCTTTTCTTAGTTATACAATATCCTAGAATAACTGGAAGTGTTTCCTGAGTATCTCAAGGGTCTGGAGTATCCTGTCTTTTAGAAGTCTTTTTTCATCTGTTTTCCAATTTTCCTTTCCTCCACCTCTGAGCGAAAAATAAAAATAGGTTAGAGAGATCTTTGCTTTCCATGGGGGTTGGAACTGGAACATGTTAGCATGCTTTTTACCCACTCCCAGCATTTCTTTCATTTTTTCCACAAGTCCAGCGCTTTCTCTGTTTTTCAGAATCCTTCGGACTGAAGCTACTCAATGGTAGATGTTTTCGTACTTTAGAGCTTAAAAATAGAAGCAGCTTTAATGAATCCAATATGCTCAATGAGCAAACATTACATTTTCTGATATCCTTAAGGGAAGTGTACTAACTTTAGGTTAGTATACCATTTGTAGATGGCCACACCCATTGCTTTGCACAGAGTAGTTCACTTTCTGGTCAAAAAATCGTAATGTAGTTGTGAAGGCATATCTATTAACTTCCAAAGTCACTTTTTGCATTATTGCCAGTTTATGCCCATGTCCTACTCATGTTAAAAAATAAGTCACGAGTCACAACCACCATGTCACTGGTTATAAAGAACTGCCTGATAGGGTGTTGCTTCTGACATCTGTCTGAGCCTGAAAAGGCAAGGACAGCATGCTGTTGAGAAAGGGACATGAAAGGGAGACCAATAGGAGCTGTGTTTGCTGAATTAGAGGCTTTGGAAATAAGGTGCTGCTGGACATCAACATGTGCTTGAGAGTCAGAGCTCAGAAGAAGTAAGTGTAATTGAAACATTTAAGAGCTGGTGTTAAACTAAAGCCAGCTGTCTCTGTGGTGAAGTCTATTTTGAAATTAAAGGTCTACAGATTTTCAGTATCACTCAGTTCCAAATGTTCCAAAAGGGATGTTGATGTAATAGAAATATTAAAACAAGATGGAAATTTCTTTAAGGCCTACTGTTCAATGAGGAATTTTCGTTAAAGAAAGGACGCATAGAAATGATTGCTGTATTTTCAGTTTAACAGCAAGGTGAAGTTGAACAAACCCTTCTCAGTCTTATCTGGGATGTTTTCAAAGCGACCATAGCAAACTGCATATTGGCCTAACGTAGAAAGATATCCTTTCTAGCAGATTACATTGAAAATCAGTTACTTATTGCTCTTGTAATAAGAATTGTGTCCCTGTCTCTTGCTCAGAGGTGTGTTGAGAGCAGTACTAACATAAACACTGAAGAAGTTATAGACCAGAGTCTACGTTAGTCTGCAATTATCCTGATGCAGTAGATCTGAGAGAAGTCACTGTCATTTTCATATTTCCTCCAAAAGGCAGCTTAACAAGAAGCAAAACCAACAAAAGAGGTTCTTCATTATGTTTGTATGAAGCCCTCAATTCCTTTACTTAACCACTGCATAAATCAGGGTATATACAAATAGGATACGTGGCCAACCAAGGCTTGGAGCCTACACAAAGATATTATTCCTGTATGCATAGGAGCCCAAAATTGCCTTGTATGTATATGCTGTGTTTGTATGTTTGTCCAGTGACTGAGCACTCAGCTAGACTGGAGCTTACTCGGAAGATAATCGGTTGTGCATATCATAATCAAAATAAAAAACCCCACAGTTACTGGCATTTACTAGGTAATTACAAAGTTATGTTTATGTCATTTCCTTAGCACAGCAGTATCTTCTCTGACATTTCTGCAATATGTAACCTGAGTAGGTAAGAAAAAGCTCCCACTTTTAACTTCAAAATCTGGAAAAAGAAAATGTCTGTTTATGCGACATTGAGCCTATTACCAGGAAAAGCAAAAGATAATAACAATGTGAAAATTAGACAACCATTTCCTTTATAACTTATGATAAGCATGCGTTAAAACAAAACTGTCATAATAATTAATACTGAATATATTTATCCCAATTAAATGTTGATTATGTGCTACATTCCTTATGCATTACTTTTTGAATTTGAAAGAGTATTTATATCAAAACATAACATTAGGATCCTTCCTTCAGATATAAGACACTGTAAATAATTTTCTAAATTAAAACCTTGCCTGCTTTGCTGCTGCAAGTTTACTAAACAATGTGTATTCATCCATGGGAGAACTGTCAAAGGGGTTTTCCATATAAAATATCTTTTGTTTTTCATTTTTCATCTGTATTTGCGCCTTAGACAGATTAATAAAACTGTATACATGGTCAACTGCAGAGTTTCAGCCAGTAATTTCTTTTTGGAGTGTACAGTTTTCTTGTAATTGAAAAGCATATGATGGTGTCCTGGTTTGAGGTAAAACAGAACCAACTTTCAGTTCAGTAATTTTACTTCTTAGCTAGGCCTCTTCTAACGCTCAGAAATGAACAGCATATTGTGCAGAAAACTATTTGTTCCCAGAGTGATAAGACCATTGTTTACAGTTAGTGCCAAGGATTGGTACTCAGACAGGCTCTTGCTTGTACTTATTGCTGTAACAACCAAGGTCAGCTAATTTCGTTATTTGCCCTGTTGGAGGGTCGGAAGTGGAAAAGCATAGAGGGGTCCCACCTGCCAGCAGGAGCAGACAGGACAGGTGACCCAAAATTGACCAACAGGGGTATTCCATCCCATCTGTCCCATGCTCAGTCTAAAAGCTGAGGGATCAAAGGGTGACTCTCTTTTCTTCAATGGCCGGTGTCCGAGGAGGACCCTGTCTGTTCATCTGCCTTTGATCCTGATCCGTGTGTTCCTGACTCCAGCTTTGGAATCCAGTTCCCACCCATCGCTGAGTCCAGTCTGGGATGTTCCCAGTGCCTGCCGGTGACATCATACTGGGAGATTGATATGATTTTGTATATATTGTGTCTATTTCATTATTTCCTTTTTATTTTATTATTAATATTTCATTAAAGTAGTTCCTTCTAAACTCATAAATCTCTTTATCTCTCCTCCTTCTCTCCTTGGAGTGAGAGGTGGGGGGAGAGCATCTGTCTCATCATTGGCCAATTCAGCCAAAACCGCAACAGGTGGTACCCCACATCTCTCATAACAGTAATGCAACGCTGGTCTGCAAGCATTTGAAGGAGAAGGTGCTCAGCTTCTTGGTCTGCCTTGATATAACTTCAGACCAAGCACCTCTGTGATCATGGGCACCACTGATCTTTAGCAAAAATTAGTTTGGCAATGAGATAATTATTTGTACAGAGACAGTTCCCCTAATACACCTTCCTAAGTGTAAATGAAGAGCACTCCTAACCAAAGATTGCATCCAGATTATACTTAACAGACAGCTGTTAATCGACCTATCTTCTGTGAATATTTCAAACCTCCTTGTGAGGTCACTTACACTTTTAGCCCTTTAAAATTGAGTTGCAGTGGTTCCTTGAAATTTTATCTTGCTTGGAAAATCCATTTTCTTTTGTTGGTTTTATATCTGCTGCCTAAAAAATTTGTTCTGTAACCTTAGTGCTGGGAGAAATTCTAAACTATTTGTTTCCTTTCCTATTCCCCTACCATGCATAATTTGCTATTACTATGTTTGTCACTGATTTCTTTCCCAAGTGGGAGAAACTGCTCCATACTCAGCATAATGCTCATAACCATTTGCTCTACCTTTCTAGTTTTATTGTCTTGCATACTGCAATTGGTAAACAGTATATGAGTACATGACAGTGTTATACAGCGGACTGTTACATTTTCCATACCTTTCCTAATAATTTCAGACAGTATTTTCCATATACCTCCTCCTTTTAATTTCATATTTTCACTGTTTAATTGTAATTTTAACCTAACTCAAACTTAATATAAGCATATTTCAAAATGAATACGGTGGTCTCTCTCAATAACTCTTCCTTCTTAAAGTCAGGAAATTAAGAGATGCGGGTCAGGAATGTTTAGGTAGGACCATTCTGTGTTCAGGGTACTGACTAAGAAATGACCCATTGTATGGCTACCACAGATTTTATAATACACATGGTGGTTCAGTGCTATGATTAAGACAGTGTAGAGAACTATCTCTCTATGGGGATCTGAAACCAGAAATCTTTGCTAGGACCAAATTGTCAGATGTCAAGATACTGAGTAGAGCAGCCCTTTGTTAGAGTTATTGGCTAGGAGTGATTGTTGACAAATATGTGACACTGGGAATAAAGCAAACTAAGAAAGCATGTGGAGAAGGGAGTGGTTTGTAGTGCTACCAGAGGTGAAATACAGCTGGAGCACACCTTTATCTGCAAGCAGCGTGTGTTAGTCAAAAAGAAGTAGCAGCCGGGAAGTGCCTCTAGTTATGACAAACTTAATGTTTCACGTGCCTTAAGGCAGTAAAAGCAGCCAATTATAATACTGAATGCTAATATACTTCATGAATACCTGAAACAGGAATGACGTATTTTCAAAGAGTGGGCCAAAGAAGGTGAACAACTGAAGAGGCTTTGATGGATCTGAGGTGGAAGGTCAGTCTTTCTTACACTACTAGAGGCTGAGTCCCTGCAAAACAGGTCAGATCTTGGCTATGACCTTTGTCAAACCACAAGAGGGATTTCTGGAAACTAAGAATTGTTCATTTCTTAAAAAGTGACTCAGAGATACTGAAGAAAAGGCAAATCATGATCCAGACTGATGTTTATGGAGTGCAGATGATGCTTTTGAAAATGAGGAGGTTATACAGAATTTAAAATATTTCCAGTGAAGAGACCTGTAACAGGAAGCTGGTAGCCTCAAAAAGTAGCACATGAACATGTACATCCTGTAGCAAACAACACTCACCACTGTAATTGATAGTTTTTGGAAGAAGACATGAGAAGTGCAGTGGATTTTATCATGTTGCCAGAGGTTGCAGGTACCAGCAGAATATGAATAGATAGCAAGGACAAAGAGGATGACTACAGAGCCATTAGCTTAGAGCTGTTCCTCATTGCAGTAATGGCCAAGGTAGCAGCAGAAGATGAATGGACTGTCAGCCTGAAAACAAATGGAACACTTTTTAATTTTAAGTTGGGCACAGGTGTTCAAGCCAAGGTGGTACCCAGAACAGTGATATTAGCTCAGAAAAAAAAAAAAAAAAAAAGGAAAAAAAAGAGGCAAAATAATAACAGGTAAAGCTTGGGTTTACAGCACTGAATGTATGCCTGCTGAGGATGCTTGAGTAATAAACATAAAGAACAATTGGAAAGATACATGAATTACAACGTTACCTGAGAATGATTGCATATATTTTATTTTAAAGCATGTCCTGCTGTGGTGTCAGAAAGGAGGTGCAAGCATTAGAAGGACAGTAAAAGATGTCCCTACCCATGGTAGGGGGGTTGGACTATGTGACCTTTAAAGGTCCCTTCCAAATCAAACCATTCATATGATTCTAGGACAAAGGACAAATGCAATTGCATTCCCTCCATCTTCCAGAGGTGGAAAATACAGAGCTAGGTTGGAAGACCCTCATCACTCCCCAGCTCCAGTGAAAGTTTCTGCCACCCCAAGGCAAATACTCAAAGATCTAAATGCACATACTTCTTGGAGTGTCCAGAGGCGAAAAGAAAAAAAGAAAAAAAAAAAAGAAAGAAAATAAAGAAAATAAAGCAAGAAAAAGATGAAATCCTAATTTTATACATAGATCTACTGCCCACAAGGTAAGATATTTTTTGGGGAAAGGAAGGTATTGAATATTTGTCTACAACTGGATTCCACAAGTGTTCTCAGAGAAAACAATATGGTGGAGAAGGAGACTATGGCACGGTGAGTGAGATCATTACCAAAATAAGGCAGCCTTAATAAAAGTGGGTAGACTATACAAAATTTTCCAGATTATCAACATGATGGCAGAACTGGGCGAATTTCTCCTCTGCTTGTCTTCATTAACATGTAGGAAGGGACTGCTATAGTCACATTAGAAAACTGGAGATGCAGCTGCTGCTGTGCCCTTATTTCTGAAAATATGGTCAAATAGGGAAGACAGTAGATTAGTTAATATACACGTTTATGTCTGCATTTCTGAAGATCAGTATTTTTGAAGACTGGTGTTGTCTGACATTGACCATGATGCAGAGCACTGGGGAGGGATGCAGAGTGTAGCAGGAAGCAGGAGGGGGTCCAGGAGTGCTCTCAGAGGGGTGTTTAGAAAATACGCATAGACATTTAGTAATTGAATGAATTAAATAATCAGCAGTAAGAGTGAAGAGATTCTGGGCAAGAATCAATCTCTTGAAGATGAATCCAATAGTAAAGGTATATGTACAAAGCTCTTACACATATAGAGTTTATATAGGCTATTTATCTTAACAATAGGATATTTGCATGTGCTTCAGATGTATAGAAATCCTTAAATACATATATTTGTATATTATAATATATCAAGTTTACGTTTATATAAATATAAGTGTTTATCTAAATATTCTTTATGACATTTATATTGTTTAACGTTATTGTTAAATATTTGTATTAGAATGCATGTGTGTATATATATGGGTTTCGGCTGTAGATATTGTGGAAGATTTATAAAGGAACAAAGAAATAAAGAATTGAAAATGTTTAGTATGGAGAAAAAACAGGTTTGGGAGAAAGAAGGGGAGTCAGTAAGAAGTGAAAGCCGAAATAATATGTTCTTCAAGAGCTTAAAACCAGGCTTCCCAGTTCTTCTGAACTAGATCCTAAGTCAGCATTCTCCTGTTATTACAGCTCCAAGAAAAGAAAAGGGGACAAAAAAGATACCAGATCTAAAAATGCAAGTGACTTAGGAAAACAGTGATTCTCCAGACCTGCCAGCAACATTACTAAGGCATCACTGAAGCGTTCAATGGCATAAATGGATCTTAGTCTGTATTTAAACTGTGATCATGCCCACTTGCAAGTGCTTTGTACTTCCATAATACGCCTTTACAGTTATAATTATACTGCATTGCTAGATCTAAAGGTAAAGGAGAATCAGGCCGTGTTTCTTGTGTTTATGTAAATATGGTTCCTGCCCTTCTGAACTTCTCTGCACTGCACGTTTCAGGTTGAGATAAGGTGACTGAAGCAGGAATCCCATCAGCCCAGGAGACAATGATGGGCGTATAAAGAAGTGCATGGTCCCCCAGCTAGTCAGTTAAAGTTTTCAGCCTTGTTAGAGGCTTAAAAATAAATTATGTTGACAGAGGATTATTTCCCCACATTTGTTCCTTGGGTAGTGTGACTATTTTAGGTAGTGCTAACATGTAGGATTATAATTCAAATTTGCTGGCAAGTTCATTACCAACCATTTAATCTTTAGAATGAGCTATATGAAGACAACCTCACAAAGGTTACTTAGGATAAATGAACAAGCCTTTTTTTTTTAATTGTATTTGGCAGACTAATTGCTCCATAAAATCGCAAACTGGATAAACATGTAGAAATTTGGACAGAATGTATGAAATATAACAAATAATTTCAGATGTATAGCTCCCACTGTGAAGATAACGAGATTTACATAACTAAGTGGATTGAAAGGCACACTCCAGGGCATGTAAATGGTCAATGTTCAGTGTCTGGGTCAGTATAAAGTTATGGAAAATGAGTCAGAAAAGATATATGTAAGTACAGAGATTTTGTGTACATATCAACAAAAATTATGTGTCATCTTAAGAGTGGGATATTTTAATACCTTTAAGATTTCTGTGTATGTATTTTTAGATTCATATTAATTAAATTGTATGAAAATATTTTAAAGATACCAGCAGCCACTGAGGATATGCAGGGTTTTTTTTTCTAAAATGGCAGTGAGAAATAAAGCAGGCAGAGAAAGAAAGAAACAGAGAGAAACTGCAGCAATAAAGAGAAGCTACACAGCAGAACAGATTCAGTCAGTGGTTGCAAGTATAATATTGTTTTCTTTACCATAATAAGCTTTATTTTATATTATTGCAATAAAATGACTCTTCACCATTGTCACAGTACATGTTCCTTCCCAGAATCTTGTAAGCAAGTTTTGTCATTAGTCTTTTTAATGCATATATGAGGAGTTTTCAAAGTCAAGGATAATAAAGACTATAAAATGTCTTCACATGAGATCAAAGTGTGAGCAAGATTTAACTATAGGCATCATTCCAAACATTTTCATTTTAGAGAAGGAAGACACCCCTTTCTGCCTATAACTGTGTAGATAGCTTATTTGTTAGAAGATTTATGCATTAGTATTGAAATGTACTTGGTCCAGTCAGCGCTATAAATCATTCCCAGACAATTTTTAAACATGTTTTTAAACATCCAAGTAGAATAAGGCTTTCCAGCTCTAAGAGGGCTCAGTTCTGCAGCACTTACTGAGAAGGGTCATTTCAGCAAAGTCACAATAAAATGCTGCAGGTTCCAGTTCAAATGGACTAATTGACACAGGCTGAATTCTCACCATTTCTGTGAAGTAGGAGTAAACAAGATTTGTTGCAGAAGGTTTGTGTGAAGATAGAAAGATTAAATCCTCTGACCTTAATGAAGAACAGCTCTGGGATCTGGCTGTGAGACTTTGTTCTCTGCTGCTGCAAGGGACCATGAGGCTGGGGCACCCATGAGCCAGCACTCAGCTACCGTTCTTTGTGTGGTAGCAGAAAAAGGCACATCTACTGCCTTTTAGGCCCTATGTCCGGATTTTTCCCCTCAGGAATTTTATAACAATTTCTCAGGTAAGATGTTTACAAGATGCTTGCTAATTGTCAGGGCAGAAGCTGTCTTCAGGTATGTAATAGTCATCTTAGTACTGATACATTTTTTGATTTTTCCAAGCCTCCAAGAAAGCGGGGGAAAAGCTTCATCACAAACTATTACTTTTACTGCATTTCTAACATATCAAGTTGCTTTACAAACACAGAGACAATGCTTCAGAGCAGGTGTAGGTAAGTTAGATGGGGTAGATTCACTGTGAGGGGTCCTGTAACCCTCCTTGCGTGTCACCTGCTGCGGCAAAGCCTGTCTTACAGCAGAGCCTTCTGTTGCCATCACAGCATGGCCCATGCTTTCCTGGATGTAGAGCATCCCAACAGCAGTCCCTAAACAGCAGTATCCTTAACTACCAAGGACAGTTTTGACTATGCAGTGTGAGGGAACTGCTATGGGTATCATTAGTCACAAAATAGGTAGCAGATAATCCAGAAGAAACTGGGTAAGGGACAAAAAAGAATTTAAAAGTTTAGTGTAATTAATGTCCCACCCTACCTCAAATAACTAATGCAACCATGGTGTGATTGCCTTTTGGCATACGAAGGTGGGGTTTCCAATGAAAGCATAAAATAGAGAACAGGTTACATTAAATGTGCAAACTGTTGTCACGGTTCTGGTTTATTTTGCACTTTTTTTTTTGAAGCCACTTAATACTGAAAAAATCATTGAGGCTGGTCAGAAGAAAATGAATGCAGACCCAGATTGCGTTGGTTTATTCAGGTCTGACAAATTTAAAATGGTTGTGAAACTGAACAACATTTTTAAAAAATTGCTTCAGGAATAGAAGTAAAAATTCCAACAGACTGTCTAACTACACTGTTTTCATGAGGAAAAAATTCAAATTAATCTTTGAATTAGATGTTTAGAAGGAAATGCTTATTTTATATTGTTTTATAGCACAGCATGAAAACTCCAACACTGAAACACTGATACTTCAAACATTTACACCAGTTTGGTGTTTTTTTGTTGTTTTGTTTCAATATACTGTCAACAAGAGAACTAGCTTTCACAATTTCCATTTTGACCATTACAGTTGAAGGGGTAATTAGGAGACAATTTCCTGAAGGAAGTTTGTCTTGTAATGCTGGGTTTTCTCTTACCCTTTTTCATAGTCTATTTGCTATCAGCAAAACAGCAGACAACCAGTCAAAACACTGATCAGATCCAGAGCTGTCAGTCTTGTTGGATACCCAGATGGATAGTTTGTATGACCACATTTTAAAGACCAAATTGCCACGTACAATTGTGCTGTTACAGTTGCCAAGACATAGATACACTAGTATGATCCATTAACTCTGCTAAAGGTACTGAAGGAACAAAACCTCCCACCCTGAAATGCTTTAGAGACAGGCAGGGGAAAGAAAAAGAGAAAGAAAAAGTAAAAGCCAGAAACCTAGTATAAACAATGGAAGTAAAAACGCAACAGAATGTAGTAAAGTACTGCCATCAAAACATGAAAAATAGTGAACAATGTGGACTTTGCCAGTGATCTTTTAAAAACTTCTCAGGTAGGAGATGGAGATCAAATTACAGACTCAAGCCAAAGCCAAGAAACAGTAGTTGATTGACTTCCACAAGACTTCCTGACAGTGTGAATAAAGGATAACGAGATTACAATACAATTCTTCATTTCCCAGAATAAGAATCTTCTGGGGTATGAGCTCAGGCATAATGTGCTTTCGTGAACTAAATCAACTGATTGCTTTTCCAATATAAATGGAGGAATGCATCCCATAGACTGTGGTAGAGACAGTCTCTCTACAGTGTACAAATTCTACAGATTGCTTTCATATGTTCACACAGAAAGGCTGCTGTTTTCTTTAGTTTCTCAAAAACTTCAAGGGCACGGACTCTATGGGCTCCCTCCACCTCAGACAACTCCTCCTTAGTTGGGCTAAGGAAGATAGTCCTTCCTTCCACAAGTAGAAATTTCTATTTAATGCTCCTTCAGCTTTCTATGTTATCTGGGTTTGTAATTCATTGCTCAGAGACTACCGGTTCTAGAAGCCAACAGATAGGCAGCATTTGTGTGAATTCCAAAAAGACCTTCAGTCTACTGGAGCCAGGACAGGAACTGTGGAAGTCTATTCAAGATAATAAATGTCAGCACACATTTCCTCTCCTTGACATCCTCAATTTAATTTGAAATAAAGTCAGACACTTCTTAGAAGTCAGGGATTTTCCCAGGTGGCTTTTTCAATAAAGCGCACTTTTTCTCTTTCCTCTCTCATTGGATTCCTTCTTTGCTGACTGGTTCCCCATTTAAGCCTCAGGTAGAGGAATGTGTGTGCTTGCTGTTTGACTCACCCAAGCTTCTCATGTTTCTGAAAGAGCCCCTAATTCCTGGAGTGTCTTATATGTAGTGTTTCTTAAACCCAGCATTAGTACCTGGTTTCTTTATTTACACTTTCTCAGTTTTCTTCTACCCTCTTTCTAGTCTGATGTAATGCAAGTGAACTGGCTGCCTTTAGGATATAGCCAAGGGATAGGCATCTCTTCGGTTTGAGGTAATTGCATCTCAGCGGCAGACATCAAGGAGTTTTCCCTTTGTCCTTGCTTGGGGAGACAGGTAAGACAAAATATTGCTGACCCTAGATACACTGAGACACCCAAAGATACTGCAATTGCACAAGAGTTAACAAGTTATGTATTAAGTTAATAAAAATGTGGGAAATCTATTTCTTGGCAACTTAAATACAGCTCTTTGGTACTCACATAGAACAGGTGAAGATCCAAAAGTGACTGCTACTGGACTCACCCATCCTCTCTTTCTCAGTCGTATCATTGTAGCAGGTTGTCAAGTTAGTCAGGCATGATTTCACCTTCGTAAATCCATACTGACCACTCCCAACCGTCCTTGTCCTTAATATATGTGAAAGTGTTTTTCTGAATTTTTTTGCTCTGGCACCTTCCACAGATCCAGGTGAGGCTGGCCGGCCTGTAATTCCCCAGATCTTTCTTTCCCTTTTTGAAGATAGGAGTGGCATTTTCTTTCTTCCAGTCATAGGGAACCTCTCCTGACTGCTAGGATCTTTCAAAGATAATCGAGGGTGGCCTTGCCTTGACATCAACCAACTATGTGTGTATGACCTCAGGTTCTATGGTATTGTGTATGTTCAATTTGTTTAAGTGGTCCCCAATCCTCCTCCACCAAGGGTAAGTCTTCCTTGTTCCAGACTTTTCCACTGGTCTCAGGGACCTGCAATTCCTGAAGGAAATTTTACCAGTAAAGATTAAGGCTTTCCAAACCCCATCCCTGCACATTCAGACGGTGTCTATATATTCTTCTTAAGTGACTTGATCCTGCTTCCACCTCTTGTGTGCTTGATTTTCAAGTGAGTTTAGTCAGGAGCTCCTTGCTTATTCGTTCAGGCCTCCTGCTACCTTTGCTTTTTGCTCATCAGGATGGATCATTATTGAGCTTAAAGGAGGTGATCCTTGATAAACAATCAGCTCATCTGGACCCCTCCTTCCTCCAGGACTGTATCCCATGGAATTCTTACAAGCAGGTCCCTGAACAGGCTAAGTCTGCTTGTTTTGCAATTTGCCTTATTCCCTTATTATCAGGATACTGATCTCCATCATTGCATGGTCACTACAACCGCAGTGGCCCCCAGCCTTCACATCTGCAACTGATTATTCCTTCTTTGTAAGCATTAGGTCCAGCAGAGCACCTCCCCTCTTTGGCTTCTTGATCATCTGCGTTAAGATGATGTTGTCAATGCACTTCAGAAACCTAATGGCAGATACTGAGGTGGTTAAAGTGAAGACAAAGGCCTATGAACATGAAGCTTCTTCCAGTTGTCAAAAGAAGGTTTCATCTGGTTCTTCCTGATCAGGGTGTTTGTACGGGAAATCCACAACAATGTCACCCATGTTGTCTTCCTTATAGTTCCAACCCACGAGCTCTCAGCAGGCTCGGTGTCCACTCCTAGGCAGAGCTTCAGGCTGCTCTCTCCTGCAAAGGGCAACTCTCCCTCCTTGCCTTCCCGGCCTGTCCTTCCTAATTCTCTTTGATCATTTCACACTGATGTCTACCAAGGTCCCAAGACTGCTAGATAATGAGATCACTTAGACTGCTTACTTTGCTAGGAAAAGGCCAAGTATAATATACAATGACATGATTTGAACAGTAATGTGTCTATCTTCGGGGAAAATTGCTCATTTTTTACTGTTGGAGAAATCTTCTAATTGCTACTAGGGAGCGATTCCAGAGAATTTCAAGAATGATGTTTAGTACTGTATCAGGATTCAGGTTACATAGAATAAGGATACATGAAAAAGCCAAGCAAACAACTAAACACATCTGAATAAGGCAGCTCATATTACTCAAGTAAAAGAGGGCAACAATGTAAGATAAAGCAATCCCAAATCAATATTTCTTCACCATGGAATTCATCACCATGTTAAGACATATGGCTGGAATTTAAACAAGGACCTTCAAAATGTTCTCAGTAATGACAGAAGATGTTCTTGGCAAATGTAATGCTAATTATACACAGAGACCTATTTAAATGCTCTTTACAATGATAATGATTAGGATATAAGCCATTTTCAAATACAAACCATTTCCAAAATCAGCTTTTTGGCCATGATTTCTGCCATGGGCTTAGGAGATTTGGATTTGGATTTGGATTTAGTTCCTTTCTCTGATATTAGCTTTAATTGTGACATTGAGTAAATCACCTAATCGCTCTTTCACTGTAATGAAAAGTTCTCGTTTTTCCTCTGTTTTGGTCACAGGTTATTTACAGTAGGGACAATCTCTTATTAGGTGAATGTACCCTGTGCAGACCAGTGTCATTATGATCAGATCAGAGGGCTCTCAGTCTGCAGTAATGCATCTTCAATTTTGCTTGTCCGTCAAAATAGTGAATCCTTGTGGGCACATCGAAACAATATTTTTTTTTTTGCAAGTTGGCTAATATAAAAATTTTTGATAAAATGGTGATTTGGAAAAATAATTAGTATTCCCAATAACAATCTGACACAACATGCTAATGAGTTTTTGCCTTACTCCTATTATTTAAATCATTTGGAGATATCAAGCTATAGCAGGCTTTGTTCGTCCTTCTCCTTTCAGTGAAGAAGTGCTCCTCAGTGGCAACTGAATAACATATGTTTATCAGTTACCTGATGCATGAGGATAAACCCTAGGTTCCCACAAAATCACATTCTACAATTTAGGCACCTGTGTATTAGAACTAGACTAGAATTACCTTCACTGGGTGACCTAATAGCAGTAGATGACTCTAAGTAAAAAGGGTGAAAAATACCTGTGAAAAATTAAAACATTTCCCTTTTAAAATGTTGGGCAATTTCTGACCTCTTCCTTCTACAGCTAGTATAAACGGGGATGAACACTGTTATTTCCCAATAATAAAGTTTTCTTAGGGTTTATCTTCATAAGAACTCTAAGGAAAGTTAATCTGAATTCAGTAATATATATTTGGAATTAAAATGTACCTGCACAGAGCTTTAAAGGTTTTTAACTAATTGACTTTAAATTCAAAGACAATGAATCCAAAATAACTAAAGATACGAAGTTAATCTACGTGTAAAAAAGCCATTAGGTAAACTGCTGTGCCAAGGCCCAGAAGTTCACTTCCAAATGGGCAATCAGAACACACAAACAGTAGAGCCAAACACCAGAAGAGTCTCCAGCATATAAACAACCAGTATGGTATTTTGGAAGCTTAAAGCAGGCTCTATATCAGAGGAGAGTCCTCCATCCAAAATTTCCCTTGGGAGAAACTGGATTTGAGCAGAGTGGACGCATTTCTTTCAGTAGGAAGAAAAGGCTGTTTTCCAAGTCCATGATTATTCTGAATCAGACCTGGAAAAAGCCTAGGGGATTAAGAGGCCATTTCCATTCAGATACACAGATGTGCTAATTAACATTTTAGATCGTTAAAGCCTTCAGACTTTAAAGTCCAACATTCAGATTTCAGAAACTCAGCTGCTGTCTAACTCTAGGGACTCCAAAACACCGCAGGCTTTTTTCAGCAACGTTCTGCTAGTTCTGGGAATCCTTGGAAGCTCCTTATTCTTGCTAGTGCTGAATGGCTCCATAGCTCCTTCATGTATCTACTCAGTTCGGATTGACAGTTTAGGGTTTTTTTGACCTGCCTTGTCTTTTATGGTCCAAGACAGGACAAATTGTCAGAAGATGCCTTATGGAGAGAGTCAACACAAAATGTTTGGTGGGGGTTACGGTTCCCTTTTCGTCACCATTTGTAGAAGACCATTCTCCATGGTTCAGTTCCACCCCTTCTCACATTAATTTGACATGAAACACATTAATAGCAATAAACACAGCGACTAGGCCTCAGGTTTCCTCCTCATTCTGGTCAATACTGGTGCTATTGGTCAATATTACTCAGTTTCCAGGCCAAGAGAATCTGTGTTATCACTCCCTCTCTTTCTTTCCACTTCTTTTCTCCTGGCTGAATGAATAATTAACTGTACCAAGTAAACTGGAACAGCTTTAACATGAGGGGCTGGAAGCATGCCCTACATATTCCCTGTGCCTTGAGGCTTAAGGCTCCCCGTACCTTGTGATGAGCTAGCTGGAAATGAACCTGTGTGTCCTGCAAGAGCTCGGTGAGTGAGTACACCCCTGACAAGCTGGAGAAGGAGAGAGAGGAAGCCCACAGCTTGCTTTGCTGTTTTGGCATAGGCACCAGGCTCCAACAGAAGTTCAGGGCTGTGAATCGCAAGTTGGGTGATTCCTGAAGAGGAATACAGTGTAAGAGACTGGCCAGCTTCTCTGTATTTGCTATTGTCCCTCTCTGCTCACAACTTTTCTCAGGGGACTGCTTTAGGCAAATAACTCTTCTGCAACGTGTGGGTTGCAGAGGAGCATTTTGCGAAATGCCAAAGCACTTGAGAGCTAAGTGCTTCAGAGTTAATCCCTGCAATGCTTATCACAAACTCTTACTCCTTGATGGCATAAGATGGGGCTAAAGCATTTCCTCTTTTGACCTGCATGTCTGTCTGAGCCAGCCACAGATTGGCAGGCAAACTAGCAGGCAGAAGAGGTCCCCTGGGATGGGGTGAGCACTCCTCTGCAAGGAGAACCTGCCTAATCACGTGTGAAATGTCTACATCCTGTCACCCTGCTCATTAACTTGTTTTACAGATGTGCTGACATGGAGCCAGTGATTCCCAGAACATCACCAGGCACCTAATGCAGCGTACGCTAACCAGGCCCATCCTTCAGCCTTTTGCAGGTCAGTTCAGGTGGGTATTTTAATGTTCCTTTGCAATCTGTTTCTCTACTCTTACTTAAGGCAGGGAATAAGGCAATCTGCAGACTGCCTCATGACAGGCTTTCTGCACATTTTACAGAAGCTATAATGCTAGCATATCATTTGCTGCTGCCTTTTTGTACTAATGCCCGGATCCCTTGGATTATTTTGGTGCATGCAGCTAATTATCTACAATACATACGCCAACAAAATGACATTGTGGAGGTGATTCAGAATGAGGACTCTGATACGTTCACTATATCAGGACTTGCTCCTTTTGGAACAACATCGATTGTATCTGCCTGTGAATGGAAGAAAAGCAGGAACAAATGCAATGGAGAATCAAAATATTTTTTCCTCCATTTTCCATTTTGAATGGGCAAGATAATATCATTAAAAATGGAAGGGAGGAAAGGGGGAAAGGAAGGGATGGAGAACAGAGCCCTTCTGTGTTTTTCTTCCTTGATCTTTCTTCCTTCCTAATAGCATTAAAAGCTGATCTGTTCTGCAAGGAAGAACCCATCACTTGTGGCAAGCGTGTGCCAGGCTTGTCTAGCATGACAGCAGGTTTTTCCCTATTTTCAGCACCTGTGTGAATCTATGAATGATTCATGGTTTAAATGATTCACTATAAAAATATGGTACAGTCTGTCAGCTTATTTTGTGATGAGCTGATATTACTGCAGAGTTGGTTTTATGAATTGGCAGTGCGCTGACAACTCAATTTGAAAATAAATATCTCTGAAATTCATCCACTGCAGCATTTCATAAAATCAGTCAGTTACTAACTCTATGCATATCTGAACTCTGACTTTTCTGAATCAGACATTTGCATCAATTTCCTACTTCCGTCTCTAAACTGCACATTTATTTCCACACAGAAGTCACTTGCATGATGTGTCTGTGTAAAGAAACAGTTAATTTCTAACATTACCGGTTATTTTTAGCTTTAAATAAGTTATGTGAACTTTCCAAATATTCCTTTACCTCATTCCAATGCTTCAGGCTACACAGATGGACCAATTCAGAATTCAAGAAGCAACAGCTTGTATCAATCACTTTCTTTCTGACTCTCCTTATGGGCTTTCTTGATTTCAATATTACTTTGCCCTTCTCATGCCTTTTTTCCATGTGACATGTAGCTCAGCCACAAATGTACTGATGACTTACCTCATGACCTTCACCATATTTTTGTGGTTTACAAAAAAAGACCAAATCTAAACAACCTGAAGGAAATAATTTTCAAGCTGTAAAACATTCCTGAGAAATTAGAAAGGTTGATAAAGATTAGTGCAGAAAGGTTGTGGTATTAATTTTTGAGGGCCAAGAAGTTAATAAATTTAATCATCTAATTTTGTCTTGAAAACTTCAGAGTTAAGCGCCTCAGTTCCCTGAATGTATATGCATATATGTACTTGCGCAGTGAAAGACATTTCACTAAAACCACTGGAACTAATTTCCTGCATTAACATTTGCAATCCTGGGGCTTAGGCAAGCCTGTGATCAGAAAATACATAGACAAAGACAATAACTTGTGGCATGGGAATCAGGGTGGCCAAATGCCAAATGCCAGGGCAAAAATAAAGAAAACACTTAGCAATATCTAAGACAGTTTCTCATAAAACCCTACTTACTGAGTAGTCTTTGTTTTTAAAGATAAATCCCTTGAAATAATTGTTATCGGGTAAAAAATAGAAGAGGTGCTGGAATGCAGTAAGCATTGCAGTGGCAAAACTACTATGATCAGTGCCTTTTTCTGGCTGAAATGAAGGCAGAGAGGTATACTTTGGATCACAAAGTTCAGTTGTAAAAACAGAACATTTTTTTAAACTCAGCTGATAGCTGGACAAAAGAGGTTAATCCTATATGCCCTCCAAATCAATGTGTGCTTTTGAATTGATCTCATTAAAACTGAGATTTCACACCAGGTGTAAAAAGTGTTAGCTGATGTGTCTCCCAAAAGTGCAATTTTGGTTTAAGTATGGCAGTTGTCTCACGGACCCCAAACCAGGCAAACCAGCTTAAAAAGCAGTGAATGAAACTGAAGAGACTTTCATAAGAATGATTCAAGGGCTAGTCTTGGGGACAGTTTTTTAAAGCTACTTCATTAGTGGTATAAAAAAAAAAAACTGGTGAAAACACTTGCAAATATATGTTAGGGAACAATTTTCCATTGACAGGGAAGTCAGCAGAATGAGTTCACACTCCTTTTCCATACCCAGCCTCTAAGTGTCATGTACAATTGTTCTCTGCATTGCACAATGATAATTTACTATAAATTTGAACTGTGTCAAAAGCCACAAGCAATGAAGTCATATTGTTATGCAGTGCTGTAGCATCCCCTAAAATCACCAGAACATGAAATAATGCAATTGAAAACCTCTGTCCTAAAAGACTGCATTATATGAAAAGTGGCTTTTATTAGTTTTAAGCTTGAATCAAAATTCTAGGCTCAATTTCTTTGTGCAATGCAAAATGCTCTATTTAAATCCTCAGACCATTGTAAAAATGTTGTTATTCAAAATATTCATAAACTATAATTTTAAGATACTCATCGCTCAGCTAAATTGAAACTGATTTTCCCTAGGAATCCATAAAGTATCTCTCATTCCCCAAGTTCTGTCTTCCTGCCAAATTTCCACTTTCTACTCCGGTCTGTTAAGGATGTGCACAAATTGGGTCAATGCTGCTTGTTATTGTTTAGTTGTTTGATTTTTAAATAAAGGAGGAAATGGATTCTCCCCTAAGAGTAGTCTTACAAATCAACATGTTGAAAACACTCATCTTTGCTTTGTAACTTTTTTCTCCTACTGGGAGAAATGTGCCTCCACAGCTCAAAGTTTTGGGAAGTTTAAAGTGGGAAGTTACAGACAATTTTAAATATAGCTGTCTGTTTAAAATACATTCCTCACTTGCAAATATTTTATATGCAATACAAGTTATCAAAGTGTTACTGTCACTCAGACATATGCGGTTTGTCTCCTATTCTCTTGCCTGTGCATCTTGCATAGGCAGTGTGAAAAGCTTGCTCGCTGGTGTTTGATGTCGTGCTTTCCGTGTGGTGGTTCTTCGACATTTTGCAGCAAATAAGTCAGTGTGACCACAGTTTGCCTTTAAAGTGAGCTGAACTCTCTTCTGTCAAAGGTTTAGAGGCATTGTTCTCAGCTGTGCCACATCTTTATTCCGACTTGGTGAACAAATGAACTCCGAGCTTCATGTGATTGTTTTGGAGATGCTGAGCATCTTAAATCAAACAGAAGTTTTTTGTCCTTATCAGAAAGCACAGCCTGGAATATGTTCCATAAATTCTGAATTGGTATGTTCCCACAGCTCCATGCATGATGTCTGTCCTTAATTCATGCTATTTCTTCCACATTAGTCATTAAGTTTTTAATCATCATGAGACAACTTTTGCCTCCTCCCCCCCCAAATTAAAAAACAGTAAAACCTTGTTTTTCTCTTAAGGCAATTATTCCCTACATGTTTCATATGACAGATTGGGCCATAAATTGAATTTAAAACCCATGGGAAAAAAGTATGGGTTTGGAATCACTTTGAAATAAAATGGGCAATAGTCATTCCGATTAGATTGGGTATTTGAGTTCTCAAAGCAGATTAAAGTAAGTTTTTCCTATTAGAATTGCTGAAAATTTAATATCTTAAGAAGCATCTGGAAATCATACTTTGCTGGCAATACAATTAATGGGTGATATATCTTTGGAGACTATTGTCCGTAAACATCTACACTGAAGTACTGATTATTTACGTATCAAATTCACAATTATGTAGACTGTGTGACGTTAGTAACATGAATTCGGCAGTGTCCTAGGGCTTATTTCTCTTTCTCTTAGAACCTGGGCAGTGGCTAATGCAGCCTTCATGTTTTTTCTCTTGCTCCCTCCTTTCCTTCAAATGGTAGCAGTCAGCTGTTTGTGTTCATTCTCTCTCTCATTAGCTTTTTGTCTGCTTACTTTCCTTATGCTTTATGCCAGAGTTCTGCAGGGGGCTGCAGCAGCGTGGGCTCCTCATGAACAGGCAGGGCAGGGCTGTGGGCAGCTGGAGACCTGCCCTGATGTGGGATGACTGGGGCAGGGACTGATGACCCCAGGGGTCTGAGAGAAGGGGTCCCGGGCCATGGGCAGGGTGGGGAGAGGCCGTGGTGGGGGGGCTGTTAGTGTCCTCAGGGCACTGACACTTTGTCACACGCTCTCCACATTACATTCAGGCATTACAAAAATAGTAATTCAAAACATACATATCGCCTTGTTCTCCTTCCTCTTCTGTGACATTTGAGTCTTCTCTTCGGATCTCATTCAAAACTTGTTTGCGCAAACTAGTACTGGTCTGAAAATGGGATTTCTGTCTGACCGTGTTGAGGTTACCAACACCTTGATATTTCCAGGGACAGTAAATAAAAGAAGCAATTTGAAAACATTGGCGTGCTTGCTGTTGATAACAGCAAAGCATTGTCATATAGATAATATTTAAAATAAGACTAAAGATTGAAATTAAGATTAAATATTTAAACTAAGACTGTAAACATATTTATGAAAAGATCAAATTGAGTCTTAAACCCAAAAGAAATCATTTTATGGTCGTCTGAGATCAAGATGTTGAGGCATTCTTACACCAGAAGTGTTTTCAGGGAAAAAATTCCAAGTCTCGTGACACATTTTGGTTTTGATGAAGCTGCCTTCTCCAAGGCAAAAATACTAGTAGCCTGATGATGGGAAGGTAACATGGCACTCAGGTACAATCACAAGGCATAGGTGATGAAATACAACCATCCCAAAGTGGGTAATGAAGATCTGAAGGAAACCCTGGATCTGCAAATGTTCTAGAGAGTTCTGTCATTGACTTAAAGAGAGGCGGGGTTTCACCTCTGCAGCAAATCTTCAGCTATCTAGCCACAGTTTATGGGTTGGAAATAAACAGAAAGTTTCGTCATTTATTTTCCTGGGCTTTGAATGAGACTCACAACTTGCAAAAACACCTAGCGATAGCACATGAGCATGATTTCCCCGTTGGGGGACACCTACACTTGAGGCACGATGTTGTGAACAATAAATGGCTGAGGCACAATTTGGAGCAAAAATTCCATGCTGAAATTCTTGATTCTGTATTCACAAAATAGTCACAAACATTCTACTGCTTGCTGAAATCTTACAAATAATGATATTTTAGATGAAACAACAGCTCCCTAACCTTACTTTAACAAAGAAATAGAAAAGCTGTCTTCTAAGCTCAAGGGGGAAAACAAGGAGTACAAAGAAAATACTCACAAAGACAGAAGTGAACAAGACAAAGAAAACACCATCTGCTTTTGTATAATTTTTGACCATGATTTGATGCAACTGTAAGACAGAGTTCTTTCCCTCAGCAGTGCCAGAATCTCCTGGTATCTCTAAAGTTAATGAAAACACAATTCAAAGACAGTCCTGAGGTCAAAATTTGTTACACGGTTTTTCTTTCTGTAGCACTGTCAGTTGCTGCACAAAGGTTTCCCAGAAGTCATTAGTATTTCAGCATTCAATTTATACAAGACAAAATAGAGTAAAAGTTCACAGTCAAGTGCTGCCCGTAGCTTACGACCAGTTCAAATACAGCTTTTATTAAAAGAAAATTGATCAAGTTATGTTACACCTACCTAGGGCCAGGCAAAATATTTTTGACAATTAGTTAATTTATTAAGCTTAGGTTTTTCTGAATATTTGCAAATTAAGATTTTTCCTGGAAAAAAGGAAAGTATTCAAATAAAAAAAATCCTATGTAATTCCAGTAAAACAGATTGAAGAACAAGTGATAGAGGGGCTCGAGGAACAATGGGAGACCTTGAATCATATTCATATTGCAAGAAGGGGATCTGACTTCAAGCCTGTTAACCATGCAAATATGGTTCTTTTTTCTTTTTTACATATTTAATAAAATACGCAAGTAATTATTGAAAGACAGTGAGCTCTCATTCCAGCTGGGGAATTTGAAGGAAGACCATGTCAAAATCCTGTTTTGATTGAGAGTGTAGCAGCCCTCCTCAAATTTTCCAAGACACAAATTCAGATCTCCTTTCCCAGGCTAGGCAACTGGGAACACACCGTTATATATTAAATGGATTTAAAAAACACCCAACCAAACAACAAAAATACCCCCAAAATACCCATCCCCTCTTTTTAATTCACAAACTTCAGCTTTTGCTTCCTTTTAATTTCTTAAAAGCAGCTGTTAATGCAACATTTTCTTTCAGGTTAAGAGACAGATCTTCAAAAAAGAAAATCAATGACTATTCTTAACTGTTTGTTTTTTATTTCACTCAGATGAAGAACGAATGATAAATATTTGTTTGGATCAAGCTCATTTTGTTCCCCCTGCAAATATTTTGGTTTCACTGCCAAAGGGTTTTCACACAACTTTATGTGGTCTATAAAGTACTCAGCTGGACATGCCTTGTGAGTTTATTTACCTGAATTTAAGTAAGAAGTTGAAAGGATGAGCCTTGACTAGGTAATTCAAAGCAGATATGAATATTTATTTCTGAGTCAGTTCTGTTCATGGAGGGAGGCAAAGGTCTTGAAAGAGAGCTGGTTTTAAGCTTTCAATTACAACATCTTCTGCAGTGGGAGGAGAGGAGATTTACTGCATTTCTTCCCACTGGCCCTTCAAGTAGTATTTCCAATATTACAGAAGCATGAAGTCTGTGGCCAGCCCCCTGCTAGGGTTAATGGGAGCAGCAGCATTGATCCTGTGTATGCAAGCAAAGGAAGTGGGACACTTTCCCTGCACAGCCAGCTGGAAAACTCTCTTCCCTGTGGACAACGCAACCATTAGCTCTGGTCTTCAACACTCGTGCACACTTGCTCCCCTCCCCTACTAAGAAGCACAGCCTGATCAGTTATTTAAGTGCTGCATACCTCTGAGGAGCTCTTTCTGCAAAGCCACTAATACCTGTGATAAAAGTCCAACGAGCCTCTTGCAAAGTGAACTCTGCTTCTCAGTGGTCCCAGATACAGCCTTTCACTCATCAGCTTTTTAGCAGGCTGTTTTGCTTGGGGAAAAGCTTCCAGAAACTGCACCTCGTTTCCCTCCATATACCCCACCATTTTATTACTCTCTGGTGATTTCAAGAAGGAAGAAATTTAGTTTTATTTTTCTTGAAGACATTCGCTGTACTCCTTTCAAGATGCATCAGAAGACAGCTTTGAATGGGAAATGCGAAGCCTGTGGTTTTTCAAATGATGAACTTCAGTCACCAGTTGCAGGTGATTCTGTGTTTCTATTACAAAGACAGTAAATGCTTATTTTAAAATATTAAAGACCTTTTACTTTTGACCTTCATTCCACTCAAGTACGCCAAACTCGTGCTAAAAAAAGGCAGATGTGGCAAAGCTGTCAAGAACAGGGATTTGGTTCACACTGATAAAATTTAGAGTTTTATATAAAAGGGCTGAGCAGTAAACGACAAAGGTTTTTGTCGTGGGCCAAGTTAATCTTTCACTGCAGCACCAGGACTGAAAAAAATCCCAAGAAGCTATTTCACTATTTAAAACAAGACCTCATATAAGAAATGTGGTTTTTCTTCTGTGAAACATCTCCCTCGTAATGGTGGCCAATGTGATATTTCGTTTGAATTAATAATTATTTGGGGACATGTTTTAGTACTTGGTACACAAGACTAAAATAAAGCTGTAGTGTTGGACTGTCTAATAGTGTGTAATACAGTGGGGATTTGCTCTTCCAATGGAGTACAGGCGGTGGTACTTCCCACAGCTATAGCAGCAACTGTAAATTGTTAGAGGCTGTGGTCAAACTCAGTTTAGTAGTAGAAAAGACATCTCCGATTGGAGTCATGGAATAATTTAGGTTAAAAGGACCTTCTGGAGGTTATCTAGGCCAACTTCCTACTCAAAGCAAGGCCAACTTCAAAGTTAGGTCATGTTTCTCAGGGTCGTATTCAGTCAGTTTTTGAATACTGCATGCATCACAGTTCCCTTGTCTCCATTTTTGGACACAGTTGGATGATGAGTTATGTGAAGGTCTGGTTTGACCCAGTGCATCCGTTCTTGCATTCTTATTCAAAGAGGTGCCATTTTCTTGGCATTCTTAGTGCAGCAGTGCTCTCCTAGGAACAGAGGAATGGTACCTGACTTTGTTTGTGAGCGCTTTTTTCTTTTTAAAACCAGGAGAGCAAGGAGGCTGTGCAGATTGCTTTCTCTCAGAGGGAGTCCTATCTGCAAGTCATCATTTTTACACGCATGCTTTGTGACAGGAAGGTAAAAAGCTGAAGCATAAGCTTGCTTGTCGTAGGTG
Organism: Larus michahellis; assembly: GCF_964199755.1. Taxonomy (NCBI): domain Eukaryota; kingdom Metazoa; phylum Chordata; class Aves; order Charadriiformes; family Laridae; genus Larus; species Larus michahellis. The sequence goes on from NC_133898.1 coordinate 42,165,032, forward strand.
AAGTAGTAGGTGGAAACTGGGCGCTGAGGCAGTGGATGTTCAGAGCTTGTAGCATCTGAAGAACTTTCCCCTGTTCAGTTAATGCAAATCCCATATTCCTGCTTAAAAGGATTATTCTTTGTACTCCCTCCTTTGGGAGATGGTGTTTCAAAAAAGTCCCCTGACTGGTAGTGCTACTTATTTGAACCCTCTGGCTGATTACCCGTGAAACAGAGGCAGAAATATTGCAGCTGGACTCTAAAAAGGAAATAGCATAACTCTTTGGCTAGCTAGCTGTGTGGCAAAAGCAGAATGTGCCAAATGGAAGGGAGGAATAAAAGCCATTAGTTGAGCAAAGCCATAGTGGCTTTCCTTCATTTCCAATTGGTATGTAGAATATATGAACATTCAGGTCAAACTGTTATTTTATTCTATCTTATTTGTGACATCATGACTCATGATTATATGTGCAGTAGGATGATTCAGTGTCATCTCTACACACCAAAACATATCTCACCTTTTTACTGCATGTAGGTGGCATAAATGACAAATTCTTTTTCCTGCCTTCTTGCAGGCTTCAGGATCACGTTCTTTGAATACAGCTCCTGGGTGGCAGTGCACACTCACGTTTTCCAATCTCTATGGTTCACCCCCTCACTCATTCACAAAATAAGGGGGCCAGTAAGATTTCCCCAGTCAGTGGCTGCAGGTTAAAAGCCACAATAGTATGCTTCCTATTGCTAGGAAATAGCTAGTTGCAGCAAAGATCACATGGTGGCATGACGGTGTCGTATTCACAATTGCCACAATTCAAAATTTCAACTAAGAAAGCCCTTATACTGTGGACCAGTAGATACGACGTGCACTGATGAGGTTGTAGGTAGAACGCTCTTTAGAATGTAAGATATCCAGTGAGCTCTAGCCACAGATCAACAGGTGAAATGAAGCAGGACTAGAGAAAGCAAAAAAAAGCAGGATGAATATCCCTTCCTTCCCCGTGACAGTAGCCATGCCTTGGAAAGGAGACAATATACAGATGGTACATAAATGATTGAACTGACAGTGTGTGCAGCTCTCACGGAACATGGCACCCAGCCTTAAGCAAGGCTTCTTCCACAGGAGAGCCCAGGGCTGAGAAATCAGATACAGGAAGAACCGCTATTCTTCCATTGCTTTCCTCTTCTGTAGAAGGCATTCAGCCTACCAGAGGGTGGTTTAGCCTATGAAATGGAGCTCTGACAAAGACATCAAAGTAGAACATGCCAGAACCTGGACAGTGGAGGAAGCTGCAGAACCTCATATGACTTGTGGTCAACAGTCATGAACTTGTGGTCTCAAACCCAGGGTACACCTAAAACTCAACTTTAGCTATCCACATCATTGCTGTTTTGGATTGTGCCGGCCAACATGCCTACAAATCCCATCTGCTATGGCAGTAAGGATTTCAAGGCTTTTCCAGACAAATATTGGTATTGCATTGAGAGGAGGCCAAGGCATATGTTATAAAGGAGAAGTAATTACTCAAACTTCTCCCCCTGCAGAACTCCCAGTCTTCAGTCCTGGCTCCAAACCTGCTCCTTTGGGTAAGCAAAATGTCCTGTCAACAAATGCAGCCGTCGGATCCTCCTCTCCTAAAGGAGACAAAAGCACAGGTGTGCTCCTTATAAAAGGTGTGTACAGCAAATTTGGGATGCAGCACCGGGTTCAAGGAGGTTCCCTCCACTGTAGATGCAGGAGCTGGAACTTGCCTGGAGCTTTCTGGCAGCCCCTAGGGCTGGGATAACGAATCCCTAAGTGTTTGGAAGGATGTAAGAGACATATTCCCCTGTGCAGGCTGTCTGGGCACCGTGCGGGCTGGCAGCTCTCTGGGGGCTGGGAATCAGACCCATGCTGGGTCTGGCAGCCAGGGCCCATCCCACCACCCCAGCCAGGAGCAGGGCAGACAGGGACAGCCACAGCCCTGGGCATCTGGCAGCTGAGTGGCGACAGGGCTGGGGGGAGGCTGGGCCAGGCTGTGAGCCCGCAGGTGGGGGTCAGGATCAGGCCTGGCTGCAACATGGGCGCTGCGCTCTTTCTGTGTGGACCTGTGCCTCAGCAGCCATACTCCCAGGAGGGTGGGATGTGCTCAGAGCCCTGTGAAGGGGCTGGAGGAATCTTATGAAATCAGGATGAATAAAAGGGAGGCACTGCCCCCTCCAGAAAGTCTGAGAAATGGTGACTTTCCGTACCAGAACAGTAAAGTTCACACATCGTCCATTCTCTACATACTGTCCTCTGTGGTATAGCATCACCCCTATCCACAGTCTGTGGCTATAATTCATGTATTTTTAAAATAAATAAAAAAATAACTTTGAACACGGGAAAGGGAGAGAAGTAGTGTGAAAGGAAAACATGTTTAAATTCAAATGTTCCCCCATGCTCTGTAGAAGTAAGGCAGTTTAGCTACAAAGGCTCAGGCGCTCAAACCCAGCAGTAATTGCACATAATCAGGCCTTGCTTCTGAAACTGTGTGAAAAGATCTCCAGCCATAGGCACACCACTGGCAGTCAGATATAAATGTTTACAGATATAAATGATAGCTCAGCAGCTGACAGATGCAGGAATGAGATATATCTGCCATAAACATTGTATTGAAACCTTCTTTAAAAATGAAGGTAACACTAGAAAAAGCATTTGAGTGGAAGAGTATGCGGCTGCTGAAGTCACTCTCCTCCTGGAGCATTTTCTGGTCCGCAGGAAAGGTGGCGCAAACTGGCTACATACACATATAAAGGGTAGCCCGCCTTTATCAGAGCCCCTGCACACTGCCTGACTGAGGTCTTCTTTATGGTTGTCACATGCTGCATTGTTTTGGAAGGAGTGGTCCTTAGAGTTAGCTGCCCCCTTATCCACACCCACCTTTCATCGGAGAGGAAAATTTCAATCTCAAAGTTTAGAAACAATCACTATACCATACCTGCTGCTTGGACAGTTGGGGCATCTGGATCTAGGATGAGGTTATTTGACCATATCAGGCACACTGTGTTTGAAGATAACAAGCAGGGTTACTCTCTCACAATAGTCATTATTAATACAGTGGGTTTAATATATATAAATCTACATTGAAACTTATTTTATCAAGTAATTTTTTATTGTCTTCTCTTTTTGGTAGGTAATGACAATTATTACCACCCAATTTTCAAAATCTCCTATACAGACGTCATACGGTCGAGTCCTGAGGAAATCCCACTCAATTCTGCTCCAGCAATGAGCTACATTCATGCAGTAAGAAGAGGGAACTAGTTAGATTAAATGTTGACATATAACACTGTAATTCTATCAGTCTTAAAACCATGGTTGTGCAGTGTCTGTAGTTGTAGATCCCCGTCTTTGGCTGGGAATGTACCCTCTCATCAAGAACAGGAATGGTAACAGTAAACTGGGCTCTATCTGGACCTCTGCAGACTTTTTATGATAGGATGTGAGTGGACTCTCCGCCATAAACAGGAAGATACTTAAAGTTGTATCCACAGTGGTTTGAAAGATTTAACATTTTGATAGATGGCTTTTTACTATGAGAGAAATACTTACTAGTGGTTGAAGGATATACACATGAAGGAATAGGAAGATTTATTTCTTTTTAAACAGCAAAAGAGCTTCAACTCTAGTATGTGATGAAACCGATGGGGCAAATATTAGGTTGAATACTCTGGGAAGAATTCCTACCAATGAGTTTTATGGAATACGGTCTTCAGAGATAGTGGCAGGATCCCCAATACTTGAGTTGTCTAAAGTCAAATTCACCCTCCCCCCAACTCTGAAAACCTGTAGGAAACAGTCCGGCAGCCTTTCCATCCGTAATTGCCTTGATTTATGTACAGCTAGCCTCCATCTTCCAGAGCCACAGAGCTCAAAACAAGCAGAGGCTCTTTTATGCTTACCTCGACTCTGCACAATACAAAAGGCCCTTTGTAGGAAGACACTGTGCAGTACTATATATCCTAAGGCACTCAGGAGCTGCTAAAGAAGCAAAATGTCAACGTAAAATTCAAGAGGAGATTTTTCTTTGGGCCACCCCTATCTCCATAATAACAGTAATTCAGCAAAACACATTTTCATAAACTAAAGAATACCTTGTGGCAGAATGCTTTACTTTCAAGCTCCCTCTAACTTAATTTTTAGAAGGATCAGAAGAGCCAAAGTGAGTGCTTTCAGCATTCCTTTAAATGACAGGCATTTCCCTCAACCGAAAGTGACATAGATGTCTCCTACTACTGAGGACAAGGCTAAAGGAATGACATGTTCCTCTATTTGTACAAAACATACTTCGTCTGTGGTTGGCACATCTGTATTTATTTTAGGCAAAGATGTAGCAGTCTGGATGGCTTTTCCTTTCCTTCATCCCAGAGATAAATGTTCTTTAACTGAAACTTTACCGGCAGAAGCAAACTGATTAATGAAACGGCATTACCAGAATCTAAACCAGAGATCTGCATTTGAGCTGCAATCACTTAGCCAGGGACAGTTTATTTTGGATTTAGCATGGTACAGTAAGTTTTTTAAGCTCTCAGCTGAGCTAGGAGATCTTTGCATGCATAAAGTGGCCTATAAGTGCACTGTTGAGTCTGCTCTGAAGGAAATTAAATAAATGACTTGTTTAGAAGTCAATCTAGCGTACTGTGAAAGGTGAAACACACACTGTTCAGGTTAAGTGTGTGATTTATTGTCATGCCAGGATATGAGGTTTGTTGTTTTGTTTTGTTGTTTTTTTTTAATACTGTCATTTATCTAATGGTAATTATACAGAAAAATATTATTAGCTTTTGCCTTTAAATCATCCTGAACAAGGCATCTCTCTTCATACTTGACACCAGGAAAAACAGTAGCATGCCATAATACACAGGCATTTTTGTTCCCTACTGGAAGCAATGACAGTAACTGCCCCATTGTTTTGTTGTGTTTAGCACAATTAGAGAAGAAAAAGAAAAGTTAAGTATCCAAAAATGCCACATCCACTTGAAAAGGAAAAAAGGAAAAAGGACCTTCTCTTCTACTAATTACTGTTTTCTAAATTTGGCCAGAGCAGCATCATAAGTAGTACAACTGGAGAAAATGGAAAAATCCCAGATGTATATCCAGTGTTCAATTACATGGCAACTCCAGTAGCTTCATTAACACAGCTGTGTCAATACTGGGGGGAAAGTTGGGAGAAGTATCTTTTGGCAATGCTAGTCTCCTGGAAAACTCTGAGAATCTTTTAATATCTAGATGAAAAAGATATGCTAGATTTAAAAACGGTGAAGCGATATTTTAAAATAATTCCTCTTTAAATACTCGAAGGATCTTGAAAACAGTGCAACATCACATATCATGGTATGAAAAGCGGTCATTTAGGTTTCTGAAAGAGCTGTGGCGTCAGTTCATCAATAGTTAAAAGGGTTACACTTTAATGTATCTTTAATTTCTGAGATTCAATGTAATATCAGAGATGGCAAGATGAGACAGAATCTTGGGTTTGGAAGTATGCAAGCACATTCATTCCTCTTAAATATAGTCTTTAACGCCATTCCTTTTCTCTCCCCATCTGGATTACTCCAAAATAAGACACATGCTAGAAATGGGAGTAAACTCTGTGCCTGAATATTTTTCTGTGTCTGATTCAGTCACTAAATGCCACTGCCATGGACAAAGAGTAAAATTTAAGTAAGAAAAAAGTCCACCTATAAATAAGGACTATAAATTTTGTGGTTAATCCTACTCAAGACAGCGTGAACACCCATTCTGTGCTCTATGCCCTTTATGGGAACATATATCATAAGAGCAAGGAGAATCAACGTCAAACTCCGTTCCAATGGATGTGTGTTGCACAGCATAGTGGAGAGGCAACACCCAGAGGTTTTGGCTTCATTTCATTGCAAGTCTCAAGAATTAACTGAGTTGCACGGCCAAGCCCTATGAGCTCTAGGAAGAACCCAGCAAGTTTCCTGAGTCCTCTTCCTTCTCTATGGGGATTTTATCATGGGTGAACACATCATAATTTTTGAAAATCTTTTCCCTAATATCCCAAATAAGTGTAAACTACAAAGCAGTTCAAGTTAAACACATGGATTAGATTCCTTATCAATAGGAGGAATACCACTCGGCTGGCACAGACCCTTTTCCACACTCATTTGGACTAGCTGCACAAAGATAGTCCAATGCAATTACTCAACCTTCAGAGTTGAGATTTTTATTATTGCCTAACTGCATTTCAAGTGTTAGAACGAGCTCAACAGAATATATCTAACTTGAAAACACGTTTTAGACTCCAGGAAGATCAGACTTATTTAAAGAAGTATCTCTTTCTTCTTTCTTTCAAGTCCGAGAAAGTGCAAACTAGATAAATCTTAGAAAAAAAGAATAGCATAAGGATTCTGAAATACCATGGAAGGAGAAGGTTGGCTTGGACATCCTCTGAGAGACACCCCTTAGTACCATTTCTACTCCATCGTCATGGAAATAATTTCAAGGACAGTAAAGGCTTGAGATGACTGAATTGTTAGGTTTGTGACTGCAGCCCTGGATGAAGACAATGTTGCATCCTGGCCAAAATGAATGCACTCTCAGTTACCTGATGGTGGATGGTCAGAGCATGGATGTGTACAACTGCAACTCAAACCACAGTCCAAACGAAGCCTAGAAGGAGAACTAATCTACAAAGAAGCAGTGTCTGTCACAGCCCTAACCCCACTAGGCTGGAAACAACACAGAATAAAGACGAAACTGCCAGCTTTCAGTAAACCCCTGCAGATTATGGATCCTGAAGGAAACTGATAAAAATGAAGAAATCACCAAATCCCTGGGGAAGTGTGGGATTCAAAACACTTTATTCTCAGTATTGCCCTATTGATTAATAGGGCAGCAGATGTAGCTGCTTCTCTCATTAGGGGCTTGAATTTTCAGAAGCTCTTTTTAATTTTTTCATATATCGTGCAGCGAACTCAAGCACCTGGACATCATTCCAGCATAACTCCAAGGAGCAAATGTCTAAAAGACAGGAGTTTCAAGAGTGCTGCTATGCCAGTCCTTTTCTTTTCTGCCTGCAGACCTAGCCCTTGACAGCCTTGAGGTCTGTACGTTAGAGTGAGCATACAGTTTTTACACAGTGGTCATTTCAACTTAAAGTCTCCCACTGCCTTCATTTGTATTTAGTTAAGAGCTTGCGGCTGCAAACAAAACATTGTCTTGGACCTTCTTTTCTCCCTTGTCCTTTCAAAATACAGAGGGGGAATAAAACCTCTGATTTTAATAAATAGTCAATAATTGCCCAGATTACAAAGAAACATAAAAAACCTAAATAATAGAATTTGAACCCATTATAATAATTGTTCTAGTTACAAACATCACTTTATTCATTTGTAACTCTCAGTTGTTTTTCACTTGCAGTGTTGCTCAGTAGTAACACTCAAATGACGCTTTTCAAATACATTGGAATGATAATTTAATGGCACTGCAATTAAACACTTCCAACATATTTAACAACTATTGAAATGGCTTATACACGTACTTTACCTGCTCATAGATGACAGTAAGTCATGTCACAACATCTCATTTCAAAGCAGGAAGCATTTTTAATGGATGATAATACTATGGTAGGAACAAACAATAGTAATGGATTTAAATATCTTAATTATAAAAATTGAAATTTTAAAGCTATGTCCTTGGAAAATTTGCATTCATTTATATTATGCAATGCTTTCACAATAGCCTGCATTTACAGCTAAAACTTATCTAAAAATAAAAAGAATCCTAATTTTATAGCATATTTCACCCACCTGTCACAGCCTTTATAGAGAAGAGGAAAAAAAAATACTTTCCTATTTTTTTCAGCATCCCTTTAATCTCTTTTCTATTGTATTGACATAATTAATTAAAAATTTTGTTTTCAACAAGCTGAACAGGGCCGATCTACTATCCGTAACAACTCAAACCCATTTTAAAAGTAGACATGTATCACCTTTCCTTCTCTCCTCCTATGAGAAGAAACGTAGACAATCTCACTGAGGAACAAAGAAATTAGGCCTACGATAAAAACAAGGCAACACCAACCCATTTCTTTCATTTCTATATTGAAACTATGTTGTAAAAAGTAGGGAAATAATACATTGAAAACAGGAATAATTTGATTTGTCAGCAAGAAGTCTGACATGAGCCCGAACCTTTATTGTTATGACAGACACTAATGACCTCTATGAGAATGAACAGAGATTCAGGCCAGTATCCACAGAAGATAAAAGTGAAAGCCATTGGTCAATGGGATAGTAGAATACTCGACTAATCATAGTTATATACGAAAATACTTTGCTGTACAGGAGCTTAAAATGCATTAAACGGAAACTCATCAGGAATAGGTAGGTTGTTTGTTCTAAAGCAATAATTAATTGTCTTTCATTATAAAGATATTGGAAGTGCTTGTAACCCCAATCATTCTTTGTTCAGCATGTAAACTAAAAGAAGTATTCCTGATTTCAGCTGCAGCCCATTTCTCAAATGGTTGTCTTTCTTTGAAGTACCTGCAGCTGGAGATGAAGCAGCTCTCCAAAGAGAGAAACAGAATGTTTGAAAACAAATAACCTTTAAATCTATTTGCAGTTTAGCTGCTTGGGCAGCAGCATCCTCCTAGATGTAAGCAGATTTAAAAGGTATTTTTAAAACTAATAAAAATATGGTTTTATGGTAATTCAAAGGCAAAAGATGTTATGAGAAGTGTGAAGCATGTCTTATCTTTGATGTGTTTGATTCTTCTCTGGGACTTGTTCTTAAGAACTCCCAACACTAAAAATGAATTATATTTTCTTTTGACTTGATGGGAAGATAAACTATTGTAAACTAGTATTACCATAACTTTGACAGAGGACAGGGTATCGGGCAATATTATAGACAATTTCCTTTATAGTCTGAAACAATTACTGCTGTATTTGCAAAAGTAATAATAGGGTATCTTTGGTATATAAAAATACAAGAAAAAAGGATATAATTTGTTGGTTACCAAAGTATTTGAATTCTGAATCTCAGAGAACAGCTTCCAACAAATCAATTGTTCATTTGGTGGTTGCAGTTGTTTTAAAGGAGAACAATATCACAGCTGTGAAAGACTGGTGGATTAACAGAAGGGTTTTTCATCAAGGGTGAAATTAAGTGGCCAGAAGTAGCTTTGCAAGGTACTGTTTACCCTTTTGTTTGTCTTTTCTGGAGTCATTGTCACTGCAAGTTTCCTAGCTCGTAGGTGTTAATATCAACCCCTTCCTAAAACCTACATTTGCATCGAAAATTACATTTAACTCTTTGTAGTAGAGGATAAGAAGAGAAAATAACCATAGCATTCTTGGCTTTAGTAAGATTTAATTAGAAACAGAAAGTTGAAGGTTTTTGTACACATTTCCCAACTGACTGGCAAGTCATGGGTGTGGTAGCCATGTAATGGGGCATTGGAGGGATGTCCCCACGTGTGTGTGTCTGTATCTCAAGCAGTGAGACCTGACAATGGCCTGTGCAGCTCACTTGTCCCTTCCCAGTGGGGAAGCATGAACTGTTTCTCAAATGTTACATTGCTAAAGTACAGCTGCACAGAGCTCATCAAGCAGCATTCAGTCCAATGTTTTGAATTGTATTTAGATCAAGATGGAAGATATCATTCTCATTTTCTATGTGTCCTTTGTATATGATCATGGTAAGCACCTTTTTATTTATCCATTTGTCTTCTTTTATTATGCTGGTTTAATTCTGTCACTGCCAGATGTACAGCTTAAGCGATACTAAACTCAGAGACACACAGACCCTTTCATTAGCAGAGCTGCAGAGGCCAGAGTATACAAACTGCTTACAGCTTTTAAAGCTGGTCCCATTACCAGGAGAGCTGAGGAGTCCAGGTTACACCTGGATTATGGTGATCTTAAAGGAATATATCATCATTATGGAGGGCAGCCTAAAACTGCAGGGTGACAGAATGTCTTGTCAGCAATACTTCAATGCAGCTTGCAAAGGCTTCAGTTGGGAATGAACTTGATGAGAATGCACTCAATTTTCAAAGGCATCATGTTGTTAATGGAAGCAAAAGTCTCGGGGATAAGCACAGAGATAATAGGAGGCAGGAAGTGCTGGCTCTTCAATATCGGCATTTGCAACACGACTTGCAGCTTCTTCTGGAAAACAGCTCTTAAAGACCCCAGGACAGTGCAAAGGAGAGCTCTGCATAAGTAGTCTTCCTTGTTTCTAAATATAACAGATGACTTTGGGAAAGAATAAGGGCAGAGATGATCCACAAGAGTTTGGCTTGATATATAGCAGGCTGAACTGTCAATTTTAGACTAAAAGAGTGGAAATTATCTTAAAAGCCTGCAGATGGACATTGGCTGGACTAAACATAAGCAGTAAAATAATCTCACAGAAATTAGGAATGGATAATATCCACCTGTCTGAAGTGTCATAAATTTATTCATGTACTCTTTCAGGGGACAAATTCAGAGCTCTACTACTCTCCACACCTATTAGCTCCAGCATATATATTTATTTGTACCTGAAGGATGGAACTGGCCTCTCTGCTGGATGCCAGATGTGTTTGGATGGCTGCTTATAGTTCATAATTTCTCCCCATTTCAGATCTGAATTCCAGGTTTAAGACAGGCTGTCTATACCGATGATCTGGAGAGACTTTTTTAAAGTTTGACTTTCAGGGCCAAATCAGTTTATAGTAGCCTCCTTGTAAAAACCATCTCTGCCCTACTGTGAGTGACATCCCAGGGCTGATGTGCCAGGGCCTGTGTGCACCCATGGGTCCTGACTACCCTGACCAGTGCCACCAGGGCACCCCACCCCCCGGGAACCATCTGCCCCTCACCTGGAAGCTGTGGTGGGGTTTGAGCTGGGTCATGTGTATGCCTGTGGCCTGACCTGTTCTTTGACTGTTGACAGGGCTTTCCAGATTGACATAGTACCTGAGGTACCACCTTGCCTTCATTTGAGAACGGCTGGGCTGTTGATGGGAACTGTCACCCAGAACATTGAGCCATTCTGCTGCACGATGGTAGCCGTCCATGAGGAACTTTCAGTGGCCCATGTTGTGGCCATCCTCAACCACCGGATTGGATCCCTGCCTGGGGTAGCCCTATGGACATATGCCAACTCCAGAGAACCTAGGGTCCTTCCCTCCATCACAAAAACATCCATTCTCTACTAAAATAAACCGCAGCGTCTGGTTGTTTGGCTGCCATAGTGGGTCTTTCCTCAAAGGGTGACATTAAATAAATTAATCGTAGCATTGCTTACCATATGGTCACTGCCACTCTCCAATGCCACAGCAGGCTGTGGGGAATGTGCAGAAACTCTTTGTTAGCAGAGAAGACAATGTCAGGAAACAATGAAATCACTGATGAGTCTCAATGATAACACATCACTTCGCTTGCCTTACTTTTCCTTCTCTTTCTCAAATAAAAATTGTGCTAGATATTTTGAGTGATTGTGTCTGGTCTCCTAAGGTCAAGGGCTTTGAGAATAGATGGCATGCAGGCAACTGTAAATTCTTAAACAAAAAAACCCAAATATTTTTGAGTTATGAGCAGTTTTCTGAGCTGGCTGCACAAACTTTCCACGGCATAAGAGAATACGTGCTTCTCATCTATATTAATTTAAAATGGATTTATTATGTGTTATCCTTGTCACAATGGCTTCCATATATTTACCATTTTTCATACTACCCGCCGAAATATTTATGTAATAGATCATTGTCTTCCAGTCAAGGACTTTGCATTTGAAAAAGAAAATAAAAATACTTATAAATAATTGGGGTTGTGGAGACGACTTGCAGCTCTACATAATGCATTGTAGCAACTCACTTTGTTTTGGGAACAAAAAAACAAACATCAAGGTTTGCTTTTCAGAAACATTTGGCAGAAAATAACCCTTCATTCCCAAAACAATAGAGAGTTATGATTTTAATTTAGTTCTTCTGTTTTACTTCTCTTTCAAAGCAGATATCCGGAAAATAGAGTATTCCTAAAATATATTTAATATTTTAAACTGAAAATGTATACTGGAATATTGGAAGAATGTGGACTCAGTTCTCACACCTGCACACCTCAGAAACCTCAGCTGAGACTCTCTCAGAAGTTGAATTCTACTTCCAGTGGAATGGCTGAAATGAAAACTCACCTCTGAACGTCTCCCTTAGATACTGCATACATCACCGTGCTCGCTAACCCTCCTCAGTGCTATTCGTTGGATTCCCACCAGTATTGTGTAATGCACTTCCCACAGTGTCTACTGTGTTCTCTACTTTTCTGACAGTTTTCCTGCTGAAGTTTTTTTTTTTTTCTTTTCTCAGTAACTCTTTATAAACCCGATCTCCAAAGTAACATGGTTCTCATGTGCTTTCTAAACCTGTTCTTATGTCCTCCCTCTGACTGTGTCAATGTCCAGGATATATTAGCTTCCCATAGTAAGCAGGCTAATATCTTGACCTAGTGATCTGTGGATTATGGGGTTTTTTTGTTGTTGGTTTTTGGTTTTTTTTTGTTTATGAAACCTAATAAATGCCTGTAGACTTGAGAGAGCTGTGCTGATATAGACTGTATGTATTTGGTCTAAAAAGAGTCATTTTCTTGTTCATTTTCTCAAAAGGCAAAATCCTTTGGGGGTTCGCTGTACGCACCATACATGCAATGGCAGATAAACAAATCTTCCTTCAGTATTTCCATCTTTCTACATGCTTCTCCTGTGCGCTTGTCCCAGCTGAACACACTTGTTCAGCAACATGAAATACGTCTCTTCTGGTGGAGGAAGCTCTAGCAGATAGTTTGCTGTGGCACAGGTAATTACCGGGGAGATGCAGGCAGGAGCTTCTCTAACTCCTTGCTGAATTCAATGTTTCATCGTCTACACATCTCACACTTAATTATGCCTTGGTTTTCCCTTTTACTACCAAAGAATTGCAAAACAATTTTTGAGGAGCTGCTAGTTAACCATATGCAAGGACTGCCTACCTCCTTCACTTTATTAGTTTTGCAGACTGAGTTTATCGTGTGATCATTAGTGCTATACCGGATTACGTAAAATCTAGACACTTATGGACTTTTGAGGTGCTTCACCTGTGGAAAAATGGCCTTCATAATTATTTCATCAAGCTTTAGCGATTTCTCTATCCTGGACAACCTTGCAGCAATTTGCCCCCTAAAATGGGCAGTTAGAGCAAAGTATTTGTTGAGCACTTTATGAAAAGTATTTCTTAATAAAGTGCAAGCACTTTTCTACTGCACATCAGGGCCAGAGTGAGAAGCTGTTACGAGGAAAATGCAGCTGCCTTTAGATTTTTTCTTTAAATTGGGAAATTATTCTCATTTTATGTTTAGGTTGTAATTCAAGTTTTATCTAAAAACAGGAGTTAATTGAGGTTAGATGTTCGATATGTAAAATTACTCACACTGATCAGTAGTTAACTGGTTGCATGTGGTAAGTATGTAAGATAAAACAGTGAATAGGTGCCTAGCTTTCACTAATTTTTTTTTTTTGAAGGAATCTTAGAAGTACGGACAGTGTTGTATACACAACTACAATTAAGCAGGTCATTTTTGTAATTGTCTAACTGAAAATCTTTTGTCTCAGAGGATTCTGCAAAAAGTGACCTTTCAAGCTCTCTTTTATCATCCATACTTCTAGCAATGACATTACTTCACTCACCTCAGTGGCACTGGGCTCTTAAAGGTGATTTTGAAATTATTTTCCTAAACACAATCCACGCTCCTAGGTGAAATCAAAGCTGTAGTAAATCAACCTGTTTGCCTGAAACTGGCACATATCACAAGGTACACTGTGAAACACTGGCTTCTCACAGAACGTTTTACTCAAACTTGTTGATCCAGCTGGGGAAACCACATTAAAACATTTACCGTGTTTATGCTTTTCTAGCTTTGTCAATCAGCGCATTGGCTTCAGCACCTTTTTATTCCAAATTACATCAGTTAGTGTACAACAAGGAAGTTTTTATTTGGCCTGATCAAAATCAAGGACGATCAGAGGCGATTTCTGATCATCTGTATTACATTAAGGGCAAATAAAGCTGTTTTCCCCAAAGTGGTGTCTTGCTGAAGCGGTTGATTGATTGAAACTTCCTCCTCACACCTTGGAAAGTGTAGCTTTACAGGATCCTGAAGACAGATGAAAATTACAGAATTGTCTGGTATGCCATTAAAACTATGATTGCCAGTATGTATGATAAACTTATTTTCCTGACATTTTAACAAGAATTTATTATCAAGTTTGACTCATTTAAAACCAGTATAAAAAGCTCAAAACCAAAAATCATAACCCATACCTATGAATTTGATTATCTGAGGAAAATGGATATATAGATTTATATTAAAAGCAGAATTTCAGTTTATAATACACTATATTCACATTTTCTTATGTAAAATAGAGAAAGACATCTTAATATGATTAAAAATCAAAGGTAAAGGAAGTCTTGCAGTTTTTATGCAAAGGAAAAGAAACGAAAGAAACACATCTTCCTTAACCTTCGAAAAGCTAAAAGCAGAGTGGAGAGTTCTTCAGCCAGCTTTTACATGCACTGATACCAGCTGTATATGGCTTTAAAATTACCCTTCTTTCTCAAGATGTTATTGTCTACTGTAGATGGAAGTACTGTATTGCCTTAGAGCTCCAGAAAGAAAAGAGCGAAAATTCCACAACGACTTCTCTCATCTCCAAGAAATTGTTCACAACAGAGTGAGTTTATCATCCACGATACTTTCCTGGGACCTTTTTCCTCTTCCAGACATTTCTGCACACCGTCATTATTTGGGCATTGTGCTCAGCCTTACAGCCTCTTCAGCCCAGTGACCCTTGGGCTGGGGTCAGGTACAATTCCTGGTGGCAGCACTTAGGCATAACCTAAGCTAAACAGATTTACCTTACCTAAAGAAAGATTTACCTTCTGAAAATCAGAGCATGTGACAAATATGAGCGATTACACAGAGCAATTACAAGAAACTGTGAAACACAAGCTGGCTGACAGCCCTTCTCCAAGCAGGCTTCAGGAGACCAGATAGCACTCATTTTTCCCTACATTGGGATGACAGCAGGAAGAGATCCCACAAAATCACCAAGGCAGGAGCCATCATCTAAGAGCCGTCATCCAAGGTTTCCAGGCTGATTAGAATGTATGGCCCAAATTGTGATACATCAGAAAAGTGAATAATAGTCTTCTGTCTGACCCATGATTAAATTGAAGCCATAGAAAGCAGATTGTAGATTTGTGATATAATCTGGATGAGAAAGGAGAGAAATGCTGAAAATAATAAAAGGTGAAGAAGGAAATAGGGCAATAGGAGAATATTTGAAGTAAGTGCAATTATTTTAAAACGTCACTAAAATATTAAATCTACCATCCACAGAGAGCAAAAAAAAAAAAAAAAGATCACTTATTATAACTGGGCTAGGCAGTACATACTTTTAATCTACCTCTCCAGTCACATACTGCCTATCTTTTCAGAAGTGAAAAAGAGCAGCAGCATATTTCAGGGTTTGTGAAGGCCATATTAATAACATTCACTACTCAGTAACTAAATAATGCTTCCTGTGCAGATGTGATTTTAGACCTAATTTTCACATTTAAATGAGAAGACAAATGTTGCCTTCAACAAAAAGCTCAGTTGCCAGACAAGCTACCAGAGTAAACAAACTCGACTTTGTCTAAAAAAGGTTCTGGGAAAACAAACTCTACTGAAGCACAAGGCTGTATATGTAATATCTACACCTCTAATACAGTTATAAGGGGTGTATTATTGTCCACTGAAAACAAGCAGAGGAGGTAAGGAAAAGGGGCCAGATGAAAAACACTGAGAATGGATTTACTAATATAGTCCTAGGGCCAAGAAGACGTAATAAGGTCTTTGCAAGGTCACCCTGAAGCTCTCTGATGTGCCTTTTGTAGGAACATCTCTCACTGACCCTTCAGGGATTGTGATCACTCCAAATTAAGTTTTTGGGTGCTTCAGCTATTAATACCAATACCCTCCCTAACCTACCTCCTAGTGCATTTTTTTTTTGTTGGTTTTACCACTGAGCTTCAGCTTCACAAACCTCTTGTTGCTCTTAACTCTTCACCTTGCCCACGAAGATTGTATTTGAGTACAACCTAGAAAAAGAGGGCTCCAATCCTTCATAGGCCTTGTAGGCGTTACTGCAATAACCATTAAAGAAACTCAACAAAATTATTTCTGATTTATACAAGTGAAATAAGACCCCATAGATTTGTAGGCTAGCTAAGGCTTTTGGGAGGTGAAAAAGCACTCTTAATTCTATCCCACTTATTTCATTGATTTCAGTTGGGAATCCGACAGTTGCATATGTTTTGTGCCAGAGAGAAATGCTATGCCTGGCATATTACTCCACATCCATTATTTATTTTAATTGAACTAAAGTCTTGTATTTCTTTTGGGACATTAGATTTAGAAAAAAGGACTAATTGAAGGATACATGAACTATGAAATGTCAGGACTAGCTGTACAAAATGATAGGAAGTAGAACATTGGGTATTAGCACTAAAACATATGTTAGAAAGAGATAAGATAATACAATATGTACCAGAACACAGCTGATCCAATAAGTTCCACTTGAAATTTCATTGTGATATTTACATACGATGTAAAGTTGAAAACTTATTCTTTTTGCTTATTGATATCTCTAATGCTGTGAAACTGGACATTGGGTGTTTTTCTCTGAAAACACTTAAGAAGTCAAGAGATTATATATGAGCTATATGAGCCAGACGTCTAGCCTTTTGCATCTCTTAGGCTTTCCTCTGATTTAGGCCACTTTTCTCTCCAAACTCTGTTTCTCAGAATTTTTCTAAACTTTTGATTATTTTTATCTTTTGCACAGAAATATAATGCATTCCTTATTTATCTAGTTAAACTGTTGCACATCATGGCCTAAATCAAAGCAAATAGTGATGCAGAGCTGTCAGAAAATGGCCCTGACCAATACAGGTTATACCAATTGTCTGTTCCACGGCCAGACAACGAGGATTCGTTTAAACCTAAATGGTGGGAAAAATCTTGTTAGGAAAGGGTCTTCCCGGCTACGGTGGGATACAGTACAGCTTGATACAGACCCACTGCAGGGTCTTCTCTGTGAAATTTGTGCTCATTTGCTGGACTCGTAATTTAGAGAAATTTCAGGACTCCTGCAAAGCAATGTTTAGCTTCTTTCTGACAGGTGGATACTCCATGAATTTCAGAGATTCGTGCACAAGAACATCAGGTGGCATTAAAGCCTACAGCCGTAAGCCATGAAAGGCTATTTGCTGTGCTGCCAGGATCTTCCACTAACACAGTGGCACATAGAAGCTTTGTCCCTTTGGAAAACCACACCTTCTCTGTGTATAATGCTACTAACCATCTTTTACACTCCACTCTCTATTTAGTGTAGGTCCAGCTGTTTTATTTCATGAAAAATTTTCTTCCCCTTCTATAGCCAAAATGTTTCTGCCTCTGTATTACTGCTAAATCTAGTTTGGTATCTCACAGAGATTTATTTATAAAACTAATAAAGGTTTGGTTTTGTTTTGTTTTATTGCAGAAGACATGCAGTTCTAAACATTTGCATGATAATTCTCTTTTAAAATAATCAATACATGCATACTACTGCATGTAGTAAGCTCCTTTACTATTCTGTTATGGATGTTGCTATATATACATCTCAAGTTTATTCTATAATTATGAATTAAAGTTATGTTAGTGAAATGATGTCTTTTGCTAGTTAGGAATGCATAAGATAGGAAAGGGCAGAATTAAGTTTGGCTGACTGGCCTTGGTGCATGCATTCTCATATGCTCTGTAATTACACGCATAGCTGATATTTTTCCCACAGTATCTCTGCCTTAGCCAGTGGCACAGGCGGTTACACCTGTGCTCATGGATGCAAAATCCAGCGTCAGTCTCCATCCTTCCATACTCCTTGTTTCTGTCTGTTCTCTGGTTCTTCTGTAAATTGTCTCCTTCTCTTATGCTCTGCAGCTCCATTTATCCTCCCTCTCTGCCCACCTTCACAGCAGCTTTAGTTCTCCTTCCTGCATTACAGAATCATTGCTAGGTTGTTGGCATATGTGCTTGACCCATTTCAGTCTATGGTTCTCAGAACACCTTTTTCCTTACCCATCAGTTGCAGATGTTACAGTCATTTTAGTTTACACTATAATTTATAAGCATATAGAGATGCAAAAATCTACATCTTTCAGTACAGAAATCTTCCCAAAGTTATAATTGCTTATAATTCCATGTGAACACTGAAAGGACAGGAAACAAAGAATATTTCTTTGCAAAATATGAAACCCTTGATGAAAAGCCTTCAGAACTATGTACTGGAATACAAAAGTTATCTAATTTTACTTGATTTGACTTAAAATTGGCGAAATAACAAGTTGTTCTCATAATGTTTTTCTGAGAAACGTTCTCAGTTTTGTCTGAAGTTTTTCTCAAAAAGTACAAAAATTGCAGCTTGAAGTGGCACAAAGGGTGAGAATTTGTCAAAATCAAAAGAAAGAGTATCTAACGGTGGAAGGAATAGCTTTATAACAAGCGGTGCCAACACTGCAACTTGTAATACGTTTTCTTATAATCACATATATGTTGAATGTGCCCCAAGTATTCATATATAGAATAGGGGGATAACAATAATATTCAATATTTAGCAGCAATAGTTGAAAAGTAATAAAATAAAAAAAATCTTGTTGGAACTGTTCTCACAACTGTTTAAAAATCTCTCTGCCATTCAGTTATCTATCATTGTTTGGGGTTTTTTTGTTGTTGTTTTTGTTATGAGTATGCTAGGAAGAACCTAATCTCGCCCTGGAGTGATTATTGCTTTACATTCATAACGTTTGAAAAGCCTGTCATGCAAAATGTTGAATACATACATGAATGATGATAGGATTTTTTTTCCCTGGCATGAATGAGAAAGCATAAATCTGGTCAGTCATATATTTGTGCCATGCACATTTTTTAATTGCATGAAAAATAGCTGTAGCTTAAATCATAAGGTAGCTTTAATGATTCACTTAAGCTGATAGACACAGCTTTTGCAACACTGCAGCAATAACAATTTAAATGTATATTGCTCTGCTCATGACTAGGCTCCAAAAGCAGTAGGTAATGGAAAAGAAGAACTGAGTAAATGAACGCTGAGAGAAGAAACAATTTAAAACTCTGTCTTTAAACAGGACTGTAGCTACAAGCTCCCCAGGCAGCCTATTTGACAGTATGCACTGAGAAGTAAAAGAATTTACAACAGCTCAGACCCGAACACCTAACCAATAAGACAGCAAACAAGTCCAAGGTAGCTGACCGCAGTACATACCACCTACCCACGTGTACGATATATGATCTAAATTTAGTAAAGCATATTGCAGTCAGTTGGTTACCACACTGTTTTGCCCTACATAATCACTCAACTGTTGCTGTGTGTTCTCTGTTTATTGGTATAGTCCACTTTAATTGGACTCATTTTCAGTTTTTATACATGCCACTGAGAGAGAATATTTCCAAGCGGGAAAGCAGGATTAGTCATACGCCCTCCCACTCCTGCTTGCAGACGCTGTGCCCATAGCCTACCCAGAGGACAGACGTGGGCTGGGCATCATCTGGGGTACTGCAAGAAAAGTTCATCTTATCTCCTCTGAGACGAAATGAGTGGTATGAAGAAAAACAGCTAAATTCATATCTTCAAAATAAGGAACATCAGGAAATTAAAGAAAGACCTTTTCTGTGCCCTATATGGAAGATATGATGAATACATAACGTACTCCATGCTCTGTTTTGCTATTCTATACCTTTCTATTGTTTAGGATGTGCCTATACATTCTTTTACAAGATAGCCCTGAAGTAACGCTGAGGTTAGATCACGTGCGTAATCCTGCAGCTATTCATGGTGTTGAGTGTAAGCGTAAGTGCTACCCAAAACTGAATACAGTTTCTTGGCTCAGTTGCTGCAAAGAGACAGTTATCTGTATGATCAGAGATCACTTCAAACTCCAGAATGATAACATCACAGAATCACAGAATGGTAGGGGTTGGAAGGGACCTTCAGAGATCATCTGGTCCAACCCCCCTGCTAAAGCAGGGTCACCTACAGCAGGTTGGACAGGAATGCATCCAGGTGTGTTCTGAATATCTCCAGAGAAGGAGACACCACAGTCTCTCCGGGCAGCCTGTTCCAATGCTCAGACACCCTCAAAGAAGTTCCTCCTTATGTTTAGATGGAACTTCCTGTGTTCCGTTTGTGCCCACTGCCCCTTGTCCTTTCACCAGGCACCACTGAGTCCAGCCCCATACTCTAGACACCTGCCCTTTGGATATTGATAAGCATTGATAAGATCCTGTCTCAGTCTTGTCTCCTCCAGGCTAAACAGACCCAGGTCTCTCAGCCTTCTCTCATGAGAGAGGTGCTCCAGTCCCTTGATCACCTTTGTAGCCCTCCACTGGACCCTCTCCAGCAGTTCCCTCTCCTTCCTGAACAGGGAAGCCCAGAACTGGACACAGTACTCCAGAGGTGGCCTCACCAGGGCAGAGTAAAGTGTGTATGCTAACAAATAATAACAAAACACAAGCCAATCAGAAATACCACTGGAAACCTAGTATTACTTTTAAACAGCTAATTTACACCCCACCAAAAATGAAGACAAATTATCACAAAATAGCTCCATAGCAAACATTTTCTAAAATTAAGCATTGGGGTGGCTGACGGGAGTTTGGATAGTGTTTATTTGGAATGTAATTAAAGTATGAAATAAGCAGCAAGGACAATTAAAAAATTTAGCAGAACTAGTTGAAATAAATGAACTCTCAGTATGGCAACAATGTGCTTTAGCTTCAGAAACTAACTCTTTTTTTTATCAATGATTTTAAATTCTTAGTCCTCAAAACCTATTACCTTGACCCTTGTCTTGAATATATTTGTTGTCACACCATTTGTTTAATACGTAATTTAAATTACCTAAGCATATCCATTTCATATAGGGAAAACAAGGTCATCAATTTATTTATTGATCTCCTCTTCTAACAAAACAGGCATTTGTATAACACAATCCAATAAAGCTGTCCAATTACAATTGATTAATATTATACAGTAAATATTCAAACAAGATTACATAAAAAATTATTCTTTTCCACACATGCATGTCTCTATGCTTTACAGATGGGATCAATGCTGCTCAGCCTGAGCAAGAAGCTGCCACAAGGGCAGGATCACCTGGAAAGATAGAAAAGGGATCTCATACCCAAGTTTCATCCAGCTTTGGGCAAAGAAGCCTGAGATTTGTCAGGGGACATGCATCCATTTGCGACCTTGGAGATCGATTACAAATACACATGACCTCTGACACCCTGCAGAGATTTTCTAAAGATCGTGAGTGCACATGGCTTTTTGAAGGTACTGTTTTGGATTGATATCTCAGACAGTAAAGAAGGACAGCTTCTTTGTCGCTCTTCCCCCTTCGAAGAGGAAACAGGAGATTCTTCACATGGCTATTACGTTTTGAGTTTGAGAGCTAAGGCAGTATAGGCTTAAGGTGAAGGCAGAAAATGTCTTACTCTTGTAATCCTCTGGCACTGTAGCTTGCTTTCTTTCACACCTGCTCTTAAACCTTAGTTCAAGAAACCTGTATAATTTAACACTTTGATGCAAGAAAAATGAGCCCCAAAGCACTTTCTGTTAATAAAAGCTATTGGGAGCCGGGAGAGGGATTCAAGATCTTTAATTAGCTTCTCACCATGTTCCTTCTGGGATATCCAATCTGCAATATATTAAACAGGATGATATTCAGATACATGGCACAAGTTGAGTACATAGCTATGCAGACTACTCACCAAACAACCACACACCTGAAAGATGTTTTAGGAAGAAGCGGTGTTAAAGAGTTGACCATGGAAGACATGTTTTCTTTGCTACAGGGAAATTCCCAAACTGTGCTCTTCCTTCCTTCTTGGTGCTTCCACAACAGAGCAAACAAGGGAGCATGGGAGACTGCATTTCTCTCAGTACAGTTAGCAGAGTCTGACTCTGCCTTGACAGTACCAGGCTGGCGATATTTATAATGCAATATAAAAATATTGCTCTTATCATCTAGTGTTCAGCATTGCAAACCTCCCCAGAAATCATCTGACAAGAAAATGAGCAAAATTGTGACAGGCCTGGAGGGAACAAAAGTTTATATGGATGACGTTTAGTTTAAAGGAAATCAGAGAAAGAAAAGAAATAAAGCAAAAAATTCAATGCATTTCTCACAGATTCAGTCTACGTTTTGAGATCAATAGCAAACATGGATGATTATAAGCCATCTGACCATTTGCATTTGAAAAACAATTTTACCAGTTGACGTATCCATGACTTCCATACCCAGCTCTTTTCTTTGCTAAAATCTGTACCAGTAATTGGTGCCACACCTCAAGGATTCAGTGTATTCTCTGCAAGATTACAAAAGGCGCCTTCTCTGTTTATATAAAAGAACGAATCAGAAAAAATCAAATGGCTAAGCATTATGAGGTAGGTTAAATTTTTTTCAATACTTTTTCTACAGAAACTTGGAGGAAAATTCTGATCTATGTAGCATGCAATGAGGTCTTTAACTGTGTTTTCTGAAGTTGCTGGAAAACAGCATTTATGTACTCGTCCAATTACCTCCTATTCAGTTCTCTAACATACAACAACTGTTTATTTACACCATCCCAGTAAGCATCCATTTCAAAGCCATAGCTAGGGTATGGAAACCTGATCAGCTTCTATAGCAGGAAAATGATCTAGGAGCAGACACATCTGCCCTCTGTTTCTCAAATGGCTTCATAGAGTTTGAAACAAAGCTCAAATGTGAGCATCAGATCCACACATGTGGGCAGGGTGGTCAGATTTTCATAAATGATACCATACAACAAACATTTTGGAAACAAAAAATAGTTATGCTAATCCATAATACGTGTTATGGTATATAATAGTTAGGACAAGATGAAAACTCATAATGTCTATCCGAAGACAATGCGAGTAAACAACAACGAAATTATATGGGAAAGTAAGTTAAGAGGAAAATTACATATTTTCTTTCAGTTTTTCTGTATGGCACATTTTCTTGTTCTTGTAGTTATCTTTGATCTGAATTATCTATCTTCAGAATGTAGTTAAGGTTATTGTATTTATTAAACTTGATGCTTAAAACCAGAAAACCAGCACGTATTATTCTAAATTGATGCTGAAGTATAACAGATGTTATATGATTTACACACCATTTCAATTGCAGAGCTTTTTTTTTTAAATCTGGTTATTTTATTTTGCATATAAAGAGTGATTCATTTTATCCAGGGAAGTTACAGGCCCAGAAGAGATTAGCATACTATGTTAAAGAGAGCTTCTTTGAAAAGCCTTTTTTTTCTTTGAAAAGCTAAATAGGTAGGAGCAACAAGGGTTGGAAAGAGGAGCAGGTATGGAAGAAGCTTGATCAAGGTCTCAATTTCAAAGGCAGGATTCAGAATAACACATATATATTGTAATATACTGTTTTGCCCTGTACTCTATACAAGGCAACCCTTTCTTCCCCATAAGACTACAAATACCCTATATGCATCTGAACCCACCAAAGGAATAGGCCTTGCAGTCGGTCTCCCGTATCAGCTTTTTTCCTCTAGCTGCCTTGCTCATCTCATACAGTTTCCATCTCCTTTGAGACAGCCCAGTATATCACCACACCAGTTTGATTTAGACTGTAAGCTCCCTGGGGCAATGATTGCATTTGTGCAGCTGGGGATACAGGGCTTGGGCTTATTGGGATCCTAGCCTAGCTACGATTTTCAGGATGATCAGTATTACTGTTCCATAAAAACAATTATAATTTTTTTCTTAGTTTCTATGGAGTGACCTTGGCATTTCCCATGCCTTGCCTATGGAGATAATATTAATTTCTCTTGCCTAGTTGTTTCACTTCCCACCTTCCCTGTTGTACCTTTGCAAGTTAATGAAGGTCAGAGGCAGATGCAGAGCCAGCGTAAGTGAAGAGGGTTCACTGCAAAGGGGTGTGGTGGTGGGTCAGGACATCAGAATGGACAGCTGGAAGATGGTTAAGGCAGTAACTTAGGAGTTGCTGAGCATCACAAGGAAGGAGCAAGAGATGGTGGATGGTAACACTGGGACTCAGCTACCCTCAATCCTCTCCTTTTTCCCCCTCAGTAAAACCACTCCTAAATGGCCTCAAAAATGGTTCACATCCTTATTACATGTTTCTCTAGGTAAGCATGTCTAGCTCTAAGCAAGCAAATCTAACATTGCTTTCTAAGACACAACTATCTCTACTAGTGTGCTCTGGTCCTTACAGTATATCCTGAATTCCACTCAGTACAAAGAAAAAGGATTATTTTGTTTGTCAGAGTTCCTTCTGCAGCAAGATATTTGTGCTGCATCTTCAACAAACCCAGACTCTTTCTGAGTCATAGAGGATAAACACAGACACAATCCTCCCTTTCTACTGCATTTAAAAGTTGCTGATTCTCATGACATTTCATGAACCTAGGCACATTTAGTAGGGTAGTGTTTTGGCATTTTCTTGTTTGTTTTTTTTTTAAGCTATAAACTCCTGGATGCATGTGAGCATCCATATTAATTAAAAAAGAGCAAAACAAACCAAAACTCTCACAATTACTGGAGGAAAAATGGGCCAAATAAATATAGTTCAAAATCCAAGAGACAGTAAGAAAAAAATCTAAAAAGTTGTTTCTTATTGATGACTTTAAGTCAGTTCTTAGGAATTTTTAAGGTCTGTCTTATATACTTTAAACTATTGGAGTTGTCAGTACTACCTATTTGTCAAATTTGCATCCTTGATAATTTTAAAGTATGGCTTCTGGGTCTGGTCCTACTATAAGCAAGGAAAGTGTCCATTTGCCCTTATGTCATATGCCTGCATGTCAGTTAGCTCACTATGCCTTGCTTACAATTACTAGTTTGGTTTTTTTTAAAAATAAGATGATCACTGTGGGTAAGGTGAATGCTAAAACTGTATTAATGCTGGAAGTAACCTGTGACTGGCCCAATACTGACATCTAAGAGAGGGGGGACACAGAACATTTGGAGATCTTTCAACTGTATTTACAAAATGATGACTGATATTAGCATTGATAGAGGATGAGCGTTCACAAAACTCAGTAAACCTTCTTCATGCTAGTATTTTCTACTAATATACCTCTGTCTTGGTTTTGGCTGGATTGGCTAAGCAGAACGACAGATGGCCTTTCTCTCCTCTCCTCAGAGAGGAGAGGAAGAGATAAGGAGATTTACGAGTTTAGAAAAAGAACTAAACTACTTTAATGAAAATAATAATAAATAAGAAAATAGTAAATAATAATAGAATAATTAAAATTAAAGAAAAAAGTATACAATATATATAAAACTGTATTCAGCTCCCAGGATGATGATCATGTCACCAGCAGACACAGGAAAAGTCCCAGACTGGAGTCAGTGACGGACAGGAGCTGAATTCTGGAACTAGAGTCAGGAGTGCTCGGCTCGGGATCAAAGGCAGACGAACAGACAGGGTCCTCCTCAGATGCCGGCCATTGAAGAAAAAACGAGTCAGAGCCTCTTTGCCCCTTTGATCCTTCAGCTTTTACACTGAGCGTGATGCCTATGGGATGGTATACCCTGTTGGTCAGTTTTGGGTCACCTGTCCCGTCTGCTCTTCCTTATGGGTGGGACTTCTCTGCGCTTCTCCGCTTCCGACCCTCTAACAGGGCAAAACAGTGAAGTTAGCTGACCTTGGTTGTTATAGCAATAAGTCTAAGCAAGAGCCTTTGTGCACACCGTTCCTTGGTATAATCAGGTCTTATCACTCTGAGAGTGAACAGTGTCTGAACAATATGCTGGTAATTTCAGACTTTAGTCAGTTAGAAGAGGCCCAGCTAAAAAGTAAAATTACAAATCAGAAAATTGGTTCTGTTTTACCTCAAACCAGGACAACATCTAATTTTTTTCCCCTGTCTATCAACAAATTGCTCCATAATATAGCACTTTCTTGAGATTTTTACTTAGAGTACTTGTTAGTATCTGTTCTCGAAGGGATTGGCTTCTTACACTTGCCAGTTTTACTTAAAACGAACCTTTTTATACTTATTATTTGATATGGCTTACAGTCTGCTTAAAAGAATTAATTATTTCGATTTTTTTTCCACAGAATTTTCTTATCCTTTTCCCCCATCTATTTAAGGATGCTTTCAAGGTTTGATCCAGTCCCATATCCTCAGGTATTTAACCTAATCAAAGTCTGTACTTTTATGCATTTGGAGTCACTGAATTAATAAGGGAGGCAACGAAGCACATCTGCCTGTTGGAGGATGAGACGAACAACTGAACCGTTAATGTTCACTTTTCATTAGACACAGAAATAAATGTTTTAGTCCCCTTTTTTTTCCCTTCACTGGACTTTTTGTCTTTTCCGACACATGGGCCACCTTGTTGACTCATTTGTGTAGCTACCATTTACTGCTGTTTACTCTGTTCCTAATTGCCCTTTCCAGATCTTCAGTAATAATGTGTAATGAGCAAAGAATAACTTAATTAATTCAGATTAACCAAAGTCCAGATCAATTAGAAGACTGTAACAAGACTGTAAGACTGTCTTGTTCTTCCATCACCCATGACTAGCGTTGAACAACAGAAAAGACCACACCGCTGTTTTCAAGTCAGGGGTGGTCCTTTATGATTTACATAACTGCTTGAATCGAGTGGTCATCTTTGTGCACACTTCACAGTAACCTCACTTCACCACCCACCCCGCTCCTCTTCTCTAGGGCTAGTGTATTAATAATTCACTTCTCACTGAGATGAAAGCTCTTGTAACTTAACTTCAAATGCTGTTTGGTTGAATGTTACAGCAAAAGCTGTAAAACAGCAAAAGCTGCTGAGGAGCAGACTTACTGTGTCCCAGAAAGCAGCTTCACTCCCCACCTTCCACGTCTTGTAAATGGCAGACAGGACTGTCAAGGATGCGTGTAAATATGGTTTCAAATCTCCAGCAAGGGAGATGGGGGAGTTGGAAAGAAGCACCAGAGAAAATCTGATGGTGATTTCTGATAAAGCACTCTACTTGAATTTTGAACTTTGCTGCCCACAAAATCCACTAACCACTCATATGAGGCTTCCCAAGGAAAAATCCTTGCCCAGAATAGCAAGCAAGGCAAGTCGGAAAAGTTTGCATGAGTGAAAAAAGGAGGAAAATCAAGCCTTTTAGTTTTTTAGGCCTCTGACAAAAATGAGATGGTTATACTGCAATTGGAGATAATATCTGGCTGATCAGTTTTCAGATAGTGGTGTAAACTGGCAGCCTTGTCAACACCCTTGCTACAGCAGAACCCAGATGCATGGATCCGAGCCCTACTGTACCTCCCTCTCCTGGCTGTGAGCTGGACTCAGATCAGAAGAGACATATTGATCCTTTAGAGAGATGGGTACGCTACTGTCTCAGAGACTTTTATGTACCCAAGGGCCTTCAAGCACAGAAATAATAAAATCACGATGCATTTAAAGATTAATTGAATGTGCTACATCTGTACAGATTTCATAGATAAATATTGCAAATAAGTTCTTATTTTTAATGCACAGTTCGACCTACGCAGCCTAGGAGACAGTGGAATAATGTATGTAATTCACCACAGAATACAAATTTAACAGCAGAAAACCATGTAAAATAGATGTGGCTGATAGGGGTATTCTAACTGTTGCATCTGTGGGAAACACATCTCTAATATGATCCCACTGTCTGTGGGTCTAGGCACTGTGGAAGTGGGTTCAATAGTCTCATCAGTCCAGCTCCAGGACTTGGGGAGCAATGTGAACCTGATCCATGTTTTCTCAGATGCAGAAATATGAGCCTTCACAGGACCACTGCCTCCAAGAGATGATGCTGCATTAGTGTACATTTGGTTCTGTTTCCAAAACGTTCTCCCCACAAAGACAGCTGGCTAGTGTGGCACCCAACCCCACAGCAACACCGTCAGCACTCCCAGCTGGGACGTATCTGCTCTCATACTGCAGTCACCTGGGGCAAGGACTTGCCATTTAAAACTGGGGTGTGCAATCCTGGAGAGGAACTATGTCTAATTAATAATAAATTGATGACTTATGTGGCTACGTTGGGTAGGGAAATTTTCTCTCACCCATTAAAACCTGTGATGACATTTTTCAAGCTGTATTTGTAGAACTACTGACTGTGATTTTCTAAGCATTGGTTTATTCCGCCTTTTATTTCTTTCTCATTATTTGTAATTTTTTCTCTTCAAGCTGTAACTTAACTGACTTGAAAGCTGTATGCAGCCTTGTATAGTCCATAATGAAAAATGCTGTGTTTGAATCAATGTAGTAATGCTTCCTCCTCCAGCTAAGTAAACTTTCCAGTTTCTTTGGCTCTAAAATTCTCGTTTTATTAAGACTGCACTTAGCATCAGTTGGAAAGTTTTGATCGCACTTAAAGTACCGTCATTCATTTCCTTCAACAGGAGGCCATTGCTGGTAAAATCACTGTTTATCCATCATAACTGTGTTACATTATAATATTTTATTGCATATACATATGCAATATTTTGTGGTTTTTTTTTTTTTCCTAGGAGAAAGGTGTTTATTATTCAGTGAGTATACAGAGTCTGAAGTTAAATAGGCAGCCCAATTCCCTGCTTTTGGTGAATACTTTAACATGGTTGCAAGCCATGAACAATTTTGTAATGCTTGTCATAGAGGCAGTACAGGCATTATCTCGACCCAAACTCATTTGCTTTTTCCCTTCTGCAGCATTAAAGATATTTTTGACCCGTTTGTGAAGACCAAGGAAATAAATTTACTGTCTGTGAAGCTTGAAGGTCTAGATGAACAAATCATAAATCAAATGCCAGCACATGCCAAAACTAGGCATGCTCAAACCTAAAAATGCAGACACTACACTGATGTGTAAACAGTAATTCTCAGGGAGAAAACTACTAGATGGAGGAAAAGAGAGAAAAGGAATGAAAGCAGATCTTTTGGAACATGAATAAAATCAAACCTGAGGGGTTTACAGGTTCATTTGAAGTACAGTATGGTATTTCTGAATATTAATTGAAAATTTCCCAGCCAACAGAAAAAAACAATGAAGGTCCATCTTCAAGTTCATGCATAGAAACATACCTCCTTAAAGCCAGTAGGACTCCTAAGGGTAAGCACATGTATAAGTAGTTGGGTGAGATTGCAGTTTACCTTCCAAATCTCTTCCTAAGACTGATTTCAAGGCCCAGCTTAAAAAAAAAGATGAAGCCTTGTTCCTTGCAATGAATTTTGGGTCAGAGCTTAGGGGGTGGTTATTAATACCTTTTTTTTTTTTTTTGAGGGTTATGGAACCCTTAAAATACCCTACCCAGGGGCAGGGGTATCACGCCGCTGAGCCCAGAGCCTCTTTAGTCATTTACACTAGATCAGCTTGAAGCTCAAGTGCAAAGACTACACAAATACTGGCATTCCAGAGTTGGAAACATTTTACATGCACTTTGCAGAGATAGGAACAGAAAAAAGCAACAGAGATTGGAGTAATTTGTGTTTTTTGGAGTATTGTTTAACGTATTCATCAATGACCTGGACGAGGGGACAGAGTGTATGCTCAGCAAGTTCGCTGATGATACCAAACTGGGTGGGGTGGCTGACACCCCAGAGGGCCGTGCTGCCATCCAGCATGACCTAGAGAGGCTGGAGAGCTGGGCAGAGAAGAACACAATGACGTTCAACAAGGACAAGCGTAGGGTCCTGCACCTGGTGAGGAAGAATGTCAGGCACCAGTATAGGTTAGGGGTGGACCTGCTGGAAAGCATCTCTGAAGAAAAGGATCTGGGGGTCCTGGTAGACAGTAGATTATCCATGAGCCAACAATGTGCCCTTGTTGCCAAGAAGGCCAATGGAATCCTGGGCTGCATAGGGAAGAGTGTGGCCAGTATGTCGAAGGAGGTCATTCTCCCCTTCTACTCTGCACTGGTGAGGCCACAACTGGAATACTGCGTCCAGTTCCGGGCTCCCCAGTTCAAGAGGGACAGGGAACTACTGGAGCAAGTCCAGCATCGGGCAACAAAGATGACTGAGGGACTGGAGCATCTCCCTTATAAGGAAAGGCTGAGAGAGCTGTGACTCTTCAGCCTGGAGAAGAGAAGGCTGAGGGGAGACCTTATTATGGCAGACAAGTATCTAAAGGGTGGGTTTAAGGAGGATGGAGCCAGAGTCTTTTCAGTGGTTCCCAGTAACAGTACAAGGGGTAATGGGCACAAGCTGGAACATAGGAAGTTCCGATCAAATATGAGAAAAAACTTCTTTATGGTGAGAGTGACAGACCACAGGAACAGGCTGCCCAGGGAGGTTGTGGAGTCCCCGTCTCTGGAAACTTTCAAGACCCGCCTGGATGCAGTCCTGAGTAGTGTGCTCTAGGCAATCCTGCTTTAGCAGGGGAGTTAGATTAGATGATCTCTAGAGGTTCCTTCCAATTCTGAAAAATTCCGTGATTCTGTGATTCCATGTTTTTTAATATCTTCTGATTTACGCCTTAATATTAAGAAACTGCATCAGGAAATTGTAATTTTGTTAATGCAAGAAGCAAGATGATTAGTTTGAAAAAGTATGAGCCTTTTAAAATTATTACAAAGTGAAAATTACATGTTCATTATCAAAGATAAGTAGTAAATTCTTAAGAACAGGAATGGTTTAAGTGTGACTTCAGAACAGGAAATAGGTATAGAATAGTTCTCTGTGTGAGGTTGCTCAGAGTCCATCCAACCTGACCTTGAATGTTTCCAGGGATGACACAGCTACCACCTCTCTGGGCAACCTGTTCCAGTGTTTCACCATCCTTACTGTAAAAAATTTCTTCCTTATATCTAGTCTAAATCTTCCCTCTTTTAGCTTAAAGCCATTACCCCTTGTCCTATCACAACAGGTCCTGCTAAAAAGTTTGTACCTGTCTTTATTATAAGCCCCCTTTAAGTACTGGAAGGCTGCAATAAGGTCTGCCTGGAGCTTTCTCTTCTCCAGGCTGAACAACCCCAACTCTCTCAGCCTGTCTTCATAGGAGAGGTACTCCAGATCTCTGATCATTTTTGTGGCACTCCACTGGACCCACTCCAACAGGTCCATGTCCTTCTTGTGCTGAGGACTCCAGAGCTGGACGCAGTACTCCAGGTGGGGTCTCACCAGAGCAAAGTAGAGGGGCAGAATCACCTCCCTCGACCTGCTGGCCAAATGCCTTTTGATGCAGCCCAGGATGCGGTTGGCTTTTTTCCCTTAGAATCAAAACAAGCCTCAAATGACACCTTGTGTACTTAAAGTTTACAAGTCAATAGGAGACTTGCAGCTTCCAAATTCATAATAATATCTCATAGCTAATTGTTTGGCACAATTATCTCTCTGAGCAAGGTGTTCTGTTACCAAGCAAGATCTTGGAAGTCAGGGAAAGCAGAAGGATTGACTCGCCAAATAAAAGTTGCTCCATTCTTAAAAACAAACCAACCAACCAACCAAACAAACCAACCAACCAACCAACCAAAACCCGTCTGAAATCACTTTCACTGCAAAAGTCCTTAGTTTTCTAGCCAGTTTTTCTGGGAGTGGGACAATGAGTTTGGGGGATTACAGATAAAAAAAGAAAGATTGATTATGAGGAAGAATTAAACCTCTCGGGAAAGATTGGATGGGTAGCTAGCTTCTTTAACAGATTCAAGCTTTGTTTCTCAGACATTTACAAGAAAAATGTTATCAAAGAGATCCCCAAGAGCTAAGGCATTGCCAAAAAAGATTTTACCCAGCTGTCTGGAAAGGCTTAGTTTCAACATTAAAATCTCAGGTCTGTACGTTGCTTATACTACTTTACATTAATATTGGGACTATTAAAAATTATCAGTAAAGCAGTGCTCAGAGTCAGCAGACATGGATAAATCTCTCTTCTTTCCAAAAGCTGGCTTTACACTGTGTGGTGCATAAGCCTTGCAAGAATGCATCGTACGTGCTCCAGTCTCAGAGGGTCTCAGGCAGTGCATTAGTACACAAAGTGTAGTTTAAGCTAGAGAGAAAGAAGATTAAAGTTAAATAAGATGAGTTGTCCCTGTCAGAAATCATCTCCAGTGGCCATTTAGGTTCAGCCTTTTGAACTTATAGCAGATAAATATTCCTCAGGATGTGTGGAGACCTATTAAGTCAACTGCTTCATGTAACTCAATGGAACTACACTACCCTGCCCAACAGCATGTGCTGTCAGCATTGAGATAAACAGTCTGCTGCTGGTACGATGTTGTAAAGACATTATTAAAGTCATAATTGAAGCCTGATTGCCTTAAACAATTGAGTAATTCTTGAGAATTGTTTAACAGAAATGATGAGACATGAAGAAAATTGCAACAAAAAATAGAGAGACCATTTTTGGTAGAAAATTCAATTTTCCATCAAAACACATACACAGTAAAATGAAAAAGAAAGTACCTTGTGGTTCATTGAAAAAATCAGAGGGAGCAGTCTCAGTAAGACAAAAGTTCCAAGGTAAACACATTTATCTCAATATTTGGGATATTTCAGAGAAAAATAATCAGTATTGCTAAGAAGTAGGTCATTGTAACTGAAGAACTTTCCAGGATAATACGAAACCCATGAGAAGTATCTTGCTGGGTTAAGCTAATACTCCATCTAGAACAGGATGTGGTTTCTGACGGTTGCAAAACCTGGCCCTTTTCTTCTGTCCATTCTTCCTGTTCCCTAGGACCCACCACCACTGAATTAAGAATAATGGAGGCCACATTCCTGATGTTCCATTTGATACATATTCTTTCAAATTTTTAACCTGCTGATACAATCTGCTATCCTCAGTCTCCAGTGGCAAAAAGTTTCCAGTTTACTACTGTGGTAGGTTGAGCCTGGCTGGACACCAGGTGCCCACAAAAGCTGCTCTATCGTTCTCTGCCTCAGCTGGACAGGGTAGTTGAAATATAGCGAAAGGCTTATGGGTCAAGATAAGGATAGGGAGATATCATTCGCCAGTTACCATCATGGGCAAAACAGACTTGACCTGTTCCAGCGTGGGCTCCTCTCTTCATGAGTCCACAGGTCCTGCCAGGAGCCTGCTCCAGCGCAGATCCCCTTGGGGCCACAGTCTCCTTTGGGTGCATCCACTCGCTCTGGCGTGGGGTCCTCCACAGGCTGCAGGTGGATATCTGCTCCACAGTGGACCTCCATGGGCTGCAGGGGACAGCCTGCCTCACCATGGTCTTCATCACGGGCTCTGCTCTGGCACCTGCAGCACCTCCTCCCCCTCCTTCTTCACTGACCTCACTGTCTGCAGAGTTGTTTCACATATTCTCACTCCTCTCTCTGGCTGCAATTGCGCAGTTTTTCCCCCTGTCCTCCCTCTTCTTAAATATGTTACCATGGAGGCACTACCACCATCGCTGATGGGCTAGCCTTGGCCAGCAGCGGGTCCATCTTGGAGTGGGCTGGCATTGGCTCTATCAGGCATGGGGGAAGCTTCTAGCAGCTTCTCACAGAAGCCACCCCTGTAGCCCCACTGCTATCAAAACCTTGCCATGCAAACCCAATACAACCATCTATTACGTAAAGTACTTTTAAATGTTTTTAAACTGATTTCAGTACCATCCAGTGTCCTCAGGTTTCTGTATTGTGGTGTTTGGTGAATCGTAGATCTGCATTCAGCTTACCATCACCTGCGTGATTTTCTTGGTCATGCCTTCCCTCAGTCTTCTCCGCTCCAAACTAAATAATCCAGACTTTCTAGCCTTTTCTTCTAAGGCAGCTTGTGCATGCCTTGAATTATTTGCACATTTTGTAGTACCTCTACATCTGTCTTGAGATGTAGAGACCAGAACTGCACAGAGGCTCAAGATGTGACTATACCACAGAGGGTCTATAGTGGCAAACTGACACCTTGTTTCTTTTCCCAGTGCTCTCAATCCTTTTTTTTTTGTGTACAATAGAGGTATCTGATATAATTTAATGTAATTTTGCCACATAATTAGAGAAAAGATTGTCATCTTGCCTCAAAAGTCACTGCTGAATTATCTTCTCAAATGAGTACCTAAACTTGCTTAATTCAAAACTAAAACATGGCATGTCCAAGGAAACCCCACACATCAGTTTCAGAATAGTTCTCTGGGGTCCAAACTGTTTTTTCTCTGCATGATGCCTGAATAAATAGATTTTGTACGAAATGTGAATATCAAGCAAGTAAGATGAAAAAAGTCTTCACCAACCCTAAAGGCAGGTTGTGGCGTAGCTTTGTAGCCAATCCACAGTTTCTGCTGGGAACAACCAGGCCAGATAAATGGCCAAGGGCTGCTATACATCTTCCTTACCCAATGGCTTTCACACATGAAATCACATGCTGCCAGTTCAAAACATCACTTACAACATATTCATGCTCAAATCAAATAAATTCACATGGGAATAGACAACGATATTAATCTTTTGCCTGTTGGAGCTTGTTGCCTCTGTTTTTTCAATGAGTGAGAAAATGGCCAGAGAACTACCTCATTCTGAATGGCAGAAAAAAAAATATAAAAGGGAACTGAGCCTTAGATATGATCATTACATTTTGGCAAACTTTTTTGGATCTGGGAGTGAAGAACCATCCTTCGTCTCAGTACTGGCCAGATGAAAATGCAATTCCTGAGCTCAAGCATAGACTTGTTTCTTCACATTTCATCAAGGTGAACAGGGATGAAAAGAAGAACAGACAAAAACAGGATTTACCTGAATCATTCCAGCCATGCAGGGGGAAAAGTGTGCTGCTGCTACCCCCTGAAGTGGAGTAACTTTGGGCTTTTCCCTTCTGTATCTTCCAAAGGCATTTGTGCTTCCCCAAGGCACAATGCGCTCAGGGATGGAGGGCAGAATGTGGAACAGAGCCGTGTTGTCCTCACAGCCCCATTGCAAGACATAACCCATCCCTAAATCATTTATCCATCTCCAAAAATGTAGGTGAAGAACAAGGACACACTGAAAACTTAATCATATGTAAAGTGACTAACTATTTTCTTTTCTCATCCTTGTTATGTAGCCTAGCAAAAGGAAGGTGTATATCTAATTGATCTTACCAGGGCAGAAATTACCCTGATACAATTAGTTGTTTCTATTTCTGCCAACATTCTCTGCACGTTAATATTTTAATCTCTGTAATTTTCACAAGAGAAGGATGTGCAACATGCTTTCTCATCTCCCACAGACTCAAATCCTCTCCTTCCTTCACGTACTGCCTTCGTGCACTCCCCGACAATAGAGATTTCTCTGAATATGGTAGTGTGAATCACTGTTGATGAACAGAAGGCAGAAGCAGTGACTGTTATTTTATTAGTGTCCTGAGGATGTGGTTTGTCAACTGGGTAAGAGAATGTGGGGGAGAAAGATGTAAAAATCATAGTGCTGAGCGTGCCAAAGACAAAAAAATAAGGCAAAATCTGGAAAAAAAAAATCTGAGGAAGTCCAAATATCCTATCAACATAGCAACAACCCACGCTGTCAAATTAGGGAACAAAAGTATATTCATTTCTTCACGTTCTCTCCACGCTTGTGGCTACATATGTCGTACTGCTGCATTGTGCTAACCACCCATATGGCTCTAGTCATGGTAAGGTCTCCTTACCAGCATCCTTAGTCCTAGCGGATCACATCTTCTCAAAAGATAATTTGATTTCACTAATGTGGTTCCATTTTATAATTACATGTTTACTTACAGTAACTAGGGTGAATGAGGGTGATTCCAGCAAAATAATGATACTTGCATCTTTTGAATATCAATGAAATAAAAAAGAAGTTTGGAATCTAAATAGAAATGAAGACTATAATTATGTGGTTGACACATCTCTATAGTAGGCAGCGTTTTCTGACAGTATATGGTCTGTGATTAACAGGGGCATAAATATGGAAATCACCTATTTTTTTAAAAAAAAAAATTCATTTTTGGCATCTATGTGTCCTACCGTATATGCTTCCAAGGAGGCTGTCATTCAAGCTTCAATGAATGTCATTCAAAATTACAGGAAACACAAGATATGGATGTAAACTTTGCACTTCTATAAAACAGGGCAGAAACAAGCAACCAAAATCAGTGCTGAAGGTTTCAAAGCATAAATCCAGCTGTGAATCAGCATTTATTCAGTATTTGAGAAGAACAGGCTGCATTTTTACATGAGCAACTATTAGCTTCAAATATATATACAAGGTTAGGTAGTTCAAACACTACTAGTTTTTCGGATTTTTTTTTTTTTTCAAACCAGCAGACTAGCATAAATTGGTACATATTGAATAGATATGGATTACTGAAAACAGAAAACTCCTCTATAAAAAAAAACAAAACAACAAAACAAAACCAAAAACCAACAGAAAACCTTAATTTTCCAGTTTGAGGAGTTCTGTTCCAAAATCTATGTGAATTCATTTTGGAAATGATAATTTTGCAGTTAAAATGCAAAGGTAAATTGCCTACCTAATGCAGGTAAGCTTACCTATAGAGAGAACATGCCAGAGTAACAATTTTATAAGTGCACTTAATATAAAGCATGGTAAAGGTGTTTTTTTTATGTTGTAGTTTTCTGGGAATTTTATCTGTTTATTTATTTATTTAACTTATTCTATTAATAAGTCACCATGCTGCTTGATGATGGTTTTTCACATAACTTTTCAGATGAACAGAAACATATTCAACGTGATATTTATTCACTAGAACTTTGTTTGTTTTCTGAATCTCATTTTGAAAATGAAAATTTCTCTTACGTACTTGTAACATTAAAAAAAAAGAGCTTAATTTTCTTTTCAAACTTGTCAGCAAAATGTCAGTTTGTCTAGATGACAAGCATTATTTTATTTAGAGTGAAAAATAAAGGCAAAACTAAAATGCATTCCATTTATTCACAGCTTTTACACAAAGGCTGTAATAATGTGCTTCTGAAATTATTGTATTAATGCAGAAAGCATAAATGTTATAGGCAGTTTAAGAAGCAGCAGGTATTGTGCCGATTCAGAATTACTTCTTACCTTCAAAATAATGTTCTTTTGGAATCTAATGCAATGTTCATTGGAATCAAAATGAGTGTCTGAAATGCAATTTTATTTCTTCCGTAGTAAGTGGATGTAGAGTGTCTACGGAAAAGCATGCAAACTAACACTTGAAAAAAAGCAGTCTTCCCTTTCACAGACTTTCCAGTAGTAAATATAAATATGTTTTATGATTTTTTTTAACCTGAATGCATTTTTTTCTCATCAGTTGATAACACTTTCATGTTTGTTCTATACACTCTTTTCTGAAGTTGGAAATGTCTGATCCTCTAGATATTTGATTATCAAGGAGACATTAATTTTCTCATAACATGGATATTTTTTCCTGAACAAAAGTATACAAGTGTGTAACTAGTTTGATACTACTATACAAAACATTGTTTTAGGGGAAAAAAAATAATCTGCTATACTTAGTCCCAGAAAAATTGAATATTCTTAAATATCTTTCCCAATTCCTCCCTCTGCCATATAAACTTCTAATAGCTTAACAGTATTTTACTTACTTCATGTTACCTTTGAACAGGGTTTGGGTTTAGTTTTGGGTTTGTTTGGGTTTCGTTTTGTTTCATTTGCTTTTAAAAAAAGAATAAAAATAAAGAGATGCAGGCCCTGATCCAACAAAGCACTTACTTATACATATAATTAACTGTTGCGATGTCTGTGGCTCCAGGAAAATCAGCGGATGGCTCACCCATGCCTAAATGCTTTGTGGAGCCTGGTCTTACAGTACATTTGGCAGTAAAATATCTGCACTAAGGGAGCTTTATCCAGGGTAAGAATAGGATTTTTTAATACCATTGTGAAGGATGAACCAGGGAACCAGGAGCTTGAGACCATCATGTGCATATCAGACTTCTTCCAGAAAACAGTCACTCACTGTTGAATGGCACTCAAATACCATTTGGTTCAGTTGTGAGCTTAAACGAGACCTAAAAAAATATTACACGGTTACTGGAAGCTAATATGATGTCTACATCTTGATGTCCATTAGAGAGTAGGTCTTGCTGGTGAAAAAGAGTGGTGCTTTTTACACAGTGAGATTCATCAACACAAGCAAGAAACCCTGGCACCTACGCTTACCTGTGATAAAAGCTCAGTGGGGACTCTATGATGAAAACCAACATAGTTCATCAAAAAGCTTTCCTGATTTCCAACCTACAGCAGACATTGTTCTAGCTGCCTAACACTAATTCAGGCTAACCAGCTTCATTGTGAACCTCATCCCAAAACTCTCCTCTACTTTCCTGTAAGGCAGGTATCAGCTTCCCCAAAGGGTACCAGGGAGGAAGAGCTGGGAGCCCCTTGCAGGCAAGAAAACGGCTCCAATGGGGCTCACTGCTCCACTGTAGGGCAAAACTGCGTAGGGCATGCTGCCAGTGAGCTCCTCTCCAGGCACTTTATTATCTCAGTTTCCTTCACAAGGTCTCCCAGATTACTCTAGCTCTTTTTTGGACAACAAAGGTAACACAACATCACATTGCTGGTAATGTGATATGAGCAGCACAAGTCCTGGGGTTAACAGCTGCATCCAGCTCATGGCCCTGGGATGGCCACTCAGACTCCCTGGAGATGTTTCATACCACAAGCCAAGCCGCGTGGCTGTGGTGATCTCAAAATTCCTGCTGAACTCTACAGGGGTCCTGGATCAAGAAAAATGTCCTCGATTGAAAGACAAAAGGCGGCAAATTAACAAATGCCTGTTGTGCATCCTTAAAGAGAAATTTTGGTGAGATGTGACCTCGTGATGCTGCAGTGAACACCCAAGGGCGCTATTAAAAATGTTGACAGTTACCTCATTTTTCAGGCAAGGCTAAAGGTTTTACCTCAAGGCTACATTTTTAGACATTTGGTCTGCTTTATTAATTCTGTTTGCCTTATATACTTGTTATTAGGTATCTTTGTTTAGCCTTTATATGCTGTCTTGAGTACTTTTTTATGGGAAGAGAAGACGTTATCACTATATTTTCATAGACTCGTCATAAGTTTTCACAAGAAATTCCATGCAATTCCAATGGCTACTTGCCTTGTTTTCCATACATGCCTTTTACCTTAAATTATTTTTCAAGTTTTAGAGAAGCAAGAGAATAAGTATCTTCACGTTACAGATACACTCCTTTCACATCCCTCAAAGTTTTAATATGATGCACTTAAATGTGCTTACAGCCAACACTGTAATTAGGAATTTATTTTTTAACTTATTTGTCAGATTTCATAGATTTGAATTTCTTTCCCTTGGGGGAAAAAAACCCAACTCAAACAACAACAAAACCCCAATAATTGTATGAATTTTAAGGTATTTTATAACATAGATAGGAATAAGTATTGTGCATTACTTAACATACAATTAAGTTGGGGGCAGAGAAAAAATACATTCACATATGCTTGTGCCCCCAAGGATAGAAAATTTATATTACTTTAAAACAGATATAGGAAAACAATAGAAAGAATCTGTTGGATTGCAGGATGAACCAGATGTAATTTCTGAGTATGTGGGCCCCCTGACTTGATTTGTTTATTTAACCAGAAAATTCAATAAGCATTAAGGAATAAGGAAAGACAAGGATAACAGCAAAGCATTCGTATGCTAAGAGGGGTTAGTATGTGCATATATATATTTTCTGAATCTTGCAAAGCTAGTTTGCACATACGGGGATAAGGATTTGTGATACAGCTTTCATTAGTAAATTAATTAATTAATGTATCATAACAAAAAGGAGTTTAAGGCAGGATTTGAAGAAGGAGGTTGTTGCAGCCTTGTAGATTAATCCAGTGCAATGAAAATATGCACAGAGTAATGGCACGGAAGAGTGTGAAGCCAGTAACAGAAGGCAGGCACCAAATTCAAAGTTTGACATGCTGGCAGAATGGGTAAGAATGAAAGTTCACGCAAGAAGCTGACACCAGCAGCTGAGCAGCAAGAAACGGACATGTACAACGTCTTGAAGGTTAGTAGAAACACCTAGGATTTTACCAGAAACACAGAAGTGGTTAAAGGGAAGGAGATTTGCCAGCAAGACCGATAAGAAAGAATTTGTACAAATGGGAATGTATGTGGACAGGAAAAGAATTTATGACAGAAGTTTTAGGTTCCATTAATTAATGAATTAATTAGTTGCAGTAATCATGTTCTTAGCTTGAAACCCATGAATACAGAGTATTACAGCAGGGAGACAGGTCATGGAGAACTAGACAAAACCGTCTGTATAGGCGACAGGGAAGAAAGTGCTGGGCTAGGGATGGGAAGCGAGGGTAGGGGGTGGAGACAGTTAAAGCCCTGGAGGTGGCACAAGAGGAAAGCCAAAACACATAAATCAACTGATCTTTCTGGTCTATATGATATTTTAAATGGCTGACATGCTTTCAGAGGAAAGAGAGAGAGACTGCAGTGTATCTGGAGAGGTGAACATGGGTAAGTCCTCAAAGGTAATTGTATGAAGACTATAGTGAAGTTGCAGGAAAGACTGGCCTGTTAAAAAGCAAATGCAAATTGTCAGGAAGAGAAAAGGTGGAAGATCTCACGGAGAGCTGAAGAAGCAGAACTAATGTATGCTCAGTGATGACTGAATGATCCTATTTAGATCAAGACAAGGGAAATACAAGATGTCAAGGAGATGTAAAAGTGTTCCTACCGCAAATGAAAAGTACGTGCTGAGATGACTTGCACAATACTGTAAATACTCAGAGCCAAATTATGGGGCAAAAATATACTGAATAATCTCCGCTTTATTTTTTTAATTGAAATTTATGTGTCCTCACAAAGAACATATTCAGAAATGCAACACTTTCCGCAATCAAGAAAATAAAAGAGGAAAGGACCTCATCATTCTATACCAGGAGTAGGTCTTTCTGCAAAATTTTTGTGCTAATTATGTTTTACCCAGGAAGATTAGAGGCCTTGGCTGAATGGGAAACAAAGCTTGTCTGACTTACATACTTTCACTTCCCATTTCTCCTCTGCTGTGACCTGCCAAAAATATTAACAACACTTGTATGTTCATGGAAAAATAATTCAACCACTACATTGTTGGAGCATTGATATTTATAAACTAAGTGGATGGAACACTACTATTAAAAATATTACTGTACTGAACATGATGGACTATTGGGTTTAGAAGCAGCTTGTAACAAACAATACATTTAAGACAAAGAGGCTAAAACACACTTAGAACAGTGGTTTCAGGGGCTTCTTGGACTAAGACCTAGTGAGGTACAATTTAGTGCAAAGAAAAACTGCAAGGCTTTGAAAGATTAGGGAGTGCTCACCTGTGTTAGGAAATTCCACACTGGTTTTAAGCCAACCCGTATTTCTCATTCACCTTTTCAGCTTCAGTCTTAAATCATTCAGACTGACTTTATAGCATTTAGTTGCACTCTCCAGGGATGGGGTACAATACAGAATGCAAAGTTTTCCCTTTGCCAGCTGTTTTCCAGGCACTCCTGGCCCCTAGGGAAGAGATGTGGACCAAGGGATCCCTACCTGTAGGACCCGTGCCGTAGGCTAGGAGTCCCAAATCCCTCAGCAGCTTGGCAACTGCACTGTACCAGGGTGCAGGACAGAGGCCTGCCCTCACCCCTGGCACCTATACTGGCTTTGGCAGCATTTTCTTTCCCTTTACTGCAGGAACAGGCAACATACCAGGGTAACAGACTCATTCAGACATCTTTGCATCCACAACAGCTGATTCAGATCCCATGACAAAAGTTTGAGCTAAAAAAGAAAGCTTACTTTTTTTTTTTTTAAATTTTATTTTAAAAAAAGCATACACTCCTCTTTGTTGCCTGTTTCCTGTTTCTGGGGTGGCTCCACAACTGTACCCCATCAGCATGAATAAGTTTCCCTTTGGGAGCAATCTAGGGAAGCTCCTGGATGGTTCTTGCTCTAAGAAACCAGAAAGACTCCCACCTTTGAATACCGTTCACAGAAAAGTTAGATGTAGAGACTGAGGCTTAGCATCAGTGTGGTGTCTCAGAGTTGTTTTTAGATAGAAGCACTGACACCAGGAAACCCCTGATTAAAAAAAGAATCGGGTTTAATATGTTTTTTTAAAGCAAGCCTTTGACCTTTATACTCACAGACCAAAGGCTGAAAATAACGCCAGGACAGATGCTAAGGATGCAGTGAAAACAGGACACTCTGAATGAAGTTTTAGGACAAGAGCTCTCCTGCAGCAGCTGTAAAGAATTAGAAAGCATTTCTTGAGCACTCTCAAAGATCGTTATTAGAATACAGAAAACTATTATTGGCCCTAAAGCCTCTCTTCCTTCATTTAATGTACTGCCATGTTTTCCCCAGGGCTCCTACTGCTGGTTTCCTTCTACAGCTTTTAAAGAAATAGCACACGTCTCCACAGATGCCCTCTTTAAACTAGCTCTGTCACTGCTTATGTGTTACAGCTTCAGAGGCTCGCCACCACGG
This sequence comes from Larus michahellis, assembly GCF_964199755.1. Taxonomy (NCBI): domain Eukaryota; kingdom Metazoa; phylum Chordata; class Aves; order Charadriiformes; family Laridae; genus Larus; species Larus michahellis. Next base: position 42,207,516 of record NC_133898.1, read on the forward strand.
CCCTGGGTTTGGGAAGATATCTGATTTTAAATTGTTCCAGTTCAGTTGTTGCAAACTTCTCTTTATATATTCATGTGCCCCCTTTTAAGCTTTGATTAAAACTTTCTCATCTTGCATCAGAGGATTACTAAATATTGCAAATTGACTAAGCAGGACGTAAACCAGCTTAACCAGGACTGTCTTTCAGTGGCCCTAAGTAGACCAATTCAAAATCAATTTAGATAGATAGCTACAATATTTCAAAGAAGAGGAGCACAAGTAAGGATCCATAGAATTCTTTTAATTTGAGGTTAAATTGCAAGGGGACTGCTAGATGCCTTACTTGTCCAAGTACGGACACAAAGAATATTCTCATATTAGCCTCCTTTAAATAACAGATATGTATAATTCCTTAACTAACCCTTTGAAAATTTTCTTGCATGTACCAGACGCAAGAAAGTCTTCACTTGCCTGTATTTATCACACTGTGACATATAGTATATATTGAAAGGATGCTGTAGTGATTATGGATTAAAAAAAGAAGAAAAAGGGTTCTTGAAATTAGAGCTGACAAAAGATATTGGGAGAGGTGTTAAGGACATACATTGCTGAAGGAAAAGAGCAAGCCCCTGAGTTGAATAGAGCCTTTTATGGAGAGGGTATAACAACAGTGACTGGTAAAAAGAAATGGAGAAGTATTACAATGGATCTCTGGGATAAGGTAATACATATTTTTGCATCATATATTGGTATCTTAATGTGTCAATATATTACTAATTACATTACATGTCTCAACTGAAAAAAAAAAAAGAGACAGGGTAAAAGACTTCCTTGTACAAAAGTAAATTTATAATCTCTCTGACATTTAAGCTTCCAGTACTACATAGCAGACACTCATGGTGGACTCCGCCTTTAATATTATGAAGCAGTGTGCATAAGGAAAGAACTGATGAAGTTCTGAGTGGATCAGCTTGTTTCAGAGAAAAAAAATTGTTTTTTTTTTCCTGTTTACATGATGTCACTTTGAATATGAAATTAATACAGCTTATAGCACCTATTTACATGTTTTCGTATAACTGTGAAATTAATGATTACAGCAGGGAAAGTTTAGTTCTTGAGATAAACCGTATAAATCTTTAAGTAACAGGACTTGGACATTTGTTGGTTGGTTTTGTTGTTTTTTTTTTAAATAATGAAAAAAATACCTCGTGGATATAATTCATTCACATGGCCTACAATCTAAAGAGAAGTTGTGATAAGAGCATTCCAGTACCTATCTGTTTAAAATTGAGTCCCAAACACTGGAAGAGTGATATTTCACCATCTGGTACTGAGTGGCTCGTATCAATGTCTTGTTCAACATCTTTAGACTGTTACACTGCAAAAATTTATAGCGCGAGAGTCAAACACCATCATCAGCAACCAGAATTCCTTTCAAAACACTGGGAAAATTTCACACAGCAGTTCTTCAGTAACTCATGCTGTTCATGGAAAGGACTTTGTTTAAATGCAGTGTTGGTGTTGTTTACGAGATGATCCAAACTTTGTGTCTGGTCATTATGGCCAGCAGATGATCTCCAGTGATTTCACTGGGTTTTCAGCTGTCGGCTGCCAGGAGGCCCCCCACAGTCATATTGCATCAGCATATTGCGTGTAGCTTTCACAGAAGTTTCTTCACCCAGTCTACATCCTTCAACTGCCTCACGCAAAATACCTAACAGTGCCAGCTACAAACTCCTGAAATCAACAGGTGACTAAATCAGGAGGTCAAAGAGACTGCCTTTTTTCCACAAAGTGCAAGTTTGACCTCACAGCATTTTGCTTCGCTGCCAGCTCTACGGGTGCAGATGGTTTGGATGGACGCCCAGCAATAGGCTAAAAGCTGGAACATGCTCACAGCGACTGAGCAGGAAAACACAATGGCCACTGGCACATCTTTGCTTTGTTTTACCAGGTATCGTCTGGTACAGCATCCTGTCAGTCCAACAATGCAGCTTGCAAGGGACCTTTTACATCACACCTTACGTGACAATTTTTCTGAATTTGCAGCACACACTTCAATGCAATGTATGAATCTGTGATCACTGTGAGGTAGAAAACATCTTCTGACAAATACCAATGCTATTTTTTGTTGGCACTACACAGGATACATTTCACTTATCTCTGTAGGTGAGTAATAATAAACGGTGACATAATATTTTTATGATTTTTATTACCTGCTGAATTTTATGCTTTCCTAATATATTGCTATACCTGAAATTTGAGAATTGGAGGTATTTGAGATCTATGAAAAATAGCAGCTTCGGTGTATCACAAGCCCGACTTTTTCATTTGAAATGTGAGCTAAGTGAGCACTGTTCTGTCCTCTTTCTTGTACCTGGGGTGATCCCCGCTGATTTCTGCAGAATTTCATGTTATTGTCACTGTAGCACCCAGCACCTCAGTGAACATCAAAGACCAGCTATTACAGCCAAGGCAAAGCAAGCTTGTGATATTGCCACGCACATACTTCTAGATTGAGAACCAGAAATGTCAGGGAATCACCTGGGACTTCCTTGTTGTACAATATTTCACTCACATTAAAATTACCAGAGAGGAGGGATCCACGAGAAATAAAATGTTTTCTTCAAGGCCTATGAAATGCTTTCCTCTGGCTTCTTTTTTTTTGCGTTTTGTTTTCCTAAAGGACTGAAGGCAATCACGTTAAAATTTAAATTGGGATTGCTTAACTTTGTACGTGCCTTTACATTACTGTATCCTTCAGTCTTGGCTGCTCAAAGGCAGTTAGGAGCATAAATCACATTGATTTCAAAGAAAGATGGACAGCGAAATAACTTAGCAGATCTGGACCTCAGTACCTTTTCAGCAATGCTGTTTGAAGTGGATGGAAAGGGGTGGAAAAGGCCACAACAAAAACCAGAATTTCAGATGGATTAAATGAGCAGTGCTAAACTGTTGTCAATTCCCTTACACCAGAAGAAAATCTGATCCTTTGAACATGAGCTGAGTCTTTAACACTAAGCAGAACTTACTGCTTTCACTACAGAGAGTAATAGCAAAAAAGCCACAGAGAATGAGTTTAGAAGAAAAAAAAATAATCTTGTTTTCAAGTAGCACATACTTCATTGTAAGAAAACAAGTCTTATATTATTGGTTGCTCTCATTAACAGTTTCCAAAACAAATCAACGGAATTAGACCACTAACAATCAGTCATTTTTAAGAGGCATGACTCTTTATATGTTGTATTCCGTATCAGATGCTTAAACTTTTAAAAATACTTTTCAAAGAAACATTCAAAAATATGTATTTTGTTATCTATGGAAAGTTTCAAACATTACAGCCAGTGAAACAGTAAACTATTGTTTATCACTCAACTTAATCTACATGTTAAGAAAAAAGTGGAAATTATATTGAATTAGGAAGCAGTCAGTATGCGTGTGAGAGTGGCAAAAAAATAATTAAAAAAAATAATCACACAATCCTATTCCATTGTTTACGCTTTTCCCCACAAAGTAACAGTTTCAATTATACCACACAATTGAAAGTATGTTTTCTGTTTTTTTCCACATGTAATGAATTTAAATAACCATTTTGTTAGCCTCCAGTTAGCACCTAAAAACCTATTTCAGTGAGGACCCCGAGATTAAATTGTAAATGAGTGGTTGAACAGTCCACAGCACTTCTCTGGGAAAGGGTGATCTTCAGTAATTACTTTTTTATCCCCTATGAGACAGTATGCGTAGAGCTCCCAGTCGAGAGGGAACGCAGCATTCTGCAGACTTCACCAATTTTAAAATGAGCTAATTTATAACAGATAATTCAGCAGACCTGTTGTAGAAGCGAGATTTGCACTGCAAATTGTTTTGCGAATTCTTTTTTTACTAGGGTGGGTATTTTCTTTTTGTCATGACACTTTCATAAACAATGATGTGTTAATATCACAGAAATCTTTCACCCACCATCCCGTACGCTAGGGGGATTGCCCTAGCGTTATGGGGAAGCTGTATATTTTCTCACAGAGAGGATGGGGGCTTGATTTAAAAGCTGCTAAATCTAACAAGATCATTAGCTTCAGTGGATTCCAGGTAAGGAAAAACACGTATTAGAAAATCACGTTACAAAATGACTCCTGCAGACAGAGGCACTAGGAGAAAGCAGTCCTACAGGTTCTCCATGTTCTGCAGCAGGACCTACAGCTGCTTCTGTCCAAGGAGTACAGGCAGTGCAAGGAGAGCTCCTGCTCCTTTTTTCTAAAGGCAGTGGTCAATACCTAACAGAAATAAAATATTCTGCTTCGAGTTCATTTTTGTAACTAATACAGTGAGGAAACCTTGTAAGAGAACCACACTCTGTGCAAGTTATATTTACAGCCAGGTACATCTGCAAGTAAAGGTCTCTGGCCAAGAATCTCCAGGCAAATCCCCTCCGAGTCCCACTCCTTCAGGCCTCTGGCAGCATGCTGATGTCTGATTTCTATCCTCTTTGACACCACTTCTGAATTTGGCATTGTGAGTTGAAGGTGACATAATGTATGCACCAGGGGATAAGTGAAAAGAATTTAACAGTAGAAGAAGCTTGGAGATAATATAAATGGGAGCCAGTAATCTAGCCCAAAGGAAACAGCAATCGTTTCACGGGTATTTGCATCAGTACATTATCTTCAGCATCCTGGAGTTTAAATTCTCCCCCGCAGGTTGCAAATTGCATTAGGAACTCCCCCGCCACAATATACTGTGGCTTCCCCCAGGTGGCTGCCACTGCTAACAAAAGCAGTGCCATGCCTTTTGTGTACTTTTGAAGATTTAAAAATAAAATAAAATAAAATAAAATAAAATAAAATAAAATAAAATAAAATAAAATAAAATAAAATAAATATAATATAATAAAATAAAATAAAATCTCAAAATTAGAAACCATCAAATACTTACTGCGATTACATGTGATTGGGAAGTTGGTGGGACACAGTGCGTTGTGAATGAAGGCAGTAACTCCAGACCATACCTCTGCAGTGACTAGCTCCCATCTCAGCCGTGCTCCCCCACAGCCAGTCTAAGAGACTGTCATCAGTCTTGCCTCTAAATCCTTTGAGGCTCTCAACTTTGACTATTTCCCTTGACAGCCTATTTCCTAGGACTGCATCACTTTACATGGCAATAGAGACTTCTGAATATCAAGCCTACATCCCTTTCCTCAATTTTCACTGCCTTATCCTGCACTGAAGAAAGGTTAATTCCCTAATTCTCTATGAGTTGTCACACACACAGTATTTGTATGCCATTGCTAAGCTTCCTTCCAGGTGCCTTTGCTTCCAAAGTGTCACTGCCAGAAGATACGGAAAAGATCTTTAAGTTCATCTTACTTATCCCTTTGGCCATACAAAAGTACTCCCTGTAGTATATATGCCAGTGCTCCGTTCAGTTCAATTTAAATTGTTTCACACAAAAGGATTTCTGTTCCTTCCCTTGGGAAGCTATTTCACAGCCTAACAGAGCAGTATCTCCCTTGGACCTCCCGAGGAAAAGTTTCTGTTTTAAATGAGTGAACCAGTCCCTCATTATGGCCAGGCAGGGTTTGCGTTTTCCAGTTCGGTTTGTTCCCTGGTCAGTTCTTTCAGGGAAAGAGCAGAAGGAACTCTATGGGAACGCAAGAAAAAGATGCCCTGCAGAGTTGCCCCTGCCCAGATGCCCTCCTATCCGAGGGTGCCTGGAAAGGGCAAAACAACACAAACAATGAGAAGATGTCCAAACGGCAGCTCTCCCTAACCATCCTCTTCTACAAAGCAGTGTTTCAGGAACAAAGCAAACTAAAACCCAAACACGAAACAGGAAATGTGAATTATGAATGCAACTCTAAGCTGTATCTCCTTGAGCAGTGAAGCAGCCTCCTACCTTTCCTGTACCAGGACAGCCCAGGAACATCTCCAATTTACTCTTTAGCTGTAACCACCACTAACAGGTTACAAAGACACCTTAGCTACTCCTCCAGCTGGCCAAGTAACTGGACATTCGTGTCTGAACTGGATGTCCCCACAACAGGATGTTTTGTCACTCAGGAGCTTTTCCTCCAGACCACTCTGGTTTCACTCTCCTCCTGTCCACAGTATCTCCTCCCAGGTCACAGGCACTACCCCTCTCTGCAGCACTCCCATTTTTCCCAGCCCTCATTTCCATGTTGCAACAACTGCTCTTGCCAGCCCAGCCTGCCCTAAAGTCCCTCTCCCACAGCTTTTGCAGCAGCAGCTCCACCACCGCTAGCAGGACTCGCCATGTTGCTTCGGTGTAGCTGTGGTTTTGGAGCGGCTAAACAGGGCTCACAGAGGGATTATGCCAGCAACCAAAGGGCCTGCATTTGGGTATATCCGTGCAGGAAGAGAATTGCTATAGCTAAGGACATTATGATTATGAAGTATCAGTTCTAAAGCTATATACAGACACATATACATTTATATGTAAAATAATGCTAAACAACCATTTAAGTAGGAAAGTTAATTTGACAGTCCCATATCCCAACTAGCTAGATCCGTACGTGTTTTGAAAAAGCCTGAGTTCTTCACCTTCATCAGATTAACCATCCCCTTACTGAATGATGAAATTCAGTGCTGTGTTACGAGAAATACGAGTTAAATCTCGGCTCCCAAATTAGGCGTACATCAAGGTGATAGGTGTAGTCATAGGTAACCCACACAAGAATTACAGTTTTCTGATATAAGTAACTCTAAGTTTATGTCAGTAAATGCGAGAACTGTACTGAAAAAAATATTATAGCTCATCTCTAACTTATACGGCTGACTATCCCTTGTATTCAGCTGTTCTTCTAGATCTACAATATATATATCAGCTTTGAATAGGCAAGTGAAACTTCAGTTTTTGTCATATATATACATATAAAGTTATTCATGTTTCTCTAGAAGTCTGGTCTAAGAACAAGGATATTTTTTTCTCTTTGTCTTGCAGATTCAGGCACAACAATCTTCTCGGTTTTCCTAATTAATCTTGCCCCATCACCTGACTCCACAGGTGATGAGACTCTCCACTTGTCACCTAGGAAATACAGCTTTTGTAATGGAGAAAAGTTTCCATCTGTGAGAGTCTTAAAACTTACATTGAAAGGTTTAAAAGAAGTTCTGTGGACCTTGCCCGTGTAATTGAAGAATATTGGAACTGTGAAGTTTTGAAGTATAAACTACTACAAGCTTTTTTTTTTTAATTTTAATCCAGCCTCATTTTCAAACCAATGTAGCAACAGCTGCTTGAAAAATAACTTTTTTGCCACATGCCATGCAGTCATTTACCTGCAGCATCAGAGTTTTCAGTTAGCAAACTGTCCAGCTTCCTGGAAAAAAGATTGCTTTCTTGCTATCTCCTAATTGAACAGTATGTAATGAAAATGGCTGCATTACTAGACATTTGTTATTTTTCCTATAGCAACCAGAGGGAATGTTCTCCTCAGGGAAATACTGTAAGGATTATTTGCTACAATTATGGTGAAAAGAGAGAGTACGTGGAGATTCATACCCAGCAAGATAAGTTGATGATGAAGCTCAAATAAACCTTTGTGACATTTTGCCAGTATTGATAGGATGTTTTCATTTATCTTCCACCTACGTTGTTCATTAGGAATTGATTTCTAGCAAACGCAACTTGAGAAAGCAGTCTGAATTACCCACAGTTGGAGTGAGCAGTATTGCTGGGGTTTATTATAAGCAGTCCATAAGGTCAGCGTGTTTATTCCATCAGCTGCTTGCTTTGATCAGGGACAGTAACACAATCTGACTGAATCTCTGAAGACCTGACAGTGACAGGGCTGCTGGTGGGTGGTGGAAGCTGTTTATTACACTGTCCGTAGCTGCAATCCTCAAATAGGTTCTTCTTCCTCCCAGTTGTAGCTGTCCCTTCTCCCACCCCTCATGTTGTTTCTCATATTCAGTCCAAACTGCTGTGCCCCCTGGCCTTTGATTCTACCACCCTGGGACAAGGGGCCGAGGGTGCTGTAATATCACTGGTGACAGCCTGGCTTTGCCTTTCTGCTTTAGCACTGCTTGACAGTTTGGTTTTGCGAGCTGAATTCTTGCATGCTCAAGCAGAATCAAACCAAGGAGGAAATGGGAGCAATTATTCTTAGTTAAATTTGGAGGTTTTGGATTCTGAAAACGTTTTTTTTTTTTTTTTTTTTGAGGGTAACTAGGATAATTAGAGGATAACTGTGGTAACCTTATTGGAGCCAGAGTTAAAAATCCAAGGTAGTCAAGAGCAGCTCAATGACTGATCTAAATGAGTCTACAGTTGCTATGTAGAGGACTTGACATTTGCTTGGAGGTCTACGAAGACACCATGCTGTTGCCTATGCTAATAGATACAACAGGGTATGGGCTGTTCAAACCCTGAAGAAAAGGGCAGGGCAGAACTGTGCTCCTCTGCCTGAGCTCTTTACTGTCTCCTCCTACAGACCCCAGGACAAGGTGGCCTTGTATATTCAGCTGGCTGGGAACAATCCCTGGGGCAAACTTATGCCTCAGACGATGCCTTGGCATCACCAAAACTATGCCAAGGCTCATGCCAATAACTAAGCAAAGTGGATGGTCACATATCAAGACTTGAGCCCATGCCCCTTCCATATTTAATTAGTGTGTGTGTTTAGTAATTCAGGCATAGAGTCCTTGACACAGAGGCACTGGGGTAAGAATAGGTAGTTTCTTGGAATACTAAAGGTGGAAGAGTGCTTGAAAAGTTGTTTGGTCCATTTCTGTGCCCCAGGACAGACTGGATACCTACGTGTTGGGGTCTGGGCTAGGCTGGCCACTAAACAAATGGCAGAAGCTCTCTTTAACCTCATTCCCTTCAGAGAAGGGAGATCATCTCCCTTCAGAGGAGAGGAGATACAATGAGAGAAAGAGAACTTATGGGTTGAAAAAGAAAATAAACTACTTATATGAAATATTAATAATAAAATAATTAAAACCATAAGGAGTTCCCAGGATGATGACCACATCACCAGCAAGAACTGGAAAAGTCCCAGACTGAACTCAGCAATGGCCAGGAACCGGATTATGGATCTGGATTCAGAAAGGCAGATGGGCGGAGTCCTCCTCAGATGACGGCCATTGAAGAAAGAGGGTTGACCCCTTTGATCCCTCAGCTTTGTACTGAGCATGATGTAGATGGGATGGAATACCTTTTTGGTCAGTTCTGGGTCTCCTGTCCTGTCTGCTCCTCCCTGCAGGTGCGACCACTCTACAGTCTTCTTCTTCTGACCCTCCAATGTGGCACACAACAAATTAGCTGACCTTGGCTGTTATAGGAATACGTATAAGCAAGAGCCTGTCTGCTACAAGCAGACGCTGTCTGAAAAATATGCCATTAATTTCAGAGAGTTCAGTTAGTTAGAAGAGACTTAAATGAAAAGTAAAATTACTGAAAAGGAAACAGGTTCTGTTTTACCTCAAACCAGGACACTATGTTATTCTCCACCTCTACTTGTCAAATTTGCTCTCAGGAACAAGATCTTTAGTGGTGTCATTACCCCTGAAAGGTTTAGAAGGTATAACCGTTCTTGTTGTTTTCCTTCTTTAATTGGTGCAAGTCCTCAAATTGCAGTACCCAAAATTGTCTGCAGTGCTCCAGCCGAAGTCTTACCGTGCTGAGCAGAGAAAAATTATTTCAGTGGTTTTTTTATACTGCATTCCTGTTTATGCATTCAAGCAGATTTCTTGCCTTTCTCACAAATGCAACAATATTGAGTCCTGTTGAGTTTCTTATTCAGCCCCCTAGATCTCTTTCTGCAGAGCTGATACCCCACCAGTTAATCCTTTACCTGTTTTTGCCCAGCAGATTATAGGTTTCTAAGTGAGGTGTCTCTCTCTTGTCCATATTGAGAAGTATATGACTTTTTTTCAAAGCGAGTTATCAAGATTTATTTGAATTCTAATTCTGTTCAGTGTAGAGAAGTTCTGAAAAATGCACCCAGAAAGCAGTTATCAATGGATTGTTGTTTAAATCAAAGGAGACATTGAGTACAAAACTTCAAGAAAGGTTGTGTGTGTTAAATGTTTACAGTAGTTAACATAGATAATAAAAAGAAAGATGATGGAAACAACACTTTTGAACTGATCTTACCCATATAATCATGAAGAACACGTGTCCTTATTTGCTTATAACAACATCATGTGCGGTTCTCCTGCCCATGAGCACTCAATGCTCTGCTTTCAGTTGAAATTAGACCCGTTCAACGTGGTTTGTGCACAAATCTGTTTGGCTTTTACCCATCTCCTTATTTGCTTTTCAGTGCTTCTAAATGGTCAGTTTGATTATTTATTCCAGAACTTTTCTGGGGAATTAAGCTTACTTGTATGCATAATTCCCTGGCTTCTCCTTTGCTGCTTATACTGTTTTGCGTGTTGGCAAAACGATACCAGATAAACAATCATGTTTTCTACTCCAGAATAAGACTGATCTTTGAAAAAGCTCATCAAGCACAAGAATAAACTTAAAATTAATGAAAATCTAATGGGTGAACCATCTACCCCTGTTCATTTGGGATTAGTTTTAAACATGGGCAGTAATTGAACTAACTAGAAGGGTGTTTTTTGTCTCTCTCTTAAAAATGTTCCCAAATATGACACAGGAATCCAAACACTGTGCCTGCTGCATGTGACTGACATAGAAGATTTACAAGAGGATGCTGCTATAAAGCAAAATCCAGTTCCCTTTGGCAAAAGCAATAATTCAAAATAACCTAAGAAATTAAATTATTTTCTGGATTCTGAATTAAAATGATGAAATAACATGAAATATACTGTCAAAAGATGCAAAAGCAGTAATTAAAAATTGTGGCAGATCTTCCAGCCGTACAGGAGAACAGATTGAAGGCACAGGTATTTTAGAAGAATTGATCATACTACATTTGAAAACTTCATAAAAACAAAAGCAAGTAGAACCTGTAGGAAGAGACTGTTACTTTAAGAGGAAAGCTTAAATGCGCTGCTTAGAAGATATCACTGGTCTTAATGAAAAGCACAAGTTGGAGATTCTATGGAGAAAATAGCAATAAACCTGATAGAATAATACCCCATTGGCTTAGCAAGTGCGCCCGAAGGAACACTGACCAAGCTAACTGAAATTACAGCAGCCATTAAACATTTTTTTCCAGTGTTATGTATTACTCCCAGATAAACAGAGCTCATATCGATGACATCAACTGCAAATTAGAGTTCCCTGTTTTCGTATCATGATTGTAAATCTTTTTTTTTTTTTTTTTTTTTTTTCCCCGATTCTACCGCCGCTTCCTATTTATTCGGGATTCCAGGAAAGGCAAGTCTTCAGGGCTAGATGGGTATCAGATCCATTTCAATAAAGCAGCAAAGCAGTTAAAAGGCAATTGCTCTGTTTCTGACTTTTTTTAAAACCTACATAATGACATTTCTTATATATTATATAAAAATATCTGGCCTGCTGGAGAAAGTTATCTTTAATGTATCATGTAGTGACAGTCAAACCTCATAAGGGTAACGTGTCCAGTTCTTATCAATTCCCCTGTGGCTGGAGTTGAATTTCCTGCACCTAAATTCATTATAGAAGCATTTTTAATTAAAAACAATATAACAAAAACTATTGCCTGATACAAAAACAAGCTGGAAGGGGAAAAGAACAATTCCATATTAAAAAATCGGTCAACATTTAAAATCAATCAGTTTGAAAGACAAGAGTACCAGTTCACAGTAAGGGAATGAGACAAGCATAATTTGACCAGATGGTCATATTTCAGCAGCAGAAATAATTGGATTCTTTATCTGAGTTTTAGTACACTCACAGGATGTGCAGATTTGGGTGATGTGAATAAACATAGGAAAAATAGCAGAGGTTTATTTGTACAAGCAGTGATTTAAGTGTCATAGACCTTTTCATTCTCCCATGCTAGACCCTTAAACCTATTACAGGTTGAAAAGAGAATATAACCTGTGTAGACCATCAGGCCACAATGAAGAACAGCTTGGGCTGACAGGTGAGAGAGGGCAGGGAGAGCCTTTTCAGATGCATATATAGAGATTGTCATGGCCCCAAAAGGATGGGAAATGGCAAGCATCAGCAGCTGGTAGAAACTGTGAGAACCCATAGGAATTTTTCCTTTTTTTTTTTTCTTCAGGAAACTTGGTTAATTAATCCTGATAATTGTTTATTTTCACAAATAAGTTCAATATTTTTTTTCGTTTGCCAAGCCAAAAGCACATTTTCCAAGATTCTTTACCCCTCATGAGAGATTGTGAGCCTCATGTTATTTGACTACTGAAAATATTGATCAATTGTCAGTTTTTTAGCACAGTAAGACAGATACAGCATGAAATATTTCTTCTAAAGAAATAAATAGAAAGAAATAGAGAAAACATCAGAAATACCAAAAGTAAAAATTTTGATAAATCTTGCACTAGGAACTTAGATTCCTTCTGAGAAGCAATGAGGACTATGCACTTCACTTTGCAAATCACCTGGTGCTTCTGAGACTTTCTCTTAAGCATTATCTGTCTGTCTTTTTCTTACCTTTCCTATTAGCACAAGGAGGCATAAGGATGAGAGGAAATGGCTAGAAAAATCTGAAGATTGTTTTTTAGAGATCCAAGGGGGTCCTTACAAAAGGAAAAGACGATGCATGGGAGCGATCACCTTCCATCCACTGCTCACTGCTCCTGTTAGTAATTTCTTACTAGCACGAGCAAAGCTGTCTGCTGGGGAGGGAAATTATTAGGTATTGGGCACTTAGTACTCCCCTCCTTACCTCCCCCCTCTTCTATTATGTGGACCTCAGAAATATTCTCTGTGGTCCACATAAGATATGTGCGTCTTAAGAGATTTTTTTTTTTTTTTGCATTATCTCTCCCTAAAAGCATAAACACATTTAGCATGCTCCCTTCGACATTCCCTTGGAGCTTTTCAATTATCAGTTTCACATTTGGTAGTTTGCCATTGCAAATGAGAATGGCACGTGCTCATTAATGCCTTAAAATAGCTCTCCATTATTTCAGGCCCAACACTGATACCAAAATTGTAGTTACACATTAAAACAATCCATTAATTATTGTTTATTCACTGGCAACTCTATAGTGGAGTATAATTACTTCATATACCACCATTCCCGTGGAATACATAACAGAGCTCTAATTTCCCATTAGCATTTTTTCCCCAATTCAAGTAGCACTGCAAATGTAAGAATACAGATGGGATGACACTCTGGACATTGCAAATACTATATACTTTCCCTGTGTGAGCACAGCCCTGACTGCTGTGAAGAAGTGGCATCGTCTGTTGCTCACTCCTGCACCTAACCTGCTCTCTGCAGTTAAGCTTGAGATGGAATCAGACAAGTGCTTTGACAGACCCTGTGTGCTGACCAAGAGCTGAGCCTGGCAGGAGCCTTCCCTTTTCACCTCCCAAGAGTTTGTGTCGTTTTACCAGACAGGCAACAGAAGTTTGAAATGAAGAGGAAAGGAGAGCAGGCACGATGAGTTCTTCAAACTTCTTTTTCCTTCTGACCAAAATCACTCCAGCCTTTTCAAGGCTGAGATTCAGTCTTTAATAATTTCTTTTAAGAGAGCAGGGGAAATGACCTAGCACATATTTCACGAGGATATGTTCTCTAACAATGTATGTGGAATTGTAATGCATTTCCACTAAGTGCCTCAAAGTATGAGGACAGAAGAGACCTCTGTGGAAACTCCAAGGCTAACGTTTTTGAGAGCTGTGGAAGCTAATTACTGCATGGCATTTTCGTTCTCCTCTGTATTTATTTCAAGGAGTAAGGACCTTGTTGAACATAAGGAGCAGAGAGTACAGGAGAGACATAAGCAGGTAGCTACAAGCGTGCTACTGCCACCCATAAAAACAGGTGGGAGTATACTTGCTTGTTAAAATACTGAAAGTGAGTGGTGGTGTATGGGCAAGATTGATCATGGGACCGGCACTATGCAAGAAAGTTCTCTCCTGAAAAAGTGGAGGTTCGAGATTGATGTTTTCCAGTTGCACCACTGTGCAGATTTTCGTTTTCTGGTAGGACCTTAGAATATGCTGCCTTGGTTTACCTCGGTGATTTTACTTAACGTTCTGCTCAGAAGAGGAACCAGAATGATCCTGGAACTAGTTGTTCCTCACCCAGGATATAACCCTTTTTCTCAAACTGCCCACAGCTGAGAATGCACCTAAAATGCACCAGCCAAAAGTTTCGGCAGCTGTCATTTCTTCTTACCCAAAACCACGTTTCCTCCATCTCCAGGACAAATACAACACATGGAGCATGGGTGGGAAAGCCCCATTTCTGAACTTATTATGCCATGTAACATGGATTTGCCTGCAACATGGAGCCAGGTGGTGGTGATCACTCTTGCTGAAGCTACACGATTCCTAGAACCTGCTGAAATTCATTAAGGAGAAGGCTAATCTGCTCTGCCTGTCTCTTAATACTATTTTCTTGTAAACTGAGCTGAACAGAGTCAGATGATAAAAACAGTCTCCTGTGTAGGTTTTTGTGAGAGGAATGATTTCTATCTAAAATCATTATTTTTGTGCTTTGTTGGAAGTGGTTTGCCTGCTCTGACAATTAAATGTAAAGTGGACTTCTGTACATGCTTTATAGTTTAGAAATGTGTTTCTATAATGGCTTTGGCTCATGCACTTAAAATCTGTATGAAGATTGAATCACGCTCCTATTTTATTAAGATATTTTGTTAAAAAGAAAAGTTCTGCAGCAAATATTCATTTTCTAAAGCATTAAATTGGCATTTTAAAGAGATGGTTTCAGGTCAAAGAAATGTATTTGTAACCTACTACAAAACCACCTCCTTAATTGACTAAGAAGGCAGTATTTTAAAAATCTATCACTGTGTAGCCCAAGTACGATCACTGAAATTTTATGGGTGTAACTATAGTCAGAATTTGGTCTCTCATTTATTTCTCTGCCATACATATGTTTTGCATTTCTCTTAGCTTGGATAACAAGCTTAGACTTCTGAGTTTCATATTCTCATTTGCTGATTTAGTCCAACAATTTTGTGCTTACATTGCAAGACAATTTTTCTCTTAATTCTCTTTCCATTAGAATATCTAAAAAAATGAAATACTTCTGTTGGTTCTAGAGTCCATTATAGGCTAAATTTATCCAAATGGTTAACCAAAACTGACCTTATGTTCCCATTCAAGGTTTAAACATGCTCCTAGGATTGTTTACATTTATGATTCACTTGCTCCCTTATTTGTACATCTTAGAGTTCTCCAGGTTCTAATGGTTGCCTCAATATTGAAATGAATAGAAAGGTTAGCATGGTTCTATTAAGTAATAATTTCCTGAAACGCCTCCCCCTCCTAATATGAATAGTGCTGTAATGTGTTTAGGTGGTGATTAACAGGAACTTTGTCTGGCATTTTAAAAATGATATCAGGTAAGTCCTTAGGAGAAAGTCAGGGTATTTGTATATCCTCTAGTCAGGTTTTCACACGGACATTAATTACTTTTAAGTAGAACCTTCATGGGTTATTGCATTTCCAACTGAGCTCCTTTAAGGGTAAGTTGCCTTCACACAGTCCAGATCCCATTATGGTTTTTAAACCAAGTTAATGTTCTCAGAATTTGAGAAAAAACTCCATTCAAAATACCACCAACACAAAAAACCTGCTTGACGCCCTTCTCCTTTCTTTTCCAGGAGATTCCTCTTCCAGGTACTTGCCTCACCCTTCTTTATGTAACGCCCTCTACATTTCATGCAGTTGCACTCATGCTCTCTACTTTCCCTTCCCAATCATCCAGCCCCTACTGGCTGGGGCCCCATTTTAGCTGCCAGTGTCTGGGATTGGTAAGGAGCAAGGTTTATTCCCGTTGTCTTTGCAACAAAGGTGAAAATAAGCTCATCGCTTTGGCCTCTGAATTAGTCCCATTTATAATACTGCAACTAGACGTGGGTGTTTTTCATAGCATCTATCATGATAGCATGAAAGCGTTTCACAATATTAAAGATATATCAAATGTATTGCTAGGAGGAAGATCTGTCTTTGCTTGTTCTTTTAATCCAGTTTTTTCAAATAAAATAAGCTGCTGGCAGATTCGCTTGTGTTCCATTTGGCTATTAGTTGGCACATACCTGGTTCAGTAGAAGAGTTTTGTTGCGTACACTAAAACTGCGAAGATTCAGGCTCAACCAGATCTGTTGTGGAACTCTGTTCCATACGAATTCTGGTGTTTGTTTTTTTTCCCTCCCCAAAAATTGTCCTCTTGTCTCTCAGTAGGATACAAGCTGGACTCCATCAGACCCTGTTTTTAGTGATGAATAGGAAACATGGATGGGAAGACAGAAAGAGAAATAATTATCCACAGAGATCATAATAAAGAGTTTGACTGGCTTAAAAATCTGATTGGCAGCCAAGGCGGGTGCCAAGCATTTGTATCACAAGCTCGTGCTGGTTAGCATAAGCCTGCATTTGTTGGGAGAAGGCTCTGTATTATGCACCAGACACAGCTAGTGCCCATCCCTGGATGGAGGTCAGTCAAACACTTCCTTACCGTTTCTCATGGGAAAACACAAACGCTTGAAAACTCGAGACAAACAACGGGAAATTACTGGATCAAAAGGCACAAGAAATCTAATTGTACAGAAATGAGCACTCAGTTTCCTCTGGTCCTGGAGTTTCAGAGTGAACTGGGATATAACCTAGCCGCTTTTTTAGGCAGTGATTGCAAGCAGCCATGGGAGTCTGTTCTTCCTCACAAATGCCTTTGCTATGTGCACCCAATGTTTTCATGTGGAATGTCAGAAAGATGTTTACGACAGCACAAAGATACTATGAGGTACTGTTATCTTGTTATAGTAGACAAGCCTCTAAAGGACACATCCCTCTTAAAAATAAAGCTTTTCAATTTGGTTTTCAAGATTGATCTAGGAATTTAATGAAACCTAGTGATCATCACTTTGGTTGCTTTTTATAGCTGATTTAGCTGGAACCAACAAATGAATAGCACATTACTTGTGTGTTTTAAAAACAATAATAGTAAAGTAAAAATATCATCAAGGATATAAATGCAATACAGAAGTCAGAGAAAAGGAGCTACTTTAATTCTGAAGAGAACTGACTAATTTCATTCTCTAATGAACAAATAAATAAAAAAAGCAGGGGCATATGTAGGGTTTGTACTAACCTGTAATTTCTGAAGATTAAAATACTTTAATGTCCAAATGTTTGAATTTTTGTTTAACTTTTATTAGGCTGGTATGTACTTGGAAAGAAGCTGGTGCGCCACCTCAAGGAAACCAGCATTTTTCTAAAAATAAAGATATTTATTCCATCCTCTGAGTTGTTTTCCTTTTTATTTCTAGTTATTCGTTAAAAAAGCTATTTTTCTTTTTCTCTCATCAGATATTTAGGCTTTGAAATACGATGTTAAGAAGCAACAATATTCACTTTTCTGCTAATTCTCCTCTACAAGGGAAAGGCACATCAACTGATCTCTTTCCAGATTTCCAGTTTTTAGTCGTGCATTGGATCAGCTCCTGCTTTACTAAAACTTTTATATTATCATATAAGAAACTGTAGCAACTCCTTTTGGTTCAGGATGGTAACTACAGAAATACAAGGTTTGCAAGGGAGGATTAGACGCTGCATTATTGAACACTGAGATGCTCAAAATTTTGGCCCCTCACTGCCCAGGGAAATTTGTAACCCCAGATTTGGCAACCCATCTGTTGCCTGGAGATTGGTGTGGACTTATAGAAGCAGATACACAGAAGCCAACAAGCTGGCTGCAGAATCAGGTAGTGCTAGCCCATAGGAAATTGGAGAAGAACAGGGACTCAGGGATTTTTCCTCCAAAATGTACTATGTTTCTAATTTTGGACTGGATAGAAATACAGTTCTTTCACAGCTATGAATGCCTTCTTGAACTGAGGTTTCTAAGTTGAGTCAATCTTAATTTTTTTTTCCAGAAACAGAGGAAATTATAGTGGCTGTTGTCCTCCTTTCCCCAAGCATAAGTTTAAAAAGAGAGTTGAAAGTGTTTCAAAAACACGATGGCCTTCATATTAACCTGTGATCCTTAGATGCACATCCCTCCTGCGGTGAATATAGAAATATATTAACAAAGACGAGAAACAGAAGAGGCAAAATTTACCCATCTCACTTCTTAAGAGCAAGGGAAACTTTCTGAGGGATGAAGTTTCCATGTTCAGGTTCCAGCTGCAGACTGGGCAAAGGGGTGTCCCTGACCAGGGGGCTCTGATGCCCTTGCTTTCTCCTCTCCTCTGTTGTGCAGAAGGCTTGGCATGCTGGGGATGGGAGACCCCAGGGCTGGGGTTTGCTGTCAGGATCCCACTAAGGTGGAGCTGCCTGGAAAGTTCAAACATCCAGAGCAGGTTGAGAGGATCAAGCCCAAATATGGCAAAAGCTGGAAAATGCTCCTTTGTGAATCATGGAAATGAGATAAATATTGCCAGTGACAGTTTGTGCAGCATTGAGGTGTCTGTGTAAGTGTTCAAAGGTGAAAGTAAAGTTGCTGGACAAAGTGCTGATGAAAAACGAGCTATCTGTGCACTTAAGTGGCAGAAGTGCGGAGTTTAGCAATTGAACACCTACGATGCCTAATGTTGCATTTAGGGATTAAGGGTCGTGTTTAGAATCTCAAATTCCCCATTTTCTTTTAGTTTTGTTTTTTTTTTTTTTTTAAATGAGCATATAAATCACTCTAAGTAGGTCAAGAGTGAGGTTTTCAGAAATGCCCCGCACTTACTTGGAAAAAAATGAAAAATATCCCACCAAACAACACAAATGGAGTAGGGTCATTGGCCTTTCTGAAAATCCCATCTTCAGCAAACCACAGAGCCCTGGTTTTGATAATACTCCGTATTTCTGTGTCTAACAAGCACACCTGTGAAACATAAATGAAAATGCCTTCCTTTTTGTTTTGTTTAAGAGCAATATATCCATATTTCAATATGCTTTTTCTTCCAGTTTTCATGTAACTTAAAGTCTGACTCGGGAACTTCTTGTCACATTAAACATTAAAAACTATTACTCACCCAACGACCATTAGGACGAGAATATATATCATTAATTATGAAAATTAATCCTTCTGCCTTCTGGGTGCTGAGCTGTTATGTTTTCCAGTGTTGCCACAAAGGGCTGAAAGTGAAGATTCTCATAGGGACAGAGTGGACCACGTTTTGGAATTATAGATTGGAAAAGACAGTCAAAATCAAAGCTGGCAACACTGGGAATATAAACTGGAGAAATTAATTCAGTTATGGGACTGCAGGTCACAATGGATCTTCTTCCAGTAAAATAAATAAATAAATAAAGTGTATTTTGTTTTTTTTTTTTTTTAGTTGGGAGGGAGATCTGCAGTCTATAAGAAGTTAAAAGATAAAGACTATCAAGATATGGAGGCAGAAAATCCCATGTCTCCTCCATTCAAGCATTTTAACCTCTTGTTTGTGGCATGAGAGAGTAAAAAAGAAATCAATGCATGTTTCATTCTCATATCCAAATGGGCAAGTAAGTTCTTCCCCAAAATGGATTGTTAAACCCCAGGAAAGCAGTCTGCGGGACAGAAGAGGTGCTGCCTCTAGCAACTCAGTGAAACATCCTGGGATTCAGTACAAATAAGGTGGAAAAATCCAGTCCACAAGCAGGGGGCAGACAGAGCCAGTTCAGGCTGCACAAAGGGTGAGTCTAGGCAAATGCACCTCCCACCACAGGCCAAATCATTCAGTTTTAAAAAACAACATGTGAGAACAAAAAAGACAACACAGAAAACTGGGCTATTTTTCCCATATCCCTACAGAGTGGACAGTTTCCAATCGTTCCTTCTGGGGAAGGACCTTCTCCATTGCCCCTTGGGGAGAGAAGTTACTTCAGCTACTTACAAAATTATTTTTATTGTTTGCATATTTCTTTATATATACTATATTCTATAAATTCATATTTTAATATTACTTTGGTTTTGACAGCCACTGGAAAATGTCCTCTGCTCTGAAAGAGGGGCCAGTTTTAGAACATTATTTGCCTGAGCTGAGGCAATTCTGGCTAAGTTTGTAGGGCCATTCGGGATAAGAAGCAAGCTCCTTTTTTTCTAGGGCTACTTAGAAACCATAACTACCTACCAAACCTATCTGACGTCCCATCAGATGACTTGAGTCACCAGTTGTGTGAAAGTTTTGGCCACCAACAGTAGCGGTATGTAGCTTTCATTACAGAAAAGGGTGTTGGAAGTAATTCTTTACAAAGGCCCCAGATCCCAAGAAATTCCACCCAATCTCATGAGATCGGCTTAAAAAAGCAAGCAGCTAGTTGTTTTCGTTGACGTAGTCCACAATTTTTGTAATTCTTGTGTTGGCAATGTTGCATTTTAGCAGTTCATGACAGAACAGACATGAATTTATATACTTCTCTCCTTTCACGTACATGTGACACTAAGCTCAGGAGCTGCAGCGTAGCAAAGTGAGGGGTTATTTTCACGATAGTCCTGCAGTCAGCTTATCTTGGGCTGTTAAAACTCTCCAACCTGGAATTCAGGGTTTATTTCCTTTACACATTGTGGACTTGGAGTTTATTCAGTCCCTGGCTGAATTAGTTCCTTTTTAAAAATGAAGCTCTCTTGGCTAATCATTTAAATAAGGAAAGGGCCACTTGAGTGTACAGAATGAATTTCCAGCAGGAAAGCTGATGACAGTTATTTTTTCTGCATGTCTCTTAAGAAGATGACTCAGAAGATAAAGAAGCGCTACGAACCTGCCTGTGCAAAAGGCGGGTAGCAGAGACCTTTTTATTAACAGCATTTACTTCTGCATGGGACCAAAGGAAGGCTCCAAACTGGAGGACTGGGATGTTGCTATGAGATCCCCTTCCACCTCCCCTGCCCTGTTCCTGACTAGATTATTGCAAGGTATTACGGCTAAAAGGCTAATAGTGACACCAAAGCAATTAATGAAGTAGGTTCTTAAATTATTTTTTTTAAAGGTAAGTTGTTTATTCAGGCAGATAAAATGATATTTTTTTTCATTAAAAACCTGTCCAGGTCGGCTATGTTGCAGCTGCGCCATGCTTCGTTTTGTCTGGAGGACCACAAAGACAAGAAGATAAGCAGGAGGTAGGGTGAGGAGTGAACAAACAGCAAAACACCACAAAGACAAAATATAATTATAAGAGCTTGATCCTGAAGCCACAGAAATGAAGAGACTGCAGCATCTTGACCTGTCAATGTACTTCTACTGCCAAAGCCTTATAGTGTTGGCATGTCATACACATGAAATTTGACATTTCTGAAGTAAAAACCTTCAGTGCTTTATTTGTAGATAAGGCACTTGCTGCTCTTTCATAGTGTTCCAGTACAGGCTTCTGACTGATATTTTTTAAATGCTTTGTTTTGAAATTTTAAGAGACCTTCCAACTGGACTTTGGGAAAATGAACCGAGTTACGCTAATTCCCTGTATTTACCAGCTGACAGCTGAATGCCCACTTGATCGTATCATAGAATATACCTCATTTTCTTCCTCTGAGCAATTTATTTGGTTGTCAAAGTCATTAGAATACGCCTGCTAGTAAAAGATGTATTCTCTAGTGTATATGCAATCCTATTGTTTAAAGTTAATACAAGCCTGTTTGAAAACAGCAGTTTCCATAGGAACAGTTTTTCCAAATAAATCTTACATGGAGAAGTATGTCATAAATAATTGGTCCTGCCCTGAGGGAACCGTTAAACACCCTAAGAAAATGCATGGGTAGAGAGAGAGGAAAGAAAAGCTATCAGAAAGGCATAAAATGATGGCAAATTGGGAAAGGTATATATATTTTTTGCCTATTCAGAATTCTTTTCAAAGTAAAAAAAGTGAACGTGCCTTGTTTTCCGAACTCTGCTGACATAGATTAGGAGTCCGTATTTTACCTCTTAGGACCTTAGCTGTGTTCAGGTTACACTCCATGCAAATCTCCTTGAATTATAGTGTGGCATTATTTCGGTTTTTGTTCATCCATTTATATGGCACACTGCCTCTTTAACCAACAAGAAGAATATGTACATGCTTGCAGTATATTTTTAGAATGTAAATTTTAGAATGTATAAATCGTATGTAACATCTTACAGAACGGATCAAAATTATGTCGTAACATCCTCTCAGACTACAATACCTCAGGAAAAAAAATTTGCTTGCATCTAATAAATAACTAGTCCCCCTGGAGAACATGATATAATGGGCATTTTCACTGCCTAAGGCTGTCCGAGGAAAACTGGAAAACATAAGTTTGCTCTCCTTTTAAAGTCAAGGAGAGTTCAGTGGACAAGTACCAAAATCGGAGAAACACCAGCATTTGATCATGCCTGTAATATAACAGGGGCCCTCACTGCTCAGCTAGCAGATGTTAGGTGCCATTTACGGGTAGGGATATAAAGGAAGGGCCTCAGGCACCTGTTTCAAGTGATGCTTCAGGAGTTGTGACTTTGGTTACTTCATTTTATATATACGAATGGAGGTAGTTGAATGTTCTTCTCCTCAGCAACAGGCTTGAAAAGCCTTATCCGAGTCACAGTTTCCAAACTATAAAAAAACTCTGAGCATATGTTTAAGTAATTGTTTGCTTTGAATTATATTTTAATCCTGGTTAGTTTTTGACAGTTAATTATAAGCTTGGTCTGGAAGCCTCGGCAGCGATGGCCAAGGCAAAGAGCTGCCAGCTTGACTAAAAAGCACTGGATAGGATCCAGATCCAGCTAACTTCTGTAGGTAAGTGATTTAATTTCCTGAGCTTTTGTCCTCTGCCACAACTTCAGGGTGGACAACACAAGGGTATCGCTTTGTAAAGATGTGCATCTTGCAGGATTCCCTGTCCGGAGAAAAGGGCATCTCCATTATATGTGAAAAGCTGAGTTTTCTGTTTCTTAGTGATGAGCTAAATTAGGTAGCAAATAATTGAGAAGGAGATTAAACAGGAGTAAAAGTACCATTTACCACAATATCTTTCAGGGCCAGCTGCCAAGGAAATGACTTTTATCATGCTGCCATTTATAATAGTGGGTCAGCTGGCTAAGCTGTCTGGGTAGGTGAAAGAAATTCAGCAGCTCAGTTAAAATATATAACTAGAGTGTAAAGTATCTGAAGGGATCTGTTACTTCTTCCTGAAAACCTTTCCCTTATGACAATGAGTAATGACCATAAATTGTTGAATGTCTCCTCTACTTATGCAGCTGAGGCCTGCAATTATATTCTTTTTCATTTGGAAACTTGACACATTTGGTTAGCCAAAGCTCTAAAAAAAAGTTATATCCAATATAAGGTTGAATTATGTGCTATTCAGTAAAGAATTGGCCTCCAAGATCCTCATTCCATGCCCCTCCACACTGGAGCCTTCACTTGTACAAGGCCAGATTGACTTCATTGGGTTTACACTGATTTGCACCACACAAGAATTTGTTTCCACCTGCTAAAAGCTGTCAGCACCTTTTGGTGCAAAAATATCAAGATAAGCCCCAGGGCAGACTGGAGGAATAGGACACAGGATGTGTGATGTTGGTGGTGAACCCTAGATGGTGGTGCATAAGATGGTCAATGACTGTGCACTCAGAATGGAGTTCGGATCAGCAGAAATATGCCTTTAATATCTTACATTCTCACCCCTGTATACTTCACTGTGACATTAAAAAGAAATTGTTGTGGGTTTTTTTTGCAAACACTGAATTGCTTGCAAGCCCACATACACAGACGAACATGACAAAAACTTCTTTACATACTATGACTGGTTTGTAGCAGGGAGATACAACACCAGCTCCAGAGAACAACACTGGAATGCACTTAAGAAGCCACGCATGGCTATCTGGCACTATGTTACGGTTATTTCTTGTACATATCTAATTTTAAACAAAGAGATTAGGTTTGAGAGCGTAGCATCTGCTTCTGGGAGTGCCACCATCATGGTAGTCCTCCCCAAGATTTACGTGTGTTACGTAGGACATTTATAGGTAGAGATAAGACATGCAGCCTACACAAAATCTGGCAGAAAGATGGTGTTTACAGCTGTAGGTGTCCATGTTTCAGCACTGCAGAATCAGATTCACCACTAAAATCATGCAAGCCTGTGAAAGCAAGGAGATCTCGTGGTACCAGATGATCGTAATGAGCGCAAGAAGTGGTGCTATCACCTGTAATTTGATATAAAAGCAGCACAAACTCTTATCTAGATTCTATTATAGTCTTTCCAGATTATGGGCTGTGAAATTGCTATCTCATAAGCAATGCTGGAGAAAGTGTAACAGAGATGGAATTTAAAACAGACGATTTGGTTCTGTCCCAAAACACAGAATTGCTTATAGGAAACAATAACAGTTGCTAAAAAATGCTACTCGAATGAGAATGATAGCATTTCCTCTACAGGAAATTTTCTGAGGAGTAGAAAATACCTAAGTAGTAAACGACAAAACCCAAAAGCCTGTAAAAATGTTGTTTCTGACAGGGAAACATTCCATAATTAAGATAGACAACATTCCCATAGTCACTAATGAAGCAGTGTACTGTGTGCACACCTAATGAAGGTTCAGACATGAATTTGCTCTTTTTGAAACAAAAATTATGAAAAATGAAGTTGCATGGTCTTTCTTTCTTTTTGCCTGCTCCTTGATTCCCTTCCTCAAAATCTTTCTCTTTTCCTCTGAAGTCACAATCCTTTCACATCCTGCTACCCTCAAATGTGGTTAATTAGTGCTGTGACTCAAACAGTAACTGCAACGTTCAGAAAAAGCACTGAAGATATCCTGCTTCTCCAATTCAAATGTTGCCATCCCTAAAAGCACTTAAAAATCATGAGTCACACTCTTTTCCTCTCCCAGCAGTGATGGTTAAATAATAATGCTTTAGGGATTTCTTATTATTTGCCTTTTGGTTCCTTACCTTGGACTCGCTTCACACGAGAAGCCTTTTTTCTCTATAGCCACAAAAGTTAAAAACTTTCTTTAAAATTGAAAAGCAGGGTCTACTGTAAGATCCTGATTCCAGGAACGGGGACTGTGAGAACTGCCCTGAAGTTGTGAAATCACAATAAAACCACAAGAGTTGGCAACAGCGCTATTCCTCCATGAGGATGCTTTAGTTTTATTGTTAGTTTCCTCACCGTAGGGCTCAGCGTGTGGAAGAGGGGACTGTGGAAAGGGGCTTCCTCCTCTCAAGCCTGGAAAAGCAGGAAAGGTGCCTGGTAGATCCTGTCCCTGCCCTCTCGTTCCTACGTAGGTGGGTGACTAGAGCTATTCCTGGGGAACTTTTCACCCAAAGGTGACGGAGGTGAAGAGCGCAGGGAGGTGGAAGGGGGACTGACGCTTTAAAATGTGAGGGGAAAGGCATCTCAGGTTTCTTACTCCTGGAGGAGGGAGGCGAGAGGAGATGGGTAGTCGAAGGTGAATTCCCTGCGACTTGATCAACCCAGGGAGAAGCCGAGGTCCCACACAGGCCTCGTGCTTCAGAAATGAAGGACTCGGGAAGATGCTTTTTTCCTCCTCTTCAAAGAACAGGTAGTCTAATTCAGCTTCCCTGGCGTAATTGCTAAACATGAAAATTATCTATAAAAAAGTGTGACCTAACCTTTGTTTGCATTTTTTAACAAAGCAGTAAGGGTGAGAGCATACATTTTTATCATTTCTGTATTATTTTTTTTTTCAGCAATAATGGCTCAATAATAACTTAGTACAATTGGCCAGTACTAATGTTGTGACTATAGAGGTGGTTTTATTGTGTAATAGGAGAAAATATACAACCACTTGCAACTTCACTCCCTACTCCTCTCCTGTTTCTTGCTAGACTGAGTTATCTGATGATCTTATTTACCTTGAATGGTAAAGTTGCTGTTGAGCTGTCGTCACTTCTTCTCAGTCAGACAAGACAGACTTTATGTTCTTCAAAGCTATTTAAACTCTTTTGTCTGGAAAGTTCAATTATGTACAGTGTCGTCAACAACTAAACAGAAATATTCTGTCAGTTAATTTTGCCCACTAAAAATCCAGATGTTTATATTTAAACACCATTTTTTACAGGATTTTTTTTTATAATATTATCACTAAGCAGAATCTTTAATTCCTTTTTAGTACTGAGGCAAAAGTAAGAAAAAGGAAAAATAGAATACGTGTTTTTTGACAATACTGTGACTTTCTAGTGACACTACAGGGAATAAAAAAAATATAGAAAGAAAGAAAAAAAGAAACTGAAAAAAGTAATCTGATAGCCTAAATCTCTGCCTAGATCAGAGAGCAGTGGATTTGGCAGTGAAGAATAAATTCACCTAAAGCAGTAGTTTCAGGAGACTGTAATTTTTTGTGAATTTGGGGGATAGCTTTAGCCCTTCTGGAACGGTAGCTGGAATGTGGGGGAAGAAGAAAAGGGTGACAGGACAACTTCTATTTGGATGTTTTCCAAAGGAATAATTTAAACTTTTTTCATTTCAAAATGACTTTTAAATTTTAAAGTCAAGTGTTTTGATATCTTGTGTTAAGGACTGAAGTGATCATGAAGTGAAACAGTTTGTGGTTCAGGTGAAGGGGTTCCAATTTTACATCATCTTTTCCAAACTTTTTTTTTTAAAAAGTAAAACAGTGGGGGAGGGATGGGGATTTGACCAACCAGCCAAAATAGTCCGTTGCTTGCTCACGTCTAGCTATGTCAATACAAGTGTTTTCATTAATCTTATTTTGATATCACAGCCCTATGTAAATTTGTTTATGCTCTGTTCTAGGGGAAAAAGAGGTGATGGTAAGCTGTTTGCTCAGTGGCCTGTGATCTGTTCCCAGCTGTCTGGAAAGCAAGGTAGGGACGCCTTTTCCCCACCCCTTATCCCCCTAGTATAAGGTGAACGTCTTGCCAGACTTCTATAAAAGTGACAATATGTTGAATTCCCCAATTAAAAAGAAAAAAAAAATCACTTAAGGTGGGATCATACTGTTCAGGGAATCATGCCAACATTTCACTTGCATCTGTTCCCTGAAGACTGGGGACAGCTGCAAGATGTGAAATGGTTTTGACTTTCGAGGAATTGACAACTGCCCTTGACGTACTAAATGGCAGGGGAGCAGGTGGCAATGCAATCGCCATGAATGGTTTTATAAGGCACGCTTGTGTGACTGGTTCATGATCCTAATTCTCTAGGTCAGCATCAAGGAGGAAGAGTGGCTTCTCTCCATCGCCACCAGGCTGTCATCACGTTATAACCTAAGTGGTGGAAGGAGGTCAACAGCTAATAAATCTTGTGAGCAGGCTCACCACTTTCAGAATGCAGTCCCTTTAGAGATTGCTGCTGTCTTTTTCCCTTTTCTTCTTTTAGCCCCACTGAACCTTTACATCCTCAGAAGCATTTGGCTTTTTCTGGCCTCTTGCAAGTGGAAAATACTAGACTTTGAATCGGGAGCTGTTGCCAGTTAGTCTTTGAGAGAACCAGAGAAAATACGTTGCCAGATTTTTCTTTTTCTTAAGAGCTCTGAGATAAAGGCTCAGATTAAAGACAGGGCTGTGCAATTACATGAACTTTTTGAAGGGCATTTTTTCTCAGTAGCTTTGATTAAATTATTGAAAGGTTATTACATTAAGAAAATGGTGCCATTTAGCTGTCCTCTCTGTGCTTTAGAGCTAGTTGTGAAAGAGCTGTATTACAGAGTCTGTTATAGTATTGATGGATATGTTCATAGTGTCAGGTTCACCAGTAACTCTGCTAAGACTCAGCAGAAAAGACAGCCTAGAGACTATCACTTTATTCGTTCCTCTCTTGCGCAAAAAAATGATGAGGAAAGTGTAAACAAGAGGTTGCACAGGGGATAATTAGCACAAAGATGTCTGTGAAATCTGAATCCTGAGTTGTTTATGTCTTGAAGCACTTCATAGTAATGCATTATGTTTTATAGTTGCTTAGATTTCATGCTGTATTGCTTGAATATTTCCACTTCATTTTGCTATTTGTACTGCAGAGGCGGTGTTAGGCTGTTTCTTGTTCCAAAACAAAGACCAAACAGAGACCCTGAGACAGCTGGATTGAGTGGTGACAGCCCAAGAAACCACTGTTTTCCCCAGAAACATGTGTAGCCAAGTGACATCCACCTACTGTAGATACAGTACTGCTGCCTTCTGGAGACTAGTGGTGACAGGACAGGACGAGACGTCTGTGCTTCAGACAGAGCCCCACAAGAAACAGGTATCTGGGTGGCTGGAAACATGACTGCTGCATCTGCTAGGGCAATGCCTTGTACTACATACAAAGCCTGAAGGCTGACTTAAGCAGCCATGCTCGTTATTGAATAGGAGATGTACTGAATGTATACTATTAATTGTAGCTATCTAAATCTCATATTTTCCAGTATTTCCTATTATTTCTGGAGCACAGAGCCTCTGTGATGTGCTGTAGCTCGAATATGGGTAACAGTATACTTGCTTTCTGAATAAATGTATTTCTGAGCCTGAAGTAAAAATGTCTCAAAACCAGCTCCAGGTGGCCTCACGCAGCAGCTGTAGGTGGCACGACACAGACTGAGGGCAGGGAGGAGAGAAGAGCACAGTACTCTGTGTCTTTGTTCACCTCAGCACAATCACCCTCCATAAGAACTGCAGTTCTGACATCAGCAGATTAAGAAAGACAGTGCAGAAGCTCTGGTGGTTTGATGCTATGTCTACAAAAAATAAATAAAGCTGGGGAAAGTTAACATTTATTCCATTCACTTCTCTAATGGAAGTAAAACATTCTCTTCTCAGTCCCACGCCACATATGTTCTTGGTCCATTCCTTAAAGGTACATAAACATTAGCGAGCATTAATGTACAGCTCTCTTCTTCAATATTTTTTGAGGATTCCTCCCGTTTGTCATCACAGAAAAAAAATGTCTGTGTCTGTGGGGCCCAGCCAAAGCTCTTCACCAAGACCCTCGAAGCCAAACCCATTAGCGGTTTACACTGTGTAGTATCAGGAATAGCTTTCAGGGCACTCACAGAATTTCAGCTGCTAAAAATACTGAAATGCATCAAGCCTGTAGATATTGAAACTTGTGAGCTGTGGTGACTTCATTGTTTTCTGCTGTCAGGGCAAGCCGGTCACTGGTGCTCAAGAAGTGCAGCTTTAGCTGTCTCAAGGGTAACTTCTGCCTAGGCAGACTTCTTCACCACAGCTTCAGCTGTGGAGATCAGCAGATCAAAATAATAGTATGGGAAAGTAAAGGCACCTTTATGAGGAATAGATATTTCTCATCTCGTTCCAGCATTTGCTCGGGAAGCACAAGTTGTTGCAAGAGAGCAGCAGAACTGTGCAGTAGTAGCAGCAGTAGTCTGGGAGTTTGTGAAGCTATGTGGCTCCTTTCTGTGGGTCCTCTCTTCCCTGGTTAAACATCCAGGAGGCAGAAACCTCCCAGGTTACTTTGTCATTGGTATCTAACTCATTTCCACAGGACTGTGGAGGGTGCAAGCAACAAGAATGAGGGAGGCGCACCAGGAAGACCTTCAGCATCTGTGTTGGGCAACCTCATCCTGTGGCCATCAGCTGAAAAGTGGTAAGTCAAGGGGGCAAATGAGCTGCTTGGCCTAGGGTTTGACAGAGGAGGCATGAAGGACATCTGAGGGCCATGGAGAGGGAGGAACAGACTATAGTCACTTCCGGTTCAGAGTACAAGTTGTGAAGGTGGCCTTTAACACCAAGGTACAACAGTGATCATGCCTATATCTGAAGACCAGTGAGATCTACCGCTGTCTTCAGAAGCCTTACCCCAGGCTTTTTCCCAAAATCCTGCTGTTCAAAGTTACAGGGTTATTGAAGCTTTCTGCTGCAACAAAGCTCATCTGGATGCTGCAGGGCCAAGGCAGGAGAGTCCCCGCAGAGGCTGGCATATGGGAGGAGAAGAGACCACAGCGGGAGTCCGGAGTGAACACCCTCTAATCTAAAGTATGCTTCAACACTTCAAGTTTCAGCAATTTGTCTGTACACAAGGTAATGAAGTTTTATTGGTATGCTGCACCAAAGGGATGAATCCAGCGCCCATTTGGTGGGTGACAGATTAAGGACAATATTATTAATTCCCTTGCTAAAAAGCCATGCAGGGCTTTTAAGTATACTTTCTGCTTCTTCTGTTGTTCTTTAATGGAACTTTAATAACTTAAATTTAAATATTAGGAATGTTATGTTAACCTTGTCCATATATGCTGCGCAGTTTGGATTGTGTATAATTCCTTGCTTAAGTTTTAGGCAAACTCACTGCTGGTTTATAAATACTTACCTCCTAGCTGAAATCTGCTTTAGCTTGGAAAAGATGATGAAAGAAACTAAGACTGTAGCTTCAGAGGCTGTAGGCAGAACCCAGTGCAATGAGTGCCTCAGGATATTGCAGAAGAAGAACAAGCAATGACAACAGCAATTCTCAATACTGCCAGCCTCAGGGGCTCCAAAATGAGTGAGTGTCTGCTGCGTAAATGGGATAGTCCTTGGTCTAGGGCAAGGATTAGCTAAGCTCTCTGGAGAAGGCGAGGCTGGCTTCGGATGTTTCCAATCAGCTTGACTGTTTCAGGCTTTGTATTCATCGCAACCCCATTGTTTTTAGCATTCCCATCTTTCCCTGACTCCATGAGTCTGTACATGTGCGTTGCTTGCATAAGCCCCTGGGTGAACCTCAAGTCAGACCCACGAGAATATACCTGGTGTAACTCTGGATTCACAAACATAACCCCAGTTATAGAGTTGAGTGCACAAATGACCCCTTTATTTGCATACCGTGTAGGCTAATGGCAGATAACACTGTGATATACGGGCATGAGGCTTTAAGAAATTATCCCAGTGCTCTTGGATATTCTGTGTTTTTCTGTTATTTGGTACTAGATGTGACCAAATCCTTAAAATAAATAAAAGATGTGTCCATTAAATGACAATTGACTGCAGAAGCAACTGAAAGTATCGTCGGTACCCTTCTCTTCTGCTGAGTGCTTTATAAAATGTTCCTGTGGCACCATTCAGACCCCAGAAGGATGTGATGTATATGACAAGTAGCTCATTGTGAACAATGGGTCAGGTAGAGTTGAGAGCTCTGAATCCATTACCTTTCAGGGTCGCAAAACACCTTGCACATCATACCACTGGAATTATAATAGGAATGAACAGAGGTGGAAAAGATATATACAAAACAAACAGATACAGTATCCAAGTATTAAACCTCTTGCTGAACAGGAAAAACAGAACAAGAATATCAAAGCCACACTCTGGAAGTTCTTTTACCACTAAAAGCATATGGTTCTTTGAATCACTGTTGTCTGAGGCAGCAGAGGAAAATCTGCAGATAGGAGGAAGAACAAACAACCACAACTGAAAAAAAGAAGAATCCATGTGTCCTTTGATTTACGTACTTTATGGTTCACAGAGCACACTGCACTATCTCCAAGACCATGACTTACATTTCCTAATTTCTACCCCAGACTGCAGGCCAAGGAAGAGTGAGTCAAGCCTGAGCAGGGGATAACAATAACCAGAACACATCAGCTGTGAAAATCTTTAGCCACGAGCAGGCAGGCACGTGGTTTGCAACCAAGAAACATTGGTGCCTTGATAAGGAGTGTTATTCTCTGCACAGTCACCGTCAGAGAGCATTTACTGGGTTGAGGTAGTGCTCAATATGTGCCGTCAACTCTGGTTGGGCAGTGGAGCAGGGCTCTAGCAGCTGCTGCTCTGTATTTTTCTGTCAGAAACATAGTACCAAGAAGGTAGCTGGCTATCTCTGCTCCTCTGCTGTTAATGGAGGTCTCGGAGTTTTTTAACTGATTAGATTTCAGTTCACCATACCTAATTTTAGGCACCTAAATAACGTGCCTAGCAGTCCCCAATATAATCAAAGCCTCTGAGTCACTTTCTGGGGTGCCTCAAAACTGAGTGATCTCTTGCAATATCTATCCCTCCCTACTGATTATAGAAGGCAGACAGTGCAAATAGGGTCCAAATGTAAAAACTTTATTTTAGATCCCTTAAGGTAAACTTCTTGCTCTCTTCTACTTCAGGATATTACCTTGACAAAAGTTTCTGTGATGTCCTACTCCTATTCTTACTTGCTTATTCATAAAAGAGCAGCTCCTCTGTCTGGGGTCCTACACTCTTAAGGATAATAGAAAAGCTGTAGTTGCACTTCGAAGTTAAGCAAGATATATTCCCCTTTCTCTGCTTTCAGTGAGTGATTATGAAAACTTTTTCTTAGTGTCAAAGGATTAATAGATGGGGGCATCAGATACTGAACTGGCTTTAGCTGAAAGCCACACATGTGAAAGATAAGGCCAAAATCACGGAATTATTTACAGTACAAACTTTTACCCACAACACTTTAATAGGTGATCAAGTTATTCTAAAAACAGGCAAAACATAACAGACACACTTGAGAGCACACTCAGACACACTTGAGCATTCCTTCCATTATTACATGCCCCATCTTCTGATACCCAAGCACGCACCACCACAGGTAGGTACTGAAATGACTTTCTGCTCTATCCTTTTCTTAGGTCCCTACAACTCCTTCTCACATCCCTCTCTTTCACTGCTCACAGTGTGTGTCACCTTAACTTGTAGCTTGTCACAGTTCCTGACGCTCTCCTCTCCTGAGCAAAACAGCGGGTGCCAAATTCCCCCCAGTGCTCTGCTGCCTGCTTCCCGGGCTGTGCCTGCCGCGTCTGTCAGCGCGCCCAGTTGAGCTCGGGCAGAGTGGCAGTAGGTAGGAGTACTGGAGGGCAGCAGGGCAGCTCACACCACCTCTGCGGTGCGAACCGTTGCCTTTGCACACCAGAAACTCAATGGCTGTCTCTCAGCATTAGCTTCCCACCATAATACACACATCCCGGGGAGCGCTCTGAGAGATCTGAATTAACTCCTGATCTCTGAAAGAAAAAAATGGTATTACTAAGAAAAAACCCCAAAACCAAAACCCAAAAAGACTAGTTTCCTAATCCAATACAGTTTCTAATAACATCTTTCTGTAGCAGTTCAGGAGCACCCATATTTGCATCTGACTTGTGACATGGGGTCTACCAAGGAGGGTAACTCGCTTAGCCCTGAGGGCAAATGGAGCTCCCCTAGAATACCTGGGAGACAGACAGGGAAGCAAACAGAAGCATTATATGACAATCCTCAGACAAAAGGTAAGGAGTAAAACTAGACTTGGTTTTTTGGTTGACTGTGTTTTATATTTAGAGTCCTATGTATGTTGCCACTGACTGTCCATAACTTGTGATTGTCACTGCTAGATAAAAGGATCTTCAATGAGTGATGCTCACTTGTTATAATGAGGGACATTCAGAAAATCTCTGCTACAGCTACATTTTGACACAAAACACAGATAAAGTCACAGCTTGTGCTTCCTACTTTCCAGGGAACCCGAGGCGCTGTTTCACCAAGTTGGCTGTGACACAGTAAGAGCTGCTCAGATTAGTCTAAGCAGCCTCATCTCGTGGGCCAAAGGTAGTAAACTTCCATGACTGGAGGCACACAATCAGACAACCTTTTGCAAGTAGCTCTTCAACAACCTTATGTACAACACAAGGAAAACTCTTTAATGCACTATTTTTTCTTTTAGTATGATTTATTTTCATTTAGGAAGCATTAAAATATTCCCATTGCAATATTCTGAGAGCACATGCAACGCAATTAGTGTTGTTGCTGTGCCTCTGAACAGGGAAAAAAATACTAATTTTACAGAGCAGTGTGAATATATTTTCAGCAAGGTAAAATTATATCGGTATATTTTGGGGGGAATTCAATACTAATCCCATTTGGACCTGATGTTTTACTGAAATGAGACCATCAATTACTGTCTGTGTTTCCTCATGAGGTAATGTTTTATTTAAATTGTTCCTGATTTCTTCTGACAGTTTAGGCAAATGTAATTTTCATAAAAAGGACTTTTACTGCTTTCAGCTTTTTTCCTCAATATATAATTTCTAATAGAATTTTTGAGGCAGTAGTGATTTCTCTATTTTTATCTCTCTCTGATGTGGTTGCATGCATAATATGGCACCTCAAACCTTTACTTTCTTGAGTTGTGATTAAATGTGGTATTAGTCATCTAGATTACTGCAAATTCAGGAAGTCTTTTTAGATATATCTATATAATTATGTATATATCTCTACCAGAATTCCTCCTTCACTTCTTTGGCAAGAAAAACAAATTACTGTTTTGTTTCCCAGCTTTAGAAGTAAAGGATAGCTCTGTCAGTTATCATCACCAATCTCCTCAAAGAATGGCTTGCTTATAAACAAAGTTGAGCGTCCCCTTGCAGTTGCTTTCTCTGGTACTCTATCTTGTGTAGCGTCCACAAAATTTGTGCAAAGTGTGTGCACACCCAAAGCTTGAAGAGGCAAAATTCAAGAGGAAATGTTTCTGCGCTGGTTATACTTGGTTTACAAGTGAGAACAGGTGATCGAAATGCAGTAATTTCTATGCTGAAAGCAAAATACAGGCAGACCTAGAACAAGTGATTTACGTATGATTTTCCTGTCAGCATCAAAACATCACTTCAGCAATAGATTTTATCACAGAGCGAGTACAAGAAACTCATGAGTGAATGCAAGAAACTGTGCCTTCCAATAGGTTATGTTCCAGAAACGGCCAGAATTCAGGGCTATTAAAGACCTACTTATCATATTTTGGTTATATCATATGGTTATAAGGCAGGAAAACACTATCCTAGTATACTGTAGCATAGTTGAAACTTTCACTGGAGATAACACTCGTAATAATCAGAACTAAGGAAAAATGATACAATAAAAGAAGACGGAAGTACGGAGTCAATCTGGTGGTATCATCTATAAAATTCCCTCTTGGTGCAGGAGCAAGGAGACAAGCACGAAAATTGGAAGGCAGCTGATATAGAAGCAACACAGATCAGTGATACAGATCATCTCCTGATGACCAAATGTGTTCTGCAGCACCCATTGTCACACCTTTTAGTTACAATGAAAGTCACCTTCATCAAGCTTGAACTCTCTGACACCCAGAGGAGAAGGCCTCCATCTTTAATAATTTTCTTAGATGCTGGCTGAAATCAGGGCTGCAACATGCTTTCATGATATGCCCTCTACAATTCCCAAACTTTTTCTGCACTTTCCGTACTTCTGTATCACTTTTCATGCATTCATA
Organism: Larus michahellis; assembly: GCF_964199755.1. NCBI lineage: Eukaryota > Metazoa > Chordata > Aves > Charadriiformes > Laridae > Larus > Larus michahellis. The sequence goes on from NC_133898.1 coordinate 42,242,611, forward strand.
AACTCCCTCTCACAAAATAGCCTTGGAATTGCAGTTGCTCTTTCCACTTCTCCTGTCCTGCATATATAGCAAAACTCAGGAAAAAAATTACACCAAGGATCAGTTCTTCTCAGCCTATGTGGAAAACAGAAACACAAATTATTGTCTCTGAAATTGCTAGGCAAAGTCCACAGTGTCACTTGTTTGACCACCTCTGTTTTTCCAGACTTGAAATTAGAGGACATTTAGGAGGGAAATGCTTTCTAAATAAGCAGGATATATATTGATCCTATATCCTTATCCACTACTGTCTGGCCATCATTCATTCATACAGGAGCCAAATTACCAATCAGTTCTGCATCCTGGCTTCCATCATGAATTCTTCACCAGGCACCCTGAGTACACATGGTAGAAGGGTGCTCCACTAATCAAATAGGAACCTTACACTTAAAGTTCACCTTAACCTTACACTTAAAGCTTAACACTAAAAGTTCACCAACCTAATAAAAATAATACAAAATGTCTCAACTACACTTTTATTCACTATTAGCTGAATAAACTGAAGCCACTTGAAGCCCTTTTTGAGGCCTGGAAGAGGTAGTTTTGGGACATATATGAAAAAACACAACTTGAAGTCACACTTCATGAAGACAAGTATGTACCTCTCTGGAGGTACTGCAAAGCACCCTCAGACTGAGGATGTTACTGCCAGGAGAGCTCCAGGTCCCAAAACCCAATTTTATCACAACTGAAGTATTCCTCAACAGGAGTATGAGGGTGTTTGAAGGGTGAGACTGAGAAAGTAGATGGATATAAACCCGGTGGGACCACAAAGGGGAGACAATGTTTGGCATCTAGCACCGAGGACTGGCCAGAAGAGGAGAGGGTGCTGCGGCACAGAGCCAAACACGGAGCCATCTGAAGCTGAAATGTGAGCTGAGGTTGAACTCTGGTCAAATCACAGTGACTTCTAGGGAAGGTATTGCAGGTGTCACACTTCGAACACCGCAAAATTGTTCAGAGCACTGCAGTGTTGAACCACTACTACTCCATGTATTTTTTGCCCAGGAGGCCAAATAATCTCAAGCTCAGCATAATGTACCAAGCCTTATGACTTTGTTTCAGACCTGCTTAACTGTATAAAATGGCAGTGACACAGCTGGTGTTGAACATGATGGCTACCTCAAAAGCAGTACTGCCTTTTTGCCCTTAACATCCTTCCCACTCTGAAAGGTTCAGGAGGTTCCACTCAGCAGGTTACAGGAGATGATAGGAAATGAGGAATGAAGTGAGCAATAACGATTGATCCCCTAAAACCCACCCATATGTCTAAGTTAGAGGAGACATTTCCCAGTTAGATATCTTCTGGATGTCCTCCTCTTGTTTTCTAATTTCACTATTAGGTAAGATTTGAAATTATTGTAACTAATAGTGAAATTGATGTTTTCATGGCAAATTGAATTATGGCGTACTAAATCTCTGACACTGAAACTATCTTACTGTCTTACATTTGCTTTGTCAACCAACGCAATGTCTATTTTTTTTGTGAAGTACACAAGCAAAGATTTATAAAGATGATAAACACATTTAAATGTCCACAGATGTCAGAAAGCATTCAAACTAGTTCCCATGCTAGCTCAGCAAATCAAATAACTTTAAATACCCACAGATGTCAGCGTGTTGCAACAAGTTCTCATGCCTTATCAGCAAATAAAATTTAAACAGTTGTTTTGCAATGGATGTTTCAGTATAATTAGTGCCTCTGTCATGTTTTCATGAACTCTCCTCAAGCAGGAAGCCCAACATGCACAAGCTCCTCTACCAGTTCCCTGCTGGCCTCTGTCTTAGCTGCTCCATTACAAATATATTTCCTTCTCAGAGATGTTTGGGACAAAATAGATATTGACGTATTAAGGGGGGGTGGGGTGGGTGGGTGCCTTTCTAAATCAACTCCAAACATTCTTCCAGTGATAATTTACTTGTCGTTACTATTATATACTATTCATTTGGTGAATTTAATCTATTTGCCAGTTAAGCAATTACCTCAGGGGCTTTACTTCAGTAGTGCCTAGCTGAAACAGACGTGGTTTTAGAAGCTAAAATTAAGGGGCCTGAAAAATACACTGACTTATATAAGATGGGGAACATACCTTGGGGATTATAGCTCTCTAGATTGTTCTGACAGCCCGTAGGTGGCATATACAAAGGAGGAAATTTAATATCTTTCAGTGCATAGATGTCTGAATGCAGCCACCAAGACATAACATGTGAATGTAGTGTGTATGCGGACAGGGAGAGCAAAGAGTCAAGACCACTAGATGTTAATTGGAAGTAAAATTCATCACACCCTCCATCCCTGGAAATATTTAAATGACATGCAGACATCGTGCTCAGGGACACGGTTTAGTGGTGGACTTGGCAGTGTTAGGTTTACAGTTAGACTCAGTAATCCTAAGGGTCTTTTCCAATCTAAATCATTCTATGATTCTATGAATGTATGATTCTATGATTCTGTGATTCTATGATTCTATGCAATGTGCATAGGTACTTAGGTTAGGTGTTCGGTAATATAAATTAAATAAATAAATTGTAAGACTTACACCTTTAAGTTAGAAATAATGAAAAACTAGTTTTCATCTGAGGAATACCAGCATCTTGAATGAACAAATCAAACCAATAAATTCCACTACCAGGAAGAGCTACAGTGGTTTCCTAATGAATATGTAATGCCTATATTAACATTTTTATTAGGCACATGTCATCATTTTTTTCATATCCATAAACACAGTGGACCATGCATGAAATTACTACTTTTCAAGACAGTGAGTTGTGTTTCCTGTTGTAAAGACTTGTAAACCATCACTTAACTGCTCTGTGGTTTCCGCTAACAAGGTTCTTTGGGATATCTTTTCGCTTCTGTTGGTCAGGAACCATATGGCAATGACAGAACCACATTTTTAGATAACTCATTTGTTTAACTAACAACAAAAAATAACTAATAGAGTAATCTAGCCTGGAGGAACTGTCATGCCCCTATTCAACAGCTTGTTTCCTTCTTAAGAGGTCTGGAAAAATGTAGAGTCCTGTCTCATCCACAGTATGTGGAAGCTTAAAATTTTTTTCCTGAGATTTTGAATCCAAGAGAGAGCAACTATTCATGTCTTCTCATGATCTATCAGAATGCAATTGGTGGTTTTGTTCATTTTCAGTAAAATTTTATGACTAATTCAGTTTAGCTCATGTGTTGAAAATAAATTAACTATATTAGTATGAGTCAAAAGGAGAAGAAATAATTTGTAACTAAATGAAGGGCCTTGTTGCAATTTCTTTTTTATAAGTTAGAGCCCAAAGTTACGCTAAATATTTCTCCTGAGGTAAGTATTCCCATTTACTCATGATTCATCTAATCCTCCATTAACATGGGTAGCAATTTAGAAATGCAGATCATCATGTGAAGTGCAGTCACCACAAAAGCTCAGCTGGATATCCACCACACGACACGAGCCAGCTGACCAAGAGAACCTTTCCTTCAGCCTTGCCTTGACATGTACTCCCACCCTATGTTTCTCCTCTGCCCCTTGTGAAAAGTTCACGGTTGCACCTGTTGCCTCCCTGCATGCTGTTCTCACCTCTCACTGGTGCTCACACAGGAACCAAAAACCCCACAAGACAAAGGTGAAGTAAGGGGTGCAGATTCCTGTGCAGTGGAAAGACCCGTCAGGTTACGAAGGGAGAAAATTAGAAGGGACAGAGCCCAACTAGACCTTAATCTGCCTACTGCCATAAAAGACAAAAAGTGTTTCTATAAAGACATCAGCAATAAAAGGAGGACTAAGGAGAATCTCCATCCTTTATTGGATGTGGGGGAAAACATAGTGACTAAGTATCAATAAAAGGCTGAGGGACTTAATGCCTTCTTTGCCTTAGCCTGTAATAGCAAGACCAGCTGTTCTCAGGGTACCCAGCCCCCTGAGCCTGAAGACAGGGACAGGGAGCAGGCTGAAGCTCCCATAATCCAAGGGGAAATGGTTAATGACCTGTTACACTGCTCAGACACACACAAGTCTATGGGGACGGATGGGATCCACCTCAGGGTACTGAGGGAGCTGGCTGAAGTGCTCACCAAGCCACTTTTCATTTACCAGCAGTCCTGGATAGCCGGGGAGGTCCCAGTTGACTGGAGGCTAGCAAACGTGATGTCCATCTACAAGAAGGGCTATAAGGAGGATCTAAGGGATTACAGGCCTGTCAGTCTGACCTCAGTGCTGTGGAAGGTTATGGAGCGGATCATCTTGAGCGCCATCACACAGCACATACAGGACAACCAGACAATCAGGCCCAGTCAGCAGGGGTTTATGAAAGGCAGAACCTGCTTGACTAACCTGATCTCCTTCTATGACAAGGTGACCCCCTTAGTGGATGAAGGAAAGGCTGTGGATGTTGTCTGCCTAGTCTTTAGTAAAGCCTCTGACACCGTTTCCCACAGCATACTCCTGGAGAAACTGGCTGTTCATGGCTTGGACAGGTGTACTCTTCGCTGGGTGAAAAACTGGCTGGATGTCTAGGCCCAAAGAGTGGTGGTGAATGGAGTTACATTCAGTTGTGGTTGGTCACAAGTGGTGTTCCCCAGGGCTCAGTATTGGGGCCAGTTCGGTTTAATATCTTTATCAATGATCTGGATGAGGGGATCGAGTGCACCCTCAGTAAGTATGCAGATGACACCAAGTCATGTGAGAATGTTGATCTGCTTGAGGGTAGGAAGGCTCTACAGAGGGATCTGGACAGGCTGGATCAGTGGGCCAAGGCCAATGGTATGAAGTTCAACAAAGGCAAGTACCAGGTCCTGCACTTGGGTCACAACAACCCCATGTAACGCTACAGGCTTGGGAAGAGTGGCTGCAAAGCAGAAAATGACCTGTCGGTGTTGGTCGAGAGCTGGCTGAATATGAGCCAGCAGTGTGCCCAGGTGGCCAAGGAGGCCAACAGCATTCTGGCTTGTATCAGAAATAGTGTGGCCAGCAGGACTAGGGAAGTGACTGTCCCCCTGTACTCGGCACTGGTGAGGCCGCACCTTGAGTACTGTGTCCAGTTTTGGGCCCCTCATTACAAGAAAGACATTGAGGTGCTGGAGCGTGTCCAGAGAAGAGTAACAGAACTGGTGAGGGGTCTAGAGCACAAGTCTTATGATGAATGTGTGAGGGAACTGGGGTTGTTTAGCCTGGAAAAAAGGAGGCTGAGGGAAGACCTTATCACTCTCTACAACTACCTGAAAGGAGGTGGTAGCAAGATGGGTGTCAGTGTCTTTTCCCAAGTAGTTGGTGATAGGACAAGAGGAAACACTTCAAGTTGCACCAGGGGAAGTTTAGATTAGATAGTAAGAAAAATTTTTTTAGGAAAATTTTTTACACTGAAAGGGTTATCAACCATTGGAACAGGCTGCCCAGGGAAGTGGTTGAGTCGCCATCCCTGGAGGCATTTAAAAGACATGTGGATGTGGTGCATAAGGACATGGTTTAGTGGTGGACTTGGCAGTGCTAGGTTAACGGTTGGACTAGACAATCTTAAAGGTCTTTTCCAACCTAAACAATTCTATGATTCTATGACACGGCAGAGAGTGGAGGCATCACAGCAGCTCTGAGATAAACACCAGCCCCTGGCGATGGCTGGCAAGGGGGGACACAGAGTGATCCAACTGAGACACTGACCTCTTCAGGGGAGACTTGTACAGCTCTCCATGCCCCATGTCTGCCCAAACTGTCCCAAAGCGACATCCCTGGAAATAAATGTTCTTCTCGTGGAGCAGCCATGGGATTATACAGTTAATTTTTAATTTTTTTTTACTGAAAATGGGAGGCAGGTATACATCTGTGCAGAGAGCTGATTATGTAAATCTGAGGGATGTGCTGTTTTACAGTCAGTGAAGAGTCTTTGGTGAGCTTAGCAGTACCTGTGAAATTTGACATGGTATCAAGTCGATCAGCTCTGATTCTGGAAGATTTTAATAACTGCAAATATACCGTGACTGAATCTATTGTAACAAGGTTAATTTCACAACCACTTACTCTGTGGTAAGTGCAATAAATTCTTATAAAAAATTATTTGAGGCATGAGGTGGTTTTCAGAACTGACATTCTTTCTTTAGGGAAAGAGATCACAAGCCTTTGGGAGCATATTTTATTGCTATTGTGAGATAGTTTTATTCAATATCTTACAAATACAATTTACAGGCAGTGCATGGGAAAGAAATTGATTAATGTATTAACACTATCAAGGTTTTAAATAAGACCATACAAACCATTTGGGAAAAGTTCAAAAGAAAAAAAAAAGCAAAAGCCAAAACATTAGAATTTAAGTCACAATAAAAGAAAACCAGTGCCTTCACTCCTATTCAATGTTACTACTTGATCAAGTATCTTTAGGCATAAATTATTGTTTTGATCAGACCAGAGAGATGACTCATCCCCTGCAATACAATTTGGTCTGACTGAGCATTTCCTGCAATGATACAGAAGAAGTGTAGAAACATTATACAGCCTTCTTGTGTTCTCCTGAGATTACAAAACTCAAGCTAAAAAATGCTGTGGCTTTTATGTTAGTGCTGCATGTGACTCCTGCACTGTAAGGAGCTGTAAAGCACAGACACTAAGCTCTGTGGGACTGAATATGATTGCTGAGAATGATCTGAACAAATCTGACAATTATCTGTGTATAGTGATACACCCATAAACTGGACTTGTAAAACCAGATTTTATTTCACATCAGTTGGACCACTTAAACCATGCCAGAAACCTGAATATATATTTATCAAATTTTTACATTTAACCTATGCAAAAGGCAGATTTATTTTGCTATCAGGAGTGACTGAAGAGTAGCATCTTTTCTTAGGTTGTACCTAAGAAAAGTTCTTAGGTTGTACCTAAGCTCTGAGGATGGTGATTTGGGCACACAAAGACCCATCGGAATTATTTCCTCTACTGGGGCTTAGGCAGGTATATCAGTTAGCCTATCGTGACTTCCTCATGAGTCATCTGATATTTCAGGAAGGATGCGCAGAAAAGCAATGCAAGAAATTCTGGATTTGGGCAGAAAGTAAAGGAAACAAGCAAAAAATCTCAGATATTTTTCACTGGATGCTATCTTTGAAAACGCCATTTTTAACATGCAAGTACTGTGGTGTTCCAAATGAGCCAGAGATAGCCTCTTGCTGTATGATTAACCACCCTAAGATCTACCTTTAGAGAACATTGTATATCACATCTGAAAAAGACTCTTAAAGCAAAGTCATGAGAAAATGTAAGGTAGTAAAAACTGAATTAAAAATCAAAGTGTATCCCTGGAAAAACATTTTTTTTCCTGGAACTTTTTGCTAAAGTTTTCCTTAAAACAGACTTTTTGGATGATGGTAGATACCCATGACTGTGAAAAGTAGCTATTACCCAGAAGAACAGTAAACGCTCTCATATTGTGGATATTGTCCAGCTCTTCAGATTATATCAACAGACAAAGCAAATTATGTTTACTTCAGGCTGATGAAGCCAATAGAATACAGTGAATGATTCATGAAAAATTGCGCTTTTGAAATTATAATAAAAAGCTTGAAAAGCCCTAACCGTTTTTCTATGTTATTCTTTTTAAGGATGCTGGTGCTAGGGCAATCAGTGTTCAGTATTTGTATAATATAATATCATTTGTACACAAGCCTAACATGCTTTCTGTGGGTTGAAAAGGATTCAGAATATCAAAATTTAATATCTTAAACAGTGGAACTAACATTGGTCATGGCAGCTATTTTTTTGGTCTTTCTATTGTGGCCAAAGGAAAATGATATGACCCTACCTATCTTTTATGTAGGTTTTTGACACCTGGTTTCTGGGAATTTGTACAAGGATAGACTTGCTTAACAAGACTATTTAGCTAGAGGGCTATACTGTACTCCCCAGATAATCTCAAATTGTATTACAAACCAGGGAGAACAAAATCCGTTGTAACCTTAATATTTTTATTTTATAGTATTTTGGCTCTTTGTGCATTTTAACCTTGCCATTTTTATTATTATGGCTTGTGTGTGTGTGTACTTCAGATTATTTCCTGTTCTTTGTGTTTTGCTAATTTTTTTTCTGTCTTGGGATTTTTATAATGTTAAAATAGATTAATCTATTCATCACAACAGTTTTGGTGGAAGGGTCACAAGAACTATTTTCACTAATTTTTGAAAAGTTCCCCATCAGGGATTCGTAAGTAGCCAAACGCCGTAACTAGCCAAACATATAATCTCTGGAGTATTAGTATCTTAGTATTATTGTAGACCTTTGACATTTCTGGAGGGATAGATTGAAATACGGATGCTGGAAGGCAGATGAAATAAATACACTGCTAAGACCGTGGTGCAGGAGGAAAAAGCAGCAGCATTACTGCACTGCCAAAGACAGATATCTGCTTTCCCAAATCATGGAAGGAGGAAGTGGCGGAGAAACCTGATTCCCTCTTCCCACAGGAGTGAAAAGTATCCATATTTCCATCACAATTGCAATCAAGGAAAAAGAGAGAAAATACAGGTTCCTTATTGTGGGCTAAAATAAGCTCTGCTTCTGTTGGTCAACAGGCTTAAATATGATGGGCCTTAAGCCAGAATGGAAAGGACATTAACACAGTCCTCAGTGACCCGTTGAGTCACCTGGCAGTCACTACACAGCAGAGTTTTGGTTTGTTAATACCTATCAATAATCATGTGGAATATGAGCACCCAAATTTAGCTGACTGAAAAGAGGTGTGTGAAACGCATTCTATATGTATTTTAGAAGTGATATTCAACATTGGTATCTTCTCAGTTTCAAAGAAAAATGTCTGTAATCCTTTCTTTCCCCCCTATTCTTCTGCTTATGAAGAAAAATGTGAGATGTAGGAAGTGCTTTTTCTGATTAAGAAAAATACTGTGAGAAAATTAAAACAACAATCAAAAGTAAAACATATTTTTTAAAAAACCTCAAAACCTTAAATAGTTTTCACTCTTTTTTCAGATCATCGAATTTAAAGGAAAATTTTAATCAAACTTTTTGACTGGGTTGAAAACTGTTATGATTTGAGAAACTCGCAACGATTTATTGTCATTTAGACAATTATTCTACCACCCAATGACCCCTCCCCACTCGGGACGGGGAATCAGGGAAAAATGGGATCCTGCAAGTATTGATCTTTTTTTAATACGCTAATAAAATGCACAGACACCTCGTGTCCACTTTGCCTACCTTTATTCCATTGACAACAGCCCTGTTCTTCAGAGTGATGGCGGTGAGCGTGTTAGCAAGCACAGCAAGTATCCATAATTGTCAGATCACCTCATGCCATCAGCAAGCATTGGAGACAATTAATATTTAATCGTTCACTAGGAACACACAGAGACAAAAAAGAATATGACTTGCCTTTAAATGCATTGGCACAGAGTATAGGGAAAGCTGTGTGGAAAAGCAGCTCACAACTCTAGTAAATATGTTGTAGGGGTGCTATTATAGAACACCATATATCTTTATATTTATATGTACGCATCCTGTTAGGAGCATCTTGTCTACAGTGTAAAAAGCCAGCATACTAGTAAAACCAAAGATCTATGGGGCTGATTACGGAGCATATCCTAGAAATGAAACAAACCTCAATTTTATAGCTTGTAATGGCTGCTACCAGACTTTGTACTTCACTGTTTATGTTCACAGTTTCAGTCCTTACACATTGACATCTACATGTGGGACTTAATTAATATCACTATAACTTCCCATTTATACACACAAAAGCCAACTCCATTCAAAACACAATAAACGGAGCTCCGCAGAGCTTGGTGGGCTGCCAGTGACTGTGTTGCTGCAAATAGGAACATTGAATGGTTAGTTTTCCCAAAAGGTGTAATATACAATCCCTTTGGTGATATTTCCAGTGTCCTTTCAGTAGATCTGTGATACTGGAAGCTCACTGAGAACATTCAGAAAAATTCCCCACAACCCACACATCTGAGATTGCCAGGGTGCGCATGTGAAAAATACATCAGTCAAAGAACTGGCATAGCAAAACAGTAGGCTTCGAAGCACAGACTGCCTCTGTGACCACGTCTTTAGGAAGGGAGCATGCAGAAAGATTCCGATCTGTATCAGAGACCTGGACTGCAGCTATACTGAACGCTTACCTCCCCACAGAACAGCAAGCTCATTCACACAACAGCACGTGCTCATCCTGACAGCAAAGTCATTGACTACACCTATTTCATATTTGAATCATATTTGTCTCCTTGAGACTGGTTGACCTTTATCATGTGAGTGTCAGTGATTTTGCATTTGGCTTCTCACTGTGGACTTCTGCTAGGAGCCCAATGCAGAACCATGCTTTTATGCTTTACCATCAGCATCGTGGTTACTCAACATTGACACTTAAAGGGCATCGGGATGTTATGCGTGTGGGAAGTCAGCTTCATAATTTTTGCAGAGTGCTTTTCCAGGTTAGGATAAGTCACATTTGTTTTTAATTTCTCGGAATGAAAAAGAAATTCCTATTTGCCTTCAAAAGGATTTGGGTTTCTAAAATGAGAATGGTTGTAAGTGGTGGAGTCTCTGTGTGGTGACTGTGTGATTACAAGCGATACAATGGTTGTCAGCCAAAACATCCACCAACACCTGTTTTGGGAGCGGAGGAGCTCACCAAGACTTCATACGTGACATTGCGTTCCCACTGCAATATCTCCATCTTATCAAATGCAATGCGTAACAAAGAATTTGAATTCTGCAGAAAGGGGTAGGGGCAGATCAGTCAGCGAATACCCTGCTGTTTCCCTTTTGCTTTTATTTCAATGCACCTAATGTTTACAGTCTGTTTTCACGACACAAATTGTATTGAGGAACGTGACATCAAAGTCACTAAACTGCAGAACCCTCGTGAGAGAGCTGACTCCCCACCTTAGGGTGCTGTTGTTTTGGGGATTTCACAGTGGGAAGCTGTATCAGCCTTTTTTCAAGCCTTGCATTTTCCATAGCTGGGAAATTTCAAACAGCTTGTTCTCTGCATTTATTGAGTCTTGCCTTGCTTTTGCATGTGAGTTCAGGTTCTTCCGTCACTTTTGCTCATTAACTGTGCTCTTAGGCACCGTGCTGCTGCACAATTTCCGAAGTTACCTATGCCACTTTCTCTTTGCACCTGGATGATTCCTAATTTCTTTTCACCTGCTTTGTGGATTTGAATTGGAACTGATTTATCACTTCCTTCTCAGAAATGTTCCATTCCTGTGGTTACCAAGAGCTGGTCCTTGCTTGCATTATTTTTTGCTTTCAAATACACCCCAGGTGCATTCCTGTGATGTAAAGTTAGTCACTAAATGAATACCAAGTAGCTATTTAGCCACATCATACTCACTAGGATCCTCCACCTGGAGCTGGAAAACAGCATATACTGGAGCTTATATAGTTGGCAAACTGTGAGGGGTAGTCATCATGCAAGAAAACTAACTGCAGAATTTGAACTACAGCCAAACTAACTTAAGAAGCCATTAAATTTGAAGGCAAGAAGGGAAAGGAATGGGGCAGGACAGGTGCACTTCTGTTAGAAAAGCAGCTTGATAAAAAGACTCTGAAATGACTTTAATTGGTATGGTGTTACATACTTCAGTCAAACTTGTCTGCTTTAAGAAAATGAGTCATATCAACTTGACACCATAAAAAAGAAAGAGAAAACAGCTTTATTTCTCTAAGTAATGCTGCTCTTAATTTCTGAACCTAGTTACCGCTATCCCAACTTGTCCTGAATCATCTGTCATACGTTTCTATTTGCTTCTGTGCAGCAGTACTACTATTAAATAGTAAATATTAAGTACTACAACATATGCAGCTGAACATCCTACTGACAGTAGTCAAAGTTGGCTTGCACGAGGTAGCACGAGAATGCGTCTTCTGTGATATGAAATAAAACATGGCTGATCAACACAGTAAGACCTCATTTCACAGCAAGGATAGACAGTCCTCCAACTACATCTCATAGCTTTCTAGTTGGTGTTATTTATTTACTCTGCTAAATGCAGGTGAAGGAGGTAACAGTTTACTTACTGCTTTTCCAGGCAATATGCTGGCCTTTAATATGTGCACTGGATGAGGCCAAACAGAAGTGCCAACAGAGGTGTCTGTTGCAGGGCTCAGGAAGTCATTACGGATCTTTGCATCCTCTGGAGATCTCAGCTGGAAAGCCAGACTAATCACACACACACAGAGTCACACCAACAGAAAACCTCAGTTCTTACTGCTCTGTCTAGTCTTGCCCCTGGCTCATGCCAGAGTGTCAGCAGAGATCTCTTACTCATGTCTCCAACATCAAGTCAACTGGAATGATTAAAGACACCTTATTTGTCCATGCTGAGGGTTATGTGCTTCCCAAGGAGCACAGAACTATTACATGATGTCAAGGGCTTTTTTTTTTTTTTTTTTTAAATGGCTATTATATGCCTAGATCTAGGCCCCTCATCTGGAACAGATATGTGTGCATGGGAAAGAAAAAAAAAACAACCAAAAAACAAAAACCCCATAAGGTAGTTATAGAACATTGCCTATGAAGTGTCACACATATCTTTGTTTGTAAAAATCACATCAAGGGTCTTCTTACTATTTTAACAGACCTGTTTTACATGAAAAAGAGCCCCGCCTTTAAAAAGAGGAAATCTCAGAAGTTATTTGCTGAAGTCGATGTTTCATTATGAGTAGCTATGCTTGTACACAGCAGATGAAACTGATTCCATTATAATTTTTCAGGCACATGGTAATGGGAGTCGGTGATTGCAAAAAGACGAGAAGGCAAAGCTCTGGGAGAAAGACTAAACTCCTAAACCAGTGAGACATCCTTGTTTCTGAGATGCTGTGCGCATTAACACTATCCCCATAAATTAGCAAGTGAAAACAGTTGTAACTAGTGGTCCTCTACAGGGTTTTCTATGCTGTCCTCCTTGCAGTTTACTCATGTATACGGCATACTTCTCTCTACAGTGGCCTTTGACTCATCAAAAATTTGCTTGTATTTATTGCATACATTATGAAGGAGATATCTCCTTTACCAGCTTTTTGTTGTTTTCCATTGGCATTTTTGCTTATGAAAGCCACTTAAACCTCCAAGCTAGTAAGAAGAGCAATTCTCTCATGTTGGTCTACCTTCTCTACTTTTAGAGGAAAACACTTTCTAGGGAAACACTCTCCTACTACTATTACCTAGTAGCGATGAGAATTTTTAGCCAAACCAATTTCACATGAGTTTCTCTTGCTCCAGTGAAGCACTCATTGTTTTTCACTCTATCTTGAGTGAAAAACTAGGTCCTTTCTACAGTTCACAAATTGCATCAAGACATCTGCACAAATTGTGCGTGTTATACCTGTACCCTCACAAAGTTCCAATTTAAAACCATCTTAAGTACAATCACAAAGGGATGAGATGCTCTCCTTTTAAAGCCCCTTAACTGAAGTTTTTCTAGCATTTCTTGCTAAACAGTACAATGTAACAGAACAGAAACATGAAACACAGGTATACATTTCTAACTCACCTCCTATGCTTCTACAAAATTTAGCAGTAGACGTTTACACAGCACAGGGACAAAGCAGCCTTTTACAGTGGCTTTAAACTCATTTTAAAGGCCAACACACAAAGCTTTCTGCCTCTAGTGAGTGTCCTTCTATGGAGACGACACTCTATAGAAGTTCAAAATGGTTCAAAACCACCATTTCTCAGCCAAAGTTTGCCTTTGCTGAAATGAAACGGCCATTCAGTTCATTTAACGGGGAAACGAAACAGGCCAGTTTAAGACAGAACGCAGTCTCACTACCTTATGCTATGTATTCTGACTGAACGGGTATGCCACATCTCAGAGTTTAAATTATTGCACTGAATCTCAAGAGATGTGACTAGTTCCCAGTCCTGCTACTTGATATTTCAATTGTTTTGGGCAATTTGCTACAAATCTCCATGCCTTAGAACTTACAGCCCAAAATACGATCACCCAATCTCTTACAAAATGCAAAACTACCAGGGCTTTTCAGAGGATGCTAAGTAACAGAAGAGAGTAACTTAACTCCACACTGCACCCCGCGCAGGGTGACCTATGATCACTGGGGCAGGCCGTGAAGAAGCAACCACTGTGCAAATAGTTGAGGGAGTGAAGGAGGAAGCTTAAAAGGAGACGTTGCAAAAACGTCCAGTCTACAGCCAAGAAATTTTTGCTCCTAAAGGACACTTCTTAGCGATTTGTATCACACAACCTTCAAGATCTCAAAAAGTACACAAAGAATTTTAACAAATGAATTTAACATGCAAAGTATTATTATTGTTAATATTTTTTACTCTCACCTTTGTCGTCAATATAATTGGATAGTGAAAGAATTTGGCAGACCAAAAAAGCAGTTGAAGGTCACAGAGTTCCCTCTATTTTTCCTTTAAATAAATACATTGAATTAAGTGTCCTTTTTCCAAACAGCTTACAATTATCTGTGCATCTACAAAATCAAAACACTTGTACCCCATTTTTAACATTACTCTGTTTAGCATAAAACTTTGGCAAGATTCTAGTTACGTGTAGGAAAGGTATCTTAGAAAATGTTAGGATGTCTTTTTTCTTCTGTTCTTCTCCAAAATATTTTTTAAAACCTTCTTGTTCAAGGTGTAGTAATGTTGTCTTTAGCTACTGACAACAGTATTATCTGTCCAGACCAGAGGGAGTTTGGTGGTTGGAGTTCAATGCACATATATTTCTCCTAATTCCCTCTCAAAATGTGGCACCAAAAAAAAATAATCCTGTCCTGGGGCCATAACTCTGATGCTGAAAGACAGTGGATTCTGAGTGTAGCGATTAATGGCTGAGAAATCTCCGTACAAAAAGCTACACTGAATGAAGCTAAAAGGCATTTCACTCCCAGGAGGCAATTAATAGATGGCTAGAATACTGTTCGTTTACAAGGTTATGTTTAACTGGTAGTGATGTCACAGAGCTGGGTAAATGGTAGAACTGCATTAATGGTCCCCAAACCCCAAATCTCAGCACTCATTAAGCCTGAGTCATAGATTAATGAAGAGACATTTATACTTTCAGTCTGTGCCATAAATAACTATACAGCATTAAAGTCAGCTAATAAGGAGGCAGAAGATGTTGTCTTATGGATACAAGCACATTTTACAGATGTTTATTTCAAAAGAGATTTTTTCTTGAAGGATGCCTTGCAAGTCACACAGAGGAACTACACAAAGCTGTCAACAGAGTTTCTTCTGGGAAACTATCACGTACACTGCAAACAACAAAAGTCTTCAAACGCAGAAGTTTGGCAGAACATATGTTCTTTTAATAAGTGACACACTTTTAAGTACGTAGAAAACTCAACAGCAAACATAACCTTTGACCAGAAAGAACCTTTCAAGTTCAGCTGTTTTCATTGGCAAATTGGCAAAGAGACGATTACGGTGTACCCTATTGGAGTCATTATTCTTCGGTTATACTTAGTAATAAGCCATCAGGTACCCTTTTAACTCTTAGTTGAAGATGTTGGGGTTTTAACTATTTCTATGCAAGGATTAGCATCAAAAGTTTCTGGGGCTTAGAATAATGATTTTGCACTTAAAGCACCCCCAAAAGGCTCTGCTACTCCAGTACTGCAATATTTGCAGTGGCTATCACCAAAATAAGTCTAGCAATGAACTGCAGCAGCTATGCATACCTCATTATTTTCACTATATTTTTAACTATGTGAAGTTTTGATGTTAATACTGATGCTGTGAAGAACTTAATTAGAGTAAGAGCTGTCATTTATTAATCTCAAGCTATTTTTAATAAATCACAGATTTACTGGAGTGACAAAATTATGGCTAAAAAAAAACAAAACCAAAAAAACACGTCAATTAATTAAGAAAGAATAAAAAAATTGATTGGATTATAAATAGCCACTACTTATTTTACACAAATATATCCAAATGTGAGTTTCATTAATAGAATTTTATTTGCAGGCAAGGAATTCAAACAAATTATTTGATTGTTGAACAGAATTTTTCAGCGTTTATAGTGTTTGGTGTGATTTGCTAGCATTTCCAATGTCTGATCAATTGGCTTCCATGATTAATTAACTGTGAATGTCATTCTATAATTTAAGATGAATTGAATTTTTGCTTTACTTATATGTAAATAAAGATTATTTTAATATCTTTCATCCCAGAAGGGAGGACTTCGAAAACACTGCACTTTCCTGTATTTTGTATTTAGTGTGATTTTTCCTGTTTTAGTATTGTTAGTCAAATATCCTTAGGAGAGACAACCTGAATTTGTACATACAGCAAAGAAATATATTATCATTACTTTTAGGCAGAGGCATATTCCTGAACAGTTTTACCACGGAGAGTCGTCTAAACCCACTAAGACTACAGTTGTCAGTAATTGTGGCTTGTGCACCCGTCAGGGGCTGAAGAAGCAGAGTTTCACCTGATGAAGTGGTTTATAAAATACAGGTGGGGGTGAGACTGGTTACTGAGACAGTGTCTGGAGAAACTGAGAAGTGTATAATTTATGGAGAATTTTATAACCACAAACCATGAAGTGGGCAAGACAGAGAAAAGAATAGTCCCTGACACAAAATACAACTTCAGGAACAGCAGACACATAGTACCTTGCCTGACTGACTTGCACCCATCTAGACGGCATCTTGATATCAGGTCAGGAGCAGAGACAGAACGATTACAGGTTTAATGTGATCCCTGCCCTTCTGCCACTCTGAAAAAGTTGGATCCATCCAACTAAGTACTGCGCCAGAAGGATTTATCTCCACAAGAAGTCTGGACATTTGTTTTGCTCCTCATATGGCCAGCTTGCTCATACCCCAGGAACACCAGCCTCCATGGAGTACTAACAAAGCTGTCATCCAAGAACTGAATATCCGTCTGGAAATGAGGTGACAGGCTGTGCCTCCTGGGTGTCATTAGCCTTTGTACAGATTTGCCCACTGAAGAGCGGAGGGGTTCCAGTATTTTTGCCACTTGACTGGTATACATCGACATGCCAAGAATGAATGCCAAGAAGGCATTCCAAAACATGCACATCCTCTATTACTCAGAGCCACTTACCTTGCACTTGGTAACTAGTGAGATTGATGAACAGGAGACAAAGTTTAGATGCAAGAGTTAGACGTCTGCTGGGACTAATGTTTTTAAGACAGGACTATGAAAGTCTTTAAGTTACTTCTCTGAAAAGGACAATTGGAATTGACAACACAAATATTTACAAAGAGGATCTGTAGGGAGATACAAAAGCAAGGTTGAGGAAAGAAATTAGGAAAGGACAGTTTATCTGAGAGTTTCAAACAAGCTTTCAGGACGAAGTTACACCACCTTAACGTTTTCTAATTCTAAGCAAGGAGTCATGTTTCTTTCTTTGCTGTAAAGAAGTTACCATTATTAACCTCCGTATTTCTGTCACACTCGAAGTTTGGTGAGAGGTTGGCAGAGGGGCTTGGGAGCTTCGATATCTGACATAGATTTCTAGTTCTGTCTAGAAATTGATCAAGAGTGGCTATTACTGTTCTAACAGTTGCATGCCAGCTTTCAGAGTGCTTGCTTACGAACCAGCTGATTAAATACTCTTACTATCAGACCTCAGTCTACACAGCTATCTAGGTGGCAAAGACATTTTGAAATTGCTAATACTGGTTTAATAGATCACTTTACTTGACCTACCAGGAAAGTGCAAAAGAACCTGCCAAGGCAAGATCACAGCTGTATAAAAATCAAAGAACTGAAAGCTTGGAAGAAAATGAAACTAATTTTGATAGTGCCTTCTGCATGAAATGGTAGCAAAGACAGTAAATAACCCTCTGTGCCATGACAGCAGAAAAAAATGCCAAGTTCTTGTATGAACACTGAGTCGAAGAACTTTAATTAAACTGAGCTATATTTTCCTTCCCACCTATACGAATCAGTTTCATACATATTAAAGTGATTGGTGCAGTTCCAAGACCACATATTAGGGGTCTGGTTCAGTCCAGAAGAGATCAGAAATTCTTCTTGGAAAAGGGAAGAGCTATAGGCAGAGCCATAGCCCAGCACTGTATGCACATATTGTCAGTATGTACCTATGGTCCAGTAAAATGCCTTGTAACACGTTCAAAAATTGAAGGTCCTTGACCAAGATGGTTTTTTGTTTTATCATTTGTTGATGTCTACAAGCACCTTTCAGATGAAAAAACTCTACTCCCAGTGGGTCAAAAATTGAACTGCAAGAATTGAGCATCATGCTTTGCATAGCATCAGTCAGCAACTTTGTTTTATGATGAGGGAGAGCATCAGGGTAACAGGGAAGGGTCATGGCTATTAGTTTAACCGAGGCAGGGAGAACCGTAAGGGCAGAACCATTAGACATACTAAGTAAACATAGCCAGGAAGAACAATTCACAACATTAATAGCAAATTACCAAACACGCTATTTTGGAAAACTGCTAAGATTATTGCTATTAGTTACGGTATCACATTACCCATCTCATTTCAATATGCATGAAGCAAGAGACATATTACTTGTTGCTTCTACTTTTTTCTTCCCAGCACAAATCGGGGAGAGTCAATCTCCTGAAAGAACAGGTGGAATTGATGATGCAAACCACTGCTTATGAAAAAGGGTCACGATGCAGACAAGAAGGTCACAGAAAACAATTTGAAACATGGAACCCAATTTTATGGTTACTGAATTTATATTATTTATAAATTACCACAGCAACCTGTGGCATCTGGGACAATATCCAAAAATAATTCAAATAGAACTAAGCCTTGTGGATGAAAGGGAAAAGAACAGAAAATATGTGTAAATGACTAAAAGATTTTTTGAAAACTCAAAGTAGTTGTGTGTTTGTGTGTAGGAAATAACATACAAAGCCTTCATGTAATTTCCCCTGTAAATACAAAACACTGCACACTTAATCCACATCCATACTAAATATCCGCTAATGTCATTACAACCTTAGCATCGTTATTGTCTTGTACTAGAAGGAAAATCAGTGCATTGTGCATAGCATTTTCTTATCTTTTGGGAGCAGAAGCATGCTGTTTGCGGAGCTGTAGAATCTGTTCCTGCCAGCTAAAGACGTTACATGGAGTAAATGTAAGGTTAAGCTATTTTATAAAACCTGGCACTTCCTCCCCCTGATTGTGTACTAGAAGACAGACCACACTTAACAAACTTTGCTCTCATTATAAACTATTGTTGGAGTTGAGATAATGCATTTCTCCTTCCTGCAAGGTTTGTGATACAGAATGATAGCATCTAAAAAACCTGCCTTTGGTGGTGACGAACAGCATGATACGCCAGGTTGTTTTAAGTTCAGAGTCAAGCTTTTCCTCTTTTACTAAACCAGAAAGGCCGTAGGCACTCCGTAGTCTCACGGTGGTAACAGATTGTGTGTCACTTCTTCTATGGAGCAAGAAATGGCCAGAAGGAGTTTTCTAGAATTTCATCCAATCTTCCCATATTTCCAAGAAGAACCTGATGACTGCAAATTGAGTTTAACAGCGGCAGTGAAAGTTGATGAACTTATTAATTGTGGCTGCTGTTCAAGAAAAAATGTACAGACAAATGCCAACACATTTAATTGAATAACACTGACTCCTCGACCAAAAAGACAACACTTGCTGGTGATTTTTTTTTTCTGCTTAAAAAACTGTAACGCGACAGTCTTTTTGAAACAGCTGGTAACCTAAAATTAGTGTAGTAAACAACCACATATGTTAGAAGTATTTCATTCTAATTTCTGATCTGGATAGAAAATGATAATTATATAAATATTGGCAGTTATCTAAATATTACAGAAAATGTCAGAAAACATCAGGATGAAGGGTTGTTTCTGCTGACTTTTGTCATTCATTGCTGCCCATGACATGACACCCATGAAGTCCTGTTGACAACTCCAAGGCCAGCACAGAACAGACTGAAAAGAATACTGTTGACATATCTTTTCCATTCCTTAAGAAAGAAGGCAGTTTTGGATCACTCGCATCAGGAGTTTCAAATATCATTTTGACTTGTATTTATAGACTGACCAGTGACACTCAGTTCCAGATGTTGGTACCAAACAATGCAGTTACAGACTCACAGAATCTCTTTCTTTTTTTCTTATTTCTGAAACACAAAACAAAACAAAATTAAATAAAGAAAACCCACAAGAAGTCCCCAGCAGTACTGCTTGTTTACAGAAGGAAGTCAGGCTTCAGCAGGACATATCTAGAAGACAGCATGTTATGGTAGAACAGCCCTGAAAGAACATGTCCAAAACATGTTATCACCTAAGTAGCTCGGAAAACACTTGTCCTCTTGATGACCAAACAGTACCATGCAAAGGTCTGGCTGCCTTCTGCACTTTAAGAAGCTATTACATGAGACCTTATAGTTCAAAGATTTGAGTACCAATATTACACCCCACAACCCCAGGTTAGTTCCAGAGAGCTTGGGAAAGAAAATGAAAATGAGCATACAAGTCTCCCCACAGTCCAGCTCCATAGATCTGCTACGAACATCAGCAGTGAGATGTTACTGTGCTGTTATTGAAGACTCAGCTTCTTACAGCCCTGCCTAGCTATCAGACCTTCCTCACATGCAAGATAAAACAGAAACTTAATGCTTGCTTTCACACAGCTAGAAACAAACCCTCTTAGTCCTTCTGTTTTTTCTGTTTTCCTGAAAAGAGAGAAGTTACTGACTCCTTCTCCCCACCATCCATAAAAACAAAGTGAGCATCACCTGTTCTTTCATTTTTGTAGTGAAGCAAATTTGGCCCGAAGGGGAAATCACCAGCGTGGGGGACCGAGATCCTTTTCACCCCTGCAGGGTCTCGTCAGTGTGTTCGCAGGAAGACCTGTTGGCAGCTTCCTGCATGAGCTCTTGCCCTGGGGTTTTAACTCTCCTTCCTCCTCCCTCCCCTACCCAAACAACTTAATTTTGGTGAAACTTCCCTTGTTTCTTGGTTTCACACATCTACAGCCTGAAGTTAAGATAGCTTTTCAGCTAGAAGCATGAAGTGCAACAGGGAATTAAGGTAGAGTGAATTTTCTTTTTAGCTTTGAGTGACAGCTGAAAGGTTTTCCTGGGCTAGAAAAGGAAGATAGGAAAAGAGAAATGTGAAATTTTACATTACCAATATTCAGAGAAATAGCATGCTATAAAATGCTTATGTCAAAACAAATTGTCTAACTTCAGCCAGGCAAACTGGGATGGATGGCTGAAACTCCCCACACTCCCCAATTTACTTATTTTAGGTTCACTGAGTCACAAGACTGTAAGTTCTTCCTTTCAAGCAAGTTTTCCAGCAATATCTGAATAATGCATTCATTCTTAACGAAACACTTTATCTTATATTGTATAGCTTGTTTCCTCATTAAAGCCATTTCCTCCTGGTGCTGGTAACCACATAAACCTTAAAAACTCATTTGCATTAAGATGTGACACCAATATTCTCCCTCCTCTACCCCTATCCAGAAAAACATATTCTTGCTGTGAACATACTGGAGCTGTTTAAAAGCCAAAGCAGAATAATCAGTAAGTTAAATCATTGTTCTTATTGTCTATTAACAAAAGCTATCTGAAAAGGCTGATCTTGGTGAAATACGAACAGCAGGAAAGAAAACAACAGGCAGACAGGGACATGGCTGGGAAGTCTGTTTTCATTGATTTTACCTGCGTGGTCTATTGGGAAAGTAGTTAAACTTGTTGGGAAAGTTCTAGCTAGATATTGAGCAAAATGGGAAGGAATTTACAAAGTGCTCCTGCTTTTTTTTTTTTCTTTTTTTTCTTTCCTTTTTTTTTCTTTACCCCCCCCCGACCTATTCACTGCAGCAGGAGGCAATACACAGGGTTGGCATGAATGGTCTAGAAAGGAGAGAACAATTGGTTGTGGCATCTTTTTAAATTAAAGATCCTAACTACAGTACAAATTATATTTTTTTGAGATTTAATTAGGTCAGCATGGTGTGTTAACTATGAGGCTGTTGATTGTTCTCAAAATACTTTCTGAGGTTAGGAACCGAAACTATTATTCTGGTTCTAGGCTGAGAATACCATGTTGCAAAGAGCTTACTATGTGTTAGCCAGGTAAATGATGCAGGGGATACAATGAGGGTCCAGACCTTCAGTAACAAACATGAGGAAGAATGGAAATAAATCACAACAAGAAATAAGTTTCTAGAGGGGTTTGAAAGAGACAATAGATAATGAAATGTGTCTGAAAAGAAAGACTATATATTTCTCTGGATCTATTACCTGGACTTGAATCCAAGCTTTCGTATCACAAATCCTACATGTGCATGAAAAGATCTGGATCTCTCAAGAGGGAAGCTAAAAAAGCCTTTAATCTCTCTAGGAAAGCCAACGGACCTATTTAGCACATAATGCTGAACACAGGTACTATTTAAATTTGGTTTTCTTCTCTGGAACCTAATACCCAAGTCAGAGTCACTTTCTGTCCCACACAAGGTCAGAGTCTGCCCCTCCTGGAAGGTAACTTTATAGGAAATACTGTATAGGAATACTTTATTCAGAGAGGAGGTATTGGAGGCGCACACTTTAACACATGGTGATTTTAACATTCAACCAAGTGGGGGAGTTGATCTTCCCAGCTTAGCAGGTTGACAGCCACCGCTATTGCAACTGTTTCCTACCTAGCAGGCTAAAAATACAGCTGTCTGAGGCTGGGCTGAGCCTTTCTCCAGTCTTGTCAACACTGAGTTACTGGACAGACGTCAGTGCAAGAGTCACAGGCAAAGACTATAACAGGCAGCCTTCTCGGAGTCCTTACTTCTGGTCCCCTTTTCCAACACAATTCCTTTTTGTTTCTACATCTAGTGAACAGTAAAACAACAAAGCTGAGAAAAGCCCTCAGTAGGTACCCAAGCCTGTCAGTGCTTCAGGTGAAGACTGTCCCCACTCAGCTAGGTTTGGGCTCGTCCTATGCTGGGTTGCAAGGTAGTATCATGTGGTCATCATAGAAATAGCTTTGTAAATAATTCCAGATTTGGACCTTGTTTGGTTGATTACCAAGTTTTTAGCTGATCTAGTGAAATAAAAGTGAAGTACATCCTCCATCCTCCTATGCATATCTGGATAAAATTAACTGGTTTTGTAAATCACTAACCTGGACCACTAACTTGGAGAACTAAAAGAACACAACCAGTTTGCAACGAAATATTTTTGCAGGTTGTGCCCTGTTTGACATAGTGATCTACGGCAAGCTGTAACATAATTTCACAATTTAATTAGAAGTTTTTTCCTCATTTTTCACATGTACAAATAAGCAAGATTGCTTATTTAAGGGATTGTAAAAGATAAGCTGAACTTCTAGATAAGAAGGAAGAAGGATGAGACTGATGATATACTTAGTGAACTTGTCCTTGGAATTTCTGATAGGGCTCTCTTTATAGGATATTCTGAAGGCAGTATGAAAGGAACAAGAAAAAGAAACAGGAATATGTTGTTAGATTAGAAATGGATGACAGGAGAATTACTAGAATGTCCAAAATGCTGGTAAACTCAGGTGATATCCTTAATTATTTTTAGTAGTGAGATGCTCATAATACAACATCAAGTCCAAACACATTTGAAAGCTGTGACATTCCAGGAAGGATAATGCTCTGAGCAGAAGGCAGTTTCCATATCTAAATGCCAAGTAACAAAGACATCCTCTGGAGTTTTCATATCATACAGCAGTTGACTGGACAAAGATATAAACTGGGTATTGGAGCAGAGAACAGACTGAGCTGCTAGATAAGAAAAACAGCAAGCACAAAGTGCGCCACACCTGGTCCTCAGTTCCTGAGACAATGTCTAAGCATCTTACTACACTTTTTATTTTGCCTAATCATGAACTTCTTCAAGAAGCTACATGAGAGACATGAATAATTATGGATTTTTTTCTTTTCCTACTGAACTAGGGGAAGTTGAGAGTAAACAAACCTAAAAAATGGGCAAAAATTGGAGGAAGGAGGAAAGAATAAATTGTTCTGAGTAGGAAAAGGGCATTTTGCATGCAGCAAAGAGCTGTTCACTAGGCAGTAAGCCCACATACCAAGCCCTTACACAGTACTCCTGTGTTACTCCTGACTGTGGGCTGCCTGAAGTTGAGGCTACGGTTTCACGCACTAAATTTCCTCATCTTGGTGTCTGCTGTTTAATGCTACATTTCTTCTTCTTTTATGAAAAAAGCTGGGAACAGGCCAAGCCCTCAGTCACTTCTTAGTGCATGTTCATGTGGGCTACTTCTCTGCACTAGCCCAGTTGTTGGGGTTGTCCAGTTGTCTACAACTACGCGTTGTCTTGCAGTACATGACAGAACCCGCATGTGACTGGGAGCCCCGTGACCCCACTGCAGCAAGACACTGTGATGTTCAAAATGGAGAATCCATCTTGGCTGGTACAGCAATAGCCAGGCCTGTCCTATCTGTAATGCAGCTACTCAAGAATATGTTTTTATACCTTGGTGTAGCTGAAGGTGGACACACTGCTTGCATATCCTTCTGGGAGCTGTGGATGTAATGCTGGTCTGGACTTGTGACAGTCTCAAATTTATGTTTGAAAAACAAAGCAAATGGGGATGAAAAGGTGGTGTGGCTGCTATTCTTCCATTAAAGCCCACGTTCCTTCCTTATTATCACAGAGATCCAGTCACGGCAGGATGGCTGAGAGTCCAGCCAAGACCCTGAGCCCTCTCATCTTTGATGCTAACCCCGCTTTGAGCGAAGGCTAAAATTTTTAACGTCTTTTTTTGGCCTAAATTTTTCTATCATTCAGTGACCCTATGGTCACATGAATGGTTGGTCATTAAGTTATGATCTCCACTATGGCACAACAAAATGCTGAAATCCTGATTTTTTTTAATCAGCTGATGGGTTCCACATGGTCACATTGTGGTCAATATTATCTGAAATCAGACCAAGTGCCTCCACCTGTGCGCTCCAAATGATTGACTGCAGTGTGAAAGTGTCTGAACTCACAAGAGAAACAAAATTGCAGAGAGGAGCTTCTAGCAGATGTCACTTCAAGGGGAACCACCAATCTCCAAAACAATAGGAAATAAATTATTACATGAGCCAGCCAATACACACGACATGTTGATTAAAGAGACATTATCTAGCATAACAATCGATAGTATCTGTGAATTAAATCCAATATGAAGACTAACTTCGGCTCCCCCTCTGTGGGAAATTAACATTGTAAGAACTTAATGTAAACAGATGAATAGCAGATGAAAGCAATAGAACATTTCACAGACCTGTTTAAAGTAACCTATTTTTCAAGGATTATTTGGTCTTTAGTACTGTACGTCCTTTAGCATCACCATTAACTATTTGCTAAAAGATTTCATTGTTTTTTCTTCAAGAGCTTTCCTTGCCAATCCAGTCATTCATTCTTATTTGGCTGGGATCTTGCTTTCCAATGTTTAAAGTTTCTGTTGCTTTCTTTTACCCTAGTATTTTGTTTTTCATTTAGAATTATCTAAGACTAATATGTCACTATAAATAACACAGAATCACAGAATGATTCTGTGTTATTTATAGTGGCACACTGGTTTCATGACCTTCTGTCTGGTAATTTCTTAGGCTCTGGGATGCTTAATTATTGTATTTTGTTTTTAACTTGTCTTATTTTTGTATTATTATTTTTTAAAAACAGTGAGGAAAAATACCAGAGCAGTTTCCATTACAAACACAAACCGTTAGCACAAGTGTTTTGCATCTTGGTAAACCCTTCTGTTTCAAATGCTGTCTGACAAAAAGCAAATAATCACGCAGATGATCAATCAGAGTACGCAGGGTAAATTTTGAGGATGTGCAGAGATGAGAAGAATCAGGTATATATTCCGAGCACGTGTAATTGTGCTTTAGGGTGGGTGTCTGAAGTTTATTTCTATGTCAAACCTTCACTACTAACCTGAGCAGAAAAAAACTAATGGCACTACAGTCATTGGCACTTTTGATTGCGTTACTGTTGATACCAAGAAATAATAACAATAAAAAAGACTGGTTTGGTTTTTGTATTGTTTTGAAAATAGTTAGAGGGCAAATTCAGTCCTGTGTGGATGATGTAATTTCATTACATAACAGTGTAGGGGTGAAAAACCTTGGGAGAATTGTTTGTTGACTGAATTGTTGTTGGTCCACTCAGCTTTAGTTTTAGTTCATTTCATATTGTAAATAACACTAACAGACAAATACGCACAAACCCCCCATATAGATATATATAAAAATATAAATATATACATATATGTATATTTATCTATGAAGCAGATAGATAGACTGGCAGTTGCCTGGAGTAACAGACTGCCATGGGCATAAAGCTTCTGCCAGAGTCCTGGAAGCTGAGGGCTGGTGGCTGCTGCTAGTGCCAAAGGCAGAGTAGAGGCATGTGGGATGGTTCCTGCTGCTCCAGGACTGCCTGGTGACGGCCGAGCCAGTCCTGACTTCCCGCAGCTCGCATCTGGTCCCCGGTGCTGCACCCCTCCTGTAGCAGGAGGCTGAGCCAGGGACCTCAGTAAAGCCTGGTGTGCTCCTTGGCACAGCTCCGGATGTCCACTTACAGAGCTGGCAGCTACACGAAAGTCTGTCGCCTCAGTGCCCGTAGCTCCCGTGTTGCCTTGCAGATTCAGCTGGACAGTCACGGCCCTAACTTCCCTCCACAATTTTATTCCTCTGGTGAGTTCTGACACTTCCAAATTATAGTCAGTCATTCGGAGCACACAGATGGAAGGAAATTTAACCAAATTTATTTTCAGGCGTACACGCCATAAAGGCATTCCCCATTAGGAAGGAAGCTTCAGGGTTTCAAGCTCTCATTTTGTAATAACTGGGACCGCAATCTACTGACCATGCATTTCAAATAACATCCCAGCTCTCTCCTTCCTTCCTGCCTCTTTTCTTCCTACGGCAGGACCTGCCCAGCCACAACCCAGACCAGAAACATCATTTGAGGGAGGTGGAAAATTCATTTTGCCTACATTTCTGAGAAGTCTTAAGCCATCTCTGAATTCATCATTCAACATACCTTTTGGTATAGAAGGCAATTGATGGCCAGTGACGAAACTGGTCGTGTTGTGAATAAGCCATTCTAACACAAAACATTGCAGAAGCAAAACATCTACTTTTTACTCCTACTAATAAAGTCCCTCTGTTTAGCGGATAAGCCCAGCTTGATGAGGCATACCATATACAAATAGTGTAGAAATGATATTTTAGCAGGGTTTATTTCTTGGAGACAACTTTTTCTAAATGAGCATAAGAAATGTAAATCAGGTAATGTCTCAGCGTCACAAGAAGACTTGCTTTCCCAGGCTTAACAGATTTCCTTGACTTCATCACCAATGCTGTGCTAAGCAGTCTCTCTTGGTAACCTCCACCTTTCCAGACTAACCTCATCCTTTCAGCACAAGCCACCTGCTACACTGTGGGGGAAGTCTCAGGAGAGACCAGCCACCGCAGTGCTCTACAGGACACTTGCCTCCTTCCTGAAGATGTGAAGCAAGACAGGGAAGGAAGAAGCAGCAGACAGATAGAAAGGCTGAGTTCATCAGCTTGACAGAAAGCACTGCAGGTTCCACCAAAGGTTTTAGAAGAGTGATCTTCTATCCTGTGGTACTTTTGCGTGCACCAGCATTTGCGCTACCGTGCTATCAGTACGTCAGCTACAAGCAGCATGGAAAAAACAAACAGGGCACAAAACCGTCACTAAAAGGATGGTGCTAGGGATCTGAATAGATGTTACGCCCAAGGCAAGGTATGTCAGGGTGACGATATACCTGGACTGACTGGGAGAAGGGGCCATGAGGCATGGAAAGAGGACATATAGTGTGGCACCCTGTGTGTCTACCCCACAGCTTAGGCTACCTATGCAGCCCACAAAAAAGAGGAGTTAGCCTTCCTGGGGGTAGAAGATGACAACAGGAAAAGTGAGGACAATTTTCAGAAGGTTTTCTAGCTAAGTGGTGTTCGGAGCAAGTGGATACTTCAGAGAGAGGTTGGAGAGCTCACAGGCATGATGAAATCTTTATGTACTTAAAAGTTTTGTACAGAAAAAAGGTCTTAAAGGTGTGGTTTGGACAGGTGCTCTTTGCTTCTGATGCTAAAAGCAGCTCCTTACTTTTCCTCCCTTTGTTCCCTGTACTCCCTGTAGTCCTGTGGTTCCCTGTCCCTTTAGGCACTAGCTAAGCCTCAACGGCAGGGAATCTCATACAAAAAATGTAAATGAAAAGAACAACAGACAAAGGCCAAAGGCTCTTAAATGAGTTATCCTTCATGATGTTTTTCTGTCATGTGTAATAAAGTCAGTTGCATTCCTTCTCATCTGGATGTGTTCCAGGGAAATGCAAGTTGTCACAACAAATAGAATAACTGGGCAAGAAAATGGTCTTTCCAGGCCATTTCCTCTTGGGGTGTTTCATTCAGTTGTTTCTTCACGTATTCACTTTCAGGTAGGTGTATGAAAATTCACCTCGCTCATCCCAGTATTATATCTCACTGCTATAAAGAAGTGAGATATGACACGGGAGATCCACTGGGAAAATTACTGCTTCTAAAACAGTATGAGGTACTTCATGTTAAGTGATGGATTTTAACTCATAAGAAGCTGAGAGATGGTATCTGTGCAACTGGGAGGCAGAGCAGACTTGGTCCTCCCAGCTAAGGCAAGGCATTTGCATCCAGCTTCCAACTCTGGTCCATCCCTGTCTGTGGTCCTGGGAAAGACACTTTGCTTTCCATGACCAGAGCTCTCTTACAATCCCTGTTTCTGGGAGTGGCATAAGGGGATTTCAAGCTCAGAGATGATCTAATCACAGCTGTGTATAGCACTTAGCTCTGTGGGTCTTCAGACCTATCCAGGGTCTCTTGACATTGCCATAGCACAAAACATAAAACAAAAAATCACATGGAGCAGATAGTGGTAATTAATTTGATGACTGAACAAGTTGGCATTGCACCTAGTAGACAAACCTGTGGGTTTATGAACCTGAATTGAAAATGTGTTTTCTTATGCAGCTGAGAAGTTGGATGTATTGAAGTTCTTTCTGTGTTTCAGATGAAAGCTTTTGTCCTGGATGTGGTTACTCTGCATTCTCTTCTGACCACTTATTGTTACTTGTCAGGCATTTCTGAGGTGCTCTGTAGTTTGTAACAGCCCAAGTCATGGAAAATGACGATGCTTGCCCAGCATGTATAGCCACAGAAAAGCTGAACAAAAGAGGGCACCTGCTGTTACAAAGCCTATGCCTTATGAGCACAGAGCGATGCAGACACCATCTAAGGGAGCCCAAAGTCAGTGTGGGTCAGCAAGGCAGGCAATGGTCTAAGTTAATCTTGTCTCTGGGAAAGAGAAGAGAATCTGTCTGACAGCAGCCACCTTAAAAAGGGTCACTGGTGCCTAAGGACTAGTGCCAAGGCCAGACTTCTCATTTCCCCTCCCCTGCCTAGGTATCTCCCCTTCAAGAAACCATGAGGAAGGTTTTGTGTGAAGTTTTCTTCTGCACTTTCTTTTTTATTTCAAATGCTTTCATAGCCCATGAAGCCTCAAATAGGGTGTGTGTGGTCTTGCAACACGCCAGGAAGATCACTGCTTCATAACAGAGACCCGTTACACTACTTTTGCTGTTCCAGTTGTCGGTGGCTTGGCAAATCAAGAAACCCAGAAAGCCTCAAGCCATGGTGGACAAATGCCTGAAGATCCAAATGCTAATATTGCTTGTGAGTTACTTGATTAAATCGCTGGTGTGACTTTCAGGGGCTTTTGAAGGGGCCTTGACATCTTCCACAAATCAGGTTTAACAACAAGGAGAGGTGTATGGCTGCCATGAAAGCAGAGGCCAGGGAGTATATTACCTAGAGTGAAGTAAATTAAGATAATAGCCGTAATACTGTTTAAGAGAAAGCTATTGCAATTTCCTATTCTGACTTGCACAACACAAACCACGGAATCTGATATAATCACTCCCGCACCAGGTTAACCCTTTACTTAATGCTCATGGGAACAGAAGTGGTTAAGTGGTAGCCTGTCTAGACCAACTGTTAACCTACAGGTATAACTCAAGTCAGATCCATCTGTGAACAGACCACACCATTTTTCACAAGCTTTACAAGGAGGTCACTAGACTGGGATTTATAAACTGCAAAAACATAGTTATGCCATGATGAAGAGGGAAATCAAACATGGGAGAGAAAAATGAATACAGTACAAATATGGAAGACAAAAAAAATAAATAGAAATGCAGAAAAAAATCAGAATTTGTTTGATAACATATTCAGACGGCTAATTATCCTGACAGTCAAAATTTTTCCATTATTTCCACTTTGATTTTACTGATGTCAACTGTCAGCCATAAGCTGTTGAGTTTTGCTTTCAGACAAAATGTAGGATTGGGGTTTTTTCTGTTTTTTTTTTTTTTGCTGTTAATTGTGAATAATGGTATTGCATGAAAGCCTCTATCAGAGAATTATCTAGAGATGCAGACTTCCTTGACAGAGGGACAGAGGAGACATCATGTTATTAAAAACATGGACCTTCGTTTTAAGCTTGACATAAATGATTTGGTAAACTGTCATTGAAAGACAATGAATAACTCTGCAATGTCCTTCAGAAGGGTAATAGTGATGAAACCAAACCCCATGGAAACCTTGTAAAGAAAGAAGAACAAACAAGCTCTTGTGGAACTAGACAAGGGGTTAATCATGCTCCAGACTTGGTTGGCCCAGGAGCTGTGGTGGTCCTGCTGCAAATCCTCCTTGGCAGGAGCCTGCCCTTTTCCCCTGGGATGCAGAAAGAGCCCAGGCTCTTGCTGGTTAGGTGCCACTCTGATGTTCCAAAAGCTGCTGTGGTGTGAACTCCGATCCTGTGGTTGTTCAGGGCTGGCCCAAGCTCTAGGAAAGCCCAGGAACATCTGTACAAGCATCAGTTCAGAGCTGGAGACAGGGCAGGGGAGGGAAGGGACAGGAGGACGCAGGAAAGCTGTTGTGGGCCTTCAGCTTTGAAGCTATTTAAAATATAGAGACTTTGCAATGTAAAGGTCTGGCTCGGGTACGGTAAACTGCTCATGGCTGCCATAGACTGTCCACCATGACCTGTGGTCTTGTCTTTGTTTTCATTTCCTAGATATACCCCTACATCACTTATAGCTATATCTTCAGTGAGGTTTAAAAGAAAGGCAATTACCAGAGGAAGTGCAAGGAGAAAAAAAAAATATCGACATTCCAGATCTGTCATTATTTGCATTCAGAAAGAGAAAGGCTCAGACACTTGTTATTTCACACTGAGACTTCTAATTTAAAATACCTTTTCCCCATAAAACTCAAGACCCTGCCACCGAGCTGTGCCGAGGTGGTGAAGTCCTTAACGAAAGAATCACCGAGAAGAGAAAGATGAGGCTAACTAGGCTTTGCTGGTCAGTGGTCAGCGACTCAAGTCCTGCTGGATCAATTTAACAGAGCAAGAATATTAAATTCAAAAACTGTAGTGAAAAAAATCAACATAAAGAGGAAGATAAAAGGGAAAAGAAAAGATGCTATCTAGATTGTTGAGGAATGTATTAGGTGGATGCGTAATGTAAAATTACAAGATTAATAAGTTAATCATCACAAAACCAATGGCATCTGATTTGGGAGGAAGCACTCAATAAGCCGTGGGGCTCCTCTCTCCAAGCAGACCGTGGAAGCAGGTGCTAGGTAGGGGCGATGTGGGCTTTGCCTGCCCGCTCATGGCCACAGGCTTGGGCTGGGCTCAGGTGCCAGCCCATTGCCCCAGCTGCCTGGGCACGCCAAGAACGGTCCGAGAGAAAAGGGAATTATGTTTTATATTATTTCGGATGCGTTAGCGATCTCCCTCCCCGAGGGTCTCTGTTCCGGGGTTGTCGCTCCCCACCTAGTGACCTGCAGCAGAATTACAGGAGGTTCTGTTTTTTTCCTGGAGGAGGGTGCATGAACCCTACATAAACTCTGGCACTTATTTTGCACCCATAAATATAGTAAGTGAATAACATGCCCTGAACTAAGTAATCTGAAATTTATCAAGCCATAAACAGATCTGAAGAAATATCCTTCTTGTACACTCCTGTTTGTTTGTCCTCTGCTTCTGCCATCTATTGAAATGGAACATAGGTTTCTTCTCGGCCAAGTCTAACACTGAATAGTTACAGTTCCTATTGAATGGAGCCCGACCTTTTGCCATAATGGATCATAAAGAAGGTACGGATCAAGTTTCCAACTAGGCTGCGACTCATCATTCATCTTTGTGAAAACACCTGTGCAGTGGAAAGCATGTTTGGCTAATTTTCTTTGAAGACGTGATTATCCAATAAATTTGAGGCATGATGGCAAACTGGGTTTCCGATGTCTAACTACCACATTCATTTAAAATGCCATTCATGTGCAGGACTGCTGGTGCAGCCATCTGAGTGTGCAAGTCACTTACACTTAAATAGAAGTTGTGCTCGAAAGCCTGAACCTCCATTTGGCATTTGCTGCTTCATAAAATAATTCAACATACCTTAGATATCTGCTTTGCTGCTTTCGAGGTATAATAAGTATTATTTTTCAGGCCATTAAGATCTCATGGGCCTAGAAGAATATGCTTTAAGTCTTCTGATGGCTTACATAAGGGTTACTTATGTTTTAGTTGTTTAAACTCAACTTACTCGTTTGACACTAGTTACTCCCTATTCATCTACACAGAGAGATTTTTATTACTTCCATTCTTCTCTCTCACCCTGAATCTCAAGTTAAATATTCAAGCAAAGTTATTCGGAAGGAGTTAGTGATAAATCTACATACCACAAATACATGCAGTAGAAAGTATATACTATTCCTTTCCTTTTGGATGCTTAATATTGTATATTCCAGAAGGCAAAGATATGTGGCTCAAGGGGTTAAAGTCATGAAGGGTCCATGAAGGCTATATGTCTGTTGAATACTCATTTTTTGTTGGGTTGGCTAAGGATGGCCTTGCCCATTGGACTGGGGCAATGCTCAGACTCAGTTTGTGAGCCTCAACTACTTTATCTGTACCACAAGATCCATCAAAAGCAGCAATATTTTTAGGTATGAACTGCCCTTAATGCTCTTAAGATTAATTTATTTGAGTCAGAATGGTTTTGATACACAAAAAAAAACCCAAACAAAAACAACACAAAAAAGAGAAAGGAAAGGAGGCTTTCCAGCCAGCGTGCTTTCCTTTCTGATGTAACATGAGGAAGAAAAGGTCCTTTCTGGGGTTAGACTTGCACACCTTTTAAGTGAAATGGCAATTTCCTTAAGAGTGTGAAAACTAAATTCGCACTTCGAAGATTCTTGTTATTAATTTTTTCTTCCTCATTGGTTTCCCAGACTTGGTAAATGAGAACAGAAAACATCAGAAATGATCAAACCTGAGCCTAAAAGAAAATTTCTCACATGCTTAGAAAATGGGGGTTAAAAACCTAGTCCTACCAGTAACAGCAGCAAAGCTATAAAATTTGACTCCAGTTAGGGTCAAGGTTCAGGATTTTATCCGCCCCATAGTGAAGGTATTTGAAATTAAATCATTAGGATGTTAAATATGTTGGCAAATGACCCCATCAAATACAATGCAATTTAAACTTCGGCACCCTTAAACTAAGCCAGACTAAGCCTAACTTCTCTGCTTTTTCAAGGGAAGCTGTTTTTTAGATGATGTCAATTCAAACTTTCTCAGGGTAGGCGACTTTTAGACTGATGTCAGTTTGACACCTGGACCGTTTGCAAGCATTTATCGAGCATGACCTCAGCATTCCAGTGAATGAGGACTCGCTCATCAGGTACATCCACTGCCACTAATTTGCCCCACTTGCTCTCTAGTTTTGAGCTAAGGCTCCAAGCAACTAACTAGTTACACGGTAACATCAGCAGCTGCATAGGTTTGCAAAAACATTCAGGAGAAAAACAGATATCTGAAGGACTTAGAGATCTGTGAGCTACGTATCAGCTGAACAGACAGACTCGTGAATGCTGGTATTTTATTAGGCGTCTAACTGAGCATACAGACTTATGGCCAAAGACGTAAAGAGACAGGCCTTGGAAGCTGGGGTCTAGCCAGGTTCCTTGTAGGAAAAATTGAGAGGGGAAATAGTATGTGGTTTTAAAATACAAGTAAAAAACCACAGGCCACCGATGGCAGAGATATAGGGGGACAGATTGATGCTTCCTATCATCGGCATGCCAAGGAATTTAGGGGCTGGTACGGGCTCTGACACAACATCCCTGATGAAACAGAAACAATATTCACTTACTTTCTAAGACACGCGCATTTTAGTTACAATAATATTACTTTTCTGTGCATCAGGACACATTTACAACGTTAATGATATGTCAAAGTAATATTTGAATATTCAAATGTGTCCAATAATGCATATAATACACATTTTTCAAGGTATGTCTATATTTTTTTACCATTTTTTTTTTACACTCAAATATATTATTTTCTTCATGCAAGAAAGATGTTTAAATCATAGACATATACCCAGCAATTAAGAAGTGAGGTAGACCGTTGGGGATATTAGTAGAATGGGAATGTAGTTCACGTTCTATATATAAAATAGATATTAATGTCTCTGAAAACCTGAAGCTTTTTTATTTCTGCTATTAAAAGACAGCAGAACAGATAATATATTAAAAGACCCCAGAATAGAAACTACATAACTAAGGTTGGAATACCATTTTGTAAAATGTAGGACTGAATGGCAGAAGGTATTTTGAATATTCAAAGAGTTGCTGTAGGTACCAGAACAGGTAACAATTTACTTAGCACTTTAAAAGGTAGACTGCCCTGACTTTGATACAGGATGAGGCAACACTTAGAAACATATAATTAGAAAAGGGGCAGCCACTGTATATTGACAAAGGGAAAATTATAGATAACAAAATCCATTGGAATATATTGCTGAAGTGGAAGACTAAGTAGAACCAGCTGAAATTCTTGGGCTTCTTGGAAGTTTCTGACATTGGAACAAAGAGAAAGATCCTCTCCCAGGTCAGTCAACACAGTCAATAGAACAGGAGTATTGCCAAGAGATTAACCACAGCATACCTGCAAACTGCCAGTATAAAGACAGAGGAGAGCAGATTTGCTCTGTAATGATCATTTGTGTGCAAGCTTGAAGAAGCTCTGCTTTCAAAATGAATTCAATAAACACCAGCAATTTAATTTCAGTCGGCGGTGCTTCTAAGTGAATACCTGATTTATGTAATTGTATGAAAGTGGGAAATAGAAAGTACGAAGCCTAGGAATCAAAAAAAGTAACGGCGTTACAGTGAGATTGAAGTGAAATACAAAACATCAGTGACAACTGGAATTACTTCATTTTGTTTTCTACTTTTGTGACAAAAATGTGGTGAAAGAAAAATCTGTTATAAAGAGAGGTGACGTCTAGTAATACTGTGTGTATACGTTGATAGTTTGATGAAATACATTACTCATGGAGTACACTATATGAACAAAGAAACATCTAGTTCAATATTCCTGATAGATAAAATTATGAAGAATGTATAAAAGTACAAGCATTTTCAGTAATGATGACAAAAATCTGTTATCAGCTTGTCACGTAAATTAAAAAGAGATAGGTGAAACTAATAGTTATAGATGATAAACTCCAATCTTTTACAAAGTGACAGATACCATTTCTCCTGGCTAAATTAGAAAAAATACTTGAATGTCCTAAGAATGTGAGAATGACCATTTTCGTCCCTTCATTCTCCTTTCATCAGTAAAATTAGAGAAAATCCGTTGCATTTAAAACTTCTTCTGGGTTAAAGACTGAGATAAAGACGGGGAGATTGCTTTTCAGCTAGCATCAGGGACCTCCCCTGTAGCCCCCCCACTGCCAACGCCTGGCCACAGACATGCAGTACACCTTCCCTGGTCTTGGGCAGCTGCTGTGTCAATGCTGTCCTCGCTGCTTCTCTGCCCTCCAGTCCCAGGCCTGGTGCGTAATGGGGGTGTCTCCTCCTGCTCATGTCCCAAGGTCAGGGTAGAGAGCCAGAGACGAAAAGCTTTCCCTGAGCACTTGCTGGCTGCCATTCCTAGCACCTGAATTTAGGTATTGAAATACTTTCTGAAGGTTTGGCTCTAGGTAATTTTGGAAATGTAACCCTTACTAAGAAATTAAAAATTATACCCTCTAATGAGCTTTGGTTCACTCAGGCCTAGGGACCTCTCCTTTCCATTTTAATAGGGGCTTGCCCAAGTACAAGGAAAAACCTCAATATATGACCCTATTCTTTCAAAATTCCCAGTGAAGTGTCCTCATTAGTAACCCTAGCAAAGGATATTATTGTCTCTCTGTTGTTAAACTGAGAGGAGAAGCCTGAGAAGTGCCTTTCATTTACTTACTCATTTCAGTTGCAGAGAATAGTGAAGACTCGGATGACTCAGACTAGTATTAGGTTAAACATCTTTGATCTTCTTTGTTTCCTTTTTCTTTAGTTCTTGCATTTAAAAAATAAAAAGCCAAAGAGAACCAATCAGAAAACCCATCTATTTCTGAGTCTAATGGACAAAGGATTTGAGAATAAAGTGGAAATATATTCAGAATTACTTGAAATGTCATGGGCTTAAAAATAAAAAATACTATGATAATTCCCACTCCGTATCAAAAGTCAAAACAAAGTTGTTTTTCAGTGGATCCCACTGTGATACTACGACTGCTCTTTATGGGCTGAAAGGTATAGCAAAGCATTATTCCATCGCAGCTTTGCTATGTATAACCTTTTTTTTTTTCTTTTTTCTTCCTTTGATTGATTCCACAGCACCACGGGTAAGAGACATGATTCAGAAATCTTGAAATTCTAAGTGTTGGAGGGGTTATTCTTGTTGCATGAACACAGTAAGCGCAGAGCTCATAGTTTGGAAGTGGAGCATAAGGAGCCGCCAGTGGTAAAGACCCAGAAGTATGTGGTAATAAAAGTGTACTGCAGTCTAGGGCACTGCAGTGTCAAAGAGAAGAATCAAAGGCCCTGAATTAGGTGCCTGTAGCCTTGTGATTAAGGCAGGCTTCTAGAGCACAGCAAGCATGGAGCTTAATCTCTTCTATTTGGTGGGGAAATTTAACCCAGGTCTCCCACCTGCTGAGAAAGCATTTTATATAAAATCAGTTATTTTCTATGCTGTGTTCTTTGTAAGAAGTGTTCCTGGCTTCCAGATAGACAGAACCACCTGCATGATGCCTCAAGAGAGATGTCAAAAGTCTAGGGAAAGAAGAGGAAAGGGAGGTTGTGAAGTCTGCTTTCCATGAAGGTTTTTTTTGGTTACCTAAGTGGTTTTTAA
The DNA here is from genome assembly GCF_964199755.1 of Larus michahellis. NCBI lineage: Eukaryota > Metazoa > Chordata > Aves > Charadriiformes > Laridae > Larus > Larus michahellis. Next base: position 42,279,902 of record NC_133898.1, read on the forward strand.
TCTTGGTTTTTAAAGATTGCTATTGTAACACACCCATTGCATTGCACTGGGGTGCATGGCTCTGGCATCTGCATGAGTAACCAGAAGGGAGCAGGCAACGGTGGGAGGAGGAGGAACAGGGAAAGCAGGTACCTAAAAGCTCTCTCCTGTAACTGACAGAGAAGGTCAGTCTTATGGTTGAGAAATGGCCAAAGAGAGGGATCTGAACCATCCCTGGGAGCCTGCTACCACCTCATGGGCTGGACTCCATTCACAGAGGAGGGATTGCTCATCTCCCTCTTGTTGGCTCTGTCTCATGTTTCTTAAAACACTCGCCACACTGAGAACAGAGAGCAAAATGAGTGATGTCTCCCTGGCACAACAACTGCAGGGAGGGACCCGATTCCCTGTTTCCTGCTCCTGAAGTCATATTGTTGATTTATCCCATTACTGTTTCATGTAAAATGCACACAAAATCCATGTTCAGTAAGCAGAGGTCAGACTATACTTCATCCAACATTTCAAAAACATTGCTCTTCCTTTTGCATTCCCCTCCCCTGCTATTAATCCATGAAACATGGCTTTGTTTCCATAGAAGGGAAGAAGAACTTTCTCTCCTTCTCTTCCATCTGCTTTTCCTTGTAGATGGCTTTTCTGCTTGGGCGCTTTTCTGGGAGATGGGAGATGTGATTTAAAGCACTTCTGAAATTTGGAGAGAAATTCTCTAAGTGTTACTTCACAGCCCGAAGACGTGATGCTGCCACCTCCTCCAGCGACTGCTGGTGTGCAGAGCTGCGCCTGTCAGAGCAGATCCTAAGAGAAAGCAGTAAGTTTGTGGCCTCCAGCGTAAGATGGGCCGCTTAACCTTGAAAAGACTAAGGAGGCTTCAGATATATGAAGAATCAAAAAGAGGTGACAGGGACATTAAGACTAAAAATACAGATGTCTACAGGCGCTGGATGCCTCAAAAGATAGTTGGCAGATTTTGTCATGATTTTGAGAACTGAAATTTTGGATTTAGGCATATAGACCCCACTAAAGTCCCACCTTAAGCATCTAAATCCACTGGGGTCTGGAACAAAGGGCACAAATTATGCAAACCATGTAGCTGACATTTGACTTGGTGGTAAGTGCAGAGAGAAGCATAAGAGAACGGAAGCTTGAAATAATGCCAATTACCTGCTTTGAACATTAAGATGAAGGAAACGCAAGCTTCACTGTTTGAGCTTTTATATTTTATTTAAAAGTTTCATTCTATTATGTCTTTTAAAAAGTGGCAGTGAGAACAGTAAATGTATGAGTAAAAAAAAAAAAGGTGGTAAAAAATTAAACATATATGCCCAGAGTCTAAATCAGAAGTGCCTATTACTGCTGTCTATAACTTGTAGACTTGTGTGTATAAAAGGTAGCTAGGTGCACAACTGCACTGAACTAAATGTGCTTGTAGAGATATAAATACATAAATACAGATGCATTTGTCAGAATCTGCACTTTGAATTTCTTAACTGTGAAGCTGTTACTTCATTTACTTTCCTTTGTTGCATGTTTAGCTACAAGCCAGGACTGTTTGCTCTATGTGTTATATTACTTGTCAGTCACTGTCATTATGGAGCTCTGAATGGGGGAAGAGTCCATGGAATATTATAAAGAAAAAGTACTAATGAATACAGTTCGGTGTAAGCAGCACAGCTGCCCTGGCAGCTAAGCAGCAGCATGTTCATTAAGTCTCTGGGTTATACGTTCCCTGCTTCTTCAAAGTAAATGCAACAATTACCAAACATGTATTTCTGCCCTAGCCATGCCCCAGCCACAACTAAGGCATAAGTTTCAAGTGACACACGTTCCTTTAACAAAGTCCATTTCTGGATCGGCTGGGTGGCATCCCCCCAGTCTACATGCAGTGGTGATAAGAGGACCACCCTTTTAGGTACAAACCATTTAGGCAGGGCATAGCTAGAAGAAATCAAGAACCTAGGGAAAGCCAGCATACCGCCATAGTGAACAGGTATGGCAGTGAACAGGTCAGTCCCACCAAAAGAAAGCAAAGGACAAAGAGGGAAACATGGCTGAAAGTAATGGAGTAGAAAATAATACTATAGGTATAATAATGCCTTTGTGCTCAGGTGGAACATTGTGTCCAGTTCTGGACAATAACAGCATGACAGGTTCATGGTTAGGAAAATGAAATGCTGAGAGAAGAAAGATTTTTCAATAAGATGTAAGTCATTTTAGAAAAGAGAGGTGTTTGAGGTCAGAGATGAATAACATGGGTACATTGTGAGTAGGACTGAGGTGCTTGTTTTTCTTTACCCTACCTGGAGAGCAGCTCTGGAATTTTCCATGTTGTCTAAAGGCACTGTGTTGAGAGGAAATACTTGTTTTCACACCATGCATAATCAACTCCTTGCTGAAAAACAGCATTATGCCCAAGAGATTTGTAAGACTCAAAGTACACATTGATACAGCTAATGAGAAACACCATTGTTGCTGAACATAGCTTCACAAAAAAAAAAAAGGAATAAAAACCTTCATGCTCCAGTGCAGAAGACAAAGACTAACAAGCAGAAGCCAGAGAGAACTTTCCTTAAAATATAAGGACAGAAACTAGAATATGAATTTTTACAACTCTGAGAGAGAGAGGTTACTAACCTCTATGGAGCAGTGGTCTAAGTTCCTACATAAAGATGACGAGGGTTGTGAAGGGCTTTCTAGTTAAAGAAAATACATTAGTAGATGATCAGCCTTCAACATACCAGACTACCCCTTAAACTCCCGGATCTGATGCACAATTAAGGTTCAGCAGTGCTTGAGCAATGGCTTTACCCCACCAACAAAGAGGAAAGAGCTCTGGTGCCGGAACAAGGAAATGATGTTCTGATCAGCTGGTTTTGCATTGTCATCGTTTGTGTTGGCTCTAAATCAAGAGGTTTTGCAGCAACAGATATGTAAAAGAAATTTATAAATAGATGGCATTGGTTTTGTTAAATATTGCTGTCGTGTTTCATCAGATCTGCCAGACCTCAGGTAGAGGAATCAACCAGGCAATTTGGCATAAGGAAGGAAGTGGACCATGATGTGTTTAAAATTTGTCTTCCAAAAGTTACCAAGCCAGCATTGCTAGTCCTATTGAAAAGTTCTTATTTCATGCTCAATAGACATGAAAAGCATAAAGGTAAATGAGATCTGGTGGAAAAATGTAAATTTTTATAACAAAAACTTCTACTATCTCTATTTTTAATGGTGGGGGTTTTTTTCATTTTTGTCTATTGCCTTCTTACAACATAAGTCATATATCAAGGATTTTTAATTATGGTTATTTTGAAATAAAAATGCTAAATTACTTTTCTGAGCAGCTAAAAACTAACAAACTCTTTAGCAGTAATTTAAGCTTCAAATTGAAGTAATTTCTAGCAATGCAATACATATTCTGGTTTTTATATAGAGAAGACATTTTCAATACAAAATAATATTCCACATTTCAGAGTTTAGAGTATTTCAAGACTGGAGTTCAGGCTAGAAATCTCATTACCAGGGGCTGCCATCTCTTCACTATTCATTTTTCTTTCACGGTCTCAGTCAAATCATCCTTAACAGGTATCCAAACAAGGGAAAATAATATCCCCTCATGCAGTCCTAGAGCAGTCCTTAATGACAACTCTGACTGCATTCTCATGAGACTGGTCGTCCTCTCCTGAGCGATGTATTTGGACAGTCCAAAAGCCGTGCACATAGTTATGTCCCTAGCATAAGCAGAATTTACTTGCCCATCAGACTGGTCTTTTCTACATACAGACTCATTTACTAGGGAGGAGTAAAGGTCTTTTTATGTACTCCTGTAGTTTTGGAGTAACCCATCAGTTTTCTCACGAAAAAGACCACGAGCAGTCCTGATACCAAAAGAAAATCTTTTTAAAAGAATAGGTCTTTGGAATAACTTCAAGTGAATAATTAGCATGTTAAAAAGTACTGATGCTTTCTCTTTTATTTCTTCTACTCACCCCTCTCCTTTGTTCATATTATCGTTGAGAAGAACTGCATTACTTACGAAGTTAGTTACCTTAGGGGTTTCTTTTTCTAGATAAAATTTTTACCACTTAATAACTCTTCGTGCTTCCTTTCTAGTTACCTTCAAAGATTTCTTAGCAGGTGTCCTGGTTGCGGCGGGGACAGGGTTAATTCTCCCTGGTGCCCCACACCGTGTGAGCCGTGCCCGCCCGCAGCTGCCGGGGGAGGGGCGGGAAGTCGCCGCCTGAGGCGGGCTGGGGCGTCCCGGCTCCGGGCGGGGAGCGGCGGTTCCGTAGCCGTGTTTGTATGTTCCTCTGCCCGTGTTACTGTTGTTGTTTTCTCGATCCCTTTGCTGTTCTGTTAAACTGCCTTTGTCTCAACACACGAGTTTTGCCTTTTTCCTCTGATTCGTCCCGTATTGGGAAGGCCCGCGCGAGCGGCACGTGGCTCTTTGTTGCCGTCTGAGGCCAAACCACCACAGCAGGACTGAGCTGAACAGAAGGTTTGGGACGTGACAGTGTTTTCTTTCTTTCTACATGAAGGATGTGATTCTAAAGCAATTCCATTTGTTGGTTACATGTTTTTCTCTGTTGCAGCCTTTTATCAAGTCTGTGTGCGTTTGCAGAAAGAAACGTAGGCTTGTTTTATTGTCGTCGTATGTTCGGATGCTTTTTTCCTTTCACTTTTTAAAAATAGATTCCTCAAATCAATTTTCTTCAACCTTTTCTCAGCATGTGAATGAGCGTAAAGCTCTAAATTGCTTTTCATTTATGTTAACATCTTTTCTCTCTGAGTGTGCTTCAGTCTCAGAAACTAAACTCTGGGATCTGTATTTTCTTCACACTTCATTCCGTATGTTATTCTGGTAGCCTCTGCATTGTTTTGGAATAACCCAAAAGTTTCTCCCAGCAGAATAAATCACAGGACAGTTTCCCTTGCTTTCTGAAGGATGATTATCGGAACATGCTCAGTAATCTGCGTGTCAGGCTCATAAGACCTTTACTTGCTCATTTAAAGGATACAGTAAACCAGGAATTTCTCTTAACGGCTTTTTAAATGGCAGATACATTCTTCAAATTAGACATTTCTCTTTCAATGAGAACATAAATCTCTGACACAACTATCCAGAATGTCTTTTCTGAACCGGGTGCTGATTTTTCTTAGTTATTTTTTCTGTTATGATACGGTGATGACAGGAAGGTCATTTCTGCAACTTTCCTTGAAAGTGGGATACAGAAAGTTTTTTTATATTTTTTTCTTTTTATCATTCTTCACATTTAAGTTATCATTTTAAACAAGAAAGTGAACGCATTCACTTTCATAGCTAATCAAAATTTTACATCAGTACACTATTTACTGTTATATAGCCACACATACTTAAGGAATGTGAAAAGACAGGAATAGAAAAATTGGTTTGGATGAATTGTTCTTCCAGCCCAGCATCCTGCCTCTCACAGCTCACAGGCTTTTAGGAAAATTCCTTAATGAAGTGCAGGAATATTTAGAGTGGGCAATTATGAAAAACCTTGCCCACAGTGAGAAGTTTGGCTTCGTTATTTAATAAGTTAGCTTGTGACAGGAGACACGCTGATTTTATAAGGTACTCACTATTTTTACTGCGATAGATGTGACATTTCTGGTGTCTACATTTACATGCTTTCAAACAGTTGTGCTTGAGCTTCAGGATGGAGCATTATCAGTTTATATCCCAACCTTACATCTTCGTACGCTAAAACTGTCTTAATAGGAAGTGATAACAATTTACTTCCCTTCCTTCTCCCTGTCTCTACAATAAATTTGCCTGCCTGACTCTCATCTGAACGAAGCACTGCCTGTCAGGAGCTATATCTCATATCTGGCCAGCACTGATGGGGGATAACGGCAACAGGGCTACGGGAGGACCCGCTGCCCCAAGGACACAGATGAGGTCCCAGGCTCCAGGTGCTGGGCACCACGGGAGGGACAGCAAAGACAACCGAGGCCTCTCTGTAGTCTGAGAGCTGCCTAAACCATCACAGAAATGGTGCCTTTTCTGCTTACTTATGTAAGTACTTACATGGTGTCAACATAGAGCTGAACCTTGAAGCTCAGTGGCAGTGAGATCTACTACTAAGTTTTGCATATTTTTCCCCCCTCAAGGTTATGTTGATTGACTTTCAGTTTCACTGAAGACTTGCTTTTCAGAGAAATGTAACTTTAAAGAAAAATACCTGCATTTTTTTCATATAGCATTCAGTATTTTATGTAGTCTTGTGATATCCTTTTAAATTCATCTCTTTCCCGAGCTAGACAATCTCAGTCTTGGCAATCTCTCATCATAGAAATTGTGCCATGCTCTTAGCAATTTTCATCACCTATTTCTACATCTCTTTTATCTCTTTTTCAAATAGATTGACCAGGATTGTGCGCATACAGTAGCTGAGGGCACGTCACTGACATTATAATACTTTCAGAAAGCCAGTCTGTCCCATCCTTTTACACGATAATATCTTATTTGTTGCTTTGGGGTTTTTTTGACCACTGCTGTTAGATCTTCATTCCACAGCATTCACTGTAAATTAGGAAAGCGGAATCCATCTGACTTGTTCAAATAGCTGCTTAGGATCTGCAGTATCACCTTATAGACAATACAGTATTTCATCTGTCATCATATTGCTCATTTGACTCCCTGGCATTCCATGCCCTTTCATTTACCTTAGGATTTATCTTATTTTATAAAATGCTGTTTTGTTCTTCGTCTCTGTTTCAGAAGCGTGCTCCACACCATTAGTGTAAAAACCAGCCTGCTTCCAGACTGTTTGTTAAAGGAGATGGTCAACGTGGACAGAGATACTACAGGAATTTGTTGTTCAACATTGCCCATCATAAACTTATTTTAAGCTTTATTTGAGTGGTTCAGGTGTGAAAATCTGATGCCATCCAGACACCTAGCAGCTTGCCAGACCCTGTCAGCTTAGTACAGCACTTGTATACCCAGAGGGATAGCCTGGAGATGTGTGAAGGTATAGGTGACAGTGCCAGCTAGCGCATCTGCTTTTCATGTCACTGTGAGAAGGTATTCCTGGCGCAATGATAACCCACGCAGGACTACCTGCAATTTTTTTTTTCTATTCAGTGTTTGATACAGTGTCTTTGATTCACATGTTGCAAGTTTTGAAAGCTGCTATCAGGATGGTTCTTTCACTTCAAACACTTTTTGAGCTGTCAATTCTTTCTCGAAAGCAATCAATTGTTAACAAAAATTCTCCTCATAAGAAAACAAAATAAAAGAAACAAAATGTCTCTCTTCCTTTGCTTCTTAAAAGAAAAACTTCTGTGTGTGTGTGTATTTCCATGTATACCATTTTTGGTCTTCATTTTTGTTTCGAAGAAATAAAATTGCATTTGTTTTGTTTTGGGTTTTTTGTGTTTGTTTTTTTTTTTTTTGTAGGGACAGTTGGTATTAAGGTTTTGGCTATACAGCAATGAATTCTAATAAAAGAATCTGACAATGTTCTGAGTTTCTAGGAAATGTATTGTCATCTTCATGCTTGGATGCCTGAGACTAGGTATTTTCTACGTGTTGCTATTATCCATCCTAAGGGGGGTTCTGTTGTGAGCTTTGACATCTCACTCTTGTAAGTGCAGTTCTGAATCAATGGGTCTTAACATCTTACCCATGTTTTGGGATGGTTTGACATACCTGATGATTTCTGCAGCCAAACCCAAAATTTAGCCTTCGGTCATATGCTTTCTTGGATGCTACAGATAGGCATGTAGTTTTGACATCCATGTTTGCAAAAAGGCAAAACCCCATGAAACCAAAAGTTTATGGTAAGTCTGCCTTTGCACTGAGCAGATTTCATTTAGACACAGTGTTTGTCATGCAGTAAATTTACAGTTCTAAATTCCTTAAAGGGAATAGGAAATTTTATATAGGAGACAGAAAGAAATAAAAACCCCCTCTATATTGATAAATAATCCTAATTTCTAGTGCCACCTTCAAACAGCAAGGTTAAAAAAGAGCATCATAGAAATGGTCTAGACCATGTAGGCAACCTTTGCACTCCTTTAATTCCTAAAGCATGCCTTGGCTTTGCTAAGGCTGAGATTGGTAAAGATCGTCCAGTCTTGAACATTTAACTCTGACTTGCTGATAAAACCCTGATTTCCCCTATAAGGCTATAAGATGCTTAAAGATATTCAACCAAAAAAAAGTCCATACCTTCTATCGTGCTTCCAAGATGTCCTTGTTCCAAGATGTCCCCTATTCCATCTAGCAAAGTTTCATGATCAAAATACAAACAATTTTAAAAATGAGCAAGTAATGGTGCTGAAATATGTCTTGGATTGAGAAAAACTGGCATTTAGAAGAGAAAATCAGGTTTTAATTTCACTTGTGGTAGAATCAATGGAAGTTTTTTTTCTGCTGTGTTCTTTGTGCTGTCTTTCCTGATGCGAACCACTGAAAAGAGAACAAAACAAGGCCCAAAGAATAGACAAGAGTAAGTTTTAGGAGAAATGCTTTAAGTGCTGAGAATGGGGAGGGCAGTCAGTCTTGTTCTTCTGTGATGACATTTCAAAACCTGTTCAATAGGCAGTCTGCCGTTTCTTTTTGACACAAGTTTTACCAGCAACTGGAGCAGCACTGCTGGTGCTCCATCCCCTCTGACGCTATGGAGATCAAATTATAGGTATCCTTTCATTGATTCTATTAATCAAATACAGCTATAAACCAGATATTAAGAATAAAGGCTCTTTTTCTCTGAGTTTCATGGATAGCCAAGTGTTAAATGTGAAAACCCTTTTGATATTTTTTTCAGTCAGGATTAAAATTCAAGTGAAAGAATTAACCTATCTGCCTCTATGCTCCACAGGGATTTTTATTATTCAGATTTATTCATTAGAAGACTTGCTATTCATGTTTGCTCTATTTGCTTTCATTAAATGTTTGGCATTAAATGCCTTCCTATTCATTGCTAACTAAAAAATAAAATAAAAAAGTCTGAGTACTGTGATATAAAATTCATATATCCTGACCAATATAAATGATGTATTCTTTTAATAGAAAACAGTAGGGAGTAAACAATAGCAGGCAAATACAATTTAAAAAGAAACCAAAAACTATAGTGAAATGTTTATGGTCACCAAAGCGTAAATTTCTACTTACGGAAACACATATGCTGCACCTGCATCATGATTTGTGTTTTGAAATAGTGCAATTCTACTGTTTTTCATTCATTAAGCGCATTTACAAAAACCACAGTTAATTCAGAGATATAAATGTACGCTGCTTCTTTCACGGGCAACAGAGTAAGTGTGGCTCCCAGTATGGTGTAAAAACAACCTACTCGACGCTTCTATGGACCGATTAAAAAAATCATGGAAAACAGTTGTTAGTGAAAAAAATCCTCCAGCTGTTGTTCCTTCAGTGTGAAACTAGTTCTCTAAGAGTCACCTGAAATTTTGTTGTTCTTTTCGATTGGACTAATTCCCGCCTGGCAGGGCGGCTCTCCCAGAACAAGATCACTGGCTTCTCCTGGGCTGGCTGTGGCGGTCTGTCAGTCCGTGTGCTCAGGTGACCCCTCTTTCAGCTGAGGTTAATCCTTAAGCAAGCGCTTGGTCTCAAACTATGCAGGTTTGGGTCTGGCTGCTGTATGGCATAGACTGTAAGGCAGCCTCCACGTCTCCTTTTCTGCCAGGGCCTCCTGGATGCTGGTCTGAGTGAATCGGCTGGCGTCCCTGTGGAAAGTCTTGGGTAACTCCGAATTTTCAAATATCTTTTACCTGGCCCTGTGGGCTGTCGCCAGCTCTCTGTACTCAGCAAAGCCGCCTTCCTCAAAAGAGACCCATTTTTTCCTGCAGCAAGGGAAGGTAGGACTTGCTGGCAGCGATATGGACAAAAAGGTCCAGGTCCCAGGACAAACCTGTGCTACCAGCCATTTCTAGGGTCACTTGGCAACAGTCACAGTTGCGGCCTCTGTATTGTCTTGCCTCATCTTGGACTGAATGGAGCAGAGCAACTGTCACGAAATAATGAATTATAATAATCTAATTTCTGTGACAGTGATATCCCTCCCTCAGCCCAGGAGGTTCAGTGATCTCAGTAGTTATCTATCCCTGCATCGCCACACCATTCTCCCCTCAGACTTTTCTCCTATCATCCACAGCCTCACAGTGCCATCCTGTCAGCATAATTAGATGTTCTCAGTCAATCACAGACGATGCTTGAACTCCAGTGGCCAGTCGGTGCACTCGAATAACCACTGGTAAGCGAATGCATGTGGGGTGAAGTTTAAAGCGCTATTCAGTGAGAGGAGATGTATTGAGGTGAAGCTGCTTAACCCCCATTAACCCCACAGCGATCTCCAGGCCGAGTTTGTTCTCGTAAAACATAGGTCAAACCATTTCTAAACAGCTTTGTACATACAAAGGCTGTGTGTGGGGAGCAGCCAGCCCTTGGGTGCAGCCCTGCTGGCACTGCGGCAGTGGCAATGGCTCGCTGGGACAGGGCTCTGAGCAACCGCTCACCGTCCATTTCATCTTAATACACTTGGGTTTAAACAGCACTAAATTGGATGGGCTGTGCGTCTGTCTTTGGAGTTCGTATTTCCCTAATCCTTTGCCCTGGTGCTTTCTTATGTTTACTCACTCGCCGGTGAGATATAAGTGAGGGCAGCACCGTCCAAAGACTTTAAACTGCTTTTCCAGGACAAAGAAGGCAGTAATGAATCGAGCAGCATTAATGAAGGGCAGGGAAATGGCGTTCAACCACCCTCCCCCCCACAATGCCATGGTAGTCATTAATGGTAATAGGAGTGTCCTCCGTGCCCCTCTCCTCCACGCGCAGAGGGCTCATGTCACGGGAAGCATCAGGACACCGTTCCTCGGGGAACCCCCGGTCAGCTTCAGCTCTTTCAACATATTCCCAGCAGATCAAAGGTCAGTGAAAATAGAAAATCTCAATTAGTTACTTCTTAAGCATATATTCACAACCGTTATTGCCACCTATTTTGGTTCAGTAGCATGAACCCCGAAAGGCCAGCTAAAATGAGGACCTTCTGTTAAAAAAAAACAAAAAAACAAATAAACAAAAAAACCCATAAAGAAAGAAAAGCCAAATAATTTTAAAACCAACAATGACAACAGTGTATTTCCTCAAAATAAATGTTTTAGTGTTTTTATATAATTAAATGAAAAGAAACAATCCCTGCATTCTCTAAGTATTTGGTTAAGAGAGGTCAGATATTTTGGTCACTTCATTTGTGTTATTTTGTCACCCTTTTTTTTTTTTTCTATGTTAAACAGGATTAAGGGAAACTCCTACACTAGTGATTACAGAAATGGGAGTCGGTTAGGCAAGAGATGATTACTCCAGTCACATACTCAGTTATTATTTTCTAGGAAATTTTACATATGAAAATATGAGGTTGCCTAAATGCCAGGACAACCTCAGTTACTGTCTGTTGCAGTTCCTCTGAATTATTGCCAGCTTTTGAACAAAAAACCCCATAAGCGAAGTCCAGAATGAGGAAGAAACCCACATACAGGCCAAGGCCATTTTCCTGCGGAGCTGAGGCAACTCAGAGCCCGATGCAGCTCCCAAGAGGAGCCGAGCAAACCTCCGGCCCGGAGCAGCCAATGGTGCTGACGTGTTTCAGATCAGGAGCCAGGTGAAGGTTTCTCTGCTTGAGCCATTGCCACGCATGAACGTTAATTCCTGAAAAGCACAAATGTTTGCTTTTAACTTATTGATCAGAGGTCACCAGAGACATTAATGCAGATGCCAAGGACTTGTATTTTAGCTCAAGTTCAGTCTTGTGTCAATATTAATTGAATTGTTGCCTTTTTTATTTTGATAGTTGTACTAGGATTCTTGGCAAAGTGTGAAATGATTTATATTTATGTGTAATTTATAAGATAAATTATATATTTTTTGAGAAAATCACAGTGATTTGGAACAGTACATGCATTAGTAGAATCCAAATTTGCTTGACAGAACACATACGTAAATTGGATAGTGGGAGGTGTCCCTGCCCATGGCAGGGGTTTGGAACTAGGTGATCTTTAAGGTCCCTTCCAACTCTAACCATTCTATGATTCTATGATACTTCCCATCTTATTATAGTGTTTCTTCAAATATCATCTAAAGGTTTTATATGAGGGAAGTTTATTACTTCCCAACAGAGGAGATATATCAGACCTGTCAAGACATTCACGAAGCATCTCTATATACTAATACTGTATGTGTGCTTGGTCTGTGTTTTGTAGCAGAGAGAATCAGGAAGAAAATGGTGGAGTGAGTAAGGTACCAAAGGGTCAGGAAGGAAGAAGGAGAGAGGACTCTTGGCAGTAAGTGTAAAATGCAAATTGTGACAAGGAAACACAGAGCAGAAGCAAAGAATGGGAAAATTAGATACCAATGCCTAATGTGAGGAAAAGGAAGAGGTGCCTTACGGGCCTGCAGCTGGCATAACAGAAAAACAGAAAAGGTGACACCACAACTCAGAAGTGTACTAGAGGGCAGGTATCCAAGCAGAGGAAGCTTAGAAGAGAGGAAGAAAAACAAAATAAAAAGTCGAACAGGCAGATGGAAGTTGAGGACCCAAAAATAAAAAAAAAAGTAAAAAAAAAAAAAGAAGTGTTGGAATCACAGGGGAGAAGGAGGAAAGTAAAAATAACAGTGACAAATGGCCAATCAGTATCAGCAGAATCATGAATCACGGGAGCTGCAAACTGGTGCGGTACCAAATCTGTCAGGTGATTGCACAATCAGTAGGCATCTCAAGAAAAGTACTGGCAGGAGATCAGTATGCCAGAGGAGCCAGGTTCATCTTTTAGATGACTCCAGTGAACTCGCTAGATTCGTATTCGGGATGAAATGTGCCCCAGGAGATCAACTGCTCAGGAGATTTCAGATCAATAAGCAAGAGGGTGGATAATTGATATGGCAGTTAATAAATGGGGATTTTATGGTAATAACAATGATCTCTAGGTAATGAAATCATCTGTATGGCAGCAAATCAACAGCAGCAGATGACTGTAGCAAACCACAATGGATTATCTGAGAATGAAATATAAGAAATTCATATTCCTTTCAAATTCTATTAGCCACAAACAATTAAAATGACCCCAGATAGAAACTGGACACAGATGTTTAAAACAAATTAAATGGCAGGGCAATTAAAAGTGAGTGGATGTAGCAGTTGCCAGGTTATCAAAAGTGACAGACTGGACAAATGGTGTAATATGAAGCTTGAACGGTTCACAACAGGGGAGAGGTCAGAAGAGCGAGGGATGCGGCACAGCGCATCCTGAAGAAGGGCCGATCCCACAGCACAGCCTGCCCAGCATGGGCCCCACAGGCTCGTGTGCCGAGGGCTGTGGGAAAAAGATCATTTTGTTGCCCTGCAAACTGACAAAAATCAGGTTGGAACAATTTTTTCGCATCATGTGTGTAACGGTGGAGTCTGCTGACTGTTTCCAAGTCACTCTGTTGAGTGCTGGGGGAGTGTGCAAAAGTAAGGGGTTTTGTCACCTCCTAGCAGGGGTATTTGTCCCAGAAGGATTGCCAGCGAGGGTGATGAGGCTGGCAAGGGCCTGGGGACCTGCTGCAGCTCCCCCTGAAATGCTACCATCCAGCTGGGTGATGAGTGCCACATGGTGCCACCACTGGCAAACCTAAAAGCATTTCTGGGAGGGTGGGGAAAACACTGATCTCCTCCCTCCCTTTGTCACTGAGTTAAGCTACTGCTAGGGCAGCTTTAGCAACCTGTTGTTCCCAGTTAACGATTTTGCTAAGAATATTTTCTGAGATATCTCTCTCTACTAGAGAATCTACTACTGAGATTCTGTGCTCTACTTCCTCAGCATGGCTAACAGTGAAAACGCGTGAATAGATCCTTGGCTGTCCCCTGTGCAGTTCCTACGCGCTGGTTTTCAGGCGGCAGGCTGCCGCAGGGGGACACAGATGGGCTCTGGGGGCAGTGGATGCTCAGCACCAGCCCCGGCTCCACGCTGAAGCTGCCCGCACCCACCTTCAGTTGGAGCAGAAGCAACCATCCTGCGGTGTCCTCCTCTTTAAAACGGAGTCAAGGTTTCACTTCCAGCATCCCGAAAATGTGCCCAGTCACCAACTAACTGACAACTGTGACAGACACTTTCATTGCTCTAGTTAGTACCATCCTTGCGTGGGATGGAGAGCCATTCCTAACTCTCTTCTTCATCCCAGTGATTGCTGAAAGGCATTAAAATGCCATCAGCAGCAGACACCAGTGTTAAAATACCTCCAGGTAAAGAGAATCATTTGAGATTCAGAAGATAAAAGTTACCTTTGTCTCATTCAGAGTAGGTTTTTTTGCTGAAAGTTTTACTACCATTTCAATCAGGACAGTGCCCTCACCACGTGTGCGAGGGTGGGTATCGAACCTGTATTTTCCACATTCTCAGAGAAACTCAAGTCACGATGGGACTGGGTAAAAGAGGGAGAGCTATTCCTTTTCTCCTGGCTAACACGTGAACTGAATTGCAACTGATTCATAAAATGAAATAAATGATTTAAAGCTACCTGCAGTGTTTTATACTGCTCATACTATTCCTTTTCGAGATGACAGAGAGGGAAGGGTCAAGGCTTGGCAGGGGGGGACAAGGTGGGAGGAGGAGGGAAACCACCACAAATATCTACTGTTGGCTTCATCCAAAGAGTGTTTACTGAGGTAGCAGCCATACTGAAACGTTTCTTTGCATTTTCCTGTGTGTATGTTTTTCTTCCACAACACAGGTTGAAATTGATAACCGTATCGATACAACATGTAATAAATTTTTTATAAAATGAAGGGCCTAGCATTTTTCATGAAAAATAGAAACATCTCTAACACTGGACATTTTTCAATTCACATTTTTTGTCTTGCTCTAGTGCTTCCCAAGGAACGCTTCCATATTTCTTTCAGCTTTTTCATCATCTGAACCCAGAAGTGAGCTCCCACCAGCCTAAGGAGCCACAGACCACCTCGCATGCATGCTGCAGGGCTTCCCGCACTTGGGGTGCTCCTGTGGCAGACCCTGCAGGTCACCACCGGCTGCCTCTGCTGCCGCCCATGTGTGCTGCTCCCAGCCATGGGGTATTTGTGGCTGCAGGCAGTCAGGTGTTTGTCACAGTGCAGAGCCACGGTCCTCCAGGGATTCGGACTGGGACTGAAAAACAGGAAAAGAGGGCAGCCAGATGGTGGATGCCGGGGTCTGCTCCCAGTCCAGAGCGTGGTCCAGCTGCCCAAGCATCCTGCCTCTGAGAGCTGTTTGATGCCTCCTGGTCTAGAGGGTTTAGGCACAGACTGTGAGCAATAAGATACACTAATAAAGATAAATTTTTTAAGCATTTTTTCCACAGTCCCTGTATTTCAGTCCTTTTCTGCTGACTATTCATGCAATACACTCCTGTCATGGGCGGTTCTCACTGATGCTCTCACCCGCTCCACAGAAAACTTCCTGGAGTCCTAATCCCCCAGTTTGACTGTGCATTGCCTTTATGGAGCGTTGTTGCCTTGATGGAAGGCAATATAGAAGCAGCACTACCTGGAAGAAATAAAGGCAAATAAACTGCTCACAGGAGCAATGAAGGAACCTTTTACTCAAATCTGAAGAAAATTCCAGCAAAGGATGGGTCTGTCCTTGCCATAATAGCACACCGTATTTCACAAAGACAGCGAAGAAACAAAGCTGACAGGCTAAATATTTCTCTGGTATCTTTAGTAGCTCCAAGCCTGATGGCACGTTTTGATTTCAGATCCCTAGAACACACACAGACTCCCTGCCAATTGATTTTTGTAACGATAAAGGGAGAAGAATCAGGCAGTTTAGGTGCTTGCAATTAAGTATCAGATCTGTTAGAACAAAAAATCAAAAGTGTTAGTCCGGTAGGACCCTCTGATAGGTTAAGTTTAAGAGTCAAACCTGGAAAGATAATTTTTGAAACTTTTAATATTCGGACGTGACCTTCAAACTTGCCCCGTGACATCTGGGTTTTGCTCCCACTGGTCAGTAGCAATAATCTCATTGTGTAAGACGCTTCTGAAAACTTGCAGCCCCCTTGCTGCTTTCCCAATAAAGACAAGCAAATTTAAAGTAAGTTTTAAAAATCGTTCCCATTTAATTTAATAGGAAAGGATGACCTTTCTGGAAGCAACCTAAAGAATCCACAGTAGATGCACAATTCTGCAGGGCTTCCTGTAAAACTTCATAAGCAAGACTGTCACTGTTTTTATTTAATTAAATCTTACTACTCTCTTCTATACGGACATAAAGCACTACAAGAATCCCCAGACTCCACAGCTGAGAATAATTTAATTTCCTCAGATAAAGGCTGCCTTTTCTGGATTTCCTCTGAAAGCTTAAGAATCACAGACACCACTAATGCTGAAAGAAGCCTGTTGACTCTCTCACAAAGGGATTCACATAAATCTAGTGCTGGGTGCAGTCATACGGATCTCCAAATCACACAGCTTTTCCTTCCTTATGTGACAGACACCTCACACCAGGCAATGTTAATGGGAAAGTGAAAGAAGGATTAAAACCTCGTTTGGTCCTCCTTTGCTATTAAATCCATTACTGTAGCTCCCGTTGAATTTACAAGTATTTGAATATTGCATAATGGAGAGTCCTAATAGTTTCAGCTCTGCTTGTTCAAACTAGAACTCCGCTGTGTCCTGTTTCTAGGACTGATGGGTACAACAAAGGAGGAAATAAAACTCATTGCTAATAAAAGGGCTCTCCTTATCTGGTCCAGTGGAGTCCATTTTGTTGAATCTGATTATTTTGAAAATGCCAAGTGCAATTTTTTCATCTGAAGTGATAAAAGGAATATTTTATAAACCTGGTATGAGAAGAAAAGTAAAAATACAATACTAGAAACATACAGAAAACTATAGTAATTCCTTATTAGTATTTTTTTGTATTATACTTGCACCTGGTGGATTCAGCCAAGCTCAAGGTCACATCATATGCTGTTCAAAAGCATGGACACTAGTTCAAGATTATCAGGTCTTAGTAGAGAAGATGGCTCAATACAGGCTGTGTAAATCAGGTGCAGAAATTTGATCAACTATGTCTATAATCCCACAGCAGATTACTAGTGTTGTGAGGAATAGACCACAGGTTTTGTGAGTTTGAGTTCAAGGGTCTTCCCATATTACTTGGTTCCCATTTTCACTTTAATGTACCTGTTTGTTGTTGGAATTTCCCACCCCCCATTTCTTCTCTTCAGTCTCAAACTATGTCTTTGCTTTTTTTCTCATGTGTATACCTGTTTCTGCCTCCTGTACTGTTACAGCTTTTACACCTTTCTTTCAAGGGAGATTTGATTTCACACCTCGGTGAAACACAGAAGACTTTTCTTTGTGTTCCATTTTTAAGCATGAATCTTCAGTTTGATTATAACAACTTCTTAAATTATACGTGCATTAGCAGCAAGAAAGTTCCTCAACTAAAACCTGAAGAAGTGAATAAAGGATCAGTAGCTGTCAGACATAAATGGTATAAGATAGAGACCCAGTAAATTCCCTACACATACACGCACACACACACAAACTAATAATAATAACAGCAATAACAACAACTTGGCTGAACACGTAATTTTCTCATTTGTGATTCAAAACTCAGTCACCGAATGAATGATGCAGATGTAAAAGGGCAAATCTCAGAGGAAGGATCTTGATAGGACTTACAGCCATACTTAACAGGCTGTGCATCCGTGGTACAACAGAGGATTTAAAGCTTCATAAAAATATTTGTGAGACTGAGGCCTTATTATGCAAGTTGGCGATTACCAAGATATTTATAGATGTTAAAAAGTCAGAGCTGAGCAATTTGGTATACTATTTCTGTTCATAAAGAACAATTATGATTGTTTTTGCAAAGCTACTTAATGTTTTAATGTGGCTTTAAATCCTTGGAGAAGCATCAAAATACCATATGCTATTCCTTGTTGAATTTAAGCTGGTTCTAAATCTCCAGTCAATTGGCGGGACTATTCCAGGGACAAATTTCAGGCCATCTTTCTTTTATGAAAAATTAAGCTCAAAATGTTCCACTTCAGAGAAGCACTGTGGAAAACTCCTTTACTGGTTAACTGTTCACATTACTAGGTTCCATTCTTTTAACTACAGACTGCTCTTTTAAAGGTCTTCAACACATACTTGAAGCTGATTATATTGTTATGTGATTTCTTAATGAAGAATGTTTTCCCGAGTAAGGATTTATAAAAGGATAAAAGAAATGCAGCTTTCTTAAAGATAGTTTTCTTGTTATGTAAATAATATAAATATATTCTAACTGAATTGTTGATCAGCAACGCAGTGCTGCAAAAGTGGAATGTGACCAAACCAGCTCTACTTCTTGAAGGGATCTGTCCATCTTTTTGTAGATAATTTATATAATTTTTATATTAAATTTAGTCACCAAACCAATGAAAATGTGAAGTACCTGTGTGATATTTGCAGAAAACAAGTATGAGCTACGAATACTAGGTGACATTATGCAGTACTGCTATCAATATTGCTGCATGATTAATGCCCCCCTCTAGATTTGTATGAATTTACCTGCATTAGCAGCAATTATCTTTGCAAACTTGTTGCCAAGGGGGAAGATCTCAGAAAAATGAAAGGGGAAAAAGAAGGAGCCCATCCTCATTCAAACCAAACTCAAAAGCAAAGAAAAATGCTAGAACAAGTAAATAAGAGCTATTTTGAATCATCTGCAATATAATAAAGTGATAAAAATAGTCACCATGAATTTTTGAAGACAAATGTTGCCCAAGCAGTCACATTCATTTTGGCAAAGTAACTGTCCTATTTGAAAGATGAGAAGGCCAATGTGACATATCTGTGCTTAGTAAGGCTTTCGACATAACCTGCATGACAGTTCCGCAAACGGAGTAAATATTATCTAGATGTAAGAGCATGTGTTAATGGGTAGTGGAACCACTCTGCTTATTAAATAGACAGCTATGGGTCTCTGTCAAAATGCCAGAACATTTCTCTTGGGATTCCACATGTGACTTACTCTGGTTTGGCATGGTCTTTTTCTTAGTCTGGATGACATTTTTACATGACACCAAACTGCAGAGGTGGAAGAAATGTAATGTTCCTTTTGGAGAACTGGGCCTGACTTTAAAACTGTCTTTATGAACTAGAGACATTTTTCCAAATCAAAAAGTTGTAAGGATAAAACGCTGCACGTAGGAAATAGAAACATGGAGGAATACCCAACAGGGAGTTATGGCATGGCAGCACTGTGTCAGAAAAGAGCATGGTCATGCTATTGAAGCATCAAAAAGGTATGACTCAGGAATGTGAAACTGTTGCAAAAGAAGACAGATCTTGTTCTTGCATATATTAATGGGCAGCGTCGTATGGAAGAGAAAAGAAGGGATTATATTATGATGCAGCTGAAGGTGTAGTCTGATGTCTAGTTCTGAATATCATACTTTAGGAAAGAGGGAGTTGGATCAGAGATACTCTAGGAGAGAGACACAGACATTACATGAGGTCTAATAATTCCAAGGGAAAACAGAAGGAACTGGGTTTATTTAGTTGAAGAAGAAAGAAGGATCAAAGCAGACCATCAGAACAATCATCAGTCATCAGACATATAAGAGGAAGAGATTGATAGATTGTTCTTTTTGTATAGTTGGGACCTGAGAAAAATCTTCATTTCCAGGATACAATTTTGGCCTTCAGGAGAGGGGTGCACCAAAACAGGAACTGTGGGTTCACCTGAACTGAACATTTTCTCCAGTTGAAACCATTGATCACGACTAATGTACGTGTACTCAATCTTTCCTGAGAAGGATGGACTAGCTGATCTTTCACAGTTCCTTACAATTATACTTTACAGTGAAATATTTCAGATTTTACTATGTTAATTCTGACTCATATCTTCTTTTTTTCCCCCCTTTACTCTGATTTCCTAATGAAATGAGGGTCACGTGGCCATGCTCCCTGTTTGCCCATCTACCCATCTTTGAGTTCTTCCCTTCTCAATGACTTTCTGAACTCTATTGACCACTTTAAAACAGATTGGAAAGAGGAGAAGAAATCAATAGCTGGACAGGAGTTAAAGATCAAAGCCAGGAAGGACTCAGCTGCCGGTTGCTCCACATGGCAATGCCTGGCTATCCAGTTACTTGTGTTTACCAGTTAACCGTTTACCATGCACATTGCTCCAGGGCAGCTCTATCATGTCCCTCATGTTTGGTGATGGCACCACAGAGAAGAGGGAGGTGGGAGAGAACCAGGGAAGTCAAGTCACTGCAGGGTGAAGGACGAAATTTTAGCAGTCATGCCTAAGAACACAGGTTTCATGGTTCACACCATTCTTCCCACCCAAAAACCTCCAAATTCTCTGACGTGGCCCAAGGGGCTGGCATCGGGCTCTGTGCCTGCTGGAGAGGCAGATGCCTGGGGCAGTGAACAGTGCCACAGGCCGCCATGGGAAGGCAGAAACACTCTGAACAGTGCAGAAAGTGGCGAAAGATTTCCGTTCTCTGGCACCCTTAGTAAATAACTGTGGTCCAGCTGGCAAGAAATGCATTTGTGATTAAAAAGAGTGGGATCTTTACAGAAAATTACTAATTCCATTTCTCAGAATTCAAACATATTAGTGGAGCTGGATTCCTGGTTTTGTGACAATGATGAGAACATTGAATCTCTACTAAGGGGGATCAAAGAAACAACCAAGTCTAACAAGAGAATGATACAGGAAAACCACTGCATGCATAAAAACAGGCCAATTATTATAGCAGAAAATTGTTTAGAGAAGTACTGTCTCAGCAGCTTAAATAATCACTTTGGAAAAACTAGCTTTACAGTATGTAAGAAGTATTCTTCTCTCAGTCCAAAATGACACAGAGACGTTGATTCAAGAAGCAATTACAGATGAAATCAAGAGTTTGCTTGAATTTTGGGACAGAAAAGAATAAGCTAAACTATATCACTGGTGTAATTCTAGTCCTGGACACGGGGAGGCAAAAAGGGAGAAAAGTAATTGTAACAGACAAAATACAAAACAACATTTAACTGTATTCTTGAGACTTATTGTGGGAATTGCATAAGAAGAAAAGTCTAGATTTAGGGAAGATGCATATCCAGTTTCATGGGAAAAGCATAGGAAAAGCTGAAAAAAGATTAGAAACCATCCAGAAAGCCTCAAAAAACTAGGCACAGGATTGAAACTTGGTTAAATCCATTCAGAAATCCAGACTAGGAAGGGCCACAGATGAGTGTAAACAGGAGTAAAGTGCAACAGAAAAGCAGGAAAGGTAGGAAGGAATTTGTAGAGGAGAGACTGAAAGTGATAAAACAATTACAAAATAGTTTAATATATGAGAAGCTGATAGCCTGAGGGAGAGTACGTGGGTCTTATGAACAACTCAAGAGTAACAGTGGAGAGAGGGTGAGGGCAAAACAAAGAAACTAATTATTTTTTTGCATCAATCTTTGCCTCACATTATGTGAAGAAATGTCTTCCATTAACTCCTTTTCTTAGGAAATGAGGTTAAACCGTTATTACAGTTTTAGGCATCAGTAGAAAAGGTGCCAAAACAAACTTTATCTAGAGAAGAACATGTCACTACACCGTATAATATAGGCTCAACAATTTTTAAATAAGTTTTAATTAAGCAGTTTATCTACAAGTAAACTTTGCCAGACAGCCATTTAAATCACCTACATTATTTTACTTGAATCAAATTACAATATGTTATTTGTATATGGGTCTCCTTAGAAAGTTATAAATCTCTGTGAAGTTTTACAAACAAACTAAAATCTCTGTATTCCTTTGCATACTTCATGCAAAAAATCATTTACTTTTGTACTAGCTCTAAGTAAGGTAAAGTATATTGCTAGGGTTTCTCAGAAAACAAAATTTCCTTGAGAAACATTTTGAAGAAAAAAGTTGCATTTTGTGGAATTTCATTGTGCACATCTTCAAGGTTTTGCCCACACAACTTGGGGGGGGGGGGGGGCGGGTTTAGTAGAAATACAAAGTTTTCCATAAACTCTGTAAGGTACTCTGTCTCTGTATCCCCCTGAATAATCTTGTATTCTGCCAAAAAGCAACTTCTAATTAAAAAAAAAAAAAAACAAAAAAAAAACAAACAAAAAAAAAACAAAGCCACCAAAAAACCACAATTAAACATTTCTACTATACTTGCTATTTCCTTGTCAATACAAAATAAATGACACATTTTTAAAGCGTAATACGGTTCTGTAAACATAGAAAGTTACATGGGTGTTTGTCATGAGTATCAGCTCACAGAGCTCCTTCACAACCAAATTAAATTATTGGAAGTACTCCAATTGATCTTAATTCATTCTGAAACAAGGCTTACTAATAGATGTTAAAAATACATTCCTTTTTAAGCTTTTCCATTCCCGTGATAGGGCTAAAAGTTTGATTCTGCATTTCCTAATTGAGGACTCTCATGCACAAACTTGAGCGCTAGATATGCTGGGGCTAGAATGTTCCAAAGGGAATTTAGTCACACGAAGTTGCTGTTATAGATAGTGTGAGTACAAAAGAATAAAAAAAACCCTGATTCACAGCTAGAAAGCAGATTACCCTATAAAATGTCATATTTTAAAGTGTGCAATCCATAGAGAGTTTTGTTTTCAGAAATTAAGACAGACATCAGAGTTCCCAGACTTCTTTTTTTGTCATACCCTACATGCTTCAGACTAGACTTCTTCCATAAAGTGTCATTCCATGATTCTCAAGGAATCAAGAGGATATAATTCCATGATCATAATTTTGAGTTTTCCCCCATGAAGGCTTTCCTACAATAGAAAATATATCTGGGTCGTATTATACATAACTGATTCCTGTATTAAATCACTAATAATCACTAAATCTTGGTACTAGGCTGGTCTTTCTAACAGGCAATTTACTGGAATGTAGTGATAACACCAAATTTAGGTTTAACAGAAAACTAGCTATAATGGTAAGAAAATCCTTCACATGAAAGCAGAATTATCAGCTTCATTAAAAAACATTTGATCTGTACAAATAAGTCTCTATATCACTGTGCAAAAAAGGATTCTTTCAGTTTGATACCCAAAACCATATGATTACAATGGAATGAAGATATTTCCGTTTTCTTACCAACCCAAATACTTGAAGAAAATGGGGTTTTTGGTTAAATTAAACATGTTTTGAAACTCAAAAGAAAAAGTTTCCGTTTAAGACATTTTTCTTTTACCTTAGGACGTTAAATTTAGGCAAATTTAGTCTTAAAATAAGAAATGAAAAATCAGAATATTTCACTTTTAAAATGTAGGAACAAATAGTTCCATACTAGGTTATACAAGTATTTCTTTATTTGCATAGTTCTATTTGACTTAAAATACACTTTCATGTGAGCAGACAATAGAAATAAAAAATTTCACTGAGAATTACTACTGCAGTGATGAAAACTTTTACATAAACTAGTTTTTTAATAAATATTCGTGAAGCTGATCAAGTGCTTCCGCATAAAGATTAAGGGATGATATACATGGATATTTTCACAATGCAGGAATTTCAGTGACGGTTTTTCCAGCTCAAAAGTCATAACTTATTTTAAAACAACTGAAGTATAATTGCACTAAACAAACTTCATGCAAATGCTTGCATGCAATTTTTTCAAACAAATGGAGTGTAATGGCTATAATTAAATTCAATGCAGCGTAAATTGGAGATAAAAATCAATAAGCGACTCTGAAATCTCGTCACTTATTGATTCATGAGCCATTCATCTCCTTCTGCATTTCGCATCAAAAGCAATTATCAGTTAATGAAATCACACAGATGCAAATCAGAAACAGGAAAAATTATTAAGAGTGCCCCCAAACTGCTGCAAATATATATTTCTTTACAATCTACACAAATTAGCTTAGTCAGAAAAAATGTGATCTTGTTGAGACTAGCTCTGACTAGGAATTTTTTGATTAAATATTTAGAAGTTTTTTCCTGTTTAAAAAAAAAAAAAAGTTAACTCACTCAACCAAAGCTTCCTTTGTCAGAATAGAGAGACTTCCATTAAACATTCTGCCCAGAGAGGTGGTGGAGTCTCCGTCTCTGGAGACATTCAAAACCCGCCTGGACGCGTTCCTGTGCAACCTGCTCTAGGCGACCCTGCTCTGGCAGAGGGGTTGGACTAGATGATCTCCAGAGGTCCCTTCCACCCCCTACCATTCTGTGATTCTGTGATTCTTTAAGAAAGAGCCCTCTACCCTGTCAATGATTTTCCAGCTAAAGCAGTAGAAATATATAACTGTCAAAACCAACCAGGCAGAGCAGGAGCTGCTCTGGTTCCCTCTGTCCTCCTCCCAGTGGGGGTGCAGGGAAATGGGGGCCGTGCCAGGTCAGCAGGCGGCTAGCTGAGCCTCTTTCTCCTGCCTTGATGTGCAACGGGAACATTTTCTGAAGCCTTGAACCTCGTTAGGAAAACCCAGGGCCAGTGGTGGCAGATGGGGGTGGTAGTCCTGGTAGCATCAGCAGCCCTTCTGCCCGGTAGCGAGGGAAGAACTGGGAACTGGCTGGAGGCCCCCGGACAGTCTGTACTGGGACTGGTTCACGCTGGAGCAATGAAGCTGCTTCCTGCTCTTTGCAGTTTGCTCATCGAAGGCTAAGTGTGACCCAGAGGGTCGAATTCTTTCTAGCTCTGTAGGAGACAGGACTGTAAGAGGCTGAGCGATATGTGATAAAAATGTCATATGAAATTCAGTGTAAATAAACATGAAATGACGTTCAGGAGAAAAATCAGAGGGAATGCATAAATGTAATCTGTCTGAAAAGGAAACAAAAATGATAACATTTTTTCCCCAGGAGGAATATGACTTCTCCATTTCTATACACGTGGTACAGCCCTGAGACCATTAGTGGGAAGAGTATTTGTGGTCCCAGCCAAAACTCCTGAAATGCGACGGAAAGTGGATGCTTTCTGCTGCTCTCGGTGTGGGGTTGCAGACTCAGTCTGCACTCCTCACGCGGTACCACACTTCCACGGCTGGTCCCTCGAGGCTATGTCTGACCTGGAAGATACCTGGGTGTCCACCCGGTGCATAAGTACTATATAATGTATAAGGTATTCCATTTATAAACATAGAGTCAATATTACTTGCCTAGTTATGACTGCGTTTCAAAACTTGTGTCTTTTGCAGACAGAAATACATTAAGGCAAGCAACCAAATGCATAGTTCAACCAAAATGAATTCAGTGATAACATTTTTGTATATTTTCTAGGGTTTATGGCATCTAATAATAAGTTGTTACTGCAATTACAAAAAAACAAACCCAGCAAACCTTCAACCTGATAAGCTTTTAAGCATCTTTAAACTTGTCAAGATGCTTTTTTCTGCATATTGTTGCATGCCTCCTGAACCAGAAAGAGGGAACTTAACCCTGACATTTACGATATACCCTTAAGATATTCCAGGTATATGCATGACAAGAATAGGAAAGGAGAGAAAAAACTCACCAAAGTCTTGATCTTCATTCTATGTCAGTGTTTGCCTCTGGTCTAAACATACACAGATGATGGTTCTCTTTTTGTTTCATATTTAAATCCCACATGGTTACTTTTTATGAAAAAACAAACTAAATCCCACCCTGTAACAAGTTAGGCTTAGCTATTGTCTGTTATATGGTAGCATGAATTATTATTAGTAGTACAGGTTAAAAAAAAATTAATCTAAATTTCAATCAATTTGAAAAACACAGCTTTAGAATTAATATTTGAAAGCTGGGTGTACATCACATGGAGATCGTAGTATAGTTTTAACTTGTATCAAAAGCTAACGTTGCACATCACTGGCAGGTGTGTATGGCAAATATAGTTTTGTGGTGAGGTCAAGAAAAAGAAAAAGAGAATCTTTGAGGGGGAGACAGAAATTGGAGGGCTTACGTCTAGCAATGGCCCTGAAGTAAGAAGTATAACTAGAGCTATTCCCTCTGGCCTAATTTGAAGATACAAGTTTACCTCTGCAAGCACCCCCACAGAGGTAGCACTTCTGAAAAATAGATGGATCGTATAAATATATGCTTGTGTACATCCAGCTTGACATACGCTCCTCTGGCCTTGGCTTCGCAGCTGTTTATAGCACAGGACAGCAGCCGCATGCAAAAAAGGGAGGTTTTCAGGTCATGCGGTGCATGATCCTACTTTGTAGGAAATAGGTTTGGAAATGCTCGTGAAAATGTATCCTCACTGAAAACATTCGTAAATGCTTTTAGAGGCTGGAAAATAATATTCCAAGGCCATCCACACTAGGAAGGTCCCAGCTCTTGCCTATGTAAGTGTCTGTTTCTGTAACATTTTATGACACTGTGCTCTGAAGTGGAGATTGTGTTTATCTAAAACGTAAGAGAGGATGCCATAGGTACAAAAGCATGAACAAAATACATCTGCATGACAGATAAATACGGCTGTCATTTACAGAGGCAAAAGTGTAACCTTTGAGTAGATTCAGTACTCGTATATGCCAGCTCTCAGGAAACACAAAAATTCAGTTGATGGACAGAGGGTCCATTTTGTGCCTGAGAAGCAAAGAGAAGGTGTGAGTGTATCTCCCTGGGACAACTCCACAGCATTTCCAGTTATATCTTGCTACAGTGAAAGGAAGGAAAATGGCAAATTATGTATATGAGCTTCAGTATCAGCTCCAGGGCAAAGCTGGTCAATCTGTCCTAGCTATGGGACCCGCAGCCCTAAATCAAGGCAGTCACGCACATGGAATTTGAGAGTATTCAACACATCACTGAGGGTAAGGATAAACAACGGGCAAAAATGTTACATTCGTGTTAATCTGGAGTAACCCCAGTGGAACTGACACAGAATCAGCCAAATATTTAATGCCCCATGCATCTGAATAAGGCCAGGTACTATGTGTGACTGTATTTCTGCATGTGGCTTTTTCAAAACAAAGTGATTACTGTTATCATCTCTGCTTCCAGACAAAAAGAATAAATAGATAGTTCTGTCAGGTTAGGTGTCCAGAACAAAATGATAAGCAAACATGGTGGATCAATGAGGCTTCTGTTCAACTGAATTTATTTTTTTTTTGTGCCTTCAAAAAAAGTCACAGTCTTTAGTCAGAGAAAAAAACAACAGAGAAACCCAAGGTGAGTGGATGGCAGCAGAGACGTGAGGCAAGGCTCTGAGGGGTCTGGACTTCTAGACCTGGGTTTGTACTTGGTGTTGCTGCTGCGTAGACCCCCCCCTACCCTACATGGGAGCACCCAGACCCAGACTGACCCTTCAGAGAGCAGCTGGGAGGATGGCATCCTTCAGGAGCTTGTAAAGGATTGTCTGACAAAATGCTTAGAAAGGAGTCCCAAGAGAAGCAAGACTTTGACAGCCCTGTTACCTGCTCTGATACCAGGAGTGGAAGCAGGGAATCTCACTGCCTCCCTCTGCCTCCCCTTAACCCCTCGCCTTAGGTGTTTCCAACTAAAAAACCCCAAACTGTGTCAAGTCCTTCTTTTAAAACCTGAGTTTAGCTGAATAACAAATTTAGAATTGCTCTCTTTAGACAAGCAATGACTAGAAAGCTGTAAAACGGAGAAAAAATTATTTTCCATTCAGACTTAAAACAATAAAAAGATGCTGCTCTCAAGTTTTACATACTCTGCCACCATTAACGCCTCACTGTCAGTCAGACCTATGACAAAAGTACTTCCATGTCTTTGGGAAGTGTACTGTAATCTGGTTTATAAAAATGTCCTTAAACATTTACCCATTTTGCCATGCATGGAATGCAATTGTCACCAAGAGGGTTTAGGGGACAGAGAAACATTTCATTATTGTACCATCTGACCTGACTACCTCGACAATTCCATGATTCCACGACTATGTGCTGAACCGACAGATTCAAGCATTTCTATAAACCCTCGTAGTTTAAGAGCATGGAAACTCCTCCCCCTCCCCCCACCTCACACACGAGTAATTTTTGATTTATTTTTTTTTTTACAGTTGGCATTTGATAAGGAGGGATATAAGAGAAATTAAATCAAGCTCTTTTTTCACTATTATGCTTTGGCATTATAAAATCAAAAAAATAGTAAAAATCCAGCACATGAAAGTACTTAACATGAGAAATATCTGCTTAGTTTCTTGAGCTTATGCCAATAATTAATTAAGGTCTTGACTTTAGCAATATTTATCAAAAATATATTAGGCATGTATATTTGTCCATGCTACAGATTTTAACACTTTCTTGTGAAACATCTGGCGTTGGTCAGACCCGGAGACAGGCTACTGGGCCAGACACATCGCTGATCTGATCTGGTCTGGCAATTCCTCTGTTACCACACTATCTTTTTGATATAAACTAACCGGTAAGAATTTCACAATATTTGGTCTCCACGGCAAAAGATATCTCCAGCAGAGGAAGCAGCGGCCCGTCCCCTTGGTTCCTTTTCCCTTTTCCACACACCCTGAGCCAACAGCTTGTCCAGAAAGAGAGGTGTTAGATTTAACTGACAAGCCAGCAGGAACAGGAGTACATTGCTTGTGAAACTCGGAAGTTTTTGCTCAGAGTTTCTGATACATTTTAAATCCTTCTCTGTATGCACCGGTATCTGAAGTAAATTCGTTTTTGCCGTCTACATGCTGCAGATTGTGACTTCTGCAAATTGTTCTGTTTCTTGATGTCTTTATTGCAGATTTCATACTTAAAAAGAAACCATTCAGACCATGATTTGATTACAGAATTACAGAAATAAGTTGATTAAATGTTGCACACTTTATTAATCTTTAGGGACATTTACACTACATTATGATCCACTGTTTAAAAATGCGATTTTAGAATAGTACTCAGAAATGAATACTTTAGGATGTAGAATTAATTAATGCAAAGAGTAGGCTTTCTCTCTAAGACACTCATTGCTTTTTATTGACTGTAGAAGCAACCTAGAAAATTATGTTAGATCAAGCTAACTCTTGGGTTGCAAGAGTAAAGGGAGATGAACTGCTCTGAAAGGGAATTGCATGCATAACATCAGTCACAAAATGGGGACCCAAAGGAACAATCCTGTATTGTTGTTAATTACACGAATCAAGGTTATCAACAGAGGCCATTGGTCTGAATCCTCAGCTGGCTTGTGAGCATCAGTGGCGCTCCGATGATTTCTGGCGTTATGCGCCTTGCATGTGTTGCAGTTAAATCTTGGTCCAGCAAGGGGCTTAAACAAGCGCCTGAGCTTGGTTGTGAAAGTATCTTAGGGCAAGGTGCTGGAGTCTCTGAAGTTAGGTACATGTTTAAGTACTGCATTGAACTGGGACCATATGCAGACTTGCACGCTATGAAATAGTTTGTTTCCATTGGATCTAAAGAAGTCTTAAACAAAAATAGAAATTAACAGGACACAGGCAGGTTCAGCGATCAAATAGTTGATTAAAAAGTTTTACAATTTGAAACACTAAGTATGCCATAACTCCTAAAAGAAAAGCAGGGACTTTCTTCAGATGAAAAAAAAACACCCTAGTGAAACGGCTGAAATTGTCTTAACTGAGGATGAGGCAATAAAGATCAAGTAGGTAAGGAGACATGAAAATCAACCCCAGCAGAAACTATCTGGTAAAGGAGCAGGGAGAAAGGCCTATAGCTACCAGCAATTTAAAGAATGTTACAGTCACATTAAAAGCATTTAAGGGAAAGAATTGAAGAGGTAGATGCTGAATCATTGACTGTTTCAAATTCGTTGTTTGGCAAGTTATTGTGTGCTGAGCCATTTCTCTTACTTACAATTTATGACACTGTATTGAGAAGACAGATGAAGCTAAACATGGTAATGTGCTGCAAATACATTACTAATTGCTTAGATATGCTCTAGGCGCAGTGTTTTTTGATGGAGTGAGTGCAGAATTTGCCATTGTGTTGGTATGTTATTTTACTTTTTCAAAAGAGAAGATGAATACTTAAGCGTTTCAGAAGCCAGTACTTACAAAAATATTTGTACACGTGTTCATAACTTACCACATAGAACTGTAAACAGTCATAAACTGGCAATCTGCCACTCTGATGATTAATACAAGAAACAAATTAATAGTTGTCCCAGAACATCCAGCAGTTCTGTTTCTCTTCTATTCTTGTTTTTGCCTTTTTATATGTTGTGGATAGCCTTAGATCTATTCAGCTATGCACAGTTCTTTTGCCCTCTAATTCTTCAAAAACCTTGAAAAAGTAAACTAAACTAAATAAAAGAGTTCACACAGGTGCGTCTATTGAAAATGTTGAGCTTTGGATGAAAAAAAAATATTTCAGAATATATTTAAAACAAGCTTCTTATTATCTAGACTTATCAGTTTGCAAAAAACAGAGAGTATAAAATGACATGGTTACAATTAAAAGCCATTGACCCTCCCCTCCCCTCCCCTCCCCTCCATACATTATAGGGGACAGGAAATAGGAAAGATTGTCATTTCATCTGTTCCATCTGTGTATTACAGACTTTCGCTCTACAACTAACCTTCAAGTACATTAAAATTTCTGATTTTAATCCTACACTAGTAAGAGAACTCTAGCCAAAACTCTGAACCAGAACCTCTTCAGGAGTTGTGAGGTATGGAAAATAATTGTCATGTTTGGCCTCTTGTGTTATATAATGAGACCAACCAAATTCCCCAAGCTCATGGAAAGCACAGAATTTAGATGAAGGGTTTTTTGATTTGAACCCAGCCTCTTATATAATTCCTAACCCCAACCAAGCTACTCTAAGTGTCCCCATTTAGAAAGTAGAATAGCAGCCCTTACCTTTAGAGGCTTCCCTACTCACCTTCCTATTGGCAGGATATTCTACTGTTAGATAAATTTCTATAGCAAAAATAACGTTTTGTAGCATATAAAAAATAATAATAATAAAAAAAATTAGCATTTTGTTCCTCTACTTTGTAACCAAGTTTCCTCAGAATAATCCTCCAGTTACAGAGGGGCTTCGAAACAGAATATATTAAAACTCAAGAAAAAAGTAACTAAAATATAATTTGATTAAACTCAAAGTAGATTCAAGTTTTTCCCTCTATCCTTAACAAAAAGCTTAACAAGCTCTTTAGTACGAGAAGTCCTGTTAAAAAGGCATTCTAGGTATGCCATGTGAGAATGAATTTAATGTTAAAAAATAATTAGAACAACTTAATTGCCTTTAGCATATCAGCTGTCAGAACTGTTGTTGGTATGCCTAACCCTTAATTAGTAATGAGTTATGATTGATTAATGGAACCAAAAGAGGTTTAATCTCGGGCTATGTAAAGTGTATTAAAAAAAATGAAAGGGGCCTGTACTTTCACAGACTAGTTAACCTTTTAGAGATACAGCATTCATTTTGTTGTCCTCAGAGGTCAAAAGACATCCCAGCTGCTTTTATGCAGAGCTCTTCATTTAGACAGCCAACAACAAGCAAAGATTAGGGAAAAGTTTTATTAGAACCTAGTAATTAACAAACCCTGCATATATGCATTCTCATTAGACTGAAAATTAATGTGTTGCTGAGTCACGTTGCCATAGTTAACATTAGATAAAATTTCAAATGCTTTAAGATTTTTGCTCTTTTTTTTTTTTGCCCCTGCTCTTTCATTTAGAGTTAGCTTTCTGAAGGATGCATTTTTTCAGTAGGTTCAGAAGTATCAATTACAAGGTTTCCACATATAGATAAATTTGATCATTAAGCTACTGACATTAGCAGGCTGTGCTGCCAAGCCCTTTGTCCAGTCTGGCAGTACTTGTTCTTCAAGGCCAGAAGAGGATTCAGAAGGACAATGTCAGAGGTGGTCAGTCTATCTCAAAAAGAAGGTGGCAGCAACAAAAGAGGGTATGCGAGTAGGTAATAGAAATGAACAGAAGCACTAATATAGTATTTGTTTGAGTAGAAAATGCCTAGGCTTTTCAGCAAGATACCAATGGCCTGGTAATGTCAATCAAACGGAGACTGCTAGACTCAGTTTAAGGATTTACAGACAATTTCACAAACAACTTTTCACGTATAAATCTAGGGTGCCACCTCTTTGGATGTTCCAAAGAATGAATAAACAAAATGGGGATTTGCTATACTTGCAAGTTCTTCTGATCATTACCTGTAAGTGGAAGGGATCTACCTGTAAAGGAGAAGAGATGGGGGAATACTTACAATTTAATATTTTTTCGTAACCTTAGCAAATAGATCATACAACCAATTTTAAAATCATCATGTAAATAAAAGAAAAAAAACCCCAAACATTCAGCAAGTTAGCTTGCTTGGGTAAATAGGTTGCTCTCAGTGTTTGCAACATCCTACAAATATTATATCATAAAACATATTGCAACTGCAGTAGAAGTGAAAAATCAGACCCGTGAAAATATGGCTCATGACTTTGAATATTCATTGTTTCAGGCTTCTTACAACCTCAAAGTCTATCTGCTTAAAAATCTTAGCAGAAAAATGAGTCCCTGTAGAAAGTAATGTTAAAACAGCAAGAAGGAAGAGTCAAATCCATGTAATTATGGATTGGTCTGCTTTTATTCAGCCATCAACCTTTTCACTGTCCCATCACTTAAGATAACAAAGCATTCACTATCTCCGTCTGATTTCATCACTCTTTTTCTTGGTTCCCTGGAGCTTGGTGATTTTCATCTTTCATCAGTGAGTTGACATTGACCCTCAGTTTTGGTTATAATTGCTTCCATGGCTAGCTTCCATGGGAGCCCTGAATATGAGGCAGCATGATTAGCATTTTGTCCTTCAACTGGGAATACTTTCAAAGGCCCAGGTGGCGGAAACATATTCAATTCCTGCCATAAATATATTTTAATATATAAATTCAAGACAAAAGATAAAATTGCAGAAGGTGTCTCTGGGCAGTACCATCATTCACGCTGTTGCCACAGAACCCTGCCTCATTTGTATTGGTGTTTTGTCAAAACTAACTAATTTCCAGATGATTTTTTGACCTCTGATGGATGACTATTATTCAGTGGCAAAATTTTTTATGACCATAGTTCTGTGAGTTATTTCAAAGTCATTTAGGCTTTGAGAATACCATCCACTAGAACCTAAGATCAACTATTTTCACATTTCCAAATGACTTAGGCAAGTTTGCAAAACTGTTTTGTCTAATAATTTAGCAACTTTTGCACTACATTTTCTTTTACATTCTGATTGAGCTAAGGAGCAGAATTATGAAGAAAATTTTCCTGTCAGTGATTTTCTGTGTATGACAGAAATGGGGAAAGATTCAGTTATTAAATGCACAAAATGCTGAAATATGTCCAGTTCTGTAAGAGAAATGTTAAAGTACAAGACTTTCGATTTTATTTTGCTGTGGTTGTAAAAGAAAATTCCAAATGCTCTAACAAATGTACCACCAAACAAAGTAAACAAAGCTAGATGTTTTCTTTAATGAGGAAATCAGACTGCATAAGAGAATATTGTATTGATTTATGAGAGGATATTACATTGATTTATAGCTGTTAAAATACAGATAGCAAACCATGGCCACACATCATCAGTCAATCAGTCCTAAATTGAAGGTGTTCTTAAGGCCTGAACGTGGGTTTTTTTAATTTTATTTTTAAATTAGGCAAGATCCTGAATAAAGAAATAGAGTCATTGTCTTTCACCTTGCATTTATCTAGAAAGTGGCTGCATTTACACGATATTCAACAAGGATGGGCACTAACTTTTTGTACTACAAGAGCAGACTTAGGCTGGCTGTCTTCTTACCCTTAGAGAAAAGCTTAATAAACTCCAGCTTCTGTCATTCATTCATTTTGAAGATGAAGAATAAAAATAAGGAGGCTAAACAACAGCATCCAATCATGTAGCCAAATTAGCATTTTTATTGGAAAGCAAAAGCTTTCATTTTTGTTTTAAACCCGGTTTTTCCAGAGTTACGGGCTATAGTTGTGGATGTATGTGGAAAATAAATATGGCCAAATTCTGACCTCAGTTACACTTGTACAGTCCCATTAAACTTAATAGTTCTCTATGGGTGTAAGTGATGGCAGGGTCTAGATTGTAACCGTAATCCTTGTCAGAGATCCTCAGCTGGCAGGGAGCGAACTATGGAATGTCTCGATGCTAGAGTTTCCTGTGTTCAGTGAAAACTTCAAGGACCAATTTTATGAAACAATGCATGTCTGGAAAAACAAATCCCACAGATCATTTATAATCCATACCTCGCACAGGCTTAAGCATGTCATTCTCTCTGCCTCCGTCCCCAGCCCTGCGGAGCCGAGGAGGAGTGTCCTGGGACCACTGCTGGTTCCACATCGGTGCTCAGGCAGAGCCGCTATTTGTGGAGCATCTCAAAACTACATTTTCAAAAACATTTGTTTCCCTTTGTCAGAGCACTTTCCACTGAGCAAATTACATCTCTATAAAGCACGTTAAGCTATGGATATCCTGTGGGATTTGGGAGTGTTTTTCAATTCCAAGGTCTGGATAGTCGGTGGTTTCGGTGTGGGAGGAGACATGGGTATTCATGTCACTTCCCACCGCTCACTGTCTTCTATGGGCAGAAACTCCACATGAGTCACAGTGTACTCCAGCAGGCCTTTTCCCAATCCTCTAGAAGTAAGATGTGCAAGACAAAGCAAGGCTGCCCCACAGATGAGGCATAGACTAAGTTGAATTGCTGTCATAAATATGAAAACTTTCCCACAAATATTTGCGCATGATTGGTGTTGGGGGCTCTCAGTTGCAAGGTTTTGTCAGCTGCACCTGTAATTCATTTTAGCAGTGCGGCTGTTACAGGGTGTAGATGTACAGTCAGAAAGCTACTCTTCCCACCTCCCCCCCCAGCAATTAGAGTCGTGCACGTTTGGGTGAGATACTCTAGAGCAGCAGCTTTGCCTGATGTTTCGTTCATACCCTTATTGGCTTGCTTGTCTTTGGTGAAGTCTGTGCAGCTGTATCGGTTCCGGTTTCTGGTTGGTAATTCTGGATGACACCTGATCCAGCTGGAGTCACTCCTCCCTGTCAGCTTGAAAAATGACAAGAGAAGGTGGAGGCTCCCGACTGTCATTCAAGGAAAAACATGGCATCTGCTTTTGTTTATACTCTTATTTCTGTTTGGTATTTGTATATCCGTTGGTTTCTGCGCAATGTTGATATTGTATTTTCTAGTACAATTCTAGTACTGATCTCCATTCCGTATCTGACCTAGTAATATGTGCATTTTTTAGTAGATGTGGTTATACATTTGACGTACATGGTGTGATGTGCCATCTATGTATGATATAGGTGCATAGATGTGTCGAGGAGGCTCAGCTATATCTTAACAGTTCTATCTTAACTAACCCTTTCAATTTGGTTAAGGACAATTAGTCAGTCCTCTCCATCCAAGTTGAATTCAAGCAAAACTGAAAATACAGAGTGTCCTTTAACAAATTCGGAAATATCTGAAATTTGTCCTGCTCCAAAAAGCATTTTAGGTTTTCGAAAACTTGTCTCTCAGAATGTTAGATAGGTATATCTTCCTGGCATTTTGAGTACAGCAGCTGACAAATTAAGCCTTTGTTTACTCAGAAACTTGTATATATTTGCTTTGTTTTCTGCTACTCTAATATATATGTATATACATTTCTTCTCATATTCTGTCATTCAATTTTTATTTATTGTTCTCTTTTCAAAAACGAAATATTCAAATATATTTGACATGTCCACCAGAAGAAAAGCAGTTTCTCTGAAACTTGCTTCAAATCCAGACTTGTCTATGAACGATCTTTCTATTTTGGTAAGCCGCTTAATTTCTCAGTTCTTTGCATGTAAATAAACCCGGCATATCTTTCCTTCTTTCACACTGTATCTTGTTTATTTAAAATCTCAGGGACAACAAGTACATTTTATTAGGGATTTGTATAGCCCGTGGTGCAAGGGGCTATGACATTGGCCATGACCTCTAGGTAGTCTTATAATGCAGTACTTAGTAATAAATAAAATGTATAACAGTTGTTATAAACTACTCTAGGTTTTCATTACTGTACAGCTCAGGAGTCCAATACAAAAGCTGGAGAAAGCTGCAAAGCAAATGCCGGAGGAAAAAGCTGTTCCGGCAAAGCTGGTACGCTGTTGAGAGAGGAATCTCTGAGGGTGTGAGCGTGGCTCTCAGCTGTGCCATCATTAGTATCATTCCCATTTGAAGACAAAGGACATTAGAATGACTGTATATATAAGAATATATATGTATGTAGTTAGTGCCCTAAAGTAAATTTAAAGAGGGTTATTTTTATGTCAAATTGCTCCCAAGTCTCTTCACACGTCTGTAGGGTTAATGTGGACAGACCGTACGGTGGTTGGATCAGGCTGCTGATACTGATATTTTGTTTGGTGAAGTCCCACTGCCAAAGGGCTGGATTTGACCCCACCTTCTGTTTCTTTTTTTTGGGGGGAAGGGGGCAGGGGGGCAATTTGTGTGTGCATGCGTGTGCGTGTGCATGTGTGTGATACATTGCACGCTGTGCTGAAAAGCAGCCCACGCAGAGACTGGGTATAGCAATGGCAACATCAGAGAAAAGAGATACATAACACAGAGACTGAAAGGATGTCTAATTGGAAGGAGGATGAAGAATGATAACAAGAAAGGCAATTCCACATATGCGTGGAATACATATGTGGAATACAGCCACAAAACTCACCTGGAAAGGTGGGGAGAAATAGCAAATCAAGGGATAAGATATATTTGAGCCTCAAGAGTTCAAGTACGCTTAGCTACTGTGGATCCTGAGCACCAAAAAAAAAGCAGGAGTGATATGGAGGAAAGAATTCAGCAGCTGTTTACCTCTCTAGCTGTCTTGGGAACTGAGATGTCAATACGAAGAGAAATGCGGCAGAGGCATGGAGAGCCCTGCTGCTCCATCTTCCCCCAGAAAGCATGGGACGGATTCTGCAGCCGCAGGGGCAGGAGGCAGCAGAGCTGCACGGGCTCACTCTTTGGCAAAACAAAATGATACAGAGCAATGCAAAGGGGGTAGTATAAATGCTATTTACAGCTATTTAACAAACTGCTCCCCCAAATGATATTCCTCTCATGCAGATGTAAATAAAACGCTGACTTTTATTATGCTGCACTGAAGAAGGCAATGCGAACAATCCCATCTAATAGCTAACTGTAAGTTGAAACACTCTCTACCATAAATTCTGTCCATTTTTACTGCAGTTTTGGGTGTGCTGATGCTGACCACAACATTTTCCAGGGTTCTGTTTGTGTTAAGGATCCCCGATGGATTTCAATGAGTTATGCGGCTAGCACAGCTTTGAGAGCACCATTACTTGAATGCTTGGAGGCATCAGTTAATTTTTGAAGGCTGTCATAGGGATAAAATAGACCACTAAATAATCACAGGAAAATTCTATTTGGTTTTAAGAAAGTATTTTTCCTTTCTATGATACAATCTGCTTGTCTTGCTGTCTTTTGTTAAACAAATAAATGACTTCTCCCAGGTTGATGCTCATTAGATTTCTTTAATATTCACGGTAAAACCCCTGATGCCATATGCTTCGCTGCTCAGCAGTTCCATAGCCAGGCCTCTGGGTACCAGTGCTGAGGAAACTTTGCCCATCAGGATCAGAACACAGTCCTGGGATTTACTGGGCTGATCCTAAAGAGCTCTGAGCACCCTCAGCTCCTGGGGGCATCCCTGGGCCTCGCAGAAGCAGCCTGCTGCGTCTACCCCTCTAGATTCAGGGTCTTATTCTGCAAAACACACTGAAGTCAGTGTGTGCGATTTGCAGCCATACTGAAAGCCCGTTTCTTCACTTAATTACCGGATAACAAATTGTAAGGTACCACACTGAAGTTTGTAAGTTACTTGAACTTAAAGCTAGTCTAAGTGGGTAGAAGTGTGATTCAGGGGACCATAACCAAGAATAAATAAGGATAGAATCATAGAATGTGTTGGGTTGGAAGGGGCCTTAAAAAGTCATCTAGTCCAACCCCCCTGCAGTAAGCAGGGACATCTTCAACTAGATGAGGTTGCTCAGAGCCTCATCAAGCCTGGCCTTGAATGTCTCCAGGGATGGGGCCTCCACCACCTCTCTGGGCAACCTGTTCCAGTGCCTCACCACCCTCATTGTAAAGAACGTCGTCCTAATGTCTAATCTAAACCTACCCTGCTCTAGCTTAAAACCATTGCCCCTCGTCCTGTCACTACATGCCTTTGCAAACAACCCCTCCCCAGCTTTCTCGTAGGCCCCCTTCAGGTACTGGAAGGCTGCTATAAGGTCTCCCAGAGCCTCCTCTTCTCCAGGCTGAACAACCCCAGCTCTCTCAGCCTGTCCTCATAGCAGAGGTGCTCCAGCCCTCTGATCATCCTTGTGGCCCTCCTCTGGATCCGCTCCAACAGGTCCGTGTCCTTGTGCTGAGGACTCCAGAACTGGACACAGTACTCCAGGTGGCGTCTCATGAGAGCAGAGTAGAGGGGGAGAATCACCTCTCTTGATCTGCTGGCCACGGTTCTTTTGATGCAACCCAGGATGTGATTGGCCTTCTGGGCTGCAAGTGCACATTGTTGGTTCATGTCCAGCTTTTTATCCACCAGTACCCCCAAGTCCTTTTCCACAGGGTTACTCTCTATCACATCATCCCCCAGCCTGTATTGATAATGAGGATTGTCCCGACCCAAGTGCAGGACCCTGCACTTGGCCTTGTTGAACTTCATGAAGTTTGCACGGGCCCACCTCTCTAGCTTGTCCAGGTCCCTCTGGATGACATCCATCCCTCTGGCATGTTGACCGTACCACGCAGCTTGCTGTCATCTGCAAACTTGCTGAGGGTGCACTTGATCCCACTGTCTATATCATTGATGAAGATATTAAACAGCACCAGTTCCAGTACGGATCCCTGAGGGACACCACTTGTCGCCCCTCTCCATCTGGACATCAAGCCATTGACCACTACGCTCTGGATGCGACCATCCAGACAGTTCCTTATCCACCCAACAGTCCACCCATCAAATACGTATCTTTCCAACTTAGAGAGATGGATATTGTGGGGGACCACGTCAAAGGCCTTGCAGAAGTCCAGATAGGTGATATCAATTGCTCTTCCCTTGTCCACTGATGTAGTCACTTCATTGCAGAAAGCCACTAGGTTGGTCATTGTTCTTAAAATCAGACCCAGTATTTATGTACTTATTTCAGGTCAAATGTACAATAACGAAGGAAAAGTAAGTTCTGTTACTATGGAAAAAATACTTTGAAGTGCTGTATCTTCCGTCTTCTGTATGTCTGATAACAGTGCCAATTTTTTGATTTTTGTTTGCTTCCAGCAGTGTATACAGACATTAAGGCATTTCTCTCTCATTTAGCAATGATATGTGAAATTG
Source organism: Larus michahellis (assembly GCF_964199755.1). Classification (NCBI taxonomy): domain Eukaryota; kingdom Metazoa; phylum Chordata; class Aves; order Charadriiformes; family Laridae; genus Larus; species Larus michahellis. The sequence goes on from NC_133898.1 coordinate 42,319,192, forward strand.
TTCGTGGTGATTAACCGCTGCAGGGACTTCAGCGAACAGAAGTACTGCAACTTGCAGGATTCTTTTGACTTCCCATGGAAATTTGCTGCCCCCAAAGTTTTGCTGAGGTATATTGCCTGATGAACGACATATCTTGTAGAGTATGCTCACACCGCCAAACGAACATCTTTGTCACTATAACAATGGAATATAAAACTTTCTGTACGTACTGTAATCAGTGTAATTAATTTATGTCACAAAATGATGCTGATTTATAGCTGTTGAGTATCTGACATTTTTCTTTTGTACAAATATTGTGGAGTTTCAATTAACTTTAATAACTTTCCAGTTGCTTCCCCTGTTTCATTTTCTTTTGGCATCTTTCCTCTTCCTTCTCCCCTGTGGAAAACAAACATACATCTCAACAAACGAATACTGTGCTTTTTGTATATGGAACATAGACTTCTGTGTCACAGAGCTCTGACACATCCAATAGATGTTCTCCAGTAGCTGTTTATGTCCTGAATGTTCCCTTCTTAAAAGCACATGTACAGAAATGGTTTTTTACAATTTACAGAAATGTGTATTTTTACAGAATAATGTAAAACAGTATTTACATAAAAATAAAAGACTTAAGTAAAAAACCAAAGAATATTACGGACTTATATTACTTGAGGATACTGTTATCAGATATAGTGAAGTGTAATCAAGGCTATCGCCACAGCAAGATCTTAGTGTATTTATTAACATCTCTGCATCTTTCCATGTATGAATTTTACCACAAGTAAATATTTACAGGAGTCAGTTTCAAAGAGTGCCTATTTCCTCCTGTAAACTACTTACCCCTTTTCACTAGCAGCACCTGTAGCAAAACATAAAGGATACTTTCAAAATGCAATCTAACATTCTAATAAAAGGGCAGTATTTCTACAGAACATACCTGAAGTTTAAAAATAACTATGCTGAGTAGTATAAAAAACCCAGAAAAAGGTCTCAGAACAACAGCACTGATATTATAGTTACTGCCATAGCAACTGCCTTTTAATGATCACTTTCTGAAGAGTAAGTCTGAGGTAGATAATTGGATTAGCAACTTTTTAATAAGTTTCTGGAAGCAGGACATAAGGAAATGCTGCCTTATGAATATCAACCAACTGCCCCCTCCCAACCTAATATCTCCGGCAATGGAAACAAAAATGTTATTTTTTAGATGCTCTCCCCATGCATCGGCCTCATGACTCAGAACTTCAATGTTTCACCATCTTGTGTTTGTTCAAATGTAAAGCAGATCTTTGGACTAGTTCACTGACATCCTACTGGCTTTTTAGGAGAATGAACTTGAAACACGTATAGTATCCTCCACATCCGTGACTTAGTGAAAGACTGAGCAGAAAATTGCTAATAGAAAGTCTGATGGACAACAGTGCACCGCGGGATCCATATTTCCATTAATATCAGTATTTCTAAGCCATCAGTAGGCTTCTTAAAAAAACTGTAGGGTCACTTTGGCATCCAAACTAATTGTACGAGAACATTGATGGATGTAAATTGGCGGTGAAAATGGAGATAAATATCTTCATTTCTATACAAACAGAGATAAAACAACTTCCAACACCTCGTCTTCAGTGCACTTCACTCCCTCACCCTCCCAGTCAAAGACAGAACAGAAGCATGCTTGCACCAAAGGCATGAAAGGATTTTTAAGGCATCCCCCAAACCGTTTGTTGTCTCAGTAATGATGACACTGATTCATAATCTGTCATTACATTTCAAAACTCTGTAAACATGAGATGAATCATCTGCACAATGCAAAGAACTCCACTCCGCTTTCTCCAAATCTACGACAGTCACATGTTCAATTAGCTAGTGCTATTTACAAATGCACCAATCAGATTCATAAGCTCACTAAGCAGAGCTAGAAGCAAAGACCTTACAGCACCCACTAAACTCATAAAAGGAAACAGCTGTGTCCAAATCAAAGAGTAATTTGCTCCATAGTGGAGATGAAAAATTCTTAACAGGATGAACAGCAGCTATAACAAATAGGGCAATCTGGATTTATTAGGCGATTGATTTAATTTGCTGAAAAAGTGTTTTGTAGCACCCATAAAATGCAAATATTAAAACCTATTTCCTTGAAGAATGTATCCGAATTTCAGATATATGAAATGACCATTTTTACTGGAAAATTAAGGTGATCTAAGGCTAAAAATCAACACTGAACAAATACATGGAGAAAATTTTTTAAAAAATTAGGCAAAGAAATTATTATACGACAAACATTTCCCCTACTTTACGTACAGAAATAGAAGACAAAATGGCCTTAAATGCTCAGATTTATATATGAACCCAAAGTTAATAATATATCGAGGTCTTTAACGTAGTTTTTCAGAGGTGGTATAATCCTGAGTTCATCACAATTTCATATCTTGTTTTCATTTGAGCCTAAGGTCGGCCTAGATAGTTTCAGCATTTACTTGTGTTTACCATGTACAGGTTCTGCTTGATTGATGAGTGACAGGCAGTGTCCCTGCAGGCTGCTAAGTGGATACACACCTGAAGATACCTGCAAAAATGGCTGTGAGGTAGAGGTAGGAAGCAGTGCATCCTGAAGGGATGGAAGATTATCTTACAAATACAGGTAAGAGTTGTATATCAACAGATGCACAGGTTCCCAAAAGAAAAATCCCCCAGTGAGTTAGCAGATTTTATTTTAATGACATTCTTTTTCTTTACTTGAAAATATTGTGTCATCACAATTCTCTCATGAAATGTTTCATTTTAATGGTATTGATATGAAATTAATTTATCAGAGTTTTTGTGTTGATAAAGAATCTCCAAGCGTTCTAGCTTTTTGTTTAGAAAACCTTTTTGTTCTGAAATTTGACTTTTCTCTAGTTGGTTTTGAAATAACACAGAAATTAGTGTTTTAAAAGTATTTGAAGTGCATCATTTGAACATGTATATACATTTTTACCATATTCACAAATATATGAAATTATTAGTTGTATAAATGAAACATTTTTATGTTTCACCCTTGGGTTAGATAGAAATAAAACTGGATTACTTCAAAATCTAATGGGACCAGAAAACAGAAATGATCCCAAGAGATAGATGTAAATAAGTGAAGTACATAGCAGGAATGTTGGTTTTTTTCTATGAAGAAAAGGCTAATATAATTGTCTTCTTAATGTAGAAAATTACTTAAGATATGTTTCATTTAATTGCTTTTAATATTGATAGAAATGTCTGATTGGAAAGCTTCTTCAAACAAAAAAAAGCCATCTGAAGATTGTGTAGAAAGAAAATAAACTGTTTCAAGAAATATGAAACTTGCTGTTTTTCATAATCTTTAAAAAAGAAACAGTTTTATGTTCTTCATGTTTTGCTTAAATCTGTTTTCAAGGAGCTTGTAAAGCTAAAATATTGCTCTAAAGGTGAAGAATATTTTCATTTGTTCCAAGATTTTGTTTTATTCAACTTACCATTTTGTTGCTGAATTTTTCCTTTCGTATATACAGAAGTAATACAAAGATGATATAAAAAGCTATCAAATCAAAACAGAAAATGTAAAAAGTGTTTACTTAAGTATTTTGAATTGTAACAAATGTCTATAGAAGATGCATGTTACTATAAGAAAGAGAGCATTATTCTGCTGTGCCTGCCTCTTTTATGCCATCAGAGAGCCTATGCCCCTGAAATTTGTATTATCTGCAACATTTGCAAATTGATCGTCACTGTCCAGAAAATGCTTGGGTATAGAACTTAGAAAGATAGTTTTCTATTGCTTTTAATGCATCCTAGCATAATAACCTGTTACTTGTTATAATTCCATCAGACCAAATCCTTCATCTATTATTGATGCCAGCATAATTCCTAACTTCTGTACATTTCTTTGCCCTTCTTTAAAATTTGAAAGAAAATTTGCCTAACTTGCAACACCACAATCAAATTATTAGGTAATATTAACTCGGTAATATTAGTGCTGCCATAATACTCTGGTTGAAGATACAGAAATAAGAACTGAGGTACAGTTACAAATCAGAAAAAAAAATTTACTACTACCACCACCAAAAATTTACAATAATCCATCTGAAAAACAGTTGATGAGACGGAGTTTTAAATATATTCCTTCATCTATTTTAACTGGGGTTCTTGAAGTAAGTCTCTGATCTCTTTCAGTTACCATTGTATAAAGTTTGCCCAGCAAGACAAACAGATACTAAATATAGTTTTTGTAGGGGAAAAAAAACCCACCATAAACCAACTTTTACCAAAAATCCAATTGACTCCATAAATATTTCCATTTTATTTTATTTATCAACAGCCTTGTCTTTAAAAACACATCTAACAATTATGATTTTGTTTAATCCTATTTGTGGAAATGTTAGACTAACTTATCTATACACACGAAATCAAATACTTCAAAACACTACTCTGTAAAATTAATTTCATCTCTTTTGAGACTGTGTATCATGGAAGAGACGTTTTTCTAAGAAAGATATTGAACAGCTGGGATACCTTTGTGACCATACTCTGCCTAGGTCAAATATGCAGTTGCTAATGGTGACAAGAAGAATGCCTGGTGGCACAGTGTATGGTTCCATTATTAGAAAGAAAATGTAGGGAAAACTGTTCTCTGCAGGAAGGTAGTTTACTTTATTCCCTGCGTTATATTATAAATATATGAATCTCTTGTCATGGAGGATTCATCCTTGCAGGTGATTTCACTGTATGCTTAAATCTCTACTCTTTGTGCGGAGAAATTGAAAGTACCTTTCTACATACCACAGGACAAATACTTAAATTCCTTAGTCTGGTTTTGTTCAGTTCTTGCTCGGGCATATCTCCAATTTAAATTGATTTTGTTGAGTGAGTGACTACAATTGACTAAAGAATTTAAGATATTTCTATCACAGAGCAGCTTTCAGTTTGGAATGCTGTTAAATTAAAGAGAAACTGGTTAAATAACATCATAGACTATGGGTTTTCAATATCATTGGTGCAAAATGAATGGAAGTATGTATGGATACGAGGGGACAGTTGTAAAATAAAAGCCAGTTCCATGTGACTGAGATGGAAATATTCTTTTTTCACCAATGGGAAAGTAGCTTGGATCAACATAAACAACAATATGGAATCCTCCACTTGCCTGCTGCTACTGAGTGAATGTGAACACCCAATGAATCTGTTGTTCCTTTTACATTTCCACGCTTAATGCAGTGCTGGGTGAAAGCTAAGACTAAAGAAATCTAGGTACTGATGAAATAAGATGATAAAATTTCTATGAAAATGAAAGGCAAGAAAATACAAAAAATAAATAAACAAACAAAAAACCCCAAACAAACTGAAACCATGACCTTTTTATTTATTTATTTTAGTGATGCTCTGTGACTATTTGTGGTGATGACATAAAACTCATCATTTTGCAGCCTGTTAATGGAATGTGCTGGAATCTTAACCTCTCTGACTGCCATTTTTATAGAGGATTCCGAGGATAGAGAATGAATGGACAAAATGAATGATTAGAAAATAATAGCCTTGATAGTCTCACATTAGCAGACTTTAGTACCAAAACAACTGTCCTTGAGGGCTCTTTTCCTAACTTACCACTTCAGCTACCATTCAACCCTCAAACCATTCAAGACAGTGACAACGCAATACAGTGTGAGTTGCTCCTGCAAATACAACTTCAAAGAGAATCTAGCAGCAGTGTCAAAAACAACTGGTATGAATAGAACTTGCAAACCTGATGCTTAAATAAGAAAATAATATGGTGCATTTGATCAAATTGCTCTGGGTAAGTTTCATTCTGCAGTAGCACTTTGAGATAGCTTCAGAAGTTTCTAACCAGAACAAAGCTTTCTAAACCAAGCAGGATTTTTTTCATCAACTGGAGAAACACTGTACTTGTGTTTTACAGGAGTGTTTTGTATGTTGCTACCCCATTATACAGTTTTATAACTTTACTTTTATTTACATCAAACATTACCTTAAATATTATAGATTGCAGTAAAATATTGATATTAAATGGATTTTTCGATCCAACAATTCTGTTTTGTTGAAAAAGCTATTTTTTTCAGGAAAAAGCTATAACGTATTTTATGAGAACACACTATGTCAGCTTATACATAAGTTCCAAAGTCGGTCTATTTAAAGCTCTGGATATGGACTGAGATGCAGCAGGTGTACTTTGCAAAAACGATAGGCCTACTCACTTCTTTAGGTTTACTTGTAAATGATGTATCTCCTAGCAATCTGAGATGTTCAGCCTTTGATTTAACTGAAAAAAAATGCCAAAGAAATACGTTTGGTTCTGCTTAATCCACAACTAACCCATACTGACCTCAGAAAGGGTAATATTCCTAAATTAAACATTCGTGTTTAGACTAGCAATAGGTGTGCCATAATAACATCAGTATGGAGTAGAGAGCGTGAATCTGATTCCAAGGAAATATCTTATAACTAGAGAGAATTTACCCAAATGCATTTAGTGACAAAGCAAAACCGTAATTCTCATGTTTCTCTTATAAAAGCCCAGTGTAACTGGTCTGTGCCTGTACCTTCCAGGAATAAATGAGAATTAATCCAACATTCAGTTATACAGTATGTGCAATGTAGTCAGGGATGTTCAAATTGATTCAGTCAGGTGTAATGAAAGAGAAGAACTGCATAAAATGAAGTGATTGGCCAAATAATCAGGTCTCCTTTGCCAGTTTGTACGATGTCGACTGAATCCAAAATAAATGTCATTCTACACTGAGAAGGGACAAAATCTTAAAAAAGGTATGCCACTGGACTAAATATGTGGCATACTGGTGCATTATCATGAACTGCGCCTGTCTGAAGCCTGCCAGATTACATTGCAGGAATGTTTGCAGGTGCATGCCTGTATGTAAAAGCAAATTTAATTTGGCATTTATGTATCATGCAGCATTAAATAAGCAATGTTCATGATTGGTCTACTCAATTGCCCCATTTGAAATGCAAAATAACAATTGAAGCAAATTTTCTCTATTGTTTTTAACATCTGCTTGCTATTTAATAAAAGTTTCAGATAAAAAAAAAAAACAACAAACAACACCCAAGGGAAAAAACGCTTCTATGCACATAGTCCTGTTACATACACGGCTGCTGAAATAACACCATAATGGTGTTAATATTGCAGCTATTACAATTGAAAACACCACTTGTGCTTTGGAAGTATTTACTTCTCCTGAGTATATTGGCAAAGTTACAGCAGACTGAAAGGTTTAATGTAGGCTTGTCAGGGATACGTTAATTTTTCTTAAAGTTTTATATGTTTGGAGGGTGGGGGCGGGATTCCAGAAAGCTTTTATTGAAGTCAACAAGAATACTGTCATTGGCTTTAAGCTGGACTACATACTTCAAGCTCTACAGGGTGTCTAATGCAGACTTGGTCCATGACTCATATTTGATTGAAGACTAGGAAGCAATTCAGAACTCACTACTGGACTAAGTAAGGAAGCTATACATTATGTATCAAGGACTCAAAATGGGAGCAAGAAGCTGCTAGACATCAAAGGGGAAAAAGAATCCAGTTATCTAATCACTGAAAAGATGAATCTGTATCTTGCGTGTCAGGCATGTTAGAGAGATGTCGCTGAGGTTGCTCAGAAGTGCATTTTTGGTTTATTTTTATGTCACATTGCCTGAAATACTACTGAAGTGCGAAACATTAAGGAAGTTACCTTCATGATGTCCATTCCGGGCAGGAGTGCAAGAGAGGGATAGAATGCATTATCCTAGTGTTTCTCATCAGTTTTAAGAGCAGTTATTGTACATGTTCCTTTAGGCCAGCATAATGTTCTGTATGGATTTTTCAGGTTTTTGGCTCAAGAAGAGTCTGCGATAAATTTTTTGTTACACACAGGCAGAAGGCGTAGCCTGAAGACAGTCTGGGGCTGCAATATATGCGTGTGTATTCTGCAAGGCAGAAGAAAGAAAACTCTCTCCCTGTTCATCCATACAAACCCATAGCAGATTGGATTCCTCTGCAACAAGAGCATCTGTGTGGCCATTTCTTCTATCTGTGCTAGCATTCATGGCTGGGAGAGACTTAAGATAGATACATGGGGACAGGCTAACGTGAATGCCTGAGGACAGAAAGGATCACAAACTTTACTCTCTTTAAAGCTGACGCCCTGGCTCTGTATCTTGGGAGATCTGGAAGAGCCTATTTTTTTTAAGACTCTGTTCTGAGTCAACATCCTTTCTTCAATATAAGGATGTTGAAGAAAAGTATTTTCACAGAGCTTAAAGCTTAATTTATCTAAGCTTAATTAAAGTTCTAAAACATCGAAAGAGACTTGGCATCCAGACTCCTGCAGAGCATGTAAAAATGCCAGCCTGATACCCTTCTGCCCATTTTCCATAGTTTCAAAATATTTTTGTTTTCTTCAGTCTGTTTCTACCCCATGCCCTGTGAAAAGGCATCTCAAATGCCTCAGCATGTCTTCTGTATTCCCTCCATTTAAATATTCCCCAGAATATTTACGTCTATGTAAATATTTCTCAGAAATGACAGTAGGTATCACTCTAACTGTCTTTTCCTAAATTTCACTGCGGTCAGTTTTCCAAAGCACCATTTTATATATTATAAATTGAAGAGACCCAGTAGATTTTCACGTCTTCCAGCCAATAACCTACCCATCCCTGGATGGGGACTTTTTTGTACATCTAACTCTTTCACTTTGGTCCTGAAGAATGTGCCTCTCTTGGCTTGAATCTGTGCAGTTCTCTTCAAGCAATAATATTGTACAAATTTGTGAAATTTCAGGTTTAAGGCTTACAGAAATAAGACTAACAGAGAGTGAAGCCAAGATAAAAGCCCCGCAGGGTAGCAACTTGGAAAGACTGCTAAATGGCCTCATTATCTCCCATAGCTCTAGCTAACCAGACAATTAGAAACAGCCTCCATGGTGGCTTAAAACCAAGAGAAAAAGATTGTGTGGTAAAGAGGATGGAGAACATTGCAGAGCAATTTCAGGCCTATAGCAGCAGTAATGCTGCTAGTCATCAGAAAGCACCCTGTGGCACCCATAAAGAAATGTATTCTGAAAACAGGAAGAAGTGAGCTGAGACCTCATTTTCTTCTCCTAAAGGAGAGGTGGATACAAACCGCCTGACAGGGAAGAAGCTCAGCCCAAAGCTGGCCACTGGCCTGCTCAGTGCAGGGAATTTGAGTTGCTACCTCTGAGGGGAGACAACTGCGTGAAACGAGAGGATAAGCTTCATTAAAAGCACCTTTTCACCAAACGTATGCAAGGGTCGGAGAAAAGCAACAGAGAGCCTGGCCAAGCTCCTTTGGCAGAGTAGCTGTTGGTACAGGGTCCTCCTGAAGGAGTTTGTCCCAGGCATGGACAAGGAAAGTTGTGGAAAGAAACCCTGGAAGTGTAAATACATGAAGATGGAAACGTTCTGCATTAATATGTCTCATGTCCTTCAGCAGTCTGTCATCAGATATTTTTTTTCTCCAATTTCAGGAGATCTGTGGGTTGAGAATAAGCCACCTGTTCTGCACAGGGCAGATCTTATTTTCTCATTGGGACAATTGTAGAACTTGGAACTGTAATTTCTGCCTAACTTTTAGCTCCCAGAGGTTTTTCTACTTTAAATTTGTCTTTTTTTTTTTTTTTTTTTTTTTTCCTCCGGTACACATTTTAACATTTCCTGCTTTCTGAATTCCAATCCTCTGATCATCCAGGTCTATTTAGTAAGGAGAGCTACTGCCAACAGATGGATCACAAAAGCTTATGTACCTTCTAATGAAACCGATCTTTCTAATTTACTTTTCCCTGCAGAATGTTTTTATGCTTTCCTCATTTCCTTAGAGTGCAACTCTCAAAATCATCTGTTTGACCATGTTCCCAGGGTGGTATTTGTGATATAATAAAATATAAACATAAAAGAAGATAGCTATGTTTAGTTTAAAGTCAGGCAGGTTTCACAGGTGTTGCAGAAGAGGCTTTAATTACTTAGAAGTGACACAATATCATCACAATTAGTTACCTTGGATGAATATTCATGAATGGATTAGATATTGTAGTAGCACTGAGTGAACTTCAAAAGGCTTAGAGCTAAGTTCTGATGCAGAGGAGTATTCAAAGGTTTGGATGGTTATCTGAAATAGCTAACTAGCCCCAAGGTATGACTGTCAGGCATGAATCTGAGAAGTTTGAAATCAGTGCAAGTTACACCTCTGACACAAAGATCTAGGGCTAAGTCACTGACTTATGAAAAAAAAAATTGGCTGTAAAGCGTAGGTCCCCTAAAATGAGATAGCCCTGTGAAGGACACTACACCCATTTTCAACCCTTCACAGTACTATCATTCAAAGATATACCTATGGCCTTCAAGTATAAAGAAGTTTCCCACCATGAAGATGATAGTGCTTTCTGGGGGCCTCTTCCCTCCTGTCTCTTCCCAAGAACTTGTGAGTATGTTCCCTCCCTGCTGCCTGGAAGAGACAAGGCAATAACCTATATTTCTTCATCTCTAGGCAGCATTGAGTTGTTTGTCTGGACTTGATGGAACTGAAGATCTGCTTTACCCAGAAAAATCAGTTCATAAAAGACCTGCAATAGGATGACTAGAAAAAAATTAATTCAAATTGCACCTGTTTGATGCAACTTAATTGCAATGTTATTTGTCTTTGAAGCAACATCAATAAAGTTATAATCCCCCTTAAATGTCCTCATCTCAGACTTGCCTGGGAGGTATTGCGGAATGAGTCCTGGTTCTGGTCAGTGCATCTGAATGTCAGTGGGGTCAATGAGGATGTTATATCCCTCTTCAGTGCAAGCCATCCCCAGGACAAACAGGAAAGCAGCTGTGCTTCCACTGAAACCACATCACCCTTCAGGTTTCACAATAGGAAGCTCTAGGAGATACCGTAGCTCAGTAGAGCTAAGTCCTTGCTGATGTTTCCTGTATTAATCAACTTTGTGAGGTGTGTTTCTGGGCCACGCCAGGCTGTCTTGAAACATTTAATTAATTCAGTAGAGTACGGTGACTGAACATTAGCCAAAGGTTTTTATCTCCATTCTTGGATTGCAGTCATATTTCTTTGATTGTGCCCAGAATTTTTCCAGAAGTTGTTGGATCTCCCTTGTTTACCCTGGATGGATATTAAAGAGACACCAACCTCTTCTAATACTATTTTCTTTCTAAAGAAAAAGCACATTTCTTTTGTCAGGCAGGACTTTATTCATGTATCCATTTTACCCCATGAAAGCAGACAATCATGGAATTTACTGTACTTGAGTAAGACCATTGGTGTTGGTGTCCTGTTTCTGAGGATGGTTAGGAACTGATTCTTCAGAAAGCCGTGGAACAAAAATAGTTATAATGATCTCGGTTTTGCAGCTTAGGAAAGGAAAAAGTTCAGAATTATTTCCTATCTTTAAGTAATTGACATCCTTAAATATTGTTTAGATTTTTAGTCTCAAAAGTACCAGCTGACAACTTCTCTACTGGCCATATGTAAGATTAGACATGTAAAGAAGAGTTCACTGCTAAAAGGAGTACCTTAGACTTTCCAAAAACAGTGAAGGAATGGGGAACTGGTCAGGGCTTTTTTGGATACGTGAATATTCAAGTACATACACTCAACAACAAGAAAAATATCAAATTACCACTCTTGTGGCAATATTTTCTTCTCAGTCTTTTATCTATTAAAAAAAAATATTAAAGGTAAAATAAAAGGTCAGGCTTTTGTTGATGCACAGATAGGCAAACAAAAAAATCTGTGCAAACTGGTGAGGATAGAGTCTGAATTTCCTCGCAGTAGCACAGTGTCACAGTGGCTTCATCACAGTCAAAAGAACAGCACTGCACCGACACACAGGGAAAGCGAGATCAGGATATCACCCGTGATGAATGATGCATTTTCAACATGGAGAGCTGCAGTATAAATTGACAGCAGTTTTCCCAGATGAAAATAGATAAACTCATTGAACTTTCTGGCAAGTCTCCACTGTTTCATCAGTTACGCAAATCATTGTTTTATTCATTGGAAAACAATGAGATGTTCCAAAATGAAAAAATTCCAGCTCCCCAATGAAAATTTAATGTGCTACACATGTATTCACAAGCAGCAGAATCATTATCAGGTTTTAGGTTTCCTTCCAATGGCTTTTGCTGTTTTGATGAGGTGCTAGACTGTCACTAACTGTCTGAAGTTTATGCATCACAAGTCCAGTGAGGAATTTGAACCTTATGTTCCCGTGAGTTCCAGGATTCCTTGTGAGAATCCCTCAGCTAAGGAGAGGCTGCATGTGTGAGTCACTTATGCATCTTGTCCTAAAGGAATTTTCTTATAATTTCAAGCCTGCATAACACTCTTTCTACTGAATCTGCCCTTCAAATAAGAGCCTTGACTTTTTCATGCCCTACCCTGACTTCATTTTGTAGCTGTATTTTTCATCCAAATGCTCCATTTTACAGTTCCTTGGACACAGCGACACTGAATTCTACGCTCTTCTATCTTATACTTTTTTTTTTTTTTACCACTGAGAATAAGCACATACCTGCTATTCAACACTTTCATTGCAGTCTCTCTCAAATTGAACCACTGTTTCCTACTGTTCTTTATATTTCACTGTCTTTCCATACCCTGTCTTGGGCATTGTGTGCGTGTCACGGCACTGCTGGAGTGCCTGGTAAATTCAGAGATTCTCATGTGGGATGAAAAAGGGCCCCTTTCCTCCCAGGCCAAGGAAGAAGCCTCACAGCTTGCATTTCTCCGTTGCATTCACTGGAGTCACCGTGGCAGGGCTCGGTTTGGAAGCTATTGACATTTCACAAAATATTGAAGTCTCACTGTACCCTCTCAGATAAGACAGCAGAGGAGTGACACCTGCAGACTAATATTTTGCTTCCTTATGTGCGTTCAGTTTGAAGAGGGATGTGAAAAAGATTTGTGGGGTACAGACCATTCCAGGTCGAGGCAGAAGAACGAGAGAATGTTAGTGGTTGCATTTGAAAAGAAAATAGGTGGAAGCTAAAGTTGAAATGACAATACCACCTCAGTCAGAGAACAAGACAGAAAATACTTTGCATGTAATCTTTCAGAACTAAGGTCCAGTGTTTGGTTTAAAGCCATGATTTTGATTTGTAAACCATTTTCTTTGACTCCAAGAGGTTCATGAGCTACTTCTAAGAAACAATGAAGAAAAAAGAGCCCAAGTCAGTGAGCTTAACTTTACTATAGAAAAGTCTGCAGTTTCACTGGAAATTTTTTTTGGAGGCAAACTAGAGATTGAAAATCAGTAGTTCAGTGACACCTTTTTGAATTTCAAAACTATGGTGTTACATTGGTTTAGTACTACAGCACTACCTTGAGGAGAAGTTATGTAAATCGTGCCATTTCAATTGTGTTAGACAGCTGTACATCTCAGTCCCCACCCTAAACACTTTGCATCTCATGGAGAAGAGTGCTGGTGAAGAGTCCCTTTGGTCTTCATCCAGTAAGCATAGCAAAGTGTATTCTTTCAGAAGAAAGGAAAGGGGAAGGGAAGACAAATGACAAGGGAGGAATTGGTGGTGTAGGGTTTTTTTGGTTTTTTTTTTTTTGTGGGATTGTTTCATTTGCTTTGTTTTGCTTTCTCCTCAACAATTTATAAGGTAGATGGAGATACTCTTCAGCTGAATTCATGGCTGTCTGTGAATAAGGAGTTGTAATTATCAAAAAAAGTCACCAGAAACATGCCTGTTTGTTGTATTTCACCTGGAGTAATTTTAAAGTGATTTATAAGTGCTTTGAACCTGAAATTTCCTGGTGAAATCATAGATCTTTCTGCAGTGATTAGCCGAGTGTGCCTCTCTGATCTCAGATTGAGACCTTTAGGTCTTCTGAGTTAAATGCAAATTACTCATCTAGCTCCAGATGAAGGTACTACAGAGCACTGAAACATTATTAGATGACAAAAAGCATATTTAGAGTAGAGATGTACATGTATCTAGTGATTCTGCAGAAAGAATACTAACTGTTTGCAGAGTTGGTTTGGGTGGGATTTTTGGTGGGTTTTTTTTGTTTGTTTGTTTGTTTTTCCTTTAAGAAGGAACAGTAATCAAGGCAGCTTTTCTTTGTCTTCCTACCAAAAGATGCACTGTTAGGGAAGACAAGGGAGTAGGAAGAGAGTGGTTCCACACCTAGATCTCTGCAAGGTCTGTTTTCTTTCCCATCCAAAGTAAAATAGGGCCCTTCAAAATCATACATCCAAACCAAACTAACCCCAAAACTAAGATACTAGAGTCAGAGAGTAGCCAACTACTGTTTTGAGCTATGTGATGACTAGGAGACAGATTATGAATATGGGTTTCCTACAATGTCACCATTTCCAAGATATTGGTGAGAGTATAGTGCCTCTCCCTCCAGGAACTCTGTTGTGATCTCAGGAACTCTTTTGATGAAATTCCTGTTAAAAAAAAATAAAAATTAAAAAATCAGTTTCAATGCTACATAAAAAATTTATGTGTGAAAAAGATGATTTCTTTTGAACTAGTCCCATGAGACTAGTATGCTAAAAAATCGACAAAAGCTCACTACAGAGGTAGTAGTAGGAAACTGCTCGGAAAGACTGTGTTTAATGCAGCCTCATAGAAAAGAAGGGCAACTATTTCCAGAGCAGTTATTTAGGTTTCTAAGTTCCCAGCCATATCTCTTCATATTCAGCAGAGAACACAAAATATGACAAGACAGTTGTGTTTGCACATATACAAATCCAGTTCTGGATCCGGAAGAAGAGGAAGGGATGCAACACCAAGGACATAGCTCAGCCTGACTCTAAAGAGAAATCAAGGCTATTTTTCTTTCATTTCAGGAATCAGGTCTTCAAAGCACAGCTTTGGGGTGAGCTCACGTCACCAGCCACCATCCCGCACTTCATAGAGCCTGATTCTAAAAAGGGACTGAAAAGAAAATATCCAGAGTGCCTAAATTACTTAGATCTCATAGTCCTTTTGAAAACCAATGAGAGGAAGACTTTTGGGTCACTTAAGTCTATTTTAAATCCCAACTCTATGCCTAATGCTCTTTAAATACATGGACATGATATGTTTTACACATATAGACTTGTGTCCTTATATATACTTTAATGAAGAGCAATGAAAAAAAGAGTATCAAGTAATAATGAGCCTCCAACCTTGAGGTTAAATATTCATTTTCTGCTCAAGAGAGAGAAGAACAAATATGGGCTTTCATATTTGAATATTTGTCTTTGCACTTCTGTATCCTCAGCCTGGGCACTGTTATGAAATGCTTATGCAAGTACATTAAATTTTAATGGTAATTGAACACTATTTTTCCTTGGTTACATGTTTTAAATTAATATGT
Organism: Larus michahellis; assembly: GCF_964199755.1. Taxonomy (NCBI): domain Eukaryota; kingdom Metazoa; phylum Chordata; class Aves; order Charadriiformes; family Laridae; genus Larus; species Larus michahellis. The sequence continues at coordinate 42,334,529 of NC_133898.1, forward strand.
AATTCCACTGGAGGCAAAGGAAATCTGTGTCTTCATGTACCTTGGTGCACCCAGGCTGAGAGGTAAGGCACATTAAACAGTAGCTGGGACAAATTTTCAGAAATTGAAGCTAGTCTCTTAATCGAAGTCCATTACAGATGCAATACAAGTTAATCCATAGTAATAAATATCACCATTCTCATGGAATTAAATCAGGAAAGAAACTGTATTTAGCAAATAATGTATATGTTTTCTGTATTTAGGATTTTTTAAAAAAATTTCTATTTCCAAACACATGTTTACACAGTTACACATGTGTAACTCCTGCCGTAGGAAGCGTAAACATCATTATAAATTCCCGATAGAGAAATTCCAGAATAACCCCCAGCAGACAGAGGTGTCAGGGCAGGGAAGGGGATGGAAGGGCAAAAAGTGGTTAGGGTTGGGGGCTTTTGCAAGATTTGGAATCAGGGACCAGGAAAACATCAGGGAAGAAGGGGATCTTGGGAGCACTTCCACCCAGATGAAGCTCACATACAGAACCTCATTAATACTTCATATTTCCTCTGTTTGCTTGCATACAACAGCCATGTGATACACATACCAAAACATGGTTTATTTTGGTACATATACTTGGCTAAACCTTCAATAAAAATGTTGCTTACATCATCCAGACAGATCACAGTGGTGGTGTTTATGGGATCTGGTGGGAGGGAAGATGGTAACTAAGGTTGTGGCAGAGTGAAGGATACAGAAACATTTCTAACACTAATATCTGCGGATTTCTCAAATTGTCTTTAAACTCTGTGTGTCTCCTGGGCCTGCTTTCCTTTTTCTCAGAGCAGAAGGGAAAAGAAATCCATGCTTCAAATTTCACGATATTTTTTAGACATAAATCAAAATATTTGCCATAGGTGAATAAAGTCCCTTTTCATTAGGTCCCTTCTCGTTTGTAACCCATTGTCTTCAGATGGGAACATAGTACCTATAATATAGTACCTATATAGTAGTAATATATAGTATACATAGTATACATAGTATATATATAGTGTATATAAATAGTATATATAGTACCTATATAGTACCTATAATATAGTACCTATATTTATAGACAAATGGACATCTGTTTTGATTCTGATTAAACATCCTATTGCTAATTTTTGAGGGCAAGCGCTGCCTAATAGGGTGGTTCAATTGCATTGTCACTTCTTCTATAGGGATAAGGAATCCTCTTAACAGATGGGCAGAGTTCAGTCTGTCAGGGACTCGATAATATACAATTTAACAGTTTAACAGCTGTGTAGTGGCTTATGTTAATTATTTGCATGAACAGTTTATCAACAAGGTAGCCTATGAGATTTAGTGAAATTTCTTACAGTAATGTTTAGGAAAGTTTTTGCATTATTAATTTCAAAAATTATTAATTAGTAATGCTTACTTTTGCCACAATTTTCTGACACAAGCAACACATTGGACTGTAATTATGTCACATATTTATCCAGCTGTTCTTTAACAGCATCTTCACATAGAAAACTTGGCAGGAGAAGGCTGTCTTTCTTTCAGGCTGCTGTGTGGAAGGGTACCCCTAGAAAGAGCCAGTTCAGGAATGTTGGGCTCTAACCCCAGCCATCAACTAAGCCCCGCACAGTTACTCACTCATCCCTCTCAGGGTGGGATAGGTGAGATAATTGGAAGAGTAAAAGTGAGAAAACTCATGGGTTGAGATAAAGCGCAAAACAAGGAATTCATTCACTGCTTCCCATCGGCAGGCAGGTGTTCAGCCATTCCCAGGAAAGCAGGGCTCATCACGCGTAACGGTTACTTGGGAAGACAAACGCCATCACCCCAAACCTCTCCCCTTTCCTCTTCTTCTCCCAGCTTTATATGCCGAGCATGATGACATATGATATGGAAAATCCCTTTGGTTAGATGGGGTCAGCTGTCCTGGCTGTGTCCTCTCCCAGCTTCTTGTGCTCTCCCAGCCTACTCACTGGTGGGGTGGGGTGAGAAGTAGTAAAGGCCTTGACTCTGTGTAAGCACTGCTCAGCAGCAGAAAATTAACTCTATCCCAACCAAAACTAGGAAAAGGAAGCTACTTTTGGCCTGCTGAGAAGCAGCTCATCAGGATACAAGATCTGAAATCCTTGCTCCATTGAAATAAATTATAATATCTCCATTGATACCAGTGGTGTTAGAATTTCACTCACAACACTTTCTCATGCATACAAAAATGTGGTAAGTTTGCTAATGTTTTCTAGTGAAATGGAAGTGCTTAGGTGTACAGAGGACCAGACTGGTGTCTTTCAAGTAATATTTGTCATAAATAGAGGTGGATGCTTTGTTCTTGTTTGCCTTCTGTTACAACTCTTGCCACACACTGAAGAGTAGAATTCAATAGCAGTAATTGGTGAAAATCTGAGGATGGTATCCTACTTTTCACTGTAAGTCTGCAGTTTTTTGTTGTTTTTTTCTTTTCTTTTTTTTTTATTTAGCCAGTTGAGACTATAGCAAAAAAAATTCAGCTTTTATACTAAGGTGTCATTTTTAAATAGTAAGAAGCCTTTGCAGCCATGGCACAGGGGAATGTATTGCAATCTGGCAGGGTAAATATCTTCCACAAGAACTAATCTTTTTCTTGTCTTAAAAAAGAGACTTTATGAGATCCAGGTAGAACAAGTCTTGCAGATGACATGACATTAATTCTTGAGCTCATTCAGACACACCACCATCTCACTTTTATATAGTGAAATACAAAACAAATCTGCAAAAATCAAATTATGAGCCTCACCTGAGTCACCATTGATCTGTGCCACAGGGAGTGTTCTGTAGATTACTCTAAAGCAGCAACTTCTCACAGTGATGTGGGAAAATACAAGAGGAATAGTAATGCGGCGCGGTCCTTCTCCACACCCAACAACCTACCACAGCCTCACCCACCCTTCACGAGTATTGGAATGAGGCAATGTATGCTGAAAATCATATATTACTGCTTCTTTAAAGCCAAAGAAAATAAGAGATCTCCTGCGGTTCCCAAGCCATCCTGAGGTCTTACTCAGGATCTGAACTCTGTTGATTCATGATTCATGACACCAGAGCTCCTCTCTGTTCTCACTGGATGTAAGTACCTAGAATCATAGAATCGTCTTTGTTAGAAGGAACCTTTAAGATCATCAAGTCCAACCATTAACCTAACACTGCCAAAACCACCATTAAACCATGTCCCTAAGCACCATGTCTACCCATCTTTTAAATACCTCCAGGGATGGTGATTTCCCCCACTTCCCCAGGCAGCCTATTCCAATGCTTGACAACCCTTTCAATGAAGAAATTTTTCCTAATATCCAATCTAAACCTTCCCTGGCACAACTTGAGACCATTTTGTCTTGTCCTATCACCTTGTCCTATTACTTGGGAGAAGAAACCGACCCCCACCTCACTACAACTTCCTTTCAGGTAGTTGTAGAGAGCAAGAAGGTCTCCCCTCACCCTCCTTTTCTCCACGCTAGACAATCACAGCTCCCTTAGCCCCTGCTCATAAGACTTGTTCTCCAGATCCCTCACCAACTCTGCTGTCCTTCTCTGAACACACTCCAGTACCTCAATGATTTTCTTGTAGTGAGGGGCCCAAAACTGGACACAGTACTACAGGTGGGGCCTCACCAGAGCCACGTGCAGTGGGACAATCTCTTCCTTAGTCCTGCTCAACACCCTGTTCCTCATACAGGCCAGGATACTGTTGGTCTTCTTGGACACCTGGGCACACTGCTGGCTCATATTCAGCTGCCTGTCAATCAACACACCCAGGTTCTTTTCTGCCAGGCAGCTTTTCAGACACTCTTCCCCAAGCCTGTAGCACTGCATGGGATTGTTATGACCCAAGTGCAAAACCTGGCACTTGGCCTCAGAGGAAAATGGTAACATCTTCCTAGAGCATCATGGTCATCACAGTCTGGTGGAGATTGATGAGACAATACATGGTGCAGCCACCACTGTCAAAATCTCTGGGTGCTATCTAGCTACCTTTTACACAACTGGACTTCCATGCCTGTAAGTGAGGCTGCCCATTTCTCCTGAGTACTTCTCCAGACAGGGACTCAGGGTAGGCTGAATGACCTAGAAATGTCATTAGCAATACGGTTAAAAAATCAGTGCCATTTCATCCAGACTAAGCTGTGGTTTGCTTTTTCTCTGCCTCACCTTTCCACCAAGGTTCTTCCACTTGACGTTTATTTCTGTTTTTCCACCTGGCTCTTCTTTCCCAGATATGTCCCATCTCACGCCGGCCCATCCCCCTTTTCTCTGTGCATCCTTCTGCCCTCCCTCCTGCCTTCTCATCTGCTTTTCCTTCTGCTGAGCCACTTGGAGAGGTTGAGTTGGGGCTGTGTAACCTTCCTGGTCTTAGACAACCTGAAATGATCTTACATGTCTCCTATGCCCTGCTGTACATGAGGGAAACTCTCACCAAAAGAAGAAACGGGGAGAGGCTGGGACAATTTCTGGAAAGAAGCCCCCATAGCGTTCTTGCAGAGGTTTTCCGCATGGGCAAAACCAGGGATGTCCAACCCTTTACTCCCACTTCCCCATGCACCATGCCAGTGTGGTTAATGAGCTAGGTCTGAGGTAACCAATGGCAGATTTCAGTCTATTGTTTTTCTAATATTTAATATAATGAACTGTGTTTCCGTGTGTTGCATCAGAGTTTATTTTGTTTCTGCTGATACGCAATATCCATAGATATTAGAGAGCAGAGCTAGGATAGTCTCTTGGGTAATTTACTCTATCTGCCTGCACTACTAAAATTTGGTATTCATAGATTCCTACACAATCCCCATTAGTTTACCCTGATTACATGCAATGATAGTGATTTGGTACCTTCCTTCACCTGACTTTATTATAATGTATTATTTATAAGATTGCTTCAGTACCCATGGCGTGGTATAATCAAAGCAAGGATACAGCGCTGCCACAAAAAGCCCTAATAAACACAGCAGGTGCCTCGGTGATGCCTCGGCACAGCAGGAGAAAACCAAGGTGCTCAAATTCCACACCAGTTTGAGCCCACTCCTTTCACAAGCTGTAAAGAATACCTGCACATAGCTTTGCGGTTTCAGGTAGTAGCTTGATCAATTAGCCTGACTTTATTGTATTTATTTATTTTTTCCCATCTGCCTGGTTTCACCCCCTAAATCTCTCTTTTCATTCTGGGTTCAAACACAGGACATAGCCCAAAAGCAAAACCTACTGACAGTCCAAATCACAGGTGCGCACAAGTCTGAAGACTACATAAAGAGGGCTGGTGACAGGCATTCCCCTGAAACAGTGGGTTGGGAATCCCCTGTCAGATCCAAAACTGTCTGTCTCCACAGAGGCATTTTGAAGCTGAGCCTGCCTTCCTCCTCAGATCTTGTGTGTCAGGCTGGGCCTCAGCCTAGAGCTGGCTCAAATTTGTCCCAGGTGCCTCTCCAGAGCTGGGATCCTGTTTCTGATGCTGAGCCAAATGTCATGCTCTTGGTAAAGCATCAAGACCCAATGTATGTTTTGTACAGCTGTGTTATATACCTGATTGATTCCTAGGTGATAAGAGCAAAATTCAGGGAATTCCCCTCTTACCAAATCATCTGAATTCCCCTACATATATCACTATCACATTTTTCCAACCATTGTCTCTGTGAAAGGAAGGTTAAAATTCCTTTCTTCAGCTCTTATGTAGCAGTAGTAAGTCCTATCACAGTGAAAATATGATGGACTGCTGACAAGGCCAGAAACTTCTTTAACTTTGGAAACTATTTGCTCAGGAATCAGTTTGAGAGACCTGTGGAGGCATGCTGAACATGTAAGTTACCTGTTTCAAACTCAGGCAGCCCTAAGGTAGGTTTAGGGTATGCCTGTCGTGGAAAGCAAAGCAATAGGGACAGAAAGACAACCAGACTTAATAAGAAGTAGGATAGAGGTAAGGAAAACACAAGCATATACTTGTATCCTGATCTAGAAAGAACTTTATCATTGAGGCCAGATTTCAGATTAAGGTCTTCATTCTTCAGAGGAGTTACTCCCTGCGTTGACTAGATGTGTTCACTAACTGCATCTAAGAATTTGTGCTTTCAGGCACTGATTTGCACATGCTTTGTGTACTGCTCATGAAGGCGGTGTTGATACACTAAAGCTGGCTAAAAACCTCATAGCCATTATGAAACTTGTCTGGATTAACATCAGCAAAAACTTGTTCCTGATTACCTTACAGAATTCCTCATTACCTTACAGAATCAGCAATCTCAAATGTAACATTAATTACCTTTTCCCCATAGTTTTTAACAAATGAAATATATAAGTAATAAGATTAGATGATGATTCCTTGTTTCTGACACCTCCCTCTGGCATTTCTTACCTCTTTCTAAGTGCTTTCCAGGTTTAACTAGTAATTATTCTAAATGCTTAAGAGTTTTGAAATGCCTAGGCTCAGCATTCCCTCAATTTATTTGCTCATCCAGACCTCACAAGCTGTATATTTTATAAGCATTTAAATAATTAAAGTTTGAACCTGCAGGGCTTTCCTTACTGAATTTTGAAAAGGGGGAGAATTTAATGGAAAATCAACTTTAATTGCATTATCTTAAATGGAAAAATGATTTGTCAATGTGCATTACCAGATTTTATTTGGCAACACAAACTCTTCCAATGAAAAGCTTGTGTTGACTGATTTAACTAGGCATACTGCAGCAAACATTAATAATTTCAGAACCAGATAACGTAATCATCTTGTGTTATTGACACAACAGGTTTTCATGCTTTGTTGAGACTAAAGAGGCAAATGTAAATCCAGCACTCTCAACTATCATTAATTTGTAAAATTTTTGTCAGACAGAATCCCATTGTTATTTTGGTTTCACCTACACCAACCTAGCAACCCAGGTAATTAGACCTCTAATGTGTTTTCACTGAAGTCTCAACTGAAAATCTAATCCTGTGGGCTTTTGTAAAAGCATTTTGCATTTTTTAACTTCACTGCTTTGTTTTGATAACATCATCATGCTTATGATAAAATGTAAACTGAAGCCCCTGTAGAGTTCATTTTACAAAATGCAGTTTTTGGTCTATCCTATTGCTGAAAGGGAATAGTTGGACAGGAATTATATATCCTAGAAGACATTAACTCCTGGAAAATTAATAGAAAAAGACCGTCTCTGTCATTGCAATGAAGGAGAAACCAAGTATTGTCATCCCATGGTGTAAGGCCATATAAAACCAGCAAAAGATGCAATTCTGTAAATTCATATGCTGAGGATTAAAGAGGGACATGAAAAAAAAAAAAAAACCAACAGAAAACAGATCAAAGCTGGAAGAAAAGAAGAGAATATCAAGGCAATTTTTTTTAAAGAAAAGACAAGCACCATCATGTTAATTCCTCATACATGCCATGTATAGGAAATCGCCACAAGCTACTCTCCATTGTTATTTTCTATCAGTGAGAACTTCCCTGCAAAAAAATCAGCAAAGCTACACTGATGTCATTGGATACACTCCGATTTGTGTCGGCCAAGAACATGGCTGTGCCTTTAATTATGTGGCCATGTTTGTAAATCTTACCATCTCCTCCTGAAGTACTTTATTGTCTGTAATGAAATTACCCAACCTAAGTGTATGGAATATCTCTTACACCATTGTAATCTTCAAAGTAAAACCAATATTTAGAATATAACGGGCATAGATAGTTTTATAAAGAACTTGTTCCCCATTAAAAAAATTAAATTTCAGTCTTAATGAAGGCAGGACGGGTTTTACACTGACACAGAAGCAGCAGAGATTTCACCAATTTAATTTAGAAGGGACCATCATGTTGATCAAACATATATTTTTTCATTTAATTTTCAAAAGAAAGGAACAAGGAAGAGGAAATTCATGAAGATAAAAGTCAAGAAATCTGTGTTTTTATATTGCAATCTGTCCCAGAAGAATACTCTTGTATCATAGTGGGATTGCAGTTATAGAAAAAAACCCACCTCTTTCCTTACTAATGTTTCTGAACTTCTGCTTTAGCAGTAAATCACATCTTCTGGCATAGAGTCTGTTTTTAACTGCATATAAATGATTCACTCAAGTGCTTATGCTAGAAGATAACTTTCCTTAAGCTTGCAAATTGCCTGAAAGCTATATTATGAGGTGGTTTTTGTCGGCATAGATAGTTAGAAAATGTGTAGCTATAAAATATACTGGCAGACATGATTCTGTATGAACACTTTGTATGAAAGCACATCTGACACAAATCAGATCTCTGTCACATCAGAAGGGCACTTGTGCCCTGTCAATGATACAAACACAACAGGACAGAGATGTAAGGGATGGCTGTCCTTAGTTCACTGTGCGCTAGGACAAGATGATTAGGGAAATTTATAGAAGGGCTTTACTTCTGCCAGTGCTCTGGAAAGTATTGCAAATATAAACATGAAGCGAGGGGACATAAACTATCACTAAAGTGCTAATGCTGTGGAGGTATATTTTTCAAAATCTGATTGAGTTCCATTTATTTAATCAAACATTTTTCTCTCTGGAAGGGATGAGCTTAGAAAAGACTCAAGAGCTCTGATTGATTCCCCCCCCCCCCCCCAAAAGGGGCTAAAAGTTTGGAAAAAGCTGACTGACAAAATCCAAATGTGATACATTTTGCTGTGCCCAAGAGAGTGATACAGGAAACCGACCTGCTAACACTGCATAATTCTTAATGCCTGAAAAGTAGCATGAGAGTTTTCTAGGCACCTAGGAGTAGCTATTCAGGTAGACTCAGTCGCACAATGCCCATGGCACATAGGCCCTAAACTCAAGCCAAGTTTGATGTGATCCAGAGTTCAGGTAATGCTCTGTCTAAACTCTTTGAAGGTCCCAAGCTGGGTCTTATGCTATGTGTGTTTATCCACCAAGTATAACACGGCGGTCATTTCATATTCTTTCATGCACATGCAAGCAAAAGATGGGTACAAGATGGCTGTCTGCTCAGCATATAAAAAAATTTCTTGGATTACCTTTTGGGGAAGCCCTGCTCTATCTGCTAAATGCACTGGGAATCCAAGTGATCAGCTCAGGCAGTCCAGACTGGCCCCGCGAGGTCAGGCGCCTGTATTTTACACCTTGTTACACCTAAACAGAGAGGCACTGATATATATGTTTGTCTGAAATATTTGCTGTTGACATTGCAAACTTAGATGAAGGGTTAGAATGAACTTCTCTTTTTAAATTAATGTTAATTTACAGTTTAAAAAACCCCACATAATCATTTTTAGGCTCCAATAAAAAAAAAAAAAATTAGATAGAAAAAGGAAAGATGCTTTATTTACTGATACATCTTAGAGGAGGAACTGTGAAGGTGGATTTTTAATCCGACGTGTTTTCAGTTTCCCACACATTCGTATACACACTAGGAAGAACAAGACTTTATTGTAAACAGGCGTTGAACCCACTATCAGTCTATTAACTCTTATTTGACACCAGTGATGCTCAGATGCATAGTACAAGTGCCAATTCCCAGTGCTTTTGGGGCACTTGTTTATAGGGGAGCAAAATTCCAGGACAACAGGTTACATTGGATGTGCTACTTATTTTGGAGCAATCTCCTTCACTCCGCACAAAACACAGAACTCTTCCCTAAAACCAGAAGGTGCTAAACAGCTCACAATACAAAACTAATGTGAAAAAGGATCAAACTAAATAATTCACTCCAGATACTAAGTTCCCTCTGGCCCTGGGCAGTGTTTCAAACGTCTGTTTGGGCTTCAGGCACGTACTTAAGAACCCGTGTTTGTCCTAAAGGTTTGAGCAGCCAAACCAGGACAAGAAGTTATATGGCCTGATGAGAAGCTCATCAAAGAAAATTCAGAATTATTTTTATTTTTATTTCAAGGAAAAAACAATGATATGGCTTTAATAATGTTATGACCACACTAGTTAGATGCATCCAATCAGTAAATTCAGTCCTCCACTGGTTCATTTAAGCATTTAATCATTAGCTTTGATTCAGCCTGTATTTCTGTGTTTGGGTGCTGAAATGGTTGCAAATTCAGTATAAATTGCAAATGTCAAATACTTTAGGCAATACAGAACATATACAAGAAGCCGACATGAAAAAGGATGCGCTATCTGTATTGTTTAATCCACATCTCCTGGCTCATTTGCTAAGCTATATCAGTTTAATCTTCAACACATAGTTTTCCACTGCCATGATGTTTATCTTCAGAATCCAGCTGGCAATGAGGAAGACATAAGAATTTTATAAATGCAGGATTTTCTGCTGGTATGTTTTCTGGAAGTATCTCTATGTTGTGGAAATTCCTAGTTCGGGAATTCATAAAGCACTTCTGGTATCTTCCTGCTCCTCTCTGGGAAGTTCAAGTAAAGGATCCAGGGGAACTGGTATGATTCTTTCTTTCCTTTCCCAGCTAAACTCGTTGTTACACTATACCAATTTTTTTTATACTTTTAGTGGAATAAAACACTAGTTCCGTGTAGGTTTACAAAATAAGCAAAGAAAGGCAGAGTTATCCTTATATCAAAATCATAGTAATAATCATGATTTTTCTTTCTGCCTCTGACTTCGTCTGCCTCTGACTTCATCTGCCCCCGACGCAAGAGCAATTGATGTGTCAATGCGAAGGACAAAAGAGTCTCTTGAAGGCAAGAGCTTGCGTGCATCTCTTCCAGCTGCCTCACTAGCTCTGAAGCAGAGTTTGGGATTCTGCGTAGGGGCATAATGAGCTTGAGAAGTTTGTACTGAGAGTTCACGCTGTCAGCCATGCTTGGTTCTCAGTAATGCCCCATTGAAACCTGCTGAGGCTCGCAAAGTGCTATTTACTTCAGATTTAAATAGTGATCTCCTAGCAGCAGTGGAGGTTACATAGTACTTGAAATAACTCTGCTGCCGAGCAGTGACAGTAGAAGAACAGATGATGAACATTATCTTGACAACTCTGCCAATACTTAGGCCAAAATGTTGTTGACGGCGCCTCTTTACAAGGCTCCTTCTGAGTTATGAGGAACAAATCCTGTTCTCATTTACACCTCTGCAGCTTCCCTGAAGCTAGCAACCTGAAACTGCGTTTACTCAATATTTAATCACAACCTCACAGCAGTGGCAAGGGTTATACTCTCCTTGGTTGCAAATGAGCTGGTCTGCTGAGGAGTGACAGCAGCAGACGGGCTGCGGAGTAGCGCCTTGACACCCCTCAATACGGGGCTAAACAAGAGTCGACAGCTTTTCTCCCCAAGACGTTTTTTGTTTTTCAGGGCCAAATTCTGCCCTCGCGTATACCTCTTCGCCCAGTGAAGGTAAACAGAGCAGAATTCAGTCCTTAATATACTGAGCAAGTGACTCAAATGGGAGTTGTCAACTCTGTTTTACCAGATGGAGTTAAAACTGTTCAGCCAACAGAGTTATCAGCTGGCTCAGCTGAGAAGAAAAGGAGAAGGTGTCTGAGTGCTAATGAAGCACAATAGTCATTCAGAGCACATCAGGAGATGGCAGCAAGCTAGGCTGGTGCTGTTTGGGAGGAACCATGAGCCCCAGGCAGCACATTTTCCAACTGGAGATAGAAGTAGTAAGTATTAAATTGCTACAACAGAATTATAAGGTAGTTAAGACACGCAGTTATCATTAAAGTAGTCCTTTTGTCTTTTGCCTTTAGAAAAATCATAAGATAAGGTATCTAGGGAAGATGCCTACATCAGTGTTAAGGGCTCAGTTTTATCCCGTGTGGTTTAAAACACTTCAAGTGAAATCATCTATAACCTTGCATCAGTACAGATGTAGAGATAGAAGGAGGAGTTTACATTTTTAAGGTAAGTAGCACGTATTTAACTAAACTGTTTTAAACAGATTCCTTTATCTACTAATGTAATAGTCACTCCCCTGAGTTTTGTGAATAATTTCTTCAGAATGTATCCCACAGATTTAAAGTGGATGAATTTAATTTTAACATTTCCACAGCAGCCACTGTCTTTCTGTAACAACATATACCTGAACAAATACTAGTAAGAACAGGCCACTTTTCAAATCAAATTATATAAGCAAGTAGAGCTTGAAAGAGCAAGCAAATGTGCTCTTGTGAATACAAGAACAAGATTAAAACAAAATTTTATATATGTATGTCCCGGCCTTATCTGCTTTCTGAAAATCGTATACTACAGTAATAGGTTGAATATTAAAAGTTAGTAACTTCACCTTTGACTATCAATTAGTAGTCAATTAAACATCATATAAGGCACAGCACACCTCAGCTAGTGGGTTCAAGAAATTAAGTTTAATCCCTTATAGTTAAATTAATTTTGGTTTCTATTTTTTTCCTTGTTGATTTCATTTTAAAATGGGAGAGTCTAAAGAAAAATAGAAAGACTTATTTTGGCAAAGAAACAGCTCTGAAAAACTCTGAATTTTCAGGTTAAATCTCAGGACCCCTTGTCCAATTGATTCTATGTTTTTTGGGGTTTTATGGTTTTTTGGGGTTTTTTTCCTGTAGATGTTTGAACAGAGGCAAAGATTGGATTTTTTCTAATTATAGAAATTAATTCAGAATTTCAAATTATTTTGTAGCACCCATTCTATGAATTATCCTGATCCTGTTTGATAGGAAAGCACGACATCTCATCAATAATTGTTGAAGAAGCCTCAATAACAGCAAAGGGTAAAAAGCATATTTACCTCAGCAGACTTTCCAAAACATTTCACAGAGATATTATCTGTGGTGCAGTTCATACCAAATGCTCAGTGAGACTGTAACTCCGGGAATCCCTGCAAACACTGAACAGAAGAGCGTGCATAGGACTTATTCTTAGAAAGGAACACCACCTATTCCTTGAGATAAGGGAATGTTTTTGTTTCCCCATTGCTTAGTGGCTTGTTTGGTTGTAGCTTGAAGGTGAGTGGTTTGGCAGTAGCTTACAAAGCTTGCTTTAGTCTGTGTTTTCTGAGTAGCCCAAGAGCTAAACGTACGTTAAAAATTTCTTGTCTCTAATCACAGCAAATGGGTAATTGCTAAATCATATACAGGATGGGACTGAAAGAGGCAAAAGCCTTAGAAAGCTGAGCAGTACAAGAAACAGAGGACAATAAACAAGGGAGATTGTAGGAAGAGAAGTGTATAAAGACATCTATATAGCCTACAGTGGGATATTTAGCTTCTTTTATTAGCAAAATGAAGGATGAGAGAAGTTCTAATTGCTCTGTATGAAAAATCAGGGGAACGGGAATGATTCAAGCTAAAGGTTGCTGTTCAACTAATGGGCACAAATGGCCCATGAATACATTTGTGCTGGAAACTAGGGTGAAGACCTTGTCTGAATATTGTAGCAGTCCTTCCTAGTCTCAGCTGCCATGGAATAGCTTTTCCATGTGCATTGAGGACAAGAGAATAACTGTAATTTTAAGATTAAGTTTGAGCAGGTTGCGATAGAAATTATTTAGTTTGGTTGCATGTAATAGCAAGATGATGGACTGGATGGGAAAGAGGGTCACTTTTGAACAAGGAGACCACCATATCTGTATGGTTCATGCACACCTGTACATCAGCTGAAGAGTCTAAGAGAGACATGCAGCTTAATTTATTCACAACATTGCTTTATGGTCATATGTATTCTCTGTTGCTGGAGAGTATTAAAATAGTGTATCTCTCTTTACGTGGCATATCTAAATTACTCATTCAGTCCTTTGCCCGTTCTCTTGCTTATGGGCCTAAAGCCATCAACGAATTTTTCTCTTAATGTTGTTAATGTATTTGGTTTGGCTTGTCAAGTACAGTACAACTCACTAGTGACTATTTGTCTCTGCTACCTGAAAAGAGATTTTAATTTTAAAGGGGTAGTCCGTCCCATTCAAAAACAATTAAGTAAATCACATACTTAATGCATTTCATTCCTTCTTCACATTATCATGCTACCCAAAAGATGCCTGCACTTTGTTGTACATAGCTTACAATAGGTTGTGCTGTCAGCTGCTGAAAATACTTTACATTTGTAATTAAAGTGCAGTTACTTATTCTTTGCCATTTTTGCATGTTCTGTTTTCCTCTCCCAAAAGAAGCTGGCAATTTTTTCTGTGTTGCACGACCCAGTACAGCTGCCCTGTTCAGTAAGTGCAATGTTAACCCGAGAGTGATCAGTGTGACGCAGTGGATTGTCCCGTTTATACTGCAGAGCAGTTCCTCCAAATTCACTCTGATTTCTTCATAAAACCAGGAAGAAAATCTGGCTATTTGCTGTACAGCAGGCTGATCCCCTGCCTTACCTTCTCCTTAGCACAAGCAGCTTAATTTAAAAACACATGCACTATAACAGCAATCACTCCTGTTTCCTTGGAGGGGATTACAGGCTAATCTTCCTGCAAATGCTCACTGAAATTCTACCCTTCTCTCACTGGGGACAAAATTATGGCACGATTAATGCAAAAAGGAGTTTTGCCATAGAGTTCAGTGGAGCAGGGCGTTCTAACTTCATTGTGCCCTACTCACAGTACTGCCAGTAAGTCTCATGATTCATTTTAACGATGGATTACATTAAACTGTGAGGATAAGTGGTACAATCTGGCTTCTTGGTGCATGAGTTTTGTGCCGGAAACATCTCCAGATGGACACATCCTGTAAGGAAGAACAGACAAATATTCTCGCATAAGAAAGAGAAGTCAAAAAGCTCCATGGATAGCAAAATTCATGAAGACAATTAGGGTTTCCTGGTGATTGTTGCTATTGTAAATTCACCAATGTTTAGGGTAATATCAGAGGCTCCTCATGTATGTGGTTTCCACTTTGTGCCTTACCTCAGGTAGAATTTTCCAGAAACTCACGAGCAGTTTTAGGATCTAGCTACTATGTCAAATTTGGTTAACCCTGGCTAATAGCTTCAAAAGCTTTTTTTCTGTCTGTTTCATGCGCAGAGGAATGATCATATAAGCTTTACTCCCTTAAGAAACCAAACTTTGTAACTACAAAACTCTTGCAAAAAATTCATTTTAATTCTAATTTATCTGGTTAAAACTGTAGGATTTCAGAAAACCATTCACGCAAGAAAAGTAAACAAGGTACTTTAACGGATAAAAAAAGAAATAATACTTTAAAGCATATAAGAGAAAAAACAAGATCAATTTATTTCAGTACAGGTTTGAAAATAGTCAATGTTGTACACTCTGTCTGGTAGGCATAACACAATATTTATAGTGGTTTCAGAGTTCTGCAAATAGACAAGGAAACAACAGAGATCAAAATATATTATAGGCCAAGGTCATAATCACCGTAAAATTCTCTTTGCCTCTGTAAATTTAATTCGGCTAATCCACTGCCTTGTCCCCAAGTGAATTAGCAACTCCACTGAAATATAAAATATTTTTTGATCAGAGAGGCCCAAGTTCTTCTCTCAGTCACATAAATAAAACACAGCAACTCCTGTTTTGGGGGATAAGGTATCAGTGAAGGAGTAGATTTGTAGTGATGAAAGACAGGATAGAACTTGATCCTAAACTTACTCTGAACAAAAATGAATCAGGAAAGTATTGCTTTGCTGTCTGTCTTTCTGGTTTTCCTTTCTTTTTCCTTTAATATTTGTTTTGTGGATACAATCGATAAGAAGGCTGGTGCATTGCCTGGAGATACTTCGAGAGGAATAATCTCTCTGAAGCTTCTGTGATACGCAGGGATTGTGCACATTAACTGCCCCGCGCCTTTATGGCCTCACCTCTTCCTGACCATGAATGAGTTGGAAAGGAAATCGCAGAGTGCATGAGCTGCAATTGTATCTGTTCTTTGCAAAGAGTAAAGCCCATCATCTTCTCCATGCCAAAATGCACACCAGCTTAAGATCCAGGCAGGAAATAGCCCTTAGAAGAAATACCATGATTAAATCTCCTGGAGCAGAATTTGGAATGAGTACAGAAAAAGGTATTTGTAAAAGGAGGGCCAATTAGGTATCCAAAGGCAAATCTGAATCTAAATTTTGCATCTTGATTGTGACCTGTGTGCCATATCTGGGATCCAACACTGTAACAGGCAGCATGTTCCTTCCCCATTGGCACGCTCGCATTAAGTCCTGGGCTACCTGGAGCTTCAGAGCTGGCCCCAAATGGTAATTCCCATGCCCATGATACAAGTTCTGCATCTCTGATTCGTCTGTTTTGTTAGGTGTGATAGTAGCACGTCAGACAACCACTGAAGCTGGACAAAATCCCTTGAATGAAGAAAAATTTATTTGGAAAATAAGGCTTCTTCCATGTGGAAATATTACATGGAAAAATGTCAAATACCACTCTTCGCTTACTCCCCACACCCCTATTAGGATCAGGAAAGATAATTTGTTTTTTCAAGAAACTTCAAAATGACATTTTTAAATGGTTGCAAATAGCTCCAGAAGCCTCACAAGACCAGAGACACCCCAGCTGAGCCTCCTGTGATGCCACTATTGCCAAACTTAGCAAGCCTGCTTTCCCAGCTGCAGGGCTCCCTGCACTGTATCATCCCCTGCAGCTTTAGAAAGGTGGCAGGGATGTGCTGTTATGAGTGGAGACAATGACAAATGTGTGCTTTGTTTTATTTTACTGTCATTCTTGCAGTTCACAGGTTTGAGGGAAATGAAGAGTAAGTGGAAACAATGAAGAAATCCAATGCCAGTGGTCTTTAAAAGACAAACTGCTTTCACAAAATCCACAGCATGTCCAGCATAGTAAGGTAGGGATCTGTTTATTATAATTTTTTTTTTGCATTTATTAGTAACTTTGTATGGATTATTACTTTCTTGCTCATCAGCTATATGTCTCTGAAAGTAATTGCCCAAAGGAAACGTACCTGTGGTTCCTGAGTGGATGCAGAATCTCAGAGGATGAGACAGAGCAAAGACAAGAGCAAAATGAACAAAATGCCCACAGAATAACACGGAAAAATGCATTCCCAAGTACCAATAGGTCCAGTTCTTCTAAATAGTGAACGACCACACCGCTTAAAGAAGTTATGTCCAGAGGTACTTCAGGCTTTTATAATGCAGACACCAATACAGGAGGATATACTGCATTTCTAATAATCTGAAAAATAACTGGGTACTGGATATTTAAGTATTCAAGAAGCTGGATCCTGTTGCTCGGGTTCTGCATAGTAAAATGCAATATCAGAGAAATTTGCTTTTCCACAACATATGCTTAAGAGAAAAGGAAGAAGAAAGGAAGATAAAGCAGTTAGAGTAGTATTTCTTATCTGCAAATACCTTCCAGTCTAGGGAAATAATTCTCCTACAGGCATTAGATCAAACTCACACATAAGCAAAGAAATAGAAAGAATCTTTGCTGAAAGAATAAATTATAGACCATCAAATATGATTTGTGTTACCTAATGGGAAGACAGGATTTTTGTTTGTTTATTTGCTGTTCTTTCTTAAATACAAGAACATTTTAAACTAAGGAAAAAAAGCAGCAGACTATCCCTTTCCTCTGGGGTAAATACATACATTGCTTAGCAACCTTTTATGATTCAAAGACCAAAATATCTTAATATATGAAATACCATAATGAAAAATGGTCAGTGTGAAAAAAGAGCCAGCAGCCAAGTGGCTGGATGATTTGAATGATTCATTAGATTAAGATTTATTAACTGGCTTTCTTGTTTGAAATCCAACTGCAAAATGAGTAATGAAGCAGAGCAATCATATAGGGATCATATAGGCAAATAGGCAATGATAGTTGTCTCTGAAAAGAGGAGGAATCAGCACTACTATTGTCAGGGGCTTTCTGTACATGAGATCAGAAGAAATTGCTGCGTAGCTATTATGTGACGAGGGTGCTAACTGTGGTTGAAACAGCCCTGGCAAGAATTACTGATGGTGGGGAAGCAGAAGCGTGAGGGAGCTCACTCGCCTTTGTTCTCACTTGCATCTGTCATCTGCAAACTTACTGAGGGTGCACTCGATCCCCTCACCCAGATCATTGATAAAGATATTAGAGAGAACTGGCCCCAATACCAGAAGCAGCTGCATTTCTTCTGTCACCTGAGAGATATTCAGGACTAACCCTAGATAATATGATTCATACTGTGACTTAACACTTGCAGAGATGGATAATTTTTCATCAGGACAATCCAGGTAGTTGCACATGTGTAAATGTATCTTTCTTTTTATTTTGAAAGGTTCTTCCATTTATATGTTGAATTCTGCATTCGAGTTATTTTGCTATGTACAAAGGACATTCATGTTTGTGACTTCCTAGAAGACACTGATCAAACCCCTGGAGCCTAAATGTTAAGATGTGAGTGAAGGCACAGACCAAAGCATCAATCGGTGTGGTAAAAAGGTGCCAGACCAAGAACTTCACCGCACACCGAACACCACAAAAATGCTCTCATCAGCCTCTGTGAGACTCTCAGCTATAGAAGTAGATCTGGCATTTTAAGGATTTTATTTGTCGTCTTCTAAAGATTGCTGCCCACAAAGCTAAGCCGTCTGTCTGGCCTTATGCCCTGGATCTCCATGGGCTTTCTGAAGGGACTTGGATGCTACTCCCCACTCTTCTTCTTAAAAAGGCAGGAGGAACCTTAATGCAGTACACAAGAGCTGTCTCACAAGATAGCATTGACTTTTTTTCATTGGTTTTCTTCATAAGATAAAACAATCAGGGAAAGATTTGTCCACAAAACATTCAGACATTGCCATAGTACCTTGATTGCTTCTTTTCATATGGGAAAAATTATCCTCAGAACACCTTAATTTCTAATGAGTCCTAAGATCATGGGGACATTGGCAGTACCCCTTAGCGACACTTCAGCCTGACAACGAGACTGGACATTTCCTTGAGAAATTGCCAGATTCATCAAATGAAAATTAAATTCTCTATGGTTGCCTAGGGACTGCAACATTGTTTCCAGATTTGTGTTTAGGGCTGGAGGATGGTAGTCATGAGCTAGATGCAAGCAGCACAGTACAAAGAAAGACTGAAAGCACAGTTAGGGTTTTAATTCACTTTCTGAGTAGCTTCCACTAAAGTCACCACTTTGTCACCAATGTGGCTAGCCTCCCCAGGGAAGTCACTGCAGGGAGCAGAAGCAAGCCCAAGGATTAATTTAAAGGAATCCTTCATCTTTATTTTCATTTGAAGATTGTCGAAAAGGTAGAATCTGGTGTTGAATTATCACGAGTATTTATGACTAGATATGGCAGAGGAGACTGCAGGAGTGGTGGTGGGGGGGTGAGTTTTGTGAGTTTTTTAAATTCAGTTTTAATATCTGTTACCAGATGTTTTGCTGGTGTCAATGAGAGCTAAGTCTGCTTGCCGTAGTGCAGGATGAGCTGCCAGAGAAGTGTCCAATCCAAAGGGAGGAGTAGGGCATTTCACTCCTCACTTTTGATGGTGAGCCTGAATTATGGGTCCAGCTCAGGTACAGATCCTATTCTTAATATATTAACAGTATGCACAGTTTTGGTTGCATAAAAAGGATCCGTTATCTGAGATGTGTTAACTGGCACGTGTTACTCTCAATATGTCAGGGTGCAGTTTCTTAGCTCCTGTGGTAAATACACTAAAATCTAACAATATACTCTGGCAGTCCTTCACATCTACCTCCGCATTAATCTTTTATTGAAAATAAGTCTGAAGGACAGGCAAAAATGTTTTAAAACTCTTCAAAATAGTAATATCTAACTTTTTTAGTGCATATCAACTTAATGTTTTCAAAAATATGGTGTATCAGACACAATTAGCGTCCCATATTGAACAATTCTCATATTGAAAACTTACCTAGAAACTCAGACAACTTATCCAACGCGTAGAGAAATCAGCAAGACTCTCTCTTGATTTTGATGTGTTTTCTGGTAGGCCTTTAGCCTAACAACAGACATATCCTTTTTTCTCTGGTGGTTTTGCTAAATCCATTTTCATTTTTGACATCAACTGCAAGTGTCCAGACTTGTGAAATCAGAAGTGCTCTGTGTATTATTTCAAGTACAAAATATGAACTAAGTGGACAGATAACTTTTTTTTTTTTTTAAGGAAAGCATAGTGTGAGTATCAAAACCTTTAAAATGAAAACTGACACTGCTGCTGAACTAATGGGAGTATATAAACAAAACAAACACAACTAATAACTTTTGGATTAACATTTGATGCAACCTTAGATCAAAGATAGTTTTGGTATACCTTGAAATACATTGTATACACCTTGAAAAATATAGTATACCTTGAAATTGAGAGGTTATTCGTACTTTGGTCTTCACTTCCACCAGTATAAAACACTAACTAACACAAGGAGGTCCTTACAGCTTTTCTTTTATAAGAGTGATGTGACTGAGAGTCTCGTTGTCTTAGGTACAACAGAAGGACCTAGAGTAAGTGTGAAAGGGAGATCACTGAACAGCAAAGTCTTTTGGACTCAAAGGACTCAAAAGTGAGATGACTGGATTGTCAGGTGGTCTCTTAAAGATGTCTGGCATTATTTCTCTTTCCAATAGAATTTGCAGAGTTGGGAGGCCTTATTGTAGATTATAAAGACACTCATTGAATCTCTAACGGAAGGTGAAGAAGGAGGTAGTGCAGAGATGTCACACATTGGCTTTTTTTGAAGACACAACCAGGTCAAGATGGAGACATGCTAGACCCTGACTTGCTTTGTTGGTGGTCAGGTGCCTTTCAGAAAGGCAACAATCCTCCTCCCCCTCTCCTCTTTTTCCAAGTAGAAAAAATTCTTCACCAGTCAAATACAACCTTTAAATAAAGGTGTTTACCGCAGAGTGTGCATGTGGGTGCTTGATATCAACAGCATCATCTTCTGGGACACAATATTGTTAAGGCTGGCATTGTCACAGCTGTGGGGGCATAGCTGCACAAAGATGGAAAGGTGTCACCTTAGTAGAAAAATAAGCACCAAATCGCACATTTTCATAAGGGAGGTTGTAAGGAGGCAGAGATGGCAAAGTTGAGATGCCTTGTTGAAGTAGAATTTAGTAACATCTAATACCGGAGGAAAAGAGTTATGGAGATGGAGTAGCCTAGAGATGTTTGCATATTCATTACTTGATTTTTCAGTATAATCAATGAACAAATAAATAATTATTTTTCAATATTTTCACTAAATGGAAATACCACAAATAAACTGTAGATTTCAATGTCACTTAAGAATCATGGAGTCATTAACACAAGTGTGGTTTTGGGTTAGGACTTTGACTTCCAGGGATGCTAGTTCAAGTGTTGAAAATGTTGCATTTCATCTCTAATAATAAGTGAATTAAATGAAGATGCCTTCTAATATCCTCTGCCTGGTGAGTAGCAACTGTACGCTAGGAAAATACAGAAATATTCCTGGTATAAACATTTTCTCTTCACTTGTCACTGCCAATAAAATAGAGCTGGTTCCTTAAGTATTTCTAAACTTTCCTGGGGAATGACAATCTTCCCATTGCATTTCTGTATGCTGTTTTGACATTGACACAGATTTGCACAGCTGCTCGAGTGAAGGTGGTGAAGACATTTTTTGGATTAAGAGTAAGGAAGGCCAAAGATTGCTAGCCATTTCATATACTCTCTTCTATAAAGTACAACTACTCTTTGGTAGAGAAGAAGTGTCTGTGTGGACCAGAGTTCCTTTAGCCTACAGATCCATCCTTTTCTTGCCCTATGTTGTCATCTGAAAACATATACCAAAAATTACAGAATCGGGAAAGCTTCCTTTTCTCTTTAGATCTTCAACAACTAAGGAGTCCAAGCAGTGAGGAACTGCAATTATTTAATTCCAAGCCTGTCTCTGCATTTGACCTATTACAGTGACTGAACTATCCACGAAGAATCAGATTTTCAAAAGGAAAATCTATTTGATGTTTTATTCCATTCACTTATGGAACTGTGTGAATTTTTACATTTTTTTTCCCAAAACCCAAACAGATTAGCTGTTTGCCTATATAAAAAAGAATGTTTATGATTGCCCGAGCTGGTTTTGAAAATTAGTCACATATTAAGTTTTCCACATACATTTCCATATACATTGTTTTATAAGAGACCCTCAGCTTTGAGTGTCAGAGTACCTAATTCACGGGGGAGTTGTGGAAACCACTTAATAAATGTTCCTTTAAATACGCGTGTGTATGTACATATATATATTCATATAAGCAGTAGGCTGGGGAAAGTTCCCATGTTTTCTTCTTTCGTCTCATTTTTCTATTCTTTATCTCTTTAGTGAGTGAAGAAGGTATGAAATACAGTGTGAGGAGATAGGACTAACAGACCTATTGGCTTCCTCAGAGAGACCTACACTTCACAATTTCTTCTCAGAAGAGCGAAGTCTTAATTTTTACCTTAACTGTCATTTCGTTCTAATGAAAACAACAGTGATCCTCCTGTCAACCTCCACAAGAATCTTATGTAATGAAAAGTCGTGCAATAAAATCTGTGTTGAAAAGGTAAATAGCGACAGCATAAGAAAATACCTAGCTCTGTGGTTAGTCACGTAGGACGCGGTTACTACATCTCTGTTATCCCATATGGCTTTAAATGCTTGCAAACTTCTGAAGTGTGTGAATCAGAGTATCCATATATTCTGTTCCACTTAATAAAAAGATGGCACCAGTTGGCTTTGCACTATTCCATATGTGCATGACTTTTTATGGCCTTTGGCTTTTATATCAAGTCACTTGCAAATACAGCTGGTGAAAGCTGCCAGATGTTCTTTCTAAGAACTACATGGTCTTGATAAGAAAATAAGTGCACAGTGTAGAAAATCGCATCTGAAATCTTCAGCAAATCTATTTTATTTTCCCTCTTTTTTTGTTTAAAGGAATTTCACTCTGAAACACCAGCCTGAGCAAACCCCCCCCCCAAAATTAAAATGTCTATAATTCCTCTGTCTTGCTTATTTACCAATTCTCCTGCAGACCGCTGATACCTCATGGGTTTAACAAAGTTCTTGTCTGGGACCTTGAACCCACTCCCACTGAAGTAAAATTGGAAGGCTCCTGATTCCTTAGTGATGACTTAATTAGGTTTTATAAAAGATGTATTAATGCAACCAGAATTCCTCTGTGTAACTTACATTACTAGCTATAACCACAAAGCAAAAACAGCTTAAAAACTGAACTTCTAGTACAAGATACTGACTCGGATTTGTCAGCAATCACACCTTTAAGAACAAAAGCTCTTTCAATATCCATTTACCAAATTTGAATACATTATTGAAAGAAATCATTATGTGTCATAGATCAGGAAAAAGAAATGTAAGTAAGGAGAAATATTTCTAAAGCCAATGTGAATCCGACAGAAAAAAATACCAAATGGTCAGGTCTGACGAAGTTCTTTTAACTTTGATTATAAGTGTAAATGGCAAGCAGTATGAAGAAAACTTAGAGTACCAAGCGTTGTAGTAAGTCCACAAATCTAGAAGAACACACTCTCTAAGGCTATCAGTCTATAGGTTATTATAACAAGCACAGTGATAAAAGAAAATTAAAATCCCACAGAGCTAAGGGAAAGCAGGAAAGAGACAATTATTTCTCATGTGTTATGAACACCTGAATAGCAAATTATCTTTTGTTTGTTTCTGACTTTTTTTTTCTTGTCTTTATGGGATTAAGATTGAATGCCTGGAAAAAAATATTTTAACCAAGTATGTCTCCTTTCTGGATTTCATAACAAGAGACATTTAATGGGCATCATGAAATTTGTAAACACGCTGTGTCAGTGCAGGAAGGAGTTTTTCTGTTTTTAAAGTGTAGATTTTTACTGACATAAAACTGCAGAAGGAATGTGTGAATACTTGTGAATAGCCTTAAGAAACAAAATCTGATAGGCAGTTGTGAGAGTTAAGAAGCAGAGATACATCCACAAGTATTCACAGATCAACTTTATACCTTCTTCAATGTAACTACCTTCATTTTTCTAATTTCAGTCTAGATGAGACATGCCTTGTGTACTTAACTGGGGTCAAACCATGGTATTACACATGGACCATTTCCAACAGGAATCTTTACACTGGCATCCTCTTCATAACCTGGCCCTGACTAAACACAGCTCCTCCCTTCCTCCAAACACAGTAAAACAACCAGTTCTTCTCTCCCTCCTCAGACTGCTCAACTATCAAAAAGGGCTTAAAAATGAATATTCACCTGTTTTCCATGATAAAGGATCAAACCAGATTATTAGCTGTTCTAAAGAATGCACTGAACCGTGATGAGTGGTAACTCCACCATGAAAAGCAACTAATAAATATTAAATGAGTTCCATCTAAAAGCTCAAGGCACAAAGTTATGTACTGTACTTGCTGGACATTTAGCGAAGTGGAAAAGGCTGCAGGTTAACTTTTAATGTGTGCATAAGATGAAAATTGGTTTTGGCCTTTGTACTGCATTTATTACAGCCACATCGCAAATCGAGTTATGCTGATACACTTACTAACTGAAGTTTAACTTCTCATAAAAATAGCACTCTTCCCCATGGACAAGAAAACAAGAACAGTTAGCAAGAAAACAGGCATAACTAGCTCACATCTCATTACTAAAATGTTCATTCCTCAGTACTCAGAACTGGGGGTTTTAACAGTCGCTGTAATCAATTATGCAAATGTCTTTGAAGGCATCTCCACAAGTCTGACAAATTACAAAACTGCAACATGAAGCTGAAGGTTTCACAGCCACATGGAAACTTAGAAATGAGGAGAGGCAACAGTACAGAGACTGAAAGATGAATGAAAAAAGAATCAAAACTTTAAGTCCTCACTGTGCCAACTTAGGCCTCAGTTCTTGGAGGGCTGCATATTCAGTTCAATTTGAATTGCTTAGAAGTGTTTTCCATATACAAATACATTTTTTTTCTAATTTTAATTATACATAAATATATTAATTAGTAACGCCCCATGTTGCAGAAATGAGTGGTAAGCAGACAAAGAACCACTAGTGAGCCATAGAAGTTCTTTCCTGCTACTTGAAAGAGCAATTTTCTGTCACTGGAAATTATACATTTGTTCAAAGGACCAAACTGGACTTGATTTTCCTTTGATTCTCCTTTGATTCTTACTGCTTTGGTGGTGTGCTGACTCTCTTCACACACTGTGACTTCCTTGGCGTTTGCAAGCACTTCACTATGAGAGGGTGAGATGCCATTGGCCCCGTTTAGACTAGATGGTTGTCGTAGGTCTCTTCTAGCTGAACTGTTTATTCAATTCTATTCTACTCTACTTTACTCTACTCTACTCTGCTCTATTTATCTCTTCCAGTATCCACTTGGAAAGCTTTGGCTGAGCCTGCTCATGGTGGTGAAGTAGCTGCACCATCCTTCAGACTACATTTACTTTAGCAACAACATAAATTATAGAATAGCAAATTCACAGCCTTCGTTGCCATAGCACATGAAAGGTAAAATGCCTGGCAGAGTTGCACGAGAGCTTATCTACTTCAGGCTTCTTATTCTTACCCCCTTCCTGTGATGATGTTTCCTGACTACAGACCTGTGGGCCAGCTTGACTAGAAAATCCCTGATTGCCTTCCCAGGGAGGAGAACTACTGTTCTGTAGGCTACTCAGTCCCTATTAGGTTGGCAAGTCACATGCCTAGTGCGTGGGGGACCTTCCTCCACGAGGGGAGAAATGGAACAAAGAAGGAAATTCACCACTCCCAGGAGGGCCACACAAGGTTTATTCCCCTCTGATCTCCTGAAAACAGATCAGAACCTGACTGCAGGCTCTGCAGAGGCCACTGCATGATGACAAATGTCACTTTACAGGACTGAGAAATAAATTTTTTCTGGCCTGTTAAACAGTGCAATCCTCTGTATTCATTTTCATTTGCAAATCCTGATAAATCTGTTCATTAGACAGAAATGTTTATTGCATATCAATAAAGTGAAAAGCCTAAGGAGGGAAGGTGAAACAATTCCTTCAATATCTGTTCTGGGAAGAAAGCTTTCAGATAACAACCCATCACTGGAATCACAGAAAATGTCTTTTTTTGAGCTTCCTGTTTTTCAGACTGAGATGGTAAATATGCTCAGCACCATTTTAATCAAATAAAAACACATTTTTCTTCTTTCCCTTCAGCAATTAATCATATACTAGCTGAACGGAAATGTTAAAATAAAAAAAAAAGCAACCCAAAAAAATCCCCACCGCCCTGAAGCAGTCATGCTAAAGGAAGCAAACCCAGCTTTGAGAATCATAAGCTTCTTTGTTCAGGCTTGTTTTGCCTTAGTGAAATCTGGAGAAACATGTATTTTCCCCTAGATATGAAATACTTCCTTTACACTTCCTGATTTCGTTCATAATGTGGTCCTTATCACCATCTGAGAAAAACAGAAGGATTAGAAAATAACAAAGCCTGCTTCTTTGGGAAAAAATCTGCAGACAATAAAGATGGGAGTAAGCTCGGTAAGCGATTCTAAATTCCTCTGCTATCTGAAGTGGCAGATCAAGGTTTTTCCGCAGGTGAAACTTTTTCATATTGAAAGTGAAATATTGCCTTTCTAGCCCATTCAGATCCCAGCTGTAGCCTTCAGGAAAATTCAGTATTCAACTATTACATCTCTTAATATTTTATTTTCTCCTTATCTTTAATAAGATCTCTGCCAAGAGTTTTGGAGAGTCCCACTTGAAACTATAATTTTCTCTCCTCAAAATATTTTCATATCCAGCTGCAGAAATTAGGGTTCCTCACACTTCTCAATGAGAAGCCTGCTGTGCATGCTTATCCTACTGGATTGCTCCAATATTGCTTTTGTTTTTTTGTTTGAAGCATGGTAACATGGAAAGCAGAGTGGTGAATCTGGGACTTTAAATAAGGAGACAATCATATTTAATATGGTCTGTTACCAAGAACTAAGCCGGGAAATCTAGCTTGATGAAAACCCCTCTACTGCTGCAGCGCTGACTGGTAGTCACCAGGATAGAATAAAAAGGCTTTCTATTTTTCCAAGTCCAAGACGAGAAGTTACTCAAGAACTATGAACATTAAAAAGTCTCTGATAAGCAAAATTTAGCATAGAGAATCAAGTTTAATGTTTGTTTATGTTGTGGGGTAAAATAAACCATGATTAATATGAGATGTGATTTACATACTGGGTTATAAATACATTGGACATTAAACAGTAAAGCCATGTAGTTCACACTGCTCGGGGCATTCATTGGTTACCCAAAGCAAGTATAATTCATGCATGACAGACATGATTTATCACTCCACTACTTTTGCATTTAAGTCCATGTATTATAGCTAAGTTCCACACAGTAGAAAGCTAGAGTAGAACGGTGGCGAGTCAGTACTTATGGGAATTAGATAGTGAGAGAGAACAGAAAAAGCTTAAATACCACCAGTGTGAGGGATGAATAGCTAAGAGGAATGCTTGGGATAAAATGTATAATGAAGTGAAGCAATGGAGATAAGATTACATGTCTGTACACACCTAGTTAATACATCCCAAGGAACATTCACCCCCGTTTGAATCAGTTAGCCATGTTGGAAAGAGAGCTTTGAATTAGAAGAAAGACTACGGGGTCTGAAATACGTTTGAGAACAACCCTAAATTTTTACCCATCTAGACCTTGAAGAAGCGGATTGTGGCTCTGCTCTCCCGTGCCAGCATGATATTGGTGTAACTGCACCGAGGGGAATAGCCTGTGCTGTAAAGCTAATGTAATGCAGAGCTGTACCAACCCAATGGACTTCAGCCATGAACTTGCTAACTGCTTTTTAATTGTTCCTAATGACTACTGCTACGGTTCGGCATTTAATTTACATTTGTGAAAATGTTAAAAAGGATGATTCATACCAGATTCAGGTCATGGGGAAGAAGTACAATGTCACTTTTTTAATGATAAATCTATTTAAGTGGTTTTGCCTAAAGGCAAAGCTTGTGATATTCACATCTACAAAAGCTTCAAACTCCACAAAAAATATGCACGTTTTCATTTGTAAATGTATCAGGACAGCCTCTGAAAACAAGATTTCATGTGCATATATACCACTGGCCAAACGTTATAGAAAACTTTTGTTTTCCTTATATGCTTATAAGAATTAGTGACAAAGACTTTCATTCCTCCTCCGCTTCCCCACAGTTAGAAAATTTCTCATTCAGAAGTCACATAGTTTTTAAAAGGCATTTTCTACTGGTGTAATGTTCAAAAGTACACTTTGTTTGACTGGAAATGGCTAAAAGGTCATAACTTGTCTGATTATGGATGCAATACATTTACAAATTCCTCTGCTTTTTTCAGTGGCTCATACATCTTCCATAAAGCACTCATTAAACACTCCCAGACCAAAGGTAATTTATTTATTGATGTTAGATAGTCCCAAAGTTTCCAAATTCGAGGAGGCTAAGTTATTAAAGGTTAAAGTTCCTGTAAGGGTGTGATGACTTACACAAGTATCTGAATAGAAATTTAAGTATCTAGCTTTAGAGTTGAGGGCTGGTTTTTTAAGTATTATTGAAAAAAAGCCTGTGCACAGTAGCTACTTCTCAGAAACAAATGCAAAAAATCACTTTTTTACGTGAAAACAAAATGCCTGTCACATACTTTGAATCCGCCCACTTGGAGACCCATCTTGACTTTCTCTATATTAAAAAACATCTCCATTTTCTTATTTTTCTATTTAGTGCCCCTCACTTTCTTCCTCCTCTGAAGAACAGGTGACGAGGTGATAGCATTACTCTCAGAAGACTATTCCAGAATAAGAAAAGATATGATGCTTGTACTTCTTACAGCTGAATTCTCTTCTCCAGACAATTTGCTTTATTCTCAGAGGTTCCCTGGTGCCGTGGCACACTGTATCTAACATCACATCTAACTGTGTCTAATCTGTAATCTTATAAAATAACACAGAAGCCCATTTTCCTTCCACACTCAAAATCTTTGACTTCCAGTAAAAGAGACAGACTACTGAGCTAAGCATTCCTCTGCTCTGCCCCAAACACTGGCAGTTCTTCCAGTATTAGGCAAGTCTGTTACGAATGTTAAGTTATCACTACTACAGTTGTCACTCCTACAGTTAATACTTAAAGAATTCAGTACTTATAAGAAACTAGGAGTTGTTGAAGCCTTTTAGTAATTGGGTTTGGCATTTATCAGCAAAATATTCGTGTTATATTTGAAACACGAGTCTGGATGTGTACGCTCTGTTCCGGTCTTTTCAGGGGGTTCTCTACACGCAGGCTCTCTGCTTCCTCGCTGAATAGTGTGAATAGCACAGACGAACAAAGCACAGTGACGATTTATGGTGACTGCTCGGCCTTCCGCATTGTGCCAACCCATCAGTAGCTGACCTCTGCCAGCAGCAAACTCCTCTTACTTAGAAATCTTAGAATCACTCAAATGGCTGATAAGGGAACCTATTATAACCCTGTGTTTCTATGTAAACAGCAGACTCGGTGTTCAGAAATAGCCTTCTGTACTGGAAAAACAAGGAGTGGTCATGCACTGATTACGTAACAAAACTGCTGGAAAGAGTGCAGAAATAAATAAATTCTGGTTAGGATAATCTTATGCGTAACAATCACATGTAATTTAAATAGTCTTAAAGGGGAAGGTGGGAAGGGGATCTCCTGGGTCAGCCCCTCAGTGGCTGACCTCAGTCAGGTTTGTGCAATTCTCCTTGCAGGGGAGGACAACCATGGGCGTACAGGCCATCAAGCCCAAAAGCTTTTGGTAAAGTACCATTAAAGAAAAGAAAACATGATTTGAGTGAACTGTCTGTGAGGAAATCTCAGTCTTTACCTGGAGTTTATGATATACTCTACTTTTTCTTTTTTTTTTTTTTTTCTTTTCTTTTTCAACACACTTCCTGGAGAATAAATATCCTTTTTTGCTTTTGTGGATTTATGTCTTTTAAACCAACACAATTATATGATCCTTTGAACAGATTTTCTTTGCAGTCAGTTGGCAAAATGAAAGTTCCCTGCAAGAGATGATATTGTAATGCCTTCCTCATCACAACAGGCTACAAGGAAAATATAGACAAGCAGTTCCCCTGCTGCCTTACATATACCAGGCTTACCAGAAACACTAAACAATCAACTAAATAATAAGTCAAAAAATGTGCTGTAACGGTCTGTATCTGTGTGTGTGTGTGGATAATAGAATCAATAGTGCCTGGAAAATAGCCTTCTGTGTTGGAAAAACAATGACAGTTTATACACAGATTATGAAAGAAAACCACAGGAAGAAGCACAGAAAAAATGACTTCCAGTTAAGATAATCATATTGATATAAATTATGTCTAATTTGCTTAGTCTAAAAATAGGAGGGTAAAAAATGAGAGGGGGAGTTCTTCTTCCCATTTAACTGCCTTAATGAAGTCCCTGAAGGTATATGAGAAATATAGATTCGACCGTGCAATTCTTTTAAATTAAAGGCTCTGCCTTTTATGAAGAGATTATTTACTGTTCATTACTTGTGTCTCCTTCAAGAGAACCACTGTGATGGAAAGATTTTGTCTGTATGAGGTATGCATTTTCTTAATCTAAAGCCTGTTGGTGTCCCTCAGTTCCAACAATTTGTCAGGCTGCTGGTCAGGCATTTGCAGTTTAGAATGAGAAACTTCATCTGAAATTCACAAGCAAAATGTATTAAAACATCTGTTGCATAACAGAAGAAAAAAAAAAGAAAAAGATAAAAAGAAAAAGAGAAAGAGAATGAAAAAATAAAAAATAAAAATAAAAATATCAAATAAAAATAAAAAGAAAATAAAAATAAGAGAAAAAAGCTTTTCTGTCTTGAAGTCCACAAGTGTTGTAGAACATAAATAGCTGTTCTCTCATTTCTAAGACTAAATATATGGTAGAAAAAATGTCCTCCTTTTTCTTATTCTTCCTTAAAAACCATGACAAGATATTTTTCCTGCTTTCCTAAGTCTCTGATTTACTAGCAAAACACCTTCTTTTTTTTTTTCTTGTATGAGATTGTGAGTCCAGAATGAAACACTTAGATCACTGACACAGCAGCGATTGGATCACTTATTGTGACTTTGAATAACACACATAATATGAAACTATGAGGAAATGCAATAGCTGATAATCAGACTTCAGTCACAGAGTAAACGTGCAGAAGATAAGAAAATCATCATTTTGGCAGGACCATTTTGCTCTAAACCTTCTAAGACTCTTACTTCCTTATCATTCATAGTAACAGGAAAAAAAGAATTGAATCTCATCTTCATAAAGTATATCCTGCCTCATCCAGTGTAGTTCCAGCAATGTTTTCATTTTCTACCTTGTCAGTTTTCTTAATTTAATTACGGTATCTGTGATTTTCCTCTTATTTTGGTATTAACTTCAGGAAATTTGCCATATAGGAAATATGCTTTTGTACTATTGTGTCTAGATATGTTAAATATGTTTAAAAAAATCTAAATTAGATCAAAAAATACTTAATATCTGAGTACCCCCAAAAATAGCTCATAGGATTCAGTGTTATTATAACAATAATTGCGATGCTTTTAGTCATCTGACCTGTGAAGGTCATAATCTGCATATTTAGAAATGAATATGTAAAAATATATTAGAAAATTAAATTTTTTCTCAGTTTTTCTCACACATCGGTGGGAAGTGACAGGATGTATCTAATAAGTGGCTCAGTCACAGAGGGAGTCAGAAATGCAACCTGGAAAGGGTCACTCAGGCAAGGTGCTGACCCACGTGGGGAGAGGGAAGCAGGAGTTGCAGAGGGTAATTTCATTCCTGAGCAGAGGTGATTGGAATGTTTTTCTTCCAAGGAAGAGTTTGAAAAAGATTGAAATTATTTTTAAGGGGCAATATGCAGAATCACTGAGAGTACCATTAGGTCCTTGAACGTTATATGAATTACTCACTTAGACTATTCTTGGCATTAAAAACAATAAGCAGGCAAGAAAGAGTGAGAGGGAAACAAACACAATTTAGAACCCTTTTTTCTTCATGGATTCCTAGGTGCTTTACAGAGGAGTATAATATCATCCCCATGGAAGAGATGACCAGGCTAAGACATGGAAAGGTGCGAAACTTCCCAAAGGTCATCCAAGGGATCAGCGTACGACTATGGAATATAACCTAAGTCTCTTGAGTCTCAGCATGGTGCATCACCAATCAAGTTATACATCATGCCGTCAAATTACCTCAGCTAAACAGACAGATTCTGACACAAGAGAACAAAGAAACCAAACACATGAGTTTCTTAGAAGGAGTAAACTTTGGAACTTGAATAACAAAATATTTGGGTTTCATTAATAATTTTGCAGAGCATTTCCACTGTGATGCATTATCAGGACTGGGAAACTTCTAGCAATAGCATGTTTTCATAGAAATTAAATTCATATCACATATCTTGGCATTCTTATTCTACTGGCAGAATTTGGCATCCAATTTCTAGAGCTGATTGGTTGCTTATTAGTTGGTCTAATTCCAGTTCCTGGGATTCTCTTGATTTCTTTTTTTTTTTTTAGGGCCTGCCTTAGATTAGCTGTTGCTCCCGTGGGTGTGGAGCACAGAGAACCAGCAGAGAAGTTATCTTCAGACTTTTTCATGCTCTCTTTCCTCGATCCTAGAAAAGGGACACACACAGCTTACAGAAATGAAAACAGCTTTATTAAAAACCCTTCTCTTGATTAACTTTCAGCTTTCTGTCCTTCAGCAGCTGCTTTCCAAAGGAGGCTGTGCAGGAAACCAGAGAGGGGCGTAGGCTCCCGAGGATCCTGGAAGGTCCAGGGGCCAAGCAGCACCCAGGCCAAGGAGCCTGGGTCAACCAGCCCAACGAGCTGCTGCTTGGTTTGGGCCACTAAGTGATCTGGGACAGAGCTGTCCTTCAGCAAGGTGGCGTGTGCTCACACATGCAGACCAGCCTGCAGCATAGGGTTAAACTGCTCTGCCAAACGGTGGAGAACACAAGAGAAGTCCTCCCTTGAACATAAAGCCCTCCCTGAGTGAACTG
Source organism: Larus michahellis (assembly GCF_964199755.1). Lineage (NCBI taxonomy): Eukaryota > Metazoa > Chordata > Aves > Charadriiformes > Laridae > Larus > Larus michahellis. Next base: position 42,367,366 of record NC_133898.1, read on the forward strand.
CACCTGAAAGCAGGATATTGTTTCCTAGCAATGATGGAAAGGCATTGATGAACTCTTCTGTCAATAATGACAAACACTGTGACCTTTGTGAAGAGGTTCTGAATCTTTGGACAAGGAAGAATTTATTTTACAGGTGCAGTTTTCCAATGAAAATGCGCACTTAATAGATCTGGTGCAAGAAAATGGTATAAGCAACTAAGAATAAGTTACCCCAATATACTATTTATTTGTATATTAAAAAAAAAAAAAAAGGTATAAAAAATACATTCAGAGGTATCAAACAGAGAAATTACCAATAACAAAGTAGCGCATCCACCATGAGCTGTCTCTAGGGTCTATTGCTTTATGTGTTCATGTAGAGCCATAGAAATCAAAGTGACAGTTCATAGGAACGTGCCAAATTCAAACCGTTATTCATTATTTACATTCTGCATGTGAAGCAGGTAAGTCACTATGCAAGGCAGTACATTGCTAAATTTTCAATATGTCAACTATGCTCCTGCATTAAGCCGTTTAATCTAATAGCAGTTTAGCAAATTCATTACATTTTTCTTCAGCATTGGCTCTTATCTGCAATTATAGAAGAAGCTGAGAGGTCACAGAGGTTAATTTCAAACTCACTTTCCCGCCAAAATTCAACCTTCGTATGTGTCCCATCTACCTGCTCCCATTCCTTCCCTAACACAGAAAGTCGTTAAGGGTCACCCCGGAGATGTCATTTTTCATATCCATTTTTTTCCCTGTCTGGGTCAGTTAATGTCCTTCCTTCCATTCGCACAGGCTTTGCATGGGACCCTGAGTCACTTCAGGCTTTTTGTCACACGCTTCATCCGCCACCTGAGATTTGAAATTTCTCACACAGTTTAATTGGCCTGACAGTGTGCTCTCAGGGCCTTTTTCAACCAGAGCACAATTTCAGTCTCATCTGTTTTGCAGGACTCTTCTCGTAAGAGCTGAATAACAGCTATTGGGATAAAAGTCCTGAAGTTTAATGAGATTTCTTTTTATTTTTTTGGGGGGAGGAACATCTCTAAGAGTAAGATTTGTTGAAAACATGACAGGTCGTTAGCTTAAAGCTGTTGAGTTTTGCTTCATGCTAGTTTCCTCTGGCGAGTCATCGCGATACTGATGAAAATACTCTGTGTCTGCACCGGTACTCTGTTATCCATGGGTGGATCTGATCAACAAAGTCAGAGACCCTGCTTGTTTCAGCAGAGTAGCAGCAATCCTACAGAGCTGAATAGCTAACACAGGGAAGAAGTTCCTGGATACAACTTGCATTGTTCAAAGTAACATATGAATATATGTGCCTGAAAGACTTTCTAGCTTGCTGACCCTTCTGGGGAGTGGGGGAGCCTCAGGCTGCTTGATGGGATTTGACATGCTCTACAAAGTAGTTGGTTGGGTTTTTTATCACAATTTTTTTCACTTACATAGATACTTGGAGCATTGCTCCTTTGCGCTGTTTGCATGTTGCCACTCTCTTGTTCATGATACTTTTCTCTCATGTCTTGAAAGCTCAAGGTTCTCCTCACCTTACACATCTCCTGAGGCTCTCCTGGCCCCACCACAATGTGTTTTTTAAAAGGACCTGGAGACGGGAGTTGTTACAGCAGGGCAGATAGCTATCCTGGCAACCACGAGACATCAAAGCAGAGTCACAGGCTCTGTTGCTAGCTGTCAAAATATGACTTTATTGCCAGCCCACCTTCATGGTATATTAAATTAACGGTGCATTGACTGTAAATGAGCAGCGATGGTGAGATGCTTTATGGGATGGTGAAGCAAGGTTTGATGAGACCTTACCTGTTACCGCAGGGCAGTCTGGGTGCCTGCAGTATTTCCCGGGTCCTGGTGCTGTTCCTTGGTGGGACTCTGTCTCTGCTCCCTTCTGTCTGCTACACTGTCCCCTACTCCCCTCCAGAGGCTCCGCTGGGCTCTGCAGAACTGATTTCTCCTGTTCAGACAAGGGCTTCAGTCTTCTTTCACCTTGTACATCCTTCTGCTTACTGCAGAACAGAAACTGTCTGAATATAGTTTATGTTATCCCTCATTTCAATGCAAATAGAACAACCTTTGTTACAAAGTCTACAGTGTCTTCATATTTCTTTGCTTGCCATCCAAGCAGCGTGTGTGGGCACAGGATGAAAATGGAGCTAGTTTGTATTTTCCAATTTATTTTACATTTTCCACCAAAACATTGAGATTCTTAATTTACTTAATTTACTTTCACTATTGCAATCTAGTTTCTTTCTATCACAATGTCATCTTTCCAGTCTTTATATTCTTTCAGTAAAATAGCCACAGTCTTGTTTGGGCTGAAAACAGGAATTAATGAGATGATAGACTACTGAAAAGGTCCACAGTTTCCCTCTATGAACATTTGCTTGAAGAAACCTAACTTTAGCTCATATTTAGCTGGTTACAAAATAGCTGATATCGATTAACAATTTATCTTTCTAACACTATTCTCTTATGCCACTGCTTTCCTGCAACTGTAGATGTTTTATCATTGGCAATAAAGCACATGTAAGTGATATTACCTATGTGTCTTGTACTGTCTTCAAGGACTTAAAGCACTGCGAAGAAAGCACAGTTCTGTGCTTTCCAGATAGTTCTTTATCCACAATTAATAAATAAAAGGTTGATCAAGAAGGTGTTCTTTCATATTTTCTTTTTCCATCACAGGAAGATGCAAGTTGCCATCCAGACACCTAGCTGCAGGGTTTAATAAGACTGTTTCCAGTTTTAGCATAAAAAGCTCTGTATGTTTTATTGCAAGATATGAAATCGCAAGTCTTGGCCCCTATCTGATTTAAGTTGAAATAAGAAGTTCAGCCCCTTTCCACTGAGAGTCATCAAGCCTCCCTATATTGCAGTGCTAATTAGAGCAGGATGAATTCTTCAAACTAAACAAACTTGTGAAATTTAAAAACTTAGTGTTCAATTATTTTTCTTTGTGAAACTGTGAGAGTCTGAGTTCTTTTAAAACTCCTTTCCCCCATGAATATCTTTTCAGACACCTGTTCGTGAAATAGCCTTTAATCTTTTAAAGTATATGGCTATACCTTTCTCTATTGCAAAACTCGTAAGTGTATGGGGTAGTATTGGTACTGCATACTAATTTTTCACACACTGGATATTCTTTTTATTTCCCCAAGAAAAAAATTGAAATATTTGTGCTCAGAAATCTTGAAACAACCTGCAGATGAAACTCTAGTTTTGCATGGAATGGAATTTTAATGTCATTTTTAATAATTTAATTATTTACCCTTAATTTTAAGTAATATATTTGACATATATACGTACATAAAATATTTCCAGGCCACAGACCAAAATGAACTAAAACCAAGGGAGGTTTCTGCTCCAACTGGTGAAGAAAAGGAGAATATACACTACTGGAAGCACGAACGTGCACTAGAATTTGATTCTGGTACAATTCTGTATAAATTTTTCAGTTGTATCATTTTGCATTTCTTTGAAGTCTGCTTTTATTAGGGATAGAAACGTTCACACAAACATATGTACAGGCAGGTGGGAGGGTAGTGAGAAAGGAGCGTTAAATGGGCAACCTCAACAAAACATGTTATCTTGTCCTTGAAAGACTGTGGGAAGCAAGAAGGATCATAGCAGGTATTTTGAATCTAGCCACCAAATGCACCAGTGTGCATCCTTCTGTCATCCTAGTGCTGTGGTGTCTGGTCTCACAGTGTGGCCATTGCCCCTTCTGCCTTCGCTCCCTGGACACTGTGTCCTGACAGCCTGGGAATCACGTGTTTTGGTCCACAGACAGAGTAAAGAATTCACGTACCAAAGAAGGGTGTACCCTCAGCAAGTTTGCTGATGATATAAAACTGGGAGGGGTGGCTGATACACCAGAATGCTGTGCCACCATACAGCGAGACCTGGACAGGCTGGAGAGTTGGGCAGAGAGGAATTTTATGAAATTAAATAAGGGCAAGTGTAGGGTCCTGCACCTGGGGAGGAATAACCCCATGCATCAGTACAGGGTGAAGGCTGTTCTGCTGGAGAGCAGCTCTGGGAAAAAGACCTGGGAGTCCTGGTAGACAACAGGATGACCATGAGCCAGCAATGTGCCCTTGTAGCCCTTTTCAATCTGGAAAAAAGACAACTGAGGGGGTGTCTTATCAACACTTATAAATACTTAAAGGGTGGGTGTCAGGAGGATGGGGCCAGGATCTTTTCAGTGGTGCCCAGTGACAGGACAAGAGGTAATGGGCACAAACTTGAGCATGGGAAGTTCCACCTAAACATGAGGAGGAATTTCTTTACCCTGAGGGTGGCAGAGCACTGGAACGGGCTGCCCAGAGAGGTGGTGGAGTCTCCATCTCTGGAGACATTCAAAACCCGCCTGGACACGTTCCTGTGCGACCTGCTCTAGGTGACCCTGCTCTGGCAGGGGGGTTGGACTAGATGATCTCCAGAGGTCCCTTCCATCCCCTATCATTCTGTGATTCTGTGAAGCAGTTAAAGTGGGAAACTCTCAAAACGTCCTTCTGTTCACTTTAAAAATGCACTTTTGTTCACTTTTGAAAACATAGACCTCTATCTCTTTCTTTGTTTCTGGCAATAATAATCCCAAATTTAGACAGAAGATGAGTTCCCAAGAGAGTACGATACAAGCCTCTCTGGCTTTCATTCACCAGCCCCACAGCTCTGGGAAGCATGTGGAGCTGACTTCAGAGACTGGAAATGTTGATATCTGGATGATATAAATTCAATCCAGATTTGGCAAAGCTGACTTTAATATCCCACTGGAGGCAGCCTCTGTTGTGGTGCTGTGAATCCCTCATAAGATGGACGAAGTGCCCAGAGTTTTCAGCTCACACCTCCGTGGGAGAGCATCTGGAAATTCAGAAACATCCTTCCTCCCTTCATCCCTTCTTCCTCCTCCTCTGCTCCCCCAGCTCCCAGCAGCTTGTTCCCACAGGGTGGTCCTGGCAGCCTCATGGACCCTAAACCCAAGACAGCGGTAAAACTGGGCTGCCTCACAGCTCCATGGTTGTTGCAGTCCCAGAAGTGTAGACAAAGGCTGGCTGCCCAAGGGCGAATGCTCAACAGAAAAGAAGTGAGACCTGAAACTTTACTTGATCAGAAGTTTCATCCAAAACTATATAGTCTGGCATGGTTCTGACAAGCTGGCCCTTCAAAATGAAAATTTCTCAAGTGATTTTTTTTATTTCCCCAATCCGTTATAATTTGCTGCACTGTGTTTTTGAAGAATAAGTCACCTGGAAAAGCTCAAAAAAAATAGGTTCCCAAAGAGAAGTCTTGATGACCTAACTCCTTGCAACTTAAATGCAACTGAGGGAACTCAGTCAGACAGGTCCTCTCTAAGCATCAACAGCACTATAAAAATATGGGCAAGTGGAAAGCTGTCATCACTGTGGATGTGTTGGATGGATATTCTGGGAGGGGAAAAGGGTACTTTTTAAAGGTTTTCTGTATATCCAGCATTGTATTTACTTGATCATTTGTGAAAAGAGCAAACCACTGTTGACATTCATACATAGAGAAAAGTTTAAATTTTATACACTACTGCGCCCATTTTAGCTCAAGCAAAGTTCATGCTCTCAAGGCTATCCTTCTACAAAATTCAGTCAACAAAATCTTTTTTTTTCCTTGCTTTTCTGTCATTGCTTTTTTTAGTAGAGCTCAGAATTGGTATAGCAAATGTGGCTACAGGCATGAATTAACATAGTAACTTGCTCTTTCTCTTGCTCAAGAAAAAAGGTGTAGAGATGGGAAAGATTAAATGGAAGGGCTAACGTGGATGAAATTGCTCATTTTCATAAGAAATTAGATATTTGTGAGACCAGCTCTTTTTCCTTAGCATGAGCCTTAAGTAACAACCCTTAACACCTCAAGCAACAAACGCTACTGCTATCTCATTTACAAGTCTGCTCATTAAAAAATAGATTGTATTTCCAAAAGTAGCCAGTAACTGTTATCTTGTCTCTTAAATGTGGACACTGATTTTCAAAAAACAACACCCTGAGACTTCAAAGATTTTAGCACTTTAGAAGGCCTTGTCTACAGTAAAGTATTATTTTTTTCCTCTGTTGTATTCTTATTTTGGTAGTCCATAAGTTATTTAATGACTATCAGAAAAAAATAACAATATGAACATAATAGTTCACCTTATCATAAACAAAGGTTATTTATGAGGGAAAATTAAGGCATAAAATAGGCAGAGCTTGCTTAAATTATTTGGTAATAGCTGACAAATGCAAAACTGGTGTAAAAGCAAAGGAAAGATAGGAATTGCTCAAGATACTATAACAAGCTAAGCTGAAATCCAGCAGAGTATTATATAAAAGTAGATTTTGTGGAAATTATCTTAATAATGCAGATTGATTAGACTGAGAAATAGCACCCTAGCAGAAGTAAGAGCAACCCTGAAAAAGCATTGGAGAACTTACTGCAGAGACACATCCTTGCCAGCGTGATAGTAAACGTTCGCCAGTAGCTTTTTTCCTCTCTACACCTTTTGTGATCCTGCTTCCTGTGAGCCTTTGATATATTAATTGATGTTTCTTACCAAGTGCAGTTTAAAAGGATTGCGAAGTTTCACCATCCTGCCTTTAACATTTGCACAAATGTTCTCCACCCGACCAATTACATCTCAAGCTAACTTTCTAATCAAAAGGCACTGAGCCGGAGTCTGCTATCTGGACCAGCAGACACACTTGCGCCTTGGGGAAGGCTTTCTCAGGAGCATCCTTAAGGCCTCTTTAACTCAGCATCCAGACTCTGTGGAGTAGTGGTTCTGGGGGGCCAGCAACAGGCAGTGCAATAAAGCAGCCCATCTTCCGAGTACACAATTTCGTGTTTGGGGGTTTCGGGAGAATGAGTAGGATGAATAGAAAGTCAATTAGACTTCAATTTTTCCCTATACAAATTCGTAACACAAAACTTCCTGGGAAGGGCTTTTGACATGGTCTGATGGGGCACTACTCACCATGACTGTCCCAGGTAAACACAAAAACCTGCTGTTCATTGCAAGTCTTCTTAGGAAGGAGAGGTTGCAGGCTAGTTATGTCAAAGAAACTACCTGCAAATGACAGCTATATAACTCCAGTAAAAAGGCAAATAAATGGAGTCATGATTGCCCAAAACGAAAATAATTAATTTGTACTTTGCTACAGATCAGTACTGACTGCAGCAAGCAAAAAAATAGGATAGATAATATGACCCTAAAAGGGACAAAATAGGCATTTGCTAATATAAGATTAAATCTATCATGGTATAAAAAGAGATAGATTCAACAGAATAAATAGGAATAGGGTTAACTACATGTTTTCTCCTCAGAGAAATCAAAACCTGAAGACATTAACAAAATTCTATTAGGACTGAAAGACTTACATTTATGTGAACAAGATTTGTACTAGGCTTTTATAGCGCCAAATAAAAACAGAGATATTGTGGATATATAATTTTGCCTCTTCGGTTAAGGCTTCCGCCAACTTCTTTATTTCAGATAACCTTTAATGCCTGAATATGCCCAGAATTATTTTCGAGGCAAAACTTCTTTTAAAAACTCTTCTTAAAAATAGCTATTTTGTGGTTACCAGTTGTTAAAAAGTTGTGCTGATAGTCTCACTCTAACAATGTTTGTAACTGGACTTTCACTGAGGGTGTCATTTTAAACTACTCCAATACTGTAAAACTAGGGAAAAAAAAAAGTAAGTTTGTGAGAATTTTCCCAAGAGACACCTTTGATTAGATATTTCTTACTTCAACAAAATTGTCCAGTAAAATTTTAAGAACTGAAAAATATGCAAAAATATGTTCTTCTTTCTTATTGAATTATTAATTTTGGCAGTTTGAAAACAGTAACTTATTGCATGGGATTTCTCTCACTTCACATTTTTATGAGACTGCTTGTTTTTACGTCCTCTCAATTTTGAGAGTAGGTTTACGGGATCCTTTTAAAGTTACTTTGTCCAAGGTGAAGACAGAAAAAATTGAAAAGCATGAAGTTTTTCTGCTATAAGAAAAGGGAGATCAAACTTACATTCCATGCTGCCAATTTGTTAAGAGGAGGATAATGAAAAAGAGAACATAGAAGGTCTCTGAAAATAATTATGGTTATTCTGTTAATATTTTGTATATATTTTTTCACATAAACATACTTTCAAAAAGCTTCAAAACATCAGACCAAAACAATCCTTATAGACAGGCAACATTTTTTGAACATTAAAAGTAAAAGAAAAAATGAGCTTGAATCCTCTTCAGTAATTTGACAAACTAAAATACTAAAGCTTAGAAGGATTTCCTTCTCAACGTGTAAAACTTAATTTGAAAGGGATAAGATTCAAAGCAAATTTTCAGAACCAAAACTGAAAATATTTTAAATCTCTTGCAAATACTCCGTGCCTAAGAGAGCATTTGCAGCTGCAGAAGCAGCCCCCAGGGCCCTGATGTGCTGCTCGCCCTACGAAGCCCCGCTGGGACGGGGAGCAGGGGGCGAAGCCTCCCTTCTCGACACCTCGCGCTGCTGCTCTCACCTTCACTCCCTTCTTTGTACCCAGCGCTGGCTTTGCGCCTGGTTTGGTCTCATTGTTTCGGAAGCTAGCTCAGGAACAGAGGGAAGCAAAGTGTTTGTGCTTGTTTGTTTTTCCAGATGAGAAATGAAGGTTGAATTGCAGTGGCCTTTTCCTCGTGAGAGCTCAAATCAGAGCAAGACGTGCCAGCATTACGTCCAGTTACATCCTCAACCTCCCTCTTCAAAAGTCCGGCCCAGTGTCTGATAATGGTGGGGGAAAAAGTGGACTGATTTAACTGAGTCTTATAGCTGCCAGTAAGAACAGACCCTTTCTGCCATTTGCTTGATGTTCCGTTTTCGGCACATCCACATCACCTTTGTTTGAGGCGCACTTTGCTGCGCTGCCTTCAGTCCCGCACACCCTGATTTGAACATTGAAGGCAGAGGCAACAGCACCTATTGCAGGAGCTGCTTGACACTTTCCATCCTATGCCTCTGTTTTCTGCTGCTCATAACTTCATAAAAATTACAGATTTAGGCTGAACTTTCCATGCCTGGTATCTGCCTCAGGCTGTGTTTTGTTTTTGTTTTCTTTTTCAAATGTTTCAGCCAAAATAAAGTGGCTGTTTCCAAGAATACAAGAATACATTTAAGGAAAAAGTACCTCACTCTGTCCACACTGAAAGAAAAAAAAAAACAACCAACAACAAAACAAACAAAAAATCCAAAACAACAACAAAAAGTCTAAACCAAACCCTTGTGACTATTTTATTGGTTATATTTTGACCACACTGGAAAAACAAACAAACAGACAAACCACGCACATGTGAAAACAGACCCTGTTTGTAACTATTTTGCTGAAGCTAAAGCATTGCTGTATTTTGGAGAAGGAGTGTCAGGCATGCTTGTCCTTCTAAATTTTGTGGGGTGGATCCACAACAGACAAAAATCAAGTCTTGCTTTTGAATGAAAACTTGTCACTCTGCTCAAGCCAAGAGATTTTAGCTCTCACACATATTCCATCAGTAACATGACTACGGAGTTAGGGATATCTTGGGGTCCATCAGTATACCTGGAGGAACAGAAGATGGGGGATAACCCAAAAGGAGCGGGGAGCCAGGGTGGTTGGGTCTGACTCTTCCTGGGGACTGCCACAGTGAGGCTAAACTGGGAAAATACCCCAAGATTGCAGATGTGGGCAGGTGGCTGCTTTGTAGGCGAGGGGGTTAGGCTGGACCGGGCAGGTACATCCCCAGGGGGTCCCTGAGTGAGGATGGTGCAATGAGCCCAGTGGTTCCTGCCACAGTGGGGCCTGGGCGGGAGTCAGGGCGGTGTTTCAGGTCTCGTGTTGGGTTGAATGATTACATGGTCAAGGAGAAGCTTATTGAGCCTACAGGCAGTACGTCTCACAGGGTCTCACACGCGCACCTGTGCGCACATGCACGCACGAGTGGGCGTACGCACACCGACACACACAGAGTCCAAGGTGGAGAGGCAGGGAGGGAGGGAAGGTGAACCAGGGATGTGGTGCCAGCAGCAATCACCTCTCCTGGACAGACGCTTGCTGTCCCCAGCCGGGGGCCCCTGCAGATGAAAAAGCTGACGGCTTGGGCAGAGCAGCAGGAGCAGCAGCACACCTTCCTGCCCAAACCTCATCGGGAGCTGAGTGTGCCTGCCTTGGGCTGCCGGGCATTCAGCTCTACAAGGCCCAGACAAGCCTTGCAGCATGCAGGCAGTGTCTGCTGAGACCCACAGCCCTGAGGAAGGCATGCTCAGAGGACCAGACCCTTCCTGAATCCTGAAAGTTGAAGAGCAACAATGGAATAATATATGGTGCGTTTCAGTGGGGCACATCATGCATAAATGCAAACTAAAGGGGTCAAAATTTGGGGCTGAAAAGGCAAATTCTCAAAAATTAGAAGTGATCCTAACAAAGGCAGCCTATACATCTGTATTGCAGCTCTTTTACGCTTACCAGTTCTTTGATGTAAGCAGTATCACATCCAGCCACAACAACATGACAAAGTCCATTCAGTTCTCCCGGGGCTCAGGTGAGATTACCAACCCCAGGATCTCTAAGAAAAGGATAACGTTGAAGTACAGTGAATTCTCCACTTGAACACAGAGAACGCAATTTACCATTTTGCAGTGGATTCGACTGGCAGGCTGAAAAATCCTACTCTGCATGCCTTAGAGGAGCAGTAAGTGACACAGAGGGAAGATGCTCAAGCCACTGCTTCGCCAGAAAGCAACATAGAGATATAGTTTCAGTTCCCTTCTCCTCAGCCATGAACAGTAGGGGACTCTGACTTCACAGTGCTAATTAAAGAGCTGGACCTCAGCTGTATTTTCAGACTTTGGGGATTCCTTCATCGCATGGATCAGTCGTTGCTGAGTTGCCCAGGTTGTTGCTTCTTTTCACCATGCTCTCTGTTCGGGTTTTCAGGCTCTTTGATCCGAACCTTCAACTGGTATAAATTGGTACTGCTCCCTAGGGACTTAGTTTTTAAAGATGAAAGAAAAGTGCTATTTAAAAGCACTGCTTTGTCAGTCTGACTGTGAAAAGATGAATAAAAACGGTTGCTGCTTGCGGTACACAACTGGTTGCCTTAGTAATAAAGTCACAATCAGGTTGAAGGGACCCTGTATAGGACAACTAATATCATTGGAGAAGTGGAAAGATAACCCTGGCAGAAAGGTTCATGGCAATTAGATTGAAAATGAGCATCGCAAGAACAATTAATGTGCTCTTTTGCTGCTCTCCAATTATGATTGAACAAGCACAACTCTGGCATTTTATATTGGGCTTGCTGAGTAAATCCACTATACTCGTAACAAGAATCATCTGATCGGATAAAGTTACTGCCACTTTGTGCAGAAGGGAATGCAGCCTGGATGGGTTAATCTCAATACCTATGGCAGCTTAAATTGGAATCCCTTTTCCTTGTCATGGTGTAACCACAGTCCTTACCAGTACCGTAACAGCATGTTTCCCTCCGTTAAACATGAAAACATGCTGTGAATCATTTTTTGCAGGAAAAAAACAACAACAACAAAAAACGGTAAGATTTTATTGTATAGTTTCCAGTAGAATTGTTTACTTATTGATGCTATGTGAAGGCACGGTCACTGATATATTTTCCCTCTGGTGTAACCTTTGTCATTTGCTATATACCTTCTACATACACTTAGGCAGTCAGGACTAGCAGTGTTGGCTGTACAAATATACTTACAAATCCAGAGAGGACAGGTAAGCCAGGATATTCAAATTGAGGATAGCGAAAAGCCTACTTGCTGTGGTGTAGTAGGAATCTGTGTTGCAGATTCCCGAGCAGAAAATTTTTAGGAAATTTACATTCTGTGGCAAATGCATAGCCCAAATGGTGACCTTAGAGAGATTTTGTTTATCAATTTAAATATATGCAAGTGTCAGGCTTCTTTCTTGATCCCCACATTTCCCTGTCCATAGATTTGCCCTGCCAGGGTCACTGTGTGCCTATGACTCCTCCTTCTCTAGTGAGGGCTCCAGTCCTTTCAAAGGCTCCCAAACACCATTTTTTGTTATTAAAAAGAAAAATTTCTATCTCCATCTGAAGTGTTGATCTAAAACATCAGCCATAGTGTGCTCTAGCACCTTCCCCACCTGGAGTCCTCCCTCTTCTTCTTGCAGTCCAAGTTGCTCCCTTGGAGGGTTCCTCCTGGAGCCACCCTGTTGGCTCTTTCAGCAGCAGAGTCACGTGGCTAACCAGCAAACAGCTTCTGGAGAAAGAAAGCTTGCCCTCATCCATCCCCATGTTGTGAAAAAGGAGAATGCTGTCAGTAGCTTTGCTAAGGTTCAAATAACGAGCTGGGAATACAAAGAGAGAATGAACAGGGGCAGGGTGGGAGAAGGGTGTGTGTGTGGGGGGGGGGAGGTGTATGGATGGAGGGAATAAGACTAAATCAGCCACACTAATGCTCTCAAGAGGTGGAGTGCTGCAGAGAGCGCTGCAGACTAACAGCAAACTGAGCACTTCTATGAAATGCATTTTTTCTCACCTTAGGTCACAGAGAGTCCCCTTTTTGAACAGGTGCCTGATACACCTTGTGCAAGAGCAAACAGGTATTATGTGGCCTCCTTCAAAAATAAAAGCAACCTTTGCTAATTTTCTGTCCGAGTACTGAGTTTTGTTTGCCTTTTCCTATAGTGTCTCAGTCAAGGGAACAGAAACTAGTCAGAAAGAACAATTATATAAAAATAGTGCTGACAGTTGCAAACACACAGTACACATGTATTCCCGGGGTACCAGTGCAGAGTTTTTCCTGGCTTAGAGATGTTCTAGACAGGGATTAAACCAAAGCAGTTCCGAGGCACAATCGATAATAATTAAATGTTGTATCAATTTCTCAATTAAAAATGATGTTTTAATGCAAAATATTTATGAGTTTATGCTAAAAATGATGGCTAAAATACAAATCGTCCTGGGCACGGCGGGTAGAATCCAATTATTCCCACCTGCTTCTGTGTGTCCTCTACAGCTGGTCTTCAACTTCCTTGCTCTCCCTTTGATTTGGTGAAGTTTTCCTTTCTTGGCCCAGACACAACACGGAAGGAGAGAGTTCTCCCACCTCGCAGTGCCGTAGCCCACAAGACCTGAAGCAGTAGGTTTCAGCCCTACAAGGGTCTTCACATCCTGACCACAGGTGCTTACAATTTTATTATCCAGCAGTGAACCTACTGTTCTTTTGAAAAAGACCAAAAATCAAACTCTATACTGAAGAACATAAACTACAGATTTTGGTTGTCTTGTGCCTCGGATCATAGCATTCTTTTACTATGTCACACATTTCCATTTTGAATCTCCGGCTAGAAGCGGGGGCTTCTTCAAAATAGGCTTATCCAAACTGAAGGACATGTTCATTTAATTCATAAATGAATCAACACATTCCCACATGTCTTCCTAATAGACAATCTTATATTAGGAACCAATAATAAAGTACATCTGGGAAGATTTAGCCACCATATGGCTTGGCATAATTTGAATAAATATCAAAAAACTGTGTGTATTCTGGAATTTAATGGACACTGTGTGTTTCCATTAAATAAAAACAGTACTTCCCAGTTATCCTGTTTTATTAATAAAGTCCCCTCCAGGCCGGAAATTTATTTTATAAAGGAGCTATTTAAATAGGTAAAACTGTTGTGCTTATAAGTGTGTGTAAGTTAACCAATTCCTATATATATATAATGAGGAATATCATTCATATATAGTGCCTGGAATACATTATTACAGAAGTACTCAGAAAAAAAAATCTTATTTTTTACTAAGAGTATTTCCAAAAACAAATTCCATTAAAAAAAAATATCAAAGAATACCTTCTTTAACAGACGTTTCTCTCTGCTTTATTTGGAAAGATTAACTCCTACATGTTCCATTTTATTGCACCATCCTAACACACAGGAAAACGTATCAACTATTTTAACTTTAGTTATCATGAAATTAGCTCTCTAAGGAGCAGGTAACAGCATTAAAATATCATGTTTTAAAATCATCTTCACTTTCTGCTGTTATCCCAGCAATAATAATATCATATTAAACCTGTTTTTCAAGTATCCATTAGAATCAGAATGTCAAGCGAGTCATTCTTTCAACACAATGGGAAAATTCTGTTATTTTTATTTGTTGAAATTATAATTATTTGCATATACAACCCTATCACTAGTAGTTCAAGAAAAATGACTTAAGATGTGATGGTGATTTTAGACAGAGTGATTAAACACGTCATTATAGCAGAGTCAGTCAGTCAGAGCAATGTTCTCTAGATGATGAAAATCTTGTTCTAATTATGTAGTATTTGCAACAAGAAAAATAGATGGCATTGCTCATGACTGTACACAGTAATTTCAGTTTACAGATGGTTCAGTTTTATGAGTCAGGTGACAGCTTCTCAGCAGGCCCAATGGATCCCCTGAGAGGTACCAGTGAAGCTCATATCATTTTTTCCCCGTTCTTCTGAAGATTACTAATTCAGGTAAGATTGTACTTGCCTCTGAAAGTGATGATGATACTGTAGCTGCTGACGGTAAGGAAGTCAGGAGCAGAAACCCCACTGCCTCCAGTCATTAAATTGATACTAGTTTACTGCTGTAAGTGACCTATTATGTAGTTGCATGACAGGGACCCTATTAGCTTCATACTGTTTTTTCAGTGCTTTTAATGGAAAGAAAAAATACTATCATAAATTTGAATTATCCCAAACATACATAGTCATTTTTTTCATGGAGTTGTGGGGCGCAGCAGAAATAAAAGGCACAAAACCTTGTTGACATGCTTTTGCTTACATGTGAGTTTTAGGTATCCATAGTCTATTCTATTAGAAAAAGTAAGCTAACAGTAATCATTTTCCTGCATTATAGGTAACATGCCAACCATTGCACATCAATGCCCCTTCCAGCGTTTCTTGTTATATTTGGGGATTAGGGGAGGAGTTAGGTGCCTTCTATGAATTCATACATTATTAAACAAGTGTGCATGATAGGCTAGTATTTTTTAGATTAGTGTTTTTAGTCAAGACTTTGGTGAAGAACATCATTGGAATAGTCTA
The DNA here is from genome assembly GCF_964199755.1 of Larus michahellis. Taxonomy (NCBI): domain Eukaryota; kingdom Metazoa; phylum Chordata; class Aves; order Charadriiformes; family Laridae; genus Larus; species Larus michahellis. Next base: position 42,382,460 of record NC_133898.1, read on the forward strand.
GGAGCAGAAGGCAGATGTGTTAAAAGTATCTCCCTCAGATAAAAGAAAAGACTTCTTTTCGCAATACGTAATTTTAACAAACTTTATTGACATGTAAGAAACTGCCTTGTCATTATTAAAAAAAAAGAGGGAGAAATTTAATCTCTTACAGGTCACATTAAAACACCAAAAAGAAAAATTCCCAAACAGAAAGCATGCCTGTATCACAGTGTTGTGCAATGGAAAATGGTGTTTTTCTATTGCTCACGAGACCCAGGTTTCTGCACTGTGCTTCGAGCCGGTGAGCCTTCCCCTGCCCTGAGAGGCAGGGGCTGGTGTCCACGGCGGCGCAGCAGGCAGCAGGAGGGAGGTTGGCAGCACCTTTGGCTTTTGCTCTTTGGATGTGGCTCACCTCCCCCCCGCATAGCATCATGTAGTGGTTGCTTTCACCTCCAAAGCACTTTGCAGGCATTAGTTTAAATGATCTTTTGCACGAATTCAGAAAAAAGAGTATTTTATCAGTGTTGCCTGAACATAACTAAAAGTTCCTCTCTCTGATAAACTGAGATTTATTTAACTGAATATTTCTGAGATTTTCTGCTCTCAAATATTTTCCTAGCTTGCGTACATAATGATAGCTTTCAAGGACTTACTCAAAATATTAGAATCTTAAATATGAATTGCAGATTGTATTGATTTTCATGGGCTTGTTCCTGGCTGTGTGGTTTTCATAGCTCTGATATTTGTTCTCTCTACCTATTTATATTCACAGCTGATTCTTTGGATAGCTCAGGTGGAGTTGCAAATTATTTTTAAAGATTTTGTTTTAAGAGATCATGTCCTAATATCAAGTAAGAGCATACAGTCTAGCCTAAAGATTCTGTGACTGCTGAGCTATCAAATTCACTGCGGCATATACTACCTCTGTCAAAAAATGAACCGTATGCCCATTGTCCAGGTGACTACATGTGTAAGCTTCAGCTACTCAGTGGGAGTGTGCTTGCTAATCTTTAAGAGCTCCACATGAAACACAGTGGCATCTGTTCCTATCTTTATGAACTTCTAGTAAAAGTGATGTTCTACGCAAGTATTGTAGAAATACCCATAATTTAAAAAAATAAATAATGGCAGAAATTACCATAATGAGGATTTAAAAAGTAGTTGATATCCATAAAGTGTGTATTGAGATTCCTCTGTTATTTCCTAATCAAGGAGATACATTGTCCCATTTCCTATATCTAGGAGAATAGTAGTTCCTATGGCATTGCTGTTACTGTTTGTGTTACTGTAGAATTAAAAGGCTGGGGTTTCAGGCTACAAAACTTCATCATGTAAAAACACACAATAAAGCAAAGCTGCCTGTCCTAAATAATTTACCATATGGGAAATAACAGGTAGATGAACCAAAATGACAGAAACATAACAAGATAGCAAGGTTTTTGCATACCACAGTAAATAACGGTCATCACATGTGCCACCTTTTAGGAGAGTTATTAGATATTTTATTAATAGGGTTCATATTCATATCATATTTCTCCATTAATGTAATATTTCAGATCCTCAGTAAATTCATATTTCTCAATTAACTGAATATTTAGTTCTCCTTTTCAGTCCTTCAGAGTTTGGGGAAATGGACTGCTAAGGAATTTTACAGAGAAGTAACCACACACATTTCTAATACTGATCTAATTTCTGATACTGAACTTCTTGCTTGCCCAAATTACAGATGCAGATGGGAAATGACTGTGTGTGAGACCTATAGGGAAATTCCAATATATCTGTAAACCAAACATCCTAAATATGAACACAAAAGAAATACATAGATGAAAAATAAAAATTACTGGAACCAGTGCCTAAAAATCACCGCTCCTTCTGAACATCAGCAAATGCTCTGCCTACCTAAACAATGTAGCTTAGTGTCTGAAGACGTTATATTCTAGCTAGATCGTTTTTTCTGTTCTCTAGTCTTAACATGTGTTTATTTTGTTCTATTTAATAGACACAGGCAAAATCAAGATTAGTGAGCTGGTTTCATATGCTACCAATAGTCTTTTCTTATGTTGTCTTTTTAAAAGCGATACAAAGATACAGTGAACAATGCCTGATTGATACTCTGAAATGTATTCTTATTTAGATGAAGCCTTTTGTTATGCAAATTGCATGCTACTGCTCTTCAAACCGAGAAGTAATCATGGATAGTGAAATGAAGAAGAAAGAAAGATGGACAGCAAAAGAAACAAAAAGATGGACAGCAAACGAATGGTCATTTGACAAAAGGCTGAAAATGCACAAAGACAAGTAGATACAAGCCTGACATTTCAGATCAACACAGGCTGAAAGTATGAAAAAGTAAAAGCGAAACAAGTAAAACCATTAATCAGCACAGTGTACACAGAACATATTAAAGAGTTTGGCTTTTTTTTTTTTTTTTTTTTTTTAAATCAGACAAGTCTTCCTGTTGGTAACATAATAAGACAGTGATAGGAAACTTTTTTGCCTTTCCTTCATTAATTGTTTCAACTGGTTCTGAAGCATTTGCCCTCCTTCACTACAATGTCATCTAAGTCTTAATAACTTGGTAATTGCTGATTTTCTTGGTTGCCTAAGAATAAATTATTACTTCTATTTGAATGCATTGTCTATTTCTACTCATAAATAATGACTAGTATTGCTGAATTTATTATTCTAATTATTATGTTTATGTAGAACGTAATAATCACCAGCCTCTGAAAAACAACTTTTTTAGTGTTTTACTGATTTTCTTTGTCATAGATCTCCTCATCCCAGGTATCTGTGAGAAATTTGCAATCCACTGTGAAATGCTAAGTCTTTCTGACCTTTTGCAGGATATTCAGTGGAACATTGGACACTAAACTGATCCACATGTGAGATGCACAGGGAGAAAATTACAGACAGAAGCAAAGTATGAGTCTTTCAGTTTAAGGCCTGATGACCGTTTTCCTAAGATGCCCCTGCTACAAAGATTACCTTGTTAATATTTACAGTGCGATAATGATTATATCATTCCTGACAGTGCGGGGGGAATCTATCAAGCTATTTGTTCCGTGAATAGTTCCAGGCACTACAGCCTCCTAAAACAGAGAGTCTATGGAGAAAATTCAGTTCCCTCAATGATACAGAATTAACATAAACCTTTTTTTTTTCTCCTGTATTTTCAGATCTGCTTCTTGCAAGCATAACATGTACGTACATATCCTTTGCAAAAGAAACACCATCAGGCTTGCATAATTGATCTGAAGTTACTAGTTCTCACTTTTTTCTGTTCAATATTCACTTCAAATCCCATTGCTCCAGCCTGTGCCAGCCAGCATACAAGAATGCAGTAGGGCAAATAGATCCCCTGATTTCACTGTAAAATCCTCACTGTTCCTCCATGAGATTTCTAGTCACCCCAAATGGAGTTGCACCCTTGGCAGTGTGGAAACAGCCAATAGGCTCATTAACATAATCTCACCAATAATTATTGCACTACAGAAGGTAATCTAGGAGCAACACTCCTAAGAAAATTTTATTTAGCTACTAGATTCAATACTGGTATATCCAAGTGAATATCTATTGAAATGAACTTCAATGGTCTGGGTCATTTACAGAGTGACACCAAAAGACCTAAAAATCATTTTTGGCCGTAAAGGTCTCTGAATCTATGGCATTACTCAGAGAACTCTTAGCAGTCAATCTTGACAAAATAAAATGCCATGTCACTGTTTTCTGCTTCTTCTACAGCCTTTTGCACCTCCAAAAAAATTCAGAAGGGAGGATGGACGTCATTGTCCAGAGCTCATCTATAATGTGTCGTTCTCTCAAACCCTCCGCATCCACACCTTACCTTGTTATTAGTTTCCTGAACAAATTGGTCTCGTTGCTGAACTTCTAACACAGACCTGTATTTTCACATAAAGCCAGGTCTCTTAAGACAGCTAGAATTTTGAGACATTTGTGAATTGGATGTCTTCTGCATCCACTGCTTGCCTTCTGCTTTTACGTTCTTTCACTTTCCACTGAAAGATAATATCTTTCAGCTAAGATACTTCCTTAAGTGAATATCAGCTTCACCACAATTCAGTAAAAAGATTAAACTCAACTTCACCTTGTTTTTCCAGTGCTACGAGGCTCCACAGCTAAGTGAACATCTGCTGTCCAAGCACAACTAACATCAACTCTACAGGAAAAAGCCTGCAAAATCCCAAGTAAACTCAGTCCTGAAAGAAGACAAACAAAAAAAGCCCACCACATTCTCATTTGATTTTTTCTAGGGCATGTTTTATACTCCTTCCTGCAGAGTGTCAGCTGTCCTGAACTTATTGCCACAGTGTAGTTTCTTGAAGAGGTTTATGTACTGTGTCCAACTCTGGAGCTCTCAGCACAAGAAGGACATGGACCTGTTGGAGCGGATCCAGAGGAGGGCCACATGGATGATCAGAGGGCTGGAGCACCCCACCTGTGAGGACAGGCTGAGAGAGTTGGGGTTGTTCAGCCTGGAGAAGAGAAAGCTCTGGGGAGACCTTATAGCGGTCTTCCAGTACCTGAAGGGGGCCTACAAGAAAGCTGGGGAAGGACTGTTTGCAAGGGCACGTAGCGATAGGGCGAGGGGCAATGGTTTTAAACTGGAGCAGGGTAGGTTTAGATTAGACAGTAGGAAGAAGTTCTTTACAATGAGGGTGGTGAGGCACTGGAACACGTTGCCCAGAGAGGTTGTGGACGCCCCATCCCTGGAGACATTCAAGGCCAGGCTTGATGAGGCTCTGAGCTACCTGATCTAGTTAAAGATGTCCCTGCTTACTGCAGGGGAGGTTGGACTAGATGACCTTTGAAGGTCCCTTCCAACCCAACGCATTCTATGATTCTACGTTTCTATGATCGCTCAGTGTGAGCATAATGGAATTGAAATTAGTGGAGGTCTGCTCATATACATCAGCTGAGGTTATATATAACCTGGAGTATTATGGAATATTACAATGCGCAGACATGCTCTATTATAGAGTATGCTTCTCTGCAGTTTTGCTGAAAACACTGTAGATAGATGGGGAAATATGTAAATGAGAAGTTTCTGACACTGCAGCTTCAGATTAAAATGTATAGAAACAAAATTAGAAACACTCCGGCATGAACACTACAAAAATGGGTAGGCAACATTTCAACATGTCTATTCGTACACTTGAAGTTTGAAAAGTACGTTAGAAAGGCAGCATCTAAGGGTAGATTACGTTTTATTCGCACTTTTCCTATAATGGCATAAAATCTCTGCCACAAAATAAAAAAAAAGAAAAAGAGAAAGCCTTTCTTCATTAACAACAAAATGTTTCTGATAGGATTCAACTATCCTAATTTAGTATGAATTGTTTATAGACCCGCATTCAAATTGGCTGTATTATTGTGCATGAGTTCTCCTAGTAATATTGTTGGTGATATTTTAAATCATGGGTCATGTTGTAAACCATGGCTCATACAAACATTCACATAAACTTCTTTTTCAATCAGTGATTTAGATTCATTCTGAAACATCTTCTCCCGGTGTGGAATCTGAAGGAAGGTTTATAATATTTCCAGGTACATTTTAATATAAGTCTACTTGAGAGATTTCTACAGTTCTCATAATATTCTATTTTTGTGTAAGTTCTTATGTCACATCCCTCACCTGAATATCTGAGTGCTTCTCAGCTGCACATAGAGCAACATCACTAGCATCAGTATTATGCTATCTGTTCTCATGTGCTCTCTCCAGAGGGAGAATAGTGTGCATTGGAGCATCTTAGCTTGGTTTGTTCTTGAGTGCTGATGCTTTCTGATGTATTTAGTGGAGTGTTATGCGGTGTGAAAATATATTCAACCTTATGGCATAGGAGGCTGCTGGGTGAGACATCTAAGGGCTTTCTCATCCAAACTGGTCCCCCTGTAGAAAGAACCTGTAAAAAGGCTGAAGTTAGAAATGGGTTAATTTCATTCATGTGTGGCATATCCGAGCCTCTAGATCACAGGGTCAAAGTACAATACTGAAAAACAAGTGTCATTAGATATTTATTTTAAGTTTTTCTTTAAGTTGAAGCTTCTCTCTTTGATGAGCAATTAACTTACCTTTTCCCTCTTGAATCCTTGTCTACCACGTCACATATTTCTGAAATTGTTTTTTGTTGGTATTGCAGTTTGAAGTTTATCTTTTAAGTCAAGGAGAGCATAAGATACCTTCTTCTAACACTATGCTTGATTCTCTTAGACTCACGGCTTCTGAGCAAGCCTTGCTCACAACTGAAAGTTCATTAGGCCCAAGGCAGAAGTATATAATGTAGTGCTTGGGGTAAGTGTGAAAATCCAGTGGAATCCAAATTACGCTTTTTGTCTGTTTAGCTTATCTCACACATTCCTTGCAGCTCTGATAGCCCTTAGTCTTTACTCTGAATTTTTGATGGGTTTGAATCTTCTACCCTTTTATTCTTTATTGCCTTTCACTTGCTTTCTTTTATATGGTTTCTCAGGAAAAATTAGTAGTGATGATCAATGGCTGGGTTGTTTTGAATAATTCTGCACCATGCAAGTCATCAGATGTGGGATTTCAATAGGATGCTCATTAGGCCAACATGAGTCAATTTAACAAAAAGTAAGAATTATTAGGTACATACTGAGAGAAGCTGGCAGATCTAAGCACTCCCTAGACAGAGGAGAATGATATTTTCTGTGTGCTGTTGTGCACTAACAACAAAACTAAAGCTGGCGTTTTTGGAAAAACTTAGGATCCACAGGAGTAACGAACAGCAAAAAACTTAATAGGATCTACTTTGCAGTCATCTGAAATGGTTGACAGAGTTTTGAGGTTTGATCTTCAGATACATGCAAAATGAAGCCTGCTTTTAACTAGAGACAAAGCAGAGTTTGTCTGCCTGTATTTTGTTCACGGACAGAAGTCTTTTCCAGTGAATAGCTAGAAGCTTTTAGACTTCATGTGGACATAGGCAGATACTCACAGCCTCATCACCAGAAACACTGTTCCTGCTTCATTTAAATTTTTTCATAGAAGTAAAATAGTGTTTCCCTGTACCACAGATTTCTTTCACTTAGATGTGATCAGAAAGATCATTTTATCAAAAATCTCTTCTCAATGTAGTAAGTAGACTTTATACTCTCTGTAGTTTTCCTGAATTAAGTTTTTTCCCTTGAGTTTTATATGGTAAAATTCCCATAGTGGATTTCTCTAGAATGGTTCAAAATCCTATTTAAAAAACACATATCAAGTGGAAGTTATAAAATGCTATCTAGTATGAGAGAGGAAAAGGAATAAGAGAGTCTGATGTTAAGTGCATACTTACCTTTAAGCATGAGCTTCCGCATTTTGGTCTTCTAATTTGTTTTTCCTCTCAGTATCGCAGAAACAGACACATGACACAGAAATCATAGCTTTTAATTTCTTGAAGGTAAAATGGTCATGATTTAAAATTAATAATCATCAGGATTTGGTTCTTTTTTTTCAATAATACCTACCATCAAGTCTCTGTTAAAAAAAAAAAAAAGTAAAAAAGTCTGGTTTTCTGAAATAGCTCTGTTCTGGGACTGGAATTACGGCTCCACAGTAAAATCTAAGAACAAAACAAGCTTAAGGTTAGAAGGGCTCCCAGCCTCCCAAGCCACAGCAAGGAGCTATGGTCTTGCTGAATCAGGCTCCTGGTTCCACCTGACGAGTACAAGGAGATCAAGAGTCCTTCAGCTGTGGGATGCCTGGCACTGGAGCTGCCTCTGCACTGCCCAGGGTGTTGGGAAGCAGGGATTGCTGTTTCTCAAACTGCAGTTCCACAAAGACCTGCAGTGCCTCGTCCTGGGGAAGATGGCTCAGCCAGAAATTTCAAGGAGAATTGGACAACTAAATCCCTGGAGGCTCCTTCCCCCTGGAGTAGAGGAAGGAAATAAAAGATGGTTATTTCTACTCTATGCATTAAAAAAAAACCCAAAACACTAATGGTTACTTAACACACTGTGACATTTTGAATGAATCGGTATTGCTTCTAAGATACCATACACACAAATCTATAAAATGTCTGTATTTCTGGAAGACAGAGAACTATAACTGATCTTGGGAGATTACCTGAAGAACAATGGAGAAAAGAAAGGACATCAGTGCACAGACAATACGTCAAAATCTCTTGTTTTTTTCAGAAGGCACACATGATTATGAACCACAGACTTCATTATTTCACCTTGCCCTCAGGGCTCAGCAGTGGGACTGGTCTGTTCTCTAGAGAGCACGGAGATGGGGTCCAATCTGACTGGTGTTCAACCAGCAGGTGATACCTATCCACACCTTTATGACCTCTGGCCCATCCCTTCCTGACCAAGCTGGCCAAGTGTCCTTGGCCAAGCTGGGCTGGAGGGACCTGTCTCCTCTGGGGCGTCTTTGGATGTCACTCAGGCATGTGCTTTGGATTCACTGGAGAGCTGGCATGTGTTACCCCTTTAGGAATGTTTCAGTCACGTTTCCAAGCTCTTGCATGCAAACAGCAATTCCGGGAACTCTTTTCTTTTTAATGAGAATTTCACTCCTGAATAAAGCAAATATTGCAATGAATTTGAGACCCTAGACACGGGCTTATAGTGCTTCTGCTGCAGTCCAGTCCTGTGAATGTTTGTAGATACATTAGCAATGAACATTTTACCAAACCTTGCCTGGGGGTTCTCAATGAGATCCAAGGACATAAAAACTAGGTTAATCTAAAGCCCAATTTATCTGAACTTCAGGGCACATAAGTCCATAAAATAGGCAAGCCAAATAAGAAAAAAAAAAAAAAAAGAAAAACAAACCCCAAACTAAACTACTGCTTCTAATGGGGAAAAAAATCTGTGACCAAGTTGATCTTCATCTAACTTTGAAGGAGCAGAAGTGCACTTGTGCCTTCAGCCCTAGCAGAACTAAGCCTCATACCATTAATAATAAAAATATAGCTTTATCTCATTTTTCAGTTTTGTATTTAAAATGAGGAAGCCCTGCAACAAAGAGCAGAGGCTAAACAGCTTCGCCTATTTATTCAGTTTTAATAGAGATTGTTATGTACTGTAGCATTATTCCCTGTGCACACTGATGTTCCTGTTTTCTCTCCACTTCTTTCCTTAGTGTGAAAGCTGTCTCTTCTCACTAATTAAATTTCATTACCTCCCACTGAAGTGAAGAGACTGAGAGATTGCTGGCTGACTGCCTTTGACATACTTAATCAATCCACAAATAATGACCCTTTTTTTGGTTTCTTTTTAACTTGTAACCCTTTTTCCCATCCTGAGACACAGTTTCCCCAGTCATTTGAATTTATGTCCATCTTCAGTTTCAGAACCCTAACGATAAGTAATTCTGTGGTCATGTAAGTAATCAATAAGAGGATAGTTATTTGTCTCATCTTTGGCATGAATATTAAACTTGCAATGTCATTTTGACCCTAAAAACTTGCTTTATTATTATTCATGGCAAACCTTGGAATCTTGCTACCTGGGGACACCACCAACGCTGTATTCACCCAGCCTTATCTACAACGTTATTTACATAAAAGTTGGACTTCAGTTATAGAGTTTCTATTAATTGTACCTCATTTTTTAATTATGAGGACAAATCAATATACAGTGGAGCTCTACTGATTTAGAAGTGACATCACACACGAACTTTACTGTAATTCTTAATTTATGCCAAACACGTGAAAGACTGGAACTTTAAAATAATTGTCTCAAAGCTTGCTTAAGCTTCTGCAAATCGACATCAGGCTTGCAGGCTGATAAGAAGCTTGCTTGTATCTATTTAGCACCTTCTGCAGACCATCCTCCTGCTTGCCAGTCATCACCCAAGATTGCCATCAGCTGAGGAGGGTGTGATGTTCCCCCCCAGCTGGAGAGGGTGCAGGCCTCTGGCTATCAGAGCGACCAGACCCTGCCTAGCCCCGGGCCCACCTGAGCCTGTGTTGTTAACTACAAAATTGCTGAAGCACAATGACTGTGCCAAGCACTGCCCAAACAGCAAGGGGGCAGGAAAAGCTTATACGGCAACTGTGTAAAATGACAATTAGCTTGGCAAAGGCCACCGTCATGCTGATTGGTCAAGCTACGGACAAACCTGGGCTACCTGGACTGTAACTGGCGCAGCAACCCGCCACAATTTGGGAATCGGGACTGAGACCCCCACCACCATCAACCACAGATCAACGGGACGCCGCTGAAATTCTGGAGGACCACCAAGACGTCGTCGGGCCTGTGGTGGTGACTATATTCTTGCTACGCTCCATAATACTGCTTCTCTTTTCTGCCTTTCCTCTACTTCTGCCTTTACTCTATCGCTTGTCTTAGTGACTTTTGCTGGGGAATAACAATAAACCTGCAGTGAGCGGTATCTGACTTCGTTTGCATCTTAATTTCACACTTGGAATCACTGCGAACCTCTCCCGGGCCCGATGTAGTTGGACTGGGACGTAACACAAACAGAACTGGGTGCTAAGGACACTTGTTATCAAGTAGTAAATCTGACCAGTTCAGAAAGACCAAGTGAAAGAAATAAGTTAACCTCTAAGAAATAATTGTCTTGATCACATTCGCTTTTAGGGGGTGTGTGTAACGGAGAGGGCACACGCATCACTTTTTTCCCATTCAGATAGAGCACAGCTTCTACCTTCAGATAAGAAGTGGTGAAAGAACAAAGATTAATTTTTTTCCTAAGTAAGTAGTATTTCAGCTGCAACGTAAACTGTGACAGCTCTAACCTAGTGAATCAGGATTACAGCTTTATTTGTACTTCAAAGCATCAATACACAAAACATTTACATACATGCCAGTATAGGTATGGGTCATTTTTGGCCCCTGAAGTCATTTCTTTCTGTCCCTGATTGACTTCCAAAATGAAGTCTCTAAAAAATGTCACTTTGTCTGCTGACTGCATGAGAATCCATCCCTGTGGTGGGACTTCGTGAGACTCCATTACATTTATGTGAGCACTTAACATATGTGAGAATGTACTTATCCACTGTCATAAATTATCCAAATGTCTAAGTCACCAAAGTATACAATTTGTCATGATAGGACTAAGGGAAAGGTTTATGTGTCTTTCTTGATATACAAAACTAATGCTTTACCGCTCTTTTCAGACTTATTTTTTGGTTTAGAGCAGCTTTCCCTCTCTAGTCCACTTTCTTTGCTGGGATATATACTTTGCACACAAGAGATCAGTTCTGTTGCTATGGAAATCAGTGTGTTATAACTGGTGGAGTTTTAGTTTTGTTTTGGTGTTTTTGTTGGTTTTTTTTTTTAATGCTTGTTTAATGGATTAACTAACTACCTGCTGGTTTATGGAAGTCTCAGTTGTGCAGATCTTTCCGTGGTTTAATGAGAAAAGTATCAGCATATTTTGATTTCTGGAGATGTCTAAATCCTCCTCTTATGGTGACAGGTGTTATCCACACAGTATGAACCACACTCCAATTAATTGTAAGGTAGCTATGTAACCTGATAATTAGAAGTAGCAAACATTAATTTAGAGGGTTTCAGAAGACAAAAACACTCACTTTCAAGACTATGTAAAGTTCCAAAAATAAGAAGCAAAACCTGAAATCTTTTATCCACCATAAAAGGGGTAAATGAAAAAAGTGTATTGTTTGTGGTTTTTTTTTTTTTTAAATAAGCTAATATGAAAAGATTGATGAAGTGAACTATGCAATATTGGTCCTACTGTTTGGAATAACAGCTTGCTTATATTACGCGATGAGTTAGAAGAAACCATGTGAATCCATTCTTTCAAACCCATAGTTATTGAGGACAACACAAGGTTGTCCACAAGCAAGATTTTAGTTTTCGGTCTCTTCCACAGACTTCTGAATAAATTAAGTCAAGCTTCTTCTTAATGTCTCTTTAGCTCTTTTTTGTCATCTGAACATGGATATTTACAACCAAAAAATGTTCCAACCATCTCGCAGTGTATTGCAAGCATAAGAGACAATGCAAAGTTAAATACCTAAGTTGTTTAAGAGATATGCAGGTATTGTCTGCCTAAAATAGAATTGAGTATTCTTCCTCCCATGAAAATTCTAGGGTATTTCTTTTGTCTTCATAATCAGACCTGCCTATGAAATCCATATAAACTACTAATTTTGCCTATTAATACAGCACATTATCCTAAAGTGCATGCTAACCTTATGCAAAGGGAGAACACAACTTCCCAATAGAAAAAGCAAAGCTGCATGCATATTTTTGTTTCTCCCACACATACATAACCAGTTATTTTTTTATTGTTTTGTATCAAAGAATTCAAAAGTTTGTTTAGGTATGAAACACTCTTCTTGGTTTGTTGGATCCCCACATAATGTAATTGGATCTGGGTGTTCAGGTATGTATATCTTTTACATTTAGAGTCATAGAACCATTTAGGTTGGAAAAGACCTTTAAGAACATCAAGTCCAACTGTAAATCTAGCACTGTCAAGTCCATCACTAAACCATGTCCCTGAGCGCCACATCTACAGGTCTTTTAAATACCTTCGGGGATGGTGACACAACCACTTCTCTGGGTAGCCTGCTCAAAATCTTGACAACACTTTCTGTGAAGAAATTTTTCCTAATATCTAAACCTCCCCTGGTACAACTTGAGGCCATTTCCTCTTGTCCTATCGTTTGTTATTTGGGAGAAGAGACCGACACCAACCTTGCTACACCTCCTTTCAGGTAGTGAAAGAGAAGAGAGAGCGAGAAGATCTCCCCTGAGTCTCCTGTTCTCCAAAATAAAGGATCCCAGTTCCCTCAGCCACTCCTCATAAGACTTCTTCTCTACACCCTTCATTTATTTCAGAATTTATTTTTTATATCTCTATTTTCTGAACTGAATCAAGTCAGTTCAAGGTGATTTGTTTTCAGCATGCACTAGAAGAGCAATTGCGCTGCCAGTCTCTGTGCTGATAACTGCAGAGCACTATGGAGAGAAGGTAAGGGTCCTTCACTCCATGCAACACGACATCACGAGATATTCCCAAGACTAAATGAGGATAGTGGTTTCTGGAGCACCTGCTGGGTGATCTTCTGGATGAACAAAAAGAACAGAAGCACTACAGGAGCATAAGTCAGCCCATCTTCCCTCCCTTCTCCACCCACTCAGCTGCCCTCACCAGCACCTGCACAGACAAAAGTGGTGAAATGCAGACTAGGGCACGGAAACACAGTCCTCCCTGTGCTGCTACAGCCTCTAGAAAGTCATAGTAGTAAGCATGGATATAAACATGGATATAAAATGGACATAAATAAATGCATGCCTGGTTGTTCACAACATGTTGTCACAAACAGCTCATTTTTCTTTTAGAAGTTAAAGAGCAATTAAGAAAAGGCATAGCAATGCTCCTGATGGGCTTTTCTTCAGAACAATACAGGGATCTCATCTTTTTGGACAGTGAAATCAACTTCATGTTCCATTCCTAACCAGTCTGCATCCAAAACTACTGCAAGTATGAGGTCCATAGCAAATGTCTTATTTTAAGAAAAATTATAAAAGAAAACATTTCAAATTCTTTTAAAGGTCTAATTAATTGTAGCTTAAGTAGAGAAACCCTTGGAATCTTTTTATAAATGTTACTCTCTGAATGTCTGAGGTAAAAATGTGACACAACACCCCCACTCCTCTGCTTAAGTCAGTGGCAAAATACAGGTGAACATCAGCAGATTTGAGGTTTTACTTTAATTGCTTGTTCATTTTTACCCACTAATCTCTACACCATTACTATGCTACATCATTACTTCTTTCAGACCAGTTACAATACTTGTTATTTAATACTCCTTTCAATATTCATTAAACATAAATTGGAAAGGAAAGCATCTGTTTTATACAGTGACTAAATTATACCAGTTAGCCAAGTAATTTTGAGCAAAATCTGCCTGTTTATGTCCACTTGCTGTTGTCAGTCATATTCGTAGGTGGAAAGAAAGATCCATTCTTTCCTTGGTTAAAGCTGCATATGAGCAGTTCTTGGCAACTGTGATCAAAATTTGCTGTTTGATGATGCTTGAAAAATTATTATCTTTTATTTTAAAGTCTTGTTTTACACTAGCATCGTAAGGCTGTATTTCACTTTCATTAGGTTTCTGGAATAGGAAGAAAATGCAGTAACATGTAATAGCACATTTTGACTCATATGCCCAAGGAGATTCAACAAATCATATGACAAATTAAAAACAAAGAAAATTCAAATCCATAACAATACCAATTCAGTTTAGCATTCATATTTGAAAGAAAAATAGAATGTAGAGTTTCTGGGGTCTGTTTTGTTTTTATTGGCATGGCACGACTTTAAAATAACTGGTGCAAATCACTTTGAGATTGTCATTGACTATGGCAATGGATAAAACTAGGCAAAGGATAAAACCCTGTAGCGATATGTAAATACTGAACACAGATCCATGGTCCCAGATCAGACAAAAGATCCGTTCAATTCATAAGAGGTATTTGGTTGGGGAGGAACTGGAAAAGCACTACCCTGGCTTGTAATAGTTCCTGGTTGTAAACTCTAATTATGTATACACCTGCAGAAGAGAAAGGAAACAATCATACTGCAGAGCTGACAGATATAGGTATTTTACTATTAGCTACTTTCTCCTTTATGCTTATATTATTCCGTGCATTGCAGTTTTGTGTATATAGTTTTTAAGTCTTTTGTAACCCAAAGTGGTGACTCATTTAAGCTAACCTCGAACTTCTAATTACAGACGTCAACACCAGCGCTGCTTGTCTAGACTTTCTAGGTGTCTGGTGGAAAAAACAGGCAATTTTGAGATACAAATCATCTCAACTTCAGGCAGATACCTGAATTAGATAATATCAATCACACATAAAATGTTTCTTTCTCTTCACTCATCATAAAGAGCCTAGACGACAGTTTCAGATATAGATAAAGGCATTATAGGTTGGTCAGTTAAATCTCCCCCCCCCCGATGTGAATGGAAAACATTTATTACAACAGCAGATGACAGACTTTAATACTGCAATCCCCCCAAAAAGGAGGAAAGAAATAAACTATTTAGCCTTTTGGACAGTAAATATTTCTATTGCTATCACTTCTTACTGCATTTCCCAAGCTACAGAGGACAAGGCAAGGATAGGTCTAGAAAGACCACATGGTTAGACCTTGTAAGCACTATATGTGACAGCAGTGAGTAGTGAAAGTGTCAGAAATAATTATAGCTGTTTCACTTTGTTGTACCTGGAACTTAGACATGGCACTGCACTCCTGGGGCTGATTATGCAAGTGCTTGCCTGGAGAGCAGCTCCATTGCAGCATCTGCATAGCAGGTGGGCTGGGAATCCCTCTGCTCTCAGTGGTGAACAGCTAATGGCATACATGCAGGTACGTGGCCAGAATTAGCTGTGGTGAGCAACACTGGAACGACTTGGTTTTGATTCTGATTTCATCTTGCCAAAAGGATTTTTCCCGCTCTTGTAACTGTGGCACCACTAGTGGTGTCGTTTCTTTCAACTGTCCTCACAAACTCTCTGCTCTTGGCAGGTGCAGACATTTGAAATGGGATTTTCCAATTTCTTTCCTCTTGAGTTAGAAAAAAAAGTCTTTAAAGCAGCATATAAAATAAATACTAGCTTTAAATGACTTAAAATGCAGTGTTCAGCTATACAAAAAGATTCTTGCGATAAACATAGAATCACATGAGGTTATCTCAGGACTGTCAGGTCATATCATGTTATGTCAGTGGTGATGTAATATCTTTGAGCTACTATAATCCAGAATGATTTGATAAAACATGGCACACATCATAACTGAACAATGTTATTAGGAAGGGAAAGATTTAGAATCAAACTGTAGCTGTATTAGCATGTGACTAGTTCACATGTACTTGTACCGCATAAGTACTGAATGCTGTATATAAAATTTCTGTGATTTTCCTCTCTGTTGCTTTAAAAAGTGACTGCTACTTGCCCATGGACTGCCTGTCTACAAATTTTTACAAAACGTGATCTGCAAATGTTGAAATACAGCTCTCAAACCACCATTTGGCAAGTAATATCTATTTATGGTTCCTTATAGTCAGATCTTCTTTTGTAGGTTTTGTTTCTTGTTGAAAGAGAGCAGCTTAATCCATCTGGCACCAAGATGCTGTCTAGTCAACCATTCTGTGAGAGTTTTTTCTATAAGCACTATTTTGAAGGGACTGAGAATCAACACCTTTAGCTAGCTCAAATTTCTGGTTGTCAATTAATTCTAAAGACAAGGCTAAGAAACAATAAATTCAGTCTGGATGCACTCAGTGCAAGAACTTGAGCCTTTGAGGAAAAATCTTGTTTCCTGTAGGTCTGGCATCCAGTTATTCAGGCTGTTGTTTCACCCTGTCTAAAATTATAACTTGAACCGATAAGATAGTTTGTACACAGGCTAAATCCATTTCACCAGACATTATGTTCAACCACGGACCCCAGAGCCAGTCTTTGGCCCCAGAGAGCTTACAGCTTTTTCTCTATCATAAATGTGACATAAAGAAAAAAAACAGCTGTGTAATTTCCACAAATCATGGTAACAACACAAAGTTTCCCTAGGTAGATGCTCAAGTAGCACAAGCCACTGTAGCCATCATCATTGCTGCGATGACTTTGACACAAGTCAGAAGAGGCACCAGTCACAGCCAGCCACTTCTATAATGACCAGCCCTGCACATTCTTACATTATACAACCTCAGCTGCATGTAAAGATAGATGAGCAGAAGAAAGAGGAAAGTGTTAAGGAACCACAACATGTTACCTCCCTTCAAAGATTTCCTAAAATTAGGAAATCCAAATCTGCCACATTCATATTGTCTACAATTTTGAAACAACCTAAAATAGAAGAATTGGGCACTTAACTCTCCATGGCTTCTGTGGAAATACATCCATTAACTAGTTACTCTAGTCTCAGTTTAACAATACAACTATATAATCTTTTTACATTGAGAAGTATTATTCAGCATAAATAAAGGTAACACCACAAAAAAATCCACAGATTTTGCTATCCAACTGGACCATGGAGTAAACACACTGTATTTTAATCCTTATCCGAGCCCTGGAGCCAACAACCACTTCTGGTAGCACGGAGGAACACAAAGTGTCCCTGGTGGTCATACCCTGAGGGTTTTTCTGTTCCTTGTTGTAAAATTTGGCTCAGAAGCACTGCAAAGTCCCAGAAAGCAGTGCAATGTATGATGCTAAACAGCTTGTCATAAGGGCTTGATTTTGAGGTAGACATTTCAGGTAGAGATAAAGATCACAAGTTTATTATGGATAGATAAATAAGGACAAAGGTCAGTTGATGAATAAAGCAGCTTCTATGTCTCTTTCCCAGTTGTGGCTACACTCCACATTGTTAAAACAAAGCTTGTGAAAGCAACACACTTTTGCACCTTTTCTGAAGAATGAGATGTTTTTTACTAAGTTTTATATATGTTAGTACTAAAGGTGTAGTTTTAACTGAGATGATCTAAAGCATAGAAAGTTTTGATGTTATAATAATTCACATTTTTATTATAAGAACAACTTATATACATGGATGTGGTGGGTTGACCTTGGCTGGATGCCAGGTGCTCACCAAGCCATTCTACCATTCCCTTCTTCATCAGGACAGGGTAGGGAGAAAATGAGATGGAAAAAGAAATTGTGGGTCAACATGAAGGCAATTTAATAAAGTAAAAGCAAAGGCTGCATATGGAAGCAAAAGGAAAACAAAAGATTTATTCTCTACTTATCAGCAGGCGATGTCCAGCCACTTCCCGGGAAGCAGGGCTTCAGCGTGCATAGCAGTTGTTCCTGAAGACAAACATTGTAAATAACTAATGCTCCTCACCCCCAGCTCCTTTCTCTTAGCTTTTATTGCAGAGCAGATGACATAGGGTTTGGAACATCCCTTTGGTCAGCTGTCAGCTATGTTTGGGTCAGCTGTCCTGGCTACGTCCCCTCACAGGATCGTGCCCACCCCCAGCCTACTGGTGAGAGGGGTGATGTTGGAGAGCGAGCCTGGGTGCTGTGCGAGCACTGCTCAGCAGTAGCCAAAACACCGGTGTGTTATCAACACCTTCCTAGCACCCAATACAAACCACAGCACTAGGACGGCTGCTACGGGGAAAATTAACTCCACCTCAGCCAGACCCAATACAGTGGAAAACACACAAGATGTCAGGGCCGTAAGGTTTTCTATGAGATATCATCAGTGTGTGGAAACTTGGTGGTTTTTTTCCTTCGACTCATATCAATTATCTACTAGGAGATACTACACCTCTTTACAAATTTTGACATGCTTAAAATTAATTTGGAATGCCCATGTGCACATAGATATTTTGCCATGCAGTACAACATTTTAAAATTCATCAAGAAAACCTTCCTAGGAATTTGTTGCAGGATATCTCAGCAATTGTGCTGGCTGTCATCATCCTCTGCTATGGTAAAGTTATTTAATGTAACTCTTTTATCTAGTGAAATAAATGGCTTTAGCGTGGGGACCAGTCCATTCTTTATGTCTCATCTGAGGCCCATTCAGTGACTATTTGGAAAATATTTAGTGGATGTGGTCTTATTAGTGAGGTAGCTGTAGAAATTTCTTATTTGGACTTTTCCTGGAAATTTGGAGCATCAGCTCAGTACTTTCACATCAGCAAGACTAGATTGTCTTTGGTTATGCAATGACTGCACATATTTCTGTAATTTACTG
This sequence comes from Larus michahellis, assembly GCF_964199755.1. Classification (NCBI taxonomy): domain Eukaryota; kingdom Metazoa; phylum Chordata; class Aves; order Charadriiformes; family Laridae; genus Larus; species Larus michahellis. The sequence goes on from NC_133898.1 coordinate 42,401,121, forward strand.
AGTGGCAGATCAAGCAGGTAAGTAATTTAGGACTACAGAACAGGGAAAGTGGAGTTTACAGAGCCTAAATGTGGACCTAAATCCCAAGAGGGTCCTGGCTATCACCCCCTTTATATCTTCTGCCTCCAACAGAAAGGTGCATGACCAGCAGGAAGCAACGTAAGAGAAAGTATATGCCTGAGACAGCGTTTTACAGATTTCTTGCCATTTTTTTCAAAGACTAAGTTAATGGTTTATTGTGGAGGCAAAATTTTATGATATGCTGTAAAAATTAGGGATTATTTTTGGTGGTAGGATGAAAACTAGAGCAAAGTGTTTTCCCATCAACCTCCAAGAACAGGGAACGAATGGGAAAAACATAGGACTGTCTCACAGTGTCATTATATATGGTTAACAAAAAAGTTTGTAAAACGAATGCCAGAGTGGTCTATAAAACACACTATAGTAAAAGCTATGATAGAGTTACAGTAAAATAAAATGATGCGACAAGGAAGGTGAAGTTTTATATCAAATTCTCTAACAGTGTATAAGAGCTGGTTTCTTGTTCTCTTCAAAACTTCAACCAGGGACAATTTTTTCCTTATTATGTTATTTTCAAAGAATAAAACTTTCAGAGTCCCTACACCTGACAAATGATCATTTTTATTGTGTAATTATTTCAAAGTTAATGCTCTAGGGAAATCCTTCGGTTTGTGATTATAGAATTAAGTCCATTTTGGGTGTATCCTTTGTGTGCTTTTGTATGTTTAGAACAGTGTCAGTAGCAATTATTAAAAAAAAAAAGTCCAATGAAACTGTATATTCCCCTAAATGTCCAGAGTGCTGATGTGTAGGGTCACAGTTGATTCACATGATCAGTATCATGAAAAAGGTTCTGTCTAATTTCTGTTCGATTCAACTTTTAAATCATATTTGTGCCAAGAGTATCCTTAAGACACTTACTGTGTCACTTGCACTCTCTTCTCTTGTACGTGCTTACAGTTTGTTTGTTTGGGCACTAATGAATCTTCCGAGTTTCAGGATGAATTAGCCTGTGTAGAGCCTAATATCTGGGGAGGAGAAGTGTTGCAGATATGCCAGACTGAGCTTCTTAAAGGGTAGAAAAGATAATAAACAAGTTTAATTGCCTTAAATTCCTAAGCCTGGAATAGAAAACATAAACTGGTTTCACAGTCAGTGGTATCCTACATGGCGAGAAGGATCTAACACCAGGAAATCTATCTGCAGATCTCAGTTTCTAGACTAATTATAACTAAATCTAGAGTGGCTTCTATTTATAGACATTCAAAGTTGGCATAGTAACACATTTTAGCAGATAAGTGTTTGAACACTGCTAATAAAAACATTGTGGCTGCCCATGATCAACAGTGTTTTTATTTTTTTTTGAGGGAAAACTACGTCCTCATTAAACTATGCCCTCCATAGTGCAAAACTTTGTGGAGTGGGAGCTTGCAAGGTATATTGTCCATTAGTCCATATATCCAGCAGGTAGATAAAAGCTGCCATTCACCGTCCCTCTTCAGCCCCACAGTACAACCCACCTGGGGAAGGCATCCTCCCTCCTTTGGGTGGCATGAACATTACAGCTACACTGCAGAAGCATTTGCAAGATAGGAGCCAGCCCACAGTTTGCTTCACATTACCAGGTTGTCAGCTGGAGAAGGAATGTGTGAATCCACCTAGGAAGAGGCACCTAAATTTCTTCTGGTAGGCAGAACAAGCAAATTTGTATTTGTCCTGGTTTGACAAAATTGAAAATAAAATCCTTTTAAACGACTTTGGAAATAAAAAGACTGTTGGTGGGGTTTCTGCCGTGAAGAGCTTTGCAAATGGGTTGTAGGTGACACAGTAACTTGGATACTTCTGAAAATTTTTTTCTTGGTGTGAAAAGTCTTTCTTCCTACTACTTATTGGCATACATGCATCCATCTATTCTGCTTAAGTGTTGGAGACCTAATGGAGAAAGGTTCCCTTGGGCAGTTACAAAAATATTTTAAAGAAGAGGAGAAAATAATCGCCTTCTGTGAGAGAAAGAAGGGCTCACACAGCCCTGCTCTCTCAGGAAGGATATTTAGCAATGCCTTTAGAAGAAGGATAATCATAGCACAACCGCATAGGCACAGTCTCAAAACCATCCCTTCACAAAAATGCTTCTGTGAGAAGTGTCTTTTGTGCTAATGTTGACAGCATTCTTGTTTTCTTCTTGAAGCAATTATTAATTCCGATGCCCTGGTGACAGGATTGTTCCTGAATGGAAAAATCCCATGCCAAGGCCACCTCTCCCCTCAGTGCCCACCTACTACTTGGAGACGCCCCTGCTGCCTTGGGTACAAAGATTAGAAAGAGGCAGCTGCCAACTCATCTTCCGGTCTGCCCTTGCCCACTGGCCCCACTGGTTTTTGCTATTCCTGAAGGCTCAGCAAAAGAAGGGGAGGAGACCTGAAGGACTATTGTGTCCCTGTAAAAAGTCATGAAGACAAAGGGAACTTGCTCATTTGGTCTGCTGCTTGCAGAATGACTTGTTTCCATCTTTCTTATCCTCCTTCAGTTAGTCCCCACTGTAAAACACAGGGCTAATGCATTTTCTGTAATTGCACTGTTTTGTCTGCTTGTCCCACTTCTGTACCTACCCTGTCTAAGTAGACCATAAGTCATAAAGAGCAAGGCCAGTGTACAGCAGGGCAGGCGTGCAGTGCCTAAGACAGGCTCTATCCTTAGGTATTGCATTAATAAATATGAGTAGTATAATAATGATGATGAAAGCTATGTAGTTCATTATCCTACTTAAAATATGCCACAGAATTTGCAAAAGCATCGTCCAGAGACTTTGTCTTTACAAATGCCTTAGATTACATTCTTGAAATTAAGCTTTTAGAATAAAATAAAAATATCCTGAAAGGGGAAGCTTGTGTGCAAGCTAGGGAGAGAATATGAGTTTTGCCCTTAGAGAATCTGAAATTCTCAATTTTATTGCTATGCATCAGAGTGAAGAAAATGTAAACATTTTAAGTATATTTTCAACTTTTGAGAAAAGTCACATTAAAAATCATATTTAAAATCCACTCCTAGTTTGTAACAGGAAGAAAACGGATATATCTAGAACAGTTTGTTGAGCAGAGGGATAATTATTCAGATTAATGCTATTTAAAGCACTTCAGTTAGTTGTTTTCTATAAAACTTTTACCTCTAATTTCCACTTTTTTGATTAGGATAAAAAAACCCACAACCATAAAGCATTTTTTCTGAACCTATTAAGCTTGTATGCTTTCTGAATAAATTTTACTTCATTACACATTTTATCACATTGGTATAGTCAGGTTTCCAAAAATACAGATATTTTTGAACACATACATATGATATAAACTTCAAGAAACAATAGCACATTATTTTATTACAAACGATAATACAATGGCTCAAGTGACAGAAATATTAACTGATTTATTCTGCAATTTGAACTGGATTGGGGTTCAGTCCTGTAAGACACATAATGACATTTATGAAAGTAAGTTGTCTCACCGAATCTGCATTTCAGAGGGTATAGCCATGTTGTAAAACCTACCCATTGAGATAATGATATTCTTTTTGACAAGAACCTTTCAACTGCATTTCTCCAAAATGAGTAGTTAAAAAAACTAAACTTCAGTTGTTTTGCTCAGTTATTGTTTGCCTGATCCGGTATTTCCATAAAGACGCAACCATGGGAAAACATTAATATCTAATAGAAAGAGAATTAAATGCCTTAATGAAAATTTTCATGGATGAATTCACATACAAAGGATGGCCTTAATAAAATGTATCAATAGAATACATTACTGTCCCAAAGGGCCTGCTATAGTGTTTTTAATTTTATTCTGGAAGCATAGAAAGCATGCATACTTTCAAATAATGTTATAAAATCTCTAAACAATGTCTCTTGTTTATGTTTAACACAAATTACCACTTGCTGTGCAAATGAAAATATTTGTATCTGAAAGATTTTGGTTTTAGTTTACATATATTCCAGTCAGATAAATAAATCTCAAGGATTATCTTTCAACAAATAAATTCATTGTAAACATAGTTTCAGAAAGGCTCTTATGGTTAGCTCTTTCCACACTGTAGCATGTTGCGTGACTGTGAAATCTTTAAGCTCTATATATTCACTAATAGACAATGGAAATAGAGGGTGATTTTGTAGCCTGTGACAAAAAACCAGGGAGTTCATTTCCTGTTTGTTTTGCTCTGACCTTCATTAAGCTTTACATGAATCAGCCATTTGTTTCAGACACAGGATGCTTTCTGAAAATCCAGTTCAGAATATATGAATATCAATGACTGGAAAAAACATGATGGTCTAACTTTCGCATGTATGGTTATTGGCAATATACCCGTGCCATTCAGTTTTTATTACTGTGTATCTCTAGCCCCTAGCAGGTTACCCAGTTAGCTAAATCCCTGCTAAATATTTATTTTGATCCAAATCTTGTTTACATGTGTGAATCCTGACTATACAAAATTTTGCATATGGCATCTCTGCAGTATTTGGGAGACAAAAATCTCTGCATGCGAGTCCAGCGTCTCATGGCCCTGCAGCTGTTCTCCCCTGCAGGCTGGCAGCATGGTGGCTGCCCTGGGGTTGCTGGATTGCAAAGAGCTATCAACACCCACCGCCCTCAGGGAAAAGAATTGCACATCAACAGCAGATGCAGCTGGGAGAAACTGGGAAGGGGAAGTGGCTATCAGAAATGAGGACCTTCGGCATGCTCAAAAATCTCATTCCAGATCTGTAGATTGCCATCTTGATTCACCAGAGCTACACTTGCTTATGATAGCCAGGGAGCTTGCCCCCAGCATGAAAATGCCCTTCATTTATTTGCTGATTTTATCTTAGTCAAATAAATGTTGCTGATATTAAAGCAGTCAACTGCTGCTGCAGATGAAGCTCCCAGCCCTCCTTCAGCACCCCCTTGGGCACCAAGAGTCTGGGCTAAGGACCATGGTATGGATCCAGATCTGCTAGACACGGAGATTTCCTAGGTGTAAAGACTGTCTAAAAGTCCATTAGTATATTGTTCTTTAAAACAAAAATTAAAATTGTTATGAGAAAGACATGCAAATTACTGGTGGAAAGTGAGTATATATACAACATGGTCGAGCTGCAGTGAGCTTACGAGTTTGAAGATCTTTTGTGCTACATAAGAATAGCTAATTTGTATAATGTCAGAAGGAAAAATCAAGCTGTGACTCTCGAAGTGATTTTTTTTTTTTTTTATTTCAGTTGGCTTCTTCAGCTTTTTCTTTAATTGAAGCTGAGAAGAATAAAAATTAAACAAATGTCAAACTCTATATGAAGCTGTTACAGCTAATAGGCATAGCAGGAAACTTTGGAATAGTAATACTTTAAATCAAACTTATTGGCAGAAAGCAAGTAATCAGTGTCATTTGAGAACTTTCCACGAGAATGACTTCCCAATGGAAAAATACTCTTTTCGGGAATGTGAAATTTTCCTAAGGAAAATTTTATTTTTTTCAAAAAAAAGCATTATTATCCTTCAGAAAAATTATAATATCTGCATCCAACTATGTATGTAGCCTTTCAAGTATCTCATGACTCTGTGCGTTAGAGGCAGAAAACTTTCCAGGTGTAAAATTACACACCACTGTTGTTTACGTTAGATTTTTCTATTGCTTTTTTTTTCCTACCTGACAAGAGATGAAACTACATTTCAAATTCCGAAATTTTTGTGAGAAGAAAGAATCTTCTAATCAGATTCAACTCTCTCTCTGGAAATTGTAAATTTCATGATAATTATTATTCATTGGAAATTTTTTTGTTATTACTTTAATATTTTTGCAATTTTAATACTGTCTATCAAAAACATCTGTCAACATTTTAGCTTCATTTTAGTTTTTCTCTTTTTCTGTTTTTCCTTTTCCCATTCTGCCTTTGCTGAAAAAGAAAGGGGGGGGAAGGTGAATGCTATATTGTGTTTTATGAAAAGCAAAAGACTACAAACCCTTAAAATATACATGCTTTCTGAAATGTGAATAAAAATACGATCTTTAAAAATTTTTGTAACACCTTTGTTTTTTGATTACGGAGAATTGAAAGAAAACCCACTGTTTTCCAGAAGAATGGAAAAGTACAAAAACAACTTTAAAAATATCAATCTTTTGCCATTTCTCCAGCTCCACCTTGACTTGGAGTGGAACTCTATTCCCATTTAAGTCAACATCAACTACTCTGACAATTACATTCTTGTTCCAAGAACTTCTTTCTTATCCCAGAGCTATTTCCAAAAAGGTAGGCCATCCTTTGACTTTCATGGGGTCCAACATACACAACGGTTCACTCAGCACACCTTCATCCTAAACAATAAAATACCTTACTAGTTTGAACAGCACAGTGAGGCTTCATTATAAAATTTAGTGAAAACCTGAGCCTTTGAGCATCTTCAAAGGATTCTTCTTTTTCTATTCAGTAAACACTTTCATAACAAGCAATAATCCTGCCTTTAGCACAAGCTTTACTGAAGAAATTAATACCTCAAAAAATATTGTGTGTGTGTATTTCGAGTTTTATCATCTGAAGTAAGCAACAAATGTGAATTTGGCAGTTGCCATCTGGTTAATTTGATTACAATCGGTAATGAAATAATGTGTAAAAAAGTATGAAGAGGAAGAAACCTATGAGCATCTTGACTAATGGAAGTCTGAATACAAATGACATCAGCCATGTCCTTAGTTAAGTTGCAACATCTGCAGTCTCAATAAATAGGATGTAATTTTGCTGGGTGTAAATCAGCATAAAAATACCTGCATTTTTGAAAAGAAAGCATAATAAACTAATTTAATTGCTTTTCTGGATAGAAACGCAAAGTAGAGGAGAAAGAGACCTGCACAGAGTTCAGATCAATTTTGGCAAAGCTTTTGCCACAGTATCTCATGAAGTATTCTATGAAGGATTTATTTAAACTGTTTTGGATACAAATGTGCAAGAAAAAAAGAAACTGGGACCTCCTATGCATGCACAGGGTGTGCTTTGTACTTTATTATAAAATTTGTTGCTTGTGTGTTGCCAACATATTTCCAAAAGCAATATCCACCCAGACTGGTGCCTGCTTTGCCCTTGATAATGCATTTGAAATAAATCCTTGTCACACTCTGGGAGGTACTTTAGACCAAGTACATGCTGCCCTGCTAGGCTGATGGTGGCAGTTTTGTTGCTGTTTATAATGTCTGCTTTGGTTTCCTGCTTTGAATTAAGCATCACCATCTTTCCTCTCTTAAATTCCCACATTTTCTGTCACCAATGTGCAGGAAACTATTGTGCGTGTTGACCACAAGTGCTAGCAAATTGATTATGAATTGGCCAAGGGACCAAACACTGAATGGTAATGAAAACTGTGACACCAGCCTGAGCTGTCTGTGAACGCTCCATATTATTTATAAAGATGTTAAACAAAACTGACTGCCTTTTGCAGCATTGCCCATGGGAGCACCACCGCGAAGAGTGCTAGATCCAATCTGACTGTTTCTGTTAATTATCACATGAAGGAGAAACACAGAGCTCTTTTAACATATAGGTGACAGCAAGGAAGGAAAACTTCACTGGATCTGGAGAAAGAGCAGCAACTTTTACAACCGCATTTATCTGCCTCCGTCACCTCCTTTTCTCTGCCCAAACCTGCCTCAAGTCGACGCAGCTTCCAACACCCAGTCAGTGCCTGGGAGCACGGCAGGGGCCAGACACCACCAGCACCAACATCGTTGTGACCCCGGGATGTGTCCAGCTGCAGCGGCAGCACCCTCATGGCTTCCTCAGCTCTGCACCACTGAGACACACCACCAGCCCAGGAGAGGCACAGGCACCTGCACAGCTACCCCTGTACATCATATATACACCCTGCAGAAGGCCTATTTTAATATTTCAAAGGAGATAGGGTATATCTGAGCCCCTGTCTCACTCTCTGGCTGCCCACTCTTTATTATTTTATGTGCACCCCTTTGCAATCCCTAGAATTTGCTAGAGCTCGGTTTTCAAAGTGGAATCTAGCATCAGTCACTGGTCAGCATAAGCATAAGTGTCATTTACTGTGAGTGTACAATTTTTTGACACTGCCTCTTAAACTATTTATTAAGAGCTCATTAATTTACCTTTTCTCTAGCAAGAATGGTTTATTTCTTTACGCTGGTGAGCTGCATGCAGCCTGGCAGAACAACAAGGCCTGAAATTCTGTTTGATTATATCTGTTAACAAACAAAATAAGCACCATTTTCTAAAAGGCTTTTTCAGCTTAGAAACATTTCAATTTTCTGCTGGCTGATTTCAGACTGTGAAACTTTGGCGTTTCAGTGAAGCTTCTAGACTCCCAAACCTGAATTTTTGCAACTCTTTATGAATTGTGGAGATGACCTGTAATTATGTCAGCAGGTTCAGATAAGAGATTATTCCACTATTAAAATGTTTTTCTTATCCTTTTCTTTGTCCTTTGGCTATGCATTATTTGCATCCTTTTCACTTGAGGATTTCCACATAAAAGGAGGAAAAAATCCCTCCCTTCTTCACTGGCAGATTTTCAGCTGAATTAGTGATCAAACATTTTTAGACTTAGATTTTCTTACGACATAAACTTAGGCACAAAATCTCCTCTTGATGATGAAACTCTCAATCTGTCATCTTCCTGCATAAGAAGTCTAAATCTGGACCCTCATGAGGTGGACAGCAGTGAGCCAGACAGTGAAGACTGGCTTTTCCACGTATATAAACTAAATGTTTCCTGCGTCCAGCTCTGGTCCCCCAGCATAAGAAGGACATGGACCTGTTGGAGCAAGTCCAGAGGAGGGCCACAAAGATGATCAGAGGGCTGGAGCACCTCTCCTATGAAGACAGGCTGAAAGAGTTGGGGTGGTTCAGCGTGGAGAAGAGAAGGCTCCAGCCAGACCTTATAGCAGCCTTCCAGTGCCTAAAAGGGGCCTACAGGAAGGATGGGGAGGGACTCTTTATCAGGGAGTGTAGCGATAGGACAAGGAGTAATGATTTTAAACTGAAGGAGGGTAGATTTAGATTAGATATTAGGAAGAAATTCTTTACTCAGAGGGTGGTGAGGCATTGGAACAGGTTGCCCAGAGAAGCTGTGGATGCCCCATCCCTGGAAGTGTTCAAGGCCAGGCTGGATGGGGCTTTGAGCAGCCTGGTCTAGTGGGAGGTGTCCCTGCCCAGGGCAGGGGGGTTGGAACAAGATGATCTTTAAGGTCCCTTCCAACCCAAACCGTTCTATGATTCCGTGATTCTGTGAAACATGTTTGTAATATTGCCAGTATCTATCTTCATCAAAGTATTGACCACACAGAGAGGCAAGGTAATCTTTGGAAAAGATTTCTGTAAATTTTATCTTCAAAGTAGAGAACATAGAAAAGGTTTTACCTGGAGCAAATCAACATCTGCTTTGATTTTGGAAAAGCTTCACTGATGTAGCTGAGCCCTTTCACCCACACACATAACACACCTTTGTTAGGATGTCGGGTGCATTGCTATCTGTTTAACCCTAAATAAGCAGAACTCTGGACCTTCTGCATGTCAGATATAATTTCCAAAACGACTGTGCTTTGGGTGCATAAATGTGTCCTGGTGTAGATTAGAAGGTCCTCCACAGACCTCTGAATGGTGTAGCCATGCTCCCCTAGAGCTTCCAGTCAGTCGCTAAACCTACTAGGTGCTAATCCCTCAACATTTCTTGACTTCTTTGTGTGTATTTACTCATAGTATTTCTCCAAGACAGTCCTCATTAGGCTGTTCAATGGGAAAGGAATATCCCTGAAACTCTCAGTGAAACAGAAGAGTTCAGCAGAGGGCACGATCCACATCTGGGTGGTGGTAGCAATGCAGGAAATGCAATATTGCTTGTTGCACTATTCTGGATTATACTGAGGCAGATCAAACAGAGAGTGAATGCCTTTAAATTCCTTCTTGGTTTTAGTCATTTTGCAGTAGCTCTGCATTAGGGGAAAAAAAAAAAGTATTTAACCCTCAGGCTAGAAATCTTGGTACACAACGAATACCATTTTAGAAAGACTTGGCTTGCTGTCAGTTCACGCAGGAGAAAGCTAGACTGAAATACACTTTAGAACTGAAATTCACAGGATTTTGGTCATTTAGTAAATATTTTCTTAGATATTGTAGATATCTCTTACTGGGTCAATATTTTATATTCAGTCTGTTTGAAAATACTAAAAGCCACAGAAACATAGCTAAAAATTTCAGTTTTCACTTCTCATCTTCTTGCCCTTATCAGGTTACGAGAAACATGAGGCCACGTCCTCATCGCCCAGTCTGCACAGATCCTGTGGACACTGGCAAGCAGAGCACAACTGGTCTGCTGAAGTGTCTGAGATCCTCCCTGTACGTCAATAGCAGCAGGCCCAGCTCCTACCCTTTAATGTGCATTGCCTCTGGACAAAAGCCTCCAAAATACCAATGCGGGAAACAAATGAGCTCCCACCACAAAGGAGAACCACCATCATTTCTTTACGAAAAACTTTCTCTTCTGCTTGTTGCTTTCAGTATTTACTGTTGGTCCACGATATTGAAGGACATCATTAAAATTCAAGACAGCACATAATTGGTGGTGATACCCATGCCCTAAATTGAGCAGCTGTATAATAAAATGACTGAACCTTTGCTCACACCTCCACTTCCTGACCACTAACCCACCTCTCCTGGGATTGTCTTGATGTCCCAGATCCCAGGGCAGCTTTGCACAGCTGCAGCACCATAATACATTAAATACAAAATAAAATTAAAAAAAATTATGAAGACCAGCCTGCAAGGGCACATTTTGAACTTTTTCCCAGGTGTGGTAGGTGCTTACCCAAAATTATGCAGGCCTTATGTCTGGGGGGGGCAATATGCTGGAGCTAAGTTTAGTCTCTGGGATTTTACAGCCCATGAAGGAAAGGAAAGGTTATGCTTAGAAAAAGTGGATAAACTTTTTTATTTCAGTGTATTTGCTCCCCATTAGGAATTGAATTAGCTACAAAGTGTGTAAAGTGTGTGTATATAAATGCATACACATGTATACAAAAATACACACGCGCATACATAGAGTCCCCTGCTCAGGAGCGTCCTGCTGTTTTACAGACACTGGGCATACTTCTGGGATATCTGCCAGGTCACACTTTGTTTAAATACTTTCCGGAGGAAAAACCTTGACCTGTGGCTGCAAGCTGGAAGCTAAGGAGCTTCCCCATGCTCCTGTCTGCCAGGGCTGTGGTGGCAGAGGGTTGGAGCCCTGGGCTTTGAGCCACAAAGGAATGCATCGCATTGCACAGGCTGTGCTCACCATGCTCTTCCCCATCTTTACAGCACAATTTCAGCCCCTGGGAGCCTGTCAGCACGTGCAATGGCCACTCCTGAGGGTTGCCTATGAAGCACATTGTCATAGATCTCTGGTACTCGTATATGTCCCCTGCTCACCCAGCTTGATTTTAGGCCTTTTATTTTGCTGGTTTGAAGAGGGTGTGTGCTATTGTTTTTTCTCAAATGGTCAGCGGAGGGACTTTGCAGCATGCATATGCCCCCAGACTGGTGCAGAGTAACCCCATCAAAGCGGGGGGACCCTCCTACCAGTCCTGCATGAGCAAAGGACTATCATTAGGGCAAAAAAAACTATTTGCAGCATTACTAAATGTATACCCATGACACTACTCTTACAGCCTGATTTTTAGAAATGTGTTTGCTATTTGGAGTGATTGAGTTAAGACTCTTTGGAAGCCTATTTCAAACTATGAGACACTTGCAAACCCTTTTCTCCACTTATTGCTTGCAGTGTTTCTCCTTTGTAACTGCTCCGTTCTTCACCTCGTGCTATCCATTGCCACAGTCATATACTCTTGTTTCCATCTCTGTGTGAATGGGCCCAGGACCACAAAGAGCTTTGAAGATAGTTGTGTGAACATTCTCAGAGGGAATCTGCATGCAAAAAAATATTTTTTTCCCAGTCTAACAGTGTACACTGTTATCCCTTCACAGGAAAGTTCTCAAGAAAAAAAGTTCCTTCCAGGAACATGTGCAAGGCATAAATAAAAGGGGCCAGAAATACCACTGGAGTGTATTTTATATTCTGCATTTGAATGAGGTAATTCTTTTTAGTGTTACCCTAGTTTCAATGTTTGTATCATTATGAAAACAGTTCTCAGATTTTAGACAATCCTTTTTTTCAGACAGTTCTCCATTGTCTGAAACCCATACCCACTCTAGCCTTCCAGCAAGTCATTTTCTGTTCTCCAAAGCGGCTAACTTAGGCTGCCTGCCCAAACTGTGTTGCTTATCTCCAATAGTATTTCTATGAAGATAAGAATTCTGTTGTTCCATGGGTTTTTCCAAAGAAACTCTTCCACAAAACTAGCACAAATTTCAGAAAAAGAACATTTACATGTGGGGTTTTTTTTTTGTTCTTCTTAAACTGACAAAATAAAGCATAAGTTGTTATTAAGTGATTCATCCTCTGCAGAGGTTGTATTTTGCGCTCTGTGCATGAAGAGCATATTCTATTATACCTGATAATTCTTTTGCTACACTCATTGTCTGGAAACCCACATTCAATCAGTCTTTTTCCAGGGGGACATGTACTGCTGACTAATTTTACACAAGTTCCTACTGTAGTGTGTATCTGCTGTTTCATTTCCTTCTTGCTAATGCCTACAAATATGGCTCTCTCTATCTGCAGCTCTCTGGGAATGCTTGTGAAATTCAGCTTCTGAAAAGGATTTGTGGCATAATATCTCAGCTGGAGATATTGTAAGATAGTACTTTTTTCTATAGCAACACGGAAGAAATTAGTCTATATATCCTGTGGGATGTTGTGAAAGCAGTTGAGAGGGACAAACTAATTACACTATCTCCTCAGCAGAAAACAGACAGATTAGAAGAGCTATATCAGTCTAACATTGTCTGGAAAGCTCACACATGATTATATCCTTCTTGTAAATATGAATATAATATCTTCAGTTAAATTGATAAACCTAAAATCATCGTGCTTAGAATCAATAAATCAGGAAAGGACTCAGGTGGAATTTTTAAAAGGTATATAAATAATTTGGTCTATTTATTTTGCTTGGAAATCACTTAAAGGCTTCTTGGAAATTTCCAACCTAAATTACAAATACTACTGCTCAGGTTGTAGTAGTCAGTAGATTCTTTCAATTATGATTATACTGAGTATCTTCAAGTCTGATGCATTCACAATCACTAGATCTGAAGTGACATCTGACAAGTAAGTGCTTGACAGAATTACTTAAAAGGCAAGTATCTGAAGTATTGCAGGGTAACTACTGACACGCATTGGATTTTATATGTATTTTCATTCTCCCTATAGATCTGCTTTCTCTCTCTGTGTAAATATATGTGTTTGCATAGATAAATAGATACAGATATTAGGAACATATCAAATTTTTGTACATAGAATCTTGCAGGTATCTCTTTCTTGCAGTTCCCAGAAGCCTTACTTGTTACAGAAGATTTTAATTTGGTGAAGTAAGTCTCTGCATGATCTTGTGAGCTCGCTCATTTCTTCTCGGTTAAACACATGCAAACAAATTTTCAATAGACACATGAAAAGATAATCATGTCTGAGCACTGCTGCATTTCTCCACCTCAGTATCTTTTACTTGTAGTGAATGACTGCTACAAAAAGAGAGATTAGAGCATTTGCTGCAATTAATCCCACTGAATTCTGTCTAAGTAGAAGGAATAGACATGTTTTCATTACTGTCCACGTACCTGGTGTTACTTTAAAAATACTGCCATTGATTTCAGTGGAACCCCAGCATTACTATGTATGAAGCCCAAAATATCAGTGGCAGAAGTTGGGGTGCTCTATGTATCTCTATTTCATGAGCTTCTCGTCTAGATTGCTTCTGCATACCATGGGATCACAGAGTAATCTAGGTTGGGAGAGACCCATAGAGGTCACCTGGGTCAACTTCCAAGTTAGATCCAACTCATAAGTTAGACCAGCTTGCACAGGGTCTTTGGGCCACGTGTAGATGAGAGGACCTTGTCCAGTTAAGATCCGTTCAGGCAGCTTTCGTGGTTCTCATTATTAAAACACAGGAGTACTTCGGTATCATCTATTTAGCACAAATGAACACTGTTAAGATCTGAAACTGAGCTACAGGTTAAAGAAGCAACTTTTCCAAGATCACACAAGATGCCTTGACATGATATAGTAAAGATGATCCAAAGCTTATTCATTTATATGCGCTATTTTACTTTAAATGCATTAAAGGCAGAAAACTTTTTAAGGACAAGCCATGCCTATATTTAATTCCTTGGCAGTGAATCAGAAGAGTCGTGCCTGCGGCCTGCAGTCCCCATCTTTTAACGCTATGGCACTAATGTTTCTTCAGTTCTTCAGGCTATCCCTGTCCTGCATCTGCAATTTTTCCTTCATACCATTATCTGTACTGGAAGAATCAATGTCCTTTCTCTTCTGTGTTAATGGTCTCCTCCAGCAGTTTTTTGTTATGGATACGAACTTCAGCCTTCTTTATCTGAAGAAGAAGAAGAAACCATCAAAGGGAAGAAGATGAACAATGAGATAAAAGTTGTCAGTGTAAGCCACAGTGGCTTTGCCACAGGAGCAGATGCTGGTGTGTTGTGGCAGTGGAAGGAGTGGTGGGATAGAGAGGCAGATCCACCCTGGTGCTGAAAAAGGTGCTCATATTTGCTGGAAAATTTCAGAAATGGTGGAAGTTGTTGGTGTCACAAACTGTGCTAGGCAAAGATCAGTCCAGCAAGTGGAGTATTGGACAGGGTATTAAAAGTGAAGCCAAGCACTACAGGAATCAGGAACAGACATGACATGCTCAGAGCAAGATAGTGGTAAAATTATCTCCCTTGCTATTTCTTCAAGTGTATCCCTAAATATAATGTTTTTCTTTATATTCTATTTTTCTTTATTCTCTCCACTTTCTATTGTCCCAAGAACAAAATTTTTGCTTTAAAATTAAATGTGTTAAAAAACTGTATTCATACAGTTCACACAGAGAAGAGAAAAATTATTCATCCTCTTCCATACCTCAATCTCCTATGAGCTGAAGCTGCCTGAAAGGACCAATAGCAGTTTCCACTTCTTCCTTTTGATCCAGAAAAAGTCTGGATCTGCAAAACCGACAGTTACTTCCTGATAACAGGAGCTTTGACAACAGTCCAGGCCAGCTGGGACTAATTTAAACAGTTTTAAGGAGGCAATTATCAACTAACACAAGATGCTGTATAGAAAGCCAGGAGCAGAGTAGCTGCAGTTGGCTTCGGGGCTTTGGTTTAGGTGGTAGTTAAAATATACTCAGAAACTTTGGGTGGCTGCCCTAACAAGGCTTGAACTTTTTGGTTGTGTTTCAGTTGTATTGTTCTTGAGATACAATGAGAGAGAGCACAAGGCAAGGTTCACAGTGGCCATTTTTATACTACCCTGCAACAGCATCCCTGGTAATGTTGTTCATTTCAAATTCCTTGATGTACCTTGATATGTACCTTGATGGTACATATTGTCTGGTCCTACAAGTTCCCTACTGGGCATCCTGAACGTGCCCCAGTTGTAGTACCTGAGGAAAAAACTCATGTTTCCTGGGCTTCAGAGAGCCCCCCAGTGCCACCACCACTCGCCAGCTGAGACAACAACTCTGGGGAACGTTTCTGGCCCGCTCATAAAATAGCTCCCAAATCCATTTATTTGCATCTGTGTCGATACTGCTTAGGACAGTTTTCTGCCAAAGAAGAAACAACATTTTTGTAGCCCACTTCCATGAAGGTTGGTGCAGGAATAGCATGAGGACCGTGCACACATCTGCTGACACAGGCACCGGCAGGCTCCACCGCAGGCAAAGCGTCCTCTGGGATGAAAAGTAGTGTAGTTCACAACATGGTAGTCCCACAGTGTAGCCTTTCCACAAATGTGAAGTACATGGGAAGAATTTCTAAACTTGCTAAAGGCTCACAGACAAACAGGTTGTTCAGGCGATAAGAAGTGGGAAAAACTATGGGAGGTCCTATGCCAGAAGGTACTGAAACACTCCCTGTCTTCACTGGAAATACAGATTGTTTTGAAAATATGGAGAAAATTGACATCAGACAAAAGGCAGCTGTCAAATGTTACTTGTTGTGAAGTGACAGTCTTGGTCCTCTGTTCAGGCGCCCTCACAGCTCGCTCTCAGCTGAGCAGCTGAGCACTACAACTATTTCCAGCTCAGTACACTGCCATGGCCCATCTTTCCCTATGGCCTAGCTCCTGCCTGCCTTAGGTGAAACTGGTCACTGGCCAGACGGACAGTGTCTATACACAGTTCCCTGGGACAGGAGAGGGGCTGTGCCACAATGTCATGAGCGTACAAGAGCCTGGCGTTGCAACAGGAGACCGTGATGCAGGAGTCAAAAGTATGAGTCTCACTCAGTGGGTCTGAGACTTGGCAGACTTGGGCAAGCAGGGGCGAGCTTTTGGGGAAAGGAAGGTTGGACAGTATCCACTGCCCTATAAATCAGTAAACGTCAGGAGGACAAGAATCCTTCTCACAGCAGCTCTGCTACCTGTTTGGGATCTGGCTCAGAGGTATTGGTATCTTTCCTGAACAGTGGGAAATGTTCTATTTCAGTTCATTGATTGAGCTCCCAAATATTCCAGATCCTTGATAACCGACTAATGAGTTTAAAACTGCAGAAAAAGTTTGGTTCTTTTACATTTAAGCAGCTCCTGCTGAGAAAACATCCCCTTTGGCATGCAGGCACCAGCTGCTCTGACAACAAGCAGCCATGGGAGAATCTGGATTTAAGGACGCCAGTTTGTTAGATTAATTTCTCCCTTCATGGCACGCAGCATGCCTCAAAACACTGATGGAAGAAATTTTATTTTGTTCGAGTTTTGGGCTTGGCAGTTTTTATTTTTCTTCCTTGGTGCTCCTTGCATCGCCACTGCTGTCCAGTTGACTGGCAGCATTCCTCCAGTTCCAGCACCGCCTGCCCCATAACCCCGTGTTGCAAGCAACTTTCACATCTGGAGGAGGTAGGAAACTCATTTCTGCTTCTGGCCTGCCTCCTAATTTGTTGAAAGCATCCATCCCTTCTGACTCCTCTGCACTGTTAGCCTTTTCTCTCCCAGGAGGCTGTACTCTGGCACAGCGACCTCAGCTGTCACTGCCCTGAAGCAAGACTCCTTTGGCAGCGACTGTGACGCTGCTCTTCCCTGGGTACCACTCAGCAACACAGCTGTGTGACGACAGGTGAGAGAAGAAGGAGCAGCATGTGCAAACACCCTATGTGATGCAGGCATCAATAACACAGGGAGTTCCCAAATTCCAGGGAGAAAGCCAATTCTTACCAAGAAAGCTGTGAGTGACGGGCTTTTGGCAAACGTATTGTGGAATTTCTGCTGGAGCCTATTGCACTTTCTCCCTGTGTCCTCTATGAAAGATTGTCACAAACATTAATATCATCCTACCTGAACAAGGACCACATCATGTTTAAGAAACAAATAGCTAATTGACTGTCTTGAAACAACGGGGCAACTACTAAATTTCATATGAAAGGGAAACTGGTTCTGAGAGCTAGGCAGGTGCTCAAAACTATTAAGTTCTGTTGCTCTCTTCATTAATAAAAAAAGTGAAATAAAAATATGAGTATATTTATGTGACTATCTTTCTCTGTCAACTAGCTTTAATAATTTTTCACAACGCAAAATAGGGGAAAAAAGAGACATCTTTCTAGAACCTCTCCTATTGTAATTTTAGGTTGCTATTTAAACTGAGAAACATATAAAGGTGTTTGGACAGTGTATATAATTATTCAAAGTTTGCCAAGCTGAAATCCAACACAGTGCTAGAAGCAACATACTTGTAAAAAAATAAGGCAGATTTCAGGGATACTGGTTTGAATTTGTACCTTACAGTGTCCTAAGGTGCAAACTCTGCCCCAGTATCTCAGAACTTAGAAGGACAGAGTCCTTTTCCCATGCGTTCCCACTGACATTTTTCTTGACCCAACACAGAACCCTAATGTCTTCCTTTTCTCACCAAAAAGTGTAGGAATGAGATATGCCTGAACAGAGCTGTGGTACAGGTTCTAACCATAGCACAGCACTGTTACTTAACATGAACGAAAAAAAATGATCTGCTTTGTTTGGATAAATTCCAAAGCCATTCAAATCATTAAGTCTTTTAAGCCAATTATTCTTTTAAAGTTCAATTAGTTATATTCTGACCTTTCCATAAATATATTTTGCTTAAGGAAAGAGTGTAAAGCACCTTGATTGCCTGAATGATCGAAAACTTTCCAGTATTCTGAGGTGACAACAATGTTGTAAAATTAAAAGAATAATCTAGAGGACTACTTGTCTGCATATTTGCAGAGAGGAAATCTGAAAAATAAATATGTATTGTATTGTATTTATTCTTATGTCACCCATTCTGTTAGCCCAAAGACCAATTCCCATGCCATATTCACGTTTTCCACTCTGAAATTCCACAGTAATAATCAGCTTCCAGGGCACTGTTCTTGAGACTATCATTGTGAAGATTTAGAAATGTAGTCACTTTCTTAAAAGTATTCTCCCTTTTTATCTGTTGTGATGTGAAATGGCCTTCATGCAGACAAAAATCTGTCTTCTAGCATATAGCCTACCAGATCTATTGCTCTTCTGTTGACTCCATCATGTGCCATTAGGAGTTGTGAAAATCCATGGAGATTCCCAGATTAAAGCCAAGGAAATAAGTTATTGAGTTCCATATAAATCTGTAGAAAAAAAACCAAAACCTGATTAATTTACTCTAATTTGCTACTTCAAGCTTTCTCTTTTTGTCTCCTTCTGTGTTGTTGTCACAGCAGTGTCGTGCATTACAGCATTGCTCTGCTGAATTTTTATACAAGTTTGCAGTTGTACTGTATGTTTCACTGGCTTTGCCTATCAAACCAATGCAGTTAACCATCATTATTCCCATTCACAGCTGCATTAATCTCTTCTAATAACAAGTTCAGAATAGGGCCAGATTCATGACTAAAACCACCATCAAAACCTCCTGGGAGTTGCTGACACACATTGCCTTCTGGATATTTATGGACTGAAAAAAACCATACCCTAATTACGGCATTTTTCTACTTTGGTTGGGTTAATGTAGTGTGATGTAAAAATTAAAACTAGATAATCAGTTGTTCCTGTTTAATGTTTGCAAGAAAAACTGAAAATACTGTGGGGCAACACCTCATCAGGCAGAAAGTAATTTGGTATGTTCCTATTTGATTATGCCAACCACCTGATTTTTTGTTTCTTTCATATTTTGTTCTTCTCCTCTTTGAAATCCTCTCTCTCCTGTCCCCCTTGCTTCTGAAGAGTGAAAGTATCCTTGAGCTTAAAAGCCAGACTTATCACATGAACTGGTTGATTGCAAAGTATTTAATTTTGCTAAACTTTCTGCTAATGAGTAACTCTGCTATTCAGCTGGGTTTTCATGTGTAAAGTCATTTCCCCATCTGACAGACCAGTTTTCAACTTTTTCTTCTTTAAAACCAGGATTTCTCAGCATCAGTCTTGGTGAGGAATGTTTTCTCCTGACAAAACACGAAAAACTTTGCACGTAACAAAAAAAAAAAAAAAAAAAAGAAATGCTGATGCCTGAAATACAAAAACCAATCATTTATGTTTTCAGCACCTTTGTGTTAACACCTGCCTAGACATCCTGCTACATTTTTACATTCTTGTTTTTGCTCTATGCAATCAGCTGCAATGCAAAGAAATCTGTAATGAATATAAATACGTATACCAAGAGTGATAAACAAATCTTAAGTGATTTTGCAACCATGTCAACATATAAATTCAAATAATAACAGAGCTCTACGAAGTGTTTATTTCTGATTAACGTGGGCACAAGTATATCACCAGCTCATGAACACTACGGATTTTGCAGTTTCATCAGTGCCTTTATGTAATTTGCTTGCATTTCTAGATTGCATTTTAAGATGTAAGTGTCTTATTTTTTCTTTTTCGAGTTGATCTGACAGTTCAAATCAAGGAAGTGTTGTTTTGAGTCTCAATAAAGGAGTCTCCAACTAAACAAAGATTGTAGGTATTTGTGTGTAGGGCCATCAGAGAAGTTGATTTACTAATACATATTCCATCATGATAGGATATTTGATAAAATGCTTGAATTATGTCACCAGAAAGTTTAGAGATTAGGTATGAGAAAGAATTCTAATAGAGTTGCACCAGGAATAAAGTTATTCCTTTATGTCAAAATAAATAATCATCAGGGTTTTTTTAATGGAAAGATCTTTGGTAGGGACGTTCTTTTCTGTGATGACATTGCAACCAGCTTGTTTCACTACCGAACAGTATATTAATCTGTAATATAAATATAATCCTGCCTATTGCTACCTGAGTATTACGGCTTTGCTCATTCCTGTATGCAGCAGCCTTCATTATCTTGTTCTTTTATGCATTATCCAATTTTCCAATAGAGCCTAATAGCTATAAAACTTGTCCCCACAATTTTGTCCTGAAATAATTAAAACATATAAATAATTTTAGATATACAGTTTCATTTTATGGCTAAATCAGTAAGTTCTGGTCCATTCTGTGTTTTTTTTATGCCCATAGTTAACACATAGATTTAAAGCCCTATTTTCTTGTCTCTTGGTATCCTGCATCTCAGATTTTGCACTGTTGTAAGTAACAAAGGTACCTTGCCTTTTCAAACTAGAAGGGAACTTGAACACTTGGCCAAAAAAACATGCTTACTTTTGGTGTTCACTTGAGTTTTGTGGAAAGAAAAGGGGGAAATATCTACAAAAAAAAAGGATAGGCTGTGAGAAAAGTCTTCAGTTCTAACGCAGTCTGTGAAAGTATACTTTTGCACAGCTGTGTAAAAGAGAGGCAGGGTACCCTTTCCATTACCCCCATGCAGGACTGTGAGGTCCACAACTCTCAGCTGAAAAGGGTAAAAAAATGCCCCTTTCCAATGCTGCACCTTTGTTTAATTGTCTGAGAGATGAGGAGGGAGCAAAGCATGGCAGCCACGGTTGCACAGCTCTTCTGTGGCATGAGAGCAGGGTTGGCTTTGGGTGCTGCAAGGGTAATAGTTTGCTTCCAAAGGGATGATTTTCCTTGATGTGGCCTCCCCTTGGAGACACACTTTCTTCCTTGTGGTCATTCCTGGGGCAATGCCACCATCAGATGTTGTCTTTGTGCCAGGCCAGCAAGGAAAGCAAGATTAAGTCTTTCCAGAGAAGGCAATCAAAGCATCCTTTCCTGTGTGACTATAAAAACAACTGAATGAAAGGCAAATTAAATTTTAGGCAAATCAATCATTCAGAGAAGTCCTAAGCTTTCACCAGGAAAATTTCACCGACATGCCACACTTGAGATGATAAAGTTGGCTGTGTCTCATCTCCCAGATGAGAAAGTCATCTGTCTGCATCCACGCAGCCACTAGTGAGGAATGCAAAGGAGGCCCATTTCAAGAAACATGAGACTTCTTCCTACAGTTTTTGTATGTTAAAAGTGATGTTTCAAGAATCATGGCCCCATGTATGCTTGGCAGCCCTGTCAGAGATGTGATCTGTGGTATGAACCAGTGGCTCCCTACCCGGGCGGTTCGACGTGGTTCCTGTCCCACCCTTGCATGGTCTCCATTTTGGAGAAGGCATGACCCTCCATGGGGATGTATGTGCCTTTCCAGCAGCAGAGCGAGGATCAGAGAACTTCGGTCAGGCGAAATGGCAACTTGAAAATGTACTAACCCACAGCCTTCAACAAAAGCAAACCTTGTTTACTGCACAATTACCTTTTGTTTTCCTGCTTTTCAGAAGCATTGTTTTCCACGTTAGCAAATCTAACAGTTTCACACTAGCCATGTTCAGTCTTGTTTGAATAGTGGTTGCTATTCTGCTCAGATTCCCCATCCACGAACAAAGCTAAGAAACCAGTTAAGCTATGCAGGAGTCAGGGAGAGAAAAGGACATAAGAAGAGCACGATAGAGCTCATCCAGCCCTCATGGCTGTACAGAAAACCTTGGCTATCTCAATTGTAGTGGCTCGTAACTGAGAGAACCCTGAAGAGATTATTTTAAAAATTATATTTTCAAGTCCACTTCATTTTTCAGGGAGCCTGAGACCTGACGTCTGAACAATAGCAATGAACCTGTGCTCCCAAACACACACTGGTGTTTTAAATTGCAGCTGTGGGTCTGACTGTTTCCTTCAGATTTCTCAATCTGTCATGGCACAAAACTGAAATAGGTGTGTGACAGAGGCCCTGATTAGAAATACAGACGGTGACACAGGCAGGAAGCTTAAAACACAGCAGAATTCATTCCTTTCTGAAACCACTATGTAATTATTTATTTCTGCTGACATTGGGAATTTTCTGTAATAATAGTAATGAAGACATCAAATACGTGAGGAAAAAATGGTCAGCTTTGAGTCTATAGTAAATGACTGATAACTTTTGCCAAGGGAAAGCATTTCTCATTTTTTAAAATGTAGCCTTTAGCATGTCCTTAGTTTTCAATCCATTTCATTATAATCTATATGCTTACCCCTGCTATCGTCCAGTCCTCTTTAATATAGTGTCAGATCCTATCCCAAATATTGATGTTTATGCCTCCTCACATTGCTTATAAGACACCAAAATGATATTACTGTCAAGGGGAAATAGAGTTTAAGGGCTGGCAAGCAGCTGCTAGAGCAACCCACAATGCATATGTATGTATATATTCCTCCCTATCTATGTATGTATTCCCACTAGCAGAACTTCACCCTGAACTGCCAAAGAGGGGAGGAAGATGAGGGCATTGGTGCTGTTTGTGTTTGTGTGAGTGCTCTGTGTGTCTGCCTGCGTCGATCTGTGTGTGTATGTGTCACACACCTGCACCCAAGTGCCTGTGCCTACTGGGAATATGTGGTCTTGCTACTGGTTGGACCTGGGACATTGAGCCTCTGCCAGAAGGCTGTCAGATTCAGCCCTGCTTAGCACAACTAACTCTTTTTAATCTTACAAATTGAAAATATTTGAATGGAAGTGTCACATATGACTTAATGAACAGAGTATAATTATCAACAATATAAATATTTGTATAGAAAGATCTTCATGTTTGTATTTACTGGAGTACCATTAAAATCAATATTATTTTTTCACATAATTCAGCAGTACAAATTTTACCCAGTCACTTTTTATTTATATTTTTAAATGCATTCATGGAGGAGAGGCTCACAAATCAATGATCCAAAGCCAACGATCCAAATAGGTAAGAGGCGGAGAACAGAAGTTCAGCAGAGCGGTTTTGAAAAGGATATATTGCATTGATGCTTCTGTCATTTCTTTTGCTCATAACTTATATTTATGAATGAGGTGGATCAAGGATAATTGGCTTTTGGTCTTAATTTGAGCTTAGAAGAAGAATCAAGGGCAGCTAAACATGTGGCTGTATATTTGAGAAAGCAAACTGCGTAGACAGCGTGGTGGATTTTATATAATTCACATAAAAAGCTTTCTGACACCGTGAAGGTTGTTGGCTGAGTTCCTTACAATTGGTCAGCCAAAACAGAAATATTAAATACTCTGCTGTGGTTCATCAGAGTAAAAGTACAAATTAATAGGGTGTGTGCTCTAGAGCACTTTGTGTGGCATTACGTTAATGCCTTAAAACACCCCCTCTGTGGTGTTCTGATATTTTATCTTTTGAAAAAAATTACATGTATAACTGCTCCAAGGACTATCTACTGTTTCTCCAAATTGTCATCCTTAATTTGTTTCACTCCACTTTCTCCCAGTCCCCACCAAATGTCCAGGCGAAAATACGGGCCACATTCTCAGCTTGTGGAAACTGATACCCCTCCACTAATGTCTGTCATACACCCCACAGGGGTGACTGGAGTTTCTGGGCACTCTCAGCTCTACTTTGGACCCTGCTGAATTTGCTTTTCTCTAGAAGACTTCTTCACACTTGGCTTTGTCCCCTGCTTTTCCAATCAGACGGTCTATAGCAGAGCAGGGGCTGACATGGTTTTAGCTTGATCTCATTACAAATTTTTCAATGCTCCTTACTCACACACTTATAGTTCAAACACCCATTGACAGGTGACAAACTCCCCGCTGACACTTTAAGATTTACCCTTTTACCTTCAAGTGCCTCTGTTTTTTCTTAGTGTGACTTTCACTGTTCCCAGCATCTTTGTCCGCCTTAAAATAGTTGGTGCTCCACTTCTTTTCAAGCCAATAATCAGACCAGCTGCTTCTCTGGGGACGAATTCCTCTGAGCTAAGAGCTTTGCTGCCGTCCTTCAACACCTACTGTGCACACACTGCTGGTGAGTACACACGTGCCAAGAGATGCCCTCCATCTTCACTCATGTGTCTCTTCCCCAGTGCTCCCAGGGGCACATACTGCTCCCCCCACTGCTTTCTACAGGCCCCAGCACTGACTTCTGTGTGCCTTCAACCCCCAAGTCTCCCCCTGCGGTGTTTTGGGTTCCCTGTCACACCTGGGGGGTTAGGGCACTGTCTGCCTTTCCTCGGTGTCCATCTGGAGAGAGGACTTTGCTCAGTAGATGTTACTGGCTAAACTCCAGGGCTCTCAGTCCTATGCCCGTGGCTTTTTGCCCCTCAGATGTTAGGAGCACTCTTGTCTTTTTTTGGAGGCTTCATCGCTGCTCCTCCCCATGACAGTGACATTGCAGCTTTACTTGTGACAGCAGAATTAAACTCTTCCAGGA
Source organism: Larus michahellis (assembly GCF_964199755.1). NCBI lineage: Eukaryota > Metazoa > Chordata > Aves > Charadriiformes > Laridae > Larus > Larus michahellis. The sequence goes on from NC_133898.1 coordinate 42,425,854, forward strand.
TTTCTTTTAGTTTGCACTTTACTTAATAACAGATTCCAAGTACCCATGCATTCTGCAGACATTGCTGTGTTTCTCAGATTGCAGCGGTAGAGGTTCATAGTTCACCTGTTCATCCAGAGTTAATTGAAAAGTGTTATGTCCTTAGAGCTGGCCATTGTCAGGAAAAAGGACACCTCTGAGGTTTTTCCACTCCACTGGCAGTCACTGCTCATGGATACAATATGAAGCTCTGATTAAACCACATTTCTGGAGTTTAAGCTCTGCTGAGTGTTTAGTCTGTTCTTTTTTTTTCACTCAAGCTATTTTCATAGTTCATTTTACTTCTGGTACCAGGTGTAATTCAGTAACCATTAAAAAAGGAGGGCTGATGGTGTTCTGCCTCATTAGGTGCCTGGAGCGGTGGCAGTCCGTGGCAAGCCTGCTCGTGCCAGCTGCAGAGCCTGGGGAGCCCCACACAACGCCCCTTCCATGGTGGTAGTACAGCGGTTCATGCAGCCACCCAATTACCTGAATTGGGGAACAGACCCAGTTGAAAAATAACCTTGCAAGAGAAAATTGTTTTATTTCCAGCTGGATCAGTATCCTGAGCCTGGCCGGCGGGGGTGTGGGGTGGTTTCCATAGCCCTCCGATATCTGTCCTAGCAAAGTGGTGGTACAGCGCGGGGACAAAGAACTATGGGAAGGACCTGCTTTAGAAAGGATTTCCTCCAAAGAAATCCCTCTGGGACCGCAGCCCCAGGGCTGAGCTCTGCCTGGCCTGAATCCCTGCAAAACACAAGAGACAGCTACCATTGTATTAACTTATGTTAGGGCCTCTTCCCTGTAGGAAAGAGGGCTTGGTGGGGTTCTCTAACGGTGCATGACTTCAATATTGCATGCCTTGAATCTGGGGAGGGAGGCAGAGTTGGGGGCATCCACTGGGGCACACATGCCAAGATTTTTGTGGCCACGATTAAGCTTGCCAACAGATCCTTAGGACCACACAATTTGAGGGTCTTATTTCCAGCATGTAGCTATTACCTAGTATCTTGGAAGCTTCATGAAATCATTTGGGTAAGTTTGCCTATTTCGGGGGATTTCTGTGTGGAACAGGCACGATCAGGCTTTACAATCCTTGTGAAAAGCCAGGTGCAGTATTTTACAAATACGTATTCAAACACAAAGCTATTTCATGTTTTTACCTATGACTATGGTGAATTTTAACTTTCAGAAACTTTAAATGAGAAAGGTACAGTTGCTGAAAAAGCAATGAATCACTCAGGCTGAACTTTAACACCCATTCAACATCTAATTAGTTGAATTAGAGCCACTTTGCAAGAGAGTCAATCAATTCTCTAGCTTTAGCTGCCCCAATGGTTCTGAAATTTGATGATGTTATCATTACTTCAGAGGAGACACTCAGTTAGCATTTTAATAAGTGCATTTTCCCCCAGCACTTTAGCTCCAAACCAGGAACTATCATAAGTTAAAATATTATCTGCAAAATGCAGACTCTCCTAGGCCAGCAATGTGTCCACATCTGAAAACTTTTTCTGGTCGAGCTTTCTTATTACTTTCACATGGATCAAGAGAATTACCATCAACCAGAATTTCGTGATGTGCAGAATGAGAAGGTAATTAACAGGACAGAATTTGAACTGAAGTAATACCTTTGCAGAAGAAGCTCAAAATGAATTATTAAAATTCACTATTCACATATGAATAAATGGTGAGACGAAAGTACCTCCAGAAGGTTTAAACTAGCCTTTAAATAAAAACCAGATGAATACTATGCTACCAGCTTCCTCCAAGTTAAGCAAATACATTTGATGTTTCACAGGAGCACTGTCAAGTGAAGGCTGAAGATTTCTCTAAAATTTGAAGCATACCAGATAAAAGGATATATGCACATACAGAAAGCCTAGATTGGCTTCATTTCTTGACTATTTGCATTATCCCTCAGGAAGGGTTGAAGGGGCTCTCATAGCTCTAAAATTGCTTGGTTTGACTTCCAGTCTCGATATCTTGCTGAGAAATGGTATGTGGGCTGCTGGATCCCTGCTTCTGCTGTAGGACATTAAGAAATGGCTCAGGAGGTAACATCCTTCAAGAAGTTGTGTGATTTATGTTGGAAGATTTCTCGCGATGCAGGCCAGTTCTAGGAGGAACCTAGAAAAGGCTGATGTCTATATCACCTCTGAGGCTCTAGATTAGCTGTCTTTGAACAGGCTGGCTTTACAAGGAGGGAAAGATGTGACTCTACTAAGGCATCTTGTAGAAACGCAGTAAACTGGGTGGAGGGAATGGTACTTCAGCCCCCCAGTCTGTCCCTTTGCCCTCAGCTGATGCTGTCCCCCCTTCTCTCAGGTATGCTGGTGGCCTTCCAGCTTGAGTTTACTCTTCGTTATTTTCTTTTAAAATATTACCCTATTTCTTCTGCTTTCTTGGATAAGTACTCTTGCCAAAAGATGGCATAGTTCAAACGCACTTGAAAGCTTCTCCACAATGTTTTTAAACCCTTCGAGTGCACAGCCACCATGGACAAATTCACTTTTAAAAGTGAAAGTTTCAGAAAAATTGAATGAATGAAAACAAAGATTTAGAATGAAATTGCTGTGTGACCAACAACTTCATTTGTTGGACTGTTGCAGTGCTCTGCCTTCTTTTTCATGCTTACTGTTTGAGTTTTTTTGTATGTGATATAGCATTGCATAAATGTCCCTACCACAGTCATTTCAAACGCACCCTCTCTCTGAAAGTTCATTTTCCACACAAATCTCACTAAACTTCAGAGCTCTTGGAAAACAAAACAACACGGCATTTCTCAAAGGTGATAATTATCAGAGAACACCATCACTCTCACCTCATGTCCCCGTCTGCTTTAACAGTTCGCTGGTCTTAAGGTTTAGGCAGACGTTAAGAGAGAAGAGTGAGAATAAATAAGGAAAATGGAAATGTGATGGGCCATCCCTGAAACATCACAGTGGTGGTGAGAAACAGTTCAGTTCTCGGCAGCTGCCTGCAGAGGGACAGATCGGGGCTGGTTTTGATGCACGTGCATTCCAGTCGCTGTCAGTGCAATTACTGCAACAAAAAGGGAGTTACAGAACTGTGGACCTCAAGAGACCAAAATATAGTGCAAAATGGGCTGGAAGATTTGCATGGAAATTTGAAAAGGAAAAAAAAAAAAAATTAGGTCATGCAGCCAGCAGGGAACTGTGCTGAGAACAGAGCAACCAGACAAGGACAGAGGTTGTAGCTTTTGTCACTCTTTTGAAGGTAATGGTATTCTCTTAATTACCACAAAGATATCATTAGCTTTTACCTGGTTAATTACAGTACTAACTTAATTATAACTTTGCTTATGCATCCTGGAAGTGTTAATATTTCCTTAGACGTAAGGACCAAATCTTACACAGCTCTCGTTGCCATTTCCATTCATGGAAATGACAGACTATGTGATATAGTTTTACAACGTACCCATGTAGCAGTCATGAAACTGCTATTTCTCTTTTCATTTGTCAAATTGAATTTAAGCAAAATTTCCTGTTGAATTTTTAGAAGTTTTAGATGTACAGTTAGTCGTTTAGGCCTAAGATGATGCCAGCCACCTACTGCAGAGCAGGCGTTTGAATTCAGGATCCTGAGTTTTTAAGTAACTCCCCTAACTCCTGAGCCATGTCTGGTTTTTATAGTGCTTATGCAAAAGGTTACAAATCCCAATAAGCCACGATAAGGTAATACACAGTTGGTTTTTGGCCTCCCTTATGTTGATCAGGTGCACCCACCTCTTCTTTGCTATGTGTCCCCTCAATATCAGGGTCTACCAGGTATTTTATATTAAATAAGCCAGCCTTCTGACAATCCTATAAGACAAACATGAAAAAAGGAGATGAGACCATGAAAATGAAGGGAGAGCTCTCTCTCACTACAAAATCAGCTCTTCAGTCACAGCTCTGGGCAAAACTATGCATTTAGATCTGATCTTCTATACAGATTTTTTGCTTCCCCTCCCAGAAAATGCTCTGATATCAGCACAGTGACCCTGCACATGCTAAAGCAAAGTCCCATTGAGACCTCATGGTAAAATATACCTATCTCTGGAGAGGAATGAGGACAACAAGCCACGGACATGGTTCAGCAGAAAATCTAATTCTCCATGTTAAGCATCTTTATGAATTGTGCCTCACTCAGCTTATTGCATTTGTCCTTCGCATTCATGGACACCACTTTTTAAAGAAGAGAAATGAAAGATAACAAATGAAAAAGAATATGCAAGATACTGGAACAGCTAATCTGTTTTCTCTCTCAGTGTTAAGTATAAGACAGAAGAAAACAACATGACTGACATAAGTTAATTTCCTTTCCCTTCTCTTCCTGTTAAAGATTATGAAATAGTGAATTATAAAACAGCACATTCATAGTAGACTAAAATAATTTTTCATGCAGAGAATAATAAGTGTGTTGAATAGTTTACTATTTTAAAAGATTTAGATGTAACTCTGGAGAAAATATTTGTACTTGAAGGTATGAGCAAAAGCAATTAAAGTAATAGTTTTTCACTCCTTTTTTACATTCCTGTCACTTTAGGATGTTTATATGCTGTGGCAGCCAGGCAGAAGTCAATGGGCCAGATTTAGAATTTGTAAGAATCAATGCAGAAGTTAGCAGGACCTACCCACTTCAAACTTGCTGGACATCTGACGAAGGATCAGTTATGAATGTCCCATGTTTCCTTCTCTTTGCTTATATACAAACATTTCAGCTCTGCTTTCAGCAGAGTTTTCCTGGTGTCCCTTGACTACGCCAGGTCTGTCTCCTCCCAGGAGGAGACGGTGGGGAATTTGACCCAAGGACTTGTTGAACGCAGCCTGCTCCAAAGCCTGGGCTGGTGGCTGTGGCGGTGGTACACTAGGGAGGAGAACCATAACCCCCAGGAAAGGCCATTTTAGTCGCAGGATGTTTAAACGCAGTTTTCCCAAGGGAGAGGTGTGGAGCAGTCACTCTGCACCGGCCCAGTGGCCTAAGCCTCCCTAGCGAGGGATGGAGTCCCCAGATCCCCAGCCAGGCTGCAGAGCAAGGACTTGTTCAACTTTGTTTAATATGACATTTTGAGCTGCCTGAACAGCCTGAAAAGCATCACGGGCAGCTGTTCCCCAGCTCACCCTCTCTCCCCAACCCAAATCCCAGATAACCCCACTTTGTTCTGGTTTAAAACTCCTTCAGATCCCTCTACTAGGCACTCAGCTCCTGCCCTGAGATCTTAAAGGGCTCATAGCTCCCTCCCAAGCTTTTCAACAGTTGGCCTATATAAGCATAGGTCTGTATGGACTTTAGCCTTTAACGTATAAGCCTATATATACATAGTGCAATACAGTGCAGAGAAAGAGGAAGCTATATTTTATCAGTGTGACTTTTGGAGACTTACAGTCTCCAGAAATTAGTGTTATAAACTTGTCAGCAGGTGATGTGTGGCACAGAATTATCCCAGCGCTACGTCTCGTGTCCTTTGGATGAAACGTTAAAGAAGAATGGACGTTAACTATGCATGAGATGCACTAAAACTATATGCTTAAATAACACCTATCCACTGTATTTTCCTATTTCATTTCAGGTCACTTTTTTCCAGAATGGAAATTCATAACCAGGCAAACAAGTATTTTCTTCCTGATTATTTTATTTAAATGCTTGCACCTTGAGTCTTCTGAGCCTTGAAGGAGGAGAACAGCTTTTTACATCGTTGTAACAGGACCGAAACATGGAAAGGGCAACCATTTTATGCTTACACTGCAGAAGACCATCAACTGCAAAATATGCCGGGTAATGGAGAACACTTCCCTTCTGGGCTTGATTCAAATCTCAAAGCAGGGTGATTTCATCGCGACCTCCCTTCTCACGTTCCCCACAGTAACTCCATGGCATTACAGCGGTTTACCCAGGGGTATCTAAGCCACATGCACAACCCACTGAAACAAATGGAAAGCTGTCCTTTTCTTACAGCACACAGGCAGAAAAGTATCTCAAGACAGATCAAAATACAAAATGTTTCTGCCCGATTTTTATTGTTTATCACAATTCCACATAAAATAAATGCAGAGCTTTGCCCATTGGGGAAAAAAAGTAATAGTCAAGATGATAGTTTCTATTGATTTAGCTGGAATATGCAGCAAAATGCAGAGTAACACAGGTTTCTGTTTTTGAGAGTTTCCATAAGAAATATTAGATATAGTTTATACTTTACTGTTTTTCTGGTTTGGTATTGCTTTAAACTTATTGGCAAAGAGACCCCATAAAAAAAAAAAAATATCAGATCGAACCTGGAAGGGTATCTTTTTAATTTGAGGGCATATTTTTAATTGGGCATTTGAAAATGCATAGGTGTTCAGTGAGAAAGTTAACCTTGATAACAAAAACTAAAAGCAGTGAATGCAGTATTAATGCAGTATTAAACATCTTTATCATTTTGAGAATGGTGTCAAGATCATAGATAGCTCCTCTTTGGTGAAATGATTCACTTCTCTGACACTGTAGTTTTCAGGTAGGGGGGAAAAATGATGTTTGAATTAGCACGTAAGGACTTTGCAACTTATAAAAAGTCATAAAAGGGATGAATCTTATGTTTTGTGACACAAATGTCTTCAGCTTTTTCTGTGAGTTATGTTCCATTTCCTGCTCAATAGCAATGCAACAGTATACCTGCAGCACATATTTGTAACTTAATAAGATTTCATGTACAAATCAGAGCCAGGCAAAGCCACAGAGGTGAATTCAGGCTGACGGCTATCTCAAAGCTCGGCCTAGAGAAAACATAAACTTCACATATATGCTATTCAGAGTCATACTGAACACACTGGTAGTGTAGGATATGTGTGAAAGGCCAATTTTTGTTCCCAGGGCAGGGTCAAGAGATTTTCAGTGTAAATGAGCATCAAGCTCATCCATTTAAAAACCTTTCTCAAATGGACAACAACACACCTTATTGTCTGTCAGCTGTGTCAGTCAAGAACCATTCCATTAAGGCTGATAGCCGTGCACTGAAGATGCAGTAAAACTGATAACAACGGGTAAACCAAACCTGGACCACTTGTTTGGAGCTACGTGTGGGTCTATTTTTATTCTGGAAAGAACAAGAAGCGGTGTGGAAAAGTGAGGAACAATGGTAACAGCTTGATTTTTAAAGGAAAAAGTACTGATCTGATCTGATCTGAAATTAGTACAGAAGACGCATTCTCGGGTTTTCTCCTTTATTGAAAGTCTTTCAGAAACAAATGTCATCTTGCAGCTGGAGGTGAAGGGAAATTACTTCTACAGCTACACTACCTTTTGTGCCCAGGGGCAACATTTTCATATCTTCATAACACCCGTACATCATGGGAGAGATTCTTACCTGGTATAATTGGCATAAATCCATAACATTCCCTTGAGGATGAGCATGATAGCTCTTTCTCTGCACATTACTGGTTCTTGTGCTATGACAGATCAGTGTACCTAACATTAATAGACTGACTTCTGTACCAATGTTAATGACAATATATATCGAAAACATCCTTGGAATGATGTTTAATTGCCTACAGAAACAAAATGTTGGTTGGTCTTATATTAAGTGGACATTATCTCCAAGAATGTTAGATGGATTAAAAATGCTTTCAGCCTTCTTAATACAGCCTATCAAATGCAAACACAAGTTTGTTTTTCTGTAAACAAACTGTCATCCTGTTTTATGATGACACCTACATGCACTGCCAGAACAAATGACAGTAACATAAGTTCTATGGCTATCTGCTCACAGCCGTCAGGAGCGCATTTTTGAAGGAATCCATATATCGGCTGTGGAGATTTGCTGGAAATAGTAGAAAAGCACAATGCAAAATAAAATAATTTACTCACAGTTTGGCTAGTGGAAAGACAGACATATGTGCTATAAGTACTACTTTTCACGCCATTCTTCTCCTATCCAGGAATATGTCAAATCCTCCCATAGGAAATTTGACTCCATTGGCCTTAAACAGGGCTTATTGTCATTTATAAATGTATATAACCTACTGTCAGCAGAATCCACCTTTAATAATATAGATTACTATTATTATTATAGAAGCAGCATTCCCATGTACAAAGAAAATTACCATTTATGGGAGACACCTTGGCCTATCAGCTGTCAAAAGGCTTTTGTTATATTCACAGATATCAAAGCCCAACAGTTTTTGTCATTATTTTCTTATCCCTTTTTTCTCCCAACATTTAACAATGGACAATTGTTCCAAAGAGCTTGGAGGGAGGTGTGCTGAACTCTGTGGTCATTGTATATATCCACGGGTATTAGTAGAGGTTTATTTGGGGAAGGACTGTAGATTTGCATATTTGAATAGGAGTTACCTTGTAAGCTCTCTGAAGCAAATTGTGGTTTTGTAGTTTGGAAGCAGAAGCCCAAGGAGCTACAACAAGAACTGCCCACAGAAATGAAAACAGGACCAAAAGGAAAAGTATACATATACAAAAAAAAATGCTTTGAAAATGTAGTTATATTTTTATCTTCAAATTTCTGGGGCATATGTAAATCACATTAGTTCTGCTGTGGGTTTTGGTATCAGAAAGATCCTATCCTAAGTTGTAGCCCTGTAAGTCATAGGACATGTTGCCATTTCATAATATAATTCTGAATACTTACATGTTGTTCTACCAGAAATTCACAAACCAAATGTAGGGTGGATTTTTAAGCCCAAGTTCTGGAAATAAAGACGAATGTCTTTGGCAGTCCTTTAGATTCCATTGTATTTTGTCAAAGTTATCAGCTTAAATTCACCCTCAGAATAAGTCAGCTGAAGTCAGCAGCATTGTAACAGAATGAACTTGGCTTAAAGCAATTGAGGTCAGGGTACTATTTAGTTCATGTTGTATGTGGTACAGCATAAAACTGAAGTTTTTCAAATGTGTTTCAATCCTACTTGCCAAACACTGCCATTTCAGAAGTGTGTCCTTGTGTGTCATAAACTTAGACTTTTTTCTTGACCAGTTAAACAAAATTCTGCTTATTACTTAAGTTACTCACCTGTAACACAACGGATTAGAAATAGTTACATCCCAAGATGATTTTGACTTAGAAGTTTATATGTAGAAGTAGTAGTCCAAGAAAATGTTGATACAAGCTAAAGCATACCGCTTTCTTCTAATTTAGTGGGTTCGAAAATAAGCCCAGGACTTCCACTGAGCAGCGAATCAGTAGGTTTCTTATTGGTGCGTCTCCATTAGCGTTTTAGTTCAGAACAAGTGTGCATCTCCCAAACATCTCCTATTTACCACATTTTCATTGGCGTTGTGGAGTAATTTCAGAGAGCAGGCCTGGAGTCTATTTCGATGAGATCAACTGGAAAATGTATTCTGGGAGTGCACCTCAACAGCCCCAGTCATGAACGGACTTCAGTCCACGAGCTCAGACAATGGTTACCACAATGTAAAACTCCCTGAATCTGTGTAGTGTGGATATCATGTCCTTATCACGAACTATGAATCTTCTCCTACTGGTCATCATAATTTACTAATAAAGGCATAGCCTCTGATCACATTAATAATGTAATAAAGATAGCTACAGAGGGAAGGGAATCCCCATCCCTAATTTTTTATGACCTTAAACGTTTTCATGTGAAGCATCACTTTGAAGAATAGTACCCTATGGTTCTTCATTCCTAGAAGTATCAACAGAGAGACTGGAGAGAACGTTTTTGATGTACGTCATCAAAATAATGAAAAATAAGGCTGCACTTCTCACAGTGCAGTGCTGTTAAGAGATATTGTCTGACTTCAGGGTTAAAAATGTCCAACTTCAGAACATTAAATGCTTTTTGCATTTGCCAGATTGCCCTAACACCCATGGAAACATAGGTTCTCTCCCTCAAAGCAAGCATTGCAGTAACAGGATAACCTGTCGTGGACTCAGGTGGCAGAGATTGTCTTACCTTCCTGTTTCAGTAGAGTTAGGCCTAAGCAATGTGGAGCAATGCTTCTGTGTCACTTTCCTTGACAACAACCTCAGCTCTTCCTTCAATGCTCCTGTGGGAGTGTGAGCTGCCTCCCTGGAGTTTTCCATATGACCTCATGATCAGTCTCATGGTCTCACTCACGGACCTTAAGTAGCATCCAGCCTTCTTAACCCATCTAGCCTCATTAGTACCCTCTCACACAGCACAGGCTGCCTAGTGTCCAGCATGGGCGAGGATCTCACAGGTCATATACATCCCTAACTCATAACACAACTCACAAACAACCTATTGTGCCTGATGCAGGGCATCAGCTATGATTTCCTAAAATGCCCTTTTGACTAAAGTTCCTCCGCTACCTCGAAAATCGCCAGAGCTTAGGTATCTAAGAAACAGTGTTTCCGAAAGAGATCATTATGCAAGGTCAGTGCCTTGACACGCTTATTGCAGGAATAAGATGGACCCTTGGACCCAGAAGTATTTAAACCTGGGATCTTGTTTTAATCTATGGAGGAAACCTGCTATACGATTGTAATTCTGATTGAATTTGCCCCTATCTGTCACTAAGGCTCAGCTAATACATGAAATTTAAGAAACAGTTGCAGTATTTTGAAGAAGCTGTTCAACAAGAGTAAGAAATTATTGCAAAATAGAGCTGCTGCCTTTGCTTTCCAGAGATAGAGTATGCTAATGTGTTTAATCTCAAAGTCTGACAAGGAGATGGGGAAGGAAGACGATATAGTCTGTTGAAATGTAAATGTTAATAATGTTTTCTAAATGAAGCAAAACCAACACAAATTTTCATTCACTGTTTGGATTAATTAGAAATGTTACATTTCTGCAACCTGATTGCTAATTTTTCATTAACAATATTCTATTGCTTAACACTTTATTGCATGTTATGAGCTCCAGCCACCATCCTGTATATCTTTCCACAGCCCAACTTAACATTTGGGCCAAACCACAGATTTTGGGGACTCTTAAGAAGTTATCTTAAGATAACTTCTTAAATGTAAAATGAGAACAAATTTTTGTAAAATTAGAACAAATAGATTTTAAAAGTTCTACATCAGCTCTAAAAATAGAACACCTACCAGATTCATAGAATACATCTGGCACAAGAATAAAATACTAGATGTGATATCTGTAATACTGTAAAAGACTTTTAAGCAAAAACAGTTAGTAAATCACATTCCTCATGAGGGTCTCCATGCTATTCTCTTATTACATGCATTTAAACATGCGGCTTCAACTTAACACTTACATTTCTCATTTTAGTACTCATATAGAAAACTATTCCCTCTGATCCTCTCTAAGAAACAGTTTATCAAACTTAATTATGTGAATTGTGTAGTGCATTTCATTTGGTATTTGCAGACTTCTAAAGGAACGGCACAAGCCAGTAGCTCGTGATGGGATTCATATAACTTAATCTGAGCTGTTTAAAATCTAGAGATCTAGCCTAAGTCAGTTGACTGTGTTCTCTCCCTGACCATGTTTTCACGCCAGTATGAGAGATCAGATAAGATCCTGGAGGTAGGTGGAATCAGTTGTCAGCTGGAAATATCTTTCCTTTCTCCATTGACTATCAAGTGAGCCCAGATCACATTAGAAACGTGGAGATTTTAAATGGTGAGAGCATATAAAATGTATCCTACGTAAAGGAATGAGGAGGAAAAGTCAGATTCAGTGACTCATCAAACCTCTACCATAGTTATTCCAACCCTGGTGCTCTGGTATTTCAGGCTCAAAACTGTACTTTACTTCATGTTATGTCAAAGTTATGATTATATAACAAAATCCAACATTCCGTGACCAGAATTAGAAGTGAGATAAGTAGAATAAAAAAAAAAATGCAGTTTAAGAATAAAATTACCAAGAAATCCCGCCCAGTTATTTCTTTTATCCATTCTAATTTGAATAGTCTTTTGTCATATGAATAAATGTACTGACTCTACAATTTACAACAATATATCCAATCTGTCTTCATCCACACACTGTGGACACTTTTTCAACCTCCCAAACCAATGCATTCAGTAAAAGAAAAGATCTCTGCCAGCGATTTTGACAGGTTGATAAGTGAATTCTCTTTCTAGTCCTCTAGGTGAGTTGACATTTTCTTCTGCCCTCAAACTGCAAGGAAAATTCTTTTTAAACCACCTATGAGGGCAAACTCAGCCATTTACTTCATAGTCAAAATGTTGTTGTATAATTCTAATCCCACAAATTGGTCAAGCTTTAGCTTCACATAGGGTTATAAACCTATCATCTGATGTATTGTCACCTATCATCAATATCAGTTTCTAGTTTCCTGGTCAAGGGTGCATTAATGTTGGTTTTTTATTAGCTGAAGAACATAGAATTCCAAAGGAAACTGCATTATTTTCCGATCCAAGCACGTAAGTTGAGCCACTGCCGTTATATTGCTAAAAGCTGATGCAAACTCAAAATTACAAGGTGATTGGAAGTCTTTATAGTGAAGCTTAGAAGTAAAAGTATCACTATTTCAGGAATTAAATTTGTTTAGCTGTCATAAAATATTGAACTTCTTTTTGCAGCTCCTTGTCATATTCAGAGATGCATTGCTTTAATATACCTTTGTCAAATCAATTCTCTCTCTAGCAGGATGTAGCAAAGTATTTGTATTTAATTTGGATAGCTGGTGAACCATAATATCCCGTAATTACAGTGTTTACATTTATTCGCTACATTATCCAAAATGTTTTGCTGGAGTGTATCTTGGCACAGCAACCTCAAGGAAGTAAAATCTCCATAGCAGAAAGTGATGGTTTTTTAGGTTTACCATGAATTGGTTTTCAGAGAGTTATAACCATGTGCAAACATTAAAACTATAAACCAGTTTAAGGCAAGTCTTAAAAACTTATTCTGGCGATCTTTAATATAAACAAAAAGGTAATAATGTTACTCATAAAAAATAACAATACTTACCTAACTATCTAGAAATCTTGTACTTACAAAACCCTTTCTTTAAGTTTTTCATCCTTTTCCACCATGTCTGCCCTTTCATCTGTGTCACAGAGCACCAAAAGTCCCCTCTCAAATACTTGGAAGAAGTCTCATCTGGTAGTTTTGGGCAACAATGAAGAAAAAATGAATGTAATAAAACTGGAGGAGAAGTGGAGCCTTCCTGAAGGAGTATTCATTTGCATCAATTCCAGTGAAATAAGGTCTCCTACATCACAAGTCTGATTTTTGGTCTGTTTTGGTGAATGAACAACACAGTATCTAAATGTCTTTCAATACACAGACTTTCTTTTTTTCTTATTTAGGACAGGCATAGGAAGATCTGATATATGGGAAGCTTAGGAGTCCAAAATGCACCATAACCAGGAATGCAGAAAGAACCTCCAACAGTGGCAGGATTCAGCCATCACTCCACATCAGGGCAAGGAATAGGTCTGTATGCTGATGTGTAGGCAATTACTGTTTGATATTTAGTGCTACATCCCAGAAGGTTCTACAGCATCTCCCATTCTTATTCAAAATCTGAATGAGCTTTTGTCATTCAGCTAAAATGTGAAATGAAACCATCTGAAGGTCCTTCCATGCATAGACACCTCCTGCAATACAAACATGTGGAGAAACCCAGACCTTTGAAGATTTTGTATCTGGCAAGGAAGTTGAAATGAGTTCCCATTTCAGCTGGTCTAAGTTAACTATTTGATTCTGCTACCATTTGATGACAGTCTTGGAGGCAAGGACTCTTGAAGAGCTGGAAGCGTTTACTGGAAGGGACAGAAACAGTCTGACATCACACACAGTTGTCTGTCTGGCCAAATGAAGCGCTTTTGAGCTGTTTGTTAACTGCTCTTTATGGTTAAATATCAGCATCTCTCTCTCAGTGGAACAACAGAAATAGAGCAATATTAAGTAATCACCACCAACAAAATGAGGCCTCTACACCCAGCTTGTTGTACTCTCCACCTGATTTCTACTGGAGGTAGATTTCAGAGAATTGTCCCTGGTACAACAATGCCACAAGGCAGCAACCGCTGCTAAAGGAACTCCATACAGGGGCCATTAAGTATTCTGAAATAATGCATGGGAGATACGGTCAGGGAGACGAGGTTAGAGTTCAGGTGGGTCTGGTTTATGGATGGATGGGCTAAAGGAGATAGCAGGAGCTGCTGAAGAGTCTGAGAGGGGTGGAGGATGCATGCTGTTTTACAGTATATAATGACTTCAGGCTGCCTAAGTGACAAATAGGCATTGCCTTCTTTAATTCTGCCATGCTCTCAAGAGCAGAGGATGTTTTATTAAGCATTCATAGCTGTTATAGGACAACTTCTTCAGCTAAAGTGACAGTAGTTTTTGGTTTGTGGGTGGGGAATGTTTTGTCTCCACTTCTCTGAGAATGACTTTCACTGTTTATGATAAAAATTCCTGACACCTACAGGAAATCTTATAAGAACTTGGTTTCCTGACAAAATGATCTTATTCTTGAGGGTGAGTTGAAAAAAAAAACCCATGAAAACTGCTTTTACTTGTGGCATCTCCTCCCGTTTGTTGCCTAAAACAGGTAGAGTTAGGAAGTACCCAGCATGTAAAAATGAAGATTGTTTTGAAAAAAAAGGGTACTGAAATGAGGGGCACGAAAGTGCATTTCCTTAGATGCTCTCTGAGCAGCTGTGCTCTGGGATCCTGCTAGCTTTTTGTTCTGACTGAACATTGTGTTGCCTGTGTGGATAAGCATGTGCTGTGCTTCATTTCACTTGAGTTTCAGGCTAGGAGAACAAAATAATACAAATCAAACCTTTTATCCCTGAGATGTTCCCTCACTTTATCAAAATGACACCATGTTTTCAATGAACCCCAGCTTTACCCAGATAAAACAGCCTTTGGTTTCTCATATTTGTGTTCATATTGGATGCTTTTATAAGTATTGGGGGTTTTGCCTTGGAATCAAGGAAAATAAAACAGTAATTGACCTTGGAGTCTGACCTCTAAGCTAGCTACATCCTAGAGCAGCAGAATAAATGTAACTCAGAGGTTCTCTCGAACTCTCTGAGAATCCCTTAATATGCATCGTTCTGCCTGGTGCACTTTCCATGTCATTCATTTTTTGGTTTTTTATAAGTTTCATTTGTTTGAGTTAGTTATTTCAGAAGCCTTAGACTCAATATTTTCCAGATCAGCTGCTCAGTGACCATTTATGCACGTTCCCTGTGCAGACTTGGAAATTACGTTTGTTTCCATTAATTTCATCTCACATCCTTCTGCTGCAGTTTATTGTTTCTACTAAACAATGTATTTCTAACATATTCCCCTTTCGCATTGCTGTAGGAGATGTCAGGAAAGTTCCTTGTTACATTTGGCTCTTTGGCTCATATTCCATTTTGCCTTTCAACAGTGCTTGCATCCTGAACGTAAAAGAAAGCCTTTTCCATTAGTACCACATAATCCTTTTTCTTGTTGCCTCCAAGGCATGAAGCATGCACTCTTATTCCGTTTTCTCACCTTTTGGTCTCTGCACATTCATAGTCCTGCTTTCCGCATCACTAAACCTTCTCTTGCATCTGCATTTCACAATTTCTGGGAAAAAAAGCTTTAAAGTATATCCTTAACTTAATGTATATGTATAAACATTTGTATATGTCTTAACAAAACCAAAGGAGAATCCTTTATAATGGAATAGCTATAAGAAAATTTTAGCGTGATGAAGGCCTTGCTCCCATTTCCCTGAATTGTGTTGCAAGAGACTAGCAGGACCTTCAAAATGGAGCATGTTGCCTGGTATAGGAAAATACCCAGAGCCTCCAGTATGTAACAAAACGCATACACTGTCCACAGAGAGACTGCCCAGACTGCCACAGTCTAGTCTGGAAACACCGACACACAATGAAGCAGACAATGTGAAATCTGAGATTCAGAGGAGACAACTCACTATCCACGTTCCACCATCATGCTATCTGAATGACTCCGGGGAGTCCATTCACTTTCCGTTTCCCGACTCATTTTCCAGTCTTTCCTCATAACAGTTAGAGCTCAGGATTCTTGAGAGACACTGTTTCATTGCGACTGTCCTGGGTGTCTCACAATTTGATCCATAATTTCACATACAGTGACAGGGTGAGATCCCCAGCATTGTCCCCTGCCTGCCTCTCACACTGGCTTTATTCTTCAACCTGCCAGCGTAGCAGATGCCATTGCGGCAGAGCACTGCCCCTGCCAGGGGCTGGCCAATTTTAAAGAAGGCACCCACC
Organism: Larus michahellis; assembly: GCF_964199755.1. Lineage (NCBI taxonomy): Eukaryota > Metazoa > Chordata > Aves > Charadriiformes > Laridae > Larus > Larus michahellis. The sequence continues at coordinate 42,442,028 of NC_133898.1, forward strand.
AGAGTGGCATACGCTGTGTGCCCCAGCATCATTGGGATGTGTGGCTCCTGCTGTATTAATAAAATCTGATTTATACAATTGCAGATCATTCTGCCCAGTAATGATCCAGTCAAGCATAGAGGGAATGGGAGAAACTCAGCAAAAGTAATTTGAGTTTTCGCTCCTAAGCCTCTCCCACCCATCTGAAAATCCTACCTTCTGTCTTTCCAGAGAAACTGCTGAACTCAAAAAGCCTGCTAATGATGTGTTAATATGTGCATATTAATGAGCTCCTTCTGACACACCTTGTAGTACGTAGGGTGTCTGAGGTGTACTGGCTTTCTACTGCTTAAACACTGAAGGTTTGTTCTAAGCAACAGGAGAGGCAGTGCAGCTTCTCATTACAGATGCCCAACTCATTTTAACAGTAACAGCTGCTTAAATTTTTAAATGAAATTATTAACCTTTAAATTCCTTTGCAAATTTGTGAGTTTATCAAGAGAAGAACAGGTTGGAAACTTATTTCTGCTTCCTTACACAATGAAGTGTTAGCTGCATGCTAAGCTTCTGTGTGATCTGAAGAGGAAAACACATTGAGTGAACATTCCCTGGTGGGTCTGTCCCAGTATTGCTCACATTGTTGATCCGGCTGGTTTTGACAGGCTGGAGACTTGTCACAAGTGCTGCCTTGTTCCCAGAGGGAACCCTCCTGCAAAAAAACGCCACAAGGAAATGTGTCTCTGTTCCTGTGCCATTATGTTAAACTGTCAGAAAACTCACAATTCAGCCTGAATTGTGTATCTGAAGATACACAAGAATCTGGAATTAAAATATTGGCCATGGTCCTTTTAACGTGCATTTTTCACTAAGGACACAAATGAAGGATGTCACATCTTTAACTGTGGCCAGACATGTCAGATACAGGAGACATGGTGACATCTCAGCCACAATGCTGCAGCATCTCCCCTCTCTTTCAGATCTAGACTTACCAAGGCACTAAGAGGACTGTAACTGCCCTTTCTGCTATGTGTTACCACAAAACACACTGTATGCGTTCCCGGTTATTTGGATCATACACATCTGTATCCACTCCTTTCCATCCTGCTATCTTTGAAGTCTCCTAGTTCTCCTAACTCTATGGATGTGATGGAAAGCACCTGGTCCCAGTTACACCATCTGACTCCTCACCTTGTAACTTTGGCTGAGTTTCACGTTCCTGAGCCTTGCATTGCTTTTCCCCCGGTGTCCCTGATTGCTTTTCCCCTAGTCTCACCATGCTTTTCCCCAATACTATGCACTTTCCATGGGGATCAGCCTAAACTCCCTCTTGGTGTTCCTGCTTGTCATGCTATTAGCGCTGGCTGGAGCACGCTATTGAGGCATTGGGGATACCTATTTATCAGCTGTTAAATCTCCATGCACATGTATTTCAGTGTAGTGTTTATCAAGCATTTAAATGACTGTAACCTACTTTGTTGTGCACTATACTTTGTTTTCCCTAGCATAAACTAAAATCGGCAAAACAAGAGCAAAGGGGGGGTAAGCAGGAATGTTTCTCACGCCAGTGGCAGTCCCTTCCCATGAGAACCTGCATAGCAACAGCATCGGGGTCTGCAGGTGCGGGGACATGAGACTAACGGCACCAGAATAAAAGCATGGGAATGCAAGGGAAAACAGCCTGTGAGGCTCCAGGCAGCTGGGGTGAAAGGTTACAGAGCTGCAAATAGCAGACCTGTAGCATTACAGATCCTGAAGCACTAAGGCACCTCAGGCACCGTGCAACATCATTTTCTGTTTACCTTCTTCACCCCACGTGTGATTTCACAGATGTCTGACATACCACCCCTCTTCATCTCTCTTCCATCAGGGAAGTCTAGTTATTTTTCATGCAGGGTCTGTCCGGTATCTGTGATCATCCTCATCATACTTTTCGGTGTTATTTTCAATTCTGCTACAATCTTTTGAGAAGGTTGCACTGGAATTACACATAATTTTCAAGACGCGGTGCCTGAAAGTATTATAGAGTGGCCTGGTGATGTTTTCTGCTTCGTTCTTCCTCTCCTAATGTTGTATTTGTTTTTTCACTGCAACGGAATAATGCAGTAACCTTTTCATTTTTATAACCCCTGAATCTTGTTCACAGCGAGAAGAACCAGCCAAATAGTTCTGATACACAGTGAATCTTTATGTTTTGCAGGTTTTCTACATAAATTACACTAACTGAAGTTGGATCACTGCAAGAATGTGGGGACTCTGAAGGTCAAAAATCTATATGTATACAGACATGCAAAAAGTCAGGTTGAAGAAAGTTTATTCAAATAATTAGACACAGGATATTTTACCTGGGTTGAGTGATATACGCACAATTTTGTAGTTATTTACTCTGTTTGGGGAGAGGACTTTTCAGGTTTTAGAATTCTTAAAACTCTTATTTAACTTTCAATAAAGCTCCTGAAACATAGGCCTCTCTTCAGAAATACCTGGAAGTGCTGTTTTCACATTGTAAGCAACCAACCCTGTGTGCAATTGACTTAGAGTCAATCATAAAAAACATTTTCAAATGAACATTCATTATTGAACCTTTTTTTTGGATCACTGCAGAACTAAACAGAGGCACCGGGTCAATGTCACTATTTGTATATAAAGCGAATAAACAGAGTCTGTTCATCACATCTGAACGATGTTGATTCTTCTTGGGCTGCCACTTCTGGTGTGGAAGCTAGAGAACTGTGGCAAAAATTCACCCGTCCCTGCTTGGGGGTGGAGAATCACAGCATTAACAACATCAGCCCAGTGCTAAGGAATTTCACGTACCAAAAGCCATTGAGGACCTGATCTGAAGGTCTGGCTCCCAGGCACTTCAGGGATTTGAATCTGCTTCTCAATGCAATGCGAAACTCATTTGCATATAAATTCCCATTGTAGTAAAATGTTTTATGCTTCCCATGCAGCTGAGATGGAGTAGAATGGGTCACTGAGGAGAACGGAAAATATTTTAATCTTTTCAAGACTTTGGGGTGACCCCCATCACCTCCTCCCCTGCTTCACTCCCAAGCAGCATCTTGGAGTCCAAAGTGCCCCTTTGCCGGAGGGGCGGTTTCTCATGGCAGGCTGCAGCACAGAGAGTGGGAACGGAGCACGCAGATCCTGAAGCCCCATACCCCGATTCTATGTGGCAAACTGTCCTCTGTGCGGCATGCCAGCTGTTTGTCTGTCCCCAGAAACGCATTTTGTCCAACAGGACTAGCCACAAAGACCCTGCAATAAAGTATCATCGCAGTCAATCTCAGCTCCTCAGTAACATTTGCCGCCTTGATTGTTTTCAAAAGGAAATATCAGAGATTCAGCTGACAGAGAATGCAGAGATAGAATAAGTAATAACATCAAAGCAAGGGAATAAAAAAATTCAGAGGGTAGTGTTATCACAATGTAACCCATTTATGCTAACGTGTTTTTTAGTAAATATTTGTATCTGTTAATATTTATTCTTTCTGATTCTTTTCTGTTACTTCTTAATCTGAAAAGGTTTTCCATCTTCTCTCAAAATTTGAGTTCTTTTCTGCTGAATAAAAAAAAAAAAGCTTGTAAAAACTGTTGAGCAAATCTAGTTATCAGAAGTACATGGTTAATTTGTATTGCAGCATAAAGACATTCTAAGCTATATTTTTTCATTAAAGCCTTGGGTCAGCAAGACATTTTTGGCAGATATGTAAACTTTTTTCATTCTACAAAGTCCTTAAAAATCTGCTTAAAATTATCTGTTTTTCTTAAAATTGAGTTAAAATCTATTTTAAACTTCTTCACAATGTAAAACACAGGTAATCCACTTCACAGCTAATTCACTTCCTCAGAACTGTAAAGCTCATCTCTAATTATATAAAATTAATGCAGGCAGGGCAGAAACCTTAAACCTTTCATTTGTTGAAAAATGCATGGAATTTGTGAATTCAGGCAAATGTAACAAATGATTTTGTCAGTAAAAAAAGCAGTTGTTCCTTAAGTTGGAACACTTTGTTCTGACTTATTTAAATAACACATTTCATCTTTTTTACTTTGAGACAGCCTTTTGTTTCAAACCTGGCAGAGCCTGGGTGGGCCAAGGTACTTGCCAGAGATGCTATTCTTCTCTGTTAAATATGTGAGATGTGCTCTCTGCAGCTCTCTGTTTAGATGGCTCCATCAGGTGGCTCATACTAGCTGTCATGAACTTGCTACGCCCTTTCTTTGGAGATAAAATTAAAGAAAATCACAAAGTCCTTTGAAAAAGAAAATAAGCAAACAACAGTGCTGTTAATAGAGTAGCCAAAGGGAATTACCTAGAGGATCCCACAGAAGACGTGAGCTGGGACTTCAGGAGCACATAACAGCATCCATATTCACACTGCAGAAAAACAGACTAGTCTAACACTTAGGTGATCTGATTGCTGAAAATAAAAACAGAGAGTTTGTGGTATTTCCATCCTTGGAGATACTCAATACTCAAATTAATTAAGCCTTGATCAACCCCGCCTGAGGCTGAAAATAGCTCTGCTGTGAGCCCAGGTGGGATGAGATGACTCCCTGAGGTCCCTACCAACCCTAACTATTCTAGAAGTGTAATTCTCAAAACGGTTCTATGCTACTGTAAAAACTATGAGGAACAATTTGTACAAAGGCAAATTCCCTCTGCCCTCCCATCCTCCAGTCTGTTAAGATACACTTCGGCAAAGCTACCCTCATCAGTGAGCACTGTCCCAGGTCAGGATTAAACTTTGCTTGCTCCATTAAACGGCACACCAAAGATGAACACCACCTCTGAAACCGGCTGTGACTGAAAAACTTCAGTCCTTTTCCTAAGCAAAGTACTGTTCCTCTGCTTCCTTGTCACAGAGACTTTCTCTTGAATGAGGGGGGAAAAAACACAGTAAAACAGAGAGCACCCCATTTTGAAGGCACCTAGGAGCCTTCAAAAAATAGAGAACTGGCCTGGAAGACTGAACATTATTTATATTTGTTTGTTTGCTTGTTCATTTTCATCATGTGATACAAAGCTGATGGAGATCTTGATCCTGATTTTCATGAGGGCAACCGAGTTTAAATACAGAAGCATTAGCAGGAGAACAGAAATAAGTGATCAGACCAACATCCAGGAAAACCTTCCAGCTAAATGGATAGACCAGAAGCTGTAATTAATCTGGAACATTACATTTAAATTAAAGCAAGCATTAATAAAGGAACTGTTCAGAGATTTCTTTGCACAATTGCAAATAACAGAGAAATGAAGCAAAAGACTGTGTGAGAGAAGCTACTATTCAGTAGAAATAGCTGATGGGACAGTCACAGAAGGCACTATGGAGTCATAAATTATAAACTTGCTTAAAGTTACAGACAGAAGGAATTTTATAATGTTATAAGTACAGAGCATTAGAAGATCAACTGGTCTAGCAACTTAAAACTGTTGGAACTCATGACAAAGAAAGATTCATACCTTACTCAAACAACTAGAATGTACTGCACAAAATTGTCAATAACTTATTTTTGTTCTATGCAAGCAAAAGTCCCAAGATACCAACACAATCTTGTCTAGTACACCAAAAAGTCTATGGAAGAAATGTTAACCTTAAGATCATCCTATATCTATCCTGTAATCCCCTGCCACATTTATTAGATATCTTTCAATTTCTGCAGCAAAATCTTCTTTCTTCAATTAAATCTGATTTTTCCCCAGAGCAAATATATTGGATATGTTGTATAGATGGGTCAAAAAAATATAAAATGTGATTGTTATGTATGCACCTGAAGGCTGATTTCCCATTTTTGGCACTTCTATACATCTGAGTGCTTGCAGTGGTTATAATGTGACTTTTACTGATTTGGGCTTTGAACGTGTCCATGAGTGGGTGTGTGTCGGGGCACAGGGGTGGGCGTGTATGTGTACATGTGCATTCTCTTTGGCTTCTATTACCTGTCCCTGTTGTTCATCAATAGGGCTCAAATCTTAATTCAGCCACTTCTGAATATTTACTTGTCAGGCTTCGAACTCATGACAATACACTATTTTTCTCAAGAATCCTGACTCATTCAATGCGCTGGCTGCAACCCTCTTCTGGGAAATGCTTCCTGCCTTTTATGAAGTACTGTAAAATGAATGTAGATAGAACAAAGAGTGAAGTGTAAAAGATGTAAAATCATGTAGAAAGAAATCATTCATCCAGCAGCTTTGCAGCCCGGCACTTAACATAGTCATGAGCGAGCTATTAATTCACAGATACTATGACCCTACATGTGAAAAAGAGACACCAAGAGAAACTGTGAACAACCCACCACAGGGGATCTTCAAATCCAGCTATAAAAACTTCATATCCATGGAAGTAGGTTTAAACTGTCCCAAAAGAGAAGAAAGTTACACCTGGGTTTCCAGCAGACTGAAGTACTAAGATGTGTCATAAAAGTAGAACATAAATGTCTCTGAAATCTAGACTTTCGATTTCTGGTCTTGAAGAGGCAGCATTACATTTTGGATTAAGCATGTCTGGGCCCAAAAATTGCTTAATGTCTTTTTGCATCAAGCTAGAAGATTTACTTCATGTGTGTTTACTTTACAGGGTGTGTCTGAATGTGAAGGTCATCTCATTCCAACCACATAGTTCACTAAGGCTACCCATTTCATGTCATTATGCAAAATATGACAGAAAGCCAGAGTATTGCACAACTCCCAGGCTCAGAGGGAAAAACAATCAGATAGATCTTCCTAAAAAAAATGTAAAATGTTACTGTTACTAACATATGTTTTGACTGACAAACCAGTCGTATCCAGGGCAGCATGTGTGCTTCAGCCTAAATCTAAGTAGGTGTCTTAAGTCCAGTGTGGTTGATGGGGCTTAAGCACTCAAAAGTAAACAACATTGCTTAGAAATTTTCATCTAAAAAATCTGAGTGGTACAAAGGCAGTAGCAGGAGCACACGCCTGAGCCAGATGGAACATCAAATATTCACTCAAAGGGTGCTACGGACATCCGTTTTGGAATAAAAAAATCAAAGTATCTGGGAAGTCAATGGATGTGACAGATGTTCAGTTGCCATAGAAAATCAAATCCTCTGTACTAAGGTGATTAAATATGTCTGTGGGTGGCTGGTTTTATTGAAAATGTCTGCTTTAGAATCAATGAAGCTTATTTTGCTATATTCTGTATTTGATGTAACCAGATTATTCAGCTTTGTTTACCTAAAATGGTCTTGCTGTTTTCCTGGCCATAACATGTCTTCCTGAAAATAACCTGTTCACTGAAGTCCTATTAAAATACTGAGAAAAAAGGTGGTCAATATTGAACAGAGACCCAAACTTAGAAACTACTTGTAAAGGTTCTGGTAGAATCTGTTTAAATATAGTTACATGATGATACCTTTTCATGTCAGAATAGCAGCTAGATCAGGACCCTGATGCTCACAGAAAGTATATAGGTCCTCAAAAAAAATCCTGAAAAAATCCACCTAGAGTGTTGAATCAAGCGTACAATACAATTTACTGGGATTACCAAACTCATAACATTGGAAATGAGATGGACCCTTGTGCTGTGTTTTTCTACTCCTTGATCAAAACTTCTCAAATTAATGTCAAAGATTCATGTTTCAACAGAGACGTTACCATAGTGTGTTAACTGTAATGACACGCAATGCAAAAGTACTGCTGTGTATAGAGAATAGGGGTTCATGAAGAAAGATTCATTTTATTTGGCCTTTGTGAGGAACATCAAGATTTGTACACTTCCGATAAATAATTCTAACAGTGTTCAGACTGTGTGCCTGCAACGCTGGGATCAGAGCAATCCTTATCCCAAATTTGTATCACAAAGTTGCCATAAAATCTATAGATTTGGGACATAAAGTATTGGCACACTGAGAGGTAACAGAGTTCGCAAGTTGTGAACAAATGATCTGTACCGTGAACAAACTGTACCGTTTGAAAATGCATCAATACTTCTTGAGCCTGGAGAATAATTAATTCTTTAGTAACTAAATGAACTAAATAAACTAAAACCAGCTTGTTCTCCGTGGTGGTGACCAGAGCACAGGATGCACAAGGATGTATAAGAAAGCAGAGGGCACAGAGCACTTCCTACAGGAAAAGTCTCCCTGGAAATGTTCCTGTAAATTTTGCTTGAATTTCTGTGCAAATTGAATTCTTTCCTTATTGCTCACTGATGAAATCTAAACATAATTTGCTTTTGTTAAGGACCCTCAGATTTTCTTCTGTTCCTGTTACCTCTACTGCTGCTCATTTGGGGAAATGAGCAACAGAAATATCAGTAAGTAGCCTGAGACCCTTTAGCTAGGTCTTGAGGTTTCTAAGAAATCTATTTTCCTGAAGTCTCATCTCAACAATACTCAGTAAAGCTCCTTACAAACCGCCCCATCTAAGGCGATCTAAAATTTCTCACATTTTCTACTTTACAAAGAAAACTGTCTTATATTTAAGCAGTTTTCAAATGGTGTCTGTAACTCAGGAGTTCAAGTCACATTTTGAAAAAAGCTGTCTCTCTAAGTGCCTTTAGCCATGACTGAAAGGAAGTTTTAGATTTCTAACTCACTTAAGCTTTTTTTTAAAATATGTCTGTCATCCATCTGAAACTAATTTACCCTGTGCTTTTCCTTGCTAACTCTGTAGGCATTCATTCCAAGATGTCATCACTCTGTTGTTAGTTTTAAAATAGCTCCGTGTACAAATTTTCTGAGCGCTTTAAAATTTTCTTTCCAGTTTTGAAATAAGCGATTTGTCAGTGCTTATTTCCAGTCATTCTCTTTCCATGGCTAAAACTTCAACAAGAAGAATAGAAAACATTCAGCTTTTTTTTTTTTTTTAAGCACACACATTTACACCCTAAGAAATATTTTGTAGTGTGAGGGTTAGAGACCTCTGTTTTCATGCCTGCTAGTAACATAGAAGCTGCTGTGGTTCAAGAAGCACCTTGCAGTTTGTCTTCAGGATCAGACAGAGGGATGAACGGCCAGGGAAGCCCTTTCTGCATGCTTCCCAAGATCCGCACAAAGGCCAGTGGTGCCGGCAGAAGCAATCGCATCCCTAGTCCTCCTCTTGTGGGTGATGATGTTTGTGACTGACGCCTGTGCAAAGCAGTTGGTGTAGGTGCTGGGCTTGGTTTGTCAACAGGGATTGGGAGAGAAAAACAAGCAGCAGTTCGTTCACCACCAGCGTAATTTTTTTGAAACACATTGGCACCTCTTTAGCAAGTAGGGAGGAGGAAGAGGATGAGAAAGAGCAAGTACAGCCCAGGTGAGGCATTCGGATGTGCAGCACTCATTCCTAGCAGAGGTTTGGCTCAATCCCCTGATAGGCACCGGTGATGCTTTGCATTCTGCTTTACAACATCCATCAGTAGCAAATGGGCCCAATCCTGGCCTCAGTCAGGACCTTTCTCCCTTTTGTTGACAAAATGGGGCTCCACCACACTTTCACTTTGATTTACCAGTGCAAAACAATGGTTCAAAGACATCTCCCCTTTTTATGGTTTCCCATATAGACCTGAATAGCTTCAGTACCAGCTCTCTCTTTCCCAACATGAAGTAAGGCCATGGGGAGCCAGGCCTTACCCCCCCGCTAAAACAGGCTGAGATTAAACTGGGCGATGTAGTTCCTAAAGATGTAGCAAGTGCAGAAATAACATAGCTGCCATCTGAAGTTTATCTGAAATGTTTCTTCAGTAGATAACAGCTCTCTCATGAATACTGTGACCATGAAGATCGCTGCTACTCAAAACACTTTGAAAAATAATGCAAAGCCCCATAGGTAAACTGCATGCAATTATCCATGTATTGGAAAAGTTTTGTTCTGCTTCAGCTGTGTAATTTTACAGAGGTCTCATGGCATTTGCAACTCTTTCTGACAATTCCCAATTAACAGTCCCAAGCTTAGCTTCAAGTGCAAAGCTCAATTTCTTTTAAAGGAACAAAGCAAAAAATACTCCACATATATCTCAGGTATACTATAAATCACTGTGATGCTGTGTTTTCACCCTTATCACCCGGTATACAGATGCTCTTCTACTTCCCATCTCCATCTTATCTCAAAAAGCACCTGAGGACATGCTGAAGAGCTGTCTGTCCACCAAAAATATTTTCATGGTTTGTACAGGGATGATTGAATGTAACGTTTTTGGGATGAGAGATAGAAAGCACTTAAACACTCATTCAAATCTGAACAATGAACTCCTTCTGGCAAAATGCCAAAGTATGATGCAAGCAATTTCTTCCTTATATTTTTTATACAAATAATGACGGGCAAATTGGACAAAATAGTGATTTTCTGTAATGTTTCACTCTGTGTTCCACTAACAACTTTTCAATTATCGTAAAACTACTCTGTAATTAGATAGAAAATATATAATAACTTTTACCATTAAAATTACGGGATAATTGTAATTTAATTAGGCTCCACATTCCACATTCCCATACATACATAAACTGCTTTAGAAAATACTTCATAGAATTAAGCAATAATACACTTTTTGCTCAGATGCCAAAGTAGGTAGTTTAGAAACAGATATGACAGACTGAGAGACAAGGACACAGAATGAAAATTTCTTCAACAAAAACACTTTATCCACATCTGACAAAACTTCTCTCGTCAGCTGAAAACCTATGTGCTGTATGGATATTGCCACTGCCAGACTGAGAACGTAATTGAAAAATGAGTAAGAAATGGAAGCCATCTGAGGGCAGCACCGTGGGGAACGGTGGTCTCCTCAGACCTCAGACTGATGTCCCGCCCCACTGGTGATAGCAGCCCTTTCCCTCTGTGGTGGATCACACTTACAAACAGGGAAGGAACTCAGCAGGGACTGACTTGTTCATGTACTTCAGGGAGCACTTTTGGGTTTTTTATGGTGCCAGCTTAGGGCGGAAGGACTGAGGGCCAAGGATGCGCCTGGAAGACAATAAAGTTGCTGCTGTCACGTCTGATCTATGGGTTTGCTGGGTGCTGACCATGGCAAATGGGCCGACTGCCCTCATTACGCACTCCTGCGGGAGCGCAGGTGGTTCCCTTCTGTCTCTTTCCAGTGACTGCTCCTACTCTCTCTGATTTTACCCCACTTTATTTTTCACTGAATCACTTTGCTTATTCTCCCATTTCTTTCTATCCTTTCTTTCCCACGTGCACTTCCAGATCTGCCTTGCTTTTCTGTCTCTTTTCTTGCCTCTTTTTCTTGTCACCAACCAGTTCCTCCTTGTTGTTGTCCCACTTCCCTGTTTTCTGTTCCCTTACGTTTGAGGGCACGCCACTGTGCAGGATGTAATACATTCGACAATGGAGACCACTCCATGGAGAAGCTACTTTTCATCCTTAGCTGTTAAAGTCATTCCTGCACTCACTGTCAACACGGTGACTGTCCTTTCCAAATGCTGTCAGTAATATTTTAGATCATCTAAGTTTTGTACACAACTGGCCAGAGTAGTCTATGACCAAAGCATCATGCTGCAGACCAGAGGCACGTGTCTGATCCTCCCCCCCAGTCTCTACATACCGTGGCCCCCCAGCCAGTCACCCACAAAGGGACCCCTCAGCCCTTTGTCCAGCCAAAGTTAGCCAGCAGCACCAGAGCTGGAGAACTGGTCTCCCAGCTGTCCCTGCCCAAGACCCAGGGGTCACCTTCTTCCAAACATGGCCACACCTGAGTAGAGGATACTGTATACCTCTCCCAAATATTTTGAAGGCAACTACTGCAATTAGATATGCAGAAAAGTAAGGTCACAAAAACATACATTGTACATTTAAGCATCTTTCAACCCCTTTGGCAACTGAAATAATTTGTCCTGGCAGAAGACATCAACTAATCTCTGCAGGCCACAGCTGGAGGACTGCCAAGTTTCTGAACCAAGGAGAGGAGGACTGCAGAGGTTGAATAAGCCTGAATAAGCCTGAAAAAAATTCAAGAGAACCTTTTCTGTTGCAGGGAGGGTACTTATTTTAATAATAGCAGTTACAAAGGGGAGCCTGAATGATTTCTGAGAATACCTTCATGATAACCCACAGAAGAAAAAAAGTCATCCTGTGAAAAACTGATGGAGAAACCTTGGAATGAAAATATGAGCTGAGGATCTGTGGAAATACTCCACTGTTTATTCCTTTTTTTATTTTTGTTTTTTTGGCATTCCATTGCTTGTTTTCTGAATGAACAACCAGCTCTGAAGATCCACCAATGATCATTTTCCCAAGGCATCTTAGGAATTAGATAATACAGAAACAGTAGATTTGTCTGATTATGCATATTTTACTCTTTACAGCAAACCCAACATAATTCTGCTCATGCTGGCAATAAGCATTTTTTCCCTTACTATCTCAAATATCAAAAAAATGATTGATTGAACATAGACTATAGTGGCACTGAGGATCAATTATTCAGTCCAGGGGTTTTATCTATACACTAGAAAACTAGGGACAGTTTATAATTTATTTTAACATTTAAAAATGCAGTATTTTTCTAAACATGATGCAGCCCTAATGAATCTTTGATAAAGTCTTCAAAAAATCACAGGAGGATGTGTAGAATGTTTCAGTGCTGCAAAAGCTAAAACGTTCACTCAGATTGTGAGATCTTTAAAACTCACTGCAAGATTAATATCATACTTTAACATAAGATAGCTCTAGAGGAAGTATTCCACCTCCATTATGTGCCAAGCCTGGCAGCTGTGCCAGGCTTTCCCTTTTAAACCCAGCTGTGTTTTCCCTGAACTGTCTTAATATAAGTTCTGTTCAAAGAGATATTAATCAGACTGGCTAGACTGCTGGGACTTAATGTTTCCACTACCTACTTTTTTATCTAGACTTATAAACTTTATATTGAGATATAAATTAAGACTTCAAGTGCTCTTATTTGCTTCTCCGACTCCTTGCCTGAGGCTCCCTTTAATTCTAAGCTGTCTGTTGAGCTATATAAATCATGCATGTGAGAACGCCATCAGCTTTGATATGATGTTTATTCCTTCCTGTTAATGAAAAGATTTTCCATTTTTTATGCATATTTCTGGTGGTTAAAGAAAATGCCATCTATGTAGTGCTTTAAGGTTCACTATGATGGAAAGGCTTTTTATTAAAACAATATTTTTCTCTAGTTTCAAGATTGGCACTTGCATCCTCTAATTCTGACAGTTTACATTATTTCTCTGCATAATAGGATTGAAGCAGTGGAAGATTAACAGGAGGCAATCTAATTTAATGGTTGCAATTATAGTTGATGAAGGAATGTGTTAATCAGGAAAAATATAACTCTGATGACTTCGTATGTGGAAAAAAAACAGAAAAGAAGGAAAAATGGAGATGAGAAATCTGTGCTGGGTGAGCTTGTTCATCTGTATATCCATTTTTGTTCTAGAATTATATTTTAGTGTAGATATTCTGGCATAAAATTGCGTCCTAAAGTACATAGGTTCTGTCAATCTGATGGCTCAGCCAATAGAAAATATTGAGGAGTTACTCAAACTTCACTAACACCTGGAGAGTTACTGATGGAAGAAAAACCCTTTACTTACGCTCATGCCTGCGTAGTAGAGATGATCTGTGGGACCACTTCTGCATCTCAGCTGCACTTTGACCCTCCAAGTGTGCACATACACATAACAACTTGAGAAAGCTGTACCAGGATATTGTTGGCCACTATTTCCTAAATAGATATAAACTGCAATCTTCCTGCTGATCTAATACATAATGTAGCAGGCAGTAGGGTATTGCGACCTCACAGACCAGCCACTCAAAAAGAGTTCAGAGAACTGCTGTCCCTCTTCCCTCCTTGGGAGTGGTTGAGGGGATGCATTTCCATAAGACAATGTATATGAGATTATTTAGTTATTATCAATATGACATGGCAGATAATTTAAAGAAATTTAGCAATTTAATCAAATAGAATTTGACAAGCGCAGAACACACTTCCCCATTTTTGTCGTCTATTTCAGGGGGTGAGGGAGAAGGCACTGCTCTTACCCAAAGGATGACTCTTCCTTCCCAGACGTCCTCAGTGTCCCTAGCCATTTGCTCCATTCCTCCAAACACAAAACACAGTGGTACTTCTTCTGCATCCACCACCCGGGGACAGCAAAGGTCTCGGTTCCTGCAGCGCTCCCACACGCAACTCAGTGGACCACTGCCTGGTGGACCAGCAGCTGCTGGCCTCATGTGAGACACCAACCTTCATCTCCCAGGGACGGGGCTGTGAATATGAGATGATTCTCAACTATAAAGCAAAACGCACTGCTTTACATCAGCTCTTTCCCGCCCACCCCCTTCTCCAAAAAAAAAACCTAAAAACCAAAACCAACCTTCATTCTGTATTCAGATACAGTTATACAAAGTCAATTTGGACAAAAATTTCATTTCTCTCTCAGGTGAAATTTCAGTGAGTGACATAAGAAAAAGAGAAACATACACTGTACACAAAATTAACACCTCACATAAATATTTACTGTAGGACTGCATATTTTTGAGTATTGATTTTATGACTATAAAAACATATTCTCCATGTGTTAGGTGTAGTCTGCTGCACACCTTCAGTGATGTATAACTCTACAGAGCTCTTTCACCAACTGATAGTCCTTGCTAACAGGAAGAGCATCCCTTCTCAGGACCACTCTCAGTTTCAGAAGCAATGTCGTGTAGATTTTGGTTCTCCCCCAGCTGCTGGCCTGTGGGCACAAGAGCAGGGACATGCAGCAGGCATGAGAGCATTGCTGTGGCATTGTTTCCTTTCTCTGCCAGCCATGTGGAGTGGTGAGTACATAGGATTGTTAATGGGAAGCATGCCAGAAGAAGGACAAAATGGGCCCAGAGCATTGCTCTTGGGAAGAAATTATTCCCCCCTACTTTTCTTTAGCACCTTAGCTTGGAAATGATACTGTCCTTCCACAGAAGAGGCCTGAAGACCAGAATTAACTTTTACCATCGCTTTGTGCTAGGGCTATATCTCTTTCTGTCAAAACCCAAGAAGCGTATTATAGTTATAATTATTACTATTATTATTGTTGTTGCTGTATTTTGAAGGATGCAGAGTTAATAGGCTTAATGCTCTGAACAATGAATAATTGCTAATTTTAGAAGTGCTGAGTACCCTTTGAGGCAGAACTTTGGCTCTTTATTACTTGCACTGCATGTTTCAGCTGGAGAAGTTGAACAAGGACTTGTTTCAAGTGACCAACTGCTTATTACAAACAGACAAGCTGCAGTGAAATCTTCACAGACAAAAGATTTTTATTCAGTGATTTAGGTATTATTTAGTGAATAGTTATGAGTAGCAACTATCTTTTTATGCCTCATGCTCTGTTCACAAACAAGTTAAATATAGTGGATAATGTATTCACAACAGGTAACTCTTGCAACTCCTGTGTTACCTGTTTCTAAACCTGATCGCGTTACTGTTTCATAGAAGGGAAACCCTGGCGCATAAAAAAGTAAGGCTTCAAGAGCTGTGATCTTGCATTAACAGCAGTATCCAGCATTTTTTTTTCCAATTTGCAGCACTTCAGTTCTCCAAGAAAAGAACAACACAGGCTCAATCTTCTGAACTCAAGAATTTCTGGAAGCAACAATAAATCTCATTGCTTTCAGCATATGCCTAGTTTCTGGAACAGGAAGAAAAGAAATGAGATGTAATTTCTAAACTTAGGCATAGAAATAAATAAAAAATAAAGTAGAATCTGAGGCAAGATTTCCTTTGGCCTTTGGATTTTGAAACAAGTATAGTCATTAGCCTTTTCTCACAGATGCAACATGTACATATAATTTATTATCACTGGTAGGCAATCCATCATGCTGCTATCTGTCCTCCTCCCTTGAGGTCCTCTCATTTTTAAATGTTCTCCCAGCACTCCCTCGTCTGTGTTTGGCTCAGTCTTCTGCGTTTGCTTAACAGTTTTTTCTGAGCTAAGATCTTAATTGTTAAAATTGGCTCTTGAGCAGTTAATGCTATGGCTCCTTAGAGTTTGAAATATTTGTTGTGCCTTCAGGATATCTCATTGAAAAGCAGACTTTGCAAATCCACTGTATTATAGTACCCATTTTTGCCTGTTCTCCTAGGAAAGCTGTAATTGTCCTTTCCAACTGGTCTGGAAATGAAACCTGAATACTAATTTATTAGAGGTACTGATCCATATTCATTCAAGATACAGCATAAATACCAAAAGAATTCATTCAAAAATAAACTTTGATTTCAAGCTCGGTTAGGAAGCTGACATTTAAGAAAAAATAGGCTGTGCATACCCCATTTTTCATCCATGGAATACGTTTTGTTTAAAACTTTACTGTACATGACTAAGTCAACAGACTGTTGCTGTTCCGAGAATTATGTTTGGGAATTCTTGATCTTTTATCAGAAAAAGTAGAAAGAAGATTCTAAGGCACTCATACACCCTTCAGATCCATTGAGAAAAAAAATGGGATCTAACTTGCAAGTTGAAAGATAGTGGCACATCCTAATATGAATAATGACATGAAAAAAGAAAGTAAAGCAATGGAAATGAAAGAAATGAGTAGAGGATATAAATGTAAGGAGCCATTTGGAACTTTAAAATGAGCTCACTGGAAAGAGAAATGGAAAAACCATTGGACTGGAACATTGAATGACAGGGATGGAAAGAGGAAAGTGCGGAGGAAACCTTCCCTTGGTGTGTGCACAACTGAAGTGGTTTCAGAAACACTTAAGCGGGAGGATATTAGCTGGCTCAACTCAGGAATTATTTTGAGGTACTAAGGAGAATAGAAGAGGTGATTATAAAAAGGTTCAGCTTTGTGGATAATATTTAAACGTTTTCCAGATCTGTAATACATGGCAGGAAATTCTACTGCTACTATGCTAAACACCACGTAATAAGAGGAAACTTTTCAACAGCTAATGTGGATGGCAAGGGTAGGTACAAAAACCTGTTCAAGAAGAGAAAGAACTGGGTAGTTTACCAAGATGTGAGTTGTGCAATTAGAAGTGATCAAAAAATTACACAGCTTTCTACACTTGCGATTTTCAGGGATGGGACAGAGACAGGGAAGGAACAAAAACTAAAATAAAATAAAAAATAGGACCAGGTCCAAACCCGCTAATTATACCTTCTTTGAGAAGCAGAACCAAAGCTGCTGTTTCTACCTCAGAAACTCCTGACAGAGCTCCTTCTGTTTTCTGAGTCATCCCTGTTGGAGCCTGGCTACAGACACATCCCTGTGAAAGCAGTGGCAGAGTTGGACACTTCCCACCTGGCTTCCTCTTCCTTCAATCCCACCTTCTTCTCTCCTCAGCCTGGCTGACTGCAGCCGTTTCCCTGGTGCCCCTGAGACACCAGGCCTGATGGACCTAGCCCGGGGCCAGATGAACAACCAGCAAAAAAGCACAAGCAACAAGTAAGACTGGTTGAACCAAATCCAGTTACATTTCAAGATTTTTCTATGAGTCTAAAGAGAGAGATGTAACAGACAGGCAGCAACAGAACTGAGCTTTTCTGGTTAGACAGTATTTTGATGGCAGAAATCCACAGAATGAGACTATCAAGACATATCTTAAAGATATTTTATGCCATGTTTACAGTTACAATTTTAGGCTATGTAATCTGTAGTTTGTTTAAACTTCCTATCCATTAACATATTATAACATTTCTAGGCATTATTTAAAACAATAGTGATTTCATAAAGGAGTGAGGCAAGGAAAAGAGGGCTGGAAGTTTTTTGTACGTCTATGTACCCTGACTACAAGATCTGTGTTTGAAGTGCGCGTAAGGACACTGCAATTTTCCCTGATTTCTGTCTCAGTTACCTTTGCAGTGGGCTCCATGGTGTGATGGTGGACCTGTCTCATGCAACCTCCTCTTTGTGCCAACCCGGGGCTGTCAGCATCGACAGCCTTTGAAACTGCTGATTTTGAAGGAATGGCCTGAGTGACACGGTGGCTGGGTATGGTGGTCAAAGCAATATGGGTTTGGCCTGCTGTGGCAAAGAAAGAAGCGGCTATCTGGCAAAGTCATTCTGTCTAGGAAATAAGAACATGCATTTGCTTTTATTTGTCTTCAAGGAGGTCCATGCCCCATTTTTGAGTGATTGAAACAATTTTTTCACCACTATAAAACTGAAAAAAAAACACAACCCCCCACATTTTTTTTTTTATTTTGCACTTTTTGCTTTAAAAAGTTATCAAAGGACTGAGATAGTATTTGCCTTTTCTTTTTAATCTGCAAGTGGGAGTGATGGATGGAATGAAATTAATTGATGTGAGAGAGGTGGGAAACTGCAGCAGGGGAACTGAATTACGGAGGCACTCAGTGTGACATATGTGAAAGAGGACATATTTCCACCATCTGTACAGAAACACCTGAGGTACAGAAGACCTTGAAGTACCTACAGATGCTGAGGCATATAAGAGGCAGAGCTGTGCCTTCCCTAAGACACACAGGCAGGACCTACATCGTGACTTAAGACGATGTATCCTGCTGGGATCCTCCTCCCCCATGCCAGTTCCTTTCTGTCTGGGTTACAAGTAGCCCCTGAAGAAGCTGACACTTATGACTTAGCTCTTCCTGACAGACTTCCTAGGGGGATTTTTTTTTTTTATCACTTTATGAGAAAATTGGGAACGCCTGTAGGAAGCACTGGGAAGCGAGGAAAGATTAACGCTTCTTTGCAGTTCTGGGTATCTGCAGGAGACATCTCTAAAATTACCTTGCCTTATAAGTAGTGTCTTTAAATGCTGTGTTAGTAGTGTTCATATCACCAGAGATCAGGAGCAAGTTCATTCCTATATCTCATTACTGACAATCAGATGCAGCAGAGTCTTAATCCCAGAAAACAGAAAATGCACCGACGGCATCTAAGCATCATGCAGCAATGTGCTGGCTCAGTCAGCTGCCCTAACCTCTGTACCCTTCCCACAGCAGGTCAGCCTCACTTTACTTCTTTCCACCTTCCCCTTCCCCTGCTGAGATCAGGGACATGGGAACCAGGGGACCTGCACATAGCAGGAACAGCCCTTTCCTATGGTGGTGCTTCTCCCTCCCAGGGACCTGCAGGATCCCAACACCACACTGGGGGCAGCCTCCCAGAAGGCCAGGTCTTGAAGCCAAATGAGATCAGATCACTTCAGCAACAGGTGGAGTGACATTAAAAGGTCATCCCATCCACCCCACAAACAATGATTTGGATGAAACTTGCTGGCCCTTTTGATACCTTTCTTTTTTGCAAGCAATGTTGTGAAAAATTGAAATGCTGTTTCTGATCACTACTGTGTCCTCAGGCTTTGTTTCCAGTTTTGCTTGTTTGTTTTGTGGATCGTTTTTTCCTTAGAAAATTCCTTGCAACTTATTTATTTGTCCTCAAAAATAAAATAGAGGGAGCTACCCAGCTGAGTAAGTACAATAGCCCGTTAGCATGAACATTGTAAGTGAATTGGCCAACCAACAACACTTCAGAAATTTTTCCTTTTCTGTTTGATCTCCTGGCTGCCTTTCTCTCTATATTTTGTGTTTAACTTCGTTTATGTGCTATTTTCAGGGCTCAGCTGGAATTGTCATAGTTAAAACTTAAGAATCTCAGCTACTATTTAACTTTGACCTGGTCTAGTGGGAGGTCTCCCTGCCCATGGCAGGGGGGTTGGAACTAGATGATCTTTAAGGTCCCCTCCAACTCTAACCATTCTACGATTCTATGATTCTATGTTTATTAGCAAAATTGAAGAGGCAAGACCCTTAGGTAAGCTTGGTTAAACAATTTTTAACATTAAAATACTATTTCCTGGATGTTAGATATAATATCCTTAATATGGCAACACCTAAACGCAATAGATCAGTTAAGAAGTTTGACTAATGCATCAGAAAAATTGAAATGCTTCTTGTGTTGCCAAGAAGTATCAAAGCAAAAGACACACATTTCTAATTACATCTTTTTTTTTCCCCCTTTTACTCACACTTCATACATCAGCTCAGCCTACATGGCTTATCACCTTCACTTAATAAACTTTAACAACCTGTACTAATACGTAAGTAAAGGAAAAGCTAAAAAAGGGCAATCTAAAACTTGTAAGTTTTTTACAACTCTTGGCTCTAATTAATTATAAATACTACTTTTTTTTTAAATCAAGGACACTGAGGCCAATTGAGGATTTTCGTTGGTCCCACTCTGAGCCCTACTCTAAATTAAAATATCCTTCCTAAATTGTTTTAATCAGGGATTATCCTTTCGATATGAAACACTACAAATATTATGATACATAAGAGCTATGAGATATTATCGTATTATATTCATCAACATATTTTTGTATTTCTGTTAAGCACCCTGACCAAAGTCTTGATAGGATTATGTGGAAACATGAAGAAATAAGAAGAAAACATTTAATAGAGCATTTTCATATCCAAAAAAGGTTTTTGTTTTTATTTAATTTTGAAAAAGCTCAGCTAGCTAATTGTTTAAATTATCGTAATTTTCCAGTCTTTATCAAAAGAGTAAAACGGGAAAATCAAAAGTGCTCTTTCTTCAGATTAGGGTTTTTACTGAAAGTGTGCTGTGTGTTCACACTGATGATGCATAAATGTTGCCTCTATCACATCAAACTAGTGGAGATATTTAAAAGCACTCAGTATTGGCCTAACTAGTGAATACAATGGAAGAATTTTCCAATAGCTTTAATGCCTGCACACTTGAGTCAATGCCAAGTGCTTTAGAAAGTCTTAATTTCACAATTTTCCCTTCTAATAATTAATGGTCATGACATCAGTATTTATATCTCACCATGAAAACCAGCACTTCTGCCGCATATTCAACACAATGGCTTATTTAAATACACTTAAATTCATAATTTATTTGAAAGTGTTTTCATGTTGCTGTGTCTCTGGAGCTTTTTGGATTTATTTTCCACATAAACTATCAAATACCGTGACATCCATAGAGTTGAAAACATGCTTCAGTCTCAAATCTGACGAAATGCTACCACCACTAGGCATGATATCTGTCACAAACTATCCAGAGCAATGAACCGTGTAAGTCACTCAGCTCCTGAGGACTCTCGCACACCCGAATTCTTTTTTTGCAGTCATACCTGAGTTTTCGTGTCCTTGTTTATGCAACTTTCAAAGCACACATCCTCTCATTATTTCAAAGTTCAAGCAAATGCTCAGGAATTTTACTCTCATCTAAAAAGAAAGCAAAAACATGTTTTTCAAATACTGTGGGAAGTGGAATATTGCCATTCTGCACAGCAGCACCTCAATGCCCTCAGCTGAGATTTGGTCCCTCCACTCCGTTGGATAACAGTTTTCCACCAATATTGTTGTTTTTAAGAAAATGAAGCATTCAACTAAATGTTTTATATTTTCTTTAAAAATCAAAATATCTATATTTTGCTGCAGCAAAAATTATATTTTTCAATGGAAAGATGCTTCTAAAACTAACAAATGTTTTCTTAATCTTTCATGGAAACAAAATTTAGTTACTGGCCAGCTTTCTATTAAATTCCTCCCAGATGTCCACGTATCACAATCAGAAAAAACAGATGGCGTAATAGACAGCAAATGGGGTCCAGAGAGATGAGGTAATCACCTGCCACGAGAAGTACATCTATGCCCTCCCATGTCATATCCAGCATTTATCTTGGTTCCAGAAACCTGGCCACTGGTGACCTTCTAATTTCTCAAAGCAACATGAAGTCCTAGCAGTTACAAAAATGTAAGGCAAAATAAGGCTGGTTCTTCAAGACGAGTCACGGAAGTTTCCAAATGCTTTTCACACACCTGCTTTTCACATTCTTTGATCTGCTGTGTTTCCAGGATGACATACAAGCATTTCTAGATGACATTGAACATGTCAAGCAAAAATTGAAATGTCTTTTCTTCTTCAGAGATTCCTACTAGGTAGGGGCTTTGCAGAAATGTTTTATTTTTGCACAATCAGGCAATAAGGAAAAAAACCCTGATGTTTTGTGAAGGAGAATTAAAACATGTAACTACTCTTATAATAAATTATTGCCTTCAGTTATTGTGTTGTTTCAGAGTTGCACTGAAGTGCTACCAACTCTGCTCAACCACTTGAAAAATATAATTACTATTTTCCTATTTTCTCTTAAAACCAATCATTTGTTTTTCACATTAATATCAAGGACCTGAAATCCATCTTTTTTTTTTTTTAATGATCACGTAAACAATATTTGAGAAATTAGAAAACTTGAAAGAACTTTACAAATATAAGCGATGTTAAAAAAGAAACATATTTTTTTCCAGGGAGAGGGCAGATTTTTGAAAAAGCCCAGAAGCTAAGGTAATGTGGTTGCTCTCTCTGCCTTTCGAAGCGCCTGCGCTGTTACAGATGCTTGTGTCCATGCGCTGCATCGCCTGTCAGAGAAAGCACAACCCAGCACGCTGCAGTTAGTGTTGCTTTTAGCAACCCTAGATGAGAAGATTTCCTGCCTACCTGATACTTTGCGGGGGGGAACTGTGCTTTGAAATGTTAGTCTCCTCATTAGAAGCACCTGTTTGCCTGTCCTCCAGTAAAGGAAGGAGAGGTGAAAGCATCTGTATGTGGAAAGCTACAGACCAATCTAGCCAATAGCACCTGCAAAGTAAATCTACAGTGACTAAATGTACTGTCTCTCAGCCCCTTCGAGCTCCTGATCTTCCATATTACACGCTGGGAGCAAGCACAGGACTGAAACAGAGGAAATTCTATACAAGATAAAAAGGACGGATGATGTACCTTGGCATCACTTATTTTATTCAGCTAGAGACACTGAAAGATTATTGTTATAGCAATACACTGGAAAACAAAATTTTGTGGCTGTGGTTTTTAAATATTGAACAGGAGAAGGGTGAATATGTTCTTTGCTTCTTAAGTCTAAACGTGCTCATTCCTTCTGGTCTTTTTTCTTTTCCCAGCTTGCAAGGCAAATGAAGTCTGTGAAGGATCGCATCGGCCATACCTCAGATGTAATCTGCCTAAGGCTGACAAATATAAGCAGTGTAGCAGAGAAAAAGAAGCCAAATTATTGTCACAGGGCACAGCAGGCCCTCTTCAGCTAATAGAAAGGTACCTCTTCAGCTAATAGGATGATCCAAACACAGCAGCAGCAGCAGCAAACAGACGTGCACGTGGATAAAGCATCACATTTTAAAACCATTCAAATCTTCCACTAATTTGCTGTGGCCTTTCCAGACCTGGTCATCACATTCCTTCCTGAATTTTTGTATATCACCACATTTGCTCTATTAAGCCATGATCGTTGGCTGTTTCCAGAGGACAGAAAGACATTCTAACCTCCCATCCCATTTTCTTTCCCCATCTTCTCTGGGACCATGAGATTCCCAGCATCTCATGGGACCATGAAATGCTAAAAGTAGCATTTCATTTTCCTTTTAAACCTACCCACGATGCATTGGAAGCCGCTCACTGCGAAAACAGCTCTGTATAAGGCACCGGGCGCTGATTCCCCATCGTGCTTGACCAACATGTGGTGGCTGCTCACGCACACAAGTTCAACTGAGCACCATGTTTAGGACCAAGAAGGAAATGTTCTCCCTGCTCAGACAGGTAGGAAATGTTAAAGAATTTTTGCTTCCGTTAGGAATGAACAGCCTGATTCCTGAAGGGGACCCATGAGTTTGGGGAAAAAAAATCCCCACTGCCCCAGAGATCTTGGTTTCTAGCAATGTCCTCATGCTCTCCTGCTCTGTGCCTCTAGTCCACTATGCTGGGTGGTTTTGGCCCTGCCTCATAGCTTGTGCATTTACTGCAAAGTCAGGACAACTCTTGTGGTCTATGCTGTTTCTGCAAGAGGTAATAGAGATGTTCTGTGCATCCTTCTGATCTAAACTCCTACCCATTGCTGCCTTCACTTGCAGAGGAGTAGACTTATTAACACGTTATCCCTTCTAATTTAATATTCTTGTGTAAATGAAAAATGCTTTGGTTTTTAAACCTTGTAACTTCAATCAAAACATAAATTTCTATTAAGTTTACAGCAGAAAGGTATCTGAGGAGCAGGATGATCTTTCTAATCAATGCAGCAGAAAGAAAAATGGAAAGCTGGAACATATCAACTTCAGAACAGATGTTTCTGCACAATTCCAATTTACAGAACATTTTTTATAAAGGTCTCATTTTCTTTTCAGTGCACAACTGAAACAAATTTGGAGAAAGTTGTTGGGAATAAATAGTTATCCTCTCTCAGCCTGCTCCAGTTCTTGTTCTCCTATCAATACTTGCCAAGGTTTGGCAGCACAAGCTGAGGTTTGGCATTAAGACAGTGAGGAAATGCTCCTTTTTTCTAACTCTAATAAATTCACGGGCTCATCCTGAGGCAGCTCCTGAAGCCACAAGGTGCTGAGCAGGCCACACTCAGTAGTGCACGTTAGGGTGCTAACTTTGCCCCAAGGGACACCAGCCACTAGGTCCTTAATACTTTAAATCAGTGGAGTCTGAAAAGAGTACTACTGTCTTGGGGTCCTTCAGGGGTGAAAAACATTTAGCTAGCATCTTGTGAAAGCTAGAGTCCCAAACTCAGCTGCCTGTCCCTGGGTTCCTGCTCTCCCTGTCTTTGTGCCTCATGGTTTACCACCTTAAGGGAAAATTACTGAATGCATCATTGCTAGCATATAAAGATAAAGCAGAAGGAATTAATGTAAATTTAAGACAGAAAACTCACTCAAGGCAATATTCCTCAGCCTCCTTTTCTATGCTACAGCAGAACAATTTGCCAGCGCTTCCTGAAAGTTTCTCTCTCACTTCTCCCCAGTAAAGGCTATGTTCTTTATACCCACCCCAGGATATGTTCTTTATGCCTGACATATCTTATTCTATTGCTGATGATCTTCCATTCTTTTCTTATTTTTTTCTAAAAGGTAGGAAAAATTCACTGGGGACAAACTTCACAAACCTTCTGAGAGCTATATATGTATGTGTATGTTAATTTTCATCCTATACAGGCTGAAGGTACCTTCTTGCAATTCTTTGTGAGACGTCTCTCTTTTTTCTCCAGCGTATTTTCTCAGTTATTACTGATAACCCTGGACCTGTTTACCAGAGAAACTCAATAAGTAAACCTTTCTTACTGCAACTGCACAGGACACCTGTGGTATAGCATGCACCTAGGAAGAGGTTTATGATCCAGGAAAAGGACTTTTAAAAGCCTCTAATCTGATACATCTATTTCCTTATCGCAGTTTGTGCTTGACTCCTGTTAAAGTTACACGCAAACTGCGAGAGGAGGTCATACCTCTAAAGGATTATTTTTTATTATATGTCCTACAAAGTTTCATAAGCTTCATGACTTTTCTTATTAGAATTGTGAAAAGATATTTAAATCTACTTCATGTCCTTCTTTAAAAATTTTCTGCATAAATTGAAAGCTTGCAAATTCCTCCCTCTTTTTTTCGGCTACTGGTCTTGGAGCAAAATCTTGCTTTCACTGAAGGATAACTCAAGAAAGTGGAATTCTGCTTACGAGTTAGGAAGCTTCTGTGAATTTCTGAAATGCCATTTTCATAAGAGGCAGAGAAGGATATTGGACGTTTTTCAGCACTGGAGGGGCAGGAGGGAACAAAAGTCAGCTGTGGTTCTGTCGTGGTTTGGCCTCAGACAGCAACATGGCTTCCCCAACATGGCTTCCCCAACATGGGGAAGAATCAGAAGAAAAAGGCAAAACTCGTGTGTTGAGACAAAGGCAGTTTAACAGAACAGCAAAGGGAACGAGAAAACAACAACAGTAACACGGACAGAGGAATATACAAACAGGGCTACGGAACCGCCGCTCCCCGCCCGGAGCCGGGACGCCCCAGCCCGCCTCAGGCGGCGACTTCCCGCCCCTCCCCCGGCAGCTGCGGGCGGGCACGGCTCGCAGGGGATGGAATACCCGTGTCCCTCCCGGAGCCTGAGGAGAATTAACCCTATCCCCGCCGGAACCAGGACAGGTTAGAAAAGGGGTGTGATTAGTTTTAAGTATGGCAAGAAAAAAAAAAGAAAAAATATTTTGTTATTAAACCAATCTACTTCTGCAATGGTGCTACAGCACTGGTAGGTAAGGGGAGAGCAACGGATGTCATTTACCTGGACTTATGCAAAGCGTTTGACACTATCCCACATGATATCCTGGTCTCTAAATTGGAAAGGCATGGATTTGATGGATGGACCACTTGGTGGATGAGGAACTGGCTAGATGGCCGCACTCAAAATGTTACGGTCAACAGCTCAATGTCCAAGTGGAAACCAGTGACAAGTGGCATTCCTCAGGGGTCAGTACTGGGACCAGTGCTGCTTAACATCTTTGTCGGTGATATGGTGCAGCCTCAGCAAGTTTGCTGAGGAGACCAAGCTGTGTGGAGCGGTCGACATGCTGGAGGGAAGGGATGCCATCCAGAGGGAGCTGGACAGGCTTGAGAGGTGGGCCTGTGCAAACCCCATGAAGTTCAACCAGGCCAAGTGCAACGTCCTGCACCTGGGTCATGGCAATCCCAGGCACAAATACAGGTCGGGTGGAGAGTAGCTTGAGAGCAGTCCCGAGGAGAAGGATTTTGGGGTGTTGGTGGATGAGAAGCTCTACATGAGCTGGCAATGTGCGCTCACAGCCCAAAAAACCATCCACATCCTGGGCTGCATCAAAAGAATCATGACCAGCAGGTCGAGAGAGGTGATTCTGCCCCTCTACTCCACTCTCATGAGACCCCACCTGGAGCGCTGCATCCAGCTTTGGAGTCCCCAACATAAGAAGGACATGGGGCTGTTGGAGCAAGTCCAGAGGAGGGCCACAAAGATGATCAGAGGGCTGGAGCACCTCTCCTATGAAGACAGGCTGAGAGAGTTGGGGTTGTTCAGCCTGGAGAAGAGAAGGCTCCAGGGAGACCTTATAGCAGCCTTCCAGTACCTAAAGGGGGCCTACAGGAAAGATGGGGAGGGACTCTTTATCAGGGAGTGTAGCGATAGTACAAGGGGTAACGATTTTAAACTGAAGGAGGGTAGATTTAGATTAGATATCAGGAAGAAATTCTTTACTGTCAGGGTGGTGAGACACTGGAACAGGTTGCCCAGGGAAGCTGTGGATGCCCCATCCCTGGAAGTGTTCAAGGCCAGGCTGGATGGGGCTTTGAGCAGCCTGGTCTAGTGGGAGGTGTCCCTGCCCTGTCCGGGGCAGGGGGGCTGGAACTAGGTGATCTTTAAGGTCCTTTCCGACCCAAACCATTCTATGATTCCTTGAAAAAAGATATATAGCATACAGAAGTATTGAACTGGATAGGTGAAAAAACTTTCTAAATGCAGAGCACTGCAATGACTATTCAAGGTCTTTAGGAAAGTTAGAAAAACATGCAAAAGGAATAATGAATCTGCTTGGGTGGGAAACTCTTAATGTCCCTTCCAACATTATGATTTATGGTGTTTATTCCACATAATACATTTAATTTATCTTACAAACTTTACTATGTCTCTTTCATTCTGCCTACAATATTTGTCACTTTTTGTCTTCTTCCAACAAACAACTCAAACTTCTCAGCTATTCCGGTGATCTGTTATCTCTTTAGAAATTTATAACTCACAAAATCTCCTCCTTCCCTTGTTCATCCGTGATAACATATTTAAAAACTTCATTTCTGTGTCCCATTATCTCTTAGGGTGTTCAACATATATTTGTCTTGGTCGTGCCTGTATTCCTCACAAGACTTCCCTTCACTCGCACTGATCAAAGTTACTTGCATCAAAAATAAAACCCAGCATAACTGTGAAACTGAGGTCACGGAATTTCGGTTTTACCCTAGAG
The DNA here is from genome assembly GCF_964199755.1 of Larus michahellis. Lineage (NCBI taxonomy): Eukaryota > Metazoa > Chordata > Aves > Charadriiformes > Laridae > Larus > Larus michahellis. Next base: position 42,469,744 of record NC_133898.1, read on the forward strand.
AGGTTTTTTACACCATCCATCCATGGGCCCTTGTGCAAGTCTCTAGACTAATCCTAAGGTGTCTGTGAAAGACAATAAAAGCAAACAAACCTACCTATTGACAGTAGGCTTGAACTCCCTATACAGTAATGTACCAGGAATGTTTTAGGGGACTTGCAAATTGAAAGTGTTTACTCTAGAGTAATACACCTGCAATTTTACATTTTCTTTGTGAATACTTTGGTGCATCTTCCATTAGATCTTTAACCCTGATAGCACCTCATGACTTAGCAGGACAGGTACAGTCATGAGACACCGGTAGGTTGGGGGAATTGAACGAGGCACATCTGAATCTTGCAGCCTGGATCATGATCAGAAGGCGGCCTTATTTCATATGAGAAGTTCTGGTTTATGTCAGATGACAGCAGGGAGAAATATTTGAGTCATTATCTTTCAGCCTGCATCAAAAAATAAATGTAGCACTAAAAACCAATACCTTTACAATGAACCAAATTAAAAAAAAAAAAGGCATCATTTGTGTAGGTGTTTATAGCAAATAAATGTGAAGCCTTAAGGCTGGATTCATGGGGTTAAGTGTATCTCATTTAACTGTCACTGCTCATAGCCAGGCACCCAGTCCCAGCAAGTTTTCTCAGCTCCCCTTGGGTCATGGAGGGGCAGCAGGGGCAGGAGGGCAGGGATGGCTCACCATTGGGAAGTGCTCTGACACCCACCCCAGGGCAAGACACATGGCTGGTCTTGGCTCTCCTAGACAAGATGCCTGACCTTCATACAATTGAAGGTATCTGGGGTGGAAGCCTCCCATGGCAATAAGAAAATCTGACTACAGATAAACAAATGCCCAAAATAGCACCATGAAACTGTCTGTGCATCGCTACCATTACAGTTGTGAGTCTGTGCTTCTGACTGCATAAAGAGATACTATAAAAGTCCTAAAACTGAGGTTTTCAGTCCTATTCTCAAGGCTATTATTCAGGGAAAACAAGAACCTAAATTGTTTCCTGAAACCTGGATATGCACTGGGCACACTGAAACATTCAAGAGCACACAGAGCATCAAGATTTTTACATCTGATGAGTTAAACATTACTAATTTATATCTTCTGCGGCAACAGAACAATTTAATCTCCAAAAGCTCAAGTTTGAAGTTGAACTGTTAAACTTTTCATGGAGTTTTCAAAGAGATAACTAACCACCGTAACAGTTCTTGAAGAAAAAAAAAATCTTTCTTTGAAACCATATTCTTAAAATACACTGCCGTCTCCTAGTCACAATTAAGAATTTTTAAGTATGCCAATTAGACTGTGCCTTGCTCCTAAGAGATTTTTATTGCACTTCTGAGCAAAATGATGTGGGAATCAAATCAATTCTCAGAAGGGGCTGAAAAACCTTTTAAAATAATTTTTCTGATGCATGAAAGCATAATCTAAATGGAGCTGTGTTTTCACATGAGGTTTTGTTCCTTAATGTATGATGTATTAAGCAATACTGCTCGTAGCAATAGTCCAAAGAGTTTGAAGAGGCACCAAGAAGTTTGTTTAAGAGGTGGTAGCAAAAAAAAAAAATTGCTAATTCTTTCTACAGAACAAACATCACTGTAAAACATTTTTTTCTTTTTGCTTTTCAAACAACAGCTTTTAACTGCTGGCATTTTTGCTTTATGTTGCCTATAAGCTTAAGCATATGTGAACATCTAAGCACCGTAAAGGTGAATCATTTCAAGGGCTGTTTCTATTTAAGCTTTTGCTTTAAGGAAAGAGAGGATCAAGGGGGAGAGAAGGACTAATGGCATCAGGGGCTCAGCCTGTCAGGCTGCCTTGCAGCCTGAAGGTTCAGCAGGTGTGGAGACCACTCTCTCCGGTGACCCAGGAGGCAGGAGTTAGCAGGACTGCCCATCTTCTGGCTGTCAGGACTTCAGGGAACTCTGACTTTTTTTCCACCTTGAAGCACCAACTATATCCTAGGAACATGCATTATGGAAGAAAACCGCATGCAGCTTATGTGCAAGGCATAAGGAACATTGCATGGAAAAGATGTTTATAATTTTTCTACCTGCATTGTATTTAAAGTAGTTGGTTGTTTCAGAGTGCATGGCTGTTGCTTACTAGGTCCTGTGAATACAATTCATTGAATATCTGAAAGAGGGCGCAGAATTATAATACAAGATAATTGTCATGACTCCCATAAAGATATAAGAAATTTTGCAGTAACATTGTAATAGGGGGAGGTCATAAAGTCCTTACAAGGATGTTCCCTTGTCCCACATGTCCTCTGTTGAAGTACAAAAGGTCGCAGAACAATAAAACATACACACAAAGCTACCCCCTTTACAGACTTAGTCTAAAAAAAATTGCTTTTGACTAATTCTTACTAGCAGTGAATAACTTCTACTCGCCTTAGCAGTCTGAGTGACACCTTGGTCCCACAGGACCCCCTGCTCTCACCGTCTCCTCTCTCACTGTCTCCTCACTCCCCTACATCTCCTCGCTCCTCTACGTCTCCTCAGCCCTACAGTGAGTGATGTCGCACCTGGAATTTGTTTTCCATCTCTCTTTTCATCAATTCCTGGCCAATCTCTCAGCAAGCTTTTATAATTAATATCAAAATAAATGTGAAAAGTAGAGTTAGCAAATGTTTTGCATGTCGTTCCTCCTGATGCCAAGGTTTCTCACTGAAACAGAATAGCCCTGAAAATTTAACACCTTACCCTCTGCAGGAGCACCAGGGGATTTCCTCCAGTAAAACCCTAACTGGCAACTAGGCCATAATGGAGTCCTGAAGGATTACAGAAGTAATTTTATTATCTCATGCAACTGTTCAGTTGATACTTGCATAAATTTTTAAATTAAACTGCCGTTGAAGATTAAAAATTAATCTGAATGTATTACTGTGGTCCTAAATGGAGGAGACAAGAGAAGATAGAAAATACAAGCTGTATTGTGCAGAGGATAAGTTTCTGAAATAAAATATCCAGTACCTCATCCCAGAGTGATAAAAGAAACAGCAAAACAGCCCAAACATCTGCTCCTATTCAGATCTAGCTTATGATAAGTTTCAGCACAGGAATCTATTGAAAAAAAAGGAGAGGAGAAGTCCATGTGAAGCTCATGGTATGGGGAAATGGAGTCACAAATCGCCTGCAGTGTCTTAAAAAATCTCTCTGTAGAAGCCTTTTCTTTTTCCCTATATTTCTTAACATCTGTTTTGCATAAACTGATTAGTGCATGTGACGAAATAATTCAACACATTTGAAATAAATATTGGAACAAATACCAGTATGGCTTTAAACCAAGCAGATAATTTAGTTAATGACTAGTTGATATCATAGTCATACATGCACTACAAGACCCTCGATATCTTCGCACCTGTGACAAAATCGCATCCACATGAATATCTTTTACTTAAGTTGTACATTTCTTTCCTGTTCCAGTAAAGATGTACTCTGCTTGCACTCTGAATATGCTGTTCCAGTTAAAAATACACTGTGTTTTTATTTGCCTTTGTTACAGAGCATGGGTTGATACTTCAGTGCCCTCATCAACTTTCAGATATCTTTATAAAGAATATAAACTTTTAGGGGTTTCTCTTGGGACCACATTGTCTACATTTAATTACAGATGTAATTTTACCTCATTATTCTGGAACTTCGGTTTTTGGAAAGGACTTCTCAGGTTTTATCCTTTTGCAGGATATTTTCATGTGATTGTAATTCACAACTCTGATCAACAGCATTTTCTTGGAGGTCAATAAAACCCCAAAATCTGTACAATGGAACTAGCTATTTACATGCAAACGTGAGCAGCACCCCACCACTTCATAATAGAAATGACAAGATCAGTGCCTCTCTTCATCTCCTTTCCCAGTTTATTCAAGTAGCATTTCAGTTAACTTACAGAATTTTGCTTGGGGTGACTGATTTGTCCCTGTTAATCTTTGTGAGGGTGAGTCGCCGTGTGGGGGGATGATGTGATGTGTGCAGAATTTATTATAGCATTGAAAGAAGGGTCAGATAAAAAAACATGTGACTCGTACTAAGTGCTGGTCATGTCAGAAGACAGGACTATCTCCTGCGAGTTCCACCACTGTGTGCCAGCTTTTGTGAATTTCATCTTGTTAGTCTTGAGTTTCCTTCTAGTTACTTGATTTCAGTGTTCTGGGGGAATATAACTGTTCCACAAGCAATCTAAGAAGTAGGTTGTGCCAGCCTGCAGGGTAACTTGAAACATCAGGCTTGAGGCTGGAGCCCGTACCCGTATGGACAGCCAGCCCCAGCCATGGGGCTGGGCACCCTGGGCAGCCGCCCTGCCTAGCAAAGTCTCCTCTGGACCCGAGATTTAATCCTAACAAGTGAATGGCAGCAACTTAAGCTATTGGTGTGACTTTTTAGAAATCACAAATGGCAAAATTAGAGCTGTATTTTGTGGATGAAGCCAGGGCTATTTCAGAGCCGGGAGAGGTGGAGCACCTGGCTGGTTCAGATGTGCTTGATGTTATAATGCCTGCTGTTGAGGTAGAAGAGCACACCACCATCTGCTAGCCTCTTTAAAACTTACAGCATCTGTGCTCCAGATGTGTTGCCCGTGCATGCGGCAGTGAGGTGGAGCCCACCCTGGGTCACTGAATCAAGAGCGGGTGCTGCCACCAGCTGTAACAGGGTCTCAGAGACATGGCAGGGGGAGAAAAGCACCAACACCTCCCTCCTGTAAACACTTACAGAGGTACAAAGCTCTTTTTGATGGAGAAATGTATCTTCTCTGATCCGTGCTACAAGAGAGAACACAGTGAGAAACAATTTTGGTTTATATTCTATAGGTTTCTATATCTGTAAGCTGATTAGAAGCTGTGAATATCTTAATTTTCTTCAAAGAGAAGTAAGCAAAAGACCCTTTGCAGCCTTTTAGTTGCAGGCATTTCAAAAGCACTCAGCTTTACCTGCACGAGCAGTTACACCACTCCAGGCAGTTTGCAGGTGTAAGGGATGGGTACCTGCGTACAGGAACAGCCTCATACTCAGTGTTTGCACACCCCTTTTAGTGGCAAGGGGCATCAAGATCTCATGGACAGAGGTGACTTACTAAAAAAGGGTAGAGCTTATTTTCTGTTTTTCTCTGATTCATAGCACTGTCTGACTGGCTGTCCTTAAAATTAAATGCAATAGAACTATTAGCCTGAACAAGGACCAGCTGTAGGATTCACATTTCTTAGGATCAGGACACGATTTTTTTATACTGCAGTATCTAATGAAGCCATTTATAGAGATTTCTGATGAGGTGTGAGGTATGTATAGAGATAATAAACTCACCTTAAATTTTAGTTTCAATACAAAGTTTTATCTAAAACAGAGAGTGCCAGACATTGTGTTTTCTTGAGATTTCCACTACTATTGCTGAATATTTTCAGTAGTTGTTGATCCTGTCCAGGAAATCCTGCAAGAATTTCTTCTCATGAGACTTACAAGTGTCTTACATGTGTGTACAGGTCTTATTTTCTTTATACCTGGAAAAATTCTGAACTACAGCTTTCTCACAAAAGTCTCCTGACACTTTGAATGAAAAGAGGAAATCTGAATAACATTGAACATAAAAATATATTCCCTGGGATCTAATAACTTATCCATTACATAGAATACTACACATTACATTTCTTCATGGTTAATAATTAGATACACTTATGAATTCATTTCATCCTGTGAAAAAAGTATTTCCTATTCATCAGTGTGCCCTAAATAATTCAGATTAATGAAGTCCCACCATAGGTTTAGAAGACAACTTTTGACATCAGTTTTGGTCACATTAGTCATGCAGTTCTGGTGGAGTTTGCTGCACTTTGAAGCATTTGAAAACAGAATTATTAAGACACAGAAGTACCTATGTGTAAAAAAGTTCTATGTTAAGCTCTTTGTTTTAGATAAAAGAACATTTTCACGTTTTTTGTACTAACAGAAATAGCTATGATATGAAGTGACCTTTCAGTACTATGAAGCAACATGTATGAGAGAAAAAAACACAATTTAACCAGCTGCAGTTATCTATACAATCTTGAATCAGACATGTTGTTATCCCGACTGTGAGTAAAGATTAGGTGAATGCTCACTTGAAGTGCATTGTTTCATCTGTTCTTAATGAGAAGACTCATTTTCAGTGCAATTAATGACTTTTTCTTTCTCAGATTTTAAGCGTAGATAAGAAAATACAACAAAAAGCATCACTCTACAAGAATGCTGCGGCATGTTTTAATTCAGCAGCTGTATAGTGCACATGTTCAGGCAGCAGCAACATGTTAATAAATCCCATTAATTCCCTTCCCCCTGAGGTCCTCACTGACTGTTTGACTGACAAAGTTCTGCCTTTATTAGTTATGACAGATCAGGCTTTGGTTTTCATGTCTCTGGGGAAACGTCACACTGTTATTTTAAGGTGAATTGCTTGGTTCAAGTAAAGAAACTGCCTTAAGCTCTCAAGACAGCTAATGCAGGGCAGCTTTTTTAGTCAAACAGTTTCACGCTTTCTCTGACAGTAGGAACGTATTGATTATGAGGAAAGCAGAAGAGATGCTTCTCAGAAGAGATGGGATGGACAAGGATCCTCCTGGGGCTTCAGTCCAAAAGGTCTGGAATAGGGATGTGAACATGCCACTTCCCTGGGCTCCCAAAACACGCACCTCAGAAAGACGAGTGAATTGCCTTGCCTTTCCTCTTCTCTTTTAACTTCTTTATTTTGTATTCTTTTTAATATCATTCCTCTGCAAATGCTTAGACATCCAGGCAGTATGGTGCAGATCGGCACAGCTGCGAAGTCCCAAAGCTCATGAAGTTTCTGCCCTGGCTTCACTTTCCCCTCCTCCTGTACATATGTACCTATAGACTCACACAAAGAGCTGAGCCAGAATATGGAGTTGGAGAATAAAAAAACCAATCTTATCTAATTGTGGCTTTCTGAAAACTTGCCTCTCCAAAAATAGAAGTATAGATTGTGCTTGAAATCCAAAAACTGGGGATTACAAAAAGCTGGTCTGGGACAGCTCATTTATTACATGCTAAGGAGAAAGAGAGAGAAATGAGATTGCCTTAGAGCCATATAGGCTTGTGTAATGGCATTCGTCCTCTACATTTTGTGTCCTCCATTTAACTTTCTGTCTGATGTTAGATTATCTCTGCACATTGAGCAAGGATACCATTGGACTTCCCACAATGACAACCACAACTCGTACAATTAAATTGGAAGGCAATGAAATTCACTGGTAACTCAGAGTGCCGTCTCTGTTGTACATGACAATGGGCAGATGTCAACGGTGAATCATAGTTGTAAACTTTTCTTTCTTAAGACCTGGTGAGTTTCAGTCCTCAGTAGCACTGACCAGTTGAAATAATTTTGTGTCCTAGGAACCTTTCAGTATTTTTCTCTTCAGCCTCCCTACTGCTTTACTTCATTCTTCTAATACTTAGTGTAATAGATTTGTAGTGTTTTCCTATTAATAATTAAACAATCAATCCTGTAGAACACCTTGCCACATCCTGATGTTAGCTTTCCACAATTTAAAAAAATGGACTGTGCACATGTCCTTTCATAGCTGAGCTGTTTTTAAGGCATTGAAGGTTCATTTCTCACCATGGGATCACTTCATAGTGACCTTTATAATGAACTTTATCATTGGCTTTTTTAAGTCTTCTCAATTTACATAAATCTTTTTCCCACTAGCCTCCATTACATTTATATGGCCAAAAATTGTAATTGGTTAGAGGCAGACGGATTTCTTTTAAAGAAAAAATGCTGCTTTATATCTGAAGTACCACAAATCTCTGAAAGTTTAATAATTTTATTTTTAAAGATCAATTTTATTGATGAGATAAGCCTTAATTTTCTGGAGTTCTCTGAAGCAACATCTCCACTTTTTCAAAGCGTATATGTAATGCTTTATAACGTCTTGATCTTCAGGAAGTGAGCTTATTTTAATATTCTCAAGAGGTATTCACCATAAAATGTAGTGTTATAGCTTATTTATGGAGCAACAGAAATGAGAATGACAACCAGTCTAAGAACGGCCATTTGAAATACACTGTAGGAGTGTGACGCTGCTCTGTTTCATCAGTGAGCAGTGATAGATTCCCTTCCACTGAGTTCTTAATGGATTATATATGCCTGAATTATTTCAGAAGTTCACTAAAATGTTAATTATGTTTTTAAAAAAAAACCTCTATCTGCCTCCTGAATATTAAAGGTCTTTCAAAGTGATAGTTAACAGTCACATTTTCTTGGGGAAATACAATCAAAGCCAGAAATAATAAAAATGCTGCCCAAGCCCTGTGAGTCCTCAAAATTACTTACTTTTCTTCAAAAATATTTCTAAACATGAAAATCCACTATTAGAAGGCACTTGGCAAAATCACAAAAAAAAAAATATGCCAGAGCTAAACCGAACTGGTATCTGTCCTGTGCTGACATGCTCGCATCAGTCATCTTTGCCAGCTTTTCCTACTCTAGGGACATGCTATCATCAGCAGTGTCACAAGGCTTACACGAAAATGGCTGCATTTTTCTGGTCTATGAAAGAAAAAAAGTTCCTTTGGAAGCATACACTGTCTGAAGGTATAAAGTAACCTCCAGCCAAGTGGGCCTGGTGTAAGTAGTCAGGGTGAGTTTTCATCCTATAGCTTGTCCAGCTCAGCATGCGTGACTACCTCTCCTCGATAGTCATCAGGGCTATTAGAGTTCAGGACTGAACTTTTACTTCATAAATAAGGGCTGCAAGAGTCAGGAACTACAACCTTTGTGTTGTTTTCCTCAAGCACTCCTGAAGCACAGCCACAGCATCCTATTGCATCCTAAATCCTCTCAGCTGAGGGAATATGGGAAGTGTACCATGGTCGTGTACCAGTGGCATGCTCATAAACTGAAAGATCTGGTCTTCTGAGTTATTCCCCTCTCACTAGCCCCGCACGACGGAAAAACCTTAACTGTCATACCTATGCTCAGTGCCATTACAAGCACCTAATCTTTTCTTAGATTGATATTTTGTGTCAGATTTCACATGGGGTTTGCCCCATATAAAAGAAGGGGATACCCAAAGAAACTAATAGGGGGCAAAGAATTACCAGTTGGGAGGAGAACAGTAACACGCTGTATCAGGGCTTGTTGTAGAGCTCAAATTGTGGTATGGCTGAGAGGAGAAAAATCCCATTCTTGCGTGACCGAGGAAAATGTAATCAGCAGCAGTACTGGAAAAAAAAAATCTTGCCTAATTACATATTTACATAATAGAGAGAAATAGCATTGGAATTGTTCCAGGGTTTTGGTTACATAATACATGTTTAACAAAACTGTCTAATTATAACTGTACATATTTATTCAAGAGATAGAAAAGGCTTCAAAGGAGATTTTCCAACCTCCAGGAAAGACTTCTTTTTTTTCCAAACAAATTTAATCATTTACTACTACCCAACAATCTGTGACCTTACAGTTTATAAATATCTAAATGGAATATTATTTAATATTTAATATTATATAATAATTTTCTTCAAGTCTCTTAAGTATCTGGTTTCAACCAATAATCTCTTGGAACTCAAGGTTGAGGGTGACATTCCTTCTAGAACAGACAAAAATAGACCACAAAAACAAACACAAGTGACTCAAAAGTTTCCCTTCTCACAGGGCAGCTCTGCAGAAGGCAGCCTTACCTCCTGAAGCATCAAAATACTTGCATGTGTTAACATACAGAGATGTGATGGCTTCTTGGCTAACAGAGGTTTTTGTAATGAGGGTCTCCAAACAAATGGGAAAAGTCCATCCTGATGAAAAAAAACCCAACTTGTGATTTTTAAGTTTCCTCCCAAGTATGGACAAAAAGGCAAAATCCTGAAACGTACTGACTTCCCAGCAGATTTTGTTTTGGAAATATGGAAATAACCTTAGAGAACAGGTTGCTGGAATGTTTTGTTATTCCCAAAACTAAATATGCTCTTTCTGTCCGTCCACGCGATAGGATTCCTGCCTCCCCCTCCCCTCCCCCAGCCACCCCACTGCGTGCTGCAAAGGGCCAGTGGCCTCTCACTGCAGCCACGATTTCTGCTCCCTTTCTGCCCCTGTCACAGCACACGAGTGAGCCACTGGCCTCCCACCCCTTCCTCCTGGACAGGCTACAGTGCCTCGGGACCTCATCCCCCACTGCCTCTTCTCCACCTGCCCCTTCTCCCTGGTGACACCTCCTGGGCTCATCCAGCACGAGTCAGAAGCTGGCATCTCCTCCTCAGTGCTGGCACGCTGGGAAAACTGCACACCAGCTTTGAGGAAGGGACAGCCCCAGCACAGAAAAAAGGTGGGGTGCCAACATCAGGTAAGACAGAGACGCCTCACCACCTGTGAGCCCAGAGGCACAGGCGGCCCAAGGAGAACCAGTCATCCTGACTTTCGACAGGATTACCTGCCTGATTCCCACTGTAAAATTCACAAGGACCAACAAATCTCCCCAGAATGTCTCATTTCCATGGAAGCAGTATTTTTCTGATGTGAGAACTGCTCTATCAATGATTCCTCTGTTTTTCAACCATTTCTAGCTCTGAGCTGAATTTAATGAGGTTTTGTAGCAGCATCACATCCACAGCACATCGGGCACGGAGAGAAAGCTTCACCATTGACTCATCAGATGAATGAAAAATATCTCAGCACAGTGGGGCTTTAGAAGAAGCTCAGGGAACAAGTGACTTTACTGCTTGTACTTTCTGTCATGACAAACCCCCCAGCCGACCAGCAACTTCATTTTGTTAGTACAAAAGCACTGTGTAGTCTCCAGGACTTCCACACAAGTGACAGGGCTAGACATAAAGTCAAAATTATTCTTCTCCCCGAATGTGTACAACAAAGTAATGTCTTCAAAGACACTAATAATGACAGTGGTACTCAGGCCTAAGATGACGTGTCCTGCACGTCCTCACCATAGACCAGAGATAAACTATATCCAAGAGTGAAGAGAACTCCCTTTTGCAGAAGTCACTAGCAAGTCCAGTTCCTGTTTTAGTAGATGCACCTCCCTCCCACTTATCTGTACTTTTTGCACTCCTTTTAAATATGCTAAGTATCCTAATACATTATCAGGCAGAGAAGGATATTACATGAGTGCCGATTTTTAATCTGTGACAAATACATTATGTATAATAGCTTCCTCTTAATATTTCGTAATCATCTTCATTTAACAATTGATCTGAGTCTAATTTGTAATGCTCATTACTCATATGAATTGAAAATGTTTTTCATCTCATACTATAGTTCCAGCACAGGCAAAGACCGGAGCTGCGACTGCTGCTCACGTTGTGTTAATCAGGAGCTGGAGCCTGGAGAGCAGCACAGGTGCAGGGCGAGAAGCACATCCCTTCCCTGGGAATGCTCAAGGACAGCAATTTTTCTACGGAGTGGCGCTCCGACGTATGCTGAGTGCATGTCAGCAAAGTGAAGGGCACGTCTCGTGCTATCTGTTCAATTGCACTGTCACTGCCAGCTCAAGCATGTCTTTCACTGTGTTGACATGCATGACAAATTGCAGAAAAAGCTCTGACTGCTAATATTTCTTCCTGCATCCCGGCTTTCAGTGGCAGTAAAATACAGTTGAGCCTGATGAAAGGGTTACCCTCATGAATGCTTGTTAGATATGCAGCATTTTTGCTATCTATGTGCAGAAGATCTGTGATGGAATAAACCTGCTCATATTTTAGAGTCGTGCGAGGGATGCTTTTCATATTCAAACTATTGTAATGTTTACCACTTCAGAAGCCAAAGGATTTTTTTTTCTTACATTGCAGTATTATGGCATGTCAACAAACTATTAGTACCTATGATCCTCATGTGTGGGCTGAGCTGTAGGTGACTGTAGTCAACTTTTCTTGCTGCGACAAGTTTCTGTAGCACAAAATATGCCACAATGTTTGGACCATCACAGAGAACTGTTTGGACACAGACATTGGATTATCCGGGGGTTGAAAGACAGAAAAACCCAAGGAAAACAGCTTTTAGTTATATAACAAGCAAATATTGGTGGAGTTTTTTAATTTATAGAAACTATGAAACAAAAAATGGAGGAAACATATTTTAACAGCTGTGTGAAGTCATCCTCTTTCAGAAATGGGGACATTTCCAACCCTCAGGATGTGTCAACAGAAGTCTTGCAATCTACATTACTCAAGCAATAATAGATCACAATAAGCATGAAAAAAAAACCCTAAGGTGAGGTGACACTGTAAGACTAAGATTAAAGTTCCTGCCATAGCAGACAGACAGACAGACATATAGGCGGACAGATGCTGCCACACACAGCTTGCTGCACATGTGTTAGGAACTGTATGGGACTGCTTCCTCAGCATCCAGTACTGCTCTGAAATGCCTCAGATCTCATCTAGAGCTACTTGAGGTGAAGCCTCCCCTGAAAATAATGGGTTTTGCTTTAACCAACTATATGTGAAACTATGCAAACCTTTTTTCTTTTTAAATTATATTCTTGTTTATCGTTACATGGATCTTTTTTTGTCCAAATTCAGCCTTTTAAATTTATTTTCTCTTGAACTACAAGTTCTTTGGAGCAGGAGTTGCTTCTTCACAGGTGAAGGTAAAACACCTCAGGCACCGCGTCCCAGAGTTTTCAGGGAGGCTTATTGCATCATCAATACAACCATTTTCCAGCCCAGAAACCCATCTGTCATGTAACATTTAAAAACAAGTACTTCAGTACTCTCCATCCTTCTTCCTGGGAAAGATTCTACTGGGAAATGAAGAGGAAAGAAAGGTTCATTGAAGCAGCAAAACTCTGTTGTGCCTTCTTCCTTCTCCTGTTCTGTGTCAGGGCCAAAGCCTTTCTGAGCAAACTTGTGGCATTACCCACACGTGTATGGTATATGCATGAAAACAAAATAATTTCCAGAAAGGGATAATATGCATGTTTTTTTCCAGCACTAAAAATTAGCAATCAGGACCAACAGTGCTTGACCCACACAGTACTGGCAGTACTTGCATCTTTTAAGAGCCTGAGCCATGCTGCCCCCAAGGAATTTCCTTTTTCTGTGTTGATCTCCTGCTTTCATTTGGTCCTAGCAACCCTGTGTGGTGAATGTGTTCCTTACATATGAAAAACCAAGAAAATTCTTGCTGTATTTTAGACTGTCTTTCAATGTAGTCAGCACTGGCCTGAGGTAGGAGTGTGACCAGCTCATGACTCTTGTCGTCAGCCCTGACCTGGGCACCTCTGTTAGATCTCGCAAAACAGCTGAGATGGATAGGCCTGAAAATGGGGTGAGGTGTTCACTGGGATTTAAATGCCAAAGATGATAGGGATGTTTCATGGGATTTCCAAAATACCCAGGTTCTAAAAGTCTCTTTTGTTTAAGCGCATTCATGACCTGGGTTTTGTGTTTGGGTTACTAATGTAAAACTCAGAAAGAGAACAAACTCCAGTGTTGAATATGTATGGACGAATCCCACTGTTTCTGTGTGTGGTGCATAGCACTTCCAGATGGCTTTGATGCATACTTAATGTTTATTATGTTTTCTAAAATAATTTGATTGAGTTTAACAAATTATTACGGAGTGTCTAAAAAGAGAGAGGAAACAAACAAACACACAACCAAAACGTTTCAAAAAGCTAAGTAATTGTTTGTAATTGCTACTCAGGGATATTTGTTTTCACCTGTGGTAAAATATTTTTGTTGTGTGCTCTCCAACAAGAATTTTGGAAAGCAGTACCCAGAACAAGGTGTTCCTACTCAATGTTTGAACTCTTGGCAAAAAGGGAATAGGCAGTAGGAAGTCTTTGAAAACAGAGGAGGCAAAAAAGGTTCAGCAGCCTGCCAGAATACACGCACTCAAACCAGTTTGCTAAAGCTGATAATGTCCCCGTAAGACTGGGTTTATTTATTTTTGAGATCTGCCTGCTGATATGTGGTAAAACATCTCCAAAGCACCTATGTGCTCTATTCAGAAATTTATCTGTTCACATCTAGCTGCTATGGCATCTTGTTGACTTCAGAAGGAGGCAGCAGCTATCAGCTCTGAGGGGTAGAAGGTCTCAGTTTTATGTCGTTCCTGCATACAGTACCATGCCTTCCTACAGCAGTTGCTCCATTGAGGGCAAACTTGAAGGAGATGGCATTACTATTATGTTCTCACCGCTTATCACCCAAATTAGTCAGGCTCCTGTGAATTTCTGTAAAAGTTAAGCATGGAAATCTTTTTGAAGAGCTGTCTCTGAAATCTTGCAGCATCTACAAATCTGTGTTTAAGTGTCTTAGTCACCCAAGAAGAAACTATAAGACTTAAAGACTCTTAGTCCTTCTATTCTTTATCTCCAAATGTTGTGATAGCCTGTGAAACTACTGAAAGTCCACTCCTGAAAAAAAGGCATTTGTTTTGAAAAGTAACATGAAGTAAAATTCAGCTTCTTTCAGGCTCACCAAAACAATCTTCACATAATCATTAAGATTTAATTCAAAATATTTTTTTTTTTTGCACCTGCCAAACTGTGTTTGATGTTTGAGATGATTTTCCCCTTTTCACTTATAAAAACAATAAGGCTGTTCACAGGGCTGACGTTTGCAGCTTTTCCCATCAGACTTCCAGGATCTTAGTAAATGGTAGTTTTCCCAAGGACCAAATCAGTACACCTCACTTTTGTGATTATAAGTTGGAAAAGAGGTGTTTGTAGCTCACCTGGGGATACATCTCCCCTGATCTTTAAACTCAAAGACAGGATATCCAATGTCTTTGGCTCGTAATCTCAAGTATTTTCAGAAAGCCAGTGCTAGATTTTCCTAACTGATAAAGTCACTATCACCAGATTCAAGGCCCTAGAAAAAAAGTCCTTTGGAAAGGACTGTGGTGAAGTATAGCTGAATATAGGCAAGGTAAGAGTGCTGAGGCAACAAATAAGGGATGCAGTCTGGAATAATGGGCTGTGTCAGAAGACCCCTTTGGGAAGCTCACAGTCAGCACAGGTTAGAGAAGCCTTCAGAAACTTATCAAACAGCATTTCACACAGCCAGGAGGAAAAGCAAGGTATAGGAGGTGATTTAAAGCTGGTCCCTCTGAGCTGTGCTATGCACTCAAGACCTGCCAGTCTCAGCCTCCGTGTTTAGCTAGGGTCATTAATTATTTGATCTTAAATTCACCTCCACGCATGAATGTTTTCATAAGTTCCAACACTGAGAAAAGATTTGTTTATATTTCTCCCCATAGCAAATATTTTATTGCTGTTAATTCTGTGTATAGGTGGAAAATATTACATTATTTTGATTCCACAAGCTGCATTTTCCTTCCTGCTAGATAGCCCTCAGGACTGTGCAAACACAGTAGCAAAAGTTGAAATATTTTTTCTCCCCAGTATGAGACCGGCAGGCTGCAGAGTTATCAACTCATCATAACTATAACTGCAGAAGCCAAATTTTCCCAACTCCTCAGTCATCCTGAATATAGCCACTGCATTATAAAAAAACAGAAGGTGAAAGAAAATGAAGCTAAAAAAAAAGGTGAAAGGCAGCCAGTTGCGTTTTTTTGGGTTTGTTTTGGTTTGGTTTTTTTTTAATAGAATCAGAATCAAAATTCTCTGTTTCTCAAGAATTTTCAATGAACCAAATGCAAGTGGAAGGAAGGGTCAGTAGCATCGCAGTTTTCCCATTTGTTCAGGTCTTGCATAGGGATTTAGATCCCTGCAGGTCCAAGAATCATTGCGATACATTTTCATTTGTACTGAAAAGGTCTTTCATTTCGCGTCATTATTTACACTAAAGCAAAGTAAAACAAACAGGATAATTAGCATTTCCCATGTGTTAATTATTCCATATACCTCCCATTGCATACAGATTTCCTTCACGTTACTCTTTTTCTGCCTCCTAATAGGTTGTAATTTAGCCCAGTCTTTCAGTGTGAAAATTGTCCTGTATACTTAAATTCCGTATTTCCACAGTATTTTGGAGAATAAGCCAATGCCTGAAGAAAAGAGCTCTGCTTAAGCACATGTTGAAAATTAAGTCAGTACTACAGTGTTTTACTGAATCAAGATCTGCATTCGACCCATGTCTCTTTTCTAAAGCCATTGGGAAGTAAGCACTCACACAATTTGAGTTTTTTCAAATATGTTACACCAGAAGTCTGACTTCCTGTCTCAAAGCATTTTGCTTGTCTTTTTTATCTTTTCTCAGTTTCTCCAATCTTTCCTATGTAATGGAACCAAAAGCTCATGATTTATTCCACGTACTGACTCACCAGTGCTATGAAAGCTACACTATTTCCTCCCATGTTCTACACATGATCCAGAACGTCTGTCTTGCATTTAAAGTGTGACATTTTTTTCTATCATCTCCAGGTGCTCCCTGCTGGTTTCAGGGTATCCATCTTCTAATTTTTGATGGTATTTTTTTCCTACTTAGGATTTTACACAAATGTAAGTCGTGTTCTTGCATCGTACTACTTTGACCTCTTTAAGTCTCCTTGCAGTTTAACTTTCTTCTGTCTATTTGCTGATACTCTTGTTTTGATGTAACTGACAAATTTGATCAATATCAAAGTAACCACTCTCAAAATAATCACAAGAGCTTAAATACTAAGGGTCATAATACTGTTCCCTGCATTAACCTCAGCTCTCTGTCTGTCAAAGAGTTTCTAATCTATTATGTGATACTGGATGCTTTGATGCCATAATAAATCAATAATGTAGCACTATTGTACGTGCATTGTGGAATTTCATATGTAAGGAAACACCCTTTAGTTCTCTTTTTTTTTTTTAAATTTTATCTATCAGAGGAGACTGTATTTATTTGTTGTGCAATAAAAGCATATTTTTTGCTATTTCAGAATCATAGTTCTATTATAAATATTCATATAGGACCCACCCATTTCAGACCTTACCAAAATCAGTACACTAGTTCACTAAACAGGATTGATATTAGTATCATATTGGTGTTTTTTCATATGCTCAGACTCTTTTGAGCTAAACCTTCAATGTGTCCATGCAGAAAACTATATGGAAATACCTAGGCAAGTTTCTTCAAGCCAGCTCAGCAACCAAAAGTAGGTACATTAGCATTGTTCTTGAGTTCGGATAATTCAGCCAAAAAGCAGGAAACATAAGGGCACAGTCAGAGAATCATAGAATTGTAAAATGGTTAGAGTTGGAAGGGACCTTTAGAGATCATCTAGTCCAACCCCCCCTACCATGGGCAGTGACATCTTGCATGAGATCAGGTTGCTCAAAGCCCCAGACTGACTTTTAACCTTTCCAGGGATGGGGCAACAACTTCTCTGAGCAACGTGTTCCAGTGTCACCACCACCACCATCATAAAAATTTTCTTCTGTATATCCAATCTAAATTTACACTCTTTCAGTTTAAAACTGTTGCTTTTTGTCCTGTCACTATAGGCCGTGGTAAAAGTGTCTCTCTGTGCCCTCTTTATATATTGAAAGGCTGCAATAAAGTTTCCCGGAGCCTTCTCTCCAGGCTGAACCCCAACTCTCTCAACCTTTCTTCATAGGAGAGGTATACTAGACCTTTCATCATTTCCGTGGCCTCCCTCTGGACTCGGTCCAACAGGTCCATGTCCTTCGTCTGTTGGGTACCCCAGAGCTGGACGCAGTACTCCAGGTGGTGTCACATGAGAGCGGAGCAGAAGGGCAGAATTGTCTCCCTCAACCTACTGGCCCCATTTCTTTTGATGCGGCTCAGGATACACTTGGCTTTCTGGGCTGCAGGCATACGTTGCCACCTCATCTTCAATTTTACATCCACCACTACCCTCATGTCCTTCTCTGCAGGGCTGCTCTCAATCAAATCATCACCCGGTTTGTATTGATAATGGGGAATGCCATGACCCAGGTGCAGGACCTTGCACTTGGCCTTCTTGTAGGCAGTCATGCATCCACTTCTGTAAGAGCTCTGTTAATTACCTTTGACAAGTATTACTGACCCTCTTTTACTTTGCACTGAGGTGGATTAGAAGCATTCTCATAATCAGGTGCTCCATTTCATCTGAGGAATGGTAGCGTCACAGCTGGGTCTAAAGTGCCTGTGCTTTTAGCTCAAGCGGAGCATCAAGAAGACAGTTTCTGGTACACAAGTGGTTTGAAAAGGGCTAGTTCAGCTATCGCTGGATGACAATGCACAGTGCTAAATGCCTGTACCTAATGCAAACAGTACTTCCATGGGTTCCCATCTTCTGTAATTAACTGTGTGTGTACTGCAAGTAGTTCCCATACAAAATTTGATACCTTTTGAGAGTGAAAGGAGAAGGGGAGCAAGAAGAGGGCAGATTCAGGAAACTCTCCAGATTTCAGTACCTTCCTCAGAGAAAATAAAAAAAAAAAAATCTCTTTGGACTAGCGGAGATTACTCAGACAGTGCTACTCTTAACAAATTCTTGGTTTTGTTAAAACCAGGATGATCATGCAACAAAAATAAAAGTGGACTTCATTTGAAATATCTTATCTACACTTCCAAAGCACAAGATCAGACAAGGACTTTTCGGTTCAGGTCAACTAGTGATCCCCTAACAGAAAAGCTGGTTGTCTGAGTGCCAGCAGGAGCCAAGGCCCTCTTCTCTTTAAGAATCTGGATCAGATTCTGTACTCATCCATGTCTCTCCTGGCCGTTCAGGCAACTGATGAGTGCATTAATCTTTCAAGATGAGCTTTCCATACCATTTCCACAACAGCACAACCACGATTGCCATTTGTGCCTGAGCCCCATCATTACTGTCCTCTTCTTACCCCTTGGAGTCCTGCTGCTTTCAAGTCTGCCACAAACATAAATCAGTTTTTTTCATTTAGGCTACAATAAATTCCCTTTAGCATTCATAGAGCCCTGTCATCTCATTTTACTCTCCATCCCTCTCAAATTCTTGGAAAAATCCTGAGGTAAATAATGAGCTAATGCAATGTTGCTACTGCAAATTGTTTACTATGTTTTGTTAGCTTTATAGAAAGTGCTGTTAGATCATTATGTGCTGTTAAATGCTTTGCATTCCTCTGTTTGAGCCATACAAACAAATTCATGTCTGGTAAAATCAGTTAATTTCAATTTAGTTATGCTTGGACGAAGGTTGTACCACAACGTTCATTTTTACTTACTCAAGATTTCTTGTTTCCTCGATTAACAGTCCTCCTTATTGAACATTTGAGTATAAAATTATATAATATTTTTATTTTTACAATTCTTCCTTGGGTGAAGAGTGTCCTTGTTAGGGGCACTTTGCTGTTCTTTGTCATGTGTGTGAGCAGTAACTGATTCAGCATTTCTTAAGCACCATAGGAGAAACTGTATTTGCTATTCCAAAGCTCATGGTCTGGGGCACAGCACTGCCACAGAAAGGGTGCCAAGAAGAGGAGTGAAGCCAAGAGAAAGGAGTGAAAATATCTCCCTCCTCTCCTTGCCAAGGATATCAGAGGGCCTGAGGTTTTATCTTTAGTGTCTCTCATACATATCGCAGTCCCTAGGGATGGACCTGAAATGGTGATTTGGAGGTTAGAACAACAGTAATGAATTGAGTCTCTGGGCTCTTCCAGTCTTATGTAATTGACTTCTCTGCAGCTTTGCTCGTTATCATCATAGCAGCTCTACCTCACACAATGTCTGCCACTCTTCACGTGAACTGATAACTTATACTGTAATTGCTAAGAAGGGTTGTCATTGTGAGAACTCAGCATTTTGACAGTGTAAGGTAAAAATCAGACACAGCAAGGTCTGAAGTGCAATAAGATTTCTTTACAGCATCTACCTTGTTTTCAGTCGATAGAGATACAGGAGATGGGGGGTGCAAATGTTGGGGGCAGAGTGCAATGTGCCATCTGCTCACTTTGTAGGTGAAGGCAATATCTCCAGCGGAGAGGGAGGAGACAGAAAGCCACACCACCACTTCCACTGACAGCAGGGAAAACAGAGACATAGGGCAAGGTAGAAAAGGTTGAACAATTTTCTTTATATTCTCTAAAATGCATGCTGTGGAAAAGTCTATTGCAAGTTCCTCAACAAAAGCTATCAAAACGAAGGATACAGCCCTTAAGAAACACCACAGTTATCACCTCTCTCTGTACGACTCAGGAGTCTGGTGGGAGGTGACAATATGTGACTGGATCCCAGTAAACATCTTGATTTTGGGGTAAGAGGTGGTAAAACAGTATTCACCACAAAACTCCAGAGCATTTCTTAGTCCGTTTCACAGTGTTGAGCTAGCTCCCATGTGAAAAGTAATATTTATTGCAGGCTACTGTAAGCGCACAGTCTTGAAAAGGGGTGCTTGGCCAAGTGCCACGGTGTTGCCAGTTCTCATCGTTTTTCTTCATGCTCAGGCCAAACAACCAGGCTTTCACATGTATAGCTCCCATCTAGTTCCGTGTAAGATCTTTCTTGAACGCAGTTCTGTCCAAAGTTACTTCTTACACCAGAGAAGTGGTGTGAGATACCACTGGGATACTTGACAAGATCCCTGTTTGGGTTTGGTTTTTTTTTTCCCTGAAGAAATGTGTAGAAATATCCATAATATTTGTAATAATAAAAATTAAGTCCTCCATTTATTAGGCTGGTTAAGGGATGACTAGTAAGGGTTAACCCAAGCATATGGGGCTGAATAGGAATACAGAGAATACATGCAGTTGACAATTTTTCACAGATAAAAACAAAAAATTAATTGTAGGTCTTCCTGTTTCATTTTAAGTTAGATGATTATTTGGGTTATGGAGTTGAAAAGCAAGAGCTTGGAGTGACAGCCTGGTTTGGATACATCTTACTAACATTCCCTTCTGCAAATCACTCTGGGCTACAAGATCTCAGACCATTTGTCCCATCATTTCTACCTTTGAACATTTATGTTTTACCACCAAAGCCAGTCCCAATTACAGGTTGGCAGCCTTTGTGAGCAGAGAAAACCAAAAGAGACACTTCTGATTCTTTGGGGCTGTGATTCCTGACGGCTTTTGGATGACAGGTGATGCACATCTTTGACATTCAGGACATCTGTTAGGTGATAGAGGGACTGCACTCAATTTTGAGCTCGAGGGGGCCTACAAAATGATTTTTACAGTTTTTCAAACACTTACATCAATACTAATTGTAGTAAATAATTTTTGGACTCAGCAGTTTTCTGCACTTGCCTATCTATTTTTCAGAATTTTATTTTGGAGGGTATTAGATGGACAAGGATCATTTGCTATCTTTGTGGAAAATCGCAATAACCCATTGCTGAAGAAATTATTTTGAATTTGGTGAAACAGTTGTCTCATAACTTGCCACTGCAGACAAAAGACAAATCTGCATTTGCTTTGCCATTTTGGGGGGGGGGGGGGTAGTATGTGACTTACCAAGGTATTGTTCCATTAAAAATGGGGTCTTAGAATGGCCGAAATATTTCAGGGCTTTGACTAACTTAATTTACTAAAATTCCAAAGTTTTGCGCAGAAATTAAGAAACATGTTCTGACCTCTAGAACGTCAATGGATTAAAAGGAATTCTTCCTCTTATGTATCTGAATTCATGCAGCACTAAAACATGCTTTTTCTTCACATAGACTTACATGAAAGATCGAGGGCATCCTTCCTTCAGGCTCTGTATTTCAGAAACTGTTCCTTGAAAATTCCCATTGTAACCATAAATGAACTTCGACTGGTTATGCAGCAAAACTTGTCTCCCATATAATGTTTGAAATGTTTTGTATTCTAAAATGTAATAATTCTTTATATGCTTCTCAGACATGGAACAAAGATATGTCTTACAGAATAGCAAGTTTCATGCTCTTAGATAGGAGGATACTATATGGGCCAAAGAAGAGGTGAATTAGCACCACCACTAAAATTTACCTATAACTAGATCATTTTGAAGCTACATCTAAGTCAGTCGAAAACATAAAAAGCAGATGTCTCTTGCAGGAAGTTTTCAAGGATAGGGCTTGGAGTTTGTAAAATATATGCAGGAACTATGAAGTGATGATGATTCATTTAAAATGTTTCTTAAGCATCTTTCCCCTTGCTGTTACGTTAGTTAATTACCCCTGAGCATAATTTCACAAAGATTCAGTGGTTAATTTTGAGTCATTTCTCCAAAAATACCTGCATCTTTGAGAACTTCATCAAGTCGCTGCAAAGTTCATAAAGTCAATCAGAAATTTGGTGGATTTCTTGGCTCTGACATGTTCTTTATTTAACTCAATAGGAAGTTTCTCAGACCTCTTGGGAGAGTGAATCATGGCCTGCAGAACTTCAAGGTGTCCTTAAGACAATACAGGAAGCAAGGAAAGTCAGTGAAGCAAGCAAAATTTGTCAAATGAGCCACACAATTTAAGCTTAGCTGGTAGAAAATCTGATTTAAGTTTAAGATTTCTTTACTGCATGGCATCTCTACCCTTTCAACAAGAATTGGGAAGTAAAAATCCAGTATTCACAAGAAGTTTTTGCATACTAATAAGTTAAAATTCAGATGCGGATAATGTTGTAAATGTATATTTATGAAAGAAAGAGAAAACCTCATAGACTTGTAAGATACTTGACAAACCAAAGATTTTTTTTTATTTCAAGATAGTTACAACCAAGTTTCTGAAGGGATTAAATCCTTTATTCGTTGTCAGCCCCCATGTACAATCCAGGCTTCCCCACCTAGATACCACTGTAAGGCACCATCTTACAGTCCAGAATCCTGCAGCTTTCTCCAATATCCAGGGTGCAAATTAAAAAAGCCATTAACACACTCTACAGCATTGTATGCTTTTGTCTGTGGCTCACTCTAGAAACACTATTTGCTAATGTGGTATGATACGCTTATTTCTCAACAAGATCTACAAAGTAAGGGTTACTGACCAAATGCAGAAAGTAGTCAACTGAAACTGCCCCATCACATAGCAAGTATCATCCACATCTACATCCCTCTTTCCATTTTCTGCTTTTGGAAAAAAAACTGGCCAATGTTTCATGCAATTCAGAGTGAAAAAGAACTGTGTCCAGCATTCATCTTGACATTGGCTGAAGTAGCTCAAGCCTTTGTGATCGCTTGATATATGATTCAGATCTTGTACTGTAAGGAGATTGATAGTGTGTGAAAATTAGCATCAGAACTTAGGTCAATTTTGGAAGCTTAAGTCTGAATTTCCTGACGTTGGTTACTTTGAAGATAATTATTAGCTTCTTGTAGCTATTTATTAAATATTTTCATATGTACCTGCATTTCCTGATTCCACGCTAAATGAAATCAGGAAATGCCAACAATTCAGAGAAGCGGCTTTTACTAATGGAGCAAATGGCTCACCTTCGTGTATGGTACAGGTGAGTTGGGTAAGCGAGATTTTACATGCTGATACAAAGTAAAAGTAAACTCTGAATTTTCTGTGATTCCCTCTTTATTGAAATCTTCTTGCACGTTGCAGATGTGAACTTTCTTCTTACAAACTCAACCTGTTGAAGTGATAACCCAGTGGTGAAGTTAAAAAGCGTGTTATGTTTAGTACCTTACGGTATCAGCATGCTAGTGCGAAAGGGTAAAAAGAAGAGAAAGGCCGTGGGTTGTACTAGAACCACAGGAAGGAAAAGGGAGTGTCAGTCTAGGAGTGTGCGCTTATCAGCACCAAAGAGTTTGTAATATGTACACGTGAAATGCAATACATACTTAAAGAAAATCCCATGTTTTCAATTAAACCCTTCAGTTCAAGAAGACCCCTCAGTTTTTAACGATCTCTCAGAGCTAATACTATATATGTGACCTTAAATATTCATTGAGTTTGTAGAGATTGCATCTTCTTCTGCACTTATCAAGAATTATTCATAATGTGGCAGTTTCTGTCATAATTCAGACACTTTAGTCCAAAAATGTAGGGAAGGAAGGGGTGGGGGGGGTGGGGGGGAGAAACAAAAGAGAAAATGACAGCTACAGTGATGGAATGGGGAAAAGTGATAGTTTCAAAGAAATTCACTGCATATCTATAATTTTCCCTTTTAACACCTTATCTTTAAGCCATACTTCATTTAAGATGTCGACACAGCTTGATGTAAAGTGCATAATTTATTGAATGCTGACATTTTTTTGTAAGATTTATTTTGTTGTTTTGCAAGTCAAGTACAATCTTGCAACTCTATGTCTTACTTGTAAAATAATAAAAAAATCCTTTGTGTTTACTGGAGCAGTGATCAAAACATGAACATTATATGCCACATCTAGTTTAAAGCATAAATATGAATGCCCAATTTACCTAAAATCAAATCACTCATCCAGAAGGCACAGCATCAGGGAGTTTTGATTAGATCTGACAAGCTAGAACAAGGCACAAGGTATGCGATGCAACCTTGCTTTGCCTATTGCATCACTCTGTGCTTACTGATCAGTATTTCTTCCTTATTTTATGAAGTGAGAGAATTAAAAAAGAGACTACAGAGATCTAGATGGAAACTTGTACTTTGAAAGTTGCCAGCTTAAATAATATTCATCATCTGTGCTGCATCAAGACGGAGAAAGACACACACTCCATATTTTCAGAATGCAGCCCCATAAGTCTCTTCAAAACCAATGACTAGAAATGTTTTTATATAAATAAAGTGATGAAGAAATAAGTGAAAAGGGTGGGCCTTGTGACTACTACAACACAGCAAATTACATGATGAAAGAGAACTAATAGGCAACATAGTAAACCATAAAAAGAAGGTTCAGAAATTGTTTGTATCGTTGAGTGTACAATTCAAACCAAAGGCCTAGGCACATAAACTTACTTTTCTAGGCTTTTTTATTAGCAATGGCAGGGTTTATATTTATAGACTGTAGTCCTTTCATCTGAGGACATCTTTTATAAACACAAGTGCATCAATGATAAAATAAGCCTCATCAAACCCATTTTATGCAGAGGTAATATGAAGAACAGGGAAAACCTTTGTATAGCAAACAGTGTTACTGTTAGGGAACATTTTCTGTACTTACCAATATATCCACATATTTCTGTGCGTGCATCTCTCTCTCTTCCAGATGCCAACAGGTACCTATCAACAAAGATACCTACATACCACATCTGTCTCAACCGAAGGACCTGTGACTTACACTTCTTCCTCTGACAATATCAAATGTCTGCTCTTCATGCAGCTCTTGTAAGCTATTGGGTGCTTTGTGATTGTATCCTTTGTGACGGCACCATGAGAAGTTTCTCTTTAATTTCTTTAATTAGATATTAGATAATTAGTTTGAAAAAATATGAGATACTAGATAATCAGCTGGAAAGATATTAATGAAAACGTTCATGATACATTAAAAAAAATAAAAAAAAGAACCAAACCCAAAACTGCATTATAGTAATTCAACACCTATAATTCACACAGGAATAGGTTTCTCACTTTTTTTTTTTTTTGCTTGAGGTACCTATTCATCACCTTACAATTGCAAAACCATAACTCCTTTTTCACAGTCAATAATTCTGATTGCCATTAGATGGTGGCTTAATGGTTTATGGCCTAGCAAACCCTCTCCCAACCAAAAAAGAACGAATCAAGGCATCAATAACATTTCAATTCTTTATTCAATGCATGAAAAAGAAAAAGAGGTAAAAAAGAAGAAAGGCTATCTTGAGCCATTTTCTCACTGTGTAGCTTGAATATTTTACTGTGTGGGATTAATTAATATGCTGGCTCACTTGACCGGCTGAGAGAGTTGGGGTGGTTCAGCCTGGAGAAGAGAAGGCTCCAGGGAGACCTTATAGCAGCCTTCCAGTACCTAAAGGGGGCCTACAGGAGAGATGGGGAGGGACCCTTTATCAGGGAGTGTAGCAATAGGATGAGGGGTAACGGTTTTAAACTGAAAGAGGGGAGATTTAGATTAGATATTAGGAAGAAATTCTTTACTGTGGGACACTGGAACAGGTTGCCCAGGGAAGCTGTGGATGCCCCATCCCTGGAAGTGTTCAAGGCCAGGCTGGATGGGGCTTTGAGCAGCCTGGTCTAGTGGGAGGTGTCCCTGCCCAGGGCAGGGGGGTGGAACTAGGTGATCTTTAAGGTCCTTTCCGACCTGAACCATTCTATGATTCCATGATTCTATGAATAGAAGTTTCTCTACTCAGAGGCTCTACAGAACACTAAAGAGTAAAAAACTGTAAGGCAGTTTTTTTAACACAGCATTTACAAGGGACAGAGTCCAATAATATTACTATCACTAGGATCTTTAAAACAGAATTTGGACAACAATCAACTAGTGGTACTGGCTACCTTAATCATCTGTATCTAATTTCAGGCATCTTAAAAGTTCCTGAATTTCCAAATGACCCTAGGTATCATTTCTCAGAAAACCTTTCATTGTTGAGATACAGTGAGTCAGTCAGCCAAAACTCAGTTACTCATATCCCTGTGATTAGCTTTGACATTTCAGCTTAAATACTAAATAATAAGCATTTTGTAATCATAGATACACGGAGGATTATCAATACTTTAAGGCCATCTAAAATTCCGTAAAAAAAGAAAATTAACTGTGGTTCATATATACATGAAAAATTTACCAGGATGCCTCAATTATTAGTATTACCCTTTATTTAAACCTAGCCGCACCTAGCCTCCCACCTCGGTGAGGAGTGTTAGAACACAAGGGGGTTTATCTTCTGCCAAAACCACTTGGCCCCGTTTCACGCAACACCCTTTACGCAAATGAATTAAAATAGGGTGTGTGTTTATAACACAATATATTTGTCAAATAATACAGCACAAGCCATACACCATTCTGTCAAACAGTTCATATCCCAAAAGGCAGGTGAGGAAAGAATGGGGAAGCAACAAGATGAAAAAGGTCAAGTCAGTCAGCGTTGGAGAATGAGTTCTTTATTTTGTCCTC
The DNA here is from genome assembly GCF_964199755.1 of Larus michahellis. Classification (NCBI taxonomy): domain Eukaryota; kingdom Metazoa; phylum Chordata; class Aves; order Charadriiformes; family Laridae; genus Larus; species Larus michahellis. Next base: position 42,496,534 of record NC_133898.1, read on the forward strand.
TCTTCTTTTTAACCACAGGTGATGCCTTCCTAGAGACTGAATGAGCCATTAAGTATAATGCTGCATAGTAAAATGTAAATCCAATCAGCTTCATCTGAACATTTCACATATTGTATTTGAAATACCAATATCTCAATACTAATTAGCAAATACTAATAGGAAAAAAACCCAAAACATTTATTTTCTGTAGGAGAAAATGAACCTCTCATCAATATCATGTTCTACTCCAATTCATTAATGAGGTATAATTAATTAAATCTGTATCATTCCTCACAATGGAGAAAGCAATACTTTACAATGGTCTGCTGAGCTGTAGCTGTTAATCTCATATCATAGGCTGTGAAGAAACGACCTGAAGAGGTACTTTCATTAACAAGAATTTTTTTACAAGTGATAATCATGATAGCTTTAGTATATGCCAAGCAGGAGATAAGACTAATGAACCTCTCATGTTCTGAATATAGATTTGTAATTTATATGAGAGAAAGATATTTAAACTAAAGGGAAAAGAAATCAAACATTCAAATCAGAGCTTATCATTCCTACAGGTCTTTGAGGACTCCATTTTTCTTTTGAAAAATATGTTTCTTATATAAGTCATCTGTGTGTACTCTAGAGAAGATAATAATCTTCAACTTGTTATGATATAGCATCCAGATTTACAAATTTTTATATACTATGCTGACTTGCTTCTTTTCAATTAATATAAATACTTACGAGGTTCTAAATCTAAACATTTGACCGCTTGCTTTTGATGCTTTTATACTGCTGTAGGTCCAGTCTTAAAAACTTTCTAGCCAGTTCTTTCACATCAGCATCTCTGAAAATCAAACTCAGTCTGCATATTCAACAGTGACCATCCAAGGTCAGTGATTACTCTTTAAAACTTGTGCCTTCGTGAATAGGCCTGTACTAAATATGCTTTCACAAGTGTTGCAAGACAAGGTGCTATGATAAATGAAAGAGACGCTACAGGCTGGCAGGGGTGAATTCCCCTGGTTTTTTAAAGGTCTGCACGCTACATCTTCTTAATCTAAATTACCACAAAAGAGGCACCAGCCTCCACCACCCTGCAACACTTGAGCTCTCCCTTCTCCAAAACACAGGGACGTCCTGCATCTGAACTATTACTGTCTATTGCTATCTGAAAAAAAACTTCCCCTGCGCCAAGAATCTCTTTTCCTTTAACCTTCAGAGGCTCTCAATTACTTGCTCTGCCAATTTCTTATCTCTTTAGCCAACTAAATTATTTCCTTTCTACAGTGTCATGTTCCACAGAACAATTTTGGAGAAGGGAAGAAGAAACCTTTGAGCATCATCAGGAGAAAGGAAAATTCTGCATTTATTCAACTAAAAAAAACACAGAAGACAGTGGTAACCTGAGTGAGCTACTCAAGGGATTCTGCGCACAGCTTTTGCTAGACTACACCAAGTAAAGTTTTCAGCTTGAAGTGGAAGTACTGCTTTGCAGTGACGTGCTGCCACAAAGCTGCCCTGGTGCATAGTAGCTGCGAAGCACCTGGGCAGGTTCTTCCAGCTTTACTTCTGGCACTTAGTACCAAGCTGTTTCATTTCTTAAGGAAACCAAAGGGATTATATGCATAAGAATGTTTTACTCTGTGGAAAAAAAAATAAAATTGCTGAGTTTTTCAAGAGCCAAAAGTCTGAAAAGTGACGTCTTAGCAAATAATGTAAGAATCTTTACATTATCCCATCAAGCTCTTGTGTTTTGACAGGTGATTTAATGTGCGACATTTAATATTTCACATTTTTCTAATGCCATCAGTGTAACGTTGTACAAGGTATATGTGAATCTTCTGATGGGCATAATATACTGAGCAGAGGGAGTAAATCCAGCCATCTCTGGGGACATTGGTTTGTTTTAGCATAAGCCAATTCGCATTGAACTTGAAACTTTTGTTATTCCCCACTGTGTCGCTGCATCACTTATGGGCCTTTATAATGCTTCTGCAAGTGAAGGAAGACATCATTAGAATAAAATCTGTGAACATTTTAAAGGACGATTTTAAGATGATGAATGAGAATTTCCCCGTGGCGAAAAAAGTAGTGATAGAGTAAGCATCTTCATGGGCCTTAAATGTCTGAACAAGACAATGAAGTGAAAGATTTATGCTTCTCACATTTGATAATATTGCTCAGAAACTTGTGGGATTTTGCTACACTTAAACATCAGGCAATGGCACATATTTAAGCGCACTTAACCTGTCAAATTCCAAGAGCACTAAAATACCATCATCTCAAAAGCTCCTGGTTTGGATTTCAGTGAGAGCTCTAAGTCCTTAGCCCTGCTGAAAACACAACCACTTTGATTCAGGCATCTGACTTTTTGTCCAACAGCCTACATTTCAGTTTGACCTTTTTGTCCCATGTTCATTGTCCCATTTGGGAGCTGATGTTTTTAACACTTTTGCTGTGTTGAAAACAGGCAAGTTCCATCAGGGACACAAAAGTACAGATGCAGTAATGGATGGCACCCCTGTACAGGAAGGCAGGGATGGAATGTGATGCATGCTTTCCCGGCGCACAGAATAATAGGAGGAAATCAGACCTGCCAAAGAAAAGGCTCAGACACAGAGAATGAGCTTGACTCTTTTGGCTGCATTAGAAAGGATAAATAACTTTGGGCAGCCAGAAAATTATCAAAGGGCAGCCTGAATGTCCTCAAAGGGAAGCCTGAATGTCCAGACCTTGTTCTAAGCCAATGCTCTACTACAAGCAGCCACGGGAAGCTGCCACCATTATGGTCCAGTAAGACGGGAACCAAGTATAGCATGTTGTTGCCTGCAACTTGTTACTTACCCAGTACGGAGAGTCCTGACTATACTCCTAAAGTATACTTTGAATAGCTTTCCACCACATTGTTAGGTCAGTTCTTTCAAATTCCTTACCCGTAGCTGGAGACATTTTCGAAATTGGAGAAACAGACAAAGGAGGTGAGAGAAGGTAATCTGACAGTACCTGCTTCCTCAGAAACGGTGACCAGCAGCAGATGGACTTGCACCCCATTTCTGCATCTGAGTTCATGCTTGTGTTTAAGCTTACATTCTCCAGGCTGAGTGGTTTGAGTCTATTTCCTCTACAATGCTTGGGAGAACAGAAGACAAACACCAATACATTCTCCAGCATGGCTGTTTTCCTACCTGTGATGTCAGGTGACCCACTCCAGATTTAAGCTAGAGACAACCAAAAGTTAAGCTAAGCGGATGAAACGAGTCGGGATCCAGAGATAAGCTCATGCCCCAAGCTTACACATAGAGTAGATTCTGCTTTTGTTTTTGACTGAGTCTTTGGGGAGGGTTTAGGTGGATGTGAAGAACTGCAGCAGCGGTTTCAGGAAGAGCTCGTCTGAGCTGTATTTTCTACTAAATCCATAATTGAAGTACAGAAGAAAAATGCTCAGGCTGAAAAATAATAGTTGGCAGGGAAAGTAAAGCAGTGAGCTCAGTGTGCAATTGCAGAGATCCAAAACACTCCATCTCCTCTGTAAACAGGCAGCAAATGTACGGTGTCGTTGATCAACAGCCAAGATATAAATCACCACTCTGATGTATGTGCCTATCGATTAAATTTATGAGATTCACTACTAAGGTGCAACTCATACCAAGGAAGAATCTGATTGTTAGCCAAGTTTGCAATGTACTTACAAAGCCTCCTGGGTTGGAAATACCATTATTAGAAAATGTGCATACACATAGTTACAGCTGATTATGTCAGTCATATCATATTTTACCAAGCTTACATCATATTTCAGAGAAAACTTCAGACTTCTCACCTTCCACCTTACAGTTGAGAACTGCATACTTGATAAGGCTTTTTCTGTATTGAGATTACAGGTATTTCCTTGCTGAAGTATATGAAATACCTTTTGTACTCTCACGAAACATACAGCTTTTCAACAACTTTTTTCATTCTCTGGTAAGCATCCCACATTCATAAGGTCCTGCAAGCATCCTTGCCATGAAACAAAACTTTGAGAACAGAAACCCTCAGCATAGGTTTCTTCATATGCTTTTGGACAACTCTGATCATGTGGGATGTTTTAACAACCTGGCGACTCTTGAGGGAGTGATGCTGCAGCCTGCCAGTGGTGTCTGGAATAAGTTTACAGCAATTCCAACATCAGCTGCATCAGCAGCAATTCCTATACGTAACTCAGAGCTGTGGCTGCGTTTCTTTTCCATGCATAAAAGGTAAGTCTCAGAGAACTGTGCAGTACTACCAAAAAAGTCACTGCCTTGCATCAGTTTAAGCAGCCAAGTCAGTGTGGTTTGTGCATGTGCATGATGATTATATCTTACATTTTCCATTTAAGTTATTGAAGTCATGCTTACTAGGGGAAAAAAAAATGCTATGGATTATTCTGCTCCAGTACATGAAAACCATGTGAAAACCATGATTGATAACATGGCTCCAAGGAATAAGCCTCAATGACATCTGCAGCACAGCTATGAGGTTACTAATAACCACAACCTGTGAATTGAGAAAGAAGCCCTTAAAAATGACTGCTGACAAACACAATGAAAGAGATTTATGGATTGCTTACTTCAAGAGTGCCCATCCCTTGTGGAGTGAATGGCTTGTCTCATTCATTATGTTACTGTGACATGAAAATGGTATTCTTCTTTTTTCCTTTTTTTTTTTTTTCTTTTTTGTCTCCACTGAGTGAATATCAGAGACTCCCTTCCAGGGAAAATAATAAATATGAATCATGTAGCCACTGAACTTTCAGAGATTTTAGCCCTTCATTCCCTTAATGTTTCAGGAAAACAGGATGTCTTTAGCTCCCAACAAAAGGGATATCAGCTTATCAACAGCAGATTTTAGCAAGCCTATTATATGGCTGTAAAGTCAAAGCCACTTTTAAATCCAATTATCTGCATTCTTACTGCCTTTATTCCTGCCAAGTTTTCATACTAAATCACTGAAGGTTGATATCTCCAGTGTTAAATATACTGAAACACCATTCAGTTCACAGTGGCCAGAATCCTCTCTCAAGTGTGTTGTTATAAAATATAGTCAGGAATAGACTACAAGACCCTCAACTGCATACAGACAAGGACGGAAAGGTTGTCACTGTGTCACACAGTAAAAATAAATATATTAAGGATAGAAAAGGCACAGTGGGTCAAATATTTAAAGAGGAAGAAGCCCTGTTCACAGGCAAGGGTTATTCTCAGAACTACAGAGGCCATGTAAGAGAGACCTGTACTGGCAGAGCGTCTTACACTCACCCCTAGCACTGACACTATGACCTCCTATTTTAATCTCATGGATAACCATAGAGCTGCAAAAGCTAAGTTTGAGATCAATATGCTTCTTACAGAAGTCAGGGTTTCTCTAGTAGTATCTCTCTATCCAGTGAAGAAGAAAGGAAGACAATTGCTGAACCTGAATATCTAGCAATTCCTAGGAGATCTACAGTTGACACTAAATGAAAAGGACCTTGTCCACCTCCGAAGACTTTTTGTGCCTAAGACCTTGAGGCAGGACAGAAGCTGTGCGGAGGGAATAACAGTTAATACAAAACTGCTTTGTTGCTAATTTATGGCAAAACTATAGAAATGCTATGGGTCTTGAGAGTGGTCAAGAGACTCTTGTTAGTCTCAGTTAATATGCGGTCTGTCAAGTCAGCCTAGCTCTCTGTCTATTTGAGGATTTTACAGTGTCATTCATCTGTGTAGTGGTGTGCACCGGCACTGCTCTGTAGCATACCGTGTGTTACACTGCTGAAGTGTTTGCTTGCTTCAGCAGACTCCATATGCTGGGGCAGAATATAAGGAGGAAACATCTTGATACACCTATCCAATCTACAGAACCTTATGTGGATTACATTTGCAAGTATTGGCATCCCTTTCATTTCTGATGTTTAAGCACCATCATTTTCTCTCTAAAGATCTCTCTAAAGAGAACATTTGGGAGTCAGATAAACAATCTGCCTAGTCATCACTGAAGAGATATCAAAGGGTTACAGAGAAGGTTCAAATATTTCATAGAATCACAGAACGGTTCAGGTTGGAAGGGACCTTAAAGATCATCTAGTTCCAACCCCCCTGCCCTGGGCAGGGACACCTCCCACTAGGCCAGGCTGCTCAAAGCCCCATCCAGCCTGGTCTTGAACACTTCCAGGGATGGGGCATCCGCAGCTTCCCTGGGCAACCTGTTCCAGTGCCTCAGCACATTCATAGTGAAAAATTTATCTAACCTGGTCACAGAAAAAGAAATCTCAAGCTGCAAATAAGTCATAAAAGGATGAAATAATTGAATTTCAACATATCTCCAAATGAGAAAGCTTGTGTATGGGAAATGTGACAAAGGGGTAAAAAATAAACTGAAACTGGCAAGCAGCTGGAAGAAGACGGTCTGCACTGTGGAAAGATGAGGAAATTAGTGTATCTGGTGTATCATGTGAAAAGATGGGTCCCAACCCTGGGCTTTATTATCAGTGCCTTCATGTTGATATAGACTTATTTTGGTTTATACTGCAGAGTTTTCTCTTAGTGCCAAAGTCAATTAAGTGTGACTGTCTATACTTAAAGTGATGAATGGGCAACATTGATGTTATACGTTACTCAGAAGCCCATGACTTCATTCATTGTGTGGGCCAGGATGGAGTTCTTCCAGCTCCAAGTATTTTTCATAATAAATACATATTGTCTTCATCAGCATCTACATAGCAGCCATTGTACTGTAGTTTCATAAGCATTCAGCCCACAAAAAAATAGTAATTGTTTTGAATATTGTGGAGAAAAGGCTACCTAGTCCACTAACCAAATTTCGCCTACAAACTCATAACTCAGAATAAAGCAAAACCAAATGAGTAACTGATCAGCCTGAACGATGGGTTCACTGTCTTCTGTTTTGCATGGTATTATATCAACATATGCCTGCTGCAGAATTCAAAAGGTACTAGGCACTTGCCTTCCTGGACCAATGTCTCCCATACATTTTGCAGTGCCATCTGAAAAAATCAGTGCTCCCCTATTGCTCATTGCCACCCGTGGGAGATTGCCAGATCCACAGCTGTGTGAGCAGGAAGCTGGGCACATCTTATTTCCCCACCGATAAAAGTCGTTGTGCTGGTGCTAACCACCTTCCTGGACTTTTGAAACCAAAGCTGCAGACTTTTCTGGGGGCTGACCAGGCTGCGATCACACCCTGCGCTCCCAGAGCAGTGCCCTCCAGCAGAAAAGAGGTAGCAAGCAGAGAGAGAGTGTGAGGAGGAGGAAGAAAAGGGAGATAACAACTTCAGCAGACACACTACTTATCATAGGGAATACCTGGCCACAGGGAGTGCCTACCCTAACGCTGCCTTCAGTTGCTGCATCTCTGTATTTCCATATTTTGCTGAAAAATGATTTATTGTTAAAACAATATAAGCATTTTACTTTCACATGACAATTGATTGGCATGCGCAGGATTTTTTAAAGATAATAAGAAAATGAGTCTATCATAAAGCTAGCATTTAGCTTACCAAGCATCTGAAGGAGCTGTTGTGATCTTCTGAAGTCTTTATTTACTGACTCAGAAATCACGTCCATTTTGAAAATCATCCTGATTTACACATTACAGCCAGGGGAGTAATATCAATCATAATCATAATAATAATAATAATAGCAATAGTAACAGCTATAGCAATAATAATAGCAGTAGTAATAGAAATAGGCATAGCTACAGACACAGTTGTAGTTGTAGTTAGTCATAGTTACAAAAGAGTTATAAAAATAGTTACAAAATATAAAGGTATAGAAGATATATATATATATAGTGTGTAAAGGCAAACAGGGGCTTGGGGTCTTTTTGACTTTTTCATTTTGAATTTTTCTTGCAAGTGTCTATGTTATTTCTATTCTGATTTTGACTGAAAAAAAAGGCATCAGATACTTGAAATGTATTTCACTGCTGAAATCACATAGAGTTCCTAAAATAAAAGTTTTAAATTACTGTTCTTACACTGGTTTCCGTATGAATTCCCAATAGTAAGGTAGTAACTTTCTCCTTTCCACTGGCCAACATTAGCTTAGGTCCAGAAAGAACCAGAGGACATTTTTCAGTTGAATAATTGCATAATCGTGTTCATTTGTGTCCATTTTCATCAACAGGACACAAAAGACCTCAGAAAAAAAATGGGCCTCCTGAATTCAGTATTCTGGCAGATACTACTCCCCATCTAAAAGTTAAATTATTTTAATTTTAGACAAAGCAATAAGGAAAAGGAGATCAGAATGGTTTAAAATACCTAATTTTAACAATTTTACTCTTTAATAAAGTTTAATAAAGTTAAAGAGAAGTTGTAGTTAGTTGGCCCCGGTTAGACCTGTCATCCACTAGCCGCAGATTTACTCGAGGTGCTGACAAATCTGTAGACCTCTTATCCTGTTAGTCGGGCCCAGTGCAGATAATTCTAGTTACGCTATCTGGAACTGGACTCCATTCATGAGTCCATCATCTGTCTTAAAGCAAGCTCCTCATAGAAATGTGCAGGCTGGGAAGCATCTCAGGAGGTCTCTAGTCCAGCACCTTCCTCAAAGCAGGGTCAGCTCTGGGGTCAGAGTTGGGGTCAGGATGCTCAGTCAGGTTGTGAAACCAAGGGTGGAAATGTCACAACTTCCCTTGGAAGCCTGTTCCTGTTCTTGTCTGTCCACAGGATGAAAAAGCTTTTCCTTACATCTGTCTGAACTTCTCCTGTTTCAACTTACATGCCTTATCCTTTGCCCTCCTGACAAGCACCACTGTGAATAGCCTGGTGCCACCTCCTTCATAGCCTCCTGGTGGAGACTGGGGGGCTGCTGTTAGCCCACCACCAAAGCCTTCCCTTTTCCAGGGTAATCACGCCCATCTTCCCCAGCCTCTTCTCACAGGGCAAGTGCTCCAAACCCCACCATCTTGTTGGCCCTCTGCTGAGCTCCTTCCAGCTTGCCCATGTCTCCTTTGTACTGGGGGGCCCAAAACCAGATGCATCACCCCAGATCTGGTCTAGCTTCCCTCGCCATGCTGGCTGCACTCCTGCTAATATGTCTCAGTATGTGGCTAGCTGCCTTTGCTGCAGGGAGGTGCTCCTCTGGCAGGCCATGGGGGCTCTGCCCACAGGCTTTGCTGCAGCACACTGCGGAGACCGATAGCCAAATAGCTTCAAACAAGCTTGCTCAATTCAATTCGTGGATGCCTGTGCTTCCAGCAACAGCCATCTTGAACTGACTCAGAGCATTATCTACCATAAGGCAGGGGCACCTTCACACAACACATGGTACCCGACACAACATACATCCCAAGCAGAGGTAGATGTAAGTGTTGGCTGCTTCTCGATGCTATAACTGAGAGTTACAAGCTTCCGATGGTAGTAACTGTCTTTTTGTCCTCACTAAAAATTTTATTTGTCCTGAATTATAAATGACTCTTTTTTTCTCAAAAATATATGCAAAATCCTATAAAGGATATAAAGTAAAAACTGTACATGTGTCAGGCTGAAATGCAAAATGAGAAGCCAGGCAGTCAATTTTTTAAGACTCCTTTAAGAAAGTAAGTATTACGATATTGAAAAATGTTTCCTTATTAAGTCAGCTTTACTGGGAGAAGGAAGGAGGACAGGGAAAGAAGAGTATATGCTCCAGAGCTATTAAACAGTTGGATGGAACAGAAAGATTATCTTGCCAGTAAATATGCAGAACAGATTCTCAAATACCTTACTGGCACGCATTGCATTTTATTTGAAAGAATATATGAGAGGCACTGCCTGTGTCATTATCTAGCAGGCATACTGGTTGGTATGGTACATTAATGTTAAGTCATTTAGTGTATGTTTGCTTGGAGACAGGCTAATTTTGAATTTAGCACTGTGAAATCAGTCAGGTCTCACGGAGCCCTTCTAAGCTGTTCATGTATCTGAACAACTGTCAGCCTGGGCTCGAGAGGTCAGTTTGGGCTCATATCTGGCTTCTCACCATGTTTATTGGTAGATAATTTAGGGGAAAGTTATGAGACACAGAGATTCTTTCCTGGAAATTTCCTCCAACCTTCTTATTTGGAGAGATTTAGAGCCATGATGAGCTGGATACCACCTCCAGGCCATCATGTTTAATTATTACAGAGTTGTATTCCTAAACCTAGGTAAAACATGTAATCGCAGGACAGATTTTAGATTTTTCTCTCTCTTGTGCTTCCCTGCCTTACCCAGTACTTTAAAAGCATTCTAAACTGTTTTTTTTACATAATTAATAAAAGAGTTAATAATTGAATGAATAAGATATGTTTAAATGTGCCCTTATTTGATGTTAAATCTAAAGCAGTAAAATGCTGCATCAGTGAATCACTTTCCAGCTTAGGAATTGTGGTGAAGTCCCATTTCTCACACTCTGCCTACAGTAGCCCCTGTCTGTTCCTTCAGACATCGCCTTTGGCACCAGAATTTGATGCTAAATAATTAGTGTAGCAGATGTGGAGAATACTATTTTTCTGAAAGATTCGAAGGAGCTTTTATTTTCTTTGGAATCCTGTCAAAACTGGTTTGGACAACTTCAGATGTCCTCCACCCAGCTCTGTTTAAAGCTGAGTCTGATAATTTTCGTCTCAGTAAATAAAACAAAAACATCCATCATGTCATTAGGTCATGCAGGACAGCAAGGTCTAAGATGATAAGCAGCCAGTCACCCAGTCTGTTGCTATATGAGTACATCTGTTAATGGGCAGTTGGATAAAGCTACACCAAGGCTTCCCACTCTTTCTGACTCTGTCTTATACAATACACAAATAAGGATGGAGTCTTGAAACACAAAATGAAGTTTTGAAATGAGCATCCCATATAGACAATTCTAATTCATGCTATAAACAGTCTTCCAGACAATGACGCAGGCAGCTAAATCCATTATGCCACAAAAGGTGGGCAGAACTGACCTCTTTTTGGTCATACTTCAAGTTAACAAATTCTGAGTGATCACGTAACCATAAACAAGAGACAGCAAACTAGGCAATATGGGGCATATCACACCTTTCTAGGACAGGAATGGAAGTCTCATGGAAATCAGACCCATATTACAGTGACAGAAAACTCACGCAGGATTTCATGCAAGAGCTATCCCAGTGATGCTTAGGCTCCAGAAAGGTCTCTCAGCCATAATACCCAGCTCTCTTTTGGGGGAAGAAGCAGCCACCTCAGGTGCTTGGGCAAACAGGGTGTCTTCACTGGACATATTCTGAGATCTTATACATACGACGTCATAGGAAACTGTACAGTCACGGTATCTGTACATCTTGGAAACAGGAGCAGAGAAGATGCTGCTGAGGGTCTACTTAGAAAGTGGGAGTAAAGAGAAGGCAACGATGACCACTCTTGGCTGGCTCAGCCAAGATCAGGTCTGACCATCTCATCTCAGTGAATAAAGAGAAAGCACAAATAGTCTTACTTCTGTGCTTGACCACTCTCCCACCAGAGAATATGCCCCTGGGAGATAACCCACAGACCAGACAGCACACAGAAAGGATGGAGAACCAGCTGGTGCCTCCTGAACTGCCACTGAGCCTGGGTTAGCCCAGCTACCACAGCCCTTCCCCTTCGAGTATCTACCCCGAGTACCTTCCACCAAGGTCATTAATTCCCAAAAGCTTGGCATCCAATCTCTTGCCAACCCTGCGCTCCCTTGTCTGGGTTTCATCTTCTGCCTGACCCTCATTCAAGAAGAGGTGTGCTGAAAACGATTCCACCTCATGTCTCAGTCTGTCCAGACGATCTGAGACAGGTTCGTTTTCCTGTGAAGACAGTCTCCAGCAATCACCATCCACACTGTACGCTCATCTCCTTCCCCTCTTGCTCACTTCCACCCACTGGGTGATGTATCTGGCAGCTCTCCCAACAGTTTCAAACTTGTGAATTATTGATCTGGCTTTGACTGAGGTGTGTGAGCCATTTTTCCCACAACTTTTGTATTAGCTCTGTGTCAGTGAGAACATTTTTTAGCAACCTCAAGCTTACTGTGGTAAGGCTTGTCCCAAATACAATAGAGTTCTTTCTCACCAAAAATTCCCTCAAGAAATTCTCTGCTTCCCTGTGCCCATCAGCTGTCTGGCACAGTCTTATTCTTTGAAATACAGCTTACTGGAGAAAGCATCATAGGGCAGGCCCAGCTCTGAAAATATAAATATACTATACATGCAAATATATATAGCATACTGTATATAAATAAATAAATATCCCAGTTCAATTTAAGGAAGACTGACAATGGAGTCTGAATCCTTACCAGGCTCTTCTTGATGGACACTTTATATAGATACTGACGTCCTTCAACTTCACAGCAGGAACTCCTCCTGGATTGCTTTTCAGGGAAGTGCACTGTTCAAAAAGCAGCAATTCATCATTGTCACCTCTATCAGCAGTCAAGGAGTATATTGGTCATCCTGGTCACACCATTTTGACTGGGATGAGGGTGGGCGAAGTCTAATAGTTTAAACCATTTTTTCTCAAAATGACATTTCATTCTGAACCTTGCCTTTGGTTTTACACTGGTTAAAACCTGGCCCAAAAAGGAAGGATTTTTTCCTGTTTTCTTATTGTCATTTCTTAAGTCTTTTCACCCAGAGGTTGGAAGCAATTTTATTGTGAGGCACCCCTCCAGCCCAGGCAGTCTGTCGGGCACACCGGAACACTGCTAAGATGCCCCACTCATAAAGTGACACATTAGTTGTCTCGACATGTAACAGTGAATGGGAGATCTACCACTAGAAGTAGTACGATCCTCTAATACTTCAAGGTCCAAAAGGTGTCCAGTCACCATGAACATTCGGGTAGGTCGATCAGTTTTGCTTCATCAGAAATTATTTCACAGTGTTGCAATCTGTCATGAGGAAATGGCCTCCACAGGTGCAGTATCCATCAGGTAGCTAATACAGAATGCATGAGTGATCTTCTGTGTTATCATTCATGTTATAATTGTTGTACAGAAGATACATTTTTCTCCATTCACGCTGATGTAACTTGCAAAACATCCAACGCTACATTTTGAATCCTTTGCTTTGTTGATAAAATGCAAACCATTTTTTGCTCCCGTGTATGCACACAAGGCGATTTATTACTGCTTTCTGTGTCCATCAGCAACAAAATTCTTTCTATTTCATCAGTGATAAAGCCTAAAACAATTTATAGATCATACCTTCTTCTATGAGAAACGTGAATTATGCAGTCAAGAGACCCTTCAGCTACTTGCATCAGTACCTTTTTCCCAACCAGTCTCCGGGATGGTTGTCTACACTTTCATTACCCCAAGATGACATTAATGATATTCAGTGCTGACTGTCTGCCTGATAAACCCAGGCTGATGCAGAATGTGACTGACAGTTTTCATGAAAAAAGCAAAAGCCAAGAGCATATATCACTACCCTAGGAAGAGTTGCATTTGGCTGCCAGTTTAAATATATACATTTTAAAATTGTTCTGTTTGATATGCTGCATAGTATTTTACATGATCTCATTATAGCCGATGCCACTTTCTCCTCATGTTCCTGAACATCTGCGATAGTCAGCTGTCAAATCACAGGAGCTGGTGTCCATTTGCAGAGTAAAAATTGTACATTGTCAATGAGTAGCAAGCAATACTTCCAAGGAAAACACCTTCATAAGGGAATGGAGTGAGAAGGGCAGGACTTGGGACGAATAAGGATGTTGCTTCAAATCTAGGACGCAGGGCAGCAGGTAACAGCTGTTGTCCCACAACACTCCATGCCTTGCAAAAAGTAGAATTATGAAGCAAAAATGTTTTTTCATGTTACATTGAGTGTGGCAAACAGGAATTTAAGCAGCAGATTTAATTGGGTTATAAGAGGAAGCTGGAGAACTGAACGTGAAACTAATACAGTCAACATAGTAGCTGGTAGTTTATTTGGATTTATTCAATTCTCTTCTTCAGTTCTTTTCATTATTGCTGTGCTAAGATTTGTGTATTGACAGACTTGGTCATATTCTAGACATTATCATGAAAACTTAGGATTCAGGAGCTAGTTACAGCTTGGGCTTTTGATACCAGAGTTGGGTAACGTTTTTGCAGTGAATGTACAAATGACCAAGTATGTTTTGAACCGAGGCTGTGATCTAAATCAGGAGAAACTGTTGGTTTGGACAACTCAGAGAGGTGAGATTTTATGAAACAGGAAAAAAATGCACATTGGTAGAAATGTTTTGCTTCAAAATTGCCATAACTTTTTGACATTTTCAAATGTAAAATAGTGAACTCTTTTGAAATAGCATTTTTACTCTTCGTATTGACTTACAGCTTTTGAAAAGGAGTTTAGAAAGACCCAAAAGGATCCAAACTAAAATGAAATATTTTCTGTGCAATTCCAGATGAATTATTTGAATGTTTTTGGTTCTTTCATTTTCTTAAATTTCTAATAACCCTAAAACCCTTGCCTTCTCCTTTTACCCTTTTCTTCAGAATCAGCAAATTAATCATCAAATTCATTTCTTGTCCAGCTCAACTTGGCACCATAAAGACATTCGAGGTAATAGAATACTGGCCTAAACTTTTGGTGATAATAAAAGTGAAATGACTATGAAATACTGGCATTATCTTCAATTTGCCACAGAAGATGAAGGGCCATTCACTCAGAACCACTGTTATAAGCTGTCTGCCAATTCAAGCTATTGCATTGTATGGTCTCCACACCTCCCCTATACAATTTGTTCACTTAATTTGAAATCCTGTGATCCTTTGCAATTCCATTTCTCCTTTCCATTACTTGACTTGTTCATTTTCCTGAGTAACCACCTGAAATTGCACATGGACTGCCTACATACATTTAACTGTTTTTTTCTTTTTCTTTCGTATTCCTTTTATGCAATCTTTAGTCTTGTTTGAAAGCAAACAGTTTTCATCTAAACCTCTTTGTTTCTTCCCAGTGTTTCCTTAATCCTAACCTTTCATTATCTGCTTGTCTATTTACTTACTTCTTGTTTTGCTTCATAGAAAAATTCCCTGAACTGTCTTTCTTTGAAATAAAAAAACAAACAGGCACCTTTGCAGTCTTATGCCTGGTTTCCCTTAATGGCGGATAATTCTCTTACCTGCTTTGTGCCATCTGTTGCTGCCTTTTTGCAAGCAAAATTAAAGTGGCACTCTGGCTGCGTCATCATGGACAGATCGCTGAAGACAGCTGCTCAGTGAGCAGCGGTGGTCAGAAAAGCAAATGAGATGTGAGGCTGCAGTAGGGAGGGACTACAGAATAACATTGTCTTGATTCCTGGACGTGACGAGCATTTTTTGCTCACGCTGGATGTTGCCAAGAGGAGCGGGGCTTTGGCACCTCTGCAAACCAGCCACCTAATGGAGCACCCACATGTGGGCTATGGGGTCCAGCTGTGCCCAGCCCCGCCTGGGCACTGAGGGGACCGAGGCACCCTCAGGAGGTAAGAAACATCCTACCTCAGGTGTCCTGTTTCTGTGTGTGCAGGATGTGTGCAGGATGTCCTACTTCAGGTGGCTGTTTGGAGAACTGACACCTTTACAGGCAAAACAGCAAGAGAGAAATGTGCACAGCAGGATGAGGAAAAAAGTTGTTGTTCCCACAGAGACTAAGTAGACGCTTCTTGCCCAGGAGAAAGGAACTTTTTTTTGGCCTGCACCTTCCTTCTAGATAAATCTCACCTCTAAACTGAAGTCTCCCAGTGCCATAAGAGCTGTCACTTTTCCCGTAGTAGGACTATTCATATTCCAGCTTCCAAGAAACTGTTCTGAAGCAGCTCATAGCTCCGTCATCTTCCAGGTTCAGATCTCTCATACTCCAGCTCTTTTCTTCTCCTTTCTGGAGTCTGGAAGCTATTGCCTAAAGCCAAATTTCAATGCCTGCTGTCAGCACATTTCAAGACTCACTAACTTAAAATAAGACAAACTTCTCTTAACGTTTAATTCACCTAGCTGGCATGTGTCAAGGGAAGCATGTCATGTTTACATACGGCTTTTTGTTATAAAGTATTACCTGTCATGTGATATAGTCATAAGTTACCTCCTAGTCTAAAAAGAGCCTGGAGTGAGGTAAAATAGTTCTCAGTTTTCCAAAAGAGCATAGTGACTGACAGTGTTCCCACAAAGGAAAGGGGCAAGAATCTGGCCTTAAAAAGATACTATTTTCAAATTTTGTCACGCTTACAATGGAAGCGGATATTCCATTGTTTAAGGTAACAAAAGTGATAAACAAGATGTACTAATACCAGGCAGCATTGGCCCCGAAAGCCTT
Source organism: Larus michahellis (assembly GCF_964199755.1). Taxonomy (NCBI): domain Eukaryota; kingdom Metazoa; phylum Chordata; class Aves; order Charadriiformes; family Laridae; genus Larus; species Larus michahellis. The sequence continues at coordinate 42,512,767 of NC_133898.1, forward strand.
GCCAATCATACCAAAGGCAAACTGATTTGCCTAAGTTGGTTTTGTTGTTTGTTTTTTTTTTCTTTGTAAGAAAGGCAGTAATTTTGCAAATCAATATTGCAAATTCTGGAATTTTCTAAATATAGTTAGTCATTTATGCCAACTACGTCCTGGGCTGCATCAAACAAAGCATGGCCAGCAGGTCGAGGGAGGTGATTCTGCCCCTCTACTCCGCTCTGGTGAGACCCCACCTGGAGTCTGCATCCAGCTCTGGAGTCCTCAACACAAGGACATGGACCTGTTGGAGCAAGTCCAGAGGAGGGCCACAAAGGTGATCAGAGGGCTGGAGCACCTCTTCTGTGAAAACAGGCTGAGAGAGTTGGGGTTGTTCAGCTTGGAGAAAAGGCTCCAGGGAGACCTTATAGCAGCCTTCCAGTACCTAAAGTGGGGGGGCTACAGGAAGGATGGGGAGGAACTCTTTATCAGGGAGTGTAATGGTTTTAAACTGAAAGAGGGGAGATTTAGATTAGATATTAGGAAGAAATTCGTTACTGTGAGAGTGGTGAGGCACTGGAACAGGTTGCCCAGCAAAATTGTAGATGCCCCATCCCTGGAAGTGTTCAAGGCCAGGCTGGATGGGGCTTTGAGCAGCCTGGTCTAGTGGGAGGTGTCCACTAGGTTGGAACTAGATGATCTTTAAGGTCCCTTCCAACCCAAACCATTCTGTGATTCTGTGATTTAGACCCAGTTTTGTCAACTAATTTTTCAAGTTTCTTATCTAAATGGCTAAGAGCAGGAAACATAGGGCTTGAAAAAGGGATTGAGGTGGCTCTGAAAAGGACGTGGTGTTTTGAGTGTCCATCTGCATGGAGTCTCAAACAGAAACACACACCTTCCCCAACACACACCTTGCCAAAGAAAGGGCAGGCTGAGAGTTATGAAGCTCAGCCAGGAGTGAGAGAGCAGTGTTTTGTGACTTGACTTAGCAGTTAATTACTGCCCACTTGTGGCAAAATGGCAGGGGCTTGCACGGCTGCGAGGAAAAAAACCTGCAGACAGACAGCAGATATTCAGCTGCAACTAACTGCACCAGGTCTCTAAGATGTGATGGTGGTGTGGTGGTTTCCCTCTTCTCCTGTCAGGGAAGATGTCATCACCAGAGCACTGCTAAGGGTGGCAAGTTGGAAGATGCCATGCTACGTAAAACATCCTTCTGCTGCAAAGCTTGAAACAGTTAAACACTTTGTGCAGCATCAGCACATAACAACATAAATACAACCCTGCAAAGTAGAGTGGTTTACAGCAAAGAATCCCCACAACGAATTTCTGTGAAAACCCCACTACACAGCTATATTTTTATCTCTTATTTGCAATGTAGAATTGAATACAGATCCTAAGTGAAATAAGTGTACGCTGATGAATAATCTGCTAACAAGCATTGTTTCAGGAATGGTGTGTCTCTATTTCTTCCAGCCATCACACAGGGATGAACGTGTATGAAGGATCTATCCTCTTATATATGACTAAACCTAAAGCAATCTTATCAGCTTAATACTACACTAGTCCTTTGGGATAGTAGTACTAGCTTCTTCCTGCAAATCAGGAACCTGAGAGTTCATTGGCCAGGCTTGTGAAATAACAAAAAATTTTACAGCCTGAAATGTTTAACAGTTTTATGAAATGGGCAGCAACTGCAGGCTGATTTGTTGTTTTAAAGCCTGCTTCATGTGATCCTGTTATTTGCAGCAGAGTGCCTCAAGGACCTTTCAGTTCAGAGGCCTGCGGAAGCTACAGACTGGAAAAATTCAAGGGCACGGGCAAGATCACTGAGGGGTGGGGTATTGCATTATATCATTCCCTGAAATATTACATCTGCTCTGCGTTGCCCAGCTCAGCAAGGGCAGCTTTGCCAGAGTAGTTGCTGTGCATTTGGTTCTTAAATGGGCATTTCAGCGCACTTTACAAGCAGTGACTTAGATCTTGTTATTTTCTTCCTCATTCTACAATGGGGAAACTAAGGCACAAAATGATTATGAAGCTCATTTTCAAAGGTGCTGAGCACACCTGCTCCAGCTAAAGTTAATGGGACCTCTGCAAATCAGACTGTAAATGGTAAGTCTGAAGTCGTAACTGCCTGCTGTATTGGCAGCAGGAAGAGAAGCCAGAGCTCTTGTCCCCAAATTTTTGCTTTAACCAGCAGTTTTCACCCTTGTAATAACAGCTCTTTTTATTTTGCTGGGAAAATGGAAATATTTGGCTTGTGACACCATGTTAATAAATGATTCAGGTCCTCTTTGATCACATCCCTTGCTGTCCTTTGGCAGGAAAAGGGAAACATTCTTCACGACAGTACTTCCATGAGATGGGCTTGTAGAGCACACATTTCTTAGGGACAGTTCCTAAAATCGTTAGCCAGATAACATTACATTGTGCCCCCATTATATCTGCCTCATCTACTTTTTTGTCTTGTCTGCTAGCAATTAACAGCTAAGCCAAGTGTATTTTCTCCAACTCAATTCACAGTACAGTAAGTCTTTAAAATTTACAGAGGGAGCATGCAAGGTGTTCATGTATTAAAGTGATAAATGCTGTACAAATTAATTAGAAGATTATTTTGCAGCTATGGGGCTAGCCCCTGCCACTGATATGAACTCCTCCTTCAGAGAAGTTTGACTGCAAAAACTGAGGATTTGCAAAGTCTCTGTGGTGTGAACTACCCATGCAGAACTTCTATTGATTTTGATGTGTCTAAACAGCAAGCAAGAGCTAGCTGCAGGAGTGCAAGGCAAAAGTCAGTCGTAAAGGACTGATGTTTAGGGAACATACAAATTAGAACTCTAAGTCAAAATAACGATGAAAAATAATGGAACAGAATACCATATAGTCAATATTCTGTAGGAATCACTGCAGCGGGAGCATTCGCATGAGCTAGCATTTTATAATAATACAAGCTTGAATATCTGAAAATAATGAGCCATAATAATTGATCCCAGCTGCAATGAAAACATCACTTAGTATTTCTATTCCAGTCCTATTTGGCACTGGTCTCAATTTGGGAGTGATAAAAAGAAGCCTTAGCATTAAATAGAAAGTGCTGAACAACTGATGATCCATAGGCAATGCAACATCCATGGCTTCTATATTTGAATTTGGTCTGATTGTGCTTTCGAAGCGCATTGCTGTAGACGGGATCACGTTCAGTGAGTCCCTGAGGCTGAAACTTGAGGACTTGAATCTGGACTTGAGGATGAAATGGATCCCAGTGGGAGAGGGGAAGAATCCGGTCCTTGCCAATGAGAAAGGCTACTGCCAGATTCAGCTGGAAGAGAACCAGAATGATGATGCCAGACTGAGGAAGATGCAGAGCCACTACTAATCTTCAGTGGAATACTTCTAATCTGCTAAAGGAAATTTAAGGAGTCTAGTACAGACTTCACAGGATTAGACTGTGGACTGGTATGTGGATGAAAAATCTCTGCAACAGTGTTTAAGAGATAAACTATCAACTATTTTTTTTCCCTTTCTGGAAGGATCTAACTTTCCAGGTACAGAGACAGAAATTACACAGATTTGGGTGCAAACATGCCTGGAGATAATAGCATGAGGTATTTTCTCTATCAACTACTAGCTGAAAAACGTTGGCTTTGGCAAGTAATGAAGACACTGTAGAAAAACTGTCTATAGAAAATTAAGTCAAGCAGAGTGATCTGGAATTAATTTCATCTAAACAAAATGAAATAATAAAGGTAAATCTGTAATTGAGGTTCTTTAGTTCAAAAGAGGAAATTTGGGTAATAGAAGAGAAATGTAAATTTAGCTGCATGAGAAACTTTAGGAGCTGGAGAGGGCACCTGGAATTTTATTGGGATAGATACTTTTTTTAAAAGCTACCCAAAACTTGAATCTTGAACAAGATAAAACATGGAGAACAGTTCCAGACTTGTGCACATCAAAAAGATGTCAATAGGAACAGAAAGAATAAATCTGGGTTTAAAAAAAAAAAAAAGATGATCAGCAAAGAAAGCTAAATATTGGAAAATGGGAAACAGGGACATAAAGTGAGAATTTCTAGAAGGCCAGGTGACTTATAGACGCATCAAAAGGTACTAAAAACAGCAAAGTAACGCACCCCTGAAGAAAAAGGAAGTGCAGTCTCCCAAAGACTCTACTTAGACAAAGTATTTCTAGCAGATATGTGGAATTTATTAAAATATTTTACTAGATACTGGTAAAATCTTATTGTGAATTTTGCACAGATCTCCAGTTCCTGGCACAAACCAGGAAAGCAAAGACAGAGTTGGTGGGCTGATCTTCTGAGAAGAGGCTAAGAGAGCCAGACTTGTTTAGTAAGGAAAGGCTGAGTGAGGATCCAAGAGCATCCTGTGAGCTTATCCAAAGAGCAAACTAGAAAAAAAAAATTTAAAAAAAGGACAAGACTTGTCAAAGGGATAAACACTGCCCATAAATAAATTTACATTGAAAATGTGGAAACATTTTCTAGTCATAAGCAGAAAAATGAGAACAGCTTCCCTGTAGGAGTACTGAGGCATTAAAAGCTGATGTTTATGACAGTGATTATATCACTTCTAATATCAAGAAGTGGAAATCATAGAATAAGATGAAGAAATGTCCTCTAGCTTCTGTGCTCCTGAATTTCTTGGTGTTCCTGATACTGTATGGTTTTGCTGTGATTGTACTTTGCACCTGTATTTTATCACTTATTCACCGTGGAACAAACTGAGAAAAAGACCTGACGCTTTAATATAGTGCATAACTAGCCTATAAATATATTTCTTTGACATAGTAAGGCCAACAACTTCTCAAGGGTCAGAACAGTAGGCATTTATGAAGATAATGAGCACAGTCAGTGCTGCTGTAAAAAACAAGGGAGGGGGAAAAGCACTATGAAAAAAGGGGTTTGAAAAAAAATAAGTAGATTGAATCCAACCTTCTTGCTTAGGTTCACAAGCCAGCTAATAATTGCTCATTAGGGCAAGTTAGTTCATCATTATCTACCATTTCTTGCGTCTTCTTCAGAAGCAGATAGCTGTACTCAATTTCTAGGCAAAAGGGTACCACTTTTAGATGATTCAATGAAGTGACTTGGTAGAGCACATTTTATGCAGTTTCTCCATCATTGTTTAGAGGGAAAAGAGGTGAGACTTTTGTGTATCAGTTGCATAATTACAAAATTACCAGGGACTCTGGTAGTTCTGGCCATTGGTACTGAATACAAAGGAGAAATAGTGACAAACAAATAAAACTGAAGCCAAATTTTCCTAGGGGTTTGTTGTGTTGGGTCTTTTTCGTCATTTGTACATGTCACTCTCTTGCCATGATGCAAAAGGCTTAAACTCCCATGGTGCACAGGTATAATTATTAGTAGCTATGCAAGACATAAAGTGGTGAAGAATGAGCGTGTTACAGCTTCGGGTGAAAAATGCATCTGTCTGCAGAGAAAAATAAAAAAAAGTCAACCATAGCCACAAAGTATAAGACAAAGTTAATTACTCACTGAACTAAATAGAATAAAGGTAACCTTAACTCAACACTCATGACTAAGAAGTTCACAAATAATGCACAAAGTGATTCAGAATGGTAGGAGTATGGGAAAAATGGAAACAATTTCAGTGCAAGTAGCTTCTGCAAAACCCAAGACTTCTTGGTATTTTAACATCTTACACTTCAAAATGGACCTCTACCTTAGTTTTAATGCATTTTTCTCCACTTGAATTCAAGGAACAAGGTTTCCCCTGACTTGGCAATCTACTCAAGGAAGATACCATATGCTTAACTGAGATACTAAGAACATACTTTCATTCTTAAAAGTAATGCACAAATCTCTGCATTTAAAGACCAGTTTTTCAGAAGCAATTCATTTAAGTCAGATTGAAAACCAAAAAAAAACCACTGACAACATGGTCTAAGATAATTTTCAGAGGAAATACTATGTGTTGAATAATACTGAAAAGAAGTTAGAAGTAGAAAAGACTGCAGTAAGTTATGGTCTCATTTTCGACTCAGTAAAAAATAGATAAAGCACAATCTGGAAAGGATAACTAAGTCTAAATAATTTCCTTTCTACATATGCATTGAAACAATTCATTATTCATTTAAAATAGTAGGAGAAAAACCTGTCATGCTGTCTGTGCGACAGCAAAATATCTGGTCACAAATAATAGGAGGCATTATGATTAACAAATCACACAGCAACTTAGAGAAACCCAAATTTAAACCATCTGTGAGCATAACTTCAAAGGCCAATGTAATTGCTTTTGACACACCAGAGTACGCTGGAAGATATTCAGGTGAGTGCACCTATTTTTATTGGTATTCCAAAAATGTTAAGTATTTCCATAACCCATATTTTTATGGCTAAACTGTCATATGCCTCACCCTCCCCACTGTTTATCATAGCTTAGACATATCTGTGGCTCAAGAAAAGGCTTTAATGTATTTTAGTTGTCTTTAATGAGGCAAGAATTCTTGGTGACATTTTTTTTCTCCTTCTATCTGGATGACTTTTTTCCAAACCAACTGAGCAGGAAAAAGTTAGAATACCGATTTTATTCTGTTCACTTCTTCCCTTTGGCTGCTATGTTGCTGATGGCTCACACAACCTCAGTCCCACTGATGACCCATGTCTCTAAGAAGAGCTCTAGTTTCTTCTTTCTTCCCCGAGATGAGAGTGCCACTGCTTTTTGAAATATAGAACTGGAAAGAATCATGTGGTGATTGTTGTGAACCATAAAACCACACTACAAAGACTACTTCTGAGAGCTGCTTGAGAGCTGTTGTCTTAAATTATTACTTTTATACACCAGTGACAATAATGTATACATTGATAGAAACTTCAAAGCATTGGGTTGTTCTGAACAGAAAAAAATAAAAATGAAATGTTCACCTAAAAGTACTATAATAAAATGTCTTGACTTACTTGGAAATGGCATTCTTTGAGCGGTAAATTTTTCTGTAGATTTTGGCAAAAAGAAGAGGTGCAAATTCTCAACAAGCTAGATTTTTCCTTTTGGCAAAAATAATTTCTGCTGAAAACTCCTCACCCAGTCCTGATAGCTGTTGCAAGGAGAACCAAAGATGCATGCAGGGGTTTTCAGATTGACAGAAGCAATTGACTGGAGCAGAAAGAAATGTAAGTCATATCTGTGCAAAGAAAATGAAGATAGTGTTGATGAAATTATTGTTTCAACAAATGAGATTGATTGTGGTGACAATTTCATATTTTGAGGACACAATGCAAGAGAGCAAGAACATAAAGAAACAAGCTTAACCAAAGGAAGTTAACATATAAATTTGCTATGGATGTAACACAGTTTCTATGGGATTCCAGTGGGAGTTAAACACAGTAAAGCAAAGGTTACAATCATAACTCAAATGGCAGCTTCTGCCAATTAAAGAGAGAGGGCTTAAGGCCAACGTTCAATATCCTTGCCAAGGATATTTCAAATGAAACTGACCCCAGTGGAGTTTTTGGTCTATTTCTCTGTGAAGAAATTAAGTGGTAGGCACCGCACTAGGAAATTAACCTGTGCGAATGCAAGACGCTCCCAGTGGTGGGCACGCTCCAGGCAACAACGTCACCCAATCAAGCACACGTACTAAAAATGGATGGGTTCCTAACTCCAGCCCCAGGTGTGGGATGAGCCCTACACAAGGTCCCAAAGCCATTGCACCAACAAAATATTTTTCCACATCCCAGTTCTGTTTGCAGCCCATAGTTTGCTCCAGCAGCTTCTTTCCATCCCTGCTCCAGCTGCAATTCTCAGCTCCCCATTGTAGCACAGAAAATGCAAATTGCCATCAGTAGTAAAAGAGAATAGACTAGAGCACTAAGGTTGTCTTGGCTTGAACTGGGTTTGTCTTGTTTAAGCTGTGATAGCAATTTTCTAGCAGCTAGGTAAGTGTTCCCTAAATTGTTTTCAGCTTTCATTTAATTTTGTGCAACGGTGTGGTTAACAATTATTGTTAATAGCAATAGCCAGAAGCTATGTTCTGTGGCCTAAACTCAAGAATAAAATGTGCTGTGGAAGAGCACCAACACAGGCAGATAACAGAGGTCCACTACAGCGAACACAAATCACAGTGGGCACCTACTGGTCACTACAGGAGTGCAGCCCTGCGAATCAAGGACAACAAAGGCAACCTGAAAAACTGGATAACTGGCAAGCAATGAAAAGAAAGAGCACACACGCAGGTTGTGGCAGAAAACATGAGAAAAATAACCCCAAGGAGACTGCAGGGCCAAGGAAGAAGGGTTTACTGTGACCACTATCAAACCCTTCTGGCAAATCACCCAGAGCACCAATGACTCTTGATATCCTCACCCTCTTCTTCTGGAGGGACACTGAAGCTGTGACCTGATGACTCAGAGAACCTCTGATGAGTGACCGTAACACCAGAGAAACAATCAGATAGGTAAAAGGAAATTTGGTCTTTACAGGTTTTGTTTTTTAAAACGAACATTTTAACTGTGTTGTTAATGAGGTTTTTTTTTCCCATGTTCATTTGGAGTATGAGTCTTATTGTTATTGCGCCTGGACTAATAATAACTGTTGTATTTCATTAGCCTGTCAAGACTTTGATGAGACTAACAATAAACTATTTTGTCTACACGTCAGGTGTGCTCCCTTTCTGCCCATAACAAGATTTTGAGGCGTATAGATCAGTCTTGTGATACAATGAAATCCTACTGTGGAATTAATCTTTTCTAATGGCAGTGTAGGTGTCTGCAATGAGGTTGGTCCCCTTAGAGTAATGGAGTTCAGAACATGATTCATCCAGAAAACACAGGCATTGACTTTAGGATAAAATGGATTGCATTAGAGACATTACTGACTCTATAAAGTAGATCTCCACTGAGTATTAAGTGGTAAGACTGGCTGTAAGTCCCTGCACTGGAGACACTCACTTTTAGTCACAAGAATAAGACCCATAAAGACCCCGTTGGTCCATGTCCAAGAACAGGCAAAGACGTACTTGCACGGGATGCTGGATTTGATTAATGGAGGAGTAAAATAAGCAATAGCTGCTTGCAGGAGATAAAGCAGCCAGTAGCGTGGTGGAGTGTGTCTGAGGACTACTGCTGCCGGGGTATGTCTTGCTTGCCCCTCTAGAAATAGGTTGAGGTGCTGTTAACCCCTACATTAGTCACCACTGGATGAAGAAGTGACATCTTCCGTGGGCAGAGTCGCATGTCTCTATGGCAAATGAGAAGCTCAATCATTCCTTTCTTCTGAACAAATCAAAATTCAGAAGAATAAAGGCTGGAAATTATTTGTGGAAACAAATTTTAGGAGGAAAAAATACACATCCTGTTTGAACACTAATGTTTTAGTCAGCCTTCCTGAAGACTAAGAGAGCTTCTTTTGCCTTGATTTATGAAAACAGAACATTTTGTTCATATGCATCAGTAGAAATGCATGTGAAATTGCAAACCACTCAACTCGTCTTTCGTTAAACTTCTGGACGCTACCCACAAGATGACATTGCACACTGCTATGATTAAAGGCCTGACTTATGCCTGTGTGTGGATTGCTGATACAGTAGCTAATGAGTTGGTATTCCTCCCAGGAGGGGAAGTAGCCATGTTCTTAAAAGAATCCTCACAGAAAATGGCTATTGAATTAAAGAAGGGGCAGAATATCTTTCTGAGAAGGATGAGAGGTGTGGGATTTTTTTCAAATCCACACGCTCAGTATGTGATACTGAACGCTCATAACTCCTGTCTGCACCAAAAGGAATCAAATAACAGTCACATTTTATGACTTAGACACCTTTCTCAGAATTGTATCCATTTTCTCATTTGGAGAAAGCAGTCCCTGTATATGAATTTTATCAAACAGGAAACAGACTCTGATACCACACATAAGATGCACTGGAGCCTATCGTTCTGGTTTGTAGCCTTCCGGTCCATGGGACCATGCCAAGCCAACTGACTCTATTTCACAAAGTGCAATGTCAAAGCTCGTAGGCATTGTCCTGCCGTTCCCTCTCCTCTCACTACCCTTCCATAGAAGAACTGGTAAAACTCATTTGTGGAGCTTTTAAAAAATGCAAGAAGTTTAAAAACTCCTAAGTTGTTCAGATTTTATTTTCTTTCCTTTTTGGGAGGCATGGAGGAGGGAATGGGTGGAGGAGGGCTGTTAGCCCTTCCTGCATTGTTTCATGTTTAATTCACTTTGCTAACCCACCTAAGTTTCTTGTCATTTTTTTGCACCTAGATTCCACTGTAATGAACACAGAGGACATCATGGCAACTACCTCTGCTTTGAACACCTCTCATTCCTCTGCTGCGTGTTTCCTCAACAGTCCTTGATTCTAATCAGTTTTCAGCAGCTCGTTCAGCTTTCTCTCAAAGATTTCGGTGTTCAGGTCCCAGCTCTTCCAGGCTGTTGCTTTCTGAACACATCTTCATGGGTATTTTATTCGGTAAGTACTGTGATGGACTAGCTTTTATTCATTTACCAAGATGCATGAACATCATTTGCTACATTTGTGTGTAAGCAGAGATAAATTGAAGCCAGATGCAGTAACACAGTCAAAGAAAACACAGGAAGGAATTCAAAAGAATAAAATGCCGAACAGGGAACCATTATAGAAATGTTTTTTGAAACAACAGTTTTCAACCATTTCCATACCCAGGCCTCATTATCGAAACTGCAGTTTTGATGCAAGAAGTTGACTGAACGGACAGGAAAGGCTTTTCTACCAGAAAATGGGACAGAAAAGTACAAACCACAAGAGAACAAAATTATTCAAGTCAACTTTTCCTTCACAAACTGATTTTTTAACAAATCAAATATAAGAAAATTTTCACCCCCACCCCTTGCCCCAAAGTCATTAGCTGCAAATTCACCATCATTGACCTATGAAACTTCCATTTCAGGAGTGTTGGAATTGTTTCAGAAGTTGTTTGGTATCTTCAAAAGAAAATAAATAAATGGAAAATAATTACATCTTTTACAGCGTTCTCCCAGGTTTTCCCCAGGGAACATTTCAAGCACCACAAACTCTGATAACATTTGCCAGGATGAAAGTTTCAAAGAAAAGCTTTCCATGCCGAATAAATAAACCAGTTTAGTGAAGGGAAATTAATTTGGAAACAAACTAAAGCTTAAACACTTTTTATTCTTTACATGTTTGTACATGCATGGTGGTATCCAAGTTGGCACGAGGCACTTACCGAAATATGTCTCTATATTTATCTCTTTTGTTTATCCTACACATTATGAAGATTGCTGTTTTGTGGGAAGGAATTCCAAGCAAATACCTAAGTCCTCAAGTTAGAGATGAGTCTTGTCGTCTTGGTCAGTAGTTTCTTTATTTCGGTGACACAGGGCTGTCTTGAATGGCTCCATTCTCAAATATTCCTCTAGCCACCTGACCAAAGGCTTCCAGTTGCAGTACTCCTTCAGCCAAATATCAACATCAACACAGAGGACCCGTCACACCATGATGCAGTCCTCAAAGCCACAAACTTTTCCTCTGCTTTGAACTTAAGAAGATTGCCTAGTAGCAAGACCGTATCAGCAGTGAATCAGCAGGAGTGTGTCAGTTTTGTTAAATTACTGTTATAGAGTAAAGCCTAAGATTGTTGTTACCATCCTATATTTTTAAGGTAAGTGATGGTTCTGTTCAGATTTTTTTGCTGAAAGACTATCTCAAGGGAGAGAGTATTCCTTTTAAACCAAAAAGGCGTAAGACATAAAACATCCATTAAAATATTCGAGCTTTGATGCTATTTTTCTTTTTCTTCTTTGTCTTTCTTTTGATTAAAAGTTTCACTGTTTTCAAAAACCAATAAAGTTTCAAGTTTTCACAGAAAATAAGTTTTTTTAAAGTGAAATGCAAGGAAAAAGGATATTATTTCTAAGAAAAAGTGTTTCTCTAGCAGGGTTCTAAAAGGGGTGGCTCATTCTGCAGAAAAGCACACACAATGCCTATGCTTAACAGAATGGAGTCTCATTTTCCCTTGGAGACATGCATTATGTCAAATTTCCAGGCTGTACTCAGTGGTGGCCCCGTACAGCAGCCAGATGCCACACTACACTCAGAAGGAGAAAATGGAAGGTCATTTTCGCTATTCTTTTTTCCACCTTGAAGATTTTTCTGTGATGGAAACAGTCCATTGTAGCTAACCCACTGCAAATCATCTTTTAAGAATTAGAGTTTAATTAAAGCACTTACAAGAATTATCTCTGTTCACCTATTAAACCTCTAAATGTAGAGTCAAAACACCGAAATTGTATTACTCGGTCCTTTACAGAGGTCACTTTCATCATAGAAGGCAAAATAACTAGCAATACACCACCGAGGTGCTAAGTACTTCCTTCAAATGGATCTTGAAAGTACTCAGCCTCTGCCAGGTGTGAGTCTTTCCCAATAACACACCCTTTACCTACGCAGCCTGTATATTGCCATGACTGGTTTGATAACGGCTGCAGCTAGGGAAACTTATGGATAATTTAACTTGCAAATCCATGGGTTAATCAGGACTGATTTAAGACACAGAGACGTAGGCCCACGGTTTGAAAGTGATCCCATAACTGGTCCAACATTTGCCGTACCAGTCCAAGTCTCCCCGTGTCAGGCAGTGACTCTGCATGCAGATAGCTAATCCCAGGAGCCAGATGTGCAGAGATGCTCACAGTAGCCTGGACCTTACCCTGTTACTTCTGCACACTGCCGTCGTGCCTGATGCAGAACTCGTGGAAGTCAGTAAACCCTAGCAGAGACTATCTGCCTTTTCAGTTCACAACTTCTCCAGATTCCTTATTCTTGTAAGCATATTCATTAGCTGCTGACGCTGCCAGAGATAGCTAAACAAATGCTTCTCAGGCTGTGGCTTATTTACAGCCAGATTTGCTCACACACTCGTTCTCCATCCCTTGCAGCTTCATGTGCCTACAAGCTCCAGAGTCAGATGCAGATGAAGATTTATGGATTAAGTCTGCCCATAGTGATCAGTTAACAAAGAATGGGCTCCGCATTTCCAGCAGGGCATTTCTGTGGCATTAGCCATCTTTATGCATAATTTTCTGTAAAGGTGTTTACTCTCAGTGAGAGTAAACTCTCAAATGCTGTTTTACATCAAAAACAACAGAGGTAATTTAATTTCAGCTTGCTGGATAAGCAGCAGAAAAACTTTAATGATGAGGATGGACAACACAAATTTTCTAACCAATAGTCATTGCAATAACATTTGGAATTCACAGACATTTTCATGAAGAATCGGAGACTGTCAATATTTTTTTGTGCAACCATGGGCTTGATTCCACTAAGCAAAGGAACCTATTAACTCTTTTATTTTTAAGTTAATTTTGATTTTATTTATTGCTACTTATTGCCATTAATAATCAGAGCTGAAGAGAAGGTGTATTTGAGGACAAAAGAAAACTCCCCTTACAGGCCAGTTTATTAAAGTCAGTGATTAAAGCCACAAAGATCAATGGAGTTGTGACAGAGACCTTTAAAAGAGTCATCATAATTCACTTCAGTGCCTCTAAGAGGGCTGTAATTTTTAATCTTATAAATGTAACTTTTCACCCTAAAGCCTGAGACACCCATTGAACATGTCAAAAAGGATTTCTCATCTTTCTCGGGATCCTAAGTTCAGTGCATCCACTAAATTGTTATGGAATGAGCAATTCCAGTCCCACAAGCGTGCTTTCATATACACTTACGGTTCAGTTGTTATTCCTGTGCTCCGCCACTGCCTTGTCACTCCTGCACATAATTAGTTTGGTATTCTGTTAGATTCAAAACTCGTAGGCTGTTCACTTCCTTTCTTAATTGTCTCTTTTCTGATGAGGATACAGTAGGCAGTTTTCTCGTACTTTGGAACGAAATGTTTGGAATAGAAGCACTGTATGTACATTACAAACAGAAACAACAGCCTATTAAAATTAAAAAAAAATCATCTTGTGATTTAGTATTAAGGTATCAGACAATAGCAGTACCAGATGATAACATTATTTTGTCCCATGGGGCTCATTCCTTGAAGGTACAACTGAAAGAGAGGTATTAGGTGCACAGAGTCATTTTTTCCTGTGGCTAGCCTAGGTGCTTCCCCAGCCCAGGCGCTGGAAACGCACACAGAGGTAAGAGGTGTTTTCACCTACTGCTACTTGATATGGCGGATCAGCAGTGTCAGCCAGACGCTGGGCAGTGTTCTTCTGCTACCCCGTTCACTTCACATTGCAAATGCAAGCAGAGTCACTGGAGCAACCACAGTCTCCCTGTCCTCTAGTCTGCCATTTCCACCTTGAAGCCATAAGGAGAGAGAAGTTTTCCCAGGGCAAGACCTGGAGAACAATCTGACTTGCTGCAGGACAGAGAGATACGTCCATAGCAATGCCAGTTTCTCAGAGACGTAAAAGCAGCACCTGAGAGGGCACTGCAGTTCCCAAGCAGCTGCTCTTCCCCAGGCTGGGCCAACCCCACCATCAATTGTTCAGGCTAACGCTGAAGAGGAGGTATCAAAGGGTGACAAATCACCACTGGGACTGCAACACTCAAACTTGCATCTCTGTTGGGTGAAGCAACCTCTAGACTGTCCCTTCAAAAAAGGGAAGAAATGCTGGTGGCACTAACAGATACACAGATCTTATCTCAACCTGGTGCATCCAAACAGGACAGTCCTTGGGCTCTTACTCAGGAGACCAGGTTAGTGTTGCCTCCCACCAGCCTGCAGCACTGTAACACAGGTTGTTCCGAGCTGCTGTACACCTGTTTACGACAGATTCACCACTTGATATGTACCTATATAGCACTGAACTTTCATTTTGGACAGGAGAAAACAACTCTCCTGCATGCTAACTGAGGAAGAGGAACGTGTGGCAAAGGATTGTGCTGCTTCTCTTTTGTTCCTCTGCAAGCTACCTGCCCGCTCTTTGAATGTGGAAAGTTCACCCTCCAAAGCCACACCAGTGTTGCCCTGTACAGACAAGTTCCTTATAAAAACCAAGGGCAAAATGGGCACAGGGCATCCTGCTGTGAGCTTGGGGTGCTCCACCAGTTTGTGTATGTCCAGGCAAGAGTGATGCTGGCTTTCTGTGGCTAAGCTTATTCATAGATTGGTAATTAATCACCTTAAATAAAGTTCAGCCCTGATGTAGCTGGAACCTGACTTTCATGCCGCCTGTCCTCCAGGAGAGGCAGAGAGCATCGCACTGCGGAGGCAAGACTCTAGAGATTTCACAGGTGCTCAGGGACAAGTAATGGCAGCATCGAAACTTCTGGCTTCTGCTACTTGGGCCAGAAGGAGAAGAAACTCTGGAGAATAAAAGGGCAAAAGAGGGTCTGGATTTTCTGCATTACTCTCCATCTTTCTTGAGAAGGCTTGCCTTTCTCACTTAAACACCTTGGTCTATATTACCTGACAGTTATTTGCACCTCCAGACTCATCAGTCTTGTTAGCCACATACAAAAGCTTCATTTATACTTTAGGAACATATTTTCAGTGTAGGTGGAGGGTGGGGGCAAACAAAAGCAGCTAAAGTTTACAGAGTATGAAATAAGCAATTTCCTTTGTTTAATCAAACAAAATGACAGCAAATCAAGATGAGAAAAAAACCATATTCTTCAACATGATGATGCCTGGGGAGAGACAGGAAAAACTTTAACTTGCACAAATTCCTTCTCATCTATTTTCTTGTCTCACTTCTTTCACAATATATTGATTCCACTCACAGAAACAATTCAAGACTGTGCTGCAGACAGATACAGGTTCACCAAAGTTGCTAGGTTGTCACAGTCTTATACGTGGCCTAATTCTGAGGACTGTGGCTGAGCATCTTCACTGCCGGTCTGAGCAAAACAGTGCTCTTCAGCTCACACGGTCCTGCTCTTCCAAAGCACTGGCAGGACGCAATCACAGGTGGAAGACACAGCTTGAAAACTTTGATGGTTCTACCTTTCTTGCTCAAACTAAGGTTAAATAGAAGTTGATGCAGTTCTTCAGTGAAGAGTGCATTTTCCATGAAAAATTAACTTTCCCAAGTGACTGAAATGACTTGCAAGTTCTGCTCAAATTTAGTGAGTAACCCCATACCAAAGAGAGGGGAGAGAGAACATGGAAATATTCAAGTATTTGAACTTCTATTGCTGTTGCTTCGAAAATTCCAATATTTAAAAGCGTTAAATAACACAAACATGCATAAAAACTGTCTGAGGAGGAATGGACCCCAAATGACACTTATTTTCATTTCCCTCCAACTCCAATTTAATTTTTTTGGTATTTGTCTACTGGAACTTTAAAAAAAAAAAAAAAGATTTGTTCCTAATGCTGTAGATAACAGCTTGTAAAGGATTCAAACAGGCAGCTCCCTAATCATTTGATCAAGAGTTGTTTCAGGCATCCTATCTAGTGATCTGTGTGAAATGCAATAGAAGCGTGAAAACCTTTGTTAGTTATGAACCAAGTGAAATAATACATTAAGTCTGAAGCAGTATTCTGGCAGCATACTTTTAAGAAGGTGCCAAACAGGAAAAAGGGCAATGTGATAGAGGGAGTCAACTAGAAGAGATACAACATTGTGTTACCGAGTCACACAGGAAAAATACAGTCCTCCGAGACTTTGGTCACCTCTTACAAAGGGCTGTACACCTGTGTGACCTGAGCTCCCATTTGGCTCAAGGACTGTTTTCAAACAGCCAGCACATCATCGCAACAAATCATCGTTGCGTACGCTCTTGCTCTATATCTGTTTCCACTTGGCCAAACGGCAGCTCTCCCCGCAACCCCTTGCGGCTCTGGCAGGGCCAGGGACTCTTTGTCCTCCTGCTGCCAAATGTCTGATCTGAAACATTTCACTGCCTCTGCCTCCAAGTCCCCGGAGATGAGGACATCTCCTATTTCTGGTATCAGTAGGAGAACAAGAAACACACGCATTTTATCAATGAGTCATGAATATTCTCAGTCTGCCCATCATTCTTCTGAAAAGTCCATTTGCACAGCCTGTTGCAGAGTTTAAAAGGATGCGGACACCTGCTTAGGGATGACTTATGTGCAATAAACAGGATATTTATATAGCATCTAAATACTAACGTAAACACTGTAGTGATATGTCAATAAGGACTCAATTTGGTAACTATCTAGAGTGCTGGAAACAGCTGATAACTTGGAGATGGCAGCTGTAAAATGGACAGGAACTGATGGTGCGTGGTTGAATGTGGTGGTGTGTAAGGAGGAGATGAATGAAAGAGCACAAGTGTTTACAGGAGAGGAGATATTAACCTTTGGGTAGGACTCAAACTAGTGAGAATGTCCAGAGTTATACCTATAGCAAGCAAGCAAGCAAACAAACAAACAAATAAAACCTGCATTTAAAAGGGGTATCTGGAGTCCAGGAGAAGGTTTCATGATGAATGAAGGATGAGGAAGAAGCATGAGGAAGAAACCAGTGGAATAAGCGGATGCCAAAATAGTAGGGCTATTCATATAAAAAAGACAAATAAAAATCCTTTTCTTCCATTAAAAGTAACTATATTTATAGATACAAACGATTGCTTACAATCTATTAATAATATTTAAATGCATTTCTCTCTGCCCATAAAAATCCTAAAGATTCTCTGCGCAAGACAGATTTTGGATCACTATGATATACAGTATTTTTTAATCCCAACGATATGCTGTACAAATGTGTTTATTAGAGCTTCATTATATGAAATGCTACAAACCCCGAATAGGTAGAATGAGCATTCACTCTTCCCAGGAGTCCCACTGAAGCTAGTAGGACTCTGTGCATGACTAAGTACACCACACTTCCATGATTTGCACTATGATACACTAAAAACACTGTCCACAGCTAATCCTGGATTTTTTGTTGGCTTTTACCTGATTTTCTGGTGCAAAACTGGATTACGTTCTTTCTTGTTTAATCCCATGATGTGGGATAGTATTTTGAGCGTTAGCTACTTTTTATACAGTTGTATAAAACGATAAGCACAAAAGGTCCTGTTTGGGGCTTTTGTACCAACGTTTATAGCAACATTTTCAATTGCAATGGAGCTAAAGCTTGAACTTTGCAAGTTTTCATCTCCGTTATGAAATTGATACTAAATAATAATATTAAAAGAATTATGCCATTTTTAAAAATTAAAAAAAAAATGCAAACAAAAAAAACCCAATAAAAAGTGTGTTCCTTTTCTATCAGATTGCAGCTAAATGTATGCTTCAGACAGATTTGGAAGAAGAGAGGTGCCGTTCATTAGCTAGGAGATTGATTAGTGGGAAAGGAAATCATATTATTTTATTTTTATTTTACACTGAGAATTGAGGAAATGTAACTCCTAACCCTTTACTCTGTGTTGAAAAAGAGAGCAACCCCTGATAATTGCTTATACTAGAAACGAGGGGCTGGTCTGGAAAAATCTACCATCTGGATGCTACCAGGATACACATCGCCAAACCAGGCAGCTCGGCCCTGCTCCTGCTCCAGCAGGGACGCACGCCCCGGCTGGATGGGGGCTGCCCTACCCCGCACGCAGAGCATCCCCGGTGCTTTACGCACGATGGGCTGCTTTGCCCCAGGAGGTGCAGGCAGGGCAAAAAAGAGCCCCGCAGCTCACACCAGGGCTCAGGCACAGAGAACGAGGAAGGCAAAATCAGCTACAGACAAAGCAAAAAAAAAAAAAAAAGGGAAATGGCCAAAATCGGGAACACCAAGGTGGTGAAAACATGTGAGACAGGTAGGCCAATCAGTTATATGTCACCTTCAGAATGTCACTGCCAGTTTTCAGAAGTCTGAATAGCATATTAAAAAAATGTAAAGTTTATGAGTATTGCAGGATTGGGAAAAATATTCCTCGTGTTAACCGTCGTGCGGTAACTGATACAAGATTCAGTTCAGTGAGAGTTTATCAGCATCAGCAGGTAGAGCTGAAGACTGGGAGAGCAGAGGAACTAGTTTGTCATGTTAACTGAGCCTGAGAAGTCATTTGTATTTTTGAAGCTAGAGGAAATTTAGCGCAACTAGATTTTATGTCATATTGCTAAAATTAAGGGGAGTTTCTCATATAGACCTAATTTTTAAAAATATCTAAAAAATTTTCCAAGCTCTTTCCTCCACAAAGGGTAAAAATGTCTTGCTTGAATTAAAGTGCCATGACTCCAAACTGAGTTTCAGTGTATTGGATAGTGCTCTATATCATAGTGGTAACGCATTTAATGTATCCCTTGGTGTCATGAAGATGTAAATCCAAGTTGAGAGTTATAGTTTTAAATGACAATACAGAGTCTCTTTATTAAAAAGGTATTTTTCCAGTGATGCCACATGCACATCATTTGGAGGTTCTTTCTTTCCTTCCCACCTTCCATCTAAAACAGGTATGTCTGTTCTACAAATGGGAAATCATTCTCCAAGAAAGGAGAAAAATAGTTGTAGATAAGGACAGCTATTTTTCTCTTACACCAACCAATGCAAAGAACTGTATTTGTTAGTGCTAACATTGACAGAAAAGGAGGGTGCCACCAAAAATAAATAAGTAGCTGATTTCCTTAAATGCTTACGTGTTTGAAAGGAATTAGGTAAATTTCCGACACATCATTCTGTTAGAAGGCTTCTTACAAGGAAAATGTTTACATCTTCGGTATTTTGCCCTGCAGGTAAGTTACTTGTAACAGATTAGGCTTAAAAAAAGATAGGTATTTATCAGTGACAGGGTCTTTTCCACATCAGGATAACCAGATGTGCTTCTCCTGTTCAGTAGTAACAGAACTTATCACAGACTGTCAGTGCGCAGAACAGAATGTTGTTTATATGAAACACGCTGATCTAAAGGAGCTATTGTCAAAACACGCCAGACAGGGAGCTGTCTGCTCTTCCAAGGTTGGCTTTTTTTATTTGTTTGTTTGTTTGTTTAAATATCATTTCTTGTCAGATTTTAAGAATATACGCCATCTCAGGGTAGGATGTGTACTGAGGGATGTACTAGTTGATCTCTGCAAGACTGAAACAAATTGGGCCACGAGTGTTTGTGGGGACAATGACAACCAGCCAGTGATGAGCAGCTCTTGAAAGGGACCCATGTAGCTGCGTACATGCTCGAACCTGTAGGCTGGGGCAGAAGAAAAATGAAGCCCAAAAGAAAACCTGGCTCCAGACTAGAACACAAATTGGCTCCTGGCTGCACGACAGACTGAGTCAAAGCCCACACAGCCGTGGAAGAGCAGTCCCACGCTTTCTTGGTTGATCCACTGGGAATGATGAGCATGGGGCAGACCTGGCTGCCTGGGGACCAGTCCAGGACTATCACGCTGCAGCGTTATCACCACCTAAAGATTTTTTACTAACAGTACAATAGGCAAATTTCTGAGCTTAGACTCATTCTGATCATTATTTTATCTCACTATTTGTCTGTTAATGTCCAAAACTGCTTCGCCAGATCAAACCCCATCATTTGCTGGACTAATTGTTGGTTGTTAAAATAAGAACTGCAATTTACCACTTACTATTGAATACCTAATTTGGCAGTTTATGAAATTTAAGAACACATGAAAGCACATCACAGATGAAAGGATGGGTGTTTAATTGCTTGACAGAATTGCTGCTGTGCAAAGACTGTGGAGCTGCTGTCCAAGAGTGATCCCTGGAGCCTTTTCCCTCTCACTCTCCGGAGTGATAGCTACCATTATAACAGAGCACTCTCCTTCCAGGAGCTTTCCAGACTGGTTTTGGTAAGTGTGGAAATTCATACTTAAAGAGTAGATCTAAGAGCAAATCAAAGTGCTCTGTAAGGGTCTGACACTCCTGGCTGTGAAATGAGTGGCTAATCTTCCCCTGACTTTAAAGTCAGCAGGAGCAGCTTCAAAAACAACACAAAAATGCAAGACTTTAATTCTTCAAGAGTGAAATTTGTCACTGCCGGTAGCACCTCTGAATCACATGAGCTCTTCAACTGCTGTTAGATGTGACCTCGGCGATGCACAGGCTGTGGGCTGGCAGTGGGAAAATGTCACATACGTTTGTGAAAAGCCACAGGGAAGATTGAAGGCTAACTCTTCTTCTATTTTCACAAGCACAGTCTAATTGGATATGATAAATAGCATAAATGTAACTGCCTTCATATTTCTGTAGATAATGAAGTCAAATTCTCATTTGATATTGTCCTACTTCTAAAATTTTAATGAAGCATTATGATAAGAACTAATTTTCTCTGTTTAATCTAATCTGGACGTAACAGGCTCAGAACAGCACAATTGCTGTGCTACGGCATATATAGAAAATTACTCATCATTACTGAGCTCCAAAGTAGAGAAACAGAAGATTTCCAAAGGCACAAAACGTCTAAGGCTATAATTCCTGTTCGCACTGATAAGACACCCTCCCAGTACCGTTAACAAATTAATCAGCATTTCAACGCTTTAAGGTGTCAAAAATAAAATGATTGAAATAAACGAATAATTTTACATAGCATTTAAAGTCTATGTTGTTTACTCATGCTCATTTCCAGCTTCAGATCTTTATATTTAAGACTTTAAGATCAAGTACTGCATATACCTTGTCAAAGTGATTTTAGTCTGAGAAACAGAGCTAGCAAAGTGTATATATTCACACACACAAGTTATTAATGGATTTTTGCTCTTTGTCAAATTAATTAACAAACAGTATTTGACCTTATGCGAGTTGAAAAATATACTGGGACAAACTTTTATAGACTAAAAGATTCAAGATGAAATGTCAGATATCACGGCTAACACTCCTGTGGCACACCTCAGTGCTTCAGCCTACAAGTACAGCATCCTGCCCAGGTCTCAACCTAAAGCTAATGATCCTGTTTTCTTTTCTACTCCATCATTTTGATCCTCAGTGCCATCTATTTTTATTATAAATGTGATTGCGATAAGAAAAGGTTTCTGGCATGTTGCTGTTTATTCCGAAGAGGTCTTAAGGCGAGGAACAAGGAGAAAAAAAGCAGCAACAGACCGGCATAGAAAACAAACAGCATCCTCACTGAAAAGAAGAGCCTGCAGAGCACACAGTTAGATCTGATAGCGCGCGATGGAATGACATGCAGGAGGGGAAGGCGACACCCGCTGCCAGCAGTTTATATGCTGTGCTAATGACTTCTCCACTGCCCGGCGCCCTCAGCCTCATGACTCTGCTTATTGCCTCCGTGAATCGTGTCAAGGAGTCAGTACCCCCTCTGGCAGGGACCGAAAACCCGCGACCCACATCTTCCAAAATGTGAAGCCTCACAAGAGAAAAGGTCCCCCATTTCACACTGCACATTGTTTCTGTAGATTTTCTCTCCGCTGCTTTGTGTCTGGAGATACAAGGACTTAAAGTACCGAGAAGCTGCACAGAATAAACCATAAATCCTCATAAATCCAAACCTATGATCGTAGACATTGAAATAAAGGCAAAAAGAACAGACGCTTTACAGGGGGGCTCTCTGAAAGGATCGCCATTTTGCAGCCTCTGAAGATCATGAGAGAACAAAAAAAGCTTCAGTCGCTGTTTGTTGGGAGGTATGAGACTGTTTTGTCTATATTCCCACAGGTAAGGGTTGGAGGAAATACGTCATTAACGGTTATTATGCAGTCTGCAAATAAAACTGTATCTTCTGGGGAGATGCAGAATAGCACTTTTCCTTCTGCTCCCAGTGAAAATACGCTCTGGTAAGTTTAAACCTCCTTAAACACCCAGCTGCCTTCTTTCTTTACTCCTGGTGTGGTCTGCATTATGGGTAAGTGCAGCAGCAGCCAATACAGACGTGGCTACAGAATTTTAAGCCTCTGACAGAATATTTGATTCTGGCACAGCCAGCATCCTTTCTAACCCTCTCAAGCGCATAAATGTATCGCACCAGGGATAACAGAAGGGAGGAAGCAATGAGAACTGCTAAAGGATGCAGCAACAAAGTGAATGCTAGGGAAGACAAAACAGAAGGAACAAGGGAGAAAAATCAGCATCTGGAAAGTTGTTCCTCAGTTTCGATATCTTTGCAGTGGGGATAATTCTACAGTGGTCAGTGTGAAATAATTCTTTCTTTCATGCTACTTTGACCTGCAGCCACCTGGCAGACACCTGCAATCAAACTCCGACCCTGCAGTTGTACAGCCAGAAGTATCTACTGTAGGGTCTAAGCAGCCAGGGCAGAGCTAGAAGCAGCACAGCACATGTCACTCTGCCCAAAACTCCATGGCAGCGTGGGAGGAGGCAAAGCTGTGGTACTGGAGGTTAATAAATGTGTGGACAAAAGCCACCTCCCCCCAACTCCCGACCACCAAACCACTATTTTATTGATTTATTGTGTCAAAATAGGCATATTGCTGACATGGAAGTCTGGTGTTATCATCACTTTCTCCTGGCAACGGGCACTGGAACCACCGCCTCCCACTGTGACAGAGCACAGCCAGTTGGCTGCTCTCAGACACATAGAGGCCTCAGTGACGCCACAACCTAAATGTAGGGAAAACTTTTCAAAACTGGGGTTATGTGCCCTAGGTGTCACATATAACTTTTGAGGCCCAGCTGCTCAGCCATGGGTGGTTTGCAGTTCTGGGCATGGTCAGAAGCAGATTCCTTGGAAAACTTTACATATGGAGATGTAGTCATCTGTGAACTTAAGGAGCACCTGACGCAAGTAGCAAGCAGCAAGTCACTATGGGAGCAGGCAGAAAGCACTTACATAGTTCACAGATGTGACTAGCCCAGAGGGTTCTTAGGTGGCCACTGAATCCATCTTGCTTGTATTAGACACAAGAGTAAGCCAAAGACTTGCAAATAGACAGTCCAAGCAAATATATCTGATGGGGAGTTTTCACTCAGCTCTTCGTCTTTGAATTCAGTACTTATCCTCACTATGAGATTATCCCAAGGAGATATTAAACATACTAGTCATCTAAAAATGTGACATACAGAAGGGAAGGATCATCCATACTCAGAAATTTCCACCAGTTTTATCAGCTCATTTTCCTCCTTGCTTTCCTTCTCACATTTGCTCATATAGAAAATCTTGCTCTTCTCATACACAAAATCCACTGTTATTTTATTCTTCCCATTCCTCAAAGGATTCTGGTTCTGCTACAGTGTTTGGAATAAATGAAAATCCCATGGAAATGTGCCATGTAGTCTTGTTACTACATTTCAGCAGATGGTAAGCAGTATTGTTCTGAATTTCTGCAAAACAAGCAGCTATGCCTATGTCCTTGCAGGGTTTTTTTTTTTCTTGAGGAGTTGGGAGTTGCAGCAAAGCAACGCTTGATGTAATTTTCTTCTATTGTTCCTAGTTCTATAATACACATGTAAAACTGAACAAACAAGATTCTCACTTTGAGTACGTTCATCACGCCCACAGTTTGAGAACAATGAAGAATTAAATTAACTTGTATTTATAGGTGTGCACATTAATCTACATAAAACACACATATGCACTTTCCACAGATATGGGAAAGTCAGATACTGATTTCTTTCTCTCACCACACTCTATTGTGGCTAACTCCAGTGGAAGTCAGTGTAATGAAGGTCACATATCAAGATCGTCAGATGCGACATAGTAGCAATTACCCAGGCAAGCAGCAACTGCTATCACTATCTGTTCAATGGAACAATTTACAAGAAAAAAAAAGGTAACATTCACACACTCAGGAGCTGACAAGATTAAGAATGACGAAAGGTGATGATTAACAGCTTTGGCTGAGCATGCTACTAGTAGTGCAATAAAACTGCAAAGCTGAGCAGAGCAATGCCTGCAATAGAATGTTCAGAGTAAAACCCAGGGCCCGCTGCAGCATTACCTGCATCCCAGCACCAGACATCATTTTCAGTGAACGTTGGTCAGCAGAACGCTTCTGTAGGCAAAAATACTTGTGGAAAGGAAATGAGTTACAAAACCCTGCCCAAATACAGAAGTGTTCATTTGGGAAGTGGTCAGTAGTTTTTTTGAAAGTGCTTGGATGGCTTATGACCCATCCAGTCAGGGAACAGCAGCAACATCATAAGCCTTGTGATACCAGCCTTGTAATACCTACTATATACCAAGACAAAAATTCTGATTAACAAACTACAGATTAACAGGAATAATAAGTACCATACAAAAAGTTCTTAGTCTCAAATATGCCAGCAGCACTGAATGACTCTGAATGAAATATTTTAGGAAAAAAAAAAATCAACTTAAGGACAGCTCATAAACATGGAAAGGAAGTAGAATGGTTTTAATAAATTCTTTGCTGTATAGAAATCATCCAATTCTTCTTCCAAGGGACAAGAAAAGCCCTGTAGGTCATTGGTATCAGATGAGACATTATAAGATAAAGCAGTGAAAGCAATGTACCAGGTAGCCTTGAAAAATGCCAAGGGTCAGACTGGCTGACCCGAGCAATCTGTTCTGGCCTTACAATCTGTGACACTGTGCCAGCCTGGTGCGCCTTTTATCTCAACGTGGCTTCAAAGGACAAACACATTACTAAGATGCTGGCAGAAGAATTTGGAAGGAGAAAAGAATGAAGGTTCTGTCTACCTCCACTGATTTATTTTTTCCAAAGGTGGTATGAGGCCTGATTCAACTCCTACCTGGGAGCGTATCTTAGTTATTGTGCTAACAGGCATTTGGGATGGCAATTGTCTCTGTTGAACCCGGTGTATCTGAATGAAAGAATTCAGTACATTTTGAGTAACAGCAAGACGGCCTATAACCAAATGATTGAAAGGACTGTAGGACTGGAAGAGGACTTTTGAGCAACTGAGTCCAGTTTCAGCCATTACAAGCAGGCCTGATCATATAATCATATACAAGCTTATCAAGTATCATCTTGAAACTTGATTTTTTTGGGCCTTATTATTCCTTCTAGAATATGCCTCTGTACTCTCAGTCTTCAGATGGTAAAAGATCTTTCCAATTTGCAGCGGTAACTGAGTTATGGCTGGTTCATCCCTAAACAGCTTTGTCACAAACACATCGTTTCGTTAAACTAGTTCTCAGATCTCAGCAGTCTCCTCTGGGATACACTTATAGGAGACAATGACCCTCTCCACTCCCTTCAGAGTCATCATTTTACTTTGCGAACTAAGCCAACCTCTTTTGATGTCCTGAGTAAAAGATGTTCTCCCAAATGTCCTTTCCCACCACTGATATCCTAGCACAGACTCATACCCTTAGTCCCAAGATGTATGTCCTTGGCCTGTCTCCTACTGTATCCATTTTTACCCTTCTGGTCCTCAAGATCACCCCATGTCAATGTACAAGAGTCCAGTACTGCTGTACACTACAGGTGCTTCTTATACGTGTCAGCCAATTTCATTATCACGCTCCTGTCTTTCATGCCAAGGTCTTTATTGGAAATAGTAAATGAGATCTGTCCTGAGACCAGTCCTGGAGGAAATTGTCTAGTAACCTCTTTCAGCTTGATCATTTGCCTCACAGCATGACTCATTGTCATCCCTCATTTAGAGAGATCCTTACCACATCTCAGTTCCTGTAATAATCTCCAATTTCACCATTTTAGCTAATAATTTCCCATGTGGCACTGCATCAGATGCTTTGCTCAAGGTCAGATAGATTTGATCTACTGCTTTTGTCTGCAGAATCATCTCTTTTTTTCTAGACACATGAATGAAGATTCTTATCAATCTTCTTTGATAAGAGAGGCGTAAGGATATCCTGACACAATGTGCCTCTGACCAAGTCTTATTCCATTTTATCCCCCTTTCCATTTATCTGCAGTTTTAATTAGTGTTTCTTTCGAAGTTTCTTATATAATCCTTGCACACAAGTGAGGTCAGTAAAGCTCATAAGCTGCAACAAGATATTTGAAATTCCCTAGAAGATAATGCGATAATTAAGACAAAGTGATAATGAGGATTTGATGCAGCTGTGGATGGCAGGGGAAGGCAGAAGAAGAACCAAATAACTTAACCTCTAACCTTTAGATTTATGCACATTTTCCCTTTCTCCACCCAAAGGAAATGGGAAATGGCATTATCCAGTACAAAGTGGAAAAACAACAGCAAGTAGAATTAAATTCATAAGATAGAGCTGTACCAGCTCAAACCAGCAGTCCCTCCGCTGCAGGGCTGTCTCCACCAACTACCCATAGCAGGTCCCTAGGGAAGAGTACAGAAACAAGCAAAGCCTGCAGTGCTGCTTTCTCACTAGCCTCTCCCAGCTCCACAGGTTTGTGGCTAATGAATCCTTGAAACAAAGGTGGTGTCTGGTTGTTAAATAGTCCTTACTGGATTTTCTGTACTGGATCACTTTACACAAATCAATGCAAGCCTCCTGCATCTGCTACGTCTATGGAGTTACTGTTTATTTTGAGTCCATTGTCGGCTGATTTCTGCTGATGCCCCTTAGTTCTTTCAACAGGAGAACGACTGAACCATCCGGCCTTCTCACCTTCTCCACACCATGTATCCTCTGTTTTGTCCCTAAACTTTGTTTTCCAGAGATGAGCAGCCGTACCCATGGAGGTATTCCCTGTGCACAAGCCATTACACACCTTCAATCACAATTGCTCCCCTCCTCTGGGCTTTCTCTGGTCCTTACTCAGCCCCATCAATGTACACCCTACCTCTGCCCAAAAGATTAGGACAATCCTCAGAGGGGGAAGAAAGTTTTAAGATCTTTCAGGACAAAGCCAGGTCCATCAGTCTCTTTACCAAACGCTGTTGGTTGATTTCCACCCCCCTGTTCCAGCCCGTACAGAAAAATCTGATCATTAATCACTTTGCAGACACCATTTTTATATGCCTACTTCTGACTCATCAGATAAGGACTGCAGAAACCAGCAAGTTAGCACTTGATACCGCGATGCTTAAATCCTTTTGAGGATTTTTCCCTCACATCTGCCCCAAGGCCATTCATAAAATCTTTCCTATTTACCTTTAATTTCTGCGCAAGATGTTTGTTCGTTTAACAGATGTAATTATCTAGTTAAAGGCAAATCACCCCTCCCACCCTGCACAAGGAAGGGTAGGCAGAGATTCATAGCCATGTGCTGCAGGCAGGGGTGCTGCACCGCAGCGGGGCTGCCCGGGAGAGCTGCCCATCGCCCGGGACCTTGGCTCTGCCAGAGCACATGTACCTTCCCAGGGGCTCCAACAGGCTCCGGCACAGCCCTGACCAGGCAACCAACAGTGCTTCCTTATTTTATTTGGAAGAAAGGGAGAGACTGCATCACTTCAGCTCATTTAATTTTGAAGCTAGTAAACCCACTGTGGGAATGGCACAGGCGGAGAAGGGGGCATGCCTGTTTTAAATACCTTTATTACAGAAAAGCATGGCATCACAGACTTTTTAATTTTTATTTCAATGTCACATATGCTTATTAACTTATTAGGACCTTAATTTTTACTGAGCCACTGCATGAGCAATTGTTTCCCAGTTTGGTTGAGGTAAGACATACAATTATTGTTGTGCACTCAAAATAAAAAGCAAATACAGTTTTTCATACCATGTTTACCCTGTGCGCATATGTGCTTGAGATTTTCAGCTTTCCCTGACATTGCATGTCTGCTGACGTTGCATATATGATCCACTCTAAAATTTAAAACTGATAAAAGGCGCATTCTGTGTAACCAATACAGGCACTTCATGCAAAGCTTCAAAGCTGGTAGTACAGCTTAACAGAGTACCCTATAAACTGTTTGGTTTTTTTTCTAAACTGTGGTCTTTTTTCAAAAGAGCTTTTGCCCGCGATGCAGATTTTTCAGGCTTGTGGTATTGTCCCGCAATCGATATCACAAGAGAACATTGCCCTCTGGTGTCACAAGCTGTGGCTCTGTGCTTTGGAGGGTTCCCTACACACACTTTCTTTCTCACCCCTTTTTTTTCCTTCTCTTTATTCGCTGCACTGACAGCCAGAGCTGTAGTTCACAGGCATAAGTCAGCAGAAGGAATGGAAGGGGGGTGTCTCCGTTTCTACAGGAAAATTTTTTCAGTCGTGCAATAATTCCCATGGGTCTGAAAATAATCTTTTTACTCTACTTTACTGAAAGCCACAATTACATCCCTTCAGGTTGGGTGATACTGCTAAATCTTAGCTGATTCTTCTTTCTGACTAAGCAATCAAGTCATTTATTCATCCTTTTGAACAGGTACATTTTTAGGGGTTTAAGGTGAATATTATTAAAGCTAAGAGAAGACTGAAGCAAAGATGTTATCAACTTCTTTGTTGTTACCAGAGTTTTTCTGATTATTACCAAGTTCTCGAGCCTGCACTCGGGCGACAGCGATGAGCTCTGCCTAATTGCACACAGGCTTGCCCCTGCGCTCAGGCCGGCATACTAGGACAAAGAAGTGGTAGGAAACAGCCAAATCAAATGCGAAGAACCAAATGGTACCTGGGGGTTGGATGGCAGAACTAAAAGAGTGAGTATTGTTTAAGTAGCTGGGGAAGGGAGAGGAATGGTGCAGTGGGAGTAACACAGAGCTTAGATTTGCCCAGGTCTGCTCTCAGATCACTTGCACAAAGCAGAACAGAAAAGGAAACGGGCCAGATTATTTTCCCTCAACTCTTAAAGCCAAAGATAAATTTCCCACTCAAACATTCCAAATGCTTATTAAAGATGCCGTTTTCAAAGGGATAATTAATGCAATGAACGGATCTTATTGCTAACTAACTAGTCCATGCAAAAAACATAGGCATGCATTTTTCCAAGCCATGAGAGATGTTTCCAACAGATGATCCCACTATTTCCACCTGTGACTTGCAGCCATTCTGAAAACCACAAGGTGCAATGCGTGTGCACTGTTAAAACAGAAGCTAGAGGCGCACTGCAGGGGTGGCCAGATGGTGCTCTTTGTAATAGGCTGCCTGTAACTTTCTGGATGTTGTCTAAATATTACTTACCTTTTGCTCACTATTTACTGACACAGTGGGATCCTACGTCTAGCTTTAGCTAGCATTGACTGTTAACTGTCTAGGCTCAGCTCTCTGTGTAGGACCCCTTACAGACAATGGAAACGTCTCCAGGGATTATTTTTTCTCCTCTTAACTGTAGATATTGGAGGGAAGTGCCCCTCTCCTTCCATTAACTAGGGACAATTAACTGAGACCAGACACATTCGGTTGTATATGCGGATTTCTATCTGTCCTGTGGACTTTTCCGCAGATGCACCAGGCCAGTTGTTGAGCCAGGGTCTCCGTTAGTGCGCAGCCACTGAGTTAAAGCCTTGTTGATAGCCCGAACACAGGGATTTTATTCCTAGCCGTTTACAGGGCTGTTAACTTTTGCATTTTTAATGAAACAAAATAACTCACTTTTCTGCCCTTACAAGAAAATGTAAATTGCTCTCTTGAAGAAATGACAGCGGGCATCACTTTTGTGCATGTCCTCATTTGTAAATGGCTTTTACACCAAGGTCTTTCCTTTCAGGACTACTGAAAAAGAGGAAGTAGAAGGCTGAGATCAGACAGGAGGCTCACTTTAGGCATTAGAGAAATTAAAGTCACTACAAAACTTAAATTTGAGAGGAACTTCAAGCTAGACTTCATGAAAAAAGATTACAGAAAAAAATGAAAAGTCATTTTCCTTTTTCTAAAGAAAACAAAATGTAGATAACAGAAAGAGGACAAGTTCTGAAAAAATCTCTTGAGGCATTAAGGAAGGAAATACAGAGATAGGTATAAGAAAAATCGGTAGTGAAGAGAGAATGCAATTTGCGAGCACTCCTCTACGAAGAGGTTTGGTTTTTTAAGAGTACAGTAATAAACATGTAGTAAATCTGTATTTTGTTGAGTTTTTAATGTCCTTGTCAATGCCTGTTTGCACTTCTCCTTGTGCAGTGCTAGCATGGGCTTTTGGTGGATCTATACTAGACGAAATCAAGGAGTGATCAGCCTGAATGTTACTTTTGCTTTCAATGTTACTTCTCAGCTGGATCAGTTTGGAGGGTTTGGCTGCAATGAGGCTACAATACATCAATCTGGGTGTGAAATTCAACAACACTCTGAAATTTAGATTTTGTAGAGTCATGACATAAACAAATACGGCATTGAAAGACATTCTCCAGAGCAAATTCTTGACCAGACAGAAAGCAGACTGAAAAAGGTGGAGCAACCTCACTGAAATCAGTGACTCCCACACCAGGGACCAGACATTCATTTTCCCCCCTAAGTTTTACTTGCAGTAAAGTGTGCGATATATGCTGTGTCTGGTAGGTCACATTTTTCTAAAACTTTTTGGAAATCAAATATTTCAATGAGAAATTTACTTATAAATTATTAGAAGGCTGCCAGCTGTGGTAGTCCATGATCTGGAAGGTGTTGATTTGTCCTATATGTTAGGGAGCCAAAATTTTCCTACACTTCCGTTTTTCTTGCCACCTACTTCATTACTTTTACTCATTTTTTAGGATTTCCAATAAATCTAGTGAGATTGCTGCATGCCATTCCTGAAAATCTGCTGAGCTGCCTTTTTGACTTCACTGACGGGGTTTATGCTTATCGCTACACCACTGTTGGTGGAGTAGTGGTCTTCATCAAGTGATTTAAATGCTTGCCACGTTTCTCTCCAAGCACGCTGTTAGGAAACATGATTGAGATCACATTTAACAGAAAAGCTCCTCCTTGGTTCCCGCATAGCTGTCTCCAGAGACCGGTTAGTCAGTCTTTGCAAATTACCTCTGAGAGCTACAGTCCTGCTGGC
This sequence comes from Larus michahellis, assembly GCF_964199755.1. Classification (NCBI taxonomy): domain Eukaryota; kingdom Metazoa; phylum Chordata; class Aves; order Charadriiformes; family Laridae; genus Larus; species Larus michahellis. The sequence continues at coordinate 42,544,356 of NC_133898.1, forward strand.
TGAAGACGGCTCTGGAGCCACTGCAAGCTGTTACATGAGGCAAGTTGCAGCCAAATTGACTTCCCCTTTCCTCCCTTTACATATTTACTGGATTATAAATTTTCCCACAGGCAGATCGCGCATGCCTGAGAATAGGCACATGTGGGAAGAAGGTCTGCAGAAGAGAGCATTATGCCTCAGGGACATTAACACAGCGAGGTTGATCCAGAACCTGGCTCTGGAGGTGAAATGGAGCATCAGTCCACCAGACACCAGTCTCAGCTGCCTCTCGCTGTGTCCAGTGTGGGCACACATCTGCATTTGTGCTTCACGCACAGCCGATGCAAAAAGATCTTAGAGGCAGCGACTGCCTCCTACGCACTAGATGCAGCACCTGGCACCGTGGAGCGTGACCAGTGTTAAGGCTTTATACAGCACTACCATGGCTACAACGATTGGTAGAGACAATTAGATAATTAATTACTTTCCAGAAAACCTGCTTCCCTAGTATGGCTTTCAATACAAATATCGATTGGATTAATTTAATTTCAGAGTTGCAGAAGCAGACTTATGGTTATTTTTTAATTTAGAGTTGTTTTAGTGTTTGTCAAGGCTTTGTTTATGTTAGATAATGGGTATCGCAGGACTCAAGTGTCTCTAGGACACTCAGAACTGAACTTTAACAGTTTATTTGCACCCAGAGGCAACCCTAACGCAATACAGCCACACTAACTGGGTGCTGGGGAGCTGTGGCTGTTTCCCCTTGGCTGTCAGAGCTAGTGCTGTCGCTGCTCCTTTTGGAGCCTCTTCTGCAGGTGGTTGCACCAAGAAGATAAATCCTGTAACTCCCTGGGTACATCCCGTTTCCTGAGGCCTCTCCTGCCTTTCCGTCAGCTGCTGAAAGGAGACGAGGTGCTGCCCAAGCCCACAGTACATTCTCAGTGGTCTATTGAAAGTAACAGGTGCAAATCTCAACATAAACTGATATAACCCCATTATTTTCAGTGGAGCTACGCCCACATACGTAAGATGCAGATCCAATTGCCTTCCAAAAAATTGAGACCGTATTACCCTCTCATTGTATCTGTTTAATGATTACTGTTGTTAGTTACTGTTACCAACACACAGTCTATTCCTCAGCCTAAAGCTCTTTACTGAACTGAGGCAGTCCACTATACCCTTAACCGGAGCGGGGATTTCAAGTGTAGATCTATAAAAGGAAATGCAGGAACTGACAGCAGCCTGCCTTTTGGGAAAACCTGGTTTTCGTCTCCTGCCTTTAGAGCAATCGCTCGTTTTTACTGAGCTTGGATCTTTTGAAATCTTGCAATATTATTTAATGCTATTATTTTATTGGGGGAAAGCAACATGTAATGAATCAATAGATACATTCGTCTCAATATTCAGTTCCTATTCCAATGATATTTTTGTCTCATGGTAACACTGCTAATGATTTGTTATCATGAAACAGAGGAAGAGTGAAGCTATTTCACTGGATTCTGAAACAGAATGAAATCAAGTGAGGGTTACACTGATTTTGCAAAAATGCACTGCTGGTTGCAATTCTCCCCATGTTCAGTAAACCATAAAATAACACTACATCAAATTTCTGGCACTTGAAAACAGGAAAGCAATCCAAGGACAGTGGCCTTTTGGCAATGCCTAGCAGAAAGGTGAAAGTGCTGAAACAGGGGACTTCCTTTCTTACCCCTCTCCCAGTATTCAGATGTTCATAGAGAATCAGTGTAACAATTTTCCAGAGCCTAGATCAATAGAAACACGGAAATTAATTGTTGCAGTCACCTCATTACTTGACTGTCAGTGTTAATAGACGTTTAGCACTGCCATAAGAGCAGCAGAGGTGTATGATTTTATCACTGTGGGTAAGTGTTTTTATAGTGACAGCTGAGCCCGAGCGGCTGAGCCAGGTGCCATGCACCAGCGACACAGCTCAGGATGACCCTGACCCGCTGCGGGGACAGAGTGAGGGAGCAGAGCACCCGATCTCCCTGCCGCTGGCTCATATGAGCAGCTTACTCATGGCAATCCTATCTCACATGAACAGTACAGAGCAATCACAGAGAGCAATAAATCAAAGTCCACATACAGTATAGTGTAAAAGTGATAAAAAGTTTAGAAGGACCAACTCTTTGCCATTTCTTCTATATTTTCAGAAGACTATTATGAATACAATTTCATCACCACCCTGTGGCACCACCAAGCATGAAGATAGCCCTGCATGTGCAGAGCTGTTCAGAGGCAGTACTTCTGAGGAATTTGTCAGCTGGGCTGGGAACACCCACCTGACTACAGCTCTTTCAAAAGTCCCAGCATCAAGCTTTGAGGCACAGAAATTGTTTGTTTGTTACGTATCATGGTGAAGCGATTAACATCCTTCCATAACTTTGGTAACTTCATCCTCAGACTTCTCAACCATGCCTATTTTTAAAATAGGCTAAGCTAGAAAAAAAAGGTCTATGTGAATTCAGTCCTGAACAGAACATCTGTGCTGATAAGGTTGAGGATACAGCTGTGGCTGGTCAAAGGCTAGATGTTCTGGAGCCACAAAGTTCTAGTGAAAGCTGGAAGAGGATTCTTCAGAGTCCTTTCTTCATGGAGAAGAACGGACTCCATCCCCTGAGAATAGAGACTGGCATGCTCAGAAAAGTGCATCTATTTCTGTCCTAATTGAAAAAAAGACAGTTCAAGCCCTGATAAGACAAAGGACAGGGTTGTTGTTGCTGTTATTGTTTTTGTTGTTGTTGGTATTATTATTATTATTATTATTATTTCTACGGAAGAAGATGGATAGTAAAAATTATCTGAAAATACAAGACAATGCATAATTTTGGTGCACATTCTCTTTTGCCAAAACTCGAGGAATGCTTCAGAAGCAGAGGCCAGGTTTAGCCAACAAACAGCAATTGTTATAACTGTCAGAGCTTGTCTTTACCAGATGAAACATTTTACTGACGTTTGCCGACGTGGCATCAGTTTAATGGCTGTTAAATTGTCACCCAGACACAAAAAGTCTTTGATTTGGGGTTTCCAATGCTGAAGCTCTGTTTGCACAAGCTAGCCTCTTTGGTCTGTTTCTATAGATTTTGTTCTGCAGACCTCGCTTTCTCCCTCTCCTTCTGTGCTTACAACACTCAAAACTTCAGTCGAAAAGGAATTTTGAGTGTCTGTAATTCACTGCAGAAACTTTTCAGGCTGCAGAGGAGACAGATGAGACACTAACACTGACAGTATCAACAAAATAAATCCTTCAGCACCAATAAATTGTATCAGTGCTTGTTTATTGAGTTTGGGTCTTTCTTCACCTGTCCAAACTGATGGCAACTTATCAAGGCAATGCTACATAGGTTTGATAGTATACTTATCAGCTGACAAATTTGTAAAGCCACATGAAACTTTAAGCTCATATAAGAAAGTAACCAACATGTTGTCTCCTCCTTCCCTATGTCAGCTGCAAACCACACAATGTGCAGAGACAACTTTTGCTCTTGAATTGCATACATCATTTCTAATGCTCCCAGAGCAGCACCCCTGCGCTTATACATTTCTTGGGTACCACCTATGCTCTTCATCCCAGTTTCCACCCCAGCAGGTAAAGGCGGCCTTTAAAAGTGCAGCACAATCATTTCAGTGTAGTGGCAACTGGACAAGCCACCATGAGGCTGTAGTGATGCAGGTGGGACCATGTGGATGGCCGATATGTTTGCAGCAACTAAAACCTCTAGAACTGTTCAGGTGAGAGGAGAAAGCAGACATGATTGCTACTGCAACCGACCGTGTGCTACCTAGACTATTTTCCTCTCCCTGAGCAAGGCTTATTTCTGCACAGAAAAATCCTCTTGAACAAAGACAGACCCTTTCTCTTGGGCTATGTATAGTGTCCTGAGGTTGGACACTGGGTAAACTTTTTGTTGCAGATGTCAAGACTGAAGCACCAATTCACTACTTAAATGTTGAGCCTTGCATCTTCTTGAAAGTGAATTCAGAAAGCTGCACAAATTTTATTTCTCTGTGGGGAACAGAGATGGCACGATGCCTGCAGTCTGTGATGAACGTTATCAACTTAAACTACTTTAGTACCTCATGTCTTCGGAGGCTTCGTTTGCATATTTTTATGCTTTAGCTAAATGCAACCAGGATTCTACTATAGCTAAATTTTCACGTGACTCGGCTCCACCTCCTGTGGTAAAACATCCTTCTGGCTGTCAGCAATTAAACTATTGGACAACAGAGAAAGAAATAAATATGTCTGGTGCTCTTGGTGCTGGGAAGTGCGACAGCATAAACTTGCAAAAATCTTGCTTCTCTGCTGCAGTCATAAGCATTGAAATTTTTCACTAACCAGTGTCAAATATGCCATGGTATTCAGCATGGAAAAATATTACGTCAGAAAACATTGGTTAAATAGCAGTAAAAACAAACTATAACCATATGTTACCCAGTGAACAGTCAGCAGAGACTGCTGACTTTTGGCGTGTGAAAGCCCATGATGTAGATGGTATCTTTCAGAGGAGGGATGGTGTAGGACAACCAGGACGAGTAATTCTAGTACGCAGCTGGGACAGAACTTGCTCCTTCCCCTACCTCAGCTCATAGAAAGGAGTAACTTATTATATGCCAACAACAAAATATGAGTTTTGTAGGTGCACTGTGGGGAGCAGAGCTCATGTTAAAGTATTACTTCAGAAACTGTCTCCCCACAGTGCATTGCTTGCTTTAATATGAGGAGTCCCTAGAGCGAAGTCCCCAGTGCATAGGTCCTCCGGCAAACATAGAATTGAAACTTTCTGTATCGCAGGTTTCAGAAATGGAGTAAAGAAATTAAGTCATAGCAGCAGTGAATTTGGGGTGTTAGAAAGGGATTTGATTCATCACTCACCTTTCTGGCTGCTATTTGTTTATATCCCATGATATCACGTCAGTCGTGTTGTGTCAAGGGTTTCTGCAGTGAACAGAAAGTCTCCTCTTCAGTAGATCTTTAGGCAGGCAAATAAAAAATAAATATTATAACATTGACAATTTGGGAAGATGCACTTACCAGAATCTGTTTTAAAATTCACATTTGCTCTTCAATATTTTTCCCCCTTTGTTCTTTAGCTTACTTCTTTACATCTAAATACACTTTTCCTGATTTACTGGATTGGTTGATATTTTTCATAATCTCTTGAAAGGTACTCAGTTTTGAGGATGGTGTTTTGGTTGGGTTTTTTTGCTATTAGTGACCCTCTAGACATTTTTATGCTTTTACTGTTGTTGAAAAGAAATTCTCCTTCTGAGTATTTCTAAATACTGTGTATTCCACGTTTTGTTACATAAAAATTGGTGGTTATTAGCATTCCAGAGGCAACATGTCTACCAAGATAACTGCAACAAAGATAAATTATCTGGTTTATGCTGCACAAATTCTCTTCTTTATAAAAACAAGCACATCTATGGGACTATCTAAGTTCATTACAATAATTTATTATAAATAGTGAATAACGTTCATCATCCTAGCATCAGATAGCTACGTAATCAACTTATTTAAATTAAAAATTAATTGGAAAAATTTTATTTTATTTTATTTTTTTAACTGTATCTTGGCTGAATAAAAATAAACTATAATTACTAAAACATTCTGAATACAGATTTTCCTAGGCGGTATTTTCCAGTGAACTACACAGCAACATTTCCATTAATTTCAAAGGTGAACAGTTTTGATGAATACTGTGGGCTTTGTAAATACAAACCAGACACAAATAACAAGGGCCTAATAGGCAAACAAATGAACCTCTAAGGGTAGGCACTTTCAGGAGAAATTATGAAATTATGTTACCAGGGACCTTACGGTAAACACCTGCTAGCACACCTCAATATTTATATTTAGTCAAAACCATTGCATGTAACAAAAATTCTCACCCCATTCCGTACGACTCAACGAGACTGAAGATGGGGAAGGTGACTGTCAGCTTTGTGCTCCATCACTCCCCGGGCTGCCAGCAAATGTGCCGGCTTCCCTCCGGTGCGAGAGCCTCGGGGGGCTGTGCTGTCGGCGGGGGATCACGGCAGGAGGGCCGCGCTGGGCGCGCTGCCTGGCCCAGGGACACTCTCTGCATGGGAAAGAGAAATAAGCAGATACTTTAAGCACAGAAGAATTGGTTTTCCAGGTGGGACAACACATAGACTTTTCCTCCTCCTGTACCTGCACAAAGTAGCTTAATAAACTGACTCAAAGATGCCACATTAAATCTGGGTTGTGGTAATTAATCAATTATGCCTAAATTAGTCTTGCTCATAGAAAATTATTTTTTGCCAGCTCTGGAGTGTTGTCACCTTAAATAACAGACAGATATCTGTTACACAGACACAAACACGTATACATAGCATATATAAACCTATATATGCTGTGTAGTTATAACTTTGTCCATACTTCCACTGTTTCTGTAGCCTTGGTCTTGAGTTACCTGAGGTTTTGACATGGCTGGGCCTGGTACACTGGGTGCACTTCTGATCAGAAGCCACGAAACCAGAACTCATTTAAGGCATGACTCCTGTCTGTGTTCTGGAGGAGGCAGGGGAGAAAGGAAATCACTTAAGCTATCATTTGATGTTTCCACGCAGAAAAGCATAGTATCAAAAGCAGATGAAGTTTTCCAATCACAGGAAAACAAATTTCTGGACTCAATTCCAATAAAAATAATGAGAACAAACAACGTAACCACCTAAACAAATGGAAGATAAAATGAAATTGCTGACATTTTTGGCAGAGTTACGCAGTGTGGCAAACCATGACAGAATAGAGCTGGACTTTGCGATACAGGTCTCTTCTAGTTCTAGGAGCGAAGTTCCTACCTGCCAACATTAACTCAGAGATACAAGGTTGTGTCAGGGAGGGCAGACAGAGACGGCTATCTACGTACACCAAGGGGAACCTCACTTCTATAGATCCACTCCTACTGTAAAAGTATTATGTTGATTTTCATGAAATTGTTTTGCCTCAGGAGTCCTATTTTGTCTTTCTTGATTGCACTATTACACCTATTTAAATATTATTTAAATTCACCTCTTGCCATCCAAACATAACAAAGCCTACAAGGGAATTTTAGATGATATAGAGCAAGCTAAAGTGATCTTCAATTTTTAATCCCTGTCTTCCCATCCTAAACAAAAAGGATGAATGTGTCTTCAGTAAGTGAAACATTGCTGTAGCATTATAAATTTCCAGATGGTGCTAGCAATAACTGAATGAGTTCATCTCTCTGATCTAGCTCCCATCAAATTAATGCCACTACACCAGGAATTAATTTGCCCTAGATTTCTAAAAGTCAAACATGGAAAACTGTAGTACCATCAGTTTTCTGCACTCAATTCATTAAAAACATAAAATAAGGAAATGTCTAAATTTACATAAATTCTTTTTGGAAATCATCAGCATGCAAAACATTTCAGTTATGCATTTTATATAAATTAATGGTAGCATATAATTACGTACGATACTTTCATTGCAACCCAACATATGATCTCACACATTGTCATCTGAATTTAGCTGTATTTCCATATATATAGCTACATCTATAGTCCCATAAATATATATAGCTATATATAGCCATATTAAGTTATATATAGTATTTCCATTTATAATATAGAAAACCAGCAACTCTAGATATTATAGGATGTGAATTTTTTCTTTAGTGACTGGGCATTACAGAAGGAATAGTGATAAAATTAGAAAAATCATTTAGAACTTAGCTAAAATATCTACATTCCTGAGTTTCTTATCATTGACATAAAAAAACTCCACAAGAGACTGTAAAAAATAAGAAGTCACAGAGATGAAATAAAACTGGAAGTGATGACCACAAAACAATGAAAATAGGTTGACTTTACAAGAAAAAGCAGCAAAAATGTGGAAATTACACCCTAGAAATACTAGCAAATACAATACCTTTGGCAACAGTAGTTGACAAAAGGAAGTTCATTGTTCTTGGTAATGCTTCCAAAACTGTTTTCCCTGACAATTTAGTGCAGGTTATTTTTCGTTTTACTACCAACAGGTAATATTGCTGGACAATCCATAAGAAGTCTATGTTTGGTATGAAAACATATATTATTTCCCCACCCCTAAACAAACCCAGTTGGGCAGAGTTTACAGGAAATTCTAGAAGCCAGAAGCAAGCAGGTGTAGCTAAAAAGCCATCTCTGCACAGTCTTGAAAAAAGCCAGCGGATGTGCAATATGATCATCATAAATGATGTTTTCAGCAAAGTTTAGTGCTGGTCTAACCCTGCTTTCGCATAAATCGTTGCGAATTTCATACCATCGTTGAAATCTTTTGAAACTCATGGCTGGAGTTTCTGTAAAGAGCTATGTAGGAAAGGGAAGACAGATATTCCTTCTAAGAGTCAAAATTTCCAGTCTGCTTCATGGAAGATGTTACCTCTAAAAACACGATCATACTTGATGGGATACTGCATTTCTGTGCTAAAGATAATAGAGATACCATTCATCAGACATACTGGCTGTCTGGATGCTAGGCATCTAGTCTAAGCCCAACATCAGTACAATGACCATATAGAACTCAGTAAGAAGCAACTGAGGCTTCTGTTATAGTTACTGGAAAGCAAAATGTGTTTTCAAAGGCAATTCATTTCAACCTTGTATGTCTAAGGTACAGAAGATGAGTAACTCTCGGAAGGTTCTTCTCTTTCTCAACTGTACAGGGAGTCTAAGCGATTTTCTTAGCTTTCATTAGCATATTGCTCAGGTAATATAGCTTTGAAGCTTCTCCAGTTTTCACACCTAATGTGTTTTGCTTTGTTAAGCCCAATTTCATCTGAGATTTCACAATACAGGCATTGTTGCTTGTCCTCCAGGAGTACTTAGAGGAAAGGCCCACAACATACCAGGCTCAGTTCACACATGTTACAGAATCCTCTGTTCACAAGAGTTTGCAACAAAATGTACGGTAACGAGTGAAGATAAACACCAAACAGGAAAAAGGGAAGGAATACAAAATACCTGGGAAATGATTGTACCTATTATAATAAAGACCTTAGCCATTACTGAGTCTGGCAAAGCACCATGCATCGGTTTTGTGGATCAGTCCAGCAGGTTCCCCCATATGTAAACAATTACATGGCAGAAAGCGACAGGGAACTTGAAGGAAAACCGCTATTGCAGTTGACTAATTCGTCTTCATAGGGAAAATGTGGTTTTCTTATTCATTCTGACAACAGCTTAATGCAGTTCAGGGAATGAATGAACCAGATCTATTCCTCAACCTGAGGAATAAAAAAAAAAACCAAAAAAACCAAAACAAAACAAAAAAACAAAGAAACAAACAAAAAAAAACCCAACCCACATATAGCTTTTTATCAATCTTTCAATTTTCATTCAGTTTTGGGTTTGGGGGATTTTGGGGATTTTTTTTTATTATTTTTGGTTTGACCTAATTCTTAAAGGTATAATATTAAAATACTGTGAGATAGATTGACATGAATGGGTGGATGGATGGATGGATGGACGGACGGACAGACATACATGCATACAATCTACCCAGAAATAAAGAAATCTGGGGCATATTGTCAATATCTTTATTAGAGTAGGTTCCAGACATTTTTATGCCGTTCTGAGTTCTTATCTCAAACTTGACCTCTAAATCTTTCTAGGTATGCTTAGTACCAAGATTTTGAAGGCTGGAAGCCAAACACTCTGTTATAACACGTTTTCATTCATGGCTGAAGGCATTTTGTACTAAGTGTACATATAGAATTCTCAGGATTGCACAGCGAGGAGGGGATTATTAAAATTAATAGAACTGATATTCGTACACTGGAAAAAATAATTGCTTACTTCATGAAGTGCTGCAAATGATGAGTGACTTGAATATTATGTTAGTGAACGTTTATAACATAGTGGATAATTTTGCAATTACAATTTTTGATGACATTATTAAAGCTAGGTCACTTATTGCACTAATCTCTTCTGTTATGCCTTCTGGTATAATTACATTAGTTCCTAAGTACAGTGTTTTTTAAAGAAATTATGCTTGCCATTAAATATTTCAACCTTACCTATAATGAGATCAGCATTAACAAGCTGCTATCAGTACTGTAGGAAGATTTGATCAACAATGAATTAGAGCATTGAAAAGATAAGTTACAACTTCAATTTGTTTTTAACTGTTCTTTATTTTTATCTCGTGAAGGTTAACAAAATGCTTGTTTCAAGAAAAACAAGACTGTTTTTCAAAGTAGATGCAAATATACACATGCAAAAATAGGTATTAGGGGAAGAGCAATGCATCTTCTCATTCTTCCTAGATGTACAGTAAATTGCAGCTGTCTTTGAAAGCAGGAATACTATTGTGGGTAAAAGAAAGTCAGTGAACATCATATGCTATATTTGGAAGTTCAAATATAAGGCATAGAAAAAGCCCCTTGCATGATGTTTTTAAGAAAAATAAATACGCAAGGAGAAAGGTCCAATGATATATCAAAAGCAGATAAATCAATAGGAAATAGGGATCTAATAATCATAAAGCTTCTGCAACAGAATGAAGTGGGTGCTGCATTTCTTTAGGGATGTATGAATTGTACTGTGTGAAGTAGCAATCCTTGGCAGGAGCAGACACCAAGAAATCCAAAACCCACAAAGAAATAAGAGAGGAAAATATTGCTATTAAGGTTAATAAAAACTCACATAGGGTAATGATTCACTCCAGATGTATTGAATAAAATTGAGAGACTGGGCTGTATCACTGCAAAATGACGGTTAATGTCAATAAGGACATAATTTGAAACAGCCTGTGTTTCTCATAAATTTTATGAACTCTAAGCTGGTAAGATCCCTGAAGAGGGAAAGATCAATGAGTTTGCCTATCGAGGTTATATCAGGAATTAAAGAAAATTGCATGGATCCATTCAGGTGGGAAGAAGAAGGGTAAATTATTATAAGGGTTACAAGTACTGGTGTTTCTCACGCTCAGAAGGAGGTATAGCAGATGCGGAAGAGAAACTTCAGAAGGAACGGCCCTGGACCAGACGCCTGCTCTAGTGAGCCCAACCAGGAGTTCTGCCACTGGCTTCAGGTGGGACAAGGACATCCTATGACCATTTCCACTTGCAATCATAAATATCCATACAGTAAGAAACACAGACTAGTATCATTGCCCAAGGAATTCAATGAAATTAAACAATGAGAACATAAAAAGGAATTATTAAGTGCTTTTTTTCTCACCATTTTCATTTTTTGAGGCCCTCAGTGAAGCTAGGAATCAGTATATCCACGAGATACAGAAGGTTTCTCTACAGACGAGAGGAACAAACTCTGTCATTCATTCATTGTCTTTCTCTTCATCCAGCAAGGGAATACAGGACAACAGGGCATCCACTCACACCCAACCAAGACACATACTGTGAAAACCCAAGAAATCTCAAGGGATTGAAGCCAAGCGTAGACAGTAAAAGGTTGAGAAACTCCACTTTACAACAAGTTTTTTGTAATGGAAGAGCAAACTGTACATTAAGTACTTACAGATACAATTTAAATATTTTTCAAAGACTTTTTTTCAAGGATTTTCAAAGATTTTCAACTTGATAAAGTCAAGTTTGAGGCTTTGCAAGATAGGCTATGCAAACAGAAATTGATGCAGCCTAGACAATCCTTGGTGGCCCAACAGACAACTCAAAATAGTCATGTGAGTATTTATCACACATATTTTGGTTGAAGACTCCTAAAACAGCCTTCCCTTGCTAAACAAATGTGTGAAACTACATGTACATCCTACAGCTGCATTCCTACTGTAAGAGGCTGAGCTGAACTCTCTGTTGCATTATAACCACATTCTCCTGGTACAATCTGCCTGATTTCCATGGGGTCTTACTTAATTTCAAATGCATAATGAGAAGCCATAGAGGTACATGTTGTTATGCGAGGGGGGAGTCATTGAAGTCATATAGAGTAAAAGTGACATTGTGGACTACAAAATACAGACTGACAATCTGTCCAGAGCATAGAAGTAATGACTTCCTTCAAAGCTAGAAAATTATACTAACATAAAACTGCTGTTATTCCAAAAAGGGTCAGATCCACTAAGATGAAAAAACAAGAGTCTATGTTTAGTAAGGATTGCTTTGCCCCCATAAGGCCAGAGAAAGAACTTAAAACAACATTTTGTGCAGCATCTAGGGAAAAAATGCAGAGAAGTGAAAACAGGCCTTGTCCTTTCATTTCTTTAAAAAAAAAAACCAACAACCAAAACACCAAAGTAGTATAAAAACCAAAAAAAACCTAAATTCAGTCTCACAGGAAACCACAGGCACTGCTCCAGAAATCTCTGAAATTTGCCTTCAGCCTTTTAAAAGACACTAACATGATGTACAATACAGAAATGCATTAGGTTTAACTGTTTCCCACTATTTTCTGCTATGTTTACACTAGAGTGAGGAGGCATTTGAATTGATTCTCTTTTTAAAACCTCAGGAGATGGAAAAGCTTTTAAAGGAGGCTTTTTGCACACTTTCTAATATTTGTTATCAAGTCTCCCTGTTCACCAGCTACTGTATATCTTCATTATTTTTTTAGCAGGTTTTTTAACTGACAGCCACCTCAAGACTACTTAGATAATAAGGTGAAAAAAGAATGGTTACAAAGAACTGACTTCACACTTGATCTCCCATCTCTCTTTATATATGTCCAATGCCTTTTCATGTTCATTTGATATTGAGGCAAGTACAAATTCTGTGTGTATCCTAAGACCTTATCTAATCCTTCTAGATGGATGGCAAGCCCTTCAAAGAAACAAAGACTAACAAACTGCAGAGTTATTTATTTTAATCTTCAGTATCCAAATCCAGGAAACTTTAGTATACCAGTAGATTTACTGCAGCTCACAATGATCCATGATTCTTCGACAGTAGAGACTGCTGGTTTTTTTTTTTTTTTGCCTTGTACTTTTATTTTGGATAGCTTTGGCAGCCATATTTAAGTGCCAATATGATTTGTCCTAGCACACTGAACATATGAGATCAAGATCATGTGCACTACTTTGTGTTCACTCACTGTATATATTCAGGCATCCAGCCAAAGTCACATGTATTGTCAGAACCGAAGACTTGCACCAAATTGCTTCTGAACTACCAATTCATCAAGAAAATTGATGCTGGTTTCCTAGCATTGACCTTCCAATGGTGAAGAAAAAATTTCCTGCTTAAAGCAGCACTTTCCAAGGAAATAATTTTCATAATTTATTAGGGGGAATATTTGGAGATACGTTTCCGTGCCTTCAATGAATTTGATATAGTCTGCCAAGAGGAAAGTGCAATAGTACACATCCATATTGCTTAATGCTCTATTCTACTGACTATTTTCCTGGTCTTCAGAGGAGAGAGCATTTGGCACTGCTTTAATCATGTACAGAGACAAAGGGCATTCAGAGAGGTAGGCCCAATTAATAGCTTATTCTTGGCATAAAGTCATACATTCATTCATTACAAGGCCAGAAGAGACCCCAGTGATTTTGACATCTGACTCATATACAGTAAGGCTTCCTGAATTAATTCCGGTTTAAAGCAGAACACATCATATAGAAAAATACCAAATCTTCATTCAAACACTTCTGGTAAACCTACAAGTTTTAACCTGTGTGAGACCAGGAAGCAAGGTAAAAAAAGCCTTATTAAGGTTATAATTACTGCAACAAAGTTTTAGTTCAATTTTAGAAGCATGGAGATTTTTCAATTTTGATGGCCCATAACACAATATTCCTGCAATTCAGACCCAGACTTCTACGACAAAACAACGTTTTCCTTTAAAAAGTGTATTCTTCTGTGATCCTCAGGCTCTTTTGCAATTTCTGAGGGCCTGAAGAACTCCTGGTCTCAGCTGACTACTAAGTATAGTATGGAAAAAATCAAGATTAATGTGGTAAAAATTACCTATATTTCTATGCCCTCAGTGCTACAAGGGGACTGAAGTGCAACAAAATATTTAATCTATGTGCCATATGACTGTGTTCACATCCAGAAAATGTCTATAGCTGATGTTTTCAGCCTATAGGTCCCACATCGGTATATGAAGAGCCCTGCCTGCCTGATGGCATTTCATATCACATCTAAGCAGTGCTGGAAGTACAGGGTGAGACTCGATTCTTGCGGGCTGAGGTCTGCTTCAATTCTTGCTAGTGGGAACACGGGGTCAAACCTTTGCCACCTCTCTTATCCCATCACTCACCAAATACTTACTCTTTCCTAAGTGGATTAGATTCAAACAGTTTGGATGTGACGTGAGTTTGACCTCAAGAATGGGCTGAGGCGGGTTCTCAGGAGGCAGAACAAATGTACTCTTTGGATCTGCTAAGACTTTAGAAACCTTCCTTTGTGAGGGGGAATTAGCAATACTAATAAATCAATGCTGAGACACTCATTTAAGAAATTACTGTTGATGGACCTACAAAACTGACTTCTAAGTCTTCATTGTGAGTTATGTTTTTGGTAAGTTAATGTGAAAAAATAGTAGAAGGATTTATAACACTGATTTTCTGCTTACAGGAGAGCCTTGTTCAAAATTAGTATGACACTAATGGATGTTACCTGGTGAATTCCTCCAAGCAATGGATAAGAACTACCTATTGACTTTGGAGGAATCAAGATAATAGTAATGAGTTTCATCATTTTGTATTAATATAATTTTTAGAAATGTAATGCACACTTATTTCTGCTAACACTGTTCAGCCTAACGTATCGAAACAGATTTTAAAATACCATGAATCTAACACTGTGTTCCTGAAGATATTAGTATGTACTGACAGTACGTACTGTCACCAGTGTTTTGCAACTGATATTTTAACCGAGTCACATCATCTTGCAAGAAAATTCCACCCTTTTCTGACTCAATTCAGATAAGTATGCAAAGGTAAGGATAAGTCAGACAGGGAATACTCTTCTTATAGGAAGGTGTTTTTTATGAAAAATTTGTTACCTTTGTATTCCTAATTTTGGATTCAGTCTGTCACTGTTTGTAGAGTCAGCTCAGTTCTACAAGTCACTCACATCTTGAAAAGGTGCTTTGGGAGTGGAAATATAGCTCAGCTGTGAGGAAAGCAAGGATATCAGCTTCTACCAGGCTTCAATATAAAGGCATACAGAACATTTGAAGAAGTGGGAGTTGTAGCTCTAGGGTGCTCAGGGTCTTGGTAGGCATAAAACAAGACAACTACATAAAAGAGAAGCAAAACAAATGGAAACCGTTGTCCCTTAAGTGCTGAAAATGTATCTCTCGCCCCTCCTGAAGAACATTTCCTCACTGTGCATGGACACTGGCCTAAAGTATTTCATTCTGTGTTTTAAAATAAGAATGTTTCCCACAGTAATATTGGTTTGCATTTTAGTTTGCAAGTAGTAAAAGGCAAAGACCAAATAATCCTTCAGATAAGATATCAACAGTTAATTTTGCTGGCACAATTTGTATATTCAGTTGACAGTCTGGGCAGCTAAAGACTTACCCTGTGCTGATCTGAAGGCACAACCTTCAGGTTTGTCTGACCCAGACATAAGGTTTCTGGCAGACTAGAGCAAAACTTTTTATGATTTTTTTTTATACATTCTATAACTAATTCAACAAAAATACTTAGGAAATGAAAAGCTCTGAAAGCCACTTACCATATCAGCCTTTGGGTACTGCATAATGGTTTTCCATTATGGACTGAAATTAAGCAGTTATAAGGAAGCAGCAATTTCATAGTTAGCCACCCAGAAACTTCGTCATGTTAAAACAGCATTTGAGAAAATTACAGGTAATACTATTGCTGAATGCAAATTAATGTAACTTCTGTTAGGGATAAGAAGGCTCAAAGAATTTTGCAGGAGTCAACAGTCACAGAGAACCATCATGATCAGCCTGAATCTCAGAAATGAAGCCGTGAAATGAAATATAAGTACATGTAATTCAATACAGGAATATATGCACTGATAAATAAGAAGTGAATTTTTGTTGTGACACTCCAGTATGACTGGTCACCCTATCGTTTCCTGAGGAATGAGAAGCGGAAACATATTTTTATACATTATGTGAAATCTATCCCAAGAGCACTGAAGCCTCAAGTGCCTTCTGAAAGTCATGCCCCAGAAACGAATCCACATTAAATAATGCAATGCTCACATACTCCTTTTTATTTTATCCATTTATCCATAAAGGCTTAACTTTAAGACGCTCACTGATTTTAATGGAATTTGATTGGATCCACTTTTTTGCCTGAACTGACCAAGGCGTAAGAAAGAGCCGGCGACTTGGAAAGGCTTGCACAATTAGGCAGTGAGGCTACAGGTTTTACGTCCTCTCCTCAAAACAATGATACTCATAGCAACAACAACCTTCCTACAGGAAAAATCTAACCATCCAGCCAATACAGATAAATCGACACCGACAATAATAAAATCAAATGACTAACACTTTTAGAATAAAACTCTAATTTCTGTGATGTGAAGAGCTTTACTCCAGAAAGGATAATGGTAAATGTGACCCTGAGCCCTCAGGCCTGCCACCCGATAGGTATAGAAGGTGAGCAGGTATTGTAATATTATAATGGTGAACACTGGCACAAAATCATAAGACCTTCCCTTCAACGATTAATTCATTGGATCAACCTTATATCAGTCATCTATCAGAAAAGTATTTTGCATGAACTGACTTTCTAGTAGGTATTTACAACACAGTGAAGGCAAGCTGAAGA
Organism: Larus michahellis; assembly: GCF_964199755.1. Taxonomy (NCBI): domain Eukaryota; kingdom Metazoa; phylum Chordata; class Aves; order Charadriiformes; family Laridae; genus Larus; species Larus michahellis. The sequence goes on from NC_133898.1 coordinate 42,561,061, forward strand.
TGTATGTGAAATCCTTCCTTGAATTGAGGACGCATTGTTGCTGTGTTTTTCAAACAAAAAAAAATGAAAGAGCATTTTAAAAGAAATATTTTAAATGCAATTTATAATTTTTAGATCCAAGTATAAAAGAATTTAGTGAATTTCTCTGCCTTTCTAAAATATTTTCGAGAGCCTTAATTATGTAGGAATTACGCAGCACACCGAAAACAGAATAAAAGTGTTGGCGAAACTACTGAAATAGTGTTACTATCTATGAATATAAACATGATCTCAGTTTAATGTGTAGCGGTAATTTGGTTTTATTTATGAGTTGCTATACTTTGTAAACAATCACTTTGAAATACTACTTTTTTTAACTCTTTTCAGATACTCTTTCATTTGGATTCAGAAACTTAAAAAGACAGAGAGCTTATACAGCGTGTTACCTGTCTGGGAAACACACGTGTTTACAGATTTTATTTCTAACAGTCTTACACCATTCCACATTTTCAAAGCATTTAGTGCCTTAATGGTTCATCCCCACAACCCACAGACTGAGTTTGCAAGCACGTTTCGATCAACATTTTTAACTAACTATTTAGTATTGGCCTGTCCACTACTGTACTGATTTTCTGAAGCAGCTATTCAATTTTCTGGCTCACCAGCCAGATCAGAAACCACAGCCATATTATCATACAGAGCATTTCTGTTAAAGCAGTATAAACCTTAAAATACTGACAAACATTTTGAGCCTGCTGGTTGCCAGCTACGCACAAGAAGTGTTAAAGAGTCACGTGTCCACTTACAGTCACAGTGCGCACCTGCAGAGGGAAAGGAAAATTAATGTGGATTTTAAGTGAGATTTTCTGACTGCAGGGGAGGACATGAAAAATTAATTCAGAATATTTCTGTTTCTTTCCTCTTTCCTTTGAACAAATTTTATTGCCTTTTAGATTGTTTTGAAAAATAAAATATTCACTTTTCTAATGAGCTGAAGAGTCTTCTCTTCATGGGTAAAACTGCAGAAGGTGAGAAATTATAAAAGATTTTTCTCTTTTGCAACGACATGTCGAAATGCAGTGCTTCAGCTTTGTCAGTGCCCTTTTAGAGACAGTTTGGGAAATCTATAGTAAACAGTGTAATATCTTTTATTACAAATGCCCCTTCATCAGATGGTAGTATATTTTTCAGGTTTCATTGCAGTAGTTAATGAGAATATTATAAAAAGATAATAACAGATGAGCAAAACAGATACTAAGTGTAAATGAGAGGCTGACAATGAATGAAGCAAAAGAAGACTGATCAGCAAAGAAAGTGATGTTCTAGATAGGAGGCAATAGAAAAGGATAAGCAAAATTTAGACCGATATACACATTACGAAACAGATTAAGAAATACAAATAAAAGACTTGTCAGCCATAGAGAGTAAAGGGGGGAGGGGAAGAGCAAGAAAAAGCTTGGTAGCTGTGGTGCAAAGCTACGTAGAGACCAAAATCAATATAATAAAGAAAGACTGCCTAGCAGGAATGACAAAATAAAAATAGAGATTTCTGCATCCACGATGGAAAGAAAACTCAGAGCTTACGGCATTCAAATGGAAGCAGTTCATCCCTAAGAGAGTTCTAAAAAGGCTGACAAATGAAATCATAGCTCACCCTATTTGGATTTGTATATCCAAAATGATAGCATCAGGGATGGAGAGCTATCACATGAAAGCCCTACATTTGAGAAGAGGAAAATTAAATTATACAGAATTAGAGGCTTGTTATGCTCACCTCAGTGGTGCAGAAAGGATATAATACAGATTTTGAGAAAAGAGTAAGTTAAAAAATGGCAGAAAAACAAAATGAAGTAAAATATTATGCAGATTTACCAAAAAGATTGGATAAGACTAACCTGACACTTTCACTTGATAAAATAACTACTTTCCTAGATGATGGGAAGGAAGCTTGTCAGTCTGTTTGGATTACAGCAAAGTATTTGGTCCAGCATCACATGGGAAATTATCAGTTAAGCAGGACAAAATGTAGCTTAGTTCAAGAACTGCAATGTTGAGAACGAACACACTAAGAGAAGATATAACAGACTATGTTCACAGTCTAGACGTATTTTAATACAGCTAAGTTTCTTGATGGTTTGTCTTGGTTTGATCTTATTTAATATTTTCATTAGTCATCTCAGTCAAATAAAAAGGGAGTGTGCTAATACAGTTTGTGGGGAAACATTATAAAGGGCTCTGAATATCATTCAATAAGCTAAGAACATAAAGAAATTAACTAGAATAATGGCAATCAGTGAATAAAAGGGATCAGATGGAGTCAGCTAATACTAAGTGGAGGGATATCACGAACAAATAAAAAGATGTATTACTATAAACTGGCCAGCAATGGCCCTCTAAAGCCCTTGTCTATCCCACATCCCCCCAATCCATCCATATCTGCCCTATCTAAATTATTCCTAACAGGATCTATTTTTAATTTTTTAAAATGTTCTCCTACAGTCAAGATCTCACATTCTCCCTGGATAATGCATTACATACCTTATTTTTTTTGTCTTAATGCCAAATTTCCATTTAATATGTGTACTCCTTGTTTCATCACTCAACTCCAAAGGAAAATGTTGCGTAGTTCAATATCTCACACAGGCAGACTCTCTGAAGCCCGTCTATATATCACAGCATCACAGAATCACAGAACTGTAGGGGTTGGAGGGGACCCTCGGAGACCATCTAGTCCAACCCCCCTGCCAGAGCAGGGACGCATCCAGGCAGGTTTTGAATATGTCCAGAGAAGAAGACGACCGCACAGTCTCTCTGGGCAGCCTGTTCCAGTGCTCTGACACCCTCAAAATAAAGTTTTTCTTCATGTTGAGATGGAATTTCCTGTGTTCCAGCTTGCGCCTGTTGCCCCTTGTCCTGTGACTAGGCACCACCAAAAAGAGCCTGACCCCATCTTCTTGACACCCATCCTTTAGATATTTATAAGCATTGATAAGATCCCCTCTCAGTCGTCTCTTCTCCAGGTTAAACAGGCCCAGGTCTCTCAGCCTTTCCTCATAAGAGAGGTGCTCCAGTCCTTTGATCATCTTCGTAGCCCTCCACTGGACTCTCTCCAGGACAGTTCCCTGTCCTTCTTTAACTGAGGAACCCAGACTGGACACAGTACTCCAGATGTGGCCTCACCAAGGCAGAATAGAGAGGGAGGATAACCTCCCTTGACCTGCTGGCTACACTCTTTTTGATGCACCCCAGGAGACCATTGGCCTGCTTGGCCTACAAGGGCACATCACTGCCTCATGGTCAACTTGTTGTCCACCAGGACTCCCAGGTCTCTCTCTACAGAGCTGCTCTTCAGCAGGTCAGCCCCCAACCTGTACCAGTGTATGGCATTATTCCTCCCCAGGTGCAGCACCCTACACTTGCCCTTACTGAATTTCATTAAGTTCCTCTCCATCCAACTCTGCGGCCTGCCCAGGTCTCGCTGAATGGCAACACAGCCTCCTGGTGTGTCAGTCACCCCTCCCAGTTTTGTATCATCAGCAAACTTCCTGAGGGTAGACTCTGTCCCCTCATGCAGGTCATGGTGATGAATATATTGAACAAGACCGGACCCCATACTATGTGCAAAAAAGATGGATTCAGGCTGGGAATGATGCAGAGAGGAATTATACCGATAAAAAGTACAGGGAGAGCTTATCACACAGAAAAGAAATTGGAAAAAGAAAGGTTTACACTCAGGTATACTTTAGGTATGACAAAAAAGGGAATAAACTGGCTGTGAATGTAAGTAAGGTTGGAAAGTAGATTTCTATCCATGAGAGTTACTTTCCGCAAATAGGAGCATCAGAGACAAAAAAAACCTGTTTGTAACATGGACCTCAATGGTTTGTTAATAAAGTTTTATGATGGGGTTATCTAAGATAATTGGAGCAAGAATCAGTCATACAAGAGGACACTTCCAGACCTCTGCTGCTGGAAGGGGGGCTGCTGACAACTCAGAAGACTGTTCTAAGTCCTGACCCCAGTTCAGCCAGTTGCAGCAAGGAAAATACATGACAATATACCCAAAAAGGATACCTTTGACTGCGAGGTTCTAGCAGGTCTCCATGTCACATGTGCAAATTGCAGATTTGAAAGACTTAAATAGTGGCTCAGTTTAAGTCCACCTTCTCTTACACAGCAAAGGCATTTGCATCACTAGTCTTTAAGTTCTTCTCCAAAGATTAGGTGAACTAGAGCATCTCAAAGAAAAAGGCACAGGAATTATTTTAACATGAGCAAAACAGTACAGTTTTCATAGCTTTGCTCTTGCGCAGAGCTGTAACATTTCCCCTGAAGTGTTTCAAGTAAATTCCAGCTTGAGGCAGACACAGTGCATTGAAGGTTATAACATAAGGGGTGTGAGCTTAACAAATGCTTACGCAACTGAAGAGAGGCCTTTATATGCCTTGTGTTGTCAGCTGGAGGGAGGTGCTGGGCAACCACAGTGCTGGGTGTCACAGCCACCTCACCTGTGATGCCAAAAACATGGTCCGTAGGCCAAAAACCTTGCAGTATTAACAGATGGTGAAAAAGATTAAATGACCACAACTAATTTGCCTGTGAGAAGGCACAGGAGATAGCAGATAATGTTGAATGTATTGCATTTAAAGAAAATAAACAGGAATCTGATTGGGCATTTATTTCCTCCATAATTAGCGAGCCACCAGGTGTCAAACAAAGCACATTTAGATGAGCCCTTCCTGATCATATTTGGCCCTGTAGGAATTTTTAAGCTCTAAATGCAAAACACAGTGTATGGGGGCTAAAGATTTTGCTGCAGTTTCTCTGGGAAGGTAAGATTGCAACAAATAGGCCTAGCACTGATTTGGGGCAATGCAGGCTGGGAATCTGACCCACAGGCATTCACTTTTTGGGGATGTTGCCAATTCATCTCAGGGCAAGTTTTAGGTTAAGCGCTCCTTTCTTGTGGTCGTGGAGGAAAAACAGTCGTTTGTTTACTCACAGTGGTAACACAATGCTCTTGTCACGGTTCTTGTCAATTTGGCTGTAGCTTTCTGGATTCACTCAGCGGTTTTAGCCTGGTCTCCATCTTACCCAGCTCAGAATGTACCAACTTCAGATGCTTTATGCTCCGTCTGTCACGTAAGAGCTGAGGGGAGCACAAAAATGAAATAAGGGCTTTACCTATGACTTTCAAAGGGGAATGCTGTCAGCTAATGACAGCCTCTCAGCAGTGTTAAGAGGCTAAGAGAGCTCCACATCTTTTTGAGACAAGTGCATAATTTGTTGGCTAGCCCTTCTATCGGAGTCATGTTTTAGATTATTTGAAGCTTTAAAGTGATTAAGCTATATTTTTGGGATATAGAGAAACTTAACAGTAATCATAGACTGAATAAGGTCAAACTGTAAATTCAGACTTTGAATTTTTATTTCTTCTCGCTGAGTTTCAATGCAGAATCTTCTGTAGTCTAATCTGCATATGTTAAACAGTGTAATTATAAAGCAATCCTTTATCCGGTGAGTTCAAATGCAAATATTGGCTCTTTCCTGAGTGCAGGGATTGGTTTGTGCAAGTGAATTGCAGTTTAACTGAAACTACTATGCTCTTTCTGTTTTACTTAAATTAATGTAATTATTATCTGGCTAATTAGCTTGCAGAATGACTTGTTCTGTGATTCATTAACTGGGAAATTTCTTTCTGGATGTAGAAGAATATGCGAACATCCATCTATTTGCAGCACAAAATACTGATCACGAACAGATCATGTTATCCAAGGAGACAGTAATGATTTCTTTTACAAACGTCTTTTATAAGAAAACTCTTGAGTCAGTAGAAATGAGTCTATTGTGAGGACTGTGAATTACTTGTCACCCTTGGAAAAGGCAGCTAGTTTTATAGGAGGAACAGAAGACAGATACAAGGCAGCCTTCACAGTTAGTATCTGGTGCTGTCCCCTTTCCATAAACCTGTCTCTCTACGTCTAGCACTGCCCTCTGGTTTACAATCTCTAATGGTACATATTCAAACCAAGGAGAAGGTATATGGGAAGAATATTTTCACAGTTACCAAACACTTTCCCAAGCACTGATATACAGTCAATCCCCAGCAGCAAATTATAAAAATGAGTCAATAAACTTTAAATCGCCTTGTGCAAAAGAGATAGCAAGAAGAAAGTCCAGAGCATCCTCACTGCAGCGAAGCAGCACATTTGCAGTGGCTGTTTTATAAGGGCTGTAGCTAATTGAGGAGATACACACACAGAGTTACTTTTACTTTTCAAAGCTTCTTTTGCCATTCTTATTATGCTTTGCTGTAAATTAAATACTTGCTATTACAAAGTCTCAGTATAAATGAGTATGGAGGCAAAGCTGATATATGGTCAACAACAATCCCTGCAGAGCTAAAGAAAATCTTATATTTTTCACTGCCTGTAAACAAAATCATTTTCATGTTAGAGCACTTTTTATTTCTTTCTAATCAAGAGTCCTGATTTTATAACCTTACAGACTCCTGTGCACAGAACAACTGCCATCAATTCTGAGTTCAATACTAATTCTGGCATGAATATCCAGGAAATAGATTGGATTTCTAACAGGAATGCTAATGTACTATAACACCACTAAATGATGCAAAGCTTTCTGGACTCATTTGCACCCGGGTCCTCTAGACTTTGCTAAGGCTTCCCAAGAAGTTGGACATAGAGTACCAAGGTATCACCTACAAACAACAGTTGTTTAAAGAAGGGAGGGATGGGGAAGGAGACAACAACATTTCAGATGGGAAAAAAAAATAAAATAACCAAACAAAATGACATTCACAAGCTGACACATGGACAAAGTATGAATAAAAATAAAATTTCAAGAAGCTAAACCTATGAATTCCTCTATCATTGAAATCATCACTTAGGGAACTGGCAGAACAGGTTGTTCCTATTCCTTAGGCAACACTATCAAATGCAGCAGCTGGGGACTATGATGAGGGCTGAAGCCTCGCTTATGGCTTAATGTCTGAGGTCTGTGGTCTTCTCAACATAAGGCAAACTACCTTTTTTTTTGTCTAACTTGAAAACATATTGTTGTCAGGTCAACAAGGAATCAGTATTTAATCAATATTTTTTTAAGGTGGTCCTTGAGCAAGTGCCAGTGACTATTCCTTATTCTTGCAATATCTGGAATTTACAGCCATTTGTAAATCAAGCAGAAGTCCGCAATATTAGTAGAAATGATCAAAAGCCTTCTTTTGCCAAGTCTTGACTCAAAGGATTGCTTGATTATTCAACTCAGACCCAGCCTGTCCAACAGTTCTGATTATTTACTATTTTACCATTAACGGTTTATCTTCTTCAAGGCAAATATCTAAATATCTCTGTGCAGCTGTGACGTACCTAAGTAAGCAGAGCAACAATTATGAATGGGGTGTCCAAGAGCTGCATACAGAATATTCAGCAACAAGCCATGTTTGAAAACACACTGACCAAATTAAATGCAATAGTCTGGAGAAGAGAGAGATTTGCCACTATAATTAAACTGGAAGGTCACAGCCTTCCTTTGAAAGCTTCTTGTTAACATTAATAAAGTTTCCAATGTCTTCATATACCTGGTTTAGTAGATCAAACAGCAGTGATTCTGGGGGATTAGATATCCTGGGACCATATATTTCAAAGATACTTTTGTGGTTAAGGCATGGGGCTACAATTCAAAAACCCCGACACTTCTCCAGACTCCTGCTACAGACTCACCCTGAGACTGTCGTAAATGAACTGGTCTCAAGGCCTGAGACTTTCCCCAATGGAAAGATGATATTTCTCTGCTTAACAGATACATTGTGCATCTTGCCTTTAACAATATTGTCAAATTCAAATATCCAAAAATCATGGGCTATGTCTACCTCTCCCACCCACCAAGTGATGAGATTAGAAAAAATGCTGTTGGGGGAGAGTCTTTTTCTTTGCCATTGCATTTTGAATGCAGAATGTTTGTATTCTCAAGGTCTTTTATGGAACGGGAAGAATTAGGTTATATTTTTCAACAGCAGCTTTCTCCTGCATTCCAGTGGATCTGAAAAAAATACAGCAAGCCTTCTCACAAACTCGCATATCTCCAAAACCTCCACAGCAACAACAGCCTTCTATTCCCAAATAATTCAACTCAGCAAGCTGTGTTGGAACTAGCAATGATAATGACTTTGGTGAACATAAAAATAACCAGTTGGGATGACAATGCATTGCTAGTAATTTATAACCTGATAATCTTCCCATTCCCTGCAGTGGGCTTTGGCTCAGATGCTCAGAGTGGCTTGGGCAGTATTTGTTCCTTCAAGAATACCTAATGTGGGAAAAGTACAGATACTGCTGGAAAAGCAGTTGGTCCCCAAGTTTCTCCAAGTTCCATCTTAACCAACGATGTCCTTAAAGCAAAAAGGGTCTCCACTGGAAGCACAGGCAGATTATGGCTCTAAAGCTTCCACTTTTCCACTACAACACACCTACAAAATCTGATTTTCCCTGTGAAAGCCCGATGTATTACTGGATGGAAAAATTGATCTTTTTATTAGGAAACACTTCAAAAGCGCGCTAGACACAGATTCCAGGTAAATCTCCAAGTTAACATTCTAAGTTGATGATAGACTGCACCTCGTTAAAAGGAACATTGTATTAATGCTCATTTTAGCATATTACCAATAGCACTAAGCACTGTGATCTGCTACCAAGCACCAACAATATTTATTTTAAAGTCACTGACAGACCAGTGCTGCACATATGGAAACCTCCCACAGCTTCAAAATCAACACGCTGGGTTATGGCTTAAGTCAGCTTCATACTGAAACAAAAAAGACCTCAAGGAAAAGGCAACTGAATTCTCCCCAAGATGTCGATGCAGACATCGAGGCTGCTACCATGAACAAGTAGACTCTATCAGACAGAACTGTCCACCACCAAGAACTTGCATCTATCTTTCCAAACACTCCCCAGCTATTTCAGAAGCTCTTCCCTGACATTCGTTTTTGTCAGTTCCTGCCTCTGGAGTCTTTCTGGAAATTAGGCATATTTGACATATTCACAGATCTTACACTATGTGGGTTTTGCTCAGATTATGTTCAAGATCCTTGGAGAAAAAAAATGCATTCTCCATTCCTGGGCTTCCTTTTTGCTTTTCGTTTTTCATGGTGTTTGAAAACAAAAGGTTTCATTCACAGACCACAGCAAAAATTCAGGTCATTTTGAACCAGCTAATTTATCCAGTTTACAATTTTTTTTCCTGCTTTAATTTTGTCCTGCAGGTGCTCAGTTCATTATTCCATGATAATTTGCATTTGTATGAGCAGAATATTTTAGAGTCTTTTCTTTTACATCTTGTGATCTTTCTTGCAGGCTTCTGGTCTTCTTTCATCTCCTGTCACTCTCTTATCCAAAGTGCTAATCTCAGCTGTAACTGTCTCAAACCTTTCGTCCAGAAAGATCATTGAAGTCTGTAATTTATCACTCCCCTATTGTAACTGCAAGAGCAGTTCTAAGCAGAAAAATCCTTATCTCATTGATAGCTACTTTGTCACCTTGTGGCTGCAACGCATTCACAAATGGCATTTGGTACATTAGCTGCAGATGGCATCAAGGGGATTCTGAAGAAATAAACTTTCTGGCTTCTTTACTGTTATTCCTTGGTATTAAAATGCCCAAACAACTTTGCAGTGATTGCACTGCATTTTTTAAACAAAGAGACATCATCTATATCAGATTTCATATTTTCCTGGGCAGACTTTTATGGGCTTGGAGCCGATCCAAAATCTAGCTTCTCTGATGAACAGCAAGTCTTGCCCCATTAAGCTTCAGCATTAACACCACTCCCCTTTCATGACCATTGTTTCTCCTATATGTGGCTGTGGGAAAGTTAGACTTCTTGCTAATACCATCAGAGTTTGTGGCTTCTTGGTAGCTATTTTACTGCGATCCATGTCTAATCACAGTATACCCAAGAAGCTTAGCGGTGTGTTGTAGCAGACTGCAAATTAGCTTGCTTTTACATTAAAATACTCTCGGTTTATTCTTTCCTGTGTTTATAAAATTGACTGGCTGAACACTTGGGCACTTGTGTGTTTTGTTTGTCTAAATGATTGATATTTAAATGGCTTAATTGCATTCATTCCACCTTTTTATGGTTGGGAAAATGTTTATTGCATATTTTTTTAAGACGCAAAGGGAGCAAATTCATTTGGAACTGAGGAAAAAATTTTATTAATATGTGCCAAGGTTCTTTGAATTTCAGAACGGATCTTATTTCTTGACTAGGTATTGTGGCAGCATAAGGTTATAAGATCTTCATAGCTCTCTGAAACTACCAAATAGTCTAAACTGATTTTGCTAGAGAAGTCTGTAGCTAGAACTGTGGCTACGAGGGTAAACTCTGTGCAGATGATGAAGAAATGTAGAGGCACTGGCAGGAAAGAAGGATTATATTGTTTTAAGGTATAACCGAAAAGAGGAAGGGGAGGGGGAGAGAAAGAAGGACTTAACACTGCTCTTCAGAAAGTCATTAGCAGTCTTCCCTATAGGCAAATGGTAAAACCAAACCAGTTTTCACCAGTGACTCAACAAGACGCAGGCATTTAAATATCGTCTTTCTACATGACTGTGAAAAGGAACTGGAAGGACTTGGATTTACTTGATAACTGTAAGCAGAAAAGTAGTGATCAAGCTATTCCATATGAAATTACTTCTGATTAATTTAATCTTCATATTGGTTAGTGAACTACTATGGAGTGATCCTAACCTTCCGCAGACATCCATGATTTGTACAGAATGGCTGAAAAATCTGACAAGTCCCTCTTTGATATTTATGATATATAGTCACTTATGTCATAAGGCCTTTTTCTAGTATTTTGATTCTGATTTTTCCTTTCTAAGTGAGCATTTAGAGCATTGTTAACAGAAAATTCATGACTAATAATCTCATTTTCAGTTCAGCCTCGTAAGTCCTCACAATGAAAGTCCTAAAAAATGTTGTTTATATTCAATTCCATATATCTCTTGCAAAACATACAAAAAGGTTTGTTCTTATATAGAAAAAACAGCTGTAGATTAGATTTAGATTCAGCCTTCAAACATCAGTATGTAAAGAGTCAGTAAACACCATTTTCAGACTAAAAACTGCATCTGGATTACACACCTACAGAATATACTTTCCTCCCATGATCATAGAGGCTAAGTAGGTTCTAATGAGGAAAAATAAAATAATTTCTAAAACAGCCTTCTTTTATCTCTTCTGTAACAGCAAGAATACAGAGAATAAAAAGAAACAAATCCAGGGAAGAGTTTACAGCTGCTGAAGATTTGCCTAACTTTACTTAAAAAAATAAGTGTATTCTGTGAAGAAGAATAGGACTGAAGTTTTTCTATTACAAATTATATTCCACAAAGGTCTGTTCTTCCTCTAAGTCATGTGATCCATTGGTTGATGTGGTGACTGAGCAAGCACCTAGTTATTACGTCAAGGTCAGCTCATATTGTGTTTTCATTCTTTCTTCTTCAGTGTAGTATCTTTAATGGTTTCTTTTTAATATGAACTTATTAATTACTGTCAACTGTACAAATAAGAGTGGAGGAGAGTAGTACTGATTTTATTTGGTGCTTAAAGCATCTCAAAATCAGTAGCATGAGATGGGAGAGGAAAGACATTTCTTTCAGCTTAGCTTACAGACATTGCCTGCTTAGGTTGCATGCCATAGCAAATCGTACAGAGAAGGGAAAAAATTAAGGTGAAAGGAAAACTGTAATAGCAGTAATGATGGAGGTAAACTGTGCATGCACCTGGGCAAACTGATTTCAGGAAAGGCGAACAAGAGTTTACAGGCAAAGCAATTTCTTTGCACTTTTCAAACAGTTATGCCTTGTAACCAAAGTCAGTGCCATCCTTGACAGCTTAGACCAAAAATATGAAGAAACAATGAATTCTTGTCCTACCTTGCCTATACACAGCTAGGATACCTGATGCACATCATGCAGGGGTACCCACCTCATCTGAGAGAGTGCATGGTTTCACCAGATGCACGGAAACTCGGGTTGCATACTTTGTTTTCCTTCCAAGACAAATATATAAATTCAATGTTATGTACTCCAGCATAATTCACAAAGGACTTGTCATTGCATGAACGAAACCCACAAAGTTGCTTTGATAATTGTCCTTGCTCTTCATTTCACAGATAATTGCAATTTATTGTTACCGGAATTTCAAATCTAGTCTCGGAAATTTGGATCTTGAAAAATCCTACTGTAGTCCTCTCACTTTAAGGAAATTGCATAGATTATCTACCAAATGGAGAACATATTTTTTTCAAAGTCATTTATGATGTCTCTGCCACCATCTTTTCCACTTGCTGCTTTTGTCTGGTATCTCTGGCTCTGAATTGACTGTTCATTCAATATATCTACCTCTGTCTCCCTATTTTGCTTGGTTTATACATATTTGCAATCCATCTTGCTGGGTTTAGTAGCCATTCCAGATGTATTTTTCTTGATTTCAGATGAATAGTCTGGTTTTCGATTATCTTTTTTAAATTCCTTTTTTTCCCCTGTCTTTTGTTTTGTTTCATTTTTCACATGTTAGACCATGTGAATAAGATGGGTCAGTTTTATTTCAGCTGTTCGATTAGCCCCAAACTGCCTAAAATACCTATTTCCAGGCTATTATTCTTATTCTTAAAATCCACTATGCAATACAATGTTTCAGAATAGAAACAATACAGGGGCTAAGAAAGGGTGTTGCTGCTAAGCAACATAGGGCTATTAAAACTGAGACAATTTTTTTGCAGCTGACGTATCTGTAGTCCAAGTCAGTATTGGATGACTTCTAAGTACCTGGACTCAAGAATGTCTTCTCCAAGACTGAAGGCTCCTGGATTATCACTTCAGCAAAGGAAGTGATGCTGCAGGAGAGGAGAAGTGAACTGGGTCTTGCTCGCCCTACAAGCAGCCACCCTCTATCTGTGGAGGTAAGTCTCGGCAGTGCTAACACCAGTGCCCCAAAGGACATGCACTATGGTGTGACCAGAGTGCCACGCTGTGCACTGTCTAATCCTGGAAAGTCTGCATAGATACGAATTCAAAAGACATAGGTGAAATTCTTCTAATTAGAAAGCGATCTGCACTAACAGAATTGCCTTTAGATCATATTTGCTCTGTCAGTGAATGGAAGGGGACAAATAATTATATTCTGAAAGGCAGAGAATTTTGACTAACAATAACACTTTATCAGACTATAACAAGCAACAGTACATTGCCATCAGTGAGTCGGGCAGAGTGACTGAGGCAGAAACACTCATGACAGGTGTGAACTGCTGTGCCATCACTAGCTGCTTCTGGTCTTCCACCAGCTGGCCCGGTCCCTGGGTGGCATGACAGCTCCCCGACAGAGTCCCTGGGGACAGGCAGATTTCCTGAGGGTCGGTTTCTAAGGGGCGAGGATCAGGCACACACAGGTACCTTAGTGCCTAACGAGACAGAGAAGTAAGGATAGTCAGCTCCTGATGAAGTCAACCTAGATCCACCTAGATCACCTAGATCCTAAATGCCTTTGCAAATGCAGCATGAATCAACAGTGCTCCATTCCCTGTTTGCACCAGACAGCAGAGCTGTTACTCTTCAGCTCACTTCATAAGCAATAGATAAAAGCAAAATTTTACACCAATTTTAGCTAGGAGTATGTTTATGGATTTCAGAAAAGAAGCCTTCAGTGGTTTTTGCCTATATTTAACTTACTATTTAATTATAGATCCTATAAATACCGTTCTATGCTATTTTTTCTTTTTATTTACCTGAGGCAGGGTAACTTCAACACTGAATTAGTAGAAGCTAATGGAGTGAGTTCATTGTTTCTTCTTTCCTTTTTTTAAATTTAATGCAGACTTCAGCTAAGTGACAAATTGACTGAATGAATCATTGTTTTGCAATCAGGTCTGGTTTGCATGGCATACTTACCTCTCAGCTGCTTCCAGCAGCTTGAACAAAATGTAAATATTTAGCAGCACTGTTGCACAAACAGAAACCCTTCACTTGCTTTGTCATGCATCATGTACCCAGCTGTTTCCATGTGGTTAAAAAAAGAATTAATGCACAAGCAAATGGACTGATACAAGCACTGCAGTAGCTTTAGTTGATTTTCTAGCTCACTTTATTTTGGATATCAGATTAGGAGTTAAATATATAAACAGAGAAGTCTGGCTCATATTTCCAAATCCCCTCCTTTATATCATCAGCAACCAGGGAAATCTATACAGTCCACCACCCCACTATACATACAGAACAGTTACCTGGGCTGGTTTCAGACTGGAAGTAATGCAGACCTATTGGCTTATGTCTCCTGAGATAATCAGCCACATTATGAGACAAGGCTCATTAGCCAAAGTGCAACTACCTTACAGAGCTGCTATTATTCCTCTGAGACATACACTAATATTTCCAAAGCTAAAGTGGAACAAAAGGGGTGATAGTCCAAAGACCTGTTCAGCTATCAAAATATAACACAGCTGGCATGCAGCCTCCATATTGTCCTCTGCAGAACTGTTGGCATAAGGATTGTAGAGCCGAGGTTATAGATTCAGTATACTTAAAGATGTTTAAAATATGATTGGATAAAGCCAGGAGCAATCTGCTGTATCTCTGATGGTAGCCAAGTCTTGAGACAGAGGCTGGTCCGTCAGAGATCCCTCACAACCTTATTTTTTTTAATGATACTATGGTTCCTGCCACTTATCCCCACTGCTTCACCACAGCAATTCCCAAATCCTTCACATAAGCAAAATGCGGTTGGGCCTGGGCTCTAAAACAGATCAGATATGTGATCCAACTTAAAAAGCCCTCCAAGGTTATAGACCATCCCTACAAAACAGCTGTGTTAGTATATACTGTACGATGAGCCAGGAGGCAGAGGAGGGCTGGAGGAACAGGACATAGGAACACAGTAAGTCTGGAAAATCTTAAAGCTGATATTGCTGCCAGAGGCAACATATTGTCAAACCACAGCTGATGTTCTTCAGGGAGATATCTTCATGGCTTTAACTCAATGTAAAGTTGAATCTTCAGTAAACTATGGTACATGGAAAAGTCCCACCTTTTTTTTTTTATTATTTGAAAAATGCTTTTCAAAAGGAGTATCAACGGTGCTCAAGGCTTTTGGTCAAACTTTAAAACAAAGGTTTTAATATGGAGCAAAGAAGGCAGCCAAATACAAACTTAGATTGCCAATGACAGGGGAACAGACCATCCTTTTCTTACACAGAGAAGTCCTCGTTCATGACTGAGGCTATGAAGTGTCACAGCAACAGCAAGAACAGATAATAATAAAACTGTGGTAGCAACAATAATAATTTTTATCACCTCTGGTGTTCATTTGCAAAGTTTCCCAGAACCAAATTTCCCCAAAGCCAAGCTGACTTCCTTAAGAACTGCTCTTGTGGCCTTTAGTGCTCTTACTCCATGTGCTGCACCAAAGCCCCTGTAGAAAGAAGGGGCACAGCATGTTTCCTCTCCTGCTCTTGAGTAAGGAAAAATGGCGTGTTTCCAGGTATTCATCACTACTGTAAGTGAGGGGAGGAGGCGTGAAGGGGAACATACCGTCAAAGACGCAGTAGAGGCAGGTTTCTGATAGTACAAATGGAAATTGGGCAGCTTCCTCCAATTTGTTTTAAATGAAAGGCAAGCACCTAGTTGCTTCTTGTAATACCCTGCACATGGAAAGCACCCTTTTAGAATAAGGATGCTGCTAAACATGACTGTGTGCATGTGGGCTCTCAGGGGGCAGGGTGGAGAAGTGGAGACAAGGGCCAAGAAATGATTTTTAATAATGGACCCATTCATACAGCCACATTTTGGTACCAAACCTCTTTTTTTTTTTTTTTCAAATGAATATTTATTCATTTAAGCCTTTCTTTCTTTTTTCTCCAGTGCAGCTACAGAAGCATTGTTTTAAGATTATGTATGCAAAATCTTGTTCAAAGGCTCTAAATGCTAATGTTTGGAGCAGTATGAAATACATTTGGAGAAACAGATACATAGTCTGAGTATGTTTGTAAAGGAACAGCAATTGCAGAAAACGCCCTCTGTGCTCCACGTATGCTGCATTGCTGCACCAAATCCTGGCCACCCAACAAGACAGGCTTTTGATTTCTCTTTCTCTGTCCTCTGCTCTAGGTTAGAGAAAAGAAGGGCTGGATGGAAGTCTGCAGGATGACGGAGGTGTGTTCACCGCCAGTGGCATTCTATCACCTCACATAAGTTATCCCTTGTCTCTTACCTGCATTTTATAGTTGGTGGGACTGTTGATGCTTGCAGGATGAACAGTTCTGTGTTTCTTAGTACATGGAATTGTGGCTACCATTCCCAGGCACAACACTCTCTAGCTTTCAGTATCTTGAGTGGCCTTTTAATAAGCACCACCTGCACACAGCCCTTTGAAACCTCTGCAGGAGGCAGGATTGGGCCTTGAGTCATTAACAAGGCAGAAAGAGGGAGATGGGAGGTAGCTTCAGTCATTTCCATTGACCAAGTGGTAAGAAGAAGCAGACAACAGATATGGAGGAAGTCAGATGGGAGACAACAGCAGTGATATCTACAGGCAATCCTATCCACAACAAAACTTACAGACCCTACAACCCCTTCCTGCCCCAGGAGCTCATTCCAAGCACCCAAACTCCTCTTCCACCCCTTCACCTGCACCTCCTAGCCCTTCCAGTCAACTGCTCTACCACCCAAACCATAGGCACAAAAGCAGCAGGAACCAGGGGTGTGACAAAACTGAGAAAGCTGGAGATGACCTAGAGCTTGTGGGTAGTGAGAAAGCTCACAGACAAGAAGGTCTTCAATGGCTTGAACAAATGGAGGTTATGGAACGGCAAGAACTTTAGAGGAATTGGAGATAGTCTTGAAGAATAGGATAACAAAGTGCATAAAGGTAGGATGCTTGGGCAGACAAGCCGACATGGCAAGAGCGGGTGGAGAAAGCAGCATCTTCTATGGATGGGATGAGGAGCTCAAGGAGAGAAAAAGATGAGGGGGTGCAAACTGGGAGCAGGAGGTATGGTTCTTTGGACAGCACTGAAGGATTTTGCCAGGACCAGAACTGGGAGGATCAGGGAGCTGTGGGTCCTTGTTAGATACTGGTCAGGCAACAGGGCGCAGGAGTTAGTGCTGCCACCAAATATTTTATGAGGTCTCTGACAGGTATGTGATTCCTGATGCACCCTGAAGATACAAACGTAGACAATTTGGTCGGTTTGCATACCCTGATATGCTGAGTCAACATGGTTTGGGGACAGATACTGATAAAACGATGTGTTCAATTTTAGAATGAGAAATCAAAACTTCAGAATGACAAACAGAAATTCAATAATTCAGTTATTTCTGGAAAACAAGAAATACTGTTCTTGGACTTTTGCACTGAAAATATACTGGGTTTGGTTTTTCCTATTGAAAATACATATTTCAATTTTCATGTTTGTTATTTTATTTTTCAACCAGGATTTCGTAATGACAAAGCCTACATAGAGGCTGATATTTGCTACTGGTTTAGGAGTTGGCATTCTAGCTGATAAATGGCTGAGAAACAAAAACTTTTGGTTATAAACATTTTAATTATTCTGGTAACAAATACACTTGGTAACTGATGATCAGTGAATGAGAATACACTACATTATCATATAATATTTAAATTTATTACATTTTAAAACTACTACTTCTTATGTACTGTCTAAAATGTAATTTCCTTATGAATCATTTCAGTTTTGAAGATTCAGCATTTCAGATAGAAAACTTTGATATGAAGGGAGCCAATCTGCTATAATTTTAACAGGCTTCCCACATCAAATAGAGCAATCAACACAGCAGCTGAGGTAAAGGGAGTGTCTTTTTTTGACATCTTTCACAGTAGGAGTGTAAACATCCAAGACCAAGTGGAGCTGAAGCTACTTTACACCTGCCCACACTTATGGCTTGCAAGCATTCCAGCTCTCTGCCTGATATTCCTTTTCTTGGGAGCTAACGTGAAAAGGGCAGACTTGTAAATTATTTTTTAACAGACTTTGAAAAAAAGTTAAGATGATACATTCCAGTTTTTACACAATCTCTTTTGCAGTATCTTTCACCGCACTTCCAAGCAAAGGTACCATAAGCTTATTGGATTTCAGATTTCTAACAGAGGTTTAGACATGGTAGAAGTGTGTTCATGGTAACCATTCTACAAATTTTTTACTATGTTTTCCCCAGAGCAAGATCTTTTTGAGTTTTTTTAAATTTTGTTTGAAGAATATCCTATAGCAAAGCAAGCTCTCACTTAAATCTACCTGTTTTACCATTTACTCGTCAATAGCATCAGACCATATATTATCACAAGAAACAAAATATTTTTCTCTTAAATCTTAACTCAGAAACTGTCTAGATAGAAAGAAATAACTTTTCTTCTGAAAATTTAGGGAGATTTGAAAAATTCTTTATCACAGCTGAGCTACTGTCAGTGCAGTAGGGAAACAATGGATATTGTGATTTTTAAACATAATCTTTGTTTCTTTAACCAAAAAACAAATAAAGTCTTTGATAAGCAGAAGTTGAAGAAATAACAAGAGTAACTGCCTTTCTTTTATCAAAGGGGCTTGTTTCATCAGGTCAGATCCCAGCTAAGGTTTTTTTCCGTGTGTAAATTCAGAGATACTCATTTAAATGCTCACGTGTCTTACCCAGATCCTAAGCCTCACAGAGACTTCCCTGGTGATTCAGAAGCTAAGTTTGATTCTGTAATGAACTGCACCAAAGATTTTTGGCTAATCATGTCAACCCCTGCAGGAAAAATACAAATTAACAGGAGTCCGAACTTCAAAGGTAAAACGTACATACTTTCTCTAGTCTCTGCACACAAATAGGAGTATGAAAGTCTTCAT
Source organism: Larus michahellis (assembly GCF_964199755.1). Classification (NCBI taxonomy): domain Eukaryota; kingdom Metazoa; phylum Chordata; class Aves; order Charadriiformes; family Laridae; genus Larus; species Larus michahellis. The sequence continues at coordinate 42,579,959 of NC_133898.1, forward strand.
CCAATGAGGAACTAATTCCTTTCAAACAAGACCGAGGCAGATAGCTGCAAATTATCTTCTACTGCCCTCACAAGACCTGAGAGAGGAGATGCTCATAGAGACAGAAATTTTGGGGAGTTGTGTGATACTTACCTAAGAAAGTAGGCAGCAGAGCAAATTTCAGTCTTGATAAGTCAGCAAGGTTGGGCTATAAGCAAAAGACAAAGGTAATATCCATCCTTCAGGGGAGGATGGCAGTTGTGATCATTCAAAGTATCTGACTTATAAAATTATCTCCAGAAATAGAGTCCCAACAAAAGACTCAGATTCTGCAGGACATGATCAGAGGTCCTGAGGGGAAATAAATAAGCCTTTGTTACATTTTTATACACATTCCTATTGTTATTTTAATATGATGGTCTCAGAACTACAGGGCAGTGACAAAATTACATCAAATTTCAAAAATTAGTGACATTTCACTGATTTACAGTGGGCCCCATGAGACACTGGAAACATACCAACTGCAGCAGATAAATTTACTGCTACATTTGCATTTCTTCCCTTTCTAAGTAAAGCTAATGCCACAAATACTGCAGGAAAGGTGTCAGTTCTGTTTAATGTCTTGACTGGAAGCAAACTTGCACTCTACAAGCTCCAATCACAAGGCAAAGGTGAACACAACTGTTTATGCAGATGTATGGAGCCATGACTTAAGACAAATGCTTAATGGGACTTGATAAAAGGACAACTCTGAAAAACTAATTGTATGGCAAGGACTTACTTGAGCCCACCACCAGTGGAATTCTAGTCAATCACCATAAAAACAGTGCTTGGGGGTTTACGAGTCCACTATTATTTTTTTAATGAAAAAACGTAGGAGCTGTGTCCCTCTTCTATATTTCTTCGTCATTCCATTTAGATTTATGTAATAGATGGAAGTTGGCAGTTAAAACAATTAACTAGTGACTCCAGAGATCTACTGCACATTTTAGGCATATGCAGCAATACGCTACGTACTCAACAAGTTCCTGTTCTGGCAGGAATTTTCCATGAGGGACTGAATTAACAGCCAGTAACACGCAACCCTGTTCTTTGCATAATGCGTTATAAAGGCTACATCTTCCTGCTTCCTATGGGTAAATTCAAAACAATTAAATGAATAGACTTCCGTGTCTATTATCTATTCAATACAGCCCATGGAATTTTAATATTAACTTTCATCCCAGAAAATCTTCATTGTTGCTATTTAATTATTGCCTGCCCAGTCCTTCCCTGAATACTCTGTTAAGTAATAATAACTTGGGAAAAACTATGCAGCTCGTATTGCCAAAGGCCAAAGACCATCCAAAAAGAAGAATCAAAAATAACTGTAGCTAATAATAGATAATGGCGCGATAATTATCAGAATGGGTACAGAAGGAAAAAATAATTAAGATGGAAAGATGTCTTTATGTACAAGGCCCAATAGCAGAGAGCAATCAGCCTCCTACCAAATGTAAACTAAAAGAGACAAACATTGCCAGCTTCACCTAGCTAGATTTAAGAAACATATTCCCTGTCACTGCAGAAATATACAGAGCTAGAACAATCCCACTGGAGAAGAGCCTGGAGGAAAGTTACTGCATCTGGTTGTTACACATTCCGTTTGACCTACTCTTTCAATGGTTTTGAATTTCCTGCCCTGCTCCTGGATAATTATCCATTCATTGAAACAGAGTAAGAAACCCATTATATTATCCGGTAATTTATATTATGAACAGTAATTTGCATAATAGGCCCCTAAAACACTGAATGGCCATCTTAATGGAAATTGTATAGATCAAAATAAATCCCTAAAAACCATGTAGGGTGATGTAGATTTTTGCATAATAATAGGTTTAGCATATGCATACACCGCAATCACAGAGGTGACTGCGGCATAGCATAGCAATGGACTCGTACGGTATTCCAGCCAGCACGGGTTACCTTCCCTCACACCTGTGACTGTACTGTAGGTACCCTGAAGTACTGTCTTTCTAGACTTTTCCCTCAAGGAACCTTCACCACAATTAAAGTCAGGTAGTTATCAACAGAAAATTGGGTTTCGGATAACTGAAATGCTCCATGAAAAATATCTACTTTTAAAATACCCTTTTTCCCCTGCAAAATATTTCAGATTAGACCCGCTGCTGAGCGATGGGAATTGCAGCTAGATATATCTTGCATTCATTCTGTACTGTCACTTAGATTGCATGCCTCTGCCAGAGGCACGACACCCTTCCTTTTAGTGAAGAGAGACAGTACATCTTGGCACTCCCTTGGTCACTAAGCAGACAGCAGATGAAATACAGCTCTGGCCCATACCTACTAAAGAGAATAAAAACAAGAAACCCACCAAGAAAAAATCCACAGTGCAGTGGCATTAGAGAATCCAAATATTTCCACTGGCTAACAATATCTGGGTGTTCTAGTCTTGACCCTCAAATTCCTTAGTTTTCTCTACGTGTCAGTGAAAAAAACATGCTTAATCAAAGGCTCATCTTGTACTTCCAAGCTGGTTTCAAGTGAATGGTTTTGCCAATTCCTTGGAATGACTTACATGGCTAAAGACCCTGCACTGGGCAAGACACTATATGCCCATAAGTGAAGCAGCCAACAGTCTTTCCCATTCAGTGAGCCACAACGTTATTTGAAAAACTCAGCAATCCTAAATTCTAGGACAATTCACTGGGGCTCCTTGGGCTCCCTATCATAGTTTCATTGTCTAAAAACTCACAAGTGGACAAATTGTATAGGCCACAGACAGTGCTGCAGTTGTAAAATTGTTATTTGTGTGTATAATCTTCTTTGCCAGTTTGATACGTGAACGTTTGTCACCTTGAGCTGCATCAGAATATTTTATGTATCCCTATGTGGTCAGTCATGAAACACTGACTTTTCTTTGACAACTTAGAGGATGAACGCTCTGCATTATACACCATCAAGACTTTCATTTTAATATTGACTCCACACTTGACAAGTGTGTGTGTGTGTGTGTGTATATATATATACCTGCCACATTACCTGCCAGAATACAAACATTCTGATATCATAATTGTAGAGCAAGTCAAGTTAATGCTGTGGCTGATGGGCTGATAAGTAAACATGACCTCTCCTTTTCCAGTCTATGGTATGGAACATATTATAAAGGGTTAGCTCAATGAGGTCACCTTAAGCAGTTTGCTTATCAGCTTCTTTATGTGTTATGATATTAATCCACTTAATTTTATCTTGTTTTGCATATTTAATTTGTGTTGTTTGCTCATTTTGTTTTGCTAACAAAATACACAAAATAGGAAACCTACATATTCAGGCTTTTCTACCATGATAACAAGGTATAGATCTAAAGAGCTACATGGAAGGTGGACGTTCAAGTTTGTGACATACTTAGTGTTGTCCCTATAATATAATCCCTGTCTCCCATAATGCACTTTTGGCTCCAGATATGGCCAGAAGGCCATCTGACCCTTCGTCCCAATTTTTGAGAGGTGACTTATAACTACATCTCCACAGAAACCTGCCTTTCCCGTGGTTTGCTCTCCTCTCAAAGCAGATTGAAGCCAGCTGCCTCAGGTGCTCCTCTCCAACTCGTCTCTGTTTGACCCCCAACAAGAAACTCACTGGCAACTCCACACCATGTCCCCTTCCCAGAGCTACCTACACCCAGTCGGAGGGTCTGGACTTTCAGGCTTCCAAGGCTTATGCAGAAGGCCGCTTTAACCAGCCAGAGCTCCTGAGCAGCCTCTTCATTTTTAGCAACTCCAGTATCTTTCCACCTCTTCAACATTGTTACTGGGAGGTGACCCACCTGAAGCTATTGCCTTGCTGTTCTGCTAATCTTTTTTTTTTTCCCTAAGTAGCCCATATTCAACTCAGTAAGTGCATTTAAATAAGAAAGATATACAGATATACAGCGACTACGCATGACAGAGTTTATAAATAAAATTATTACTTAGAGCAACCCCACATCTGTGAGAGCCTCTAAAAATCTACCACCAGAGCTGGAGACTTACTAAGTAAAAATCAGCTAGACTATGACCCTTCTTTGCTTTGATTAGTTCCTTTTTATACTAGAGGAAGATGAGATGACACAGGAGCTGCTGCAAGTCTGACACCACCATCTATTTCCCCCAGTCCACTGGTCCCAAGGTGGCAGGAGCAGAGCAGAGAGATCCAACAGTTTGCCACTGCTGCAATTCCTCCCACAGAAGACCTCCATTTCATATCAGAAAATGCAAAGGACCAGGATGAGGACAAGATACTGCATGTGCCTTGCTTTTTAAAACTCTGAATTAACTCACTAGGTATGTCTTTTTGTCCTGAAAAAGTAGCCAGGTTAAAATTTACGTAAATAGAGCTGGGATTCACATAACCATCTCCGATCACATTAAGACAGACTGCTACGTAGTTTAATTGTAAGCCAAAATCAGCCTCTTGCTAATAGAACTGTGTCCACCAAGAGTCTCTAAGTCAGTAGAGAAAAGGAGACAAAACACTTAGAAAAATGAGGCAGAAGGTGTTCCTTCATATCCTTCACTGATTTCAATGTCAGCTCTCAGCAAGGCAGAACTGGGGGGGGACCCCTCAAGTCATTCCATTCCCTGGTCTTCATCAATCCCCGAGCAGTTTGTATGAAATAATTTAATGATTAGGCTTCCGGTTAAATTTTTCAAAAAGTTATTATGTTAATTACTTCTGGAAGTTAATTTTCCTACATAATTAATGTTCCATTGAAATCCATAATGTAACTGTTTAAGAAATATTGGACTATATCCACTAAAATCTTGCGAACTCCTGTTCAGTTTCTTGCTTTCTAATCAAATAGAGTTTTAATTAGGTCTCAGTGAATCTATGTAACAGAAATAGGGAAAACTAATGGAAAGTTAGCCTTTTTTCTTTTTCACTATTGTAAATTATAAATGGGTGCTCATTGCAAATTCAGCAGCTCAGTCAGCTTGCAAGCAATTACAAACAATTCTCACCATGTAGCATGATAGCATAGAACTGCATCAAATAAATTATTTAAAAATCTTTTTAAAGTTTATTATTGTCAGTGAGAGTTAAGCAAGATATCTTCTGCCATCAGCACCTCAGAAACAGAATTATTTCACTTAGGATTTCTCACTGGATGATTCCCTTACTTTTGTTGAAATCCAGGGGAACTGCTTTGTATTCGATATGGCTCTTTAAAAGAAAAATGCCCATTAATGGTATTTTGGTAAATGTATCATATATACAAACTAAGCAAGAAGGTTGGCAAGTAAAGCCAACTCATGGCCTCTGACAGGATTTTTCACTACTTGGATTTGAGCGCTTAAATCAGAAATCCATGTCACTGATGGCTTTAATGGGCTTACATATTATAATGAACCTATGATGGAAACTGTGTGTCTCCTTTCTGCTCTCCATGAAGGTATACGACAAAAATGGCAGTACAGCCTCAGGTGTTCCCAGCGCGCATACTGTCAGAGGGGTTTTTCTCTCTCATTCATTACAGATATAACCTGCAGAAGACTCAGTGCTATCATCAACACTAAATCAGGCCAGCCAAGGCTTGACCTAGCTGACTTTTGAAATCCACCCTACTAGTGAAAAAGTTTTTCTTATGGCCCAGTCGTTGAAGCTCCAAATCCACAGCCTGTGGCTGTTGCTTGTTTTTGTATCATCTACTACCACTGAGAAAAGTTTGTCTTTGTCATCTTTGCCATTCAGACAAGGTGCAAGCTACTACCAGGTAGCTTCTTAGCCTCCTCTTCTTCACGCTAAGCTAGCCCAGCTTCCTACTGTCTCCTCACAGGTCATGAGCTTGGGGTCCCTGACATCCTGGTCCCTCTCTGGATATCCTGTCTGGAACTTGTCTCATTTTTCTATGTCCCTTTTTAACTGGAAGCCTAGAATTGGACAGTCTTCACATACAGCCTCAACAGTGCCAGAGAAAGGCAAACAGTAACTTCTCTTGATCTGCTGGTCACACTTCTCCTTACACAGCCCAGGATATTTGGCTTTATTTGCATTGAGAAAGCACTACAGACTTAAAAGAGTTTCACCCTTCTCAGTCAATAGTGACTGTGAAAAAATATGATGAAAATCTGGTTTGGTGCAAATCAGAAAATGTAATTCATTTGGGCCTCTGAATATTGGGTTGGAGAGTTCTGGTTCTCAGTAATTTATACACCTGTTTCATCAAATATTGAACAGTATTATTTTCCCTTACTGCACAGAATTATTTCCTCTTGTCTCAGGATTAGCTTTGATCAATCTTTAAGATACTGCTAAGTATCTACATAAATCTAGGATGAAAAATATGCTAGCTATTGACACTGTGTGTTTGTTTTTTTTTCCTTTTGCCATTCTAATCCTTTAAATTTAAAAAAGGCAACTTATACCCCATTACATCAGGCAGAGTCATTACCTTATATCACAGGGAAGACATAAACATTACTTTCACAGAGTTTTTACATTGGCTCTTTGTTCATTTGCTTCCCCATCTCCATCTTTTGCCGTTCTCTAGACTGAGCATCACTTTGTCCAAAAACATCTGATCACTGTGTAGGCACAGAAACAACGCAACTGGTTCTCAGCTCAGTCCTGCAGCTCTTTCTACAGATCAAACAGAATCATTAGTAAAACTTGGTGGATGGATGTAGTTTTTCAAGGTCCCCAGAACTGAAATTTGGATGGACGAATATTCCTCAATCTTTCAAAATAAACTCTTCAACATGACTTTTGATGCCTCACAGGAACTTCTGCTCTGGAGGCTGGAGACCTGCAAAGCTGAAGGCCATGATGCCAGGGCAGAATTCTCCCCCTCCCAGTCCAGCTATATATGTGTGCTTATACATAAGCAAGCAAACACCCTGTGCGTGGGGCGCAGCACGCGTGAGCATCTGTCTGTTACTGATAATTCTGTTGCTTCCGCAACAGAAAATTATACACCTAGAGCAGGGCTCGTTTTCCACTTCCAAAAGCAGTACAATAGATCACCTTATTATTCTGCCACAAATTGAGTATAGTTTTCACTGCTATTCCTCAAAATGCAGACAGCCTCTTTCACTCACAAATGAAACAGTGCACAATGCCTGCCAGAGCCAATACTCCCACATACTAGCGTAATGCTTCAGTAAGCTGAAGAAAGAAGCGTGCCAGCCTTTCCTAGTTGTCATTAAGCTAAATGAAAAGTGTAGAGATACTTGTTTAGCAGGCTGTTGGTCTTTGAATACCAAATGTTTTCTCCTTGTAAAAGTTTCCTTTTCTTTTTCCTCACCAGAAGCGCAGGTGGACATTTGGCAGCTTCTCCTTTGGATGTGGTGCATTTCAGGTTTCTTCTCATTCTGCCTCAGCTCTCCTGTGGTGCAGGACAGAAGCTTGGGCCACAACCACCTCAGCCACTCTGAGCTGCTCGTGCATCCCTTCTGGGAGGTCCAATAGAGTATATAAGCAGGCTAAAGCAAGACTACCTGGCTGTTATGTAGCACACCTCTTCAGTGCTGGGGCAAGGCATGCGCTGGGGGAATAGCTGCAGTAGTACTCTGGCAACGACCAGCTGGCTGGTGCACATACAATATGTGCACCTAGCCCTGGACGCTGAACTTTCTGGGCCCCAAGATACTTTAAATTATGCCAGATGATGAACTGGCATTCATACAGCTTCCAGGGCAGGGAAGTGAAAATGGCTCCTCTGCTGCACGTATTCCCACGCAGCACAGCAGAGAACATGGCCCTGATTTTGGGTTGTTTCCTAATGCCATCATTCCTGATCCAGCAACATTCAGCTCCTACTTCCAGCTTAAGGTATCCAATTAACCATAACCTCTCTCCGCTTTCAGTCTTTTAGAGAGGTGATTACACATCACCTGAAAAACCTTCTTTGTGGGAGGATTTCAAGGCTGTCCTGTGCACTAAGGAGAGACAGAGGTGAGCCAGTCAGCTCAGCAACAGTTGGCAGCTGCCAGTAACCAGCCAGCAGTCCTCTGGAAAGAGGGAGAAAAAAGGGCAGTATCCAGGCCACATCTTATCGCTGTGTATTAGGTTTAACAGGGAGGTGGAAAGCAGACAAAATACCCCATCCACGGGCTCAGGGAGAGTCCCCTTCACAGGGGCTGTGGAGGGTAGCCCCAAGAGAGATGGCACTGTGAACCTTTGCCCTGCACAACTGTTTAACATGAGCTCCTCGACAGCGACTCTGTGCTCCTCTTTCCCCACTCGCTGCCTGCCCAGCTCACCCCCCCCAACCCCACCCAGGCACCTCAGCCCTGCGCTCGCTTGCTGACTGCATCTTTATAGTCAAATAGTGTCACTGCAAGACCCTGGCACGCACTGGCTGCTTCTCTAAGCCAGAATTTGTAACTGTATTTGCAAATTTTGGGGGCAGTTTTTAACGCAAACAATCCATATACAATTGCCGGTGTTAAGAAGCAAACAGCAACTGTTCTTACTGCCAGCTTTGTGACTGCAATGTTTACAGTTTTACTTGCAAATGCAGAAAAGAGTATGTCCAGCCTTTCAAGGGCCAAGTCAGACTACAAGAGATCTTGTTTTGGAGTAGAACGATTTCTGTGAATTAGGTGAGCAGAACTCAGGTCCTAGAGGTGAACGTTTTAGAAATGGCTACCCATGACAAATTGCCAGTGTCCTGGACAAAACCATACATCACAAAATACCATGTCTAACACTAGGGATGATCATCTTACTTCCACCCACTGTTTTTTCTTCTTGTTTATCCACCACTCAGATATGCTCTTCCAAGGCCTTTCCACCTCATATTTCAAATATTCCCATTGCAAAGAAGAAGTCATGTTTTTCTTCTAATTCAAAGAGAAATATATGGTACATCAAAGCCTTACTTTTGTTACAAGGGCATTTTCATACGTAAAGGAATCGATGTTTCTGTAGCTTTACACACAGGTACAGACAGAAAGAGAGATGCCTCTCTCTGTCTTCCACACCTCGCTGTATTCAATTCTCATTCATATATGCTCAATAGAATAAAGCACATTTCAAGGTATTGTAATATAGCTCTTTTACCTAACTTTATAGCAGCACATTCTTTTTATTTGATATTAATACCTCTAGAGGCTTTAAATAAAATCCATCATGTGTAAGTCAGTAAAAGGATGACAAAATGAAAATATGTAAATAAAACAGGACAATATATTTATTGCCAGAGCATGCCAGCTGCTGAAAATAACCTGTTGCCCCTTCAAGCTAGCTGACTTGATAGTAATCTAAAAAAAAATATCCAAGTGCCAAAAGATTCACTGTGTGAGTGAACGTTCATGTCAAGATAGGCACATTATCACCCAGACAAGTGAAAAATGCCTTTGGTGTGTGGCAGTGAGAAGTACCCAGGCCAGCAAAGAAGGTCTATAAATTAGAACTAAGGACTCTAATAGGATGTTTAAATAGATTTTTAAATGGACTACAATTAAGGCACTCCAGCCAGGAAGGTCCATAAGTGTTTTTTTTATTAATCCTGATGGCAGGAGTAGTTCAATATTGCACTGTGAGTTTCACGACAGTGTTATATAAAGGAGTTATTGATTATGACTGCTAAAACTCACCTAACATAATTATCCTACTGCTCCCTTTCGGGATACTTCAGACCTCAGCTAAAGATTCCCCCATTAAAAATGGATAATGTGTGGTAGGATTTCTTATCTCTACTTTTTCTCCATGTAGAATTCTTCAAGAGTCTTTTACATCCATGTCACCTTCTGCTTTCTGAGTCCAGCCCTCTACAGCTGTCTTTTGAGCATTTAGCCTTAAAGTCTTATAGTTCTTGCTCCTTGAGGTATTCTAGTGCAGGTCTACCACATGTGAATAATGAATCTGGCTGTGCTGAAGTATACCAGAGGTGCCTAGTACATTTTCTGAGCCTACTGAGGTGACCATAGTGGTTGACTATGGGCAACAAAAAATTGAGGAGTCTAGACTAGCTAGCAGCCCAGAGCTTCAAGACTACAGCCACCCACAACCAACAGGGGAGCGAGGGGAAACCACAGCTATCTGCTCATGCAAGACCCCTTTCCTTACAGTCTTAGGTTTCTCCCATGAAGAGAAACCTTCTGCCACATTTGGATATGACAGTCTTTGATAAATATGTACATTTCTTCAGCCCATTCTGATTTAACTGTCTGTGGGTTTTGATTTTTCTTGCATTATTACTACCACAAGAAGACTCTCTTGCAGGCCATGCCGCACAACAGGGCTTTCTTAAGTGAAGGGCTTACAAATTCTTAAGTCAAGAACTTGGGTGAGCTATCTAATCAATGTTCTGGGGACTGTACAATCACTTAAATTTCCTACATTAAGTTCTTGCTGCTGACCACCCAGCATTTCTTGATTTACAGGGCTGCCGCTGAAATGCCTGTAAAGTCATCAAGGGTCTTGATTGCAAGAATCATTTTGTTTGCTCATGCTCACTCTCCCTCTTATACTTTATCTAGCTCTGGCACATTTCACTCCATGTAGGCATATACGGCACATATCTGCCAAGTCCTTCTAAGAACTAACCACTTATCTCACCTAACTTTCCATTTCAAAAAGTTGTGAACTTGCACATACAACTCCATATCTAGGGCAAGATTGAATGAAGATGGCTCAGCAGGCAACAAATTACACTTCCCATCTCTAGCACAGCTCCTTTGTGCTGTAGGGAAAAATCATTTCCTAAGAAGATAGGAGGTACACCAGCATTGCCTTCCCTTAGGGCGATGCACAGGAAACAAACACTGCTAGTTGCTGCTCTGAGCTCTACATGCTCTCCATGGGCAATAGTGGCTGCAGGGAAATACAGGCCTCTGAGCCGCAGTTTAAAAGGAACTACCAGCATCCGAAATTACAACAACAACAACAAACCCTGAAAAAAATGTTGTTGCTGTTGTTGTTATTATTATTACTACTACTACTATTATTATTTTTTAAAAAATAACTTCTTTCTGGCCTGCCATGACCTAAAATTATTAGTCCCAATTCCCAGCTGCAGTCATACTGAACTGAGCAAAACACAAGTCCAAGAATAGGGCACATTAAGCAATCTTAGCCCTTGGAAACATGAACCAGGACAAAAGCTAGTGTGATCTTTAATAGAAACAACACAAGGACCACTTTCTCTTGTACCAGTCCTCAGAGGCTTGGCCACTCATCAAGTTACCACAGGAACACTTCCTAGCCTCCTTTCTTGTCTCTGCCCATCTAACTAGCCCTAAAATTTATCAGCAGATAGAGTCCTCAAATAGGTCATCCAGCTGGTTTTGTGGCTAATTCATAGGAGTTAAAGAGATTTCCGTACTATCCATGCTCTCTCCCTCGCTTGACCTACCATTTGCATACTCACTTGGTTAGTGTAATTTGAAGTAAAACCACACCTGTTTCTCGCCCTGTTAAGAAGCACATCTGCAGTTGCCTCCCTGCCTTCTCTTCAGTTTGAAGTCTTTGCAATTACAGTATAAGTGACAGCTGCATAACTGAGGTTAAAGAAAAGCCGGCAGGTCTGATTCATTGGTAGGAATTTAGAACTAATAGGCAGGGAAGAGGGAATCAGTGCAATTGAAGTAAGAGCTCTGGTGCTTTCTGTTCCCCTCTTAAAAAGAAGAAGAGAGGGAGGTCAGGCAGAAGAATGCATTTTAGGATGCCGGAATAGGATAAGATTATGTGATAGATGGTTTCCTACTTTGCTCTAACTGCAATAGTTCTGCTGCCTTTGGCATTCTGCAAATAGGGATCATGAGGCTGAAAGATAAGCAGAAAAGAAACAATGCTTAAGGGGGGAAAATGAAAAAGAATGGTGCAAAGAAGATGAAAAATATAAATTGGTTTGGTGGTTTACATTATGTATTTTTCATTACAAAGTTTATTCCTGCGTTACGTGTGCTGGCATTTTTGCAGTTAATACATTATTTTCAGCATTTTTATTTCCTTACAATGATATTCAAGCTGTAGCTTATGAATCTGGTATTAACTCATGATTATTCAAATTGTACATCAAGAAACTGGTGCTAAAGTCTTCCATTTTTACCAAAATGGGTCTATTTCTGAATGCAACAAAATGAAAAACAAAGAAAGGTATTCAAATGGGTCTAAGAGGTCACATTCTGTTCGGAAGAGCCCCCTGTGTGGAGACTTTACGAGATGATCACACTGGCTGTTAAGCATTCTGCTGTTGAATCTGTAATTATATTATTATCCAGATGCTAAACAATGGTAGGTTTTGAGGACTTTGACTATTTTCTGCGCACTCTTATCTGAAGTTCCTTCCTGGCTGATAAAATAGCTAAACATACTATGTATGGAGCTGCCTGATGACTTTTGTGAGGTTTTGACTCTTAAAAAAGGGCATTAAAACTATAACTCTTCAAATCCAAATAAGCCTTATGAGCAGCACAGGTAAATACCAAACCTAACACAACACCCCAGTGTTCCTTGCAATTGGAAAACCCTTCTCTTTGGCCAGTCATAGTCCTGCAGTCTCTAGGAAATTCTCTCACCTGTCCTTTCTACATTACTTTCTGAACAGTATAAAAGGCAAATCCTTTAGGTGCCGTGTTACAGTTGTCACAGAAACTGTACTCAGCTCCCACTTGGCCACAGTAAGCAGCACAGGGAGATTGCACATCAAGTCTGAGCGTTTCCTATGGCACTCCCATGGTTTGAGCAGGGAATAAAATGTCCTCTAGGAACAATGCCTATCTTTTACCATTTGTGGCATTCCCTGTAAAGCTGGTGGACGCTTGACCATAATATCTGTAGTTGCAGACCAAGGTGGCCCTGAAGGACAGGTAACGGCATTTTTCCCATTTACCAGGTACAGCTGGCATTCATTTTCTTTCAGTCACTCAGCATGTCACTGAGTGAGAGTCGATGTGGCTAATAGTGTTTAAATGCAAGCTGAAAAGATGATTTTGTGTAAATTACGGTTATCCATATCTAATGGCAACCAGATCACTGCTGTGACAAAAGCAGCAGCATGCCTTCAAGAAGACTTTTCCTTTTCAACAAATATAGAAAAAGATTTCCTTTTTCACTAGACTTCACAGAGCACTAAATATACAGCTGAGAACATTTCTCTAAGTAGCTTGATAATTCCAGTTATTTGCTTACCAGCTGCACCTTATATCATCTAATTTAAAAAGAAAAAAAACTTCCTTCTCTTGTGAGAGTCTGGTTTTCTCTGCATCCCGGGAGACACAGATGACCCATGTCTAGAGAGAAGTGACAGCAGTGGCAATAAATAGGTGAATTGTAGCAGGAACACTAGGAGCTGGCAATGGTTGAAATGGCCAGTTAGTCTACGCTGCCTCCAGAATGATCCTATGCTAATATGCCACTATTGTAGAGCTCAGCAAGACGGAAATTCGCAGTCTGTGGCCTCACAGACTTAGTTTTACTGAGCAGAAGCACCAGGAGAAAGAAATGTGAAATCTGCTTTGGGAAATACTTGCTAGGTCTCCGTTTTTCATTCTAAACCTACCACAACACATGCAAAATGCTGATATTTTGTTCTCATCTGCATGACACAGTTCCAAAGACAGGTTACAGCAGCACTCTGTAGCAAAGCTGTTAGTGTGAGTAATTACTCTACGATAAAATCTCCATTCTTTCACTATACATTGAGAAATGCCCATTAAAAAGCTCAGAAGATTCAGAAATTAAAATATATTAATAGGAACATAATTAAGTACTTATTGCTTTTGTCATTTAAAACAAGCTAACCAGATGGCAAGGAAAAATCTCAGAAAGAGCCTCTCAATGAGCTATTTAGATTTAATTAATATACAGTAACTTGCTCATTAAAGCTAAGTTAAAGGCTTATTTGAGACAAATAGTAACCTCTTTTGTATTATAGTTTCCATTTTCCATAGCTGGCAGAGGCACAAATTACACTTCTGAAAGCTAGCAAACAAAATGTTTTAGAAGTTTATTCTTTCTGATCACCTCTGTGGTGAAGAAAATGAGAGTAAATTGGGTGGTATTAACCCAAAGCAGCATAACAAGCAAATTATTTAAACCAGAAGAAATACCATCAGTGTCAAGTTAGGTGAGTATGGGAAATAGCCAGTCTCTGCAGCAGAAGCCCTCGTGACATGCAGAGCATCCCAGCAGATTATTCACAAAGAAATAAGCACAGCTTATGTAGCTGATGTAGCTTCCAGTCCTGTCCTCCCTGACAGAAAGGTAGCGGGGAGAAAGAATCAAACCAGAGACAATGAGAAAGTGGGACGTCAGGCAGAGTACAACAAAAACTTTGTATTATTCAGTCTGTGCAGCTATCCATGAGGACTTCAGACACACATTTCTTCCCCATCTCACCAGATTTCCTCTCGAGGGAATATTTCTTTAAAAAGCTTCTCCAGAAGGATCCTCATAGATAGGTTTGTACCCTATTTCCTTCCCGAGGCTTTATCATGGCAAGGGAAGATGTAACCTAGAGCACAGAAGCCAAATGATTTTCCTGAAGAAAAGGCATTTTAAATTTTTTAATTTGTGACTCCCTAAACATTTTCCACAGAGGCTGACTTCATGAGTACTGCTCCTTGTATTTAGGAACCTGATTTTCTCAATCGCATCTCAAGAACCCATTGAAAGTAGCTCATACACCCCTTAACTAAAAGACACTGCCCTACAATGTCTAATATATAATAAAGATATTATACACAGGAGAGTATCTAGTAAAAGTCTACTATTTCTTCTTTAGCTGCACTCAGCATAACAGCTGAGTCTAAAAGTGTGTAACAATAAGGCCAGTTCTTATCTTAAAAAAATTCTGTGCTGTACTATTTTGACCAGAAAGTCCTTCTGATGTTCCTACAGCAGAGATTTATTCTGGAGCTTATTTACTTTTCATTGTCATCTTCCCATAACTATTACCAAATATTGCATTATTTAGACATTTATATTTTTTACAGCTGTATTTTAGAGAAGTTATTTTGCAGATAGCTTCTCTATCGGTCTCTGAGCTAAAAGCTGATAAAAACCGTGCTGGTGCCTAAGGTCGGGTCAACATTTAGAACTTAAGCTGACAAAAAGTGTGACTTGTTTACATTTCTATATCAGAAATGTAGATGCATTAATATTGGAAAATAAACCTTCCATTAATATACCTTTCATTCATGGAATTATTATGATTTATACTAGAAAAATCAATATCCCTCTTTGACATGTTTTGCATCTCGTACAGGAAAGTTTCCAGATGTAAGAATTCCAGCCAGTTGTGCCATGCTTAGACAAGGTATGCATTTGCTGCTTCACTCTTGGTGATGAATGTTTACCTCTATTAGTATAAGAGCACCGAGAGCTACTATGATTATGTTAAAGACATAGGAAGAACCTGGGTGAGGTTATTATTTTTCCCTTAATTTGTGAGGGTTTTTAAAATAAACAGCTTTCTCTATTTCAGATTTTGAGCTCATACCAAAAGTAGACATAACAGAATTCCAAAACTGCTTTTTTTCCTATCTCCACAAAAGTATGGGAAATTGTATGAACAGATGCATTTTGATGCGATTGCCAAACAAATTTTGACATCAGTATGCTTCAGACAGTATGCTTGGCTGATTATTTGAATCAGGCTGCTGGCACATTGTATGCCAACACAAAGTATGACAGATTTTGGCTGGTAGTGCTTAAACGCCATATGTAGGGAAGGGAGAAGAGGAGGTGGCCAACCTCAGCAAGGGAGAGAGATGGAGAAAGAGCTAGCTGTGATATCCTGACATTGTGATACCAACAGTCCCCAGGTCCCACCAAGTCACTCAGGCATTTCCTCAAAATAAAGATTCGCACTATCAGCCTGTAGCTCACATCATCCCTCTGCTCATAACTTGGAAGATGCCACCATGCTCCCATGGAGGAACTGGGTTTACCTTGACTCCAGACTAGCCTTGGTTGAAAGCCCCAGAGAAATCCCTCTGTGTACCGGCCCCATGCGCACTGACTGCAGCAGCCCCGTTTCAGCCAGCAGCTGGATTAACAGTCATGGAGATGACACATTGTTGCTCCAGCGGTGTCCCTGGGATGGATGTTCTTGCAGAAGCCACAGTCAGATCAAGCAGTCATAGCTGCTCCTTTCACAGAGCTGCATTCTGTTTGTTGCAGACCACTGTTGCACCTTGAAAAAGACCTAAAGGAACAGGCAGAGTGAAATGTAAACAGATGTGTAGCTGTTCCACAATATAAAGCTTTACTAGCATGACGGTGACTCCGTATTTCTGTAATTTGCCAGGAACCCATTGTTTCTTTGCTTTGACAACTCCACTGACTTCCTTGACAGCCACTTGAGAAGTACAAACCTAAGACACGTGTACGTGTACTCCATTTTCTTTTGACCTGTCTGTAAAACACTGAGCACTCTACAGGCATGTGGTGACTAGAGGAGCTCTGTGGAAATAGCTCCTTCTTTTTTTTAAAAAACAAGTCTTATGGAAATTCTAAATTACGTCTGCGGATGACACAATATCATTAGCAGCATCTTAGATCCCAAGTATGGGGTGGGAAAAAAGCTTTCTCACTGACAAAAAAAAATGTGTCAAGACGCTATATTATGGATATCTTTAATTATAACATACTTGTATAGCATTCAAATTGCTGGTAACCCTCCTAAATTTCCTTCCTTCATTCAGGACTTCAGTGTTTTAACAAGGTGTGTAAAATCTTAGAATCCTTTTGAATTCTTCCATCCAAATTAAATCTACTGTTTTGAACTTTTCTTAAAAGTAGCATAAAAAATGCTGCAGGTTTTCTTTCAAAAGCCAATTTAAACCAGCCCCTCAAAATTACCTTCTAAGCATTGTAATGATGTTCATCTAAAGCAATTACAGCTTCAATTAACGGCAATTTCATCCGAGAAGTGTTCATGCTTGAAAAAAAAAGTGAAAATTTCCTTTTTTTTCAAAAAGAAACATCTGAGTACACTGTAAACAAAAATAAACATTTGAGATTACCCACTTGAATGCTGACAATGGAATAGTTGAACTTTGACCCTTCCTCTACTACACATCAACATTAATACAATGCAAGTCAGATCTGTACATTTTTTTCTTATAAGACTCTAAATAAATAGGATCTTCAAGATAAGTTTCCCATTCTCTATTAAGGTGACAGTATGGAGTTTGAAGAAAAATTAATGGAAATAAGATGCTGTTATGCAGCCACCAAATGCATCTGGTATGCCTGAAGCAAAATAATTATCATTACAGGAGACCTCTGCAACCTGAACTCAAAGGCCACCAGGTTGTCAAGAATGAAAGCAATCTGTAATGACGTGAACATCATCTACCACTTCTGTACGTAACCCACCTGCCAGGCAAACAAGTTAACCTATCTCAGGTATGAGCATCTTCACGATGAAGTTTTATTATTCATTCACCGCTGTTTCTGTAGAGCATCTTTGATATGTGTCCAACATGATCATACTTATTTAATGTCGTACCTCTTCTTCTCCTCATATTTGACCCAGTGATAGGGACAAAAGCAGTTTCTCATCTCATTTAGACATCTCATTTAGATTTTCCTAACTAATATCCCTCACCCACCATGAGCCTTGTCTCAGACCTGTATGGTTTCTAAATTATCTCCTCTCCAATGAACAAGGAGAACATTTTGGACTCCAGGATCAGATATGTTTCAATTATTATGGCAAAGGTCATTGCTACATGCACTGCAGCAATGCAGGAAACACCATGCTGGGTAGCCTTGTATCCTGTCTTTGTCAGTGACGTGTAATTTAGTTCAAAGGAAGGGGGGAATAATTTTACCGTTAAGAAAAAGTGAAAGAACAGTAAATCAAGAAATAGATTTTTGTCTTGTTCTCAGTCAAGCCACTACAAAAACATTGGATCAAATAAGTAGGTCTTTTACCAGACATCTGTTGGCAAATTAAAGAAAAAGAGTTCCTGATGTAAGCCTACTGGCTAACACTTTTGACATTAACACAAACATGGCAAGTGACAAAGCACTTACGTGGGTACTTACCTTCATTTTTTTAACGTAGTCACTCAGCCGAAGATATTCCACATTTTCTACCAAATATCTGCCCTGCAGGACTGATTCTTATCTAGTGTTAATCAATTTGGTTTGAATTAGGTCAATGCAGCTGCGCTACTTTACACTCGTCTTGGATCTGAATCACTGATGCTTTTACTGGATGGTAGAATATCCCATTCTTGGTAGATTCATGAACCATTGATTCGTAATTTTTTATGTCTACTTTCTTAAAGAGAAGCAACAAATTAATTTTCTCTATTTTATGGTAGGAAACTATTATATTCCTGATTTTTTCAATGCTGCTGTATTACTTATTCACCACCCAACTCCAGTACATTGAAATTGGCAGGTCAATATATATTTAGGGTGACAAACATTCTTTTATAAGCTCTTTAACTGCCCTTTGGCCCTGGCTTCTCTAACTGTTGTCCTTAATTTTTCTGATTTTGGCGTAAGGTTTGCTGATGATCTCATATATATTGAAAACTGAGGAGAAATAAGTACTCTGAATTTCTCCCACTTGAGAGTTCTCACATACTTACTCGCCTTTTTCATCTCATGGGACTGTTATAATTTATTCTAAAAGTTATGTAAGTGTTTTGGAGAAAATGTCATTTTTCCTGACTTGTTCCTTAATGTCATTATTTTAATTCTTTTTTTTGTTGTTCCTCTTGTTTTGAGGCCAAAGTCTACATGAGTAAAATTATCCTATTCCTATCTATCTTCCTTCTTTCTTGATTTTGGTTTGGTTTGTTTTTTTTTTTCATTAAGCTTCCTTTCATCTTTGAAAGATTTCTAAATATTTATTCTATATTTTTCATAATAAAAAATCTGAATTGTTACTGTAACCTGTGTCCAATAAGAAGGTAAGGTGAGGTGGAGGGAGACTAAACTTTCTTATTGTTATTGTATCAGCTTTCAAGTCAATGTCACCTGACAGTATAAATGTTTTAAGAAAAATTTTAAAACATACTGATCCTAGAAATATATTTTTCAGCTTGGCACAGTGACTGTATTTTAGATTATGTCTACCCTTTGCATTTCTTCAAGGAACAAAATTAACATGTGATTCATATTTTTTAGTGATTTTCATATCAAGCTCCTATATGCATTTCTCATTTGCATAGGGATAGCTGCAGATCTTCAAAAGAAATTATCTTTTCCCACTTCGTAGCTGGTAGCACAGTAGAAGCACCCAACAAGACAGCTGACTAGAATCATCTGTAGAGAAGTCTGACAGTAGTTTTATTTCCAAATATTGTTGCTCAAATTAAAAAGCAAACAAACAAACAAACCTAAGATTTCCCACAGAAGAAAACTGTTGTGCGGTTTTTTTTTCCCCTGGCCTATTTTTTGCCCCATAATCTTGGAATCTCATAGACTTCTTTGGGGTGAACCAGCTCCCCTGCCTTCTAATGAATCAGTATCCAAGCAGCCTATTCACAAGCTGCAGCAGCAGATGTACAGCCCCAAGTCCTACCAACTGGCAAACTCGCGAGCCTGGCTAGCCCCGGTACAGTAACTTTGAGAACAGAGAAGCCAACCTGCCCAAAGAGAAAGGGCCTGGCTAAAAAGACTTAAGGACCAGGGCAATTAGGCAGCCTATCTAATGAACCATTTGGGCATAAGGACATCCCAAGGAGCAGAGGAGTCCAGATATATGGACAAGGTAAGAAAGAAAGATTGGATACAGTTGTCCTGTGTCCCTGGCAGGCAGGGAGCCACACTGTCAGAAAAAGAGCAGGCAAATGGAAAACAAAACAACAAAAATCCTAGGAAGCAGCATCACTGTCAGCATCTCCCCTGAGTGTTGAAAGAAATGACAGGCCCATCAAAACACCATTTTTTGACATACAAATGTTCTGCGAGACAACTGTCTTTGAGCTCAAAACTGTGTTACAAATAGTGGAAAATTATAGTTCTACTTTGTTCTTAATGCAGTGCTGAGGAACCTTCTAGGTGGGTATAATTGTATGTATCAGCATGTGTTTCGAAACAGATACGAGCAAAAAGAGATGCAAATATTCTTCATGGTTTGATTAAGGAGTCATGAAATATCAGGTAGTTCAAAAAGGAACTCAGGAGTTCCACACACCAGCGGAAAAATCAGTTAAAAATCCTCCCACCCACTTCAGTGCATCTCCCTGCAATAAGCGTGTACCTCACAGCTGATAATTTACATGCTCATGAAAAACTGTGAAACTGCAGAGACTAGATACCATAGACAGTGAATCGTAATCAATTCATGCCTTAAGAAGCACAGAGAAAAACCCCAAAATCAATATGGAATTTCACAGCAAAGCAGTGCTGGGACTAAGTAGGACTGATATGTATGAGGAGTTAAATTTATACTATCAGCTCTTGCCTAGAGAAAGAGGAATCGTAAATGAGCTGCATTTCAGACCTGATGTAGTAAGGGAAGTTGTAAATAAAGCACACAATGCTGGCCAGTTAGTAGAGCAGGAATGCTCAAGAAGTTTCCCTTGTGCACTTGAGCTGTGTCTCAGAGTCGTTTTCAGTACTCAGACAAGGCGTCTTTTTCAAAGCACTTTCTGTGTGAAAAAGAAGTAGAGTCTGAGTAGAATACAATGAGCCATGTTAAAGTCTCAGTAGGCCCATAATCACACTGCAGTCCACGTATTTCCATCACCCTCCCCAGGCTTCAACTTATCCAAGAGGTCAAATAACTTGTGGCTAAAATTTTCAGAAATAACCAAGACACTTCTGGATTCGCGCTTGAAATAATTCAACAGGGCCTGCTGCGGGACTTACTACAATTCAAGTGTCTTTGGAGTTTCTCAAATATGAAAACTCAAAGAAACTGGAGATGCACAATTCAATAACTAATTGTGGAAAAAACAAACCTTAAGACTGCAAAGGCAAGAACTACCATCCTGTGTACCACCCTTGATGATTAAGGACCAGATCTTCAGCATAGCATCAGTTCATTTAAGTGTTTTTTTCTCAGTGGAAAGCATCCCAGGCTTTTTTTGGCCGCCTGTACAACAAAGAACAGCTGTGGCTCAACCATCCATGCAGCTAAGAACAGTAAAATAGGAATGTACTTGTATTTTCAGGACAGCAGATTTTAACGTCTCGAGACTCATGCACGCTCAAGCACTTCAGTCTCCCAATTAATCTCTGCATATGAAAACTAATTTCCAAAATGTTATCACTTAAGGACTTACTTAACAAATAGATGTCTTTTTAGTGAATTTACCTTGAGCTCTAATCCTCCAGTCTGGGGTTTCTTGCAGTCTGTGCTCAGAAATAGTCACCAAGATGACAGAGACTTTGATATTTTCTACTGTCTAATAGCTTCCTCGGGGCCTAGAACAGTGAACTGAAATTGAAGAACATTGGAACATTCATAGACATTCACGCTATCATTAAGGAGTTGGTTTGGAGTTAAAGATTTAGGAGCCCTTGCATAAATGGGCACAACATAGATGAGAAGAGTTTCTATAGGGCATATGCAAATCACAGAGGTTTAAACTTGTTCTTGTTCTTACGGAACTTGACTTGTTCTTACAGAAATCTATGTGGGCATAGTGATAGAACTCTCATAAATAAACGCCAGAAACAAGAAGCAAACTTGAGCTAACGCCAAATACATCCATAGGTGGGCACCAGACAAATCTGTGACTGAACGTCAAAAGGCACATGCCCAGAGTCTTCAAGAAGGCAGTTACCGTGTTTTCAGTGAACGACCTGTGTAAAGCCACACTGCTTAATTTTATTTTATTTTTTTTTAAATAGGGCCACAGTATTGTTCACATGCAGTTTTCACGTGACCTTTTAGTCCCCCAGTTGACTGTAATTACTGTATTACATTCCTAATAGGGTTACCCAGATGTCACTGCAGCAATATTTAGAAGACAGTGGATTTGCACACATAAAACTGAAGGACAATGAATTCAATGAATTAAAATGCAGACCAGTGAGAGTTTTAATTGCTGGTTGTGATCAGCAAAAAAGAAAGAATCCATCTGAAACACAATAGGAGAAAAGAACCAGACAAAAACAAAACATGAAGGCAAACAAAATAAGAATGAAACAACTATTGTAGGCATATTAAACCTTCGTCACAATAGACACAATACCTATGCTACCTCAGAAGTTCTTCAAGAACTGCTATCTTCCAAGGTGGTGTAATGCCACCCCAGGCACTGACAGTCAGTAGAGACCTGTGAAGTGGTACACTTCCCTTACGTTCTGCACAGCACAGGCTTTGCCCCGACCTCAGGAAGTCACCTTGATGCTGGACCCCAGAAAATACATCTTCATTCCAGGATAATTAAAAGCAGTTAGGAAGTGATGGATAGCTTAGAGCAGGTAAGATGTGATTTAACCTGGAATTTTACTCCTAACAGCTATGATAAAGGGATGCAGATACAGTACACAGAAAAAATACTTTAGCAGCAAACTCATAAAGAATTAACATTTTATACCAGCCTAATGTCAAACCAATGCTCAGGCTAATATACTATGCAATTGGTTTTTAACTGGGTGCTTTTAAGGACAATGGTTAACCAAGGGTCTATCTCTGGACTACGGCACACCTAACTCATTTATTATTATTACTTATATTTCTGATCTTTTGCAGACAATCTTTCTAATCTTTTCTGCTCTTTTCACATAAACATGACTATGCTTTTAAAAAGGATACTATTTTCCTAAACTCTTTCTCTTCTCCCGACCATGAGACAAATGGTCCACTTTGCCATTCAGTGGGGAGAAATGCACCATCACAACTCAAGTAAAAATACTCGAGATGTTTCATAAGCAGTAGTCCCTACTTGCATTGCTGCAGAAATAAGACCTAATTAGGGTAATCCAGACTCAAATTTCTATGTACTGTACAAATGTGTGGTAAAAAATAGTCTCTTCAAACGGATTTATGGACGAAATTTGCAGAGGATGTCACCTACATCCATTAGTTGGGTAAAGCATCATAATTTCCTAAAGATGAAAGGGGTTTCTCTACCTTTTCTCCTGAAGTTTTCACACTTGGTATAAAACAATTAAAGATGAGGGAATGAGAAGAGAGGGAAAGGTTGCATAAGTGAGGTTCAGGCCTCTGCCTCCCAGATGACTCACAAAGCTGAAGAATCATCTACTCTCTTGTACCCAGTGAATATTTAATACTGTTACTTGAAGTGCAAGAACTTAACCTGAAAACTTGACTTCTGAGCACTCTACTGAGAAGTGATCCCCCTCAAAAAAATGAAAGTCTTAAAGCTGACACTTCAAAACACTAAATAAGGGCCCTAACCACAGTGCTAAGGGAAAAAAGGAGAAAGTGACCATCGCTCAAGTTTTTCAGAAAATTGTTGTAGGTGCCTGCCTCCTTTAGCAGGCCCTGGGGAAGGAATTTGAGTATATGGAGAATGGGATTTAGGATACATGTTGGTCCTCAGTATTTCACTGTGAGATGGAGTAGGCACCTTCCTGCTCAAAGATCTAATTTGGGAGAGCTCTCAATAAACATGCTGGTGGAATTCCAAGGCACTTAATCTTCTGTACGCCCACTGCAGGCCTCCCTGCCACAGATCTCAGCTTCTGCAGCTCAGTGACTAAAGGTTTTGTTCTCTGACACTCAGCATTGATACATTTAAGCCTTAATACAGATCTCAGCCTCTGCGTTTAAATCACAGTTTCCAAAGCAAATTTGGCATTATAAGGTTAATCCTCCCTGAAAGCAGCTTTGCGGAAAAGGACCTGAGGGTCTTGGTGGACAACAAGCTGACCACGTGCCAGCAACGTGTGCCCAGCAGCATCCTGGACTGCGTTAGGATGAGCACTGCCAGCAGGTTGAGGAAGGTGATCTTTCCTCTCTGCTCATCCCTGGTGAGACACATCTGGAGTGCTGGGCCCAGTTTCGTACTCCCCTCCCTAAGAAAGGGCCTGTACAGGGCCTGTATAGCAGTAGCTATTTGTTTTAAAGCAAGCTCCGCTTTGCCAACAGGTAATAAAGCCTACATTTTTCCAGTTCTACTTAGCAAGTTTTAAAGAAGGATGAAAACTGGATTATGTTGTTCTGCAAAAAGAAGGGTGCTTTCCTCCCAGGCTAGACTTAATAATACTATTTTAAAAAAATAAATGCTTTCCTCAAAAAAGGAAATGTAGATAAGTGTAAAGCAATAAAAATATCCCTCCTAATGCAGCAAAACTGTATTAACTTAATGATTTGCTAAGAAGCCTGAAAATCGCTGTTGCATCACTGAAAAGGACACAGCTTTCCATGAAAATGTCCCCAGTTCCAACTGGCATATCCTGTATGAGGTCTATCAGATAAAGCTGATCCTTGTCCACAGTTCAAATTGCTTTTAAACAAGTTCAAAAGCATTGAGACATAAATGTCAAGTCAAATCTGAATGACACCAAAGGGAAAATACTATTATGGATTTATTTTGACTACAGTTACTATTTCTTGTTTTACTGCATCCTGAGTCTAATGTTGACCTTTACCTATGCTTAGATGATACGGATATTTATTTAAAAGTAAATGATTACAAAGCATAATGTAACAACCTAAGCAACTGCGTCCCTGTTGACGCTAGTAAAGTTACTTGGGCATAAATGTTTGTAAGTTTAAAAAATATTTTCCATTTTCTTTTCTGCCTCTTTTTCACCTCTCTTGCCTAAGCTGGCTGCACCAAGTCTGTGCAAGAGAGAGCAATTACCACAAAATCTAATTATGATTTCATAGGTCCAGATATCTGTCTTCTGAAACATCAAGTTTGTCATTCCTTGAGTCAGCTGATAGAGGACAAGCAGAGACATAGCTTTCTTATAAACAATTTTTAGGAATGTCTAAGAGACAAGGTTTGTCTTCTGAAATTTTGAAAGATATTTTTAAAACAGTGGTCTCAAATGCTTTCAATAGATCATTCCCTAATATCTAATAGAAGCAGATCCAACCATTCAGGACGCTTTATGCCTGCGTCTAAGCAGGTAACATGGTTATCATTAAAAGTACCAAAAAAGAAGGCACAGAAAAGATCTTTTTATGTCACTTGCCTTTAGAACAGACAGATGCTGGAGTTCAGCATATCTAACAGCTTACACACGAGGACTGCAAACCATTCTCTTGTATATTTTTTACGAATGGCAAAAAGCAGTATCTGAGTCACAGAAGAATACAAACTAATTTCCATTCATGTAACAGCCTTACATAAATAAATAATAGAAATGCACCAGCCGCAAATACTCTCATTGTTGATGACCCTCTGAATGTTGCTAGTTAATTAGCAAGCAGTATCCCAACTTGTTTATAAAGAACAAGCTGTGAAAAACCTCAAGAAAATGGACTTTTTGGTGAAGTGCCGACATGGCACGTTAATAATACTGTAATAAAACCATACAGAAACTGTTGGATTAATAGATATTAAAACTCTTGCAAGAGTTATGAAATACTCTTGTACATAATAATACCCTTGTACAATAGTTAGAACATACAAAATGCTGCCGTAGCACCATTCTTTACATTGAAGGTGTTATCAGGACAGCTAAGTTGGAGGTGACATAAAGCAGTTTCTGCTCCACAGATATATCAGACAATATATATACTTTCTTATATATAAAAAAAAAGAAAAAGCCCAGTCTATCTGAAAAAGAATAAGGAAGCCAAATATTTTTGTTTGCCTAAAAAAATCTGAGCGCCCAAAGAAGAATCACTTCTCTCAAGCACAAAAGTTGTTAGAAATGTCAGCAGAGGTCCATGAGTAAAGTGAGAGAGGTCACAGATGCAGCAGACACTGCAAGTTTGTTTTATTTTCCTCCCTCCCTAGTCATTTCATGGACAAAAAGGGCATCATCAGAATGCCACAGCCAGCAGTGGCAGCAGCTCCTTTTTTATTGGTCAGATATAAAGCGATCATAAAAAGCCAAATGGTCAGGCTTTTAACCCACACTCACCTTCCAGCCTTAAAATCTCTCCACGTTTCACATTAAGTTTAACCAAATGACACTCGCTACAATCTAGTCTAATGTTCTGTGGACTCATTTAACAGCAAAGCACCCAAATACAGTTCTACTGGACATGATAAATTGGGCAGTATTACTCTGCTTATTCAGCCTTTCAATCTTAGGCATATTGCTATTAGCACTTACAGATCTCTAATATTCTTATGACAACCCTTGTAAAACGCTGAATGAACCAGTCGCATGTAGTTTCCTCACTGAAGATTCTTTGAGCAATGTTGATGACAAACCTTTGGGACGTCTTCTAGTTATATAGCTGTTTTGCACTGAGTGAGTCCCACTGTGCTTCCACTGGAGCCCTCATAAGAATAAGATGAAGTCATAACATCATAACAATAATAATAGTAATAACAATAGAAATAATAATAATAGAAATATTAAATTATAGCAGCATGGGCTTAAGTGCAAATGACCAAAACTTGTTATCAAAGACAACTTGAGTAGTTTACCCAGAAGCCTAGACTGTGTCAGAATAAATTATGGTAAAGCTTGAGGACACCAAGGCATTCTGGGTTCCCCAGTACAAGGGAGACATGGACATACTGGAGAGTCCAGTTAAAGGGCACTAAAATGATTAAGGGACTGGGGCATCTCTCCTATGAGAAAAGGCTGAGAGAGCTGGGACTGTTCAGCCTGGAGAATAGAAGGCTCGGGGCAGATCTCATCAATATATACAAATATCTGAAGGGAGGGTGTAAAGAAGACAGAGCCAGGCTATTTCCAGTGGTGTCCAGCGACAGGACCAGAGACAATGGGCACAAACTGAAACACGGAAGGCTCCATTTGAACTTCAGGAAGCATTTTTTTCACTGTGTGGAGGTGACTGAGCACTGGCACAGGTTGCCCAGAGAGATGGTAGAGTCTCCACCCTTGGAGATGTACAAAATCCATCTGGACACAGCCCTGGGCAACTGGCTGCAGGTGATCCTGCTTGAGCAGGGGAGTTGGGCTAGATGACCTCCAGAGATCTCTTCCAACCCTCAACCATTCTGTGATTCTATGATGCTATGATCAAAATTATTTAGCTCTTGATATGCCCATCTCTGGGGCCAAACTTGACGTTGCAGGTGGTCATTTGAGGAATGATAGGACTGACACCTCTGAATCTCCTGCTTCCCTCCATGGTCAAACGACTATTCACAGGCTGCAAAGTCAGAAGGAATCATTGCAGTTCTCTCAGAACAGTCATGCAGAAATGCAGATGAAAGCCCAGCACAACAGTCTGCTACCAGCAATGACTCCATGAAAACGAAACTCCTCCAGTGGCCTATTCTAAAGGAAGAAGATATGGGGAGTGTCTCAAAAGATACTGGCATAAATGAGAAATGCTATCCTTCATTTATTTAGCATCACTCCTTGTTTATGACATATTCATTTTCTCTTCTGCTTCTGTTATGAGCATCAAGCATACCCTCCACTGAGTCCAAGGGTTAATAGAAAGACGAAACAGAAAGTTTCTGCATGAGAATAACTGGGGTTTGGAGGTCCAGAGGGGTGTGAAATGGGAATCCAAATATTTCTCATGACCATTTTTTGTCATTTCTAACAAGTCATGAGGAAAACTTCTAATCCACCCACCCTCCCATTGATCCCTGCTGTTGCTCAACATAACACCAATATTGAGTGGAACGCAATACCTGTTTCTGAGTTAGTCATCCCAACTCTTATAATCACTGGAGTGAAACAAGCACTTTTGGATTCAATTTCATCCTGAAAAGGATGTCTAAAATAAGTCAGAGTAATCTTATCCTAAAAGTACTTATTTCTTTCCATAATGCTTGAAGAGAGCTGATGGCAGCTGATGTAGGTAGACACCTACATGAAGATGAATGTCAGACTGTAATGCTGATTTTTGTACAGAGAGACAGTAGTAATCTCACTTAATGCAAGGGCTGCAGATGAAGTAGATTTTCACTGCCATTTGGAATTCTGCTTTTATTGACAGGCCTCTATGTTGACATCACTAAGAATTAGGCACCTCAGAAGAAGCATACCTCTAGCCTTTAGCTCCCAAGTAGCCATCCGGAGGGAGCAGAATGGGAAAAGCAGTAGTGACAGCTGCCCCTGTGTTGCTCAGTCTGCTAGAGGACACCTTTTGTCTGTTAGGAAGTGATTCCACTAGTGCATTGCTGAGTTTTTAATTATAAGGACCTGCTGCAACAGTAGACTCAGAAAACCCCTTGCTAAACCATTAACTGTGTCTCTTGCAGGTATTATAGTAACCTGTCATCTTCCTCCAACAGCTGCCTCACACTTTCAGTAGATTTTCAGACCAGGAATTGGTGGGACAGTATTGAGTACTAGTACTCCTGCTGTCCTGTAGGACCACAGACCATGGTGGGAGAAAAGTATTGCTTAAAGTCACATGGATAAAGGTTCATCACCTGGGCATTCATCACACCACAATAATTTGCAGAAATGCTTTAAAACTGGTAATACAACAGTCCCTGTTGTTGAGTGGCGAGCTAATTCTGCCCCAAAACTGATAATTTTCTTCTTGACTATGATCTCCACAGGGACAAGGGTCATAAGATATGTGTGAGTTTGAGGACCGCTGTGAAATACGTGGGTTTGAGGATACTTCCTTCCTCCCATTGCTTGGCTTGTCAGGCTTTCTGGGCACTGATATTCTTGGAAAAGATAGAGCGCTGGCTCAGAAGAGGTATTTCAGTGCCCTCTGGTATAGTAAAACAAATACAAATGCCTTCACCACATCCCAGAGGCACTCAGCCCTGCCAAGCACAGAGAGGAGTAATCTGAATTTTTACTGAAAGGCAGTCTGCTGGCTCTGGCTGACTCGAAGGCAGCCTGGTCTCCAAAATCAAACTACCCTTCTGGGGACTGCAGTGAAAAGAGAGAGATGGCAAAGCAGAACAAGTGGAAACAGCCCTTTCAGGTCTCCTGACATCATCCTACAGGCCCCTGCTAAGCAAATTGGCTTTGAAAACAGAAATCTTTTTGACAGTCCAAGTATATCACTGCGTATTTAAAAAAAAAACATACTTTGAGATCTCTTTATTTTTTCTCTCCTGTATACAGAACTACTCCTCACTAAGGAAGCAATGTCTGCAGTGTTACAAAAGCCACAGATTTGTCTAATTATCTTCAATTCATATGTGTTTGTCAAAGGCTCACAAAAACCTGTGCCATTCAAAGACATTATGGAAAGACACTATTTCAATTATTTGAAGGATCATAGGAACTCTATCATAGTAATTTCAAAGGAACAGAGCACAAAATAATAGTATTGGGATATGGGGGCAGGTAGCTTTTTATTCACACTTTCTCTTTACATGGCAATAACCAAGGTAAGATCAAAAATAGAAAATCCTTCCCTCCTCAACACATCAATAAACATGTCACATGAATCATTTTTGCAACGTGTACCGGTCATGTTCAGGTCTGTAATCACTTCCATTGTATTTCACTTTTTCAAAGCAGGAAGTATCTGCTTGTTTCACATATTGGAGTTTTATGTATTAAGTCTCCGGGAAAATAAGGATCTAAGCCCTACCAAAGTCAACAGGAAAAACTCCATCGAACTCTGTCAAGGCCAGGACTTCATACCAAATCTTTAGGTTCCAGATAAATCTTCAAGGTTGCAAACCTTCCTGGTCCCATGAAGACCCCCAGTCACAGTCTCTCTCATTCTTATCAGTTATCTTTCTAATTATTTATGCTAAAAAATGTTCACAGCTGCCTCAATTCAGTATTTAATAGCCTTTCTGCAGGTAAATGCAACATGAACCTGAATCCAAAGCAGAATCTGTGCTCAATGGTAGTTTCTGCTTTTCATCATTTTATCAAGCACTGAAAAGCATATACACTATCTCCAAAATAAAATTATCAGATAACGGCATGCAACTCAGAAAAGGACTGCTTCTTTGCATGAGACTTGCTCAGGCGCAAAGTGTTTTAGTAACATTACGTCCCTGGTGTTTGAGCCTGAAAGTCTGATGTACTGGTTCACCTTCTACCTTTTCTTGACCTATCCCCACTTGTTCCCCACTTTCACAGAATCACAGAATTGTAGCACTCTCCTTTACAAAGATGTTTAAAAGCAACCCAGTCCTACCGATAAAAGATGTGCTGGTTTATGTGTTAGGCCACCAAGCCCACGTGGCTTCATTTTCCCTCCAAACATAAGCCAGCCACCTCTTTTTCTGTGCACTCCTTCTATAAAAGTAAGCATTCTGAGAGATGAAACACACAGTATTGCTTTGAATTAAACATGTCACTGTATGTTTTAAAAGCTCATCTAAATTGGAAAGTGCTTTCCCCATGGCATGTAGTAGGAACACGTTTGTTTTTATTTAATTAAGAAATCATTTACGCATTTGCCCTTATTTTATATGTTGCTTTTAGCGTACAACTATTTCTTTCCCCATGAAAATTCTTAATGCTCCCAAATGGTCAGGAAATAAAACTGAACGTTCAAAGATTTTGCCATCTGGTGCATACAGATATCACACTTGTGATGCTGAGGTTTGGTTGCCAGCTCCAAATGTGTAGCAAATGATTGAAAGCCTTTACTCTGGTCATGCAGGGGATGAGGAAAAAAGGCTCAGTGTGCAATGTGACAGATGTGAGTGCTTGGAAACATGTGAACTTCAAAGCTTGTTACACAGGGAGATACGGCAAGCGCTGTGGACACACAGAATATTCAGGAAGTCTTTTGGATCAATACTATAAACATTATGCGCATGTGTGTTCCTGATTCCCTGATGCAAAACCACAGAACTACCAAACAAGTCTGGAGAAAGCCTCACTCTCCTGAGAAAATTTGTTTATACCAGCTTACTCCGGTACCAACCAGGAAGGCAAAGGATGAAAGAAACATATCTGCTCAAAGCATGTATACAAAGCCAAAAATTGGAAATCTGACAAACTTGCACCTGCTCTTCCCGGGATTCCACACAACTGGTAGCTAATGTCTGACTAACCCAGAAGGTATGACAACTGGTTTGCAAGGTTTTCCTTTGTAATATTCGACCTGTAACGTTTTATCCTAGAGCACGAAGACGCTGCTTTTGAAATCTAGTTTGAAAGTCCCTAGTTCACTCCCTTCTAGCCCCAAGAGGAAATACTGCACATGCAGGACTAAAGCCAGTGCTGTATTTGGAGGTGTTCCATTTTCCTCCATTAAGCTACTATTGCTCCTCCATCTATCATAGCTCTCTGATCCTCATGGAGTCTTTGTGCTCTCCACGATTACCCTTTAATCACATAACCTAACATTCCCAAACCCCGATGTGTGTGTCATGGCAATACGATTAGTCTTGGAATAAAGCTCATAGGACCATTACCAATGGAACATACAAACATCAGCTTTCTCACGAAAATTTTTTCCCCACACAAACATCTTTTTTCCACTTGCTTGTTCACATGAAACAGCAGAATAAGCTCAGTGGATGATATTTAAGTGACATTTACACCGGTGGTGTACACCAGGGTGTGGTGGGCTTCATTATTTCACATTCTCTAAATATTATGTCACTGTCTAAATTTTGCCCTTGTGTCCTTATATATGGTAAACTAAACTATGTATAAACTAAAGCTAAGTAATTCCCAACAAATAACTTATTCAGCAAATCCCACCTCATTTTTTCATGTCTATAGTTTTCTTTAATTTTATACCCACATTTATTTGAGGAGGTTTTCCTTTGGGTTTTTTCCTCCAAAATTTGTGGACTGAATATGAAGAGTTCAATGTCAATGTTTTATATAAATGCAGGACTGGGTTCAAAATTCACACTGTGTTACTTACACTTCAATGAGTCAGTTGCTATGATTTCTGTTCCTTGAATACAGATCCATATTTAAAGTAACTAAAACACAGAGAGCGTTTATCTGATGCATTAGAGATTTATAGGCTAGCTAGAAAATTAATGTTCAGATTTAAACTGCCCCAATATTTGCACAAGAATATAAAAAACAGGCAGCATCCCTCTTTCCTGAGAGATACTAGCTCATGCAGGGTACATGACTAATGGTACACAGTGAACATTGCTTTAGCCCATCTCCATTGATGTGCATCTCCTCAAGCCCTTGGCATTACTGCACATGTGCAAGCTGCAGACTGTAGTGAAAAGGAAAACATTCTACCGAATTCCTCTTAGACATTTAGGAAACTGAAGACACTATTTACTCCTGCTAGAGTAGAAAAAATCATAGGCACTTGGCACTTTGAAACTGAAAACAAGTACAGTGCAGTGACAAAAAAGCAAACTGTGCCAAATGGACCCAGAAAGAGGGCTGTGTATCCATTTGCTTCAAGTCTTGTTCCAGTCTGAGGTCTGTTGCTCTCAGTAGCAGCTCCTATACTGCATATGCATGAATATGGCATTTCTAACAGAACAGATAAGCCGAACGTCAGTAAAGGAGTAACTTTAAACTACACTACAGGCAGCTTCTGGCTGCTGGCAAGCCTCCACTGGTCTCAGTGATGTTGGTCTCCTGTGAGACTGTCTCAGACAGCCATGATCCTACACTGGGGGGAAATTCCAGGTTAATATTCCTCTCAGATGTACAGTCCTATCAGCCACCACACTTTTAACTTTACACCAATTACACATAGGGACTGGGCAGTGGAGAAGCCAGGTCTGTTCTGCCCTGTTGCACAGAGGTGTCCAAGGAGCTCACATGGCCTCCCAAAATAGATGCTTGGGGCTTGTATCAGTTGACCTCTGTTTTGGGATACTTGCCATCAACAAGGGTCTTAGGGCTTTCAGCAGTGATGTAAATATGCTTGTGCTGGCAGTCAGACATTGTTGGGCGCTGTGGTTCACACATCTGCTTCCAGGGGTAACTCGGGCATGATGAGTTCATCTTCTTACTTTAACACATAAGGAGAGTTTCTGCGCTGCTGAATGCACACAGGTTTTGAGCTCAAACAACTTCAAGCTGCCAATGCAGCTCGTACTCTTTTATCTTTTTATGAACCCTCCTGGATAGATCTGACCACCTGTCACTTTTATTGAAATACACAATTAAATTTACTTTATTAAACATATTTATCAAAAAATCCCTTTTTTCTGTTCTACTCTCCTGTCCTAATTTTCTCTGTTGGTCCAATTTTGCAGCACTGTTCTTTTGGCTGAAGAGCTTTTTATCATAGTTATATAGACACTGTAATTTGAAAGGCCAGCAAATTCCCCTCGTTCACTGTATAATGTTTGCTGTTATGGAATTATGCATTATTAATATAATAAGAATAGGCAAACAAGACGCTGCAGGGAAATTGGCACGCATTCAAGTAAAATACACAGTGAAAAGGTTGTCCTTTACAGAAGAGTATTTAGGCTACTAAAGGGCACTTGCAGAGTTGAGCTGCCAGCCAAGTGCCCAAGGACTTGTCTGCTTTCAGTCAACCACATTTG
Source organism: Larus michahellis (assembly GCF_964199755.1). Lineage (NCBI taxonomy): Eukaryota > Metazoa > Chordata > Aves > Charadriiformes > Laridae > Larus > Larus michahellis. The sequence goes on from NC_133898.1 coordinate 42,613,300, forward strand.
GGAACTAAATCCCACTCCTCCGCACCACCAGTCTCCTCAGAAGACGCTGTGACTGCCCAGTGGTTGTCACTGCCAATTGTTTCTCTCTGTCTTTTAGCCACTCCTGGAAATAATGCTTTAGCTACAAGTGATGGGCAAGACGTTTTTCGAGCCAATAGATAACCTTCCCTCCTCATCATTTCCATCACAGTTTAAATGCTCCTTTTTCTGCTGCTGCTGTTTTTCCTGGGGACTTTCCACTAGTATCTTCCCGTCAAACAAACCTAACAGGGGTATGAGTGTATGTAAGTACCTCAATGAATTAAGGTTATTGCACTCTGCTTCTAACCAAAAATAAATATTTTTTTTAAAAAATGCACTAGGAGAAATTCAGAGAATTCTATGAAATTCACAGACTTCATGTGACTGCAAGGGTAGATCACAAAAAAAGAGGAAATTAGACTGGAAAGATTTTGTCTGATTTCTTTGCCAAAGCAAGCAATTCCCTCAGGATGCCCTGAAGATTTTTTATACACATGATAAATCCCTTCCTGTCAATGTTTACGTGTGCTACAAATAAGGTTAGTAGAAATGTAGTGTCAGTCTTCCACAGAAAATAAACAGATTACACGCAAATTCTGGTGCCAAATAAGTGAGGGACAGTTACTCTACACATTTTAAATATGAAACGTGCAAATACTTTTTTCTACAAGAACTAGCTCATTCCATGAATACCTCCCTTTTCTTTGTTTTATCCACCCTCAACATCTTGTTACAGAGGTGTTTGGGTGTGCCTAACTTCAAGGGCCTGAGAAGTCCTCTTGAAAGTTTATATTCTTTAAATTATGTGTCTGTGCTGATATGAGGATCTTCGCAGCAGCCATAATGACAAAAAAAGTTGCTCTGGGGGGGACACATTCTTTTCAAATGGTTTTTGTCTTGTTTTCACAGCCCCCTTTAAGCCATGACATTGTAATGCAATATCATATAAGCTGTGGAAGCAAAGATTTCATGTTATGGTAAACCTGCACACTGCCTGTTCTGATGGGATTTTAACTCAGATAGCTTGTCTAGAAACAACTGGATGATGACAAAAATGATAATGCAGCTAATGGCAAAGAGGACAGTGATGATGTGATAATTTCCATTGACCTTTACAGATAATGTATAACTACAAAAGAGCATTGTAAATGTTATACTTTCAACATCTTTATCTAAAACTGAAATCAATCAAAATGAATATAACTTTTTTTAAAAAAATTATGCAAATACCAAAGCCTTTTTATCGAAACATGGATAGAAAGTTGATTTCATTAACCCTTGATGAGGCCAGTTGGATAATTTGTGGAACCAAGAAGGGAAATCTTTTCTGTCAAGGCATATTTTAATTGCAGACTGACTACTTACAAAGCGATCATTTGCAAAAATACAAATCAGGTATCTTAGAAAAGGTCCCTCAGTTTTGCAGTTCTTTTTTGCACAGTCCCTTAGTAGGCTTCTAGTACTGCAGAGACCTATCTCACTTCCTTCAGTAGTCTGTAAAAAGAAGGTTTCTGTAACGCCTTTCCTCTTTCTTTGACTAGTTACATAACTTGAGGGAGGTGGGTAATGAATAAAAAAGGTGGTGATCATAACAAAGTTTCTTTTCCTTCCCAGTTCTTTCTGTATCACAATATATTTTTTGAAGATTGCATACCCATTCTCCCTAAGGGCTCACCTATCCTATTTTGTGACAAAAGAAATGCATGAAATGCCTTACAACAAGCTAGATGGTCGGGTGATATTTTTTTTTTGTTGAATTCTAACAAACAGCAATAAGTTTAAGGATTTTTCCCCAATTAGAAGGTAAACTTCAAAATAGAAGTATTTAACTCTATTTTTATGGGATTCCTCCAGACATCTAATTAGACAATTATTTATTGCTACTGAAGACCCTCAAAACTATAACCACAGTTGCTCTTAAACCAAATACGGATAAGTATGTTTTCAAGGAGAGTGAGGGCAGGGAGAGAGAAGAATTGCAGTTCATAAAGCTAGGACAGATTATTCACATTTGAAGTGAGTGAACTTTGCAGTGAAAAACAGAACATGAGACAAGACGACAAGGAAATTCTACTGCTACAGACAGAGTGGACGTGGAATTCATCCATCATTTCTTCCCTGAAGAAGAAATTCAGCTGGAAGCATCAAGACCCCTACGGTCATGCCTATTAGATGAACCACTATAAAAATTAAGGGGACTAATGAAAAAAGGAATGTCATCTGAACAATAATAAAGAAATACTTTTGACAATGAAATAAGAAAATAACAGAGTTTCTTCAGTGAACTGAGATAAAGGTGGACTTACTTGATATTGTTGCTTATTTTTAATAAGCTGCCCCAAAAGCTCTACAAAGCAAGATGGCTTGACTGAAATTTCTGTTACTATATATAATTCCACGATAAGCAGATTGTATAGTAGTTTAATAGATGGTATGGATCTGAAAGGCCACTATTATCTTTGGGCATCAAATACAGGTAAGTGATCACTTCCTCATGCGTACCATTGTTACAGGCTCACTATGAATGTATACTTCATTTAGGAATTTGACGTATCCACATTGTTTTTGAAAACCGTAGGGTCAGACCCTGTGTCATAAGATCAGACTTGAAAACATTTAAGCTGTTTGTCAGCTAGTTAAACCAAGTGAATGTTTAATTTATTGAACAGCAAATGCTTGCTATGTAATAGTTTGTGTCGATATAGTATTGCCCCGATTTTTCATTATACGACTTTCTGTCAAAGCTAAGTATTTGAGATATTTTCAAAACAGTTTCCTGCTCCTGCAGGAGTATATTATCCCATTATAAATAAATGCTCTAATCGCAAATAGAGCTAAGAACCTGCTGCTCATATTGGCAGGGACAAAATATGCATCACCCTGAATTACCGTATCATTTATTTTGGGAGAAATCAATGTATCTTACCTCATTTGAGATGGAAAGATTCCAAGGAAGTATGTTATCAGCACAGATGAATATACTGTATACCACTTCAGAGGGCAGAAGGGGAACAGAAGGTGCTCTAAAGAGATGTTAAATAAATTAGACAGAAACACAGGGAAACCTCTTTCAGAAGACAAATTTCAAAGAAGTTGATTGCTTAAGATGCTGCCAAGGCCATACAATATTGATACAGTTTTTAGTTTTAAAAACAGGGTAATGTTATTGTTGGCTAAATTCTGGTTAATCTAATGTATAAACCAATGTAACTGCAAATTTATAATAATCTTTGTGAAAAAAATAACACCAATACTAACAATAGAGACGACAAAAAGTCTTGTCCTTACTCATGATAACCCAGGCTTTTTATTTCTTTGAAGGGACTACTGAGAGCTCTTTAAGGTCCTCCAGATTCCTTTTTTTTTTTCTGTGAGATTGAGAGTACCACACCAAGGCTGTTGTCATCAAAATTCAGCAATGTTTTAAAGAATTTCCTCAAAATAAAACTCAGAGCTAATGGGCACTAGGCACTACCATTTTATAGGACCTAGATAGACATAACAACATTGAGTAGGTTAGTAACTTCTCTGTTGCCACTTCTTTGATCTCGAGATTAGCATTGGGCAGTTCCTCATCATGCCTAAAATGAGAAGATCCCACTAAGATTTCATCTGAAAGTCTGTTCTCCCTGCCTGATCCCTTAGTCCCACAACCTCCCAGAAACAAAGACTTGAATGAGAGTTACCTTGTTATGGATCATTCCAACTAATACTAGAATCCTTTGCAGAAGGTGCAGATATATCGGGGGGGCCCTTCTTGGAAGGGTTATATGATAGGCAATGACACCACTACCACATTAATGTAACTTTAAGCAATTTTTTAACACACTTTGTGAACTATATACAGAGTTTTCTCTCTGATTTCAACGACTCTACCAAGCTTCTTTATAGCCTACAGGTCTCGTGGTTTATTTTGTTTTCTGGCTTTTGTCCATTTAACTTCATTAATCTTCCATCCAGGGCAAAAGTATGGATTCATGATTCTCATTTCCAAAAGCAAAACTATTGATTGACTTTCTCTAGATGGCATAGATTAGGTCATCTTAAACCGTTAAGGTTTAATATCAAAACCAGCGATACTCTTATTTTACTGAAATAGGCAAAGGCTTGAGTTAGGAAGTCAAGATTTTGATAAAGCTTCAAAACAATACCTTCTAATATTTTAATAACATTCTCACAAATTATACCCATTTGTAAAACCATACTACAAAGCAAAAAACTATTTTTTCACAAAGGAATGTATTTGTCATATTAAGGAAATTTTTTGAAGTTAGGAATAAATAGCAAGTATTTATTTTGCTGTTATGATGGTGTCATTATAAAAATAAAAGGAACTGGACCAGGATCTGTGGATCCTTAGTACTTATAAATGGAGGTAATGTCATTCATCTCCTCAAGAGCTGAGGATCTCTTGAAACATAAGTTCACTCAGAACAAAGAGAAATTGCATTTACTAGACAATGTAAGAGAGGTTTTACTACAAATTAACAAATGTGAAGACCTTGAATCAGAAAAGGTTCTTTCAAGGCTGCATGGAAGTTTCTCTTTGAGGATAGTTGAACTGAATTAACGGAAGTCTGCAAGACTTACGCTGTCCCCTAAACACTCTGAATTCTTTTCATCCCCAACTGTTTTCTCCATTTCTTCTTCTTGTCCCATTACTTTCTTTGTGCTTGTTTCTGAATACTGTCTGCCACCAATTTTTGCATTATATTTTGATAATTAACAACAGTGGGACATCCTGTGCTATCCAGATGCCTTACACTGTGTAGTCTTGCATATCTCAAAACATATTGCAAACAGAAGCATGTGTTTAGATATAAGATCTGGGGTCCATAGAGATTTGCAAGTGTTGTTTAAGACCTCATAAGGACACATGGCTGAGTTAGGTGTAAAACCTGTGTCCCCTCATTCTCAGCTTCCTGCTGATGTGGCAGGTCTCCCTTGCTTCGGTTCTTGCATGAAATCCTAGAGCCTCATCCAAAAGTAGCTGGTGGGATTCCTTTTTTAATTATAATTGCTGTAGCAAAAGGAACACAGAAATAGTCCCTGAGGCTTGCATTATAGCCTGGTATAATGGGTATTCAACTGTGTTACTCCCATTGATATTAATACAACTGGTGTGGCTGAAAATCTGCATTTGACTTCACAATTTCATTGAATCTCATTTTTCAGCATTTATTCAGCTAGTAGACAGGCCACTACTGACAGCAAATAGTGCAGTGGTAACAAAAGAAGAAAAGCTGACAAATTCACTCCCTTCCTAATGAGTTCTGATTGATGATATGGAAGTGACAGCGTACAATGTCATCCTACTGAAAAGCAGTTTATTTCCAGCCTGTACGTTTAGCACCACATTGCTCCACAGCATCAGGCTGATCAGATCGTGTTAATCATTAGCCAGACCCTGATCCTTTGGAAATCAAAGGTAGCTTTGGTATTGAGTTTAATGGCACCATCAGGGTGGGTTAATGGAAAAGGTGAACATAGTGGAGACATAGAAAAGTAGAAAAAGAAGTGTCTCACAAAAAGCTCTTCTGCATGTGTCTGACTGAATGCTGCAGAGCTCAATGACAGATTACATTACACCGGGATTTGAAAACAGCCCGCAGAAAACAGCTTTAATTCCTAGCCTCTGAACACAGAAGAAGGGCTACAGAGAGATGTAGGAAAGTGTGCTAAAAATAATGCTTGAGGAAATTATGGATTTTTCTGTTTATTGGGGAATTAAGGAAAAAAATAAACTGTGAGGCAAAAATGGAGATTTTAGAAACTGCAGGCGAGCTGGCAAGTAAATACGTATTATTTATGTGATAAAAATTAAATCTTTAATTTCAAGAGGATCTTTTCTTTCCAATTTCAGCCATTTAAAATGTTTTTGAATGTCTTAAAAACTAAGTTAACTTTCCAAATGAAAACTCATTTTTAATAAAAAAAAAATAAAACATTCACTGCAAATTGATGAAATAAAATGGTGAGGGGGTTTTGTCTGGTTGGGTTTTTTTTAAGAGATCATGTTAGTGGTCAAAAATAGTATTTCTTGACATATCATCTGATACATTTGTAAAAGTCAAGCACTTGTCGGCATCAAGTCCCTCCATTAGGCTTCAGATTCGTTGGGGAAAGGGGTCAGATTTTTACTCTGATGTGAAAGATTTGTTAAAAACAAAAGAATTCCAAACATATTTCAGTGTCACAAAAGCTACCTTGCTTTTTTCAAACTGGAGGTACTTTCTTACCATTCTGTACTCAGTGGCACATTTTTTCATTTCTGGTCCCTAAAATACTCATTAAAAAAGGCAGTTCTTGCACAAACTGACCCTCTATTTACAAACTCATACCAGATGTCTTAGAAGGCCGTTTTGTAGCATATATAATACCTATTCCTACATATACAGCGTACTACAGGCTGGAGCTCAGAAGACGACAGAAAAGCTGTAGTGAAAATAACAGAGTATCTTCTACCACATACTTGCAGTCCCTAGCATGCTGGCTGAGTCCAGGAGTCCAATTAGCAGTATCAGATAGAAAGAAAACACCTTTCAGATTGTCTTCCTTCCAGATGTTAATCTAATTTCCACCTGCTAGCAAGGGATGATGAGAATCCACTGACCTGGAAAAGTGAATGGTTGCAAAGGGAAAAGATAAAAGTCAAAGTCTCTGTTTCATCTCAACTATATTTCTTCTTATGCATTTCATTGCTTATTTTAAACCACATTTATCTGGACTAATATAAAAAATATTCTTGAATTTCCACATGCGATGTAACGTACTCTGGGTTAACATTACATATAATCTTTTCCTCATGCCAGTGTAGTTTCCGAATAATTTCACGCTATGAGGAATTTCTCAAATGATAATTTCTCAGCAATTGCTTCAACATAGGTTGGGATAGGGATCTTTTTGCATTTATTTATTCTGTACTACATGGAATGCTGTTGGACTGCATAAATGCTTGACAGATTGTACTTATATCTTGCCTACAATGGGCCCAATTTAAATTTCTCCTAAATTGATTTAACTGCACTGGAATCAATAGAATTCCTTTTGATTTTCATTAGTGTACTGTAAGAGACGGGGATCAGGCTCAGTATCTTGAATACAGAAACTTTTGTTGTTGTTTAAAAGGACTGCAAGTAAAGTCCAGTGAAAAGAATGTAATTAGTGTCATTCCAGGCTGACATTCTCTTTTGTTCTGTTCTCCATTTTTTTGTTTCAGACCAGACTATAGCTGAGGGCTATGGATCAGATTTTCATGTAGTACTAAACAGCCAAAGAGAGGAAAGCAAGCAAAATTAACTCTATAAAAAACGCTGCAACTCCGCTGAAATTTACTGAGCTGCACAGGTGTGAGGAAGGTTAGAATTTACTTTCAGAAGGCAAGAAAAATACTGTGACATTAAGTTTTCACCTTCATGAAGACAAAAAAGATGTAATTCCAACTGGTTGTAGAGAAGCAATCCAAATGTTTTAGATTCCTTCCTATCTCTGATTAACGTTTATGTCCCCTACTAAAATCAAATGTGACTAATACCCACGACCTCAGAGCCCAGAATGGAGACAGTCTACAGGTGAAGATTAAAGACATCACCTTATTAAGAAAGGCTATACCTTGCCTAAGGCAGAAAGAATAAATGAATAAGAGTCAACTGCACCTATTAATGATGCTTGTTGAACAGACAAACTTGTCTCAAAGCCGTTGGAAATTTGTGAGAGCAGAGTGTTCTAATTAGGCTGCAGAAAAAACTACAAATACATCCAGGAGATATCTTCCAATTCCTACAATTTCTTCCTCATTGCTGTTTGGCATCCCTTTGAGCTTTGCGTTGACTAGGAATTGAAATAATTGCATTTCAGTGCATTTGCTAGTCTGGGCTTAGTGCACAATGACTAGGTGTTTTTGCTGCTGCAAAACTGGTAGGATTTTTCACCAAAGTAGAGGTTTTTTGAAAGCATCTCCAAGACTTCTGACCAGCTGCAACCTCCCATAGAATACTCCTTGTATTAACCAGGGTGAAATCTCAGCACAGCACTATCCCAACGCTGCCCTGCTTGGCTTTGTATCTTCAAACTCCCCAGCTGCCTTCATGCAACACCCAAAGGCATGCAGCATAATTTCAGGTTCCTGCTATAAAAATACTGTTCTGAGAGGCTGCTACATAATCTCCACATTATTTCAAAAACTTTAAACTGAAAGGAAACATAAACAAAATACCAATTTTGCCTTACAGCCACATGGGGCCCAGCGGAGGCGCGAGTCAAGTGCCTTGGAGTTTGGGTGTAGTTTCTGTCATTTGGCCTGACAGAATGTCCCTGGCCCAGTGTTACTTAGTAGCACAGATGTAGCCACCAGGGACAGGATTTCAATATTAATAATAATAGGATATTCCAATTAATGGTAATCAGGGATCAAAACAGAAAGAGAAGAATTTACGAGACCCTCCAAAAACCTCACAGAAGTTCTGCTTTAGCTGCTCTAGTAGGGTAAGAGTGAAGCAGGGAACACAGGAGGTGCACGATAATGTCTTAGCACTTCTTCCCTAGTTTCAAAGAGAATAAAATGTTACTTAAATAAACGTGCAACACATCTGCCTGGGAATACAAAGCGTGTACATCAGAGAGGTACAAAGTAAAGCTTTTCAGGAAATATCAGGACTTGTTCTGTTTGGTGGAGGGGGTCCAAAGGGGTCTGAGCTTTCCTTGCCTGGGTTTTTTTAATTTGTTTCGCAATACTTTTCCAAAATACTATCCAAAACAAAACCACAGAAGAGAAACGTGGATTTTGAAAAATGTGGTGGGGGAAAATTTTGGTACTTTATGGACTGAAAAGGAATGTTTTTTTTAAACAGAAGAGTCAGCTGCATCTGACATTGTGGCTGCAGTAAATCTAATGTGAATCTTCAGTAAGAAAGGCATAATGAGCAATTGCCATCTAACCAGTAGAAAACCGGCAAAGCTAAAACTTACCATTATTAATTTTTCACCTTTGTGGTGCAATGCAGTGCTGTGGACCGGTTGCTGAACATTGTGAGTCTGGGACGCACACATAAATATCTGTCTGTGTAGAGGAAAGCTACTTTTCAATATGCACTGCAAAGATGGAAAAGCCCTTAGTGACCTTTTACAGGCACTTGGGGCCAGAATAAACTCTGGAGGCAAGTCGACTCTTCTGAGCAAGTAGTTTACCAGTATCTCAAGGACTGTCACCTCATTTGAGCTTACAAAGTATTATTTTGAGTTGCAAAGCTATTTCACCTTAGAGAGAGCACCAGGAGTTATTCTGTCTTCACTATGCCATTGGTTCTGCAAATGTCATCTAGGTCCCAAAAAAAGAAAAGCTTGAAGCTCATTCATGGCTCACTTTTGTAAAGATTTTGACACCGTCAACACTTATTCACCCAAAGAGAGGTGAGAATCTTCTGAAAGTAAAGACTGCAGGAACACAATAGGATGAAGGAGGCAGTCTTTCTTTTGAAATCTGTTTCAAAACTCTCAACGTGTACAATTGAAAAACTTTAATTTGAAGCTTATCTTCAACAAAATCAATACTTGGAAGGCTTAGTGAATTGTACTGTGTTTAGACAAGGAAGAAATTTTTCCCACTGCTCATTACAAGGTAGGAAAGGACTTAATAAATTCTGTGAGTTTTAAAAGGACTGTAAGAAGTAAGATTTGAAGATAGACCATTAGACTAATAGTACTTCTGAAGCAAGTGCACATGCTGTACTGAGTCTTTTAGTAAACAATAATTCTTAACAAAGAGCACCATATCCAGCTTGTTGATCATTGAAAATGCTTGCAATTTCCTGAAAAGTCAACATTTTTCAAAGAAAGTGGCTGAATCAAGTAAAGGTAATTTTCTTCAGTAAAGCAAAACCATGAGGTCAAGTCATTGAAGCTGATGTATACCACTGAGAAACCTATTTCCACTTTTTCTGCTGTGCCATGATATCTTTTTAGATAGATAAGAATTATCTTTTATGGATTTTTCATAAATTTTTTATTGTAACTGAGTCTTCAATGAATGCATTATGTAGTAAATTTCAGGTCATACAAAATCAGACTATTCTAATTTTAAGTCTGTACCACAAAGCAGATTGTGGAAGAAATATAACTAGTCTTCAGACACTGAAAGTGACTCTCCATTATCCCTATCTTTCTCATCTTTGAAGAACTTAAAAATTGCCACCAGGCAGTTCTCATGCAATGTATAAATGTCACCGATCATGGGAAAATCAAAGCTGTAACTTTTTTCCCCGCTAGTACACTAGCCAATATATTTTTGACAACGTATGAAGCTTCTCTACTAGTAGGCTATATTATTTTACTTAATGGTGAATCTTGGAACAAAATACTATTCAATTTGCTGATACAATCAAGTGATCTATTTCGCTGACTACAGCTGACAAAATCAAGTTTTCTATTTCAGCGAGTACTTTTACCGCACTGTTGCTGCTCCTGCAACAGTCACCTTGTCATTTTCTGTATTTGTGCATTTGTTATTGACTCAAAAGTTTCAAGAGTTTTGTTCTTAGAAGCTGAGCTAGACTCATTTTTACACATTGTCTCCCACCTGACAGTCCAACATAAGCAATTGGGAAACTTCTGCATAAATTACTGTAAGCCCTATGGCAACTGTTGCTATCTTTACTGGTCCATGTAAAATCATTTCTCCACTCATGACAGAAAGTGCAAAGCTTTTTCTTCTCTTGAGGGCATGTACCTAACTTGTTGATAGAATGTAACCATCACAGTCACTGTCATGCTCATAGTCCCTGCAGGGATGTAATCTGAGACAGTAAAAATACATTAATAGTTAGATTCAACTTGAGACCATAATAACTCTGTTTCACAGCCCCTGCTACTGGCCAATAAATTCTAGATATCACACATAATGCAATCAATGTGTAGCCAACTATAAATTTACGGGGTATTATCATCATTAAATACACAGATCATTGACCATATACAGCAATCCTGGCTGCTTTTCTTTTAGATACAGAAAAGCTTCACTGGAAATACATTTCAGATATGGTTTGTGTTTTTTTAAGTGGCTGTTAAAAGTCACTCTATATGCAGTTTGCAAATAAATGTAGTTCCTTTGCTTTAGAAGGCACTGCACAAGTAAGTGTAACACTTATTTACGTACACAGCACTCAATCTTAGACAGGAAGGTGACGAAAAATAAAACAGATTTCTATACAAATATTTCCAGCTTCATTACTCAGAATTCTGTCCTGGGAAGGTGAGTGCAAACGAGACTGTCCACAGTGTCCAGCTTTAAGCTGTGTTCTTCTGTCTGCATGCACTGGTGTAGGGATTTTTACGAGGAAGACAGATGAAATCTTCGCTTGCCATCTCCTTGTTTTCAGATATCTTTCCACCTCATTACTTCTCTGAAACCCTCACACAGCCCTTGTCATAACCTGACTGGAAACCTATCTTATTCTTTCTAGGTCCATCACACACCTCTAATCTTCCCTCATGCAATTTGGTCAGCAGCAGTTCAGAGCTCACAGTACACCAAAGCTTCCTCATTACCAACATGCCCCACTATTTACAGATTCCTCCAGGCCCCACTGAGCCTGGAGGAGATTTCCAGAGAGCATGTAAGTCACCTCAGAACAAACTTCTCAGTCCCATCAGAAGGAGCTGGCGTCCTATCATGCCTCCCACACCATGAACTCAGCCTTTGCAATAAAACAAGGTAGTACCCATATACAGGAAGTATTTTTAAATTGAAAGAGGGTAGATTTGGACTGGACATAAGAAAGAAATTTTTTACAACAAGGGTGGTAAGGCACTGGAACAGGTTGCCCAGAGAAGTTGTGGATGCCCCATCACTGCAAGTGCTCAAGGCCAGGGCTTTGGGCAACCTCATCTAGTGCAAGATATCCCTTCCCATGGCAGGGAGGATGGCTTGGATGATCTTTAGAAGTCCCTTCCAGCCCAAACCATTTTGTGATTCTATGATTTGCTGTGTAAATCACAGACTTTCCAAAAGATTCCTTGAGTGCCATTTCCTTACCTGTGTTAAAAGTGCAAAAAGTAGAAATGTGGTATTAACACCATATTTTAATAAGTGTAGACATAAGCTTGCAGGCACAGCCACAACTTCTATTTCATGTGTGATGTGCAGTGCAGTAGGTTAACTTTTCTTTCCTCAGCTTTGTGGTTAGCCTTTGTGGTTAATCTTCTCCAGCTTGAATTCTGAAGCAAGTTTAATTAGCAGTAACATTGCTTTGTGTTGCTCTGCAAAGGTTTGATTGAGCTTTCCACTTATTCACGTTAATTAAATAAAGGAAAACCCTTAAAATAAATGATGGCTTACAAATCAAAGATGTGAGGGACAGTCCCCTAAAATAACGCACATGGTATCCAGTCTGCTCAAAGCTCTTCTGTATACAGGCATTAAATGGAGGAGTGCTGGCTTTCCTTAAAAAAAAAAAGGAGAATGACAGCAGCAGCACATCTTTTCCCTCCATCCTCTCCTCATGCATACATAGGTGCATTTCTGCATTACAATATACTGACCCACGACAGCTCATGGCAAGAAGATGAGAGACACGTCTCTGAGGAGACTGACCATATCCCCATCTCCTCTACCTTGCCTCTAGAAAAGACTCTAGCAGCACCTTGGCAGGGATAAGGGGACAGACAAAGGGGAAAAAGGGAAGAGGGAAGAGGATGGCTGTTCTTAGCCCTTCTTGCTGTTGACAGGCCATCGTGCATCCAATGAGTGCAGAAATTATGGAGTGAGAGGGACAGCAATTACTGGGGATGGAGCCAGGGTTTCAGACCCTATTCTCTGAGATGCAAACGCATTTGACATGAGACCATTACTGGGTTAAAAATAAACACAGAAATTAGAACCTTGGGTCACCTTCCTCCCAGGAAAACACCCTAACCATTAAGCTGTAGCCAGTTTGCCTCACCTCGTCCTCTACCCATGCCTGCAATTTGATGGTGCTACCCCAGGCACCAGCACAGCCCCAGCATGCTGCTGCCTCTGTGTCTGGAGCCTGCATTTCCCTGAGGGACCCAGAGCACAGGGCAGGCTTTCAGGCAGACTTTTGTCCCCCCTTTCTCTCCAGGGCAGCGGCACCAGCCCACAGCAGAGGAAACAGGAGGAGGGGCTGGCACGTTACCTGCCATCTATTGCTCTCTTGCAGACATCAAGCATATCCAGCAATGTCTGGTAAGAAACCTGTAAGAAGCACCTCTTGGTGCCTCAGCAACATTTTGTTCTAGTTCCGAGGAAACCAGTGAATGTGACCTAAGAAATATACAATTTTCAAATTATGTACACAGTAAAAAGATAAAGGTCTTAAATCTAAGAACAATGAAGGTCTGTGGAAAAATATCAGAGTAGCAAACAGAGGCAGTGAGATTCCAGGAAAGGCTAATTATTGCCTTGTGCCATATGTGTCATTTACTTTACATCTAAACCCCTATTTTGAGCTGGAAGCACTCACTCCATCCTATGTGTGACAGCCACTGTCACGGCCAGTGACAAGCTTGTATTGGGCTCCTGGAGACAGACCTCTGTGCTCACGAGTGGTCATGAACACATGCTGTCAAGCACAGGGCATGGGCTGGCCCATAAATTACCTCTCTGCAAAATGTGGGGAACTGGAGGATGGACCCTTGTTGTACATAAAATTAATGAGAGTCCTGGGAAGAGCAGAATTTTAGTCATTCTGCTGTAAAACATGAAGGAGCAGGAGAAATACAGCCAAGACACATTGAGCGAGCCAATCTGGATTTACTGAGTGTTTTTCCAAGTTAAATAATCTTCTCTTTTAAATTTTCAAAGAGAACACCTGTAAGCTAGGTTGCTTTCAGAAGCCATTGAAGCTTTAGTGATAATAAGAGATTGACAAAAAACAGAGTTGTGCTATGCTTTTTATCTTTGAAAGTCAACAGCTATTAATAAATATACTGTACTGCACTGATTAGAAAGATTTGAAGAAACAAAGTTTTCGTCTTTCAGTTTATTCTGCAAAATGGCCCTTGTTGACACTGCTTTGCTGTGAGCACTGGTGGAAGACAGGAACAAAGTGAGGTTGCCTAAAAATTTGAAAGTATTGCCTGATGATTGATTGATCATGCTTGATTGATAATACCCCAAGGTGATTCTGCAAACCAGAAAATCCTGTGCTGGTCCCACACTGACCGATTACTAAGGTGTATGAGGTAGACAAATTGCTCGCCTGTGTTTACAGAGTAATAGTAGAAACCCGCCCTTCAAATAAAAATGTCAAGGAGTGGTAAAACAAACATATGCCCTTGGTAAAGTATATTGCTAAGGTGTGTATTCCAGCAATGGAAATTTATGGTTTTGTGTAAGACTAAATATTAAATTGAGCACAAAATGTTAAAAATATATTTATGATCTTTAATATGTTTTAGGAAAAAGTTATTACCAGTATATTTTCTGCTGTTATTGGTGGAGGTGGTGTTACTGCTGTTTTGTTTTTATTGTTATTGCTATACTGGAACTTCTTTTCTCCATGGGTCAAGAGAACTTTATATTTCAGTCATTGGCTCAGTTATTAGATTCTATAAAATTAATTAATTTGCTCTAGTCAAATACGATATACAATTATTTAATAAAATACGAAGGGCTATGTTCACTCTTACAAGGAGACACCTTAGAAAAAAGAGCTTTTGTTTCGGGTTATCCTATGGCACAGTCTCTAGAAAAACTTTTTTAAAAAAATAACAGATTTTGTATGAGGATTAAGAGTCAATAACAAGGACCGTGCAGCTCAAATGGCCCTGAGAGCTTGTTAGAGCAGTAGTTTTTGCAGTAGGTTAACGTGTTGTGATGCTCCAGGGATTGCTGTGTGCACACTGACCTCCGTGCAGAGGACAGCCGGCTCAAAGTGTGAATTGAATAGCATTAAAAAGTCTGCACTGAACTCAGGCAGCAAACAGAGGTCAGCACAGAGCTCTGAGGCAAGCCCAGTCCACCAGATGCAGAGTGACCTTTGCCTTACCATTACCCAAATGACCATGGGCTCAGTTCCTCCTGTGAAACTCAGCTTTGGAGCTGCAGAGCTCTGTAACCCCTGGGAAGCAGTGAGAGTCATTTTATTTGATGAATTGATGTACATGGAAAACTCCACTTAGGTGAATTCAAGGGATGCCTTGAAATGCATCAGAGTCTCAGCTCTCAAGGCTTCTGAGCACCTGGAGCACCTTGCAACATGAAAGGCAAAACCAACATGGGCTTAATAAAGCAAGACCAAAAGTACCTTTCACAGCATGAATAGATTCTTGTTAAAAAAAAATCAATTCTATTCCACTATCTTTATAAAATTAATTAGTAAATGTGATGAAGTAGCACATCTGGCTAACCATTATGGCAGGAAGATACTCAAAAATCAGATTTAATGAAGACAGATTTCATCTCACAGTCCATTTAAATGTCAGACAGAAAGGTATGATTCCAAAAATGGCTCTCAAACACCAACATGAAAGATCTTCTGGTTGCCTCAAAAGAAACAGTTAAAGATGTGTGAAGTTCAGTAGTGGTTTCAGCCAACAGGGAGATGGTTTCAGGTTCAAGAAATAATGTCCCAGGAGTTGCTCTCTTTATTCCAGTTTTCCTACTGGGAAACTTAAAATTTGGATAGACATTCTCTTGGAAAAAATCCCATGCATTACAATAAGCACATTGCCTCACTTTATAGCATCAGCAGTGAGTTCTGTAAACGTATGCTGTCATTATTTGAAGGCAACATAAGGATAGGTGAGGTTTCCTGAACTGAAAACTAATCCAGCCTAATAACAAAATGGTATCAATAAGCTTGTACAGTTATAATTTGATAGTTATATTTTTGCCTCAACGTCAATCTTTAAAAGCTCATGTGAGGGTTATGTGAGAATTCAGTTACCAGAGCCTGATTTCTTGGTCCACTGGACTGTCACTTGAGAATTAAGCCTGCCAGGTACATGTCACACAACAGTATCCAGTCCTGGGCATTTTGTTGACTCTTTGAAACGGCATATTCCATCACTGTGTTTTCAAATAGCTGTTTCGTTTCCTTTTTCCTTTCTTTCTTCCTCCCTCTCATGTCATAAAATGGAGAAGAAAGGTGACTTTACATAATAATAAAACATTTTATGGATGTCCTGGAATAAAAACAAACCATCTGTTTGGAAAGAAGACGTATTATTACTTTTCTGATTTTCACAGCAGTTTTATTTACTTGTTTTCATTACTGTATAGTTTCTTATCATATAATGAAGAATATAGCTTATTCTCTCTCTTCTTATACACTCATTTCCTTTGCTCCCTGAAAAGTATTTTTCATAGATAACAAATTCCTCTTCCAGGCGCATCCCTTTTGCAACTGTGAACAGACAATTTTTAAGGTTCAAAAATCATTTTGAAGGTCAGAAAAAGCAGCCTGCTCAGCCCTAAAAGTAACCAGGTTCTTAAGGGTTCATAGAACCAGTAGGATGGAGAAATGAAAGCAGAGACCTGGAGTGCATGTGGCATTAATAATGAAATATGGTGCTTTTCACCTCAGCACTACTGATTCAAAATGAAAGTTGCTACCCTGTGATCATTATTCAGTGACCCATGTGAAATGTGTGCATGACCTTCATCTAGTTCCTAGTATATATTTGTCTGTCTCATAAGAGGTTAGTGCCCTGGTTAGGAGTTCCAAAAGAGAGGTTGATAACTGCTCTGCCACTGCTATTGTGATATTTTGGCCTGTGTAGTTTCACTCTCCTGGCTTTTTTAGTCTGGAACTTTGTGGGAGCAGGAGATTGATTTTAAAAACAACAAAACGATGCAAAGCCACATGCTAACTGCTCAGCACAAATGACTGTGGAAGCAAAGCTTCTGTGATGTGATTTTTTTCTTACTTTAGTCTGATGTTCTTATCCCTCACAACACCTGTTTCAGTAACTTTGAAAGACTTTAGAAGCCTCTCATTACACAGTCAGCGGCTCATCTGGGATTAGCACTTCAGTTCCTTTGATATAATCAGTAAATTGCAGTGTGCAGCCCATGATAGAACTACCAACATTTGTGAAAATTGAAGGAACAAACTCCTGAGACCTCATGAATTTTCTGCATTTGGCTGAGTAAAGAACCTAAAATCACATCCAAGATTCTCTGGTATTAGAGCCTGAAGGAAGTTTCTGCCAGAATGTCTTTAGGGGATGGATATTCATGAGCACCTACATACAACCATTACACTGAAAAGCATGTGGAAAAATATGTTCAAAATACCACTGAAGACTTCAGAAAGTCTCCCATTAGAATCAATGGACTTTGAGGCGGGGTGAGACATACAGCACAGAATCGCTGTAGTTCCTTTTCACATGAATGCTGTACATGGCCCCAGACAGATGACACTTGTAATGGCACGGGAGAGAGCTAGTCTGTTGGGAACCCACGTACACACGGCACAGTAGATTAATTATTTTTCTTCCTGTGATGCTAGGACACGTCTTTGGTTTACTCTTGTAAAACAGTACAGTAAATCTCCACAAAAATGAGTGTGGTGGTTGTTTTTTTTTCTGAATGCAAAATGAAAAAGATCACTGATGAGACCACAGGTTTGATCAATCATTATATTAATTTTTTCCCCAGCAAAACCAGGATCATCCTACTACAGGAGTATTCATATCAGCCCACTGCTGCTAACACTCTTGGACATACCACGTTAACTCAAGATTGGACCAGCGCTTCTTTCTTTGACATTCACCTCGACTATAATCACAGGCAATTTGCTTCCCCAGTCAAATGAAAATCCTTAAACCAGCACTCAGACCTCTCCAATTTAGTCTCAGGCCCCAATTAGCCAGAATCTGGAGAGTAAGTTATAGTGACAGAAAAAGGAAGAAATCAAGCTGCTGCAAAAACGAAGCATTCACAGGATTTTAGACAGTACAGAAGTAGCTGAGAAACTGTGAAGAACAGCAAGTGATATAGAAACACAGTTTAGAAACAAAGTATTCACCAAACAAATCTCATAAATAATAAATCTCATGGACTGGTGACATCTGTTAAAAGTTGCTTTCCTTTTATGATAAGAGATGATTTCTCACATCTCGCCAGGATTATAGTGCTTTTACCCTGTTATTTGAGGAATAATTCTTCACTCTCTTTCATATCTCAGCTTATTTAAAATTTGTGAGACCCAGTAAATCCACTTTAAAGCTGATTTATTACTTGAGGCTTTCAAGCCTAGCAAACTCAAACTACTATTAACAAAAAAAAAACAACCCTCTAACAAGATTGCTTTGCATACATTCAGCTTTACCTTGGCTCACCCAGCTCTAAGAGCTTTCTACAGACGTGAGTTTTTCCTTGGCCTAGAATGGGGATCTCATTTTGGTGAAGCTTTATCTGCCATATGGACACTGTATTGAAGACGTTAACACCCGTGTTTTTCCCAATGTTGCCTCCAGGCAAGGGAGAAGGTTGGAAAAGTCACTTTTACAAACAGAACAATTTTTTTTTTTTTAATTTATGCTTATTTTCTTCTCCCTTTCTTGGATGACAGTATTGAGAGAGGTCTAATGTTTTGCATTAATTTTTGACAAGGAACTAATGCATTGTGTGTTGATTTATGCCCCTATTTTTTTTCAGGCTGTTCATAGATTATTCTGAGAGTCATGTTTTTTGCATGCTTCCAGTCTAACTGGCTCGTTGTGAATGTGAAGATCGTACATGGACTCCAAAGACAAATAAATTAATGAGAGAAAAAAGTCCACTGGTTTTGAACTAATAACCATGAGAATTTCCTAGCTAGCAAGCTGTAAGGGGACAAGCTCCCCTGCAGCCCACGCTGAAGCCATTCTTGTTTTTATGCCACATGTCAATAACCATACAGAGATTGAGAGAGGATATAGACAGAAAAATAAGCACAAGAAAGAGCAAATTACCTCAGTGAATTCAGCTCCAGTTTTGACTCCACTGAATACTCCCAAATATTCAGCATGACCCAAACTGAAATTTTTGCTTGTGGGTGTTTTAACCATTAATTTTGATTGCCTGTGGGCACACTGTCTGGCCCAATTCATATTTATTTAGAATGATGTCAGCAAGAGGGAAAGTGAATTTCCTCCTCCCCTTCTCAAAAAAAAAGACGTGATGAGGCAGAGGGTGCAACCATAATCAGATTTGCTGCAGGCTGAGCACTACAGTCAGAGAGTGCCTGTCTCCTGCTTTTACCACCTTCTCCTACGCACGAGTTTTGAAAGACAAGGACTGCAAGGAGAATGATTCAAAACACCGTACATTTTAGGTCAAGTCATCTGCAAGAATTATTGGTGAAGCACAATAGGATGGTGGCCATAGGGTCACTGACATTAAAAAAATTGGTCTATATTTCATGTGGTATGCCTGTCCTAGTGAGCAAAGGACCCAAATGCTTCCAGGGATATGGTGGTACTATTGTGTAAAACATGGTTAAAGATTTTCTATTTCCTTATTTCTCACACAACAAATCATTAATGTCTTGTCAGGACTGCAGACATGTGTCACTGTTTACAGGAATAGGTTATAATTTTTATTTTGAAGCTGGCTGAAGAAATACACATCTGTGAAGGAAAGCTAAAGGAGATATCTACTATGGCTGCAGAGCAAAATAATAAATGTAATCCTGGCAAGCTGTTCAATTTATATATTATCATGATTAACAGATGTTACATTTGCAGCTATTTGTTCTTTTCCCAGGAAAGGTAATCCAACCCTGGAAAGCAGAGATAATACACTTCCTTGAACTACAAATTCATTTCAGCATAATCATGGTAATTGATGTATTCCAAAATGTTATCTTGAAAATATGACTGAGCACATTTCTTTACAAAAAAATTAAGCAGGACAGTCTGAGTAGAAAAGAACAGATAGAAAATGATATTGTAAATACTGTGTAATATCCTAATTGTATCTACAAGACTTTTCCTTCTTTCCTCAATATTTCACCAAACCTTCATGCTCCAGCCTGAAGGCCAAGTACTTTTGGGTTATTAAAGGCCCATCATGATATCTGGTCAATCAAAATTCAAAAGAAGCATTTGCTTTACATGTTGCCTTCAATGTCACGACGAAGTACCATTATCATACTTCAGCTACCCATCTCATGGAAACATGCTTCAAGGATAGGACAGACATCCTTGGAGGATAAAATGGGTAAGTTGGCAAGATGCAAGACAGCAGGACTGTCTAAAGAGGACAATAATTCCTTAACTAATTCCTGTGACCAAAATGACAACACTGCTGAGTCTCTAGCTGTAAGACAGATGGCAGGATTTCAGTAGTATAGTGGGATGTTAAAAACAACCCAGAAATGGCCTATCTTTCTTCTTATTTTGAAATGAAAAAGACTTTTTTAACCATTCACTTCAGAGAAAGAATTCTGAAAAGCAATTTTTTTCAGTAGAGACCAAAATCATGGAGTGCTCATGCATCTACCTAGTGGATAATAAAAAAATCACTTTTGAATCAGGCAAGCTCCCTTTGGCTTTAGTGAGTTCTATACTTAGCTAGGAACTGAGTAAAGACCCAAGCCCAACCATGTCCATTTTCCTCCAATGTCCATGCGCTTCTAAGCTACTGATAACACTGAAGATGTGCATAAACACTATTGAAGAACGGAGTTACATTTGATTGGTGTCACTTTTTGAAACAAATGCTCACAACCTTTTCCTGTCAGCATTTTATTTATATATTGGTTGAATAGTACACAATATTTTCAACACTGTCTTTTTTCTGTTCGAATATTTTCTAGACTAATACACCATTTAAGGTAGTTACGCAATAATTTTCCAGTTCTTTCATATAGCTATCAAATCTACTTTTCCCAGAGTGTTAAGCAGCTCTCTTGGCTCACATGAATTTTAAAAATATAATTTCTGAAATTTCAGACGTCTTCTCATTATTTTCATATTCTCCGTGCATATTTTATGAATCTGCATATTTACCATTTGTTTTGTAAAATTCCCATCAAACATCACTTTGTTTACCCTTCGCTCTTTCTCATCTATTTCTTGTTGCTAGTTATTTTCTTGCTTCCAGCAGAACTCTTCTGATTTCATTTCTGTGCCCTCATTAGACATTTTTATTGAAAATGAACACATACAGCTGATTAAAACTTCTTCCTCCATTTGGAATCTTCATTTTCTTTCTCTTTATCACTTTTTTTCATTTCAGTGTGCCCAGATTTTTGCTTTAAGTTTTATTTTTTTCTGCAAGCATCTACAGAGCATACATATCACCTTATACTTTCTTTTTCCCTATGTATTAATTACTTGATAGTTTAAATTTTCATCTCGTATTTTTTCTAAACCCACAACTGCAGAAGATTGGGTTTCTTCTATTAAGCCTTCTTTAAACTGTGTGGATTTTAGACATTGTCCTGCTAATTTTAATTTGCAATATCTCCTTCTATATCTCCCAAGCTTTCTCACATGCTTCACGCTGGAGAAATCCTGCTTGAAAAATAATGTACATATTTCTAAAATATTCTTCCTTTCATTAACCCTTCATATAATACCAAGGCTTTGTAGTTTGTGACATTCATATTCCAAAATTAAAGTTGAACTTTATTTGCTTGAAGTTAGCGAAATATAAAGGGACTCAATCTGTCTACACCTTGTAATAGCTTCAGTATAAGTCACTTCTTGCCTCCAGAGCCAAGAATTTTTCAATCTGTTTCCTGGCAATAAAATTAAGCCCTGTTTTTTTCCCCTCAGAGTAAAAGTGATTCATTACCAAGAACCCCACTCCAGAGAAAACTCGACCACAAACTCTTTCCCTACCATAAATGCATCTTGGGACTTTTTGGAGGGGAAAAAAACCAACCAAACAAATCTGAAAGCTCAGGGATCAAAATATTTTACCATAAGAAGAGTGCTATCAAAATGACTGAAATGCATTCATGACCCACCTAGCAGTATGACATAGAGAAGACAGAGACAGACTCTTTTTGGATACGCAAAATAATAGAACAAGAGGCAATGGACACCAGTTGCAACATGAGAAATACCAGTAAGACACAAGGGAAAAAAAATCCACAACGTAGGTGGTGAAACACCTGAACAGGTTCCCAGAGAGGCTGTGTTATCTCCACCACGGGAAATAATCAGAACTTCACTAGACAGCATCTTGGGCAACCTACTTTTGTTGGATCTGATTTGAGTGGGGAGCTGGAGCAAATGGCTTCCTAAGGGCCCTTCACACCTGAATTATTCTGTGACTCTGTGAATCTCAACATTACCATGTATCTCATCCCAGTACTTCATCCTCCGTAACACTTCGGAAGATTTTCTTAATATCCAATGTCAATCTGATTTGATGTAAATGAATATACTTTTTGTTTTTCTGCCATCAGCTGCTGATGCAAAAAACTGTTCACCTTCCTTAATGCAACTTCTTCTTATATAGTGAACCTTATAGATTTTTTTTAACTTTTCTTTCTAAACTTTTTATCATTCTTGTGGGCCTGTTATGCTGTTTATCTGCCCTTTCACAAAAAGTGATATCCCAGGTGAAGCCGAGTACTTCACACTAATTAAAGTGGGAATTTTTTGATCCGTGTTGTGTATCCTCTTTACAGTGATTAGAGCTAGACCATATTTTTCTTAACTTGCTTATGAGAATGTCATGTTGAACAGTGTCAAAAAGCAATACCAAAATTCAAATTTCTTACTTTTACTGTTTTCTGTTCTTCTAGATATTATGCTAGTTACCTTGTCAAGGAAAGAAATTAAGTTGATTTAACAGATTTTTAAAAAAACAAAAAAAAACTTCTAATGGCTCTTTTATCATTTTACTATCTCCTGATTTTTTTTTAATGCAGATTGATTAGTTATTTGTTTTTAAATCTTCCCAGGGATGTCATTTTTTGAGTCTTACCTCTTATCTCTTTTTAGAGATAGTGTATTGTCCTTACTCATCTGTCAGGGAATTCACCAGTTCCCAAGGGTTCTTGAAAAGCATCATCAGTGATTCAGAAATCCCAGATATTTCTCATAATGAGAGCGTACTCTATAAAGGTAGCTACAGACCTTGCAATCCCCCTATAAGCACATTCAGGATATAATGCAATCAGGATGGCATCCTCTGTTCCAAACTATGATTTCTCAATGAGTTGAGTGCTGCTGTACTTGCCACAAGATTCATGCATAATTAATTCCAATTCATTTTAACAATTAACGGCCTTCCTAATGTTTGCACAGAGTTACTGGAAACAGTCTTATTTGCTTCCATCATGAATTCCTTCTTAGATTCTTGTTTTAGCCTCATTGCTTACCACATCATTCTGTATTAGATCAATATACTATGTTTACTCTAGGTTATAAGGCATTATAGCATTACAACCACGCTGTATTATTAATGTGCCCAAAACTGCAATGTAATGCTGTATTGAAGAGAAATGAAAGAGCACTCATCATGTATATTTGAGGAAAAGGATGGCCTTTATTGTTAATACTTTCAAGGTGGTGAAAGTATTTTAGGTCTCTGGAGTTCTTAATGCATGCTTTTTTCTATTGGTAATATAGGTGGTTGGACACCGATTCAAATTTTTTTATATCCTCAAGTCTTACTTTTGCTATCCAGTTATTTAGGGACTGATCTAAGCTATCAAAGCTTGGTAATTTCTCTATTATTTATAAGCGCTTGAGGCTTAACCTAGCAAAGTATGCATTTAACTTCAAGAATGTCAGTGGTACCATCACCATTTCTTATTTTAGGACAGAGTTAAGTCCTTTACTGAGCTGAGACATGCCTCAATGATGTCACTGTAGCCAGAAATTGATTCTTTGGCATTCAGTACTTTGAATTGGGTACTAATGCAGTGGGCTTGGTCATCTAAGACATGGGGTTTTACTTTCATTCTCTGAATGAATGACTATATCTATATCAAAACTGTGTGCTTGTATAGTAATTACAGGGGTGATTTGTGTTTTCATTCAGTCCCATCTGAGGAATCCTATGAAAACTGGCCTTAAATAAATGGAAAAGCTCCCCCTGGCTTCACCGTAGTTAGGATTTCACCTCCAGCCCCCCAGGGAGACTCAATTCGTTAAAAAGTTTAAAAAAGAAAAAAAAAAATAATATTTGGGAATTAGAGGAAATGTATCAGAATGTTTTCCCTTCTGAGAGCATGAAGATGATATGAGTTCCTTATCAAGGACTGATCAGAAGTAGAGACTGGTATTCTGGTTTTCATTTCTTGGGATTAATGTCTCTGTTTAACACAAAATTAAAGTGGCTGAGTGCGGTTTTGCGGTAGAAAATAAAGCTAGTGTAAACTAAAAAAATTTTCAGCACAAGACTTTAATTTCTGTTTCTTTCTAATCAATGACTTTAAATTCTGAGTTGCAACAAAACTGGGGTCTTTAATGTGTTTGTTCTGTAAGGAGGAAAAAAAAAACACCCAGAAACCTCTATACAGAATTCTAATAGCTGAAAATACTGTGTGCCTATTGATATTTCATTTAATAAACTGGCATCCTAGACACATGTATTTTAAAGTTCAGGTTTAATTAAAAGATAAGATTAAGTAGCAGCTTTGCAAAAGGATAAGGGAAAGTGTTGAATTCTTTGTGTATGATGGCAAAGCAGCTGCTTTTATTTTTTAACTAATCTCGACAATGTCAAATCAAGAGACTACTTTCATATTTTTAGTGCATTTAATGAATTACTCAAGTTTGCACTCACACAATTATCCTTCCTCATCTGATACTTTTATATAGTGAAACATTTGCAGGTCCCAGTCTGGTTGGATTTTTAAAAAGCTGTTTTCCCCATACACATCATAGTAGAAAAACCTTATCTTCCAGACTAAACCTGTCTTCATTAGTGATGAAGAAGAGGTTAAAAGCAAAAGTGTGGGAAGCTGAGCAAGTGATTAGCTGCTTAGAGGGTAACACTTGGAAACATTATCTCTCTACAGCAAGGATTAGAATGCAGGAAAATGCTTTCAAATATATTAGTTCAGAGGGCAAAACATTTATGGCATGCCATGAGACTGTAAAACTGGGCATAACTCTACTGGTGGCAATAAAGTTCTGCCTATTTACATCAAAAGAACAGCTGGCTCTGGTTACTTCTTGTGCATCCCTTTGTAAAACAAGTGTCAAGGGCAAAGAGAACAGATTCTCTTTATTACTTGAATGCAGTAGCACATAGAAACCCAATGAATGATGAAAATCCCATTGTTATTTGCACTGAAAAGGTGACTGAAAAAAAAGATATTCTTTTTGAAAGGAGACAAAACAACTGAATATGGACTTAACAGATAAATGAAGAAACAGAAACATGAGGCTGCACTGGTGAGCACAGGAATGAACACACACATCAAAGCTGCTGTCTTGCTACGTTGATCACTATGTGGAAAAAATCAGAGCATTCAAGCAGTCATTCAGGTGTCAGGGAGAAGTTATGAAGCCTGCCAACCTAGTTTTCATACAGCATGAGCTGATATAAGTACCTCTCCAGCTTTACTAATGTCTAAGTAATATCATGGCTAGCCACAGCTGGTCAGAAAGCAAGTAAGATTTCACTAAAAATGGCAGGAGCAGAAGAGAGAGAGAAGTCAAGTTTTTGCAGGGTGTGTGTCTTGATTCAGCGTGAAATGAAAAACACATTATCTTTTGAAAAAAGTATGAGCTTTTACAATACGGGTGAGACCTCCCTATTAGGTGAAAGAGACATGAGCAACATCCCTACTTCACATCAATAAAGCATCGGCTATTATTAAAGCACAGAACTTAGATTATTTGCATCTCAAGTAGTGACTCAAGACATAAAGTAATTTTAAGCTGTTCTATTCACATGTATGATCAAAAGTCTCTCTTGGACCTGAGAGCACCTCATAACAAAAAGCATCTTCAAAAATTATGTTGTTGTAAACACACACACATATATATATAAAGCCACGTGATTTACAGTTTTTCCAACCGGTTCAAAGTTAGACTTGCCACACAGATTAAATTCTTTGAGGTCCAAAACTACTGACACCCATAAGCCCCAGCAAGGTGCACATATGCAGTTGTTTTCAGGATCGTTTCCTAAAGTGTTGCATCAGAATAGAAGAACCAAAGATACTTTAAAGTTTCATCCTTCTCTTTCCTTTTCTCTTTAGAGAGTCTTGTCCTTACATCAGGCTTATGATATAGCTATGAGTGAGATCATGTGTATCAGTTTCATCTATGAAGATAGGACTCAGATCCCCTTCTCCAATTCATTACAGTTGAAAACCAACTCCTCACAGCCGCACAAACTGTGATTTTGGTAAAAGCAACTTAGATGTCACTCTATTCGGTTGTGATATGCAGAGCCAGAGTGGGGAAAGATTAACAATTGCAGTAGGAGGAGTAGATCTCTTAAAAACATAAGAATGATAAGACTGAATTTGCCTTTCTCCAATAGCAGTTATAAACAGATTCCTTGTAAAGAGTAAGAACAGAGGAAATCTGCACTATATTGCTTTCCGTGAATACATTTCTGGGTTCCAACCATTTTCACCTCAGGGACTTCCTGGTCTAGAACTTATCGAATAACTTCGGTGGAACCTCTTCCATATCTGACCTTCACTGGGAAGTATTTTCACCTTTTGCTAATAACTGTTCATAATTAGAAGGAATCAGATATTAAAGCTACACTCAGTTCCTGAAGTTGGCCAAAATATTAAGGATTATCTTCATCTTTGTACTGCTCAAGTTGTAATTCAAAACTCAGTGGTGTGTTTGCTAAAACTGCTTGGCATCACTACCAATGCGTAGATGCTGACATGGGCCATTCTACTGAGGCTAAAAGTAACTATATTATCTAAACAGCTTAAGTCTTCCATGTCCTCCCTGGAAGTCTCCAGGACTAAAAGAATCCTTGTTGCTGTACTATCAACCTCAATGAACAAAGCATCACAAACTATGTCCAGATTGGAAGTACCTAAAAAGATCAAAGACTTTAGACACAGTAAACCAGATTATTTCTTTCAAAGTCAGTCAAGTGGCACCAATATACCCCCTTGAGTATCTGGCCTAAAGTGCCAAGTGTGACGAGCTACCTCTTTATGGGCTCTTGTCCCATCTCTCTGGTGTTCTACAATTGCTGAAGAAGTACCAGCTGCTCTACAAGAGGGACAGCTGTCAGACTACATTCCCCACCCTCCTCTCAACTGATACCGCTCTGGCAGAAAAAGCACATTCATGACAAACTATTAACTAGAAGTTAATGGATAGCATCCCTGGTAGTAAGGCACTTAGCAAAAAGAGAAAGAGTGCAATAATCAGAACACATTTCCTGTAACATTTATCAAGTAAGTAACTTAGTAGCCCTAGGCCATATTATGCCACTCCTTGTTCAACAGATATCCCCACTGACTTCAAAATGGAGTTGCTTTGAAAAACTGACAGCAAGACGGATCCCCTGATACACTTGTGCTAAGTTTTAACATTGAAACTTTTTAAAAAAGTTGAAGGAAACATCCTATCACACTGCAGCATGTTAAAGAATTCACTCTGAAGGGAAAGATGATAAATATAGAAGCAAGTTTTTAAATAGTAGCATAAAGATATACTAGAAAAAAAAATAATTTAAAACTTGAAGGCCAGTTTTACCACTATTTTGCCTCCTACTTCTGAGTTTGCTCAAGAACTTGGTTGTGGGAAATTTTTGTGGAGGAACATATTGGGCAGGGAAACTTGTCCCACTCAGACCAAAATATTTTCATAGAATCATAGAATTGTTGAGGTTGGAAGAGACCTTCCATATCATCTAGTCCAACCATCAAACTAACTCTGACAAAAACCATCACCAAACTATTTCTCTAAGCACTGTCTACCTGTCTTTTAAATACCTCCAGGGATGATGACTCAACCACTTCCCTGGGCAGCCAGTTTCAATGCTTAATAACCCTTTCAGTGAAGAAATTTTTCCTAATATCCAATCTAAACCTCCCTGGCACAACTTGAGGCCATTTCCTCTTGTCCTATCACTTGTTACTTGGGAGAAGAGACCGACCCCCACCTCGCTCCAACCTCCATTCAGGTAGTTGTAGAGAGTGTGAGGGGCTCCCCTCAGCCTCCTTTTCTCCAGGCTAAACGACCCCAGCTCCCTCAGCCGCTCCTCATAAGACTTGTGCTCCAGACCCCTCACCAGCTTCATTGCCCTTCTCTGGACCCACTCCAGCACCTCAATGTCTGTTTTGTAGTGAGGGGCCCAAAACTGGACACAGTACTCAAGGTGGGGCCTCACCAGTGCCGACTGCAGGGGGACGATCACTTCCCTAGTCCTACTCACCACGCTGTTCCTGATACAAGCCAGGATGCTGTTGGTCTTCTTGGCCACCTGGGCACACTGCTGGCTCATATTCAGCCAGCAGTCAGCTAACACGCCCAGGTCCTTTTCCGCCGGGCAGCTCTCCAGCCACTCTCCCCAGGCTTGTAACGCTGCATGGGATTGTTGTGACCCAAGTGCAGGACCCGGCACTTGGCCTTGTTGAAGCTCATACAGTTGGCCTCGGCCCATCCATCCAGCCTGTCCACATCCCTCTGTAGAGCCTTCCTACCCTCAAGCAGGTCAACAATCCCACCCAACTTGGTGTCATCTGCAAACTTACTGAGGGTGCACTCAATCCCCTCATCCAGATCATTGATAAAGGTATTAAAGAGAGCTGGCTCCAATACTGAGCCCTGAGGAACACCACTTGTGAACGGCTGCCAACTGGATTTAACTCCATCCACCACCACTCTCTTGTGGAACAAAAAGCCCATCTTCATCCTTTTGAAAAGTTTTGCTGATTAGCAAGTTGTCCAATTTCACTGTGGAAGATGAGACTTCTCAGTGCTTATATATTACCAAAAAATATTTATTTTCACAGAGGCTTTGGCAATATGAAAGGAGACTGCAACTACACTGACTTAATGACAGTTACTCACTGTCATCATAGAGCACTCAAACATTTTGTAAGTGTCACTGTCAAGATGAAGAAAAGTTTAAGTGAAGTAATCTTAACAACCACCACAGCACTTTTGCTTTTATGGAGGCATTATTTTTTCACAGTAACTATAAATATCCCCTTATCATGGTGAGCAAAGAGGTACAATTAATTAATTAATTATCCATTGTTAATCTTTCCTGGTGCTGTGACTTTGCATATTTTCAGTAGGACCTATAACTGCTTCCTTCTCTAACCCAGGGAGGTCAAACACAGTCCCAAAACCTGCCAATGACATCCCTCACAAGAAGAAATGTAGACCTGGATGTGGCTTCCTCCAGCTATGTCCACACGATATGCAACTGTCCATTTCGTTTCATGTAGATGTTTCCCTAACGTCTTCCTTCACTGCAAAAAGAAAGGCTCTGCCCTGTTTCTGAAGAGCCCTCTAAGACAACCCTTTTTCCCTGTGTGTTCCTGCCCTGCAGGGTGTCTGAGATCATTGCATTTATTACACCAGATTCGAAAAGGAGCAACACTTAAACCTAAAATGCCTCAGGCTGCCACCAAAAGTGCCGGGCAGACACGTCAGCCATCTAAGAGCAACAGGCAGTGGATGCCAGCAGTGTCCTCTGTGCCAAGGGGCCTCTGGCCTGATCCTGGTGTCTGGGGGGCTGATACTCCCCGTTACCCATGGGTGCCTCTGTGGCACCCGGCACCTCTGTGGTACCCAGGCTCGTGTCAACTGGGAATAGACCATCTGCTTTGATTTCAAGCATTCATTAACAGCATCGTGAAACGATAGGGGGGAAGAAAAACCAACAACTTTGCTCATCCACATTTCTTTTGTTTTCTGAGACCATGCAAATAACATCCAGGCTTTTTTGCTGGGGCAGTAGAGGGGGTTAGGATAAAAATGTGTCTTTCCTGACGTGCCTGTTACAATGCTTCTACCACATGTACTCCAATCCCTCCTCATCCCTCAAGTTTCCAAGGTCACGAGAAGGAAACAGAACCCACAACAAAAACATCCACGCTGCCTTTGCAGCCCTGACGACCTCCTCCTCCCTGCTGACCTGTGCAAGGGATGCTCTACCGCAGCTCGTACGAACTCCTTCAACAGCTGGGCTCTGCCTGGCCCGCTGCGCTTCTTCAGCACAAACCTGTGTCCTGCCAGCATACCCCCGCTGATGTCCAGCCTACAGACATGAACCAGCACTGAGCTGCTCTGTGGATATAAACAAATTATAAATTATGAAAATGTACCTTAAGAAAAAAGAAACCAACAACCGCAAACCCCCCTACATGAAGTAAATACTTCATTCCTTAGTCCTCTCCTCTTACAAGCAAGATTCATTTACAGAATCTTACATATTCATGGTTTTTGTACCTAGCTGGAGTAGTCTAGAGCTGTTAGACTTCATCTTTCTAAGCAGATGGAGCCCCTTCGCTGCCTTTAATTGTGCAGAAGAGATGCACCCAGTGAACAGGAGCTATGAGAAGCCCCAGTAAAGATCAGGCTGACAAGAGGAAGCCTGCCATGATCCTAGGCTAGACAGGATGAGTGCAGGCGCCACGTTGATGGTGTCAGCAGGGCCACTGAAGTAAGAAGCACAACATTTTTCTTTGATGACAAGCACCATTAAAATTTTTCCTCACGGGCCTCCCCCGGCTCCGACACATAAGGGGCCGTGACAGCTCGATCAATCAGTGCTGGCAGCTCCTGAGGAAAGCAGCCATCCACAGGGACCGTGATACCCACCTCAGGGGCTGTGTCGGACAGTTAATATTCCACTCTTCGATGCATAAGGCCCAGCATATGATGGGTTTTTTTCTGATTCCTCCTACTAGATACCAAAATTGCTAAGGAAAAACTCTGATGCCATTTTTACCCTCTCTGCTGTTTCCAAGGCAAATTATTAATCTTCTGTCAAGCATAATTCCTGAGCCTAAATTTAATTCTGTCTCAGCAGCTGGTCCCTCAATTGGTCCCCCTGCCCTCCAGATGTGCTGCTTTTTTAGCTGCGCCCTGCCCGTGGGTGGACAGAGAAAGTTCAAAGCTGCATCCACTTGGTCTTGACTTCATTGGTCGTTGTGATTAGATGCCCTAAGACAAAAGATGCGGCGCAACTCATCTGACACAGTGAGACATGACAACACGTGTCCTGGGTCTGACGGTACCGGCAAGCAGGAAAGTCAAAACTATTCTGGTTCTGGGTAACACTTTTAGACAAATGCAAGTGAACATGAGAGAGAATAATTGGCTTTTGCCTTCAAAAATAAAATGCACTTGACCTTTACTCAAGAAACCAGAGAGACACAAATCTTTTTTGACCTAAAGTAACTACTCTCCTGTGTAGAATAATTCTGTAATATCACCAAAATATGGTATAAATTAATTTATCAAGGCAAAGGAATTCGTTGTAATGATTGATACAACAGCTACTGTGCAAGGCTCAGAGAATACTTATATAAATATACATTATACTGAGATTAAGTCGAAACTTATTAATATGCCCTCATTTGTCTGAGAAATTACAAATATACAGAGTGCAATTTTTTTGCTTTTGTCAACACTTCACAGTTGCCATTTTTAGCTCTACTCTCTGTGTATAAATAATGAATATGCTCTCACGGTTGGTGCCACAGGAACAAAACTCGTTATCTTTATGGGTAAATCCAATAACATTTTTTAAATCTCTAAAGCATTGCTCACAGAAACAAGAAAATCTACTAAAAGGACATAATTTTTTACATGCTACAATACTAATCTAGGAAAAGTATTGCCACAAGACATCATTATGTCAGCAAGCCTAGGAGAGCTATGTAAAGCATTCAACATGCAGAATAAAATTACTATCTCCACCTTTACTTAGAAAAAATATAGAACTTTTTGTCCTAGAGACAAGTGATAGAAAAGCTAAATAAACTATTGTCATGGCTCAGGTCAGAAGCACTAGCCAGATGCAGAATGTTAGGGGTGAAATTCCTGGGGTTTGATTTGTTTTCTTCAAGGTTTAGTGAAATTTTTCATCCAAATAACTTATTCATAAAGCACATACCTCGCCTGATCTGACCTGAACAGTTGATATGAATAGATTTTCACAAATTCAAGTGCAACTGGGTGAAATCTCCAGTTGGAAAAAAAATGTATTTTTTGAAAAAGATTAAAGCATTTAATTCTCATATTTTCAAAATGTCCCTTTGTTTCAAAGTGACAAAACGCATCACCTTTTCTTTTAATTTGGTCTGGTTTTGGAGATAAACCTAAAAAAAAGAATTCCTATTTTTCAGATTTGTCAGGCAATCAAAATCAGTTACTTAAGCACAGTTAACTTTTATGCTCTTTTGCTTTGAATTATTGATAATGATCAGCGTAGTATTACACTAGACACACTTAATGAAGCAATTCCCATGTTCCTCTGGGAATAAAGATACTTGAGCAAGTTTAATTTGCTTAATGTATATGTCATCCCAAGCATAACTATTGCAGGCAAGATACATAAATGAGTGCAATCATCTCCTCACATTTATGTTTCATTACACTGTAACTTTAAAGACAATGGGACATGCAACAGCTTGCCACTGGATTTGTGCACAAACACACTCATGTACGTACATACATGCAAACAAAAAAATGTTGTCCTGCTTTGTTTTGTGAGGGGTCATAACAAATCTAATATACTCCATGCACATTGTGGAGGAGCACTACTCTCAATTAGAGCAGAGCAGAGCTGCTGAGTACTAGGAAGTGCTGATGTAGCATCAGCATTTCTGTTATCTGTGGCTCACAGAGAGCCCTGTAATTCACTCGTCTTCCTCTACTCCACTGTCTGAGCACACTGAGAGCCTATGGGGTTTTTTGGGGGGTATCTGTGTTTCTTCAGTGGTCGTGTGCTTGCAAAGTGATAGGCAATGGTATCTCCAATGGTTGTGCTGCCTATTACACTTGATTTGCAGACCGAGGAATAACATGAATAGGTAACTCAGCATCCTTAACAGATTGGTACTTCAAAGCATTCATGTACCAGCCTTCCTTTGATAGCAAAGAGAATTTGACGACTTTGTGCTTCTGAGGTTCCAGGCTTTCATCGTTTTTGATTGTTTGATTTCCACACAAAGTAAGTACCAGATCTCCACTAACAAGAGCCTCGTGGTTTTAGTCCTACCTTTTTAGGGATACGCCTTAACACATGAATTTCATTAAAGTGCGCATAGAAATATCTTGTCCTGCTTGGATTTTCAGTAACCTTTGAGAAGGGACAGAGAATTTCCTTCTTACTGCTATTTCTAACACATATTCAAACACACACCCAACTGTATGTGCGCACACACACACCCCTCAAATGCAAATATTTTGCATAACCATCCAAAGGTTACCATCGTGATTCCTACACTTCCTGTAAACAGAGATCCAGAGGAAAATATGCTCCAGCAATAACAAGAAATAAGTGGGAAATTATTTTTTTCTTTCTTATCACTCATTCTGCAACAAATTTCCAGGTGTTGGTGGGTTGCAGTGGAGACAGCAACCTTCTGCAGCCTGGCAGGTGGAGGAGAATCATGCTCCCCAATGTTGAAAAGCATTTCCTGCACAGTGGTGCAGCTTCATCTGACAAAGCATGTGGTTTTAGAACCAGAGTCTAGTCCTAGGGCAGGGGAATACATGCCCTAGTTTGATCCAATCACAAAAACCTACTACTGCAAAAATCTTCTGCAAAGAACTCAGTTCCACAAGCTTAAACAGGCAGCCCGGGATTTAACAACTAGCTTTTAAAATATCGGTCCTGGGAGGAAATTCAACATTAAAATAATAAAATAAGTAATAAGAGGTACATATAAGACACAAATTAATTTCTGCAATGAATGTCCCCCACAAGTGACCACTTAATGAAGGCAAAGGAATGCAGCTATGCATTGAAAAAACAGGACAGGCTTACAGCATTATACAGAGCCACGGCACAGGCAGAGGCACACGTTTCCCTCTTCTCTAGACCGCAGTAAATCCTGGGCGCCTTCAGCCAAGTAATTCCATTTCTCTGCTGTCCCTTTCTCTGGACCATTGCCCATGATTTCTTTAGCCTGGCAAATCTCTGAGACAAGGGTTGTCTATTATGACATGTTTGGATGGTAGCGATTCCAGTGGGGCTGAATGAGATCTCTACACACTAACAAGTACAAATGAATAACAACAGAACAAGAACACTCTCTTTTCTTAAAGCATCTTAAATCCCTTTTTCTATTCCTAGGCACTTTGGAGTGCCTAATGAGCATATGAGAAAAAGCCACAAAAGGACATCTTTTTGAAAGCAAATGCTTGCTTGCAATTTTGTATGGGTAAGTGAACCATTTTTTCATGTACAAGTTCAGTAAGTAAAGACTTGGCTACTTCATATTTGAAAGCAAATCTTTCTGAACATGCACAAAGCCTGTCAGCCTGAAAAATTGCAGTGAACTGGCTGGCAGAAAACAAAAAGCCCACAGACAATTGTTGAAGGAGACTAGTAGAGGACATGCAAAAGGTTTTCACAGAAGTGTTGGGATCAAGGACTGGAGGATACAGATAACTTCAGACAGGTGATTAAGAATCTGCATGGCATAAAGACGCCTGAACAGTATTCTCATAAAACATTGCAAAGTTTATAAAGCTGTGCCAACTGACAAAATGGGATTTCTTTCTCTTTAGGCTATGATGTCGCTTTGGTTTCTCTGGCACTGCAGTTCTCTAGTAGGCCCACAGGGAGTAAAAGCAGAGCTGAGTGTTTTGCCTCTTGTGCTGATTTGCTGTTGCAATGCCCATGAGAAGCTGATATTGAAACCATCACACAGGAGGGAGAAAACCACGGTCAAAATGCCCGGTGCGTGGATCACCTGGTGATTTAAATCTAACATCCCAAAGAAGCAGAAAGACAGTTCAATGAAGAAAGGAGATGGATGGATGGTTATGAGGCTTGGGACATACTTCACTAGATCTAATGGTCATCTGGAGGCCCTTTTTCTCTGTGTAAATCAACCCTGATGACAGTCCTTCCTTCCTTTTTATTAAGATATAAAAAATGCAAAGAAGAAAAGAAATTTTCCAGGTCATATGGAGGCAAAGAGAAACCAATGTTAACAGAGGAAAGTAAACATTTCTAAAGTGCTATCTGAATGGCTTTAATTTCCAACACCGATTCCCAACAAACTGTAGATTTGCATCAATTCTGTCCACAGGAAGATGATGATGGATTGCAAGAAGAGAATTTAATGTACCACTTCCTCTTAGCCAAGATTAAACATCCCACAGGATCCCGCACTCTTCACTCTCCCAACTGGACAGTCCACACTCTGCCTTTATACATGGCACATGCAATTCCTCCTGAAGTCAGCTGGAGAAAAGTACCTATCATAGAATCACAGAATGGTTCCGGTTGGAAGGGACCTTAAAGATCATCTAGTTCCAGCCCCCCTGCCATGGGCAGGGACACCTCCCACTAGACCAGGAGTGATCCTATGAGTGATCCTCATCCTTTAAGCAGAACTACATTTGGTTCATTCTGACTTTTACACCCTACTGTCAGGAGCCCAAAAACTAGTTTGGACTTTTTTTATTGCCTAACGTAATGCTATCTGCATTCTCACACACACTGACTCTTGGTGGGAGTTACAGAACTGGCTGCTTTTTGCTCTTTTGAATATTTTCCCAGAGCTGACAGTCGAAAGCTTCATTTTGAGCATCTGCAACAGCAATAGCAAAAACAGCAGCAGCAGCACCAAATTCTGTGTATCAGTGATAAATGCTATTTCCTTTGTTTCCCTCAGCAGCATTTTCTGCTCTGCAGCACTAAATGCTTCAACTGAGAGCATTATAGTCATGTGAGTGTGTCAACACACCCTCGGTGAGATTTCCCAAAAGTACCATGTACCACAGGTTATACTTGAAGCAAAAATTATCTCAAT
The DNA here is from genome assembly GCF_964199755.1 of Larus michahellis. NCBI lineage: Eukaryota > Metazoa > Chordata > Aves > Charadriiformes > Laridae > Larus > Larus michahellis. Next base: position 42,649,179 of record NC_133898.1, read on the forward strand.
ATAAGCTTTGCACCCACCTACCTAATCAAATTAGAAATATCAGGTCATTGGGAAGAAAGCTTTTGTCACTGTTCTATTTATTCTAATTAGCTATCATTATTATAACTACCAACCACACTTCAGAGGGAAATTATTAAAAGTTAGATTGATATCCCAGGGACCTTATCATCTAAATTAGAGAAAGCACATCAGCAGATGGCAGGCACGCAAAGATGCAGAAAATGGGAAAAGACTGTGAATAGAGATGCTTCTGTCACATGCACGTTACATGAGGTTTTGTTGTTTCTCTTTTGTCTCTGCAACAGTAAGTATAAAATGACCATGAATGTAATGTCATCATTTTTAATCACACTCAACATATAAATTGGATCTTCATCTAGCACAAAACTGGCATAATGTTGCTGCACTCAATAGAGTTGCACTGACATTCACCTTTTTGACTCTTGTGTGTTTCCAAACTGCATTTCCAACCTGACTGTGCTCACAGTGAAGTTAAGAGGGATAGTTCTATTGGGGTTTTTTCAAATAGAAGAAGGAGTTGAGTTCAAAGAAGAAAATTTTCTTTTATTTTTTTTTTGCTTTGCAATCTTCTTAACACTACCTAATTATTGCAGAGATTGAGACTGAGTTTAATTCTCTTTCTTTTTTTGTCTAATTCCAATTTCAGCAGGTTGAGTGTTGGCTGGTGAGCAAGAGGCAGAAAAAAGTCCAGTTAAATTTATTGCTGGAAACCAGAAAAACACTATCAGAAATCTCAGATCTCAGAAATCCTATCCCTTCTAGGGATGAGAATCAATTTTTAGAAAAAAAAAACTAGAATCAATTTCCTCAGTTTTTAGAGGAGAAAGGACCTGTGATATGGAGAGACACATGCTTACACAGGCGGGGAGGTGCAATGGCAACTTCCGATGCAGCTTTGTGGGGAAACCTTTAATACTGAAGTCACAGGCCTCTTAAAAACAGATGGTAAAGTTCTCTCAATTAAATATACATACTTTGTGTGGAAAGATACAAATAAGGATTTTTTTTCCTTTTCTTTTCCAGAGAGTGTGGTCAGTAACCTGAGAAGACAGGTCATCTTCTCCCCAGGCAACTGTGATGCCAAAAAACGCTGTTTTCCCTGCAGCAGAGGGTGCTGTCCCAAGAGACTCTGAAAGCACTGCCTAGGTTAGAAATGTAATAAACTTATAAAACCTGGAAATTTTGCTGAATCTTCCTTTTTTTACCACTTTCATATGGTTTCACTGCATACACTTTCTTCATCAATGTTGCTTTAACACTTGCTCTATATATTAGCTCCTAAACAGCTGCTTTGACTTTGACTTATCTATCAGCTTATCACCAGCCATTTCTATTTAACTTAACCATATAAATCATCCATTTTTTAAATTTTTTTTCTTTCCTTTAGTGTGCACATTTCTTCCTCTGGCTACACTGTCTGTCCCTACCACAGGTGCCTGCATTCATCCAGGACAGAATAAAGAACTTGCTCCTCTCTCCAATTTGTGTATTTGAAATCATTCCCACGGTGATCACCTACTTTGCCAGTTCTTCCAAACAATGTGTTCAGACCATCCAAAACGGAAAGCAGGACTGTGCCCATCACCCTTCACTGTCCCTCTGTCCCAAAGACTGAGAGTTCAAGACGTCAGAAGTGGCACTATCTCCTAGTACTGTCTCCCATCCAGCTGACGTACATATTCTTGCCCGTCAGCCTTGCAGGCACGTGGACTGGTGACCATCTCACATCGCTTCCCACAGGAGACACCATATAAGCACTGGGCCTCCTGCTTTACAGAGGGCACAGGAGGCACCTATCTCCTGCTGAGGCTTTAGGGGAGGAAAAGAAGCCTTGGGTATGACAGCACTAGCTGTTTCCAATGTGTTTGGCATCCCAAGGAGTTTGCTTCGAATACGGCAGTTAGCATGTCTTCCTGCACCTGTGTTTTCAAGCCAGTCACTGGAAAGGTTTATAAAATGATGGTGAATTCTAAAGCAAACAAATCCACCCAAGGAGGTGCTCAAAGATGAACCTGGGGCTGCCCTGCCACCCCTCCATGGGAGGAGTCTGGTGTCCTAAATGCGACAACCACAGCAGGGGGCTTACTGCAAAACCCAACACCCCTCTCAGTTTCAGTTTTGCTTTGTATCACACAAAAGACCGACAGAGAAAAGTCAGTCGCACACTCTGCATGAGCCAGGATTTGATCCCTTCATGCACACGAACATGCAACAGTACCCCAACCCGGCAGGGACCTGTGCCAGTGACAGCAGTGGGCTCACGGGTGACGTAAACTGCTTTCAAGACTGTGCTGGGGGTGAACCCTCAAACCGGTCTGTGTGCAGAACAACTGAAAGAAGGGAAAAAAGATCTGAGGAAACAAAACAGTAACTGAACAGATGTAAGTGAAACTCATTGAAAGAACTGGAACTAAAACGCAGCAGGAGCTGAGGTCTGAGCAGCAGCCAGGGATATGCCTTCTCAGATGAAGGATGGAGCCAGGCATGAGCACTCCTGTTCACCTTCCAGGAGGGACAGACAAGAGCCAGCTCAGGCCTGGAAACTCTGCCAAAGAGCTGGTAGATAAACGCTTGGGCACAGTATCTCACTAATGCAGCTCTACAACTTCCAGAGCAGAGCTGGCTTGCTTTCGGTTGGTTCGCAGAGTGGACAGAGAAGCTCGCGGCTCTCTGTGCCCATCTGTGTAGACATGCCTTAAGAGCCCTACTAAAGCTTTGCCCATCAACGCCAGCTGAGAAGCCTGTCCTAAATTTAGGGTATTAAAACAATTTGGCAGAATAAGTAAAACTATGAGGCACCAACACAGATTCTGTATCAAAATTTTGGAAGCACCTCCAATTTATGACATGTTAAATTATAGGCTAACCTGTCAAATTAGTTTTAAAATCTCAGGGGAAAAAATTCTGACAAGAAAAATAAACAAACAGAAAAACAGATTGCCAGAAGTAAAGAAAACTTCAGCACCAAGTATTCAACAGCCATGGGAAAGCAGTGTTACTATGACTACTGGCAGCCAAGTAATAATACTGCGCACTCAAAGACATAGCCAAGAGCATCTGTGTTTCTGCCTAGACGTTCAGGAGTAGGGGGACAACACCTGAACATCCTCAGGTTCCTGTGCTTCCATTACTCTAAGACATGAACCGCAACAGGAGAACAAGACGTAATCTGTGTCAAAAATACTCTCCAACATGAAATGATTGTTGAAATCAAACAATATTTTTTTTTGGCCTCTCTCCCCCACTGTATAAGTAGGAACGTCTTTAATAGAGATGATTTTATGCCTCCCGTCTCAGTCCTGCTACTGAGCTGGACTCGCAGGGAAGGCCTGGAAGGAGCAATGAGAACTGTGTGTTGTGCTGTGCAAGAGCCCGTAGCACGCAACGCTGAGCAGTCAGAGGAGAGTCAGGCTACCTGCCGCTCACTGGACGCTGAACAGCATGGCTCTGGGCACCCACACGCATGACCAGCCAAGATCCAGACCTTATTATAGACTTGGCAAATTTTGCGACAGCTAAGTGACAGCTGAAGTATGACTTCAGATTGCCCGATAACAGCACAGTGAACCGTACGGAGGGCTTGACATGTAAATATTATTCATGTGCAGGTTCCAGTGAAGTCATCAGAAATCATTTGCAGGAGTAAACATGCTGTGGTGACTTCAGTCTCAAACCTAAACCAAGGTGTTTTCCTGCACTTCTCAGAACTCCTCCTTCATTATCCCTGACTATAAACCAAGGGCTGCTTCTTTACCTCAAAGGATATTCATGAAAATCCAGTTACTGCAATTATCCGTACCTACAGATGTAGCCACACCCTATATATTTTGGCTCCATGTAGATGTTGCAAGTATAGCAGGATTAAATCAGTTAAATCAGTATTTCAATATCTTGAACAAGCAATCAATAGGGAAAAGAAAAGAACAGAACAAAACAAATCTCTCTCCACCCCTAAGAGTGTTACAGGGATCAGCAGTTATCATGTTAGCTAAAATTCCTCCCACGCTCCTTTAACCTTGTCTTAACTTCCACCAAGCTTTTAAATTTGAACACCCAGGTTTTGCACCTCCCTTGTTCCTTGGGGAAGAAATAAGACTAAATCAGTTTTATTGTTGTTACATTGAGACAGTTTATATATTTACCACTACTACCCTTTTTATTTCCAAAGAGAACTGTAAACAGTTTAAAACTAAGATTGCTCAGCGATCAACAGACATAAGAATTGCATAGCTCAAGCACCTTGAGGTATGCCCAACTCTAAGGTAAGGGAGGGCGCACCTTTTCTGGGGTGATGTTCCTCTGCTCTGGGGTGGACAGCCTGGTGCCACACGAGGTGGTGAGGTGCAGGGAATGGCTACCTGTTGGCTGAATTATTCCCACTCCACAGTACCACAGCGGACCACAAACACGACTTCTAGAAACACCCAGCAAAGTCTGTCTCTCTCCAGTGGTTACAGAGACCCCACAATGAGTGGGTCCCTAATCTAATCGTTTTAATTAAGCGAATGCTCAAATAAAGTTAGGCAATGTGAATATAGGCCCAGAACTGCTTTTAGAAGTACACGTTTCTGAGCAAAAACAAGAGTCTCAGACATTCTTCCGTGCTGTTACTTGCAAAGCGTTTGCTACCTGTATATTTAGTACCTGAAGGAGGACTTGTATGCCAAAGAGCTTGTGGGGTTTTCCCAGAGAAATCAGTTCTCCCCAAGAGTTATAAGGTGGAAAAATGAGGAGTGTGTGGAATTAAAACAAAGGTAGTCAGGCCCAATCTTCTGTTCTCAAGTCCCACTAAAATCTGGGTTCCCAAATGGCAGGGTCTCACCCTCCACATGCTCACGCCACTGCCATTTGAATTCATCTCAATAGAGTGTGCAGGTAAGAAGTAACTCAGGATAATTGTGCCTAAATGGAAACATATGTGAAAAGGCATAGATCTCTCTGCCCTGCTTGAGGATCTGCCAGTAGAGCTTTCAGAAAGTACAACGATAATTCAGGCAAATTGACTGGTAGAAATATAAGTGGAAGATGATGCAGCAACTGAGAACAACTGAGAATCCTAAAGTGAAATAAAGATCGCAGTCTTGTTTATGCATGTCCACTTGCATTTATTAAGTTCATTTTTCTATCCAAAAATGAAGTTATTATTTTCAACCTTCTGCTTTGCTGGGTCTTTGCTGGCCTATTAGCATGAGTAATTTTGACAATAGCCTTCAGTTCAGCATCAGCAACAGAATTATTTTTTCTATGTATTTCCTTAATGATTTGAATCCTTCCTGCAGAAAAAAAAATCCCATTAAACTCAGAGAAGTTCTATGAATGGAAGAATTTCAGATGCAGAACTGAAGCTTATTATCACATCACTATGAAAGAATTTGAAGAATTTGAAAGAATTGTACTTAATAGCAGTCAGGGTCTGAAAAAATCCCATTCTTTAGAATTAAGAAGTAAACATTTTGTGAAGCTAATGCCTACACACTTTGTACACAGTCCACTACCATTCTAAATGAGGTAGTGGACTGTGTGCAAAAACCAGTAAAAATGTTAATAAATGTGTACTAACAACAGAGCTGTGAAATGCAAGAAATAAAACCAATCTAAAGCACTAGTTTAGAAAAATAAATAATTCTGTGGTTAAAATTCCTGGCTCATTATCACCTGTGTAAACACTTGCTTATTCTGTTCACTCACATCAAAATTGACCAATTGCTAGTACTACACAGTAGCTGTTATCTCTTCTCTTTTCCATTTGTGAACCGGTCAACTCCTACTCAGAACTGTTTATTTCTGACATAAAAATATTACTAAAATATTGCATATCCAATCAAACTTTAAATAGTTAATATTTCATTAATATCTCAGTTTTTATTCCTTCAGAATTTTTAGATAACACATACGAATTTAAATACTTAGATACATCTCTATGAAGCTTTCTAGACGTATGACCCTCACAATAAATTCTGAATACTCCTACTTAAAGGACTCTTTGCCACATGGGTAGCATAAGCGTAGACTACTGTAATATTCACAGCACGTGTAAAAGTAATAGCTGAATCTCAGCACTTTGACGGCACATTGTTTCAAGTAAGAAATCCAGACTTTCCATATAAAATCTCCCACTGAACAAATAAAACACTTCCCCAGGGAACCCAGGTTATTATATTTTTTTCACTGATATGAAAATCTCTGTGACTCTCTACATTCAGAGCTTATAAATCAAGGATTCTTCAGTTTGCGAAAAATTTCATAATGGTTTAAAAAAACATTTCATCTGACACTGTAACAGTAATAGGGACTACAAGAACAGTACCAAATTTCTCATGATATTTATATAAGCTGGTTCATTGGCAAAAGAAAATATTATTATATCATTTGTCTTTATAACTTCTTTTTCACTTGACTTGATTAAAGAAAGCAGTGATTCTTAAGGAGACTAAATTAGAAGGAAAATACTTTAAATATGGCCTTTGTGAACAGCTTAGTTCTTTTCGATGTAGTGGGCTTGCCATACCATAAATGCTAAACTGAATGTGACTCCCAGTGTTTTGCTGCCAGAGTAGTGTCTTAGCTCAGGGATAACAGAGAGCAATTAAACTTGGACTGTTTCCATTCCAGTGGAAGCAGATTGCAACAACAGATTTTCCTGAAGCCATCAGAAACCTGCTCAGCCATGGTTTTTTGTTAAGGGCTGAGGGTTGAAGAATGCTGGCTTCCTTCTCCTAGTCCACATGCTCCAAGTTTTCCCCTTCTCCATGGTGGAGAGCAATCCAGTACACCTGAACTTCAGCGAGACAAGTACTTATGTACAACTTGTTGCCAAGAGAATCCCCTTGCTTCAGAGGTCTCTGCCTGAAGCAAAGAAAGGAATATTTCTAAAGATGGCTTTTGCCAATATCAGCAGTTAAAATGTATGTTATACACAACAAGCCTCTGTATCACAAAATATCCTATAATTTTGAAAGATTGGTGGCATCTGCTCTCAAGAGACTCGAGCATGAAGCAGCAGGTGAGGAAGGTCAGAATTAGAGCTGAGTGAGGGAAGGAAATGCCAGAACATTTTCCTGTGCTGTTTTTGGCTTTAACCATCACAGCACTTCAGCCACCTACACAAGCACTAACATTTTCCACCCCAATACCATACTCTCTCCCCCTGCCACTACCAAAATCAACCCATTACTTGACAGCTCAGCAGTCTGAGGAAGAATTAGTCTGAGGAAGAATTAACTCACCCTGTTTCACCTCTGAACGCCTACTCACCCTTCTTGTTTAGTTTTACAATGTTTTATTTTTTTCCTCACAGCTGTGGTAAAACCCACAGAATGAAAAACAGAGTCTTACACATAACACATTGGAGACTTTCAATCATAAAATTTCATCCTTACATAAATATACAGGTTAATACATCTAGTTATATGAAGATTAATCTCCCCAGCTGATGCCAGATCTGTGGTGTTCTTAGTACTACTTATGTTCCAGCTGTGTTATTTAAAGCTCTTACCCACAAGTTTAATATTTGCATTAGACTTTCTGAAAAATTTTCGGTTCTTTCTTCACGATTCAATGCTCTCTGCTTACTCTTGCCTGAACTATCTTTCTCCTCTGAGTCACCACCTCTCTTATCAGCTTCCAGCCTCCTTCCTCTTTTATTAGAATTTAGCACCATGTTGATACTTACAAGTTTTTCTGTAAATTTACCAATGGCTTTTACAGTCATAGGTGAATAAGTGCTTTATTAACTGGGAATATAAAACAGTTTAATATGCAATTACACATTGCAATAAACAACATTACTGAAATATTTCAGGGGGTTCTGGATGTTTAATGATATACACTGTCAAGGACAGTAGGAACACAGGGTTGGTGACACTGTTAGTACAGACTTTGCTTTAGATTACTGGTCAAAACTTTATAGATTTATTTAGGGAGGCTTCTGATTCATTATCTTCTGTACACCCAGTCAGTTCTGAGTGTCTAGAGGCTATGTGTGGATACGTAATAAAGATGAAGAAAATAGTGGGAGCACGCATCAGGGATTTTAAGCTTGAACCTATTACGGTTTTTAACTAAAAGGAGCTCTGGGCCATGCCCAGAGAGAGCACTGTTCTTGTTTTTTTTTTTTCCCCTGTGAGCATCGGGACCAGAGTAAGCATGCTTGAGAGGCATGGGGAAAAATGTGAAAGGAGAGGAAAAGAGCACTGAAAGAAAAGTGATCAGTTGAGACTTAAGGGTAAAGACTGTGATAAATTTAGAGTTCAAAATATCTAGATAACCAACCAAGAAACTACACCCACGTGGTTCTGGAAAGAGACTCCCAGACTGAATTCTAGAAACAAAAAAAGGGATCACTGGCAGCAGAGTTAGCAGTGGGCTAGACAACAAACAAAATAATACACACCTGAGCCACAACAATTGCATGACAGCAAAGGATGAGGATGAATGTTTCTACAGCTAGCTCTGCATGGCTGCTCTTCCAGGTAGTCAAACCCGGTTCTCAAGAGCTTCCAGGCTGAGAAAAGGTTGAGAAATATTCAGGAGGCTTTCTTCCACAAATATGTGATTTTACAAATCCTGGAAAGAAGGTAGTTAGACATTCTGTACCCATCTTCAGTAAGACATGATCAAAACATTTGTCTCAGAATTTATAGGTTCCTTTTATTTTTGATAGATATCTATTCTCTTTGAATAGACATTTCTATGTGAAGACTTCAAAGTACTTTCCATGCATTCATTTAACGAATACCACACAAAAAATAAACCCAACATTTTTTAAAATTATGTTCTAAATTTGGTCTGTACTGCAGAGAAAAAATGCCTTTTGTTATAGCTTGAGAATTTACTAATTTGTGTTTTGACATGGATTGATGTGTTTCAAAATCCAGATTTCTGATCTCATGTCTTACTGCATCATCCACTGCCACGATGAGCTTTCTGATTTTGCTATTGCTTCTTAAACCAAAAGGCAAAATCTGTCCTAACGAGAGTGATTTTTGAAAGCTTTCTGAACACAAGGACAGGTTAACTGTTCACCTAAAATGTACACACGCACACATACACAGGGGAGAGAGAGAAAAAAACAGAGGGAAGGAAACAGGACGGAGGGAAGAATATTGCTTTTTAGGAACTCTCTAGAAACATTCCCCTGAAGCACTTGAAAGCACTTAAGGACTAAAGATTCCCATGGAAATACCATATACCATTGAAATAATGCCTTGACCCATCCCACTGAGTATGCTGCAATTAACCAAGCCAGCTAATAAAACAGGAGATTAAAAGTCTATAATAGAGTGTTCAAGTAATGATGTTCTTAGCAGCTTTTGAGGGATACTAAGTCCCTTGCAAATGTTAATAATAGCATAGACAGTAATGGATTAATATTTTTTCTTTGTGTTAGGAAGAAATTATAGCCTATGCTTTCTTAGACAGATTTTATGAGACTAAGTGAAACATAAAAAAAACCATATTCAATTATTCATTGTTCAAAGTCCACCAGATACACTCAGGACAACTGACCTGTGGAGACTTATTGGTCTAAAATATATGTAAAATGCTCAGACAGATGGCTAAAATCACAAGTGCTGCACTTAATGTAGTAGCTACACAAAGCTACCATCAGAATGGTATACTTTTTGTTTGAAAACTAAGACACTCAGACAGGAAACTTGCGCCCTCCTTGAAAAGCCCTTCATGTTTCGCTATGTAATGCCACATCAGGTCATCAAAGCTATTACTCGCCGCTTATCATCTACGTGGTTTTACATCAAGTTAAGATCCTTCCCTTTCTATGGAGTGTAAAATAGCAAAGAGAAATGAAGGCCAAGAGATAGCAAACACTTCTAGAAATTGCTATAACCCCTAGTTATAGCACAGTGTCCAGTACAAGTGAGCTCTCCTCGGACTCTGTAGTCTCACTGCAAATACTGTGCTAATAGCTGCAGTTTGTTGCCGTGAGCCTGGTTTGCCTTTTTAGGCCTCCTCACAGCAGGCTCAGTGCAACACCTCATGCTCCCCTCATCGAACACTGCCGTGTGCTTCTCTTGGGGAAACCACCAAGTGCTGTGGGGCAGCACCTGACAGGAAAGTGGCTCCTGGGCAATGCCTCCCCGCCCTGGGAGCCACAGAGCCAGGGCTGTTATATATCACGGAGCTCCTGCACAAACATGCTAATGGAGCATCAAGGAATAGGTTCCCTCTAACCTACTACGTCTTTTGAACCCCTGGTCATTTGTGTTTTGTCTTCAAAAAACTTATTAGAATTAGCAAAGATGTAGGCACAATCATTTAATAAACTAAACACCCTTCTGGATGAAAGCAAATTGGAACTGACGTTTGCAAAAACTGTTTGTGGTCACTGAGGTAAGCAAGGAACAGGAACGCTGTTAAATCAAATTGCAGCAATGCACAGCAATTGCAGCAACGCACAGCAGGCGTGGGACCTGCCTCCAACAGTCTCTATTATAAAAACAAGACAGAACTCATAGGGTGAAGGTTGTGTTAAGGTGATGTGGTGTTTTTCTTCATGTCTCGTCATCTCCTAGCAAGTGCTTATCAAGTATGTATTAACTTTCATAACCTCTGTGAACAGAGCAACCTCCAACAAGCTCTTGAGGGACAGCCCTGCATTTTGCAGCAACCACTAACATAAGTGTCCCATGTGTTGGTATGGTGACAAAAGTCTGGAAGAATGAACAACTCTGTGTGCTGTGTGATCCCACCAAGCAGAGGAAGAAAGAGATCGAGAGGGTGGGGTGAAGGACTTTTAGCAGCTGATGACAATCCTGTTCTGCGTTATACTGCAGAGCGGCAAACAGTGACAGACTGTGTGCGGGAGCAGCTGTCTGCCACACCGCTTGCACCATTTTTTGCTGCCATGAACTGCACGTGTGGAGTTAAATAGCCCAGGAAATTCTGATGTTACCAGAGACAGAGGGGGTGTGTGCAATGCAAATCTGAGATGATTTGATTAAGGCCTTCCCAAGATGCAGCCCAGACGTAAACAACCTGCTTATCCATTTCTCAGTGTCTTAGAGCATATTTTTGCATGTAACACTTGTGCTTAGTGCCTTGTTTCATTTATATCACTCACAGGAACGCCGAAAACACTGGTTTTGTTTCTCTCCAAGGGCCACTGAAAATTCTGATACACATTTATGTTGCCTTTAAAACCTATTAGAGCTCTACCTTTTCCCTGCAACAGAGTTAACTTAATGGAGAGACGAGCAAGAGTGACAAAAATAACTATTCTCGGTTTCCTGGATTATTTGATTCCTTCTCAGCTAAATAATTAATAATGCAAAAGCCAGACACTTACTAGCCATAGGGTGTCTTCAGACTGACTGATTGGCTTTCATGGAATATTTATCTTCATTAGTATATTTATTATATTAGTAGGTCCTGGGTTTATATTACCCCCTCCTTTACCATATTCATTTCATAACTATTAATGCTAGATACATTAGCATCAGCAGGAAAATCTAGATGAAATTCTTGAAGTTTATCTTGAATAACTTAAGTCTTTCTCAGTATGCAGACCTAGCAATTGATAACATTATTCTCACCAGAACTGAAAATGTGCTCAGAATACATATAGTCAGAAGCATTTTCAGTGTATGACAGCAGTTATGGCCAAGACTAATCCCATTTCCCTTCTCAAAACTGAGTGAACAAGGGAGTCACATTATTTTTAGCATTTCTGTGACACTATAAAAGAACATTTCTAACTCAAGTATGTACACTAAACATGACCTGTATTTGAAATTAATCCCTTGCACGCTTCATACAATAGAAGCACCTTTCTCAGTTGCTATGAAACTGTTGAAGTCAAGGAAAGAGAACAAACCTTCAAAAGCCGTGTGTCTTGGGAATGCTATCCGTACGGAGCCTATTATTTGGGGTTTAGAAAATACATTAAAATCACTCCTCTCATAAAAGGACACTGTTTTTGCATTGTTATGCACACAACAGCTACAGAAAAATGATGTACGCTCCTCCTGCTCTGTCTCTGCAGCAGGAGTTACTCCTGGTTTATACAGCTAGACAACATACCAGCTGTTGTGTGTTGCACGACACTATTCGATGGCTCTTTCCCAGTATTTCTGCACGTCTTGGTGTACTTGTCACACACAGATCCACTTTTTCACTCAGACTTAAAGAAAAGTCCAAAAGCTTATCGGGGTTTTTTTGTTTACTTTCTTGTTTTCCCAGAGATGGCACTTGAGCCACTTCAAATCCACAGTGGCGACAAGCTCCCATAGAAATTAAGGTAAAACGGAGACTTGACAAAATCCTGTCTCACTTGAGCACTTCAGAAATTTGATATCCTAGCCATCTGAGCAATCCCGCCCATTCAGAGCACTCTGAAATTTGCAGGAGGCAGGTGCTTAAAACCTTTCAATAACTGTGACAGCGGGGCCTTTGTACTCGTGATGGCCAAAGGCTATGAACGAACCAGGGGGTTTATGCAGGTAATACTTTCTATTATTCCAAAACAGGAGGAGGTCGTTCAAACAGTTTCTTTTTACCTTCCAGCTAGGTTGACCATGGTCTAGGAAAATGGCCTTATCTAAATACATTAAGTCTTTACTTCAGTAACAAGGTGGAACAGCGACTTCAGTGCAATGTAGAGATTCTCTCACCCATTTAACCAACAGCAGCCGAGACTGCACACTTCCAGCAGAAGATCAGTTTCTACATCTCTTTTGATGCGTGTTATTATGCATCATGAAATCAGACAAATAACAATGACATAGAGCTCGAATGAAATTCTAATGGCAGTATATTACTGTTATTGTTTTGCCTTCTCCCCATGTTCAAATAACAATGATAGTTTTAAAAAATTATGGAGCTTTAAGTAGCTTAAGTAGAGGTGCTACAAAAGACTTTGGTGACTGTAAGCTTGAACCTGTGAAAACAGAAGCTTGCTGAAGGTGTTTATGTCAGCTTTTTAAAAGTCTGCCAAGAATAACATACTGTCTAAGGACACAGAATAGCATATGTACCAAATGAAAAGCATCTTAAGACCCTCCTCAAATTCACAAATTATTTTTAAAAAAATAAATATATCTAATTTTATGTGTTGAGTAGTAAAGGTAAACTAAACAATGAGGTGACCTCAGAGGAAAGAATTAAGAGAAGAAAAAAAAAGATAAAGTATTATTCCAGTTGCTCAATAGTGGATGGCAACTGCTTTCCCATCATAGCTACATACAGAAACACGTGGTTTTGAATTGAAGCCATCAAACCACAAAAGACCAGATATATTAAACTGCCTATAATTGCTTTGAAATCTTATTTTCTCCAACCTGAAGGTAGTAATTTTGTGCTCACTGTTTTAATTCCTAAATGTGATTTATAAACATTTTATATTATCCTAATCTGTCCCTGCTGTGTTGCAGCAATGGCAAGCATACATAGAAATCTTAATGAAGCACTCACTACACACTGTAAACACAGAGGATGCTAAGGTGTCATGTACAGTACTGATAGAGGTTATACCTTCAACAGTCATTAGGTTTGGATTTGGGGATGTTTGCACAGTAGTCAATTCAGATAAAATTCAATTGTATGGTAACAGCCCATAAAAAGCTTATACAGCATTGAATCTCCCAGGTATACCTGGGTCTTAATGGGATAAAATTCATCTCTGTGTACAACATCCTTAAATCACGTGTTGGTTCCACTACCTTGGTTTGCCTGGGGGCGTAGGATGGTGTATATGCCCATAGACAATCTCTGCAGAGGGAATTATCATCTCCCCTAAGACACACTAAGAACATGTACCTCTGAAGTGCTGAAGCAGGTGAAAGCTGGGGATATATCTGTGCTCCAGTGACACATAATGACTTCTGTGTAAGCCAAGGCTGGGAGGGGGGTGTTGTGGACACACGATGGTCTCAGCAACAGAGCACACCAGCGACTCACACGCTTATACACACACACACGCACACAGTTGCAAGAAGCACACCAGAACTGGGTAAGCCAGCCAAAATGCCACGGCTCAACTACAAGCACCCAAGCCAGCAAAGTGAACACTCAGACTTGCTCAGATGCGTGCACTCGCTGTTGTGTGACACACCCTAAAATACTGCATTGCTACAAAAAATACTACTACTAGAAAATTGAAATATAAGAGAAAAAAGTATCTTCTTTTTTTCTCACCAAAATACAGTTCTGTTTATTAACTTTATATGGTAGAAAATGGAAAACAGACAAATAAATAAAATTACTGTTGTATTACTATTCAATATTTTAGAAGAAAATGCTAAATCAACATTTCAAAAATATTCCAGATTTTTCCACACCTCTGTGGACTTTCCAAATCTTTTCTGTGGTGGAGCAGCACCTGTTCTACTCTGGCAACTGCTCCCCAGTTACAACAAAGAGCTAGCAGGGTTTTCCTGTAGTGTACGTAGCCCTAGGCACTTATACGTTCCTTTAAGACCCCTCAGAACAGCAGCACGTGTTCTCAGTCACCCAGACCTACTCCATACGACATCCAAGAACTGTCCCTGGACTGATCTAACTGTTCAGGCCACTCACATTTGTCTGCACACAAACCCAAAGGCCAACTATAAAGTCTTCTTTTTTGCTGCATTGAAAGCTACAAAGAATTTAACAGGATTTAAATTATGTAAATGCCCACGTATTAAGGTCTGCATTTAACAAGAAAAGGAGTTCATAAACAACCTGAACTTCTTACGGAGATTTTAACTTTGCATTTCTTCTTTTTTTTTTCATTTTAACTACAAAATAAAGTTATAACTTTTTAAAAGAAAATTGATAGGCTACATATTTTAAAAGAAAAAAATGTAGAATCAGTGAGAGGTTTTCAGGTCACTCTCCAGGTCACAATTATTAAAAATGCAAAAGCACTGAGATGAGGACTTTCTGGTAGCAGTGTCAAATTCCTACGCAGCAGTATCTTTCATTATTACTAAAGCAGCTAGGTGTTCCAAGTGCACTGTGACTAAGTTAATGTGAGGTTTAGATGCTTAATTATATTTCCTTTTTTTTTGTGTCATCTAGCATAACAACTCATTTTATATTTCCATAAGATAAATGGCGTATCTTCATCTCTTAGCAAATGTTACACTAACCAGAACTTACAGCCTCTACTTAGAATTGTACCATCAGGTAGAATTACAAAAATGATATTCACTACTCTGAAGAATAGCGCTCAAAATATGAACACCTGCACTTTTTAGTTTTAGTTTTCTCATCTTTAATAATATTTTGAAAATAATAGCTGTCCATTTTCAGGCTATTTGCACAGCTCCTGCCTGCAAAATTGTCAATTATTTCAAGAAGGACAGATTATAGTCCGTCAAAAAGCCTGAAATTGAGCCAGTGACAGCCTGAAAGCTATTCCAGATTCTGAAAGCATATTGCAATGCCTATACATTTTTCTTTGGCAGCTGGTTACTAGAACTTAGCTGCAGCACAGGTATGGAAACGCTACAGAGGTTGAATTAGAAAGTTATTTAGAGGAAGCATTAATTTCACAGGACTAGATGCCTGAGGAAAAAGGCTCTTGTTTTATCCTTGGGACAGCGTTGTTTTCAAATACAGACAGGCAAGTCTTATAATCACATATATCACTCCATTCCGCTCCTCTTCTTTCCCTTTGTCACCTGCAGGTAGCAATCATGCCTCTTTGATAGTAAATGGCTAAAAAGGTCAAATGGGCTTCTGTAAACCAACTGCATACTGAAACCAGCTTACAAAAGATAAAGTCAGATCAATGCTGAAAATGGCAATAATGTGCACAAAGGATACAATCTAGTAAGGAATTAACTGTATATATTACTTGACCCACAGATTCCTCCAAAGTGACCAAATGAGCATGAAAGAACTAAAGAAATAAATGCTGAAAATATTTCCTGAGGGTACTTCCAGGAGACTGCAGCTTGAATTCAAACACCTTTTGCTACCTGGACCTGTGCAAAGCATTTGACACTGTCCCGCATGACATCCTTCTCTCTAAATTGGAGAGACATGGATTTGACGGGTGGACCACTCGGTGGATAAGGAACTGGCTGAATGGTTGCACTCAAAAACTTGTGATCAATGGCTTGATATCTAAGCAGAGACCAGTGATGAGTGAGATTCCTCAGGAGTCAGTGTTGGGACCCACATTGTTTAACATCTTTGTTGCCAACATGGACAGTGAGATTGAGAGCACCCTCAGCAACTTTGCCAATGACACCAAGCTGTGTAGTACTGTCCACATGCTGGAGGGAAGGGATGCCATCCAGAGGAACCTGGACAGGCTTGAGAGGTGGACCTGTGCGAACCTCTTGAAGTTCAACAAGGCCGAGTGCAAGGTCCTGCACCTGGATCGGGGCAATCCCAAGCACAAATACAGGCTGGGAGGAGAATGGAAGCCCTACAGAGAAGGATTTGGGGGTATTGGTGGATGAAGCCAAAAATGTGCACTCACAACCCAGAAAGCCAGCTGCATCCTGGGCTGCATGAAAGGAAGCGTAGCCAGCAGGTCAAGGGAAGTAGTTCTACCCCTCTACGCTGCTCTGTGAGACCCCCCCCAGAGCATGCATCCAGCTCTGGGGCCCCCAACATAAGAAGGACATGGACCTGCTGGAGCAAGTCCAGAGGAGGGCCACAAAGATGATCATAGAACCTCTCCTATGAAGACAGGCTGAGAGAGTTGGGGTTATTCAGCCTGGAGAAGAGAAGACTCCAGGGAGACCTTATAGCAGACTTCCAGTACCTAAAGGGGGCCTACAAGAAAGCCAGAGAGGGACTTTTTACAAGGGGATGTAGTGATAGAACAAGGAGTAATGGCTTTAAACTGAAAGAGGGTATATTTAGATTAGATATAAGGAAAAAATTCATTACTGTGAGGGTGGTGAGGCACTGGAAGGACTTGCCCAGAGAAGTTGTGGATGCCCCTTCCCTGGAAGTGTTCAAGGCCACGCTGGATGGGGCTTTGAGCAGCCTGGTCTCGTGGGAGGTGTCCCTGCCCAGGGCAGGGGGGCTGGAACTAGATGACCTTTAAGGTCCCTTCCAACCCAAACCATTCTATGATGCTATGCTCCTCACCCTACCTCAGTCTCACCAATCTCAACACGCAGGGCCTAATTTAACACAAACACATGCCTCTCCTAGCCTTTACACTTGTGCAGCAAGTTAGCTCCTACCCTGAGTTGAGAGACCTTTTATGTCTATCTTGTTCAGATGTGAGTGACTACAGAAGGTAGAAAGTATTGACTTAATGGACCCCGAATATCAAAAAATACCACTGCTGTTTCACACTTCCACAAATCTACTGTCTATCCCAGTATGACTATATCTCTTTCTCCTTCTCCCTCTACAAGCTCCTGTTTATAGCACAATCACCTGCTCTATTTGAGTACAGTACAAGTCTTTGGCTTAGTGTCTTGAAAATACTGTCCTTTCATGATGAGATATTCTTTTATGTACCTTTACATGCTATCTCCTTTATCTGTCTGACCTCGGACAATCAGTCACAGTGCCAGAATTTCAAACAAGTTAACAGGGTGGCCTTTAAAATTTTATGACTGCTCACTTCATTTGCAGCAGTTTCCAAATGGTACAGGCCATCCTTCCCAAAGCTAACAGGTGGCACTGGTTTCTTCTGTTTTTTTGATTACAAGGCAAGAGGCAAACCTGTTACAGCAGGTTAAAGGGTGGAGAGGATTGGATTTCTTTTTAGATAGGTTTATAAAGGGGATTGATCAAGTTAATTTAAACAGCTGGCAAAAAGCCACTGCAGCTTTAGTCATGATGAATTCTCAGGTTATTATAGGACCAGATGGACTTTGTCCTGTACGTAATTGTGTATTCTCTGGAGTGGACAGGGAGCATTGAACCATCTGTTTTGTTGTTGCTCCAAAGAGTGTCTTATTGCTGTCTGTGTCTGCTGTTTCACTACTTGATGCCCCCAGGACTACTTTACATCAACTTGCTCAGACACAAGATGCCCTCTTGTTTTAAGTAAGAAAGAGAATTGTATTTGCCACCCCAGCCTGCCATGCTATGCCTCTAGTTTTCCTGTCTTTGTAGTCTGCTGCTTTTTTTTGTTTGTTTTAGCCCCCCAAAATGTATTGGAATGGACAACAGATTTACAGGTTTTTTAGGTATTCTGATGGTAGCATTCAATGCTGCCAGGAGTTAAATTTGTAAATAATAGTGCCTTGCTCTTGCATGGCATTCTTTGACAGAAGAATACAAAGCTTTTCACATAGAGGTCAGCATCACTAACCACGTCGTATGAATGGTGAAATTCGGATACACAAGAACACTGTCAAGCCTAAAACCAGGAAATTCAGAGATAGTCAGAAAAGGGTCAAAAGAGACCGGAAGAAAAAGGGACGCATGAATCTATATAGTTATTCAACACAAGACTATACGTGAATGCAAGAAATACAGGAAATAAACAGGACCTAAAATTCCTTTCATGTGGCCAAAACCAGGATTTAGTTGTTGTACAAAAGGTTCAGTGGAATAATTCATATGACTGAACTGTAATTACTTTTCATTAATATAGAAAGACATATAGTTTAGTCAGGAAGGACAGACTGCAAAACCAAGGACAAGGATGTTAACCATGAGATATGTGGGATGAACCTGCCAAACACTCTGGGTTATGTTTAAAGACCCAATGTCTTTGTAAGAGTTGGAAGCCTTACACTTGAAGCACTGAAGTCTTTTAGCAATAAATCTGTACAGAGTCATGTAATGGCACTTTTTTCAATGTCCTGTGAACAATATACGTCACAGGGTCCCCTCATATCCTTCATACATTTCCATAAATACATATAAATAATTGCAAGCAGGACCTATTCCAGAAGAATAACTGTAACCATGACTTTTTACATGACCTTGTACCTGCCAAAGGATTGCTCGGAAGTATAGGACCATTTGTAAAGGATCAAATAACAAATCAGCCACTCTATTCACCAGCAAGGCACTTGAATCGGGTGAAAGCTTTAGTCAGTATGACCCAGTGGGATTTGCTTTATCTTTAACATATACTGTTATCCCTGAACAGGCGTACAAAGCTTTTCTGGAGCTAATTGCTCTTCCTTCTGGAAGAACAATTTTGGACCTTTGGACCTTCTCAGCTAATCAAAGATGAAGAGCTTTTTCATTATTAGGTGAATGACATCCTTCATTGCTCTCATCATGGTTCAAATACACAAGCACAGATCTCTATTATTATAAGCTACATATTCCTGAATGATTCACAAACGCAGAGTCAATTTTTCTTTATTAAAATCTGTGAAATGAACTAATTTAAATTCCATATGGGCCAGTGATTCAGATAACATGAATAGAGTTTTTTTTAATATTAAAACACCTTTCTTGAACACCAGCTCAATTAATAATAAGACCTATACTAAAAGTCTTTTTCTAAAGGATATGGGTTTTGAATTTTCCTGTCTTTTTTGAAAGTAACTTGAGATTTGTGAGTAGTTTTCTCATTTTTATCATTAAATCCTTTAATAGAAATCTTAAGGAAATACGGTGCTGTTTCTCAGCCTTTTCTTGCTTCTTGGTGTCATTACATCATTATGCATATAATTATTCATGCTTATGTTAGCCTACAATCTATTAATTTTCCTCAGAGAAAATAAAATCAAGCAGCCAGTTGCCTCATACAACTCACAACGCCCCCAAAACAGCAGAGGCACATCCATGACAGCAGATGAGGATCTAAGCTGAGTCTCAGAGTTGTACATAAGTCCCAGGCCATAACTGACATAAGCCTTCTGTTCACTATGATTTCATCCATAATCATTTGGCTTTTAATTTACAATTCTGTTCATTACCCTGTCTCAATGTATAGGGAGCAAGGGTCATTAGTACATATCTCAAAGGGTCAAATTATAAATTAAATCTCAGAGTCTTTCAGGGAAGTGGCTTTTAATTTTGTGACTGCAAAATCTTGTAACTCCTTTTCCCAAAGTACCCTCCAGAGGCTTTTGTCACTCACTAACAGTAATCAACTTTCCAGAACTTCAAAACTTCACTGGTACTTTATGAAATTCTAAATCGCTGTAAGGTCATCTTTTCATTTTGCTATACTTATGAAAAGTTGTGTCTCCTTTCTTTCCTCATAAATCTGGTACATTTTTATTGCTGGTGGTCTACAATTTATTCAAGTATACTGTTCTTCTTTACCTCTTCAAATATTACTGAATAATTTGATAAACTGAAAGCACAAGGTAAAGAGTTAAATAAAAAAAAAAAAATCATGCTTTTATCTTGTTAGTTCAACTTAGAAATATTCTCTATTGTCTCCAGCTGTGCTAGACGTATGTTAGTGTAAATACACTGCAGAAAATGATTCAAACCACCCACCTTTTTCTTAAAATTATATATTTAAAGGTGTACTAAGATTTCTAGGTTTTTCATGGTGTTGATCTTCTGCTGTTCGCTTCTCTCTACGGATATCAGGACAGCAGAATTCACCTAAGGATTGATACCTTCATGGACAGATGCAATAGACAGTAGATTGTCGTGGACTCAAAAAGCACAGAAAATAATAGGTCCAAGTCCTGTTGGGAATTTGATTTCTTGATGTTTGGCAATACCCCAACAAAGTCTTCAAAAATGTTATTGCTATGAGAAGTGAGAAGAAAAAAAGTCTTCAGCTGGCACATGACAGTCAAGCAAATCTAAATAAACTAGTGGATAACCCTTCCTTTTCAGTAGGTGGGCCAAGGCAATAGGAAAGGAAGACCTAACAGCACAGTTCTCAGTAGCCTGGTGCACCCCTTCATATTGACCAGAACACACCAGAACAGGAATGAAGATACACCCTCAATGAAAAGCAGTCATCCCGCCACTGACCAGTGAGACACAAAGCCTAAGATGACTCAGATTCCCCAAGGCTGTGGTGACAGGTGTGGAAGTAAAGGTAAGGTCTGTGTGCCCTTAATTGCGGAACTAAGCAGGTTGTGGTAGCAGCAGTATTGGCCACCTGGAGGCCACCAGAACTAGTATTAACACATACAGTTTTACCTCATCTAATATTCTCAGGAAAAGGAGAACCATTGGGAAATTGCATCTGCATTTCTCAACCACAGTACAAGAACATCTCCCAAGGACATGAAAACAGACCGAGTCCAGAAGCAGTGGTGCATCTTGTTCACAAGTAGGGCAAAGAGGATGACCTCAGGATGCACTGACATAAGCAGGTAGCATTGCTTCATATTATCTTCTGTAGGCACGTCAGTCTGAAGACAAGCATCAGACTCAAACCAACTGTATTCCAACAAATGGGAGAGGTGTTAACACCATCTTGTTTCTGGAGGCTGAACACTGCGGTACTGGTGTCTGGCAGTAATGCTTCAAATATTCTTTAAGCCTGATGAAGTAAGGTGTTGAATACAGGTGAATCTAAGCAGGGGAACAGAAGTATGTTTACAACAAATTCTATCTCCTATCCCTATAGGTTACAGTGCATATATAACGAGGCGAGTGAAACATTGAGGGGTCCCACCATCATCACAGATACAGGATGTGATCTCTCTATTGCTTGCATCTCCAGCATTGCATACTCCATGATTGACAAGAAAGCAAAAAATTCGGACTTCTTGGCATATGTATCTACACAACATGAACACACATAGAGACTATTTTCTTAAAAAGGTGACTAAACCTTTACCTAAGGTTTTGCAGAGGTATCGCAGAATCTGTTTCTAGCCATAAGTTACGAATGGAAAAAAAAAATTTACATTCTGAAAACTGAATACAGTTTTCACTGTATTTCGCATACATGAAGAGCACCCATAAGGTTTGGGGGTTTTTTGTCTGGATTACTGTTATTTATGGGAAATAAAAATAACGTACATGTTTCTGTGTATGCATACATGGAGGTAGAAAAAAAAGGGAAGAAAAGAAAGCATTCTGACAATGATGGTGATGAATTGCATACAGAAGGCATTAAAAAATGGTAGATACTGAAATGACCGTGGGATGTGAAGAGTTAATAAATTTCCTAAATGCTTTCCAAGTGTGAGAACTGGTCTGACACACATCAGCTTTCATTTCCTATCCACATGATGCCAGATAATAACACACATTTTGTTTTCCTCTCATCTCAACTTATAATGCCCATTAATGTATTGCCCACTCTAATTGATACTGACATCAGTAGACATCTTAGCACAGTCTTAAGACACTGAACTGTTGGTCAGCCTAGAGAGAGCTTTTTATTAACCTGCTTGTCTCACTCTTAAGTCACCCACAGAACTTTCCTAGTTAATAACTATTTGACACCACTGAATATAGCATCGATATATATCACTTATCAGTTAAACAATCATTCAAAAATTAAGTTCTAGGGAAACAGAAACTTCTCAAAAATAAATGGTAAAATGCTAACCAGGATTTTAAAATTAACTTGAATGGCTCAAGGGCTACATAATATAATACACAGACATCCAAAACATAAATAAACAGCAATACTGTGGTTCAGAAAAGGGTTATTTGTTTACTTCAAAATCTTCTGTTTCATACAATAATACAACACATACTGGAGAAAAGGGAACACAAATATTTTGGGGTCATTTTAATTTTCTGATGAAAATAACTTCTCTGGATATGCAAGGCAGTTAATAGGATACTGTGACTGAATGCTGGTTTTGTACATGTTTGATTGTTTCTGTTCTGGGCTTTTGATTTAATTAAAACTAGTGGCAGATGGAATATCTTCTCCGAATCTCTCTGCCAATTTTTTGTAGTTCTGTAATAACATTTTCCTAATTTAAAAAAATGTTTTCCCCTTTCTGGTTTCAAAACATCCACACGAACACAGAGAATTCACTATAGAGAAGAAACAAAAAATCTAAGATAAACTGAAGTCTAGCAAAGAAAGAAATAAGCACACGTAAATACAAAAGAAAAATTTCTCCCAGTTGCTCTTACTCAGGACTTTTAGGAGTTACTTGTAGTAAAAATAATTAGCAGTGCTATTTAAAAGCATGATTTTTAAGTCTCTTTAAGAGAAAACTTGATTATTTAAGATCTGGTTTACAGCTGGTGTCCTGTATTACTGTTTACCAAGTGCCATATTAGTAATAAGGGTTCAATAACTTGGGGAACAGGCTACTGAGGATATTGGTATATTTTTCATTTCTTGGTGTTGCCAAATGAAAGCTTGTTGCTGGAAGACACTCTCTAAGCAGTTAAGGCTAGTGCTCAACATACAATTACCTACATGAAATCCCATGGCCTGTATTATGCAGAGTCCAGTTACACTATTTAGTTGTCTCTTCTTGCCTTAAACCTAAATCCATGCAGCATTCCTGTCAACTCCATCACCTCCCTGCATACCTGAATTTTGAAAGTGTCCTAGAAGACAATAAACTGAGTCAGAATTGGGTGTTATTCACAGAAGGGGCACAGACAAATTTATAAAGGATAGCAGTCACCAGAGCAGCACTCTCCTTGCACGTGCAGCTGCTTTGGGAAACATCTGAAGCAGATTTTCTTCTGGAGCTCTCAAGGCATCTACCTCCAAAATATGAATGCTGCAAAGTCAAGAAACATTTAATGAACTGTGTCAGCACCAAATGTAATTCATCATCTTTTTAATCGATGAAAGGGTTTTATCTGCATATTACTCATAGAATTCACGTCTACTGTAGTCTGCCACATCATCTCTAGCTGTCTTGATTTACATTTAGCTTTCTTTACTTTCCAACATATATTCCAGTCCTCGTTCATTCAAACTTTTGAAGAGATAAGCATTTCCACTAATATCTTGTAGTTCATAAACTGAAACAGTTTGACAATAAAGCATAAGTACTGAAAAGCTTTGAATTTGAAAAGTGCCTCAGAAGTACTAGTTGCCTGAAACAATCATCTCTCCCGACTTTTGGTTTTCAAAAGGCTAGATAACTATGGCAAAATCCATCACTCTCACTGCGCAGTCAGTGGAGACAATGAAGTTTCTCCAGAGGACAACTAGTCTGCCGAGACTTCAGCCCCCTCGCTGGTGATGACGAAACTCACTCAGCTGCCTCGGGTGCGACCTATGGCCACTGCTCTGCCTTGCATATATTGCAACTTCCAGGCACCTCGTCTGGGGCAGATAAACCTGCTCCGAATAGGTGGTCATTAGAAGAAAACTGTATAATTTGGAAACACTGGTAGCTAAAAGGTTGCTGGGTTACTTAGCAAGTAACAAGGCTATTGTTCTAAAGGGCTTGATTTCACCAGTGAACTGTCACTGTACTTCTTATCCCCAACACACTTCCTTGTCACAAAATCATAACTCAACCCAATGTGTTAACAGGGAGATTTCCAATTAGAGATTTCATCTCTCGTCCTTGACTTCCAAGGTATCTTGCTGCTGTTGCTGCTACTGTTGTTATTAACCCAATTAACAGAGCTCATTCCAGAACCTTTATTCCCAGTTCTGTCATTTACTTCTTGCACAGCCTTGGATAAAGCCATAAACACACAGTGATTCATCTTCAGCAGCCTTAACCCAGGGATTAGAATAATACTCCCACTTTGAAGAGCATGGGATGCATAGATGAAAAGTGTTTTAATAGGAGCAAATTTCTATGTTGTCACTAGTAAAATTTATACTATTCTCTCCAGAAAACAAGTGTTTCTCCAGAAAACAAGGAATCCATCAGATTCCTTGTTCTTGTTTATCTTTTAACAAAAATGTCATTTACTAAAGGAATATTTCAGGAGATGCGTATGAGGAAGAAACGATTAGACTATGTCTAAGAAAAATTAGTAATCTACTTTACAAAGTTTCGCATATCCTGCGTACAATACAGACTAGACAGTATGCTGACTTCAGCCCTAGTGAAACCCATGATGAATTCCGATTTTACAAGACAAATTGCAATAAACCATACAAACCCCATTTCCTTTGTTCCTCTCTTCCTTTAATAATCTTTAACAGTTTTCAGTTGCTATTTTATGGCCTCTATACTTTTTGAATCTTCTTTAAGTATCAATTAAGTTAATTTTTAAACCATAGATAACAAAATGCTATTTCTATTTTGCAGGTGCCTTAAACTTTGATTACAGTATTATTTAGACCAATCTGTGATTTTCTTGAACAATACTGAAAAGTGTCAGCTGCCTTTCTCCGTCCCTCTGTCTCCATACTAGGCTTCTTCATCTTTCCAGTGCGGCACAATGATGCCACCAAAGTTTCCTGGTATTTTTCCTGGAATTGCACACAGCAACTTGCCCACCATTTGAAAAAGATGCCCCAGCTGGACTTGGGCTCCGCTGCTTTGGGCAGGCAGGTAAGGGGTGCTAACCTCATTTTCTTCCTATGAATTTTAGGCTATATATTTAAATTATTCCATGTTTCTTTCAAGATTATAGACTTATTTTTTTTCCTCATTCTTCATTTGGAAAGCAGCTGTGGCTACGGAGCACATTACCACCCATGTGTAGTTCAAAGTCCGTCTGAAAGATTGCCTTAATTCCAAAATCCTAACACGTCATCTCGTTAAGCACCTGTGAGTAAGATTGTCTACACAAATGTGAGCAGCAAATAATAGTTATTGCGCTGGGCAGAAGCAGTCCCCACTGAAATCTTCTTGCTCCCCCAAAGGTGTCACGGGAACGTCTTTGTCTCTGTGTCCCTTTCACAGCACCCCTAAACCCTTCCTGTCTCTTGAAATCAGTAATGCTGCAATTTGACTTCTTTTGGCGGGGTGACAAACATAAACATTACACAATGACTGTGACACAAGCGAAACAGCTCGTCAGCCATGATGGTTTGGGGAATTTTCAGCAAACCAGCATTTTTTCCCATAAAAACAAAAATGCTGGTTTTTTTTAACATTTGAAAATATCAACCTGGCTGACAAATTCCAACTAATAATTTGATAAACTATCTTAAATAGTCTATTATCCTGACATTAAAAAGAAATCTTCTCAGTGATTTGGAGCAATGTCACAGTATCCCTATATCTGCAGCAAAACTGCACAGAGTCCAGCCTGAAAGAATTACCAAAAAATCAATACCTTTGTGCTAGACATTTTTTTCCTGGGCATCAAAGATACCTTAAAATGCTTCCCAGTTTGTCATAATAGATGAATTACGTGTGGTGCTTGCCTTCTGTGCTAATCTGTACCTTTTAAAATATTTATCTGATCAATATTCATCAAGATGTCTCTCCTTTAAGTTGCTTACCACTGCTAAAGCACAAATCATTGAAATAACTCTAAGAAAAATTGTGTACATCACAGGAGTAGAAATTACATAGATAATAATAAACAAGCCACCGAGTCATTGAATTTGGAAGCATTTGTTGGTGTAAGGGACTTTTAACTTTACATGGACATTCGATATAACCCCTTTTCTATTTACCTGTCTACTATATATCTCCTTGAGGTGACTGTAACTGCATTTTATTGATCTTTACCGTGTGTAGTCACTGGCACAATTCCATAGCTGTGAGCTGGTCTGAAGCCTGTGGAGGTTGTTTGCTCACATAGAGTAATATGCCTATGACAGGGTCTTCCCACTGAACTGAAAACCTTGCATCCTGATTAATGATCACCCTCACTGCTGAAGAACATAAGCCATGATCTGATAATTGGGTTCTAAATTAAACAACCCAACGCCACAAAGCACTCCTGCCATCACTCGTGTAAGCAGGCTAAGTCAAATGGGTAAAGATTGGCAGGATTGGTCTTCTGGCTCTGACCTGGCATAAGTCACTCTGAGGGAGGCCTGTGGGAGGACTGTCAGGAAATAAGGCCTTCCACTTCCAATTTCAACTTTGGCATGAGCCCGCTGTTGGGAGCTGGATCTCAAACCCCTGCCCTGAGCTGGGTGGAGGACACTGGGAATCTTAAAGAGAACCCATGGGAGCACACCCCAGCTTAGCAGGACCTAAGTAATTTAAAGGACACAGTGAGGTGTGCCCCAAGCTCTTGTGTCTTAGGTGCCTAATTGTATAATGAAGAGAGCTGGAAATCTAGTGTATGCAGCAGCAGAGGAGGAAAACTAAAGAAGGGAATCCATCAATTCACGTTTTGTATTTCAAGTAGTAAAAAGCATTAGACAGGGCTTATAGGGAATGCTGATTCCAGATTTCATCCAGAAAAAATGCAAATCAACAGTGACATCCAACAGAATAAACTAATTTAATTGGTACGGAACTCACAAAATACTGTTCTTCTTCAAGGCTTCTGACATGCCTGATTGCCCCATCTTCAATGTTTTGGCTCAATTATTTAATAAAAAAGGATGTTATTCATTAACAGAGGAGCACAGTTGACTCAAGTCTGCCATTCATCATGATTTTTATCATACTGCTCTATTATGGCGAGGACACGACTTCTCTTGCAGAATTATTGCAGAGATAAGTTTTAACAGTGTTGGCAGTGGGATGATATTCAAGCAAACGAACTTTCTAACTCAGTAAAAATTAAGATTAGTCTTGACAGATTTCTATTCAAAACATTAACCAAATCCCTTAGACATTAATTACTGCAATATTGCTCTGAAATGTTTTATTGACACTTCTTTGTCATTTACCTTTTACCATTGCCTGTTGCCTTATTTTCCTTCCTTGTCATATTTCTAGAATTATGCATACTGTCTTTTCTTCCAATTACTGTGTTTATTTCATTGACAGTTTATTTCCACATCATAGCTTAGTCAATTAAATGTTGCATATGGCTTTGCAATACTGTTACCCACCCCCATGTTTTCAGTCCCCTCAGGGCAAAAAAAATTGCATGTTTTTTGACTCTTAGCTCTGACTTTATTCACTGTAAGCAGTGAAATCTGGTTCAAAAACCAGATCTTTGTTTTAGCATTCCATAATGCAAATTTTTATTCTTTCCATTCACTGTTAAATCCATCATATGTTACAGTCTCCTGCAGAGCTGAAATTTGCTCTGAAATTAATTTACCTGGTACCTGGAATATTTCTCCAATGTAAACTAATCCTCTGTGGTAGTTCAGAGCTTACATTTACACCTTGCACCCAACACCAGCTCTAAGCAAGCCTGGGCAAGTACCAGAAACAGTGTCATAGCACTACCAAGCATGTATTCTGCTTTGGATACCTGCATTATCTCTAGGTGTTTTCCATATTCCTCTCTAGTGACTTCAGCAGAGTCTGTTTAAGCCCCTCCAGGAGTGTGATAGGCAGAAGCAAGGGACAGCTAACAAGGGGAGGGGTGGATGAAGGAACCTCTGTAGCACTGTGATAGCCACACCCACCATCTCAGCTCTTGGTGTCAGTAATTGCAGCCTTCAGACTATTCGGACTGATGCCAAGAAATTAAGCTGCTGTGAAATAGCATCCTGGAAGACATTTTGTGTCACCCACCTCACGGATCACTGCACTGAGCATTTATTGTATAGACTGCAAGGCCTCAGCCTGGTGGGTTGTGCTGAAGCGATTGAAGCCTGGTGCCTAACTAAAACCCTATTCTCTGGCTTAAACTCCAAATCATGTAAGAAAGGGCATTGCCCATGTCCCCACCCAAAAGCAGATTGCACTCAAAAGCTAACAGCATTAAAAGAGGTAACTTGCCCAGTGTGAGAGCACGGAGAGACTTGGTTGGTCACAGAGGGCTCTCAACACTAGTGGTACAAGGACTGGTTTGTAGCAAGACAACCGAAGACATCTAAGACCTGTCTATACTCTTTTCCTCCAATTTTTCTAATGGGCAGAGATTTTTTTTTTCCCCTTTTAATGATAACAATGGGGTGCTATCAAATAATGACCACTTAGAGCAAAAGAGTAAAATAAAGAGAGAAACAATGTCTGAAACTGTTTATTAAACCAAACAGCTCAGAAGCTGCCATGACATATAATTCATGGTTAGAACCTGACCCCATCTTGAAGGCAGCAAACCCATCCAGCAGCACACTGTCATTTCACAGGCACTCTGACAGAAGGGAACTCGCAAAACCAGAAGTCTTGTGAATCGCCTGTAGGCAGCAACAGCCCGATCTGTTTGTGAGTTCTTAACCTTCCTTATTTGTTTTTCACACATGAATGGTTTGCAATCTATGTGCTTTTCACAGTCAATATTCAAAGCGGTGCCATTTCTCCTGCACTAATTATTTGCTCCATGTACATGTTTAAAAACATCACTGCACGTTAGCTTTCCATTGGCTAAGGTGGTTCAAAGCGGTACCTCAAGAGGTGAAGCCAGAGTGTAGCACCACCCCAAAAGCTACATATTAAATGATCCTCTTTTCCACAGAAAAAGATTTCAGGAACAAGTACCCTTTGAAAGAACATAACATATATAAAAGAAAATCAGACTATTTGATGGTTAAAGAACCACAGCAAATTCCTATTTTTTCAGCTTAATTAAGAACAGGCTCTGGGTTTTCTCAAGAAATACAAGGAATGGCAGTCATACTCTGTGGAAGTCACCTGTGTAATTATTTCTGGCATCTATTACATTTTCCATTATAACTTTCATATTCTCTCAAACCATTTTTCTATGCTGAGGGCATCTTTCCTTTTCTAGCTGGCTGCAATTTCACAGCAGGATGCATTTAGCAGACGAGAGACTAATTTTATAGTCTCTAAATTGTTGTATTTATTGGGAGCACCACGAAGTGACCACTAGGATACCTGGAACCTCATTCTCAATTACAATGTGTCCTACATTGATTTAAAAATCGATTCCAGTGAAGCTGGCAGCTAAATGACAACTCCAATTAACTGATATGTTTCAAATTATATAAGATACGTGAAGAAAATAAGTCCAAATTTGAGGCAGACATTGGAGGACACTAATCATTTCATTATGAATAGAAATTATTCTAATAAAATATATCACAGATTTCGGGATCAAAGCCACAGAGTAAATTATAGTGCAAATTAGTTTCCTAGTTCGCTGTCACTCACAGGAAGCAGAAGATTTTTTAATAAATGCTGAAGACATTGGAGAGCCATGAGGCATTTACGTTATTGTTTGAATGCATCCTATTTACACTAATTAATATTTTTTAAAGAACAATATTTTTGTTGACTGAGAATCCTAGGCCCTTTCCCTCTTGCATAAAGTAGGGTTCTGTTTTTTCAACAAAGATCACCTAATCGGCTTCATACTTGTAGGTCATCTCTCCATGACCACCAAGAGCGTCCTGGTGAAATCAAAGTAATTCAGTGGGAAAACTTTCTATTATCACTAAAGGCCTAAACATTTCCCATAATGAAAAGAGATTGTCTTGCAACTGTTCTGAATTCTTATGTTCATCTAATTGCCACTGAAGATGAAGAGATGATCCCTGAGGTAGAACCAGTGCAAAACAGTCCCTATAAAATCAAGAGCCATGACATAAAAAATTCCTTTTCACTTCCTTATGCCGCTCTCCTTCCTTGCACAGCCTGTGCAGAGACAGAGGAAGTGTAAACTTGAGTTATCGGGACAGCTGGACTGATGAAGGGTAACATACACGTTTGGGTTAGCAACCATGCCTCTAGGTCCTCACTCTAGACAGCAACAAGTTTTTGGAGTGAGAGACTGCAAAACAAAGCAAAAAGAATTTGATCATTCAATTTTACCCTATTTTTAAAATGACTGGGCATCAATGTTTTCAGTGGTTTTATGGATATACTGTGTGAGTTTGTGTGTGTATTTTTGGAAATTATGATTATAATAGCTTCTCAAAAGTAAAAACCAACCAATAATGGAAGAAGTCAATTGGTACTTCAGGCATAAAATGTTGTATTATTGTGTTAATATTGCTATTATGTATAATTTTCCAATACCTCTATTGAAAGGCTTTGTGCAATCGTAGGAAGGGAGAGAAGAATAAAATCAAGCACAATAATGACTGAGGGGAATATAAGTTAAGGTGGAAACAGAAATACCAAATCATTACAAGCACTTCTGTAACTGCCCGAAGGCAAACAAGGAGACTGCACCGCTTGCCATAGAAGAGGAGAGCAAATGCTCAGATGCTTAAATAAATACATTCTAGGGACATCTGTGTCCTTTACCACCTAGGTCAATGCATAAGTGCAGCACTGACTACCTTAATATCCTTAGACAGAAAGGGATCAGTCCTCTGCCTAAATTTTCCCAAGAGAAAAACCATACTGATCTTACAATGTGGAATGACACTATGATATTAAGATTTGAGCATTAGAGATTATTGATTTAATTTTATTGCGACCTTGACGTAAAGACTGTGTTTTTCTGTCTTTAATTAGCTGGGTAAAATTGCAGGATAGTGTGTAATGATGACTTGTTTAGACGTGTATTTGCTTGCTCATCTTCTTAACAAATTCATATAAAGATGATAGTTTAACCTGTCAAATTGTATCAGACAGCTCCAAGAGCATAACTAGCCACAGGTAAGAAATTTGCAAGCCACATTGCTCTGTTTCCAAATCAAGACACAAGTCCCTTGCATTCCCTGTATTACTCGAGAAATGAGTTGCGCTTACGGCATAATAAAAAACTGGCAGAGGAGATTATACTTTTGAATTGAATTTAATTTTGCCATTTTCTAGGTTTTTTTCTGGGAGGGTGGGTGTATAACTATTATTCTTAGCATTCTCTCAATGCACTTCCTTGTTGAATGCCAAGAAGCTTTAATTACTTATGTAGTGCTGTAGCTTTTGCTGTGCTCATCTCTGTCTACAGAAAGAATGTCACATATACACGACGAGACAATTCCTGGCAGCTGCGATCATACGAAGCAGAACTAGAGACCATGCCAGCCAGGCCTGCCAAGAAAAATTCACGCAAATGGCTCCTCTAGAAATTTAGTGCCACAGATAACTCCCCTTCCATCATCCTTCTGCATCTGGACCTCATTCTGCTTGTTTCTTGCCTTCAACAAAGGCAACTGGCAGACTTTGGTGGCTTTTCGTTCAAGCCCTCACTGCGGTGGTACTGAACTCTCACTGTTGATTGTGCAGAGCTATGGTTTAGTGCCACTGGTTAGCACTTAGTTAATGGGGAGGCAAGGCATAGTGTACTGATGCAGCAATCTGTCATCATAGGAGGTTTAGAGTAAAGCTGCTTGGAGGTTGTGGTAGAAAATGCTAATTCATTAAGTCAGGAGACCTCATTCAAAGCATTTCAAGCACAGCAAACCAGAAAAGAAAAAAAAAAAGCCCCAAATCTTTACACTTTCTGAGACATGAAGCACTTCTCTGTCCCTCATTTTCTGTGCATGACTTCTCTAAAAGTAAGTGTCATTAATTATTTTGAAGGAAAGAGCATTTTCCAAATAAGAATATGGAGGTGTCAGTTCTTCAATTATTGAACTTTTATCACACTGCAGAGGAAGAACGCAGTAAGAGGCAAGACAACAAATCAGATATCATGCACCTGAAGAAAAGGCTATTTCCAAAGCATCAGTAAAAATGTTGCACTGTATCTGCCAGAGAACACTTAGAAAAAAAATAGGACTCAAAAGAGAATTTTGTGGTGCTTTAGGAATTGCGAGCAGATTAAGCAGCAAAGCTTCCTTAGTTTATAGGTATACATCCCATTAAATAGAAGCACAACTACACACTAAAATTGAAATCCATAAATCCATACAATAAAATTTAATAGTCAGCAACACCAAATGTTGCCATTGTTCTCCAAGAAGTACCAAAAGAGATTAAAGGCACAGCAGACACTTTTTTTCTTTTTGTAAGCTATTTTCTAAGAGGTCTTGCTGTTGGTTCTAGACGCACTTCAGAAGCATAACACATCACTATGACTCACACTTCTAATATGACTCATAACAGTGAGAGTTTGCTTACATACACATAAACCATTAAATTCTATGGCTCAGCAGCATGAATTGTTTTACACGTACTTGGAGTAATCCTATCTTTGCCTGAACTAGTTTGTTAGTGAGAGGCCAAGCAAAGTATTTTTTTAATTTATCCAGTTTTCATTTGTCTTCAGGAAGCAACTAGTTGACTAGTTGGCCTCTGCATGCCTTTCCCATGACAAGAATGACTGCGTTATTATATCATTAAATGTGTTGGGGAAAACTGATCCTTGAACTGCTCTTAAATGGCAGAAGAAACTGAGCTGTGGGGCTGGGTGTACGTATACTCCTCTACTGACCACAAATGAATACTGCAAGATAGGAAATATAACTAAACACCTTACAACAAAGAGACCAAAAGAGTCAAAAAAAGACCTAAGAGGCACTTGGAAAACAGGCAGCTTATTCATCCAAACACAAGGATTTGGGGAAAACAGCCACACAAGGCCCTTCATGACAAAGATAAGGAGGAAAATGCACACCTGATGGATTTCTGAAGGAATGAATAGGGAAGGTCCAGTTGTCAGGAATGCAAGTATCAAGGACAAAGGGCTAAAGACTTCTCTCTTAGAAGACAACAGAAAGTGCAAGTTCTGAGGGAAATAAGGCTTATGAGAAGAGAACAGAGGGGCTTGTAGAAGTAGAAAGGGGTGAAACTATTTTTGATCTCACCAATTCTACTCTCATGCAAGTGTTATAAACATGAAAGAAATTACAGCAAAGATTATTTCAGAGTCTTAAAGAACATCTGGCTCTAGCCAGGAAATTCACAAAGCGCTCCAACCACAGAGATAAGGTCAAAAAGAGGAAAATTATTCCAGTGGCATTTTTACTTATCTCTGAATAAACTACTTAAGTGAAATTATTTGGTAAATTTTATTAATATTTTCAAATAATGTTAATAGAAATAATCCATATTTTCAACACACATTTACCCTATTGCTTCCATTTTTACCATCTCCACTGGTAAACTTGACAAAATTTGGGGGTACATAGGACCTTGCCTTTTCTGCCTCCTGTACAGCAGTCTACCATCAAAATTGGAAATAATGCATATTGTTAAAAACTCTATATACAGCAAGTAAAGACAAGGAGAATATTTTGAAGACCTGCCACAGAGGTAAAAATACACGTTGCAACTTATTCACACAGTTTTGGCAAGACAGCATCAGGAACAGAATGATGCTGTAGTGTTCCATTGTGCACAGATCTTACCATTTACACACTGTCAAAATTCTACTGTTTTATTTCCCTTTTTATTTCGGTAAGATTTGCCAAGCAAAGGTCTCAGACGGGCCCCCAATTCTACCAATTGAAAGAGCTCAAAGAGCTTTTGTGTATGTGGTGATAGCTTCAAATCCATCAGTGCCAATGGAGATATTGAGCCATTTGACACTTCATGGTAGCTGGAAGGCCAAAAATATTGTCACAACCACTAAAACCAATGGAGGGAGAAATCACATTCTGTACTTACATAGCTCCATATGTGGCTGCAAAGGGGTCTGCAAGGGGGGTTGTCTACAACCACTGCACATCTAAGGCAGGACTTGTGTTCTGTATCTAAAAACTGATCACACAATCAAAATTAATGAGACCCATAACCTCAATAAACTTGTAGTGGATTGCTCAGCTATGTCCAACCATTACAGTTAGAAGTGGAGTTTTTTGGTTGGTTCATTTGTGTTTTTTTTTTTAACATGTACACAAGAAACACTCCAAACCCATGAGATATTCACGCGAATCAGCATGCTACGCTGCCACGAAATGTTTCCTGGCTCAGGGAAGGAAATTTCATAAAGCATTCACTGAACTGATATGACAGACTGTCTCATTAAAGATACAGCCACCTCACCAAGGACAATGAAACTGTGCATCCTCATGTTGACAGTGACAGAAAATAATGATAACCACTGCCATTTCTTTCCCTGCTACTGCATTTTGAGGGATGAGGAGGGGAAAAATAGCTAGGTGCAAACACAGATAATTATGAAAACACTACCAAGTTGTTACTGATTTTGACAACCACGTCAGGAACTTAAAAGGCACATTTCCAAAAACCGTTGTATTTTTTTACAACGATGCATAGTAAAGAGAAGGAAAGAATATTCTTCAAGTGTCCCAATGGACTTTATAGACCAAATTCCTTCTTAACACACAGAAAAATATTTATCCGGCCTCTTCAGCAGTTACAGAGTTTGAGAGCATTATACCAAATTTTTCCCTTGAAATACTTTTTGGCATTCAAGAGGGTAAAATACTGGACTGAATTGTCTTCAGAGGTGGGAGAATTCCCATCACCAAACATTTTTAAAAACAGGTTGAACAAATATCTGTCAGGAATAGCTTAGGCGTGTTTGATGCTGTCTTTGGGGAAAGGAAGCAAGTGACTTCTTTACATCCTTTTCAGCACTAGAGATCTATAATAGTCATTAAAATATAATTATGCAGCACCCAGGTGCACAGTTTCTCCTGTAACAGAAAATAGAAAAGAAACTCAGGTTGTGTTTCGCTGCCCATATCTGTCAGATTATATATATTTTTTTAATGACAATGTAAATATACGCATCATGTCTGGCAATGACAGAGTACGCTTCCTTCCTCCCCTACATGTGGGACATGGTTCCCAGAAGTGATCTCAGATCCCCAGACCTACCAACTATAAGAATGATCTGGGTTCATCAGCTCCTGAAGCAGTTGTGAAAACACATTTTTCTGTGCTAATTATTTCAGTGCCTCTGAAAGGGCAGCCCATCAGTTTAAGAAACCTGAAGATAAAATATAACAACCTATCAAATCACGTCCAATGGTGTTCTTGTACAGCAAGAAGAACACACCACAGGAGTACATCAATACCAAAGTCATGCTGTTCTGACTCATGTTAGAAGAAAAAAAAACAAACAAACATATATATATATATATCTTTTTGACTGCACAAAGTTTGGAGTTGTTTAATTCTAGCATGGGAAGAAAAATTTTGGTAGTTACCTGATCTACCAGTCTAACAAATACCAGGGTACAGAAACTGGAGATCAAAGACAGGCATCATACTTACAAAATGTAGAAATAAAATACAGACTTCTTTTAGTAACAATAATCCGGTTTAGGAGCTGCTTCCTCAGGGTCATGACGGATTTTCCATCACAAAGTCTTTGAATCAAGACTGGATGTCACTCTGAACTGTAAGCAATAGCTCAGCTGGAATTAGCGGCATGGTTCAAGAAAAATTGGGCTGCCACACTGATATACAAGAGGTCAGACTAGCCACTCATAATAGTCTGTCTGGTCTTTACGTTCATGAACTGGCAGTCACTGAGAGAGCGCTCTACAAATCTGACAAAGGCTTCCATTTCCAATGCCTTAGTACCAGAACAAAGGAAGTAGAGGGTGATGAACAACATTGGTAAATGAGATATTCAGACAATAGCTTAAAGGGAAAATCTTTCCCTTGAAAAGAGTTATGGTAGTGCAGACTTCCTTCCTTCTAACTGCCTACTTCCAAGCGTTACCTTCTGAAATGGCATTATCATTCTTTAAGAACTGTAAGTGAGGTTTTGTTGCTGTCCAGGACACTTCTAATATTTTAGCTGAAATTAACACAGGTGATATTGTGGAAGGATGAGGTTTATCTGTGCTGCATTCAAGGAATACAAATGGCAAAGTATTCCTCACAAAGATAATGATACTCATAAATGAAAACTTTGGAAATTAATTGCTTGAAAACCAAAAGCCTGCCTTGACAATGCGTTATAAAATGTGATACTTTCCTTGTAGCTTGTCAGACTAGTGTGTCTAAAAGATTATATAAGACAGTACTACAAAAAGCAAAGTGAGGTATTTTGTAAATTATTAATGTCACCACAAAATAAATAATTCCATATATTTCTTCACAGCTTACTATTTTTTTAGCAAGAAAAACCCTCTGCTTCTTTTTTTTCAATGCAGGATCAAGGACTATGTACGTGGTTCTAGCAGAAGCTGCACTAGTCTGTAATAACCAATAACAATGTAGGGCCAAAACTGAAGTCACGCCATTGATATGAAATGTACTATTACTACTAAATATGAGGGTTGAGTGTTATAAATACCAGCCCTCGCTTCAAGTGTGGGTATTGGGAGTTTCATCTGTTTTGCACAAATGATACGCAAATTATATATTAAGTGAAACAAAACTGTAATGAACATTGCTGGTTTTGAACACTGACAGTAAGGGCGGAGACAACTGAAACAGGTACAGGGGTGTTTTTTAAAGTTTTACTACTGCATTATTTCCCTTTTTCATAAACTCTTTGTGGGCATGAAAAAGCACGCTTTTGTGTTTGGCATGGAAAAAACATTGTGGGGTTTTTACTTAATAATTGGGGGAGGGTGTTGACAGAACTATAAGCAATGACTTTAGGTTTTCAATTCTGTTCTTTACTTTTTTGGTAAAACTAATCTTAATTATACTATAACCATCTCTTTTAGACACATCGTCTAAGATGGTACCTGCTGAATCTGAATCTGTGGGGCTTTTAACCTTGCCTTATAAATATAAAAATTGGTCAGAAAGCATCTACTCTCTGCATCTAAGTGACTTTAAAAAGTCATTCACACAGAAAACTGGCAATCTGACAGCTCAGGAAGACTGGTTTCAGTTCCCTAAAGGAAATAAATTGGTGTCTTGGTTACTTCTCTCAGATAGTGAAAGATCCTCCCTGTGAAAAGGCTGAAAGAAGAGGAAAAATGTTGACATAGATCAGGAATATCAACTGCTGCTAGGTGAATCACGTATCACCTGGATGGGAGGGTCAGCACAGCTGAAACTGGAGTTATAAGGAATGCAGATGTGGCACAGAATCTGCAAACCAGAACCAGGCCACTGAAAGGGAAAAATGGGAGAGAACTCTAAAATCAGTAATATGTTTGTCAGAAACAAATGCCATCACTTAATGAAGAACAAAATGAGAATAAAAGGAGTTCCTGACTTCTGAAAATTAATTTCACCCTATTCAGTCCTGATTCAAAGTCTAAGTCAGACACTGTCTTACTGTTGATTTAAATAGGCTTTGGTTCAGTGCCCTTTTTGAAGAATATCACTATGTAAGCCTTATTTCTATGAAAATTTTATCAGGGGATAATGATAAAATCTTATTACTATCACTAGGAATTTCACCTGATTTAAAAGAAAAAAATGTAATAATTTCTCTATAACCAGTCCCCACAAATCCTATTATTTTAGCATTTATGAGGCCCCACTCCAGCAGAAATGGGAAAAATTGCTGAAGAAGTAAGCACAGAAAGACATAACTTGCTTGCCTTCTCTTCCCAAAGTAAAACTTGTCGCCAGTAAGAGAAAGTCCTGTGACCTGGGAACCTTTGACTGAGAACATCAGTTCCTGAGACACAGAAACACAAAGAAAGATAATAAGGAAGAGTGCACGGAAAACCAATAGCAGACAGATGAAAGCCAAATAAATTAAAAAAAAAAAAATCAAATCCTGAAGCAACAGAAAAGTCAGTTCCATTAGAAAACAAGGATAATGAAAAAGAGAAGATAATGTTGAGAGCCAGGATTTATAACTATGCCTGTGGTTTCCATCACAACTCAGATATGAAATTTAGAACAAATGTGTTATTAGAGCAAAATGCTAGCCCAGCAAATGCAGGCAGAAAAATTGGGTCATATAGACATAGACTTTTGGAAAAAGATTTGTAATATTTGTAGATTCACTAACCTGCACCTTTAATAACTCTATTATTGAGAAAAATTTTCACAATTTGAAAAAAAATAGGAGTGCTTGTGACATGAATATTATATTGTAAAGGCTTATTTATTTAAGATTCAAGTTCTGAAATACTGCTTAATGTTTTACACAATTCTTCAAAGATGGGCTTTGGGGATAAGCCATCTTAAACTTATGGTCAGCAGAAGGAAGCTCATCACCTCAGTGTCTCATCTTAACCACTAGCTAGTGAGATGTATCAGTAGTAAACTACTTTTCTGTTTGTATCAAGGAAGCTCATCCATTCAACAGTTTGAGAGCCAAGAGGGAGGCAGGTATTTTTCCCTGATACACACTGGATCACCAGACAGTAGAAGATTCCCTGTTCAGTGAGGTGTTAGTAAATGAGTCACGTATAGAAGAGTACACCTCATCTACTGCAGGAACATTTCAATACACAAACAATAAGGAAATCCATAATTTCACAGGAGGCTTGTCAAAACAATCCTCTGAATAAGCAGAAGGTGAATAAGCTCCGGAGAAGAGAAAATGAGCAAGAAATAAGCAACCATGGAGCTTGTAAGAAAAGCTGAGAGAGGAACTGACAACGAAAGCTAATGCACCATACAAAGAAGAGCCATCAGTTCATGCCCTTATTTGAACAAATACCCGCAAAGTCAGACATACTCTTCACCAGCGTATATCTAAAAGACATCCCTATCCAACCAGGTGGGGATCACCTGTGAGATCAAATCCAGCAAAACCTGCAGATGTCTACCTCCATCTTCTAAGGCTCAAGTTCTTTACTACTTCTGTGTCGTTATTCGCCAGGTCTTAAAGTCCTCCAGCCTCCTTCTGTCTCTTAATGGAAAAACCCAACTCAGGTGCAACAGACCTCTTCTGTGAAGACAAGGAGGTCCACAGCAGAGGCACATCTCAGAACATCATAGGACTGCAACCTATGGGAGAGGTAACCTCCAATGCTGAAGGACCAGGGTACACTCAGAGGTATCCAGCTACATGTGTTCAATGAATAGCAGAAAGCATTGTCCCTAAATCCACAACAGAGAGTTGGGTTCTATTGCATTGTTCTATTGTATGGTTGTATTCTATTGAGGTTTTTTAGAATATGTTTCAGAAGCTCTGTAGAAGTAATATTGGGAGTACAGATCGGAAAATGATACGGTTGTTCAAGGTGGCAAAGGTACCAGTGATGTGATAGCAATTTGTATTGTCCTTACAAGTTTATGGATGAATATGGAGCCCTTGACAGACAGGTCAGCAATTTAAGGAAACTACTACCAAGGCAATTTAAGTAAACTAGTATCAAGAGCTATATTAAAAACAGGAATAGCAAATTTACTTATGACTTTTAGAAGCAAAAAAACCTAGCAGCTTAGTGATGCTCAGGAACTGAATGGGGAAAACTTAACTGAGTAAGAAATGCCCAACTGAAGACCAAAGCTCACAAGGGTGCAAGCATCCATATAGCAGAGTCACATTCTGCAGGGCTGTCTAAAATCACAATGTTTTCAGAGACGGGCTACAGGGCAAATCAGAACAGTACTGAGAGACATCCCCAGTGAACTACAGCAGGTTCTCACTTCATGGCATTTAGTAGAAACATAGCTTTACCAATACCCATTCTTCCCAGAGGCAACCCAGAACTTTTCTAGGTGAAGGTCAATACATAAACCCTCTCCCTCCATGTTAATACTTACTGAAGTGGAGCTTAAGGTATTGTAATATAAGAAAAATTACAGCATCATATTAAAACTCAAAAATAGAGAAAGGAAACAAAGGAATATTGAGACAAACATCTGTTGCTTGATTTCACTTCAGGTGAATTCACAAGCTGACAAACAGAAATATTTATGCAATTTTGTTTTAGACTAGCACATCTGATGTTGATTGCAAAAACATATCACAAAAGTATTTATCAATGAACAGCAGGAGATACAGAAGTCATAAATGACAACCTGTCTTTGGAGAAAGACAAAAGGAAATGAGCGCTAAAGTTTTATCCAAGGACTGTGCTGACTACAGTATCTAATAAACCTTAAGGAAGCATAATACATGAAGGAACTGTTTTAGGTTCCTCTTTGTAATGAAAAACATTGTACAGTACCAAAAAGAATGGATAACTGGGAAACGGGAAAGTTTGAGTCTCACTTTTATTTTCCTATAAATTACTCTTTGTATTTAATTTTACAAAAGGAAAACTAAGCACTTATATTTAAGTACCACTAACATTAATAAACATTGAAAAGATCATGGTGAAATACTTAAATTCCTAAAAACGAAAGATCTGAAAGCATACTTTCATGGAGAGCTTGAGGAAGAACCCAATAAACACGAGAGAAGCACCAAAACAATTTTCAAAAATTATCTCCAGTAACAGAAGATAAATTATTTCAAAAGTGTTATGCCTCTCCCATCTCACCCCCATGCTGGTGTCACTCACTACAATGTCATGGAAATGTCAGAAGCAGAGCAACAAGGGATCCATTTCTTTGTTGTTGTTTTTTAAACTCTTTATAGCTTCTGCCAAATTAGGGTCAGTCAAGGAAAAATTAACATTCTGCTGTACAGGTGGAGTTGTACCAGGGATGAAATACCTGCACAGCAAGAACAAATTCAAGAATTAAAATGCACCACCTTTCTGCTGCTAACCTTCCCCGACTCCATCACAAACATCTCTGTTCTTGAAATGTGTTAGCAGCTGTCTACTTGTGGGAGGAGCAGAAGAAAGCGGGGAGTGAAGATGCATCTCGGGGAAGTGCAGAATACAGAGTGAAGGTAAGAACCGAGAGAATAGATTTTTTTTTCTTTGCGTTCTGTTAACAAAGTACTAAAAGGAAATCAGCTTTAAAATTGGGAGCGTCACTGAATCACTTCTGTTAGCGATCCCAGCAGCTGTAACTGACTAAATATGTTAAGTCTTGACAGAAATGGGAGTCTCTCAAGAAAAGAAAAAAAAGTAGAGCATTGCAGAAATCAGTGCCAAGAGCCCCTCAGCATGATGTTAAAGAGGTATGGTATTGCAGAAGGCACCATCTGTTGTGTTTAGATCTGAGAAGCTGAAGGGCTAGTTAGAGGCAAAACACCGCTCTATCAAGAAACTTTATTCCTCACCCCTGAAAGCTAACACCTTCTTGAGCTGAGCAGATCAGATTAGACCCATACCTCCACATCATATTTAGCCACATGTGTTTTGTGTGCTCAAACAAAGAATGTGTGTGCTTAGGTGGAACCAGCCTTTAGACCAGGTCACTGTTGACTTCAAAAATAGCAGCTATTGATACATTATTTAACAGCAACTAGGAGCTGATTAATCACTCCATGTGCAATACAAAGCAAGATTTCTTTTTGCATAAGCCATAAAACAGCTGTCCAGAAGGTTTGCACTGAATCAAGACTCCATGTTGTTCTCCTTCCCTCCCCTACTCACGTGTTTTGGTTGACTTAAAAGAAAGCTGTGGATGGTGTGAGAGATCCATCCCAGGGACAGCCATTCGTCATGTGGGAAGAAAATGTTTCCAACCCAGTCTCATAAAATGAAGAAGAACAACTGAGCTTGGGTATGCTGTAGACAATTAATGGGCCAAAAAGCCTGTGCCTCCATGCCACTGAATGCTGATCAACCTGACTTTAAGCTAGAGTAAGAAGAACCTGTACTAGTAAAAGGAACTACATAATGCTACACCAAAGGGAGACAGAGAGAGAATTTGTGATTCCCTGAATTACCCCTCCTCCTCTTTCACTAACATCTAATACACTCATGTGAACAAAATCTATCTATAGGATTCAACTACTGATGGCTTGAATATTATCACTACATTTGTCCACTTTAAAAGAACCCAAGCTTTTTTATTTTGAAAAAATATCAAAACATATAGTTCCCAAGGTGGGGGAAAAGGTACTTTCTGTAGCTTTAAAGACATTACAGAAAAAAGGATTTTCTCTTGAACTTCTGTTTCTAACCTGCAGTCAAGATTTCTCCCCTTGTGTAATAATTTTGTGCATTTAAAATTCAGCTACTTGCCAAGCAAATAGCATCTGTTTAAACAAAAGAAGAGATTAGTGGCATCTACTGTCTGTGATAGGGAAACAGCCAAGCTTTGATAAAACTACGTTTCAAGTTTCCCTTTACTGTTTTCAAAAACTGCAGCTGTTCCCCTCCAACTTTCTTAAGCCTTAAGCTTTCTCACATGACCTTGAAGACTTATGAAGCTGCAAAATTGTTCCAGATGCTTGCAAACTTTCTAAACCAATGCATTTCAAAGTGTTCCCTGTGACTTCCTTTTTATGGGCAGGGTCATTTAATGTATGTTAGTTGAGGGGCACTCGTCCGAGACGTAACTCTTTCTTCTAGAGGTAGTATCATATAGACACACGAAAAAACTAGAATTAATAGGTTAACTGTAATTAACTAGTTAACCCATCCAGAAATTCTTACCAAAAGGGTGAAATCAAAGAGACAAATCCATTACTAACTACTAAATGCAACAAAACTTCAGCTTTTTAATATCCAGTTATTTTCCTATAATAAAGTCAAATCTAAAATCTTCCCTAAAAAAAAATAAATTAGATTCACTTGGGTTTTTAATCTCTACTTGTGAGATTCCTTTATAATAGTAACACAAATCAGATAAGAGAGTAGAGCACTGTCAACTACCTGCATCTAAAAAGGATGGTATTTTTCTCTTTTTTTCTTTTTAATGGGTCCAAGCAGTTCTTTAATCTCTTAGCCTGAATGAAGAGTGATTAAGGAAAAATCTTTCCAGGGTGAAGTAGCAAAAGTAGCTGTTCTTGCCCAGGTCATATCAGCCTTAAGAACAAAAATCTGAGTTCTAATGCTCAAAAAGACCCTGCGGAGGATAGCATAATACTGTGAGGTGACTTTTTCTTATCTGAAGACACAAGGAAGTCCTGAATTTACCTTTCCTTATTCTTACTACTCAAGTTATAAATGAAAATTTCCTACTCAGTAAACTCTATTGATCATTTAAGTGCCTAGCCTTGGAGACAGGCAGCCAGTAAGTTTGCATTATTGTGGTATGCACCGACGCAGATTTAAAAGCACTGTCACGTCTTCCATAACAACGTTTAGATCATGAGAACTCCAGAATTTATACAACGCTTAATTCTTTAGTCTCTTTGTCAACATGCCCTTTACCAGGGATATTCAGAAGTAGGAAACCATGGGTTCACAGCAAGATCTATCTAAAGCTTAGAAAGCTATACAGGTCTTGCTTATGCAAAAGCTTATAATTTCACTTAATGCTGTGCACCATCAGCTTAACAAGCTACCTTTCCTTAGCTCCTGAACTCCTACGCTGACAGAGCTATTTGTGTCTCAAGTTGAGGACGTGAAGCATCAAGGCTGTTGATCAAAGGTGATTACCAACATCCAAATATCTTTAGGCAGACCAAAAAGCCCCCAAGATT
Source organism: Larus michahellis (assembly GCF_964199755.1). Taxonomy (NCBI): domain Eukaryota; kingdom Metazoa; phylum Chordata; class Aves; order Charadriiformes; family Laridae; genus Larus; species Larus michahellis. The sequence continues at coordinate 42,693,084 of NC_133898.1, forward strand.
CACTTCAGAATCATGACATTTTAAAATTACATGTTTTCAGTTCTTTTCTGCCTTCTGGGATTGGGGTCCACAGGCACTACATCTTTTAGGCTTTCATCTAGAACCAGGAGGATAAAAAGCTGATTTGATTGAAAAAAACCCAGAAGTGCAAGTTCTTACAGATTCCCAGGAGGTGGCTAACAGTCTACACTGAGTGCCTAATAAGATAGGGCCCATGACCAACCCAAGATTGCACAGCTAACGCAGTCGCTTGAATTTTGTGCTCTGTGGAATGGTCCCAGAAAGCGTCACACAGCCATTAGATTTCAAATGGAAAATTTTATGAAAATAATGATGTAAAAGGCTGATGCAGCTAGCACAAGAAGAAACATTTAGAATCTCTCAGTATTGATGCAGCTCAGAGAATCTTGCAAGACACTACTTAATGTATAACAGGTTATAGTCTCGCTGGCACAGAAAAATACAATCAATTAGAAGTGAAATACATGACTCTGTAAGGACAGCTCAAAGATCTGATGGAAATGGAGATGAAGGGAGGGAACCAATGAAGACTACAGAAGACAAGTTAAAGCTGGCAGAAAAAAAGATAAAGGCAGCAAAGCAAAATGAGTAATTGCTAGCTACAGGGGCTGAGGGGTGTGAGAAAGTTTTTATCAATTATAGCAAAGAAAACAGAGCAAAGCAAAAGCTGGGAGACCAGCCCTGTGCTTAGCTAGCTGGGTGCCCCTTTCTCTCAAATCAATGAGGTGTTGCATTAGTACTGCTGAGAACAGATTTTTGCCCGAGACTGTAACAATTCCCTGCCAGCGAAGCTCCCATGGCTTCTAGGAACTCCCAAGGGAAAGAGTGGAAACTTCTTTGCTTTGGTTAATTAAAAAATACATGGAGGGAGAACTCTGGAGAACATAAGGAAAAAAACTTGAGTCACTAAAGGATGATTTTTCCATTTCTAATTCCTATTCAGCATGATTTCCATTCACAGGCTTATCAGCAGACTGTTGCTTACTGACAACTTTTATTGAAGGTACAGAAGATGCAGTATCAGTATGTAGAACACATCAGTGATCATACTGGGCCAGCTGAAACAATGCTGATTTACACCACCTAAGTATACGTGTACCATCTATTGAAATATTTCATCATTATCCATAATAACGCCAAGTCAGATTTATAGCTTGCACCTTCTCTGAAGTGTTCAGGAAAGAAAAAAAAGTTTAAAAAAACCTTCCCTTATTCCTTACTGAGTGTAAGAAGCACTCAGAACTGCAGTCTCTGTGTTTTGGGTAATCATTATTATTCTCGCATTGTTCTTCTAGAGGGGGGGAAAAAAGTGACTGAAGAGATCTGAGTAAGAGACAAGGCTGTCAACCACCAGACAACTCAACATGATAGGAAGGAAAAGTGCAGTCTCTTTGCATAGTGATTACACTAAATCTCCCATAACCAGAGACCTTTATTAACAAGATACACAAGGACAGCTAAGTATTATCTCTAGCTTTAGATACTTGCAGTGACTGCAATCCTAGGGACTTTATCTGCTGTCCTATTAAAGTTTGCCTTGACGTCTAATGAAATTGTCCATGCTGTAGTTAAAATTCAATAATTCCTCCTCGGTTTTCACCAACTAATGAACAACTAATCTGAACTCTTTATGACTTTGTAGACATCTATCAAATTTCCACTCTCTAGCCTGAAGATGTTTGTTTCTCTTGACTCTATCCCTCTCCGACAATTATAATTTCTAACTCTTCAGTCTTATTACTAGTATGTGTCTGTTTTAATAATTTCTTTGAAAAACATGTTTCCAAAAATCAATATTTCCATTGAGGGTTCAGTACACAGTTCATTGTTTCTAAGTGAAGAAGAATCACTTTTTTTTTTAATATCATACCATAATTGTGTTAGCTTCATTTGAATCTGGTGCATTAGTCACTGTCTCTGCTAGTGACTCCTCCATTGGTGAAGGAATACTCCATATTCTGGTCTCTCCTGCAGATTCTTATATTTCTCTCCCAATTTGTGTGTCCATTTTGATGACAAACTACAACAGCTGTACTGAATATGAAAAGAGCCCAAACTGACGAAGCAAGAATCCTCTCACCCCAGGCCAGATTTGCCAAGTCCAACACCTTAAGTATAAGACAAACGCAACAGGCCGTCTCACAGCAAGGACTCTATATGTGCATAGCACATGTGATAGTCTTCACTCAACCCACCTCATCCCGCAGGCCAAAATATGTGTCTATGTAACCTTTAACCTACCAAGAAGCTGTGCCCAGCTTAAGCGTCTGGGAGCAGGAGAAAACCATCATGAAAACCATACAACAAGGAGTATGACATATAATAGGCCGCTGCACTACAAGGACTTCCACTTGAGAGTGCAAAATCCCACTGACACTCTCTGCCCCATGCTCTTCATCTCCTTACTCTGCCCCATAGAGGCAAAGACAAATGAAACGTCCAGCAAAGGGAACTTTCCATTATTAGAAAATGAGTGCAGACAGACTGCACACTGCTTCTCTCACACCTTACCAACACATGTATGCATGTTAAAAATCAGAATAATCCTACTGAAGGTACCTAGGCATATGGGAAAACCTGCATCTCGGTCTTTCTCTCGGTTTTGTAGTTGCAGCACTCACTGGTTGTGCCTTATCCAGGCACCACTATGTTGTTTGTTTATGAACACCGGGAGGAGCAGCTGAGTAATACCAAATAGCTGCGACTGTTCCAGCCACAAGCACTCTGCATGGTAGCTGGGGATTAGAAAAATTTATTGCACAACTGCTGTAACTCAGCACTCCCTGACATACCACAGTCATCCTGTATATTATTATGCTCCTCAGATCATGGAACACAACTCCTCACAGCAAACTAATTTCAAAGACTGGTAAAAAATGCAGATATTTACCATATTTTATATTGAAATTACAGTATTAAGCACAGTTGTGCCAAGAACAATTTCTCGTTGATTTGTCTTGCTACAAAATTCTCAGAAAATACACATAATCACAGACAATATCTTTAAACAGAGATCAGCTATGGCATGTATGCGTATGTGTATAATATTTCTAAGCAACTGCTATACGCATGACTTCTTTCCTATTTCTGCTAATATTAGTGGAGGGTATCTTAGAATATTATTTGTCTATTATTTGTTCATAACATTGATTTCCTGAATTCACATACTGTATTAGCCCAACCACTGAAAAGCATAGCGTGCTGATATATAATCACAAAGCTGAAGCTAATCGGAGTTTGAGACTTGATGAAGAACAATTCAGAGTCACTGAAGTTTTAGGAAAATAACTCCTTTCTTTTTTTTACGGAAGGAAAATGTTTCATTTCCCTCAAGAGATGCGAAGATATAAGGGTTCCGTACCATAAGTATCACTCTAACAAACACTTTTGGTATTTTTAAAGACTTTTGTATTGACTTCGAAATTTCAATCAACTCCTATCGTTCAATGCAGATGTCCCATTCAAGGTATTCGTATCAGTTAAGTTCCACTTGAGCCCTCAGGGTAGTCTTTGGATGAAATGTACTCCCTGCTGGCCTTCTACAGTCGCTATGAATTTTCTCTATCTGGTTATCACTATTAGCTTCTAGCACAGCTCTCTCCCCAGGCTGAGAATTATTAGGTCTGAAATACTACATTAAACCAGCTACCGTGTTCATGTGACCGGGGTTGTGTTGGGTGCCTCTGGACTGCACTGTATTGTGCAGTTTAGACCAACTCCCAGACCACCTTTGCTGTGCCACCAGCCCTGCTCTTCGGAATATTTTGCTCCAGAGGAGTGAATACCATGAAATAATGGACTGCTGGGTTTGTAGCAGAAACCAAAGGAACAAGAGGGAACTGGCAATGAACAAACCACACTCGGTTATGTAAACTTTGCTTACTTGTCACATCCACAAAGGTAAACAGGTGCCTCTAAATAGTTACAAGCCCCAGCCACCTGTCACCAGCCTCAGCACCTAAAGTTTCAACACACCATAAAAGCTTTTCTTCAACCTACGTAAGAGTTATATAGGACAGGAGGCACTAGAAGTAGGAAATGCAATCATTGTGTGCATTCAGTTTCCAGGGACTTCACTGGGTTATACACACACTTGATGAAAGCTTCATTCAAGCCTGTATCACACTTTTAGACAGATTTGCAGATCAAGTAGGCCTTTCAAAATTACACAGAATATTTTCAAACTGAGCCTTTTTGCACCTGAGCTTCTCAGATATTGCAAAATATGTTTAGTGTAAGTTCAAGTAAGATTTGGGGCAAGTGTGTTTTAATATTTGGTGTCGAATGATTCCCAGTTCTCTAATGGCATTTTGAAAGATGTCAAGCAGAATAGATAACACTGGCCTCTCAGTTCCTCTGATAAATTTAGTAATCTCACTGAACTCCATGGAAGAGAAAATAAAAGAGGATTTCTCTTCTATTTTTTGACCAGCACAGAATATTTCTGAAGTGGTGCAGTATACATCATACTTAGTCATTCAAAACCGTGTATTTGTATTTCGGAACAAATCAGGCTCTGTTGGGTTAGTTGGGTTTAAAGGCCAAGGAGCTCTTCTAAACTGATAGCACTCGCATTTGTGTGGCTGAAGAGGAGTTTTTGCCAATTCAGGCTTTCTGAAACTCAAAAGGTCAAAGGTCAAAAAAAAAATAAATCTCTGTGCTGCATCCAATGACCCAATAATCTAGAGATTCAAGGTATTTGGTAAAATTATGTTCAGGAAGGGAGTACAAATATCTTCCCTCCTTTTCCTTGCTGTAGACTTCAAGTTACTTTTCTGACATGGCAGTAAATCTGAAGATAGAAAAAGCATTGAAAATACATCACTCCTTGAAGTGGAATTATTTTATTTCCAGTCACATGCAGTACTTTGAAGGTGAACTCTATTTCATTTTCTGATGGTACTCTTTTCTTTCTATTTTTGAAAGCTTTGTGCATGGGAGAACAAAGGGAAAGGATTTATTCTCTTCAGGTGTAGTTAGAAAAAAGAAAATACAATGCAGTAAATGCAGAATAGATCTGACTAAATAGGTATTGTTCTACAAGGAAAGACGACATTTAATCTCTTGAAAGCAATATGATACTAATAAGTTTTGTAAAGAAACCTAGTTAGTAGAGCCCGGTCTAAATGCTCTATTTAGCACATGTAATTCTGTATTATTCTTCTAGTCATGCATTGATGTAAAGAATTTGTAAAGAAACAAAATGCATAGGTTATAGGCTTGACAAGGACCTCTAACAGAAAGGAGACCATTCCTCTGCTATTTTGGGCAGACAAGTTATTTGATTTGAGTCACAATCTTGGCAAGCTCTTAAAAAAATTGTAGGTTGGCTGCCCCTGCGGTCCTGTTGGGAAGCTGGTCTAGAATGACGTTTCTCCTATAACAAAAAAGCTTTCAATCAATTTTCATCTTAAATGCATTCACAGTTAGTTAATATGTCTTGATTCTTTCCACAGTTGTTACCTTCTTTTATTTCTTGTATTAGGTAATTAATTACTTTGCAGTTTAACTGGTTAGTTACAAGTTGTACTTTATGAATTATAAATGGGTTATACTTAAAAACCAAACGGCTGCATTTAATTTTTATGGCAGAGGCTTGTGTTGTTTTCTGTTGCTAGATAACACTGAAAAATATTTAAACCCAGTAATGAAATTAAAATTTGCAATTGGGTTGTAAGGACTGGATTTCACAAACTGCAATATTTGGTGTTGTGAACTTAACTGCTACCCAGGGAGAAATTCCTTCCTTTATACATGGGCTACGTATCCATTAATTCCTACTGCATCCCTCAAAATTGGGATTAAATTGCTGGTCAGGAATCAGAGTGTCCCTTTGGCCAAGGATGTATTCTGCTTGATTGAGTAAATCGATCTGAAGGACTCCAGTGCCTCCTTATTCTGCAACTTCTTGGTTACTTTGTACTTTAACGTTAATATTGTGGCCAGATAAATGGTAATAAATACAAATGTTTAAGGCTCCTAACCACAAGCCTCAGCACTTCCTAGATTGTAATAAATAATTCTTGATGTTTCCTAGGGGTATGGAAGAGACAGTTATTAAGGCCTGCCAAAAAGGAACCGCTGTAAATCCCATAAGCACAAAATATTACCGATTCTAGCAGAGATATAAAGATTCACTGGAGGAAGAATTTGTGCTTAAAGGTTTCTGTGAGTGTCTATGTCAACAATCAGTGCTACAGGCATTTGCAAAATTTCTCATCCTCCCCTGGAGATATGTCAGCACCTAATTTTGCTCCTGTCCAGTCTTTCACCTTATTTTTTCTCTGCTTGTCTTTTCTTCCAATTCTGTAAGTGTTGTCATCCAATTGCTCAGCTTCTACATCAGACAATTATATTCTCTTTTCACCCAATAATCAAAAGGTCAGAATACTCGCCAATTTTGTGAAATAGGCAAGGGATTCTCTGCTCATCCCGGGAATGCGTAAACTCACATCCTCCACTTCCCATTCTACTGCAACCTAAAGAATGCTTCAGAACTGTATCAGAAAGAAGAACACATGTTGGAAAGCCCTGCTTCAGAGCACACTTCAACTTGGAGTATGAGAGGAGTTGAAAATCCTGAAGAGGAGGAACTAGGACCCTGATCTCCTTCATCCCAGGAGAGATACCTCTGTGAAACATGGTAGGTGGTGGAGGAGGGTGTTAGCAAAAATAGTTGGTCAAGCTCCTGGGGGCTAAGGTGCCCAAGTCAGCAGAAAAACACTCTTTTCCATATCTAAGTATGCCACTCATCGCACCATTTTTTCACACTTGCTTGGCATGACCCGCCCTCCATATGTTACAGGCTTCCCAAGCCTCACAGAGATGGGGCATCTGATCCTGCTCCCTAACAGCCTTCAGGCAAAGCCAAACTCATTAGTTCAATCACTCTCTACCATTCTTGAAGACAAAAAATGCTTGCATTTCTTCTTCCACCAGAAAAGTCATGACAGAGAAACACCAACAAAGAGCAGGAAGCTGGACATTCTCCAACCAGAGCAGCTGTTTGTAAAGTTCACTGTTAGTGCAATAGAGGGTACCATGTTGTAAATCCTTTGCAAGAAAAAGGCCCTGCAAGGGAACATGACACATCTTTATTTGTGGCACTTCCAGCAGTTTGACTTAGTATACTAGATGCAGAAAAAAGCTTTTTTCACATGGACCACATGGAGAAGTAAAGCACCTACTTTGGATGTTTTGAGTTCCACTAGGCTATACTTGGTCAATCTGGCCCACAGCATGTTTCTCTGCTTAAGCCATTAAGGGAACTCCAATAAGAAAGAAAAGATAAACTCACCCTTGGCAAGCTTTTCTGTGTACTTTCTTCAAGGAGACTCCTTAATCTCAGGCATCCCAAGAGCATTGCCCCACATTACCCTGCATTGCCTACATAGCATTCGTAGACAGGAGAGGAAACACAATCAGACAAGGAAAGGTTTCTCTTCTCAAATGACAATTAGGATTCTGCAATTGGAGACAATTAGTCTCCAACTCTCACATACCACAGTGCAGCATCTGCAGGGACTTGACTTAATTCCCAAGACCCGAGATACCTGTTTTGATCATAAAGCACCTGCAATGGGACACCAAAGAGGTCATGACGGCATAACCATATGATATTGTATCTTATGTAAAATGGACCTTTTCCAATTCTACGAGCCATCAAATATACAACTTCAAACTCTGCAACAAACATTTACACATCCACAAATAGTTCCACATCTGAGCACGGCTTGATTTTGCCAGCTTGCCTGAATCACACTTAAACATGACAACTATATCTCTACAACTAATTAAAAGAAATCTGAATTTATATATAGAATAAAGCAGTTAATTTTTTCTCAGAATATTTTCCTGAGTATTCCTCCTACTTCAGAATAAAAAGAAAGAGAATTCTGAATCTCAACATTTTATGCCTATCTAAAAAGAATCACAGAAGTATTCACATATAACTCTCGGGAAGATGAAGAGGTTATTTTCTGTTTTTCATTATCAAGATACAGAAAAGATCCACAAGACGACGGTTCATTCTGGTTCCAAGAGCTGACTTTTTTTCAATGCAGTTCCCTAAGTGATTTGCCCTTATTTCTCATAATGATGTCTTTCCTTTGCCAGTGCTGATTACCACTGATTCTGACCCCGGTTCATCTCAGTTATATAAAAATATGGTCTTGCTGAGAGGCCATTATTAACAGCCATTAACTCCTCATACAAAGGATCATTGCTTTCTGTATGGAGGAGATGCACAGAGTGAGGAATGGAAGAGACATCACTGCATGGTTTTCAAAACTCCCTTATTCTTAGGTCTGAACTAATCACTACAGCTTCCTGTAAAAAAAAGAAAAAAAAAAACCCACTTGTTTTCTTTAATGTCTAAACTTAACCTCTGATATAAAGAATAAATAAAGCATTCCTGTAACTGAACACCTAATACAAAATCCAACAAGTTTCTGATCTCCAAGTATCATTTTAACCTTTAAAAAAGAGACTTACAAAATTTGCTTTTAAAGAGAAATAATTGAATTCTGACTCACTGCAACAACATGTAGTATAACAGCTGCTACTAAAATATTATCATTTAACCTGCCAGATAAATAATGCTATGGCAATGTAACTCTATTCTGTAGAGAATATCCAGCCCTCAGTCCTCAGCAGGTCAGTCTAGGTACCACTCAGGTTTCACTAGTTTGAGAGTTCATTGAATGCACAGGGTTCAATTCAGCCCTCTCTGCAGGTGATTCTCACCGCCACATTGGTTATGCCTGAGATTTTTTCTTGCTAATGTCAGTAATGATGAAAACTGAAATCATTTTAAGAGAATGCACTTAGGGAACAGATAGTATATGATTAAATTATGATGTCAATGTTGATTTCTTGAATGTTTTTAGAATATAGTATTTGTTATCTCCTTTATTAGTGGTCCAATGTTTACTAAAGGTCGCAGATATTCCTACCAGTGAACAAACGCCCAGTTTATCCTACATGTTTCTGATTCAGCTTAAAAGCTCATTTTTATCTCTTTTTGCTTAATATAATGTGTATAAACCATCCAGTTTTTCCTTCACAGTTACTTTTTTGGAAGCAGGCATATTCTTTGCAGTATCTGATGTCTCTCTCTGACAATTTTCCTTGCCAAAATATTTAACAAGAAGTTGTGGCTCTTCTTCTCATCTCTGTGGAATTTTTCAGGATGAGACATCTGACTTGCTACCAATAGCACTAGAAATTAGAGGCAACTTTGAGAAATGCTAATCAAGGTTTGATACACAACATTTTTAACACACTCTACTTGCCAGTACAGGAGTTCTGTGGATACTATCTCTCGTCACTGGGCAGCAGAAGGACACGTGCCACCCAGATAATGCTTTGCTTAGCAGCAGTTTAACACTTATGTTTTGCCCAACACTGTTGGCTAAGATGACAAAGTCATCATTGGTAGCTTAATTATTTTCTTTTCCTCTTTTGCGCTGATTTAAAGACAAGTAAAATGACACTTGGAATGGAATATTTATAGATTTAATTCTAGAAAACGTAGCTTATAACAACATTTCTGTCAACAGGACTGTGATACAGATGTTTATAGGGCTGAACTGTGCATTGATATTTAAAATTCTATTCTCAACTGGGCAAATATTGATTGATACACCAACTGCTGCCAATAAGAATTGGTGTTTTATGAAGTGTATCATCCATCTGTCTATTTAATGGAGAAGTAAGACTGTCCAATTAGCTCAAAGCTGGCAGCACCTCAAAAGTTAATTACAAATACTTTCCACAATGTAATCTAATGATTTAAAATACACTTTATTTATCATGTAGGGTATTTTTTTTTAGGTTTTGTACCATTCAGCAAAGGTTTATATTTTAAACCAATGTCAGCAATTTTGGTTTATGCCGAATGTTCGCAACCAAGAACGCCCAGAATGCTGCTGTTTTGGGGGGACATGTGTATAAGCTCTCTTTATATTTTTAGAAGGTAATTCTTTTTTACGCAAACACACACACACAAGCAAAGTAAACTTATTCCCTTAAGTAATTCTGTCCCCCTGAGGTCAGTGAGGTTTTTCTGCATGAGAAGCAAAACTCCAAAGTATTAAACGGTGAATAAGTTTCCTACCAATGGTTTATGCAGCTCTTTTGTGTTTAGCTTCAGCATATCTCTCTCTATTAAAAAGAAAGGTTTGATTCAGTGTTTGTTCTAGCACCAAACATTGAAGGACTCATATCATAATCCATCATGCTGAAAATATAAACGAATAAGGCAAGGTCTGTAAGTCCTTTTGCAAAAGTATGAAGTGCTAACCATTTATCACTGATAAGACAGGTAATACTGGGACATTAAAAGCTGAAATGGTTCAGAAACCTTTAAAATAGCACTTCTCCCTACATCTGAGATTAACTGAGATTCCCATCTTCCCCTCAGTACCGTTAATTCTTTGAAGCAGAATCCATCATTTCATAATATGGCTATGTATTGTAGCACACAAAAGCCCAATTCTGATTTCAGCCTCCAGGTACTATCAAAAATTAAAATTAAAAATGGCTTTTGGGTATCTGGAAAAAAAACCACAGGATTTTTCTTAAAATGAGAAATATATGCTTCCACATCCAAAAGAAATTGTATAATGTACATAGCTCACCGAAAATTTGACATCATGGGAAAATATTGCATGATGTTCCTGAAGGGTACTACATAGATATGATTAAGAAATAAGATTTCTTTTGAAGCAAAGTTCTTTGTCCTTTCCCCTAGTTCTGTTTCAGCATCAGACCCGGTCACAAAAACATCTTGCATATGAAATGATAAATAGCCAGATAATAAGATAATAACATGAAGCAATAATTATCATGAGTGCTTAAGATAAAAGCAGCTGAAATGTTTCAAGCTCTAGCCCTGTCCACTGAAACGTATCTTTTCAAGAACACTGATGCTCAAAGACAAGTAAAACACACACATAAGACTTCTATAATCTGCATAATGGAAGGCTACTGGAGATTCCACTTCACATATCAAAAAACACATGTACCTAATGCCTGCACAGAAACACGCTTTTGGGGGAAAAAACACCCAGGGCATATCCTGATATTGCAATTTACAACCTGTAGAGACAAACTGAAACAACAACGAAAAAAACTCTGTTCATACTTTTTCTGAATGTTTTGCTCTCAGGTTTTGAGCACAGACTCTAACATGCTCCTTTCTTGGGCATAACTGCGTATTCTACACTAATATATTTATATTCATTTTGTCAATAGGAACAAACTGTACAATAAGATGAGGAATTACCTCATCTTGCATCTTTCGATTTTTTGCATGTTTTGAGTTTGTCTTTTTTTAAATAAAGAAACAAAATTTAGTGTAACAGTATCATGTATTTTCCAACTAATTCCTGAATAGGCTGAGATGAGTTAAGTGAGCAGCTCAAGAGGATTCATACAATAGCTCTCTGCTCTTTGTCAATAACTGGAATAAAAAAATTTTTGCATGATGTGTCATATGATAGACACAACAGCAGATTTCTCTACAGAAAGCAATAAATTCCTTTTTCATTTGGATTAATAAAAAATGAGATCACTAACTCACTATGGGTAAATAAATCCTTGCCATCTATCATAAAGGTTTCATGAACAACATATTGGAGTGCTCCCAGCAAATGCAGCTACTGCTTCTTCTGGTTAAAAGCCCTGAGTGGCTCTCCAAGGTGGACATCTGCCCTGATCTCCCAGGTCCAGCAGTCAAGTAGCCGATCATTCAGAATTCTTATTAAGACTGTCAACAGTACCCATAACTGAATCTGCAGATGGAATAGCCATGCAAAGTACACAGCGCTGACACGATATGATCTCCTTATTTCATTCTACAACAAGCAAAATGTATTATAAAAGGGCTTTTATCAAAGTCCCAAAGCAGAAATCTAAACCTGTTAGAAAGGGAAGTATGCTGGAGAGACTGGCAAGAAAAGGGGTTAAAGACTGTAGCAGACATCTGAAATTGGACCCTGAATTGGAACGGTGCTCACCATTAAAAGTTGATCTCCTTCCTGACATTAGAAGGAGAAAGCACATATTAGAGCTTGTCAGAGCCACAAGATAGTACTGAGTAGCATGACATCTTTGACTTGCCAAGGGGCATCCACTTAGACAGGTGGAAAGACAAGACAGAGGTCAGCAATAAAAACTCCTTTGGAAGACACTAACTAGTGCTGGCAGGAGACACTCCACTGAGAAACCTGTATGGAAGATGACACTACAGAAGTGATGATGGTATAAAAACCTGGGAACAATGGAAAAGAATGGTGGAAATTGGGGAAACATTGTGGATACACTTGTAGAGTCACACGGGTCTTGGAGATCCTTTACTTCTTTTACGTATACTATACTGCACTTGTGATATAAATGGCTAGATTTGAACATTGTTTAGAAAATGGAAGGAAAAAGCAAGAAGCAAAGTGAGAAAAGCACAAGGTTTTCTCGCTTTACTTCTTGCTTTTTCCTTCCATTTTCATGAGGCAAGTATACCAATTTACTGCATCCGTTATGTGACAACCCCCTATATGTTGCATTTACAAATAACTTTTTTAATAAAGCAAAGGCAATATTGTTCTTGGCAAGCCATGGGGTGCTCACATTCATACTAATGTTCATGCTGCTCTTTCCCCTCACTGTGTTTGTCAGCTGTCAGCCTCTATGAGAGACCTGGTGAAGTAAAATTAAGGGGATTCAGCTTGTTCGAAGCACTGACATTCAGGAGCTGCCAGGGACTGAACACACAGGTGCTGCAGTAGAAACGCACTGAAAAGCAGAAGACAGCAACCAAAAGGCACAAAAAATTTGGAGAGAAAACCAAAATACAGACAGAAAAGCAAAAGAAAAATCACTGGGCAGGATACTGTGTAAAGTATAGCCCCAAATTTTCAAATGCCAGTGTCTAATGATAAGCGTTGAAACTCTATTTTTCACCCACAGGAATTAGCCTGACCTTACAAATTCCTATACAACACCGTAGGCAAGAAGGTTATAGCACTGTAAGAAATAAGGCTCATAAGGCCTGCACAGAAGTGCCAGCCCTGTACCACTCAAATATGAAAACATGATCTCTACTTCCTGAGATGTGTCTGCAGCCTTTATTCACAAGGGTGGGACCTAACTGTACTGTTACTTCAGAAAAAGGTTCAGGATCAGGCTCTTTATTTGTGCACACTGGTTAAGTACAAAAGAAAAAAAAAATTGCTTTGAATCTGCTTATTTAAATCAGTATCTTAATTTTTCTGGGTAAGGGGCTACGAGTCAGCATGAAGACACCTACCAAAGGCACAGAAACCTCACAGAGAAGTACTGGGGAGGAGGGGAAGAGAGAGGGCATTTTTTTGGTACAGAAATACTTCTCACATAAATTTTCAGACCACTTTTACTACAAAACAAAAATTAAAAAGTTAAAATGCAATTTTAAAAAATACCAAAAATTCTCTCCCACCACCTGGTTAATGTATATGCGATCTAAAACTGTGCACCAGATGTGATGAACCAGAAGTCATCTGAGAAATTCCAGTATAATGTTCGTCAACAGGAACACAAAGAATTTACATCAGTAGGTCCGAGAAGAGAATCTGACTGACTGCCTCGGTATGACCGAGCTGCTCAGCCAGGCTCTTCTGCTGCCCACAATGAGCCCTGTCCAAACGGGCTCTTAACCTGTGTCTAAATGTCTTCATATATACAACAGGATGTTGTGCGTGCGCACAATTAAGCATGTAGTTGCAGGTTTTCTCCAGCTGAGATGCTTACACGAATAATAAAGTATGTGAATGAAGTTGGATTTGCTCGTGATTTTTTTGGTTGTTTACCCATGACAGGGACAGAAAGGATTTGACATACCTTGAGGGGTTTTTAGATTAAATGTAACGCTAAAAGAGTTGTTATACTGAGCCAGCGTATGCTACAGTCTAAAGCTCTGACTGGAACCCATGAAAACATACCCACTCTTAGGTTAAAACGCCTATCCTCAGTTAGTCTAGCCTCAAGCAACACAGTGTTCATGATACATCAGCCCCAGAGGTATTTTTCAGTGTCCTGGACAGGTTTCATAGCCTGCGCTGCTATAGACCCATTACTGCTTGCTGAGCTAATTAACTTAAAGCCCATTCTGCTGTTTTAAGCTTCAGTCAAACCTTTGGATTGCAGAGTAGGGCTTCTCCTTGTGTAATACCTTTCACAGGCACCAGGGTCACGGCACAGCCACGGAGGTTGTCCAAATTTTCGAACCTTCTCTATTCTTCAAACCTTGGGACATCATACAGATGCCAGGCAACTGAAGCCACACCACAAGGCTTCTGATTTCTTTTTTTAATCACTACCAATGACGTACATATTGCATGGATTTTGTATAATTCTGTAATCATCATAAAGAAGTAGTTGCCAGTGAGGAATCCTCATGAAATGGGTAAATTTTGCTTGATATTCACCAGATTAGCAGTAGACTGCTGTTTACTGCAGGAAGTGTTGAAGCAACTCTAAAGTCATCCCTTTGAAAGCAGGCAGGAGGAGATAGAGTAATCAACAGACAATAAACAATTAGAAGATAATAACAAAATTAGATAAAGAAAATAGGTGGTATCAAGATAGCTGAACCCCATTGAAAAGACAGAATACATTTGAACACAGAATTTCTGCATACTAAGACACAAAATAGATGGTTAGATTCTATTTTCATAAGACTGGAAAGAAAATCTGATTGCTAAAACGGATGGTAGTTTTTTCCTCCCTTAGCTATGCATTTCATACCAGTTCCATAGAACCAACCACAGAAGAAAATTAGTGGTCTGATGATACAGTATTGCAGTGTCTCAGGTAACAAACGCATGACAGCTATTTAACCAACACCTGGGTAGCCAACCACTAAGGGTGGTATTAATGATTTTGCAGAAAGTTAACTAAGTATATCTATCTCTTTGTTATGTAGGGTAAAAGAAAATATCAGTCAAAGAATAAGAGGGGAGAAGTCTATGCTTCCTTTTTTAGGTTCTGATGAAATCTGCTCTAAGAATCAATACAGTTGGAACAGTGAGCTACACTCCGGCTGATTAAATGTAACAGGGATAGAAAAGGGAGGAGCAGGGCCAGCAACTGACCTGTAAGTAAACAGAAGGAAGCATATTATGGGTCAGCAAACCACCAGGGGTCTACTAAAAGGCTATCCAATAGTCATGCCCTAAAAGTCTGCTCCAGGGGCTTCGCCGTTGCAATCACCTTCAACCAATTGTTCCACCTTGGCAGGTGACAAGCTTTGAAAATCCTCCTATTCATGCACTGACTGCACTCCCACAATCAGATATTTTCCAATACCTTCCTAAGAAGGTCCACGCCAAAATTATCCCTCCTCGGGACAGATTCACAGCTGGAGTGAATTAGCACCTTCAACTGTAACCTCAGTTTACAGGAGCTGAGGTTTCAACCAGCTGATTTTTTACAGCTCCTCACTGCAGTAAGCAAGTCCATATGATTCCTCTCTTCTCCTTCCTCCCTTGAAGGACAGGTATTGTATACACCCTTGTCCATCGCTTTCCCATTTTCTAAGCCTAACAGTCCACTTCAAGAGAGCTCCTAGTGCATGAACAGCTATTTTGATCTTTTTTCATTCTAAAGACAGCCTGCTTTTTGCTGAAGCCTTATCTTTCTGATACGGCCTGCAGAGCACTTTTATTCAAAACTGGAACTAGAGTTGGTTGAAATATTTTCATTTGGAACTGTGTTTTTAAAGGATTTACTGCTTTTCTGAAGTTTTTTTTTCTTATTTTTGACAAATCCATTTTTACAGATTTTAGATTCATTTTTTTAAAATTTTTTCTTCCTTAAAAGGAGGAAAAATAGCAGAGGAAAGTAAAAGTAAAGAGCATGTGAAAGATTCTAAGTTAAAAATAAATCTTCCCAGAAATATCTGAAAAATAAATCTATCCCTTTCAAAAAAAAAAATCTTAGGAAAACACCTTATATTAAAAAAAAGATTAACAGTATTCTAATCCATATTCATTTTAATTGCAGTAGTAGTATATACACTATGTTTCAAAAGAACAGTGGTCTATAAATAGTAATCTATAAAGATCATCTATACCTAATTTTTAATTATTGTGGAACAAAGCATCTTTTTGTTTATCCAGGTGTGAAAATAGAAGAAAGAAATACATCCCCATGGTATATTCCTAGAGCTTCAGTCATCTTTTTATGTTGTCGTTAGCAACTTCCTCCTTCTTTAGAGTACCATATATCTCCGCAAATACACAAACTCATTACTTCAAAATTAACTAATTGCTTGGGAAACAGCTCGTGTCAGTTTGAGTGGCAGACAGGAACAGGTTGCTCTCGAAGCAGAGGGCACAAGTAGCACCTGACTGCAGCCCGCTCAAATTAACAGGCTGCCACTTCCACCCTTCAGACCTGGGGGGTGAGTGCCACTGGTACACAGCCTGAATCTGCCGTGCCGTGCTGCCCAGCAAGTGATTAGTGGGTGCCCTCTGGTTCTTCACCTTTCACCATCAGGAAAATCAGTTCCAGGTTCCAGAGGGACATCTGGGAACTCGCACAACACCAAAGGGAATTCATTTTGCAATGGCCGCTATTTTTGCCATGGAAATAAACAGGCAGGGGGGAAAATAATAATAACAAATACAACTTCATGCTATGTACTGCATCAGTGATTTTTGCATTAGATCCTCCACCAGTAGCAATTTGATTCAAAATACTTAAGAAATGCTGCATATTCCTTGAGCCGTTGAGGAGCCTAAGCACCATGGACCCAGGTTGCTCACAGTGTTAGTGCTGTATGTGAAGCCCGCACAGGACTTTCCAATGAGATGCAAGCTCAGGTCCCGCTCCAGCTAAGCACTTAAGCGAAGAGCCCGTAAGTGACTCCAGTGGGATTATTTGCTTGCTTCTAGTTAAAGGCACACATAGGCGTTTTGCTGGGTGAAGGGCTAAATTACTTCAAGGCAGCGATCCAATCCACGCTGCTTGGGGCGCTCTGAAACGGCAAGAAATAATGGTATTTCGCACTGCTCATGAAGCTTGCGCTGATTTTCTGTTCATGTTGGGACAGATCCCAAGGGGCAATTACTGTCTCACGTTTGTGCGGAGGGTCACCCTGTCCCCCAAGGAGCACTGGAAAGCTGCCTCCAACGCTGCGCAGCTGCCCTCCTGCTGCACCCTCATTACTGGGGAATGCAGGCTGCTCCGCCGTAGCAGCATTAAATGGGACTGGAGGCAATCTTACAGCAGGACTGTTCTTAAGATTTCAGCTGCTGTTGTTGGGTTTTTTCCCCTCCATGTGGCATGTAAGACACTTCGCAAAGACGCTTTTTCGACTTGTCTCCTAAAAGAAGTAGGCTGAACTGTTTTCTGTAAAAACTCCGGGAATCCAAAATCTCTTGTCTTAACACTGGGGCAGCAAAACGGGATCTCCCACCACATTTTGATTATGTCAGTGATCAGAACAAGTTTCCCAAGATACATCTGACCTTAAAACAGTAGGAAACTGCCACATGCCTGTTTTCCTCTCTTTTCCTTTACGACTTAATTCCCTGCTCAAATAAATAGGATTCCTCCCCTGATCACTCATGCAATCAAAGTAGTCGGCCTCAGTCAGGGACTGAAGCATGTGTGCTGTACATATGGCAAAGTATCTTAAGTCTTTGGGTCATAAATACTTAAGTCCAAATATTTAACAATATAGATCTGTGCCCATAAGAGAGAGACAGACAGTGTGAACCATGAGTCCATGGAGGGACATTTGGAGAGACATTTCTGCAAAACTCAAGTATACGTTATCCATGTTCTTCTTTGGCCCTGCTCCACAATCAGGAAGAAAAGACATAAGATTGATTAAAAGGCACTTGGGTCAGGAGAAGAAGGAAAAGACTGCGCTTAAAGTTGTGCTGTTCTCATCTGAGTTACTTTTTACCTTCCTACACAGCAGCAGCAAATGCTTCAACGGTTCACTAGATTCCCCCCACCCCTTATCTATAGAATAGTGCTTACCTACTTCACAGAAACTCTGTGAAGAAAAAGTATTAAGAAGTGCTGACATACTAAAATTGGAGAAGATTTATAAGTGACTTAGATACAACTAAAGAAGGTAAGTATTAATTTTTCACTGAAAGAAACTGGAGTGGTTACTGACCTAGAAACATTATATCCTCAGCAGCACCTCAAAGGCTCCAGCTTTTGTCCTGCAGCCCCACACCTCCAACGCTTCCTCCCACCTTTTTCATTACAAAACATGACGTTGCATAAATGTGCCCCCAGCTACCAATAAAACAAAAGCTATACCACTGGCTGTGAAATTTCTGTAACTTTGATTACCTATAAGAACAGCTCTTTGCTTTGATGGGAAAGAGCAACACAGGAAAGCTATCTGTAATGTCCTGGGGAGATCCAACTTCTAAGCACGCAACTTGAGGTTCTCAGATGTTCTCAGCTGCTGTCCTTGGAGAAATCGCCCCCGCCCTGGGAGCATACAGGGACATGGAAATGCAACCCCCTCCTCTTCCAGGGTGTGTAAGAGCCCAGATATGAGTGAGAATCGGGCCCAGTGATCATTCTCTACCAAATTAAGGGAATAAAGGAAAAATAATGGTAACAGTAGCACACCTCATCACCAAAGCCTTGCACAGACCAGCAGAAAACCCACAGACATTCAGATGTCCTGCCATATTTCTTTTCTGAGGAACAGCCTGCTTTAAATGGACCTTCCTACCTCTCTGCACAGATCTGTAGATCTCTCAACAAAAAAGCATTTTCATCAGAGTAGCTTTCTTCTTTGCCTTTTAAGAATGATGTATTTCTTGTTCATTTTATGTGAACACTGAATATTTGGAAGCCTAATACACGCATCTGTAAGGCATCCAAGATTTCTTGTGTAATCCCAAAGGGAAAATATACTGATCCAATCACTTTGGTACTGCATCGCAGGGCACTGAAGAGAAAAGTCAATAAAAAGCATCAGAGCACAAAAAGGCAAGCTGTAATCAATATCTGATCTTGATATGGGCTGTCTGGTAAAAAAAATCATTTAAGACTTAAATTTACTTCCTTGTACACGCTGCTTAGACAGTAAAAAACTGAGGGGCTATTTCCTAGTTTATTCCTTTATCCTGGCTTCTTTTTTTTTTTCTTCCTTTTTCTTTATCCAAGAAAGCAGGCAAATCTTTTGATACTGAGTCAATTAACCAGGCAGAATTTGGCAAGAGCACAGTAGTCAGTCTTCCATCTTCTGCAAGTCAAATGCTGTTATGTCCAAGTCACCTGCCTGCCAGCTATTCAAGGGCAGAGAAAGTCACCACAGTGAAAAACTGCTTGCGCTTTGATAAAGGAAAAATAACCTTGGACCAGCATATCTTAGCAATTCCACCCTTATCCACAAGAAACATTATAAAGTAGTGAGTAAAAAAATAATGGAAAAAAATTTGCCCTTTCAGCGTTTATTCTTTTAATTAAACAAACAGTGTAATGCTTGGCTAGGTGCAAACCTCCCTGACAATTTCTTCTTAGAGGTTCATCCTAACACAGGATAATCGGTCTCTGAGAAAAATCTATCACTCCATGAGTTTAGAGATAACCTAAGCAATAAGCTTAAGGTAGGCACCTAACTGTTAAGCAGTGAGAAGTCAGACAATTGCCAACAAAAATTTGCTGGAGAATGACAGGCATATACTTTGTTATGAATGGCTCCATTTTACTTTGAAATGAAGTTTGACCCTGCTGTTTCTCCATCATTTGGTGATTGTAAAACTTACCTTTACTTCTATCACATATTTTGTGTTTAACAGTGGCTTCTGTTAGAATGGACACATTTCTGTATTTCAATGCCTCTGTCTTTTGCCATTTTTGTTGTTTATAAACCCAACTGTATGTATACTTTGTAGATGCTTTTAAGTCTTTCTTTGTACATATTTTAAATATTCAAATTTCACTTCATACCAAGTCTTTAAACCCTGGCTGTTTACCTTTTCAATCCATTGTACATTCATTGGCCACTCTCCCTGTTGAGCGGCCAAAAAAAAAAGGTGTGTTTCATCCCATATATGAATATGTAGATTGCACTAGTGTCAAACAGTTCTAATCTAAGTGTAAAGTGCTACACAACGGTTACCTAATAATTTTCTGAGTACTTAATGAGAGTATCTGTCTTTCTAGACAAAAAGATGTAATATTTCCACCGAAGGTGCAAGGAATAATAAATGAAAAATTATCAATAGCAAAGAATATGCAATGCTTTTCCAGTGTGGGTTATCACAAGATTTTTGTCCATGCTAAGGTTCGCAAGCCATTTCAGGTATGTTAAAACTACAAATAACACATAATTGGCAAAATACTAAACAAATAATATAACCCTCGTAAAAAGTAACAAACTGATTTTTTTATCCCCCCCCCCCCCATTTATGAAACATTTGCAAAATACTTCAGCAGTCTGTAAATGACCAGCTGAGAAGGCTAAGCTATTTTAAAAAATAAAAAAAGAAGTACAAAATTGGGATATTTCAGCAGTATTCTTACACACATCAGCACATTGTTATCCTACAGGTTTCTGCTTGGCAGTCCCTTTGCCAACTGTGTGCCCTGCCAGCACCCCCGCAGGTAATACTCATTCCCACCCACTCTGCCACCAAGCTCAGACAACTGGGAGACCTGACAGCAAATCTTGCCAGTAAAAAAACAAGCAAAAAAGGTCTTTTCCATGTGCATTACAACTTGCTGTTTGCCCTGATTGATGATCCTTGCACACTTGGTAAATATGACAATATATACATGTTTTCAGACAAACAATACTGACGACAGCACAAAATTTTAACACTAGCTTTTCCAGAGCTTCATGTCTACATTTTCAGAAACATTTCAATCCTTCTTTCCTTTTCATTCATGGGGGTCTTCAATCCTTTTATTTTCTGAAAAAGTCCAATTGCCTAATTCTGCTTATTCACCTAAAACTTGAAAGCTAAGCAGAAAGGAACTACAGACTCTGAAATAAACGTGCATTGCCAGGAGAGGGAGAAAGAGGAATCTTTCATGCAGTTTTAATGAAGATATGATCTCTGAACTTAATTCTTGATGAAAATTCCCTCTTCAAATTCTCTGTTTACATTTTCTGTTTCAACTTAAAAAGCTGATGTGGCAAAGGTTTTGCCTGAGAAAGTTACCAGAAGTTTGGCAGAAAGTGAGAGAGACTCACACAAACCTGGAATTAGATGTGGGAAAGAACTATTGAACTATTACCCTTACAGTAATAGACTGTTCTCTGCAACGAGTTGTTGCATCCAGTCACTAACGTTAGCAACGATGAGGCTTCCATCATGTGCCTTGAGAGACCACACTACTGCCAAAACAGCATCATAGAGATAACATGGCAGGGACAAGATCAAGAAATAGCTGTCGTGGTTTGGGCCAGACTGGCCACTGAGATGAATGACAGATGCTCTCCCCCATCTCTCTTTTCAAGGAGAGCAGGGAGAAAGAGAAAGAAACTTCTGAGTTTACTATGATAACTAGAGTTGGTGATGCTGCTGATCATCAAGTTTGCCTGACATAGCAGCACAAAACTGCTTTCGATTGTGAGTTAAACCATTTTAAACTCTCGTGAGCGCCTTCCATTTTTGAAGCAATGGCCGTTGCCTTCTTGCCAGTCATTGTGCTCACTGAGAGGGGTCAAGCCACCAGCCTCGCTTGCTAACGTCCAGGGGTGCTCCTAGCCTTATATGGGACTCACCTGAGAATACACATGAGTTTTTTCCAGGTATGTGCTGGAAGTGACTCAAGTCCAAACAAGCAGAATCAGCCATTAAAATGCAGCTTTTTCTTGAGTCAGTAGGCCATAACCAGCAAGCTCTGCCTCCTGAGGCTGCTCAGCCTTATCCACCCATATTTCATAAAAATGAGAAAAAATTTCTTTACGGTGAGGGTGACAGAGCACTGGAACAGCCCAGGGATGTTGTGGAGTCCCCTTCTCTGGAGACTTTCAAGACTTGCCTGGATGCAGCCCTGAGTAACATGCTCTAGGCAATCCTGCTTTAGCAGGGGAGTTGGACTAGATGATCTCTAGAGGTCCCTTCCAACTCTGAAAAATTCCATGATTCTGTGATTCATATTCTGGTTCACAGGTGCAGCTCTTCCCTGCTGGTTAGCCTCATGAGGTCCCTGCAGGTTTCTGCCCCTGCTCCTGTCCGAAACAACTGGCAAGATATATGTTTGCTTTTTTTAAAGCTCAGGAACCAAAACTCTACATTAAAAGTATGCTACGTTCACAAAGATGAAAATTCAAATACCAGAATTACAAGCTGCCTCTGAAACCTCGTCTCAATCCCCCTGTGCATTACCCAATGGTCTTTTAATTTCTTGATTGTGTGTTATTTTTCTCATCAGGTCTTGTTATTTCTACTGGTGCTCCTTAACATAGCTAAAATTGCCTTCTCTGTCCCATGTTTACACTCTATTTGTGAGACTGTATCTTCAACTCCGATACATCCACATCGTTCGCTTAACTTCTGAATTATGGTACCACACATCACCAGAGACTACAGTCCCCAGACTGTTACCAAGTTCCTTCGTACTTGTAGACTGGCACATCACAGAGTCATTAATCTGACCTCATCATCCAAAATTTTCCCTCTTGCTCTGTAATCATTTTAGTTGTTTGGCAGTGAAACCTACCGCAGAAACAAATTCGAACTACAGAAACGGGTCTCTCTGCTCCATGGCGTCATGCTGCCCTGAACTGAAATGCAGGTCTCTGAGTATCAGACCAGCACATATTGAGAAGACTGGCCCCATGGCATCAGACTGGGAGTCTGGTTAGGGAAGAATGTAAGAATAGTGCTGCTGCCTCACCACACTCTCCTAGCTTCTGGCAACCTACAGCTCAGTAGCTTTTCAGCCAGAGGTGGTATCTCTGCATTCAATTGCCCACAAAGGATTTCTCATCTGTGGATTTTTCCCATCAGATTTTTAAGCTATCCAATGATTTAATATTAACAGTCTCTTGCAATAATGTATTCCACAACTTAGTCATATGTTTAGTAAAAAGTCACCTTTCTAACGTTATTGTTTTGAAGTAGTACCCAATTAATTTAATATCTCTTAATGTTTGGGGTTTTTTAAATGAGAAACAGTGAATATCCATCCCTATTCATCTTGTCTGTGCTACTCATAATTACAGATCTCTATCTTCTTCCTCACTGATCTCAATGGGTATTAGTCTATGTGGTATACAGAAGTAATTCCATATCTTTGATCATGTTTTCTTCTCTGTATGTTTTTGCAGCTGTAGTTCATAGAATTCAAGGTGTAGGTGCTCCACGGATTTAGAAAATGGCATAGTTATTTCTTTCTTCTTTATTCTTGTTTTTTTCCTTGTATTTCCTCACATTCCACTTGCACTATAGTTTGCTGTTGAAAGCACAACTTGACGCTTTTCATAGAACCATAACTATTATAAAATCTTTTTGTTAGGTGGCCTCAGAACTTATCACTGTGTATTTGAAGTTCAGATTATATTTCCACGGATGCATCATTTTATATATTCACACTAAACTTCATCAGTCAATATAGTCAATATTGTGAGATATTTCCGCACATCTTTGCTGTCGGATTTCATTTTTATTACCCTGCCTATCAGACAACTTTATCCTTTTTCCGTGTTATTTAAAAATACACCATACAGCACAGAACCTCACATGTCTCCAGTACTGCCAGGTCTCTACTGAGAAAATTAACCTTTGCTTCTACCTTATTTCCTATTGTAAGTTCACATTAGTTACCATACTATCACAGTAATATATTGGAGGTCATTAGCGTTCCCAGGATGCCCTAAGCACCTTCTCGTAAAAGTATGTCGAGCACTATAGTAACTGAACTTTTATCCCTTCTCATGGGTTGGAGGATGCTTTTTTCCATTTCCATTCCACACGACAGCCTAAAGATCCACTTTCTGTGGCACTCTGAAATGCTTATAAATATAATAAAATGTCCACTCTTCTCTGTTAATTTTATAGTTCTAGGGAAATAACTTCATTTCTATAAACTCAATCTGCTTATTTCACAGGAATTATGCCTTACATGACATTCGTTCTACTGTTTTACCAAACAGAAGAGAGAGCTAAAAAATATATCCCCCTTTGTAAATGTTAAGCGCATGGCCCTTCAGGCTTAAATAAAAAAAAAACAAAATTTTTACGCACTTTGCTACCAGATTTCTTTTCTGCTGCATTAATGTTAGCAGTCTTTCCCTAGCACAAAAATCAGAAGGAAAACATCTCAGCCTACTGCATACCCGTAACATCTCAAAATCAACTGCTATTCACAGTTTTGCATCAAAGTCTCAATATCAGTGCAGAAAAATATACATACCAAGAAAATTCATACTTTCAAGGCTGAAGCCAAAATCGTCTCTTAATATTAATAGAGCTCATCCAACCTTCTACCAGAAACAAGGCTTTGAACCAGTTACCCTGTCTAGACTTTTCACTCAATAGTCGTCTTTTTTTTAAGTTAAAAACTTCCTTTGTGAATATTTTTGAGTGATACAAGCTAAAAATTTCAGAAACACCTATGTGACTGGAAAGACCAGTTCTCACTTTAAAAATGGTAGGCATGCAAATGTGTAACCATCACTGAGGCGTTTCAAAGGTGTGGAAGTACGTTAACCTTTGGAAAAGGAGTTACATGGTCCTAAATCTCTTCCAGCTCCTTCCAAAAACAGTGGCAGGTCAAGCACGTTATAGCACTAGTCTCACTTCTTCACGCATGAAGTCATTGTTGGGGAAATAAAGTTGTCAACGCCAGCACATCAACCACGGTAAATAAGGTTTGCAGGACTGGTGCTATGTCATACTACTTAATTGCAGAATGTTAACATCCAGTGCACATGCAGATAAAGTTCTAGAGGCATACAGAAAAGTAACTCCGTTGTAACTTTTCTCTCTCTATTGGAAAAAGTGAATTAAAGAAAACTGACATTATTCCTCTTGAATTGTTTTTTTGTCCGAAATTTTAACTCCTGACAATACAAACATTATATTGTTATATCCCCAAGCCGATGTCTTTGGAATCAAGACCTGAACTGATAGACTTTTTAGCTCGTACCACTCCTCACTGACTTGACTGGTTGAGAAAGAAGCGGAGACAGAAAGCATACCAGAACAAATAATCTCTGAACTCTTTTAACTATCTCATTGGAACAGATTGGGAAAAAAATAGTCAATTGCTACACAGCTAACATGCATTTTTAAAAACAGCAGAGAGAAAAGCAGAGGATAAAGGGAAAAAAAACAACCAAACAAAAAAAAAAACCAAAATGTTCCATATACCTTGGCTATAATCATCATAGCATACCAAAGAGCTTCAGTTGCACAACTTTTAAAGGGGAAAATTGCCATAGAAATGACAACAGAAGCTGGGGAGGCGGGGGAAATTAACCTTGTGTCTCGGAATGTCTTTTTAATATTGGTTGGTCTCTCTTAAAAAATGTGAATTTATTAATTCTTGGGGTTCCTTTAGTGAATTTCTTTAGATATATATCAGTATATGAGATTAACCCTTAAGCAAGTGCGAATTAGAGTGCACTTAAATATACTAAACATTCAGATTTCTTTTTCAGGCAGTTGGATGAATTTGGCTCAACAATACTTTATCATCAAGCCATGGGAGTCTAACCACCAACACATCATTTTCCTAATACATGCCTGCTAGCCTTTAAAATTGTACTTTATAGTAGTCATCGACAGTACCGCAATAGTAAAATCTAAAGCCAGAATTTGCATCAGAAGCACACTGATAGTTAACAAAGCCTAAAATGATTAATAGATATTTCAATGACGTTTCAATAATTGATTGTTAATATTGAACCCAAAACTGAATCTCACGTGCTTATCAACTATAACAAATTGTATATCTAAAATACTAGCAGCAGTTAATTACAATTTATTAACTCCAGAAGCTTTCAATGTGCTGTTTTCAAATGGCTTAAGCAGTGATACTGAGGAGATTTTCCAAATCATTTTGCATACAAGACATCTTTTAAAAAGGATTTCTTCATCTTAGAATGGCTTGGAGTGCTGACAAGTTGCTAACCAAAACGCCCAGCACTATGGCTTTGCAACAGAGCACAACACAGACACGAACTTTCAGGATTTTTGTGAAAATTTTTATCATTCATCAAAGGATACTTGTTTGCCAGCTATTACGGCATCTACAACAAATTTTCTTTGGTTTCTAGGAAGGAAGACTCTGGCTATGTAGTGGTATCACAAACTCATTTGTCTTGAATCAAGCCTGTCTCAGGCTCCACAAAACTGACACAATGCAGAGAAGAATAAACTCTGCACTGCTTTACGTGGTGGAAAAATATACAATGTGCACCAAGTTAGAAGAAAGAGGCCAAAAAAAGTACCTGTCTACCACACTGTCTAGGAATTTTACTCACAGTAACATTTGGGAGAAGCTTATATTATTGCCAGTGTGTATGCTTGCACATAATTCCGCATGCCAACATGAGGACAAATTTGCAAGACAATCTGTTACAGTTTTCCCAGTGAGAGAACAGAAGCAATGTAAAATAATTTCAATAACCAAGTATACAGCTTGAAGAGCATGTGAGAAATACCATTCACGCACAAACCGTCCCCAGCATAAAATAAATACATTAGCTCTCAGAAGTTTATAGATACGATGCTTCCAGCAGAAAATCAAACCCTGGTGCCACATTTGCAATAGCCAGTTATGGCTTCAATGACAGAGAGAGA
The DNA here is from genome assembly GCF_964199755.1 of Larus michahellis. Classification (NCBI taxonomy): domain Eukaryota; kingdom Metazoa; phylum Chordata; class Aves; order Charadriiformes; family Laridae; genus Larus; species Larus michahellis. Next base: position 42,719,885 of record NC_133898.1, read on the forward strand.
CAGGCAAGACAAAGGGTGAGAGAAGACAGATAGACTGTCAAAATAATCATCTACAGGGAAAAGCAAAAGCTTTGGAGAGTGTAAGATCAGAAAAGAAAAATCAAATGGATGTCTGGAATCTGCAGTAGTGCAGACTCAACATTGCCAGCCTCTTCATTTGAGCACCTAACTTTCCATTGACCAAACAAAATGAGAAACATTCATCACTTCACAAGTGATCCTCATAGAACTACTATTGAGAAGTGCTGGCCGCTGTGAGGCCCCATGCTCCTCCTCCCAGATGGCCAGTCATAAACTTTGTCTTCTTCCTCTTCACCAGCAGAAATGGCCAAGCCTCATACAAAATGGTATACCAGATTTTCATGTAGAGAATCCCAGAAGTAATTAGGGATTAGACCTGTGTAATATCTTAAAACTGAGCCTCCCCTATGACCAGAAAACCATCCCAGGGTTCACTGTAGTCTTTGGCTTTCTTGTCACTTCATCTCAGATCCTTAATCTTGTTTTGCAGTTATCAAAGTCAGGTATCCAAGGTAGATGCACTCGCTGTGGTCAGTGACACTGTCCCTTGAGTTCCCAAAAGAGACACTCCCCCTACCATGTCGAGTGCTCCAGCCCATACTAGGTGAGGGTTACAGAGCTGAGGAAATGTGATTGTTGAGTGGTACACATGGGGTGTTCTGGCTCTGGGTCAGACACTGGCACTGCCTCTGGTGACTTGGCTGATTGATGGGCAGTGGCATGCTGTAGTGCAATGTGCACAAGTCAAGTTATTAGGAATTGAGACAGGCAGAAAAGAAAGATTAAAATCCAACAGGCATTCAGACGAAAGACAGAGTAAGGTGGGCAGCATCTGGAATCAATCCAGGGACTGAAGCACTGAGATTTGAAATGCGGACTGAAAAATATCGGTGATAAATCTCACTGTTTTCTTATACAAGATCCAGTCTTCAAAAGAGACACGAACAGTCTATCTGATCTAGCCAGAAATTTTCAAAATGAATGCCTCCCCTTCAGAATTTGTTGAAAACCATAAGCTGGCATTTTCTTCTTTTGCTTGCAATTTTTTTGGTCTTGTACGAAACACCCTTAGACCAAACTGACACAGAACTCAGCGTAATAAGCACAAAGGCAAACTCAGCAGCTAGCGAGCAGAGGAGCACCTCAGAAGAGCAGGTATCCAGGGCCTTTTGTATGTCTGACAGATCACGGAGTTAACACAGAAAAGCCCGGGTGTCCACACTACGCTGAAGCAAGGGTTAGTGTGATTTGGCTGCAGGTTAGGAAAAGAAGGATTTCTCTCCCTGTAAAGATACGCATGGGAAGATGTTCATAACCAATACAAAGGGAATCATCTGCCACCATGGTGCAGGAAGAAATCATTGTATCCGATGGTGGAAGCGATAACATGACTGTAATAAGAAACTGGATTTTGTTCCATTTTTCCGGTCCTTTATTCTATATTCCTACAGAGTCATATGACTCTGAGATAGGTCGAGTAATGACAGAGATCGTGGGATAGCCATGCACAGCCTCCAACAGCTGCTGAAAAGCAAGACCATGGGAGCCTAAATCAGCAAGACAGACAGTCCATTAACATCTCTCAGCCAAGGTCAGACTAGAGCAAGCTTTCTCTACCAAAAGTCCTAAAGAAAACCGCTTCCCTCTCCACTGGCCTATCTCAGGAGACTAAGCTAACAGATCAATGGTTTCATTTTTATTATGCCTATGCTGAGACTTTCCATACACAAAATGGCATTTTTACACTGACACAACAGCTGAGCGGGACATCGCCTTGCTTACTGGAGCCCAGCAAGTACACGAGATTGTAGCGTGACTTCAGCAGCTAACACACAACATTTCTGAACATCAGGGTCTTTCGCATACCCCCGTCTCTTAACAAATTTTTATTCATGACAGTACTTTGCCTCACAATTCAAAATACACCATCAACAAAATTTTCTAAAAGACTTCAAACATAAAAATAGTGTCATATTTTTAATATATTTAGAACTACAGCACATCTGACAACTTTTATTTTCCTTTATACATAAACCATTCTAGTTTGTATCTGTTATATATTACATTAAGTTTTCTATTAGTCTGCTTGAAACTATAACGAAAAGCAATTTACTATGTGCTAAGGAAGACAAGGTCGGGGTCTGTAAATCCCCAAATCATCACAAGAGCCTTTTTAAAACATAAGCCTGGTATTTGCTATTCATCAGTACTGCACAATAATACCTGATTTAAAAGCTTAGACATTTCATTCATGCTAAAAGGAAAAATAATACATAAGAAATTTAACTGAACTTACTTTGTTTTTCACACATGGTTACTCTCTCATTTGATTTTAGGACTAGATAATGTATTTATGCTGGGATTTCTTATTTTCTTTCACTAGACTTGCCCAACCACCAATATATTATAATAAATTCTATATAAGCATCTTCAAGGCCACACTCTTTGAATACTCTTTCTTTGAGGGTCATACTTGTTCATTCTTTCTTTTCTTTTCTTTTCCATTTAGGTGGACTGGTTAAGGTTTACTCTAAGTTTAAATGTGTTTGTCTAGCTTAAACAACACTTCTGCTTTATTTCAGGGATATAAAAAAAAATAAATCCCTAAAAGCTAGTCTGATAAAAGCACGCTATAAATTGTATTTGTTGTATTTTTTTATCTAAATTCCCTCACCCATTACACAATAGCTCTTCATTTGCTTTTCTCTTTGTTCTCTCTGTGCTGCCTTTTATTTCTCTCTCTCCTAAGTGAAACCTCAGAAATATAGCAGCAATATCTGAGGTAGAGTCAAACCCATGCTGTCTAAGTGGGTTCAAAGCTAACCAAAATACGTATGCACAAAACAGACTCTAGAAATAGCACCTATATCTCCTTCCTAGGTGTATTCAGTCATAGCTGCGCAATTTAGCTATTACCTATAGGGTTTTACTGATTTCCACTCCACATCTCACTGACAAGCCACTCATGAGCCTCTTCTCACTGAAGAGGAAAGGAAGACAATTGTCTTCTTTCTTGTAGATCCCCCCCCAAATTGTGTGCCCCATACAAACCTGTAACAAAGGTGCTGGGAACAGAGTTTTGCCCCAGGAACCCCTGTGAGCACGGCTGAGCTTCATTTGGCAAGGAGTGAAGAGGAGAGGAGCCAATGCAACACCCACATCACCAGGTGGCTATGGAGGATAGCGCTCAGAACAAATAGCAGATGTCCACTTATAAACTGAATGTTTTACAAACAGATATGAAAAATGCTTAGAAACAGCAACTGTATTGCAAAACAATGACATTCATACAACTGCTTTAGTATTTTTTTAACGTATGTCCTTCAGCACTTGACCTATTTGTAAAATACAGTGATCTGTACTCCAGCATTTCGTAATTATTTCGTAGTTTCATGCAGATATAACAATACTGATGTAATTCCCACTGATACTGTAAAAACATATGTTGCCAACGCCATTTATATTTTTAATGGTTACCAAATTTCAACAAAATCTGGGAGATACACAAAGGACTCAAAAATCATTCTGGTCTTCCAGGCTTCTTGGAAAGACATAGCCACATAGAAGAAAGCATCCTGCAACAAGACACCAGCTTCGTGCAGAAGCTCAGGTACTGCTGGACCCTGGGACTCCACATGAGATAAAGTTTCTGCTGAAGGTGAAGTTTCACAGACGTTACACTTACCCATAGGACAGAAATTGTCACAAACTTATAGCCACAGAAGTGCTTGTTATTATCTCATAAATATTGGCATCAGCCCCCAAGATAAAGGATGTTAATATTATTACATAGACAAACAGTTCTAAGCAGGGGCTAGTATGCTCATCTTAATTTTATGACCAAATTTCTGCACCATCAGGAAAAACTCTGGCTACCTTAACTTTTCTGGCAGTTCAGAAGAAAAAAAAACAAAACCTACAAAATAGTGGCAGAGAAAAGGGAGTTTAAACTTTATTCTAAGTGTAGGGTCTATTACACAGCAGTATAGCATACCTGTGGTTAGGCTGTTATGAGAATACTGCGCTCCACTGCCTGCATATCTTTACATTTATTTAAGGGACAATCTTTATTTCTTAGTGCTGTACTATACAATGCCATAAACAGCTGCTGAGATTAATAACTGATGTTAAATCAACCTCCAGAGCTGTATATAGAGAGCATACTACAGTGCCACTGAGGGAACCTAATTGTATTTTAAAGCAAACTATCACCTTGTAAGAGACAGCAATATTTTTCTCTGCTTGGGAGATAGGGCCGGGGGGGGGGGGGGTGTGGGGTGTGCAGATCTGTATCCTTTCTTGAGCTTTCTGGTGACATACAGTATCCACTAGATGGTGGATAGGATGCATAAAACCTGAAGTCTGCACTGATTAAGGGACACAGGGAATGGAAAGACTAATTAAAGACTGCTGCAAAGTGAAAGCACATTAGCTAAAGCTCATTAGATTCCTGTATGGGTACTTTGCTTCTGAATGTGAGGGTCCACGCAGAGCTGAATGCACTCCAACTAACATGGTTTTACATCACACTCTAACTTATTATACCTTGAATCTACTGGACACGTGCTTTAAAACTCCTAATGCTTCCACAGTGAGGTAAAACAGACATCCAAACAAATGAAGAAAGCGCACCAAGTGCTAGATTACAACAGACAATGAGGACTTTCAAGAGATAGTAAAAGATTTTACTAAAGCTCCTAAGGCCATTCACTTCTAAGCGCCATCGTGCTCAGCAGTAGCCGAGAGCGCTGGCTGCAGCCACCTGTCTGTCCCACCCTGTTATCTGTTCTTTGTGCCACAGCAGAGGCTGCAGAACAGGCAACACGCAATCACTGCAAAACACAGCCCACCATATTAACATAAAACTGAAGCAATGATCACTCAAGTTAACATGCTGAGCCACAGCTGCAGCTGCTGTGGCTCTTATTTCCAGTTGCCATGAGATCAGCTGCAGAAGGCTAAAGCTGTCTCTGCCCATACGAAGGCGAGAAACTTGCTTCAGCCCACCCCAAACCACAGGTCCACTGAAGGACTTGGAGCCCAGTGCCAGGCACACGCGCTCACAATAAGCACTCCTACTCTTCATTCGTTTTCACAAATACATTCAAATGAGAAACAAAAGCCTAACCTGTTTGAAAGAGGAATGCCCTTTTTCAGAAGGGCTACAACCATTCCTCCCGTCTTCAAACTCTTTTCCTTAATTCCTACATCATGTCTTTAAGTTGTGACAGCTACAGAGGAGCACCAACAGCCTTTTACACTCCAACAAGGTACTTCATGAAGGCTCAGCATCTTCTTTTTGCTAGATTAGTTCGTCCATATTATAATTACATCTAACTGCTTTAGCATCCCTTAAATTTGTGCATGTTCATAATGTTTGACTGTGACCAAAAGCTGCAAGATTTGGCAGAGTTTCAAACTTTTTTCCACATCTAGAGCACCCTAGTGACATTTCTCAGAGAGAGGAAAAAAGGAGCAGTAACAGCAAGCAGAGGAAAACCCTAAACAGGAGGGTGGGAAAAAGCACTTGAAAATACAAGATGGAAAATGCACATAATGAAAAGCAGGAAACAGATCTGAGAAGTGAAAAGAAAATCATTGCAGTATATTTATAAAAGGTTTACCATAAAGATGATAAAAAGGGAAGTAAGGAAATTGACCTAACCGTGGTGTAAAACCACCACGGTGCAAAGCTGCTCACACAGCTTATAACTTCAGGCCTTCATTATGGGGCTGATGAACCTCAATGAGGATTGTGCAATACACCCAATACACCATCTTCACGAAGAGCACAAGTTGTGAGAAAGTACCCTGCACTTCAGGAGGGGTGGTTTTCTTAGTTTTCCTGTTAAGAAGTAGTAGTTGCTTACTGAAACCGAAGGGGAGGGAGGGAGGGGGAAAAGGAAAAAAAAAAAAAAAAAAGCAGCCATTAAATTCTTTACAAATATTTTTGTATTCTGTGAGCTACAGTTAAACCTAAACCTCATCTTCACTAACAGTATGAAGTCCCATTCCAATTTCCTTGAAATCATCAGTATTGTCATTGACTTCAGTGGGTTTGAATTAGGTCCAAATGTCTCCAAACAGCTTCGAAAAAAAACCCTGGTGGGTTTAAAACAGATACTACCTCATTCTTCCCCACATTCACCCAAGAAAAAAGAAAAAGAGTTTCTTCAACTTCAGAAATTGTCCTTCAGTCCTTCTTTAACATACTAAATCTCTCTCATAACAAAGTACTTTTTGCAAACACATTTATGAGTTGGAGGCATTCTTACAAAGATATCCAAGGATTTAGGGCACTGTTACTGACTTTAAAATGCAAGTTCCAATACTGCAAAGTTTTCCGTGTACCTCTAAAATGTGAGCACTGTCCTTATTCCTCTTGATTCAATATATGCAAAAGTTAAATGTTTTCCTGGGATACAGACCTAACAAATCCATTGCTTAGGTTCAGTTTCCATTAACTTGGAACCGTAAGACCAGATGCAAAACTGGTATTAAATATTGATCTGTTTCACTTTACTAGACCATTTGTGCAACGATACATTTTCAGCTTTGGACTTTGTATTAGAAAGGCTAGTATTTTCACTTGCTTTTTTCAATACATTTTGTGAAAATATCATTGTGAACATCCAAGATTCTTCCACATCTAAGGAAATGGATTTTAAGAGGAAAAGCAGCTTAATCAAAATAATCTCTTAAATCTGTGCGATTTAAGAGAAACACTTTGGCAAGTACAGCTATGAGGTGGATACAATAATCTAGGCTGGTTATATTAATAAATCAGTAGTGGTTTTAATAATTCAGTAATCAACAGGTCACTGCATTAACTTATTTTGGAAAAAGGATAAATCTCTGAAGCCAAAGTGCAGAATTATGCATTCAACAGTCTCATTCTCCTTAGCGTTTAGCAGTTGGTTTTAATTTAATCATCTCTTTACAAATACAAACACATTCACTGAAAGAAGTTTCTGCTATGAATCATTCTAGTTATGTTACAAAGAAAAAGAGAGTAAGAAAATAATTCTGATAAACTAGATGACAGAATAAAATATACAAGGACTCCAAAGAGGAGATTTTGAATAATTTCAAACCTGAACAAAAAGTACATCTGTACTCTGCTCTTTCAATTTTGCAGTGTAACAGACTGAGAGTCATTGCAAAAGCTAGCTCTCCATTAATCCTCTGAGAAGAGTCTCTAAGCTGCTGATTCCTCTATGCGGTAATTGTCCCATTTGCCAAAATTAGATGAAAAACAATCCGATTACACACCTGTGAGTATGCAACTGCCCATCAAGTTGGCAGTAGTATATATCAATTACTCATATTCATCTTAGTGTTATGCGCGTGGATCACACGGATGCCCCGCTTAGTCAGGCTGCTTTGGTCTTACACCTGAAAATGAATAATCAAGGTCAAAGAGCACAAGTAGGATAAAGGACGTTGTGTACTGAGATGCTCATATCTTGGCAACCTATGTGTGCACTGTAGAGAGAAATCAATTCTTCTTTGTTCTCTTCAGACTACAACACTACTGAAGCTGAGTCAGAGAGTTGGAGCTGGAGCTATTTTTCCCAGCAATCGTCCTTCAAGCACTTTGAGAATATGAGATTTCTAAAAACAAACATGCAGGCTATCTAAATTAGAAAAATAAATCTTTACGGAGACTGGGGGGAAAAAAAAGGGGGGCCGGGGGGGCAATTTTGATAAGTCTTCCTGCAAGGATAAAATGGACAAGGAATGCCTGTGCAGTATCAACAGCCAGCATTTATAAACAAGCCTCAGCTCTCGTTGCTGGGATTGTCATTTTAAAGAGAAAGAGCTGAACCCTGCCAGGAGCTCCTCCTCCCAGCAGCGTCAGGGGAGCTAAAGGTACTCTGCATCCAGCACAACCAGCTGCTGATTGTGTCACAGAACTGACACAACTTGCTTCTCACCTACAGGGTTGTCCAACTGCGCATGAGAAGCTCTTCAGTAGCAGCAGACATGTAGTCAATGGCTGTGATTCTTAAAGCCATTACAGGTAGGAAAGGGAATAAATAATGCTGAACCTGAACACATGATGCAATTGAGAAGGTCAGTACAGCACAACAAGACAGTTATCAGACCTAAGCTCCAAAACACCTACCAGCAGTCCCTGCTGGAGGATCTCTCTACAGGAACGGGGCACCTTTCCCCAGCACCCTGCTGGGATACCAAGCATTGCTGCCCTATGGAAATCACAATTACTACAGTCTCTTCTTCCTAAGCAATAAAAATTACGTTCTCAGTCACCAAAAGCAAATGTTTATGGCCATTATAGCCAAATCATGGAAATAAGTAATAAGCACCAGTCTCAAAAACAATGCCACAGATGATGTGATGGAAGCTTCCAGATCAAATAGATCTTCTTCACTTGCAGTAAAAGCACATCTTTCTCTGCTTCAGTTTCTCTTTTACATGGCAATCTGTGACTCAAGGTGCATTGGAGTCCAAAGATTTTAAGAGTCCAAGATATTAATGGAGAAGGTAGAGAGTGTATTAATAACAATTCAAACTTGATGTTTTTTTTACAATATAGTCTAAAGAAAACAAAATATGTGCTAGTCTTGACTAAACTAAGTTCCACTAACTTTTAATGTAACGAATGAAAATTTAAATCACTTATGCTTCTGTCACTCCAGAGTTTATTTGTTCTGAATATTGTTATTTTTAAGTAGCATGGTGAACACAATATAACATCAAAAGGATTAGTGTAGTCTTGGTATTGGCAAATTGTCAAAGCTAGAAGTATTTGTACACTTATGCAGTCTAAGAGATACATTGTCATATGATTTATTTTAACCAATCATGAAAAAAATGTTGATGTTTTCCTAAAGGTATTAGATAATGGTTTAAGGCAAACTCTAAAGTGTTAGGCCAGAAATTTAAATATAGTTACAAAAAAAAAAAACACTCACAGAGTTAGTGCAAATTAGAAATATGTTTGATTAAATTATGATCTTTTCATGGATATATTACATTAAAAATTTGATTACATTTTCAGAAATATTTTTCTTTACAAATTAGCTACTTCTACTGAAATAAATCAGGAAATACCACAAAAAGAGCAACACACATAACATTCATGTATATCTGTGGGTAGGCATAGTAATACAAACTTTTGTAATTAAAAAAAAAAAACTATTTTGCTAATAATAATTCTAAATTCAGAAATCAGTTCTCAAAAGGATTAGGACCAGCAGTGATTTGGTGTTTCTTTGACTCCATCCACTCATTCCACCCGCGCTCGTTAAAGAGTAAGAAGAACTTAGTCAGAAATTTAAAAACTGTATTTCTGTCCTTCACTGAAATGATAAAATAATACTTTCTCTCCAAATCAGAGACAATGAGCTTCTTTCAGGCCGAGTGACCGTACTGTAAGCCTGTTAAAATAACCAAAATGCAAAGTTCCCTAAGCATTAAGAAGATATAATTTTAGGACAGTGTAGCCTAGTAATTACTACATTTTTAGAGCTTCTTTAACCTGTGCTTTTTCTTTCCACCTTGCTTGTTTTTTAAGAGCCCCTTACTTAAATAAATGGTAGCACAAATGTGGTTTTAGGGCTTTTTAATGAGAACAGATTAATATATGGTTATCCCATGTTCTCTCCGGTTTCAGTGTAGGAATAGATCAGTGTGCTGTCATTTCCCTGCTGCTTCTTATCTCTGGATGTTGTCATCACACCTACCTGTTGTCGGAGATACGTATCGTATTAGTAAATATCTCGTCATAGAGATATCAGCTTTTGCCTTTGATGCCCGAACAGGCAATACTGATTTCTACATATGTACAGCATTACCATAAAGACTTAGCAAAAGATAGCTACTACCTCACAGAAAGAGCCCTGTGGTTATGCGAAGTTTAAGCTAGAAACAGTCAATATGCTGACAGCACCTTCCACCGGGAAACATCAAAGAGAATTTACTCAGCATATAAATCTTCCTCAAAAGAAACACATGCAAATTGTTTGAACAAAGCACACTTTATGTTAAATAGTTTGGCATAGACAATAAAAGCATATTAGAAGGCACTTAATTTATAAGAAACTTCATGGGGTAAATACTCATCTAAGGCCTATTTCCCAGGTAACAGGCAGCTGTCGGTGCCACAGCAAGTGGAGTTGCAGGAACACAAAGAAATGCTGCTCCTTGCTGCGGCCTGTGGTTCCTTGTGCATTTAAGGTTTTGCTTATCTCTGTCTGCCCTCACACTATCATAGCTTTGCTATCTTGTGCATTTGGAAATCACAACTCCAGTCTGTGCCTCGGCTGTTTTTATGTCCCCTAGCCAATATGATCTCAAGTGTCCTAGTGTGTCATATGAAAGGAACAACGTGGCAAAGCTTTCCTGCCCAGACAGATGATGAAGATCATAAAACCCCACATTTGCTTTATCACATACATGGTTGTGCAGAGCAAAACAGAGAAGACTAAATTTTTTAAAGCCTTTTCAGTGCAATTTAATAAATATTTCTACCAGCAAAACTCTGGATTAAATTTAAAACTGTAAAACTTTCAAACTGGAGAACTTTGGAAACCAAAGCTCCTCCACAAAGTTTTTGTTTTGTCAAGTGGGCATCTTCCAACAAAAAATAAATACACCAGCAAGCTCCTGAGCCACTCTGCTGTCCTGCCCCATGCTGATGACTGAGTTATAATGCAATTGTATCAGCGGTAAAACAGCAAGATGGAAGAAGTAAAGGTGGCAGCTGTCACATTAAGCACCCAGGTTTACCTTGCACTGCACGTTGAAGAACATAGAAAATGAGCTGCCAATATAATATCTGCTTCAGCACCTGCCTTTCACACAATGACAAGAAGAAACAGAGTATGTTGATCCACAGGAGAAATTCAGAAGTTTTAATAAGACTGTAAAGACTGCCTGGCTGGCACTGTGCTACGGGCATCTCTGGGAGAGTGCTGGCAGCACAGGCTGCTGCCATTTGCATTCAGCTCATATCCCACCTGCTGGCACAGGGGGCATCTAACAGAGATTTTGCCTCTGTCTTCCCTCATTCTGTTTATAAGCAATAAAGACCATTATCGACACTGAAAATACACAGTTGCTCTTAGTGCGCAGTATTAGCGTTTCCAGTGGCACACAAGCTGACCGATTTACTTGTCAAACTTCAGCCAAAAGACAGTTTCATCTGTGTTTGTGATGACACATGGAGGCTCTGTTATAATTATTGGCTCTTTACCCTCTCCTGGACACTTTTCCATCACTTTTTTCCACTTCTTCCAATGACTTTCCATTCCTGCTCTTGCTAAAAGTGAGAGTTTCAAAATAAATATTTGTAGGAGACTTTAGAAGGCAAAAGATTAGCTATGTGTCTTTTAAAAACTCCTCACCTTGCCACTTTTGCCACACTACTCTCCTGACTTGCTAAATGGGTTTGCTCAAATATACAAAGCATACCTTTGCTCAAATATCAAAAGCATTACCTTTTTCTGCAGGACACTTAGTCTGAGGACAGCTACCCCATTATTTGCACATCACTAGGCTTGTTTAGAACTTGCCCAAAAATATCTTCACATCATTTAATCATGCCACATACCCTCACCTTTTATTTGCACAAAGTCTACACAAGGTTTCAAAGCAGTTTGGTTTTTCACTACTTTGATCTCTCAGTCAAAATCAGTCTGATTCTTGATGCCATGTTGGGTTTGCTCATTTTCTCTTTGAATACGCTGTTAGCCCACAACACTGCTGAACTGCTGCTCTCTATTGGCAGAGCCTTATCAAAGGAGCATCTGCTCCCAGAAACTGGATTTACTTTTTAGTTAAGGGGAAAATATCCATATGGCTCTCCATGACTCATACAGAATTGTTGTGCATAGGTAATGATCACTAACCTCCAAGTTTGGATACATTCAAAAGTTCTGTTGTTCCTGTTTGTATTAGCAAACTCCAGTAAAAATTCAAAGAGATTCAAAATACTAAGTCTGTTGAGAAATCGGTGTTCCCTTCCTTCTGTCCCTCATCCAGCAATCTGCGCAAAATATTGCAACAGCGTAACTAAAGTAAAAACAGTTGGAATGAGAATTTTCTTAACAATCCCCCATGTTCCTTTGCATTTTTCCAAATTGAAGAACTGACAAAAATAAGAGGGGTATGAAAAAGAGTGATCTACATTGCCACTTCACCAGTTATAAATATCAAATGCTGAAATACATTCACGCTAGTGCTTTGTGTGTCAATAGCAGGGTTTAGCCCGCTATCTTATACTGTTAATGTTCTAGTGACCTGTATGAAGCTATTCACATAGAACAACCAAACACGGAGAGAAACATCAGATGAATGCACCATCCCTATTACATGATTTCTCATTATAGTGGAGCTGAACTAAGAGTTTGCTGCTGAAAGCAGGTTTTATTCTTCCTCTCTTAACAACCCTGTTCTTTTCTTCTTGCTGTATTCCTCTTTCTCAGTCTTCCCTAATCACCCAGAGCAGCTTTCCCAGACCACTGTCATGCTGGCACTAAAAATATTCTCTTTTTTTTCCCCCCTCCCCCAGCTTACTTTTTTTGCTGATTTAGCACGTTCTAAATACACAACTAGATAACTGCCAAAGCTGGCAAAAAATAAGTGACACATGGCACAGTCTGGAGCAAGGAGAAGAGGACAAAATAAGATGTTAGTGATCAGCAATAACAAGCTGTTAATTTGGATCAAATCCTAACACAAATCCACAGCCCTACAGTTCCTGGAGTCCTTAGCGAGATTCTCTACCTGCCTTGCTCACTACTCTGCTTCACAAATTCCTGATAGCCCCTGACTCCCGAAGGTTATACTCTAAACAGACAAGGCAAGCAGCAGGTAGGAAGACAGAGAGACTACCCAAAACTCATCCAACATTTCAGCTGTAGGGTCAAGAGCAGGATTTGGTGTTTTCATTCTCAGATCAGCACCAAACTCTAAAGACGCTCTGATCTGAAACTTCCAAGGCCGTTTGGTATGAATTTTCCCATTACAGGGGTCCTGATAGTTTCTTGGTCTGACTTTACTCCAGCAGCATGCAAGTCTTCAACTCAAGGTCTAAAAGAGTATGTAAACAAGGTCGAGTCCCAAGTACCGGTTTATATATAACTCTTACTGTTCCATTATCCTGATCAGATAAGTATCAGCAAAAAGAAGAATCACAACAGAAGAAATTCCAACAAAAAAAGCATTTCAGATGTTCATAAAAATAAATGTTGTTAAGAGCATACCTTATAGCACAATAAGATGTAGGGAGGCAAGCAGCCTCGTTCATAAAAATCTAAATCAAAAGGCAATCTTAGGTCATGGATCAGCCTGCTAAGAGATCCATACACACAGTAAAAAATTTAGGTACACAAAAATAAGTGATACTAGACAGATTTCCTATATCATTCCCACTTCATAAGTTTTACACTAAGAAAAGTGGAATATTTAATCATGGAATATAAAGATGCTATAAATCCTCTAATATAAAACCTGTGCATTGCTATCCAGCCATGGAAATTTCACAATGCAACACAGCCTGTTCTCTTCTTAAACAAACTCGTCTGGAACAACGGCCATTACAAGCAGGAAAGCACAGAAGCCAATAGATAGGTCTAAAACTAAAACAAAGGAATTAAAACAAACAAGCAAACAAACAAAAACCAACAAGGTAAGCCCCTCTTCTCAAATACTTGGAGATACTGGCACCACCTCCAGGGGACTTGTTTTGGACACATGCACTAAAAGAACAGTTACATCACAGCTCAGCCCCTCCCTTCATGAAGGTTTAGTGAATTAAGCAGGTTTTATTGGCAGAAGGTCCAACTAGGAGCTCGGAGCTCAGCCTGAAAGCTCTGTAAGATATCAGTATCCTTGACATACTCTGAAGAAAGGAAGTTCATATCTATTTTGTTGACTTGAGAAACTAGTTCTCTTTCATTTTTTCCCTACACACACAACCAAACATAGCTGTGTGGCAGCTGCTGACAGTGACCACCAACCTAGCTCATCAACCCCTGCTAAGCCCAGCAGTAACCAACCCACTGTGGCCTTAACAATAATTATAGTACTAACACACTCTCTAATTCTGCATCATTAGTCCCACCTCCCCACTAATCATACAGTCGTGTTCATCCATCAGCAACAGCCCCAACTCTAGCTCAGGAGCCCCTTTTGATAGCACAGCCTGCAGTATATCATAGTGCAGTAACGGTTTTACGGTGGCCTGTCTAAACCCAAACCTACCAAAACTTCTGAAACCATAACCTCGGTGCTGGAACCAGCAGCTCCCGCCAGAACAGAATTAGGCATACCTAGATGCCCCTCTTGGAAACAACCCTGAAAAGAAATGAATGAGCTGTTCAAAAGCAGCAATCCAAATGTATGCGTTTATGTCAGATGAAAACCTAGCCTTCCTCCAGCCTACAACTAGCCTGATGACCTGCCCCAGACAGAATTATGCATAACAGGAATTTCTAATATCATCACTTACAACACAATCCATTATTACAACTGTCATCTGAAAATACCAGCAGCATTTGATAATTAAGTCTAGAAACCCTATAAAATCTTGTTGCAATTAACAAAGTAATAAGAACTTCAGGTAAGGGCTCTACACCCAACCAACCTGATTATCCATACTTTTATTTATGGTATTAGTTTTAGAAATAAACCTGGAAGTCCTGAAATTTGAAAGTTAAAATTACAGTGTTAAATTCTTTGTTGCTTTCGAATGAATTTATCAGTCCTTGCTAGCTCCCAGCAAACACTGTATTTCTGTTTTTAAAAAATTTACAACCACCCTGGGAGAATGAAAACATGAACTCTAAAAGGTCCAGCAGACTCATTAAAATTATTGGCTTTCTGGCACACTACCAGCAAGAAATAACAACACAAGTGAAAGATGTACATTTTCAGAGTAGCAGTTCTGCCCTCTCTGTTTTAAATTCTTACTTCTAGAGTATCTTCCCTTATGGGCACATGCAGAATAATAACTGAAAATCCACAGCCTGTTCTTATGCAGCTCTCCTCTGCATTATACTGTTGAGATCAGTATATTTCTATTAATATATACCTTTTTTTATAACACCTCTCCGCTTATTAGTTTACTAGATGACCACCAAAAGGATATGAACCTTTCCAACTTGTTAAATCGAAAGGTTTTTAAAAGCCAGAAATAGAAGTATAGCCATAGAATAAGTTTGAGGTAGAAGAAGCAGCGATTTCCTTTATCTATGACATATTTATGTGTATTCGTACATAACAACCTGCAGGGAAATACTGAACCCACTGATTCTTTTTTTCTGATGAGGAACAAAGTGTATGTTTTCCCCCTAATTGGATTAATAGGTTCACGTTGCTAAATTTGCTGTCAGCAGTGCATTACTATCATAAAGCAGTAATTTCAGGCACCTATGAAAACCTGTGGTGAATAATTGTATTTTTTTTTTCCATTTAAAACCCAAATACATTTTACCAACTTAATGACAGAGAAAAGTAAAATTCTCCTTCAGAATACAGTCTCCTTCAAAGTTTCTGTTGCAGTGTTTTTGACAAGTAGAAATAATTGCTGAGAATAATTTATTCAGGGGCTTACCTATTTGTTCTTTGTAAATTCACTAAATTGCAATTACAGTTCGCTAAGTCTTCCATGGAGAGCTTTATGAACGCTTATGCAACTGATTATGTGTCACATGAAATTTCCTCTTAAAGTCCTGGGGAACATCATCTCAATCATCTGCTACTGTTCCTGACTTCTGACTAGATGACTTCACCTCACAGCACTCTGTTTTAATTCATTATAATTATTTCATTCAAAATCAAACTTTATTTCTTGCTCTAGCAAACTCATACAAGAAGTTGCAATAGACAGACTCTGTGTATAATAGACAATTTTGCACTTGCGCAGGTACTCATGATCTGTGAATGCCAGAGAAGCACAAATAGACTGAGTCTTGCTATCAGCTCAATGATTCATGACACATTTTTATGCTGTTGATCAGCCATATTTCTGTATTTATTGTCATGGGGTTTGTTCTTTAAGGAACTGAACATAATCACAACATTTCAAAGCTGGATTCTCTTTCAATTCAGAAAGAAAATTTTAAAAGTTTAAGGGATGTGAAAATCTAAAGAACAGCAGCGTGAAGTTGCCAAAGTTTCATTCTGCAAGAGAACTAAATCTCTGTAACTTTCACAAAATTAAGTTGATGCATTTTAGTTCACAAAGCCAGGGTTGGGTGCAGATCAGTGACAGTTCTTTTCAGTCTGCTCCTTGTGAAGCGGTGTTCTTTTTCACCTGGGATAGCAAATCTTTTTCACCATAGCATTGGAGTAGTCATCTCCATCAACGCTGTGTACACAGCCATGAGAAACCCAGAATTACCATGTCACAGGCCTCGTGACAGAAGGCACAGGGAATCCAGCCACCAGAAGGAACCAGGATGCTGAAGAAAAGTGCAACTGATAGATAGCTTTATTTTAATTATTATAAAAATTCAACTAAATTATGTAGTCCAATTTGGATCTAATAAAGTGAAAACACCCATTTTTAATTCTATTAGCTAAAATTGAAAATATGAGTGAAGAGACCTCCAAGATTTGCCCCACTAAATATCTCCCCTTTGGAGGAATTGCATTTTTCATCTGAGAAATCTTTCCAGAAAAATCATTTATAGACAACTCTATTTCTGTATTCCTCAATTCTTCTACTCACTGTTCTGATTACATTCCACTATGGGATTTCACGCCATTGTCTTTGTTTCCTCTGAATTCTTCTCTTTGCTCTTAGTCCCAGCAATTTTCACATTTTTCTAAGGATAAAGTTTTCCAAATGCCTTGCTTAATGACCAGACCTCATTATCTGGAATTTGGGGTTATACTTCTAAGAATATTTCCTGACATTCGTGTCATAAGAAATTCTGCGTTTTTATATTGTACCTGTTTGAGAATAATGGGAGTTTTTCCACCAATTCTGCCAACACTTGAAGCCAAGTTTCCTTTCATTGTTTCCACACACACTTTTCACTTTCCCTCATTTTCTATTTATCTAATGCTGATGTGAATTTAATCCTGAGGTTGCTGGTATTAACACCACAAAGTATTGTGTACTCCATAAATATTATCATCCAAATGCAAACCACAGCAAAGAAAGTCTGAAGAAATTAAGTGAGTTGACTGGATTTCTGCATTATCCGTTTATTCCTTTTCTTCCTTATACTCCTATAGTCTGCAAAATATTTATAGCATTTTTTACTGAAACTTTTGGAGATTCTGAATGGGGAGTAGAAAGTCTGGAATTTATTATTGCTCTTCAACCTAATAGAAACTCTAAAAAAATCCCACTATGATTAACTATTGTAATTATATGTCCATTTGCTCAATCCTCAAATCTTCTGGGGCATGAAATTAAGCAATTTTGTAGTATCTATGTCTTCGCAACATCTTGGAAGGCATCATAGAAGACCCTCATAAAAGCACTCCATTCTGCTGTTGTTTGCAGACAAAAGTGGGTAGAGTGAAATCAACACTGGACAAGAAAAACAGGCAGCAATGAATAAGAAAAAGCAACGCGACAAGCAACTAGCTGCACTGTCCCCAAACCCTATATCTTGCATTTCAGAAATACTTTAGAAACAGCTTCTCTGTATCCAAAGAACAGGGCAAATTTAGAGAATGCTTTCTGCCTCCCCTACACCCAAACCTCAAAGTACTGCCCAGCCACAGCAGAGTTCATATCACCAAGGGCACGTCCTGCCTGACCAACCTACTGGCCTTCTATGATGGAGTGACTGCACCAGTGGACAAGGGAAGAACTATGGACGTTCATCTATCTGGACTTCTGTAAGGCCTTTGACACGGTCCCCCACAACATCCTTCTCTCTAAATTGGAGAGATAGGGATTTGATGGGTGGACTGTTCAGTGGGTAAGGAACTGATTGGATGGTCACATCCAGAGGGTAGTGGTAAACAGCTCAACGTCCAGATGGAGATGGGTAACAAGTGGTGTCCCCTCAGGGATCCTTATTCGGACCAGTACTGTTTAATAGCTTTGTCAGCGATATGGATAGTGGGATCGAGTGCACTCTCAGCAAGTTTGCAGAAGACACCAAGCTGACTGGTGTGGTTGACACACCTGAGTGACAGGATGCCATCCATAGGGACATGGACAAGATCAAGAAGTGGGCTCATGTGATCCTCATGAGGTTCAACCAGGCCAAGTACAGAGTCCTGCACCTGGATCAGGGCAACCCTGGATATCAATACAGGCTGGGGTATGAAGAGATCGAGAGCAGCCCAGCCAAGAAGGACTCAGGGGCGCTGGTGGATGAAAAGCTGGACATGGGCTGAAAATATGTGCTCGCAGACCAGAAGGCCAACCGTATCCTAGGCTACATCCAAAGAAGTGTGGCCAGCAGGTCAAGGGAGGTGATTCTGCCCCTCTACTCCACTCTCCCGAGACCCCACCTGCAGTACTGCATCCAGCTCTGGAGTCCTCAGTAGAAGAAAGACGTGGACCTGTTGGAGCAAGTCCAGAGCACCTTTTAAGACTCACTAGGAAGCTTAATCATGAGAGCTAGGAAGAAATCAGATGTGGAACTAACTGTGAGAAAGAAGGACATCTTATCTGGAAACAGAAAGAAATACAGAGCTGAATTTCTCTAATACCTCTTCCAGTAGAAAAGGTACGACAGATAAA
Source organism: Larus michahellis (assembly GCF_964199755.1). Classification (NCBI taxonomy): domain Eukaryota; kingdom Metazoa; phylum Chordata; class Aves; order Charadriiformes; family Laridae; genus Larus; species Larus michahellis. The sequence goes on from NC_133898.1 coordinate 42,738,591, forward strand.
GTTGCTTAGAAGCAGTGGGAGAACTAGAGGGAAGGATAAATTGGTGATCCCATTGAGACGAGGGAAAGACCTTTTTGATGGAAGCCTCAAACTGTAACTTAAACCATACAAATATTGTTTTGTAGTAGCTAGAGCTTTTGGTACTGCTTGATACTATAACAACAATTTAACATCAGATTCTTGTTCTTTCACAAACTTCTATTCACAGCATCTATTTAAACAACTGACCATACCACCCCATTATCTAAAATCTCTCCCCTAGCTGCCTTCTTGGCTCTTGCCATGAGAAAACAAGAGTAATAGCTAAAAAAAAACCACCAATGCTCACCACATTACCAACTTCAATTCAACAGCCTAGAGCCACGTATTTTACTCCTAATAGAATAATACCACATTGTGTGATTCTGAAGTGGACAAACACTATTTGAAGTGAATAAACACTAATTGCTAGCACGGGAAGGATTTGGTTCATTAAAAAAATCATAGCTTTTCAGCTTGAGTGAGTCAGAGGAATGTATGTACGCACACCACCATAACCAAGGTTACGCTATTTCCAAAAGTTTTAGCACCGTTTTGTACAGCATGATATTCCTTTCCTAGATATGTCTAGTCTGCAGGCAATCATTTTAACTTTTCCCCATGTTAACTTTCTCTTTCTAAAACCCATTGAAAGATTTCTTAAACAAATATCTGACTTTAATCCTAACAAACCATATGTTAGACCCTAAGGGTAGTCAAAGACAACAGCAGAGCTGCCTGAAAAGTTACTAGATACTATAATCCGCACAGTTGGGTTGCTGAAACCTGCAGATCATGCTAATTAAAGGGGAAAAGGGAAGAAGTTGAGAAAAACAGTCTGTCTTTAAGTAAACCTACTACTAACAAATGTTCAATTTGAACATGCTAGATTTTTCTAAATAGAGAGAAGTTAAGGTAAAATAAATAGAAGAAATTTCTTAAATGTAACATTCTTATATCAAATAAATCCATTTTCCCCAACCACATTTAAAGGATTTTTTCGTTCCCCAAAGCTATTTTTCACTTTCAATAAACTGCCAGGCAATGCTTAAGGGGCCAAGCTAGAGTCTGTGCAACAGCCCAGAGTCTTATTTTGAGGATTTTAAATCAATGCTCCTTGCTAGCTCCCCCTACAAACAAGAGTTTCACCCAGCAGAAAATGCTTCAGTGGTGTCAAGACCCACTCTTACACTTGCAGAAGGTAGTGACAATAGAGTTAGCACACATATCTTTACTTAGGTTTCCTTCCCATGAAATCAAGAAGGCTGCTTCGATACATCAATGTTTATAAAGGTTGGAAGGATATTTCTGAACATAACGTACCTAACGGGTTTATGTATAAAGCTACTTGTACCAGAACTAGTTCTCTTATTGCTGAGATCTCTGCATTCCATTATAGTCCGCAGTACAGGAATAACCTTGGCCTGAAAAATACCTATCGAATCAGGTGAGGTTTAGACTAGTAAAACGCTGTGCTACTTAACTCAGTGGACAGAAAATCTCTTTTCTATGAGATTATATTTCAGATCATTGTGTTAGCACTTAAGGGGCTTTTTTGTATTTGTTTTGAGGGGGGTTCCTTAGTTTAGTGGAGTGAGGGTAAGGTGTTTTGTCCTGGTTTTGGTTGGTTTTTGTTTGGGGGCTTTTTTTCCCCAGAGTTGGTCATAGGTTGCCAAAGCACTGAATCCTGCATTATTTTTATTCTTGTCTTTATTTGAAAAGCCTAACTGTGAACTTAAGAGTCTTGTTAGTTCAGCTTTGAAAGAAACAAAAAAAGAATAATAATCTTCAGCCAGCAAGGGGCTGACTATAGGGAAGATAAAAAAAGTATATCTGAAACCAGTTTTAAAGGTGAACTGCAGAAGTTAAAGAAATAAACCTAAAACAAACAAACGAAAAAATCCTAAGAAGCAAAACTGTTAAAGACAAGAATAATTTCAGATGTTTGAATGTTGCTCCTGGTTTAAGGCATCTTTTGGTGGGCAGTCCAGCAGAAGAAGATTGCATCATTGCAAGGTGCATAAATGCATTGAGAGGCACTAAACACAATGTATTTTCAAAGGAATTAGTGAAAGCAACCTAGTTGTCTCAAAAGAGATTTGAGCAACCTCATATTGACTTTGAGTAAGTGAGAAGTGCTACCCTTGGACTAGGACATAGAAGATAATCAAAATCGCTTTGATAGAGCAGGAAAGGCTTCCCTTGGCTTCAGTAAGCTTTGAATCATGATCACAAGACGGTAGGCTTCAGTTTTCCATTTGCAGTTGCACTGAGACCGTTGCCTACTGACTTAGGTAGTTCATACTCGTCTGGAAGAAGAACGCTAGCAGCTTTTTAAGCTATTGTGATTACTTTCCTCCTGAGCCTAATTAATGTGCTTCCAATTTGCCATTATTGTTTTTCTTCACATCAAAATGCTGTCATCATATGGAACAAAGAATGCAGGGGAGAATCCCACTGCCGAAGCATAGGATCTCAGGGGTTTCTTTCTTTGCTTGGTTTTTTTTTGTTTGTTTTGTTTTGTTTTTTGGGTTTGTTTGTTTGTTGGTTTTTTTTTTTTATGTAGGTACCCATGAAGCTCTCATAGCCTTGGTAAAGAAAAATCTTGCATCCTCCCCACAAATGAATAGAAAAGATGTAGTTTTGCACAGCAATCTCATTAAACCCATACACTAGTCCATTCCACTAAAATTCAGCCCAGCTATGCTTCTCATATACGGAACCAGGAAGAAGATATGTAATCCAGCTTTTGGATCTTTGGTTCAATTTTGGGGTACCCAGTACAAAAGAGACACAGAAAAATCAGAGGGAGCTCAGCAGAGGGGTCACCAGGACGGTCAGGACTGGAGACTTGACCTGTGAGGAGAGGTTGAAGAAGCTTCTAGGGTGAAGCTTCTGGGCTCAACCACCCCAGAGAAAACGAAGGCTTAGGGAAGTCTTAAAAGTAACTATGCAGAGGGTATTCAAGATAACAATTCCATAAGTAAATTCTATAAGTCTGTGATCTTATAGTTCAGACATTGGACCCTCATCTTTCACCGGTTTCTCCTGACCCCATTTCCTTCTCCATAACAGGAGGCAGTCATTACTTTCGAGCTGCAATTCTGTGTATTTCTGACCACTTATACTCTCCTAACTTCATTTATTTTTACAGAAAACCATGTCACTATAGCAATACAGTAGTAAAGTATTGGGAAGATGATATATGAATAGTCTTATCCAAAATAGCACCAGTAGAAGAAAGAAGACTGACAGTACTACATTTCACAAAAAACATGAATACTTACTCACCTTTTCTGGTGTAAACACAGATATGTTAACACACAAAACAACATTTAAGTCATTGTAAATTAACAGAGAATGATAGTTGATGGAATTGTAATAGGAGGAACCTGGATGCAAAAACCTAAGGCAAAACAACCAAGTTAAATGATACTTCTTCAAACAATAAACAGATTCCAGCTATAACAATCTCCTTTTGGGAAAGGCAACTTTCAGTAGTATACTGCCTTGAGGCAAACTGTCAGTATATCCCTTTCTTGGTTACTAACCAGCAATTTGCCACTGGGAAGGCACAACCCACTAACCCAAGCCAGTAATCTGTCACAAAACATCACAGACGTTCTTACTAGATGTCAGCACGTAGTCCATTGATTTCATTATTTATGGGAGGGAGACCCCACCAGGAGAGGGAAAATCCAGGAAGATGCCACATGGCAGACATTGCCCAGGACCGAGCAATTTCCCATAGTGCCATCTCAGAACTCAATCCAGGTTTTCTCACTCTCAGCAATTACAAAGCGGCACTTTCCTCCAAATTACTCACGACTGACTTAAGTCAAAGTGGATTCTAAGAACATGTCATTGTGAGGTCATTCTTCAGTAAATGGATGAAATCTGAAGAGAAACTCTCCTGTGAACCAATCTTTTTTTCACCCTCGCCCCCCAGAAAAAAATCCTATTCATAATGAAGATGGCATTATCAGAAATGGTCTGTGTGGTAAAACAAATTACAGACAGGAAATTGCAGGGATTGGGGTTTCTGTTTCAGTTTTCTGAAATGAATATCACATTGCCCTTCTCTGTGGCAATCATCTTTAAGCAAGTAGGACCAGGTCATCACAGGTGATTCAGTGCTTAAAGGTAAAGAGAAAAGCTCAGTGGGATTTTTTTTAAAAGCAACCATCTGCAATTCTCACTGACTTCAACGTTCCTTAAAGGTAAAATGTTTTTTAAACCTTTGTAATAATGGGTCTGGAATATTCAAACAAATTAAAAAGAAATATCAAAAAACAGACACTTGCTTTTATTAATGTTTAGCCTAAACGTTTATATGATTGTGCACATAAGGCTAAGCACTCCTATATCTTTTCAGAATTGGGGTCATAGTGAGGAAGCTGACATTAAAACAGCATTTTGTAATTTAATTACATTCAATAGAATACAACAAACCCCAGGAACAAAACATAATCATGGCACTCATCTTCCCCAATTATAACTAAACAGAAAAAAAAAATCTTTAAGAATAAAATATAATCATTGCACTCATCTTCTCACTTTGAAATACTCCTTCCATCTGTATTGGCAAATTAAGCCTGAACGGAAATACAATTAATGTGAAATTACTCAAAGTAAAATCACTGAAGCTATTTTCCAAGTATTTTGCTCAGATGCATTATGATTCTGTTTACACACTAAATTTTGAAAAAATCTTCAATTCTCAGATTACCAATTTATTCTTTTCGTAGCTCACATATATGATCCTGTGTGGTAAAACACACTAATTAAATGTTTGCACCGCTATGCGTGCAACTAGAATCTAATGAATGTCGTTATCTGTATATAGGACATTATTTATCAATACGGAAAATATAAAGTTTTATACTTGATGAGCAGAAGCACATTCAACGTAGCATTAGTCCTCAGTTTTCCTCTGTTCTTTGGCTACATAATCATTTGAAACTGTAGACTTTCTGTTCCCAGTGTAAGTCCTCTCATTATACCTAAAGCTTCAGACTAGATATGTGTAATGCTACTGCTTTAATACACTGTGGAATGAGATAGACCAATCCACTCGCAGTGTAGCGTGTTCAATCTGTCAGTAAATCCAAAGTAAATTAGACAAGGTCACACATCAGTACTTAAGTGGAAGATTTATCACTTTTGAATTTTTCCCTGCAACATTCTGCTCTCTTTTTGCTATGATTTACATCCCCTGAATCCTGCATTGCCCACGTAAATGCTAAAATATCAAGGAGCCAAATTTGAAACGCTCAAGTATTATGTAGCTCAGCTGTCATTCAGAGCAAGGAGCCATGCTGGGTTTGTCTGCCCACCTGAAAAACACTGAGCAGTCCTAATCAGTAGTGATTCAAACCAACCTCCCAGAAAAAAAGATTAGAGGCCTCGACTTGTTTCAGGTCACTAAGCGATTTTAGTACCAACAAATACTGTTCACACTGACCCTAGCTCCTCAGCAGTGACCTGTTCAGCAAAGGGCATTGCTGAAGCTCTGAAAGGAGCTGCATTTCATTACAGCTGACTTAAAGCCAGTGCAAAGTGTCAGGTCTTAAAGGAAAGGATCTTTCAAGATACAAGCCCTTCATACATCTCATCAGCTGCATTTAGATCCTCTGTGTACACTTTTCTGCTTGCCCTAACTGTAGAACCAAGTAAATTTTGTCTGTGAACAGCCTTTTATGCAATGATGGGGAAAGGGGCTATTGGCCTCAGATGCTCCCTCCGCAAGCGAGTAGACCACAGCACCTCCTCGGACCAAGCATGAAAAAGCTGATCAAGGGAACCCTGCGTAAACCCACATGAGGGGATGAAGAAAGGCCATCGGCACACAAACCCTCCCGAGCAGTCAGGTCAGCAGCAGTCTGAGAGCACAGCTCCAATGGATGCAAAGTCTAGGCCAATTTTACTTTCTGAAACAAAGCATCTGCCTTCAGAAATGTCTGTCTTCTGTTCAAGATGATTTTTCAGAAATTAAAGTGCTGAGGTTCACAAAACCTGTTAGGTGTGGCAAATGTATTTATTTTTTTCCATAAAGTTGAAGTCTTAAGACTGCATCTTATAGGTCTGCAACAAGAAGAGTTTTGGGGATTTTCACTCTGAACTCCAGCCTTGGGACACAGGGACACTTTTTCTTCTGGTATTTAATAAACTGGATTTGAGTGTTTTTCAAACAGAACAAGTAAAATCATTTTAGCTGAAGTCAAAAGCTGATGCGCTGAATGAGTTTGGATAGTTTGCAACGTACAATGTTTTTATATCTCAATGAAGTTTCTGTTTAGTAGAGTAAATGAAGAGAGATCTACTTAAATCCCAAATATATTTAATTAAAATAAGGTAATTACTGTAGAGCTATATTTGAACAGACAATACAGTTGCAGCAATTATCTGTAATTATGCAGCTCCAATCACAGAATAATAGAGGTTTCAATGTCACCAAGCACAATAAGGATAACTACTCTTTCCATTATTCTGTTAGGCACATAATTAGCAACTTTAGAAAAAAAAGCTTCATGGAGACATAATAGCCACACTTTAAGTACAGGCTGATTGAGAATGATCAAGGTATTCAGTGTAAAAAGAAGCAGCAGCATCCTCGGTTAGTTCCAACTCAGATGGACTGTCATGTACTTAACACAGAAATAGCATTTATTCCATGGACACAATAAAGGGACTCAATCGTGCTTGAATAAAATCCGATGCTTACTGAAGAGGACCTTAGGATAGTAGTATTTAATAACACAATTGAAAAAACCTTAGATAAAAACCCATTCTAGATAACCAGATACAGAACAGCAGTGAAGCCACAGATTCATTTGAACATATAAACTGGTTCTTAAATATTGCATCCTCAGTCTGAGGAGATTTGAGCCAAAGCATAGCATTTCTTTAAACTTGTAACTGAAAACCAGATGGCAAAGAGACCAGAAACCCTGGCGACAGTACTAACAGAGTGTAGTCCGGGGATAACATAACTCCTCCTTACAAATTTCTGTATTCACTGTCTCCATATTGTCAGTTTCTCTGTGGTTCACCTTCAGCACCACACAGCAACTGCTGCCTTGCAAGAACAGGTACATCGGAGAGTTAGACACCACCTCACGCTTCAGTTTGTTCCTTGATCTGCAGCACTGGGCATTACCTATTTTGCAACAAACTGAAAACGAGCTTTTACTTCTGCTGGCAAGGAGGCACGGTATATCTTGACCACACCAAACAAAACGGTCACGTTCAACCAGCCAGCCATGGCCACAATACCACCTGAGAGTTGCCAAGGAAGCCTGACTTTTCAGCACCCATCACCTCTGTTGACATTATGGAACATGGCTCAGATCACCTGCTTCCTCTGCCTGACAGGAATGACTCAGAGATTCCCTCTCCACATACTCTTCCCGGTCACCAATGACCACTGTGGTGCCCCAGCTCTCAGATTGGTTCCCTCTTACTTTAGGTATGTTGCTGACTCCTATAAGCCAGGGAGCAAAGTTGCCCTGGGTTTTCTGTTCAGTCAAACAGGGAAAGGGTGAGGTGTGGTGAGGTCTGGTGGACTGAATTATCCTTTGGAAGGGTTTGTCCTGCTTCGCTGGCTCCTGCAGCTAAACTGCCAGAGGGTAACTCAGCTTCATGCCTGAAGCCAGAGGGGGATAAGTCTCGACCTAAGAGGAGAATAACCTTCCCTTCTCTGCTGTCCATCCTTAGCAAGGGTGGCACAGTAAAATAGAGACTGCCTGGGCAGTGTTGCCATGGCATCACACTATTCTTCACCTAGCACGTAGTTCAAAGCATCAGGAGGTCTGACAGATCTGCTGCTCTTCCCAAACCCAAGCTGGATTTTTTTCCCTCTCTTCTGATGCCGTATCTGTGGGACACAAAAGACACCCCACAGACACCTCCTTGCTCCTTAGCCAAGCCCTCAGAAAAATACAGCACTCTCATTGGCAAGGAGTATCTGTATACAATTTGGCAGCTACAATCATGGAAATTATTTCCAAGGGAAGTAATGTGGTTTTAAAGTGGGATTTTTAAATGACAGTCAGCTCTAGACGAGGCCCTGACAAGCTCCTAGATTTTCCCTTTTATAAGTGGTATAAACTTTTCTGCTCATTTTCAGAACCAGAAGCCCATCCAAGAGTCAAACTAGAGGCTTTCAAGCACAAACATTTTAGTGTGAACTGGAATCAAAAATACAAAAAAATCTCATTCTTCTCTCCCCAGCCTAGGCAGAAATTATATGCAACACAGAAAATACATTTGTTGGGGAAAAAAGGTACCTCTCATACAGTTGCAGTTGTGAGACCTGAAAAGATTAATGCTCTATTTTGTAGGGTTGAAAGAAGTAAAGGCTTTAGAAGCTTCCTTCCATGTTTTCCCTCAGTGTTTAGATTTAAAAGAAAACTGAGGAAATGTAGTGCTTTTAAGAGAGACTGCTGAGACCTTCTGCTAGGCTAATGGCTTTGCCTCCGCAATATGTATTTGTATTTCAGACTTGACAAATACCACGTGCTGATTGCAAGGCTCAAATGACAGGCTCGCCCCAGCCATGGTTCTCTGCCTGCAGGCTGTTTGTCACGTAACTGCAGCCCAGGGCCACAGCCTTTCTCTTACCCAGGCAGAGCAGGTCAGCCTGAGTTGCAACCTGGTGGCGGCCAAGTACCTCCAGTCCCCCAACATGCTCCAGCTCCCCACTGGATAGAGCCCCAAGGAAAGGCACAGTCCCCGCCAGCAGCTTGTGCTTGCCAGTATCTGCTCCCTCAGACATCTGGTGTGCGCTCACCACAAGACCTTCAATACATGAGGTCTCATAAACTGGTAGAGAAGGCGGCTAGGAGGAGTCAGGATTTTAAAAAGAAGCAAATCCCTACCATTAAGTGCTACCATAGCTACAGAGCAAAACGCATAAATCTTATTTCTTAATGGATTTAAGCCATTGTGAACTAAAATGTAGAAGAAAATGAAAATTCTCTCACGCGCTTGCCCCTCACAACTCACTCCACCACCTCCTCACATATAGTAAAAAGAGGAGCCATGCAGTTTACCCATTCAGCCAATACTTTTTTGGCTATGCAAGATGAAGGGAAGAACACTTTCTACATTCGAGCAAGACCCCCTCCCAGCAAATGCTTGATTAGTCATTGTGCCATATAAAAGGGGCTGCAGCAGCTGAACCAAGACTACTGACTCCCATGGTGATTAGACGGCATAGGGAGGCCCAAAGTCTCCCAAAGAGACAGTCTGCATCCATGCAGGGGGAAAAAAAAAAAAAAAAAAACGTGTTCAATATGTTCAGAAGCAAAATTGCAATGACATCTGCACGGTACTGGTCAGACTTTGCTTATTACATGGTATGAAAATGTCTTCTTGTATTAGGTTTTGTGACAACTACCCGTTGCCTGAGTGGATTACAAACATCTCCCCTGGAACTGAATACCAATTGTTGCCTTTCAGTTTGTAGCATTTCAATAACTATGCATTCTTCAGAATAATGAAAAAATTGGATAGCAACTTCAGATTTTGTCTACAAGTATAATATACTTTTCCTCTATGTTCGTTCTACATAGCTTCCAGTTTCTTGTTTTAATACTTTGGTGCTGTTGTGCGCATTCATCTAAGAAGACTGAATTACTTTTCTTCCCAGTAGTGCTTCCTTTATGTGGTTTATTTTGGAGGATGAAGATGTTGTCACAAGTCTATTGATACACATTCTTCATTGGTATGTTAGCACTTATCTTTAACGTATTTTTTTGTCCCAAAAGAGTTTACTTTCTATGATGTTTTAATTCAGTTCTGAACTTCAAACAGTTTTGCATTTGAAGCAGAATCTAGTTAGTTCTCTTATTGTTATTTGTAAGATACATCATACAAGAGTTAGTACTCATATCTATTCTGCTGCATTATATAGATGGCTTTCAATGTCAACACTGGCTTCATCTTTCCCTGTGTCTCCAGGCACGTACTGTACAGACCATTTGGCATTAAAAAAATAATAAAATAAAAAAAATAAAAAAAAACACAACACAAAACCAACCAAGACACACCAATGCATTTGTATTGACCTGTTCTGTAAGCTGTTCAAAACCTTGCCAGAGAAAAATGCAGCAACAGAGAGCTCTAGAGGCCCCGTCCTGCATTGCACTGAATAACTCCCATGCATATACATACTTTCACATATGCAGAATGCATGCCCTATCTTTTCTGTACATCTGATGCACAGAAAGCTTACAAAACACTTCAGACATAAGCTGCAATTATATGACATCCATCATTTTGTTCAGTTACTAGATGCAGGTTCGTTTAGTTCTTTGAAAATGAATGAGGCAGAAGAGTTTTTCTTGTTCTTTTGTTTGGAAAAATAGATGGTGATGTTTGATGAGTGCAAAGGACTGTTCACTGCATTGTTCATTCCTAGTCCACAAATAACAGACCTGATTCCATGCCTATAATGTAAGAAAAGCATCATTAGAGTAGATGCCGGACCAGCTCTGTCATCTTCTAATTTTCCTAAAATTTTAGGAAATCACAAGACCCACAATGCTTTTTCAGTTCAGATGAGAAGCATGTGGTTGCAACAACTGCACTCATTAAAATCTCTTTGAGGTAAGCTTTAAGTGGTTAGCAGAAATAAGAAACTTTAAAAAAAAAAATCTTTAACTCATATGTAATACAAGCATCATGAGGTATTACTGAAATATATCTTTCCAAAGTACTGTTGAGCCATCTGGCAGAAGGTAGGTGAAGAGCTTGTGTGAAGGAGCCTGTACCCACACTCGTGGTCTGAGGATGAAAACCACTCTACCCTGTACCTGACCATTAACCGTGACTCTGCCACAGAGCACATCCAGAATAATAGCTAAAATCATCCTCCTACTACCCAAAATCAGAAACAGAACTGCTGTACCAAAAACATACATCTGTTTCATCTCAGATACTGAAGTTTTGTGATTATTTCTGAACCAGAGCTCGCCTTTCTAACGGGAGAAGTCCGCGAGCAGCTGTATCGCAGCTCAGTGACTGCCCAGTGTCTCGGGGAGCCTCTTTCCCTGCGGCTCCTGAAGGAAGACGGCTGCGGGCATGCCTGCCAGCTCCCAAAGCAACGCTTCCTCTTTGAGGAATTGCATTCTAGCATTGCATTCTTGCAATGAAGAGCTAAGCCAAAGGGCAATGGCTTAATTACAAAACACTGATTTGTTTAGTGCCCAGAGACATAAAAGCATTTAAATCCATCCCTGTCTGCAACCTCTCCTCCAGGCTGCTTAAATTACATTCCTCCACAAAAACTTAGATAGGAGCCACACAGGATCTTTTCTGTGGCATACAAATGGTTTGCTCCTCATTATTACCCTACCTTAACAGAAAGGCATATTTCTTAATATCTGGCAGTTTTTTCACTTTTTTTTTTTATCCCATTAAATTCCATGGTAAAAAAAAGGAGAAATAAAACCATAAGGATCTCACAAGGAGGCCGCAACATAAGCAAGATTGTTTGTTGTTTCCTGGCACACTTATAGACAGGGATGATGTGGGTAGGAAAAAAGACCAAAGGATGAAATTCTGGCCATCCTCAAATCTATACTGGATATGGGATCAAAGCAGTATCAATTGACAGATTCTCTTCCTGTTTGACTCATATATGTACATATTAAATTATCATATAACCTTAATAAGCTACGTTCTACTTTAGATACAAGGCATCAGTATAGGGAGGGTATACCATACAAATCAGCAGGAGAGCTCTGCAATGAGAATTATTTGACTGTTATTGATTACATCAAGCCACACACAGATGCAGGGGAAAAAAAGAAAAAAAGCAACAAGTTTAGATATACAGCCACCTCAGCTAGACCAACCACACAAAACATCTTGTCTCTGCAATGTCCCCCATGCTTGCAGCAACTGCAAAACAGATGCCTGCCTTTGAATTGGCTCTCCTCAACCCTCAGCTGCCAGGGACAAGGTAGGTTGCTGGGATTCTCCTCCTTTGCCTCCTTCCGCTCTGAGGTTAGCTCTGAAGAGGTAGGTGGATTTTTCACTCCCCAGCTTTAACCATCCCTTTTCTCCAAAGCCTCTCTCTCTTCTTCACTTCTTCCCCTCCAGAACAGCTGCTAGAAGTTTCCTTCAGAGACCACATCTTTCTTTTAAACCTTTCCTGCATTTCTTTCTATTGGCAGCTCTCAGATTGCTACCCCCAAAATTCACAAACTATGGGTCAGACTCTAAAATACCATGAAACACCAACTACACAAAGCTTAAAAAATTACAGCTGTAGTTTGGGGGTGTGTCCTGATTGCTCTCAATACAGGTACATGGTGCTTACAGCACTGTAACCCTCAGAGAGCACAGATCTTGGCTACTGCTGTGGTACCCTCAGCAGAAGCCTCCATGGGGAAATCAGACCCCTTTGGGACTGATACAGCACCTATGCATAGTAAGAGAAGGTCCCCATGCCACACAGCACCCCCAGGGCTGGCCCATCATTACATGAGAACTGCTTTGAACTGCACAGGACAGGACTCAAGTTGGTGATCTACCCATGGAAGACTCCTTGCTTAGCTAAGGAGCTAAGGCAGAGCATCGCAACTGAAATTCCAATGGCCCGCCATCCTCTGCTGGGCCTCACAGGGACAGAGTGGGAACAGGCTTCCTGCAATCATCAACACTGAACCTCATGAGCTCCCCAGTCATTTCTACAAATGACTGTTCTGATCTAAAGAGCAACGCTGCTGGCCAGTAGTCAATTACATTTTTGGATGAAGGAGCCTCCTAGCTGATATATTATCCATTCTACCACGTTAAAAAGGTTGGACAACCTCATGTCCATATATACAAACAAGGTGTGCACTATGCAGGGTGGTTAAACAGTCCCAAATATTCGATGCCAAAAACCTAGAAAAAAAACACCCACCCTCCAGCAAATGAGCTTGAAAAAAAGGGTCAGTAATGGTCAGTTTGAAAGTTAAAAGGAGCACCTAAAAATATAACCACAACACGTGGATGCCTTCTCAACCTATAAGCACTAGAAAATTATTCCTGTGAGTCTAATTACATGTGAAACAGCTTGTATTTATCTAGTTAAAAATAAAAAAGCCCAACAGAAACTCAGAAAAGCGCAAGCCTTAATTCAGTCTGATGTATTTATGTATTTGGGAAAATATTGCTTACAAAAATTAAACTCTATAAGTCATAACCAAAATTAACACAGAGAAATGGCTGTGTATATATATGATTCTATTAAGGAAAAGTAACATATTTCCAGTAACCGAAGTCTTTTCATTCTGAAACTAACGAGAAATCCAAGTATTCAGATGTTTAACAATCACAGTAAACAGTGTCGTGGCCAAACAGTAAAAGAACTTTCTTTTTTTCTTTTCTGAAAATGTGCCAAGAGGAAATAAACAGCTTTGTGTATTTGCTATTATTTGTATAAATAATAATCAACAGCAAACTGCAATGCCATTACGTTTTACAAAGGACAGAGTAGAATGTGTGGAAAGATTACAACAAAGAGAAATAAAGCAAGCTGTAAAAAGCCCAGATACCCGACAGAAGAATGAGAAAAGGACGCGGCCCGGTGTTCTGCAAAAATGATTCAAATAAATTTGTTCTTTGATAAATAGGAAAAGGAAACAGAAAACATGTAGTAGAATCCATTTATTTTTCCGTGCTATTTCATTTGACAGCAATAATATCTAAGGTCATCTCTCATATAAACTTACCCTAAATAGAAACATTTTGCTTCCGTTTGCATTGAGATTGGACAGTAAAGCCATTACAGTTTGTTCAGGTGGTGTTCTCCTCTATCTTGTACGGTTCCTTCCAAAGTAAAATAATACATTTTCTAATTGCAAAGAAAAAAAAAACCCACTTGTATAACACCAATGACTGTAAAGGTAGTGAAGACAGTTTTACTGGCTTATAAAAATTGAAACAGGAAGACGGCCACAAAAAACTCCATGAAACTTTGCCAATGAGCTCATATTATTCACAAGAATACAAAACTCTCAGGATACTAACTTCAAAATATCGTCTCTATCTCCTACTATATGATATTTTTGGCAAGGCTTACGAGCAGTGTTTCCATCTCAAAACTGTTGGGGTCCCATAACATACTGCCAGACAGGCTTGTTGAAAGAAAATAGCCTTTACAACTTTGACTATTTTTCAAAAGTTTCCATTAGTCTTCAAATAAAAATCACATAGCAGGGTGCTTTTACAGGCTGCATAAAGGGTGTTTTCACAGGAGTCTTTACACATATATAATTGTGTGTGTGTGCGTGTATGTGTGTATATCTAGATATATATGAACACACACACACAGAATTAGTTTGAAAGCAGTTTATTCCTGAAAAGAAAGGAGAAACACCCTAAAATTTTTCAAGGGGTAACTGCTATCTGGTTTTGGATTTACATTACCATTACCTGAGTTACAAAATATATTAATGTCAGAAAGATCTTAGAGTAATCACCCTGAAAGTTTGACTGCAGGTATAAAATTCTATATCTCATCATTTCCATGATGTATGCAAGAAATTGCACCCTACACCTTATGCGGTCCTTTTTTTTTTTTTTCTCCATACATTGATGGTGCCGCTAATAATATCAATAATATTCATGCAGTCTCATACAATACCCATTGCCATTCTCTATATGGTGTTAAGAGCAGGAACGAAGGTGCTGATCTCTGGCAAAAAATGTTCTTTTAGCCAAAATTCAGATCAAAGTGTTAGCACTTATAGTGAAGTGCCACCATTAGAATGAAAACAAGTCTAGGTAATTGCTGTGACAATAAGTAGGGTAAGACTGTATTTAATGTCCCCCTTCATTACAAATCCATTTGGCATCCATTCTAATTGCCAGCCTATTCTGAGGAAAAAAAAAAAATTATTTGATGTGCCGGTGGATGTCATATGTGCCTTGTAGCTTTATAGCACTTCTATTGTGATTCAACATTAATTATATTTCACATTGATGTACTGCATAATGCTGCAATATGAAATGCTCACATTTTGTAAATGAGAAAATTAAACTCACTTTTGTCTGCTCTAATCCTATTTTACCCTTATTAGACTTCAGCACCAGAGCTCTCCTCTTCTGCTGTATTACCAACACCACAAACATGAAGTGCAGCTCTTTAACACTAGAGACAAAACTTTGCTATCCATTTTCAAAAAAACAAAAACAAAAAAACCCACCCAAACAACAAAAAAACAACAAAACACCACCCCACTATTTCTTACTGGGATTATAAAATACAAATAGGCAGAAAAATAGGGATAGTGGAATGCTAGATTCTGATCATCACCGATGTAGAAATAATAAACATCCATGAGAGCAGACTGCTGGCGAATGATTTTAAGAGATGTATATCCTGACCTCTTCTCAGTTAGGATGACATTTACTCAGAGATGTCTAGTGTTTATTTTCCCATGGCTGTGTTTATCACAGGAACATAGGATAAAAGAAAAAGACTCAAAAAAAAAGGCAGTCAGAGGTTTTTGATCTATCCCTGCTAAAGTGAACATGATTGCTATAGATTAAGGAAATTAAAAAGGGAATATACACGTGGAAGATACACGTATATTTGTGGGAGAAATATTTTTAAGATATCAGGACAGTTTTTAAACTTTTTCTCATGGCTCATCGTTGACATACTTCATAGAGGGGAGTCTCACCTACCCTCCACCTGTAGGAACTTGTGTCGGTTGACTTTATTTCACAAGTACACCAGGTGGCCTTTCTAGGGAGCCTGTGCATGTGCGGTCAAACAGGTTGAAAACCCAAGTATGTTCTTCAAACAATTCAGCTAAGCAGTCCTGTCAAGTAGTTATATCAAACGTGATGCTTCTCAAACAGAAGCTAAAAAAAACCAACATGAAGAAACAGAAGAAAAGGGAAAAAATAAGAAAGCATGAAGAAGAGGTGAGCTTTAAGGCCACCCAGACTCCTTTAGTCAGCAAAGCCATTCTTGTCCTCCCTTGGTGACCTTTTGAGCTAGGCACTCCAGAGAGCTCCTAGGAAATTAGAGACAGGTTAATGCTGCCTGTGTGCTAACAAACACTCTCCCAGAATAGACACATGTTTGGAAACATCTGTACAAGTCTTTAGTTCAAGAAAATCTTTGAGAACATCAGACCAACTATTTCTGTACCCATGAGCAGGTGTTGCAGCATCTGACTTACTATAGACTGGAACCTCATGAGACTTTGCTTGACTCTGTGGGAAGGTTACTCATGCTGGACCAGAAGACCTGATCTCATCTTCATCAGTGAAAGTGGGAAAAACTACGTTTCCCACGTGTAATTGTTTATCTTAGGTTGCTAGCCATGTCCACACTGAGGAACCAAAGGATGTGATGACTCATGGGAGACCCCAGCTACAGCCCCCCCAAGGCACTTCGGCAGCGAGCACCTAGATGGCCAGTCTATAGTCTTTCCTCAAGAACTCAGTTGATTTGCCTATTTCGCTTCAACAGAAACAGGTCTTTTCTGTATTGGGTCTCAAAATTTATATAAGCAACCACAGTCTTTATCCAATTTCCATGGGGCTTACAAACTTACTCATAAGTGCTGGAATCATACTTCTTTACAAATTACTTGAGAGGGGAGGTCTTGATTTTCTAAGGTCAAGTTACTTATGACCCTTTTTAAGATATATCACGCTGACCAGCTAAGCACACAGACATACCAAATCCTTCCTCACTTTTGAGCCTGTAAGGAAAAAACCATGTAAAGCAATATCTTGCAGGAAACTGGAAAATAAAACTACAGCAGAGGAGAGGAAAAGAGAGAAAGGATGAAAGGGATGAAAGACAAAGTTTTATGGACCTCGTTCATTTTTGCAAGGTGAGAGGCCCATATAGAAAGCTCCTCCAGAGCTAGACTTGAGCACCTATGTCCCGAACTGAAAAACCCCAGCTGTCTAGCCCAAAATGATGCCATTATAAACCATGTTATTATTCAGTAGCAATTTAGCCATGTCATTTTCCAGCTAGAAAAGAAGGGGAAAGTAGCAAGGAAGATATTCCTGCATTTTATACAAGCACACACTCCATAACAGTGTACCATATGCTGAAAGTGCCAACCAGTGCCAAAAAAATTGTGAACAACTTGGGGACATCTCTGGGGAAAAGACCCAGAACAGATACTGTGTAACAGATGTTTAACAGAAGTTTTCTGAAGGTATTGCAAATTCAATAGGTGGGACATTCCTTATAAATCTTAGAAAGCACTAAAAAAAGTTGAACCCTGGGGTTCCCATATGAAAAACCAATAGGTAGGTGCTTATAAGTTTCCAGGCCACTTTCAAAGAGAATAGTCTCCAGTTTCTCAGTAAGGTAAATATTTACTGCATCCAGGAAACATTATAAATGGACTAAAGTGAATAATTTTTTAATACTATAAATAAGCTTTCAATAAAAACTCCTAACAATTCTCCTACAGTTAGTTACACCATTCCTGGACATGTTGCTGTTACTAAATACTTTAATATAAGGCCTCAGTACAAGAGACATGTTTCTGCAACTTTAGCATACACCTGTAAAAGTTTCATGTTGAATTATTACATTTTTCTGTGATTATGGTATGTACATTATGTATTTCTAACAGGCATTACAGGGCTTGAGAACAGGGACAGTGCTTGCATTCTCTATCTGACACTTCAGAATTAGCTCACTAACCTTCAGCCAGGTATCTCTGTGCATTGGAACGCTGCAGTCCTAAAGTCGAGACCTAGCCAAAAAACAAGAACTACAGCCTTTGTTCAAAGGACTACAAGTATCAGCATGCCACACACACTGCAAGAACTAGTTATGCATGGATCAGTCACTGAATCCATAAAAGTTTCTTTAAGATTCTCCCTCCACAGTGAGAATTTCTTATGCCTTTTTAGAAACCATGACTGTGTCCTGGACCTGTACCAAGCTCCTTGAGCACAGCAGCCTACCCTAAATTCTGTATGTACAGACTCAGAGTATCCTGGGAAGGTCTAATGAGTCTCCTCTTCACTGCTCTCTCTGAGCTAAAATCAGATGCTGTAGTAGCAAAGCTCTTTACTTCGGCCAAAAGTCATACGTAAATTAATAATACAAAAGACTGATACTCCATAGAGACAGTACTTTTGAAAGTTGTCTTCACAGCATGACAGTGTTAGAAGAAATGTTCTTTGCCGGAGTAGATTAGCCACCTGGGATGCTGCAAAGGGATACAATGTCACCCTATCATCCCATTTAAAATTTACGTGACAGTCTCAGTTGGGTTTAACATAGATATTATTGTTAAGTTAGCCAAAAATGAAAAAATAACCAACAGAATACAAATTGCAGAAGTCTCCTTTTATGGAAGCTTACACTCCTTAGTCTCTTTGCATGTAATCAAACTAGTCTTGTCAAAATTTGTCACTGAGAATTTGCAGTAAAAATTCAGGTTATGCTAATCTTTGTCCTCTATTATCCTTAATAGCATTTTCAGAGGTGCTGCCCTAGGGAGCTGCACAAGTCCTGACATTTAAAAATCAGGCATTTGACATTTTGAATTACTTAGAAATACCCTAACAGCAGCTCAAAATAAAGGTTGTGTATGTGTGGGTGTGAATGCATGCAAGCACACAGCTTTTCTTTGAGACACCTCTACCTTTCTTAGAGCCGAGGCTTTTTCCTGAGCCACAATACGTTTGGTACTTGAAGTCCAATAATAGCAAGTTCATACTCAAGATTTAACCTGTGTCAGTGAAAGAAGGCTATTTAAATGCTAATTGCTTCAAAGTTAACACTATCTGCTGGCTGTTCAACTTCTTCGTTTGCTACACATACCAATATGTGAAAACACAGATTGCGAGACAGTCCGTCGCAACATCTCTGAGACCTTGCAAAGCCTGTTTGGACAAAATATTAATTCACCAGAACTGGTCAGTTCTGGACTTCCATTCTTTTAGCACATGTCAAAAACAGTTTTCTTAATACAGTTCAAGTCTTGCAGGTTTTTTTACAAGACAGAAAAGCACAGTTATGCCCACTGCACAGTTCAGAAATTCAAACCTCAAATATACACGATCTGTACCATATAACAAAGTAGATCAGTGCCAGAATGGGAAGAAAACTTGCTTCTCTTTATTCTGACCGGTGTGATATTCAATGAATTATCTTGCCACCTTTGAGTTGCTCCAAGATTTACCATTGTCACTGCTTATTATTCCAGTTTAAAACATCTATTTTAAATGCATTTTATGAAAGCATAAGTTATATTAACACAAAATTGAAACAGGTTTCTTTTTTTTTTTTTGAGGACAGGAAGAGCAATACACAGATTATTACTTAACATCACTTTCCAGGCAGAAGACAGACTATCTAGCTTCGTATTTAGGCTTCTCTTACCAGAAACTCACCAATTAAGATCTCTCTTCCTTGCATAACGCTAAGATTCTTTTAAGAGACAAGAGAATTAGCACAATCAGATGACAGTTTATGCTGATAGTTAGATGCTGAGTTATTCTTGCTTTGCAGCTTAAAAAAAAATGTGAAAAATTGGAATGGCAATGGTAAAGTGAATTATTATGCTCACATTTGCTCTGCAGAGCATAGACCATAATGCATCTTGTTTTGAAGTCACAGTCCCTTCAGATCAATGTTAGGGCATTGCCTAATACTGCCACATTAGGCAACAAGTATTGCCATCACATTTTTGTCTCTCTATTGTGCTTTGAGATCCAAAGCAACCACAGAAAGAAAGTTCAGAAGAGAGCGTTATCCCATGCCGAGCTACAGGATGTCATAGCTAAACTACTTTTGGTACCCAGATCAGCTAGGTCAAAACTACCTGGTTTCACCTGCAGTTAATGTCATGCTGCAGACATACTCGAGTCCTCATTCTGTGCCTTCAGGCCACAGGACAGTGGCCACAGCAGAATATGCAAAAGTACAGGTGTTTTAAAGTAAATTACAACAACAGACCCTTAATAAGGCTACAGAAGAACCCAGAAAGGAAACAGAGTTTTACATCCTAGGTGATCTTTATCGAAATACAGGTCAAGATTCAATAGATTGCTAACAAGAGAAAAAGAATAATTTTTTTTTTTAATTGGTTATTTTAATAACCATTGCCCCTGATTATTCCCCTGAGACTGGGCTTTTTTTTCTCATTTTTCCTGCATGGAGAGATAAAATAAAACCTTCAGAAAAATGACAATTCAATGGAGAGACTGTACAGTGAATACAGACATTTCCAAAACAAACAAAAAAAGCCCAAAAAGAACCTCATCCCTGTCCCCACTATTTGCTGCTTTATCAAGCCCTATATAGTAAGAAGCACTCAGAGGAAAATGGAAAACACTTTTAAAGGACTATTGTTGCCAATCCCAATTGAAGCAAAAACAGTATCATTGAACAATCCAAGAGGAAAAATATCCAGCTGCAATCAAACACCTTTTCAGCAACCTGAAAGTGAAGCTATTGAGAAGAATGAGAACAGCTGACACTTCCCCATTGCTGTCCCTTGACTCATCTGCCTAGATGAGTCACGATCAAATAAATCCACATATTAGCAATGGTCTTTATCTATCAGGCTATGAACAAACTGCATTATCATACCATGGAGATTTCAGAATTCCAGCTAGACCAAAAATTTATTTCCAGTGTCCCATCTATTTTGCAAATCACTGCACCAAAACTCTGCAGCATCCCCTCAGATTCCTGCAGTACTCATTTTTCTGCTGTGCTTCAGTGAACAGTTCACCAGCTGCACCTTTCTGCATCAGAATAAAGTGAACATGGAGAAAGCTTTCAAATTATCAAAACGCAAAAATAATTTTTCCTTTCCCTTTCCATCTTTCTTTACATCCAGTGACTGCCCCAGGTGCTTGCGGAAACCATGATATATTTCTGATTGCAGTAGTTAAGAGACACAACGACGCTACTGTAGGATGAAATGATTGAGTTTTTATCTCACTTCCTCTCCCACCTTCCACCGTTTGTTTTCCTCGCCACATCCTTGCTCCTCTCCCTCAAGACTAGGACATAAGCACCATACTTTAAAGACACCTCTATGTTAAAAAGATAAGAAAAATGTGCATGTTGTGCACAAGAATGTCTTGAAGCTTTAGTACTGCAGAAATCTATTTGGTGTTTCTTTCCAGAAGTGACGAAGCAGGATCAGTCCACAGTAGAGATACCTTGTGCATTCACCTACCGCGGCTGCTAGCAGCCCATCAAGAGTCTGGGGTTGGCTGTATGCTTTTTATCAAAGCCAGGAAATCCACCTAGTCTGTTCCTATAGGACTGAAAAATTTAAATTTAGAAAGATGTTAAACATCCGGTCACGCTTCTCAGATGCATTCTGTTTGGAAGAAAGGCATTGTGCAAATTATCACTCGGGAACGGAGGCACAGCTAACAAAAGTATAAACAGAGCGGATTTTGCAAAGGGCAGAGAAGACCAAAGCTAACATGTAGCCTGAGCCCAGCACTCCTCCAAGACTCTTTTTTCAGTTAGAAGAGAAAAAAGCAGGAAGAAATTCAGAAGAATACAATCTAGATGCTTTTTCTTAATCAGATGTCTTGTTGGCAGCTTTGTTGGACCACTTAGTAAGAGTCTAGTAATGAGATACCAACCTCTGTCTGGCCTGTTCTAAAGTGTATTATACTTTCTTCTTCTCATAATCTTTCCCTAGCATACCTTCCTTCTCCCCATTTATTTAAAGAGATTTTATCGTTTGCATTCTGACTCTTCAGAGCACTCTGCACTCACATTTGTATTTCAAAACTGCCTGGAAATCAGCAGGATGCCAGTAGTCTCCACGTCCTCCTGAGAGCAGGCAGCATGATGAAATAACACCACTAACTGATGACACATGCATTCAGAACAAGTGGTGTTGGATGCGACTCTCTTACCACTTGGTTTTATCCATGAATAAGAAATCAAAAGAATAGCAGTAACTGGCCAATTTTATTGGTATCGTTAAGTTGTGCCTTGAGAATAAACCAAGCTATAGACACTATACAGAAGTATGTAATCAGTCCTTCCCTCAGAGAAATATATTAATTTGATTAGAGTGAACCCATGTTCTTTTCATTAGCTATTACTAGCCATGTGGGAAAAGAGCCTGCTGTGCACAGGTGGCTTGGACATCTCTTCATGCTTTCAGGCTCTCCCACTAGCATAAACAGAGGTCCTATTAGAGGCAGGGAAGTGATTCAAATTAATTTTCTCTGGGCTAGAAAAACCATTTAATTTAGTCTTGTGAGATAAAACAAGAACTTGTAGTGATGAGAACAGCTGAGGCTGCAGAAGCTGGGTAAAGGGGTTCAGAGCTCTTTAACAAGACCCTGCTTGGAAGACCTCTGCTGGCTTTGGTTTTACAGCCCCTATGTGAGAGAAAAAAAAACCTGCAGTTTGTTTACACGTGAGCTCCTTTCTTCTGTACCACTTCACGTGGTTCCTCACCACCACCACCCCATATCCAACCTCCAGGCTGGAAGTCAACTTTTAACAAAACTCTTTTTTTCCCCCCAACTCTATGAGTAAAGTCAACTCAGCCCACACATTTGGTACAAACACAGCAGAAAATAACATGAAGATTAAAAAACGTGTGCCTGCAGTCACAGTTTCTACTAAAAACTCACTGCTCTCTGAATTCTGAAAGAGAGTAAAATATAAAAAAGCTTCCAAGGCAGAAGTAATCACAGCTAACCTGGTTCTCTGCCATCACAATCCCAAGGAAAAGTACTAACATCTGACCTCAGGCCATGGTTCATGTGTATTTTCAATGCAAGTATGCAACAACTGCTTTTAAATCTGCCAAATCACAATGTAGCCCAGTTCTATGCAGGCCTATGTTCAGGCTTCAAAACATGTTCTCCATCTCCCACAGAAGTCTCATATTTTTAGTAATAACTCTGAAAAAATTATTCTGATTCAAAGTCTGGTATCTCCCACTACTTGTAGCTCTTCTAGTGCTTCAAGCTCAAATTCTCCTTCACCTCTGCATTATATCCTTCCAACTGATACCAAAAGGATCAATGTTACAGGAGAGAACTGTGGTTGAAAGTGTTCACAAAACTAAGTCCAGCTTGGGAGCTCAACCCTTAAAAAGGAAGCCAGACTTTAAGTGTAAGTAAACTTTAAGTGTCAGAACAGAACATCCATGTTCTAAAACTAAACACTCTAGTTTAGAGTTGTAATAGTTTAGCTTTGTGTTACTTTAAAATCATATATATATTCAGGAAAAAAAAAGATATCTTCACATACAGCAGTTATTTTTCACGCAAAAAGATACCAAAAAATTATTTAACCGGAAAAACACATTTTCATGGAGAGAAACTGCTTGAATAAAAGCGCCTACAGCCTTGTCTTGTGTCCTGCTGCAGTAGAACCTGAAGGGACAAGGAAGCGTCCAGCTCTTAAGCAAAAAGCCCATTCACTCTTGTGTGCATCTGCAACGGTATCTCTGACCATAGCTTTCCATGCAATCCCTGCTCATTCCACTTTCCTGCACTCGAGGAAGGGAGCACTACTGGGAAAGAAAGCCTTCCTGGCTCCCTGCAAGCATCCCCCAGAACAGGGCTGATAAGCAGGAAGAACAAACCACAGTGACCTGTAGGACGGAGCTAGCTGTGCACCGCACACAAGGGAAAACAGCACAGGGGATATTTTGGCTTCTCTGAGCATGATACCTTATTTCTTTTGTGCTGGACAAGGCAGCTTTTAGTATTGTTCTTACCACAAGCTGTGGCACAGAGCCCAGATACCTCCTTCCACTGCAATTGCTGCTTAAGCCGCTTCCTGGCTTCCAAAGTGCATTTATACAATCCATTTAATGATTTTATTAGCAAATACTCATTTATTAGGGAATCCTCAGCTAAACAAACAAGGAAGTCATCCTGTTTGCTGAAAAATAACCTCTTTCACAAAACTGAAGCCTTTTAATACTACTCTTTAGCATTAACCTTTTCCCTATCCCATTTTTGTGTTAGGGTTTCACAGTCCATTCTTAATGCTGCCAAGGCTTCATGTAGCCCACTGAGGGTAAATGAGGGCCATGAAGGCTTATCACTCTGCGAAATGTGGCCTTCAATTATAGGACTATAACATTGGGAAGGAGCGCTGGGATATATTCTGGTGTTTTCTGTGTTCTGACCCAAGCAGAGATACTCTCCATGGAACATCATAGTACTTAAAGGTAAATACACTGAAGTAGATAGCTGACTCCTGACCTCCTTTTGTACTGAGTTCTCCACTCTTCTTTTTTTCCTCTTTATCAAGGCACATCATTGTAAAAATACCATAACGAGGAAAACTTTTCACACAGTATTGTTCTGAAAAGAGTCACCTTTTTCATATTACTGTAGAGTTGCCATAACAACTTGATGCAACATCTTATTTAATAATCATTCTCTGCATCCTTTTTAGCATTTTTAGTTGTCATGACAACAACATGCATTTTATTTCAGGCCTATTTTCCCAACACTCTTAGATGTGTTTTGGTTGCTTTGAATGAAATCAGACTCAGCCTCCGCTAAAAAGATCAGAAAGAAATCTGATGCAGTGTCTAGGAAAGAAAACATCTTCTTGGAAAAACATTCTAAAGCTGTTGTATAACACATAACTGTGTCTTTCCTGATGTATGTATGATTACTTTAACAAAAAGCTCAATGCAAATACTGTATTTGAGAACTGAATGCACAGAATGGAGCTATATAAATGTCCAACATTCTGTCTAAAATAAGCAATAGCTATTGATTTGAAAAGAAAAAAAGAACAGAGTAGTTTAAACTAAGGTATGTACGCTTTCAATGTGTAGCATACGGGGGAACATATTGGCTTCAACCTCTCCCAGCCTACTGCTAGGTCAGATATTTATGTTAGATCAGAGTGCCATCAAAGCCCAATAAGAATGTTATTTTGCACTCAAATATAACATTAATCTAGAAAAATTCTGAGCTTCAGTGTAAAAAAAACCAAAATGCTGTGGTAATCTGATATTGATCTAAACTATATGCTGTAGTGGAGATTTACACTTCTTTATTTTTTGTTATGAGGTGCTTGTTATGAAATAGTGAGGTAGTTTGCAAAAAGCTACCCAGTCAGTGACACTTTTGCTGTTGAATGTCAGAAAAGAGTTTACAAATTATAAACTGAGATTTGTAATTTACAGTACCACAAGCAGTAAATTCATATCACTCATGTAGAAGACAGATCTCAAAGTTCACCATGGAAATAATTGTTCACAGAGATGTCAGGCCAAAAACTGAAGTCGTCCTTGTCTCTTTTTCCCTTCCTGCTCTCCCTGTCCCCCTCCATTGACACCAACACAAACTTTGTTACCTGGAAGCTACCCATTTCCTTCTGAAAGGAGTGTTACTATCTCATCACTTGGAAGTGCAGACTGCAGAGATCTTCTTACAGTGCTCAGCCTTTTGCAGCTGTCTGAATTGTAAAATATTTGCGAGCTGTGAAAACTTAAGATCATCCCAAAAAGATTTCCAACCACTTCCTATTACACATCAGAATACACTTTATGCATTTGCAGTCCTTACAAACATTTTCTCAACCACGGGAAATGTTTTAGCTTTCCCTGAACATTTCAAGCTTCTTTCCCCACAATGTGAAATTTGGAGTCATCCAAAGTGCAACATGTGGTTTCTAGGGTGCAGTAGCTGTAATGGTAGGAATGGTGAGGCACATATGTGTAGTTCGGGAGACAGAGATTATGAATTTTAGAGATATGAATCTTAATTTCCATTTTATTGCTTCTGTGAATTGGTATCATGTGTGCTCTATACAGGTGCAGCTTGACTACCTCATTAACATTTCCTTCAGTTCTAATAAATCCTCTTATCCAGGCCTCCTACTCTGGGTCTGATGTTTCTTTCTCAACATCCTACTTCAAAAGTGCATAGCAGAAGCAAAAACATTGAAAAGAAAGGGGTTGTCCAATTTTTAGAAACATGGAGAAAAAAAATGATGCAGAAAAGACTACAAAGGAAAAGGCACAGAACGTAACAAACATCGGGTATCTTAAACTTTTTGTTAGCAGAAGAGCTATGTAAATATCACCAAAAATTAAAACACAGAATGTTTTGTCACTTATTATTAGTGAATTCAGTAGACTAAAAATTAATAATCTGGCTAAAGAACTAGCTGAAATTACCTAAACAAGATGCAAGAAAAGTATTATAAGCCCTCATATGCCCAATTGTTAACTGCAAACCATGTGAGATTGGAAATTTCCGACTGGTAGAAATCCCCATGGACATTTCCCGGCTTATAGACCGATACATAAAGAGCATGGCAACAGACAGTGACAGAAAACAGTGTACTTTGTACGAATCCACAACGTGCAATTGAGAGACAATTTAAAGATAAACTAAATTAACATCTGTTTGGAAGGGAAAGAGTGAGATAAGAGGGAAGTGAAAGTGAGTTAATATAAAAATCTTTCTGGAGAAAATAAATCTGTCAGTTATTTAAATCTTGCTGCTTGCAACTATAAAGCTACTACATGCAAAATCTGTACTGCTTATTATTTATCTTCAATTCACTCGTGACTCTCAAAATGCTCTTAATGTTACCATTTGTGTTAAAATACTCCAAAGCAGCTTGCTTTTTCTCCCCCATCAACAGTATTTCTTTTGTGTAAATCAAGAATTTATTTAGGAAAGAGATCAACGTGAATGCTTCTTATTAAAAAATACAGTTGCTCTAATTATGTTTTAAGGGAAACAAATGTTCATATTCTTCCTGAGCTTTATATTGGGATAAAAGGTAATTGATAAGAACCCATACCAGTTCAAATGCACTCCCTCCTCCTCAAATACATTTGTACGGCTTTATTTTTCAAGTATCAGGAGTCTTACCAAAGGCAATCCAGTTTCTGTGCTGCTACTTTAGCTAGGTGATAACAGTATTTCCCAAACTCAGTTTTCTTTCAAATCATGAGTATCAGTGTCTGCTCAGACTTCCATTTTGCATTCCAAATAGGAAATACTAACTCTTTAGTTTATAAAGGTGCAAATCTCCATCAGTGATCACTTCTTCAAATGAATTCATGGCATACAGAACATAAGAGGAAAATATTAGGTATCGCATTTTTATATCTTTAAGTTCTTCAAGGTTCAAATATGAACATTTTGCCTGAATATTATTCCTCCCCTGCAATAATAAATCTGGTTGTTTGGTTCGATCAGTAAAAATAAAAGAGAGGAAAAAAAAGAAAAACATCTGCTTTTTCATAACTGCTAGCTTTACAAATCTTTAAACTTTCTGATGAAATAAATCTGAAATACAAGTTACAGCTTCTTGCATTGCTTTTACAGTGCCAGCCTGTTGACTGCAGCCTACCAGATGTTGGAGAAGGGAATTTAGTTTTAGATAAATCTCGTTTTATTTCATCACATTACAAACGGAATTGAGAAAACACTAGAATTTATTTTTTTTTTAAATAGACAAATTTAGAAAATCCTAATTATCTGTAAGCATTTACATATGTCTGCGGGCATGTGGAAAGAACAGGCAGGACATCATGTCTAAGAATAAGAGGTTAACAGTCCTGCCTCCTACAATACCTTAGTTCACTTTTAAGTGCTTATTATTGGAACCAATACAAAACAATCGGAAGGGGAGGGGGACAATGAGTAGGTAAGTCCATAATAAAAAATAGTTGTAAACATTCAACAGCATAGCTTGACTACGATAAGTGTCTTCCTCTCAAATTGCAATCTTTGGATATGAAGCATAGCACTGGCCAGCCAGAACCTAGCACAGCTCAGGAAAAAAAAAAAAAAAAGAAAAGAAAAGAGAGAAAAAGAGGCACGTAGAGTGGCTCTAGGAAGCAGCTTCTGCAACTTCCTGACCTTTGCAGATGAGACAGGTAGCCAAGAAGTCTTAAGGAGTTGCCTACGCATTTACTGGGCTGTTCTAAATTGCGTCAGCCACAATAAACTCTAGCATGACAGTCTGGCAGGTGGAGATTACCAGAATGTACCAGTGAT
Organism: Larus michahellis; assembly: GCF_964199755.1. NCBI lineage: Eukaryota > Metazoa > Chordata > Aves > Charadriiformes > Laridae > Larus > Larus michahellis. The sequence goes on from NC_133898.1 coordinate 42,766,596, forward strand.
ACAGGAATAACCCTTCTCTTTCCAACTCTCCTCAACACATATAGCTCACTAGAGTATACCTTAATGGCAGAAAAAAATTTATAAGTTGCCTTCTTAGCCAATCTTTACAGCAGTTTCTTGCTGCTCTAGCAGCATACGATGAACCCAGGAGGTGCCAGAGACCGACCCTTAGGGCAGTTTCTCAGTTATGCTGCTCTACAACTGCACAACCAAACTGACAGAGAAATAAAAGCACACAATTCTATTCCCACTCAACCAGGACAAAACCAAACCAGTAATCTCAAAAGCCCCTAGGTTCAGGTGATGGCAAGACATGCCTTTGAAAAAGGGAGGCAGGCATTGGGATGTATGGAGGGTGGAAGGAAAGAAGAGGGCCACTTCATGCCTGAGAAAGTCATCTGAAGAAAAGTTGATGCATGTGGGACAGAGTCCATGTCATATTAACCCCTATAAATGACTCCCAGAAGTGAGAACAGAAAATACAAATATGGAAAGAGATAATAAAGGGATTTTGAGAGTCCTGTCCCGGCATCTGCTCCTGTGTGTGTTATGCAGCAAAACTTCATCATTCCCAGGCAACGTCCACAGCAGTATCTCTGTCAATCATAACAGACAATAAAACACAGCTCCTGGTCACACCTTTTCCCAGACAGCTAGGAAGATAACTTTCTTAGAGTGACAGAAGTCTTTATGGGGCAATATGCTTGCATTACTTCTAATAATGTAGAACACCACTGCATCTGATTACTACTATTTCCATGGAAAACAATGGCTCTTGTTCACAGTAAGCAGAGCCAACATTATTATTATGCAGAATCACATTCTGTGTCATGGCAACTGGGAATTTAATATCATACTGCTGCCTTTTTCCAATGAAATGATTCGCTGCTTTGATAGCAGCGTTAATTATACCATTGACAGAACTGCAATTAAATTAACATGATCACAATTTACCATTGACCAATATCAAGCAATTTACTTCAGACAACTGCCAATTAGTTAGTTTTCCAAAAACACCCTCCAGAAACATGATTTGCAAGTTCAGCTGTTAATCTAATTGAAGTGCAAACAGTACTATCATTACTTATCCAAATGTTATATGGTCTAACAGGTCACTGCTGCCCTTTGAACACCTTGGAGTCTTCACTGTTTACCTTTAAGCAGATATGAGGAGAGAGGGTAAAATGAGTACTACCAGTACCATCTCCTTTAGAAAAGCAAAATTGATCCCAGCCCCTGGCATGTTTTACTGTAAAACACTGCAAGAGTTACGAGGAGATGAATATAATCTTACCGATCAAAGACCATACAGCAACTCACAGGGAGTAAGTGTTCTGTTCAGTATTTATTTTGAGCTTAAGTCAAATTGAAAGGACACTGAAATTCTATAAGAATTACATGCTTATATGGCATAATTTTTTCAAAAACTAAAAAATTTTTATCTCAGAATACTGACTTTTGCTGCTTTCTACTCTGGGTTTCATTTCTTGGTAATTTTGTTCATTTATAAGCTCTTTTTGGAGGTTCCAGAGCCATTCTTTCTGCAATAAGAACTACCTAAAAACTTAATATTTTGAGCTATACTTACTGTTTAGAAGGTTTTCCCTTACTTAACTAAGCCCTTTATATTTTAATCTGTTTAAAGAATCATTACTAATTTTTTATTTTTTTTAAAAAACCCAGAGCAAGTAAGATTGGACTGTAGAAACATCTGTTCCCTACAGTAAGCCAGCGTGATGATGGCAAAACATTCTACCAGGTGTGAGAGTACCTTACAGGCACCTCTGTAACAGAGTGTTAACACCCCAGGCATGAGCAGTATCTTGCATTTATCTGAATGTGCTATGCAATACTGCAAGGAGAATAAACGGGCTCTAAAAGAAGTTGAACCTAACCCATGAGGACTGGAAGAATTAGATTTGATTTGTGATCTCTATGGAAAAAGAGAAAGTTTCAAAATGGACCAGTTTTGTTCCCACAAAAAAAAAAAAAAACAAAAACACAAAACATTTGCAGGGATGTAAGCTGGATCAGAGCTAGCGAATCAAAGACCTATTCCACAGCCTGACCTTTTAATGTTCTTTTTCCTGTGTAATTTTCAAATATTTACAGTACTCATCCAGTTTATGTCTCCTATTGAATAACATCACAGCATGGTAAGGCACACTGTAGTTATCAATGCAGAATCACATGTGCTGTAGGTAGTCACGTTATATAAATATTAGTCTGAAATTTAGCACAGACAGGTTAGGACTGATTCTAATACTGAGTGAGACATTTTTAGAGAAGCTAGTCAAAGCCCTGATTTCACCCTCCTTTGAAAGTTTCTGAAAAACAAGAAAAAAAACACTACAAAAAAAAGCAAAATAAAACCCAAACAAAAAACACAAAACAAACAAACAAAAATACAAACAGAAGACAGAGTGGCAGGATGTCTTGCAAGTTTACTAAATACATTGCTCCTCTTCAATAACGAGAGGATAATAGTACCAAAAAAGTTTCTGGTGCTTTAGCATATCTGTTCAAGAACACAAAATTAATTTTCCCTACTATCCCTATTGCTATGAAAAGCCCTTTCATAGCAATAAGGATATTTCTTTTTATTTTATAGATTCCTTTTAAAAATAAATTAATAGATAAACCCATACTATAACACACTTCCCAAAACTTTCCTGTGGTGCAAAGCAGTATTGAAGAGCAAACCCTAAATGCCAACGGAGGTTACACCTAGCCCATTGACAGAACCACAAAACGTTTACCTTTCACTCTGATATGCCTACATGAAAACATGTTTTTTGAATTTGCATTACTGACAGCACTCATTTTTAAAATACAGTCTTGCACATGTTCCTCCCCTTTCCCTTCTCCTGTTACACCAGCACACACTCACCGTACTCCTCTCCTCTGCCCTAATTTGAAAACTTACGTGAGTGACCAATTATGCAAGATAACCTGAGCAACGGTGTGCAGCTTTGGACAAGAGTCCTCATACTGCAACAGAATGAAAAGCAACAGCATTTACAAGTGTCATTTTTTCCCGGGCTGTCTTGCTACCCTGCATCACCCACTAATCGCCTCAGGGCTGCCTTGGTTCTCACGTGAGCTGGTTCTCCTTTCCAGATCCCACAGGCATTGCATCTCAGCAATTTTCCTCCCTTCTCCTGTCCCCCACCTTCCTTTGCTGCAGGCTGGGGGAAAAGGCAAGGGAGAGAGAACCAAGCAAGAAGGAAAAGCCCTTCCCAAGGTCCACTGGGAGGCAGCTGAAAAGGCATCCTCCTCATTTCTCCCTTGGAAACATATGTAGCACCCTTTTTCCTTGAGAGTCTTCAAAGCAAGGCAAAGCACAGTTTCTCTCCCGTGGGCATCAAATATCAGAAAATCAAAAACTAAACTAACTTTACTCCTAAATACAGGTTCTGCTATTTTGAATAACACCTTTCAGATGTAAAGCAAATAATATGACATTGCTAGGTTAACATAGGCAACAAAAGAAAGTAGTAACTCCTGAGGTCTGATTATTCATCTGGGGGGATTTCTGTTTAAAAGACCAGCTGATCTATTACATTTCACTCACCCTATAAGAAGCACAAAGCAAATGTGTTCCATAATGTTCTTCATCTATTTACTATGGTCAGTCTGAGAGCACATAAACTCTTGTGTCTCAGGTGAACAATTTAGTCTCCAATACAAAATCCAGAGAGGTTGTGGACAGTCCATAAAGTGTTCATTTCTCTCTTACGCTATTAAATATTAATGATGAAATAAAAATATTATTATACCAGTTCACAGGAATTGTCAAGCTTCACTGAGGAGAGAAGGACAAAAGATATTACCATTTGAACATGATGGATACTATTCAATCATGGCTAATAAGTAATGCAGTAGCTTCATGTTAGTACTGTCATCATTTAAGTGAAAAAAATCCACTTCAAATAAAGTTGGCTATTTTCACATCCCAGACAATTTCACTCAGGACATTGCACCAAAGTTATAACAACTCAGAAAGCCTTGGGACTGTGGGCAGATTAACCGTAAAGATAATTACAACGGAACCCCTAGCCCATGAACCACAGGAACCTATTTAGTATCTCCAGCATTCATAACACTCTGAAAGTACTGACTACACTTTGAGCCACTTTACAGCTAAGAGGCTGACCTCAGGATCAAAAGGAATTACTCACTTGGAAAAGGGACGTTCAAACAGCCGATGCTTCAGAGTATAACTTGGTGAGAAGTCCTGTTCAGGCTCTGTGTCTGCTGAAACAAATCAAGAGAACAGCCAGCTTTAGTCTTGTGTACTTGCACACATGAATTGAGAGCTTGTTCCGTTAAGTGGTGCCACTGAAATACACTGTCTGTAAAGAAAATGTTGCTCTGAAACCCACTGGCTCTTTCCTCTGACATTAAAAGACATCAGCTTAGGCCACAGCCTCATGGTATTAAGTACAACTCATTAGGATTGAAATCTGATCCAAAATATATCAGTACAGACAGGAACAACTGTTACCTCAACAGACCACACATTCATCTCTCTGTGGTGGAATCATGTGTATTCCTGCTGTGAATTTTGCAAATATTTATTTGGTTGGTATTTTTATTTTCTTTCAGCATTAACCAGTGTTTCACTTACCTTATCTTTCATCTGGCACACTGACATGAAAATCAAATAAATACATCTCCAAGACTTCAAAAATTTCTGCAATTTCCTTTAAAACAGAATCCTGCTTACAAATGAAGGGTTTATTCCAGTGATTGCTATCTAAGCTAAGGCCAGCAAAATTATTGCTCCAAGTAAACCGGCAGCATGAGGTAGGTAATCTTTTTTCCTGTTTGCCTTCCTCACCTCTTGTAAGGTATTTGTTCATCTGTTCTTGGGCTGTGTGAGACTATTAAATTACTTGTTGGCAAAATATTTTGATGGTTGATCATACATTCTTCCTTGCCTTTAGCTGGTCGTACTAGGGTAACGTATTATTCCTTTACTCTCTCATACAGATACTTCTATAACAGAGAACAACAAAAACTTGCAAACTAACAGTGGTTAACAAACGATATATTGTAATTCCCTAAATACCAGTATAAAGACAAAGCTGTTTCCAAAACTACCCACTAACAGCCTGGCCACTTGATCAGCTCTTTAGAAAATGAGCGTTCAAAAAACTTCTTCCAGCTACCTATGATCTTGTGCTTTAAAAAACACAGCAAATAAAAAGCAGAGGCCTTAGCTGAAAACACAGGCCTGCTGTAACAAAGATTTATATGAGCTCATCTGCTCTGTATGTGTCACATTGCAAAATGGCTAGAAGTACAGAAAAAATAAGAAAGTAATCTACAAGCTCATTAACATGTTTTTCAAGAGATGCTGACTTATGCTCTCATCCATCCTTTTGATTGCAGCAAAGGATAATTGTGTAAGAAAAGAAACAATCAGGAGGAAGAGGGCAGGCTGTATTTTTCTGTCCCTATCCATCTTCCGTTCCAGCTCTTCAGTGCAGATCTGCATGTTCCCCAAGGAGTTTGTCACTTAAATAATAATAAAAGGTGGGATTCTCACAACATCAGTGGAGCTGACTAGGGCAGTGCTCCGTAAGAAGACTCACTGAAGTGAACGTGACTATTTGTAAAGCAAGACAGTGCCCAGCAAGAGTCAAAGCATCAGACTTGATATCACTAAAAGGATTGCCTTTGGTCATCAACTTCCCCAGCAGCTCACTGGCACGTGAGCTCATTCTCAGGCTGAAAGTTCTCTTCTAAATCACTGGGGCTTTGCAGGTTTTGTGGGTTGGTTTTGGGTTGTTTTTAAATCTCTTGAAATGGGCAACTTCTAAGATTTAGTGGTTTAGCTGAACTGCATACCGGACAGCACAAATCATTCAAGTCTGCGTTCTGTTGAAAGGTGAAATAGATTTCAGGCACAGGATGCCTGGGAGGCTCATTTGGCAGCAATAGTGATACATGAAGTTCTTCAGTAAAAAAATTTTAATTGAAAAGATGCCTGTCTACTGAAGGTTTATTTAAATTACATCAAACAATTTAAAAATCTACAACTCAGTGATGTGTCAGAGAATACACGCTCTGTTATTTTCAAGCCGTTAAAATCACTGGTCCAAATGCTTCCTTCCATTTTCTGCCATAAATATGAAGTAAAGTCCCTGCAGCCAGGGGAATTATCCCACTCTGTACTGCTGAAATTGAGATCAAGATTCAACTCATTATTTGTCATTAGCAAAGAGGAGGAGGAGGACCCATGTTTTTTCAAAATAATAAACAGTGATGAGCACAGTGCTCCATAACACATCTATTTTTATTTTAAATGGTTTATCCATGGCTGAAGAGCTTGAAGAAAATTAAACTTCATCAAAAATCCTATTCAGGCTTTCCAAACTGGAATGAATAGTCTGTCATTTTACTTATGCAGCTCTTTCAATTCTGTGCTTATGGAACAGTGGTTTTCTGATTTGTTTCTTCCAGTGTGGGCTACTGATTGTGTGCTGCAGTTAAAGCCTCTTCATCTCGAAGAAGAGTTATTACTAATGCATTGTGGGATGCCGGAGCTACTGTTGAGTGTCCAGTAGCTTTAGCAGTTCATCAGACTGAAACTAGGAACACACAGCGGGTGGGACATCTGCCTGGAAAGCTACAATAGCATCAGTCAAAGACACACACACAAATTATAATAATGACTCATTATAAACTCTTTGTGCCTCTAGAAGAACACACATATCACAGCTTGCCATCTTGTTATCATCAAGAAAGTTAAAATGCTGCTTAAAAATGGGTGAGATGTATGTTCATGTAAACATCCATATTTATCGGAAAGGAAGAAAGCGACAATTAAACTATATCAAAGTAGGGGCAAAACACAGAACACTGATGAAAGAGAAAAGCCTCTTGGGACTATGCACGTTGCGTTATGCAGAAAGTCAAACCAAAAGCAGCTCTTTTTTTAGAGCAAATATGCGAACGTGGAAATCCATTTGTTTTTAAGGGAAGTGCAGTTATACAGTACTCAGTGGCGATAGGAAAACTACGCAGTCTTTCACATTATATACTTTTTCTTCGTATATCACTAGGATTTTGCATCCTTTAGGTCATTGTATCTGTTGTCCAGGGTCCTTCTTACCCATTATATTAAGGCCTAAATTTAAGTCCATGTAACCTGTTTCCATTCAGGGCCTTTTCTCTGCCACATTTGGAAGAGTGTTCTAGCATGTTGTAAGAGTTTGTGGAGTCACAGTCCACAACTGCAAGCACGGGATTTAGAACAACTTTGTATTACAGCATGGATTAATGTTGAAATAACAACTTTGATAAACACTTGAACAATATAAGTTTCAATACTTAATAAAAAGTTGAAAGGAAGCTTTATTGACTGGAGGTCAGACAGGCTGTGAGACAAAAATTCTGCGTTATGCATCCCTAGAACCCTTTAATCCCAGTCTGAACTAAATCCAGGAATATTGGACAACCATGAAGTCAAAATGACTTTGAAAAGTATTTGGCAAGCATATACCCTGTCCTTAGCCAGGTCCTTCCACTCTCAAGACAGAGACTGTTAAATTCCAACAGAACACATTCTGGAAGGTTGTCCAAAATGTATACTTTACTGGGGACTACAGCTTTGCAAGGATATGATTTCTCGGCCACATCAAACAAAAGAAAACATGGAAAACAAAAAAAAAACAACCTAAAATTATCTTCTTTGAGGCAGCTTACACAAAACATCAAGTTTTGGAAGCGAGGTGGAAGCTAGTCCTCAAGACATCATTTACAAAACAAAGTTTTATCAGCAGTCTATGCTTTGTGACTCTGCCCCTCACCAAGAAGGCAATGTCAAAGGCTTTCCACCTCTGCTGCTGATATCCTATTAGCAACAGAAACATTTACAGGAGCAAAGGCACATAATCAAATTTCTTGATTGCTCTAGCCCATTGTAGCATCACTATCAAGTAGTGCAAGAAACTCACTTTCCAAAATAATCCTTAGATATATAAATACTGGCCAGTGAATATCCAAGACAGGGAAAAACAGCACCCTGACAATGGGCTTGCCTACGGTCAGCATCATGGAAACACTTTTCAGCGTCCTAGTGAAAGCCATTTACCAGTACACAGTATAAATCAACCACTTACAGCTTTCGCAGCTACTTTGTGCTGGATGAGAAGTGCCTCTCCCCAGCTGAGCCATCTGCATGCTATCACGAACACAGCCAGCACAGCAAAATCCCAGTACACACAATGTTAAACCCACTGTCACCTCAAGGGCAACTTTTGGCAAACACTCCCTTTTATATTAATCCAACTTTTCCTTCAAACAAAGTGGTGATCTGTTTGTCCACTGGCTTTTCCCAGTTAAATTCCTCTGAATAAACTGTGCACCAAATAAGAACTGACAACGAGCAGACATCAAAAGTGATTTAGTTCTCCAGACTGCTTAACTACTGAGCAGCGGGGCACAACAAAGGAGACGTGTGGATTCCCTACACAGCAAATTTGCGCTTTTAAGAAAATGTGCCGCGCAAGTGAACTTTGCAAAATAAAAAAAAAAGGTTAAAAGAGAGAGAGGAAGGGAGAAGGACAAAAAGGGACGTTCTGTTGCTTTCTTATGAGAAGAAGAAATAGCTTATAGAAACTAAGAACACGAATGAATACTTGAATGGCACGCAATGAAAAGATACCAAAAAAAGAAACCAATCCAAAAAGAAAAAAGGCATTAGTATGGAGATGCCTGAACACTGAAAAGGAAGCATACATCCAGAAGGAGAGTAAATAGTAAATGATTTACTAGTCATATTTTTTTACCAGATTGGTGAAGGAGGCTAACAGCACCAAGGACCACCAACCAACCACCAGCCTCCAGACACCACCTAAGACCCTTCGCCTCACTCTGAAGAGCTGTCATGGCACAATGGAGACTGGTGGCTCCCCAGGGCGACAGTGCTGGAGCCAGGACCTGTCTTCACTGCCCCAGCCAGGGGCAGGGCAGCTTGGGGGCAACAGGGCAGCCCCAGCCCTGGGCGTCAAGCACCTCTCTGTGGTGGATAGTTATTAGCGACAGTAAAGAAAGAGCCTAAGGCAAAGCCTGACTGCTCAGGGGGTCAGCCCAGGCACGTGCTGGCATTTAGAGGAAAGTTCCCAGGCAGCAGGCACCGAGGTCTGTGCTCCCCGAGACTGCCTCTGGATGCCACACAACTTCCCCAAAGGCTGCCCCATGTACCTGTACCTTGCAGCACACAGAGGCTGTCTCCACCTTCAGAAGCAGCGCAGCCCATCAGCAGTGGATCTGCGTGATAAATCCCTCGTACCACCTACTCTGTTCGGGCACCAGCAGGGCCCCTGGTACCCGAATGACTTTTGGTGCCCATGAGGGCTCTCCCAGCCCCCAGCTTGCAGCTGAGCTTCCTCCCAGCAACACCCAGCTTGTTCAGCCTGTGTTCAGACAGGTGAGGACACATACCAAGGCACCACAAGCAGGGCTGGCAGAAGACTTGCTTCCATAGATGCAGACTCAGATACAGCTGCAGCCTATTCAAAGAAAACATGATTTGAAGCCTATTCAAAGAAAACATGATTTGAGCCCACAGAATTCACTAGCATTCACATCGAACAGCATTGAATCCAGGCCTTTGAGAGGAGGTGTATAAAACCCCTTTAAGCACTACCCCATCACAGTGACATCCCACCCATCTCCATAACTGGAAGGTAGTTTAAACCCTGCCTCCTCTTTCAGTTCTTCATTTCTTTCTCTGGAGGTCGGAATGAAACCCAGGCACACACATCTCCCTGGAAGAAAATGATGTTTTTATTTATGGAAACATATTTCTAGATTTACTCCACAGAAAGTCCAATCTTCTTTCTCTTCTCTCCCAAGAAACACCTTGCATTTCAAGCCAGCAGTCCATGATATTCGCACTATACAAGATCTACTTCAGACAGTAGGAATTGCTTTTCACCTTAATCTCAGTGCATTTAACAGGAGGAGATAATAGGGGTTTTTACTGTTAGCTTGACTGACTACTGCACCCAGCAAAGACCGACAAAAAGTGGCATCTTGAGGTTACAAAACTAACAGTAAGTCGTCACAGGTTGGTTATCTCCTGAGTCACAATATTTTTCTTAGCACCCTTGCCACTATCAGGTAGCCTAACGTCCACTATAGGGAACAACTACTGTTACTTAAAGTAGTACTGTTACTTACTTAAAGTAGTACTGTTACTTGTGGAAAATATAAACCTAATTGAAGCCTTAACAACATGCTTTGCTCCTATGCAGATATGTCTGGTAATAAGACATGGAAAGACAACAGAATCACTAGCAAGAAATGGGCAAAATCATAACAGTTTGAGAAGTTCTCCATGACACATCTGCTGTTCTTTAAATGAGACAATCTGTTCATTGCAGGAGCTGCTTCCTGAAATCCAAGTTTTCTCTTCTAATGCCAACCACTTCCAGAATTACTAAAGCTTCGTTCATTTCGTTTCTTCTGGCCCTTCTTGTTCAATATTTATAAGAGTCATTTCTATAGCCTAGAACAAAAAAGCACTTAGGACTTTGAAAAGTCCAGGGCCAGTTTCCATAAGGCATTAAAACAAACTTTTGTGATAATAGCAATAGTTAATACAGTCACAATCAAAATCCTGTTCAGTAAGTAGTATAATTTCATAGCCCCATAAAACCAGATACAAATGTGAGCTCCCTCAAGTGAGTCTTATTCTTTTTCTCCATTCTTTTTTTCCACCTTTTATTCTGTTTTCCAGATACCATCCTCCCTGTTGGCTTCCAGCAGCACTTGATAATAACATGAAATTACTGTGATGCTGCCATGCTTTAACAAAGCCAGTCCAAACCACTTTAACCTGAGAAGCTGACCATGGACGTATTCTCTCCTGTAATAGCAAAGTATTAAATATTACCCTCCCAAAGAGTGAAAGATAATCAGGTTCCTTATTTTTAGAAAATAATTTCTAGAGAGCAGAAGACAAACAATTTTATGACAGCACCACATATACATTCATGTAACCTACACAGACTATTCCTGTCTGGCATTTTTGTCATTTTATTTTCTCTGTGGGATCATTTTTATTTTTTTTCAATAGAAAAAGAAAACGAAGCATTTTAATACCTTTACTTTTTCCCATTAGAGGAGAACAGTTATGATTTGGGGTTATTTACAAAGATGCTGTCTTTGAATAATACTAAGGGAAAAAGTTTTAAATGGATCAAGGTATTGGAAACTCATGGCTTGGTCTAGGTAGTCCTTTTCTGCCTTACTAGTCCAGACTTAGACAAACTTATCTCAAGTAACAGTGTCATTGGAGGGATTCCTCTTACCTGTAAGGTCAATACAAGAATTCAAGAGAGTAGTAATACATTTCAATTACCTGATGGGTTTTTCCAGTTAAATATATATATATTTGTTTACTCCATTCCCAAGCAGAATCTCCAAATACTCATTTCATTCAACATATTATCTTCTGCAGATCCCAAACAAAATACAGACTCCCTTCTAAGAGCAAAAAGGTCAGCCTTCGAGAAGAGCAGAGATATCTCAGAAGCATGTGCAACACCTCCTTCTCTTACAGGAGGGACTTAAATCCAAAGTCTACCTCACAGGTAAGAACCCCACCCAGAGTAGAGAGTTGCTCTCTCCCATCTTTTTAAGTATACCACACGATGTCGAGGAGCTCCCAACAGCAAACCCTCAAGAAAACTCCACATTCTGTTCATGTCAGACGAACACTTGAAAGACAACAGAATTCACATATAGGTCTATACAACTGCTACTGCTCTCATTTTAACTCTAATACTTCATATGAGAGAGCCCCTAAGAGAGTGAGCAATGAGAATGACTGTTTCTTGATGGTTGGGAAACTCGCATAATAGGAAAGAACATCGCCATTCCATTCTTCAGTAAATAATTGTCTACACAAAGCAGAAAAATCAATAAGAGAAACAAAAAAAAAAATTACCCCCAAATACTTTCTGGCACATTCCTTAATACAGTCTTCTTGAAGACAAGGGACATGCTGGTTTATGTGGAATCCAAAAGGAAAAAAAATATTTTATCTTGGCATCGACTTCCTGAATGCTTTCATCTGCAGTTACTGGATGAAGCCAGACTCTTCTTCCAGCAGCCGTCCAGGAAGTCTTTTGGAAAAAAAACAAAACTGAAAGTTTTTCCCCAGGACCGCACCTGATGCCTTCCAGTAACTAAGGGGCATTCAATCCATGTGTCAGACTAGAACTAGTCCAAAGTAAAACCTGCTGAAACATGTAGTGCAGATGCCAAGTCTTCATCATCAATTAGTTTGCTTTTCAGTTCTGCTTCTATTGTGCCGCGTTATTTTTTAATACAGATATAAGTCTAATACTATTTTCTTTCCTGGGCACATATATTTGGCAAATTCAAACCAACATTGTGAACAGTTTTGAAACAATAAAGCCTGCACTTTTGGATTAATTTTAAGGTTTGCCTGAAAAGGTTTATCTTTTCTAAATTGGCTCAGAGGGGTTACCAGAGCTAAACTGCATAAATAGATACCAGCACAAAAATAGTGCCCACTAAACTTGGAGCATTCACATAAGATTTACGTTGACACAAAATGGCCAGATCAGTTTGTAGTGGGTAGCAGCGTTGCTGGTACTCTGGAAAGAGTCCAGCAATTCAACAGGCTTGGTGGTTTCAGCTAGTCTAAAGAAGGGTAGGAAAAAGCAAATAGGCTATAATAAAACAAAAATTAGCTGATCGGGGTTCATGCCAGTTAGCAAACACATCACTAACAATTAGAGGAAACAGTTAACCAAGTCTTCGTGCTCCATGTCAAGTACAACAGAGCAAAGACCACATCTACTGAATTTTACTCCTACTCACATTTTTCCTGTTCAGTGAGTAAAAAGAGAAACTGGCTGCAAATCTACTGCCTCACCAGAGCTGTTTGTTTCAAGCAGTATTATTCATAAGCAGCTGAAAGTGCAGTAGAGAGAACTCTGTTATTGCCCCAGGTGGTAACCAAGAAATCAAAAGATAAGTTTTTCCTCAGCGCATTTCCAGAGAGCACAAAGAAAGATTGCACGGTCTCTCTTTGCATTTGCTCAACCCATGCTGGAAACTGGAATGAGTCTTCAAGTTATCATTAGAATATAAGAGAGAACCTGAAGCCTGTCATAAAAGAATTTGTGCATTATCAGAAACTTGTTACCTACAAGAAAAATTGAAACTATGTGACTTTTTTTAAATGGTGCTGATTTAAAAGCTGCCGACTAGGAAAAATAGTCTTAGAATATACTGATATTTGATCAACTTCTGAAAGAACATAAAATTCAGCATAACTGAGGTTGAATTTCCCATTAAAATGACTGAGAATCAAAAAGAAACAGCTGATCTTTGCTAGTGTAACAGAACAAAACCAAGCTAGACATGTTGAAAAAAACCAAAACCTTAAGAATCTAATTAATCTCTGCGAATGCCTTGCTAAAGATCCTATTCTTTTCAGCTTTTCTAGTATTAACACTACATGTAAAATGATAATACTGAGCATTTTATTTTCAAATAGAAAGATTTATTGAAAATTTTTGAAGTGATGCATTATCAAGTGTTATTTGCAAGCTAACCACGAAAAGCCAAAGTCTAATATCAGAACTGTAGAAGTAACCCAAACAGCATCCCTTAATGGTCCTACTTACCAAAAATATTCAGAGCAGATTAGATCAGAGTAAACACCTTTTTAGAACATTTAAGCAAATAACCTAAATTGAAAACTGAATCCAAAAATCTGCTCAAGAAACAGCAATTGAGAATCTTTGAAGTGCACTCTGTGAAATTATTCTGTCTCACTATTTTACTATGAGATACTACACAGGCACCCATCGTACAGGTACACCATACCATACTCAATCATCTGTGTTGGCCAACTGACACTTGAAAGGGTTAAGTCAAGTGGCACATCCATTTTCTAGTGAAGAGTTTCATTATCTCATGTACGGCTTTCAAAAAAAATAATATTTAACTACTACTGGGTTTTTTCCCCCCTTCTGCAAAGTATCCAAGTTGTTTAGGATTTTAAACAAAGCCTCTCATAACTTCCCAATGAGCTGCTAAATCATGTATCACTTATGTAAAAGTTCTTAGGGTTTTTTTAATTATTTTCAACAATTAAATGTATAGTGCCTTCTTTTAACATCTCTGTTTAATACTACCAGGTAAAAATACTTGCTAGTTAATATTATACCATTCTTCTGACATAACTGTCCTGAGAATAAGAGCTTCCGAGTCATCTTCTTACGGTTTGTTTTGCATCATTCTCCTGTAATTTTGAGTCTCTTATGGAATTATATCCTTCTCCATTTTGCATGGGATTCTTTTCATTTAACTCTAGCAGTTAAATGCAAGCAGATGCCTAGAAGTTAGGTGTCATTTACAGGCTATGGAAAAAACATAGAAGACCCCCTAATGATTCAATTTATCTTGAGCACCCACTTAAAGCAGAGGGTGATTTGTGTCTTCTATATCTCTATCCCTGACTAGCAGAGCTACTTTTAAGAAGCTAAAGTCAGACAAGATGAAACCCAGTGCTAATGCCTTACAGTTATATCTGCATCAGCAGCTAGCACGGTGCAAGAGGAGTGCATCTGGGGAGCAAAACACTTGGTGCTGAGAAGCACGCTTTCACATGAGGTACACTTCAGGGACAGAGGGGAAGCAGTATCTCACACTTGCTGCAGTCTGTCCCCACAAGCTGAAAGTCCATTAGCAGCTGGAGCTTATTTAGGTGTATTCCTGCAGCATGTCTGGCAGTTTAGTTTTATCACTAGCTTCCACAGCCCAAGACTGTTCCACAATAAGAACCCAAATCGGTAAGAAAACTCAGGAGGTTCAATTTAAAAGCATGTTCTTCATGCAAACTAAACTGCTAAAATGTAGATATATCCTCAGTATTTGTGTACTTTAAAACACGACCTTGGGCTTGTTGGCACGTTCAGTCAGTACCCTGCCATCCAGGCAATTACAATCCCTTTGGTAAACTGCCCACTCTCCATATCAATGCTGCATTTTTTAACCTTATTGCTTATGTTGGAGTGCCTTTCATTAACACATGGGATGTACGCGATGTTTTGAATGAAGGCCCAGCACCAGCAATACCACTGGTCTGCTGCCCCTGATGGAAATGCCTTGCCCATTACTTCTGCGGTTGCATCTGACACCTTCCTGGTTATATATGGACATCTGCCTCTCTTGCTCCATGGATGACTGACTTGAGAGAAACAGCAATGAGACAACAATACTATTGGCAATAAAGTGAAAAGCTGTTGGCGTGAGTTGAAGAGTGAAGGATTCCAACGGTCCCATTTTCTCAGATACATTACTCTTGCTTTTGACCTTAATGAGTTTTTCTTGCTATTCAGGTTTTAAAAGCCTCTGATGAATGTAAGGGCAAAACATTTTCATTTTCAATGAGAAATCAGGCCAAACACAGTATGAGGCAAACTAAATTGAAAAGTACTCGCTGGGAGCAAAGTAAAGACTAAGAACAGACACTCTGAATCACCTGATGGTGGGTCTCACTAGCAAATGTCACTGCTAAATCAGGCATCCTTTGTTACCATAGGCAAGGGATTGCATTGAAAATTTAAATCTCACAAAGGGAAGCATTGATTTTAGAAGAGAAGATAAAGACCTATTAATAACGAACCCATCAACAATATAACTTCACGGATATTTGCAGTATAAACTGCGTGCCTTGCATCCTTTGGGTAAGCACAGACAGCCAAAGGTCACTCAGCTTTGTTATTCACATCAGTGCATTTCACTTAAGAGGCTCTTCTACCACTCACAAGAAAGAAATGCACATGTAGAAATCAGTGTTTTGCATGTGGAATACAGTCACCAGCATGCTCTTTCATTTCAGGAATGCTATAAACTTAAAATTTTTAACACAGTTGTAAGCAGTAGAGTGATTCAGCAGAGCAATAAGTCACAATATCTCTTAGCAGGAGCAAAGACAGAATTGGTATTTACGTCTCCTCTTGCTCCATTAGGAAAAGCTACTCTTATCACCAGAAAGGTCTATCTATTCCCATGCCTGCACTCTCACTTCCCCCATGGCCCTTTCAGAACCACCCTATGACCACCTTCACAGACGAGGAGAGAGAGCAGTTAGAAATCCCTCCTGGTCCCTGGACTCTCTCAAGTGAATTCACCATTCCCAGAGAACATGTGGAGAAGGCCAGCCATTAGATCTCGCTGCCTTCACATCCCAGCAGCTTTCTACTCCTCTGTCTACTTTATCGCTTGCACCTGGAAGTCAGAAGGGGTAAAGCAGTCTAAAGTAGAACCACCCTAACCTTTACATACCAATACTTATGTTACCCTGACAGCTCTTTCCCTTGTTGTGCCCCTCAGTAGGGGTTACATCAGCCCTCAGAAGCAGCAGATCAGACTCAGAGATAACAAAAGTAGCATGTAAATTAGGTGTTTGCATCCACACCGATGCTAAAGCTATCTCTGCCACACACTAAATTCAATGCCTTGAACTTAGGTGAGGTCAGACCGAGCTAATGACAGCAACAAGCTCAGCACATGGCTGAAACGCCTTTCCTGGAAGCTTAGGAAATTCTCGACAGCTACCCCATGCTACTGTGCTCCTGCCAAGGCAGCTAATTTAAAGTTAACTTGAGTACGCCCCACTGCGCAGTCACAGTAGCAACTACTCAAGAGTTTACAAACCCTAAATAAGAAGTTACATCTTTTCTTGTCCAATTCCCCATTGCTCTGTATTTTGTCACTACTTAACTAATGAAAAATGATCATAAAATATTGCAGTTCTATCTGAAAGCACTTCATTATAATATACATGTACACACGATTCATGTGAAATAAAGCTTTAAGGATCTATTATGAAGACTCAAGGAAAACCAGAATTAAATGCAAAAGCTCTAATTCAGATCTCTTTTAGAGGCTTTATATCAGTTTTCCATTGATATTAGTGCATTACTCCCAATTTACACTAATGTAAGTAAAGCGGGTGCAGGCCCAAATACTATAAAGAGACTGAGTCAACAAAATAGCAAAAGAAAAAGCAAATTACATAAACAGAGGAATCCTTCAAGCTATGTAATTTGTAAATTTGCAGCCCCACACATCATATATTGCTGCATTTATTTCTATTACAAAACAGTTTTTAACCAATAAAAAAAAAAAATTGCCCTATGGAACTAAACTAGAATTTTGAAGACTAAAATCTGTCAGGACAGTCCTGAGAAGCAGCAAATCAGTTTGTGTTTCACAGGCAATTTGAGATCTGCCCTTGACAGTCTTTAGTACTGAGGCTTTTTGCTGAACTCTACCCTAAATTCTAAACCCAGAACTTTATAAATTTTACTGAAATTTTTAGTTTAGAATTATTTAGTGGTGTTGTCAGCTCTGTCAGGCTACTGCATTCCTGTCTTCACATACAAAATAGAAAAGGTGACAGTTGCCTCTCATAAAATAAAATGCAGTGAATTACTACAGTAAGAAAGTATATTGAAATAGAAAGTGCAGATTCGTGTCAATTTATTCCAAAATTGCATAGAAGGACATTTTTCATCATCACTAGAGCATCATGCTAAAGCTTTTGGCACGTTACTTAGTGTTCTTTCTACTGACTACCATAATGCGTCCTACTACCCTTTTCTTGCCTTATACCAAGACAAAAATGAAACAGCAGAAGTGACACGTTCAGTGCCACCATCCTACTTCATGGTGTCCAAAAAGATGCAGAATTGCTTTTGGTGAGTGGCAGAAGTTTCAGCTAATAGCTCTCAGCTGAGCACTGTAGTTTATCTGGACTAAAAGTATAAAGATATATACGTTTATACTCAGTGATTTTTCATCAGTTCCCTGCAGCTGTTATTTGCAGCGTTCTTGGGTTTGCTTACTAAGAACACTAATTGAGATTTGATACCATGAATGTTTTTACATAGTAAACATTCAGCTCAACATTTTGAGTATTGTGAACTAGTTTCAAGTAACAAATACATATGACAAGAACAAAAAAAACTGTTCACAAGCATTCTTCCAATCATAGGTAACAACAGTAGTCTCATACTATACACTATGAATATTCTCATGTAATACATATACAGTTATATATACCAGTTGAAGTATACATATATACATACATACATACCAGTTAAAGCTCTTCCCCAGCTAGCAGCCCAGGCCTGAATTTGCAGTGCAAGCTTCTCCCCTTAACATAGTGAAGCTGAACGGTGAATATAGACCTAAACTTCAGAAAAAATAGTACCTAGACTCAAGTCTGGAAGCCATATCTTATTACAGAAACACAAAGGATAAACTGAGATCCAGAATTTTAATCTGAAATTCAATGTGACCTAAGAAGACTCGTTTCATATTTGGAGACTACAATTTAGTTTTCGACAGAACAAATCAGCATCAACCATTAACAGATATCCTTCCATAACCAATATAAGGGCTGAAACATCTACTTGTAATCCGTGTCAAGTGGCATTAGCAATGAGGTATTCTGTGGTCTTTCTTCCTGGTTATTTGAAAGGTTGCTACACGTTCATATTTTGCATTTGAATCACAAACTGTGTGAACAGATATTTGGATATTGAAACTTGACCCTCACACACACTAGCAGTAATGCTTCACCTTTTCTGAACAGTTTTTGACCTTATGACAAAAATTTATTTATGTCATGAATAATTAGACTTACAAACCTCAACATTTCACTGAGTATTGGTATATTAAATGTGTCATCCTAGTTATGCCCCATCCTGTAGCTTCATTCTGCAGGTTTTCCTTGTAGTGTCAGATACTTCTCAAAGGGATAGTGCTGCCAAAACACGTAGGATTACTTACCTACAACATGTGGGGCTTGACAGCAAGGTACTGAGATACTTTAGGCCCAGAGAGATGAACGGTGCATACAAGATACACACTATAAGATGAAAAGCTTTGCGAAGGTGAAATAATGAACAGCAAGCAGCCTGTTTCCATTTTCCAGATGCTGCACTCTGCCCTAGAAGACACAGCTCCCATGCTCACAGGCGAGGGATCCTTGTCCTCTGCACCACCCTCTGACCACTAACACTCTCCCCAGCTTCCTGGGCTGCCACCGTGAAGTGGCCACACATTTCTTTGCACATCCACACAGGGATTAACAATATCATCCCTGGGCTACAAATTGTTCAGATAAATGCCTAGCACACTATGAAAATAAAATATTTGCGTTCACATTTGCTTCCACAAAACAGCTTTCACTTTTCTTTTCCGAACAGTTAAATATCTCCCAGGGAACATTCATGTCTCCAAACCTTGGGAGCAAAACAGAATATAGGCCTAGCTCTAAAGCTAGGTCTATATATCTGTGCAGCCAATTTACTACCACCCTACAAAGTCTCTCTTGGAGCATTTGCTCTAAAAAAAAAAAAAAAAAGTCTCTATTCTCACCTTGCAGTCACCTTGTAGGAGGCTGATGTCCTGCACTTCTGGATCACAGCCTGCCATCTGGACTTTTGTCTTCCTCTGAGCTCAGTCCCTGTCCTGGGCCACCTCACAGTTGTTAATTAGTGGCACTGTCTACATGCAAAGTGCCCTACCCATCATCATTTATATTATAAATGCCTTTTCCCCCCTGACACTCTGCTATGTTCCTGCTGCTAAATGTCCTTAATTTCAAATTCTTTATGCTAGGTTTTGCCTTTAAGAACACTTGAATGAAAAGCAATTTTAAAGCAATCCATGCTGTCAGAGGCCCCCTCAAGCTAATGTGATTTCTCTTAGCTTTGCCTTCAAGTCTAGGTTAAGAAGTTTAAATCAAGCAATTTAAAAAACAAGGCAAAACAATACATGTTTAAGGTCAGTCATTGAACAAGCCACATTTTTATACATTTCCCAAACAGCTGCCCACATGCTTGTACGTTCTTGCAGACCATCAGTTTCTACTCCAGCTTGCTTGCATCATTACAAGCTTTAGCTTGTAAGAAAAGCTAGTGTAACACATTACAAAAGGAAAGTTTTAGCAATGGGAAACCAACTAAAAACAAATTGGTAATGAACGCAACAGCTGACTGCCAACATGTTCTGTTCTGCTAATATTATATCAGCATGGTGGCATCAAGGAAAATGAGGCTTTTTGAACTGAAGAATTAGGCAACCATGAGAAATCAGCCAAACAAATCAAAAGCTATTGCAGACACAATTAAGGAAAATATTGAGAGAGTATATTCTTACAGACAAGGTCCTAGACTGGGATCCAGAAAACCAAGCTTTAATTTTCTGAGGTTCTTAAGTTTTCAGAGACCCATGGTATGATCCTCAAATCAGTCACTTTGGTAACGGCAGAGCAAAAGAACCTGTCAATGCAGATAAGTTGTGGGGTTTTTTTGTTTTGTTTTTTGTTTTTGTTTTTTTTTTTAATCCTATACAATCATTAAGCACTTAGAAGCATACAAACGTGCAAATGCCATCCACTTCAAATTTCCAGAGATAATTAGGTGCTAAAATGTTTTTGAAAGTGTCATCCCAGTGACTCTGATTCTGCTCCAATAAGACAATTGTTTTTCTGTTCTCAACTTTCCATCTCAGCTGAGGCCTCCAGTAGCTTGTAAAGTACAAAGAATAAACTGGTCAGTAACTATAGCACAGGAATTCCTTGGGACTTCCTCCACCCAAAGAGGTAATGGAGCTAACAAGAAAGGGCCAGCACTTGTTGATATAAAAGTTTGTCCAAGTACTGCAAAGCCAAACTAAACTGGAATAGCACCAACCAACTCTTTTGCATTCTTTGATACTAGACAACAGTGGAGCATAAGTGTAAAGGAAGACACAGGAAACTGAATAGAAACAGCATAACCCTGGACACAGAAATATTTCAGGGCCAAAGCACAACAGACTCTGAATTGTGTCATAAGAGGAAGAGACCTTTGTGTAGTCCAGTGACTGATTTATGCATCCCCATTGTGAGACTGCCATCCTTTGCAACGAGGGACTTATCACAGCAACAAGTAAAGCCTCAGAGACAAGCCATATTGAAGTCCACAACAGTCCTGCCAGGGATGCCTCATTGCTCCTCTCAAAACAGGCTAAAAATAGTTTGCACTTTTGTCTTTCAGTAGCTCCAATGTAAGCGATGGTCTTTTTTGTCTTTTTTCTTAACTTGCAAGTTAAAAACAAAATGAATACATTTCTCAGCCCTATCAAACTCAGCCTTCAAATTGAAATGAAAGCTAAGTTTTTTGGTTTTCATCAAAGGCCACACCTGACCTTCAGCTAAATCTCAGCCCCTCCTATTACTGTCCTTTGTTACATTTGTGCAGAACCCGCCCAATGGGTTGTGTGTCAGAATCGTAAGTGATCACCATCAGTAGGCATGCATGAGGGTATGCCAACATAGCAGGAAAAGGCTGGCAGTTTCCCACCACCTTTTGGAAGCCACGCTCGTTGCTGCTGGGAGACAGATGGGACAGCGGCAGCTCTTGTATAGAGGATGAGGGAACGGCCACTGCCACAGCAAAGGTCACTTATTCCCTCATGTCCCTGACCCAGAGAAGCGGGTCCAACAAGCCTCATTCTACAGGCTTCTCATTTATAATATCCACCCCAACACTGGCCTTTCCCCACTAGAGCATGTGCAGCCTGGGTACCTCACACTTGCGGCAGAAAAATTCACTACCAGCAAGAACAATGAGAAACACTGAACGTGTTAAAGGACATGTTCCACCCCTGCCTCCAGACCTAGGAATTTGCTCCACAGATAGTGCTCCCAGCCAGAAGTAGAATACACACGTATGTGCTCAAGCTCAGTGTTGCACGTGTCAGTCCTGCAGCAGCATCTCTACTATGACGGCTGGCATCTGACCTCACCTTCCTGCCAGAGGTGAGATTGCCTTCCTGAGGAAGGTTTACTCTCTTGTTTTGTTTTTAGAAGAAACTTAGTTTCTGAGGAGCAGAACTCAGCGTCCCTCTGGAGACACAGGGAACCCCACTATGCACTGCATGGTGTAATTGCAGCCCACCAGGCAAGCATTACAGAAGTCCTGGAAACTAGAACATCCTTTAAAATTGGTCCACCATTAAACAGGAAAGCATATGATCATAATAAGGATATAAAAGTGTAAAATTTGACTGCCTTAGGAAGAAATGTATAATACTATTTCTCACAGAGCCCCAAGGCAAAAAAATCCGAGCACCACCAACACCACACCCCCCCAAAAAAAAAAAAACACCTCACCACAGTTCCTGAGCCAGGGAACAACAGTATTAACTCCTAAAATGAAAAAAAAAAAAAATCATTAAGACATTCAAGAAGAGAGTTCTGCTGAAGTTTTGAAGTTTTAATTCTTTTCTCTCAGGCACAGACAAGCATAACGATACAGCACTGCAAATTAAATATTCTAATGCAAATTGGGTCCATTTCTGAACGTCACACAATGACCTGAGCAGCCACCCACAATAAAGTCTTGCCAAAGTTCCTTCAACCAAAGGACAAGTGTAATGGTTCTCACAGCACACAAAACTGTTGAAATAGATTTTTCTCCATCTCGTATACAAATGCACACAACTTGAAATGAATTCCTCTGCAGAAAATGAGGTGGCTAGCAGTTGTATGAGAAACTAATGGGAATTTAAATAAGACACCAAAAAAAAAAAAAGAAAAGCCCATGATGGACACAGCTATTCTATATCTCTTATGTTTCATTCTGAATTTTAAATAATTAATTTTAAAAACCAAACAAACAGTAATTGGGTTTTAATAATTGAGAGAACACCAGATAAGGAAACAATATCCAACAAACAGCAAAGGAAATTAAGAAGTAATGGAAATGGTCTTGAAGATCCAGATAACTTGAAATTGTGGTTCAATGTATTTCATTTTCTCCTCCCAGAACTTCATGCACCCTTGAATCTCATTCACATTCTTGCTTTGTTTCTTCTTAAGCACATTTTTATGTACTGCTGCAATACTATAGTAAGTTCTACAACTTTCAGTAGTTAAGACTGCGATAGGATGGGTTTGTACTTATTAAGAAGCAGTTCTGCTAATGATGTTCACGATCTGCTCTTTAAGATACATCAGTAACTTCAAAGATGCACTCCTGCAGATTAGACCTCCAACAGCTCTTTGAATAGCATACCATTTATCCCTGCCAACTCAGTTTTTGATGGATGGCTGCAGAGAAAAGGGGATCTGCATACAAGCAACAAGCAGGTATGGGCAAGCTCTTTGTCTGCATTGGTTCTCTGTTTACGAGAGTGTTCGACATGAGTGGATACTGATGGGAGCCATGATCACTGATGTCAGAGAACACTTAATTTTCCTCTGTCTTGCTACCTATTTAAGAATATATGCTGTATTATTTATAAGGACCATAAGATAAAGGTCAGCCTATTGACATCTTTTTTTCATCACATGGAGGTGTCAGGGCTGAAAGGGTGCAGTATTTGAAAGCCTGCATAATTCTAAATGCATAAAGGAATTCCCAGAAGAGCTTTGTATGGACAACTCATGAGAGACCTCAAGCAACAAGTCTGGACTCTCTTAGAAAGAATAAAGGACTTCAATTCATGCCAAAAGCCTTTGAAAAAAATTACAGTGTTTTTCCTATTCCTCACTGTCCTATACTTTTGTTTATTTAAATGAGTCTAATGTGAGATTCACAGATATGTGGTATGTCTCTGATATGACTAAGCCAGGGGCAACTGGCTTAGCGCAGAAATCCCTAGGAATGCAGCTGAAGCCCCCAGACGGGCAATAAGCCCATTGATGGTGTCTCCAAGCTGCTCCCTGGGAAGGCTTCTGCTACAGAACACTCTGGTGACGACTAAAAGGCCTACATGGCTGAAAGTTTCCCAAGGCCCACAGCACAGTTCAAACCTTAACAAGTCGCTCATGTTTAACAAAGCTTTAAAGAAAAAAAAAAAAAAATACAACAATTTTTTCGTTGCTGCTTCATCATAAAAAATAAAATTAAACAATGGCATTCTTCTCAGTCATGAGCTAATGCATGGTCTGCTGTGCTGAAAGTTAATAGGATTATTCTGGCTGTTGGACTATGAGTCACAACAAGGATGTACAGTGATTCAGGACCCATATGACTAACAGGGGCATTGTTACACCTCATCTCCTACAAGCCAGTGCATAATTTTTATTCTTGGAGCAGCTGTACCTTGGAGTGGAGTATATCTTGTTCCGAGACATGCCACTACACCCCTGAGCATCAGTAGTTTGAGATCTGGTCAGCAAGTGAATCAGAGACAACTCAGTAGTGAAACTGCTTAACCAGCTTCACTGGCTGGCCCTTATTCTTTTCTCATACTAGTGCAAATCAATTGACTCTGATTATTCTTATTTTTTACCACTGTATCTGAGAGAGGAATCTGGCTTGTTTTTCTCAGGGGATACTCCAAGCCAGATTCTAGCCTGTGCAGCACAATTCCACAACCCAGGAGAAGTCCTCCACTGTGCATAAGGACTTTATTTCCTCTCCGCCTACCAAAAGAAGGGGGTGGGAAACTTACTATTTCCTAGTAGAACACACAGCAGTGAATAATCTGAAGTTGTTTAGGACTGAATTACAGTCCTCAAGAAAGCTAAAGAATGTGCCAAGTCGAAAAAACCCACCCGCTTAGTGTTAGTCATATTAAGGTGGCATTTATCAGAGAGCTTAATTAATTAAAAACCACTTTAAACAACATTGGTGCCATTATAAACCAGGTTTCACTGTTTCCGATATTAAAAAAAAAAACCACACAAAAAACCCCCACTCACTTATGTCTTTTAATAGCACCCACTATGGAATAATTACAAGGGTCTTTTTCCTGTGTATTACCTCCTTAAACAAAATTTCCAGGCTGTTTGTTAGGGTAGTTTACCATTGGTCACCTAACACCTGACTATCCCAGGTAACACTACCTGAGAATCTAAGTCACACCACCTTTAAAATGCTGTGTCTTGAATGTCCTTTTAACCTTTACCAGACAAACTGTTAGGCACTGGGAATCATTCTTCCCCTTTAGGAGTGTTGCTTTTGAAAGAGTGATCATGAGGGAAATGTGTCAGCCGGCTCCCCTCCCTCCTCTGAAGTTGGAGATGGTGCTCCCTGCTGCGCTACAATGCTCCAGCTGCCCCAGAGAGAAGCCAGCGAACCTCTGCGGGGGCAGAAGGACTGTACCGCTCTCCTGCCGCACGCTCTGACTGGAGTCAGCAGAATCAGCAAGCAGAGCCTCTGACAGGAGGTCAGCATTGGCAGCTCTCCTTTTCTTATGTTTACTTGAGTGGGTTTCAGGCAGCCAGGGAGATCACTGACAGCCAAACCCACGGGACCTAAGGACTCAAAGGCCTTCTTTTCACGTATCCTTAGAAAGCCTGGCGAGCCTTCCTCCGTCCTTTGTCACTGCTGCCAAGTTCACTGCTGGCTGTCAGACTTACACCCTATTAAAACAAGATTACAGGAGCAAAACCTTACCCACAACCACCTTGCAAGCTGTTTAGAGTCCTGCAGTGATGCTGGATCATCACCCTCAGGCACCTCACTCAGGTTCTTCAATGTTCTTCACTCTACACTGCTGCTGCTTCAAAAACCTCTCTGAACTGCCCTTTTCAGCTTCTTGTCCTGCCAACATATCCACAAGGAGCCCTAAGAGGCACACTCACAAGCCCCAGCAAGGCCCAGGGTTTATTCTCATTTCAGAGCACAGGTCTCAGGTGATTTTAAGTTCCTCTTTTCTTGCTTCAGCTTTGTTAGCATTTTCTACCCAGCACACACATTATAAATGCACACAGATACAAATGAGACAGGTTATCATTCTGCTTTCTTTACAAGATCTGCCTTTTAAAATCTCTCCTGGTAATAAGCAGAAGCAACTACTGCTGGAAAGCACTTGGAGAGAAATAGCATCAGCAGCACAACGTAAATAATTAACAAAACCATTCTTTTAGATTGCATTATGCAGAGAGGAATAAATCATCAGACAAGCATTAAATATTTCATGAAAGTTATTGTTAAGCTGGAGAATCAAGTGTCCTTCTATTTCATTTCAGAGCATGGAATAGTCATCAATACATTTAAGAACTGCCTCTTAGCCCCTTTGCAGCACTGAAGGAGATGGATTCTCTTAAATTCTACACACACTAAGTTTTCTACATCCACTCAGATTTCGAGAAGGCTGATATCAGAATTTCGGGGCAAACAAACACAGACAACTTTATGGTTTTATGGCCTCTCAAGTTGGGTGGTCAGAAATTGAGGCATACAAAATTCTTAGTTATTTCTGAAAACACTGACTTGCTGAGCTAGTAACGAGCAGCTGTGTTGCTGAATGACTACTGAAATGAAAGATATTATCCATCTCCCTAAGTGATACTTATTAGCAATAAATCTATCCCCTAGACAAAGAAACAAGGCAAACCCCAACCCAACTTCCTATTTATAGTGCTGCCAAACTAACACCTAATGTAGTATCATCAGAATTAATAAATAGAAAACCATGGAGCTCATCCAGCCACGTAACTTACTCTCCAAATCATTTAACATTAGTTTTTCCAGGAACAATGGATGTTGTACGTGTTTTGTGATTTTTGCTAATGTTACATTTTCTCTTAACAGGCTGATAAATTCTTAGCACTACCACTGACTTTCCAAAACAGAAAATAATTTTTGCAACACAGAGCTCACCTGGAACTGAAAAAGTATAAATAATTTGTTATTTATCTGGTTTACATTTACATTTATCTACTTTTAAATAGATATTTTTCAGGTTTACCTTTGTCGCTTGTGCTCATTACCAATAGTAAATCTGCTCAAGTTTCAGCATTTTCTGCCAAGCTTTTCCCTCCTCATCAAAATTTAGCTGCTGTTTTTCATCCTACACTGAAGTCCCAGATCCTCCTCAGGCCTGATAAAACACAGGCAGTGCAGCATGTGGAGAAAAAGCAAGAGAGGATTAGAACATCATGGTTGCCTGCTATGCAGTAGCAGGTGTAGGAAGCCTAAAGTAACTACTAATCTGAATTGAGATTATTATGTGCACAAGACCTGGGCACTTTCAATTTCTAATATACAGCCTACTTTGAAGAAAGTCAGTGCAAAAAGAATTGGAGCTCTGTAAACACAAAAACTTTTTTGCTGTCAGAATCTCCACACAAAAGCAAGATATGACCAGAACATTGCATTTCTAAGCTTCTGACGTTGTTTTAACTTATATGACAACACACAGTAAAGCCATTAAGATGGTATTTTTACTTCACTACTAGATCAATATAAAGCGAGTTGTGAAAGTTCTCATGCGCATAGAGATGATTTTTAAACAGCAAGAGAAAGTTTGCCCTCAGAGTAAAACCTTCAATTTTACTTATTTATAGAGGATTTTTGATGATAGGAGAACTTGTGAAATTGTGCCATATGCAGAATAATAAAGTCTACAAAGATAAGATGTGTGAAGCAGTGATTATTGGGGCAAAATATTTTAAAACACACAAGCAATATACATGGCAGTATGTAATAAACATTCAGATACGCAGTCTAAATCCTAGCTCCCAGACAAAGCCTGAATGATACAACTCTCTCCTAAAAACACAGGAAGGGAACATTTCACAGTTTCTCAAAAACTTCAGCAGTTGCATGGAAACAGAGCGCTTCAGGGATGGGATCAAAACGCAAGCTCCAAGTTCAGAAGCAAAACCAGCAAAATTTCCTGAAAGTCCACATGTCACAAAAATATGACAAAACCGAAAAGTTCCTCATCTTAAATAATAAATAAATGTGTGAACACATGAGCATAAACTGTGTCAGTTAAGCAGCTGCATCTCCAGCAGGCAGCAGGAGGAGCTTCATGGCTGGAGCAGGAAGGTCCTGAGTTCTGAGCCAAAACGTGCTACTGACTCACCTCCATGTTAGAAAGGTGTTTGACTACATCTTGTTTCCAGTTTTGCCTCAGATTCACCAATTTCCAAAGCCAAATGCTGATGCTGAGAGCAGGTTTAACACACGTAGTTACCTGCAGTAACACCATGATAAATAGGCAAAGCTTTATATATACGCACACCAAAGTGTTTGGTTGCTTCTCCCCTTTTTCCTAACTAGACCAGCCCTATTGCTTTCTGCCATCTGGACCTGCCCCCTACTCTTGGGCACCCTTTGCAATGCTGAGAGCAACAAAATATTATATCTGCAGTCCATTATAAAGCCCGGCTACACCAGTTGTACTGGGAAGGAATAGGCGTTTTTTTCCCCTCTTCCCAATTCAGACACAAACAGGCAGACAGACACAACATCATATTTTACCTGAGCTAATGGGCTATCGCCAGTGCCCCATGTGTTCTGTAATAGGGCCAGATGCATTCAAACAAAATGCTTTTCAGTCTCTAGTGCTGTTGTTTTAATCAGACTTGTTATTCTGACTTCTCCTAAAACAAATTAGCCAAAATATCATTATTTTGTCTAGTATCTAGTCAACCTCTGCTATACCATAATCAAAATATACCTAATCAATAGCTTTGAAAATTTAATTTTATTTATTTAGCCTGTAAGAGGCTCATCAAGCTGGCCATATCACATCCAGTAGTCTGATTAACAAATTAATAATCATCTTCACACAACATCCAGCACAGCACAACACTATTATGCTGTTTTCTCTTAGCGAGCAAAACAGAAATCCACATGATCACATAATGAAACACCAGCGAGACACAAAGCACCGAGCATATTATTTGATATTAGTCTGCAGAGGGAACGTGTGTTCAGTTGTCTTCCAACCAACAAAGCAGGGTTGTTGTGTCTGACTTGTGTTATCCTATAACATTGCATAATTCTAACAGCAAATTTGAGATTAAAATAGGCAAGCAAGGAACTGGACCATTTCCCAGAAAGGTCTCTGAAGGCAATCTATCCTTCTTAGCAACTAGTTAGCAACCAAGAGATGATTACTGTGGATTAAAGAATTAGATAATAAAACAAAAAGTCTAATCAGAAACACTACTGCCAGCATTTTACTGTCACAGGGCCCATTGGAATAAAATAAAAAACAGAAAGCTCCAAAATCATTTTCATTTTCTCAGAAAGCTACCTAAAGGAATAGAAAAAGAGAGGTTGAGAGACACATGGCAAAAAAGGAAGAAATCCAGGCTACTGAAAATCTTTCAAGAAACGTGAAGGAAAAAAAAAATAAAAAAAAAATCAGTATTTTTTAGTATTTTTAATGGCTTGGCTAAATTTAAACTAGTCAAATCTCCTGGCACTTTGCATTCTTGGACACGCTGTAATAACTCACCCATTAAGAAGAGTTATTAGAGAGGGGCAAATTCAGATCTGGTTCAAGCAAGCATAGTTCTCCTAAAGTTAGAACATTCTTGTTCCCCTGTGCCAGGGGCAAATCCAGGCTGTGGGCCACACAAGATCCAGAAGAGATGAGTTAGTGAATAAATTCTGAACCCTAAGATCTTACACGCTACTCAAGCTTTCCGAGCAACTGGCAGCGCAATCATAGGAAAAGATTAGTTGAGCCATGTAATCCAGTACAGAAGACCAAAGGAGACACTGCATAAATAAAATGTGTTTATGCAGATCATGTAACACCTATACTACTTCTATTATTCCACTCCATATGCTGGAGAAGCAAAGGCCAGGATGGCAGCCTAGAAATCCTGACCCTAGTTTCACATGGGATAAATACTTGAGATTTCTAGGTAGAGTGACTATTAGTCTGTCCAAAAAAAAGGAAGATCCCAATGCCATTTCAAACACTGGTAGCAAAATTCAAGTAGTACCTAACCAAATAGTCTTAAGTGTAAAGAATTTGTCAGGTTCCCTCTGAATATTTTTTTTTTTTGTATGCCAGCTTCCCATGAAAGGTCCAGAGGCTTTCTTTGAAGTTTTCCTTCACTGTTTCTTCCTCCTACGTGAAAAACAGTAAAAGAAGATTGCCTTAATGACAAATTAAGGAGGCTACACGATCAAACCCACAGAGTCCGCAGAATTCCAGATTTAAGGTTAACCTAATTTTTACTGTGCCCTTACACATGTGTGTTCTTACACAGTTCATAATGGGAACACAGTGACCACAAACTGATAGATCCAAAGCTTGAAGCTTTCTTCAAAGTTGACAATTACAAGCTGAAAATCTTCAAATTCCAAGTCAAACCAGAAAGTTAACAACCCTAAATTCTCTTGTTTTCCCTTCATCCAGATCAATATGTTAAAACTTGTTCCAAGCCAGTACAGATTTGTGATCACTCTTGATTCTTTGAAACTAAAGCTCGAAAAAAATGCTTATTTTCTCCAGCACCAGGGAAACACCATTAGTTCAGGAAGATATGAACAAATATATCTGCACAGGTAGGCCAATTATTTTTCTTATATCAAATTTTGGGAAATAAATTGGGAAATATCATTTCCCAATTATTTTTGCACCAAATGTGTTAGCTATACTAGTTTTTCCAAAATAAATTTGAAAAACATGATTGTTTTCTTGGTTTTTTACCCATTTTTCAAAGCTCTGTACGGACCTCAGTGTTCTTCCCATACCAGCTCATGCATTCACAGAGAGTTCTGCCTTTATCATGACCTGTATGTTTAATTAATATGCTGTTTACTTGACTTTTCAGATTATTAATAAAAATGCTAAGGAAAATGCACTCAGCACTTATCTCCATGGCACTATTGGACATCTCCCCACAATCCACTGCTTTTCCATTTATCACTTTATAGATCCTTTTTCTGTACAAATCAAATTGGAGTTGGGTCCTTAGTAAAAACCCAGATTTTCACTCACAATGAACCAGTCTGGCTACAATATGTTTCATTTGAGCCACCATAATACAGAGCCATTTATAATAAGAATATATAGTAGAGACTAGATTAAGTGTTGAATCAACAGTACTTGATCATATTTACTCTGGATTACTTCAGGAACCGGCCAGGGCAATCTGAAAGCTCCTTAAGGTTACTTTCATGAATTCATGAAAAATGACTAAGATCTCTGAAGTTTATAGTTTTAAGAACTGTGGATAGGACAGGAGGCAAAACCCCAATCTCATTCATTCATTGGTAAAATACATTGAAACAAATAACAAAACAAGCTTTTTAGTTATATCATAGCTTCTTACAAAGTTCAGCATGGATTTGCCAAAAGCACTGTAATTTCTTCTGGGGTATAAAACCAATGAGAACATAAGAGTGATTAAGCATGTGAGAGGTATTGCAATGACTTTTCTTGCACATAAAACGCCTGTATGAAAACACAAGCAAACCAGGATAAAGATATGCAAGTAAAATCTAAACTGAAGTACTACCAAGTTTGGGGCATCATACATTAAGAAACTTGTAGCCTGATCAGGCAAACCCATAAGACAGCAGGAAGAGGGTTCAGAAATCTAGAAAATCTCTTAGTGAGTG
Source organism: Larus michahellis (assembly GCF_964199755.1). NCBI lineage: Eukaryota > Metazoa > Chordata > Aves > Charadriiformes > Laridae > Larus > Larus michahellis. The sequence goes on from NC_133898.1 coordinate 42,797,993, forward strand.
GTTATCTCCCGTGGCGCTGATATATTACACTACTGCATTTTCCAATACAACGTTGGAAACTAATGATTTACAGAGACACCTGACAGCTAGGAAAGAATGGGCAATTTTAACACCCATGCTATTACATCCACTTCAGTCAGTTGTGCATCACACGCACACAACCAGTCTTACTGAAAACAATCTGATATATTGCAAAGAAAGGAATTCCAGATGTAGCTACCAGTTACTTTGCTATAAAAATCTGGAACTTTCAATTAATAGCAAACGTTTGCCAAGTTTCAGAATGCTAAATAGCCAGAGTCTCATTTAAATCACAGCTCTTAAAAATTGATCCATTATGGACTGACCTGGCTCCAAATGTTCTTTTCCACATACTAATTAAACTAAGTTGAGAGCTTACAGTGAGCAAGTTACTGGAAAAAACACTGCAAACTGCTAATCTCTCAATCCCTACAAAAAGTTATCAAATTATCTTAATTGACTGCTGCCCTAAAGCTATGCCGGTATTTAAAATGATGGCACAAGTGTTATTCCAATAACACTGTTTACCAGGAAACACATGCCACTGGCATTATCCCAAACAGTTTGAGGTAATTGCACATGTGGGCCATGGAGAGAAGGAGTAGAAGACTTGGCACCTCAGGGCAAAAGTCTCATTCACATCTACTCCCTGTCCCAAGTCAAATAACAGCACAAATTAGCCCTAATGCATCCCCCTTTCCTCCCCAGTATTACACACAAACTGCACACAGAAAGAGACACACAGCAACAGCTGAAGGATAATCATGGCAAGTTTATAAAAAATAGTTCACACTACAAGCAGCGAAACTATTTCGGCCTGCAGCCTCTCCACAGGGACAAAAGCTCAGCTATACAGGTTCCACGAAGCCAGTACGTCTCTAGCAGTAAAAGCATCCCAGAGCACCCATAGAAGGCTTACACTGGAGAGATTACGGTGCATGCAATTGCACTCACATCCAGCTCAGTCTGCTGGCCAATGAGGAAGGACAAGCAACCTGTCAACTTGTCTTCCAAGCAGTTTGTAATTAGCCATTACCCAGACTCTAGAGGGACTTTATGCTTTCCACTGCCTCCTCTCCATTGTGCAAAGAGGAGAGAGAAGGATGAAGGTTCCGATCTCCCTTGCTGAGCCAAGCCTAGTAAATACCCTGGATCCCTTCCCAGCAACTGCGTGGGAGCAAGCAAGCCCAAAGGCTTTGTTCAGACATTTCTTTGTCACAGAACTGAGCTGTTTACTACTTTTGATACAAAATTAATTAATTTAAGCACAACACTCTCAGACAGGACACTTGCCAGAAAATTATTAGGTTCAACAGCATGCAAGGCAGTGCTACAGCTTTCAACTGACTATTATTCCAAGGTTTGAAGCGGCATACTTTTCTATCTCACTGTTAAAGAAAGGAACATGAGACACATGCTGCTCCCTCCACCCATCTTTTTACCACTTATACCGATTTAAAATTTTCAAGACAAGCAAAGCTCTTCACCAGAAAGAGCTCTCTACCAGCCTCAAAGAGCACAGTGTGATCTGGATGACCACAAAGGGGAGATATGGCAATGGCAAGTCTTTGCCCTAAGGACTATTTCTCATGGCCATAGCAACTCAACCATATGCTTAATCTTGCCTATACAGAAGGCGGGTTTCACGTGTAGCACTCCAATCGAGTAGAAATATAAAAACTTATTAGCTGCCTTCCTCTGCACATAAATATAATATAGTAGGACTTTCTGAGATTGTAGGTGGATGTATTTGGGATCATTACCTACAGTCTCACCTCTGTGCCCAGCAAGATCACAGAGCACATCCCCCTGGAAACTCTGTTAAGGCACACAGAAAATAAGGAGGTGATTGTTGACAGCCAAAATGGCTTCACTAAGGGCTAACGATGCCTGACAAATTTAGTGGCCTTCTATGACAGGTTGCAGTGTTGGTGGATGAGGGGAGATCAACTGATGTTATCTACCTGAACCTGTGCAAAGCATATGACACTGTCCCACACGGCATCCTTGTCTCTAAAGTGGTAAGACATGGACCACTCAGTGGAAAAAGAATAGGCTGGACGGCTGCACTAAAAGGATTGTGGTTAACAGATCAACGTCTAAGTGGCAACCAGCGATGAGTGGTGCTCCTCAGGGCTCAGTAGTGGGACCAATACTATTTAACATCATTGTTGGTGACATGGATGGTGGGATTGAGTGCAGCCTCAGCAAGTTTGCCAAGGACACCGAGCTGTGTGGAGCAGTCAACATGCTGGAGGGAAGGGATGCCATCCAGAGGGAGCTGGACAGGCTTGAGAGGTGGACCTGTGCGAATCTCATGAAATTCAAAAATGCCAAGTGCAAGGTCCCGCACCTGGGTCATGGAAAACCCAGGCACAAATACAGGTCGGGTGGAGAGTAGCTTGAGAGCAGTCCCGAGGAGAAGGACTTGGGGGTGTTGGTGGATGAGAAGCTCAATGTGAGCCGGCAACGTGCGCTCACAGCCCAGAAAACCAACCACATCCTGGGCTGCATCAAAAGAAGCATAGCCAGTAGGTCAAGGGAGGTGATTCTGCCCCTCTACTCCACTCTCATGAGACCCCACCTGGAGTACTGCATCCAGCTCTGGAGTTGTCAGCACAAGAAGGACATGAACCTGCTGGACTGAGTCAAGAGGAAGGCCATGAGAATGATCAGAGTGCTGGAGCACCTCTCCTATGAAGACAGGCTGAGAGAGTTGGGGTTGTTCAGCCTGTAGAAGAGACGACTCCAGGGAGACGTTATAGCAGCCTTCCAGTACCTAAAGGGAGCCTATAGGAGAGTTGGGGAGGGACTCTTTATCCGGGAGTGTAGCGATAGGACGAGGGGTAACAGTTTTAAACTGAAAGAGGGGAGATTTAGATTAGATATTAGGAAGAAATTCTTTACTGTCAGGGTGGTGAGGCACTGGAACAGGTTGCCCAGAGAAGGTGTGGAGGCCCCTTCCCTGGATGGGGCCAGGGCCAGAGTTCAAGGCCAGGTTGGACGGGGCTTTGAGCAACCTCGTTTAGCAGAGTGTGTCCCTGTTCATGGCAAGGGGGTTGGAATTAGATGATCTTTAAGGGCCCTTCCAACTCTAACCATTCTATGATTCTATGATTATCCTCCTTAAATTGCAGAAATAGAAATAATAAAAAGAACAATTGTGGCAGTTCCCATGGGGCAGCCTCTTATCCATCACATCAGGTCAAATCGGGTTTTGCAATAACATGGTCAGCTCTGCCATGGTGTAAGATACAGGATGAGTTCAGGAGCTTTTGTCACTACATAAGATGGCCTTAAGCAGCACATGAGACACTCAGCAATGGGAAGATATGGTTAACATACTCTTCGCTTATTCAGAGGAGCTCTACTATTGGAAATCAGCTCAAGAAAAACAAGAAAGGAACTGCAGGGTTGAAGCTGGCCTTATCTGACAGAATGTTAGAAAAACATCAAGGAAACAATCAAGAGCGAGGTGTCAGGATTTGGTATAACATGCCTTTGACTGGCACTGATTTTTTGGAAAAAAGAAAATTTTATATTCAACCTACCTGTACTTCAGAAAAGCATTTGATGTACTGCCACATGAGATCAGCTAAAACATACATGAGAGGAATTAGTGTGGTGGAGTAGGGACTGACTAAAAGGAGTTGTGCTGAAAAGCAGAAGGGCTGGAAGGGGATTGGCAACGGACTTTTCTCAGGCTCAGTCTTGGGACTGATATTGCTCACTATATTCACTAGCAACCTTACAAACACGATCTTGCCACAACCCACACACTTCTCTTTCTCAAGCAAACGCTTGTATAAACAAATGATCTTTCCTGCATGCCTCAAAATTCAGCAAAATTTCCCTTCAGAAAACCTAAAAAGAGGGCAAACCTAAAAATGATGCGTTCCTGTCACTATCTAAAAATCTGTCACTTGTTCTGGTTATTTTTGAAAGCAAACTCCTTACACAGAGGTTAGAAATAACATGGCTAAAATGTTTAGATAGTATAGGAGGAAATTGCAACAAGCTCTGAACTACCCCAAGGTCTTCAAGATTAAAGCTAACTGAACATTAACAGTTAAATTAAAACTGCCTTAGATCTTAAAAGTTCAACACATTTTCAAAAGTTAAAAAAAATATTTGTGATAACTTATAAATGAAGTACAAGTCCCAATGTTATTGACAAATTTTCCTATTTGAAATGCCTGATAACTAAGGTTTATGACAAAAATGTCAACAGAACTTTAAGGTAATTGAACAATCCTAGTCACTGCAATGATAAACGAATTCATACAGCTATCACATGTCACTTCAAAGAAACAGCTTTCAAATATATATATTTTGTTTTCATGCTTAGAGGCAAATAGGAGAACTGATAAAAATGCAGATAGAGTTGTTGTATCAGATATATCAAGGATGCCAAAACAAGCTGTTAAAAGCTATGAAAAGAGCAAGGCTGGAGTAGCTCAAACTGTTCTGTGGCACATAAGCTCTGCAGAGAAAAAACTGCAGACTAAATTCAGTTGACTTATTTATTTTCTTATGTAAGTGAAGAAGTGAAATGTTAATCCCCCAGCATACTCTTATTTTTCCTTATTGTTCCAAACTGTACAGGTCAACCTAACAGGTAAGCTTGAATCATTAATTTATGACCAGAAAAACGATTGCAAAAAACTGTTATATCGTTTCTACAGGTAAAATATTAATTATGAAAGACATGAAGAGTAGGAATAATAGATAAGGAAGAAGTTGCTAAACCCAAAGCTTTGCCTGCTCTCCAGATACTATTTTGAAGAAGAAGTTTCAACTCAGACTTACTGACAAATCACGTGTCAAAGACAATTATCTCTTTTTCATCCTCTGTATTTACTTACAGCTTTTAAGCTGACTTGACCTTTTCCTTTTCCCACAGAATAAATGAAACACATTTTTCCTATCACTTAGCAAAATAGTTAAGTAATCAGAAATTCAACAGTATGTTTTTTCTGGCAAATGTGGTTGTTGACACAAGGAGCTAAGTTATCATGAGTGCATGGACAGAACATTATGGGACAAGTTCTCACATCTCTCTCAGACCCAGGACTCTGCAAGGAGGATTAATAGGTATATCTCCCGGCTGGCATACTCTGCTTAAGACCACAGGGTTCCAGAATAATTAACCCATGCACTGGTACGGTGACATAGGTTTGATGCAGACCCTGATCAGGCAAGGACATGCAGTTGCTTTTTTGGTGAGCAAGTCGGAGTATATGCTTCCTTTACCCCAGGAGCTGAAAATACAGACTCAGTAAAGTTCAAGTGATGCACACAGACAATATCTAATCCAGAAATCCTGGTACATATTACAGACTCACCCCATTAAAATTTTTGAATAGTTGAATTGGCAGAACAAGTTAATAACATAAGTGCTTTTCATTATGTAGCTCTGCAGTTTTGATCCTTAGTAGGTACCCTTAATCCAGACTTAATATATCTGGGAGAGAGTGTCTTGGGACCATATCCCACGGAATTTACAATGATCTTAGGCAAGTTGAATTTTAGCCAAAAATTCTGCAACAGCACTTTTCTCCATCAAACATGCTTTTTCTTTTCTATCCCAGCTAGGCCTTGAGGAAGCCAGAATGGAATTTTCAATCAGTGCAAGAAACCTCACAATTCTTCCCCAAAACCTAAATCTCCCACCCACTCTCCACTCAGTATCTCAACTGCCCAGGTGCATAGGTTTTACTTGCTAGGAAGTGTTCTATAAAAGGCTTGGTTTCACTTATTTCACAACCAGACAGAACCAGATCTTAAACCTTTCTGATTTTCGTCAAAAATTGCTGTTTCATAGCATCCCCTAATGACAGCACATTTGTCCAGCACATTTGGGATCAGAGCAGAAGTGAATAATTAGTAGCACAAAATAGACAGAAACTGTTCAAAGCTGATCAGTGAAGAATTCCCATTACCTTGGCAAGTCTCCTGTGCCAGACAAGGAGAGCCTTTTTTGCCATCCTGCCCCACAGTCAGTCTGCAGGAGAAAAGAACAGAGCAGAATAAAAGTGAGAACCCTTACACATCTGCATGCCAGCGATGTACGGTCATGAGGTGCCCCGGAAACATGAACTCAGTGGGCTACAGCCAGTTCCTCTGACTTCCTCCAACCTCCTCCATTTCAGACCCCAGTGCAGGATAGCCCCGAGTTGTTTGTCTGACTTGAGCTGTACCAAAAGGTTTTCCATGGTAAACACTGCAATTTATCTTTCATTTTCAAATTCAGAAATTTCCAATGCAAAGGAGCTCTTAAGGTTTAGTGATATTCTCAAATATCCTCGCATATAATGAATGGCTTGTTGTCTGTTACTTAAAAATAAATTGGTCATATATTCTACTTATAGTGGTTTAGTAGGTGTGCAATTTACATAAATTTAAATTGTATAACCAATAAAGTACTAATTACTGTACTTTTCTGTTATATTTGAATTTGCAATAAAAAGGTCTAAGGCTTTAATTAGTATAAACTCAAGTCATTCAATTGCTATTTTTGAACATGGTATAATTACAATAACAAAATCAAACTACAAAGTACTTTCAATAGGTGGTTAGGATACATTAAAGTAAATCTTTAAGAGCTATGCTGATTTAATTGCAAATGAACAGAACTTTTTATTAATATGGACATATTAAGAATCCATGTACTGTCTGGAGGGAGAAATATATTTTATGGTTTAATAGAAGTGTGAAACTTTTGGCTACAATATCTCAAGCAGTATGTTTTTAAAAGAAATTGATTTGGCCCAGGTTCAGGAAAAGATTTGCTGTCTAAAAGCTGATTTCGCTTTGCTCAACTCCTGGATGTGCAGACCCAGAGCAGAATCAAGGACTGGTACAAGCAGATAGCCCTTTTATATGATATATATCCTTGGCATCTTCTTAAAGCCCTTCCTTCCGGGGTTAGGCACAGCTAAGCAAAGGATTTTCACAATGATCGTTCTGGTGACAATATTCCCTCTCACCCCTACTTTCCATTTAAGTTTATGTATTTAAAAAAAAAAAATTACCAGTGAGTGCTCTGCTCTAGTTCATGCCTCAATAGACCCATAAGAGAAGCCTAGCAGAAAGGTCAGTCTCTCAGCCAGCCATGTCTCTCAGTACACCTTACACGGGCAGAGAACGCCCACGGATGTGACACACAAGGCAGGACCCCCAGAGAGAAGGGCTCCCATGGTTTGGGCGCAAACAGTTCTCCACACTGAACTGAGACTTTTCCTTAGACTGTCATTGCTGGATTTGTACAAGTTTAAGACCATGCCATTTACACACTGAAATCTGGCAGTGTCTAGATTTCCAGCTGGCCGATTGCTTAGCTTACATTTGTTACTTTTGTCTTTTCACCACCTCTTTGAAATTCTACTATATCTATGTATCAAAAATATAGAGAATAGTTGTGCCTCTCTTTCTGTAGATAAACACTGCTATATTTGGTTGGTAAGCCTTACAAAGATGTTACCTTGTGCAGCAATAGCTATAGCTGGTTTCCTAAAAGTGGTGAAACCAACCATCCCCCAAACACATTCAAAAGCTCAGAAGGCAGGCAGGAAGGTTATTCACATAGCAACAATCTAACACTTCAGTCAATTTTGTTTATTTTGTTTTTTAAGTAAGAAGGGTTTATTAGTACCACACTGACCCAGGTATTTTTATGCATTCGTGAGCGACTTCTCAGCAGTAGCAATTAATGCTATTGCATATGCAGTCTGCTGTGAAGTACGTTCTGAAATGGTTTCTAAAAACAGTCTAGCTAATTTTCCTAGCAAAATCTTGGAACAGCCATGCCAAAACACACAGACATAAAGCAATCTTGTTCAGACAGGTCTTAAATATTTGTCCCCTCACTCCGAAGTATTCCTTTTGGCCACGTCATTACACCTGGATTGTGCAGATGAACACAGAATGCAGTGCTGCGTACAGTTCCATAACTGTAATAATGTAATTCTAATTTAGAAAGAGATATTCATCTGTAAATTGAATTGCTTTTCTTGTTAGCAAGGCTTATCCTAGTCCAATGGCTGATTCTAAAATAGTAGTACAAGCTGAAATTAAGCTCCATTTTCAACTGCAGACTCATTTACCTAGGCAAAATGTACCCCCAGGTGTGATGAGTTGGTTTATTTTGCAAATTTCCTTCTGCAGCACAGAAGGGAACACAAAGGGTGCATTCCCTATCCATCCAAGCATCCAATGACTATGAACACTCAACTTAAGGAGAGCTTTGCTCTCAGCAATAAAAAATCCAAAACTACAAATATTATGAACCATGGCAAGAGATCAAGAGAAAAGCACCACTAGTGTCCCTAGTCTAGTTCCATGCAATAGCAGAGATTAGGTAAATACCCAGCTATCAAGTGGTCTACTGTCATTAATAGGGCTACTCATGGCAGTTTAAATGAGTTTAACAGAGTTTTAAGAGCTTAAGATACAAAATCAGGTCATATTCAAACTGTTGGAAAAAGCAATAGTCCAATTTGCCAGTTTGTTTATTTGATAAACTTTATGTCATATATAAAGCACTCACGCATAGCAGAGGAGAAAATGCACGCAAGTGACAGGAGACCGCATAGACTGACAACTGGTAAACTGATGTACTCTAATGCAACTCAGCCTCACCTTTGGAGGCTATACCTCACAAGAATTTTCACATGTCACCTTTCTGAGCAACTCTGCTGTGCCCCTAAGGCTTAAGAGATAAATTACAAGTTATGAGGGCCAAAATATTATCTTAATAGAGGCCAAACAAGTACAGAGTGAATGGCATTGTATCAGACTGGTATCCACACAATTAGCCGCCTAAAAATAAAAGCTCCTTTTTTGCTCTGTACTACACTTCATCTTCTCATCTTCAAGGGGTACAAAGGAAGTTTAATCATCCTAAAGGCTGAAGAGGCTGAGAGTAAATATTCTCAGACACTGAAGAACCCTCTGCTGAGAAACACTGCAGAGCTGACTAACCTCTTCAGGGCACAGGAGCATCTCTTCAATAATGCAGCACAATTAATAATCGCCATTCTTAACCTCAATAATCTGACAAGGGAAACTAACACCTTTAACCTTCATGGCTTCTTTTTTATCTCTCTCCTAGAGAACTTTGTGCTCCTTCCTGCAAAATAATGCCAGAACCTCATCCAAGCTGCACAATGCCAGTTTCAGAGAGAGAGAGACAGAGAGAGAGAGAAGGAATTCTCTTTTAAGTTATTGAAGAGCCAAGGCCAAAAGGGGTGGGGGGGGAGAGAGAAGGAAAGAGATCTCCAAGGCAGATACCTATTGGTCACTAGGCATCTTCTTTATAAAGAAGGCAATTCTTTTGATAATTACTGACACTCTTGTTTCTCTACAAGTTGCAGACATACCACTCTAACTACCAAGGCAGACTTTTCATTAGACTTCACTGACAACACCAAAGAGAATTTGCCATATAACGCGCAGAACACATTTGCTGGAGAAAGCGGGAAGGTGGCAGCAATCAAGGGCACATGCAATCCTTTTTCAAAAGCTGCCTAGTACCACTGAGAACCATCTTCAGTCTCCCAGCTATTTGGGCAGAGAAGTCCAAAAGCATGAATCACAACCTCCAGGAACTTTAAAGGGTCCTTTAGAGAGGAATACAGAAAATTTTATCTTAATTTTTTTCACAGCTGCACTTATAGCTAAGGCCATCCTTTGCAAGAAGGTCTCTTCTCTGACCTGCACTGATGCATTCAAGGGCATTCTGGGAATTTAACATCATCCCATGGTCAGTAGGCACAGAAGACACCCTACCCACAAAACCACAGTGAGAAAGAAAGCTTTGTGACAGATAGCAGCAACCTGGGTCTCATTAAAACAAATGAGAATTTTTGTTTAATTAAGTCTGAGACACTGACTATTTAGGTGGCATATGAGACTATGGAGATATGTAGGAATCACTTTCTCTCTCCCCCTCAACTTGTCACTTTAGCTTAATAGTTCAGCAAAACCAATGCATCACTCTCCTAATCGGAGTTTCTAAGTAAATAAAGTCCATTGGGCTTTACATAGCACTTCTTACACTGACTTGTAACTCACATGCCTGGAGTTCCCCAATTAAAAAGTCTCACCTGCCTTTCTCAAATCCAATTTTAGTCTGTATCATGGCTGTCCTTCTGTGACAGAAATAAGAGGTTCAGCTCAGCGCTACAGGATTATCAATACGTAAGAAAGAACTTAAAGGAAAAATGTAAAATTAAGAACACAACATTTGATGAAGAAAAATCAGTAAGAGGTCAGGACCCCAAAAACCACATCGTGTGCTCTTTGGAAACAGAGGAGTGTTTGCACTGCAGTTATGCTATCCAGAACAAGCCTGTCCTTCTGCCATGAATTCATTTATGCATGAGCACACACATGTAGTCTAAAAGCAAAACTCCAATACAGGCCAAAAAAGATTTCCTTTCTGTTAAGATCAGAAATACTGACAGCTTCTTACACTTTAGCTCCCTTTGATTATCTGGGCCTTGGATTATTTTTCCTCAAGCCTTTGCATACTTTTTACCAAAGGGAGTATCATATTGCTAATTTATGTCTTTACTAACGTGCTTTATCTTTCTCCTCCTTTCAGTGATGCACGCAATTCCCTTAAATTTGCTATTATCTGTTAGTGTCATTAGTGCGTGTTTACACCCACTCTGAGGTAATTAGTGAAGACAACTTACTGAAAACATTAAGACACCAGAACACACACAAAACATCAATGATTGAGGGGAAAGAAGTCCAATTCTGCTCAAGGGACATGTTTTATCACAATAATTGTTATTGTAACTATTACATCATCTCTTCTTATCCTAATAGGGAAGTTACATAAGAACAGAACTAATTTTATGCATCTTATAAAGGTCTAGCTGTGGAGAAATCAATCCTTTACCTCTATTCCCAATCTCTGAGGAAGTTTTTGGTCTGAATAATAAGATACCCATCAGATATCCATCCTAATTTAAATTAATCAACAAGATATCACTTTATGAGACACTTTATCAAGTGCTGCACTAAAATCCAAATATATAGCTACAATATATCATCGTTCCTTGTCTTCCCTTCAGCTTCTCTTTTTATGGTTTTATTTAGGAGTATAATCTAGTTTGCCTGGCAATGTTAGTTCTTTATAAAGAGACACTGATTGTCACTAATAGCTCCATTATCTTCTGGAAAAGACTTGTTTACGAAATCCCCCTAAGTGCAGAAAAGGCTGCATCTCACTGCCAGTGCGTGCAGTGCTAGGATAGGATTTGCACTGGTGCATGGTATCACAGGATAATATACCACAGAATATGACCTCTGGGGATCACCTGGTCCACCACGTCACCCAAAAGACCAGCAAAATCAGGTCACTCATGGCCTTGTCAAGGAAAGTTTTAAAATTACCAAGAGTGGAGACTGCACAACCTCTCTGGGCCCTTGTTGCAGTGTTGTGACCACTCTGGGATTTATTTCTTTTTTTAAAAAAGAACCAAAGAAAACCACAAACCAGGAAAAACACAACACACCACAAAAAAGCCCACAACAACAATCACCACCTCTTAATATCTAATTGGATTTTCCTATGTTGCAACTTAGTCCATTGCCCCTTGTCCTATTACTGCATATCCACAAGAAGTTTCAGGTTCTGTCTCCTCCCTACCCTGCTAGCTGAAGACAGCCCTAATGTTTCACCTTTGCCCTCTCTTCTCAAGGCTCAGCCTCTCAATGTATGCCATAATCTCCAGACCTCTGACCAGTTTGGTGGCCTGCGCTGGACTTGCTCCAGCTCAGTGTCTGCCTTGTATTGGGGAGCCCCAAACTGCAAGACCTACTGCAAATGTAGTCTCACAAGTGCCAGGGGAGAATAATCATTTTCCTCAACCTGCTACCTACAGTCTTGTAGCCCACAGGGTGGGCTAGTCTCCTTTAATCCTTGCCTGATGCACGTTCTGCTCTTCTGCTCCCTGTCCACCAGGCTCAAGACGTCACACATGATCTGGAAGATGATGAGGTTTCCCTCGTTTTGAGCAAAAGGCAAGTATTACCTACCTACAAATCAGCTTCCACAGGATTACATGGGGTCAGGTCCAGCACAGCTATTTCTCTGCTACTACTGGCCTACCATTCACTACTGAAGACATTCCCAGATATTCCTCACGCTGAATATGATTAGAATAAAGCAGAACACGTATCAAATTAACATTTTGTTAGCACATAGACATAGGACCTCTAAACACCACCAATTTCTAGACCATGCAGGTCAAAGTCAAGCAAAGGTTTTGCATGCCCAGAGGAAAAACTGTTCCTTTATCTCGTGTTGCCTCTTACCTGCACAGGAGTCTCTTCAACCTCACATTCCCTCTTACTGGAATTAGCTTGCACTCTGCTTTAGCTTCAGGTTTTACGCTTGTGATATTTTTTTAATTTATTATTTTTAAAAGCAGTTATTTCTCCTTGGTGAGCAGAGATGAAGATGCTAATTCAGCCATTTATTAACCCTTTCCAGCTTTTGCATTTATGGGAGATGAATAGAGCCAATTACTAGCAGGTCAGTCAGGGGGAACTACCAACATACTATTCATGCATTCATTTGGTGTTTCAGAATTACAAAGAATTAGAGCCTGTAAACACAGCTAGACCGAACACAGTTTCTCTCCCTCTCTGCCTGGAAAGATTTTTTAAAAGAAATGTTTAATACTAATAATAATTTTTGCCACTGTTTTCCATAACTGTAGCTGGCTTCAGGTATAGGCTCCTACCCCACTTAATTTCCTGTAAAACTCAAAAGAAAAAAAAACAAACCACAAAAAAAAAAAGCTTTCCCAGATTCTCAAAGTTTTACTGATAATTCCTAGGTTTGTTAAGTCCTTCAAATAACCAATGAGCCAATCTAGACTCCCAGATAACTACCCACCATTGGATCCCTCCTGCTTCTCTGTCTCCCTATAGCCCTATTAGCATTTACCAGATTTCCATCATCACTTAAATTCCACATCAGGTCTTTCCCATTCTTCCCCTTTCAACTTACAGCCACGGGAAAACCGTGCTAACAAACCACAATAGTTCACAACTGAAAACAACACCAGCAAGCAAAGAGTGGAGCAGAAAGTCTTCCTTCCAAAGAGAGACTTTTGTTTGTTGAGAGACACTGAACCCAGATGTCAAGGCAAGACACGTCAACCTGCAAAGAGGTCCAGTACCTGTTGGCACCCAGGCTTCTTCATTTGGATACCCACCACATTCATCATTGTAAGCATGTTGAGCTTCCTGATGCCCATTGGATTAGAGCTACCGGGAGAAAGGAAGGTGCAGAAAGGAGACCAAGTCATTCAACTGCACCAAAGCCTCCAGCCCAGAAAGGGAGAGGTGACAGGCTACAACGATGGACGACAGGCTATGAAGGTAGAAAAATGTGTTCACAAACATATGTCAATCCAGAGTTTGCAGTAAGCTGCTTTCTACTGTCTGGAGCTAGGTCCCTGGAGTGACTACTGGATACACAATTTCTTTTTTAAATGCAGTCTGATTTCTAAATCACCACTAAATATTTTAAATATTAGCCTATTCCTAATTCTTGTTTCTATTGTTTATATTATACCTTATATATTCTAATAAAAATTATTAAGATTATCAGCAGATACCTCCTTTCCTTTCTGACTTTTCATGAGTGAAACAGTCCTAAAAAGTGTTTTCTACACATAAAAAAAAAAAAAATCACACACCTTAAGAGACAATGGGAGCTGCTTGAGTTGCACACAACTGTTTTGTGGTCCATTGGAAAGCACACATGAATGAATTCATTTCTAATGGCATAACGTTGACGCTCCCAACCTGAAAGAGGTCTGAGATACTGAGGTACTTTAAAACCGTGACATTTTTGGAAGGAAATGTTGTGTTGAGTTACTTCTAAAGCTATTAATTTCTTTACTGATGCTCAGTACCTTCATGTTCATGGTGACTAAGGAGCCTACCTTTCATACAATGGTCCCAGGGCTATATACTTTTGCCCCCAATATCTGACTATCTCTAAAAAAGCTTTTCACACAGAGCATACATGGAATACATGATATGTGATGTGACAGAAAGCTTTTATGGTTCCTTGTCAGGCTCTACTTGCCTAAATCCTTTGGGCCTTTACCCACTTTTAGATATGCAATAAGGCTATTCCCAAGGTTATACAGAACAAATCTTTATCGGGAAACCTTTGACATCAGTGGGACTACAATCACTTAGGCCAGTCGCAAATTTCCCATGATACAAGAAAAAGTGGCTAATACAGTACAGCTGTATTTTTACATTCAGTCACAATTTTTGAGTACTTAGGTTTTTTTTTTTTAATCTCAGCTGTTGAATTAGTCCCAGTTCGTATGTATAGTAAGAAAGACAAATACAGTTGTCGTTCTAAAAATAATAAATGCATCGGTTCCACATATAAGCTGATGGTACTAAATGCATTCCTTTAGAAGAAATAGATGAAGCTGTCCTTTTAACAGGATTATTTGCACCAAAAATACTACTGTACAGGGGAAGCATCTTCCATTCCAAATTCTTACTTCAAGAATTCCATTACTAGAGTACATCCACTTCTTATCTGACATTACTGTTACTAACTTTCCTTTTATCAGATGGAATATTCACACTTCAGTGTACCACCCACTTAGTGCAGCCAACTGGACTCCATTTGTTTTGTCTCACGTGACAGCAGTAAAAATTTTTGTGATATTTCCCTTTATAAACTATATTGACTTCTTTGAGGAGTGAAGAAAAATATAATACATGCCTGCAAGTAGTATCAGCTTACGTCTAATCCAATAAATTCTCTTTTTATTTTTCTTCATGTCCCTAACCTTTTGTGTTAACTATGCAAGTTTTGTTCTTCAGGTCAGGAAGATTATGTTTACTTGCTTCTTTGGGGCATTTACCACAGCTTTCTATCAGAATTCAAAGTACTACATTAAAAAAGATTTCCTACCGCAAGATCCATACATCTATTCATCTAGTTAAAACGTAATTTTCCAAATGGTTTCAGCCATAAGCGTTTTTCAAAAATGTTATCCACTACCAGTGTATTAAAATGCCATTTTGTGCAATACGACAAATGCGTATAACAAATGGTGGGCAGTGAAAAGGAAGTAACAATATCTCATTTTCTCTTGAAATTACAATAGACTCAACTCAAATATTGCGCTTTTTCTACCCATCAATGCACTCAATTTGAGTAAATTCAGTTAAATACCCAAAATCTCTCTATAACCCCAGTTACAGTGAGAAGCTTCTTAATCACATTTAGCCTATATCTCAATCTCTATCCATTTCCTTTTTCTAAATAACACCAGCCATTTGTCAGTTCTTTTTTAAATTTAGACCATAGCTCCTAAATTCATCAGGCAATCTTTCTAGCTAGACCAGACACAGAATTGCTTCAAAAGCAGGCAGATCCTCCTGCCCTTTTCATCACACTGTGTCACTGAAGCCTTTAGAGTGAGAGCTCCCACCAGGCTGCGCAGGCAGGCTATGGGGCACATGCAGGTGATGCACCCTGCAAAGAACACCAGGCAATTCATATGGTTCATAGAAATAGAGAAGTAAAAACTGAGCCGTACACAAAAGCAGCTAATAATATCGTGGGAGTTGTGGCAGGTTTTGTCAATGGCCTCTCCTCTACTGCTCTACAGACTTTTTTCCTGACTCAGGCAGGCACCATCAATGGGGGATTTCCATCAAACTTCTGTTTTCTACAGAACAGCTTTACCATTGCCCTATATATGTTTCCAGATGGGCTCCTGTTTCACTCTCTTCCAAAATGTTGATACCCAACTGCAAGAATGCAAAAGGGATAACTTTTGCTCCATTTTAGGTTGACTTCATTGAAATATTATTCTTCAAATCAGGAAGGAGTTCCTTTGAGCTGTTTTAATCAGCACGGACACTTCAAGAGCAAGTGTCAAGCTGACAGAATTGCCTGTAGCACTAGGTAAATTAAGGGGAGGAATGCACCACTTCAGATCACAGTTCCACTATAAATTCCCAGCTGGGCTGGCATCCTCTCTAAAATAATATTAGAAGACAGAGACAGCAAAGACTGTAACTTCAGCTCCTTCCATCTTCATTATAAGGGCCTCTCATAATACTTTTTTTTTTTTTTGACATCCTGGTAAGCTTCACACTGCTCCCCCGGCTGTTTCACACTCCATTATAGCTTTGTTGTAACACCTTCTGATCACAGCCTAGATATTTGAAGGATTGTGTTGCTCTTTTTAGTTCTGAAAGGCAAGCTTGACCTAATCATCCACTGCCCCTCCAATTAGCAAAAACCATCAGATGAAGACATTTCTCAGTGAATTCTTATGCCTCGCATTATACAGTTGATAGAAAAGATCATTCAGCCACTTATTCATTTAAACCTAAAAAGGTGTTTTGCCCTTTTTTTTTTTTTTACCTCTTCCACACCATTAGTTGGAAAATTCAAAGAGCAAACTCACAAGAAGTCAGACCGTGAGCTTCAAAATGTTAACATGCTCTTTTTCATCACAGGATTTCTCATCTGTTTTGCAGGTGAAAGATTACAACACTCAATAAGAGATGAAGGGATGAACAAGAAGATAAAAGACAACAGAGTGGCAGCCTCCTCATCTTATACCTTGATCTGCTTTAACATGAATCTTAGGATCACAGATTTCAAGACTCGGCTGAGGAATTGGGTAGTACACCATAGCAAACAAAATATAATCTCAAGCAACCTCCCTCAAGTAGAAAATTTATGCCAAGAGCAGATTACATGAAGTAGAAAGTTATTAGAAAGACTAATCCTAGCTCTCAGCATCGATGTTAGAAAAAGCCCAGTAAAACAGAATATAGCTTAAGGCGGCAATTACTAGACAACATTTAGTATGACTGAGTTTCTGTGAGTGTTTTCCCTAGCGGCCTACATTTAAAAATAGACAACATAAGCAGAAACTCTAGAACCAGACTAGGTCTCCTAACTTATCTGCAGGCTCATTCAACAGTCTGGAAAGTAGTACTGAAATACCAGAACTGCATAAGCCTGCTGTTGGATGTATTACGGTTGAGTGAGGTATAAGCTGCAGACCAAGAAGGAAATGCAAACCCGGACCCAAATACAAGTCTTCATTGGCTACATCTGTATTACTGAGAAATTCAGCACAACAGAAGCAAATCAGCAGGTGGAAGTAGTCAGTGCTCAGACCCCTCTTCAATACTTGTTTGAGGACCCTGCGGGCAAAGAAGCCCATGCACTGGTTCAGCACCTAAACTCTCCATTAAGCATAGGAGAGCACATGGGGTACTCTCAGAAGGGAACGCTGGATGACTGCTTTGACCAGCATGTACCAAAACCACTCTGACTGACATGCAGGGAACAGAGATCAACATAGATTTGTTTAAAAAAAAAAAATAAAAATTACAGAATTTGTGAAAGCTCAGGGGTTACGATCATATCTAGTATCAACGGTTTCTGGCTTGAAAGTTCACAGTGACACCTCTGAAGAATAAATTCTGAAATTACTCTAAGTTGTTTTGTTGGTTTTTTTTAAACAATAGAGATCTTACCTTCATTTCTTTAAATGTTTGCCCTTCTTCAGATTAATTCTCATGAGAAAGACTGTTCTGCTTTCCAGAGGCAGGACACAAATTCATGCATTAAAATTACATGTGCAGCTGACAAGCCCCTCTCACATCCTTCCCCATAAATCATTAAACAACGTTGAAGCAAAGACCCTGTCAGACATGACTGAAATTAGTTTAAGTCGGTTTCATGAAACCATTTGGATTTTTTTTTTCCTTTGGCACTTCAGAGCAATGGCAAAAATATCTTCACAGTGAATAGCCAAGACACACATTTTAATTTTGAAACCATAGCCATGCAGAAATGCTTGAATTCGCTTTTAAATATCTACAATTTGCGATGCTAATTTCTCAGGGTAGTATTTTTGATGGTGGGCAACTACATATCACTGACTTTCAAATGGGGCCTGAATATTTCAAGCTTTTAAAAACCTACTATTGAAATCCATATTGTTAAACTAGCTTACCAGAAGTTAGTCACTTCTAGCAGAATCCTATTATTCTCACCTAAGTTGCTTAGTAGTGCATAAAGCTACTGTTACAAGGACAGATTTGGTTTAAAGACAAATCTGGACAGAGATTCACAGGAATTCTTACACTTTGCCACTGCCAGACTTCTTTGTCCTTAAGCTCACTTTACGAGTCCTCTATCCAATAAATATTCAGGCATTTTTGACCAGCCTCCACAGAATGGCATGGAGTAAGCATGACAGTGTCTATGCATGTCTTCAAGCAATTGAAGTCAAGCCTGAGGCTCAAGTATGGTGAGTCTCTGCTCAAATCTTCTACTTCAGTGTGCAGTAGTTCCATTCAGGCATCAGGTGACATCCCAGTGCTAACAGTTCACTTACATTCTTCTATTTCCACAGTAAACTTCTGACAAGTTTTCCTAATTGTCCTTTGAAAACAGAAGTCAAATGTATACAAACATATGAAGTATCATTTAAAATCGAGCCCTCAGAAAAACTCACCTGCAACTCTACTGCAGCAAATGAGTCATGAACACAGCACCTTCACTTGCCACAGGCTTTGTCCTGAAGTTTTGGAGCAGGTAGGATGAGGTTTCACAGAATCACAGAATGATAGGCGTTGGAAGGGACCTCTGGAGATCATCTAGTCCAACCCCCCTGCCAGAGCAGGGTCACCCAGAGCAGGTTACACAGGAACACGTCCAGGCGGGTTTTGAACGTCTCCAGAGACAGAGACTCCACCACCTCTCCGGGCAGCCTGTTCCAGGGCTCTGCCACCCTCAAAGGAAAGAAGTTCCTCCTGATGTTTAGGTGGAACTTCCTATGCTCAAGTTTGTGCCCTTTACCTCTTGTCCTGTCACTGGGCACCACT
Organism: Larus michahellis; assembly: GCF_964199755.1. Taxonomy (NCBI): domain Eukaryota; kingdom Metazoa; phylum Chordata; class Aves; order Charadriiformes; family Laridae; genus Larus; species Larus michahellis. The sequence continues at coordinate 42,816,941 of NC_133898.1, forward strand.
GAAAAAAGACTGTCCCCATCCTCCTGACATCTACCCTTTAAGTATTTATAAGATCCCCCCTCAGTCTTCTCTTCTCCAGACTGAAAAGTCCCAAGTCCCTCAGCCTTTCTTCATAAGGGAGGTGTTCTAGTGCCCTAAGCATCTTGGTAGCCCTTTGCTGCACCCTCTCCAGCAGTTCCCTGTCCTTCTTTAATTGGGGAGCCCAGAACTGGACACAGTACTCCAGGTGCAGCCTCAGCAAGGCAGAGTAGAGGGGGAGGATGACCTCCCTCAAGCTGCTGGCCACACTCTTCTTGATGCACCCCAGGATGCCATTGGCCTTCTTGGCCACGAGGGCACATTGCTGGCTCATGGGCATCCTGTTGTCCACCAGGACTCCCAGGTCTCTTTCAACCATCCCCCAACCTGCACTAGTGCATGGGGTTATTCCTCCCCAGGTGCAGCACCCTACACTTGCCCGTATTGAATTTCATAAGGTTTCTCTCTGCCCAACTCTCCAGCCTGCCCAGGTCTCTCTGTATGGCGGCACAGCCTTCCGGTGTGTCAGCCACCCCCCGCAGTTTTGTGTTGTTAGCAAACTTGCTGAGGGTGCACTCTGTCCCTTCATCCAGGTCATTGATGAATATATTGAAGAGGACTGGACCCAGTACTGACCCCTGGGGAACACCATTTGTCACTGACCTTCAACTAGACCCTGTGCCACTAATCACAACCCTCTGAGCTCTATCTTTCAACCAGTTTTCAATCCACCCCAGTGTTTTCTGTCACTGTTTCCCTGTAAGCACTTAACCTACTGCTTGCGAAAAATGAAATGATAGTCATCATGTCTTTAACCAGCTTTCTTGTGAATGAAAGCATGATTAGGAGATACAACTCCCTGGCTTCTGCTTGTTTTGTGTGTTCACGAGGTGCTGCATGACATATCAGGTCTCTATGGCTGAGTAACTATTCCAATAATCCAAAGAGGTTACAGCTCAAGCACTGAGCATTTCAATACTCAGATGACATGCAGTTTTAAAGAGGTTTAAACCACATCCTGCAGAGTAAGCATAGCAAGTAGCTAAGACAGAAAGCAATATTCACTAGGGGCCAAGTCCTGAGCCCACCTTATGTTCCATCACGGCCGTGCAACTTTACTGTTCTGATATCTGCTCTGGATGGGACAGCTCTGCCTGCCATTTATCTGTCTGTTCTTACTCTCCAGTATTTGACTTTTTCTTAGCTGCCTTTTCTCCAAGGCATGCATGTACCCCATCTTGTCTTCCAGCTGCCAATCCCGATCTCTTTTTGCAAGCTTATCTACATCAACCTACTTTCTAGCTTCCAACTGACTTTATCTTATCTTTAATGTGACTTGTCTTCTACTTGTCAAAAATCTCTTCCTCAGATCCCAGGCAGCTAACCACATCCATCACATCTATTTCCCATAACCCCCATTGCATTCAGCTTCCCCTTTGGAAGCTACGCACTGGGTTCAATTAACATACATTGATGAAGTTACAAAATTTGACACCATAAATATTGACTGCATGCTACAACAATTGCGAACCCATGAAAATAATCAACCACTGATGTATTTACACACTAGGGAATCCACGCAACCAGCGGCTTGAAAAACAGCGTGCCAGTTTTTCTGTGGTTGTTTCCCTTAAAACCAACTCAGTGCAACATGTTCAAGTATCCTACAGAGGTTACTGATGTGCAACTGCAACTCACAGATGTTGAGATCTAGATTTCCATTACCATAAGTTTCCCGCTAATGCACAATTCTGTTATTTTCATGCTGCCTTCACACTCTCTTGCAGCAAATAAATAGGCCAGGTTTACTTTTTCATTTCCGTAGGTGGTTTACAACTATGGTTAAGTTGGCTAAGTTCTTGTGAGGATGAACATATAACAGGCATATAACATATATGGTTCTGACAACGTGTTAATTGAGACAGTGTTTATGTAATAACATTTTGGAGAGGTCAGTCTTGTTACTTTATGAACAAGGTTGTTATCAAAATTTCTATGACTAGAACATCCTAGACTCATTCTTCTTCTGCAATACATGAAAACAAAATGGAGCAACAAAAATTTTGATTGTACTCGGTTTACTATGAAAATGGTATTGAGAATAGTTCACCAATAGCATAAACTTTTCAAATTTAAACATAACCTATTACTGTAGACACAACACTGAGTATCACCTTCTTTCTTACTCTTGTTAAAACTTCAGCTGTGAAGAGCATTCATAAATACTTTTTAAATTTTATACACAAGACTGATGAAACAGAAACTTAGGACTAAATCCAGACACCACTAGCTGCAATGAAGTCTCAATCAGATTATTTGTTAAAACCAGACTGAAGATCTCTATTGGCTAGAGTACATATTCACATTTAGCATCCACTAAAGCTGGAGGAATTTTTTTTTCTGATCACATAAGTTTCAATAAAGAAGAAAAAAATACCTTTCAAGTTTTGGTACGTCTAACCCTATATCCTAGTACCTTTGGGATAACAACAGCTTTTTAAATATCTTTTTGCATGCTGTCTTCATCTTTTCTTAGCATCAGGAAGACTGCCGTAGTCCTATTAAGATGACTTCAGAGCAGGGCTGAGTTCATAGAAGACTGACAGGGAAAGGGAAAAAAAGCTAATATATTCTCTGAAATGGGGGGGGGTGGGGGGGGTGGAACCACTATCACCTGTGAACTCCTAACCAACAATCTCAGCTGTGACTTAAGAAATTAAAGAAATAAATTCAGCTGTTCATAGACTGCCTAAGCACAAGCCTGAAGCAGAAGCAGTGTGGACAGTCCGCAGTCTCACAGCCAGACCAGGCTGTCTTGGGGACACCCTTGAGCAGCACAATTCCAATTCTTCTTCTTATACCACTGGGCTACGTAACAGACTAAGAACCGCACAGCTCACCCTCACCAATATCCTTATGCTCTGATGCAGGTAATGGCACAATGAGAGAACAGAGGAAAAATCTTTATTTTTGCTTGACTCATTCTTACTCAAAATCCATCTCCTTCTGTTACCACACTCCTTTGAAGAAGTTTTGAAGATTCTTTAGCATTAAAGATGTTTATTTATATTTTTCCCAATTAACATTTTAGCTCTCACAAGGCTTTGGCATATTTGATATTTGCCAACCAGCAATTTAAATAACAGAAAATGTTTTGTTGAATAGATACTGCACTGTGTAGTGTGGAAGTGGTATTCAAACCCATCCATCTTCTTTGTTCTTTCAAACATGCAACCTCACAGTTACAGAGCCAACCTTTGCCTTCATCCAAGTGACAAGGAGTCTCAAAGTCTTTCCGGGTTCTGATTAAGTCTTCTGAATTAAATAGCAAGAATGGATGAAAACACAGAAAGATGATGATGGAAGCATTGAGGCAGTAAAGTGACTGCCTTTGTCAGATTTCTGTCAAGATGTATTTATTCTAGTACACCTATTGTAGCATGTGCACCTAAGCATTCAAAGCAATTCTTCTGAAGGATAAAACAGAGAGCACATATCTCCACAATTACTGTGCAAAAAGGTGACTTAAGTATAGGTTCCCCTTCATTTCTTTATAATGCTGGCTGAAAGAGATGGTGAATGATTTCTGGAGTTTTTGTACTGGATAAAAGGGAACAGAGCAGGACCGAAGGGAAGTAATACACAATGCCTCGAAGGCCACTGAAGAATAACCCCAGAGGCATGTTATTATATAGGCTGGAGCACTTCTGCTATGAGGACAGGCTGAGAGATGGGGTTCTTCAGTCTTCATGGAGAAGAGAAGACTCTGGGGAGACCTTATAGCAGCCTTCCAGTACCTAAAGGGGGCCTATAGGAGAGATTGGGAGGGACTCTATCAGGGAGTGTAGCAATAGGATGAGGTGTAACAGTCTTAAACTGAAAGAGGGGAGATTTAGATTAGATATTATGAAAAAATTCTTTACTGTGAGGGTGGTGAGGCACTGGAACCAGTTGCCTGGAGAAGTTGTGGATGCCCCTTCCCTGGAAGAGTTCAAGGCCAGGCTGGATGGGGCTTTGAGCAGCCTGGCCTAGTGGGAGGTGTCCCTGCCCAGGGCAGGGGGGTTGGAACTACATGATCTTTAAGGTCCCTTCCAACCCAAACCATTCTATGATTCTATGTGCTACATTTTAAATGGTACAACCAAGCACCTGCACCAGCATGTAGTTGTTCATCACTAATCAAGTTTCAGTGAGGTATGTGAAGCTCTGAAACTAAATAATCTTGAAATCTTTATGTCTCCAGAGACTGTGTGCACGTGCTCAGTCCACCAGCCATTTTGTTTTCAGAGTGCTTATGACATAAAACCAGAGGTGTGTATAACCTTCTTTTAACTGTCTCCTCTCACAGAGATTTGCCTTCCCACTTCCTCGTCCTTTTTTCTTAATCTAAGAATAACGTAATTTAGAGCCCAGGTTCTTAGCTGTCCTTTGCACATCTTGTAGATGCTCTTTGTATATGTGAAAATAACGGTAAAGCCATAAGCAAGCATGAACCTAGGAGTTTATAAATCTAAAGCCACAGATCCTAACTCCCCCCCTTGACGCATGCTTCACATTGCTTAGCTGATGATACTTACATGCTCAGGGAAGTAAAGTAGTGGTGGGCATGCATAAACTAAAATGGGGAACTTACTTCCATCATCTAGTGCATCCAATGAAAAGCCATAGCTTTGAACATAAGTGGTCTTACTTTCTCCCACAGAGGCTATCCCTGCAGCTCTCCACTACCGAAGCCTTGCCACATACACCCAATACAGGGTTCAAAAGTGGCCTGGAGGCAAATAGCACCAAATATTTGAAATGTGCTGTAATGATTCATTTCCCGGCAAACCTTTTCACTGTGTTTGCTAATTATCGCTAACAAGCGCATTAGAGAGGACACAGAAGTCCTATGAATGCAAAAGGAAAGACATCCATGTAAAAGATTAAAAAGTGACATCAAAAAATCAGATCCTGCATATACTGCTAATTTTAATGGATAAAGGTCAGCATAAGTTCACCTGGAAGCAAGGGTTTGTAGAAGTCACCACCAACACTCAAAAAAATAACTATGTCAAGACATATAGTATATTCTATTGATCTTCTCTCTTGCATGATAAGGAAGCATCAAGACCACAAGTTTGGCACTTGTAAGAAAAACACAGCTGTACGCCATACAAAACAGTACCCACAGAAAGGAGAGCAATGATCGTTCAGCTTCAGAGTCCCTGTTTCAGTTTCTCATGGTTGGAGAACTGGATGATCAAATGCTACCTCTTTTCTTTCTTTTTTTCAATAAAGGAACAACAGAAGCAAAAAAAAAAAGAGAGAAAAAAGAGCAATGAAAGAAAGCAAAATAAGCAGTATAACATAGTTATTTGTAAGACAGAATTTTTGTCACACAATCTTATCTAGAAGTCTGTGACTTATCTCTCTCTAGAAGTAGTTTCTGTCCTGTCTGCTTGAACCTCAAAGGAGGAAGAGGTCAATCAAGCTGTATGACTGTCACTGCAAGGAGATATAGTCCTCAAAATATTCTTTGTTAACATGGACAAAGCAGCACTGGGAAAAGTATTAATTCTTCCAAACACCTCCCCACAACGCTACTTGCACTCATCCACTTACTGATGAAAGGCTACTCCAAGGCACAACGCAGCTGTATATAAGAGGGCAGCAGTGACGGGTTTGGTCCCATAGTTGGATTAAGGCCCACCATCCCCTTCCTGCTCTGAGGGCATCTGCATGGACTCCTCCATTCTAGCTCCTTGTTGGTAGGACATAAGCACTGAAAGGGTTTGGCTATCCAGACTCATGAAAGGCTAATTTGATTATAACAAGAATAGTTAAACAGTAAGAAAATGGAATAGACTATTTCAGTTGGAGGGAACCTACAACAATCATCCAGCCCAACTGCCTGACCAAGTTAAAGCATGTTATTAAGGGCATTGTTCAAATGCCTCTTAAACACTGACAGGTTTGGGGCATCGACCACCTCTCTAGGGATCCTGTTCCAGCGTTTGACCACCTTCTCAGTAAAGAAATGCTTCCTAATATCCAATCTAAACCTCCCCTGGAGCAGCTTTGAACCATTCCTGTGCATCCTAGCACCAGATACCAGGGAGAAGAGCTCAGCACCTCCCTCTCCACTTCCCCTCTTCAGAAAGCTGTAGGGAGCAATGAGGTCACCCCTCAGCTTCCTTTTCTCCAAACTACCCAAGCCCAGAGTCCCTAATTGCTCCTTATAAGACATTCCTTCCAGCCCTTTCACAAGCTTTATTGCCCTCCTCTGGACACAGGGGAAAAAAGCCCATGGGATTGACATGTGGTAAGACTTTATAGTCTCAAACATGCCCACATACCCTTTATAAATTTTCTTAAACTGACCAAGCTCTGGAATGGATCAACTGTCAACTTTTAGACTCTTGGCCTGGAAAGCGTAAATCAAAAACCTACTTTGGAATTACAATGTTAATCTGGGTTACACTGATTTTGTCAGAGCTGCACGATTAGATCAGTATAGTTTGCTGATAAGTTTCTCTTCTCGCAGAGCTCTGGTTCTAGTGAAAGCTCATTTTGTATCCAACATGAAGGGGTTTTTTACATCTATCCTCTGGCTATACTAAATCTTCCTTTCAAGGTCAATTTGCTTTCCCAACAATAACTAATTTAGCATTGCAATATCATAGTGAGGCAGGCAAAATTGTCATCTCCATACTGCAGATTAAGACACAGAAGCGCAAAGCAACTTTCCCATGCTCAGATAGGGAGTCATCAGGGACACAAACCACACCTCCTTAGCTCCATTAGCTGCAAAACCACACTTAAACCATTTTACAGTCAAGAATACTACTGCATTCATTTCCACCCATGAAACACATTTAATTATTATGGTATTTTTAATAATCTGATTTTCTTTGTTTAACTATCACATAACTTCTAATCTTATTACCGTCAAGTACAATTTTTTTTTTTAATTAAAGATGTTCCATGATCAAAGTACTTTTATTGAGTTGATTCTTTAATGTCTAAAAGGGCCCAAGTACCTCTCCTAACTTTTATTTTCATATTTGGGAACTGCAAGATTTCTATCCTATTCTTTACATCCAATAGCGTTAACAAATGCTGTGGCCTTTCTTTCAGGAGAAGGACTAATAGAATCAACTTGATCATCTGGATTTTAGGAAAACTCTGGTAGCTTCATATTTTATGTCTCAAAATTTGAGAGGGCTGGAATGTTCAAAAGTTGCTAGGCAGGGTTCACATCTACATACCTACAAAGAGTACAGTCATAAACCCCTTTGCTCTAGAAAAACCTAACAAAACAGGTTTTCAACAGTTACTCCTCTGCCCACCATAGTACTTTCTCCAGTACCGACACCAGCGCTCATTCATTTTTACAGATGTCCAAGGTGAAAGTTGCTAAGTATAATGCAAACTTGCACTTGTGGCGGTGCGCTCTCCCCTTTTCCCCTTTTCCAACGCCCCCGGCTCCTGCCCAAGCCATGGCCATCAGCAGGAGTTGTTATGAGTTACCCTTGAACTGTGGGAGATGGCTGGCAGCATAGCCAAAACACTGTCTAGAGTGGGAACTTAGGTATCTTGTTCCCATGCGAATATGACTATAGGTCCATTATCTTACTCCATAAATAGCGGACAGCCCAAGAGCCCTTTGAGCAATCCTGCACGGCAGTGGGCTGCATGACAGGACCTCCCCTTGAGTGGGGACGCTCGCTTAAGGTTCTTCTCCTCGAGGTTGAGAGATTCCTTGCCACAACAGATTCTCAGTAAGTGACTAATAGCATGCTAAACTTTGAAATCTTAGCTATAGTGATAGAAGGATTGATTGCGCATATATAATCCTTTAGACATAAACCGTTGACCAGGTCTGGGACTAGGATTGGATCCAGCCGCACCTAGACTCCTCTCTGAGATGGAGTTTAGAAAGCAAAGGGGTCCTTTCTGAACCTCGTGACTCAACGGGAGGGTCTCCCTGAGAGCTTGTCTGACCCTGGCCTCTATACAGTAAATAGTCAAGTGTACCCTGGCATCGAATCTTGTAAAACACTGTCGCGTTGACTACTAACTTTGTTAAATCACTGTTTTATGTTAATAAACATTTCACTACTCTCTTACAAGTGAAGTTATTCGCTCCGCCCATGACAGCACTTCCCATTCCTCTTAAAGGAAGGGAATGTCTCCTCTTCCCCAATTTTTGGTGCAACTATCCTAAATGGACTTACATCTTTGCAAAGCGTTTGTTGAATCTTCTTAGAAGACAGTTACGCATTAGTTGTCCAGACTTTCTATATCTAAAACTAGAAGCCCATAGGAGCAACATCACATTTTCACTTATTTGAAAGTACTTAAAGGGATGGGTGGAGGAAGAAAGAAAGAAAAAAAGCAAACACCACCAAAAACACACACCACACACACCTCAATGAATCCCTTAAAAACTACGACTAAAACAACTCAATGCCCACTTCTCTGGAGCTACTCTAAGACAGCTAATGACTCATATACGTAACTACTTTGGATTGAAACCTGCTGCCAAAAAGGAAACAGATTTATCCCAGAAAAAGCCTTCCCTTTCTCTTTTGTACCATTAGTTTATTTTTTACATCATAAAGGCAACAGTTCCACATTCCTGGGAAAGGTAGGAGAAAAAACAATGATAATGGAACTACTGATGTTTTCAGTGCTCTTGTAATTTTGATGTTGAGAGAGTAACTGCCTATGTAAGCATATTAGGACCACACTGCAAAGGTCATAAGGATAGGGCTTCAATATAAGTTTTCCAGGTACATCCTATTTTTCCACTGAAAAATTTGTCCTGTGTTGATAGTCAGAGCCAGCCACCAGCTATCCTAAAACTAGAACACTACCAACAGTACACAAGCTGTGTATCCTATCACTAGGATGGTCCCAGAATACACAAAGAAGAGGAGATGCATGCTTAGAGGAAGCATCTATTGGACTTCTGCATGCTGTTCCCAATGGTTCTACACATACAGAGGGAATTGGATACTTCCAGGACACATGAGACTTACTGTGCACACAGTTTTTGTGTAGGTACCCTGTAAGGTCCCTGAAACATTTCTAAGTGTTACATTTATTGCACATCTGTGAAGCAAGCGTGCAGCAAAGGCACAAAAATTCTAACAGACACAGTAGGTGTTGGAGTTAGTGTCTGTGCACTACATAAGGCATGCACATATATTTCTGTCTGAAAATTGCAGCTAGCTGGATAGGAGTTTTAATTGAGAGGGATAAGGGTAAGAATGTTTTAGTGAGAACATACTGGCTCCATAAATTAGAAAAAAAGAGAAACCGATGACAACAGATAACATTTATATCAAGTTATTATTTTAGCTTTTTCTCTTTATTAAACTATTCTAATAATTTTATGGGGTATGCCTTGAGAAGATGATAAACAACATTAGCAATCATGACAGAGGGGGCTCTGACAGTCTTATGCGGTCATATTAGAACAGTGCAAGTTATTGCTCCTCACCTAATACACAAAAGCCTATTCTGCAAACGCTACTGGGTATTTTGTAGGTGAGAGGACAGCATTCTTCTTGAACAGCTCAAACTTGATAGCGGTCACATGTCCGTCTTCCTAAGTCACCCTTTTTCCTGTATGTTTTTCTTTCCTTGGCTTTTTATCATCTTGCATCACATGGATGTCTTCCTGCCCCCCTCATCTCAACATCCACAATGGACAAATGGAAAAACAATAAGTACCACCAAGCACTATAAACGCACAGTTGTATAGCTGTCTGCAAGACATAGGATAGGCCGTTAAAATGGGGATAGACACGTTTGGCTTATCAGGTCAGAAAGTTTGTGTGTTGTCCCTTTCCAGCTCTCTGACCTTGTGTTGCAATGGAGTGGTGAGTGCCTCTATTTACAATTAAACATTGACAGCTGTAACAACTATTAATAAGGGACTTCTGTTATGTTGATGGAGGATAATAGTGTTAACTGAGCATACATTTAATATTAAGCAAAGTAATTGCATCCCTCAGAGTACGGTGCTTTTGTTAGGTCCCTAAAAAGTAGAAAAAAAATTCTAAGTGACATTAAAGATTTTCAATCAGTTATATCAAAATACACTTGTGTGTATATACGTAAAATAATGGGTTGTCTTCATGCCCATATTTTTAACATAAGTTTTAAGACCTGTCACATAGAAATACACTGTATTTTGATTTAGAACAACATTTCAGGCGACGCCTGGCTGCATATATCACCCTTTATTGCATTACAATGGACAAGAACGTAGCAGGGCATGATTCATTACTGCCAGGCTTAGCATTCTGAAGCAATGACTCAATAAAAACTTTTGAAAGCATCACTATGTTGATGGCCTTTGCTTCCAGTGGTTTAAGTTTTTTTTCCTTCCAATCCAAAACAAGGTAAGTACCAAGTAGCCCGAGTCTCTACCAGTAAATCAACTGTCACAAGTATCCACAGCTTCAAATGTATCTAAATTTCCCAAGGGTATGCTCAATAAGAAAAAGTTTGAGGTGTAGGAACATTTCACATCTGAAGCCCAGTTATGAAAAAATTTAATTTTCAAGTTGTATCAAATGCACAACTACCAACGTTACTAATAGCTCAGAAGAATTAATAAATGGCCGTAGAAGCTTTCTACATGCGTGGCCTTATTTTCTGCACACCGACTAATCCTTCCAGGCCAAGAGTGAATTATGAAATAGATAACCTGGACCACTGTGATCTTCTAGAAGACAGAAAAGGAACACGGGAATAAATCAACAGTCCCACAGGGTATCCGTGAGGATGAAAACCTGCTGATTTTGAGGAGTTCTGCCAGTATGGATAAAAGAGTCACTAAAGCAAGCTGTAAAGCACTGATGCTGACTGAAGCAAACTGAAATTGCCATCTTCATATGATCTTTTTCTACCCTTCGAATAATGCATTTTCTTTTCTATTTTGGTTCCTTTTAATTTAATATTTGGGTTGTTTTGGCACAGAACAGCAACATATTGTTACACATAAACAAGGTCTGCTCAACAAACATATATAGGTTCACAGGCTCACCTAAACAGAAAATTGGAATTTGACACACTCATGCTTTATACAAAGCTATGATGTCTTCTGGGAGAAATTCCTGGTATAAAAGTTAGTGTAATTTACTAACACAGATATTTTCACTTAGACATTTACCTCTACCGGGTGGATTCAAGTCTCCATCTTTGTAGTTGTATAGTCTTAAAAAAAAAAAAAAATGAGTAGAGAATGACTTCATTAGCTACATATGACTAGCCAAACTGATGCTGGCCAAAATCCATCTCACACAGTACTTTGACAACAGCCAGTAGTAGATGTGTAGGAAGCACTGTAAGAACTAGACAAGTATCAAGAGGTACGTCCCTAAGCAATAACTTAATTCAAGAATGAAAAAAAAATTTAAGCTCGTGGCCTTTCTAAATCCTAGAAGTGCTAACATTGCATTTCATTATAGGTTTGTCATCATGGTTTTTCTTATGTTTATGTAGTTACCTTTGAACCCGTGTAGAGATTTAGGATCAACAATATTCTCTGCAACATCTTGTGGCAAGGAGTTCCTTGTGGTAACATTTATCTTAAATCTGACACTTGGTGTTTTAATCTGACGCTCATTCTTACAAAAGACAGAGTGAGCAGGTTTACTTCCTCCAATGTCTCCCATGATTAGATAGATTTCTGTCTGATCTTATCTCTATAATTTCTTTCTCAAGGCAAAAGGAATTCCTCTCCATTTAACAATTCCTTTAGCAAAGCCTTCCCACATAGATCTGAGTATCCATAAGGAGTTATATATTCCATTATAGAAAAAAATAATGCCTGTGAGACCTTTCCACCCCTACTTTGTTGCAGGACAGTTTCCATTCTCTCCTGGTCACACTTGATCTTCAGGAATCTCAAAGGGAATAGATAATCTTGCACAAGACATCTCTGTGTGTTGCAAAGTTATGCCAGCCTCAACTTCTATTGGCCTAGCAATGACCCCCTCAACAGCTACAAGTGTGGTGAAAGCAGTTCCTCTGGGGAAGAGGGCAAAGAGTACACCATAAAATTTTGGTCCCTTCCTTCCAGTAAGCTGTGGTCCAATTAGGCAAAGCAGACATTACTTTCAGTCCCTACCCAGGAAATATCTGATGGCATGTTATGGCCCAATGAAAGGGATTGAAAGGAACATACTTAGCACACTGTTAAGCTGTCCCACAAAAGTGTCAACACATTAGACTTCCTTTTTTTCCTAAGGAATTTCCCTAATTTGTAAAGAACAAACATTCCCTTGCTGTTATTTTTTTTGCACTCATTTATATGTTCTGGGGATAGTCTGTGAACAGGTACAATAATTCTGGTTGTTTCAGATCATATTTCCAAGTACAAACTTGATATGTGTTTTGAAAGTCATTTTGGCCCATCGATGTCCAAATATATTTCATAAGTGCGAAATCTCACACCTGCACAATGTAATTGCCTATTTCCCGAATTGCTGACAGATATTCAACTGTATTGAGAACACGTACGCATGAATCAAGTCTGCCAGGACCCAAAATCTGCTGTTTCAGTAAATTCCATTAATTGATTCAAAACACATTGGAAATTTCAATTTTTCTGAATCCTTTCAGGATAAGTTGCTGCTGTGAGAAACCTCTCAAGGACTCAAAGCTGCCTCCGACAGAGGAGGACAGACGGCAGTATCCTAATTCAGCGAGGCTGATCATCCACAGGTTGCTTGCTTTTCCTTTGCTCTAAGAGAGCTCCATGGATATATCAAGGGCAGATAGAAAGGATACAGCTAGACAGAAATCAGTTTCCATCCTGCATGGCACCTTTTAATACCAGCTAAACAAGTCTCCAACTGCTAGCATCCTCCCAGAAAATATTCAAAACTCTTTTCCATGCGAAGATGCAGAATCTGTGTTTCAATGAAGTGGGGACGAGGAGGTATATATAAATGAGCCTTGAGGTCTGCTTCTCATCAGCATATGCTACCCCAATATTGCTACAGTAGAAAGCATACATTTACAGTAAGCAGCAGTGCACATGCCCACATAACCTGGAATAGCCCAGTAGACTATCCAAAAGTCCCATCCAAGAGAACTCCAGTCTAAACATCTTCCCTGTAACTGCTGTGTCAAGAGGGAGAAGCAATGGGGATGAAGTCTTGCTTAACTGTTACAGTTGTTTTGATGCCCAGATTGTAAGTTCTGCAGTTGTAGTTTTAAATTGGCTAAAACTCTTTGCAGTTAGTAAACAGGGTGTTGTCCCTTAACTTAATTAGTTTTTTTAATTAGCTTTTCAGCTAATTCCTCACAGTTTCCCTTATGTCCTCCTGATACACAGGAAATATGAAAGGATTCTCCTTGACTGCTGTCTGCTGTTTACATTTGTTTGCATCACATTTATTATTGCATGTATTAATTGCATACTCTAAGGATGCTGATGCAGGAAGAGTTTTTTGAGATATAATTTGGCAACCAGAGAGAGGTAAACAGGGTTAACCTTCCTCTGAAACACTGGAAAGTAATTCTATCAAACACTCAGCTTCCACATAAAAATAAGCACTCTGGGCAGGCATGCCTTATTTTGTAGAACCTCTCATGTCTCAGTCAGTCAATCTAAAAAAAGCTAAGAAGGTTCCCTCCTGATTTTCCATGTTTTGGGGTGCCAGCACTGCCTTACAACATACACTGTTCTAAAACTTCCTGCCACAAGGGAGCTATGCATGTAATTTTAAACAGCCACCTACTAACACCTTTATATTACATGTCATTGCCATGAGAATCTCCCTTCTAGTGAAGGTGCTTTTCTTTATTCAGGTGCACAGATACTTAGACATACCCATACATATAGGTTCTCAGAACGTTCGTATGCTTTTTATTCTGTATGCTTCTCCTTGGATGGCTGAGTCAAGCATGATGGATTAGAGTTGCTGTGCAAATACAAAGTCATTCAATGATAGTCTGACAGAGGGCATTTGCTTAAAAAAAATACTCTGTGAACCAGTATTTTGGGCATTACTGCTTCAAATAAATCAAATAAAGTGTTTTCTGTTGCTTTTCTCAATAATATTTTGTTAAAACTTCCATGTACCATCTTAAATGTCATCTTGATTAAACACGGTACCCGATGTCTGAAATTGAGCAGCAGCTGAGAAAAAATGAGCACAGAAGAGTGCTATGTATATCACAGCCAACTCTTGAATGTTATTTCTCCTAGTTAGCTATAAGCCCAGTGTAACTACATCCTTTTTTATATGCTTAGCTAATAAAAGTAACACATGAAAAACCCTGACCATGGCAGCTGTTAGCACTCTTAGAAAACTCACTGTGTTTTATGCTAGTAAGACAACGGAAGCAAGCTGAACTCCCAGCTAGAAGTTACACCAATATCTCATATGGCTTTTAGTGATTATCTGTCTGCATTCCTTGTGGCTGTTTCCAAGAAGATGGAAGTGCATTCCATTTGCATAGGTGTTCTTTTTCCATTACGTTTCAGACAAATAGCTACTAACAATAACAGAATAATTGCTTTTGGAGTCAGGTCCTCAGATGTGAAGCAGCTCTTCAGCAAGGTTGACTCTGAGAATAATCATTCAAAACATTTTTTTATCTGAAACACAATGTACCACTGTGGATTCCACAAGCTATGCCAGCATGCGCCCTCATTATTGTCATTTATGTAAGCCACAGTTTGTCTGATTTTTGAGAGAAGTATATAAGAAAAAAACAACACAACCAAATAAAAAACCCACACAACCAGCAAGGGCCATGCTTATGAAATCATGCTAATCTTTGAAACACTTCCAATACTAACCAATAAAGAACTCAAGACTACCACTTAAGTGTCTAATCTTTCACTTTCTACAAAATAGCCATTGATTACACTTGGGCTAGGCAAAGCGCACATCACTACAATGAAACTGTTCAGTAAGAATTTGAGTTAGGAAAATTTAATCCAAATATCAGGAATATCCTTATTACAAAAAAAAAAAATATCTACCTTAGACCAAGGCAGCTATTCTCCTCTCAATTACTCAAGGACAGCCACATTCATGTTACTTTAATTTGTGTCCATATAACTGAGAGCATGATGTAGACTGCTCCTTGCTACCAGCCTGGTAAGGAGATACGTGTACACAGAGTATGCGCACCTAACGGAAGATAGCTCAGGAAGCCTAGACTGCGGACATAGCCTAAGGAGTGCACGCAGCCTATTTTTTGGAGTGAGAAAGAAAGGAGAACATTGAGTTAAGTGTATGAACGCTGGGGCTGTGACATCCTGACCATCCAGGAGGTACCTGTGAAGGCTATTCGTCCTATCACCACATGAGCTACTTGAGACAGACAGAACACAAGAGCTGTAGTCATACAATACAGAGCAACACAAACCCCTTTTTGCTGTGGCACAGGACAGATATCACAGTACTGACTCCACAAACAGAAGTGTGTCTTACCCTGCCTGTCAAGTGCAACTGTCCAAGGCCTAGATGCAATCAAGGAAAGTACGGCCAACTGATGCAACAGGCTCCCAACCCACCAAATGCCTGCTGGAGACTTGCTCTACTTGAACAAGCAGAGTAAAATGTGTCCTGTCCTTGAACCAGAATGTTTCTCCTCATGAGGCACTGCAACATATAACATGGCGTTTCAACAGTTTTGTCATAGCTTCTTCTGAGCTAAGATAGTGTGTTATATTCTGCCAAAGTGTGATAGGACACTGTGGTCAGTTCATTATCTGAGGTGGTGGTGCTGGATTTCATGGCCAGCTAAAAGCTGATCAGAAATATTCCTGATAATCTGTCAAGAGGTATTTCTCTTTCTCACAGGAATCAACGCTTTGCAACAGCCACTGATGCACCTGGTCACTGTTCATATTAGTTACTGGTGCCACTTCATTTTGTGTTTTTCTTCTCATACTATCAGCAATTCCACCTTTCTTCCATTTTGCCCCAGATGCTGCTGTACACCCCGCTGCTGCTTTTCCCCAGGCCCTCAATGACCTTGGTAGAGCAGAGGCTGGAATAAGAGACAAAGCAATCATGGGACACTTGTAAGCTCTTTGTCTCTGAGCCTGAAGTGACTATTGATTTCTTCAAGTAATGATAGCATGTATTAGAGATTTCGGCATATCTAGGTATATAATGGTAAATTTTTTTGTTCACTAGACATTTTTAACATTCAAAAGTGTCTGTTCTTAAATGTTGCAAAAATTAATGAGTTTTACTAGCACTGAAAACCAGAAAAAAACTTACTGAAAACATTTTGGTTTAAAATGTTACATTTTGACAGAAAAATATAGCTAAAATGCTCAGATAGGCATTACACGTTTTTAAGTTTTTCAGTAAAGAATGAAAAGCTCAAACGAAAGTTAAAAGCTTGTTAAGAATGGGGGGGAATCTAAATGTTTCCATTTAAAGTAACACAATTAAGATTTTTTTTTTTATTATTTTAGGGTTCCCCCCCCCAACAAAAAAAGCATATTGGAGAAGTAACTACATTTTAATAAAGGAATCTGGCATTATCAATTTTTGTGGTGAAAGAGATTGTCAATTAAAAAAAAATCATTCAGCCATAAACATAATAATTTGAAGCTATGTTTCTTGGAAATGTACTAGCCTCACTAAAAGTGTGATTTGGAGTGAATGTATTAGAATCAGAAAGGTTCTAGGAATGTGTGATTTGCAGTTATATTCTTTTCATCTCATCTCCCAGAAAAAAAAAAAAAAAAAAAAAAAAAAAACAACAAAACACTCCTAGGAACCTAACAACAGTTGTCAGCATGGTCCCCCCCGCTACCCCACCCCGAGTCAAATGTCTCCCTTTCTTGATCGGGACCCAGGCAATTGCTAACCACTGAAGTAATGAACAGTTAACTTGAAGATGCATAAGCAAATTCTGTAATTTGAGGCGAGATTAATGCCATCTTTTAAAATACACTTTACTAAATGCTTACAAAAAAAATGTCTTGGGACAGTTTTTGAGGTCACCGAGGTAAAGACTGCAATTCAGCACTGCACAGATATGGCTCCTGATTTGATTGCCAGGAAGCCCAAGTGCCAGCCTTCATATGGTTTAATAGCCTGCACTGACAGCAGCTTAGTCACTGAGCTGCTTGTGGCAGCAATGAGTTTTCCAAGCGCCTCTTGCAGAGAATTCAGCTCCACATATTCAGTGCATGAAACATGAATATCCACTGTGATGAAGGAACACTTGCAGCAATTCAAGGGAAACGTTCTTTCCCTCTTATGCCCCTAATTGGCTAAACTGGGATCATTCCTCCCTGCGTGAACAATTACTGGCCATCTGACAGAGCTTCTGAGATGAACTCAGCTAAAGAAACTGCCTTTATATTCTTACAGACTGAAAGGTGGGAATATAAGGGGCAGCCAGGTCAGTGGAACTTGAACTGGCAATTTAGTGAGAGAGACAAGATCACCAAGTGACCAGCAGTGCTACAAGAGTAACCAGCACTTGCCATGCATCCTACCTCCTGCTTCACTATTGAAAAAAAATACAGAAAACAAATGCATGATTGATAAACTACCCTGATATCTTGAATAGAGTAAGCAATGAACAAATGCCTATTGAATCTGACACCTGAAGAAGCCACGTGACACGAACATCTCCTCCAGCTTCAAATATATAAGCTATTCTAGATCACATTCCAGCCATGCTTTTTGGGGCAGATATTAGAGATTTCATTCTGCTATTAGAGGTCCCATTCTGGCCACGCTTATTTGTACAGAGGTTACAGAAGCTATTGTACCTTTTGCAAAGAGATTGTTAGAGTAATAAGCAGTACTACATCATCCCTTCAACAAGGGCAATGGATAAACGCTTCCTACTTTCTTCTCTGGGAATGGAATACACACTTTCCCTTCTTTACTGAAGTTTTGGGTTGTTTGAGGGGTTTTTTGAGGTTTTGGTGATTATTTTTTTTTTTAAATAGGATAGATTTCTAGCCCACATCTATTAGCCCTTAAGGTCCAGTAATCAGGTCTTCCGGGCAGGCAAGTAGAATTCACAGTAACAGAAGAGGCAACAGTCTGATGTTCTTTGCTCAACTACAGTCTCTAAAGACTTGGCTTTGACTGTCCCTTGGCTCACATGAAAGATATTCTCACTGCCTTCTTCATGTCCTGGCTTAGCCACAAGCCAACACACAAAACACAGAAATCAGACTTCTTACTGGTGTCATGCAACCCATCCGTTTTCCTCTCTCTGAGAAGACAGATAAGAGTATAGCATCCATCTGTTGGTCAGCACGCGGGTAACCACAGACAAGCCAGCCCCATGGGCTGTTCAAGCAGTGGCAAATAGCCACATCTTGAAATAAGATAGCTCCAGTTTGAAATAAGGCTGCCAATACAAATGGAAAGTGTCACATCATCTTTCAGATTTGACCAGTGATCATTTAACACATTTCGGTTACTTAAAGGCAGGATGTCCTATTAGCATTGTATAACAAGGTGCCAGTATCATAGAAGTACTCACTATTTAATCAGCTGTAAGTAATTTGGAGTTTTCCAGAGAAAACTAGCCCTCAATTCAAAATTACCTTGCAGACTGCACTCATGGGAAATGTCCGGTTCAAATTTTGTACTCTGCATCTCATAATATGGCATAGGAGATTGCAGAAGGATATAATTTAGGGATTGTATTTCTTTTCCCTCTATTTAAGAAAATATTTTACAGTTTCAACTTTATGCTAATGCAAATGTCATTACTACAAGCCCAGGAACTTTTACTGTTGAGTCTAGGCAAATGTAATGGGCTGAAACAAAGTATCATGGAAAAACTATGCAAATCACCATGTACAGTAAATCAAGCTAATAGGCAGACTTCAACTTTCTTCCACAAAGGTCAAACATAGCCTGCAGCCAGGAGGAAACAAAAAAGGGACAGTAGCATCCAGCAAGGAAACTTAGTGGTAATCCATTCACAAAACGTAAATACAGAAATACTGAATATTGGTGATACATCTGATTTTGTACATGGCATGAACAAGAATCTTACAAAAAAAATCTCCTTTGACACTATTTCATGCACTTAGTCTGCCCATTTCTGGTGTCTCCACTTTGGCATGCTGACAAAAGAGTTTGAAGAAAGGAAAAACAGAATCATGCAAAACAGCCAAAAAAAGCTTGACACAAAATACCTATCAAAAAGGAGACCAAAAGGCAACTCAATCAAGATCCGTCAGTACCTCTGCCATGAAGTGATTTCTGACAATAGAGGGTCCTTTACCACAGACAAGAATCATACAGCAAAACACCACACCTGGAAGCTGAAGCTAGACAGATTCAGACTAGAAATAAGTTTTCCCTGAAGAGTACAAAAAATATAGCATGAACTCTGAATTACTTGAACTCTTTTAAAAAAAATGGATGCTTTCCCAAGACGACACATTACATCTGATTTAGACACCAAGAGCTTTATTTATTAGATTACCAAATGAAATTCAAGATAGGTATCTACAGTTGGTAATACTAAATTATTATAATAGTTTTATAGTTCTAAAATATGACTCCTCATTATTTTCAATGTAAACATCACTCCTGCACCACACAAGAAGAGCGTTTTTCTTAAGGGTGCTATCCTTTTCCTATTTGCCTAGGCTAAAGCTTTGGCCTCTCTCTTTCCTTCACCTTCAACACTACAAGTCCCCATCCAAAGTCTAGCTTTCCCTATAGCTGCACAACAGAAATCCTTAGGTATCCTGTTCCTTGAGCTCCATCAGGCAATCGTTCATACACAGACCTCCACAGAGTACCAACATGAGACTAACACTGGATCCCTGGAATCAATTGCTTTGGATCCCTCCATTTTGCCTTGGGCAGCATTCCGTTTTAGTAATTTACAGAAAAAAAGCCTTTTGTTTATGTCAGCCTTCTCTCCTCCTTTAGGCTTGGATGCCCATCAAAAACAGGAAACTTTGACATGCTCACTACTCCAAACCTCTTCAACTCAATGTTTACTTTAAAAAAAATAAAAGATACACACCTCTTTGGAGTAGATTGCAATCTACTTGGACCAAGTGTGTAGGTTCAGCTTTTTTAGAACTTGGCTGTCTGCCCTGGTTCATTCATACCTGGGTAGCCTACGGTCATATGTCACTAAAGTATGTAAGTTAAAATAATTATATAACCCTCTCCCATTATTTTAAAATCCTATCATATACAGGCCTCATCTACTGAGGCCACAAAGACTTTGAGTCACTGAGTGCAATTATCAAAACTTATTGGATTTTAGAAATTTATACCAACAATTTCAGTCATTTAGAAAGACAGTGGTAGAAATACTGTGTAACTTTTAATTCCAAAAGAATCATAACAATATGGATGTCACTAGCTAATTCGTCGAGGTAATTAAAGACCATTTTGAAAGCTAGGAATTCCCTTCAGTTTTCACTAAAGTCAGTGGGAGCTGGGGAGAAAAAGCTACACAGCTCACAAGGCCAGATTGTACTTGAATTCTCCTCTTACCTCTATTCACGTTCTCTGTTGAAAAACATAATATCGTGCTATTGCATCTATTTTAAAATTAAGGCAAATGAAAGCGTTAAAGCTAACTATCCCATCTATTTCTAAGCACCAGTTATAACAACACTAGATAAAACGCATCATCTTCTATATAATACTTTCTTAAAGCTGGCATTGCTTAGGCTTAGCCTTCTCTGACCACAAGCTTTCACCTTGAGCAATACCATTTCCCAGTTGCCTTGTGCTTCCTTCCACCACTATGTTAGTCTTTCTCTAGTCTCTTGGATGAAGAGCTTTCAAGCAAAGGATAATCTCTGTTCTGTGTAGCACAGTTCACAGAACAATATGGTTCAAGCTTTTCTGCAAAATCGATGTAATTTCTCACAGACATGTTTTTCCTGTTTTTCCCCCCCCACTCTGAATACTTTTGACAGGGCAGAAGGAATGCTCTTGTCCAGGCTGAAATGAAAAGGAAAATGCTATTCCCTGTTCTGTCTCATTTTTTGAGTCTTTACGCAATAAAATCTAAGATCAATGAGATCTTATAGCCAGTTTTAGGAGTCACTGAACTCTGAGAAATAATTTAATCAAATTCCTAATGACAGGAAGAATAATCATCTCATCATAAAACACTCTCACAAACTCTAGTATCCTCCTGGAAGTCATACTTATTTGTTAAATCGAGATTCAACATGTAAAGGATAAGATTCCAATCACTGTTTCCCACAGAAGTTTAGAAAGTCTATCGCTTGCTCATCTTCATTATGTGGAAGCAGACACAGAAGATTACTAGAAGATGACTATTAGCCTAAATAAGCACATCTGTGGCTCAGAAGGAAAGTGAACATTATTTTCGTAAATTTACAACAGGACCGGTGTTTAACAACATTCAACATTGATTTTATTTTCACTGCTCCATGGAGGTGAGAATTTTTTTTACCCACTAAAATTTAAGACAACACTGCTTCTAAAAATCCTCTTAAATCATGCATAAAGAATTTCAAAAGATCATTGGGAAAGTCAGATGCTTTATGGTGAAGCACACAGCTGTACAGAAGTCTCATATTCTGCAAAAGTTTTTCAGGTTTTGTATGGAATACTATATCATCATTTTGTTCACATTTTAAAAAAAAAAAAATAAATTCTGAGCTGAGCTACAGTGTAAGCACCACAGTGCCCTAAATCTTCTGGCTCCCCAGAAGCCTCGTGTTCCCTTTCCCAATTAAGTTATATCCTAACCACTCCGGGGATGTCAGAAAGTACCTTAAGGGCAGTTACAACCAGAGAGCAAACTACAGCAGACCTTGGAGATATGACGTGGTCACACCACACTTTGTCTTCATGGACAAAGCCTCAAAGAGTTTAACAGGAGGCAGGCTTCAATACATCCCATCCACAACCAAGAACTTGGTTGTCTGCGAATACTTCCTCCACTCGCAAGAAGATATATGTTCATCGGTGCTGCTCTTCCTGCTCAACAAAGATGTTTAAGTACATAGGTATAATGCTTTAAGCAGATGTGTTTAAAATAACTTAGCACCTGCCTAATTCAGTTCATCTGAATTAACAACACATCAGATTTTACAGATTTAAAGCATGTTTAAAAGAATCTACCCTTAAGGGTTTGCAACTGTATAGGTACATCAGTGGTGGACACATTCCAAAGCTTTCACATAGCAGAGGATTAAGTTACATGCTACATACCTGGTATTCAGAAAAAGTACCATATTCCTGCCCTGTTCTTCCCCTTCCTGATGTACCCAGTTATGACCACTGTTTGAGACAGGCAACTGAGTTAGAGACCCTCATGTGTTTCAGCACAGCCACTTTCATGAGTAGAAATTGGGCACATATTTCGTTCCAAACACATGAGCATTTGTATTGACAGTCTGAGTTAGCTTGCTTGTTGGGATTTGATCTAACCAGCATCTCCACACTTAATTCTAGTGCCAGTCTCATACTGTGGCCCCAGTAGGGGAGTTTTGCTTGAACAGCTCAAATGCCACAGGCTGGACACTGCAAACCCAATTCATCCTAAAATCCATTGTGGGACTTCTGCTAAAAAAAAAAAAAAGAAAACCACCATCCACAAAACAGGACAATTAAGCCTTTCTGATTTTATAAGCCAGCATTACCCTCACAAAAGCTCTGAGCTAATATCCAGTTCTGCCTCTTCTCCCCTAGGCCTGTGATGGCTTGCACACTTAGCAATTACTCTGGTTGATTCCTCTTAAGACTGACTTTGTAGGTCCAAAAATAAGCCACAAATACAACAGGGAAAACAACTGAATTATCAGTATCAATTCATACAGGCTACACATTACTTACAACCTCTCTCTCCCACCTAGCTGCTTTACTTCATCAGTCAGCACATTTGGTAAATCTTATGCATAAAGAATGAGTTGTGACCATAATTTATGAAACATCTAGCAATGACACGCAGGGGAGAAGGGAAGAAACATACACTGCAGATGAACAACAGGGTAGATAAGTACAGTACACACAATCAGTGAATATCATTTGCTTCCCTCATCCGTAGCTTCCTGCAAGCTCCATCCTAAAACTGCTGAAGCCGAACAAGTTCACAATTGACTTCAAAGGCCTGTGTCCAAGATCTACTCCTCTTTTCATGTTTGATGCCTAGAAAAGGGAGATTAGGCAGAGGTCCTACTAACAATCAAGTTGTGTTAGAAGTAATCCTAAAGCAATGGACAAGCCTCAATCAGCAGCCATGAAGCAACAGCACAAGCATCTTATAAACACAGCCGCTCACCCAGATCCATCGCACAGATCATGTAGGCATGGGTTTACCTGGGGCTCTCCTCTTTTAGTTCTCTGTGACATGGCTCAAAGCCTTCCGGCCACAGCTGTGACTAGCCAGCCCTACCACATACTAAGATTTTCCTCTGTCTGTAATCAGAACTATTTCTCTACTTAACAGTGTTATTCATTATTAGCTAACATTGCCAACAGCTAAGAGAGATGAAGAAATAAAAGAACATGCAGAAGTGAACTGTATGCGTTATTATAAAAAGGAAGAAAGGAAAATAGTCTTGCAATTAAAGGGAGAGAGTTCAGAAGCTGACTCAGGCTTTTCAAACGACGAAGCAGCAAGCAAGGAGCTACCTTCACATGCTTAAAAATATGTATTTGTGTGAAATAAGTAAATAAGCCTATAGTGGCTCAGATATTACGTTGACTGGAGAATTATAAATGCCTAAATAAATATAACCATATTCACTAACATTGAGGACACACAGAGAAAGATTAAGGGTTTGGTTCCGTCGTATTGTGAAGCACAAGCTGTGGAGCAACACCAAAACATTATTTACCATGAATGAGTCTTAAACTAAAATATTATTCCCACTTGGAAGCACTAGGTCAGTAGTATATATCTATAGAACTGTAGCCTAATTAACTACCAGTAATTAAATCTATAAATAAATGGAAAAATAATAGATCGTATTTTGGTTAATTGCCTTAATTAAAGCTGGAAGTTCGCAAGTCAGACATATTGCCTGATTTCAGTGAGTTAACGTTGATAAAGCTGGCTATGCGGTCAGTGTTCTTGATTCTGGCGCATTACCACATTGTTACTATTCGTGAGGAAGAGATGCTCTTCAACCAACTATCATGACATTATCCATAATACATTAATCATCTTCTACATGCTTAACAGGAATTGCCGATTCAGCAGAGAAAGACTAAGTACAGTTTATTTAAGTAGACTGGAACAGGGCTGGGGAGAGGGGAAAAAACACAGCATTTGTGTTTCAGTGATTTGAATGCTGCAACCTTTCCCTTTAATCTGCTCCCTCCAGCTAAATTCCAGGCATAGACACCTGGAGGTGGGACAGCAAAAATTTGCACACACGCATTCACATTCCTGACCAGTAACCCAAAAACATAAGCTGTGTCCAAGCAATTCCTAATGTCTTGGAAAATCAACATTCATCAGTCTTAATAAAAGAAAGTTAAAGGAACCTCCAAATTAACTTAAGACTTCTATTGTTATAATTTAAAGTTGATTGGGGTTTTTTGTTTGTTTTATATGGAACAGCTATGCTGGGTAAGGTTAGTACCACAGCCTTGTCAGACATGCACAAAAGTAGCAAGATTGTTCTTATGACTGGCTGGAATAAGGCCCCAGAGATACTCAGCTGTCATGAGAGCTCTGCATGCCATTATGAGAAGAGTGAAAAGCAAATGAACCAGTCATCTGAAGGATAGATACAGGGAGAAATAATTGAACAACCACTAAACAAAGGAAGAGAAAGGATCTAATGAGGTTTTGGTAGTAACAGACACTGCAGAAGTTCATAAGATAATGAGGAGAGGCAACAACAGGTCAAGAAAAACAGGAGGGCAACTTGTTCAGCTGACAGCAGCTCTGAGGTGCTATGGCTGCAAGACAGAGCAGCGAGAGACAGAGAGAAGCATGTGTTTATTTTCCTTGCAGAATGAAAACAACTGAATTAGGATTCAGCTTAAAATAAAAGCAGCCAATCTGTTAATTGTAAAGTACAGCCCCATACAGCTAATAATCTGTGCACGTCAGGCACATAGTCAGGAGTCAAAGGAATATGCTGTTTTCCATGACTCATCAGCAGTGGGCACACAGGCTCTTGTAAACATCATCAAGCCCAGTTTTATTCATTCTGAACTGTGCATCAGGGAGTTTAGTGGACGCCGTTAAAATTCTTCAAGCAGCGGTCTGGAAAATCATGCTAACAAATAACCTACCTTTGTAATCTGCTGTGCATTGAACATAACAATAAGTCACAACAGGCTGTGCATCAATAGGCTATTGGCACATGCTTTGGAGGCATTCTGAGGACCAAAGCAGAAGGCTGAGTGCCTCCATCCATCCGAGAAGAGCACCAGCAGCCTACTAATGCACACCCTGGCCTAACTAATTGTTATAGCAACATGGCTCATAAATTTCAAATTTTGGATTTTCAAAAATATTTCTCTAAACACTTAGAGGTAACATTCATCTCTCTTTAAAAACAGTAGATAAGAGATACCTATTTTTCTTCTTTTTTTTTTTAAGCATATGACTCGCCTTGAGCACTAACTTTCAAAAGCTAGTATTAGTGTAGATACTGTTATTACAGCAAACCCTTCGGAGTCTATGCACTTACAGGCTGTGAGACTTGTAAGGAACATTATTGGGGTGGGAGTTTGCTTTATTTGGTTTGGTCTCCCCCCGCTCCCAGACAGGGAACAAAACATGAAGAGGTGAGCTGACTTGCCCATGGTCACAGAAGAATCTAGCAATAGGACAGAGATGAACCTGGTTCCCTACATTTCAAGCTAGCCACCTAACCAGTGAAAAACATTAAAAAAAATCCAAAACATAACGGGGATAGATCAGCAAAGGCTTCCTGAACCTTTATAACCCTTGTCTCTTCCTCATACAACTAACCTCGCACTAAAACTGAACACTGAGTAGATAATTTGTGGTGACAAAATAGGGACAGCTTAATGAGGAGGGGATACTTCTGGCAGAGGCAGGAGCTGCATACAATGCAAACTCTTTATTCATTTTCTTCATCCTTAAGTTCTGACTAAAGAGCTGTATTTCTGAGGGGAACATAGAACCAGAAGCAATAAGCTCTTTAAGGAATGCTATGCAAGAACAAGATTAAAGGCAGAGAATTACAGAAAACGCAAGAGATCAAGCCACTTGCTCCAGAGAGATTCATACACGAGCAAGTAACAACCAGCATCCAGTTACCATTGTAACATCAGAGAATTACTGCACATATACACTGATGAAGCACATTTGAAATTGTGAATTTTCTGGGTCCTCAGCTATTCTCAGTTTTCCTACAACAGGCTGGAACAGGCACAAAAATTCTGGCACGTACAGGCTTGGTCCAGACCTAGTAAAAATTTACGCATCTTGCCTTCCTACTGAGGACCTGAATTTGCTAGGTACCCTTTCTTTGGAGAAGAGAGGGTTTCCACAGAAAAATAATTCACTTAGAGGCAAATTTACTAAGAGGGAGGTGGGGGAATTCAAGAAGGGGATGCATCTCAGAGACCTTTATATTCCCAGGGTTGTTAAATGGGACAGTTTACGGAAACAGCTGAGCCGACATTTGTTTAATAAAATCATCCATGGTAATACGACAATTATTCTTTTCTGGACTTGCTAGCTCCCAGAGGAGTGCTGGTTTTACTTTAGGATATTGTACTTAAAAGAAAACCTGGAGAAATACTACAGGATGAAAAATATGATTTGCCAAAGAAAATCTTAATACCAAACAGAAACAAGAAACTAGCACATTGTGTAAATATGTCAGATGATGTTATAAAGAAGGTTAAAGCAACTCTAGCCATTAATCACAATACTCGGGAAAGAAACTGAGACCTTAAAAATATCAGGGAGAGTTTAGTTTAAGTATTAGGAACCTCTTGTAACTACTACAAGCAGACAATAAGACAAGCTACTATGGAAAATGCTGGAATCAGAGTTATGAGCAACAGACTGGACACGTGTTCATCTTGGAGAGCTTAAGAATAATTAGTTCTGTTTTGCCACAACCACAGAGAGATGAACACATGGCCTTTTTCTGTCTCAATAATGGTACACACAATTGCCTTCCCCAGAGCACATCTACTGTGAGAAATCTTCTATAAGATACTGGGTTCCCCTGTAAAAAAAAAAAAAAAAAAAAGAACAAAAAACAAAACAAAAAACCCCACACGCCACACAAAAAAGTTGCACAGTGCCACCATCTGCACAGAAGTCTGCGCTCAAGCAGAGCAATGCCAGGTTTGGCTTTTAAGCCAAAACACAAAGCAGTATAATTATGCTGACACTTTAAACACAGCTTGCTTTAGAATACATGAGGAAACCATTCTCTTACACCAAGGAACACTTCAAAATACACTCACAAGAGAAAAGAAGTCACCACTAGGCAACAGCATCATGCTAATGCCACTCCATGTTTTAGGTCATCTCTCCTACAACAAAGGAGTGTTCCCATACAAGATGAAGCACAATGCTACCATTAGGGCTGAATATATTCATTCAGCTCTCAGAAAGAGTAAGTGCCCCTCATTTAGGCAAAACTTCTGTGGTTCTGTAAGCTCAGTTCATTAAACTTTGTTTTTTATTTATCTCAGCCTGACAACTGGGCAACTGCCTACAGCAGTGAAGAGGGAATCTCCCATGTAATGAGTTTTCTAAAATCTGGAATATATTATGCATACCACATCTCCTCTCCAAAACCAGTGTTTCAACTGGTTTTAGCTTCCACCCATGGCTTCCAAACATGTCAATGCTCAGTAGTATTAAGTTCCTTGATTTTGTCCAGATTTTTAACTAAAAAAAAAAAAAAAAAAAAAACACCACCAAGTCAGCTGCAAATCTAGCTTCACATCTAGAATTGAATGCTACAGTATTTCCAAAGTAAGGGTGGTTTTGGTCAGGGGGGAGATTTAGATTTGGGTCTACCTTGAACGTACCCCAAAACAAGGGCTTCCCAAAAGTTCTTCTTAATTTCTTTTACTATATTTCAAGCTTAATTATTTATATTGGCATGATGCAAGACATCTAATCTCATTTCTTGGCATAGGATCTTGGCCCTGTACTTGTGGCAAGATGCTGTTTCTCATACTGTTGAGAATCAGAACAGGAAAGGCTTTAGGCCACCTTCATAGTTCCTAGATGAGGAGATTAACAAGCACATAGTGACCAGCCCAAACTAGAGAAGGCCAAAAGATATTCCAATTTATTTCAGCCACACGTGGACCTAAAGAGCCCACACAAAGTGCAAGAACAGCTGTAGCTTAGATGAATATGAGCCACACCTCCTCCAAGCACATGGTACCACAGCACTGCTGGTGGCCCTCTGCCACCCACTGGGAATTCCCATGCAGCTGGCTAAAATGGAAGCGGTGGGATGGACTGAAGAGATGCCAAATCTTCACTAAAAGATAGAAACTATGCTTCTGTCTCTCAGCCTAAAGTCTTCCAGATTTCCTTCTAACAACACTTCAGACCACCAGATTGCTATTTGCTCATCCAACCACACATACTCTTCTTCTTGGTTACTTTTCTGGCCGTCTGCTTTTTTCCTAAACATTTTCCCTCATTTGTCTCCATGACAGAGTACATAATCCCTTTAAGTAGTGTATCAACCTGGAAGATCTGCGAAAATTTGTCCACAAACAAGTTCTAGAAATAAAATGTGTTCAGTTCCTCTCACTAGGCCAGTTGGTTCACAACTGCAGTTCACAGAATCTGATCAGATGCCCCCCTCCATCACCACTAGTGTATTTTATTGTAACACAAGCTCAGCTCTACATCAAGAAAACTGGTGAAGTAGCTAACTCTCCTGACCTTGCCAAGTTTACAAAACAATCACTTCAGAGGGTGAGCCAGCTGACCACAGGTGCTAGGAAAGAAAACCACAAGGTAGGCACTTGCACAGCTCAGTATCACTACCTTCACATAGGTAAAAGGAAAAGAAATGAGGGGACAGTCAAGGTCTCTCCTTTACCCTATTTTCCCTCATCTTCTCTTCACCTTTCTCTTCTTTTCCTCTCAGTTAATTTCCCATTCTTTTTTGCTTGTTGCGTCTTTCAGGTGTCCTGGAAGGGTTTGGTCTTAAACAGCAAATTAGAGATACACTGGAAGTTTTAGATGCAGCTATGTTTACACTAAGTTGTTGAATCTTCTACCTTGTGTCTTTTACTTGCAATAGGAAGTTTCTCCAGCATAAGCAGATGCCACTTCTCAGGGAGATGGGTGAGTGCAAGAGAAGTGCTTTTCTCCTGTGAGCCAGCAGCTTCCCAGGCAGGGCGGAAAGGACTACAAAAGTGGGGCAACCACCCACAGCCTTTGTAAGAATAGATACTGCTCTCTTTAATGCCGCTGTGGGCCTCAGTCAGTAGGACATGAGGGAGGAGGCATTTGATGGAAGAGAGGTCTGCCTATCCCTCCACTAGGGCATGAAGCCACACAGACCCTTTGCCGGAAGAAAGCAAGATATGGGACTTGGCTTTTACTTCAGAAGTAATTCTGAACTGCTCATTACCTTGAAACACCCAGAGGACTGAAAATTGGGTAGCAGTAGCAGCTTGGAGCTGGACTAGAGACAATTAGCCTTCATACTTATGTTTATCCATCTAGTTTATTCTTTTGGGTAAAAATAATTCTAAGTACCTTTGAAAATATTCCCGGTAAAGTGCCCCAAATGCCCATTAGCTGTGTGTATTTTCAGAAGCAGCAAGAACACCTTCCAGGAGAAAACTTTCCCTAATGCACAGTGCAAACCTTCCTCCCCAGTGTAACAGGGCTCACGATGCAAAACAAGTCAGCTCTGTAGTGAAGAGATTATGGGGATTTAATCCCAGGCAGCTGCTGTGATTCTGAAGTTATAAAAGCAGACACTTCTGGATTGATTCCCTCATTCCTTCACCTGGCAGCATGTGGCAGTTTCACTCAAACCTGTTAGATGGCTCCAGGCCTCCCAGTGCTTTCTAAAATGGCACTTCATCCTAATCTCTGGAGTTTTAGAACCCAACAGCCTCCTTCTCGGCCAAGGGAGCCTGGGGCAGGTGCAAAGCCATCTTGATTTTGCTTTAAGGCAACATCATTCTATTCTTTGTCATAAAATGCCATCATTCATTATTGATTCATCCCCTACACAGGAAAGGGCAATGGGATTACTGCCTGTGAACCTTGAGGGCATCAGGGAGCAATACAAATTTAACTGTCATTAAGCTGTAAGTAGCTCTTGTACCAAAAAAAATTCAGACTTCCTCCACTAACTAGCCTTCTCTCCTCAAAGCTGGCACACAAATCTACACATATTGTATTTGACCGTGTACTGTAAAGAAATAGATCTGTTTTGGAAGATCTTATGCTACTGAGTTGAGGGCAGAAGGTCACCAGATGATGTCTCTGTTCATTCTACTGACTTGTCTACCTCTGGAAAAACAGTAAGGATGCTGGCTTCTAGGCTAGATGAAAGCCCTTACAATACTCATTTGCTGCAGGTTGATTTGTTTAAAATCTCTAGCTGCAATTCTCATAAGGAATTCATTGTTTCATGAAATGGGAACAGTTCTTGCCCATTGCTCCCTACTTACGCTGCATTTGAGGGCAATCAAGTCTAGACCCAGTGCTGATGAGTCCTGAACATAAATAAGCTCTGCAGTTACACGTCACAGGATACAACGAGCAGGCAGGGAAGCACAAGTGACAGGAAAAGCATCAGGTCAGAATCAACCTGTGCTACTAACCAAGCAGATTCATCTGCAAGCTGTTGCACATACAGTACTTGCTCACAGCAGCAGTCCCATGTGGTTAGATGGTATTATGTGCACAAGCAACGTTCTCATAGAAGCCTGCCTAACTCTGTTGTCCCCTTGTTCACATTTTAAATAATTCCTTTTTTGTTTCTTACAGCACCAACCCTTTACTCACAGAAAATTAATGTGTTTATAGATGCAATACTACTAACCACTGCAAAAGCAGCTCTACAAACTCTCAGTCTGTGTTGAAGGTGAATTACAGTACACAGATGAGCTACAAGAATAGACAAGCTCACCCAGCCACCAAGTTCCATCACAGTTACTAAAACAGGGTTGGACAAGGATTGCATCTACATAATGCTGATACTTGTCACCAGCAAGGTGGTGTCTTCCTGCAACTTTGCTGGCACCTCACTTAAGGAAAGAAGGAACAGAAAACTTTTTATCAAATTGATGAACTGTCAGGTCATCTGCTACACAAACCTTTTATTTAAGCTCCAAGTTGGGCACTTCAACAGTTCTGTTCTTATACAATCTTTTTTTCTGGCCATGAGCATCATCCTGACAGAGGTGGACCAAATGTCATGTCGGCTATTTCTGAGGCCACATCAGTATCTCCCAGTAAGTGCTCAAGGAAATGGATACCACACAAGTGCCTTTTAGCCCACTTTTCCCATATTCTCTGTTCCCACCCCGTTATTTTTGACATGGAGTTTAGACATGCTAAAAAAAATACTATATTTTAAAGTAAACTTCTAAATGTGCAATGCTCTAAACTGCAGTTTAATCCTACCAAGGAAGGTTATTATTCTCAGTAATTCAACTTACAAAGTTTTGCCCTTGCCAGAGAACTGAATGGCAGGTTTTTTCTTTCTTGCCAAAGACCAATTACAGCAAGGTTTTACTAATACAATTTAAGCCTCCATACCCCCTTTACATTTTTCATACTGGGAATATCATATGTTTTGATAGCTTCATATTATGCAGCTTTTCACGGCTGGAGATTTCAAACACTGTGATTGTCCTGCCAGGAATCACATAGGGGGCTTTCCTTTAGAAATTCAGCTGCTATGATTGTCCTGCCAGGACTCACATAGCTGTGTCCTGATGTGGAATGCCCTACAATTTTACAGTGCTAAGAATTTAACTTGTATGTTTACCTTGAGGGGAATATGGGAACACCAGCAGCGAACTATTTCACCCTGACTTGTCCGAGTTCCAGGATGTGATTTCACCTCACTTTGCAGGGTTTGTACCAATTAGCAGGCACTGAGGGATCTCCTTTCTGAATAGGCACATAACAGCTCAAAGGGCATTCAGTTTGTTTTTCCAAGCGAGTTATTTACATGAAATTCTCTTACAGTCCCCCAAGCTTCAGCTGCCACCTTAGAGCAGCCAACGTATTTACCTGAGTGAAGATCACGTGTCTGAATCATGTTTCTCCTGCTCCTCTGTAGTTGCCACCACACTGGGACATAAGGAACACATCCCAAGCAAGCTGGGTTGCAGAAGAATAGTGCCTGCATTGAGGGCCTTTTCGCAACAAGTCAGCACGTCAACGGGCTCAACCGAACTCTCTCCTTCCAGTGCAGCACAGCATTATACTTAACAGACTAATTAGTAGAATTAGGTGAAGTGCCTTTACCATGGGGGACAAAGAGAAGCAGAAGCCAAGGGAACAGCAGTTATTGTTGCAATATACACAGATTTCTGATTGCTGTGGGAAGAGGAACATTCTCATGAATGGAAGTAGATGTACTGTTAGGAGATTCACTTTTCAGTTCCTTGCATTTTGGGAGTAAGACAGAAGCTGCACGTGTGAGATATCTATGATCAAAAAGCAGCTTGAAAGTTTTTGGGTATTCTTTCTATCTAGCAACTCAGTTACATTGTAAAAAGGGACTGAGATTCCTCTGGCTGTATCCACACCACGGGATGCCTCTCTACCATCTGCTCTTTGAAGAGAGTGCCAATTTTAGCCGGTTAGAGGGAATTCCCATCTAGAAAAGACACCTGCCCAACAGTTACTACATTGTTCTTTTGTACAGTCTGCTTCACACTGACTGGGCACATCTGGTTTTTTCTGACATGGTGCATCCATGGGAACAGAAAATCCCAAGATTTTCCATTTCAAACAGACTCACTTGGTCCATACACAAAGCATACTTAATGGGGAAGTAGCAAAAGTTTATTTTGCAAGACAAAAGTTAGACTTGCTGCTGCAAGTCACAAGTAAACAAAAGACCACAAGTGAAAGAAATGTAAAACACAACCTTAAGTTAGACTTAGCAGCAGGAATCCTTCCCAGCTGTCAGTGCCCTTCCTCTAGCTCTTCTTTAACGAAATCTCAGACCACCACCATCCCACCAAGCCATGCACACAGCTTCCCTGTAGATCCCCTCAGGATGACTGGGGGGTTAGATTTCGCATTCAAATCCCAATGCCCAAGACAACCTTCTGAAACCACACACCATAGACATCTGAAGCTGACTTCCTAGGTCTGGGCCCAGCCTCTGGGTGCTGGAAGGGTCAGCCATCGATGTCTCTTTTGGAAATTAGTCTTAGATGACAGTTCAGAAGGATTTATTTTTTTTTGCTCCCAGTTGTCCCACAGATAGCTGCCTACGTTACTTACACAGAGTTGTGGCTACCAATACATTCATGTAAAAATATTATACAAAACATATACAAATATATCATCAGCCTTGCTATTTCTGTTGTGCTGGCTGATTTCTAGGGACGCTACGTGCAACACCACAACCAGCAGCGACACTCAGTTTACTTTGCCAAAGGCAGTTGCCCACTTCCATATCTTCCTATAAAACTCAAAATTGTGAGCTCGGCTACAGCTTTTATTGTAAACATAGCAAGCTTATGCTTCATCTTCTACACCTCCTTGTTTCTGAACATAGCTCTGACAGACAGCTACTTGCTCTACCTGGCAGCCTCCGAGTGCTGCATTCCACAAGCAACTGGGATTGTAGAACCTCAAGAGGAGCTTACATGTGTGGGAGATAAAGCTTGTCAAGAAAGAGGATATAAACCATGAAAAATTTTGCAATCATTAAAGGCAACTGCAGACACCATGATTTTCATATTTTTTTTAAAGTATTTTTTAACTCTGCTTTTCCCCCCCCAAAGATTTCTTCTTCCCTTCTCAGAAAAGATCATAAATTATGGAACAGACTTAAAACCAAACCTCTGTCTGCTTTTATAGCCTGTTCAAAGTAGTAATGGATTTTCTGGCATACAACCACCAGCTCAGCATACATCTTTGTTATTGACCATAGCTGTTGAGAGATCTTGCCTGTTATGGCAGTATTGTCAATTTATTGATTGCACATATGCACAAACAGGACATTCGAGTACGGGATAAGATAATCAAAAATGTCTTTTGTAGTCCTTTCAAATGGGGTGGATTTTTTTTCCCCCTCCAGCATACAGAAACAAGTGATAATGCTTTATCCTATTTAAACAGCAGTACTTTCAAAATTCCTTCAGCAATATTCTCCTCTGTAGATTTACTCATCTACAATGCAGATTCACGCAGATCCTGCCATCCTCAAGAGTCTGCCAGTTCTAAGTGAGGTAATATATTTTTCTAAGCTGGGTTACACCAAGACTTTAGCTTTCAAGACACCCTTCAGTGATTCCAGAATGGAAAGTTTAAGTTTTCCTGAATAAATCTTAAAGTGTGGGAACTTAGTGACAAACATTTTGGCTAAGAACCTTCAGACCTCTCGCCTACAGAATTTCATTTGCGTTTTACTCACAAAAATGCCTCTAAATGAAAAATGCAACTGAATACCATCCAGGTTGCTTCTAGGTATAGCACTGCATATTAGAGACAGGAAGCAGATTATCTAATCTTATTTAGTAGAGGTATGCATGTCATAAAATGCCTGCTAGCTGCTCTTCAACCCAAGCCATTTTACTCAGCAATGAAATAGCATCTGAAGAAGGACTTCCAGAAATGCCACTTCAGTCCCAATTAATCAGTCCTTGTTCTAAAGCACTGTATGACATTCAGAGAGGCAGAGCTCCCAGAAT
This sequence comes from Larus michahellis, assembly GCF_964199755.1. NCBI lineage: Eukaryota > Metazoa > Chordata > Aves > Charadriiformes > Laridae > Larus > Larus michahellis. The sequence goes on from NC_133898.1 coordinate 42,851,767, forward strand.
GTCAGGAGGTGTAGAGAGGGACCACGCACAGGCACTGTGGGGAAGGAAACTATTCCTTCAGGGCAGCAAAAAAGGGCTCTTGTGAAGTAACATCAGGGTGCTGATATACTTAAGATTTGTAGTCAATGTCACTGTACTGTTTCACAACCCTGGGTACATGGTAACCTTCACAGGCACACAACCCACTGCGCTGCTGTTTGTGCACATAATATAAGGATATGTAACTCAGTTCACAGTGTTATTCAAAGACCAATTCCAGGCTTATGCATAGCAAATTCAGGGTGTACCTGCTATTTGTAATAAGAACACAGAAGCTTGCTTGCAGCACTGAACATTCGCCTCTTTCAGTTATTTGTCAGATTACAAGAACATAGCTCATCACTAAGCTTAATGATTGAAAGGGACTATTTGTACTGCTTTTCATGTAGTATTATTTCCCAGCGCCATGCTGTCTAGCTTCTTCTATAAAGACCTGAGTGGAAATCTCTCCTACTACAGGGATGTGTGACACATTGTGTATTCACTTCTGATCACACAGGAACGCCTATACATACAGCAACAAGCACAGGTATATTTGGACTCCAAACAAAATGAGCTGTGTTTTGAGAACTTCAACAAAGAATGGCGTGAACTTCAGCAGAGACTTACATTTGAGCTCCCCAGCTTTGAATTTCCTCTCAACTGTGCTATGGCAGATTCTATCCTCAATATAGCATTCAGGAGGCTTTTGCACCCAAATCACCTTGTAAAGCATTAGGTTCCCCCACCCAGCATCTCTGAGCTATCTCTAAGCTACAATGGGGAAACAACGAAGGAACAGATAAACCATCTTACTTTGCAACAGCCCCAAGCAACGCAGGGTCTGTGGTCTGACACAGGATATAAGGACCAATTGGAAAGAAGTTAAATAATTATTTCTAAGTTTATAGTCAGGAAGATAATTAAGCAGCATAACATACACACAAATAACCCCATGAAGTACATAGAATTATCAGCAAATATTATTAAATTTTTTGAAAGATGGCTATTGATCTCAAATGTTCTTTATGTCAGGAATGGTGCATCTCACGGAAAACACAGTATATACACTTTAAAAATTACTACTTTTATATATTGCTAACATTTGATAATAAACAGCAGTAGTACAATAATATTATAAATACATAAATGCTAGCACTTGCTCAAATTGGATAAAAGAAAAACCATAACCTTCCATCTGAGTCAGCTTTCTCATTTTCAGGGGAAGTTTTTTTTACATTAGTACTATAAGAAGTCAAATTCACTGCCTTCATAATAACAACACAGACAGAGCCAAGCTCTTCCTTTTATCTGCCTGAAGGCACAAGAACTTTCCTAGGGGCATAAATTATGGGACGGCTGGGTTCTTTCATCTACCATCTTTCATCCCAATGCCATCAGTTGAAAACTTCACCATTACCCTTTTATGTTCCAACTCTTCTTCAGTTGCCTTCTTTTCACAAGGCAAAGTGCTTGACTTTCTTTTTTTAAAATCTAATAATGGTTAAATACTTTTCTGCTGCTATAATTGCATCATGCATCTCTTCCAATCCGTTATTTATCCATATGTTTGTTTTACATACTCGCTTACCAAAGATGGTCAACATGGCCTCTTCAATCTCAGATCTGTCCCAGCCTTTTCCAAGACATTTTCTTTTGTGCTGTGTTGGGGCGGGGGGAAATGCATTGCTCATTTACCTCTCTGTTCCAATGCCCAGGGCACTTTGCTGAGTGCTGACATCACTATTTCCAGCACAGGGGCTCATACCCAAATTAAAAGGAATGAACATAGGTCCAGATTAATTACATTCAGGCTGGCAGTTTTTTCTTCATTTTTATCAGAGTGACAAATGCAGAAGTGCTCTGGCACAAAGAACATATCTCCTTTGTTCTCACTATGCCCTCTGTCCTAGCACTTAGAAACTATGACAACTGTGATAGTATTTGTTGTGGTTTTCCATGTTACTGTCTTTCCTGGTCTTATTTGCCATAATACACACTGCTGAGTTTCAGATGCTTCTCTTGTCTGCCTTTAGACTCTTTATCCTGTGCTCTCTGGGATTCTCTGCAGTTTCCACGTTATGAAAAAAAAACTGACTCCAGTGTAGACTAAATTACTCTCCTGCTTAGTTAATAATAGTGATAACTGCGAGTTCTTGATCATTCAGCAGCTGTATTTGAGTAGGTGGTCCCAAAAACCTGCCATGATCTAGTTTCTTTCCATAGCTCAGGTAACCCAGCTATTTCTCAGTACACACAAATATGGTTCACTTTGCATACTCAGCCACTAAGGCAAATGCCATAACTTGAAAAGGTATCTGATAAGATACTAATGCTATTTATTCACAGCAGATAGCATCTAGCCCTGGGGACTGAAGACACAACTGTACAACTTCGGAGATCGGGAGACAAGAAGGATTTTTACTCCAAAATTCAAATGCCAGTGTAAGCTTCCAACAAGCATCTAAAGATGGCATACTTCTGCCTCAAATCTAACGTTTTATAGCTCTCCACAAGTATTTTCTTCTCTCTGATACTGGCAAAACTCGCTTCCTTGTTTATCAGATCTTCTAGAACAATTAGGTCTTGTAATTAAACTCACTGGGCCATGATTCCCATGTCCCTTTTTTCTTTCCTGCAAGTATATTTGTCCTTTTGAAACCCCACCTGTCCTATGAGGTCTCTAAATTAACTGACAATGGATCAAATTAACCAGTTCACTGAGCACACTATGTTAAATTTAAATCTGTCTGCTGATTTGAATATGCTCAGATTCTCCAGAAATTCTTTAACAAGCATTTTCCTGATCTGTGACTTTCCTTTCTTTCCTGTCAGCTTTATCAAAGCTCCTGCTGCGTTCATCTCTAAAGTGGATGCTGAGGCAAAAATAACAGCTAAGCACTTCAACCACCAGAATTTTCTCCGAAAGGACAAACTGGACACGCACTTCCATCATACCCCAAAATCAGTGTTACTTACATAAAGACACATGTATTCATTCCTCACACCCCTCCACAAATGGTAGCTGACGGTTGACGGGGAACAAGTGACTCTTCCATACAGCCATCGGTTTTTGTTTAGTTGCATTACCAGCTTTCATAGCTCAGTTCTCCACTACAGTGGCCCTTCAGTGAAATACAAAGCACGTGCCCATCTATAACCAAGTTCATAGACTTAAGGCTGCTAGTTGTACGAGGTTCTCAGATGGTTTCCCAGAGTTATTAGTGTGTTTAGCTCTGGACAAGTGCTTAAATATAGCCAAGATCTGTATCTTTTTCAGTTTCCTTTTTATGTACTCCTTCCTAGTTTATACCTGTTCTTAGTCCAAAGGACTGATGGACCATTATTATGCTTAATTGTAAAAATACCATCAGCTTACCAAAATGCTTCATTGTTTAGATTTTATCAGCACTTTCGCTCTCAAGAACATCTTTCAGATTTATTTCAAAGATAAATACATCAGAATACAAATACAGCTATAATCTCAGTAAAGCACCATACATCAAGAGAACAGCCCTATCCTGTCAAAAAAAAAAACCAATCTCATCAAAATTCTGTCAAACCGCTTTGATAAAGGAGAAAAAGAGTACTTCAAGTATATCAGTGTGAGTACATTTGTATATAAAATGACAGCACATGTCCTGAACAGTATAAATAGGACTACTGCAGTAAACAATATTTCTGTTTCACAAAAAACCTCCACTTGTACTGCTTGCTGAAAGTTGGACAACACAGAAACCAACAGCGCTGTGTCCGAAATCATTTCTCTTTAAAGGGGAAAATTTTGCTAATAACTTCCCGAGAATTCAAATACATTTACAGTCATGTAATCACAAAGTAGATAGTCCAAAACTGACGGTAATTAAATGAACAAGACTCTGCTGCAGTAAATGGAAGTATGACTAAACGTCATAAGCACCAGCAAAATATTTCAGCCATACAACTCTTTCCCTGAAAAGCTTATTTTTTGCAGACAAGTGAACAGGAATAGCAATGCTAATGAAAAAAGTCAGCATGAAATACTGACAGCCTTTTGGCTTGAGTAGTTTTGGAAGTGTCTGGGAAATTACACAAATTGTACTTCTCTATATTTTATTTTCTTTTCCCAGAATACCTGCAGTGCACTACCACTTTTTCCTCTTTTTTTGGTAGTTGAAGATATTATGAAAGCAGCAGCTGAAGATTACTAAACTTAACTGAAAGCAAAGTTTGAGATTTTTATTAAGAAACTGACCAGGAAAATTAATAAAAAAAAAAAAGTTTTTCCAAGAATTTACGAAAAACTGAGTGGAAACACAAAGCCCACCACAAAATAGGAAATGCTGCCACTGATTTTCAGAATTTGTCATTGCACACAAAGTGTTCCTGTTAATGAGAAGATAAAGTTTCATTATTGTTCCGATAGAGCACATACTTCAGCAAACTACTGTCTCTGTAATTATTCACCTTATGACAGAACATATGCAGCCATCTACCCCACCTGCATTTCAGGACTACATTGTTGAGCCTGGTCTCCTTGGAGAAAATCCTATTAAAATCAATAGCAAATCCCTACCAACTGCAGCAGAGAAGAATTTATTTCTTCTTTTACAGAACAGTGTCAAATTTTTTATAAAGTCGGATTCCATCTTGATACAATACATTGTTCCAACTTTGTAATTTATTAACAACTAAATACTCAAATTCCCATTTCTCCAACCAACTGCCAAGCCAAGTCACAGGACACAGTTACAGTTCATTAAAACAGCACAATATTGTAACAAAAATATTTTTCATATCATTTATTCTTACTCTCTGTGTACACTTATATCCTTTCTAGCCCAGGATTTTCTTAAACTTCTTGGGGGGGTGGGGGGGAAGGGGGAGTGTTAATGGAAAAATTACAAACCCCTATTAAAATGAAGTCCCTACCTTATATGCATATTTAGAAGCTACTGTTTAAAACACTACAGCTATAGTCACTGCTACTCTTAATGGCCCTTATTTATGCTTATATTTAAAAACATAAAGTCTATGATCCTCACTGTAGATAAAGGCAAAAAGAATGATAAAGGTGATGGAAATATTTTGGAAATATTTACAGATAATTAATCGTAAAGAAGTTGAGGGTGGATGCGAGTTCCTTTAAATACAACTCATGGCACAGAAGTTAATACTCAGCTGAGCTTCGATACAGTGACTAACTACTAGCTCTAACTCTGCACTATAGTCATTGAGAGAGAGAAATATACATATATATTATATTTTATATATACGTATAAAAAAAGTAATCCCTTTTCAGGCTCTTTAGAGATGTTTATTAGCTAACTCACATTAAACTAAGCACTGCCTTTTCTCTGGTAGACTTTTACCATGTGTTAAGAGTCCACATATTTGCTCACATAATAAAAACAGGTTTTTATTTCCTATTATTTCTTGCATATTAGCCCTCACATTTTGTCATTATCAACATACCATTACACTATATTAATAAGGAAAGGGACCCGAAATGCCCCTTCCTTATAACACAGAGTTCTTTTTTTTTTTTCCCCCCTTTGTGTATTCGTTAACTAAAGAGCCTGTTAACCAACTGCTAATCTCCTGCGACAGTCTCTCATGAGCTGGATAGGTGTGCATACAGTATGACTAATTACAGTACAGTGTTAACGTGATGGAGAGAAAGTAAACAGACATCAGAGGCTGAGCAATGTCTGAAGCTAATTTCTTGTGATTCCTAGAGCCCTGCTGTACAAAACGCTAAGTACACAGGGCATTAGGCAGGCATCAGGTAGTCTTTTCGGCCATGTAGCCACTTGCATGAATTCAAGATCGGGAAGTCAGAGCTGCAGCAGTCATGCACAAACTGTGGAGAGCTACGGTGACTTGCATATTATCAGAGATCATCTTTCTAAAGCTCTCTGGATGATTTTCCTAGGTCGAGAGTTTCATTACAAAGGACAACTGTGCCAGCCCTAGCTGGCACTGCCTCTGAGTGAATATAGATAAATGCTCTCGGGAAAAGGGCAAGTTGCTTATAATCTCCCATTATTCATGGATGCTTTACCAGCTGGCAGCAATGGATTAACATGCATTCACTGCTAACGCTGATCTTTAGGATTCACTGAGGTGAAAACAAAGGGATCAGCCATGGATTTCTGACTCCCCTGCATCTAAAAGTTAAATATATTTAATAGCAGCTGTAATAACATACTGAGCCCAGCTACAGCCTCCCTTCACTGCACTTGATCATGATCAGTCATTCAGCTGCAGTAACTGAAAGGTCTAATTGGTAAGAACAATGGCTAACAAAGGGGGTTGGGTTGTGGGTTTTTTAATAGATAAAGGTTAAAGCGCATGGGAGAAGTGTAACCAGTAGATCTCTGCATTTTATACTAAAACCCATTGTTTAAAAATAACAGTCCCTCTCAACCAACTCAGACAAAGGCCCTGAAATACTGCAGGGAGAGCTCCATTTGTTCTTGAACTCTGCTTTGGGCTCAGTGTAGGGAAAAAACAACACCCCACACACTTCTAAACAAGCCATTACAGAACATAAACATTCAAAACCCCACAGACCAAGCTGGGACTTCAATACAAGTTAGTGCCATCTGGGATGGGAGCTCTAGTTACTAAAAAACCCAACCAAAAAAGAAAACCAAAAAATTTGATAAGGCAGATCTTTTCACACCACTTCACAGAAAACTACTTAAAGCATAGGAAGCAATCTTTACATAGTATATAAATAAGCCTGCTTTCAGCAACGAATACTGTAAACTTATTCTTTTATTATGCTCTTTGGCAAGGCCAATCTCCAAGGAACATTTAAACATAGATCTGTGGTAGAAAGGCAACATACTGTACAGATAGTAAATTAATTAGTTTTTTCATTGCTAAAGTACTAATTGACATTGGATAAAAATGGGAATTGAAATATAATTAACCATAGCAGTCTTTCAAAAAAAAAAACCACAGAATGTTTTAAAATTCCTAGTCAATTAAGAATAACATAAATTACATTTACAATAAAAGAAACTATTACTTCATGATATTCACATAAGACAGTCTGAACATTAGTCCACAGTAAATGTAAGTATGCCAAAAATAGCAGTATAAAAAAAGATAATTTCAGGCATTCACAAAATCATAAGTAGGCCCCACAAAACAATGAGATTAGCTTTAAACTTATGAGACTTTTCAACTGGCACAATTTAGGATATTTTTTATGGTGTGATGGCACAGAAGGACTTACGAGATTGAATTTTTAAAAAGTTTTCACTACTAGAAATACAGTTTTTGAAAGAAGTCTAGGATCCCCCAGTCTTCACTAGAACAAGTAATTTTGCATTGACCTAGTAGGACTGTGCTCCGGCCTTTCAGTTAAATTAAGACTGCTGTAAATATGATCAAATTGGTATTCCCAATGGCCATTTCATTGCCTTCCATTTTGGAACTTTTAAAGAGCTGACCAGGCATATGACTTTCCATCGCCATTAATCCTGCTGAGCTTCATCAGCAGTCACACAACATTTTAGGCACTTACCCAGCATAACACCAGAAGTTGCTTCTGCAGTTGGTGGGAGTTTTGCCATTAGTTACAGCAGCAGGAGGCTCCTACTCCACACTCTTCAACTTCACCTTAGCAGAGTCCCTCTTTACATAGGCAAAATGCAGATGTTCAAGTTCAGCAGTCTGCAACCTCATCTCAGGCTCTCCAAAAGCACCTCAGCAAGGCCTAAGCCTTCAGCTCTCCAAAGTTCACAGATCTGTGAGATGCACAACCCTACAGCCCCTCCAGACCAACCAACCACACAGCCATAGCAAGCCCCAACTCAGGCTCCGGCACCAACAAAGCTCTCTTCAGCCCTTTTTCAAACACAGCCTTGTTTAATCTCAACAAAGGGAATCAAGGAGCAATAGGATACAGGTTATTACTCATCAAGCAGTGCACATACACCTGTTTCACCTAATGCTCAATCAGGCTCAGCTGATACAAATACCCGTAGAAGGCAGGGCAACTTGCTGGCCACTGAGCCCCTTTACTACCATACCAGCACCTCAACATGAATGCAATAAAACAAACAAATGAACCAGCAATATTCATAAAATAACATGTGGATCACCCACATTTTTCCACATTTCTTATACATCATCATCCATAAAAAAAAAAGCATTGAATCTTAACTGTAACTGCATGGAAAAATGAAGCAGATCAGGGAGAGCTGAGAAGCAGAGGGAATGAAAGTATTTGCATTTCATTTCCTTTCAATGAGTTTGTTAACAAAATAGAATGTGAAGGTCTATATTCCACAGTTCGTAAGAGTCCCCATAATGAAATCTTCATAAATAGCATTAACATAATTGCAGACTATTGACCAGAAGAAGTTTGGGATTAATCTGGCATGGGTGGATGACGAAGCGCTTCTAATCTTCACAGAATGTAATTCCATCAGGTCACACTCCCTAAAACATTAATTGGATCATATGATATCAAGGACATAATAAGAAATTGTCTCCTCCCCTCTGGTGTCAATGCAGAATTATTTCTTACAGCATATTCTCAGTAGTTTTAAATTAATCTAGCAATGGGATCCAGAGCTTAACAGCTCTCACTGATAAAAAGAAAAAGAACAGAAGTGGGTTTAAATTTCCCTTTGCTTAATTTTACATCCTAGCAGCAGCCTCTCAATATCTACAAAGCAGTTAACAAGAAGACAGAGAAAGACTCCTTCCAGAAATGTATGGCAGGAGAATGGCAGACAAAGGACAGAGAGCGAAAGAAGAAAGTTTCAAAGGCTGTGCAGTCTGCATTCTTGGAGACAATCAAGACCTGATTGAACACCCTGGTCCGACCCTGCCTTGAGAGGGGTGAGGAGGACTAGAGACCTCCCTAAGGTCCCTTCCAGCCTGAATTATCCTATGATCTCCTTATATCTTGCCACACTCATGGACCACCTGAAATAATTGTGTCTACTTTCTTGTTTCTTGTATTTGCTAAGTATCCTGTAGGCATTGACAGGGAGAGAGCTCTCTGTGGATTTGCAAGATTCACACAGGAGAATCCATCTGGATGGCCCGTTTCATTTGTTCACCAGTCTGGTTTCCATCTTCCCTACAGACAACTTGAGTAAGGCTGACTGCTCATTTCAACAACTATCCATGGCTGAAATTTGTCCTTGTCAGGAATGAATTAGATGTGTTCAGTGTTTCCAACTCTCAGAGCATATTTGAAGCCTGAGCCCCTAATCGCACTTGAGATACTTAATGTCCATTTTCTTTTCTTTTTTTCCACACAGCATATTTGTAAACCCACAAAGCTCTAACATGTCCCAGATATAACATATCAACTCAGATCCCAGAAGAAATATCCAGCATGCACTCATTTCTGTTTGCATCTTATGATTTTGGTGCCTGACTTGTAAATACTTAGGGTTAGTAGTAGTGACATTTCCCATACATTTTGGGCTAATAGTCCCACCTAGCACATCATCTGCAGCTAGAAATGTAAAGAAGAATAGACAGAAGGGAAAGAAACCCAGGCAATAAGAAGTATGCATAACTGCAGATGGACAGGGGAGGCATAATTCATATGCAAAATGTAACATTATAGCAACTTCATTTGGCTTTGAGTTTATGAGGCAATAAACAAGCCGTGCAAAAGTCTTCTGAGAAGCACCACCACTCCCTTGGGCTGAGGTCCTGGCATTTATTTGCCAGAGGACTTTATTGTCTCATAAAGCAAAAGCCAAGTGAAGCACAAGCAAAGTGTTTCTTGCTGTGTAAAACTGTAATATCACACACCGTTATTTACTGTATGGTAGCCCCATTATTTTTGGTCTCCTCACTATGCTAGGTCTTGACATTTGAGGAAAAGAGCATTGCTGTCCCAATTAAAGAGAAACTGCCTCTTTCCCCTTCCAAAAAAGAATTTTCTGTTGGGAGCTTCTGACTGCTAGACAATTTTGACTTTCTGGCCACTTCATTTAGGTGCTGTGAATGGGGAACAGACAAGACAACATGATCAACTTGCAAACTTTGATACAATCAGAAATCAAGCACTTTTAGTATGATAGATTAATTCAAGACCATGATCAAGTTAAGGAGCTGAAGTGCTCTGTGTGGGTAGAGAAACCAGTTCTTAAGTCAAAATTACCGTCCCAGGCAAAGACTTTAAGTTATGAGAATTACATCACCAGAACAAAATCTAATTGGTGGACTCTAGGGCAGGACATGTTTGGTACACAAGTTTGTATAAGGATCTTTTTTTTAATTTTTTTTTCCATAGGCACCATTGGGTTTGTATTTGTATTAATGTATTAGTGATGCTTTATGTTATCTTCTGTAACTGATAATGTGGGAAAGATAAAGATCCATCAGCAGAAACAGGTAAAAGGGCCATCTTTTAGCTTTGATAATGCAAATTTTCCCAAGTAAAAAATTGTGATTTTAGTTCCACCTTCCTCTCATTCTGTCCTGTGCGCACGCACACCTGAGGGAGAGGGATGGACAACGGTTCAGTCCACACACAGCACATGCATTCATTGCAACCAAATCTCCGATTTTGGAGGCCATACCAGGGAAAGAAAAGGCAGGAATGGATGTGAAATTAAAGCGAAATCAGAAACAAAGGAAATAAGGGAAATCCTAGAGAAGGAATGACTGAAAGAGCACAGATGACAAAGAGTGCGTCAAAGGCACAAACACCATCATTAGGGAAGCCTGTGTTGCAGGCAATAGACCATCCTGGGGCCAGGCTGGTTTCCCATATATGCAGCATCCATGAAAGAAGCCAGTTCTGTTTCAAATAATTGAACTGAAGCAGTTTGCTGGACCTTTGTTCCCATAACAACAGCAATTCACTTCTCTCAATTCTGTGGTTTTGGCACTGTGATGAGAAATACCCTATCCTTTCATTAAAACACTGGATGAAGCACAGTAAGATACTGAGAAACATCTGATCAATTTACTGTATTTCAAAAATAGTCATTTTAATTTTTCTTTGGGAAATACATTAAAGAGAAATTCTGCCTTGATCGATATCAGTGAATTCTTGTTGGTACTGTTATAAGTTCACACAAACAGATCATTATAACACAGACATACATTATTACTAATAATTTCTGGCCAGGAGAGACTAACAAAGAAAGGAGAAGAGGAATGCTGTTATCTCCATTTCACAGGTCGAAAGCCTTTCCTGAGAGAAGAGTTTCCAGTTCTTAGTGGTGAGGCCTGAGTTTTTCATCTCCCCTGGAAGGTTTGCATATTGCTTAAGCATTTCAGCTTCCATAGCCATCCTACATACAGAATATTAATTTGGAAACTCCAGTTTAACATCTGGTTCTAACTATACATATTTTTCCATTTGCAGTATCCCAGTGCCAGTAGTCTTTTAATAATTTATTCCTTTAGCTCATATCCCATCAACAAATCCTGTGGCATATTAACTGAGAAACTGTACACCTTTTATTCAATAGGTACATACATAACTCTTTAGGCCTGCTTTCATGTGCTTCCATAATAAAAAGTACATACCTTGCACTTTATGAACACAGAACAACTGTAAAATAAAAGGGATAAAATTTTGGTCTCATTGATGTCAGTGCCAAAACTTCTCACTGATTTCAATATGATCAGGATTTCATCTAGGTTCTCAAATTTTCCCAAGAGAATGTTTGCAGGTGAAGGCTTCCAAGCTATGGTCCCAAGCCCACAGAGCCAGGTCTGTGGAGAGGACACTCTTCTTATTATTTCCACATGATAAACTGCTTGAAATTCTTACACCTTCCTTTTGTCTTCTTGCTCTGGAAAAAGAGTGAATTACCTCCTTTTCTATACAATGCCATTTACTTCCCTGTGCAGCCAACGCCAGTAATTGTCTAAAGAATGCAACCTGTCTCGGTAAAATACAGATTATATAACTCTTCAGAAATAAGATTTTCGTTCTGCAAGTTTTGTGGAGAACTAGATCTTCATCTATTCTTCTCAAATTCTTTTTCAAAAACATCCCCAAGTTATCAGGTTAGCTTTTACTTGTGTCAGCAATGTGCAGTTTAAAGAGTCAGGGCGGTCTGGGTTTTTACACTTTGTTATTCAGGACCGGAGAGAGGGAAGGAGAGAAAGGGACAGCAGCATTAAAAAGAAAACCATTCCAAATTTAACCAAGAACTAAAAAACGTAAGTGAAAACTAATTGTATCTGTAAACACAGATTTTAAAATAACATTTCATTATGCTAAGCCAAAACAGTTTGAGCAGTTGTAATGGCAAGTAAATGGGGACAGATCAGATTCCTCCCACTCCTTTCCTTCCCCTTCTCCTCCCAGCCAATTTGCTCACAAAAGTGAGCAAAGTATTAGGCAAATGTCCCTCCCTGTATGGGGCTGAGGAGAGGATTAAGAAATTTAGAGCTCAGGAAGAGATAATGCAGTGTAACCTACGTCTTGGGGTGGCAAGTATGGAATGATTTATACAGAAGAGGATTAAGCTCTCCACAGAAATACAACACTGGAAAGGACCTCCAGAGTTACTGAGTCTAATCTGCTATTGTATATCTTCTACTACTAAATTTATTAACATCCATCTCAAAGTGTTTTCCATTTTTTCTCCCCCACATAGTAGGAAAACATCCCAGAAACTCACTGCTTTGAAGGTTTGAAACATTCTCTCTTTCCATTGGCATCAACAGTATCTTTGAGATTAAATAGTGGGAGAGAGAGAGGAGCTGTAATGTCTGTTAACATAGTAATGGATTGTTACCACATCACCTCCCAGCTTGCATTTTCTGGGCAAACCAAGATTTTGGATCCTCTGCTTGTACAGCAGTACTCCACTCCTCTGCTCTTCCTAAAATCTCTTGTTCTGTTCATGCAGTTGGATGTGGGTGGGCAACCCTATAGATAACTTTACAGGAAAATCTCACTAGTGCCTCACACAGTGGTGCAAATTTATTGCAGCTACCTCATGAACTGAAGTATATAAGAAACATGTCCTAGCCCCCCCATTAAGATCAGATTATCTCAGAAAATAAAGGGTAGTGAGAAGACAAACAACCCAGCCCTGAGTTTTAACTCTCTAAAGTAGTCAAATAGCTAACAGGCTCACAATATTTAACAGTATCATTATATTTCTTTCTACATCTGTATTATGAAAGAATCAAGTGGTAACTGCCAATATCACTGCATTTTAACTAAGAGTCAGTCATAGAAATTTTCAGTAAAGCAAACCCATTTAGTAGCGTCCAGGCAGACAGACACACAAATACCTTTTGAATCTGATAGTAAGAGCAGCACATAAGACTTTGATCATATCATAACAATGTTTTTGCCTGAAAAGACTGTCAGAGGAAACCAGCATGTTCATCTAGTTTGAAATTTCACAAAATACAGGAGATAGACTGTCAACCAGTAACCTGTATCAAGTCTGTAATTAACCAGTCCTCTGCTAGATTATGCACAAAAACCAAGTTCAGAATCACAGTTTTAAACAGTAAGGAAAAAAGAGTCACTTAGTCACAGTTTTGATAATGGTGCGTAGATAAATGGGACACGCTACAAGAGCAAAGCAGTTTTTAATGGCAAAAAACTCTTGCAAGATTTATTCATGTGCCTATGGCAGTAAAAGGATATAAGCAAGGTTGATAAGCAGAGGTTACATCTTCTTTAGACCAGCTGATAAGGCAGAAATGAATAAACCACCAGGCACATAAACCCTTATTTGGGTCTGAAAACCCAAATATATATATAGGATATGAAGTCTGCATAAAGTTTCTAAGTGGGGAAAAATGTATAAAGACAATCAGGCCTACCAATCTTGGTAGCACCTCTTCAAAAGCGCAAGTAGCATCAGAGAGGAAATTGCAAAACAGCATCTCAGTTTGTTATGCAATTCCCTGTAAGGGTCTTCCTCAACAAATCTGCTCACTGTGGAATTCAAAAAGAAACACAGGGACCTGCCAGGCCGCCAAGTTTGCTTCATTACTGGGACAAGGGAAAGCAGAATGGAAAACTAATTTCATTAACTTTTCTTTTTTTGCATCTCAACACCAATAGGGAAAGGCTCTGGGCTTGGCTGCAATCATACTGATGCTGCAATAGGCAAAGTACAGCGTCTTTTGCCTTTCCACCATTGCACGAGCTCTGCAGCAGCAAAACCTCATTTTCTCAGCAATTGTTCTAAGCAAATAGGAACTCAGAAAACACACTAGAGAACACAATATAATAATGCATCACGCTCAGAGAATCACTTTTCTGAATGTAGCCACGCTTTCACGTTTCCCATTTCCCTCTCTCAAAATAAGAAAATTCCTGATCAACACAGGGTATCAAAGGGTCTCTTCCTCATTGACACAAATTATAAGCAAGCAGCCCTCTTCATCTCTGCCAATCAATAGCATTATGCCAAGTTAGAAAACAGACTTTTCACAAACGAACATGAATTGGCTGCCAGGAAAAACAGTAGGAAGAAAGAATACCAAAATATAACATTTTTCTGTCAGAATTCTTGCAAACTGGTCTAGCATTTCAGCTTTCTCCAGCTGATGTGTTACAAGTTCCTCCTTTGACAAGGAACTGCATAAAAAGTGCATGGCTTTGCCTCCCCCACTGCAGTGACAAGACAGACAAGATCACACATTGCCAAGACACCTTCAAAACACAACACTTTTGCAAAGAAAAGGAATTCTAAAGTTGAAATTATTAGTATTTTTTATGACAGTGTACAAAAGCTCTCACTGTGCTTAGAATCCCACTGCACTGGGTGTTGTACAAAGAAGGTAAGAAACACTTCCTTGAGGAAGAGCTGACAAAGATCTGTTCAAAGTTCCCCCAGCAAGGCAGTAACAGGGCCGTGTCCAGACCTGACTTCATATCTAGCTCACCATCCTCTAGAATGACCTGTCCCTCACCAGCTTTAAAACTTTTAACAAGCCTTTTAAGTTATCATTATATTTGTAGATGTAGGCTCAATCCTGTCTCACCTTACTCGGACACTTAAGTACCTCCATATTAAGGCAACTATTTAGGCATTCCGACATAGCCTACAGAGGGAGAAGGGATCTTCCAGGAGACAGTTCGTATTTTAGATTACCTGAATCAGACCAGATTGCTATCAATCCCTAAAGAGATTTTCCCACCACTGGAAGACAAGCTTTACCATCTTTACCTAAGAATTCGGACTCAAGTGATAGATTATATTTCTGCCACATCAACACCAAGTAACCGTAGGACAGGGTAAGGGCAGTGAGACACAGCTGATTCATATATATGCCATTATTCCCCGCAAATAAATATCCTGACATATGGAAAAATGCATCTTATATATAGGTATATGTATATAGAAAGAGAGAGAGGAGATTTTATATATTTAAACATATATGTACATTTTGGCTATACTTTTCTCCTTTGCTTACCTCAGTGTTGTTTGCTTTTGCAAACTGCAACTTCTTAAGGAAAAATACTAGAAATTAAATCCTAATTGCATAGATCTACTATAGACACATTGAGTGACATCAAGATTCCTTTATTCTTGTA
This sequence comes from Larus michahellis, assembly GCF_964199755.1. NCBI lineage: Eukaryota > Metazoa > Chordata > Aves > Charadriiformes > Laridae > Larus > Larus michahellis. Next base: position 42,867,287 of record NC_133898.1, read on the forward strand.
CATTCCCTAATATTCAGAAAAATCATTATTACTTGGACAAGGTCCACAGACCTTCTTTTTCACCTTTCCTTGTACAAAGCTTGGGACCTGGTTGTGAGACCTGCCATCTATTCAGCTCTTTGGCATTATGTCAACACAAATAAACAGCTATCTTAATAGTGCTGGCATCAAAAGTGAATTCATTCTATTATACTATGCCACAGACATAACACAATCATGTCACAAACTGCCCTGTGAGAGAAGAAAACAAAACAGAATAGAAAATGGCTTAACTGATGGATGGATTTTGGACCATAGTGTGCATCAGTGATAAGAATGATGATTTCACTGCTGTATAAATATTTTAATATGCACAATCAATTCATAATTCCCAATATTTTCTTAGAGAGCTGATAAAAATTATTAAGCTTCAGGCTCATTTCAGCAATGTTTAAATGAAGGTGGAAACCTACAGCACGAATCAATCTACTGGCATAGTCCCCTAGGATTTAGAAATATAACTCAAGTAATTTTTTCTTATCTTACAGAGAGCACTGTGAAAGGTATTTCAATTTATTGTGGATAACAATCTATCAAAATAAACCAGCTCAGGACATGCCCTGAATACAAATGAGGCAGCATGAAAATAAAAAGGAAAACATGAGTTTTAATTAACCCTGTAATGGTTTGCAGATCCTGAAGCGCTCAGTCTGAAAACAAACATCTTCTAAAGCTTATATTCAACTTACATGTTTCTATAACATAAACGCCACAGGACATTTGTAGATTAGGAAAGTATAGATAAGAAACTCTTCTGGTACTGCACAGAGCTACAAACTCCTGGATCAATAATACCAGCTCAAACCAGGTACTGCATGCCAGTTCCTCAAGGTACAACTCCAGCTGCTTCTTTATCACATCAAGATTTAAATCTCCCGCTCTGAACCTTACATTATAATCCTGTCATGAAGCTGCCTGGTGTGTGGCCACAGGCTATTTGGTGTTTTACTTTCAGCTCCACAATTCACCCGATAACTTGAGAACCTTCAGCTCTCATATCCTAGTGTGGCAGAGATGACATATTCTGAAGAACCAGAAGGCAAAGAGGAGAAACAATAAAGAAAACCCTTTGGATTTTTTAAGACACACTTGTATTTGGGCTGACAAAGTAGGATCTAAGTAATGATTTTTTAATGCCTTGAATGCTAATAACACCAATGAATTTACTGAAGAGCATACAAGAGCTTGACGTGTAGGAACATTAGCATTGCCTCTTATCACATCGTCTCCTTTAGTGGGCTGCCTGAGCAGGCAGTGTGAACACCACCCATTATCACATGAACCATGTGACTCCTATGATGGGACAAATCTCCAGTTGGCCAAGGCTCAACGCATGTAACAAGTGAGCCAATTCACACTATGGATTTATTCTTTAGATACTGGACTGCTACAGCTCTTAGTCCTCTTCACTCCATGTGTCCCCGGCTCGTTCTGTCATAGCCAAAGGCAGCAGGTGATATCTGCTTCCTTCAGTGCAACAGCAAAACTGCCACAGACAAGAGCAGGATCCAGGACTGGGGCTTCATTCTGCAGCCAGCAGACTTCCTGAGAAGTATCTTATGCCAGCCACGGGGGCTGCCCAAAGCTGGTCAGAGGCCTGATGTACACTGATCAGGACAGAAAAAGCACACGACTCTTGCCTTTCTGTGTTGTTAGTGCTCACATCCAGAGAGTACATCAACTTGTGAACAGCAGCATTTCCATCTTGTAGCCATCGGTTTTCACATGCAAACGGCTGAAGCCTACTACGAGAGGTCACGGAAATCAAAAATTTCTCAGTGCCTGTGCTCTGAAAAAAGATTTCCGTAAGCCAACCAAAAGCATTCATTAAAGCCGCACAGCAAGGCATGGGCTTGGGAGAAAGCAGGAGGCAGTGAAAAGGCTGTCAGAGAGCTCAGAATAACTTTCTGCAGAGGGGTAGCTTACAGAGCACTGAAGCCACTGGTACAACAGCCATGATATGTTGCCTTTGTTCTTTATTTCCAAACAGAAACACCTTGATAAGGGCCCAGAGATTATCCTCCTCCTGGAGGCTTGGCTGCCTGTGCTCAGGGCCAACCTGAAGACAGTGCTGCCAGGCTGCCCCTTCCTCTTGCTGCCTCTAGAGAGGCTCCGGACAGTGCTGCGGGGAGACCGTCTTCCCACAGGAGCTGCTGTAACCTGACCCTCTACCCCTTGGCCCCCACTGGCACCGCAGCTCTGGCTGTACCACAGCCATGATTGTGCCTGCACCGTTGGCCCAGACATGGATCCCCCACCCACAGGCCCACATCCAGGCCTGGCTTCAGCCCAGCACTGTCCCCAGGGGGGTGCCCCGTGCCCAGGGCTGCCCATGACGCCCTACTCCCAGCTGGGGTGGTGGGAGAGGCCCCAGCTGCCTGGCCTGACCCTGACGGAGCCCCCACAGCCCCCAGCCACAGGGAGACCCCAGCCCAGCAGGACCCTGCCACCGAGCATTTTGTGAAGATTGGCAGGGAAACCTACTCAGAAAACACAGGGTATTTAACCTAATAAAAAAGCCAGCACTGGCATATTAAGCTACTGTTCCTCCTCTGCCCATTAGCAACAGTAATGCTCTGAAAAAATGAAAGACTTTTAAACAGTAAAGTAATTAGCTGATAAATAGGTGGTTACAAACTATTATTTCTGGCTAAAATTAATGTAGCAGCAGTACTTTGATAAATTCTAATAGGAAAAATTTGGAAGCCTCCTCGTAGTATTTAACATAAGGCAAATTAAAGTGCTGACATTTTTATGGTGTTTTAATTAATGAGAATCTAGAGTGGAATTCTCATGCAAATACTGTATGTATTGTATGACAACCCTATTAATACCAGAGGAGTTAATTATGATTAGTGCTATTACACTGAGTACTAAATGAATTAACAATAATGAGGCACTCCTAATACTATCATCACATTTCCGCATACATTTTAATGGATAGGTTTCGCCCTGATTAGAGCTGATAAATTATTAGCAGCAAACAAAATTATCTCTTCCATTTATAGCTTTTCCTCTCCACCTCATATTCAGAAATCAAAGCTCATTTCTGAGAAAGAACTGTTACTTGTGAATATCCAACATATTTCTAGCCTTTATTAAACTGTTCTCCCAACTGTTTGTTAAAAGAAACTTCCATCACAGGGCATTATTTCTACTCCTAAACATTTTAAGCAGGGAATATCAGCTTCTTTGGGCTTATTTATGAGGGTGTCAGCCATCTGGAGCCCTTCTCTAAGTCACTGGGCAATAGATAACTGCATTGCCATCATTTAGCAACCTGAAATGCTAAAAGCAAAACCAAAGAACTGAACTTACTGGGAAACTTGAAAAATTAACAGGTCAGTTTCAGACACTGTGGTGGGCGAGTAAATCCCAGATTAACAAGGCACCACAGCAGTCAGAAAGGACCCTGGCTGAACTTGCATACTTCTGTCCATAGTTGCCAGTCAGAAGTAGGTATCCATGTGCTGTGGGCTTTGAGCACAGGAAATCCAACATTACCAGGGCATTTCAGATACAGAACATGTTTTGCATTCCTGCAATAAATCCAATGTGTAGGGAGAAGGGAAAGGGGATGTGAAGAAAGGCAATGAATTTACTGCAAAGGTGAGAACACATGGGCAGCACATATGCAATAAGTGCAGTGCTTTCTGCAAATTCTCAGCACAACCGCGGCATGCCAAACCCAGCCCTGCACAGGCGTGTGAGCACTGAGTGGCTGCAGTATACAACACGCACGCTCTGGTCATTTCTGGAAGTTCAGCACGCAGGAGCAGTGCCAGGCTTGGCCAGGCTAGAAGACATTCTCAAATCTTATACCTATATAAAATGTCCTCGCAATCCACTTTTGCACCATTTCTGACTAGAAGAGGAGACGTATCCAGGAAAACCCTGTCAATTGTTATCCTTAACCTTTGATGGAGGAGTTGACTGTCACCATTTCTTACTTTGTCTTGGTTGATTCCTCTATTCCTGCCAACTGTTGTGGTTTTCCCTTCCAAGAACAGGCTCTAATGCAGTGGCACAAAAAAAAATAGCAAGAAAAAAAAAATTCCTTTTAGACAAGTAGGAAGGGCTGGTAGGGAAAAAAACAGGAAATCATCAGAAGCAGAAATCTACACAGAACAAAGGAATAAATCTGAGCTTGAGAGGACTGTATTTATAATGGCAGATAGGTGAAAAGTACTTCATAGAGGACAACTTTTTGTGATTTATGCTATTTCCTGATGTTCATTTCTGCTTATGTCTATTTATCTATATTATCCCTGGTTGCTGTATGTTGTTTCAATTGCTATCACAAAGTAAACTAATTTCATGTGCTCATGAGATATCCTTTGGATCCTCTCACTGCTGTACTACTCTCAGAAACTCAATAGCCAGAGTACAACTAAGTGCTTCTTTAAAATCGGTTCAAAATCAATGTAACCAAGTGTTTTGTGATAATTTAGTCAGTTGGTAAAGGGAAGAAATCAAATTGTTTCTTACGGTGAGCATTCAAAATCTATCCACTAACTCTGTGGAGACAGCCATAAAACCTCTCTGAGAAGAGGTTCTCTGTTGTCTATTACAGCAAGGCAGTTACCAAAGTAGTACTTGCATAGCAGTACCTAATATATAAAAGTATATAAACATTCATGCAAAGTAGTAATTTTTTTTTTAAAAAACAGAGAAGTAGTTGGTAGTATTCTTTCACTGTTCATGTTTCTGATTTATGTTGATAAAGGCACTCAGGACACAAATAGATTTTGCTGTTCACTGTGAAACACTGTTGTTCTTGCTGACTTCTAATTTATAGAATCATAGAATTGTTTAGGTTGGAAAAGACCTTTAAAATCATCGAATCCAACTGTTAACATGGCAGCAATGCCAAGTCCACCACTAAACCACGTCCCTAAGTGCCACATCTACACGTCTTTTAAATACCTCCAGGGATGGTGACAAAACTACTTCCCTGGGCAGCCTGTTCCTATGGCTGATTAGCTACCAGAACATAGTCCTTCCACAGTGCATTCTGCAATCAACATTTATGCATCTGTACCTACCTATTTCACTATGATGTCCACTTATAACAGATGGCCAGTTAAATGTTCTGGTTTGCAGTCCTGAGGCAGATCATTAAAGAGTGCAGAAAGGATTTGTTTAATAGCTTGTCAGTACACATTGTGGTTATGGTCACAAATTTGGGATCAAACCTAGCAGCATAGTTTCAGATAAAACTTACGTTTTTCCTTGCACTAGTAGGGAAGGCAGGATTAGAGCCCTGCCGGTCTGGGTTCATGTCTTATTCAGCATACAGGCACAGCTTGAAACTAATGCACGATTTTAAACAGGCAGCAGCCAACAGAAGAAACAAATGGAATAAGTCTTTTTGTTGCATGCTTTCAGAGAGGAAGATAAATTGTTACCCTGGAAGAGATCTATAAATTTCTGTTTGTCTCCAACAGCACCTAACATTAAATTCTTGTGAAAATCCCTTCCCCAGCACACCTAGCTACTTAGTGCCTACTACTGCACAATTCTTGTGAGGGAGTGATCTGCTGCTCTGCAGGTTGTTGTCTGAGGTTTAGCCTTTCTTAAACACTCCTCCTGATACTGATTTTAGTATCTTTCTTCACCTAGTTTCCTATTAAGTTAAACAGCAATTTGCAAATACCTCCTCCAGTTATTCATTGCTCCTGAATACTTTCCAAAAGGAATTACCTTTGATAAAGACATGCAGAAGCCCAGGTAGCTAGAAGTGTGAGGGAGGATAAAAAATTTAGGTGCACAGCTTTAAAATAGCATTAAAATTGTTCTTAAACACTAGAAAGATTTAATGTTTCTGCATTGAGAATTCCAACTGCTAAGGCAATGTGGAAAAAAATGAGGGTGGAAGGGTAGAAGAGAAATGAAGAATAAATCGGACACATGGGAAAATATGAAGAGAGGATAGAGGATAAAGTTGTAGCAAAAGAAAAGTTCAGCTCTTCTCCTCACCCTTTTTCCCAAACATGTTTGTCCTCCTGGTAACTCTTTCTTTCCTTCTCCCCTTTTCATTAAAACATTAGTTCTCCAGTGGACTTGCTAAGCTATTTGATATTTTTAACTGTTAAACTACATACAAGTAGGTATATTTGTCAAGCAAGGCAGATGCTGGAAAGCTCTAGAAGGCCCACACTATGACATCTACAAATGATCAGCAAAAATCATAAAAAATGTAATACAGTAAAAAAAAGTATTATCAGCATTGACTGATAACAATGGCGAAGTCCACACTGGGAAAATCATGTACAGTTCAGTATTTTAAGATTTCTGATTCATAAGCCCAAGCATTCATCAAGTTAATTACAGCATTATTCTTGATGGTTCGACCAAGTACATGCTGTTGAGACATTATGTCCAGTCTGGATGTCCAATTTTTAAGGTAGAGGTTGAGAAAGAGTTTTGGACCCTGAGAAGATACAAAAGAATGATGCAAAGTCTGTAAAACCTTATTTGAAAAGTGAGTGACTGACAGAAGCTTTGACTACTTCATTTTCCCTGAGAAATGTAAAAACATGATGAGATCAGAGTCTTGCATGGAGACACAGTATTTACATGGAGAGGAGTCTGGAACAGTGCTGTTAAGAACACAGCTTTAATCTTTCACAAAAAGGCATGGCAGGATGCAGAGGTAACAAATTATTTTAATATATTATTAACAAAACATCATTAAATTAGGTACCTTGGAGAATCTTCTGTCATTTTAATCCCTTATATCAAGGTTGGATGCCCTTCCAAAATATGCTGTTGATTGTATGGATGAAACAACATGCCCTGCACTGTACAGGAGGTCAGATTAGATTTTCCCAGTGGTCCTTTCTAGCCTTCAAAACTAAGAGTAAAGCTGATAATTCAGTTGGAACACGAGAAGCCCCCTTATAAGGAAAAAAATTATAAAGTCCCAATCCAGCACAGCAAATAAATATGTACTTAACAGTACAGTTCCAATAATCTCAGTCAAAATACTATCAAGCTGCTCTTCCCAACAGCTCAGTATCCTACATGCTGGACAGTCATATTGTAAGACAACAAAAGAGCTTACAATTTAAGCTGAAAAAACAGAAGAAGTGTGGCAGAAATTAAGTATAATCCTGGATCACCCATCGGGAGGCAGAGAGTGACGTGGAAGCCAGATAGGAACCATGCAGGAAACTGATAACGAGCTGGTAACAAAACGTGACTCTTAAGACATTCCTCTTCCCAGTCACAAAGCCTCTTTTCCCATGACACAGGCTGCGGGAGAGAATCCCCAGTGCACACACTGGCACAGTGGTAATGCCCTCATAGGAAAGATGTTGTTTTAAGCAATATGCTTCTGAGAAGACTGTTTATAGTCTGTGAATGTTTATATTGTGTTTATATTTTATGAGAGAGAACATTATACAAGAGAGAAAAAAAATATCAGGGTCCTCCTGTTTCTTATTCAAAATGAACTGATCATGATTTGTGTGGGAGACTTTCAGTTGGAAGAGGTTTATTTCACCCAAAAAGAAAAGACAAATCAAAAGACAACAATCTGTATGTGGAGGGTGACACAGAATCACTTTCTTAGAAGTACAGAGTGCATACAATATTCATCCAAATCTTTTAGACAAAATACCGAGTGTCTAGCTAGTGTGCTCCAGTTCTGAAGAATAAGTGTAGAGTATTTGAGCAGACAAGAACGGCAATATCCCTCTCTTCAGCCACGTACACAGGATACAGTCTAACACGCTCATAAAACCCTTACTTTTCTGTGCAAGAGGTTCCTTTACACACACACACCTGGTACCAAACACAATATACATCTTCAATTGCATTTCACCCTACGTCAGCTCACACATGGGTCATGCCAAGTCTTATTACAACAGATTATCTCCTATGATGATGGTAATAGTTTAAACCACAACAGAAATACTAGTAATATGATATAGTTTTCATCACAGCGTGAATCTAAGTCAGTATTGCCTTCTAGCTCTGGATTTATAAAAGTATGAATCTCAAAACGATGTTAAGGTACCTGTCAGAATATACCATTAAGTGGCAGCTGCTGGAAAAATACAGTTAGATGTATTTAGCCTACACATATTTTCAACACATCATCAGTTTAATGTATATAAAATGTAAATTAAGACACTAAGGCTTATGATGAAAAAACTAATGGCCAGTTACATGTACACTGGACCATCTGTAAAGACAGTATGGTTGCTTGTAGCTAGTTTAGTCCTCGTCCAGGTACTTCTCACAAACGCATTGACTTGGAGAATCTATAAATTGCCAAAGAATATGGAAGAAAATTAATAAATTTTGTCCATGAAACTGCATTACATTTTATAATTGTTGACCTATATTTAAAGTTCCTTTCTTAATTTTTCAGTAATGTATTCATTTCTTGGTCAAGGCCTTCATTCATTGCTTTGTTTTTCTGTAATGAGTTTGAGCCTCCACACCATCACAGTATCATTTTATCCACGTTTAAAATCAAAGTCTAAGAGATTTCCCTTTTAGCCTTGTAATGGCTTATGAAATCACATTCTCTGTTGATAATGATACTTCTTTTAACATATCAAATACAATACATATGTATTCCATTGTTCTGTATTTAAAATCAAGCACATGAAGGTAATTCTGTCTTATTTCAACTTTTGACTTTTATAAAAGAACTAGCTCTTTGTAAACTTTTTAGCTCATTAAAATTTTACTAAAATCCATTAGAAGAGTTTCTCATTTTATCCAAATACTACTCATCAGCATTTCTAATTTCATTTTAATAACTCCTCTTTTTAACATGATAAGAGTAATGTCATACCTATCTTTTACATTAACATTAGAAAAGCCTGAAATGGAGGATAGCTAGGGGTTTTTTTCTGTTCTATAAATATATTGGAAGAAAAATAACCTCATTGTAGTGTAATATATTACTCCATATTAAACAAGGTATTTTTCTTCCTAACACTTAACTTGTACATCAGTCAGTCTTAGTTTTAGATGATTAAAAAGAAGCAAAATATATTATTCACCTTATTGTATATACTTTGACATGCATAATTTGGAAAATTAAAACTTCCTTTTCATCTTTATCTTTACAGAAAAGAAAAAAAGGAAGATGAAACATATCTTTCTTGCAGGTGTTTCATTAAAAACATGCTGTGACCTTGGAAACAACACTTCAGCGAACCAACACAGTTATAATTCACTATTTCACATATTGAGCCCTTTAAACATATGTTAATTCAAAATTACAGCCTCTGTTTCTCTTCACAGAAAAAGCTATTTAACTCACTGTAAGCCTTTGATTTTTTTTTTTTTTAGTTCTGTCATAATATAAGCATCGCAAGCACACAAAATCGTGCGGTTAGAACTATGTTATACTGTAGCATGTCCATACCAATCCTGAAATCAAGTGATCCTTATGAGTGATAGGGAACAAATTTCACTGGACAATGTCAAGCAGTGCTGGATATTAGAGAATTGTTTCTTGGAATGTGCAAACTACACTAAAAAACAAAATACTGTGTTGCTGTGGAAGATGCACAACACCACATACCAAAAGTGCACCACCACTGAGTGAGAAGTAATAGACCAGTGTGTAATACTTTAAATGCACCAGGTCCTTGTGGTCATAGTGAATTGTTCTAATGCCAGAACAGACTCGTGTTTTTTTTTTTAAGTAAGAAATTAACACTATAAAAACAAAACCCTGCAGTCAATTCCATGTAAACCATGACACCCATTTTTAAACTGCGGAAACAGAGTTTTTCCTGTCAGATACTCAGACTCAGTTTTTAAAAATGTATGGGTTTGTTGCAATTTCTGGATTAAAATAAATGCACAATACGTCTTGTCATAAAACTTGAAGAGATTATATGTGAATAAAGAATAATTTTCAACTTTAATATTAATAGACCACCAACATGCTTCTCATTCCTATTATAACTTCATGGTTATAAGACTATAGCTTCCTATAAATCAATTATTAATGAGAGCTATCACTATTATTTTTTCATTTCTCCAGTAGTACCAGCATGTGTGTGATAATATTATACGTGTAGCTAGTTAAACTTCCTCCTCAGAAGTTCTTGTTGGTTTTAGTGGAACATAAAAGGGCAATGTATACGGCTATGTTTGAATAAGTTTTATTATGATACAAAGAAAAAGTGACCGGTTCTTGCAAGCTTAAAAGGAAGTTAATTGTCTCAATAAATTAACAAAACAGAGTTCCACTGTTTTTTTTATTTAGAGACTGTTAAATAAGTATTTTGCTTTGATTTTTAACGTAGCTCAGCTTTAACTATTTTTGATTGTGTTTGATAGTACAGAGATTTCTAAAGTTGATTTTGAAGCATAATAAGGTCTCAATAATATAAGACCTTTTACACTATTGCATTGTAAAATCATAGCTAAGAAATGGTAGGATAGCAGAGACGTGTGTGAGAGAGAATTATACAGTAGTGAATTAATAAACCTCAGCTCTGTTTATTGGTTTAGTTCTGCTCAAGGACAGAGTAAAATGAAGTAAGAATGGAGGGAGTAGAAGATGGATAATTACTATAGCAGGACTGCCTCTGTGGATACAGTATCTCTCTGGAAAGAGAGGAAAACTGAGGAACATTACAAATTCACCGGCTTCAACTACCCTGCAGCTGCTGTTGAGCAACAGGTACTGATAGTTTCTCTGAACACCTTGCACTACCCTCAAAGATCATAGTCTGGGTCAACAAGTAAAAGCAAAAAAATAAGCATCCATCAGAAGTAACATAATCTTTCTGGATTACCTCTGTCAATAAGTGTTCTGCAGATTGCTTCCACCCTTATGTTTAATGGATCCACTACTTCAAAAATATGCCAAGCAAGAGCAAGCCTGTAATGAGGTGTGCTCTGGGGTCTGCCGTCGCAGAGCGCCAGCGCAGGGCTTGCATAGAAACTTTGGAGGCAGCAGACCTGAGCGAGAAAATGCTGACTGGCAGAATATCAGAAGCTCAGCTCAGAGAAAGTCGCTCCTTAGAAAATGGATATGTTTCTTACCTCCCTGAGACTCTTGAGTTCTACCAATCACGTTTTCTAGCACCACTGACTTATTCAAGAATAGCTATGTTTGGTTGGTTTTTTTCTCAATGACCTCAATAAACAATATCTAGAGATATTTTGGTCGGCATCTGTGTTCAAAATTAAACAGTGCTGCAGTCCATTTCCTGGTGTTTTCCATTTTTTGCCAGGACAATATTGTTCTTCAAAGCAAGGTAAAAATTCCCTGGACATACTTTCCATCTGAAGTGGTGTAGATGGTAACGTGGTAATGAAGAGGTAGTTAAAAAGTAGATCTAACCAATTCTTATAATTTCATCTACTTCTAAACTTACATAGTTTGTGCTCCCATCAGAGTATTTTCTCTTAAGGGTAAATCCTTGCATAGCAATATATGCAAGAAACTTTAGATATGGTTTAACAGGAAAACCACCTGCCAGATAATTCTAAATTGTATTCCTTCAATGATCCATGTTTCATCAGTTCTACAACAGACAATATCATATTAACTATAAATATTTCGGACTAGGTACTCAGGTGACATAAGCAAGCTTTAAGTCCATACCCTTCTTGTGGCACTATATATAAATTAAATTACTGCATCCTTGCCGTTTTCTAGCTGTATAATTAACTGGAGCTTAGTAAATTTTCTTTTCCTGTCTCTGACCCTGTAATAGTGAGTAAGGCAAATTTCCTCTCACCAGCTGCACATGCCCAGCATTGTCCCTTTCGGTTTGGAATTTACGGGTGGATCAAACTCAGTATTGTCTTTCCACCGGCAGAAGTTGCATACCTGTGAATGCCGTGCTGCAAAAAAGATTGTGTGCAAACAAAAACCACGACTGTATAGTCATATTGACCAACATCGCTGACCCCTGGACAAATTCAGCCTTCATTCAGTCAACAGGAATAATTCCATTGACATTCAGTGGTTGTTAGAGGAGGCTTTTACATGCAAGAAGGATGATCCTGATTTGGCTATTATCATTTGATTGGTTTCAGTAGAGCAAGCGCTGTTATTTTCAAAGATGCAAATAAGGTCAGAATGAAACCTTACTAATTACATGACTTGCCTACTTTGCTTTATTAAGGAGTTCCAAATTAATTTGGAACGTTACTTAATGGAGCTTCTAAAAGAAACTGTTATTTGGTAATTGTTTTCACTTCTTTCAGACACATTTTCAGATTAGCTACACTTAGCAGTTATCCTGCTTTTTTTTTTTTTTTTAGGACCCATTCATTTACTTTTCACAGCCTTTTGGTAAAATATTCCTGCCAATTAGCATGTGACTATTAAACCTTTTCTTTCCTTGTTGATTTGATAATTTAGTGAGAGTTCCAGATTCTGTTTTCAACGAAGCCACTGCAAAAAGCCTTATAGATTTAAATGGGAGTAGGAATGGTCCCTCCAAAGGTGAGATATTCAGGCTTGAAGCTGTTAGGTAGGTATGTAGCTAGTTAATTAGCAATCTTCTTAAAAGCCAAGATGAAGAAGGGAGGCTCAAGTTCTTCACCACAAACTCTGTGCAGGTCTCAATGAGCAGTTCTGACTGAAGTTTTCTTAGTCCTTGTATTCCAAAGCATTGCACTGCTGTAGGATGAGAGTGTTCTTATTCAATAAGGCTTATTTATGAAAAGAAAACCAATTTTGCCTGATGTATGCACTGAGACCATCCAGAGCTGAACAAGGGCGTCATTAACCACTGGTCACTCTGACACGATTAACTGGAAAGCAGCCTGTCCACACCATGCCATTCAGCACGCTGCACCCTCCTGTTCTGTCTTCAGCCCCTCATCCATTTCTGAACAAGAACTGCCTCCATTCAGGTACTGCAGCAGGGCCAGACTCTTCATGGTAGGAACTGTTGACTTCATTAATGCTCTGTATACCACAAGCAGAAAAATCTGAATGCTAGGTGACCCACTTAATTAGGAGTTTTGCTACTTGGCATTCAAAAATGAATTATGGGCAGGAGGATCCATGGGGTAGTTTGCTTTTGACTCAGAATGTATTATCCCAGTCTGTATTAACTGGAAAACAGGAACTGACTTTGTATTATCTGAGGTAGAGTATATAAAGCCATGATCATTCGCTTTATTAGGTAGAAAAATGTATGGAGTTATGAGATTTTTATTTTACCTGGGGTTAAATTGTAATGGTAATAATGTAACCATGATAAAGCTGTTACCACAGAAGTGGTATAAATGTAAATGAGTCAATGTTTAATCAACAGAATAAACCTCCCAATGCAATACAAAACAAACTACCTAATATGGTTTATAGGAATATGCAAAATATTTGACTAAAAAAAAAAAGGACAGTCTCTGGAGCTGCTTTTTAAATTTTTTCAACGTGGATATTCTGTCCAGCTACAAAAAGGAAGCTGAGTTTGCAAAAGATAATAAAGTGCTAACAGACTTCGCTTTTTCAAGGTGTTTATTTTGATGTTGGCAGTAATAAGTGTTAATTAATGCTTTGTTTGGCTCCTGGTCAGGATCCCCAAACACACAGGCACGGGAGCAGAGCTGACCCAACCCTACCCTTCCAGAAGTACATCTTGACAGCTCTTACAGCAAGTTTGTAACTGTCGGGTTTAAACTTTATGGCAACAGATTTCAGCCAGATCAAAAGTATCAGTGTTTCCATCTAATCCAGCAATGCTCATATCTGCAAATTTCCACTAATTCTTATTGTAAAAATCTTGCCCAGTAGCTACTACCCAAGAGATGGGCAGCAGCGTTTCAGTTTCTTCATGATACTTTAATTACAGTAATGCAGGGTAGGTACAGTTAAGAGCTGAGTCCCGCAAATACTTCCCATCAGATACAGTTACCACTGGCATAGTCAGGGACAAAGCCAAATGGACAGTGTTTACCCATTAAACTTGGGCAACACAGAGCTTTCCTCACTGTTAGTGGAACAGGTGAGTTTTCTCACTCGTTGTTTAGTAATTTTATGATTAGAAATACATAAGTATATGATACATTGATACAATAACATTCAGTTCTGCTAGCACACTCAGTTACTGTCTAGCAGGAGGGAGGAATTACTAGCTAGCCAGCATTACGCAGCCCCACAGGGAGTGTTTTCAGGATCAGACCTTTTTATTCCTAAGTCTTCTTCCTGTCCAAGGCGACAATCAACACATGCTCACAACAAAAATTACTTTGGAACTGAATAGAAATTTCACGTGGTTTGTCAGTACTGCTGTGCAGGCAAGCGCACCTATTATCCCACTAGTAGGAATGGGACTAGCAAGGATGAAGAAATCACAGAATAATGAAATAACTGGTATTCCAATAGATAAATTCCAGTCCTGCATCTCATAGCTCCATTGTTTTACAATGCTGCAATGGATTTCTTCTGTATGCAAATCTCTGTTTAATTATTGCTTCTAAAGAAATGGGAAAAAGACTCTGTGGGTTTTAAAAATATTTCATCATCCTTCCAGCAGTATCAGAACTAGAATTTGTGGCAGTCACGCAGGTTTGATACTATTCGTGCATCAGTGGAACAACACTGGGAGAGGAAATGGGCAGAAGAATGAGGATGTCAATTTAATTTAGAGTTCAGCTCTGCCAAGACTGTTCATGCTGAGTGCTGCCTCAGTCAGTGAGAAATCCTACTGATTTTAATGTGATTATTCCTTAGGCAAAGTACTCCTGGAGAGAAGGAGGCGGCGGAAAGTTCATTCCTAGGTTATGAGGCAATGAACAATAACCCTTGCATACTGTATTGCCACGAGGCCCAAATTTGAAAATAAACAATGATGAACTACGTGTGAACTAGACTTTACCTTAATTATAATATGCACTTTAAAAGAAAATACCATTAATTACCCTTTCTGAATGTTTTCTGCTTTATTGGCATATTAACACCTGGAGTAATTGTCTTAGTTTGAACTATGACAGTTTTGTCATCAAGTTCAAAAGAATCAGGATTCTACCCCTAAATTTTTATTGAACGGTGACAATTTTATAGTAAGCTACTGTTTATCTTATGAATGTAGTATATTTTTCTACACAATTCTCTACCTTATGTTCTTCACACAAAATAGAAGAGACCTAAGCTTTAATTCCTACACTTGTACTGTCTTTCAACACCACTGTTGCATGTTGAAAGTGAGAATTTGCTATGAAACTGAGAAATCTATAAATGCACTTGGAAATTACAGCACTTGAATTTCCTGATATCTTTTTAATTGGAATCCAAACAGTTAGATTTACTCTATGAGAAATTACACTACTTGCCAGAAAACTCTCTTTGTGAATGTCTCTCACATTTTGGAAGAGATCACAATCCCACGGATGAGAGGGGTAAATAGTTCCGTCTGTGGTGTATGCAGAGCTGTAAACAGGTACTATTTTATTTCTTTGTACTGCTGCTTTGCAGCACAAATAAACATCAGAAAGTTCAACCGTGCTATTGGAAAATGCAAGTCAGCAATCCCAAATTTTAAAAGCGTTTTTTGGGTGCGGGGAAGGTAAGTTGTAAGCTTTCAAAAGGATTTAATGTCAACATCAACATATTTTAATAAGGGAATGTGATCCAAGAAATTTTGCTGGACTTTCATTTTTTTGTTTTCTACAGAGTAAAACAATAAAGAATTGTGATTGATATAGTTCTGCAACCTAGCAAGTTTATTTTTCTTCAGAATGTGTTTATAGTGGGTTTTGTCTTCCAATCTTAGTAAATTAACATTGATTATAAGAAACAATGTTCAAGCAAGACATCCATAAGAATCTCTCTTTGTATATGCTCTGTAAGATGAAGGTATCCATCATCTTCATGCAATGAAAAGTTGTTCACAAAATTGAAACGGATCCACTAGTGCATTTGTGAGGCATTTTAGATGCAGGTTGTTGACTGTCTTTGATAAACTAAATTAGGAAGCAGCAATCTTTTTCCAAACTAAAAGCCTATTAATCAAGTAGAAACCCCTGTTTATTTTAATATGAACATATTTCTTTGCAATTGGTATCTTCTCTCCCACTCACTTCGATTTTAGAGATCAGAGTAAACGGTTGTCAGTGTACTCCATTTCCAACAGTGAGCTTTCAGTTTATCTTTGCCTTGAAGCAGGAAGGAGGAATCTCAGAACAGTACTCTAGGTAATTCCAATTATTCTGGGATACTTCAGACCTGGCAAAGCATTAAGTGACACTACTCAGATTGAAGAAGGGAAACAGAAACAGAGAGCTGTGTAGACCATCTTTTTGTGTAAGGCTCAGGATTACCTGGTTTGCTCTGCCTGTGCACTTGTCTGGGTCATTTCCGCAAATTCAGAGAACCTGCAATTTCTTTCTACTATTTGAGATGGAATCTGTACAAAGCTATGCAATTAAATTTAATGACAGTCATCTTTCTGAGGAAATAAAACATACTCTGCTTAGACTCTGTTTTGAAGCCAAAGCTTAGTATACGGTGTATACATTTTCTCTTGCTGATGTATGTGTACATGCCTGTACAGGATACATACATGTAAGGACATTTCATTTGCAGGGTAAATATTTTTTCTGGGTACTAAAAATTACATCAGCATAAGGAGAAAATGAATAAATTAGCAAAACAAGACTTGCTTTGCCAAAATCACTGTCAGATACAAATATCACTGTCACATACAAGCTTGGAAGCATGGAAGATGAAATGCTTCAAAATTTAGCTTCAAACTACAATTTGTATTGAAAATTGTTTATCCACAGAAGACTAAAATAATTGCTAGTCAGATTGATTCAGAAATAGCAGAAGGAAGAGTAATAAGTTATGGAATATGAGGCATCACTCAAGCTAGGCAGGCAGACAGAAGCCAGGGTATAAAGCACAGTCTATGGAAAATTCCTACACTGCAAAAATCAAACCACTAGTTCTGCAAACTGCAACATCCGCAAGGAAAACCAGTTTACTGCTCTGGTCTGTGCAACTTATTGCATATGTCCCTGGATATCATTTGCAAAGAAATTTGGAAAACTGAACATTTTGCTAGAGTATCTTGTGCTGTTTCCTGTAAAAATGGGTAACTAAAATTACTGTTCCAGGCATACCTCTTAACTTTGTACATAAATATTCCGATATACATTGTATTGGTAATTTACTAATATTTCTGCTACATCAGGACAGACACAGGTCATTAATTAATGTCAGATACTGGCTCTGCAGTCTCTCTATCACCTGAATTCACTTACTTGCAATGCTTTAGAGGTTTGTCACTTGCTGACCCTCCATTATATGCAGTGAGTGATCTGGAGAACCAATTTCTGTACTTGGTTTACTGCACACGAACATGATTTTTGACCCATACAGTACACTTGCTGAATTCCATATTGTGCATAAAGGTATGCTATGCACAATACAGTGTATGTACCTGCAACACAGGCACTGTTTGTTATGGGAAATATGCAAATACCTACTTGTCTGGAATGTTTCAGCAGCGCTGTACACTACTGTAGCAGACTGTAATGTCAGTAACTATAACGGTACTGAAAAAACACTGCTATGTAAAGGGTTTGTTCGCAGAAACAAAATCCAATCTTCTGTCTTATGCATACAATAGAAAAGTCACAACTCACTATTTGTATTGCAACCCAACACTTGCATCACAACCCTTTAAAAATAATCCAGAATGTCACTACTGATGAAACTGAAGTTTCAGAATGTGTTTCACCAATAAAATGAAAAGACAAACATTTTTCATCTTTGCGTGTATTCAAGGAACTCAAGCAAAGCCAAGCAACTGCCCTTCATATATTTCCATAAAAAATCAGATGTCATATTTGCAAAACGCACAAAGATGTCCTTTACCCCAGTAGACTGTATATTGCTACATAATGTTGTGCAAGGGCTGCCAGAACTACGCAACGTTTAGTTCCCTTGATGGATTTCTCCACTTCAAATGGGAACGCCAGAGAATTTCTTCCATGCCCAAAGCTTTTTAAAGACAGCCATCCATGTGTCTCAACAATCAGCCTAAGGCCTGATATCAAAATAACGGCATTTTATTGGGAAAGGTTTCTCAAGCCCTTAGCTTTGACTTCAGCCTGTATTACAGTACCTTGGCAGACTGAGGTGGAAACCAAACTTTGCCAGTTGCAATTTCATGCTGGCAGAATTGTCTTGTTTTGGTACATAACATCTCCAGCAGGAGTGAAAATTCAGAACAAACAAAAATGATTACAAAAGTTTCAACACCACCATGATCTCAAATACGTTCTGGCTTCATTTGTACATCATGGTATGTTTCTCCTTAACCGTGCATCTGCTGCACAACTGTTCAGAGCAAAATTTTGTGGAACTGCGAAGACTTGAAGCAGTGAAATGCTGATTTGCAAATAGCCAGGTATTTATAGTATTCAACCCCGTGTTGCGCAATATTGTGACTGCCACTGCCTCCAGTTATGACTGTGGACTCATACTTGCAAACACCTACAGGACGCTGATGAAAAGACCATTGCATTTGCGCCCAGACCATTTGAAGAAACTGAGGAAAACATTGCATTTTAGAGCAAAAGCATATGCTTCTGTGTAATTAGGATTGCAGATTTACAGCTTGCTGCTGTAATTCACACAATGCTAAACAAGGATTCAAACCAGCACTAATGCAAGTCAGCCACTAGCACAGAAGATTTTATCTATGTAAGTAAAATATGGAGTACAGACCAAGAACTACCGATGTGACTACTCAGTGCTTACCACATGTGCTTTTCCTTTACTGTGTATCCAGAGATACCGGCATAGTTGTACAAACAACAAACATATTCCGTGGCATCTACAAAAGAGCCATTAAATATTCCTTGCTTAATACATTCAGTCCAACAAAAACAACATGGCATCTTGCTCACAAGACCTGCTAATTCCAAACCCTGTTCTCTAGCTCTGCCTACCATTTCAACTACAGTGTAACCCTTCCTCATCAGAAAGCTGTGATGCAAGTTGGTCAGCAATTTATTATTCTAGAGAATTTACAAATATACTGCAATAATTTATACATCTGGATTATGATTCATGTCAATGGATTGTCAGAACAAAAGAGCAACGATAGAACCTGTACTGTCAGTCTCCTGGCAAGGCAGCAGAGACTTATGCATCACCATTGCAGCCTGTCCTTTACATGATTCATTGTGGGGAAGGTTTGCTACTGATATCAAAGACCTATTTGTTCATGCACCATTGACTTCTGCTTTGCCATCATCCTGAGAGATTGCTTCAATAAATGGCCAGAAACAGCATTTACGTCACAAGTCACACCTGATACTGTAATTACTTTCCTGTCCACAGTTTCCCGCAGAGTGGAGCCCAGAAGAATTAGTATCCAATAATGGATCACAATTCACTCTCATAGAGTCTGAAACTTTTCTGTGGAAGCGACACGTTATACAGAAGATCAAACACTTTAACTAAACTTTGGAAGAAAGGCATACTGACTGCTGGGCGGAAGGCTTCCTACAAACTTACACAGCACATACTTCCAAAAGTATAACACAGAAGATGCTTCCTGAATGACCATTTATGAAAGAGAAGTGAAAAGCTAAATGTTACTGTATTATAGATAACTGACTCTGAAACAGAAGCACAACTGGATACAAGATAAAACAGCCCAACAGATGCAGTGAAATCACAAAACAGACAGAAGTTACCATCGTGGTGCTAAGAATCTGCGTGTATCTCACTTGTGAGAATACTAAAACTTTGATTCTTTTAAAGAGGAGAATCAAAGTCCATGTTGCGTCTCAAGACTGCCAGAAAGCAAAAAGAAAAAATCTTACACCTCCAAACTACCTGAGATAAGACAGGTCAGAGTGCTTCTCCCTGACTAACACAAGAAACATAGCTAATCTGCTGATAACAGGGGATACGTAACAGTCCCTAAACATGAAACACAGGAGGAAATAAAGACTATTCAACCATCTACCAAATCCTGACTAACCACTCCCAGGCACTGGAGACCATTAGGTAAATAAATGTAAAAGTTTAGGCTTTAACTTTAATAATGTTGTCCCAAATCAGTTTGTCTATTTGGTCCCTAAGTATATGACTGCCTAGTAAGTAGTTATATAACTGCTGAGACAGTAGGATAATAAAGTTACTATTTCATTAATGCTTTAGCATTACAAATATGCAACATCTTTTAAGAAGTGGGGCGTATGTATTCTTGCTGTAGCTGCTTGGAAGGTGCTGCTTGTGTGTTTGGTGGGCTGTCCTCTCTCTGCAGATAGCCCAGAAAGGAAATTTTCTGTCTTGCTGCTGCCATGGCTATCCCCTATCAGACTATACATCCTGAAGCCTGTCCTTCATACTTTATCTTGGCTACACTCTTAACCACATGGACAAATTCATCCTGAGTTCTAACTACCAAAGATTACTGAGCAGCAAAATTCCTATAAATCTTTTCCTCAAAAAAAAAAAAAAAAAAAAACCAAACCACAAACGAAAGAAAACAAACCTAGATAAACATTTGCAATATTCTCTGCAGAAGAGAAGATACAGAAGCTAGAGAGACATGGGGGGAGGCCATACAAGTATGCAGGCTTTTATGCCTGGATTCCAAGAATTATAGACATCTCTTGGGTTTTTGCCTAGTCTCTTCCCCACAAAACTTTTCAAGTACATTTGAGATCAGCAGAGACATCAAAGATTAATAAACTCCTGTAAGTTTATGAAAACAGGTAGCTAGATACACAACAGACTGATAAATGTCCAGATGGAAAAAAATGAATCATTAGGTAACATTTTAAATTAGACTCTAACAAATCAACACATAAGAAAGCTCATATATAACCCTTCAAACTGAGCTTATAATCAGTTGAGAGGTACAAATCCAGAGAAATTCTAGCTTCAGTTTCCTATAACACATTATTGCTGAAAAGAAGAAAACTATTGTAAAGAGTAGAGTGCACAGTTCTCAGGTACGGCGGTTATCTTTGACAAGGCAATGTTCCACATGAGGATTTGAGAAGCTGCATTTGTCACTATAAAAAAACAAATGGGTAATGCCTTGGCTGCCTTACCACCGTGAGGCTGTGGACAAATACTGATATTGACGGTCTAAGCACAGTTGTTAATATTGGGATCAGATAACCACTGAACTCTGTTGGCAGCAATCTGTTGTTTTCTGCCATTCCTCATTACCTATCATTGAAAGTGGCATTAAAACATCAGAGAGTAGAAGGTGACTAATGCTATAATATCCTGGCTGGTAGCAATCATTTTTTATTATGATATTCAGTTTATTTTGTCAAACTATGTTAGTACTCACTGATTTGAAATATCCATTAGGCTTAGAGGGGACACACATCTACAAAGAGATAAAGATAACAATTCTGTGCCAGGGATTGATAAGCTATGTACTGCACCACAAATCAAAGGAAACATTTTCACTGAAGAACGGGTATAGTATTAGAGCAATCTCCAAACATCTGCCTCATCCAGGTCAGAGGGGCATGCAGATGCTTAAATGACTTGAATGATCTAGAGTCTGAGCACAAAACCCAAGTTTAAAGAAAAAAGAAAAAACAAACTACTGTGTCCTTCCAGGATAACAACTCTCAACCCATAGGTTACTCCACTCTACCCCGAGTGGCTCCGTTGAAATTAAACAGAAACTGCAGCCTGTTCAGTTCATACTTGATCTCAGCTCCCACCTCTTTTGCTTAGAAACCATGTGTGTAAATACTAGGGGGGAAATCAGGCTTTGGTCATCATTATTTTGAGCCAAATCATAGTTTGTTTGACTTTTCATCCTCTCAGGACTTGACTCCTCATTCATTTTTGAGTGCTGTAATGCTAAGGTACTAATCCCATTCTAAACATCAACAAGACATGCCACAGCACTGTGAGCAAATACCAAAGTGAATGGTCACCACTGTAAATAATACTTCCATCATATTCAGAAGGACAGATTTCTATCACACGTTTTTCTTTTGAGTCTTTGCTGGTTTATCCAAGTGTTTTCTAACACTTGACCAAATTAGCTCCTTACTTGCATCAAGTAAAATAGTCAGTGGCAATCCAGCTTCCCCAAATCTGAGATTGTGTCATCTTATTCCTGCATAAGGCATGTAAATAGTAACAAGGCACCCACAGAAGGAACAGCCTCAGCTAAGGATAGTTTCTCACAGTGATGTAGCTCCAAGGAAATGTTTTTTCCTCTCCTGTTCCTACAGGGGCACAGTACTGAGGAGAGTCACACAAAATTTCAGTCTATTCACATGATTGTGTCCCCTTCTGTCTTTGATTGGGCTTGCTGTTTCCCAGAAAAGTCAAATCTTTTTTCAGCAATGCACTAAATTCTATCATTTGGGGGCAGGTGTTTTCTTAGAGTTGGGGAAAAGCTTTCTCTAGCTTTTAACCTTTCATTTTAAAAATGAAAATGTCTGCCTGTGCAATAAAAGCTGTGCTAACATTCTGAAGGTTAAGGTTACATACCATGAGAATCAAACATCTTTTCTTAAAATTTATTATAGTGCCTTTAATATCATGTTTCTCTTGCACAGCATACCAAGGACTTGTTTAACTATTGGTTTAATCAGCTGTTAATCCAAACTAAAAGGCTAGATTTTGAAGTAAAATTCTTCCACGTTTTCAGGTTTTAGGACTTAAGTTTTGATTCAAGCCAGCCCCTTTGCTGAATATTGTGTTTCCTTAATTTCAATGCTTGCAGAAACTGCCCTTGTCTTAATGATGAAGTAGAAAGGGGAAAAATGAGCCTTGGCATTTTTTCCTTTGCTTTTGAACAAGGCAATTCTGAAAGCTTACTTTAAAAATAAAATCGTGGGGGTTTTTAAACCTGGTTAAGGTAGGGGTTTATGTCATTAAAAAAATCAGGTTTTCTTCCTCACTCAGAGATTTTGTATTTTGCCATCCAGTCAAATGAGTCTTCCTTCCTTTTTTTTATGCTGTGGTATATAGGGCTGTAAAGCACAGAAAACAGACTTTCCTGTCCCTGGCTATGGAGACCCTGGTTTCCCTCCCAATAACCCACTCTTCTGGTAGCAATTCTAGTCTGGGTTTTCTTGCAGTAAATCTGGGGTCTATTTATTAGCTAGCAAGGGAATTAATTGTAGTAGTTCCAAGCTACAGCTTTTCTTCTCTGGCAGACTGGCAGCTGGTCCTTTTATAGAGTATCTCATGGCTGCAATTGAGAGGGGGCAGTCCAGAAGCCCATTATGCATGTTTCTGGTTTTATTGCACTAGCAAAGTTCACACATCTGACAAGTATTACTGGTGATGAGCTGCTCACTGGTCTGTTCAATAGAAGTAGAGGATTAGGGATACACAATCCTTAAATTCACTAGGTAGTAGAATATGGGAAAAACCATTTCTCTAGAGTACAGACAGGAAACAGCTCTCAGGCACGTAACATGAAGGGACTCTAGGAGAATGTTTTCATTCAAGTTCTCTCCCACTCAACAGGGTCTACGCAAGGTCCCACGCTGGTGTAAGGGCCCACCAGTATTACAGTCTGCTGGGCTACCCACACCTCAGCTCACTGTGAGAAACAAGCTAGAAAATTTCTGTCCTCCCAGAATAGTGCATTACATTTCTCACCCCAATTTTTGACCATTTTTGCCCAATGCCCCATCAAAAAGAAAGACTTCATGCAAGAAAAGAGAGATCTGTTTTCCAGTGACCCATCACTCTATGCATCATGAGATGAATGAGAAGAAATGCAGGACCCCCAACCAATGTGATCAGTCAATAATAACATACGTCTCGTGAGGCTGGAGCCTTCTCAGAGCTGGAAGGAAGCTGTGGTTGTAACCAGGAGTCTTTGTGATTACTATAGAAAAAACAGCACTGCAACTCTTGGCTCTCTCACTCAGACAGGAAAGGGACATGGTGGTAAACTGGCTCCAAACATGTCTTCACTGGGTACTTTTCGTTATTGCCTGTTCCCTGTTCAGCTTTGGGGTCTTTATCCATCCTACCTGACCTGACTCACAGCTACTCTCTGTTCAAATTTTCTCTCCTCCTCAGCCAGTTCTCAGCGCTCTACTGAAACCCTCACAGGGCTCTCAAACTCTCTCTTTGTTCACTTCTTTTCCTTGTTCTTAAGGGATCCAGGAGCACTAACTGTACTTTCCAAAATTACTTCTCTACCATTTCTTATAAGAAGCCAGGAGGTTTTAGTCATCAGATTCATGTTCATTAAATTATCTATAGTACCTACAATTTGGTTGATATTTTCCTCAGGGTACCCTGAGATGAACCACCAAAAATTAGAACATGGTGAAAATTCACATGTCTCTAAGACAGGAGCATAAAGAAAGGAGAAAAAAATACAGTACTAGTGATTTAAAAAAAAAAAGCAATTAACCTGATTACCTTCTAATGAGTCTAACTTGATCAAACAGAAACATCTGAGAAGTGAATGTTAAAATCTGAATCTGTTAATTTCTGCTAAAAGATAACTAAGCCAAATTCCAATTGGCATGACTGAAATTATCATGGCTTCGCTCCTATGAAAGGAAGCCTCACCAGTTCTGAGCGGAGGTAGATTTGCTGCTTGAACCAAGAAGGGATGTAAGATTTTTTTTTTTCCTGCTCCGTGTATTTTTTCTTTATTATATCCCTGGACAGTACATGAAGACCACAAGGCCATTGTTAGCTACAAAATGGAAAGCTGAACCCTGTAAATTTGTAAAGACAAATTTGTCATCTAAGCACAGGAAAAAAAGAAATATTTTAAGCTAACAATTAAAGCAAGAACATTTCCTAAGTGGCATTAGGTCACTGTATGTCTTTTACAGACATTAATTCAGGCATTTTGCTATACACCACTGCTAAACTTCAAGATTGTACCAGTGGTAACTGGTTGCCTGATCTGGTGATATTACAGTCATTTCAGTGGGTCTCCACAGGAACTGATTCTGACCTAGCACATCCGGAGAGGTTCTTGTTCCATATTTACACTGGGGCAACAGAACAGAATTTTGCCCTTCTGCTTGATGATACATAATAATTTTTTCCTCTTTCCAGTGGGGAAAAAAAAAGTCCACATTTCAGAAAAACCGTACCATAAAGTCAAGCTATCCCATTCCTCCAATAACACTGGGGAAAATGGAAAAAAAAAAAATGAAGGTTCACCAAGACTTCAGTCACATTTACATTTCCATTAAATTTTTATCTTCTGTCTTTCCACTCAGGTATCTCCCAATATCAAGTCCTTAAACTACTGCTTCTGTAACAAATAATTCCTTGACACTAGAGGCACAGATGGATTATAAGCAATTTGTACTTGAAGTGAAGGCACTAATGTTGTCAACGAACCCATTTGTTTTTTCGTGCCCTTCTACTGCCTTGATGCACTTACAACAAAATACCTTGTCTCCAGTCCTGACCACTTTGAGAAATGCAGTGATGAAGTGCAGAGGTCATTTAACTGAAACAGCAGCATCAAACCCTCTAAATACACACTGAACTCTCATAAGGAAGCAAGGTAGCAAGTTACTTAGCGGAAAATAGCAATGTAAAAGAGAGCAGCCTCTTTCTCATGTGGATGTTTCAATGGTGGCTGTGTGACAGTTTGTTCTAAAGGACCCTCTGATTTTGTCCTAGAGGGATGAAGGAACAATACTGTAACTTGGAAAATGAGCAAACTGTAGTACTAATTTCCCCTACTATTGATATAACTAAGTTTGTTTATCTGAGACTGCAAAAACAGGACTGATCAAAAAGTGACCTGGAGAGACCTGAGTTCAAATCCCAGCCTTTGCATGGCCTGTATGAGCTGTTTCATCTCTCCCCATCTGTTTTATTTAACAAAACGAAGCTCTAACCCTTACTAGTGTTAAGAAGTAGCAGTAACTGTGAGACTGGTCTGACAATAAAATGAAGTCCGATTTTTTAATATCTGATATTTTCAATATTTGATATGAACACTAATTGCTTTCTGGTTTGGAATCTGAAATGTAATAGCACATCTGGAGTAAAACTCCGAAGCTCTGTATTTGCCAGTACATTTACCAGAAGAACACAACTTTGGACTTGAGAGTTGGGATGCCAACACCTCGTCACAATCCCAGGACTCACACCCAAACATTTGGGTATTGCTTGCACCACTCCAATGTCAAAAGCAAGACGCGCTAATACTGCTCAGATTTTACTGTGGATAGCATCAGTTCTATCACAGAATTATTTCATTTATTTTCACATTCATTTCACTCCATTCTCTATATCCATAGAACAATTAATGCCTATAATCATTCTTTACTCACTAAATATAATTGAATCACAATTTTATTTCTGAAAACTTTTTCAAGGTTATTAACCAGGTGACTTCTAAGTGGTTTGTTTGTGCCACTCAGTCTCCCTCTCTTGTTTTTCACTTCTGCTCCTGTCTGTTTTACAGAAGAGCAATTATCAGCGTATCCACAGTAGCAGCACTGTGACTATTAAAAATGCTACAATTCAGAGCAATGTTCTTAATTATTCACCAGAGCTATGCTTAAACTGGGCTTACCACTCAACTATTTTTACCAAGCTTCCTTCATTTCAAATGGTTTGATAAAATTTTTAGTCACAGATCCAGGATATTCTGCATTTTGAAATAAAAGGATTTTTCTTCCCACATCCTCCATGGGCTCATTAGTGATTCAAATCTTAATATTCCTAGGATAATCAGTATTCTCTGTTTATAATACTCAATAGTATCTACAGATCTTTCTTGTGTTCATCAGAGCGCACTGCATGAAATTTGTGTCTTAATGTCTATTGTAATCATTACGGGAGGAGAGTCACCACTGGCTAACGTGATTCTCTGCAAAGTATCTCATTCCCATATATTCATGACTACGAATCATCTTGGGTTTGGACAAAAAATAATCAAACACAAAATACTAAGACTGTATTCTCCATTTGGAAACTGTCTTAATTCCCACCAATCTCAAGCTAAAGCATGACAATTTAAAAATTTGTAATTAACACTAGATCACTGAGAAGCGTTGGGCATGTTTTCAAATCCAGGGTCAATGAATAACACCTAAAACCTGTAAAGGTCTAAGCCTTTTTTTACGTAGCATTTCTCTGCCTGAAGTGAAGACCAGCTCTACTTTGAGACACCAAGTTTGGGCAAGTTAAAAGCAGTAGTATGATACTAACTGGATCTAATAAGAAGCCATTTGTTTTAGCTGCTCTTAGCAGTGAGTTAAAGATATATAACCCACTTTCTTCATTTCCTAAATGTTCCAAAGGATATTTGTAGCTGTGTCTCTTTGGCACTTTGACCATGCATTTCAGATGTTTCAGTGGTGAGGGTGGATGAACAGGAATGATGGATGGTCGACTATCTGATGGATAATGCCGCTATTTTCCATCTCAAAAATGGAATCCAATATAATTAAAGTTTCTTTTCAATATATTTTCTTCTCTCCAATGCTCACTGCCTTCAATTTCCCCAACTATCACGATTTTCCCAATATACAATGGGCACTATTTATCAAAAATGACATTCTCGGATAAAAGCAGCTCCAGAATGTAAGTACGTAGTCTACAGCCTTCAGAATTCACTTCCACTGCCTTGGCCAGGATGAGTTCTCTAGGTAAACAGTGGCTACCTGTCAGTCACCAAGTCTTTTGCACTGACTGCTGTGTTTCCATTGCTAAAAATTGTTTATCACGAAATACCAAACAAAAGCAGCCTTTCCCTGGAAGTTTGTGAAGCAGTCAGCTGAAAGGCAAAGGGACAAAATTTCTCAGCTTCACCTTTGGTCGCTTCTACCCTTTCTTTGTTTGCTTTACTGAACTGAATCTCTATCTTACTCAGGTGCCTGTAGGAAATACATTACTCAAATGCATGAGGGGTTTTTTCCAGAATGCCCTGTGGAAACACTATCAGCTATGTGGGATTATTATTCCTGTGAACAAAGAAACCAAGAAAATTACCATGAGCAATGCTCCCACTAAATTAAGTGTTTTCCTCACAGTCAACTCAGCTTTTTATATTTCTTACCCTCATCAAGTATTGAGTATGATGGTATTGGATATTCAGAGGGGAAGGGGTAAGCCTCCTGTCGTGTCCCCCCCCCCACACACACACTGTACTTATGAAAGATTCAACAGGTATTCCCTTAAAACACTCGCAATCCCATGGCACCACAAATGGCTCTGAATCTAGCTGTTGTCTCCCAGATGCTTTCCCACATTCTCCAAATAATTTTAACCACTGATGCTCTCAAGCATATCAAGAGTAGCTCTGATAAACAAATTTCCAGCAATTACAATGCTTAGCTGTTATGCCTGTAAATAATTTTTTGATTTTTCTGTCTGGTTTTAAGAGCACACAGTATTTCCAAATGTTATTCTTGACAGTGGACTTAGTTTTCTGAATGTAATTCTTCAAAATTCCTGAAATCTGTCATTCTTGTCCATTTTATACATCCAGCAACTAATTCTGTAAAATGTTGAGTACCACTGAGATGAGCTCACAATTTTCAACTCTCAAAGCCATTCCAAAACCTTGAGAGATTATGCCGTTGGGAAACAGACATCCTGATAAAGTGATGGCAGCAAAAAGAACCAAACCAAAAAGAAAAAGGAAAAGGCAGTTCCAAAATCATTTTGGAGTATATGGAGAAAGCACCTTGCTAATCAGTCATCCTGGAAATTCCTAATGGTTCAGTCTTTATTCCACTGGCTTGCTTACTTTGCCATTTGTTCAAACATCAAGATAAACTACTTTGCATGCCTGTTGTGCAGCATATGAGTTTATACCACTGTAGGTCAGCTGTGATGACAACTGTACATTCACAAAATGGAGAATCCTCAGTTGTTAACAGAACAGTGTAGGTGGCAAGTTATTACTGTCTCAGCCTGTTCCCTGTTTGATTAAATATATGAGACTCAGCATTTTCCAGCCAGAAGGTGAGGGCTTTCCGTAACTCTGCAATAGGGATAAAGCACAGACTTTAACAAGTAGGAACTGCTACAAGCAAACATAATACGGAGCCATAGGGAAAGTTCAGACACATGAAAAAGAGGAACCTTGGAGTTAAAAATTAAACAAAAAAAAAAGTCTAGAATTGTCAAAATGCTGCTTTTGGTTAAATAATGTGAGAGGATTTTTTTTAAAGCAGTAGTGATTTAAAGCAGCATGATTTTCCATCAATATATTTGTTTTGGTTAGACACATACCAGGCTGAATCTACAAGAGTTTACATCCGATGAGAGCTGGGCCAAAGACCTCTAGAACTGCAGGAAAGCAGGGACTCATCATCATCACCTGAACCTCTCCCTCCTGTGAGGGAAGTGCAGGAGGAGGTACTGTGTGCTCCATTTCTACAGGGAGGAACTTTGGCCACAAAATGCTTCTCAGCATCGAAACTTCCACAACAATAAGGGTGGAAACATTATTTCCAGTAAATTGTTCTCCATGCAGAAGTTCAACTTGTTATCAAAAGTCAAAGCTACTTTTGTTTCCAGCAGCCCAAAACCTAAACATTTTGCCTCAGACAACAAAAGAGGGTGAATGGAAAGTCAGTCTCAGAATGAAAACTATGAAGATTTTGGTTTTTTCTGATGAGAAATAGAAAATGGTTCAGACAGAACTATCTTTTAAATATAAATAAGCCAATTAGTTACAAATCCAGTCATTTTTTTTTAAAGAAGGTATTTTCTTCTTTTATCAGCCAAGCCTGTGCTCCAGCAGATATGAGTGTCATATTGTGGGCAAGAAGATTATTTCCTGCCTTGCTAATATTAAAGCAGCCTTTAGAAGCACAGCACGAAAACATCTCCATTAGACTGTTTATCTAGAGAAGAAATATAAGCCTAGAGAAATATAAGGCTAAAGTTTTCTGCAGGCTTCCCTTCACTTTCAGAAATTTCGGTCTTGTAAATCCAAGCCTACCAATGAAAGACAGTCTATTTGTTTGTTCCCTTATCTAAACTATAAAAATCAATACACTGTAGAGGACAGGCCTTTCTGGCATAGCTCCTCATAGTTTTCTACCTGAGAGACTGTGCTGACTCTTGGTGGCTAAAGAAAGAGTCATTCTTAAAACATTCTTAAAAACATGCATTTCTAAATCATACTTAAAACAAGAGTCAAACTGTGACCTTCGAGGAATCAGGACAGCAGAGCACTGGATAAAGAAAGCCAGCAGACAGCTAAGAAGGTGAAAGTCAGTTCAAGAGGGTGCCTCTGAGCATAAAATTAGCTGTCCTGCAAGAAGCAGCCAGTAGCCACAGCCCACAAAAGGCTCAGCACCGCAAAGTGCTGACGGTCTTGAATTGAAATGTTTCACATCCAGAAAGGTTTCTCCTGGTGTAAACTCCAGACAGTGATCAGCAGAAAAAATTTTTCAAAAAGTTTGGCTTAGGTCATTCCTGTAAGACAATTATGCCAATTATTTTGTCTCCACCTTCAACAAACTCAGTTTATTCACATGAACACAGATTTTTTTTGTATTAAAATTCTTTTCCTTTCTCTTCTTGTGTAGCATGGGTTATTTGCTTTTCTGATTCAGTAAATTCTAAGTACAAGTAACTTGGCTGAACTATGGCCTCTGTCCCTCCATGCTTTTCTGTTCTCATAACTTCTTTTCATTCATGCTTTTTATTCATTCCAATGTTTGGAATCATTTCTATTCTTCCCCCACCAGTCCTCATTTCTCTTTTCCATCCAAGCCATTACACACCTGCCTATTTTGTGTTTTGCCTTCTGCATTTCTTTCTTAACAGCCTGCTGCAGCCATCCGTTCTTGCACAGTCAATTTCTCTGGGGATTTTCCCATGTTCAGACCAAAGGAAGCCAAATATAATCTTAGGATTTGCTGCACAAACAGGTTTTGAAAACTTGCAATTTCTATTAGCTTCAATAAGAAATGAGCCTGTTTAACAGCTCAGGATTTCAGATTGCTTTAAAAAAGATCTTTATCTGTGGAATCCTAAATGTATACCTGGAGGACTGTAATCTTACCAAATCTGAGCTTTCTCAGCTCAGATATAATTTGCAATGTGAAAACATCATGATCAAAGAGGTAGTTATTAAAAAAAAAGCTGGTAATCTGAGACTGCTGTGTTAAAATTCATCAACTGCACTGGTGTCATTTTTGTGATTCCTTAAGCTTGCAGTTCTTCCAGGTGCTGTTTCTATTTACTGTGTCTCACTTCATTCATTGTTTACCAAGTGCTTACAATTCAGATCCCTTTTGGTGAATTTTTTGCAACTCTGTGCTGTTGCTTATTAGCTGTGCTTGCACAGATTTCAAGTATCTTGTTCTCCAAATACACAGATTTTGATTATATAACAATTTCCTTGGACTCTCAATAGCTTGTTTCTAAGAAGAAATGTTCACTTTGCTATTAATTAAGCATGAGCACACTAGCAGCTGCTTGTGTTGTGGTTTGGGCACAAGTGGAAAGAACGCACTGGACCTGTCTGAATGGGAAGAACTTCCTTCTGTGAAACAGAAATACCGAGAAGAAAACTGAAGGGTAACCTCCCTGAGGGAGCAAGTTTGCATGGAAGCGTTTACTTTGGTGGGAGACAGTCCCACAGTTTTCAAAGGCCAAAAATAACTGCATTCCTCCATAATTTTTCCTACACATAAAGAGGGTGAACGTGGTTTAATAACGAGACCATTGGAACCTGTGTCCTGCCTTTGTTATTGATCTGTTTAAGTCTTCTTGCCTCTGCTTCTTACCTACTCTTTCAAGTTTATCTTGCCATGGGTCCTCAGGTTTTAAACTCAGTTAATTTGCCATGTTCTTCCATCCATTGTGTTTATTTAAAAAGTAAAAATCATCAGGGCAGAATCCAGCTGCACTTTGTGTTTGTAGAAAAACTTTCAATATTGGTTAACGAGATCCAAAACCCCATGTTTTATGATGAGGACAGAAGTGTAGAATGTATATGTATAAAATACATTTCAGGATGTCTGACCACCCTTTACTCTCTCTTTGTTCTATCCTAAAACTAGATCTTCAAACCCTGTTTCAGTCAACCCTGGACCTGCAAAGGTTTTCATACACAATTTTCAGCACTATGAGTAGCTTCAGCGTTACTGAAGTAACTTGCTGTCTGCAGTTATATAAACGAGTAACACTTTGCAGAACCAGGGCCTGAGCCTTCAACAATACATGGTTTCCTCCTTTAATGCTTTTGTTCTTCCAAATTATTCTTTAATTTCTCTGCTTTTCAGTTCTCATCAGTATCGTCAGACAACGAGTGTGGGACTGATTAGCACATGAAGAAGCATCATTAAAGTCTAGCTTTATGTTCTGCATCTAATTTAATTCAAGAAGTCTCTCATAAACCTATGTTTAACTTTTCATCAGATCAATTTTTCTCATTTTAGATTTCAAAGGTTTTATCCCCCCAGTACTCATAACAGGAAATATTACCTCTACAAAGCAGATAATAGGCATGGACAGGGTCACTATTGTACCTCTTGGCACTTATGGGGAATTTAACAGCTCCTCTGTGTGTAGATACATACTTTACACTAAAATTCCCTCTCTGGTGTCAAGTGGGTAGTAGACATTGTATTCATGTATATTGTTATTTTGTGCAGGGTATTTGTGGGCTGTTTAACAGCCATAGTATTTCGCTCTGGAGGTGACTGCACTTAAGGTATGCTCGGAATGAGTGCGTTCTGTATGCTGTGCTTTGCTGTTTTGCGGGAACGGGATAAAGACGTTATAGATATTATACAGCAGAGAGTTTTACATACAAGCTAACAATTTTTATCTCAAAAGGATTTAGAAGATTAAAAGCTAGTTAGATACGATCATAAGCTAAAATATGATCATAGGCTAAGATTGGAAGAAAAGAGGTTAGAGGGAAAAGATAATCAAGATGAGGCACAGACAGATGAGCTAGTTATGGAAAGGCAGCACTCAGTAGCTGAAGCTCCAAATAAGAGACAGATTCTTGTTGCTGCGCTGCTGAGATTATTTGATAATAACAGACTCGGTGTGCTGAAGAGCAGAGAGAAGCAAAGTCGTTTTATTGGCAGCGTGTGCAACAAAAGGAAAGCAGGCAAACCATCAAAGTCTTTGCAGGTGAAATCACGAGCACAGTAAGAGAGTATCATCAATAAAAAAAAAGACGTGTAGAAGACTAGGTAGGAATCAGAAAAATAACAGTATCTCCAGAACTTGGACTAGACAGCAAGAGATAGGAACATGAGAGTCGAGACACCCAGGAATTTAGAATGAAGATTTGAAAGGGAAAAGCAGGAATATTGGAAGCTTTTTTAAAGGAAAGGAGGGAGGGAATAAAAATCAGAGAAACTGGAAAGGAGTTTGAAGGACTTCAGAGAAAAGAGATGCATAGCAGATGCTCAGAGAAGACGAACAGCACGTAGGAAGCAGTTTTGCATATGTAATGCTACACTTGTATGTATATACGAGTACATAAGGTATGTCTGAGTATGTAACACTACCTTCCTAGTGCAATCAGACAATGGCCCAGCAGGCAAGCAGATCACAATGACACAGAGAGAAGACAAGGAGACTTGCCAGGTGAAAAAAAGAAGTCTGTAGAGAAAGTAATTAGAGCAGTATGATAGTGGCAGGAAAAGTCATGGCTAAAGGGCCTTTTTTGAAGAAGTAAGCTGTTACTTATCAGAGGGGAATATGGGTAACAGAGATTTGGAGATGCTGAAACATTTGGATATGATAGAACTTAATCAAAAGAGAGGCACGGATATGAATAAAAGGGATCTTAGAAACAAGGAACCTAAGAAAAAGTGCTGTTCATGTCTCACACTCCACAAAGAGGTAAATGAATATTGGAACACACAGAAAAGAAAACCAAATAATGAGGAGAAAAAGGGTCAAGAAACATGCAGCGACTAAACACAGTAGTTGAGTGGAGGCACATGAATGTTCCTCTAAACATCAGTCAGGAAGAATATTTATACAGATAAATTACTCTGTAGAGAAATCGTATTTCTAAAGGGTTGAAAGAAAATCTCATCTGTAATTGCACAAGTTACTCCAAACAGGAATACAGGCTAGGAGGAAGCTATACCAGCCAAAGAACAGTTTATGGAACAGCTTGTTAAGCACTTCTGTGTCCGAGAGAAGTCAGTCATGGCTTTGCTTTTCTCAGCATCTACTCTATCAGTCCAGTGTTCTGAGTTTTAAAAGGTATTTATTGCTTTTAAACCTCATAAAAATGATACATTCTTTTATTTACTCATAATATTTTTTGCCTGGGTACTAAGTAGCCCCATACCGAATCCTTGCCAATGTTTTGTGATCTCCGGTGGCAGGGTGGGGTAGCCATCTCTGAAGCTGCTTCCTTTTCCTGTATCCTATCTGGAGTCTGGCTGAAAATACATTTATTCCTGATACATATTTGTGACTCCTATTTATAGAAATAGAAGTTTGGGGATTTTTTTCTATTAGATACTTTATGTCCATATTCCACATCACTACGTGAGCCCTAGCTATGCTTCTGTGTTATTCTTAAGCGTCATTTTAGCTGGGTTTTAATGAGTTACTAGAGTAGATTTCTATAATTTCCCATATCTCCACAAGAAAGTTACTGAGGGTAAGATATCCCAAATGACAACTTTTCCATGCCAACATGCCTTCAGTCATGAGGCCAAGCTCATACAAATCATTCAAATTTTTAGGGGGATATTATTCCTCACTTTCAGGTACAAGCTTCAACCTGTGCTATCTTTCAGGGGGAAAATGAGTAGAAAAAGCATCTCAGGAGTGCTAGGCAGGTGTATCCTGCTACCAAGAGGCTGAACCAGGGAATGAAGACATCCCACCAGAGAAACGGCGGTTATACTGACACTTCATGACAGTAACCACACAGGCATGAACATCAAAAGGAAAATAACTCAATCTGCCCAGCCTGTTTTTTCACTATGCATGATGCGTCATATTCACTGATGTCTCAGTATAGTATTGATCTGTCACCCTTCTCCTGTCTCCTCACCCTTATCCTCCTTTCAAATGTGGAGCAAAACCCCATGGGTGATTCCTCCATTGTACTTTCCTCTTCCCCTAAATTTCTTCCTTCACGCCACACTGTGTTTTCCCATTTTTTTACTGTACTGACACATCTTTTCCTCCAAACGCCAAAAGGAGACTCAGCTGCCATTTTCTCCTCCCTTCACATAACAGAAGGCTTGAAGTAAACTTTTTAGAAAACTCAATTGTCATGTTGTGTGTTTGAAGGCTCATCTCCACAAACACGAAGGAGCACAGAAGTACAGTGCCAAGCAGGGGAACACCAACAACGTGATAAGAGAAAGGGAGCCCCCTGCCCTGGCTCTCCCCAGTGATCAGCCCCACTGTCAGTTGGGAAACCCACCAGTATGAGTCAACAGGAGCAGCCCCTCAGAATTAACTTGCAGACTTAGGAGGTGGCAGTTACTGCCTACAGGGGTATGGGATTCATTATGGGATACAGGAGAAGGGCACCTTGGGATCACAAAAGATTTATTATAGGAATTTTAGGGAAGAAATCAAAGGTAGGGAAAGGGATGGATCAAGGTAGTCTGGGGAGGCACACACAGAACAGAAAGATATAGGGATAAAAGGGGCTGATCGCATGTAAACTGGTTGCTGGTCAGTATGTTTATCTGGCTATGCCCTACATCTGATTACTGCAGCCTGTCCTTATGAAACTCCTCTTCTGTTTTCCTGCACGAGGAGACTACTCTGTGTGCATGTGTGTGTGTGTGTGTAAGCCCAAGTGTACCTGCAGTATCAGCAACTGGAGAGATTAGAATGTACAAGTGGTCTAAGCGTCCGCAACTGGAGAGGAGACCACAAGCCATAGACACTCATGTGTCCATAGTACCAGCAACTGAAGAGAATGGATGAAGAGCACATGTATTGTGTGGCATGTACATCAGAATGAAACTGACAGTGTCAAGCTGAATCAGCCGATGAGCAGGATAAGAGGCTTGGGAGCCAAGTATCGAAACAGCCAGAAGTCTGGCCTGCATACAGGAAAGACCAGAGGGTCTGAGTTTTGGCTACTGGAGGGACCAACAAGTCCAAGCAAATTACTGGAGAGACCAAGAGGTCTGGCGTCAGCTGAGAGCCTCACTCACATACGCATGTGTCTGTGCACGACACAACTGAAGAATAATGGATCCAAGAACCAGCTACTGGATAGACAATGTCTAAGGCCATCTATAATGCATGTGTCTGTACTCAGGCTTGTGTGTGCAAGGGGGTGTGAATACCAGCAACTGGAGTGGGACTGAGGCTGGCATACCGAGGTGCCAGCAACTGGGGAGACCTGGAAGCCAGATAGGCAGTCTACTGGGCAGACTGAGCGTCTAAAATCAGCTATTGGAAGGATCCATATTGTATACGTGTATATGCATACATACATTTTCCACTAAAAGATTTCCATCTTGATCAGCCAAAGAGAAACAAGATGAGGCCATTGGCACTGTTTACATTCATGCAGTTTTCTATGTGTGTTGATCTGTGTGGCAAGTCACGTGCGCATGTATATACGTATACAGGGGAATGCCTTGCTACTGGCCAGATCTGGAAAGATGGAGCTGCAGCAGCCTTGCCTCAACAATCCTTCCACTAACCTCCATGTAGAGAGAGCAATGGGGGGCATTCTGTACCCTACACTCCCAGCTAGAAGAACCAGTGTGTAGCAAGTCCAGTACATCAGACTCACAACAAGTGCTAACTGGTTACACGCAGGCAGTGCTACACACGTGGCTATTGCACACACACAGTGTATTTGCACATGAACAAAAGCCACTGCACCTTATGCCTGCAGAATATCCTTTGTGGTTTTAATTTGCAGTCAAGACTTGTTTACCTTCACACAGATCCACGTTATATGACATACCTGGATCATACTGACCCAGGACAGCTTCCCCACACAATGCTGATCCACATACAAAGCCCGTTATTTTGATATCAAACATAAAGGAAGTTTTAGGTTCTCCCTAATATTATTTGTTTCTTGTATTTACTGAAGAACATGTGAGGACAAAAATGCATGATTTCTGGTATGTGCTTTCTGGTCATCTTTGTCAGCAGGCAAGTCGAAGACTCGGTAAGTAATTTGAAGACTCATCATGCAAACTGAGATTGTTTCATAGTTTCTAGTGAAAATTATTTAGTCCCATCTCTATTTCTTTTCCTGTCTTCCAGCTTGAGCAAAATTCCTTCACTCCAAATTTCTCTGACTATGCATCCAAAATTTAGAAACCTTACTGGCCATTATCCTTCACATTTCCATATGCCCACATTGTGATCTGAACCAGAAAATAAAACAAAAACTTTTTTCAAAAGAAAGGTCATTGTAGAAGAGCTCAAAGTTGCGGTGTGATATTGTTTGAAGTTCCCTACTGAACTCACATGTTCCCAGTGCCTCAGACACAGGGGTTATGTGGGATTTTTTTTTAAAAAAAACTCCACTGTTCAGAAGCTTTTTCTAGCTTTGATGAAAACTCCTCTGAAATTGCTTATTTTTCAGATCAGTGGAGAGTGATACTGAAGGTCTTGGATCATTACAGAACATGAAGATCCTTACACATCTGAGCATATTGCAAGTGACAGCAGAACATAGAGCGAGCCCCCAACAACACTGTCAGCAGCCAGAGTTAAGAAAATAACATTCACTGGAATTTTCCTTACTTAAAGATGTTTTCTGACTTTTTTATTGACCTCAGTTGACTGTTGTATGTGTAAAGCAGTCAGAGACTTATTACATCAGCCCTAGTGCTTGATGCAGAAACACAAGGAAAAGACCATCCAAGGAACCACAATGATAACCAGGTTAACAATTCAGTCTGCATACAGATGTATATGCCAACTATCTTAACAGGAGCACTTTTCCAATCCCTTCATCCAGGAGGAAGCTTCTGTAGGCTCAGGAGTCTGCAGTCAAGGAAAAGATGGGAAACAGAAAAAAGTGCATTTTGCAGCCCTCCCATAGAAATGGGAACTGTTAAAGCTCGAGGCTCTGAGGCTATCTGCAAGCGCAGCCGCTCGGTAAAGAGGAAAATGGCCATTTTGGAGCCAGCTCAGAGGTAGTGCTCCCACAGGCATGCTACCGGCATGCTGTACAGGTCAGCTGAGGGGCAGCAAATTTACCTGCTAAGGGTACACAGCAGCAAGCACAACAAACCTCACACTGTTTGTTTCTTCAAAACCCCCAGCTCTGACATTCATATGCTCACATGTGAATGATTTTGTCTTCTTTTTTTAAAGACAGTCTCTGAAACTTAACACCTAAAAGTTTCAAATTTTAGCCACCAAAGGGATAGGAAATCTTTCTTCTTTCTCTTAAAGGCAATGTTTTACATATATTCCCTTCATTTTCATGACAATTGGCACATGATTTCTGACTGCAAAAATCACAAGTCACTAAAGTATCCGTGCTAACCAGTTTTGTACAGTTCCTGCCCAAAATGCTTTTCTCGTGGGAGAAGGTGAACTACCTCACTGGAAGTCAGTGACCCCGGGATAGCAGTTAGCAGAGGAGCTGCTCGACTTTCACTAATACTGACACACTTCACACCCAAGCAAGTGAAGGCAAGTTGCTGTAGTCACATCAACCACTACAGAGTGCAAGTCCATGTATAATACCTTCCCAAAGCAGAAGTTTGTTGTTTCATTCTTGAAATGACAAGCTGAAAAGCTCACCACAGGCTACATCTAAAATAAGGCTACCCATAGCACAGCAGCATTGTTTCCCCTCCAGTGTGCCCTTAGAATAGAACACAGAGCACACAGCCTGCAAAAGGGCATGTAGGTGGCACATCTGTGGTTCTCTTACTTGTGCAAGCACCTTGAAAGCTGCAGCCTTTGGCAGGCAGCTGTGAGCTGGGGAGAGAAGGGGACCACCTACATGAATGATAGGAAACGGCAGTAACTGTTTAATAGAAATCACCAGAGAACAGAAAACCTGTAGAGTTACACATAACTAAGGTACAAATCCAGAGAGTCAATGGAGCCATATCTGGAAGTGTGAACATGGTTTGGTGCTATAAAAGATTTCCACTGACTATTATGATCATCCCGTCAGACCTCAAGGTATCATCTTAAATTCTGGATTCTTTTCATAGGACCCTCACATTTTGCTCCTTTCCTAATGACTTCGTTTCCATTTTAGAAGTTCAACTAGCAGTTTGCAGAATGGGCCATTTACACGCCGTTATTGTTTCCATTTATTCAAATAAGTAAGAAGTTTTTAGTAAAGCCTGGACTACCCTGCAGCCTCTGGGTTTTCTTTTCCAGGAAAAAGATGGTTGTTGACCCACCTTCACAAAGGGGAGAGAGATCTGGGTTTATTTTCTTTATACTTGTAATCTTTCCCTCCTCAAATTGCTTTCTGGGAGGACGATCAAGAGAAAAGAGAGAATTGTGGCACCTTGTGATTGATTACAGCTTTTTTCCCCAAGTTGCTCTCCTCATCTATTTCATATGACATTTGCAAAAGCTAACATGATGTTAAATTCATCAGTTTCTAGAGAAAGAAAATGTCTAGCGATGAGAGATCAATTTGTTTCATCAAAAATAATTCTATTTCTTCTCAGCCTGTCTTGGGAAACATAATGAATACTTTAAAACACTTTCCAAAATATTTCTCAGACATATTTCCTATGTTATATCGCATAAGAAATATTTAATTGTGTTTAGTTATCAGTTGGTACTGTTTCTGAGCTTTTATAAGTCCGGGGTTTTTTTTCAAAATCTTCCTTTAACTGACTCCATAGACACCTGTATAGCACACACACATTCCCTTTTACTGCACAAAGCCATAGAAAAGCTCACCGAAACAACAATTTCTATTTACTTGTTTTAGGGCTATGTTGCATCCTTAACAAAAGATAGTACAGTTCTGAGCTGCTCCAGAGGCACCACAGGAGGGAATTGCACTGCAGGCTGATGGTTATTTACTGTAAGTATAGATGTAAGCTAGCAGTAAATAACTATTCTGATGCTCAAGTCCAGTAAGCATCAATTGTGCTGGCTCATACGGCAGCAGAAAATACAAAGTGAAAGAATTCTCCTGTACCCGTCATTTCCCAGACCATGCCTTGAACCCCTGTAAGGAAAGAGAGAGCAAGTACACGCTGGTTTTACTTCTCCAGTGTGCTGGGAAAGCATGGAAGGAAGGATGTACCAGTAAGCCCCTGCCTTGGCATGCAGCCTTCCTTCATGCCCAGCTCCTGGAGAATACCTGGGGCTTCAGTGAGCCAGAAACAGACAGTGTTTGCACGGAAAACAGGCACAAGAACTGCCTAAAAGCCCCATCTCCCCGCAAGTACACAATCTCAGGACCACTGTAGAGAGAGATGGGTCAACATTAGCAGTGAGATATCCTCTCTACTCCTGCAGTGAGCTGTGAGCCAGGCAGAGCAATAAAGCATTAATGTGAACACCAAGGGTTCATTTGAGTGACCTTCAATGCATAGACAGATACCAGCTTTTCATCTGTAAAATACTATCCCAGTTGCCATAAAACCAGTCTGTACATTCTCCAACAAGTCAATAGCCTTGTTAGTCAGTCCCACAGTCACGTCCCACTGAAGGCCA
Source organism: Larus michahellis (assembly GCF_964199755.1). NCBI lineage: Eukaryota > Metazoa > Chordata > Aves > Charadriiformes > Laridae > Larus > Larus michahellis. The sequence goes on from NC_133898.1 coordinate 42,907,842, forward strand.
CATTAAAATACAGTGTAGGAATGGCCACTGAGCCTAAGGCAGAGCCCCTTTAACTCAACAGGAAAGGTCCTTATTAATTTCATTCTCTTTATTGCTAGTACTAAGAGTCAGAAGCTGTTCATTAACACAGGGATCTGGTAACATTTAGTTCCTATTAAGCAGTTCAACAAAACAGGCTCTGTCACGTTGAAGCATGCTATTTCAGCTCAGTGTATGAAAGGAATGTTCACTCGTAAGGATGTGAATTGGCAAACCTGGGCCACTGACCTGACTGGGCCATATTCAGCTGCAGGATGCACCAGTAAAATGAAGCCCTTGATATTAGCCAGCTTGCAGAGGCAGATGCATTGTGCTTGCTTTCCATTGTAAAGCGCTGTTTAATTAACATTTCAGTCCACCCTGAAAGAATGGACAGAGGGCTGTACACAGCCCCCTCATTAGCCAGATCCTCCCACGTGGGAAGGAAAACTGTCTGCAGATTCCAGATAGTGCAATCCAGACCAGAAGGTACACTATCTGGCAGATCAAAAAATCCATTCTTCAGCTAAAACCATGGAAAACATACAGTCACAAGAGAAGACTGAAGAAGAGATGAAGACCAAAGACAAGACTTTCAAAACCGGGTGCCTACTCCCAGCCCTCAAAATCCACATTACAAGTAACTTCATCCACACATCTGGTTTTCCTGCCAAACCTTATTACTTTCCCTCTTCCTGCTATAATTGTTTTATTTGCCATTTTACTCATTTTTTGGGTCCCCTCACTTGTGCCCTCTATTTCTGTGCTGGTGACATGGAATGCTTTCCTAGGTTTTTCTTGTTTTCATTGGCAAGTATCTTTTCTTCCACTAGGTAGCTTGCTCTTGGTTTCCCTGCAGTCAGCCACACCTGCAGCTCTGCTCAAGACCACAAATACAGATGCGGATTTGTTACCAAGGGCTGCCAGCATCAGCTTCTGAATGAATGATACATAGGCAAGCACCCAGTGACTGCATTTAACAGATCCAGAACTGACTCTCTGGCTGATAACAGAAGATACAGGAACAAACACAGCTCTGAGGAGCCTCTCAGAGCAGCTGGGCTTCAGTGGCCTCTTGTAGAAAGCGCAGACAACAGCCACAATCAAGCATACTAACTGTATCACTAACTGTATCAGTTCTGCTGGGTGTCAGAACACCAGCATTCAAGGGACAATGCGAGTAGATCAGACAAGTATATTACACAAAAAAAAAAAAAAAAGTACCCAGCTAAAAGACAGAAAAGCATATGTGTTCCTGGGGCCAGGTGGCTCACAAAAATCCACATCACTCTCACTGCACTCCTAACCCAGCATCCTAAGCTTAGAGCACCTCGGCAGAAAGACCTAGGAGGCTGGCAGATCCACCCCATCTACAAAGACAGGGCAGTCAGCCATCACTGCTGAGCATCTGAACAACCCTACTCACCCACGCTGCAGCTGCTGCTAGCCAAGCATGGGCCAGCACAAAATAGAGTGAACACAGTAAGACAGACTGGCCACAGGCTTTAGTCACATTAACACAATAGCTCACACCAATGCAGCAGAAGCCTGATCTCCACAAGTTACAAAGTCCAATTGTTTGATGTTACCCAAGATGGTCAGAGAGACACTAAAATATGGAACTTTGTCTTTATGTCCTCCTTCAGGATGCCATTTTGTCCAAGATTTTAGAAACTGGACACAAGACTGTGACACTCCCAGTCTGTGACACCACAGCACAGATTCAGCTCTAGGCCGAACATCGTACATACACCTTTCTGGCTCACTCACGTCTAACAGAAAGTGGTTAAAAAGAACATGCTGCTATTTCATTTCCAATAGGTACAAGCTCTGTATTTGTTTTTCTTTGTACAAGAGGAAAAAAAAAAAAAAACATACGAACATACACTTTACTCTGTTCTTTTCCTGGATCCATGCCCAGAAATCAGAAACAGAAATACACGCCAGTTCCAACGATGTACAGGAAAAATATAAACCCACATTTTCCCTCTGCACAGCTTCCTGTGTCTCCACCACATTCAGCTATCAAAACTTTCAGGTGCAGGCTGTGGTAAATTGGTTCTCCAGGACTGCCTCCCTACAGCTAGCAGAAAGCACAGTACAACACCGCAAGGAGCACACTCCTGGACTGATTCCAAAGCTGGAGAGGTCAAGGGAAAGATTCTCCCTGACTTCAGGGAGACTGGACAAGGCTCTGAAAGATGTGTATAAAAATAAATGGCGAGGAGGGAGGGGGCGGAATCAGGGAATCTCATCTCAGTAATACTGAAAGAAAAAGAAACCTTGCAAAAGCATTATGCAGTACACTGAATATTGGAGACTGCAAAGCAAGTTGCAGGGCAATCTCCAGGTCACAATATACTCAGTATAGAGCGACAGCCTCAAAAACCCACCAGCCAAATCCACATAAGCTGTTTTTTCAGTAGTTGTGCTACATGTCACCCTGAACATCTGCAAGAAGCATTTGCTAAACACTGGAAAACTAACTGCTAACAATTGGTATCCATCCTGCGCTGCAGTGAAAGGCCAGCAAAGGGGCTGGGTACTACAGTACCTGGTTGTCTTTTGCACTTTGTACAGTGGCCACCAGAGCTGCTGCAGGTCCCTGGTCTAGAGCCCAGGTCATGGTCCTGCTCAAAGCCGAAGCCCTGATCTGCTTCAGCACAGAAGAGCAGCTGTACTAGATCAGGCTTGAAGTTCAGCTCCCCCTGCCATAACCTGTATTCAGCAGAAGCCATAATTACAGAAGATCAGGTACCAAATAAGGACAGCATCCTTAACATTGTCGCAACCTCCAGTTGTTTTAGCTCAAGGACATGAGCTGCTGTGGTTTCTATATAGTTAGTAACCCCCAACCGCAACTTTGTCTTTCCTGAACTTGTCCAGTTTCTCTCAAACTAACTATGTTCACAATATCCTTCCACGTGTCCGTTACCCTTTGCATGAGGAATCAACTGTTTTCTGTCCTTAAGCCTTCCTCACACCAGCTCCATTTGATGTCCACCAGTTTTTGAGTTAGAATACACAGTGAATATTCAACAAAGTGAATATTCAACCCTCCATGTGCTACTTCTGATAGACTTATATCAGACACTCCTCAGCTGTCTCTTTCCAAACTGGAGTCCCAACTCACTTTGTGATAGGCTCCTAAAAAAGATTTTTGTGCCTTTGATCATCTTTGCTGTCCTTCTCCAAACCTTTCCAGCTCTACTACATTCTTTTTAAATACAGAGATCAGAGCTTCACACAGTATTCAAGATGCAGGAAAACAACACATTTACACATAATGTCATGCTTTGTTCTGTATTCCTTTCCTTATAAGCCCCAACATTTGATTTGGTTTTTTGACCAGTAGTGAGCAAACAGACCTTGACACAGAATTATCCACTAAAGCCCCAAGTTCTCACTCCAGAGATCCCACTTCCCAGTATGAGCTCAGCTCACTGCTGATCTTTTATGAGAACTGGATTGTTTGTTCCCCACATGGATCACTTTATCATTACCTACACCGAGTTTCACCTGACATTTTATTAACCAGTCACTCAGTCTTATGAGGTCCTTCTGCAGTTCTCCAGAGAGCCATCGCCCTTGCCACCCCTACTATGATAACTTAGTATCACCAGTAGCTTCTCTACAAGTCACTTGTGAGCAGAGCTAAGAGCACACAGATCCCAGCACACATTCCTGTGTGATCTTCTTCCACTGCAAGAACCGACCATTGACCTTGTTTGCCAATTTTTATCTAAATTATCTATCCATATCAGAACCGTCCTTCTGGTGTCAGAGCTGCTTAGCTTCCCTAAAATCCCCTAATGAAGAAGCTAGTTTTCACAAAGGCTTCTGACAAAGTAGACCATGTCACAGCAATCAACTTTATCTACAAGCTTGTTGACTCCTACGGAGAACAGTAATACATTTGAAAGGCAGATATGCATTCTAACTTATCCCAAGTACACAATACTTATCCAGACATCCTCTAATTCTACTTTCTATTATAGCTTCTACACTGTACCAAGTACTTATATCAGACTTGCAGGCCTAGAATTCCCCAAACCACTCTGGAAACCTCTTGAAGTTGGGCATCACGTTTATCACCTCCTGCTTCTCAGGTACAAAGGCAGCTCTGAGCTAGAGGTCGTACAGTGACATTGGCTTGAGTTCTTCTGGAGTTTTTGGATGAGCACAATCTAATCTTGGTGATTTGTTGCTATTCATTTGGATATTTGTTTTATAACCTTCTACAGCCACTTCAGTTTCAGAAAGACTTTCTCAATGGTACCCTGAAGGAAGACTTCCGGCATGGCAAACCTCTCCAGGCTATTCCACAGAGAACAACAATGCAAAGAATTAATGAAATTTCTTTGCATTAGCCTTAACAAATTTTTTAACAAGTATTCCTTACACCTCAATCATCTATTACTCCTATGCATACTCTGGCAGGCTTCATGCTCCTGATGCATTTGAAGAAACACGTGTTAAGTATTATAAAAGTTGGGATCCCTCTTGGTAGTTGATAGGGCTAAACCAAAAATTTGAGTACCTTACTGAGCTTTATATATAACCTGCTAGAGTAGAATTTTCTTTTTCTTTCTTCAAACTTAACTTCAGAATCTTTATAGATTCTTCTTACTTCTGATAATCTCCATTTGGGGCAAAAGAAATCATCATGACTACCTGCAGTCTCTTCTAACAGATGGAGTGTCCTTAAGTAGTCTTTATGCCCACTTCATGGTAACACGGTCCCTCATGTTTACACAATTACCCTTCTCCACATTGAGGACAGTTATGATGGATTTTTTGGCTTTCCTTGCTCTAACAAGGATGCTGAACCAAAGTGCATTATAGTCCTTACTACAGAGTTTGTAAAATTTGGGACCTACACATCACTTGGCACAAAGCCAAGCATACCCACACCCCTTGCATGCTTGCTAATCAATTGCTCCATGAACCAGCCATCAATGAGCACCTCAACACTTGGTTTCTACATTACATCTTGTTACTTTTACCCAATCGACAAAAGGGAAACCAAAGTCTCCTATTACTGTTGTTTCTCCTGTCCCTTGCAGCTTTCTGTTTTCCAAAGGCACCGTGCTGGCTGCTGTGTCCTTCACTGGAGTTTTCACCCCACATGAAATTCCTTTTCCTTGGACGCATTAGCAGCCACAGCACATTTCTTAGAAGCTGACTAGTTCCCCAGACAATTTATTGTGTTACTGACGCATGTCATGATCAACAATGTAATGACAGACATCTATTCACACTGTAAATAGAAACAAAGGTAACAGGACTCTATGGCAACAGTGGAGAGGCTGTTAACTGAAACGAAGACGTTGGAATGGAAGACATGACTATAATACCAGGCGAAGTGGATAAAATGAGTAAAGAGGACAGGGAAAAAGAACAAAGTGGGTGAAACTAATCCAGGCCTATATTCGTCCTATTACCCCAGTGCTTCATATAGTCTCACTGTGCTCACAATTCCAGTGAGTGGAAGGACGATAATAACATTAGGCAGAAAAATCCAGGAATTCACATGCAGAGTTCCCAATAAAGGTCAGAGAGAAACCACTCTGTACAGTTTATTTTGCTGTACAGAACAACAAAAAAAAAAAACCACAGAGGCTCATTGATAGGAAAAATACCCACACCCACATACACCAAGCTCTGATGCAATGGGACACCAGCAAGCTTGAGTTTTAGCTCAGCAGCGTTGCTCCCCGTCTCTGTTACGACTTGCTCAGCTTTTTTTGCTGGACCAGAGCTTTAGTGTGGACTCCATTAGGACTATTACCATTCCATGAAAAATACATGTAAGACAGTTTCATGCACTGTGTAATTTGCATATGATTTCTGGTGGCATGCTGTTTGAACCTGCTGCCTGTTCTGCCACAGCAGCGGTAGTGCAGCTTCACTATTCAATCCAGCTTCAAGTCAGTGAAGTAGAATTGGCTCTCATATTTCTACTTTTTAGCAACACCACTGAAAAATACCAAGTTATTATATTCAATTATACAATGAAACAAAGTTAACTTTCTTCTTCCTGGTGCACTGGAAGGTGCTGCATAACAATACTTCTTTTTGTACCTTGAAAGCAAGGGTTACTTTCAAGCGGGCAAGCTGCATTTAGGAACAAACATATCTGATGAGACCTCTGCTTCAGCCATGCTCTATTCCATCATCACCAATTCTGTAGGGGAATGTAGAAGCATCACAGTAGGCTAATATGGGATAACGAATACCTTATGCTTCTGATGTCTTAAAAGTAAACTATATCAAACAGTTCTTTATGATGTGCTTCAAAATTCTGTTTGATTAGAGAGGTACAGTTTTCATCAACAGAAACCAATTCAGTAAGGCTTTAACCATGCATGCATTCCCTTACTCTGTAAATATTTGAAAAAATTATTTTTGACGTATTTCTTGCTGTAGCACTCACTGAACAATACTTCTTCCTCACTAGTCTCTTGCACAAGAGCTGCAGAAAAAGGGAATTTACTTTTATGTAAGTCCCTAGCGAGGATAAGTTTTGGTGCACTTGCTTTGCTTTACTGCTTTTTGAGCCCTGCTAAACAGTTCACCCTCCATGTATCCATGAAGTATAACATCCCTAACAGACATGCTACATTAAGCTTCAGATTGCCTTATGCTCAGGGAAAAAATGAAGGAAAGGAAAACTGCCTCTGCAGGTAATCTTTAAATAATATTATTTTTTGGATGCCCTACGATTTTGGTAATGCAAAACTTCCTCGAGAAGAGGAGTTAACTTGTAGACAAAAAAAACCCCGACTGCCAAGTGACCAAGACTAAGGCATGCTGAGTTTCCCTACTACCTTCACCAGAATCCATGGCAGTTTTTCCAGCTTAGACTGAAGCAGCCTTCATTTTATTCCATCAACATCCTCAGTAGACTGGCCATGAATAAGAGACTGTGATATTACTATATAAAATGCCTGTCCCCAAGTCATAGCACACGCAGTCTTCCAGAACATGTTTGGTTTGTTTTTTTTTTTATTACCTGAAAGAATTGTTAGCACCCAACAGGTCTTGAGTTATGCCAGCTTGGCTGACAAAGCTTAAGTCACTTTACTGCAGAAAATGCAGTATAAACAAAAACATATCCTCCAATAATTACAATACCAAATTCAGGGCCATTTTGCAGCTTTTTCATTTATCTCTTTCAGACTGTGCTTTCCAACTTTACTTACAAATAAAATTAAATTAGAATTAAGAGATCAAAGAGAACCTTGTTGCTGGACAGATGTAGGCTAATCGGCAACGCCTTGACCCTCACAGGGGTCTGCAGTCAGTGTGGTACATAAAGAGCTATTACAGTTAATGGGTTAGTTCTAATTGCACCTTCTTTTCCCAAACACCACACTAAAAATGTGCCCTGTGGAGACAGAATGTGCTGATTGGTCATTCACACAAGACTTGGGCACTCAGGAAAACTTTCAGAGTGCTTATAATAGGGACTAAAGCACAGAACTGTGACATGATCTGTTAAAACTGAAAGATAGCAAATACAGGGAAGGGTGCACATTACAAAGGAGCTGACTTAGCTTCTTCCTCTAAACTTCCACCTTCACAGATGCCACAGATTTCTGGATGGAATCCACCTTAATACAGACGATCACTTTCCCATCATATCTTTGCTCCTGTATAATATTAATTTCCAGAAACACTGCACTAAGTCATCTATTCATAAGAATATTTGAAATGCTAACATCCCTATTTACATCCCTTCTTGTTGAAGTCAATCAGAAACCAGAGCATGAATTAACGACTAACTACATGGGAAGTGAAAACCACTCTCCTTCCCATCACACCAGTTGTCACCCTAAGTTGCTTGAATCCTTCCCTGGATCATGAAGTACTGACCAGTGGCAGAAACAGGATTTCACAGGATGAACTACTAGGTTCATCTTGACGAAGACTCCTTTGCTCCCTGTAGACGGAGGTAAAGTATCACAAGAGCAGAACCAAGAGTCCAGATTTATCCCTAATGTAATAAGGCCATATATCATACAATTTTTAGCCTGATAAGAGTACCAGCCTCTTTGCAGGCAGCAGAGCAGACTTGTTTCTGTTGTGACATTTTCTTGTGCACCTTTATTTTAAAAGAACAAGAACACAGACCACATTTCTGACAGCTGTATCAGTCCTACAATCACTTTCAGAAACCAGAGAACAGAATGCTGTCAAACACTAGGTATTCATCAACTTGGAGCTAGGTAAAAGATTTAACCTCAAAAATGAAAATTTTCAGGTTATTGGTGATTACTAAAGCACTCTGCACAGATTTAGAGTGCTGTAGGTATTTTCTATGGAAGCAAAACAAGAGAAGCAGCAAGTGACACAATAACTATCAAAAATGAAAATATCAAGAAATGCAAAATATTTTCTTTTCACTAAGTATATCTTCTCACCTTTAGAGGATGCACATAAACTACCCAAATTAGTTAGTAGGGCTGAGAGGGAGGTAGTGAAATTAAAATAGATTAGCTTCTTCAGTTTGAACAAAAATACTCAGGGCAGGGTAGCAAGACTTGGAGCTTGCCTCTCATCTTCTGCTGAAGTTAAAATACCACAGAACACAACTTCCCCTGAGAATATTTTGGCATTCAGACTGTGCTAAGAGTCCTGACATTTGAATGCACAGCAACTGGATTTTTTCATCAACTTGCTTAGGCAACGAGAAGAGCACATCTATTTCACACACCTCCTTATATATTTCTTTTCAGCAGCAAAAATGCCATATTTCCCTACAACCATAATTTTGCATTTCAAGCTAAAGCCTGTTGTAAGCAACTCAAACCCAGAGGCAAAAATTGATACTAAATTGAAATCTGGTAGCTAAGCTTTTGCCATGGGCCCATCCATCTTCCATGATCAAGAGACACTTCCTACCAGTTTCTCTGTGGGTGGCTGTGAGACAGTATAGGATAGTGACAAGACACGCTATTCTTTTTCCTCAGGCTTATTTCTGCCGTGGTTTCAAAAGCAGAAAGCAATCATCCTGTAGGACTCTTCATTAGAAGAAAGCTGACATTTATGTCACATTGAAAATGCTACAGGGCTTTCCCCTCCCCCTGCAATAAAAATAAGAAGAATCCCATGAAATTCTATAAAATGAATACAGAACTTTTTTCTCCCCATGGCAATTTTAGATTAGTAAATTGTCTTTAATGAAAAAAAACACATGAGCTATACACATGTTCCTTTGCAGTTTAACCCCTATAGGCTCCCAGTATTGCGTGGGAAGGCCAGGTTCAAAACTAAGGGCTGAGGATCCTATTAAGTGTCTGAGAGACTAAAAGTGGCAAGGAGCCATTCAGTGTGAACTTTGGCACTATCTGCTCCATAAGAAACATCACTTGTTACAGTGGTACCACTCCAGGGAAATCCCAGGATTCTGAGAAAAAACAGTTACTACCCTAAACAGTGACAAACCCCATGGCTCTTCTCCAGCACCTCCAAGGGAGCAGTGACTAATTCCAAAAAACAAGCACCACGCTTGGACACAACATAGGCAAAAGTTTCATCAGTACCATGCTCTAAATAGAGGAAGAGGTTCTAAAGGGGCACTCTTCCTCAGCAACACCATAACACATGCCTTAGCTGACATTTAAAAATACACCCATTAAATCCCTATCTAAACCAGACACACGTCCAAACACCTCCCCAGGGATGCTGCTTTCTCCCCTGCTGTGTCCTCTGCCAGATGTGGGAATGCAATGTTGGAATGTCTACTGCATGGTGAGGTAGCCTGCACCACTCCCTGCCCCAGCGGGGTCTGGGCTTCACTTGCAGCCTTCCTGCAGCTCTGTGCCCCCCACCCTCTTGATTCCTCACCACTGCACCAGGCTTGTGCTGCTCAAGACACCCACCCAGCTTTTGTTCAAGTCTGTGATACCCCACAGGTGTGGAAAGTCAGGTTGCTTTATTCAACAGCTTTATTACAGGGCTAAGAGCCTTACTGGGCCAAACCATTTTACACGATATCTTTAGAAACTGAAATAAACACTTGTACGTGTTAACTTTGTAGCATTAAATTGACTCCAGGCTTACACTCAGCACTTAAAGAACTTAAAGCTTAAAAAATTAGCAGTTCTCTGTCACTTTGTAACTCCAGAATCAGCTTAACAGATCAGAATCATTTTATATTAAAAAAAAAAAAAAAAAAAGAGATTGTGCATTTAGCTTGGCAGCCTAGATATTAAGTTTCATCGCTGTGGAATTTCAAATGACTGAACCTAAACCTCTGAAATCGGGCAATGTAGAAGCTGATGGGCCCCATCATCACTAAGCATTTAGCAGCTCCAATTCCTTCGTGAAGTATCAAAAGGGCATCGAAAGATGGCATGCTTTTTAAACAATGCATTTTCTTACTCAGCATGCGAGGTTATTCTTAACAGGTAAAAATGAAGCAGAACAAACATAATCAGCACAGCATCTTGCCTTTTAAAACATGTAAAATTATAATAGCACTGGAAGACCAGAGTGTGGCAAATCGTCATACAAAGGCATTAACTGAACTTCTGTACTAGACAGCTGCCTTGGCTAATGATCTGTTTAATACAAACTATAGTTCTCGTCAAGAATGTTCCATTTTGTTTATTTGTTTAAATGGTAAATCAGACAGAGTGACTGAGGTGATGGTACCTCTGTAGATAATGTTTTGGCCTCTTGCTCCAGCTTCTCTCCCATCTCCTGCCATCAAATACAAAAGCTCACAAGAGTACCTTGTGTTTTACTTAAATATCAACTGTAATTAGTCAAGACAACGTTCTTGGAGCTTAAAACAAGATAACTGAAAAAGCTACCTCTTTTTTACTTATTTCCTTCTTGTGGTTCCTGAGTAAGAGCCATGCATAACAAACAGATGGGCTGCTGACCTCCTGGATGGATTTTACCAACGTGAAAGATCCAAGGTTTTAAATTATTTCACAGTCCCAAACCTTCCATACAGCTGAGCTGGTGTAAAAACATTTAGTGAGTTGGTATCTCTTATTTAGAAAAGACTACATGCAAATAAAACATAAAACACAAATATGCAGATACACACAAGATCATTCAATGTGTTTGGGAACAAAATTCCAGAATAGTAAGGCTAAATTTGGTCTGGAGTCTCCACATACAGTGCTGAATCTTTCTTCCACTAGTAGTTCATCCAAACCCTACAAGGCTTTATTTTACTGCTAGTACTCAGGGTTTTAAATCAGTCCAGCATAAGTCTTGTGGGTGGGGAAAAGTGATGAACACAAGCAAAATGCTGATCTTATCTTCAGAGCTACCTGTAGAGGGAATGGGTTGTTGCTGGCCACGCAGATATTTCACTGAGCTGAAGAAATCCTCTGTGAGCCTCTGACTTAACAACCTTTCTCACCTTGCAGTTTCAAAGGAACTAATTTGGCACACCATAAAATGTTAATTTTCCAGGTGTTTCCTTAGAGGGAAGACATGACTCTTCTCTTAATAAAAAAAAATTCTCAGGCTCCACATTGTAACCTTTCTTTTTTATTTTTAAACCAAGCCAGGGGGAAGGGGAGTGTCACTTACAATTAGGCAGCAAAGCCAAAGTCACAGATGGGTGACCTCCACTGTACTAAAACCCTAACACTCACACCAAGCAATAAATGATAGGAGCCTTATGAACTCAGAAAACAGTAATGAAACTGAAGCACAACATGTTTTTTCTCATAGCCTCAAGGGTTACAGTGGATTCCTTGAAAATCTGGTATTACACTCTCAGTTGTGCTTCCTTGTTCTCCTATTATGGCACAACAGGCTCAAGAAGGGCACAGATACATGGTGACCCTTCCCTGTACAACCCTGCTCAGAAGCAAAAGCCAATTTATGTCCCTGCGTCCTCCTAAGCAAGCGGCAGCTGCAGGCTGGCAGGAGTGAGGTGGCTGTAGGACAGTCTGAGCCTCAGCCCTCCGTCCTATCTCTCTGCCCCAGCTAGAAAAATCACACACTTCAGAAGGTCCTTCAAAATAAACACAAGCTTCAAACAAACCTCTCCCAAGAGTACTTTAGTTGCCGCAGTCTCCCATCCCACTACCATGCTTCATGTCAAACACATCCCAAGGGAGAATGTCTGCAGAAGTAGTCTGGGTACACTCAAAAACTGGAGACGGGACTTTCAGCAGAAAGTCCTTGGCACATGTAAGTCAGTATGCCTCCTTTGGGTCAGTGCCGTTTGCCTCAGTAAGCAATGAGCCATGTCCAATTGCTAATGTTATACCTTCTTTTTAAAGAAATAATTCCCCCTCAAAAGGCTGGTCTTTAGACTTCAAGGCTGATAAGGCAGGAGGAAGCATGCACAAAAATTAAGTTGAAGAGAAGACAGAAAATATGCAGGAGGGAGGGAAAGACGAGTGAAAGAGCATGAGAATCAGCTACTTGATTATGCTTCTGGAGAAACAGCCCTAGTAAGCACAACAACTCGATGTTACCTATTTGTGTCTTATCACATCCATGTCAGTATTGCCTAATTTATTATATACTTGAATACCCATATTTGTATTAGTCTCTGCTCCACATTATCAATATTGCTTGCAAAACGCAGGCTACAGAGTTTCCTCCATACATCAGCACCACCAATAGCCAGAAAAGAGAAAACAAATTCTGGTTCTGGAGCATACGGTAGGGGTAACAATTTACATACCGCAGAACAAGGGCAGCTGGAGTTCATTTTTATTACCTTTCAAGACAAAACTGCAGACCTGGCTTTGTTATTCACCTGGACAAGACAGCAGGGACGTCGCTAAGGAAACATGACGAGAATGCTATGAGATGCTATCTTACCCCTTGAGTTTTTCCAGGGGGAAACGAAATGAATTGTACTTGTGAAGACCACAAGCACTTCAATTTGTGCAAAAAGCTTCAGAGCTTGAGGACCTGGTCCCATGCTCTCTGCACAGCGTGGACAACAGGCACAACAAAGCAGAACCAGGCCTTGAAAGAAACACCAGCACTGCTGAAAGCAAGAGACAAGTGAAGGGGAAGGGAAGAGAGAAGTCAAACTCATTGTCACAACAGGCTTCCTGGTATTAAAACATGACCCAAATATTATGCTTAACATAACTGCTGAGCTGATTGCACTCCACAGAGGAGGCTGGGGAATCCTAGCCCTCACAAGTTGACAGTCCCCCATCAAAAACTGACAGCAACGAAAAATACCACAACTGAAGTCCTTTATTTACCCTTAAAAGAGCTGGAGTAGTCTCCAGGACACTCTTTTTCTTTCCACTTAGTTACTAGACAGGAATCCTCAAATCACTAATACAATGTTTAATCTTAATGGTTAATTTTAAATGCTTCAATTGTGGATGTAACCCACTCTACACAGAAACAGCCTCTGGTTTTATACAGCACTGCCAGAATGAGGCTCCAAGAGGCACTTAACAAATACTAATGCTGCCTTTGTGGCAGGAAAGTTTGCAAGTGACCGGGGTTTGGAGATCCCTTCCAGTGGGGCAAGCAATTTCAGAAAGAACTAAACTTTGTAAGTTCGCTACACTAAGAAGAAATGAGAATGTAAAGTCCTTCCCCTAAATTCAACAGCAGTGCACAGTAGGCTGCTCTCTCACTCTGAGAAATCCCACGCCAGCGATTTCTGTAAACTCTTGACCCAAAAATCAGTTGTCTTGCTTATACTCAAGGCCTTACAGAAGTGCCTGCGCTGTCTCTAGCTCCCGGGCTTCTGAGCACTCTTCACTTCTAGATGTGCAAAGGGGGAGAGCCAGGTTTGAAACCCGGCCCTGCATTTCTTAGACACTCAGAAGTCTCCATAACCCTGAGGCACTACCTCCACAACTCCTACCCGTCTTGAAGAACATAAAGGGATTTTTTTCTACTGAGCTGAAAAAAAATGTTTGGTATAATCCCTCTCCAGAGGCTCACTGGCTGGTGGTCATTATCAGCTTTTAACATTGAGCCTCTTGATGTCCCCAGACAATTGCAGAGTCACATTAGCTTCATTTTATAGATGGAGAGCAGAGGCAAAGATGCTTACCTCAACACGAGCAGGGAGTCTGACTAAAATAGCCAAGGTACAACACAAATCTCTTGACGCCTACCCACACGCTGCTCCTTTTCGTGACCACAACCTAATCCCTCTTCATTACGGAGCCATGGAGGAAACAAAATGCCACAACACATTTAAGCCTCTACAGAGGCAAAGAACAAAGACCCCTGTGTCTTACTGTGCAACAGCAATCAGTACTACTTTCCATGGTCAACTTGCGAGAAACCACTTTTGCAACTAATTTAATGTCTCAAATTTGCCCTGCATTTAATTAATCAGAGAAGCCCAGTTCATGCTGGGACAATCAGATAATGTTATCAATTTCACTGCTAATGAGCACTAAGCAACAAAACACAGTTTTCAGTAGGTACAAATGAAAGTGTTAGGCACTGTTTGTGTTCACTTAACAGTGAAGAACAGTTGTGTATCCTTCCCTCAGAGGCAGACAAGCAGATACCTGTGTCTAGGAATGACAACACCGGTATCAGCAGGTCCTCTGAACATTATGATTTCCTGGAGCCAGTTCAGCCATCCCTCCAAATCAGAAGAAGCACCACTGTTGCCAGGGCAGGTACACTGTTGTGAAAGCTACATAAGCAAGATCCAAATGGGGGTACTAGGGCTGCCCCAGAATAGAAGTTTCGTGAGGCAAGATGAGAATTAGCCTTTTAAGTGAAGTCAACTACCTTGGGGCATTTGATTCAGCAATGTGCAACAGCAAGATAAAAGTTAGACTTTAAGAACACGTTGGTTTCCTGCTTTTGAAGTGTATTTGTGCATGCAGCTGGCAAAGGTAATGGTGGGTGATTTTTAGAAGGCCGCACTTTAATTCCTGCTCACGTTTCAACTGCAATTCATTCTAAAAAAAAAAATAAAAAAAAAAAATTTTAACATCCTGGGATATTCTCCTAGACAGCTCCTATGTAACCATACCCTCTCATGTGAGGCAATATGTAAGAGACCTTCCCACAGAAAGGGGTCATCTTCAGAATAGAAAGCAAGGAGAACTGTGGTCCTTCTGCCAAAAGGAAACCAAGATGAAGTAATTCATCCAGTCACACAGCAAGCCTATGGAAGATCAAAGAGCTGAAAACACGTTTCTTTTGTCCCTTCTAATACCTTAACTTAAAAGCAGATGAGTGGTAGTTTTCAGGGAAGAGAGGAGGGGAAGAAAAAAAAAAAAAACCACAAACAACAAATCCCCAAAATCCACAAACCAAAAAAAACCCACAGACCTGATGTCTGTGTCAATTAATGCCCATTACTTTTCTTTCTGAAGCTACAAGGAGGAAAATCTTGCTTATAAGAATCTGCACTGTCTACATCCTTCCCAGTGTACAAGGCTATGCACTTTCTTACTCAAAATATGAAAGTGTTCTCTATCCTCGTACGATCCCACAGACTGAGGGGAAATGCACCATTTGATGTAAATCTTCAGAAGGAAACACAGATGGTCCCCGCGGAGAGATAACCCCTTCTTCTATCTGCATCTGTCAAGTTTGACTCATGACACAATCATGACCCCAAAATAACATTTTAATAAATGTTTACATGCTACCACTCCCCAAAGACTAGTCTGATAAAATTCTTCCTCTGAACTAATTACGCTTCAAGACAAGGCTACCCTCAGTGGATGCAGCAGTGAAAAACGGGACAGAGCTAAACCTTTCTTTGTCAAGCACAGGGCTCCTCCTGGTGGATATCTTTGCAAAATTGCGTACTTTGCACGTATTTCCATGAAAAGACGGAAGAAATTGAAGTCATGTGTCAACATGGCTGGAATTTCCACTACCTATGTTAGTTACATCAAAAATATGTGAACATATTAGTATGTCTCCCCTTCTTCTCCCACCCTTCTCCCTGATGGGACATGGCTGGACAGATCAGCTGATCTCCATGGAGTTTTTCTTTACTGTAGGGTTCAGGATCAGAGCATTGGAAAGGTTAATGCCGCAGCAGTTATCATCTTATGCTATACAGACTGTGAAGTGGACAAGACCAGACATTGCCTTTTCAGGTGTACAGGCAAGAAGAGAAAACACGTGTAGGCACATAGCTGAAGATCTGAGGAGATATAACCTCTTGGCATTCTACATGCCATCCTATGTGTTTCAGACCAGTTTCTATCTGCCCCAGACCATGGGACCAGCAATGAAGAAGGATGGAAGTGAATGGGGATTTTAAATCTTGCCCTTTTCATCTCAATGTCCAAGAAAAGAAGGCTTCCACTGCTGACAGAAGCTCTTCAGCTTGGCATAGATAAAGGAGAGATTAAATCCGTGCCAGTATCAGTAGAAGTGCAGTTCAGCTTTTGAAATCCCCATGTCAAGACTCAGACTACTGCTACTAGTAAATATTCCCACAGCAATGCTGAAAACAGTGGGTGTCTCAAGCACATCTCTTCAAGCTATCGAGCACACAACCCTTCCCAAAGCAGTCTAGTTTAAAGACACGGTATAGTCCACCGTTACATGATTATTCACTGGAGCATCAAACACTTCAGTTGTATATGTGTTTGAGGGATGAAAAGACCTGAAGAGATCAGTCCTCCCACAGTCAACCAAGCCATATATTTCCTTCAAGAAAAGCATCAGTTAGGTTTCTCTTGCCTGCACTGTCCCTATCAGAAGTTCACATAGACCTCCCTGTTCTGATGCTAAGAAATACTTTCCAGACAGAATGTATGCCTAGTGTACGTCCTCTTGCTCTTTTGCTGCCATGGTTATTTATCTTCTCCCTCCCTTTATCCCCCGTCATTATCGCACCTAAATACTCAGCCTCCTAGCCTTCATTTTGCTGGTTAAACAAGAAAAGTTGTTGTCATCTTTTCTTGTACCTTGTAGCTCAATAGACTTCAGGCTGTGCTAGCACCTGTCCTAGTCTGAGTTTATCTTCCTTGAAGATGGGATGACCACAACTATTGGAGATATATATATATATAGAGAGAGATAGGTCAGGATCAGTTTAACTTCTCCAGAGCATTAATTCTTCCCTGTCTTAAGAATACCTTATCAGAAACATCCTACATTTATTTTTGATACCAGGATGTCATGGCTGTATATATGCTGATGTATTCACGTGGTCTTTCCCCAGCCTCCAATTTCCAAAAGAAATTCTTGTGCAATATGGTGAAAGTGGAACAAACAGCTTCACGTCTCTGGAGTCACTGTCCTCATGAAAGTTATTGAAATAAGCATTTTATAATATGCATCTGCTACACTATCAGCAGAAAATTGTTTCTCTTCTGCCATAGGTGCGGTTTGTTATTCTGGTTAGCCTTCAATGTTCATACTGTATTTAAAGGAGTATATTTCTTTAACACACAAATGATCAATCTCATTTTGATATAATTAATAAATAATATTCACCAACTTCACTAGTGCTTTTTGAAATCTACCCTTCTCATAGGATATTTATGCGCTCCAAAGAGACTCTGTGTCCTTATCTCTGGAAAATACCTGAAGAAACCTCAGGGACAGACTTTTGGCCCCAGCAAGCTCCCCTTTGGTACAACCTGTGATGTCCACCAGAACCTCTGATGAAAAGTGCCGAGATGTCCACCAGAACCTCTGACGAAAAGTGCCCAGAACTCCATACCAAAGATATTTCAGTCCACACCTGGCCTCCTATCCCTCCAGCTCTCTCCTTCCAGGAAATCCACACTGCCTGCTTTCAGCACAAAGCCTGTGCTATAAGATAATGTTTACTCTTCTGGCACATACAACGTATTGTATTATCACATCAGAGTTTGAGTATCAGTCTGAAGTATGTGTTGTTCATGTTTAATTCATTTACTTGTACAGAATCTAGACAGCACTGTGCTTTAAAAAAGTCACGAAAAAATCATACATCAACCACAGAATAGGCAAAGCTGTATCAGTGCACAAGGTCACTATCTCAAACTAAGCTTAGGGTTGTCAGAGATCATTACAACTTCAAAAGCATATTTTCATTAAGGAAAAAAAAAAAGCAGTAATGGTCCTTCCTTTTTCTGCTTTTTTGGGTTTTTTTTTTTTTTTGGTTGGTTTGTGGTTTTTTGGGGGGTTCTTTTGGGGTTTTTTTAAGGACCTTTATCCAAAATTCAGGTCATTACCCTAAGGAACAGTAAATATAGCTGCTCTTCATTGGTGCAGAACAGCCTGTACTCAGAATGATTAACAAAAGCTCTCTAAATAGTTATTTAATTTCTGAGATGACTGTGTAATCTGCAGTGATAACTTACTACTTCATCTTACAGGTTCATGGAAATCTTCCACCCTGGCTAAATAACCTGAGTGAAAAAGACCATTTCATCTGCTGATTACAACAAATAAATAAAAAGCTTGCAACAGGAAGACGAGATCGGCCCTTTCAGCTATGTAACGTTGCCATCTAGTGATCATCTCCAGATGTTACGCATGAGAGGGCCCACCTAGTTCTGTTTATATCTCCTGGCCTTATCCTGAATCACCAGAGAACCTCACACCTGCAACTCAGTCCTGGCTGACAAAAGTCAGTCAAACCAATTTGTAACAGTGTTGGGGAGACATCTTTTCTATACATGCAGCATATATCTATACCTTCAGGCAAACTGATAAAGACCAAGTGTTGGCTCCTAATCCATTGACCAAAACAAATTTTGTTTACCCTGCTTAAGGCTCTAAGTCAATGGTGACCTATAAAGAGAGGGATAATAGAAGAAATTGCCTGCAAGTCAAACAGTGAGGGTAACTACTGGAAAACAAAAAATTTTCAACAAACATTTATTCCATATTCAGATTTGAAAACTCTGCAGATAATCATTTACTATGATTACCCTTGGCTAAAGAGCAGTTTTCCACAACAGGAATAATACAGATACCCAAGACATTAAAAAGGGGAGGGGAGGGAAGTGGGCAACAACAAAAAAAAAAAATCACCAAGTGGAAAAAACAACCAGGATTTTATCAATGCTTATAAATATCTAAAGGATGGGTGTCAAGAGGATGGGGTCAGACCCTTTTCAGTGGTGCCCAGCGACAGGATGAAGGGCAACGGGCACAAAATGGAACACAGGAAATTCCACCTCAGCGTGAGGAAAAAACTGTTTACTTTGAGGGTGACAGAGCACAGGAACAGGCTGCCCAGAGAGGTTGTAGAGTCTCCTTCTCTGGAGATTTCAAAACTTGCCTGGATGCATTCCTGTCCAACCTGGTCTACGTGAAAATGCTTTGGCAGAGGGGTTGGACTAGATGATCTCTAAAGGTCCCTCCCAACCCTTGCCACTCTGCAATTATGTGAAAAGCCTTGAAGGGTCAAACCACACCAGAATCCACTCAATGTGGAGAGCTCTGAAACATCTGGCAGTGCCAGCATCAGGCAGTCTGAGAGGCAATATTTGTGTGGTACTGTCTGCGTACCTGCATCACATGATATTTTGAGAAGTAGATGATAACGATGACTTTTACTCGCTGGTCTGCTCATGCCTGGTCTGCTCCGTGGCCAATGGAGACGACTGATGGAGTTTTGGAGACTCCAGATAGGCCACTTAAAAAGTTTACTGCTAATATAAAACTCTCCTGTGCCTGGCCAAAAAGGCAGGTCTAAATAGCTTCACAGGGGAAAACAAAAGGAATCAACAATTTACTTACTGTCCCCTGCCAAACCCTGGGTTGCTGGCACATAGCACTTTCTTTTCATTAAAAAAAAATTAAAAATAATAAAAATAAGTCATTCAAAAATTAGAGTGAGAGAAAGCTGGGCAGTAAAGTTTTACTTTTGACCATTAGACACGGTTTAAAATATGCTGGAAGGAGTCAGAACTAGAAAGGGCAAATCATCAAAAGAACAAAATTAGTGGCAAGTCTGAGTCATCAAAATTAAGAGTCAGAGAGAAAGGCAGCAAGTAAGCATGATAGTACAACAATGAAAAGTTGTTTACCTGATCTCTCATTATTCTTGACTATTTGACAAGGCAATTACTGTCAACATTTAGCACTTTCCTATGTCTTCCAGGAGACAAGGTCTAATTTTTTATCCTTTTGAGGAAGCTCATCACACCAAAATGTCAAGAATAACTAACGAGTTTTTTGTAAACACTGGGCAGAAAATCCATGTATAGGGTCAGTTGCATGTATATACAGCTCCTTCTACACAAGCCTCTAATTTGCTATCCTCCCTCCCCATAATTTGAGCACTTATAGTGAGAGTATAAGAAATAAATACATACAAACCAAAAGCAAAATAACCTGTGGAAGAAAAATTATTATCTGCCTGCCTTTTTAACAAAGATGTACTGAAAAGATCTGTAATTATCACTCAAGAAGATGCACATTGCTTGCAAAAGCTGAGTACTCCAAAGAAGACCGCACAGCAACAGCCGGAGATATTTATGTTTCTCTTTCCCTTCATTCTAAGTATAAATTTTTCATGAAAAATTTTACCCAAACACAGATCATGAGCTGATAAGAGCGTATTGTCTATTTCCCTGACCTGGAGAAAGAACTTAATTTAGAACAGACTTAATGAGTTATCCTCCCTTCATACTTTTTTCTGCTCCTCTGAATACTGTTCTGTTGTGAGCGTTTCGAGTTCAACTTTTTGATGCATTTTCGTGCTGTAAGAGAAATATTCAGAAAACTAGCAAGCTCTATGGGCTGAGGGCCTAATCCAAAACATACAACAAAGATTGCCTATATTGTTTCTAACAGCTTACTGTTTCTGAGGACAGAACACTGTAGAACACAGTTTTTCGACTCATTTCAATCATTATTTACTTCCCTTTTAATTCTTATAGCTGAGTGGGCTCTTTCTTTTAAGCTGATTTTCCAGAGAAACCAAGTCCATATTTTGGATTCAGTGCTGACTAAAATGCAACCAGAAAATAAAGACTGGAGCCCCAGTCTGCCTCCTCTCAGCTACACGTCTTAACCACTAAACCACAAACACACACTCTTGGGACAGAACTTTAAAGCTAACATACCACGTTAGGCAGCAACATTACCCCTTCTCTAAGCGTGATTAAAAAGAAATCACTCACACAAAACTATATGTTGTAGGAAGTCTCCTACCATAGACCCACTCCATGAGCACTGCAGGATCGAGCAGCCCATGAGACAGAGGCAGAAGAAGAATTTCATTTCTGTGCCTGCAGATGGTCCATTTAAACACCATTTAATACCTGAGCTACTTCACTTGTCAAGACAAGGATAATCCCTAACATGTACAGAAGGACAACACTGCAGACACTTGGAGAACTTCAGTCAAGCAAAGATGCCCCTGTGTAAATTAGAAACCTCCAGGGTTTAAACAGTAGCTATACAAAGCTCTTTGGGTCATAACTTAGGATTCAAGGGCCTGAATTTATGCTAAATACAATCTCGAGCACACAAATTTCAACTTGCACTTGGCCTTGTCCCTACCATCTCTCTGTACAATGAGCCTTGAGCTATAAGGGAGTTCCTAAACTCTGTGGGACCACTAACACAGTAACCACAGTCAAGAGTTGCAGTAGGATCACTCAGAGGGAGATAAACCAGAACAACTCTGCAGCAACAGGAAAACAAAACCACTCACATCCAAAAGGTATTAAATCTACAGCAAGTCTGCAAAACTGCACTGGAACAGGCTGCCCTGAGAGGTTATGGAATCTCCTCTTTGGAGAGATTCAAAACCCACCTGGATGCATTCTTGTCCAGCCTGCTCTAGGTGAATCTGCTCTAGCAGGGGGATTGGACTAGATGATCTCCAAAGATTCCTTCCAACCCCTACCATTCTGTGAAAACTGCACGCCTCAAAATTGCTTCTCTTGCTCTCACAAGCCTGCTATGGAGATAGATGGATAGAGAACCTCTGAGTTATCTTATTCTGTATCTGTGGTAGTGCTTTGCAGATTTTATGGCCATCTAACAATATCCTTTTCTTTCTGTAATTGGCTGTGCTCAATCCTTCACAACCATTTTTGTTCTCTGTCTCTCCGGAGAGTTAAAAGGATTTAGACCTCAACTCAGGAGAGAAATTAAACCTCTAATTAGACCAGGTGTGTCTAGGATTGCATTCCCCAGGAAACCCAAATAATTCTACTTTCATTTTACAAATTTATAAATCATTAGAATGCAAAACCTGTAAATAGGAATTAGTCAGAAGCTTAAAACTGTACTGAAACACCAGGAATGAGTGCATGCTTCCCACGCTGAAAACATCCCGCAAAGCATTTAATTCCTGATCCAAAGCTCAGTGGAATTAGTGAAAAGAGACCCATAGGGGTTTTGGATCAAACCTGAAACCCTGCAGGTATACAGTGTTTAACCAGATAGAGCTGCCCTGGCTTGACAGAAACAGCTCAGGAGCAGCAGATTAGCTTACCCAATGAGTTATATGAGCTTCCCGAGGCCCATATAGAGGCTTTGCCTAAAGGATGAGAGCATGAATAAAGCTGGACCTGTGGTGCTAAATGCCTCTGAACAAGAAACAGTCTGCCTGCAGCTCAGAGAAAATTAAAGTGCAAAAGAAGAAGCAATTTGCTTAAAGTCACATAGCAGAATCTGAATTACTATATATATTGTCCGAATCCAGTTCTTGTGACTCATGTCCTATCCCCAAGCTCTGCCTGCTGCATTGGAATGTTTTATGCTTCACCTAGCCTCTTTGGCTAACACTACTGGTGCTGGGAAAAGCAGGTCTTCCTGAGATAAACATATATCAAACTCACTCTTTGCAAGGAAGAAAAAGGTTATCCTGATAGCTCTCCTGAGCAGATAGATCTGTGGAGAAAGGTTACCCATATGCAAATCAAAAACCCTCAAAGGACAAGGCTGCTCATATTTTAAAGGGTATTTCTGCACTGTTAGTTAAATTATTTGACTCTCAAAAAAAAAAAAAACAAACAAACCCACACCTGTGGAAATCAAGCAAATGGCATTTATGGTATATCCATGCTAATCTATAAGGATGAAACATCCTTATGGTGGTCAGTTAAGCATCCACTTATTTTCTCAATCAAGGAACAAATACTGGCCTGTCAGTAATTAAAAAAAAAAAAAAAAAAACACGCCTTTTGAAGTATTCATCAACCTGAACATCTGCCGGGGAATTCAGAGAAGTAATGGCCCATATTAAGGTTATTACACAAAAGGCTTAAAAGGGATGCTGTCTCTACCTCATACTAAATCTACTAAAAGTTACACATGGAAAATAATTACATACAATATAGGCCTCCAAAAGGGAATGAACTTTTCTAACATTGCTTCAGAGTGTACACAATTTTCCCCAGGACCTGTCTCTACTCAACTTAGTCATAAATCTTCTCCATGGACAAAGCAGCCATAACAGCTAGAAGGCATCTCAAAACATCAAAGCAAAGAAATACTAAAGAAAGGTGACTTTGAGAATCACATGGCAGCCAAGGACAAAGCAAATATGACTTATATTAACCAACGGAATACAGACGAGTAAAATGAGACTTGGATCCTAGTATTTTAGCCAGATTTGACATACACAAGAAAGAAAATACTGTTAAAAGACAGTTTTCAGAGTCCATTTAATATTTTGCTATTAAACAAACAGGAAAACAAATTTCTCATTAAAGACAGATTCTACTTTTCAAGTCTGTAGTAGCCCTTAGCTCTTCTTTATACAATAGCTTTAGCTAGTGATACTACATCTCCTCAATTTACCTAGTTTTTATTAAATGATACTCAGCATGGAATCCAAGGCTGTGGCCATGATACAATTCTCAAATCTCTTTCTTAGGAAAAAGTAATGTTTGCAAATTGATGAAGGGTTGTTTATCTGGATCAATTTTAAAAACAACTCAATGTAGATATTTTCACTACTATCCATCATCTTCTGTATTAGCCACTGAGATTAGTGCAGATGAGGTATAGCCTCTAGTCCACCTTTCTCGTTTATTAGTCACAGAAGAGAACCTATTTATCTGAAAATAACGCATTTTTAAACTGTTCATAAGGTAAGAGTAGGACACTGGTCTAGTTGTATATAATGATTATTTCTTCTCCAGATTACAAGTTAAGATTCTGTAATTCAGTTCTATCATGCAGATGCAGGGGTGAGGGTGGTTCTATAACACCACAGAAGGCTTTGTATAATGTAAAATTAGCTTCCCCACAGAAAGGGTTCTCAAGGTATTTTTTATATTTATATTTTTCATTTTAGAAAGCTTTTGCTTTCTTGCAAGAATCTAGTCAGAATATCCCAGTGCAATTACAGGCACACATCTGTAAAGTTAAGATGGCTGCAACAGAAGTGTATCATTTTTATTTACAAAATAAATCAACTAGGACTATGCAAGCCTAAGATTACCTTCTACTGTTTTGTCCCCAAAGTTATGTGGCACGGGGTTATGGAACAAGCCCTGTTGTCTGCTGAGCTCTACCCCAGTGGCCTGCTAAGTTCTACTGCAGGATAGTCTGGTGAGTAAGTATCACCAAAACCTTGGTGGCACCTAAACTGAAAGTGTTTCCAATACTAGCATTACTTAAAGTTTCCAAATAAAATCATGTAGCTATGAAAAAAAAAATAGATGAGGGGAAAAGGAGAGGTCTATAGTGCCTTTTCTGGTGTGGTCATCTTACAATGTCATTACTGAAGCCCAAACCCATTTGAAGGTTTCCATAAACACTTAAGATAGCGATCTCATTCCATGAGAGACAGCACCAAAGTCACACTAAAACTGCAGTGACAAAAATACAAAGAAAATTCCTTCAAGAATTGACTAGCCATAACTTAGAACTACTGCTCATGCAGTGTATGTGTTGTTCTTGCATACCACATGAAGCCTTTGAGCAGTACCACGAACACAGCACAACAGTGAAGAACTTCACACACAGCTGCCCGGGTGTGCAGCTCTTCAGTGCTACCCAAGAATATTTTGTATTAGCATGTAACGCACTGCCTCCTTCCCCTGCTGTGGGCTCATAAGCAGTGATCCACTCTCATTCAGAGAACCCACATGGCAGAGCTTAAGCAGTGTCCATAAACAAGCAGTGCATATGAGAAAGACAGTCACTGGTTTTAAAAGTTGTTGGTTTCTTTTAAGTCACTGGTTTAAGTCACCTCTGGCAGCATACAATATGGTGGCTTTTCCATAAAAGGCTGGCAGAGAGTAAACGTATTCAAGATGTGTTCAAGAAAACATACAGAAAAAGTGTTACAACCTACTGGGATCAGGAACGCAGCTTGACAAAGTCATGAGGCCAACAAGCACCCACTGGTGGTTCTGTGGCTCTTCACATCAGGGTACCTTTGAAAAAAAACAAAAACCTCCTTTTACTTTTATAGGCCTTTGTGAACTGCCTAGAAATACTGGTCTTTAATATGAATCCCTAATCCTTGAATAACTCTGAGAATTTCAGAAGAAAAAATAGTCCAAATTCAGCCCCCTACACCTTTGCACTGTACCACAGATAGAGGTGTCACTCATTTTTTTTGAGGTTCAGACATCTCTGAGGGCTGTGTCACGTAATGCACTGGTGTAGAGGACACACCACCCACTTTACCTTGCTCAGCATAGTACATTCAGGGAAACAACTCGGGATTTGACAGCCTTCTACTGGTAGCCCTGTACTGCTGTGTCTTCAAATTACAGTCCACACTGGAGGTAAACACTGGAGCACTGACCCCGCAATCAAAATGAAGTTCACATCCTGGCATTAGCACTCTCAGAGAGTTTATTATATGCCACATAATCCACAGAAATATATATTCATACCTGCCCTATTCTGTCACAGATATTTTTAAATGCATAACCAAAATACTTTCTAGTGCACAATATTCCACATGATGCCAGAAGGCAGAAGCACTTCACACAGCACTTTGAGTTATTTAGAAGTTTTTCGTGCAGTTCAATAAATACTGGAGTTCAGTTACACTTGATTTCAAAAGGCCACCAAGGCTTTTATACTGCTTCAGCAAATTAACTGTTCTTGGGATCTTTATCTCGTCTGAAAAAAAACCATACATCATTCTATGCATGTGATAAGACAAAATTTTTTGTAATCCTTGACCTTTGGCAGTACAAATGAAGGCTATGTCAAAACTGCATTTGAGCCCCAAGCAATAGCTGACCCTTTAAGCCACATAAACAGCAAATACTTTTACAAACTTCCAAAGCAATTGCATAAGCAATCTGAAGTGAAGAATTACCTGTACTTGACTTGAGGAAGGACAATTAGAATTATATAAACTATAGAAACTAATGTAACAAATTGTTTCACTACCATATATCTGATCTTTAGCTCAGTAAAGTGTTAGGGGTTAGACTGAAGCTTTCATCAGGATGAATGCTCTCCCACAGGTCTTGTAAATTCCCAAAAACCTAGAGTAACCTGCTCCCAGGTGTAACCCTGTAGGGGAAATTCCTGTATTTCTGAAAGAAAGCAAAAGAAAAGATATCTTCTGAAAATAAACAGAAGTTTCTGTCACCATGAACGTTAAGTCTCATACAGCATTAAATCTCAAGCGACAGAAAAAGCCAGCTTCTTGATTAGATCTGTGGTCAGGCAATAGTTTGGTCCTAAATTTCACCCTGTACTTTGTGTGTTCGCTACATAGCATCTTCAGTTAAAAAAAAAAAATAAAAAATCAGTATAAGTTAAACTTACTTTACGAGTAGCTAAAGCAGAGGTGAGAGAATGTAGGGCATAGATTTTTATTTCCCACTGTGGCACATACATAAGTGTGAAAGACCTCCCAGAAGGTAGATCTTGGCATTTTGTACAGGAGACTGGGGGAAAATGTTTTAGAATAATCCATTTGAAGAAGGAGGAAAGAATGAAATCTTCGCTCATTTTCAGTTACGAGGTAGTTTCATCTGAAGATTTGAGAAAAGAGCTCATAGCTGCTGTGGCCAAGCACTCTGCTGTTGCAGATGCACCTCAGCCTGTGAAATTGGGGTTTCTTCCCCCTTCATTCACTCGCATTAATGTTCTGTGATGCTCCATATGAAAGATGCTTATATAAAAATATGTATTATTTTACTAAACATCTCCATGTTTATCAAGTAAGAGAAATTATCAGCCTACCAATACCCTGCACTGTCAGAGTGCCTTTTGATGAACCGGGGCCGAAATCCGAATCCTAACGACAAACACGCTTTGTTAGAGCAAGCATGGTAAAATTCTGGATCTACGTTTCTCAGCTGGTCACATTATCTAAAACAGGACAGACCAGTCCCAGATATAAATATACCCACACTTTAAGGAATTCAACATTTGGACTCTTTTCCTAATTAGGGGTCCAGGGCATTATTATTCAGGTAACATTAAATCACAGGCAGAATATGCTTTTAAAACTAATAGTACCACTTTGTTTCGATAGCTCAGCCAATTTCTTGTGTGCAGGCAATATTTAACGGAATACTGCGAGGAACAAGAGGCATTCCTTGGCAACAAACCTGTGGCCTTCATCCTGCTGTGGAAGGCCATCACTGGACCACTTCTATGCTGAACCCACTAGAACTACTGATGCCCTCTGAGACAAAGGAGCCCAGATCAAAGGTGAGAAGGAGAAAAGGCAGTCTCGGCTCTGAAGGGGGCAGTCTCTGCAACAATCTTCTGGTGGACTTCAGGGTTAACCCTCCTGAGAACCACTCACTTATCTGAAGGGAATATTTTATCATCATTTGAGATCAAGGACAGTGGTGGATGAAGGGTGAGTGAGACCATGACTAATGGACTTAACCTAAACAGCCCCATAATACAAACACTCTTATAATGCAGGGAGAACTCCCATGTGGTCTACAGAGGACCTCAAATTAAGCCTGTTCTCACATGTTTTTCTGAATAGGGACAGATTTAAATAAGTACTTTTTCTTAAAGCAGAGCCTTAAGCAGTAGAGAAATCAATAGAAGCATTTATCAGGAAAAGGTAAAAATCAGTTACTTTTGATTCAAAGTGAACACTGCGGGCAAATTAGGTTCAGAGTACACATCCTTCTACACAAGCAGAATTAGAATTTGTAGTGGAAGGTTGTGTAATATAGTTAGCTAATTCTTAGCACCAATCTTTCAATATCAGTATAAATCCTAAAATCCCCCTACAACTAAAATGTTGTCAAATTTCATTAGCAGTAAAACAAAAAAAAATATCCGTAAACTCAGTGCTAGAGATAGACTGTTGTTTAGCTGGTCAATAAACAGTAACTACAGCAGTTTCAGCTTTTGTTTGGGGATTAGTAGGACTGATAATCAGAAGTTTACAAGAGTAATAATCCTGCATAAATTGTTTCTTAACATACTTTTTTGTAAAAATAGCAGTAACTACAATAGTACATAGATATGCCTTGAATACACACGCAGTCTTGGAACAACACGTGGCTTACAGTGAGAGGAAGTCTTCTGCAGCGTGAAGAAATTGTGAAAGAAAATGAAAGAGCTGATACCCCTAACTTTTTGCTACATTTTTAACTCACACCCACCCCTATACACCCATTTTGTTCTCTTACCTGCTGTCTTCTTTTCCTCTTCTCCATCTTGCTGCTCCCTTTAGTTATCCCTTCTGAAGTAGCTGACTCAAAGTGATTAACAAATCTTTGACACCTGAAGGTTGCAGCATTAAGCTCACCTCTTCAGCAGGCCTTCCCTAGAGGATGAGAGCCAAGTAAGGCTAGTGCTGTTGAATATGTTCCCTGGAAACAACAGTGGGAACAAAAAGTCACTTTAGAAGCCGAGAACCGGGACGCTGATATTCCCAGGGCTGTTGCATGCCAAGATGTCCATGTAATGCTAGCACATCTTGGAGCTCTTCAATGTCTTCTCTCCAAAAGAGCTGCAGAGACAACACGGGCTAGAAATGACACTGCAAAATAAAGATTGTCCACCTGTTCTCCTTTCAAGCACCAGTGGCAATTTGCCATCAAAAGCAAAAAAACACCGCTTTTCCTATCTTTTCTGTGCTGCTTTAGGTGTGTCCATGCTGACACGGAGCAGGTGGGGGAAGGCAGCAGTAAAGCCATACAGTGCAGTCACACACATCCCAGAACAGGTATCTTCAGACAAGGGTTAAGATACAGGATAGGCAAGTGACACTGGAGGCTGAAAACTACAGGACAGTTGGACAAAAAAGGTACAAGCCGAACAGTGGGTTGTACAGAATTTTTTAGCATCCCACAGCTATCATTTCACACCATTCATCTGTCACACCATTCATCTTTTCAAGGTGCTCCAGCCTCCCTTCTTTGCTGTTTATTTCCCAGCAGTCCTGTTGCTTGTCCTGGGAGACGTGGAGGTGATGGAGATAGAGTACTGCTCCCATATCCAGCAAGAATAGAACAGACAGGCTGAGGAGTTTGCCCAGATTAATGTTACCCTGAGAGCAGAAATTTCTGTTTGACCTGGGGATCGTATTGGTTTCATGCCCATATGTCCATATATTTTCATTCTCCAGTGTCTAAACCTGCCAGAATCAGCAGATGAACATTCCTCGGCCCCCCTGAGGACCTCTGACCTCATGTCCCTACCTGAGACACACCCAGGGATTGCTCTCCACAGCAGCAGTAGCCATTTCCATTCGAGAAATACAGCACAATGCAGAGTTCAGTGATCAATGTACTATTACAGAATACAAGAGACCAGTAACTTCCCTCCCTTCTTAAGTTTCAGCCCCTCACCTCCCATCTCGCAACAGCATGTATGTTGGCCCAGTCAATGTTATGTTCCCTCTGTCTTGCACAATTAATTTTGATTGTTTCAAGATAAGTGCAACAGCTTCAACGGGAAGGTGGCTGAAGTCCCCACATGCCACAGGAGCCTACAACTTGGCACTTTCCTTCTGTCTTGGGAGGCACAAGTTTGATCCCTCCAGCTCCAGAAGGAATTAAACTTAGGAGTATGATCTCACCAGAAGGTGGTCCCATAAAGACAAGAAGGGGACACTGGCACCATTAATCCAATTAAACAAGCAGAAAACGCCAGTCCCTGATGTATTTTTGTTTTGCGGGGTTGGGGGGAGCAAGGAACGGGAGGAATCAATGTCTGACCTCAGGGCACTGAGACATCATAATCCCCTGGGGATCTGCGTGGAGGAAACCGAGTCAATGTTTTAGGGAAAGCAGTGTAAAGAAAAATTGAGAAGTCTAGTACATTGCTTGTATCCTGTAACCAATGACAGTACCTAGATGCTGATGGCTTCATTCCCAGGACTGTTGCCTTGAGATGAGAAATGACGAAATTACGTACAACTAAAGAGACTTTACTGTCCCTCAGGATTTTCCCTGTAATTCGGCATCTCTCTCCTGTAATGGTGTGAAAATATATTGGGCTTTTTGTTTTCACTCTGCACAGAGAAATGGGTTGTCGCAATACAAACACCGATCTGACATTTACAGGGCAGGATCATGCCATGTATTGCTGAAGGGCATTTTGATAGGTCTTTTCATACACTACTTTTGCCTGAACCTGGTAATCAAACAGATAGAACGAAACTAACACTTACAGACTAAACCAGTGCCAGCTCCTCAGCAATCCGACTGTGTTCCCATGGCGCAAAACAAGAGCACAATATGAATTCCTTCCTGTTTCCCTCAATGGAAAGGGACTTGAAGCATTTTCCAGTACACATGGGAGAGCACTTAAAAGGTCAAATTCATCCCTGATAGACTGATGCCGATGCCATGACAGCAGCTGTTTCTAAGGAGAGCATTTATCTGAGAGCGGAATGTGGCACTGCTCTTCTCTCATATTTAATTTCAGATAACATTTATGATCCAAAGAAGGGAAAAATAAGGGGGGTTTTGCTGTAACAATCCCCACCATCCAGCTACGCTCTCCAAAGGTAAATGTAAGTCTAAACTTTCTCCCCATCCCCAAATTAGCTCCTAATTAGAGACTTAATTGTATGACACTCTCATGCAAACAACTTTATAGGATAAAGCAGAAAAAGATGGCCAGAAAGATGTCAAGCACATATCCCCATAAGATGGTTCACTCATATTTAAGGGTCCAAAAAAACAAATTCATTTTACTGAATATATGGCCAATTATTCACAGCATCAGAATTAACATAATTCAAATTATAATGGATTTCTTCAAAAGGGCACTGCTGTAGTAATTACATAAGGCACTCTAAATGGGAAACAAAGCCAATTGCAAATTTCAGATGTTATTTTATGCAAATAATGTAGCTGTAGTTTTCTGAAGAATTCCATTGTGAGCTGAATTGTCCATTTCTGATGCTATGAATAATTGCGTACCCATTTATTTCTAATAACCTATTATTTATGTGCAATTTCTTTTGTCCTTTCTAAATGCTATGAAGCCATTTAGAGAAACCACCTACATGACAACTTACCAATTATCCTTATAAAAACTTGTATTGCTTTGGATTAGTTACACGCATAATTAAATGCCAGCTAACTATTATGTTCATATAAGTTAGCAAAAGTCTGCAAATGCCAGCAATATAATATTACATTTAATTCTAAACAACTATTTCTAAAAGGAAGTGATTTATTTATAATCACCCCAGAACACAATCAAATTACACCCAGTTTTACCATTAAAAAGATTAGTGAGTGCATGTATCAATATATAAATAGGCAAATAACAGCCACCATTTTCCAGACCATCCCCAAAACAAACTCATTGACTGCTTTACTCTTCCAGTGCACCAATATTGCAGCCACTTACACATTTGCCCAGCAGTATGCCCACGAGCAGCCCCATGGCAGTACATATTTACCCTCCATGTTCACCTCGGGGTACACTGGCACTGCATTTGGTCACTGAGACACAATTTGGCTCAATGTTGTCAAACTGGATTGCTAAAGTCTGTTTCATCCATGCTGCAGGGCTTGGCTTTCCTCTTGGTCACACTGCTGTGCTCCGGTGTAATTCAGAGGGCCTGGGCTCAGGCTCTCAGCCAGCATACAGGTGGGTCTCGCCACATTCAGTAGAGGTGGGGGAATGGCAATTTCTCCCAGCACAGTCACGTGGTCCAAGAGGCTGCCACTGTGCCACATTTACTTACTGCTATATCCTTACTGCCTGGGCAGAGCGAGGCAGCCCACTGTTGCCAGTAGCATTGCAGAAAAGCACAACACCATCTGGTATCTCAGCCAACCTTTTACTACGGACACCAAGGACGCTCTAGCTTCCTTAACCATAGAGGGGCATCTGGCAGCACCTATTTTCAATCCACTGCTTGCCTAAAGGCAGCTCTGGCTACACAGATGAAAAGTACTACCAGACTGGAGAACCATTAGGTTTACTTCACAGGCACCGGTAAAGGCTGTGCTATTACGCTGCACTGTTTCCATACCTTCAGAAAGTCAAGCCCCACGCTGCTTGGACAGGCACCTCCTTGCCTGCCCCCAGACAGAGATGCCGGCACGGTCAGGATACCAGCCTGCAACACAGCATACCCCTTGCCAGACAGCCCAAAGGCTTATTCTTTCACGAACGTTGAGGAATTTAGTCAATCTGGGCTTTTGCTGAAAACAGAACATGGAAAGCCTGTGGCAGCACTGAAAAGTGGCAAGGAGAAGACAGAACTGGCATACACCCTCCAGAGCTCACAGAGTAACACATAAGCTTGTCAGTGCAAGCCGATAGCCTCTCCCTGTCCCACAACACATCAGCCAGGACAGCTTTCTCGTGGGGGGCCATAACTACAACACCCCAGAGTAAACACAGGAGAGCTATGTGCCTTTCCCAGACTGGAGACCAACTGGTCCCAACCAAAGCTCTAAACAAACCATGCACATGCTCTAACAGCCCCCTCAAGGACAGCAACTTCAGAGCAGCCAATCTACAAACAAGCAGCCTAGCTTGGCAAATTGATGTCTCCCATACAGTGAATGAGGGAAGCAAAGCACCCGAGAAGGCGGCTCACGTTGCCCGGCACGCTGAATGGGAGTGGGTGAGGAAGGGCAGACATCACTGCAGCTAACTGCCAGAGAAGATTGCAAATGCATCAATGTGAAAATCCACCTTTCCCCTCCCCAGCCACAGGCAGAGACGGGAGCTGAAACGCAGACCCTCAAGGCACTTCTTGGGCTTTAGCGTCTATCTTTAGCCTCCAGCAATTAGTATGTGCTTTTCCTTCCAAACAGCCCCTCTGGCAGATGATTTGTGGTTCTATTTTAAGTAAACACATCTCATTTTATCTATGCATATACTTTCTTAGGCCTTTTTTTTGCTGATGTCTACACCATCTTTCAGAGGCACAGCGCAAGTAGCCCAGTGTCAGCCAACAAACCTGGCCTGTGTGGCTTGCTAACATGAGTTACTCAGGACTGCAGTAATCACAGCTCTGCAGCTCCCAGGCTGGAGCTGACTCCTGCCTGACCAGCTCGAGCTTGCTCACAAAAAACATTCAGTGCGTTTCTTTTCAAGCTCCTTTCCTCTCTCTAAGCATCTTAGTAGCTCCCATGCCTGGGAAACTGTGCCTGGTGCTACCTCAGGGTACGGCAGGGCAACCCTGGCGTACAGCAGGACCCCCAGCAGGGAGACACACTACCACAGGCAGGTTATGGGGGCAGCGAACAGGATTCAGTCCTGGAAGCCTCCGTATCATAAAACAGGACTTCATGTACATCGATGTAAACAAGTGTAAATGTAATCCATGGCCGGTAGGCAAGTGAAGCTCAATTTGCCCAAAGGGATCTTGGCCTAACTTCTGTTTTCTTTAGTTTCAAGTTTTTCTGTACTTATATTCTTTTGCAAGATGCTGCGTTTGGTTTGATTTCCATCTTTTTCCAGCTGAACCACTCTTTACTCAATGATTTGCCATATTGACTCTTTTGATACACTTTCCTTGTGTATCAGCATCCACCTCCACTTCTGTGCCATGAAAAGGCTGCAACATCACTGTACCCAAGATAACACTGTCTCGTCTCTTCCTTTTACCTTCAGTGATTTTGACTTAATTCTGGACTTTGAGCAGTTTTCCTTCTGAAGCAAACTCGGGCTACTTCTGTTATTGTTATTCTGGAGGGTCTGTCATGCCAGCAAACAGCTTTGTATTTACAGTAGTTATTAATGATACTTATTCTACTGTATTACATAGTTGTCTTTCCATACTAATGCATTTTTCATCTCTTTTGGTGCCCTTGGGCCTTCAGCACGCAATTCATTTGCGGACAAGGCACTTGTATGGCCCTGTATTTTAAACGATTCAAAACACTGTCAGTGAAAAATGCAACACGAGAGAGCCCTAGAGGGCCTGTCCTGCACTGCACAGAAACTTTCAAATCACCCACGTATAAAATACACACTCTGTCTCTTGTGCTTCAGATTGCTTATTTAAAATGGCAATAGTCAGGGCACTGAGGCTGGAGAGGCACAAAATGGCCTGCAGAAGCAATTAAGTGCCACAGAGACATTCACATTCGATAACCACAGAAGGTTGTTTATTGCCCTGTTTACTCCTCCACTATGAATACTGTGCTCCATGGTACGACAGCAGGAGGCCTGAGCAAACCCCAGTGCTCGGACACATTTGTTGCTGGGCTGAGGGTCCGCAGCGCACCCACGATTCCCACCGGCATTGCCCTACAGGTGGCCTTCACAAGGCTTTTTACTCCAAACAGTGATCTCTGGCTGTCCAGGGAACACACCCATCAAACACAGATGGATTTCAGAGCCACTTCCCTGACCACGCTCGCTTGCTTTGTGCTCCCATTCCCCCACATCCTCCCACACCACGTTTTTTCTCTCTGGCAAGACCCCAGCTGGGCTTTACTGCTAGAAAATCCTTTAGAAAGCATGAGGGATTGCATTTAACACCACTGTGTGACCGCTCACGCCAGGCAGGCCAGCACAAGAAGTCTGTAGGACAGAGGTAGGTCACCAGGAGGGGAACCGAGTCCCCCGTGTATTCACCCCAGCCTGGTCTGAGAGCTGAACCGTATTTTTCTGACATGGGAAAAAAAAACTTTTCCCACCTTTAAAAGTAGGCCGTGTTGCGTTGGACAGCCCAAGAGAGAAAACTCCTGCAGTGGGAGAGCCCAGGCCAGGGGGCTTTGGTGGCCATGGAAGACCCCGCTTCCCCTGAGGCAAGCTGAGGCGAGAGGGGTTTTCCCTCCACAACCTCCCCTCAGGGCGGCGAGGGCCCCGGGCCCATCTCTGAGGTGACACCACCAGGCATCCCCATCCGAGTTTGGAGGGACTGAGGTGCAGGGAAGCCCAGCCTCTGATGCTGCTCCTTGTCCTGCTCCAGTTAACCCTCATCCTCTTGAGGTAGGGCCGCCCTGTTTGACAGGGAGACCACAAAATGGCGCCTTGGTGGAGGCAGCACCCCCCAGGCCACGGCCCAGCTCCCCCTGGGCAGGGGCAGACAGGCCCTCAGGGCCCCCCTCGCCTGCTGGCACAAGGTCCCACCACCTTAAGCCTCAGTGCATAAAGCTTCTGTTTATATTCCCTCAGCACCTAAACGTTAAGGTAATTTTTTCTCTGGTGATGCAGAAATGGCTAACTGTGCCTCCAGTACCACAGCAGCAAGAAAGCTGGGTGTCCAGAAGCTTACACATTGCAAGGGAGGACAAACACAGTGGTTTGCCAAGAAAAAATAAACAAAAAGAAGAAAAAGATACAGTGTTCTAAACGAATAACAGCCAGGAAAACAAAGATTCCATGGCATCAGGAAAAAAACAGGGTGGGTTGTGCTGGGAGACCAGAAAAAAAAAAGAGAATTGTAGTCAGCATAAATATTCTCCCAAAGAATGAAAGAAGAGACCAGCCTGGTCATCTGCAGAAGTTATTCTGATCACCCTCTGTGCCTGCAGAAAAGAAATGAAGAAGAGGGAAGAATATAAGTGCTCCGTTTTTTGTGGTTTGTGGTGTGGTTTTTTTAACATTTTTGGGGACATGTGGCTAATGCCTAAGATTATCTTGTATTTCATTTTTTCCTCTGAATAAAATTACATTGCCTATGGATATATCAGAAATACACAATAATGAAACTGACTTATTTACCTGCTGGGGAAAAGCTAATGAGTGTTGTAGTAATGAAAACAGCTTCACTGGCTTGTAAAATGCAAAACAGCAGGGAACTCGCTGGAGACCCAACAAGCATATGTCAATAAGCTTATATTATTCTCAAGTACACAAGCCTCCCAAGACATCAGTTTCCCAGCCTCCTTTCATTTCCTGGCTGCTCCTGACTGCCTTACGTTTTGAGCAAAGTCAAAGACTAATTTTCTATCTTCCTCAAGCCTCAAAAATCTTTGCCAAATGATCATATGAAAAACTTTCCATTCAGATGCAAACTGAATATTTTATCGGCTAATACTTCATATTATCCGATCTACAAGTATTACAAAGTTTGATAGCAATACAGGACAATAGTATCCATGACCGTAAACATCTGAATGCAAATAGCATTTTACCAGAGCGCTCAGGCACAGCACTGATACAGTATGCTCTCATTCAGAATGCTCTTCTCTATTTCTCTCCTTTGCATCAATCCCAACAATATCAACATCCGTAACAACCTCTGACCAATCTCATTTCAGCACTTCCAGTGTACATTGCCAAGCTCTGCCGTGTGTTAAGAGTGAAACAGAGGGTGCTAATCCCCACCACACCACAGGTGGTCGTTCGGCCAAAATTCAGATCGAAGTGTTAGGACTTTAACAAAAAACCCAGTAGAATTCAAATTGCTGTGTTAACAAGATTGCGATGACTGTATTTCATGTCCCCCTTCATTATAAACCCATTTGGCATCCTTACTAATAGCCAGCCTACCCTCAGAAAAAAACTATTCAACGTTCCTGTGGATGTCATATGTGTCCTGTACTTTTACAGCACTTCTATTGTAATTTAACATTAATTATCTTTCCAATTAATGTACTGCATAATGCTGCAATATGAAATGCTCGCATTTTGTAAATGAGAAAATTGAGCTCAGTTCTGTCTGCTTTGATCCCATTTACTTCTATTATAATTTGGTACCAGAATTCTTTTCCTTTTTGGTTGGGTTATTGACATCCTGAACACACAGAGGGGAGCCATCTCTTGCATACAAAAGATACATTTATGCTTCTCTTTTCTGAGAAGACCTCCAATTTCTCTTTTTCAATATCATTTTAATATACTTTCCTGCCTTATGATTGTTACTGAACAGCTCATACGGGAAATGGAGGTGACAAAAGTACTAATAGAGCAGCATTTAGCAGTTATCATAAATGTAGATATCGTAAATACCTACAACTGCTGGGAAATGGTAAATGTGAAGGAGGTCACAAATACATTAAAAAAAAATTAAATCAAAACTGTGATCAGGGAGTGAAAAAAACCTCTTCTTTAGAAGCTGAATGATCCAACATATTTTTTAAATGTTGTATGTGAGAAATACCATTTAAAGTTTTACTGCTGAGTACCATAATAAAAAGGAAAGTATAAAAGGGAAAACAGCTATAAAGTATAAAATATAGAAATGGAAAATACATATTCAGAATTGCTCCCTATATGTATGGCTGAAAGAATATACGACTGGTGATTTTCCACAATGAGGAGTTTAGTTTTTGTGTTGAGTTTGAATCTTTTGTTTAGCTGCTGTCAATAGCTGCAATCATCATGAGCTACTGGATTTGACCTTCAATGCCACCATCTCAAAGCACTTCACAGTGCTTTTTCATCCTGAAAGCACTTAAGTGCTTGAGGAAGGTACGAATTCTTCCTTTCTCTGATGACATTATGACTAGCTTTCTTCCCTGTTACCCCACATCATTTTTAACAGAACCAAACCTAAAACACACAGAAAGCTGCAGAAAAAATCAGCCGCCCCTCACACTCACTAGTCTTATATTTGACATTCTTCAGTGCTTATCATTAACTGGCAATTACTGAGTATGTGAATATGTGCTGAGAAACACGTGCAGATCAGACTGAAGGAATTTAAGAGTGTCACCTATAAAATATTCCTTCAGATAGCTAAACAACCTCAGCTTAAATAACCTTGCTGGTCAAAAGGGGTAAAAATTTAAGAGTAGCCTATTTAGCACCTTGAGATGGGATTTCCTCTTGAACTGCCCAGGAATACTTCATTGTAATTTTAAACTGAGAAATACGGTGGTTTAAGTGGACAGGCTGGCTATTACTGATCTATCAGTAATTCAGGCAACCTACTTTAACAGGAAGTGGTGCTCCTGTTTCAACATCACCCTTAACCAAAGCCTTTCAAATTTCCTTTTATTTATTGCTTAGCAATGATCTTGACCTACTGCTGCAGCAGGTACGGCTGAGGCAAATAGCCATGGAATGTTGCTGCTTTTCCCAGTGCCTATGTAAAGCTTATAGGCAACCTCAGATTTGTTTGAGACTCTAGTGACCTGAAACTTTAATTTGTTTGGTATTAACCCACTTCATTCTGATACAGTTTGGTTTCGTGTGTTCTATGTTGCTCTTCAGTCCTCACTGTTAACCTCCCTTTTGGTTTACTTATTTCGAATGGCCATTATTACAGCTGTTAATTTTGAAAGGAAATTCACATCTGCATCGATCCTTCCTTCCCACCATGTGAATGACAGCCTTTGGGACACTGGCATTTCAGCTAGTCAACCTAAAGGACCACCAGCTGGAGGGGTTTGTGCCATCGGTGTAGCTGTATGCCGCAGCAAACACGGCTGGAACAGGAGAAGAAAATTAAAAGTGGAATATGACAGGAAAGAGAGACAAATAAGATTTCATGGAGATCTGACAACGAAATTACAAGAGATTCCTAACTATGCATTGAAGATAATTTGTCTTAATCATTCCCCTGTCACTGGCAGGCTTTCAGAAGGGGATTCTCATTAGCACTAAATGACTGGGCATTTGTTGTGTTTACCATCAGCTAACGAAGTGTGCAGCAGAAGGTCTCATGGAGTCCATCTGTGTCAACACCACAAGTACCCAATATTTTTTTCAACGTGGCTAAGGTATACTCTTTACCCAATATTGTTGTAACAAACACTCCTGACAAATCATTTACCACACTTAAGAAAATTATTTCTCAGACAGAAGCTGACAAACTACAAGGAGGAAGACTTTAACCTCCCCTACTGGCTAAATTAGCAACTGTGTGCCTATTACACGCATATTCCTTCTTGGAGTACTTTTTCCTTTGTATTTGTTTGTTTGTTCTCTTCAGAGATAAGGAAATGCCTCTGGTGGGGAAAACAACCAGCTGTCAAAGACTAGGGTTTAACCAGCCTCCCAACGGAAAACTGCAGCCTAAAAAATCAGCCCTTTACGAGACCGTTCAATGTTCAACTGTCTTGTGCCCACCTGTCTTCTGGCACCACCCAAGGACAGTCATTCTGTTCTGGACAGTGGCACTTCAAAGCTCCCAGACAGACATCCAGAAAAAAATCCACGTCCTGGCTCTGAGATCGTATATGCTACTGCTGGGCATAGTGTAACCCAGGCAAACCCAGACAACCCAGGCTCAATTTCCCGAGTTATGCAGGTATCACACTTCCTTCTCTCATGTCTAAAAAGTCCCTTCTTCCAAACAAGTCAACCAGATGGTTACCAACCCCTCTGCCTCCATACCATAAAGAAGTGACTTCCCCCACAGTCCTGACCAGCCAGGAGCTTCTTCATGTGTCTCCTCAACATCCAAAGCAGGGTGGGTGCTCAGGAGTCCAAACAATCACATGGACAAAACCTGCCATTCTCAACATATGTTTCCAATTTCCCTGATGGGTAACCCTCTGTTGAGGGTAAGCAACAAAGCAAGCCACCACCAGGAGGGGGACTCCAACCTCCATGAGCAAGTTCTGTCCAAGGCAATCCCTTCAACTGCTCAGGATGAGATCTCCCACTACCAAAGGAAAGAAAAATATTATTGCCGAAAGGGGGAGAAAATTTCCACCACGGAGTTCCTTTACTTTTTTCACACATTTATCAGCACACAGAAAGTGACTACAGACAACTACAACAAGACATTTTGAAATTTCATTTTACAGTATAAACTTAGAAATTAAAATTATATATGAATACTATGAACTTAGAAATTAGGAATCAAAACAACACTTCATGATAGTTTTAAAAAATCTCTTGGAAAATCACTTCCAACATACTGAATGCATTTCCAGTGATTTCAGCAGGTTTAACTACTGCATACATATTCCACACAGGATTCTACCAGGTAACAAGAAATCATAGCTAAAACTCAGTGTTGAAAACTAAGTGAGGCCAAAGAACTACAGGTCATTTAAGATAATCCACTGAAGTCGATGATATTAACTGCATGAGGAAGGATTTCTTGTGTAAGTTAAGACAGCAGAAAAGGTTTGCAAATTGCATGGATTTTCAAAATTTTTAAATCAGATATTGTCCTGGTTTCTGTTTTATTTCATAAAATTGAATGAAAAGCAGCCTGGACATAAGTTTTCTCTCTAAAGGAGGTTCAGACCTTGCAGTACACATCATATTTTAACTTCGCACCCAGCTTAGTTCCTTCTAAGCATACTTTGAATTTGGCATCCATTTCCTGGTTCTGGGCTTTAGTGAAAAGATTTTTCCAGTCTCCAACAACACCTGGAACATAAAGAAAAGTAAAATACTACCCTTTACTGTAAGAACAAAGGAGTATGACTTAAAACAAAGAACTACCTTGTCTCCCTTATTATCATATTTCAGGATAATCCATTTTTGATTTTTTTTTGTCCTTTTCCCTGCAAGAAAAGAACCTTTGACCTAAGAATACACTCACGATTGCCTTATGTTTGGTGTCCTCAATAGAGCGTGAACACAAAACGAACATAGGAAACTACTGGTCTGCCTTCATAGCTTTGGCATGCATCTTGTACTGTTGCAGAAAACTATACAAGATGACCAGCAGTTGTGAAACCAACACAGAAATTCAAAGATGCGGCTTTTAACTGCAGGAGCTTTGTGCACTGCAACCAGACACTGTCCTAAACTGCAGTCTACCTTTAATCTAGATCTTGGAGAGCCCACAGTCTGAGGTTGTCTGAGCCTACAGCCTTAGTTTGATCCATGGCTAAAAGACACAGCTCAGTCTGTGTTGTGTCTGGATTCCATGTGTTGACTGAGGTTCACAGGCAATCACAAGGCTTATTTCGAAAACCCAAGGAGAAAAATCTGTGGAGGCACTCTGTAGACCAAGTGCCAGGCTATCCCCAGGACTCACAGAAGACAAAATAAAACTCTTCTTTGTTCTAGCTGGTGCTTACTGCATACCACAACTGAAGGGTGTGCTAATTGTAGTGCACTTCTGCTGATCACATTGTACAGGGCTTTACCTAATGGTACTGGCCCTTGTGATGAAATTGTGTGACACCGTCCTGAATCACAATCAGTGTTGCTTAAACAACTCCCAACCTTGAAAATTATATATAAAGATTAACCATCTACTGACTCAAATTCCTGCCTGCCCAAGATGCAGGGCTATCATTTACCACCCTGGCAAAATAAAAACAAGTTTACCTTTGCGGAAAAGAATTGAGCCAACAGCACCATGAGTCTCCTGAGCCTTATCCTTCACTGCCTGGAAAGTGGCCCTGTCTGCAACGGACTGGATCTGCTCTGCCGTTGGGGAGAATCCAAAGAATTCAGCTATCTGCTTTACACTGGCAGTCAGGTTCTGAAAGCAATACAGTGAAAGGGAGTCATGCAATATGCTTCCTCTAAAAAAGGAGTTAATCCACTTGGGATGTGCATTGCCATCATCTATTAACAATATTTGCCTTCACAGTATGTTTTCTGCATTAAATTGGAACTCAGCTTTTGTACACTCAGACTCAACTTGTCATTAAAATCAAATTGATATTTGCTCTTTCAGAAACCTACGCCTTTCACTGTTAATTTCAGCAGATTTCAAGGAATGGGCCCAGATGTGTTTTGCCTGTCAAGTACACAGCACCTGCTTTACCTCTTTAAGGTCTTCATATATTATGAACATAGTATTCTCATCATCAATGTGTTTGTTCCAGGTGACTGCATGATCAAAATAGGAACCCCAGCCAACTGTAAAGAAGAGAAAAAAGCATCAGTGTGACCTTCTTTTCTTACTGGGTACTTATTTCTCTCCAACTGAAGCATTGCCTTCTGTTGCCTATTGGTTACATCAATGCAAACAAACAGAACAGCCTCGCCTTTCCATGGTACTGTACAACAGAATGACAGAGGCTTCCTCTGGGCTTTTGTATGTAAATGGTTTTCACGCAGAAATACGAATTTCACTCTGTGCTCTCCCCTCTGTTACTATACTGTCATTTAAACACCTCTTAAAAGCCAAAGCCAGACATCAGTCTAAATCTAAAATTTGGGTTGCTAATGCGGTGTTTGGCCTTGTGTTCAGAAACAGTAAAGACAATAAACTGTCATTTCATTACCACTTCAGATCTGTAGCATTTCCTCCATCACTAAGTAGCGGAATGTTGACCAAATGCCATTGTCAAGCTGCCATGCAACTCCCTCACCCTTGCCGGGAAGAGCAAAATGCCCAGAAGCAAAGCATCTTTTGGACATTCTTCCCATTCTGGCATTCAGCTGCCTCCTTTATCATGACATATGGCCATCAGTAAACTAATTATGACACGGCTGTTTTCCCACTGGCCTCATCTAGTTGTTTTTAAGTATTTTTTTCTGTTGCTTCTTCAGCTACATTCAATAACTATAACAATACCTTTCCCATTCATGAACTCTGAGAAGAACACATCCCAGGAGCTGTAACTGGGGACGCCTGGCACATTGTTGTGGAAATGGAAAAATGAAACAGCTGTATCTTTAGGGTTTCGAAACAGCACTAGTATCTGGAATGGGAGAAAGAGGTCAACCATTTTAGATCACTTACTTCCCCCGGCAACCAAAATGAGACTATAACCAAACATTCTGCAATCAATAACACACTGGGGGCTATAAAATATTTTATTAGTTAAGGCACGGAGAACAAATTTATAATGTGATCATAATAAAGACCTTGTTACCACTTTTAGGATTTCCTTATGTCATGAAGCAATTGTAGAAAGAAGCAACTGGAAAAACTGTAATATTGTCATTGAATATTATCCTATAACTACCTAAGATCTGGGAAATTGTAAGGATCCATTTGCAAGCCCCCTGCTAGGAAAAGCTCTGTATAATTCTCCTTCAGGAAACTGCAGCTGTTACAATCACCTCCCATTTTTCAAAGCATGGTAATAATGTTCTTGAAATCCTAAGAGACTGTAATCCTCAGAGAAGCATAAACACTTCTGAAAACATGTTATACACATTAATTTTTTTTGTTACATGCATTATATTTTTTTCCTGTCTCATACAGGAAAAAATACCAGCGAAACATGGAAAAAATCCCCATCCCTTAACCAATTATTTCCGTCATCTGTGGGACATCTCCTAAGTGCTATCTATGTATCCGCCATTGTTCAGTGATCAAGTACCAAAGATACTAAAGTTTTAACAGTGTGACTCTTTGCAAAGAGACCGCCAATGTCCCAGAGATACTGCTGCCACATTCATTACTACCACAGCTGTGAACAGAAAAGAGCAGCATAAAAAAGCCACTTCTGAGCACTGCAACAGTCTCTAGATCTGTTCTTGTTCACGTCAACTACATCACCTCTAAGGCTACTGTAAACTGTAAGGGCTGCTAAGCCAGC
This sequence comes from Larus michahellis, assembly GCF_964199755.1. Classification (NCBI taxonomy): domain Eukaryota; kingdom Metazoa; phylum Chordata; class Aves; order Charadriiformes; family Laridae; genus Larus; species Larus michahellis. The sequence goes on from NC_133898.1 coordinate 42,951,416, forward strand.
CCAGGCATCATGAGATTCCCACTGTCTCCAAGTTACTTTCCCCCAGTGCCACCTACTTGGGGACAAGAAAAGGATGTGGCCCCAAAATTATTCTTGCTTGCTGGTATTGTCAGAGAGATGAGGCTTGTTCTTGGAAAAAGAAAAAAGCCCACCTTGGCTTTGTTCTTGAAAATAGACTTGGGGAGGCAATCGTAATTCAGATGTGTTGCCAAAATCCTTGGAGATGGAATCTGCTTCATCCTCTTTAGAAATAAACAGAATCATAAGTGAGAACAGGTTTATTACATGGGTGCAGCAATGATCTGTGAGAGACGCCTGTGTGAAACGGCCCCTAATCAAAAGGCATTAGTCATCCAAGATTATCTTTTTTCCCCTCTCAGGAGAAATATCTTTACTTGCTGCATGACTTCATTTTAATAACTTGTGTGCGGGGGTGCAGAAGAGAGAAAACAACAGACTTTAAGTGGTTCAATAGTTTCTTTTCACTAACCTGATATTTATCTGGATCTCCACATTCAATAAATGGTAGTTCTGTGCTTACAGGTTTACTCTGGATAGTTGTAAATATCAAATCACTTAAAATCTGGATAAGCCAGTTCACACCTGCACCAAGAAACCCAGAGAACAAAATAAAACATATCAGAGGTTTATGTAAGTTCTCAGAGCCTTCTCATTACATGGCTTAATTCAGCATAATAGACAGCCATCAAATAACACTAAAGCTCTCAAATGATTATAAACAAAATAATGTTTTCCATTAATGAGATCCTCAACAGCATCTTAACTGTGACCTTCTTGGCTCACTTATAACTGGTACGTGGAAAGCACTGGGGGCAGAAATGACTCAATGATGCACTTAACATCTTTTTAATACATTCATAAAGCAGTCAGTAACAGACAATAAAGGGAGCTTTCCTGTCTTTTACAGAGAAACACATGGGAAGGGTCTGGACAGGAGAAGCAAGGAATGAGCAAGGAGCTTTACTCATTCTGCCGAGGAAAGCCTCTGTCCCTCTCTACTGCCCTGGGTCAGGAATGTAATGGAGTCATCTATTCAATGTCACTGCCAGTGCTTGTCCTCAGTTGTGCCTGTTGCTGTCCCCACAAAGCACATGCCAGCACAAGTGCTAGAAGAGCTGTTACCCACTGGATACCTGCATCTCTCCTCACCCTTTGGAAGGGGTCTTGCAGCAAAACCTCCCCCGTACCGCACCCTGTTCCAGCATGAGCATGTGGCCAAGCTCCTGGGGCTGTGCGGTGGCGCCTGCTTCCCCAGGGTTTCCAGGAATCACATTTGCTCCACTGATGCTCTGCCGATTGCTGGCAGGACAGAGCAAGGGAACAGCGTGTTCACCTTGGCCTGCAGCACCCTCTCCGCATCCTTGTAGGGAGGCGCTTGGAAGGCTTCCCACTGGGCCCACGGAGATGGAGCTGTGGAGCTGCTGCCGCCTCCTGCATGCCGTGAGTCCCCTGTGAACGCAGCTGCCAGAGGCACTAACAGGGAATACACAATGTAAACAGCTTTAACCTCTCGTGCTTTCAGTGGAAAGTTATTCCCAGAAAGGAATAACTTCCACCTTACATTATATGAAGTGTCTCAGGATGCTTGGACGGAAGCAGCAGCTACATGTCATTTATACAGTAATTTGTATACATCATGCAATGTCTTATAATACATATTTAGCTACCTACATAAATTTATATACCACCCAATATCATATTTATATAGAAGACATTATATGATGTATTTAATTTATATCACTCTCCCATTTACATACAGAACAGATCAAAAAGCCTTAGAGTCCCCAAACCCATGTCCTCATCTATCTGCCCAGTATTAACTGCATGTACACAAATACAAATTTTGTTTTAACAAAAAGCTACAACTGATAAATCTAAAATTCCTAGTCTCTAAATCCCCTACTGTCTTTTCAACTGTGCGACCTGTCCCTAGGAAGTACTGCATCCTGGAGTTCCATCGTCCTTTACCCCTACCTCATCAGTGTTCTCTGCATCAGAGTTTTCCTCTCCACTGGGCATAGCTGAGTCAGGGGAAACATTTTATATAGTGAGACTTTACTGTAACTTAACCTTCATAATACTTAATAAGTAAAGTGGATATGGACAATATTAAAGCATTGAGCGGCAAAGCTTTTAAAAGGTCTCAGTGCGAGTCCTTCATCAAGCATGTTCACAACCATCTACACCTGCAAATGCCAAAGAGTTCGAGCCCTGCATGGAAAAAACCTGAGAAGCTAGCAGAGGAAGCCAGGCACAAGGCTCCCTTGGTTTGAGAAGGAAAGAGATGGGCAGAGAGATTTTTATCACCACCTGGTGACATTACACCTTAGTGGGTCCAAGTATTGTGTCAAAGGGCAAAAGGGTGCACAGCAATTTCTGGTTTCAAAGTACGACAGATAATATTTTCTTTTCTTTCTTTATCCTCCTCTCTTGCAAGCATTAGGAAATTAGGACAAGAAATCTATTTAGCACTGTTTAAGAGTGTAAGAGCAAACATCCAAATGGGAGAAAATTCCAAGATTTACCTGCAAACTCTAACTACAGCGCACTGCACAAATACAGCATTTTCTCTCCCTCCTGCTTTCCCATTTCTTCCTGCAACCTCCCGTACATGCCTTTCCAGGAGTCCCTGCCGGGTAACAGGGTGCCGCATTCCCTGGCAAACCACAGGCAGCTGTGTGCTTCCTCTCCTGCTGAGCAACTGACAGTGGTCTTTGGTAAAATCTCCCCCTGCTGACCTACCATGAACTGCCAGATATTAACAGTGTGAGATCTCTTTCTTTATCTATTGATCCCCCTCCCTGAGCAGGAAAGGTTTACTGAGTTACTAAACCTCAGATGTAATCAGCATCACAACTCCATGTCTGAACTCTTCCAAACTCTCTGAGAAATCAAAGCCAGTGCCAAGTTATGACAATCACCTTTTAGGTCTTTGTAGGGTCCGGAAGAACTCTGGACCCAAACCCAACGGAATCACAGGCTCCTTAAGCTAAAAATGCACATTTCACATTTTGTGCCAGCTCCCTCCTTTTGTATTTGCCCTCTTTGTCTTGGTTCACTGTTCTGTCTCAGAGCTGCTATAAATTCACCCTAAACACTACACGCATACTCCTTAAGGCCCTAAATACACCACAGTTTCTTTCCAGATCAGAACTTGACAACCAATGGGAATTCTACGTGCTGAATGAGACCTTGACCTAGGACTCTCCGGTTAGAGCCCAACTTGACCACATCCACTACCATGCCAGTGCAATGAAATCCCTCCATGGACCCACATTTTCTCTGACAAGCCTAAGCTTCTGCTGCTTGGGTCTCAAAGAAGAAACTTATGCTTGGATAGGACTTCTTAGATTAGGAAAACCCATGCCTTCCTTGTAAGCAATCATGTCACAACTGACATTTAATAAAACCGATCCAAATCAACATGTTGGTTGCTTGGGTTTTTTTTTCACTGCTCCTGTTGCACCTTCCCTCCTTTCTGCAAACCCCTGACTAAAAGATTTAAACTTCCAGTATGTCTTAGTCAATGCGATTTTGCAGTAACAAAACAAAAACCAATGCTGATACTGAATAATGCCAAGAAACAGCTTATAATTTTACAAGTAAAGATGCTGTGCCATGTCACTTTTTACACCGTAAAGAGTCTAATGCATAATTTCATTGCTTTTGTACACTACACTGCATTACATTACTAACACACTTTTCAGAATACAGTTTATCATACTGGCAGAGTTGTCTTGTCCCACTGACACGTAAAAAGCTATGTACTTTATTCTCGCTTCTTCAGCCAAAAATATCTTTGAACACTAAAACTTATTTTCCTTTCAGGAAACACAAACCATATTAAAAAGCCGTGCAACAGACTGCTTAATTAAGAAGGACAAAAACCTGCTGCCTCTGGTTGTAGTAGAAATGCCCAATATTCTCACACAATGTACAATCACAATCAGTTGGTTTTCTTCTTATTGTGTCAGCTAATTAGTTACAGTATTGTAGACTACAGCAAGCAATTTATAATGTATTCACCGCATTTAGGGTAGGACACCAGCACCATGTCATCTCTTCTGGCTTCCAGGTTCTCCAGGGCTTGGAACGTTTCTGCACTGCACACCGTGACAGGATATGGGGTCCCCCGGTAGGAGAACAGCAGATCCTTCAAGGTAAGCCCTTCGGACTTTGCCAACGCTTTATTTATCTCATCAACAAAGGCTTTTTTATCCTCAGCCATGTTTATCACTTTTGGGGTGTGAAACTGTTAGTCTAATGCAGTAAGTGCCTTTAAATAGACATTTTTAAAAGGTGGAGTAGAAATCCTCGGCATTACTTCTGCCCTCCCCCAAATTTGATATGTTTCTTTCTCTCCTCCCTTCCCACCTTTCTGGAAATGGAAGCTGGGTTGATTCTGTCCACTTACAATCTACAGAGCAGGAACTACTTGAATAAGAAATCCCACTGAGAGCAAGTAATACTTTGCAAGCTCAGCCACCAGGAAAACAAAATTGGAAAATCAATCACCCTGTACAAAAGAGCAGTTAAATATTGTATCTGATCTTATGTAACATTAATAGGAAAAAAGCATCTCACAAAGAAAAGAAAGCCCGTAATAAGGAAAATCTCAAGAGGTTTTATTTTGGCAATAAAGTCAGCCCTATACTATGAGTTAAGAGAAATAGGTAGTGAATAATAGAAAATAATGAAATCAAAACCACAGAACAGAAAGAACACTGAGAGGGAAAGGATGCTGACACTTTAGATTCTAAATACCCTCTGTGGGAGCTGGTCTGTAAAGTCCTTTTTCATGTTGAAAAGACAATTAAACACTGAGCTCTCACATGGCGCTGTTTTTTTCCAACATCCCCATGACAGAACTATGACCCCTTGCTAACAGCTGTGAGCCTTATGTATCTAGCAGTGTTCTCCCCTAGCAGGAAACCCAGAGCGAGCGGTGCTGGCTCCCCGGAGGAGCAGGGGTACTCTCCCACCAGCCGAGGCGGCAGGAGAGCCGTGCTGAAGGCAGGCCTGCTCCCTTGCCTGACAGGGGGCACCTACTCAAGAGTTTCAACGTGGGGCTGCAAGGCCTGGCCCGGCCTCTTAGCCGTGGTGGGCACACAGGCTGCCAGCTCACAGCTGAAACAGCGAGGCGAGGAGAGTGGGTTCCCCCGGGCAGCAGGGAAAGGCGGTGGCGAGTCGGACCTGCTGCGGGCAGCCACCGTGGGCCGCCGAGGGCGAGCCGCAGCAGCCAAGGACGGCCACCTGCACCCAACGCCATCGCTGTGCTGAGCAACGGACCCGCCTGGGCCTGCCCGCGCAGACGAGACGCGCCTCCGCCTCCTCTCTGCCGCCCTCCACAGACCCGGACCGCAGCTTAGCGCCTCAGCGGGATCCCACGACCCCGAGATCGGTGCTGGGTCGACCGTTACGGGCCCCTGCGGACGCGAGCGGAAGAAGCGCGCATGCGCTGCCCACCCCGTGCGGAGAAGGTGCGCAAACGGGCTGGCGGCGCGGGGGCGCCGCGCATGCGCGGCCGTTACCGGCGGTAACGGAAGGGCGCCGTGCCCCGGCGGCGGCGATGGCGCGGCGCGTGGTGAGGGGGCTGCTGCTGCTGGAGGCGGCGGGGCTGCTCGGCGCCCTCCTGCTCTACCGTGCCATGGACCGCAGCCAAGGTGCGGCGCGGCGGGGGCGGCCTGGGGAGGGGGCGGCAACCAGCGCCGCAGTGACGGGCGGGAAGCGCCTCCGCGCCGGGGGCTGCCTCAGGTGCCCGCAGCCCCTCACGCCGCGTAGGCGGGCGCGTTAGGAAAAGCTGCCGCGTTAGGGTCAGTAGTTGGGGTTGTATTAGCGTAGGTGCATCTGGAGGACAGCTGCTAAAAGAAAAACCGCTATTTTAGTTTTGCGAAATCAAAACCGTGAGGAAGCGTTCGAAAGGCAGCACGTGACCGCCAGGAACAAAGCTGAATCTTGGGCGTTTCGGTAGTTACAGCGTCGGCTCAAACAGCGACTTAAAAAGGAGAGGCCGGTTGCAAACGAGGCGGGAATTGATCAATGCCGCTTCAGGCGTCTGGTGGTCGTGGCCTTCCCTGGGTCTGGCGGGCTCTGTGGTTTGACAGAGGCGGCTGGCAAGTGGAGGCGGCAGCCAGCATCGTCTTAGAGGTGACATGGCTTCGGTCCCTCTTAGGACTCAGTGCCTAGGTTAACACAAGAAACATGCCAAGCGCCAACTCAGTTGCTGCAAGGAGATGTGCTGTGCACAGCAGCGCCTTATTTTCCATTCAGGGTGCAGCGCTAGTTGGACGGGCCTGTGTCCCTCCAGGACAAGGCCGTGGGTCCTGCTACCTGCAGGGTCAGTGCAAGACAAAAGGCAGCCACTGCTGGGGCTGGGAGGGCACGAGCCCACCCATTTCAGCAGTTGTGCGGTCTCACAGCCAGTTCAAGCTGAATTTCACTTCCACTACATCAGTTTGCATCTGTTTTCCCAGATTCAGATGCAGGCAGGCTGTTACACTTAAGCTATCTTTCTCTTTGCATTTTTATTTAAAAAAATACATAACCAAAATGTGGAGAATGGATGTATTGGCTTGTCTTGGTAACTTAATGCTGGGCATTCATGGTTTCTCATTTCTGCCTTTTCAGTTCTAGGTCCTTGTTCTTCTGTGTAGTGCAGAAGATTAGTTCCTGTAGTTCTGTAAGGTTCAGTGAGCTCATCTAACAGTTCAGTGCGCCCAGAATGAGGCTTTTGCCACTTTCTTTGTGCTAGTACTAGCATTGATAAGATCCTTCTGTGAGCTGCTGTAAATAATTAAAATAGCGTAAAGCTATCATTACACGATTTTTCTACTGGGTTGACAGAAGGATTTGGTGAACACCTAAAGCTGCATAAGGAAACAAGGAAATTTTCACTTGCATGTCCACCTGAGAAGCATTCAGCATCCTGTGAATCTGTAGCTTGCTTTTGGTTATCACAATTGGGAGGAAGCTCAGAAAACACTGTGATGACAGGGCTGCACATATGAGTAACCTGAATACAGTCTGTGATACAATTCTTGAAAAAAAAAGTAAATTCAGATCACATTATTTAATAGTGGCTGTAACTAAGGAGCTCAGACAAACTTAGGTAAAACTAATCGTTATAGAAAAATAGTACATTTAATTATTTGTCTTAAAATACGCTGGGTAAAGTAACTGATTTATCTTTCTTCTCAGACTTCAGACACACAATGCAGAAGAGGTTTCCATCAATTCTGGAAGGTAGGTTTGTCATTGTTGGCTTCAGAAGGATGGCTGAAGCTTCAGTTGCATCTTATGTATAAAACCGATTTTATTATTGCTTAAAACTTACCCCAGGAGACATTGCAGAAGTGTTTATTGTTAAGTATAAGTGCGGCTGGAGTGTCAGACTGTTGGATAGAGTCCTCGGGACTATACATCCAACAAAACTAGTCACAAAGTAGCTCACCTTCAGACATGCCTAACTTAACTGCCGACATGGATTTTCCTATTTTTCAGTGTATTACAAATCCAATGAGTGGTCTGGAATTCACGGCATAAGGGAGAATGACCAAATGACATGGTTAAGCAGCAAAAATTAAAGTAAGAAAGATCTATGATTAAAAAAATATTTTAGAATAATTATTTTAAAAGTGTCCACATTAAAATGTCCAGTTCATCTTTTTGATTTCTTGCCTTTGTACTTGTTTTTCAGCCCTCTGTGCCTGAACTGTTTCTTCTTTTTGATGATGCTTTTCACATCCCTATTGTGAAGCCACTTGTCACGCTCTATTTCCCACTGGATCTGTTTGGCATCTGTAAGAGGAAAGGTGAGAAATAAGGAGCCGATGGATACCTCTGACCGTGATGTGGAATACAGACGAATCATGTAAAAGTTAAAACTTGGCTACTGTATTTATAAATGTTAATAAAGTGCAAGCTGCCGGTTTGGTTTTGACACCAGAGAAGGTTTTGGTTTTTTCATTTCACAAAACATACCCTACCATCTCAGAATCTCAGGGTTTAAGACCGCTCTTGCCACTGCTTTTTATTTTACTAATGCTAGACACGCTTGGGTTAGGAGTACAGTGTTTGAGTGCTGTTAACATCTTTCAGGTGACACCAGCAAGACTCGTTAAAGCTCTACAAAGGACTGATTATTCAATCAGTAAATACACATTTAATTCATTACAATTATTCTTGGGGAACTACTTTTGCATCACCGATACTGTAAGGAAATACTCTGGTAGGTAGATAAAGGTAGATAAAGCCATGCCTTATGTCTTCCCTTCACAAGGATCCAGGTCACTCTTTATCAGAGCAAAATTCACATGAACGCTTGACAAACAGCATGCTGCCTGTCTTTATTTACAGTGTGAACGGGCCATGTGAGAGCCTCTTCCATTTTCCTGAAGCCATATTAGCACTGGGGATCTCTTGTAACTGAAGAAAATGAAGTCATGTCTTACTAACGTTGAGCTACTGTCCCTACTGTGGCATCTCTGACCATGTGTGTATTTCGGTTACAGGTACATCTTTTTAAGTACAGAATCTGAAGAGAAAGAAGCAAATGGCCTTAAAACTATCTGCTTTTTGTAGCGTGTACTTACTTGCATTATCTCTGTTGGCCATGGCATTCAGTCCGATATTGTCAAACTTTGACCCAGCATTTTCATCCAGCAGATAGCCAAACTTTAAAGAGAAAAATTTTAGTATTTTATTAGAAAGAAACAAGTAAAATGCTTGATCGCTTTTTGCTAAGCACTGATCAAACTTACCTCTTCTGCAGATGCCAGTATACCAGCATCATTCAGTTTTCTCTTCTTTCCTCGGTTGGATCCTTCAAACAAAAGGTGTTGTTTTTACAAGACAGAATTTTCAAGTTCACAAAGACACTAAACCAAAGTGTTACCATGTTTTAATTTTTTAAATTTATTTAACAAGAGCATCTAAAATAGCTGTATTAGAAACCTTTATTCTCCCCCTCCCCCCCCCCCAAAAAAAAGGAAAAAAGTTTTCAACCAAGAACTAAATAGCACAAATCTGTGCATCACATGTTAGTAACAGATGCACAAACTGCCAGTACAATTCATTCCTTCCTTCAAAAGTTCCTCCCTTGATTCCCAGTCCTTCTTCAGCATATTGCCACCCCCTCTGGAGGACAAGGGTAAGGCCAACTCCTTTTCATTTATGGTTTATTCAAATCTGAACCCAGATCCAAAAGTGTAGATAATCCACTGTATTAAAACCCTCTGATAATAAAATTTTCCAGATTCTGTATTTGTATTAAGCCTTCTCAAATGGAAATCATAGCAGTGTTTCCTTACCTTCAAGCGATCCCGCAAAATTCATATCGTTCTTTCTCTTCCCCTTTTTACTGGCAGACTTCAATTGCTTGTCATTGTTTGGGTCTAACAGGAAAAGAAAAACGATACATCAATCCCTAATTCTCACACCATGTACATGTACTTAAAACACAGCAGAGAATAAAATTTCTTTTTAGGCATATTTGTCATAAATGTCCAAGTCTTTACTTTAAAAAAGTTTAAAACACAGTGCATGCAACCAAATCTGGGATTTCTTCAACCTAGGCAATTAAAAATGGGTCAGTGGTGTGCCATTCTTTATAATTTTTTTCCACAGCACCAAAAAAGAATGAAACATGATACTAAGACACATAAAACATCAAGGCTAAAGGCAGGTGTTCTGTAAACCTTGAATGTCTGCTTGGTAAATTTGGTGAAATAATAACCTCATGAAAGATTAACATGTTAACAGCTGTATGAGGTAGTTTATCTCCTCCCCACTCGATCACCTTTCTGTGACCTGAAGTTATTAGTTGAAATACTCCACTAATCTGTGCTTTTCCAGACACATAAAGTATATACTGCGTAAACTGTACTTTTCAGTTGAAAAGATAAAGCCATTCAGTTGCAACAATCAGTTATTATTACAGTGGTAATAAAAATTTGGGTGCACAGGTGTATTAGAAGAGTAAGCTGTTACTTATGAGACAGCAATTTAAATAAGTTACCTCATCTAGCAAAATCACCATTAACTAGGACTAAAGAAATAAAAAATTACCAAGTACCAGAACTTTTTTCTTATTTTTCTCTTTGAGACATTTTCATATTTCTGCCTACTGAAACAGGCAGTTATTTGTGTGTAATACACAAATACAGTTATTTATACATAGTTATTTGTGTATAAAGCTACTTTTTTTTTTACTGCCAATGATTTTGGAATGAAAGAAACATGTCTTGTTGGCAACTTTTTATGCCCAGGTGCCTAATTTGCACTTGCACCTAGGAGACTGTGCCAGGAAACGTTTCTCTTAAGACTTCATTGTCCAGAGAAAGACTTGTTGTCACTTCTTTACTTAAAAGCTAAAACTCCCACCTAGGTAACTAAATCTGCATTTATATATGTAATTACATATTAGACAACCTATTTTTAAAGCTTTTTCTTCTCGTTTTTTTGATAATAAATGATACTTTACCTAAGCTGTTATCATCATCAGACACATCCATAAATACACCTCCTTCTTCATCCATATCCTCTCCAAAGTCTTCCTCCATACTTCCTAAGGAGACTTCCTCATCATCCAGATCACTGAATTCATCTTCGTCATCAGAATCCTCCCAGTCAGCACTGGATTCCTCGCTTCTTTGGCCTTTCTTACCACCTTTCGTTTGCTTCTTTATATTACTAAAAAAATACGTAATAAACTTAGCACTTCATCTGGCGAAATACTGTTTGCATCCAGATAACTGTAGATAACATAGGTAGATAAATGTTATCTACACTATGTTAGAGAAGTTCAACATCATTGCAAAATACTGTAAATATAGGCTGAGACCTAAGAAACTCAGATATGTTTTCAACATCAGCATATGGATCTGTATTATAAGGGTCAACCACTTTCAGAAGTTCTGGAGAGAATCATATTCCAAAATTAACAGAAATGTCAGCTTCAGTATTTTATGTCCTACGTGCGTTTTCTCCTTTTCAAAAAGTCTTTTATGTGAAACACACAAACTGCTGGTATCTCTAGCAACTCTACTAAATGAAGAAATAAGAATCCTTTTTTCCTTCAGAAAGGAAACATGGTTCTTCATGTACTAGACGGTTACTTGTTTTTTTGTCTCCTCTTTACTGTTTTTTTTACTTACAGCAGTCTGGATCACAAAAATGTTCAGGTTTCACTGTAAGTTTAAGCTTTAGTTCTCCTTTCACCTCAAGAAAAAAACTCTCTGCCAATTCGAAAGCTGTATTGCAGGTACTTTCAGTAAAAAAGAGGCTACTTAATGAAACTGCTGACTTCCTGGGAACTGAGCTCTGCGATTCTGGATTACACAAAGTTTATTTACTGCGTGAGGTTCAGTTACAACCAGTCCTTACAGCAGCAGTACCATTATGCCTCATTCTGCTTACTTTTGTACTTGGTAATTCTCAAACAGAAACCTGAGACAATGAAAAACAAGTAAGATTTTACCTTGCTTACTTAAGTCACTGCATTGTATAAATAAAATACTATGGGTCTCACGTGTCAGGCCAGCAGACTGTAAGCACCACAGGATCACAATGCTCCATTATGCGACATGAAGAAAAGCAGCATTACCCACCATTCAACTGCTACTGCCTTTTTTGCAAGGTGATATTCTTTCTGAAAAAGGTCTATCCAATTTTGCAGAGTAAAACTCTATATAGGTATGAAAACAAGAGATGAAAGAACCAATTTAAAATCTTACCCAGCAAAATCAAGGTCATCCTGGCTGACATCAATGGCATTATCAGCAGCTTCAAATGTATCTAGCGAGAAAAAATCGTTTATTACTCCAAAACAAAATCAAATAAAGAAATATAAAGTCATTGCAAAATACATTATTTTTAGGTATCATTTCCTGAACAGTTTATATGATCTGCATCAGTAACAAAGGGCCCTGACACCAAAAGGTTCATACTCCTATAGAAAAATACCCCACAAAATAGTTACATAAAGTTAACTGGACTATTTCTGAAAAAATATTTTTCTTTGAAAAATAATGAAAGTTTTCTTTTATCCAGGATGTAATTTCTGGCCAGAACTACATGATGTGGGAAGTAGGCAGACGCAAATGGACACAATTACCCAGTGATTCAAACTTAGTGGGCAGGTGGGATATCACAAGTCTCAAACGCTTGCTCCAAGTCAGACAAAATAAGGGGTTAATTAAGGTACCCCAAGCAAGTGTCCTGCCAGCTAATCTGTATGTTAAATTTCTGATTAGAAGTATTCACTGTAATTTTTGACAGAAAAGCAAGCAGACTAGAGGGTGAAAGTTCCTATCATTGGACTCACTTAGAAATTAATTGCTATATAAAATAGCAGGGAAAAACAAAATCTGAAAAATTACAGCTGTTCTGTTTCAAAGAATAAAAGCTAACATTAGAAGATCCTTAATTTATGCTTCTGAATTTATGCAGCAAATTCTCAGAGATGTAACTTATTAGAGATACTAACAATAAAACAACAAACACAATTAGTAACAGATTCTTGTCGTTAACTAAGACAATACTAACTGTGTCACTAAGGAAGAATCCTACTGTGGGAGTTCAGAATTCTCAAAATATTGTACAAAACAGTTGTGGAGAGCTAGCTGGACTTTTTTTTTTTTTCCCAAATAACGTATACAATAGACATATATATAATGTGTATGTATATATAAGTAAAATATGAAATCATAAAACAATGGACATTTTATGGTACACTAACAAATTCAGATTCTGGAACAAATCACACACTACTTCCAAAGCAAACAAAGTACATGCTACAGGAAGAGCTAAGACTACTGCAGAAGTCTGCCAAGGACCTAACTGAACAAATAACCTCAGGAAAGATGTTAGGAACGATGACAGAAACTGCAAGGAAGATTGAAAAAGGCCAAGCAGTAAAGAAACGATAGAAGCAAATGTTACGTACTGTTGTAAAAAGTTATTTAACTCTCAGACTACATTAGGAATAGGACAAAAAGGCATGAAGCCCCACTCATGAGCTTATGTTCAAAATTAGACCGCTTCCAACCATTTGAACAAGCTGAATGCTACTGGAGTAGTGAGAGCGAGACCTCTTACAAGATGGTCATTCAGTTGGCTTATGTGAGGGACAGTATGAACTGCTGGCTGTAGTAGCACAGAATGGGAATTGGAAAGCCAGTTTCCTTCCGCTTCCATATTCCTTCGTTTCTTTTATACAACATAAACTGTAAAAAGGATAAATTAATAATTTGCAAAAGCAGGAAATACTAGGATAGTTACTGCAAGGAAAAATACAACCTTACCCAACGCTCTTTCAAATTCATCATCATCTACATCTTCCACACTTTCTTCATCATCCTGACGCTTTTGTTTCTCTCTCCTCTTATCGAACTTTGAATAGAATCTGAAAAAATGTATTGCTCTCAGACACAAAATTACAGGTGATGATCTTTATGACAAGTTTTTTTTTAAAAAAAAAAAAAACAACCTGCAGATTGTTTCACATGTATGTTGCCAGTTGAAAATTGTACATAATGGTTTCAAACACATCTCAAATCAGCGATTTATATTTTCTTTGTTTCTTCAAAGAGTAAGCCACTACTGTCAGATTTAAAACAAAGAAATTTCACAGCCAAAGGTGCCAGAAATTATTTTGAACATAGTGAATTTATAAATAGGCACAAGAAAAACGCAAACATCTGCGTTATACTGACAAGGAAGAAAGGATCAAGTTCAACTTGAATCTAATTGGGGGAAAAAACACATAAAAGAGATTCACTCATTAATTTCTGTTAAGTTTTCCTGTAGCCCTCTTCTTGTGTGTGCTTAGTTTTACCTTCTGCCAGTCATTCTAAACAACTTTCTCTCCATTTCATATTAAAGAACCACCAAACACAGAAAGCAAATATGATCATGTACAAGAGCAAAAGAGTACAGCACCTGGTATGGAAGACTTTAAATGTGTAATCTCAGTTTCAGTCACCCTTAATGTAACCATACTGTTCACTTTTCAGAGGCATGTTTTTACGCTGCTTTTCTTTAATCTCAAAATTAATACCACTAGATTAGTTATTTATTAATCAATATTATATTCTTCAATATTACAATATCAAATAACTAAAATTAGTAAATTCCATTAACCTGATAGTTCAAAAAATTTTAAAAGCCCCTACAACAATGAATATATTAAACAAAAAAAACCAAAATGAATTAAACAAAGTAAATGAAGTGAATTCAAACATGGATTTCCTAAGACGACACTCACAGGTAACCAGTATTTTGATCTAATAAGAACAAATCTTTACCAAATGGACATCACTTCAATTTTAGTAATATAGCTGCATTTTTATATCATAATCTGAAAGGAAAGCCAACTACACGGAAAGAACTATGAATAATAAAACCAGAAATACACGGAAAACTAGTTCCTCTGAAATTTTTTGCATTGCTCCATTCTAGTGAGATTTGATGCTAATAACATAAGCAAGGTATATTCCAGATTTCTTTTAAATACCTCTAATGCATAAGAATTACAACCCACAAGACATTCATCATTACCCACTGTTTAAGGCTTCTTTATTACAACGTCAGCTTACTTGATTGTAGACTACAAGCACCGATTGCCTTTGTTGATAAGTGATATTCTTTCCTAAGTACTTTTGACAAATGTTGAAATTACTCAACAAATGTTGAAATGTTCTAAGGAAAATACTATCATCACAAGTCACTCAAATTAATCAAATTTTGCAAACACTTGGAATACCAGAGAATACTTATGAGATGTAATGGGGTTTGATGGCATTGCATTAGAAAACAACACTTAAGATGAATATTCACAAGTATTTTATTACCTGTGAAAAAACACTTCATCCACTGGGATTTTGCTTTCATCTTTGGCACGGAATTCCTTACTGTTGACTGCAAATATAAAAAAAGAACTGATTTTACCTCAAGTTAAAGTGGTTGCTATTCTTTTAAAAGGTTAAACAACATGCACAGACAGAAGTACGCAGATACCCAGTACCATCCGTTGAATAAAGCGGAGCTCATCTCAAAACCTCTTCAAAGTAACCATTCGCACTGTATATACTGAAGCTGATAGATGTGAGCAGACCCCATGGAAAAACTCAAGAGGCAAAGCCCTAACAAGGTTTTAATTTATGTATCAGCAAGGGAGGTTTTGCAAGCACCTAAAGCAGGAATGCATTTTTAAAAAAGGAGGGGGAGGCGAAGTAGGAAATGAGATAAACACTCTGTCATGCACTGAAACACTGGAACCACTTCTGCCCAGCACTCCTGGCAGTAGAAAAGCTCGTCAGCAGCTGCAAGGCAGGACCACACACCAGCTCAGCATGTCAAAGAAGGGACTGAGCCTCACCCTGCCTCCATTTTTGAGGAACTGAGGCAAAATATGACACTGCAACAGCAGATCAACTAGGGGATTGATCAAGTTCCCTGTGGAGAAGCTTTTTACCCTCCCTTCCCTTCCCTCCTCCACGTCAGAAGTAAACCAAAGGAGAAAGAGCTACTGATTATCTCAGTGGGCACAGATTATAATATTTCTTAAGTGACAAGGTCCAAGTTTCTGAAGCCAGATCAGCGTGCTCCCAGAAGGACTCTTCAAATGAATAGTAGAAGGTACCAGAAGATTAGCAATCTCAGTTCTGTAAGCCTCAGCAGAGACCAGCTATATGCATTAAGTGCATATTTTTGTATCCATATTAATATATCCCTATTTTTGTATCAAATGTTTCATTTGTAGAACACTTAAATTCCTCAAATTCAGTTCTAAATGCTCAGTCTGCTCCTTCAACTCAGAATAAACTAAAGAATGTGATAAACAAACTGTACCTTCAAATGCATTCTAGGTAAAAATTCCTACTTGAAGCTTTGATAGCCATAACACCACACATCAGTAAAGGTATCTCAGCTAATCTGCATACCTAAAACCTCTGTGCAACACAACAGACGAAGCACATCCCTGGGAACGTTACAGAGATTGTACCACAAAGGATGGCACCTATTCTGTCCTTAAACAACGTGTTTTACTGATGGTTTACCCTGAATTTTTAACTGCTTTGTCTCACCACCAAATCCTGCCCTTAACTGCAGGAAACAGTGGGATTAGACAAAAGGCGGCCTCTTTCTAGTAGCAGGAAGATTCTTGGCAAAACAACAGTGCCAAAGATACCTTGCTCTAATCCTAACAATAGCTGCAGCTGTGGCATTGTATGGAGTAATCCATATCATTTACTCAAAGAGCTTAATGTGATCTAAATAATTACATAAATTCATTTTCTGAGATTTTAAGCAACTTTTCAATCGAAATAAGCAGAATAAAAGTGATTGTATGATAAACTGGAAACAAATAAAAACATTAACTACACAATACTAGCATATTAACTACTGCTAGATCACCATGTGTTTTAAAGATTTTTATATAATTTTAGATATTTTTAAGAACTTTAAAAAACACTGTTTGTAAAACCAGGATGCCAGACAGACATAATAGCATGTTTGTAAGCAGAAAATTTAGTTAATATTTCATAAATTCATGTCCCTCTGAGGTTAGTACCCTACCAGATTGCTCTCCTAACTAGAAACTTCATTAGCTGACATAAATTCTAAGGCCTTTTCCCCGCCACCCCTCCAAGCAGTCACATTGCCAGCTACAAGCAAAGTTGTAATAATGTTCTAAACTTTTTATACAAGATTGCAAATCTACTATTCACCCAGCGGCTGTATTTCCTTTTACAGGGATGCAGGAAAAAGGTAACTTAGCATAAGAGAAGGTATGGGAAGCGTACACAGGTCATAGCAAAAGCAGCACAGGAAACAAGGCATGCAGCTTTCAATAGCTCTGCCCTTTGCTGTTTTACATTTCTTAATGGGATGGCTAAGCAGAAGGCATGATCTTCATCATGCATTGCCTAGGAAAAAGGAATTACTACAACAGAGGGGGGAAAAGCAGAGAGAAAAGAAAGGTCTGAAAAAAAATTTGGCATGTAACCGAGTGCTACAGCAGAAGACAAAGTGTTTTCCTACTCAAGAGGCTAACAGTTGAGGTAGCTGACTTTCTCTATGTCATTTGTTCTTAAAACGGTTCAGTGGATCCAAAGTTTCAGCTGTAGAGATGCCATGCACCCTTACAAAAAGATTAGGCCTGATCCTGAACGTCAAGCACCACCATTGAACTCCCGATAGACAGAACTTTCTTTTATTGCTAACAGAAATAGCACAGACAGTGCAGGTGACACATGTCTGCAACAAACAGCCAAGAATTATTTACCCGTCATATTCTTAACTGAAAAAGAGCTGGCTTACCTGCAAGATTCTGCAGATCTTTCATAAACTGCTTCTTCTTCGGCTGCATTACCACACTGCTGGTGTTTTCTGTAGCAGAACATAAATCAGAAACAAATTACTTTATTACCATTGATACAAAACTGAGAAGTGGCTGACACACCAGTGGGTCATGCTGCCATCCAGACTGAAGAAATGGGCTAACAAGAACCTCATGCTGTTCAACAAGAGGAAATGCAAAGTCCTGCACCTGGGGAGGAACAACCCCATGCACCAGTATATGCCTGGGGCTGCCCAGCTGGAGAGCACCTTTACAGAAAAGACCCTGGGTGTCCTGGTGGACAGACACCAAATTGACCATGAGCCAAGCAATGTGCCCCTGCAGCAAAAAAAGGCTGACAGTATCCTTGTCCTGCATTAGGTAGAGTATTGCCAGCAGGTGGAGTGAGATGATCCTTCCCCTCTACTCAGCACCTGAGACCACACCTGGAGTGCTTTGTCCAGGTCTGGGCCCTCCAGTACAAGGCAGACGTGGCATACTGGAGAGAGTCCAGCGAAGGGCCCCTAAGATGATGAAGGGACTGGAGCATCTCTCCTGTGAGGAAAGGTTGAGAGGCCTGTGATTGTTCAGACTGGAGGAGGCTCAGAGGGATCTCATCAATTTATATGAATACCTGAAGGGAGAGTGTAAAGACAACAGAGCCAGGCACTTTTCAGTGGTGCCCATGACAGGGCAAGAGGTGGTGGGCACAAACTGAAACACAGGAGGCTCTGTCTGAACATCAGGAAACTCTCTTTCATTGTGAGGGCGACTGTGAGCTGGCACAGGTTGTCCAGATATGCTGTGGAGTCTCCCTTCTTGGAGACATTCAAAAGCCATCTGGACAGCCTGGACAGCCTGGTCTAGGTGTCCCTGCTTGAGCAGATGACCTCCAGCGGTCCCTTCCAAACTCAACCATTCTGCAGTCTTTATATTCCCCTATCACTATGCTTATTCCTGCTAGGTTAGCAATTTCTGCACTGCGGATGTGAGAGGCAGCAGTACGTGATTGTCAGCTGGTTCTGAGTTGCAGACATCTCTCTTGCAGCCCTAAAGACTGATCCCACTCCACCATTGCACCACATGCATGCCAAATACTCAACAAGCAGAAAGGGTTACTTGGTAATCTGAGAGAAGAAGAGTTCATTCACCATCAATAATCCAGATCATGTGCCAATATGTACAAGAAGTTCGTACCTTTGCCTTTATGGAGTTTGGGATTTCTGTACACAAACCGATCCAAGAATCTCATTAATGTGAAATCCTGCAAAGGGTCACCGGAGTACTGAATGTGATTTCCCTGAAGTAAAAAAGCGAAAAATCATTAAGGTCTTCATTTTAGAAAGACAGCAACTAAACACAGAGGACTCAGTCCAAGAATATTATTAAACCACACTTTAAAAAAATAAAGACTTGGGGATACTTCATCACATAAGCCTGAGCAGCTAATATACTCCTGTGTAAGTTCTCCTTTTTTTTGGAATTCCAGTATTTTCTTAACTAAAACCACCTCCTTCACTTTGTTTCAGTGATGAACTGTCTTGCAATGTACGGTGCTAATAGCAGTTAATACCCAGTACTATGTGGATACCATTTATTCAAATGAAAATAAATATTTTAAATATATATTTGTATAGGTTTGAGTATTTTTGGCATGATACCACAACAATATTAAGAAATAATTTGTTCCAACAGCAGGATTCCCCATATAAAAAACCCACTTTAAATGAAAAGATAGACCAAAACTCGAAAAAAGCTTTAAGAATCATGTAATACCCACATTTTTACCAAGTTAATTACTTCCGTGAGCAGCTCCTTTAGATAAAACACTTTAATTCCATGAAAAGCTCTGCATTTGAGTGTACGTTATAGTACTGCAGAGCTTCTAGTTACCTGCAGAGCGCAAGGAAGCTTTATAAAGTATTTTTTCAAATGGCAAAAGACAATTAACATAAAAATCAACCTTCAAAGCTACAGACTAGTAAAAGCACTTACTTCTAGAATTGTTTTTGCGAAGAGGGCCACAGACGGATGAAAATGTTCAGAAAGCTGAAAAAACATCAATCATTTATTTCTACTTTAAAAATAAATGCAATCATTATTCACGTGGACATCTCAGACTCCTGACAATACCACTATGTCATAAGTCCACTCTATAACTCACCGAATAACGTGCAGACACGTGTAGTAGTGTGAGGCTGATGTGCTCTGCCCTTGAATAACTGAAGAACTTCACGTTCTCATCTTTTGTTTGCGTTAACTAAATATATCCTCACTTAAAATTTTATTTAATCCAACATTAAAAAGCTTTATTGATACAAAGCTAAGACCCAAAAGCCAAAAAATACTGTTATTTTTCAAACCTCCACTTAAAAATTCCTATTCCCTACTCTGGAATATCAGCATTGTATGTAACGTATACAAGTTGAACAGTGTGTCATTTAACCTTTCTGTTACATTACCCAGGTAGCTACTCCAAGAATAACCAAGTTAATTTTCTTCTCTCAATACAAGGGCCACACTAAGAAACCACCGTAATAGGCAACGTAAGAATGCCTTACCTTCTTCAGTTCCCAAAGGCTTGTACTTTCAGCACCGCAGTATAAAGGACTTCGGTGCATAGGATCGTATGAAGCTCCACTCTTCCTGCCTGAGGGGTGGAGGAGAGGAAAACAACTTAAATTTCCTCAGGCAACTTTATGAGAGTATTATTTTCATTTCACCATGATAATAATGCTGCGCATCATTCTTAGCTGGACAGGCCACAGATTCATTCAGTAGCAAGTAGGGGTTACTGTCAGCTGCCCTTCCCCAGTGTATGATCAGGTGCACAGGTGAGTTCCTAAGTGCTTCCAAGGAAGCTTCTGAAAAGTCCTGCTCTGTCCCAAAAGGTCCTCAAGAAAGAATGAAGCTAGAAGCAGGTTCAAAGCTAAACGAATTGTTCTACCAAGCTTCACAAGCAGATCGGCAGTTACATGCCCTAACCTCAGCTACATCACTCTGAAGGTGTCTGAACTTGGAAGCAAAAAAAACCAAGCCTGTTTATTGCTTAGGCACAAACACAATAAGCTGCACAAAGTGAAATACACTAGCAGACTCGTGCAGTCTCTTCATCACTGCTGAGCTAACAGAGAAAGAAAAATTATTCCAACTGATTGCTTTGAACCGAACTTCAATTTGAAAAACTAAAATAATGTTTTAATCACTTGATTTCAAAACAAGTCTTGATCAACACGCCACTGTTACAGAATGTCAAAAGTTTAATGAATATTTTCTTGCTAATTTACCTGCCAAATTCAGATGATGCACCCACGAGGCTGTTGAATTTGAGTTGTTTGTTTTAGCAGAATTTTCCGCTGTGCTCCTCTCTTCACCTTCTACTTCTTTGTCTGCATCCACAAATTTTTCCTCAGCCTCTTCAGCCTCTTCTTGATCCTTAAAACATTCTTCATCATCCGACTCCTAAACAACAAAAAATATTAGCAAACAGCTTTTCCTTTATGGTTTTATTCTGATTTATTAGAAAAATGCACATACAGTTCTTAAAAAGGTACTTAGAAAAATATAAACAACTGATGGCCAATGTTCACGCAGTACAGATTTTTGGCCTTAATACAGGACTGAAAATTGAACTTTACAGCTAATATCACACAAGTGTAATAGTCCCTCCCCATCTGAAGAAAGAAACAAACAAAATCCAGTCCTGCCTAGCAATACTTCAGAGCCCGCAGACAGAAGAAACAAAGGGGCCGTGTTCTGACAAAGCTTTTGGGTGAAGAATGTTTACCTGCTTACTTACACAGCATTTAGCAAAATAATCCCCTCTCCATGAATGAAGTCCACAGGACCCGCTAGAATGCTTAAATCACCCTCATCCATGCAGACTTTTAATGTAGTTATAATTGTTCAAGTGTTTTCTCTCATAACGTAACATATTAGCAAACCCTCAGGTTGCTAATAAACAGGTTAGGGAACCTTATGCTTGTGATACTAGCTCATATAGAAAAACAATGAGGTAAAGAAATAATCTTGTACCACATGATCCTGTAACTGGACCCTTAATTCTGGTTTTACTTTCAGAAGCTCAGACAGAAGGTAGAGGGTTCCACAAATGAAGGGTGGCATTTGTCCACAGGTGACTTGAAGTAACCTCTTCACAAAGGCCTTCACACGCCGTAACACTACATCTGCCTTCAGAGATTTATAGACAAGATTAAGAAACATGGATGGCTTTGAGCAGGTTGCTAAAGCAGGATCTAGAAGCTTCCTGTAGGACACACGGGAGAAAATATTGCTGATCATTATAATGCATATAGGAGAATAACTGCTATTAACAACAATCATCTTCATTTTTCAGAGTGCCATCTAAAAAGACCAGTGACAGTTTGTTCCCCACTACTCAAAACCATTACAATCAACCCTGAACTGTCAATAGCTGTGTAATATTTCTAGATATATGTGAGACACTGAAGATAAAAAAAAAAAAAACTTCTATCAGTAAGATAACATAAGAAAATATAAAGAAACTGAGTTCAACTGGAAACAGTTTCAAAATTCGAGCTATTCAAGGTAAGAAGCTAATCTGATTTATTCAGATGTTCAAAAAAATAGAAAGAAAATGGTTAGCAATTAGCTTGCCCCACAATCAGACCAGACATGTATGTTGGGAAGTTCATTTTCTATTCCACCTTTTTTCCAGACTGCCAGGCACAGAAAGGCCTGTAAACACACTGCACGTTCTGGAAGAACTTGAGTTCCCTATTCAAAAATCAGCAACTTCCCTTTGGTCTACTAAACAGAAGCCTGTAAGAATGCCACAAAGACTCTAAACAATCATCTGGGATAAAAAAACCCCAAACCAGATACTTTTATAACACAAGGCTTTCCAACTATACAAATTAAATCTTCTAAAGAATTTATTAACATAGTATTTCCCCATCCCCCATATGAAAAAAAGGAAAACAGGATTTTAGGCTATTTCGTGACTAAACCACTGTACCTGTAAAAGTGATTTCAGAAGTAGTTATCTATCAGTTTTAAATAGTATCTGGAATTAAAACATGCCACCAGAAAACAGTGCAAACGATAAAAGGCACATGTTGTGTTCTCAGGACCTACCTCTACCATTTGTTTTATCCCCACATTAAGTCTAAGAAATCACACGCTTTTTCTTCTAGCTCATACAAAACATCAGAAATGTTTAGCCAATGAGACGCAAAACTCACAATATCTTAAAAGCAAAATAAGTGTTTCTACAACTTTAAATTAATGGTGACTCCCTCATAAAATAAGATGTATATAAAAAAAATGCAAAGCTGTCACTTACTTGTATAGTGACGCGTAGTACCTATCCGACACAGTCTGCTGAGAGTCCATCACTTGAAACAGTAACATCAGAGCCTGGACACTGGTACTGAAGTTCACAAGATGCAGAACTTTAAACAAGGTGTCCATTTGTTCTTTCACTTTCTCATCACCAGTCTCAGCGTAAGGGTAAGCTCTGTTTACCCCACAAAGAAGAGCACTGAGCATTTTGGATTCAACGTCTTTTTTCTTAATGCAGTTCCGAAAAAAGGAAAAGTACAAAGTTATCAGCTTGTTAGCCAATGCACTTTCTTCATGACTGAGCACTATCTGATTTAGAAAGCAAATGGCGTAATATTGAGTTTTCACATTAATGTTTGTCCGGTACAAAAGCCTCTCCACCTCACTGCACACTACTCCCTTCATATTTGGATGCTTGTGAAGTAACGTCTCTAAAAGATAAGAGGCTTTGGTGGCGATTTTGTTCTGAGGGTCTCCCAGTTTGTTTACCAGCTGAACAAGCAGAACTTTCTCCTGCTCAGGCTTGTTACAGAGAAGCTCGTGGGAAACTGCCAGTGCTCGGGATTTCGTTGCCGTCAGAGAATCATGACCCAGTGTTTCTAATGCTTGCACAAACTCTGCCACCTGCAGTTTCAGATGATGCTCAAAGTACCACAGTATCAATCGTCTGTCTCTGGAATCCCTATTGCCACTCGACATCTTCTCTATGTTGTTAAATGGTCGCTGCGAGAAAGACCATAATTTCCGGTTGTCTGGTAAGAGATCTGAAATGAGAAGCTCCTTGAAAGTATCCAAAGCCATGTGGCTCTGATGTCTGCTGCCCTTTTTCTTTATGAGGTTTACCAAGTTCTCAACAAACTGGAGACTGTGGACGGCACTGTCCTGAATGAGAAGGGTCATCGCTGCCATTCTGTCAGCCAAGGTACCCGACGAGACAACGGTTTTCATCCATGCTGAAGAGGCCCCCTTCTGATAATCTGTCTTATTCTTATACAAGTCTGTCTCATGTTGGTACAGCTTTTGGGCCAAGGCCTTATACTTGGACAGAAGCGTCTGATTTTGTGGCTCCGAAGAGAATTCACTGGTGTATTCTAGATCATACCATTTGCCCCCCGGTTTGATCAGTATCACTTGCCTAGCATGAAACTCAAAATCTTCTTCCAGCCTCTCTTTCTTTGCTGAAAGGTGTTGGTCCTGATCACTGCCAGCTTGCTTCTTTTTGCTGTCTTTCACACCGCTTGCCTTTTCCTTGACTGCCTTTTCCTTGAGTTTTTTTTCTTTTTTCCCTTCTAGCGAAGGAGGGTTAGTTTCTTTCTGGTTTTTTTCTTTCTTTTGGGGCTTCTCTTTCTCCTTGCTGCCGCCACCGCCGCCCTCCTCCTCCTCCTCCTCTCCCTCCACCACAAGGCAACTTTTCGCATACTTGCCGATCCCCAGGGAGCTGACGAAGGCCTCCAGTTCCCCTGCCTTCAGGTCGTCGATGATGTCCTTCTTGCCGCCATCCACCATCTCCTCGGCCTCGTCCACGGCACACAGCATCAGGTAGTCTTGCTGTGGGCGGCAGCGTACGGCCGTTACAGGCGGACCCCGGCGCCGGGACGCGCGCTCCCAACGGCCCCCCGCACCCCGCGCCCCACACGGGGCGGCCCGGGGGGAAATCGGCCGCCACGTGCTCCCGCTCCCTCCTGCCCCCCCCTCCCCCTTACCTTGGTGCCGCCGAGGCGCAACACCTCGTCCAGCGTGAAGCCTTCGGCATCTCCATCTTCTCCTTCTTCTTCATCCTCCTCCTCATCGCCACCCGCCTCCTTCGGGTTCCTCACGCCGAAATCCCACAGCGCCGCCATCACTGCTCGCCGGAAGCTGCTGCGCGCACGCGCTTCCGGGGTCGGCGGGACGGCAGGTCCTGCAAGGGGGGTGGAGGGCACTCGCGGGGCCTCGCCGGAAGGGGCAGTGTACGAAAACCGAGGGTTTACCTCAGAAAAATCTCAGCGGCATTTCTCTTGTCCTCAGCGGCGTTCAGGTGGCCGTTCTTACTCGGGCGGCGGGAGGTAGCGCGGCCACCAAGCGGCCAGGACCCGCGTGAGAGGAGGAGGGGCGGGGCACGGACGCCGGCGCCGCTGCCATGGTCCCGCTGCCCGCGCGCCGCGCGCTCCTCGCGGCCGCCCTGGGCCCCGCCGGCCGCGGCCGCCTCCCCCGTCACCATGGTAACCGCCGCCTTCACACACCCACCCACCCCTACACACACACCCCCTCCCACCGCGGGCGGCCCCGCTGACCCCGGCCCCATCTCTCCTCTCCCCACAGCTCCGGCGGCGGCGGCGCGACCCTTCTCGGGCGCGGGGGGCCAGGAGGAGGCCGAGGGTGCCAGCCGGGCCACCGCCATGCTGCGGCACCTGCTGCTCAAGCTGCGGGCCACCGGGCCGGTGACGGTGGCCGAGTATATGCGGGAGGCGCTCACCAACCCCGGCCAGGTGCGGGCGGGGCGGGGCCGGGCCGGGGGTTCCGGGCCGTGGCGGGCGGTGGGTCGGGGGTGTTGTGCCCGAGCGCCCGGGGCCCGCGGTGCCGCAGCCGGGCGGAGAGCAGCCCCGCCGCGCCGCTGAGCGGGCCCCGGCTCCTCTCTCCCGTCTCGCCCCCGCAGGGTTACTACACGCGGCGCGGCGGCATCGGCGAAAGCGGGGATTTCGTCACCTCACCTGAAATAAGTCAGGTGTTCGGCGAGGTAACGCATAGTTCCGTATGTCTTCAGTAACGGGGGGGTCGGCTGTGACTTCCGAGCTGGTGTTCGGGTGTGTCACCAATGGCAAAGTACTTGTATAGCAATGATGAGCAGTAGACACGAAGCCTCAAGTTATTTCCCAAAGGAAAAATTGGTTTTGGAGGATGAAGAGGTGTTGGGTTTTTTTTCTGGAAGACTGGGGAGTCCTTAGTCCTTCCATGTGTTATAGTCTGTGCTTACTAAGCACTGTCTGTGCTTAGTAACACTTATTTTCGTATAGAACTTGTTTATCAATTTAAAAAAAAAAAAGTTATGGTAGTTTCCCAGTATGAAAACTCTACTCCAAAATAATTTTCAGACTTTGCTCTGGTTCACTGTGGCTCGTGTATCATTTCCAGTGGTGAAGACCGGCTGAAGGCTGTTCTCATGACACTTCGGTAAATGCATTGTCGTGAAGAACAGCTGTTCGGAGGCAGTCGGGTGGTGACCTGTGTTTGAGTCTTAAGTAAAAGTTCTTGCGCCAGCCAGAAAAGAGTCCCGTCCATTTACTGACGGAGAGCTGCTTCTGCTGGGCTGACAACAAACAATTGTGATCTTAATCGATAAAGAGGGCAAAGTTACGAATCAGAATGATTTTTTTTTTTTAACTTTAAAATCCTGAGAGAGAATATTGCGTACCTTAATTATTATCAGGCAAAAGGCAGGTATCACTTCTCACAAGTTTTCAAATTACTACCATAACTCTTTCTTTGTATTGTTTCTCACTGTCAGTTAATAGGAATATGGTATATTAGTGAATGGATAGCCATGGGCAAACCTAAAGCGTTCCAGCTGGTGGAACTGGGCCCAGGGAGGGGCACTCTTACCGATGATATATTACGGGTAGGTGAAAACTAATATTAATATTCTCTATTTCTGGCTTTATTCTGTGGCTACACCCAAATCTGAAGGAATGAAGTTTTGCTGTCTGGGTTTAGCCTTCCCTAGTAACCAAATAATTTCAGGCAGGAGATTTCGCAGCTTAGAGTCTAATTAGAACATATGCAAGTTTCTGCTTTTCATGGAAGAGACCAGGTCTCTCAGTTGAAAGCAGAACACAGCCTGGTGTGTGCACACTGTGCAGACACGCATGTAATCTTTCAAACACCACTTGATAGAAGGGGAGGGTGGGAATATTCCATTACAAATTATTTCTGTATAGGAAAGCATTATCCAAACTAAAACCTATTTAGGAGGGTGCTGCTGTGTGTAACTGGGAGGGAGGCCTCGGTGCAAGCAATAGGAGGAATGGGAGGAGGACAATAACACAGGAGTGAAGTAGTGTCGATTCCTTTGGGGATTTCAGAGGCTTATTTCTTTTGAGTTAGCCCTTTCTGTTCTATCATGCTTGCGTGGCTGTCTGTTATTTAAAATATACTGATTCAAAAACAACTAGCTAATGGGATTTAGTACCTCAGAAGAACTTTTATTCTACTTACATATGTTAATGAAAAAGAACTCTAATAACCATAGTGAAATGTAGGATATCGAGCAGGTTTTGTTTATGGTGTCTGGGAAAACTGAACCATTTTTCTCCTAATGCTAAACCCACTGCAAGTATCAGAGGAGCTACTCGCTTTCAGACTGTTACTATTCTAAATTAGCATTTCATGTTGCTGTCCTTACAACTATATTATGCGTGCTGTACTTTGCTAACTTTATCTGAAGTGTAGCAGCTTTTATTAAAATTTATCAAGAAATTCCCATTTCCTTCTGGAGGAGCAAAATGCAGTCTTTCGCTGAGACTTAGTTTCTTAAACGAAAGCCAACTAATCTTATCTTGAATATAAGTAATGAGAGTAACGGTTAGTTCTTAAACCTTTAATGTATACAGCTTGTGACTGTGCCTAATAGAATTCATCTGCCTTTATAGGTCTTCAAGCAGCTTGCGTCTTTACTAAGTAAATGTGATGTCTCTATTCATCTGGTAGAGGTGAGTCCCAAACTCAGTGAGATCCAAGCGCTGATGCTGACAGGGGGGAAGGTGCAGTCAAACCCTGAGGACAAGTCTGCTTACATGAAAGGCGTTAGCAAGACTGGAATTCCCATTTCCTGGTACAGAGACATTCAAGATGTGCCGCCAGGTAAGGAGCTTGAATGTCTTGTTACAGGGATGGCATCCTTCCTCCATTTGCAGCTTTTGATAACGGAGGACATCTCTGCTAGCTTTCATAACGCATAGAAAAGTTGTTAATATACATATTTGTCGTTACCTCTTATGAGTCTGAGGCAGGACCCTGACTCATTTTTGTAACTGCTGCCTATTCTCACTACCTTCATTTTGGGATAGCTACCTAATTTCATATATTTTGACTCTTTTCTTTTCATGGGAAACCATTTACTGGCTTTCTCTGAATATCCTTTCATGAGATAGCCATCTAAAATTCATGGACTGGAAGCTAGAGCTAGCTGTAGAAATGCTGTCTTTGATGTATGTAAGCTGGAAGTAATGATAATTATTTCACAGCCACATTAACTAGCTTAATTAATTAAAATTCATAAAAACATTTTAATTTTCAACTGGCAGCTGCTACAAAAGCATTAAATTATTAATGCTTTTTTTTTTTACCTTCCCGCAGGTTACAGCTTTTACCTAGCACATGAGTTTTTTGATGCCCTGCCAATACATAAGTTTCAGGTATAGCAAGAAGATTATTGTAATTGCGACCGTCTCCTTAAATATCTTTTCTCTTTCAGGATGAATAGAATTAGGGTGCCAAATTAGACACATGCATTGTCTATGGTGATAAAATATTTCTAACTGAACTTGGACACATAAGGCTTAATTTAACTGATAACTGTAAGATTAGTAATTATTCTTGAATGGAAAAACTTGTAGAAAGCTAAATATTTCTTTTTGCTTAGATAAGTCTCAAGTTTGTTTCTTATGTTACACTAATAGATTTTTAATTTCAACATTATTTTACGTACCACTACTAACAAAGACGGTGCTCTGAAGGGCTTTCGTTTGAGTGGTAACGAGAATAGCAAAATAAAAGCTAGTCAGGATTCAGAAGAAACTTTCAATTTGATAATTTATGAAAATCACTGGTAGAATAAGTTTATTTTATTTTGATAGGTTAAACGTTGCACTGCCAATAGAAGAGGCAGCATTTTTCTCAACAGCATCGTTCATTCCTTTCAAGTATAATTAAACTTGGATTTGTTTGCTCTGCAGACTGGCCTCTGCCACAGACTTTTTTGAAGGCAGTTATTGGAATTAAATAGGAGTGAATAGTTGTTGTTAATAGCATATAATGTTCTTAAAACTTCTGTGAAAATGCTTGATGCATCAGTTCAATTCAACATGCAAGATACTGTGTCTACCCGCTACAGCGTAAAATGAATACTCTGGGTTCACTCAACAGAAAACAGAGAAAGGCTGGCGTGAAGTGTTGGTTGATATAGATCCAGATGTTCCTGACCAGCTGCGGTTTGTCCTGTCACCATCCAGTACCCCTGCGACAGAAAACTTTGTTCAGGTACTTTACTGACTCTTTCAAGTACACTTACTGCTTCTCTGTTACTTCGACAGCAGGAGGGCTCTCAGTTTATAAATGAGTAAATACAGCATACCATTTCCATTCTGCAAAACTTTGTTTGCTGTGAAAATATAGCACAAAAATAAACACGTACATCAAACCTTGTAAAATCAGAGCTTAAACAGACAAAATGCTTGGGAGCACAAACTGAGGCAGCAAGTGAGAGCTCTGCATTGCATGTGTCACATCACCATCTTGACAGTGGCCCTGCCTAAGCCAGGCTCTCGCCCTGCGGTCTGTGTACTCAGTGCAGCTGGGTACTTCTGCGCTATACTGACCTTTCAAGGGAAAGTGGCCAAGACTTTTGTTTTCTTAAAGTTTGCTGGAATCTTAAAGCTATGAAATGAAGTAGCTGAGATTAAACACAATTACAAAGTTTCACAAGAAAGGCTGTTTTAAGGGTGTGCACAGCTGAAGAGCTATTCTCATTCTTTCAGTACCACAATAATGCAGTTTCACCTGATGCAAGTATTCTTAATTGTTACAAAAAAGTTCATTTCAGTTGACTACAGGTTATAGATCCAGTGCTCAGAAAACACAGGTTGAAAATGATGGGTAGCAAAAAACTAGCTCAAGCTCCAGGTAGCCAGGCATACACCCCTGGACCTCTGCGCCCCAGTGAAGCGACAACAATCCCTAGACATCAAGTGTGAAGAACTCTTGCCCTGTACTTGTTTGCTAATACAGGTGTTTTGATCTTTGAACTCTGGGCTAGCCTGAAGAAACACGGGATCATGTGGAAGTGTGTCCTGAGGCTGGTGTCATCATTCAGAGGCTTGCCTGTCGCATAGAAAAGGATGGTGGGGCTGCACTGGTTGCTGATTATGGTCATGATGGAACCAAAACTGACACTTTCCGGGTAAGTCATTTACCCTGAAATAATAAGCCAAAATACTGTTATCTTTTATTTTTTGCTTGGATCATTAAGTTATTGTAAGAGAAAGGTCTCAGGTGGACACAACTGCAGCATAATGCAGTTTTTGCTACCATAAAACTGAGTAACTGAGTTCTTATTTAATCAGTATCCATAAGGGTTCCTGTCACACAGAAAGGATTTATTTCAAATTTTTCAAGTATAATTTGCTATTCTCACCACTCACACACACAATTTAGTCTTTTCTAGCTTCAGCAATTTAATATTTCAGGGTTTCCGTAATCACAAACTTCATGATGTACTGAAAGCTCCAGGAACAGCAGACCTGACAGCAGACGTTGATTTCGGCTATCTTCGAAAGATGGCACAGGGAAGAACAGCCACATTAGGCCCCATAAAACAGCGGGAGTTTTTAAAAAACATGGGCATTGACCTCCGATTGCAGGTATGATAGTACTTACAGGTACATAAATGTGCCTAATCCATCAGCAATACTCTTAAGCAGCAAGAGAGCTTTTATAAAAATCTGATTTTTAAAAGAAAGCTGTTCAAAGCAACATATAGGTGTGAGATCAACACGTTGCTTCTCCTAGACATAAGTTACTCTGGATCCCTCACAGTAAACTGATCGTATTACATTTAGGAGTATTTAATGCAAAACTTTGCTACATACATCAGTATATGAGCTCCACCAGGGATCTCACCAGTTCTGCTGAACATTGTGGCAGTTACCTTAGTGTAAGTGAAGAGGATGCAACAAGAGATTGCAGGTATGAGGGAATGTATAGGGAAGCAGGAAGGGCTATAACTTACTACGGGTTTTGTTTTTAGGTGCTCTTGCAGAATTCACGTGACACAGCAACACATGAGCAGTTACTTCACAGCTATGATATGCTGATGAACCCCAAGAAGATGGGGGACCGTTTTAACTTTTTTGCCCTGCTGCCTCACCACAGACTTGCAGATCCTGACAAGAAACATAAGCCAGAATCAAAGTCTCCCTTACCGCCTGTTGCTGGATTTGGTGAACTCTTACTGAAGTAATTTCAAATACCGTAGCAAGATGTTTAATAGTAGTAGTTTTCAATAGCAACTTATTAAAAAAGAAAATCAAAGTAAAAACAAGAGTCCTGCGTTTTATGGTTGCACGTGCTGAATGTTTTGCGATAATGTAATCCGCATATAATTACAGATGCGGTAAGGTAAGAAAGCACATGAAATTTCACATGAAAGCACATGAAATTTCACATTACTTCTCCAGGCAATTTTCTCCCACTGATCTACACTTCAAAGCATAGCCACAGTTTGGTAGGCAGTGCTCGTTCAGTGTAAGCCTACTGCAACATGCCAAACCTACTGAGTGACCTACTCAAAGCAGTATGTGTAGAAATTAAACACTGCACATACAGAAACCAGCTTACACAGAGCAGAGAACGAATGATGTTTCGGGGGTCTTACAACGGAGCCGAGTGAAGTATTTACTAGCGGAATCAAGTTAAAACATGTCAGTAACAAACAGCTATGCTAAGGAGACTTTGAATGTACTCAGCTTTGGTACTTGCTTAAAACACAAGATGCTTTGATATTTTTAAGATATTTTTATCAAGAGAATGGTGACAGGAACCATGCCAAAAGAGTTATTAGCTCCAGAGCACCTGCTAACAGAATTACCACAGCAGGGCATATCTAATCCCAAATCCACAACCAGGGAAACACAAAGAAACATTCACTTCTCAGAACACATCATAGGAGAGATAATTCATGTAAATAAAAAGAACAAGTCTGATAGGGAAATAAATTTTATTTTCAAGCTTATCAGAGGATATTTACAAACAATGGGATGTATAAAAATATAAAAGTACTTGACAGTGTCCTTTTGAGGCTATAAATTTTACATGAGCTTTTTTCTAGCATCATCATAGCACTATTTCTTGAATGAACGCAACTTAATTCATCTAGGGGTAAGGATATTAAACACTGTAACCTACTGCTGTCAAAGTTTGCAGTAAAGGTAGAAAAAAAGGGAATAAAAAAACTCAGCTATTTTTACTACTCTGAAGAAAGTTTACTTCTAATGTATGTCCGATTTTTTGGTTCCTTGACTATTAGCTGCTGCTTGTGGCTTCTATTGTCTGGCCCCATAAGTCTGCGTATATGGTCAGGCAATGCCTAAAGGCCAACAGCATTATTTTATTTTAATATTTTTAATACAACTTGAAGAATAAATAGCTCATATAGTATTTTGGAGCAAAGCAGACTTCATGGGGAGAGACATCAGCCAGGCCTTCTACTTCATTGTTGTCCCCTCCTTCCTCTATTCCTGTTGTGCTTTTTCAAGTGACCGAGCTGGCTTTCTTCCTCCCTTAAAACAAAACAAACAGAAAAACCCACAGGAAAACCTGAAGTGAGAGCTCAAGTATAAAATCTGAAGTTTAAAACCAGACCGTGTCTACATTATTACAGTTAGGATGGAAGATAGCAATGGCTTCACTTAAATTTGGTCACTTGAGCAGTGGAAGTTAAAAAAAGCACTGCTTCCCTTGCCAAGCCTGGGCAAACCAGGCTACCAACTTCACAGGTGATTGCCCTGGTTCCACAGATGAAAAACAGTGCCTCGCTGAAGAATCAGTTCTGAAACCCTGCCTTAGCAGGATGGCAAGGTTAAGGGACAAACTCTGTCCCTTTGGAATTCCTTAGCACTGCCTTGACAGCATAGAAGGGGGAGGATGACCCCCAGTGTAGGAGGGGCAGGGACAGCCATCAGGCGTGTCCCCCGCACAAACCTGAGAACATTCATGTGCAAGGAGAAAGGACGTGGTGGTGGGAAGGGCTGAAACGCTCTGCCCGCTGCGGGCTGTAGGAAACCGCCATACAGATTGCACCGACGTTTTATACAAAGTTTGGTATATCCTAACAGGGAAGCCAGAGCTCAGCCTTTACCAACTTAGACACCTACAAAATGCAGTGGCGGTTAGATTAAGGGCAAGAGGAAAAGAAAAGGTGGGTTAAAGACCCAAACCTACCTGCGGGTACATACTTCTGCAACTGCCACTGACTCAGCTGCCGGGTCACTGTCATTGCAAGCAGCTGCCAGCCCTGAAATAACCGTTTAAAATTCTATGTATATCTAACAACTTAGAAAAAGTCTGCTCACCTGCTTCCTTACCTGAATAGCAACAGTAGAAAAAAATACTTATCTACACACACAAAAAAAGTTATCTTTGTAGGAAAGAGAGGAAATACCCCAAAGCCTCTCACTGACTTTGCAGTTCAAGCCCGTATCAGTATTTTAAAAAGTATTTCAAGCCAAGCTCCAGTTAAGCATCTTGGCACATCAGGGATATGTACAGCCATTCCGGACCTTCCAGCAGCACAATGCTGTTATCCCACGCAAAAGGGAAGATTTCACCTTTTCTGTTTTCTAAAATAGAACAAAAAAAACCAAACCTCTTCCATTTGCATTTAGCATTCAGGGCCTCAAACTTCTTTGAAATACCGTGAACTTTAACTGTCACGCTGTCCTCCGAGGGAATAATTTCCGAAGAATACTGCTGCTTCCTCTCTATTGTGCCACAAGTCCAGTACGCGGTTGGGAATCCATCAACTGAGGCATCTGCATAAAAACCTGAATTAGGAGTTGGTTTTGGCCCCTTCGTTCAGCTCAAACAGCAACGCTGAGCACAGTGAAGAGGACGGGGCCAGGGGGCTGCAGGTCAAGGTCAGAAGGCAAAGCCCTTTCTCCTCCAATCCAGCTGCCCTGGCAGAAGCAACAGGTGATTTGAAATCCACTGTTACTCCTAGCTTTTGAGCAGAGTTAAGATACAAGCTAACAGGCTACAAACTACTCATGATGTAAGCCCAGGGAACCTTAAAAAAAAATTAGAAAAATATTAGAAAAATTTAAAAATCTAATTACTCAAAACAACAGAAGAAAGCTGCATGTATTTTTCCCTATTCTTCCACATCCTTCTGCTAGAAGCTGTTTTTCCGGAGTGAAAGGATATGCTACATCAAGTCTCATGTGCTCTCTGTGCATTACTTGTGTAGTTTTAAAGGCAAAACGCCTTTGGTGTGTATCAATGACATGTGCCAGCCTTGCACAGCAACACACTGTTGTGGCTTATTGCTCGGTTTTAACAGATGAAATAAAGGACTAGCATAGCTTTGATTGTCATCTCTTTACATTGTCAGCCAGCATTTCAAGAGGAATGTAAGAAGTTGCGGGGTTTTCTTTTTTTTTTGGAGTATCTGGAAGAAGTTCAATTAGGGCAAAGACACATATATTTAATTGTCTTAACAGCAGCAAATTATTCCTTCATCTATGAAGCTGTATTCGACCTAAACCACCACGTTTTGCTATTAGCCAAGGTATTCTGCACTGATTTCTTTTTGCAGTCTCTTTTCACCATGCACAGTTCAGGAAACGGGAGATGTATCTAAGTAACAGAAAACCAGAAAACAGTCCTCTATGGCCTAGTAAATAGGGATTAGAAAACCATTACAAAATTCTTATTGTGTAGGCTATTAAAAAAAAAAAAAACAACAACAAAACCAAACCTTGAAAAACACACAAACCATTCAATCTGTACACATTACACCTCAGTAATGGCTTTGTAGCCACACAGCTCGGTGAAATGTTACCCAACAGGGCTTTATCCCACTGTCCAGTAACAACTCGTAGTTTAAGTCAGAGATGGAGAAAAGCTTGTCAGACGACAGTCTATTCCACTGTCAATGCAGATCCTCTGGGGCTTTGCACGCTGAACTATGTGTTCAGCATTCAGAAAGAGCAACAACTGTTCCAAAAACTGATCTTCAGTTTCTGTCTGGAGTGTCCTTCGCTGCAATTTAGCATAGTGAATAAATCAAGGGTCTTCTTCCATGTCATCTGGGTTAGGAGCCATAATAAAATGCTGGGGGTACTCAAGGTTGTGTTCGTAAGCGTGTTCTTTCCAGCGGGCATCATCACTCTCGTGGGTAATGTAACGCTCTCCAATGCGCGTTTCAAATTCTCTGAGGTCAAGCCAAGTCTGATAATCCTAAGGAGTAAGAGAGATTTAAGGAAGCAATTTAAGAAACAGCAACACTACATTCCCACAGATGAATTATGTAGTTTGTCTCCACCTTTCGTATAAATAGCCACAAGATATAATCAACAAGATCTGCTAAAAACAAACACACAAAAAAAAACCCCAAAAAACACAAAACAAACACCTCCCCAAAATACTCCAGAGTGTCCACAAAAAATATTCAAAGATAAACAGGATAGTATCTAAGGATGTAATACTGTAAATCGTGAAATCTTTTTGTAACAAGACAGCTATGTTAGCTTTATTACAAAATTAATTGTATATATACACATACATGAAATTCCAATATTGTTTGTACTCAAAATTAATTGGATTTTCCCCTTGACATCTTTTAAGTTATTTGTGTGCATGGATATGTGCATACAGTAGTGAAACCATTGTGAAAAGAACCCATGTCGAAGTGGAAGTGGAAAACAAGTGGAAAAACTCCATCCCAAACAACTACAAGTTACAGCACACACCAGCTCGTGCGTCCGCTTCAGCACTGAACAAACGATGTTTGTCTCTGTACTGATTTCCATGGGGCTCCATGCCCTCGGCACGCATTCGGCAGTGGTGCCAGAAGAGTAAAACTCTACGTTGGTGTCAGACAGAAAGTAAGGGGCAGGAGACACAATACGACAAAGTTTTCCTTGAGGAAAGAAGCCATTAACAGATGGGCAGAATCCTGCAGCACATAAAATGTAAAGCTAAACCCAGAAATACTCAAGCCTCCATGAATGCTTGTTAACAAACTTTGATAGTAGCAATTTTAATAAGCCTCTGCAGGATTTAATCCAAAAAATCATTATAAACCACTACAAACGTAGTGAAAAACGCAGATGGGTTTACCTGTAACCACGGGTGACTAAGGGATTTGTCAACACTGAAACGTTTTCTCATCTTCACTTGAAGCAAATTGTTTATTAAATCAATGGCTGACAAAGAAGAACAGAACAAAAATTATATTGTTTAAATACTAAATCACCTCTATCATCATTTACATGCTACAGTGAAAGTGAGTTGTGTGTGCGTGTGTCCGTCTGTGTCCGTCCAACTGAACTCTTTTAAACTTAATGAAGCTCTTGAATTTTATATTTAGCTTTGCTTATGTTAAATGATGCTACAGAATAGGCAGGGCGTAAGCTACCCCCCGGCTTTGATGGGAACACTAAAAGCTTTACTATATTACTTGTTAATCTTTTTCCCCTACTGATTTTCAGAAAGGCCTAAATAACTTGAGCATAATCCTGTGTTCCAAAATTATGTAGGTACTTTCACTATTGTATACTTTTGTATGTGTCCTTCCACATCTACCTGTGTGTTAATCATATATACATTACTAATAGCAAAGCTGGCACAGGAGAGCTCTAGAGACCAACCTCAAACTTCTAGGTTGTTCAGAACTGACATTTAGATCCAGGTTTTGTTTCACTTGCTAATGTACAAAACCAAACTCCCAGATTCAACTTTGAACCATTTCTGCAATTATAGTTTAGATGAAGTATGTTTTGAGGTCAACGTACAGCAAGTACACATGATTTAATTTTTCATTGGGAATTTTGGGAAGTTTCAGGTTATTTATCCCACTCCTCATGCATGCAATCAGTTTTTCTTGCTAAATCTATTGGCTCCTCCTGCCCTGAAAACATTGTATTTGAGAATTTATCTTTCACAAATATATGCCCGCTCATATTTATCCATTTTGGCATAGTCTTAATAAACTCAAACTATCAATAATTCTCACCCTCCTATCTGAATGGACTTTGAGACTTAAGCATTTGAATGCATCATCTACATATAAAGACATTCTAATAGAGAAAACTGATTTCTTTACCTTCACTAGAAATTTCCTTCCAAGGATTTGGTGGGTACATAAACGCTGCATTTTGAATCTGATCGTTTATATCCTCATCTTCATTAAATGGGAATGTACCACTAAGGCTCACATAGACAATGACTCCCACCGACCACATGTCTAGAGAGCGGTTGTAACCTTTACTCCTCAGGACTTCAGGGGCAAGGTAAGCAGGTGTCCCCACCACAGAACGCCTGAAAGATTTTTCGCCAATGATACGTGCAAAGCCAAAATCACACAGCTTCACCTGCAAAAGAAATACATTTTAAACCGAGATCTCTCTTCTTGATCTCCAAAGCATGCTACCGCCCAAGACCAGGGTGGTACTTGATACCATTTCTGCCATCATTTTAAACATTGTATGTACTAAACCAGAGACAAAACATGACGTAAGCCAGTCAGTTGAAGTTTTAGGATGCTGGTTTTGCAGATTGCAGATGGAGCCTGCTCCAGACTGAGACACGAGCTGGCCTTGCATGGGCTGAGGTCTGAGGCAGTCTGTGTAGTACATGGCCACAATGTGCAAGTAAGGACAAAAAACTTGATTCCAAACTCAGCTCATTTTCAGAGGCAAATCCACATCCTCACAAGGCACAGAACCAAAATTTTTTAAAAAAAAAGAAAAACCACACATATGAATCCCAGCCAGATCACGTTCCTCTTAATCACATCCCTGGAGCTGGAGGCTTCAGCTACACAGAAATCAAACAATGAGCTTTAACTAGAACTCAGCCCCAGCCACCTCCAAACAGAACAGTCTGGTAATCGCCCAGGTAAAAAGCATCAACAGCTGGTACCAGCATTGATGCTCAAATCTTCATGGTTCTTTAACTTCAACACAGCAGGCACTTGTACAGAAAACAGGATCCAGATCAAGCCCCACACCAATGCCAAGTTAATAATCCCTCCTCAGGGTATAAGAAAGAGCAACGCACTGAAGGCATACAAGCGACTCTCCAAAAGTACACTCCACTTTGCATTAACATCGCAGGACTGGAAGCAATTCCCTGATGCTGCCGAGCAGCTTTTGATTTCTGTATATCCTCCACAAAATCCATACTACCCAAGGTATCTAACGTAATAGTTGACAGTACATAAATACTAATATCACTGGACAGCATTTCTCTTACAGAAATCAGCTATTTAGTTTATATGACAATGTAACATCACACATACTGATGATGAAGATCCCCAAGCAAGACCAGTGACAAATGAGCCAGTCCCTTTTCACAACAGCTTCTATGC
Organism: Larus michahellis; assembly: GCF_964199755.1. Lineage (NCBI taxonomy): Eukaryota > Metazoa > Chordata > Aves > Charadriiformes > Laridae > Larus > Larus michahellis. The sequence goes on from NC_133898.1 coordinate 42,989,443, forward strand.
AAGACAGACAAAAGCAAGGAGGAGAAGATGCACAACAGGGAAGAAGCTGTTTCCCCAGGGTCAAACAGCATTGGAACAGAAATAAGGACTAATCTTGAGGTTTCTAGTCCTGTACCTTTTCCACTAGACTATTCTCACTAATCCAGGATACCAATTTCCATGCACTCTTCACAAGCATAAAAAAAAGATGCAGTTTACACAGCCTTTTACTAAGTGCCAGCAGTAGCTGTGCTTCTCAGGCTCTTTGGAAGACAGAATGCTGGTGCACAGCATTGTCGTGAGACGGAATCCACGTCTGAGGGGAAAGAAACTGAGACAGACTCTTGAGCATAATGCCAGGCTAAGAGTTGGAAAGGGGAAAAAAAAAAGACAACTATAATACAGGTAGTTCAAGTAATTCTAGACGAAGTCAGTTGAACAGTCCCACAAGAAGCCACCTTTTAAGCTGCAATGCCTGTATTTCTTGAAAAAAAACAAAAAACAATGAAAAGTGATGAAAGAAGTATTTTTAATCTTCACTCACTTGAGGGAATGGCTCTGCTGATGCTAGTAGTACATTTTCTGGTTTTAAATCACAGTGCACGATATTCTTGAAGTGTAAATTCCTCAAAGCAACAAGTATCTACAAAAAGAAAAGAATATTTTCAGAACTTTTCAAGTGGACCAAAAGCGTCAAAACTCACATACACTAAGCAATACAGTAATTTGTATCAACACAGTCTTAAAAAAAAATTAACCGGTATATACTGTGCAAGTACTATTTTTTTCCCAGCCTATCAAGACTTGGAACTAACGGTTTTGATTTTCCCACCACCACCACTCCTCCCTCTATTTTGAAAGCTAACCGTTTCAACATGCATCTTTATACATCCACAATGTTATGTCTTGGAAAAGAAAGGCAAAAAATTTAACATAATTAGCATTCAAAATTCTTTCCATGTTTATTCAACTTTCATTAGGTGTGCAGCCTTCTGTGCTGCCTCTTTCAAATAACAATACAGAAAATTACTTCTCCAAACTCCATTCTCAGATAATGACAAAAGACAAATCTAGCCTTTCCTCTACAAGTAGAGAGGCTGAATGCCAACCTGAGTGACCATGAACTTAGTTATTCGTTCGGGAAGTCGACTTTTCTCACTGGAAAGAATCATCTCTAGCATATCCCCATGCAGCTTTTCCATCACCACAAAGACCCGTTCTGGGGTTTCAAACATACATTCCAGGTTCACGATCCCAGGGTGGTGCAAATTCTAAAATAAAGTAATATATCTACATCACTAAAATAAAACAGTAGGAAATATCCTGAATAACACAGAAATGTTGTGCCTCAAATCAAAAAGTAGTTAAGTGGAGAGTTAGAGATGAAAAAACAAGATGTTTGACGGAAGAAACTAGCTTGAAACATAAATGTCAACCCATGAAATATGCTGATTATCACTACTGAGAATAATTTGTTTTAACACAAGTTATCCATAATGATTAATTTTACAGTTGATACGCTCAGTAGCTTGAGTACAAAACATGGAAGAATAACACTCATAGATTGAGGAGCCAGTAGTGGAAGGCAGCCAAAATAATCCAGAGTTTCCTGCTACCCAGGGGGAGACAACACAGAGCTAAAGTACGTGTCTTCAGTGGATTCCCTAGCAGGGGTAGATACCACTCCCAAGTTATCAAATCGACTAAATACTCACAAACTCCCCCTCTTCTAAGATTCCGTCTTACAAAAAGATTTAGAAATCGCATACGCAGATTCAGAGCACTTACACACACTACAAAATCTTATTAATGACTTGAGACAAACTCCAATGTGATCCAAAAATATTTTTGTACCTGGAGAATGGCTACTTCATTACGAAGCTGACTCTCCTGTTTAGTTGGAAACCTCATCTTGTCAATGACTTTGATAGCCACATCTCTTCCAGTCTTCCTATGTTTTCCTAAACAAAAAGTCAATGTCAGCCATCAAGAGGCAGAAGCAATTCAGAGCTATAAAACATTACAGCTGAAACTCTTTTTTGGGGAAACAAGTATGTTTTGTACAAGTGTACAATATTACTATATCTATATTTAAAATTGCAACTGGTACATGAGTAACAAGAAGCAATTAGCCTCGACAGGAGGGTAGCAGATAAATTTAAACTGGTTACTACTCTGCTGTCAGGTATGCACATTGACATTAGATGTACTGGGTGAAGTTTTTGTCTGTGCAAGGGACTTGCACGTTAGCATGTAATACCTACTCCCACAGAATATTGCCTCTCCTATAAAAAAAAAAAACAACAAAACTACTCAAGCCAAATACAAAGAAAGACCTACAAGTCTTCTCCAGTGGTTTCATACTTTTATGGGCTCCACGTGCACAGGAAATTATATCTAATACTTTAAGGGAGCATAGGAGTAATTATGTACCATGAAGAACAATACATTAACACCCAGGGGCTGTCCGTTGTCTTCGAAAAAGCTCTAAAAGGTTGTGGGGCAAGAAGAAAAACGTGCTGAGCAACCTGGTCTAGTGGGAGCTGTCCCTGCCCATGGCAGGGGGGTTGGAACTAGGTGAACTTTACAGTCCCTTCTAACCCAAACCATTCTGTGATAGCACCAAACATTATTCCTTGCTGCAACCGGCATCAGCTACAAGAGAAGCATTCTCTCAATACACAGAGAAGATGTTTCAGGGGCCAAGTGAGTGTCTGTAAATGCTTACCCAGCTTCTCCACAACTGCTAAACTGACTTCTATCACACGCACATCACAGAGGTTAATGGGATCACACACTGCAAGGCCTTGATAATCTAAGACATTTAATACTAAACTAATATAGAACAATAAGTCCGCACCAAAGGAAAAAAAAAAAGTCAGTATCTGCTTAATGAAGGATTTGGAAGCCACTTTAGGAAAAGGGATGACACGCACAGGTAGAGTGCAAGAGGCACAGGGGACTCTACTGGAACTGCTCCGGGGAGCCCAGCTATGCCTTCACTAACCACCCACCTGCTGCTCTGCACTCGGGACTGGTGGCCAGGGCTTAGGCTGGGCACAGGAATTGCAACTAACACACCTGCCTTAAACGTCGTCGTGAGTAAAGGGTCAAACCCAGGCTTATCTCCACCAGACAAAGTAAGGCAGTTAATGGAGATACCACTCAAGGTCCAAAAGGGTTTTAAAAGTTACCAAACAGAACTAACACTTGAAGAGCAAAAAATACATTTTAAAAAGATTACATTAGTCCTAAGGAAAAGATACGCTGTATAATGGACTGTCAAAGACAACAGCATAAAGCCAGAATTGTTGAAAGAAAGATCTGGGGAATTTTGTCATTTTGTAGCAAATCAGCAATTTTTAGGCAAAACATTAGAAATCACAGCACACAGCTATGATTTAAATAAGATCATAGATTCAGGGAAAGTGACTCTGGCTCCACCAGACATCAAATTACATTGAAACGTAGCAGAAATACCATTAACTATGAACTAGGTGCAAAACCCAGAAGACAAATGCTAGGTTGCAAGAGAACATGAAGCAAAACGACCAAACGAACAAAACACCACAGAAGCTAGACTAGAGCTAAAAACTGAACACAAAGAAAGACTAACAGAAAAGCAGCTTGAAAATTCCTTTTCCCCGAGTAAAACACAACCAACCAGGTCTCAGGGCAAGTTTTACATCAGTAAGAAACTATCAAGAATTTTTTTTTTTTTTCTGTCTCCATTTTTCAGACCCTTCAAAACTAACCATAATAGGCAGAGGTAAACTGTTCTCACCGAAAGAAACAGGAGTTGGATACCAATATCCTGTAACTTCTTGATGTAAAATTAACATTTGTAAATGTCTGTCCAGAATCAAGGACATAAAAAAAACACCACGACAACAAAAAAAACCCAAAACAATGTAAGCAACTTAATTTTACCTTTATTTGTTTAAATAAATGGGTTTGTTACCATTATTTCAGTAAGCCTACACAGGCGGAAGAAGCCAATATTAGAAGTTACCAGACTGACTCTCCAGCAACAATTAAGCAGTGTGCAGAGACAGGAAAAGAATACTCTTTTATATTATCTTTTCTTCCTCTTTCAGCTTGTGATTTTATCTAAAGAAACTGAGTATGCATATCCTATATGTTTTAAGGCATCTTTAAGTGAAAAGATTTAATGTAATAAAAGCCTTTCATAAGCATTTATACGCATTGAATCATGAAAAATACCAAGCAGATTTACCTAAAAGGCAATTTAAGAGACTATATATAGAAATTAAATCAAAACATTCAACTACTGTCTGCATTTGTGCACATTCCATTCACAAGAGAGGGAGCATACTTTGATTCACACTATGCTTTAAGAAATACAAGGGGAAAAAAAACAGACATCTTGAGAGAGTGATGTAAAACCAGACCATCACACGGTTCAGAAGTAATAGAGAAAAATATCTAACTACACAATTGGCACACAGAAAAATCATAGCCACAATACTTCCTGACTAGAAAGACAACATGACAACAGCAGAAAGGTTACCACTTTTAAATCATTAGTTATCACTTTTTCTTTCTTTCCAGATTTATGTTGTGTGGTTTTCTCAACACTTGAGATATAACACATGGGATTAAAAAAAAAAAAGAAAAAAAGAAACAGTTCGTATGATGCATTTCTAGTATTTCCTTTCTGTGATTACATACTATTAACAAGTTATACGTTGCAAAGAAGTTTTTAAAGACTAAAAGGGATAAAACTACATTTGAAACCTACAACTGAAACTTCTGAGCAAAGAATTCCTCCCCCTGCTTTATCCCGCTGACAAAAGTTTGTAGCAAAACTGTTTGCATAAAATATGTCAATAATATGGTTGCATAAACACTGTCAAGGCACAAACTAAAGTATGTATTTTTCTAATTGCTTTTGGCCTCGTCTCTCAGGCATTATTAAAAACAGGTATAACTGACAACCTCCTTAAATACATGATTTCTAATACTGTAAAATATAGATGACGGTGTTAGAATTTGCAATTAAAAAACCCCACATCATTAACCAAGACCAAATTCAGACTAGAGATTTCTTTGTATTTAACTGCAGTCAAAACACAATGCATTTTCTAAACCAATTTTGATGCCACTGCAAAACTCTAAGTGCAAAAAATGAATTATAAGAAACACTGTATATAAAACTGCAGAGAGAAACAGTAGAGCAATCCAAACAAAATTTTTAACACGATAAACTTCATCTAGACATTCTAGATACAGCTAAGTACATATGAAATGGCTAGTTATATCAAGCAGACAGACATTCTACTTTAATAAATGCAGAATAGAATCTAATGTAATTTACCTCCATATACAATGCCAAACTGACCAGAACCCAGCACTTCATCAGCAAATATCTGGTACACAGAGCTGATATCCTAATGCAAGAAAAAAAAGAAATCACAAACATCAGGAGTAATCAAAATGTTCATAAGCATATTCGTACTGGTTGAACTGTATTTACATTTTACATTAATCAAACTGTGTAAAGCGTGTTGTCACCACCCTGAATGGAATGCAGAAACAACAAACTTCCCAAAGAGGATCCAGAAAGCAGGGACATACATTCATACAAGCTGACACCTGTGCCCTGTAAGTAGATTACTTCCTGATTATAACACAGAATCTTTTAGCTACAATACCCTAGCGTTCGTTTCTCATCCAGACACTGTTACTACCAATCACTTTGTAATACCCAGGTAAACAAACACCATTATGTTATATATACAATAAATGTGACTCACCACGTTCTCCTGGACCTGGCAATTTGAAACGGAGATACTTAGAGATAACTCTTCTGCAATAAAGAAGATATAACTGAGTAAGTAAATAGGATGGGCAGGCTTTTTCTAGTAAAAAGGGGGGAAAAAAAAAAAACAAACACACACAAAACCAAAAACCCCGTCACTGACTTATAACCCAGTCATGGTGAAATGATTTTTATTGATGTTCTGCAGAAACATCATACCCTGGAACTCAAATTTCACAATTGATTTAGATAAACAACCCTGGGAGTTTTGCTGGTATTATTTATCTATTTTTGTCATATCACTAATTACAAAAATAGAAGAACAGTACGAGCGTGTACACAATAGAAATCTGGAGAACGAAAAGCAACAGTGATGTGGCAGTTGTATCGGAGTTCATTAAACTTCTAAGAATTCTGATAGTAATATAGAGAAATACAGGGAAGAGGATTGGGTAGACGCCTTATAGTCCAATGAATGTGGTTACTAATTTTCTGTGGCATCAAGATATACAAAATAAATACATAAGAAAAGGGAACATCAAGCAAAGCAAATACCAGAAGACCTGATAATTAAAAAAGCAATAAAACCCAAAATATAAACAATCTTTGTTTCATGGATAAACTACAGAAGCATATAAATCTTTGGAATATAAGAGTACATCTAGGAAGTATAATCTGCAAGTAAAAGCACCAGATAAAGATATAAAATTTTCAGCCTGCAGCAGATGTTGATGTGAAGTTTTCATTACAGGAATAACATTATGATGCACGGACAAGAGGAGGTACAGCGAGGAAGGCAGAAAATACCCTTTTCCTTTGACTTCCAAGACAGAGGTAAAGAACATCAGAAATGGACACCTATCATTTGTTATGTTAACTTCCAAAAAAAAAAAAATGCAGAACAAATTCATATACAAGGTGGACTGAAGATACACCATAGATTTACTAGCACTTGGAAAAGAGGCTTTACCAACCTAAGAAGAGCCTTGGGCTTTAAAAACACTATTTTAGAGAACAAAGAAAATGTCTGTATCTGATTTTTGCCACCTGTGCTTTCTCTCAAAGAAGGAATTTATAGACTTAAGATAGCAACAAATACTAGTTCTCAAAGACACTCTGAACATTGCACTGAACTGGAATTACAGCCTTGCATAAGCCAATTGATTATTGACTCGAGTCAGGTCTGTATTGGAGTAACAGTACAGAACACAAGGGAAAAGAAGAAAGGCGGTAGACAAAAGATTTACTAAGGTCAACATAAACTGCAGCAAGGTTAAAACAAGGTAATTAGAAAGTGAAGATACAGTTCTTGAAACTGTTTAAAGAGAACACGCTGAACCCTTCCCTGCAGATGGCTACAGAACACAAAATATCTGGTAGGTAGAGTTTGTGTTACTCCTTCCAAATAAATCCATTTTTCTAGTGTTTGAAATGCATAAGGGCTGAAAAATTGTCACTTCTGAAGAAATCAGTAATGCCAGGATTCAATACGTAATCTATACCAGGTAGCAGCTTACTAACCTTCTCTTTCTCGTTTCAGCTCAGAAACATCCCACAAAGAAACATCCCACCCCAACCACCCCTAGGTACAAGCTCAGAAAGGACTCCTTCCCACAGCTCAGACTGGAAGAACATCCTTTCTAGCTACTTTCTGACTAGAACGGGGTATAAATTGGCTAGACAAAATATCTTATGGTCATTTTGACACTACAAATTCCTGCTGCTGCAAATATTTCAGGCACTATCAATGTATCCCTCCTCTTCTGTTTTTTTTTTTTCTGGTTTTGGGTTTTTTTGGTTTGTGTTTTTTTTTCTCATTTAAAATAGTGTATTTGAGGCCTTGGGGGTTTATTTTTTTAACTAAAAGACTAATTTTCTTAAAGGCTCTTGGGATACATTTCATGGCTCACAGTGTGCAGGAAGGATAGAGATGAACAGGCATTTTGTGGGCTCTTCGGAGTTTAAAAAACAGCCTGATGAGTTGTCTAAGAATATGGGAACACCATTCCACAACTCACAGTAGTTTCTTATACTCTTAAAATCCTAAGCATGCTAAAATACTTGCTCTCTGTATCTACCCCTGCGTCTCTATTCCCTACCACTGTCAAGTTTCAATATAAAAACGTTACCATTTACATCTGCAAAAACATTGATTTTGGAAAGAGCAACTGTCTTTGCAAGCCTCTCAGCAACAGTAAGCCTTAAGTTCTAGAAAAGAAAGAGGGCTTTCATATGTATATATTGGAACTAAGTGGCATTTTACGTATGTATAAGGCCAGTTATGAGGTACCACCTTACAGGTGTGTTTCTTCACTGTAACTAAACACAGATACCAGTACTGGCATTTCATATTCAGATCATGGTTGTATTTTCAGAAAGTGCCTTTACCTCAGACTAGCATTTATATGTTCTTAACTGTTGCTGATGCAGAATAACCAGACATCAGAGACAAGAAACTTATCTCAGAATCTCCTGCAAAAGAAAATGTCGCTAAAAGATTAAGGAGTAGCTCGAAGATGAAAGAAAACTGAAGAATGAAAGCATAAACCCCAGTACAGAATGTGAATGAATGTCGTTGCAAAGAACAAGGAGATGTCTGAAGAGAAAGAACACAATACGTAGTTTGGTGGAGCCTTTATAATGAATATGACCATATGCCAGAGAAAGAAAGGGAGTTCAGGTGCACAAAAGGAAAAACAGGGTACTTTTTATTACTAACCACAGTTCAGCAAAAGTTCTTTCCATCACTGGCAGTATTTACATTGCATCACTACCTCCTTTTCTTCTCCTTAACTACTGACATCTCACAGTTTTTAAAAAAAATATAAGCGATCACATCAAAAAGCATGCAAGTTTAGTTTTTTCAGATTATATCTGAAATAGATATATAGAGAGATAGATACAGATATATCTGAATAGTATATATATATATTTAATTTTTTAAAGTATATTAGAAATATCTAAACTATGGTCCCTTTTTATATCCAGCAACTACGTGTGAGTTCTTAATGCTCCTACAATAAAGCTCTGCAATATGCATTCATACAGTAAATCTGATTCTAAACTACTACTTCCTGTTTCAATAGATTAAAGGATTTGCCCACCCTCCACAAACCTGAGTGTCACTTTTTAGACATTTGTGGAAAGTTACAGACCCAATTCAGCAGAGAACAGACAGACAGACTCACTCTAAATAGCCCTTTTCTGAAAGGAACCTCTACCATTAACAGCTTCAGAATACGAATAATAGTGCCTTGTCTCCCTGCTTACTGTGATCTTTTCCTTGTCCTGCAGCAGTGCAAATGCTAGCTTGAGGAGTGACTGGCATCAAAGCCTGACGAATGGCTTTCTCCCAGCCCTGAGCTACGTCAAGTCCAACTCCGGTGGCAGCAAGAACAGGACTGTGATGACTGCTGCCATTGTTTTCGCCAACAAAGTACACCATCGTGTCAGTGATGATCTCAAAACAGTATGGGTTGCTGCCCTGCACCACGTTTGAAAAATCTCGAGGCTGAGTCACCTGGAGAATTTCTGAAAGTGGAATCTCCTGAAGAAAAATATTAAAGATTAAAAAATGAAAATGCACATAATATTTTAATATACTGATATTCAAAACTTAAAAGTGTTTGCAAAGAAATCAAAGCAAGTACATCAAAATAACAAAACCAACATATCAAGCTTCGTAACTAATGTCAAACCGTGCATGACCATTGCCCACCCGTGGTTTTCTGAATTCCTCTATACAAGCCTAGAGAGACTTCCAGCCCCACCACAACTCCCTCTAATACAACTGCTGTTCTCTACTCAGACAAACTGCATTTACATTAAGTATGACAGATGTCCCCACCGCATACAAACGATGCACAACTCTAGAATGGCCATTTCCCCCTGTAGTTTACACAGCTTAGCTAGAGAAGAACATGACAGGGGGAAAAAAGTGAAACAAGACAACATTAAGAAAAGGATGTGGGTTTTGGTAAAGATTCTCTTTCATATAGCTATTAACAACTTCTACTGACTCTTCTACCTTGCCAGTTTAAGATCATGGTGCAGGCAGTACTAGCGAACAGATCTGAAGGGAGAAATGGTTGCAAGTTCACACTAGCTGGAGGAGGACATTCCACACACATGGGAAGGTGCACATCACTGGCAAGAGTAGTGAACAAGCAGGTGAACACCAGGCTGGCATTAGGGGTTAAGAGACAGTAGCTGATTAAGATGAAGAGCAAATAAACGTAAAGGCAACAACCGTGAATGACCTTACAGCAAAGACAAATAACCTGAGATTTAAGCAGTTTAAAAAGGGGGGCCAAAGGGGCAAGTCAAAGGACTAAAAGCAGTGACATAACGGAGCAACAAGCAAGGAACATATTTTACCAGCTGTGTTTTGAACGCACAGGGCAATACAAGTATCAGGGAGGTCTGAGAAGAAGAGACTGCATTGGTCAAGAGAGGGATGAAAAGGATCTGGGCAAGTTTAGCTGGGTGTACAGAGAAAAGGCTTGATCTTAGAGATGTTATAAAGGAGGAAGCTGCAAGATTTGGACCCCCACCTAAATGCGTAAGACAAGAAAGGGAAAAATCCTGTTTATACGTTAGAACACATTTTCTGAATATTCCACCATTGAACACATTACTATATTAATAAAATACTAAGCTTAGCAATAAGTTTAATTTCTGTAACACCATGCTGCACAGTAAATTTTCTTCTAAATCTTGCTTGCAACTTTCAGTCATACAAGTTGGGAATAATCTAATTTTGGGACCCTCAAAATAAAATACATATGCATGCAAACTTTCAGTCACTACTTTTAGAATTCAAAAATCCTAGCCTTCATTAGACTAGTGGACAAACAAATTCTCTGGTAATTGTGAAGAAAGCTTAATATGCTAGGCAATTCAGGTGAACAGTACGTGTAAAATGCAAGGAGAGACATACTCAAGGGGATTAGAACAGGCGCTGCAAGCAACTTCTCAGAGTTAGTCTTGGTCCTTCTCACATACAAGCTTTGGCCAACAATTAAGCTGTCACAGTTTTAAGTAAAAAGATGAGGAAATGGAGATAATAGTTATACTGCTCACAAGTAGATTTCAGATCTATAAAGCATTAAGTAAATAATTATTACTCGTCATACATTACCTTGTAATATTTCGTTCCAGATTCATTTTGAAATAGCGTGAGGCATTTGCTGTCCAGTCTCCAATAATGCCTTTTTCTCTACAAAACGCACAGTACAATAACGTAAGGAATAAACACTTGCATGGCTTTTGTTATCCGATTATTTAAATGAGAAAGGCTTTAAATGGCTAAAATAATAAACCAATGTTAATCTACAGTCACATCTTAGACTAGATACATGAAAATAAACACATCGGGAATAAAGATTTTATTTTTTTTTTTAAACTCAAGAAGAGGGTCATAAAATTGTTTCCACAAATAAGAAAAAATATCACTTACCTTACAGTTATAGCAGTGACAACAGCAGTTATCTCATACAGAAAAAACACTTACCTACACAGGTACATGTGCTCACAAAACATGAATTATTTTAATTTAGTAATAACTGTGGGAGTCATGCTTTCTCCCTCTGTGCCCTCACACCAACATCACAAGGATTCAAGGACTGAGCAAGCCTAACAAGCCCTTAATTCTTTTGTTAATATAGAATTCTAGAAGGTCAAAAGCACACAGTAGCAAGACAGATTATGAGATTCAAGTGGACAAAATATCTTGGCAGTGGGGGATGGGGTGTATATGAAATAAAAATCAAGACAGACTAAATAGCCATTTTCTGGAAGTCTGCACCAATGAGAAATACTGTCTCCACCAAGAAGTAACACAAGTAACCTGTTGCACAAAACTGTCTTGTAATTTTAAGAAAAGGATCATTCCTCAAAACAAAGAGGCTTTTAGAAAGCTAGCATGACTGTATGAATCTAACTTACTTTGCTTGCACCATGCTCACATAGTTAGAAATCCAGTTTCACGGGACAAAAATCCAAGACTCTTAACTCTGGCCTAGGATGACACTAGTTTGAAACTTAATACAGCGGACCTTAAAACGCTTCAGTCATGGGGAAGCTAAGACTACCTGTAGGACTTAGACAAAGAAAGCTAGGACATAAATTAAGTAAATGGAATTCCCAGCCAGCACTGAATATAAACTGCGTGAAAGCATAAGGGTGAACCTGTCCTTTGGACATATATGTTCTTTACTAAATCATGGAAGGCTTTGGAGGAGGGTAATTAAGAAACAGGTTGGTAACTCACTCAGGGATTCAATACCTGCCCATACCATATTCTGAAAAAGAATGGGCTCGGAGTGAGGAAAAGAATACAAGTGATTATACAGAAACTTCTCATTATAAAGGGTGAAATATCTCGTTATCCAGAGTCAGCAAGTATAAAGATGTTTCTGTTAAAATTAACCTCTTTGGAACTGATAGAAAGCCGGAGTTCCTTCAGGAATAGGAAATAGTCTGACAATGCTGGAGAGCAAAGCAGTCAGGGGAAATAGCTGATGGTCTCCTCCCATTAGGAAGCTCTATAAGATCTTGCTTGGCTGAAGGTATCTTGCTTTGGGGCGTAATACTCCACTTCATTTGAACGTCCTTTTCCAGTAGATGTCATCTAGGTAGCAGACAGACTGACAGATGAAAAAAAGAATCAAACTAAGCTAAGGTGTACAATCTGATCACTGTTCTATAAGGAGGTCCAAAGAAGTCCATGGAAAAAAGTACTGGCTGTACTGAAAGACTAAATCAGAGCCAGATACCGGATTTGCCCCTAACACTGCTAGAACTATTCATCTTTGTCTACTACCTGGCCTTAGTTCTTCCATAGCCAGCTGATGATAATTGTCTGTTAAGTAGCCTCAGCTGGAATCTCATTTGAAATATGCTAGACACTTATTTTGATTTGTGATAAATACATCTAGATATTAGAAAACTGTACTTTAAAGAAGTGTTTCGTAAGGCAGTTTTTGACAGGCCACTTGCAGTGGTCTGTTTAGTTGACAATCACAAAAAGTAAAAATACTACAGTATCCTGAGCTAACTAGTATCACTCCTCAGCTTGATTTCAACAGAACTTAAATAACTTTGCTTCTCTAAATTCCTGAAGTCCTCTTCAATTAAGACTCCTGTGTAGAGACAAAGAATGCAAAAGTATTTATGCTGACTTTCATGAAAAGCCTGAATGTGACACACTGTGCTTCATGAGAACTGCAAACTTAATTTCATCCTTTTCATTCATCTACCAAAAGACAAGAGGATTCACTCCATCCCATCGGACAACTCCAGGGAACCAGTTATTCTTCCTGATCTCCCTCCTCAATACACAAAACCAAGGAGCTTGCCTAAGAAGGTTCAATTAAGAGATCGTTATTGGTAGCACTGAAAACAAACAATGTAGTCTTTTTGGAGGATGCTTCCATACACAAGGACATACAGTCAAGCCAGAACTCTTTGTTCCACTCACATCAAGAGGAATAGTGAGTTTGGGGGAAGATGGTGATCAATAATGCTTACTTTTAGATAGAGTGAATTGCTAGAGGAATGAAGGGTTCCCATATCTACACAAAAACACTTACAAACACCTAGACCATTAGAATAATGAATTAGAAATAACCATTTTAGTAGTCGTCATTTTTATGTCTTTTCACGTAGTTGGAAAAAAAAAAAACCAACACTGATACAAACATTTAGTCAACTGCTAAACAGAAAGAAGACATAAGCAAGTTATTCCCAATTATTATCTGAGGAAAGGTGAAATCTTAAACCTGCAATTTATTTGAGACAATTTAGAGATGCTTCTCTTTCTTAAAAGGGAGAAGGAAAAGTACTGTTGAATCACCACCTAAAGAATTTTGAATAAACTACAGTTTCTTCTTTGCACCAGATTTCTTTATAATAAACATCATGGCTAAGTTCTTTCAAATGATAGTGTAAATCAGAATATCTAAATAAAAGTAGTAAAATGCACTGGTGGAGAAATATAATTTAACTTAATGTAGGAAGAAACTGAAGTCACTGACCAGATTGTCTCTACTAGTATAGTGGACCATCCATCCTTCCTTCACCATTGTACTGCTCTTCCTTTTTGTGTGTTTGATTGACTGTACAACTCTCATGAGAGGAATATTATTGCTCGTTGAAGGACTAAAAAAAGAAAAAATAAAATATAGAACAGTTAATATTTAACCAGTTAAAATACAACAGTACTGCAATTCCACTGGTACTACACATTTAGGTCATAATTTTCAGAAATAGGCACCTTTTCTTCCCATACAAATTATTTCATCGATCGATGAAACTGACAAGGTATCCGAGCTCCCACTAGCTCTCCTAGTGCAAGAATCACAGTACTTAGATTACTCTATGGAACACAAAAGAAACACAGTGGAATGAGAACATCTACAGAAATCATTCTCTCTCAAAACAATCAGCTGAGATTGCTGGTCTTAATCGAGCATAAAAATACAATTAACATCAGCATTGCTATTATTTTATCTTGTCTGCGTAAGTTGACTATGCTACTTCTTCATATTGTTATTACACTAATAAAGGTCCCTATCTAAGCATACTTTCAATTTATGAAAATATCAACAGGGGTGTGTTAATTCAAATCACAGCTCCACTAGGAAGTTTTATCAATGCTTGAGGAGATTAACTGTCCTGTAAATGAAGATTTTATACTCTTTAACATTCTGACAGTCATTAGTTAAACGTACACGTTTTAATAGCGCTGGAGATGGAGTGAACCACTAAGTTGCCTGCTTAACACCAGAGCTTCTACGCATGGCACTAACAGAAGCGTTTGTAAACGCACGAAATCACATGGCAGATTCAAACCCAAAAACGTAAGGATGCTTTAATACAGCACACAGTTACAGAATTGTCTGCCACAGGATGCTGTACATGCCAAGAAACTTGAATTGCTCCAAGTGCAATTAAAAATAAATGGAGAAATCCTACCTAGAGGTGGAACACAGAAAAGATGCTACTTCTAACTCAGGAAATCCTTGAGCTATAAAAATCATGGGAAGTTGAGAAGGTATCACTATATGCTCTTCCTTAGTTATTTGCTATTAGCTAAAATGACCTTTCATTTGACCTAATACAACTGCTCTTATGTTATTAAAAATGACCTAAGAAAACCAGGACACCACTATTCAGAATAATACAGAAAGTAAAAATATGAGACTGGATTAAAGGAACTATGTAACAGTAATCAGAACACTTCAGGAAAATCACATTCAAGTTAAAAAACACACTTTCACCTAAAATGCATATAAACTATGATATGAATATTAAAATATCTCAAGTAATTACTTTTAAATCCACACATGCATAACTAACTAAATTAGGCTGTCACAAAGATCTTAGTCATGTCTTAGCCATGTTAAACCAAGCCATAAATTTTATCATGTTTTGATAATCTGGCTTTATTTCTTTGATAACAGTCATAACACAGCACTTTTTCCAATTAGAAGAGACTATATTATTTTAATTTAGTTATGTTTCACATTTGCTTGAATCAGGATAACTTTACAAAGCATTTCCAGGTTAAAAAAACACCAATGAAAAAAGTGACACTTTAAGCAGTAAAATGGGGCTAATCAGAATTATTTTACTCAAAGTTTTACTTCACAATATTGAGGAAAGTATATCCAGAGCAAAGAAATCCACCTTATGACTTACCTGATAGTTTTGACAGCTTCCTCATCTTTGTCTGCATCAAGGTCAGATGGATCCATAAAGAAGATTTTGTCCTCTGGAGGAGATGGCTCTTCAGCATCATCTAGACCCCGACTACCATCACTGTTCATTTCACTGCTATCAACTTCCATTGGCATGTCCAAGTCCTGGCCTGGGCTGGCAGGTTCTGGAAACAACACAGGATTCAGATATTATTTCAAATACACAATTAAAGAAAAAAAAATCCACCACCAACAAAAAAAAAACCATAAACCCAAAACAAAGAAAACCCAAAAAAATCCACAATATTTCTTCTTCAGTTCATATTTATGCAAGTAAACGTAAAAGTACAACCAGAATATACAAAATCCTCAAGTTTTTGCTAAATGATGCAAAGTGTGCCAGTGAACATTATCAACTTATCTTTGCTAAATGCCAAGGCAAGAGAGATCCAATCAAAACAAGAATCTCGTTGAAAGAAATGGAGTGAAAAGCTTAAGGTCTAAACCTAAATCTCATTAAGTAATTCTGTTCTACAAGTAATCAGTACAAAGTAACCTTTTGATGGCTAGAGATGACCCAGAGAATTATTCCTGTGCAAATGAAATTCTCCATCAACAGAAACCCAACTCTGGTCTCACTGCCCTTGTAACCTATAGTAGCAAAAATAAGAGCGAAAAAGGGGGCTGTGGTATTGCAGGAAAAGAGAAAAGCAGAACAGATCTTACTCGCATCTGACTCTCTGCTGGCAGAATAAAGTTTCCAAAAGCTGTACAACTTGCACTGTAGAAAACTAAGAAATAAGACATACAAATACCTTCATCTGTAACTTTTTTTTTCCCCCCTTTTTTTTTTTGGCTGAAGAGAGCTCAATTTAAGGGTGGGAGAAAGAACAAAAAAAATAAACGACTCCTTATGTTCACAAAAGAATTGTCTGAAACTGTAGTTCCCAAACAACGAGCTCTAGCACCTTAGCATCACAAGGATGGTGAAAGCAGGCTGCAGCCAACAACATGTTGCACATTATTGTTCATGGCCGCCAATCTCATGACCCAGGCAGGAGCCTTGGAGCTGGAGAAGGCAGGCATGAACAGATGGGATATATTGTGCAATGGTGAAGGACCCACTGGCTAACAGGGCTGCTTCCCAGGCCTCTGAATCAGGTTGCACAGTTTGGTGTGATCAACAATAGGCACACCAACAACCAAGATTTTGGACACCTCAGCCGGAGGACACCTCAGCCGGAGGACACCTCAGCCGGAGGACACCTCAGCCGGAGGACACCTCAGCCGGAGGACACCTCAGCCGGAGGACACCTCAGCCGGAGGACACCTCAGCCGGAGGACACCTCAGCCGGAGGACACCTCAGCCGGAGGACACCTCAGCCGGAGGACACCTCAGCCGGAGGACACCTCAGCCGGAGGACACCTCAGCCGGAGGACACCTCAGCCGGAGGACTTCTGGTCCAACATTTCTCCAGCCTGTCAAAGTCCCTCTGGATGGCAGCATAACCCTCTGGAGTGTCAGCCAGTCCTCCCAGGCATCAGCAAACTTGCTGAGGGTACACTCTGCCCCACATCCGGATCATTAATGAAGATGTTGAACAGGACTGGACCCAGTATTGGCCCCTAGGGTACACCACTAGTTACCAGCCTCCAAAACAGACCTCATGCCACTGATCACCACCCTCAGGCCCATCCATTCAACCAGCTTTCAGTTCACCTCACTGTCTGCTCATCCATCCCATGTTTCATCAGCTTAACACTGGTCTAAAACTTATACGAATAAGACTTTAAACTTCCTTCCATACAGTGTTCCCTGCCTTCCCCTCCCAACTCTGTAAGGTCTATTCAGAAGACAGTTCTACTTAACTAAGGTTCCAAAAAATTAGAATGTTTTGTTGTTTGTTGGGTTTTTTTGGCTTGGTTTTTCCCCTTCTCTTACCTCACAAACTGCTGGGCTAACTCTGGCCACTGAAAATCATGCATATGAGAAAGTCACAAAAAAATGGTACTTGTCGTCAGATACTAACATTTAAATATATACATTTCACAGTGAACAATGAGCAGACTGATCTCAACAGATGTTTGATTTTTGTATATTTAGAAGGCTTCTTGATTTTTTTATTTTCCTTGAACAATCTCAAGCAAAGCGTACTGCAGTTGTCAAGACTGATTAAGTAAAATTAAAGTCACTAGAGTATAAGTTTTACAGTGAACCTTCTTAATTGTCAGCAATCTCAGGTGAAAAAACTGAGAAGATAAAATAAAAAGACATAAAATATTCAAAGATGAGGGAACTAAAAGCATCCCGTTAAGCCTCCAAAGATCTGTCAGTATTTGAAAGCATGTTTCGCATCTTACCTCCATTGAAAATCACCTCTCCAAGACAGTCTCTAGGTACTTTAGATGCGCAGCGTTTGTGACAGTTGAATCTGCAATCTACAACAGAAGACAAATAAGCCCATGACACCAGAATCTTACTCCTACTCAGACACTAACATTCTATCATTCGCTACTTCCATCACAAGCTTCAGTTCAGATTCATACATTTGCATGTAACTGAAGACAGCACCGATGAGGTCACCTCCAGAAGTAAATTAACAATCTCGTCCTGATGCCACATGTTGATTTGCCCCACCACTATTTACTATGTCAGCACTTCCTCTTCCAGTACAAAACAGTTTTCTTCTTCTCTAGCTTTGTCTGTAGTTATTTTTTCCATTATGATGTAATTTTTCCCATCTTCTCATCTGTTCCACACCCTTTTTTCCATTGCTGTATGATTTAAATGTCTCATCTCTATCATTTTTCACCACCTGCTGCCTAGTACTTGCAGCCATCAGATCCTCTAGGATCAGAAACCTGTATCATAGAGCAAATATGCTCTGCAGTAAATCCCAAAGTCTGGCTCCCCTATCATTCAGATTACAGATTTGGCTGAACACTGAAGCTCCATTTCTCCCTGCCAACGCATGGCAGACGGAATAATGTTATGTCCAGATCTGCCCTGACGTGGAGATGGAATCTAACCTGGACCGAGGTATCAGATGCAACCTACTGAACAAAGTCCAGCATATACCATTAGAGGTAGTAAAAGAAATTTCCATTATTAGCAGCATCACTGTAATTTTTGACTGTGTATCAACATCATGAATTTCAAAACCACCTACTGCTCCCGTAACTGTTTTCAAACCGATAATTTAGCCTGTTTCTGCTATCCAAAGAAAGCTCATCATGCTTTCAAGTCCAGACAAGAGAAAAATCATTATCTCCCCATTTTTAGCAGCAGAGAAGCCAAACCCTGGAGCAAAATACAATCCTGTTCAGCTTCTGAGTGCCTACGAGGAAGCATCCTAGGAGAACAATGAACTGTCCTTTCTATAGTGGTGTTTTCAGTCCATATTATGCAATATGGTTACTTTACTAGTTTGAACAGAGCTGGAAGAAACAGAGACATTTCAAGTCCTACCAGGAAACTAGAAAGAGTGAGTCAATCCTAATCAATTAAACTTTGTCTAGAAACATTCTTGGGTACTGCAATGCAACTCTCTACTCTAGTAAACAGTTGTAAACATCCCCTAGGATGCTTTCAGCCCACAGCATTAGCACAATCTCAAACAGTTCCCAGGTCTAGTTCATAAGTCAGAGCATCCCATGAAATTTTTCCCAACGGGCAGCCTCCCTACAGCCACCCGGGCTCAGATGCTAAGATGACTTGTTCACGGGCACAGGTCATTTTGGCCCTGTTGATCAGAGTGTCCAGGAATGTTCCTTGGGCACATTTAATTTATTACCAGAAATACAGCCTTAGCATCCCAAAGATCATCCTGAGAGTCCAAGTAGAAGCCTGGATGAATTCAAGAAATCCAGGGCTCTTATGGGTACTCAGGAACATGGGACTGCTGAAAGACCCCAAGCTTTGGGAATGTGCACAAGGAAGTTCGTGGAAACTTTAAGAATCTGTAGGAGAAAGCGGTATGAAAATAATTTGATTGTTTGATATCAATTCTGATATATTCAAAATATGTATAGGATCATACTGTGCAATGACAGGCCTATTAATAAACTTATTTCTGTCCTGTGTGCATACATAACGTTTCTTTATTCTTGTTTTCCATACATAAATTCTATTTTTATACAGCACCATTCACGTTCCCAAAACTGATGTGGTAGCCCCATTTCTTCAACTGGATATACAGTCACAACAACTGTATTTGGTCAGTAGTATCTATATGTTAGAACTGCAAAGCATCTTTTTCAGGCTTCGTTATTCATGTATTGCATGTATCCAAGGGACACTCAATATAACTCAGAAACATATCAAGAGATTTGAATATCAAGGGATACTCAAATAACTCAAAAACAGTTCAGGATGCAGACCTCAAACAGACTACAAAGACTGCAAATTATTAAAACAGAAATGAAAGATAAGCTACATGAGACAGTAGTATTTTTAGTCAAAAGAAAGTTAACGCAGCCATAAGCTTACAACTTTTGCTCTCTTCTACTTAAGGAAATTGAAAATGTATTAAGTAACCGCTTTCAAAATGTTGATTGACCTTTGCTACTCATGTTTGATAAACTTGCATGAGAGCAACAGAAAGTCCTTTCCATATTAACGTTTAGGATTCATCACTACAGTTCTCTTTCCTGCAACAAAGCTGACAAATCTGCACTACCCAGCAACGAAGTGACAGAAGAAGACCACAATGTCATCGTTATGCCCTGGGAAATGCACAAAAGAGTCGGAGAACTGAAGTCATGCATCTTAACGTATGCTAAATAAAAACCATGCAGCTGATGAAGCCTAAGCTAGTTCAGGAAAGGCACCTACCTGTACGATGTTTTTTCCAAAAGACAATAACCAGTATCCTGTGCTAGAATGATATAATGAAAACTTACAAGTTCTTTAGTCATGAGTCTAGAAGGCAGACATTGAACAAAGGGAAATATTTCCTATTTATATTAATTTAGAATTATCCTTCTAAATTTAAGGCGTTTCCAATCTATATGTGATTAAACATTTTTCATAAAAACGTACAATGCACAGCCTACTAAAATGAAAATGAGGGCTGCTGTTATCCTCTCAAAAATATGCATTTTTTCAAAAATTATACTGCCCCATTTTGTAGTATACAACTTTCTAGCAATCAAAACAGAAGTTGAAATCAGTTTTAAATACAAGACCTTCACTGAAATTTATCGCTGCAGCCAAAAATTAAATGTTTACCTTTACACTGCATTCCTTGGCGAAAAAGGCCCTTAAGTAGCCGTTTGCAATACTGGCATATGGTGGGACGAGTGTAAGAGTGAACAGCAAAGGTGTGCGGAACCTTCACTCTGCAAAGCACCATCTTTTCCATCCAGATGGGACGGCCGCTCCAGGAGGGAATCCTCTTACTAGGTTCTGGGCAGCAGCGCTGGAATAAAGAAGGTATACACGATTTGCACCAAAACGGTTCCACTTCAGGAAAAATAAATAAATTTTTAAAATAAATAAGTAAATGTTAGGGGGGCTGGGAGAGAGGTGTTGGCTCAGAAAGTGACTGTGTAAGAACCTGGCCAAGAAGCTTTAAAAGGAGATTCTCGTATCATAAAACGAAAACACCAGACGAAAAAGCCTTGCAGAGAACAGGAAAGTATGTGTGAATCTTTATTTCCACAGAAGCTAAAATGCTAAACATTCAGTCTTATGACCTTTTTTTTTTTAAGCAACCTGGCAAGGCTGACAGACAACACGTACAGACCCCCAAGCAGGGGATAAAATGGAAAACACAGGAGGTAGGCAAACCAAAATCCAATCATTACCTCAAGCTATCAGTTTCAAAAAGCAAAGAACAGCATACCTGGATAGCTTACTAAGTTAGGCAAAAATACTTAGAAAATTAAAAAATAATTTTGGAAGTTAAACCCCCCAAGAAATCTTTGAAATTAAGTTAAAAAAACAATTAAATTGGCAATTAAAATGGCAATTAAAACAAAAAAGGCATTGAGTATCATACTAAACATTCAGCAGGATAAATTTGCAGTTACCTACGTCTACAGAAAATTGTAACGGAACATGGCCCTGTACATCTGACCTAAAGTATTTTAGGACTGCTGAAAGATGAACCGCAAATATGATAACAGAATATGATAACTGATCATCTAAGCCAAGTATTCAAAATCAGATAGCAAAGAAGATATGTCAAAGAGGTACTAAACACGCATGTAGAAATCAAAAGTTAAATTCCATGAGAGGAGAAATGCTTACAATTTTATGTTCACTGAACAGATCTTACCAATAGTTACAAACATCAGAATAAATATTTTTCATGACTCAAGACTAGGCTTTGTAGCCTCTGGCTAAAAAGCATTATGTTCTTGAACTAGACAGTCTATACAATTTATAAACTATGGTAAGAAGGTAAGAATTGTTATACTGTAGAGTAATACAATTAGATAAGCAGGAAAGACGAAGTGTCAAAAGCACTGCTTTTACCCCACAGTGAAAGCAGCAATGAACAAATGGATCTAATCACTGCCTGCCCTGTCTTCAGATCCCAATATAGTTGCAGGGTATCTGATAACCTCTCAGCAATCCTCATAACCATTATAATAAAGAACTATTATGAATGATGATCTTTACTGTAAGCCCTTCATCCCCTACGCTCTCCTTGATAAGTCTTGGGTTATTTTTTAGATTGTCTGTGAAAAGCTTAACAACATATCAAGAATACTCGCTGCTCTCCCAGCATAAAAGCTTACAATTTTTAGTCAAGTAACTACTCTATACTGATACTGTAATTACAGAATGAATCTGTATTACGAAGGCGGCAAGGTGTTTTATCATTCCCAAACCCAAAGTTCTCAGACTTCATGTAACCACAAATGACAGGCTAATAATTATACATAAAAGTTATAATTTACTTCCAGTTTCACTTCTGACTGTAATAACAGTTATCAGTAAGTGCCACTGTCTAAGACTCACCAGATTTAAAAATGAACTAAAACCAATCACAATGGTTAAGCTCAACTCCCTTGTACTCATTATGAGCCACTTGCAACACTAGCTAGTTCCCCTGAGGTTAAAGGATTTAAAACCAGAAATTGTTTCCCCTTTTACATTACATACTTCTTCAGAGGCAGAAGATGTGTATTCAGCTTGTGCTGGTCTTGGAACTGAAAGCCCTGCTCCTGGTAAAGACACATTAGACAGACGCCTCTTTCTCACTCCACTGCAGTTATTTGGAATCTTGAAGGCACACCGCTTATGGTAGTTTAACCCACAGCCTGAAAGAGAAGGGTTTTAGACAAAAAACCCAAAATTTCCCAACATTCAAAATAACAAAAATAGTACTAATATTTTGATAAGGCAGTTAAAAAGATGACCCAGGAAAACACTAAAGACAGAAACAGACTGTCCAGTTAAATTCTCTTATTTTAGTGTTCTTGGTGTGGTCCACAGAAACACGTTTTTTTTTGCACTGCTTGCTATAATAACGATCTCTAGTAAGCCCAGCTCTAGAAAGAAGGTCTAAGACCCCGAAACAGCTGATAGCCCTCCTGACTTCTCCCCACAGCAGGAGACTTTCATCACTCCCTCCCTCCAGAGCACCAGAGCCAAGGAGAAGCCAGTCAGCAGGCAGCGTCAGTACCTGACAGCAGGCTGCAGAGCGCTCCGCTGCCAGCTGGATGAAGGCCATAAGGAAAGGGATTCCCCTTTGGGAGTCTCTCCAAAGTATGTGCTCCTTGTGCAAGGAACACATGCTTCTAAGCTAACTTTTTTTTCCTCCCCCCCCCAAAGTGGGAAACAAGAACACTTCTTAAGTCATTTGCCCAAGGTCACACACAGTTTGTGTTAAAGCCAGGATCTGAACTCGGGTTTCCTGATACACAATCCCTTCCAATTCTATTAAATACAACACTTACCACATGCTCTCATATCAAACAAGATATATTTTCCCCTTATTCATCTTATATAGATGTATACACACAAAAATACACTAAAAGTCACAGACTTACCTTCACATTTTAATCCTTGTCGTACCAAACCCCAAAGCATCTCTCCGCAGTAGTCACAAAAAGTAGGAGCCTTGTAGGAATGCACATAAAGTGCATGAGGACGAATCTGGAAATCTTCAACTGTAGCCAGAGCTTTTAAAAAATTGCAGTAAGTTATGGTTCTTGCCACAGGATCAACAAGGACTTTACTGTATACCATTTAAATACGCATTTAGAAGATTACACGGCTTTCAGTAAGCTTTTCTAGTGAGGAAAAATTCTGTTGGATTCTGTAGGCTAATGGCCACAACTAACGAACAGTATGAGTCATGATGTTGAAAACCTCACTACCTTGAGAAGGCAAATATAACAAGCTTTGCTAAAGTCAACTTAACAGGAAACATTTGAAAGAGCAATTTAATTTCCAAGCTGGTTTGCAACCTAAAAAATTTTCAAATGAACAGTTCTACAAGTTAGATTTTTATCTTCTAAAGGACTTTTTCAATAAAAGTTTATTAGAATCAACTCCATGTGTATCAAAACAGAACTGTGGATACAGTTTCCATGGAACACTGGAAACTTCACCAGTAATGTTCTTTTTCTTAAATAAGCATAGATACATTTAAATGAGTTTTTTTGTCCAGTTTCTTTGGAATGTAAAAAAAAAAGTGATATTTTACACTAACGTTACTTTGCCCTAATTGTTACTATTCTTTGATCAAATATGTACTAATGCTTCACATTCAGATTCTCATGTCTCAGTTTTAAAACCCTACTGAAAGAGATTTACACGCCTTCAAAATGCCTCAATTTCTAGTGGTCTGTCTGTTTATAAGGAAACTGTCAGAGATTGCAAGAGGCAGCACACACAACAAATTTTCCAAACATGTCATTCACCAGAAGCAATGAAAAGCTCAAACCAAGATGATCAACTACTGAACACCCTAGACATGCCTTGAACAGTAGCCTGAAATGCAGCCAAGGAACTCATCCTTATGACTCTGGAAATCATACTTTGTTGGTCCAATTTACAAATCTAATCCCATGACAGCCAAGAGATTGCTCTGTCTAGAATGTAACTTCAGTTTGGCACTTAGTCCTCAAAGTCTGAAAGAACTGCTCAGTACTAATCCAGCTTTTATTTGTAGTTTAACTACAGCTGGCTTTTGGTTGAATTTGATGGGGTATTGATGAAACACATACAATTCAAATCAGTTAGGGGCTGGGGGGGCTGTCCTCGTTATTGAGGAGTACTACAGGTTAATAACCACCACTGTCAGGACTTCATTTAAAAGAAACTGTTTTCAAGCACTACAGTAACCCTCAAGAGTCTGTCCTTATAGGTATGACTCAGCAACTATGTTTATTTGGAGCCTTTTAGCAGTATAAACCATCAATGGCAAAAGCTACAGAACAAAAAGACAGATCTAAGCAAAAGAAAGCCAACAACAGGGCTGGAAGACCAAATTCTGAATCCTGTCTGCATTTCAGCTTCAATAATACTATTAATAAACTTATATCATTATAATTATACATTCATATTCTTATAATTCAGATTTACCTGTAATAATAAACCTGAAGAAGATTAAAATGTGACAATGAAACAATAATAAAATTGAGTACTGATGCATGAGTACCACTAGGATTTTCTTGGAAACCTCTACCCCAAAACAGTGACCCAGTATGAGAGTTAAGTCAAAGAGCTCAAGGCAAGCATGATAATAATGTTCCATACAGTCCTATTTTCTTCCAATCTACTGAATAAAGTGCTGTTCCTCTATTGCAACAGTACCTACCAGAGAGTACAACCTCAACAAGATCTCCCTCATGTATCTCTTCTGCTGATGTAATTCGTTGCAAAATATTATCTGAGTTCAGGTCATGACGGAAGAGAAGAATTTTGTCATACATGCCAAAGAAACCACACTCTGGGAACTGCAATAGAAAACAAACTCTAAATTAACACACACTCTTTCATAATCCTATCCATAAATGTTTTCAGTAACAGCCACAGAACTTGAGTGTTTGGAGTGTTCCATGGAAACAAAATTGACCTGCTTATTTTTGAGCAACTGAAGCATTTTCTGAACTGAAATGTAGCATAAAAAGTTAAAAAAAAACCCAAACACACAAAAACCCAAACAACATATACCCCCCCTTCCAAAAAAAAAAAAAAACCACCACCCAAAAACCACCCACACACCAAATCAAATCAATACCAACTTCTTCCTTGTTTTCCCCCCACCAACAGTGACACTTTTTTTTCCAAACCTGAAAAGAAATAATGTTAAAGTTTTTGTTTCTTTGGGTTTTTAATCTCTCAGATCTGCATAATCAGTCTGGCACCTGAAGCCAATGCAGATCTTTCTAACTCAGATACCACCACCTGTAACCCTTATTGGGGCAGACATCTATTCAGCTCCAGACACTCCAGCAGCACCTGCCACACTTTTCTTGAGGGGCAAGCCAAGAGAGGCTCCATGTCACTGTTCTACAACAGTTTAGATCTGCAGATGCAAGAAAAGGAAAACTTGATTCCCTACAAGGACAGAAGATAATGTTGTAAATCCATATAGGGAATAGACACACCAAGTAACATGCCATTTTTCCATGACACTTCACTGAAAATAGCTTTCTTATTCTGTATTTTTACCACTCTTCAAAATATTGTCAAGTGTGAGTAAAACTTCTTAAAATGAAAAGTTGAAGAGTAAACAGACAGTTCACACAGAAAAAGAGCAGGAATAGACCCTGCAGAAGAACGAGTACCAATCAACCAGCTCCTTCGGCCTTTTTGTTTAAACAAGAATTCAAATTTGAGGTGGGAACACACACAGAAGTGCTCCCACCGAAGAAAACAGAAAGAATGTGGGGGAAAAAAAAAAAAAATGGAAAAGCATACAACAAACTTTCAATTAGTTAGGTAACAGACTACAGCTCAGTAATTTAGATCTTGCACAGTCAATAAGTAACAGGGTCTAAACTGCATGAAGCTTGTGGTATATTAATTGTCCTCAACTAAAGTAGCCAAAGACTTGTTTCTACCAAATCAAAGACATAATGAAGGGATCCGTCACACCCATTGTTTTCACACTCCCTTCCCATTCAGAGAGAAAATTATTTCCTCTTTCCTGTAGCAATTTTATCCAAAATATTAAGTTGGCCTTCTGTTTCGGTGCGCACACCCTACACACTTACATTACAATAATACTGAAGAATCTCCATGCTCTGGAAAGCACACTATCTACTTGGATAGTCACAAAGGGAGGCAGAATTTGTGCCATTTAACCCGTGCAAAAGCAAAAGAGGGACCTGACAAAATTATACTGACAACAGTAGACATTTAATCCACAGCACCAAGAAACTGATTTACTGGGCTGATGCCAAAGCAGCAGGCTGCTTCATCTCCCAACTCATTCTTAGGCTCCCTACACAAGTTTGATATTCTCTTGCACTCTGTACAGTAGCCATGATGTACAGATATGAGAGCAGCATTATATTCCCCTGAAACAGATGCTTTTTAAACCTTTATACAATAAAATGCTGTTGCTTAAAATCCCTTAAATCATCTGGAATTACCTGCAAGAACTCTCTTATCACACTTTATTTCATTATACTCATCTGCTGATTAATCTTGATAAATAGCAAATATCCGAGAATATTATGAATATTACATTTTTCCAATCTCCCAAAGATTATTTGTATTAGGAAAGCAAATAAAAAGCTTGAAGATTAGCTGTGCTTCCCAAATATGTGTCTGTATCTCTGCAAGTACGCACAGGACTTGACGTTCAGAACATGCATAGATACGGGACACTAATATTTCTTCCAAGGGAACTAACAGTTCTTCATACCTGGAACAGTGCATAAACCTGCTTTAAGGTCTAACTCAAAAGTCCATTGTGCCTCAATTAACAAGAAAACAAGCTATATTTATGTTTTTTTTTTAGTAAGTGCTGTGAGGTTTTATTCCTTGATACTACACGCACTGTTTAGCCAGGTATCACACCTTAATGCTAGTATCAATAAAAGCAAGCTACCACATCAATGCTACAATCAATTGTATCCTCAAGACAACTTCTACTTATAGTCTATCAACTGCATCACACTGCTGAAAAACTTAATTCCAAGAAAAGGGAGAGAAAAATCAACAGGAATATGGTATGTATCTGTCTGCAGATAAGCATGACACTTTTTATTAATGCTGATATTAATTTCAGCTGCCAGGAGGGACAACTGATGATTCAAAGCATAGTGTGAACTATTGCTTCTTTGTATTAAGTTCACAGAACCACCTGAAACCACAGATTTTAAGGAACCTCTAAGATATTTCACAGGTTTAAGTTTCCTTCTTTTGATAAAGACATGTCTTTGTTTCTTTTTTTTTTTTTTGATTCTTTGAGACCATAAACCCATCGCGCAGCTGCCAGAACATCCCTACACATAATCCCCCATCCCAGTAACCAGAGGTCACATAATCACATTCCAAGAAGCACTTATTTTAAATGCTATGACCATATGTACTCTGCATATGTACTATTTACTCATTCTCATGTACAAATCTTGTATTTATTAAAAGGTTTTAAACATACCACATTAATTTTGGTGACTAAGAAGCATTAGCTGACACAAAAGTTACAGATGAGTACTCAAATCCTCTTTGTGAAAGCAAGTGTAATCATTAAAAATGAGAGACATTACTTTGCTTAGAAAACAGAATCAACATTTAATTCCAAAGTTCGTAAAATAACAGTAGAATGCCTATAATTAACATCTGGTTTTCAAATAAATTCCAGACAAAGGCTAAATTAATTTCTGTGGAATAAAAGTATTGTAAAAAAAGCAAAATCATCTATTATAGATTGTTAGAACTGTTGGCATCAATATCCTCATTTGCTTCTATGTTAATTAAATTGACCTTTTAAGCTGTGTGTCATGAATGCTTATGACACTAGAATGACATGTTTTACTGCCCTCTTCTCTCAAAACAAGTATATATACACATGGATGAAATGACTGTGAAAGGTTGTCTGGTTTTGTAACTGTAATATTTAACCTCCTAAAAGATAATTCTTCTATTTACAAGCTTCAACTTGATCAGTAGCTTCTGGACTAAGATGCGGAATCACAAGCTCAGGCCTAACAAGACTAACAATAATCTATGCTAGTATTTATTGCAAG
Organism: Larus michahellis; assembly: GCF_964199755.1. Taxonomy (NCBI): domain Eukaryota; kingdom Metazoa; phylum Chordata; class Aves; order Charadriiformes; family Laridae; genus Larus; species Larus michahellis. The sequence goes on from NC_133898.1 coordinate 43,018,069, forward strand.
AAGCCTATCATTAAACACAGACAGTTTCTATACATATGTGTCACAGACTTCACCCAGGACACGTTTTTCTACGCATTGTGCATGCCTAATCTCCATTTCTGAAGCAATCATTCCAAAAACTAAAAGCATGATAACCTGTTCATCAGTGCTACAGAGCTGCAGTTGCTACAACCCACAACAGGGCAGGCATAGCCGAGGAACCTTGCAACAGCTCCCTTACCTATCCTGCCTGTTAGGTCAGGCGCTTATCTTGATGTCCACAAAGGAACAATCCAGGTGGGGCAGCCCATACAACACCATACAACCCCATCAGCCCACCACAGGCCCATCTCCACATGCCAGTGGAGCAGAGAGGCGCAAGGGCATGCAGAGAACCCAAATTAAGGGCTCCAAAGAAAGGATACCCTGTCCAGGCCCATCCCAGGGCTGTCACAGGAAAGCCTCAGCCCCAGTTTCCAGCCATAAAACCTACGAAGATAAGTCAACACTACAGCACCTTCTGGACTGAGGAGGGTTGCTGCCCAACACTACGGGACACGTTATGAGACATCAGAGAATTAGGATTGTACAAGACTTATGGGATGTTTATGGAAAGAACCAAAGGCAAGAGAAGAGGTGATACAGGGATGAACAAACATGGGGAAAAAAAAAACAACATAGGGATAAGAAGATAAAAAAGGCTGGACACCTGTAAACAATGGCTGGTCAGAACAATTGTCATGCCCTGATCAGCACCATCTGTCCCATCTTTTCATTAAATTCCATTCCTAACTATTTTCCTGGATGACACATTTTCATTCTGAGCACATGTGCATACGGGAGGTCTGAGCGCCAGCAACTGAAGCCAGACCACAGGTCAGAGGACCCATGTGTCAGTGGTGCCAGCGACTGGAGAGACCTGAGCGAGTGAAATCAAGAGCTCGAATATCCAGATGCCAGCAACTGGAAAGACCAAGATCCAGAGGCTGCTGCTGGGCAGAGAACGCCTGAGCCCAGCTGCTGGAGACATCCACTTTTTTCGGTTGGGTTTTTTTGGTTGGTTGGGGGTGAGTGTCTCTCTCTGTTCCCACTAACAGACCTTCATCCTGAACCACCAGAGAAGGGTACAATATGAGACCATTGCTGCTGTTTGTGTTCATGTGAGTGCTTTGCATGTCTGCCTGTGTCAAACTGTGTGTATACACATATGTATTGTACACCTGTATCCAAGTGCCTGTGTCTACTGGGAATATGTGGTCTTGCTACTGGTTGGACCTGGGGCATTGAGCTGCAGCAGCCTCGCCTCTGCCAGGAGGCTGTCGGATTCAGTTGTCCCTAACAAAACTTTTTGAGTTTGATGAAAGAGTCCTGCCCTTTCCTTGCACACACCCCTACATGATTCCCCTGTTATAAAAGAACAGACTAACACAAAGACACCTCTCTGACCACTCCTTTCTACACACTTGAGCTCAGATTACTCTCCTCTGCCCCCACTACAGTCCTGCGCACCCAAGCAATGGACACGCTGGCTGGCTGCCCTCTGCGTGGCCGGCCCTGATGAGCTGCAGGTGGCCCGTCAGGGCCCATGTCTAAGCCACTTGGACAGGCTTCGACTGGGGGAACTATGCAAGCCGCTTGGCTCCTTACAGACATGCAGCGCCCTGCTCTCTCTTCCGCTCCCCAGTACATTCGGGAATACAGCATTCTTTGCTAGCACCTTAGCCAGAAGGCTATGTGGGACTGCTGGCCAAGAATAACCTCATCGCTTAACAAGGTTTTTATTTCAAGTGGTATCTTTTAACAGAATTTTTACGCAACCTTAAACTATGTTCGAGTTGTACACTATCAAATTTTTCTCTCTTGTACTACAGCAAAGTACAGCTTTTATAGCCTTCCTTATGCTCAATGACATGAAGCTGTTAAGAAAGAACACTATCCAGTTCCTTTGAAGTGTTAAGAGCTCGTAATGTAAACTTGAAAACAAAACTCAAAGCAGAGTTTTTTTAAAGCCTGTTTTATCTTACAGGATTATACAGCTATTACTTTCCTGCATAAAAGCCCAAAGTATCTGCACAGTGACTCAGAACTTATAAACTGCTAATCCCAGTATTACTGTGTTTCCTAAAAGCAAAAAGGAGACTGCTCTCAGTGTTAACAGCTCCAAAAGAGCATCTAACTACAGGAAATCACTTGCGGGAAGTCTACGTATGCAATAGACTGTGCCAAAATTAATCTCTGGTACACCAATATCATCAACTTATGTAAAGAACATATGCAATCCTTTGTACTTGGGTGGTGCTAGCACAAGTAACACTACTGGTGCATTATTGCACTCACACTAAGGAAAAACAATTGGTGTCATCTAGAATGCTTATACTGTAACAGTATGTCTCGTTTTAATTGATAGTGCATTCCTTTTACCCAGAAGAACTCAATATACAGCAGCCAGCATTGCTGGAGCGAAACACAACTGAGGCTTCTTTCTATTTTGGCAGTAACTGAAAAATCCCTCTACTTCAAGTTCCAGGACTTACTTTACAAAGTTCTGGACCAGTCGCCAAAAATTCACACTAGGGAAAAGCGTAGGCGGATATTGTTTCAAGGTCCAATATCTCATGACCCATCATAACTCAAAACAAATGCTTCAAACCACTGAAAGTTAATTCCAAATTCTAATGGTGCAAAACACCCATTACCTTGGAAAGTCTCCTGGTTCACTGAAATCACTCCAATCTATTATCCTGCATCCCTACTCAGCTATTCACTCCCACTCTTTAGAATCATGTGCCAAATCACATTATCACACAGACAATTAGCTTCAAACATGTTGCATCTTTCCCTCACCAGATGCCTCAGTACAGACATACTTGGACTACTGCTTGGCTAGGTTCTCCAGCATACGAATTTACCACCATGCTGGAAATGCTAATCCACCCTGCATATACCAGCTCCGTAGCCCCAGTACTTCCCAGCTCCCATCTTCTCACAGGCATATTTGCTTCTCATGTCTCAACTCTCTATTACTCTGCTGCCTTATTTAGCTCATATGAAGAAAGCAGATGACAAGAGGGCAGACCAACGGGGGGGAAAAGATTTGAGCAAAACTGATGAACACAAAACACGATTTGCATTCATTTTTGAACCATTCAAAAATAGGTACCATGAACTATTACAAGCTTAATCTGGAGAAAAACCCAGAAGCATGGTTACAGTACTGTTACTTATTTATTACACCAAATTAAGTTGTTACTGCAGGAGTTGTAGAGTTCCATTTGTAATATGGATGGATTGTAATATGATCCTTATAATATCACACTTTTACTTCTCAATATTTTTCTAGTAAAACATCTGTTAACATTTGAGAAATCTTATTAAGCTCCAAGTCAAGACCTCTGCCACAATTTGGTTAGATAGCCATTACCATAACAATGTCCAAACCTTTGAGAGACAGCTCATATTCATTCCACATGTTTTGGCCTTTTCATAACATGACAATTTAAAAGTATTTTTAAATAAGTGCTTCCCCCCCCCCCCAGCAGCCCTCACTGAAGAACTAGCTATCCAAACTACTTTAATTCAGCCCCATTAAAACTTGAGTCTTAGGTATACAAATAATACAGGTATACAGTCAATTGTCACTCGGTTAGAAAATTCTACAGATATATTTGCATGTTCTGCATGTGAGCCTTTCCCCCCCCTCCAATTATCAAAGCAAAATGTTTGAACACAACTCCTCACCTCTCTGTCCCTACCGCCCAGTCTAATTCATCTTCAAAGGAAACTGGCTAATTTTCCAAACAACCCAAGGGCTTCAGTCACACTCCAATTATTGAAAATGAAATCCCACCTACTCTAATTAAAATAATAAGCAGGACTATCAAAAAAGTGCATACATACTGATAGGATCATATTCAATTGAGATTATTCAAATTATTGACCAGGGAATACAATGTACCATGACTACAAAATTGATAAAAACAATGAAAGTATGAAATTACAGAAACAGCAGAAAAACACACAAGCATGTGTAATATGCAAAAAATTAACTCCTTTTAAACACAGCTATACCTCCCATGATTGTGTTCTCAACACTTTACACAGTTCAGAATCTTGAAGAAATAAATATAAGTGTGTACATGTTAAGTACCTGTGTAAGTGGCTATTGACAGATTAAGGCCTGAATTCAGGCAAGACAAAACAGCATAATGTGGCAGGGAAAACAGTCAGGGGATTAGCACTAGTAAGAACGCATAAATACTGTTGGTAGAGGAGACAACATTTAAGGTAAACAATGACACTTTCAGGACTCTGCCTATAGAGACAGAAATGACCAAAAAACAGTCAAAAAGTAAGATGAAAAAGCAAAGAAGCATAAAGCAAGCCAGTAATCAAGTAGAAATGAGATTATGAACAATTGTGAATTTGCTGTTGAGAGACAGACAATTACAGGTGCAGCTGAAAGAGAGTGACCATGTTAGGATGAAGAAAAATTAAGACAACAAAAATATTATTCCTAGCAAAAGCAAAGACACCAAACACACATGAGTTACAGGAATCAAGATGAAAGCAACAGGTGCTAGATAAGGGTTTCAAGCCTATACGTAAGCAAGACAATTTTGAGACTACTTCGAAGAAAGAAATGGAAAAAAACCAACGTACTACATATGGAAGAGTTCAGCAATAGCAGAATTGTAAACACTGTTGGTGGAGAAGGTTTAACAACAAACCTGAAACAGGCAGGCCACGGAAGGAAAAATTACTTTTGAAGGTGAACTAAAGACACAAGACAGACCAAAAAGTACTAGGCTGGATGAAGTTCAGTAAGAAAAAGGTAAATGGACAGGGAACAAGTGCAGCAAACATGAATGAAACACTAGAAATACGTAAGGTCAGAGAAAGAAAAGGAAGAGAGTAAGAAAATAAGTTTGATTTGGCTTTTTTTTTTTCCTTTTTTAAAATTTAAGACAAAAGCAACGTTATGAAAATACAGAGGAAAAATCTGAGAGGCTTTTTAATCAGTAAGTCGAGAAATATCCATTTGACTTTGCTAAGCAGTGACCCTTTGTGAGGGTTCAGTGAAGTGGAAAAAGAAAAACTAGTTTGGAAGATTAAGAAACAGATTGTACAGGTAAACAGTGTATCAGTACTCAAGTCAAAGAGAAGGCAACGGTTAGAAAGGACCACAAGAATTTCAGGCAAACACCCTAAAGCAGGAGGGGAAATGGCCTATTTCAGAGCAAAATGTAGCAAAGCCATTAGAGGAAAAGTATGTAAAGAAGGAGGATGCCAAGTATGACTGAAAATGAAAAGGATGAAGGACAGTTTTGTAGATAAAAAGGTAGATAAGGGAAGTTTCAGAATCACAAAAGTAAAGATTTATGAGTTTAAGAAAAAAGTTATGATAAATCTTGCAGGTACTGATACTATACAAGTAATAGCACAGAACAATCAAATGTTTTTCACTTATAGCTATTAGTTTAACTATAACAAAATAAATAAGCTAGAAAAAAGCATTTATAGCATGCTGTCCTGTATAATTCTCAGTTTGCAGGCAGTGGAGCATCACCACATGTAAGTTCCTAGTTTTAAGCTAGTAAGCCCCATGCTCTACTTCATGTCCCCTCATGTGAGGAATGAAGAAACAGTATGTAAACACACAACAGGATTAAGAACTTGCCTCTGTAATATCTGATCATTGTGCAAGGACACACAGTGTCCATCTACAACTTACACTACACATTTTTCTGCTTCTAAGCACACTCCCTCTATTCTAGCAGTCATAGCTGTTCATGCTTTGGTTCCTCTTCAGACTCCCCCTGAGAACTGTATGTCTGGTACTTCAATAGACAGCAATCTAAATAAGGAATGAAGAGAGCAAATTAAGACTATAACCAAGAATCTTTTGAAGCATCCCCATGAATTCTAAAGTTTGGGTTTTCCAAGGACTTCTATTAAGCATTGCAACATACAATACACCTAACATAGTGCTCCCCAAATCTAATTTTAAACTTGAAAAAAAGGTTTTGCTCCTATCCTGATGTTTAGAACATTTTTAACAGAGCTAAGAGACACATCAAATATTTGCATTACTCATCCCACTCTCCTTGCAGACACATGCCTCTCTAGTTTCAGTTCTGCTGATGCTACTTTTAATTACCCTTCTGCAAAACCTGAACCAGCTACCCCAAACAGCAGTGTCTCAAGCAGGAAGCACAGCTGACCATCAACAATACAGCAAGACTGGCAATACAGAAAGTGCTATGAAAAACGATTAGGTAAACACAGTACTTATTTCCTAACTAAACTGCTCTCCAACACTGGCTCTTGCAGGATTGTTTTCCCCCCAGTTGATTAATTTCCACGAACGAAATAAAGGTAACACGTAAATTTTTTTCTGAAAACCTTTAAGGATGCTATAATTATTTTTACAAAGGTTAAAATCCAGCCTCCTCAGAGATCTGCTGTAAGTCCTGATCAACATTTTTGATACTGTAATTGTAGCCTCAAATAGAGTTAGGCAGGCAGTTCAACCTCCTAAATAAATGAGGAAAGATATCAGAAACTTTTTTTTTTTGTTCCAGATATGTAGAGAAATACAAGTCTGAAATGTGATTTAAAAGCACTGTTAAAAATAAGTAAGGAAACTTCCATTAGATTCTAGTAAAGATACCATTCAAATAAGAAGAAAAGCTATAATGATTCCAAGTAAAAAAAAGATACTCCTCCTTTTTCATTGAAAAAGTGCAATAGTAAATAGATATTGCTAACTACAGAACTATCACAAGAACAAACTATATGGTACCCTGAAGTTGAGAGCCAGGAGCCAGTCAAGAAAAGACAGTTTAAGCAGGCTGTGGAACACCAGACGACAGGGAAACTTTAAAACTCTTAAATCTCAAAGGCATACTCAGTAGCTTCAAAGCTTTCGACTGGAAAAAAAACAAGTAGCCATATGCATGACAGTACACAGAAGAACACAGTTCACAATTTTTACATAAATACAAAATTATCTATATATTAATACTAGAATATTTAATATACTTGCAACAGTCACCAGATCTAAGAGAAAGAAAAAAGTCACATCAGGTCATACTGCTGTCAAATAGAGGGTGAAAGGAGGATATTGCGACTTGTGCACTGGCTGCAAAACTACTTATGAAAGATGAATCCACCACACATCAGGTCGTTTCCTGATCAGTTTGCCGCCTGCAAACATGTTCTTGCTGAGCAGTAATTTGCTGGTAGCATCAGCTGCAGGTGAGCATAAACTAAATTAAAGCCAGACAAAAGAGAAAACTGACCAGGAGATCCTCATCAGTTTTGCAGAAGATTAGGCTCAGCATATAAGAAGTTTCTTGAGCTATAACAAGAACTTGAGCTAAGCTTTTAGCTGAGCCTGCCAAAAGAACAGAAAGGAAAAAGAAAAATAAGTGTTAATGTATTTGTTTTCATCTTTAAGACAGAAGACAGGAAATACGCAGACGCAAAGAGAAGGAGTTGATACAGAAAGAAAAAGCGGCCCCTAAAATGGCTGCAAAAAAGTGCACCTAACATGCATAGTCAAAAAAAAAAATTGACCTAAATAACTTGTCTCTCAGAAAGGAACTAACATGCTGAACTACATTTGGTAGCCCAAAAAAGTTATAATGAAGTCAGCTTGCTTGTCAAATATTTTGTAAAAACATGTAAGACACAGTAAGTTATGAGATGAGGGAAAAAAAGATACACAGGCATACCCAAATGAGAGTTCATGTAGTGTTTGCATTTACTTTCCTTCAAGCTATTTAGTGAAAAAGAACCATCTAATAAAGCTAATCAACCACAAAAACCAACGCATAACAATTAAAGACATGGAAAAAACAACTCCCTACAAAATAATCTACCTTCAGTTCTCTCCCTCTCATCCACCCTTGCCCTTGAGGGAAAAGAGCAATTATTTCTTCATTATTTTATGAAACAATGTTAACTACTTTTCAGGTTGCTTAGTAGGATCTAACCTACCTAACCTAAATAAAGATAAAACTTGGATGCAAAAACAGCAAGATCAATGTTATTTCCTTCCTAGAGAGTCAGAACTTGCAACAGCTTAACCAAGACACATTTGAAAAGGATGCTAAGATTTTTTTATTTCTTGGTTGACCCGCTCTTAATAGAAATTATGCTGATAACAGTCCTCTCATAAAAGAGCAACGCATGTATTCCTTATATGGAAAAACAATACTAGGACAATATTAGCTGTTTGGTGGGGGTGTTAATTATTAACTAGAAACAAAAAGAAAAGCTAGTATCAAGCAGCTCTACAGGCCTGCAGTGCATTTCTGTAGCCACAATTGGTCCTTTCATTACAGCTGGCTATACTGTTGCAAGAATACTCCTTAACAATACTAAGCACAAACTAGTAACCTAAGATACCGGTAACAACCACTGAAAGGAAAAAAACATATTCTCCATATTGTGAAAACTAATTCTCGCAGGAAATTTACTCCTACATCTTCTTTTACTACATTTCACAAGCAAGAAAGTAAAAGGACAGTTTACTCCTTTTAAGTGACTCTTGTGAGTTAGCAAAACGTCTTTGTGCATAACTGCAAACACCTAACATGGATCTTTGTCACTGTACGAAACTTCTTGGCATATTCCAGTCACACATTGTTATTACTGTCTGTAACAAAACAACAAGTGTTGGCCAACAGCAGAACACGGTAGCATTATACCATACCTTCTGGTAAACTATAGAGCACACGAGGTCTTTAACAGCAGAGAGGGACAGTTCCTGAGCTTCAATGGTGACAGTCTCTCGGGTGAGACCAATCTGCAGAAGGAAGGAGACCCCATGCATAGAGCCCCGGGAGTTGGTGAGGCTCTGGGTACTGAAACTGCCATTGGAGAGTCGACTGGAGAGCCCCGACTGGGGACTTGAAGACAAAGTTGGGGTTTGTGGTGCAACAGCATGACACGTAGGCGGGGAAAACTTCTGTAAGGATGGGGGAGAAGAGTCGTTTGCTGACATCTGACTTGCTTTTCTCTGTCAAGATCTCCCTAGTAGTCAAATTCTAAGAAAAATACGTTGTCAGTTCTTGGTTTGAAATGAAAACAAGGATAATATAACTTTCCCTTTCTTAGTTCAGTAGAACACCCCTGACAAGTAAAACTTAATTTTCCCTTTCATTCTGTGCAAGCCAAACAGTAAAATAATTTCAGCTGTAAGTTACTTTAAATTAAAGGTTCTCTTTCCGCAGTTACAACTGGCTGATCAAAAGCAGATTGTCTGTCCTTTAGCACCACGTCCGGACAACAGAGGCTTACATAAAGGCCTCAAAGAAAGACAGCACCTCTGCTGTTTTATACTTGTCCTTCATTTTTTATGTATTAAGAAAAAAAAAAAGCTGGAAACACAGATGGAAATAAATGTTGGTAACTCATTAAAAGTATCCTCATTCACCTAATTCCACAGATCATATCTTAAATGCAGACTCATCTTCATGTAGATAGCCTTTTAGAATGGGGGGAAAAAAAAGCGTATCCTTGAGCAACAACAGAAGTCCATGTATGTGATGAATCTATTCCTCCTTCAGAAAATCTTCTCTGAATTCACGGGACACGGTTATATTGGAGATCAGTGAAGGTATCCAATTTCATTTTTATGAAATATTTTAGCTCATGAAATGCAGGAGCAGAATGTCTGAAGACACAATCACATTAAATGTAATCTCTAGCTTCACCCAGATAATCTCCAGCATTTTGAAACGTTGTACTCTGCCTGTAGGGGAAAAGATAAAGCTGTTATTTCACATGAAATGAATAAAATTGCATAGCAATGTCATAACCGCTCTACTTTGAAGCAGCAGGATTGCCAATTCCTTGTACTCAAATATGTTATGTTAGTAACACTTTGTACTTATAACTTAACTGTTTTCCCGCTGTATAATACACAAGACATATCATACCTAACACTGCCCAATATGTTACCACATCTTTCTATTAATGGTAATTTAGCAGAGCAAAGCACAATTAAAAAAAACCAAAAAAACAAAAAAAAGGGGGGGGGGTGAGTAGACAGTAGACCACAGCTCTGCTCTGCTCCATAGGTGCATACTGAGAAGTTGGTGAGTAGGGAAGGAAATGTATTAAAATGCATTGAAATGTCAAAAAATATATGATGTCAGAACTCAAAAAACCTCTACGTAGCATGTACTCAGGATACCACTTCAATACTTTTATTCAAGGCAACTGAAGAACTTCTTCCACAAACTCTAACTGTAGGGAGATATGCATAGCATGCAATTGAGCATTGGTTCCTTTGGGGGGAAAAAAAAAATAATCATTTAAAGCTCACATGACTGATTAAAAAAGCAAGTCTGCTACAACCCTTTAAAATAAATCATTTCATGAGCATGGACTCAAAATACTTGTTACAAGATGCTGTGCTACCTGATTTGTTATTTCAAGCACTTCATGAGCAACTGAAATGCTCGAAAAGAATCATTTTTAGATCCCCCAAGCAACTTCTGCCACAGAAAAAGTTTGCTATGAATGCTAAAGTTGTTCAAATACATAGATCCTACGTATTGCTAACAGTTTTTAAAGGAACGTAGATCAATACAGAACACTAAAAATCAATAAGCTCATGTATTTTTCCCTTCCCTTGCGTACAAAAAAAAAAAAATCTCAGAGAGAGTATTACTAAGATTAAATTACATGAAATTTTAGAAAAGAAATGACACAGTTTATCACAGAAAATATAAACTGTCCTTATTAGAAGTAAGGCTGATAACTGGTAAAACAGTCCATTTAATAGATGACAGGCACCAGTGTAATAACTCAAAACCCCACTGCCATTGTATTCTAGAAGGTAGATAAGGAAACAGCAGTGCATGAATTGCAATACTGGAAGGAAAATAAGCTCTTGGTTCTATGACAAAAATTCCTAACAGGGGCTCCAGAAAAGAGAACAAATTGATACCTTCTGGATTTTCAGCACCGGTACCTACGAACTGTTGTCTTCAAATACTCAAGAGTCACTGGACATTTACCAACAACAAATGAAAAGACAACATCTGCCTTAAAGAACACACTAAACACAATACAGATGAAGCTCATAAACAGGAAGAATAAGGGCAGCAACAGTAACGTTTAAGCACCTTTCTTAAGAAAGCAGCTTCATAGTGCCTTCAACTTTGCTTGAAGATGACTTATTTTTGGTTTTCTACATATTGCTTTTCTCTCCCTTACTTCTCACAGATACCAGAGACAGCAAATACCAAGCCTTAGGGGTGCATCTGAATTAAAAGACAATGCCTGACCAACATAACAGAAAGTAGAAAAGCCATACAATGTGAAAGAACTAACGGGTCTATGAAGCAAGTTTAATTTAGACAGCGAAAACATGCTGTGAAAGCTCACCTACAGCTGCCTAATTAGAATGTTAATTATATTTACCAAAAGCATAATGCATTTGCATTTACAAAGCCTTTTCATACCAAGTGTATTTGAATCTAAGCCTTTCATTAAGTTTATTTTTGCTACTCAGTAGGAAAGAATGGATCTTTCCAAGAAAAGAAAACCATAGGAACTGCTCGCTTCACAGGCAGGACAAACCGAGTCTGAATATCAAGTAAAAATAAGTGCATATTGAAATTTATATTTAATCTTATGATTATATATACACATACAAAAAACAAACCCCTGACACCTCAGAAAGCAGAGAGGCCCAAGGGCTATGAAGGGAGCCCATCCGCCCCTGCCTCACAGCTGGCAGCCTGCTCTCCCCTTCTTTTTGGGGCTGCTCCCAAACCAAGCAGCTTCTCTAACACCTGGCGCTGAATTCGCCCTCCTTTTCCCCCTTGCTCGGCACCACACGGACCTTCCAGCCCCGCTCCGAGCGGCTCCTCTCCCCCTTCTTACCCCCGCGGCAGCCGGTGGCTTCCCCGGTTCCCGCCGGGATGGACTGAAGCCCCTGCCCCGCCGCCGACCCCGAGGCCGCCCGCAGGTGCCAGGGCTGGGGTTGCGGGTGGGCTGGCGACCAAGAGGCCTCCCCGCCGCCACGGGCCGGGCCGGAGCAGGCGGGACCGGCGGAGGAGCCGCCGGCGCGGCGGCGAGACGCGTCCTGCCTGTCGCGGGTCACGCAGCCCCGTCCGGGCTGGCAACCGCCCGTCCCGTCCCGTTCTGTCCCTCCCAGGTTTAAATCCCCGCCGGGCGACCCGCCCCTGCCGGCACAGCTCCCCGCGGCGCCGCTCTCCGGAGATGATGTGGCCTCGGCCCGTCGCCCCCACCCCGGGGCACCCCCGCGCCAAGGCGGAGCTGCCGCCGCGACACCGCTTCTCCCCCACACGCGCACCCCGGCGGGGGCCTCCCCTCCCCGCAACCCCCCGGAGTAGGGCCCTCGCCGGGGTCGGCGGCTACGTCGCCGCTCCCGCCGCGGCAGGAACTTTCCGAGTCCGCCCCCGCCCTTCCCCGGCGCGGCGGGCCCGGCCCCCACCCACCCCCCCGGCTCCCCCTCCCCGCGGCGGCGGCGCCCATGCCCTTCCCCCCAAGTCCCGCCGCCGCCCTCACCTGCAGCCCCGCCAGGCGCCGGCTGCCCCCGGACCGCAGCTGCCTCGCGCGCATCTCACCCGCCGCGCAGCCCCGCGGCTCCCCGCACACACCAAGAGCCGCCCGGGACGGGACGGGCTGCCCCGCGGGGGTTGCCGGGAGCTGTAGTCCCGCGGCCCCGCTGCGACGCGGGGCGCCGCGCGCGGGCGAACTACAAGCCCCGGCGCGCCACGCGCCAGCGGGGGGGCTCGGCGAGCGAGGCGGCGCGTGCGCAGGCCCGGCCGAAAGAGTTTCCGTTAGTTTTCTTGCCCGTGGCGGTTGCTGCCCTGAACCGCTAACGGGACGGCGGGGCGCGGCCGCGCCTCCAGCCGCTCCTTGCGCTTCGTCTCTCCGGCCCCCGCCGCCGCCCTCGCCTCGCCCCTCCGGCCCCCCGTCGGTGCCAAAACACTTGGTTCGGCGCCAGCTCGCGTCCCGCTCGCTGCCGTGCCAGCGGCGGCCGCGGGTTTCCACAGCTCCTCCGCTCCTCCGCCCCTCCCCGCTGTACCTAAGGGAGCGCCCCGGGCCTGCCGGGCTGCCCGCCGCAACCCTCCTCTCCATCTGCGGCCACTTTCAGTTCACCTTTCCGGGGCGTGGGTGGCCCCAAGGAGATCTCCCCAGGGCCTCGGACCGGGCCCTTCATTTCTGCGCAGCAAATACTTGACCTGGTGTGTCACAGGAGCGCGTCGGGCTTTTCTGTGGCCGCTCCGACCCGGTAGTTCGACAGGGTTGTCTGCAAACAGCGTGTCTGACGATCCCCACGCCTCTCTTGGTGGCCCACAGCGATGAGCTTGTCGCTTACCAGAGAAGTTCTCCAGGCCCTTCCGGACATGGCTGTCCCTCTCTGCTATTAGGCGGCAGCCTCCCCCTCCTCCTAATACTCTGATTCACCCAAATCCTGTCTTCCTGCTCTGCGTTAATGATGCCACACTTGCATCATCAGCAAATCTCTGCATGCAAGATGTTTAGCAAACACGCATTTAGCAAAAGTACTAAATAAAACTGGTCACAAGGCAAAACTGCGTTTCTAATCTCCCTCCAGACTGAAAGCTCCCCATTAAAAAACCAACCCATAATCTTTCTTCTTGAGTTTGGATTCCATTTCTGCGCATGAGTCTTAAAATAATATCCACTACCATAAGAAGTTACTGAAGTTTATATACCAGACTGAAAACACTTGGAAAAGAGAAACCGTCAACGGAAATTCAAAGGCTTCTAATTCTCATCTCAGCGAGACGAGATGGAGAAGCAGATTAGTGCTTTGTCATTTATAGTGCTGTTTGTAACGTACGTTTCTCATTTCCTTCATCTTATACTCCTGAGGCCTGGCCTAAAACCCACTGAAGCTGAGTGGAGTCTTTCCGCTTACTTCACCCTACTTTGCATCAAACCTTCACACAGTGCAGCTGATACAGAGTGCAACCAGCTCCATGTTCTGACTGGAGCCAGTTTATTTGATAAATAAAAATTGCTCCTTGTTGAAATCTGGAACTACTTTAAACTAAAACTGTAGCAGTTAACGGCTGATTCTGCTTTTAACTGGTTTCGAATGCTAAAAAACACCCTGGGACTTTTTAATGAAGGCTATTCCATGAATAGAGGATGTTCTTGCCAAAGCTCTGCACCAGATAACTGAGCAATCTTCGTTTCCTTTTTCCTCTAAAGTGGGACTCCCACACGCCACCACTGTAAACATAGAGCTTGCCTCCATAAACATGATTTTTGATGTTTTGCACAGCAAGGAGTCATACTCTAGAGTATTTAAAGTGCAGTGAGTTTCTCACATTCTGAGTAACAGCCCTAAAAATAGCTGTTTATGGACAATACCAGATGGATATTAGGTATTACCACAGTCACTGGGCAACGATTATACTTCTTTGTAAAGAAGCTCAGCTTTATACCATCCAGTAGGCTTGGTGCCATTCAATTTGCTGCACTAAGCTGTAATAGCTGCTTTTTCATAAATTAGAACAGAAGATGGATTAGTTTAAATCATTTATTATGGACTACAGAACAGAATCAGACAAAACAAAACAAACTGCTATAAGTATTTGTGTGGTGGGACTTTCTACTAACCAAATACTCCTGAAGCACCCTAAAACTGTTCTGTTTGTAAAGACCTCTGAGTAAAACCCATCTGAAAGCGGCTCTGCATGTCAGCATTTATGTACAGAGCAGCACATACATCTGTGCATACGCACAGCTGACACTGTGTGACTCTACAGCGCAGCATCATGAACGGCATCAGCCATCTCTGCAACAACTGACAGGCCGAGCATTCTGGTTTGTTATTTTTGTGACTACCATCATTAGTGATTTCCTGTGGATTTCATCAAAGTTCTTCACCTTGTTTCAGGGCCCACATCATTCCCTCAGATGGTTAGCTTGTTTTCACACCTCAGAGCTTTCCCTACTGAAGCCACCTGCACTTTACAACTTGCTCTCTCTTACGGCTACAAGGTACCAGGAAATAGGGGTAACTTTTATTGCATTTACTTGCTTTTATAAAAAAAACCTGGGTTTCATTCTATGTGGACCACTAGGTCTAGACAGACAAACTGCATTTGGAACAAATAACTCTAAAAATATGACAAGTTTTTCCAGTTTGAAATTAATGCCGAATTCTATCTGAAAATGGAAATGTAATATATTAATCTAAACATAAATCTATAAACATAATCTATTCACCAGTCTGATGTTTGTAGTATTCTCATATCATCTAACTGTATTACAAAGAAGGCAATGTCCTGGGAGACGTGACTGGTGCATTTGTCTGAGAAATTCCATAAGCATGTGTTGCCATGAGCATTTTTCACTGCTTTTGACACTGATCTTGCATACCAAATGCCCCCATTTAGGATTCACAAGATCTGCAAGAAATGCTTGCAAAAAAAAGGAACTAATATCTTTATGGACAAAATGTTCAAAATGCTTTTCTTTTCCCCCCCTTTTTTTTTCTTTTTTTTTTTGCAGTGCATTGTCTCCTTTCTTCCCCCCCTGTAAGAAAACTGAAAAAGAGTTAGGAGTTCAGGTTTGGTTTGGATGCAATCCTGAACTGTGGATGTGTCTCTGAATTACCTCATCGTCTCGGTTTGAGCCCTTAGCTGAACTTTGTCCTAAAATCCACCTCCAACAAAACAGTGAAAAGTTTAGGATAGGCTTAAGAAACATGGAATCAAAATTTACTTTGGTATAAATCCACTGAAAACAAAATATATATTTATATTATTAATTACACGTAATTGACCTTTTGGCATTCACTAATCCCCCCACTAGTTTAAAGAATGATCTCACAAATCCTTGCGCCTACCGGGTGGACAGCCTTATTCACATCATATAGTCCTATTGTACAGACTCTGAAATAAACATAAAGTTATTTCCCTAAATAAGTGTTTAGGGTTCACCCATGCACTTCATTTAGTAAAACTTTGTGAGTACATCAGCCCATGGAAACAGAATCTCTTAAACCCGAAATACCAAGCATGGTACTTCCACAGCCTGATCAAGGCTCTGTTCCAACCCCACCAAGAGCAGTGGCGGACGAGTGGACTGGGATGAACAGCAGCTCAGGTTCACAGGGCGCACGTGAAAACCAGGCACCTGCAGGCCCGAGTGCTTGTTTGTGAACATCAGCCCCACCACCCCTTCCCTCTGGGCTGGAAGAGCTGCCTACGGATTTCTGAATATGCAGCAGCCCCGGCTGCCAAACACTGGAAATCTCAGACTGTGTATTCTAACTGCTGGTTTATCACTGCCGGCAAATCAGCCACAGCTCAGGCACTAAACTGCCTTATATTAGGCGGATTCAAAACACAACAAACCACACTTACTCTCCTCTCCCTACCATGAGGCTGCCAGTTGAAAGAGCTGAGCATCAAAACTGTATTTGAAACAGCGGAAGGTGCAGGAGTCCTCCTTTTTGCGAAAACAGTCCTGCATTCGGCCCACAGCATTTGACAGTTCATTTCTCCAGAGTCAATAACCAAGGTAATGAGAGAGAACCCGCCTCAGCTTCCGAGAAGCGGTTTGGGCTGAAACGCTTATATGCTGCAGTGCCAGCACAAGGAAAAGCTTTTGACAATGCTGCCTCTAACGCCTATCCTTCGGGACTTCAGTAGATGGCACTGTCACATCAACAGGGTTACAGGAAAAGAGCGATGTACAGATTGTATTTTCACAGATAATGTATGCTTTTATTCAAATATTTTTTTTCTCTAGATGGTATCTGGTTACATCTATTTGATTTTTCACGGTAATAAACCAGAAATTTAAAATGTATAAAATAGAACAGCTGACCACTGAGCAATTTGTTGACATCTTTTCAATTTGGTAGCATGGAGTGGGACTAAAAAACGTTTTTCCTTTATAATCCCTGGAAAAAACAAAACATTCGTCACCTTTGTTATTTTTTTAACTTTGTGTATTATTTTTAAAAATAGTTACGTAATTCTCTATTCAGCTGTGAACTGCTCTGATTTCTGTTGATTTCTGTTACATTTCAACAGATTCTTTTTTTTCTCTCTCAGTCTTCCTTATATCATTAGACAATGAACTTTCTGGGGTGGTTACGAGGTGGGGGGGAGGAAGGTCTCCCCTCTAAATATTGAAAGTAACACATTCAAAAAATCCTGTTCAGTCTCTCTACGCATCTGGTCCGGCACTTACATTTTTATCTGTGTTTCCCATGTAGGTGAGATCAACACTGTTTTAAGCTGACTTTACACTTGCCAAATTCGTAATCTATCAAAAACTGCAGCCCTCGGTGGGACCAAAATCCCTTCGGGGAAAACAGTGTTAGCTAGTCCTGAATCAAGCCTA
This sequence comes from Larus michahellis, assembly GCF_964199755.1. NCBI lineage: Eukaryota > Metazoa > Chordata > Aves > Charadriiformes > Laridae > Larus > Larus michahellis. The sequence continues at coordinate 43,035,433 of NC_133898.1, forward strand.
TATTCTTGGCAAATTTCTCCTCTAGCTATTGTATTTAAAAAAAAAATTCTGCTGAATTGTATAAGAACCCTGGCACATAAACCAGAAATTTTGTTCAGTATCTGGATTATATAGTCAACCACAGGAAATCTGATAGAGGGGCAACAGATATTTGTTCTGTCGTGTAGTCCTGTTGGGATCACTGTCATCTTGGTAGGTGGATTTAAACTAATTTCCGTGACTTGATCTCCGCTGACGTGCTGGGGCTGTTGCCTAAGAATCTCTAAATGATGCTGATTTTTCTTGGTAATCAAATGATTGACCGTTTATCCCTATTCACCAGTGACTTGGCTTTGCATTTGTAACAATTCCCTAACAAAGCTGATGTGTGGACTTTTGTGGGGCAAAAAATGGCAATGATTTAAATTAACTCTTCATTTCCCCATATACAAAAAAATTTGGATATGGCCACATTCTTACTATCAGCTAGAAGGATGCTGAATCTGCAGTAAAACTATCACCACCAGAAATCCCATCTGTATGCTGGGCAGCAGATCCATCAGCTTTTCTAGGAAATCTGTGGAATCTGGGTCAAGAATCTGCAAATCAACAAATTGCTCCCTTTCTCTAATATTACCCTCACACACACTTTGAATACTTGCAAAGCCGTAGCTTCCAGGATGCGACTTTCCCATCCGAGGCTTAAGAGCAGCAAGATGATTATTCCTGCTCCCTCCCTCCCTCCTTCCTCTTTTCTTTCTCTCTTTCTCTCTTTCTTTCTCTCTTTCTCTTTCTCTCTTTCTCTCTCTTCCTTTCTCTCTTCCTTCCTTTCTTCCTTCCTTTCTTCCTTCCTTTCTTTCTCCTTCTTTCCTTCTTTCTTTCTTTCTTTCTTTCTTTCATGCGTGGGGTGTTTTTTTTCTTTCAATTTTTTTTAGCATTAAGTCTGAACTTTAAGAATGATGTGAAAATTGGAGACTTTAAATAGAGTATCAGTGACACAGAATAGTCAGATGTTTCCTACAACACTGCAGAGCAAGGATGGTGATGTCAAATGACCTACAGAAGGGCTTGTGTGCTCAGTAGCTTATCTGCTTGGTTTAATCATTTTAAGTGGTCTATTGCGAAATAGACCTCACCACAAATCTAGCTTCCTTGGTAGCTAACAGTATAATTACAGAATTTAAAATGCCTGAAGACAGGACTGTCATTTTAGCAAGCGTTGTCATTTTAGGCCTAAAAAAGGTGGTAAGAAGAGCTAATGAAACAATAAATTAAACAACTGTGCCACTCTGTAGACCTTTGCCTCTCAAGACCCTCCACGAATACTCATTTCAGACTGGTCATCGGTAAGGAGCGATGACCAAGGCCCATTCCCAGCAGGCGCCTGAAGCCGCCCTACAGAGCCCTCACTCAGGCGCCCGGGGCTCCCCATCCACCTTCACACGCCCCGAGATCACGGAGAGCCTCGATCCATTCCAAAGCCGTCCCTGGAAACACAAAACGGGTTTTCGGGGGAAACCGCAGGCTACAGCTTGTCTCACGGCGAAGATCGGCAGCCGCTGCCAGCCTCCCGGGGGAAGAGGAGCAGGGGCAGGAGGAGGAGGGGGGGGGGGGGAGGCGGGCTGGTCACAGGCAGCCCTGCGGGCGCTGCTGACGTGGTGCCAGGCACCGGGCTCATTTCGGAGGGGACACCAGCTGGGAGAGGCTGGCGGAGCTGCGGCTGCGAGAACCAGCGCCCGCTTCTGCAGCAGCCTCCCTCCCTGCCTCCCTCCTTCCCCCGCCTCCTCCTCCGCCGGCACCGGCCCTGGCTCTCCCCTTCCCACCCCCGAGCTTCGGGAAGGCGGAGGGAGGAAGGGGCCGGCGGGGAGAGGAGAGGGATGGCAGGGTGCGAGGGGGCGGCGGCTCCCCTCCTGCTCGGGGCACTGTGCCTCTCCGCCGCCGCCTGCTTCCACCTGGTGCACGGCAGGGACAGCGGAGCGCAGTGGACCCTGGAGAAGGTGGGTCGCGGTTTGCGTTTCTCAGGTTCTTCTCGCCTCTCCGCTCGGTTGCGGGGCTGGGGGCGGGGGGCGGCGGCACCTTCCCGGGCGGCGGTCCGTGCCGGTCCCCCACGCGTGGTGCCGCCTCGGGCGCCAAGGCGGGTGTCAGCCGCGGGTGGCTGCCCACGCCCCGCGCAGGAGGTGAGGATGCACCGGTAACATGGCTTCCCGCCCAGCCCGAGCTGACGGCTGCAGAGAAACAAGGCTTCTTCACACGTGGGATAAGCTTTGTCAGGGGCAGTTCGTAAATTTAAGTGAATTAACCCAAACAGCGCAAGAGGGATCAAAATCCGAAACTATATTCCATGTAACATACTATTACACTCCAATTTTCAACATGATCACGGTAATTCAGAGGACAGTGACTTAGTTTGAGAGAACAAATAGTTCTTCCAGCAGTGATGCACGCTAAGCTGGGAAAAACAAGTAGGGATGGCATTGATAGCTACTGCGAAATTGTTTTGAAAGGATCTAATATTCTAATATGTCGTAGAGCCATACTGTACTGTTTTCAATTCAAAATGTTGTTTGAACTTGTGAAAAAAGCAGTCTCGAGAGAACATCTAATAAAACAGCAATAAGCAGTAAACCCCTGATTTCTCTGTGTAACAACTCTTAGTGGTCGATTATGAAATACATAGTTTCTTTGTGAAGAACTAAACCACATGGATCATGGGAGAGCGTACAACTGCAAATTGCATTCAATTAAAGGGTTTAGGAATTTCCAAATGGAAAATATACTTCTGGGGCCCATCCCCAGGTGTTTGTAGAAGAGCTGAACTCAAAGTTCAGCCAGAACTGACTGAACTCTGCTAATCCAGTGCTCTGTTCTCTTCACCGATAGATCAGAGTCCAGGACAAACTGACAAAATGACGCTTCCCTCATACACTTCCACTCACCCTTAGTCGTTCCCTTTCTGCTTAACTTTATTCACTCCCCATTCAAATAAGAGTTGGTTTTGTGGGGTTCTTTTGTTTGTTTGGTTGGTTGGTTTTTTTAAAGAAAAACTTTGTCATTCTGTTCTATTAATTGTATCTTACTATATATATCATGTATAGACTACATATCTGTAACACGATACATCTATAGTATGCATAATACATGTATACGTACATATATAATACATATATAAGAATATGTGAGGCTAAGTCTTTAGTCATACTAGTCAATGTACAAGTGTGTAGCCCCAGTGCTCCTTCTTTTTAGCCCCCTTGAGCCGTACCAATACATTCTTCATCTCATTCCATTCCAGTTAGTCAAATCTACTTGCCAATGATGTAAGTAGTATCTAACCGCAGAACCATAGCATCTGAAATCCTCTGCCCGTGCAGGCACTAACCAAGAACCACTTCCTCTTCCTCATCAAATTCTTGTCCCTCAACAACTTTTGTTCCTTCTCCCAAAAGGGATGTGGGAGCCAGAAGTTGAAAGTCTTACAGCGTACAGACCTTCTCCTCCTTCTCTCATTGAGGAGGAGGAATCAGGTCCTGAACTTAAGAGTTCTTGGAAGCTAACTTCCATTGGCACTGAGCTGAAATATACCAAAAGCAAGGTAAGTCTGGGCTACCTGCAGAAGTTAAAGTCTTGCAGTTTATGCAAATTAGTACAAAAGGCCATAAATATGTTGTCCTGCATCCCTGCCGTGGCCACGGAGGAAACAGAGATTGACCAACAGTGTAAGGACTGAGTCACCTACAGATCTCATTCTGCTTCTCTTTTATCTCATGACTGCTTTTGTAATTCCTTTCACTTCCCAAATTTGAAGATCTCCCTATTATTAGAAATGGGAATTTATTCCTCTTTTCTGAAGTGTTTTCGTACATTTGTACTTCAATAATAATAATGTTTCTTTGCAAAGTGATTCAATGACCACAACTACCAGACATGCTCTACATTAGAAGTGAGACGATTCTAACTGAGCCCTTCACTTGTTCAACTGAAGGTGTATTTTCTGAACTTCCTTAATTAAATTGTCCTCCCACACTCTTCTGAAGCATGTAGCTGCTTTGGACTCTCTTCTTACAGCCCGTTCCTCCCAAACAGAACAGCTCCCTGACAACATTTTCTCTTGCCTGTGCCTTTTCTACATTGGTGTAAATCTCACTGTATTAAATGTTTAGTCTTTCAAAAGACATTTTATGCATCTTCTGCAATATAATTTCCAAACTTGTAAAAGTTCTTCTTTATACCAGATGAAATGTGATTTTTCTTTAACCCATGTCTAAATTTGCTAGCATAAAAAATGTTAACTGGACATCCTAAAATTTGGTGTCCTTACAGTCTTAAAATTCAGCTTTAAACTTAAATACTATATTAAAATCAGCATTGTAGGATTCAGCGTCTTTGTGTCTCCCTTCTACTTAATTTCACTAAGTAAGCTGAAGTGGAGTTAGAGGAAGGGTCCACACATAGACAGATGGCTAGGACAAGAGAGAAGGGTAGAAATGAATGGAGAAAAATGAAGTAGAAAAAAAGACAAATGGTGAGGCAAAGCCCATTTTTTAACAGTATTTGTCAGTCGGGGTAATTAAGATAACAGGTCATTATACAGGACTGCAGAAGATCTCAAGATCAGTACATTTTCTGGCCAAGTAATCAGTTTCAGTAGTCATTTCAGACAAATGTGAATTGATGCACATGGGAAAGGAAAGGGAATGATATTTTTATTTTTCGTTAACGTACACCATGACGGAGTTAGAGTAAATACATCTGTGAAAATGTCAGTTCAATGCAGCAGCAGCCTGAATGCAAGTCGGTTGTTAAACAGTTTTAAGAAAGGAAAATAATAAAATAGAAAATACCATTATCCTACACTATAAGCTATGGTGCGCTCATGTTCCAGTTTCCCTCCCTTTCCTCATCTCAAAAAGGATGAGGTAGACAAAGAACACTGAAGGACAGCAAACCTTATCAATCATAAGGCAGCTCTGATCAAAGAACAAATAAACAGACTAGGATTTTTCAGTGGGAGAAAGACAGGAGTAGAAGGAAGCCTCTACGATAGAAATAAGGAATGGATATGACAGGAGCATCCTATAATAGTGCCTAAATTAGGAATCTATAAAACCAGGAGTGACTCACGAAGTTCCCGAGAAGACAATTGCTAGAGACTGGGTAGGTTCAAATCAGATGCCCAAAGGGGCTTTTGAGATTCCTTGGGGATCCCACCTGGCGTTCAGCTACCACTCCAGAACAGCACAAGGCTCTTGAACATCTTTGACATATTTGCCAGCCCCATGACATGTGTCTCAAGTATTCCTCCAGGTCATCTCAAATAGCTCTAAAGGTCCATGCTTAGGCAACAGCCTAAGCTTGGGAAGTAGCTAGCACTACTAGCTCTTGTCACGGGAAACAAGCTGCCACTTCTGAGGTTAACCCCTGTGTCACAAAGCTGATGTATACCCCAGCGCACCCCAAATGAGCTGCACTATGCCCTGTAGTCACACCAGTTATACCACTGTCAGCAGCAGCCGCGATGACACAGCTTCACTCTTTCCAGGACTGAGCTAGCTTACGCTTTTCTTTGCAGTACTACATCTCATAATGTAGGCACAACACAAAGCCAAATATTACTACTAAAAACAAAGTTTCTGGTGTTTGCCCCAATGGAAACCTCATTTGAAGGTCACATGCCTACATACATAGTCATGCAGACGTGACTACGCGTGTAGAATTAAGATACGAGAAAAGAGAGAACCCAATCACGGGTTGAGATTTTACAGCTGGTAGGTAAAAATTTCTCACATGTTTTTAATAGTAGTACATTTTGCATGGAAATCAAAGACACAGAACTTTAAAATGTCAATATTTTATGAGACAAAAGCTTTTCTTAAGATTACTTTTTGTTGTCAGTAAATCAAAATAGCACAATATATCACATTTACTGTAATTCTGAAGAAAAGTATGGTTAAAAAGGTCTAGTAACAGTTATAGGTACAGCAATCTTTCCCTTTTTCCCCTTTCTGCAGTATTCTCACCAACCAAGAATTTTACATTCTGATGCTATTCAGAAAGTCGCAGCAAACACAGATGTTTCTAAAATGTGGGAGAATGATTTGCGCCCTATCCTCATAGAAAGATACTCAGGATCACCAGGAAATTATGTCGTACGACAGGTAAGACAACGTTTCCTGAAAACCTCTAATAACATCTACTATTTGTATTCTGGTAGTGCTTTTAGTGATCACTAAAGGGACGGACACATTCCTTTCATTTGGTAGAATGAACTCTCTCATTGTTCAAGTCTAGACTGCATAGAGCCTACATGACACAGCTTGCACTTTAGCTGACGTTATTTTCCACGGCTGCACAGCATGATGGAAAAAAAAAATCCATATTGAAGTTTACATTTTAAATTAAAAAAGCTTGCCTCAGGTTTGGTACCCAAAGTACAACACAACAATTGTCTGTTTCCTCACACGCACAGGCTTTTGGCCACTGGTTCAAATCCCCTGGGATCCTACACAGGGATGAAATAAATTACATATCCCCCACACCCCTTTTCTGGAGAGGTCTCCTGTGCTGGTACACTCCCTGGAGTGTTGCCTCAGACAAGTGTTTCAACACGAAAAGGGGTTGGAGGGGCCCAAACCGGCAGGCAGCCTAGATGGTCGACATGACAAAGCACAGCACTGGTTTAAGTATAGCACTAGCCTTTATCTACCTTTTAAGCAGTGACTCAACAGCTCCAAGATAACCTGAACTACAATAAGTTTATTTGCTACTCTGCAATTGGTAGATTGGAAAAACACAGCTTTTTTTATGCCGTGTGTGTGCATACGTGTACGTGTCTCTATGGATTTATTTTTGTGGTTTCTTTAGTGATACCCTGGAAGGTAGCCAAATGAAAGGGGAAAAAGTGAGAATAACAGAAAAACAGCTGAGCGGAGGCTAGAAAACCACAAATCATATTCAAACAGGATCATTCTGTTACAAGGTAACAGCATGTACTAAAGCAGGCACCCAACAAAGGAAAAAAAGAAGAGTCCTCCTTTGTCAAAGCACAACGGAGTTTGAAATGGATGACATTTTTTTGTTAAAACACAGAAAACGCATCGGACTCCTTCAAGGGAGAAGGCTAGTGATAGTCACGAACCATGGACACTGGGAACTCCATCCAGGCTTGTATATTCCTCTTAATCCATAGCAGATGTCCTTTGCTCAGCCTACAGATAGCAGATAGACCATACAACGCCATAAAAGCTTTCAGAGGGTGACCACAAACAAAATGGAAGTTTGTTCTAGCACTAAAATTAATGGCAATATTCCCACTGACTTCACCAAGAGCAGGACAAGTCTTCAAAGTCTATTTTCTTTTTTCCCCTTAGAGGCTTTTTCTAATGTTTATTTAAAGAGAGGAATCTGCCTTGAGGAAGCACTCTGGGGACCCATAAAAATAAGTTGCTCAACTGAGATGGCCCTCTAACAAGAGTTAGCCAGAACTCTGTACTAAGTATAACTGGGGTTGTAAGAGGTATTCTCTTTAGGTAGGAAGTTACCTAAAATGAATAACCTCTCTTATATATTTATAGCATTCATTTTTATTTTTACATGAGTTACGCTTACCAGATTTCCTTTTATAAAAGATTATTCTGAAATGTTTAATTCTTTCTTTAAAGGAATCAGACCGTCTCTTACAGCTTTGTAAACAACTAATGCCACTGAAAGACAGATTTTTTTCACAGAAGTTAAAAAACCCAACAGCATTTTTTTTTTATACTGCTGTGGCATCTATGTGCGGTAATTGTCAAAATAGCCACAACCTCTCTGTCACTTTTGACGTTTTAATTTAATGACAGAACTGAGTTTAGATTTGAAGAGGTAAACATTAGATGTGCCCTGGTTACACCTGAAAAAACACTGGCCTGGAAAATTCAGAGATCAAGATCTTAATGTGTCGTATTAATGGGCAAGGATTCAAAGCACCCTCAGGCTCCAAAGACAAAAGGGAGACATGAAAAGCAAGTGAGACAGAGCCTAAGATAGCAAAGACGTCGCTTACTTTATATAGTGACATTACATTTTTTGCTATAAAATTTATCTTTTAAAAATATCACAAACTGACAGAAATAAGCTTAAGTGCCACTATTAATTAGCTAATGACAGTTTGCCTGCAACATCTTTTTGAAGCAACCAATATTAATCTTTTGTTTTGTTTAATTGCAGCACATCAAGCACCGTCTTCAAAGATTACAGGCTGGTTGGGAAATTGAAGAAGACACATTTCAGAGATACACACCATATGGATATCAAACATTTTCAAATATTATCAGCACTCTCAACCCCTCTGCAAAACGCCATCTAGTACTTGCTTGCCACTACGACTCAAAATTCTTTGGACAGCAATGGCAGGAGAGAACATTTGTAGGAGCAACTGATTCGGCAGTGCCTTGTGCTATGATACTGGAGCTGGCACGTGCCCTGGATAACAGGCTTCAGTTAATCAAGGTAGTTTGCTTGTTTCATTTTGGTTTTGCAATAGCAATAGGCCTTAGGACACTTTCATGTTCTCTCCCACAGCCTGCGTGCCTGATTCTCTGATCGCTGTGCCTATCGTAAAACTCCCGTTGACTTCGAGAAGAACAGAAGAGAGATCTATATCTACTGCTTTAGAGTACATTATCACGTTAAAACTTCTTATGCAAAGGGTGACCATCTAAAAATTATCTAATAAATATATACTATATTCAAACTGAAAAACGGTAGATTTAGATTAGATATTAGGAAGAAATTCTTTACTGTGAGAGTGGTGAGACACTGGAACAGGTTGCCCAGGGAAGCTGTGGATGCCCCTTCCCTGGAAGTGTTCAAGGCCAGGCTGGATGGGGCTTTGAGCAGCCTGGCCTAGTGGGAGGTGTCCCTGCCCAGGGCAGGGGGCTTGGAACTACATGATCTTTAAGGTCCCTTCCAACCCAAACCATTCTATGATTCTGTATGAAAATAACAATTTATGGATGATTAATACATGTTTCATAAACTCAGCAAGATCTAGTCCTCCTTTCGATCTAAAAGGCACAGAACCCTAACTCAGAAGCTCCTATCATATCCAGTAACATCTAGGGTCATTGACAAAGTTTTGTTGCTTTCTGAATCTTGCATTTTTAAAATCTCTCACTTGTACTCTTTTTGGGAGATGGATGAACTAATTGCTGTGCAGGAGAGTTACACTCACGTCCCTCCATCCCACAGCAATTTCAAGCTTTTCTTGTTTTCCTTTATCAATTTTAGTAGCTTATTTATGAAACAAGCAATGGCCAAGTACAGGAAAACAGTCAAGTAGTAGTAAAATATTATGCGTCTGTGTTACCTATGCTATGAAAATATGCTTCAGAGTGCTGCCATTGCTAGGCGCAAAAATCTATTGATCCTACTAGCTCTAAAAGCTTGCAGGATTACAAATTTGTAGGATTACAGATTCATGAGTGCCATCTACTGGTTCAGTATTTATTATTTACAGAAGAATATTTCTCGTCATACACTAATGGAGCTTTCACAGGAAAAGGTCTCAAACGCTTTACAGAGCGTCAGGAATACACTCAGCTCGGGTATTAAGATTACTCATTGGCAGTTGTTTCCAGAAACTGATTTGGTGCCTTCTGACATTAGAATATTTAAGAATTAGAAGATTAAGAATATGCCAATGTTCTTAGTCACAAAAAAAAAAGCACTTTTGTAATATGGACGCTTTCATTTAGCAGCTTCATTTAGAATAAATTTGCCTAATGGTTATTTATGGAACAACCTGCACACTGACTTAAAGACTGGAATTTTTCGCAATACATCATTTTTTTATTAAATGGTTTTATCATGTAAGATGACAGCATTTGACCAAAAGGCAGTCTAATTACTTTGCACAGGCTTCCATTTGTACAGTCTGTTAACAAAGTATACTTTGGTATCCATCTGCTTAATACATTAGCTATGACCTTTTTGCTCTGCTCATAGCAGCATAACAGACTCTTATGTTTTCAGCCAAATCTATTTATACTTTGACTTGAAGCTGTGATTTTTATCTTGACGTTTCTCCAGTTTATATAGAGTAAGCTTAAAATTAGAGGGCAAAGACATCTCTCTACATTATTCAGTCCTGGTAATGTGTTAAACAGTAGTAATAATAATAATTACAAATATTACTTTCTAAATTTCAAATGGCATTAACACAGTTTCCTCCAGAATGTAATGCAAAATGACTGCTATCAAAAGAGCTCTGTCCTGTGCAAAGGACAAAGGGCAGCAAAGCATTGCCATTAGAGAAATCCATATATCACTGTAAGCATAATCAATATCATCTTGCCTACGTGAGCGACACTTTATAGAAGTTTTCCACTACTGTTTATTTTGGATCAGCTCCAGCTCGTTGGGAGTTGTAGCCCGTACAGGACATGACTGTTGCCGGTAACCCCACCTTTTTAACCACATCATGCAATTTCAGTTGAAGTAACATTAATTTATAGAGGGGTTAAAATATTTATGGCAACTACCAAGGCTACAGTTCCCAAAACTGTTCATATTGCGGAATCGAACTGGGGTTAGGCATTATTAGGAAATGCTGCCAGTGCAAACAGGGCTTCAGTTAATAAACGGAGAGAGAAAGAAGACTCTTTCTACACTGGGGAGAAATTTCAAATAGATGTCTCCTTTGTAACCTTAAATACATTAATCATATATGTTCTCAGTTTTTACTGCTGTGATATTTTTGGTTGTTGAAAGGGAAGGGCGTATCTACTCTACTCTCTTGGGCTTTGGTTTTAGGGTAAAGTCACCTAGGTGGTTGCAAGTCCCCCTGAAGGAAAAGAAATGGTCATTCTTCTCATGACCGACTGCTCTTTGTCCCTCAAAGAGCCATCAACTTTAAAATACATAATTCACGTCCACTGATGCACAACTATAGCATTAGATATTACTCCTTTGTGGCACTATCATGTAATAATATTAGCACTCAGATCAGGTGTTGGTGCTGACACGTCTCCTCATTATTTGAGATGTTTCTGCTTCCTGGTTTTGCAGACCTGTCTCAACATCCTCAGCTCATGTCCACTAAAATCAGAAATGAAAGTATGTCTTTCATTTAAGAAAATCAGTCTTTTAACCAGAAACAAAATGATACCAAACTGAATCATAGAATGGTTTGGGTTGGAAGGGACCTTAAAGATCATGTAGTTCCAACCCCCCTGCCCTGGGCAGGGACACCTCCCACTAGGCCAGGCTGCTCAAAGCCCCATCCAGCCTGGCCTTGAACACTTCCAGGGAAGGGGCATCCACAGCTTCCCTGGGCAACCTGTTCCAGTGTCTCACCACCCTCACAGTAAAGAATTTCTGCCTGGTATCTAATCTAGATCTACCCTCTTCCAGAGGAAACATGTCAGTGTGCTAGATAAATAATAATGACTGATCGCTACTACTATTACACCATAATCCATGTTTAACAGCCATAGGAAGGTTTGCATAGGGTACACCTTGAAAATATACCCCTACTGATGTTGCTTATATGACTACAGCATTTGTCCTGTATTTAACGTTCTGGCCAGAATCAGTTATGTTATTTTTAACTTCCTCCAACAGACCAGCTCAACGTCAAGACCAGACCTTTCACTTCAGCTCATTTTTTTTGATGGTGAAGAAGCCTTTGTCCGGTGGTCCCCTTCTGATTCCCTCTACGGATCTCAACACTTAGCTCAAAAAATGGTATCTACTCCACATCCACCTGGTTCAACAACCACAAATCAGCTGCAGGGCATAGTAAGTGGCTTCCACCTCCCTAATGAGTAATAGTAAATTGCATTTTTTTAATATTTCATTAGCAAGTAATTGGTCAAATTCCCAAGAAACCACAAACCCCACCAAAGTTAGAGGCAGACTTGTGGAAACTTTATGAAAGGTACTAAAATAGAGAGTTGGCAAGAGCTTTTCAGGTGAATCAGCGTATACCTTCTCCATGCAAATATGAGGAGTCATGGAAAAATCAAAATATACAAATTTATTAGAATATAAACTAGGATACCCACCTTCTTCAAGAGAGATAATTCAAAGTGATTAGGAAAGGGCATGGACATAGTATCGGTCCATGAACAAATCTCCCCTAGCTAAGCTCCTAGTTTCCCTTTGATTCCTACGAACATTCTGATTGTCTGCTGCCTTCTCCCTCCTGCCTTCTAGTTTCCCTGCTCACTGCTGAGACACTTTTCTTCTGTCGCTGTATCTTGTGACTCATAAAATGTCTTTCCCTTGACAGACTTTGTTGTTCTCTGGGGAAGAAGCAATTTCCTCTTCTTTCTCCCCACCTACCATAGTTTTTCTTTTAAAGAGATATAACACACAAACTGCAAACAAAGCAACACAGTCTGCTTCAGCTTGAGGAACAGAAAAGCGGCCTACCGCTTTCCTCCTCATAAAGACAGCAAAATGCATCAGATTGGAATCAGGTTCTGCTAATGGGTTCTTCTCAGGCATCGCAGTAGAAAAGCTAGATCTTTGGCCAGAGCCACCAATGACCTATACAGGAACCAAGAGGTTTCATTATTGCTGCTGCTGCTGTTGATGATGTTGTAGTAATGTAAAGAATTCTGTATTAAAGATTCTTTCATTTATAGGACCTGCTTGTACTACTGGATTTAATTGGTGCACCAAACCCAGTCTTTCCCAATTATTTTCCAAACACTATTCGATGGTTTCAGAGGCTTCAAGCAATTGGTAAGGAGAGGGGTATGGGCTTTTGGTGAATTTGAAAGCTTAGAGTGTAGTTTCTGAATGTATTAAGTCCTGTAAATCAGATTTTTAGATTACTTTTTTGTTTGACACTTATAATATTTAAAAATGTAAATGTTAAATTTGGTGCATCTTAAACCTGTAAGAAGATTTTAATATTTAATTAATAACTGAGGAAGATTCACAGACACTTGGAAGCCATGAAACAGATTCTATTACTGATTGTCGCTGTGACTCTTGGGAACTGCTTTATTTCTGTAGTTTAGTTCTCACTTCTGTAAATAATAGCACCAATCATAGAATAATTTAGGTTGGAAAAGACCTTTGAGATCATCAAGTCCAACTGTAAATCTAACACTGCCCAGTCCAAATGCAGGACTCCCAGGTGGGTCTCACTGGAGAAGAGGGGCAGAATCACCTCCCTCGCCCTGCCACGGATGCCGCCTGGGATCCAGCTGGATTTCTGGGCTGCCAACATGCGTTGTTGGCTCATGTCTGTCTGCTCCTCCTCCGTGGGGTGGCTCTAATCCATTCCCCAGTGGGTATGGATACCGGCCCAGCAGCAGGACCTTGCACTCAGCCTTGTCAAACCTCATCCCCAATCTTGAGATCTTCTAAGTACTAAACAAATGCAAAAGACAGTCACCAACTCCTTTTTCTTCTTTCACAGAAAAAGCTTCCCTGTGAGTGGAAAAACAATTCAAATGTTCTAACATGCCCATATTGTCCAAAAGTTGTAATAATCACTTTCATTTTCAATTACAGAGCAAGAGCTACACAACATGAATCTGTTGAAGGATCACCTTGTTGAAAGGCAGTATTTCCAGACTACTTTACATCGAGGCTTGGTTGAAGATGACCACGTTCCATTTTTATTAAGAGGTACTGGAAGCTCTTATATTTTGACAGTAACAAATGCATCATTTAGCAAATGAGCAAGTGCATATGATCCTGTGTTTCAAGCTTATTTGCCCCAACTCAAGGCTTCCAAATCCAACTTTATGCAGGCCAAGAGTCACAGCTTTGAAAAACATACCCGAAAAAAAGCAGCGATAAAACATACCCATCCTCATTTTGCACAAGCACAGCTCCAACAGCACAGAGATAATGGAAATTTCTGGCAGCAGTAGTGTCCTACAAAGATAAGCAACTCTGATCCAGTGGGTTCTCACTACATACCGCACTAGCCAGCTAGTTACTATTTCTAGGAGCAGCGAAACGCTCAAGGGTCGTATCTTCAAAGACTACAAAAATCTCTAAATAGCTGTTGTCAAAGTTACGGTAATGCTCACTATTATCTGTTTAAATCTGAAGGCACTGACTTCTGCAGAAACTCACATACTCAAATTAGACATCCTCATTCCCTAAAGAGAATGGAGATTTCACAGCTGTCAGCTTGAGGGGTGGGAAAGGTGCATAGAGTAGCCAGCAGAAATAGCAAAGGACACAATATGCCTGAAATCCCTCCTGGAATTAGGCACATACCTGCAAGTGGGATTCCCAACCTAATCATTTCTCCTGGAAGACACCAACACCATAGCCTCTGACTTTGTGTTCATTCTTTTCCTTTGGGATCCAGTTAAAGAAAGGGAACGCAGTTGTACTACTGCTGCCACCTTGTCAAGCTACAGGTCAGTGATTAAAGCACTCGTGCAAGTTCAAGATATGGATTTGATGTCCTTCTTGGTTCAAGCACTCAGCAGAGCATCTTCAAAACTAAGGTGGGCCAAAGAAGGACAGTAGATCTAGTAAAAGTTGATTGAAGGTTTCCACTGTACAGCAAGGACCACAAGAGTTATATTCCTAGAGGAAGGTTTACCAAAAAGAAATGTAACACTAGTTCAAAGAAGAGGGTATCTGCCTAGGAAAGGAGGGAGGTATCTTCATATCCAGCCCCTCATTTTACCATTGCTTGTGCTCTGTTAACTACTGGGTAACGCAAAATGCGGACACAGCTCTGGAAGGAGGCACAAGAGCAGCCACACCTCTCCACTTCTAAGCAAGTGCTCTCTTTACTGAGCTATGGTTACTGTCAATGGCTCTTCAACTCCACAAATCTTTCATTTTTCACACCAAGGCAGGGCCCAGGTCCAACAAAATCACACGGCCATCACATGTATGTCCAGGGACATCAAAAATCCTACATGGGAGAAGCTGCTAGGGGAAAACAATGACTAGACCTCAAAACCTTTACTAATAACACAATTAACACCTAGTGAAGAAAACAGATTCCTTAGTGATATGCAGCTGAAAAATGAGAGGGGAAAAGCAATAAAATGGGAAAGAGGCTGCAGAGAAACAATGCTCCCCCAAAAAGCAATCAGGAAGCAGAAGACTAATTTAACTCCTCTTTTACCTGAAAGCTGCAGTATGTATAGGTGGCTTGATGGGTATATATACATACTTACATATATATACACACATATATATATGCAGTGATACGGATCCTTTAAAGTGAAAAGTTCTTTTATCCGAGGACAACAGTGGTTCTGTTTTACAGAGCAAAAATACAGACACCCTGTATGTCTGTATTTATGGAGAGGACTAAAAAAATGCTTCAAAAAGTGCTCAATCTTAACACTGTCACAAGAACACGTTAATCAGTTTTCAGTTTGGGGAGCTGCAGTGGTTGCTCTGCCCTTCTGTAGCTCCTAAACAAGGCATCAACAACTACAATGCAAAGGATCTAAAAAGCCAAAAAAGCAAGTATCATGGTAAAACTACTAGGTACAAGTGCCTTAAAAAAAAAAAAAAAAAAAAAGAGGGAAAAGTATTCAAAGAAAAGGAAGGTGCTGATTTTAGGAAACACTACGAAATCGAGAAGGTAAGAGGAAGCTGCAGTGACACACACTGCTCTATAAAGTCAGCTTATTGAGTAGTTACCTGAATCTATTGCTAAATGGCGACATATCGATTGGCTTAACAGAACTTCTCCGATATTTCTTCTCCAAATTTCACTTTCCTCCTTATAGGGGTTCCAGTCCTACATCTGATTCCATCCCCTTTTCCTGCAGTATGGCATACCATGGAGGACACAGAAGAAAACCTTGATAAAACCACTATCGACAATCTCAGCAAAATCCTGCAAGTGTTTGTACTGGAATATCTAAACCTGTGATAGATAAAATGGAAACAAATTGTACTCCATCCTAAATACTGTTTTGTCCACCTTCACATTTGCTGTTTAATTGCATTGGAGAGCACTACAGCAAAGCAAAATATAATGATACCTCTTGCTAGACTGATTATTGATTCAGCTGTTCCTGGCCCAATGTTCCATGTAGCCAAACAAGATAGCATTAAATAATAATTAGTTTCAGCCTGGAAAGAATTTGATCTTTCCATGTCTTTCCTCTGAATAAAAATCCCCAGAATTTTCCCAGATTGTTATCAGTGTTTTATGTCACATATTAAGATCCCAGGAAGGAATGCCTCCAGACTTAAGTGTTAGCTACAGTTTTTACAAGATGTGACCAACTTTTGCAGCATTCAGCAATGAAAATTTATACCACATTATCAAAAGAGGCAAAAATTAAACTAAGACAAACTTCTACTTTGGGTTGAACTAAACTACCTCACCCTGAAATAAGTTGCTAGAACTGCTGACACACAAAAAGGTATTTAATCCTCTCTGTTCCCTCTCCTCCTTCCCCTACAAGAGCAGCTGCAACAGCTCTCATCCACACACACCAGGCCACCAGGAAACAAAGAAAAAACCCAAATTCAGATTTTCTCCCTGTCGTTTGTTGGATACCTTTTGACAGAGAAGGGTGGTGGGGCATGATGCTAAGAGGAAGGTACACGGGAGTTTCCATCGTGCTTTGACTGCAACACAGGAGATATAAACAGAAGAGTAGGTGGTGTGTGGGAGCAACGCCCCAGCACACGCCATTAATTCATGTGAGAATCATTCACAATTTGACCCAAAATAAATTAAAAAACACTGCTGTTTTTAATACAGATTACATCAGAAGTAATCATACTAGGAAAGTGATCACTTTAGAAACTATAGTTTTATATAAATATAATTTTAAAAGGCAAAGTGCTCTCTATCAAGAGTAAAATAAGTATGAGAGTCAGAAGCAGAAGACAGTTTAAGCACCAAAATGTAAGGGCAAGCCATAGCCTGTATCAGAAAAAGATACTCACCAGTTTAGCAACCCTGTGCTTTTACATTCCTTACTGGAATTTTTTATTCAATAAATTTAGTATAACACACTGGCAAAAATCTAGCCTGGAATGAAATCAATAGGAGAAGCCAGAAGAACAGTATTCAGAAGCTACCGACACAATTATGGTTTTGGCTGTGAAAAAAAGATGAGAGCATTTGAAGAGGAAAAAAAAAATTAAAAAAAATCAAGCTGGTAGATTGAACTAAGAAAAAAACAAGTCGGTGTTTTACTACTCTGAACTTCTTCCATTAGGAAGTTCTATCCTGGGCAAAGAGATTTAAAAAGGAAATAAGCTATGGAGCTGTAGGCATATCAGATTTGGCCTGTATTTTAACATTTTCCTAAAGCAAGCATTTCTGAACTTAAGACAATATTTACATACATATTTTAAAGTTGCAATAAAAATATGTATTTACAGCAATGCAAAATTGCAAGATTTTACTATTACAGGACAGCCTAAAAATGAAATTCAATGTAGTTTTGTTGCTCAAAATGAAACGGAAGCATTTTGTTTTCCCATCACTTCAACATTTGTAAGAAATGTTTCTATTTTGCATGCAACTTCTGAAATAGAATGCAATGAAAGTTCTAAAAATCAGACAGATGTGTTTATTTTCAGCTATTACTGTACATCTGTGAAAATACATCAAAGCTATTTGAACTCTCCATTATCATATTGTCCTCTACTTCAGCCCACGTGAAAACATTCTAAACAACTAAATTAAATCTTCTGAAGTTTGAATACTCTGAGCAGTATAAGGCACCTACTGCACCCTCCTAAGCAGTGAAAAAAGGTAACAAAATGGCTATATACAGAAATATCAAACATAAATTTGTGTGGCTAATTTCAGTTCTACTGGTAAACTCTTGTGGTACTTCATACTTTGCAGTGCCTCTGAAAAATGCAGTACGTGTTTGCAGTGTGCACTGCTACTCTGCATCAAGCATTTGGAAGTTAACTTAAAATAGGCTTCATTATGAAATGTGGGATCAGAGGGTTGTTATAACTGGGAAAAGCCTAACTTTTAAAAATCTCTACTAGAGTTAGTTGAAAACATAATTTAACCATGCAGTACACCAAATCTCTGGCATGTCAATTTTGTCACCAATTTCTCACTGCCTGAGCATGCAGTTCTCTTGAGTTATGTTTACTCAGTTCAAAGAAATAAGGTACAGGCTGGTGTACTATGATTCAGTGGTTCCAAAAACATGAAGAAAACATGGAGAGGCTTGTTGGTTGAGGTTTTTTTCCCCTTAGGTTTTTGGGTTTGGGGTTTTTTTTGGTGTGGTAAAAGAGGGCCATCTCTTAACTGGATGCAAGCCCAGGAAAGGCTTTACTGAAAGAGGGGAAGATCATCATCTTAGCCATTTATATGACCTACCATTCACTTAAAAAAAATAACTGTTGGAAGGAAAACTTATATCAGCCCAGTAACCATGTGAATCCAAGAATCTTATCTCGCAAAAGCACAAGAACTTGTCGTCAGTAAAGCAAAGACATGGTGCAAGGTGGGTCCTCACTGCTACTAAGGCAATGGAGAACAAGTAGGTAGGAGAAACTGTAGCCATTTAATAAAACAACCAGAAAACAAAAAATACAAGCGAAAAGACCAGGACTGGTATCTCTCCACTCTGTTTCAACACTGAACATTACTAAGTATCCACATCAGTAGGATCTGGACATACACAGTAACAATAATCACTTCAGAATTCAGAGACAGGCTTTATGTTGAAGAACCTATCCCTGGATAGTTTCTCTGTCCCTGTTGGATGGTGGCAGCTGGGAACAGAAATCAACTGAGGGACTTCAACTGATCTAGTAATTACACAAATCAGCAGAATTGCTACACAGGTTCTCTGCTTGAATAGGATTTATCACATCTCAAGTCATGGGTGAGAAAAAAATTAAAAATCATCAATCTACCACCCATGAGAGGCTGTCGCTGGCTTGTCAAGAGTCCTCCTAAAGGTGTATGTGGTTATTACCAGGCTGAGGGAACAAAGAACAGAATGAACTCAGGAGCCACTACTCGACACGTAAAGCTGAAAAAAACCGCCATATTACATTAGTTATTTGTATTGTAGTAAGCACTCTAGCTCTTTTTACATCAGGATAATGCCGTTTTTCACAAGAATCTTAAGCCTATGTGATGGTATACACCCCTCAAATTGTCTAAAGCTTGATGCATTTACCTACAAGTGAAGTGATCCTATGCAATCACAGGTGGAACGAGTTAAGGGAGTAACAATGCCAAATCCTCTGGTAGACAGAAATGATAGTGAGTACCAGTCCTCTTTTTTTCTCTAGCTGGGACAGAACTCCTATCACTAGGAATGAAGACGATATAAATTAGCAATTCTTATTCACCACATTTCAAATAAACATTTAGATTGTGACCACCTAACAGCAAAATACAATTAGAAAAGACAAAACGCAGTAAAAATCCTTTCTGTAGAATTATTACAAGGACCCAGTCCACATTGGTAGCAGACCCAGCAAAACAGTTCTGAAGTTTCACACATCTGCTTGTTGAGATTGAAGTATCACCCGAGAACATCACTTAAACAATCAATATATATAAAAAGATAACTATAAAATCTTGTACACAAATTACCACTTTTTCCTTGTCATTTAAGGATGACACTGATTTTATTTTCCTCGTATAAAAGGAGACATTTTACTCTGTGATGATTTAACAAATATTCGTAATATATTCATAACAATAAAGCAGCTAAAAAGCTGTTCTAATCTCTAAAAGAATCTCTCATCTGCACATATAATATATATTGTAAACAATCACTCCAAAAAATAATTTTGTTAAAGTGATTATATTGCACTCAGAATCCTGGGATTCTCATTCTCCTTTCTCATTTTAAATCAAAGGTCAGCTTCATTTTTTAATAAAATGGAGCTTTAATTTTCTACTAAAAACAAGGAGGCATGCAATCAATATAATACAATGTATTTAAAATGTCAGAAAAAGGGCAAGTGTTTGGTTATGAAACTGGAGTAAGGAACAATTCTCAAATAGGCCACACAAGAGTAGTATATTGTAAACATTCTGCTGGCTCTAAGGTGTTGCAGATGCTGTAGAGAGTGCAGTCTAGTTCAGCACCCGAGAGGTACAGAGAATCTGTTCAAGTGTTCTGTACTTCAGCGAATTTTCATGCAGCAATGGCACATGTAATAGTCTACATATAAAGACAGAGTAATGAAACAAAGGTGATTACTGAGCTAATACCGACCTCATCAAAACATAGCCAATCGTTACAAGTTCATTGCAATCTTTAAATGCAAATTTTCCAGATCATTACGTTTTCTGACACAGCAATGAAACCGTTACTCTTGCTGCAAATGAAGTACAGAGCTAGATTCCCTACTTGTAGCTTACATGGACGGTATACATACCAGTGGCAGTCTGGACACTACCCTCAGCCTAAAACATCCCGGCAAGATGCCATCGTGCAGAATGTCACCTTGCTTTGTTTGCAAGAGTGACGCCCTCCTCCATGCATTGGAGCGAGAAAAACAGGTAGTGGAGCAGGGAGGAAAAGGGAAGAAAAAAAAAAAAAAAAAGAAGAGGAAAGCAACATCCTTGTGCAGCAAAAGGAATCCTCAGCCAGTGTGAAGAGGCCACAGATCTTTAAAATTCAAATGAAGGCTGTTTTCTCAACTCAGTTCCGCAAGAGAAAGATTTCTCCACCAAACCCATTATCTTCAGGTAACATATTAATATCTTTGGAGTCCCTGAGATACTACAGCTCCATATAACCACCCTGGACAAATGAAAAGACTTACTTAGTATACAGATTAACAAGGTGGAAGCCAATATATAGCACCCTGAGTTGCAAGTGAAACGACAGGAATGGGCAACCCACTCCTCAACAGCCAAGAGATGCAGAAGAAAATGCAGAGGAGGTATTGGCTTGGGAATTAAAAGATACATACTGCACAGGAGAACAGGAAAAAAAACCTGGAGTATTTCTAAAAGGCCTTTCTGTGTTATCAGAGCAGTGAAGAAAAAGACAGCAGTCAGAGGGAAGAGCTCTCTGAGAAAGGCCCTGAAGAAATACGGCCTTCTAGATGTACAGTAGAATGATAATGCAAAAGCAGAGACAAGTTAGGCAGTCTTGTTCCAAGTGTGCCCCAAAGGCTAAGCACTCTAGCAATGACTAAGAACTGTCAGCGATCACTGACCTGTACTCTGGATATAAACCAGGAATATAAATAGATACTTTTTCCCCTGAAACTACAGAAAAAATACAAAGAGGAAAAATACAAAGTCACAATCGAATCAGAGAATACTTTCCATAATGAAAAATGAAATACTGGCTTCAGAAACAATACAGCCATCTGCTCTGGATCTTAAATAGGGTCAATCATAAAAAAGAGGTGCTTGTAAAATCTTAAGTTTGAAATACTTTATTTCCCACTATATTGCTAAATAATTTTGCAGTTAAACCAAAAAGGAAGAAATATCAGAGATGAATATGGAATACTTACAATTAGAAAATGGTTGCTGAACCATCTGAATTTCTATAAAAGCATCAATAAAAATGTAAAAACATGGTCTCACAGAATTAATTAGAATCTGCAATGCCAGATTGTCTTCACAATGGCCACAATATGAATATTGGATTTTTGCAACCAAAACCTAATTGTGACTTTGACAAAAGATGGCTTAATACAGCAATCAAAACATCTCCAAAAATGGGACTTGTATTTCTGCAATTTCCTATTCTCTCAGCCATTCAGCAAGCAATTCTCATTAGAAAAGAAATGCTACCTGGTCAAAATTTTACTCTCTTACGGAGTTGTGCTATACCTCAATACATTCTTGGGAAAATAAAGAAAAGTGAATAAAAAGCCGAATAGAAATAGACGCTCTATAAAAACTACCTGTAAAGTATCGTAAGTCTGGAAAATATTTGTGGCATTACACAGGCTACTGCTGATGCAAAGAAAAAAATTGCAGTTTAACCATTTCATGAATATGAACAATGCACTTGTTCCCAGCCATTTAGAATGATCTGACATTCCAAATGTTTATAAAAATTGGGTAATAAAAGAATTAAGTCAATACCCTTAAGTACAATAAATAATGGTGTTTATTATGGTCGAGGTTGACCACGAGCGTTTGTTCCATATCTGCTTGGGACATTTGTAAAACCAGTTCTGAATCCTTGAGTTGCTCCCATTCCCGGTATTCCAAATCCTTGATTGAGTACACTGCTGTAGGGTACGGATCCATGATTAAAGCCCAATCCATAGGGCCTTGTCTGAGTGTTTAAAAGGATGACTGGACTCACATTTTTGCCTGGTGTATTGAAAGAAAATTCTGGTGGTGGGCTGCTGGGTTTAGCTGGAGTGGATGTAACAGGGTTCAAATTATCAGCAGCTTTCAAAGATGGCATTGGAATAACATGATGATCCGAAAGGTTCAGAATATTGTTTGCAATAGGCACAGATGATAAGGTAGGTCTGATCCAGTCATCTTTGAAAATCTGAACAGTCAAGGTAGAGACCAATGTGTATAATCTGTTAGTGACATGGGCAAGTACCATTTGTTCATTTGCATCTCTCCGAATTCGGACGTGTACTGATCCGGCCTAGAAAGTGATAAAAATAAGTCGGCTGTTAACTGTTCCTTCAATAGAGATTCTCCATATGCATTCAAGAAGAGGTAAGTTACCCTGCAAAGAATTATGCAAAGACCTTTTGCAGTGGAGACTACTGACTCAACTGAGAAACTGATTAAATAATTCCACAATTAGGATACATTTTGATCTTTCCTAATACGTTGATCTCTTATGAACACATCAAGATCATCATTCAGGAAGAGCGAGTCTTAAAACCAAACTATAAATACAACATGTGATGGCAGGAAAGGCAAGGCAACAGACGGGACAAAAAGCTGCCCAAAAGAAGAATGAAATGGAGACAAACTCCATTTTTAGGAAAAGTGTCATCAGTGTGCTGTTGGAGCAGACAAGAGGACAACACGCATGGTAGGCACACTCAAATCGGGACCATTAGCAGGAACAGAGGCAAGAGCCCATTGTGGAACTCAGACTAGTTTCTCCTGGACGTGCATGTAACTGCGGGCTGCCCCTGCCTTCCTCTCAGTAACATTATCTCTGTTACCTTGAACTACTACTGCAAAGAGAACAGGACACACAACAGAACAGGACACACAACAGAACCTCTCACATGCTTTTTCAGTTCATATGTAGTAAAGAACATGGTTCACAGCTTGTGCTATATATATACTGTAAGAATTAGAATTCTTTTTTTCTACTTCTGAAGAGTCTTAATTTTCCATCTGTCACAACACACCTGCATCAACTTAGAAATAATTGAGTTGTGTGATAATTCTGTATCACAAAAAAAACCCTTGATTTTTTTCAGCTTACAGTACACAACTGTAGACCTTTTTTTTCCACCCCCACCCCAGAAGTGCTGAAAGTGTATGATTCTACTGTAGACCTTTGGCACCTGAAGGTTTACAGTTTTTTTTCTCCCCTCTGAGACAATTTACAATAATACACCATCTGAAAAATGTCTTTACTATTGTTTGGGGGTTTCTTCACTACCAAAATACAAAAGTGATTCTACAGTTGCAAAATGCATGCTTTAATCTAGAGCTGCAATATACATAAATAATATTAATCAAT
Source organism: Larus michahellis (assembly GCF_964199755.1). NCBI lineage: Eukaryota > Metazoa > Chordata > Aves > Charadriiformes > Laridae > Larus > Larus michahellis. Next base: position 43,059,000 of record NC_133898.1, read on the forward strand.
AACAAAGCTTTTAAAAAATAAAAAGGACAAGGGAAGAGAAGTTCTGCAATACATCACAAGGACTGAGTACTGCCTTCCTCAATTATTTTTTTTATATTTAAGATTTCAGAAGAAATATCTTACTTTATTTAAATAAAAAATTTAAAGTAGTAACTGACAACTTTTTTTTAAAGGCTAAAAAGACAATAAAGACATAACTTACCAAAGTGCCAAAACCTAATGTCCAGAAATGCTCATTTCGAACTTCCAAGACACCATCCAAAGTTGAAACCTAATTTTACACAAATATCCAGAAACATGAAATTAAATTAGAAATAGCGTTTCAAAACCTTTTAGAAATGTACTTTTACACATAGCTGAATAATACAGCATTTTCAGTAGTGAAATAAAAGCTTCCATACTACAGAATGGATGATGTCTGTTAACGATGCCACTAATGCTTATCTACTGTACCCTTAAACGTCCAAATCCATCCAAAAAGTGGATTTAAGTAACTCATTTCAGGTAATTCTTGCTGCCAAATTGCAGTATTTTCTCAACTTGATACGCTGTAAGTCAACAGCTGCCTGTACTCCTTTTCCTCTCCCCACTCCCATTCATAAAGCTCTTCAGCAGTAGCTTCTATTTAGTTAATAAAAACACCAGCCTGCACTACTTTAACAGATTTATTCCAGATACCTGAATGACACTATTCATCTTAGATAGCAAGATCCATACTTTCTGCATGCAGCTAAAAAATAACATTAAAAAAGTATTTTTTTAGCAATCTTCTTGGACTACTCACAAAAACTCTTTGTATTCCTGAATCCATATTTAATTTTAGCTCTACGCGCTCTGTCATGTATTATACACTGACTTACCTCTCTAAGAAGTTTATCTAACTGGCCAATCACATGAGGTGGGGTTGTCTTCAAGAAAAAGAAAAAAAAAAAAACAAAGAAGAAAAAAGTTATAACAAAAATTAACTGGCCTGTTAAAATAAGAGAGCCTTTAAGTTTGGCCTAAATACAGAAGAGAGCAATAGCATTACACAATAAATTCTTACGACTTCATGATGTGTATTTCTACTGCCCTTAAAATTCTTCTAGCACATCACAAATTCCCCTTGGAACACTTCCTATTCAAATGCTTAAAACATATTTTATGTTTTTGAAAAAATAAAGACACTGAACAAAACTGAAACCACAAAAAACCCCTTGTTTTGTGGCAATGCCTTACCTGGAGAAGTACTTTTCCGCTGTAGACACTCATGGGATACATGGTACCAAATGTCATCAAAGCAATTGCTATAGCAGAAGCTGTATCGACAGCAAAATAATTGCTAGAAAGAGCAATTTTAAAGAAAAACAGGTGTTCATATTTTTGAAAGGTGTAAGAATTTTCTTTTGATTCTTTTTCATTCTTTGAAATTATATACACTTACAGAATATTACACATACTAATTTCACCTGAACTATACATCTTTCAAAAAAGAATATATTAATGGAGTTGCAATCACATTCATACAAAATACAGCTTTTGATGAGGTCATTCCTTTCATGTAAAAAATGCAATTTCCCATAGACTGGATAAAAAGAGAGTTACTTTTTTTTAAACAACTGTACGTACTTGATTTCAATGAGCATATATGTAATGCAAAGAGCTAAAGCTCCAGCAATATCAATCAAGACAAAAGGGTTCATTCGTGGCAGAAAGATGCTACTCAATCCTGGGATGATTCCACAAATACTGTAATGAAACAGAAAAAGCAGTTGTCAGCTAGATGTTCAGCGTTACTTCAAAATGCAAAAGAGTTACACCCACAATTTCAGCATTTGACACCTTGCAGTCACAGCAAATGATGCCCCTGGGGACTAAAAAGGCCCTTCTAATTCTGCTCGAAGTTCTGGAATAGTCTGATGCCAGCAAAAATTAATCAAGTTTAGATCCACGTCACATTCTCTCTCATATCTGAAACTAATCCTTAGCCTCTTGCATCTTAAATTTGCTTTACCTCTATCTTCGCATCTACAAAATGTTATACTACACTAAATTTTATATTATTTTTTTCTACATGTTAAAATACATATCTTGTGCTACTTTCTATTTTCTGGTAACATAGCTAGCTATGTCAGCTGTACACAAGTACTTTACAGGTTCAGATATTGCTATTACATAAATGTAAGTCATGGTGGGGTTGCATATCTCTAGTCTTCAATCCATCTGCCACCTTGGTGTGAAAAAGTATTCTAAAGCCAAAGCTAACTAATTGATGGAGTCTGAAAAGAAGGAGGCCAGCCTTGTGAATAAGAGGAGACCAAAAAAACTGGGAACATTGGGAAAAGTTATTTATTTATAGTTATCTCCTATCAATGGGAGCATGAAGAGAGAAAAGGGTTTCTGTACTTCCCAGCAATGTATTTCACATACTAGAGAATTTAAAGGAAAAGACAACATGAAATGTTTTGTTGCTCTGTTTAAAACCAACCTATGTTTAGACATCATGAGCTGGTCTGCTCCTGTAAGAATTTTAATCAACATAATTATATAGAGGTGCAGATATTTAGTAATCAGCACAGCTTCACAGAACACACCTGAAATAGCTGTATACATACTAACCAAATTTAATAATTTTTAAGAAATTGTTGGCATAATTGTCTACAGGTTATCCCAAAACCCAGTAGTAATTCTAGACTCTTGATCTGGGAGCCCTTCAAGTTGTCCATCCGTGTCCTCCCCAGTAACACTGTGTCACCATATCATTAAAGAAAAACTGCTAGTGTCTGTGACTGCTATCCACATTTTCTTATTACTTTTTTTTTTTTCCCACACTGAAACTCCAGGTACTTGGGCAACCCTATTGTTAGTCTTCCAAGCTGTTTTGCAGAATTTGTGTCTGATGATACAATACCTTACACCTGTATAAAATCAATTACGTTGAACAAACCAGTGTTCTCTGCTTTCCTCAACTGTATATGAAAATCACAACATGCAGAAACAGATGGGCTTTGCAGCATACTTAACATGTTATACAATATGGTTTAACATTTTTTGATACTAACAGCACTAGAATTTGGAAGAACATGTATGGCTCAAAATAAACATTTCTGACATCTGACAAAATTATTTGCAAACAATGTTATCTCACATTCAGATATCAAATACAAGCAAGACAGTTAACAGACAAGATGAATGAGCAACACTCCTTCAGTCCCTGGAAGACACAGCAGTTTGCTGCTGGACAGGTGAGGAGTTTCCATAGCTATGTTTCAGCGTGCAACCTGCTTCATAGATCACATTTAAACTGCAACCATCCTAGTCATGTGCCCACCCCATAGAGTAACTGAACACAAATTACTACAGGTAATGATTGTTGAGAAATACAGTTCAAGCCTGTACAGGACAAAGCTAGTTTACCTCACCTCATCCAAGGAGAATTACATACAGCGTACCAAACACATTCAAAGGGAAAGTTATGCAGAAGATGTATTTCTATTAGATTGATGTATCTGAGAAACATGAAAGACAATGTTTGCTCTAGAGTTCATACACCAGACCTAGAGCAGGTAAAGCTATTTTAAAAGCTCTAATACACAACAGTTTATGCCTCAATACCCATCCAAATCATTATTATACACAAAAAACCACTACCTTCCAGATGTTAACAATTTTGAAAAATATTATAAAGCTTTACCTTCTACTAAGATCTGCAACATGCTCCTGAAGCCAACTTGTGCTGGCAGCTGCAAAAGAAAGAAGGTAATAAAATTACTACAAGTAAAGGTATCCATTTTAAAGTATGCTTAAAGTTTTATTTTAAGGAAAGAACCCAATACAGCACGAGTGAATAAATATATCTCAACAGATTCCCTTAAAAAAAACCCCAGTGTCTAACTTTTCCAGGCATTAAATAAAATGCCCATCTCTCATAATCATCTGAACTGATTAAATACATATATAATTGACTATTATAACCATCACAATTATCTTTATATTATATAAAAGTATGTTATATAGCTATAAACAATTTACAGTTAGCAGGAATGACTGCAAGCCTACTTCACAGTGAAAAAGCCCCAGGTAAAAGAGCTATTAAGAAGAACTATTATATTATTTTTAATCCACTAATATATCCATAAAATGTCTTAAAAGTTCTGATTTTCATTAAAAGAATGAAAATAAAGCGTACTTCAGCATTAAAATGATGCTCAGTTTGTTATATTAATGAATACATACTTCTGAGAGAGCCCCATAAGCAAACTAAAGTTGAAGTCTGGATGGCAATTCTAAATTGCATGAAGTTATATTAATGTAGGTAACAGTAATATATACCCTCTAGTTAAGAAAGTTACCAGACAAGTTATACCTTGATAAAAATAGGAACATTAAAATCATTTCCCAACTCTTGTTATAGACTAATTTTTCACATACCTTCAGAGACATAAGCAAAAGGCTTATTCTTAATGGAAAGCATTGTAAATAAGTTGAAAAAGAGAGCCACGAAAGTACCAACCAGCAGTCGCCCCCTAGGGAGGGGAAAAAAAAAAAAGTATCTTAATTTCACACCATCACATGAAATCAAGCTGTAATTACTAATAACAATATCAAAATACTTTGCTTGCTATCTTTCACTGAGACTGAAAACAAGAGTAAGATAAACTAGTGTAATGCGTAATAACTGGCAGTGTATTATCATTTTAATGGTTATATGAGATCACTGAACTTCGTACGTATTATCACATTAGGCTGTACATAAAGTTCATAATGTTGAGTAACAGTTCTTAACTAATTGCATATATGCACACACATATATGTTCGTCCTTTGAAGATATAAATACATTGTCCCTGCAGCAGCAGAGCTAAAAAAAGCTTAGTTTCCCATGGAATTATGCCTTATGTCCCTACTCTTTCCTAGGAGAACTACAACTTCACCACACATGCCACGTCCCAGTCTTTTGCCCCATAACACCTTCTTTTCCTTTCCCCATATTCATCATCTTTGCAACACCTCCAGCTCCCTAATGATCACAGCATCCTTCCCCTCACGCACCAGGCCTTCTAAGAGGCCTCCATAAGAAATGAGAGCAACTAAACTAGCAAAACCAGCGATATATAGTTAATTCATTATTTACGAGAGCACGTGTGTTATATTTCAATTGTACCTTGAAAAAACCGTTTGCAATATAGCTTACACACAGTTTGAAATAAATGCCAAGGTACTAAAACCAACTTGGTGTTGAATGTACTTACATAATTAATACATGCTACATTAAGAATTAGAAACGCAAAGGGACACTGAAAAAACTATAATTTTACACGTCAAAATTTCTTACGTGTGTATCTCAGGTTGTTCCAGAAACCGCTCTGCACTACAAAAATAATTGAAAATTTGAGTTATATTCATACAATAAAACCTTGATACCTGAAGCATATTTTTTCCAGTTCTGAAGAATTAGCTGCCATTCATAAAGAAAACCTGACAAATACAGTACTGCAAAAAAATGAATTGCTTAAATAGGCACAGCAGTTTTTATAACTGATGAAAGCATTTAACACTGAAAAGAAGCAGGGTGTAATTTAGATTTTCCAAATATTTCCAAACTGTACCACATAGGTGCTAGCTACCATGAACACTGCCTACACAATAAAAAGAAGCTTGTAAATGAACATGCCAAAAAATACTGCTACTGCCACCACTGGTGTTGGTAACCGCAACAAACTAAGTCTGAAATCCTTGACTTACAGCCTCTCACTAAGCAAGGCCAAATAACGGAGATGTGGGACACTGTGGTGGAGATACAAATCTTTTTTACCCACCAGTAAACTAAGGAATAAGGAATAAGCTTTATTTGACTAAGGTAAGTTTTGGGAATTTCCTAAAATTGATGTTTGAAAACTTGGAGGCTTTGACAGCTTGTCATTATTAGAATTCATTCCAGTGTATGTGATTCTGTGTATTGTCCCTACAACAGAGCAACCCATAGTATAAAATTGCTAAGTTGTTAACATAGCCCTTTACAGAGAAAATAGAGCCCTTGAATAGAAAAATGGAAGGTACACCGCCCGTTTTAAATTCCAAATGTTAATAAAAGCCACTTCATTTTTAAAGATTTTTTTTTTAGGCTAACCTCTGAAATACAAATGCTTCTAAGAGTAAACAGTATGTCAAATTAATACTTGAGCACATTTTGATGGACTGATGAAGTTGATAGTTTAAACATTCAGATCCTTAATATATTATGATGTTGCTTTACTTCATGAAGTAACTGAAGGAAAAAAATAAAATGGAAGAAGTTTTATTTATTTACTAACTTAAAAAAAATCAAGACGCATAGGGAAATGCATTAAATGAAATACCTAACTTTTTGGAAAACGCGATTCTTAAGAACATTGAGTCTTTTCCTTGAAAGCTGTTTAATTACTTTTATTGATACCTATCATTTCATCTAAAGCCTACCTGTAGTGTAATCAATGTAAGTGAGCAGTAAGGGTTAGCAATATTTTAAAGAAATCTGAACTTTTTTCTACAATATCTCTCTACATTTGTAGAATGCATACGCTTTTGCTTAGTCTGGAATATCTTCATACATAACAAAAAAATAATAGAAAATGGTACATATCCCTACCTTTCTTTCAGTATAAAAAGAGCACCAAGCTGTGCCAGAACTGTAGATGCAAACACGGCTAGAACTTCAAACCTTTCAAACCTGAAATTTGAGAATTCGGTTTAGAAACACTGAACATTGCACCAAATGCATTCTGGTCTGTGCAGGAATCAGTAGGATAAACCTACTATTTCCAGTTCTTTAAAGAGTAGATAGATGGGAAGAAATTGGAAGTTTTATGGAATAGGCATTATTTTCCAATTTCTTTTACGCCAACACTCCACTTGTCACAAACAGTTCAAAATTAAGCATTTCTTAGTTCTTTTTCCTGTCCCTCCCCTAAGCTCTCCTCTATTCTGCAACTGTTCTTTACAGCATCAGTCTTGGGTCTCCTTATTTTTAGGGTCTTTTACACAGAGGTTGTTAGTCATGGATGTCTGGGAACACAGGCAACGATAGTCAGCAACATATCAAATGTTGAATTATCAAACACTAAACCTTGTTATGAGTACTTACCCAAATGAATAGACTGGGCTGGGTTTCTTCATCATTACCCAATAGCTTATTAGACATGTTACCAAACTGAAAAAAGGGGGAGAGTTAGACAATGATAAATAACTGCAGCCTTTACAAACTGGATAATCTACAAATACACACTTCAGCCATCAGAACTGAACAAATGAATATAACCGTGTCTTATCACGAACTCAACCCCTCCATCACTGTTACAATGAGGGTTCCAGTGAATCCAGAAAAGGCTGTGCTTGGGTATAACACTGAGACTGCATGACGTCGTCTCAGCTGTTCACAGAAGAAGAGCAGCAAATAATTGTAGTGGAATGGTAGCTGGTCTAATTCCTTAGACCTTACAGCCTTAATGCTGTACTTAAGGCATGCTGTGCCTACAAAGGTTACCACCAACCTTCTTCAATACAGAACATCACTCAACCTAAATCAAGTTTACCAGAACTCCAAATGCAATGCATTTTTACACTGAGGTCCTGACACAAAACAGCACAATTAGTGTTCAAGCTGCATGCACTCCATGAATTTTCCTCAAAGGGACATGGAGCATGCGAGACCAGGTACCCCAGTATCTGACTAACAGGCAAAGGTGATTTGAGAAAATTCTTTTAATACTGGTTGGTATCACACATAGTAATGTCACATGTAGTAATGAAAAGTACAAAGCAAAAGCCTATGAAAATATAAACTAGACACCCAGTAAATGCTCTTCTTACGTGCGCTTTATCAACTTGCTTAGAAATACTGTAACCTGAGAAAGGCCATTTAAACGAGAAGGAAGATGATAAGCACGATAACAGGACTGTCACATCTGTGTCACTTCCTTTGTATCCCAGTGAAACAGTGAAGAAAGCTCTCCACTAAACTCTTCTTCTAGAGCCATACCATGGATTAGATTTAGTACCAGAATAAGCCTTGGGCTATGCCAAGTATTGTCTGTCTTTTCCACAGTGCATTTTGCCTACATATATGGCCAAAACAGATTTATTTTTTCTGGCTGCATTCACCTACACAAGCTCTAATCTAACTGGCCATTCACTGACAGCCACAGGTCTCTCTTGCTATTTCCTTTCCAAGTTTTTCTCTTATATTGAACATCTGAAATTCCAATTATTTTATCCTCATGGTACTAGCCTGAATTTTTCGAGGATGAGTCTTGTTTCATGCCAATGAAACATGCCAAAATATGCCAATTTTTCCTTTACTGACCCCTTCGGACAATTTTTTTTTTTTTTTTTATTGGAACCCACCCCGATTCAGTGCCATCTGTGCCTTTATGCAGCCGTTTCTTAACGACAAAGTTAAATGAGACTGGATCAAGAACTCATCCCCACAGCTGATGAACAACTGCATCCTCTCAACCTGATCCACAGCTGTGTGGAGTAAAAGCAAAAGCAGAGGAAATAATACTGCTCATATACAAAATACTAAATTCATATGCTCAGTAAGACTATTATAAATGACCAGGAAGAGGACAAAAATGAAAGAACCAGAAATTGATTTTTGCAGCAGAATTACTGAGCATTGTTCACCCTTACAGCAAATCAAAACTCTTGAAAGAGATCATTGAAAGAATAATCTTCTAGTCTGACCCCTAATTAACCTAATATGTCAGTGCCAGGGGTATTCCATCTTCTCCTAAAACTAAAAAAATAATATTATATACAAACATGGAATACAACATCAAAACTTTCCCCAAGGTAAAAACTATTTTGAGTCAACATGACAAAACTCAGTAGACACAAAATTCTAAGAAAAATACAAGATTCATAGAAGTTATATCACAATTCTAATGCAGTCACAGAGCAAGTTTGGTATTTTTGTGCCTATATCAACCATTCCTGTTCCTTTCTGCCTTTTTGCTGATGTTATTTATAAATGTTTTACTATCATTCAGATAAGCAACGGTATGTAGTGGGCAAAAAAGACTGCAGATAGCTGATCCCTATTTTTTATAAGCTAGTGAGCTTATAAAGGAAGATAATGTAAGTTAATAATTAAAAAATACATGCATTTTATGCAGTTTATTTCCCAACTACTGCTACCAATCTGCATCTCAGGTAAGAACTGAATATATTTCATGTCTGTATTATCAATATTATCAAAAGTGTTCAGAACTTTCATACTTTAAGTAGTTTTAATATAATTTTTTTAGGAAACAGGAAAAATACTAAATATATCTAATAACCTTATTGGTAGAGTGCATAGGATCTAGCTCTTGAAGTATTTTTAAATAGAAACAGGCTTACATACTCCTCATTTCCTGATGCTAAAACTGAGGGATACTTCAGAATCAATGACTGTGACATCAGGGAAATGTTCTGAGTGAACCACCAGATAACAGTTTGATGCTAGATTCTGTTTTATGTGGTTACACATCTGCATAGAGAAATCCATAACTAAACTGATTTGTTACTAGTCATTCTCAATACAGCTATGCTGTTTGTCAACATCTACTTATTGTGATGTAAAATTTTATACTTATTTAAGCTATATGCAAAACAGTTAGTATTTCTATACTGATGACTCTAAATAACATGTGTTTGTATCTCTAAATAAATTTTATATGTATAGAAATATACAAAGACAGGCACAAACGAACAGTAAGACTAAACGGGAAAAAAAACTCACCTGAAAAGGTCAAAGATTGTCAAATATGTGTAAGCAGTTAAAGCTGTAAAAAAAAAGCAAAATACTAAAACAATATAATTTTTCAATGCAGAAATCAGTTGTATTCTTCTAAGTCCCTCTTGTGTAGCTCTTTTTCATTTCGTATCGACATAAACTGTCTCCACTGATAGAGTAAGACTCTCTGTATTTTGTATGTGTGTATAATATGAATGTCCTAAACACTCCAATACATTTAACTTCATAAACAGGTTGACTGTGGCAATCCAAATTCTAATAAAGCACTTAATAATGCCAGACACAAAAGGTATAAAGCTTGTGACTAGGAATGTAAATACAGAAAAGTCAGGAGATCTAGTAATACTTCATCCGCCAAAGCAAGAGATTGCTTATGTGCATTACTGCAGTGAAACGTAGGTTCAACAGACTTCTTTACTTGTTTTGCATCTCCGACCCATCTTAAAACTGCAAGAAAACCTATGTCATAAATAAAAAGCGTAATGTATTCCACTTTCAGCACAGAGGATGGGAAGCATCTTGGAGCCCCTATACAAAAATAGAAGATATAAAAAATATTGAAAAGGGGTGTTCCTGGAATCGGACAAGCCTTTTGCCACACTACAAATATCTTCATTCAACTGCAAGTGAGGGTCGCTATATGTCACTGGTACTATTTATACAAGGAACAGGTCTGAGGACTAGCTTCGAAGTCTACTTTTTTGCGATCTTTAAAGAGGGTACTGTGGGAAGAAAAAAACCCACCAGTTCTGGAAAACCTTGCAAACTTTGAAGGACTTTCACCCATCCACACTTGCCATCGAGAAACGACTCTAAGCTGACTGTGGTAAATCAAAAGGAAGCACTTTCCAAACCTGGCTGTGCAACCACCTATCTCCTTTACGTGCTGAACTTTGCTTTTTTAGTATGTTGGAAGTTCACAAGCTAAGAAACACATGGTAGTTGGATGTAGTTTCAGTACTAGAGAGCGACCTACCTATGCTGTTTGTAGAGCTGCACCACATTAGCAGGAAGCCAATACATATTAAATTTATAGCACCAAACAGCAAGATCTTCCAGGACTGTTGATGAGAATAGATATGTGTTTTATATCTTCCAAAATTTACAAGACAAAAATATATCTATCTGGTTTTACAAAACAATATCGCAGTACTTCATCATGCAAGCAGAACTGTCTTTTCCTCCCTCCCAAAAATTTACAATTCATTTCAGAACAATAAGCCCAGATTTTGTTTTCAACTTTACAGATTGTCTCAAAACTTGTTTATAAACAGCACTTGTGCATCATGCTTAAAATACCTTTTTGGTCTAAAAGAAAAATCACCCCTGTATAATACTTGCATTTAATTACAGCACGCACCGTGTGACTTTTGAAGACAGACTTATACAACTTTATATTAGTGGATTATTTTCTTTGTGCTGGAACTTAGGTCCCAAAAATGTCTGTGCATATTCAGTTTGCAGTTCTACTGAATGCATTAAATATAAATACAATTCTGGAGAATACTAACTGACAGGGACAAAGCACAGGAAGGCATTCAGCTTCACAGCTGGATTGTTTTTTTTAAGCACAGATGGAAAATTTCAAAGACATATTCTCAAAACATTCTCAAGTTAATAACGTAGTTTAATTTATCACAGCTAATGTCTTTTTTATTGTTATTCATTTTTTTAAAAGAAATACTTACCCTCCTATCTGCTGCAACCAGCCTAAATTCATGTGTTAACTTTCCAAAGAGCGATCTCTGTGATTTTCGGAACAGGTGTATTGTCCCCTTAAAAAAAATATTAAAGTTTAATTAAAAATTTCACTTAAATCATAATTTAAATTAGCAAAAAGGAGATCTTCATTTATGAACTATTTTCATATTTATATTAAGAATCAGAATGAGGTTTTTGTTAATTAGTGACAGCCCATAAACATTAAATTCAGCAATATTTTTCAATAGTCACTTTAAATGGTTATTATATACGTATACTATACTATAATGTAATATATAGTATATTATATTTTAGATAATGATGAATTACTTGGAATCAAGCTTCATTTACATATAATCCAGAATTCAAGTTTACTGGAAAACATACCAAAATACCATTTAAAGAGTGGGCTTTTTACTTTTATGTAAGTAAAACTACTACAGATGTTCTGAAAACAAAAATATTTTTCTTTATCAAAGCACACTTCCCACCCAAAGCCAATTGGTTTATTAAACAGGAAAATATTGTATATATTTATACACACATATATATATAAACGAGAACCCATCAGAGGAATAAAAACAATGCTGGTATCATCTGTAACGTGGTGGACGCAAGGCCAGTAACATAATGAGACATACAAACAATCTCAGCCATGGCTTAACCTAAATGTGCACAGTAGAATGCAGTCACTGTACGTGTTCCCTCTCCTTTCCTGAGGGTGGAGAGGGCACATGGGTATGTGGGAGATGGGAGCGAGGGGGATGCTACATGGCTCTCCTGAAAGCATGACAGGGAACAGACTATCAGACAAATTCATCAACCATGCTACTTTCTCCCTGTCCTAAAAGGGCTGAAGGTTCTAGCTAACCACCTTCCATTCTACTCTTCACACAAAGTAAGCCTTCCACACGAAAAGCCCTTCTGATTTGCAATAGAAATTCGTGGACTTGTAATGGGTGGTCTGTCCTATGCAGCAATTTGAGGCTGGATGAAATAAGGTTTGATTGTAAGCTATCACATCTGTAACTGCAAGCAGAAGACAAAAAGACATACTAACAGGCTGGTTACCAAAACAGACTCAATGAACTTACAGACACAGTTGTCAGCACAGCTGCATTTCACAGTATCTGTAGAAATACCTGTATATCTTGGGGTCATCAATTAAAAAAGCAGTATTACAGATCCCAAGTTTTGCTCACCTAGAGCAAAAGGCTGGCACTTACTATGTTCTTTACTATCAAATCATCACGTGACTATTTTTTTTTTTCTCAGTAAAGACAAACAGGATGAAAGAACACTTCGGAAAGCTTTCCTAAAGGCAGCAGGCTGCCTGCTTATGAAGGTTACTGTCACCTTGGCACCCATTGCTTTCCCATGCTGTTAGCACTGTCCATTGCCTAACTGCCCTGTGCCGCATCTCCCCAATTTATACACAGTATGCTGTGCCCTAAAGCTGTGCATTCTGTACCACAGAGGAGAACCCCATACAAAACCAGGCTAGATATATAGCTCACCCCTGGAAGCAAGCTCTAATCAGCCCACATTGCACTTTGACATTAAAGCTTCCCTACCCCCTAAACTTGTGGCAACACAATGGCGAGAAACACCTCTGTGCTAAGCGTGAGGGCGGCTGCCCCACACCTCAGCCACTGAAGGTCCCCATGTGGCACTGGCACAGCTCTACAAGAAGTATTTCTACAGTGAGCGGCAGCGTCTGCTCCTACAACGCCAACAGGTGACAGCACCTGTTATCGCTACCGATGTCAACTCAGTTGCGCTCAGCATCAACAGGGAAAACTCAAGACACGCAGCTGAACAAGCCTACAGGGTGCTCACTCCCAGGACTTTCCTTCCCTGGGAAGCGAGACGCACGTACCAAGGGCAACAGCCCCGCGCTTTCACTGACGCGGGGCCGGGCAGCCGGTGTGCCCCGGGGCGGATTCCCGTTGCCCGGATGATTCGGTGCTGAATGAAAACCACCGAGGCCCAGACCGCCCGGCGACAGAGCTAAGCCCCTACCGCTTGTTCCTACGGGGCCTACCCGCCCGGCGCGGCCTATGAGGGGGGATCTGAAGAGGAAGCACTACACAGAAAGCCCCAGCGCCCGCTCCTCCCGCGCCCCGGAGCCGTTAACGGCCGCCCCGCCGCCTTGGCGAAGGGGCACTTCCTTCCCCCCGGCGGCGCCCGGCTAAGGGGAACGGCTGAGGCGGCCCCGCGCGGGCGGGGCAGAACCCCCGCGCGCAGCCACGTCACCGACAGCCCGGCGGGGGCTCGTGCCAGGAGCGGGGCAGGGGGCGGCGAGGCGGCGCGCTCCGGGCCGAGCCGGGCCGCGCCGGGCAGGCAGCGGGCCCGGGGCGCCCTGCCGTGCCCAGCCCCGCCGCAGCGGCACGGCCCCCGCCCAGGAGCGGCCGCCCCACACCTCCGCCTCCCTCGCCCCGCTCCCACGCGCGACTTCCCTCCCCTCCCCAGCGGGGGCCACTCACCATATTACTCCCCGCACCGGAAGAGACGGCGCCATGCGAAGCCGGAAGAGGCGGAGGAGGCCCCCGTCGCTACGGCAACGAGCGGGCCCGTAAGGCCGTGCGCGGCAGCGGATGTGATCCCTCACGGAAGCGGCAGCCCCTTCAGGGGCCGTTGGAGCGGCGGCGCCTCAGCCGTTAGAGTGGCCCGGCCCAGCCCCTTCTGTCCTTCCTTCCCCGGAGGCGGCGCCCCGCAACCCGCGGTGGGTTCCCGCTCAGGCGGAGAGGCAGCAGCAGCCGCCTTCCCTTGCGACGCACGGCTTCTGTGTGAAGCCCCGCGGGGTTTTACCTGCCCGTTTTATCTGTTCAAGGAAAGGGCTCCGCCGTGGCAGTCGTGACGCTCTGTCGCAACGGTTCCACAAGGGCACGGTTTTCCTTCCACCGCTTCCTCGGTGTGATTAATCCTTCATACAAAAATACACCTAAAATCATGGTGGCATCGCTGCCGCCAGCCGGCGCCTTGCCGCTGCGTTCCGCATTAACGGCAGTAAGTACACATCTTTCAGAGTTGGTTTTTTCGTAGCAGAACCTCGAAAAGAGAGTAGCTCTCCCGACTACAGGAACTCCGTTGAAAATTCAGTGATTTTGTTGTGTGCTGAAGGTCTGAGAATTGTTCCCGTTGCTCCAAATAGGTTAAAACATTATCATAGAACGATTAGACTTGGAAGGGACCTTAAAGATCATGTAGTTCCAACCCCCGTGCCCTGGGCAGGGACACCTCCCACTAGGCCAGGCTGCTCAAAGCCCCATCCAGCCTGGCCTTGAACACTTCCAGGGATGGGGCATCCACAGCTTCCCTGGGCAACCTGTTCCAGTGCCTCACCACCCTGACAGTAAAGAATTTCTTCCTAATATCTAAGTATTACAGTTCAGAGGAGTGATCCATAGTCAGTCTAACCCCCTCCCAAAGACTGTTATGGGAAGCAGAAAGAAGACTTGGAGGGAGGGAAAACAGAGCTGTATTTAAGATACTGCTGTCAGTACTACTACTGAGGCTCTGGAACACAGGGACACAAGGGCTGCAAGGTCACAGCAGTCTCCTTGTGTGGCCTGGCTAGCAGAGCACTAAACTGCCCAGTAGTTTCTGTTAGAGGAACAGGGACAGTAAGATCACTTTACATGGAACCAGTGCTCACTGGGAACGAAATACAAAACAAAAGTCTTCATGGAAGTTAAGATAGCCCTGTTAAGGCAAATTGTGTTACAAAACACCTGCATGGGATTTAATGTAGAGAAAGATTTAGTCACATGACAACTATTTATTATTGCATTTGGGAAATAAGTGAAAGAGGTAGAAATAGTAATTGAAGCTAGATATTTTAAGACAGATTATTGTGCCTGGGAAGATACTTGAAAAAAACCTTCTGTAACACTGCCCTGTCTTTGGTCTTTTAATGATCTATTCAGTTGTCCAGTGCCCATAGTTAAAGTGGTTAAAAATGTTATTTGCATCTAATCTGTCCTGTGAAACATACCAAAAGACTTACTGACTGTGGTTGTGAGAGGGGCTTGTACATCAGATGAAACCAGAAACAAGCCACATCTTTGAATTAATCTGCTTCCCAGCTACTCTGGATAAATTTTAGGTGTGTATTGTCTCTGGTTCTTACGCATTTGCAGAGCATGCATTTTCATTATTGGCAAAAAAGTCTTTTTTTGTTTTCCAGATTTTGAGTTTATCTATCTATCTGGTCCTTATAGGACACAGTATTAGTCATTAAGAACAACTATCAGAATGGACTGGTAATTGTATTCCACGAGACAGGTATATAATGTCTCAGACCTCATTCTAAGCTGTTGGCCGTAACAAAACCATATTTTTCAGTGTACAGAAGTAGTTTTGGGATCAATTAAAAAAAAACATTTGCACTCAGTAAAATTTGCATGACAGGTAAGAAAATTCAAACTGCATCTGCTGCCTCCACTCAAATTTAACCAGGAAATCAGAAGTCAGGTGCACCACAGGGGTAACATTTTATCTGTATGACACAGTCCACAAATACAAAGTTCTTTGGTTATTTCATTATTGACACATTATCAGGCTTTTTGATTATTTAATATATTAGGGTATTTTTTCCCAGAAGAGGCAAACAGTTAGTTATAAGAAACTGCACTTCTACAATTCACAGAAGATAAATACTACAATTAATAGCACGGCTGATACTAGCATTCTGCATATAACAAACCTAAGTCTTCAAGGATGTCTTACAACTCAGGCAAGTTTGACGCCTTTTAGAAATTAGTAAAATAAGATTTGAAAATAATAGAAGTTACAATATTAGAACATATTGTGCTTACAATATATATTTGCAAAAAAAGTTGAATCTTCAAAAGCATTTGGTAAAAACAACACTATTTGCTCATTAGGTTGGTTGTAGGCTTCTGAAATTCCCACGTTTGTTTTTTTTTCTCCCTAGCTACTTCACAGCACCTGGAATAAATCCCTCACATGTTGAAAGGCGGATTTTAATTAAATTATATCTTTCTGCCTTCACCACTACATAATATTTTCTGTATTATCATTACACATAGAATAAAAAAAGACTTAGAGAAGGTTGCATAACTCTGTGTCTGTTCCGGAGCCATATGCACCCTTGTAGGAAACAGGCTGGATTTCGCAATTTCACAAAGTATTTGGAAATTTGCAGAAAGATGGCTTGAGTGAAAAAAAAGAACCAAAAAACAACCAAAACACAACCCAACTTTAAACTAATTTTTCTCACTTTTCTCTGGCAAACTTAAAACATTAAAATACAGAAATAAGCAGATTTTCATCTGAAATATGCCTGCGTCTGACACTAGGCACGGAGCCTTATCTCACACCATCTTGGCTGGAACGGGAAAAGATTTATCTTTTAATGAGTCCAACATACTTCAGTGCAGGGTATGCTGCCAAATCTGTGATCTGTAGATTTCAACATAGCAAGTGCTGGGGTATTGTTTTCAGGCTCTTGCTTCTTCACTAAATTTATCTGAGCATCTCCTTTACAAGAATAAATGTCTATTTGAATATCTGCAACCTATACACAAAATTGCTAACTGAAATCATTTCAGTGGTTTGGAATCTACCTCCAAGTAGTAGCATTTCAGCCAAAAAGAGATACCGGGTAATTATGCCACATAGACAACAAGGGCTTCTTTCTATCCCAAGGAATTAATGCCTGACAGAAGCAGTAACAGCTCTTATGCTTCAGTCATAAATCCAAAACTTTGGGTTTTTTTTCCCTGATTGCTGTATCGATTTTTATTTGGTTTGCTTGCCCTAACAGTGATAGATATGATGACGTGTTGAAGGCAGTGGTCGTGGCTGCTTTTTGCGACCCCTAAAGCTGCCAGATATGTCATACTAAAGTTACTCTGATCCAACCTTTTATGTTATATTCAGGATGTAACTGTAAGAACAGAAAGCCTCAGTAGTTGTTAGCCATCCACATGCAGCCTCAAGACAATGGCTAGAAAGAATTACAAACAGTAACAAGAGGAGGATAAGTGAAGAATTTAGATTATTATCTCAAAAGTAATAGCAGCGTTCTCCCC
The DNA here is from genome assembly GCF_964199755.1 of Larus michahellis. Classification (NCBI taxonomy): domain Eukaryota; kingdom Metazoa; phylum Chordata; class Aves; order Charadriiformes; family Laridae; genus Larus; species Larus michahellis. Next base: position 43,076,515 of record NC_133898.1, read on the forward strand.
CCCGGCAAAAGAAAAGGTGCCATTTTGAAACCAAGTCAACTGTCTCCAAATAGCTATTTTCAGGACTTCACCATGACTACCAGAATTAGTTATGTGAAACCTCCCGGTTTTCATTATGATTTAGCAATATTAGGATAAGCACACACTTTCAGTTTCAGCACATTTATTTAGGAAGTAGCACTTCTGTTTACATTAGTTTTAAGAACTTGAGTTATGTCCCTTAGAAACTAAATGAGGTATTTACATATTTATTGTTCTATCATATGGTATACAACGCCTGATTTTTTATTATTTTTTTTAAACCAGCAGCAATTTAATAGGTTTCAGGTTTCGTTAAAAGGCTCTTAGTTTTGGATATTTCATCTGATAAACAGACAAGAAAACAATAAGAACAGGACAAATGCAACATTTTATTGTGAAGCTAAAGCTATGTGCTCATCATGCTTTTTTACATTGCTTATTAATAAAATGGTGTTTAACATTTCAGAAAACATTTTTACAATGAAACAAAAGTGCTCAAAACAACAAAATACAAGAATTAACCCCATCCCAGACTGGAGGCGTCCAATATATTTAATGGGGGCGGGGTATAGCATTTTGTCTCCACCTTTGGTTTTTGTCACTTTAATCCAGATTTCTGAAAAATTCTGACTAGCCCTTCAGATGAATGAAAATTTCAATCATGTGGCAAAAAGTTTCTATGTTTCCAGTCCCTTTGATAGGTGTGCGAGGATTAGATGAAGTACTTTCTTCCCCGCAGAACTGAGAGGCTACACCCCTAGCATCTTAGAAGAATATGCCTTAACCAACTACAAGGAACATTGACCTCCTACCTCAAAGCCACTTCTCAGAAACAGGATTTTAAGAGATGCGTCTTGTGAAGGCAAGGAAAGTCTTGCAGCAAAACAAGGTTGATCACCATAGTTTCCAGACATCACATCAAGAATCTGCAAACCAAAAGATCAAACTCTGAAGAACCCACAGTGTTTAGCCAATATATTTAATCTACTGGAGGAGCGTATACCTTGCCAATTATTGCTGAACTCAGGAGGTAGTTATTGACAAAGTAAACAGTTTCCACTCTAAGACAGTTAATGATTTACACAAGAAGCAGGAAAAACACAATACACATTTCCCCATACTTCAGAAGATGATTTTGTATTTGCAGGAAGCAACAGTTTAACGTCCTCGTCCTGTGGAATAATAGTTACAGTATTTAAAAGAAAAAAAAAAATAACATTGAAAGAAAAAATTCTAAAAAAATCCAAACTGATCTATTTTTCATCTCTTAGGATGAACAGCAGCTCATGCTACACATGAAAATTCACATAGGTGAATAAAACAACATCCTTCAACACTAAATAGCAGTTCAAGAGAACCGAACAATGAAATCAGCAACTGGCTCTTAATTAGCACAATGACTGAGATAATTAGTTGCATTCACTACCTGCTTGCTACTGTTCATTCCATTTTTGATATCTGGTAGAAGTCCCCAACACTAAAAACACGATGGAACTTGAGACCGCCAGACAATGAAGATTTGGAACCTGCATTAGCGCTTGCCGCCTCCCAAAGCTGCCACACGCAGAAGCATCACTAAAGCTCTGGAGTATGTAGGTGAGCGTGTCTTAGGCACAGCTATGCATTATCCATGTCTTGGGTAGGAAAGCACTACACGAATCTAGGGCACAGTTTGACAACGGGTGTTTAAGGAAGCCCTGAGGGGAACGCTGCTTTCCACAGTGGTTGCAGAACAGACGTCTCAGTTCCATTTGCCAGCATATCTGACTTCAGTGTTCCCAGTGCAAAGTAATTAAATTCCACAAGATGGACTTGGCAGCAGTGTCAAGCAGTGCTAAAAAATGCTTGTTTAGAATACAAAAAGTACTATTTATTCTACACCAGACAGTAACGTTAATTGTCTGAGTAAGTTGTGTATATAAAAACTGTAATTTTAAAAACATTTGAGAAAATCTTAACAGTGAAATCAGCAATGGCCTCTAATTAGTGCAATGACAACAAATTCCTTTCTCAGTTCAGAGATCCCATTCTTCTCCATTTTAAAGTGTTACTATCACATTTATTATCTACATAAAGTTAGTTGCAGGGCCATATTCAACAAAACTGTATTAACGACTGACCTTCTGAAGTCAATAAGACGTCTCAGGGGCAGAATGCCAACTTCTAATACACTGAACTTTGTAAAGTCTAAGAAACTAACAGGACAGAGAGACTTAGACGTACATAAATATTCTAGTTTAAGGCTTATCTTTAATATTCAGCGTTGCCTTTGTCTTAGCTGCAAGGAGAGAACCTGTACAGGTTTGGTGTACTCTTACAGAAAAGTCAACTTTAGTAAAGGCAACATCATAACACGTGACAAATTTTCATTTTAAGGAGAAAGAGCATCACACAGTCCTTGAGTTTTTCCATCCTGTTATGCCACCAAAAGCAGCAATTTGCTGCCCGAGAAAACACTGTTCTTCCAACACGTAGGAAAGTAAAAGGTGCGTTTCCTGATTAATAAAAAGAGACAAAGATATATGAAGGTTGTTAAAAAAAACAGGGGGCTTATGTTTGGTTTTTTTATCCTCCCTCCAGTAACTGCTACACTTTAAGTCAGTAAAACACTTGCAGAGGGGCAGACAAGCTGCTTCCTGATCATCTCAAGAAAGTGGGTCAAGTCACTCATCAGTAGTGGGGAGATTCAGGAAAGGAGGAAAAAAAAAAGAAAAAAAAAGGAAAAAAGGCAGTTTAGAGAGCTAATGTAATGCCAGTCTTTGCAAAGGTTAAAAGCATCCAAGCTGCTGTCCTGCTTATCCTATCCTAATTCAAAATACTGTATTAGAACATAATCTGATTTTGTGGTAAATACAGTTGCAAAGTTCTATATAAAATAGCATAGATTTGGGAAATACAGGTATTTGGGTTTTTTGGGGGGGGTGAGGTGTTGGTTTTTTGTTCATGTCCGTCCCCCCCCCCAATCTGCTCTTGTAAACAGTTACTCCAACCCATAGATGAAAAATCACTGAGCTGGGACCCAGTACATGTAAAACATGAGACCAGAAGATGCCAGATAATGCCTTAAAGGGAACAGAATTATTCTTAAAAGACACTATTCAGAAAATAGCATAAGACAGACATTTGAAGCAGATTTATAAATTAAACAGCACTTGGTCACGGGCTAAAAATCCAGCAGCTGTGGGGAAAACTGATGTTGCAGAACAAAATTAAGTTATTACTGCGTTCCAGTACTAATTTATAGAGCTGTAGTTCATCCATTATGCAGAAAACAATCAGGGCAGAATAGATAACCAAAAAGCGGTGGTACCAGACACAGACTCTGTCGACCTGAACCGGTTGCACAAACAAGTGAAAGGGCTAGTCCCTTTTCTTTCTGAAGTGGCAGCTCAGACTTCTGACACTTTATGCCGCATACTAGTTGTGTTTTAGAAGATGGGAACTTCTACCTCTACGTTTCAGGTACCTATAACATACCAATAGATATGTATTTGAAATAAATACCAGTATATTCCTCAAAATTAAGTGGAGGAGAACAGAGTTTGAGAACAAATATTTAGGAATACTCAAAGCCAGAAGTGTTACCCTCAAAGTTTTCATTTGCAAAGGATTGCAAAGAAAGTTTACAAGCTTTATGAAAAGGAAGACGAAGGGCCTTTCTTAGCTGTTCAGCTCTCTAGCAGATGCTAATAAAACAGTAATATCATGCGTAGCACTGAAGTACATGGCAAATATGGATCAAGTCAGCCAGGAATCTCCAACAACAGAGATGGTCTACTGAAGGCAGAACTAAGGCAAAGCACGCAATGAATGAGATTTAAGAAACTGAAGTCTTTTAGCATTTCTCTCTTCTCCAGGAAAGTGAATCAGAGGAACAGAAGTCACATGTTTTATTTACATCAGACATACATTTGAGAGAGTCATAGCCTTGGAAGGCTACAAGTGGTTTGGTTAGACTATTTCAAAAGGCATACTAGTGTAACACAATCTTCTCCTATTTAATTGCTTTTAATCTTAAAATCAGTTAAAAGCACCTCTGGTTAAAAAAAACCAAGAAACCCAAACATATTGCATCTGTGCGTCTCAAAAGGTTGATACAGTCTCTGCTATTTAGTACCCGATACTATGCCGTGAGCACAGAGTCCTCTCTGGGTATTACTATACCTTACACCGCATCTATCAGCTAGGGTTTTTTCCATATGTACATACACATATATATTATTTATAGCCAACTTTCAGGTGAGTAGTTCCAGAAATATGACTTACTCCTACCAATAAAAAATAAGTTAAATGGAAAATTAAGAACAAAATTTTCTGTTAAGACCAAAAGCAAACGACGCTTATAACTCAATTTAGTTTAAACTGTAAACAATATGCGTTTTTGTATTATCACCAAATTGGGAGAGTTGTCTTTTTTTAAAACAAAACAAGAAAACAAATCCCACAAACCTGCTCTAACAAGGAACTAGTGTTCTACCTAGCAAACATCTGCATTTATTCTATGTAGAATTTGTAAGCAAGATGTCAGGCCTTTAGAAGTAAAGGCAAAGATGTTTTCCTTTATTACAATATTTAAAGGCTATCACTTAAGCGGGGTTTTTTTAATAGCTTGTCATTTATATAATAAAAACAAGTATTTGTACAAAGATGCGGTTTCTTTTTAAAAAAGCAGATCAGTTGAGTGTTTCATACTTTAATATATAAACCAAAACATATGAAAGCTATAAAAACATTAATGTGTGCCATGTATTAAACATGTAGCCTGGTATTTTAATGCTTACATGTATAGATTAAAAAAATTATCACAATGGAAATTTTACTTTCAATTATCATAAACAGACCAAAATACAGAGTAGAAACACATCATTTGTGAAACTTGACAATTAGCATCACTTACTCTCCAAACATCAGCTGGGCTTCAAGTTGTACACCATAAGCGTAAGCTAACATTCTACCAATGAAAGCGTTACAAAATGCATTAAGAGAAAATACTGCCAGTAAATGAATGTCTTAGTCTATTTTTTTTATTTAGTATTACTTTTTTTTTAAAAGACAGTTTGAATTGGTTTTATAGGGTTGGGTTTTTTTGCTGTTCTGCTATCAAAGGTCTTCTTTAAAACTGTTGTGTGAACGATACAGTCACATTACAACTAAACAAAAAGACAAATAATAACAGACCAGCTGCTTTTTACATTTCAATAATCATAATTTAATTCCCCATTGCTGTTCTTCCTCTCTGCATAGGGAAATTGTTTTATTTGGCACATTAAGGATAAAAAAGTCAAAAACGGAGCCAAAGTTACAAACCTCCAATTTTAAGTTAGTAGTTATCAGGAAGAAAGCCAGACATCAATGTCATGGCAAAACTAAAAACAAAAAACCACACACACAACATAGGGAAAAGGTTTTCCAATGATCAATATCATCAGAGCCTTCTAGCTGAAACAAAACACATATATTACTGTTCAAACCATAACTGGATTGCTAGGAATCTTGTCTCAAGTCCTATTGTGCTCTTGCTTACAGTGTGTAAATCCTCACTAAACGGCAAGGAGGCTTTGATGAACATATTTCACATTGTATATTTTTTTTCTTAATCTCAAGTTTTAATGCAGATACTTAGAGATCTGTAAAGTCCTGTAAACTCTGGCTGCTTTCCAGTAGTCTGTACCAATTGCTCCTTAGGCAGCACTTTCTTTCACTTCAAGTAGTGCTTCACACCGTGGTATCTCCGAAGTCCTTGTTCCAGCGAATATATGCTTCCAGGGTCTGAGGGCTCAAACTGCGCTTTATCTTCTTCAAAGACTCAGTGAAATCTGACAGTTTGATATTTCTCATCTAAACAAAAAGTGAAAGACATCAGGATCACAAGTGGTTTATGTATTTCAGTTCATTCAAGAAATAGTTCAATATTCACTTTTAACAAAGCATGTTCTATGGGTGCTTCATCTTGATTTAAGGAAGAAATTTTTTACAGTGAGAACAGTCAATCATTGGAACAACCTCCCCAGGGACGTGGTAGAGTCCCCATCGCTGGAAGTTTTCAAGATGCAATAGGACAGGGCGCTAGATAATCTCATCTAGGACCAGGTGATCTTTTAAGGTCCCTTCCAACCTGGGCTGTTCGATGATTCTATGACCTGATGCAAGAGTCTTGTAATTTAAGACTATCAGTATTTACTGTTTTTAATAAACTAACATTTGGTAATTGTAATGTCTGCCTTGTTATTTAATAGCCCATGAGACCGTGTTATTACTTCCTGTTTCACTAGGTGGTGCAAGCTGGTGCATGTGAGGGCACAGAACTGAGTAAAGAGTAAGACTGGATTTTTTAACACGTTTATGGCATATCACTGCATACCAGGAGGGTACGGCCCTGAAAGTTCCCACCCTTACCACGACTGTATTCACACCATAGTACGCTGTCAGCCAAGTAATCCCAATAATCTAACCGCTCTGATCCAACGCACACTTTCAGTTGTTTGCTCAGGACACCACTATAAGCAGATACTTCCCGTATAGAGAAATAACCAGACCTGATGGGAGGTAACCAAAGCGTGTGGAACAAGCAACCTCGCCGTTCAAGCAGTATTAATATTACAATTGAAGAAGATTCCCCATGTTTCTTTGGGACTAGTGTTATAGGCTATTGGAGGTAAACTTGCATTCACAACTAATTATCACAGATGTTCTCATCTTCCTGCAACAAATCCTTTCAGCTTATCGTAGCCTTAGCCATGATCTAAGGCTAAACCCAGAAAGCAACAGGGGAATTAAGTTTTGCTTCATTTCCCCCACATAACTGTGGTTTGCATACACATTTGAACAGAAACTTTTATACACAAGACCAACCCCTTCCTTTTCTATTGATGTTTACAGATACAATTTGTGGTGAGAAACTTACTAAATCTGTTTTTGAATTTGTTTTTTCCTTTATGATGGTCCATGTGAATGAATGTAAGTATCATACATATACACAAACAAATCTGGTTTAAAATTCCTCAGAGATTCTCCCTAAGATGACTTGGTTTATGTAAAGATGGGGGCGGAAATAAGTCATTTGACATAATACATCTGGGGAACGTTCTGGGGGAGTAACACTGTGAGAAAATAAAAGCCAGGCCTCTGACATCATTTGATGGGTAACAGACCAAGCTGCACATCAGAGCAAAGGAAAAGAGGGGACAGTCAGCTGAAACTAAGAGCAGCAGAGACTTACGATCAGAAAAAGCGGTGCTCTTAAGCCTGATAACCAACAAACTACACAAAGAACCTCACACATCTGAGGACAGATTTTCTTCTTGCTCACTACTTGTAAAGAGTTTTCTTCAATGAAGAAGTAATCAAAAAAAGGGTAAGACTCCCCCAAAAAAATTACGCTAGGTATTTTGTATGATACTATGTGTAAATAAAGGGAGCTTAAATGTTTGTGGTGAGCATGCATTCTATTCAAAGGGGAAAATACAACTGCTAGGACAGCATACCTCACTGGCAGACATGTTCTTCACCTGTTCTGGTTTTAATTCTGTAAAAGTAAAGGAAGATCAGTGAGTTTCATAAAAAACAACTTTCATCGATTCTGACAAGTAAAGCATGTTAAAAGCACTTTTATTTGGGGAAAAAAAGCCACAGCTAAAAATTATACCCCTCTCTCAACATAATCCGGTGTTTTTACCTCCTCTTTCCCCATTTATCAGCTCCTCAACCAGGCTGCTCCCACACTCAGTCACTGCAGATAGAGTATGAAGTGGCAGCAGAACTACTTCCTTCTTCCTAAAATATGGGGAGCAGCACACGAACATAACAGAGCTGCCTTCCCCCACACTATTCCTGGTACCTACAACCCCCTACCCCTCAAACACACACAGTTTTCAGGAAACAGAAAGGTACCGTCAGCCAAGAATACAGAAATAAAATCAGGCTGGGCACATAATAGTGCTTCTTGCACTGGTGGGATCTAACCACTCCTGTATCCTTCATCATTTTACTTTTTTTTTTTTTTTAAACTCGCAATACTGTTATGGTATCAACGTCTTACAGCAAACGTTTTGCTCTGAGGGTGCAAGAAAAAGAATCTAGGAAGGATTGGTAAGGCTGACCTTAAGAAACATTTTAAAAAATAAATTGTTTTATATGGACGCCATGAGCAGAACAAATAGGTTGCACAACATTTCATGGTCTCTCCCCAAAATGGACTTGCATGTGAAGTGTAGCATTTGTAGCAAAGTAAAGCCTGCATACCTAAATGCATACACTATTAATTCAACCACTCTAAATACATATATTCAAAGTCTTTGAAGATATGATGTCTCTTGTGAGAGCTATTTAATGCAATTCTGTTTCCCTGTTATTATGCAGGGTTTTGGAAGATGTGCCTTACAATCTCAACCGCTGAAAGTAAGTGGGGAAAAGAACGTTACTTTCCAGTAGCTGCTTTCAAAGAGATAACGCACTGGCAAAACTGCATGTTATAGGATTTTTGACTCAATTGAAAAATAATAAAACAAGCACATCCACAAGACGTGCACAGACCTCTCCTCCCCATAAATCATTTAAGAGAGTTGCAACAACTTTTATTTTACACGTAATAGGCTGATATTACAGAACACTTCTGCTCTGGCTGCCTTTAGTACCTTTCTGTCAGGTAGGACAATATATCCACAAACACAAAACTAACATCAAATCTTCAAAACCCACTACTGGTCTCCACTAAATAAAATCAGCCCCTTCAGATGTGGCTACTGGACACATAATAACTCGCTAGTGAAACAGAACAAAGTTGGGGGTTGTTAGGGTTGGGGTTTGGGGGGTTTTTTTTGGAAAAAAACTATTCACTTTGCATTAAAATCATTATTTTCTCAAAGCTGAAAACGTCAGAGGAAGAACAAATATAAAGTAAAACTCTACTTGAGTCACAGTTGTCATCTGGATCACAATTCAACATTAGGAAGATTTAAAAATAGAAGAGCTATGCCATTCAAAGCATATCTAAAAAAACCTCCAAAACACAAAATTGCTTCTGTTTCAGTGTTTCCTTCTTTGAGACTTTAAAGAGATCCACCCACTTTATAAGACAAATAATGCAGTCAGACTGCTGTTCAAGTAATAATTTAGATACAACAGAACTGATATGAGCCTAGGAAAGATGCACTAGTTAAAACCCCCACAAGTCTGTGAAAAACACTTCACCCTGCTTTCCTCTTAACACACAAAAAGCGTCTGTTGCACATGGTGAGCTACTGAAGGGTTTTTTGTAAGGTAAATCTTATGATAATATGAGGAACAGACCAAACTCCAATCTAAAAAGCTTAATTTCAGAGGTTTAAGAATTATAAAGATGTAGAAAAAAAATGTATTATCTTTAATATCAAGGGCACCGAGTTTTTCCAAAACCTATATAAAAGGTTACCTTATTATGCGCAGCTTACCTCGAATAGGGCCCAGCGCTGCATCCTTTGCTAATGCGGTTAAATCACTTCCCGAGTATCCATCTGTCATTCTTTGTCAAAGGAAAAAGTGGGGTAAAGGAGAAAAAAAAAGAAAGCCTGCTTCAAACCATCTCATTTTAATTGCAGATCATTCAGAAGTAGTACTATTTTGATGTTGTTTTTGCAAGTTTAATGAATCAGAAGCGCATTCAACATAAGAGATCTATATTTACGTCTTTTCCAGATTAAATTTAAGTACAGATACTCAAATCCCAAGTAACATGCTAGGAAAAACAAAAAGATAGCAGCCAACTAGGATTTGTAGGTAAAAAATAATCTCAAGCACATTTACTATTTCTCTTCCAGAAACGCCCTACCACTAGTTTGTCATTGTTTGTCACAGATGAACATAAAACCAAAAACTCCAACTGTCCTGTACTCCTTTCAAGCCGATCAATACAATGAGAACCCAATACCACACACGTTTATGATGATGTGATCACATCACCAGTTTTCTGAATAAAACTACGTGCACTTTTAGTTGACACCAGAGCCCAACAAAGGGCAAAAGCAGGCACTACTGAAAATCTAACAGTAGTGTTTGGTTTTGAAAATAAGTGATATTTTTACAGTATCCTCTTAATGGAAAGGCATGGTAGCAGTTGACCAGTGGACTCCAGGGACTACAAAAGTCTACTAATTCAGAAGAGTAAATACAAATTTGAAAAGCAGCATCACTTTGCTTAGCATGTTACAGGGCAGACAGCGTTATCTCTGGTGGAAGACTTCTTTCAATGTTGAAGGTGTGGTAAGAGACAGACGATACTCTCAAAGTACTCGGCAAGCTTCTCAACTCTCAGAACTTACAGTCTGCATTTTAGCAGAGTACTGAAACAGCCTCCTACAGTTTACGCATGGAAAACGATCTCTAGCACAGCTAAGTGACTCACCAACTGACTCCAACGTTAAAGCCTAAACCTGGAAATGCTTATGACCAAGAACCAACTGTGGGACTTGAGATGGCTGCTACAGCCTGAGCCACAGCCTCAGCAGTTTTCTGCAGAAGCCGAAACACTTAACTTCGAGTAAGCACTATAATTCAGCTTGGAAGTGAGATACAGTGGACAGGTCCTTATTCATAAAGAAACAGGTTCTATAAGTGTGCCTTGCACACACTTCCCACTGATTTTGGAACTAATACGGTGTAAATGTGTAGGTATTCTGTAAGCGAACTGAAAGGAAGATAAATTGTGCTATCTACTGGGGTTTGTTTGTTTGGGGTTTTTTATTACAAGACTGGCAGACATACAGATTATCCAAGACCTAAGAACCACAAGGAGTGGTGGGGGGTAATCAAATCAAGGATCCAATCTCTATGGGAGCTTTTCCAGAATTAAACTTCATTTCCAAGTTAATCAATTAAATACTTTGCAGATTAAAAGGTCTCCACTGAACCAGGAAGCCAACAACACATACTACCAACGTAAGTGAAAAGAAGTAGTAAGGGTTACCTAAAGAAAAATTTAAAACCAAAAAAACCCCCACCTAGCTCATAGAGCAGTGGCTGTCTGCAACAAGAGCTCCATAGCTCAGTCTTTTGGAGATCATTAATTCTGTTATAGTTTATAGAATAAGTTGCAGAGGAGCGAAGGAACAGAAATCATGAAAGATGTTAAATACCTATCTCTTTCAAAACAAAGATGGCAGGCAAAGCAGGTAGGACTCTCAACTTTTATATTTTTGCTAAACTCTTTTAAAAAAATGTACTTAAGTTGCATTTGTAATTTGGTTCATATGTTTGCAGTTAGAATCCAAGACACTGTCTTTTTCCTCCAGTTAGCTATAGGCTAGTTAGTTATTAGGTCTAAATATGGCCTGAGCTAGCATCCTTCAAGTACAGAGAGAATTTATTCAGTTGGATTATATATCAAATTTCTGTAACGTTACTAAGAAGCTGACAACTGCTACATCCAAGACACTACAGATCTCCTGTTATTACCACAAACAGAAACAGAGACTGAAGTACATCTACTTGCATGTTTTTGGTATCTCCCACTTCTGTTTTCATTCTTTCCTGCCCTAGGTGCTCGACCTGCTTTTTAGTTTAACTTCCTTCACACACATTACATTTAATTTCTGATGGTGACAAACAGCAATACTGTGAAAAACATAAAACAATGTAGTTTCATAATAGGAAGGGCATTTAACCCATACTTCCCCAATCCAATATCAAACTGAAAAGAATCTAAAATTATCCAGTACTTGCTCTGCTACATTGGTAATACCTTCACAAACCTAGCAATGGACAAGGAAAGAAAAGTTGCTTTTGACTTTAAATGCATGCCAAGTGCAAAACTGGTACTGCCTTTTTGCATTGGGGAGGAGGATCTGGACTGCCTGGAGGCCAGGTGGAGAGAAGCATCCTCCTCCTCCTCATAAAGAAGAGTGCTGATGAGCATGTTTCAACAACAGAAACCCAGCCAGGTGGGGTAGGCAAGAAACAAGCACATACGTATCAGCATATATAAAAACACTTTCATACAGCCTGACAGGAGACCATCTTCCCAAAACGCATGCAATTCATTCTCAGCAAGTATTGTCACTATCTGATGATTTACATTAGTCACATTTTGAATGACTGAAACAGTCTGAATGAATGCAGTAGATGAGTATATTTATTTAGTATAGTTATAAAATACTTACCTAGCTAGTTGTGCCAACTCTTTTTGGGTCAATGGACTTCCTTGCTTGCTTAGAAGATTTTTTAGCAAAACCAATCTTGTCTGAAAATAAGATACATTTATCAGATGTAAAACTCATTTTTCACGGTACATTTAAAATTCTGTTGCAACAACAAAACTACGTGTTTGTCAGGTTAGCTTTTGTGCTTCACTAGTTTAAACTTGCCTATAGTGCTTTTGTGATTAGACTGTACACTATCATCTCTTCAGGGGAAGAGACAGGGATTTGGAAATAATGAGATCAAGAGTCAGACCACTTCAAGGAAAATATATGGGAACCTTCATCAAAAGCCCTAATCTGCTGTTGAGCTGAAAAACATTAAGAAAGCTACTTTGATCTTTTGCAATAAACACTCTTCTCCAGCCAACCAAACATGCTCCTGCAAGCCCTGCTTCAGACTTGTCCATCCCTGACAGTATGTAAGCAACACCTCACTAGGAAAGAAATACTGAGTAGCTACTACCAGATGCAAAAGCTTAAGATACTAGCTAGAATTAAAGCACAATGTATATGGCCAAGATGGGCCAGAAGTTAATTCACAGGACAGTAATCACCCACTAGGGCAAGTTAAGAATAGTCTACGAAATATATTTTGTTCTCTTCTTTAATAAAATTGATCTTAAAATTAAGAAAATACATGGAAAACAATACTTACTTCCTCATTTGGTAACGACACATATACCCGTTTGGTGAATCGTCTGGAAAAAAAACCACACAAACAAACAAAACCCCAAACTTATATACATATACATGCATACACTTCTATAACTTTTGAGCACATACAAATCTAACATTTGGTTTGATAAATGTCAAAATTTCACTTATATTATGAAATTCTAGGGAGTAGAACTATAGATTTAAAAAAACCCAAACAAACACCGAAAAAACAATATGCACAAGCCACTGGTGTCACCTTACTCTTATTTGAAGTTATGAGACTCCTCCCAGAGAGGAAACACTCTAAAGGTAAAAATACCACTGACTACCAGAAACAACATGAAATATCTCTTCACTGTACACAAAAAGTCCTTGGAATCATTAAAAATGTGTTTTACTTGTTCAGACAGTGCTGACATGCCTATTTTCCTCAATCAAGAATGAAAAGAGAAGCAAGCATGAGAACTTGCAGCAAAAGAGTCCCAAGGCAAATCTACAGCAAAATCTGTAATTGCATGGGACATCTAAAGTCCAATATTCACAGAGAAGAAATACTGGATTTCACTGGTCAAACTTCTTCCTTCATCCTGCCATTAAGACCCAAATAACAAAAAAGCAATACATAAGATGGAAGAGGGTTATAAAATGCTGACTTGGTCTCGGTACTGCTGCTTTAGAGAATTCCAAGGCCACCATGCTTGTGTAGATGTATCCCAAAAGAGAAGAGACAGGCAACTCTTTGAGAAGTTAAATAATTTAACCATGCCAAACACCTTTTGCTACTTATTCCAAAACTTAAACCAATCAAGACACTAAGTAGCAAAACCTGCTCTTCATAATGAACATCATATGATTGTATTCAAATAAAGGAAGAGACATTTAGATACCTGAGAACAGCATCATCAAGCTCCTGTGGCCTGTTTGTTGCTCCCATCACAAGTATTCTGTCCTCTCCAGAAGACTGCACCTACATAATGTAGGAAGGCAAGACAGCTTTCAGTTTACATCAAGTAGTAATACAACACCACCAGTTAAAGACTTGCCATGTATTCAGCTCTTCCTGTATACGTGTCTTTTTTTCCATGCAGTTAGCTTTAAGACACTCTTCAGGTAAATGTAAAGTCAAACTACAAAAAAAGTAAAAAGAAGTAAAAAGAAAAAAAAAGAAAAAAAGTAATGTAAATACGGGATACTATGCCCAAGTTATGTTCCTTGAAAAGAGTCTTGGAAGAGCACAAATGTTACTGTGGAATCAGATGTTACAATGTTGGAGAAAACTGAGACTACAAAAAGCACTCAGAAGTTTAGTCATCCTGACATAATTCTGTTTCAAAAGCTAGAGACTTTCTGCTGTTCTAACACCAAACATTGTTTTGAAGCATACACAGAGAATCAAAACTTTAGACTAAGGTACAGCCAGAACGACTAAATGGGATCAGAGATTCATCTAATAGGGGTCTCAAGAAGCTAGCAATAAAAATCAGAAGCTACTCAATAGTACATAGACACAGTAATTTTCCCCTCAATTCACTCAATTGCAAGACTTGATTTTATACCCAACAACATGGAGACTTACAGCTTCCAGACTTCAGAGAAAACATTTGGGTATCAGAGACGTGTTACTATTCACCTAGTGTACAATCCTTCATAGACTTACGTTCATTGTCGCCTTACTGAGTCCAAAAAGTTCCACAAGAATATTGTATGATATAGTTAAACCTTGATTCAAAGCTTGCTAACTTACTAATTGTTTCATTTTCCCCTTTTCACTTTAAGGGAAAACTGTGTGTGCAATAAGTTCTGCATATCTTTGTCACATTGCATTATTTGCCCTGATTCATCTCACTTTGGAGAAGTTTTTCCTGATCTCGTTGTCTCTCTCCATAGTTATCTTCTCCCCCTGTACCTCATTACTATTGCTTCTTCACTGTAGCAATATTCCACTGTGCTAGTGGAATACAAACTAAGATTGTTCAATACAAAAACCAGTGTTGTGTCACAGAAAAATATTCTGATATTCATTTGTTTCCCCCAACTATGAAACCCAGTTCTTTTTCCTGGGTATTACATACATGCTATTAAATATATTCTTACTGTATCCTGTCATCTCTAGGTCACGATGCCAAAAAAAAAAACGTATAACTCAATGAAAAGCATACTAACACAGAAATTAATCCTTTTGATGCATCAGAGCTGCGTATATCCATGATCGGAACTCGTCCATTTGAAATCCTCAACCTTCAAGTCTCACCTTACCCCTTGATAGTGCATGCTTTTGTGACACATATCTCTTAAAAAACAAAACTTAAAAGCTGTTAAATCTTCTTTTACGTTGCCAGAATGATGAGATGTGCTTCACCAAAACATGCAAACAAGGATTCAACATTGCCTAACCCTCAAGTGCCTCTCCTGCCCCATAGGAACATTTGTTCTCACAGCTCCTTTTATTATTGCCATTTGTTATTCCTTCTTCTCTGTTCACAGTCTTTCAACCCATTATTTCAGCTCATCCCCAAGATTACTACTTTTCACTCCAAACTGAATTTTGCATAATACTACAGTAAGCAGATGAAAAATCAACAGCAATGGAAAAAAGGCTGTTTGTCGACCAAGGTGCAGGGGGAGCGGGAAGAGACAGAGCTAAGGCCCAGCAGCCAACTCCTATTTGTGTTTCATCTGTAGCTTGTACTGGCACCCTCTACATTAGCCAATTCACCTAAATCAAACAATACCCAAGACTAAATACTTACACCATCAAATTCTATTAAAAATTCTGTTTTTAGACGCCTACTAGCATCATGTTCACCTTCTCGTCTTTCACACAAAAGGCTATCAACTTCATCTGAAAAGCAAAGAAATATATCTTAATTAAGCATACAACATTAAAGTCTTCATCTTTGTCTAAGTTCTTTTGCTAATACAGGGCTCCAGTAAGACAGATCAGATCTTTACTCCTTAGGAGACAGACAGATCTTAGTGAAGTTTAAAAGCTTGTATAACGTGTTGGCCTGTGAATATGTAACACCAAGCACAGAGGAGAGAAAAAAAAAATCCTGCTGATAATAAACTGCAACTCAGGACAAGCAAAAATCCCATTTCATCTTTGAAGTTTAATACACAAATGGACTTACTCTGCAAAGGTAGTACAGCATTCGTGTTTTTGAGGCATTTCTTCCCACTATTAACACCAATTAAATAACAGCAATCTAATATGCTCTATATGGAACTACAGGTTAACCAGCAGGTCATATCCGAGACACTTGGTCTACACTGCGGAACTACCCAAAGAAGTTTACCCAATGATTCCAATTTAATATTTAAGAAAAATATTTAAGAAAATACACAAAATCAACAACATTTAAGGTCTTACCAATAAAAATTATAGAAGGCTGAAGTTCTCTGGCTACTGCAAATAGAGCACGCACCAGTTTCTCCCCTTCACCCACCTAAAACAACAATAAACTGTTTTTGGAGGGGGTTTAGAAAGTACTTATTACAAGAGACCTAACATAAGGACCTACAGAAAATCTTGCTGATATCCAACCATACTCAGTCCATTCATACACACTCAGATTACCACTCGTTCAGTATTACATATGACAGTATTATTTATGTCTTAAAACACACATTACAACTTCACTTATGATAACAATTGAGTTGTCAAGAGATTCTGGTGCCTAAATTATCATAGTGAAAGGAGCTGGGACCCATTTTATTTACTTTTTAAAGAAGAAATATACAACCGCTCATCTATAAGACAGCCAGGGTCATCCCGATCTGCAAAAGCCTTTGACATT
Source organism: Larus michahellis (assembly GCF_964199755.1). Classification (NCBI taxonomy): domain Eukaryota; kingdom Metazoa; phylum Chordata; class Aves; order Charadriiformes; family Laridae; genus Larus; species Larus michahellis. Next base: position 43,093,160 of record NC_133898.1, read on the forward strand.
GAGTTATCACAAGCACAAACCAAAATTTTTTACTTCACATATACTTTTTTAAAAACTTTATGTTCGCTATAGGCTAACAGTTCACCAAGGATTCATCAGAAGCCTGTGGCCTTCTTAAGCCCCGATAACAGCATGTGTGTGTTTTCAGATCAACATAATTTATATCTGCTACTTACGTATTTTGAAGTTAGGCTCGCTGCACTTATATTAAAGAAAGTAGCATTTGATTCTGCAGCAACTGCTTTGGCCTAGAAAAGGGGGGAAAAAAAGTACTTTTGAAAACATCACATTGAAGATACCTCTCTGCTTCTGTAGCTAGCACTCCTGTCCTGACTGACGATTTTGAAAACCCCTATTCCTTCAAAAGGAACACCTTGTAGATGTTACAGAAAACTTCTGTACAGGTCACTTATAAATAAGAACGGGTGAGTGGTCTAACCACTAGAGAATTTTCAAAATTCCCTTGGACTTGTCTAATTACATCATCTCCATAGCCAATTACAACTTGCTCACTGAAGAACACAAGTCTCCAGCTCCTTCTGATGTATCCTAGTAGACATTTTAAACAGTTTTAACTAATTTAGGGTAGCAGCTGGATCAAATCACATTAAAAATTATGTTCTGTTTTTTTTCCCTCTGTACCCTATCTATACAAAATCTGTTTTCAGAGGAAATCTAGGGAAAAAAAATAAATCAGTTCAGCTGGAATGTTCACATGGAGTACCCTCTTCTTTAACAATTTCACCATATTCCCTGGTTATACAGTTTAATTTTAGTGATTAGCAATTATGTTCCAGTATGTAAAACATAACAGATTAGGCAAAGTGAGCTGCTCAGCATTCACACTCCCACGCTTCAGAGCTGATCCAGCCTCAGCATCAGCAAAGGGAGGGTGCAGCTGCAGCCACGCCATGTGATGCAGAATGATGTGCCCAGCTCAGCTGCATCAGGACATGCATGGCTCCCTGGCTGATGCACAGCCATTTCCCTCCAGTCCCCTGAACAGAGCACATCAGGCTGAGAAGACAAGCAGCAGCCAGACAGTTCCACAGCACTTACGCTCCTTGCATAGTAGTGTGGAAGTCGGACAACTCCCTTTCTTGCTACTCTGCTCCTTCCCCTTTTCCAAAATGCACTTCTAGTATATTTTAGTGCACAGCAGACCATTTGTGATTATCACTGCTCTACACAAACAACTAACCATGTTACTTTTACTCTCTCTGAAAATGAAACTCAGACTTGCTAGTTTAAGTTTCAAAATATTACTTGTGATATTGAAGAAAATTAAAGAGACCAATTTAGCAATTTCCTGCCCCTATAAAATCCACAGTTATGAACAACTTTGCATTCTTATATTAAATTGACACCACACTACCTATCCAAGAAGAATATACAGTTTATTACTCCAACACCCAAACTGAAAGACACACCTCATGGTTACATTTTACGCCCACCAACTCATGCATGAAATAATTTTCTCACCAACATTGTCTTCCCATTTCCTGGTGGGCCAAACAGCAATAATCCACGTGCAGGAGCTCTAAGTCCTGTAAATAACTGAAAAGTACATCATCGTAAGTTACCTTCAAAGAAAATGTTGATCTACCTCTGCAAGAAAATGGTTTAAGACTGAGGAATGGCTCACTGGCTAGCACTGGCAGCAACAGTAGCCGTGCTACAGCAGTATGGGTTTTAAGAGAACTACATTCTATTACTAACTTGACCTAATGCATGTCACTACTGTTTCCCACACAACAGTTAAATTCCATTATGATCGTTCTGTGCATAAAGGCACTGTGACATGAGTACAAAAGGCAGTAACACATTCCTCAAGGCAGACCAGCCTAACAAGTTTAAAGCATCAATTCCACTTAAAAAGGGGAGAAACACACATGTGTAGTAGGAGTTAGAGAATGTTCCTACTAATTCCATATGGAAGAACCACTTCATCTCTTTTTTTTATTTATTAAATGAAACTTGAGAAGACATAAGCTTTGACCAAAACTATTTAAAATATTACTTAACAACCACCTACTCTCTCTAGATGCTACTGATAATAATCTCCTCCCTCTCGCTTTGCATTGGATTCATCTTTCCTACACTACAAAATTGCACTCATCGTATGTAGCATCACAACAAGCAAATCTACAAATTCTCATAAAGTAGATCTCTTCTAATTAATCCTGCAGCCTGTTTTCCCCAGCACTTTGTCTTTACCACTTTCTTCAAGGGTTTCAGAGTTCTGTTTTTGGCCTCACATGCACTTCTCCATTCCAGCTTCCAATAATTCCAACAAACAAAAGGAATAACAGGGAGTGACTTATATATAACACCGTGTCCAAACACCCTTGTCAGCAGGCGCTCCTTCCCACAATATCCACGATAAAAACCGGCTCCACTACCAGTGTAGTGTTTTCAAGATGACTGACCACAGTTCAGCCACAACTGCCATTTATCACTGAGACACACTAGGCTTTTAAAGTTTTATTAACAGACTAATCATACTAAACATGGTCTGAACTAATTGCTACTGTTCTATTAGCATCTTACTGATGAAGTGTTTGCAGTCATGTCTCTAGCCAGTGTTTTCTATTCATTCACCTCAACTCTTGCTCTACTTCAAAAATACCATTAATTGGCATGTTTAAATAGGAATTTGAGTTCAAAACTTCATTAAGGTTAAAACTGAAGTAGTATTTGACTAAATATTGCCCTATAATTACCACATCTATCATGTTAATTTACAAGGAAGAAAACCAACCTCTTTTCCTCCAAGGAAAGTTTAAAAATCCACAGGATTTTCTGTCTTTTGGTATACCTCAACCTACACCAAGGTCAGGCCCACTGATAGCTACAGTAATGTGAAAAACACATAATTGAAAAATATCAGCTATTATTGGAAGAGAGCCGTAACTATTCCAAGCCTCACATCTCAAAGTCATTCCCACCCAGCTCATTGTATTACTGTTACTAAACAACAAACTTGACATACTAAAGCACTGTAATAACAAAGACAGTATAATGACATTTTCCTTCTGCATAAGAATACCAGACCATACATATTTGATGCCAAAGCTTTGTTTTCATCAGGCCTACTATTCCTGTGATGCTATGCCAGGTTTAGGGTTTCTTCCCCACAATGCTTCAAAACCAGAAACTGCATTAAAGGAAGACCACAGAACAACTCCAGTAACCCATCAATGTGACCAAATAAACCCACAAGCAAGCAAAAAAGAACAAACAGGAACCTTGCTTGAATAATCAACACCGCAATAAATCATTGCATGCAATTTCTACAAGAGTCCAGCTTTCGAAAAATGACCAATTTAATTTTATTTTAAAAAGCAGCTCAGAAATTTCCAGTAGTATATAGACCAGAACCTGAATATGGGCAGTCACAGTAGTTGAGGTACCACCTCATAAATAAATAAAATAAAAAATAAAATAAAACAAAACCCTAAAGGACCAATTTCCACTCAGCCCAGTGAAGAAGTAATCTGCCCTCAAATGTTATACACCTCAGTGTACTTGCCTGTTCGCTACTATACTTTTTTGTATCCTCTCCTGCTGTAAATAGACTATTCAGAATGTCTAACCAACATCCACAGAGAACATGACCACAATACCAATTTAATATTTTTCAAATCAGATAGCGTTATGACTTAATTTACCTATAAAAGTCTTATCTGTTTCACTCTTCCAGTTCTGAGCTTTGTCCTTTACATAGCCGTAGCTGTATGTCCAACCCTATATGGACATCTAGAACAGTCAGTGTCACAAATTTTCAGGATTTTTTTTGTCGTTGTTTGGGTTTTTAGGGGTTTGTGATTTACTGGGTTTCTTTTGGTTTTCGTTTTGCTTTACTGTTCAACCTATTGCCTCAGTCACTTTCTCCAACACTGACTAACCAGAAGACAAGGAATTTCATGGTAGTATGTTAACACAAAACCTCTTCATTCTCCTTTTCCAGGACAGCTATCGACAGCAGTCATAACCAGTAAAGACAGGATTCAAGAATCAGCACCTCACATGTAAAGCACAATACATTTCTTTGATTCTGCCACAGAGTAACACCAAAACCCCGTTGCTTACCTCAGGTCTAAGCGAAGGAAGGATAACAATTTCTTGCAAAGCTTGTTTAGCCAGCTCCTGCCCTGCGATATCATCAAATTTGACAGCTGGACCACTGACAAAGAAATGGAATACTAATTAGTCTAACAATGAGATACTCTTTTTCAGCTGCAGCTGACTAATTTAATGCATTTGACTATTTATACAGAACCCTTTTGAGGAAATCTACAACTTACATTGATAAGCCTTTGAGAAAATAAGCATTTCTGTTTTGATTTTTCATTGTTTTGCCAAAGTAACAACAGAAAAATTCACCAAAACAACCCACAGAAAACCACAACAAACTAGAAGTACTGATTTTCATTCCAAGGGGACAAGACCGCACTGAGAGAAAAAATGGTTTTCTGCATTGAAAAAGCCTACTTTTCTTCAGACTTACCTATCAACAATTTCATTCAGGATAAGATTAGCAAGATTACTGTCCACATTTCTAAATATCTTCAAGTCTTTCTTTTTTCGAGGAGCAGTGGTAGGAGTAGAAGGTTTATTTGTTCTGCTATTTTTAGGAGCAGCCTGGAGAGGGGGGAGGAAAAAGAAAATAAACAAAAACCCCAACTTGATACTTTTAAAGCAGACTGTTAAGAAAATTACTTGTACCTTTCATTTGCTCCAGTAAAACGTAATACGTTAAGGAATACCAGATTCCTGATGCTGTATTTTCCTACAATTCATATTATCATATTCAGCCACAAGTAGAACATCTCAGGATACGCTGGTGAGGGTTTTTTTGGTTTGGTTTTGGGGTTTTTTGGTTGTTTTTTTCAGGTTTGGTTGTTGTTGTTGTTTGTTTGTTTTTTGAAGATAATTCATTATATTTAACTATGATATTTTCCCTCAGCATACACTAGAAACAGAGCATCACAAACTGTTTCGGATTTCCATAGCTATAAGCAAGAATTTCTACCACTGTCATACTTTGATAACAGGACACTTAAAAGCCTTCGTATTATAGCAGCTATAATGCTTAACCACACTTCTGTTCTGTCCACTCTGCTATTTATTCTACTTTACTGTGAGAGTAGCAGTGCGGGAGATAAGGGTGGAAGGGAAAGAGATGGGTCAAAAGAAACGCAGCATTTTTCTGTCTTATTAGTATAGGACTTACTTTTGTATTTAAGTCACAATCTAACTGTAATTTGCTTTTCAACGTGGTTGCAACACAATCTGTGCATGCGTGCTTTGGAAGAGAAGGAACTTATAGGGGGAAAAAAATCTGTAGTTCTGGAGTAATAGGGGGTTTTCCTCCATCTTTTACATACTGGGACTAATATTTATTTTTCTCCTAGATAAGCTTCCCCCAGTTTCCCATGAAATTTTCGAAACAAGTATTATAATTTATTACTGTGATTACAATCAAAATCCATTTGCCCAAGCAGCCACCCAATACCCCCTGATTTCTAAAATCCACTCTGCATCCCAGCTCAAGACGCTTGGCCAAAAAATTAGGGGTTCGGGGTTTTTTTTGCTACTACAATACTGCAATAAAGGCAGTAAATCCAAAGTTTGTTCTGGAATGTACATTGATTTTCCAAGTGTATATTGCTATATTTATCCTCACCATACCTTGTGAGTTGAAGCTGCAGGATTAGGTGCTGGTCTAGACACAGAAGATGATGATATCCCACTGTAGCTAGGAGTTCTATGGTGACCTGAAAGGCCTGTGGATCCAGTTTTTGCAACAGTTTTTGAACGAGGAAGGGAATTGCTTGTGTGCGTTAAGGGATCCTTCTTTTTTGGAACCGCTCCACTTTCTATAAAGAAAACCAGTGATGAGAACATTTTCAGCAGTTATACTTTTACCATCAATTCTAACTTGAAGATAGCATGGCTGGCACATATAATACAGTATTACAGCAGAATAATACAAGTTTTTAAAGAGGTTTACTTTTAAGGGGATATTAACTTCATCTGTTTCCTAAAGTTAAGTTTTGAATTTTTAGGAGCTCTCAAAACTAACACTAGCTAACCATCTTAGAAAAGCTGGAGATGGCTAAATCCTGTAACAAGGGAAGAACATCATCTATTCCTTAAGACAGAAGATGACAGAACACAAGCCAGAAGATTTTCCTTCCCCAGAACTCCTAAAAATCATCATTATAGTAATCCCCAAATTTCAAGCCATTAGATTCAGAGCGTTCATTCCTTAACTGATGTTAGCAAGCTGGTTACTTTGGATGCTAGCTAACACTATCTAGCACCCTCCATACAGAATCTTCACCAAGGCACTTCAATTTGGGAAAATTAAGAGTTCTACCTGCAAGCAGCTATCAGGTGCTTTTCCTTACAAGTTTGTTTCACTTCAGGAATCTCAAGGAGTAAAGAAATTTTGAATGGACACACCTCTGAAGCAGCTTACTTTCCTACACTTATAATTATGTCTTAAAATATCGTATCACTGAATTTAAACACCACCACACATTCCATTCATACTTGCTCTAATTGACCTCCATGATGGAGCAGGAAGGTCTCAAATCTGGTGACAGATATAACTTAACATATTTACCACAGGTGATTAAACTACAAAAGGCCATTTTTGTCCAGAGTAAGTGAAATAGCACTTGATTTCTACATTCTCCGTATGGGATACATGATAAAATAAGGTTCCTTGGCACCGAAATGGCAAGTTTAAACCACCGAAACAGAGACTAAGAGGTAAGAACGTCCTAAAGCAAGCATGCAGGTTGGTCAGGCTGGTTAACGATTAGAGCACAGCATCAGATTGGATTTTCTTTTTGTGGTGAGAATACGGTACTGTAAGCTGTCTAGTACAGTACTGTTTTCTACAAAGAAAACTGTAAATACTGTCTTATTTTATATCCTTTTAAAAGGATGAAGGAGATTTTCGATTAGATAAGAGAAATACAGCATCAGAGGTAAGGAAGTTCAAGATGGATTTCAGCTAAAACTTCACTAAAATTTTTGAAATCTTCAACTCAGTTTGTCTTGTTAGTCTTAAGCGATGGGCCAAAAAACTCTGATTTTTAAGAAAGTTAATGTCTCTATGTAGAATTTTTAATATTGCCGTTCAGTGAAAAATCCTTTAAGTAGAAAGCCTCATAATTTTGAATGCTGTGTTTAAAAAATTCAACTAAGGATACTTCAGCAAAACAGTATCATGGAAAGATTAGTTAATCACTACCATGTTCTCAGCCTCTTTAAACATAAAAGCCTATTACACATCATTACAGAGCCTGCTGTTGTCCAGGTGTAACAAGCTTCTAAAGCCTTTTTCAGTCACAAATCTACCCCTTTTTAGAGTCAAAGAAACTCTGCAGGGGCCATCATAAACAATGTAGATGTATCAATATGCAAAAATCAAGGAAACAAAGACTATAATTAACTACATTTACCTGCAAGACATTTCTTGTTAAAAAACAAGCAAACTGAAAAAAAACCAAAACAAAAACAACAACAAAAGAAGCCCCAACCCAAAACTGGCTACTGACTAAATCACAGACCGATCCAGAGCTGGTTAAATTTACTTAGTCATTCCTGCACAGGAATTTCCAAGTCAAAAACTCTTCATAATTAAGCATACTTAGTAACTTTCAAATTCAAAAAGCAGCATTAAAAAAACCTAGCTACTCAGCACTTTGATACAATTTAATCAAACGGTGGCACTCAGTTTTGTTGTTTGATTTTTGTTTGGTTGGTTTGGTTTTTTTCTTCATCCTCATTTGCACTGCTGGCTTAAAGTCAACATGGGAAGACTTCAAAAAACTAAAGTAGTTTTTCTGCATCTCATTCACCCTAACATGTTGCTCAATTATCACACTTTCCCATCTATTGAGAGTGATAGACACACATTGCAATTTTGAGCATCATAAAATTGCACAGGTAAGGAATATTTCGGAAAGCTGGAAATATGGGAGTGGAAGGAAATAGTAATTTGTAGTTAAACCTTTCTCTATTTACTCTAGCTGTACCTCCAGGAATCAAGGCCACTAAGTTTACCCATGTTCTGTGGTCAGTCCTGATGGGTAGCACAGAAAGAAACACTGATGAACTACTCTTGAACGTAGTTGTTCAGTATCAACTCCAGAGGGAAACTTCATTTTATGTACAAATTTTCATTTAAGTAAATAAAAATGTGATCAAACTTTTCAGAATTACAGTTTATCTGAAGTTCACCTAAGACATGAAGTGTTTAAGACCACATGTACTCACTTGTCAGGCTGATAGTCCCTCCTGTTTCATTGTGTAAAATACATATTTTGCTGTAACAAATGCAAAACCCCCAAAACATATTTCTTACCTATTTGTATCTGTCACCTGCTGAAAGACTGAAAATATGATGCAAGTGGTCTTAAAACCTTTGTAATATCTCCAGCAGCCTTTTGCCAAATGTTTCACCATTCCGCATAAAACAGTAAGGAAGTGCCTAAAATATGTTCTAATCACAAAGAGAGACCGTGGCATTTTTTCAAGTGTATTTGAAACACTGAACAATTCAATTTTCTACTTCATAAATACTTATAGGACAGTAACAGGGGCTCAACCGTTTTGATTTTACTCTCTAATTCTTGACTGGACAGAATAATTTACTTTAAAGCTCCAAGCTAACACCACTAGATCATATAGAAATAATAACTCTCTGGTCCTGAAAGCATCCCTGCAATTTTAAACTGACATACAAATATATACACAACAAACAAAGAGAAAAATTTTGTCTGAGGTTTTCTATTAGTTAAATTGTGATAAGCTGCAGACACAGGTGCCCAATTTCAGACTCCCTTACAGAGAGGAATGTTAAATTGCATTTATTATATGTAGCTGTTTTTAAAAATAAAGTGAAGTAAGGATATTTTTGAACAACTTTAAGAGAAGCCTGATCATACTACACACCTGGAAACACAGAAACAATCTGGGAAGCATGCAGCTCTAGCTTATTTATCTAATAAAGATAAAAGTATGCTTTGTATTTCTAAAAAGCAAACCAATTATATTTTCTTTTGTGCATCTAAAACAGGTTAAGGCATATGTTAGTAAACAACTTCCTGCTGTTTTATAATTTCTCAAGCATCAAAAAAAAGTACAAATTAAAATAAGCAGCAGCAGTTGCAGTATTGCAGAACAGTTTCCAGACTTTAGTTGTGAAACCTTAAAAATCGTCAGGGAATACTCCTCCGAAGATCCTTATCCTATTGATAACTGATATAAAGTGACTATGAGAAGTCATTATATGTGGTCTGTGGACCCTAGGTTGGGGGCGGGGGGGAAATCACTAGTCTAGAATTGTCTGTAACTTTGTATATGTAAAAAAAAAAAAGTCTTTAAACTGCTTAGCTATACATTTTCTGCAAATATTACATAGAAAAATACATGTAGCAATAGCAAGACTGATCACAATTCAGGATCAGCACTCAGGGTAGGCCCCAAAATAGTAATTCCTTCAGAGCTTATATTCAGATTTTTGAAATAGGTAGATTCAAGTAATAAAAGCTACCTAGCAGAAAGCTTCAGCAACTAACAAGGACAAGTTCCACGTTTCAAATGGCAGCACAGCTACACAGATGAGTTGTTCTCCTCTATGAATTGACAGAGCCATGTCAAAGATCTACTGTTACCAAATTACAGTGTTAAAAATTATCTTATTGCTACTTGTTCTTCTACTTAGGAAACTCCTTAAAAGCGTCATTATTAAGAGTAGAATTTTTGCAACTTGAAAAACATTGCCAATATATGCCCGCTATTAAAAACATGCCAGCAAATCCTTCCAAGTGAAAAATGAGACAAAATACTAGCTCCTTGCACGGTGCTAATGTTGTGATAAGAGGGAGAAATTTAATGCTTTCTCTGATCGTGTATCATGCTGAGATTTACATGTTAACTGTAAAATGGCACAATGAAATTAACGTAATACTATCAGTATTGTATGCCTAGTGAATAAGTTAATAAAACTCATAAATGCTGCCTTTGGCAAGACAGGCATAATCTCGTTCCCAAGCTAGTTTAAAAACAAAAAACAACAACCCACAATGCAAAGAAAAACATGCGTGTCTGAGGAAAAAATATAATACAGCTAAATTGTTTCACATCTAATTTAAAACTGCTATGATAACAAGAGTGATGACATTAAACAATAAATATGTATTTTAAAATAAACTTTTGGGTCAAGGCTACTTGTTATTACTCTTAAGTTACTGCATAGCCTTCTGCAACTGAAGGGCAGGCGATACTGCTGTAATGAGGTCTTATAAAATCTTATTATAAATCTATCAGATAAACTTTCAAGAAAAATCTCCAGCTATTCAGGTAAGGTAGGAAATGATGAAATGAGGAAGACAGGAATAGGTAGTCATTTGTACTTTACAATCAAGTAAATTGGTCTGAAAGGCTGACGCAAACAGTATCTTCAAAGAAGGAAGAATCTCAAATCAGTAACATTTTGGAAATATAAAAAGTGTGCAGTATAGCTGTGAGAATACAGTATCAGACAGAATTAAGCAGCAAAAACATCTGTAAAGACTTTGGCCTTTGAAGGCAAATGAAAGAAAGCAAAGCACTTTTTGACCAAAGAATGAGCAAAAAGGCACTTTCTTGATGTTAAAACTATGAATGACCATGTTTCACAATTCATAAAATCCTGGACTTTTAAAAAGCCCAGCCTGATTACACAAAAGCACAAGTAATACCTTATGAAGACAGAAAAACGAAGCTTATACCAGACCCCTGCGGCTCAGAACCTCTGCACTACCACTATTTTCTCAGAAACAGTAGTCCTCTTAAGTAGCCTGCAAGCTGATTTTGTACAGTTTTCCAAAAATTTGTCATCTACTTTGCAGTTTTAAATGACTGCAGCTGTCTGTGTGAAAATGCCATCTTTATTACGACATGTATAAGTCACGTACTTTTAAGAAAAAAGTGTAGCGCCAGCATGTTCTTACAAACAAGACTCCCCCCCTCCACGCTCCAAAAAAATGGAGACGGAGAATGAGAGAGAGTGAGCATAGGCACCAGCCAATTAAGAAACTCAGACATTAATTAATAGGATGACTTTCCTGGTACTACCAGGGACCCCATAGCTGCAGAAGTTGTTCAGTACTTTGGGTAAACTCTAACTTCCATGAGTTATAAGTGTGAAGTTTACCTATGACAATGTAAACGCAAATAGATATGCAACAAGCCTCCTGAAGTCTTTTTCAAAGTAATTCAGAAGATGCCTGGTACCTAACACTTTTTTAATGACGTGATCCTTAGTCCTTCTGTCTCTTCTCAGACCCCACTGAGCCTGGTAAATGAAAGTTTCTCCATTAGCCCACATTCCTTTCCAGAAAGTCAGAAGACGCTTTCTCAGAAAAAAAGCATCCCCAAAAGACCATCGCCCTTTGCAGTTGTTCTGCTACCCTTTCCTACACAGTTTTGCAGAAGTGGTTCTGTCGTCCATCTTCTGTAAGTCAGCAGGAATATCATTCCAAATGGGTAAACTGACTAATACCAATTTCCACAAGTTTACCAACAATTACCACCTGGTGCTACAGGAACTTCTGTAAATAAAAACATCTGCCACAGAACTGGCAAAACGTTTCATTTCCAGCAGGTGACAATGGCTATTCTATGCTTTCTTAGTAAGAGATTTAATCAAATTTACAGTTTTAGGAGTGAAAGGTCAGTCTAACTTTCTCCTGCTGCATCCAATTCTGAGATACATTCAGAAAAAGGTACAAAAACATATAAAGGAAAGAGTTTAAAGAAAAAGCTGTTCATATTGAATCAGATGGAGCATGTTATCAATTTTTGTGTGTACATGCATGTATTTGTTCATTTAATCTCCAGCCAACCAGGTAAAAAGGCAAGAGTTGTACTGGATCATTTACGGTAAAGAGTTCTCAAGCTCAATCTACATAGGAATTTATACTGAAGAGCCATTTTAACTACATTTTTTTGACAAATGCAGTTCACAAAAAATACCACACATACACTACTCTAAAGGTACCTAACATGACATACTTCCATTACTTTAATTTCTCATGCATTAGAAAGAATAAAACCAAACTAGAACTAGAAATGGAGCTAGGAAAAACAAAAACAAACACAAAGCATGTGTTTATACTAACTTTCAAATTTAGTTACTTTAAAAACTGAATACTGCTCTTGACTCAGTAGACAAGCTTTACGAATTCCACTGCTTGTTAGCTCTCTATTTTATTTAACTTCACCGTAGTCTACTATACGAATTATCAGTTGAGATCGCAGTTGTGACAACAGCTTACTGCTGGCTTAAAACATTCCCTGAAGAAAATTCACAAATCTCACAGTAACTTTACTCCCTGCGTACAGACAAACAAGTTTACTTGTGGTATTTTAGTATCCCTGGTGCAGTCTTCTGGGAAAGGATAAAAACAACCTTCTTTGACAAAAAACCAAGAGCTGTTCCCCCTCCCCCCAACTCCGTTTTAATCATCTATCACTTTCTCGGAGCAAAACCCCTTAAAATTTAAAGCAGCTGAATGCACATGCACATTCACTCTCACAATATCATAAAGGAAGAGCTACTTAAGTGAGCACAATATATAATCTACATATCCTACACTGACTTTGACACTTTCTAAAACAGGTTTAATGTAATTCCTTTAAGAATATAACAGGAGAAATATTTTCTAAAATGTTGTCTTAGTAAATAGTTTTGGATTCTAGGACAGTCACTGTAAGAGAGAACTGAATAGTACAAAATCAAAGTATTGTCAAAGTCATAGAAAGGATGGAATGTATTTTATATAAAGCCTTTAAAAACAGAAATACAAATAAAACAATTTTTTTTAAGTTGGCGGGGCCAGAACATAGCATTGCATATTTTTCCCTGTAATACACCAGAAACTGAGAGACATCCCCTCAATAGGCGCTGGGAAAACCAAACCCACCTGACTGGAGATGTCCATTGCGGCATGCCAGGTTAGTACTGTCATTATAGACCTCCGTTTGCGGCTTGGAAATTTGCAAAACTGCCTGCAGCTTCTCTACATTGTAGACAGAGGGGGAGGGAGGAAAAAGGACAAAAATAAACAAACAAAAAATAAAAATGAACCAAGAAAATTTATGTATGTTGAACACACAAATGTCAAGTTTGGCTTTGTTATACTTGATACAGGGTTAAAGATAAAAGGACTACTTCTATCTATTCTACATGTTTAGCAAATTTCTAAGAAAGTTCTGTCAGTATGAGCATGACCGAAAACAGCTTTAAAACTAGTCATTTAGGGCTGAGTTAATTACGACCTCTCCAGTCCACTGATTACAGTTACTTCCCAAAAGCAATAGTCAGGCTTAATTCAACTTCATTTACTAAATATTTGTGTTGATAAACCATTTCTGAAAGTCCTCCCGAAGGTGTTACTTTTGACCAACTGCAAGGAGTCATCACTTTCCTGCATATTAAATGTTTCACTTAAGTAGTAACAGCCAGTCAACATTTTACAGAAACCTCAACTGTTCAAGCAAAACACCATATATATATACATAACAATGATGTCTTTCAAGATGTCTATTTAGAAATATAACTGCCTTGAAATTAAGTCAATAAAATTTGCATTCAAGCTGTGTTCTTTAAGAGGATTAACTTCAGAAACATTTGAGTACAAGATTTATAAGGTTAAAGATTAAGGAGCAATAAATTAAGATGTCATGATAAACTAGCCAAAGCATAAGTCAAAGAGGTGTAAGGCTGCAAACGACACAAAACACGAATTAAGTCTCAGGACTATTTGTTCTCTGCAGCTCACCTACCATTCCTGCTTTTCCCACTGCAGTTAAAAGCCTCTAGGCCTTACTTTTGGGGCACTTTACAGCCTCTCCCACCTTTATTTCACACACCCACCCCTTTTTTTGCAAAAACAAAACATGTTTTGTAAGGATGCAAGGCATATATTGTCACACTGTGTCCCCCCCCCCCCCTTTTTTTTTCCACCTCTCCTCCAAGAGATAAGAGTACCAAGAAGCTGCAGGAAAACAGATGGCCAAGTAGAAGAGTGATGTCCTCTGGCAACATGAAAGCACATACTGCAAAAGAAGCCGAATTCTACCAAAAATATGCATGGCCAAGATCATAAATGCCCTGACTGGAGGAAGAACTGACATTCAGAGCTTGCAGATCATACAACCAATAAGCCACAACACCTCCTTGCTTCTGTTTCTTTGTCTATTACAGATCTTTTTCCAGTCTTTCTGCTTCATTCCTTTCTTTTTCTGCCTGCCCCTGACCACTCACTGCTTAGCTTCCCTGAAAAGTATCTTTAGACCCAATAGTTCAAGTGATGGTTTAATAATAATATCCAGACTGAACAAGATGCAGTTTAGAGTGAAAACTTAGTAGCCACAGGCACATATGAAAAGCTAAAGTTCAAGATTAGTATGTGCACCCAGGATTTTCTTTGTTTTAAATTGAAGCATTGAAGAGTCGGGTACAGTAAAACAACAAAATTAGTCACAAAAGAACAGCCTACAAACAACCACAAGCTTTGTATGACTTGCAAGAAGTTACTCAAAGAAACCTCCTTCTAAAGGAGACTAAGAAAGTCCTTTTAGTATGACTGACCACAAACCTAGTGTACTATTTGAGTGGGTGCAGCACCACTGAAGGAGTCAGCCGAACAGTCTACTCCCTGCCCAGCACATGCAATCTGAATGGAAAGCACATACAGAAGCTTAGGAAACAACAGCAGTATTAACAGACTTGGTAAGACATTAGATAATCGGTTTAAGTTATGGAGAACTTTTTCTGAACTTTACAAAAAAACCCAAACTTTCTAGTGAGTGACCACAATAAAATCAATTGGCTTGAGCAGGAATTCAGGAAATGCCATTTGCTTCAACACTACAGTTTGAGGCTGGGGGTTTACCACAATTATCAATGGTTTAGCAAGTTCCACATATTCAGGAACTCCAAGACTGCAACAAAAAAAATGTAATCCAACTGTTGTCCAGTTTCAATTCATATCACTTTACACATCAACATGTAATTTTAATATTGCACATAAAATTACATAAAGCAAATACATCACTTTTCTTGAGACAGTGTAGCTGTAGAACCCTCTGGAATAATGAAAATAAATTGAGCTATTAAATATTATTCCAGGGAATTAAGACGCTCTTATCACCTTCCATTTAAATGCTTTCTCCCTTTGTCTCCAGACACTGGGAAAAACATGTTTACAGAATCTCATTCATTATTTCTCCTTGATGATACAACGTTGACATAAACCTACCAAATAAACACCACTGCAGCCATCACCTTACTTAGGCAATACTAATTAAACAAACAAACAAAAAACCACTTACCCTGTAACACAAGCCTGAAGCAAAAACACCATCAGCTCCAAAAAAGTGGAAGAATCCCAAAAGGTGTCCATTGAAGCCCATATCTATACACGGGCAGAATTATTACCAAAAAGCATCCTGATGAAAGACATTTGAATTATGTGCCATGTGTCCTTCAACCAAAATACTGAAGCTACACATACAGAAAGGCACCTGTGCTGATAGAAATCTGTTCCCCTACAGAAAGTCTGTCTGAAATGGGAGAATACAGATTCGTACAACACATGTATAGCGGTAGAATTGAATAGTGTTGTACTGGACATTGTAGTTATGTACCTTTAGGAATGGCAAACTGCTGAATTTTATGTATCAGTTGTAGAAAACAAATATCCTCTTGTGTTTCTAAATATATCAAATATAATGATTCTAACATGGGTGATCAGTCATCCAGGACAGATCAGGTCTATGAAGACCATCAGACCAAGATTTACCCACGCATCTAAGTAACTGCACAGTTAACACACCCTGAACTGTGTCAAACACAGGGGCCACCACCAGTGGTGTGGTATATGGTATAACGGTATAATCTGGAAGTCCCCTGACAGCTAGCACAACTCAATATTGTCACTGGACTGTCAAAGTGATCAAGTCACCTTGAGGTGCTCTGAAACATACCAGGACTAACTTGAGCTTTCAGGCTGAAGTACAGCTTTAAAATGGAATACGATACAGTAATTTAGACTTAAGATGAAGATAGGGCTCAAAATAATAAAGCCATCATCCAAAGTAAGTAGCTACATTACATCCTCTTGGTCTAACATTAAAAGGCATCAGTGGTGTGATGACACATGGTGATGGCACATGGGTGTGATCAGACAACACACTCCCATCAATGGTGTCAATCTGCAGCCTGCAATCACATCTCTGTCTAGCAAGCAGGACGAAATATTTTATATTAGTGTCTACTTTAAGTCTTTTTTTATCCTACCAGCTATTCTGGTAGTAGAGATGAACGTACCCGCTTCACTCCAACTTAGTTTTTTTGCAATGTTTACCCTTTTTATCTTTTCAATCAGAGCACAGCAAGTTAGCAACTTATCAGCATTGCAAGCGCTACTGCAATAACACAAGCAAGGATGAAGCAGTACCCACAAAATACAGACACTGCTACCTCAAAACAGTAAATTTTTTAAAGAAATCCTAGTTACTTGTAATTAGGCTATCAGCAACAAGCCATACCTTATCAAAGATTGTTAGCATGTTATCACTTTCACTCTTTTGTTCCCTAGTTTATATTACCTCTAGAAATCAGCCTTTAACCCTAATGAACAGAAAATATATTTTCTGCATATACTAAGGTTCTACCGACAAGCACCCGTAACAATGCATAGAAGCTGGAAACCTCTTTCACCCCACGTTCCCTTCACTTGTTTTCCAAAAAGACCTAAGGACACCAGAAACTCAAGGGAAACAAAAGGGATTCACTTTCTTGTGGTTGTCAAAACTTCCCTGTCAATGCCCAGTTAGGACCACAGAACCACAAAGCGTAAGAGGAGAAAAGAACCTGAGTTTTTCTGTCTGCTCTATATGCTCCTAGGCTGGGGAGTTAGAACAACACAGTGCAAGATTAAAGCTGCAGATACACAAGTTCAACTCAAGTACATTCCTAAAAGAGCAATTTAAAAGAAAATATGTTTACTTTCATTTCACTGCCTGAACTGAAAGCATTAAGTTCTCAATTTAGAGGATGCACTACACAAAGCTATTGGTTTGTTGCTTGATGGGGGGGATCTTTGTTTATCACACACAATAAGATGCCATTTCCAATCCTGCCTGTTTTACTCTGTCCATTAAGAGCTTATATACAACACTTAATTTTGATACAGCTAAAACTGTACAACACTTCTGAAAAGAAGTGGTCTTACCCGCTAGTCTTAAAATAGACTAATGCTAGATAAAAATTACGAGAATCAGGATTTCACAACCTTATGGCCTACATAATGCTAAAGAATTATTATTACAGTAGATACCAACAATCTGGAAATTGTTATATAAGTGACATCAGAATTAACAGAACATGAAGTGGTTACACATACAGAGCGCACACTTAGTACTCACGATCAGCAATATATCATAAGTTTTACCACAGTTCTAACACAGAAATCCTAAACTAACTACAATACAAGTTAGTCAAGACTTTCTCAGTTTATGTCAAGTGTGCCATGATATAAAGACTTCTCAGTTACTTTTACACCTATTTCTTAAGGCATAGGGAAGTGGATCATGAGATCCCAATTTCAAAATCCAACAGCAGCACTGAAAGAGTATTACTTACTCTCAACTAAAAGCTAAACGTAAGAGACCTTACAAAGACAATGACTCTTTTACTTTAAAAATCAAAGTAGTATTTTAGAAGAATGCATTACATCAAGTTGTGCAAATAATGACAAACTTTCCAAAGTCATGAATTGTAACTGGTACCTAAAAGCTGCAAGCGATCCTTGGCCATTGCCAAATTTGTCATCATTTTAGACTGCAGACGTCGAGCCCGTTCACACTGCTCACCTTACAAAGAAAAATCAATGTTAACACACAATTTGGCAAATCAACTTTTTTAAGTGCTAAAATACTGACACCCAGCCTTCCCTCCTCTTTCTCCCACCCTTTATCTACCCCCTCCACTAAGGAACTTTGTTGCAAAACTAATGAAAAAAATCCTAAAGCTTTCTATTTGATCAAAAAATTTAAAGTTAGTTGACACTATCTGCTTTACAATAATGTTCATAGAGCAGTGGAAACCCAAGCTTTGCTTTGCATATTCTCTAACATCTCATGCTGACCTAATGTATTTTCTTTGACACTGCATTTTTCTATAGAGAAATTGAATAAAAAAATATTTTTACAATGCTTGAAAAGTGACTGAGAGGCAAGTACAATTTGAAATAATTCACTTTGGCAAAATTAACAGCTTTAAATTCAGTTGACTGTGTCCCTTTACATTTCAAAACACACAGAATTACAGACATTAATATCACCACTTCCTAAAAAATAATGTCTGTTCATGTCAAGCTTTTTTTTTTTTTTTAAACTGTGCAATTTAGATGGGTTGTATCAAATGCCACTAGTATTGTTGCATAATTAACATGTCACCATATACTGATATACTGTTCACAAACATTTCTAAACATAGCTGAGGAACAGAACAGCAGTCTGCAAAGGCAGTCACAGGTTTGGGGTTTTTCTGGGGGGTTGGGTTATTATTATTATATTGTTTTGAGGACAGAAATCCTTAGCAAGTCCTTCACGACACCTATTTCTCTATAGTATGTACCTGCTTCTACACTACAGCTTAAAATGTTTCCATATACACAGATGGCTTTCTTCCTTTGTTGGAAATTTTCAGCTATTTTGGCATAAGCCAAAACACAATGCTAGACCATTCCAAATTGGGATGTTTCTTTTTTAATTATACTGAAGGGAATATAAAATTCTGCATAAGTGAGAACATGAACTGTCAACTTTGGCAAATCAAATGAGAATGCAATATTTTGGCATTCCCATTACATAAGAAATCACACGTTTTAGTTTAGAATGTTCATGAACTGATTATGATTTTGGATAGTCTGGAAATATTTGGAGCAATATTTGCATGTGCTATAGACCAGAACATTAAGGTAGAACAGAGAAGTGGACCGGTGTTCCCTTACAGCTAAGACAGGAATAAGAAGCATTCTCAAGTATTCATTCAGCAGACCATTCCTAGCACCTACAATATTGATTCCTCACTTTGAAGAGGCCATACACCAAAATCTTTCCCACAAAACTCAAAACTGGCTTACCTTGACCAATTACTAAGACAGCTATTCCTTTTTCCAGTTCTTCAATTCCTTTCTTATACCATTCAACAGCTTGTTCCTTTTGTCCTGCTTAAAAAGGAAGTGAACCCATTATTTTCTGTAATAAATTAAAGCTTAGGAATGGTTCCATTTAATGCTACGTAAAACAAGTAAGAGGAAGGAAGACATATTTGAACAAAATCCTATGATTTAAAGAAACACTTAAAGGGACACTGTCAACTTTGTATCTACTTAGTTTCAAATAAACTTTTCTATTAAAAACAGGTACTACACCAGCCTCAAATCACTTTTGCCTATTTTAGGAATACTTCTCCAACCGCCTTAAAGAGTTTCGTCCCCTGGAAGAAAAAACAAACAAAAAAAAACAAAACAAAAAACAAAACTCCCAACAACCCTCCACCAAAAGAAAGGTTAAAAAAGCTAGCCTACACATATTCACTCACAACAGAAATGGTGAAATTAACAGTTTTTCTTTCTGGAACATCAAATTGAGACATGCCTCTTAATCTTCCAGTGATAGCCAATATCAAAGTAACACTAGAAGCATAGAAACTCAAGAACAAAACTGACAAGTCTAAGATACTACAGGAGTGAGATGAGACACTTTTCCTCTGGTTAACTTTTGTACAGAACAGCTCGTTTGTCATAGGGGAGTATTTCTTTGTTCATCCTATCGTGAAACCGCTGGATTGCAGGTGTATGTCAGCTTTCATATGAAGTACAGTACATGTAGAATTAGAGTACGCCTCCGCACCAACGATGTCCTAAATGGATATTACACCAATTACAACCATGAACACGCCTATGCTTAACCTATACTATCTGACACCATGACAGAGAATAACCCATTGAAGAGATATGAATATCTACTTCATATTGCTCCCCTTCTACAAATACTCTGCATTAAAAAGATACTTGCCTGCACATGGAAACATACTTCTGCGAGGTAGTATGTCACACTAAGCATGCCTTTCCACACAGGAATACAGCACATTAGGTATTACAATTTAAACCTGACTAGCATTAACAAGCTGCTAGCGCTAGAAAAACCAAAAATGCCTACAATGAAACCTTCACATATCATTACCCTAGTTTCAAAAGAGATAACGTTTCACAAAACTATTCCTAAGCGCCAGTTACCAGCGATTGTGTTGCTTCTGCACTCAAATCTTTCGATAACTTCAGGCCCAAACCTATTTTCTCGCAAATTTTAGTGCCAGTAAAAATATTTCAATACATTTCTAGAATCCTCTTAGGGGTTTTCTCTTGCTCCTCTCCAGATGCAAAAATCTTTTAATAACATTTGGCAAGTTACCCTGTGCAGACAATTCCACACTTTGCTCTTCTTACCGACACAAACAACAGGAGCAGCACCTTCCTAAGGTCACGTACCTCCTATGCCTTGGGAATCATTTTATCACTGCCGTTTCTCCACCAGCCTCATATATCCTGACTGTTAAGGACAAAGCTAGATAAATTAAATCATTGAAGCTGAGTGACTTTGATTCATTCTGTAGCCTTTTTTTCTTTAAGCTTCTCCCCATCACCTATAGAAACAGTTTTGACTGCAGTGTAAATCTAATGTTGATTATGGCTATTAGAAATCAAATTTGAGGTGATTCCAGCCACCTCTGCTATTGCCCGAATTGTTTTGCTATTCTGAAGAGCAGTTACAAACATGCCAAGGTCATCATTAAAATCTCACTTCCACCTTTTAACTGGAGAAGTTTAAAAAGCAATACACCAAACCGAGCTATTTACAAAGGTAGTGCTCTAAATCCATACAGAACGGTTTAGTAGTTCTCAGTGATTAAGACATTGAAAACACAATAAAAAAGTCACATTCCTTAGAAGCCAGTGATTTGCTGTACTGGGTCTGGCTGGGATGGAGTTAGTGTTCCTCATAGCAGCCCCTGTGGTGCTGTGTTTTGGATTTGTGACTAAAACGCATTGATAACTCCGCAATGTTTTGGCTATTGCTGAACAGCTTGCACAGCCTCAAGGTTTTCTTTTTCCCCACTCTAGATCCCCAGTGAGTAGGCTGGTGGTGCACAAGAAGTTAGGACAGGACACCGGCAGGATGGCTGACCTAAATTGGCCAAAAAGATATTCCGTATCATATAGTATAATATAATGCTCAGCAATAACAACTTGGGTAGAGGAAGAACAGGATGGGGACTGTCTTCCAAGGCAGCCATTGCTCAGGAACTGGCTGGGCACTGGTAAGCAATCGCATTTGCATCACTTTTTTTCCCCCCACCTCTTTCCTTTGCTTATTAACGTGTCTTTACACTGAGCCACAAGTTCTCTCACTTTTGCTCTTCCTACTCTCTCCCCTGTGCCATGAAGGGGAGTAAACAAGCAGCTACTTGGGTGCTTAGCTGCTGGCTGGGGTCAACCCACCACATGCACCTTCTCAGTCACAGGAAGAGATGTTAAGCTTGATTTTGAAAATACCAAAACAAGAACATTAATTTCCACAGTAATTCAGAAGCATAAAAATTACCAGAAGTGCTATCATAATTACTGAAGCGCACATAGCTTCCAGAACAGCAAAACCGCCACATAATTAACAGGATATTAGAAAATCCAGAAATCCCAACCATTTCACATACTATGCCTAATAAACTGTTTTCTGTTGCAAGTTATAAAAAACTTGTTTACATATCAAATAAATTCAAAAGTATGCATGTATTCTGGTAAAAACAGATAAGCAAATATCAAATCTATGAACTAAAGCAAAGTGAGTTCTTTCTCAGCAAAATTAAGATTGCATTTGCAGGGTTGTAACAGCTTTGCAAGTGTTAGCAGCAAAGACCTTTTTTTCTTACTGGATGTATGACCTGTGCATCTAATTCATATATGACAACTCTAAAAATATCTATAAAGCAAGCCCATGATTAAAATCTGTATGTGAAGGCTTACCCTTCAAACCACCGACAGTTATAAGCCACAACAGTGGAAAAGGCACCTGACAATTTAAGGCTTAGCTACTCTTCACAGAGCAATCATCAAGAACACGGAAGTTTTACACTAGAGGCACCTTCTTTCATGCTTTGCTCCTATGACCCTCAGTGCTCTTATGCTGTACATCTGTTCTAGACTAACCTTGCTACCCACGGTGGGTTTTTTTTATCCCAGAGGTTATCGCTGACACTCCCAAACCCTCAATGCAAAGCAAGACACATCCCTCGCTTTCACGATGCTCTCAGCATGTAGCTTCTCTTGAAGGTCTATTCCTATATTTTTAACCTTCTCCTCTAGGATAGTAGTTTCACTAAAGCTCAACTGAAAGGGCATAATAAAGTATTCTGGTGTTTCCAGAGCATTTTAAAACCCAGCACGGCGTACCCCTAAGGACTGCCTTTTGGATGCTAACAAGAGTTGTGCTGCTGCATTTAGACTAAACGGCTAAACCAAATGCACCAGCAATTGCTTTTTTTTTTAATCCTCTAGACAGAAAAAAAAAAAAATTCCTCACTCCTGTGTTTGATTTAATCAAACCTTAAACAAACTCCTTAACACCTTCTAGTCATATAGTGATAGCTTCTTTAAGAAAATTCATTTTAAAAAGCAACTGCCAAAATATGAATAAATATTGCTTTCCTTAAAAGTCAGATGACTCCAAATGGGCAGTTTGGGGGCCAAGTTTCCTGAAGATTCACTTCAACACTTACACCGTCTGTCAGAACATCATGTCAACATCCCTGCCTTAAAGGATGCACCCTTATTATTGTCCCTGGTGCTTTTGTTGTCCGGCTGCCGTGGTTAAACCCAAAGCTAGTTACAGTCATACTCCAGCCCACCCCCCCGATTTTTAATCGCCTCACCCAGACCTCCGCATCAAAAACTTTAAATTAAAGTTATCAGAGAGAAAGGCAAAGACTTGTTTTGCCTGTGAAATTAGTCTGAAACGCGGCTTTTCAGTCCGGGGGAGGCGGGGGGGGAGGCGGGCAAAGCACCGTCAGGCCGTCACCCTCCCGCACAGATCCTCCGCCACCGGCATTTCTCACATAAGCGGGTTTTGTTCGTTTTTAACTCAAAGCCGCAGCCCCGGTTCCCCGGGCGCACGGCCAGCAGGCCCTGCCCGACCTCCCTTCCGACGGACCGACCCGGGCCCGGCCCGGCCCGCCTCCCCCCCGCAGCCGGGGGCTGCCTCTCCTCCCCTACCTCTCTCGTCCTCGTCGATGCGCAGCGCCATGGAGATACACTCGAAGGCCCGCTTGTGACAGGCCCGCACTGTCTCGGGCGCCCCGCCGGGCTCGGGCGCGTCGCCGGCCCCGGCCCTGCTGCCCTTGGCGGCCATGAGGGCGCCACGGGAGAGGCGCTCGCAGAGCCAGGCGAAGAGCAGCCCGAGCTGGAAGGCGACGAAGCGGAGCAGGGCGAAGGCGGCGAAGAGCGGGTACGAGAAGTAGTACAGGTTCCGCTTGTGGGGGGAGGCCGCTGCCGCCGCCCCCGCCGGCGGCACGGGGGGGGCCGGCCCGGGCGGCGAGGAGGCTGAGGCCCCGGCGGCCGGGGGCGCGGAGCTGGAGCCGGCTGAGCCCTTCTTTTTCCCTCTGCCGCCCGGAGAATTCATTCACCGCCGTCGCCATAACCCGCTGCCAGCGACTGACAACAACCGTCCATGGCGGCGGCGGCGGCGACGCCCCTTTCGCTCGGCCCCAGGGGGAGGAGTGCGCCGCGGCCCTCGCCCAACGCCGGCAGCCGCCACCGCAGCGACAATAGGAGGCGGGGACAGCGCGGCGGGGCGCCTACAGCTCCCGGTCTGCCCCGGGGCCGGGCGGCGCAGTTCGGTTGGGCCGAGGCCGGGAAGCCGCCGTGCCGGGGGGCGGAGGGGCAGCGGCCAGGGCTGCGGCAGGGACCCTGGGAGGAGGGAGAGAGTGGGCGGGCGGGGGTGACCTCGGCGTCCCACCAGAGGTCCGCGCCGAGTGGAAGCGGCGATGAATAATTTAATAAAATCAATTATTCCGGGGAGGCGGGTGGCGAGGGTTCGGGGGAAGCTCCCCCTTGTGCCGAGGCACAGCCCGGCACTGGCTGTGTCCCCCCTCCGCCCCGCCGGAGTTGCCCCCGAGGAATATTCGTGCAGCGCTTTTGTCTGCGCCGCGTTTCTGTGATTGAGGTGACGGGCTGTCGCCTCGCATGGAGGAAACGGGTGTAATTGGAGGGGGGGGCAATTCTTTTTGCACCCTCGTTATTTTATTACTCTGTAAACCCCAGAATTTTACTAAGATAGAAAATAACATAAATACATAAAATAACTGTTCATGACCTAGAACCATTATTAGAGACAGTAAACCTATCAGTGCTGGAAAAAATGCAATAAGCTTCATTTGAGTATTTTTCTTCTGTATTTGGTAAGAAGGATCGTGTACTTCTAACTGTGAAAATATGATGAAGCATTTTCATAGAATGGTTAGAGTTGGAAAGGACCTTAAAGATCATCTAGCCCTGGGCAGGGACACCTCCCACTAGACCAGGCTGCTCGAAGCCCCATCCAGCCTGGCCTTGAACACCGCCAGGGATGGGGCATTTTCAGTCTACTCGTAACTGGAAAAAGTTCAGTATCTAACACTAATTTTTTTCACTGTACCTAACTGTCCTTTAAAAAAAAACCCAAAAACCTCTTTTTTTACTGATGTAAAAAAAAACCCCAAAACAAATTTTGGAATACCAAGGAAATTCCAGAAACTTCAGTTAATGCTATGTAGCATTCAAAAGTGTGAAGTGAAATAAGCTATGTGACAACTGATTACAAATCTACACTCTCTATTATCCATCTACTGTCTAAAGTATCGTCCCATTCCTTAGCAAAATAGTAGAAAAGTTGGTGAAGGAATAAGTTATTAATAAATTAAAGGACAGATTGAATGACAATAGGAAGACAGTGGGTCTCAAACCGTCCCGACTACTCCATCTATTCAGTTATTTTTACTTTTTAAAAAATTTAGAATGACACCTTTGTAAGGCACCTGACTGTATCATGGCCATAAAATACGGACTGATGCGCTGGTAAACAGTGCACCAGTTAGGGGAATAATGACTTGTTAAGCCAAAACACTGCTTCAGAAGTAGACATCAGTTAGGAATTGTGAACAAATGATAATGCTTTTAGCGAGAACCCACAGAATCCATTCCCTATTGTAGCTATTAAATACTTTAGTGATGTGCAAGCTGAATCACCCCTTCTATATTAAGCTGGCTGTAGCTTTCATTGGGACCTGTCTGTGAATGATTCTACTTAATAGTTTGGTATAAAATCAACATAGTTTAAAAAAAAAAGCCTTAAAAAAAACCCAAAAACAAACAAACAAACAAAAAACAAATCAAAGCAATGGATGGCTTTCTGCTGGCATAGTGAGATGTCCTGGCTCAGCAAGGTTTCTGATGAACACCAGAAAAGGGTGGGGGAAGACATGAAATCATGTTTTCTGGAGTGGGCAGCTGTTAGATCAGCTCATCCACCTCACTTGACTTCTCCTTGAAGACTCATAAAATACAGGAGGTACAGTGTGGTATCTCAAGTGAAAGCTTTTGTAATCCGAGCAGACGAACACCACAATCATAGGAATTAGAAAGGTGCAACTACCCTGGCACAACTTACTATTGCCCAAAAGGTCCAGTTCGGAAACCTGTGCTCACTGCCAACGTGACTTCATTTCAAAACCTGAATACAACAGAAAACGTATAAGTGGGGAGACAGGGGGTTAGGGGTAAAAGGATTATTTTCCCTTGGTAGCCATTGCTACAACAAATTCAGGTATTCCAGATATAGTTCTAATAATGACATTTTAGAGTATATGATGAAAAATTAGAACAGAATGAACAGCTTACACCACCCTCACCTGTTCATATTAAGAATTTGTGTTCCTGTTTTAGAAAAAAATCTCAGCATTTTGCCTTGTGTGGTTTCACCCAGCCTCCTTGACACCAGCTAAGGTTGCCAGCACTACATACACTCAAATTGAGACAAAGACAGCATGCAGTTTGCAACAATTCCAGGTCCTTCAGCTGAGTATCAAATCTGGGTGGGACTGACTGGGCCACCGTTGTTGAGCTGCACCACCGTTATTGGTCAGTTCTGTAAACGTGGTTTTGAGTTCACTGAGGTAAACACACATCATCAGTACCATTAATAATCAGACGATTACATCAGAGCATAATCTAATGAGAACAGGACATTTTCTACTATTTTTCCGCATTGGTGATCTTTTAAGAGCATCACCTAGATCATTTATCTGCATTGTTGTCACTGCAGCGAGAAAACAGAAAAGGGAATAGAGCTATTGTTGTAAAGCAAAAAACCAGTTTATTTTCCAATAAATAAATAAATATTTAGACTACAGGAATGCAACTACTTTCTCAAGCGAAAAATAAAAATCTTAGCCTAGTAGCACAAACGATACCACAGAAATCAATTCCTAATAAAAATAAAATTTCCCCAAAGAAATCAGGCATAGATGTTCAAACACTAGTGCAATTTGTAACAGTACAACCAAAGAAGCAGTAAATTTTCCATTTCTTGATAGCTTCAAGTCAAGACAGGATCATTAAAGCCAATACCTAGAGAAAGCTGCATTTTTCTTAACACAAAGCTAGGCAAAATTAATGGCCAACAGTCATTGTTTTGCAAACTATACTCTACACAGCTCTGAAAGGTTATTTCACTAATAAAACCACCTTTTCAGCTCTAAGTTAATTTCAGCAAAGTTTGCACAAACATGCCAGTGAACTCCTCAGGCATCAAACTGCATTGATTGTCAGTAGATTTCTGCACCACAGGATTTTCAAGGGCAAGTGTTTTTCAAAGGCTTGTTTGGAGAACAAGAAGCATCCTGCCAGTTATAGCCCTGACAGGGCACCTACTAGCAGAATTACCTGCCTGCTCCCCCACAACTGCCCTTAACCGAGCCTCCTCCACCTACGCCTCAAAACGGTTAACAGAGGGGAGGACAGCGCCTCTGTTTCCGTGAAGAAAATCACTTTACAAAATAAAAAAACCTCGGTCAGAGCCGCTCAGCATAAGGACGACCACGTACTCAAACGCGAGCCAAGCTCAGCCAGACACTGACCACGGCCCTACAGCTACCACCGCACCCCCCTCAGCCGCCCTCCGACGGTTGAGGAACCGACGGTTGAAGAACCGCCGCGCGACCCGCCCCGCCCAGACACCCGCCTCCACGCGCCCGCCCGCCAATGGGGAGGGGCTGAGGCGGGAGCTGGAGCTGCCCGTCTGCTTCCCCCCGCCCACCCGGAGGCCGCGTGACGGGGACTGCGCAGGCGCAGTTGGCCGGGCGGCGGTAGCGCGACAGTTTCACTTACGTCAAAACAATTTACGATAGCTCTCGGTTGGCTGCGGGAGAGGCTGTGGTCGCCCCGCCGCAGCGCCCGGTCTCCCGCCTCCCCTCCCGCTGAGCCCCGGACACACCGGCGGGTGAGGCGGGGGGGGACTCGGGGGGCGGCCTCTGCTGCGTGGGGCGGCGCTTAGGGCACGGCCGGGGCTGCCGGGTCCCAGCCCCAGGCCTGGGGGGCGGCGGGGGGGACCGGGTCAGTGATAGGCCCGTGGGGCAATATGGATCGGCTCGTCTTTCGTCTCAGCCTGCTGACCCGTTCTTTTATCGCTTTCCAAGATCACCGCGCGTCTAGCAGCTCCCGCTTCGCAAAGCATGGAGGCGGAGCAGATTATGGAGGGACAGCCGCAGGTATGGCAAGAAATGTTTGTCCGTGCATCGCGTAAAAGGAGCGCTTCCGCCTTGCTGACCGTGTGTCGTTTTTGTTTTTGTTTTTTTTTTTTTACAGGTTCCAGAAAATCCCCATTCTGAATACGGTCTCACGGAAAACGTAGAGGTAACAAAAATTCTGTTGCTGTAAAGTACAGTGGAAGGGGAAAAATGTTGAGTCTTGAGTGGAGCTTCAGCAAATGTATTGTTGCCAAGAAAGTTAGATGGAAACTGAACCAACAGATCCTAGATCCTGGCATAACTGGCTGTTAATTAATACATTTTCTGTTGCATTGCTTCCATTATAGTAAGTGGTACTGAAGTAAGTAAAGAACCTTTTAACGAGGTGGGGTTTTTTGGAAGTATCCTATGATTGTTAATTATTCTGTTAATTTATTATGGCACAAAAAGCCAGACAGACTTTTATCTTAGGGAGGGGAATAGGAGTTGGTGGCATTTCTGCAAAAGTATGAAAGGGAGGGATTCTTTTCACGTGCATGTCAGTGGAAACGTTGGATCGGAATAATCCAAGCTGTCTTTAATTACTCACGCTGAGAAAGAGTAGACACAATCCATTCTTTCTGCTGTTGGTAACACTGTGGGTTAGAATAATTCTGTGGCATTTATTTAGTCTTCCTCATTGAAGAAATGCCTTCAGTCTCCCTCCAATATAAGCTCCTACCCTATGCAAAGCTTTTGCAGAAACTTTTTTTAAACGTCCTCTGTGACTGATCTCCCTGATAACTGCCTGCCTGGACGCTTCAGCTTCCACTACCGAACCAGAACTCGTTGGATACGTTGGTGCCGTGTTGGTAAATCAGTGTATGTTGCATTGACTATGTTTGGTTTACTGACAGTGGCAGGCTGTCCTTTTTTAACTACAGTTAATGGCGTAAAACAATTCAGCACTTCTTGACCAAAAGGCACGGTCTCAAAGTACTTGACTTCAAAAGAGTCCCCTCTGTCAGGCTTCACCTGAATTTTTTGTGCTTTTAGCATTTTGTGTTAGAAGTGCATGCATACAGGAACCATCCAATTGGGACCACTCTTGTTGGTAGTTATTCCTGTCTCAGTGGTGTAGAATTTAAATCTGAATGCAATGGCAGAAATAACAACAGCAGAGATTGTGTGTCTTCTGTTTTAAAAAACTTATGACTTCCTAACGTTATTTTCTCAAAATGTGAGAGTTTAACAGAAGGCTCCTCTGGATTAATTTTTGTGCAAGGAAAAATACGCACTTAAATTTTCTTACAAGTTGTAAAGAAGTTATTGCCAGTGAATTGCAGAGCAATACGTACTTTGTTTGCACTCACACTTCAAAGTAGATGTGGCTGCTGTTGCCAATGTTCATTGACCCTTTTTTTTTTTCTTTTTCTACTTCAGAGGATAGTAGAAAATGAGAAAATAAATGCAGAGAAAACATCAAAGCAGAAGGTGGATCTTCAGTCGTTACCCACACGTGCCTACTTGGATCAGACAGTTGTACCTATCTTGCTACAGGGACTTGCTGTTCTTGCAAAAGAGAGGTAAGATGCTTCAATGTTTCTTCTGTTCGTAGGAAAAAAAGTAGGCCTCGAGCTTGGGCAGTGTGTCACCTTTTCAGACCTCACACACCAGACATGGTTTTGCTAATTGTAAAAAAGTCATTATGACAGGTTTATGAACCTATGAATTACTATGACTGACCATGCAGGACGTGTTTCTCGCTTAGGTGCATATGGCGTTGTAAGAGTTATTTGCTGAATTTGTGATCTCCCAATGAGGTACGCTACTGCAAAGGTTCTGGAGGGAAAAATGTTTTTTTTTTTTTTATTAATTTTATCACATACTTGACCTTACAGAAGCAAGGCAAGAAGTTGTTCTAGTTTTGAACAAGATTTTTGTAACATGGAATTATAGAGAATTCTGCTTACCATTTAAAAGAAAGACAGACAATTCAGGCCTGACATGCAGCTTTGTCGGAGATGAAAACACTTGCTAAAGGATGAGGCTGACCCTGCACTGTCAATGCAATAAGAAGCAAACTGATATTTTTTCCTTTAAGTAAAGATTATGCTGTCAAGGTGCCCCAAATCTCTTATCAGTCAATGTAGAAGGGTATTCTTTTTTTACCTTTCTTCACTATGGGAGGAGCTGTTCTTTATGGGGACTCATTACAGGAGTGAAGTTGGAACATTGATAGAAGAGGTTGGGGAACATATAGTGCAAAAAAAAAAAAAAAGCTAAGAGTATCAAACTACCAAGGTCAAATTGTCTAATCAGTTGAGTCTATTAAAACTTCAGGGGTGAAAAAGCTGAACTACCAGCTCTGCTGTATAATCTTCTGCTTAAAATGGAACTGGAAAGTAATCCAATGAATGCTATTTTTTTTTCGCTAAGGAATATAGAGATGTTCAGGGAACAGCCCAGTACATCTGATGACTATGCCTGGAATTCAGTAGAAATTATTATTATTAAACTTACAATGTTCTTGTATTTTTAATATTTTGTGTAATTCCAATTCCCCTTTAGTCTGGTAGAAAATGAGAAAGCAAGAGGAGTGACAAGGTGGTCAGACTTATGGAATGCTGTCTGTATACGGAGTGACTGAATAGATGATATCTAGAAAAGAGAATTCTGTGAGAGAATACATTAGGAATCTGTTAAACCACAAATAACATAGAGATGATGAATTGAGATGGATTTCTTATTATCTCCTCTGGTACAGTAATCAAATTAAGCGAAGCAGGTAGTAAATTCATAATGAACAAAAGGAGGTGATCCTTCACAGGTCACATAATTAAGCTATATAATTTTTTTGTCTCAGGTTGAGCACATTAACATTTTGTTTGGGCTCAAGGGGCAAGTGGTCAAAGTTGTAGAGGAATCCACCCAGGACTGTTAAGAGTGCTAACTCAGAAAGCTGTTACATGCTTGGAAGCCAAAAGGATTGGTCCAGAGAAGTATCTCTGCACACTTCTTCCATTTCTTTTTTTTTAACGCTCTTTATAGGCATATTTGCTCACTGCCAGACCTGTGGTCTGACCCACTGTGGAATAAGTAAATTTGTCATTTATTCTGCAGACACAATCCAGATTAGCAGGATTCATGCATTGTAGCTGTAGGAGCGTTTTTGAAAAAACTTGCGAACTAAGGCCAGTGATCAAAAGTGGTTTTTATTGACTACTTGCAAGTTACAGCACTTGTCAAACTTGAAGTTTTTGTTGAAGTTTTGTTGTGTTCATTTTAGTTGGTAGAAACCATAAAAACAGCTCTAATGCACAAAGCTACACAATAACCATTTGAAGAAAACAAAGCAAGAAAGCACTCACAGATTAACTTTTACTTTATATAGCATGAGTTAAAGAAATAGGCAAATGCATGTAACTTCCCATGATGTTCATGCAGTATTTATGCTTACAGACTATACCCTAGGTCTAGGTATGTAACTGTTCTAGCAGTTAAGTAACATTGAACCAACAGTGACTAATACTCCTTATTAAAAACTTTTTCATCAGACATAAACTGGAAGTTTACAGTGTAACTCTAGGTAGCTGGTCATCCCTAAATCAAGGCTTATTAATATTGGGAGGAGTCGTGTTGCTTTTAAGGGAAGGTGATTAGTTCTTCAGCTACCTAATTTCTTAAAAAATAATTGCTTTTGATTTACTTTTTTCTTTACAGACCGCCAAATCCCATTGAATTTCTAGCAGCATATCTTTTAAAAAACAAGTCACAATTTGAGGACCGAAATTAACTCCATAAAAATGAGAACAATTTGGCTGCTAGACTGAAATACCCATTTGCCGCAACTTGTTTTCTGCTGTAAAAATCCTTTGGAACTATGATGTTGTCTTTCTTAATCGCACAATTTGCTTTACCTTCTGAGTTATTTAATAAAGAACACTTTACATTTAATTTGTTCCTTTGTTTTTAACTAGCTATTAAGAGACTTTCAAAATAAAGTACTGGAAGCGCGCTGATGGATGAAAGTCTGAATAATTCCATGGGTCTAAATCACCTGAATGCATGAAACAAAGGGGAACAAAGAGTGATAATGTATAACTTAATTTTATATCGCACCTGCCACATGCCTACACAGAAAGCAAACAAATTAAGAGCAGTTAGAATTTATTTTAAGGAAGTACTGATTTAAGTACAGAGGAGAGGACCTGCTTCAGAACACCAGGAAATGGGTTTAGTTAAAACAAACAATTAGATTCAGCATCTGAACATATCACCTGCAGACAGGGCCCAGCATTTCAGATATTTACATTAATGAGGTGTGCTCTTCAGCATTTGTAATTGACCTCTTGTGACTGGTGTGCTGGATTTAACTGATTTAACAGCATAAAATTTGAAGGGACTTAAAAAGGTTCTGTAATTTGGTTCTCTGTACTGCTACCCCTAGTTGGAGCTTTCTTTCTCTGTCAAAGATAGAATCATAGAATATATCAAGTTGGAATGGACCCATAAGGATCATTGAGTCCAACTCCCTGCTCCTTGCAGGACTACCTAAAACTAAACCATGTGACTAAGAGCATCATCCAGCTGCTCCTTGAACTCTGACAGGTTTGGTGCCATGTCCACTTCCCTGGGGAGCCTGTTGCAATGACTGACCACCCTCGCCGTGAAGAACCTTTTCCTAATGTCCAAGACAATCTTAATCTACCCAGTAAAATACCAAGTGTTCTGATCTCCCTCCCCCCACTTATTTTGTTGTTTTTCACATTCTTAAGATCTTTTTCTGCCCCCTCATTTATTTTGACTGTAATCTCAGTAGGGGTAAAGGCCAGAGTCCTCAGGGTACAATATAAGAACCTGGAACAGAAGACTGGATCAGAAGAAAAAACTAGAATTAAGACAGTAAACAATATGTTGTGAAAAAATACTAGCAAAACATGAATATTGTAGCTGGAGAACTGGCTCACTAGGTTATTGGTAATGGGTACAGGGACTAGACACAGCCCTCAGAATTCCTATTTTTGTTTTCTGAAACTTGTAACAAGGAGCATAATCAATGTTGTTCACTAGTGCAGGATGCTGGAATCCAGATTAAGCATAATGCAGGCTTTAATAGACTGGGAGAATGACCATAATTTGTTTGAGTCACAGAAATGATAAACTTGGCTTCCAACCGTTGCTCAATTAATCAAAATCCTGTATTTTTATTCAAATAAAATTCAATATTGCCATCTTTCCATTCCCAGCTCCATTCAGTGTTTCTTAGCTAATCGCTTTAATATAGCAAGCAGTTAAACCCTTGTAAATTAAATTCCTTGCTGCATGGGTTGGAGTTTTTTTCTGTATGACATTAAAGGCTGCATAATTTTTTGGTCATTATGCATATATTCACAAAAAAGAGACTTGGGACTCTCATTTGACTTGTTCCTGCAATCACCTAAAGATATACACTGTATTTACAGTATATTAGGTGGTCCACTGCACAAATAATATTTTCCCTTAGTTCTCTGACATCTAGATGAATTTCCTATGGTAATTTGAAGATTTTTGTTCCAACATAGCTTTTCTTCTTTAATAGCTTAGAATGGCCAGAAGATAGATCCTTCAGAGGAAAAAACTTAACTTTTCAATTTTCTCGTAACTTGCAGGGGCTGGAATGAGATTTGGCTGTTACTCCTAGGAGGAAGGCTCTCAATATTTTACATATTTCTTTATATGCTAAGAAGGAAACACTGAATTAACATAGTACAAGAGCAGTAAGATTGGGGAACAAAACAAATTGAAAGAAACCCAAACCCCAAAAAAAACCAAGCCTAAAAAGCTCTCTTCTGGAAAATGTAGAGAAATTGTGGAATGAGATTACTAATTCTGTTGCATTGTGGTGAACACAGTCTCCATCAAACACTGACACTTAAAAAAAACCCTGTGAAAGGATTTTAAGAACAGTGTTTTGACTTCCTGGAATAAATAATAATATTTAAGTGAAGACAAGGAGACATCATAAAGGCTTGGTACTGCTATTTTTATTGCTAAAGTGGCATTTCAAGGTTTTGTCCCTAGGTGACAACATCTCAAGACTGTAAGAACTGTTAAATGGGAAAAAATAATTAAAAAAAAAAAAACTATGCTGATCCCCAATTTCTAGGTTGAGAATTTGTGCAAGACCATACAAAAATAAGCAGTTCAACTATTAATCTTCCCTGGACAGAGCAATATTCTCATACTATATCACCATGCCTGAATTCAGAATACAATCAGATTTCTCAGTTTACGTTAGCACCCATCAAACAGCTGCACAAAACTTGTACTCTTGATTTCTTGCACTCTCGCTTTCCACACAGCTCTTGCATCAACCTAGAATCTCAAAGCATCAGTACCAGTCTTAAGGTGAGCTGTCCCATGCCACCTACTCAGCTGTTGGAGCCACTGTTTGGTACACAGTGTCACCTGCTGTTGTCTTCCCATCTAGGCTAATTCAAGAAAATTAAAAAGTCATGTTCACAAGGTGATGATGTTATAAGATTTACTACAGCACTTTTTCTGTGTAGCTTCCTCCAAGAAAATAACTTGAAGTGTTACTAGCAGCAGTGAACTCACCAGCTCTAAGAAACAAATTTTAGTGATTCTTGCAAAGGTATGACAAGTCAACAAGAAAAGTGCAACCATATTCCTTAACTTGTTAAATTGGCTCCAACAATTAGGATCTGCTGCATAGAGAATACTCTGTAATGGGAAGAAGACAGCAAGTTATTATCTGAATAATCCAGTTCTCAAAAGTAGAGAAATAATGATAAAGTCAAAATTTTCAAAGCATTTACTTGTTTTAAATTCTCCCCGCTACAAAACAATGAAAATTCTGTGAAGAGACTTGACAGATGCTTGCTATCCCAATTTAATCCAGAAAAAAGAAGAACTGTCTTTCCGCAGGAATCACCAGTTTTGAGGGCTTCAAGATAAATGTATTTAATTTTGATGTACAAATTAAAAACCAAGTGATTTTACATTTATAAAAATGAGGAATTTGTCAATAAAATGGAGAACAGGTGTAAGGGGCTACAAGTTATTAATAGATGTGGAATAAAAGCTTGAAGAAATAATTGAAAACAGTAACTTTAGACATATGACAGACCACTAAGTAGCTGAAAGCTATCATCTCTTGATTCTTGAACAATTATTTTTTGTTTTCGCCACAGCACCCTAAGTAACTGAGTCAGTATATACTCTGAAGGGCAGTAAGATTAAGCAGTAAATAGAACAGGATACCTAGTTAACATCAAAACACACCTTCCAAGATGGCTATTTTAGATCCAATATCCAGAAGTTACTATTCAGTAACTGTGAAAGAATTATGTATGACTCATATGCAGTATTTTGAAGTCTACCTTTTTAAATGCTTTCACTGAGAACATTATCTTTTACCTTTAAGGGGACAGTGACAGAAGAAAGGATTTCCCACCAAAAGCAATTCTGATCAAAGGGTTCTACATCCTCATATTCTGAAGCCTGTTACCACCTAAAAATAAAGTTTGACTTGCCAAACCTTTTTTTTTTTTTTTTTCATCTCTGATTTATCAAGGACTTTCTCCAAAATCAGTACAGGTCTCTGAGCTATCAATTTTATTTTCTGAAGTGCTGTCACTATTGTAAATGCGGTCTGATCAAAAGAAGTTCTCTCTCCCCATCAGACTTTCTAGAAATAAAACAGCTGCTTTCAAACAAATTAAAAATCTGAAAAATTCTAAAAGATAGAAAGAGTTGAAACCAGTAGGTTGGAAAGGAAACACATGAGAAGAATCCCTATCCCTAACATGCTTGGCAGAATACAGGTTTTGATTTATTCTTATCGTTGTACTAATTACGTAACAAATTATTCTTAGCCAAGCTTTAACTTGTGTTCCCTATTCCATTTCATAGTCAGAATTCATTTTAAGAGCGACTACATAGCCTAGATCACAGAAGTACAGAATGCCAGCTGTTACAGAAAGAGGCATTTTACCATGATGAAGAAAGTATCAGCACTGCTTCTGCTAATGTTCACTATTCAAATACAGTTTTAAGTGAGGACTTAAAATGTAAATGCTGTGTGAATAACTACAGGGCAGTTTACAGCAGTGCTAGTGCAGCACTGACTAGGAATGAGTCATATTCTTCTTCCCAAAGTGCTTTTATCTTTCTTCTCAAAGTTTGCTTTGCCACTGTGCATAATAAACCAGTTTTCTGAGAGGAGCCTAAGTTGACAAAAAGCTGCTGGATGGTTGCGAAGTATCTCCTGGAGAGCATAACAGCTTTCTTTTTTCTCTGGTGTACATTGAGGTATTTACAAGATGGATAATTACCCACTGGTATTATCTCAGAAGCTATTATGTTATACAGGAAGTGGAGATATTTCCCTTTGTAAGAACTTTGAAGTTGGGGGTGGGTGTGTGTGTCTGCTTTTAACAGTGGAAGGAAGGACTGCTAGGAACAGGACTGTTCCTCAGATAGAGAATGACAGTGTGTAACGAGCAAAACCCAGAATAACAGTGGCAGTGAACAGCTTCCTAAGAAGGGAGGAGCCAGGAAGTGGAAAATGTGAAAAGTGTAATAGGAAAGCAGGTAAAATAAACCACATGCAAGAGGACAACGAGAGAAAAAACCAAGAAAGCAACAGACCTTGAAAGCTGGGCACATGATGTTATTCAAGGAAAACTAACTGGCAAGTCGCTCTTGCCTCAACCCACCTTCATGCTTTTCTTCCAGGTAAGGAACAAACTGCCAGCAGACGTACATGTGTAGCAGTGGTCTGTTCTTCAAGGGTATGCTGACTTGGGGGAACCCTCCAGGCATTGTGTCAACCCTCCCCTGCACCTTAGGGTAAAAATGACTAAAATAGCTCCAAACCTGTTAACTTTGCCCTGTACAAAAAGCGCTCAGAATTGCAGACAAAGCAGGAGGATCTCCCAACCTAACACATGCTTCACAGTGTTCACTGAAAGCTGAGCCCAGTTTTCTCAGCCCGTGGCTAGAACGCTTCCATACCTCCATGTCCTGAGCACCAGGAAGCCCAGCACCGACATCTTCTATTTAACTGAAAAGCTGCCTGCTTTTCTGTTTCTGCCTCTTTAATGTATGTTACGTGGTACTGAGGTATGTCACCAGCCCTTAAACAAAGAAACGATAGATGATCAGGAGGTGATAGTTAGAAGTTTAAAAAGAGGAACCCACAAATCACTAAACACTTGTCAGTGGTATTATGTCCACCTGTGATGATAAGGAACAAAGCAAAAAATTATACTGTCAACCTTGCCAGTGAAACAGCAGAAATTCCTCCTGTAGTACTATGGATGACAAGCTTTGGCAGGAACAGACAGAAACTGAGGAGGATGTCCTCCAGCTTCACTGGGCTCTGGATTGAGAGTGCTAGTGGATAACAGAGAAGGACAGAGATTCACTGGAAAACAGGCTATCGCGGTGTTTGGTGGCATGTGCCACAACCTAAGGATTAGCAAAAAAAGCCTGTGTTTGCTATGACCCGTGAACACTGAGCTGCAGTTGTTCCTCTGCATGATATTATGTTTGTATTGCATAAAGTAAAAACTTCATCCTAATCTACACCTAATCTAGGTGAGAAAAAACTACACACAAGGAAAGAAAGGTTAATGAGGAAAGCAAGGGAGAAAGACACTTGGAAGCACAAGGAGAAAAGGGATCCAACCCAAGAGATGTGCAGCAACAACAGAAATATATTTAAGAAATTTTAAAAGGCAAGCTGAAGATGAAAATAAACCACTACATAGAGACAGAAAAAAATACTTATAAAATGTTTTTACTCATTAAAACCACTACTTATTAAAACTACATTACCGCTTGGAAGTTCTTATATTTTATTTTCATTGGAGGGGAAGTGCTTAGAGGAGATGAAAGCTCTTTCTTCTAAATGGTAGAAAGGAACACCAGATAATTAAAAATTATTTTAACCTCCAATTCCCCTAAGATGTTCCTCCTAGCAGCCTCCTCTAACTGTTCTTGGTGGATTGTGGGACAATGGTGCATCAAAAACTTGAACTATATGCTGGCATGACCTTTTTTGTAAGTATATAATCACATTTATTTTTCCCCATGGACTAAAATTTACCCTCTGCTGCATTTAGTTAATTTTATTGAGGGATTAGTAGTCAGTTCAGGAACTACTCCCAGTATTGAAGTTTACGTAAAAGATTTGAGAGTTATAAATGGGTATCACAACTGCCAATATAGTTTTATGTTAAAGCAGGCAGGCTAGTTCTTCCAGTCTAGGCAGCAGTTATAATCCACATTAACCTTTTCCAACGCACTATTTATAAAATAGCAACTGAACACTAGAAGGATCGATAGAGCAGTGAGGGCTACATAAAACGTTAGACATCTGCTGGGATAGTCTGTCCCCATTTCCTCATGGCAACCTATTACAAATATTATAAATTGGGAACCCCGGTCCTTATTGCCCCTCAGCTGCGTGGGGGAGGCCAGTGTCAGGAGTGCAGAGGAGGACCCTCACTGATAAAAATGACATCAGCCATTTCTCTGCAGCACGAGCCTCTTTGATCTTCAAGACATACGGTAACCGGTGCCTTTGTCCCCCCATTCCCTTTGTTCTACTGTTTAAAAAAAAAGGGGGGGGGGGCAAAAAAAACAAACCAAAAGCTCTGTATTTTGCCTGCATTTATAATTTTGGATGGAGGACATTTTGAAGAATAAAACGACATAAGGGGGAGAAGGAGAATGTGTTTCCTGACCTGGCCCACACACTTTCCACCTCACAAAGCATCGGTCTGCCTTAATACTTAATGGCTGCAGCCCCTCATCTCTGCTGTTGTGGCTTCCCTCTCTGCTGGTTGCATCTAATACGTCAGTGCCTAAAATTGCCTTTTCCCTTCCCCCCTTTTCTACTGGCCACGCTCCTCTTTCCAGTTCTGCCTTATTAGCTACTTTGAGTTATAATGTCGCCATGGCAGCAGTCCATTCATCAAGATAATAAACAAATTAAAGGGGTGGGGAAGGATTAGATTGAGAATTGGGAGACTTCTCTAGAATTGCACTCCCACGGCCCTTGCTGCGTGCCGCGGTACCCAAAGCCGTAACAGTACGGGTGGTGAGGCACAGGAAAGGAACCGTACTAGCTCAGAAACAAGGAGCTTCGGCCCAGCAAGCTCCCTGTTCTCTCGGCCCGAAATCGCCGCCTTTGGGAAACGATGCTCCGTCCCTCGAGTCGTCAAAACCCCAATTGCTCCCACAGCCCGTTCCAGGGGCAGGGGGGGAGCAGCGGCGGCACCAGAGGCTGCGCTGTGTTCCCCTCACAGCAGTGGGGCAACTGCCGGTACTATAAAGCGCCGCTTCTCTCCCGAGAACACCGCTCACCGCCCCGGCCCATAACTGGGGGCGCTCCCGCAGCCGGCCGCTCCCTCACAGGAGAGAAGAAACCCGGCGGCCGCGCGCCTCCAACGGCGACTCCGCGTGAAGCTAACGGCCACCGCTCCCCGAGGCGGGGTGGGGGGAGAAGGGGCGGGCGGAGCTCCCCCTCCGTCCCCTCGTGCCATTCCCCCCCCCCCCCCCCCCCCCCAGGCCGGCCTCCCCTCATCTGACCTGCGCTCGTAATCTTCCCTTCCACCACGGAGACACGGCCCCGCCAATCAGCGCGGCCAGAAGCAATCGCCACGGCAACGCGGCCAGCCAATCCGAGGGGGGGACTCTCCCTCTGAGCCCTACCTTCTTCCTCCGCCCCCCCCTCACCTCCCCCACGAGGCGGTGCCGCTCCATTCCGGGCTTGTCAAAGCGGGTGGGCGGGACCGGCGAGGGCTGGCGGCCAATGGCAGCGAGGCTTTTGCTTTCGAGCCCAATGGGGGAGCGGCGGCCGTACGGCCCCCTAGTTCACGGGAGCCGAGCCGGGCCAAACCCAGTTGCTGCCGCGGCCTCCTTCTCTTCGCGCCCCCCCAACCTGCCAGCGCGGAGTTGGCGGCGACAGCGGCGGCCTCGGGCTTTGTCCCAGCGTCCCCCCTCCGCATCCCCTCCCGCACCCGCGGGGCCACCGCCTGCGGCCCGGCCCGACATCGCGCCTCCGGGGGCCCGCGCCGCCCCGCCCGCCGCCGCCGCCGCCTCCGCGCGCTCCCCTCCCGCCCGCCCGGAGGCTCCGCCGGCAGCGCCGCCTCCGCCCGCCGGGCCCGGGCCGTGCCGGGGGAGGAGGGGGAGCAGCGCCGCCGCCGCCGCGGCCGGGCCCGTCCCCCACCGCCTCCCCCAAACACCATAGGCGGCTCCGGCACCAAGATGTCCAACCGGGTGCTCTGCCGGGAGGCCAGCCACGCCGGCAGCTGGTACACCGCCTCAGGTACCGGCGACGCGGCCCGCAGCACCGCCGGGGGCCGGGAGGAGGGGTGGGGGGGGGCGGGGGCTGAATCAGCACTTTCCGCCGCCGGGGCCACCGCCGGTACCGGACGCGGGGAGGGGCCGCCGGCCCCGCCCCCACCGGCGCGGCCGGCACATGGCGGGGCGGGGCGCGGCCTGGTGAGCCGGTGGGGGTTTCGGCAGGCCGGTGGGGCGGGCAGAGCCGGGGAGGGGGTGCCGCCGGGCCTCCGGTGGTCGGAGCTGAGCGCACCTGCCTGCCGCCGCTACCGGTATTCCTCCCCGCACCTCCTGGCCCAGCAGCGGCGCCTTTCGCCGGGAAGCAGCGCTTGAGCGTGGGCAGGGCTGGATGGACACCCCCCACCCGCGGGTGTTCCCGGTGTGTCTGTCCCCGCCTCGGGGGCGCGCACGGCTGCGGCTGTGGGTACAGGCAGTCTGTGTGTTGTGCTCCGTACCCGTTATTGCACTGAATCCGTGTAAGAGCAGAAAGAATTCCGGTATTTTGGAGTGCTCTTGTGGGATTTGTTTTTGTTTTTCTGGTGGTTTTGGTTCTCCACCCCCCCGCCCTGATGACTGGGGTGTTTTGCAGGGCTAGTGGTGGGGCGGGTGGGAAATAAAGAGGTTTATTTCACTTCTTGTAGTCCGAGGTGAGCTGCCTCTGTCTTTCCTCCCAGAGTGCTTTCTCTAGTAGCGGTGAAAAGTTAACAGAGCAGTAGTACAGCGTGAGCTCTGACCGTTTAAAAAAAGAAATATTTGCAGAAAAATAACAGAAGAAAGAAGTGGCACATCAGAGGGTGGACCACTGCTGCCCTCGCCCTCACAAAAAAGGACAGAAACGTATAGTAATGGCTGGGTAATGCTGGAGGTAAGCTGTGCTGGTTTTGGGGGCAGAACTCTGCTGTTGTGAACAGGATGCGTGTCTGTAGTTTCACAGCTGTTTATTAGGGAGACTTGTAAGGGATGGTCTTCTACTCGCCTCAGGAGTAAAGGTTTTTACAAACCTGGGTGAACAAGGGTGGACGAACAAGAGGCTGTCGTAAAGAATAGAGAATAGTTCAGAGGGAGAGGAGAGGTACAATTGAAAAAAAACAAACAAAACAACCAACAAACAAAAAGAGATGTATTCAGGATCCTAAACTGACATTTGAGAAGACTAGATGTGAAAAGTCATATGTTTTCCTTGGCTATAAGAGGTGCAGTTTCCCCTCTCCGCAAATTAATGAACAAAGCATGAGGCAAAAATTGAAAGGGAAGAAAAGAAATACAGGAGGGAGGGTAACACGGGAAGAGGCCGATTGTGAGATAAGTAGCTGGGCTTCAAATGGTGGGTAGGCAGTTTCCAGACAACAATAGACGATGACTGTTTTCCTTCCGAGTTTAATATTCCAAGCATAACTGTTGTATCCATTACAAAACTGGTCTCAAGTCTTCATCCAGCATTGATGGCTTGCAATTACAGTTTTTTCCAATGGTCTAGAAAGGTAGGTAGTACTCTGTTTACAGAAAGCAAACAAAATCATGTCAAAGCTATAGATTTTAACACGTGCAAAGACATCAAAATGTTGAAGCTTTGTGGTAACACTTCCTAACTTGCTTGTGCTATTTATATTTTAATTTATGAGTAAGGCAAAAAATTGATTTGCGATGTGGAATGGCTAGATGACCTTATACTTACATTTTGTTGTTTGTTTGATATTGCACTTCATACCAAGTTGCTGCTGGATGCTTACAAATAAGAATTTTTCTTTTTTTTCTTAATTAATTTAAGAGGCATGGATGCTGTGCTTGGTTGTGTTCCTTTCCATGCAAATTCAGTGCATAATTTTGCTAGACTACACCCTGGTAAGTCTGGTGACTAGTTGGGCCAGTCCTACTTGTCTGTAATATGACATCCAAAAGCACGTTGCTCCCGTTGCTTTTGGGCAGCCCTCTGGGTATTGCTTGTTGAGGAGGTGTGGGGTGGTTTCCCAGACACAACGCGTGCATGGAAAAAAACACAAACTGAATCCTATTGTAATGAGTTATAGTGACTGTACTTCTGACAAGTTAAGTTGTAACTGTTACAGTGTGTGTGGTGGGGGTATGTGGTTGGTGTTGCACAGACTGGAATTTTGCGAGGTGTGTTTTGTTTTCCTGTGTGGGGTTTTCCATG
This sequence comes from Larus michahellis, assembly GCF_964199755.1. Taxonomy (NCBI): domain Eukaryota; kingdom Metazoa; phylum Chordata; class Aves; order Charadriiformes; family Laridae; genus Larus; species Larus michahellis. The sequence continues at coordinate 43,135,567 of NC_133898.1, forward strand.
AACAAGAAAAGAGCATTATTTATGTCACTTCCTATAGAGCTATTTTCTGCAGTTTACTGTAGGGTTTGTGCGAGCAGGAATTCTTCCAGTTCAGCAAGGTAGGGACTACCTGTTATTTGCTGCTTGGAAACTAATTTCTGTGTGTTGTTTAGGAGGGTCTCTGTCAAAACTCAAGAGGAAACAAATAGGGACCAAGAGCATATGTATTCACCATAGACTTAACCTAAAATCTTACTGTATTTTAGGCCAAACTAGCATGTCAGTTGCCATTTCAAACTTGTAACGTAGGCTTATTTCCTCAACCATACAATTGAAGTCTGGATTTTACCATGTGGTTTCAACCTACATAGCTTGAAGGATTGAGCTGAGGCAGGGATTAGAGTTTGAACCGTGATAGTTCTTCAGTGCATTCCCGTGATTCTCTGGGGATTGTGTTGACAAGTCCTTCTACCCACTCTCTCTGTGCTTACTGTCTCAGCCTGAAGTGATTTGCTGGGTTATACATATAAACTGATCAGCTTTTAAACTTCCCGTTACCTGAAAACCGCTCTTTTTCTACAGAGCTGAGTTTGGTTACGCAGGGCAAGTGGATACCCTGGAAACCCTCATCCTTCCCCATAGTTAAGATGACTGCATTAATATTCTCTACCTGTCTGAAAGGGTAATGAGAAGCATGATTTTTGAAGGATGTGTTCAGATTCATTATGTCTGAAAGCATTTTAAAGAAGCTATGTGAGGATGACCTCAGTTAAATGGCAGCTTATCCCCAGGTGCCTGGTACCTGAAGGTACAACATCAGCAAAAATCCAGGATGATGCATGGGGTCTTGGATTGGGGTGGGGGCGGGTGTTGACTGCAAAAGTAGAGCACCCATTGCTATGGTTAAAAAAAAAAAAAATAAAAATGTACCTGCAAGATCTGGATGTAGAAGTCAGCTCTGGGAAAGAAGAGCTGAGGGAGACGAGGGCAAAGGATGGTTCCAAAATGCAAACCAGCTTTTGTGGCCAGAAGATATCCTTGAACTAGATTAACTGGCTTCTCTGTGGTCCAGGAGTGGAAGCAGCATCAGAGGTGAAGCCACAATGAAGTAAGAGGGAGCCACTATTCTTCATGGAGGGTAAATGTAATGTAGGTAGGAGGGTTTAGAAGAAACACCACTTCTTGTCTTTAGAGACTGCTCACTTCTGTGAGGCAGCAATTGCTTCAGCTGAAAGTAGACGCTCGTTCCCCTATTTCCTCCAGCTGTGAGACATGAACTGCTTAGGTTCTGCCTTGGAAAACATAAACATGCACTACTTACTAGTGTGAATACATCACCTAATTGTATGATGCTAATTTACTTCTTAGAGCAGGTGAGACTGGCTGGGCAAGTATGCACATTCAGGCACGTTCACATGTTAGAATGTCACATCTAACTATAAGTAAACAACTTTGTTGTTACTGGAGGGAAAGTGAGGTCCCAGGCAGAAAGCTCACTACTTCCTACTCACTTGATGAAGCTGAGAAGGGCGGCGGGGAGGGGAAGATGGGCTTCACGATGCTGTTAGCGTTTAACATCCTATGTGTTCTTCACCCTTAATGTGCTGTTATAAAGAAGAATTTAAAAGGCAAGTTCCTTAATAAGTTCCTGCAGTTGAGTTCAGTATGAAAAACCTGACCAAAATTATCGTCATATCTTCTCCTCTGGAATTCTTGGTGTGGGGAAGTTCACATTCGTTCCACATCAGTCCCTGTAGCATCTTAATGATCTTTGGATGTGGACCTGTGGAGCATTTGTCTGACAGCAAACTAACAGTGAGGTCTGTTTGGTCAGTTGTTCCTCTTCCTACTTAGCAGCAACACTGAAGCTTTACAGCTGAGCTTCCAAACTGAAATAGTGCTGTGACCGTTGCTGATAGTAGGCCACTAGTCTAAATAACCTATTTTTTCACTTGCAGACCTTGTTCTGTATGTCTGTTTTTTAAAAATTTGAAAGTGGTATGTGGCACGCCATCACTGCTGTGGATTAGCTGTGTATGGTGGCCACTAAAAACACTTGCAAAAAATGAGATAAAGGCACACCATGTAAATAAAAGTATCAACCTGTTGGGCTGCTGTCATGTAGATTTTTTATTTTTATTTTTTTTTTAAATGTATCATTGTGGTGAAAAATATTACACTGATTTATTTCTGGAAGAAAGTCTCACTCCTGCTGGATTAATTCAACCACCTAGTGTCCAGACCTCTTTAGAAATTGATTTTGACCAGCAGGGGGAAGAGGAAGATTAAGGACGACTTGAAACAAAAATGGCGTAATTTTCCATGACTTTGAATACAGGACAGATACATTCCTAGATACAAAAGGAGTAGCTGAAATACAATGTGAACGACACGCTATCTCCAGCACAGACTACTTGCAGGACAATGTGTGGGTGCTGTCACCTGATTTACTCCTCCATGTGAGTAGATTCTGTAAGTGTTGGGCAGTTCGAGGCGGGGGGTGGTGGTGGTGGTGGTGGAAATCAATCCTGAAATGAAAATAAACATTACTGTGTGTCATCATTTTTCCTGTATAGCATGCCTTTGCAAGTGAGATGTCACACATCAGGGCACTTAACACGGCTTATTCTCTGGCAGCTGGCCTGCCTTGCCTGGCTCCTGGAAGTGCTAATTGAATACTGTACCACTCTTTGTTAAAGCGTTTGGTAAGACTTCTTGTCTTAACTCTTCCCCAGTCAGTGGCTGCTGATACAGACAAAACACAAAGGTTTTTAGTAGGCTTTTCCAAATCACAGGAGTAAAATCGAATTGAGAGTGTGTATGAATAACAAAACGACATGATCTGACTCTTGCCCTGCAAAATGAATTTGTCATTGTATTAGCTATGGCTTATTTCTCTGTTTTCACTGACCAAGCAATAGTGGTCAGAGGCGTGCTTTCTGGTAGCCTATGCCAAGTTGTTTTAACTAGGAGAACCTTAATTTCCATACGCTTATTGATGCAAATTTGAGTTGGCAGAGTAATTGCTGTGTCGATTTTAAAAGCCATTGTGCTTATTGTCTTCAAAGCTATTTTTTATGATGAGCCAAGTAAATGGTCTGTCTCCACATAAATGTTTGAAGAGAGTTTAAACCTCATGGTACTCTTATGTTCAGAGTTGTTTTTCTGCTGCTGTGGCTTGTAAGTAGAACAACCCCAACGGGGGTAGACACTGACATCTTGTTGCTAGCATTTGTTAAGGATTAAGCTTCTAAATTGTTTGGACAAGAAACGCCAGAACTTTGGAATAACTGGCTGTTGTGTGCCCGGGGATGTTCAGACCTTGTCTTTCAGGCTGAGGGCTGCATGATGGCGTCTAGGTCAGCTGGAAAGGATAATGCTTTGAAGAACTTCTGCAGATCAGAAAATAAATGAAAAGGCAGTTGCATTCCATGAACGATCTGTTTAGAAATAATGTTCCTCTGAAAATAGTTGGCCACTATTTTACCACGTTTGCAGTCTCTTCTACTCCTTTGTGATAAGACCTACATTAATGCTTTCTTTCTGCCTTTGTACCAAAGACTGATTTTTCTGATGCCAAAACCCACTAACTCTCTGTTAATAGCCTTTTGAGGTAGCCAGCTTCAACATGCAATAGCAGCATGATTCTGAGATAGTACAGCTTTTCTCACTTGCAACTTCTGGGGTTTGGGGGCTCTGGAGAGTGACATCAAAGTGTCCATTTTAATGAATAGTGATGTGATCCCAGCATTTGCGTGTTTGTTGGCATGAGCTGGAACTTCTCATCAGCATCAGAGAGCGTGTACGTGGGTTACAGCTGTTTCTGCTCTGCCAGGACGTTGCTGAATGTGCAGTCTGTTCACCAGGCCCTGCTGCCCGTGGTTTCTGAGGGCAAACACTGCTGCTGGGACGTCTGTCACTGACCCTCAGGGTGGCTGCATCCCACCTTAACTTAGAGTAGAAACCCTTCTCTGGAGTGTGTTGGATCTGAGTCTCTGCAGCAGCTGAAGTGGCTAGAAGGAAATAATGTGTGCAATATTGTGTGGTGTCGGGCTATGAATACAGATGAGGGGTTGAGGAAGATGTTCGCTATATCATAAAAGAATCTTTTTATGAAAGTGCTTAACTCTGGTGTGCCAAGAGCCCTGGCATGTTCCCCAAAATTGGAATAACTCATCACAGCTCATTCATAAACGTAATGTACAAGTAATGAACTATCATGTTGTTTGTAGATGGTCATGGACAAATGGGTCCAGGAAAAAAATTAAAAAGCGTGTGAGGGTCACTGAAATGAAAGTTTTGACCTCATCTCTGTTGTAGTGAAAGGAGCTTTCTGCAGTAGCAGGATAATTAATGTACTTATCATGAAATCTTAATGTTGTGACACTAGCTGGAGCATTCCAAATACAGCTATTAACATAAGTTCTTACCTTGCAATCTGTGAACAACTAATCATAGTGTGTCTTGCAAATTTTTTTTAACTATTTTGCTTTGTAATGTTAAATACTAAATGTAATGTTTCTCTCCCTTTGGTCTTCTATCTTTTTTAGACATTTTATGGGGAAAGTGGATGTGTCATTGCTGGCTCTTCTGTGAATTCGTCATGGAACACAGTATTAATAGGCAGACTGTATTATTTAACATTGTACGCTACAAAAGTATACTGTAATAATTTAAAATACAATTTCCAGACTATTATTTCTAGCCGAATCATTTAAGTACAGTTAGAATCAAGATACTTCAAGTAAAGAACGTATATTCAACTTTTACTGTACAATTGGAATTAAAAAAGCGCTTTAGATTTGGTGCAGTCCTGGTATTATTAAAATAGGCCTCCAAGGATCACTTAGTGAATACTTTCGCAAATTCAGGTTACATTTAGCATGTATTAGAGACAAAATCACTTTCTCAAAGGTATAAAGCAGAAAGTAATTTGTTTGGATCGCTGAGTGACCTACCTGCTAAGGTATTTTATAAAGCGAGGTAGGTGCATGTTGGTTGATACTCTTTACGAGTGGTGTTATAGTTTGATTATTTCCTAATAACCTTCAGTAAAGGAAATTAAAGAGCTAGTGGAATACTGGAAAACTGGGACATGCGAGTGAGAACTGCCACCAAAGCAGATTTCAATCTTTCCATTATGGCTTCAGTTTTATTTTCCCCCGTTCAAACATCACCTGCTGTTTAATGTTCATCTTACAATGTGTATAATAGGAGTTTATGTAGCATCAGTGTAATCTTTATTTGTATCTTAATTTTTCCCCCCAGTCCTATAGTTTGCATAAGTAAATTTATGCCTTGCTTATAGGCTGATTTCACTGTTTTATCAGTATTCCATACTGGAAGAGAGTATGTGCTAGCAGTAGAGAATGTGCCCATCAACAGGAGTTGTTGGAAATTACTTTCTATTCCTGACAAATCCTGTCCTTTGTATAGATAAAACTTGTTCTTTATTCAAGGATTTGGCTTTCGTTGCAGTGAGAAACAGATTTTTTTCTTTTTTTTTTTTCCAAGTGGGACCTGTGTTCTTTAAAACAATCCTTATACTTTCTGCAATTTTAACTAAGAGAAGAAACTGGTTAGTCCTCTGTCATGTTTCAGATTGGAATTTGCCTGACAATTGAATTACATGTTTTGGACTCGCCTTCAAAGTTGTGGAGAGAGGAATTCCCTTAGCTCCAGTTACTAAACTAATTGTGTGCCAGCCCCCAAGGTTTCACTGTTACTTACCTTGATTTTTTTCTAACATCTTACAAGAATAAAGACTTATTTACTTCTTAGTACATGTGCTGTAATATTTATTAGAAGTATTTTCGAGGCGTAGACTTTTCATCAATGGATAGTTAAAAGACAAAAGAAGCGATAGGCTCAGAAAAAAATGTTGGCTCCTACAGGGTAGGAGACTCACTTAGACAAGTAAAAGCTGTCAAGTAGAAGTGTGAGAGCTGAGGACTGCAGCGTTACAGCCCTTGTGCTCCTGCATTACTTGCATTGCTGCAAGTGCTGTACGCGTACAGCCGAGGGAGACCTGAGCAGTTTTCCCTGGTGCTGCTCTGAATTTTGGTTGAGGCTTATACTCTTCCAGTAAAAAAAAAAAAGCTTTCACTGAGACTGAGGATTTGGAGCAAGCACTGTGTCTTCCCTACCGATCTTAAAAGGCAGGTTTGCACTAGCGATGGTGGCTGCTGGGGCAGGACCAAGTTCCCACTACATTGTGTTGACACTTGGCGTTTGAGCACTTCAGCCTCGTGTGATGAGGTGAGCTTGGCTGTGGGAAGATTGTGCTGGTTTGGCTTAACCCACAAAGCCTGGACCGTGACAGCTGTAATTTGAGGTGATGAACCCAAGCGTGTGACTACCAGATGTCTTCGCGTTGTCATTCATTGGGTAACACTGGCATGCATTTAACGTGGAAGGATTCCTTCTTACTTACTCTAGGGCTTTGTGAGGGATAAATTGATTGTTAAAATAATTTATCCTTTTAGGTAAGAAATTTGAATAAATGCTGCCTGTAGCTGTATCCATAAATTTGCCTGATGGAGACTTCCAGTGCTTCCAGTTATTTTTAATTTGCCATAATTTCTGCCCGTTTCCAAAACAAAACAGGATGTGAAATATCGACAGATAATGTCAGCGTTCTTTAGTTACGTACCTATATTTATACCTTACTTTATAGGATTGAAATGCAGATCTTAACATTATATGCTTCAGTGAAGCTCATATTTTGCCACCTAATCTTCTTTTAATCAATAAAAGGTCTGATTTTACAGTATTAATGCTAAAGTGTATTGATCGTTGCATCCAGAAGTTGCATCCATAAGGCTTTCTGTCCTTCTGTCTCGGTTGGCCTTAACCCCCCTCCCCTGCCCTCATGCTACCAGCTTTCCCAAGCTGGGGTCTCCACCTGCTCCGGGAGGGAGCAGGGACCTCTCCTACTTCCCACCAGTGCAGGAGGAGAATACATGGACGGCAACGCTATTCCTCGCCCATGCTTGTCAGCTTAGGAGATGGATATTTACTGCCTTTATCCCACTGACTATTTGCAAAGACTCTTTTCCAGTTTAACTTAATTTACGTATGAACAAAACTTCCCTATAAAGCTCTTCATGAAGAAGCTACTCGTCTGCTAGAATACAATTCCATATGGCAGAGCATATCTGCTGTGATAATGTGGGTTTATTTATATTTTGTATATCCAATTCAAATATTTTGACTTTAGCCTTAAGCATTGTCATGTTTGAGAAATTAGAAGGAAAAACTTTGCAGAACACTTCAACAAAAAGTTGATGCTGATTTGGTAGCGAGAAAATTACAGTGTTAGAATATCTCCCTTAAAGTATTTATAAGCATAGGAGGCTGCAGGTGGGCTATACTCCTCTCAGTTCATGTGAGTTCTGCTTGATTTTTTTTTTTTATTTTTTAATTTTCTTTAGCTAAAAGGTCAGGTGGATATGTTGTACTCTCCATTCTCTCTTTCCGTTAGTCCTTTGGAGAGAGAGATCTGATTACGTTTTGTTAAAATAGTACAAATAAGTATCAGTTGATATGGAAACTTACATTAGGTCGGAGTTAATGATTTAAAAAGGCACCTTGTAGTTGCATTAAAGGGAAAAACTCTGGAAGCAGATGTGTTACCTGGTCCTTAAATAAACACTGACAGAATTTTCATCCCTTGGGTCACACAGATCTGTTATTTTACTGCCTCTAGGAAAAAAAAATGCTTGTTAGTCTGTGAGTGTGTGTCTGTAATAGCAGAGTAAGCAAACCTGAGCGTCTTACTCTGCTACCGTACTGTAAGATCAGAAGGTTTGGCCAGATTTGAACAATCGTGGAATTTTAGGAAACTACCAGAGATTCTGAACTTTGTCTTTAAACTGCTCAGCAAGTTACCTGATTTGTCTTAACCAAAGACAAATCGCCTTAACGGCCTTCTTAATCAAAAATCCGTGCTAAAGAAGGGATGGAGGAAGGCCAGGCGCTGTCCCTCACTGGGGAGGAGCGTCCCAAGGCTGCCTCACTTCTGCCATTGCGCTGCCTCCGGATCCTCTTCTTTGAGAAGAGGTCAGGTGGGGCAGGGTCATGTTTTGTTTTAGTCTCTGAGTAGTAGGTGTTTGAAAAGAACCAAAACAACTGTGTCCCCCCAAAGGGCTTCATTCAGAAAGTACTTTATCCTTCAACGTACTTCAGGAGAGTTAGGAAGTAAATTCTTTTTTAAGTTATTTGTGTCTTCACTCTTAAGTATATAAAAATTGAAGTGGTAAGACTGCAATAGAGTACTGTTTTGTTAATCTCGTAGTAGCTTAGAAAGAGGATGGAAATAGAGATCTATTTATTTTTACTCAGCTTCCCCAACAGCCTCCATTTTCTAAGATGTCATTATCCTTATCTCTATTGAATGTTTCTGCTGCTTGTAATTTCCCCAAGCTACAGAAGCAGCAGAACAAAATTGGTGTGTGGGGTTTTTTTGACAATTTCATCATTTCGCAAAGTCACTGTGCTAAGGAGTGACAGTGGCTAATCAGTGTCACTCTTTAGCCTTGTTAGAGTTGTAGACAGCATCCAAGACATTCAAAGTGTTTGTAGGCTTAATAAAAAGGTGTTGCACTAGTTCACCTTCTTCATGTCAACCACTGAAGTCATCCTTTTTTTTTTTTTCATGAAACACGTGAATTTAAGTTTTGTATAAAACCAGCCCTCCCTCCCCCAAGGTTTTCTAGAGAAACCTTTTTGGCCATCACTGATCAGTGACTGATTGGATTCTGCAAAAGTTGACATCTTTGCTCTGATCTCTAGTTCTTGTCAGCTTTTTGGACAGGTGTTAGTGAGATCAGGGCTGTTTGGAGAACTGGTGTGAAACAGTTTTAGGTATTTAATTTGGGTTTGATTTTCCTGGCAATTGGGGAAGATGCAACATGCATGGCAGAAGAAGGCAGCTCACTGCACTGTACTTTACAGCAGATAAACTCTGCTGACATACAGTTCTGTAAAAGCACAGTGTTAACTGAAAAAAGCGCATCTGTTTTTGTTAGTGATATGTTACGTGTAGCAACAGCAGCTGCGTGAGTTTTACTTGGAAGTTCATTTTGTGTTCTTTAATATAAAGAATATCGCACTGTATTTGCCAGACTTGCTTCTTCAGGAATAGCTTTATGTCAAAAAGTTTTCTTTGTGATGGGAAATAATCAAAACCTGTTTGTTTTTTTTTTAATGTTGTATTTCTAGAAGGCATTTGTATCACCTGATTGAATTGAGAATATTTGCCACTTGTTGAGGTACAGAATTTAGCTTAAAAAATAAATAAATATTGGATTGACCAATTATCAAAGTTAGTGTTGCTGAGAAGTTTATGTACTTTTAGTATATGTTGACTGATCAGAAGTTGTTAAGGCATTAGTATAAGCAGTGGTGTCTTCTCACTTTTAGATTTTTTTCCTGTGTATTTACAGTTTTTCCAAGTTACAGTGTGCTTTGTGTTCTGCTCTTACGCTTGCTTGGTAATAATAAAGGACTAAATACATAGCCACTGGCTGTCCTGTTGGAATATGAGGTCTTTGTATTATATCATCTTCCTGTATCGGGCTGTCTTGCTGTAGGTTGTCTTAACTTTTTACTTCTGAATTCTGAAAATCTGGTTACCAGAGGAATCAGTAATCTGTTAGCCTCTCTTTTGAGATCAGCAGCCATCCTTTCTAATGATGAAATGGTATGTGCGTCAGTCCACAGAGCAAGAAACTATAAGCGTGTGTTTGGATGTGCAGTAAATGAACTTACTGGACTAGGAGGTTGAAACTTTCCTGCTGTAACCTTCAACGTTACAGGCGTGTTGGATTTACTCTCTTCTCTTCTTTTTTTTTTTGAGATTTAAACACAGGCTTTGATTTTTAAGATGCCTTTAAATCTGTTGGACTTTGGGACTTTGTTAATTCTTGAGGTATTTTGGATTGTTTTATGGCTTCAGTATTTCCTTGTCTCTTCATAGGACCCCAGCTGAATGCACAACTAGAAGGTTGGCTTTCTCAAGTACAGTCCACAAAAAGACCTGCTAGAGCCATTATTGCACCGTAAGTTTGAAATCTGTTTTTAGTATGTACAATACTTGATTGGTTAAATGCTTCTTTATTTTGAGTGACTTTGAAAACTGGTGAAAGGAAGTATTTAGCTGAAAGGAATGTCATGTGGTTTCTAAATAAGTATTTTGGATATGACATAGAATGGAAGAAATCTGTGCACATTTTAGTATGTGATTAGTTTCCTTTTGCTGATGCATTGCAGACATAATGTTCACTGGTGATCATAGAATCATGGGATGCTTTAGGTTGGAAGGGACTTAAAGATCATCTAATACCAACCCCCCTGTCATGGGCTTGGAGAAGTAAAATCCAGTAAGACAGATAAGAGCTGTATGAGTGGAGTGGGAGTCTAAGGTGACAGCTCTTCCAATGCACTTTGAGTATAGAACAAGCACAGCTATTTAAAAAAAAAAAAAAAAAAAAAAAAAAAAGAAACAACAAAACACACAAAACAAAACTCTGGCATCCCCCCCAAAATCAAAACTTCAAAACGTAGCGACGATTAAAACAAAAAGTAATGAAACTATTCATCTGTCCAAAATGGTTTACTTTTGTTATTTTAGTTTGGTTTGGTTTGATTTTTTTTTTTGGTCCACAGCAGAAATAGGGATCATCTAAACTATTTAAGTAGAATTCAATTTCCTGAAGATAATTGAGACACATAATAAGAAAAGTATGTTGGTCATTCTAATTATTATGAGTTGGAAGGAAATACTAGAAAAAGCACCTTAAATATGATGTTTTTCATGTGCTAACATAGCATTAATGTAACGTTTGAAGTATTCCATAATAGTATTGAATGTGCAGAAGAAATTGTCCCAAATTTGCCTTAGTCTGTCTTGCAGGAATGTCAGGAAAGAGGCCTTTCAGCTGCAGATGAGGTAGCCTGGGTTATTTTTCCAAAACTGCTGGAGGTCTCCCTGGGGTCTTACGAAACTACTTCACTAACTATGCCTTTGATTTCCCACCTGTAAAGTGGGATATGGCTAATAATGTTTTTGTGAAAGACTGAAGAAGCCTGTAGCAGAGGGAATCTTTCAGAAGGCTCTTCTGACATTGTCAAATAACATACCTTGCCGGCTCACTAGGTCTCAGTCTTCTGTTCATCCCCTTAGCGTGTACTTTTCTGAGCTCTTTAGAATGAGTGAGGTAAGTGACACTGAAGTAAAACCCTAGGGTAATTTTGAGGATAACTTGCTCCAGATATCACTCTGTGGATTAATATACATGCATGCAAGTATACATACATATAAATAAATATAAAATCAATGGGGTACTTGTATCTTCAAATATCCTTTATGTCCCAGGACATAGCCCACATATCATTCTCAGTATTGTTGTATAAAAAGACCATCTGGAAAGCTGTAGTTGTTGCGCATACTTGACTCAAAATAAAGGATAACTATTGACCCAGGGCCACAGGTGCTCCGGATGAGCTCCAGAGGAGATGTGGCCCAAGACCTGTGCAATGTGGGCATGGTCTTCTGCTGTGGACATGCTGCTGAGTGAGCTGTTCTCCGCCACTTGGCCTGGGACCCTGGGGAATGAACGTTCTCTGGAATGAATGCTTTTAGCAGTGTAAACTGAATCTTCTCCTGTTTTTAACAGTCTTGAAGGGAATGGGTCTTAAGATTTGGATGTGATAGTTGAAACAAGTAGACAGAATAATTACGTATGTTTTCGGAACACACACAGAAACGCAGGTAGAGAAAGGCTCCAGGCCAGAGTGATAGGAAACGATAAGCATGTATCGCATTCTCTGTGGTAAAAGCTGCTGTGCTGCATTCCACTCCGTTCCTTGTGCCCATTCACTCTATTGCTGAGGTATTCTTCTTCAGTGACAGAGCATTTTTGTTCTCGGTTTATCTGCTGTAATGTGTAGTGTCTCTTTGCCAGACCCCTCTACTGTCATCGTATTCAGTTAGTGAAGTGTGGTTAGAAGAGCCTTCTCTAGCAGCTTGCTGTTCCCTTGTTCCCTGGCTGCACTCTTAGCGTTATCACGAGCTTCTGATAATACACAGTTGTGTAGTCTGCCTACTACTATCTTTTAGAAGTCATGAAAGGTGCTTTCATCTGGAGGCTTGCTTACTATCAAGTAACTGGTCACTGACAGTTCTTTAACAAATACGTCTCTCATACGTTCAGTACTGCAGCAGTGCTCTCCAGCTCTTCCAGGAGTTGATTTTTTGATCACTCTTACTATTTCTAGCTCATTGGGGACAAACAATATTTAAGATGTTAACATTTAATAGCAGTGTCGACATATTTAAGGTGTTAAACAATATTTAATGTGTTAAATATTGTTTAACAATATAAACAACATTTAACGTGTACGCCTTGAATTGCAGCCATGCAGGATATACCTATTGTGGATCTTGTGCGGCCCATGCTTACAAACAAGTGGATCCTAATATTACGTAAGTATGAAAGTTTTTCTTTACAAAGCGTAAGACAATGCCATTGCAATTCTGTGAGAAGCTGAATGTTCTTTTTATATTCTTACGCCTTGAAGTACTCAAATTTTAATTTTCTACTCTTTTTAGTCTTTTATGCATCCCTTCTTTTTAACATCATAAATGTTCAAATTGTTTGGATGTTACAAAAGAAAAAATTAATGTTGTATTTTAGAAATTGAAAATGCAAAGCAGTATTTTCAAAAAATTATTGAGAATAATTGGTAGCTACATTTTTTAGAAGGGAGGGGTTAAAGGTGTTCTTTTTGCAGGTAATACTTAATTTACTTTGTTGCTTGGTGTTCTGAGGCTTTTATAAAAGCCCGAGCTGGGTTGGTTTTTTTACTGGTCACAGGATGTCTTTGTTTCTTCTTTGTTGGGAGGTTTTGTTTGCGTTTTAAGTATATTAAAATATTTTATCATGATTCTGCATTGATTTTTCAGTGCAGGATTATGGGCTGAATGCTGCCAGGATTCTCTTCTGCTGTGGAGAAAGTGACCTGTGTGTGTATATAATATTTGAAGTCAGTGAAAGTTACTTGTTACTATAATTTTAAATGGACTTGTGTTTTTAACAGCGCAACGGTTTAAAAAAAGAAAAATTTAAAAAACCGCAACATGCTACTGTAGTCTGTGCCTGCCTCTGAAAATATGACTCCAGTTATTCTAGGTTAAAGGAATGTAATTCTTATGTGTTCTGCTGACTGCAATGTTTTTTTTTAAATGACAAAAATTTAAAACATCTCCAGTATTTATTTAAAGTATGTATTTTGCTATGTTAATATAAAAACTGTCTGTGTCTATTAGTTGCTTATGAGATAACATGTTGTAATGCTCTCCAAAGACAATGGTTTTGATTCTTTCTAAACTATTGTAAACTAAATGAAGGTATCTTACAGCGTGACAGATAACTAGTTTCTCTAAAACATCTAGAACAAGTTGCATTCCCCAGGTTCCGTGACATGGAGTCGATTGAACTTTCTGGATCATACGCTATTCTACTGCATGGGATGTTCAGAATTCATCTTTCAGATGAAGTATTGCCCTTTTGGATATTTTGGTTTTATGACCTCTGTAAAAAGTTTTAGTATTTTAGTATAGCTTGCTATAGCACTCTGCATGTAAGGAAAAAAAAATATAAATCTTTACATGTCTCCCACCCCTTTATTTCAGATCCTGAATCTGAAAAGCTGAATTTCCTATAGGTTGTTTTTTTCTTTTCTTTAAGTCCTGTGGCAGGAGACTCTTAACACCTAATCAAGAGCCAGGAACTGAGGACTTGATGAAATAACATCATGATGACGTGTGAAAGTTTGCAGTATCAGCTAAAGCTACAAACGTACAGGTCCAAGTCCCTGTTGTTGATGCAACAGCTGGATTAAAACAGCATTTGAGAATGACTTAAATTTGAATTTGGTGAAATCTGAAGTAAGGCTAACGAAGTAAATAAGTAAAAAGCTCTGACTAGATGGTAAATCCATAATCCTGATTTGAGGGCACATAACTGTAGTCGTTGAAGGTGGCGTGTAACTGAAGGTTGTGTTGTTCTAAGGAAAGAATCCAAAAATCTGTTCCAAGGAGCTATAACACATCATTCAGTCTCCAAATGAGTCCAGTCGGACAGATTTCTAGCTGATGAGTGCTGTCTGATTGATATATAACCTGTTTAAGAGGTTTAAGGCTATGGGAAGCATTATTGAGCTGATTGTTTCTGAGATACCGAGCAAGATCTGTGGTCTTACACACAGCAGAGCAAAACTCTACTGGTAACCACCAGCAAGTATCGCTTTGTACGTTTTTATTAAACTTGTTACTCTAAAGCATGTCTCTGTACAATTGCAGTTGTCTAAATTGTGGGCTTTTGTGTTAATTGTTGTAGCCGAAAAATTTTCATTCTTGGGCCTTCCCATCATGTGCCCCTTTCCCGATGTGCACTTTCCAGTGTGGACATTTATAGAACACCTCTGTATGATCTCCGAATTGACCAAAAGAGTAAGTGCATGATAAGGCTTACATCTTGAAGATTGCTGAGCCTTGAGTGTTAACTGTGCTACTGCAGTGCTGAGGACTCTCTGGTTGTTGGGCATTTCGTTGCTTTGAAGTGGCGTACAAGTATAAATCTGATTTTACTGCAATGAAAGCTAACTTCTGTAAGATCCTGGTGGTTGTGGATGTTGCTATATTATAACCTTAAAGTCTGTCTTGCTCCTGCAAGTAAAGAATTCTCCACCTTTGCTTATCTCTTCTGAGTGTGCCTCTTGAGAATGATCTTTAAAAGGGATCTCAAAATTAAAAAGCGTTACATTTGAATAACAGCCCACTCCACACCTGCTCTATTGTTCTGTGAAGTATTCTGTCTGCAAAAAAAAGACAGTGCTTTAGTTGGTTTGTGTTTATTTCTGATAGATTAATAAGAGAGGAACAAAAACCTGCTTTTATTTGGATGCATTATCGCATGTGACTCTTTTTCTTAACTGGCAGAGTACTTACAGAACTTAAAAACTGTTAGTCCATGAAATACCAGTCTTTCAGACTAAACTTAAAAGTGCGATGAAGATAAATTTGATATTTTGACTTCAGTGTGTTTTGAGGTATACCTAAATAATACAATATCTTTTTCAGAGGAGCTAATTATCTGTATTGCTCTTTCGACATGACTGTGATTAAGCAAGCCAACTGAGGCTTTCTACATACTGCCTGCAGAAATTTGCTTAGGTAACAAAAGTTTTGGTTTCTGTAGAACTCCTTTATGGAGTGGAGAAGGAGGCACAGCCCCCACATCAAATCCCTCATCCACTGGAGAGTTTTCAGAATGTAGAGATGACTGCATACCACCAAGCGCACTTGAGAGTAGAGAAGATAACTTATAAACATGGATTTCTTAAATCAGTTTTTGCCGTCTCTAGATTTCATGATTCAGTTAATAATAATATTGTATTAAACAGTAACACATCCAGCAGTGGCCCAGCTGATCAGCAAGTTTTATTTTTTAAACATATGATGGTGTAGCTTGTGAAAAGATAAATTCAGTGACTGGCCAAATGCGTGCCTAGTTTCAAATGTGTTTTATTTGTGTTAAATTTTGTATCATAACTGAAAATCTTTCTCAATATGCTAACGAGGTCACCAATTTAACACACGTATTTTGTAAACTGAATCAGTTATGTTTGTATCTTTATGACTTGAACGTAATGTTAATCCTGAATTTATTTAAAAACAAGTGGTTAATGATGACAGCCCTTGGAGGCAAGTAATTTGTTATAGTGGCCTTGTTCTGATAAAGATGCACTGTAGCTTGCTTAACAGTGGCTTTTTGTTGTTTTTTTTTTTCTTTTTTAAGTAGTAAAAATTAATCTTTAATTCATTTCAGTTTATGGAGAATTGTGGAAGACGGGAATGTTTGAGCGTATGTCCCTACAGACAGATGAAGATGAACACAGTATTGAAATGCATTTGCCTTACACTGCTAAAGCCATGGAAAGGTACTAGGGCTAACTACTACTTCTGCAAGAATGAGCATTATGTGCATTAAATGTCTGAACCACAAGTGGAGTGCAGTAGGAAGTAATAATGGCCTTTATGGTATATAATGCCCTGTATGGTGTATAATATGTGTATAATGTCACACTCCCTCACACCCCGGTAAAAATTTTGGGGAGGAGAGGGTCAGGGACTAGGATTAGTTGCTGTAATAGAAACTGTGAGCGGAGCAAATGCCTGAACGGTGAAATTGCAACACCCCTTATAAACAAGTTTATATGTTTATATTGATTTAATAGAGTTAATATTACACATGCTTTTATGAATATTTTTCAATCTTTTTCAATAAAAAATTAGGATGATTTTTTTTTTTGCAAGGCATCTCTGAAAAGTTCAAATAGTAGTAAGTGTTTTCTGTGGGATTTTGTTTGGAGGCGTAATACTAATTTTGAAATCAGGGTTCTGTTTACACCTGCAATTTCAGATGAGTACTTTGAGTATTTTTGCTTAGAGGTGATAACTTTTGTCAATTTGTGGTGGGTGTCCCCCTCCTTTTTTTAAAAAAAAAAACCCAACTTTTCTTTCATAGCATTTGTAATTTTCCCTGGAGTATCAGTATACATCTGTGTGCTCTCTTGAGCATTTTCATATACGTTGGAAAATTACCCAACGTTTGTGGAGCATCTATACAGGGAGAACTTCCTTCCTATTTTATTGATAGTTTCATTGTGTCTTTTCTTTTTGATTGCTGGGTGTTTTCGCTTTGCAGCAAAGATAAATACTGGGGGGGGGCCCACTTCTTTTCTGAAATTTAAGTAGTTTCAGGTTCTAAAACAACTTTCTAGTATGACCTTACCGAATCAACTGTATCTTCAATTCAGTATTGCCCTTTTAAAACATTCTGCAATTTCAGTTAGCAAGCCCTGAAAAGCTTCAGCTGTTACTTGAATTACAACCTCTTTTCTTTTGCTTATAAGCCATAAGGATGAGTTTACTATTATTCCTGTGTTGGTCGGAGCACTGAGTGAGTCAAAAGAGCAGGAATTTGGAAAACTCTTCAGTAAATACCTAGCTGATCCTAGTAACCTCTTTGTGGTTTCTTCTGACTTTTGCCATTGGGGTAAGTTTCACATCTCTTCATTATAACAGTATGATGAATATTTTGTAGTGATTTTCAAGTAATGTATTTTATTAAAACTGGACATTTTAACTTCTGGTAAATGTATCTTTGAAACTTAAATGCCTTCGCAAAGCTAAAAAAGGATTTTTCTTTTTTGAATCTGGAACAATAGATGAAAAATATTAATGCGGTAATGTGTTTTCAGTGTAGTGGAGGAAGTAAGTGCTGAAAGTGTATGGGTTTATATACATCTCTTTACTGTTGCAATGAAATAAGTGTCTGAAGTTTCTCGCTCTTTTTACTCTTCTTTTGAGCACCTCAGAGCAACTTGCAAAACTAATTAGCTAAAAATTCACTGGACATGGCAATATCCCTCTGACAGAAATAAGTTTTGTACATTTTACTGCTGGGTAAGATAGCAGATGGAGTATTTATGCCATTATGCCAATTCACCAGGGCTATCCCAGTTCATCTTGGTGGCAGAACTATAAAGACTCCAGAAGCCTTGAATTCTGTCCTGCTTTAACACTTTATTTTTCTTTGAAGTGTGATAATAGCTGGAAAAGGGACTGCTTCAGAAAGATATATTTTATGTTACACAACAGACGTTCTTTCCTTTTTTCCGTTGTCATCTTTGGTCAACTTATGTTATTAAGTGCATATATTATTACTTGTCTTTGAATTGTGGAATAGGTGGAGGTATATAAGAATGACCTGGGTTCTGTTGTGGCTAATGAACCATCTAGAACTGTTCACTGAATTATCATGAACTTTTTCTTTTAACCTTTGTTTACTGTGGATGTTGTTGTGCAAGCAGAAGTAGCCTGACTCCAGGGTTGACTTTGTCAAGAGGGATAGCGAAATGAAATGTTGCTTTACTTTTTAATTTATAAAATTGTATTCCAAGGCAATAACAGGCAATTAATGAGTGACACTGCGGTGTCAGTTCTACACAGTAGGCTTTTCTTTAGGAATATAGCTGCCCATCATGTATTTTTTGCTTCTGGGCTGCTGCTTTGATTGCCCTAGAATGTCCTCAGTGGAGCTAAAAAGTATAAAATGAAGATTATTACTTTACAAATATTATAATTTCTATTATTTAGTAAGTACTAGGGAGTGTTTTAGCTACGATTTTTCCCTTTTTTATTTTATACATGATTTTTGTTTCAAGGTCAGAGGTTCCGTTACAGTTACTATGATGAATCCCAAGGAGAAATTTATAGATCCATTGAGCACCTAGATAAAATGGTAAGTTTTCAGATTTGGTGGAACTAACTAACAAATTTCTCCTGTACATTACATTTCTTTGAACACTTTAGACATTTCTCTAACAAAAGTATTATAGATTAGCTATCTTATTGAATGTGTACTTTTCCTTTGTTTACCACAATAAGAACTTAGCTGTTGTTTTTAGCTAGTATCCTCCATTTTACTGACTGCACACAATATATTGCGGGTATAATCTAGTAAGCATAATTTATGAGAATAAATGCATGTTCGCCTACCTAAAATGCCCTAGTGTAATGTAATTCCTGTCCACGTACCCTCTTAGGTTTTCAAGAAGCAATAAAAATTACGAATGGAGTGTTGTGGTAGTTCAGGCTTGATAGCTACGGTACCTGCATACGGAGGCAGCGTGGTGATTATGGTAATGGTTTCAGCAACGGCCATTTTGAGGAGGAGAGGCTGGAGGGGATTGTGCTGGTCAGGAAGACAGAAGTAGCTGTTTCCTTGGGACTCATCTTTCCTCCTGCCCCTTACTCTGTAGTAGGTGGTGGGGAAAGGCGGTAAACGGTACTTCGTTCTCGGTTTGGCAAACGGCTGAACGGAATGCGAAATACACAAAGATCATGATGTCAATTATGTTGCCTTTTCTTTGCAATCACAGGAGCCAAGGACTTATTTTTAAATGAAAAAATTGTGTTAACGTTCAAGACTATACTTAAGGCACAGAATAGAAGTAATTCTTCTGGAAATACGTAACCCTAAAATTTGTCTTAAAACTGTTTGGATCATTTATGTAACTTCTGTAAAATCTGCTAAAGGGAGAACTGTTGTTATTTGGGGCATGTTAATTTTTTTCCTTGTCTTGAAGGAATAAATCCTATCTGCTGGAGGGATCTCTGGAGTTTTGTGCTTTGTGTATCCATATTAACCTCTTTGTTTTCCCACTATTCATCGCTGGAATGGAAACAGTAAATAATTTGCCTTCACTCTATTTATCCCATTTTTAATAATTCTTGTTGCCAGTTGAGAGGTTTCTCTATAAAGACAAGTGTTTTTCTATGGAGTCCCAGAGTTTGCAGCTCTGAGTGTTTTTGCAGGAGAGCAGATTAAGGTGCATTAGCAAACGTTAGTTTCCCCTTGTTAATGTCTGTGGTGAAAGCTTGCAGAAAGACTGGACTTTGGCATTTAATTACTTTTAGTGAATACACTGCTGCACCAACTCCTTCTTTTGGTGGTTATTCAGCCAAAAGGAGATGACATTTTTTTGTAACACTGAAAATGATGTCTACTGTTTAATAACTATGAAAATACTTTTTCAATCTTAACTGTAAAACATGCTGCGTAGCAGTATACTGTGGTTATTTTTTGCCTGCTTATATCGTGCCATATGCAAACACATGACTCAGTATTCAAACTCTGTACAGAGTAGGTTTTGCTTTTGGTGAATTTCAGAAATTTCTTTTTAGGAGTATTGTGGGTACACTTGGGATGTTCTCCACAGTGCCACAAAGATCTCCCTGTCATGTTTCTCCGGCTTTTGGAAGAAGTTTATTCAATTTTGTATGCCCCATTCAGCTACTTCTTGTTTCCTTAGATAAGTATTGCATTTTTTAGTGTCATTCGGCATGCTAAAGAAACTTGTATTGTTACAAACACTAGGCCTCTCCACAGAGAAAAGAGCATTAAGATAAAGACAAAATACGCACTTAAAACCATCAGAGGTTTTAACCTCTGCTGTTACTGGCCGAATAATTTATTGGGCCTCAGTAGAAAAGCAGTCGGCCGAGTGCTTTTTAAGCAGGAAGATATTCTGGGGTTACATGAAGTTACTTTTCCTTAGAAATGCCCTTGCGGGAGGACGATGGTCTCTTCCTTATTTAGACTGGACCTTAAGTACAGATGCATGGTGATTTTCCTGGCTAGTGCGTAAACAATGCTAAATGCTTTGGGCGTTGAAGTTTTCCTAGCCTGGTAAATGCTGTGAGAAATTTTATTTGCTGTGATTTTAAGTTAGAGCTGTTAGACTCTACATACAGAACAGTAAATATTGCTGGGCACACATCGGTTTCTCCATGGTAACTCCTAACGTGACCACTGCGTTACGCTGGGGGTACCACAGTGCGTGCGCCTTGTGAGGTGATGGCGAAAGGAGTAAACAGCCCCATGGTAAATAGGGGTACCTTAGGGAAGAATCCTCAAATGAAGAGATATAATTGAGCAGCTGATGTGTAGTAATTCGTTAGTATATCATAACCTGATGCCTACCATCTTTTAAAATAATAGTGGGGGAGTCTTCTGTAAGACATTGTTGAAGAGTAATTATTTTTTGATTATGGCTAGCCAGAAAATGCAGACTGCTCTCTTCAGTCTTCACTGCCAGATCGCGCATCTTATATCTACTTGTGAAACCTCATGCCTCACTTGAGTCAACAGGAGGATTCTGTTACCCTGAATGCTGAGGAGAGCTGTGCAGGAACGGCCAGCGGTTGTGGTGCAGGAGCCGTGCACGGCATGGGTGGCTTCTCAGGTGGCTTTAATGAACTGCCAAATTCTGGTGGTTTCTGCTGTGCTGACATGGCGTGCCAGCACCTTCCAGAGCGCTCCAGCCTGGGAAGGCTTCTGGGCTTAGGCATAGTGCGAGACCATGACTCTCTGCCTGGGTGCCCAGCTCCCCGCTTGCTCTGCGGCACCCAGCCAGTAATTTTCCTGTTGGTTATTTATCTTGTAGCCTGAGTGACTCACACATGCAAAGGTAGTTGGACTGGCTAGTGCTAAGACCGAGTTTGTTTCTACTTCCATAAGTAGAAGTAGTTTATAACTTATAATTCCACTAGTTTATAATCTTTAAGTGTGGAGAATTAGCTGAAGTAACTGATTGCAAACTGAGACTTGACCAGGCAAAGGATTATTGGAGTATGGTATAAAATAAACCTGTGGGTGGTATGGTTGTGGTTGGCTGGGGTTTTTTTTAAGCTTGTAGATACTTGATCCTATAGAGGATGATATTTAAGAACGCAACTGCTTTTAATCATATTAAGTGCACTGTGCTAGGATATTGTAAATGCCATTTACAGCGTCTGGTTAACTGAGAGTTGCAATTTCTATGTGGTGGCATAATAACCATGTGATGAACTGCAGAACTGCGTGATGGTTTGCATTTTTATCATGTGGGTTTTGTTGCGTATTTTAACTCTGTTCTAAACCGTGTCCGGCTGAGTTACCTTGAATACTGAAAATGATTAGCTTCATACTTCTGCTTTGTAGAAAAATCAAACCCAACCTGACAAAAATATTTCCTTTGTTTCTCAACACCATTTTAGACTGAGAAACAAGCTTGGCAGTCTTTGCTCCTCTGCCACAACGATTTTTAAATCCAAAAGATTGAAAAGTTCAGTACAGCTGAATGCTTGTAGGATATGTGTCTAATAGCCATTCCCTGTGGATTTTCTCCAGCCTGTGATGTATGGAGCTCTGTTAGCATTTGCTGGGATGAACTGCATAGCTCTCAATGTTTTGCAGCGCTGAACTGTGCATTGAAATAAGCTTACTAGGCATTCTGATAAATCCATGTCCATTCATTTGAGACAAATGCTTAAATGCCTCTGCCCAGTATGTTTCGGTGACTTACAGCTATAAAATGAGTCTCTCAATTGAGCAGCCATTTTCATTTTTTAAAAAGTCTTGAAAGGGCTTACAAATGGATAAAATATATCCTTATGAGCTGTTCAGTATCTGAGTAAATGCCTTATGCGTATATAGTTCAGTTTGGTTTTGCTTTCTTTAGCTGTGTATTGACAAGTACAATTTACAAGTAAATGGATGGTTCAAAAACATGCTGCTTAAACTTTAGAAATGCAATGGTATTTGTGATCACTGATAGTTAGAGAATAGCTACCTTTATTTTTTTCTGGCGCTCGTTTAAGTTCTGTAGGTCTGGAGTGAGTAACAGCTTTAATTACTGGCCAGGGGTCCAAACACCCTCTCCATGATCCTGGAAGAACTGAGCTCTTGCCAGCAATTGGGTCAACATAGTTTGGTTTTCTTTTCTTTGTCCATAAAATTTGTCTCTTCATGAATTCATTTTATGTCTGGTTTTAATTAAAAATACGCAAAGGTGGTGGTTATGGTTGCTGTTTTCTAATCCTCCCTGATGCTCCTGGGAATCTCCAGCTCCTCCACTGTAAGCTCTGATCCAATCTGAATAATTAGCGCATCTGCCAGCCCAGCCAACGCCCTTGCAGAGTATTCAAGAGGTTTCACTCTTGAGGTGGAGACTTCAGACAGACTGACTGCTTCCTGCATTGTGATTTCTCCTTTTATCACCCGCACTTTCCCAAAAGCAGGGGAAGGGGACGGGATAATTGCAGAAACCTTAGGAGAAATTCTCTCCCTTTCTGATATCAGCCTCCCATTGTTCCCATGCAAAGTGTATGGGTTTTTTCCAGTCTCTAAGGAAAACATTCCTGTTTCATCAGCTATGTGTAAGAAGCACAGCTATGTGTCTTACTGAATTAGTGAGTGTCTGCAGCTCACTTACCTGGTGAAGGGAATTAATCATTTTCAGAGGAAGGAAAAACACAGGAGGGATGTAGTCTAATACAGGCAAAATAGCAAAACCATGATAAAACTCAGGCAATAATTGATTTAGACTTGCTTTAAAGTGCTTTCATTGTATTTGATCTGCTCTGTGGGATGGGATAAGAGTAGGCTGTATCTGGAGTTGTAGGATTCTTTTTGCTTTTAAGAATGCAAATGTTTGTATATGTGGAAGGTTCTGGTTTCCATACATGTGCTGAATTTCATAGTATGACTCCATGGGATCGTGGGCCTCACTGTGGATGGAGAAAAGGATGTATATATGTGACTGCCTGATGTGAAGCAGAAGCGTCATCTCCTGGCTCTTATGTTTCTGTCGTGCACCAGCTTTCTAGTGCTGTAGAGAAGTTACGGATCTGCTTTATGTACTCTGAGCAAATGGCCAGCCTGTGCCCAGATCACCTGCCACGCATGCCTGATGTGTCTAGGATACGTTACACTTCCTACATGCTTGAATTGCATGTGTGTATATTGATGATTTCTCTAGGGTATTTGGACATCCACAAGTCCCAGGCAAGTGCTCAGCCCTGAGCTCTGTTACCAGGGAGAGGAGATGGAGGCAGAACTTCTTCCTGCATTGCCCCCTTAATAAATTTGTCTGGTTATTGCTGTATAAAAACCTATGGAAGTAGAGTGGCCTTGGAGGTGGGGATCAGCTAGTCTGTGGGAGGAGCTTTTTTAACATGAGCTTCACTGGTATCTGCAAAGATAGCTTCGCAGATCTGTGCATCATTGACAGCTTTGGAAGAGCTCCTGCACTTTTAGTTTGGCAAGGGATGGCAACGAGATGACTACAAGCTAGAGCTCACGTGCTGAGATTCCCTTCATGCCCTTGATACAAAGTACAGGTTTTTTCCTCCTGAAATATTCTGTGTTGTCATAAATAGGTGATGTATAAACACCTGCTTATGAATGTGTAAAGTAATCATTACTATCGATTCTTTTTCAGGGTATGAGCATTATAGAGCAGCTAGATCCTGTATCTTTTAGCAATTACTTGAAGAAATACCATAATACAATATGTGGAAGACATCCTATTGGTGTATTATTAAATGTAAGTAACTGATTTGTTGAAAAATATAACTTTTAGCAAAATGCTTACATTTGTTTTAAACACAACCTTGCTGGAGTATTCATTAGTTCTAAAATTGCAAGTCTTGAATTAATTTATTTTTCCAAGGGTTCTCAATTTGGTCTCCAATTTCCATGCCTTGCATATAGACAAATGTAAGCTCTTACAATGGCTGAGGTTTTCAGTTCCCTAGGGGAGATGAAGTACCATGTTCCTTTTGAATTTCAATGAAATACAATCATTCACTTTCTCTTGGCCCTAAAGAAACAAACAAATAAATCCATCTCCCTGAAGAAGTACATACTTACTGCTTTGAATCAGTACTTACAAACATGTATATATTTTTTCTGTATTGCTGTTAGCTAGCTATTGCGAGTGCCTTGTGATGTCTGGCAGCATTTTTGAGTTCTGCAAATAGGATGAAAGATTGCCTCTGTAAGTATTAGCGCAGTGCTCTGTTAACCCATAAATTAATGGCAATTAGAATCAGATTAACTGGTACTTTCTAGTTACCCTGTTCTGCTTCTGCTTCAGTGATGCAGTACAGACATAAACCTGGCTTAACTTAGGTGTCTGGGTCACAGCTGCTTTACAGCACTGGTGGAGTGCTGCAGATTTGCCATGCTGTTTGTATTGCTTGAGTGAATCTCACTGTATTTCTACTGTAATTCAAGTCTGAAACAGGAGGCACATTAACCTTTTAGAAGAGAAAACTTAATTCACTCAAAATGCAGCCTATATGGAGAACATAGAGGGACCTTTTAAAGTGGAGACTATAAAAAGTTTGTATGAGTAATATGAATATTGGGGATGTATGTAGCAAAAGTCAATACTATGACAACTCTTCAAAAATATCCAACTCTTAACCTCAGATAATGATAAGTTTTGCAGAGAATCTGAGCTAAATTCTGTTCATTCACTTTTGCCAATTGTCACACTTTAATAAATTATCTTGTTAAACTCTTTTTCCTTAATGGAAGAAATACGATCTAAAAAGTGTTGATAGTGTTGGATTTTTTTTCTGTTACATCTGCGTTTCTGTATAAATTCCCTATGGAACTGAAAGTATTGTTTCTAAAGGATCTATTTTGAAACGTTGTTTAGGATTGCTTTATAGGACTGTGTGGATGTACATGGTGCGGTGTGGGGGAGCGTCAGTGAATGAAACGGCACAGAAATGGGTTAGGTCCACAAATTACTTGGAGGTGCTTATATTATTGTGAGAGATGGTGCAGGGGGAGGGGAGAGGACTGAGATCTAGAAAAAGTCATAATTTCAATGATACCTTTTTTTTTAAACAGCTTTTTTTTCTCTCTTCAGGCTATCAACGAGCTCCAGAAGAATGGAATGAATATGAGCTTTTCATTTTTGAATTATGCTCAGTCAAGCCAGTGTCGAAACTGGCAAGACAGCTCAGTGAGTTACGCAGCTGGAGCACTTATGGTCCACTGAACCGCTGAATGCTCAGGGATGGCACCTGCACACACTCTGTATACGGGGTCCCAGCCTAGCCCTTACAAAGATACAGTCCCTGGTCTTTGGGTATACTGAAACCTCAAACTAATAGAACTCTCTTCTTTTCTAGTAGGTGTAGTCCTTCCTTAGTTTCAACTCATTTGAAAATGCTTTCTTGTTTAGGACAATGGAAGGAAGGCTGGTATTGAAACATTTTGTGATTTTTTTTTTATTATTATTATTTTTTTGAAAAGATAATGGCTATGATGGCATGGTGGCAGACAGTCCTTACAAATACAACATGTAAAGCATTTACCGTATCCTAAATTTGCACTCTTTGCAGACCTGTGCACATGTACTCAGCTTTCAGAATAGTTTTGCAAGTTGTAAACGGAAAAAGGGGTGGAAGCTTTTTAATAAAAGGAAAAAAAAAAAAGGAAGACAACGCATTTATAAATGATCCTGTATTAGAATATAATAAAACTCCAGTATAGTCAGTTACTACCCGTGATGTAAAACAGATATCTTCTATTTTAGTTGCTAATAAAGGGCTACACAAACCAAAATAGTCTGATTTAAACTTATTGCTTTGTGTTCTGTATGTGGCTGCTTGTCATTAACATCTTTTTGCCTCAGTTCTTAGCTTGATAATTCAGCCATTCTGTAAAATACTTTAGAATGTATTTTATATTCAACATTTGTTATGACTACTTCATTTACAGATTTTTTTTTATCTTAAACCTCCACTATGAGTTCAGCTGTGCAAAAGAATTTTAAAAACTTTTTGTATATTCTAATTCTTTTTGTTTTACAATTATCTATAAAATAGTATCTTTTAGTATGTGATACAAATTTGTATCAGAAATACGCTTTTAATGATTTTTATGCTGTTTGATTATTAAAGTGAAATAGATGCAGTATTTTTATTTAAAATGACTTAAACAGTAGCTCGAAAATGATAATTCTTAGAGTGTCTATCAAGCATTCATAGGCCACAGAAGCCATACAGTGCTAAGCTGAAGCAGTTATTCCTCAAAGATTTAATTGGGAGGGGAAGGTAAGGCTTCTCTTTTTTTATTTTTTTTTTTATTCTTTATTCTTTGACTGTGGGTAGAATTGTTTCATGTTCTCTAACCATCATCACATCTTAAGAGTTCCTGAACTTTCTTCCAGACAAAATAATGGTGTAATTATTTGAGTTGTCATTCCTGAAGACTTCCTTTCGTTCTAATAAGAAATGCAAAGTAGGATGGCAGTACTGGCTCATTATCTAAATGGAGATTTTATTCCCTGATATTTCACCTGCTGTCAAGCAACCTCCTGGTATGTTCGGCTTTTGTGAGTGGCAGAGGGGAATTTCAGAATTCAATTTAGATTATCTTTGAAACTTGTGGGAATTGCCACATGCAAAGTCTTCACCTGAAAGTGTATCAGACATCCTGTTTGTTCATATTAGAACACCCTTTTGGAAACAGACACTGCTTGCACTGTTTTCTTTATCACTGTTTTAATGGTTTTGGCCACCATTTTAATAATAACAGGTGAATGCTCCATTTACAAAATGACCTACTTTGCAGCTGTTCAGAATCCATCCCAAATGCCAAACTCCTTTGCATGTCCGTTCTTTTAGTTGCCTTATTGCTCTGCCTTGTTCTTGAAAAGTCTCAGCAGCAGACAGGGAAAACAACTTCCAGATTTCTTTTGACAGACCGGCAGAAAGGCTGTGTAGGCAAAACTGGATTGGTAGCCAGTCTTTATAAATACTTGTCTGACTGTGCCTTATTAAAAAAAAAAAAAAGTAGTTTGATCATGAAGATTAACTCTTTTTTTTTTTTTTTTTAAATCTTTGGTGAACTGAAGTTTAATTAGGGTTTGGGTTTCTTTCAGTCTTGTGCCAAATGCTTAAAGTCATTATTGGAACACACGGTTAATTGAAACAGTTAAGTATATACTTTCTCCCTAAGGTAAACACAGTCATTAGCTTCTGAATACAAATGCCTAAGTTGCATCTTAGTTCTGTAAGATAGTTTTAATGAAGACAAAGCACAACTGGAAGAGCTTCAAGGAAATCAGTCGGCCATTTTGCTCAGCACAATGTTACGAAATACCTTACAGTGAAAGCACTTCACATGTAAACTGTGTAATGTATTTCAAAATAAAGTTTCTAATTAAAATGGGAATTTCTGTGCCTACTAATAATAACCAGTGATGACAGTTCAGAAGCCTACTCAGAGAGAAATTTAAAGCTTTGTGAAATCTGCTGTAACGTAGAAGGATTTGTTGTAAACCCCTTGTTTGTTTGAAAGCAGAAAATACCTGACTTCAAAGAACTCAACTTTTTTTTCCTCTTTTTGTGGGGTTGAAGAGAGTTGACTTCAGTGCTCAGTTTCCTGGTGTGTCACTTTAAAATGTGTCATAAGGAAAAGTAAATTATCTCCTGAAGAGATCTTCACTCAAGACTATAGTTTCATTATTTTAGCCTTGCCACGTATTTTATTCTCACTTAAGTACACATTTTAATACAGCATTTTGGGACAAAGAATGTCTGGTTTAGACAATATTGAATATTCACAGTCCCATTTGCTTTTGTGGAGGTTTCTTTTCTGGCTGGGATGAGTGAGCTTTGACCGCTCTTCTGGTGTGATAAATCCAGACAGGGACGTGATTCGTGTTTTTAAAATTTTGGCATTTTAGAGAAACGTCCAATGTGTGAAAATGTTGATTAAAATACTAATTTGTTTTGTTCTCGTGTTGTTCGCAAAAGAGCTTTATGGGTTTTGTATTTTTTTTTTTTAATTACTGTCTTTTTTAAAAGTGCTTTTAAAGTACTGTCTACTGAATTCTTAGCTGGCGTTTTTGACACTGAAATGGAGCAGGAGGTCTTCCGCTGCTTCAGGTTTAGATCAGCAGGAGCGGGAGAAAGCGCGGGCGTAAGCAGCATTCCGTCCCGGTGCCGAGCGGTGGGTGGCTCCGAGGGCACGGGCAGCCACCTCTCGCCTCCATCCGAGCCTGAGGACTGTGCCCCTGCCCCCCCGGCACCTGGGCCCTCGCAGCGTGGTGCCAGTTACAGGTAACTACTGCAGCTCTCAGCCTTCCTCAGTTCGTAACGACTGCTTGGCTTTATTTAAAAAAAAAAAATCCCGTCCTGAGTGGCTTTGATCTGATGTTGTTATTTGAACGGAACTCTTACTCCAGTGCAGCCTCTGGAAATGCCGGGTTTGCCCAGGACATTTTTAGGCCTCGCTCTCGCTGCTTCCCCCTCGGGGAGTCATTGCTGTGTCTCAGGGGCTCTGGATGTTGCTGCAGGCCTTACTCGGGAATTTCAAATTGACATTTCAAGTGCTGAAATGGGGGGGTTTCCATCCGATGCCTGCACACGGAGTCTCCCAGTACCTTGGCATGTTGTTTCGGTGGCTGGTGTAGGGTTTTTCCATTTCATGTTTGTCCTTTTCCCCTTATTCCCTCAAGAAAAATGCTTTCCTCTCGTCAAAGGAAGCTTTGCTTTCAAATGACATCAGTCACCGTGGTTTACAGTTGTTACTTCCTCGGGCTGAGCTCAGTGTGCTAACTAGCATCTGATCCGCTCTAAAAAATTGCCTAAACGATTACATTCATGGAGAAATGTTTAAAGTCCCTTGTATGGGTGACATTTTGCCTGCATTCTTCTGTGAGAAACTTTCTGAAATTAGCCTTGAAGCTCGCCTGTGAGAAGGTCTTCAGTGTGAAGTGAATTTTGGGATGCAGTTTAATGCACCCCGAAGCTGTGAGATGTTTTGGTTCGGGGCCCACAGTGCAGCCAAATTGCCTTTTCAATAGATGGTTGCGAAACATGATTTGGAATTGGTCTGTTGGGATGAACTGACTTTATTCTTTCAGTAATGCAACATCTATTGCCTCTATTCTAATTGTCTCTAGTGCTTTTTTTTACTTCATTTTTTTTCCTCATTTGATTTTGTGTAATTCTGAAAACAATTTGTCCATGTGTACAGCAGACAACTTCCAGATGCCTGGTGTCAATTTGAGGGTTATCTTATTCCAGCGTTAGCTGAAAACTCGGTATTGGCTTCTTCCTGCCATGTCTGGTACCTCTTTGGTATGTGCATCCCCTAATGCTGGGGTCTGAGACATCTCTCCCATGGCTTATACTCCAGGAATGGAAATGCCATGGTAGTGATAAAGAATTAAGAAAGAAATCATGTCAGTTTGTTTGCTTGTGTTTTGTGGTTTTGGCTGGTTGGAGGAAGGTTGGTAGAGCTTGGATCTTTTTGGAAAGGGCAGACGAATGAGAAGAACAGGCGTAGATGGGGAAGAAAATGGTTGCTTTTCCAATTTAATGCCAGCAACTGTTCTGCTATCCTGTTTGGGACCTGACAGGCTGCGAAATATTGCCCAGTGCAGCTGTGGGCTGGATGCAATGATGGGCAGCCTACTTCTGCTACTTCCAGGAGAAGAAATGTTGGAAGTTTTTTGTCCACTGTAGCTCCATTTGTTGAAGCTCAAGGGTGAGAATCCTGCGCTGATATCTTTAAGTTACAGGTAGTGACAGAGGGACCCCACACCCTCCAGGTTTCTAAGGCAATGTGTTTGCTTCTTGGCGGATTTAAGAGAAGCAAATAATTACCTCAGCTCTGTGATCTCCGTTGACGTTAATGTAAATATGTGTTCCCTACAAACAGTTCTATATACCTTTTTCAAAGCTTGTGAAACCAAAGTTATTTAATTACTGCTTTCAAACAAAAATATATCCTAATTTGAGTAGTTGTATTTAAATCCCATTAAAGAATAATCCAGGGCCTCAAGTCTGCTGTGAGTGAAGGTGGTAATGAAACTTTAGACTTTGGTGATATAGTATCTGCTCTGTATATGACAAAGACCTAAATGATAAGAGGAATAAAACATGGAGTTAAACATTAAACTGGGAACTCTCTGAACCTAAACCTCTCAGATTTCTTTTTTCTTAAGTGAATTTTAAAACAGTGAGAAATGACTTTCCTGAGCCTGTGAGCAGCTTCACAAGACTGAAAACAGCAGTGCTCTTTGGTGAAGTCCCTTCTTTGGTAAAAGGTGGTTTATATATTTTTCTGCTGAACTCCTGCAGCACAAAGTGGAGTATGAGCATCTTGGGGCCTGGGCTGCAAAGGCTCGACTGAGCTGTGGGCTGCACGGGCAGGTAGAGAAAGGCATCCCCTGGGATGTGTCAGCTGGTACGTACTGAAACGACTTTCCATTTGCCTCTAGGAATTGTTATAAAGATTTGAAGAGTGAGCCTTTAAGCTCGGCTGTGATGAATCAGTGTTGAGTTCGTGCATATTTTTTATGATAAAAATCTATTTTCGTTTGTGATCACAGTCCAATTAGCTGGTGTTACAAATAACCTGTTGGTAAGGTGTCTGCCATCAATGGCTCATCTGGAAATGCTGACTGGCGTTACAACTGTTTTCAGGGAGAAATCACGCTTCCTGCATTGTAAGAAATGGTTTTCTGTTGGCAGGGCTGAGATGTAAATCAAATGCTGCTTTCAAGCCATTCTGAAATGAACTGACTTGGTTATTGTATATAAGCACTTAGCTTTGGTGCATGCTCAGTGTTCCCTCTGTCAGAGAAGTTAGAACAGGATGCATTACTGACGTGTGCCCATGTATTTCCAAGCCAACTCCAAAGCACTGGGGTTGTGAGGGAAAACAATTCCAGTGGAGTGGATAACAGGTACGTTTTGGCAGGTGTAAACCTGTGCTTTATGGGATCTACAAGAGTATTCTCATGTTCACTTAAAAAACCCAAACCCTGAGAAAGCAAAGAAAACCACCCCAAAACTCAGAAAATGTGTAAGAATATTGCTATGAAGAGTAGGGAAAACGTTAACCAGGAGAAGGTTAGCCTCCTCACGAAGGCTGGGACAAACCTGGCTTGAGAGGCTTCCTCTTCCACGTCCGCAGCAGGAGCCCTGGGAGAGGCGGGTGCCCTGGCTGGGGCCGGCTGGAGCAGGAGGTCCTTGGGTGGGCTCAGGACTCCTCGTCCAGAAGGAAGGGCCTTTTCCGCTAAATGCAGGTGAAGTCTTCTGACCAGCAAGGCTTTTGCAAAACTGCCTTTGCTCGTACTAGAGCAATGGACTTTAGTAGGAGCCTCTTCAGACTCTGCCTGCAGGAAAGCAGGCCCTTTGTATGAGACTGAGGGAAAGTGCTGGGGGTCAGGGATGCGTTCCCACCATCGCACGGTGGCGGACTGGAAAACGGGAGTCTCCTGCTGCATTCCCTCTTCTCCTGCCTACGTGCTTTCTGGCCGTCAGCACCCTTCTGAAAGGCAGGCCGGGCGCCTCCGCAACCGCTGCCTTGTGCTAGGGAGGGGGGGGCTGCCCTGCCCTCCCCCGCTTCAGCAATGCTCGTTGCGAAGCGTTCTGAGGTAAAAAGGATTTTTCCCCAGTGCTTTTTCTGCGTTTCTGAACCAAGGGCTGTTTTGGGGAGGGAGGGGGCGGGCTGGCCGACACTAGGTGTCAGTGTCGTGCTTCCCTCTGCTCCCGCCGAGCGCCGCTGCCGGCCCGGGGGGAGCGGGGTGCCCCGGCGGCAGGCGGACACGCTTCCAGCCCCATATAGTCAGTAGTAGTTGATGTTTTTAAAATATCAGCTAGAACCTTTCGTTTTCCAGTTTTTCATGAACTTTGTCGCCATATCCAAATGATCCTTTTCCAACGGTCCCTTTACAATAGAATCATAGAATGGTTCAGACCTTAAAGATCATCCAGTTCCAGCCCCCCTGCCCTGGGCAGGGACACCTCCCACTAGACCAGGCTGCTCAAAGCCCCATCCAGCCTGGCCTTGAACACTTCCAGGGAAGGGGCATCCACAGCTTCCCTGGGCAACCTGTTCCAGTGTCTCACCACCCTGACAGTAAAGAATTTCTTCCTAATATCCAATCTAAATCTACCCTCTTTCAGTTTAAAACCGTTACCCCTCATCCTATCACTACACTCCCTGATAAAGAGTCCCTTCCCGTCTTTCCTATAGGCTATTACATTGCAGATTATCACCTACTGAGTTATCTCTGTCACAAACTACAGTAAAAAATGGCAACAGCATCTATCATGCACAAATATTTTTTGTTGACAAAGCTCATAAGCAAACATCCAAAGTAAAGGGATGGTGCACCTCCAGCTGTGTCTCTGGACATGGACCCTCTTGCTCTCTTCTGATCTCTCGGTGTTTCGCAAGTTGTGCAAAAATTACTTCACTTGGTTTGTTTGGGATTTCAAGAAGGCTGTTGTTCAGTTAGGGGTGAGGTGGGAGCTTGGGCTAAAAGCTGAACCTCCTCTCACCCTACAAGTTGGGTGAGGCAAGGGAAAGGTTTCCCCTAAGCTCCTCTGCAAGTGGCATTGCGGGTAAATTGTTAAGGACACGCTCCTGTTCGTATAAAAGCTGGTGGCCAAGCTCTAATGCATTTCAGCAGGATGGGCCCGAGACAACAGCTGGAGCTGTCACCCTACCCGAGCTGGGGGCGGCAGGACAGATGTGAGCATCCTCCACAACATCTCCCACCCTCATGCTTGAGGGCAGGACGGTCCCCAGACTTTGGTCTGTGTGCTTTGGTTTGGCCTGCCAGGCGGAGGGGACACACTGGGCCACACATGGCATTCTACCTCTGTAGGTACTTAATTTCACAAAGCTTGAAAAAATACCTTTGTGTCTGACCAAGCTCCCACTGAAGTCAGTAGGAGATGGATCCAACTTCGCATTCATAAGGAGATACGGAGTTGCTCAAGAAGGCAGCGAGGGAGTCAGATCTCAGCCGTTGTAACCTGGAGGGAGACTGTGGAAGGATGGTGCTGGCAGCTTGCGCAGTGGAACAAAACCAGAGATGACGAAGATGTACTCAAATTGTTTCTGGAGACAAATGTCCATGCTTTCTAACCCCGAGCAGAAGTTTAACTTATCTGATCTGCCAGTTGATTTTACAAGATTATTTTGTTCCTTAAAAAAAGGAGTAGGAGCCAAGCTGCTGCTTTTTTTTTTCTTCCTTTTTTTTCCCTCTTAAATACTGCTACGTTCTATTTTCTTGACACATGAGCTTTTCCATGACTACGGTTTCTTTTAGCTGAACTCGTCTTATCTAAGAGAGAAATCTCAGGCTGGATCTAGCTAATTTTATAATACTTATATATAAGCAGCATTCCAAAATCAAGTCAGAAGGTGAGGGACTAAAAAGTTGGCCTGGAAAAGACCAAAAAAAAAAAAAGACAATGTCTGCTTTTTTCCATCTGACTCCAACCAGAGCAGAGTTGGGCCAGTGAAGACATTTTGAAATTCGTAATTCTTCACTTTCTATTGCTGAGTTGCTTTTGCCGCTGGCGAGCATCCAGGCCCTGGCACCTTGTATGGCTGGAGCATGCCATCACTAGCCCTTCCTGGAGACAGGCCGCTGCAGACCCAGCACTGGTGTAGCTCTACTTCCAGTAGCAGGGAGATGTATGGTAAAATGGGCAGTGTAGATACTGTGTCTGTGTTGTGTACAGCTGCTTTGCATGGGCGTAGCTGACAGGATAGTGAAGATGCCCTTTTGCTGTTGGCTGTTGCTACCATGGAGCTGTATCTCCATAGAAGGAAAGATAAAGCAGAGGTAAGAGACAGTCTTGTGAAGACGCTGCCTCTTTGACTCTCCAGCAACTCACTGTACTGAGAGAGACAAAAACTGGGGGAAAGCCCAGCTTGGCTAGGGCCAGAGAGAGCAGCTGGGCCAACACATGTTGGAAGCTGGGCCTTAGGTTAGGTGATCAAGGGCTTTGCCAAGCCAAGTCCTGCATATTTCCACTGAGGGAAATTTCGCCACACCTCAGGGCAACCTATCCCAGTCTTTAGTTGGTCTCACAGTGGAGAAGTTTTTCATGTGTCTGGAGACAAAATTTGTCCTGAAATGA
This sequence comes from Larus michahellis, assembly GCF_964199755.1. NCBI lineage: Eukaryota > Metazoa > Chordata > Aves > Charadriiformes > Laridae > Larus > Larus michahellis. Next base: position 43,169,924 of record NC_133898.1, read on the forward strand.
CTTGACTGTCCATCGCAGTGTATCCTCATGAAGGGTGCCTTCATCATCTCTACATTTCTAGCACTGAAAGACTGGGATGAAATCCCTCTGAGCCCTTGCTTCTCTAGGCTGCATGAACCAAATCCCTTCATCCTTTCTTCATGTGCCAAGTTCTCCAACCCCATAACTCATAATCTTGCTGTGCTTACTGCCCCGACCCTGCTGGGCTCTACCCAGTTTTTCAATGTCCCTCTTGACCTTGGGGGACCAAAACTGGACACGGTGCCCAGGTGCGATGCGAGATAGTCGCATCCCTTGTTACGCTGGCTGCACTCTTGCTGATACAGCACAGTTAGGTACTGACAATAGTCACGGCCATGGGGTATTTTTCATCAAGCAATTTCAAAATGCTTTGTAAGGATGTTTTAGGAATAGCTCTCAGTTTCTGCCCTTCTGAGATCTTTTTCAAAGGAGGTCAAAACTTTTTCAGCCCTACCATCTACAGATCAGAATTCAGTCTATTGTTTTAACTGCCCTCGTCCTTTTGGCCTAACAGTCAAATCCATCACCTTCTGCAGTGTGTAACTCTAGAAAGAAATTTACAGGGGAGAAAAGACCCCCTTGGAGAGTAAGAGGAATGCATCAATTTTGCAGCTAAATGAATTGCAATGAAATCTTGAGTTTCTCTTATGCATACACCACATGAAAGGGATTAAACTTTTTCTAAACTGTTCTATAAATGAAATACAGAGTTTTTCTTAAATATTTCCCCGAGCAACATAATGTAGACACAAAAATGAGCTCTGGCTCTAATCTTGATAACTTTATCAAAAAGCGTATTTCAGCTTGGCAACTGCTCCACCAGATCCCTGGTGACGGGGTTGCATGTTCTGGAGTAGAGTGCACCAGCCTTCTTGCCCAGCTCTGTGCTTGACCAAATGCCAAACTTTCATCCAAGCAGGCAAATGTGCCTCAGTTTCCTCATATTTAAAAAAGAAACCATGGCACTTGACTTTCTTTTGGTAGCAGCAAGAGAGAAACTTTAGTGACCTCCACCAAAGCTACCAGGGCCTTTTTCTTGTTTGCAGGCATTTGGAAAGATAGCAGTGTCATATCGTGTGACACTTGGGAGGTCCACCATGCCATCTCTCATCCAGAGCACACACTTAAATTGCCCTTGGCAAATGTTTCTCCAAAGTGTCCATGACATGTCTCTGGTGTGGTGACCAGCATGGTCCTGCCAGGGCTTTGCTGCTCTTCCTGGGGGGCACTTGAGTTGGGATCTCCTCTGCAATTTCATCCCATTTGTCTTCCTATCCCAGCAGACTTGTTAAACTCTCCCATCTCCTTGGCAGCTCCTGCTTTTGATTGTGAAATCTTATTGCATCTCTTCTCAATTTTCTCTTCCCTGGCAGGAACAGCCCTAATTCTTGCCATCCTTTCCTACACCATGACTAGTTGCTCTTGCTGCTTTCCTCCAGGCTGGTGGTCAATGCTTCCTCGGCCTGTAGAATCTCAAATGACACATTTCTGCTGGGGCCAGACAGGTGCCAAATGGGGGGAGTGTCACTTCATGTTTTCACACATCTCACCACTGCATGGTGTGACCCATATGGTGTGCATCCTTCCCTGCAGCAGCAAGGCGCTGTGACACACGCTAACACCTAAATTCAGCAGAACAGCTGTGTGGCCAGGTGTTGCCTTGTCAAATGTCTGCTCATCCAGAAACCCATGCCAGGTTTGCACTTTCTCTTGTCCTTATCAAACTGCCTTCTGTTTTTTAGATTAGTTTCTCCAGTTTGGTTAGATCATTTGAATTCCTACGTTGTCTCCTGTGTACTGGAAGTCTTTCCACCCTAGCTGTCATCTGCAAATTTAATAACCATACTCTGGGCTCTCAGTATCCAAAGCATTACTGAAGACACAGTATAGTACCATAGACTGGCTTCAGTGAAATCCGTGCTTGATGCATCCTTCCAGTTTGGCCAGGGATTTACTGACAATGACTCCCTGAAACAAGTTTTTTAACCAATTCTGAACTTCCCTCATGATAGTGTCATGTTGACTCAAGTCACTTCCCCTTATAAGCACACCACGTGAGAAAATGTCAAAGCTTTACTGTAGTCAAAGCACATCTGTTGCTTACGTAGAATGACAGTTTCCACTTTCATCCTCTCACAGGAAGAACCTGAACTGGGTTTCATATTAGTTCCTTATTAATCTGCATTTGCCATCACTCATCTGATTGGGGTCTTTCATGTATTTGCAAGCAGCCTGGTTTGTTCTTATAGTGTTTTTCTGGGCACTGAAGTTAAGCCAGCTGGTCTCCAGTTGTTTTACTCATATCTCCCCCCTTTATAAAGCTAGGCACTCTGTTTGCCTTTGGTCAGTCTTACATGACCTTGGTCACCCTCCCCAGGTTCTCAGGTAACCTCAGCCAGCTCTGAGGTAGCTTCTGCCAGTGGTGGAAATACCTATGGGGAATTCCATTAGGCACAACAAGTTTGAAAACATTTAATTTATCTGAACAGTCTTTTTAGATAAATTTAGATAGCTTTCTCTTTTTTTGTAGTCTGAAATCTCAGTCTTTTGATGTCAGTTCTGTCAGCTGTCCGATCAAACTTGACCTGTTCAGTGGAAACAGAAAAAAATATATTAAACACCGTCATTATTTACACTGATAGATTTAAGTGATAGAAACATGGGGAGGAAAAGGACTACCTGGTTCAGTAAGTCCCATCTCCAGTGGCCATAAAGTATAACGTAATGCAGAGACTGCGCAAAGCTCTGCACCTAACAAACCAAACCCCATTTACCAAACTCCTGCCAGGAGGTTATTATCCTGCGCTGCTAACACTGAAAAGGCAGCCTGAGCTTTTGGAGGCCTGGGGGTTTACCTTTGGCCTGTCCTTATTACTGAGGATTATGTTCTTACTCATCACTGCTGCACCAGCACGCTCTTGGCTGCTGCCCTGATGGGTGGACAGCCCTTGCAAGCCTCCAGGCACCACTGTTTGGGTGGCAACCTGGGCTGTGGCTGGAAAGAGAGGCTGGGGCAACAGTTCCCAAGGCAGGAGGTGGCTGCAGTGGCCTGAGGAGTGTGGACCCAGTGTGGGCTGCCATTGCCAAAGGGCCTCTCCCCCAGCCCTTGGTGCAGAGGGGGAGAGGTGCAAGGCTTGGGCTCCCTTGGTGCAAGGCTTTGGGCTGGTGGTGGGACAGTGAGGAGAGAAAATACAAACGAGATCCCCAGCAGGGAGCCTGCAGGATAATGGCAATACTCATCAGCTAAACAATCTGCTTGCTAACTTTTATACAGGTTCTTGTTCTCAATTCAAAGGGAAAGATGCTGTATTCAGGGCTTCGCCCTTTCTTGCAACAATCCCTGACTTGCTTGTGACTTGCCCACGGCTGTATGATTGCCATGCTGTCTCTCACTCTCTTTTTTTTTTTTTTTTTTTTTGCAGCATCATCCCAGATCAGAGACCCGCAGAAATTTCCCCAAGCTGTAAAAATGGATAATCGTGCAACAATCTCTTCTTTCCAATTCATGAAAGTATTATACAAGCAGTCACAAATGCTGATCTTTGAAAACAAGAGCCGCTTCACATGCAATTGTTTAGTTCAACCAACGTACAAAGCAAAAAACTTCTTGGAATGCTACATTATTGTTATTTTTTTTAATACTAAGTGGTCCTTTAATGCGTGTTAATCTCTGACAGATGGCTCTGTCCATCTGGCACTACTGAAGAGTATAAAAGTCTAATTTTTGTGGAAAACTTATTTAAAATTGTATATTCATTAGAAATAACTAAAACAACTGATCTTTTCATCCTGGGAGTGCATGATGGTGCCGAAGCACCACTAATAAATTCCATTGCCAAGAAGTGGGAGAGAGTTTGCGGACAGAACTGATGGCATGAGCAATTTTTCTCTTTTCATAGTTGTGAAATATTTCTAAGGGAAAAAAATCCTGTGAACAAAGCGCAATATTCCTCACAGACAGATTCGCACAGGCTCTGGCTTGTTCTGAAGGAAGGTACCGTATCAGCGTCGGGCTCGGTCCCTGGTACAAGTGAGGGCATCCCTGGTGGAAAGGCAGAGTTGGAGATTCTGGCTGCAAGCATGCCTGGCTCAGTGCAACACCTGAAGGGATGATGACGGACCACTAGTGCTACTTCTTCCACCAGACTAGCAACTTTATACTCATCCAGCCTGCTGCAAAGGGCTGGAGCTCTTGCTGGCTGCCCCAGTGGCTTGGGATGCCGAAGGCATTGTCTGGAGAAGGCAGCGGGGCAAGCCAAGCACAGCCCCAGCAGGGCAAAGCAGGGCTGCATGCCTGCACTATGGAAGAAGAGGGAGGAGGAGACAGGGACCCTCTAGAAAGTCTGCAGAATGCCTCAAGGAGGGAGGTGAATCCACATGAAACCAGGCTTTATCAGTCCTGCTGCTCATGGAGCAATGTTACTCATGCAGGCATCAGCTTCAGAGTAGTTAAAAAGGTAGGAGAGGCCCTGCAACAAACAGTTGTACAGGAATTTTTAATAAAACACAGAATTTGCCATCTTCAAAGCATGATCCCACTCCTACGGTGGCCTGTGTGGTGAATCCTCTTGGATTTTGGGAGAACTTGACTGTGTTGTTATGTTGCTCTGGAAATCTGAAATATTATATGGATGTGATGTCATGCTCAGAGAATAAAGCAACACTTTGTCTATGACAAAATAAACACTTATCTGTTATTTTTTCTTCTTTTAGCATCATCAAATACTCAACCTGAGAAGGAATACCATTTTTAAATTTGTCCTGGAATAAGAAAACATTATTCTATGTCAGTTCAGAAAAAGTACTTTCTGTCTGCAATGGGCAAGATGATTGTCCTACCTTGAACCATGAAGGGGTTGAAGTTTGAGTATTGTTTCATGCTGAAGTAAAAATATTATTTTGTCCTGAAGATCGGAACAGAGTATCCAGTATTCCTCCAGCAAGCGGATCTATATTTAGAGTGACGACACACAAGGTTTTCTTAGCAATGGTAAATTTTTTTCTACAAAATCAGTGTCTTAAAATTAAATCCTTAGGCAAGACTGCTTTGCATTAAAAAAGTGCTTTCTCTTTTGAGACTTCAAAGTCAGGTTAGCCTCTTAAAACTGTTTGGAAAAGTCTTAGATGATTTATTAAAAAGGTAACTAATCAGGCTCTTGCTATGCGATAGCGGTTTATTAAAATGTATAATTTCACTAAACATGTATTTTCTGGTGATATTTTAATCATGGAGTATCTGACAGCAGAAGCATCCTTTCTATTAAAGTTCAATGGGACAATTTTGAAGGCTCTAGAACACACTTCATTTCCTTTTAAATGTGCTATGATTATTCCCTAGCAGCAAGAGGTAATAGCTCCAGGCTGCCCTGTTCAAAACCAAGCTTCTCTCTGTGGTGGATGTTGAGAGAAAGCCACCAGGGTGCTGGCCTGTGAATTGGAGGACCTGAAAGTGGGTCCGTGGTCCATCATACTCCACCTGCATGACTGTCTTTCAAACTCCTGAGTGTGTTACAGGACTGTGAGGCTGCAACAGTCAGTCAGAGCTACTGACATGAAAGCCAGAACCTGGAGCTCATACTTTTGATACAGAAGATATGGAAAGTTTGGCACCCTTTAAAAAGGATTGGAAAGCAGGCATGCTATGGGTCAGGGAGCCTCTACAGTTTGCCACTGGGAGATGTATTAGGAAAGGTCCTGCATTAGTGCCCTTCTCCAGACCTTGGGCACCCAAACCCGGGTCCTATCTTGAGGGCTGGTGGTAACATCTTGACTTTTCAGAACCAAACAATGCTCATTGCATCCTCTAAAAGAAAAAAAAAAACATTGGTGTTAACGCCTACATTTTAAATTAGTGGTTTGAACACATGCTCAGGAAATGAGACACATGCATTTTTAAGCCTTTCTCAGCTGGAGGATGTTCAAACCCACATCAGAGAGAATCAGTAAGAGCGAGCCTGTAGCTGAAGGATGAGCGAGTGCACTCAGAGCACAGAGGGCAGGTCTGCATACACATTGCATTCTAGACTTTGGATGAAAAGCAAAAATAATTTAGGGAACACAGATTGAAGCTTCGCTGACCTTCTGAGTCATACTTCCTCCTGCCCGGTCTCTTCTTCTGTGCTTGGGAGAGCTGCGTTTGTACCGCCTCTGCCCAAGGGAGGTGGCTCCTGACCCTGTGACAGATACTTAGAATTGTTGCCTTGGAATAAAACTTTCCTGATAGAAACCTCACGAAGACAAGGCACAAGTGCTTTGTAAAGGAGTATGAGTTATTGAGGTTGGCCACATGGTCACAGCCTTCATTTTACCTTTCTCTATCACCTTTATGGTTAGAACTACTGGCACTTCACCTCCACTGAAATAGATGCCCTGAGCTTAGTGTCTCTATGGAAAAACACAAGCGGTGGTCACAACATTGACAGGCTTTTGTTCCCCACATACTGATTTAAAAGCTGACTTGCAGTTCTTCTCTCTGGAAATACCAGCTCAAAAGGGTTGTGAAGCACTCAAATACTTTAAAAGAGACTGTCCCCATTGGAAAAGGTCCTGACTGAAAGCCACACTGTCAGCTGTTTGTGCCTTCCCAAGTGCAAAGACAGCAGAAACCCTGCATTGTAGTGGGGACAAACCCCCGTTGGACGGTCTTTGCTGGTGTGAGAGGCCTGAGCCCATCCCTGGAGATGCACAAAGTTTCCTCAACTTAAATAACTGAAGGAGAAGAGAATTTTCATCCAACAGCTATTTAGAATTAAATTCATAAGCAGATCTGCCCTTCCGCTGCCAAGGGTGTGCTCTGTGGAACCGAGGCATTTTATTGCAATTATCATGCTACCAGAGAGTCTCTTAGAGCCCCGACTCCCACAGTCCAGTGAACCCATGACAATCCCAGAACTGATTCAAAGTAATAATTCAGTTTCTAGCTGTCAGGAGCTAGAGAGAGGTTGGAAATTGTTACTTGGTTTTGTTTAAAGGGCTCAACAGGGTCATGAGTATTTCCCTTTTTAATATCATTATTTTAAAACTAGCCCCTTTACATAAAGAAAAGGCCTGATTTGTGAGTTTTGGACATGCGTAGTTGGCAATTCTGTGAATAGGACTACCCTGCATACGCTTGCTCAGTTAGTGTGTCCTTCACTGTATGCACATTTTAGAAATTAGGACCCTGATGTCCATTTGTCAGTTAAACCTCCCCAGATCTGGCTGCATCGGATCTGTTCTGGAGATGCCGCCGGGCATTAGTTACTATTTGCATTGCAGCATCTGATGTTACCTGTGGTGTCTCTAGCTCTCGAAAGAAACGCTTTTCCAGGGGTAGCATTCACAGCCTGGCTTGTCAACACAGGGGCTTGGCATTCATAGCACCACGGGGTGTTTTTAAACTCCGTTCATTCCTGTAGTTAAAACCTTTTGAACTCTTTGGAACAACTGCCCAGAACAAAGTACAGGTAAAGGAGAGGCTGCACAAGTAACAGCTGAACTTTTGTCTTAAGTGTTTCCCTATGACAGGAACTATTTCAGATAGACTGTAAGTAGCACTTCATAGAAATAATGGTTTTCCCATGACAGCAGAATTTTTGTACTACCATTAAGCTTTGCAAGACTTGACATACAGACATGGGAAAGCAACGGGAAAGTAGCAGAGCAACCAGAACCCTCCATACATCTCTTACTCCTAATCATAAAAGGAGCAGGCAAGACTTATTTTCTCATTTCTTCCTTTGTGTAGAGAAAGTGAGTTGACCGAGCCGGTCTGATCATGGACCAGATGGAAAAAAAAAAGGGTAAGTTCATAAAAACTGAATGCATGCCTCTTTCCCTTAAAGAAAATAAATGGATTTGGAGAGTTATGGATTCATGATTCTAAATTTGAAAAAATAACCAATTCTCTGACATGGGAAGCTCATTCCCCCACTACCAATACTGAAGCCAGGAAGGCAGATCTCGTACCTTGCTGTTTGCTGTTATGTTTGTGTGTTACTTAGCTGGGAGGCTTGTGTCTTATGCTGTGACTACGAGGGAGCGCGAGCTTTCAGTGCAGAAACAAATTCTGAGGCTTGAACACAAACTCAGCTGTTGTCAGTATAAACTAACATTTAATTAACCTAGAAACTGTTACTGAGGAGTTTGTCTGGGCAACAAATAATCAAAGAAGATGTCTTTCCCCCATTTCATTGGTCTGGTTTAACTCCCCACAAAGTGATGTTTTGCACTCTGAGCATGGGGGGCGAAGGGGGGAGATGTCCTTTGAAGTTGTTTTCAAGTGCTTTTGGCAAAGCTAGTAAGAAGTGTGATGTTTTCTATCTCCTTCTCTTTGCAATAAAATTACCAGCTGCAGAGGCCAAAACCTTTCCCACAGAACTGCGGAAGAGCACAGAAGGCTCCTCCTCCAACAGGTGCTGAATCTCTTCCTGATAAATCTTCTCTACTTTTATACTGGCTTTTTTAGAAGCCAGCTACAGGCCCTCTTGCTCAAGCACAGCAAGTGACAGATCAAAGGACATGTTGCCCAAAGGGTCTGCTGTAAGCTGGGACCAGGAACCTGGACCTGACTGAGCCTAAGCCATGTTTTTAAAGTTTTGCTCTTGGCAGCCCTTTCTGCCCCAGTCAAACCTGAAAGGGAGCTGAGCTGGAGCTTTGGGTGGCTCAACTTCCTGCTTAACATGCTGCTCACAAAGTGAAAGACAGCAGGTTTTAAATGGCACTGTTAAGTTTCACATAGTTTTACTGAGTTAGTTCTGTTTCCTGATCCAGAGGGAAGGTGCAACATCAGGGAGGAAAGGCAAGACCAACCTCTTCAGTGGTGACACAACTAAAGTGATTAAAGTCAAACAGTAGCCATGACCTTAGAGGACCTGCAGCAAAGACACAGCTATTGATTCAGTCCTGAGCAGTGCATGTGGTCCAGTAGGTAACTATTTAAGTAGTACTTCACAGAAGGGATCATAATGTATTAAATCCAGCCTTCTGGCAGGAGTGAAAAAGACAAACACACTCAAACCCCCCACAATAATGACTTAAAACTTTTTAAAAAAAAGAGATTCATGTAAAAATGAAGAAGCTGTTTGATAAGAAATTAAAAGGAAACTGAGGATAATATACTTACAGGCATAGAATCATAGAACAGTTTGGGTTGGAAGGGACCTTACAAGGTCATCTAGTCCAATCTCCCTGCAGTAAGCAGGGACATCTTCAGCTAGATCAAGTTGCTCAGAGCCCCATCCAGCCTGATCTTGAATATTTCCAGGGATGGGGCATCTTCCACTCTCATTATAAAAAAAAATTCTTCTGTATATCTAGTCTGAATCTACCTTCTTTTAGTTCAAAACCATTACCCCTTGTCCTATCACAACAGGCCCTGCTAAAAAGCTTGTCCCCATCTTTCTTATAAGCCCGCTTTAACTACTGAAACACACAATAAAGTCTCCTTGGAGCCTTTTCTTCTCCAGGTTGAACAACCCCAACTCTCTCAGCCTGTTCTCACAGGAGAGGTGCTCCAGCCCTCTGATCATCTTCGTGGCCCTCCTCTGGACCCGCTCCAACAGGTCCATGTCCTTCTTATGTTGGGGGCTCCAGAGCTGGATGGAGTGCTCCAGAGCTGGATGGAGTACTCCAGGTGGGGTCTCAGGAAAGTGGAGTAGAGGGGCACAATCACCTCCCTTGACCTGCTGGCCACTCTTCTTTGGATGCAGCTCATGACATGGTGTGCCTTCTGGGCTGCGAGTGCACATTGTTGGCTCCTGTCCAGCTTTTCATCCACCAGTACCCCCAAGTCTTTCTTGGCAGGGCTGCTCTGAATCTCTTCATCCCCCAGCCCTGACCCAGGTGCAGGACCCTGCACTTGGCCTTGTTGAACCTCATGAGCTTCACACAGGCCCACTTCTCAAGTTGTCCAGGTCCCTCAGGTGTGTCAACCGCACCACTCAGCTTGGTGTATCTGCAAACTTGTTGAGGGGGCACTTGATCCCACTGTCCATGTCACTGATGGAGATACTAAACAGTACTGGTTCCAATATGGATCCTTGAGGGACACCACTTGTTACTGATCTCCATCTGGACATGCAGCCATTGACCACTACCCTCTGGATGCCACCATCCAACCAATTCCTCAGCCACCAAACAGTCCACCCATTGGATCCCTGTCTCTCCAATTTAGAGGGAAGGATGTTGTGGGGGACCATGTCAAAGGCCTTACAGAAGTCCAGGTAAACAAACCCGTAGCTCTTCCCTTGTCCACTGGTGTAGTCACTCCATCATAGAAGGCCAGTAGGTTGGTCAGGCAGGACTTGCCCCTGGTGAAGCCGTGCTGGCTGTCTCAAATCACATCCCTGTCCTCCGTGTGCCTCGGCATAGCTTCTAGGAAGATCTGTTCCATGATCTTCACAGGCATAGAGCATCACAGAGGTTGCTTAAGGACACCATTTTAGAAGCTGAGAATAAATGTGTCTCTCTAATGAATAAAAACTCTGAAAGACGCCTGATAATCAAAGAAGCCAGTGTGGTTAAACAGCAGAAGCTAACAAAAGTTTACCAAAAAAAGAGTTAGGTTATTTCAAGCAAGGAATAAAGTATGATGTCTGTCAAGTTAAATGTGAAAGCAAAAAAAAGTTTGGCTTGATAAAAGATTTTAAAGAGCAAGTCGCTAAAGGCAAAAGCTAATATTAAATGTTTTTAAACACATCAGAAGTAGGAAATTGTTAGGTTATATGATAAAAGCTTGTCTGCACACCCACAAAGAAGCACAGAGAGATGGGGCAGGAGGGCATATAACAACCTGCCCAGTTCCTCCCATGCCCATCACAGGGGCCACCAACCCACCAAATGCCCACGTCCACATGCCAGAGGTGCACAGAGGCACAACCACAGGCGGCAACCCAAATCAAGGATCCCCAAGGAATGAGGGAGCAACTTCTCCAGGCCCGTCCCAGGGCTGTCCCAGGAGGGCCTCAGCCCTAGTGTCCAGACTTGAAACCCATCACAAGGTGTCATCAGGAGCAGCTCTCTGGATCTCCTTTTGGACTGTGGGGGTCACTGCCTGGGGCTGTAGAAAACAACCTTATGGCATGCTGGGGAAGAACAGTTTGGAATTGCACATGACTTATTGCAAGATGTTTATGGGAGGAGGAACCAAAGGGATTTGTCAGGGATTTAGGTGACTTGGAGTGCTTTGTGTGTATGTACCCACTGGGAATACATTTTCAGCATCGCTACTGGTTTGACCAGGGGCATGGAGCTGTGGCAGCCTCGCCTCTCTCCAGCTGTCAGATCCAGCAGGATATATTTTTGTCTAACAGAAACCAGCCAAAGGTCTGTGGGACTGATATGATATCAAAGACTAAAAGGACCAAGCAAGACAAGTAACAGACCATAGCAATAACATTAGCAGAAAGGTTTTGGTGCCCACTGTGTTGGAATTTAGCCTTTCTTTATGGCAAAGAAACTTCCTAAAACTAAAGAATGAATAAATGAAACTTCAGAGCTGATAACACAAATAATGGGTGGCTGGCAGGTACAGAAGGTATTCACACCAGAGTTCTGAATATAGCTACAACTCATATATATAGTCATGAAACCACTGCTTGGATATATAATCCAGCCAGACATAATACCTCAGCTGTGGTGCCACAGGAATGGAAGATGACAGATATGACACTAATTTTTAATCCAGGAAACAGATCACCAATCCTGACTTCTACTCAGGAACGTGGCACAGGATAAGACTAGAAGTAGTCACATAGATAAATGTGGTATGCTGGGAAAGGTCCCATATTGTATAGAGAAAAGTTATGATGTCTGTTAGATTCATTTGAAGCTTTTAAAAAAGAATGAAATTGCCAGGGGGTTAGAAGGAAGATAATTTATGTATTAATAACTGGTTGAATAATAGAAAACAAAGTTCTCTCAATGGAGAAAGGACATCAGTGGAATCCCTCAGGAATCAGTGGTAGGGCCTCTGCTCTTCAGCATATACATAAACAATCAGAAGTGAGGCAGCAAAGTTTGTTGATTATAAAAGCTATTCAGATGGACGATGCCCCCCTGAGTTCAGTCAAGGTTTTCAAGGCACATAATGATTTACAAGCAGATCCTTAACTGCTTGTGAGAATTGTGAGAATGCAAAGTAATAAGAAGTTCAAGACATAACTGAAATATAACCCAGGTGCAAAACAAATAGCAGCTACAATCTGGATTTATAAATAGTCTCATCTACATCATTTTCAAGTAAAATCATACAAAAAACTGATTGTAGTACTATAAATTAGTATTATAAAGAACTGCCTATTGTAAATTATCCTTTCTCTTTAAACTGGAGAGAGCTGGCCACATGGGCTGTCTGAAATCCACTATCAGATATTATCATAGCTTAAATTGGACAACTTCACCAGCTCCTAGAAATAAAGGCTGTAAAGGGACTTCTGAGACCAGCTGATCCATTGCCCTAAGGCTGCATCATGTGTACCTGCACCTTTCCTGACAGACTCGTGTTTCAAAGACCTGCAGCACTGGGGAACCCACAGGCTCCACTTTGTAACCTTTAATATCGTAATGTTTTTCTAAATGTTTATCTTGAATATCCTTTGCAGTAACTTAAGCCTATTATTTTTCATTGCGAATATGGGAAACAGATTATTCCTTTCCTTTGTACAGCAACTTTATATGTATTTAAGGGCATAAAAGATCTTCGTGACTTCTTCAGCCTTCTTGTCCTGTGGCTTGAGAACCTGGTTCATTCAATCTTTCTTTTTAAATCATATTTTCTAGACCACTAGTTATTTGTGCTGCTCTTCTCTTGACTTTCTTCATCTGCAGGGATATAAGCCAGATCAGCACAGGCAATATGCCAGCTGAGTCGTTACCAAGCACTAAGTAGAGTAGAATGGTAATTTCTTACATCTTACAGTCTATAGCCTTGCTTTCACAAGAACAGTATTTGCTTTATTGCCACCAGAATGCCACTGTTGATACGAGTTCAGCCTCATCAATTGGCTTACTAAACCTCTCAGATCATTTTCTGGAGAATGCTTCGTAGCATTTCCAGCTATGATTTGTGACTCTAGAGACCTATGTAGTTTTGGTTCCTTACCTAGTGACAGAGAAAACCTAGAAAAGTTTCCAAAGAAACCACCTCCGTATGTTTTACATTTTAATAGTGGACTACCAGTGGCTACTCTGCAGTCACCTGTGCAGCCAGTTTTGTACTGGCCCTATGGTAGTTTTGTGTAAACCAGTGATTTTGAAATGATTGTCTTTAGGCTTTGATATAGGGGTTTCTGAAATGTAGCAAAGAGAAGTAGGCATATTTTCAGTAATTAAAATTTACTGTGGAGGACTGTGAGCTTCCTCATGGATCTAAGTTAGAAAAGACTGAAAACCACTCATCTAAACCATGCTTCCCTAAATTATAATGAGAATATCAAATGAAACAGTGCTAAGGAAGGCCTGGCTAGAATCATGGAATGTGGAAACTCTTGCTTTTGCCTGTTCCACAAGACCTGTTATCCCTATTGCAGACAAAAGCAAACTGGTTTAACATTATTTATACTTGACAAACCTATCTTAGCCTACACTCATCTTCTTTGCCTTCAAGGTATAGTTTGTTCAATTTTTTCCATCAAGGTTTTTTTCAGAGAAAATTTCCTTTGGTCAGTTGATAATTTACCATCTTCATTCTACACTTTTTAAAGCTATCCACTACATTCTCCATTTTCTCATCTTCAGACCACCTTGTGTGCCCTCTGTGGGTTTGCAGAGGTTACATCACTCTGAGGTTACTTCCACCAAGTCTTCAGGTTCTCAGGCCGAGATTTATCAGTCCTAGTCCTTTTGAAAACTTATAAATTATCTGAGTTATTTCTAACTCATTCTTGGCCTATTTTACAGCGAAAACTTTCTTCTTTGCAGCTGATAGTGATTTCTTCAGATACCTGCTTCAGATACTTTTGCTTACTCAGATGCAGCCTAAAACGAGCAATATGAAAAGGCCAGAAAGGCAATTTCACAATATTCCTAACCAAGACTCAAGTAAAAAGAGACTGTAATAACTCAGTGAGAGCCAAGCCCTGTCTCATTCCTAGGCATTATACAATAACTGAACACAGGAGACCAATGCAGCCTTTACTCCAAACGCACCTGAAATACAGACCAAGAACCCTCAATCCCCATAATCAAAACACATCCCCCATCAACAGAAATCAACACAGTGGAAGAACCACATGTGTTTTTGGCAAAAGTTGCATGCTCCGGAGAGAAACAGCAACTGAGAACAAAGGAAGAATGATGAGGATTCATAGCCAAACCACAAACAGTTTGGAGTCTATTTGCCAAATTCTTTGCCTAAAGATGACAACCAGGAAGGGACAAAACCCTTCACTGCCTCATCCCCCAGAGGTTCCTCTATCTCTCCTTAAGCCTCAGGATAAAGGCCTGGTCATAACTAAGTGGCAAAACTTTTCCCCAAGTTTCATATGGCCTGAAAAAAGAGACTAACAGATCTTGTGAAACTTAAGTGTCAAACCACTAGTGCTGGGTGCCATCCTGGGAACACAGCTGCTTGAGTCAAGGGTCAATGAGGAGAGAATCAACTTCTGTCCAATCCTTACAGGTCCAAAGCTGAGATACTGTGAGGATCTTGATGAGATCTGGTGAGTCAGCAGTGGACACTCGTTCTGCAAAATGTAGGTCCAAGAAGAACTGATCTCCCAAGGCCCTTGACACTGCCATTTGCCTTCTGTGACCCACACCTTAGCCCAGAGCAAGGCAGAAGGGAGCTCATGCAGAAATTCTGGGGGCTCAGGAACCAAGCCAAGACCACTTACCCAAACTTTGTCATCCCACACCTCCTATAAGATTGTTTTTTGCTATTTTGTACTCTTGGTAGTGCCTAAGGCCGCATCAAAAGGGGATTTTGTTAGCTCTGTGGATCCCAGAACTTCTCCACACAGTGGCAAAGACCCAGGGCTGCCTGGTCCATGTGTTGCTTACAGAAAATGAATATTCACTTTCCTGCTTCCTAGTACTGCTTAAATGGAGGAAAAGCCATCTCTCAAAGCAAACCCACTCTTTAGGAGAAATCCCAACAGTACCACAATTACATAATTTATATAAGGTGAGTCTTAGAAAGTCATGGGAGGAAAAGGTTTGAAAGAAAATGCGAGCTATAAAGTACCAGTTCAAATTCTTACCTACAGCTCTGTTAGAGACAATAAACATAGAAAATGAATTATCTACCATCGTATCAAAACCTTTCCAATGGGCCACAAAGAGAGTGGCACTAAAACTCTGTGAGTTATACTGTCTTTCCTCAGGGTGGAAATGTCACCAAACATCAGCAGACTAAATCACTCAGCAGAGAGGATGCAGTTCCAAATGTTTCCCATGTAACATCTAGTTAAGAGTGTTTCAAATCACTCCTCCAGAATAAAAGGTCAGTCATTAAACAATTTGCCAAAAGAACAAATTATCCCTATGGAAGAAACATAAACATTAATTAAAGAAAAGATTATGTTGATCAAAAGAGGTACTCAAAACAACGATAAACAACCTGGAATAACTTCCTGAACAGAAATCAAATCAAGCCGGAGCTGCAATCTCTACACCACAACTAAGAAAAACTTCCCTTCCCTACTCAGTAAACCAGTCAGTGTAATTGTCTTTACCCAAGTGCACCTCTGGTGCAAAACATAAATCTATCATCTCTTGGAACATGCACTATGAAAAGAAGAGTTTCTCTAAAGAGTCATATCTGCAGAGACCGACACTTTGAATTGTTCACAAAACACTTTTTACAGAGACTAAAAAGGAGCCAACTGCCAAGCCTCAGACAAACTACTGAAACCACAACAGTTTATAGCCACTAATCCCCAGCATCATCACTGGCCCAACACGCACAGCAGCTATCATTCTCTTCAGCCTGTATCATTTCCAGTTGTCAGGCTTTAGGTACAGAGACATGCCTCACAATACATTGATTGGACAAGCAAAATTAGGTAAAATCCTGAAACAAATATCACCCCTATCCCATCTTCAGATCTATCAAAAAAAACCCCAACTGAGCATATCCTCCTCAGGGCATGGTGAGACCAAACGCATCCCTGAATCCCTGCTCCTAAGTTCAGAGTTGCAACCCTGTGCCAAGACAGTTGTCACTCAGACCAACAACTCATACAGAAATTAGACACTGAGTGGACACATGTGGAGAACACTTTCATTAACATTAATCACAAGAGATGTTTCTAAAACAGCATCCTTGGGCCTTGCCATTAAAAACAGACCTTTCACATCTCAGGTGTCAAGAGAAGCGTTGGGTGGGCATAAGGAATGCCAATTACAGACTTTCTCTTATGCACCCAGGACCAGCTGCTGTTGCAGGCCAAGGGACTCTGGACCTTCTTCCACGTGGCAAGTCCTTCACTTCCAAATAACATGCTGGAAATTTGCCTTGGAGATCTAGATAAGACGTGGCACCAGTTGTTGGCTAAAACATGATGCTGACGTGTCAGTACAAGGATTTGCCTGAGTAAATTATTTTTAAACCTTATCATTGCAGCAACAAGTAAATTAATAGCTCTTAAATCCATGCTTAGTGTAACTATTTTTCTGAAATAGATTTGAGAATAACCATATGTTTCAAGATAGGCACTCAGAAACACTGAGGTGGGTTGGAAAGACAGCAATGCAAGTGGTGTCACCAAATACTGTTCCTTGTGCCAGCCCCGACCTCTGTTTGTTGTTTGGATGATGATTCTTGGCAGATAAGCCATGATGTGAAAAGGTCTGATCCCATACAGGCAGGGAGAGTATCGATGAGCACCTGAGCTGGCACCAGCAGGCCATTATCACTGGTGAAGGACTCATGCTCTGAAAGCATGAGGGATGACATGTGGCTAGAGTTTAGTGCAGATAGATTAAAGCCAAATGGGACCGACAGGAGTGTTAGAGAGGGAAAGAGACATATAAAACCCTATGTCTCTTTGCTGTGCACAAGCCCACGCAGGTACTATGTGTAAACCGGCAGCAGACACCTACGTTTAGGGACCTGCATCCCAACCTTCCTGTGCTTCCTGGTTTCCTCTAACCTCAAATGACTTGAAGAGGGCAAAGAGCAAGAAATGCCCATGCTCATGTTACTCCATCTCTGGGCATGGGTGGCCTTCCCAGCAACCCTGTCTCACTTCGGCTGCACACTGTGGCAGCCCCTTCTCTGTTTACGTTAGTATTTATGGCAGCTGGATCAAGTCTATTCCTAAGGCTACAGCTGTCAGGACAGCTAATGAAGTGTATCTGACAGTATTGCTTTCACAAGACTTTACAAGGTGGTGTTAAGAGTTGTTTGCTGCCACAAAGCACAGCATTTGAGCAAGACATGAACTGTTCTGTGGAAATCCAGGACACAAACTATTGAGACACTGAAATGCCAATAAAAAGAGAGATGTAGGACACAGTCAGACCCTGAGGGTCTGAACAGTCATTGCAGAACTGTGTTTACTTTTCAGTGAACTCGTCCATATCCACAGGACATGTAAGTGGGGCTTTACAGTACAGCAAGGTCTCTATCACAGCTCTTGCTGTGTCTGCTGTCTCAGACTTACAGACAGGGATGAAACCTGCTGTGGAGACATTACAGCTCAGCATACTTTTGTGTATAATTTCCTAGGATATTAAAGTGGCTAAGGCATCCCTTGTTGCACCTGCCTTCTATCCTTTTTTACTCTGTTATCTTGGAGGAAATAAGTGACAAGATGTGAGTTCCCATGCATAGGGGGATCTCCAAGAAATGAGACTACGCAAGAAGGGCACTGAGTGACCTGTGCCACTAGTTTCAGTTCCTGGGAGAGCCTGAATAGGGGGTTTCACATTCTAAGGAAAGGCTGGCAGAAGGCGCCCTAGAGCTGAAATTGGTGATGAGCTATAACTGCACTCCATCCGTCTAGAGGTACATGGGGTCTCACCAGAAGTTCCTCAGTATGGCAGTCAGGCACTAACCCAGGTTCAGACAGCCTGAAATGAAGACAGTGCATCTGTTTGGAGATGGAGATGAACTGCAGTCAGTTCTTTGGAATCTGATGTGTGATACAAGACCTGTTACTGGGATGATTCATCTGTGATCAAATTCTGAGCTAGGGAAAGTAAGTAATTCAATCCCAAGACAAATTCTTGCATTTTGAATCTTGGTTTCATTCTAATTCAGGATGAAAAGTCAACACTTAAATGAATAAACAAAATCTCGGATAAAAATTTGGAAAGAGAAAAATATACCCAAAGACATAGAAACTTCCTTATAACAGTACTTCTGACAAAAAAAAATGCAATGTAACAACAGAAGGGAAATGAGAAGGCTGAAAATAAATTGAGAGAATTGGGCTGCAATCTCTCATTTTCATTTTAAGTCATTCCAATATTAGTCTTTTGAATTTTTGCATCATAATTGATACATTCCCATTAAAAATGAAATGTTAGGGTAATTAATTTTCCATCTGTTTCAAAAATAGTAGAGGAAATCACGGTCTTTAGTTGGTCATAAGTGATAACAAAGAATTCTTACCAATCTGGTCTTCAAACTTGCGTTTAAGAATATTGCATGGATGACACAAACTCTTTGGAAGCAATTGATTTGCATTGAGCAAATTAGTGTTCTTGCCAGCTGAAGCCATAATTTGGGTCAGATGTCTGGGCAATTCACAGCTATGAATAGATGAAGAATTGTTGAGATTTGCTTTGAAACACATGATGGGGTGAATTTCAATTGTCAAAATTCTTGTAAAGTTGAAGCGGGGTAGGTTCCTGCTGACTAGATATTCATGAAAAATAGCTAGCAGCAGCAGAATGGAAAAAATGACTGGCAAAATGCAAACCAGGGAATATAGCAAAAGCTTGAACAGGAAGCCCAGTCCTTGAGAAACATTTTGACACCCAGAGTATGAACCTATCTTCAGTGGGATCTGTTGTCCCCACATTTCAGGCCATGGGCGCATTCAGAGCAGCAAGGGTTTTACTTTGTAATGCACCAGGAACGTGTCGTTGTTCCTTGAAGCAGCACTGTTCCCATACTAAAAAGAGAGACACAAATTTTTACAGACAGTCTGGAGCCTGCAAATGAGAGACATACAGCCTTTGCTGGAATGTGTGATGACAGCTGAGCATTACTTGATTTTGTCATTGTCTGGGATTTTCCAAGGCACCTCGAGTGGTTAGGTACCCGCTTCTCACTGGCATCCACTGGGACTACAATGTGTTGCTTTCCTATACTACTTTCAATACCTTTAATAGTGGTGGCCAGAAAAAGGCAATTTTTTGGAGGGAGAACCTGTTTCCTTGTGACGTGGGAAAGAATATCAACTTAAAAACATTCTCATCAAAGGGAGATTAAAGCCACATGGCTCTAGGACAGCTTGGCTGCCAGGTTGCCCCAGATGTAGGAGTCCCCAGTGTCTGTTGGTCAGCACGGAGGGCTGTGGTCACTGCATTATCCCATGTCTGTCCCTCCACCTCAGGCCTGGGCCACCCTGGGACCCCACAGCCCCCTGGAAAGGCCACCCACTGGGAGGCTAACAGGCAGGGAGTCAGCAGGGTTTCCACAGGAGCCAGCATGTTGTAGGTAGATACATTTTGTGAGTCACTGCTCCAGGCAACAGGAATACAAAGCTGAGGTACACCGATACCTCCTCCCACACAGGTATCGTTGCTGGACTCAGGTCAGACTTTCTCAGAGTTTTCCAAGAATACCAAAGAAATTACTTTTAAAAGCACTGTAGTTTCAGAAACAAACATAAGATGTAAATTCATCCCATGTTTAACATCTGCCAGTGCTAGTAAGTCTTCCCAAACCTTACTTCAGCATCCTACCATATACATCACAGAAATTACTGTAATGAGAAAAATTAAACTTCTGTGTGGAAGAGGAGTTTGTTTAACATTAGACTTGTAACAGTGACCCTTAGATGCCAGTCTTTCAAGAAATGACAATTCCTCTGACACCTTTTAAATGAGAAAAGAGCATGGAAAAATACAAAAGGAAACCCTATTCAGTCCATACTGACAGTGCTATGGTAAGGAAAAAAGTCTTCACAAACCAAAAATAAACCCAAGCTTATTTTTTCAAAGTAAAACTCACTATTACTAGCCCCTGCTACATAAAGCAAAGAAATTCTGCCCTGAAACTGCAATTAAATTTAAAACTCATTTGAAATTTGAAATAAAAACAATTTACTTTTTTTGGCACAATGACAGTCCTGGTTTTCACCCAGCTCTTATTATCATGTGAACCCTTCTGCTACAACATTCCTTTACTGCCAAATCTGCTTTTCTTTCTTCCATGAAGAAAAATTTAAGAATGTGATGAAGTTTCAATTGATTGCACTACTGCCAGAAATGGAAATTCAGTGACACCATGGCTGAATGTATGTGTAACTTGGCCTTTAGGAAATGAAGACAAAGCTTTGAACATAATTGTGCTAACAAACAGAACACAGCAGGTGCTGGTATCTACTACAATTTGTTCTTATTAAGTTTTGCACTAAGAAAGAGAAAATGATCATTTGCCAACTGATCCGCATTTCAAAATTAATAAATCAATGGTAATATGTTTATCTCTAATATGTTTAGTATCCTTTTGTTACCTCTCAAAAGCTTATAACATAAAATCAACAGCCCAAACTGGCTGAACTTATTCAATACAATAACATATTATAGAATCGGCTGCTGTGTTTTTAAAACTTGTTTTTGGTAATGTAGAATTAAATTTCAATGACAACTTTTCTATTGCTTTTTTATGCAGAATTCTGGGTCAGGAACTGTTGTTAAAGAACGTAGCTGAGAACGTTATCTCTGCTGTCCAAGCAAACAAACACACACATCT
Source organism: Larus michahellis (assembly GCF_964199755.1). Taxonomy (NCBI): domain Eukaryota; kingdom Metazoa; phylum Chordata; class Aves; order Charadriiformes; family Laridae; genus Larus; species Larus michahellis. The sequence goes on from NC_133898.1 coordinate 43,190,796, forward strand.
ACATAAAGTATCTTCTTCTTATCATCTTTCACTGACAGATTCAAAGTAAGTAAAAAAAATTCAATTTTTTAATCTAAAAGGAAATTTAAGGACTGAGATGGAGATAATAAGATGGAGTGTATGAAAGTACAAAAAAGGTGTTAAAACTGAAACAAAGAGAACAGGAAATGTCATGCAGCAGCCAGCCTCAGATAGAGCTGTACAAATAATTGATTTGTGGTTTTTCCTTTTAAACAAAACAAAAACTTGGCAAAATAGGATTTTTTTTTTTTAATTTTAAGACAATATTAGACTATGCTTTGTAGATTTAAGCAGCTTTATTAGTAATACTATTTTTTCAGATTTAAAATTAAAATATTGTTTTAAAATGCATAATTTTTCCTCTTCGTTTGCTTCTCTTTTGTTGAAATCTTGAACTGAATCTGAAAATATGTTTCCATATTTCTCTCCTTGAATTGCTTTAAGCTACATGGTCTACAAAATACTGGAATGGTCTCTGATGCCAAGATGTTTCAAAACTCATTCGGTTGCATAAATATTGCATCCCCTCACTTTCCACAGCCCCACACTGTAGACATTAAATGGTATGTTAATAGCACTGTTATTTTGAGAACTCTGATTTTATCTGCTCTCAGGGTGATAGGCTTTTCAGTAAGTGGAAATATAAGAAAAATATCTTCTGAACTACAGTACCAATGTTTGGCAAATGACTGTGAATTCTGGAAGAGGGAAAGAAAACTGGAAACATGTCAGGGCATGGCCTGAAGCATTTGAGAAATTTCTGCCTTGTGTTACCAATGCATATTGTGTTTTAGAAGTTTCTAAAGGCAAATGCCTACTCAGTGGGTGGCAGAATAGCAGAAAGCTCTTCCTAGCAGAGTAGAGAAAGAGAGAAGGTGACTGCTTACTGCCTCTGTCAGTTGGGCAAGTGTGTGGAGACACTTTTATCTTCAAAAGCAGGGTGCAGGGGCATTAAATGTGACCCAGTACATCTTCATGCATCAATTAACAAAAACCCTCCAACCCTTTTAATGAACTTTAATAATGGCACATTATCAATTTTGAAGCTGCTGTACATGTGTTGTTAATATGCTATGGTATTTGTAATTGAATATGACCTCCTGTGACATTAAAAATTTGACTGTCGGTCCCAAAAGACATCCACATGTTTTATGAAGGACGAGCATGCTTCAATAAACCTTTTAACCAAGAACATATGCTCAATAAACAAAAAGCTTTTATTGATTTCATAAATAGCAAGACAATGTCAACCCTGAGCCAAGCAAACTATTGCACAGCTTACTAAAGTGCTATGGTATCTGTTTAATGGAGAATGGTAGCTATATGCCAGGGGGACCATTACTGGTCTCCTTGTCTTGGGGCTGGGACCAGTGAGGCAACTGTCTCTCCCTTCAGGTCTAAGTGGGATTGCAAAGGATTCCCTGCACATGAACAGCAGCTATGGAGGATCAGAAGCAAAAGGCTGCTGTGATCATGTTCTGCATCTTCCCTTCACGTCCTTTTCCTTGCATAGTCACTGCATAGATACTCTCTTGACAGCTTTTCAATCATCCTCCAGTTCTTCTAGTTCTCATCCTGTAGCGTGTGTCTTGTCTTCCAGTCTTTTAGTCATGTTTGCCATCTCCTGTGAATGACTCATGAGATCAACAAGCATTTCTATATAGGCCATGCCCAGGCAGGGGTTACCAGAACAGAGAAACCACATAGTTACATGGCATAACAATGTTAGCCAACTGCCAGCATAGATAAAGTGTTATTTTCCCTTAATTTTTTTCAGTTTTGGAATTTAATTTCTTTTTGCTCTTGCCATTGTGGGGAGTGCCTGAAAATGGAAAAGCATTTTTCCAGTTAAATCTCCTGGCAAACTTGTACCATTGTACATGCCCTAATTTAACACTCCTTTGTCAGATGAGTTCTACTGGAGATGTTCTGATGATGATGATGATTAGATTACATTATCCTTTTTTTTTTGTAGAAACCTAATGCAGTTGACTGATTTTGTCACAACACCTGATGCATTTCAGGAGTGGGGTTTTTTTCCCGCATATGGTTTACCACTCTTGATATATTTCAGCATTCTGTGGTTGCTGGGAAGAAGCCAACAGGGAGGCATGTCTCCATGGAAAGACCCCTCAAGTTGTTACGATAGAGTCTGATCCTCCATAAGTTCCTCCATGAGCTTTTTGGCATATACCAAGAATGTTCAGAGAAAAGTGGGACTTTCAGCCCAAGCTGTGCCAGAACAGTGTGATTTTACTGGGCCAAGCCTAGTAAAAGCTAAGGCCTTGTGGGATGGCAGAGGCAGGAATAATTGCAGCAGCAGTTCCTTAAGCTTGGATATATATCAGCATGACATTTTTACATATTTTGCGTTCAACTCCTAACAAAGCAGCAAAGTTCTTTCCAATTATTTTGAGAAAAAATATGGGTTAAATTGGAAAAAAAATGGGAAAATACCAGTAAAAGCCTTTTTTTTTTCCCCTACAGGAAAAAAACAATCCACAGTTACTACTGTATTCCTTTTTAGTTGCCTCTTAACGTTTCAGCAGTATCTCTTCTCCTTTCAAATATTCATATTATCACATAGATAAAGAAAACTAATTTGCATAACAAAAATAAAATAAGCATAGTGGAAAAGGGGATAAATAGACCCAGCTTGATCCCAGTATTCCAGAAGCCATTATAAGCACTGCCAATAATAAAGCCTCTGCTTAACGTTGCTGACTCTTCCCTATTTTCTTCTTTCCTATATTTTCCCTGCTTGGTATCTGCCTAAGACTGATTAAAAGAATAGGTGAAACATTCAGCACTTTTGGGGACATCACTCATATGGGAAAACCAATACATTTCCTTCCAGTTCTAGGAAAAGCAAAATAATTTAGTTAAAATATGGAAATTTAAAGTAAAATCATTCACAAATTTATTCTGAGAAAAAACACCAGCCTTTCTGGGGATGAGGTGAAGGGAAAATGAATGTCTTTTCCCTCATAGAAAATTTTTAAAACTAGTTTGTTAAATAGACAAAAAACCTCCATGTTTTAGAGCTGTCAGTTTTCACTTGGCAGTGTTTTATGCTGGTGCCAATCCCCACTGAAATATAGTAAAATGTGTTCCAATTTCACACCTCAGGTGACTTGTATGATCTTTAGAAACTTCTTTAAATTTGACAGCTAATTCTCCAAACACCTGTCTGTAATGAGCATGGCCTAGTCCTTCCCAGCAGGCTGAATACGCTTGATCTCCACCAAATGGCTGAATGGCTTCCATCCCATGCCTGAAAATGAAGTAGGATCTTTCTCACCCTTCTCATGGAGTTTCCCAAACACCTATGTGGCTGCCTTCATCCCTCCTCAGCAGGCAGCAGGTCAACACCAAAAGCAACCTGCTACTTGTAATACTAATTCTGCCAACAAAGCACTTTTTTTCTCAAGCAACAAAGGCACGTTCAGTTACTGTCGCTCTGTAGATCTTAATTGTGCTGACTGCCTTTGCGGCAGCTCAATTAGTTCCACATGAAAACATTTGTCTTTTTCAGTGTTCAAGTCAGAATGTGATGTTTAAATCAGATTTTTTTTCCCCAAAGGCTTCCAATCATAGTCTTCTAATTCCAGAGTAATGAACTGGTTCTAGTTCATATTCTATCCTGTGCATAGATCAGTTCTCATACAGTTGTTAATAAAACCAGAAGCTATCTATTAGCTATATGCATTAACTAAACTACAGCTGACATATGTAGTCAGACAGCTGGCTGGTGACTGAACAGCCAGTCTGTGCCTGTCCGAGAAAAGTAGGCGCTTCTGTATCCAGTTCTGTCTTATAGCACAGAAAAGGCATGGTTTCATACCAAGTCAATACAGCAAGTCCACAGGCCAGTCAGCGACTCACTTGATAACAGCAAACAATTAGATTAATTCAATGGGACTGATGGGATTTATATTAAAACACAATTCCATATTCCATATATGTTGAATTGCCTGCGTATTTGTAAAAATACATGCTACTTTGATATATAATACAGGAATTCAGCATGTTTTCCTAAGAGAAACTAAAATTTGTCCTGAATTGTTCCTGGGTAAGCACTAGTTTAAGTGCTCATTCTAGTTTTAGAAATGCAATTTTAGTCCATTTGAATTCATATTCTACTTGTTATTACAATTAGACATTTTTTGAGTTTCTACAAAGCTGTAAGTAGACATTTGCTAAGTTTTAAAAGTGTATGAGTTCTGTACGCTTGCCAAAATGTAGAACTTCTAAGTTACAGGACTTGGCACATGGCTTAAAGCAGGCAAGGTTGCTTCTCTCCTGTCACTGACACCAATCCAAAATGTTCTCAGCTTGTTCTTTTTCTTTATGTAGGTCAGCACTTCAGCTACAGTCGTCTTCTAATTCTGCCAGAATCATGTTGATCTTATTCTAATTCTTTTAATAAAAGCCATGAATTTTGATTTTAGCTCTAGTTAATGATAACAATCTTCTAACTTCAACAAATGTATGTGAATCTTTAACAGAACGGCAAATGCCACATTTCTGAAATAGAGCCTAGATGCAAGTACTCCCAAAAAGCAAGTCCCTGTCTCCAACCATGGAGGAGATACAACTTAAAGAAAATGTTGCCAGAATACCCCCAAGAAGAGGTCATGTCCCCTTCTTTTTTCCCAGACCATGCCAAGTCTCAGTGTGCTGTTGAGCTGTGTTGGTTTTGGAACAGGCTTTTAAGCTCGCTGTGAGGGAGAACACAGCTGATAGCGAGATGATGGAGGAAAGCCACAGATCCCGCCACTGTGACCCAAGAGGAGGCTTGGCAGGAAGGGCCTCCCTGCTCTTCTCAGGCGTTCAAGCTAAGCCAAGCCTCTGGGGATGGCTGTTGGCAACCCACTTTTACATGGGAGGATATCTGCTTACAGAGGACAATGTGACTTTAAAACTACTCCAGAGATGCAATTTTCAGTTCACATGCTTCCTCCCTCCTGTTCCTTCCTTTGCTACAAGTCCTTGGAGGTTAGTGAAAGGAATCGCACAGGGAACCTTACCCAGGGCTCTGCAACATGGTTGCAGGGAGCATAGGATGTCTGTGTTGGTTAGAAGGGCCTCTGCAAGAGTTGGGGCAGTTTATGATTCCCAAAGGGACAGCAGGATGGATGGTGTCACTGGACACCCTCATGAGGCACATCAGGAGCATATTAAACAAAATAGCAATCTAAACAGACAGTGTAAGCTTCACACATCCCTTAGCTACAGCCAATCCTTTAGATAAGCATGCTCAGCAGCCCCAGAAAGGAAGCAACCAGAAAGTAATAAAATGCTTGAAGTACTGAACATACAGATTTCTACTTCCTGTATGATAGAGCGGCTTGGCAAAACAGAGGTAAGCAGTATTACGGCCCCTCCGTTACCACTACTTGTATAGCAGGCTTGCAAGCACACAAAAGGGAAATGCTGAAATAGAAGAACAACCAAAACTACTTATAACGTAAGTAAGAAAAATTACAAACTGTTCCTAAAAGAATACTGCCAGGGGTAATATAAAAGAACTACGTTTCAATAGCACAGTCATAAAATCAGTGTGGCCCATGCTGTTTAAGGACATGCCAGGAATATGTCAGCCCCACAGACTGTGAAGTCAGAAATGCTTCATCACTGGTACAGCTCTGTGCACCAAGGCACATGTACGGGCTGTGCCATGACGCACTGCTGCTAATGACAAGGTCTTGCAGGGTTGGTGATGTATACTTCTTTCATTTTAGTTCCTTGTGGTCTATTTTAAGCAAGTACCTCACAGTCTTGTAGTGTTCAAGAAATTCATAGTCCTGAACACACTAGGCTTCTTACAAGCCAGGGAATCGTGACCTAATAGAGTGCTATAATTACCATTTCACAAAGCAGGGACTGAGGGAAAAAGTGACTGAACAACTTGCTCAAAACTACCTGGGGAGTTTCTGGCAGATCTGAGAAGGGAATGCAGGTCTCCCAAGTGCTGGGTAAAATATTGAACCATTCTTTCTCTTGCTAAACTTCTATTGGCTGCTGAAGCATATACTTAGGACAACAGCAAAGTCTGAAGAAACAATACAAGAAAATACATGTCCCCAGGGTCTCCTCTCAAATGGTACTGATTAATCTGACACAAAATGGTAGCCAATGACTAGTATAATATTCCCTTGAAATCTAAGAAAAGGACATATGCAACCTTTCTGAAGTCAAGAGGAGTCTTTCCAAGTAATCCTAACGAATTTACAATGAATTTATGGGGACAGGGAGGAGGCATGTAGCAAACAGAAATTAAGCACATGTTAAACAGATGCTATACTGATTAAAATATGAAAGCCATAGATATGTACATAAAAAAATGCCATAATGTTTCGTATTACCTTACAGGTCAGAAAACAGTCCTTTTGGCTACATCACGTTACCTGGTAACCCTGTACTGAGCAGTTCATACCAGGTACTTCAAATGCTCTGCTTGAATCCACAAACATATCTAATCTTATGTTCAGTACACAGATGCTCTGGCCCCACATCACACACCTTTCCTTCCTCACATTTACCCCTTGCAGATCTAGCAGCCACTGCTCCCTGCTCAATCCACGACCAACCCTCCTCGTGTCTCCCCTCCAGTTCTTGCTAGCACCTCAGATGCTGGACTGTAGACCTTTATCTGTAATGATAGAAATCTAATTGCATTTTTCAGATTTTTGTATAAAGGTAACACAAGGGTCTGGATGCCTTTTATTATCCAGATGGCGCATTATCCAGATTCTTACTGCAACTGCCAGACACAACTGATTCTCATTTTGCATGACACTTTCATAAGGTTCTATCCACCGCTTATTATATTGACAGAAGCGAAAGTTAGTAGAAATTGGCAAATAGTGATTCTCCGGACAGGCTTTTAGAAGTCACAACACAGCAACATGTGGTGTCCTGTTACTAGGTCAGTGCCAAATAGTAAATGAGCCAAAATTAAAAAAACCTGTGAGGATAACACAATACACCAAGAAACAGAGGTATAATCAAGGATATCAGCTTCTAGCAGACCAAGTCAAACAAGACTGTTTTTACAGCTTCTACATCACACAATCTTTACTGTCACCACTGTCCTATTTAAACACATTAAATTATTTACAAGTATATAACCATAAACGTGCAACAGTCCACCTGATTACTTGATCACATAAACTTCCTTAAATAATCTAATATTATATTATCTTTACTGCTGCTGTGAATCTAATTGAACTATTCAATGCAATATGTGAAAAGCTGAACTCTAGAGGCTAGGCTGGTAAGTGCATGTGTTGGTAGTTGCATTGGTGGCTTTGTGCCTCTATTTACTTTCTCTGGCTTCTGCTGGAGAAACTCACCTATGCCCCATATGACAGGTGGAGGTGGGTGGGTATTGTTAGCATGTTACACTGTTGTGGAGAGCACTTTATTTCTAGGCTGTATCCTGACTTCTTGAATGACCAAAGTAGTGAACGATGTTTCTGGTATGAGCAGTACAACTTCATAAGCTCATGCTTATAACCAGAACAGAAGTCAATAGATCCAGCAATGGCTTATAGATCCACTCATTTCAAGGCCAGAAAGAACCTAAATCACCTTATCTGAGTACCTAACAAAGGCCACTTTATTTTATCCAACTAGTCATGTATTGAACTCAGTAATTATAATCACCAGAAGTATACCCATGGCAGACCAATGAGTCCAGGAGTCTGCAGACTGAAAAATATGAACTGTCTCATTCCTCTTAATGGCCTGCTAAAACTATACTTGGGGATTGTAATTCATATGCCAATATTCTCAGCTGCTTCACTAATGGTTTTTTGGGTTCTGATTTAGATGAGGCTTATGCACTTGCCCAAACTAAACATATATATATATAGATATAATATATATTATATAATATATACACAGCATTATCCTCTTAATTTTATTGCAACTTTTACTTTAATTGAGGTCTGTGATAATGCTCTAAATATTAGGATCAAAAGATTACATGAAGACTAGCTTCATTCAAGTCTTGGAATTCTGGCAAGGTAAACAATTGGAAATGAAAAACATAATATCGTGAAAGATCAGCAATCTTTATGTATAAATGTGATCACTGTGATTATAATCACAAAATCTGTGGTAAAATGAAAATACACTGAAAGCATAAACAGATCCATCCAGTTACAAAAAAAAACCTGTTAGCAACATTCAAATAGTAAATAGTTCACTTGGTAACTTGCTACTTCAGTATAAAAGAAATTACAACAGAATTTCATAGAATCACAGAACAACTGAGGTTGGAAGGGACCTCTGGAGGTCATCTAGTCCAACCCCTCTTCTCAAGCAGGGTCACCTACAGCAGGCTACCCAGGATCACATCCAGACAGCTTTTGAATATCTGTCTCCAAGAATGGAGACTCCACAACTTGTCTGTGCAATCTGTACCAGCGCTCGGTCACGCTCACAGTGAAAAAGTGTTTCCTGATGTTCAGATGGAATCTCCTGTGTTTCAGTTTGTGTGCCAAGCCTCTGGTCCTGTCACTGGGCACCACTGGAAAGCACCTGGCTCCATCTTCTTTACACCTTCACTTCAGGTATTTATACACGTAGCTGAGCCTTCTCTTCTGGCTGAACAGTCCCAGCTCTTTCAGCCTTTCTTCATAGGAGAGGTGCTCCAATCCCCTCTAACCATCTTTGTGGCCCTTCGCTGGATTCTATCCATCCAGTATGTCCGTGTCTCTCTTACACTGCCTCCAGGTGTGGCCTCACTAGTGCAGAGTAGAGGGGAAGGATCACCTCCCTTCACCTGCTGGCAACACTCCTCATGCAGCCCAGGATACTGTCAGCTGCCTTTGCCGCAAGGGCCCAATTTAGAGATGACTTGCTATAAAGTACTGACAGGCAGAACATTAATACTGCTGTGCTATCACAGTTCTGAGAGTTCAAGATACTATACAGTAAAACCAGATGATCATATAGATATATTCATGACAATGGTCTTGTGTATCACGCTGAACTACCCAAGCAGCCTACTCTATCTTTCTGTAAGGGCTTGGACTACCTGGTTTGTCGCAGGCTACCTAAGGTTTTCTAGCATCTGAGGATTGCTGCAGTTCAAATTCCACCTATGGAGTCTACTTAGATATGGGAGAGCCTTCAGGAGGTAATTTGGATACTGGAGTGGCTCAGAGAAGCCAAAGTGGGACTGCTGCCTCAGTACAAAGCAAACAGGCAAAATGAAACAGCACAGCCAGCTAGAAAGGTTGGTGCTTGCTGGTGAGAAAACAAAACTTTCCATGCCTCCCAGTCACACAAAACAATTGCTAGATGTTTAGCAAGCCACAAACCTAAAGCATTCATCAAATTTGCTGGTTTGGAACTTGCTAACCATCAAGAGACCTCAGAACCCAAACCCTCTCTAATTTACATGGTCGGAAGCAGGCCCTACACAGGCAACTGAGGCATAAATATGTATCTGCAGGACCTGGGTACTCAGAGTTTACTACCCAGCTGACTCCAGCCTCAGGACACCAGCCCTATTTTGTCCAGGTCCTGTCCCCTTCCTGGACTCTCCATTTCCACAGAGGAGAAATCCAGTTGCATCAGCTGGAAGCTGTGTCACACTCCAGGCAGGTCCCTGATTTTAACAGGAAAGGGCCTAGGAGTTCCAGGGAAAGCATCTGCCCAGCAATCCAGCACAGCCTGAGTTTCTACAAGGTGCACACACTGCTGACTCAGACCACCCACACCACTGAATCACAGGCTGGGCAGGCAACAACAGTGGTACAGTGGCAACCCCTGCTGCTGGGATTCAGTCAGGAAAACATAGCAGCATAGGGGCTGCTCTATCTCATTTATTACTTCCATACATGGCAGGTAGGGGGAAAAAATACCAAAAATCATTAACAATTGTTAGGTCACATCTTATGTTGTTTATAACTTTGCCAGCTCTAACCATACAGTCTGCGGTTTTCCAAGTTTGGTGCCTGCTCAAAGCTTTTGGAAAAGGTCAGCCAACAATTCAACTGTTTCTGAAAAGAAAGTAACTAACCATGCTAAAAAAGTAGTGACATTTTCTTTGAGCTGCTCCAGCACCCCCAAGCTTTGTAGCATTCACATGAAACATGTCAGGAGGTGGCCTTCCCGTCTGGGACATGCCAAGCAAGAAGACTTTGAAAATATGTGGTTTACAATGATCAGGAGAAACATGTTTGAGTTTATAGCTAATTTCCCAGGATAAACTGTCTGCAACGACAATGTCCCAGCTTCTGGTGAGCGCAGAAACTGCAGTTCTGTGCTGTGTGGACTCAGTGCTTTACACCAGACATCAGATGAGGAAAATTCTCTTGTGCTCCTCAGGCTCCCCCTGCTTTTCATTCTGTGATTCTCTGGCTCAGTTTCAATGCCCAGACAGTTAACTTGAGCGTGTTTCTTCATCTTCTCGTAACATTCAGTGGCTAGGATGTTTTAGTGCTAACAAACTGGAATAGGTGGGGCAGTGTGGGTGTAAAGGTGTCTTCCTTCTCTGCTGAAAGAACTGTGTTGTCAGGGATCAGAATATGAAAACCAGACAACACAGCAAGAATGTCACTAGATAAAATGAATTGAAGGAGAGAACTGGGTGTCAGATTCCAGTCTCGTGGCTGATTTATATAGATGCTGATCAAGAAAATCTGAAGTAAAAGGAAAGACAGCCTTAAAATGTTAAGTCTCTCCCTATTGTTTGTGGGCTTTTGTTTGTCATAGTTTTTATATTCATCCCAGTAATGATGTGAACACACTATTAAAAATAACTTGCTGCAAAACTCTATGTGCACTAGGTTAAAGTTAATCCTGCAAGAGATTTATTCCTTCTTCTTCACACATGCTGGAGTAACCTGCCCTGTCTTTCTCAAAACCTATTCTCACACTTCCGTCAGTGTTAGGAGTACAAACAACAGCAGCAGCTTATTTATTAAATTTCACAAGCCAAATTAATGCACGCTTCTGCAGTTCTAATTGCTTTCCTACAGTTGCTTGCATAAGTCACAGAACCAGCCTTTAAAAATGTAGTTTTACTAACCACATGTTGTTTGGTTCCTACTCTTTCTATGCACCAACATCTTTGACTGAAGGAAGATGAAAAGAATTTTCTCTTTTTTAAAATGTTTTAAATTTCACCTGCTGGATCTAACATATGAAAGTGACAGTCATGCAGCTTCTTATGTCAGTAGATGACAATTCCTGCTAAGTACTAAAAGACTACTTGTGACTGAGAGGGAAATGTCTATATTGGATTATTAACTCTGTGCTCTTGTGACATCAAAAATTACACAAGGATAGCACAATAGGAAATGAACCATGAGGAAATGAACAGTTTCTTATTCAGTGCAGGGTACATATGATGTAAAACAAAGTGTCAGCAGCAGCTGATGGCTGACAATGTTTCTTAAATTCAGCCCAGCTACATTCATGTCAGCACTGGAAAGAGATTTGTTCAAAATTGTACCAGTGCACATAAACTTTTGGGAGATCTAAGGAACTACCTTATGCAACTGTTTATCTTTCTGAGTGTTCTCATTCAGAACTTAATCCTTAAAATTATATGTGCAACTGAAAGGGCTGCACACCTAATAGTACTCTCTACACCCAAGCTCCAGGTCCTTTTGTTAAAAGTGACAGACCACTTTTTACTTCCACTGTGCTCTGATTCTGGTTTACAGGAGGTCTCTCAGATAAGACGTGTCTGTGGACTGCAGAAAGGCAATCAACAGAACTATTCTGTTCTCACCCAGAGCTACCAGAGCAGGGACATACACCATGATATCAGAGGAGGCACAGGCGTGTCAGAAGGCGGCAGGCTGCGCTTTGAGAATGCTACACTCCGGCCACCCTGAGATCCTGCAGTGGGCCATACTGATTCTTGGCTACCTCCTGAACTCAGGGGAGAGACCTGCAGTAGTACAAACCCATCTTGATTTCCATCTATAATTTTCTTCTGAAAAACCTCTTAAATCCACAGACCTCTAGATTTACGTGACCCACAGTTTTTCTCCAGATAATTCCTATTTATAAATTTTTACCTCTGACATACCTAATTTTGTACCTCCTGTATATTTTGTACAATTCAGTTGTTCAGAAGAGTTGGATTTTTCTCTTCAAAGATAAAAAAAGCCAAGAGTTCTCAAGTTTTATCAGATATGCAAACAGGGCTTAGACTGTATGTTTTTCCTCTCTCCCTTCAATTTGAGCAGGCCTGCGAACACTTTAGCGTTGAAGTATTTTTTTCCAACAAATACTCCCACTGAATTATTTACTCTTGACACATAAAAAAAGCATTCAGAATATCTGTAATTTACTGGAGGAGAAAAAGTCTGAATTAAATGGTCTGTGTTTTGTAGCTTGATCATGCTGGTTTGAGATAATTCCAGGTCAAGATGCATTACTGCCTGGTGCTCCTTTGGGCTGGTGAAAGGAATATCCACATGCACACCCAAGGGAAAACTAAAGTTTGGTTTAAAATAAAGTTTTGGTGATTTTATACAAACCACACTCTTCCAGCACTGCACCTTGCCGCCTTCTCAAAACGCACTGATGTATACAAAGAAGGCTTCTGCAGCACTGCTTTCACCTTTCTCATCGCAATTCCTGGTGTGGTACTTAGGCAAGAAGAAGGAATTCTTGGGGGAAGATTTGTGCAGTGGTTGAATGTGATGAATAATCACACAGTGCTTGTTTTCAACAATGAACATAAATTCTGTGGTACTTAGAGGAGTGTCTGTTCACAGATATTACTTCAGAGCTCTAACTTATATAGCAAGAGTGGGATTCAGTTCTCCTGACACATTTGTCTAGACATCTTTTAAAGCCAACGGAGAGAAACAGGCTTTTCTACATTATGATTCATTTATCTGTTTTATTACCTCTTTGGATGAGATGAATCTCACCTTAAAAGTGCCTCTTTATCTCCGTGGACTAGAAGTAGTTTCTATGTGACTAGCTCACTGTTTAAACATTAAAAGAATTCATACCCCATTTGTCTTTTACTCTGTAAATGAGTAGAACTAAGCCCTTTCAGCCTGAATCAGACGAACCTGGATGATGAGCAGGGGACTATCTGAACCCACCAGTGCTGTGCTCAAGATCACAGCCCCATCTAGTTCTTATGCTGTGCCTCCTTCAGATTTTTGGTTTGAATCATAGAATCACAGAATGGTTCGGGTTGGAAGGGACCTTAAAGATCACCTAGTATCAACCCCCCTGCCCTGGGCAGGGACACCTCCCACTAGACCAGGCTGCTCAAAGCCTCATCCAGCCTGGTCTTGAACACTCCCAGGGATGGGGCACCCACAACTTCTCCGGGCAACCTGTTCCAGTGCCTCACCACCCTCACAGTAAAGAATTTCTTCCTAATATCCAATCTGAATCTACCCTCTTTCAGTTTAAAACCATTACCCCTCCTCCTATTGCTACACTCCCTGATAAAGAGTCCCTCCCCACCTTTCCTGTAAGCCCCCTTTAGGTACTGGAAGGCTGCTATAAGGTCTCCCTGGAGCCTTCTCTTCTCCAGGCTGAACCACCCCAACTCTCTCAGCCTGTCTTCATAGGAGAGGTGCTCCAGCCCTCAGATCATCTCTGTGGCCCTCTGCTGGACCTGTTCCAACAGGTCCATGTCCTTCTTGTGCTGACGACTCCAGAGCTGGACGCAGTACTCCAGGTGGGGTCTCACCAGAGAGGAGCAGAGGGCAGAATCACCTCCCTTGACCTGCTGGCCACGCTTCTTTTGATGCAGCCCAGGATGTGGTTGGCTTTCTGGGCTGCAAGTGCACATTGACGGCTCATGTTGAGCTTCTCATCCACCAACACCCCCAAGTCCTTCTCCTCAGGGCTGCTCTCAAGCCATTCTTTGCCTAACCTGTATTTGTGCCTGGGATTGCCATGTCCCAGGTGCAGGACCTGGCACTTGGCCTGGCTGAACTTCATGAGGCTCGCACAGACGCACCTCTCAAGCCTGTCCAGGTCCCTCTGGAAGGCATCCCTTCCATCCAGAGTGTTGAGTGCTCCACACAGCTTGGTGTCAACAGCAAAGTTGCTGAGGCTGCACTCAATCCCACTGTCCATGTCAGTGACAAAGATGTTAAACAGCACTGGTCCCAGTACTGACTCCTGAGGAACACCACTCGTCACTGGTTTCCACGTGGACATTGAGCCATTGACTGCAACCCTTTGAGTTTTTTGGGGGTTTTTTTTGCAACCCTTTGAACCCAACACATACTTTTGAAGTGATTCCCGCAATCATCCCCAACTAACTACTGAGCTTTGGTTTGCTTCATCAAACAGTCCTAGTCCATCACTGGTTCTCCTTTGGATGAAACTAAGCCAGAAGATGCACTCCATGAATGCCCCTAATGTGCGTCTACCACTAATGTGTGTTCAATTCAGGGGATCAGACTAGAGGTAGTTTGAAGTAATTCCCCATGAAACTTGCATATTATGGATGCTGGGTCCTCATATCCAGCTGTTTTGCTACAGAGACATTTCTTTTGGACTGCACTTCTTCCTAATTCAGACCCAACCTTAGATTTCTAAAATCTTTCTTACAGACACCTTCCTCCACTGACAGTTCACAGCCAGGAACTGCTGCTTGAACACAGGTGCCGATGACAATAGCCTGCTATGATCTATACAGTTTTATGGCCAGCATAGCTAGCACAGTTCTGGTCCAGCCCACCTAGCACTCTTTTATACACAGCTGGGAAATGGTATGTGCCCGAGGCTGTCTCCAGCAGGCAGCTTGGAGGCAGACAGGCATCTTCTGTGGGGGCAGAGTGCTCTGGCATGTGGCTGACAGCCATAATATGCCACACATCTTTGATGCCAGAAAAGCCTTGACCTGTTTTACTTACTGCAACAAACATGACCTTAGCGACTACAACACTCCACAATGATGACAGAGAAATTGTCCATGGCTGAAAGAGCTCTGCTCCTCTAAGTAACTGCCCCATAGAATAGCCAACCTAACAGTACAAGTGCCTCCTGGACTACAGGACAGTCTGTAGCCTGGTGGTTTGGCCAGCCTCTGCAGAAACAGAATCCCCTTAAACAGAGGAGGCAATCGAACCCAAGTCTCCCACATCCCACATTAGCGCATTCACCACTCAGACCTTGAATAAAAAACAATTAGCACCTCTGCTCCACAAGAGCATTTTGTGTGGTGTCCAGTCCTTTGTGGAGCTGGATCCAGCTGCTTTTTCAAGTGAAGATGCAAAATGAGATGGATGCAATCGTAATTCATGGCCTTGAGGTGATACGCTGTAAGGGCCAGTAACAATAGAGTTTAATGTTCTGTTAGCCCTCCTACAGAAATTCAATGCCCTGACAATCCTTACCAAATGAAGATCCCTGAGGAAACAAGAAAAGAAAAGCCTAATTCCTGGACTGTAGTTTTAGGCGAACTGTTGTCAAAACTGCTTCATGTGGTTGAGACAGCAGGCTTTCTGAGCCTACCCCAAAGCTAGCACTTATATCAGGACCATCTTCACTAAAACTTGGGACACTTTGAAAGTTTAAGCATGGCTTGGTTATGCCAAATATCATCTGGAGTTGCCAGACTCGTAGGCTTTGGACTGGGTTTCCCTCATCCTACCACGGGCACCTACATTTGTTAATTTTCACCTGGCCTTTAGCACCTCTCTGCCTTTCCACCTGCACGCGAATGGAGCAGCGGCACTCCCGGCTACCAGAAGGCTGCTCAGCCAGCCCATCGCAGACCCCCAGGCGAGTGACCGCCATTCGCCGTGACAGAAGCACCGCAGGCTGGGTTACATCGTTTCAGGGCCTGCCAACGGCCTCGTGCCTGGGTGACCCAGAAGTCACACCGCGCTCCACAGCCTGGGACAGCCAGGCCGCCATGTGCCAAAGCCTTTGCAACACCTCCCCGGGGCCAACACCTCCCCGGGGCCAGAGGGGAAGGAAACGCCGCCGCTCCCAGCTTACCGGGAGCAATCGCCTCCTGCTGGGAATCACACACCCAACACCTCTGGGCCGCCCCGTCTCCCCTCAGACGCCCCCGCGAGACCCCCGCCCCTTCAGCGCCCGCCCTCGCGCCGCCCGCCAACGGCCGCCAGCCGCCGCCCGCCAACCGCCGCCCGTCACCCCCCGGGCCGCGCCCGGCGGAGGGGCCGCCAGCCGGCCGGCTGAGGGAGGGGCCGCAGCAGGCCCGGCGGGGGGCAGCTCCCCTCGGGGCGGGCTGGGGCGCCTCGCCCGCCCCGGCAAGAGGGGCTGCGCCCTCTGCCGAGCCCGGCCGATGGGAGGCAGCGCGGCGGGGCGGGGTGACGGCCGCGGCTCTAATAAGGCCGGGGCTGGCGCTGGCCGAGGGCTGTTTGCCTAGGTGCCCCGCGCTGCCCGGCGCCCCCACCCGCCCCCGAGCATGCAGTGCTTCCCCAGCCTGGTGTTGGCCCTCAGCTCGCTGCTGGGCGCCCTGGCGCTGCTGCAGCTCTCGCTGTACCTCCGGGTGCCGTCCCGCTACGGGAAGCACGAGGAGCGGCTGTGCCGGCCGCGGGGCCGGCTGCCGGCGCGCTGCGCCTGGTTCCTGCAGGAGCTGCCCTCCTTCCTGGTGCCCGCGCTGCTGCTGGCGCTGCGCAGCCCGCCCCGCCTCGAGCCCCTCGGCTGCCGCCTCCTCTGCTGCCTCTTCTGCTGGCACTACTTCTACAGGTACCGCCGCCGGGCAGGGCTCCCGCAGTCCCCCCCTCCCCCCAATCCCCCCCACCATCCCGCCCCCCGCCGCCCGGAGCCGCTCCGACACGGGCGCTCCGGGGGCGAGCGGCGGCTGCGAAGAGCTGCGGCCTCCCCTCGGGAAACGGGGAGAAACGATAAACCCAGGGAGGCTGCGGGAATGGGCGCAGCCGGGGCCGTGTGGGCGGTGGGGCTGGGGCAGGTCTTGGTGGCAGCATCTCTCCCTGCCGGGTCAGGCGCGGTCCTTCTGACGATCGCCAGCGGGAGGGAGCGGGAGCAGCTTCATTCGCGCCCCTGGGCTTTGCTCGGAGCGTAGCGGGGGCCTCGGGTCGGCATCTCTCCCCCGTCCCCTGGCCGCTGGGGGAAGGAGCAGGTGGTACTCGAAGCAGGGGAGATGATACATGCTTTGGATTTTAGCTTTAAAAAAAATATAAAAACGATAGAACGAGGTTTCGCTAAGACGGAGCAAAGTTTTTGATGAAACTAATGCAAATAGATGTGAAGGAACACGGCAAGTTGCTTGTTGCGAGCAGGAGAAGCGCAGCGCGTGCAGCGGCGGGAGCGGCGCCGGCCGCCACAGCAAACGGTGGGAACACGCGTGAGGATGGCCCGCATGCAAAACCACTACAGCAGTGAGGGCGCAAGGACTGAATGAGCCGCATTGCTGTGCAGTTAGCACAGGAAAACACAAAGTCACTGCAGGCTTTCTCTACCACAACAGGAAAGTTGGTTCTTTATGCTCAATGCGCCATTCCCACTTCACTAGAAAAATACCAATTTGTTTTTATTTTTTTTCCTTTTAAAAACTTTGTCATATCAGATGTCAATGAATGCTGTAACTCTAATTAATTCTGTATTTACTAATCAGGAGCTCAAAGAAAAAGTAGAGTTTTCACCCAGTGTTGGTGATAACTTTGAAGTGACATAGCTGGACAATTGGCACCTGGTTCTGCAGTTGGAGGGACTTGGTTCTGGAGCGTATCAGCAGAATGTATCTTCTGACATATCAAGCCAAGTGTATTTTATCTTCTGCTCCACTTCCATTTTCTATGGAGTTCTTTCATGAGGAATTTGACTTTTGGTTTTCCGTTTGTGGAAAAAACTGGCTTTTCACAAATGGCAAGTGTATATGACCACGTTATGCCCTTATGTAGTAAAAAGCTATGTGGCTTCTGAGGCAAAGTTTTTTCTGACTTGGTTTGCCATTTTTTACCCCATTTCCTATTTCTATTTTTTATTTTGCTTACTAGAAATAGAAAACAGTCATGTAATAATTGATCAGAAATAATTATTTGCAACTCAACCAAAATCAATATATTGAAAATCCAGCTGCAATTACAGACAGTTTAAGGATAGAAACTCTAGGCTGTTGTAGATAAATTTAAAATAGAGAATGGTTTAAAGTGCTAAAACACTATGTTAGAGATATATTCGTTATCGCTAACATTGTCTTTTCTTTGCTGCACTAAGTCAGCTGGAGGAGACACTACCTATAACATCTTCGGCTCCCAGAAAGCTAAATGTATTAATTATATGTAGTTATACTAAATTAAATTTAATGCATTCTGCTATTCTCAAGAATTTCTGATTGTTTTGGAACCACAGAAATCAACAAGCACCACTAGACAACTGAAAGAAATGTTACCCTACCAGTATGCATACGTTTTTTGAGTCAGTGGCTTCTTTTTCAACATTACTGCTAGACTTAGGCAGAAGCATTGTTTTTTCATACATTGCCTTTCTCAAATAATTTGGGCATCTTCTCATCTGTGGCTGGAGTATACTTTTTCACTTATAAAAATAAAAGCCCTCATTTTAACCAAGTCTGTGTGACAAACAGTTTTGTTTCCAATACTGCATGTTATTCCAGTGTTATTCTTACAGTGTGCAGCCTCTTCTCATGCAAGCCATTCTGAGATTCTACCAAATCAATTAATATTTGAAATGTTGTATTAAATAGTAATGCTCTGTTTTTATGTAAACGAGCAACAAAAAATCATGAATTAGGAGTTTTTTTGGGGTATCACCTGAGGTATGGGGACAGGCAGGTTCTTCAAGGGATCCTTGGTAGAATGACCAGTGGCCACAGGGTTGTGGTTGTAATTAGAGTTTTATTATTACATAAAAATTTTAATAATCAGCATAGCGTATTGTTATCTACAGTTTCTAGCAGTTAGCATAGCTTATTGTTACACAGAATTTTTAGCAATTACTGTAGCTTACAGTTAAACAGAGTTTCTAAGAATTTGTGTAGCTTTCATATTATCTAGAATTTTTATTTACCTGTACTTTTTAGTCACCTGGACCATCTGCAGATCTGATGAAATTCTTAATAATCAGTGTATGATACAATAATTGTAATCTAGACTCAGACTTTACCTAAAAGAACATGAGTTAATCAGTCCTTGGAGGAAGAAGATGACGACGGTGGAGGCATCCCTGACCATCAGGGGATCACGGGGTGTGCCATCCAGCAGCAATTCCTGTCTAAGTCTACTTGCTGCTGATGGATTTTGTAAGCTCACGTGCTGTTATGCTTCCCTGTTCCATAATGGTGCCACCATCCTGCTGACAACGCTGGTCGGCAAACTATCTTGTCGCAATATGGAAAAACAGTAGAAAGAATCGGGGCAGGGGGGAATAAGTGATCAGTGCGCTTACATATTGTGGCTGTTTGCCTTATAAAATGGCATTGGTTATGCTATCCATATTACCAGGGGTTAGGAGAAGGGGGTACTGGTCACACTGGGTTAGGGCATTTCATTTGAAAAGAAGTTCAGTACTTTGATATAACAGCCAGACTTTATATTTTTTTCAATTTATTATCTTAATAATCCAATAAGAGTTTTAGGTACTTTTGTGATTCAAATTGACTGCAGGTGTAATGAGTAAAACATACAATTGACCAATAAAAAAAATCAGTTACTTAATGGATGTAGCCTACTGCAGTTTTCCTGACTTTAAAATTTTGAAGTGAATAAAGCTGTTGCACTTTTAATTATAAATAGATTTTGTTAATCTACTCCTACTTTTGCTATTGATCATCTGACATCTGTTTTTAAGCGTTCCTTTATGTTTGGATGAAACAGAGAAAAGTTTCTTTGTATATTGTTACATAATTTAGTGACTTCTTTCTCTCCACAGGGAAGCTTTTATAATTCCTAATTTTGTCTCATCTATTACACCAAACATGCATGTGGAAGGGAAGTTTTGATTAGAGGTATGCTCAGAAGGACAATATAGTCCATAATGGAGAAACGTAGATTTTTTTAATGCACTGCTATGCTAGTTATTCTGACTTCCTGTGTGTTATGACCAGCTGTGCTGCCCCAGGAGCTTGTGTTTAACTGAAGCATGTATTTCGGAGTAACTTCAAGTCTTGATCTGAAGACCCCAGAAGATGGTGGATCTGTCATTTTCTATGGAGAATCTGTTGTTTTCTTTGGTAGTGTAGTCTTCTGAACGCTTTCACTATCACTTAAACAATGTGTTTAAAATGTCTTGCTTGAATTTGACTAGCCCTGTTTTATTCCCAGTGGTGCTTGTTATTTCTCACTCTGTGCTAATTTAAAGTACTCCTTAGTATCCTTTAGTATTTTCTTACCATGATATCACTTGTCCAGTAATCAGATCATCTTTCAATTTGCTTGTACAGAGCTGTCAGGTCTTCCATCCGCACCAGTGTGAGCCATATAAGATAGGAGCACATGATCATATTTCTGATTAATTAGCTACTGCACATGATATGGTGCTTATGCTGGATTTATGTTTTTATGGTGGATTTATGCCAGCTATGGGGGAACAGACATTACCTGGTCTGACATAGAGTGGTGGAGGCACATGATACTTCATCCATCATGAAGTTGGTCAAGATCAAATTACCTTTTCATAAATTTAGGAACAGATTTAAACCAGCAAAATTCATTTGTCCTGCTTTTGCACATGGTGTCAAGTAGCTGCAACATTTTTTATTTGATCTGAGGTATCCTAAACTAGATTTATTGTGTAACTGATCCACAGCTGAGGGCCCTCAGTGCGAGACTTTTTTTTCCCCTCAGCCCTCAGATAATTTCTGCGGCCTTTTTCCTTTCTTTTCCTACATTCATTTTAAAATGAAGACATCAGTGTTGGATGTAGAATATGATACCAGAATTATAGTAGCATACCTAGAGACAACATCACCTTTCTATTCCCATATGCTACTCCTGTGCTTATGGATTGGAAGAGTGCTTTTTGTTTTGGAGTCACACTAGGAAGTCCTGTGTTTCCAGGCTACTTCAGCACCTTGCAGATGGTGTAACCACTATTGTAACCACGTTTACAATCTCCCACTCCTTAGGAATTATTTCTGTTTGTGTGGCTGCATTTCTTTGTTTTTTAAAGTAACTTTTGTGTATGGGCTTAGTGCTCAGTAATGCCGTTCTACCCACATTGATGTTTACCACTTGTCTAGAATTTGTGCCATGTGCCAGCTTTATCAGTGGTAATTTTGTATTTATTGTCAGGTTCTTGAAGAATACGCTGGAGTGTTTTAAGGACCACTCTAATGCTCTTCTGGAAGCTCCCTGGGTTAGTGCTGATGGCTCCTCATTGACAGGACTTTGTAGGACCTCTCTGCTTGCCCAGTGGAGCCCTGTGAGCTGGGTCTGGCAGGTGGTGTGCTCCCATCTAGCCCACTGCTGAAAGAGAAGGGAGGTGGTCATCTGAGTACCAACTGCTGGCCGAAGAGCCAGCCCTCCCCTAGCACAGTCTAATACCAAGATTTGCTGCCCAAGAGGATGCAAGAGGGAGGTGGATGGAGCCAGGAGACCTTCTCTGCTTCCCACCTTGGTCCATGAGCAGCAGCCCAGCTGCCTGTGGTGAATTGAGACAGCAGTACATTCTCTGTCTTTCTCTGCCACCGCTAGGCAGCAGCCTCTCTCTTTGTGGCAAGCACAAGATGGTGCATTCCCTGAGGCTTTCATGAATGGCAGACTGCTGGTGCTGAGGGGAGGAAAGGGAAGGGAGGAATCCCCAATACTACCCCTGCATCTTTGTCTGCTATCTCTTTATCTCTTGATGTGCACTGTATTACTGCAGCATGGTGTGAATTTAATTAAATCCAAATGCTCTGTGCTGCTAAGGCAAACGTCCTATAAAAATCTGAATTTATCACATCTGCTTTAGGTAAGCTTGTTACTTCTTTACTTTCATAAGGTAGGGCCTGTGATGATAGGGTCTCCAAAACTGATGGGGTGGGAAGGCAGAGAAAAGGAGGAAGAAAATGAGAAAAGCACTGAAAGCCAAGTCTGCCATCTGTGTATGTAATCCCAGTGAAAAGCTGTCCATGAGCTGAAAACGGTGAGTGGCATAAGATGTATGTACAGGAATACTTCTTGTGATAAGTGACTTATAAAGTATTTTGCTTTGAAATTTAGTTTATAATACTGCCTTTCCTGCTAGAGGGGCTGTGTTGGTTAAGGAGTACAGTGAGAAAGCCAGATGAAGCCCTCAGGTGATGAGGTGAAGCCCATTTGAATCATAGAATCATAAATTACCAAGTTAGAAGGGACCTCAGGGATCATCTGGTCAAAACTTTCTTGGCAAAAGCACAGTCTAGACAAGATGGCCCAGCACCTTGTCCAGCTGAATCTTAAAAGTGTCCAATGTTGGGGAATCCACCACTTCCCTGGGGAGATTATTCCAATGGCTGATTGATAGTTCTCTTTGTGAAAAATTTTCCTCTTGTGTCCAGTCAGAGTCTCCCTAGGAGTAACTTGTACCCATTACCCCTGTCTTTTCCAGGTGACTCTTCCCATCTTTTTTGTAGCCACCCTTTATATACTGGAATGTTGGGGATAAAGTCTCCCCTAAGACTACTTTTCTCAAGGCTGAAGAAACTGAATTCTCTCAGCCTTTCCTCATATGACAGGCTTCCCAGTCCTTTAATCATCTTTGTGGCCCTTGTCTGGGCCCTCTCCAGCCTGTCCACATCTTTTTTGCATAGCGGGAACCAAAACTGAACACATTATTCCAAGTGCAGCCTGAAAAGCACTGAGTACGGTGGAATGATGACTTCTTTATCTCTGTTGGTGATGCCCTCGTTGATGCAACCCAGCATCCTGTCAGCTTTATTTGCCACTGCTGCACACCACTCACTCATATTGATCTTGTTGTCCACAAGGACCCCTGGGTCCCTTTCCACAGAGCTGCTCCCCAGACAGGTAGATCTCAGCCTGCACTGTGCTCCTGAATTGTTTTCCCAGTTGCAACACCTTATACTTGTCCCTGTTGAACTTTGTAAGATTCTTGTTAGCCTACTCTTCCATCCTATCCAAGTCTTCCTGCAAGGTGCTCTCCCTTTCAAAGTGTCCGCTACCCCAGTCGGTTTGGTGTCATTGTCAAACTTCATCAGGGTATACTTGATCCCATCATCTAGATCACTTATGAAGATATTAAACAGTGTTGGGCCCAGTATTGATCCATGGAGGACCCCACTTGTGAGAGGTTGCCAGTTTGAAAAAGAGCTATTTATCACCACCCTCTGGGTGTAGCCTGTCAGCCAGTTCCCTGCGCATCACACGGACCACTTGTCTAGACTGTAACACATCAGTTTCTCTAGGAGGAACCTGTGGGGAACCATATCCAGGTTCCAGGTAACCAATCCAGGTAACCAGTGTCCACCGCTAGCTCCTCATCAGCTGAGCAGGTTACTTTGTCATAGAAGGTGATCAGGTTTGTCAAGCATGATTTGCCCTTGATGAATCTGTGGTGGCTTTTCCCAATCACGTGCTTCATTTGTCCTGTGGTAGCCCTCAGAAGGATTCGTTACGTAACTTTCACAGGACTGAAGTAAGACTGATGAGCCTATAATTTCCTGGATCCTCCTTTAAGCCCTTCTTATAGATGAGGGTGACATTAGTCTTCTTCCAGTCTTCTGGGATGTCCCCTGATCTCCACAACTTCTCAAAGGTTATGGACAGCAGCCTCACAGCGACATCAGCTAGCTCTCTTAACACTCTTGGGTGGATATTGTCAGGGCCTATCAATTTGTAGGGGTCAAGCTTCTGTAATAGTTCACATACCAACTTTTCCTTCACTGGTGGTGGGTCTATGGTTGCATCAATCTGGATTTTTGTTCCCAAAGTCTGGGGCCCAACAGTGCTCGTAAAGACAGAGGTGAAGAAAGTGTTGAGAACCTCTGCCTCTTCAGCACTGTTGGTGGCTAATTCACCTCTTCTGTTTAACAGCAGGCCAATATTTTCCTTCTATTTCCTTTCCTGTTTGTGCTAGTTGCTTATGTACCTGAAGAACCCTTTCTTGTAGTTTTTTGACATCTCTGGCCAATTTCAATTCCAGCTGGGCTTTTGCTTTTCTAATTGCATCTCTGCATGCCCAGGCAACGCCCTTGAAGTTCTCAATGGTTATTCGTACACTTTTCCATCTCTTGATACGCTTATTTTTTGGTTTTAAGCAGACTCAGAAGCTCGTATTTAAGCTAAGGGGGTCCCTTGCTCCACCTACTTCCCTTCCCTTTAAAGGGGATGAACTGTTTTTGTGCTTCCAGGAGAGCATTCTCAAAAAAATCCCAGCACTTGCTTCCTTCTTTGTCCTCCATGGAAGCTTCCCACGGAATCCCTCCCAGCTGAGCTCTGAGCGAGCTGAAGCGTGTTCTTCTCAAACCTAAAACCTTTATCTTTGGGCTAACCTTCAGCATGCTCAGCAGGATCCCAAACTCCCCAATATTGTGATCACTGCAAAGCTATCACTAACCGAGATATTACTAACCAAGATATCACTAACCAAGGCTATCACTAACCGAGATATTACAAAGCAGGTCTTGGTTCATGAGTTGCAAGTCCAGCAGTGCCTCATATCTGGTTGGCACGTCTAACATTTGTATGAGGAAGTAGTCCTCTATGCATTCCAGGAACTTGTTGGAAGACTTGTATCAGGAATAGCGGGGCCAGCAGGAGTAGGGAAGTGATCGTGCCTCTGTACTCGGCACTGGTGAGGCCTCACCTTGAGTACTGTGTTCAGTTCTGGGCCCCTCTGTACAGGAGGGACATTGAAGTGCTGGAGCATGTCCAGAGGAGAGCTACCAGACCAGTGAGGGGTCTGGAGACCAGGTCATATGAGGAGAGGCTGAGGGAGCTGGGCATGTTTAGCTTGGAGAAGAGGAGGCTGAGGGGAGACCTCATTGCCCTCTACAACTACCTGAAAGGAGGTTGGAGAGAGGTGGGTGTTGGCCTCTTCTCCCAGGTGAATAATGACAGGACTAGAGGAAATCATAGAATCATAGAATCTTCATGGTTGGAATGGATCTTTGAGATCATCGAGTCCAACCATACACACACACACAAAAAAAAACCGAACAAAAAACCAGCAACCTACAATCTCTGCCCTTCAGAGCATGCCCTGAAGTGCCAAATCTAGACATTTCTTAAATACCTCTAGGAATGGTGACTCAACCACCTCCCTGGGCAGGCTGTTCCAGTGCCTGACCACTCATTCAGTAAAGTAATTCTTCCTAATATCTAACCTAAACCTCCCCTGCCACAACTTCAGACCATTTCCTCTGGTCCTGGCATGCTCTGAAGGGCAGAGATTGTAGGGGTTTGTTTTTTTGTGTGTGTGTATGGTTGGACTCAATGATCTCAAAGGTCCTTTCTAACCATGAAGATTCTATGATTCTATGACATGTAAGTTGCTGTATTGTTCTTCCAACAGATGTCTGGGTAGTTCAAATTACCCATAAGAACCAGGTTCTGTTGACCCAAAGCTTGCTTAAGTGACCCACATAATGATTTGTTGACCTTTTTGTCTTGGTTTGGACGTCGGTAGCAGATGCCTACTGTAAGATCCCCCTTGGAGACGACCCCTCTGATCTTGACCCAGAGGCATTTGATAGGACTTCCACAATTGCCGTGGCTGACTTCTATACATTCAAGGTTCTCCTTAACATACAGCATGACTCCTCCTCTTCTGCTTCCCTGACTGTCTTTATGAAACAGCCTATAGCCATTCACCGCAGTCCTCCAGTCATGTGCGTTGTTCCACTATGTTTCAGTTATTCCTATGATATCTTAATTTTCTGATTGGGTGTGGAGTTCCAGTTCCTCCTGTCTGTTCGCCAGCCTGCATGCATTGGTATACCTACACTTGAGGTAGTTGGTCTTCTGGTTCTCATCTTAGGAGGCAGCTAAGGCATATTTGTTTCTGCTCTGGTTGGCCTGGCGTGTTGGCCTGGCATATTCCCCAGTTTGTTACAGTGGTTTGAGTGTTGCCACTGTGGACCCTGCCCCCTGAGTTCTTCAATTGAAAGCCCACCTAACCACCAGCCTGCTGCCAAAGATTGCCTTGCCTCTTCCAGACAGGTGAATTCCATCCCTTTCTAACAGGCCATGTTCATCAAAGAATGTCCCATTGTCATAGAAGCCAAAACCCTCATGACAGCACCAGCCACATAGCCAGGAGTTGATATGCATTATCTGTCCATTTCTGGCTGCTCCCTTTCCTCTAACTGGTAAAATGGAAGAAAAGGTAGCTTGGGCACCAAAACTTTTTGCTCGCATGCCCAGGGCTTTGTAGTCTTCCTTGATTCTACCCAGATTCTGGCTTGTGGTGTCATTCATGCCCACATGAGAGTGTGCTGCATTTCCATTTCACAGTCCAGCTTCAAAACCAAAAACAATAAGGAAAACAAAATATAAGATGATGAGAGGAAGCCATCACAATCAAACTCCATATAAACCTTAATGTTATATTTCTTTTAGAACTGAGAGAGACAGAGTGGTGAGGGAGCAGAGGAGATGCCACTGTGCACAGTGGTGGGGAGGCAGGTGTTGTCTCACTGACCTACAAAGCTAATCCTGATACTGGTGTAAGAGACAGGGTGCTGCCCATAGTAGCTGACGCATCAGCAATTTAAAGAGCGATTTCAGTTTCAAAGACTACCTAGAGTTACATTTAGTTATTTATTTTCTTCTCTTGCAACTTTGTTTCCAATCAAACCCATAATCTTTTACTCAGAGTATAAAAAAAAGTAATTGCTGTTGTCATTTCTGAAGTGCACTCAGGTGAATCTGACTGACATTTAGTAGGCTGATCTTTTGGGCACAGCTGGATTCCCAAACCCCTTTAGTTGCAGGTGACCCATTTGGTGTGCCTGTAAAAGGAAAAGGAAAATCAGGGAAAGCAGGCTTTCATGGCAAAAGAGTGGGAAACCGGGAGCATTTGAAAGCAATATCCCTGCATGAGATTTTTACGCTTCTTTTGGCCAGTTCCTCTCTCTCCAAAACTAAGTTGGGGGCAGAAAGAAAGAGACTCTCCCTCTCCCCGGGCTCTGCAGACTGTGCTCATGTAGTCCCTTTTTTAGCCCACCTGTACTGCCTAGTTGGTCAGGCGGGTGCAGCATTTACCTGGGCCTGCTGGTCATTTTTTTTCATGTAGGTGTGCCTTCTTGTGATCAGTAAGAAAAGCAGCTCAGGCCTCCAGAGAAGTGCGCATGGATGCAGACCCCAAATGAGTAAGTCATTTATAAATTAATTTGCTCATAATTTTTAGAGGTATTTTGTATTAGTTCATAAGGAGTTTTTGTTATGTTTTTTGAAAAACGAAGTGGATAAACAGAGATATTAGATTAAGTATATCTATAAATTTTTAAGTGGTAATCTCCTTGGTAATAGTGAATATAAACAGACCATATAATAACCACCAGATTCAATCCAGATGTTGATTCTTTTTCCCCATAGAAATAGTTATTTTATCCTTTTGTTTTAGAAAGTCACCATCATTAAGTGTCAATAACTGAAGAAATTTTTATTATTGGCCTTGTGAAACCTCTATCATTAATCTCCAAATGTACAATATGCAGTATTGGACAAGTAGCAAATCCTATTCTCTGTTTTGCTTCACCTCGATGTTTTTGGTCTTCATCAGCTACATGGTAATACATTTGCATCCTCTCTCCTGCTGTTTGGGCTTACCAGTAACTCTAGATCTGCTACTGATATCCCTAACAGAGGCTGGCTGTTCGCTCTGCCTCTTTCATGTGTTCCTTGCTCCCCAGTCAATGAATTTAACTTTTTGTGATTCATCCCACTGAGTTTCAGTAATGCTAATATCTAATTTCTTCTCTTCAGTGAAAATACTAGATTCATTGCTATTTTTACTGAGGTTCCTCAAATTAATGTATGAATAGGCAACAAAAATATCTCTATGCTTTGCTACAGAAGCGTAAAATGTTTGTGTACCCAGTGCTGATATGGAGTTTGCTTCTTTGCAGTCTCATCTAGCATTATTAAATACCTTCCTAATTACACTCTCAGAATAGAATACTAGCTGATTGCCTTCCTAACTATTAGCACAAATAATCCTATTCTCAATAATCCTAATTGCAAACATTCCTTTCCCATTGGAAAGTGGGCTAACATTACAGAAACCTATAGTTTTTGCCCAGCCCAAAGTGTACCCACAAAATTTTTCCTTTTATCCCTTGGACTGGAGGAATTTCTGCAGAGATAACTTAAGACTTCTGTCTTTCTTCACTTCTTTTCAAGACAGCATGCCTGTTAACAGTATGTTTCCATCTGATTCCAATTCATTTGCCCTATTTTGTCATTATGAGGCAGCTTTACAGTTCTTTATGGTTTTGTATTTGCACTCCAGATTTTCTTCCCAGATAGGCGTTACTGTGTGCCAAGTTTCTGCTCTCCATTCCCCGTTGTATCCACTGCTCCTACTGTGCCACCTAAGGCCATAATTCCCTAATCTGTTTTTTCAAGAATGTTTTGTATGCTTGTGTGCTGCACAGTATTATATTTTATTATTCCAGGCGACATTTCTTGTCTTGCAGTCAGTCCACTGGTCTGAGCTCCATACACGGAATGACTGTTCTGTCCTCCAGAAGGAAAGGGAAGCACAGTACACAGAGAGCATGTCACAGGAGTTTTTCCTGCTCGTTCCGTCTCTGCTACCTGGAGCAGGGCCATAGCTAAAGGAGTATTCATGTTTGCTCTGAAACTTCTCTGTCACTCCTATTTACCTGTCACTGGTAAATACACAGTCTTGGTGGGCGCTCAGTCCCAGCTGCTCTGCAGAGAGCCATTCAAATTGCAGTCCCAGGACAGAGACCTGAAGTCCCAGCCACAAGGCTGTCACCAAGGCAAAAGTAGGTCCCTCTGATGTCCCCTATGTGAGTTTGGGGCCCAGTGAGGAAGTTTCAACACTTGTTATCCTGAGAGTTTAAAGACTTATTGGAAGATCCATTCTGAGCACTGAACTCCACTGAGCTTTGATAAGACTGATGAGGATATAAAGATCTGGATTTGCATTACCAGATTCCTGCTGTTGATATCAGAAAAGCAGAGTTATAAAAGGCTGTATGAAGACAGAGAGAAAAAAGATTAAAACATATACAGGAATTTCAGTAAATGTTTTTACTTAAAAATAATAATGCTTTTACCAAACAAGGAAATGACTTGCTTTAATCATGGGATGTCTGTAGTATTCCCTTATTGTGGCGGTTCTTTTAAATTGGAAATAAAAAGCAAGGGAAAAGTGTTGAGGCTCATTCCATATATGCAGTGGGAAATCTGTTATGGACCTTGCGCTTTCAAGGTCCACAAGTCTATTTTTTTTGATTTCTTATTGTAAGAGAGGCAGCCATTATAGGGAAGGTAGCACTTTTGTACTGAGCCAATAAATATAGTTTGATAAAAGCACAAATTTTCACAAGCCCCTTTGTGTACTCAAAAGCTTATACAATTAGATCATTTCACAGTTTTGGGGAGCTCATTTAAGAATAAAAGTTTATGAAATAACCATAGTAGCATGATTATAAATAAATGTCCACCACAGACACTGAAGCTATTTTCCTTTCTGTAAGTTCTATTCTTGCTATCTCCTTCCAAATTAAAGTAATTTTGGTCGAGAAGAATTATGATAAAGAAATACTTTCAAACTATAAATCAAGAGACTATTCTTAAATTACACACCTTGAAGTGTCCTTCTCTCCCTCTAGATGTTGATTTAAATGAGGCAGGTGAATTGCTAAGTAGGGTGATCCCTACTGAATTTGTTCAAATAATTAAATTCATGTAAATCTACATGCATTTGAACATAAGAGCTGTGTTAATTGTTGCTGACCACTCAGCTGACATCGTAATTGTTTTTGGGACACCTCATAGATACAAGAATAGCAATGAAATTATTTCATTAAAAAAATATTGGTACTTAAACTGGATAAAATGTTTGGTGTGGGAAGATGGGAAAAGTCAACTGATAGGAACAAAAACGTATATATTTTTCTAGAGATCCAAATTCATGTTAAGACCCAGCTAAATTCTATCTAGCTCTGAACTTTTGAAACGTCAATTGCTACCGTATCAATACCTAAGGATGGGCAGAAAGTTTCACCATTCCTAGAAAGGCACATCAAAATGTCACATTTGAAGGAAG
Source organism: Larus michahellis (assembly GCF_964199755.1). Taxonomy (NCBI): domain Eukaryota; kingdom Metazoa; phylum Chordata; class Aves; order Charadriiformes; family Laridae; genus Larus; species Larus michahellis. The sequence goes on from NC_133898.1 coordinate 43,220,958, forward strand.
TTGGATTTGACCTCCTCCTTCCTAATTACTCTTTATAAATATGTATTAGAGTAGCAACACCCACAGTCAACTTTTGCCATATATAAGATACTATTTTGCTTTTAACTGTGCTACAGTTCACCAACTTAATCCATCACTTTTCATGTGGGGAGACTGCCTTCCAGAAACATCTTTGGAAAATGTCACTATTATCAAAGTTGTCTGCAGAGATGTGTTGTCCACTAGAGAATGAGGGTTTGCCTATCAGAGATGTTAAGGAACAGATCCATTCCCAGGCAGGACTATGCTGGAGCAGATCCTGGGCCAGAGTGACTACATGCAGCGCTTTGACTGGTAAAGATGGGCTGGGCAGCTTTCCTAGAAGGCCAAATCCCCTTGAGCTAGGTCTTCATGTCATCATTTGGTGTGGGGCAGGAAGGCTAAAGAGAGCTCTGAATAAGCTAGCTGGGCTACTTAAAGCAGTCTAGTCACATTAGCATGGTCTCCTGCTAGAGTTGCACATGGAAATACCTCTGGACAGCATTGTCCTAAACAAACCTTCCGGTGACCCCTGTCACACATCTGGGACAGGACAATGCATGTGCGTCTATAAAACTGTTGTGGCTCCGGAGAACAATGGAGAGAGAAAAAAAGTTGTATTTACATTGTGCATTGAGTGCTTTGTGTTTGTTTATGTCTCTTTAGAACCTTTTTTTTTTTTAAAAAAAGAATGATTAAGGCATTCATGTTTTCAAACTTGGCCTGGGTTAAGGTTACTAAAATGTAGAGATGCGTCTCTGGCTGTTCCTAGGAAAACCAATTTAAACTTAGCTGAGTTGTTTCTGAGAAATGCTTTTGTATCTGTTCAAACATCAAGCTTGTCAGCTAGCTTCTTTAGAGTCTGCCTGGGCAGAGCAGTTCCTTTGGTTCATCTGAGGCTTTACGCAGGACCACAGTGTGTGAGCTGCAATCCAGACAAGTATTGTCTAGGTCAGCACTGTAGGGGCAGAGCAGGACTTTTCATGCATTTCTGGCTGGTGGGGTACTCAACAGGGAAGAAGTGATCTCCTAGCTGGAGTACTGGCAGAATGGATTTGGAAAATACAAGTTGTCTTGAACGCAGAGAAATAAAAGACACTGTGAAATTTGCAGTCAGGGCTTGAAGGAGGGAAGAGATAAAAGGTCAGGTGAAAGAGAGCAACACAGAAAGGGACAAGCAGGAGAATTGTTAAAAACAGCTAGGGCAGAAGGCGGGGCAGGAGTGAGAAGAAATGGAAGAGAAAAAGAGATAATGTGAGAGGGCAGTATCCAGGTATTAAGAGACACTTTAATGCTGACACTTCCTATGTGTTGAGTGTTTCACTTAGCAATTTTCAGTGTTGGGAAATCTTTTGACACATTTTGGGACAGAGCAAAGATGAGTGTGACTCAGAGTCAGCCCATGGGAGAGGTTTTTCTTGGAAAACAAAGAGGACATTAAGTCCTCTGATCATTTTAATGTGAGCACAAACTCAGGACCTGACCTGGCCACTTCAAATTCTGTTCCTCTCTGCGTCCTTTCTGTGTGTATGTTCTGCCACAGATGCCATGAACTTGTACAAATTCAGAAGAAATTTGGATTACTACCTTTCCAAGTGTAAGACATTTCAACCAATGTTCTTCAAAATGCGCACCTAAGGATTTAGAAAGTATAATTTTTAGCTTTAACATTTTTTACCATTTTGGAAAAAAAATATATGCAGTGTTTCCTGCCATTTCAGTTATGAAGAAGACTTTCCCAACACACAACAGGTCTAAACTGCTGCAGAGGTTTATTGCTGAATCTTTCAGTTTCTTATTTCTTTGCATAGTAACAAATAAGGAAGAAGACAACTTGATGGTTGGACTTGATGATCTGAAAGGTCCCTTCCAACCTAGACAATTCTATGACCCCGTGCTGCACTTCTAAACTCTATGGACTGTGGTGAAACGGTCAAAAATCCTTCTGCCATTACCCTGCTGCATGGTGAAAGAAGCACTCCCAGCAGAGGCAGGACTTAGACCTGTTTTTGACAGGAGCATCTATAAAACAGAGCTAGAGAGAAACTGCTTTAGTTTACAACCTCAGTTTTCTCACAGATTTTTTTTTTTTTTACAGCAATACATTGCTTACAATCTCAAACTATTTCATGTAGCAGAATTAACAACCCAGATGTGTCAAGTCTCGTGTGCTGAGGGTGAGACTCCTGCAGCTGGCTGTCATCTCATGCACTTGTGTCCTTGGGTGTGTATCTCAGCCTCCTGTAACCCCAAAGCATCGTTTCTGCCTTGTGACTCCTTCTGCCAGACATGGCTGCTTGGGATGACCAGCGAAGCAGCTGGGAGCCAGCTCCCTGTGCATGGGAGCAGTGGGCATGCGGCCTCTGACTCTGAACACATGCTTACAGGTCCCCGAGGGTGGACATGCTCCCCAGATAGAGACTGGCACTGGAAACCCTCCACCACCAGGTACCTGGCCTGTACCTCCCCCACACAAACCAATTGCATGGACACTTGGGAGAGAGGAAACCCAGGAGATAAGCACCTCCCCAGATGTCCACAGGTGCCCAGCATTGCTCTGGAATAAACAGCCAGCTTCTATTGCAGCAGCTGTGTAGATCGATGCTGTTATATGTCCCAATTATGCAAAGAGTTTGTAGTTTATTGAAACATGACACTATGGAAGCAGTGCAAAGCCAATGGAATGTGGAATTAAATACTATAGGAAGTATGATGCATTTCACGTACAGGTCAGTATAAACCATACTAATCCTGTGTCATTGCTGAGTCCTTTCCAGCTACAGGATCCAGAAAGGATGCTGGAGAGGGAACAAAGACCTTTCAGAAAGCCCAGAAGGAGCAATCCTGTTGCTGAAGATGCACAGCCATAACTGCAAAGGGAGGACAAAGATGAAAGAACTACAATGAAAGAGAGGCAGAGTGATAGGGAAGCGAGAGGGACAACTCCTAATTGGAAAAAAACCCAAACACATGAAGAGCCGTAAAGGAGGTGAGAATCTGAAGAAGGACAAAGAAAGGACAAAGTCAGGAAGACTGGAAGAGCAACATGGAGACAGAGCAGGAGTTTAGGCATAAAAGAGGAAAAGAAGGAACTACTAGAGTGGAAAAAGCCAGTTAAGAGTATTTTAAAGGCTATTAGTAATGTGTCTTGCAACACTAGTTGCAACTCTAGAGACTACTGTATGTTGGTCGGATACAGTCTGGTCAAGATTTAGCTTTGGAGATGGATAGTCTACCAAATATCTGTCTTCCTTTGGTCATTTCTCAGGCCCATATGGACCATTCATGGAAAGTAATTACACTTTCTCTAAGTGGAGTTGTAAGAGCACAGATTTGTGCATCCTTGGGTTTTGTACCATTTTTCATGCAGATGCGTCCTTTTGTTCTGCTCACACTCTTAGCCTCTGTGAACTCTTTGAACTCTCCACTCCAGTGGAGCAGTGAGCTGTTTGAAGTGCATAGCGTAGTGTCTGGTTAAGTTACTCTGGCACACATTTCATGCTTCTGGCAGACACCTACAGTTTAGCAATAGGAACAAAGTGATCTGTCTTCATAAATATCAAGTGGTTATTTCTGGAGAAGGAAAGAGTGAGATACCTTGCTGAAATATATGCTTTGGCTGGCTAAGCCTTTGACATACCATTGCTTAGATAAAACAACAACCATTCTCATAATCTTTAAGTACTGCTGCCTTTTAGATACTATCAAGTAGCAGAGGTCAGCATGAAGCATCATGTCATCACCACAATCCATCTAGTTGTGTTAACCCTTGTCCTGTCCTCTGATACTCATACAAATATAAATCTGTACCGATTTTAGTTAGGGTTTCAACTGAGGTAGCTGGCCTGGCATTGAGTTCAGTGTTCAGCCTCAGTAAAAGATTTTGCTTGTGCTAATTTTTTTGCTCAGCTGATTCCAGATCTCATCTCTGCACCCCAGCTTCTTGTCAGAGCCTCTTTTTCACCAAGAGAGATTCTCTCTCCTATAATAAATCCAATTTATGTCAATTCCTTCACTCAACAAACCTATTTTAAGAAAATAGCATTACCTAAGTTAAATATAGAAATGAGTCCTGCCTCCTGCTGTTGTAGATATACAGCACTCCCAGTCAAGAAGGCTGTTACAAGTATTAGTGCCTAGCTTTTTAGACAAAAGGTCCATCATGCTCTACATCCTGGACTCCAGGATCCTGACTGTCTAGTGTCTGAGGACAAACTGTGGGTCTGTATAGGATGGTACTGATTTCAACAGGGATCTGTATAGAGGATATATTTCCTTTGCCCTACTAGCTTCACTTTACCTTTTTGGCTATGAAAGAGCAACATATTTTAAAAAAAAATCCCCATCTTTCCAATGAATTTGCCCAGTTGGCGAGAAAGGTATTAACAGGTGGTTCTGGGCTCTTGCTTCAGTTGCCTTTGGTTATGGGCATTCAATCAATTTTTCCTAATGTTTAGTTCAGGTCTCGTTCAGATCTCCATTCCACATTACAAACAAAAAGGAAGAAATAAGTGGCTAGCTAATAGCAAAATTAAATAAAATAATATTTCATATTTAAGGGTATTTAAAACCTATTTGGTGTTTGTACACCAAAATGGAAACATTTGAGAAACAAGTATACCAATATAAATGCATACTGAGTGTAATTTGCTGATGGATTGTGACTTGCTGATGCAACTTGTTAATGCACCAAACCCAACAATTCTGTTCTTGGTTTCCCTTTAGAAAATGCATAATAATTGAAGTATAGAGTTTTGTTTCTATACCTGCTAATGCCAGTAGAAAAGGTCAATGCTTTTCACGATTCAGTGCCTTTTTTACTAGTGGTAAGGAAGAATTCTCCTTTGTTTGTTCTAACTGGATGCTGGTAATCACAGGGAGATACCAGATTTTTCCAGTGACAGTTTCAGAAATAATGGAAGAAGAACAAGAGGAGTAAGGAACTAATTTATAAATAAACTTGAAAACCACTTTTGAAACCTGCCCACTGTTGTATTGAATTTAGAAGAGGAAAAACTTACGTCTTGGAGTTGAGCCTACACAGTTCTTTACTAATTACAAACAAATACCCATTCTTAGGTCCTGTCCCTTCCCTTTTCCTTTCTTTTTTCGACCACTTGTATTTTATTGAGTATAGCACATCTAATAATTCCTGTATGCAATGTGAAGAGAACTCAGTTTCATCCCTAAACTGTATTTGTCCTTCTTACTTTGCTAATTGTATAGCATGCCTAAAATTTTAAACAATCAATGAGGGAGTACTGGCTAGTGCTAGGTGCTCAGAATGACTGACTTTAGGTGTTTATAGTATTGGGACTGAACATTACGTAGCTCAGATTCCTTAAATTCATCTGAGCTCAAATGCATCATGGCTTTTTTTTTCAGTGATGACTGACAGTAATATAGAAGCAGCATTTTATTTTTAGCCATTCGCATCAGATACGCATGCTTTTGCAAATATTTGTATATTTTTTCCTATAATCCCACTTTATTCAAATGCAGTTGTAAGCAACCGAGCTTTTCTTACCTGGCACCAAGGATTCCACCTGGAGTCTGTATTTGTTAACTGTGTGGCCACAAGTGAAGTGCAGTTGCTGATTCCCTTTGACTGCCAGTCTTTGATGGCGTTGGCTTCTGCAAGTGCTGCCATCCATGGTGTCAGCCTTCTTGGGATAGCGAGTATCGCCCTGGAGCTTCGCTCATAAATGGTGGTGTTAAGCAATTGCTTGTCTATTCTAGGGAGAATACTCTATCATTTTTAACTTGTTCAGTTTGTGTGTAATGTTGTTAGATGAGTCATGAGACATTGTGAAACCCTGAAGCTATCACACCGGATTAGAGCAGAGGTCCTTCACAGTCAGTATTCTGTCTTGGCAGAAGCCAATATCGTATCATTCAGAAGAAAGTGCAGTAAATGGCCGTCTGTTGCCCAGGGCAGCTGCTACCTTATGTCTCTCTTAAATGTAATATAATTTATCCCCTGAAATATAAAAACAAATATGCATTGCAAACCTTTAGAGTTTTTCATCTCTTTATTAAAGGACCTGTCTGTGTCTGTAACCTGTGGTTATACCCCTTCTTCCCCCAGTCCTACCAAGCTCTTTGCGTTGATGTTGTTTCTATATTACATTTTACGGAGATTTCATTTCCTTGTATTCAAACTTACTTCCTTTCAGTATCATGAAAACTCTTGGTCACAGCTATTTAGCTGTCCCAAATAAATTATTTTCTAATATTGTACGTTACTTTTTATCTCTAATATGTCTGTTCTTATTAATCTCCAGTCCAAATTCAGCAGCAGTTCATTATGGCAGTCTCTTCCACGCCTCTTCTTATTTTGCCACCGAAACCTTCTGCATTTCTGCTGTCGTTGCCTTAAACCAGTGCTGCTCAGACTTTCTGCTCTCCATTGCCCTTCTTCTCAAGAACTCCTCAAATCCAACCATGGTGCCATCTGTCTCAGGGTTTCCTCAGTCCTTCTCACATCCCTTGATTAGATGTGAGCCTGCGGCTCTTGCCTAGGAAAGATGAGTCTGCTCCTGCCAGATGTCTTCATCCAACCCTGAACCTGCTACTAAAAGACAACAAAGAAAGGATGTCCCTACAAACAGACTTCAGGTTGGATGAATTTCATAAGTGGGTGACAAACAGCCCAAGGATTGTAAATCGAGCTAATTTTTTTTTAGGCGGAATACTTGGAAATGAACCTGACATGACAGGTTTACTATTGTTTTATACAGCTGAATTGTAAGCTTTTCAGTAATATGTATATCTTTCTTGTTCCTTAAATTACAGTTGTCAAAAGATTGTCCAAAGATCTTTGGAGGAACGTGGAAATAGGATGTTTTGCATGTGGCTTGGAAAGGAGAAATAATTCCAACTTTGTGTTAGTCATAACTAGATCTGTAAATCTGCATGATTAAAATAAAAGGGGAGTCCTCTTGCTCCCATCACAGTCACCAGACAGTGATTTAAGATGAGTTTACAAACTGGGCCATGGGCCAGCAAGTGATTACAGTTATCTGATGGTTTCACACAGTCCCAGTGATGCAGGAATTTGTCATGGAATGGCCTCCCACCCCAGTGAGGAAGATGTGCCCTGCAGCTGGCAGTCACTCAGTGGCACGCACAGCCACTGCGTACCCTCTGCCCAGGCGGGCTCTGCAGGCAGCTACAGCTAGACATCAGCTCCAGAAAAAAGCCCAGCTTCTGAACTTACAGCCTTCCTTCCATCAGGAGATGAGACACAACTGCAATGCTGCGGTCAAGAGATCTGCCGTCTGTCCTGTACCTGCAGTGGGTATTGCCAGAGGCTTAAAGGCAAGTCTGGCATTCCTGCCTGCCGGCGTTGCTGGTGTGCGTGTGGCCTGGATCGTAGCTTGGATCTTGTTCCTGAGGCTGTGCCAGAGCATGTGTCACTGTGCATACCTTCTTAGCAAAAGGGACACGGTCCACCCTGTGCAGTAAAAGTGGCTGCTAATAACCTACTTGGTCTCCTTGATTAAATATACCTGGCTTGTTGACTTTTTTGGGCTACTGCAGAGCCCATAAGAATAAGAGGGGAAGGGCAAAGCCATCTCAGGGTAAGATGTTTGCGGAGAGGAAAATGAGGGGTGAGGAGGCTCCACCCCAGTTTGTGACACCAGGGCATCTGTATGACAGAGGGTTAAAATGCTTCGTTTCACTTTTGAAAGTGTTTTGGGGTGTTTTGTTTTACTTTCCCTTTGAACTGATAGCAAGGTTGCCTACTGCTTGGAAGTGGCATTTTAACTGCTATATTTGTTTAAACCCAATCTGGGATAACTGAAAAAATCTGAATTGGGCACAGGAAAATTAGATGCCAGCTTGTGCCCTGATATTGACTATACTTGGAGAATAGACTTGACAGACTTCTATAAGTATCCAATGGGAATCAGTGCAACACAACTCAAAAACAGTAAAAGCTAAAAATTACCTCAGCGTGCAATCCACAAATAACCTGCAGGATTGGGCTCAAAAAGAGAAAGTATGTGCAGATTTTATCACAGACTCTTCAGCAGCAAATGTCTTTGAGACATGTCATATGACATCCATAAGTCTCCAGAATAATCAGAGGCTTTGCACAGGACATCACAGATACCCCAGGTGGAAGTCAATCTTATTTGTTAATATCTTGAGCCTTCATCCAAATGGTCAGGTGCGCCAAGGGTGCCAGCAGCTCCCCAGCAACGTGATTCCGGTGATGATCCGTGGCAAAGGCTCCTATGGAGTTAATTGTTGGTGCAAATGAAACTGTTTTGAGGTCGGTGTAATCTCCCCAGGTTTGGGCACCAATCTTTTCAACCTGTTCACAAGGCAGATCGAAGTGAACTCCATGTTTCATACCAGGGAAGTCCTTTCAGGTCTGACTGGTTTGTAGGTAGTGTAACACAAATCATACAGTTTTGTGTACAGTATTTGTACAAACTGGAAAACAAAAAGCATGCCCCTAAGAAAGGACCTGTAGCAAAGCGTCTAGAGAGAGAGACCAAATGATGACGGAGGACATAATAATAGTCCCAAACAGTGACAAGAAAAGGAACCATGTGAGAGTCAAAGGGTCAAAACTGAAAACCGAGCACCAAAGGTGAAACTAGAGCTGAGTGTTCACTGCAGTATCCGTCCCTTCCTGAATGCATCCAAGGAGCAATCAGGCAGAAGCAGGACAGGGAGAGGAAATCAGGCCTGTGCCCATCAGGATGGCTTCCATCAGCCTTCTCTCCCCGGCTGCCCTGGACGGCTGGTGAGGCCAGGGACAGGGTGGGAAGGAGATGGGGAGGGTCTCCTATGACTTAGAGAGGCCTTTGGTTGAGAAGGTACAAATAAAGTGATGAGAAGTGCAGACAGCACCTCAGCCAGGGGATTTCAGGGAGCGAGAGAAGGGGCTGCGATGTGCTCTCAGTGTAGCAGGGTGTCTTTCCCCTTCAGGAGGGGCACGGCTTGCCCACCCGTGTGACTCCTGCAATGATTGTGGCCGTACCCACTGCTCGGTGAGGTGTTTTCCAATGCACAGCCCCAGCTGGCTGTGGAGTCAGCTCAGGATACATCACCTTCACGGGGCCCTGGCTGCCTGGCCTCGCTTGGACCACCTGCCCTCCTCACCTTTTGTATGTACAGGTGGCACAAGCAAGGAACCGGGGCGCGTGGAGCCCAGACCATGTGGAAGTGGTTCTCAGGCATCAGCATGTTGGTTCGTCCTTGCCAGGGATGCAGGGCAGCTGAAAAATCCCTGCAGGAACTCAGAGCATCTGTGGTCAGGAGAAGTCCATAATTCTCTTCTGGAGGCTAGTCAGGGTCACAGGGGACAGGTCAGGGCATTCAGACAGTGCCCTGGCGTGGGTAGGACAAGCTGGGTTATGGCCACCACCTGCCTTTCAAAGGGAAAGGCACCACATCAGCCCTGCCTGCCCCCCATTCTCAGCTGCCAGCCCTGAGCCCTTAACCCAGTTGCCCCAGGTGTAAAACACCTCAAGAGCACTGGAAACACCTCAAGTTTCCAGGCTGGAAAACATGAACTGCTGCTATCTGAACTACTGTATCTGAGCCTTTGAGAGGAAAAGACACAGCAGCAGCATCAACATCTCCAATTAACAAACTGTTGGAGGAGGACTGAGAGCCCACTCTTAGTGGATTATGGTAACATTTGTGAAAAGTTTTCCACCTTCTGTGGGAAGAAGAGCAAAGCTAGAGTTTCCTCTGGTTTGGGTGAGGGTCTCAGGTGCTGGACTAATACCTTTAAGATGAAATTTGATGCAATGTCGAATGATTTTCCCTTCAAAACCTGTTCTTCTGGAAAATGAATGATGGAGAAGAAGATGAATAATTTATTATTCACTCATTTAAAAAGAAGCTGTTGGCAATGGTTTAGTCAGATGCAGTGCCTTTGACCAGTAAAGATAATAAAGGGATAAAGGATTAGTCATCAATACTCCACTGAAAGAAAAAGGTCAAATTTGTCATTGGTCTAAATCCAAAAGGCCAGGTTTTGTGCTGTTATTCTAAAATGGTGGCCTTTAGTCCCCCTTTGTTTTTCACACTGCAAAATAATTCCTGCAGAGATGCAGACTCTTCCACGGAATATTTAAACCTACTGAGTGTCCCCAGTTTATCTCAGTTGCTTTTTCAAAACCCATGGGGAATAGCTTATACGCCCTCAAGTAGCTACGTAGTACAAGCTGACAAGTCCTGTATTAAAACAAGACTTAGGCATTGTTCAGATACAGAGAACTGAATCTGACCTCTGGATTTACAGACCCAAGCAGATTTCCTCGGAGGAGTTTCTCCACAACAAAGATTCTTGGATGAAATCCTGACTTGGATTTTCAAAACTGCTATGAGGCAGGATTTCAGCAATGCCAGGATTTCACTCCCTCAACAAAAGAAAAGCTGACACCTCCTGGCTCCCCTGCAATTGTAATTATACTTTACATGCCGCTTCTTTCTGTCCTGCATCCACTGCATCCAGGGTAGATAGGTCTACTGCTGATTTTTGCCCTCCTGTTACTGGAGGACAAGTCACCTTCAAGGGCCTATCGCCTTTATACTGCAACAGCAGCATCGGGATGCGCCATGGCAACAATCAACTTTGCTGGGAGCTGAGAAATGCCAGCTCATGCTGGAAACTTCTGTTTGTATCAGCTGTAAAAATTGAGAGACTCTCAAACACAACTGGTTTTGACAAAGGACAAAGCAGTGCAAGTCCCACTCTGACCTGCTGTATGAATTCCCCTCCTAAACTCATTTTGTGTGCTTTGGTATCATTCTCTCTTCTACACAGTTTGCTTTCTCTGAGTTTCCACTTGCAAGTCTCTGACTTCTTCTCATAGCTGTTCAGCTCTGATTTGTCGATATTACTTCAACAGGCAGGTCAGATTGCTAAAGCTGGCCTTGCCTACTCATAAACCCAGCATTCCATTCCTGAAGGACAAAACCAATGATTACTGGTAACATCACTCCAAAATGCATTCCTTTCCATACTGTCATAAATATGACAAATATGATATCACCGTCTGAAAAATATTCTTCATACCTCTTAGGTTTCGCTATATTTAGAAATATTTAGCATTTCTGCATCACAGTTGTCTTAACTGCTGGAAATCTGGCTTACCTTGCTTTGGAAAGCAGTGAATACATTAACATGTTGTTGCTTGTACTCTGCTTACTCACTTTTAGACATGCTCAGTATGATTTAGTCTAGATTTATAATGTTATGACATTTTATGCCTCAGTTTGCTTAAATTGATATTGGCAACCCAGGATGTGGATTTATTATCAACAGTGCTTGTATATTGGTATGATAAGCACCATCCAAAGCCCAGGAGGGCAAAAGGAAGAAATTAAGAGTAAATTTTACCACATAGAGAACTGAATTGGCCAGGTAAGAAAATGCCTCGTAAATATGAATGTAACTTCTTCATTTCACTCTCACAAGGATGATACGGATTGTCCAAAGTGACAAGAGCGATACACCCACCTGAACCAAAGATATGTGAAAATTAGAACTATACAAGCACTATTTATTTCCTCCTACAAACATCACTGCTAATGTTGGCACCGCTTTTGTCTAAGGAAGCCCCAGCTGCTGAAGCTGCATGGAAATCTTGGCGATTAGCGTATTAAACTTAGGCTTTGAGCTCTTGTTATTTAAGTAAAAGTTGGAAAGCATGGAGGAGAGGCAGGGACTGGAGGCAAAGCCAACAACCTTGCTGTGCCTCTGTGTTGAAGTGTCCGAGCAGAGCGGAACAGAGCTCCTGCGTGTCGGAGATGAGCAGAGGTCATCTGAGTGGAGCGGGAGAGGCTGGGAAAGGGGATTACACCTCAGGCTATACACTGCAGGGGAGGAGGGAGCCAGAGGGGTCTTGACACTGCCTTCAACTCCATCTGCCACCATGGGCTAAAGCCCTCAGGGATCAGACTTCGTAGCAGGAACAGAAACGTCTTCTCCATAACAAAGCTCCTCCGCAGTGCATGTGGCGTAGCAATGCTCGTTTGGGGAATCAATATTGCGATTGGTACTGCCCCGCAATACTTTGGTCTGAACATCAGTGTGGCCCTGTGCCTCCGCAGCATCCTTTGCTCAGCCCTCTGCAGCATTACGGCGAAGGGCAGCCAAGATCTTAAAACAAAAGTGCTGTTTGTGGGCATGAGTTCCCCATTTTACCAACAAGGGAGAAGGAAGGCAGAGAGACATTCCCGAGGTGGCGGTGACTCCGGATGAGATTTCTAGCTTCCCACCCTGTGTTCAGTCCTGAAGGATCAGAAAAATGTGGGTATCTGCAGTATTTCTTGTTCCCATTAGTTGCTGATCTTATTTAGCTACAGTTGCTTTCCTTTTTTTTTTTTTGTATTTATTGACCTTTTTGATATTTTGTGTTTTGTTTAAGTTGATTTTTTTCCTACAGCAGAGAAACTGCAAATACGTTATCACGAGTAATGTGCTGACTTTGTTTTCTTATCTACCTTAGGACATTTATTTACCCCTTCTTCACTAGAGGCAGACCTTTCCCACTGCAATTGCTTTTCTTTGGCACATTATTCTGTATCTATAATGGCTTCCTCCAGGGGTACTACCTGATTTACTGCGCTGAATATCCAAACGATTGGTGCACCGACATCAGATTTACATCAGGTAATTAGAGCTGCAGGATTCCCAAGATCTAATCTCCAAGCAATTTGGAAGCATTTTGAATTATGTCCTAATCTTCACTGAACATGTGAGTCAAATCCGTTGTGATGGAAATCAGCATTAAACCTGCCTGCTGGCCCGGATAAAACAAATAAATGTGCAGTGACTTTTTTTTTTTTTTTTTTGCTAGGCAGGCACCTTCCAGGGCGTACGATGTAACGTGCTGGTCTCAAATCACCAGCCTTGTTTTACTGGCACCACTCCAGAGCCCCCCACCGCTACGGGCTGCGGAGGTGCGATCTCGGGCCTCAGCTGAACGGGGATGTGCCCTTGCTCAGCCAGAAGTGTCCACCCGGCAGCGGCCGTGTGCGGGCGCAAACTGTGGCTTTCTCTTCCCCACCAGGGAGCTTTGCACTTGACGCAGCTATTCCGACCCAGAGAGAAAAGAAGGGCAAAACCCCAGGATAAATGAAGCTTTAGAGACAAAGGGCTCTTTTTTCTCCTGTAAGGCACATGGGAAGATTAGAGATCACTCACAGTCTGGTTGTATGTTAATACGGTTCCTTTATATTCCGTAATTTAATAGCCTAGCTGAATTTCACCCTCTAAAATTCCTGAGAGAATAACTGAGCAAGAGCAGCTAGGTGGCATTACACAGTTGGTGCTGCACAGAGGATGTTTTTTAAATGCGCACATAGAAATGAAGATTAACGTGGAGGTCTGAGGAAATGTTTTGGATGTGACAAGTACAAAATAAACAAGGTACTTCCTGTACCCCGCTTCAGCCTGTGGATGCAAGTTCAGTCTTTGCAGACAGCATCCTGGAGATTTTTTAGTAAGAGCTCCGTACCCAACAAAGAAAACACCACATCCCATAATTTGCATGATAAATAAAATACATATTTAATGAAAAAAAAGGAAATGAGCATTGGCAGTACTTAAAATATTAAATAAAAAACAAACAGTATATGCTTCCTCTACAGACTCTTACCAACTTTCTGTTGCTATTGGAAGTGTTGAGGTTTTATCAGCACTTAGTCTTTTTTCTATACTTGGTAGCACACACCACCTCTATTTCTTTCCTTGCTTCCCAGTCATTGTCAGAGGTGGTTTTCTCAGAGTCTAATGTGGCATGAAATGTAGGGCATGCCACCTGCAGAGTCTCTCAATCAAACGCCTCTAGTTTTTCAGATAAATGGAGTATGGTCAATGAATTATTCTGTCCAGAAGCGGTCAGCATCCTTCAGCGAGTGACTACTCCGTGTGCGTGCCCATAGCTCTGTCCAAGCGGCCTCGCTGGCAGCGGCCTGAGCTGCGCTGAGATGTAGGTTCCCACCCCAGCTCCATTGATGTGCTGGATAAGTTTGTGTTCTCTCTGCTCCTGCTTCCCCAGATGTAAAATGAGAGTCACAGTACTGGCCTACACTCAGTGGTTACTCTGCAGTAACGTCCACAGCCGTGGCTGGCTGCCATCAGTGTCAGTTGGGTACTTTGTCCCCTGCCTTGATGTCCAATAAATGGTGACTACGGCCAGCTGGGAAGTTCAGATTTTCTCACACCAGCTGAAAGTGCTTTGGTCTCACCAACACAACAGTGTGCTCAGGATGGTTGTTGTTCTGTCCAGAGTTTCTCTCCACATTGAAGCTATCCAATGCAGGCGATCCCAGATGACTGTGACCCCGCAACTGACAGAGATATAGGGTTATTTGTCACCAGTTACCTATGCTTCTCTTGTGCAGTAGCCTTCTCAGCGGCAGCACATCTTGTGACTTGAAAAAGAATCCACCCACCTTATGTTAGGTCTCCTATCTGCCTGCTCCAAAGATAAACTTCACATATGTGCTTGAGTAGGTATAACTAGGCAGAGCCGTCTTTCTAATCCATTTCTTGTTTGCTTCTTAGGTCTCCTCTTATTTCTGCTGGGAATGGGAATCAACATTCACAGTGATCTCCTGCTGCGCCAGCTGAGGAAACCTGGGGAAGTCACTTACAAGATTCCTCAAGGTATATTCCTATCCCCCACCTCCTTGGAGAAAGTAGGGCAGCAGGAGAGATAATGTTTTCTGCCTGAATTCACAGCAAAGCGACGGTACTAGCAGAGATGCCAGTACCGCGCAGGTATTCGTTTCAGGCGCCCCTCTGAGCTGCAGGGACTAGCGTGAGCTGGCTGCACACAGTCCGCGAGAACCAACAAGAGTATCTGGAAAACATGAGCTGTGAGGAGAGGTTTTAGGAAATGGGCTGGGTAATTTAGAGAAGATTGAAGTGGGACATAGGAAGAGGATTTCAGCCCTGTAAAACGCAGCTGCAAAGAAGGTAATATTCTTCTCCATGCCCAGGAAGAAGAAGTAGCGGACTTCTTACACTGCAAAAGGCAGATTCAAAGTGTAAACTTTAGGGGAAAAAATAACACCAAGGATGCAAGGTGCAGAATTTCCTTTCCATCTCCTTCAAAGTGGGGCTTGGTGAGGAAGAGTGGCCGTGGGCCAGAGCAGTGAACTGGGAAAATACCTAGCTCTGTGTAGAGCAATATGGACGGGGATCCAGGAGTTTCCTGGTTTTAGTGTTGACTGCTTCTGCTGGCTTGTTACAGATGGTAATCTTTCTCCCCCAGAGTTTATCACCTCCAATACTTACCTGCCTCTTGGAGATGATGTGATTAGCTAAGATGGAAAACGGAGATCCAGATTTTGCGTTCCCCAAAGGCAGTGGCCTTGCAAAATATTTTTTAGGGCCTAAAGAGAATTGACTAACGTTAATAATTTTAATTTAAATTTAATAATGGGCTTTCTTAAGCCCTTTTCCAAATGAGAATAAATGATTGTGAAAGTGCTGGAAGCCTCTGGGTTAGAATAACCTGTGATTCTTGTACTTGTACAAGATCCTCCTTTGGCATGCCTCCACTGGCTTCAGGTTTAAGTTGCTGTTATGAGCTCTGAATAAGAAAGGTAGCGTATTCTGCTGCTGACTTTATGGGGAAGAACTTTCCATGTGCATGAGATAACTGTAAAAATTACCTATTTGTCTGTCGATGCAGGAGGACTGTTCACCTATGTTTCTGGAGCCAACTACTTTGGAGAAATTGTGGAATGGTTCGGTTTTGCCATAGCAACCTGGTCCCTACCAGCCTTTGCCTTTGCCTTTTTTACTCTTTGCTGCATCGGGCCACGTGCTTATCACCATCACAGGTATCAGACTGTTTCTTGCCGTATGCTGCTGCTTGCTCTTGGAGTGCAGTTTGCAAAATGCCAGGGAGGGGCAGAGGAGCAGGGACAAGATTCAAGATAAAATAGAAATTTAATACTATGTAAAAGCAGTGTACCGGCTTATTTGTGACTGGGCGAAAGCAAGCAGTCGGCTGGAGCCCCTGTTGAGTCAAGTGGGCCTGATTGATAGTCATTTAATCCGACAGGAGTCACATCACAGCTTCCGCCCTGCTAAAGCCTCTTTTTACTGAGCCTTGCGAATGTGAACCTTTCCTAAGGGTTCCCTTGCAACCTCCAGAATCCTTTGGAGTAGATATGGTCCCCTGCTCTGAATTCCTAAAGTTTCTACTTTAGGTCTGTTAGGACCTTGACAGTATTATCAGCTTTCGCTTAATTAATGAACCTGGTGTAAATAGCTTTGGAACGCTCTTTTGCAGAGTGACACACAGAGATTACAGAGCAAGGCAGTGTGGAGGAGTTTTAAGGTTCCTCAGCTGAGCTGTATTGCAACTGTGCGGTTTCATTGTATGTATGCAGGTTCACTCTCTTGCTTGTTTTCTTTCAGGTACTATCTCAAGACATTTACGGACTATCCAAAATCAAGGAAAGCCTTGATTCCTTTTGTTTTTTAATGACTGAAATATGGACTCTGTTTTCTGTTTTTATAGGGCTTTTTTCAATTCCTAGTTTTAATGTTAGGTCTGACTATAATTAATTGCACAAATGATAACCTGGGGTTGTAACAGACAAGAAGGTAATTTGGAACTGAAGTTCTTGTTTTTAATTACAGGGGAAATTGCAGATAGTTGTGGGCAAAGGGACTCCCCAGACAACATGTTTGCTTGTCAGTGGAGTCCTACCTATGGAAAATGGATATGTAACTGCACTGACATCAGAGAAAAAGCATTGGCTAAAAACTGGTACAGAAAAGTAGAAAGTAAGCCCATGACTTCAGAGTCTTCAGCAGCCACTCCAATTTATAGCACTTCTGCAGCTGCTTCTTCCTGCCTCCATGCACATGTGCCCTCGCTCTGCCAGCGCTGCTTTAGGTGTTGCCACACTTTAAACAGAGTAGGGGTCTCCTTTGCCAGGAAAATGACTCAGCCCATTTTTTTTTGTCTAAAAGCCAGCTTAGCTCCCAGAACCATAATGCAACAAGAGGATATTTGTGCTCTCACAAGGCTGGGACCAGCGTGCCACGGCACAGGGGCAGTGCGAAGTATGCAGAGATGGAAGTATCTTAAGCTGGCACTCACAAGCACAATGTCTGTGTTCCTTCTTTAAGCAATACTCTGCTCACTGTCAGATGATTAATCATCAGCCATCAGGGTTTTTATTTTTTAATGTACTTTGTTAAAGCAATTGCAGCTCCATTAGGATTTTTTTTCTTTTGCAAATCCAGAGCTCTTTTCAGAATAAAAACTTGTCCACTCAAAACCACTCAATTGTTATTCATAAAAATACTTGAGATGGTGATGTATGACAAAAATTACAACAGATAAAAAGCTCTGTGTTGAAGAAAATGTTCTCCAACACTGGCAGTACATTTTGTCTATGAAGACCATTTTTAGATACTCATATTAGGGAACGATAGAGATACTATCGAATTGTCACAAAAACACAGGATGTCTCTTCTTAATTTCGGAATATATTTAGGAATTTTCCCAAAAATGTCATTAACCCCTATAGGAAGAGACATCCTCACAGATGCTGATAGTTTTAGTTACGCTTTAGGGCATAAAATCCTGCTAAGAATTATGCTGAGTGGCTGGAAAGAAGAAGACCAGACCACACATACAAAACATACTACCTGCTGCTGGAGTAACCTGATTGACTGTACACAATTTTCTCCAAAACACAATAAAATTTATGTCAAACACAGACCTGTGCTAGCCTATAACTTACTATTTGCAGAAGCAAATCTCTGTGATGTTGCTTACCGAGTCCTGCTCACGCCTGGCTTCCTCCTTCTGGGCAAACCCTCCCATCCTTGCTCGTATTATTAATTGTCTTCATTACCGCAGAGCAGAGTGGCCAGCTGAGGCTGGGTCCCATTGCACTATTCCCTGCACAGCGCACAGGAGAGCCGGACCCTTTGCCATGTGTAGGCAAAGGGAAGGGAAGGATGAGATAAGGCACAGAATTGTCATTGCACAGGCCGTGGATGTCACATCAGCATCATGAACATATTTTCCTTTTGTTTCCTTATTTAAATCCTCCATGTGGAAACACACTGGGAAGGAGGTTGCCGGGTGGGAAGTCAGGGACAGAAAGGCTGGAGGCGGCAAGGATGCTGGGTGGGAGGGAATGGCCTCTTCCCCGGGGAGCGGATGCTGAGTGTGAGCGGCGGCCGTGCTCCCCAGCACCCCCTGCCTCAGCAGACCCTCCTTGACGATTCCTCTTTGCACTTTCCATCCCCCTGCAAAGCCTCGCAAGCGATGAGACAGCAAATAGCCCATGGGTGCTGTTTTTTAATGACTGAAATATGGACTGAAACACGTTCCCAGCTGCTGTCTCCTCCATCTACTTCTGAGCCAGGGGGAGAGCAGGGACCAAGCTCTGCTTCACCCTTTGGACCAGAACAGGGCTTGTGCAGGCTTCTGCATCCCGCCTGCCTACCCCTCTGTCAGAACAGGACTATTCCCTCCATTTATTTTGCCTTGATTAATATTTGCACCAGATGGACTGTTACTGCCACTGTCAGTCCCAGGCCCTGACACCTACTGCAAGGAGACAAGGGCCAGGGTGGGAGAACTGGTGCCGGCCAAAGGTGGGCGATGGCCTGCCTGCAGGCTGGGGGGCCCCCACAGCCTGGCACCCCCGTACCGGTCCACCACAGGGTGCCTCGAGGTGCTTGGTTGCTTGCAGAAGCAACTTCATCCTCTCTATCATGAGCCTTGGAGATGACACATGGAAAAGGGCTGCAGGCAGGAAAGGAGCACGTCTTCCTTCTGCCCCCTCCTGTAGCATTTTTGCAGAGCAGGATTGACACACATGCGCTTTAAAACCCCTACAACCAACGATTGCAGGTAGTCGTGATGAAGAGGAGACACAGGCTGTCTCCATGTGGAGTTCCCCCTGGGGCTTGGTGGCTGCTGCCCTCCCTGCAGGGACACCAGCCTGCCCCACTGTGCACAGGAATGCCCCAGGGCAGCACACCTGGAGCCACAATGCTCCTGAGAAATCTCTTTCATCATCCCTTATTTTTGTAAGGAAAAATATATTCTTGACTCTGGGAGAAAAAACACAGTGGACATTCTCATATCCCTCTGCTCAAGCCTCTGGAGGCTATGAACACATATGATTTCAGAGTCGACTGGAAAGTGTTTTGAAAAGCAGCACTTTTCTGACTTTCTTTGCAATGTGCTTTTGTTCTGCCAAAAACTAACATAAGTGTCCTCTGCTGGTAAGCATTTAAAATAATAGCTCATTCCTTTTCTCCCTGTTTTGCAATACTGTTTTTCTGTTTGGTTTCCTCCCATCATTCACATTTTAGTTTTCATTTATCTTTGGGAAACATTTATGTTTGGGTGGTGTTCCCTGGAGAGGGCCTTCCTCAGGACAGCTCTGAGTGTTGCTGCTCTGCCAGAAAGACTTCTCTACGTGGTGCTGATAACCCAGCCTTCATCCCCTCTGGCAGCCTGCTGGGAAAATTAATCCTTTATCCCCAGGACTCTTGTTAATTTAATTATTTTTGTATTGTTCGAGTGCTTTTTTGAAAAGCTGACTTTCCGTAAACATGCGCTGTATCGCTGTGGTAATACACAAATGGCTTCATCATGCATCCGACAGTTTCTTCTGTGAAATGCGTTTTCTGCACCTAAGTGATCAGACAGACCACTTATTGATACCAGAATTTAGGTATCTAATCTCTTCTGACAACCGAAAACAGAATTAGACGCTGTTCACTGGGAGGCAAAGAGGAGAACAATGGCACTTGCCAGCCCTTATTCCCGTCTCTATGTGCCCCACACACTTCAGCCTTCGCCTGGCTTCAGTCCATGCTTCAGACAAGAAGTCACTCAAGACAATAGAAAACCCGCTCCAGGCAACATATGGCATTTGTAGCTATTGTTTTAAAGTACATATTTTACATAATATGTTTACACAAAAGGCAACAAAACCCCAATTTTGGCCCTTGAATTACTGTCTTTAGGGAAAGCACTCATCTGGGAGCTGCACCCCTGCTCCCATTATTCTCCTGGAACGTGAAGCCTCTTACGCTTGGCCAGAAGCTCTGAATGTTTCTGCAGAAATACCAAACCACAGTGTGTCCTGGAACCACAAATACCGAGGAGCTCTCCCTCGGTAGGCAGAGTGCTCTAATGGCTTGTGCTCAAGAATATCTATTTTGTACTCTTGATGGTGTCACTGATTGACTGACAAACTTCAGCAAGTTACTCACCACTTTTCCGGGTGCTTTCCTTTCTATTGCTTGTCTCTGGAAATGGTCTTGAAGGCTAGGATTTGTTTTCACAGTACTTAGTAAAGCAGTCCTAAACTGAGTTGAGGCCTGTAGATACTGATATAACACAAATAAGATACAGCCTGTTGCATATTCTTGGGAGACAGAGTTATTATAATATTGCAAAATATTCTAGAGTCATATAAGTTATCCAAATGCACTGAAATGCATCTTAACAAGATATTTCTGTGGTATTTTGTGAAAGAAAAAGGCTATTACGTGTCACCTATTGAACTTTAGGATCATTTGCTGACAGCGGAGGGATTGCCTGTTTGTATTTGATTCACTTGTCAAATTAACATAATCCTTTTTAATGCAAATCACCATAGGGACTCATTTAAATCCAAGCATAGTCCTGGAAGCCTCGGATCCTCTCTTCTGCCACCTCTGGGGTCCTCCTGAACTGGTCTAATTTCTCAGAGTGGGATTTTCTAGAGTCGTCTCCTCTCAAACCCAAACACTTTTGTCCCTGCATGAGTAATGTGATCTAGGAAACACAAACATCTGATAGTAATTCAGGGCCAGGGCCTGGTGGTTCCTCATGAGTCGTAACATATTCTGTGATTAAAGGCATTGATGGACACTGAGCTGCTCAAGAATGTGCCATTATTCACTACAAATGGAGAAAGCAAGTTTGATCTCTGTGGGGGCGAAGTCGGTGGGCAGACATGAAGTGCCTAATGGTAACACCTGGAAAAGTAAAGGAAGAAGTTCAGGTCTTCTTCTGGTTTATGCTACCACAAGTTACAAATGCCTTTCCAATGAACCTGTCTTTAGCTCTGTAAGTCTAAAAGGTCAAAGAAAATACACAGTTTTCAGAAGTCCATTAAGTTTCTTTGCATATTCAGAAGAGAACAGACTGAGCTTAACTGATGCAATGTTTGGAACAATCCCACCACCATGCCTTTCAGCTAGGGGCCGAGGCCTCTTTCCCCCAGCAGAGTCAGTGGAGACATTAGTTCCTCCAGACAGTGATTCACAACACCCAAGCTGGAAGCCTACAATCCCACGTAGGAGACAGGGATGCTAGAAGTACACCCCAGTGAGCTCACATCCATCGATTAATGGCATATCCATTGCTTATGGCCAGGCAGAAGACAGCTGTGCTTGGGCACTTTGACCTGCAGTGTCATTCCCAGAACCGGAGTTATCCTATTCAAACACTTCTCATATCAGCTCCAGCATCACAGGCACCTGCCAGGTTGCTTTCTGGTCTACTTGCCTACTTTTCCCAAATTTGTCACGTGAGATTACACACAATATTGCCACAGCCACACTTCCCTACTAAAGCAAACACACCATGCCTATTCAGGCTGAATTTTTTTCACCCTGAGATGCTGCTGCCCCAAGGAAAGGCTCTTCACTGTATGGGGATATATTGCATTTTTACGCTGTGTGGTAAAAGGTGATGAGCCTGATGAGGAGTTCATTTTAACGGGTTCACAGCAGCCTTGCTTGGGCCTAAACCAAATCTGGGTGGAGTGTATTTCCCATGCCTGAGAGGGGGAGCTGCTCCACGAGCCCCCTGTGCCCCCATGCTGTCCCCACTGGCCCTCGGGAGCTGGCCATGGGCTCCCCTGCCCACAGGGCACTGGGTATCACAACTGTGAAGGGGAGTTCTGCTCTCCAGTAACCCCAGGAGAGTCCTCATCCTCATCTTCACCCTCATCCTTCTCCTCCCTAATAGGGGACTGCCACAGCTCAGGATGTTACACCAGAGCAAAGCTCTCTTCACCCAGTGGGGCCAGGTACACGTGGCCAGCCCTGAGTGAATCTGTTTTCTTTGATGGAAACTCCTGAAATTACTCCTGTCTCCCTGGCAAGAGAGCAGCTTGCAGATGTCTTGGAAATTTGCCCCTGCTAAAATAGTATCTCTGCCATTTGACCAGAAAATCTGTGTTTCAGATCTCTGCAGGGACAGAAAACCTGTCCTTTTACCAATTACAAACTTGGAAGGCATTCAAGTAGAAGAAACACAGAAAATCTTGTTCACGGTGGATTTCTAGAGATGTGGGAAGCTGGCTCTGGCCCTAGGCCTACAGACAATTTTAAAATACCAGCAAACATCACTCTTGGGATAAAAAGCTGGTTTGAAGGAATTAAAATACATTTGCATCAATGGATCCGCCTGATGTAAATCCTCTTTTCCCTCTGCTGGGAATTAGGTTTGGCACTCTGGTAGTAAATAGGAAAATGCATATTTCAGCACTGAACATACTTATCCTGCCTTCTGTACGGCGGGGTGAAACCTTACCCTCACATGTCCTGGCAGCCTCAAACACCGAGAAATGTTTCTGGGGGTGTTAACTGAGCTATGTCAGGCAGTCCTCTTACATGTGATACAACTTCGGCTTCACAGCCAGCAAGCTAGAACCTGAGCCCGAGTGGTTATTATCATATCCGTACACAAAGTCATAAACAGCAAAACAGGGTGACTCTCCCAAAACTGGGCCGGTTGCCCTCGAGCTGTGCTAATAACACTGGGCTGAACTCAGGCTTGGCAACCGTCACTTCGCAGCATGTCAAATAGTGAAATTCTCCCTGACTTCAGCAAGGCTCTGGTTTCACTCGTGTTTTCTCTGTTCAGATATATGAGTGGCCTGTAGCCAGTGATTTTCAGCACTGTTCCTACCCAGCATCCGGCCATGTGTTAGCCGTAGCATCTCAGGCAAGCTTCTTGTCATAAAGCAATTTTGCCACTTCCCCCTGTTGCTGACTGAGATGCTGTTTCACAGGTATTTTCGGAATTTCTTCTCTGCCTACATCTTGGGCTCTCAATGCATGACTTACAAGGGGGAGTAGAATAGACTGAGTTTGTACCCCTATGCCTTTTCCTTCTTTTTGTTATCAGACTAACGCTCTCCAGTCTGGTTTAGCCACCACCTCAAGTAGACAGTGCCATTCCTGTAGCCCAGCTAAGGGTATTAGCCCTTCTGGCAGGATGGAGGCCAACCCACACAGTTCTTCCTCCCTCAGCATCCCCTGATGGCAAAACATTGCATCCCCTGATGGCAAAACATTTGATCCCATTTGATTAACTTACAGTTTGCATTGGTTTTCTCTTGTTCACGTGCCAAGAACAAGCTCCTTGAAGAGCTTCCTCTCCTTCAAACCCCTTCAAGGTTTCTGAAGTCTTCTAAAATGTGTGGTGTGTTGTTTGGGTCTGTGTCAGCAAGTGTAGCGTCATCCTTCGGACCCCACCTGAGCTGGCAGTCCCTGAGCTGTGGCTTGGCTCTGTGGGGTTGACACGCTGCCATCTCTTGCACCTCTCTTGGGTTTTTCCTCTGCTGCCTTTAAAATGGATCTCAGCATTTGCCCTCCACTTGGAGGATTTGAGCTTCAGGCTCTCTGGGATGTTGCACTTGGGATTCTGCCACCTTGGGAGATATAAACCTGTAGCCTGCATGCTTCCATACACCCAGCGTGCAGCCTGCAATCTCAGGTGGCCAGTGGAGAAAGGAAAACTAACAGCATTTCCTGCTCTAAAAGCAAGTGAAGTCAGAAGAGGCCAGAAGAGAGCTGAATTCCCATCCTTCAGCAGGTCACAGAGGGGACGAATACGGGGCAACTTCTCTGCACCCCCTGGGAGAGACAAAAGAGTTGGCTCCTGGGCTAGGGCAGGGGGTCCATGGCAGGATTGGTTTGCTTGGGAGGTCAGACCAGGTCAGACAAGGAGCTCCATATAATGTTCAATGACAGTAAGAAACAGGAAAGCTACATGTGTGTGGCTGGGAAGGTCACTGGGGACTTTGAGGAGGGAGGTCAGGATGGCGTGAAGGCAATGGTAGGGCCAGTGCTCCCTGCCCAGAGCAGTCACCCCCAGACTTAGCTCTTCAGGCTAAGGACAGAGTATCTTTAACATCAGCTCTGTTGGGTGGCAGTTTATGGCTCCACATTTTCAGGGCATCATACTTGCTCTGAGCATGGTGTTATGTTCCCTGAAGTGAGGTGATGCTAGCAGTCGATGCTGGACTGTGAGTCCCCTGGGACTCTCTGTTGGCCAGGGCTCTGTTTAGACCCAGCCTGTCTCTGACTTATCCCAGACTGGGTGAACGACTCCTGGCTAGAAAGACTACGAAGAAAAAATTTACCAATTGGGATTCCTTTATAAGATAAGGTGGGTTCTGATGCTGCCCAAACTTACCCATTTGTCTAAATTTCTTCTGTTATTATAATCAGACATCATTGGTTATATCTAACTAATTGTCATCATTAATTTGCAACCAATATTCAGTGAAACCGATCCACAGCCTCTGGCCAAGCCCTGGCTTTATGGGTCAGCCGGTGCTGTAGCACTGCCTTTCCTCATTTTTTCTGGCTGCGACCACATCTTGTCTGAGGTCTACTGACACTGCATCACTGCTGCTGCTCAGAGGACACGACGAGCTCTTCGCCAGCCCCAGCCACCCCTGCTCCCCTGGGAGAAACAGCAACTGGAAACTGTGTAAACTGTAATTTGAGTAAATCAAAGGAATGGTTTTGATTATGCCAGATGCCCCAGGCAATTAGTATGTTACAGAGAGGGAAAGATCTTAACCGAAGCAGCAGGTCCTCCTGAGCATCCCTCAGGAGGGTAGTGAGTGTGTGGCAGTTTCTGACGAGAGCATCACGCTTCCTCTACCCAACACACTTTTGTTTGGGGTTTTCTGACGTGATGAAACTCTGAGAGGAGGAACAGCCAAGGAGGGATGACTCACGGCCAGGCTGGAGGCCGAGGGATGACTCAGAGGTGGAGCTGGCTCACAGGCTGCAGCCTTATATCACAGGGCTGGCATGGTCAACTCAGGCAGCGGTGGGGCTGGAGATGCTCCCAGCACGCTCTCCTCACTAGCAACCCTGACAAAGGATACAGTGACTTCTTGGCACTTTTTAGCACATTCTCTTCCAAAAAATGTCCCAAATGTTCACCTGCTTCAATCTGACTTAATTCCCTGAACATGAGTGACCAGGCTTAGTCACGGGATTGCAAGCGAGGGCTCAACCTCTGCCTGTAAGCAATAGCTCCAAAGCCTACTGAAAATTCCGGGCCTGACACATCCAACCATATATTTACCTTGTTTCATGTCTGTATCGCACTGGGAACTCGTCATGGTCCTGTGGTTGATTCATGCACCATGGTGACCACCCATAACACTTGCTGAAGGGATCTCTGTGGGACTTGGAAGGACCTCCTGTGGAGGCTTTGTCCAGCCTGGAGAACCACTCAGCTTGAGCAGCTGATCCTTGCAAGAAGCAGCTCTTGGTACCACCCTCCAGACAGAGCTGTCGCAGAGAGGCTGTTGTGAGAGACAGGTGCACGCTCACTCTCCTGAGGAGGGACGCAGTGCCCTCCCCATCCTGCTGGAGACAGTCCTTCTGTATGAAAATATGTCGCCCAGCTGCTATCATGGGAAATGGCAGGAAGGGATAAGAAACGTATTCAGAAGAGCTCAAAGACTAAAGCGCGCTCCTTCCCCTGGGAAAACAAATATATGCATGCAAGATAGGACACGGATTTATTTCCCTGGCTCTTCCTTGAGTTGAGGAAGGTAACAGAAGCAACGATACATTATCCCGGGCAGAAATGGTGAAAGCAAAGGTGTTTTGGGCCTGTTCCTCTCTGAGGAGCAAGGAGTGGAGAAGGCAGGCAGCTGGAGGAGCAGCTCATCAATAGCACGTTGCCTGAGTCAGGCCAAGCACTGCATGTCACCTGCTCTTGATGCTGGGTTTGAAACCCTTTGGTATTGTCCTTTATTTCTCTTCACCAGAAAGATTTCTCAGTTGCAGCCAAGTGTGTTTTGGTGATGTTTTTGTCCCTCGGTCTGAGGAGATGTCGACAGTCTCACTTCCTACCAACTGCAATGCTGCAATTGCATAATGCAGAGTGTTGTCACATTACTAGTTTCTCAGATGGAGCATTACAAGTTTCTTGCCTCTCATTCAAATGACTTGATGAAAATATCATGATTGTTTTATTGCTATAGCCATAAACATCAGATGCTGCGCAAGTTTCAGTCCAAACAGCCTAACCCCGCATTTACTTCAATAAAATTACCATGACTAACTTGTATCTTTCCTTTTGAGAACATGTTCACACATGTAGGGAATTAACTATTTTCAGATAAAATTACTTATTGCCAGTGAATTACTATTATTTTGACTTGCACTAATGGTTGTTAATAATGCAAGATGGGGAGGGAGAGGAACACGTGTGTGTACCAGCTGCTGTTTCACTGTTATCCAAAAACCGTGAAGAAGTTGTTGGCAGTCATCGCAAAAAGATTTTCTTTCTTCCTTTTCAAGCACAAGTATAGCAGCTGTTGCCTCTGGCAAGGGTAATTTTTGCCCTATTGATGCTCATCCCATACAGAATTTTATAACAGACCAAACAAAAAAAACCCCCAAAATAGTGAAAAGCGTGCAATGAATTGAACTCGTTTCCTATGGCTGGCACTCAAATAAGAAACAAGAATAATCTGGCCATATGGAGATGTAATGGCTCTGAAACCAGACCTGCCCCTTTCACTGACCTGGGAAGAAGGGTGGCAGCAGCAGAAATTATCACCGCTTGGCGCTTGGTGGGGCGCTGCCTCAGATTTCCTACAAGTCCTTTTCTGTTGCTGCATCAACAACTGCACTCCTTCTCCCTCTTGGCAGCAAGTCACTTTCTTGACAGAAACTTTATTTATTTGTTCTACATTGGGCCTTGAGAAAATGCCTGCCCTGTGACAATTGAACACCACGTCGGGGCTCCCCTGCGCGTGGCTGCTCGCCTGCTCTGCTCTCTGCTGCTGGCAGACACTCGGAAGCTTTGCCTGGTTCAGAAATATGACTTCTCCTTACCCAAGCCGACGAAGTAGATGGAAACACATCATTTTGGTGGTGCACGCAGCTTTTTTCTTATAATTGTTCAGTGTTGCTGCCACAAGAACAGTTTTCTCTGGGGAAACTGCTCTGCCAATGCAGCCTTGGTAGTAGAGCAACCAGCACTCCATATAGCGCTAGCCCTACAGGGCAGCTAAACCTTTGCTGAGCAAACCCTATCCCTATTACTGTGTATCACAGAAAAAAAAATCGCCTTCTCAGTACAGGCAATGCCTGATTTCTGATTTTTCTTCTTTTTTTTTTGCAGCCAAGCTGCTCAGTTCCCTTCCTCAGCATCACCCTTGATTTCCCACAGTTGGCTGTGAGGTTTTAACACCGTACGTAACCTCCGCAGTTTGGTTCCTTGTTTTTCTCCTTTTCATTCTGAGGACCTCACCTTTGTCCCTCTGTCCGTCTCACCAGTACATTGCACTATATCCTGGTACTGTCCAAAAAGACTTCAGGCTGAGGTGAAACAATTTGGATCAGCTCATTGCAAAGTAGTGTTAAAAGAGACTGACTAGTATTAAGGACTTTGAATTCCCTTATTAAAAATGCAGCGAGTTAACCACAACAGAAATCTTAAGTACATAATTCTAAGTGCGTGCCCAGGGATCAAGTGCATCGATCTCCAGGGTTATGTTTCTTAAGTTACAGTGGTACTTTTTTTTCTGGCAGACCTAACGGGCAACACAGTCAAAAGCAAATTCTAGACCTAGTCCTCCTTCACAGGGAGCTAATTTTGATTAATAAAGCAGAAGGTGCAGAGCAGCTAGAACCTATCACATATGCAAGGAGCTAAAATAATTTGTAATACTTTGGGACAAACCACATTCACTCAGAAGGGCGGGGGGCTGGGGAGGAGGATTCCTGCTCCCACGCTTTAATTCCAGCTGAAGTGGGAGGCGCCCAGCTAGCATGTATACTATGGCAGTATAATTTTTCATTGGACCAAGTCACGATCTTGATGTGAAAACGACTAGGTAAAATCCAGTGATTTGTTCTCATCATAGAATACTGAATTAGCCTCTTACAGCTTGAAAAATCTATCCATCTTTATTCTTCAAAGCCAGGGGCAAGTCACAGCAATTATTTTTAGGTAGAATCCTCTGTTGAAATCAAGGGCGAATGAGGACTAGAAGCCAATGGTGCCATCTGGCCCTTTGGTAGGTCCTTGTATCCTGTTAGCTTTGCAAAATTCAAGGAAGGTGATGTTAATCATCCAGCACAAGCAGCTGCTGCTGGAGCTGTTCCTTGGCTGAAGCGCTGCTCAGCCAGGGCCCGGCAATTCCTCCAAAGCACATTTAATTTAGCAGTGTAATTTTTTGAGCGTATTTCTTAAGAGGCAGCAGCCTCTGGTATGAATAAATACACAGAACCACGTGCTACCCACTTTGAAGCAGGTCTACTCGAACAAGTGATGGCAGGGATACCTGGCTAAAGTTTCTGGCTCAGCATTTGATCTGTTGCATGAATTTTAGCAAGGCATTTCTCATTATAGCTGTTTCCCTTCCAGTTTGTCAAGTTGCAAGCACTTTGTGAGACAGACTGTGTAAAATCCTGTCTTTATATGACATCTAATGAAACAGGATTCCTATCTCAGCCAGCGTATCTAGACCAAACTTGTTGAACTTAGATTTTTTAGCTAGTTATATATAATAAAAAAAAAAAAAAGAAGAAGGGCTCAGCAGCCTGTTTGCCAGCAGCAGCAGTGCCGGGGCACACTGAAGTGATTGGGAGACTGCAAGGAAATCTGGGATCTCCTCTAGAACTGCAGGACAAGTCACATAGTGAAACCAGGCTAAACTTGTTTTCAGCCAGATCCCCGACCAGGATCCTCTCACTGACTAGTGCTGGTTCAGGCACCACTGTAATACAAATGATTGTAAGTGAAATCATACAACTTGCACACAACCAGTTGTGGTCACACAACTGGTGATGTGTCTAACAGGACACATGTACTGGCTTTTCTTCCTTGCTCTGGAAATCCCTGCTAGCTTTTAAGTGTTCAGTCCTTTCCTGAATCCTACGAAATTATGGATGGAAATAACCCTCCACGGGAAGAAGCTAAATACCATGTAGTTACCTGGCACCAGGGTGCCAGCCACGGTGCTGCAGCATGGTCGGTCCCATGCAGATGTGCTGCATGTGGTGGCACCCAGGAGGAGGAGCTGGCTCTGCTGGAGGCGCTGGCAGCAGGGAGGCAGCGCCCTGCCCTGCGTCCCTTATTGAGCTATTGAAATAATTCCTAGATTCATCCACTGTGTGAGGCTTAGAGTAAAAGGAGAGGGCAAAGAAACAAGACAATAAATTACTTCTTTGTCAGCATTTTTTCAGGGAACGCCATGTTTTTCCCACTGGCTGGTGCTGAAAGCCATATAACCTGTGGCAGAAATGTTTGCTAGCAGAAGGGAGAAAATAGTGAATATACCTGTTTGTTTCCTCACTTAAAAAAATATTTTCTTACAATCAGCAAAGGAACAGCAACACAAATTGGCAAACTCATTTTAAATGCTTCATGTAGGACATCAGCATCCAATTTGTTCCTGTATGCTGCACTGACTTGTTTAATAAGCATGGTACAAGCTCACGGTGTAGTTTCTGGTGGAGATGGGGAGACAATTCAGATGATCCCTGCCTCAGCTGATGTGTTTCAACAGAGTTGGTGCTACATACGAGCTGGGGCTCCCTGGCAGGGAAAACACCCCTCCCCAGAAAGCCCCTGGGAGCCCCAGGTGAAGATGCAAAGTCTGATGCAGGTTCAGGTAGTGCCAGTGCTGGGAGCTGCCCCAGCCGTGCTGGGGACACGATCTCAGCACAAACCGACCATGCCTGCAGGCAGGGGCAGCAGGCAGGAGGGTGAAGCACGGGGGCTGACCTCCACCACCTCCCTCGAGCCCGGCTGGGCATTGCCCCCTGCCTGAGGCTGCCCAGGGAGACCCTCAAGCTGGTGGCGTTCAGTTCATTTCCATTATGCCACTTACAGAAAAATATTTTCTAGCTTTGAAATGGTGGACTAGGAGAAGCAAAAAGGACTATTTATTCACAGTGAATCTTTGTTCCAGCAGATTCAGCAGACTGAGTGATGTCTCCTCCTCTAAATTGCTCACACCAGAGGTCACAGTGGCTCTTTCAAGGGCACAGACTTTGTGTTAGCTCTCTCTGTAGGCAAGAGGATGGATAACCTTTATTTTTCAGTACTAGTGGGTCACACCCGAGAAGGCGTTGATCACTTTCTGCAAGGCGCCAAGCACCCATTGACAAATGAGTTGTCTTAGCACCTCTCAGGAGGTGATCAGCATCTGGCAGAATAAAAGGCTGCAGGGCTGAGCTACCCAGACAGCTCACACAGCAATAAATTAGGCATCACAGTTGCTGTGCTGGCAAATGTATTAGTCGCTCCCACTCAGCAGTGCTTTTTGCACAGCTGGGCACACTGACATTAAATCTTACCTGCACAGGAAAATTACTATTTCTTCCAAATATTTTCAAGAGCTGGTCTGTTGCAGATGGTTCAAGGAAACATGGATATCCTGCGCTGCCCTGAACACAGCCACAAGGAACTTCTATAATTTGCTTTGTCTGCTTAGAGAGGAACTGCCAGCTACTGCACGCTTTTTAAAAATCTGCGCTTGACCGTCATTTCAATATATATGACCACATTCCCTGTGGAAAGAAGCCGGTCTGATTTATTTTCCTTTTTCGGTTTGTATTTTCCAGCATTCATGTTTTCACTACATAAGTTTGGATTTGATTGCCTCCAAGTTTTCTAGTTTACACTTATTGATATTTTGACCTAAGGTCGCACAGGGAGACTATAACCACCAAAGAAAATGCCTAATACCAACAATCTCAAACTGATCCCTTCCCAGCTCAAGTTTTGTTAAATCAGGGCACTCCAAATTTGAACACGGTATAGACCACCTTACACATGAGTATTGGCACAGTGATAATGAATTGTAGTCAGCAGAGTGATTTTGGTGCCAATGAAACACACTCCCCCGCTTAATTATTGGAATGTTTTTATTTTAGACCTTAGAAAGCATCTGCAGGCTAGTTTGCGGCACCTCAGCACAGCAACCCACTCCTCAGTCCCAGCGCACTGCCTGTTGCTATTGTACTGCATAAACCCAGTTCAAAAATCCCTCTGCACCAGAAATCACAGGGAAGCGGTATTTCAAAGTTAAAATTTAAGACTTTACTCTTTAGGATTAATTTCTTTTCTTCCAAATGTGCAAACTCATTATTCCTTTGTTTCAACGTGAAAGGTGATGGGGGTTTGTCAGGGCCATAAGAGAGACCAGAAATGCAACCTCAGATCTGAAAAAAATCTCTTTTTTATTTTGTGGGAAAAGCTTGATTTTGGACAAATGACCATTGGGATTTATCAGCAAAACCATAGGCGTAAAACCCGTCGCGCTTCAACAGTACGATTAATTCAGCTACATTGCACACATGCTATGCAGGAACTTCTATTCCTTTCCTATGTGAAGGAGTATCTGTTGTTTACACTACCAAGTATAAACCCCAATTTTCTCAAAATGTGCAATGCAGACCAACCTACTGGAATGTGAACATCCCACTTTGTTGGCTGGTGGGTACTTTTGTTGTGTGACCTTCATGTTGCACAATGAGGGACATCAGTTATCAAAAAGGCTGGGCAGTGAAACGCTGCCGGAGAACTTGGGAATTTCTTGTGTGGTCAGCTAACAAAAAACTGAAAAGAAAGAAACTGCCTGCTGTGAATTAACTGGTGTGAGGTATATCCATGTTAGCACAACTTAGCCTTAGTGTGTTTTGATACGTTGGTCATTTTAAACACACTGAAGCAACCACCTACCTTTACCTGCGAGGACGTAAAAAGAAACATAAAAGGAAGGGTAAACAAATGTTGGTCAGGTCATGAACTTCCCTATAAAGAACTGTGATATATAATTAGAGACTCCTGCGTCTGGGGAGGTTTTTTTGCCTTTCATTTCATGATCAGCGTGGATAATTGGAAGGTCCAAGAGCAGTCTAACAGGTGCAACATATGGGAGAAGCTCGCTTTAAGGAGATTTAATTCGCTACGCGCTAAACAAGGTGTAGCAGCAGCAGCTTCCCAACTTGTGATGAACAGAGCGATTCCTGCCAGCCATTGGTAGCTATCTAAAAGCTAAGCACTCTTCCCTGCAATTTGTCTGGGTTCCCTCGAATGTTAGAGGGAAACGCGGACATCCCAGAGGGATGTTTGTGCTGACCCTCCCAGGAGCCTCTCCTGCAATGGGACAAACAAGGTCTCCTGAAGTGCATACTCTTTCCTCCAGCTACAGAGGGAGCCCAGATGACTTCTGCAATTTATTGGCAGCGGTCCTGTAGGCGGGAGAGTGTAAGCTCCTGGGCACTGCAGGGTTGTAAGTGAGGAAAATCTGACTTATGGATCAGTCAGCATAGCTGAAGAAAAACAGTATTTTGGGCACACTTAAACTAGATACTCATCTTTCATATGGCTAAAGTTAGGTGAGATAAATCCTGTCGTAATAAGCAGTTTGTTTCTAGAAGCAATCATCTCCCTTGAAGGTACGTCTGCATTCCTTCTCAGCCTTGCTACTGACAGAATGATATTAATTTGGAGTTAACATGAAGGTTATTGCACTGTGAAGAAATGCTTGTACTTGAGGAGAAAGTACCTGCCTATGTGGGCAATGTAAAATATTTGAAATTCCTAATTTCCTCACTTCTAAGTGACTGCTTTTTGTAGATTTTAAGTAGATGACATGGTGTCCCTACATTATGAAATGAAAAGCCTGAATGGCATTAGTCAAGCAACTAATATTACTCAGAGGCTCCCACCTCCCTGAAGCCAGACATTACAGCGTTTGTCTTCTCTCTGCTGCTCAGTTAGGAACGCATGTATGCGAACTAAGTGTTACGAGCAAAGACAGGTCTTTTCAGCGCCACAGCTCACACCGAACCTGCTAACTACAGTACTTCCCCAATTGCCATGCACCCTCCTGTCCCAACTTGGTTTAAGGACAGAAAGAGGAAGAGGTCTAGGCTTCAAACAATTACCCCCAATGGAAAAAAGAATAAAATCAAAACTTTGTAATATATAATTTTTAATGCATAAAATGCAGCTGGGAGTAGCTCTGACAATCAGGCTGTAACATTTTTTACAGATGAAACCAAGATGCGACCAATACACAGTATAATGCTCAAGAAAAAAGTTTTCAAGGTCTCCTAAGGTCCCCTTTTCTGCTTTAACTGAAATGTGGACGCTTCTCTCCCTCTTTTTCTCTCTCTTTTTTCTTATGGCTGCATGACCAACTGCTGTTCCAACCACCATTTAATTTTCTGTTTCTCTGGGAAATTCTGGAGAGCCTCTCTTTATATTAAATTATTGACGCTCTAGTGGAGAATAGAAGAGATCCTGTTATACTATTTTTGGTTCATTAAGTTTCTAATTACTTTGGGTTTGATATTGAAAAGCACTAATTAATGCTTTTAATGTGTAATATTAGTAATGCCCTACAATAGAATTAATGCCATTTTAAATGAAAAATAGAAAATATTTATTCCCAATGAAATATATAGTAGAATTAAAGGCTGAGAATATTTATAAATTACTTAAGAGTAAAAGATGAATAGAAGTAATTGCTATTATCTCATAACCAAGCATTCTGAATCTAGAAAATTAAATTAAGATTAGTCTTTTAAAAACCATGAAACAGACTAAATAAAATTCTCAGTTGAAATAATTCACAATGAAACCTCTCAAACAGCCCAAACGTCTTTCTGTTGTGTTTGAGGCTTTTTAATATTGGGCTTCAAGGACACCGGACATGTTTTCCAAATAAATTCCTCCTATGTAATTACTGAAAGGCAGTATTTAATTCTTGTTTTTAAACTTGTATCCTTGTAATTACATATTTGGGTAAGTATAACCACATCGCTCAGCATCCTGTGTTTATAAACAATCCTGTGCTTGAAAATCATTATCACACCACTGCAGAATTTTCTTTCTTGTTTCACCTTTACATACCCGATATATACTTACAGTCTGAACTTCATTTTAACGCAGGGTTTTCCTCATCTGAGGATTTGCTTTATTTTGGTACAGCAACACAAAAGCAAAAGTAGATGCCGACTGGTTACTCCAGAGTGACAGTCGCATGGCAGTGCCAGGGCAGCACAAAGCAGCAAACCGTGTAGTGAGTCTCACACGTCATTAGATATTGACTTATTGACTTGGAAGGAAGGCTGTGCTGCCCAGGACACCACTGAAGAGCCGGAGCCCCACCTCCGGCTCCCTGTAATTCAGAAGGAGAGGGTCTGCCTCGGTGGGGAGAGCAGCGGTGCCAGAGCCGCTCTTCACTGCATCTCCTCTCTTCCCCCTCCTTCCTTCCTTCCTTCCTTCCTTCCTTCCTTCCTTCCTTGACTTTGGACACCACCCCACCCCCCCGACTCTCTCACATCCACTTCCACTTATCCCTCTCCAATTCTTTGCTAGTGCCACAGATGCAAGAGCTCTCTCCCTTGTTTTTCTCCTCTAGCTCCTCTGATTGCTCCTGGTTCCACCTTCTCTCATTTCCTTAATAGCCTCACTCTCATTTTATCTCTTTAATAGCTCACCCTTCTCTGGCTCTTCATCATCATCTCAATAAATGCATCTGTTAAACCTCTTACTGGTTACAAACAACCAGCCTCCTTCCCCTGCCCCTGGTTACTACTCTTTATACATTTATCTTTCCTTTAAACAACATGCACCTCAGTTCTCTTCGCTTTGTAAGCTCAGTGAAAGCCTGGAGTCTTCCTCCTGTGGCTCCTTCTCCCTCACCAAGCCTCTGCCCCCGCACTCAGTCAGCATTACTTTTGTGGGAGCCTTGAATGACCTCCTCTTAGGCAGCCACAGCTCTCCCCTACATCTCTGTTTGTCCGTCAGGCACTTTCCACAAGTCAATGGAGCTTCCCTCCCGGAGAGGTTATTCCTTCCATCTTTCGTAGCCCTGCTCTCCCTTTTCCCTCACTCAACCAGCATGGCTTTTCCTCTTTATCTCACTCTCCAGACCCCAGCACAGGTGCTACAAAGCTCTGTCCTTGTCCCCTTTCTCTTCTATGCCTTATCTCTGGGTAATCCCAACCACAAACATAAATTCAGCTGCCGAGCAACTTAAAGATCCAGGGCTCTATTCAGATCAGTCTCTCAAGGTGAGATTAACCTGACCAAAAATAAAAGGGTACACTGCAGGCATCTCCGCCTGCAATGGTCATCTGGACTCCCTTTACAGCTAATCCTATAGGAGGTATCTAACGCAGGGAAAATGAATGGCATCCGTGAAAAACCTGTTCCGCTCACCTACCAAAAAAAAGGGAGCTTAGCTGAGTAGCTCTGATGCTGATGACTGCACTGTGAATACTTAAAACTGGGTAAGAAAGATGAATGCCAGACCTTCTTTTCAAACACAGCCTTGCCCGCCTCTCTGATGCCTGCCCCGGTAAGCCTCACTGCCAGCTCAGGCTCAGGCTCAGCTAAAACAGGCCGCTTCATCATGGTGCTCCTCAGCCACTGTTTAGGCCAGTGTTCAGGCACGCCTCTAACTGGGGGCGTGGTGTGTCTTTGGTCCAGACCTCTCCCTGGGGCCTTATTCAGGCCATGTCTGAGCCTTGCAAGGTTTGGTCTCTACAAAAATTCCTGACATGGAGCCTTTCTGTTTCCATCCATTCAGCTGAGGCTCTCATCCAAGCTGTTACCACTTTGAATTGTGCTTACTGCTGAAGCACTTGCCCTTAATAAAGGCAGCCCCGTCCTGCACGTCATCACTCTAAATGCCTCGGCAAAGGATATGGCTCTAGCTGGTCCTCCGCGCTGCCATGCCTGTCTTTGCATTTCTCCCCTAGCTCCCTCATTCTCTGTCGCATCAGATGAGACCTTTCGTGGTCCACCCCAGCTCTGCCTGTCTCACGCACAGCCTCTCATGCCTAAGAGAGAGTCGGCCCTGCCATCACCCATCAGCCGGTGGTATCATCCCGCTTGCCACGTTCTCGTGCGCAGCCCCACAGGCATCACGCTGCCCAGCATGTCTGGGAGGAGCTGCCTCCACACGCACCTTCAAAGTTCCCCTTCTCCTCACACGAAATGCTTGACAAGAGTCAGCCTTCCTTTTGTCCAGGCAAATGCTGTCTCACCGACACCTCGTGACAGTGTGCACAACCTCCCCCGTTAGGTCAGGAGCTGGGTTGTCCCATGCGACTTCATCACCTGGCATGGTGGGCTCCTTGTCCATGACTGGCGCTCTTACATGCTACAAATTAATTGATCTAAAATGGCAACAGCAGCCACCTAGTCATGATCATAATTTGCATAATAACATGAAGAATGGTAGACTTAACCTTAAGAGGCACAGCTGTAATTTAGACATAATGTATGCTGCTAATAGTGCTGGGAGAAATGGAACATACTTGTCACTCCTTTGATGATCCTGCCACTTCTTGGAAGTATTGTATATTTGTTTACTAATGTCTGAAAACATCTGTTTTAAAGTCAAAGAGTGTTTTAACCATGTTACCATACATACACTCAAAAGGGGTAGCATTAGACTTGCACTTTTTGCTTCATATGTACTTTCTCTCCTTTCAATGACTAACGGTGTAACCTTAGTTTTATGTTTACTGGGTTGGCTTTTTACATATGCTTTCTTACGGAAAATAAGAGGAAGACTACAGATAAATAGCCTAGTCTCTTAAAATCCAGAGGGACTGGGAAGGGGCGCAGGTAGTTATCAGATAATTTTAGGATATTGGCAGGGGCTTCCTCTCCTGGGAAACAGGAGGTGAAGAAAGAGGTGGGTGTCTGCTAGTCATCTTTGAATCATGTGGCTTAGATGGTCTGCATAGACAATATTCTAGAGTGCTCAGTGGAAATGTTTTATATTGAGGGTTTTTTCTTCTGATTTTTGTGTTGGATAAATTTTTGTCCTTAAAGAAACTCTGAGTCTAACAGGGACCCCTTGCTGCGATGGGATACAGATTAGTCCTCACTTACAAGAAGCTATTGTTCTGAAAGAGTATAGGGGAATCTCAAGTAGGATCATTTAGTGTTATTACCTGGTTTGTTTTTTTTTTCAGTAAACCTCTCTGAGCAGGTATTACTGTGTTGTGGGTTTAAACATTTATCTCAAAGTTTAGCTGCTTTGCTCTAAAATCAATTAAACTCATTATGGATGTGGTGAAGAGGTCTGGAATGCAAGAACTGCCTCGTATTCTGATTTTCACTTTTACCATTTTTAGGGTATTTTAGGACATATATGTGGGAGTGTGAGAGAAAAGGTAGGTATTAAACTGCTGGAGCGACACTTAATAGCTCTGGTATTTTCTGGACAATTTCTAAATTGTAATGAAAATTATCTTGAATGCGATGTGCAATGAATCTCTTTGTGAAGGATACTATGTGGGCTGGAGAAAAAATAGCATGAAAGAAAAAATTCTGTTAAAATGCCAAAGTCCAAAATTCTCTCCTGTTGTTTTTAAAGCTAAAAACAGAAGACTTAGTTCCTTAGTTTAAACTGAGGGATGAAGATAAATTAGGCTGCAGGCTGTACTGTAAGTTCAGTGAGCTTTACTTAACTTGTGACAACAGCGAAATATTCACATAAAAGAAATTGGGTGGCTGCCACTTAAGTGTGTTAGTGACTGCATTACGCTGTGTTGAAGCTGGGATGGCTAACCATATTCTGAATAGGCATGTGCAGATTGATTAAAAACTGTCTTCTGCATGTTCATGGATATTTGAATACACATGGTAAAAAAGAAAAAAATTCCTAGTTCTTGGCAGTATCTTCTGCAGTCTAATTCTTGCTCGGCATAAGATAATGGGACTTTGCTCATTCTCTGTATGTTATAAACAGTGTTGCACAAGGGATCAGTCTGTTACCACAGTCTCATCCCAACTAAAACAACATCCAGAACATCAACAGTCATGAACTAGGATTCAATGAATAATAATTCACAAATACAGTGATACTTCTCTCTCCTGACATTGCTGATGTTTTACCTTCAAGAGGCAAAACCCCAAAGGGCAAGTATCTTGCCCAGGTGATGGTGACACGTACCTTGTGTTGTAAAGTAAATGGAAAGAAGGTCACAACTCAGCTTGTGAGTTGACAAAGAACAATCAGCATGATGGTTGTAAAGAATAGTTTTGTACAGGTAAGTATGTCCAGCTGCCCTCTCTTCAGTGGTGAATGCATGCAATAATCATAGTTTCTACTTGTAAAGAAATGCTAATTTATGCTGCCATAGGGGTATTTTTTAAAAGCTAAAATTTTATCTAATGTCTAGACCTAAACTATTTTTAGTATTGTTAATTGCTGGTATTATTTCATTAAAGTCTAGCTGTGTTTCTGCTTCTTTGCAGTTTAGACCTTTGCAGTCAAGTAGGAACAACTGCAATAAACTTGAGACCACGAATCAAGCACACCTGGAAACCTGTTTATTTACAAAATGTACGAAGCCCTCCTCTCATTGGTACTTGGCATATTTTAGGAGCAAATACTCCTAGCGTAAACCCCCCTCAGACTGCTGAAGGATGCTAATACAGAACCACTGCTTTTACAGACACTGCACACACTGGTACCAGGCTTTAAGCTTCACTGAAATAAGGTTGCATCTTCTCCTGAGTTTTCACTAACACTGCCAAGACTGTAGCTGTCTCTGAAACAGCTGTGCTGGCAAGAGTCTGTAAGGAGGTGTAAAAAAGACAAGAGCCAAGCCTGCAAACTGCTAGTGAGGAACTTGATTTGCAGGGTAAGCTTGCTTCGAGGGAGCCCGGTGGCAAGGGATGCTGCCCCTGACAGCGGGACCTTGTGCCTGGGGAGGGACAAACTCCTCTGAAACCCATTTTCAGCAGCAACCAAGTGCCTCGAGGGGGACAGGCGGCCCCTGCGATCAGAGGGACAGGCGTGGGCAGGGCTGGCCCCAGCAGGCCATCTCCCCACAGGACTAGGGACTTGGTCGTGGTCGTCCCCCTGTACTCGGCACTGGTGAGGCCCCACCTTCAGTACTGTGTCCAGTTTTGGGCCCCTCACTACAAAACAGACATTGAGGTGCTGGAGTGGGTCCAGAGAAGGGCAATGAAGCTGGTGAGGGGTCTGGAGCACAAGTCTTATGAGGAGCGGCTGAGGGAGCTGGGGTCGTTTAGCCTGGAGGAGGCTGAGGGGAGACGTTCTTGCTCTCTACAACTACCTGAATGGAGGCCGGAGCGAGGTGGGGGTCAGTCTCTTCTCACAAGTAACAGGTGACAGGACAAGAGGGAACGGCCTCAAGTCGCACGAGGGGAGGTTTAGATTGGATATTGGGAAAAATTTTTTCACTGAAAGGGTTATCAGGCATTGGAACTGGCGGCCCCGGGAAGTGGTTGAGTCACCATCCCTGAAGGTATTTAAAAGATGTGTAGATGAGGTGCTGAGAGACATCATTTTGTGGTGTTTTTTGTCAGTGTTAGGTTAATGGTTGGATTCGATGATCTTAAAGGTCCCTTCCAACTTGGACAATTCTACTATTCTATGGTGGGTTCCCCCTTGGAGGGACAAGGGGGCAGACACGGCCCCACACTGCTAGGTGCTGGGCGTGCTCCCTGTGTGCTCTGGGACCGCCCCCCTTCAGCGTCTCCCGGTGGATGGGGTGGCCGCTAGGGCCCCGAAGCAAAACGGTACCCCCCCTACACCCAGCCAAAGCGCCGGGCGCTGTCGTAGGCCAGGAACTACAGTTCCCGGCGTGCCCCGCGCCAAGGCGGCCCGCAGCGGAAGGAAGCCTGTTAGCGGAAGGGGCCGGGGGCGCGGCACGCCGGGACACGTAGTTCGGCGGTGACCAGCGCCCGGGGCCGCGTCCCGCCGATTTGAAAACTCCCGCGGTAGCTGCGACCGTTCTCGCGAGAACTTCGCCACCCTCCCCGCGCGCCCCTCCCCCTCCCCCCGCCCCGCCCCCCGCGAGGCGGGTGAGCGAGCGAGGTGGGTGCCGCGCGCCGGGGGGAGGGAGAGCGGTGCGGAACGGAACGAACAGCGCGGGGCGCGCGCGGCGGCGCAGGAGGGCGAGCGCGGCGCGGGGCGCACTGAGTTGCGCAGGAGCGTGAGGGGCGGCTCGGCCGGGCGGGCGGGCCCGTGACTGGCAGAGGCCGCCGTTAACCGCTGCGGGAGATGCCGCCGCCCTGATCGGCACGTACCGGGGTAAAAAAAAAAACAACACCCAGCGGGCGGGAGTGGGCGGTGAGGGCGGGCGGTTAGGGGAAAGGCAGCGGAGGGGACCTTCCTTCGCCCGTAGCAGCAGGTACCGGGTGCTCCTGAGGCGGGGTAGGCCGCCGGCGCTGGCGCAGCGGGGGCCCTCGGCGGGCCCGGCCCCTTATGTAAGTGACCCCCGGGCTGTGGCGCCGTGCCCCGCCACATGTGGCCCGGCCGCGGCGGGGGGAGGCCGGGGCGGCTGGCGGGGCGGCCTGTGCAGCGCACATGGGAGGCGGTGGCGTGCGACGCTCGGCAGCCGGGAGGCGGCCGTCAGAGGCTGGGGGGCGTGGGAGATGTGGCGGCTGCCGCCAGGAGGTTCCCCTCCTGTCCGGCCACCCGCCGCCGGCCCCCGCGTATCGGTCACTTTTTTGAAGAGTTTGCCTTTTCTACTATTTTCTTTTTCCTTTTTTCTCTCCCCTCCCCCTTTTCGGTGTGGTTTTCCAGGAGGAGGCGGGAAATTCGCGATCTGCGTAGAGCGGCGATCGCGGGAAGAGGGCTGGGTTAATGGGGAAAGCACAGCTTTATAGGAACCCAGCGCGTTTCGGGGGTGGGGGTGTCTCTTGATTTTCTGCATGAAGCATGCATCACGCAGCAGAGGTGCTGACTCAAACAAAAGTCCTTGATTTTTTTCTTTAATAAACCATGTG
Source organism: Larus michahellis (assembly GCF_964199755.1). Classification (NCBI taxonomy): domain Eukaryota; kingdom Metazoa; phylum Chordata; class Aves; order Charadriiformes; family Laridae; genus Larus; species Larus michahellis. The sequence goes on from NC_133898.1 coordinate 43,262,030, forward strand.
TCTAGGTCTGGAGCTTCTGCCAATAGAAAGGAAGTGTGGTGTCAGTCTTTCAGGTCTAATAATTGCTTCCTGATCATGTTTGATAAAGTGATGGTAAATTTAGGGACCTAATTCTGTCGGGAATGCTGAGCCCTGTGTGGGGTGTATGGCTAACCGGGGTCGTTCAGGTGCTCCCTCTGGATGGTTGTATCGGTCTTGGCTGGCAGCTGGCACAGGCGTTTGGGCACACAGTACCGTACCCTGTTCTGCTGAGGACAGCTTCTTGTTCACCTGCTGCATCAACTGGTTTTCCTGCATTGATCTGCCTGGGGTTTGCTTTGTTAAGACAGTGAAACGAACATAATCAGGCTTCTGTTAATTTTGTGCCTTCTACCTAGGAAGCTGTCGGATACAGTTTTAGAGAACTAATGGTGACAAGGCTTTGCTGGTGTGGTATTGCTTGACTTGTGTGGTGGAGAGAAGCCTTAAATTGGCAGGAGAGAGTCACCAACAAGCCGGGCCTGTTGCACGTGTTGCAAATGCATTTGCAGTTGGGCTTGTCAGGTTGCTCTTTGTCAAAGTATGTTTCAGAATGAGATACGCAAAAGCCGCCTGGACACGGTCGTGGGCAGCCTGCTGTAGGTGACCCTGCCTGAGCAGGGGGGCTGGACCAGAGGACCTCCAGTGATTCTGGAAGGCCTTTCTCTTCATTGTGATGCTGGGATTCTGGAATTCGTGCTTAATTTTTCTTCCATTTCTTCTTCTTCTTTGGCTTCTTCTTCCCACTCTTTGTCCCATTTCATTAGAAAATGTCATCTGAACAGCGTCACACAATGCTGTCTGTTCTCTGATCGCCATGTAACCCTTCCCTGAAATCACTTTAGCTTCCACCTCTGGCGGAATGAAAGAACGACGCCTGTCAGCTGCAGCCTTTCCCAGCGAGCTAGGGAGTCTCTCCGTGCAAGAGGGAGTTAAAAGATGCCTGACTGTGTCCTGGGTGGTGTCCTTTCTAAAAGTAAAGGGGTTTTTAGCCCTCCTTGCAAACTGAGTGTGTCATTTCACCCGGGTATGAGCTAGCAGCCTGGCTGACTGCCACAAAAAGGAGATGGACAAATTCCCTCTCCTTCTTCCTGATGCATGGTCCTGCCTCCTTCCTTGTGCCACCTCTTATGCTTGCTGGTTGTCTCTGCAAGGCAGTTGAGCTCTCGAAGCTGGTGGAACACCACCTGCTTTTCTGGGTGAGTTTCCTGCCTGCTCAGGGAGTGAACTTGGCTCCTAAAGTGCTCTAAGGCACTGTTAAGGCAGTGCGAGGTGAGCCACAGGAGTACGGTAGTAGAACAAAGGAGCAGATGGAGAGATGGGAGGCGGCGGCAAGTCCTCTCTTTTGGTGGCAGGGAAGTCAGCATGTTTTGTGAAATCATCTCTTCGGCTGCGGCTGGCCATATTTTTAGCTTGTTCTTCAGCAAGCATTGTTGGCCCTTGAAACGGATTTTCAGGTACTACCGTCAGTCAAAACTGACGTCCCTGAACCCTGACTTGGCTGAATGTGATTCTGCTTGAACATGTAATTTCTCCATGTTTATTTTTTTCTGGAGCTTTTTAATGCAAAAATCTATCCTCAGCCTGTGACTCGTGGTACGCTCCTTTCTTTGGAAATAGTTTGTGAAGTTTGGAAGTCATAAAGTACCTAGGGTGAAGAGCAGTGGTTAATTTTGTCAACTTGTACACAGACCGCTTTGGTACAGCATACAGCTCAGAGGTTGGATTCTGGTTTATTCCTGAACATGAAGTAAGCCTGTGGTGTTTTACACTAATCTCATTTCTAACAGACAGAAATAGGGATATGATTGTAGTTCTTGTCTTCAAAGAGAGCAGAAATGCAGTTAGTGTTGGATATATCTCTTAAGGAAGAGGCTTCATGCCTTTAACTTGGCTCTGTCTAAGTGTTTTCCTGTTGTTTTGATTTCCCAGTAATCCTTGGTTTAACTTAGCAGAATGATGCAAGTAAAACATCCTAATAACCAGATCACTATATATATTGTTCATAACTTATTATGGATTTTATCTTCCTCATTGCCAGTGCAGATATCTGGGGAATAAAAATGTTTAAAATGCCCATTGGCTTACTGGAGGAAATGTGGACGTGCCTGATGCTCTAGCATTTTCACATGTTTTCATATGCAGTTAATAATTGCGGCATGATTAAATTTAAAGTTACATGAATGGTCCAGGTGTGCTCTTCGCCTGTCCAGGTAAGCAGTTGCAAAGGCAGGGTTACTCAGAGAGTGTGCGGTTGAGAAGTTTTCTTGAATGCTGTTACCTGCCCTACTGGGAGATACTTGTTGACTCTCTTTCTTAAAACTATCTTGCTACTAGTATAATGTGTTAGTAATCATGAAGTACTTAGCACACAGACTTATTTTTCAGACATCTCCATGCTTACTTATGTCTTTTTTTATTCACTACAATCATATATGCTGTTTTTGGAATTTTGTGCTGTTTTATAAAATTCCTTAATAGATGTTGTCATAGTCAGTGTTCTCCCTTGAAGGAGGTTTGGCCAACTGAATATTTTAAAATAGGCTGCTTTGGTGGGGTGGGGTTGAATGTTCAACATTTTCATTAATGATCTGGATGACGGGGCAGAGTGTCCCCTCAGCAAGCTGACGGATGATACAAAACTGTGAGGAGTGGCTGACACACCAGTGGCTCGCGCTGCCATCCAGAGGGACTGACAGGCTGGAGAAATGGGCTGACAAGAACATCATACAGTTCAACAAGGGGAAGTGCAAAATCCTGCACCCGGGGAGGAACAAACCCACACACCAGTATATGCCTGGGCCTGCCCAGCTGGGTAGCCCTTTACAGAAAAGACCCTAGGTGTCCTGGTGGACACCAAGTTGACCATGAGCCAGCAATGTGGCCTGGCAGTAAAGGTGGCTGATGATAGCCTGGGCTGCATGAGGAGGAGCATTCCCAGCAGGTCAGGGGAGGTGATCCTTCCTCTCATCAGCGGTGGTGAGGCCACACCTGAAGTGCTGTGTCCAGGTCTGGGCTCCTCAGCTTCATAAGAGACGTATGGAAGTGCTGGAGAGAGTGTAGCGAAGGGCCACAAAGATGGTTAGAGGGAACTGGAATGTCTCTCCTGTGATGAAAGGTTGAGAGAGCTGGGACTGTTTAGCCTGGAGAAGGCTCAGGGGGGATGTCCCCAGTGCATATAAATACCCGAAGGGAGGGGATAAAGAAGACGGAACCAAGTACTTTCCAGCAGTGCTCAGTGACAGGACCAGAGGCAGTGGGCACAGACTGAAGCATTTAAAAGATGCTATTCACCAACCCAATATATCTGTATTAGTATTTGGTATTACAGGTTACTCATAAAATATATTCATTAAGTCATTACGATAAACTAAGCCAGAATGCTGGTGAAACTGTGGGCCCTTTTACTCTCTGGAGCCCCTGGATGCAGCGCGAAAATTCATCCTGCTGTCAGTTTGAAACAATGACAGGTACCAAAAAGCAAACCCAACAAAAGTACTGCAAATAAGTTGTCCCACTTGGAACTTGATCTGGGCTGGTTGTGAATGCTGGCAGAGCGGTCAGGCTACAGCAGCGTCCTGCGATACTGCCTTTGCCATCGGCAACATTTTTTTCCAAATGTTGACTTGTGTTTAGTGTGGGACCCTGATGTGCACCTCCTGTGTTTCACGTGCTCATTGTGTTCATGCTGGCAGAAGATACAGGAATGTAATGTCAAATAGAGTGCTTCTGGCTTGAAATATAGTAGATTCCAATGCCCGGGCTTTAAAGCGTAATCTTTCTTCAGAAAAGTACAATTAATATAAATTGTAACTATTTATAAACATTTCTGTTTGATAACTTGGTCTTGCTTCCAGAGTCTTGTCTTCAAACCTAGCTATAACCTCCTGTGCTCTAAGGAAAATAGGTTACTGGAGCATGCTGGAAGAAACAATCATAAAACTTAATTTGCAGGAGAACATGTATGGTCCAGTTAATCCAATAGGCTTTGTGTGCACATTTAAGTGGCTGGCTGTACTGGTTTGTAGCATAGGGTAAGGGTTCTGCTTGATGCCCGAGTTGGTCAGCTTGTGTAACACCCAGGAATAGTGAACCATGTATAATATCTTCCTTTTGAGACCTCATGAAGAAAGCAGTGCTATTTGAACAAGATAATTAAAGCTGTCTTGTTTTCTGGGGGCATTTTGAATAACCCAGTGAACTTGAAAAATGTAGTTCCTTAAAGTAGTTTGTATTTCCATGTGTATAGAATATCTCTTATTTAGCCACCTATTTAATCTCGTAAATCCCTTCAGCTTTTGAGTTTTTCCACAAAACGTTGATCTTGACATGCAGAAATGTGAACACTTTGTGGAGCACCTACAGAAGTGTGGAAACACTCTGAGTGGCCTACAGTTTTTTGTAAAATACTGCAGAGATGTTATAGAGACAGGCAATAGGAAGGAAGGGACTGGAATAAGGAATACAAGGATTTAAGTACAGAATAAAATTGGTGTTTTAAAGTGCTGTGTTATGTTTACATCATAAGTGTATGGAAAACTACTTTCTAATTGATGAGCTATAAAAGTCTTTATTGCTTGTAATGTAGAAAATATCAAAAGCATGTTTTCTGGAATAATTTGAGAGTGGAGGTAGTTAAGAACTTTGTATTCCTTAGTGTTCAAAATAAACACGCAGAAAGTGAACAAGACGTAAGTGATGCATGTAATCTGCTAGAAGACATTTGACAATAAGTAAAAAGTATAAAATCAAGGGAAAGGACAAATGGAAAGTTGTACCTGTTGCTGAGAAACCTTTTAAAATCTGATTTTTCTCAGCTCCCATCTTCCTAACCTGTGTGAGTAGACTTGAACTCAGTGTATTGGGCTTTTTCCTGTTATTTCTCTGTTGATACGTCTGGGTCACTTTTTGTTGGTGATCTCACAGGCATCAGAAAAGCAAAGGATTCTCCTTTTGCTCTGCTGGGAGAGCAAAAAGTCTCCCGAGTGCCATTATTTGCAAGGAAAAGAGCTAGAGGTGATGTCTAGGGGATTTTTCACTGCATACTGATGAAACTTCTGTCACTCTCAAGAATAGTTCTGGCTGACGTGAGTCTAGTTGTGCAATTTTTTCCTGTATTTACAGTGAAGAATGCGAGACCTAACAGCTGAGGTAACGAGCAGTCTGCTGCAGTTTCCAGAGGTGACTCTTCAGGCACTTGGGGAAGATGAGGGAACCCTCGGCTCTGTGCTGTGCGGGAGGTTTTCTGGAGGTGAGCATTTTCCTTTAAATTTGGTCTCGGTATAAAGTTGTTCTTGCCTGGAGGCTACCTGAAGCCTCAGGTCATCGTATCAGCTGTGTCAGGTTGGTGCTGTTAAGAGGCATCCTGTTTAGAGAGAGAGAACAAAAAGGGTGCTTCAGCGATGACAAATGCTAATATTAAAACGTGAGTATAGTTAAACTTTGAAGTTAAAAAACCTGCACCAGTCTCATGCTATTAAAATAATTCTCTTAAACATGTGGAGTCAGTGAGCCCTCCTCAATTTTTAATGAAATAAAAGGCAGTTTTCAAAAATGTGATAGTGTTGTTTTGGGTGGTATTTATTTGCACCAGCTTGAGCTCTGTGACCATTGTAACATCAGATGCAGAAATAGTTCTCCTACAGTGTTACAGGGGCAGCCCCCCATGCTTTTTCTTTTCCAGTCTGACTAAAACCAGAAGGAAGAGGATAAGACTGTTAAGTGCTGCAGCTATATTTCCAAAGTATCTAATAGGATGCAGCTGAGTACCCAGGGAGAGCTGCTGACAGTGGCTAAGCAGATCAGGTAGTTGACTTTCCAGGTGATGTGACAGTAGAGCTGGGTGCCTATCTGGAGGTCTAGGCTTCTGTTAAGACCAGGTAGAATCTATCTACCTGAGTGTAAATGCAGGAATTGAGCTCATACTTCCTTTGGGCTGGCAGTAGTTCAGTGAAACAAAATGCCTTCAATTCTTCCTGTGATCAGCACGTGTGAAAGTTGAAATTTACTCACACAGTGCCCTTGTTAGGATAATTTCTTGTTGCAGTCCAAATCCTTGCCCAAAGGAGGCATGTGTCAAGTAAAATGAATAAACCGGAAATGAATAGGCTTAGATTTGCTTTGTGTGGAGTACGCTCTAAGACTTGGTATTCCCGTATGTATTTAGATGATTTCTAGCAAAACCAAGGCGAATGTGGTATAAAGGCTGTCAATCAGGACCTTGTAATCTTTATCCCAAACAACCCAGATTCTTCAGTGCAGGAATGACAAGTACAAATGCAAAATAACAAGGTGGTTAATTTTAGGAGGGATTGCTTGGGGATTTCAACGGGTGATTTTGAATCATTGACTAGAATGAGGTAGGTCGGTCTTCCTCTGCTAGGTACGTTTATTGAAGGAAAGCGGCAGGCACTGTGATTTTTTTTTTTCAGCTGTTTTCAGTCTTCCGTTGGACATTTGCTTCAGTCCTCTTTCTTTTCTCTCACAGGGAGAAACGGCCTGGCGTGGTTGACACGTGGTCCTCAACTTGAGGTGGTGAACTCTGTGACAGGAGAGCGTCTCTCTGCGTACCGTTTCAGTGGAGTCAATGAACAGCCTCCCATTGTTCGTGTGGTGAAGGAGTTTTCCTGGCAGAAGAGAACTGGACTGCTGGTTGGGTTGGAAGAAGCAGAGGGAAGTGTTCTCTGTCTGTACGACCTTGGAATATCAAGAGTGGTTAAAGCAGTTGTTCTTCCCGGGAGGGTAGGTACTTTTTAATTGGAGAAACGAAGCTTTTATGATAGGTGCTGCGTAGGCCTGTTTTAGGACAAGCTTTGGAGCGTCTCTTTGTAGGAGGTATTTTTTCTGTTGTGCGTTAACATCCTGTCACTTGAGAGTATCCAGTCAAGATGATGTTGCTGTAAAATCTTGGGCTTAATGGTACCATTATCTTTTGAGTTTACTGATAGTAGAACAAGTTTTCTGGTTTTATTGTAGAGCACATAGTTACCTGATAGTCCACTTCCACAAAAAGGCGTTGAAAAATACCTTTTTTTGTCCTGAGTGAAAAAGGAAAAAAACCCACACTCTTTAACTTGTCTTTAGCATACGTTTCCAAAATGCTTGATTTCTGTCAGAAATACTGTCTTTAAAATACCTCAAAATTCCATAGTTGTGCTGTAAATGACTTCTCAGCCTAGCAAGCAGGTGACTTGAGAGGAGAACACGTTGTTCTATTGACTTAGGAGAGGAAAAAAGAGCCTCTAGTGAGTTATCTGACAGATTGTTGGGAGGTCACCTTTCAGCCTGCAGTCCTTGAATCTCTGCTCTCTGACTAGTGTGTTTGTGTAGATGGGACACACTGGTGTAATGTTGCTGATGTTTTCTGTCTTCTGTAACCCAGAAACTCAAATGATGTGTGTCCCCTAGCCTCATTATCTTAATGTAAACAAGAATCGGTGGAAGTCAATAGAACATCAAGATTCACTATATTTTTATCATCTTAGAATCTGCAACAACTAACTAACTAACTTCTTAGCCAGCTTTCCATCAGGTGCTTTGGTTTGACTTGCTAGAATACAGGTGGAGTTTTGTTTGTTTGTAATGCTACAGTGTGATGACTAGTAGTAAGCATTCGTATTGGGGTCACTTATAGAGATAGGAGTTGGGTTGGTGCTCCACTGTGGTAATTTACCCATCTAAGATTGATAAATCTTAAGAGTTGTAGCTGGAAAGACAAGCTGTGTACTGACATAAGCATATAATCAGTAAGTAAATTGTGTTTGAGAAAAAGGACATAGCTTAGTTTTCCTTCGTGAATCTAAGGAAGCTGGGAACAGGAAAAGGAAAGGGTAGGAAGGTTCATGACACATATCGAATCTGTGTCTACAGAAGTGATTTGAAACTGAATGTAGTTATAACTCTCAGTTATATTAGGGAGTTTTTCTATATCACAAAGAAGTGGTTCAGGAGAAAATATGATGAAGCCTTTGCGGGAAAGGTTGGTGGTTGTGAGATAAAAGTTAGGAATTCTGGAATGTAGCCAAAGCTTATCTGAATTTGTCCTCTTATGCCATGAACTCTCTTGATTACAAGCATGTCTGGTCTGTTGCTTTCATTTCGCTTCCTGTTTTTTTGCTATTATGTTAGTTAGATGAGTATAGACAGGACACAGGTATTGGTAGTTGGACTGTTAACTTCCAGGTTGTCAGTGGGAGTAAGGGTAAGCAAAACTGTGTAGATAAAACTTCTGTGGACAGCTAAGTTGTACAGGTTAACACCAACTACCCCTCTACTCTGTTCTGGTGAGACCCCGCCTGGAGTACTGCATCCAGCTCTGGAGTCCTCAGCACAAGAAGGACATGGACCTGTTGGAACAGGTCCAGTGGAGGGCCACAAAGATGATCAGAGGGCTGGAGCACCTCTCCTATGAAGACAGGCTGAGAGAGTTGGGGTTGTTCAGCCTGGAGAAGAGAAGGCTCCGAGGAGACCTTATAGCAGCCTTCCAGTACCTAAAGGGGGGGGCCTACAGGAAGGATGGGGAAGGACTCTTTATGAGGGGGTGTAATGATAGGGCATGGGGTAATGGCATCAAACTGAAAGAGGGTAGATTTGGATATCAGGAAGAAATTCTTTACTGTGAGGGTGGTGAGGCACTGGAACAGGTTGCCCAGGGAAGTTGTGGATGCCCCTTCCCTGGGAGTGTTCAAGGCCAGGCTGGATGGGGCCTTGAGCAGCCTGGTCTAGCGAGAGGTGTCCCTGCCCAGGGCAGGGGGGTTGGAACTAGGTGGTCTTTAAGGTCCCTTCCAACCCAAACCATTCTGTGAACTGAGAATAGCTCTGGTCCAAGGTGTCAAGCCATTAGAGTATTAATACAGGTTATTTCTAGTGACAATATGACTGCCTTTTAGTGGAAGAGAGGTGTGTAGTCATTCAGAGAGAAAAGGCATGAGTTTAAAAAACAAAACTCACAAGCTTAGAAAGACATTTGACATAATTTTTTTTTTGTGTGTGAGCATCTCTTGTTGCCCTCTGGATGATATACATGTGAAATTGTGAAATGTAGCAGAAAACTGAAAATGTTAATGCAGTATTATTTGAATTGGATTCTAGTAAAAGCAAATCTGAATTAAAAACATCAGTTCTGTTAAATGGGTTTATAAGGCTTCAGAACTATTGAAGGGTATTTTCACAACCTTTCCTGGTTTGTATGAGGCAGAAGGGTAGCATTCAGATTCAGTGAGCTGAGAAAAGTTTTCTTTGTTTATTCCCAGAATGAGTTGTCATTAGTCTAAGAGAATATGAAAAGGCACTGCACAGTGCAGTGGAAAAATAGGCAGTTTCAGGAGCTTCTGCATGGAAAACTGAAGTGTTAAAATTGGGAAACGTTTTTGGAAGACTGTATGCAAAAATGGAAAAGACTCATTTGGAGCCAGTTGTACAGCGAAAAAAATCTTAAAACAGAAAGAAGTTGGAATCGGCACTTGAACTTTGGCTAATTCTGTAGCCAAATTCTGTACAGTATTTCTGCTTGCCTTGTAATGATCATCAAGACTTGGAGCAGCAAGAGTTGGAATAATCAAAAGGCTTTTGACAGTCCTTCGAGTAGCAGAGAAGATTGGAAATTTAATTTGATTTACAGGAGATCTGGAAGAGGAAATTTGAGTTGTCTAAAGTGCTCTAGGTACTTCTAAGATTAGCATTCTTGTGAGCAAGATGAAAGGTAAATTCTGGGGTAGACTGCCTGGCAGTGTAATGATAGCAAGTGCTTGATATGGGAGAAGAGAAACCTTTGGGGCTCAGGGATTTGGTTATTTTTCCCCACCTCTGGGGGTAAAAAAATAATATATTAAAAAATGGAGTAGCTTGTGATGCTCACTTCTTTGCTTTATTTTCATATAAAGCTTTGTTGTTGCTGTAAAGCCTCCTGTTTGCCTTGTGTTTTGTGAGAGGGCTAAACAATAGCCTATGTCCTTTTGTTGTACAGCTTTAGTGCAGGAGTCTTCATGTGCTTGTATCTCTGTTCTAGCAGTCAGTGTTGTCCTGGGATGTGCTGCAACGTGTGCTTGAAAGGTCTGTCTTCGCCTTGTGAGACAGTTGTGTGCAGACTGCTGGGCACGTGAAAGAGCAGTGTGCGCTTCCTCCTTTAGGTGGAGTCACCTTTTTATCTGAGAAGCTGCTGCTTTAGGCTGGCTTTTAACATTTTTCTCAACATTCGTGAAAGCGCTGGTGTGCATTTAAAGCTTCTTTTCCTTTATGTGGTTGTTACTTTTCTTCTAAATGCGGACTAGTGTGAATTTTACTAAGCTGGTCTCTCCCTTCAACGCTTTCTAAATACGTTTCACTCCCATGGAAATGGTGTGTCTCCCATGCAACTTGGCCGCTGCCTCGTCTGACTCTCGAGCTGTGATTTATCCTAACGCCCGTTTTTCAAGGAAGGCATAGACAGCAGGAAGACCATGAGCCAGCAATGTGCCCTTGTGGCCAAGAAGACCAGTGGCATCCTGGGGTGCATGAAGAAGAATGTGGCAAGCAGGTTGAGGGAGGTCATCCTCCCCCTTTACTCTGCTGTGGTGAGGCCGCATCTGGAGTACTGTGTCCAGTTCTGGGCTCCCTGGTTCAAGGAGGACAGGCGACTGCTGGAGAGGGTACAGCAAAGGGCTACGAAGATGATTAGGGGATTAGAACACCTCTCTTATGAAGAAAGGCTGTGAGGGATTTGAGTCTCTTCAGTCTGGAAAAAAAACAACTGAGGGGGGATCTTATCAATGCTTATAAATACTTAAAGGGTGGGTGTCAGGAGGATGGGGCCAGGCTCTCTTCAGTGGTCCCTGGCAACAGGACGAGAGGTTACGGGCACAGACTTGAACATAGCAAGTTCCACCTAACTTGAACATAGGAAGCTGCTAAACATGAGGAGGAACTTCTTTCCTTTGAGGGTGGCAGAGCACTGGAACAGGCTGCCCAGGGAGGTGGTGGAGTCTCCATCTCTGGAGACATTCAAAACCCGCCTGGACACATTCCGGGGCAGCCCGCTCTAGGTGACCCTGCTCTGGCAGGGGGGTTGAACTAGGTGATCTCCAGAGATCCCTTCCAACCCCTACCATTCTGTGTGATTCTGTGACAGTATCGCAGTGCCGGTGGGCTGTGAGCGGTGGGAGACCTAGATTTAGCTTTGCTTGTCAGTCTTACACCCCTTGAATATGATAAAGTTTCTTGCATGTAACTGATTTCCCATGTTTTCTTTATTATTCCTAAGTAGAAAATGGAAATTGCTAAGCGGTAATAATAGAATGCACCATTTAAGTAGAATTCAGTCAACCGTAGGAAATCTAGTAAACAGAAGGCAGTAACAGATTTTTGTACAGGGCTTTATTTATTTTTCTTTTTTCTTGATCTAATAGGAGACAATACAAAATGCTTTGGTTTTAAGTCTTATGCTCCTGTATTTACTTTCTTGTTTCTGATGTGCTAATTCAGCCTTCACTTTTGAATGAGTTCTATTGAGCTTATCAAAGAGCTCAAATAGTAACTTGTAGTTTTCCTGTAGGTAACCGCTATAGAACCCATAGCGAATCATGGTGGAGCGAGCGTGAGCACTCAGCACCTCCATCAGAGTCTGCGATGGCTCTTTGGGGTGGCAGCAGTGGCTACAGATGTTGGCCATCTACTTCTGGTTGACCTTTGTTTGGATGATTTATCTTGCAGTCAGAATGAAATTGAAGCATCAGGTAAGCTTGCAGTTTTTCAACATGAATTTAAATATAAGAAAACATTAACGTTTAAACATTGTGTCTTTTAAATAAACAGTATGCATCCCACTTTGAAGACCCTTGTGTCAGACATTTCTGACGACTGGTTACAGGTGGCAGTTTGACATCGTATAGTCCTGACCTGATTAAACCTGGGAGTGTCTGACTGCTCCTCGCAGTGCTGTAAATGCCCCCTCCCACCAAGATCCCTGTGCCACTATGATTCTTGCCAGAGAGGTGTAGGAATTTTGCCACGTGAGCCGGTGCGGCCGCCTGGTAGGAAGTTGTGTTGGAGGAGCCCTGTTTCCCGGGAATGCTCTTCTGCTTGTGTTAATTGACTTGGGGCAAATTTTGGGCTTGTTTTTTAAAATAAACCCCACTTACCAACACCCATGCATTTGGATGAATGAAATCTCGAATAGGTGTACTCAGCTTGCATACACCGTTTTGGCTATTACAACAGCAGCTTCAGCAATTGGTGCCACTTCAAACACGAGGTGCCACTTCAAATTTCATCACGAGGCCCAAACTCCTGCTTTTCAGAGTCCAGGAAGAATTTGTCTATGAAGGTTACGCTTTTACCTAGCTTTCAAACGTGAGTGAGAATACTTGTCTGATCCGAGAGTTCTTATGTTCTTTGAAGACATACATAATGGAAATGGCAAAAAAAGTGTTGCATAAATGGCTATTTTGCCTGGCACGGTAGCATTAGATGATAGGGGTTGTCACATCAGTGCCTAAAATGCAGCCTAAATGGCATAATGTATTTATTTATTGCTTGGTTTTGTGTGTGTAGATCTAGAAGTTGTCACTAGAATTCCTGCTGAAGTTGCACAAAGAAGAGAAACTGTGACCAGCGAAGGGAGACATCTCTGTTTTCAATTACAAAATGCTTCCGGAACAGCAGTATCAGCCCTGTGCTACATAAGCAGAAGCAACCAGCTCGTTGTGGGTTTCTCGGATGGCTACCTGTCGCTCTGGAATATGAAAACGTTGAAGAGAGAGTAAGTAGGCCTTTACACTTGGCCATGCCTGGAGGTGCGGGGCTCTCGATTTGTTGCTTAAGGAAGTATGTGGATGTAAAGAGAACTTTTTCAGGGACTGAAGTGAGTATGAGTATAATCTTGGCACGTTCAGAAATCCTCTTCTGACATAACTTTTCAGTCATACCTGGGTGAAGTGGTCCGCCTTCTCCCCAGTGGACTAGGATTGTTTTCCTTCTTGTGCCTGTGGATTGAGGAATTGTGGGAAGCATGCTTCCTGGGGTTTTCAGAACCGGTTACTGCAACTGGGGCATCCATTGAAAGGCTGAAGTATGTCAGTGATGTGATTTTGGTGCCGATATTCTCTAAAGTGTCCAGGGTGAAACTAGTGAGACATGAAAACTCAATAGCTGACCTGTGCCTGAAAAATGTATTCTTTCCTGCATGTCAGCTTTGGCCGAAAGAGCAATCTCACCTGAAATATTTGGCTAACTTCTGGTTGGGATTCCCTTCAGCAGATCTGCACTGACTCCCCAGAAGCTGTTGGATGCATAAATAGACAGTGGAGGAATAATTAGGTGGCAAGAGTAGAGTGTGGAGGTACAAATAAGGTTCAGAAGTCAGGAAGAACAATGCTTGACGTAGTCCAAGAAACGAGAAACTACCTGTGTTTGTCCCTGTTTTACATTTGTTCAGAAGATGCGCTGCATTTTAAGTTTGATATTGAAATAGGCTCCAACAGTAGGAACAATCTTTTGCTTGGCAGCTGAAGGAATCCGTTATATTCCTCCTCTGGAGGCAGAGGATGACATAAACGCAGGTTATTGCATTTGCTGGACAGTAATTTCTTTGGCTCTTGACTCTGGCATAAAACGTAGTCTCTTCCTTGGCTCACGTGTCTGAGATGGAAGGATGACATTCTGTACTTTGAGGATAAGTATGCTAGGTGCTCTTTTCTCAGAAGATGCTTCTATACTTCTACAAACAATTAGGGCCACTAGGCTCACATTTTTTTTTCTTTTTTGTTTTGCTTTTTTTTCCCTAAACCTCTAGGCACCACTCTCAGCTTGAAGGAGGGAGGATTCCTGTCTATGCTGTCACTTTTCAAGAGCCTGAGAATGATCCTCGCAATTGTTGCTACTTGTGGGCTGTTCAGTCTACGCAGGAAAGGTGAATAAAAACTTCAACTATCAGCCAATGAATTGATTTATTTTTTTTTAAAGATATTTGTTCCCATACAGTTGAACATGTGTATTTGTTGTGTTTCTTCAGCTGTGCAGGAGATTCTTTCCAGTACAGAAGGTGTTAAACTTAGAATGCAATTTTTACAGGATTTACCAGACGTGAAGAGGGACCTACTAGTTCCTGCCTTCTGTCAGAAGGCAAAGCAACAGTGGCCATATTCTTCTGCTCGCATTCTCAAATGGTTTGCTTTTGTTCCTCGATGACCGCTTCATCATTTGTTTGATAGTCACACCGTGGTATTAAAATACCACTAGGAGCAGTTGAGGCTGCAGATCTAGAACACCAGACGTGCCCACACAACAGCCTGCCACCCTTAAAGGCGGCGGTGACAGTATTGCCGATGGCCTTGTGCCAGCGTCAGCAGTCTGTGGAGCCTTGGTGAGCCAGTGCAGCTCCCCTGGCAGAAAACGATTCAGCAGAAAAGCCAATGGGTTCCCGCTGTTCTGCTGAATCAAATCGGACTTGGAAGGGTGCAGAGTGTGCAAGAGGGGGAGGGGAACTTTGGTGGTAAGGGAAGGGCAGAGAGATCTCTCTTTCTGCATCAGCAAGCGATTCCATCAGCTCAGCTGTTGGTAGAGTGGCAGTCTTTTAAAATTTGACTTTAAAGCAGTTTCGATGGAGAACTCTTCATTGTGAAGAACTATTTCCAACAATTCTTAGTCCATACAACATATTACAGCTTTCCAATTGTACGGTTGGCTTTTGCCCCTGAAGCTGTTAGTGTCAAAACACCCTCCTTCATGTTTCAGTGGCTAAATGTGGCCGATGATCATGTTTTGGGAAGAGGTGGTGTTCTTTTCAGCAGGAGCATGCTATTAAGAAAACGTCCAGGTCTACTAACATGACAATGAGGACTATAAAGCAGCTTTGTAACCAAATTTCATAATTTATCCCTTTTTCAGTGAAGGCGATGTGGTGAGTTTACACCTGCTGCAGTTAGCGTTTGGTGACAGAAAACGCGTGGCCTCAGGACAAGTCATGTATGAGGTAAGAGGTGCATGCGTGGGAAAAGCAGACAATAGTAATTTTCTCTAAGGGAGTATCAGTTGAGTTACAGGGGTGAGATTTACCATCAAACTTCAGAGCTGGCTGAAAAAATAATAATGTTTTGCTGAGTCTTCTTGGGCACGGCCTTTGTCCATACCTTTTGGAAAGAAGGCGTACCATTTTATACTGCAGTGTCGTGTGTTCCAGCTAGATTCATCTGCAAAGAGCCCGTATAAATGAAATTCCTCAAGAGGACGCGGCTTTTGCAAATAAAATTATTCTGAAATACCAAACGAATGGCATGTAGGAAGAGAAGACTGGGCCTTGAATCGCTTGGTTTAACCAAGCTTCGGACTTGAATAAGCTTCTGTCTCTCTCCCTTTCTTAAAATTCAGTCCTGTGTCTCTCTGTTGACGATCTTTGGTTTGATATTCTCGGTTTTCTTTTGAGCTCCGTCAGCTGGACTTCAAATGAGATGTGCCTACAGAGTCTCTTAGGTGTTGATCCCTTAATGACACTTAGTAGCTGTAAAGATAACTCCTTTTTGGCTGGGTGAGCTGTTAAAATCTGCTATCTATTAAATCTGCTCTCAAAGCCAGCAAGATACGTAAATAGAGTAAATAGTGGTATGATTTGGTCAGAAGAGTGTACCTAAATGTTAGATCTGGCTCCAAGGAGGATGCGTTTAAAATACAGATGTGAGGTATCATTGTATCTCAGATAGCTAACAGAGACAAGGCGCATCTGTTAGATGTGTAATTCCATTCAGTTGTACGCTTGGAAGTCTTCCAAAATCTTTTTGAGGGGACAGTAATCTTAGTTCAGAGCAAGTCTTTCCTCCTGATTTGGTACTTTCTCTTGCATATTCTCAATAGCTATGGAACGAAACAGGGGTGACTCTTGTATCGTGGTACTCTGGTTTTTGTAGGGACTGTGCCTTGTGATTTTTTTGGATTAATTTAGATTTTTGAGTGTTTTCCTTATGTATAGGAAAGGTGCTTCCTCATTTGTCACTGTTGCTTTTGCATAGATAGAGGTTAGGTGTTTGGAAAAGGTGGTGTTTCTTTAAAATGCATTATCTATCACGGTGACCAAGTAGAAGGATCTTCCAGTGATTCATCGCGTGCTGGATGCTATCTCTTTATCTTTGTTGATGTGCAGGGTTTTTATGACAGAAACATACGTTGCTCTAGAGGAGCAGCGCACCCGGATTGGGTGTTTTAGTTTTAGAAGGAATTTTTCCTTGCCATTCACTGATGCATCTCTTGTAATGCTCTAAGCACTTTGTCAGGTTGATAGGAGAAAGTTTCTTTAATCTATCTCCAGCTTCACTTTTTCACTTCTGCTTTGTTTATCCTCTTTTATTTTTAGCGACAGTCTTAGTAGTGGCAAAGGCAATACCTCGTACTGTGTACTTCTTTGGGAAAAAAACGCCCAGTTGTCTTTGTCCATTTCTCTGGTGGCTACTTTGTTCTGTCTCAACACTTTAATGTTAAAACGGTCGTTGCAATTTTTTGTCTTGCTCATCTATTTTACTGAACCAGATGTGATGAGTGTCGGGTTTTACCTCAGAGGGCTGAAATGTTTCAGGAGCCTTTAACAATGGGTCTACTAGAAATGCCAGCTGACACTCTTGTAAAGAAAAAGCACACAGAATAATTAAATAACGTTGTTGTGTTTGTGACTCGAGAAAGCTGTGGTGAGGTCAAATGTAAGACTTTTAACCCTCTATCGACTATGCAGCCAGTAACACATTCACAGGCTTGTAAGAAGTGTCGGGCACCAGTCTCTGGCTCTGAGATATTGTCCTCCCCTGCTGTTTCTGCATGCCCGTGATGAGTGTCGTGGAAGATTGAAACACAAACCAATCTTACAAGGCAGTTGAGGAGAGAACTAAATAGAGCTGCTATTTGTCCCCAGTACACCCATTCATGTGTTGTATGGTAGACAGTTTGAATGAATGCTGTATTTGGAAAGACGGTATTTCACTTCATGCTTACTTAAAAAATGGCACTATCAGAGGTTCAACACAATCGTGCCGGGGTTTCTGTGTATCTCAAAATTAGTTTGTTTACTGTGTAGTAATTCGTGATGCTAAAAGCCTTGGCCACGTGCACCCCGTGTCCTTTCTGGTTTTCCCTTTTGCTGTTGGCTGTGCTTGGTGAAGGAGCTGAGGGATATTTCACCCGTTAGTCTCTGACAAGATGAGAGGAGGAGCTGTCATAGCTTACGTGGCTTGAAAGAAGATTGCTAATCAGTATGAAGTTCTCACAGTAACTAGAGAGGGGTGCACGGTCACTCTGGTGGTGTGCCCATAGAAAATACCTCTTGACAGCTTTAGCTGCTCTAATGCTGGGGCTTCTCTAACTTCATCAGTTCTGCAATCAAGACATGGAGCAAAGAGCTTTGCATGCATGTGTGTTGCATCATTTTAGATATCTCTTTGTAGCGATATATTTATTTTTATAAAGAACATTCTTGGATGTCGTAAGGAATTCTGCAAAACATGTTTAGATCTGAATAATGTTAGGGAAATTCTAAATTTTGAAAAAGTGCAAAGCCTTTACAGCCAAACTTACCCGTTACGATTTGACACTGCATTCTCTTGCATGTCAGGCGTAGTTTCTATTTACCGTCAGAAATAGGCTCATGCGAAATACACAGTATAATAAGCCTATTCTGTTAGACTGTCTTTCATATTTAGCCATAATGTATGTTTTTATCTTAGAATGACCTTTGCTCTCTTCTCTGTTTTTTTTTTTTTTTTTACCCAGGGTTTGGAATACTGTGATGAAAGGTACAGTTTAGATCTCACGGGTGGAATCTTTCCCTTGAGAGGCCAGACCAGCAGTACTAAATTAATCAGCTGCCAGACTGTCGAAAAATTTCGCAACCACGTTGACAGAGAGGATAGCGTAAATGAAGGTTTGTTCTGATGTCCGTGTTTGGTGATTTTAAAAGAAGTGCTTTTGGAACCTAAGCAACGAATGCTGTTCGGTCCCCACAGTCTGAAAGTCTTCCCTATCTGCATAGACTAGATTGTTGGGATTATTTACGAAGAAAAAATGGATGCTTAAGTTATGTGGGACTTCTTTAAGGGAAAATATATGTTTTATTTTATGCTTGCTGACATGGTATCGCAATGTATGGTGGGGTCATCTATATAATGCTTGTCAGTCATTTTATTCCTCCAGCTGTCATCTTTGAATAAAATCATTCTGCATCCAGATGGTGGCAGGTCACAAGTTGGGTTTCCCAGGGCTCTGTATTGGGACCTTTTCTCTTTAATATCTTTATCAGTGATGTGGATGAGGCGATGGAGGGCACCCTCAGTAAGTTTGCAGGTGACACCAAGTCAGGCGGGAGCGTTGATCTGGTTTAGGGTAGGAAGGCTCTACAGAGGGATCTGGATAGGCTGGGTCGATGTGCTAAGGCCAATTATATGAGATTCAAGAAGACGAAGTGCCAGGTCTTGCTCTTGGGTTACAACCGCCCCATGCAACACTACAGGCTTGGGCAGGAGTGGCTGCAAAAAGCTGCCTGGTGGAAAAGGACCTGGGGATGTTGGTCAAGAGCTACCTGAGTATGAGCCAGCAGTGTGCCCAGGTGGCCAAGGTGGCGACCAGCATCCTGGCTTGTATCAGAAATAGTGTGGCCAGTAGGACTAGGGAAGTAATGGTCCCCCTGCACTCAGCACTCATGAGGCCCCACCTTGAGTACTGTGTCCAGTTTTGGGCCCCGCCCTGGCAGAAAGACTTTGAGGTGCTGGAGCATGTCCAGACAGCAACAAAGCTGGTGAGGGGTCTAGAGCACAAGTCTTACGAGGAGCGGCTGAGGGAACTGGGGTTGTTCAGTCTGGAGAAAAGGACGCTGAGAGGAAACCTTATTGCTGTATAGAACCTGAATAGAGGTTGTAGTGAGGTGGGTGTTGGTCTCTTCTCCCGAGTGAAAAGTGATAGGATGAGAGGAAACGGCCTCAAGTTGTGGCAGGGGAGTTTTAGATTGGATATTGGGAAAAATTTCTTGACAAAAACGGTTATCAAGCTTTGGAACAGTCTGCCCAGGGAAGTGGGCGTCCCTGGAGGTATTTAAAAGATGTGTAGATGTGGTGATTCGGGACATAGTTTAGTGGTGGACTTGTCAGTGTTAGGTTGATGGTTGGACTTGGTGATCTTAAGAGTCTTTTCTAACCTAAACGATTTTATGATCTGCCTGTCCATTTTTTCCTCTCTAAGTCTAATAGGTTCCTACCCCTACAAGTTCTTAAAGCAATAGCTTTCCTTGTCCATAGACACAGTTAAAACTCTTATGGTGTCTTTCATTATCTTGCAATAATTGAATATACATCTCTGGGTTTAGAAATTCAGTTATGCTTTGACCATATCTTTGAGCCAGCTGCAGAGATAACTTTTATAGCCTTTTGTTCTGAGTGCATTATTCACCTTCTTCCTCTTCTTACTGGCCTTGACTTATGTCCGATGTTACAAAGAAGACACTCGCGTGATCTTTCTAGGCTATTTCTGTTAATTATCTTTGATTTAGTCCTGAAGTGGCAGCTTCCTTCTCTTTTGTGATGCTATCCTCTATCAACAGTGTGTCAAAATCTAATGAAAACACCTTTGGATTTTTGCCACTTATGTTTCCTAGGAGAGTGCATGCTAAAAACTTGTTAAAACCAAAAAAACGCCACCATCCCCCGTGCTTCCCCAAAAAAACCAAACCAGACCCCTTTCTGTCGTCTTCTTATGAAGTATGAAGCATGGATAAATATGTAATTTTTTTTTATTAGCTTTTATTCAGAATCTGTTCAAGTTAAGTTCTAGGCAAACATGAGCTTCCATTGGATGCGGTTTGAGTCTAGCAATGAAGCTGTCTTCTACATTATCAAAATAATTGTTATCTTCAAAGCAGTTTCAGCAGCTAACACAACTGAAATGGCACAGGAGCTCACAATGAAACATAGCAAAGTATATGAGGATCCCTGAATGGTAATGATGAATTCAACAGAGAAACATTTGCCAAACAAGCTATCATCTTTTTCTTTACTCTGTTAGGTAAATGGTGTATCACATACTTTGCTTACATCTAGAGAATGCATTCTCCCTAAAGAAGACAGACCATTCCAGTTATTGGGAGAACTGGAGTATAACACCGTGAATGTTTATGTTAAAATCCTTATTCCACTTTCTGGTTTGTTTTTTCTTTTTAAATTTATTTTGTGTGATAATCGTGTTCTTCCATTCTGAGTAAGCTGAGTATTTCATTCAAGGCCAGGCTTGATGAGGCTCTGAGCAATCTGATCCAGTTAAAGATGTCCCTGCTTACTGCAGGGGGGTTGGACTAGAAGACCTTTAAAGGTCCCTTCCAACCCAACACATTCTATGATTCATTCTATTCTATGCTGGAAAGGAGCTATTCTTCAAACTTGTAACTGAGTTGGAGCTGGAAATTAATAATGCCAGCTGTGTGAATACAAGTGTATGCGACAATTATTTGTATGCTTTCTAAAAGTAGCAATGTATGTGATTCTAGCATATTTTTTTTGCTAAAGTATTCATCTGGCTAAACATCTTGACCAGCTCTACATGTATGGAAAATTTAATTAATTAGCTGGTAATTTTGTATTTGATTTGTCTTAGAACTAATACAATTTGGACAAGAAAAAGGCACAGCGTGACTGAAATTTATCACACTGACGTTTTGCTATTCCGTAATTTTTTTTAAATTACTCTTAGGAAGTGTTGTGTTTCACGAGTGACAGAACAGAATGAAGCCAAAATAGAAAGTGGTGTTTTAAAAATACTGAATCTATTGTATTTTTACAAGTAAGAAACAATGTCTTGTCTTTTACAGTCATATCTCCTGACACCAGTGTCTCGATCTTCAGTTGGCAAGTGAATACATATGGTCAGGGAAAACCATCTACTTACCTGGGTGTATTTGACATTAATCGCTGGTATCACGCTCAAATGCCAGATTCACTAAGGTAGATTTTTTTCTTCAGTAGTTTTCCATATCCCTGCCAATAATTCATTTGAATGTCGGCATTTAGGTTATGCGTTTCTTTTCTTTAAGGCCGGAAGAACTGCTTCATGAGTGCCCCTATTTTGCACTGTGGTCGCTGGATACCGTAGTGAGCGTGACTTCTCCGAAGCTCCTTTTGGATATTCTGGTCCATGAGCGGAGTCTAAGTCGGGGAGTTCCTCCTTCTTATCCACCACCTGAGCAGTTTTTTAATCCAAGCACCTATAATTTTGGTAGGTATTTCACTGCTTTTGAGAGTGATAAGCTTAAAATGAGGTCAAATGCCATTCATTGGTTCTCTTGTTCAGTCATTGTTTGTCATTCAAAACCCAAACCAAACCAAAAAAACACCCAGTCCCCCACACATCCAACTCTGATCACGTTGTACTGACAAGGTATTTACTATTGTGGAACATATCTGACAGCCGGCTGAGTTTTGGTGCTTTTGTAATGTAGCCGGTGAAGTGGTGCTGGTTATAGCCTGAAATGACTGTGAACTGAAGCTCAAAGCACTCAGTTATATGTTTCTAGATAGCGGTGTGTAAAAAATGTAAACTGGTCATGCCATAACTGTGAGAGTACGGAAGGTTGTCAAACGTTCCCTGTTTCTGCAGATGGTACGTGCTTGCTGCCCTCCGGAGTCGTTCACATGACTTGCACCGGCTTCCAGAAGGAGGTGATCTTTTACTGTATCTTTATTGCGAGTGGCAGGAGATGTAGCTTTTCTAAGTTTTCTGTTGCACTGCTTTCCGTGTTAGGGACCGTTTCATGCTCATCCTGCCCATCCACACGCATAGTTGCAATTGTGTCCTGTCGCCAGTTGTATGCAAATGGTAATGTCTAGAAAGGAATGCAACGTTGCTCCAGGAGCAAGAACAAAACCACTGTAGAAGGCGGGGAAAGGTGTTACTTCTTTATTGCCCCTCAGTCGAACTGCCTGCATAGTCTTGAGTTAGAGTTTCGATCCCCAATTCTCTTGGAAAAAGGAGGGAATGGAGAAGATGAAAAATCACATAACTGTTTGAGGAGTGAAAATTTTGTTTTCTCCCAAACTCGGCCAAATTATAACTTCTGAGCCGCGGCACAGATTGTGACAGATAATTTTGAGTGAAGTTTCAGCTCACTAAATGTTTCCAACATGAATCGGCTTCCATACGAACAGACATAGAAAGGATCTTCCAAAGTGTGAAGCTGCATGTTAGCTGAGCTTATATAGAATGTATTTTGTGTCAGTGTTGAGGGAAAGAGCAAGGCCTGTGTATAGACAGAGAAGGTAGAAAAGACTTAATTACGCAGATTGCTAACCTAAAGCATCTTAGTGGTTCAGGCTGTCTGACGGTGTCAGTGAACATTTAGATTCTTCCTTTTAGAGGTTATCCAGAAGCGTAGTGACGGAATAACAATGCTGTCTTAATCTGTGGTTTTCGATTGATGTTTCAGACCTTGAATTTTTTGAAGAAATCTGGTCCTTCAATATGTGAAGCCATTCAGGATAGCTATAATAGGTGTCTTGTAGCTGGCTTGTTGTCTCCAAGACTAGTTGATGTCCAGCCATCCAGTTTGAGTCAGGTGAGTGCCTATGAGGGAATCAAGGGGGAAATACATCCATCTGGTCTGACAGGGCTGGAGGGGCTACAAGACACGATAATCCAATTTTTGGATTCTTTGCAAAGTTTCGTTGAAATACAGGCGTGACCTGAGCTAGCAGAAGTAATCGTATCCTTAGATCCAAAGTAGTGACTTTGACTGGGAACAGCCCTAAGAGATCTGTCTTTAGAGACCCCTCTCTTAATTCGGTGCCACACACAGATGCGCACAAGGAAGCGTGCAGTCAGTGCTGGTCATGCCCAACATAACGCATGTGTCCCCCAGAGTAACCCCCATCCCTGTCAGTTTCTCAAAGCAGTGGTTCAGTGCAGTAGCCGACGATGGGGGCGTCTCCCTGGGATGCGAGCTCTTGCAGATGTCAGCTTGCTGCACTGTACGTGGTCATTTGCTTCCAAGGAAGTGGGCTGTGGTAAAGGATTACTGCTGTCAGCTCTCCCTGGCAATTTCTTCACGGCTTACCCTCGTTTTCCCTTCATCGGTAGGCTTTTCTGCATCCTCTCCGGGCGGATCTTCACCTCTGTAGCCTCTGCCTTGTGCTGCAGTAGCCCAATTTACTCCCCTGAGACTGCCCTCTTGCAGCTGCAACACCTTAATCACCTTTATCTCATGACACTCGCTACCTTCTATGTGCTTTATGCCACCACAGTGACTTCACTCCCCCTGCCATAGGTTTTCCATTTGCATCAACCTTTCTCTGTCATTTGAAGAGTTCCGTGAGAGATGGAGCCTTTGTGATGAGCAGCCCATCTTCTTCCCCCCGGCAGGGTCTAAGCGAAAGGATCAGCCAGCTGGTCATCATGCAGTGGAGCCATCAGCAGGAAGGGGAGAGTAGCCTTCCCGCTGCCCTCATCTTCCTGCCTCCTGGATTCTACATCAGGCTTGTTATGCATTTGAGCAGGGATTTCCTGTGAGTGTTAGGAAGACAAATTTCAGAAGTAGGGTCAAGAAGCTTGCTTTGTAGTTTTGTTTGCCACTGTGAGCAGTATTTGGTGTGTTTCCTTGCCTGAAACCAGTATTCAGAAAAGGTGGAAACATCTCATGTGTCTTCTAATGTGTAGAAATCGCTTTGAATGTCATGGTTTTGCCTGGAAGGGAAGGATACTTTTCAGTCTGTTTTAAAATAAACAAACAAACAAATCTCCCCTCCCCTCATCACCCCCCGCAACAAAATAAAGTTTTCTGAGGGATCCTTTCATCTGAAAGAAGTATGAGAACTCCAGCTGAGACAAGCTACTACTTAATATTGCGCGTCTGTGCATACCTGTGAATTATTCTTCTAAAGGATTAGCACTACATTATAATCCAGTATTTGAAGAGCCTAAAATTTAAACCTATTAGAATGTAAATGTTTCACTTCTTTTCTGTTATTTCAGAAAATTCATAGAATCGTTTGGGTTGGAAGGGACCTTAAAAGATGATGTAGTCAACCTCTCCTGCGGTGAGCAGGGACGTCTTCACCTAGATCAGGTT
Source organism: Larus michahellis (assembly GCF_964199755.1). Taxonomy (NCBI): domain Eukaryota; kingdom Metazoa; phylum Chordata; class Aves; order Charadriiformes; family Laridae; genus Larus; species Larus michahellis. The sequence continues at coordinate 43,286,094 of NC_133898.1, forward strand.
GCTCAGTGCCCCATCCAGCCTGACCTTGAATGTTTCCAGGGATGGCACATCTACCACCTCTCCGGGCAACCTCTTCCAGTGTTTCACCACCCTCATTGTAAAAAATGTCTTCTGTATATCTAGACTGAATCTATCCTCTTTTAGTTTAAAGCCGTTACCCCTGTGTCCTATCGCAACAGGCCCTGCAAAAAAGTTTGTCCCCATCTTTCTCGTAACCGCCTTCTAACTACTGAAACCCCTAATAAAGTCTTCTCGGAGCTTTTTCTTCTCCAGGTTGAACAACCCCAATTCTCTCAGCCTGTCCTCACGGGAGAGGTGCTCCAGCCCTCTGATCATCTTTGTGGCCCTCCTCTGGACCCGCTCCAACAGGTCCATGTCCTTCTGATGTTAGGGGCTCCAGAGCTGCACTCAGTACGCCAGGTGGGGTCTCAGGAGAGCGAAATATAGGGGCACAGTCACCTGCCTCGACCTGCTGGCTGCACTTCTTTGGATGCAGCCCAGGATATGGTGGGCCTTCTGTGCTGCACGTGCACAGTTGACTCACGTCCAGCTTTTCATCCACCAGTACCCCCAAGTCCTTCTCCTCGAGGCTGCTCTCAATCCCTTCATCCCCCAGCCTGTATTGATACTGGGGGTTGCCCAAGGTGCACTTGGCGTTGTTGAACCTCATGAGCTTCACACAGGCCCACTTCTCGAGCTTGTCCAGGTCCCTCTGGATGGCATCCCATCCTCCAGGCATGTCAGCCGCACCGCTGAGCTTGCTGTCATCTGCAAACTTGTTGAGGGTGCACTTGATCCCACTGTCCATGTCACCGATGGAGATCCTAAACAGTACTGGTTCCAATATGGATGCTTGAGGGACACCACTTGTTACTGATCTCCATCTGGACATGCAGCCATTGACCACTACCCTCTGGATGCCACCATCCAACCAATTCCTCAGCCACCAAACAGTCCACCCATTAGATCCCTGTCTCTCCAATTTAGAGGGAAGGATGTTGTGGGGGACCATGTCAAAGGCCTTACAGAAGTCCAGGTAAACAAACCCGTAGCTCTTCCCTTGTCCACTGGTGTAGTCACTCCATCATAGAAGGCCAGTAGGTTGGTCAGGCAGGACTTGCCCCTGGTGAAGCCATGCTGGCTGTCTCAAATCACATCCCTGTCCTCCGTGTGCCTTGGCATAGCTTCTAGGAAGATCTGTTCCACGATCTTCCAAGGCACAGAAGTGAGGCTGACAGGTCGGTTGTTCCCAGGGTCCTCCTTTCTACCATTTTTAAAAATTTGGTGCAGTGTTTCCCTTTTTCCAGTCACTGGGCATTGTTACCAATTTGCCAGCGCTGCTCGTGGAGGGGGTACGCTTTTTTTGACCTTCCTTTTCTGGCTGACTTATAACTTAATTTGCTGGCTGGCTGAAAATTCTAACAATGTTTTTGGGTATGAGACCTGCTTCATGTCTTCACAGTCTAGAAAACTGCTTGGCTGTAGCTTCAAGTGTTTCCAAGCAAACAGTGTATTTGTTCTGCCCCCTTCGTGCACTCCAATGGCAAACCCACATGCACAGAATGCGTAACAGGTGATAGCAGAGGATGTTTCTGAAAATAGTTGGAACTCAGTACGTGAAGACTGTAATGCAGAGGCATGCGAAGAAAGATTAGAATTAGGCTGCAGTAAGTTGAAATGTCAGAGGAAAAGTGTGTTAATGTGTTCCTCAGAGCAGTGAGCAGTCCAGCCTGTGGCTGGAATTAAGAGAAAGGACGTGGCATTCCTGGCCTGCGTCCTGATTGACTTTGTGATGTCTGAATGAGTATACAGTTAGAAAGAAACATTTACTGTTGATGGTTCACATGGTGCAAGTAGGTAAGATTCTCATTTGAGTTTGTCTGTTACGTTTAGGAGGAGCAGCTGGAAGCAGTATTGTCAGCTGCTGTCCAGACAGGTTCTGTAGAACTTCTGACTGGATGCATTAAACATTGGATATCTGAAGGTAATACTTCGAACGTTGTTTTTACGTGGTACCTCTTTGAGTTGGAGCCTGTTGATTCATTTCTTTTTTGTTCTCTTTGTTTAAAGAGCAGCCGAGTTCTGCTGGTAATTTACGGTTTGTTCTTGAGTGGACATGGAACCAAGTGATCTCTACAAAGGAAGAATTTGACCAAATCTGTGAGTACTAGTGTAGTCATTCTGCAAACCTAAAGTCGTTCTTTCTGATTGAGCTTCCTCAGTAATACGCCGCTATAGGATATTGCACGTGGTCCTTGAAGTGCGCCTTGAAACTCTGGAATTGCTCTGTCGGCTAACGATTTAATATTTATTCTTGAAAAGGTGTTCCGCTGTTTGATGGCTCTTGCAACTTCATTGACCCCCAGACATTACGGTCTCTCCAGCGCTGCCAGTTGCTTTTGAGCAACCTTAGCACGGTCTTAAACTGTTTTCTCACAGAAGCACAAGAGCTTACTGAAAAAGGTTTGTAGTAGTGCTACAAAATCTTTGGTATGTTTTATTAAGATTTGGAATTGTGGCAACATGGGCTTTTGTTGTTTTTGAGGATTGGAAGACAGTCACATTTAGCTGGGAGAAGGGGCTTAAAGCTGAGCGCTTGGGACCACCACAAAACACGCATGGAGTTCAGGGCAACAGTTTATGGTGGAGCTCATGCAAGGGGGTGGGGGAGGCTACATTCAGAGAGAAGCTTTGTAGGCAACTGGGCTGAAATTACAGCAACCGAATGTGGTATTGCTGAAAATTATTCCTTTGAATTCTTAGCTAGCAAGTTCTAGTTGTATGCAGACACCGTGTTGCAAATTGCTAAACAATACGAAGGAAGCGTAAACGAGTAACATGCAAAGTAAGTTACTTGAGTTTCTACAGCTTTTTCTCTTAGAAATGGTTCTTGGCCTATTGAGAAAAGAAAAGAATATCCCTTTGCCATCAGAAGAATCTCTGCTACGTGAGAAACAGATGTCTTATTCCTGCGTGCATTTAGTAGTTCAGGCTTTGGGGTTTTTTTTATTTTAACCTTTAGTGAGTTTAGTTCTTTATAGGGGTTGCTTTTTGTTTTGGTGGTGATAGTGGGGTTTTTCTTCAAATAAGAAAGCGATACAGCATGAAAAACGCAAAGACAAAGATTTCTAATGTGTTATTTTTATACTTTTGGTTTAGTAGGATGAAGGGTGTTTTGTGAAAATGAACGGAATTGCATAACGCTAATCATCTCCTGCCTTTTTTCAGGTTTTGCAGACTTGACAAATAAGGAAGTGGTTACTAGCCTCATTTCTTTGTATGCACAAGTGGTCATCTGGTTCTGTCGATCCGGTCTCCTTCCAGAGGGTTTAGGTAAGCGTGACCTGTCATACGTTTGTAACAAGGCGACCATCCAGTGAGTGACTCCCACGAACGCGTGCTTAGCCGTGTTTTTGTAACGGTTTCGTCAGGAAGAAGTCGTGCTGGTTCAGTGGCAGGGTGTGCTGAAGTTCTGTGGGTGAAGTTGAGATTTTGCTGGGTTGTCAAGTACACAGCGTAGAATGAGGCAGGCAGTTTCTTTCCTGGGTGGATTTTAGGAATAGCAATGGACCCCTGACTTCAAGGCGCTGCTTGTGTCCACAGCTTGAACTACTTGAGATTTTAAACAAAGTACTATTAAACAACAAGTACCGGAATGCTTGTTTTTACAGTGAGAGCATTACCTGCATGTTTTGAACTTTCTATCAGTTGCTTGAGGAGAAAGTACACCTTGGAAATCCTTCTTTAGTTGGATGGATTAGAAATTCCATTGTCAGCCTTAATTGTCTCACAGATGCTCACGCGGCATGTTTAAAAACCATTCCCTTTGAGAACTGGGTGGGTTTTTTTATAGTGAACTTCATCTTACCCTACATGTTGTGAATGCTGCGTGAACTGTAACCTTGAAACGGCACTTGGGGCAAGAAGGAATTGAGTCTTGTCTCTTAGAGCTCTTTTAGCAAAGGCAGAAAGAGGATTGGCTTCTTTCAGAGTTGGAGGCTTCTTGATGCTTAGCTTGTACGATCTTCTGTCTCTTTAGGCAAAAATTTTCGTTTACAAGTGTGATATGACTGATTTAACTTGCTTCTGCTTTGTTGCCTGTAGATGATGCCATGCATTTGTCGAGACCTTTCTACAATTATCCTCTGATTGAGAGCTACTATACTGGTCACCGACAGAAACTTGAGCGTTTATCAAGGTAAGAGCTAGAGGAAGACTCTAGAACACTTCCACGGCAAATTCAGAAGTGGAAGGGAACGGCTTTTATCTCAACAGTTGCATGGGCTATGCGTAATGCCGCTGCCAGCAATACTCTTGACTTCAGTGACACATGTGTTCTGTTGAACAGAGAGGTTACTTTCCTGTGTTAAAACGTTGATATCTACCGCTGCTTAGTACCACTGGTTGGTATCATCATTTTTCGGGAGTCTACTTTATTCATTGGCTAATGTGTATAATTTCTGACTACTGAAAAAGGCCACGTGATTAGGGCAGGATCAGTCACCTCCATATGACCATATGACCGATTATGAGCACATGACCAATAGAGGGTCATAACTGTATTGGCCTAAGTCCCCTTCTCACAAGTACATGGTGTGATTTCGTAAGATGGTTGGAGTTACATGGAGTTGGCACGCCTCGCACTCTCCTGGCTGTCGGATAGAAGTCACTTGCGAACGTCAGCTCTCTTTCCTGGACTAGCTGCCTAGCACATAGGCGGCATGCCTTGGATTAGCCGATAATAGGTTTTTCTTTGGAAATTGTACTGAAAACTGAATAAAGACCTGACCAAGCTTCGGCGATGGCACTGTGACCAAGAGGCTGCAAGGTGAGTTAAGGTGGAAGCTGCAGGGTAGGAGGTATTGACTTCAAAGTTCATCTTCCTTGGCTTACTTCTCAAGTAACTTACATACAGGCTCGTGTGTTCCTTCGAAGCACAGAGCCTCTAGTGTCCTTTTTCTGCTTTGTGCCATCGGGAGATTAAAGGGCAGGGCTGCAGTCAGCAGAAGACTGGAGGAAAGCCGTTACACCGGGAGGCTGGAATTAGTGTTTAACTCTGTCCAAATCCTTGCTACCTTTTGTTCCAGAGGAAAATGGGACTCGGACTGCTTGATGGTTGATGGAATGGTTTCCCAGTTAGGAGACCAAGTGGAGAAGCTGTGGCGGAGAGATGCAGGAGGAACTGGGAAATACCCGCCTGCCAGTTTGCATGTGAGTGTCCTGTTCACTGAGAACAACAACAAACGGCCGCCCTCCCCGCCAAACCCCACCCAAAAGCCAATGATTTAGGGAAGACAGGCGTTTTTTCAGAACTGTTAATTTTTCATTTCAGGCACTGCTGGATCTCTATTTGCTAGAAAACGTTGAAGAAAACTGCAAACACGCAATTGTATCCTTTCTAGTTATTTTTATTACACCTCCAGGGGATGCACATAAATGTTCTTCAGTGTTGGTCGCCGACCTGTTTCATGACATTTTTTCATTTATGCTTCAAAGACGATGCAAGTGAAAACATTTAGTTTAGCGTTAAGTTGTAGACAGAAGCGCTGTTTTATTTCTTTGTACTGTGGATTTTTGATGATTTTTTCTTAAATGTTTTGTTGCAAAAGACTTCTCTGGTAGGAGAGAACAGGTTTAGTAAGAAATGCTGGAGATAAAAACAAAAGCCCTTAGTTTTTCTCCAAATTTAAACACCGTTCTAAATTTTTTAAAACCCTCCTATCTGTAGCAAATGGCTTCTTACTAGAATGATGTGGTAAAATATTCTGTTTCAGAGCAAAAGGATTTCTAAGAGTGGTTTACCAGTACCGGATTTTTTGCTGAAATCATGGGTTTTCCAGGGCAGCTCACAGCTTTGGTTCCATTGAAAGTGCAGGCACACGGAATAAGCAACAGGGAGAAGAGAAAAGTCATGGGGCAGAAACTTAATTTTTAAGCTGCTGAAATACACAGCCTTGCTTTTGCTGTTTGTTGCCTAACCCGCGAGGGGAGCCTAGAGAGCAAGGGGCTTAGAAACGCTTATAGCCCAGAGCTGTCTTGTTAGATGATGTCCCTAAAACCGGACGTCAGAAAGAGAAAATGACGCTACCAATGAGTGACCCGCATACTGGTTTAAATCCAGTTTTAATCATTCGGAGCTGAGCTGTACTGTAAGGATGCCACAATTTACACTGTTTTATATATGCTGGACATGAGGGAAAAACCCAACTGTGGAATTTATTTGCTGTAATAATTGAGCGTTGGATGCTCCAATGTTTTGAATGTATTTTCTGCTTCCTACCACTTTTATATTCTTACTTCATTATGTTTTTCTAAAGGTAATGTGATAAAGTTTTGGTCTTACAAACTGATTAGCCTTAATGAGATACCTGATGTCAGACAATTTACTTGCTGCTGGATATCATGCATTCCTTTCCGAATAAGACAGAAACTTCAATCGACTCCTTCCCAACTGCCTTTGGCATCCCTTGGGGTCTTGTTAAGCTTGTTCAAGGTTGTTGGCTTCTAGATCACAATGATTACGAAGTAAGTATGGTAGAGTTGAGTTAGACATACATTGCAGTACAAAGCTATAATCTAGAAAATGATTTTAAAACCCGATCTCTAACTTGTACAGAATTCACTGGCCCTGCTCTTTCATCCCGCTACAATCAAAACCGCATCATGGCAACACAAGAGAATTATTCAATCCCTCATGTGCCAAGGGGAGCATGGGCAAGCCCTCAGATATATCCAGATGATGAATCCATCAGTGTCAAGCAGCGGGGAAGTGCAGCTTCTCCTCACTGTGTTGCTCTCCAATAGGTAAAGAAATATACCCCACCATTTTGTCACGCAAATCTTGTGAAAATGGAGAACAAAGAATAGAAATCATCATCCCCTAAGTTTCCTTTAAACTTTGAGTACAAGACTCTTGGGGCATCTCTTTGGTTATGCTATTAACATCCCTTTACGTCTGAAAAATTAATTACAGGTGCATGGTGGAGGCTTGGGGTCTGTTGCACCAACATGCCACTCAGGTAAACTTAGAAGACCTCTTAAAACACATGTACGAAACGTGCCGGGAGATGGGCCTGATGGAAGACTTGCTGAAGCTGCCTTTCACAGACACCGAACAAGTAAGTGGGAGCAAGGAAAAATGTTCATCGTCTCTTTGAAAAGAGGAAAGGCAGAGCCATAACAGATTTTTGGAACGATTTTTTTTTTCTCATAGGAGTGTTTGGAGAAGTTTTTAAGGACCAGTGCTGGTGTTCAGAATCAAGAATTCCTTTTAGTCCACCATCTGCAGCGTGCCAACTACATTGCAGCACTAGAGCTGAATCAGTCCATGAACGTCAATCTTATGGTAAGCGTGAAAGTTCTGTTCTGTCAAGCGTGCAAGTTTCTGCTGGGTGTTACTAACTGGTTTTGATAGTACTCAATAAAAATCCTGCTTTGTTTCTTTCATACCAGTCTTTGAAACACTCGGAACAAGTTTCTACACCTTTGGTTACAGCTGAAGCTAAATGTTGACCAATATACGTCACTACTCCAAAGCTACTCTATGAAGCTATAAATTAAATGTTACACACCACTGTTGACCCCACTGAGAACAGTTTGTTTGCATCTGAGGAATAAACATGTATCTTTCCCATCAGCCAATCGTACCATTCCGTTATTGAGATACGTATGTTATGCGTGGCTTAGATTACTGGAAGTTGTTGGTGTCACTCCTTCCTGTGGGATGACGAGTAGGTTGTATGTCATCGCTTGTGTCTTGCACGCAACTGTATTTTTCTAGCTGAGAGCAGGCTAGATGCCAGTCCACAGGTTAAATTTCTGTGGGTTTTCTTTGTTTTTTTAATTTCTGCGAGTTATAGTGTGCTCTCCAATTCCACAACTTTCATTTCACGGCTTTTATGACAAAAATTCTTGTCTAACCTCTATTTCTCAAAATAGCCAGATTACATTTTGTGTTACATGAACTTGTGTTCTGGATTTGTGACGCGTTTGCTGTTTTCTGGAATCATAGTTTTCCAGTGACTCAAACTTCTAAGGTGGTTTTGGAAGTCGTAGGTCCTGCATTTGAAAACTGTCATGCGGCCAGGTGGTGTGCGTAGGCCGCTTTTTCTTGCTTGTTTTAATCTTCGCATCATGTTGTCCAGGGTAATTTCCAGTTGTCCCGTATATTCAGGGCAGTGGCGTTTCAGGAAGAACAAGGGAAAGCCTGCTATGTAGTAAGTCGTTTGCAAATTGCAGGTGATATCAGAAAATTGCAGGTGGTAACAGGTGTATCAGAAGAAGGTTCTGCAGAGTGCCAGCATTGTTTTAACTTCAAGTTGTAGGCTCTGTTGCTATTGCAGTCTTCCTTCCACTTTGCTAAAAGTACCAGGTGAAATCGGTGTGTGCGGATGGGTAGAACTTGCCGCTGTTCTGTGCAGTGGAGGTGTTTTCCCACACCCGTAGAGGAAATCTGCTCACTAATGCGAAATAGCACGGAGAGGTCTGTGCAATGAACTACTTGTAATTAGTTAATATTTTCCTTTATTCTTTTCCTTCATCAGAACGATCGTGATCCTCGCTTGAGAGAGAGAGCAGTGTCCAGAAATTCTATATTAGAGCAGTATGGCAAGATCCTTCCACGAGTTCAAAGGAAGCTGGCCATAGAGAGAGCCAAGCCTTACCATTTGCCTGCGTCGGTCTTAAGAGAAGGTAACTTTTAGGGGGGGAAATATGGTGGAGAACTAACCACCCACCTCTTTGATGGCAGCAGGCTGATATTTTTCCCCTCTTGCTTTCCAGTCTCAAGACCAACGCCATTATCCACAGTAACAAAACAAGTTAATGCAGGGAATGTGCATACGAGAGCAACTTTCATCAGTACTGTATTGTCTAAAATTGGAGAAGTCTGGGAAGGAAATGTGCAGGAAACCAGTTTCTCACAAGTTGATAGGTAAACAGCCTTTTGACAAAGTTTAGTCTTGATCTCCTCGTTTGGAGAGAGAGAGAAAAATCCTTTTACACCACGTGAGTGTTTGGAGGGAAGGTGCACCTGAATAAATCTGGCTTTTTTGCACATTCAACGTATTACATTTAAGAATCAATACTTCATAAGTACTGTTTGGATAGAGAGCTTCTCTGCTATGGTAATCTCATTTATGGAAATACATATGTGTTTACATTCCGGGAAGTGTGTTTACAGGTTTTAAGGTAGCTGAAACTAAGACTATGATTACCATCAAGGTATGGGTGTACAGATACTGATAGACTTGATTGTGGGATCAAATAGTCCTGTTTTACCACCTCCTGCCCAGTGTCTGCTTTGTTTCTGCCCTTTTTGCTTAAAATTTGGCAGAGTTATAAAGAGCAGGAAGGAGGCTCGTAGTTGTCAGATGACTTTCCTATGAGTGGCGTGGTCAAATGAACTTGAGTTCTGGTACGTGTGGACTTCAGGGGAATGACAGTCAGTTACATTTTCCTTTTAATTCTAGACCTCGAGCTACAGGACCACCAGCCATAACACATCCTCTCCCTGGTGCAGAGTTGCGCGATGCATTTGTTGGGACGCCAGTTACGAAATCTTCATGGAAGCGTTCCAGGTACAGTACAGCCACAGAATTAATGTTTCCAAAAGGTGTTGCTTCTCACAGATTATATATGGATGTCTGTGTGTGTTTAGACTTTCTGTGTTTTCAAAGTGTTCTGTTTTGTATTCAATTTTGAGTAAGTGTTAAAGAGAAAGTCAGCTTAGGGACACGACTAAGTGGAGAATTTGAAGTGGTCGCAGCATAGAAATGTAGATGTTTTTTCTTCTGATATGAGACTTATGTGCCTTGTGCAACTTGAAATGGGATTACTCTTGCCTCAGAGGCAATGATTTGGTAAATTAATTATGAAATGTAGAGAAATAATTAAAAAAAAGAAAATCACCCGAACAGTGAAGCTCACCTGTTATTTCTTGTTGATTGAATGTTTTTGTTATGTGTCATGCCAGATTTCTTGAATGCAGCATGATTTTTTTTTTTCCCCCATTTATTTATATATTTTCCTTTTTTAAATTGTCTGTCTTAACAGATTGCTGGATTTGGTGGTTCGTCCAGTTCCTTCATGTTCTCCAGCACAGGGTGGTAGCTGGCATTCACCATGCAGAACTTCCACTTCATTCATGGCATCCAGCCCATTGAGATCAGATATGCATGGTTCTGTCTCACAAAAGAATTTTTTAGGAGCATCAGAGCTGAATTTACTCGAGACTCCTGTTGTGGTTAAGGTTTGTACTTTAAGAAAACAGCCAGTAACAACCAAATAAACCAAAAGCCTGTAAACTTGGTTTAAAGTGAAACCTCCAAAGCATTTAACACAAACACTGTGGCATTCAAATTGTGGAATAGTTTCAATATGCATGTTGTTATTGTATATATAGTCCTTATGGAAGCAGGTCATTGGGACCAGTCTTCAAGAGGGAAAGTGTCATTCTAATTTAATTGCAGCATGTAGGTTGTCCCATAGCATTTTTGAATACATTTGTTTATGTTGCATGAACAAGGTAAGTTAATGTTGGACTTTTCAGTGTGCTGAGAAACTTAAAGATGCAACTTTCAGCTCAACCATCTCATTATTGAAGTGCTCGGTAGCTCTGTGTAGTTTGACTGGCATCCCTACAAACAATGATGTATATGCTTCATTTTATTAATCCACTTAAGTGAGTGATAACTAAATGATGTCAGTTAAGTGATATCACTCTGTCAAATTCAGTGATGGCTTTTTACAGTAATTTTAGGTATTGTGTTAAATTGTATTTCCACTTGCTGCCATCAAACTCTTAATCATGCAAGGAAATAACACTTGACCTATCTTCTTGCTGTTGATCTTTTTGCCATTGCCTACCTGAACAAAATAGTTTTGATCTCTTGAGTTACAACCTTTTTTTTCTTATTACATGTTGTCCATATCATTAAGCTAGTTTCATTATTCTCCTTTTAAACCCTTTCAATACTGTAAACTCTTTTTCGGGTTGAGGTAAGAAGAGCTGAATGAACGCCTCTAGGTGAAGATGTGGAGGTGCTTTTACAGCAGTGCCACTTAATTTAGTCTAGTATGGGGATTGGTTAATTAGTGAAAAGATAAGCTATCACTATGGCTTTGCTGATTGCTGCTTCACGTGGCAGAGTTTTCAGTCACTGTATCTGGTGTAACATTTGAAATTTTATGCCTTTTAGAAGAGCAGTGTAGAAATTGCTGAAAGTACTGGAATGGGAGATAACATTGCAAACAACAAAATGCCATATCCTTGTTTCTTCAGGAAATTAAATTGAAAAATAATGTTTTATGTTGGCATTAAAAAAAAGCAAAAAAAAACCCAATAAAAAAATGCTTGTTATGTTTTAAGATTTTTTGTACCTTTTGGAAAAAGAGCAGTGCAGAGGCAAAACATGGTCCTCTCTGCTGGCGCAACCTTAGTTTGTAATTTAAACTCATACTTCTGACAAGGGAAGCCGCCTGTTTTGAACATTAATGGGTTTTAAATTAAGTGCTTTTATTTCTTTTCCTAGAGAGCTAAAGTTTTGGCCACATCTGCTTCTGGTTTTCCTGGGTTTACTCCTCAGTCTATTCTCAGATCCAGCCTTCGCACCACTCCCCTAGCTACTCCCTCTGCGTCTCCGGGACGATCGGTCACTCCTCCTTTACGAGCAAAGGAGCCTAGGATATCATTCAGGGAGGAGAACTCGAATGCAGCGTGGACTGTTGGGGTAAGTTGGGCTGCAGTGAGTGATCTTTTTCCAGTTAAAGTCTTTATAGACTGTGTTTGGATTTGGATTTTTATAGAGTTTGCCTGCCTCCTTAAATTGAGAACTGGAATTGCAAATCAGAATGGCAGACTTGAATTTGGTCCTAAACGGCTGTGTTAGACCTTCTGTAGCATCACCTGCCTGCAGGAACACCTTCATAATACATACCAGTGATCTTGGTGGTTTTTACTCAAGTGTCGTTAGGAGCTGTGAGTGTTCCCGATTGCTAGTTCAGCTTCCTGCTAAACCTTATGAAGGGGTGGTATGGCAGGCAGGAAAGGAATATAGATTGAGCCAGGTGTTTGGGTTTGTTAAACTTGGTGAATTAAACACCTTTGAAAGCAGCGTAGTCATGAGCTACATTACCTTCTAGTCTCTCTTTTCGCAAGGCTGGATTTACTAAAGGGACGTTAAAAACAGACCCCGGATGAAGAGAGCTGTAGCGCTGTCTGTTCTCCAGCCCTCAGGTGCTCAGTTTTGCTTCTTGCCTTGCACCAGGGGTAGCATTCGGATAGTGGTCAAAGGAAGTTGGTGCACCTGAAAGTTGTCCCCTTCCCCTCCTCCTTTTGTTCTCTCGCTTGGATTCCCTCAATCAGCTCGTCCTGCAGTTGTCGAAGTAACGTACCAAAATCAGGGGCAGAACAGGGGCACGTGCTAGTGTCTACACATACGAGCTTTCCGTACAGGTACTAACAAATTGTCACAGTCAGTTTTTATTATACCTTTTATTGCCTGTTACAAAGAGCTACTCAATTATAGCAAGAGGCTCCCTCTCCTCTACAAAGTTCTTACTGATACTGGAGCGTGAGCACATGAATTTCCTTGTTCCATGCTCCGGGCATAGTGAAGAGTGGAATATTTGAGTGGTGCGTCCAAGTTGAAAAATGCAAACGTAAAGAAAGAGAAATCTTGAGTTATGATTTTAGGTATGTAAAGCTCCTCCTCTTCTTGAAGAGACAGCAGTGAACCCAATGAACCGCCTTGAGATGACAGTATAAGCGATCTCTTTCAAGACTCACTCCATCCTAATCCCCCAAGGTCGTGGAAACTCAATGAGGCGTCAAAAGCATGCTTAATTGTGACAGCTGGCTTCAAAGGCTAACGTAGTGCCAGAATAAGAATTAATTTTGTAGCACCTTGATTAAGCTGACACTTGTAATCCTTATACTGTATATCAGTTTGTTTTTCCTTTTTTTTTTATTTCTTGCTTTGACAAAGAGCATTTGCGTGTTACTGATTGTCAATTTTATTTTTTTGGAAAAAAAAAAAAAGGTGACAGAAGATGCTAAAGTGCTGTCTGGACCTTCGTCTGAGCATCATCATCGTGGAGTGGTGGAGGATGCTTGGTCGGAAAGTAGAGCTAAACCAACTCTGTTGACTCTGAGCAATCCCGAGGATGATCGTGCTGAAACGGAAGAGTCTTCAGAAAGCATACCTGGAGATGGTTTGGAGAAAATGGATGTCAGCAAAGAAAATAGTAACATCTCTGCCAGGTCAGACCAAACGACTTTGGAGTATCATGATGCAAAATCACCTGGTGATTTGGAAGATGACGTCATCTTTATAGCTGCTAAAGCAGCTCATTCCTCCACTGAAGAAACCGCCCATTTTCAAGAATTCGAGAAGGAAGAAGGCAGTGAAATGGTTGAAGGTAAACCTTTCCAGATGGAACAACCAGATTCATCAGAACTAAGAAAAGAAGCTGGAGTGTTTCATCCTATGATAACCTAAGTCTCTGGATTTTTCAAGTGTCTTTAAAAGGTTAAATTACTGATGGGTGCGACAGTTAACAATGAGCACTCACAAGTCCCCCAGGCACTTCCTTCCCATTATGTTTTAGGGGTATTTCTGTAGGCTGCAGGTTTTTTACAGCAAGTTTACTGTATTGCATGCTTTGACTTGATAGACTTATTTTGTTTTCTTCTTTTTTTTTTAACCACCTCGTTAGTGCTCAGTTACGTCGTTTTCTTGTGGAAGTGAGTCTGCTTGCGTACATGCTTCTCCTTACAGCTATGCTTGCTCATTTTGCTGGCTCAACAGCTTATGCAGCCTTTCCCAAGCCCATTTCAGTTGGTCTTTAGGGATTCAGCTGAATTCAACTCATTGAAGCCAGTCCAGCTTCTTGTGTGTTCGCAATTATACCTTTGTGTTTTATTACCTCTGCACGGATGCAGGTGTCAGAGTTCTGGGTCTGAGGTCTCGAAACAGTTTGTAGCAGTGAGTGTGTACTCCAGGATCAGTGCACCGTACGCATCCCGATTCGTCTGAAGTCTGAGAGGATTCGGGAGGATCCTGGAGAGCGATTGTTGCTATTGAAGTTCCTCAACTTTTTGGTGGTTTTTTTTTTTTTTTTTTAGGATGCGCGGAAGATTCAAATGCTGAATGTCTTGCGCTTTCTGCGGATGTGAAATTGGTGTTCCAAGCAGCTGAGGCTGCTACTTTTGGGACTGCATGTGAAAGGTAAGTTTATAAAACAGACTTTGGGTTCACACAAGACGTAGCTGCTGCCTTTGCTGTGTTGGAAATCTATGGTTTTGACCTGGAATGGGTTCTTTCCTGTGCTCTCCTAGGTAACGGCCCTTCTATTCCTTTCTGTCTGCGAAACAGAAGTAATTTGGCATGGATATAAGTCAAATTGACTAGCTGTCCATTTGAGCCTTTTTTCTCAAATCATTGCAGGGCCCAAAGTGTGGTGATAAAGACTTCATTCAACAGGCTATGTAAACCTTTTTATAGTTTGAGGGTTATTAAGCAGATACCGCGAACATACATAAGCCCTGCTTTTGTCTGAAAACTGTGTAGCTTTTAAAGTTACACCTGAGGTTCCTGTAACATAAGCGGGTTTATTTGGGGGTTTGAATACTTTCTGGCAGTATTTTATACACTTAATTTCTATTTTCTCTGCGTGCTCAATTAGCATCTATTTGTTTATGGAAAGGGAAGCCCTTTTCTCACCAGATGCTTTAAAAGCTGCAGCTGCTTTTTGAGAGAATGTTAGCCATTTGTAAAGTTCTGCAAGGTTTGTTTTGAAGCTTAACGAGGCATTTCTCTTTTTCTGTTCAAGAAGTGAAACAAACTACCAGGAGTCCAAAATGTCCTCTTCGTCCGAAGAAAAAGCCATAGCAGTTGCACCAAATGCACAGCTTTCTGCATCCCCGGAGACAGACGGTGAGTGTACGTACAGTGCGTTGGAGCTGTTATGTGAGTTGAGGTAGCTGGACTCCTGAAGTAAAATGTGTAGTCGGCCATACCACTAGAGGTGTCTCAGACTGAGGTAGTACCAGCATGTTACTGCCAACTTTCATTGAACTGTAGAGAAAAAACCCTCCTCAAACAAAGTCCTTGTAGAAGGCGCATAGCGAATGTTCCAGTTCTTGATAAAGATATTGAGAAAACTGGTAGAATTTAAAATATTAGAGGGAGAGATCAGTATTTATTTGGCTGTTGTGCACCACTACTAATTTGTGTGGTATGGGATTGTTGTGGTTTAACCCCAGCCAGCAACTAGGCCCACGCGGCCGCTCGCTCACTCCCCCTAGCAGGGTAGGGAGAAGAGGGGACAGAAAAAACCCTCGTGGGTTGAGAAAAAGACAGTTTAATAGAACAGTAACAGAAGAGGAAAGTCATAATAATGGTGGTAATAATAATTATTATGGTAACAGGGTATACAAGATAAAACGATACAATACCCGATGATCCGTTACCCAGCCTGTCCTGAGCAGTGATCGCGGATCCCTGCCCGCCCCTCCGCCCCAGCCAACCCCCATTTATGTACTGAGCATGACGCCTGTGGTATGGAATATCCCCCTGGTGGTGCCTAGGGTCCCTCAGCTTCTCTGGGAAGCTGAAAAAGTCCATGACCAATATAAACATTAGCTAGCAACAACTGAAACAGTCGGTGTTATCTACATTCCTCAACATTCCTCTCGTACCAAATCAGCAGCTACTAGACAGCAGCTACTAGAAAGAAAATTAAGCCCGTCTGGCTGAAACCAGGACAGGGATCTGCTGCTTGAGTTCCTGCATTAAAAGACGATGCATCCTCGGGGTTCAGGCTGTGAAGAAGAGCTCGCTATGAGTGTGCCTTTCCAGCCCCCCTTTACTCTTGTTGTTCTTCTCTATGGAATTGCCAGCTGATTTTCCTTTTCCTCTTTTTTCTTTTTCCTCTTTTTTTTAGTATTTTTTTTTTAATTTATTGTGGGGCTGCCTCCTTCACCAGGTAGATAGTTCTGGCTTCTAGTTTTTGGAGGAAGCCCAATATAGGTGGCAGGACGGAGACTACCATTGTTGGCTCCTGCTCTGTCTGTTACTTCTTGTTGCTTACAACCGTGTCATTTATACAGCAGTTGAGTTTAAATTATAAAAATCTCTTCCAGCTGTGATAAGTATCCTTGACAGTGAGGACATGGTCAGTACTCATTCAGAAAATCGCCTCGAGGGGAAGTGTGTGGATTTACCTGAAGAACAGAACCAGGAAGCAGCTGAAGTTGAAGAAAATGTTCCTTTTCTGCAGGAAGAAATAACTCTTTCTCTCAATCTTCCTAAAACTGAGGAAACGAATGTAAGTAAACTCTTTTCCCATTTTCTACAAAATAGAAAACGCTTTGCAAGTGTTGAGGACAGTCCCATCTTACTGACAATTAGAAGGCACACAAAAACATCTGTGTTTCTTTAGCTGGTCAACACAAGTGAAAACCTCATTCCATAAGGGCAGATCCCTTTTTCTGCTGTGCATTTTCTGCTCCTGTAGCACCAAATAGAACCTGTCAAAACTTGGGCCTTTGAGAGCTGTAGAAGGACAAACAAATGTCTAAACTATTTTTTAAAATAACCATGCATTCATTTGGTTTCCTGGAACGTAAACGTTTCTTATTTGACTTAACAAAGTAGTAGTTTAATTGTTAAAGATGATACAAAAAGTTGGGGAGTGCAGCTTGTTGATGCTGGGGGCCGTTTACGAAAGGACAAAATGATGCGGGAACCAAACTCATTTTCAGAATGATTTAGGTGCTTGGATCCTTTCCTCTCTCTTCCTTATTAACATAAACAGAAATCCCAGCAGTGAGTTCATTTCAGTGTCAAGATATTTCCAGCTACTCCAGGTACTTCAAGCTCTTTTTTTTTTTTTTTTTTTTTAAGTACAACAGCATTTTTTTGCAACATCTCCACTTTGTAAAAGAGGACTTTTTAAAGGTTGTTCACGTGGAGTGAAAATCAGCACTGGTGATTCTCTAGTTGTCCCATTATTCTTTCTTCTGCTGGGGCTGCTGAGTTCTTTAGGGGACATCCACAATGAATCCACGTACCATGTAGAGCATACTGTCAATTTCCTGTAGGATTGTAGTCACAGGAATTAGTAATAGTTAGGAGTGAAATACAAACTGAAAGGTAGGGGTACCACAAATAGATTGGTCTTAAGTAAGAGAAAATGCGTTTCGGTGTCCCAGATTGCAGAGGAAGTTAAACAGGCAGTCACTGATGTAGCTCGTCTGGGCTTTGGGATTTAGGACAACGCTGTAGAGAAGATGGTTCTAGACTTGGGAAACTTAGGGCAAACTGCTTACCGCTTGTTCATAGAGTTGTAAGCATAAAAGGAAAGTTTATGCAGACTGGTATTTCTTGGATTTAGTTTTGAAGCATGGCGCGTTGCTATAATATGATGCTTTAGCAACTTTTGACAAAGCAGGAGGCAAGAAAATGAGCAGGTTCTATGGAGACTGGAAACTGCTGTTGAGGGGCTTCTTCCTTCTGCCGGTGTTGGCTAGCTCTACAACTTAGAGGGCTGGGAAAAGATCTTTACACGTGGATTAAATTATCTTGACCATCTGAGTCCCTGGAAATACGTAACAGATACTGCCTTTGTTCGCACCATAAAAACACGAGGTGGAGCTATTTAGAATATGCTGTGTTGTCTCAGGCAATCCAAGCGGCTCCTTAGAGTGCAGGGTTGAGCTGTCGGATGTGAGGGCTGGCCAGTTTGACAAAGTGTTGCCGACTGGAACTTTCAGCTTTTCTCTCATCGTTGCCTTTTACCCTGTTAGATGGTAAATGGAGCACGCGATGGCGTACACTGAACACTCTCTTCTCTGTCCCTTAAACGCAGAAGCTGTCATCGGTAGCAGGGAGTACACTGTATGTTTCTGACTTTACACCCAGCAGTGATCCGAAAGGAAAAGCGGCATTTCACTGTCCTCAGTTTCGTCTGGGTCAGTTTGAAGTCGGTCTCTTTGGTAATGACTATTGCATTAACAGGCATTTTTTTTAACTTTAGGTGATTGAAGACAGTGGGGTTAAGGCACAAATCTCTGAAGAGGCACCGGAAACACCACCCTATAGTGAACGACATCCATCAGGCAATCTTCCATACACCTGTGATCCTATAGAGCAGCAGTTTGCATGTGATTTGCCTGACGATAAAGATGGTGAATGTGATGCAGCTGAGGGAGATGGAGAGCTTTTTATATCTCAGAGTAATTTTACTTTAGTCTTGGAAGAAGAAGGTGGTGAAGGGGAGATGGGAGACCCTACACTAGGAGATGCTTCTAAGCCGGCTGGCGCAACAACAGAGGAGAAACCTGTGAACAGTTTAGGAAATACTGAAAACCAAGAACATGTTACAAACTCAGTGTCCACTGTAACTAATGATCAGGAATCTCAAAATATTGTAGAGTCACTTCCATATGTGCCTGAACCCATTAAGGTGGCTATTGCTGAGAACTTACTGGATGTAATCAAAGACACAAGAAGTAAAGAATTCACGTCTGAAGTTGTAGAACAATCTATTCATGAAACCATAGGAAAAAAGGGAACTAGATTCCAGAAGGCCAGAGCTCCTTTAACAACTGTGCCAGAAGGAGTGGAAGATGAAACCAGCATCCATCAAGTGGAGTATGTTAGCGCTCCTAGAACACGCACAAGGGGACAACTGAGTAGAAGTTTAAGTATTCCATCTGCAGGTGCTCAGCAACTTCTGAAGGCAGATAAACCGTTTCTGGTTGGACTGTCTCCTCGGAGAAGTACCAGGCGAGCCAAAGAAGCCCCTGAGACTTCTGGTCTTCAAACAGAAGAAAATGCTCAAGGTGAGCAAACACCTGTGATGCCTGTTACTCCTAGGAGAGGTAGGAAGCCTAAAGTGACTAACGTACAGAAAGTAGAAAGCAGCCATTCTGACGGACAAACATTGTCCGTCAGTACGCAGTCCATAGCCGTTACTCCAAGAAGAGGATTAAGGAGAGCAAAGGAAGCTACGTCTGAAGTCTTGGAAGAGGCTATTGAGGAAACGTCTCTTTCTGAGGGTAGCATTACTGCTTCTGCTGCTTCCAAGAGGACTAGAGGAGGAAAAAGTTCAGCAGGAGATCAAGGACCTGGCCAGGTTGACCCTGATCATAAGGTAAAACCAGCCGTCAGTCCCAGCAGAAGGGCAGGAAAACTGAAGGGCATTAATTCACAATTTACTGAAAGTATCGTCAAGGACCAAGAGGCGCAGTCTAGTGACCAAGTCCTTTTACCTGTGCCAACTAAAAGAGGCAGAAGAAGAAAGATGAGTTCATCAGAAGTTTCAGAAAATTCTGACCTTGATCTGTCTAAATCGTCACTTCCTCAAACAGAATTTAAACTTCCGGTGACTCCTAGAAGAAGTGCTAGGAAGGGGGCCCAAAATCTCTTGGCAGAGACACAATCTCTCTCTACTCAGGAAGGCATACATTCAGGCGGGAAGGTGGAAATCCTTGCTACTCCCAGGAGAAGTACCAGAAGAGTTCCACATGCTAAGCCAGAAAAAACGGATACTCATGAGCAAACAGCTGCACAGCCAAAGGAGGAATTAACCCCACCCAGGACGGCAGTAAGGACAGGGCGTCGGGGCAGAAAGAGACGAGCAGTATTGGAGGAGAGCACAGGGGAGGGGGCCTTCCCCCAGGGACCTGGTGGCAGTCCTTTGCTGCTTGAAGACTTAAATCCATCAGGACGTGATGAAACATCAAGAATTTCAACAGATCGCGTTATGAGCACCAGATCCCGCAAAACTGCCGTGCATCAGAAACTGCCTGTTGAGGAAAATGCGTCCTTCCTTTTCTCCCCTCCTCTCACAAAGCTGACAAAGAAATGTAAAGGTAGGAGCATTATGTTTATACGCAAAATAGGGGATATTGCTGTTTTGTAAACCACAGAAAACAGACTGTGAGGATGGCTTTTAAGCGTTGTAAAGAATCTAACCATACAAAAAAAAATTGGGGAGGAGATGATTCATCTGTTTTCTGAACTCTACGTGACTGGCTGGCTAGTGGTGGAGGGGGCTGATCTGAGTAGAGTAATATGAAATTTAATCTGAATTTTTATCATGAGCTTAATTTCTACCTGTTTGAAAAACTGGAGGGTGTCTGGTAATATGTGATTGACATCTCTTCCCCACACTGGAGAAACAAAGGGGACATGCTTCCAAAATCCTGTTCAGTTTTTAACTTAAAATGAGCTGCATCTTGTAACAAACTATCCAGCTGTTTAATGATGTGACTGTTTTCCATGGACATATACTTTGGTAGTGAAGTTACTGCGCATTGGGCTCTTTGTATTAGAGTACATGATAAGAAGAACTCTTTTGAGATGTTTAAGGATTGCTGATGCCTCTTGAGCGCAATATCTTTGATTACCTAAGTGTAGGTAAAATCACTGCACCGCATTATTTTTGTTTCACTATGTACTGCCAAAGAATGGATCCTAAGAGGCAGTAACTAGGGGAAAAATACCTCCACATTGAGTGTTTATGAACCTGATTGGACCTTTTATTTCAGAAGGCTATTGTGCTTTTGATTATCAGCTGCAATTTAATGTCACTGTCCTTTATGTCTAGTGTCCGTGTATGCTAACAGCGCATTGTGGTTTTAGCTGGAGAAGCAGACCGTTCTGTGCAGCTTAAGGATTTGGACCCGGACCTGTCTTCTCAATTTGTCTTTTCGCCTCCTCTTTTGAGGTCCAGGAGAAAAAATGTATCTAGCGTTTCCCGAATTGGGAAAGAACCGGTAAGTAAAACTGTAGTTGTCTCCCATTCTTAATTTTTGTTCCGTCATGCTTTTTCGAATCATACTTTGCAACGGCTTGCCTTTTTCTGTGAACGTATATCTGAAAAGAGAGAACTTGAAATTAATCAGGGGAACAACTTATTATTTTTTTTCCTTCATGAAAACTAGTGATAAAAATCAATTTTGAATCTACCTAAGTCAAGAATTAGTAAGCATTGCTTTGCTTTTAAGAAAAGGCACAGTGGCTTTCCTTAAACGTACTGGGTGTGTTATCTGTTGATTTCTGAATTTCAGCTTTTAGGTTGGTATGAGAGTTTGAGATGGAAGGTTTGTTTTTGTGGAGGGAAACTGTAATGCTTTTGGCAGTACCTTTGTCATGGCTTGTTCATGAAAGAAACATTCATCTGTGTTCTGTAGAAGTGTAAGAACTTGTGAATAAGTAATGTTTTTGTTGCCTTATCATAGCCGCTTCTGACTAAGGAGGAGGAGGATGCCAAATCTACAGAGTCTGTGGGAAAGCAAAAATTGAAGAGAGGTAGAACTGCAAAATCAAAAATGAAGAAAGCAAGCAAGTATGAAAAGCTTTTTGAACGCTTACTTGCATTCCTTTATTTTGGTAGCGATTCAGCGTTTGGCCACCTCACTTGCTCTTCCTCACTTGGCGGTACAGTTCTGCTCTGACTTTGCGAGCCTGTCCAGCTTGCTGGTCTCCTGGGCACCGTTTTCCCCACTTCACGGTTCAGTTTTCTATTGGAACCAGAAGAGGGAGGGGCTAGGAAAGGCCAAGTGGATGCTACTCTTTGCAATGATGGCGTGCTCTCCTGTCATTCCACCTTACGAAACCACGCTCTTACGGTCTTTAGTTCCTTCTGGAAAAGTGTTTGAGGAGAGTTGCCTCTTAAAATCCCAGCAGGGGGAGGAGGGAGAGGGGCTTTAAAAGCTCACGCGAATACTGAGTGAGAATGCTTGGGACAGTCTGGTAAGGAACGAAAGCAAAAGGAAGCTTGTTTCTGTATGTTTTCTGCCTTGACCCTATCTTCAAAGAAGCCCATAAACAATTCTTTGGCATCGATTTTTGTAATTCCAAAATTACAAAACGTTTTCCTCTACTGAATACTGTTGGTAATCAAAAAATCAATTTGATACTTCTCTTTCTTTTTAGGATCACGAGAAAAGAAGGCTCTTGGTCACCTCCACCAGTGGAAATAAAATTCGTCTCTCCTTTTGGAACTCCAGCAGATGGAACAAAAAGCAAACAGAAAGAAACCGCAGACACGGCAGAGAAGACTCTACGAAAGAACAAAAAAAGACTGTCTAATTTTCCAAAGCCAGTTGTGCGCCGGAAGATGCTGTAACAGTTTTTTAAGTTTATAATGTACACACACCACTGTTCGTAAAGTCATCAAAACTGTGTGGATTAGTAAAAAGAAAAAAAAATCATCTAATTTGGAAGAGCTAATTTATATAAATTATTGTAAAATTTCATAAACAAACGGTCTTCAATAAGTAACTCCATATGGAGTGTTATTTCCTCCGTCAATGCAGTTTTCTATTTTATAGTAAGACTTCATACATTTATATAATATGTAAATACAACTTATTTTAGGATTGTTAAATAAAAATGTATACTTCACAACATGCTTACTGTCTGATAGCTTTTTGAGGGAACATAGGGTTGAATGGCCTTTATAGGTCAGAAATGTTAATGTTGGTTTGCAAGAGTGTTTAAAGCCTTCGAAAGTGAGGCCAAAAGCTTTTTAAGCTTTTTAAAGTTTGCTTAGAACTCCTTTAACAAGTAATCGTGTAAAATGTACTAGTTTAAATTTTATAAATGATTTTTGACCTTCTGGCACAAATAATTGGGCTTACAATACAAAATGATAATTCCTTACATTCACAGTTAAGTTGCATTGTATCGAAGTCAGAATGTAAACAATTGTATTTTAAGCTGTGCAATATTTTTTTGTATTTGTCTTAAACTTTGGGAAAGCTGCTCTTTAGCTCATAAAACTGTATCACACCTCAGATGTTTCCCCATTGTTTACAATTTGTTGTCAGTAAAAAATTAGCTGTATAGAGAGTGTGATGCTTACAGTAGCATATCAAATTTAAAGGGATATTACCCACATAGTTTGAAATTTGAGCCAAAATTATTTTCATAAGGTTAGTAAGAATGCTACTATATTTGAAATAATTATTGTCTGTAAACATAGCTTGCAATATTTGAAGCCTGCATATCACAGCACTGAAAACCTGATGGTAAAGCTAACGTAGTAGTCTGAAAAAGGTACAAAAATGTATAGAAATCTTCATTACAAACCGTATTTTTGAATAATTTTTCGTTAATAATTGTGGGTTATGAGGTAAATGTCCCTGTAAGGCTTCAATTTGTAAAAGCAAATTCAAAAAAAATACTCTTTTAAAAACAGACACGGAAGTACTATTTTGATGTGCAGTCTTTTACACAATGGATTATTTTTATGTATGTCAATTTATACATGGATGCAACTTTGAAGCCTACGGAATGGTGGAACCTGACATTAAACTCTTCAATGAGTAAAAACTACTACATTTACTCCAAGAAATAATTTATTGGTTAACTAATACCTTACACATAATGGATGAATGTATTAATAACAGACTAAGCTTGTAAAAGAAGCTTCTTCTAGGGCCATGGCTTTTCTGTCTCAGAACAGGTCATTCTAGAGAAGGAGCTGCATGCGCTTGGATATTTTTCTCTTTGGGAGTATTCATGACTGAATGAAAGCTTGAGAAAAGAATGACAAATGTTGACAGTGTGAAAGTGGCAGTTTGAGTGAGACCTTTTAGTCAGGTTAGTAATTGTTTACTCGGAGTATTTTGTACTTGAACTACAATATAAATATAGTCAAAGAGGAAAGGTGGGGGAAGTTCTAGCAATATTTTTTTAAATTCACATAGTAGAGAAATGCAGTGAATAGCTCAGAAAATGAGGTAAAAGGTCAGACTTTCAAACCCGGAAAAGAAAATTGATGTCAAATCTGAATGTATGTTTTGTGTAGGGCACAAGAGTATTTATAAAATGCTCTGATTCCTGATCAACTAGAATTGACTGATGAAATGCTAATGAAGATCACTTAATAGGATTTGAACATGTTTCTGTCATTTATACTAGAGTATATTTTTTGGTCTGAAAATTAATGGAATCAAATGAAAACGTATTAGCTAGTCTTATTAATTTGTAGTCATTTTTAACCTCTTAATTTTATAACCAGCTCAGCTGATTTTTCTTCATTTGGCAATGCTTTGGAGGAAAAAAGAAAGCAGGAGTAATAATAAGAAAATTGGCCTGTGATTTAATAACTTCCTAAAGGTTTGTAATAGTCTAGTAATTTTTTTACCTTAATGGAGTTTTATTCCAATTACATGTTAAAATGTTTTCCTCCCCCCCTTTTTTTTTTTCCAGTTACCTAGATCACTGGACAGTTCTTGTGTGCTGACCAGTTTCCCCAGGGAGCAGTTTAAGAAGAACAGGAGTGTAAGCATAACGTATAACAAGGAAATGGGATTTCAGAAAGTTGAAGAACGTAGAAGGAAATCGAAGCAAACGCAGGCACTGGGGATTTTTTTGGTAGAGCCTGAGAGAAGGAAAAGAAGCTAGCTAACAGCATTAAGACGGCAACTCAAGGAGTTTATAATGAAGTGGAGAAAATAGATTTTCCTTTGGGTTTTTCTTGTGTAGGCTCGCTACAAGTATGTGAAGGGTAGAGGGGGAAAGATCACCTCAACAAGGGTGAGAGGGATCCAGCGCATGGGCGGTGCTGCTTAACAGTGAGGTTGAATTGGGAAGGAGACTTGCCTTTTAAAAGATTAAAATGGCTTGGACATGAGTGGCTGAGCAGGCTAGGAGTCTTTAATAGAGACTTGCAGGTGCTTGCACATGTATTTGAGAGGATGTTAATGTTCGTGGTGCCAGAGAAGAGCAGGAAAGAGGGATGACGCGCCGCTGTGGTGGATGCGTGCAGAAAGCTCTAGGGGCACAGAGCAGCAGTTCTCTTGTGAGCAAGATGAGAATTTCCCGGGAGCTACTTGGTACAGTTCATCACTAAACACGACAATTCTGAAGGTTTGCTATAGGAAATTGAATTGCTCGAGGGGTGTGTGTTTTTCTCGCCCTGAAGAAAAACTAGACTTTCTCAAGAGTGTTGTCGTGCATCTGCTTTGATCTAATGTCAGACGGCTAAAAGCTGAAGCTAAATTGTGCATCTGTATCTTTGGGGCCGTAACCCCAGAGAAATGCCACTGGAAGGTTAACTACCTTGGAGTAGACTCTCACCTTTCAGAAAGAACAAAAGTAGGTGTAATGACACATTTTATTTCCAGGAAACACATTTGCGAAGTTATTAGTGAAGGGAGAATGACTTTTAATCAGATTAAGGGCTGTTGTTAGAAGGGAATTTGTCAAGAAAATAGATGTTTCAGTAGAAATGGTTCGTGAGTTACTTCAGAGATTTAACACAAACACTCATAAGACTTTTTTTTCCTTCAAATGTTTATAAGCCAAGGCTGATGAAAGTATTAATTCCAGGTTATAACATGAAGGAGAATTAGAGCAAATCCATTTTACTTTTGATAGCTGTTTAGTGCTTAAAGCATTGACTGATTCACGTGGACTTAGTTTATTTGCCTTAATATTTGTACATGCCCAGTGTGCAAATAAGGCCACAGATAACCAAGTGGTTTAATCAGAACTTCCTCTCATGGAAGACTATTCTCAGGGTTGTCAGCGCAATAAACTTATTTGCTGCAATGTCATCAGTTCCCATGTAACTAGTCATAAATAGCTTAGCTGTTGATTCCTGGTGGGGAAAAAAGAAGCTACAGGCAGAGGCCAGTTGGTAGCTTCTCGTGAGTTGTTAGGCAGTGCTTGTAACCTGTTAGTCTAGGCCACCCTGAAAATACTATGAAGTAATAGAATTTCAAGTAATAAGATAGCATTTGTTTCTTATTTTGTTTGTACTTTTGTCTTCTGTGCAAAATTTGCAGGTTTCCATTCCAGGAATGCTTTTTTCACCAAAGTAGTCAAGGTAATGAGTCTCTCTGATATGCTTGGAGATAAATGTACTGTGGCTCCTTTTGAATTAAAGCTGTTCCTAAAATAAAATGCATTTTCCAAAGCACTGTGCTGTGTGGATGACCAATATGTGAGGTAGAGGGAAAAATGCAAGTTACGGTTACCGATGTGTCTGTTTGTTTAGGTCACTTGCTCCTTGGCTGTGGTTCAAGAGCAGGCTTATCCCACGGCAGTCATTGGTGTGGTGTGCATTGCTGTTGATCTTGATTTAAATCCAGACTAAAACATGAATTATTATCGAGTGACTTGTAATTTTAATAGAGAGAGAAGGATGCGGGAAGTTAGTGCGTGATTTTTTTATCAGCTCCCAGCAGCACAAGCATATATGGCACAGGAAAACCTTTATTGGTCTTGTAGTGGCTTCAGCAGGATCCAACAGTTACACAGGCCAGCTAAGATTTTATTCAAAGAACCAACTAAAAGCAGTTTTACCTAATACACAGTTGTAGACTGGTCGGTTCATTTATCTCCTCTTATTAACATTAATATAAGAGTAATGCAAATGACTGGCATTTATCCGTTTACTGGTTTGAAGCACTATCTAGATTTTGTCTACATTTCCATCATTGTGAAACTCAGTATTACTTTCAAGTGTGTTTGCAAATGTTAATTTCTAATTTAGTGGGGGCGCTCCTACCAGACAGCAGCGTTTGTGTATGCGTTTGCTGGCTCATCTATGAAGAGGATGCACTTGATCCTTTGTTTAGAGTGGTCTTTCATCATCTTGGTCAAGGATTCTGGAGAACACCTGTCAAGGCTATAATGCTACTCTGCTAACGTATGGTCAGACTGGCTCAGGGAAGAGCTAGTTGATGATCAGATAGGGTGCAAACAGGTGCCTGGTGCCCCTTGTGTGTGAAGAGCTCTTCAAAGCCACCCAGAATCTGGAAAAGAACAAGCGTTACCAGGTGAGATTAGCACAAAGTGTCATTTATTGCCAAGATCGTTCCAGGTTGTGCTTTCAAAGTCTCAGTGAATCAGCAAAAAAGAGAAACTGTGAGTATATGGAGCAACTTAGCACTACAAGCCGTAGTGGATCCTATAAAATAATGTTGAAAACAAAATTGATGTAGTACAACTAGATTTGCAGATAAGTCCTACAATGATAATTTGCCACAGGTGTAACTAGTTGATCCCTAACATGAGAACCAAAAATGTTCATTTTTAGTAAACCTTTTCTTAAGAGCTGTTGCAAACACTGATCTTCCTTTATGTACCATAAAGTGAGCTGCTCCTTATTGTCTGTTATGTTCCCTAGCTTCGCTCTTGCACAGGGTATTCATGAGAAAGTCTTTCCAGCACCTCAGTAGAGAAAACTAATGCTTTCTTCTTTATAGTGTACAGAAGCTTTATAGTGCCGTACCTCTCCTATATGGCAGGAGCAATGTTTTTAGCCTTGCAGTACAGCTTCTGTAGCTGATGGATGCTCCCACTCCATCAGTATCCTTCTGTGCTTGCAGTCCAGTGGATTCTAGCACATCTGTAAGCAGGAAGCTTTGCTTTAGCGCAGTAGTGCCTTCTGCCTACAGAAGTACCACCCTGGTCACTGAAGGCTGCTTGCAATTTACTCCTGTGTTACTTCCCCTAAGAAAGAGCGCTTTGTTTTCCCTAACTAGCCTCCCCAGCTCTGTACCAGCAGAAATGATGCAAGGATGCCATTTGTGAGCATGTTTCTGTGTCCCTTTGACATCGTCATCCACTGTGTGCCCTTGTGATAAACACAACAGTGAAAACTCCTTCCTTCCCATCTTGGTTGCCGTATCAATGTGTAAATAAAAAAACCAACCCTATTTGAAGCAGAGTTATGCCTATTTTATAGAGGTCTTGGATAGAGAAAAAAAATAAATGCTGGTTGAACCACGCTACCCAGCTATCAAAAATTAATTAAAAATTCACACTTCTTGAATTTTCTACAATGCTCTTTAGATGCTTAATAACTTAAAACTTAAGTAAAATGACTCATTGAGACATATGATGGCATCTACCTGGAAAGCAATGAGGATTATGCACATGAGGGTAGGTGAGGAGGAAATGCTGGAGAAGAAACAGCATTGTGATGAAACAGTAAGGATCTGATAAATAACTGCAAGAATTAAGCTTATGTAAGGGTTTGGGATCAAGGGAAGTTTTGATCTGTGTAATCTGGGATGAAACTCCATTAAGTTTGTGGCTTTTTTCCAAATATGTTTTACCTTCTAATTACTTCTTGTCTTTACAGAACACTTTCAACGTGCTGGAAATCTATAATGACCAGGTAATGAGGTCGCTTTGCTTCCGTATTAACAAATCTTAGTTTTCTGTGTACATTGATTTCTTTTTTGCTCGTTGTAATTTGACAATCATCCTTTATGCTCTCTTAACGTGACCCTTCTGGGCATGTTGGCTGAAGTGTGTGGGTGCTGCCTGGACCTAAGAGCATCGTTTTGCTGCTTGAGCCACCCGGCTGCTCTGCCATACCCCTGGCCAAGCTCTTTCATTCCTTGTGGTGCTTTTCTTCTTTCTCCTTTCTGTGCTTTCCTCCTTTTTGAAGAAAAAAGGGGGCCGCACTCAAATGGTTGCGGTCAGTGGCTCAATGTCCATGTGGAAACCAGTGTCGAGTGGTGTTCCTCAGGGGTCAGTACGGGGACCAGTGCTGTTTAACATCTTTGTCACTGACATGGACAGTGGGATTGAGTGCAGCCTCAGCAACTTTGCTGTTGACATCATGCTGTGTGGAGCACTGAACACGCTGAAGGGAAGGGATGCCATCCAGAGGGACCTGGACAGGCTTGAGAGGTGGGCCCGTGCAAACCTCATGGAATTCAGCCAGGCCAAGTGCCAGGTCCTGCACCTGGGTCATGGCAATCCCAGGCACAAATACAGGCTGGTGGAGAGTGGCTTGAGAGCAGCCCTGAGGAGAAGGACTTGGGGGTGTTGGTGGATGAGAAGCTCAACGTGAACTGACAATGCATACTTGCAGCCCAGAAAGCCAACCGCATCCTGGGCTGCATCAAAAGAAGCATGGCCAGCAGGTCGAGGGAGGTGATTCTGCCCCTCTACTCCGCTCTGGTGAGACCCCACCTGGAGTACTGCGTCCAGCTCTGGAGTCGTCAGCACAAGAAGGACATGGATCTGTTGGAACGGGTCCACTGGAGGGCCATGAAGATGGTCTGAGGGCTGGAGCACCTCTCCTGTGAAGACAGGCTGAGAGAGTTGGGGTTCAGCCTGGAGAAGAGAAGGGTCCGGGGAGACCTTATAGGAGCCTTCCAGTACCTGAAGGGGGCTCACAGGAAAGGTGGGGAGGGACTCTCTATCAGGGAGTGTAGCGATATGACGAGGGGTAACAGTTTCAAACTGAAAGAGTGGAGATTTAGGTTGGATATTAGGAAGAAATTCTTTGCTGTGAGGGTGGTGAGGCACTGGAACAGGTTGCCCAGAGAGGTTGTGGATGCCCCATCCCTGGAAGTGTTCAAGGCCAGGCTGGATGAGGCTTTGAGTAGCCTGGTCTAGTGGGAGGTGTCCCTGCCGACGACAGGAGGGTTGGCAGAGTCACCTCCCTTGACTTGCTGGCCATGCTTCTTTTGATGCAGCCCAAGATGTGGTTGGCTTTCTGGGCTGTGAGTGCACATTGTCGGCTCATGTTGAGCTTCTCGTTCACCAACACCCGCAAGTCCTTCTCCTCAGGGCTGTTCTCAAGCCATTCTCCTCCCAGCCTGTATTTGTGCCTGTCAACAGCAAAGTTGCTGAGGCTGCACTCAATCCCACTGTCCGTGTTTCTGACAAAGATGTTAAACAGCACTGGTCCCAGTACCTACCCCTGAGGAACTCCACTCGACGCTGCCCACCACTTGGACATTGATCTGTTGACCACTCAAAGAGTTGCAGTCCATCTGTCAAATCCATGTCCCTCTACTTTAGAGACAAGGATGTCATGCAGGACAGTGTCAGGTGCTTTGTGCATAAGTCCAGGTAGATGATGTCAGTTGCTCTTCCCTTATCCACCAATGCTGTAGCACCGTCATAGAAGGCCACCACGTTTGTCAGGCACGACTTGCCCTTAATGAAACCTTTATTAAGATGTGAGCTTTCAATGTAGATTAAATTTACCTGGAAAGTGGAACTTGCTGGGAATGAGTTTCTAAACGTGGTAAAGACCAAATAAGCACCCCGTTCTCAATTGAAGTCAATCTTAATTTATGTTCTATCCTTACTAACTGTAACAACATTTTTTTTGTTGTTATTTTAGTAACGAATTTTGGCTATAAGTCTCTTTCCCTAGGTAACAGACTTACTATCTAAAACCAGGAAGCCTGGTGGGCTCAAGGTTAGAGAAGGGCAGCAGTGGGGTTTTTATGTGGACAGTTTGAAGCCGATGCTTTGTGGTAATTACGCACAGACCAAGAGGTTAATGGAACAAGGGAATAAGATGAGAACAACAGCTACAGCTACCATGAATGCCACAAGCAGTTGGTCTCAAATGGTCATCACAATCCAGTTCAACCTCCCCCCTTTAAATTTGCTTTTGAAATTTATGCTTATACTGTTCCCATATTTTCACTTTCTTTTCCCTTAGTGCTCTGGCTGAGGTTGCTACAGCAAAGAAAGGGGCTTGATCCTGAGGAACCTCCTGCAGTCTGCTCTGGGGAGAAACAGCAGGACCATCATGGTAAATTGATTCTTGCATTTATAACCCACTTTCCCTGCTGAAATGGAATTGCATGGCTCTAACGTTGGTGCAAGCGGGCGTAGTTTAAAAGTTAAGGTTGCTTTCTATGCAACACAGAGGTGAGGACCCTTCCGCTGCTCAAAAGATTCTCGACGCTACTAAATACGTTACTAAAATGGAGACCATTTCTGTTTTCAGACCAGAAATGTGGTTGACACAAAATCTCTCTCTCTCTTTCTACGTTAGAGATTCAAACCCCGTTTCTTTTAAAGAGTTTGCTGCATATTTGGAAAAATTTACCTAGATAGAGATAAATGCAACTATAAAACTCAGAAGCACCTGTTTTATATAAACGCCATGTTCTTTACATAAAACAAAGCAGTATTATGAAACAGCTATTTGTATTTCCTGAATTCTGAGATTACTGTTGGTCCTGTGCACCAGATGTTGCATTCCTAAATAAGATGAAACCCCGACAGGGTCCTCTTTGTCTCGGGTGAATTAACTGTATACTCCGGCACCTTTGAAGAGGTATTTTTTCTTAAAGCAAGTACTATCAAATGAAAGATGGAAGAATACAAATAGAAAACGTGCACATGCGAAAATGTTGACTGTAAATGCTGACAGTCTTCAAACAGCTTACCTGAGTTTCTTCAAATGCTAACTTTCTTACTGTTTTGAACAAATTTAAGGACAGATTCTTCAACTGTTACTTGTACCAATACCATCGACGTGGTTTTGAGGGTTCTTTTTACGTTGGCGCTAGCGTAAGGCAGAGTTACCAGGATTTGAGCACCTTCGGTATTCACTTTGACAAAAACCACCTCTGTCTTCTCATCTGTCTGTCTCTCTTTCTCCTAAATTGCTAACCTGCTAAAAAGAGTTAGTTTATAGCCAGATTGCTAAGACACTAGGATTCTTCTTTTGTGTTTAAGGACTTTATGGTCATCTTTTCCATGTTAATCCCTATCTCATTTTTGGTAGGGTTTAAAACTAATTTTAAAAACCTCCTTCAAAATCCAATGGCAGGTAATACGTTTGATACGCTCACAGACTGCAGCCGAGACTCCAGCAGACCTCTGTTACGAAGGAACTCTGTCAACCTGACGATACGCTGAAAGGTACACTTTCATAGTTTTTCCCGCTCTGGTCTTGGTGCCAATTGCGGTCAGGTGCTGGGCAAAATGAGAAGAGATACCAGCTCAAAGTGACTGACAGCTGAGGAGGAAGGAAAGGGTGAATGTGCCAATAAGGGAGGGCAGCATATTAAGAGCTTATTCTGTATTCTTATTAACGCACGGCGTATATTTTGACAGCTAAGTTATGTGACGGAGGTAGCTCTTTTTCCTGAGAATTCTGGGTCTCTCTCGTGTGCGTGACTTAATTCAGCTTCTTTCCTTCCCTTTGTCTCCCGGCAATGCAGCACAGAGTTGAAACGTGGAGCGTACAGATGACCCCTGCTGCCAGGCGTTGGTTGTCTCTGCTTCCCGATGCCGGATCCCAGCGACAGTGCCACACAGAGCTATTCCTTCCTGCCCAGGAGCAGTTTGCTTCCCGGCCACTTCCCCAGTCCCTCGTCTCCTTCTGCAAGAGGAGGTTCCCTCTCTCCTCCTGGCCTTTCTGGGGCTCAGAACTGAAAACGGCCCTCTTTGCAGTCCTTCCAGACAGGCTTTCGCTGGGACTCCAGCACTAATTATTCCTTCTTATTCCAGCTCCCCTGAAAAGAGCTCAGGCACTTAGATGTCTGCTGTCCCAACGCGGTTCATGGCTCAGTGACCGCGTGGCTGCAGCTGCCTGGCTACGAGGAGATATCAGGAGCAGAAGATTTAACGTTTCCCGCACCAGTTCAGTCCTGCAAAGAGCTGAATTGCTTTCATGTGCTGATGAATGCAGACCAAGCAGCTCCCCATGCCTGAGCCAGCTCCGTGCAGGGGCAGCTGGCGTTGTCTCTGCAGGGCATTTGCCTGCCTACCTGGCGTACCCGCAGTTAGAGTGGATGAGGTCTGGTTTTGAAGTTTCCCATCCCACGTTGCCCCACATATGAGAGGCACAGCAGCTATGGCTACGTTGCTGCATGTTAGGCTTAGCTGGAGAAGAGAAGGATTTTCCTGGGCTGGCAGGGTCCAAACCAAACCAGGCTGTGATTGCTGGTAGCGGTACAAGAGAGGGCAGCAGATACTTCCACCCGAGGAGCGAAGTGGCCGCGAGACTCTTTCACCTGTCAAGTTCTAGAGCTACCTGAGATATTTCTGAACAGGGAAAAGAAGAAAAGAAGAAGGAAGAAAAAAAAATCATGTTTGACAGGAAATCTTGTTTGCTGGGATTGTCTGGGTAACAGGTGCTTTTTTGTCTTTTATATATTTTCATATTTAAAAGGACAAAAATGATCAGGACCAAAGCCGTGATAAAGGCAAGTCCTGGTGAGGAGCTGCTGAGGGAACTGAAGGCTGAAAACACCAAAGTGTTGTCCAGACTGGCTGGGCTCGGGAGCGCAGAGCGATAGATAGAGGATACTTTTAAGATCATCAAGTCCAACCGATAACCTAGCACTGCCAAGTTACCACTAAACCAGGTTTGTCAGCATGACATCTACCCGCCTTTTAAAGACCTCCAGGGATGGCGATTCCACCACTTCCTTGTGCAGTCGGTTCCAATGCTTGATAACCCTTTGGGTGAAGAAATTCTTCCCAATATCCAATCTAAACCTCCCCTGGTGCAACTTGAGGCCCTTTCCTCTTGTCCTGTCACTTGTTACTTAGGAGAAGAGACCGACCCCCACCTCGCTCCAACCTCCATTCAGGTAGCTATAGAGAGCAAGAAGGGCTCCCCTCAGCCTCCTCTTCTCCAGGCTAAACAACCCCAGTTCCCTCAGCCGCTCCTCATGAGACTTGGTCTCCAGGTGTGGCCTCACGAGTGCCGAATGCAGGGGGACGATCATGTCCCTAGTCCTGCTGGCCACACTAGTTCTGATACAAGCCAGGATGCTCTTGGCCACCTGGGCATGCTGCTGGCTCTTATTCAGCTGGCTGTCTACCAATACCGCCAGGTCGTTTTCCACCAGGCAACTTTGCAGCCACCCTTCCCCAAGCCTGTAGCGCTGCATGGGGTGGTTGTGACCCAAGTGCAGGACCTGGCACTCAGCCTTGTTGAACCTCATACCATTGGCTTTGGCCCGTCGATCCAGCCTGTCCAGGTGCCCTCTGTAGAGCCTTCCTACCCTCAAGCAGATCAACACTCGCACCCAGCTTGGTGTCATCTGGAAACTTACTGAGGGTGCACTCGATCCCCTCGTCCAGGTTGTTGACGAAGATATTTCCAGCAGACATCTGGTAAGTTGAGTCCCCCGTGAGAACAACTGGTAGTGATTGTGAGACTTCCCCCAGCTGCTTATGGAATATTTTGTCCACCTCTTCATCCTGGTTGGGTGGTCTGTAACAGAGTCCCACCTTGATATCTGCCTTGTTCAACTTCCCCCTGATTCTTACTCGTATACATTCAACCCTGTCATCATCATCATTAAGCTCATGACAGTCCAAACATTCCCTAACACACAGGGACGCCCCACTGCCTCTCCTTCCTGGCTTATCCCTTCTGAAGAGTTTATAGCCATCCGATGGAGCACTCCAGTCGTGCGTATCATCCCACCGTGTTGCTGTGGTGGCCGCTATGTCAGAGTTTTCCTGCTGCACAATGGCTGCCAGCTCCTCCTGTTTGTTGCCCATGCTGCATGCGTTGGTGTAGAAGCACTTCAGTTGTGCTACTGATCCCACCACCTTTTGGGGGGGGTGGGAAAACCCCAGCTTCTACCTGACCATTCCCAGGTGCTTCCATGATTTCTAACCCATCAATATCCCTTGTGTCTTTGCTACCGCATGGCACTCCATCCCCTTCCTCCCCTGCGATGGCAGACCAAAGCACCTCACTAGCATGCTGTCCCACAAATATTGATGTGCCGCCCCCAGGCTTGTCTCTGGTGAGCCTGGTTTTGTCCCTTTCCCCCTTCAAATGTAGCTCAAAGCTCTTTCAATGAGCCCTGCCAACTCCTGTGCAAAAGTCTTTTTGCCCCTTTGAGACCGCTGTACCCTGTGTGTTGCCTGCTGGCCTGGTGTCATGTAAACCAAACCATGACCAAAATACCCGAAGTCCTCCTGGAGATGCCATACTCAGAGGGTCTTCCTATTTCTGCCCCCATTATACCCTGCAGCTGGAGGGGTAGAGGAGAACACAACTTGTGCTCCTGGCCCCTTAACCAAGGCCCTGAGGGTTTTCCTGACTGTCTTGTTTTCATTTTGTAGTTATAAAAATGATTACTGAAATAAAAGATGCTGCTGAAAGCACCGAGTCGTGTCAAAGCAGCTCAGACTTGTGTCATTGCAGAGTCCTTGACAGGGAGAACCAACGATTTTCACTTTAAAACCAGTCACAAGATAAACATCCCACAACGTGGGGAGATGTGCTCTTTGTTCTTTTTTTTTTTTCTGAATTAATACTGCTTTTAATTTTTGGGCATGCTTCTGGAAGCAACCAATGTTAACACAATGTACTTAGCCAGACAGAAGCATTTCAGGAGGATGCTGTGGTGTGTAGGAGCCAAGGAGTGCACGACAGGCTGCTCTGGGAAGGAAGGGGTCTGCTGGTGACTTAATAAATCATTCAAGGCACAGCTTCACTGAAAGGCCATACGCTGCCCCCCTCCCAGTTGCTCCTTGCAGACCATTTCTTTGTTTCAACATGGGAAACTGCCAAATGAAGGAGGTGGGAAATTTGCAATGTGCATAGAATAGAACGTAATCAGGCTTCTGTTAATTTTGTGCCTTCTACCTAGGAAGCTGTCGGATACAGTTTTGGAGAACTAATGGTGACAAGGCTTTGCTGGTGTGGTATTGCTTGACTTGTGTGGTGGAGAGAAGCCTTAAATTGGCAGGAGAGAGTCACCAACAAGCCGGGCCTGTTGCACGTGTTGCAAATGCATTTGCAGTTGGGCTTGTCAGGTTGCTCTTTGTCAAAGTATGTTTCAGAATGAGATACGCAAAAGCCGCCTGGACACGGTCCTGGGCAGCCTGCTGTAGGTGACCCTGCCTGAGCAGGGGGGCTGGACCAGAGGACCTCCAGTGATTCTGGAAGGCCTTTCTCTTCATTGTGATGCTGGGATTCTGGAATTCGTGCTGGGATTCTGGAATTCGTGCTGGGAGAGGCGAGCGGTGTGGTGTGCTGGGAGTGCCTTGCTCACCACTGTCTCCCTGTGCTGGGAAGGCTGCGTGTATGTTCTGTCCTGAGACACTCAGCGCCTACGTCTGTCTGTCCAGGTGCACCGAGCAAGGTAAAAAAGAGCGTAAGGTCAGAAGTGCCTTTGGGAACTGCTGCGAGCTTCGCCACGGTAGACGGGGACTGCAACTCTTGAACGGAAGTATAGTCGTGTTAGGGAATAACCGCAGGAGGTAGCTGGGTAAAGTGGCTCCAGCGTCAAGTTCTGATCTGTGTTGGTTTTGTTTGTTTTTTCATGGAGAGGGATGTCACATCTGTGGTCTGCATCAGACACAGGGTCTTCGCTGTTGGGGGCTGTTGGGGTAGAGAGCTGAAATTCTTTCCTCGTCTCACCTTCTGCTGTAGCTTTGTGCTTGTGGAGCATCTGCACAAACTCGGCAAGACAATCTGTAGGCTGCACTTGAGTGAAATAAGGCCGATTGTAGGATTCTGGTACAGACCGTCTCTGTCACGCTGGTGGCTTTTTAGACTACAGCTTAGGGCTTGGATGAAATGTAGGGTTTTTGCCTAAACCGCCGGGAGCGGGGAGGCTTTCTGCCTAAGCGGGAAAGACCTGACCCGGTGGTACTCCCTAAATCACCTGCTCACTCACTCGCTGAATCCTCTTTCTGCAGGAGTAAAATCCGGCAAAGTGCAAATTCACTGAACCTGACGACTACGAGAGTGCAGAAAGTGACTTTTCCATCTGCTGCTCCTCCAGTGCTTGTGAGTTGCTTCCTGTTTCTCTGGGGAAAATGTCATGGAACCAGTCATTAACAACAATTCAAAAATTGGTATAACTTTTATAAACCCTTTTATAACCCTTCCCTGAAATCACTTTAGCTTCCACCTCTGGCGGAGTGAAAGAACGACGCCTGTCAGCTGCAGCCTTTCCCAGAGAGCTAGGGAGTCTCTCCGTGCAAGAGGGAGTTAAAAGTTGCCTTAAAAGATGCCTGACTGTGTCCTGGGTGGTGTCCTTTCTAAAAGTGAAGGGGTTTTTAGCCCTCCCTGCAAACTGAGTGTGCCGTTTCACCCGGGTATGAGCTAGCAGCCCGGGCTGACTGCCACAAAAAGGAGATGGACAAATTCCCTCTCCTTCTTCCCGATGCGTGGTCCTGCCTCCTTCCTTGTGCCACCTCTTATGCTTGCTGGTTGTCTCTGCAAGGCAGTTGAGCTCTCGAAGCTGGTGGAACACCACCTGCTTTTCTGGGTGAGTTTCCTGCCTGCTCAGGGAGTGAACTTGGCTCCTAAAGTGCTCTAAGGCACTGTTAAGGCAGTGCGAGGTGAGCCACAGGAGTACGGTAGTAGAACAAAGGAGCAGATGGAGAGATGGGAGGCGGCGGCAAGTCCTCTCTTTTGGTGGCAGGGAAGTCAGCATGTTTTGTGAAACCATCTCTTCAGCTGCGGCTGGCCATATTTTTAGCTTTTTCGTCAGTAAGCCCATTGCATTGTTGGCCCTTGAAACGGATTTTCAGGTACTACCGTCAGTCAAAACTGACGTCCCTGAACCCTGACTTGGCTGAATGTGATTCTGCTTGAACATGTAATTTCTCCATGTTTATTCTTCTTGGAGCTTTTTAATGCAAAAATCTATCCTCAGCCTGTGACTCGTGGTACGCTCCTTTCTTTGGAAATAGTTTGGAAGTCATAAGTACCTAAGGTGAAGACCAATGGTAATTTTGGCTGCTAGAAGACAACTGACAATAAGTAACAAAGGGTAAAGTACGAAATCAAGGGAAAGGACAAATGGAAAGTTGTACCTGTTACTGAGAAGCTTTTTAAAATCTGATTTTTCTCAGCTCCCATCTTCCTAACCTGTGTGAGTAGACTTGAACTCAGTGTATTGGGCTTTTTCCTGTTATTTCTCTGTTGATACGTCTGGGTCACTTTTTGTTGGTGATCTCACAGGCATCAGAAAAGCAAAGGATTCTCCTTTTGCTCTGCTGGGAGAGCAAAAAGTCTCCTGAGTGCCATTATTTGCAAGGAAAAGAGCTAGAGGTGATGTCTAGGGGATTTTTCACTGCATACTGATGAAACTTCTGTCACTCTCAAGAATAGTTCTGGCTGACGTGAGTCTAGTTGTGCAATTTTTTCCTGTATTTACAGCGAAGAATGCAAGACCTAACAGCTGAGGTAACGAGCAGCCTGCTGCAGTTTCCAGAGGTGACTCTTCAGGCACTTGGGGAAGATGAGGGAACCCTCGGCTCGGTGCTGTGCAGGAGGTTTTCTGGAGGTGAGCATTTTCCTTTAAATTTGGTCTCGGTATAAAGCTGTTCTTGCCTGGAGGCTACCTGAAGCCTCAGGTCATCGTATCAGCTGTGTCAGGTTGGTGCTGTTAAGAGGCATCCTGTTTAGAGAGAGAGAACAAAAAGGGTGCTTCAGCGATGACAAATGCTAATATTAAAACGTGAGTATAGTTAAACTTTGAAGTGGACTTTCCAGGTGATGTGACAGTAGAGCTGGGTGCCTATCTGGAGGTCTAGGCTTCTGTTAAGACCAGGTAGAATCTATCTACCTGAGTGTAAATGCAGGGATTGAGCTCATACTTCCTTTGGGCTGGCAGTAGTTCAGTGAAACAAAATGCCTTCGATTCTTCCTCTACGCTCTAAGACTTGTATTCCCATATGCGTTTAGATCATTTCTAGCAAAACCAAGGCGAATATGGTATAAAGGCTGTCGATCAGGACCTTGTCATCTTTATCCCAAACAACCCAGATTCTTCGGTGCGGGAATGACAAGTACAAATGCAAAATAACAAGGTGGTTAATTTTAGGAGGGATTGCTTGGGGATTTCAACGGGTGATTTTGAATCATTGACTAGAATGAGGTAGGTCGGTCTTCCTCTGCTAGGTACGTTTATTGAAGGAAAGGGGCAGGCACTGTGATTTTTTTTCAGCTGTTTTCAGTCTTCCGTTGGACATTTGCTTCAGTCCTCTTTCTTTTCTCTCACAGGGAGAAACGGCCTGGCGTGGTTGGCACGTGGTCCTCACCTTGAGGTGGTGAACTGTGTGACAGGAGAGCGGCTCTCTGCGTACCGTTTCAGTGGAGTCAATGAACAGCCTCCCACTGTTCGTGTGGTGAAGGAGTTTTCCTGGGAGAAGAGAACTGGACTGCTGGTTGGGTTGGAAGACGCAGAGGGAAGTGTTCTCTGTCTGTACGACCTTGGACTCTCAAGAGTGGTTAAAGCAGTTGTTCTTCCCGGGAGGGTAGGTACTTTTTAATTGGAGAAACGAAGCTTTGATGTTGTTAGGTGCTGCGTAGGCCTGTTTTAGGACAAGCTCTGGAGCGTCTCTTTGTAGGAGGTATTTTTTCTATCGTGCGTTAACATCCTGTCACTTGAGAGTATCCAGTCAAGACGGCGTTGCTGTAAAATCTTGGGCTTAATGTGCCATTATTGTTGGAGTTTGCTGAGAGTAAAACAAGTTTTCTGGTTTTATTGTAGAGCACAGAGTTACCTGATTCTCTCCTTCCACAAAAAGGCCTTGAAAAGCACCTTTTTTTGGCCCTAATTGCTTGATTTCCATCAGAAATACCGTCTTTAAAATGGCTCAGAATTCCATAGTTGTGCTGTAAATGACTTCGACACATTGCCTTGAATCTCAGCCTAGCAAGCAGGCTGAGGAGAACACATTTTTCTGTTGACTTAGGAGAGGAAAAAAGAGCCTCTAGTGAGTTATCTGACAGATTGTTGGGAGGTCACCTTTCAGCCTGCAGTCCTTGAATCTCTGCTCTCTGACTAGTGTGTTTGTGTAGATGGGACACACTGGTGTAATGTTGCTGATGTTTTCTGTCTTCTGTAACCCAGAAACTCAAATGATGTGTGTCCCCTAGCCTCATTATCTCAATGTAAACAAGAATCGGTGGAAGTCAATAGAAGATCAAGATTCCTTTTTATCATCTTAGAATCTGCAACAACTAACTAACTAACTTCTTAGCCAGCTTCCCATCAGGTGCTTTGGTTTGACTTGCTAGAATACAGGTGGAGTTTTGTTTGTTTGTAATGCTACAGTGTGATGACTAGTAGTAAGCATTCGTATTGGGGTCACTGAGAGAGAGAAATACGTGCAGCTTTAGCGCAGGAGTCTTTGTGTGCTCGTGTCTCTGCTCTAGCAGTCAGTGTTGTCCTGGGATGTGCTGCAACGTGTGCTGAAACGTCTGTCTTCGCCTTGTGAGACAGTTGCGTGCAGACTGCTGGGCACGTGAAAGGGCAGTGTGCGCTTCCTCCTTTAGGTGGAGTCACCTTTTTATCTGAGAAGCTGCTGCTTTAGGCTGGCTTTTAACATTTTTCTCAACATTCGTGAAAGCGCTGGTGTGCATTTAAAGCTTCTTTTCCTTTATGTGGTTGTTACTTTTCTTCTAAATGCGGACTAGTGTGAATTTTACTAAGCTGGTCTCTCCCTTCAACGCTTTCTAAATACGTTTCACTCCCATGGAAATGGTGTGTCTCCCA
The DNA here is from genome assembly GCF_964199755.1 of Larus michahellis. Classification (NCBI taxonomy): domain Eukaryota; kingdom Metazoa; phylum Chordata; class Aves; order Charadriiformes; family Laridae; genus Larus; species Larus michahellis. The sequence goes on from NC_133898.1 coordinate 43,326,331, forward strand.
TGCAACTTGGCCGCTGCCTCGTCTGACTCTCGAGCCCTGATTTATCCTAACGCCCGTTTGTCAAAGAAGGCATAGACTGTATCGCGGTGCTGGTGGGCTGTGAGCGGTGGGAGACCTCGATGTAGTTGTGTTTGTCTGTCTTAAGCCCCTTGAATACGATAAAGTTTCTTGCGTATAACTGATTTTCTGTGTTTTCCTCCAGTTAATTACTGCGAAGTAGGAAATGGAAATTGCTAAGCTGTACTAATAGAATGCCCCATTTAAGTTGAAGTTAAGTCACTTACCCGCAGGAAATCTAGTAAATGGAAGGCAGTAACAGGTTTTTGTACGGGGCTTTTTTGTCTTTGTCTCTTTTCTTGATCTAATTGCAAACAATGCTTTGATGCTCCTGTATTTACTTTTTCTATTGAGCTTGTCAAAGAGCTCAAATAGTAACTTGTAGTTTTCCTGTAGGTAACCGCTATAGAACCCATAGCGAATCACGGAGGACCCAGCGTGAGCACTCAGCACCTCCATCAGAGTCTGCGATGGCTCTTTGGGGTGGCAGCAGTGGCTACAGATGCTGGCCATCTACTTCTGGTTGACCTTAGTTTGGATGATTGCTCCTGCACTCAGAATGATATCGAAGCATTGGGTAAGCCTGCAGTTTTTCCACATGAATTTAAACGCAAGAAAACTTCTGTCTTCTAACGAAACAGTATGCATCCCACTTTGAAGACCCTTGTGTCAGACATTTCTGACGACTGGTTACAGGTGGCAGTTTGACATCGTATAGTCCTGACCTGATTAAACCTGGGAGCGTCTGACTGCTCCTCGCAGTGTTGTAAATGCCCCCTCCCACCAAGATCCCTGTGCCACTATGATTCTTGCCAGAGAGGTGTAGGAATTTTGCCACGTGAGCCGGTGCGGCCGCCTGGTAGGAAGTTGTGTTGGAGGAGCCCTGTTTCCCGGGAATGCTCTTCTGCTTGTGTTAATTGACTTGGGGCAAATTTTGGGCTTGTTTTTTAAAATAAACCCCACTTACCAACACCCATGCATTTGGATGAATGAAATCTCGAATAGGTGTACTCAGCTTGCATACACCGTTTAGGCTATTACAACAGCAGCTTCAGAAATTGGTGCCACTTCAAACAGTTTCATCACGAGGCCCAAACTCCTGCTTTTCAGAGTCCAGGAAGAATTTGTCTATGAAGGTTACGTTTTTACCTAGCTTTCAAACGGGAGTGAGAATACTTGTCTGATCCGAGAGTTCTTATGTTCTTTGAAGACATACATAATGGAAATGGCAAAAAAAAGTGTTGCATAAATGGCTATTTTGCCTGGCACGGTAGCATTAGATGATAGGGGTTGTCACGTCAGTGCCTAAAATGCAGCCTAAATGGCATAACGTATTCATTTATTGCTTGGTTTTGTGTGTGTAGACCTAGAAGTTGTCACTAGAATTCCTGCTGAAGTTGCACAAAGAAGAGAAACTGTGACCAGCGAAGGGAGACATCTCTGTTTTCAACTACAAAATGCTTCCGGAACAGCAGTATCAGCCCTGTGCTACATAAGCAGAAGCAACCAGCTCGTTGTGGGTTTCTCGGATGGCTACCTGTCGCTCTGGAATATGAAAACTTTGAAGAGAGAGTAAGTAGGCCTTTACACTTGGCCATGCCTGGAGGTGCGGGGCTCTCGATTTGTTGCTTAAGGAAGTATGTGGATGTAAAGAGAACTTTTTCAGGGACTGAAATGAGTATGAGTATAATCTTGGCACGTTCAGAAATCCTCTTCTGACGTAACTTTTCAGTCATACCTGGATCAAGTGGTCCGCCTTCTCCCCAGTGGACTAGGATTGTTTTCCTTATTGTGCCTGTGGATTGAGGAATTGTGGAAAGCATGCTTCCTGGGGTTTTCAGAACCGGTTACTGCAACTGGCGCATCCATTGAAAGGCTGAAGTATGTCAGTGATGTGATTTTGGTGCCGATATTCTCTAAAGTGTCCAGGGTGAAACTAGTGAGACATGAAAACTCAATAGCTGACCTGTGCCTGAAAAATGTATTCTTTCCTGCATGTCAGCTTTGGCCGAAGGAGCAATCTCACCTGAAATATTTGGCTAACTTCTGGTTGGGATTCACTTCAGCAGATCTGCACTGACTCCCCAGAAGCTGTTGGATGCATAAATAGACAGTGGAGGAATAATTAGGTGGCAAGAGTAGAGTGTGGAGGTACAAGTAAGGTTCAGAAGTCAGGAAGAACAATGCTTGACGTAGTCCAAGAAACGAGAAACTACCTGTGTTTGGGCCACTAGGCTCACCTTTTGTTTTCTTTTTCGTTTTGCTTTTTTTTTCCCCTAAACCTGTAGGCACCACTCTCAGCTTGAAGGAGGGAGGATTCCTGTCTATGCTGTCACTTTTCAAGAGCCTGAGAATGATCCTCGCAATTGTTGCTACTTGTGGGCTGTTCAGTCTACGCAGGAAAGGTGAATAAAAACTTTAACTATCAGCCACTGAATTAATTCTTTTTTTTTTTTAAGGATATTTGTTCCCATACAGTTGAACATGTGTATTTGTTGTGTGTCTGCGATTCTTTCCGGTACGGAGGGTGTTAAACTTAGAATGCAATTTTTACAGGATTTACCAGACGTGAAGAGGGACCTACTAGTTCCTGCCTTCTGTCAGAAGGCAAAGCAACAGTGGCCATATTCTTCTGCTCGCATTCTCAAATGGTTTGCTTTTGTTCCTCGATGACCGCTTCATCATTTGTTTGATAGTCACACCGTGGTATTAAAATACCACTAGGAGCAGTTGAGGCTGCAGATCTAGAACACCAGACGTGCCCACGCAACAGCCTGCCGCCCCTAAAGGCGGCGGTGACAGTATTGCCGATGGCCTTGTGCCAGCGTCAGCAGTCTGTGGAGCCTTGGTGAGCCAGTGCTGCTCCCCGGGCAGAAAACGATTCAGCAGAAAAGCCAATGGGTTCCCGCTGTTCTGCTGAATCAAATCGGACTTGGAAGGGTGCAGAGTGTGCAAGAGGGGGAGGGGAACTTTGGTGGTAAGGGAAGGGCAGAGAGATCTCTCTTTCTGCATCAGCAAGCGATTCCATCAGCTCAGCTGTTGGTAGAGTGGCAGTCTTTTAAAACTTGACTTCAAAGCAGTTTTGATGGAGAACTCTTCATTGTGAAGAACTATTTCCAACAATTCTTAGTCCATACAACATATTACAGCTTTCCAATTGTACGGTTGGCTTTTGCCCCTGAAGCTGTTAGTGTCAAAACGCCCTCCTTCATGTTTCAGTGGCTAAATGTGGCCGGTGATCATGTTTTGGGAAGAGGTGGTGTTCTTTTCAGCAGGAGCATGCTATTAAGAAAACGTCTAGGTCTACTAACACGACAATGAGGACTATAAAGCAGCTTTGTAACCAAATTTCATAATTTATCCCTTTTTCAGCGAAGGTGATGTGGTGAGTTTACACCTGCTGCAGTTAGCGTTTGGTGACAGAAAACGCGTGGCCTCAGGACAAGTCATGTATGAGGTAAGAGGTGCATGCGTGGGAAAAGCAGACAATAGTAATTTTCTCTAAGGGAGTATCAGTTGAGTTACAGGGGTGAGATTTACCATCAAACTTCAGAGCTGGCTGAAAAAATAATAATGTTTTGCTGAGTCTTCTTGGGCACGGCCTTTGTCCATACCTTTTGGAAAGAAGGCGTACCATTTTATACTGCAGTGTCGTGTGTTCCAGCTAGATTCATCTGCAAAGAGCCCGTATAAATGAAATTCCTGAAGAGGAAGCGGCTTTTGCAAATAAAATTATTCTGAAATACCAAATGAATGGCATGTAGGAAGAGAAGATTGGGCCTTGAATCGCTTGGTTTAACCAAGCTTCGGACTTGAATAAGCTTCTGTCTCTCTCCCTTTCTTAAAATACAGTCATACTCTAGTCTTTGCTGATCTTCGGTTTTATATTCTTGGTTTCTCTTAGCGCTTTGTCAGCCGGACTTTTCACATGAAATGTACCTACAGTGTCTCTTCAGTGTTGATCCTGACACTTAGTAGCTGTAAAGATAACTCGTTCTTCTTTTTGGCTGGGTGACCTATTCAATCTACTCTTAAAGCCAGGAAAATATGTAATTTGGTCAGAAGAGTGTACCTAAATGTTAGATCTGGCTCCAAGGAGGATGCGTTTAAAATACAGACATGAGGTATCCTTGTATCTCAGATAGCTAACAGAGACAAGGCGCATCTGTTAGATGTGCAATTCCATTCAGTTGTACGCCTGGAAGTCTTCCAAAATCTTTTTGAGGGGACAGTAATCTTAGTTCAGAGCAAGTCTTTCCTCCTGATTTGGTACTTTCTCTTGCATATTCTCAATAGCTATGGAACGAAACAGGGGTGACTCTTGTATCGTGGTACTCTGGTTTTTGTAGGGACTGTGCCTTTTGATTTTTTTTGGATTAATTTAGATTTTTGAGTGTTTCGCTTATGTGTAGGAAAGGTGCTTCCTCATTTGCCACTGTTGCTTTTGCATAGATAGAGGTTAGGTGTTTGGAAAAAATTTCTTTAAAATGCATTATCTATCACGGTGACCAAGTAGAAGGATCTTCCAGTGATTCATCGCGTGCTGGATGCTATCTCTTTATCTTTGTTGATGTGCAGGGTTTTTATGACAGAAACATACGTTGCTCTAGAGGAGCAGCGCACGCGGATTGGGTGTTTTAGTTTTAGAAGGGCTTTGCTTACTCTTCAGTATTACCTTGCCGGTATTTCAGTTAAGGCTTACTGCTCTTTTGCTGGGACTTCTCTAACATCATGAGTTCTGTAGTCAAGATGCAGAGCCAAGAGCTTTGCATGCATGTGTGTTGCACTATTTCAGATATCCCTTTGTAGAGATATATTTAGGTTTTTTAAAGAAACCTTGATGTTGCAAGGAATTCTGCAAAGCATGTTTAGATCTGCAAAGCCTTTACAGCCAAACTTACCCGTTACGATTTGACACTGCATTCTCTTGCATGTCAGGCGTAGTTTCTATTTACCATCAGAAATAGGCTCATGCAAAATACACAGTATAATAAGCCTATTCTGTTAGACTGTCTTTCATATTTAGCCATAATGTATGTTTTTATCTTAGAATGACCTTTGCTCTCTTCTCTGATTTTTCCCCCAGGGTTTGGAATACTGTGGCGAAAAGTTCAGTTTAGATCTCACGGGTGGAGTCTTTCCCTTGAGAGGCCAGACGAGTACTAAATTAATCAGCTGCCAGACTGTCGAAAAATTCCGCAGCGACGTTGACGGAGAGGATAGCGTAAATGAAGGTTTGTTCTGATGTCTGTGTTTGGTGATTTTAAAAGAAGTGCTTTTGGAACCTAAGCAACGAATGCTGTTCTGTCCCCACAGTCTGAAAGTCTTGCCTATCTGCATAGACTAGACTGTTGGGATTATTTACGAAGAAAAAATGGATGCTTAAGTTATGTGGGACTTCTTTAAGGGAAAAAGTGGGTTTTATTTTATGTTTGCTGACATGCTATCGCGATGTATGGTGGGGCCGTTTGTATGATGATGGTCAGTCGTTTTACTCCTCCAGCTGCCATCTTTGAACAAGAAGTTCAAACTCTCCATTGCTTAGCAATGTTACCAGAATTTTTTCCCTTCTTCAAACCGATGTCCGCATCTGCATCCAGATGGTAGCCCGTCACAAGTGCTGTTCCCAAGGGCACTGCACTGGGGCCACTTCTCTTTAGTATCTTGACCAGTGATCTGGACGAGGGGACAAGAAAAAGGGGCAGTGTGACTGAAACCTATCACAGAGATGTTTGCTATTCCGTAATTACTGTAATCACTCTTAGGAAGTGTTGTGTTTCACGAGTGACAGAACAGAATGAAGCCAAAATAGAAAGTGGTGTTTTAAAACTATCGGATCTATCGTATTTTCTACAAGTCAGAAACAATGTCTTGTCTTTTACAGTCACGTCTCCTGACACCAGTGTCTCAGTCTTCAGTTGGCAAGTGAATACGTACGGTCAGGGAAAACCATCTACTTACCTGGGTGTATTTGACATTAATCGCTGGTATTCTGCTCAAATGCCAGATTCACTAAGGTAGATTTTTCTTCAGTAGTTTTCCATATGCCTGACAATAATTCATTTGAATGTCGGCATTTAGCTTACGCGCTTGTTTTCTTTAAGGCCGGAAGAATTCCCTCATGAGTGCCCCTATTTTGCACTGTGGTCGCTGGATACCGTAGTGAGCGTGACTTCTCCGAAGCTCCTTTTGGATATTCTGGTCCATGAGCGGAGTCTAAGTCGGGGAGTTCCTCCTTCTTATCCACCACCTGAGCGGTTTTTTAATCCAAGCACCTATAACTTTGGTAGGTATTTCACTGCTTTTGAGAGTGATAAGCTTAAAATGAGGTCAAATGCCATTCATTGGTTCTCTTGTTCAGTCATTGTTTGTCATTCAAAACCCAAACCAAACCAAAAAAACACCCAGTCCCCCCCAAACCCAACTCTGATCGCGTTGTACTGACAAGGTATTTACTATTGTGGAACATATCTGACAGCCGGCTGAGTTTTGGTGCTTTTGTAATGTAGCCGGTGAAGTGGTGCTGGTTATAGCCTGAAATGACTGTGAACTGAAGCTCAAAGCACTCAGTTATATGTTTCTAGATACCGGTGTGTAAAAAATGTAAACTGGTCATGCCATAACTGTGAGAGTACGGAAGGTTGTCAAACGTTCCCTGTTTCTGCAGATGGTACGTGCTTGCTGACCTCCGGAGTCGTTCACATGACTTGCACCGGCTTCCAGAAGGAGGTGATCTTTTACTGTATCTTTATTGCGAGTGGCAGGAGATGTAGCTTTTCTAAGTTTTCTGTTGCACTGCTTTCCGTGTTAGGGACCGTTTCATGCTCATCCTGCCCGTCCACACGCATAGTTGCAATTGTATCCTGTCGCCAGTTGTATGCAAATGGTAATGTTTTAGGTCCCCTCTTGGGACTGTACAACTGCCGTTGTCTCCTCTTGAAGCACGATCGGGGATTGAATGTCTAGAAAGGAATGCAACGTTGCTCCAGGAGCAAGAACAAAACCACTGTAGAAGGCGGGGAAAGGTGTTACTTCTTTATTGCCCCTCAGTCGAACTGCCTGCATAGTCTTGAGTTAGCGTTTCGATCCCTGATTCTCTTGGAAAAAGGAGGGAATGGAGAAAATGAAAAACCACATAACTGTTTGAGGAGTGAAAATTTTGTTTTCTCCCAAACTCGGCCAAATTATAACTTCTGAGCCACGGCACAGATTGTGACAGATAATTTTGAGTGAAGTTTCAGCTCACTAAATGTTTCCAACATGAATCGGCTTCCATACGAATAGGCATGGAAAGGATCTTCCAAAGCGTGAAGTTGCATGTTAGCTGAGCTTATATAGAATGTATTTTGTGTCAGTGTTGAGGGAAAGAGCAAGGCCTGTGTATAGACAGAGAAGGTAGAAAAGACTTAATTACGCAGATTGCTAACCTAAAGCATCTTAGTGGTTCAGGCTGTCTGACGGTGTCAGTGAACATTTAGATTCTTCCTTTTAGAGGTTATCCAGAAGCGTAGTGACGGAACAACAATGCTGTCTTAATCTGTGGTTTTCGATTGATGTTTCAGACCTTGAATTTTTTGAAGAAATCTGGCCCTTCAATATGGGAAGCCATTCAGGATAGCTACAATAGGTGTCTTGTAGCTGGCTTGCTGTCTCCAAGACCAGTTGATGTCCAGCCATCCAGTTTGAGTCAGGTGAGTGCCTGTGAGGGAATCAAGGGGGAAGTACATCCATCTGGTCTGACAGGGCTGGAGGGGCTACAAGACACGATACTCCAATTTGAAATACAGGTGTTGACCTGAGCTAGCAGAAGTAACCGTATCCTTAGATCCAAAGTAGTGACTTTGACTGGGAACAGCCCTAAGAGATCTGTCTTTAGAGACCCCTCTCTTAATTCGGTGCCACACACAGATGCGCACAAGGAAGCGTGCAGTCAGTGCTGGTCATGCCCAACATAACGCATGTGTCCCCCAGAGTAACCCCCATCCCTGTCAGTTTCTCAAAGCAGTGGTTCAGTGCAGTAGCCGACGATGGGGGCGTCTCACTGGGATGCGAGCTCTTGCAGACGTCGGCTTGCTGCACTGTCACGGTACATGATCATTTGCTTCCAAGGAAGTGGGCTGTGGTAAAGGATTACTGCTGTCAGCTCTCCCTGGCAATTTCTTCACGGCTTGCCCTCGTTTTCCCTTCATCGGTAGGCTTTTCTGCATCCTCTCCGGGCGGATCTTCACCTCTGTAGCCTCTGCCTTGTGCTGCAGTAGCCCAATTTGCTCCTCTGAGACTGCCCTCTTGCAGCTGCAACACCTTAATCACCTTTATCTCATGACACTCGCTACCTTCTATGTGCTTTATGCCACCACAGTGACTTCACTCCCCCTGCCATAGGTTTTCCATTTGCAATGCACCAACCTTTCCCTGGAGCAATCAGCAGGAAGGGGAGAGCAGCCTTCCCGCTGCCCTCCTCTTCCTGTCTCCTGCATTCGTCACCACATTTGTGGACGTGTGTTAGGACATGAACGCTTCTGCACAGTGTGGTAGCTCAAAGAAATTTCTTGGCAAGCTGGCCAATGGTCTGTTTCCTTGTCTGAAACCAGTTTTCAGAAAAAGATGGCAATATCACATGTGTGTTCTACATGTGTAGAAGTCGCTTTGAATGTCTTGATTTTGCCTAGAGGGGAAAGATACTTTTGAATGTGTTTAAAAAAACCCAACCAACCAAACAAATCCCATCCCAAAAACCAAAGTAAAAACTTATGAAGGGTCCTCTCACCTGAGAGAAGTACGAGAACACCAGCTGAGATAAGCTACTACTTAATATCGCGCGTCTGTGCATACCTGTGATTTATCCTTGTAAGGATTACCACTACACTATAATACAGTATTTGAAGAGCCTAACATTTAAACCATTAGGATGTAAATGTTTCGCTTCTTTTCTGTCACGTTACAAAATTCCAACGTAGTGTTTTGGGTGTTAGAACTGCTTCATGTCTTCATAGTCTAGAAAGCTGCTTGGCCGTAGCTTCACTGTTTCCATGCAAACGTTGCACAGTTGTGTTTGTCCTGTCCCCTTCCTGCGTTCCTGATGGCAAACTTATATGCACAGATGTGTAACGCGTATTAGCAGAGGATGTTTCTGGACGTAGTAAGTTGGAACTCAGTACGTGAAGACTGTAATGCAGAGGCATGTGAAGAAAGATTAGAATTAGGCTGCAGTAAGTTGAAATGTCAGAGGAAAAGTGTGTTAATGTGTTCCTCAGAGCAGTGAGCAGTCCAGCCTGTGGCTGGAATTAAGAGAAAGGACGTGGCATTCCTGGCCTGTGTCCTGATTGACTTTGTGATGTCTGAATGAGTATGCAGTTAGAAAGAAACATTTACTGTTGATGGTTCACATGGTGCAAGTAGGTAAGATTCTCATTTGAGTTTGTCTGTTACGTTTAGGAGGAGCAGCTGGAAGCAGTATTGTCAGCTGCTGTCCAGACAGGTTCTGTGGGACTTCTGACTGGATGCATTAAACATTGGATATCTGAAGGTAATACTTCGAACGTTGTTTTTTTACGTGGTACCTCTTTGAGTTGGAGCCTGTTGATTCATTTCTTTTTTGTTCTCTTTGTTTAAAGAGCAGCCAAGGTCTGCTGGTAATTTACGGTTTGTTCTTGAGTGGACATGGAACCAAGTGATCTCCACAAAGGAAGAATTTGACCAAATCTGTGAGTACTAGTGTAGTCATTCTGCAAACCTAACGTCGTTCTTTCTGATTGAGCTTCCTCAGTAATACGCCGCTATAGGATATTGCACGCGGTCCTTGAAGTGCGCCTTGAAACTCTGGAATTGCTCTGTCGGCTAACGATTTAATATTTATTCTTGAAAAGGTGTTCCGCTGTTTGATGGCTCTTGCAACTTCATTGACCCCCAGACATTACGGTCTCTCCAGCGCTGCCAGTTGCTTTTGAGCAACCTTAGCACGGTCTTAAACTGTTTTCTCACAGAAGCACAAGAGCTTACTGAAAAAGGTTTGTAGTAGTGCTACAAAATCTTTGGTATGTTTTATTAAGATTTGGAATTGTGGCAACATGGGCTTTTGTTGTTTTTGAGGATTGGAAGACAGTCACATTTAGCTGGGAGAAGGGGCTTAAAGCTGAGCGCTTGGGACCACCACAAAACACGCATGGAGTTCAGGGCAACAGTTTATGGTGGAGCTCATGCAAGGGGGTGGGGGAGGCTACATTCAGAGAGAAGCTTTGTAGGCAACTGGGCTGAAATTACAGCAACCGAATGTGGTATTGCTGAAAATTATTCCTTTGAATTCTTAGCTAGCAAGTTCTAGTTGCATGCAGACACCGTGTTGCAAATTGCTAAACAATACGAAGGAAGCGTAAACGAGTAACATGCAAAGTAAGTTACTTGAGTTTCTACAGCTTTTTCTCTTAGAAATGGTTCTTGGCCTATTGAGAAAAGAAAAGAATATCCCTTTGCTATCAGAAGAATCTCCACTACGTGAGAAACAGATGTCTTATTCCTGCGTGCATTTAGTAGTTCAGGCTTTGTTCTTTTTTTATTTTAGCCTTTAGTGAGTCTGGTTCTTTATAGGGGTTGTTTTTTCTTTTGGTGGTGATAGTGGTTTTTTTCTTCAAATAAGAAAGCGATACAGCGTGAAAAACGCAAAGACAAAGATTTCTAATGTGCTATTTTTATACTTTCGGTTTAGTAGGATGAAGGGAGTTTTGTGAAAATGAACAGAATTGCATAACGCTAATCATCTCCTGCCTTTTTTCAGGTTTTGCAGACTTGACAAATAAGCAAGCGGTAACCGGCCTCATTTCTTTGTATGCACGAGTGGTCATCTGGTTCTGTCGATCCGGTCTCCTTCCAGAGGGTTTAGGTAAGCGTGACCTGTCATACGTTTGTAACAAGGCGACCATCCAGTGAGTGACTCCCACGAACGCGTGCTTAGCCGTGTTTTTGTAACGGTTTCGTCAGGAAGAAGTCGTGCTGGTTCAGTGGCAGGGTGTGCTGAAGTTCTGTGGGTGAAGTTGAGATTTTGCTGGGTTGTCAAGTACACGGCGTAGAATGAGGCAGGCAGTTTCTTTCCTGGGTGGATTTTAGGAATAGCAATGGACCCCTGACGTCAAGGCGCTGCTTGTGTCCACAGCTTGAACTACTTGAGATTTTAAACAAAGTACTATTAAACAACAAGTACCGGAATGCTTGTTTTTAGAATGAGAGCATTACCTGCATGTTTTGAACTTTCTATCAGTTGCTTGAGGAGAAAGTACACCTTGGAAATCCTTCTTTAGTTGGATGGATTAGAAATTCCATTGTCAGCCTTAATTGTCTCACAGATGCTCACGCGGCATGTTTAAAAACCATTCCCTTTGAGAACTGGGTGGGTTTTTTTATAGTGAACTTCAGCTTACCCTACATGTTGTGAATGCTGCGTGAACTGTAACCTTGAAACGGCACTTGGGGCAAGAAGGAATTGAGTCTTGTCTCTTAGAGCTCTTTTAGCAAAGGCGGAAAGAGGATTGGCTTCTTTCAGAGTTGGAGGCTTCTTGATGCTTAGCTTGTACGATCTTCTGTCTCTTTAGGCAAAAATTTTCGTTTACAAGTGTGATATGACTGATTTAACTTGCTTCTACTTTGTTGCCTGTAGATGACGATACGCGTTTGTCAAGACCTTTCTACAATTATCCTCTGATTGAGAGCTACTATACTGGTCACCGACAGAAACTTGAGCGTTTATCAAGGTAAGAGCTAGAGGAAGACTCTAGAACACTTCCACGGCAAATTCAGAAGTGGAAGGGAACGGCTTTTATCTCAACAGTTGCATGGGCTATGCGTAATGCCGCTGCCAGCAATACTCTTGACTTCAGTGACACATGTGTTCTGTTGAACAGAGAGGTTACTTTCCTGTGTTAAAACGTTGATATCTACCGCTGCTTAGTACCACTGGTTGGTATCATCATTTTTCGGGAGTCTACTTTATTCATTGGCTAATGTGTATAATTTCTGACTACTGAAAAAGGCCATGTGATTAGGGCAGGATCAGTCACCTCCATATGACCATATGACCGATTATGACCACATGACCAATAGAGGGTCATAACTGTATTGGCCTAAGTCCCCTTCTCACAAGTACGTGGTGTGATTTCGTAAGATGGTTGGAGTTACATGGAGTTGGCACGCCTCGCACTCTCCTGGCTGTCGGATAGAAGTCACTTGCGAACGTCAGCTCTCTTTCCTGGACTAGCTGCCTAGCACATAGGCAGCATGCCTTGGATTAGCCGATAATAGGTTTTTCTTTGGAAATTGTACTGAAAACTGAATAAAGACCTGACCAAGCTTCGGCGATGGCACTGTGACCAAGAGGCTGCAAGGTGAGTTAAGGTGGAAGCTGCAGGGTAGGAGGTATTGACTTCAAAGTTCATCTTCCTTGGCTTACTTCTCAAGTAACTTACATACAGGCTCGTGTGTTCCTTCGAAGCACAGAGCCTCTAGTGTCCTTTTTCTGCTTTGTGCCATCGGGAGATGAAAGGGCAGGGCTGCAGTCAGCAGAAGACTGGAGGAAAGCCGTTACACTGGGAGGCTGGAATTAGTGTTTAACTCTGTCCAAATCCTTGCTACCTTTTGTTCCAGAGGAAAATGGGACTCGGACTGCTTGATGGTTGATGGAACGGTTTCCCAGTTAGGAGACCAAGTGGAGAAGCTGTGGCGGAGAGATGCAGGAGGAACTGGGAAATACCCGCCTGCCAGTTTGGATGTGAGTGTCCTGTTCACTGAGAACAACAACAAACGGCCGCCCTCCCCGCCAAACCCCACCCAAAAGCCAATGATTTAGGGAAGACAGGTGTTTTTTCAGAACTGTTAATTTTTCATTTCAGGCACTGCTGGATCTCTATTTGCTAGAAAACATTGAAGAAAACTGCAAACACGCAATTGTATCCTTTCTAGTTATTTTTATTACACCTCCAGGGGATGCACATAAATGTTCTTCAGTGTTGGTCGCCGACCTGTTTCATGACATTTTTTCATTTATGCTTCAAAGACGATGCAAGTGAAAACATTTAGTTTAGCCTTAAGTTGTAGACAGAAGCGCTGTTTTATTTCTTTGTACTGTGGATTTTTGATGATTTTTTCTTAAATGTTTTGTTGCAAAAGACTTCTCTGGTAGGAGAGAACAGGTTTAGTAAGAAATGCTGGAGATAAAAACAAAAGCCCTTAGTTTTTCTCCAAATTTAAACACCGTTCTAAATTTTTTAAAACCCTCCTATCTGTAGCAAATTGCTTCTTACTAGAATGATGTGGTAAAATATTCTGTTTCAGAGCAAAAGACTTTCTAAGAGTAGTTTACCAGTACCGGATTTTTTGCTGAAATCATGGGTTTTCCAGGGCAGCTCACAGCTTTGGTTCCGTTGAAAGTGCAGGCACACGGAATAAGCAACAGGGAGAAGAGAAAAGTCATGGGGCAGAAACTTAATGTTTAAGCTGCTGAAATACACAGCCTTGCTTTTGCTGTTTGTTGCCTAACCCGCGAGGGGAGCCTAGAGAGCAAGGGGCTTAGAAACGCTTATAGCCCAGAGCTGTCTTGTTAGATGATGTCCCTAAAAACGGACGTCAGAAAGAGAAAATGACGCTACCAATGAGTGACCCGCATACTGGTTTAAATCCAGTTTTAATCATTCGGAGCTGAGCTGCACTGTAAGGATGCCACCATTTACACTGTTTTATAGACGCTGGACATGAGGGAAAAACCCAACTGTGGAATTTATTTGCTGTAATAATTGAGCGTTGGATGCTCCAATGTTTTGAATGTATTTTCTGCTTCCTACCACTTTTCTATTCTTACTTCATTATGTTTTTCTAAAGGTAATGTGATAAAGTTTTGGTCTTACAAACTGATTAGCCTTAATGAGATACCCGATGTCAGACAATTTACTTGCTGCTGGATATCAAGCGTTCCTTTCCGAGTGAGACAGAAACTTCAATCGACTCCTTCGCAACTGCCTTTGGCATGCCTTGGGGACTTGTTAAGCTTGTTCAAGGTTGTTGGCTTCTAGATCACGATGATTACGAAGTAAGTATGGTAGAGTTGAGTTAGACATACATTGCAGTACAAAGCTATAATCTAGAAAATGATTTTAAAACCTGATCTCTAACTTGTACAGAATTCACTGGCCCTGCTCTTTCATCCCGCTACAATCAAAACCGCGTCATGGCAACACAAGAGAATTATTCAATCCCTCATGTGCCAAGGGGAGCATGGGCAAGCCCTCAGATATATCCAGATGATGAATCCATCAGTGTCAAGCAGCGGGGAAGTGCAGCTTCTCCTCACTGTGTTGCTCTCCAATAGGTAAAGAAATATACCCCACCATTTTGTCACGCAAATCTTGTGAAAATGGAGAACAAAGAATAGAAATCATCATCCCCTAAGTTTCCTTTAAACTTTGAGTACAAGACTCTTGGGGCATCTCTTTGGTTATGCTATTAACATCCCTTTACGTCTGAAAAATTAATTACAGGTGCATGGTGGAGGCTTGGGGTCTGTTGCACCAACATGCCGCTCAGGCAAACTTAGAAGACCTCTTAAAACACATGTACGAAATGTGCCGGGAGATGGGCCTGATGGAAGACTTGCTGAAGCTGCCTTTCACAGACACCGAACAAGTAAGTGGGAGCAAGGAAAAATGTTCATCGTCTCTTTGAAAAGAGAAAAGGCAGAGCCATAACAGATTTTTGGAATGATTTTTTTTTTCTCATAGGAGTGTTTGGAGAAGTTTTTAAGGACCAGTGCTGGTGTTCAGGATCGAGAATTCCTTTTAGTCTACCATCTGCAGCGTGCCAACTACATTGCAGCCCTAGAGCTGAATCAGTCCATGAACGTAAATTTTATGGTAAGCGTGAAAGTTCTGTTCTGTCAAGCGTGCAAGTTTCTGCTGGGTGTTACTAACTGGTTTTGATAGTACTCAATAAAAATCCTGCTTTGTTTTTTTCATACCAGTCTTTGAAACACTCGGAACAAGTTTCTACACCTTTGGTTACAGCTGAAGCTAAATGTTGACCAATATACGTCACTACTCCAAAGCTACTCTATGAAGCTATAAATTAAATGTTACACACCACTGTTGACCCCACTGAGAACAGTTTGTTTGCATCTGAGGAATAAACATGTATCTTTCCCATCAGCCAGTCTTACCATTCCGTTATTGAGATACGTATGTTATGCGTGGCTTAGATTACTGGAAGTTGTTTGTGTCACTCCTTCCTGTGGGATGACGAGTAGGTTGTATGTCATCGCTTGTGTCTTGCACGCAACTGTATTTTTCTAGCTGAGAGCAGGCTAGGTGCCAATCCACAGGTTAAATTTCTGTGGGTTTTGTTTGTTTTTTTTAATTTGTGCGAGTTATAGTGTGCTCTCCAATTCCACAACTTTCATTTCACGGCTTTTATGACAAAAATTCTTGTCTAACCTCTATTTCTCAAAATAGCCAGATTACATTTTGTGTTACATGAACTTGTGTTCTGGATTTGTGACGCGTTTGCTGTTTTCTGGAATCATAGTTTTCCAGTGACTCAAACTTCTAAGGTGGTTTTGGAAGTCGTAGGTCCTGCATTTGAAAACTGTCATGCGGCCAGGTGGTGTGCGTAGGCCGCTTTTGCTTGCTTGTTTTAATCTTCACATCATTTTGTCCAGGGTAATTTCCAGTTGTCCCGTATATTCAGGGCACTGGCGTTTCAGGAAGAACAAGGGAAAGCCTGCTATGTAGTAAGTCGTTTGCAAATTGCAGGTGATATCAGAAAATTGCAGGTGATAACAGGTGTTATCAGAAGAAGGTTCTGCAGAGTGCCAGCATTGTTTTAACTTCAAGTTGTAGGCTCTGTTGCTGTTCCAGTCTTCCTTCCACTTTGCTAAAAGTACCAGTGGTGTGTCAAAGTATCGGTGTGTGCGGATGGGTAGAACTTGCCGCTGTTCTGTGCAGTGGAGGTGTTTTCCCACACCCGTAGAGGAAATCTGCTCACTAATTAGAAATAGCACAGAGTCTGTGCAAGGAACTTCTTGTAAGTAGTTAAAGTTTTGCTTTATGCTTTTCCTTCATCAGAATGATCATGATCCTCGCTTGAGAGAGAGGGCAGTTGCCCGAAATTCTGCATTACCCCAATATGGCAAGATCCTTCCACGAATTCAAAGGAAGCTGGCTGGAGAGAGAGCCAAGCCTTACCATTTGCCTGCGTCGGTCGTAAGAGAAGGTAACTTTTAGGCGGGGAAATATGGTGGAGAACTAACCACCCACCTCTTTGATGGCAGCAGGCTGATATTTTTCCCCTCTTGCTTTCCAGTCTCAAGACCAACGCCATTATCCACAGTAACAAACCCAGCTAATGCAGGACATTTGTGTACTAGAGAAAATTTCCTCAGTGCTGTATTGTGCAAAACTGGAGAAGTCTGGGAAGGAAATGAGCAGGAAACCAGTTTCTCACAAGTTGATAGGTAAACAGCCTTTTGACAAAATTTAGTCTTGATCTCCTTGTTTGGAGAGAGAGAGAAAAATCCTTTTACACCACGTGAGTGTTTGGAGGGAAGGTGCACCTGAATAAAGTTTTCTTTGGCTTTTTTGCACGTTCAATATATAACATTTACGAATCGATGCATGAGAAGTACTGTGTGGAGAGACAGTTTTTCTGCTATGGTAATCTCATTTATGCAAATACATATGTGTTTACATTCCGGGAAGTGTGTTTACAGGTTTTAAGGTAGCTGAAACTAAGACCATGATTACCATCAAGGTATGGGTGTACAGATACTGATAGACTTGATTGTGGGATCAAATAGTCCTGTTTTACCACCTCCTGCCCAGTGTCTGCTTTGTTTCTGCCCTTTTTGCTTAAAATTTGGCAGAGTTATAAAGAGCAGGAAGGAGGCTCGTAGTTGTCAGATGACTTTCCTACGAGTGGCGTGGTCAAATGAACTTGAGTTCTGGTACGTGTGGACTTCAGGGGAATGACAGTCAGTTACATTTTCCTTTTAATTCTAGACCTCGAGCTACAGGACCACCAGCCATAACACATCCTCTCCCTGGTGCAGAGTGGCGCGATGCATTTGTTGGGACGCCAGTTACGAAATCTTCATGGAAGCGTTCCAGCTATAGTACATCCACAGAATGAATGCTTCCAAAAGGCCAACTTAGGGACACGACTAAGTGGAGAATTGGAAGTGGTCCCAGCACAGAAATGTAGATACGTTTTCTTCTGGCATGGGACTTACATGCCTCGTGCAGCTTGAAATGGGATTACTCTTGCCTCAGAGGCAGTGATTTGGGAAATTAAGTGTGAAATGTAGAGAAATAATTACAAAAAGGAAATGCCTGTAACTTCTTCCTGGGCCTGATACATCACCTGAACAGCTGAGGGCTTACCCATATTTCTTGTTGATTGAATGTTTTTGTGCTGTGTCATGTCAGATTTCTCGAACGCAGCATGATCTTGTCCCCATTGATTTATCTGTTTTCCTCTTTTAAATCGTGTCTCTTAACAGGTTGCCTGATTTGATGGTCCATCCCGTTCCTTCATGTTCTGCAGCACAGTCACCGTGCAGAGCTTCCACATCGTTCATGCCATCCAGCCCACCGAGATCAAATATGCATGGTTCCATCTCACAAAATAATTTTTCAGGAGGCTCAGAGCTGAATTTACTTACCACTCCTCCTGTGGTTAAGGTTTGTATTAAAAAAACCAACGCAACACACCAGTGACAACCAACCAAACCAAAAGCTTGTAGACATAAAAAGCTTTTTTATCGTTAAGGTTTTCGTACCTCTGGAAAAAGAGCAGTGCAGAGGCTAAACATCCTCCCTGCTGGTACAAACTCGGTTTGTAATTTAAACTCTTACTTTTGACAAGGGAAGCCTTCTGTTTTGAACATTTAATGGGTTTTAAATTAAGTGCTTTTATTTCTTTTCCTAGAGAGCTAAAGTTTTGGCCACATCTGCTTCTGGTGTTCCTGGGTTTACTCCTCAGTCTATTCTCAGATCCAGCCTTCGCACCACTCCCCTAGCTACTCCCTCTGCGTCTCCGGGACGATCGGTCACTCCTCCTTTACGAGCAAAGGAGCCTAGGATATCATTCAGGGAGGAGAACTCGAATGCAGCGTGGACTGTTGGGGTAAGTTGGGCTGCAGTGAGTGATCTTTTTCCAGTTAAAGTCTTTATAGACTGTGTTTGGATTTGGATTTTTATAGAGTTTGCCTGCCTCCTTAAATTGAGAACTGGAATTGCAAATCAGAATGGCAGACTTGAATTTGGTCCTAAACGGCTGTGTTAGACCTTCTGTAGCATCACCTGCCTGCAGGAACACCTTCATAATACATACCAGTGATCTTGGTGGTTTTTACTCAAGTGTCGTTAGGAGCTGTGAGTGTTCCCGATTGCTAGTTCAGCTTCCTGCTAAACCTTATGAAGGGGTGGTATGGCAGGCAGGAAAGGAATATAGATTGAGCCAGGTGTTTGGGTTTGTTAAACTTGGTGAATTAAACACCTTTGAAAGCAGCGTAGTCATGAGCTACATTACCTTCTAGTCTCTCTTTTCGCAAGGCTGGATTTACTAAAGGGACGTTAAAAACAGACCCCGGATGAAGAGAGCTGTAGCGCTGTCTGTTCTCCAGCCCTCAGGTGCTCAGTTTTGCTTCTTGCCTTGCACCAGGGGTAGCATTCGGATAGTGGTCAAAGGAAGTTGGTGCACCTGAAAGTTGTCCCCTTCCCCTCCTCCTTCTGTTCTCTCGCTTGGATTCCCTCAATCAGCTCGTCCTGCAGTTGTCGAAGTAACGTACCAAAATCAGGGGCAGAACAGGGGCACGTGCTAGTGTCTACACATACGAGCTTTCCGTACAGGTACTAACAAATTGTCACAGTCAGTTTTTATTATACCTTTTATTGCCTGTTACAAAGAGCTACTCAATTATAGCAAGAGGCTCCCTCTCCTCTACAAAGTTCTTACTGATACTGGAGCGTGAGCACATGAATTTCCTTGTTCCATGCTCCGGGCATAGTGAAGAGTGGAATATTTGAGTGGTGCGTCCAAGTTGAAAAATGCAAACGTAAAGAAAGAGAAATCTTGAGTTATGATTTTAGGTATGTAAAGCTCCTCCTCTTCTTGAAGAGACAGCAGTGAACCCAATGAACCGCCTTGAGATGACAGTATAAGCGATCTCTTTCAAGACTCACTCCATCCTAATCCCCCAAGGTCGTGGAAACTCAATGAGGCGTCAAAAGCATGCTTAATTGTGACAGCTGGCTTCAAAGGCTAACGTAGTGCCAGAATAAGAATTAATTTTGTAGCACCTTGATTAAGCTGACACTTGTAATCCTTATACTGTATATCAGTTTGTTTTTCCTTTTTTTTTATTTCTTGCTTTGACAAAGAGCATTTGCGTGTTACTGATTGTCAATTTTATTTTTTTGGAAAAAAAAAAAAAGGTGACAGAAGATGCTAAAGTGCTGTCTGGACCTTCGTCTGAGCATCATCATCGTGGAGTGGTGGAGGATGCTTGGTCGGAAAGTAGAGCTAAACCAACTCTGTTGACTCTGAGCAATCCCGAGGATGATCGTGCTGAAACGGAAGAGTCTTCAGAAAGCATACCTGGAGATGGTTTGGAGAAAATGGATGTCAGCAAAGAAAATAGTAACATCTCTGCCAGGTCAGACCAAACGACTTTGGAGTATCATGATGCAAAATCACCTGGTGATTTGGAAGATGACGTCATCTTTATAGCTGCTAAAGCAGCTCATTCCTCCACTGAAGAAACCGCCCATTTTCAAGAATTCGAGAAGGAAGAAGGCAGTGAAATGGTTGAAGGTAAACCTTTCCAGATGGAACAACCAGATTCATCAGAACTAAGAAAAGAAGCTGGAGTGTTTCATCCTATGATAACCTAAGTCTCTGGATTTTTCAAGTGTCTTTAAAAGGTTAAATTACTGATGGGTGCGACAGTTAACAATGAGCACTCACAAGTCCCCCAGGCACTTCCTTCCCATTATGTTTTAGGGGTATTTCTGTAGGCTGCAGGTTTTTTACAGCAAGTTTACTGTATTGCATGCTTTGACTTGATAGACTTATTTTGTTTTCTTCTTTTTTTTTTAACCACCTCGTTAGTGCTCAGTTACGTCGTTTTCTTGTGGAGGTGAGTCTGCTTGCGTACATGCTTCTCCTTACAGCTATGCTTGCTCATTTTGCTGGCTCAACAGCTTATGCAGCCTTTCCCAAGCCCATTTCAGTTGGTCTTTAGGGATTCAGCTGAATTCAACTCATTGAAGCCAGTCCAGCTTCTTGTGTGTTCGCAATTATACCTTTGTGTTTTATTACCTCTGCACGGATGCAGGTGTCAGAGTTCTGGGTCTGAGGTCTCGAAACAGTTTGTAGCAGTGAGTGTGTACTCCAGGATCAGTGCACCGTACGCATCCCGATTCGTCTGAAGTCTGAGAGGATTCGGGAGGATCCTGGAGAGCGATTGTTGCTATTGAAGTTCCTCAACTTTTTGGTGTTTTTTTTTTTTTTTTTTTTTTTTTTTTTTTTTTTAGGATGCGTGGAAGATTCAAATGCTGAATGTCTTGCGCTTTCTGCGGATGTGAAATTGGCGTTCCAAGCAGCTGAGGCTGCTACTTTTGGGACTGCATGTGAAAGGTAAGTTTATAAAACAGACTTTGGGTTCACACAAGACGTAGCTGCTGCCTTTGCTGTGTTGGAAATCTATGGTTTTGACCTGGAATGGGTTCTTTCCTGTGCTCTCCTAGGTAACGGCCCTTCTATTCCTTTCTGTCTGCGAAACAGAAGTAATTTGGCATGGATATAAGTCAAATTGACTAGCTGTCCATTTGAGCCTTTTTTCTCAAATCATTGCAGGGCCCAAAGTGTGGTGATAAAGACTTCATTCAACAGGCTATGTAAACCTTTTTATAGTTTGAGGGTTATTAAGCAGATACCGCGAACATACATAAGCCCTGCTTTTGTCTGAAAACTGTGTAGCTTTTAAAGTTACACCTGAGGTTCCTGTAACATAAGCGGGTTTATTTGGGGGTTTGAATACTTTCTGGCAGTATTTTATACACTTAATTTCTATTTTCTCTGCGTGCTCAATTAGCATCTATTTGTTTATGGAAAGGGAAGCCCTTTTCTCACCAGATGCTTTAAAAGCTGCAGCTGCTTTTTGAGAGAATGTTAGCCATTTGTAAAGTTCTGCAAGGTTTGTTTTGAAGCTTAACGAGGCATTTCTCTTTTTCTGTTCAAGAAGTGAAACAAACTACCAGGAGTCCAAAATGTCCTCTTCGTCTGAAGAAAAAGCCATAGCAGTTGCACCAAATGCACAGCTTTCTGCATCCCCGGAGACAGACGGTGAGTGTACGTACAGTGCGTTGGAGCTGTTATGTGAGTTGAGGTAGCTGGACTCCTGAAGTAAAATGTGTAGTCGGCCATACCACTAGAGGTGTCTCAGACTGAGGTAGTACCAGCATGTTACTGCCAACTTTCATTGAACTGTAGAGAAAAAACCCTCCTCAAACAAAGTCCTTGTAGAAGGCGCATAGCGAATGTTCCAGTTCTTGATAAAGATATTGAGAAAACTGGTAGAATTTAAAATATTAGAGGGAGAGATCAGTATTTATTTGGCTGTTGTGCACCACTACTAATTTGTGTGGTATGGGATTGTTGTGGTTTAACCCCAGCCAGCAACTAGGCCCACGCGGCCGCTCGCTCACTCCCCCTAGCAGGGTAGGGAGAAGAGGGGACAGAAAAAACCCTCGTGGGTTGAGAAAAAGACAGTTTAATAGAACAGTAACAGAAGAGGAAAGTCATAATAATGGTGGTAATAATAATTATTATGGTAACAGGGTATACAAGATAAAACGATACAATACCCGATGATCCGTTACCCAGCCAGTCCTGAGCAGTGATCGCGGATCCCTGCCCGCCCCTCCGCCCCAGCCAACCCCCATTTATGTACTGAGCATGACGCCTGTGGTATGGAATATCCCCCTGGTGGTGCCTAG
The DNA here is from genome assembly GCF_964199755.1 of Larus michahellis. NCBI lineage: Eukaryota > Metazoa > Chordata > Aves > Charadriiformes > Laridae > Larus > Larus michahellis. Next base: position 43,348,416 of record NC_133898.1, read on the forward strand.
GGTCCCTCAGCTTCTCTGGGAAGCTGAAAAAGTCCATGACCAATATAAACATTAGCTAGCAACAACTGAAACAGTCGGTGTTATCTACATTCCTCAACATTCCTCTCGTACCAAATCCAAAAGACAGCAGCTACTAGAAAGAAAATTAAGCCCGTCTGGCTGAAACCAGGACAGGGATCTGCTGCTTGAGTTCCTGCGTTAAAAGACGATGCATCCTCGGGGTTCAGGCTGCGAAGAAGAGCTCGCTATGAGTGTGCCTTTCCAGCCCCCCTTTCCTCTCTTGTTGTTCTTCTCTATGGAATTGCCAGCTGATTTTCCTTTTCCTCTTTTTTCTTTTTCCTTTTTTTTTTTAGTATTTTTTTTTAATTTATTGTGGGGCTGCCTCCTTCACCAGGTAGATAGTTCTGGCTTCTAGTTTTTGGAGGAAGCCCAATATAGGTGGCAGGACGGAGACTACCATTGTTGGCTCCTGCTCTGTCTGTTACTTCTTGTTGCTTACAACTGTGTCATTTATACAGCAGTTGAGTTTAAATTATAAAAATCTCTTCCAGCTGTGATAAGTATCCTTGACAGTGAGGACATGGTCAGTACTCATTCAGAAAATCGCCTCGAGGGGAAGTGTGTGGATTTACCTGAAGAACAGAACCAGGAAGCAGCTGAAGTTGAAGAAAATGTTCCTTTTCTGCAGGAAGAAATAACTCTTTCTCTCAATCTTCCTAAAACTGAGGAAACGAATGTAAGTAAACTCTTTTCCCATTTTCTACAAAATAGAAAACGCTTTGCAAGTGTTGAGGACAGTCCCATCTTACTGACAATTAGAAGGCACACAAAAACATCTGTGTTTCTTTAGCTGGTCAACACAAGTGAAAACCTCATTCCATAAGGGCAGATCCCTTTTTCTGCTGTGCATTTTCTGCTCCTGTAGCACCAAATAGAACCTGTCAAAACTTGGGCCTTTGAGAGCTGTAGAAGGACAAACAAATGTCTAAACTATTTTTTAAAATAACCATGCATTCATTTGGTTTCCTGGAACGTAAACGTTTCTTATTTGACTTAACAAAGTAGTAGTTTAATTGTTAAAGATGATACAAAAAGTTGGGGAGTGCAGCTTGTTGATGCTGGGGGCCGTTTACGAAAGGACAAAATGATGCGGGAACCAAACTCATTTTCAGAATGATTTAGGTGCTTGGATCCTTTCCTCTCTCTTCCTTATTAACATAAACAGAAATCCCAGCAGTGAGTTCATTTCAGTGTCAAGATATTTCCAGCTACTCCAGGTACTTCAAGCTCTTTTTTTTTTTTTTTTTTTTAAGTACAACAGCATTTTTTTGCAACATCTCCACTTTGTAAAAGAGGACTTTTTAAAGGTTGTTCACGTGGAGTGAAAATCAGCACTGGTGATTCTCTAGTTGTCCCATTATTCTTTCTTCTGCTGGGGCTGCTGAGTTCTTTAGGGGACATCCACAATGAATCCACGTACCATGCAGAGCATACTGTCAATTTCCTGTAGGATTGTAGTCACAGGAATTAGTAATAGTTAGGAGTGAAATACAAACTGAAAGGTAGGGGTACCACAAATAGATTGGTCTTAAGTAAGAGAAAATGCGTTTCGGTGTCCCAGATTGCAGAGGAAGTTAAACAGGCAGTCACTGATGTAGGTCGTCTGGGCTTTGGGATTTAGGACAACGCTGTAGAGAAGATGGTTCTAGACTTGGGAAACTTAGGGCAAACTGCTTACCGCTTGTTCATAGAGTTGTAAGCATAAAAGGAAAGTTTATGCAGACTGGTATTTCTTGGATTTAGTTTTGAAGCATGGCGCGTTGCTATAATATGATGCTTTAGCAACTTTTGACAAAGCAGGAGGCAAGAAAATGAGCAGGTTCTATGGAGACTGGAAACTGCTGTTGAGGGGCTTCTTCCTTCTGCCGGTGTTGGCTAGCTCTACAACTTAGAGGGCTGGGAAAAGATCTTTACACGTGGATTAAATTATCTTGACCATCTGAGTCCCTGGAAATACGTAACAGATACTGCTTTTGTTCTCACCATAAAAACACGGGGTGGAGCTATTTAGAATATGCTGTGTTGTCTCAGGCAATCCAAGCGGCTCCTTAGAGTGCAGGGTTGAGCTGTGGGATGTGAGAGCTGGCCAGTTTGACAAAGTGTTGCCGATTGGAACTTTCAGCTTTTCTCTCATTGTTGCCTTTTACCCTGTTAGATGGTAAATGGAGCATGCGATGGCGTACACTGAACACTCTCTTCTCTGTCCCTTAAACGCAGAAGCTGTCATCGGTAGCAGGGAGTACACTGTATGTTTCTGACTTTACACCCAGCAGTGATCCGAAAGGAAAAGCGGCATTTCACTGTCCTCAGTTTCGTCTGGGTCAGTTTGAAGTCGGTCTCTTTGGTAATGACTATTGCATTAACAGGCATTTTTTTTAACTTTAGGTGATTGAAGACAGTGGGGTTAAGGCACAAATCTCTGAAGAGGCACCGGAAACACCACCCTATAGTGAACGACATCCATCAGGCAATCTTCCATACACCTGTGATCCTATAGAGCAGCAGTTTGCATGTGATTTGCCTGACGATAAAGATGGTGAATGTGATGCAGCTGTGGGAGATGGAGAGCTTTTTATATCTCAGAGTAATTTTACTTTAGTCTTGGAAGAAGAAGGTGGTGAAGGGGAGATGGGAGACCCTACACTAGGAGATGCTTCTAAGCCAGCTGGCGCAACAACAGAGGAGAAACCTGTGAACAGTTTAGGAAATACTGAAAACCAAGAACATGTTACAAACTCAGTGTCCACTGTAACTAATGATCAGGAATCTCAAAATATTGTAGAGTCACTTCCATATGTGCCTGAACCCATTAAGGTGGCTATTGCTGAGAACTTACTGGATGTAATCAAAGACACAAGAAGTAAAGAATTCACGTCTGAAGTTGTAGAACAATCTATTCATGAAACCATAGGAAAAAAGGGAACTAGATTCCAGAAGGCCAGAGCTCCTTTAACAACTGTGCCAGAAGGAGTGGAAGATGAAACCAGCATCCATCAAGTGGAGTATGTTAGCGCTCCTAGAACACGCACAAGGGGACAACTGAGTAGAAGTTTAAGTATTCCATCTGCAGGTGCTCAGCAACTTCTGAAGGCAGATAAACCGTTTCTGGTTGGACTGTCTCCTCGGAGAAGTACCAGGCGAGCCAAAGAAGCCCCTGAGACTTCTGGTCTTCAAACAGAAGAAAATGCTCAAGGTGAGCAAACACCTGTGATGCCTGTTACTCCTAGGAGAGGTAGGAAGCCTAAAGTGACTAACGTACAGAAAGTAGAAAGCAGCCATTCTGATGGACAAACATTGTCCGTCAGTACGCAGTCCATAGCCGTTACTCCAAGAAGAGGATTAAGGAGAGCAAAGGAAGCTACGTCTGAAGTCTTGGAAGAGGCTATTGAGGAAACGTCTCTTTCTGAGGGTAGCATTACTGCTTCTGCTGCTTCCAAGAGGACTAGAGGAGGAAAAAGTTCAGCAGGAGATCAAGGACCTGGCCAGGTTGACCCTGATCATAAGGTAAAACCAGCCGTCAGTCCCAGCAGAAGGGCAGGAAAACTGAAGGGCATTAATTCACAATTTACTGAAAGTATCGTCAAGGACCAAGAGGCGCAGTCTAGTGACCAAGTCCTTTTACCTGTGCCAACTAAAAGAGGCAGAAGAAGAAAGATGAGTTCATCAGAAGTTTCAGAAAATTCTGACCTTGATCTGTCTAAATCGTCACTTCCTCAAACAGAATTTAAACTTCCGGTGACTCCTAGAAGAAGTGCTAGGAAGGGGGCCCAAAATCTCTTGGCAGAGACACAATCTCTCTCTACTCAGGAAGGCATACATTCAGGCGGGAAGGTGGAAATCCTTGCTACTCCCAGGAGAAGTACCAGAAGAGTTCCACATGCTAAGCCAGAAAAAACGGATACTCATGAGCAAACAGCTGCACAGCCAAAGGAGGAATTAACCCCACCCAGGACGGCAGTAAGGACAGGGCGTCGGGGCAGAAAGAGACGAGCAGTATTGGAGGAGAGCACAGGGGAGGGGGCCTTCCCCCAGGGACCTGGTGGCAGTCCTTTGCTGCTTGAAGACTTAAATCCATCAGGACGTGATGAAACATCAAGAACTTCAACAGATCGCGTTATGAGCACCAGATCCCGCAAAACTGCCGTGCATCAGAAACTGCCTGTTGAGGAAAATGCGTCCTTCCTTTTCTCCCCTCCTCTCACAAAGCTGACAAAGAAATGTAAAGGTAGGAGCATTATGTTTATACGCAAAATAGGGGATATTGCTGTTTTGTAAACCACAGAAAACAGACTGTGAGGATGGCTTTTAAGCGTTGTAAAGAATCTAACCATACAAAAAAAAATTGGGGAGGAGATGATTCATCTGTTTTCTGAACTCTACGTGACTGGCTGGCTAGTGGTGGAGGAGGCTGATCTGAGTAGAGTAATATGAAATTTAATCTGAATTTTTATCATGAGCTTAATTTCTACCTGTTTGAAAAACTGGAGGGTGTCTGGTAATATGTGATTGACATCTCTTCCCCACACTGGAGAAACAAAGGGGACATGCTTCCAAAATCCTGTTCAGTTTTTAACTTAAAATGAGCTGCATCTTGTAACAAACTATCCAGCTGTTTAATGATGTGACTGTTTTCCATGGACATATACTTTGGTAGTGAAGTTACTGCGCATTGGGCTCTTTGTATTAGAGTACATGATAAGAAGAACTCTTTTGAGATGTTTAAGGATTGCTGATGCCTCTTGAGCGCAATATCTTTGATTACCTAAGTGTAGGTAAAATCACTGCACCGCATTATTTTTGTTTCACTATGTACTGCCAAAGAATGGATCCTAAGAGGCAGTAACTAGGGGAAAAATACCTCCACATTGAGTGTTTATGAACCTGATTGGACCTTTTATTTCAGAAGGCTATTGTGCTTTTGATTATCAGCTGCAATTTAATGTCACTGTCCTTTATGTCTAGTGTCCGTGTATGCTAACAGCGCATTGTGGTTTTAGCTGGAGAAGCAGACCGTTCTGTGCAGCTTAAGGATTTGGACCCGGACCTGTCTTCTCAATTTGTCTTTTCGCCTCCTCTTTTGAGGTCCAGGAGAAAAAATGTCCATGATAGGAAAGGCCAAGTGGATGCTACTCTTTGCAATGATGGCGTGCTCTCCTGTCGTCTCATTCCAACTTACGAAACCGTGCTCTTACGGTCTTTAGTTCCTTCTGGAAAAGTGTTTGAGGAGAGTTGCATCTTAAAATCCCGGCAGGGGGAGGAGGGAGGGGGGCTTGAAAAGCTCACGCGAATACTGAGTGAGAATGCTTGGGACAGTCTGGTAAGGAACGAAAGCAAAAGGAAGCTTGTTTCTGTATGTTTTCTGCCTTGACCCTATCTTCAAAGAAGCCCATAAACAATTCTTTGGCATCGATTTTTGTAATTCCAAAATTACAAAACGTTTTCCTCTACTGAATACTGTTGGTAATCAAAAAATCAATTTGATACTTCTCTCTCTTTTTAGGATCACGAGAAAAGAAGGCTCTTGGTCACCTCCACCAGTGGAAATAAAATTCGTCTCTCCTTTTGGAACTCCAGCAGATGGAACAAAAAGCAAACAGAAAGAAACCGCAGACACGGCAGAGAAGACTCTACGAAAGAACAAAAAAAGACTGTCTAATTTTCCAAAGCCAGTTGTGCGCCGGAAGATGCTGTAACAGTGTTTTAAGTTTATAATGTACACACACCACTGTTCGTAAAGTCATCAAAACTGTGTGGATTAGTAAAAAGAAAAAAAAATCATCTAATTTGGAAGAGCTAATTTATATAAATTATTGTAAAATTTCATAAACAAACGGTCTTCAATAAGTAACTCCATAAGGAGTGTTATTTCCTCCGTCAATGCAGTTTTCTATTTTATAGTAAGACTTCATACATTTATATAATATGTAAATACAACTTATTTTAGGATTGTTAAATAAAAATGTATACTTCACAACATGCTTACTGTCTGATAGCTTTTTGAGGGAACATAGGGTTGAATGGCCTTTATAGGTCAGAAATGTTAATGTTGGTTTGCAAGAGTGTTTAAAGCCTTCGAAAGTGAGGCCAAAAGCTTTTTAAGCTTTTTAAAGTTTGCTTAGAACTCCTTTAACAAGTAATCGTGTAAAATGTACTAGTTTAAATTTTATAAATGATTTTTGACCTTCTGGCACAAATAATTGGGCTTACAATACAAAATGATAATTCCTTACATTCACAGTTAAGTTGCATTGTATCGAAGTCAGAATGTAAACAATTGTATTTTAAGCTGTGCAATATTTTTATATTTTTATATTCAGTTTTCTATTGGAACCAAAAGAGGGAGGGGCTAGGAAAGGCCAAGTGGGTGCTACTCTTTGCAATGATGGCGTGCTCTCCTGTCATTCCACCTTACGAAACCACGCTCTTACGGTCTTTAGTTCCCCATAGAAGGCAGGAGTGGGTGAGACAACGAGTAAAGAGAACGTCTTGTTTCTGGCCGTGTTTTCCGGTTCCTTCTGGAAAACCGTCTGGGGAGAGTTGCCTCTTAAAATCAGGGCGTGGGGGCGCTCAAAAAGCTCACGCGAATACTGAGTGAGAATGCTTGGGACAGTCTGGTAAGGAACGAAAGCAAAAGGAAGCTTGTTTCTGTATGTTTTCTGCCTTGACCCTATCTTCAAAGAAGCCCATAAATAATTCTTTGGCATCGATTTTGTAATTCCAACATTGCAAAACGTTTTCCTCTACTGAATACTGTTGGTAATCAAAAAATCAATTTGATACTTCTCTTTCTTTTCAGGACCACAAGAAAAGGAGGCTCTTGGTCACCTCCACCGGTGGAAATAAAATTCGTCTCTCCTTTTGGAAGTGCACTGGATAAAGCCATGGATCGTATTGCAAGAATATGCCCAGTGTGCAAATATGTCTGAGGATAACCGAGCAGTTTAATCCCCCATCAGAACTTCCCCTCGTGGAACGCTACTCTCAGGCTTGTTATTTCAATAAAATTGTTTGCTGCAATTTCATCAGTTCCCATGTAACCACTCGTAAATAGCTTTGTTGTTGATTTCTGGTGGGGGATAAAACAAGCTACAGGCAGAAACCAATCCATACTGTCTCACGAGTCGTTTACTTCTTATCCGTAGTCTTCCTGGTACAGAACAGGTTTCTTTTTGGCGTTGGTGAACTTAATACTGCGAAGCTTAAAGCTTGATGCCGGTGTCTGCCAAGTAGCGAAGGGTTGTTACAAATCTGCTGAGCCGGGGCTTCGTCCTTGCTGGCGGCAGGAGCCCGGCCTGGTGCACCCCAGACCTGGGGGTGTCTCTGTCCCAGACCCTTGGATGCGGCTGCTGCTTTCCCGTTTGCAGGTCAGGCCAGTAGCAAGGCTGAGGGTGCACCACACACATGCACGACAGCAACGCGGCTGGCTACGCAGGCTGCCAGAGACGGGGCCGTGCCTTTACCACCTGCCATCTTGCACTGGGGCAGCTCACAGAAAGCCGCCTCTCTGGCTTGTTGCAGTTGAAGCTCACGAGTGACACCAGAGGCATGCTGTCACTCTGCAGGTTCCCCCACGCAGCCACATTTGCAGAGCCCCAGAGGATCAGCAGAGCCTTGAGCCCAGCTGTCGTCTGTGCCCCAATTCTGGGCTCCGTCTCTGACCTCTGGCTGAGACACCGCATCTTTCCAGAGGTGGCTTTTCCTCCTTTTGGGTTTGTTCAGCCTGGAGAAGAGAAGGCTCCGGGGAGACCTTACAGTGGCCTTCCAGTACCTGAAGGGGGCCTACAAGAAAGCTGGGGCGGGGCTGTTTGCAAGGGCATGCAGCGATAGGGCGAGGGGCAATGGTTTTAAACTAGAGCAGGGTAGGTTCAGATTAGACATTAGGACGACGTTCTGTACAATGAGGGTGGTGAGGCACTGGAACAGGTTGCCCAGAGCGGTGGTGGAGGCCCCATCCCTGGAGACATTCAAGGCCAGGCTTGATGAGGCTCTGAGCAACCTGATCTAGTTAAAGATGTCCCTGCTTACTGCAGGGGATTTCGACTAGATGACCTTTAAAGGTCACTTCCAAACCAGCACATTCGATGATTCTATGATTCTGTTGACTTAGGAGAGGAAAAAAGAGCCTCTAGTGAGTTATCTGACAGATTGTTGGGAGGTCACCTTTCAGCCTGCAGTCCTTGAATCTCTGCTCTCTGACTAGTGTGTTTGTGTAGATGGGACACACTGGTGTAATGTTGCTGATGTTTTCTGTCTTCTGTAACCCAGAAACTCAAATGATGTGTGTCCCCTAGCCTCATTATCTTAATGTAAACAAGAATCGGTGGAAGTCAATAGAAGATCAAGATTCCTTTTTATCATCTTAGAATCTGCAACAACTAACTAACTAACTTCTTAGCCAGCTTTCCATCAGCTGCTTTGGTTTGACTTGCTGGAATACAGGTGGAGTTTTGTTTGTTTGTAATGCTACAGTGTGATGACTAGTAGTAAGCATTCGTATTGGGGTCACTGAGAGAGAGAAATACGTGCAGCTTTAGCGCAGGAGTCTTTGTGTGCTCGTGTCTCTGCTCTAGCAGTCAGTGTTGTCCTGGGATGTGCTGCAACGTGTGCTGAAAGGTCTGTCTTCGCCTTGTGAGACAGTTGTGTGCAGACTGCTGGGCACGTGAAAGAGCAGTGTGCGCTTCCTCCTTTAGGTGGAGTCACCTTTTTATCTGAGAAGCTGCTGCTTTAGGCTGGCTTTTAACATTTTTCTCAACATTCGTGAAAGCGCTGGTGTGCATTTAAAGCTTCTTTTCCTTTATGTGGTTGTTACTTTTCTTCTAAATGCGGACTAGTGTGAATTTTACTAAGCTGGTCTCTCCCTTCAACGCTTTCTAAATACGTTTCACTCCCATGGAAATGGTGTGTCTCCCATGCAACTTGGCCGCTGCCTCGTCTGACTCTCGAGCCCTGATTTATCCTAACGCCCGTTTGTCAAAGAAGGCATAGACTGTATCGCGGTGCTGGTGGGCTGTGAGCGGTGGGAGACCTCGATGTAGTTGTGTTTGTCTGTCTTAAGCCCCTTGAATACGATAAAGTTTCTTGCGTATAACTGATTTTCTGTGTTTTCCTCCAGTTAATTACTGCGAAGTAGGAAATGGAAATTGCTAAGCTGTACTAATAGAATGCCCCATTTAAGTTGAAGTTAAGTCACTTACCCGCAGGAAATCTAGTAAATGGAAGGCAGTAACAGGTTTTTGTACGGGGCTTTTTTGTCTTTGTCTCTTTTCTTGATCTAATTGCAAACAATGCTTTGATGCTCCTGTATTTACTTTTTCCATTGAGCTTGTCAAAGAGCTCAAATAGTAACTTGTAGTTTTCCTGTAGGTAACCGCTATAGAACCCATAGCGAATCACGGAGGACCCAGCGTGAGCACTCAGCACCTCCATCAGAGTCTGCGATGGCTCTTTGGGGTGGCAGCAGTGGCTACAGATGCTGGCCATCTACTTCTGGTTGACCTTTGTTTGGATGATTGCTCCTGCACTCAGAATGATATCGAAGCATTGGGTGAGCCTGCAGTTTTTCCACATGAATTTAAACGCAAGAAAACTTCTGTCTTCTAACGAAACAGTATGCATCCCACTTTGAAGACCCTTGTGTCAGACATTTCTGACGACTGGTTACAGGTGGCAGTTTGACATCGTATAGTCCTGACCTGATTAAACCTGGGAGTGTCTGACTGCTCCTTGCAGTGTTGTAAATGCCCCCTCCCACCAAGATCCCTGTGCCACTATGATTCTTGCCAGAGAGGTGTAGGAATTTTGCCACGTGAGCCGGTGCGGCCGCCTGGTAGGAAGTTGTGTTGGAGGAGCCCTGTTTCCCGGGAATGCTCTTCTGCTTGTGTTAATTGACTTGGGGCAAATTTTGGGCTTGTTTTTTAAAATAAACCCCACTTACCAACACCCATGCATTTGGATGAATGAAATCTCGAATAGGTGTACTCAGATTGCATACACCGTTTTGACCATTACAACAGCAGCTTCAGAAATTGGTGCCACTTCAAACACGAGGTGCCACTTCAAATTTCATCACGAGGCCCAAACTCCTGCTTTTCAGAGTCCAGGAAGAATTTGGTTACGTTATTAAGGTTACGTTTTTACCTAGCTTTCAAATGTGAGTGAGAATACTTGTCTGATCCGAGAGTTCTTATGTTCTTTGAAGACATACATAATGGAAATGGCAAAAAAAAGTGTTGCATAAATGGCTATTTTGCCTGGCACGGTAGCATTAGATGATAGGGGTTGTCACGTCAGTGCCTAAAATGCAGCCTAAGTGGCATAACGTATTCATTTATTGCTTGGTTTTGTGTGTGTAGACCTAGAAGTTGTCACTAAAAATCCTGCTGAAGTTGCACAAAGAAGAGAAACTGCGACCAGCGAAGGGAGGTGTCTCTGTTTTCAACTACAAAATGCTTCCGGAACAGCAGTATCAGCCCTGTGCTACATAAGCAGAAGCAACCAGCTCGTTGTGGGTTTCTCGGATGGCTACCTGTCGCTCTGGAATATGAAAACGTTGAAGAGAGAGTAAGTAGGCCTTTACACTTGGCCATGCCTGGAGGTGTGGGGCTCTCGATTTGTTGCTTAAGGAAGTATGTGGATGTAAAGAGAACTTTTTCAGGGACTGAAATGAGTATGAGTATAATCTTGGCACGTTCAGAAATCCTCTTCTGACGTAACTTTTCAGTCATACCTGGATCAAGTGGTCCGCCTTCTCCCCAGTGGACTAGGATTGTTTTCCTTATTGTGCCTGTGGATTGAGGAATTGTGGGAAGCATGCTTCCTGGGGTTTTCAGAACCGGTTACTGCAACTGGCGCATCCATTGAAAGGCTGAAGTATGTCAGTGATGTGATTTTGGTGCCGATATTCTCTAAAGTGTCCAGGGTGAAACTAGTGAGACATGAAAACTCAATAGCTGACCTGTGCCTGAAAAATGTATTCTTTCCTGCATGTCAGCTTTGGCCGAAAGAGCAATCTCACCTGAAATATTTGGCTAACTTCTGGTCGGGATTCCCTTCAGCAGATCTGCACTGACTCCCCAGAAGCTGTTGGATGCATAAATAGGCAGTGGAGGAATAATTAGGTGGCAAGAGTAGAGTGTGGAGGTACAAATACGGTTCAGAAGTCAGGAAGAACAATGCTTGACGTAGTCCAAGAAACGAGAAACTACCTGTGTTTGGGCCACTAGGCTCACCTTTTGTTTTCTTTTTCGTTTTGCTTTTTTTTTCCCCTAAACCTGTAGGCACCACTCTCAGCTTGAAGGAGGGAGGATTCCTGTCTATGCTGTCACTTTTCAAGAGCCGGAGAATGGTCCTCGCAATTGTTGCTACTTGTGGGCTGTTCAGTCTACGCAGGAAAGGTGAATAAAAACTTTAACTATCAGCCACTGAATTAATTCTTTTTGTTTTTAAGGATATTTGTTCCCATACAGTTGAACATGTGTATTTGTTGTGTGTCTGCGATTCTTTCCGGTACGGAAGGTGTTAAACTTAGAATGCAATTTTTACAGGATTTACCAGACGTGAAGAGGGACCTACTAGTTCCTGCCTTCTGTCAGAAGGCAAAGCAACAGTGGCCATATTCTTCTGCTCGCATTCTCAAATGGTTTGCTTTTGTTCCTCGATGACCGCTTCATCATTTGTTTGATAGTCACACCGTGGTATTAAAATACCACTAGGAGCAGTTGAGGCTGCAGATCTAGAACACCAGACGTGCCCACAGAACAGCCTGCCGCCCCTAAAGGCGGCGGTGACAGTATTGCCGATGGCCTTGTGCCAGCGTCAGCAGTCTGTGGAGCCTTGGTGAGCCAGTGCAGCTCCCCTGGCAGAAAACGATTCAGCAGAAAAGCCAATGGGTTCCTGCTGTTCTGCTGAATCAAATCGGACTTGGAAGGGTGCAGAGTGTGCAAGAGGGGGAGGGGAACTTTGGTGGTAAGGGAAGGGCAGAGAGATCTCTCTTTCTGCATCAGCAAGCGATTCCATCAGCTCAGCTGTTGGTAGAGTGGCAGTCTTTTAAAACTTGACTTCAAAGCAGTTTTGATGGAGAACTCTTCATTGTGAAGAACTATTTCCAACAATTCTTAGTCCATACAACATATTACAGCTTTCCAATTGTACGGTTGGCTTTTGCCCCTGAAGCTGTTAGTGTCAAAACGCCCTCCTTCATGTTTCAGTGGCTAAATGTGGCCGATGATCATGTTTTGGGAAGAGGTGGTGTTCTTTTCAGCAGGAGCGTGCTATTAAGAAAACGTCTAGGTCTACTAACACGACAATGAGGACTATAAAGCAGCTTTGTAACCAAATTTCATAATTTATCCCTTTTTCAGCGAAGGTGATGTGGTGAGTTTACACCTGCTGCAGTTAGCGTTTGGTGACAGAAAACGCGTGGCCTCAGGACAAGTCATGTATGAGGTAAGAGGTGCATGCGTGGGAAAAGCAGACAATAGTAATTTTCTCTAAGGGAGTATCAGTTGAGTTACAGGGGTGAGATTTACCATCAAACTTCAGAGCTGGCTGAAAAAATAATAATGTTTTGCTGAGTCTTCTTGGGCACGGCCTTTGTCCATACCTTTTGGAAAGAAGGCGTACCATTTTATACTGCAGTGTCGTGTGTTCCAGCTAGATTCATCTGCAAAGAGCCCGTATAAATGAAATTCCTGAAGAGGACGCGGCTTTTGCAAATAAAATTATTCTGAAATACCAAACGAATGGCATGTAGGAAGAGAAGATTGGGCCTTGAATCGCTTGGTTTAACCAAGCTTCGGACTTGAATAAGCTTCTGTCTCTCTCCCTTTCTTAAAATACAGTCATACTCTAGTCTTTGCTGATCTTCAGTTTTATGTTCTTGGTTTCCCTTAGAGCTTTGTCAGCCGGACTTCTCACATGAAATGCACCTACAGTGTCTCTTCAGTGTTGATCCTGACACTTAGTAGCTGTAAAGATAACTCGTTCTTCTTTTTGGCTGGGTGACCTATTCAATCTACTCTTAAAGCCAGGAAAATATGTAATTTGGTCAGAAGAGTGTACCTAAATGTTAGATCTGGCTCCAAGGAGGATGCGTTTAAAATACAGATGTGAGGTATCCTTGTATCTCAGATAGCTAACAGAGACAAGGCGCATCTGTTAGATGTGTAATTCCATTCAGTTGTACGCCTGGAAGTCTTCCAAAATCTTTTTGAGGGGACAGTAATCTTAGTTCAGAGCAAGTCTTTCCTCCTGATTTGGTACTTTCTCTTGCATATTCTCAATAGCTATGGAACGAAACAGGGGTGACTCTTGTATCGTGGTACTCTGGTTTTTGTAGGGACTGTGCCTTTTGATTTTTTTGGATTAATTCAGATTTTGAGTGTTTTGCTTATGTGTAGGAAAGGTGCTTCCTCATTTGCCACTGTTGCTTTTGCATAGATAGAGGTTAGGTGTTTGGAAAAGGTGGTGTTTCTTTAAAATGCATTATCTATCACGGTGACCAAGTAGAAGGATCTTCCAGTGATTCATCGCGTGCTGGATGCTATCTCTTTATCTTTGTTGATGTGCGGGACCTGTGCTCCACAGCGGATACTTTTAGTCTCAGAACACTTCCTTGTAGTCACAGATTGGTTAGTACTACATGACTGTCTGCCTGCATGGCTGTCTGAGTCAAGTTTCTTGTCCATCTTCAGGGGTAGAAAATTTAAGTGTCTCCCGTTTGCTAGGCCAAGTTTGAGTAAAGAAGGAGGAATCTACTGTTGATCCTTGTTCATTGGATAGAGTTCACAGGAGCTCAAAAGACTTTTTCAATACAGCAGTGCTTTTTGTTCCAGGAATTAGGTTTGAGGCTATGAAGCAGTGCCTCTTTGACTGTGTGTCATGGTAAAAGTCACAAATAGGACTTATGGAACATGTAGTACTGTGTTTTTCTATATGCGTGTCAAACTCTCGTCTCCATTGCCTTCAAGGCTGGTTTAAGTCTGCTTAAGTAATTAAACAGAAAGGTATGTTTAAGTAATGCTTCCAAAGACCTTTTTTGTACTGTCGCAGCAGTTGCTAAATCTGGTGCATCAAATCACGATCGTAGAGCGCATCTTTACCCTCGTTCTGCACAATGCTTGCGGATGGGCAGAGTATACACTCTCTGCTTTGATATCAGAGTTTGACCAGTGCATCTCGTTTGAAAACTTGTTTTTGTGTTTTGCTAGTCAATGGAGTCATTACTTAACATCTCCCATACAATGGAGTTCCTTAGAATGACTTTGCCCGGTGTGGAAAGTTTAAAATGCACTGCTTTGCTTCAGAAGCATTTTCTTTTTAGTTATGAAAGACTTTTTTTAATTATTTAATTTTTCTTTTTAGACAACCTTCATATTTATTTGTAACACTTCCTGGAATCATTAAGAGAAAGCTCGCCTCTTCTCAGATTAGGTGAATTAGATGTATCCTATGAGATCATACGGGAATGTGTGGTTTCATGCCAGTTCGTTTCAGAGCTCTGCAAGTTTAGGAAACTTGGGTAGAATGTGGCGTTATCAGTTTATGGGTTGTGTGGGTTGGGTTTCTTTTTCCCTCTTTTTTTTTTTTTTTTTTTAATTATAGAGCTGCTATTTGTCCCCAGTACACCCGTTCATGTGTTGTATGGTAGACAGTTTGAATGAATGCTGTATTTGGAAAGACGGTATTTCACTTCATGCTTACTTAAAAAATGGCGCTATCAGAGGTTCAACACAATCGTGCCGGGGTTTCTGTGTATCTCAAAATTAGTTTGTTTACTGTGTAGTAATTCGTGATGCTAAAAGCCTTGGCCACGTGCACCCGGTGTCCTTTCTGGTTTTCCCTTTTGCTGTTGGCTGTGCTTGGTGAAGGAGCTGAGGGATATTTCACCCGTTAGTCTCTGACAAGATGAGAGGAGGAGCTGTCATAGCTTACGTGGCTTGAAAGAAGATTGCTAATCAGTATGAAGTTCTCACAGTAACTAGAGAGGGGTGCACGGTCACTCTGGTGGTGTGCCCATAGAAAATACCTCTTGACAGCTTTAGCTGCTCGAATGCTGGGGCTTCTCTAACTTCATCAGTTCTGCAATCAAGACATGGAGCAAAGAGCTTTGCATGCATGTGTGTTGCATCATTTTAGATATCTCTTTGTAGCGATATATTTATTTTTATAAAGAACATTCTTGGATGTCGCAAGGAATTCTGCAAAACATGTTCAGATCTGAATAATGTTAGGGAAATTCTAAATTTTGAAAAAGTGCAAAGCCTTTACAGCCAAACTTACCCGTTACGATTTGACACTGCATTCTCTTGCATGTCAGGCGTAGTTTCTATTTACCATCAGAAATAGGCTCATGCGAAATACACAGTATAATAAGCCTATTCTGTTAGACTGTCTTTCATATTTAGCCATAATGTATGTTTTTCTCTTAGAATGACCTTTGCTCTCTTCTCTGATTTTTTCCCCCAGGGTTTGGAATACCGTGGCAAAAAGTTCAGTTTAGATCTCACGGGTGGAGTCTTTCCCTTGAGAGGCCAGATGAGTACTAAATTAATCAGCTGCCAGACCGTCGAAAAATTCCGCAGCGACGTTGACGGAGAGGATAGCGTAAATGAAGGTTTGTTCTGATGTCCGTGTTTGGTGATTTTAAAAGAAGTGCTTTTGGAACCTAAGCAACGAATGCTGTTCTGTCCCCACAGTCTGAAAGTCTTGCCTATCTGCATAGACTAGACTGTTGGGATTATTTACGAAGAAAAAATGGATGCTTAAGGTATGTGGGACTTCTTTAAGGGAAAAAGTGGGTTTTATTTTATGCTTGCTGACATGCTATCGCGATGTATGGTGGGGCCGTTTGTATGATGATGGTCAGTCGTTTTACTCCTCCAGCTGCCATCTTTGAACAAGAAGTTCAAACTCTCCATTGCTTAGGAATGTTACCAGAATTTTTTCCCTTCTTCAAACCGATGTCCGCATCTGCATCCAGATGGTAGCCCGTCACAAGTGCTGTTCCCCAGGGCACTGCACTGGGGCCACTTCTCTTTAGTATCTTGACCAGTGATCTGGACGAGGGGACAAGAAAAAGGGGCAGTGTGACTGAAACCTATCACAGAGATGTTTGCTATTCCGTAATTACTGTAATCACTCTTAGGAAGTGTTGTGTTTCACGAGTGACAGAACAGAATGAAGCCAAAATAGAAAGTGGTGTTTTAAAACTATCGCATCCATCGTATTTTCTACAAGTCAGAAACAATGTCTTGTCTTTTACAGTCACGTCTCCTGACACCAGTGTCTCAGTCTTCAGTTGGCAAGTGAATACGTACGGTCAGGGAAAACCATCTACTTACCTGGGTGTACTTGACATTAATCGCTGGTATTCTGCTCAAATGCCAGATTCACTAAGGTAGATTTTTCTTCAGTAGTTTTCCATATGCCTGCCAATAATTCATTTGAATGTCGGCATTTAGCTTACGCGCTTGTTTTCTTTAAGGCCGGAAGAATTCCCTCATGAGTGCCCCTATTTTGCACTGTGGTCGCTGGATACCGTAGTGAGCGTGACTTCTCCGAAGCTCCTTTTGGATATTCTGGTCCATGAGCGGAGTCTAAGTCGGGGAGTTCCTCCTTCTTATCCACCACCTGAGCGGTTTTTTCATCCAGGCAACTATAACTTTGGTAGGTATTTCACTGCTTTTGAGAGTGATAAGCTTAAAATGAGGTCAAATGCCATTCATTGGTTCTCTTGTTCAGTCATTGTTTGTCATTCAAAACCCAAACCAAACCAAAAAAACACCCAGTCCCCCCCAAACCCAACTCTGATCACGTTGTACTGACAAGGTATTTACTATTGTGGAACATATCTGACAGCCGGCTGAGTTTTGGTGCTTTTGTAATGTAGCCGGTGAAGTGGTGCTGGTTATAGCCTGAAATGACTGTGAACTGAAGCTCAAAGCACTCAGTTATATGTTTCTAGATAGCGGTGTGTAAAAACTGTAAACTGGTCATGCCATAACTGTGAGAGTACGGAAGGTTGTCAAACGTTCCCTGTTTCTGCAGATGGTACGTGCTTGCTGACCTCCGGAGTCGTTCACATGACTTGCACCGGCTTCCAGAAGGAGGTGATCTTTTACTGTATCTTTATTGCGAGTGGCAGGAGATGTAGCTTTTCTAAGTTTTCTGTTGCACTGCTTTCCGTGTTAGGGACCGTTTCATGCTCATCCTGCCCGTCCACACGCATAGTTGCAATTGTATCCTGTCGCCAGTTGTATGCAAATGGTAATGTTTTAGGTCCCCTCTTGGGACTGTACAACTGCCGTTGTCTCCTCTTGAAGCACGATCGGGGATTGAATGTCTAGAAAGGAATGCAACGTTGCTCCAGGAGCAAGAACAAAACCACTGTAGAAGGCGGGGAAAGGTGTTACTTCTTTATTGCCCCTCAGTCGAACTGCCTGCATAGTCTTGAGTTAGAGTTTTGATCCCCGATTCTCTTGAAAAAGGAGGGAATGGAGAAAATGAAAAACCACATAACTGTTTGAGGAGTGAAAATTTTGTTTTCTCCCAAACTCGGACAAATTATAACTTCTGAGCCACGGCACAGATTGTGACAGATAATTTTGAGTGAAGTTTCAGCTCACTAAATGTTTCCAACATGAATCGGCTTCCATACGAATAGGCATGGAAAGGATCTTCCAAAGCGTGAAGTTGCATGTTAGCTGAGCTTATATAGAATGTATTTTGTGTCAGTGTTGAGGGAAAGAGCAAGGCCTGTGTATAGACAGAGAAGGTAGAAAAGACTTAATTACGCAGATTGCTAACCTAAAGCATCTTAGTGGTTCAGGCTGTCTGACGGTGTCAGTGAACATTTAGATTCTTCCTTTTAGAGGTTATCCAGAAGCGTAGTGACGGAATAACAATGCTGTCTTAATCTGTGGTTTTCGATTGATGTTTCAGACCTTGAATTTTTTGAAGAAATCTGGCCCTTCAATATGGGAAGCCATTCAGGATAGCTACAATAGGTGTCTTGTAGCTGGCTTGCTGTCTCCAAGACCAGTTGATGTCCAGCCATCCAGTTTGAGTCAGGTGAGTGCCTATGAGGGAATCAAGGGGGAAATACATCCATCTGGTCTGACAGGGCTGGAGGGGCTACAAGACACGATACTCCAATTTGAAATACAGGTGTTGACCTGAGCTAGCAGAAGTAACCGTATCCTTAGATCCAAAGTAGTGACTTTGACTGGGAACAGCCCTAAGAGATCTGTCTTTAGAGACCCCTCTCTTAATTCGGTGCCACACACAGATGCGCACAAGGAAGCGTGCAGTCAGTGCTGGTCATGCCCAACATAACGCATGTGTCCCCCAGAGTAACCCCCATCCCTGTCAGTTTCTCAAAGCAGTGGTTCAGTGCAGTAGCCGACGATGGGGGCGTCTCCCTGGGATGCGAGCTCTTGCAGACGTCGGCTTGCTGCACTGTACGTGATCATTTGCTTCCAAGGAAGTGGGCTGTGGTAAAGGATTACTGCTGTCAGCTCTCCCTGGCAATTTCTTCACGGCTTGCCCTCGTTTTCCCTTCATCGGTAGGCTTTTCTGCATCCTCTCCGGGCGGATCTTCAGCTCTGTAGCCTCTGCCTTGTGCTGCAGTAGCCCAATTTGCTCCTCTGAGACTGCCCTCTTGCAGCTGCAACACCTTAATCACCTTTATCTCATGACACTCGCTACCTTCTATGTGCTTTATGCCACCACAGTGACTTCACTCCCCCTGCCATAGGTTTTCCATTTGCAATGCACCAACCTTTCCCTGGAGCAATCAGCAGGAAGGGGAGAGCAGCCTTCCCGCTGCCCTCCTCTTCCTGTCTCCTGCATTCGTCACCACATTTGTGGACGTGTGTTAGGACATGAACGCTTCTGCACAGTGTGGTAGCTCAAAGAAATTTCTTGGCAAGCTGGCCAATGGTGTGTTTCCTTGTCTGAAACCAGTTTTCAGAAAAAGATGGCAATATCACATGTGTGTTCTACATGTGTAGAAGTCGCTTTGAATGTCATGATTTTGCCTAGAGGGGAAAGATACTTTTGAATGAGTTTAAAAAAACCCAACCAACCAAACAAATCCCATCCCAAAAACCAAAGTAAAAACTTACGAAGGGTCCTCTCACCTGAGAGAAGTACGAGAACACCAGCTGAGATAAGCTACTACTTAATATCGCGCGTCTGTGCATACCTGTGATTTATCCTTGTAAGGATTACCACTACACTATAATACAGTATTTGAAGAGCCTAACATTTAAACCATTAGGATGTAAATGTTTCGCTTCTTTTCTGTCACGTTACAAAATTCCAACGTAGTGTTTTGGGTGTCAGAACTGCTTCATGTCTTCATAGTCTAGAAAGCTGCTTGGCCGTAGCTTCACTGTTTCCATGCAAACGTTGCACAGTTGTGTTTGTCCTGTCCCCTTCCTGCGTTCCTGATGGCAAACTTATATGCACAGATGTGTAACGCGTATTAGCAGAGGATGTTTCTGGACGTAGTAAGTTGGAACTCAGTACGTGAAGACTGTAATGCAGAGGCATGCGAAGAAAGATTAGAATTAGGCTGCAGTAAGTTGAAATGTCAGAGGAAAAGTGTGTTAATGTGTTCCTCAGAGCAGTGAGCAGTCCAGCCTGTGGCTGGAATTAAGAGAAAGGACGTGGCATTCCTGGCCTGTGTCCTGATTGACTTTGTGATGTCTGAATGAGTATGCAGTTAGAAAGAAACATTTACTGTTGATGGTTCACATGGTGCAAGTAGGTAAGATTCTCATTTGAGTTTGTCTGTTACGTTTAGGAGGAGCAGCTGGAAGCAGTATTGTCAGCTGCTGTCCAGACAGGTTCTGTGGGACTTCTGACTGGATGCATTAAACATTGGATATCTGAAGGTAATACTTCGAACGTTGTTTTTTTACGTGGTACCTCTTTGAGTTGGAGCCTATTGATTCATTTCTTTTTTGTTCTCTTTGTTTAAAGAGCAGCTGAGTTCTGCTGGTAATTTACGGTTTGTTCTTGAGTGGACATGGAACCAAGTGATCTCTACAAAGGAAGAATTTGACCAAATCTGTGAGTACTAGTGTAGTCATTCTGCAAACCTAAAGTCGTTCTTTCTGATTGAGCTTCCTCAGTAATACGCCGCTATAGGATATTGCACGCGGTCCTTGAAGTGCGCCTTGAAACTCTGGAATTGCTCTGTCGGCTAACGATTTAATATTTATTCTTGAAAAGGTGTTCCGCTGTTTGATGGCTCTTGCAACTTCATTGACCCCCAGACATTACGGTCTCTCCAGCGCTGCCAGTTGCTTTTGAGCAACCTTAGCACGGTCTTAAACTGTTTTCTCACAGAAGCACAAGAGCTTACTGAAAAAGGTTTGTAGTAGTGCTACAAAATCTTTGGTATGTTTTATTAAGATTTGGAATTGTGGCAACATGGGCTTTTGTTGTTTTTGAGGATTGGAAGACAGTCACATTTAGCTGGGAGAAGGGGCTTAAAGCTGAGCGCTTGGGACCACCACAAAACACGCATCGAGTTCAGGGCAACAGTTTATGGTGGAGCTCATGCAAGGGGGTGGGGGAGGCTACATTCAGAGAGAAGCTTAGTAGGCAACTGGGCTGAAATTACAGCAACCGAATGTGGTATTGCTGAAAATTATTCCTTTGAGTTCTTAGCTAGCAAGTTCTAGTTGCATGCAGACACCGTGTTGCAAATTGCTAAACAATACGAAGGAAGCGTAAACGAGTAACGTGCAAAGTAAGTTACTTGAGTTTCTACAGCTTTTTCTCTTAGAAATGGTTCTTGGCCTATTGAGAAAAGAAAAGAATATCCCTTTGCTATCAGAAGAATCTCTGCTATGTGAGAAACAGATGTCTTATTCCTGCGTGCATTTAGTAGTTCAGGCTTTGGGGCTTTTTTTGTTTTTTTATTTTAGCCTTTAGTGAGTCTGGTTCTTTATAGGGGTTGCTTTTTGTTTTGGTGGTTATAGTGCGGTTTTTCTTCAAATAAAAAAGCGATACAGCGTGAAAAACGCAAAGACAAAGATTTCTAATGTGCTATTTTTATACTTTTGGTTTAGTAGGATGAAGGGAGTTTTGTGAAAATGAACAGAATTGCATAACGCTAATCATCTCCTGCCTTTTTTCAGGTTTTGCAGACGTGACAAATAAGCAAGCGGTAACCGGCCTCATTTCTTTGTATGCACGAGTGGTCATCTGGTTCTGTCGATCCGGTCTCCTTCCAGAGGGTTTAGGTAAGCGTGACCTGTCATACGTTTGCAACAAGGCGACCATCCAGTGAGTGACTCCCACGAACGCGTGCTTAGCCGTGTTTTTGTAACGGTTTCGTCAGGAAGAAGTCGTGCTGGTTCAGTGGCAGGGTGTGCTGAAGTTCTGTGGGTGAAGTTGAGATTTTGCTGGGTTGTCAAGTACACGGCGTAGAATGAGGCAGGCAGTTTCTTTCCTGGGTGGATTTTAGGAATAGCAATGGACCCCTGACTTCAAGGCGCTGCTTGTGTCCACAGCTTGAACTACTTGAGATTTTAAACAAAGTACTATTAAACAACAAGTACCGGAATGCTTGTTTTTACAGTGAGAGCATTACCTGCATGTTTTGAACTTTCTATCAGTTGCTTGAGGAGAAAGTACACCTTGGAAATCCTTCTTTAGTTGGATGGATTAGAAATTCCATTGTCAGCCTTAATTGTCTCACAAACAATTGTTTTAAACAATGGTTTTAAAACCATTCCCTTTGAGAACTGGGTGGTTTTTTTTATAGTGAACTTCAGCTTACCCTACATGTTGTGAATGCTGCGTGAACTGTAACCTTGAAACGGCACTTGGGGCAAGAAGGAATTGAGTCTTGTCTCTTAGAGCTCTTTTAGCAAAGGCAGAAAGAGGATTGGCTTCTTTCAGAGTTGGAGGCTTCTTGATGCTTAGCTTGTACGATCTTCTGTCTCTTTAGGCAAAAATTTTCGTTTACAAGTGTGATATGACTGCTTTAACTTGCTTCTGCTTTGTTGCCTGTAGATGACGATACGCGTTTGTCAAGACCTTTCTACAATTATCCTCTGATTGAGAGCTACTATACTGGTCACCGACAGAAACTTGAGCGTTTATCAAGGTAAGAGCTAGAGGAAGACTCTAGAACACTTCCACGGCAAATTCAGAAGTGGAAGGGAATGGCTTTTATCTCAACAGTTGCATGGGCTATGCGTAATGGCGCTGCCAGCAATACTCTTGACTTCAGTGACACGCGTGTTCTGTTGAACAGAGAGGTTACTTTCCTGTGTTAAAACGTTGATATCTACCTCTGCTTAGTACCACTGGTTGGTATCATCATTTTTCGGGAGTCTACTTTATTCATTGGCTAATGTGTATAATTTCTGACTACTGAAAAAGGCCATGCGATTAGGACAGGATCAGTCACCTCCAGTTCAGCAAAGCAGGGTGTTCACAGAACAATTGTTTTGGAAGCAGAAGAAAGCGTGTTTTTTAAAAAACAATCATCTCCGTCCTTGACTGGTAATAGAGGGTCATAACTGTATTGGCCTAAGTCCCCTTCTCACAAGTACGTGGTGTGATTTCGTAAGATGGTTGGAGTTACATGGAGTTGGCACGCCTCGCACTCTCCTGGCTGTCGGATAGAAGTCACTTGCTAACGTCAGCTCTCTTTCCTGGACTAGCTGCCTAGCACATAGGCGGCATGCCTTGGATTAGCTGATAATAGGTTTTTCTTTGGAAATTGTACTGAAAACTGAATAAAGACCTGACCAAGCTTCGGCGATGGCACTGTGACCAAGAGGCTGCAAGGTGAGTTAAGGTGGAAGCTGCAGGGTAGGAGGTATTGACTTCAAAGTTCATCTTCCTTGGCTTACTTCTCAAGTAACTTACATACAGGCTCGTGTGTTCCTTCGAAGCACAGAGCCTCTAGTGCCCTTTTTCTGCTTTGTGCCATCGGGAGATTAAAGGGCAGGGCTGCAGTCAGCAGAAGACTGGAGGAAAGCCGTTACACGGGGAGGCTGGAATTAGTGTTTAACTCTGTCCAAATCCTTGCTACCTTTTGTTCCAGAGGAAAATGGGACTCGGACTGCTTGATGGTTGATGGAATGGTTTCCCAGTTAGGAGACCAAGTGGAGAAGCTGTGGCGGAGAGATGCAGGAGGAACTGGGAAATACCCGCCTGCCAGTTTGCATGTGAGTGTCCTGTTCACTGAGAACAACAACAAACGGCCGCCCTCCCCGCCAAACCCCACCCAAAAGCCAATGATTTAGGGAAGACAGGCGTTTTTTCAGAACTGTTAATTTTTCATTTCAGGCACTGCTGGATCTCTATTTGCTAGAAAACATTGAAGAAAACTGCAAACACGCAATTGTATCCTTTCTAGTTATTTTTATTACACCTCCAGGGGATGCACATAAATGTTCTTCAGTGTTGGTCGCCGACCTGTTTCATGACATTTTTTCATTTATGCTTCAAAGACGATGCAAGTGAAAACATTTAGTTTAGCGTTAAGTTGTAGACAGAAGCGCTGTTTTATTTCTTTGTACTGTGGATTTTTGATGACTTTTTTCTTAAACGTTTTGTTGCAAAAGTCTTCTCCAATAGGGAGAAAACAGTTTTAGTAATAAGGGTTGAAGATATAAAATGTCCTTAGTTTTTCTCCAAATTTAAACACCGTTTAAAATTGTCTAAAACACCCATGATGGGTTATAAAACAATTTCTGTTTCAGAGCAAAAGGATTTCTAAGAGTGGTTTACCAGTACCGGATTTTTGCTGAAATCACGGGTTTTCCAGCGCAGCTCACGGTGCTTGCTTTGGTTCCGTTGAAAGTGCAGGCACACGGAATAAGCAACAGGGAGAAGAGAAAAGTCATGGGGCAGAAACTTAATGTTTAAGCTGCTGAAATACACAGCCTTGCTTTTGCTGTTTGTTGCCTAACCCGCGAGGGGAGCCTAGAGAGCAAGGGGCTTAGAAACGCTTATAGCCCGGAGCTGTCTTGTTAGATGATGTCCCTAAAAACGGACGTCAGAAAGAGAAAATGACGCTACCAATGAGTGACCCGCATACTGGTTTAAATCCAGTTTTAATCATTCGGAGCTGAGCAGTACTGTAAGGATGCCACAATTTACACTGTTTTATAGACGCTGGACATGAGGGAAAAACCCAACTGTGGAATTTATTTGCTGTAATAATTGAGCGTTGGATGCTCCAATGTTTTGAATGTATTTTCTGCTTCTTACCACTTTTATATTCTTACTTCATTATGTTTTTCTAAAGGTAATGTGATAAAGTTTTGGTCTTACAAACTGATTAGCCTTAATGAGATACCTGATGTCAGACAATTTACTTGCTGCTGGATATCAAGCGTTCCTTTCCGAGCGAGACAGAAACTTCAATCGACTCCTTCGCAACTGCCTTTGGCATGCCTTGGGGACTTGTTAAGCTTGTTGAAGGTTTTTGGCTTCTAGATCACAATGATTACGAAGTAAGTATGGTAGAGTTGAGTCAGACATACATGGCAGTACAAAGCTATAATCTAGAAAATGATTTTAAAACCCGATCTCTAACTTGTACAGAATTCACTGGCCCTGCTCTTTCATCCCGCTACAATCAAAACCGCGTCATGGCAGCACAAGAGAATTATTCAGTCCCTCCTGTGCCAAGGGGAGCATGGGCAAGCCCTCAGATACATCCAGCTGATGAGGCCACCCACGGCAAGCAGCGGGGAAGTGCAGCTTCTCCTCACTGTGTTGCTCTCCAATAGGTAAAGAAATATACCCCACCATTTTGTCACGCAAATCTTGTGAAAATGGAGAACAAAGAATAGAAATCATCATCCCCTAAGTTTCCTTTAAACTTTGAGTACAAGACTCTTGGGGCATCTCTTTGGTTATGCTATTAACATCCCTTTACGTCTGAAAAATTAATTACAGGTGCATGGTGGAGGCTTGGGGTCTGTTGCACCAACATGCCGCTCAGGCAAACTTAGAAGACCTCTTAAAACACATGTACGAAATGTGCCGGGAGATGGGCCTGATGGAAGACTTGCTGAAGCTGCCTTTCACAGACACCGAACAAGTAAGTGGGAGCAAGGAAAAATGTTCATCGTCTCTTTGAAAAGAGAAAAGGCAGAGCCATAACAGATTTTTGGAATGATTTTTTTTTTCTCATAGGAGTGTTTGGAGAAGTTTTTAAGGACCAGTGCTGGTGTTCAGAATCGAGAATTCCTTTTAGTCTACCATCTGCAGCGTGCCAACTACATTGCAGCCCTAGAGCTGAATCAATCCATGAACGTAAATCTTATGGTAAGCGTGAAAGTTCTGTTCTGTCAAGCGTGCAAGTTTCTGCTGGGTGTTACTAACGTATGTTATGCGTGGCTTAGATTACTGGAAGTTGTGTGTCACTCCTTCCTGTGGGATGACGAGTAGGTTGTATGTCATCGCTTGTGTCTTGCACGCAACTGTATTTTTCTAGCTGAGAGCAGGCTAGATGCCAATCCACAGGTTAAATTTCTGTGGGTTTTCTTTGTTTTTTTAATTTCTGCGAGTTACAGTGTGCTCTCCAATTCCACAACTTTCATTTCACGGCTTTTATGACAAAAATTCTTGTCTAACCTCTATTTCTCAAAATAGCCAGATTACATTTTGTGTTACATGAACTTGTGTTCTGGATTTGTGACACGTTTGCTGTTTTCTGGAATCATAGTTTTCCAGTGACTCAAACTTCTAAGGTGGTTTGGAAGTCGTAGGTCCTGCATTTGAAAACTGTCATGCGGCCAGGTGGTGTGCGTAGGTCGCTTTTTCTTGCTTGTTTTAATCTTCACATCATGTTGTCCAGGGTAATTTCCAGTTGTCCCGTATATTCAGGGCAGTGGCGTTTCAGGAAGAACAAGGGAAAGCCTGCTATGTAGTAAGTCGTTTGCAAATTGCAGGTGATATCAGAAAATTGCAGGTGATAACAGGTGTATCAGAAGAAGGTTCTGCAGAGTGCCAGCATTGTTTTAACTTCAAGTTGTAGGCTCTGTTGCTATTCCAGTCGTCCTTCCACTTTGCTAAAAGTACCAGGTGAAATCGGTGTGTGCGGATGGGTAGAACTTGCCGCTGTTCTGTGCAGTGGAGGTGTTTTCCCACACCCGTAGAGGAAATCTGCTCACTAATGCGAAATAGCACGGAGAGGTCTGTGCAAGGAACTTCTTGTAATTAGTTAAGCTTTTGCTTTCCGCTTTTCCTTCATCAGAACGACGGCGATCATCGCTTGACCGACAGAGCAGTTGCCAGAAATTCTCTATTAGCCCAATATGGCAAGATCCTTCCACGAATTGAAAGGCAGCTGGCCGTAGAGAGAGCCAAGCTTTACCATTTGCCTGCACTGGCCTCAAGAGAAGGTAACTTTTAGCGGGGGGAAATAGAGGGGAGAATTCCCTGTCACTTGGATGACACCAGGCTGAAATTTTTCCCCTCTTGCTTTCCAGTCTCAAGACCAAAGCCATTAACTCCAGTAAGAAAACAAGCTAAAGCAGGAAATGTGCGTCGAAGACCAAATTTTCTGGCGAAAATATTGTCCAGAATTAAAGAATCCTGGGCAGGAATGAAGGAGAAAACCGGTTTCTCACAAGGTGGATTTTAAAGATGCTGTCGTTTTTATAGCTGCTAAACGTGCTGTTTCTTCAGCAGGATGTTTCTAAAATTGAGGATGTTTCTAAAATGGGACCTGTTGAGATCCAAACAGGAGAGCAAGCAGTTGGGTTTCAACAGCACCCGCCAGTCCCTCACTAGAGACAGGAACAAGAAGAGACCTTAGATGCATTCACTTATTCAGCTCGTCTCGGCTTTGGGATTTAGGACAACACTGTAGAGAAGACGGGGCTGGACTTGGGAATACGCAAATCCCTCATGGGAGTCAATGGAAAATTTGGGATGGGAAGAAGGCAGCAGGTCACAAAGCTTCCGCAGTCATTCCCGTAGCAGTGCAGTGAAGGTGTTTCTGCTTTCGTTATAACTGGTGGGTACTGATGTAGATGTAAGCGCCTGGTTTTGGCTTGTGGGCCCTCACTGAATTTAGGACAAACTGCTTACTGCTTTCTTGTTCGTAGATTTGTAAGCATAAAAGGAAAGTTTACGCAGACTAGTATTTCTTGACTTTAGTTTTGAAGCATGGCGTGTTGCTAATAATATATCGCTTTCGCAAGTTTTGACGAGGCGGGAGGCAAGAAAATAAGCTGATTCTATGGAGACTGCTGTTGAGGGGCTGCTTCCTTCTGCCGTTGTTGGCTAGCACTGCAACTTAGAGGGCTGGGCAAAGGTCTTTACACGTGGATTCAATTATCCCGACCATCCGAGTCCCTGGAAATAAGTAACGGTTACTGCTTTTGTTCTCCCCATAAAACCCCGAGTATCTTCACGTGGATCTAGAAGGAACGAATACTTGCTCAGCACAGGGAACGGGAAAAGACGAGGTGGAGCTATTTAGAATATACTGTGTTGTCTCAGGCAGTCCAAGCGGTTCCTTGAAGTGCAGGGTTGAGCTGTCGGATGTGAGGGCTGGCCAGTTTGACAAAGTGTTGCCGACTGGAACTTTCAGCTTTTCTCTCATCGTTGCCTTTTACCCTGTTAGATGCAGAGTGGGTCGCCCTGTGGGCATTTGTCGTCAGTGCAGGAAGTACTGCAATGGGATGATTTCTGCCAGTTGTGGCTACAGCTCGCATTGTAAAACTGCTCACTTTGTCCAGGAGTGGTGGCAAATCGTAGTCAGGAACAGAAACACCAGAAACGGGGCACGCGATGGCCTACACTGAACACTCTCTTCTCTGTCCCTTAGACACAGAGGCTGTCATCGGTAGCAGAGAGTACACTGTATGTTTCTGACTTTACACCCAGCAGTGATCTGAAAGGAAAAGCGGCATTTCACTGTCCTCAGTTTCAGCTGTGTGAGTGTGAAGTCAGTCTGTTTGGTAACGACTATTGCATTAACAGGCTTTTTTTTAACTGTAGGTGGTGGAAGATAGTGCGCTTAAGTCACCAACCTCAGAAGCAGCACCGGCAACACCAGGATAAAGTGAAGGACATCCATCGGGCGATCGTCCATACAGCTAGGATTCTCCAGAGTCATAGTTAGCATGTTGTTTGACTGTCAATAAACATTGTTGAATGTGATGCAGCTGAAGGAGACGGAGAGCTTTTTACACCTCAGAGTAATTTTCAGAGACAAGCGTTGTAATAAGGAATGCCCCCCAGCCCTCCTCCTCTCGCTTAGCTTTTGTAGCTGAGCAGACGGCAGAGGGTATGGAACATCCCTTTGGTCAGTTTGGGTCAGCTGTCCTGGCTACGTGCCCTCCCAGGATCTTGTCTTTTTTCCTCCTGAGTCCTTTCTCAGACCCAGCCTTCGCACCGCACCCCTAGCAGCTCCCTCTGCATCTCCGGGATGATCAGTTCGCCCTCCTCTACGAGCAAAGGAACCCAGAATATCTTCCAGGAAGGAGAACTCGAACCCCACGTGGATTGATGGAGTAAGGTGGGCTGTAGTTAGTGATTTTTCCAGTTAAAGGCTTTACAGACCGTGATTACACTTGCAGTTTTATAGGGTTTGCTCAAACTGCTTACGTTGAGAACTGGAACTGCAAATCAGAATGGCAGACTTGCATTTGGTCTTAAACGGCTATGTTAGGCCTTCTGTAACGTCACCTGCCTGCCTGCAGGAACACTCGGAATTAGGAGAATTTGAGATTTGAGGTTTGTGCGGTGACGTCATCCTGGGAGCTTCGTCCAGTTTTGTATGGACTGTATCTATTTCATTATTTCCCTTTTGATTTTATTATTAGGATTTCATGAAAGCAGTTTAGTTTCTCCTAAGCTCGTAAATCTCTCTCTACCTCTCCTCCTCCTCTCCGTGTACGAGAGGTTGGGGGGGAGCATCTGTCGCCGGCCATTGGCCAATTCGGCCAAAACCACGACAGATTTATTGGCGCCCGACGTGGGGCACGAACGCAGCTCTGATAGATTGCCTGAATAGTTTGAATTCCAGCTTGTTCAGGGAGAACAGAGAGTTCACAGCATGTCGGTCTTACGTGAAATCTGGTATCGTGCCTTTAGAGAGCTTTGTATGAAGTTAATGGATGCAGTGGGGTTTAACCGGTCAAATATATTGCATGGCCTGTTTCCCGTTTGTGTTTGGACGCGGTGGTCTAAGCGTGCCACGTTGGCGTGGGTTTGCCTTCAGAGGTATAAAATAATTGCTTGGATAACGGTTCTGCCTGCCTATCTTGGGCATCTCGTGATGGAGGCTTTTCCTAATTACACTTTCGGGATGGATTCTTTTCCTAATTACGCTCTTGGTCGTACCTGGGGAAAGTTGACTTTGCCCTTCGGTGATGATGCCAAAGCGACAGTAACAGAATCGGGATGAGAAACCTTCGGGCCGTTTCGAGAGTGAAGGTTACTTTCATTCGTACGTGATCCTGTTGTCGGTTTTCCCGAGTGTGTTGCAGGGCTGGTTTATTGTTAAATATCGGTGCAGGAGTGAGTATGATGTGACATGTGATGTTGCTACTCAGACCCCGGGGCCAAAGCCAAAGACAGCAGAAACTCGGGCAGCCCTGCCACCGAAAGCTGCAGTAGGAATTCAGACAACCCCCCCACGGAAAGCTACAGCAGAAACTCAAACAACTCAGGTGACTGCCCAAGCCGCAACACAGGCACAAACAACGCCACCGGCCCCGACACCAGCCCGAG
Source organism: Larus michahellis (assembly GCF_964199755.1). Taxonomy (NCBI): domain Eukaryota; kingdom Metazoa; phylum Chordata; class Aves; order Charadriiformes; family Laridae; genus Larus; species Larus michahellis. Next base: position 43,378,209 of record NC_133898.1, read on the forward strand.
CGGCATCGGCTGCCCCCCACCGGCCCCGGCATCGGCCAGGCCCACGGCGGCTGCGCCGCCCAGAGGCCCCGGCGAAAGCCACGCCTCCGCCCATACAGGCCAAAGCCACGGCCCGGCCGTAGGGACACCGCCGCCAGCGGCATGGGCTGCCCCCACACGGGCCCCGGCAAACGCCACGGCTCCGGCCCGGAGGCGGTGGAGAAAATGACTAAGACAATAGCTGAGCAAAATGAGAAAAGTGCTAAACTTCTTCATGAAATGCTTGAAAAAGTGTCTGAGAAGGGGAAAGAATCCCACTCTTCCCCTGAACAGAGCCAGGTTGCAGTCATTAAGAAACAACGGTAGCGATTCAGCTTTTGGCCACCTCACTTGCTCTTCCTCACTTGGCGGTACAGTTCTGCTCTGACTTTGCGAGCCTGTCCAGCTTGCTGGTCTCCTGGGCACCGTTTTCCCCACTTCACGGTTCAGTTTTCTATTGGAACCAGAAGAGGGAGGGGCTAGGAAAGGCCAAGTGGGTGCTACTCTTTGCAACGATGGCGTGCTCTCCTGTCATTCCACCTTACGAAACCACGCTCTTACGGTCTTTAGTTCCCCATAGAAGGCAGGAGTGGGTGAGACAACGAGTAAAGAGAACGTCTTGTTTCTGGCCGTGTTTTCCGGTTCCTTCTGGAAAACCGTCTGGGGAGAGTTGCCTCTTAAAATCAGGGCGTGGGGGCGCTCAAAAAGCTCATGCGAATACTGAGTGAGAATGCTTGGGACAGTCTGGTAAGGAACGAAAGCAAAAGGAAGCTTGTTTCTGTATGTTTTCTGCCTTGACCCTATCTTCAAAGAAGCCCATAAATAATTCTTTGGCATCGATTTTGTAATTCCAACATTGCAAAAAGTTTTCCTCTACTGAATACTGTTGGTAATCAAAAAATCAATTTGATACTTCTCTTTCTTTTCAGGACCACAAGAAAAGGAGGCTCTTGGTCACCTCCACCAGTGGAAATAAAATTCGTCTCTCCTTTTGGAAGTGCACTGGATAAAGCCTGGATCGTATTGCAAGAATATGCCCAGTGTGCGAATATGTCTGAGGATAACCGAGCAGTTTAATCCCCCATCAGAACTTCCCCTCGTGGAACGCTACTCTCAGGCTTGTTATTTCAATAAAATTGTTTGCTGCAATTTCATCAGTTCCCATGTAACCACTCGTAAATAGCTTTGTTGTTGATTTCTGGTGGGGAAAACAAGCTACGGGCAGAAACCAATCCATAGGGTCTCACGAGTCGTTTACTTCTTATCCGTAGTCTTCCTGGTACAGAACAGGTTTCTTTTTGGCGTTGGTGAACTTAATACTGCGAAGCTTAAAGCTTGATGCCGGTGTCTGCCAAGTAGCGAAGGGTTGTTACAAATCTGCTGAGCCGGGGCGGGCTTCGTCCTTGCTGGCGGCAGGAGCCCGGCCTGGTGCACCCCAGACCTGGGGGTGTCTCTGTCCCAGACCCTTGGATGCGGCTGCTGCTTTCCCGTTTGCAGGTCAGGCCAGTAGCAAGGCTGAGGGTGCACCACACACATGCACGACAGCAACGCGGCTGGCTACGCAGGCTGCCAGAGACGGGGCCGTGCCTTTACCACCTGCCATCTTGCACTGGGGCAGCTCACAGAAAGCCGCCTCTCTGGCTTGTTGCAGTTGAAGCTCACGAGTGACACCAGAGGCATGCTGTCACTCTGCAGGTTCCCCCACGCAGCCACATTTGCAGAGCCCCAGAGGATCAGCAGAGCCTTGAGCCCAGCTGTCGTCTGTGCCCCAATTCTGGGCTCCGTCTCTGACCTCTGGCTGAGACACCGCAACTTTCCAGAGATGGCTTTTCCTCCTGCTCACTGGCTAGCCCACCCTGAGGTCTGCTAGCGGTTTCCTCGTGCACATTTGGCTAGGGGAAAATACAACAAAAATACAATAAAATGGTGTATTGAAACGTATGTTACGATGGAGTTTAGAAAGTCTTCTCTGATAAGAGAAAACAGTTTTAGTAGGAAATGTTGAAAATATCCCTTAGTTTCTCTCAAAGTTTAAACACCTTTTTAAATTTTTTAAAACCCTCCTATCTGTAGCAAATGGCTTCTTACTAGAATGATGTGGTGAAATATCCTGTTTCAGAGCAAAAGGATTTCTAAGAGTGGTTTACCAGTACCGGCTTTTTGCTGAAATCACGGGTTTTCCAGCGCAGCTCACGGTGCTTGCTTTGGTTCCGTTGGAAGTGCAGGCACACGGAATAAGCAACAGGGAGAAGAGAAAAGTCATGGGGCAGAAACTTAATGTTTAAGCTGCTGAAATACAGAGCCTAGCTTTTGCTGTTTGTTGCCTGTCTGTTTTACCTTCCAATTACTTCTTGTCTTTACAGAACACTTTCAACATGCTGGAAATCTATAATGACCAGGTAATGAGGTTGCTTTGCTTCCGTATTAACATATCTTAGTTTTCTGTGTACATTGATTTCTTTTTTGCTCATTGTAATTTGAAAATCATCCTTTATGCTCTCTTAACGTGACCCTTCTGGGCATGTTGGCTGAAGTGTGTGGGTGCTGCCTGGACCTAAGAGCATCGTTTTGCTGCTTGAGCCACCCGGCTGCTCTGCCGTAACACTGGCCAAGCTGTTTCATCTCTTGTAGTACATTCCTTCTTTCTCTTTTCTGGGTTGTCCTCCTTTTTTGAAGAAAAAAGGGGGTTAAGAAGGAAGATCCGAGGGCTGGAGCACCTCTCCTATGAAGACAGGCTGAGAGAGTTGGGGTTCTTCAGCCTGCAGAAGAGAAGGCTCTGGGGAGATCTTATAGCAGCCTTCCAGTACCTAAAGGGGGCCTACAGGAATGATGGGGAGGGACTCTTTATCAGGGAGTGTAGCGATAGGATGAGGGGTAACGGTTTACAGCTGAAGGAGGGTAGATTTAGATTAGATATCAGGCAGAAATTCTTTACTGTGAGGGTGGTGAGGCACTGGAACAGGTTGCCCAGGGAAGCTGTGGATGCCCCTTCCCTGGAAGTGTTCAAGGCCAGGCTGGATGGGGCTTTGAGCAGCCTGGCCTAGTGGGAGGTGTCCCTGCCCAGGGCAGGGGGGTTGGAACTACATGATCTTTAAGGTCCCTTCCAACCCAAACCATTCTATGATTCTAAAAGATTCGTACCACTATTAATGCATCACTCAAATGGAGACCATTTCTGTTTTCAGAACAGAAACGTGGCTGACACAAAATCGATCTCTCGCTTTCTACGTTAGAGATTGAAACCCCGCTTCTTTTGCAAGAGTTCTCTGCATATTTGGAAAAATTTAACTAAATAGAGATAAATGCAGCTATAAAACTATAAGCACCTGTTTTATATAAACGCCGTGTTCTTTACATAAAGCGAGGCAGTATTATAAAACAAGTAGTTTTGTTTCCTGTAATCTGCGATTACTGTTGGTCCTGTGCACCAGATGTTGCATTCCTAAATAAGATGAAACCCCCACAGGGTCCTCTTTGTCTCGGGTGAATTAACTGTATACTCCAGCACCTTTGAAGAGGTATTTTTTCTTAAAGCAAGTACTATCAAATGAAAGATGGAAGAATACAAATAGAAAACGTGCACATGTGAAAATGTTGACTGTAAATGCTGACAGTCTTCAAACAGCTTACCTGAGTTTCTTCAAATGCTAACTTTCTTACTGTTTTGAACAAATTTAAGGACAGATTCTTCAACTGTTACTTGTACCAATACCATCGACGTGGTTTTGAGGGGTTTTTTTACGTTGGCGCTAGCGTAAGGCAGAGTTACCAGGATTTGAGCACCTTCAGTATTCACTTTGACAAAAACCACCTCTGTCTTCTCATCTGTCTGTCTCTCTTTCTCCTAAATTGCTAACCTGCTAAAAAGAGTTAGTTTATAGCCAGATTGCTAAGACACTAGGATTCTTCTTTTACGTTTAAGGACTTTATGGTCATCTTTTCCATGTTAATCCCTATCTCATTTTTGGTAGGGTTTAAAACTAATTTTAAAAACCTCCTTCAAAATGCAATGGCAGGTAATACGTTGATACGCTCACAGACTGCAGCCGAGACTCCAGCAGACCTCTGTTACGAAGGAACTCTGTCAACCTGACGATACGCTGAAAGGCACACTTTCATAGTTTTTCCCGCTCTGGTCTCGGTGCCAATTGCGGTCAGGTGCTGGGCAAAATGAGAAGAGATACCAGCTCAAAGTGACTGACAGCTGAGGAGGAAGGAAAGGGTGAATGTGCCAATAAGGGAGGGCAGCATATTAAGAGCTTATTCTGTATTCTTATTAACGCACGGCGTATATTTTGACAGCTAAGTTATGTGACGGAGGTAGCTCTTTTTCCTGAGAATTCTGGGTCTCTCTCGTGTGCGTGACTTAATTCAGCTTCTTTCCTTCCCTTTCTCTGCCGGCAATGCAGCACAGAGTTGAAACGTAGAGCGTACAGATGACCCCTGCTGCCAGGCGTTGGTTGTCTCTGCTTCCCGATGCCGGATCCCAGCGACAGTGCCACACAGAGCTATTCCTTCCTGCCCAGGAGCAGTTTGCTTCCCGGCCACTTCCCCAGTCCCCCGTCTCCTTCTGCAAGAGGAGGTTCCCTCTCTCCTCCTGGCCTTTCTGGGGCTCAGAACTGAAAACGGCCCTCTTTGCAGTCCTTCCAGACAGGCTTTCGCTGGGACTCCAGCACTAATTATTCCTTCTTATTCCAGCTCCCCTGAAAAGAGCTCAGGCACTTAGATGTCTGCTGTCCCAACGCGGTTCATGGCTCCGTGACCGCGTGGCTGCAGCTGCCTGGCTACGAGGAGATACCAGGAGCAGAAGATTTAACGTTTCCCGCACCAGTTCAGTCCTGCAAAGAGCTGAATTGCTTTCACGTGCCGATGAACGCAGACCCCTTGTTGTGTCTGAATTAGGACTCCATCTGACCCGGAGATGAGGCCCATGTGAACCAAGACCCCCAGAAGCCTTGTCTGGGGTGGGCGCTCCCTGACAGCGGCTGCTCTCCCCTTACTGCCTGCTGGCCAGCTGGTGCTCTGCTCTATTAAGGCATCTTAGCAGCACCGCTGCATTTCTGCCTGGCGATACAGGAGTAGTACTTAATAGCTGTGACTTGGGATTTTTTTTCAAAGGTGTTCTGTTTGGTTTTTTTCTCCACAGACACATTGTTTTTAAAAACTTGAGAAGAAAAGAAGACAGCTCTGCCTTTGAGAAATGGTCCCTGTCCTCATCTGCAGCACTGGCGTGGGCACATCCAGTTGCTCAGAGTCAGTTCCCTTATCAAGTGCTGATCAAGACAAAAGCCCAAACCCAGTGTAAGTAAGGCTATTGCAGGCAGGAGGGAGAAGAGTTTCTGCTGGCTGGGAATGAGTGGCGGATCCGGAGCACACAGGCCACGTGGGAGTCCCGTCCGGAGGAAGCCTGGAAGGAGTGGGAGCACCAGCACATTGCTGTGGCTCAGGCGAGTTTCCCAGTAACGGGCATTGCGGCCAGATCCATTAACCTCTGGTCTTCTGAGTCTGATGTTTTCCCCTTTTTGTCATCTTTAAGATTTGTTACTCACGCCCCTCTCTGCCCTTCCTTAATAAACCGTGACTCCAGGTCTGGAACTTCTGCCAATAGAAAGGAAGCGTGGCGTCAGTCTTTCAGATCTAATAATTGCTTCCTGATCATGTTTGATAAAATGATGGGGGTTTGATAAAAATTAGGGACTTAATTCTGTCGGGAATGCTGAGCCCTGTGTGGGGTGTATGGCTAACCGGGGTCGTTCAGGTGCTCCCTCTGGATGGTTGTATCGGTCTTGGCTGGCAGCTGGCACAGGCGTTTGGGCACACAGTACCGTACGTACCCTGTTCTGCTGAGGACAGCTTCTTGTTCACCTGCTGCATCAACTGGTTTTCCTGCATTGATCTGCCTGGGGTTTGCTTTGTTAAGACAGTGAAATGAACATAATCAGGCTTCTGTTAACTTTGTGCCTTCTACCTAGGAAGCTGTCGGATACAGTTTTAGAGAACTAATGGTGACAAGGCTTTGCTGGTGTGGTATTGCTTGACTTGTGTGGTGGAGAGAAGCCTTAAATTGGCAGGAGAGAGTCACCAACAAGCCGGGCCTGTTGCACGTGTTGCAAATGCATTTGCAGTTGGGCTTGTCAGGTTGCTCTTTGTCAAAGTATGTTTCAGAATGAGATACGCAAAAGCCGCCTGGACACGGTCCTGGGCAGCCTGCTGTAGGTGACCCTGCCTGAGCAGGGGGGCTGGACCAGAGGACCTCCAGTGATTCTGGAAGGCCTTTCTCTTCATTGTGATGCTGGGATTCTGGAATTCGTGCTGGGATTCTGGAATTCGTGCTGGGAGAGGCGAGCGGTGTGGTGTGCTGGGAGTGCCTTGCTCACCACTGTCTCCCTGTGCTGGGAAGGCTGCGTGTATGTTCTGTCCTGAGACACTCAGCGCCTACGTCTGTCTGTGCAGGTGCACCGAGCAAGGTAAAAAAGAGCGTAAGGTCAGAAGTGCCTTTGGGAACCGCTGCGAGCTTCGCCACGGTAGACGGGGACTGCAACTCTTGAACGGAAGTATAGTCGTGTTAGGGAATAACCGCAGGAGGTAGCTGGGTAAAGTGGCTCCAGCGTCAAGTTCTGATCTGTGTTGGTTTTGTTTGTTTTTTCATGGAGAGGGATGTCACATCTGTGGTCTGCATCAGACACAGGGTCTTCGCTGTTGGGGGCTGTTGGGGTAGAGAGCTGAAATTCTTTCCTCGTCTCACCTTCTGCTGTAGCTTTGTGCTTGTGGAGCATCTGCACAAACTCGGCAAGACAATCTGTAGGCTGCACTTGAGTGAAATAAGGCCGATTGTAGGATTCTGGTACAGACCGTCTCTGTCACGCTGGTGGCTTTTTAGACTACAGCTTAGGGCTTGGATGAAATGTAGGGTTTTTGCCTAAACCGCCGGGAGCGGGGAGGCTTTCTGCCTAAGCGGGAAAGACCTGACCCGGTGGTACTCCCTAAATCACCTGCTCACTCACTCGCTAAATCCTCTTTCTGCAGGAGTAAAATCCGGCAAAGTGCAAATTCACTGAACCTGACGACTACGAGAGTGCAGAAAGTGACTTTTCCATCTGCTGCTCCTCCAGTGCTTGTGAGTTGCTTCCTGTTTCTCTGGGGAAAATGTCATGGAACCAGTCATTAACAACAATTCAAAAATTGGTATAACTTTTATAAACCCTTTTATAACCCTTCCCTGAAATCACTTTAGCTTCCACCTCTGGCGGAGTGAAAGAACGACGCCTGTCAGCTGCAGCCTTTCCCAGAGAGCTAGGGAGTCTCTCCGTGCAAGAGGGAGTTAAAAGTTGCCTTAAAAGATGCCTGACTGTGTCCTGGGTGGTGTCCTTTCTAAAAGTGAAGGGGTTTTTAGCCCTCCCTGCAAACTGAGTGTGCCGTTTCACCCGGGTATGAGCTAGCAGCCCGGGCTGACTGCCACAAAAAGGAGATGGACAAATTCCCTCTCCTTCTTCCCGATGCGTGGTCCTGCCTCCTTCCTTGTGCCACCTCTTATGCTTGCTGGTTGTCTCTGCAAGGCAGTTGAGCTCTCGAAGCTGGTGGAACACCACCTGCTTTTCTGGGTGAGTTTCCTGCCTGCTCAGGGAGTGAACTTGGCTCCTAAAGTGCTCTAAGGCACTGTTAAGGCAGTGCGAGGTGAGCCACAGGAGTACGGTAGTAGAACAAAGGAGCAGATGGAGAGATGGGAGGCGGCGGCAAGTCCTCTCTTTTGGTGGCAGGGAAGTCAGCATGTTTTGTGAAACCACCTCTTCAGCTGCGGCTGGCCATATTTTTAGCTTTTTCGTCAGTAAGCCCATTGCATTGTTGGCCCTTGAAACGGATTTTCAGGTACTACCGTCAGTCAAAACTGACGTCCCTGAACCCTGACTTGGCTGAATGTGATTCTGCTTGAACATGTAATTTCTCCATGTTTATTCTTCTTGGAGGTTTTTAATGCAAAAATCTATCCTCAGCGTGTGACTCGTGGTACGCTCCTTTCTTTGGAAATAGTTTGGAAGTCATAAGTACCTAAGGTGAAGACCAATGGTAATTTTGGCTGCTAGAAGACAACTGACAATAAGTAACAAAGGGTAAAGTACGAAATCAAGGGAAAGGACAAATGGAAAGTTGTACCTGTTACTGAGAAGCTTTTTAAAATCTGATTTTTCTCAGCTCCCATCTTCCTAACCTGTGTGAGTAGACTTGAACTCAGTGTATTGGGCTTTTTCCTGTTATTTCTCTGTTGATACGTCTGGGTCACTTTTTGTTGGTGATCTCACAGGCATCAGAAAAGCAAAGGATTCTCCTTTTGCTCTGCTGGGAGAGCAAAAAGTCTCCCGAGTGCCATTATTTGCAAGGAAAAGAGCTAGAGGTGATGTCTAGGGGATTTTTCACTGCATACTGATGAAACTTCTGTCACTCTCAAGAATAGTTCTGGCTGACGTGAGTCTAGTTGTGCAATTTTTTCCTGTATTTACAGCGAAGAATGCGAGACCTAACAGCTGAGGTAACGAGCAGTCTGCTGCAGTTTCCAGAGGTGACTCTTCAGGCACTTGGGGAAGATGAGGGAACCCTCGGCTCGGTGCTGTGCGGGAGGTTTTCTGGAGGTGAGCATTTTCCTTTAAATTTGGTCTCGGTATAAAGTTGTTCTTGCCTGGAGGCTACCTGAAGCCTCAGGTCATCGTATCAGCTGTGTCAGGTTGGTGCTGTTAAGAGGCATCCTGTTTAGAGAGAGAGAACAAAAAGGGTGCTTCAGCGATGACAAATGCTAATATTAAAACGTGAGTATAGTTAAACTTTGAAGTGGACTTTCCAGGTGATGTGACAGTAGAGCTGGGTGCCTATCTGGAGGTCTAGGCTTCTGTTAAGACCAGGTAGAATCTATCTACCTGAGTGTAAATGCAGGGATTGAGCTCATACTTCCTTTGGGCTGGCAGTAGTTCAGTGAAACAAAATGCCTTCGATTCTTCCTCTACGCTCTAAGACTTGTATTCCCATATGCGTTTAGATCATTTCTAGCAAAACCAAGGTGAATATGGTATAAAGGCTGTCGATCAGGACCTTGTCATCTTTATCCCAAACAACCCAGATTCTTCGGTGCGGGAATGACAAGTACAAATGCAAAATAACAAGGTGGTTAATTTTAGGAGGGATTGCTTGGGGATTTCAACGGGTGATTTTGAATCATTGACTAGAATGAGGTAGGTCGGTCTTCCTCTGCTAGGTACGTTTATTGAAGGAAAGGGGCAGGCACTGTGATTTTTTTTCAGCTGTTTTCAGTCTTCCGTTGGACATTTGCTTCAGTCCTCTTTCTTTTCTCTCACAGGGAGAAATGGCCTGGCGTGGTTGGCACGTGGTCCTCACCTTGAGGTGGTGAACTGTGTGACAGGAGAGCGGCTCTCTGCGTACCGTTTCAGTGGAGTCAATGAACAGCCTCCCACTGTTCGTGTGGTGAAGGAGTTTTCCTGGGAGAAGAGAACTGGACTGCTGGTTGGGTTGGAAGACGCAGAGGGAAGTGTTCTCTGTCTGTACGACCTTGGACTCTCAAGAGTGGTTAAAGCAGTTGTTCTTCCCGGGAGGGTAGGTACTTTTTAATTGGAGAAACGAAGCTTTGATGTTGTTAGGTGCTGCGTAGGCCTGTTTTAGGACAAGCTTTGGAGCGTCTCTTTGTAGGAGGTATTTTTTCTATCGTGCGTTAACATCCTGTCACTTGAGAGTATCCAGTCAAGATGGTGTTGCTGTAAAATCTTGGGCTTAATGCGCCATTATTGTTGGAGTTTGCTGAGAGTAAAACAAGTTTTCTGGTTTTATTGTAGAGCACAGAGTTACCTGATTCTCTCCTTCCACAAAAAGGCATTGAAAAGCACCTTTTTTTGGCCCTAATTGCTTGATTTCCATCAGAAATACCGTGTCTCTGCTCTAGCAGTCAGTGTTGTCCTGGGATGTGCTGCAACGTGTGCTGAAAGGTCTGTCTTCGCCTTGTGAGACAGTTGCGTGCAGACTGCTGGGCACGTGAAAGAGCAGTGCGCGCTTCCTCCTTTAGGTGGAGTCACCTTTTTATCTGAGAAGCTGCTGCTTTAGGCTGGCTTTTAACATTTTTCTCAACATTCGTGAAAGCGCTGGTGTGCATTTAAAGCTTCTTTTCCTTTATGTGGTTGTTACTTTTCTTCTAAATGCGGACTAGTGTGAATTTTACTAAGCTGGTCTCTCCCTTCAACGCTTTCTAAATACGTTTCACTCCCATGGAAATGGTGTGTCTCCCATGCAACTTGGCCGCTGCCTCGTCTGACTCTCGAGCCCTGATTTATCCTAACGCCCGTTTGTCAAAGAAGGCATAGACCGTATCGCGGTGCTGGTGGGCTGTGAGCGGTGGGAGACCTCGATGTAGTTGTGTTTGTCTGTCTTAAGCCCCTTGAATACGATAAAGTTTCTTGCGTATAACTGATTTTCTGTGTTTTCCTCCAGTTAATTACTGCGAAGTAGGAAATGGAAATTGCTAAGCTGTACTAATAGAATGCCCCATTTAAGTTGAAGTTAAGTCACTTACCCGCAGGAAATCTAGTAAATGGAAGGCAGTAACAGGTTTTTGTACGGGGCTTTTTTGTCTTTGTCTCTTTTCTTGATCTAATTGCAAACAATGCTTTGATGCTCCTGTATTTACTTTTTCTATTGAGCTTGTCAAAGAGCTCAAATAGTAACTTGTAGTTTTCCTGTAGGTAACCGCTATAGAACCCATAGCGAATCACGGAGGACCCAGCGTGAGCACTCAGCACCTCCATCAGAGTCTGCGATGGCTCTTTGGGGTGGCAGCAGTGGCTACAGATGCTGGCCATCTACTTCTGGTTGACCTTAGTTTGGATGATTGCTCCTGCACTCAGAATGATATCGAAGCATTGGGTAAGCCTGCAGTTTTTCCACATGAATTTAAACGCAAGAAAACTTCTGTCTTCTAACGAAACAGTATGCATCCCACTTTGAAGACCCTTGTGTCAGACATTTCTGACGACTGGTTACAGGTGGCAGTTTGACATCGTATAGTCCTGACCTGATTAAACCTGGGAGTGTCTGACTGCTCCTCGCAGTGTTGTAAATGCCCCCTCCCACCAAGATCCCTGTGCCACTATGATTCTTGCCAGAGAGGTGTAGGAATTTTGCCACGTGAGCCGGTGCGGCCGCCTGGTAGGAAGTTGTGTTGGAGGAGCCCTGTTTCCTGGGAATGCTCTTCTGCTTGTGTTAATTGACTTGGGGCAAATTTTGGGCTTGTTTTTTAAAATAAACCCCACTTACCAACACCCATGCATTTGGATGAATGAAATCTCGAATAGGTGTACTCAGATTGCATACACCGTTTTGGCTATTACAACAGCAGCTTCAGAAATTGGTGCCACTTCAAACACGAGGTGCCACTTCAAATTTCATCACGAGGCCCAAACTCCTGCTTTTCAGAGTCCAGGAAGAATTTGGTTACGTTATTAAGGTTACGCTTTTACCCAGCTTTCAAATGTGAGTGAGAATACTTGTCTGATCCGAGAGTTCTTATGTTCTTTGAAGACATACATAATGGAAATGGCAAAAAAAAGTGTTGCATAAATGGCTATTTTGCCTGGCACGGTAGCATTAGATGATAGGGGTTGTCACGTCAGTGCCTAAAATGCAGCCTAAGTGGCATAACGTATTCATTTATTGCTTGGTTTTGTGTGTGTAGACCTAGAAGTTGTCACTAAAAATCCTGCTGAAGTTGCACAAAGAAGAGAAACTGCGACCAGCGAAGGGAGGTGTCTCTGTTTTCAACTACAAAATGCTTCCGGAACAGCAGTATCAGCCCTGTGCTACATAAGCAGAAGCAACCAGCTCGTTGTGGGTTTCTCGGATGGCTACCTGTCGCTCTGGAATATGAAAACTTTGAAGAGAGAGTAAGTAGGCCTTTACACTTGGCCATGCCTGGAGGTGTGGGGCTCTCGATTTGTTGCTTAAGGAAGTATGTGGATGTAAAGAGAACTTTTTCAGGGACTGAAATGAGTATGAGTATAATCTTGGCACGTTCAGAAATCCTCTTCTGATGTAACTTTTCAGTCATACCTGGATGAAGTGGTCCGCCTTCTCCCCAGTGGACTAGGATTGTTTTCCTTATTGTGCCTGTGGATTGAGGAATTGTGGGAAGCATGCTTCCTGGGGTTTTCAGAACCGGTTACTGCAACTGGGGCATCCATTGAAAGGCTGAAGTATGTCAGTGATGTGATTTTGGTGCCGATATTCTCTAAAGTGTCCAGGGTGAAACTAGTGAGACATGAAAACTCAATAGCTGACCTGTGCCTGAAAAATGTATTCTTTCCTGCATGTCAGCTTTGGCCGAAAGAGCAATCTCACCTGAAATATTTGGCTAACTTCTGGTTGGGATTCCCTTCAGCAGATCTGCACTGACTCCCCAGAAGCTGTTGGATGCATAAATAGACAGTGGAGGAATAATTAGGTGGCAAGAGTAGAGTGTGGAGGTACAAATAAGGTTCAGAAGTCAGGAAGAACAATGCTTGACGTAGTCCAAGAAACGAGAAACTACCTGTGTTTGGGCCACTAGGCTCACCTTTTGTTTTCTTTTTCGTTTTGCTTTTTTTTCCCCTAAACCTGTAGGCACCACTCTCAGCTTGAAGGAGGGAGGATTCCTGTCTATGCTGTCACTTTTCAAGAGCCGGAGAATGATCCTCGCAATTGTTGCTACTTGTGGGCTGTTCAGTCTACGCAGGAAAGGTGAATAAAAACTATCAGCCACTGAATTAATTCTTTTTGTTTTTAAGGATATTTGTTCCCATACAGTTGAACATGTGTATTTGTTGTGTGTCTGCGATTCTTTCCGGTACGGAAGGTGTTAAACTTAGAATGCAATTTTTACAGGATTTACCAGACGTGAAGAGGGACCTACTAGTTCCTGCCTTCTGTCAGAAGGCAAAGCAACAGTGGCCATATTCTTCTGCTCGCATTCTCAAATGGTTTGCTTTTGTTCCTCGATGACCGCTTCATCATTTGTTTGATAGTCACACCGTGGTATTAAAATACCACTAGGAGCAGTTGAGGCTGCAGATCTAGAACACCAGACGTGCCCACAGAACAGCCTGCCGCCCCTAAAGGCGGCGGTGACAGTATTGCCGATGGCCTTGTGCCAGCGTCAGCAGTCTGTGGAGCCTTGGTGAGCCAGTGCAGCTCCCCTGGCAGAAAACGATTCAGCAGAAAAGCCAATGGGTTCCTGCTGTTCTGCTGAATCAAATCGGACTTGGAAGGGTGCAGGGTGTGCAAGAGGGGGAGGGGAACTTTGGTGGTAAGGGAAGGGCAGAGAGATCTCTCTTTCTGCATCAGCAAGCGATTCCATCAGCTCAGCTGTTGGTAGAGTGGCAGTCTTTTAAAATTTGACTTCAAAGCAGTTTTGATGGAGAACTCTTCATTGTGAAGAACTATTTCCAACAATTCTTAGTCCATACAACATATTACAGCTTTCCAATTGTACGGTTGGCTTTTGCCCCTGAAGCTGTTAGTGTCAAAACGCCCTCCTTCATGTTTCAGTGGCTAAATGTGGCCGATGATCATGTTTTGGGAAGAGGTGGTGTTCTTTTCAGCGGGAGCATGCTATTAAGAAAACGTCTAGGTCTACTAACACGACAATGAGGACTATAAAGCAGCTTTGTAACCAAATTTCATAATTTATCCCTTTTTCAGCGAAGGCGATGTGGTGAGTTTACACCTGCTGCAGTTAGCGTTTGGTGACAGAAAACGCGTGGCCTCAGGACAAGTCATGTATGAGGTAAGAGGTGCATGCGTGGGAAAAGCAGACAATAGTAATTTTCTCTAAGGGAGTATCAGTTGAGTTACAGGGGTGAGATTTACCATCAAACTTCAGAGCTGGCTGAAAAAATAATAATGTTTTGCTGAGTCTTCTTGGGCACGGCCTTTGTCCATACCTTTTGGAAAGAAGGCGTACCATTTTATACTGCAGTGTCGTGTGTTCCAGCTAGATTCATCTGCAAAGAGCCCGTATAAATGAAATTCCTGAAGAGGACGCGGCTTTTGCAAATAAAATTATTCTGAAATACCAAACGAATGGCATGTAGGAAGAGAAGATTGGGCCTTGAATCGCTTGGTTTAACCAAGCTTCGGACTTGAATAAGCTTCTGTCTCTCTCCCTTTCTTAAAATACAGTCATACTCTAGTCTTTGCTGATCTTCAGTTTTATGTTCTTGGTTTCCCTTAGAGCTTTGTCAGCCGGACTTCTCACATGAAATGCACCTACAGTGTCTCTTCAGTGTTGATCCTGACACTTAGTAGCTGTAAAGATAACTCGTTCTTCTTTTTGGCTGGGTGACCTATTCAATCTACTCTTAAAGCCAGGAAAATATGTAATTTGGTCAGAAGAGTGTACCTAAATGTTAGATCTGGCTCCAAGGAGGATGCGTTTAAAATACAGATGTGAGGTATCATTGTATCTCAGATAGCTAACAGAGACAAGGCGCATCTGTTAGATGTGTAATTCCATTCAGTTGTACGCCTGGAAGTCTTCCAAAATCTTTTTGAGGGGACAGTAATCTTAGTTCAGAGCAAGTCTTTCCTCCTGATTTGGTACTTTCTCTTGCATATTCTCAATAGCTATGGAACGAAACAGGGGTGACTCTTGTATCGTGGTACTCTGGTTTTTGTAGGGACTGTGCCTTTTGATTTTTTTGGATTAATTTAGATTTTGAGTGTTTTGCTTATGTGTAGGAAAGGTGCTTCCTCATTTGCCACTGTTGCTTTTGCATAGATAGAGGTTAGGTGTTTGGAAAAGGTGGTGTTTCTTTAAAATGCATTATCTATCACGGTGACCAAGTAGAAGGATCTTCCAGTGATTCATCGCGTGCTGGATGCTATCTCTTTATCTTTGTTGATGTGCGGGACCTGTGCTCCACAGCGGATACTTTTAGTCTCAGAACACTTCCTTGTAGTCACAGATTGGTTAGTACTACATGACTGTCTGCCTGCATGGCTGTCTGAGTCAAGTTTCTTGTCCATCTTCAGGGGTAGAAAATTTAAGTGTCTCCCGTTTGCTAGGCCAAGTTTGAGTAAAGAAGGAGGAATCTACTGTTGATCCTTGTTCATTGGATAGAGTTCATAGGAGCTCAAAAGACTTTTTCAATACAGCAGTGCTTTTTGTTCCAGGAATTAGGTTTGAGGCTATGAAGCAGTGCCTCTTTGACTGTGTGTCATGGTAAAAGTCACAAATAGGACTTATGGAACATGTGGTACTGTGTTTTTCTATATGCGTGTCAAACTCTCGTCTCCATTGCCTTCAAGGCTGGTTTAAGTCTGCTTAAGTAATTAAACAGAAAGGTATGTTTAAGTAATGCTTCCAAAGACCTTTTTTGTACTGTCGCAGCAGTTGCTAAATCTGGTGCATCAAATCACGATTGTAGAGCGCATCTTTACCCTCGTTCTGCACAATGCTTGCGGATGGGCAGAGTATACACTCTCTACTTTGATATCAGAGTTTGACCAGTGCATCTCGTTTGAAAACTTGTTTTTGTGTTTTGCTAGTCAATGGAGTCGTTACTTAACATCTCCCATACAATGGAGTTCCTTAGAATGACTTTGCCCGGCGTGGAAAGTTTAAAATGCACTGCTTTGCTTCAGAAGCATTTTCTTTTTAGTTATGAAAGACTTTTTTTAATTATTTAATTTTTCTTTTTAGACAACCTTCATATTTATTTGTAACACTTCCTGGAATCATTAAGAGAAAGCTCACCTCTTCTCAGATTAGGTGAATTAGATGTATCCTATGAGATCATACGGGAATGTGTGGTTTCATGCCAGTTCGTTTCAGAGCTCTGCAAGTTTAGGAAACTTGGGTAGAATGTGGCGTTATCAGTTTATGGGTTGTGTGGGTTGGGTTTCTTTTTCCCTCTTTTTTTTTTTTTTTTTAATTATAGAGCTGCTATTTGTCCCCAGTACACCCGTTCATGTGTTGTATGGTAGACAGTTTGAATGAATGCTGTATTTGGAAAGACGGTATTTCACTTCACGCTTACTTAAAAAATGGCACTATCAGAGGTTCAACACAATCGTGCCGGGGTTTCTGTGTATCTCAAAATTAGTTTGTTTACTGTGTAGTAATTCGTGATGCTAAAAGCCTTGGCCACGTGCACCCGGTGTCCTTTCTGGTTTTCCCTTTTGCTGTTGGCTGTGCTTGGTGAAGGAGCTGAGGGATATTTCACCCGTTAGTCTCTGACAAGATGAGAGGAGGAGCTGTCATAGCTTACGTGGCTTGAAAGAAGATTGCTAATCAGTATGAAGTTCTCACAGTAACTAGAGAGGGGTGCACGGTCACTCTGGTGGTGTGCCCATAGAAAATACCTCTTGACAGCTTTAGCTGCTCGAATGCTGGGGCTTCTCTAACTTCATCAGTTCTGCAATCAAGACATGGAGCAAAGAGCTTTGCATGCATGTGTGTTGCATCATTTTAGATATCTCTTTGTAGCGATATATTTATTTTTATAAAGAACATTCTTGGATGTCGCAAGGAATTCTGCAAAACATGTTTAGATGTGAATAATGTTAGGGAAATTCTAAATTTTGAAAAAGTGCAAAGCCTTTACAGCCAAACTTACCCGTTACGATTTGACACTGCATTCTCTTGCATGTCAGGCGTAGTTTCTATTTACCATCAGAAATAGGCTCATGCGAAATACACAGTATAATAAGCCTATTCTGTTAGACTGTCTTTCATATTTAGCCATAATGTATGTTTTTCTCTTAGAATGACCTTTGCTCTCTTCTCTGATTTTTTCCCCCAGGTTTTGGAATACCGTGGCAAAAAGTTCAGTTTAGATCTCACGGGTGGAGTCTTTCCCTTGAGAGGCCAGACTAGTACTAAATTAATCAGCTGCCAGACTGTCGAAAAATTCCGCAGCGACGTTGACGGAGAGGATAGCGTAAATGAAGGTTTGTTCTGATGTCCGTGTTTGGTGATTTTAAAAGAAGTGCTTTTGGAACCTAAGCAACGAATGCTGTTCTGTCCCCACAGTCTGAAAGTCTTGCCTATCTGCATAGACTAGACTGTTGGGATTATTTACGAAGAAAAAATGGATGCTTAAGTTATGTGGGACTTCTTTAAGGGAAAAAGTGGGTTTTATTTTATGCTTGCTGACATGCTATCGCGATGTATGGTGGGGCCGTTTGTATGATGATGGTCAGTCGTTTTACTCCTCCAGCTGCCATCTTTGAACAAGAAGTTCAAACTCTCCATTGCTTAGGAATGTTACCAGAATTTTTTCCCTTCTTCAAACCGATGTCCGCATCTGCATCCAGATGGTAGCCCGTCACAAGTGCTGTTCCCCAGGGCACTGCACTGGGGCCACTTCTCTTTAGTATCTTGACCAGTGATCTGGACGAGGGGACAAGAAAAAGGGGCAGTGTGACTGAAACCTATCACAGAGATGTTTGCTATTCCGTAATTACTGTAATCACTCTTAGGAAGTGTTGTGTTTCACGAGTGACAGAACAGAATGAAGCCAAAATAGAAAGTGGTGTTTTAAAACTATCGGATCTATCGTATTTTCTACAAGTCAGAAACAATGTCTTGTCTTTTACAGTCACGTCTCCTGACACCAGTGTCTCAGTCTTCAGTTGGCAAGTGAATACGTACGGTCAGGGAAAACCATCTACTTACCTGGGTGTATTTGACATTAATCGCTGGTATTCTGCTCAAATGCCAGATTCACTAAGGTAGATTTTTCTTCAGTAGTTTTCCATATGCCTGCCAATAATTCATTTGAATGTCGGCATTTAGCTTACGCGCTTGTTTTCTTTAAGGCCGGAAGAATTCCCTCATGAGTGCCCCTATTTTGCACTGTGGTCGCTGGATACCGTAGTGAGCGTGACTTCTCCGAAGCTCCTTTTGGATATTCTGGTCCATGAGCGGAGTCTAAGTCGGGGAGTTCCTCCTTCTTATCCACCACCTGAGCGGTTTTTTCATCCAGGCAACTATAACTTTGGTAGGTATTTCACTGCTTTTGAGAGTGATAAGCTTAAAATGAGGTCAAATGCCATTCATTGGTTCTCTTGTTCAGTCATTGTTTGTCATTCAAAACCCAAACCAAACCAAAAAAACACCCAGTCCCCCCCAAACCCAACTCTGATCACGTTGTACTGACAAGGTATTTGCTATTGTGGAACATATCTGACAGCCGGCTGAGTTTTGGTGCTTTTGTAATGTAGCCGGTGAAGTGGTGCTGGTTATAGCCTGAAATGACTGTGAACTGAAGCTCAAAGCACTCAGTTATATGTTTCTAGATAGCGGTGTGTAAAAACTGTAAACTGGTCATGGCATAACTGTGAGAGTACGGAAGGTTGTCAAACGTTCCCTGTTTCTGCAGATGGTACGTGCTTGCTGACCTCCGGAGTCGTTCACATGACTTGCACCGGCTTCCAGAAGGAGGTGATCTTTTACTGTATCTTTATTGCGAGTGGCAGGAGATGTAGCTTTTCTAAGTTTTCTGTTGCACTGCTTTCCGTGTTAGGGACCGTTTCATGCTCATCCTGCCCGTCCACACGCATAGTTGCAATTGTATCCTGTCGCCAGTTGTATGCAAATGGTAATGTTTTAGGTCCCCTCTTGGGACTGTACAACTGCCATTGTCTCCTCTTGAAGCACGATCGGGGATTGAATGTCTAGAAAGGAATGCAACGTTGCTCCAGGAGCAAGAACAAAACCACTGTAGAAGGCGGGGAAAGGTGTTACTTCTTTATTGCCCCTCAGTCGAACTGCCTGCATAGTCTTGAGTTAGAGTTTTGATCCCCGATTCTCTTGAAAAAGGAGGGAATGGAGAAAATGAAAAACCACATAACTGTTTGAGGAGTGAAAATTTTGTTTTCTCCCAAACTCGGCCAAATTATAACTTCTGAGCCACGGCACAGATTGTGACAGATAATTTTGAGTGAAGTTTCAGCTCACTAAATGTTTCCAACATGAATCGGCTTCCATACGAATAGGCATGGAAAGGATCTTCCAAAGCGTGAAGCTGCATGTTAGCTGAGCTTATATAGAATGTATTTTGTGTCAGTGTTGAGGGAAAGAGCAAGGCCTGTGTATAGACAGAGAAGGTAGAAAAGACTTAATTACGCAGATTGCTAACCTAAAGCATCTTAGTGGTTCAGGCTGTCTGACGGTGTCAGTGAACATTTAGATTCTTCCTTTTAGAGGTTATCCAGAAGCGTAGTGACGGAATAACAATGCTGTCTTAATCTGTGGTTTTCGATTGATGTTTCAGACCTTGAATTTTTTGAAGAAATCTGGTCCTTCAATATGGGAAGCCATTCAGGATAGCTACAATAGGTGTCTTGTAGCTGGCTTGCTGTCTCCAAGACCAGTTGATGTCCAGCCATCCAGTTTGAGTCAGGTGAGTGCCTATGAGGGAATCAAGGGGGAAATACATCCATCTGGTCTGACAGGGCTGGAGGGGCTACAAGACACGATACTCCAATTTTTGGATTCTTTGCAAAGTTTCTTTGAAATACAGGCGTGACCTGAGCTAGCAGAAGTAATCGTATCCTTAGATCCAAAGTAGTGACTTTGACTGGGAACAGCCCTAAGAGATCTGTCTTTAGAGACCCCTCTCTTAATTCGGTGCCACACACAGATGCGCACAAGGAAGCGTGCAGTCAGTGCTGGTCATGCCCAACATAACGCATGTGTCCCCCAGAGTAACCCCCATCCCTGTCAGTTTCTCAAAGCAGTGGTTCAGTGCAGTAGCCGACGATGGGGGCGTCTCACTGGGATGCGAGCTCTTGCAGACGTCGGCTTGCTGCACTGTACGTGGTCATTTGCTTCCAAGGAAGTGGGCTGTGGTAAAGGATTACTGCTGTCAGCTCTCCCTGGCAATTTCTTCACGGCTTGCCCTCGTTTTCCCTTCATCGGTAGCCTTTTCTGCATCCTCTCCGGGCGGATCTTCAGCTCTGTAGCCTCTGCCTTGTGCTGCAGTAGCCCAATTTGCTCCTCTGAGACTGCCCTCTTGCAGCTGCAACACCTTAATCACCTTTATCTCATGACACTCGCTACCTTCTATGTGCTTTATGCCACCACAGTGACTTCACTCCCCCTGCCATAGGTTTTCCATTTGCAATGCACCAACCTTTCCCTGGAGCAATCAGCAGGAAGGGGAGAGCAGCCTTCCCGCTGCCCTCCTCTTCCTGTCTCCTGCATTCGTCACCACATTTGTGGACGTGTGTTAGGACATGAACGCTTCTGCACAGTGTGGTAGCTCAAAGAAATTTCTTGGCAAGCTGGCCAATGGTGTGTTTCCTTGTCTGAAACCAGTTTTCAGAAAAAGATGGCAATATCACATGTGTGTTCTACATGTGTAGAAGTCGCTTTGAATGTCATGATTTTGCCTAGAGGGGAAAGATACTTTTGAATGAGTTTAAAAAAACCCAACCAACCAAACAAATCCCATCCCAAAAACCAAAGTAAAAACTTACGAAGGGTCCTCTCACCTGAGAGAAGTACGAGAACACCAGCTGAGATAAGCTACTACTTAATATCGCGCGTCTGTGCATACCTGTGATTTATCCTTGTAAGGATTACCACTACACTATAATACAGTATTTGAAGAGCCTAACATTTAAGCCATTAGGATGTAAATGTTTCGCTTCTTTTCTGTCACGTTACAAAATTCCAACGTAGTGTTTTGGGTGTCAGAACTGCTTCATGTCTTCATAGTCTAGAAAGCTGCTTGGCCGTAGCTTCACTGTTTCCATGCAAACGTTGCACAGTTGTGTTTGTCCTGTCCCCTTCCTGCGTTCCTGATGGCAAACTTATATGCACAGATGTGTAATGCGTATTAGCAGAGGATGTTTCTGGACGTAGTAAGTTGGAACTCAGTACGTGAAGACTGTAATGCAGAGGCACGCGAAGAAAGATTAGAATTAGGCTGCAGTAAGTTGAAATGTCAGAGGAAAAGTGTGTTAATGTGTTCCTCAGAGCAGTGAGCAGTCCAGCCTGTGGCTGGAATTAAGAGAAAGGACGTGGCATTCCTGGCCTGTGTCCTGATTGACTTTGTGATGTCTGAATGAGTATACAGTTAGAAAGAAACATTTACTGTTGATGGTTCACATGGTGCAAGTAGGTAAGATTCTCATTTGAGTTTGTCTGTTACGTTTAGGAGGAGCAGCTGGAAGCAGTATTGTCAGCTGCTGTCCAGACAGGTTCTGTGGGACTTCTGACTGGATGCATTAAACATTGGATATCTGAAGGTAATACTTCGAACGTTGGTTTTTTACGTGGTACCTCTTTGAGTTGGAGCCTGTTGATTCATTTCTTTTTTGTTCTCTTTGTTTAAAGAGCAGCCAAGGTCTGCTGGTAATTTACGGTTTGTTCTTGAGTGGACATGGAACCAAGTGATCTCTACAAAGGAAGAATTTGACCAAATCTGTGAGTACTAGTGTAGTCATTCTGCAAACCTAAAGTCGTTCTTTCTGATTGAGCTTCCTCAGTAATATGCCGCTATAGGATATTGCACGCGGTCCTTGAAGTGCGCCTTGAAACTCTGGAATTGCTCTGTCGGCTAACGATTTAATATTTATTCTTGAAAAGGTGTTCCGCTGTTTGATGGCTCTTGCAACTTCATTGACCCCCAGACATTACGGTCTCTCCAGCGCTGCCAGTTGCTTTTGAGCAACCTTAGCACGGTCTTAAACTGTTTTCTCACAGAAGCACAAGAGCTTACTGAAAAAGGTTTGTAGTAGTGCTACAAAATCTTTGGTATGTTTTATTAAGATTTGGAATTGTGGCAACATGGGCTTTTGTTGTTTTTGAGGATTGGAAGACAGTCACATTTAGCTGGGAGAAGGGGCTTAAAGCTGAGCGCTTGGGACCACCACAAAACACGCATGGAGTTCAGGGCAACAGTTTATGGTGGAGCTCATGCAAGGGGGTGGGGGAGGCTACATTCAGAGAGAAGCTTAGTAGGCAACTGGGCTGAAATTACAGCAACCGAATGTGGTATTGCTGAAAATTATTCCTTTGAGTTCTTAGCTAGCAAGTTCTAGTTGCATGCAGACACCGTGTTGCAAATTGCTAAACAATACGAAGGAAGCGTAAACGAGTAACGTGCAAAGTAAGTTACTTGAGTTTCTACAGCTTTTTCTCTTAGAAATGGTTCTTGGCCTATTGAGAAAAGAAAAGAATATCCCTTTGCTATCAGAAGAATCTCTGCTACGTGAGAAACAGATGTCTTATTCCTGCGTGCATTTAGTAGTTCAGGCTTTGGGGCTTTTTTTTTATTTTAGCCTTTAGTGTGTCTGGTTCTTTATAGGGGTTGCTTTTTGTTTTGGTGGTGATAGTGTGGGTTTTCTTCAAATAAGAAAGTGATACAGCGTGAAAAACGCAAAGACAAAGATTTCTAATGTGCTATTTTTATACTTTCGGTTTAGTAGGATGAAGGGAGTTTTGTGAAAATGAACGGAATTGCATAACGCTAATCATCTCCTGCCTTTTTTCAGGTTTTGCAGACGTGACAAATAAGCAAGCGGTAACCGGCCTCATTTCTTTGTATGCACGAGTGGTCATCTGGTTCTGTCGATCCGGTCTCCTTCCAGAGGGTTTAGGTAAGCGTGACCTGTCATACGTTTGCAACAAGGCGACCATCCAGTGAGTGACTCCCACGAACGCGTGCTTAGCCGTGTTTTTGTAACGGTTTCGTCAGGAAGAAGTCGTGCTGGTTCATAGAATCATAAAATTGCTGAGGTTGGAAGGGACCTTTAAGATCATCAAGTCCAACCTTTAACCTGCCCTGACAAAAGCCACTTCTAAACCATGTCCCTAAGTGCCCCATCTACCCTTTTTTTAAACACCTCCAGGGATGGTGAATCCACCACCTCCCTGGGCAGCCTATTCCAATGTTTAATAACCCTCTTAGTGAAAAACTGTTTCCTAATATCCAATCTAAACCTCCCCTGACATAACTTGAACCCATTTCCTCTTGTCCTATCACTTGTCACCAGGGAGAAGAGGTCAGCCCCCGTCTCTCTACAACCGCCTTTCAGGTAGTTGTAGAGGGTGATAAGGTCTCCCGTCAGCCTCCTCTTCTCCAGGCTAAACAACCCCAGCTCCCTCAGTCGTTCTTCATAAGGTTTGTCCTCCAGACCCCTCACCAGCTTTGTAGCCCTTCTCTGGACACGCTCCAACACCTCAATGTCCCTCTTGTAGCGAGGGGCCCAAAACTGAACGCAGTACTCGAGGTGGGGCCTCAACCAGTGCCGAGTACAGGGGGATGATCACTTCCCTAGTCCGGCTCACCACACTATTCCTGATACAGGCTAGGATGCTGTTGGCCTTCTTGGCCACCTGGGCGCACTGCTGGCTCATATTCAGCCGGCTGTCAACCAACACCCCCAGGTCCTTTTCTGCCGAGCTGCTTTCGAGCCACTCTGCCCCAATCCTGTAGCGCTGCATGGGGTTGTTGTGACCCAAGTGCAGGACCCGGCAGTCCCAAGTGCAGTGCCTTCAGTGGCAGGGTGTGCTGAAGTTCTGTGGGTGAAGTTGAGATTTTGCTGGGTTGTCAAGTACACAGCATAGAATGAGGCAGGCAGTTTCTTTCCTGGGTGGATTTTAGGAATAGCAATGGACCCCTGACTTCAAGGCGCTGCTTGTGTCCACAGCTTGAACTACTTGAGATTTTAAACAAAGTACTATTAAACAACAAGTACCGGAATGCTTGTTTTTACAGTGAGAGCATTACCTGCATGTTTTGAACTTTCTATCAGTTGCTTGAGGAGAAAGTACACCTTGGAAATCCTTCTTTAGTTGGATGGATTAGAAATTCCATTGTCAGCCTTAATTGTCTCACAGATGCTCACGCGGCATGTTTTAAAACCATTCCCTTTGAGAACTGGGTGGGTTTTTTTATAGTGAACTTCAGCTTACCCTACATGTTGTGAATGCTGCGTGAACTGTAACCTTGAAACGGCACTTGGGGCAAGAAGGAATTGAGTCTTGTCTCTTAGAGTTCTTTTAGCAAAGGCGGAAAGAGGATTGGCTTCTTTCAGAGTTGGAGGCTTCTTGATGCTTAGCTTGTACGATCTTCTGTCTCTTTAGGCAAAAATTTTCGTTTACAAGTGTGATATGACTGCTTTAACTTGCTTCTACTTTGTTGCCTGTAGATGACGATACGCGTTTGTCGAGACCTTTCTACAATTATCCTCTGATTGAGAGCTACTATACTGGTCACCGACAGAAACTTGAGCGTTTATCAAGGTAAGAGCTAGAGGAAGACTCTAGAACACTTCCACGGCAAATTCAGAAGTGGAAGGGAATGGCTTTTATCTCAACAGTTGCATGGGCTATGCGTAATGCCGCTGCCAGCAATACTCTTGACTTCAGTGACACGCGTGTTCTGTTGAACAGAGAGGTTACTTTCCTGTGTTAAAACGTTGCTATCTACCTCTGCTTAGTACCACTGGTTGGTATCATCATTTTTCGGGAGTCTACTTTATTCATTGGCTAATGTGTATAATTTCTGACTACTGAAAAAGGCCATGTGATTAGGACAGGATCAGTCACCTCCAGTTCAGCAAAGCAGGGTGTTCACAGAACAATTGTTTTGGAAGCAGAAGAAAGCGTGTTATTTAACAAACAATCATCTCCGTCCTTGACTGGTAATAGAGGGTCATAACTGTATTGGCCTAAGTCCCCTTCTCACAAGTACGTGGTGTGATTTCGTAAGATGGTTGGAGGTACATGGAGTTGGCACGCCTCGCACTCTCCTGGCTGTCGGACAGAAGTCACTTGCGAACGTCAGCTCTCTTTCCTGGACTAGCTGCCTAGCACATAGGCGGCATGCCTTGGATTAGCTGATAATAGGTTTTTCTTTGGAAATTGTACTGAAAACTGAATAAAGACCTGACCAAGCTTCGGCGATGGCACTGTGACCAAGAGGCTGCAAGGTGAGTTAAGGTGGAAGCTGCAGGGTAGGAGGTGTTGACTTCAAAGTTCATCTTCCTTGGCTTACTTCTCAAGTAACTTACATACAGGCTCGTGTGTTCCTTCGAAGCACAGAGCCTCTAGTGTCCTTTTTCTGCTTTGTGCCATCGGGAGATTAAAGGGCAGGGCTGCAGTCAGCAGAAGACTGGAGGAAAGCCGTTACACCGGGAGGCTGGAATTAGTGTTTAACTCTGTCCAAATCCTTGCTACCTTTTGTTCCAGAGGAAAATGGGACTCGGACTGCTTGATGGTTGATGGAATGGTTTCCCAGTTAGGAGACCAAGTGGAGAAGCTGTGGCGGAGAGATGCAGGAGGAACTGGGAAATACCCGCCTGCCAGTTTGCATGTGAGTGTCCTGTTCACTGAGAACAACAACAAACGGCCGCCCTCCCCGCCAAACCCCACCCAAAAGCCAATGATTTAGGGAAGACAGGCGTTTTTTCAGAACTTTTAATTTTTCATTTCAGGCACTGCTGGATCTCTATTTGCTAGAAAACATTGAAGAAAACTGCAAACACGCAATTGTATCCTTTCTAGATATTTTTATTACACCTTCAGGGGATGCACATAAATGTTCTTCAGTGTTGGTCGCCGACCTGTTTCATGACATTTTTTCATTTATGCTTCAAAGACGATGCAAGTGAAAACATTTAGTTTAGCGTTAAGTTGTAGACAGAAGCGCTGTTTTATTTCTTTGTACTGTGGATTTTTGATGACTTTTTTCTTAAATGTTTGGTTGCAAAAGTCTTCTCCAATAGGGAGAAAACAGTTTTAGTAATAAGGGTTGAAGATATAAAATGTCCTTAGTTTTTCTCCAAATTTAAACACTGTTTTAAATTTTTTAAAACCCTCCTATCTGTAGCAAATGGCTTCTTACTAGAATGATGTGGTAAAATATCCTGTTTCAGAGCAAAAGGATTTCTAAGAGTGGTTTACTAGTACCGGATTTTTTGCTGAAATCATGGGTTTTCCAGCGCAGCTCACAGCTTTGGTTCCGTTGAAAGTGCAGGCACACGGAATAAGCAACAGGGAGAAGAGAAAAGTCATGGGGCAGAAACTTAATTTTTAAGCTGCTGAAATACACAGCCTTGCTTTTGCTGTTTGTTGCCTAACCCGCGAGGGGAGCCTAGAGAGCAAGGGGCTTAGAAACGCTTATAGCCCGGAGCTGTCTTGTTAGATGATGTCCCTAAAAACGGACGTCAGAAAGAGAAAATGACGCTACCAATGAGTGACCCGCATACTGGTTTAAATCCAGTTTTAATCATTCGGAGCTGAGCTGTCCTGTAAGGATGCCACAATTTACACTGTTTTATAGACGCTGGAAATGAGGGGAAAAAACCAACTGTGGAATTTACTTGCTGTAATAATTAAGCTCAATGTGTTGAATGTATTTTCTGCTACCTGCTTCCTTTATATTCTTATTCTTACTTCATTATGTTTTTCTAAGGGTAATGTGATAAAGTTTTGGTCTTACAAGCTGATTAGCCTTAATGAGATACCTGATGTCAGACAATTTACTTGCTGCTGGATATCAAGCGTTCCTTTCCGAGTGAGACAGAGACTTCAGTGGACTCCTTTGCAACTGCCTTTGGCATCCCCTGGGGTCTTGTTAAGCTTGTTGAAGGTTTTTGGCTTCTAGATCACGATGATTACGAAGTAAGTATGGTAGAGTTGAGTTAGACATACATTGCAGTACAAAGCTATAATCTAGAAAATGATTTTTCAATATGGGTGCTTAGCTAAAAACAAGTGCTAAAATGTTAGAAGCTTGTTTTGTAATACTGCTACATCTTCAGCAGTCAATTATGATTTGCAATTCTGTTCGAATTACTTTGACAGGAAATTGATTAAAGACGAAATCAACTGTAATAATGGTTGCTATCTGAATTTTCAAAGCCCTCCGTTTAGGTTGTTTTCAGCAGCCCGAGCGGATGAGCACTTTCTCACAAAGAGTGTTTTAGGTCCTTTCAATATGAAAGCCATGAGCACAGCAGCAAGATGTGAGACAGAAGAGTGCAGAAGGCACTTTTCAACCTCATTCATGTTCTTTCTGATGCTGAAGGTTGTTCTTTGCCTGTCATGACGTTGATATAATCTGCTTGTCTGACAGAGTAGCTTAGTATTTAGTAATGTGTTTCTAAACAGTGGTGTTTGTAGACAGAGCTTTCATTAACCTAGGAGAGGGTGAATTACTCCTTTTAAAACACTCGCTTTGTTCTGTATGGCTAGCTGAATGGTTTTTTTGCAAGTACTTAAGCATTTTTGTTTACCTGTCCTGTATCAATTGCTTCATTAGTCACCTCTGTTTGTTTAATAACATGCATTCACCCTTACTTAAGAAGCTTTTGAGGATTTTTGTTGCGTGTGCTTGTGTTTACGTAGTAAAAAACCCGATCTCTAACTCGTACAGAATTCACTGGCCCTGCTCTTTCATCCTGCTACAATCAAAACCGCATCATGGCAACATAAGAGAATTATTCAGTCCCTCCTGTGCCAAGGGGAGCATGGGCAAGCCCTCAGATACATCCAGCTGATGAGGCCACCCACGGCAAGCAGCGGGGAAGTGCAACTTCTCCTCACTGTGTTGCTCTCCAATAGGTAAAGAAATATATCCCACCATTTTATCACGCAAATCTTGTGAAAATGGAGAACAAAGAATAGACATCATCATCCCCTAAGCTTCCTTTAAACTTTGAGTACAAGACTCTTGGGGCATCTCTTTGGTTATGCTATTAACATCCCTTTACGTCTGAAACATTAATTACAGGTGCATGGTGGAGGCTTGGGGTCTGTTGCACCAACATGCCACTCAGGCAAACTTAGAAGACCTCTTAAAACACATGTACGAAACGTGCCGGGAGATGGGCCTGATGGAAGACTTGCTGAAGCTGCCTTTCACAGACACCGAACAAGTAAGTGGGAGCAAGGAAAAATGTTCATCGTCTCTTTGAAAAGAGAAAAGGCAGAGCCATAACAGATTTTTGGAATGAATTTTTTTTTCCTCATGGGAGTGTTTGGAGAAGTTTTTAAGGAGCAGCGCTGGTGTTCAGAATCTTGCTTTGTTTTTTTCATACCAGTCTTTGAAACACTCGGAATAAGTTTCTACACCTTTGGTTACATCTGAAGCTAAATGTTGACCAATATACGTCACTACTCCAAAGCTACTCTATGAAGCTATAAATTAAATGTTACACACCACTGTTGACCCCACTGAGAACAGTTTGTTTGCATCTGAGGAATAAACATGTATCTTTCCCATCAGCCAGTCTTACCATTCCGTTATTGAGATACGTATGTTATGCGTGGCTTAGATTACTGGAAGTTGTTTGTGTCACTCCTTCCTGTGGGATGACGAGTAGGTTGTATGTCATCGCTCGTGTCTTGCACGCAACTGTATTTTTCTAGCTGAGAGCAGGCTAGGTGCCAATCCACAGGTTAAATTTCTGTGGGTTTTGTTTGTTTTTTAATTTCTGCGAGTTATAGTGTGCTCTCCAATTCCACAACTTTCATTTCACGGCTTTTATGACAAAAATTCTTGTCTAACCTCTATTTCTCAAAATAGCCAGATTACATTTTGTGTTACATGAACTTGTGTTCTGGATTTGTGACGCGTTTGCTGTTTTCTGGAATCATAGTTTTCCAGTGACTCAAACTTCTAAGGTGGTTTGGAAGTCGTAGGTCCTGCATTTGAAAACTGTCATGCGGCCAGGTGGTGTGCGTAGGTCGCTTTTTCTTGCTTGTTTTAATCTTCACATCATTTTGTCCAGGGTAATTTCCAGTTGTCCTGTATATTCAGGGCACTGGCGTTTCAGGAAGAACAAGGGAAAGCCTGCTATGTAGTAAGTCGTTTGCAAATTGCAGGTGATATCAGAAAATTGCACGTGATAACAGGTGTTATCAGAAGAAGGTTCTGCAGAGTGCCAGCATTGTTTTAACTTCAAGTTGTAGGCTCTGTTGCTGTTCCAGTCTTCCTTCCACTTTGCTAAAAGTACCAGGTGAAATCGGTGTGTGCGGATGGGTAGAACTTGCCGCTGTTCTGTGCAGTGGAGGTGTTTTCCCACACCCGTAGAGGAAATCTGCTCACTAATGCGAAATAGCACGGAGAGGTCTGTGCAATGAACTACTTGTAATTAGTTAATATTTTCCTTTATTCTTTTCCTTCATCAGAATGATCATGATCCTCGCTTGAGAGAGAGGGCAGTTGCCCGAAATTCTGCGTTACCCCAATATGGCAAGATCCTTCCACGAATTCAAAGGAAGCTGGCCGTAGAGAGAGCCAAGCCTTACCATTTGCCTGCGTCGGTCGTAAGAGAAGGTAACTTTTAGGGGGGGAAATATGGTGGAGAACTAACCACCTCTTTGATGGCAGCAGGCTGATATTTTTCCCCTCTTGCTTTCCAGTCTCAAGACCAACGCCATTATCCACAGTAACAAACCCAGCTAATGCAGGACATTTGTGTACTAGAGAAAATTTCCTCAGTGCTGTATTGTGCAAAACTGGAGAAGTCTGGGAAGGAAATGAGCAGGAAACCGGTTTCTCACGAGTTGATAGGTAAGCAGCCTTTTAACAAAGTTCAGTCTTGATCTACGTGTTATAAAGGTCACCTGACTCCGTACCGTTGTCTTGAGGTTATGTGGTCTTTTGTCCTTACTCGCCTGCCTGCAGTGAGGTAGTGGGGTCTCCTTCACTGGAGGTACCCAAAAGGCGCCTGGATGCCAACCTTTGCAGCCTGCTCCAGGAGAAAGTTCTCTCAAGTGTGCAAGCTTCTGTTAGGTGTTACTAACTGGTTTTGCTAGTTCTCAATAAAAATCGTCCTGTACTTTTTGTACTATCCATTGAAACACTAGGAATAAGTTTCTACACCTTTGCTTACAGCTGAAGCTAAATGTTGAACAAAATATGGCACTACTCCAAAGCTACTCTATGAAGCTATTCAATGTTACACACCATTGACGACCCCACTTAAAACAGTTTCTTTGCAACTGAGCAATAAATACACATCTTCTTAGTCAGACAGCCTTACCATTCAGTTGCTCAGATACGTTATGTTGTGTGCCAGAAGGAAGGTGCACCTGACTAAAGCCTTCTTTGGCTTTTTTGCACATTCAACATATTACATTTAAGAATCAATACTTCATAAGTACTGTGTGGAGAGACAGTTTTTCTGCTATGGTAATCTCATTTATGCAAATACATATATGTTTACATTCCGGGAAGTGTGTTTACAGGCTTTTAGGTAGCTGAAACTAAGACCATGATTACCATCAAGGTATGGGTGTACAGATATTGATAGACTTGATTGTGGGATCAAATAGTCCTGTTTTACCACCTCCTGCCCAGTGTCTGCTTTGTTTCTGCCCTTTTTGCTTAAAATTCGGCAGAGTTATAAAGAGCAGGAAGGAGGCTCGTAGTTGTCAGATGACTTTCCTACGAGTGGCGTGGTCAAATGAACTTGAGTTCTGGTACGTGTGGACTTCAGGGGAATGACAGTCAGTTACATTTTCCTTTTAATTCTAGACCTCGAGCTACAGGACCACCAGCCATAACACATCCTCTCCCTGGTGCAGAGTGGCGCGATGCATTTGTTGGGACGCCAGTTACGAAATCTTCATGGAAGCGTTCCAGCTATAGTACATCCACAGAATGAATGCTTCCAAAAGGCCAACTTAGGGACACGACTAAGTGGAGAATTGGAAGTGGTCCCCGCGTAGAAATGTAGATACGTTTTCTTCTGGCATGGGACTTACATGCCTCGTGCAACTTGAAATGGGATTACTCTTGCCTCAGAGGCAGTGATTTGGGAAATTAAGTGTGAAATGTAGAGAAATAATTACAAAAAGGAAATGCCTGTAACTTCTTCCTGGGCCTGATACATCACCTGAACAGCTGAGGGCTTACCCATATTTCTTGTTGATTGAATGTTTTTGTGCTGTGTCATGTCAGATTTCTCGAACGCAGCATGATCTTGTCCCCATTGATTTATCTGTTTTCCTCTTTTAAATCGTGTCTCTTAACAGGTTGCCTGATTTGATGGTCCATCCCGTTCCTTCATGTTCTGCAGCACAGTCACCATGCAGAGCTTCCACTTCGTTCATGCCATCCAGCCCACCGAGATCAAATATGCATGGTTCCATCTCACAAAATAATTTTTCAGGAGGCTCAGAGCTGAATTTACTTACCACTCCTCCTGTGGTTAAGGTTTGTATTAAAAAAACCAACGCAACACACCAGTGACAACCAACCAAACCAAAAGCTTGTAGACATAAAAAGCACGGGGCTTTTTTATCGTTAAGGTTTTCGTACCTTTGGAAAAAGAGCAGTGCAGAGGCTAAACATCCTCCCTGCTGGTACAAACTCGGTTTGTAATTTAAACTCTTACTTTTGACAAGGGAAGCCTTCTGTTTCGAACATTTAATGGGTTTTAAATTAAGTGCTTTTATTTCTTTTCCTAGAGAGCTAAAGTTTTGGCCACATCTGCTTCTGGTGTTCCTGGGTTTACTCCTCGGTCTATTCTCAGATCCAACCTTCGCACCACTCCCCTAGCTACTCCCTCCGCGTCTCCGGGACGATCGGTCACTCCTCCTTTACGAGCAAAGAAACCTAGAGTATCATTCAGGGAGGAGAACTCGAACGCAGCATGGACTGTTGGGGTAAGTTGGGCTGCAGTGAGTGATTTTTTTTCCAGTTAAAGTCTTTATAGACTGTGTTTGGATTTGGATTTTTATAGAGTTTGCCTGCCTCCTTAAATTGAGAACTGGAATTGCAAATCAGAATGGCAGACTTGAATTTGGCCCAACACTGTAGAGAAGATGGTTCTAGACTTGGGAAACTTAGGGCAAACTGCTTACTGCTTTCTTGTTCGTAGATTTGTAAGTGTAAAAGGAAAGCTTATGCAGACTGGTATTTCTTGGATTTAGTTTTGAAGCATGGCGTGTTGCTATAATATAATGCTTTAGCAACTTTTGACAAAGCAGGAGGCAAGAAAATGAGCAGGTTCTATGGAGACTGGAAGCTGCTGTTGAGGGGCTTCTTCCTTCTGCCGGTGTTGGCTAGCTCTACAACTTAGAGGGCTGGGAAAAGATCTTTACACGTGGATTAAATTATCTTGACCATCTGAGTCCCTGGAAATACGTAACAGATACTGCCTTTGTTCGCACCATAAAAACACGAGGTGGAGCTATTTAGAATATGCTGTGTTGTCTCAGGCAATCCAAGCGGCTCCTTAGAGTGCAGGGTTGAGCTGTGGGATGTGAGAGCTGGCCAGTTTGACAAAGTGTTGCCGACTGGAACTTTCAGCTTTTCTCTCATCGTTGCCTTTTACCCTGTTAGATGGTAAATGGAGCACGCGATGGCGTACACTGAACACTCTCTTCTCTGTCCCTTAAACGCAGAAGCTGTCGTGTGTAGCAGAGAGTACACTGTATGTTTCTAACGTCACACCCAGCAGTGATCTGAAAGGAAAAGCAGCATTTCACTGTCCTTGGTTTCATCTGGGTCAGTTTGAAGTCGGTCTCTTTGGTAATGACTATTGCATGAACAGGCTTTTTTTTAACTTTCAGTGATTGAAGATAGTGTGGTTAATAAGTGTTGCTTTGCCTTCAAGAAAAGGCACAGTGGCTTTCCTTAAACGTACTGGGTGTGTTATCTGTTGATTTCTGAATTTCAGCTTTTAGGTTGGTGTGAGAGTTTGAGATGGAAGGTTTGTTTTTGTGGAGGGAAACTGTAATGCTTTTGGCAATACCTTTGTCATGACTTGTTCATGAAAGAAACATTCATCTGTGTTCTGTAGGAAGTGTAAGAACTTGTGAATAAGTAATGGTTTTGTTGCCTTAATGTAGGAGCTTCCGAGTAAAGAGGAAGAGGATGCCAAATACACAGAGTCTGTGCGAAAGCAAAAATTGAAGAGAGGTAGAACTGCAAAATCAAAAATGAAGAAAGCAAGCAAGTATGAAAAGCTTTTTGAACGCTTACTTGCATTCCTTTATTTTGGTAGCAATTCAGCTTTTGGCCACCTCACTTGCTCTTCCTCACTTGGCGGTACAGTTCTGCTCTGACTTTGCGAGCCTGTCCAGCTTGCTGGTCTCCTGGGCACCGTTTTCCCCACTTCACGGTTCAGTTTTCTATTGGAACCAGAAGAGGGAGGGGCTAGGAAAGGCCAAGTGGGTGCTACTCTTTGCAATGATGGCGTGCTCTCCTGTCATTCCACCTTACGAAACCACGCTCTTACGGTCTTTAGTTCCCCATAGAAGGCAGGAGTGGGTCAGACAACGAGCAAAGAGAACGTCTTGTTTCTGGCCGTGTTTTCCGGTTCCTTCTGGAAAACTGTCTGGGGAGAGGTGCCTCTTAAAATCAGGGCGTGGGGGCGCTCAAAAAGCTCACGCGAATACTGAGTGAGAATGCTTGGGACAGTCTGGTAAGGAACGAAAGCAAAAGGAAGCTTGTTTCTGTATGTTTTCTGCCTTGACCCTATCTTCAAAGAAGCCCATAAATAATTCTTTGGCATCGATTTTGTAATTCCAACATTGCAAAACGTTTTCCTCTACTGAATACTGTTGGTAATCAAAAAATCAATTTGATACTTCTCTTTCTTTTCAGGACCACAAGAAAAGGAGGCTCTTGGTCACCTCCACCAGTGGAAATAAAATTCGTCTCTCCTTTTGGAAGTGCACTGGATAAAGCCATGGATCGTATTGCAAGAATATGCCCAGTGTGCAGATATGTCTGAGGATAACCGAGCAGTTTAATCCCCCATCAGAACTTCCCCTCGTGGAACGCTACTCTCAGGCTTGTTATTTCAATAAAATTGTTTGCTGCAATTTCATCAGTTCCCATGTAACCACTCGTAAATAGCTTTGTTGTTGATTTCTGGTGGGGAAAACAAGCTACGGGCAGAAACCAATTCATAGGGTCTCACGAGTCATTTACTTCTTATCCGTAGTCTTCCTGGTACAGAACAGGTTTCTTTTTGGCGTTGGTGAACTTAATACTGCGAAGCTTAAAGCTTGATGCCGGTGTCTGCCAAGTAGCGAAGGGTTGTTACAAATCTGCTGAGCCGGGGCTTCGTCCTTGCTGGCGGCAGGAGCCCGGCCTGGTGCACCCCAGACCTGGGGGTGTCTCTGTCCCAGACCCTTGGATGCGGCTGCTGCTTTCCCGTTTGCAGGTCAGGCCAGTAGCAAGGCTGAGGGTGCACCACACACATGCACGACAGCAACGCGGCTGGCTACGCAGGCTGCCAGAGACGGGGCCGTGCCTTTACCACCTGCCATCTTGCACTGGGGCAGCTCACAGAAAGCCGCCTCTCTGGCTTGTTGCAGTTGAAGCTCACGAGTGACACCAGAGGCATGCTGTCACTCTGCAGGTTCCCCCACGCAGCCACATTTGCAGAGCCCCAGAGGATCAGCAGAGCCTTGAGCCCAGCTGTCGTCTGTGCCCCAATTCTGGGCTCCGTCTCTGACCTCTGGCTGAGACACCGCAACTTTCCAGAGGTGGCTTTTCCTCCTGCTCACTGGCTAGCCCACCCTGAGGTCTGCTAGCGGTTTCCTCGTGCACATTTGGCTAGGGGAAAATACAACAAAAATACAATAAAATGGTGTATTGAAACGTATGTTACGATGGAGTTTAGAAAGTCTTCTCTGATAAGAGAAAACAGTTTTAGTAGGAAATGTTGAAAATATCCCTTAGTTTCTCTCAAAGTTTAAACACCGTTTTAAATTTTTTAAAACCCTCCTATCTGTAGCAAATGGCTTCTTACTAGAATGATGTGGTGAAATATCCTGTTTCAGAGCAAAAGGATTTCTAAGAGTGGTTTACCAGTACCGGATTTTTGCTGAAATCACGGGTTTTCCAGCGCAGCTCACGGTGCTTGCTTTGGTTCCGTTGGAAGTGCAGGCACACGGAATAAGCAACAGGGAGAAGAGAAAAGTCATGGGGCAGAAACTTAATGTTTAAGCTGCTGAAATACAGAGCCTAGCTTTTGCTGTTTGTTGCCTGTCTGTTTTACCTTCCAATTACTTCTTGTCTTTACAGAACACTTTCAACGTGCTGGAAATCTATAATGACCAGGTAATGAGGTCGCTTTGCTTCCGTATTAACAAATCTTAGTTTTCTGTGTACATTGATTTCTTTTTTGCTCATTGTAATTTGAAAATCATCCTTTATGCTCTCTTAACGTGACCCTTCTGGGCATGTTGGCTGAAGTGTGTGGGTGCTGCCTGGACCTAAGAGCATCGTTTTGCTGCTTGAGCCACCCGGCTGCTCTGCCGTAACACTGGCCAAGCTGTTTCATCTCTTGTAGTACATTCCTTCTTTCTCTTTTCTGGGTTGTCCTCCTTTTTTGAAGAAAAAAGGGGGTTAAGAAGGAAGATCCGAGGGCTGGAGCACCTCTCCTATGAAGACAGGCTGAGAGAGTTGGGGTTCTTCAGCCTGCAGAAGAGAAGGCTCTGGGGAGATCTTATAGCAGCCTTCCAGTACCTAAAGGGGGCCTACAGGAAGGATGGGGAGGGACTCTTTATCAGGGAGTGTAGCGATAGGATGAGGGGTAACGGTTTACAGCTGAAGGAGGGTAGATTTAGATTAGATATCAGGCAGAAATTCTTTACTGTCAGGGTGGTGAGGCACTGGAACAGGTTGCCCAGGGAAGCTGTGGATGCCCCTTCCCTGGAAGTGTTCAAGGCCAGGCTGGATGGGGCTTTGAGCAGCCTGGCCTAGTGGGAGGTGTCCCTGCCCAGGGCAGGGGGGTTGGAACTACATGATCTTTAAGGTCCCTTCCAACCCAAACCATTCTATGATTCTAAAAGATTCGTACCACTATTAATGCATCACTCAAATGGAGACCATTTCTGTTTTCAGAACAGAAACGTGGCTGACACAAAATCGATCTCTCGCTTTCTACGTTAGAGATTGAAACCCCGCTTCTTTTGCAAGAGTTCTCTGCATATTTGGAAAAATTTAACTAAATAGAGATAAATGCAGCTATAAAACTATAAGCACCTGTTTTATATAAACGCCGTGTTCTTTACATAAAGCGAGGCAGTATTATAAAACAAGTAGTTTTGTTTCCTGTAATCTGAGATTACTGTTGGTCCTGTGCACCAGATGTTGCATTCCTAAATAAGATGAAACCCCCACAGGGTCCTCTTTGTCTCGGGTGAATTAACTGTATACTCCAGCACCTTTGAAGAGGTAGTTTTTCTTAAAGCAAGTACTATCAAATGAAAGATGGAAGAATACAAATAAAAAACGTGCACATGCGAAAATGTTGACTGTAAATGCTGACAGTCTTCAAACAGCTTACCTGAGTTTCTTCAAATGCTAACTTTCTTACTGTTTTGAACAAATTTAAGGACAGATTCTTCAACTGTTACTTGTACCAATACCATCGACGTGGTTTTGAGGGGTTTTTTTACGTTGGCGCTAGCGTAAGGCAGAGTTACCAGGATTTGAGCACCTTCGGTATTCACTTTGACAAAAACCACCTCTGTCTCCTCATCTGTCTGTCTCTCTTTCTCCTAAATTGCTAACCTGCTAAAAAGAGTTAGTTTATAGCCAGATTGCTAAGACACTAGGATTCTTCTTTTACGTTTAAGGACTTTATGGTCATCTTTTCCATGTTAATCCCTATCTCATTTTTGGTAGGGTTTAAAACTAATTTTAAAAACCTCCTTCAAAATCCAATGGCAGGTAATACGTTTGATACGCTCACAGACAGCAGCCGAGACTCCAGCAGACCTCTGTTACGAAGGAACTCTGTCAACCTGACGATACGCTGAAAGGCACACTTTCATAGTTTTTCCCGCTCTGGTCTCGGTGCCAATTGCGGTCAGGTGCTGGGCAAAATGAGAAGAGATACCAGCTCAAAGTGACTGACAGCTGAGGAGGAAGGAAAGGGTGAATGTGCCAATAAGGGAGGGCAGCATATTAAGAGCTTATTCTGTATTCTTATTAACGCACGGCGTATATTTTGACAGCTAAGTTATGTGACGGAGGTAGCTCTTTTTCCTGAGAATTCTGGGTCTCTCTCGTGTGCGTGACTTAATTCAGCTTCTTTCCTTCCCTTTCTCTGCCGGCAATGCAGCACAGAGTTGAAACGTAGAGCGTACAGATGACCCCTGCTGCCAGGCGTTGGTTGTCTCTGCTTCCCGATGCCGGATCCCAGCGACAGTGCCACACAGAGCTATTCCTTCCTGCCCAGGAGCAGTTTGCTTCCCGGCCACTTCCCCAGTCCCCCGTCTCCTTCTGCAAGAGGAGGTTCCCTCTCTCCTCCTGGCCTTTCTGGGGCTCAGAACTGAAAACGGCCCTCTTTGCAGTCCTTCCAGACAGGCTTTCGCTGGGACTCCAGCACTAATTATTCCTTCTTATTCCAGCTCCCCTGAAAAGAGCTCAGGCACTTAGATGTCTGCTGTCCCAACGCGGTTCATGGCTCCGTGA
This sequence comes from Larus michahellis, assembly GCF_964199755.1. NCBI lineage: Eukaryota > Metazoa > Chordata > Aves > Charadriiformes > Laridae > Larus > Larus michahellis. Next base: position 43,415,663 of record NC_133898.1, read on the forward strand.
CCGCGTGGCTGCAGCTGCCTGGCTACGAGGAGATACCAGGAGCAGAAGATTTAACGTTTCCCGCACCAGTTCAGTCCTGCAAAGAGCTGAATTGCTTTCACGTGCCGATGAACGCAGACCCCTTGTTGTGTCTGAATTAGGACTCCATCTGACCCGGAGATGAGGCCCATGTGAACCAAGACCCCCAGAAGCCTTGTCTGGGGTGGGCGCTCCCTGACAGCGGCTGCTCTCCCCTTACTGCCTGCTGGCCAGCTGGTGCTCTGCTCTATTAAGGCATCTTAGCAGCACCGCTGCATTTCTGCCTGGCGATACAGGAGTAGTACTTAATAGCTGTGACTTGGGATTTTTTTTCAAAGGTGTTCTGTTTGGTTTTTTTCTCCACAGACACATTGTTTTTAAAAACTTGAGAAGAAAAGAAGACAGCTCTGCCTTTGAGAAATGGTCCCTGTCCTCATCTGCAGCACTGGCGTGGGCACATCCAGTTGCTCAGAGTCAGTTCCCTTATCAAGTGCTGATCAAGACAAAAGCCCAAACCCAGTGTAAGTAAGGCTATTGCAGGCAGGAGGGAGAAGAGTTTCTGCTGGCTGGGAATGAGTGGCGGATCCGGAGCACACAGGCCACGTGGGAGTCCCGTCCGGAGGAAGCCTGGAAGGAGTGGGAGCACCAGCACATTGCTGTGGCTCAGGCGAGTTTCCCAGTAACGGGCATTGCGGCCAGATCCATTAACCTCTGGTCTTCTGAGTCTGATGTTTTCCCCTTTTTGTCATCTTTAAGATTTGTTACTCACGCCCCTCTCTGCCCTTCCTTAATAAACCGTGACTCCAGGTCTGGAACTTCTGCCAATAGAAAGGAAGCGTGGCGTCAGTCTTTCAGATCTAATAATTGCTTCCTGATCATGTTTGATAAAACGATGGGGGTTTGATAAAAATTAGGGACTTAATTCTGTCGGGAATGCTGAGCCCTGTGTGGGGTGTATGGCTAACCGGGGTCGTTCAGGTGCTCCCTCTGGATGGTTGTATCGGTCTTGGCTGGCAGCTGGCACAGGCGTTTGGGCACACAGTACCGTACCCTGTTCTGCTGAGGACAGCTTCTTGTTCACCTGCTGCATCAACTGGTTTTCCTGCATTGATCTGCCTGGGGTTTGCTTTGTTAAGACAGTGAAACGGACATAATCAGGCTTCTGTTAATTTTGTGCCTTCTACCTAGGAAGCTGTCGGATACAGTTTTAGAGAACTAATGGTGACAAGGCTTTGCTGGTGTGGTATTGCTTGACTTGTGTGGTGGAGAGAAGCCTTAAATTGGCAGGAGAGAGTCACCAACAAGCCGGGCCTGTTGCACGTGTTGCAAATGCATTTGCAGTTGGGCTTGTCAGGTTGCTCTTTGTCAAAGTATGTTTCAGAATGAGATACGCAAAAGCCGCCTGGACACGGTCCTGGGCAGCCTGCTGTAGGTGACCCTGCCTGAGCAGGGGGGCTGGACCAGAGGACCTCCAGTGATTCTGGAAGGCCTTTCTCTTCATTGTGATGCTGGGATTCTGGAATTCGTGCTGGGATTCTGGAATTCGTGCTGGGAGAGGCGAGCGGTGTGGTGTGCTGGGAGTGCCTTGCTCACCACTGTCTCCCTGTGCTGGGAAGGCTGCGTGTATGTTCTGTCCTGAGACACTCAGCGCCTACGTCTGTCTGTGCAGGTGCACCGAGCAAGGTAAAAAAGAGCGTAAGGTCAGAAGTGCCTTTGGGAACCGCTGCGAGCTTCGCCACGGTAGACGGGGACTGCAACTCTTGAACGGAAGTATAGTCGTGTTAGGGAATAACCGCAGGAGGTAGCTGGGTAAAGTGGCTCCAGCGTCAAGTTCTGATCTGTGTTGGTTTTGTTTGTTTTTTCATGGAGAGGGATGTCACATCTGTGGTCTGCATCAGACACAGGGTCTTCGCTGTTGGGGGCTGTTGGGGTAGAGAGCTGAAATTCTTTCCTCGTCTCACCTTCTGCTGTAGCTTTGTGCTTGTGGAGCATCTGCACAAACTCGGCAAGACAATCTGTAGGCTGCACTTGAGTGAAATAAGGCCGATTGTAGGATTCTGGTACAGACCATCTCTGTCACGCTGGTGGCTTTTTAGACTACAGCTTAGGGCTTGGATGAAATGTAGGGTTTTTGCCTAAACCGCCGGGAGCGGGGAGGCTTTCTGCCGAAGCGGGAAAGACCTGACCCGGTGGTACTCCCTAAATCACCTGCTCACTCACTCGCTAAATCCTCTTTCTGCAGGAGTAAAATCCGGCAAAGTGCAAATTCACTGAACCTGACGACTACGAGAGTGCAGAAAGTGACTTTTCCATCTGCTGCTCCTCCAGTGCTTGTGAGTTGCTTCCTGTTTCTCTGGGGAAAATGTCATGGAACCAGTCATTAACAACAATTCAAAAATTGGTATAACTTTTATAAACCCTTTTATAACCCTTCCCTGAAATCACTTTAGCTTCCACCTCTGGCGGAGTGAAAGAACGACGCCTGTCAGCTGCAGCCTTTCCCAGAGAGCTAGGGAGTCTCTCCGTGCAAGAGGGAGTTAAAAGTTGCCTTAAAAGATGCCTGACTGTGTCCTGGGTGGTGTCCTTTCTAAAAGTGAAGGGGTTTTTAGCCCTCCCTGCAAACTGAGTGTGCCGTTTCACCCGGGTATGAGCTAGCAGCCCGGGCTGACTGCCACAAAAAGGAGATGGACAAATTCCCTCTCCTTCTTCCCGATGCGTGGTCCTGCCTCCTTCCTTGTGCCACCTCTTATGCTTGCTGGTTGTCTCTGCAAGGCAGTTGAGCTCTCGAAGCTGGTGGAACACCACCTGCTTTTCTGGGTGAGTTTCCTGCCTGCTCAGGGAGTGAACTTGGCTCCTAAAGTGCTCTAAGGCACTGTTAAGGCAGCGCGAGGTGAGCCACAGGAGTACGGTAGTAGAACAAAGGAGCAGATGGAGAGATGGGAGGCGGCGGCAAGTCCTCTCTTTTGGTGGCAGGGAAGTCAGCATGTTTTGTGAAACCACCTCTTCAGCTGCGGCTGGCCATATTTTTAGCTTTTTTGTCAGTAAGCCCATTGCATTGTTGGCCCTTGAAACGGATTTTCAGGTACTACCGTCAGTCAAAACTGACGTCCCTGAACCCTGACTTGGCTGAATGTGATTCTGCTTGAACATGTAATTTCTCCATGTTTATTTTTCTTGGAGCTTTTTAATGCAAAAATCTATCCTCAGCCTGTGACTCGTGGTACGCTCCTTTCTTTGGAAATAGTTTGGAAGTCGTAAGTACTTAAGGTGAAGACCAATGGTAATTTTGGCTGCTAGAAGACAACTGACAATAAGTAACAAAGGGTAAAGTACGAAATCAAGGGAAAGGACAAATGGAAAGTTGTACCTGTTACTGAGAAGCTTTTTAAAATCTGATTTTTCTCAGCTCCCATCTTCCTAACCTGTGTGAGTAGACTTGAACTCAGTGTATTGGGCTTTTTCCTGTTATTTCTCTGTTGATATGTCTGGGTCACTTTTTGTTGGTGATCTCACAGGCATCAGAAAAGCAAAGGATTCTCCTTTTGCTCTGCTGGGAGAGCAAAAAGTCTCCCGAGTGCCATTATTTGCAAGGAAAAGAGCTAGAGGTGATGTCTAGGGGATTTTTCACTGCATACTGATGAAACTTCTGTCACACTCAAGAATAGTTCTGGCTGACGTGAGTCTAGTTGTGCAATTTTTTCCTGTATTTACAGTGAAGAATGCGAGACCTAACAGCTGAGGTAACGAGCAGTCTGCTGCAGTTTCCAGAGGTGACTCTTCAGGCACTTGGGGAAGATGAGGGAACCCTCGGCTCGGTGCTGTGCGGGAGGTTTTCTGGAGGTGAGCATTTTCCTTTAAATTTGGTCTCGGTATAAAGCTGTTCTTGCCTGGAGGCTACCTGAAGCCTCAGGTCATCGTATCAGCTGTGTCAGGTTGGTGCTGTTAAGAGGCATCCTGTTTAGAGAGAGAGAACAAAAAGGGTGCTTCAGCGATGACAAATGCTAATATTAAAACGTGAGTATAGTTAAACTTTGAAGTGGACTTTCCAGGTGATGTGACAGTAGAGCTGGGTGCCTATCTGGAGGTCTAGGCTTCTGTTAAGACCAGGTAGAATCTATCTACCTGAGTGTAAATGCAGGGATTGAGCTCATACTTCCTTTGGGCTGGCAGTAGTTCAGTGAAACAAAATGCCTTCGATTCTTCCTCTACGCTCTAAGACTTGTATTCCCATATGCGTTTAGATCATTTCTAGCAAAACCAAGGCGAATATGGTATAAAGGCTGTCGATCAGGACCTTGTCATCTTTATCCCAAACAACCCAGATTCTTTGGTGCGGGAATGACAAGTACAAATGCAAAATAACAAGGTGGTTAATTTTAGGAGGGATTGCTTGGGGATTTCAACGGGTGATTTTGAATCATTGACTAGAATGAGGTAGGTCGGTCTTCCTCTGCTAGGTACGTTTATTGAAGGAAAGGGGCAGGCACTGTGATTTTTTTTCAGCTGTTTTCAGTCTTCCATTGGACATTTGCTTCAGTCCTCTTTCTTTTCTCTCACAGGGAGAAATGGCCTGGCGTGGTTGGCACGTGGTCCTCACCTTGAGGTGGTGAACTGTGTGACAGGAGAGCGGCTCTCTGCGTACCGTTTCAGTGGAGTCAATGAACAGCCTCCCACTGTTCGTGTGGTGAAGGAGTTTTCCTGGGAGAAGAGAACTGGACTGCTGGTTGGGTTGGAAGACGCAGAGGGAAGTGTTCTCTGTCTGTACGACCTTGGACTCTCAAGAGTGGTTAAAGCAGTTGTTCTTCCCGGGAGGGTAGGTACTTTTTAATTGGAGAAACGAAGCTTTGATGTTGTTAGGTGCTGCGTAGGCCTGTTTTAGGACAAGCTTTGGAGCGTCTCTTTGTAGGAGGTATTTTTTCTATCGTGCGTTAACATCCTGTCACTTGAGAGTATCCAGTCAAGATGGTGTTGCTGTAAAATCTTGGGCTTAATGTGCCATTATTGTTGGAGTTTGCTGAGAGTAAAACAAGTTTTCTGGTTTTATTGTAGAGCACAGAGTTACCTGATTCTCTCCTTCCACAAAAAGGCATTGAAAAGCACCTTTTTTTGGCCCTAATTGCTTGATTTCCATCAGAAATACCGTGTCTCTGCTCTAGCAGTCAGTGTTGTCCTGGGGAGTGCTGCAACGTGTGCTGAAAGGTCTGTCTTCGCCTTGTGAGACAGTTGCGTGCAGACTGCTGGGCACGTGAAAGAGCAGTGTGCGCTTCCTCCTTTAGGTGGAGTCACCTTTTTATCTGAGAAGCTGCTGCTTTAGGCTGGCTTTTAACATTTTTCTCAACATTCGTGAAAGCGCTGGTGTGCATTTAAAGCTTCTTTTCCTTTATGTGGTTGTTACTTTTCTTCTAAATGCGGACTAGTGTGAATTTTACTAAGCTGGTCTCTCCCTTCAACGCTTTCTAAATACGTTTCACTCCCATGGAAATGGTGTGTCTCCCATGCAACTTGGCCGCTGCCTCGTCTGACTCTCGAGCCCTGATTTATCCTAACGCCCGTTTGTCAAAGAAGGCATAGACTGTATCGCGGTGCTGGTGGGCTGTGAGCGGTGGGAGACCTCGATGTAGTTGTGTTTGTCTGTCTTAAGCCCCTTGAATACGATAAAGTTTCTTGCGTATAACTGATTTTCTGTGTTTTCCTCCAGTTAATTACTGTGAAGTAGGAAATGGAAATTGCTAAGCTGTACTAATAGAATGCCCCATTTAAGTTGAAGTTAAGTCACTTACCCGCAGGAAATCTAGTAAATGGAAGGCAGTAACAGGTTTTTGTACGGGGCTTTTTTGTCTTTGTCTCTTTTCTTGATCTAATTGCAAACAATGCTTTGATGCTCCTGTATTTACTTTTTCTATTGAGCTTGTCAAAGAGCTCAAGTAGTAACTTGTAGTTTTCCTGTAGGTAACCGCTATAGAACCCATAGCGAATCACGGAGGACCCAGCGTGAGCACTCAGCACCTCCATCAGAGTCTGCGATGGCTCTTTGGGGTGGCAGCAGTGGCTACAGATGCTGGCCATCTACTTCTGGTTGACCTTTGTTTGGATGATTGCTCCTGCACTCAGAATGATATCGAAGCATTGGGTGAGCCTGCAGTTTTTCCACATGAATTTAAACGCAAGAAAACTTCTGTCTTCTAACGAAACAGTATGCATCCCACTTTGAAGACCCTTGTGTCAGACATTTCTGACGACTGGTTACAGGTGGCAGTTTGACATCGTATAGTCCTGACCTGATTAAACCTGGGAGTGTCTGACTGCTCCTCGCAGTGTTGTAAATGCCCCCTCCCACCAAGATCCCTGTGCCACTATGATTCTTGCCAGAGAGGTGTAGGAATTTTGCCACGTGAGCCGGTGCGGCCACCTGGTAGGAAGTTGTGTTGGAGGAGCCCTGTTTCCCGGGAATGCTCTTCTGCTTGTGTTAATTGACTTGGGGCAAATTTGGGGCTTGTTTTTTAAAATAAACCCCACTTACCAACACCCATGCATTTGGATGAATGAAATCTCGAATAGGTGTACTCAGATTGCATACACCGTTTTGGCTATTACAACAGCAGCTTCAGAAATTGGTGCCACTTCAAACAGTTTCATCACGAGGCCCAAACTCCTGCTTTTCAGAGTCCAGGAAGAATTTGGTTACGTTATTAAGGTTACGCTTTTACCTAGCTTTCAAATGTGAGTGAGAATACTTGTCTGATCCGAGAGTTCTTATGTTCTTTGAAGACATACATAATGGCAATGGCAAAAAAAAGTGTTGCATAAATGGCTATTTTGCCTGGCACGGTAGCATTAGATGATAGGGGTTGTCACGTCAGTGCCTAAAATGCAGCCTAAGTGGCATAACGTATTCATTTATTGCTTGGTTTTGTGTGTGTAGACCTAGAAGTTGTCACTAAAAATCCTGCTGAAGTTGCACAAAGAAGAGAAACTGTGACCAGCGAAGGGAGGTGTCTCTGTTTTCAACTACAAAATGCTTCCGGAACAGCAGTATCAGCCCTGTGCTACATAAGCAGAAGCAACCAGCTCGTTGTGGGTTTCTCGGATGGCTACCTGTCGCTCTGGAATATGAAAACTTTGAAGAGAGAGTAAGTAGGCCTTTACACTTGGCCATGCCTGGAGGTGTGGGGCTCTCGATTTGTTGCTTAAGGAAGTATGTGGATGTAAAGAGAACTTTTTCAGGGACTGAAATGAGTATGAGTATAATCTTGGCACGTTCAGAAATCCTCTTCTGACGTAACTTTTCAGTCATACCTGGATGAAGTGGTCCGCCTTCTCCCCAGTGGACTAGGATTGTTTTCCTTATTGTGCCTGTGGATTGAGGAATTGTGGGAAGCATGGTTCCTGGGGTTTTCAGAACCGGTTACTGCAACTGGGGCATCCATTGAAAGGCTGAAGTATGTCAGTGATGTGATTTTGGTGCCGATATTCTCTAAAGTGTCCAGGGTGAAACTAGTGAGACATGAAAACTCAATAGCTGACCTGTGCCTGAAAAATGTATTCTTTCCTGCATGTCAGCTTTGGCCGAAGGAGCAATCTCACCTGAAATATTTGGCTAACTTCTGGTTGGGATTCCCTTCAGCAGATCTGCACTGACTCCCCAGAAGCTGTTGGATGCATAAATAGGCAGTGGAGGAATAATTAGGTGGCAAGAGTAGAGTGTGGAGGTACAAATAAGGTTCAGAAGTCAGGAAGAACAATGCTTGACGTAGTCCAAGAAACGAGAAACTACCTGTGTTTGGGCCACTAGGCTCACCTTTTGTTTTCTTTTTCGTTTTGCTTTTTTTTTCCCCTAAACCTGTAGGCACCACTCTCAGCTTGAAGGAGGGAGGATTCCTGTCTATGCTGTCACTTTTCAAGAGCCGGAGAATGATCCTCGCAATTGTTGCTACTTGTGGGCTGTTCAGTCTACGCAGGAAAGGTGAATAAAAACTTTAACTATCAGCCACTGAATTAATTCTTTTTGTTTTTAAGGATATTTGTTCCCATACAGTTGAACATGTGTATTTGTTGTGTGTCTGTGATTCTTTCCGGTACGGAAGGTGTTAAACTTAGAATGCAATTTTTACAGGATTTACCAGACGTGAAGAGGGACCTACTAGTTCCTGCCTTCTGTCAGAAGGCAAAGCAACAGTGGCCATATTCTTCTGCTCGCATTCTCAAATGGTTTGCTTTTGTTCCTCGATGACCGCTTCATCATTTGTTTGATAGTCACACCGTGGTATTAAAATACCACTAGGAGCAGTTGAGGCTGCAGATCTAGAACACCAGACGTGCCCACAGAACAGCCTGCCGCCCCTAAAGGCGGCGGTGACAGTATTGCCGATGGCCTTGTGCCAGCGTCAGCAGTCTGTGGAGCCTTGGTGAGCCAGTGCAGCTCCCCTGGCAGAAAACGATTCAGCAGAAAAGCCAATGGGTTCCTGCTGTTCTGCTGAATCAAATCGGACTTGGAAGGGTGCAGGGTGTGCAAGAGGGGGAGGGGAACTTTGGTGGTAAGGGAAGGGCAGAGAGATCTCTCTTTCTGCATCAGCAAGCGATTCCATCAGCTCAGCTGTTGGTAGAGTGGCAGTCTTTTAAAATTTGACTTCAAAGCAGTTTTGATGGAGAACTCTTCATTGTGAAGAACTATTTCCAACAATTCTTAGTCCATACAACATATTACAGCTTTCCAATTGTACGGTTGGCTTTTGCCCCTGAAGCTGTTAGTGTCAAAACGCCCTCCTTCATGTTTCAGTGGCTAAATGTGGCCGATGATCATGTTTTGGGAAGAGGTGGTGTTCTTTTCAGCGGGAGCATGCTATTAAGAAAACGTCTAGGTCTACTAACACGACAATGAGGACTATAAAGCAGCTTTGTAACCAAATTTCATAATTTATCCCTTTTTCAGCGAAGGCGATGTGGTGAGTTTACACCTGCTGCAGTTAGCGTTTGGTGACAGAAAACGCGTGGCCTCAGGACAAGTCATGTATGAGGTAAGAGGTGCATGCGTGGGAAAAGCAGACAATAGTAATTTTCTCTAAGGGAGTATCAGTTGAGTTACAGGGGTGAGATTTACCATCAAACTTCAGAGCTGGCTGAAAAAATAATAATGTTTTGCTGAGTCTTCTTGGGCACGGCCTTTGTCCATACCTTTTGGAAAGAAGGCGTACCATTTTATACTGCAGTGTCGTGTGTTCCAGCTAGATTCATCTGCAAAGAGCCCGTATAAATGAAATTCCTGAAGAGGACGCGGCTTTTGCAAATAAAATTATTCTGAAATACCAAACGAATGGCATGTAGGAAGAGAAGATTGGGCCTTGAATCGCTTGGTTTAACCAAGCTTCGGACTTGAATAAGCTTCTGTCTCTCTCCCTTTCTTAAAATACAGTCATACTCTAGTCTTTGCTGATCTTCAGTTTTATATTCTTGGTTTCCCTTAGAGCTTTGTCAGCCGGACTTCTCACATGAAATGCACCTACAGTGTCTCTTCAGTGTTGATCCTGACACTTAGTAGCTGTAAAGATAACTCGTTCTTCTTTTTGGCTGGGTGACCTATTCAATCTACTCTTAAAGCCAGGAAAATATGTAATTTGGTCAGAAGAGTGTACCTAAATGTTAGATCTGGCTCCAAGGAGGATGCGTTTAAAATACAGATGTGAGGTATCCTTGTATCTCAGATAGCTAACAGAGACAAGGCGCATCTGTTAGATGTGTAATTCCATTCAGTTGTACGCCTGGAAGTCTTCCAAAATCTTTTTGAGGGGACAGTAATCTTAGTTCAGAGCAAGTCTTTCCTCCTGATTTGGTACTTTCTCTTGCATATTCTCAATAGCTATGGAACGAAACAGGGGTGACTCTTGTATCGTGGTACTCTGGTTTTTGTAGGGACTGTGCCTTTTGATTTTTTTGGATTAATTTAGATTTTGAGTGTTTTGCTTATGTGTAGGAAAGGTGCTTCCTCATTTGCCACTGTTGCTTTTGCATAGATAGAGGTTAGGTGTTTGGAAAAGGTGGTGTTTCTTTAAAATGCATTATCTATCACGGTGACCAAGTAGAAGGATCTTCCAGTGATTCATCGCGTGCTGGATGCTATCTCTTTATCTTTGTTGATGTGCGGGACCTGTGCTCCACAGCGGATACTTTTAGTCTCAGAACACTTCCTTGTAGTCACAGATTGGTTAGTACTACATGACTGTCTGCCTGCATGGCTGTCTGAGTCAAGTTTCTTGTCCATCTTCAGGGGTAGAAAATTTAAGTGTCTCCCGTTTGCTAGGCCAAGTTTGAGTAAAGAAGGAGGAATCTACTGTTGATCCTTGTTCATTGGATAGAGTTCATAGGAGCTCAAAAGACTTTTTCAATACAGCAGTGCTTTTTGTTCCAGGAATTAGGTTTGAGGCTATGAAGCAGTGCCTCTTTGACTGTGTGTCATGGTAAGAGTCACAAATAGGACTTATGGAACATGTGGTACTGTGTTTTTCTATATGCGTGTCAAACTCTCGTCTCCATTGCCTTCAAGGCTGGTTTAAGTCTGCTTAAGTAATTAAACAGAAAGGTATGTTTAAGTAATGCTTCCAAAGACCTTTTTTGTACTGTCGCAGCAGTTGCTAAATCTGGTGCATCAAATCACGATTGTAGAGCGCATCTTTACCCTCGTTCTGCACAATGCTTGCGGATGGGCAGAGTATACACTCTCTACTTTGATATCAGAGTTTGACCAGTGCATCTCATTTGAAAACTTGTTTCTGTGTTTTGCTAGTCAATGGAGTCGTTACTTAACATCTCCCATACAATGGAGTTCCTTAGAATGACTTTGCCCGGTGTGGAAAGTTTAAAATGCACTGCTTTGCTTCAGAAGCATTTTCTTTTTAGTTATGAAAGACTTTTTTTAATTATTTAATTTTTCTTTTTAGACAACCTTCATATTTATTTGTAACGCTTCCTGGAATCATTAAGAGAAAGCTCGCCTCTTCTCAGATTAGGTGAATTAGATGTATTCTATGAGATCATACGGGAATGTGTGGTTTCATGCCAGTTCATTTCAGAGCTCTGCAAGTTTAGGAAACTTGGGTAGAATGTGGCGTTATCAGTTTATGGGTTGTGTGGGTTGGGTTTCTTTTTCCCTCTTTTTTTTTTTTTTTTTAATTATAGAGCTGCTATTTGTCCCCAGTACACCCGTTCATGTGTTGTATGGTAGACAGTTTGAATGAATGCTGTATTTGGAAAGACGGTATTTCACTTCATGCTTACTTAAAAAATGGCGCTATCAGAGGTTCAACACAATCGTGCCGGGGTTTCTGTGTATCTCAAAATTAGTTTGTTTACTGTGTAGTAATTCGTGATGCTAAAAGCCTTGGCCACGTGCACCCGGTGTCCTTTCTGGTTTTCCCTTTTGCTGTTGGCTGTGCTTGGTGAAGGAGCTGAGGGATATTTCACCCGTTAGTCTCTGACAAGATGAGAGGAGGAGCTGTCATAGCTTACGTGGCTTGAAAGAAGATTGCTAATCAGTATGAAGTTCTCACAGTAACTAGAGAGGGGTGCACGGTCACTCTGGTGGTGTGCCCATAGAAAATACCTCTTGACAGCTTTAGCTGCTCGAATGCTGGGGCTTCTCTAACTTCATCAGTTCTGCAATCAAGACATGGAGCAAAGAGTTTGCATGCACGTGTGTTGCATCATTTTAGATATCTCTTTGTACGATTTGACACTGCATTCTCTTGCATGTCAGGCGTAGTTTCTATTTACCATCAGAAATAGGCTCATGAGAAATACACAGTATAATAAGCCTATTCTGTTAGACTGTCTTTCATATTTAGCCATAATGTATGTTTTTATCTTAGAATGACCTTTGCTCTCTTCTCTGATTTTTTCCCCCAGGGTTTGGAATACCGTGGCAAAAAGTTCAGTTTAGATCTCACGGGTGGAGTCTTTCCCTTGAGAGGCCAGATGAGTACTAAATTAATCAGCTGCCAGACTGTCGAAAAATTCCGCAGCGACGTTGACGGAGAGGATAGCGTAAATGAAGGTTTGTTCTGATGTCCGTGTTTGGTGATTTTAAAAGAAGTGCTTTTGGAACCTAAGCAACGAATGCTGTTCTGTCCCCACAGTCTGAAAGTCTTGCCTATCTGCATAGACTAGACTGTTGGGATTATTTTCGAAGAAAAAATGGATGCTTAAGTTATGTGGGACTTCTTTAAGGGAAAAAGTGGGTTTTATTTTATGCTTGCTGACATGCTATCGCGATGTATGGTGGGGCCGTTTGTATGATGATGGTCAGTCGTTTTACTCCTCCAGCTGCCATCTTTGAACAAGAAGTTCAAACTCTCCATTGCTTAGGAATGTTACCAGAATTTTTTCCCTTCTTCAAACCGATGTCCGCATCTGCATCCAGATGGTAGCCCGTCACAAGTGCTGTTCCCCAGGGCACTGCACTGGGGCCACTTCTCTTTAGTATCTTGACCAGTGATCTGGACGAGGGGACAAGAAAAAGGGGCAGTGTGACTGAAACCTATCACAGAGATGTTTGCTATTCCGTAATTACTGTAATCACTCTTAGGAAGTGTTGTGTTTCACGAGTGACAGAACAGAATGAAGCCAAAATAGAAAGTGGTGTTTTAAAACTATCGCATCCATCGTATTTTCTACAAGTCAGAAACAACGTCTTGTCTTTTACAGTCACGTCTCCTGACACCAGTGTCTCAGTCTTCAGTTGGCAAGTGAATACGTACGGTCAGGGAAAACCATCTACTTACCTGGGTGTATTTGACATTAATCGCTGGTATTCTGCTCAAATGCCAGATTCACTAAGGTAGATTTTTCTTCAGTAGTTTTCCATATGCCTGCCAATAATTCATTTGAATGTCGGCATTTAGCTTACGCGCTTGTTTTCTTTAAGGCCGGAAGAAGTCCCTCATGAGTGCCCCTATTTTGCACTGTGGTCGCTGGATACCGTAGTGAGCGTGACTTCTCCGAAGCTCCTTTTGGATATTCTGGTCCATGAGCGGAGTCTAAGTCGGGGAGTTCCTCCTTCTTATCCACCACCTGAGCGGTTTTTTCATCCAGGCAACTATAACTTTGGTAGGTATTTCACTGCTTTTGAGAGTGATAAGCTTAAAATGAGGTCAAATGCCATTCATTGGTTCTCTTGTTCAGTCATTGTTTGTCATTCAAAACCCAAACCAAACCAAAAAAACACCCAGTCCCCCCCAAACCCAACTCTGATCGCGTTGTACTGACAAGGTATTTACTATTGTGAAACATATCTGACAGCCGGCTGAGTTTTGGTGCTTTTGTAATGTAGCCGGTGAAGTGGTGCTGGTTATAGCCTGAAATGACTGTGAACTGAAGCTCAAAGCTTATATGTTTCTAGATACCGGTGTGTAAAAAATGTAAACTGGTCATGCCATAACTGTGAGAGTACGGAAGGTTGTCAAACGTTCCCTGTTTCTGCAGATGGTACGTGCTTGCTGACCTCCGGAGTCGTTCACATGACTTGCACCGGCTTCCAGAAGGAGGTGATCTTTTACTGTATCTTTATTGCGAGTGGCAGGAGATGTAGCTTTTCTAAGTTTTCTGTTGCACTGCTTTCCGTGTTAGGGACCGTTTCATGCTCATCCTGCCCGTCCACACGCATAGTTGCAATTGTATCCTGTCGCCAGTTGTATGCAAATGGTAATGTTTTAGGTCCCCTCTTGGGACTGTACAACTGCCGTTGTCTCCTCTTGAAGCACGATCGGGGATTGAATGTCTAGAAAGGAACGCAACGTTGCTCCAGGAGCAAGAACAAAACCACTGTAGAAGGCGGGGAAAGGTGTTACTTCTTTATTGCCCCTCAGTCGAACTGCCTGCATAGTCTTGAGTTAGAGTTTTGATCCCCGATTCTCTTGAAAAAGGAGGGAATGGAGAAAATGAAAAACCACATAACTGTTTGAGGAGTGAAAATTTTGTTTTCTCCCAAACTTGGCCAAATTATAACTTCTGAGCCGCAGCACAGATTGTGACAGATAATTTTGAGTGAAGTTTCAGCTCACTAAATGTTTCCAACATGAATCGGCTTCCATACGAATAGGCATAGAAAGGATCTTCCAAAGCGTGAAGTTGCATGTTAGCTGAGCTTATATAGAATGTATTTTGTGTCAGTGTTGAGGGAAAGAGCAAGGCCTGTGTATAGACAGAGAAGGTAGAAAAGACTTAATTACGCAGATTGCTAACCTAAAGCATCTTAGTGGTTCAGGCTGTCTGACGGTGTCAGTGAACATTTAGATTCTTCCTTTTAGAGGTTATCCAGAAGCGTAGTGACGGAATAACAATGCTGTCTTAATCTGTGGTTTTCGATTGATGTTTCAGACCTTGAATTTTTTGAAGAAATCTGGTCCTTCAATATGGGAAGCCATTCAGGATAGCTACAATAGGTGTCTTGTAGCTGGCTTGCTGTCTCCAAGACCAGTTGATGTCCAGCCATCCAGTTTGAGTCAGGTGAGTGCCTATGAGGGAATCAAGGGGGAAATACATCCATCTGGTCTGACAGGGCTGGAGGGGCTACAAGACACGATACTCCAATTTGAAATACAGGTGTTGACCTGAGCTAGCAGAAGTAACCGTATCCTTAGATCCAAAGTAGTGACTTTGACTGGGAACAGCCCTAAGAGATCTGTCTTTAGAGACCCCTCTCTTAATTCGGTGCCACACACAGATGCGCACAAGGAAGCGTGCAGTCAGTGCTGGTCATGCCCAACATAACGCATGTGTCCCCCAGAGTAACCCCCATCCCTGTCAGTTTCTCAAAGCAGTGGTTCAGTGCAGTAGCCGACGATGGGGGCGTCTCCCTGGGATGCGAGCTCTTGCAGACGTCGGCTTGCTGCACTGTACGTGATCATTTGCTTCCAAGGAAGTGGGCTGTGGTAAAGGATTACTGCTGTCAGCTCTCCCTGGCAATTTCTTCACGGCTTGCCCTCGTTTTCCCTTCATCGGTAGGCTTTTCTGCATCCTCTCCGGGCCGATCTTCAGCTCTGTAGCCTCTGCCTTGTGCTGCAGTAGCCCAATTTGCTCCTCTGAGACTGCCCTCTTGCAGCTGCAACACCTTAATCACCTTTATCTCATGACACTCGCTACCTTCTATGTGCTTTATGCCACCACAGTGACTTCACTCCCCCTGCCATAGGTTTTCCATTTGCAATGCACCAACCTTTCCCTGGAGCAATCAGCAGGAAGGGGAGAGCAGCCTTCCCGCTGCCCTCCTCTTCCTGTCTCCTGCATTCGTCACCACATTTGTGGACGTGTGTTAGGACATGAACGCTTCTGCACAGTGTGGTAGCTCAAAGAAATTTCTTGGCAAGCTGGCCAATGGTGTGTTTCCTTGTCTGAAACCAGTTTTCAGAAAAAGATGGCAATATCACATGTGTGTTCTACATGTGTAGAAGTCGCTTTGAATGTCATGATTTTGCCTAGAGGGGAAAGATACTTTTGAATGTGTTTAAAAAAACCCAACCAACCAAACAAATCCCATCCCAAAAACCAAAGTAAAAACTTACGAAGGGTCCTCTCACCTGAGAGAAGTACGAGAACACCAGCTGAGATAACCTACTACTTAGTATCGCGCGTCTGTGCATACCTGTGATTTATCCTTGTAAGGATTACCACTACACTATAATATAGTATTTGAAGAGCCTAACATTTAAACCGTTAGGATGTAAATGTTTCGCTTCTTTTCTGTCACGTTACAAAATTCCAACGTACTGTTTTGGGTGTCAGAACTGCTTCATGTCTTCATAGTCTAGAAAGCTGCTTGGCCGTAGCTTCACTGTTTCCATGCAAACGTTGCACAGTTGTGTTTGTCCTGTCCCCTTCCTGCGTTCCTGATGGCAAACTTATATGCACAGATGTGTAACGCGTATTAGCAGAGGATGTTTCTGGACGTAGTAAGTTGGAACTCAGTACGTGAAGACTGTAATGCAGAGGCATGCGAAGAAAGATTAGAATTAGGCTGCAGTAAGTTGAAATGTCAGAGGAAAAGTGTGTTAATGTGTTCCTCAGAGCAGTGAGCAGTCCAGCCTGTGGCTGGAATTAAGAGAAAGGACGTGGCATTCCTGGCCTGTGTCCTGATTGACTTTGTGATGTCTGAATGAGTATGCAGTTAGAAAGAAACATTTACTGTTGATGGTTCACATGGTGCAAGTAGGTAAGATTCTCATTTGAGTTTGTCTGTTACGTTTAGGAGGAGCAGCTGGAAGCAGTATTGTCAGCTGCTGTCCAGACAGGTTCTGTGGGACTTCTGACTGGATGCATTAAACATTGGATATCTGAAGGTAATACTTCGAACGTTGTTTTTTTACGTGGTACCTCTTTGAGTTGGAGCCTGTTGATTCATTTCTTTTTTGTTCTCTTTGTTTAAAGAGCAGCCAAGGTCTGCTGGTAATTTACGGTTTGTTCTTGAGTGGACATGGAACCAAGCGATCTCTACAAAGGAAGAATTTGACCAAATCTGTGAGTACTAGTGTAGTCATTCTGCAAACCTAAAGTCGTTCTTTCTGATTGAGCTTCCTCAGTAATACGCCGCTATAGGATATTGCACGCGGTCCTTGAAGTGCGCCTTGAAACTCTGGAATTGCTCTGTCGGCTAACGATTTAATATTTATTCTTGAAAAGGTGTTCCGCTGTTTGATGGCTCTTGCAACTTCATTGACCCCCAGACATTACGGTCTCTCCAGCGCTGCCAGTTGCTTTTGAGCAACCTTAGCACGGTCTTAAACTGTTTTCTCACAGAAGCACAAGAGCTTACTGAAAAAGGTTTGTAGTAGTGCTACAAAATCTTTGGTATGTTTTATTAAGATTTGGAATTGTGGCAACATGGGCTTTTGTTGTTTTTGAGGATTGGAAGACAGTCACATTTAGCTGGGAGAAGGGGCTTAAAGCTGAGCGCTTGGGACCACCACAAAACACGCATGGAGTTCAGGGCAACAGTTTATGGTGGAGCTCATGCAAGGGGGTGGGGGAGGCTACATTCAGAGAGAAGCTTTGTAGGCAACTGGGCTGAAATTACAGCAACCGAATGTGGTATTGCTGAAAATTATTCCTTTGAGTTCTTAGCTAGCAAGTTCTAGTTGCATGCAGACACCGTGTTGCAAATTGCTAAACAATACGAAGGAAGCGTAAACGAGTAACGTGCAAAGTAAGTTACTTGAGTTTCTACAGCTTTTTCTCTTAGAAATGGTTCTTGGCCTATTGAGAAAAGAAAAGAATATCCCTTTGCTATCAGAAGAATCTCTGCTACGTGAGAAACAGATGTCTTATTCCTGCGTGCATTTAGTAGTTCAGGCTTTGGGGCTTTTTTTGTTTTTTTATTTTAGCCTTTAGTGAGTTTAGTTCTTTATAGGGGTTGCTTTTTCTTTTGGTGGTGATAGTGCGGTTTTTCTTCAAATAAAAAAGCGATACAGCATGAAAAACACAAAGACAAAGATTTCTAATGTGCTATTTTTATACTTTTGGTTTAGTAGGATGAAGGGAGTTTTGTGAAAATGAACAGAATTGCATAACGCTAATCATCTCCTGCCTTTTTTCAGGTTTTGCAGACGTGACAAATAAGCAAGCGGTAACCGGCCTCATTTCTTTGTATGCACGAGTGGTCATCTGGTTCTGTCGATCCGGTCTCCTTCCAGAGGGTTTAGGTAAGCGTGACCTGTCATACGTTTGTAACAAGGCGACCATCCAGTGAGTGACTCCCACGAACGCGTGCTTAGCCATGTTTTTGTAACGGTTTCGTCAGGAAGAAGTCGTGCTGGTTCAGTGGCAGGGTGTGCTGAAGTTCTGTGGGTGAAGTTGAGATTTTGCTGGGTTGTCAAGTACACAGCATAGAATGAGGCAGGCAGTTTCTTTCCTGGGTGGATTTTAGGAATAGCAATGGACCCCTGACGTCAAGGCGCTGCTTGTGTCCACAGCTTGAACTACTTGAGATTTTAAACAAAGTACTATTAAACAACAAGTACCGGAATGCTTGTTTTTACAGTGAGAGCATTACCTGCATGTTTTGAACTTTCTATCAGTTGCTTGAGGAGAAAGTACACCTTGGAAATCCTTCTTTAGTTGGATGGATTAGAAATTCCATTGTCAGCCTTAATTGTCTCACAAACAATTGTTTTAAACAATGGTTTTAAAACCATTCCCTTTGAGAACTGGGTGGTTTTTTTTATAGTGAACTTCAGCTTACCCTACATGTTGTGAATGCTGCGTGAACTGTAACCTTGAAACGGCACTTGGGGCAAGAAGGAATTGAGTCTTGTCTCTTAGAGTTCTTTTAGCAAAGGCGGAAAGAGGATTGGCTTCTTTCAGAGTTGGAGGCTTCTTGATGCTTAGCTTGTACGATCTTCTGTCTCTTTAGGCAAAAATTTTCGTTTACAAGTGTGATATGACTGCTTTAACTTGCTTCTGCTTTGTTGCCTGTAGATGACGATACGCGTTTGTCAAGACCTTTCTACAATTATCCTCTGATTGAGAGCTACTATACTGGTCACCGACAGAAACTTGAGCGTTTATCAAGGTAAGAGCTAGAGGAAGACTTTAGAACACTTCCACGGCAAATTCAGAAGTGGAAGGGAATGGCTTTTATCTCAACAGTTGCATGGGCTATGCGTAATGCCGCTGCCAGCAATACTCTTGACTTCAGTGACACGCGTGTTCTGTTGAACAGAGAGGTTACTTTCCTGTGTTAAAACGTTGATATCTATCTCTGCTTAGTACCACTGGTTGGTATCATCATTTTTCGGGAGTCTACTTTATTCATTGGCTAATGTGTATAATTTCTGACTACTGAAAAAGGCCATGTGATTAGGACAGGATCAGTCACCTCCATATGACCATATGACCGATTATGAGCACATGACCAATAGAGGGTCATAACTGTATTGGCCTAAGTCCCCTTCTCACAAGTACGTGGTGTGATTTCGTAAGATGGTTGGAGTTACATGGAGTTGGCACGCCTCGCACTCTCCTGGCTGTCGGATAGAAGTCACTTGCGAACGTCAGCTCTCTTTCCTGGACTAGCTGCCTAGCACATAGGCGGCATGCCTTGGATTAGCTGATAATAGGTTTTTCTTTGGAAATTGTACTGAAAACTGAATAAAGACCTGACCAAGCTTCGGCGATGGCACTGTGACCAAGAGGCTGCAAGGTGAGTTAAGGTGGAAGCTGCAGGGTAGGAGGTATTGACTTCAAAGTTCATCTTCCTTGGCTTACTTCTCAAGTAACTTACATACAGGCTCGTGTGTTCCTTCGAAGCACAGAGCCTCTAGTGTCCTTTTTCTGCTTTGTGCCATCGGGAGATGAAAGGGCAGGGCTGCAGTCAGCAGAAGACTGGAGGAAAGCCGTTACACCGGGAGGCTGGAATTAGTGTTTAACTCTGTCCAAATCCTTGCTACCTTTTGTTCCAGAGGAAAATGGGACTCGGACTGCTTGATGGTTGATGGAATGGTTTCCCAGTTAGGAGACCAAGTGGAGAAGCTGTGGCGGAGAGATGCAGGAGGAACTGGGAAATACCCGCCTGCCAGTTTGCATGTGAGTGTCCTGTTCACTGAGAACAACAACAAACGGCCGCCCTCCCCGCCAAACCCCACCCAAAAGCCAATGATTTAGGGAAGACAGGCGTTTTTTCAGAACTCTTAATTTTTCATTTCAGGCACTGCTGGATCTCTATTTGCTAGAAAACATTGAAGAAAACTGCAAACACGCAATTGTATCCTTTCTAGTTATTTTTATTACACCTCCAGGGGATGCACATAAATGTTCTTCAGTGTTGGTCGCCGACCTGTTTCATGACATTTTTTCATTTATGCTTCAAAGACGATGCAAGTGAAAACATTTAGTTTAGCGTTAAGTTGTAGACAGAAGCGCTGTTTTATTTCTTTGTACTGTGGATTTTTGATGACTTTTTTCTTAAACGTTTGGTTGCAAAAGTCTTCTCCAATAGGGAGAAAACAGTTTTAGTAATAAGGGTTGAAGATATAAAATGTCCTTAGTTTTTCTCCAAATTTAAACACCGTTTAAAATTTTCTAAAACACCCATGATGGGTTATAAAACAATTTCTGTTTCAGAGCAAAAGGATTTCTAAGAGTGGTTTACCAGTACCGGATTTTTTGCTGAAATCACGGGTTTTCCAGCGCAGCTCACGGTGCTTGCTTTGGTTCCGTTGAAAGTGCAGGCACACGGAATAAGCAACAGGGAGAAGAGAAAAGTCATGGGGCAGAAACTTAATTTTTAAGCTGCTGAAATACACAGCCTTGCTTTTGCTGTTTGTTGCCTAACCCGCGAGGGGAGCCTAGAGAGCAAGGGGCTTAGAAACGCTTATAGCCCGGAGCTGTCTTGTTAGATGATGTCCCTAAAAACGGACGTCAGAAAGAGAAAATGACGCTACCAATGAGTGACCCGCATACTGGTTTAAATCCAGTTTTAAGCATTCGGAGCTGAGCTGTACTGTAAGGATGCCACAATTTACACTGTTTTATAGACGCTGGACATGAGGGAAAAACCCAACTGTGGAATTTATTTGCTGTATTAATTGAGCGTTGGATGCTCCAATGTTTTGAATGTATTTTCTGCTTCTTACCACTTTTATATTCTTACTTCATTATGTTTTTCTAAAGGTAATGTGATAAAGTTTTGGTCTTACAAACTGATTAGCCTTAATGAGATACCTGATGTCAGACAATTTACTTGCTGCTGGATATCAAGCGTTCCTTTCCGAGTGAGACAGAAACTTCAATCGACTCCTTCCCAACTGCCTTTGGCATGCCTTGGGGACTTGTTAAGCTTGTTGAAGGTTTTTGGCTTCTAGATCACAATGATTACGAAGTAAGTATGGTAGAGTTGAGTCAGACATACATTGCAGTACAAAGCTATAATCTAGAAAATGATTTTAAAACCCGATCTCTAACTTGTACAGAATTCACTGGCCCTGCTCTTTCATCCCGCTACAATCAAAACCGCGTCATGGCAGCACAAGAGAATTATTCAGTCCCTCCTGTGCCAAGGGGAGCATGGGCAAGCCCTCAGATACATCCAGCTGATGAGGCCACCCACGGCAAGCAGCGGGGAAGTGCAGCTTCTCCTCACTGTGTTGCTCTCCAATAGGTAAAGAAATATACCCCACCATTTTGTCACGCAGATCTTGTGAAAATGGAGAACAAAGAATAGAAATCATCATCCCCTAAGTTTCCTTTAAACTTTGAGTACAAGACTCTTGGGGCATCTCTTTGGTTATGCTATTAACATCCCTTTACGTCTGAAAAATTAATTACAGGTGCATGGTGGAGGCTTGGGGTCTGTTGCACCAACATGCCGCTCAGGCAAACTTAGAAGACCTCTTAAAACACATGTACGAAATGTGCCGGGAGATGGGCCTGATGGAAGACTTGCTGAAGCTGCCTTTCACAGACACCGAACAAGTAAGTGGGAGCAAGGAAAAATGTTCATCGTCTCTTTGAAAAGAGAAAAGGCAGAGCCATAACAGATTTTTGGAATGATTTTTTTTTTCTCATAGGAGTGTTTGGAGAAGTTTTTAAGGACCAGTGCTGGTGTTCAGAATCGAGAATTCCTTTTAGTCTACCATCTGCAGCGTGCCAACTACATTGCAGCCCTAGAGCTGAATCAATCCATGAACGTAAATCTTATGGTAAGCGTGAAAGTTCTGTTCTGTCAAGCGTGCAAGTTTCTGCTGGGTGTTACTAACGTATGTTATGCGTGGCTTAGATTACTGGAAGTTGTGTGTCACTCCTTCCTGTGGGATGACGAGTAGGTTGTATGTCATCGCTTGTGTCTTGCACGCAACTGTATTTTTCTAGCTGAGAGCAGGCTAGATGCCAATCCACAGGTTAAATTTCTGTGGGTTTTCTTTGTTTTTTTAATTTCTGCGAGTTACAGTGTGCTCTCCAATTCCACAACTTTCATTTCACGGCTTTTATGACAAAAATTCTTGTCTAACCTCTATTTCTCAAAATAGCCAGATTACATTTTGTGTTACATGAACTTGTGTTCTGGATTTGTGACACGTTTGCTGTTTTCTGGAATCATAGTTTTCCAGTGACTCAAACTTCTAAGGTGGTTTGGAAGTCGTAGGTCCTGCATTTGAAAACTGTCATGCGGCCAGGTGGTGTGCGTAGGTCGCTTTTTCTTGCTTGTTTTAATCTTCACATCATGTTGTCCAGGGTAATTTCCAGTTGTCCCGTATATTCAGGGCACTGGCGTTTCAGGAAGAACAAGGGAAAGCCTGCTATGTAGTAAGTCGTTTGCAAATTGCAGGTGATATCAGAAAATTGCACGTGATAACAGGTGTATCAGAAGAAGGTTCTGCAGAGTGCCAGCATTGTTTTAACTTCAAGTTGTAGGCTCTGTTGCTATTCCAGTCTTCCTTCCACTTTGCTAAAAGTACCAGGTGAAATCGGTGTGTGCGGATGGGTAGAACTTGCCGCTGTTCTGTGCAGTGGAGGTGTTTTCCCACACCCGTAGAGGAAATCTGCTCACTAATGCGAAATAGCACGGAGAGGTCTGTGCAAGGAACTTCTTGTAATTAGTTAAGCTTTTGCTTTCCGCTTTTCCTTCATCAGAACGACGGCGATCATCGCTTGACCGACAGAGCAGTTGCCAGAAATTCTCTATTAGCCCAATATGGCAAGATCCTTCCACGAATTGAAAGGCAGCTGGCCGTAGAGAGAGCCAAGCTTTACCATTTGCCTGCACTGGCCTCAAGAGAAGGTAACTTTTAGCGGGGGGAAATAGAGGGGAGAATTCCCTGTCACTTGGATGACACCAGGCTGAAATTTTTCCCCTCTTGCTTTCCAGTCTCAAGACCAAAGCCATTAACTCCAGTAAGAAAACAAGCGAAAGCAGGAAATGTGCGTCGAAGACCAAATTTTCTGGCGAAAATATTGTCCAGAATTAAAGAATCCTGGGCAGGAATGAAGGAGAAAACCGGTTTCTCACAAGGTGGATTTTAAAGATGCTGTCGTTTTTATAGCTGCTAAACGTGCTGTTTCTTCAGCAGGATGTTTCTAAAATTGAGGATGTTTCTAAAATGGGACCTGTTGAGATCCAAACAGGAGAGCAAGCAGTTGGGTTTCAACAGCACCCGCCAGTCCCTCACTAGAGACAGGAACAAGAAGAGACCTTAGATGCATTCACTTATTCAGCTCGTCTCGGCTTTGGGATTTAGGACAACACTGTAGAGAAGACGGGGCTGGACTTGGGAATACGCAAATCCCTCATGGGAGTCAATGGAAAATTTGGGATGGGAAGAAGGCAGCAGGTCACAAAGCTTCCGCAGTCATTCCCGTAGCAGTGCAGTGAAGGTGTTTCTGCTTGCGTTATAACTGGTGGGTACTGATGTAGATGTAAGCGCCTGGTTTTGGCTTGTGGGCCCTCACTGAATTTAGGACAAACTGCTTACTGCTTTCTTGTTCGTAGATTTGTAAGCATAAAAGGAAAGTTTACGCAGACTAGTATTTCTTGACTTTAGTTTTGAAGCATGGCGTGTTGCTAATAATATATCGCTTTTGCAAGTTTTGACGAGGCGGGAGGCAAGAAAATAAGCTGATTCTATGGAGACTGCTGTTGAGGGGCTGCTTCCTTCTGCCGTTGTTGGCTAGCACTGCAACTTAGAGGGCTGGGCAAAGGTCTTTACACGTGGATTCAATTATCCCGACCATCCGAGTCCCTGGAAATAAGTAACGGTTACTGCTTTTGTTCTCCCCATAAAACCCCGAGTATCTTCACGTGGATCTAGAAGGAACGAATACTTGCTCAGCACAGGGAACGGGAAAAGACGAGGTGGAGCTATTTAGAATATACTGTGTTGTCTCAGGCAGTCCAAGCGGTTCCTTGAAGTGCAGGGTTGAGCTGTCGGATGTGAGGGCTGGCCAGTGTGACAAAGTGTTGCCGACTGGAACTTTCAGCTTTTCTCTCATCGTTGCCTTTTACCCTGTTAGATGCAGAGTGGGTCGCCCTGTGGGCATTTGTCGTCAGTGCAGGAAGTACTGCAATGGGATGATTTCTGCCAGTTGTGGCTACAGCTCGCATTGTAAAACTGCTCACTTTGTCCAGGAGTGGTGGCAAATCGTAGTCAGGAACAGAAACACCAGAAACGGGGCACGCGATGGCCTACACTGAACACTCTCTTCTCTGTCCCTTAGACACAGAGGCTGTCATCGGTAGCAGAGAGTACACTGTATGTTTCTGACTTTACACCCAGCAGTGATCTGAAAGGAAAAGCGGCATTTCACTGTCCTCAGTTTCATCTGTGTGAGTGTGAAGTCAGTCTGTTTGGTAACGACTATTGCATTAACAGGCTTTTTTTTAACTGTAGGTGGTGGAAGATAGTGCGCTTAAGTCACCAACCTCAGAAGCAGCACCGGCAACACCAGGATAAAGTGAAGGACATCCATCGGGCGATCGTCCATACAGCTAGGATTCTCCAGAGTCATAGTTAGCATGTTGTTTGACTGTCAATAAACATTGTTGAATGTGATGCAGCTGAAGGAGACGGAGAGCTTTTTACACCTCAGAGTAATTTTCAGAGACAAGCGTTGTAATAAGGAATGCCCCCCAGCCCTCCTCCTCTCGCTTAGCTTTTGTAGCTGAGCAGACGGCAGAGGGTATGGAACATCCCTTTGGTCAGTTTGGGTCAGCTGTCCTGGCTACGTGCCCTCCCAGGATCTTGTCTTTTTTCCTCCTGAGTCCTTTCTCAGACCCAGCCTTCGCACCGCACCCCTAGCAGCTCCCTCTGCATCTCCGGGATGATCAGTTCGCCCTCCTCTACGAGCAAAGGAACCCAGAATATCTTCCAGGAAGGAGAACTCGAACCCCACGTGGATTGATGGAGTAAGGTGGGCTGTAGTTAGTGATTTTTCCAGTTAAAGGCTTTACAGACCGTGATTACACTTGCAGTTTTATAGGGTTTGCTCAAACTGCTTACGTTGAGAACTGGAACTGCAAATCAGAATGGCAGACTTGCATTTGGTCTTAAACGGCTATGTTAGGCCTTCTGTAACGTCACCTGCCTGCCTGCAGGAACACTCGGAATTAGGAGAATTTGAGATTTGAGGTTTGTGCGGTGACGTCATCCTGGGAGCTTCGTCCAGTTTTGTATGGACTGTATCTATTTCATTATTTCCCTTTTGATTTTATTATTAGGATTTCATGAAAGCAGTTTAGTTTCTCCTAAGCTCGTAAATCTCTCTCTACCTCTCCTCCTCCTCTCCGTGTACGAGAGGTTGGGGGGGAGCATCTGTCGCCGGCCATTGGCCAATTCGGCCAAAACCACGACAGATTTATTGGCGCCCGACGTGGGGCACGAACGCAGCTCTGATAGATTGCCTGAATAGTTTGAATTCCAGCTTGTTCAGGGAGAACAGAGAGTTCACAGCATGTCGGTCTTACGTGAAATCTGGTATCGTGCCTTTAGAGAGCTTTGTATGAAGTTAATGGATGCAGTGGGGTTTAAGCGGTCAAATATATTGCATGGCCTGTTTCTCGTTTGTGTTTGGACGCGGTGGTCTAAGCGTGCCACGTTGGCGTGGGTTTGCCTTCAGAGGTATAAAATAATTGCTTGGATAACGGTTCTGCCTGCCTATCTTGGGCATCTCGTGATGGAGGATCGTGAAAGATCCCACACTTTCGGGATGGATTCTTTTCCTAATTACGCTCTTGGTCGTACCTGGGGAAAGTTGACTTTGCCCTTCGGTGATGATGCCAAAGCGACAGTAACAGAATCGGGATGAGAAACCTTCGGGCCATTTCGAGAGTGAACGTTACTTTCATTCGTACGTGATCCTGTTGTCGGTTTTCCCGAGTGTGTTGCAGGGCTGGTTTATTGTTAAATATCGGTGCAGGAGTGAGTATGATGTGACATGTGATGTTGCTACTCAGACCCCGGGGCCAAAGCCAAAGACAGCAGAAACTCGGGCAGCCCTGCCACCGAAAGCTGCAGTAGGAATTCAGACAACCCCCCCACGGAAAGCTACAGCAGAAACTCAAACAACTCAGGTGACTGCCCAAGCCGCAACACAGGCACAAACAACGCCACCGGCCCCGACACCAGCCCGAGCGGCATCGGCTGCCCCCCACCGGCCCCGGCATCGGCCAGGCCCACGGCGGCTGCGCCGCCCAGAGGCCCCGGTGAAAGCCACGCCTCCGCCCATACAGGCCAAAGCCACGGCCCGGCCGTAGGGACACCGCCGCCAGCGGCATGGGCTGCCCCCACACGGGCCCCGGCAAACGCCACGGCTCCGGCCCGGAGGCGGTGGAGAAAATGACTAAGACAATAGCTGAGCAAAATGAGAAAAGTGCTAAACTTCTTCATGAAATGCTTGAAAAAGTGTCTGAGAAGGGGAAAGAATCCCACTCTTCCCCTGAACAGAGCCAGGTTGCAGTCATTAAGAAACAACGGTAGCGATTCAGCTTTTGGCCACCTCACTTGCTCTTCCTCACTTGGCGGTACAGTTCTGCTCTGACTTTGCGAGCCTGTCCAGCTTGCTGGTCTCCTGGGCACCGTTTTCCCCACTTCACGGTTCAGTTTTCTATTGGAACCAGAAGAGGGAGGGGCTAGGAAAGGCCAAGTGGGTGCTACTCTTTGCAACGATGGCGTGCTCTCCTGTCATTCCACCTTACGAAACCACGCTCTTACGGTCTTTAGTTCCCCATAGAAGGCAGGAGTGGGTGAGACAACGAGTAAAGAGAACGTCTTGTTTCTGGCCGTGTTTTCCGGTTCCTTCTGGAAAACCGTCTGGGGAGAGTTGCCTCTTAAAATCAGGGCGTGGGGGCGCTCAAAAAGCTCATGCGAATACTGAGTGAGAATGCTTGGGACAGTCTGGTAAGGAACGAAAGCAAAAGGAAGCTTGTTTCTGTATGTTTTCTGCCTTGACCCTATCTTCAAAGAAGCCCATAAATAATTCTTTGGCATCGATTTTGTAATTCCAACATTGCAAAAAGTTTTCCTCTACTGAATACTGTTGGTAATCAAAAAATCAATTTGATACTTCTCTTTCTTTTCAGGACCACAAGAAAAGGAGGCTCTTGGTCACCTCCACCAGTGGAAATAAAATTCGTCTCTCCTTTTGGAAGTGCACTGGATAAAGCCTGGATCGTATTGCAAGAATATGCCCAGTGTGCAAATATGTCTCAGGATAACCGAGCAGTTTAATCCCCCATCAGAACTTCCCCTCGTGGAACGCTACTCTCAGGCTTGTTATTTCAATAAAATTGTTTGCTGCAATTTCATCAGTTCCCATGTAACCACTCGTAAATAGCTTTGTTGTTGATTTCTGGTGGGGAAAACAAGCTACGGGCAGAAACCAATCCATAGTGTCTCACGAGTCGTTTACTTCTTATCCGTAGTCTTACTGGTACAGAACAGGTTTCTTTTTGGCGTTGGTGAACTTAATACTGCGAAGCTTAAAGCTTGATGCCGGTGTCTGCCAAGTAGCGAAGGGTTGTTACAAATCTGCTGAGCCGGGGCTTCGTCCTTGCTGGCGGCAGGAGCCCGGCCTGGTGCACCCCAGACCTGGGGGTGTCTCTGTCCCAGACCCTTGGATGCGGCTGCTGCTTTCCCGTTTGCAGGTCAGGCCAGTAGCAAGGCTGAGGGTGCACCACACACATGCACGACAGCAACGCGGCTGGCTACGCAGGCTGCCAGAGACGGGGCCGTGCCTTTACCACCTGCCATCTTGCACTGGGGCAGCTCACAGAAAGCCGCCTCTCTGGCTTGTTGCAGTTGAAGCTCACGAGTGACACCAGAGGCATGCTGTCACTCTGCAGGTTCCCCCACGCAGCCACATTTGCAGAGCCCCAGAGGATCAGCAGAGCCTTGAGCCCAGCTGTCATCTGTGCCCCAATTCTGGGCTCCGTCTCTGACCTCTGGCTGAGACACTGCAATTTTCCAGAGATGGCTTTTCCTCCTGCTCACTGGCTAGCCCACCCTGAGGTCTGCTAGCGGTTTCCTCATGCACATTTGGCTAGGGGAAGATACAACAAAAATACAATAAAATGGTGTATTGAAACGTATGTTACGATGGAGTTTAGAAAGTCTTCTCTGATAAGAGAAAACAGTTTTAGTAGGAAATGTTGAAAATATCCCTTAGTTTCTCTCAAAGTTTAAACACCGTTTTAAATTTTTTAAAACCCTCCTATCTGTAGCAAATGGCTTCTTACTAGAATGATGTGGTGAAATATCCTGTTTCAGAGCAAAAGGATTTCTAAGAGTGGTTTACCAGTACCGGCTTTTTGCTGAAATCACGGGTTTTCCAGCGCAGCTCACGGTGCTTGCTTTGGTTCCGTTGAAAGTGCAGGCACACGGAATAAGCAACAGGGAGAAGAGAAAAGTCATGGGGCAGAAACTTAATGTTTAAGCTGCTGAAATACAGAGCCTAGCTTTTGCTGTTTGTTGCCTGTCTGTTTTACCTTCTAATTACTTCTTGTCTTTACAGAACACTTTCAACGTGCTGGAAATCTGTAATGACCAGGTAATGAGGTTGCTTTGCTTCCGTATTAACAAATCTTAGTTTTCTGTGTACATTGATTTCTTTTTTGCTCATTGTAATTTGAAAATCATCCTTTATGCTCTCTTAACGTGACCCTTCTGGGCATGTTGGCTGAAGTGTGTGGGTGCTGCCTGGACCTAAGAGCATCGTTTTGCTGCTTGAGCCACCCGGCTGCTCTGCCGTAACACTGGCCAAGCTGTTTCATCTCTTGTAGTACATTCCTTCTTTCTCTTTTCTGGGTTGTCCTCCTTTTTTGAAGAAAAAAGGGGGTTAAGAAGGAAGATCCGAGGGCTGGAGCACCTCTCCTATGAAGACAGGCTGAGAGAGTTGGGGTTCTTCAGCCTGCAGAAGAGAAGGCTCTGGGGAGATCTTATAGCAGCCTTCCAGTACCTAAAGGGGGCCTACAGGAAGGATGGGGAGGGACTCTTTATCAGGGAGTGTAGCGATAGGATGAGGGGTAACGGTTTACAGCTGAAGGAGGGTAGATTTAGATTAGATATCAGGCAGAAATTCTTTACTGTCAGGGTGGTGAGGCACTGGAACAGGTTGCCCAGGGAAGCTGGGGCTTTGAGCAGCCTGGCCTAGTGGGAGGTGTCCCTGCCCAGGGCAGGGGGGTTGGAACTACATGATCTTTAAGGTCCCTTCCAACCCAAACCATTCTATGATTCTAAAAGATTCGTACCACTATTAATGCATCACTCAAATGGAGACCATTTCTGTTTTCAGAACAGAAACGTGGCTGACACAAAATCGATCTCTCGCTTTCTACGTTAGAGATTGAAACCCCGCTTCTTTTGCAAGAGTTCTCTGCATATTTGGAAAAATTTAACTAAATAGAGATAAATGCAGCTATAAAACTATAAGCACCTGTTTTATATAAACGCCGTGTTCTTTACATAAAGCGAGGCAGTATTATAAAACAAGTAGTTTTGTTTCCTGTAATCTGCGATTACTGTTGGTCCTGTGCACCAGATGTTGCATTCCTAAATAAGATGAAACCCCCACAGGGTCCTCTTTGTCTCGGGTGAATTAACTGTATACTCCAGCACCTTTGAAGAGGTATTTTTTCTTAAAGCAAGTACTATCAAATGAAAGATGGAAGAATACAAATAGAAAACGTGCACATGCGAAAATGTTGACTGTAAATGCTGACAGTCTTCAAACAGCTTACCTGAGTTTCTTCAAATGCTAACTTTCTTACTGTTTTGAACAAATTTAAGGACAGATTCTTCAACTGTTACTTGTACCAATACCATCGACGTGGTTTTGAGGGTTCTTTTTACGTTGGTGCTAGCGTAAGGCAGAGTTACCAGGATTTGAGCACCTTCGGTATTCACTTTGACAAAAACCACCTCTGTCTCCTCATCTGTCTGTCTCTCTTTCTCCTAAATTGCTAACCTGCTAAAAAGAGTTAGTTTATAGCCAGATTGCTAAGACACTAGGATTCTTCTTTTATGTTTAAGGACTTTATGGTCATCTTTTCCATGTTAATCCCTATCTCATTTTTGGTAGGGTTTAAAACTAATTTTAAAAACCTCCTTCAAAATGCAATGGCAGGTAATACGTTTGATACGCTCACAGACAGCAGCCGAGACTCCAGCAGACCTCTGTTACGAAGGAACTCTGTCAACCTGACGATACGCTGAAAGGCACACTTTCATAGTTTTTCCCGCTCTGGTCTCGGTGCCAATTGCGGTCAGGTGCTGGGCAAAATGAGAAGAGATACCAGCTCAAAGTGACTGACAGCTGAGGAGGAAGGAAAGGGTGAATGTGCCAATAAGGGAGGGCAGCATATTAAGAGCTTATTCTGTATTCTTATTAACGCACGGCGTATATTTTGACAGCTAAGTTATGTGACGGAGGTAGCTCTTTTTCCTGAGAATTCTGGGTCTCTCTCGTGTGCGTGACTTAATTCAGCTTCTTTCCTTCCCTTTCTCTGCCGGCAATGCAGCACAGAGTTGAAACGTAGAGCGTACAGATGACCCCTGCTGCCAGGCGTTGGTTGTCTCTGCTTCCCGATGCCGGATCCCAGCGACAGTGCCACACAGAGCTATTCCTTCCTGCCCAGGAGCAGTTTGCTTCCCGGCCACTTCCCCAGTCCCCCGTCTCCTTCTGCAAGAGGAGGTTCCCTCTCTCCTCCTGGCCTTTCTGGGGCTCAGAACTGAAAACGGCCCTCTTTGCAGTCCTTCCAGACAGGCTTTCGCTGGGACTCCAGCACTAATTATTCCTTCTTATTCCAGCTCCCCTGAAAAGAGCTCAGGCACTTAGATGTCTGCTGTCCCAACGCGGTTCATGGCTCCGTGACCGCGTGGCTGCAGCTGCCTGGCTACGAGGAGATACCAGGAGCAGAAGATTTAACGTTTCCCGCACCAGTTCAGTCCTGCAAAGAGCTGAATTGCTTTCACGTGCCGATGAACGCAGACCCCTTGTTGTGTCTGAATTAGGACTCCATCTGACCCGGAGATGAGGCCCATGTGAACCAAGACCCCCAGAAGCCTTGTCTGGGGTGGGCGCTCCCTGACAGCGGCTGCTCTCCCCTTACTGCCTGCTGGCCAGCTGGTGCTCTGCTCTATTAAGGCATCTTAGCAGCACCGCTGCATTTCTGCCTGGCGATACAGGAGTAGTACTTAATAGCTGTGACTTGGGATTTTTTTTCAAAGGTGTTCTGTTTGGTTTTTTTCTCCACAGACACATTGTTTTTAAAAACTTGAGAAGAAAAGAAGACAGCTCTGCCTTTGAGAAATGGTCCCTGTCCTCATCTGCAGCACTGGCGTGGGCACATCCAGTTGCTCAGAGTCAGTTCCCTTATCAAGTGCTGATCAAGACAAAAGCCCAAACCCAGTGTAAGTAAGGCTATTGCAGGCAGGAGGGAGAAGAGTTTCTGCTGGCTGGGAATGAGTGGCGGATCCGGAGCACACAGGCCACGTGGGAGTCCCGTCCGGAGGAAGCCTGGAAGGAGTGGGAGCACCAGCACATTGCTGTGGCTC
The DNA here is from genome assembly GCF_964199755.1 of Larus michahellis. NCBI lineage: Eukaryota > Metazoa > Chordata > Aves > Charadriiformes > Laridae > Larus > Larus michahellis. Next base: position 43,447,201 of record NC_133898.1, read on the forward strand.
AGGCGAGTTTCCCAGTAACGGGCATTGCGGCCAGATCCATTAACCTCTGGTCTTCTGAGTCTGATGTTTTCCCCTTTTTGTCATCTTTAAGATTTGTTACTCACGCCCCTCTCTGCCCTTCCTTAATAAACCGTGACTCCAGGTCTGGAACTTCTGCCAATAGAAAGGAAGCGTGGCGTCAGTCTTTCAGATCTAATAATTGCTTCCTGATCATGTTTGATAAAACGATGGGGGTTTGATAAAAATTAGGGACTTAATTCTGTCGGGAATGCTGAGCCCTGTGTGGGGTGTATGGCTAACCGGGGTCGTTCAGGTGCTCCCTCTGGATGGTTGTATCGGTCTTGGCTGGCAGCTGGCACAGGCGTTTGGGCACACAGTACCGTACCCTGTTCTGCTGAGGACAGCTTCTTGTTCACCTGCTGCATCAACTGGTTTTCCTGCATTGATCTGCCTGGGGTTTGCTTTGTTAAGACAGTGAAACGAACATAATCAGGCTTCTGTTAATTTTGTGCCTTCTACCTAGGAAGCTGTCGGATACAGTTTTAGAGAACTAATGGTGACAAGGCTTTGCTGGTGTGGTATTGCTTGACTTGTGTGGTGGAGAGAAGCCTTAAATTGGCAGGAGAGAGTCACCAACAAGCCGGGCCTGTTGCACGTGTTGCAAATGCATTTGCAGTTGGGCTTGTCAGGTTGCTCTTTGTCAAAGTATGTTTCAGAATGAGATACGCAAAAGCCGCCTGGACACGGTCCTGGGCAGCCTGCTGTAGGTGACCCTGCCTGAGCAGGGGGGCTGGACCAGAGGACCTCCAGTGATTCTGGAAGGCCTTTCTCTTCATTGTGATGCTGGGATTCTGGAATTCGTGCTGGGATTCTGGAATTCGTGCTGGGAGAGGCGAGCGGTGTGGTGTGCTGGGAGTGCCTTGCTCACCACTGTCTCCCTGTGCTGGGAAGGCTGCGTGTATGTTCTGTCCTGAGACACTCAGCGCCTACGTCTGTCTGTGCAGGTGCACCGAGCAAGGTAAAAAAGAGCGTAAGGTCAGAAGTGCCTTTGGGAACCGCTGCGAGCTTCGCCACGGTAGACGGGGACTGCAACTCTTGAACGGAAGTATAGTCGTGTTAGGGAATAACCGCAGGAGGTAGCTGGGTAAAGTGGCTCCAGCGTCAAGTTCTGATCTGTGTTGGTTTTGTTTGTTTTTTCATGGAGAGGGATGTCACATCTGTGGTCTGCATCAGACACAGGGTCTTCGCTGTTGGGGGCTGTTGGGGTAGAGAGCTGAAATTCTTTCCTCGTCTCACCTTCTGCTGTAGCTTTGTGCTTGTGGAGCATCTGCACAAACTCGGCAAGACAATCTGTAGGCTGCACTTGAGTGAAATAAGGCCGATTGTAGGATTCTGGTACAGACCGTCTCTGTCACGCTGGTGGCTTTTTAGACTACAGCTTAGGGCTTGGATGAAATGTAGGGTTTTTGCCTAAACCGCCGGGAGCGGGGAGGCTTTCTGCCTAAGCGGGAAAGACCTGACCCGGTGGTACTCCCTAAATCACCTGCTCACTCACTCGCTGAATCCTCTTTCTGCAGGAGTAAAATCCGGCAAAGTGCAAATTCACTGAACCTGACGACTACGAGAGTGCAGAAAGTGACTTTTCCATCTGCTGCTCCTCCAGTGCTTGTGAGTTGCTTCCTGTTTCTCTGGGGAAAATGTCATGGAACCAGTCATTAACAACAATTCAAAAATTGGTATAACTTTTATAAACCCTTTTATAACCCTTCCCTGAAATCACTTTAGCTTCCACCTCTGGCGGAGTGAAAGAACGACGCCTGTCAGCTGCAGCCTTTCCCAGAGAGCTAGGGAGTCTCTCCGTGCAAGAGGGAGTTAAAAGTTGCCTTAAAAGATGCCTGACTGTGTCCTGGGTGGTGTCCTTTCTAAAAGTGAAGGGGTTTTTAGCCCTCCCTGCAAACTGAGTGTGCCGTTTCACCCGGGTATGAGCTAGCAGCCCGGGCTGACTGCCACAAAAAGGAGATGGACAAATTCCCTCTCCTTCTTCCCGATGCGTGGTCCTGCCTCCTTCCTTGTGCCACCTCTTATGCTTGCTGGTTGTCTCTGCAAGGCAGTTGAGCTCTCGAAGCTGGTGGAACACCACCTGCTTTTCTGGGTGAGTTTCCTGCCTGCTCAGGGAGTGAACTTGGCTCCTAAAGTGCTCTAAGGCACTGTTAAGGCAGCGCGAGGTGAGCCACAGGAGTACGGTAGTAGAACAAAGGAGCAGATGGAGAGATGGGAGGCGGCAGCAAGTCCTCTCTTTTGGTGGCAGGGAAGTCAGCATGTTTTGTGAAACCATCTCTTCAGCTGCGGCTGGCCATATTTTTAGCTTTTTCGTCAGTAAGCCCATTGCATTGTTGGCCCTTGAAACGGATTTTCAGGTACTACCGTCAGTCAAAACTGACGTCCCTGAACCCTGACTTGGCTGAATGTGATTCTGCTTGAACATGTAATTTCTCCATGTTTATTCTTCTTGGAGCTTTTTAATGCAAAAATCTATCCTCAGCCTGTGACTCGTGGTACGCTCCTTTCTTTGGAAATAGTTTGGAAGTCATAAGTACTTAAGGTGAAGACCAGTGGTAATTTTGGCTGCTAGAAGACAACTGACAATAAGTAACAAAGGGTAAAGTACGAAATCAAGGGAAAGGACAAATGGAGAGTTGTACCTGTTACTGAGAAGCTTTTTAAAATCTGATTTTTCTCAGCTCCCATCTTCCTAACCTGTGTGAGTAGACTTGAACTCAGTGTATTGGGCTTTTTCCTGTTATTTCTCTGTTGATACGTCTGGGTCACTTTTTGTTGGTGATCTCACAGGCATCAGAAAAGCAAAGGATTCTCCTTTTGCTCTGCTGGGAGAGCAAAAAGTCTCCCGAGTGCCATTATTTGCAAGGAAAAGAGCTAGAGGTGATGTCTAGGGGATTTTTCACTGCATACTGATGAAACTTCTGTCACTCTCAAGAATAGTTCTGGCTGACGTGAGTCTAGTTGTGCAATTTTTTCCTGTATTTACAGCGAAGAATGCAAGACCTAACAGCTGAGGTAACGAGCAGCCTGCTGCAGTTTCCAGAGGTGACTCTTCAGGCACTTGGGGAAGATGAGGGAACCCTCGGCTCGGTGCTGTGCGGGAGGTTTTCTGGAGGTGAGCATTTTCCTTTAAATTTGGTCTCGGTATAAAGTTGTTCTTGCCTGGAGGCTACCTGAAGCCTCAGGTCATCGTATCAGCTGTGTCAGGTTGGTGCTGTTAAGAGGCATCCTGTTTAGAGAGAGAGAACAAAAAGGGTGCTTCAGCGATGACAAATGCTAATATTAAAACGTGAGTATAGTTAAACTTTGAAGTGGACTTTCCAGGTGATGTGACAGTAGAGCTGGGTGCCTATCTGGAGGTCTAGGCTTCTGTTAAGACCAGGTAGAATCTATCTACCTGAGTGTAAATGCAGGAATTGAGCTCATACTTCCTTTGGGCTGGCAGTAGTTCAGTGAAACAAAATGCCTTCGATTCTTCCTCTACGCTCTAAGACTTGTATTCCCATATGCGTTTAGATCATTTCTAGCAAAACCAAGGCGAATATGGTATAAAGGCTGTCGATCAGGACCTTGTCATCTTTATCCCAAACAACCCAGATTCTTCGGTGCGGGAATGACAAGTACAAATGCAAAATAACAAGGTGGTTAATTTTAGGAGGGATTGCTTGGGGATTTCAACGGGTGATTTTGAATCATTGACTAGAATGAGGTAGGTCGGTCTTCCTCTGCTAGGTACGTTTATTGAAGGAAAGGGGCAGGCACTGTGATTTTTTTTCAGCTGTTTTCAGTCTTCCGTTGGACATTTGCTTCAGTCCTCTTTCTTTTCTCTCACAGGGAGAAACGGCCTGGCGTGGTTGGCACGTGGTCCTCACCTTGAGGTGGTGAACTCTGTGACAGGAGAGCGGCTCTCTGCGTACCGTTTCAGTGGAGTCAATGAACAGCCTCCCACTGTTCGTGTGGTGAAGGAGTTTTCCTGGGAGAAGAGAACTGGACTGCTGGTTGGGTTGGAAGACGCAGAGGGAAGTGTTCTCTGTCTGTACGACCTTGGACTCTCAAGAGTGGTTAAAGCAGTTGTTCTTCCCGGGAGGGTAGGTACTTTTTAATTGGAGAAACGAAGCTTTGATGTTGTTAGGTGCTGCGTAGGCCTGTTTTAGGACAAGCTCTGGAGCGTCTCTTTGTAGGAGGTATTTTTTCTATCGTGCGTTAACATCCTGTCACTTGAGAGTATCCAGTCAAGACGGCGTTGCTGTAAAATCTTGGGCTTAATGTGCCATTATTGTTGGAGTTTGCTGAGAGTAAAACAAGTTTTCTGGTTTTATTGTAGAGCACAGAGTTACCTGATTCTCTCCTTCCACAAAAAGGCCTTGAAAAGCACCTTTTTTTGGCCCTAATTGCTTGATTTCCATCAGAAATACCGTCTTTAAAATGGCTCAGAATTCCATAGTTGTGCTGTAAATGACTTCGACACATTGCCTTGAATCTCAGCCTAGCAAGCAGGCTGAGGAGAACACATTTTTCTGTTGACTTAGGAGAGGAAAAAAGAGCCTCTAGTGAGTTATCTGACAGATTGTTGGGAGGTCACCTTTCAGCCTGCAGTCCTTGAATCTCTGCTCTCTGACTAGTGTGTTTGTGTAGATGGGACACACTGGTGTAATGTTGCTGATGTTTTCTGTCTTCTGTAACCCAGAAACTCAAATGATGTGTGTCCCCTAGCCTCATTATCTTAATGTAAACAAGAATCGGTGGAAGTCAATAGAAGATCAAGATTCCTTTTTATCATCTTAGAATCTGCAACAACTAACTAACTAACTTCTTAGCCAGCTTCCCATCAGGTGCTTTGGTTTGACTTGCTAGAATACAGGTGGAGTTTTGTTTGTTTGTAATGCTACAGTATGATGACTAGTAGTAAGCATTCGTATTGGGGTCACTGAGAGAGAGAAATACGTGCAGCTTTAGCGCAGGAGTCTTTGTGTGCTCGTGTCTCTGCTCTAGCAGTCAGTGTTGTCCTGGGATGTGCTGCAACGTGTGCTGAAACGTCTGTCTTCGCCTTGTGAGACAGTTGCGTGCAGACTGCTGGGCACGTGAAAGGGCAGTGTGCGCTTCCTCCTTTAGGTGGAGTCACCTTTTTATCTGAGAAGCTGCTGCTTTAGGCTGGCTTTTAACATTTTTCTCAACATTCGTGAAAGCGCTGGTGTGCATTTAAAGCTTCTTTTCCTTTATGTGGTTGTTACTTTTCTTCTAAATGCGGACTAGTGTGAATTTTACTAAGCTGGTCTCTCCCTTCAACGCTTTCTAAATACGTTTCACTCCCATGGAAATGGTGTGTCTCCCATGCAACTTGGCCGCTGCCTCGTCTGACTCTCGAGCCCTGATTTATCCTAACGCCCGTTTGTCAAAGAAGGCATAGACTGTATCGCGGTGCTGGTGGGCTGTGAGCGGTGGGAGACCTCGATGTAGTTGTGTTTGTCTGTCTTAAGCCCCTTGAATACGATAAAGTTTCTTGCGTATAACTGATTTTCTGTGTTTTCCTCCAGTTAATTACTGCGAAGTAGGAAATGGAAATTGCTAAGCTGTACTAATAGAATGCCCCATTTAAGTTGAAGTTAAGTCACTTACCCGCAGGAAATCTAGTAAATGGAAGGCAGTAACAGGTTTTTGTACGGGGCTTTTTTGTCTTTGTCTCTTTTCTTGATCTAATTGCAAACAATGCTTTGATGCTCCTGTATTTACTTTTTCTATTGAGCTTGTCAAAGAGCTCAAATAGTAACTTGTAGTTTTCCTGTAGGTAACCGCTATAGAACCCATAGCGAATCACGGAGGACCCAGCGTGAGCACTCAGCACCTCCATCAGAGTCTGCGATGGCTCTTTGGGGTGGCAGCAGTGGCTACAGATGCTGGCCATCTACTTCTGGTTGACCTCAGTTTGGATGATTGCTCCTGCACTCAGAATGATATCGAAGCATTGGGTAAGCCTGCAGTTTTTCCACATGAATTTAAACGCAAGAAAACTTCTGTCTTCTAACGAAACAGTATGCATCCCACTTTGAAGACCCTTGTGTCAGACATTTCTGACGACTGGTTACAGGTGGCAGTTTGACATCGTATAGTCCTGACCTGATTAAACCTGGGAGCGTCTGACTGCTCCTCGCAGTGTTGTAAATGCCCCCTCCCACCAAGATCCCTGTGCCACTATGATTCTTGCCAGAGAGGTGTAGGAATTTTGCCACGTGAGCCGGTGCGGCCGCCTGGTAGGAAGTTGTGTTGGAGGAGCCCTGTTTCCCGGGAATGCTCTTCTGCTTGTGTTAATTGACTTGGGGCAAATTTTGGGCTTGTTTTTTAAAATAAACCCCACTTACCAACACCCATGCATTTGGATGAATGAAATCTCGAATAGGTGTACTCAGATTGCATACACCGTTTTGACCATTACAACAGCAGCTTCAGAAATTGGTGCCACTTCAAACACGAGGTGCCACTTCAAACAGTTTCATCACGAGGCCCAAACTCCTGCTTTTCAGAGTCCAGGAAGAATTTGGTTACGTTATTAAGGTTACGCTTTTACCTAGCTTTCAAATGTGAGTGAGAATACTTGTCTGATCCGAGAGTTCTTATGTTCTTTGAAGACATACATAATGGAAATGGCAAAAAAAAGTGTTGCATAAATGGCTATTGTGCCTGGCACGGTAGCATTAGATGATAGGGGTTGTCACGTCAGTGCCTAAAATGCAGCCTAAATGGCATAACGTATTCATTTATTGCTTGGTTTTGTGTGTGTAGACCTAGAAGTTGTCACTAAAAATCCTGCTGAAGTTGCACAAAGAAGAGAAACTGTGACCAGCGAAGGGAGGTGTCTCTGTTTTCAACTACAAAATGCTTCCGGAACAGCAGTATCAGCCCTGTGCTACATAAGCAGAAGCAACCAGCTCGTTGTGGGTTTCTCGGATGGCTACCTGTCGCTCTGGAATATGAAAACTTTGAAGAGAGAGTAAGTAGGCCTTTACACTTGGCCATGCCTGGAGGTGTGGGGCTCTCGATTTGTTGCTTAAGGAAGTATGTGGATGTAAAGAGAACTTTTTCAGGGACTGAAATGAGTATGAGTATAATCTTGGCACGTTCAGAAATCCTCTTCTGACGTAACTTTTCAGTCATACCTGGATCAAGTGGTCCGCCTTCTCCCCAGTGGACTAGGATTGTTTTCCTTATTGTGCCTGTGGATTGAGGAATTGTGGGAAGCATGCTTCCTGGGGTTTTCAGAACCGGTTACTGCAACTGACGCATCCATTGAAAGGCTGAAGTATGTCAGTGATGTGATTTTGGTGCCGATATTCTCTAAAGTGTCCAGGGTGAAACTAGTGAGACATGAAAACTCAATAGCTGACCTGTGCCTGAAAAATGTATTCTTTCCTGCATGTCAGCTTTGGCCGAAAGAGCAATCTCACCTGAAATATTTGGCTAACTTCTGGTCGGGATTCCCTTCAGCAGATCTGCACTGACTCCCCAGAAGCTGTTGGATGCATAAATAGACAGTGGAGGAATAATTAGGTGGCAAGAGTAGAGTGTGGAGGTACAAATACGGTTCAGAAGTCAGGAAGAACAATGCTTGACGTAGTCCAAGAAACGAGAAACTACCTGTGTTTGGGCCACTAGGCTCACCTTTTGTTTTCTTTTTCGTTTTGCTTTTTTTTTCCCCTAAACCTGTAGGCACCACTCTCAGCTTGAAGGAGGGAGGATTCCTGTCTATGCTGTCACTTTTCAAGAGCCGGAGAATGATCCTCGCAGTTGTTGCTACTTGTGGGCTGTTCAGTCTACGCAGGAAAGGTGAATAAAAACTATCAGCCACTGAATTAATTCTTTTTGTTTTTAAGGATATTTGTTCCCATACAGTTGAACATGTGTATTTGTTGTGTGTCTGCGATTCTTTCCGGTACGGAAGGTGTTAAACTTAGAATGCAATTTTTACAGGATTTACCAGACGTGAAGAGGGACCTACTAGTTCCTGCCTTCTGTCAGAAGGCAAAGCAACAGTGGCCATATTCTTCTGCTCGCATTCTCAAATGGTTTGCTTTTGTTCCTCGATGACCGCTTCATCATTTGTTTGATAGTCACACCGTGGTATTAAAATACCACTAGGAGCAGTTGAGGCTGCAGATCTAGAACACCCAGACGTGCCCACAGAACAGCCTGCCGCCCCTAAAGGCGGCGGTGACAGTATTGCCGATGGCCTTGTGCCAGCGTCAGCAGTCTGTGGAGCCTTGGTGAGCCAGTGCAGCTCCCCTGGCAGAAAATGATTCAGCAGAAAAGCCAATGGGTTCCTGCTGTTCTGCTGAATCAAATCGGACTTGGAAGGGTGCAGAGTGTGCAAGAGGGGGAGGGGAACTTTGGTGGTAAGGGAAGGGCAGAGAGATCTCTCTTTCTGCATCAGCAAGCGATTCCATCAGCTCAGCTGTTGGTAGAGTGGCAGTCTTTTAAAACTTGACTTCAAAGCAGTTTTGATGGAGAACTCTTCATTGTGAAGAACTATTTCCAACAATTCTTAGTCCATACAACATATTACAGCTTTCCAATTGTACGGTTGGCTTTTGCCCCTGAAGCTGTTAGTGTCAAAACGCCCTCCTTCATGTTTCAGTGGCTAAATGTGGCCGATGATCATGTTTTGGGAAGAGGTGGTGTTCTTTTCAGCAGGAGCGTGCTATTAAGAAAACGTCTAGGTCTACTAACACGACAATGAGGACTATAAAGCAGCTTTGTAACCAAATTTCATAATTTATCCCTTTTTCAGTGAAGGTGATGTGGTGAGTTTACACCTGCTGCAGTTAGCGTTTGGTGACAGAAAACGCGTGGCCTCAGGACAAGTCATGTATGAGGTAAGAGGTGCATGCGTGGGAAAAGCAGACAATAGTAATTTTCTCTAAGGGAGTATCAGTTGAGTTACAGGGGTGAGATTTACCATCAAACTTCAGAGCTGGCTGAAAAAATAATAATGTTTTGCTGAGTCTTCTTGGGCACGGCCTTTGTCCATACCTTTTGGAAAGAAGGCGTACCATTTTATACTGCAGTGTCGTGTGTTCCAGCTAGATTCATCTGCAAAGAGCCCGTATAAATGAAATTCCTGAAGAGGACGCGGCTTTTGCAAATAGAATTATTCTGAAATACCAAACGAATGGCATGTAGGAAGAGAAGATTGGGCCTTGAATCGCTTGGTTTAACCAAGCTTCGGACTTGAATAAGCTTCTGTCTCTCTCCCTTTCTTAAAATACAGTCATACTCTAGTCTTTGCTGATCTTCAGTTTTATGTTCTTGGTTTCCCTTAGAGCTTTGTCAGCCGGACTTCTCACATGAAATGCACCTACAGTGTCTCTTCAGTGTTGATCCTGACACTTAGTAGCTGTAAAGATAACTCGTTCTTCTTTTTGGCTGGGTGACCTATTCAATCTACTCTTAAAGCCAGGAAAATATGTAATTTGGTCAGAAGAGTGTACCTAAATGTTAGATCTGGCTCCAAGGAGGATGCGTTTAAAATACAGATGTGAGGTATCCTTGTATCTCAGATAGCTAACAGAGACAAGGCGCATCTGTTAGATGTGTAATTCCATTCAGTTGTACGCCTGGAAGTCTTCCAAAATCTTTTTGAGGGGACAGTAATCTTAGTTCAGAGCAAGTCTTTCCTCCTGATTTGGTACTTTCTCTTGCATATTCTCAATAGCTATGGAACGAAACAGGGGTGACTCTTGTATCGTGGTACTCTGGTTTTTGTAGGGACTGTGCCTTTTGATTTTTTTGGATTAATTTAGATTTTGAGTGTTTTGCTTATGTGTAGGAAAGGTGCTTCCTCATTTGCCACTGTTGCTTTTGCATAGATAGAGGTTAGGTGTTTGGAAAAGGTGGTGTTTCTTTAAAATGCATTATCTATCACGGTGACCAAGTAGAAGGATCTTCCAGTGATTCATCGCGTGCTGGATGCTATCTCTTTATCTTTGTTGATGTGCGGGACCTGTGCTCCACAGCGGATACTTTTAGTCTCAGAACACTTCCTTGTAGTCACAGATTGGTTAGTACTACATGACTGTCTGCCTGCATGGCTGTCTGAGTCAAGTTTCTTGTCCATCTTCAGGGGTAGAAAATTTAAGTGTCTCCCGTTTGCTAGGCCAAGTTTGAGTAAAGAAGGAGGAATCTACTGTTGATCCTTGTTCATTGGATAGAGTTCACAGGAGCTCAAAAGACTTTTTCAATACAGCAGTGCTTTTTGTTCCAGGAATTAGGTTTGAGGCTATGAAGCAGTGCCTCTTTGACTGTGTGTCATGGTAAAAGTCACAAATAGGACTTATGGAACATGTGGTACTGTGTTTTTCTATATGCGTGTCAAACTCTCGTCTCCATTGCCTTCAAGGCTGGTTTAAGTCTGCTTAAGTAATTAAACAGAAAGGTATGTTTAAGTAATGCTTCCAAAGACCTTTTTTGTACTGTCGCAGCAGTTGCTAAATCTGGTGCATCAAATCACGATCGTAGAGCGCATCTTTACCCTCGTTCTGCACAATGCTTGCGGATGGGCAGAGTATACACTCTCTACTTTGATATCAGAGTTTGACCAGTGCATCTCGTTTGAAAACTTGTTTTTGTGTTTTGCTAGTCAATGGAGTCGTTACTTAACATCTCCCATACAATGGAGTTCCTTAGAATGACTTTGCCCGGCGTGGAAAGTTTAAAATGCACTGCTTTGCTTCAGAAGCATTTTCTTTTTAGTTATGAAAGACTTTTTTTAATTATTTAATTTTTCTTTTTAGACAACCTTCATATTTATTTGTAACACTTCCTGGAATCATTAAGAGAAAGCTCGCCTCTTCTCAGATTAGGTGAATTAGATGTATCCTATGAGATCATACGGGAATGTGTGGTTTCATGCCAGTTCGTTTCAGAGCTCTGCAAGTTTAGGAAACTTGGGTAGAATGTGGCGTTATCAGTTTATGGGTTGTGTGGGTTGGGTTTCTTTTTCCCTCTTTTTTTTTTTTTTTTTTTTTAATTATAGAGCTGCTATTTGTCCCCAGTACACCCGTTCATGTGTTGTATGGTAGACAGTTTGAATGAATGCTGTATTTGGAAAGACAGTATTTCACTTCACGCTTACTTAAAAAATGGCGCTATCAGAGGTTCAACACAATCGTGCCGGGGTTTCTGTGTATCTCAAAATTAGTTTGTTTACTGTGTAGTAATTCGTGATGCTAAAAGCCTTGGCCACGTGCACCCGGTGTCCTTTCTGGTTTTCCCTTTTGCTGTTGGCTGTGCTTGGTGAAGGAGCTGAGGGATATTTCACCCGTTAGTCTCTGACAAGATGAGAGGAGGAGCTGTCATAGCTTACGTGGCTTGAAAGAAGATTGCTAATCAGTATGAAGTTCTCACAGTAACTAGAGAGGGGTGCACGGTCACTCTGGTGGTGTGCCCATAGAAAATACCTCTTGACAGCTTTAGCTGCTCGAATGCTGGGGCTTCTCTAACTTCATCAGTTCTGCAATCAAGACATGGAGCAAAGAGCTTTGCATGCATGTGTGTTGCATCATTTTAGATATCTCTTTGTAGCGATATATTTATTTTTATAAAGAACATTCTTGGATGTCGCAAGGAATTCTGCAAAACATGTTTAGATCTGAATAATGTTAGGGAAATTCTAAATTTTGAAAAAGTGCAAAGCCTTTACAGCCAAACTTACCCGTTACGATTTGACACTGCATTCTCTTGCATGTCAGGCGTAGTTTCTATTTACCATCAGAAATAGGCTCATGCGAAATACACAGTATAATAAGCCTATTCTGTTAGACTGTCTTTCATATTTAGCCATAATGTATGTTTTTCTCTTAGAATGACCTTTGCTCTCTTCTCTGATTTTTTCCCCCAGGGTTTGGAATACCGTGGCAAAAAGTTCAGTTTAGATCTCACGGGTGGAGTCTTTCCCTTGAGAGGCCAGATGAGTACTAAATTAATCAGCTGCCAGACCGTCGAAAAATTCCGCAGCGACGTTGACGGAGAGGATAGCGTAAATGAAGGTTTGTTCTGATGTCCGTGTTTGGTGATTTTAAAAGAAGTGCTTTTGGAACCTAAGCAACGAATGCTGTTCTGTCCCCACAGTCTGAAAGTCTTGCCTATCTGCATAGACTAGACTGTTGGGATTATTTACGAAGAAAAAATGGATGCTTAAGGTATGTGGGACTTCTTTAAGGGAAAAAGTGGGTTTTATTTTATGCTTGCTGACATGCTATCGCGATGTATGGTGGGGCCGTTTGTATGATGATGGTCAGTCGTTTTACTCCTCCAGCTGCCATCTTTGAACAAGAAGTTCAAACTCTCCATTGCTTAGGAATGTTACCAGAATTTTTTCCCTTCTTCAAACCGATGTCCGCATCTGCATCCAGATGGTAGCCCGTCACAAGTGCTGTTCCCCAGGGCACTGCACTGGGGCCACTTCTCTTTAGTATCTTGACCAGTGATCTGGACGAGGGGACAAGAAAAAGGGGCAGTGTGACTGAAACCTATCACAGAGATGTTTGCTATTCCGTAATTACTGTAATCACTCTTAGGAAGTGTTGTGTTTCACGAGTGACAGAACAGAATGAAGCCAAAATAGAAAGTGGTGTTTTAAAACTATCGGATCTATCGTATTTTCTACAAGTCAGAAACAACGTCTTGTCTTTTACAGTCACGTCTCCTGACACCAGTGTCTCAGTCTTCAGTTGGCAAGTGAATACGTACGGTCAGGGAAAACCATCTACTTACCTGGGTGTATTTGACATTAATCGCTGGTATTCTGCTCAAATGCCAGATTCACTAAGGTAGATTTTTCTTCAGTAGTTTTCCATATGCCTGCCAATAATTCATTTGAATGTCGGCATTTAGCTTACGCGCTTGTTTTCTTTAAGGCCGGAAGAATTCCCTCATGAGTGCCCCTATTTTGCACTGTGGTCGCTGGATACCGTAGTGAGCGTGACTTCTCCGAAGCTCCTTTTGGATATTCTGGTCCATGAGCGGAGTCTAAGTCGGGGAGTTCCTCCTTCTTATCCACCACCTGAGCGGTTTTTTCATCCAGGCAACTATAACTTTGGTAGGTATTTCACTGCTTTTGAGAGTGATAAGCTTAAAATGAGGTCAAATGCCATTCATTGGTTCTCTTGTTCAGTCATTGTTTGTCATTCAAAACCCAAACCAAACCAAAAAAACACCCAGTCCCCCCCAAACCCAACTCTGATCACGTTGTACTGACAAGGTATTTGCTATTGTGGAACATATCTGACAGCCGGCTGAGTTTTGGTGCTTTTGTAATGTAGCCGGTGAAGTGGTGCTGGTTATAGCCTGAAATGACTGTGAACTGAAGCTCAAAGCACTCAGTTATATGTTTCTAGATACCGGTGTGTAAAAACTGTAAACTGGTCATGGCATAACTGTGAGAGTACGGAAGGTTGTCAAACGTTCCCTGTTTCTGCAGATGGTACGTGCTTGCTGACCTCCGGAGTCGTTCACATGACTTGCACCGGCTTCCAGAAGGAGGTGATCTTTTACTGTATCTTTATTGCGAGTGGCAGGAGATGTAGCTTTTCTAAGTTTTCTGTTGCACTGCTTTCCGTGTTAGGGACCGTTTCATGCTCATCCTGCCCGTCCACACGCATAGTTGCAATTGTATCCTGTCGCCAGTTGTATGCAAATGGTAATGTTTTAGGTCCCCTCTTGGGACTGTACAACTGCCGTTGTCTCCTCTTGAAGCACGATCGGGGATTGAATGTCTAGAAAGGAATGCAACGTTGCTCCAGGAGCAAGAACAAAACCACTGTAGAAGGCGGGGAAAGGTGTTACTTCTTTATTGCCCCTCAGTCGAACTGCCTGCATAGTCTTGAGTTAGAGTTTTGATCCCCGATTCTCTTGAAAAAGGAGGGAATGGAGAAAATGAAAAACCACATAACTGTTTGAGGAGTGAAAATTTTGTTTTCTCCCAAACTCGGCCAAATTATAACTTCTGAGCCACGGCACAGATTGTGACAGATAATTTTGAGTGAAGTTTCAGCTCACTAAATGTTTCCAACATGAATCGGCTTCCATACGAATAGGCATGGAAAGGATCTTCCAAAGCGTGAAGCTGCATGTTAGCTGAGCTTATATAGAATGTATTTTGTGTCAGTGTTGAGGGAAAGAGCAAGGCCTGTGTATAGACAGAGAAGGTAGAAAAGACTTAATTACGCAGATTGCTAACCTAAAGCATCTTAGTGGTTCAGGCTGTCTGATGGTGTCAGTGAACATTTAGATTCTTCCTTTTAGAGGTTATCCAGAAGCGTAGTGACGGAATAACAATGCTGTCTTAATCTGTGGTTTTCGATTGATGTTTCAGACCTTGAATTTTTTGAAGAAATCTGGCCCTTCAATATGGGAAGCCATTCAGGATAGCTACAATAGGTGTCTTGTAGCTGGCTTGCTGTCTCCAAGACCAGTTGATGTCCAGCCATCCAGTTTGAGTCAGGTGAGTGCCTATGAGGGAATCAAGGGGGAAATACATCCATCTGGTCTGACAGGGCTGGAGGGGCTACAAGACACGATACTCCAATTTGAAATACAGGTGTTGACCTGAGCTAGCAGAAGTAACCGTATCCTTAGATCCAAAGTAGTGACTTTGACTGGGAACAGCCCTAAGAGATCTGTCTTTAGAGACCCCTCTCTTAATTCGGTGCCACACACAGATGCGCACAAGGAAGCGTGCAGTCAGTGCTGGTCATGCCCAACATAACGCATGTGTCCCCCAGAGTAACCCCCATCCCTGTCAGTTTCTCAAAGCAGTGGTTCAGTGCAGTAGCCGACGATGGGGGCGTCTCCCTGGGATGCGAGCTCTTGCAGACGTCGGCTTGCTGCACTGTACGTGATCATTTGCTTCCAAGGAAGTGGGCTGTGGTAAAGGATTACTGCTGTCAGCTCTCCCTGGCAATTTCTTCACGGCTTGCCCTCGTTTTCCCTTCATCGGTAGGCTTTTCTGCATCCTCTCCGGGCCGATCTTCAGCTCTGTAGCCTCTGCCTTGTGCTGCAGTAGCCCAATTTGCTCCTCTGAGACTGCCCTCTTGCAGCTGCAACACCTTAATCACCTTTATCTCATGACACTCGCTACCTTCTATGTGCTTTATGCCACCACAGTGACTTCACTCCCCCTGCCATAGGTTTTCCATTTGCAATGCACCAACCTTTCCCTGGAGCAATCAGCAGGAAGGGGAGAGCAGCCTTCCCGCTGCCCTCCTCTTCCTGTCTCCTGCATTCGTCACCACATTTGTGGACGTGTGTTAGGACATGAACGCTTCTGCACAGTGTGGTAGCTCAAAGAAATTTCTTGGCAAGCTGGCCAATGGTCTGTTTCCTTGTCTGAAACCAGTTTTCAGAAAAAGATGGCAATATCACATGTGTGTTCTACATGTGTAGAAGTCGCTTTGAATGTCATGATTTTGCCTAGAGGGGAAAGATACTTTTGAATGAGTTTAAAAAAACCCAACCAACCAAACAAATCCCATCCCAAAAACCAAAGTAAAAACTTACGAAGGGTCCTCTCACCTGAGAGAAGTACGAGAACACCAGCTGAGATAAGCTACTACTTAATATCGCGCGTCTGTGCATAGCTGTGATTTATCCTTGTAAGGATTACCACTACACTATAATACAGTATTTGAAGAGCCTAACATTTAAACCATTAGGATGTAAATGTTTCGCTTCTTTTCTGTCACGTTACAAAATTCCAACGTAGTGTTTTGGGTGTCAGAACTGCTTCATGTCTTCATAGTCTAGAAAGCTGCTTGGCCGTAGCTTCACTGTTTCCATGCAAACGTTGCACAGTTGTGTTTGTCCTGTCCCCTTCCTGCGTTCCTGATGGCAAACTTATATGCACAGATGTGTAACGCGTATTAGCAGAGGATGTTTCTGGACGTAGTAAGTTGGAACTCAGTACGTGAAGACTGTAATGCAGAGGCATGCGAAGAAAGATTAGAATTAGGCTGCAGTAAGTTGAAATGTCAGAGGAAAAGTGTGTTAATGTGTTCCTCAGAGCAGTGAGCAGTCCAGCCTGTGGCTGGAATTAAGAGAAAGGACGTGGCATTCCTGGCCTGTGTCCTGATTGACTTTGTGATGTCTGAATGAGTATGCAGTTAGAAAGAAACATTTACTGTTGATGGTTCACATGGTGCAAGTAGGTAAGATTCTCATTTGAGTTTGTCTGTTACGTTTAGGAGGAGCAGCTGGAAGCAGTATTGTCAGCTGCTGTCCAGACAGGTTCTGTGGGACTTCTGACTGGATGCATTAAACATTGGATATCTGAAGGTAATACTTCAAACGTTGTTTTTTTACGTGGTACCTCTTTGAGTTGGAGCCTGTTGATTCATTTCTTTTTTGTTCTCTTTGTTTAAAGAGCAGCTGAGTTCTGCTGGTAATTTACGGTTTGTTCTTGAGTGGACATGGAACCAAGTGATCTCTACAAAGGAAGAATTTGACCAAATCTGTGAGTACTAGTGTAGTCATTCTGCAAACCTAAAGTCGTTCTTTCTGATTGAGCTTCCTCAGTAATACGCCGCTATAGGATATTGCACGCGGTCCTTGAAGTGCGCCTTGAAACTCTGGAATTGCTCTGTCGGCTAACGATTTAATATTTATTCTTGAAAAGGTGTTCCGCTGTTTGATGGCTCTTGCAACTTCATTGACCCCCAGACATTACGGTCTCTCCAGCGCTGCCAGTTGCTTTTGAGCAACCTTAGCACGGTCTTAAACTGTTTTCTCACAGAAGCACAAGAGCTTACTGAAAAAGGTTTGTAGTAGTGCTACAAAATCTTTGGTATGTTTTATTAAGATTTGGAATTGTGGCAACATGGGCTTTTGTTGTTTTTGAGGATTGGAAGACAGTCACATTTAGCTGGGAGAAGGGGCTTAAAGCTGAGCGCTTGGGACCACCACAAAACACGCATCGAGTTCAGGGCAACAGTTTATGGTGGAGCTCATGCAAGGGGGTGGGGGAGGCTACATTCAGAGAGAAGCTTTGTAGGCAACTGGGCTGAAATTACAGCAACCGAATGTGGTATTGCTGAAAATTATTCCTTTGAGTTCTTAGCTAGCAAGTTCTAGTTGCATGCAGACACCGTGTTGCAAATTGCTAAACAATACGAAGGAAGCGTAAACGAGTAACGTGCAAAGTAAGTTACTTGAGTTTCTACAGCTTTTTCTCTTAGAAATGGTTCTTGGCCTATTGAGAAAAGAAAAGAATATCCCTTTGCTATCAGAAGAATCTCTGCTACGTGAGAAACAGATGTCTTATTCCTGCGTGCATTTAGTAGTTCAGGCTTTGGGGCTTTTTTTGTTTTTTTATTTTAGCCTTTAGTGAGTCTGGTTCTTTATAGGGGTTGCTTTTTGTTTTGGTGGTTATAGTGCGGTTTTTCTTCAAATAAAAAAGCGATACAGCGTGAAAAACGCAAAGACAAAGATTTCTAATGTGCTATTTTTATACTTTTGGTTTAGTAGGATGAAGGGAGTTTTGTGAAAATGAACAGAATTGCATAACGCTAATCATCTCCTGCCTTTTTTCAGGTTTTGCAGACGTGACAAATAAGCAAGCGGTAACCGGCCTCATTTCTTTGTATGCACGAGTGGTCATCTGGTTCTGTCGATCCGGTCTCCTTCCAGAGGGTTTAGGTAAGCGTGACCTGTCATACGTTTGTAACAAGGCGACCATCCAGTGAGTGACTCCCACGAACGCGTGCTTAGCCGTGTTTTTGTAACGGTTTCGTCAGGAAGAAGTCGTGCTGGTTCAGTGGCAGGGTGTGCTGAAGTTCTGTGGGTGAAGTTGAGATTTTGCTGGGTTGTCAAGTACACGGCGTAGAATGAGGCAGGCAGTTTCTTTCCTGGGTGGATTTTAGGAATAGCAATGGACCCCTGACTTCAAGGCGCTGCTTGTGTCCACAGCTTGAACTACTTGAGATTTTAAACAAAGTACTATTAAACAACAAGTACCGGAATGCTTGTTTTTAGAGTGAGAGCATTACCTGCATGTTTTGAACTTTCTATCAGTTGCTTGAGGAGAAAGTACACCTTGGAAATCCTTCTTTAGTCGGATGGATTAGAAATTCCATTGTCAGCCTTAATTGTCTCACAAACAATTGTTTTAAACAATGGTTTTAAAACCATTCCCTTTGAGAACTGGGTGGTTTTTTTTATAGTGAACTTCAGCTTACCCTACATGTTGTGAATGCTGCGTGAACTGTAACCTTGAAACGGCACTTGGGGCAAGAAGGAATTGAGTCTTGTCTCTTAGAGCTCTTTTAGCAAAGGCAGAAAGAGGATTGGCTTCTTTCAGAGTTGGAGGCTTCTTGATGCTTAGCTTGTACGATCTTCTGTCTCTTTAGGCAAAAATTTTCGTTTACAAGTGTGATATGACTGCTTTAACTTGCTTCTGCTTTGTTGCCTGTAGATGACGATACGCGTTTGTCAAGACCTTTCTACAATTATCCTCTGATTGAGAGCTACTATACTGGTCACCGACAGAAACTTGAGCGTTTATCAAGGTAAGAGCTAGAGGAAGACTCTAGAACACTTCCACGGCAAATTCAGAAGTGGAAGGGAATGGCTTTTATCTCAACAGTTGCATGGGCTATGCGTAATGCCGCTGCCAGCAATACTCTTGACTTCAGTGACACGCGTGTTCTGTTGAACAGAGAGGTTACTTTCCTGTGTTAAAACGTTGATATCTACCTCTGCTTAGTACCACTGGTTGGTATCATCATTTTTCGGGAGTCTACTTTATTCATTGGCTAATGTGTATAATTTCTGACTACTGAAAAAGGCCATGCGATTAGGACAGGATCAGTCACCTCCAGTTCAGCAAAGCAGGGTGTTCACAGAACAATTGTTTTGGAAGCAGAAGAAAGCGTGTTTTTTAAAAAACAATCATCTCCGTCCTTGACTGGTAATAGAGGGTCATAACTGTATTGGCCTAAGTCCCCTTCTCACAAGTACGTGGTGTGATTTCGTAAGATGGTTGGAGTTACATGGAGTTGGCACGCCTCGCACTCTCCTGGCTGTCGGATAGAAGTCACTTGCTAACGTCAGCTCTCTTTCCTGGACTAGCTGCCTAGCACATAGGCGGCATGCCTTGGATTAGCTGATAATAGGTTTTTCTTTGGAAATTGTACTGAAAACTGAATAAAGACCTGACCAAGCTTCGGCGATGGCACTGTGACCAAGAGGCTGCAAGGTGAGTTAAGGTGGAAGCTGCAGGGTAGGAGGTATTGACTTCAAAGTTCATCTTCCTTGGCTTACTTCTCAAGTAACTTACATACAGGCTCGTGTGTTCCTTCGAAGCACAGAGCCTCTAGTGCCCTTTTTCTGCTTTGTGCCATCGGGAGATTAAAGGGCAGGGCTGCAGTCAGCAGAAGACTGGAGGAAAGCCGTTACACGGGGAGGCTGGAATTAGTGTTTAACTCTGTCCAAATCCTTGCTACCTTTTGTTCCAGAGGAAAATGGGACTCGGACTGCTTGATGGTTGATGGAATGGTTTCCCAGTTAGGAGACCAAGTGGAGAAGCTGTGGCGGAGAGATGCAGGAGGAACTGGGAAATACCCGCCTGCCAGTTTGCATGTGAGTGTCCTGTTCACTGAGAACAACAACAAACGGCCGCCCTGCCCGCCAAACCCCACCCAAAAGCCAATGATTTAGGGAAGACAGGCGTTTTTTCAGAACTCTTAATTTTTCATTTCAGGCACTGCTGGATCTCTATTTGCTAGAAAACATTGAAGAAAACTGCAAACACGCAATTGTATCCTTTCTAGTTATTTTTATTACACCTCCAGGGGATGCACATAAATGTTCTTCAGTGTTGGTCGCCGACCTGTTTCATGACATTTTTTCATTTATGCTTCAAAGACGATGCAAGTGAAAACATTTAGTTTAGCGTTAAGTTGTAGACAGAAGCGCTGTTTTATTTCTTTGTACTGTGGATTTTTGATGACTTTTTTCTTAAACGTTTTGTTGCAAAAGTCTTCTCCGATAGGGAGAAAACAGTTTTAGTAATAAGGGTTGAAGATATAAAATGTCCTTAGTTTTTCTCCAAATTTAAACACCGTTTAAAATTGTCTAAAACACCCATGATGGGTTATAAAACAATTTCTGTTTCAGAGCAAAAGGATTTCTAAGAGTGGTTTACCAGTACCGGATTTTTGCTGAAATCACGGGTTTTCCAGCGCAGCTCACGGTGCTTGCTTTGGTTCCGTTGAAAGTGCAGGCACACGGAATAAGCAACAGGGAGAAGAGAAAAGTCATGGGGCAGAAACTTAATGTTTAAGCTGCTGAAATACACAGCCTTGCTTTTGCTGTTTGTTGCCTAACCCGCGAGGGGAGCCTAGAGAGCAAGGGGCTTAGAAACGCTTATAGCCCGGAGCTGTCTTGTTAGATGATGTCCCTAAAAACGGACGTCAGAAAGAGAAAATGACGCTACCAATGAGTGACCCGCATACTGGTTTAAATCCAGTTTTAATCATTCGGAGCTGAGCTGTACTGTAAGGATGCCACAATTTACACTGTTTTATAGACGCTGGACATGAGGGAAAAACCCAACTGTGGAATTTATTTGCTGTAATAATTGAGCGTTGGATGCTCCAATGTTTTGAATGTATTTTCTGCTTCTTACCACTTTTATATTCTTACTTCATTATGTTTTTCTAAAGGTAATGTGATAAAGTTTTGGTCTTACAAACTGATTAGCCTTAATGAGATACCTGATGTCAGACAATTTACTTGCTGCTGGATATCAAGCGTTCCTTTCCGAGCGAGACAGAAACTTCAATCGACTCCTTCGCAACTGCCTTTGGCATGCCTTGGGGACTTGTTAAGCTTGTTGAAGGTTTTTGGCTTCTAGATCACAATGATTACGAAGTAAGTATGGTAGAGTTGAGTCAGACATACATGGCAGTACAAAGCTATAATCTAGAAAATGATTTTAAAACCCGATCTCTAACTTGTACAGAATTCACTGGCCCTGCTCTTTCATCCCGCTACAATCAAAACCGCGTCATGGCAGCACAAGAGAATTATTCAGTCCCTCCTGTGCCAAGGGGAGCATGGGCAAGCCCTCAGATACATCCAGCTGATGAGGCCACCCACGGCAAGCAGCGGGGAAGTGCAGCTTCTCCTCACTGTGTTGCTCTCCAATAGGTAAAGAAATATACCCCACCATTTTGTCACGCAGATCTTGTGAAAATGGAGAACAAAGAATAGAAATCATCATCCCCTAAGTTTCCTTTAAACTTTGAGTACAAGACTCTTGGGGCATCTCTTTGGTTATGCTATTAACATCCCTTTACGTCTGAAAAATTAATTACAGGTGCATGGTGGAGGCTTGGGGTCTGTTGCACCAACATGCCGCTCAGGCAAACTTAGAAGACCTCTTAAAACACATGTACGAAATGTGCCGGGAGATGGGCCTGATGGAAGACTTGCTGAAGCTGCCTTTCACAGACACCGAACAAGTAAGTGGGAGCAAGGAAAAATGTTCATCGTCTCTTTGAAAAGAGAAAAGGCAGAGCCATAACAGATTTTTGGAATGATTTTTTTTTTCTCATAGGAGTGTTTGGAGAAGTTTTTAAGGACCAGTGCTGGTGTTCAGAATCGAGAATTCCTTTTAGTCTACCATCTGCAGCGTGCCAACTACATTGCAGCCCTAGAGCTGAATCAATCCATGAACGTAAATCTTATGGTAAGCGTGAAAGTTCTGTTCTGTCAAGCGTGCAAGTTTCTGCTGGGTGTTACTAACGTATGTTATGCGTGGCTTAGATTACTGGAAGTTGTGTGTCACTCCTTCCTGTGGGATGACGAGTAGGTTGTATGTCATCGCTTGTGTCTTGCACGCAACTGTATTTTTCTAGCTGAGAGCAGGCTAGATGCCAATCCACAGGTTAAATTTCTGTGGGTTTTCTTTGTTTTTTTAATTTCTGCGAGTTACAGTGTGCTCTCCAATTCCACAACTTTCATTTCACGGCTTTTATGACAAAAATTCTTGTCTAACCTCTATTTCTCAAAATAGCCAGATTACATTTTGTGTTACATGAACTTGTGTTCTGGATTTGTGACACGTTTGCTGTTTTCTGGAATCATAGTTTTCCAGTGACTCAAACTTCTAAGGTGGTTTGGAAGTCGTAGGTCCTGCATTTGAAAACTGTCATGCGGCCAGGTGGTGTGCGTAGGTCGCTTTTTCTTGCTTGTTTTAATCTTCACATCATGTTGTCCAGGGTAATTTCCAGTTGTCCCGTATATTCAGGGCAGTGGCGTTTCAGGAAGAACAAGGGAAAGCCTGCTATGTAGTAAGTCGTTTGCAAATTGCAGGTGATATCAGAAAATTGCAGGTGATAACAGGTGTATCAGAAGAAGGTTCTGCAGAGTGCCAGCATTGTTTTAACTTCAAGTTGTAGGCTCTGTTGCTATTCCAGTCTTCCTTCCACTTTGCTAAAAGTACCAGGTGAAATCGGTGTGTGCGGATGGGTAGAACTTGCCGCTGTTCTGTGCAGTGGAGGTGTTTTCCCACACCCGTAGAGGAAATCTGCTCACTAATGCGAAATAGCACGGAGAGGTCTGTGCAAGGAACTTCTTGTAATTAGTTAAGCTTTTGCTTTCCGCTTTTCCTTCATCAGAACGACGGCGATCATCGCTTGACCGACAGAGCAGTTGCCAGAAATTCTCTATTAGCCCAATATGGCAAGATCCTTCCACGAATTGAAAGGCAGCTGGCCGTAGAGAGAGCCAAGCTTTACCATTTGCCTGCACTGGCCTCAAGAGAAGGTAACTTTTAGCGGGGGGAAATAGAGGGGAGAATTCCCTGTCACTTGGATGACACCAGGCTGAAATTTTTCCCCTCTTGCTTTCCAGTCTCAAGACCAAAGCCATTAACTCCAGTAAGAAAACAAGCGAAAGCAGGAAATGTGCGTCGAAGACCAAATTTTCTGGCGAAAATATTGTCCAGAATTAAAGAATCCTGGGCAGGAATGAAGGAGAAAACCGGTTTCTCACAAGGTGGATTTTAAAGATGCTGTCGTTTTTATAGCTGCTAAACGTGCTGTTTCTTCAGCAGGATGTTTCTAAAATTGAGGATGTTTCTAAAATGGGACCTGTTGAGATCCAAACAGGAGAGCAAGCAGTTGGGTTTCAACAGCACCCGCCAGTCCCTCACTAGAGACAGGAACAAGAAGAGACCTTAGATGCATTCACTTATTCAGCTCGTCTCGGCTTTGGGATTTAGGACAACACTGTAGAGAAGACGGGGCTGGACTTGGGAATACGCAAATCCCTCATGGGAGTCAATGGAAAATTTGGGATGGGAAGAAGGCAGCAGGTCACAAAGCTTCCGCAGTCATTCCCGTAGCAGCGCAGTGAAGGTGTTTCTGCTTTCGTTATAACTGGTGGGTACTGATGTAGATGTAAGCACCTGGTTTTGGCTTGTGGGCCCTCACTGAATTTAGGACAAACTGCTTACTGCTTTCTTGTTCGTAGATTTGTAAGCATAAAAGGAAAGTTTACGCAGACTAGTATTTCTTGACTTTAGTTTTGAAGCATGGCGTGTTGCTAATAATATATCGCTTTCGCAAGTTTTGACGAGGCGGGAGGCAAGAAAATAAGCTGATTCTATGGAGACTGCTGTTGAGGGGCTGCTTCCTTCTGCCGTTGTTGGCTAGCACTGCAACTTAGAGGGCTGGGCAAAGGTCTTTACACGTGGATTCAATTATCCCGACCATCCGAGTCCCTGGAAATAAGTAACGGTTACTGCTTTTGTTCTCCCCATAAAACCCCGAGTATCTTCACGTGGATCTAGAAGGAACGAATACTTGCTCAGCACAGGGAACGGGAAAAGACGAGGTGGAGCTATTTAGAATATACTGTGTTGTCTCAGGCAGTCCAAGCGGTTCCTTGAAGTGCAGGGTTGAGCTGTCGGATGTGAGGGCTGGCCAGTTTGACAAAGTGTTGCCGACTGGAACTTTCAGCTTTTCTCTCATCGTTGCCTTTTACCCTGTTAGATGCAGAGTGGGTCGCCCTGTGGGCATTTGTCGTCAGTGCAGGAAGTACTGCAATGGGATGATTTCTGCCAGTTGTGGCTACAGCTCGCATTGTAAAACTGCTCACTTTGTCCAGGAGTGGTGGCAAATCGTAGTCAGGAACAGAAACACCAGAAACGGGGCACGCGATGGCCTACACTGAACACTCTCTTCTCTGTCCCTTAGACACAGAGGCTGTCATCGGTAGCAGAGAGTACACTGTATGTTTCTGACTTTACACCCAGCAGTGATCTGAAAGGAAAAGCGGCATTTCACTGTCCTCAGTTTCATCTGTGTGAGTGTGAAGTCAGTCTGTTTGGTAACGACTATTGCATTAACAGGCTTTTTTTTAACTGTAGGTGGTGGAAGATAGTGCGCTTAAGTCACCAACCTCAGAAGCAGCACCGGCAACACCAGGATAAAGTGAAGGACATCCATCGGGCGATCGTCCATACAGCTAGGATTCTCCAGAGTCATAGTTAGCATGTTGTTTGACTGTCAATAAACATTGTTGAATGTGATGCAGCTGAAGGAGACGGAGAGCTTTTTACACCTCAGAGTAATTTTCAGAGACAAGCGTTGTAATAAGGAATGCCCCCCAGCCCTCCTCCTCTCGCTTAGCTTTTGTAGCTGAGCAGACGGCAGAGGGTATGGAACATCCCTTTGGTCAGTTTGGGTCAGCTGTCCTGGCTACGTGCCCTCCCAGGATCTTGTCTTTTTTCCTCCTGAGTCCTTTCTCAGACCCAGCCTTCGCACCGCACCCCTAGCAGCTCCCTCTGCATCTCCGGGATGATCAGTTCGCCCTCCTCTACGAGCAAAGGAACCCAGAATATCTTCCAGGAAGGAGAACTCGAACCCCACGTGGATTGATGGAGTAAGGTGGGCTGTAGTTAGTGATTTTTCCAGTTAAAGGCTTTACAGACCGTGATTACACTTGCAGTTTTATAGGGTTTGCTCAAACTGCTTACGTTGAGAACTGGAACTGCAAATCAGAATGGCAGACTTGCATTTGGTCTTAAACGGCTATGTTAGGCCTTCTGTAACGTCACCTGCCTGCCTGCAGGAACACTCGGAATTAGGAGAATTTGAGATTTGAGGTTTGTGCGGTGACGTCATCCTGGGAGCTTCGTCCAGTTTTGTATGGACTGTATCTATTTCATTATTTCCCTTTTGATTTTATTATTAGGATTTCATGAAAGCAGTTTAGTTTCTCCTAAGCTCGTAAATCTCTCTCTACCTCTCCTCCTCCTCTCCGTGTACGAGAGGTTGGGGGGGAGCATCTGTCGCCGGCCATTGGCCAATTCGGCCAAAACCACGACAGATTTATTGGCGCCCGACGTGGGGCACGAACGCAGCTCTGATAGATTGCCTGAATAGTTTGAATTCCAGCTTGTTCAGGGAGAACAGAGAGTTCACAGCATGTCGGTCTTACGTGAAATCTGGTATCGTGCCTTTAGAGAGCTTTGTATGAAGTTAATGGATGCAGTGGGGTTTAAGCGGTCAAATATATTGCATGGCCTGTTTCTCGTTTGTGTTTGGACGCGGTGGTCTAAGCGTGCCACGTTGGCGTGGGTTTGCCTTCAGAGGTATAAAATAATTGCTTGGATAACGGTTCTGCCTGCCTATCTTGGGCATCTCGTGATGGAGGCTTTTCCTAATTACACTTTCGGGATGGATTCTTTTCCTAATTACGCTCTTGGTCGTACCTGGGGAAAGTTGACTTTGCCCTTCGGTGATGATGCCAAAGCGACAGTAACAGAATCGGGATGAGAAACCTTCGGGCCGTTTCGAGAGTGAAGGTTACTTTCATTCGTACGTGATCCTGTTGTCGGTTTTCCCGAGTGTGTTGCAGGGCTGGTTTATTGTTAAATATCGGTGCAGGAGTGAGTATGATGTGACATGTGATGTTGCTACTCAGACCCCGGGGCCAAAGCCAAAGACAGCAGAAACTCGGGCAGCCCTGCCACCGAAAGCTGCAGTAGGAATTCAGACAACCCCCCCACGGAAAGCTACAGCAGAAACTCAAACAACTCAGGTGACTGCCCAAGCCGCAACACAGGCACAAACAACGCCACCGGCCCCGACACCAGCCCGAGCGGCATCGGCTGCCCCCCACCGGCCCCGGCATCGGCCAGGCCCACGGCGGCTGCGCCGCCCAGAGGCCCCGGCGAAGGCCACGCCTCCGCCCATACAGGCCAAAGCCACGGCCCGGCCGTAGGGACACCGCCGCCAGCGGCATGGGCTGCCCCCACACGGGCCCCGGCAAACGCCACGGCTCCGGCCCGGAGGCGGTGGAGAAAATGACTAAGACAATAGCTGAGCAAAATGAGAAAAGTGCTAAACTTCTTCATGAAATGCTTGAAAAAGTGTCTGAGAAGGGGAAAGAATCCCACTCTTCCCCTGAACAGAGCCAGGTTGCAGTCATTAAGAAACAACGGTAGCGATTCAGCTTTTGGCCACCTCACTTGCTCTTCCTCACTTGGCGGTACAGTTCTGCTCTGACTTTGCGAGCCTGTCCAGCTTGCTGGTCTCCTGGGCACCGTTTTCCCCACTTCACGGTTCAGTTTTCTATTGGAACCAGAAGAGGGAGGGGCTAGGAAAGGCCAAGTGGGTGCTACTCTTTGCAACGATGGCGTGCTCTCCTGTCATTCCACCTTACGAAACCACGCTCTTACGGTCTTTAGTTCCCCATAGAAGGCAGGAGTGGGTGAGACAACGAGTAAAGAGAACGTCTTGTTTCTGGCCGTGTTTTCCGGTTCCTTCTGGAAAACCGTCTGGGGAGAGTTGCCTCTTAAAATCAGGGCGTGGGGGCGCTCAAAAAGCTCATGCGAATACTGAGTGAGAATGCTTGGGACAGTCTGGTAAGGAACGAAAGCAAAAGGAAGCTTGTTTCTGTATGTTTTCTGCCTTGACCCTATCTTCAAAGAAGCCCATAAATAATTCTTTGGCATCGATTTTGTAATTCCAACATTGCAAAACGTTTTCCTCTACTGAATACTGTTGGTAATCAAAAAATCAATTTGATACTTCTCTTTCTTTTCAGGACCACAAGAAAAGGAGGCTCTTGGTCACCTCCACCGGTGGAAATAAAATTCGTCTCTCCTTTTGGAAGTGCACTGGATAAAGCCTGGATCGTATTGCAAGAATATGCCCAGTGTGCGAATATGTCTGAGGATAACCGAGCAGTTTAATCCCCCATCAGAACTTCCCCTCGTGGAACGCTACTCTCAGGCTTGTTATTTCAATAAAATTGTTTGCTGCAATTTCATCAGTTCCCATGTAACCACTCGTAAATAGCTTTGTTGTTGATTTCTGGTGGGGAAAACAAGCTACGGGCAGAAACCAATCCATAGGGTCTCACGAGTCGTTTACTTCTTATCCGTAGTCTTACTGGTACAGAACAGGTTTCTTTTTGGCGTTGGTGAACTTAATACTGCAAAGCTTAAAGCTTGATGCCGGTGTCTGCCAAGTAGCGAAGGGTTGTTACAAATCTGCTGAGCCGGGGCGGGCTTCGTCCTTGCTGGCGGCAGGAGCCCGGCCTGGTGCACCCCAGACCTGGGGGTGTCTCTGTCCCAGACCCTTGGATGCGGCTGCTGCTTTCCCGTTTGCAGGTCAGGCCAGTAGCAAGGCTGAGGGTGCACCACACACATGCACGACAGCAACGCGGATGGCTACGCAGGCTGCCAGAGACGGGGCCGTGCCTTTACCACCTGCCATCTTGCACTGGGGCAGCTCACAGAAAGCCGCCTCTCTGGCTTGTTGCAGTTGAAGCTCACGAGTGACACCAGGGGCATGCTGTCACTCTGCAGGTTCCCCCACGCAGCCACATTTGCAGAGCCCCAGAGGATCAGCAGAGCCTTGAGCCCAGCTGTCGTCTGTGCCCCAATTCTGGGCTCCGTCTCTGACCTCTGGCTGAGACACCGCAACTTTCCAGAGATGGCTTTTCCTCCTGCTCACTGGCTAGCCCACCCTGAGGTCTGCTAGCGGTTTCCTCGTGCACATTTGGCTAGGGGAAAATACAACAAAAATACAATAAAATGGTGTATTGAAACGTATGTTACGATGGAGTTTAGAAAGTCTTCTCTGATAAGAGAAAACAGTTTTAGTAGGAAATGTTGAAAATATCCCTTAGTTTCTCTCAAAGTTTAAACACCGTTTTAAATTTTTTAAAACCCTCCTATCTGTAGCAAATGGCTTCTTACTAGAATGATGTGGTGAAATATCCTGTTTCAGAGCAAAAGGATTTCTAAGAGTGGTTTACCAGTACCGGCTTTTTGCTGAAATCACGGGTTTTCCAGCGCAGCTCACGGTGCTTGCTTTGGTTCCGTTGAAAGTGCAGGCACACGGAATAAGCAACAGGGAGAAGAGAAAAGTCATGGGGCAGAAACTTAATGTTTAAGCTGCTGAAATACAGAGCCTAGCTTTTGCTGTTTGTTGCCTGTCTGTTTTACCTTCTAATTACTTCTTGTCTTTACAGAACACTTTCAACGTGCTGGAAATCTATAATGACCAGGTAATGAGGTTGCTTTGCTTCCGTATTAACAAATCTTAGTTTTCTGTGTACATTGATTTCTTTTTTGCTCATTGTAATTTGAAAATCATCCTTTATGCTCTCTTAACGTGACCCTTCTGGGCATGTTGGCTGAAGTGTGTGGGTGCTGCCTGGACCTAAGAGCATCGTTTTGCTGCTTGAGCCACCCGGCTGCTCTGCCGTAACACTGGCCAAGCTGTTTCATCTCTTGTAGTACATTCCTTCTTTCTCTTTTCTGGGTTGTCCTCCTTTTTTGAAGAAAAAAGGGGGTTAAGAAGGAAGATCCGAGGGCTGGAGCACCTCTCCTATGAAGACAGGCTGAGAGAGTTGGGGTTCTTCAGCCTGCAGAAGAGAAGGCTCTGGGGAGATCTTATAGCAGCCTTCCAGTACCTAAAGGGGGCCTACAGGAAGGATGGGGAGGGACTCTTTATCAGGGAGTGTAGCGATAGGATGAGGGGTAACGGTTTACAGCTGAAGGAGGGTAGATTTAGATTAGATATCAGGCAGAAATTCTTTACTGTCAGGGTGGTGAGGCACTGGAACAGGTTGCCCAGGGAAGCTGTGGATGCCCCTTCCCTGGAAGTGTTCAAGGCCAGGCTGGATGGGGCTTTGAGCAGCCTGGCCTAGTGGGAGGTGTCCCTGCCCAGGGCAGGGGGGTTGGAACTACATGATCTTTAAGGTCCCTTCCAACCCAAACCATTCTATGATTCTAAAAGATTCGTAGCACTATTAATGCATCACTCAAATGGAGACCATTTCTGTTTTCAGAACAGAAACGTGGCTGACACAAAATCGATCTCTCGCTTTCTACGTTAGAGATTGAAACCCCGCTTCTTTTGCAAGAGTTCTCTGCATATTTGGAAAAATTTAACTAAATAGAGATAAATGCAGCTATAAAACTATAAGCACCTGTTTTATATAAACGCCGTGTTCTTTACATAAAGCGAGGCAGTATTATAAAACAAGTAGTTTTGTTTCCTGTAATCTGCGATTACTGTTGGTCCTGTGCACCAGATGTTGCATTCCTAAATAAGATGAAACCCCCACAGGGTCCTCTTTGTCTCGGGTGAATTAACTGTATACTCCAGCACCTTTGAAGAGGTATTTTTTCTTAAAGCAAGTACTATCAAATGAAAGATGGAAGAATACAAATAGAAAACGTGCACATGCGAAAATGTTGACTGTAAATGCTGACAGTCTTCAAACAGCTTACCTGAGTTTCTTCAAATGCTAACTTTCTTACTGTTTTGAACAAATTTAAGGACAGATTCTTCAACTGTTACTTGTACCAATACCATCGACGTGGTTTTGAGGGTTCTTTTTACGTTGGTGCTAGCGTAAGGCAGAGTTACCAGGATTTGAGCACCTTCGGTATTCACTTTGACAAAAACCACCTCTGTCTCCTCATCTGTCTGTCTCTCTTTCTCCTAAATTGCTAACCTGCTAAAAAGAGTTAGTTTATAGCCAGATTGCTAAGACACTAGGATTCTTCTTTTATGTTTAAGGACTTTATGGTCATCTTTTCCATGTTAATCCCTATCTCATTTTTGGTAGGGTTTAAAACTAATTTTAAAAACCTCCTTCAAAATCCAATGGCAGGTAATACGTTTGATACGCTCACAGACTGCAGCCGAGACTCCAGCAGACCTCTGTTACGAAGGAACTCTGTCAACCTGACGATACGCTGAAAGGCACACTTTCATAGTTTTTCCCGCTCTGGTCTCGGTGCCAATTGCGGTCAGGTGCTGGGCAAAATGAGAAGAGATACCAGCTCAAAGTGACTGACAGCTGAGGAGGAAGGAAAGGGTGAATGTGCCAATAAGGGAGGGCAGCATATTAAGAGCTTATTCTGTATTCTTATTAACGCACGGCGTATATTTTGACAGCTAAGTTATGTGACGGAGGTAGCTCTTTTTCCTGAGAATTCTGGGTCTCTCTCGTGTGCGTGACTTAATTCAGCTTCTTTCCTTCCCTTTCTCTGCCGGCAATGCAGCACAGAGTTGAAACGTAGAGCGTACAGATGACCCCTGCTGCCAGGCGTTGGTTGTCTCTGCTTCCCGATGCCGGATCCCAGCGACAGTGCCACACAGAGCTATTCCTTCCTGCCCAGGAGCAGTTTGCTTCCCGGCCACTTCCCCAGTCCCCTGTCTCCTTCTGCAAGAGGAGGTTCCCTCTCTCCTCCTGGCCTTTCTGGGGCTCAGAACTGAAAACGGCCCTCTTTGCAGTCCTTCCAGACAGGCTTTCGCTGGGACTCCAGCACTAATTATTCCTTCTTATTCCAGCTCCCCTGAAAAGAGCTCAGGCACTTAGATGTCTGCTGTCCCAACGCGGTTCATGGCTCCGTGACCGCGTGGCTGCAGCTGCCTGGCTACGAGGAGATACCAGGAGCAGAAGATTTAACGTTTCCCGCACCAGTTCAGTCCTGCAAAGAGCTGAATTGCTTTCACGTGCCGATGAACGCAGACCCCTTGTTGTGTCTGAATTAGGACTCCATCTGACCCGGAGATGAGGCC
Organism: Larus michahellis; assembly: GCF_964199755.1. Lineage (NCBI taxonomy): Eukaryota > Metazoa > Chordata > Aves > Charadriiformes > Laridae > Larus > Larus michahellis. Next base: position 43,478,364 of record NC_133898.1, read on the forward strand.
CATGTGAACCAAGACCCCCAGAAGCCTTGTCTGGGGTGGGCGCTCCCTGACAGCGGCTGCTCTCCCCTTACTGCCTGCTGGCCAGCTGGTGCTCTGCTCTATTAAGGCATCTTAGCAGCACCGCTGCATTTCTGCCTGGCGATACAGGAGTAGTACTTAATAGCTGTGACTTGGGATTTTTTTTCAAAGGTGTTCTGTTTGGTTTTTTTCTCCACAGACACATTGTTTTTAAAAACTTGAGAAGAAAAGAAGACAGCTCTGCCTTTGAGAAATGGTCCCTGTCCTCATCTGCAGCACTGGCGTGGGCACATCCAGTTGCTCAGAGTCAGTTCCCTTATCAAGTGCTGATCAAGACAAAAGCCCAAACCCAGTGTAAGTAAGGCTATTGCAGGCAGGAGGGAGAAGAGTTTCTGCTGGCTGGGAATGAGTGGCGGATCCGGAGCACACAGGCCACGTGGGAGTCCCGTCCGGAGGAAGCCTGGAAGGAGTGGGAGCACCAGCACATTGCTGTGGCTCAGGCGAGTTTCCCAGTAACGGGCATTGCGGCCAGATCCATTAACCTCTGGTCTTCTGAGTCTGATGTTTTCCCCTTTTTGTCATCTTTAAGATTTGTTACTCACGCCCCTCTCTGCCCTTCCTTAATAAACCGTGACTCCAGGTCTGGAACTTCTGCCAATAGAAAGGAAGCGTGGCGTCAGTCTTTCAGATCTAATAATTGCTTCCTGATCATGTTTGATAAAATGATGGGGGTTTGATAAAAATTAGGGACTTAATTCTGTCGGGAATGCTGAGCCCTGTGTGGGGTGTATGGCTAACCGGGGTCGTTCAGGTGCTCCCTCTGGATGGTTGTATCGGTCTTGGCTGGCAGCTGGCACAGGCGTTTGGGCACACAGTACCGTACCCTGTTCTGCTGAGGACAGCTTCTTGTTCACCTGCTGCATCAACTGGTTTTCCTGCATTGATCTGCCTGGGGTTTGCTTTGTTAAGACAGTGAAACGAACATAATCAGGCTTCTCTTAATTTTGTGCCTTCTACCTAGGAAGCTGTCGGATACAGTTTTAGAGAACTAATGGTGACAAGGCTTTGCTGGTGTGGTATTGCTTGACTTGTGTGGTGGAGAGAAGCCTTAAATTGGCAGGAGAGAGTCACCAACAAGCCGGGCCTGTTGCACGTGTTGCAAATGCATTTGCAGTTGGGCTTGTCAGGTTGCTCTTTGTCAAAGTATGTTTCAGAATGAGATACGCAAAAGCCGCCTGGACACGGTCCTGGGCAGCCTGCTGTAGGTGACCCTGCCTGAGCAGGGGGGCTGGACCAGAGGACCTCCAGTGATTCTGGAAGGCCTTTCTCTTCATTGTGATGCTGGGATTCTGGAATTCGTGCTGGGATTCTGGAATTCGTGCTGGGAGAGGCGAGCGGTGTGGTGTGCTGGGAGTGCCTTGCTCACCACTGTCTCCCTGTGCTGGGAAGGCTGCGTGTATGTTCTGTCCTGAGACACTCAGCGCCTACGTCTGTCTGTGCAGGTGCACCGAGCAAGGTAAAAAAGAGCGTAAGGTCAGAAGTGCCTTTGGGAACCGCTGCGAGCTTCGCCACGGTAGACGGGGACTGCAACTCTTGAACGGAAGTATAGTCGTGTTAGGGAATAACCGCAGGAGGTAGCTGGGTAAAGTGGCTCCAGCGTCAAGTTCTGATCTGTGTTGGTTTTGTTTGTTTTTTCATGGAGAGGGATGTCACATCTGTGGTCTGCATCAGACACAGGGTCTTCGCTGTTGGGGGCTGTTGGGGTAGAGAGCTGAAATTCTTTCCTCGTCTCACCTTCTGCTGTAGCTTTGTGCTTGTGGAGCATCTGCACAAACTCGGCAAGACAATCTGTAGGCTGCACTTGAGTGAAATAAGGCCGACTGTAGGATTCTGGTACAGACCGTCTCTGTCACGCTGGTGGCTTTTTAGACTACAGCTTAGGGCTTGGATGAAATGTAGGGTTTTTGCCTAAACCGCCGGGAGCGGGGAGGCTTTCTGCCGAAGCGGGAAAGACCTGACCCGGTGGTACTCCCTAAATCACCTGCTCACTCACTCGCTAAATCCTCTTTCTGCAGGAGTAAAATCCGGCAAAGTGCAAATTCACTGAACCTGACGACTACGAGAGTGCAGAAAGTGACTTTTCCATCTGCTGCTCCTCCAGTGCTTGTGAGTTGCTTCCTGTTTCTCTGGGGAAAATGTCATGGAACCAGTCATTAACAACAATTCAAAAATTGGTATAACTTTTATAAACCCTTTTATAACCCTTCCCTGAAATCACTTTAGCTTCCACCTCTGGCGGAGTGAAAGAACGACGCCTGTCAGCTGCAGCCTTTCCCAGAGAGCTAGGGAGTCTCTCCGTGCAAGAGGGAGTTAAAAGTTGCCTTAAAAGATGCCTGACTGTGTCCTGGGTGGTGTCCTTTCTAAAAGTGAAGGGGTTTTTAGCCCTCCCTGCAAACTGAGTGTGCCGTTTCACCCGGGTATGAGCTAGCAGCCCGGGCTGACTGCCACAAAAAGGAGATGGACAAATTCCCTCTCCTTCTTCCCGATGCGTGGTCCTGCCTCCTTCCTTGTGCCACCTCTTATGCTTGCTGGTTGTCTCTGCAAGGCAGTTGAGCTCTCGAAGCTGGTGGAACACCACCTGCTTTTCTGGGTGAGTTTCCTGCCTGCTCAGGGAGTGAACTTGGCTCCTAAAGTGCTCTAAGGCACTGTTAAGGCAGTGCGAGGTGAGCCACAGGAGTACGGTAGTAGAACAAAGGAGCAGATGGAGAGATGGGAGGCGGCGGCAAGTCCTCTCTTTTGGTGGCAGGGAAGTCAGCATGTTTTGTGAAACCACCTCTTCAGCTGCGGCTGGCCATATTTTTAGCTTTTTCGTCAGTAAGCCCATTGCATTGTTGGCCCTTGAAACGGATTTTCAGGTACTACCGTCAGTCAAAACTGACGTCCCTGAACCCTGACTTGGCTGAATGTGATTCTGCTTGAACATGTAATTTCTCCATGTTTATTCTTCTTGGAGCTTTTTAATGCAAAAATCTATCCTCAGCCTGTGACTCGTGGTACGCTCCTTTCTTTGGAAATAGTTTGGAAGTCATAAGTACCTAAGGTGAAGACCAATGGTAATTTTGGCTGCTAGAAGACAACTGACAATAAGTAACAAAGGGTAAAGTACGAAATCAAGGGAAAGGACAAATGGAAAGTTGTACCTGTTACTGAGAAGCTTTTTAAAATCTGATTTTTCTCAGCTCCCATCTTCCTAACCTGTGTGAGTAGACTTGAACTCAGTGTATTGGGCTTTTTCCTGTTATTTCTCTGTTGATACGTCTGGGTCACTTTTTGTTGGTGATCTCACAGGCATCAGAAAAGCAAAGGATTCTCCTTTTGCTCTGCTGGGAGAGCAAAAAGTCTCCCGAGTGCCATTATTTGCAAGGAAAAGAGCTAGAGGTGATGTCTAGGGGATTTTTCACTGCATACTGATGAAACTTCTGTCACTCTCAAGAATAGTTCTGGCTGACGTGAGTCTAGTTGTGCAATTTTTTCCTGTATTTACAGCGAAGAATGCGAGACCTAACAGCTGAGGTAACGAGCAGCCTGCTGCAGTTTCCAGAGGTGACTCTTCAGGCACTTGGGGAAGATGAGGGAACCCTCGGCTCTGTGCTGTGCGGGAGGTTTTCTGGAGGTGAGCATTTTCCTTTAAATTTGGTCTCGGTATAAAGTTGTTCTTGCCTGGAGGCTACCTGAAGCCTCAGGTCATCGTATCAGCTGTGTCAGGTTGGTGCTGTTAAGAGGCATCCTGTTTAGAGAGAGAGAACAAAAAGGGTGCTTCAGCGATGACAAATGCTAATATTAAAACGTGAGTATAGTTAAACTTTGAAGTGGACTTTCCAGGTGATGTGACAGTAGAGCTGGGTGCCTATCTGGAGGTCTAGGCTTCTGTTAAGACCAGGTAGAATCTATCTACCTGAGTGTAAATGCAGGGATTGAGCTCATACTTCCTTTGGGCTGGCAGTAGTTCAGTGAAACAAAATGCCTTCGATTCTTCCTCTACGCTCTAAGACTTGTATTCCCATATGCGTTTAGATCATTTCTAGCAAAACCAAGGTGAATATGGTATAAAGGCTGTCGATCAGGACCTTGTCATCTTTATCCCAAACAACCCAGATTCTTCGGTGCGGGAATGACAAGTACAAATGCAAAATAACAAGGTGGTTAATTTTAGGAGGGATTGCTTGGGGATTTCAACGGGTGATTTTGAATCATTGACTAGAATGAGGTAGGTCGGTCTTCCTCTGCTAGGTACGTTTATTGAAGGAAAGGGGCAGGCACTGTGATTTTTTTTCAGCTGTTTTCAGTCTTCCGTTGGACATTTGCTTCAGTCCTCTTTCTTTTCTCTCACAGGGAGAAACGGCCTGGCGTGGTTGGCACGTGGTCCTCACCTTGAGGTGGTGAACTCTGTGACAGGAGAGCGGCTCTCTGCGTACCGTTTCAGTGGAGTCAATGAACAGCCTCCCACTGTTCGTGTGGTGAAGGAGTTTTCCTGGGAGAAGAGAACTGGACTGCTGGTTGGGTTGGAAGACGCAGAGGGAAGTGTTCTCTGTCTGTACGACCTTGGACTCTCAAGAGTGGTTAAAGCAGTTGTTCTTCCCGGGAGGGTAGGTACTTTTTAATTGGAGAAACGAAGCTTTGATGTTGTTAGGTGCTGCGTAGGCCTGTTTTAGGACAAGCTTTGGAGCGTCTCTTTGTAGGAGGTATTTTTTCTATCGTGCGTTAACATCCTGTCACTTGAGAGTATCCAGTCAAGATGGTGTTGCTGTAAAATCTTGGGCTTAATGTGCCATTATTGTTGGAGTTTGCTGAGAGTAAAACAAGTTTTCTGGTTTTATTGTAGAGCACAGAGTTACCTGATTCTCTCCTTCCACAAAAAGGCATTGAAAAGCACCTTTTTTTGGCCCTAATTGCTTGATTTCCATCAGAAATACCGTGTCTCTGCTCTAGCAGTCAGTGTTGTCCTGGGATGTGCTGCAACGTGTGCTGAAAGGTCTGTCTTCGCCTTGTGAGACAGTTGTGTGCAGACTGCTGGGCACGTGAAAGAGCAGTGCGCGCTTCCTCCTTTAGGTGGAGTCACCTTTTTATCTGAGAAGCTGCTGCTTTAGGCTGGCTTTTAACATTTTTCTCAACATTCGTGAAAGCGCTGGTGTGCATTTAAAGCTTCTTTTCCTTTATGTGGTTGTTACTTTTCTTCTAAATGCGGACTAGTGTGAATTTTACTAAGCTGGTCTCTCCCTTCAACGCTTTCTAAATACGTTTCACTCCCATGGAAATGGTGTGTCTCCCATGCAACTTGGCCGCTGCCTCGTCTGACTCTCGAGCCCTGATTTATCCTAACGCCCGTTTGTCAAAGAAGGCATAGACCGTATCGCGGTGCTGGTGGGCTGTGAGCGGTGGGAGACCTCGATGTAGTTGTGTTTGTCTGTCTTAAGCCCCTTGAATACGATAAAGTTTCTTGCGTATAACTGATTTTCTGTGTTTTCCTCCAGTTAATTACTGCGAAGTAGGAAATGGAAATTGCTAAGCTGTACTAATAGAATGCCCCATTTAAGTTGAAGTTAAGTCACTTACCCGCAGGAAATCTAGTAAATGGAAGGCAGTAACAGGTTTTTGTACGGGGCTTTTTTGTCTTTGTCTCTTTTCTTGATCTAATTGCAAACAATGCTTTGATGCTCCTGTATTTACTTTTTCTATTGAGCTTGTCAAAGAGCTCAAATAGTAACTTGTAGTTTTCCTGTAGGTAACCGCTATAGAACCCATAGCGAATCACGGAGGACCCAGCGTGAGCACTCAGCACCTCCATCAGAGTCTGCGATGGCTCTTTGGGGTGGCAGCAGTGGCTACAGATGCTGGCCATCTACTTCTGGTTGACCTTAGTTTGGATGATTGCTCCTGCACTCAGAATGATATCGAAGCATTGGGTAAGCCTGCAGTTTTTCCACATGAATTTAAACGCAAGAAAACTTCTGTCTTCTAACGAAACAGTATGCATCCCACTTTGAAGACCCTTGTGTCAGACATTTCTGACGACTGGTTACAGGTGGCAGTTTGACATCGTATAGTCCTGACCTGATTAAACCTGGGAGTGTCTGACTGCTCCTCCCAGTGTTGTAAATGCCCCCTCCCACCAAGATCCCTGTGCCACTATGATTCTTGCCAGAGAGGTGTAGGAATTTTGCCACGTGAGCCGGTGCGGCCGCCTGGTAGGAAGTTGTGTTGGAGGAGCCCTGTTTCCTGGGAATGCTCTTCTGCTTGTGTTAATTGACTTGGGGCAAATTTTGGGCTTGTTTTTTAAAATAAACCCCACTTACCAACACCCATGCATTTGGATGAATGAAATCTCGAATAGGTGTACTCAGATTGCATACACCGTTTTGGCTATTACAACAGCAGCTTCAGAAATTGGTGCCACTTCAAACACGAGGTGCCACTTCAAATTTCATCACGAGGCCCAAACTCCTGCTTTTCAGAGTCCAGGAAGAATTTGGTTACGTTATTAAGGTTACGCTTTTACCCAGCTTTCAAATGTGAGTGAGAATACTTGTCTGATCCGAGAGTTCTTATGTTCTTTGAAGACATACATAATGGAAATGGCAAAAAAAAGTGTTGCATAAATGGCTATTTTGCCTGGCACGGTAGCATTAGATGATAGGGGTTGTCACGTCAGTGCCTAAAATGCAGCCTAAGTGGCATAACGTATTCATTTATTGCTTGGTTTTGTGTGTGTAGACCTAGAAGTTGTCACTAAAAATCCTGCTGAAGTTGCACAAAGAAGAGAAACTGCGACCAGCGAATGGAGGTGTCTCTGTTTTCAACTACAAAATGCTTCCGGAACAGCAGTATCAGCCCTGTGCTACATAAGCAGAAGCAACCAGCTCGTTGTGGGTTTCTCGGATGGCTACCTGTCGCTCTGGAATATGAAAACTTTGAAGAGAGAGTAAGTAGGCCTTTACACTTGGCCATGCCTGGAGGTGTGGGGCTCTCGATTTGTTGCTTAAGGAAGTATGTGGATGTAAAGAGAACTTTTTCAGGGACTGAAATGAGTATGAGTATAATCTTGGCACGTTCAGAAATCCTCTTCTGACGTAACTTTTCAGTCATACCTGGATGAAGTGGTCCGCCTTCTCCCCAGTGGACTAGGATTGTTTTCCTTATTGTGCCTGTGGATTGAGGAATTGTGGGAAGCATGCTTCCTGGGGTTTTCAGAACCGGTTACTGCAACTGGGGCATCCATTGAAAGGCTGAAGTATGTCAGTGATGTGATTTTGGTGCCGATATTCTCTAAAGTGTCCAGGGTGAAACTAGTGAGACATGAAAACTCAATAGCTGACCTGTGCCTGAAAAATGTATTCTTTCCTGCATGTCAGCTTTGGCCGAAGGAGCAATCTCACCTGAAATATTTGGCTAACTTCTGGTTGGGATTCCCTTCAGCAGATCTGCACTGACTCCCCAGAAGCTGTTGGATGCATAAATAGGCAGTGGAGGAATAATTAGGTGGCAAGAGTAGAGTGTGGAGGTACAAATAAGGTTCAGAAGTCAGGAAGAACAATGCTTGACGTAGTCCAAGAAACGAGAAACTACCTGTGTTTGGGCCACTAGGCTCACCTTTTGTTTTCTTTTTCGTTTTGCTTTTTTTTTCCCCTAAACCTGTAGGCACCACTCTCAGCTTGAAGGAGGGAGGATTCCTGTCTATGCTGTCACTTTTCAAGAGCCGGAGAATGATCCTCGCAATTGTTGCTACTTGTGGGCTGTTCAGTCTACGCAGGAAAGGTGAATAAAAACTTTAACTATCAGCCACTGAATTAATTCTTTTTGTTTTTAAGGATATTTGTTCCCATACAGTTGAACATGTGTATTTGTTGTGTGTCTGTGATTCTTTCCGGTACGGAAGGTGTTAAACTTAGAATGCAATTTTTACAGGATTTACCAGACGTGAAGAGGGACCTACTAGTTCCTGCCTTCTGTCAGAAGGCAAAGCAACAGTGGCCATATTCTTCTGCTCGCATTCTCAAATGGTTTGCTTTTGTTCCTCGATGACCGCTTCATCATTTGTTTGATAGTCACACCGTGGTATTAAAATACCACTAGGAGCAGTTGAGGCTGCAGATCTAGAACACCAGACGTGCCCACAGAACAGCCTGCCGCCCCTAAAGGCGGCGGTGACAGTATTGCCGATGGCCTTGTGCCAGCGTCAGCAGTCTGTGGAGCCTTGGTGAGCCAGTGCAGCTCCCCTGGCAGAAAACGATTCAGCAGAAAAGCCAATGGGTTCCTGCTGTTCTGCTGAATCAAATCGGACTTGGAAGGGTGCAGGGTGTGCAAGAGGGGGAGGGGAACTTTGGTGGTAAGGGAAGGGCAGAGAGATCTCTCTTTCTGCATCAGCAAGCGATTCCATCAGCTCAGCTGTTGGTAGAGTGGCAGTCTTTTAAAATTTGACTTCAAAGCAGTTTTGATGGAGAACTCTTCATTGTGAAGAACTATTTCCAACAATTCTTAGTCCATACAACATATTACAGCTTTCCAATTGTACGGTTGGCTTTTGCCCCTGAAGCTGTTAGTGTCAAAACGCCCTCCTTCATGTTTCAGTGGCTAAATGTGGCCGATGATCATGTTTTGGGAAGAGGTGGTGTTCTTTTCAGCGGGAGCATGCTATTAAGAAAACGTCTAGGTCTACTAACACGACAATGAGGACTATAAAGCAGCTTTGTAACCAAATTTCATAATTTATCCCTTTTTCAGCGAAGGCGATGTGGTGAGTTTACACCTGCTGCAGTTAGCGTTTGGTGACAGAAAACGCGTGGCCTCAGGACAAGTCATGTATGAGGTAAGAGGTGCATGCGTGGGAAAAGCAGACAATAGTAATTTTCTCTAAGGGAGTATCAGTTGAGTTACAGGGGTGAGATTTACCATCAAACTTCAGAGCTGGCTGAAAAAATAATAATGTTTTGCTGAGTCTTCTTGGGCACGGCCTTTGTCCATACCTTTTGGAAAGAAGGCGTACCATTTTATACTGCAGTGTCGTGTGTTCCAGCTAGATTCATCTGCAAAGAGCCCGTATAAATGAAATTCCTGAAGAGGACGCGGCTTTTGCAAATAAAATTATTCTGAAATACCAAACGAATGGCATGTAGGAAGAGAAGATTGGGCCTTGAATCGCTTGGTTTAACCAAGCTTCGGACTTGAATAAGCTTCTGTCTCTCTCCCTTTCTTAAAATACAGTCATACTCTAGTCTTTGCTGATCTTCAGTTTTATATTCTTGGTTTCCCTTAGAGCTTTGTCAGCCGGACTTCTCACATGAAATGCACCTACAGTGTCTCTTCAGTGTTGATCCTGACACTTAGTAGCTGTAAAGATAACTCGTTCTTCTTTTTGGCTGGGTGACCTATTCAATCTACTCTTAAAGCCAGGAAAATATGTAATTTGGTCAGAAGAGTGTACCTAAATGTTAGATCTGGCTCCAAGGAGGATGCGTTTAAAATACAGATGTGAGGTATCCTTGTATCTCAGATAGCTAACAGAGACAAGGCGCATCTGTTAGATGTGTAATTCCATTCAGTTGTACGCCTGGAAGTCTTCCAAAATCTTTTTGAGGGGACAGTAATCTTAGTTCAGAGCAAGTCTTTCCTCCTGATTTGGTACTTTCTCTTGCATATTCTCAATAGCTATGGAACGAAACAGGGGTGACTCTTGTATCGTGGTACTCTGGTTTTTGTAGGGACTGTGCCTTTTGATTTTTTTGGATTAATTTAGATTTTGAGTGTTTTGCTTATGTGTAGGAAAGGTGCTTCCTCATTTGCCACTGTTGCTTTTGCATAGATAGAGGTTAGGTGTTTGGAAAAGGTGGTGTTTCTTTAAAATGCATTATCTATCACGGTGACCAAGTAGAAGGATCTTCCAGTGATTCATCGCGTGCTGGATGCTATCTCTTTATCTTTGTTGATGTGCGGGACCTGTGCTCCACAGCGGATACTTTTAGTCTCAGAACACTTCCTTGTAGTCACAGATTGGTTAGTACTACATGACTGTCTGCCTGCATGGCTGTCTGAGTCAAGTTTCTTGTCCATCTTCAGGGGTAGAAAATTTAAGTGTCTCCCGTTTGCTAGGCCAAGTTTGAGTAAAGAAGGAGGAATCTGCTGTTGATCCTTGTTCATTGGATAGAGTTCACAGGAGCTCAAAAGACTTTTTCAATACAGCAGTGCTTTTTGTTCCAGGAATTAGGTTTGAGGCTATGAAGCAGTGCCTCTTTGACTGTGTGTCATGGTAAAAGTCACAAATAGGACTTATGGAACATGTGGTACTGTGTTTTTCTATATGCGTGTCAAACTCTCGTCTCCATTGCCTTCAAGGCTGGTTTAAGTCTGCTTAAGTAATTAAACAGAAAGGTATGTTTAAGTAATGCTTCCAAAGACCTTTTTTGTACTGTCGCAGCAGTTGCTAAATCTGGTGCATCAAATCACGATTGTAGAGCGCATCTTTACCCTCGTTCTGCACAATGCTTGCGGATGGGCAGAGTATACACTCTCTACTTTGATATCAGAGTTTGACCAGTGCATCTCGTTTGAAAACTTGTTTTTGTGTTTTGCTAGTCAATGGAGTCGTTACTTAACATCTCCCATACAATGGAGTTCCTTAGAATGACTTTGCCCGGCGTGGAAAGTTTAAAATGCACTGCTTTGCTTCAGAAGCATTTTCTTTTTAGTTATGAAAGACTTTTTTTAATTATTTAATTTTTCTTTTTAGACAACCTTCATATTTATTTGTAACACTTCCTGGAATCATTAAGAGAAAGCTCGCCTCTTCTCAGATTAGGTGAATTAGATGTATCCTATGAGATCATACGGGAATGTGTGGTTTCATGCCAGTTCATTTCAGAGCTCTGCAAGTTTAGGAAACTTGGGTAGAATGTGGCGTTATCAGTTTATGGGTTGTGTGGGTTGGGTTTCTTTTTCCCTCTTTTTTTTTTTTTTTTAATTATAGAGCTGCTATTTGTCCCCAGTACACCCGTTCATGTGTTGTATGGTAGACAGTTTGAATGAATGCTGTATTTGGAAAGACGGTATTTCACTTCACGCTTACTTAAAAAATGGCACTATCAGAGGTTCAACACAATCGTGCCGGGGTTTCTGTGTATCTCAAAATTAGTTTGTTTACTGTGTAGTAATTCGTGATGCTAAAAGCCTTGGCCACGTGCACCCGGTGTCCTTTCTGGTTTTCCCTTTTGCTGTTGGCTGTGCTTGGTGAAGGAGCTGAGGGATATTTCACCCGTTAGTCTCTGACAAGATGAGAGGAGGAGCTGTCATAGCTTACGTGGCTTGAAAGAAGATTGCTAATCAGTATGAAGTTCTCACAGTAACTAGAGAGGGGTGCACGGTCACTCTGGTGGTGTGCCCATAGAAAATACCTCTTGACAGCTTTAGCTGCTCGAATGCTGGGGCTTCTCTAACTTCATCAGTTCTGCAATCAAGACATGGAGCAAAGAGCTTTGCATGCATGTGTGTTGCATCATTTTAGATATCTCTTTGTAGCGATATATTTATTTTTATAAAGAACATTCTTGGATGTCGCAAGGAATTCTGCAAAACATGTTTAGATGTGAATAATGTTAGGGAAATTCTAAATTTTGAAAAAGTGCAAAGCCTTTACAGCCAAACTTACCCGTTACGATTTGACACTGCATTCTCTTGCATGTCAGGCGTAGTTTCTATTTACCATCAGAAATAGGCTCATGCGAAATACACAGTATAATAAGCCTATTCTGTTAGACTGTCTTTCATATTTAGCCATAATGTATGTTTTTCTCTTAGAATGACCTTTGCTCTCTTCTCTGATTTTTTCCCCCAGGTTTTGGAATACCGTGGCAAAAAGTTCAGTTTAGATCTCACGGGTGGAGTCTTTCCCTTGAGAGGCCAGACTAGTACTAAATTAATCAGCTGCCAGACTGTCGAAAAATTCCGCAGCGACGTTGACGGAGAGGATAGCGTAAATGAAGGTTTGTTCTGATGTCTGTGTTTGGTGATTTTAAAAGAAGTGCTTTTGGAACCTAAGCAACGAATGCTGTTCTGTCCCCACAGTCTGAAAGTCTTGCCTATCTGCATAGACTAGACTGTTGGGATTATTTACGAAGAAAAAATGGATGCTTAAGTTATGTGGGACTTCTTTAAGGGAAAAAGTGGGTTTTATTTTATGCTTGCTGACATGCTATCGCGATGTATGGTGGGGCCGTTTGTATGATGATGGTCAGTCGTTTTACTCCTCCAGCTGCCATCTTTGAACAAGAAGTTCAAACTCTCCATTGCTTAGGAATGTTACCAGAATTTTTTCCCTTCTTCAAACCGATGTCCGCATCTGCATCCAGATGGTAGCCCGTCACAAGTGCTGTTCCCCAGGGCACTGCACTGGGGCCACTTCTCTTTAGTATCTTGACCAGTGATCTGGACGAGGGGACAAGAAAAAGGGGCAGTGTGACTGAAACCTATCACAGAGATGTTTGCTATTCCGTAATTACTGTAATCACTCTTAGGAAGTGTTGTGTTTCACGAGTGACAGAACAGAATGAAGCCAAAATAGAAAGTGGTGTTTTAAAACTATCGGATCTATCGTATTTTCTACAAGTCAGAAACAATGTCTTGTCTTTTACAGTCACGTCTCCTGACACCAGTGTCTCAGTCTTCAGTTGGCAAGTGAATACGTACGGTCAGGGAAAACCATCTACTTACCTGGGTGTATTTGACATTAATCGCTGGTATTCTGCTCAAATGCCAGATTCACTAAGGTAGATTTTTCTTCAGTAGTTTTCCATATGCCTGCCAATAATTCATTTGAATGTCGGCATTTAGCTTACGCGCTTGTTTTCTTTAAGGCCGGAAGAATTCCCTCATGAGTGCCCCTATTTTGCACTGTGGTCGCTGGATACCGTAGTGAGCGTGACTTCTCCGAAGCTCCTTTTGGATATTCTGGTCCATGAGCGGAGTCTAAGTCGGGGAGTTCCTCCTTCTTATCCACCACCTGAGCGGTTTTTTCATCCAGGCAACTATAACTTTGGTAGGTATTTCACTGCTTTTGAGAGTGATAAGCTTAAAATGAGGTCAAATGCCATTCATTGGTTCTCTTGTTCAGTCATTGTTTGTCATTCAAAACCCAAACCAAACCAAAAAAACACCCAGTCCCCCCCAAACCCAACTCTGATCACGTTGTACTGACAAGGTATTTGCTATTGTGGAACATATCTGACAGCCGGCTGAGTTTTGGTGCTTTTGTAATGTAGCCGGTGAAGTGGTGCTGGTTATAGCCTGAAATGACTGTGAACTGAAGCTCAAAGCACTCAGTTATATGTTTCTAGATACCGGTGTGTAAAAACTGTAAACTGGTCGTGGCATAACTGTGAGAGTACGGAAGGTTGTCAAACGTTCCCTGTTTCTGCAGATGGTACGTGCTTGCTGACCTCCGGAGTCGTTCACATGACTTGCACCGGCTTCCAGAAGGAGGTGATCTTTTACTGTATCTTTATTGCGAGTGGCAGGAGATGTAGCTTTTCTAAGTTTTCTGTTGCACTGCTTTCCGTGTTAGGGACCGTTTCATGCTCATCCTGCCCGTCCACACGCATAGTTGCAATTGTATCCTGTCGCCAGTTGTATGCAAATGGTAATGTTTTAGGTCCCCTCTTGGGACTGTACAACTGCCGTTGTCTCCTCTTGAAGCACGATCGGGGATTGAATGTCTAGAAAGGAATGCAACGTTGCTCCAGGAGCAAGAACAAAACCACTGTAGAAGGCGGGGAAAGGTGTTACTTCTTTATTGCCCCTCAGTCGAACTGCCTGCATAGTCTTGAGTTAGAGTTTTGATCCCCGATTCTCTTGAAAAAGGAGGGAATGGAGAAAATGAAAAACCACATAACTGTTTGAGGAGTGAAAATTTTGTTTTCTCCCAAACTCGGCCAAATTATAACTTCTGAGCCACGGCACAGATTGTGACAGATAATTTTGAGTGAAGTTTCAGCTCACTAAATGTTTCCAACATGAATCGGCTTCCATACGAATAGGCATGGAAAGGATCTTCCAAAGCGTGAAGCTGCATGTTAGCTGAGCTTATATAGAATGTATTTTGTGTCAGTGTTGAGGGAAAGAGCAAGGCCTGTGTATAGACAGAGAAGGTAGAAAAGACTTAATTACGCAGATTGCTAACCTAAAGCATCTTAGTGGTTCAGGCTGTCTGACGGTGTCAGTGAACATTTAGATTCTTCCTTTTAGAGGTTATCCAGAAGCGTAGTGACGGAATAACAATGCTGTCTTAATCTGTGGTTTTCGATTGATGTTTCAGACCTTGAATTTTTTGAAGAAATCTGGTCCTTCAATATGGGAAGCCATTCAGGATAGCTACAATAGGTGTCTTGTAGCTGGCTTGCTGTCTCCAAGACCAGTTGATGTCCAGCCATCCAGTTTGAGTCAGGTGAGTGCCTATGAGGGAATCAAGGGGGAAATACATCCATCTGGTCTGACAGGGCTGGAGGGGCTACAAGACACGATACTCCAATTTTTGGATTCTTTTCAAAGTTTCGTTGAAATACAGGCGTGACCTGAGCTAGCAGAAGTAATCGTATCCTTAGATCCAAAGTAGTGACTTTGACTGGGAACAGCCCTAAGAGATCTGTCTTTAGAGACCCCTCTCTTAATTCGGTGCCACACACAGATGCGCACAAGGAAGCGTGCAGTCAGTGCTGGTCATGCCCAACATAACGCATGTGTCCCCCAGAGTAACCCCCATCCCTGTCAGTTTCTCAAAGCAGTGGTTCAGTGCAGTAGCCGACGATGGGGGCGTCTCACTGGGATGCGAGCTCTTGCAGACGTCGGCTTGCTGCACTGTACGTGGTCATTTGCTTCCAAGGAAGTGGGCTGTGGTAAAGGATTACTGCTGTCAGCTCTCCCTGGCAATTTCTTCACGGCTTGCCCTCGTTTTCCCTTCATCGGTAGCCTTTTCTGCATCCTCTCCGGGCGGATCTTCAGCTCTGTAGCCTCTGCCTTGTGCTGCAGTAGCCCAATTTGCTCCTCTGAGACTGCCCTCTTGCAGCTGCAACACCTTAATCACCTTTATCTCATGACACTCGCTACCTTCTATGTGCTTTATGCCACCACAGTGACTTCACTCCCCCTGCCATAGGTTTTCCATTTGCAATGCACCAACCTTTCCCTGGAGCAATCAGCAGGAAGGGGAGAGCAGCCTTCCCGCTGCCCTCCTCTTCCTGTCTCCTGCATTCGTCACCACATTTGTGGACGTGTGTTAGGACATGAACGCTTCTGCACAGTGTGGTAGCTCAAAGAAATTTCTTGGCAAGCTGGCCAATGGTCTGTTTCCTTGTCTGAAACCAGTTTTCAGAAAAAGATGGCAATATCACATGTGTGTTCTACATGTGTAGAAGTCGCTTTGAATGTCATGATTTTGCCTAGAGGGGAAAGATACTTTTGAATGAGTTTAAAAAAACCCAACCAACCAAACAAATCCCATCCCAAAAACCAAAGTAAAAACTTACGAAGGGTCCTCTCACCTGAGAGAAGTACGAGAACACCAGCTGAGATAAGCTACTACTTAATATCGCGCGTCTGTGCATACCTGTGATTTATCCTTGTAAGGATTACCACTACACTATAATACAGTATTTGAAGAGCCTAACATTTAAGCCATTAGGATGTAAATGTTTCGCTTCTTTTCTGTCACGTTACAAAATTCCAACGTAGTGTTTTGGGTGTCAGAACTGCTTCATGTCTTCATAGTCTAGAAAGCTGCTTGGCCGTAGCTTCACTGTTTCCATGCAAACGTTGCACAGTTGTGTTTGTCCTGTCCCCTTCCTGCGTTCCTGATGGCAAACTTATATGCACAGATGTGTAACGCGTATTAGCAGAGGATGTTTCTGGACGTAGTAAGTTGGAACTCAGTACGTGAAGACTGTAATGCAGAGGCACGCGAAGAAAGATTAGAATTAGGCTGCAGTAAGTTGAAATGTCAGAGGAAAAGTGTGTTAATGTGTTCCTCAGAGCAGTGAGCAGTCCAGCCTGTGGCTGGAATTAAGAGAAAGGACATGGCATTCCTGGCCTGTGTCCTGATTGACTTTGTGATGTCTGAATGAGTATGCAGTTAGAAAGAAACATTTACTGTTGATGGTTCACATGGTGCAAGTAGGTAAGATTCTCATTTGAGTTTGTCTGTTACGTTTAGGAGGAGCAGCTGGAAGCAGTATTGTCAGCTGCTGTCCAGACAGGTTCTGTGGGACTTCTGACTGGATGCATTAAACATTGGATATCTGAAGGTAATACTTCGAACGTTGGTTTTTTACGTGGTACCTCTTTGAGTTGGAGCCTGTTGATTCATTTCTTTTTTGTTCTCTTTGTTTAAAGAGCAGCCAAGGTCTGCTGGTAATTTACGGTTTGTTCTTGAGTGGACATGGAACCAAGTGATCTCTACAAAGGAAGAATTTGACCAAATCTGTGAGTACTAGTGTAGTCATTCTGCAAACCTAAAGTCGTTCTTTCTGATTGAGCTTCCTCAGTAATATGCCGCTATAGGATATTGCACGCGGTCCTTGAAGTGCGCCTTGAAACTCTGGAATTGCTCTGTCGGCTAACGATTTAATATTTATTCTTGAAAAGGTGTGCCGCTGTTTGATGGCTCTTGCAACTTCATTGACCCCCAGACATTACGGTCTCTCCAGCGCTGCCAGTTGCTTTTGAGCAACCTTAGCACGGTCTTAAACTGTTTTCTCAGAGAAGCACAAGAGCTTACTGAAAAAGGTTTGTAGTAGTGCTACAAAATCTTTGGTATGTTTTATTAAGATTTGGAATTGTGGCAACATGGGCTTTTGTTGTTTTTGAGGATTGGAAGACAGTCACATTTAGCTGGGAGAAGGGGCTTAAAGCTGAGCGCTTGGGACCACCACAAAACACGCATGGAGTTCAGGGCAACAGTTTATGGTGGAGCTCATGCAAGGGGGTGGGGGAGGCTACATTCAGAGAGAAGCTTAGTAGGCAACTGGGCTGAAATTACAGCAACCGAATGTGGTATTGCTGAAAATTATTCCTTTGAGTTCTTAGCTAGCAAGTTCTAGTTGCATGCAGACACCGTGTTGCAAATTGCTAAACAATACGAAGGAAGCGTAAACGAGTAACGTGCAAAGTAAGTTACTTGAGTTTCTACAGCTTTTTCTCTTAGAAATGGTTCTTGGCCTATTGAGAAAAGAAAAGAATATCCCTTTGCTATCAGAAGAATCTCTGCTACGTGAGAAACAGATGTCTTATTCCTGCGTGCATTTAGTAGTTCAGGCTTTGGGGCTTTTTTTTTATTTTAGCCTTTAGTGTGTCTGGTTCTTTATAGGGATTGCTTTTTGTTTTGGTGGTGATAGTGTGGGTTTTCTTCAAATAAGAAAGTGATACAGCGTGAAAAACGCAAAGACAAAGATTTCTAATGTGCTATTTTTATACTTTCGGTTTAGTAGGATGAAGGGAGTTTTGTGAAAATGAACGGAATTGCATAACGCTAATCATCTCCTGCCTTTTTTCAGGTTTTGCAGACGTGACAAATAAGCAAGCGGTAACCGGCCTCATTTCTTTGTATGCACGAGTGGTCATCTGGTTCTGTCGATCCGGTCTCCTTCCAGAGGGTTTAGGTAAGCGTGACCTGTCATACGTTTGCAACAAGGCGACCATCCAGTGAGTGACTCCCACGAACGCGTGCTTAGCCATGTTTTTGTAACGGTTTCGTCAGGAAGAAGTCGTGCTGGTTCATAGAATCATAGAATCATAGAATTGCTGAGGTTGGAAGGGACCTTTAAGATCATCAAGTCCAACCTTTAACCTGCCCTGACAAAAGCCACTTCTAAACCATGTCCCTAAGTGCCCCATCTACCCTTTTTTTAAACACCTCCAGGGATGGTGAATCCACCACCTCCCTGGGCAGCCTATTCCAATGTTTAATAACCCTCTTAGTGAAAAACTGTTTCCTAATATCCAATCTAAACCTCCCCTGACATAACTTGAACCCATTTCCTCTTGTCCTATCACTTGTCACCAGGGAGAAGAGGTCAGCCCCCGTCTCTCTACAACCGCCTTTCAGGTAGTTGTAGAGGGTGATAAGGTCTCCCGTCAGCCTCCTCTTCTCCAGGCTAAACAACCCCAGCTCCCTCAGTCGTTCTTCATAAGGTTTGTCCTCCAGACCCCTCACCAGCTTTGTAGCCCTTCTCTGGACACGCTCCAACACCTCAATGTCCCTCTTGTAGCGAGGGGCCCAAAACTGAACGCAGTACTCGAGGTGGGGCCTCAACCAGTGCCGAGTACAGGGGGATGATCACTTCCCTAGTCCGGCTCACCACACTATTCCTGATACAGGCTAGGATGCTGTTGGCCTTCTTGGCCACCTGGGCGCACTGCTGGCTCATATTCAGCCGGCTGTCAACCAACACCCCCAGGTCCTTTTCTGCCGAGCTGCTTTCGAGCCACTCTGCCCCAATCCTGTAGCGCTGCATGGGGTTGTTGTGACCCAAGTGCAGGACCCGGCAGTCCCAAGTGCAGTGCCTTCAGTGGCAGGGTGTGCTGAAGTTCTGTGGGTGAAGTTGAGATTTTGCTGGGTTGTCAAGTACACAGCATAGAATGAGGCAGGCAGTTTCTTTCCTGGGTGGATTTTAGGAATAGCAATGGACCCCTGACTTCAAGGCGCTGCTTGTGTCCACAGCTTGAACTACTTGAGATTTTAAACAAAGTACTATTAAACAACAAGTACCGGAATGCTTGTTTTTACAGTGAGAGCATTACCTGCATGTTTTGAACTTTCTATCAGTTGCTTGAGGAGAAAGTACACCTTGGAAATCCTTCTTTAGTTGGATGGATTAGAAATTCCATTGTCAGCCTTAATTGTCTCACAGATGCTCACGCGGCATGTTTAAAAACCATTCCCTTTGAGAACTGGGTGGGTTTTTTTATAGTGAACTTCAGCTTACCCTACATGTTGTGAATGCTGCGTGAACTGTAACCTTGAAACGGCACTTGGGGCAAGAAGGAATTGAGTCTTGTCTCTTAGAGCTCTTTTAGCAAAGGCGGAAAGAGGATTGGCTTCTTTCAGAGTTGGAGGCTTCTTGATGCTTAGCTTGTACGATCTTCTGTCTCTTTAGGCAAAAATTTTCGTTTACAAGTGTGATATGACTGCTTTAACTTGCTTCTACTTTGTTGCCTGTAGATGACGATACGCGTTTGTCGAGACCTTTCTACAATTATCCTCTGATTGAGAGCTACTATACTGGTCACCGACAGAAACTTGAGCGTTTATCAAGGTAAGAGCTAGAGGAAGACTCTAGAACACTTCCACGGCAAATTCAGAAGTGGAAGGGAATGGCTTTTATCTCAACAGTTGCATGGGCTATGCGTAATGCCGCTGCCAGCAATACTCTTGACTTCAGTGACACGTGTGTTCTGTTGAACAGAGAGGTTACTTTCCTGTGTTAAAACGTTGATGTCTACCGCTGCTTAGTACCACTGGTTGGTATCATCATTTTTCGGGAGTCTACTTTATTCATTGGCTAATGTGTATAATTTCTGACTGCTGAAAAAGGCCATGTGATTAGGACAGGATCAGTCACCTCCAGTTCAGCAAAGCAGGGTGTTCACAGAACAATTGTTTTGGAAGCAGAAGAAAGCGTGTTTTTTAACAAACAATCATCTCCGTCCTTGACTGGTAATAGAGGGTCATAACTGTATTGGCCTAAGTCCCCTTCTCACAAGTACGTGGTGTGATTTCGTAAGATGGTTGGAGGTACATGGAGTTGGCACGCCTCGCACTCTCCTGGCTGTCGGACAGAAGTCACTTGCGAACGTCAGCTCTCTTTCCTGGACTAGCTGCCTAGCACATAGGCGGCATGCCTTGGATTAGCTGATAATAGGTTTTTCTTTGGAAATTGTACTGAAAACTGAATAAAGACCTGACCAAGCTTCGGCGATGGCACTGTGACCAAGAGGCTGCAAGGTGAGTTAAGGTGGAAGCTGCAGGGTAGGAGGTATTGACTTCAAAGTTCATCTTCCTTGGCTTACTTCTCAAGTAACTTACATACAGGCTCGTGTGTTCCTTCGAAGCACAGAGCCTCTAGTGTCCTTTTTCTGCTTTGTGCCATCGGGAGATTAAAGGGCAGGGCTGCAGTCAGCAGAAGACTGGAGGAA
The DNA here is from genome assembly GCF_964199755.1 of Larus michahellis. Classification (NCBI taxonomy): domain Eukaryota; kingdom Metazoa; phylum Chordata; class Aves; order Charadriiformes; family Laridae; genus Larus; species Larus michahellis. The sequence goes on from NC_133898.1 coordinate 43,498,608, forward strand.
AGCCGTTACACCGGGAGGCTGGAATTAGTGTTTAACTCTGTCCAAATCCTTGCTACCTTTTGTTCCAGAGGAAAATGGGACTCGGACTGCTTGATGGTTGATGGAATGGTTTCCCAGTTAGGAGACCAAGTGGAGAAGCTGTGGCGGAGAGATGCAGGAGGAACTGGGAAATACCCGCCTGCCAGTTTGCATGTGAGTGTCCTGTTCACTGAGAACAACAACAAACGGCCGCCCTCCCCGCCAAACCCCACCCAAAAGCCAATGATTTAGGGAAGACAGGCGTTTTTTCAGAACTGTTAATTTTTCATTTCAGGCACTGCTGGATCTCTATTTGCTAGAAAACATTGAAGAAAACTGCAAACACGCAATTGTATCCTTTCTAGATATTTTTATTACACCTTCAGGGGATGCACATAAATGTTCTTCAGTGTTTGTCCCTGACCTGTTTCATGACATTTTTTCATTTATGCTTCAAAGACGATGCAAGTGAAAACATTTAGTTTAGCGTTAAGTTGTAGACAGAAGCGCTGTTTTATTTCTTTGTACTGTGGATTTTTGATGACTTTTTTCTTAAATGTTTGGTTGCAAAAGTCTTCTCCAATAGGGAGAAAACAGTTTTAGTAATAAGGGTTGAAGATATAAAATGTCCTTAGTTTTTCTCCAAATTTAAACACTGTTTTAAATTTTTTAAAACCCTCCTATCTGTAGCAAATGGCTTCTTACTAGAATGATGTGGTAAAATATCCTGTTTCAGAGCAAAAGGATTTCTAAGAGTGGTTTACCAGTACCGGATTTTTTGCTGAAATCATGGGTTTTCCAGCGCAGCTCACAGCTTTGGTTCCGTTGAAAGTGCAGGCACACGGAATAAGCAACAGGGAGAAGAGAAAAGTCATGGGGCAGAAACTTAATTTTTAAGCTGCTGAAATACACAGCCTTGCTTTTGCTGTTTGTTGCCTAACCCGCGAGGGGAGCCTAGAGAGCAAGGGGCTTAGAAACGCTTATAGCCCGGAGCTGTCTTGTTAGATGATGTCCCTAAAAACGGACGTCAGAAAGAGAAAATGACGCTACCAATGAGTGACCCGCATACTGGTTTAAATCCAGTTTTAATCATTCGGAGCTGAGCTGTCCTGTAAGGATGCCACAATTTACACTGTTTTATAGACGCTGGAAATGAGGGGAAAAAACCAACTGTGGAATTTACTTGCTGTAATAATTAAGCTCAATGTGTTGAATGTATTTTCTGCTACCTGCTTCCTTTATATTCTTATTCTTACTTCATTATGTTTTTCTAAGGGTAATGTGATAAAGTTTTGGTCTTACAAGCTGATTAGCCTTAATGAGATACCTGATGTCAGACAATTTACTTGCTGCTGGATATCAAGCGTTCCTTTCCGAGTGAGACAGAGACTTCAGTCGACTCCTTTGCAACTGCCTTTGGCATCCCCTGGGGTCTTGTTAAGCTTGTTGAAGGTTTTTGGCTTCTAGATCACGATGATTACGAAGTAAGTATGGTAGAGTTGAGTTAGACATACATTGCAGTACAAAGCTATAATCTAGAAAATGATTTTTCAATATGGGTGCTTAGCTAAAAACAAGTGCTAAAATGTTAGAAGCTTGTTTTGTAATACTGCTACATCTTCAGCAGTCAATTATGATTTGCAATTCTGTTCGAATTACTTTGACAGGAAATCGATTAAAGACGAAATCAACTGTAATAATGGTTGCTATCTGAATTTTCAAAGCCCTCCGTTTAGGTTGTTTTCAGCAGCCCGAGCGGATGAGCACTTTCTCACAAAGAGTGTTTTAGGTCCTTTCAATATGAAAGCCATGAGCACAGCAGCAAGATGTGAGACAGAAGAGTGCAGAAGGCACTTTTCAACCTCATTCATGTTCTTTCTGATGCTGAAGGTTGTTCTTTGCCTGTCATGACGTTGATATAATCTGCTTGTCTGACAGAGTAGCTTAGTATTTAGTAATGTGTTTCTAAACAGTGGTGTTTGTAGACAGAGCTTTCATTAACCTAGGAGAGGGTGAATTACTCCTTTTAAAACACTCGCTTTGTTCTGTATGGCTAGCTGAATGGTTTTTTTGCAAGTACTTAAGCATTTTTGTTTACCTGTCCTGTATCAATTGCTTCATTAGTCACCTCTGTTTGTTTAATAACATGCATTCACCCTTACTTAAGAAGCTTTTGAGGATTTTTGTTGCGTGTGCTTGTGTTTACGTAGTAAAAAACCCGATCTCTAACTCGTACAGAATTCACTGGCCCTGCTCTTTCATCCTGCTACAATCAAAACCGCATCATGGCAACATAAGAGAATTATTCAGTCCCTCCTGTGCCAAGGGGAGCATGGGCAAGCCCTCAGATACATCCAGCTGATGAGGCCACCCACGGCAAGCAGCGGGGAAGTACAACTTCTCCTCACTGTGTTGCTCTCCAATAGGTAAAGAAATATATCCCACCATTTTATCACGCAAATCTTGTGAAAATGGAGAACAAAGAATAGACATCATCATCCCCTAAGCTTCCTTTAAACTTTGAGTACAAGACTCTTGGGGCATCTCTTTGGTTATGCTATTAACATCCCTTTACGTCTGAAACATTAATTACAGGTGCATGGTGGAGGCTTGGGGTCTGTTGCACCAACATGCCACTCAGGCAAACTTAGAAGACCTCTTAAAACACATGTACGAAACGTGCCGGGAGATGGGCCTGATGGAAGACTTGCTGAAGCTGCCTTTCACAGACACCGAACAAGTAAGTGGGAGCAAGGAAAAATGTTCATCGTCTCTTTGAAAAGAGAAAAGGCAGAGCCATAACAGATTTTTGGAATGAATTTTTTTTTCCTCATGGGAGTGTTTGGAGAAGTTTTTAAGGAGCAGCGCTGGTGTTCAGAATCTTGCTTTGTTTTTTTCATACCAGTCTTTGAAACACTCGGAATAAGTTTCTACACCTTTGGTTACATCTGAAGCTAAATGTTGACCAATATACGTCACTACTCCAAAGCTACTCTATGAAGCTATAAATTAAATGTTACACACCACTGTTGACCCCACTGAGAACAGTTTGTTTGCATCTGAGGAATAAACATGTATCTTTCCCATCTGCCAGTCTTACCATTCCGTTATTGAGATACGTATGTTATGCGTGGCTTAGATTACTGGAAGTTGTTTGTGTCACTCCTTCCTGTGGGATGACGAGTAGGTTGTATGTCATCGCTCGTGTCTTGCACGCAACTGTATTTTTCTAGCTGAGAGCAGGCTAGGTGCCAATCCACAGGTTAAATTTCTGTGGGTTTTGTTTGTTTTTTAATTTCTGCGAGTTATAGTGTGCTCTCCAATTCCACAACTTTCATTTCACGGCTTTTATGACAAAAATTCTTGTCTAACCTCTATTTCTCAAAATAGCCAGATTACATTTTGTGTTACATGAACTTGTGTTCTGGATTTGTGACGCGTTTGCTGTTTTCTGGAATCATAGTTTTCCAGTGACTCAAACTTCTAAGGTGGTTTGGAAGTCGTAGGTCCTGCATTTGAAAACTGTCATGCGGCCAGGTGGTGTGCGTAGGTCGCTTTTTCTTGCTTGTTTTAATCTTCACATCATTTTGTCCAGGGTAATTTCCAGTTGTCCTGTATATTCAGGGCACTGGCGTTTCAGGAAGAACAAGGGAAAGCCTGCTATGTAGTAAGTCGTTTGCAAATTGCAGGTGATATCAGAAAATTGCACGTGATAACAGGTGTTATCAGAAGAAGGTTCTGCAGAGTGCCAGCATTGTTTTAACTTCAAGTTGTAGGCTCTGTTGCTGTTCCAGTCTTCCTTCCACTTTGCTAAAAGTACCAGGTGAAATCGGTGTGTGCGGATGGGTAGAACTTGCCGCTGTTCTGTGCAGTGGAGGTGTTTTCCCACACCCGTAGAGGAAATCTGCTCACTAATGCGAAATAGCACGGAGAGGTCTGTGCAATGAACTACTTGTAATTAGTTAATATTTTCCTTTATTCTTTTCCTTCATCAGAATGATCATGATCCTCGCTTGAGAGAGAGGGCAGTTGCCCGAAATTCTGCGTTACCCCAATATGGCAAGATCCTTCCACGAATTCAAAGGAAGCTGGCCGTAGAGAGAGCCAAGCCTTACCATTTGCCTGCGTCGGTCGTAAGAGAAGGTAACTTTTAGGGGGGGAAATATGGTGGAGAACTAACCACCTCTTTGATGGCAGCAGGCTGATATTTTTCCCCTCTTGCTTTCCAGTCTCAAGACCAACGCCATTATCCACAGTAACAAACCCAGCTAATGCAGGACATTTGTGTACTAGAGAAAATTTCCTCAGTGCTGTATTGTGCAAAACTGGAGAAGTCTGGGAAGGAAATGAGCAGGAAACCGGTTTCTCACGAGTTGATAGGTAAGCAGCCTTTTAACAAAGTTCAGTCTTGATCTACGTGTTATAAAGGTCACCTGACTCCGTACCGTTGTCTTGAGGTTATGTGGTCTTTTGTCCTTACTCGCCTGCCTGCAGTGAGGTAGTGGGGTCTCCTTCACTGGAGGTACCCAAAAGGCGCCTGGATGCCAACCTTTGCAGCCTGCTCCAGGAGAAAGTTCTCTCAAGTGTGCAAGCTTCTGTTAGGTGTTACTAACTGGTTTTGCTAGTTCTCAATAAAAATCGTCCTGTACTTTTTGTACTATCCATTGAAACACTAGGAATAAGTTTCTACACCTTTGCTTACAGCTGAAGCTAAATGTTGAACAAAATATGGCACTACTCCAAAGCTACTCTATGAAGCTATTCAATGTTACACACCATTGACGACCCCACTTAAAACAGTTTCTTTGCAACTGAGCAATAAATACACATCTTCTTAGTCAGACAGCCTTACCATTCAGTTGCTCAGATACGTTATGTTGTGTGCCAGAAGGAAGGTGCACCTGACTAAAGCCTTCTTTGGCTTTTTTGCACATTCAACATATTACATTTAAGAATCAATACTTCATAAGTACTGTGTGGAGAGACAGTTTTTCTGCTATGGTAATCTCATTTATGCAAATACATATATGTTTACATTCCGGGAAGTGTGTTTACAGGCTTTTAGGTAGCTGAAACTAAGACCATGATTACCATCAAGGTATGGGTGTACAGATATTGATAGACTTGATTGTGGGATCAAATAGTCCTGTTTTACCACCTCCTGCCCAGTGTCTGCTTTGTTTCTGCCCTTTTTGCTTAAAATTCGGCAGAGTTATAAAGAGCAGGAAGGAGGCTCGTAGTTGTCAGATGACTTTCCTACGAGTGGCGTGGTCAAATGAACTTGAGTTCTGGTACGTGTGGACTTCAGGGGAATGACAGTCAGTTACATTTTCCTTTTAATTCTAGACCTCGAGCTACAGGACCACCAGCCATAACACATCCTCTCCCTGGTGCAGAGTGGCGCGATGCATTTGTTGGGACGCCAGTTACGAAATCTTCATGGAAGCGTTCCAGCTATAGTACATCCACAGAATGAATGCTTCCAAAAGGCCAACTTAGGGACACGACTAAGTGGAGAATTGGAAGTGGTCCCCGCGTAGAAATGTAGATACGTTTTCTTCTGGCATGGGACTTACATGCCTCGTGCAACTTGAAATGGGATTACTCTTGCCTCAGAGGCAGTGATTTGGGAAATTAAGTGTGAAATGTAGAGAAATAATTACAAAAAGGAAATGCCTGTAACTTCTTCCTGGGCCTGATACATCACCTGAACAGCTGAGGGCTTACCCATATTTCTTGTTGATTGAATGTTTTTGTGCTGTGTCATGTCAGATTTCTCGAACGCAGCATGATCTTGTCCCCATTGATTTATCTGTTTTCCTCTTTTAAATCGTGTCTCTTAACAGGTTGCCTGATTTGATGGTCCATCCCGTTCCTTCATGTTCTGCAGCACAGTCACCATGCAGAGCTTCCACATCGTTCATGCCATCCAGCCCACCGAGATCAAATATGCATGGTTCCATCTCACAAAATAATTTTTCAGGAGGCTCAGAGCTGAATTTACTTACCACTCCTCCTGTGGTTAAGGTTTGTATTAAAAAAACCAACGCAACACACCAGTGACAACCAACCAAACCAAAAGCTTGTAGACATAAAAAGCACGGGGCTTTTTTATCGTTAAGGTTTTCGTACCTTTGGAAAAAGAGCAGTGCAGAGGCTAAACATCCTCCCTGCTGGTACAAACTCGGTTTGTAATTTAAACTCTTACTTTTGACAAGGGAAGCCTTCTGTTTCGAACATTTAATGGGTTTTAAATTAAGTGCTTTTATTTCTTTTCCTAGAGAGCTAAAGTTTTGGCCACATCTGCTTCTGGTGTTCCTGGGTTTACTCCTCGGTCTATTCTCAGATCCAACCTTCGCACCACTCCCCTAGCTACTCCCTCCGCGTCTCCGGGACGATCGGTCACTCCTCCTTTACGAGCAAAGAAACCTAGAGTATCATTCAGGGAGGAGAACTCGAACGCAGCATGGACTGTTGGGGTAAGTTGGGCTGCAGTGAGTGATTTTTTTTCCAGTTAAAGTCTTTATAGACTGTGTTTGGATTTGGATTTTTATAGAGTTTGCCTGCCTCCTTAAATTGAGAACTGGAATTGCAAATCAGAATGGCAGACTTGAATTTGGCCCAACACTGTAGAGAAGATGGTTCTAGACTTGGGAAACTTAGGGCAAACTGCTTACTGCTTTCTTGTTCGTAGATTTGTAAGTGTAAAAGGAAAGCTTATGCAGACTGGTATTTCTTGGATTTAGTTTTGAAGCATGGCGTGTTGCTATAATATGATGCTTTAGCAACTTTTGACAAAGCAGGAGGCAAGAAAATGAGCAGGTTCTATGGAGACTGGAAGCTGCTGTTGAGGGGCTTCTTCCTTCTGCCGGTGTTGGCTAGCTCTACAACTTAGAGGGCTGGGAAAAGATCTTTACACGTGGATTAAATTATCTTGACCATCTGAGTCCCTGGAAATACGTAACAGATACTGCCTTTGTTCGCACCATAAAAACACGAGGTGGAGCTATTTAGAATATGCTGTGTTGTCTCAGGCAATCCAAGCGGCTCCTTAGAGTGCAGGGTTGAGCTGTGGGATGTGAGAGCTGGCCAGTTTGACAAAGTGTTGCCGACTGGAACTTTCAGCTTTTCTCTCATCGTTGCCTTTTACCCTGTTAGATGGTAAATGGAGCACGCGATGGCGTACACTGAACACTCTCTTCTCTGTCCCTTAAACGCAGAAGCTGTCGTGTGTAGCAGAGAGTACACTGTATGTTTCTAACGTCACACCCAGCAGTGATCTGAAAGGAAAAGCAGCATTTCACTGTCCTTGGTTTCATCTGGGTCAGTTTGAAGTCGGTCTCTTTGGTAATGACTATTGCATGAACAGGCTTTTTTTTAACTTTCAGTGATTGAAGATAGTGTGGTTAATAAGTGTTGCTTTGCCTTCAAGAAAAGGCACAGTGGCTTTCCTTAAACGTACTGGGTGTGTTATCTGTTGATTTCTGAATTTCAGCTTTTAGGTTGGTGTGAGAGTTTGAGATGGAAGGTTTGTTTTTGTGGAGGGAAACTGTAATGCTTTTGGCAATACCTTTGTCATGACTTGTTCATGAAAGAAACATTCATCTGTGTTCTGTAGGAAGTGTAAGAACTTGTGAATAAGTAATGGTTTTGTTGCCTTAATGTAGGAGCTTCCGAGTAAAGAGGAAGAGGATGCCAAATACACAGAGTCTGTGCGAAAGCAAAAATTGAAGAGAGGTAGAACTGCAAAATCAAAAATGAAGAAAGCAAGCAAGTATGAAAAGCTTTTTGAACGCTTACTTGCATTCCTTTATTTTGGTAGCAATTCAGCTTTTGGCCACCTCACTTGCTCTTCCTCACTTGGCGGTACAGTTCTGCTCTGACTTTGCGAGCCTGTCCAGCTTGCTGGTCTCCTGGGCACCGTTTTCCCCACTTCACGGTTCAGTTTTCTATTGGAACCAGAAGAGGGAGGGGCTAGGAAAGGCCAAGTGGGTGCTACTCTTTGCAATGATGGCGTGCTCTCCTGTCATTCCACCTTACGAAACCACGCTCTTACGGTCTTTAGTTCCCCATAGAAGGCAGGAGTGGGTCAGACAACGAGCAAAGAGAACGTCTTGTTTCTGGCCGTGTTTTCCGGTTCCTTCTGGAAAACTGTCTGGGGAGAGGTGCCTCTTAAAATCAGGGCGTGGGGGCGCTCAAAAAGCTCACGCGAATACTGAGTGAGAATGCTTGGGACAGTCTGGTAAGGAACGAAAGCAAAAGGAAGCTTGTTTCTGTATGTTTTCTGCCTTGACCCTATCTTCAAAGAAGCCCATAAATAATTCTTTGGCATCGATTTTGTAATTCCAACATTGCAAAACGTTTTCCTCGACTGAATACTGTTGGTAATCAAAAAATCAATTTGATACTTCTCTTTCTTTTCAGGACCACAAGAAAAGGAGGCTCTAGGTCACCTCCACCAGTGGAAATAAAATTCGTCTCTCCTTTTGGAAGTGCACTGGATAAAGCCATGGATCGTATTGCAAGAATATGCCCAGTGTGCAGATATGTCTGAGGATAACCGAGCAGTTTAATCCCCCATCAGAACTTCCCCTCGTGGAACGCTACTCTCAGGCTTGTTATTTCAATAAAATTGTTTGCTGCAATTTCATCAGTTCCCATGTAACCACTCGTAAATAGCTTTGTTGTTGATTTCTGGTGGGGAAAACAAGCTACGGGCAGAAACCAATTCATAGGGTCTCACGAGTCATTTACTTCTTATCCGTAGTCTTCCTGGTACAGAACAGGTTTCTTTTTGGCGTTGGTGAACTTAATACTGCGAAGCTTAAAGCTTGATGCCGGTGTCTGCCAAGTAGCGAAGGGTTGTTACAAATCTGCTGAGCCGGGGCTTCGTCCTTGCTGGCGGCAGGAGCCCGGCCTGGTGCACCCCAGACCTGGGGGTGTCTCTGTCCCAGACCCTTGGATGCGGCTGCTGCTTTCCCGTTTGCAGGTCAGGCCAGTAGCAAGGCTGAGGGTGCACCACACACATGCACGACAGCAACGCGGCTGGCTACGCAGGCTGCCAGAGACGGGGCCGTGCCTTTACCACCTGCCATCTTGCACTGGGGCAGCTCACAGAAAGCCGCCTCTCTGGCTTGTTGCAGTTGAAGCTCACGAGTGACACCAGAGGCATGCTGTCACTCTGCAGGTTCCCCCACGCAGCCACATTTGCAGAGCCCCAGAGGATCAGCAGAGCCTTGAGCCCAGCTGTCGTCTGTGCCCCAATTCTGGGCTCCGTCTCTGACCTCTGGCTGAGACACCGCAACTTTCCAGAGGTGGCTTTTCCTCCTGCTCACTGGCTAGCCCACCCTGAGGTCTGCTAGCGGTTTCCTCGTGCACATTTGGCTAGGGGAAAATACAACAAAAATACAATAAAATGGTGTATTGAAACGTATGTTACGATGGAGTTTAGAAAGTCTTCTCTGATAAGAGAAAACAGTTTTAGTAGGAAATGTTGAAAATATCCCTTAGTTTCTCTCAAAGTTTAAACACCGTTTTAAATTTTTTAAAACCCTCCTATCTGTAGCAAATGGCTTCTTACTAGAATGATGTGGTGAAATATCCTGTTTCAGAGCAAAAGGATTTCTAAGAGTGGTTTACCAGTACCGGATTTTTGCTGAAATCACGGGTTTTCCAGCGCAGCTCACGGTGCTTGCTTTGGTTCCGTTGGAAGTGCAGGCACACGGAATAAGCAACAGGGAGAAGAGAAAAGTCATGGGGCAGAAACTTAATGTTTAAGCTGCTGAAATACAGAGCCTAGCTTTTGCTGTTTGTTGCCTGTCTGTTTTACCTTCCAATTACTTCTTGTCTTTACAGAACACTTTCAACGTGCTGGAAATCTATAATGACCAGGTAATGAGGTCGCTTTGCTTCCGTATTAACAAATCTTAGTTTTCTGTGTACATTGATTTCTTTTTTGCTCATTGTAATTTGAAAATCATCCTTTATGCTCTCTTAACGTGACCCTTCTGGGCATGTTGGCTGAAGTGTGTGGGTGCTGCCTGGACCTAAGAGCATCGTTTTGCTGCTTGAGCCACCCGGCTGCTCTGCCGTAACACTGGCCAAGCTGTTTCATCTCTTGTAGTACATTCCTTCTTTCTCTTTTCTGGGTTGTCCTCCTTTTTTGAAGAAAAAAGGGGGTTAAGAAGGAAGATCCGAGGGCTGGAGCACCTCTCCTATGAAGACAGGCTGAGAGAGTTGGGGTTCTTCAGCCTGCAGAAGAGAAGGCTCTGGGGAGATCTTATAGCAGCCTTCCAGTACCTAAAGGGGGCCTACAGGAAGGATGGGGAGGGACTCTTTATCAGGGAGTGTAGCGATAGGATGAGGGGTAACGGTTTACAGCTGAAGGAGGGTAGATTTAGATTAGATATCAGGCAGAAATTCTTTACTGTCAGGGTGGTGAGGCACTGGAACAGGTTGCCCAGGGAAGCTGTGGATGCCCCTTCCCTGGAAGTGTTCAAGGCCAGGCTGGATGGGGCTTTGAGCAGCCTGGCCTAGTGGGAGGTGTCCCTGCCCAGGGCAGGGGGGTTGGAACTACATGATCTTTAAGGTCCCTTCCAACCCAAACCATTCTATGATTCTAAAAGATTCGTACCACTATTAATGCATCACTCAAATGGAGACCATTTCTGTTTTCAGAACAGAAACGTGGCTGACACAAAATCGATCTCTCGCTTTCTACGTTAGAGATTGAAACCCCGCTTCTTTTGCAAGAGTTCTCTGCATATTTGGAAAAATTTAACTAAATAGAGCTAAATGCAGCTATAAAACTATAAGCACCTGTTTTATATAAACGCCGTGTTCTTTACATAAAGCGAGGCAGTATTATAAAACAAGTAGTTTTGTTTCCTGTAATCTGCGATTACTGTTGGTCCTGTGCACCAGATGTTGCATTCCTAAATAAGATGAAACCCCCACAGGGTCCTCTTTGTCTCGGGTGAATTAACTGTATACTCCAGCACCTTTGAAGAGGTAGTTTTTCTTAAAGCAAGTACTATCAAATGAAAGATGGAAGAATACAAATAAAAAACGTGCACATGCGAAAATGTTGACTGTAAATGCTGACAGTCTTCAAACAGCTTACCTGAGTTTCTTCAAATGCTAACTTTCTTACTGTTTTGAACAAATTTAAGGACAGATTCTTCAACTGTTACTTGTACCAATACCATCGACGTGGTTTTGAGGGTTTTTTTTACGTTGGTGCTAGCGTAAGGCAGAGTTACCAGGATTTGAGCACCTTCGGTATTCACTTTGACAAAAACCACCTCTGTCTCCTCATCTGTCTGTCTCTCTTTCTCCTAAATTGCTAACCTGCTAAAAAGAGTTAGTTTATAGCCAGATTGCTAAGACACTAGGATTCTTCTTTTATGTTTAAGGACTTTATGGTCATCTTTTCCATGTTAATCCCTATCTCATTTTTGGTAGGGTTTAAAACTAATTTTAAAAACCTCCTTCAAAATGCAATGGCAGGTAATACGTTTGATACGCTCACAGACTGCAGCCGAGACTCCAGCAGACCTCTGTTACGAAGGAACTCTGTCAACCTGACGATACGCTGAAAGGCACACTTTCATAGTTTTTCCCGCTCTGGTCTCGGTGCCAATTGCGGTCAGGTGCTGGGCAAAATGAGAAGAGATACCAGCTCAAAGTGACTGACAGCTGAGGAGGAAGGAAAGGGTGAATGTGCCAATAAGGGAGGGCAGCATATTAAGAGCTTATTCTGTATTCTTATTAACGCACGGCGTATATTTTGACAGCTAAGTTATGTGACGGAGGTAGCTCTTTTTCCTGAGAATTCTGGGTCTCTCTCGTGTGCGTGACTTAATTCAGCTTCTTTCCTTCCCTTTCTCTGCCGGCAATGCAGCACAGAGTTGAAACGTAGAGCGTACAGATGACCCCTGCTGCCAGGCGTTGGTTGTCTCTGCTTCCCGATGCCGGATCCCAGCGACAGTGCCACACAGAGCTATTCCTTCCTGCCCAGGAGCAGTTTGCTTCCCGGCCACTTCCCCAGTCCCCCGTCTCCTTCTGCAAGAGGAGGTTCCCTCTCTCCTCCTGGCCTTTCTGGGGCTCAGAACTGAAAACGGCCCTCTTTGCAGTCCTTCCAGACAGGCTTTCGCTGGGACTCCAGCACTAATTATTCCTTCTTATTCCAGCTCCCCTGAAAAGAGCTCAGGCACTTAGATGTCTGCTGTCCCAACGCGGTTCATGGCTCAGTGACCGCGTGGCTGCAGCTGCCTGGCTACGAGGAGATATCAGGAGCAGAAGATTTAACGTTTCCCGCACCAGTTCAGTCCTGCAAAGAGCTGAATTGCTTTCACGTGCCGATGAACGCAGACCCCTTGTTGTGTCTGAATTAGGACTCCATCTGACCCGGAGATGAGGCCCATGTGAACCAAGACCCCCAGAAGCCTTGTCTGGGGTGGGCGCTCCCTGACAGCGGCTGCTCTCCCCTTACTGCCTGCTGGCCAGCTGGTGCTCTGCTCTATTAAGGCATCTTAGCAGCACCGCTGCATTTCTGCCTGGCGATACAGGAGTAGTACTTAATAGCTGTGACTTGGGATTTTTTTTCAAAGGTGTTCTGTTTGGTTTTTTTCTCCACAGACACATTGGTTTTAAAAACTTGAGAAGAAAAGAAGACAGCTCTGCCTTTGAGAAATGGTCCCTGTCCTCATCTGCAGCACTGGCGTGGGCACATCCAGTTGCTCAGAGTCAGTTCCCTTATCAAGTGCTGATCAAGACAAAAGCCCAAACCCAGTGTAAGTAAGGCTATTGCAGGCAGGAGGGAGAAGAGTTTCTGCTGGCTGGGAATGAGTGGCGGATCCGGAGCACACAGGCCACGTGGGAGTCCCGTCCGGAGGAAGCCTGGAAGGAGTGGGAGCACCAGCACATTGCTGTGGCTCAGGCGAGTTTCCCAGTAACGGGCATTGCGGCCAGATCCATTAACCTCTGGTCTTCTGAGTCTGATGTTTTCCCCTTTTTGTCATCTTTAAGATTTGTTACTCACGCCCCTCTCTGCCCTTCCTTAATAAACCGTGACTCCAGGTCTGGAACTTCTGCCAATAGAAAGGAAGCGTGGCGTCAGTCTTTCAGATCTAATAATTGCTTCCTGATCATGTTTGATAAAACGATGGGGGTTTGATAAAAATTAGGGACTTAATTCTGTCGGGAATGCTGAGCCCTGTGTGGGGTGTATGGCTAACCGGGGTCGTTCAGGTGCTCCCTCTGGATGGTTGTATCGGTCTTGGCTGGCAGCTGGCACAGGCGTTTGGGCACACAGTACCGTACCCTGTTCTGCTGAGGACAGCTTCTTGTTCACCTGCTGCATCAACTGGTTTTCCTGCATTGATCTGCCTGGGGTTTGCTTTGTTAAGACAGTGAAACGGACATAATCAGGCTTCTGTTAATTTTGTGCCTTCTACCTAGGAAGCTGTCGGATACAGTTTTAGAGAACTAATGGTGACAAGGCTTTGCTGGTGTGGTATTGCTTGACTTGTGTGGTGGAGAGAAGCCTTAAATTGGCAGGAGAGAGTCACCAACAAGCCGGGCCTGTTGCACGTGTTGCAAATGCATTTGCAGTTGGGCTTGTCAGGTTGCTCTTTGTCAAAGTATGTTTCAGAATGAGATACGCAAAAGCCGCCTGGACACGGTCCTGGGCAGCCTGCTGTAGGTGACCCTGCCTGAGCAGGGGGGCTGGACCAGAGGACCTCCAGTGATTCTGGAAGGCCTTTCTCTTCATTGTGATGCTGGGATTCTGGAATTCGTGCTGGGATTCTGGAATTCGTGCTGGGAGAGGCGAGCGGTGTGGTGTGCTGGGAGTGCCTTGCTCACCACTGTCTCCCTGTGCTGGGAAGGCTGCGTGTATGTTCTGTCCTGAGACACTCAGCGCCTACGTCTGTCTGTCCAGGTGCACCGAGCAAGGTAAAAAAGAGCGTAAGGTCAGAAGTGCCTTTGGGAACCGCTGCGAGCTTCGCCACGGTAGACGGGGACTGCAACTCTTGAACGGAAGTATAGTCGTGTTGGGGAATAACCGCAGGAGGTAGCTGGGTAAAGTGGCTCCAGCATCAAGTTCTGATCTGTGTTGGTTTTGTTTGTTTTTTCATGGAGAGGGATGTCACATCTGTGGTCTGCATCAGACACAGGGTCTTCGCTGTTGGGGGCTGTTGGGGTAGAGAGCTGAAATTCTTTCCTCGTCTCACCTTCTGCTGTAGCTTTGTGCTTGTGGAGCATCTGCACAAACTCGGCAAGACAATCTGTAGGCTGCACTTGAGTGAAATAAGGCCGACTGTAGGATTCTGGTACAGACCGTCTCTGTCACGCTGGTGGCTTTTTAGACTACAGCTTAGGGCTTGGATGAAATGTAGGGTTTTTGCCTAAACCGCCGGGAGCGGGGAGGCTTTCTGCCTAAGCGGGAAAGACCTGACCCGGTGGTACTCCCTAAATCACCTGCTCACTCACTCGCTAAATCCTCTTTCTGCAGGAGTAAAATCCGGCAAAGTGCAAATTCACTGAACCTGACGACTACGAGAGTGCAGAAAGTGACTTTTCCATCTGCTGCTCCTCCAGTGCTTGTGAGTTGCTTCCTGTTTCTCTGGGGAAAATGTCATGGAACCAGTCATTAACAACAATTCAAAAATTGGTATAACTTTTATAAACCCTTTTATAACCCTTCCCTGAAATCACTTTAGCTTCCACCTCTGGCGGAATGAAAGAACGACGCCTGTCAGCTGCAGCCTTTCCCAGAGAGCTAGGGAGTCTCTCCGTGCAAGAGGGAGTTAAAAGTTGCCTTAAAAGATGCCTGGGTGGTGTCCTTTCTAAAAGTGAAGGGGTTTTTAGCCCTCCCTGCAAACTGAGTGTGCCGTTTCACCCGGGTATGAGCTAGCAGCCCGGGCTGACTGCCACAAAAAGGAGATGGACAAATTCCCTCTCCTTCTTCCCGATGCGTGGTCCTGCCTCCTTCCTTGTGCCACCTCTTATGCTTGCTGGTTGTCTCTGCAAGGCAGTTGAGCTCTCGAAGCTGGTGGAACACCACCTGCTTTTCTGGGTGAGTTTCCTGCCTGCTCAGGGAGTGAACTTGGCTCCTAAAGTGCTCTAAGGCACTGTTAAGGCAGCGCGAGGTGAGCCACAGGAGTACGGTAGTAGAACAAAGGAGCAGATGGAGAGATGGGAGGCGGCGGCAAGTCCTCTCTTTTGGTGGCAGGGAAGTCAGCATGTTTTGTGAAACCACCTCTTCAGCTGCGGCTGGCCATATTTTTAGCTTTTTCGTCAGTAAGCCCATTGCATTGTTGGCCCTTGAAACGGATTTTCAGGTACTACCGTCAGTCAAAACTGACGTCCCTGAACCCTGACTTGGCTGAATGTGATTCTGCTTGAACATGTAATTTCTCCATGTTTATTCTTCTTGGAGCTTTTTAATGCAAAAATCTATCCTCAGCCTGTGACTCGTGGTACGCTCCTTTCTTTGGAAATAGTTTGGAAGTCATAAGTACCTAAGGTGAAGACCAATGGTAATTTTGGCTGCTAGAAGACAACTGACAATAAGTAACAAAGGGTAAAGTACGAAATCAAGGGAAAGGACAAATGGAGAGTTGTACCTGTTACTGAGAAGCTTTTTAAAATCTGATTTTTCTCAGCTCCCATCTTCCTAACCTGTGTGAGTAGACTTGAACTCAGTGTATTGGGCTTTTTCCTGTTATTTCTCTGTTGATACGTCTGGGTCACTTTTTGTTGGTGATCTCACAGGCATCAGAAAAGCAAAGGATTCTCCTTTTGCTCTGCTGGGAGAGCAAAAAGTCTCCCGAGTGCCATTATTTGCAAGGAAAAGAGCTAGAGGTGATGTCTAGGGGATTTTTCACTGCATACTGATGAAACTTCTGTCACTCTCAAGAATAGTTCTGGCTGACGTGAGTCTAGTTGTGCAATTTTTTCCTGTATTTACAGCGAAGAATGCGAGACCTAACAGCTGAGGTAACGAGCAGTCTGCTGCAGTTTCCAGAGGTGACTCTTCAGGCACTTGGGGAAGATGAGGGAACCCTCGGCTCGGTGCTGTGCGGGAGGTTTTCTGGAGGTGAGCATTTTCCTTTAAATTTGGTCTCGGTATAAAGCTGTTCTTGCCTGGAGGCTACCTGAAGCCTCAGGTCATCGTATCAGCTGTGTCAGGTTGGTGCTGTTAAGAGGCATCCTGTTTAGAGAGAGAGAACAAAAAGGGTGCTTCAGCGATGACAAATGCTAATATTAAAACGTGAGTATAGTTAAACTTTGAAGTGGACTTTCCAGGTGATGTGACAGTAGAGCTGGGTGCCTATCTGGAGGTCTAGGCTTCTGTTAAGACCAGGTAGAATCTATCTACCTGAGTGTAAATGCAGGAATTGAGCTCATACTTCCTTTGGGCTGGCAGTAGTTCAGTGAAACAAAATGCCTTCGATTCTTCCTCTACGCTCTAAGACTTGTATTCCCATATGCGTTTAGATCATTTCTAGCAAAACCAAGGCGAATATGGTATAAAGGCTGTCGATCAGGACCTTGTAATCTTTATCCCAAACAACCCAGATTCTTCGGTGCGGGAATGACAAGTACAAATGCAAAATAACAAGGTGGTTAATTTTAGGAGGGATTGCTTGGGGATTTCAACGGGTGATTTTGAATCATTGACTAGAATGAGGTAGGTCGGTCTTCCTCTGCTAGGTACGTTTATTGAAGGAAAGGGGCAGGCACTGTGATTTTTTTTCAGCTGTTTTCAGTCTTCCGTTGGACATTTGCTTCAGTCCTCTTTCTTTTCTCTCACAGGGAGAAACGGCCTGGCGTGGTTGGCACGTGGTCCTCACCTTGAGGTGGTGAACTCTGTGACAGGAGAGCGGCTCTCTGCGTACCGTTTCAGTGGAGTCAATGAACAGCCTCCCACTGTTCGTGTGGTGAAGGAGTTTTCCTGGGAGAAGAGAACTGGACTGCTGGTTGGGTTGGAAGACGCAGAGGGAAGTGTTCTCTGTCTGTACGACCTTGGACTCTCAAGAGTGGTTAAAGCAGTTGTTCTTCCCGGGAGGGTAGGTACTTTTTAATTGGAGAAACGAAGCTTTGATGTTGTTAGGTGCTGCGTAGGCCTGTTTTAGGACAAGCTTTGGAGCGTCTCTTTGTAGGAGGTATTTTTTCTATCGTGCGTTAACATCCTGTCACTTGAGAGTATCCAGTCAAGACGGCGTTGCTGTAAAATCTTGGGCTTAATGTGCCATTATTGTTGGAGTTTGCTGAGAGTAAAACAAGTTTTCTGGTTTTATTGTAGAGCACAGAGTTACCTGATTCTCTCCTTCCACAAAAAGGCATTGAAAAGCACCTTTTTTTGGCCCTAATTGCTTGATTTCCATCAGAAATACCGTCTTTAAAATGGCTCAGAATTCCATAGTTGTGCTGTAAATGACTTCGACACATTGCCTTGAATCTCAGCCTAGCAAGCAGGCTGAGGAGAACACATTTTTCTGTTGACTTAGGAGAGGAAAAAAGAGCCTCTAGTGAGTTATCTGACAGAGTGTTGGGAGGTCACCTTTCAGCCTGCAGTCCTTGAATCTCTGCTCTCTGACTAGTGTGTTTGTGTAGATGGGACACACTGGTGTAATGTTGCTGATGTTTTCTGTCTTCTGTAACCCAGAAACTCAAATGATGTGTGTCCCCTAGCCTCATTATCTCAATGTAAACAAGAATCGGTGGAAGTCAATAGAAGATCAAGATTCACTATATTTCTATCATCTTAGAATCTGCAACAACTAACTAACTAACTTCTTAGCCAGCTTTCCATCAGGTGCTTTGGTTTGACTTGCTAGAATACAGGTGGAGTTTTGTTTGTTTGTAATGCTACAGTGTGATGACTAGTAGTAAGCATTCGTATTGGGGTCACTGAGAGAGAGAAATACGTACAGCTTTAGCGCAGGAGTCTTTGTGTGCTCGTGTCTCTGCTCTAGCAGTCAGTGTTGTCCTGGGATGTGCTGCAACGTGTGCTGAACGGTCTGTCTTCGCCTTGTGAGACAGTTGCGTGCAGACTGCTGGGCACGTGAAAGAGCAGTGTGCGCTTCCTCCTTTAGGTGGAGTCACCTTTTTATCTGAGAAGCTGCTGCTTTAGGCTGGCTTTTAACATTTTTCTCAACATTCGTGAAAGCGCTGGTGTGCATTTAAAGCTTCTTTTCCTTTATGTGGTTGTTACTTTTCTTCTAAATGCGGACTAGTGTGAATTTTACTAAGCTGGTCTCTCCCTTCAACGCTTTCTAAATACGTTTCACTCCCATGGAAATGGTGTGTCTCCCATGCAACTTGGCCGCTGCCTCGTCTGACTCTCGAGCCCTGATTTATCCTAACGCCCGTTTGTCAAAGAAGGCATAGACTGTATCGCGGTGCTGGTGGGCTGTGAGCGGTGGGAGACCTCGATGTAGTTGTGTTTGTCTGTCTTAAGCCCCTTGAATACGATAAAGTTTCTTGCGTATAACTGATTTTCTGTGTTTTCCTCCAGTTAATTACTGCGAAGTAGGAAATGGAAATTGCTAAGCTGTACTAATAGAATGCCCCATTTAAGTTGAAGTTAAGTCACTTACCCGCAGGAAATCTAGTAAATGGAAGGCAGTAACAGGTTTTTGTACGGGGCTTTTTTGTCTTTGTCTCTTTTCTTGATCTAATTGCAAACAATGCTTTGATGCTCCTGTATTTACTTTTTCCATTGAGCTTGTCAAAGAGCTCAAATAGTAACTTGTAGTTTTCCTGTAGGTAACCGCTATAGAACCCATAGCGAATCACGGAGGACCCAGCGTGAGCACTCAGCACCTCCATCAGAGTCTGCGATGGCTCTTTGGGGTGGCAGCAGTGGCTACAGATGCTGGCCATCTACTTCTGGTTGACCTTAGTTTGGATGATTGCTCCTGCACTCAGAACGATATCGAAGCATTGGGTAAGCCTGCAGTTTTTCCACATGAATTTAAACGCAAGAAAACTTCTGTCTTCTAACGAAACAGTATGCATCCCACTTTGAAGACCCTTGTGTCAGACATTTCTGACGACTGGTTACAGGTGGCAGTTTGACATCGTATAGTCCTGACCTGATTAAACCTGGGAGCGTCTGACTGCTCCTCGCAGTGTTGTAAATGCCCCCTCCCACCAAGATCCCTGTGCCACTATGATTCTTGCCAGAGAGGTGTAGGAATTTTGCCACGTGAGCCGGTGCGGCCGCCTGGTAGGAAGTTGTGTTGGAGGAGCCCTGTTTCCCGGGAATGCTCTTCTGCTTGTGTTAATTGACTTGGGGCAAATTTGGGGCTTGTTTTTTAAAATAAACCCCACTTACCAACACCCATGCATTTGGATGAATGAAATCTCGAATAGGTGTACTCAGCTTGCATACACCGTTTTGGCTATTACAACAGCAGCTTCAGCAATTGGTGCCACTTCAAACACGAGGTGCCACTTCAAACAGTTTCATCACGAGGCCCAAACTCCTGCTTTTCAGAGTCCAGGAAGAATTTGGTTACGTTTTTACCTAGCTTTCAAACGTGAGTGAGAATACTTGTCTGATCCGGGAGTTCTTATGTTCTTTGAAGACATAAATAATGGCAATGGTAAAAAAAAGTGTTGCATAAATGGCTATTTTGCCTGGCACGGTAGCATTAGATGATAGGGGTTGTCACATCAGTGCCTAAAATGCAGCCTAAATGGCATAACGTATTCATTTATTGCTTGGTTTTGTGTGTGTAGATCTAGAAGTTGTCACTAGAATTCCTGCTGAAGTTGCACAAAGAAGAGAAACTGTGTCCAGCGAAGGGAGGTGTCTCTGTTTTCAACTACAAAATGCTTCCGGAACAGCAGTATCAGCCCTGTGCTACATAAGCAGAAGCAACCAGCTCGTTGTGGGTTTCTCGGATGGCTACCTGTCGCTCTGGAATATGAAAACTTTGAAGAGAGAGTAAGTAGGCCTTTACACTTGGCCATGCCTGGAGGTGTGGGCTCTCGATTTGTTGCTTAAGGAAGTATGTGGATGTAAAGAGAACTTTTTCAGGGACTGAAATGAGTATGAGTATAATCTTGGCACGTTCAGAAATCCTCTTCTGACGTAACTTTTCAGTCATACCTGGATCAAGTGGTCCGCCTTCTCCCCAGTGGACTAGGATTGTTTTCCTTATTGTGCCTGTGGATTGAGGAATTGTGGGAAGCATGCTTCCTGGGGTTTTCAGAACCGGTTACTGCAACTGGGGCATCCATTGAAAGGCTGAAGTATGTCAGTGATGTGATTTTGGTGCCGATATTCTCTAAAGTGTCCAGGGTGAAACTAGTGAGACATGAAAACTCAATAGCTGACCTGTGCCTGAAAAATGTATTCTTTCCTGCATGTCAGCTTTGGCCGAAAGAGCAATCTCACCTGAAATATTTGGCTAACTTCTGGTTGGGATTCACTTCAGCAGATCTGCACTGACTCCCCAGAAGCTGTTGGATGCATAAATAGACAGTGGAGGAATAATTAGGTGGCAAGAGTAGAGTGTGGAGGTACAAATAAGGTTCAGAAGTCAGGAAGAACAATGCTTGACGTAGTCCAAGAAACGAGAAACTACCTGTGTTTGGGCCACTAGGCTCACCTTTTGTTTTCTTTTTCGTTTTGCTTTTTTTTCCCCCTAAACCTGTAGGCACCACTCTCAGCTTGAAGGAGGGAGGATTCCTGTCTATGCTGTCACTTTTCAAGAGCCGGAGAATGATCCTCGCAATTGTTGCTACTTGTGGGCTGTTCAGTCTACGCAGGAAAGGTGAATAAAAACTTTAACTATCAGCCACTGAATTAATTCTTTTTGTTTTTAAGGATATTTGTTCCCATACAGTTGAACATGTGTATTTGTTGTGTGTCTGCGATTCTTTCCGGTACGGAAGGTGTTAAACTTAGAATGCAATTTTTACAGGATTTACCAGACGTGAAGAGGGACCTACTAGTTCCTGCCTTCTGTCAGAAGGCAAAGCAACAGTGGCCATATTCTTCTGCTCGCATTCTCAAATGGTTTGCTTTTGTTCCTCGATGACCGCTTCATCATTTGTTTGATAGTCACACCGTGGTATTAAAATACCACTAGGAGCAGTTGAGGCTGCAGATCTAGAACACCCAGACGTGCCCACAGAACAGCCTGCCGCCCCTAAAGGCGGCGGTGACAGTATTGCCGATGGCCTTGTGCCAGCGTCAGCAGTCTGTGGAGCCTTGGTGAGCCAGTGCAGCTCCCCTGGCAGAAAACGATTCAGCAGAAAAGCCAATGGGTTCCTGCTGTTCTGCTGAATCAAATCGGACTTGGAAGGGTGCAGAGTGTGCAAGAGGGGGAGGGGAACTTTGGTGGTAAGGGAAGGGCAGAGAGATCTCTCTTTCTGCATCAGCAAGCGATTCCATCAGCTCAGCTGTTGGTAGAGTGGCAGTCTTTTAAAACTTGACTTCAAAGCAGTTTTGATGGAGAACTCTTCATTGTGAAGAACTATTTCCAACAATTCTTAGTCCATACAACATATTACAGCTTTCCAATTGTACGGTTGGCTTTTGCCCCTGAAGCTGTTAGTGTCAAAACGCCCTCCTTCATGTTTCAGTGGCTAAATGTGGCCGATGATCATGTTTTGGGAAGAGGTGGTGTTCTTTTCAGCAGGAGCGTGCTATTAAGAAAACGTCTAGGTCTACTAACACGACAATGAGGACTATAAAGCAGCTTTGTAACCAAATTTCATAATTTATCCCTTTTTCAGTGAAGGTGATGTGGTGAGTTTACACCTGCTGCAGTTAGCGTTTGGTGACAGAAAACGCGTGGCCTCAGGACAAGTCATGTATGAGGTAAGAGGTGCATGCGTGGGAAAAGCAGACAATAGTAATTTTCTCTAAGGGAGTATCAGTTGAGTTACAGGGGTGAGATTTACCATCAAACTTCAGAGCTGGCTGAAAAAATAATAATGTTTTGCTGAGTCTTCTTGGGCACGGCCTTTGTCCATACCTTTTGGAAAGAAGGCGTACCATTTTATACTGCAGTGTCGTGTGTTCCAGCTAGATTCATCTGCAAAGAGCCCGTATAAATGAAATTCCTGAAGAGGTCGCGGCTTCTGCAAATAAAATTATTCTGAAATACCAAACGAATGGCATGTAGGAAGAGAAGATTGGGCCTTGAATCGCTTGGTTTAACCAAGCTTCGGACTTGAATAAGCTTCTGTCTCTCTCCCTTTCTTAAAATACAGTCATACTCTAGTCTTTGCTGATCTTCAGTTTTATATTCTTGGTTTCCCTTAGAGCTTTGTCAGCCGGACTTCTCACATGAAATGCACCTACAGTGTCTCTTCAGTGTTGATCCTGACACTTAGTAGCTGTAAAGATAACTCGTTCTTCTTTTTGGCTGGGTGACCTGTTCAATCTACTCTTAAAGCCAGGAAAATATGTAATTTGGTCAGAAGAGTGTACCTAAATGTTAGATCTGGCTCCAAGGAGGATGCGTTTAAAATACAGATGTGAGGTATCATTGTATCTCAGATAGCTAACAGAGACAAGGCGCATCTGTTAGATGTGTAATTCCATTCAGTTGTACGCCTGGAAGTCTTCCAAAATCTTTTTGAGGGGACAGTAATCTTAGTTCAGGGCAAGTCTTTCCTCCTGATTTGGTACTTTCTCTTGCATATTCTCAATAGCTATGGAACGAAACAGGGGTGACTCTTGTATCGTGGTACTCTGGTTTTTGTAGGGACTGTGCCTTTTGATTTTTTTGGATTAATTTAGATTTTGAGTGTTTTGCTTATGTGTAGGAAAGGTGCTTCCTCATTTGGCACTGTTGCTTTTGCATAGATAGAGGTTAGGTGTTTGGAAAAGGTGGTGTTTCTTTAAAATGCATTATCTATCACGGTGACCAAGTAGAAGGATCTTCCAGTGATTCATCGCGTGCTGGATGCTATCTCTTTATCTTTGTTGATGTGCGGGACCTGTGCTCCACAGCGGATACTTTTAGTCTCAGAACACTTCCTTGTAGTCACAGATTGGTTAGTACTACATGACTGTCTGCCTGCATGGCTGTCTGAGTCAAGTTTCTTGTCCATCTTCAGGGGTAGAAAATTTAAGTGTCTCCCGTTTGCTAGGCCAAGTTTGAGTAAAGAAGGAGGAATCTGCTGTTGATCCTTGTTCATTGGATAGAGTTCACAGGAGCTCAAAAGACTTTTTCAATACAGCAGTGCTTTTTGTTCCAGGAATTAGGTTTGAGGCTATGAAGCAGTGCCTCTTTGACTGTGTGTCATGGTAAAAGTCACAAATAGGACTTATGGAACATGTGGTACTGTGTTTTTCTATATGCGTGTCAAACTCTCGTCTCCATTGCCTTCAAGGCTGGTTTAAGTCTGCTTAAGTAATTAAACAGAAAGGTATGTTTAAGTAATGCTTCCAAAGACCTTTTTTGTACTGTCGCAGCAGTTGCTAAATCTGGTGCATCAAATCACGATCGTAGAGCGCATCTTTACCCTCGTTCTGCACAATGCTTGTGGATGGGCAGAGTATACACTCTCTACTTTGATATCAGAGTTTGACCAGTGCATCTCGTTTGAAAACTTGTTTTTGTGTTTTGCTAGTCAATGGAGTCGTTACTTAACATCTCCCATACAATGGAGTTCCTTAGAATGACTTTGCCCGGCGTGGAAAGTTTAAAATGCACTGCTTTGCTTCAGAAGCATTTTCTTTTTAGTTATGAAAGACTTTTTTTAATTATTTAATTTTTCTTTTTAGACAACCTTCATATTTATTTGTAACACTTCCTGGAATCATTAAGAGAAAGCTCGCCTCTTCTCAGATTAGGTGAATTAGATGTATCCTATGAGATCATACGGGAATGTGTGGTTTCATGCCAGTTCATTTCAGAGCTCTGCAAGTTTAGGAAACTTGGGTAGAATGTGGCGTTATCAGTTTATGGGTTGTGTGGGTTGGGTTTCTTTTTCCCTCTTTTTTTTTTTTTTTTAATTATAGAGCTGCTATTTGTCCCCAGTACACCCGTTCATGTGTTGTATGGTAGACAGTTTGAATGAATGCTGTATTTGGAAAGACGGTATTTCACTTCACGCTTACTTAAAAAATGGCGCTATCAGAGGTTCAACACAATCGTGCCGGGGTTTCTGTGTATCTCAAAATTAGTTTGTTTACTGTGTAGTAATTCGTGATGCTAAAAGCCTTGGCCACGTGCACCCGGTGTCCTTTCTGGTTTTCCCTTTTGCTGTTGGCTGTGCTTGGTGAAGGAGCTGAGGGATATTTCACCCGTTAGTCTCTGACAAGATGAGAGGAGGAGCTGTCATAGCTTACGTGGCTTGAAAGAAGATTGCTAATCAGTATGAAGTTCTCACAGTAACTAGAGAGGGGTGCACGGTCACTCTGGTGGTGTGCCCATAGAAAATACCTCTTGACAGCTTTAGCTGCTCGAATGCTGGGGCTTCTCTAACTTCATCAGTTCTGCAATCAAGACATGGAGCAAAGAGCTTTGCATGCATGTGTGTTGCATCATTTTAGATATCTCTTTGTAGCGATATATTTATTTTTATAAAGAACATTCTTGGATGTCGCAAGGAATTCTGCAAAACATGTTTAGATGTGAATAATGTTAGGGAAATTCTAAATTTTGAAAAAGTGCAAAGCCTTTACAGCCAAACTTACCCGTTACGATTTGACACTGCATTCTCTTGCATGTCAGGCGCAGTTTCTATTTACCATCAGAAATAGGCTCATGCGAAATACACAGTATAATAAGCCTATTCTGTTAGACTGTCTTTCATATTTAGCCATAATGTATGTTTTTCTCTTAGAATGACCTTTGCTCTCTTCTCTGATTTTTTCCCCCAGGGTTTGGAATACCGTGGCAAAAAGTTCAGTTTAGATCTCACGGGTGGAGTCTTTCCCTTGAGAGGCCAGATGAGTACTAAATTAATCAGCTGCCAGACTGTCGAAAAATTCCGCAGCGACATTGACGGAGAGGATAGCGTAAATGAAGGTTTGTTCTGATGTCCGTGTTTGGTGATTTTAAAAGAAGTGCTTTTGGAACCTAAGCAACGAATGCTGTTCTGACCCCACAGTCTGAAAGTCTTGCCTATCTGCATAGACTAGACTGTTGGGATTATTTACGAAGAAAAAATGGATGCTTAAGTTATGTGGGACTTCTTTAAGGGAAAAAGTGGGTTTTATTTTATGTTTGCTGACATGCTATCGCGATGTATGGTGGGGCCGTTTGTATGATGATGGTCAGTCGTTTTACTCCTCCAGCTGCCATCTTTGAACAAGAAGTTCAAACTCTCCATTGCTTAGGAATGTTACCAGAATTTTTTCCCTTCTTCAAACCGATGTCCGCATCTGCATCCAGATGGTAGCCCATCACAAGTGCTGTTCCCCAGGGCACTGCACTGGGGCCACTTCTCTTTAGTATCTTGACCAGTGATCTGGACGAGGGGACAAGAAAAAGGGGCAGTGTGACTGAAACCTATCACAGAGATGTTTGCTATTCCGTAATTACTGTAATCACTCTTAGGAAGTGTTGTGTTTCACGAGTGACAGAACAGAATGAAGCCAAAATAGAAAGTGGTGTTTTAAAACTATCGGATCTATCGTATTTTCTACAAGTCAGAAACAACGTCTTGTCTTTTACAGTCACGTCTCCTGACACCAGTGTCTCAGTCTTCAGTTGGCAAGTGAATACGTACGGTCAGGGAAAACCATCTACTTACCTGGGTGTATTTGACATTAATCGCTGGTATTCTGCTCAAATGCCAGATTCACTAAGGTAGATTTTTCTTCAGTAGTTTTCCATATGCCTGCCAATAATTCATTTGAATGTCGGCATTTAGCTTACGCGCTTGTTTTCTTTAAGGCCGGAAGAATTCCCTCATGAGTGCCCCTATTTTGCACTGTGGTCGCTGGATACCGTAGTGAGCGTGACTTCTCCGAAGCTCCTTTTGGATATTCTGGTCCATGAGCGGAGTCTAAGTCGGGGAGTTCCTCCTTCTTATCCACCACCTGAGCGGTTTTTTCATCCAGGCAACTATAACTTTGGTAGGTATTTCACTGCTTTTGAGAGTGATAAGCTTAAAATGAGGTCAAATGCCATTCATTGGTTCTCTTGTTCAGTCATTGTTTGTCATTCAAAACCCAAACCAAACCAAAAAAACACCCAGTCCCCCCCAAACCCAACTCTGATCGCGTTGTACTGACAAGGTATTTACTATTGTGGAACATATCTGACAGCCGGCTGAGTTTTGGTGCTTTTGTAATGTAGCCGGTGAAGTGGTGCTGGTTATAGCCTGAAATGACCGTGAACTGAAGCTCAAAGCACTCAGTTATATGTTTCTAGATACCGGTGTGTAAAAAATGTAAACTGGTCATGCCATAACTGTGAGAGTACGGAAGGTTGTCAAACGTTCCCTGTTTCTGCAGATGGTACGTGCTTGCTGACCTCCGGAGTCGTTCACATGACTTGCACCGGCTTCCAGAAGGAGGTGATCTTTTACTGTATCTTTATTGCGAGTGGCAGGAGATGTAGCTTTTCTAAGTTTTCTGTTGCACTGCTTTCCGTGTTAGGGACCGTTTCATGCTCATCCTGCCCGTCCACACGCATAGTTGCAATTGTATCCTGTCGCCAGTTGTATGCAAATGGTAATGTTTTAGGTCCCCTCTTGGGACTGTACAACTGCCGTTGTCTCCTCTTGAAGCACCATCGGGGATTGAATGTCTAGAAAGGAATACAACGTTGCTCCAGGAGCAAGAACAAAACCACTGTAGAAGGCGGGGAAAGGTGTTACTTCTTTACTGCCCCTCAGTCGAACTGCCTGCATAGTCTTGAGTTAGAGTTTCGATCCCTAGTTCTCTTGGAAAAAGGAGGGAATGGAGAAAATGAAAAATCACATAACTGTTTGAGGAGTGAAAATTTTGTTTTCTCCCAAACTCGGCCAAATTATAACTTCTGAGCCGCAGCACAGATTGTGACAGATAATTTTGAGTGAAGTTTCAGCTCACTAAATGTTTCCAACATGAATCGGCTTCCATACGAATAGGCATGGAAAGGATCTTCCAAAGCGTGAAGTTGCATGTTAGCTTAGCTTATATAGAATGTATTTTGTGTCAGTGTTGAGGGAAAGAGCAAGGCCTGTGTATAGACAGAGAAGGTAGAAAAGACTTAATTACGCAGATTGCTAACCTAAAGCATCTTAGTGGTTCAGGCTGTCTGACGGTGTCAGTGAACATTTAGATTCTTCCTTTTAGAGGTTATCCAGAAGTGTAGTGACAGAATAACAATGTTGTCTTAATCTGTGGTTTTCGATCGATGTTTCAGACCTTGAATTTTTTGAAGAAATCTGGTCCTTCAATATGGGAAGCCATTCAGGATAGCTACAATAGGTGTCTTGTAGGTGGCTTGCTGTCTCCAAGACCAGTTGATGTCCAGCCATCCAGTTTGAGTCAGGTGAGTGCCTATGAGGGAATCAAGGGGGAAATACATCCATCTGGTCTGACAGGGCTGGAGGGGCTACAAGACACGATACTCCAATTTGAAATACAGGTGTTGACCTGAGCTAGCAGAAGTAACCGTATCCTTAGATCCAAAGTAGTGACTTTGACTGGGAACAGCCCTAAGAGATCTGTCTTTAGAGACCCCTCTCTTAATTCGGTGCCACACACAGATGCGCACAAGGAAGCGTGCAGTCAGTGCTGGTCATGCCCAACATAACGCATGTGTCCCCCAGAGTAACCCCCATCCCTGTCAGTTTCTCAAAGCAGTGGTTCAGTGCAGTAGCCGACGATGGGGGCGTCTCACTGGGATGCGAGCTCTTGCAGGCGTCGGCTTGCTGCACTGTCACTGTACGTGATCATTTGCTTCCAAGGAAGTGGGCTGTGGTAAAGGATTACTGCTGTCAGCTCTCCCTGGCAATTTCTTCACGGCTTGCCCTCGTTTTCCCTTCATCGGTAGGCTTTTCTGCATCCTCTCCGGGCGGATCTTCACCTCTGTAGCCTCTGCCTTGTGCTGCAGTAGCCCAATTTGCTCCTCTGAGACTGCCCTCTTGCAGCTGCAACACCTTAATCACCTTTATCTCATGACACTCGCTACCTTCTATGTGCTTTATGCCACCACAGTGACTTCACTCCCCCTGCCATAGGTTTTCCATTTGCAATGCACCAACCTTTCCCTGGAGCAATCAGCAGGAAGGGGAGAGCAGCCTTCCCGCTGCCCTCCTCTTCCTGTCTCCTGCATTCGTCACCACATTTGTGGACGTGTGTTAGGACATGAACGCTTCTGCACAGTGTGGTAGCTCAAAGAAATTTCTTGGCAAGCTGGCCAATGGTGTGTTTCCTTGTCTGAAACCAGTTTTCAGAAAAAGATGGCAATATCACATGTGTGTTCTACATGTGTAGAAGTCGCTTTGAATGTCATGATTTTGCCTAGAGGGGAAAGATACTTTTGAATGTGTTTAAAAAAACCCAACCAACCAAACAAATCCCATCCCAAAAACCAAAGTAAAAACTTATGAAGGGTCCTCTCACCTGAGAGAAGTACGAGAACACCAGCTGAGATAAGCTACTACTTAATATCGCGCGTCTGTGCATAGCTGTGATTTATCCTTGCAAGGATTACCACTACACTATAATACAGTATTTGAAGAGCCTAACATTTAAACCATTGGGATGTAAATGTTTCGCTTCTTTTCTGTCACGTTACAAAATTCCAACATACTGTTTTGGGTGTCAGAACTGCTTCATGTCTTCATAGTCTAGAAAGCTGCTTGGCCGTAGCTTCACTGTTTCCATGCAAACGTTGCACAGTTGTGTTTGTCCTGTCCCCTTCCTGAGTTCCTGAAGGCAAATTTATCTGCACAGATGTGTAACGCGTATTAGCAGAGGATGTTTCTGGACGTAGTAAGTTGGAACTCAGTACGTGAAGACTGTAATGCAGAGGCATGCGAAGAAAGATTAGAATTAGGCTGCAGTAAGTTGAAATGTCAGAGGAAAAGTGTGTTAATGTGTTCCTCAGAGCAGTGAGCAGTCCAGCCTGTGGCTGGAATTAAGAGAAAGGACGTGGCATTCCTGGCCTGTGTCCTGATTGACTTTGTGATGTCTGAATGAGTATGCAGTTAGAAAGAAACATTTACTGTTGATGGTTCACATGGTGCAAGTAGGTAAGATTCTCATTTGAGTTTGTCTGTTACGTTTAGGAGGAGCAGCTGGAAGCAGTATTGTCAGCTGCTGTCCAGACAGGTTCTGTGGGACTTCTGACTGGATGCATTAAACATTGGATATCTGAAGGTAATACTTCGAACGTTGTTTTTTTACGTGGTACCTCTTTGAGTTGGAGCCTGTTGATTCATTTCTTTTTTGTTCTCTTTGTTTAAAGAGCAGCCAAGGTCTGCTGGTAATTTACGGTTTGTTCTTGAGTGGACATGGAACCAAGTGATCTCTACAAAGGAAGAATTTGACCAAATCTGTGAGTACTAGTGTAGTCATTCTGCAAACCTAAAGTCGTTCTTTCTGATTGAGCTTCCTCAGTAATACGCCGCTATAGGATATTGCACGCGGTCCTTGAAGTGCGCCTTGAAACTCTGGAATTGCTCTGTCGGCTAACGATTTAATATTTATTCTTGAAAAGGTGTTCCGCTGTTTGATGGCTCTTGCAACTTCATTGACCCCCAGACATTACGGTCTCTCCAGCGCTGCCAGTTGCTTTTGAGCAACCTTAGCACGGTCTTAAACTGTTTTCTCACAGAAGCACAAGAGCTTACTGAAAAAGGTTTGTAGTAGTGCTACAAAATCTTTGGTATGTTTTATTAAGATTTGGAATTGTGGCAACATGGGCTTTTGTTGTTTTTGAGGATTGGAAGACAGTCACATTTAGCTGGGAGAAGGGGCTTAAAGCTGAGCGCTTGGGACCACCACAAAACACGCATGGAGTTCAGGGCAACAGTTTATGGTGGAGCTCATGCAAGGGGGTGGGGGAGGCTACATCCAGAGAGAAGCTTTGTAGGCAACTGGGCTGAAATTACAGCAACCGAATGTGGTATTGCTGAAAATTATTCCTTTGAGTTCTTAGCTAGCAAGTTCTAGTTGCATGCAGACACCGTGTTGCAAATTGCTAACCAATACGAAGGAAGCGTAAACGAGTAACATGCAAAGTAAGTTACTTGAGTTTCTACAGCTTTTTCTCTTAGAAATGGTTCTTGGCCTATTGAGAAAAGAAAAGAATATCCCTTTGCTATCAGAAGAATCTCTGCTACGTGAGAAACAGATGTCTTATTCCTGCGTGCATTTAGTAGTTCAGGCTTTGGTTTTTTTTTTTTTTATTTTAGCCTTTAGTGAGTCTAGTTCTTTATAGGGGTTGCTTTTTGTTTTGGTGGTGATAGTGGGTTTTTTCTTCAAATAAGAAAGCGATACAGCATGAAAAACGCAAAGACAAAGATTTCTAATGTGCTATTTTTATACTTTTGGTTTAGTAGGATGAAGGGAGTTTTGTGCAAATGAACAGAATTGCATAACACTAATCATCTCCTGCCTTTTTTCAGGTTTTGCAGACGTGACAAATAAGCAAGCGGTAACCGGCCTCATTTCTTTGTATGCACGAGTGGTCATCTGGTTCTGTCGATCCGGTCTCCTTCCAGAGGGTTTAGGTAAGCGTGACCTGTCATACGTTTGTAACAAGGCGACCATCCAGTGAGTGACTCCCACGAACGCGTGCTTAGCCATGTTTTTGTAACGGTTTCGTCAGGAAGAAGTCGTGCTGGTTCAGTGGCAGGGTGTGCTGAAGTTCTGTGGGTGAAGTTGAGATTTTGCTGGGTTGTCAAGTACACGGCGTAGAATGAGGCAGGCAGTTTCTTTCCTGGGTGGATTTTAGGAATAGCAATGGACCCCTGACTTCAAGGCGCTGCTTGTGTCCACAGCTTGAACTACTTGAGATTTTAAACAAAGTACTATTAAACAACAAGTACCGGAATGCTTGTTTTTACAGTGAGAGCATTACCTGCATGTTTTGAACTTTCTATCAGTTGCTTGAGGAGAAAGTACACCTTGGAAATCCTTCTTTAGTTGGATGGATTAGAAATTCCATTGTCAGCCTTAATTGTCTCACAGATGCTCACGCGGCATGTTTAAAAACCATTCCCTTTGAGAACTGGGTGGGTTTTTTTATAGTGAACTTCATCTTACCCTACATGTTGTGAATGCTGCGTGAACTGTAACCTTGAAACGGCACTTGGGGCAAGAAGGAATTGAGTCTTGTCTCTTAGAGTTCTTTTAGCAAAGGCAGAAAGAGGATTGGCTTCTTTCAGAGTTGGAGGCTTCTTGATGCTTAGCTTGTACGATCTTCTGTCTCTTTAGGCAAAAATTTTCGTTTACAAGTGTGATATGACTGCTTTAACTTGCTTCTACTTTGTTGCCTGTAGATGACGATACGCGTTTGTCAAGACCTTTCTACAATTATCCTCTGATTGAGAGCTACTATACTGGTCACCGACAGAAACTTGAGCGTTTATCAAGGTAAGAGCTAGGGGAAGACTCTAGAACACTTCCACGGCAAATTCAGAAGTGGAAGGGAATGGCTTTTATCTCAACAGTTGCATGGGCTATGCGTAATGCCGCTGCCAGCAATACTCTTGACTTCAGTGACACGCGTGTTCTGTTGAACAGAGAGGTTACTTTCCTGTGTTAAAACGTTGCTATCTACCTCTGCTTAGTACCACTGGTTGGTATCATCATTTTTCGGGAGTCTACTTTATTCATTGGCTAATGTGTATAATTTCTGACTACTGAAAAAGGCCATGTGATTAGGACAGGATCAGTCACCTCCAGTTCAGCAAAGCAGGGTGTTCACAGAACAATTGTTTTGGAAGCAGAAGAAAGCGTGTTATTTAACAAACAATCATCTCCGTCATTGACTGGTAATAGAGGGTCATAACTGTATTGGCCTAAGTCCCCTTCTCACAAGTACGTGGTGTGATTTCGTAAGATGGTTGGAGTTACATGGAGTTGGCACGCCTCGCACTCTCCTGGCTGTCGGATAGAAGTCACTTGCGAACGTCAGCTCTCTTTCCTGGACTAGCTGCCTAGCACATAGGCGGCATGCCTTGGATTAGCCGATAATAGGTTTTTCTTTGGAAATTGTACTGAAAACTGAATAAAGACCTGACCAAGCTTCGGCGATGGCACTGTGACCAAGAGGCTGCAAGGTGAGTTAAGGTGGAAGCTGCAGGGTAGGAGGTATTGACTTCAAAGTTCATCTTCCTTGGCTTACTTCTCAAGTAAATTACATACAGGCTCGTGTGTTCCTTCGAAGCACAGAGCCTCTAGTGTCCTTTTTCTGCTTTGTGCCATCGGGAGATTAAAGGGCAGGGCTGCAGTCAGCAGAAGACTGGAGGAAAGCCGTTACACCGGGAGGCTGGAATTAGTGTTTAACTCTGTCCAAATCCTTGCTACCTTTTGTTCCAGAGGAAAATGGGACTCGGACTGCTTGATGGTTGATGGAATGGTTTCCCAGTTAGGAGACCAAGTGGAGAAGCTGTGGCGGAGAGATGCAGGAGGAACTGGGAAATACCCGCCTGCCAGTTTGCATGTGAGTGTCCTGTTCACTGCGAACAACAACAAACGGCCGCCCTCCCCGCCAAACCCCACCCAAAAGCCAATGATTTAGGGAAGACAGGCGTTTTTTCAGAACTGTTAATTTTTCATTTCAGGCACTGCTGGATCTCTATTTGCTAGAAAACATTGAAGAAAACTGCAAACACGCAATTGTATCCTTTCTAGTTATTTTTATTACACCTCCAGGGGATGCACATAAATGTTCTTCAGTGTTGGTCGCCGACCTGTTTCATGACATTTTTTCATTTATGCTTCAAAGACGATGCAAGTGAAAACATTTAGTTTAGCGTTAAGTTGTAGACAGAAGCGCTGTTTTATTTCTTTGTACTGTGGATTTTTGATGACTTTTTTCTTAAACGTTTTGTTGCAAAAGTCTTCTCCGATAGGGAGAAAACAGTTTTAGTAATAAGGGTTGAAGATATAAAATGTCCTTAGTTTTTCTCCAAATTTAAACACCGTTTAAAATTGTCTAAAACACCCATGATGGGTTATAAAACAATTTCTGTTTCAGAGCAAAAGGATTTCTAAGAGTGGTTTACCAGTACCGGATTTTTGCTGAAATCACGGGTTTTCCAGCGCAGCTCACGGTGCTTGCTTTGGTTCCGTTGAAAGTGCAGGCACACGGAATAAGCAACAGGGAGAAGAGAAAAGTCATGGGGCAGAAACTTAATTTTTAAGCTGCTGAAATACACAGCCTTGCTTTTGCTGTTTGTTGCCTAACCCGCGAGGGGAGCCTAGAGAGCAAGGGGCTTAGAAACGCTTATAGCCCAGAGCTGTCTTGTTAGATGATGTCCCTAAAAACGGACGTCAGAAAGAGAAAATGACGCTACCAATGAGTGACCCGCATACTGGTTTAAATCCAGTTTTAATCATTCGGAGCTGAGCTGTACTGTAAGGATGCCACAATTAACACTGTTTTATAGATGCTGGACATGAGGGAAAAAACCAACTGTGGAATTTACTTCCTGTAATAATTAAGCTCAATGTGTTGAATGTATTTTCTGCTACCTGCTTCCTTTATATTCTTATTCTTACTTCATTATGTTTTTCTAAGGGTAATGTGATAAAGTTTTGGTCTTACAAGCTGATTAGCCTTAATGAGATACCTGATGTCAGACAATTTACTTGCTGCTGGATATCAAGCGTTCCTTTCCGAGTGAGACAGAAACTTCAATCGACTCCTTCCCAACTGCCTTTGGCATGCCTTGGGGACTTGTTAAGCTTGTTGAAGGTTTTTGGCTTCTAGATCACAATGATTACGAAGTAAGTATGGTAGAGTTGAGTTAGACATACATTGCAGTACAAAGCTATAATCTAGAAAATGATTTTAAAACCCGATCTCTAACTTGTACAGAATTCACTGGCCCTGCTCTTTCATCCCGCTACAATCAAAACCGCGTCATGGCAGCACAAGAGAATTATTCAGTCCCTCCTGTGCCAAGGGGAGCATGGGCAAGCCCTCAGATACATCCAGCTGATGAGGCCACCCACGGCAAACAGCGGGGAAGTGCAGCTTCTCCTCACTGTGTTGCTCTCCAATAGGTAAAGAAATATACCCCACCATTTTGTCACGCAAATCTTGTGAAAATGGAGAACAAAGAATAGAAATCATCATCCCCTAAGTTTCCTTTAAACTTTGAGTACAAGACTCTTGGGGCATCTCTTTGGTTATGCTATTAACATCCCTTTACGTCTGAAACATTAATTACAGGTGCATGGTGGAGGCTTGGGGTCTGTTGCACCAACATGCCGCTCAGGCAAACTTAGAAGACCTCTTAAAACACATGTACGAAACGTGCCGGGAGATGGGCCTGATGGAAGACTTGCTGAAGCTGCCTTTCACAGACACCGAACAAGTAAGTGGGAGCAAGGAAAAATGTTAATCGTCTCTTTGAAAAGAGAAAAGGCAGAGCCATAACAGATTTTTGGAATGATTTTTTTTTCTCATAGGAGTGTTTGGAGAAGTTTTTAAGGACCAGTGCTGGTGTTCAGAATCAAGAATTCCTTTTAGTCTACCATCTGCAGCGTGCCAACTACATTGCAGCCCTAGAGCTGAATCAGTCCATGAACGTCAATCTTATGGTAAGCGTGAAAGTTCTGTTCTGTCAAGCGTGCAAGTTTCTGCTGGGTGTTACTAACTGGTTTGGATAGTACTCAATAAAAATCCTGCTTTGTTTTTTTCATACCAGTCTTTGAAACACTCGGAACAAGTTTCTACACCTTTGGTTACAGCTGAAGCTAAATGTTGACCAATATACGTCACTACTCCAAAGCTACTCTATGAAGCTATAAATTAAATGTTACACACCACTGTTGACCCCACTGAGAACAGTTTGTTTGCATCTGAGGAATAAACATGTATCTTTCCCATCAGCCAATCTTACCATTCCGTTATTGAGATACGTATGTTATGCGTGGCTTAGATTACTGGAAGTTGTTGGTGTCACTCCTTCCTCTGGGATGACAAGTAGGTTGTATGTCATCGCTTGTGTCTTGCACGCAACTGTATTTTTCTAGCTGAGAGCAGGCTAGATGCCAGTCCACAGGTTAAATTTCTGTGGGTTTTCTTTGTTTTTTTAATTTCTGCGAGTTATAGTGTGCTCTCCAATTCCACAACTTTCATTTCACGGCTTTTATGACAAAAATTCTTGTCTAACCTCTATTTCTCAAAATAGCCAGATTACATTTTGTGTTACATGAACTTGTGTTCTGGATTTGTGACGCGTTTGCTGTTTTCTGGAATCATAGTTTTCCAGTGA
The DNA here is from genome assembly GCF_964199755.1 of Larus michahellis. Lineage (NCBI taxonomy): Eukaryota > Metazoa > Chordata > Aves > Charadriiformes > Laridae > Larus > Larus michahellis. Next base: position 43,534,008 of record NC_133898.1, read on the forward strand.
CTCAGTCTTCTAAGGTGGTTTTGGAAGTCGTAGGTCCTGCATTTGAAAACTGTCATGCGGCCAGGTGGTGTGCGTAGGTCGCTTTTTCTTGCTTGTTTTAATCTTCACATCATGTTGTCCAGGGTAATTTCCAGTTGTCCCGTATATTCAGGGCACTGGCGTTTCAGGAAGAACAAGGGAAAGCCTGCTATTGTAGTAAGTCGTTTGCAAATTGCAGGTGATATCAGAAAATTGCAGGTGATAACAGGTGTATCAGAAGAAGGTTCTGCAGAGTGCCAGCATTGTTTTAACTTCAAGTTGTAGGCTCTGTTGCTATTCCAAGTCTTCCTTCCACTTTGCTAAAAGTACCAGGTGAAATCGGTGTGTGCGGATGGGTAGAACTTGCCGCTGTTCTGTGCAGTGGAGGTGTTTTCCCACACCCGTAGAGGAAATCTGCTCACTAATGCGAAATAGCACGGAGAGGTCTGTGCAAGGAACTTCTTGTAATTAGTTAAGCTTTTGCTTTCCGCTTTTCCTTCATCAGAACGACGGCGATCATCGCTTGACCGACAGAGCAGTTGCCAGAAATTCTCTATTAGCCCAATATGGCAAGATCCTTCCACGAATTGAAAGGCAGCTGGCCGTAGAGAGAGCCAAGCTTTACCATTTGCCTGCATTGGCCTCAAGAGAAGGTAACTTTTAGCGGGGGGAAATAGAGGGGAGAATTCCCTGTCACTTGGATGACACCAGGCTGAAATTTTTCCCCTCTTGCTTTCCAGTCTCAAGACCAAAGCCATTAACTCCAGTAAGAAAACAAGCTAAAGCAGGAAATGTGCGTCGAAGACCAAATTTTCTGGCGAAAATATTGTCCAGAATTAAAGAATCCTGGGCAGGAATGAAGGAGAAAACCGGTTTCTCACAAGGTGGATTTTAAAGATGCTGTCGTTTTTATAGCTGCTAAACGTGCTGTTTCTTCAGCAGGATGTTTCTAAAATTGAGGATGTTTCTAAAATGGGACCTGTTGAGATCCAAACAGGAGAGCAAGCAGTTGGGTTTCAACAGCACCCGCCAGTCCCTCACTAGAGACAGGAACAAGAAGAGACCTTAGATGCATTCACTTATTCAGCTCGTCTCGGCTTTGGGATTTAGGACAACACTGTAGAGAAGACGGGGCTGGACTTGGGAATACGCAAATCCCTCATGGGAGTCAATGGAAAATTTGGGATGGGAAGAAGGCAGCAGGTCACAAAGCTTCCGCAGTCATTCCCGTAGCAGTGCAGTGAAGGTGTTTCTGCTTGCGTTATAACTGGTGGGTACTGATGTAGATGTAAGCGCCTGGTTTTGGCTTGTGGGCCCTCACTGAATTTAGGACAAACTGCTTACTGCTTTCTTGTTCGTAGATTTGTAAGCATAAAAGGAAAGTTTACGCAGACTAGTATTTCTTGACTTTAGTTTTGAAGCATGGCGTGTTGCTAATAATATATCGCTTTAGCAAGTTTTGACGAGGCGGGAGGCAAGAAAATAAGCTGATTCTATGGAGACTGCTGTTGAGGGGCTGCTTCCTTCTGCCGTTGTTGGCTAGCGCTGCAACTTAGAGGGCTGGGCAAAGGTCTTTACACGTGGATTCAATTATCCCGACCATCCGAGTCCCTGGAAATAAGTAACGGTTACTGCTTTTGTTCTCCCCATAAAACCCCGAGTATCTTCACGTGGATCTAGAAGGAACGAATACTTGCTCAGCACAGGGAACGGGAAAAGACGAGGTGGAGCTATTTAGAATATACTGTGTTGTCTCAGGCAGTCCAAGCGGTTCCTTGAAGTGCAGGGTTGAGCTGTCGGATGTGAGGGCTGGCCAGTGTGACAAAGTGTTGCCGACTGGAACTTTCAGCTTTTCTCTCATCGTTGCCTTTTACCCTGTTAGATGCAGAGTGGGTCGCCCTGTGGGCATTTGTCGTCAGTGCAGGAAGTACTGCAATGGGATGATTTCTGCCAGTTGTGGCTACAGCTCGCATTGTAAAACTGCTCACTTTGTCCAGGAGTGGTGGCAAATCGTAGTCAGGAACAGAAATACCAGAAACGGGGCACGCGATGGCGTACACTGAACACTCTCTTCTCTGTCCCTTAAACACAGAAGCTGTCGTCGGTAGCAGAGAGTACACTGTATGTTTCTGACTTTACACCCAGCAGTGATCTGAAAGGAAAAGCGGCATTTCACTGTCCTCAGTTTCATCTGTGTGAGTGTGAAGTCAGTCTGTTTGGTAATGACTATTGCATTAACAGGCTTTTTTTTAACTGTAGGTGGTGGAAGATAGTGCGCTTAAGTCACCAACCTCAGAAGCAGCACCGGCAACACCAGGATAAAGTGAAGGACATCCATCGGGCGATCGTCCATACAGCTAGGATTCTCCAGAGTCATAGTTAGCATGTTGTTTGACTGTCAATAAACATTGTTGAATGTGATGCAGCTGAAGGAGACGGAGAGCTTTTTACACCTCAGAGTAATTTTCAGAGACAAGCGTTGTAATAAGGAATGCCCCCCAGCCCTCCTCCTCTCGCTTAGCTTTTGTAGCTGAGCAGACGGCAGAGGGTATGGAACATCCCTTTGGTCAGTTTGGGTCAGCTGTCCTGGCTACGTGCCCTCCCAGGATCTTGCCTTTTTTCCTCCTGAGCCCTTTCTCAGACCCAGCCTTCGCACCACACCCCTAGCAGCTCCCTCTGCATCTCCGGGATGATCAGTTCGCCCTCCTCTACGAGCAAAGGAACCCAGAATATCTTCCAGGAAGGAGAACTCGAACCCCACGTGGACTGATGGCGTAAGGTGGGCTGTAGTTAGTGATTTTTCCAGTTAAAGGCTTTACAGACCGTGATTACACTTGCAGTTTTATAGAGTTTGCTCAAACTGCTTACGTTGAGAACTAGAACTGCAAATCAGAATGGCAGACTTGCATTTGGTCTTAAACGGCTATGTTAGGCCTTCTGTAATGTCACCTGCCTGCCTGCAGGAACACTCGGAATTAGGAGAATTTGAGATTTGAGGTTTGTGCGGTGATGTCATCCTGGGAGCTTCGTCCAGTTTTGTATAGACTGTATCTATTTCATTATTTCCCTTTTTATTTTATTTTTAGGATTTCATGAAAGCAGTTTAGTTTCTCCTAAGCTCGTAAATCTCTCTCTACCTCTCCTCCTCCTCTCCGTGTACGAGAGGTTGGGGGGGAGCATCTGTCGCCGGCCATTGGCCAATTCAGCCAAAACCACGACAGATTTATTGGCGCCCGACGTGGGGCACGAACGCAGCTCTGATAGATTGCCTGAATAGTTTGAATTCCAGCTTGTTCAGGGAGAACAGAGAGTTCACAGCATGTCGGTCTTACGTGAAATCTGGTATCGTGCCTTTAGAGAGCTTTGTATGAAGTTAATGGATGCAGTGGGGTTTAACCGGTCAAATATATTGCATGACCTGTTTCCCGTTTGTGTTTGGACGCGGTGGTCTAAGCGTGCCACGTTGGCGTGGGTTTGCCTTCAGAGGTATAAAATAATTGCTTGGATAACGGTTCTGCCTGCCTATCTTGGGCATCTCGTGATGGAGGCTTTTCCTAATTACACTTTCGGGATGGATTCTTTTCCTAATTACGCTCTTGGTCGTACCTGGGGAAAGTTGACTTTGCCCTTCGGTGATGATGCCAAAGCGACAGTAACAGAATCGGGATGAGAAACCTTCGGGCCGTTTCGAGAGTGAAGGTTACTTTCATTCGTACGTGATCCTGTTGTCGGTTTTCCCGAGTGTGTTGCAGGGCTGGTTTATTGTTAAATATCGGTGCAGGAGTGAGTATGATGTGACATGTGATGTTGCTACTCAGACCCCGGGGCCAAAGCCAAAGACAGCAGAAACTCGGGCAGCCCTGCCACCGAAAGCTGCAGTAGGAATTCAGACAACCCCCCCACGGAAAGCTACAGCAGAAACTCAAACAACTCAGGTGACTGCCCAAGCCGCAACACAGGCACAAACAACGCCACCGGCCCCGACACCAGCCCGAGCGGCATCGGCTGCCCCCCACCGGCCCCGGCATCGGCCAGGCCCACGGCGGCTGCGCCGCCCAGAGGCCCCGGCGAAAGCCACGCCTCCGCCCATACAGGCCAAAGCCACGGCCCGGCCGTAGGGACACCGCCGCCAGCGGCATGGGCTGCCCCCACACGGGCCCCGGCAAACGCCACGGCTCCGGCCCGGAGGCGGTGGAGAAAATGACTAAGACAATAGCTGAGCAAAATGAGAAAAGTGCTAAACTTCTTCATGAAATGCTTGAAAAAGTGTCTGAGAAGGGGAAAGAATCCCACTCTTCCCCTGAACAGAGCCAGGTTGCAGTCATTAAGAAACAATGGTAGCCAGTTACGAAATCTTCATGGAAGCGTTCCAGCTATAGTGCATCCACAGAATGAATATTTTCAAAAGGCCAACTTAGGGACACGACTAAGTGGAGAATTGGAAGTGGTCCCAGCACAGAAATGTAGATACGTTTTCTTCTGGCATGGGACTTACATGCCTCGTGCAACTTGAAATGGGATTACTCTTGCCTCAGAGGCAGTGATTTGGGAAATTAAGTGTGAAATGTAGAGAAATAATTACAAAAAGGAAATGCCTGTAACTTCTTCCTGGGCCTGATACATCACCTGAACAGCTGAGGGCTTACCCATATTTCTTGTTGATTGAATGTTTTTGTGCTGTGTCATGTCAGATTTCTCGAACGCAGCATGATCTTGTCCCCATTGATTTATCTGTTTTCCTCTTTTAAATCGTGTCTCTTAACAGGTTGCCTGATTTGATGGTCCATCCCGTTCCTTCATGTTCTGCAGCACAGTCACCATGCAGAGCTTCCACTTCGTTCATGCCATCCAGCCCACCGAGATCAAATATGCATGGTTCCATCTCACAAAATAATTTTTCAGGAGGCTCAGAGCTGAATTTACTTACCACTCCTCCTGTGGTTAAGGTTTGTATTAAAAAAACCAATGCAACACACCAGTGACAACCAACCAAACCAAAAGCTTGTAGACATAAAAAGCACGGGGCTTTTTTATCGTTAAGGTTTTCGTACCTTTGGAAAAAGAGCAGTGCAGAGGCTAAACATCCTCCCTGCTGGTACAAACTCGGTTTGTAATTTAAACTCTTACTTTTGACAAGGGAAGCCTTCTGTTTCGAACATTTAATGGGTTTTAAATTAAGTGCTTTTATTTCTTTTCCTAGAGAGCTAAAGTTTTGGCCACATCTGCTTCTGGTGTTCCTGGGTTTACTCCTCGGTCTATTCTCAGATCCAACCTTCGCACCACTCCCCTAGCTACTCCCTCCGCGTCTCCGGGACGATCGGTCACTCCTCCTTTACGAGCAAAGAAACCTAGAGTATCATTCAGGGAGGAGAACTCGAACGCAGCATGGACTGTTGGGGTAAGTTGGGCTGCAGTGAGTGATTTTTTTTTCCAGTTAAAGTCTTTATAGACTGTGTTTGGATTTGGATTTTTATAGAGTTTGCCTGCCTCCTTAAATTGAGAACTGGAATTGCAAATCAGAATGGCAGACTTGAATTTGGCCCAACACTGTAGAGAAGATGGTTCTAGACTTGGGAAACTTAGGGCAAACTGCTTACTGCTTTCTTGTTCGTAGATTTGTAAGTGTAAAAGGAAAGCTTATGCAGACTGGTATTTCTTGGATTTAGTTTTGAAGCATGGCGTGTTGCTATAATATAATGCTTTAGCAACTTTTGACAAAGCAGGAGGCAAGAAAATGAGCAGGTTCTATGGAGACTGGAAACTGCTGTTGAGGGGCTTCTTCCTTCTGCCGGTGTAGGCTGGCTCTACAACTTAGAGGGCTGGGAAAAGATCTTTACACGTGGATTAAATTATCTTGACCATCTGAGTCCCTGGAAATACGTAACAGATACTGCCTTTGTTCGCACCATAAAAACACGAGGTGGAGCTATTTAGAATATGCTGTGTTGTCTCAGGCAATCCAAGCGGCTCCTTAGAGTGCAGGGTTGAGCTGTCGGATGTGAGAGCTGGCCAGTTTGACAAAGTGTTGCCGACTGGAACTTTCAGCTTTTCTCTCATCGTTGCCTTTTACCCTGTTAGATGGTAAATGGAGCACGCGATGGCGTACACTGAACACTCTCTTCTCTGTCCCTTAAACACAGAAGCTGTCGTGTGTAGCAGAGAGTACACTGTATGTTTCTAACGTCACACCCAGCAGTGATCTGAAAGGAAAAGCAGCATTTCACTGTCCTTGGTTTCATCTGGGTCAGTTTGAAGTCGGTCTCTTTGGTAATGACTATTGCATGAACAGGCTTTTTTTTAACTTTCGGTGATTGAAGATAGTGTGGTTAATAAGTGTTGCTTTGCCTTCAAGAAAAGGCACAGTGGCTTTCCTTAAACGTACTGGGTGTGTTATCTGTTGATTTCTGAATTTCAGCTTTTAGGTTGGTGTGAGAGTTTGAGATGGAAGGTTTGTTTTTGTGGAGGGAAACTGTAATGCTTTCGGCAATACCTTTGTCATGACTTGTTCATGAAAGAAACATTCATCTGTGTTCTGTAGAAGTGTAAGAACTTGTGAATAAGTAATGGTTTTGTTGCCTTAACGTAGGAGCTTCCGAGTAAAGAGGAAGAGGATGCCAAATACACAGAGTCTGTGCGAAAGCAAAAATTGAAGAGAGGTAGAACTGCAAAATCAAAAATGAAGAAAGCAAGCAAGTATGAAAAGCTTTTTGAACGCTTACTTGCATTCCTTTATTTTGGTAGCAATTCAGCTTTTGGCCACCTCACTTGCTCTTCCTCACTTGGCGGTACAGTTCTGCTCTGACTTTGCGAGCCTGTCCAGCTTGCTGGTCTCCTGGGCACCGTTTTCCCCACTTCACAGTTCAGTTTTCTATTGGAACCAGAAGAGGGAGGGGCTGGGAAAGGCCAAGTGGGTGCTACTCTTTGCAATGATGGCGTGCTCTCCTGTCATTCCACCTTACGAAACCACGCTCTTACGGTCTTTAGTTCCCCATAGAAGGCAGGAGTGGGTCAGACAACGAGCAAAGAGAACGTCTTGTTTCTGGCCGTGTTTTCCGGTTCCTTCTGGAAAACTGTCTGGGGAGAGGTGCCTCTTAAAATCAGGGCGTGGGGGCGCTCAAAAAGCTCACGCGAATACTGAGTGAGAATGCTTGCGACAGTCTGGTAAGGAACGAAAGCAAAAGGAAGCTTGTTTCTGTATGTTTTCTGCCTTGACCCTATCTTCAAAGAAGCCCATAAATAATTCTTTGGCATCGATTTTGTAATTCCAACATTGCAAAACGTTTTCCTCTACTGAATACTGTTGGTAATCAAAAAATCAATTTGATACTTCTCTTTCTTTTCAGGACCACAAGAAAAGGAGGCTCTTGGTCACCTCCACCGGTGGAAATAAAATTCGTCTCTCCTTTTGGAAGTGCACTGGATAAAGCCATGGATCGTATTGCAAGAATATGTCCAGTGTGCAGATATGTCTGAGGATAACCGAGCAGTTTAATCCCCCATCAGAACTTCCCCTCGTGGAACGCTACTCTCAGGCTTGTTATTTCAATAAAATTGTTTGCTGCAATTGCATCAGTTCCCATGTAACCACTCGTAAATAGCTTTGTTGTTGATTTCTGGTGGGGAAAACAAGCTACAGGCAGAAACCAATCCATAGTGTCTCACGAGTCGTTTACTTCTTATCCGTAGTCTTCCTGGTACAGAACAGGTTTCTTTTTGGCGTTGGTGAACTTAATACTGCGAAGCTTAAAGCTTGATGCCGGTGTCTGCCAAGTAGCGAAGGGTTGTTACAAATCTGCTGAGCCGGGGCTTCGTCCTTGCTGGCGGCAGGAGCCCGGCCTGGTGCACCCCAGACCTGGGGGTGTCTCTGTCCCAGACCCTTGGATGCGGCTGCTGCTTTCCCGTTTGCAGGTCAGGCCAGTAGCAAGGCTGAGGGTGCACCACACACATGCACGACAGCAACGCGGCTGGCTACGCAGGCTGCCAGAGACGGGGCCGTGCCTTTACCACCTGCCATCTTGCACTGGGGCAGCTCACAGAAAGCCGCCTCTCTGGCTTGTTGCAGTTGAAGCTCACGAGTGACACCAGGGGCATGCTGTCACTCTGCAGGTTCCCCCACGCAGCCACATTTGCAGAGCCCCAGAGGATCAGCAGAGCCTTGAGCCCAGCTGTCGTCTGTGCCCCAATTCTGGGCTCCGTCTCTGACCTCTGGCTGAGACACCGCATCTTTCCAGAGGTGGCTTTTCCTCCTGCTCACTGGCTAGCCCACCCTGAGGTCTGCTAGCGGTTTCCTCGTGCACATTTGGCTAGGGGAAAATACAACAAAAATACAATAAAATGGTGTATTGAAACGTATGTTACGATGGAGTTTAAAAAGTCTTCTCTGATAAGAGAAAACAGTTTTAGTAGGAAATGTTGAAGATATAAAATCCCTTAGTTTCTCTCAAAGTTTAAACACCGTTTTAAATTTTTTAAAACCCTCCTATCTGTAGCAAATGGCTTCTTACTAGAATGATGTGGTGAAATATCCTGTTTCAGAGCAAAAGGATTTCTAAGAGTGGTTTACCAGTACCGGATTTTTGCTGAAATCACGGGTTTTCCAGCGCAGCTCACGGTGCTTGCTTTGGTTCTGTTGGAAGTGCAGGCACACGGAATAAGCAACAGGGAGAAGAGAAAAGTCATGGGGCAGAAACTTAATGTTTAAGCTGTTGAAATACAGAGCCTAGCTTTTGCTGTTTGTTGCCTGTCTGTTTTACCTTCTAATTACTTCTTGTCTTTACAGAACACTTTCAACATGCTGGAAATCTATAATGACCAGGTAATGAGGTTGCTTTGCTTCCGTATTAACATATCTTAGTTTTCTGTGTACATTGATTTCTTTTTTGCTCATTGTAATTTGAAAATCATCCTTTATGCTCTCTTAACGTGACCCTTCTGGGCATGTTGGCTGAAGTGTGTGGGTGCTGCCTGGACCTAAGAGCATCGTTTTGCTGCTTGAGCCACCCGGCTGCTCTGCCGTAACACTGGCCAAGCTGTTTCATCTCTTGTAGTACATTCCTTCTTTCTCTTTTCTGGGTTGTCCTCCTTTTTTGAAGAAAAAAGGGGGTTAAGAAGGAAGATCCGAGGGCTGGAGCACCTCTCCTATGAAGACAGGCTGAGAGAGTTGGGGTTCTTCAGCCTGCAGAAGAGAAGGCTCTGGGGAGATCTTATAGCAGCCTTCCAGTACCTAAAGGGGGCCTACAGGAATGATGGGGAGGGACTCTTTATCAGGGAGTGTAGCGATAGGATGAGGGGTAACGGTTTACAGCTGAAGGAGGGTAGATTTAGATTAGATATCAGGCAGAAATTCTTTACTGTCAGGGTGGTGAGGCACTGGAACAGGTTGCCCAGGGAAGCTGTGGATGCCCCTTCCCTGGAAGTGTTCAAGGCCAGGCTGGATGGGGCTTTGAGCAGCCTGGCCTAGTGGGAGGTGTCCCTGCCCAGGGCAGGGGGGTTGGAACTACATGATCTTTAAGGTCCCTTCCAACCCAAACCATTCTATGATTCTAAAAGATTCGTAGCACTATTAATGCATCACTCAAATGGAGACCATTTCTGTTTTCAGAACAGAAACGTGGCTGACACAAAATCGATCTCTCGCTTTCTACGTTAGAGATTGAAACCCCGCTTCTTTTGCAAGAGTTCTCTGCATATTTGGAAAAATTTAACTAAATAGAGATAAATGCAGCTATAAAACTATAAGCACCTGTTTTATATAAACGCCGTGTTCTTTACATAAAGCGAGGCAGTATTATAAAACAAGTAGTTTTGTTTCCTGTAATCTGCGATTACTGTTGGTCCTGTGCACCAGATGTTGCATTCCTAAATAAGATGAAACCCCCACAGGGTCCTCTTTGTCTCGGGTGAATTAACTGTATACTCCAGCACCTTTGAAGAGGTATTTTTTCTTAAAGCAAGTACTATCAAATGAAAGATGGAAGAATACAAATAGAAAACGTGCACATGCGAAAATGTTGACTGTAAATGCTGACAGTCTTCAAACAGCTTACCTGAGTTTCTTCAAATGCTAACTTTCTTACTGTTTTGAACAAATTTAAGGACAGATTCTTCAACTGTTACTTGTACCAATACCATCGACGTGGTTTTGAGGGTTTTTTTTACGTTGGTGCTAGCGTAAGGCAGAGTTACCAGGATTTGAGCACCTTCGGTATTCACTTTGACAAAAACCACCTCTGTCTCCTCATCTGTCTGTCTCTCTTTCTCCTAAATTGCTAACCTGCTAAAAAGAGTTAGTTTATAGCCAGATTGCTAAGACACTAGGATTCTTCTTTTATGTTTAAGGACTTTATGGTCATCTTTTCCATGTTAATCCCTATCTCATTTTTGGTAGGGTTTAAAACTAATTTTAAAAACCTCCTTCAAAATCCAATGGCAGGTAATACGTTTGATACGCTCACAGACAGCAGCCGAGACTCCAGCAGACCTCTGTTACGAAGGAACTCTGTCAACCTGACGATACGCTGAAAGGCACACTTTCATAGTTTTTCCCGCTCTGGTCTCGGTGCCAATTGCGGTCAGGTGCTGGGCAAAATGAGAAGAGATACCAGCTCAAAGTGACTGACAGCTGAGGAGGAAGGAAAGGGTGAATGTGCCAATAAGGGAGGGCAGCATATTAAGGGCTTATTCTGTATTCTTATTAACGCACAGCGTATATTTTGACAGCTAAGTTATGTGACGGAGGTAGCTCTTTTTCCTGAGAATTCTGGGTCTCTCTCGTGTGCGTGACTTAATTCAGCTTCTTTCCTTCCCTTTCTCTGCCGGCAATGCAGCACAGAGTTGAAACGTAGAGCGTACAGATGACCCCTGCTGCCAGGCGTTGGTTGTCTCTGCTTCCCGATGCCGGATCCCAGCGACAGTGCCACACAGAGCTATTCCTTCCTGCCCAGGAGCAGTTTGCTTCCCGGCCACTTCCCCAGTCCCCCGTCTCCTTCTGCAAGAGGAGGTTCCCTCTCTCCTCCTGGCCTTTCTGGGGCTCAGAACTGAAAACGGCCCTCTTTGCAGTCCTTCCAGACAGGCTTTCGCTGGGACTCCAGCACTAATTATTCCTTCTTATTCCAGCTCCCCTGAAAAGAGCTCAGGCACTTAGATGTCTGCTGTCCCAACGCGGTTCATGGCTCCGTGACCGCGTGGCTGCAGCTGCCTGGCTACGAGGAGATACCAGGAGCAGAAGATTTAACGTTTCCCGCACCAGTTCAGTCCTGCAAAGAGCTGAATTGCTTTCACGTGCCGATGAACGCAGACCCCTTGTTGTGTCTGAATTAGGACTCCATCTGACCCGGAGATGAGGCCCATGTGAACCAAGACCCCCAGAAGCCTTGTCTGGGGTGGGCGCTCCCTGACAGCGGCTGCTCTCCCCTTACTGCCTGCTGGCCAGCTGGTGCTCTGCTCTATTAAGGCATCTTAGCAGCACCGCTGCATTTCTGCCTGGCGATACAGGAGTAGTACTTAATAGCTGTGACTTGGGATTTTTTTTCAAAGGTGTTCTGTTTGGTTTTTTTCTCCACAGACACATTGTTTTTAAAAACTTGAGAAGAAAAGAAGACAGCTCTGCCTTTGAGAAATGGTCCCTGTCCTCATCTGCAGCACTGGCGTGGGCACATCCAGTTGCTCAGAGTCAGTTCCCTTATCAAGTGCTGATCAAGACAAAAGCCCAAACCCAGTGTAAGTAAGGCTATTGCAGGCAGGAGGGAGAAGAGTTTCTGCTGGCTGGGAATGAGTGGCGGATCCGGAGCACACAGGCCACGTGGGAGTCCCGTCCGGAGGAAGCCTGGAAGGAGTGGGAGCACCAGCACATTGCTGTGGCTCAGGCGAGTTTCCCAGTAACGGGCATTGCGGCCAGATCCATTAACCTCTGGTCTTCTGAGTCTGATGTTTTCCCCTTTTTGTCATCTTTAAGATTTGTTACTCACGCCCCTCTCTGCCCTTCCTTAATAAACCGTGACTCCAGGTCTGGAACTTCTGCCAATAGAAAGGAAGCGTGGCGTCAGTCTTTCAGATCTAATAATTGCTTCCTGATCATGTTTGATAAAACGATGGGGGTTTGATAAAAATTAGGGACTTAATTCTGTCGGGAATGCTGAGCCCTGTGTGGGGTGTATGGCTAACCGGGGTCGTTCAGGTGCTCCCTCTGGATGGTTGTATCGGTCTTGGCTGGCAGCTGGCACAGGCGTTTGGGCACACAGTACCGTACCCTGTTCTGCTGAGGACAGCTTCTTGTTCACCTGCTGCATCAACTGGTTTTCCTGCATTGATCTGCCTGGGGTTTGCTTTGTTAAGACAGTGAAACGGACATAATCAGGCTTCTGTTAATTTTGTGCCTTCTACCTAGGAAGCTGTCGGATACAGTTTTAGAGAACTAATGGTGACAAGGCTTTGCTGGTGTGGTATTGCTTGACTTGTGTGGTGGAGAGAAGCCTTAAATTGGCAGGAGAGAGTCACCAACAAGCCGGGCCTGTTGCACGTGTTGCAAATGCATTTGCAGTTGGGCTTGTCAGGTTGCTCTTTGTCAAAGTATGTTTCAGAATGAGATACGCAAAAGCCGCCTGGACACGGTCCTGGGCAGCCTGCTGTAGGTGACCCTGCCTGAGCAGGGGGGCTGGACCAGAGGACCTCCAGTGATTCTGGAAGGCCTTTCTCTTCATTGTGATGCTGGGATTCTGGAATTCGTGCTGGGATTCTGGAATTCGTGCTGGGAGAGGCGAGCGGTGTGGTGTGCTGGGAGTGCCTTGCTCACCACTGTCTCCCTGTGCTGGGAAGGCTGCGTGTATGTTCTGTCCTGAGACACTCAGCGCCTACGTCTGTCTGTCCAGGTGCACCGAGCAAGGTAAAAAAGAGCGTAAGGTCAGAAGTGCCTTTGGGAACCGCTGCGAGCTTCGCCACGGTAGACGGGGACTGCAACTCTTGAACGGAAGTATAGTCGTGTTGGGGAATAACCGCAGGAGGTAGCTGGGTAAAGTGGCTCCAGCATCAAGTTCTGATCTGTGTTGGTTTTGTTTGTTTTTTCATGGAGAGGGATGTCACATCTGTGGTCTGCATCAGACACAGGGTCTTCGCTGTTGGGGGCTGTTGGGGTAGAGAGCTGAAATTCTTTCCTCGTCTCACCTTCTGCTGTAGCTTTGTGCTTGTGGAGCATCTGCACAAACTCGGCAAGACAATCTGTAGGCTGCACTTGAGTGAAATAAGGCCGACTGTAGGATTCTGGTACAGACCGTCTCTGTCACGCTGGTGGCTTTTTAGACTACAGCTTAGGGCTTGGATGAAATGTAGGGTTTTTGCCTAAACCGCCGGGAGCGGGGAGGCTTTCTGCCTAAGCGGGAAAGACCTGACCCGGTGGTACTCCCTAAATCACCTGCTCACTCACTCGCTAAATCCTCTTTCTGCAGGAGTAAAATCCGGCAAAGTGCAAATTCACTGAACCTGACGACTACGAGAGTGCAGAAAGTGACTTTTCCATCTGCTGCTCCTCCAGTGCTTGTGAGTTGCTTCCTGTTTCTCTGGGGAAAATGTCATGGAACCAGTCATTAACAACAATTCAAAAATTGGTATAACTTTTATAAACCCTTTTATAACCCTTCCCTGAAATCACTTTAGCTTCCACCTCTGGCGGAATGAAAGAACGACGCCTGTCAGCTGCAGCCTTTCCCAGAGAGCTAGGGAGTCTCTCCGTGCAAGAGGGAGTTAAAAGTTGCCTTAAAAGATGCCTGGGTGGTGTCCTTTCTAAAAGTGAAGGGGTTTTTAGCCCTCCCTGCAAACTGAGTGTGTCGTTTCACCCGGGTATGAGCTAGCAGCCCGGGCTGACTGCCACAAAAAGGAGATGGACAAATTCCCTCTCCTTCTTCCCGATGCGTGGTCCTGCCTCCTTCCTTGTGCCACCTCTTATGCTTGCTGGTTGTCTCTGCAAGGCAGTTGAGCTCTCGAAGCTGGTGGAACACCACCTGCTTTTCTGGGTGAGTTTCCTGCCTGCTCAGGGAGTGAACTTGGCTCCTAAAGTGCTCTAAGGCACTGTTAAGGCAGCGCGAGGTGAGCCACAGGAGTACGGTAGTAGAACAAAGGAGCAGATGGAGAGATGGGAGGCGGCGGCAAGTCCTCTCTTTTGGTGGCAGGGAAGTCAGCATGTTTTGTGAAACCACCTCTTCAGCTGCGGCTGGCCATATTTTTAGCTTTTTCGTCAGTAAGCCCATTGCATTGTTGGCCCTTGAAACGGATTTTCAGGTACTACCGTCAGTCAAAACTGACGTCCCTGAACCCTGACTTGGCTGAATGTGATTCTGCTTGAACATGTAATTTCTCCATGTTTATTCTTCTTGGAGCTTTTTAATGCAAAAATCTATCCTCAGCCTGTGACTCGTGGTACGCTCCTTTCTTTGGAAATAGTTTGGAAGTCATAAGTACCTAAGGTGAAGACCAATGGTAATTTTGGCTGCTAGAAGACAACTGACAATAAGTAACAAAGGGTAAAGTACGAAATCAAGGGAAAGGACAAATGGAGAGTTGTACCTGTTACTGAGAAGCTTTTTAAAATCTGATTTTTCTCAGCTCCCATCTTCCTAACCTGTGTGAGTAGACTTGAACTCAGTGTATTGGGCTTTTTCCTGTTATTTCTCTGTTGATACGTCTGGGTCACTTTTTGTTGGTGATCTCACAGGCATCAGAAAAGCAAAGGATTCTCCTTTTGCTCTGCTGGGAGAGCAAAAAGTCTCCCGAGTGCCATTATTTGCAAGGAAAAGAGCTAGAGGTGATGTCTAGGGGATTTTTCACTGCATACTGATGAAACTTCTGTCACTCTCAAGAATAGTTCTGGCTGACGTGAGTCTAGTTGTGCAATTTTTTCCTGTATTTACAGCGAAGAATGCGAGACCTAACAGCTGAGGTAACGAGCAGTCTGCTGCAGTTTCCAGAGGTGACTCTTCAGGCACTTGGGGAAGATGAGGGAACCCTCGGCTCGGTGCTGTGCGGGAGGTTTTCTGGAGGTGAGCATTTTCCTTTAAATTTGGTCTCGGTATAAAGCTGTTCTTGCCTGGAGGCTACCTGAAGCCTCAGGTCATCGTATCAGCTGTGTCAGGTTGGTGCTGTTAAGAGGCATCCTGTTTAGAGAGAGAGAACAAAAAGGGTGCTTCAGCGATGACAAATGCTAATATTAAAACGTGAGTATAGTTAAACTTTGAAGTGGACTTTCCAGGTGATGTGACAGTAGAGCTGGGTGCCTATCTGGAGGTCTAGGCTTCTGTTAAGACCAGGTAGAATCTATCTACCTGAGTGTAAATGCAGGAATTGAGCTCATACTTCCTTTGGGCTGGCAGTAGTTCAGTGAAACAAAATGCCTTCGATTCTTCCTCTACGCTCTAAGACTTGTATTCCCATATGCGTTTAGATCATTTCTAGCAAAACCAAGGCGAATATGGTATAAAGGCTGTCGATCAGGACCTTGTAATCTTTATCCCAAACAACCCAGATTCTTCGGTGCGGGAATGACAAGTACAAATGCAAAATAACAAGGTGGTTAATTTTAGGAGGGATTGCTTGGGGATTTCAACGGGTGATTTTGAATCATTGACTAGAATGAGGTAGGTCGGTCTTCCTCTGCTAGGTACGTTTATTGAAGGAAAGGGGCAGGCACTGTGATTTTTTTTCAGCTGTTTTCAGTCTTCCGTTGGACATTTGCTTCAGTCCTCTTTCTTTTCTCTCACAGGGAGAAACGGCCTGGCGTGGTTGGCACGTGGTCCTCACCTTGAGGTGGTGAACTCTGTGACAGGAGAGCGGCTCTCTGCGTACCGTTTCAGTGGAGTCAATGAACAGCCTCCCACTGTTCGTGTGGTGAAGGAGTTTTCCTGGGAGAAGAGAACTGGACTGCTGGTTGGGTTGGAAGACGCAGAGGGAAGTGTTCTCTGTCTGTACGACCTTGGACTCTCAAGAGTGGTTAAAGCAGTTGTTCTTCCCGGGAGGGTAGGTACTTTTTAATTGGAGAAACGAAGCTTTGATGTTGTTAGGTGCTGCGTAGGCCTGTTTTAGGACAAGCTTTGGAGCGTCTCTTTGTAGGAGGTATTTTTTCTATCGTGCGTTAACATCCTGTCACTTGAGAGTATCCAGTCAAGACGGCGTTGCTGTAAAATCTTGGGCTTAATGTGCCATTATTGTTGGAGTTTGCTGAGAGTAAAACAAGTTTTCTGGTTTTATTGTAGAGCACAGAGTTACCTGATTCTCTCCTTCCACAAAAAGGCATTGAAAAGCACCTTTTTTTGGCCCTAATTGCTTGATTTCCATCAGAAATACCGTCTTTAAAATGGCTCAGAATTCCATAGTTGTGCTGTAAATGACTTCGACACATTGCCTTGAATCTCAGCCTAGCAAGCAGGCTGAGGAGAACACATTTTTCTGTTGACTTAGGAGAGGAAAAAAGAGCCTCTAGTGAGTTATCTGACAGAGTGTTGGGAGGTCACCTTTCAGCCTGCAGTCCTTGAATCTCTGCTCTCTGACTAGTGTGTTTGTGTAGATGGGACACACTGGTGTAATGTTGCTGATGTTTTCTGTCTTCTGTAACCCAGAAACTCAAATGATGTGTGTCCCCTAGCCTCATTATCTCAATGTAAACAAGAATCGGTGGAAGTCAATAGAAGATCAAGATTCACTATATTTCTATCATCTTAGAATCTGCAACAACTAACTAACTAACTTCTTAGCCAGCTTTCCATCAGGTGCTTTGGTTTGACTTGCTAGAATACAGGTGGAGTTTTGTTTGTTTGTAATGCTACAGTGTGATGACTAGTAGTAAGCATTCGTATTGGGGTCACTGAGAGAGAGAAATACGTACAGCTTTAGCGCAGGAGTCTTTGTGTGCTCGTGTCTCTGCTCTAGCAGTCAGTGTTGTCCTGGGATGTGCTGCAACGTGTGCTGAACGGTCTGTCTTCGCCTTGTGAGACAGTTGCGTGCAGACTGCTGGGCACGTGAAAGAGCAGTGTGCGCTTCCTCCTTTAGGTGGAGTCACCTTTTTATCTGAGAAGCTGCTGCTTTAGGCTGGCTTTTAACATTTTTCTCAACATTCGTGAAAGCGCTGGTGTGCATTTAAAGCTTCTTTTCCTTTATGTGGTTGTTACTTTTCTTCTAAATGCGGACTAGTGTGAATTTTACTAAGCTGGTCTCTCCCTTCAACGCTTTCTAAATACGTTTCACTCCCATGGAAATGGTGTGTCTCCCATGCAACTTGGCCGCTGCCTCGTCTGACTCTCGAGCCCTGATTTATCCTAACGCCCGTTTGTCAAAGAAGGCATAGACTGTATCGCGGTGCTGGTGGGCTGTGAGCGGTGGGAGACCTCGATGTAGTTGTGTTTGTCTGTCTTAAGCCCCTTGAATACGATAAAGTTTCTTGCGTATAACTGATTTTCTGTGTTTTCCTCCAGTTAATTACTGCGAAGTAGGAAATGGAAATTGCTAAGCTGTACTAATAGAATGCCCCATTTAAGTTGAAGTTAAGTCACTTACCCGCAGGAAATCTAGTAAATGGAAGGCAGTAACAGGTTTTTGTACGGGGCTTTTTTGTCTTTGTCTCTTTTCTTGATCTAATTGCAAACAATGCTTTGATGCTCCTGTATTTACTTTTTCCATTGAGCTTGTCAAAGAGCTCAAATAGTAACTTGTAGTTTTCCTGTAGGTAACCGCTATAGAACCCATAGCGAATCACGGAGGACCCAGCGTGAGCACTCAGCACCTCCATCAGAGTCTGCGATGGCTCTTTGGGGTGGCAGCAGTGGCTACAGATGCTGGCCATCTACTTCTGGTTGACCTTAGTTTGGATGATTGCTCCTGCACTCAGAACGATATCGAAGCATTGGGTAAGCCTGCAGTTTTTCCACATGAATTTAAACGCAAGAAAACTTCTGTCTTCTAACGAAACAGTATGCATCCCACTTTGAAGACCCTTGTGTCAGACATTTCTGACGACTGGTTACAGGTGGCAGTTTGACATCGTATAGTCCTGACCTGATTAAACCTGGGAGCGTCTGACTGCTCCTCGCAGTGTTGTAAATGCCCCCTCCCACCAAGATCCCTGTGCCACTATGATTCTTGCCAGAGAGGTGTAGGAATTTTGCCACGTGAGCCGGTGCGGCCGCCTGGTAGGAAGTTGTGTTGGAGGAGCCCTGTTTCCCGGGAATGCTCTTCTGCTTGTGTTAATTGACTTGGGGCAAATTTGGGGCTTGTTTTTTAAAATAAACCCCACTTACCAACACCCATGCATTTGGATGAATGAAATCTCGAATAGGTGTACTCAGATTGCATACACCGTTTTGGCTATTACAACAGCAGCTTCAGCAATTGGTGCCACTTCAAACACGAGGTGCCACTTCAAGTTTCATCACGAGGCCCAAACTCCTGCTTTTCAGAGTCCAGGAAGAATTTGGTTACGTTTTTACCTAGCTTTCAAACGTGAGTGAGAATACTTGTCTGATCCGGGAGTTCTTATGTTCTTTGAAGACATAAATAATGGCAATGGTAAAAAAAAGTGTTGCATAAATGGCTATTTTGCCTGGCACGGTAGCATTAGATGATAGGGGTTGTCACATCAGTGCCTAAAATGCAGCCTAAATGGCATAACGTATTCATTTATTGCTTGGTTTTGTGTGTGTAGATCTAGAAGTTGTCACTAGAATTCCTGCTGAAGTTGCACAAAGAAGAGAAACTGTGTCCAGCGAAGGGAGGTGTCTCTGTTTTCAACTACAAAATGCTTCCGGAACAGCAGTATCAGCCCTGTGCTACATAAGCAGAAGCAACCAGCTCGTTGTGGGTTTCTCGGATGGCTACCTGTCGCTCTGGAATATGAAAACTTTGAAGAGAGAGTAAGTAGGCCTTTACACTTGGCCATGCCTGGAGGTGTGGGCTCTCGATTTGTTGCTTAAGGAAGTATGTGGATGTAAAGAGAACTTTTTCAGGGACTGAAATGAGTATGAGTATAATCTTGGCACGTTCAGAAATCCTCTTCTGACGTAACTTTTCAGTCATACCTGGATGAAGTGGTCCGCCTTCTCCCCAGTGGACTAGGATTGTTTTCCTTATTGTGCCTGTGGATTGAGGAATTGTGGGAAGCATGCTTCCTGGGGTTTTCAGAACCGGTTACTGCAACTGGGGCATCCATTGAAAGGCTGAAGTATGTCAGTGATGTGATTTTGGTGCCGATATTCTCTAAAGTGTCCAGGGTGAAACTAGTGAGACATGAAAACTCAATAGCTGACCTGTGCCTGAAAAATGTATTCTTTCCTGCATGTCAGCTTTGGCCGAAAGAGCAATCTCACCTGAAATATTTGGCTAACTTCTGGTTGGGATTCACTTCAGCAGATCTGCACTGACTCCCCAGAAGCTCTTGGATGCATAAATAGACAGTGGAGGAATAATTAGGTGGCAAGAGTAGAGTGTGGAGGTACAAATAAGGTTCAGAAGTCAGGAAGAACAATGCTTGACGTAGTCCAAGAAACGAGAAACTACCTGTGTTTGGGCCACTAGGCTCACCTTTTGTTTTCTTTTTCGTTTTGCTTTTTTTTCCCCCTAAACCTGTAGGCACCACTCTCAGCTTGAAGGAGGGAGGATTCCTGTCTATGCTGTCACTTTTCAAGAGCCGGAGAATGATCCTCGCAATTGTTGCTACTTGTGGGCTGTTCAGTCTACGCAGGAAAGGTGAATAAAAACTTTAACTATCAGCCACTGAATTAATTCTTTTTGTTTTTAAGGATATTTGTTCCCATACAGTTGAACATGTGTATTTGTTGTGTGTCTGCGATTCTTTCCGGTACGGAAGGTGTTAAACTTAGAATGCAATTTTTACAGGATTTACCAGACGTGAAGAGGGACCTACTAGTTCCTGCCTTCTGTCAGAAGGCAAAGCAACAGTGGCCATATTCTTCTGCTCGCATTCTCAAATGGTTTGCTTTTGTTCCTCGATGACCGCTTCATCATTTGTTTGATAGTCACACCGTGGTATTAAAATACCACTAGGAGCAGTTGAGGCTGCAGATCTAGAACACCCAGACGTGCCCACAGAACAGCCTGCCGCCCCTAAAGGCGGCGGTGACAGTATTGCCGATGGCCTTGTGCCAGCGTCAGCAGTCTGTGGAGCCTTGGTGAGCCAGTGCAGCTCCCCTGGCAGAAAACGATTCAGCAGAAAAGCCAATGGGTTCCTGCTGTTCTGCTGAATCAAATCGGACTTGGAAGGGTGCAGAGTGTGCAAGAGGGGGAGGGGAACTTTGGTGGTAAGGGAAGGGCAGAGAGATCTCTCTTTCTGCATCAGCAAGCGATTCCATCAGCTCAGCTGTTGGTAGAGTGGCAGTCTTTTAAAACTTGACTTCAAAGCAGTTTTGATGGAGAACTCTTCATTGTGAAGAACTATTTCCAACAATTCTTAGTCCATACAACATATTACAGCTTTCCAATTGTACGGTTGGCTTTTGCCCCTGAAGCTGTTAGTGTCAAAACGCCCTCCTTCATGTTTCAGTGGCTAAATGTGGCCGATGATCATGTTTTGGGAAGAGGTGGTGTTCTTTTCAGCAGGAGCGTGCTATTAAGAAAACGTCTAGGTCTACTAACACGACAATGAGGACTATAAAGCAGCTTTGTAACCAAATTTCATAATTTATCCCTTTTTCAGTGAAGGTGATGTGGTGAGTTTACACCTGCTGCAGTTAGCGTTTGGTGACAGAAAACGCGTGGCCTCAGGACAAGTCATGTATGAGGTAAGAGGTGCATGCGTGGGAAAAGCAGACAATAGTAATTTTCTCTAAGGGAGTATCAGTTGAGTTACAGGGGTGAGATTTACCATCAAACTTCAGAGCTGGCTGAAAAAATAATAATGTTTTGCTGAGTCTTCTTGGGCACGGCCTTTGTCCATACCTTTTGGAAAGAAGGCGTACCATTTTATACTGCAGTGTCGTGTGTTCCAGCTAGATTCATCTGCAAAGAGCCCGTATAAATGAAATTCCTGAAGAGGTCGCGGCTTCTGCAAATAAAATTATTCTGAAATACCAAACGAATGGCATGTAGGAAGAGAAGATTGGGCCTTGAATCGCTTGGTTTAACCAAGCTTCGGACTTGAATAAGCTTCTGTCTCTCTCCCTTTCTTAAAATACAGTCATACTCTAGTCTTTGCTGATCTTCAGTTTTATATTCTTGGTTTCCCTTAGAGCTTTGTCAGCCGGACTTCTCACATGAAATGCACCTACAGTGTCTCTTCAGTGTTGATCCTGACACTTAGTAGCTGTAAAGATAACTCGTTCTTCTTTTTGGCTGGGTGACCTGTTCAATCTACTCTTAAAGCCAGGAAAATATGTAATTTGGTCAGAAGAGTGTACCTAAATGTTAGATCTGGCTCCAAGGAGGATGCGTTTAAAATACAGATGTGAGGTATCATTGTATCTCAGATAGCTAACAGAGACAAGGCGCATCTGTTAGATGTGTAATTCCATTCAGTTGTACGCCTGGAAGTCTTCCAAAATCTTTTTGAGGGGACAGTAATCTTAGTTCAGGGCAAGTCTTTCCTCCTGATTTGGTACTTTCTCTTGCATATTCTCAATAGCTATGGAACGAAACAGGGGTGACTCTTGTATCGTGGTACTCTGGTTTTTGTAGGGACTGTGCCTTTTGATTTTTTTGGATTAATTTAGATTTTGAGTGTTTTGCTTATGTGTAGGAAAGGTGCTTCCTCATTTGGCACTGTTGCTTTTGCATAGATAGAGGTTAGGTGTTTGGAAAAGGTGGTGTTTCTTTAAAATGCATTATCTATCACGGTGACCAAGTAGAAGGATCTTCCAGTGATTCATCGCGTGCTGGATGCTATCTCTTTATCTTTGTTGATGTGCGGGACCTGTGCTCCACAGCGGATACTTTTAGTCTCAGAACACTTCCTTGTAGTCACAGATTGGTTAGTACTACATGACTGTCTGCCTGCATGGCTGTCTGAGTCAAGTTTCTTGTCCATCTTCAGGGGTAGAAAATTTAAGTGTCTCCCGTTTGCTAGGCCAAGTTTGAGTAAAGAAGGAGGAATCTGCTGTTGATCCTTGTTCATTGGATAGAGTTCACAGGAGCTCAAAAGACTTTTTCAATACAGCAGTGCTTTTTGTTCCAGGAATTAGGTTTGAGGCTATGAAGCAGTGCCTCTTTGACTGTGTGTCATGGTAAAAGTCACAAATAGGACTTATGGAACATGTGGTACTGTGTTTTTCTATATGCGTGTCAAACTCTCGTCTCCATTGCCTTCAAGGCTGGTTTAAGTCTGCTTAAGTAATTAAACAGAAAGGTATGTTTAAGTAATGCTTCCAAAGACCTTTTTTGTACTGTCGCAGCAGTTGCTAAATCTGGTGCATCAAATCACGATCGTAGAGCGCATCTTTACCCTCCTTCTGCACAATGCTTGCGGATGGGCAGAGTATACACTCTCTACTTTGATATCAGAGTTTGACCAGTGCATCTCGTTTGAAAACTTGTTTTTGTGTTTTGCTAGTCAATGGAGTCGTTACTTAACATCTCCCATACAATGGAGTTCCTTAGAATGACTTTGCCCGGCGTGGAAAGTTTAAAATGCACTGCTTTGCTTCAGAAGCATTTTCTTTTTAGTTATGAAAGACTTTTTTTAATTATTTAATTTTTCTTTTTAGACAACCTTCATATTTATTTGTAACACTTCCTGGAATCATTAAGAGAAAGCTCGCCTCTTCTCAGATTAGGTGAATTAGATGTATCCTATGAGATCATACGGGAATGTGTGGTTTCATGCCAGTTCATTTCAGAGCTCTGCAAGTTTAGGAAACTTGGGTAGAATGTGGCGTTATCAGTTTATGGGTTGTGTGGGTTGGGTTTCTTTTTCCCTCTTTTTTTTTTTTTTTTTAATTATAGAGCTGCTATTTGTCCCCAGTACACCCATTCATGTGTTGTATGGTAGACAGTTTGAATGAATGCTGTATTTGGAAAGACGGTATTTCACTTCACGCTTACTTAAAAAATGGCGCTATCAGAGGTTCAACACAATCGTGCCGGGGTTTCTGTGTATCTCAAAATTAGTTTGTTTACTGTGTAGTAATTCGTGATGCTAAAAGCCTTGGCCACGTGCACCCGGTGTCCTTTCTGGTTTTCCCTTTTGCTGTTGGCTGTGCTTGGTGAAGGAGCTGAGGGATATTTCACCCGTTAGTCTCTGACAAGATGAGAGGAGGAGCTGTCATAGCTTACGTGGCTTGAAAGAAGATTGCTAATCAGTATGAAGTTCTCACAGTAACTAGAGAGGGGTGCACGGTCACTCTGGTGGTGTGCCCATAGAAAATACCTCTTGACAGCTTTAGCTGCTCGAATGCTGGGGCTTCTCTAACTTCATCAGTTCTGCAATCAAGACATGGAGCAAAGAGCTTTGCATGCATGTGTGTTGCATCATTTTAGATATCTCTTTGTAGCGATATATTTATTTTTATAAAGAACATTCTTGGATGTCGCAAGGAATTCTGCAAAACATGTTTAGATCTGAATAATGTTAGGGAAATTCTAAATTTTGAAAAAGTGCAAAGCCTTTACAGCCAAACTTACCCGTTACGATTTGACACTGCATTCTCTTGCATGTCAGGCGCAGTTTCTATTTACCATCAGAAATAGGCTCATGCGAAATACACAGTATAATAAGCCTATTCTGTTAGACTGTCTTTCATATTTAGCCATAATGTATGTTTTTCTCTTAGAATGACCTTTGCTCTCTTCTCTGATTTTTTCCCCCAGGGTTTGGAATACCGTGGCAAAAAGTTCAGTTTAGATCTCACGGGTGGAGTCTTTCCCTTGAGAGGCCAGATGAGTACTAAATTAATCAGCTGCCAGACTGTCGAAAAATTCCGCAGCGACATTGACGGAGAGGATAGCGTAAATGAAGGTTTGTTCTGATGTCCGTGTTTGGTGATTTTAAAAGAAGTGCTTTTGGAACCTAAGCAACGAATGCTGTTCTGACCCCACAGTCTGAAAGTCTTGCCTATCTGCATAGACTAGACTGTTGGGATTATTTACGAAGAAAAAATGGATGCTTAAGGTATGTGGGACTTCTTTAAGGGAAAAAGTGGGTTTTATTTTATGTTTGCTGACATGCTATCGCGATGTATGGTGGGGCCGTTTGTATGATGATGGTCAGTCGTTTTACTCCTCCAGCTGCCATCTTTGAACAAGAAGTTCAAACTCTCCATTGCTTAGGAATGTTACCAGAATTTTTTCCCTTCTTCAAACCGATGTCCGCATCTGCATCCAGATGGTAGCCCATCACAAGTGCTGTTCCCCAGGGCACTGCACTGGGGCCACTTCTCTTTAGTATCTTGACCAGTGATCTGGACGAGGGGACAAGAAAAAGGGGCAGTGTGACTGAAACCTATCACAGAGATGTTTGCTATTCCGTAATTACTGTAATCACTCTTAGGAAGTGTTGTGTTTCACGAGTGACAGAACAGAATGAAGCCAAAATAGAAAGTGGTGTTTTAAAACTATCGGATCTATCGTATTTTCTACAAGTCAGAAACAACGTCTTGTCTTTTACAGTCACGTCTCCTGACACCAGTGTCTCAGTCTTCAGTTGGCAAGTGAATACGTACGGTCAGGGAAAACCATCTACTTACCTGGGTGTATTTGACATTAATCGCTGGTATTCTGCTCAAATGCCAGATTCACTAAGGTAGATTTTTCTTCAGTAGTTTTCCATATGCCTGCCAATAATTCATTTGAATGTCGGCATTTAGCTTACGCGCTTGTTTTCTTTAAGGCCGGAAGAATTCCCTCATGAGTGCCCCTATTTTGCACTGTGGTCGCTGGATACCGTAGTGAGCGTGACTTCTCCGAAGCTCCTTTTGGATATTCTGGTCCATGAGCGGAGTCTAAGTCGGGGAGTTCCTCCTTCTTATCCACCACCTGAGCGGTTTTTTCATCCAGGCAACTATAACTTTGGTAGGTATTTCACTGCTTTTGAGAGTGATAAGCTTAAAATGAGGTCAAATGCCATTCATTGGTTCTCTTGTTCAGTCATTGTTTGTCATTCAAAACCCAAACCAAACCAAAAAAACACCCAGTCCCCCCCAAACCCAACTCTGATCGCGTTGTACTGACAAGGTATTTACTATTGTGGAACATATCTGACAGCCGGCTGAGTTTTGGTGCTTTTGTAATGTAGCCGGTGAAGTGGTGCTGGTTATAGCCTGAAATGACCGTGAACTGAAGCTCAAAGCACTCAGTTATATGTTTCTAGATACCGGTGTGTAAAAAATGTAAACTGGTCATGCCATAACTGTGAGAGTACGGAAGGTTGTCAAACGTTCCCTGTTTCTGCAGATGGTACGTGCTTGCTGACCTCCGGAGTCGTTCACATGACTTGCACCGGCTTCCAGAAGGAGGTGATCTTTTACTGTATCTTTATTGCGAGTGGCAGGAGATGTAGCTTTTCTAAGTTTTCTGTTGCACTGCTTTCCGTGTTAGGGACCGTTTCATGCTCATCCTGCCCGTCCACACGCATAGTTGCAATTGTATCCTGTCGCCAGTTGTATGCAAATGGTAATGTTTTAGGTCCCCTCTTGGGACTGTACAACTGCCGTTGTCTCCTCTTGAAGCACCATCGGGGATTGAATGTCTAGAAAGGAATACAACGTTGCTCCAGGAGCAAGAACAAAACCACTGTAGAAGGCGGGGAAAGGTGTTACTTCTTTACTGCCCCTCAGTCGAACTGCCTGCATAGTCTTGAGTTAGAGTTTCGATCCCTAGTTCTCTTGGAAAAAGGAGGGAATGGAGAAAATGAAAAATCACATAACTGTTTGAGGAGTGAAAATTTTGTTTTCTCCCAAACTCGGCCAAATTATAACTTCTGAGCCGCAGCACAGATTGTGACAGATAATTTTGAGTGAAGTTTCAGCTCACTAAATGTTTCCAACATGAATCGGCTTCCATACGAATAGGCATGGAAAGGATCTTCCAAAGCGTGAAGTTGCATGTTAGCTTAGCTTATATAGAATGTATTTTGTGTCAGTGTTGAGGGAAAGAGCAAGGCCTGTGTATAGACAGAGAAGGTAGAAAAGACTTAATTACGCAGATTGCTAACCTAAAGCATCTTAGTGGTTCAGGCTGTCTGACGGTGTCAGTGAACATTTAGATTCTTCCTTTTAGAGGTTATCCAGAAGTGTAGTGACAGAATAACAATGTTGTCTTAATCTGTGGTTTTCGATCGATGTTTCAGACCTTGAATTTTTTGAAGAAATCTGGCCCTTCAATATGGGAAGCCATTCAGGATAGCTACAATAGGTGTCTTGTAGGTGGCTTGCTGTCTCCAAGACCAGTTGATGTCCAGCCATCCAGTTTGAGTCAGGTGAGTGCCTATGAGGGAATCAAGGGGGAAATACATCCATCTGGTCTGACAGGGCTGGAGGGGCTACAAGACACGATACTCCAATTTGAAATACAGGTGTTGACCTGAGCTAGCAGAAGTAACCGTATCCTTAGATCCAAAGTAGTGACTTTGACTGGGAACAGCCCTAAGAGATCTGTCTTTAGAGACCCCTCTCTTAATTCGGTGCCACACACAGATGCGCACAAGGAAGCGTGCAGTCAGTGCTGGTCATGCCCAACATAACGCATGTGTCCCCCAGAGTAACCCCCATCCCTGTCAGTTTCTCAAAGCAGTGGTTCAGTGCAGTAGCCGACGATGGGGGCGTCTCACTGGGATGCGAGCTCTTGCAGGCGTCGGCTTGCTGCACTGTCACTGTACGTGATCATTTGCTTCCAAGGAAGTGGGCTGTGGTAAAGGATTACTGCTGTCAGCTCTCCCTGGCAATTTCTTCACGGCTTGCCCTCGTTTTCCCTTCATCGGTAGGCTTTTCTGCATCCTCTCCGGGCGGATCTTCACCTCTGTAGCCTCTGCCTTGTGCTGCAGTAGCCCAATTTGCTCCTCTGAGACTGCCCTCTTGCAGCTGCAACACCTTAATCACCTTTATCTCATGACACTCGCTACCTTCTATGTGCTTTATGCCACCACAGTGACTTCACTCCCCCTGCCATAGGTTTTCCATTTGCAATGCACCAACCTTTCCCTGGAGCAATCAGCAGGAAGGGGAGAGCAGCCTTCCCGCTGCCCTCCTCTTCCTGTCTCCTGCATTCGTCACCACATTTGTGGACGTGTGTTAGGACATGAACGCTTCTGCACAGTGTGGTAGCTCAAAGAAATTTCTTGGCAAGCTGGCCAATGGTGTGTTTCCTTGTCTGAAACCAGTTTTCAGAAAAAGATGGCAATATCACATGTGTGTTCTACATGTGTAGAAGTCGCTTTGAATGTCATGATTTTGCCTAGAGGGGAAAGATACTTTTGAATGTGTTTAAAAAAACCCAACCAACCAAACAAATCCCATCCCAAAAACCAAAGTAAAAACTTATGAAGGGTCCTCTCACCTGAGAGAAGTACGAGAACACCAGCTGAGATAAGCTACTACTTAATATCGCGCGTCTGTGCATAGCTGTGATTTATCCTTGCAAGGATTACCACTACACTATAATACAGTATTTGAAGAGCCTAACATTTAAACCATTGGGATGTAAATGTTTCGCTTCTTTTCTGTCACGTTACAAAATTCCAACATACTGTTTTGGGTGTCAGAACTGCTTCATGTCTTCATAGTCTAGAAAGCTGCTTGGCCGTAGCTTCACTGTTTCCATGCAAACGTTGCACAGTTGTGTTTGTCCTGTCCCCTTCCTGAGTTCCTGAAGGCAAATTTATCTGCACAGATGTGTAACGCGTATTAGCAGAGGATGTTTCTGGACGTAGTAAGTTGGAACTCAGTACGTGAAGACTGTAATGCAGAGGCATGCGAAGAAAGATTAGAATTAGGCTGCAGTAAGTTGAAATGTCAGAGGAAAAGTGTGTTAATGTGTTCCTCAGAGCAGTGAGCAGTCCAGCCTGTGGCTGGAATTAAGAGAAAGGACGTGGCATTCCTGGCCTGTGTCCTGATTGACTTTGTGATGTCTGAATGAGTATGCAGTTAGAAAGAAACATTTACTGTTGATGGTTCACATGGTGCAAGTAGGTAAGATTCTCATTTGAGTTTGTCTGTTACGTTTAGGAGGAGCAGCTGGAAGCAGTATTGTCAGCTGCTGTCCAGACAGGTTCTGTGGGACTTCTGACTGGATGCATTAAACATTGGATATCTGAAGGTAATACTTCGAACGTTGTTTTTTTACGTGGTACCTCTTTGAGTTGGAGCCTGTTGATTCATTTCTTTTTTGTTCTCTTTGTTTAAAGAGCAGCCAAGGTCTGCTGGTAATTTACGGTTTGTTCTTGAGTGGACATGGAACCAAGTGATCTCTACAAAGGAAGAATTTGACCAAATCTGTGAGTACTAGTGTAGTCATTCTGCAAACCTAAAGTCGTTCTTTCTGATTGAGCTTCCTCAGTAATACGCCGCTATAGGATATTGCACGCGGTCCTTGAAGTGCGCCTTGAAACTCTGGAATTGCTCTGTCGGCTAACGATTTAATATTTATTCTTGAAAAGGTGTTCCGCTGTTTGATGGCTCTTGCAACTTCATTGACCCCCAGACATTACGGTCTCTCCAGCGCTGCCAGTTGCTTTTGAGCAACCTTAGCACGGTCTTAAACTGTTTTCTCACAGAAGCACAAGAGCTTACTGAAAAAGGTTTGTAGTAGTGCTACAAAATCTTTGGTATGTTTTATTAAGATTTGGAATTGTGGCAACATGGGCTTTTGTTGTTTTTGAGGATTGGAAGACAGTCACATTTAGCTGGGAGAAGGGGCTTAAAGCTGAGCGCTTGGGACCACCACAAAACACGCATGGAGTTCAGGGCAACAGTTTATGGTGGAGCTCATGCAAGGGGGTGGGGGAGGCTACATCCAGAGAGAAGCTTTGTAGGCAACTGGGCTGAAATTACAGCAACCGAATGTGGTATTGCTGAAAATTATTCCTTTGAGTTCTTAGCTAGCAAGTTCTAGTTGCATGCAGACACCGTGTTGCAAATTGCTAACCAATACGAAGGAAGCGTAAACGAGTAACATGCAAAGTAAGTTACTTGAGTTTCTACAGCTTTTTCTCTTAGAAATGGTTCTTGGCCTATTGAGAAAAGAAAAGAATATCCCTTTGCTATCAGAAGAATCTCTGCTACGTGAGAAACAGATGTCTTATTCCTGCGTGCATTTAGTAGTTCAGGCTTTGTTTTTTTTTTTTTTTATTTTAGCCTTTAGTGAGTCTAGTTCTTTATAGGGGTTGCTTTTTGTTTTGGTGGTGATAGTGGGTTTTTTCTTCAAATAAGAAAGCGATACAGCATGAAAAACGCAAAGACAAAGATTTCTAATGTGCTATTTTTATACTTTTGGTTTAGTAGGATGAAGGGAGTTTTGTGCAAATGAACAGAATTGCATAACACTAATCATCTCCTGCCTTTTTTCAGGTTTTGCAGACGTGACAAATAAGCAAGCGGTAACCGGCCTCATTTCTTTGTATGCACGAGTGGTCATCTGGTTCTGTCGATCCGGTCTCCTTCCAGAGGGTTTAGGTAAGCGTGACCTGTCATACGTTTGTAACAAGGCGACCATCCAGTGAGTGACTCCCACGAACGCGTGCTTAGCCATGTTTTTGTAACGGTTTCGTCAGGAAGAAGTCGTGCTGGTTCAGTGGCAGGGTGTGCTGAAGTTCTGTGGGTGAAGTTGAGATTTTGCTGGGTTGTCAAGTACACGGCGTAGAATGAGGCAGGCAGTTTCTTTCCTGGGTGGATTTTAGGAATAGCAATGGACCCCTGACTTCAAGGCGCTGCTTGTGTCCACAGCTTGAACTACTTGAGATTTTAAACAAAGTACTATTAAACAACAAGTACCGGAATGCTTGTTTTTACAGTGAGAGCATTACCTGCATGTTTTGAACTTTCTATCAGTTGCTTGAGGAGAAAGTACACCTTGGAAATCCTTCTTTAGTTGGATGGATTAGAAATTCCATTGTCAGCCTTAATTGTCTCACAGATGCTCACGCGGCATGTTTAAAAACCATTCCCTTTGAGAACTGGGTGGGTTTTTTTATAGTGAACTTCATCTTACCCTACATGTTGTGAATGCTGCGTGAACTGTAACCTTGAAACGGCACTTGGGGCAAGAAGGAATTGAGTCTTGTCTCTTAGAGTTCTTTTAGCAAAGGCAGAAAGAGGATTGGCTTCTTTCAGAGTTGGAGGCTTCTTGATGCTTAGCTTGTACGATCTTCTGTCTCTTTAGGCAAAAATTTTCGTTTACAAGTGTGATATGACTGCTTTAACTTGCTTCTACTTTGTTGCCTGTAGATGACGATACGCGTTTGTCAAGACCTTTCTACAATTATCCTCTGATTGAGAGCTACTATACTGGTCACCGACAGAAACTTGAGCGTTTATCAAGGTAAGAGCTAGGGGAAGACTCTAGAACACTTCCACGGCAAATTCAGAAGTGGAAGGGAATGGCTTTTATCTCAACAGTTGCATGGGCTATGCGTAATGCCGCTGCCAGCAATACTCTTGACTTCAGTGACACGCGTGTTCTGTTGAACAGAGAGGTTACTTTCCTGTGTTAAAACGTTGCTATCTACCTCTGCTTAGTACCACTGGTTGGTATCATCATTTTTCGGGAGTCTACTTTATTCATTGGCTAATGTGTATAATTTCTGACTACTGAAAAAGGCCATGTGATTAGGACAGGATCAGTCACCTCCAGTTCAGCAAAGCAGGGTGTTCACAGAACAATTGTTTTGGAAGCAGAAGAAAGCGTGTTATTTAACAAACAATCATCTCCGTCATTGACTGGTAATAGAGGGTCATAACTGTATTGGCCTAAGTCCCCTTCTCACAAGTACGTGGTGTGATTTCGTAAGATGGTTGGAGTTACATGGAGTTGGCACGCCTCGCACTCTCCTGGCTGTCGGATAGAAGTCACTTGCGAACGTCAGCTCTCTTTCCTGGACTAGCTGCCTAGCACATAGGCGGCATGCCTTGGATTAGCCGATAATAGGTTTTTCTTTGGAAATTGTACTGAAAACTGAATAAAGACCTGACCAAGCTTCGGCGATGGCACTGTGACCAAGAGGCTGCAAGGTGAGTTAAGGTGGAAGCTGCAGGGTAGGAGGTATTGACTTCAAAGTTCATCTTCCTTGGCTTACTTCTCAAGTAAATTACATACAGGCTCGTGTGTTCCTTCGAAGCACAGAGCCTCTAGTGTCCTTTTTCTGCTTTGTGCCATCGGGAGATTAAAGGGCAGGGCTGCAGTCAGCAGAAGACTGGAGGAAAGCCGTTACACCGGGAGGCTGGAATTAGTGTTTAACTCTGTCCAAATCCTTGCTACCTTTTGTTCCAGAGGAAAATGGGACTCGGACTGCTTGATGGTTGATGGAATGGTTTCCCAGTTAGGAGACCAAGTGGAGAAGCTGTGGCGGAGAGATGCAGGAGGAACTGGGAAATACCCGCCTGCCAGTTTGCATGTGAGTGTCCTGTTCACTGCGAACAACAACAAACGGCCGCCCTCCCCGCCAAACCCCACCCAAAAGCCAATGATTTAGGGAAGACAGGCGTTTTTTCAGAACTGTTAATTTTTCATTTCAGGCACTGCTGGATCTCTATTTGCTAGAAAACATTGAAGAAAACTGCAAACACGCAATTGTATCCTTTCTAGTTATTTTTATTACACCTCCAGGGGATGCACATAAATGTTCTTCAGTGTTGGTCGCCGACCTGTTTCATGACATTTTTTCATTTATGCTTCAAAGACGATGCAAGTGAAAACATTTAGTTTAGCGTTAAGTTGTAGACAGAAGCGCTGTTTTATTTCTTTGTACTGTGGATTTTTGATGACTTTTTTCTTAAACGTTTTGTTGCAAAAGTCTTCTCCGATAGGGAGAAAACAGTTTTAGTAATAAGGGTTGAAGATATAAAATGTCCTTAGTTTTTCTCCAAATTTAAACACCGTTTAAAATTGTCTAAAACACCCATGATGGGTTATAAAACAATTTCTGTTTCAGAGCAAAAGGATTTCTAAGAGTGGTTTACCAGTACCGGATTTTTGCTGAAATCACGGGTTTTCCAGCGCAGCTCACGGTGCTTGCTTTGGTTCCGTTGAAAGTGCAGGCACACGGAATAAGCAACAGGGAGAAGAGAAAAGTCATGGGGCAGAAACTTAATTTTTAAGCTGCTGAAATACACAGCCTTGCTTTTGCTGTTTGTTGCCTAACCCGCGAGGGGAGCCTAGAGAGCAAGGGGCTTAGAAACGCTTATAGCCCAGAGCTGTCTTGTTAGATGATGTCCCTAAAAACGGACGTCAGAAAGAGAAAATGACGCTACCAATGAGTGACCCGCATACTGGTTTAAATCCAGTTTTAATCATTCGGAGCTGAGCTGTACTGTAAGGATGCCACAATTAACACTGTTTTATAGATGCTGGACATGAGGGAAAAAACCAACTGTGGAATTTACTTCCTGTAATAATTAAGCTCAATGTGTTGAATGTATTTTCTGCTACCTGCTTCCTTTATATTCTTATTCTTACTTCATTATGTTTTTCTAAGGGTAATGTGATAAAGTTTTGGTCTTACAAGCTGATTAGCCTTAATGAGATACCTGATGTCAGACAATTTACTTGCTGCTGGATATCAAGCGTTCCTTTCCGAGTGAGACAGAAACTTCAATCGACTCCTTCCCAACTGCCTTTGGCATGCCTTGGGGACTTGTTAAGCTTGTTGAAGGTTTTTGGCTTCTAGATCACAATGATTACGAAGTAAGTATGGTAGAGTTGAGTTAGACATACATTGCAGTACAAAGCTATAATCTAGAAAATGATTTTAAAACACGATCTCTAACTTGTACAGAATTCACTGGCCCTGCTCTTTCATCCCGCTACAATCAAAACCGCGTCATGGCAGCACAAGAGAATTATTCAGTCCCTCCTGTGCCAAGGGGAGCATGGGCAAGCCCTCAGATACATCCAGCTGATGAGGCCACCCACGGCAAACAGCGGGGAAGTGCAGCTTCTCCTCACTGTGTTGCTCTCCAATAGGTAAAGAAATATACCCCACCATTTTGTCACGCAAATCTTGTGAAAATGGAGAACAAAGAATAGAAATCATCATCCCCTAAGTTTCCTTTAAACTTTGAGTACAAGACTCTTGGGGCATCTCTTTGGTTATGCTATTAACATCCCTTTACGTCTGAAACATTAATTACAGGTGCATGGTGGAGGCTTGGGGTCTGTTGCACCAACATGCCGCTCAGGCAAACTTAGAAGACCTCTTAAAACACATGTACGAAACGTGCCGGGAGATGGGCCTGATGGAAGACTTGCTGAAGCTGCCTTTCACAGACACCGAACAAGTAAGTGGGAGCAAGGAAAAATGTTAATCGTCTCTTTGAAAAGAGAAAAGGCAGAGCCATAACAGATTTTTGGAATGATTTTTTTTTCTCATAGGAGTGTTTGGAGAAGTTTTTAAGGACCAGTGCTGGTGTTCAGAATCAAGAATTCCTTTTAGTCTACCATCTGCAGCGTGCCAACTACATTGCAGCCCTAGAGCTGAATCAGTCCATGAACGTCAATCTTATGGTAAGCGTGAAAGTTCTGTTCTGTCAAGCGTGCAAGTTTCTGCTGGGTGTTACTAACTGGTTTGGATAGTACTCAATAAAAATCCTGCTTTGTTTTTTTCATACCAGTCTTTGAAACACTCGGAACAAGTTTCTACACCTTTGGTTACAGCTGAAGCTAAATGTTGACCAATATACGTCACTACTCCAAAGCTACTCTATGAAGCTATAAATTAAATGTTACACACCACTGTTGACCCCACTGAGAACAGTTTGTTTGCATCTGAGGAATAAACATGTATCTTTCCCATCAGCCAATCTTACCATTCCGTTATTGAGATACGTATGTTATGCGTGGCTTAGATTACTGGAAGTTGTTTGTGTCACTCCTTCCTGTGGGATGACAAGTAGGTTGTATGTCATCGCTTGTGTCTTGCACGCAACTGTATTTTTCTAGCTGAGAGCAGGCTAGATGCCAGTCCACAGGTTAAATTTCTGTGGGTTTTCTTTGTTTTTTTAATTTCTGCGAGTTATAGTGTGCTCTCCAATTCCACAACTTTCATTTCACGGCTTTTATGACAAAAATTCTTGTCTAACCTCTATTTCTCAAAATAGCCAGATTACATTTTGTGTTACATGAACTTGTGTTCTGGATTTGTGACGCGTTTGCTGTTTTCTGGAATCATAGTTTTCCAGTGACTCAGTCTTCTAAGGTGGTTTTGGAAGTCGTAGGTCCTGCATTTGAAAACTGTCATGCGGCCAGGTGGTGTGCGTAGGTCGCTTTTTCTTGCTTGTTTTAATCTTCACATCATGTTGTCCAGGGTAATTTCCAGTTGTCCCGTATATTCAGGGCACTGGCGTTTCAGGAAGAACAAGGGAAAGCCTGCTATTGTAGTAAGTCGTTTGCAAATTGCAGGTGATATCAGAAAATTGCAGGTGATAACAGGTGTATCAGAAGAAGGTTCTGCAGAGTGCCAGCATTGTTTTAACTTCAAGTTGTAGGCTCTGTTGCTATTCCAAGTCTTCCTTCCACTTTGCTAAAAGTACCAGGTGAAATCGGTGTGTGCGGATGGGTAGAACTTGCCGCTGTTCTGTGCAGTGGAGGTGTTTTCCCACACCCGTAGAGGAAATCTGCTCACTAATGCGAAATAGCACGGAGAGGTCTGTGCAAGGAACTTCTTGTAATTAGTTAAGCTTTTGCTTTCCGCTTTTCCTTCATCAGAACGACGGCGATCATCGCTTGACCGACAGAGCAGTTGCCAGAAATTCTCTATTAGCCCAATATGGCAAGATCCTTCCACGAATTGAAAGGCAGCTGGCCGTAGAGAGAGCCAAGCTTTACCATTTGCCTGCATTGGCCTCAAGAGAAGGTAACTTTTAGCGGGGGGAAATAGAGGGGAGAATTCCCTGTCACTTGGATGACACCAGGCTGAAATTTTTCCCCTCTTGCTTTCCAGTCTCAAGACCAAAGCCATTAACTCCAGTAAGAAAACAAGCTAAAGCAGGAAATGTGCGTCGAAGACCAAATTTTCTGGCGAAAATATTGTCCAGAATTAAAGAATCCTGGGCAGGAATGAAGGAGAAAACCGGTTTCTCACAAGGTGGATTTTAAAGATGCTGTCGTTTTTATAGCTGCTAAACGTGCTGTTTCTTCAGCAGGATGTTTCTAAAATTGAGGATGTTTCTAAAATGGGACCTGTTGAGATCCAAACAGGAGAGCAAGCAGTTGGGTTTCAACAGCACCCGCCAGTCCCTCACTAGAGACAGGAACAAGAAGAGACCTTAGATGCATTCACTTATTCAGCTCGTCTCGGCTTTGGGATTTAGGACAACACTGTAGAGAAGACGGGGCTGGACTTGGGAATACGCAAATCCCTCATGGGAGTCAATGGAAAATTTGGGATGGGAAGAAGGCAGCAGGTCACAAAGCTTCCGCAGTCATTCCCGTAGCAGTGCAGTGAAGGTGTTTCTGCTTGCGTTATAACTGGTGGGTACTGATGTAGATGTAAGCGCCTGGTTTTGGCTTGTGGGCCCTCACTGAATTTAGGACAAACTGCTTACTGCTTTCTTGTTCGTAGATTTGTAAGCATAAAAGGAAAGTTTACGCAGACTAGTATTTCTTGACTTTAGTTTTGAAGCATGGCGTGTTGCTAATAATATATCGCTTTAGCAAGTTTTGACGAGGCGGGAGGCAAGAAAATAAGCTGATTCTATGGAGACTGCTGTTGAGGGGCTGCTTCCTTCTGCCGTTGTTGGCTAGCGCTGCAACTTAGAGGGCTGGGCAAAGGTCTTTACACGTGGATTCAATTATCCCGACCATCCGAGTCCCTGGAAATAAGTAACGGTTACTGCTTTTGTTCTCCCCATAAAACCCCGAGTATCTTCACGTGGATCTAGAAGGAACGAATACTTGCTCAGCACAGGGAACGGGAAAAGACGAGGTGGAGCTATTTAGAATATACTGTGTTGTCTCAGGCAGTCCAAGCGGTTCCTTGAAGTGCAGGGTTGAGCTGTCGGATGTGAGGGCTGGCCAGTGTGACAAAGTGTTGCCGACTGGAACTTTCAGCTTTTCTCTCATCGTTGCCTTTTACCCTGTTAGATGCAGAGTGGGTCGCCCTGTGGGCATTTGTCGTCAGTGCAGGAAGTACTGCAATGGGATGATTTCTGCCAGTTGTGGCTACAGCTCGCATTGTAAAACTGCTCACTTTGTCCAGGAGTGGTGGCAAATCGTAGTCAGGAACAGAAATACCAGAAACGGGGCACGCGATGGCGTACACTGAACACTCTCTTCTCTGTCCCTTAAACACAGAAGCTGTCGTCGGTAGCAGAGAGTACACTGTATGTTTCTGACTTTACACCCAGCAGTGATCTGAAAGGAAAAGCGGCATTTCACTGTCCTCAGTTTCATCTGTGTGAGTGTGAAGTCAGTCTGTTTGGTAATGACTATTGCATTAACAGGCTTTTTTTTAACTGTAGGTGGTGGAAGATAGTGCGCTTAAGTCACCAACCTCAGAAGCAGCACCGGCAACACCAGGATAAAGTGAAGGACATCCATCGGGCGATCGTCCATACAGCTAGGATTCTCCAGAGTCATAGTTAGCATGTTGTTTGACTGTCAATAAACATTGTTGAATGTGATGCAGCTGAAGGAGACGGAGAGCTTTTTACACCTCAGAGTAATTTTCAGAGACAAGCGTTGTAATAAGGAATGCCCCCCAGCCCTCCTCCTCTCGCTTAGCTTTTGTAGCTGAGCAGACGGCAGAGGGTATGGAACATCCCTTTGGTCAGTTTGGGTCAGCTGTCCTGGCTACGTGCCCTCCCAGGATCTTGCCTTTTTTCCTCCTGAGCCCTTTCTCAGACCCAGCCTTCGCACCACACCCCTAGCAGCTCCCTCTGCATCTCCGGGATGATCAGTTCGCCCTCCTCTACGAGCAAAGGAACCCAGAATATCTTCCAGGAAGGAGAACTCGAACCCCACGTGGACTGATGGCGTAAGGTGGGCTGTAGTTAGTGATTTTTCCAGTTAAAGGCTTTACAGACCGTGATTACACTTGCAGTTTTATAGAGTTTGCTCAAACTGCTTACGTTGAGAACTAGAACTGCAAATCAGAATGGCAGACTTGCATTTGGTCTTAAACGGCTATGTTAGGCCTTCTGTAATGTCACCTGCCTGCCTGCAGGAACACTCGGAATTAGGAGAATTTGAGATTTGAGGTTTGTGCGGTGATGTCATCCTGGGAGCTTCGTCCAGTTTTGTATAGACTGTATCTATTTCATTATTTCCCTTTTTATTTTATTTTTAGGATTTCATGAAAGCAGTTTAGTTTCTCCTAAGCTCGTAAATCTCTCTCTACCTCTCCTCCTCCTCTCCGTGTACGAGAGGTTGGGGGGGAGCATCTGTCGCCGGCCATTGGCCAATTCAGCCAAAACCACGACAGATTTATTGGCGCCCGACGTGGGGCACGAACGCAGCTCTGATAGATTGCCTGAATAGTTTGAATTCCAGCTTGTTCAGGGAGAACAGAGAGTTCACAGCATGTCGGTCTTACGTGAAATCTGGTATCGTGCCTTTAGAGAGCTTTGTATGAAGTTAATGGATGCAGTGGGGTTTAACCGGTCAAATATATTGCATGACCTGTTTCCCGTTTGTGTTTGGACGCGGTGGTCTAAGCGTGCCACGTTGGCGTGGGTTTGCCTTCAGAGGTATAAAATAATTGCTTGGATAACGGTTCTGCCTGCCTATCTTGGGCATCTCGTGATGGAGGCTTTTCCTAATTACACTTTCGGGATGGATTCTTTTCCTAATTACGCTCTTGGTCGTACCTGGGGAAAGTTGACTTTGCCCTTCGGTGATGATGCCAAAGCGACAGTAACAGAATCGGGATGAGAAACCTTCGGGCCGTTTCGAGAGTGAAGGTTACTTTCATTCGTACGTGATCCTGTTGTCGGTTTTCCCGAGTGTGTTGCAGGGCTGGTTTATTGTTAAATATCGGTGCAGGAGTGAGTATGATGTGACATGTGATGTTGCTACTCAGACCCCGGGGCCAAAGCCAAAGACAGCAGAAACTCGGGCAGCCCTGCCACCGAAAGCTGCAGTAGGAATTCAGACAACCCCCCCACGGAAAGCTACAGCAGAAACTCAAACAACTCAGGTGACTGCCCAAGCCGCAACACAGGCACAAACAACGCCACCGGCCCCGACACCAGCCCGAGCGGCATCGGCTGCCCCCCACCGGCCTCGGCATCGGCCAGGCCCACGGCGGCTGCGCCGCCCAGAGGCCCCGGCGAAAGCCACGCCTCCGCCCATACAGGCCAAAGCCACGGCCCGGCCGTAGGGACACCGCCGCCAGCGGCATGGGCTGCCCCCACACGGGCCCCGGCAAACGCCACGGCTCCGGCCCGGAGGCGGTGGAGAAAATGACTAAGACAATAGCTGAGCAAAATGAGAAAAGTGCTAAACTTCTTCATGAAATGCTTGAAAAAGTGTCTGAGAAGGGGAAAGAATCCCACTCTTCCCCTGAACAGAGCCAGGTTGCAGTCATTAAGAAACAATGGTAGCCAGTTACGAAATCTTCATGGAAGCGTTCCAGCTATAGTACATCCACAGAATGAATATTTTCAAAAGGCCAACTTAGGGACACGACTAAGTGGAGAATTGGAAGTGGTCCCAGCGCAGAAATGTAGATACGTTTTCTTCTGGCATGGGACTTACATGCCTCGTGCAACTTGAAATGGGATTACTCTTGCCTCAGAGGCAGTGATTTGGGAAATTAAGTGTGAAATGTAGAGAAATAATTACAAAAAGGAAATGCCTGTAACTTCTTCCTGGGCCTGATACATCACCTGAACAGCTGAGGGCTTACCCATATTTCTTGTTGATTGAATGTTTTTGTGCTGTGTCATGTCAGATTTCTCGAACGCAGCATGATCTTGTCCCCATTGATTTATCTGTTTTCCTCTTTTAAATCGTGTCTCTTAACAGGTTGCCTGATTTGATGGTCCATCCCGTTCCTTCATGTTCTGCAGCACAGTCACCATGCAGAGCTTCCACATCGTTCATGCCATCCAGCCCACCGAGATCAAATATGCATGGTTCCATCTCACAAAATAATTTTTCAGGAGGCTCAGAGCTGAATTTACTTACCACTCCTCCTGTGGTTAAGGTTTGTATTAAAAAAACCAACGCAACACACCAGTGACAACCAACCAAACCAAAAGCTTGTAGACATAAAAAGCACGGGGCTTTTTTATCGTTAAGGTTTTCGTACCTTTGGAAAAAGAGCAGTGCAGAGGCTAAACATCCTCCCTGCTGGTACAAACTCGGTTTGTAATTTAAACTCTTACTTTTGACAAGGGAAGCCTTCTGTTTCGAACATTTAATGGGTTTTAAATTAAGTGCTTTTATTTCTTTTCCTAGAGAGCTAAAGTTTTGGCCACATCTGCTTCTGGTGTTCCTGGGTTTACTCCTCGGTCTATTCTCAGATCCAACCTTCGCACCACTCCCCTAGCTACTCCCTCCGCGTCTCCGGGACGATCGGTCACTCCTCCTTTACGAGCAAAGAAACCTAGAGTATCATTCAGGGAGGAGAACTCGAACGCAGCATGGACTGTTGGGGTAAGTTGGGCTGCAGTGAGTGATTTTTTTTTCCAGTTAAAGTCTTTATAGACTGTGTTTGGATTTGGATTTTTATAGAGTTTGCCTGCCTCCTTAAATTGAGAACTGGAATTGCAAATCAGAATGGCAGACTTGAATTTGGCCCAACACTGTAGAGAAGATGGTTCTAGACTTGGGAAACTTAGGGCAAACTGCTTACTGCTTTCTTGTTCGTAGATTTGTAAGTGTAAAAGGAAAGCTTATGCAGACTGGTATTTCTTGGATTTAGTTTTGAAGCATGGCGTGTTGCTATAATATAATGCTTTAGCAACTTTTGACAAAGCAGGAGGCAAGAAAATGAGCAGGTTCTATGGAGACTGGAAACTGCTGTTGAGGGGCTTCTTCCTTCTGCCGGTGTAGGCTGGCTCTACAACTTAGAGGGCTGGGAAAAGATCTTTACACGTGGATTAAATTATCTTGACCATCTGAGTCCCTGGAAATACGTAACAGATACTGCCTTTGTTCGCACCATAAAAACACGAGGTGGAGCTATTTAGAATATGCTGTGTTGTCTCAGGCAATCCAAGCGGCTCCTTAGAGTGCAGGGTTGAGCTGTCGGATGTGAGAGCTGGCCAGTTTGACAAAGTGTTGCCGACTGGAACTTTCAGCTTTTCTCTCATCGTTGCCTTTTACCCTGTTAGATGGTAAATGGAGCACGCGATGGCGTACACTGAACACTCTCTTCTCTGTCCCTTAAACACAGAAGCTGTCGTGTGTAGCAGAGAGTACACTGTATGTTTCTAACGTCACACCCAGCAGTGATCTGAAAGGAAAAGCAGCATTTCACTGTCCTTGGTTTCATCTGGGTCAGTTTGAAGTCGGTCTCTTTGGTAATGACTATTGCATGAACAGGCTTTTTTTTAACTTTCGGTGATTGAAGATAGTGTGGTTAATAAGTGTTGCTTTGCCTTCAAGAAAAGGCACAGTGGCTTTCCTTAAACGTACTGGGTGTGTTATCTGTTGATTTCTGAATTTCAGCTTTTAGGTTGGTGTGAGAGTTTGAGATGGAAGGTTTGTTTTTGTGGAGGGAAACTGTAATGCTTTCGGCAATACCTTTGTCATGACTTGTTCATGAAAGAAACATTCATCTGTGTTCTGTAGAAGTGTAAGAACTTGTGAATAAGTAATGGTTTTGTTGCCTTAACGTAGGAGCTTCCGAGTAAAGAGGAAGAGGATGCCAAATACACAGAGTCTGTGCGAAAGCAAAAATTGAAGAGAGGTAGAACTGCAAAATCAAAAATGAAGAAAGCAAGCAAGTATGAAAAGCTTTTTGAACGCTTACTTGCATTCCTTTATTTTGGTAGCAATTCAGCTTTTGGCCACCTCACTTGCTCTTCCTCACTTGGCGGTACAGTTCTGCTCTGACTTTGCGAGCCTGTCCAGCTTGCTGGTCTCCTGGGCACCGTTTTCCCCACTTCACAGTTCAGTTTTCTATTGGAACCAGAAGAGGGAGGGGCTGGGAAAGGCCAAGTGGGTGCTACTCTTTGCAATGATGGCGTGCTCTCCTGTCATTCCACCTTACGAAACCACGCTCTTACGGTCTTTAGTTCCCCATAGAAGGCAGGAGTGGGTCAGACAACGAGCAAAGAGAACGTCTTGTTTCTGGCCGTGTTTTCCGGTTCCTTCTGGAAAACTGTCTGGGGAGAGGTGCCTCTTAAAATCAGGGCGTGGGGGCGCTCAAAAAGCTCACGCGAATACTGAGTGAGAATGCTTGCGACAGTCTGGTAAGGAACGAAAGCAAAAGGAAGCTTGTTTCTGTATGTTTTCTGCCTTGACCCTATCTTCAAAGAAGCCCATAAATAATTCTTTGGCATCGATTTTGTAATTCCAACATTGCAAAACGTTTTCCTCTACTGAATACTGTTGGTAATCAAAAAATCAATTTGATACTTCTCTTTCTTTTCAGGACCACAAGAAAAGGAGGCTCTTGGTCACCTCCACCGGTGGAAATAAAATTCGTCTCTCCTTTTGGAAGTGCACTGGATAAAGCCATGGATCGTATTGCAAGAATATGTCCAGTGTGCAGATATGTCTGAGGATAACCGAGCAGTTTAATCCCCCATCAGAACTTCCCCTCGTGGAACGCTACTCTCAGGCTTGTTATTTCAATAAAATTGTTTGCTGCAATTGCATCAGTTCCCATGTAACCACTCGTAAATAGCTTTGTTGTTGATTTCTGGTGGGGAAAACAAGCTACAGGCAGAAACCAATCCATAGTGTCTCACGAGTCGTTTACTTCTTATCCGTAGTCTTCCTGGTACAGAACAGGTTTCTTTTTGGCGTTGGTGAACTTAATACTGCGAAGCTTAAAGCTTGATGCCGGTGTCTGCCAAGTAGCGAAGGGTTGTTACAAATCTGGTGAGCCGGGGCTTCGTCCTTGCTGGCGGCAGGAGCCCGGCCTGGTGCACCCCAGACCTGGGGGTGTCTCTGTCCCAGACCCTTGGATGCGGCTGCTGCTTTCCCGTTTGCAGGTCAGGCCAGTAGCAAGGCTGAGGGTGCACCACACACATGCACGACAGCAACGCGGCTGGCTACGCAGGCTGCCAGAGACGGGGCCGTGCCTTTACCACCTGCCATCTTGCACTGGGGCAGCTCACAGAAAGCCGCCTCTCTGGCTTGTTGCAGTTGAAGCTCACGAGTGACACCAGAGGCATGCTGTCACTCTGCAGGTTCCCCCACGCAGCCACATTTGCAGAGCCCCAGAGGATCAGCAGAGCCTTGAGCCCAGCTGTCGTCTGTGCCCCAATTCTGGGCTCCGTCTCTGACCTCTGGCTGAGACACCGCATCTTTCCAGAGGTGGCTTTTCCTCCTGCTCACTGGCTAGCCCACCCTGAGGTCTGCTAGCGGTTTCCTCGTGCACATTTGGCTAGGGGAAAATACAACAAAAATACAATAAAATGGTGTATTGAAACGTATGTTACGATGGAGTTTAAAAAGTCTTCTCTGATAAGAGAAAACAGTTTTAGTAGGAAATGTTGAAGATATAAAATCCCTTAGTTTCTCTCAAAGTTTAAACACCGTTTTAAATTTTTTAAAACCCTCCTATCTGTAGCAAATGGCTTCTTACTAGAATGATGTGGTGAAATATCCTGTTTCAGAGCAAAAGGATTTCTAAGAGTGGTTTACCAGTACCGGATTTTTGCTGAAATCACGGGTTTTCCAGCGCAGCTCACGGTGCTTGCTTTGGTTCTGTTGGAAGTGCAGGCACACGGAATAAGCAACAGGGAGAAGAGAAAAGTCATGGGGCAGAAACTTAATGTTTAAGCTGCTGAAATACAGAGCCTAGCTTTTGCTGTTTGTTGCCTGTCTGTTTTACCTTCTAATTACTTCTTGTCTTTACAGAACACTTTCAACATGCTGGAAATCTATAATGACCAGGTAATGAGGTTGCTTTGCTTCCGTATTAACATATCTTAGTTTTCTGTGTACATTGATTTCTTTTTTGCTCATTGTAATTTGAAAATCATCCTTTATGCTCTCTTAACGTGACCCTTCTGGGCATGTTGGCTGAAGTGTGTGGGTGCTGCCTGGACCTAAGAGCATCGTTTTGCTGCTTGAGCCACCCGGCTGCTCTGCCGTAACACTGGCCAAGCTGTTTCATCTCTTGTAGTACATTCCTTCTTTCTCTTTTCTGGGTTGTCCTCCTTTTTTGAAGAAAAAAGGGGGTTAAGAAGGAAGATCCGAGGGCTGGAGCACCTCTCCTATGAAGACAGGCTGAGAGAGTTGGGGTTCTTCAGCCTGCAGAAGAGAAGGCTCTGGGGAGATCTTATAGCAGCCTTCCAGTACCTAAAGGGGGCCTACAGGAATGATGGGGAGGGACTCTTTATCAGGGAGTGTAGCGATAGGATGAGGGGTAACGGTTTACAGCTGAAGGAGGGTAGATTTAGATTAGATATCAGGCAGAAATTCTTTACTGTCAGGGTGGTGAGGCACTGGAACAGGTTGCCCAGGGAAGCTGTGGATGCCCCTTCCCTGGAAGTGTTCAAGGCCAGGCTGGATGGGGCTTTGAGCAGCCTGGCCTAGTGGGAGGTGTCCCTGCCCAGGGCAGGGGGGTTGGAACTACATGATCTTTAAGGTCCCTTCCAACCCAAACCATTCTATGATTCTAAAAGATTCGTACCACTATTAATGCATCACTCAAATGGAGACCATTTCTGTTTTCAGAACAGAAACGTGGCTGACACAAAATCGATCTCTCGCTTTCTACGTTAGAGATTGAAACCCCGCTTCTTTTGCAAGAGTTCTCTGCATATTTGGAAAAATTTAACTAAATAGAGATAAATGCAGCTATAAAACTATAAGCACCTGTTTTATATAAACGCCGTGTTCTTTACATAAAGCGAGGCAGTATTATAAAACAAGTAGTTTTGTTTCCTGTAATCTGCGATTACTGTTGGTCCTGTGCACCAGATGTTGC
Organism: Larus michahellis; assembly: GCF_964199755.1. Lineage (NCBI taxonomy): Eukaryota > Metazoa > Chordata > Aves > Charadriiformes > Laridae > Larus > Larus michahellis. The sequence continues at coordinate 43,578,202 of NC_133898.1, forward strand.
ATTCCTAAATAAGATGAAACCCCCACAGGGTCCTCTTTGTCTCGGGTGAATTAACTGTATACTCCAGCACCTTTGAAGAGGTATTTTTTCTTAAAGCAAGTACTATCAAATGAAAGATGGAAGAATACAAATAGAAAACGTGCACATGCGAAAATGTTGACTGTAAATGCTGACAGTCTTCAAACAGCTTACCTGAGTTTCTTCAAATGCTAACTTTCTTACTGTTTTGAACAAATTTAAGGACAGATTCTTCAACTGTTACTTGTACCAATACCATCGACGTGGTTTTGAGGGTTTTTTTTACGTTGGTGCTAGCGTAAGGCAGAGTTACCAGGATTTGAGCACCTTCGGTATTCACTTTGACAAAAACCACCTCTGTCTCCTCATCTGTCTGTCTCTCTTTCTCCTAAATTGCTAACCTGCTAAAAAGAGTTAGTTTATAGCCAGATTGCTAAGACACTAGGATTCTTCTTTTATGTTTAAGGACTTTATGGTCATCTTTTCCATGTTAATCCCTATCTCATTTTTGGTAGGGTTTAAAACTAATTTTAAAAACCTCCTTCAAAATCCAATGGCAGGTAATACGTTTGATACGCTCACAGACAGCAGCCGAGACTCCAGCAGACCTCTGTTACGAAGGAACTCTGTCAACCTGACGATACGCTGAAAGGCACACTTTCATAGTTTTTCCCGCTCTGGTCTCGGTGCCAATTGCGGTCAGGTGCTGGGCAAAATGAGAAGAGATACCAGCTCAAAGTGACTGACAGCTGAGGAGGAAGGAAAGGGTGAATGTGCCAATAAGGGAGGGCAGCATATTAAGAGCTTATTCTGTATTCTTATTAACGCACGGCGTATATTTTGACAGCTAAGTTATGTGACGGAGGTAGCTCTTTTTCCTGAGAATTCTGGGTCTCTCTCGTGTGCGTGACTTAATTCAGCTTCTTTCCTTCCCTTTCTCTGCCGGCAATGCAGCACAGAGTTGAAACGTAGAGCGTACAGATGACCCCTGCTGCCAGGCGTTGGTTGTCTCTGCTTCCCGATGCCGGATCCCAGCGACAGTGCCACACAGAGCTATTCCTTCCTGCCCAGGAGCAGTTTGCTTCCCGGCCACTTCCCCAGTCCCCCGTCTCCTTCTGCAAGAGGAGGTTCCCTCTCTCCTCCTGGCCTTTCTGGGGCTCAGAACTGAAAACGGCCCTCTTTGCAGTCCTTCCAGACAGGCTTTCGCTGGGACTCCAGCACTAATTATTCCTTCTTATTCCAGCTCCCCTGAAAAGAGCTCAGGCACTTAGATGTCTGCTGTCCCAACGCGGTTCATGGCTCCGTGACCGCGTGGCTGCAGCTGCCTGGCTACGAGGAGATACCAGGAGCAGAAGATTTAACGTTTCCCGCACCAGTTCAGTCCTGCAAAGAGCTGAATTGCTTTCACGTGCCGATGAACGCAGACCCCTTGTTGTGTCTGAATTAGGACTCCATCTGACCCGGAGATGAGGCCCATGTGAACCAAGACCCCCAGAAGCCTTGTCTGGGGTGGGCGCTCCCTGACAGCGGCTGCTCTCCCCTTACTGCCTGCTGGCCAGCTGGTGCTCTGCTCTATTAAGGCATCTTAGCAGCACCGCTGCATTTCTGCCTGGCGATACAGGAGTAGTACTTAATAGCTGTGACTTGGGATTTTTTTTCAAAGGTGTTCTGTTTGGTTTTTTTCTCCACAGACACATTGTTTTTAAAAACTTGAGAAGAAAAGAAGACAGCTCTGCCTTTGAGAAATGGTCCCTGTCCTCATCTGCAGCACTGGCGTGGGCACATCCAGTTGCTCAGAGTCAGTTCCCTTATCAAGTGCTGATCAAGACAAAAGCCCAAACCCAGTGTAAGTAAGGCTATTGCAGGCAGGAGGGAGAAGAGTTTCTGCTGGCTGGGAATGAGTGGCGGATCCGGAGCACACAGGCCACGTGGGAGTCCCGTCCGGAGGAAGCCTGGAAGGAGTGGGAGCACCAGCACATTGCTGTGGCTCAGGCGAGTTTCCCAGTAACGGGCATTGCGGCCAGATCCATTAACCTCTGGTCTTCTGAGTCTGATGTTTTCCCCTTTTTGTCATCTTTAAGATTTGTTACTCACGCCCCTCTCTGCCCTTCCTTAATAAACCGTGACTCCAGGTCTGGAACTTCTGCCAATAGAAAGGAAGCGTGGCGTCAGTCTTTCAGATCTAATAATTGCTTCCTGATCATGTTTGATAAAACGATGGGGGTTTGATAAAAATTAGGGACTTAATTCTGTCGGGAATGCTGAGCCCTGTGTGGGGTGTATGGCTAACCGGGGTCGTTCAGGTGCTCCCTCTGGATGGTTGTATCGGTCTTGGCTGGCAGCTGGCACAGGCGTTTGGGCACACAGTACCGTACCCTGTTCTGCTGAGGACAGCTTCTTGTTCACCTGCTGCATCAACTGGTTTTCCTGCATTGATCTGCCTGGGGTTTGCTTTGTTAAGACAGTGAAACGGACATAATCAGGCTTCTGTTAATTTTGTGCCTTCTACCTAGGAAGCTGTCGGATACAGTTTTAGAGAACTAATGGTGACAAGGCTTTGCTGGTGTGGTATTGCTTGACTTGTGTGGTGGAGAGAAGCCTTAAATTGGCAGGAGAGAGTCACCAACAAGCCGGGCCTGTTGCACGTGTTGCAAATGCATTTGCAGTTGGGCTTGTCAGGTTGCTCTTTGTCAAAGTATGTTTCAGAATGAGATACGCAAAAGCCACCTGGACACGGTCCTGGGCAGCCTGCTGTAGGTGACCCTGCCTGAGCAGGGGGGCTGGACCAGAGGACCTCCAGTGATTCTGGAAGGCCTTTCTCTTCATTGTGATGCTGGGATTCTGGAATTCGTGCTGGGATTCTGGAATTCGTGCTGGGAGAGGCGAGCGGTGTGGTGTGCTGGGAGTGCCTTGCTCACCACTGTCTCCCTGTGCTGGGAAGGCTGCGTGTATGTTCTGTCCTGAGACACTCAGCGCCTACGTCTGTCTGTCCAGGTGCACCGAGCAAGGTAAAAAAGAGCGTAAGGTCAGAAGTGCCTTTGGGAACCGCTGCGAGCTTCGCCACGGTAGACGGGGACTGCAACTCTTGAACGGAAGTATAGTCGTGTTGGGGAATAACCGCAGGAGGTAGCTGGGTAAAGTGGCTCCAGCATCAAGTTCTGATCTGTGTTGGTTTTGTTTGTTTTTTCATGGAGAGGGATGTCACATCTGTGGTCTGCATCAGACACAGGGTCTTCGCTGTTGGGGGCTGTTGGGGTAGAGAGCTGAAATTCTTTCCTCGTCTCACCTTCTGCTGTAGCTTTGTGCTTGTGGAGCATCTGCACAAACTCGGCAAGACAATCTGTAGGCTGCACTTGAGTGAAATAAGGCCGACTGTAGGATTCTGGTACAGACCGTCTCTGTCACGCTGGTGGCTTTTTAGACTACAGCTTAGGGCTTGGATGAAATGTAGGGTTTTTGCCTAAACCGCCGGGAGCGGGGAGGCTTTCTGCCTAAGCGGGAAAGACCTGACCCGGTGGTACTCCCTAAATCACCTGCTCACTCACTCGCTAAATCCTCTTTCTGCAGGAGTAAAATCCGGCAAAGTGCAAATTCACTGAACCTGACGACTACGAGAGTGCAGAAAGTGACTTTTCCATCTGCTGCTCCTCCAGTGCTTGTGAGTTGCTTCCTGTTTCTCTGGGGAAAATGTCATGGAACCAGTCATTAACAACAATTCAAAAATTGGTATAACTTTTATAAACCCTTTTATAACCCTTCCCTGAAATCACTTTAGCTTCCACCTCTGGCGGAATGAAAGAACGACGCCTGTCAGCTGCAGCCTTTCCCAGAGAGCTAGGGAGTCTCTCCGTGCAAGAGGGAGTTAAAAGTTGCCTTAAAAGATGCCTGGGTGGTGTCCTTTCTAAAAGTGAAGGGGTTTTTAGCCCTCCCTGCAAACTGAGTGTGTCGTTTCACCCGGGTATGAGCTAGCAGCCCGGGCTGACTGCCACAAAAAGGAGATGGACAAATTCCCTCTCCTTCTTCCCGATGCGTGGTCCTGCCTCCTTCCTTGTGCCACCTCTTATGCTTGCTGGTTGTCTCTGCAAGGCAGTTGAGCTCTCGAAGCTGGTGGAACACCACCTGCTTTTCTGGGTGAGTTTCCTGCCTGCTCAGGGAGTGAACTTGGCTCCTAAAGTGCTCTAAGGCACTGTTAAGGCAGCGCGAGGTGAGCCACAGGAGTACGGTAGTAGAACAAAGGAGCAGATGGAGAGATGGGAGGCGGCGGCAAGTCCTCTCTTTTGGTGGCAGGGAAGTCAGCATGTTTTGTGAAACCACCTCTTCAGCTGCGGCTGGCCATATTTTTAGCTTTTTCGTCAGTAAGCCCATTGCATTGTTGGCCCTTGAAACGGATTTTCAGGTACTACCGTCAGTCAAAACTGACGTCCCTGAACCCTGACTTGGCTGAATGTGATTCTGCTTGAACATGTAATTTCTCCATGTTTATTCTTCTTGGAGCTTTTTAATGCAAAAATCTATCCTCAGCCTGTGACTCGTGGTACGCTCCTTTCTTTGGAAATAGTTTGGAAGTCATAAGTACCTAAGGTGAAGACCAATGGTAATTTTGGCTGCTAGAAGACAACTGACAATAAGTAACAAAGGGTAAAGTACGAAATCAAGGGAAAGGACAAATGGAGAGTTGTACCTGTTACTGAGAAGCTTTTTAAAATCTGATTTTTCTCAGCTCCCATCTTCCTAACCTGTGTGAGTAGACTTGAACTCAGTGTATTGGGCTTTTTCCTGTTATTTCTCTGTTGATACGTCTGGGTCACTTTTTGTTGGTGATCTCACAGGCATCAGAAAAGCAAAGGATTCTCCTTTTGCTCTGCTGGGAGAGCAAAAAGTCTCCCGAGTGCCATTATTTGCAAGGAAAAGAGCTAGAGGTGATGTCTAGGGGATTTTTCACTGCATACTGATGAAACTTCTGTCACTCTCAAGAATAGTTCTGGCTGACGTGAGTCTAGTTGTGCAATTTTTTCCTGTATTTACAGCGAAGAATGCGAGACCTAACAGCTGAGGTAACGAGCAGTCTGCTGCAGTTTCCAGAGGTGACTCTTCAGGCACTTGGGGAAGATGAGGGAACCCTCGGCTCGGTGCTGTGCGGGAGGTTTTCTGGAGGTGAGCATTTTCCTTTAAATTTGGTCTCGGTATAAAGCTGTTCTTGCCTGGAGGCTACCTGAAGCCTCAGGTCATCGTATCAGCTGTGTCAGGTTGGTGCTGTTAAGAGGCATCCTGTTTAGAGAGAGAGAACAAAAAGGGTGCTTCAGCGATGACAAATGCTAATATTAAAACGTGAGTATAGTTAAACTTTGAAGTGGACTTTCCAGGTGATGTGACAGTAGAGCTGGGTGCCTATCTGGAGGTCTAGGCTTCTGTTAAGACCAGGTAGAATCTATCTACCTGAGTGTAAATGCAGGAATTGAGCTCATACTTCCTTTGGGCTGGCAGTAGTTCAGTGAAACAAAATGCCTTCGATTCTTCCTCTACGCTCTAAGACTTGTATTCCCATATGCGTTTAGATCATTTCTAGCAAAACCAAGGCGAATATGGTATAAAGGCTGTCGATCAGGACCTTGTAATCTTTATCCCAAACAACCCAGATTCTTCGGTGCGGGAATGACAAGTACAAATGCAAAATAACAAGGTGGTTAATTTTAGGAGGGATTGCTTGGGGATTTCAACGGGTGATTTTGAATCATTGACTAGAATGAGGTAGGTCGGTCTTCCTCTGCTAGGTACGTTTATTGAAGGAAAGGGGCAGGCACTGTGATTTTTTTTCAGCTGTTTTCAGTCTTCCGTTGGACATTTGCTTCAGTCCTCTTTCTTTTCTCTCACAGGGAGAAACGGCCTGGCGTGGTTGGCACGTGGTCCTCACCTTGAGGTGGTGAACTCTGTGACAGGAGAGCGGCTCTCTGCGTACCGTTTCAGTGGAGTCAATGAACAGCCTCCCACTGTTCGTGTGGTGAAGGAGTTTTCCTGGGAGAAGAGAACTGGACTGCTGGTTGGGTTGGAAGACGCAGAGGGAAGTGTTCTCTGTCTGTACGACCTTGGACTCTCAAGAGTGGTTAAAGCAGTTGTTCTTCCCGGGAGGGTAGGTACTTTTTAATTGGAGAAACGAAGCTTTGATGTTGTTAGGTGCTGGGTAGGCCTGTTTTAGGACAAGCTTTGGAGCGTCTCTTTGTAGGAGGTATTTTTTCTATCGTGCGTTAACATCCTGTCACTTGAGAGTATCCAGTCAAGACGGCGTTGCTGTAAAATCTTGGGCTTAATGTGCCATTATTGTTGGAGTTTGCTGAGAGTAAAACAAGTTTTCTGGTTTTATTGTAGAGCACAGAGTTACCTGATTCTCTCCTTCCACAAAAAGGCATTGAAAAGCACCTTTTTTTGGCCCTAATTGCTTGATTTCCATCAGAAATACCGTCTTTAAAATGGCTCAGAATTCCATAGTTGTGCTGTAAATGACTTCGACACATTGCCTTGAATCTCAGCCTAGCAAGCAGGCTGAGGAGAACACATTTTTCTGTTGACTTAGGAGAGGAAAAAAGAGCCTCTAGTGAGTTATCTGACAGAGTGTTGGGAGGTCACCTTTCAGCCTGCAGTCCTTGAATCTCTGCTCTCTGACTAGTGTGTTTGTGTAGATGGGACACACTGGTGTAATGTTGCTGATGTTTTCTGTCTTCTGTAACCCAGAAACTCAAATGATGTGTGTCCCCTAGCCTCATTATCTCAATGTAAACAAGAATCGGTGGAAGTCAATAGAAGATCAAGATTCACTATATTTCTATCATCTTAGAATCTGCAACAACTAACTAACTAACTTCTTAGCCAGCTTTCCATCAGGTGCTTTGGTTTGACTTGCTAGAATACAGGTGGAGTTTTGTTTGTTTGTAATGCTACAGTGTGATGACTAGTAGTAAGCATTCGTATTGGGGTCACTGAGAGAGAGAAATACGTGCAGCTTTAGCGCAGGAGTCTTTGTGTGCTCGTGTCTCTGCTCTAGCAGTCAGTGTTGTCCTGGGATGTGCTGCAACGTGTGCTGAAAGGTCTGTCTTCGCCTTGTGAGACAGTTGCGTGCAGACTGCTGGGCACGTGAAAGAGCAGTGTGCGCTTCCTCCTTTAGGTGGAGTCACCTTTTTATCTGAGAAGCTGCTGCTTTAGGCTGGCTTTTAACATTTTTCTCAACATTCGTGAAAGCGCTGGTGTGCATTTAAAGCTTCTTTTCCTTTATGTGGTTGTTACTTTTCTTCTAAATGCGGACTAGTGTGAATTTTACTAAGCTGGTCTCTCCCTTCAACGCTTTCTAAATACGTTTCACTCCCATGGAAATGGTGTGTCTCCCATGCAACTTGGCCGCTGCCTCGTCTGACTCTCGAGCCCTGATTTATCCTAACGCCCGTTTGTCAAAGAAGGCATAGACCGTATCGCGGTGCTGGTGGGCTGTGAGCGGTGGGAGACCTCGATGTAGTTGTGTTTGTCTGTCTTAAGCCCCTTGAATACGATAAAGTTTCTTGCGTATAACTGATTTTCTGTGTTTTCCTCCAGTTAATTACTGCGAAGTAGGAAATGGAAATTGCTAAGCTGTACTAATAGAATGCCCCATTTAAGTTGAAGTTAAGTCACTTACCCGCAGGAAATCTAGTAAATGGAAGGCAGTAACAGGTTTTTGTACGGGGCTTTTTTGTCTTTGTCTCTTTTCTTGATCTAATTGCAAACAATGCTTTGATGCTCCTGTATTTACTTTTTCCATTGAGCTTGTCAAAGAGCTCAAATAGTAACTTGTAGTTTTCCTGTAGGTAACCGCTATAGAACCCATAGCGAATCACGGAGGACCCAGCGTGAGCACTCAGCACCTCCATCAGAGTCTGCGATGGCTCTTTGGGGTGGCAGCAGTGGCTACAGATGCTGGCCATCTACTTCTGGTTGACCTTAGTTTGGATGATTGCTCCTGCACTCAGAACGATATCGAAGCATTGGGTAAGCCTGCAGTTTTTCCACATGAATTTAAACGCAAGAAAACTTCTGTCTTCTAACGAAACAGTATGCATCCCACTTTGAAGACCCTTGTGTCAGACATTTCTGACGACTGGTTACAGGTGGCAGTTTGACATCGTATAGTCCTGACCTGATTAAACCTGGGAGCGTCTGACTGCTCCTCGCAGTGTTGTAAATGCCCCCTCCCACCAAGATCCCTGTGCCACTATGATTCTTGCCAGAGAGGTGTAGGAATTTTGCCACGTGAGCCGGTGCGGCCGCCTGGTAGGAAGTTGTGTTGGAGGAGCCCTGTTTCCCGGGAATGCTCTTCTGCTTGTGTTAATTGACTTGGGGCAAATTTGGGGCTTGTTTTTTAAAATAAACCCCACTTACCAACACCCATGCATTTGGATGAATGAAATCTCGAATAGGTGTACTCAGATTGCATACACCGTTTTGGCTATTACAACAGCAGCTTCAGCAATTGGTGCCACTTCAAACACGAGGTGCCACTTCAAATTTCATCACGAGGCCCAAACTCCTGCTTTTCAGAGTCCAGGAAGAATTTGGTTACGTTTTTACCTAGCTTTCAAACGTGAGTGAGAATACTTGTCTGATCCGAGAGTTCTTATGTTCTTTGAAGACATACATAATGGCAATGGTAAAAAAAAGTGTTGCATAAATGGCTATTTTGCCTGGCACGGTAGCATTAGATGATAGGGGTTGTCACGTCAGTGCCTAAAATGCAGCGTAAATGGCATAACGTATTCATTTATTGCTTGGTTTTGTGTGTGTAGATCTAGAAGTTGTCACTAAAAATCCTGCTGAAGTTGCACAAAGAAGAGAAACTGTGACCAGCGAAGGGAGGTGTCTCTGTTTTCAACTACAAAATGCTTCCGGAACAGCAGTATCAGCCCTGTGCTACATAAGCAGAAGCAACCAGCTCGTTGTGGGTTTCTCGGATGGCTACCTGTCGCTCTGGAATATGAAAACGTTGAAGAGAGAGTAAGTAGGCCTTTACACTTGGCCATGCCTGGAGGTGCGATTTGTTGCTTAAGGAAGTATGTGGATGTAAAGAGAACTTTTTCAGGGACTGAAATGAGTATGAGTATAATCTTGGCACGTTCAGAAATCCTCTTCTGACGTAACTTTTCAGTCATACCTGGATGAAGTGGTCCGCCTTCTCCCCAGTGGACTAGGATTGTTTTCCTTATTGTGCCTGTGGATTGAGGAATTGTGGGAAGCATGCTTCCTGGGGTTTTCAGAACCGGTTACTGCAACTGGGGCATCCATTGAAAGGCTGAAGTATGTCAGTGATGTGATTTTGGTGCCGATATTCTCTAAAGTGTCCAGGGTGAAACTAGTGAGACATGAAAACTCAATAGCTGACCTGTGCCTGAAAAATGTATTCTTTCCTGCATGTCAGCTTTGGCCGAAAGAGCAATCTCACCTGAGATATTTGGCTAACTTCTGGTCGGGATTCACTTCAGCAGATCTGCACTGACTCCCCAGAAGCTGTTGGATGCATAGATAGACAGTGGAGGAATAATTAGGTGGCAAGAGTAGAGTGTGGAGGTACAAATAAGGTTCAGAAGTCAGGAAGAACAATGCTTGACGTAGTCCAAGAAACGAGAAACTACCTGTGTTTGGGCCACTAGGCTCACCTTTTGTTTTCTTTTTCGTTTTGCCTTTTTTTTCCCCTAAACCTGTAGGCACCACTCTCAGCTTGAAGGAGGGAGGATTCCTGTCTATGCTGTCACTTTTCAAGAGCCGGAGAATGATCCTCGCAATTGTTGCTACTTGTGGGCTGTTCAGTCTACGCAGGAAAGGTGAATAAAAACTTTAACTATCAGCCACTGAATTAATTCTTTTTGTTTTTAAGGATATTTGTTCCCATACAGTTGAACACGTGTATTTGTTGTGTGTCTGTGATTCTTTCCGGTACGGAAGGTGTTAAACTTAGAATGCAATTTTTACAGGATTTACCAGACGTGAAGAGGGACCTACTAGTTCCTGCCTTCTGTCAGAAGGCAAAGCAACAGTGGCCATATTCTTCTGCTCGCATTCTCAAATGGTTTGCTTTTGTTCCTCGATGACCGCTTCATCATTTGTTTGATAGTCACACCGTGGTATTAAAATACCACTAGGAGCAGTTGAGGCTGCAGATCTAGAACACCAGACGTGCCCACACAACAGCCTGCCGCCCCTAAAGGCGGCGGTGACAGTATTGCCGATGGCCTTGTGCCAGCGTCAGCAGTCTGTGGAGCCTTGGTGAGCCAGTGCAGCTCCCCTGGCAGAAAACGATTCAGCAGAAAAGCCAATGGGTTCCCGCTGCTCTGCTGAATCAAATCGGACTTGGAAGGGTGCAGAGTGTGCAAGAGGGGGAGGGGAACTTTGGTGGTAAGGGAAGGGCAGAGAGATCTCTCTTTCTGCATCAGCAAGCGATTCCATCAGCTCAGCTGTTGGTAGAGTGGCAGTCTTTTAAAACTTGACTTCAAAGCAGTTTTGATGGAGAACTCTTCATTGTGAAGAACTATTTCCAAAATTCTTAGTCCATACAACATATTACAGCTTTCCAATTGTACGGTTGGCTTTTGCCCCTGAAGCTGTTAGTGTCAAAACGCCCTCCTTCATGTTTCAGTGGCTAAATGTGGCCGATGATCATGTTTTGGGAAGAGGTGGTATTCTTTTCAGCAGGAGCATGCTATTAAGAAAACGTCTAGGTCTACTAACACGACGATGAGGACTATAAAGCAGCTTTGTAACCAAATTTCATAATTTATCCCTTTTTCAGTGAAGGCGATGTGGTGAGTTTACACCTGCTGCAGTTAGCGTTTGGTGACAGAAAACGCGTGGCCTCAGGACAAGTCATGTATGAGGTAAGAGGTGCATGCGTGGGAAAAGCAGACAATAGTAATTTTCTCTAAGGGAGTATCAGTTGAGTTACAGGGGTGAGATTTACCATCAAACTTCAGAGCTGGCTGAAAAAATAATAATGTTTTGCTGAGTCTTCTTGGGCACGGCCTTTGTCCATACCTTTTGGAAAGAAGGCGTACCATTTTATACTGCAGTGTCGTGTGTTCCAGCTAGATTCATCTGCAAAGAGCCCGTATAAATGAAATTCCTGAAGAGGACGCGGCTTTTGCAAATAAAATTATTCTGAAATACCAAACGAATGGCATGTAGGAAGAGAAGACTGGGCCTTGAATCGCTTGGTTTAACCAAGCTTCGGACTTGAATAAGCTTCTGTCTCTCTCCCTTTCTTAAAATACAGTCATACTCTAGTCTTTGCTGATCTTCAGTTTTATATTCTTGGTTTCCCTTAGAGCTTTGTCAGCCGGACTTCTCACATGAAATGCACCTACAGTGTCTCTTCAGTGTTGATCCTGACACTTAGTAGCTGTAAAGATAACTCGTTCTTCTTTTTGGCTGGGTGACCTATTCAATCTACTCTTAAAGCCAGGAAAATATGTAATTTGGTCAGAAGAGTGTACCTAAATGTTAGATCTGGCTCCAAGGAGGATGCGTTTAAAATACAGATGTGAGGTATCCTTGTATCTCAGATAGCTAACAGAGACAAGGCGCATCTGTTAGATGTGTAATTCCATTCAGTTGTACGCCTGGAAGTCTTCCAAAATCTTTTTGAGGGGACAGTAATCTTAGTTCAGAGCAAGTCTTTCCTCCTGATTTGGTACTTTCTCTTGCATATTCTCAATAGCTATGGAACGAAACAGGGGTGACTCTTGTATCGTGGTACTCTGGTTTTTGTAGGGACTGTGCCTTTTGATTTTTTTGGATTAATTTAGATTTTGAGTGTTTTGCTTATGTGTAGGAAAGGTGCTTCCTCATTTGCCACTGTTGCTTTTGCATAGATAGAGGTTAGGTGTTTGGAAAAGGTGGTGTTTCTTTAAAATGCATTATCTATCACGGTGACCAAGTAGAAGGATCTTCCAGTGATTCATCGCGTGCTGGATGCTATCTCTTTATCTTTGTTGATGTGCGGGACCTGTGCTCCACAGCGGATACTTTTAGTCTCAGAACACTTCCTTGTAGTCAGAGATCGGTTAGTACTACATGACTGTCTGCCTGCATGGCTGTCTGAGTCAAGTTTCTTGTCCATCTTCAGGGGTAGAAAATTTAAGTGTCTCCCGTTTGCTAGGCCAAGTTTGAGTAAAGAAGGAGGAATCTACTGTTGATCCTTGTTCACTGGATAGAGTTCATAGGAGCTCAAAAGACTTTTTCAATACAGCAGTGCTTTTTGTTCCAGGAATTAGGTTTGAGGCTATGAAGCAGTGCCTCTTTGACTGTGTGTCATGGTAAGAGTCACAAATAGGACTTATGGAACACGTGGTACTGTGTTTTTCTATATGCGTGTCAAACTCTCGTCTCCATTGCCTTCAAGGCTGGTTTAAGTCTGCTTAAGTAATTAAACAGAAAGGTATGTTTAAGTAATGCTTCCAAAGACCTTTTTTGTACTGTCGCAGCAGTTGCTAAATCTGGTGCATCAAATCACGATCGTAGAGCGCATCTTTACCCTCCTTCTGCACAATGCTTGCGGATGGGCAGAGTATACACTCTCTACTTTGATATCAGAGTTTGACCAGTGCATCTCGTTTGAAAACTTGTTTTTGTGTTTTGCTAGTCAATGGAGTCATTACTTAACATCTCCCATACAATGGAGTTCCTTAGAATGACTTTGCCCGGCGTGGAAAGTTTAAAATGCACTGCTTTGCTTCAGAAGCATTTTCTTTTTAGTTATGAAAGACTTTTTTTAATTATTTAATTTTTCTTTTTAGACAACCTTCATATTTATTTGTAACTCTTCCTGGAATCATTAAGAGAAAGCTCGCCTCTTCTCAGATTAGGTGAATTAGATGTATCCTATGAGATCATACGGGAATGTGTGGTTTCATGCCAGTTCGTTTCAGAGCTCTGCAAGTTTAGGAAACTTGGGTAGAATGTGGCGTTATCAGTTTATGGGTTGTGTGGGTTGGGTTTCTTTTTCCCTCCTTTTTTTTTTTTTTTTTAATTATAGAGCTGCTATTTGTCCCCAGTACACCCATTCATGTGTTGTATGGTAGACAGTTTGAATGAATGCTGTATTTGGAAAGACGGTATTTCACTTCACGCTTACTTAAAAAATGGCACTATCAGAGGTTCAACACAATCGTGCCGGGGTTTCTGTGTATCTCAAAATTAGTTTGTTTACTGTGTAGTAATTCGTGATGCTAAAAGCCTTGGCCACGTGCACCCGGTGTCCTTTCTGGTTTTCCCTTTTGCTGTTGGCTGTGCTTGGTGAAGGAGCTGAAGGATATTTCACCCGTTAGTCTCTGACAAGATGAGAGGAGGAGCTGTCATAGCTTACGTGGCTTGAAAGAAGATTGCTAATCAGTATGAAGTTCTCACAGTAACTAGAGAGGGGTGCACGGTCACTCTGGTGGTGTGCCCATAGAAAATACCTCTTGACAGCTTTAGCTGCTCGAATGCTGGGGCTTCTCTAACTTCATCAGTTCTGCAATCAAGACATGGAGCAAAGAGCTTTGCATGCATGTGTGTTGCATCATTTTAGATATCTCTTTGTAGCGATATATTTATTTTTAAAGAACATTCTTGGATGTCGCAAGGAATTCTGCAAAACATGTTTAGATCTGAATAATGTTAGGGAAATTCTAAATTTTGAAAAAGTGCAAAGCCTTTACAGCCAAACTTACCCGTTACGATTTGACACTGCATTCTCTTGCATGTCAGGCGTAGTTTCTATTTACCATCAGAAATAGGCTCATGCGAAATACACAGTATAATAAGCCTATTCTGTTAGACTGTCTTTCATATTTAGCCATAATGTATGTTTTTCTCTTAGAATGACCTTTGCTCTCTTCTCTGATTTTTTCCCCCAGGGTTTGGAATACCGTGGCAAAAAGTTCAGTTTAGATCTCACGGGTGGAGTCTTTCCCTTGAGAGGCCAGATGAGTACGAAATTAATCAGCTGCCAGACCGTCGAAAAATTCCGCAGCGACGTTGACGGAGAGGATAGCGTAAATGAAGGTTTGTTCTGATGTCCGTGTTTGGTGATTTTAAAAGAAGTGCTTTTGGAACCTAAGCAACGAATGCTGTTCTGTCCCCACAGTCTGAAAGTCTTGCCTATCTGCATAGACTAGACTGTTGGGATTATTTACGAAGAAAAAATGGATGCTTAAGTTATGTGGGACTTCTTTAAGGGAAAAAGTGGGTTTTATTTTATGCTTGCTGACATGCTATCGCGATGTATGGTGGGGCCGTTTGTATGATGATGGTCAGTCGTTTTACTCCTCCAGCTGCCATCTTTGAACAAGAAGTTCAAACTCTCCATTGCTTAGGAATGTTACCAGAATTTTTTCCCTTCTTCAAACCGATGTCCGCATCTGCATCCAGATGGTAGCCCGTCACAAGTGCTGTTCCCCAGGGCACTGCACTGGGGCCACTTCTCTTTAGTATCTTGACCAGTGATCTGGACGAGGGGACAAGAAAAAGGGGCAGTGTGACTGAAACCTATCACAGAGATGTTTGCTATTCCGTAATTACTGTAATCACTCTTAGGAAGTGTTGTGTTTCACGAGTGACAGAACAGAATGAAGCCAAAATAGAAAGTGGTGTTTTAAAACTATCGCATCCATCGTATTTTCTACAAGTCAGAAACAATGTCTTGTCTTTTACAGTCACGTCTCCTGACACCAGTGTCTCAGTCTTCAGTTGGCAAGTGAATACGTACGGTCAGGGAAAACCATCTACTTACCTGGGTGTATTTGACATTAATCGCTGGTATTCTGCTCAAATGCCAGATTCACTAAGGTAGATTTTTCTTCAGTAGTTTTCCATATGCCTGCCAATAATTCATTTGAATGTCGGCATTTAGCTTACGCGCTTGTTTTCTTTAAGGCCGGAAGAATTCCCTCATGAGTGCCCCTATTTTGCACTGTGGTCGCTGGATACCGTAGTGAGCGTGACTTCTCCGAAGCTCCTTTTGGATATTCTGGTCCATGAGCGGAGTCTAAGTCGGGGAGTTCCTCCTTCTTATCCACCACCTGAGCGGTTTTTTCATCCAGGCAACTATAACTTTGGTAGGTATTTCACTGCTTTTGAGAGTGATAAGCTTAAAATGAGGTCAAATGCCATTCATTGGTTCTCTTGTTCAGTCATTGTTTGTCATTCAAAACCCAAACCAAACCAAAAAAACACCCAGTCCCCCCCAAACCCAACTCTGATCGCGTTGTACTGACAAGGTATTTACTATTGTGGAACATATCTGACAGCCGGCTGAGTTTTGGTGCTTTTGTAATGTAGCCGGTGAAGTGGTGCTGGTTATAGCCTGAAATGACTGTGAACTGAAGCTCAAAGCACTCAGTTATATGTTTCTAGATACCGGTGTGTAAAAAATGTAAACTGGTCATGGCATAACTGTGAGAGTACGGAAGGTTGTCAAACGTTCCCTGTTTCTGCAGATGGTACGTGCTTGCTGACCTCCGGAGTCGTTCACATGACTTGCACCGGCTTCCAGAAGGAGGTGATCTTTTACTGTATCTTTATTGCGAGTGGCAGGAGATGTAGCTTTTCTAAGTTTTCTGTTGCACTGCTTTCCGTGTTAGGGACCGTTTCATGCTCATCCTGCCCGTCCACACGCATAGTTGCAATTGTATCCTGTCGCCAGTTGTATGCAAATGGTAATGTTTTAGGTCCCCTCTTGGGACTGTACAACTGCCGTTGTCTCCTCTTGAAGCACGATCGGGGATTGAATGTCTAGAAAGGAACGCAACGTTGCTCCAGGAGCAAGAACAAAACCACTGTAGAAGGCGGGGAAAGGTGTTACTTCTTTATTGCCCCTCAGTCGAACTGCCTGCATAGTCTTGAGTTAGAGTTTTGATCCCCAATTCTCTTGAAAAAGGAGGGAATGGAGAAAATGAAAAATCACATAACTGTTTGAGGAGTGAAAATTTTGTTTTCTCCCAAACTCGGCCAAATTATAACTTCTAAGCCGCAGCACAGATTGTGACAGATAATTTTGAGTGAAGTTTCAGCTCACTAAATGTTTCCAACA
The DNA here is from genome assembly GCF_964199755.1 of Larus michahellis. Taxonomy (NCBI): domain Eukaryota; kingdom Metazoa; phylum Chordata; class Aves; order Charadriiformes; family Laridae; genus Larus; species Larus michahellis. The sequence goes on from NC_133898.1 coordinate 43,594,298, forward strand.
TGAATCGGCTTCCATACGAATAGGCATAGAAAGGATCTTCCAAAGCGTGAAGTTGCATGTTAGCTGAGCTTATATAGAATGTATTTTGTGTCAGTGTTGAGGGAAAGAGCAAGGCCTGTGTATAGACAGAGAAGGTAGAAAAGACTTAATTACGCAGATTGCTAACCTAAAGCATCTTAGTGGTTCAGGCTGTCTGACGGTGTCAGTGAACATTTAGATTCTTCCTTTTAGAGGTTATCCAGAAGCGTAGTGACGGAATAACAATGCTGTCTTAATCTGTGGTTTTCGATCGATGTTTCAGACCTTGAATTTTTTGAAGAAATCTGGTCCTTCAATATGGGAAGCCATTCAGGATAGCTACAATAGGTGTCTTGTAGCTGGCTTGCTGTCTCCAAGACCAGCTGATGTCCAGCCATCCAGTTTGAGTCAGGTGAGTGCCTATGAGGGAATCAAGGGGGAAGTACATCCATCTGGTCTGACAGGGCTGGAGGGGCTACAAGACACGATACTCCAATTTTTGGATTCTTTTCAAAGTTTCGTTGAAATACAGGCGTGACCTGAGCTAGCAGAAGTAATCGTATCCTTAGATCCAAAGTAGTGACTTTGACTGGGAACAGCCCTAAGAGATCTGTCTTTAGAGACCCCTCTCTTAATTCGGTGCCACACACAGATGCGCACAAGGAAGCGTGCAGTCAGTGCTGGTCATGCCCAACATAACGCATGTGTCCCCCAGAGTAACCCCCATCCCTGTCAGTTTCTCAAAGCAGTGGTTCAGTGCAGTAGCCGACGATGGGGGCGTCTCACTGGGATGCGAGCTCTTGCAGACGTCGGCTTGCTGCACTGTCACGGTACATGATCATTTGCTTCCAAGGAAGTGGGCTGTGGTAAAGGATTACTGCTGTCAGCTCTCCCTGGCAATTTCTTCACGGCTTGCCCTCGTTTTCCCTTCATCGGTAGCCTTTTCTGCATCCTCTCCGGGCGGATCTTCACCTCTGTAGCCTCTGCCTTGTGCTGCAGTAGCCCAATTTGCTGCTCTGAGACTGCCCTCTTGCAGCTGCAACACCTTAATCACCTTTATCTCATGACACTCGCTACCTTCTATGTGCTTTATGCCACCACAGTGACTTCACTCCCCCTGCCATAGGTTTTCCATTTGCAATGCACCAACCTTTCCCTGGAGCAATCAGCAGGAAGGGAAGAGTAGCCTTCCCGCTGCCCTCATCTTCCTGCCTCCTGGATTCTACATCAGGCTTGTTATGCATTTGAGCAGGGATTTCCTGTGAGTGTTAGGAAGACAAATTTCAGAAGTAGGGTCAAGAAGCTTGCTTTGCAGTTTTGTTTGCCACTGTGAGCAGTATTTGGTGTGTTTCCTTGCCTGAAACCAGTATTCAGAAAAGGTGGAAACATCTCATGTGTCTTCTAATGTGTAGAAATCGCTTTGAATGTCATGGTTTTGCCTGGAAGGGAAAGATACTTTTCAGTGTGTTTAAAAAAACAAACAAATCTCCCCTCCCCTCATCACCCCCCGCAACAAAATAAAGTTTTCTGAGGGATCCTTTCATCTGAAAGAAGTATGAGAACTCCAGCTGAGACAAGCTACTACTTAATATCACGCGTCTGTGCATACCTGTGAATTATTCTTCTAAAGGATTAGCACCACATTATAATCCAGTATTTGAAGAGCCTAAAATTTAAACCTATTAGAATGTAAATGTTTCACTTTTCTGTTATTTCAGAAAATTCATAGAATCGTTTGGGTTGGAAGGGACCTTAAAAGATCATGTAGTCAACCTCTCCTGCGGTGAGCAGGGACGTCTTCACCTAGATCAGGTTGCTCAGTGCCCCATCCAGCCTGACCTTGAATGTTTCCAGGGATGGCACATCTACCACCTCTCCGGGCAACCTCTTCCAGTGTTTCACCACCCTCATTGTAAAAAATGTCTTCTGTATATCTAGACTGAATCTATCCTCTTTTAGTTTAAAGCCGTTACCCCTGTGTCCTATCGCAACAGGCCCTGCAAAAAAGTTTGTCCCCATCTTTCTCATAACCGCCTTCTAACTACTGAAACCCCTAATAAAGTCTTCTCGGAGCTTTTTCTTCTCCAGGTTGAACAACCCCAATTCTCTCAGCCTGTCCTCACAGGAGAGGTGCTCCAGCCCTCCAAGGGGCACAGTCACCTGCCTCGATCTGCTGGCTGCACTTCTTTGGATGCAGCCCAGGATATGGTGGGCCTTCTGTGCTGCACGTGCACAGTTGACTCACGTCCAGCTTTTCATCCACCGGTACCCCCAAGTCCTTCTCCTCGAGGCTGCTCTCAATCCCTTCATCCCCCAGCCTGTATTGATACTGGGGGTTGCCCAAGGTGCACTTGGCATTGTTGAACCTCATGAGCTTCACACAGGCCCACTTCTCGAGCTTGTCCAGGTCCCTCTGGATGGCATCCCATCCTCCAGACATGTCAGCCGCACCACTGAGCTTGCTGTCATCTGCAAACTTGTTGAGGGTGCACTTGATCCCACTGTCCATGTCACCGATGGAGATCCTAAACAGTACTGGTTCCAATATGGATCCTTGAGGGACACCACTTGTTACTGATCTCCATCTGGACATGCAGCCATTGACCACTACCCTCTGGATGCCACCATCCAACCAATTCCTCAGCCACCAAACAGTCCACCCATTGGATCCCTGTCTCTCCAATTTAGAGGGAAGGATGTTGTGGGGGACCATGTCAAAGGCCTTACAGAAGTCCAGGTAAATGAACCCGTAGCTCTTCCCTTGTCCACTGGTGTAGTCACTCCATCATAGAAGGCCAGTAGGTTGGTCAGGCAGGACTTGCCCCTGGTGAAGCCATGCTGGCTGTCTCAAATCACATCCCTGTCCTCCGTGTGCCTTGGCATAGCTTCTAGGAAGATCTGTTCCACGATCTTCCAAGGCACAGAAGTGAGGCTGACAGATCGGTAGTTCCCAGGGTCCTCCTTTCTACCATTTTTAAAAATGGGTGCAGTGTTTCCCTTTTTCCAGTCACTGGGCATTGTTACCAATTTGCCAGTGCTGCTCGTGGAGGGGGTACGCTTTTTTTGACCTTCCTTTTCTGGATGACTTATAACTTAATTTTCTGGCTGACTGAAAATTCTAACAGTGTTTTTGGGTATGAGACCTGCTTCATGTCTTCACAGTCTAGAAAACTGCTTGGCTGTAGCTTCAAGTGTTTCCAAGCAAACAGTGTATTTGTTCTGCCCCCTTCGTGCACTCCAATGGCAAACCTACATGCACAGAATGCGTAACAGGTGATAGCAGAGGATGTTTCTGAAAATAGTTGGAACTCAGTACGTGAAGACTGTAATGCAGAGGCACGCGAAGAAAGATTAGAATTAGGCTGCAGTAAGTTGAAATGTCAGAGGAAAAGTGTGTTAATGTGTTCCTCAGAGCAGTGAGCAGTCCAGCCTGTGGCTGGAATTAAGAGAAAGGACGTGGCATTCCTGGCCTGTGTCCTGATTGACTTTGTGATGTCTGAATGAGTATGCAGTTAGAAAGAAACATTTACTGTTGATGGTTCACATGGTGCAAGTAGGTAAGATTCTCATTTGAGTTTGTCTGTTACGTTTAGGAGGAGCAGCTGGAAGCAGTATTGTCAGCTGCTGTCCAGACAGGTTCTGTGGGACTTCTGACTGGATGCATTAAACATTGGATATCTGAAGGTAATACTTCGAACGTTGTTTTTTTACGTGGTACCTCTTTGAGTTGGAGCCTGTTGATTCATTTCTTTTTTGTTCTCTTTGTTTAAAGAGCAGCCGAGGTCTGCTGGTAATTTACGGTTTGTTCTTGAGTGGACATGGAACCAAGTGATCTCTACAAAGGAAGAATTTGACCAAATCTGTGAGTACTAGTGTAGTCATTCTGCAAACCTAAAGTCGTTCTTTCTGATTGAGCTTCCTCAGTAATACGCCGCTATAGGATATTGCACGCGGTCCTTGAAGTGCGCCTTGAAACTCTGGAATTGCTCTGTCGGCTAACGATTTAATATTTATTCTTGAAAAGGTGTTCCGCTGTTTGATGGCTCTTGCAACTTCATTGACCCCCAGACATTACGGTCTCTCCAGCGCTGCCAGTTGCTTTTGAGCAACCTTAGCACGGTCTTAAACTGTTTTCTCACAGAAGCACAAGAGCTTACTGAAAAAGGTTTGTAGTAGTGCTACAAAATCTTTGGTATGTTTTATTAAGATTTGGAATTGTGGCAACATGGGCTTTTGTTGTTTTTGAGGATTGGAAGACAGTCACATTTAGCTGGGAGAAGGGGCTTAAAGCTGAGCGCTTGGGACCACCACAAAACACGCATGGAGTTCAGGGCAACAGTTTATGGTGGAGCTCATGCAAGGGGGTGGGGGAGGCTACATTCAGAGAGAAGCTTAGTAGGCAACTGGGCTGAAATTACAGCAACCGAATGTGGTATTGCTGAAAAGTATTCCTTTGAGTTCTTAGCTAGCAAGTTCTAGTTGCATGCAGACACCGTGTTGCAAATTGCTAACCAATACGAAGGAAGCGTAAACGAGTAACATGCAAAGTAAGTTACTTGAGTTTCTACAGCTTTTTCTCTTAGAAATGGTTCTTGGCCTATTGAGAAAAGAAAAGAATATCCCTTTGCTATCAGAAGAATCTCTGCTACGTGAGAAACAGATGTCTTATTCCTGCGTGCATTTAGTAGTTCAGGCTTTGGGGTTTTTGTTTTTTTTTTATTTTAGCCTTTAGTGAGTTTAGTTCTTTATAGGGGTTGCTTTTTGTTTTGGTGGTGATAGTGGGTTTTTTCTTCAAATAAAAAAGCGATACAGCATGAAAAAAGCAAAGACAAAGATTTCTAATGTGCTATTTTTATACTTTTGGTTTAGTAGGATGAAGGGAGTTTTGTGAAAATGAACAGAATTGCATAACGCTAATCATCTCCTGCCTTTTTTCAGGTTTTGCAGACGTGACAAATAAGCAAGCGGTAACCGGCCTCATTTCTTTGTATGCACGAGTGGTCATCTGGTTCTGTCGATCCGGTCTCCTTCCAGAGGGTTTAGGTAAGCGTGACCTGTCATACGTTTGTAACAAGGCGACCATCCAGTGAGTGACTCCCACGAACGCATGCTTAGCCATGTTTTTGTAACGGTTTCGTCAGGAAGAAGTCGTGCTGGTTCAGTGGCAGGGTGTGCTGAAGTTCTGTGGGTGAAGTTGAGATTTTGCTGGGTTGTCAAGTACACGGCGTAGAATGAGGCAGGCAGTTTCTTTCCTGGGTGGATTTTAGGAATAGCAATGGACCCCTGACGTCAAGGCGCTGCTTGTGTCCACAGCTTGAACTACTTGAGATTTTAAACAAAGTACTATTAAACAACAAGTACCGGAATGCTTGTTTTTAGAGTGAGAGCATTACCTGCATGTTTTGAACTTTCTATCAGTTGCTTGAGGAGAAAGTACACCTTGGAAATCCTTCTTTAGTTGGATGGATTAGAAATTCCATTGTCAGCCTTAATTGTCTCACAAACAATTGTTTTAAACAATGGTTTTAAAACCATTCCCTTTGAGAACTGGGTGGTTTTTTTTATAGTGAACTTCAGCTTACCCTACATGTTGTGAATGCTGCGTGAACTGTAACCTTGAAACGGCACTTGGGGCAAGAAGGAATTGAGTCTTGTCTCTTAGAGCTCTTTTAGCAAAGGCAGAAAGAGGATTGGCTTCTTTCAGAGTTGGAGGCTTCTTGATGCTTAGCTTGTACGATCTTCTGTCTCTTTAGGCAAAAATTTTCGTTTACAAGTGTGATATGACTGCTTTAACTTGCTTCTACTTTGTTGCCTGTAGACGACGATACGCGTTTGTCAAGACCTTTCTACAATTATCCTCTGATTGAGAGCTACTATACTGGTCACCGACAGAAACTTGAGCGTTTATCAAGGTAAGAGCTAGAGGAAGACTCTAGAACACTTCCACGGCAAATTCAGAAGTGGAAGGGAACGGCTTTTATCTCAACAGTTGCATGGGCTATGCGTAATGGCGCTGCCAGCAATACTCTTGACTTCAGTGACACGTGTGTTCTGTTGAACAGAGAGGTTACTTTCCTGTGTTAAAACGTTGATGTCTACCGCTGCTTAGTACCACTGGTTGGTATCATCATTTTTCGGGAGTCTACTTTATTCATTGGCTAATGTGTATAATTTCTGACTACTGAAAAAGGCCATGTGATTAGGACAGGATCAGTCACCTCCAGTTCAGCAAAGCAGGGTGTTCACAGAACAATTGTTTTGGAAGCAGAAGAAAGCGTGTTTTTTAAAAAACAATCATCTCCGTCCTTGACTGGTAATAGAGGGTCATAACTGTATTGGCCTAAGTCCCCTTCTCACAAGTACGTGGTGTGATTTCGTAAGATGGTTGGAGTTACATGGAGTTGGCACGCCTCGCCCTCTCCTGGCTGTCGGATAGAAGTCACTTGCTAACGTCAGCTCTCTTTCCTGGACTAGCTGCCTAGCACATAGGCGGCATGCCTTGGATTAGCCGATAATAGGTTTTTCTTTGGAAATTGTACTGAAAACTGAATAAAGACCTGACCAAGCTTCGGCGATGGCACTGTGACCAAGAGGCTGCAAGGTGAGTTAAGGTGGAAGCTGCAGGGTAGGAGGTATTGACTTCAAAGTTCATCTTCCTTGGCTTACTTCTCAAGTAACTTACATACAGGCTCGTGTGTTCCTTCGAAGCACAGAGCCTCTAGTGTCCTTTTTCTGCTTTGTGCCATCGGGAGATTAAAGGGCAGGGCTGCAGTCAGCAGAAGACTGGAGGAAAGCCGTTACACCGGGAGGCTGGAATTAGTGTTTTACTCTGTCCAAATCCTTGCTACCTTTTGTTCCAGAGGAAAATGGGACTCGGACTGCTTGATGGTTGATGGAATGGTTTCCCAGTTAGGAGACCAAGTGGAGAAGCTGTGGCGGAGAGATGCAGGAGGAACTGGGAAATACCCGCCTGCCAGTTTGCATGTGAGTGTCCTGTTCACTGAGAACAACAACAAACGGCCGCCCTGCCCGCCAAACCCCACCCAAAAGCCAATGATTTAGGGAAGACAGGCGTTTTTTCAGAACTGTTAATTTTTCATTTCAGGCACTGCTGGATCTCTATTTGCTAGAAAACATTGAAGAAAACTGCAAACACGCAATTGTATCCTTTCTAGTTATTTTTATTACACCTCCAGGGGATGCACATAAATGTTCTTCAGTGTTGGTCGCCGACCTGTTTCATGACATTTTTTCATTTATGCTTCAAAGACGATGCAAGTGAAAACATTTAGTTTAGCGTTAAGTTGTAGACAGAAGCGCTATTTTATTTCTTTGTACTGTGGATTTTTGATGACTTTTTTCTTAAACGTTTTGTTGCAAAAGTCTTCTCCGATAGGGAGAAAACAGTTTTAGTAATAAGGGTTGAAGATATAAAATGTCCTTAGTTTTTCTCCAAATTTAAACAGCGTTTAAAATTGTCTAAAACACCCATGATGGGTTATAAAACAATTTCTGTTTCAGAGCAAAAGGATTTCTAAGAGTGGTTTACCAGTACCGGATTTTTGCTGAAATCACGGGTTTTCCAGCGCAGCTCACGGTGCTTGCTTTGGTTCCGTTGAAAGTGCAGGCACACGGAATAAGCAACAGGGAGAAGAGAAAAGTCATGGGGCAGAAACTTAATTTTTAAGCTGCTGAAATACACAGCCTTGCTTTTGCTGTTTGTTGCCTAACCCGCGAGGGGAGCCTAGAGAGCAAGGGGCTTAGAAACGCTTATAGCCCGGAGCTGTCTTGTTAGATGATGTCCCTAAAAACGGACGTCAGAAAGAGAAAATGACGCTACCAATGAGTGACCCGCATACTGGTTTAAATCCAGTTTTAATCATTCGGAGCTGAGCTGTACTGTAAGGATGCCACAATTTACACTGTTTTATAGACGCTGGACATGAGGGAAAAACCCAACTGTGGAATTTACTTCCTGTAATAATTAAGCTCATTGTGTTGAATGTATTTTCTGCTACCTGCTTCCTTTATATTCTTATTCTTACTTCATTATGTTTTTCTAAGGGTAATGTGATAAACTTTTGGTCTTACAAGCTGATTAGCCTTAATGAGATACCTGATGTCAGACAATTTACTTGCTGCTGGATATCAAGCGTTCCTTTCCGAGTGAGACAGAGACTTCAATCGACTCCTTTGCAACTGCCTTTGGCATCCCCTGGGGACTTGTTAAGCTTGTTGAAGGTTGTTGGCTTCTAGATCACAATGATTACGAAGTAAGTATGGTAGAGTTGAGTTAGACATACATTGCAGTACAAAGCTATAATCTAGAAAATGATTTTAAAACCCGATCTCTAACTTGTACAGAATTCACTGGCCCTGCTCTTTCATCCCGCTACAATCAAAACCGCGTCATGGCAGCACAAGAGAATTATTCAGTCCCTCCTGTGCCAAGGGGAGCATGGGCAAGCCCTCAGATACATCCAGCTGATGAGGCCACCCACGGCAAGCAGCGGGGAAGTGCAGCTTCTCCTCACTGTGTTGCTCTCCAATAGGTAAAGAAATATACCCCACCATTTTGTCACGCAAATCTTGTGAAAATGGAGAACAAAGAATAGAAATCATCATCCCCTAAGTTTCCTTTAAACTTTGAGTACAAGACTCTTGGGGCATCTCTTTGGTTATGCTATTAACATCCCTTTACGTCTGAAACATTAATTACAGGTGCATGGTGGAGGCTTGGGGTCTGTTGCACCAACATGCCGCTCAGGCAAACTTAGAAGACCTCTTAAAACACATGTACGAAATGTGCCGGGAGATGGGCCTGATGGAAGACTTGCTGAAGCTGCCTTTCACAGACACCGAACAAGTAAGTGGGAGCAAGGAAAAATGTTCATCGTCTCTTTGAAAAGAGAAAAGGCAGAGCCATAACAGATTTTTGGAATGATTTTTTTTTTTCTCATAGGAGTGTTTGGAGAAGTTTTTAAGGACCAGTGCTGGTGTTCAGAATCAAGAATTCCTTTTAGTCTACCATCTGCAGCGTGCCAACTACATTGCAGCCCTAGAGCTGAATCAGTCCATGAACGTCAATCTTATGGTAAGCGTGAAAGTTCTGTTCTGTCAAGCGTGCAAGTTTCTGCTGGGTGTTACTAACTGGTTTGGATAGTACTCAATAAAAATCCTGCTTTGTTTTTTTCATACCAGTCTTTGAAACACTCGGAACAAGTTTCTACACCTTTGGTTACAGCTGAAGCTAAATGTTGACCAATATACGTCACTACTCCAAAGCTACTCTATGAAGCTATAAATTAAATGTTACACACCACTGTTGACCCCACTGAGAACAGTTTGTTTGCATCTGAGGAATAAACATGTATCTTTCCCATCAGCCAATCGTACCATTCCGTTATTGAGATACGTATGTTATGCGTGGCTTAGATTACTGGAAGTTGTTTGTGTCACTCCTTCCTGTGGGATGACGAGTAGGTTGTATGTCATCGCTTGTGTCTTGCACGCAACTGTATTTTTCTAGCTGAGAGCAGGCTAGATGCCAGTCCACAGGTTAAATTTCTGTGGGTTTTCTTTGTTTTTTTAATTTCTGCGAGTTATAGTGTGCTCTCCAATTCCACAACTTTCATTTCACGGCTTTTATGACAAAAATTCTTGTCTAACCTCTATTTCTCAAAATAGCCAGATTACATTTTGTGTTACATGAACTTGTGTTCTGGATTTGTGACACGTTTGCTGTTTTCTGGAATCATAGTTTTCCAGTGACTCAGTCTTCTAAGGTGGTTTTGGAAGTCGTAGGTCCTGCATTTGAAAACTGTCATGCGGCCAGGTGGTGTGCGTAGGTCGCTTTTTCTTGCTTGTTTTAATCTTCACATCATGTTGTCCAGGGTAATTTCCAGTTGTCCCGTATATTCAGGGCACTGGCGTTTCAGGAAGAACAAGGGAAAGCCTGCTATGTAGTAAGTCGTTTGCAAATTGCAGGTGATATCAGAAAATTGCAGGTGATAACAGGTGTATCAGAAGAAGGTTCTGCAGAGTGCCAGCATTGTTTTAACTTCAAGTTGTAGGCTCTGTTGCTATTGCAGTCTTCCTTCCACTTTGCTAAAAGTACCAGGTGAAATCGGTGTGTGCGGATGGGTAGAACTTGCCGCTGTTCTGTGCAGTGGAGGTGTTTTCCCACACCCGTAGAGGAAATCTGCTCACTAATGCGAAATAGCACGGAGAGGTCTGTGCAAGGAACTTCTTGTAATTAGTTAAGCTTTTGCTTTCCGCTTTTCCTTCATCAGAACGACGGCGATCATCGCTTGACCGACAGAGCAGTTGCCAGAAATTCTCTATTAGCCCAATATGGCAAGATCCTTCCACGAATTGAAAGGCAGCTGGCCGTAGAGAGAGCCAAGCTTTACCATTTGCCTGCATTGGCCTCAAGAGAAGGTAACTTTTAGCGGGGGGAAATAGAGGGGAGAATTCCCTGTCACTTGGATGACACCAGGCTGAAATTTTTCCCCTCTTGCTTTCCAGTCTCAAGACCAAAGCCATTAACTCCAGTAAGAAAACAAGCTAAAGCAGGAAATGTGCGTCGAAGACCAAATTTTCTGGCGAAAATATTGTCCAGAATTAAAGAATCCTGGGCAGGAATGAAGGAGAAAACCGGTTTCTCACAAGGTGGATTTTAAAGATGCTGTCGTTTTTATAGCTGCTAAACGTGCTGTTTCTTCAGCAGGATGTTTCTAAAATTGAGGATGTTTCTAAAATGGGACCTGTTGAGATCCAAACAGGAGAGCAAGCAGTTGGGTTTCAACAGCACCCGCCAGTCCCTCACTAGAGACAGGAACAAGAAGAGACCTTAGATGCATTCACTTATTCAGCTCGTCTCGGCTTTGGGATTTAGGACAACACTGTAGAGAAGACGGGGCTGGACTTGGGAATACGCAAATCCCTCATGGGAGTCAATGGAAAATTTGGGATGGGAAGAAGGCAGCAGGTCACAAAGCTTCCGCAGTCATTCCCGTAGCAGTGCAGTGAAGGTGTTTCTGCTTGCGTTATAACTGGTGGGTACTGATGTAGATGTAAGCGCCTGGTTTTGGCTTGTGGGCCCTCACTGAATTTAGGACAAACTGCTTACTGCTTTCTTGTTCGTAGATTTGTAAGCATAAAAGGAAAGTTTACGCAGACTAGTATTTCTTGACTTTAGTTTTGAAGCATGGCGTGTTGCTAATAATATATCGCTTTAGCAAGTTTTGACGAGGCGGGAGGCAAGAAAATAAGCTGATTCTATGGAGACTGCTGTTGAGGGGCTGCTTCCTTCTGCCGTTGTTGGCTAGCACTGCAACTTAGAGGGCTGGGCAAAGGTCTTTACACGTGGATTCAATTATCCCGACCATCCGAGTCCCTGGAAATAAGTAACGGTTACTGCTTTTGTTCTCCCCATAAAACCCCGAGTATCTTCATGTGGATCTAGAAGGAACGAATACTTGCTCAGCACAGGGAACGGGAAAAGACGAGGTGGAGCTATTTAGAATATACTGTGTTGTCTCAGGCAGTCCAAGCGATTCCTTGAAGTGCAGGGTTGAGCTGTCGGATGTGAGGGCTGGCCAGTTTGACAAAGTGTTGCCGACTGGAACTTTCAGCTTTTCTCTCATCGTTGCCTTTTACCCTGTTAGATGCAGAGTGGGTCGCCGTGTGGGCATTTGTCGTCAGTGCAGGAAGTACTGCAATGGGATGATTTCTGCCAGTTGTGGCTACAGCTCGCATTGTAAAACTGCTCACTTTGTCCAGGAGTGGTGGCAAATCGTATTCAGGAACAGAAATACCAGAAACGGGGCACGCGATGGCGTACACTGAACACTCTCTTCTCTGTCCCTTAAACACAGAAGCTGTCGTTGGTAGCAGAGAGTACACTGTATGTTTCTGACTTTACACCCAGCAGTGATCTGAAAGGAAAAGCGGCATTTCACTGTCCTCAGTTTCATCTGTGTGAGTGTGAAGTCAGTCTGTTTGGTAACGACTATTGCATTAACAGGCTTTTTTTTAACTGTAGGTGGTGGAAGATAGTGCGCTTAAGTCACCAACCTCAGAAGCAGCACCGGCAACACCAGGATAAAGTGAAGGACATCCATCGGGCGATCGTCCATACAGCTAGGATTCTCCAGAGTCATAGTTAGCATGTTGTTTGACTGTCAATAAACATTGTTGAATGTGATGCAGCTGAAGGAGACGGAGAGCTTTTTACACCTCAGAGTAATTTTCAGAGACAAGCGTTGTAATAAGGAATGCCCCCCAGCCCTCCTCCTCTCGCTTAGCTTTTGTAGCTGAGCAGACGGCAGAGGGTATGGAACATCCCTTTGGTCAGTTTGGGTCAGCTGTCCTGGCTACGTGCCCTCCCAGGATCTTGCCTTTTTTCCTCCTGAGCCCTTTCTCAGACCCAGCCTTCGCACCACACCCCTAGCAGCTCCCTCTGCATCTCCGGGATGATCAGTTCGCCCTCCTCTACGAGCAAAGGAACCCAGAATATCTTCCAGGAAGGAGAACTCGAACCCCACGTGGACTGATGGCGTAAGGTGGGCTGTAGTTAGTGATTTTTCCAGTTAAAGGCTTTACAGACCGTGATTACACTTGCAGTTTTATAGAGTTTGCTCAAACTGCTTACGTTGAGAACTAGAACTGCAAATCAGAATGGCAGACTTGCATTTGGTCTTAAACGGCTATGTTAGGCCTTCTGTAACGTCACCTGCCTGCCTGCAGGAACACTCGGAATTAGGAGAATTTGAGATTTGAGGTTTGTGCGGTGATGTCATCCTGGGAGCTTCGTCCAGTTTTGTATAGACTGTATCTATTTCATTATTTCCCTTTTTATTTTATTTTTAGGATTTCATGAAAGCAGTTTAGTTTCTCCTAAGCTCGTAAATCTCTCTCTACCTCTCCTCCTCCTCTCCGTGTACGAGAGGTTGGGGGGGAGCATCTGTCGCCGGCCATTGGCCAATTCAGCCAAAACCACGACAGATTTATTGGCACCCGACGTGGGGCACGAACGCAGCTCTGATAGATTGCCTGAATAGTTTGAATTCCAGCTTGTTCAGGGAGAACAGAGAGTTCACAGCATGTCGGTCTTACGTGAAATCTGGTATCGTGCCTTTAGAGAGCTTTGTATGAAGTTAATGGATGCAGTGGGGTTTAACCGGTCAAATATATTGCATGGCCTGTTTCTCGTTTGTGTTTGGACGCGGTGGTCTAAGCGTGCCACGTTGGCGTGGGTTTGCCTTCAGAGGTATAAAATAATTGCTTGGATAACGGTTCTGCCTGCCTATCTTGGGCATCTCGTGATGGAGGCTTTTCCTAATTACACTTTCGGGATGGATTCTTTTCCTAATTACGCTCTTGGTCGTACCTGGGGAAAGTTGACTTTGCCCTTCGGTGATGATGCCAAAGCGACAGTAACAGAATCGGGATGAGAAACCTTCGGGCCGTTTCGAGAGTGAAGGTTACTTTCATTCGTACGTGATCCTGTTGTCGGTTTTCCCGAGTGTGTTGCAGGGCTGGTTTATTGTTAAATATCGGTGCAGGAGTGAGTATGATGTGACATGTGATGTTGCTACTCAGACCCCGGGGCCAAAGCCAAAGACAGCAGAAACTCGGGCAGCCCTGCCACCGAAAGCTGCAGTAGGAATTCAGACAACCCCCCCACGGAAAGCTACAGCAGAAACTCAAACAACTCAGGTGACTGCCCAAGCCGCAACACAGGCACAAACAACGCCACCGGCCCCGACACCAGCCCGAGCGGCATCGGCTGCCCCCCACCGGCCTCGGCATCGGCCAGGCCCACGGCGGCTGCGCCGCCCAGAGGCCCCGGCGAAAGCCACGCCTCCGCCCATACAGGCCAAAGCCACGGCCCGGCCGTAGGGACACCGCCGCCAGCGGCATGGGCTGCCCCCACACGGGCCCCGGCAAACGCCACGGCTCCGGCCCGGAGGCGGTGGAGAAAATGACTAAGACAATAGCTGAGCAAAATGAGAAAAGTGCTAAACTTCTTCATGAAATGCTTGAAAAAGTGTCTGAGAAGGGGAAAGAATCCCACTCTTCCCCTGAACAGAGCCAGGTTGCAGTCATTAAGAAACAATGGTAGCCAGTTACGAAATCTTCATGGAAGCGTTCCAGCTATAGTACATCCACAGAATGAATATTTTCAAAAGGCCAACTTAGGGACACGACTAAGTGGAGAATTGGAAGTGGTCCCAGCGCAGAAATGTAGATACGTTTTCTTCTGGCATGGGACTTACATGCCTCGTGCAACTTGAAATGGGATTACTCTTGCCTCAGAGGCAGTGATTTGGGAAATTAAGTGTGAAATGTAGAGAAATAATTACAAAAAGGAAATGCCTGTAACTTCTTCCTGGGCCTGATACATCACCTGAACAGCTGAGGGCTTACCCATATTTCTTGTTGATTGAATGTTTTTGTGCTGTGTCATGTCAGATTTCTCGAACGCAGCATGATCTTGTCCCCATTGATTTATCTGTTTTCCTCTTTTAAATCGTGTCTCTTAACAGGTTGCCTGATTTGATGGTCCATCCCGTTCCTTCATGTTCTGCAGCACAGTCACCATGCAGAGCTTCCACATCGTTCATGCCATCCAGCCCACCGAGATCAAATATGCATGGTTCCATCTCACAAAATAATTTTTCAGGAGGCTCAGAGCTGAATTTACTTACCACTCCTCCTGTGGTTAAGGTTTGTATTAAAAAAACCAACGCAACACACCAGTGACAACCAACCAAACCAAAAGCTTGTAGACATAAAAAGCACGGGGCTTTTTTATCGTTAAGGTTTTCGTACCTTTGGAAAAAGAGCAGTGCAGAGGCTAAACATCCTCCCTGCTGGTACAAACTCGGTTTGTAATTTAAACTCTTACTTTTGACAAGGGAAGCCTTCTGTTTCGAACATTTAATGGGTTTTAAATTAAGTGCTTTTATTTCTTTTCCTAGAGAGCTAAAGTTTTGGCCACATCTGCTTCTGGTGTTCCTGGGTTTACTCCTCGGTCTATTCTCAGATCCAACCTTCGCACCACTCCCCTAGCTACTCCCTCCGCGTCTCCGGGACGATCGGTCACTCCTCCTTTACGAGCAAAGAAACCTAGAGTATCATTCAGGGAGGAGAACTCGAACGCAGCATGGACTGTTGGGGTAAGTTGGGCTGCAGTGAGTGATTTTTTTTTCCAGTTAAAGTCTTTATAGACTGTGTTTGGATTTGGATTTTTATAGAGTTTGCCTGCCTCCTTAAATTGAGAACTGGAATTGCAAATCAGAATGGCAGACTTGAATTTGGCCCAACACTGTAGAGAAGATGGTTCTAGACTTGGGAAACTTAGGGCAAACTGCTTACTGCTTTCTTGTTCGTAGATTTGTAAGTGTAAAAGGAAAGCTTATGCAGACTGGTATTTCTTGGATTTAGTTTTGAAGCATGGCGTGTTGCTATAATATGATGCTTTAGCAACTTTTGACAAAGCAGGAGGCAAGAAAATGAGCAGGTTCTATGGAGACTGGAAACTGCTGTTGAGGGGCTTCTTCCTTCTGCCGGTGTAGGCTGGCTCTACAACTTAGAGGGCTGGGAAAAGATCTTTACACGTGGATTAAATTATCTTGACCATCTGAGTCCCTGGAAATACGTAACAGATACTGCCTTTGTTCGCACCATAAAAACACGAGGTGGAGCTATTTAGAATATGCTGTGTTGTCTCAGGCAATCCAAGCGGCTCCTTAGAGTGCAGGGTTGAGCTGTGGGATGTGAGAGCTGGCCAGTTTGACAAAGTGTTGCCGACTGGAACTTTCAGCTTTTCTCTCATCGTTGCCTTTTACCCTGTTAGATGGTAAATGGAGCACGCGATGGCGTACACTGAACACTCTCTTCTCTGTCCCTTAAACACAGAAGCTGTCGTGTGTAGCAGAGAGTACACTGTATGTTTCTAACGTCACACCCAGCAGTGATCTGAAAGGAAAAGCAGCATTTCACTGTCCTTGGTTTCATCTGGGTCAGTTTGAAGTCGGTCTCTTTGGTAATGACTATTGCATGAACAGGCTTTTTTTTAACTTTCGGTGATTGAAGATAGTGTGGTTAATAAGTGTTGCTTTGCCTTCAAGAAAAGGCACAGTGGCTTTCCTTAAACGTACTGGGTGTGTTATCTGTTGATTTCTGAATTTCAGCTTTTAGGTTGGTGTGAGAGTTTGAGATGGAAGGTTTGTTTTTGTGGAGGGAAACTGTAATGCTTTCGGCAATACCTTTGTCATGACTTGTTCATGAAAGAAACATTCATCTGTGTTCTGTAGAAGTGTAAGAACTTGTGAATAAGTAATGGTTTTGTTGCCTTAACGTAGGAGCTTCCGAGTAAAGAGGAAGAGGATGCCAAATACACAGAGTCTGTGCGAAAGCAAAAATTGAAGAGAGGTAGAACTGCAAAATCAAAAATGAAGAAAGCAAGCAAGTATGAAAAGCTTTTTGAACGCTTACTTGCATTCCTTTATTTTGGTAGCAATTCAGCTTTTGGCCACCTCACTTGCTCTTCCTCACTTGGCGGTACAGTTCTGCTCTGACTTTGCGAGCCTGTCCAGCTTGCTGGTCTCCTGGGCACCGTTTTCCCCACTTCACAGTTCAGTTTTCTATTGGAACCAGAAGAGGGAGGGGCTGGGAAAGGCCAAGTGGGTGCTACTCTTTGCAATGATGGCGTGCTCTCCTGTCATTCCACCTTACGAAACCACGCTCTTACGGTCTTTAGTTCCCCATAGAAGGCAGGAGTGGGTGAGACAACGAGTAAAGAGAACGTCTTGTTTCTGGCCGTGTTTTCCGGTTCCTTCTGGAAAACCGTCTGGGGAGAGTTGCCTCTTAAAATCAGGGCGTGGGGGCGCTCAAAAAGCTCACGCGAATACTGAGTGAGAATGCTTGGGACAGTCTGGTAAGGAACGAAAGCAAAAGGAAGCTTGTTTCTGTATGTTTTCTGCCTTGACCCTATCTTCAAAGAAGCCCATAAATAATTCTTTGGCATCGATTTTGTAATTCCAACATTGCAAAAAGTTTTCCTCTACTGAATACTGTTGGTAATCAAAAAATCAATTTGATACTTCTCTTTCTTTTCAGGACCACAAGAAAAGGAGGCTCTAGGTCACCTCCACCAGTGGAAATAAAATTCGTCTCTCCTTTTGGAAGTGCACTGGATAAAGCCATGGATCGTATTGCAAGAATATGCCCAGTGTGCGAATATGTCTGAGGATAACCGAGCAGTTTAATCCCCCATCAGAACTTCCCCTCGTGGAACGCTACTCTCAGGCTTGTTATTTCAATAAAATTGTTTGCTGCAATTTCATCAGTTCCCATGTAACCACTCGTAAATAGCTTTGTTGTTGATTTCTGGTGGGGAAAACAAGCTACGGGCAGAAACCAATCCATAGGGTCTCACGAGTCGTTTAGTTCTTATCCATAGTCTTACTGGTACAGAACAGGTTTCTTTTTGGCGTTGGTGAACTTAATACTGCGAAGCTTAAAGCTTGATGCCGGTGTCTGCCAAGTAGCGAAGGGTTGTTACAAATCTGCTGAGCCGGGGCGGGCTTCGTCCTTGCTGGCGGCAGGAGCCCGGCCTGGTGCACCCCAGACCTGGGGGTGTCTCTGTCCCAGACCCTTGGATGCGGCTGCTGCTTTCCCGTTTGCAGGTCAGGCCAGTAGCAAGGCTGAGGGTGCACCACACACATGCACGACAGCAACGCGGCTGGCTACGCAGGCTGCCAGAGACGGGGCCGTGCCTTTACCACCTGCCATCTTGCACTGGGGCAGCTCACAGAAAGCCGCCTCTCTGGCTTGTTGCAGTTGAAGCTCACGAGTGACACCAGGGGCATGCTGTCACTCTGCAGGTTCCCCCACGCAGCCACATTTGCAGAGCCCCAGAGGATCAGCAGAGCCTTGAGCCCAGCTGTCGTCTGTGCCCCAATTCTGGGCTCCGTCTCTGACCTCTGGCTGAGACACCGCATCTTTCCAGAGGTGGCTTTTCCTCCTGCTCACTGGCTAGCCCACCCTGAGGTCTGCTAGCGGTTTCCTCGTGCACATTTGGCTAAGGGAAAATACAACAAAAATACAATAAAATGGTGTATTGAAACGTATGTTACGATGGAGTTTAGAAAGTCTTCTCTGATAAGAGAAAACAGTTTTAGTAGGAAATGTTGAAGATATAAAATCCCTTAGTTTCTCTCAAAGTTTAAACACCGTTTTAAATTTTTTAAAACCCTCCTATCTGTAGCAAATGGCTTCTTACTAGAATGATGTGGTGAAATATCCTGTTTCAGAGCAAAAGGATTTCTAAGAGTGGTTTACCAGTACCGGCTTTTTGCTGAAATCACGGGTTTTCCAGCGCAGCTCACGGTGCTTGCTTTGGTTCCGTTGGAAGTGCAGGCACACGGAATAAGCAACAGGGAGAAGAGAAAAGTCATGGGGCAGAAACTTAATGTTTAAGCTGCTGAAATACAGAGCCTAGCTTTTGCTGTTTGTTGCCTGTCTGTTTTACCTTCTAATTACTTCTTGTCTTTACAGAACACTTTCAACGTGCTGGAAATCTGTAATGACCAGGTAATGAGGTCGCTTTGCTTCCGTATTAACAAATCTTAGTTTTCTGTGTACGTTGATTTCTTTTTTGCTCATTGTAATTTGAAAATCATCCTTTATGCTCTCTTAACGTGACCCTTCTGGGCATGTTGGCTGAAGTGTGTGGGTGCTGCCTGGACCTAAGAGCATCGTTTTGCTGCTTGAGCCACCCGGCTGCTCTGCCGTAACACTGGCCAAGCTGTTTCATCTCTTGTAGTACATTCCTTCTTTCTCTTTTCTGGGTTGTCCTCCTTTTTTGAAGAAAAAAGGGGGTTAAGAAGGAAGATCCGAGGGCTGGAGCACCTCTCCTATGAAGACAGGCTGAGAGAGTTGGGGTTCTTCAGCCTGCAGAAGAGAAGGCTCTGGGGAGATCTTATAGCAGCCTTCCAGTACCTAAAGGGGGCCTACAGGAAGGATGGGGAGGGACTCTTTATCAGGGAGTGTAGCGATAGGATGAGGGGTAACGGTTTACAGCTGAAGGAGGGTAGATTTAGATTAGATATCAGGCAGAAATTCTTTACTGTCAGGGTGGTGAGGCACTGGAACAGGTTGCCCAGGGAAGCTGTGGATGCCCCTTCCCTGGAAGTGTTCAAGGCCAGGCTGGATGGGGCTTTGAGCAGCCTGGCCTAGTGGGAGGTGTCCCTGCCCAGGGCAGGGGGGTTGGAACTACATGATCTTTAAGGTCCCTTCCAACCCAAACCATTCTATGATTCTAAAAGATTCGTACCACTATTAATGCATCACTCAAATGGAGACCATTTCTGTTTTCAGAACAGAAACGTGGCTGGCACAAAATCGATCTCTCGCTTTCTACGTTAGAGGTTGAAAACCCACTTCTTTTGCAAGAGTTCTCTGCATATTTGGAAAAATTTAACTAAATAGAGATAAATGCAGCTATAAAACTATAAGCACCTGTTTTATATAAACGCCGTGTTCTTTACATAAAGCGAGGCAGTATTATAAAACAAGTAGTTTTGTTTCCTGTAATCTGCGATTACTGTTGGTCCTGTGCACCAGATGTTGCATTCCTAAATAAGATGAAACCCCCACAGGGTCCTCTTTGTCTCGGGTGAATTAACTGTATACTCCAGCACCTTTGAAGAGGTAGTTTTTCTTAAAGCAAGTACTATCAAATGAAAGATGGAAGAATACAAATAGAAAACGTGCACATGCGAAAATGTTGACTGTAAATGCTGACAGTCTTCAAACAGCTTACCTGAGTTTCTTCAAATGCTAACTTTCTTACTGTTTTGAACAAATTTAAGGACAGATTCTTCAACTGTTACTTGTACCAATACCATCGACGTGGTTTTGAGGGTTCTTTTTACGTTGGCGCTAGCGTAAGGCAGAGTTACCAGGATTTGAGCACCTTCGGTATTCACTTTGACAAAAACCACCTCTGTCTCCTCATCTGTCTGTCTCTCTTTCTCCTAAATTGCTAACCTGCTAAAAAGAGTTAGTTTATAGCCAGATTGCTAAGACACTAGGATTCTTCTTTTATGTTTAAGGACTTTATGGTCATCTTTTCCATGTTAATCCCTATCTCATTTTTGGTAGGGTTTAAAACTAATTTTAAAAACCTCCTTCAAAATCCAATGGCAGGTAATACGTTTGATACGCTCACAGACTGCAGCCGAGACTCCAGCAGACCTCTGTTACGAAGGAACTCTGTCAACCCGACGATACGCTGAAAGGCACACTTTCATAGTTTTTCCCGCTCTGGTCTCGGTGCCAATTGCGGTCAGGTGCTGGGCAAAATGAGAAGAGATACCAGCTCAAAGTGACTGACAGCTGAGGAGGAAGGAAAGGGTGAATGTGCCAATAAGGGAGGGCAGCATATTAAGGGCTTATTCTGTATTCTAATTAACGCACGGCGTATATTTTGACAGCTAAGTTATGTGACGGAGGTAGCTCTTTTTCCTGAGAATTCTGGGTCTCTCTCGTGTGCGTGACTTAATTCAGCTTCTTTCCTTCCCTTTGTCTCCCGGCAATGCAGCACAGAGTTGAAACGTAGAGCGTACAGATGACCCCTGCTGCCAGGCGTTGGTTGTCTCTGCTTCCCGATGCTGGATCCCAGCGACAGTGCCACACAGAGCTATTCCTTCCTGCCCAGGAGCAGTTTGCTTCCCGGCCACTTCCCCAGTCCCTCGTCTCCTTCTGCAAGAGGAGGTTCCCTCTCTCCTCCTGGCCTTTCTGGGGCTCAGAACTGAAAACGGCCCTCTTTGCAGTCCTTCCAGACAGGCTTTCGCTGGGACTCCAGCACTAATTATTCCTTCTTATTCCAGCTCCCCTGAAAAGAGCTCAGGCACTTAGATGTCTGCTGTCCCAACGCGGTTCATGGCTCCGTGACCGCGTGGCTGCAGCTGCCTGGCTACGAGGAGATATCAGGAGCAGAAGATTTAACGTTTCCCGCACCAGTTCAGTCCTGCAAAGAGCTGAATTGCTTTCACGTGCCGATGAACGCAGACCCCTTGTTGTGTCTGAATTAGGACTCCATCTGACCCGGAGATGAGGCCCATGTGAACCAAGACCCCCAGAAGCCTTGTCTGGGGTGGGCGCTCCCTGACAGCGGCTGCTCTCCCCTTACTGCCTGCTGGCCAGCTGGTGCTCTGCTCTATTAAGGCATCTTAGCAGCACCGCTGCATTTCTGCCTGGCGATACAGGAGTAGTACTTAATAGCTGTGACTTGGGATTTTTTTTCAAAGGTGTTCTGTTTGGTTTTTTTCTCCACAGACACATTGTTTTTAAAAACTTGAGAAGAAAAGAAGACAGCTCTGCCTTTGAGAAATGGTCCCTGTCCTCATCTGCAGCACTGGCGTGGGCACATCCAGTTGCTCAGAGTCAGTTCCCTTATCAAGTGCTGATCAAGACAAAAGCCCAAACCCAGTGTAAGTAAGGCTATTGCAGGCAGGAGGGAGAAGAGTTTCTGCTGGCTGGGAATGAGTGGCGGATCCGGAGCACACAGGCCACGTGGGAGTCCCGTCCGGAGGAAGCCTGGAAGGAGTGGGAGCACCAGCACATTGCTGTGGCTCAGGCGAGTTTCCCAGTAACGGGCACTGCGGCCAGATCCATTAACCTCTGGTCTTCTGAGTCTGATGTTTTCCCCTTTTTGTCATCTTTAAGATTTGTTACTCACGCCCCTCTCTGCCCTTCCTTAATAAACCGTGACTCCAGGTCTGGAACTTCTGCCAATAGAAAGGAAGCGTGGCGTCAGTCTTTCAGATCTAATAATTGCTTCCTGATCATGTTTGATAAAATGATGGGGGTTTGATAAAAATTAGGGACTTAATTCTGTCGGGAATGCTGAGCCCTGTGTGGGGTGTATGGCTAACCGGGGTCGTTCAGGTGCTCCCTCTGGATGGTTGTATCGGTCTTGGCTGGCAGCTGGCACAGGCGTTTGGGCACACAGTACCGTACCCTGTTCTGCTGAGGACAGCTTCTTGTTCACCTGCTGCATCAACTGGTTTTCCTGCATTGATCTGCCTGGGGTTTGCTTTGTTAAGACAGTGAAACGAACATAATCAGGCTTCTGTTAATTTTGTGCCTTCTACCTAGGAAGCTGTCGGATACAGTTTTAGAGAACTAATGGTGACAAGGCTTTGCTGGTGTGGTATTGCTTGACTTGTGTGGTGGAGAGAAGCCTTAAATTGGCAGGAGAGAGTCACCAACAAGCCGGGCCTGTTGCACGTGTTGCAAATGCATTTGCAGTTGGGCTTGTCAGGTTGCTCTTTGTCAAAGTATGTTTCAGAATGAGATACGCAAAAGCCGCCTGGGCACGGTCCTGGGCAGCCTGCTGTAGGTGACCCTGCCTGAGCAGGGGGGCTGGACCAGAGGACCTCCAGTGATTCTGGAAGGCCTTTCTCTTCATTGTGATGCTGGGATTCTGGAATTCGTGCTGGGATTCTGGAATTCGTGCTGGGAGAGGCGAGCGGTGTGGTGTGCTGGGAGTGCCTTGCTCACCACTGTCTCCCTGTGCTGGGAAGGCTGCGTGTATGTTCTGTCCTGAGACACTCAGCGCCTACGTCTGTCTGTGCAGGTGCACCGAGCAAGGTAAAAAAGAGCGTAAGGTCAGAAGTGCCTTTGGGAACCGCTGCGAGCTTCGCCACGGTAGACGGGGACTGCAACTCTTGAACGGAAGTATAGTCGTGTTAGGGAATAACCGCAGGAGGTAGCTGGGTAAAGTGGCTCCAGCGTCAAGTTCTGATCTGTGTTGGTTTTGTTTGTTTTTTCATGGAGAGGGATGTCACATCTGTGGTCTGCATCAGACACAGGGTCTTCGCTGTTGGGGGCTGTTGGGGTAGAGAGCTGAAATTCTTTCCTCGTCTCACCTTCTGCTGTAGCTTTGTGCTTGTGGAGCATCTGCACAAACTCGGCAAGACAATCTGTAGGCTGCACTTGAGTGAAATAAGGCCGACTGTAGGATTCTGGTACAGACCGTCTCTGTCACGCTGGTGGCTTTTTAGACTACAGCTTAGGGCTTGGATGAAATGTAGGGTTTTTGCCTAAACCGCCGGGAGCGGGGAGGCTTTCTGCCTAAGCGGGAAAGACCTGACCCGGTGGTACTCCCTAAATCACCTGCTCACTCACTCGCTAAATCCTCTTTCTGCAGGAGTAAAATCCGGCAAAGTGCAAATTCACTGAACCTGACGACTACGAGAGTGCAGAAAGTGACTTTTCCATCTGCTGCTCCTTCAGTGCTTGTGAGTTGCTTCCTGTTTCTCTGGGGAAAATGTCATGGAACCAGTCATTAACAACAATTCAAAAATTGGTATAACTTTTATAAACCCTTTTATAACCCTTCCCTGAAATCACTTTAGCTTCCACCTCTGGCGGAATGAAAGAACGACGCCTGTCAGCTGCAGCCTCTCCCAGAGAGCTAGGGAGTCTCTCCGTGCAAGAGGGAGTTAAAAGTTGCCTTAAAAGATGCCTGACTGTGTCCTGGGTGGTGTCCTTTCTAAAAGTGAAGGGGTTTTTAGCCCTCCCTGCAAACTGAGTGTGCCGTTTCACCCGGGTATGAGCTAGCAGCCCGGGCTGACTGCCACAAAAAGGAGATGGACAAATTCCCTCTCCTTCTTCCCGATGCGTGGTCCTGCCTCCTTCCTTGTGCCACCTCTTATGCTTGCTGGTTGTCTCTGCAAGGCAGTTGAGCTCTCGAAGCTGGTGGAACACCACCTGCTTTTCTGGGTGAGTTTCCTGCCTGCTCAGGGAGTGAACTTGGCTCCTAAAGTGCTCTAAGGCACTGTTAAGGCAGCGCGAGGTGAGCCACAGGAGTACGGTAGTAGAACAAAGGAGCAGATGGAGAGATGGGAGGCGGCAGCAAGTCCTCTCTTTTGGTGGCAGGGAAGTCAACATGTTTTGTGAAACCATCTCTTCAGCTGCGGCTGGCCATATTTTTAGCTTTTTCGTCAGTAAGCCCATTGCATTGTTGGCCCTTGAAACGGATTTTCAGGTACTACCGTCAGTCAAAACTGACGTCCCTGAACCCTGACTTGGCTGAATGTGATTCTGCTTGAACATGTAATTTCTCCATGTTTATTCTTCTTGGAGCTTTTTAATGCAAAAATCTATCCTCAGCCTGTGACTCGTGGTACGCTCCTTTCTTTGGAAATAGTTTGGAAGTCATAAGTACCTAAGGTGAAGACCAATGGTAATTTTGGCTGCTAGAAGACAACTGACAATAAGTAACAAAGGGTAAAGTACGAAATCAAGGGAAAGGACAAATGGAAAGTTGTACCTGTTACTGAGAAGCTTTTTAAAATCTGATTTTTCTCAGCTCCCATCTTCCTAACCTGTGTGAGCAGACTTGAACTCAGTGTATTGGGCTTTTTCCTGTTATTTCTCTGTTGATACGTCTGGGTCACTTTTTGTTGGTGATCTCACAGGCATCAGAAAAGCAAAGGATTCTCCTTTTGCTCTGCTGGGAGAGCAAAAAGTCTCCCGAGTGCCATTATTTGCAAGGAAAAGAGCTAGAGGTGATGTCTAGGGGATTTTTCACTGCATACTGATGAAACTTCTGTCACTCTCAAGAATAGTTCTGGCTGACGTGAGTCTAGTTGTGCAATTTTTTCCTGTATTTACAGCGAAGAATGCAAGACCTAACAGCTGAGGTAACGAGCAGTCTGCTGCAGTTTCCAGAGGTGACTCTTCAGGCACTTGGGGAAGATGAGGGAACCCTCGGCTCGGTGCTGTGCGGGAGGTTTTCTGGAGGTGAGCATTTTCCTTTAAATTTGGTCTCGGTATAAAGTTGTTCTTGCCTGGAGGCTACCTGAAGCCTCAGGTCATCGTATCAGCTGTGTCAGGTTGGTGCTGTTAAGAGGCATCCTGTTTAGAGAGAGAGAACAAAAAGGGTGCTTCAGCGATGACAAATGCTAATATTAAAACGTGAGTATAGTTAAACTTTGAAGTGGACTTTCCAGGTGATGTGACAGTAGAGCTGGGTGCCTATCTGGAGGTCTAGGCTTCTGTTAAGACCAGGTAGAATCTATCTACCTGAGTGTAAATGCAGGGATTGAGCTCATACTTCCTTTGGGCTGGCAGTAGTTCAGTGAAACAAAATGCCTTCGATTCTTCCTCTACGCTCTAAGACTTGTATTCCCATATGCGTTTAGATCATTTCTAGCAAAACCAAGGCGAATATGGTATAAAGGCTGTCGATCAGGACCTTGTCATCTTTATCCCAAACAACCCAGATTCTTCGGTGCGGGAATGACAAGTACAAATGCAAAATAACAAGGTGGTTAATTTTAGGAGGGATTGCTTGGGGATTTCAACGGGTGATTTTGAATCATTGACTAGAATGAGGTAGGTCGGTCTTCCTCTGCTAGGTACGTTTATTGAAGGAAAGGGGCAGGCACTGTGATTTTTTTTCAGCTGTTTTCAGTCTTCCGTTGGACATTTGCTTCAGTCCTCTTTCTTTTCTCTCACAGGGAGAAACGGCCTGGCGTGGTTGGCACGTGGTCCTCACCTTGAGGTGGTGAACTCTGTGACAGGAGAGCGGCTCTCTGCGTACCGTTTCAGTGGAGTCAATGAACAGCCTCCCACTGTTCGTGTGGTGAAGGAGTTTTCCTGGGAGAAGAGAACTGGACTGCTGGTTGGGTTGGAAGACGCAGAGGGAAGTGTTCTCTGTCTGTACGACCTTGGACTCTCAAGAGTGGTTAAAGCAGTTGTTCTTCCCGGGAGGGTAGGTACTTTTTAATTGGAGAAACGAAGCTTTGATGTTGTTAGGTGCTGGGTAGGCCTGTTTTAGGACAAGCTTTGGAGCGTCTCTTTGTAGGAGGTATTTTTTCTATCGTGCGTTAACATCCTGTCACTTGAGAGTATCCAGTCAAGACGGCGTTGCTGTAAAATCTTGGGCTTAATGTGCCATTATTGTTGGAGTTTGCTGAGAGTAAAACAAGTTTTCTGGTTTTATTGTAGAGCACAGAGTTACCTGATTCTCTCCTTCCACAAAAAGGCATTGAAAAGCACCTTTTTTTGGCCCTAATTGCTTGATTTCCATCAGAAATACCGTCTTTAAAATGGCTCAGAATTCCATAGTTGTGCTGTAAATGACTTCGACACATTGCCTTGAATCTCAGCCTAGCAAGCAGGCTGAGGAGAACACATTTTTCTGTTGACTTAGGAGAGGAAAAAAGAGCCTCTAGTGAGTTATCTGACAGAGTGTTGGGAGGTCACCTTTCAGCCTGCAGTCCTTGAATCTCTGCTCTCTGACTAGTGTGTTTGTGTAGATGGGACACACTGGTGTAATGTTGCTGATGTTTTCTGTCTTCTGTAACCCAGAAACTCAAATGATGTGTGTCCCCTAGCCTCATTATCTCAATGTAAACAAGAATCGGTGGAAGTCAATAGAAGATCAAGATTCACTATATTTCTATCATCTTAGAATCTGCAACAACTAACTAACTAACTTCTTAGCCAGCTTTCCATCAGGTGCTTTGGTTTGACTTGCTAGAATACAGGTGGAGTTTTGTTTGTTTGTAATGCTACAGTGTGATGACTAGTAGTAAGCATTCGTATTGGGGTCACTGAGAGAGAGAAATACGTACAGCTTTAGCGCAGGAGTCTTTGTGTGCTCGTGTCTCTGCTCTAGCAGTCAGTGTTGTCCTGGGATGTGCTGCAACGTGTGCTGAACGGTCTGTCTTCGCCTTGTGAGACAGTTGCGTGCAGACTGCTGGGCACGTGAAAGAGCAGTGTGCGCTTCCTCCTTTAGGTGGAGTCACCTTTTTATCTGAGAAGCTGCTGCTTTAGGCTGGCTTTTAACATTTTTCTCAACATTCGTGAAAGCGCTGGTGTGCATTTAAAGCTTCTTTTCCTTTATGTGGTTGTTACTTTTCTTCTAAATGCGGACTAGTGTGAATTTTACTAAGCTGGTCTCTCCCTTCAACGCTTTCTAAATACGTTTCACTCCCATGGAAATGGTGTGTCTCCCATGCAACTTGGCCGCTGCCTCGTCTGACTCTCGAGCCCTGATTTATCCTAACGCCCGTTTGTCAAAGAAGGCATAGACCGTATCGCGGTGCTGGTGGGCTGTGAGCGGTGGGAGACCTCGATGTAGTTGTGTTTGTCTGTCTTAAGCCCCTTGAATACGATAAAGTTTCTTGCGTATAACTGATTTTCTGTGTTTTCCTCCAGTTAATTACTGCGAAGTAGGAAATGGAAATTGCTAAGCTGTACTAATAGAATGCCCCATTTAAGTTGAAGTTAAGTCACTTACCCGCAGGAAATCTAGTAAATGGAAGGCAGTAACAGGTTTTTGTACGGGGCTTTTTGGTCTTTGTCTCTTTTCTTGATCTAATTGCAAACGATGCTTTGATGCTCCTGTATTTACTTTTTCTATTGAGCTTGTCAAAGAGTTCAAATAGTAACTTGTAGTTTTCCTGTAGGTAACCGCTATAGAACCCATAGCGAATCACGGAGGACCCAGCGTGAGCACTCAGCACCTCCATCAGAGTCTGCGATGGCTCTTTGGGGTGGCAGCAGTGGCTACAGATGCTGGCCATCTACTTCTGGTTGACCTTAGTTTGGATGATTGCTCCTGCACTCAGAATGATATCGAAGCATTGGGTAAGCCTGCAGTTTTTCCACATGAATTTAAACGCAAGAAAACTTCTGTCTTCTAACGAAACAGTATGCATCCCACTTTGAAGACCCTTGTGTCAGACATTTCTGACGACTGGTTACAGGTGGCAGTTTGACATCGTATAGTCCTGACCTGATTAAACCTGGGAGTGTCTGACTGCTCCTCGCAGTGTTGTAAATGCCCCCTCCCACCAAGATCCCTGTGCCACTATGATTCTTGCCAGAGAGGTGTAGGAATTTTGCCACGTGAGCCGGTGCGGCCGCCTGGTAGGAAGTTGTGTTGGAGGAGCCCTGTTTCCCGGGAATGCTCTTCTGCTTGTGTTAATTGACTTGGGGCAAATTTTGGGCTTGTTTTTTAAAATAAACCCCACTTACCAACACCCATGCATTTGGATGAATGAAATCTCGAATAGGTGTACTCAGATTGCATACACCGTTTTGGCTATTACAACAGCAGCTTCAGCAACTGGTGCCACTTCAAACACGAGGTGCCACTTCAAATTTCATCACGAGGCCCAAACTCCTGCTTTTCAGAGTCCAGGAAGAATTTGGTTACGCTTTTACCTAGCTTTCAAACGTGAGTGAGAAAACTTGTCTGATCCGAGAGTTCTTATGTTCTTTGAAGACATACATAATGGAAATGGCAAAAAAAAGTGTTGCATAAATGGCTATTTTGCCTGGCACGGTAGCATTAGATGATAGGGGTTGTCACGTCAGTGCCTAAAATGCAGCCTAAATGGCATAACGTATTCATTTATTGCTTGGTTTTGTGTGTGTAGATCTAGAAGTTGTCACTAAAAATCCTGCTGAAGTTGCACAAAGAAGAGAAACTGCGACCAGCGAAGGGAGGTGTCTCTGTTTTCAACTACAAAATGCTTCCGGAACAGCAGTATCAGCCCTGTGCTACATAAGCAGAAGCAACCAGCTCGTTGTGGGTTTCTCGGATGGCTACCTGTCGCTCTGGAATATGAAAACGTTGAAGAGAGAGTAAGTAGGCCTTTACACTTGGCCATGCCTGGAGGTGTGGGGCTCTCGATTTGTTGCTTAAGGAAGTATGTGGATGTAAAGAGAACTTTTTCAGGGACTGAAATGAGTATGAGTATAATCTTGGCACGTTCAGAAATCCTCTTCTGACGTAACTTTTCAGTCATACCTGGATGAAGTGGTCCGCCTTCTCCCCAGTGGACTAGGATTGTTTTCCTTATTGTGCCTGTGGATTGAGGAATTGTGGGAAGCATGGTTCCTGGGGTTTTCAGAACCGGTTACTGCAACTGGGGCATCCATTGAAAGGCTGAAGTATGTCAGTGATGTGATTTTGGTGCCGATATTCTCTAAAGTGTCCAGGGTGAAACTAGTGAGACATGAAAACTCAACAGCTGACCTGTGCCTGAAAAATGTATTCTTTCCTGCATGTCAGCTTTGGCCGAAGGAGCAATCTCACCTGAAATATTTGGCTAACTTCTGGTCGGGATTCCCTTCAGCAGATCTGCACTGACTCCCCAGAAGCTGTTGGATGCATAAATAGGCAGTGGAGGAATAATTAGGTGGCAAGAGTAGAGTGTGGAGGTACAAATAAGGTTCAGAAGTCAGGAAGAACAATGCTTGACGTAGTCCAAGAAACGAGAAACTACCTGTGTTTGGGCCAGTAGGCTCCCCTTTTGTTTTCTTTTTCGTTTTGCTTTTTTTTTCCCCTAAACCTGTAGGCACCACTCTCAGCTTGAAGGAGGGAGGATTCCTGTCTATGCTGTCACTTTTCAAGAGCCGGAGAATGATCCTCGCAATTGTTGCTACTTGTGGGCTGTTCAGTCTACGCAGGAAAGGTGAATAAAAACTTTAACTATCAGCCACTGAATTAATTCTTTTTTTTTTTTAAGGATATTTGTTCCCATACAGTTGAACATGTGTATTTGTTGTGTGTCTGCGATTCTTTCCGGTACGGAAGGTGTTAAACTTAGAATGCAATTTTTACAGGATTTACCAGACGTGAAGAGGGACCTACTAGTTCCTGCCTTCTGTCAGAAGGCAAAGCAACAGTGGCCATATTCTTCTGCTCGCATTCTCAAATGGTTTGCTTGTGTTCCTCGATGACCGCTTCATCATTTGTTTGATAGTCACACCGTGGTATTAAAATACCACTAGGAGCAGTTGAGGCTGCAGATCTAGAACACCAGACGTGCCCACACAACAGCCTGCCGCCCCTAAAGGCGGCGGTGACAGTATTGCCGATGGCCTTGTGCCAGCGTCAGCAGTCTGTGGAGCCTTGGTGAGCCAGTGCAGCTCCCCTGGCAGAAAACGATTCAGCAGAAAAGCCAATGGGTTCCCGCTGTTCTGCTGAATCAAATCGGACTTGGAAGGGTGCAGAGTGTGCAAGAGGGGGAGGGGAACTTTGGTGGTAAGGGAAGGGCAGAGAGATCTCTCTTTCTGCATCAGCAAGCGATTCCATCAGCTCAGCTGTTGGTAGAGTGGCAGTCTTTTAAAACTTGACTTCAAAGCAGTTTTGATGGAGAACTCTTCATTGTGAAGAACTATTTCCAACAATTCTTAGTCCATACAACATATTACAGCTTTCCAATTGTACGGTTGGCTTTTGCCCCTGAAGCTGTTAGTGTCAAAACGCCCTCCTTCATGTTTCAGTGGCTAAATGTGGCCGATGATCATGTTTTGGGAAGAGGTGGTGTTCTTTTCAGCAGGAGCATGCTATTAAGAAAACGTCTAGGTCTACTAACACGACAATGAGGACTATAAAGCAGCTTTGTAACCAAATTTCATAATTTATCCCTTTTTCAGTGAAGGTGATGTGGTGAGTTTACACCTGCTGCAGTTAGCGTTTGGTGACAGAAAACGCGTGGCCTCAGGACAAGTCATGTATGAGGTAAGAGGTGCATGCGTGGGAAAAGCAGACAATAGTAATTTTCTCTAAGGGAGTATCAGTTGAGTTATAGGGGTGAGATTTACCATCAAACTTCAGAGCTGGCTGAAAAAATAATAATGTTTTGCTGAGTCTTCTTGGGCACGGCCTTTGTCCATACCTTTTGGAAAGAAGGCGTACCATTTTATACTGCAGTGTCGTGTGTTCCAGCTAGATTCATCTGCAAAGAGCCCGTATAAATGAAATTCCTGAAGAGGACGCGGCTTTTGCAAATAAAATTATTCTGAAATACCAAATGAATGGCATGTAGGAAGAGAAGATTGGGCCTTGAATCGCTTGGTTTAACCAAGCTTCGGACTTGAATAAGCTTCTGTCTCTCTCCCTTTCTTAAAATACAGTCATACTCTAGTCTTTGCTGATCTTCAGTTTTATATTCTTGGTTTCCCTTAGAGCTTTGTCAGCCGGACTTCTCACATGAAATGCACCTACAGTGTCTCTTCAGTGTTGA
This sequence comes from Larus michahellis, assembly GCF_964199755.1. Lineage (NCBI taxonomy): Eukaryota > Metazoa > Chordata > Aves > Charadriiformes > Laridae > Larus > Larus michahellis. The sequence continues at coordinate 43,625,392 of NC_133898.1, forward strand.
TCCTGACACTTAGTAGCTGTAAAGATAACTCGTTCTTCTTTTTGGCTGGGTGACCTATTCAATCTACTCTTAAAGCCAGGAAAATATGTAATTTGGTCAGAAGAGTGTACCTAAATGTTAGATCTGGCTCCAAGGAGGATGCGTTTAAAATACAGATGTGAGGTATCCTTGTATCTCAGATAGCTAACAGAGACAAGGCGCATCTGTTAGATGTGTAATTCCATTCAGTTGTACGCCTGGAAGTCTTCCAAAATCTTTTTGAGGGGACAGTAATCTTAGTTCAGAGCAAGTCTTTCCTCCTGATTTGGTACTTTCTCTTGCATATTCTCAATAGCTATGGAACGAAACAGGGGTGACTCTTGTATCGTGGTACTCTGGTTTTTGTAGGGACTGTGCCTTTTGATTTTTTTGGATTAATTTAGATTTTGAGTGTTTTGCTTATGTGTAGGAAAGGTGCTTCCTCATTTGGCACTGTTGCTTTTGCATAGATAGAGGTTAGGTGTTTGGAAAAGGTGGTGTTTCTTTAAAATGCATTATCTATCACGGTGACCAAGTAGAAGGATCTTCCAGTGATTCATGGCGTGCTGGATGCTATCTCTTTATCTTTGTTGATGTGCGGGACCTGTGCTCCACAGCGGATACTTTTAGTCTCAGAACACTTCCTTGTAGTCACAGATTGGTTAGTACTACATGACTGTCTGCCTGCATGGCTGTCTGAGTCAAGTTTCTTGTCCATCTTCAGGGGTAGAAAATTTAAGTGTCTCCCGTTTGCTAGGCCAAGTTTGAGTAAAGAAGGAGGAATCTACTGTTGATCCTTGTTCATTGGATAGAGTTCATAGGAGCTCAAAAGACTTTTTCAATACAGCAGTGCTTTTTGTTCCAGGAATTAGGTTTGAGGCTATGAAGCAGTGCCTCTTTGACTGTGTGTCATGGTAAAAGTCACAAATAGGACTTATGGAACATGTGGTACTGTGTTTTTCTATATGCGTGTCAAACTCTCGTCTCCATTGCCTTCAAGGCTGGTTTAAGTCTGCTTAAGTAATTAAACAGAAAGGTATGTTTAAGTAATGCTTCCAAAGACCTTTTTTGTACTGTTGCAGCAGTTGCTAAATCTGGTGCATCAAATCACGATCGTAGAGCGCATCTTTACCCTCGTTCTGCACAATGCTTGCGGATGGGCAGAGTATACACTCTCTACTTTGATATCAGAGTTTGACCAGTGCATCTCGTTTGAAAACTTGTTTTTGTGTTTTGCTAGTCAATGGAGTCATTACTTAACATCTCCCATACAATGGAGTTCCTTAGAATGACTTTGCCCGGCGTGGAAAGTTTAAAATGCACTGCTTTGCTTCAGAAGCATTTTCTTTTTAGTTATGAAAGACTTTTTTTAATTATTTAATTTTTCTTTTTAGACAACCTTCATATTTATTTGTAACTCTTCCTGGAATCATTAAGAGAAAGCTCGCCTCTTCTCAGATTAGGTGAATTAGATGTATCCTATGAGATCATACGGGAATGTGTGGTTTCATGCCAGTTCGTTTCAGAGCTCTGCAAGTTTAGGAAACTTGGGTAGAATGTGGCGTTATCAGTTTATGGGTTGTGTGGGTTGGGTTTCTTTTTCCCTCTTTTTTTTTTTTTTTTTTTTTAATTATAGAGCTGCTATTTGTCCCCAGTACACCCGTTCATGTGTTGTATGGTAGACAGTTTGAATGAATGCTGTATTTGGAAAGACGGTATTTCACTTCACGCTTACTTAAAAAATGGCACTATCAGAGGTTCAACACAATCGTGCCGGGGTTTCTGTGTATCTCAAAATTAGTTTGTTTACTGTGTAGTAATTCGTGATGCTAAAAGCCTTGGCCACGTGCACCCCGTGTCCTTTCTGGTTTTCCCTTTTGCTGTTGGCTGTGCTTGGTGAAGGAGCTGAGGGATATTTCACCCGTTAGTCTCTGACAAGATGAGAGGAGGAGCTGTCATAGCTTACGTGGCTTGAAAGAAGATTGCTAATCAGTATGAAGTTCTCACAGTAACTAGAGAGGGGTGCACGGTCACTCTGGTGGTGTGCCCATAGAAAATACCTCTTGACAGCTTTAGCTGCTCTAATGCTGGGGCTTCTCTAACTTCATCAGTTCTGCAATCAAGACATGGAGCAAAGAGCTTTGCATGCATGTGTGTTGCATCATTTTAGATATCTCTTTGTAGCGATATATTTATTTTTATAAAGAACATTCTTGGATGTCGCAAGGAATTCTGCAAAACATGTTTAGATCTGAATAATGTTAGGGAAATTCTAAATTTTGAAAAAGTGCAAAGCCTTTACAGCCAAACTTATCCGTTACGATTTGACACTGCATTCTCTTGCATGTCAGGCGTAGTTTCTATTTACCATCAGAAATAGGCTCATGCGAAATAGACAGTATAATAAGCCTATTCTGTTAGACTGTCTTTCATATTTAGCCATAATGTATGTTTTTCTCTTAGAATGACCTTTGCTCTCTTCTCTGATTTTTGCCCCCAGGGTTTGGAATACCGTGGCAAAAAGTTCAGTTTAGATCTCACGGGTGGAGTCTTTCCCTTGAGAGGCCAGACGAGGAGTACGAAATTAATCAGCTGCCAGACTGTCGAAAAATTCCGCAGCGACGTTGACGGAGAGGATAGCGTAAATGAAGGTTTGTTCTGATGTCCGTGTTTGGTGATTTTAAAAGAAGTGCTTTTGGAACCTAAGCAACGAATGCTGTTCTGTCCCCACAGTCTGAAAGTCTTGCCTATCTGCATAGACTAGACTGTTGGGATTATTTTCGAAGAAAAAATGGATGCTTAAGTTATGTGGGACTTCTTTAAGGGAAAAAGTGGGTTTTATTTTATGCTTGCTGACATGCTATCGCGATGTATGGTGGGGCCGTTTGTATGATGATGGTCAGTCGTTTTACTCCTCCAGCTGCCATCTTTGAACAAGAAGTTCAAACTCTCCATTGCTTAGGAATGTTACCAGAATTTTTTCCCTTCTTCAAACCGATGTCCGCATCTGCATCCAGATGGTAGCCCGTCACAAGTGCTGTTCCCCAGGGCACTGCACTGGGGCCACTTCTCTTTAGTATCTTGACCAGTGATCTGGACGAGGGGACAAGAAAAAGGGGCAGTGTGACTGAAACCTATCACAGAGATGTTTGCTATTCCGTAATTACTGTAATCACTCTTAGGAAGTGTTGTGTTTCACGAGTGACAGAACAGAATGAAGCCAAAATAGAAAGTGGTGTTTTAAAACTATCGCATCCATCGTATTTTCTACAAGTCAGAAACAATGTCTTGTCTTTTACAGTCACGTCTCCTGACACCAGTGTCTCAGTCTTCAGTTGGCAAGTGAATACGTACGGTCAGGGAAAACCATCTACTTACCTGGGTGTATTTGACATTAATCGCTGGTATTCTGCTCAAATGCCAGATTCACTAAGGTAGATTTTTCTTCAGTAGTTTTCCATATGCCTGCCAATAATTCATTTGAATGTCGGCATTTAGCTTACGCGCTTGTTTTCTTTAAGGCCGGAAGAATTCCCTCATGAGTGCCCCTATTTTGCACTGTGGTCGCTGGATACCGTAGTGAGCGTGACTTCTCCGAAGCTCCTTTTGGATATTCTGGTCCATGAGCGGAGTCTAAGTCGGGGAGTTCCTCCTTCTTATCCACCACCTGAGCGGTTTTTTCATCCAGGCAACTATAACTTTGGTAGGTATTTCACTGCTTTTGAGAGTGATAAGCTTAAAATGAGGTCAAATGCCATTCATTGGTTCTCTTGTTCAGTCATTGTTTGTCATTCAAAACCCAAACCAAACCAAAAAAACACCCAGTCCCCCCCAAACCCAACTCTGATCGTGTTGTACTGACAAGGTATTTACTATTGTGAAACATATCTGACAGCCGGCTGAGTTTTGGTGCTTTTGTAATGTAGCCGGTGAAGTGGTGCTGGTTATAGCCTGAAATGACCGTGAACTGAAGCTCAAAGCTTATATGTTTCTAGATACCGGTGTGTAAAAACTGTAAACTGGTCATGGCATAACTGTGAGAGTACGGAAGGTTGTCAAACGTTCCCTGTTTCTGCAGATGGTACGTGCTTGCTGACCTCCGGAGTCGTTCACATGACTTGCACCGGCTTCCAGAAGGAGGTGATCTTTTACTGTATCTTTATTGCGAGTGGCAGGAGATGTAGCTTTTCTAAGTTTTCTGTTGCACTGCTTTCCGTGTTAGGGACCGTTTCATGCTCATCCTGCCCGTCCACACGCATAGTTGCAATTGTATCCTGTCGCCAGTTGTATGCAAATGGTAATGTTTTAGGTCCCCTCTTGGGACTGTACAACTGCCGTTGTCTCCTCTTGAAGCACGATCGGGGATTGAATGTCTAGAAAGGAACGCAACGTTGCTCCAGGAGCAAGAACAAAACCACTGTAGAAGGCGGGGAAAGGTGTTACTTCTTTATTGCCCCTCAGTCGAACTGCCTGCATAGTCTTGAGTTAGAGTTTCGATCCCTGATTCTCTTGGAAAAAGGAGGGAATGGAGAAAATGAAAAATCACATAACTGTTTGAGGAGTGAAAATTTTGTTTTCTCCCAAACTCGGCCAAATTATAACTTCTGAGCCACGGCACAGATTGTGACAGATAATTTTGAGTGAAGTTTCAGCTCACTAAATGTTTCCAACATGAATCGGCTTCCATACGAATAGGCATGGAAAGGATCTTCCAAAGCGTGAAGTTGCATGTTAGCTGAGCTTATATAGAATGTATTTTGTGTCAGTGTTGAGGGAAAGAGCAAGGCCTGTGTATAGACAGAGAAGGTAGAAAAGACTTAATTACGCAGATTGCTAACCTAAAGCATCTTAGTGGTTCAGGCTGTCTGACGGTGTCAGTGAACATTTAGATTCTTCCTTTTAGAGGTTATCCAGAAGCGTAGTGACGGAATAACAATGCTGTCTTAATCTGTGGTTTTCGATCGATGTTTCAGACCTTGAATTTTTTGAAGAAATCTGGTCCTTCAATATGGGAAGCCATTCAGGATAGCTACAATAGGTGTCTTGTAGCTGGCTTGCTGTCTCCAAGAGCAGTTGATGTCCAGCCATCCAGTTTGAGTCAGGTGAGTGCCTATGAGGGAATCAAGAGGGAAATACATCCATCTGGTCTGACAGGGCTGGAGGGGCTACAAGACACGATACTCCAATTTGAAATACAGGTGTTGACCTGAGCTAGCAGAAGTAACCGTATCCTTAGATCCAAAGTGGTGACTTTGACTGGGAACAGCCCTAAGAGATCTGTCTTTAGAGACCCCTCTCTTAATTCGGTGCCACACACAGATGCGCACAAGGAAGCGTGCAGTCAGTGCTGGTCATGCCCAGCATAACGCATGTGTCCCCCAGAGTAACCCCCATCCCTGTCAGTTTCTCAAAGCAGTGGTTCAGTGCAGTAGCCGACGATGGGGGCGTCTCACTGGGATGCGAGCTCTTGCAGGCGTCGGCTTGCTGCACTGTACGTGATCATTTGCTTCCAAGGAAGTGGGCTGTGGTAAAGGATTACTGCTGTCAGCTCTCCCTGGCAATTTCTTCACGGCTTGCCCTCGTTTTCCCTTCATCGGTAGGCTTTTCTGCATCCTCTCCGGGCGGATCTTCACCTCTGTAGCCTCTGCCTTGTGCTGCAGTAGCCCAATTTGCTGCTCTGAGACTGCCCTCTTGCAGCTGCAACACCTTAATCACCTTTATCTCATGACACTTGCTACCTTCTATGTGCTTTATGCCACCACAGTGACTTCACTCCCCCTGCCATAGGTTTTCCATTTGCATCAACCTTTCTCTGTCATTTGAAGAGTTCCGTGAGAGGTGGAGCCTTTGTGATGAGCAGCCCATCTTCTTCCCCCCGGCAGGGTCTAAGCGAAAGGATCAGCCAGCTGGTCATCATGCAGTGGAGCCATCAGCAGGAAGGGGAGAGTAGCCTTCCCGCTGCCCTCATCTTCCTGCCTCCTGGATTCTACATCAGGCTTGTTATGCATTTGAGCAGGGATTTCCTGTGAGTGTTAGGAAGACAAATTTCAGAAGTAGGGTCAAGAAGCTTGCTTTGCAGTTTTGTTTGCCACTGTGAGCAGTATTTGGTGTGTTTCCTTGCCTGAAACCAGTATTCAGAAAAGGTGGAAACATCTCATGTGTCTTCTAATGTGTAGAAATCGCTTTGAATGTCATGGTTTTGCCTGGAAGGGAAGGATACTTTTCAGTCTGTTTTAAAATAAACAAACAAACAAATCTCCCCTCCCCTCATCACCCCCCGCAACAAAATAAAGTTTTCTGAGGGATCCTTTCATCTGGAAGAAGTATGAGAACTCCAGCTGAGACAAGCTACTACTTAATATTGCGCGTCTGTGCATACCTGTGAATTATTCTTCTAAAGGATTAGCACCACATTATAATCCAGTATTTGAAGAGCCTAAAATTTAAACCTATTAGAATGTAAATGTTTCACTTTTCTGTTATTTCAGAAAATTCATAGAATCGTTTGGGTTGGAAGGGACCTTAAAAGATCATGTAGTCAACCTCTCCTGCGGTGAGCAGGGACGTCTTCACCTAGATCAGGTTGCTCAGTGCCCCATCCAGCCTGACCTTGAATGTTTCCAGGGATGGCACATCTACCACCTCTCCGGGCAACCTCTTCCAGTGTTTCACCACCCTCATTGTAAAAAATGTCTTCTGTATATCTAGACTGAATCTATCCTCTTTTAGTTTAAAGCCGTTACCCCTGTGTCCTATCGCAACAGGCCCTGCAAAAAAGTTTGTCCCCATCTTTCTCATAACCGCCTTCTAACTACTGAAACCCCTAATAAAGTCTTCTCGGAGCTTTTTCTTCTCCAGGTTGAACAACCCCAATTCTCTCAGCCTGTCCTCACAGGAGAGGTGCTCCAGCCCTCCAAGGGGCACAGTCACCTGCCTCGATCTGCTGGCTGCACTTCTTTGGATGCAGCCCAGGATATGGTGGGCCTTCTGTGCTGCACGTGCACAGTTGACTCACGTCCAGCTTTTCATCCACCGGTACCCCCAAGTCCTTCTCCTCGAGGCTGCTCTCAATCCCTTCATCCCCCAGCCTGTATTGATACTGGGGGTTGCCCAAGGTGCACTTGGCATTGTTGAACCTCATGAGCTTCACACAGGCCCACTTCTCGAGCTTGTCCAGGTCCCTCTGGATGGCATTCCATCCTCCAGGCATATCAGCCGCACCACTGAGCTTGCTGTCATCTGCAAACTTGTTGAGGGTGCACTTGATCCCACTGTCCATGTCACCGATGGAGATCCTAAACAGTACTGGTTCCAATATGGATGCTTGAGGGACACCACTTGTTACTGATCTCCATCTGGACATGCAGCCATTGACCACTACCCTCTGGATGCCACCATCCAACCAATTCCTCAGCCACCAAACAGTCCACCCATTAGATCCCTGTCTCTCCAATTTAGAGGGAAGGATGTTGTGGGGGACCATGTCAAAGGCCTTACAGAAGTCCAGGTAAATGAACCCGTAGCTCTTCCCTTGTCCACTGGTGTAGTCACTCCATCATAGAAGGCCAGTAGGTTGGTCAGGCAGGACTTGCCCCTGGTGAAGCCATGCTGGCTGTCTCAAATCACATCCCTGTCCTCCGTGTGCCTTGGCATAGCTTCTAGGAAGATCTGTTCCACGATCTTCCAAGGCACAGAAGTGAGGCTGACAGATCAGTAGTTCTCAGGGTCCTCCTTTCTACCATTTTTAAAAATGGGTGCAGTGTTTCCCTTTTTCCAGTCACTGGGCATTGTTACCAATTTGCCAGTGCTGCTCGTGGAGGGGGTACGCTTTTTTTGACCTTCCTTTTCTGGCTGACTTATAACTTAATTTTCTGGCTGACTGAAAATTCTAACAGTGTTTTTGGGTATGAGACCTGCTTCATGTCTTCACAGTCTAGAAAACTGCTTGGCCGTAGCTTCAAGTGTTTCCAAGCAAACAATGTATTTGTTCTGCCCCCTTCGTGCACTCCAATGGCAAACCTACATGCACAGAATGCGTAACAGGTGATAGCAGAGGATGTTTCTGAAAATAGTTGGAACTCAGTACGTGAAGACTGTAATGCAGAGGCACGCGAAGAAAGATTAGAATTAGGCTGCAGTAAGTTGAAATGTCAGAGGAAAAGTGTGTTAATGTGTTCCTCAGAGCAGTGAGCAGTCCAGCCTGTGGCTGGAATTAAGAGAAAGGACGTGGCATTCCTGGCCTGTGTCCTGATTGACTTTGTGATGTCTGAATGAGTATGCAGTTAGAAAGAAACATTTACTGTTGATGGTTCACATGGTGCAAGTAGGTAAGATTCTCATTTGAGTTTGTCTGTTACGTTTAGGAGGAGCAGCTGGAAGCAGTATTGTCAGCTGCTGTCCAGACAGGTTCTGTGGGACTTCTGACTGGATGCATTAAACATTGGATATCTGAAGGTAATACTTCGAACGTTGTTTTTTTACGTGGTACCTCTTTGAGTTGGAGCCTGTTGATTCATTTCTTTTTTGTTCTCTTTGTTTAAAGAGCAGCCGAGGTCTGCTGGTAATTTACGGTTTGTTCTTGAGTGGACATGGAACCAAGTGATCTCTACAAAAGAAGAATTTGACCAAATCTGTGAGTACTAGTGTAGTCATTCCGCAAACCTAAAGTCGTTCTTTCTGATTGAGCTTCCTCAGTAATACGCCGCTATAGGATATTGCACGCGGTCCTTGAAGTGCGCCTTGAAACTCTGGAATTGCTCTGTCGGCTAACGATTTAATATTTATTCTTGAAAAGGTGTTCCGCTGTTTGATGGCTCTTGCAACTTCATTGACCCCCAGACATTACGGTCTCTCCAGCGCTGCCAGTTGCTTTTGAGCAACCTTAGCACGGTCTTAAACTGTTTTCTCACAGAAGCACAAGAGCTTACTGAAAAAGGTTTGTAGTAGTGCTACAAAATCTTTCGTATGTTTTACTAAGATTTGGAATTGTGGCAACATGGGCTTTTGTTGTTTTTGAGGATTGGAAGACAGTCACATTTAGCTGGGAGAAGGGGCTTAAAGCTGAGCGCTTGGGACCACCACAAAACACGCATGGAGTTCAGGGCAACAGTTTATGGTGGAGCTCATGCAAGGGGGTGGGGGAGGCTACATTCAGAGAGAAGCTTTGTAGGCAACTGGGCTGAAATTACAGCAACCGAATGTGGTATTGCTGAAAATTATTCCTTTGAGTTCTTAGCTAGCAAGTTCTAGTTGCATGCAGACACCGTGTTGCAAATTGCTAAACAATACGAAGGAAGCGTAAACGAGTAACATGCAAAGTAAGTTACTTGAGTTTCTACAGCTTTTTCTCTTAGAAATGGTTCTTGGCCTATTGAGAAAAGAAAAGAATATCCCTTTGCTATCAGAAGAATCTCTGCTACGTGAGAAACAGATGTCTTATTCCTGCGTGCATTTAGTAGTTCAGGCTTTGTTCTTTTTTTATTTTAGCCTTTAGTGAGTTTAGTTCTTTATAGGGGTTGCTTTTTGTTTTGGTGGTGATAGTGGGGTTTTTCTTCAAATAAGAAAGCGATACAGCGTGAAAAACGCAAAGACAAAGATTTCTAATGTGCTATTTTTATACTTTTGGTTTAGTAGGATGAAGGGAGTTTTGCGAAAATGAACGGAATTGCATAACACTAATCATCTCCTGCCTTTTTTCAGGTTTTGCAGACGTGACAAATAAGCAAGCGGTAACCGGCCTCATTTCTTTGTATGCACGAGTGGTCATCTGGTTCTGTCGATCCGGTCTCCTTCCAGAGGGTTTAGGTAAGCGTGACCTGTCATACGTTTGTAACAAGGCGACCATCCAGTGAGTGACTCCCACGAACGCGTGCTTAGCCATGTTTTTGTAACGGTTTCGTCAGGAAGAAGTCGTGCTGGTTCAGTGGCAGGGTGTGCTGAAGTTCTGTGGGTGAAGTTGAGATTTTGCTGGGTTGTCAAGTACACAGCGTAGAATGAGGCAGGCAGTTTCTTTCCTGGGTGAATTTTAGGAATAGCAATGGGCCTCTGACTTCAAGGCGCTGCTTGTGTCCACAGCTTGAACTACTTGAGATTTTAAACAAAGTACTATTAAACAACAAGTACCGGAATGCTTGTTTTTACAGTGAGAGCATTACCTGCATGTTTTGAACTTTCTATCAGTTGCTTGAGGAGAAAGTACACCTTGGAAATCCTTCTTTAGTTGGATGGATTAGAAATTCCATTGTCAGCCTTAATTGTCTCACAAACAATTGTTTTAAACAATGGTTTTAAAACCATTCCCTTTGAGAACTGGGTGGTTTTTTTTATAGTGAACTTCAGCTTACCCTACATGTTGTGAATGCTGCGTGAACTGTAACCTTGAAATGGCACTTGGGGCAAGAAGGAATTGAGTCTTGTCTCTTAGAGCTCTTTTAGCAAAGGCAGAAAGAGGATTGGCTTCTTTCAGAGTTGGAGGCTTCTTGATGCTTAGCTTGTACGATCTTCTGTCTCTTTAGGCAAAAATTTTCGTTTACAAGTGTGATATGACTGCTTTAACTTGCTTCTACTTTGTTGCCTGTAGATGACGATACGCGTTTGTCAAGACCTTTCTACAATTATCCTCTGATTGAGAGCTACTATACTGGTCACCGACAGAAACTTGAGCGTTTATCAAGGTAAGAGCTAGGGGAAGACTCTAGAACACTTCCACGGCAAATTCAGAAGTGGAAGGGAATGGCTTTTATCTCAACAGTTGCATGGGCTATGCGTAATGCCGCTGCCAGCAATACTCTTGACTTCAGTGACACGCGTGTTCTGTTGAACAGAGAGGTTACTTTCCTGTGTTAAAACGTTGCTATCTACCTCTGCTTAGTACCACTGGTTGGTATCATCATTTTTCGGGAGTCTACTTTATTCATTGGCTAATGTGTATAATTTCTGACTACTGAAAAAGGCCATGTGATTAGGACAGGATCAGTCACCTCCAGTTCAGCAAAGCAGGGTGTTCACAGAACAATTGTTTTGGAAGCAGAAGAAAGCGTGTTTTTTAAAAAACAATCATCTCCGTCCTTGACTGGTAATAGAGGGTCATAACTGTATTGGCCTAAGTCCCCTTCTCACAAGTACGTGGTGTGATTTCGTAAGATGGTTGGAGTTACATGGAGTTGGCACGCCTCGCACTCTCCTGGCTGTCGGATAGAAGTCACTTGCGAACGTCAGCTCTCTTTCCTGGACTAGCTGCCTAGCACATAGGCGGCATGCCTTGGATTAGCTGATAATAGGTTTTTCTTTGGAAATTGTTCTGAAAACTGAATAAAGACCTGACCAAGCTTCGGCGATGGCACTGTGACCAAGAGGCTGCAAGGTGAGTTAAGGTGGAAGCTGCAGGGTAGGAGGTATTGACTTCAAAGTTCATCTTCCTTGGCTTACTTCTCAAGTAACTTACATACAGGCTCGTGTGTTCCTTCGAAGCACAGAGCCTCTAGTGTCCTTTTTCTGCTTTGTGCCATCGGGAGATTAAAGGGCAGGGCTGCAGTCAGCAGAAGACTGGAGGAAAGCCGTTACACCGGGAGGCTGGAATTAGTGTTTAACTCTGTCCAAATCCTTGCTACCTTTTGTTCCAGAGGAAAATGGGACTCGGACTGCTTGATGGTTGATGGAATGGTTTCCCAGTTAGGAGACCAAGTGGAGAAGCTGTGGCGGAGAGATGCAGGAGGAACTGGGAAATACCCGCCTGCCAGTTTGCATGTGAGTGTCCTGTTCACTGAGAACAACAACAAACGGCCGCCCTCCCCGCCAAACCCCACCCAAAAGCCAATGATTTAGGGAAGACAGGCTTTTTTTCAGAACTGTTAATTTTTCATTTCAGGCACTGCTGGATCTCTATTTGCTAGAAAACATTGAAGAAAACTGCAAACACGCAATTGTATCCTTTCTAGTTATTTTTATTACACCTCCAGGGGATGCACATAAATGTTCTTCAGTGTTGGTCGCCGACCTGTTTCATGACATTTTTTCATTTATGCTTCAAAGGCGATGCAAGTGAAAACATTTAGTTTAGCGTTAAGTTGTAGACAGAAGCGCTGTTTTATTTCTTTGTACTGTGGATTTTTGATGACTTTTTTCTTAAACGTTTTGTTGCAAAAGTCTTCTCCGATAGGGAGAAAACAGTTTTAGTAATAAGGGTTGAAGATATAAAATGTCCTTAGTTTTTCTCCAAATTTAAACACCGTTTAAAATTGTCTAAAACACCCATGATGGGTTATAAAACAATTTCTGTTTCAGAGCAAAAGGATTTCTAAGAGTGGTTTACCAGTACCGGATTTTTGCTGAAATCACGGGTTTTCCAGCGCAGCTCACGGTGCTTGCTTTGGTTCCATTGAAAGTGCAGGCACACGGAATAAGCAACAGGGAGAAGAGAAAAGTCATGGGGCAGAAACTTAATTTTTAAGCTGCTGAAATACACAGCCTTGCTTTTGCTGTTTGTTGCCTAACCCGCGAGGGGAGCCTAGAGAGCAAGGGGCTTAGAAACGCTTATAGCCCGGAGCTGTCTTGTTAGATGATGTCCCTAAAACCGGACGTCAGAAAGAGAAAATGACGCTACCAATGAGTGACCCGCATACTGGTTTAAATCCAGTTTTAATCATTCGGAGCTGAGCTGTACTGTAAGGATGCCACAATTTACACTGTTTTATAGACGCTGGACATGAGGGAAAAACCCAACTGTGGAATTTATTTGCTGTAATAATTGAGCGTTGGATGCTCCAATGTTTTGAATGTATTTTCTGCTTCCTACCACTTTTATATTCTTACTTCATTATGTTTTTCTAAAGGTAATGTGATAAACTTTTGGTCTTACAAGCTGATTAGCCTTAATGAGATACCTGATGTCAGACAATTTACTTGCTGCTGGATATCAAGCGTTCCTTTCCGAGTGAGACAGAAACTTCAATCGACTCCTTCGCAACTGCCTTTGGCATGCCTTGGGGACTTGTTAAGCTTGTTGAAGGTTTTTGGCTTCTAGATCACAATGATTACGAAGTAAGTATGGTAGAGTTGAGTTAGACATACATGGCAGTACAAAGCTATAATCTAGAAAATGATTTTAAAACCCGATCTCTAACTTGTACAGAATTCACTGGCCCTGCTCTTTCATCCCGCTACAATCAAAACCGCGTCATGGCAGCACAAGAGAATTATTCAGTCCCTCCTGTGCCAAGGGGAGCATGGGCAAGCCCTCAGATACATCCAGCTGATGAGGCCACCCACGGCAAGCAGCGGGGAAGTGCAGCTTCTCCTCACTGTGTTGCTCTCCAATAGGTAAAGAAATATACCCCACCATTTTGTCACGCAAATCTTGTGAAAATGGAGAACAAAGAATAGAAATCATCATCCCCTAAGTTTCCTTTAAACTTTGAGTACAAGACTCTTGGGGCATCTCTTTGGTTATGCTATTAACATCCCTTTACGTCTGAAACATTAATTACAGGTGCATGGTGGAGGCTTGGGGTCTGTTGCACCAACATGCCGCTCAGGCAAACTTAGAAGACCTCTTAAAACACATGTACGAAATGTGCCGGGAGATGGGCCTGATGGAAGACTTGCTGAAGCTGCCTTTCACAGACACCGAACAAGTAAGTGGGAGCAAGGAAAAATGTTCATCGTCTCTTTGAAAAGAGAAAAGGCAGAGCCATAACAGATTTTTGGAATGATTTTTTTTTTCTCATAGGAGTGTTTGGAGAAGTTTTTAAGGACCAGTGCTGGTGTTCAGAATCAAGAATTCCTTTTAGTCTACCATCTGCAGCGTGCCAACTACATTGCAGCCCTAGAGCTGAATCAATCCATGAATGTAAATCTTATGGTAAGCGTGAAAGTTCTGTTCTGTCAAGCGTGCAAGTTTCTGCTGGGTGTTACTAACTGGTTTGGATAGTACTCAATAAAAATCCTGCTTTGTTTTTTTCATACCAGTCTTTGAAACACTCGGAACAAGTTTCTACACCTTTGGTTACAGCTGAAGCTAAATGTTGACCAATATACGTCACTACTCCAAAGCTACTCTATGAAGCTATAAATTAAATGTTACACACCACTGTTGACCCCACTGAGAACAGTTTGTTTGCATCTGAGGAATAAACATGTATCTTTCCCATCAGCCAATCGTACCATTCCGTTATTGAGATACGTATGTTATGCGTGGCTTAGATTACTGGAAGTTGTTGGTGTCACTCCTTCCTGTGGGATGACGAGTAGGTTGTATGTCATCGCTTGTGTCTTGCACGCAACTGTATTTTTCTAGCTGAGAGCAGGCTAGGTGCCAATCCACAGGTTAAATTTCTGTGGGTTTTCTTTGTTTTTTTAATTTCTGCGAGTTATAGTGTGCTCTCCGATTCACAACTTTCATTTCACGGCTTTTATGACAAAAATTCTTGTCTAACCTCTATTTCTCAAAATAGCCAGATTACATTTTGTGTTACATGAACTTGTGTTCTGGATTTGTGACGCGTTTGCTGTTTTCTGGAATCATAGTTTTCCAGTGACTCAAACTTCTAAGGTGGTTTTGGAAGTCGTAGGTCCTGCATTTGAAAACTGTCATGCGGCCAGGTGGTGTGCGTAGGTCGCTTTTTCTTGCTTGTTTTAATCTTCACATCATGTTGTCCAGGGTAATTTCCAGTTGTCCCGTATATTCAGGGCACTGGCGTTTCAGGAAGAACAAGGGAAAGCCTGCTATGTAGTAAGTCGTTTGCAAATTGCAGGTGATATCAGAAAATTGCAGGTGATAACAGGTGTATCAGAAGAAGGTTCTGCAGAGTGCCAGCATTGTTTTAACTTCAAGTTGTAGGCTCTGTTGCTATTCCAGTCTTCCTTCCACTTTGCTAAAAGTACCAGGTGAAATCGGTGTGTGCGGATGGGTAGAACTTGCCGCTGTTCTGTGCAGTGGAGGTGTTTTCCCACACCCGTAGAGGAAATCTGCTCACTAATGCGAAATAGCAGGGAGAGGTCTGTGCAAGGAACTTCTTGTAATTAGTTAAGCTTTTGCTTTCCGCTTTTCCTTCATCAGAACGACGGCGATCATCGCTTGACCGACAGAGCAGTTGCCAGAAATTCTCTATTAGCCCAATATGGCAAGATCCTTCCACGAATTGAAAGGCAGCTGGCCGTAGAGAGAGCCAAGCTTTACCATTTGCCTGCACTGGCCTCAAGAGAAGGTAACTTTTAGCGGGGGGAAATAGAGGGGAGAATTCCCTGTCACTTGGATGACACCAGGCTGAAATTTTTCCCCTCTTGCTTTCCAGTCTCAAGACCAAAGCCATTAACTCCAGTAAGAAAACAAGCTAAAGCAGGAAATGTGCGTCGAAGACCAAATTTTCTGGCGAAAATATTGTCCAGAATTAAAGAATCCTGGGCAGGAATGAAGGAGAAAACCGGTTTCTCACAAGGTGGATTTTAAAGATGCTGTCGTTTTTATAGCTGCTAAACGTGCTGTTTCTTCAGCAGGATGTTTCTAAAATTGAGGATGTTTCTAAAATGGGACCTGTTGAGATCCAAACAGGAGAGCAAGCAGTTGGGTTTCAACAGCACCCGCCAGTCCCTCACTAGAGACAGGAACAAGAAGAGACCTTAGATGCATTCACTTATTCAGCTCGTCTCGGCTTTGGGATTTAGGACAACACTGTAGAGAAGACGGGGCTGGACTTGGGAATACGCAAATCCCTCATGGGAGTCAATGGAAAATTTGGGATGGGAAGAAGGCAGCAGGTCACAAAGCTTCCGCAGTCATTCCCGTAGCAGCGCAGTGAAGGTGTTTCTGCTTGCGTTATAACTGGTGGGTACTGATGTAGATGTAAGCGCCTGGTTTTGGCTTGTGGGCCCTCACTGAATTTAGGACAAACTGCTTACTGCTTTCTTGTTCGTAGATTTGTAAGCATAAAAGGAAAGTTTACGCAGACTAGTATTTCTTGACTTTAGTTTTGAAGCATGGCGTGTTGCTAATAATATATCGCTTTCGCAAGTTTTGACGAGGCGGGAGGCAAGAAAATAAGCTGATTCTATGGAGACTGCTGTTGAGGGGCTGCTTCCTTCTGCCGTTGTTGGCTAGCACTGCAACTTAGAGGGCTGGGCAAAGGTCTTTACACGTGGATTCAATTATCCCGACCATCCGAGTCCCTGGAAATAAGTAACGGTTACTGCTTTTGTTCTCCCCATAAAACCCCGAGTATCTTCACGTGGATCTAGAAGAAACGAATACTTGCTCAGCACAGGGAACGGGAAAAGACGAGGTGGAGCTATTTAGAATATACTGTGTTGTCTCAGGCAGTCCAAGCGATTCCTTGAAGTGCAGGGTTGAGCTGTCGGATGTGAGGGCTGGCCAGTTTGACAAAGTGTTGCCGACTGGAACTTTCAGCTTTTCTCTCATCGTTGCCTTTTACCCTGTTAGATGCAGAGTGGGTCGCCGTGTGGGCATTTGTCGTCAGTGCAGGAAGTACTGCAATGGGATGATTTCTGCCAGTTGTGGCTACAGCTCGCATTGTAAAACTGCTCACTTTGTCCAGGAGTGGTGGCAAATCGTAGTCAGGAACAGAAACACCAGAAACGGGGCACGCGATGGCCTACACTGAACACTCTCTTCTCTGTCCCTTAGACACAGAGGCTGTCATCGGTAGCAGAGAGTACACTGTATGTTTCTGACTTTACACCCAGCAGTGATCTGAAAGGAAAAGCGGCATTTCACTGTCCTCAGTTTCATCTGTGTGAGTGTGAAGTCAGTCTGTTTGGTAACGACTATTGCATTAACAGGCTTTTTTTTAACTGTAGGTGGTGGAAGATAGTGCGCTTAAGTCACCAACCTCAGAAGCAGCACCGGCAACACCAGGATAAAGTGAAGGACATCCATCGGGCGATCGTCCATACAGCTAGGATTCTCCAGAGTCATAGTTAGCATGTTGTTTGACTGTCAATAAACATTGTTGAATGTGATGCAGCTGAAGGAGACGGAGAGCTTTTTACACCTCAGAGTAATTTTCAGCGACAAGCGTTGTAATAAGGAATGCCCCCCAGCCCTCCTCCTCTCGCTTAGCTTTTGTAGCTGAGCAGACGGCAGAGGGTATGGAACATCCCTTTGGTCAGTTTGGGTCAGCTGTCCTGGCTACGTGCCCTCCCAGGATCTTGTCTTTTTTCCTCCTGAGTCCTTTCTCAGACCCAGCCTTCGCACCGCACCCCTAGCAGCTCCCTCTGCATCTCCGGGATGATCAGTTCGCCCTCCTCTACGAGCAAAGGAACCCAGAATATCTTCCAGGAAGGAGAACTCGAACCCCACGTGGACTGATGGCGTAAGGTGGGCTGTAGTTAGTGATTTTTCCAGTTAAAGGCTTTACAGACCGTGATTACACTTGCAGTTTTATAGAGTTTGCTCAAACTGCTTACGTTGAGAACTGGAACTGCAAATCAGAATGGCAGACTTGCATTTGGTCTTAAACGGCTATGTTAGGCCTTCTGTAACGTCACCTGCCTGCCTGCAGGAACACTCGGAATTAGGAGAATTTGAGATTTGAGGTTTGTGCGGTGATGTCATCCTGGGAGCTTCGTCCAGTTTTGTATGGACTCTATCTATTTCATTATTTCCCTTTTTATTTTATTTTTAGGATTTCACGAAAGCAGTTTAGTTTCTCCTAAGCTCGTAAATCTCTCTCTACCTCTCCTCCTCCTCTCCGTGTACGAGAGGTTGGGGGGGAGCATCTGTCGCCGGCCATTGGCCAATTCGGCCAAAACCACGACAGATTTATTGGCGCCCGACGTGGGGCACGAACGCAGCTCTGATAGATTGCCTGAATAGTTTGAATTCCAGCTTGTTCAGGGAGAACAGAGAGTTCACAGCATGTCGGTCTTACGTGAAATCTGGTATCGTGCCTTTAGAGAGCTTTGTATGAAGTTAATGGACGCAGTGGGGTTTAAGCGGTCAAATATATTGCATGGCCTGTTTCTCGTTTGTGTTTGGACGCGGTGGTCTAAGCGTGCCACGTTGGCGTGGGTTTGCCTTCAGAGGTATAAAATAATTGCTTGGATAACGGTTCTGCCTGCCTATCTTGGGCATCTCGTGATGGAGGCTTTTCCTAATTACACTTTCGGGATGGATTCTTTTCCTAATTACGCTCTTGGTCGTACCTGGGGAAAGTTGACTTTGCCCTTCGGTGATGATGCCAAAGCGACAGTAACAGAATCGGGATGAGAAACCTTCGGGCCGTTTCGAGAGTGAAGGTTACTTTCATTCGTACGTGATCCTGTTGTCGGTTTTCCCGAGTGTGTTGCAGGGCTGGTTTATTGTTAAATATCGGTGCAGGAGTGAGTATGATGTGACATGTGATGTTGCTACTCAGACCCCGGGGCCAAAGCCAAAGACAGCAGAAACTCGGGCAGCCCTGCCACCGAAAGCTGCAGTAGGAATTCAGACAACCCCCCCACGGAAAGCTACAGCAGAAACTCAAACAACTCAGGTGACTGCCCAAGCCGCAACACAGGCACAAACAACGCCACCGGCCCCGACACCAGCCCGAGCGGCATCGGCTGCCCCCCACCGGCCCCGGCATCGGCCAGGCCCACGGCGGCTGCGCCGCCCAGAGGCCCCGGCGAAAGCCACGCCTCCGCCCATACAGGCCAAAGCCACGGCCCGGCCGTAGGGACACCGCCGCCAGCGGCATGGGCTGCCCCCACACGGGCCCCGGCAAACGCCACGGCTCCGGCCCGGAGGCGGTGGAGAAAATGACTAAGACAATAGCTGAGCAAAATGAGAAAAGTGCTAAACTTCATGAAATGCTTGAAAAAGTGTCTGAGAAGGGGAAAGAATCCCACTCTTCCCCTGAACAGAGCCAGGTTGCAGTCATTAAGAAACAACGGTAGCGATTCAGCTTTTGGCCACCTCACTTGCTCTTCCTCACTTGGCGGTACAGTTCTGCTCTGACTTTGCGAGCCTGTCCAGCTTGCTGGTCTCCTGGGCACCGTTTTCCCCACTTCACGGTTCAGTTTTCTATTGGAACCAGAAGAGGGAGGGGCTGGGAAAGGCCAAGTGGGTGCTACTCTTTGCAATGATGGCGTGCTCTCCTGTCATTCCACCTTACGAAACCACGCTCTTACGGTCTTTAGTTCCCCATAGAAGGCAGGAGTGGGTCAGACAACGAGTAAAGAGAACGTCTTGTTTCTGGCCGTGTTTTCCGGTTCCTTCTGGAAAACCGTCTGGGGAGAGCTGCCTCTTAAAATCAGGGCGTGGGGGCGCTCAAAAAGCTCACGCGAATACTGAGTGAGAATGCTTGCGACAGCCTGGTAAGGAACGAAAGCAAAAGGAAGCTTCTTTCTGTATGTTTTCTGCCTTGACCCTATCTTCAAAGAAGCCCATAAATAATTCTTTGGCATCGATTTTGTAATTCCAACATTGCAAAACGTTTTCCTCTACTGAATACTGTTGGTAATCAAAAAATCAATTTGATACTTCTCTTTCTTTTCAGGACCACAAGAAAAGGAGGCTCTTGGTCACCTCCACCGGTGGAAATAAAATTCGTCTCTCCTTTTGGAAGTGCACTGGATAAAGCCATGGATCGTATTGCAAGAATATGCCCAGTGTGCGAATATGTCTGAGGATAACCGAGCAGTTTAATCCCCCATCAGAACTTCCCCTCGTGGAACACTACTCTCAGGCTTGTTATTTCAATAAAATTGTTTGCTGCAATTTCATCAGTTCCCATGTAACCACTCGTAAATAGCTTTGTTGTTGATTTCTGGTGGGGAAAACAAGCTACGGGCAGAAACCAATCCATAGTGTCTCACGAGTCATTTAGTTCTTATCCATAGTCTTACTGGTACAGAACAGGTTTCTTTTTGGCGTTGGTGAACTTAATACTGCGAAGCTTAAAGCTTGATGCCGGTGTCTGCCAAGTAGCGAAGGGTTGTTACAAATCTGCTGAGCCGGGGCTTCGTCCTTGCTGGCGGCAGGAGCCCGGCCTGGTGCACCCCAGACCTGGGGGTGTCTCTGTCCCAGACCCTTGGATGCGGCTGCTGCTTTCCCGTTTGCAGGTCAGGCCAGTAGCAAGGCTGAGGGTGCACCACACACATGCACGACAGCAACGCGGCTGGCTACGCAGGCTGCCAGAGACGGGGCCGTGCCTTTACCACCTGCCATCTTGCACTGGGGCAGCTCACAGAAAGCCGCCTCTCTGGCTTGTTGCAGTTGAAGCTCACGAGTGACACCAGAGGCATGCTGTCACTCTGCAGGTTCCCCCACGCAGCCACATTTGCAGAGCCCCAGAGGATCAGCAGAGCCTTGAGCCCAGCTGTCGTCTGTGCCCCAATTCTGGGCTCCGTCTCTCACCTCTGGCTGAGACACCGCAACTTTCCAGAGGTGGCTTTTCCTCCTGCTCACTGGCTAGCCCACCCTGAGGTCTGCTAGCGGTTTCCTCGTGCACATTTGGCTAGGGGAAAATACAACAAAAATACAATAAAATGGTGTATTGAAACGTATGTTACGATGGAGTTTAAAAAGTCTTCTCTGATAAGAGAAAACAGTTTTAGTAGGAAATGTTGAAGATATAAAATCCCTTAGTTTCTCTCAAAGTTTAAACACCGTTTTAAATTTTTTAAAACCCTCCTATCTGTAGCAAATGGCTTCTTACTAGAATGATGTGGTGAAATATCCTGTTTCAGAGCAAAAGGATTTCTAAGAGTGGTTTACCAGTACCGGATTTTTGCTGAAATCACGGGTTTTCCAGCGCAGCTCACGGTGCTTGCTTTGGTTCCGTTGAAAGTGCAGGCACACGGAATAAGCAACAGGGAGAAGAGAAAAGTCATGGGGCAGAAACTTAATGTTTAAGCTGCTGAAATACAGAGCCTAGCTTTTGCTGTTTGTTGCCTGTCTGTTTTACCTTCTAATTACTTCTTGTCTTTACAGAACACTTTCAACATGCTGGAAATCTATAATGACCAGGTAATGAGGTCGCTTTGCTTCCGTATTAACAAATCTTAGTTTTCTGTGTACGTTGATTTCTTTTTTGCTCATTGTAATTTGAAAATCATCCTTTATGCTCTCTTAACGTGACCCTTCTGGGCATGTTGGCTGAAGTGTGTGGGTGCTGCCTGGACCTAAGAGCATCGTTTTGCTGCTTGAGCCACCCGGCTGCTCTGCCGTAACACTGGCCAAGCTGTTTCATCTCTTGTAGTACATTCCTTCTTTCTCTTTTCTGGGTTGTCCTCCTTTTTTGAAGAAAAAAGGGGGTTAAGAAGGAAGATCCGAGGGCTGGAGCACCTCTCCTATGAAGACAGGCTGAGAGAGTTGGGGTTCTTCAGCCTGCAGAAGAGAAGGCTCTGGGGAGATCTTATAGCAGCCTTCCAGTACCTAAAGGGGGCCTACAGGAAGGATGGGGAGGGACTCTTTATCAGGGAGTGTAGCGATAGGATGAGGGGTAACGGTTTACAGCTGAAGGAGGGTAGATTTAGATTAGATATCAGGCAGAAATTCTTTACTGTCAGGGTGGTGAGGCACTGGAACAGGTTGCCCAGGGAAGCTGTGGATGCCCCTTCCCTGGAAGTGTTCAAGGCCAGGCTGGATGGGGCTTTGAGCAGCCTGGCCTAGTGGGAGGTGTCCCTGCCCAGGGCAGGGGGGTTGGAACTACATGATCTTTAAGGTCCCTTCCAACCCAAACCATTCTATGATTCTAAAAGATTCGTAGCACTATTAATGCATCACTCAAATGGAGACCATTTCTGTTTTCAGAACAGAAACGTGGCTGACACAAAATCGATCTCTCGCTTTCTACGTTAGAGATTGAAACCCCGCTTCTTTTGCAAGAGTTCTCTGCATATTTGGAAAAATTTAACTAAATAGAGATAAATGCAGCTATAAAACTATAAGCACCTGTTTTATATAAACGCCGTGTTCTTTACATAAAGCGAGGCAGTATTATAAAACAAGTAGTTTTGTTTCCTGTAATCTGCGATTACTGTTGGTCCTGTGCACCAGATGTTGCATTCCTAAATAAGATGAAACCCCCACAGGGTCCTCTTTGTCTCGGGTGAATTAACTGTATACTCCAGCACCTTTGAAGAGGTATTTTTTCTTAAAGCAAGTACTATCAAATGAAAGATGGAAGAATACAAATAGAAAACGTGCACATGCGAAAATGTTGACTGTAAATGCTGACAGTCTTCAAACAGCTTACCTGAGTTTCTTCAAATGCTAACTTTCTTACTGTTTTGAACAAATTTAAGGACAGATTCTTCAACTGTTACTTGTACCAATACCATCGACGTGGTTTTGAGGGTTCTTTTTACGTTGGTGCTAGCGTAAGGCAGAGTTACCAGGATTTGAGCACCTTCGGTATTCACTTTGACAAAAACCACCTCTGTCTCCTCATCTGTCTGTCTCTCTTTCTCCTAAATTGCTAACCTGCTAAAAAGAGTTAGTTTATAGCCAGATTGCTAAGACACTAGGATTCTTCTTTTATGTTTAAGGACTTTATGGTCATCTTTTCCATGTTAATCCCTATCTCATTTTTGGTAGGGTTTAAAACTAATTTTAAAAACCTCCTTCAAAATCCAATGGCAGGTAATACGTTTGATACGCTCACAGACTGCAGCCGAGACTCCAGCAGACCTCTGTTACGAAGGAACTCTGTCAACCTGACGATACGCTGAAAGGCACACTTTCATAGTTTTTCCCGCTCTGGTCTCGGTGCCAATTGCGGTCAGGTGCTGGGCAAAATGAGAAGAGATACCAGCTCAAAGTGACTGACAGCTGAGGAGGAAGGAAAGGGTGAATGTGCCAATAAGGGAGGGCAGCATATTAAGAGCTTATTCTGTATTCTTATTAACGCACGGCGTATATTTTGACAGCTAAGTTATGTGACGGAGGTAGCTCTTTTTCCTGAGAATTCTGGGTCTCTCTCGTGTGCGTGACTTAATTCAGCTTCTTTCCTTCCCTTTCTCTGCCGGCAATGCAGCACAGAGTTGAAACGTAGAGCGTACAGATGACCCCTGCTGCCAGGCGTTGGTTGTCTCTGCTTCCCGATGCCGGATCCCAGCGACAGTGCCACACAGAGCTATTCCTTCCTGCCCAGGAGCAGTTTGCTTCCCGGCCACTTCCCCAGTCCCCCGTCTCCTTCTGCAAGAGGAGGTTCCCTCTCTCCTCCTGGCCTTTCTGGGGCTCAGAACTGAAAACGGCCCTCTTTGCAGTCCTTCCAGACAGGCTTTCGCTGGGACTCCAGCACTAATTATTCCTTCTTATTCCAGCTCCCCTGAAAAGAGCTCAGGCACTTAGATGTCTGCTGTCCCAACGCGGTTCATGGCTCCGTGACCGCGTGGCTGCAGCTGCCTGGCTACGAGGAGATACCAGGAGCAGAAGATTTAACGTTTCCCGCACCAGTTCAGTCCTGCAAAGAGCTGAATTGCTTTCACGTGCCGATGAACGCAGACCCCTTGTTGTGTCTGAATTAGGACTCCATCTGACCCGGAGATGAGGCCCATGTGAACCAAGACCCCCAGAAGCCTTGTCTGGGGTGGGCGCTCCCTGACAGCGGCTGCTCTCCCCTTACTGCCTGCTGGCCAGCTGGTGCTCTGCTCTATTAAGGCATCTTAGCAGCACCGCTGCATTTCTGCCTGGCGATACAGGAGTAGTACTTAATAGCTGTGACTTGGGATTTTTTTTCAAAGGTGTTCTGTTTGGTTTTTTTCTCCACAGACACATTGTTTTTAAAAACTTGAGAAGAAAAGAAGACAGCTCTGCCTTTGAGAAATGGTCCCTGTCCTCATCTGCAGCACTGGCGTGGGCACATCCAGTTGCTCAGAGTCAGTTCCCTTATCAAGTGCTGATCAAGACAAAAGCCCAAACCCAGTGTAAGTAAGGCTATTGCAGGCAGGAGGGAGAAGAGTTTCTGCTGGCTGGGAATGAGTGGCGGATCCGGAGCACACAGGCCACGTGGGAGTCCCGTCCGGAGGAAGCCTGGAAGGAGTGGGAGCACCAGCACATTGCTGTGGCTCAGGCGAGTTTCCCAGTAACGGGCATTGCGGCCAGATCCATTAACCTCTGGTCTTCTGAGTCTGATGTTTTCCCCTTTTTGTCATCTTTAAGATTTGTTACTCACGCCCCTCTCTGCCCTTCCTTAATAAACCGTGACTCCAGGTCTGGAACTTCTGCCAATAGAAAGGAAGCGTGGCGTCAGTCTTTCAGATCTAATAATTGCTTCCTGATCATGTTTGATAAAATGATGGGGGTTTGATAAAAATTAGGGACTTAATTCTGTCGGGAATGCTGAGCCCTGTGTGGGGTGTATGGCTAACCGGGGTCGTTCAGGTGCTCCCTCTGGATGGTTGTATCGGTCTTGGCTGGCAGCTGGCACAGGCGTTTGGGCACACAGTACCGTACCCTGTTCTGCTGAGGACAGCTTCTTGTTCACCTGCTGCATCAACTGGTTTTCCTGCATTGATCTGCCTGGGGTTTGCTTTGTTAAGACAGTGAAACGAACATAATCAGGCTTCTCTTAATTTTGTGCCTTCTACCTAGGAAGCTGTCGGATACAGTTTTAGAGAACTAATGGTGACAAGGCTTTGCTGGTGTGGTATTGCTTGACTTGTGTGGTGGAGAGAAGCCTTAAATTGGCAGGAGAGAGTCACCAACAAGCCGGGCCTGTTGCACGTGTTGCAAATGCATTTGCAGTTGGGCTTGTCAGGTTGCTCTTTGTCAAAGTATGTTTCAGAATGAGATACGCAAAAGCCGCCTGGACACGGTCGTGGGCAGCCTGCTGTAGGTGACCCTGCCTGAGCAGGGGGGCTGGACCAGAGGACCTCCAGTGATTCTGGAAGGCCTTTCTCTTCATTGTGATGCTGGGATTCTGGAATTCGTGCTGGGATTCTGGAATTCGTGCTGGGAGAGGCGAGCGGTGTGGTGTGCTGGGAGTGCCTTGCTCACCACTGTCTCCCTGTGCTGGGAAGGCTGCGTGTATGTTCTGTCCTGAGACACTCAGCGCCTACGTCTGTCTGTCCAGGTGCACCGAGCAAGGTAAAAAAGAGCGTAAGGTCAGAAGTGCCTTTGGGAACCGCTGCGAGCTTCGCCACGGTAGACGGGGACTGCAACTCTTGAACGGAAGTATAGTCGTGTTAGGGAATAACCGCAGGAGGTAGCTGGGTAAAGTGGCTCCAGCGTCAAGTTCTGATCTGTGTTGGTTTTGTTTGTTTTTTCATGGAGAGGGATGTCACATCTGTGGTCTGCATCAGACACAGGGTCTTCGCTGTTGGGGGCTGTTGGGGTAGAGAGCTGAAATTCTTTCCTCGTCTCACCTTCTGCTGTAGCTTTGTGCTTGTGGAGCATCTGCACAAACTCGGCAAGACAATCTGTAGGCTGCACTTGAGTGAAATAAGGCCGACTGTAGGATTCTGGTACAGACCGTCTCTGTCACGCTGGTGGCTTTTTAGACTACAGCTTAGGGCTTGGATGAAATGTAGGGTTTTTGCCTAAACCGCCGGGAGCGGGGAGGCTTTCTGCCGAAGCGGGAAAGACCTGACCCGGTGGTACTCCCTAAATCACCTGCTCACTCACTCGCTAAATCCTCTTTCTGCAGGAGTAAAATCCGGCAAAGTGCAAATTCACTGAACCTGACGACTACGAGAGTGCAGAAAGTGACTTTTCCATCTGCTGCTCCTCCAGTGCTTGTGAGTTGCTTCCTGTTTCTCTGGGGAAAATGTCATGGAACCAGTCATTAACAACAATTCAAAAATTGGTATAACTTTTATAAACCCTTTTATAACCCTTCCCTGAAATCACTTTAGCTTCCACCTCTGGCGGAGTGAAAGAACGACGCCTGTCAGCTGCAGCCTTTCCCAGAGAGCTAGGGAGTCTCTCCGTGCAAGAGGGAGTTAAAAGTTGCCTTAAAAGATGCCTGACTGTGTCCTGGGTGGTGTCCTTTCTAAAAGTGAAGGGGTTTTTAGCCCTCCCTGCAAACTGAGTGTGCCGTTTCACCCGGGTATGAGCTAGCAGCCCGGGCTGACTGCCACAAAAAGGAGATGGACAAATTCCCTCTCCTTCTTCCCGATGCGTGGTCCTGCCTCCTTCCTTGTGCCACCTCTTATGCTTGCTGGTTGTCTCTGCAAGGCAGTTGAGCTCTCGAAGCTGGTGGAACACCACCTGCTTTTCTGGGTGAGTTTCCTGCCTGCTCAGGGAGTGAACTTGGCTCCTAAAGTGCTCTAAGGCACTGTTAAGGCAGTGCGAGGTGAGCCACAGGAGTACGGTAGTAGAACAAAGGAGCAGATGGAGAGATGGGAGGCGGCGGCAAGTCCTCTCTTTTGGTGGCAGGGAAGTCAGCATGTTTTGTGAAACCACCTCTTCAGCTGCGGCTGGCCATATTTTTAGCTTTTTTGTCAGTAAGCCCATTGCATTGTTGGCCCTTGAAACGGATTTTCAGGTACTACCGTCAGTCAAAACTGACGTCCCTGAACCCTGACTTGGCTGAATGTGATTCTGCTTGAACATGTAATTTCTCCATGTTTATTCTTCTTGGAGGTTTTTAATGCAAAAATCTATCCTCAGCCTGTGACTCGTGGTACGCTCCTTTCTTTGGAAATAGTTTGGAAGTCATAAGTACCTAAGGTGAAGACCAGTGGTAATTTTGGCTGCTAGAAGACAACTGACAATAAGTAACAAAGGGTAAAGTACGAAATCAAGGGAAAGGACAAATGGAAAGTTGTACCTGTTACTGAGAAGCTTTTTAAAATCTGATTTTTCTCAGCTCCCATCTTCCTAACCTGTGTGAGTAGACTTGAACTCAGTGTATTGGGCTTTTTCCTGTTATTTCTCTGTTGATACGTCTGGGTCACTTTTTGTTGGTGATCTCACAGGCATCAGAAAAGCAAAGGATTCTCCTTTTGCTCTGCTGGGAGAGCAAAAAGTCTCCCGAGTGCCATTATTTGCAAGGAAAAGAGCTAGAGGTGATGTCTAGGGGATTTTTCACTGCATACTGATGAAACTTCTGTCACTCTCAAGAATAGTTCTGGCTGACGTGAGTCTAGTTGTGCAATTTTTTCCTGTATTTACAGCGAAGAATGCGAGACCTAACAGCTGAGGTAACGAGCAGTCTGCTGCAGTTTCCAGAGGTGACTCTTCAGGCACTTGGGGAAGATGAGGGAACCCTCGGCTCGGTGCTGTGCGGGAGGTTTTCTGGAGGTGAGCATTTTCCTTTAAATTTGGTCTCGGTATAAAGTTGTTCTTGCCTGGAGGCTACCTGAAGCCTCAGGTCATCGTATCAGCTGTGTCAGGTTGGTGCTGTTAAGAGGCATCCTGTTTAGAGAGAGAGAACAAAAAGGGTGCTTCAGCGATGACAAATGCTAATATTAAAACGTGAGTATAGTTAAACTTTGAAGTGGACTTTCCAGGTGATGTGACAGTAGAGCTGGGTGCCTATCTGGAGGTCTAGGCTTCTGTTAAGACCAGGTAGAATCTATCTACCTGAGTGTAAATGCAGGGATTGAGCTCATACTTCCTTTGGGCTGGCAGTAGTTCAGTGAAACAAAATGCCTTCGATTCTTCCTCTACGCTCTAAGACTTGTATTCCCATATGCGTTTAGATCATTTCTAGCAAAACCAAGGCGAATATGGTATAAAGGCTGTCGATCAGGACCTTGTCATCTTTATCCCAAACAACCCAGATTCTTCGGTGCGGGAATGACAAGTACAAATGCAAAATAACAAGGTGGTTAATTTTAGGAGGGATTGCTTGGGGATTTCAACGGGTGATTTTGAATCATTGACTAGAATGAGGTAGGTCGGTCTTCCTCTGCTAGGTACGTTTATTGAAGGAAAGGGGCAGGCACTGTGATTTTTTTTCAGCTGTTTTCAGTCTTCCATTGGACATTTGCTTCAGTCCTCTTTCTTTTCTCTCACAGGGAGAAATGGCCTGGCGTGGTTGGCACGTGGTCCTCACCTTGAGGTGGTGAACTCTGTGACAGGAGAGCGGCTCTCTGCGTACCGTTTCAGTGGAGTCAATGAACAGCCTCCCACTGTTCGTGTGGTGAAGGAGTTTTCCTGGGAGAAGAGAACTGGACTGCTGGTTGGGTTGGAAGACGCAGAGGGAAGTGTTCTCTGTCTGTACGACCTTGGACTCTCAAGAGTGGTTAAAGCAGTTGTTCTTCCCGGGAGGGTAGGTACTTTTTAATTGGAGAAACGAAGCTTTGATGTTGTTAGGTGCTGCGTAGGCCTGTTTTAGGACAAGCTTTGGAGCGTCTCTTTGTAGGAGGTATTTTTTCTATCGTGCGTTAACATCCTGTCACTTGAGAGTATCCAGTCAAGACGGCGTTGCTGTAAAATCTTGGGCTTAATGTGCCATTATTGTTGGAGTTTGCTGAGAGTAAAACAAGTTTTCTGGTTTTATTGTAGAGCACAGAGTTACCTGATTCTCTCCTTCCACAAAAAGGCATTGAAAAGCACCTTTTTTTGGCCCTAATTGCTTGATTTCCATCAGAAATACCGTGTCTCTGCTCTAGCAGTCAGTGTTGTCCTGGGATGTGCTGCAACGTGTGCTGAAAGGTCTGTCTTCGCCTTGTGAGACAGTTGTGTGCAGACTGCTGGGCACGTGAAAGAGCAGTGCGCGCTTCCTCCTTTAGGTGGAGTCACCTTTTTATCTGAGAAGCTGCTGCTTTAGGCTGGCTTTTAACATTTTTCTCAACATTCGTGAAAGCGCTGGTGTGCATTTAAAGCTTCTTTTCCTTTATGTGGTTGTTACTTTTCTTCTAAATGCGGACTAGTGTGAATTTTACTAAGCTGGTCTCTCCCTTCAACGCTTTCTAAATACGTTTCACTCCCATGGAAATGGTGTGTCTCCCATGCAACTTGGCCGCTGCCTCGTCTGACTCTCGAGCCCTGATTTATCCTAACGCCCGTTTGTCAAAGAAGGCATAGACCGTATCGCGGTGCTGGTGGGCTGTGAGCGGTGGGAGACCTCGATGTAGTTGTGTTTGTCTGTCTTAAGCCCCTTGAATACGATAAAGTTTCTTGCGTATAACTGATTTTCTGTGTTTTCCTCCAGTTAATTACTGCGAAGTAGGAAATGGAAATTGCTAAGCTGTACTAATAGAATGCCCCATTTAAGTTGAAGTTAAGTCACTTACCCGCAGGAAATCTAGTAAATGGAAGGCAGTAACAGGTTTTTGTACGGGGCTTTTTTGTCTTTGTCTCTTTTCTTGATCTAATTGCAAACGATGCTTTGATGCTCCTGTATTTACTTTTTCTATTGAGCTTGTCAAAGAGCTCAAATAGTAACTTGTAGTTTTCCTGTAGGTAACCGCTATAGAACCCATAGCGAATCACGGAGGACCCAGCGTGAGCACTCAGCACCTCCATCAGAGTCTGCGATGGCTCTTTGGGGTGGCAGCAGTGGCTACAGATGCTGGCCATCTACTTCTGGTTGACCTTAGTTTGGATGATTGCTCCTGCACTCAGAACGATATCGAAGCATTGGGTAAGCCTGCAGTTTTTCCACGTGAATTTAAACGCAAGAAAACTTCTGTCTTCTAACGAAACAGTATGCATCCCACTTTGAAGACCCTTGTGTCAGACATTTCTGACGACTGGTTACAGGTGGCAGTTTGACATCGTATAGTCCTGACCTGATTAAACCTGGGAGTGTCTGACTGCTCCTCCCAGTGTTGTAAATGCCCCCTCCCACCAAGATCCCTGTGCCACTATGATTCCTTCCAGAGAGGTGTAGGAATTTTGCCACGTGAGCCGGTGCGGCCGCCTGGTAGGAAGTTGTGTTGGAGGAGCCCTGTTTCCCGGGAATGCTCTTCTGCTTGTGTTAATTGACTTGGGGCAAATTTTGGGCTTGTTTTTTAAAATAAACCCCACTTACCAACACCCATGCATTTGGATGAATGAAATCTCGAATAGGTGTACTCAGATTGCATACACCGTTTTGGCTATTACAACAGCACCTTCAGCAATTGGTGCCACTTCAAACACGAGGTGCCACTTCAAATTTCATCACGAGGCCCAAACTCCTGCTTTTCAGAGTCCAGGAAGAATTTGGTTACGTTATTATGGTTACGCTTTTGCCTAGCTTTCAAATGTGAGTGAGAATACTTGTCTGATCCGAGAGTTCTTATGTTCTTTGAAGACATACATAATGGAAATGGCAAAAAAAAGTGTTGCATAAATGGCTATTTTGCCTGGCACGGTGGCATTAGATGATAGGGGTTGTCACGTCAGTGCCTAAAATGCAGCCTAAATGGCATAACGTATTCATTTATTGCTTGGTTTTGTGTGTGTAGATCTAGAAGTTGTCACTAAAAATCCTGCTGAAGTTGCACAAAGAAGAGAAACTGTGACCAGCGAAGGGAGGTGTCTCTGTTTTCAACTACAAAATGCTTCCGGAACAGCAGTATCAGCCCTGTGCTACATAAGCAGAAGCAACCAGCTCGTTGTGGGTTTCTCGGATGGCTACCTGTCGCTCTGGAATATGAAAACTTTGAAGAGAGAGTAAGTAGGCCTTTACACTTGGCCATGCCTGGAGGTGTGGGGCTCTCGATTTGTTGCTTAAGGAAGTATGTGGATGTAAAGAGAACTTTTTCAGGGACTGAAATGAGTATGAGTATAATCTTGGCACGTTCAGAAATCCTCTTCTGACGTAACTTTTCAGTCATACCTGGATCAAGTGGTCCGCCTTCTCCCCAGTGGACTAGGATTGTTTTCCTTATTGTGCCTGTGGATTGAGGAATTGTGGGAAGCATGCTTCCTGGGGTTTTCAGAACCGGTTACTGCAACTGGGGCATCCATCGAAAGGCTGAAGTATGTCAGTGATGTGATTTTGGTGCCGATATTCTCTAAAGTGTCCAGGGTGAAACTAGTGAGACATGAAAACTCAACAGCTGACGTGTGCCTGAAAAATGTATTCTTTCCTGCATGTCAGCTTTGGCCGAAAGAGCAATCTCACCTGAAATATTTGGCTAACTTCTGGTTGGGATTCACTTCAGCAGATCTGCACTGACTCCCCAGGAGCTGTTGGATGCATAGATAGACAGTGGAGGAATAATTAGGTGGCAAGAGTAGAGTGTGGAGGTACAAATAAGGTTCAGAAGTCAGGAAGAACAATGCTTGACGTAGTCCAAGAAACGAGAAACTACCTGTGTTTGGGCCAGTAGGCTCCCCTTTTTTTTTCTTTTTCGTTTTGCTTTTTTTTTCCCCTAAACCTGTAGGCACCACTCTCAGCTTGAAGGAGGGAGGATTCCTGTCTATGCTGTCACTTTTCAAGAGCCGGAGAATGATCCTCGCAATTGTTGCTACTTGTGGGCTGTTCAGTCTACGCAGGAAAGGTGAATAAAAACTTTAACTATCAGCCACTGAATTAATTCTTTTTGTTTTTAAGGATATTTGTTCCCATACAGTTGAACATGTGTATTTGTTGTGTGTCTGCGATTCTTTCCGGTACGGAGGGTGTTAAACTTAGAATGCAATTTTTACAGGATTTACCAGACGTGGAGAGGGACCTACTAGTTCCTGCCTTCTGTCAGAAGGCAAAGCAACAGTGGCCACATTCTTCTGCTCGCATTCTCAAATGGTTTGCTTTTGTTCCTCGATGACCGCTTCATCATTTGTTTGATAGTCACACCGTGGTATTAAAATACCACTAGGAGCAGTTGAGGCTGCAGATCTAGAACACCAGACGTGCCCACACAACAGCCTGCCGCCCCTAAAGGCGGCGGTGACAGTATTGCCGATGGCCTTGTGCCAGCGTCAGCAGTCTGTGGAGCCTTGGTGAGCCAGTGCAGCTCCCCTGGCAGAAAACGATTCAGCAGAAAAGCCAATGGGTTCCTGCTGTTCTGCTGAATCAAATCGGACTTGGAAGGGTGCAGAGTGTGCAAGAGGGGGAGGGGAACTTTGGTGGTAAGGGAGGGGCAGAGAGATCTCTCTTTCTGCATCAGCAAGCGATTCCATCAGCTCAGCTGTTGGTAGAGTGGCAGTCTTTTAAAACTTGACTTCAAAGCAGTTTTGATGGAGAACTCTTCATTGTGAAGAACTATTTCCAACAATTCTTAGTCCATACAACATATTACAGCTTTCCAATTGTACGGTTGGCTTTTGCCCCTGAAGCTGTTAGTGTCAAAACGCCCTCCTTCATGTTTCAGTGGCTAAATGTGGCCGATGATCATGTTTTGGGAAGAGGTGGTGTTCTTTTCAGCGGGAGCATGCTATTAAGAAAACGTCTAGGTCTACTAACACGACAATGAGGACTATAAAGCAGCTTTGTAACCAAATTTCATAATTTATCCCTCTTTCAGTGAAGGTGATGTGGTGAGTTTACACCTGCTGCAGTTAGCGTTTGGTGACAGAAAACGCGTGGCCTCAGGACAAGTCATGTATGAGGTAAGAGGTGCATGCGTGGGAAAAGCAGACAATAGTAATTTTCTCTAAGGGAGTATCAGTTGAGTTACAGGGGTGAGATTTACCATCAAACTTCAGAGCTGGCTGAAAAAATAATAATGTTTTGCTGAGTCTTCTTGGGCACGGCCTTTGTCCATACCTTTTGGAAAGAAGGCGTACCATTTTATACTGCAGTGTCGTGTGTTCCAGCTAGATTCATCTGCAAAGAGCCCGTATAAATTAAATTCCTGAAGAGGACGCGGCTTTTGCAAATAAAATTATTCTGAAATACCAAATGAATGGCATGTAGGAAGAGAAGACTGGGCCTTGAATCGCTTGGTTTAACCAAGCTTCGGACTTGAATAAGCTTCTGTCTCTCTCCCTTTCTTAAAATACAGTCATACTCTATTCTTTGCTGATCTTCAGTTTTATGTTCTTGGTTTCCCTTAGAGCTTTGTCAGCCGGACTTCTCACATGAAATGCACCTACAGTGTCTCTTCAGTGTTGATCCTGACACTTAGTAGCTGTAAAGATAACTCGTTCTTCTTTTTGGCTGGGTGACCTATTCAATCTACTCTTAAAGCCAGGAAAATATGTAATTTGGTCAGAAGAGTGTACCTAAATGTTAGATCTGGCTCCAAGGAGGATGCGTTTAAAATACAGATGTGAGGTATCATTGTATCTCAGATAGCTAACAGAGACAAGGCGCATCTGTTAGATGTGTAATTCCATTCAGTTGTACGCCTGGAAGTCTTCCAAAATCTTTTTGAGGGGACAGTAATCTTAGTTCAGAGCAAGTCTTTCCTCCTGATTTGGTACTTTCTCTTGCATATTCTCAATAGCTATGGAACGAAACAGGGGTGACTCTTGTATCGTGGTACTCTGGTTTTTGTAGGGACTGTGCCTTTTGATTTTTTTGGATTAATTTAGATTTTGAGTGTTTTGCTTATGTGTAGGAAAGGTGCTTCCTCATTTGCCACTGTTGCTTTTGCATAGATAGAGGTTAGGTGTTTGGAAAAGGTGGTGTTTCTTTAAAATGCATTATCTATCACGGTGACCAAGTAGAAGGATCTTCCAGTGATTCATCGTGTGCTGGATGCTATCTCTTTATCTTTGTTGATGTGCGGGACCTGTGCTCCACAGCGGATACTTTTAGTCTCAGAACACTTCCTTGTAGTCACAGATTGGTTAGTACTACATGACTGTCTGCCTGCATGGCTGTCTGAGTCAAGTTTCTTGTCCATCTTCAGGGGTAGAAAATTTAAGTGTCTCCCGTTTGCTAGGCCAAGTTTGAGTAAAGAAGGAGGAATCTACTGTTGATCCTTGTTCATTGGATAGAGTTCACAGGAGCTCAAAAGACTTTTTCAATACAGCAGTGCTTTTTGTTCCAGGAATTAGGTTTGAGGCTATGAAGCAGTGCCTCTTTGACTGTGTGTCATGGTAAAAGCCACAAATAGGACTTATGGAACATGTAGTACTGTGTTTTTCTATATGCGTGTCAAACTCTCGTCTCCATTGCCTTCAAGGCTGGTTTAAGTCTGCTTAAGTAATTAAACAGAAAGGTATGTTTAAGTAATGCTTCCAAAGACCTTTTTTGTACTGTCGCAGCAGTTGCTAAATCTGGTGCATCAAATCACGATCGTAGAGCGCATCTTTACCCTCGTTCTGCACAATGCTTGCGGATGGGCAGAGTATACACTCTCTACTTTGATATCAGAGTTTGACCAGTGCATCTCGTTTGAAAACTTGTTTTTGTGTTTTGCTAGTCAATGGAGTCGTTACTTAACATCTCCCATACAATGGAGTTCCTTAGAATGACTTTGCCCGGCGTGGAAAGTTTAAAATGCACTGCTTTGCTTCAGAAGCATTTTCTTTTTAGTTATGAAAGACTTTTTTTAATTATTTAATTTTTCTTTTTAGACAACCTTCATATTTATTTGTAACACTTCCTGGAATCATTAAGAGAAAGCTCGCCTCTTCTCAGATTAGGTGAATTAGATGTATCCTATGAGATCATACGGGAATGTGTGGTTTCATGCCAGTTCGTTTCAGAGCTCTGCAAGTTTAGGAAACTTGGGTAGAATGTGGCGTTATCAGTTTATGGGTTGTGTGGGTTGGGTTTCTTTTTCCCTCCTTTTTTTTTTTTTTTTTAATTATAGAGCTGCTATTTGTCCCCAGTACACCCGTTCATGTGTTGTATGGTAGACAGTTTGAATGAATGCTGTATTTGGAAAGACGGTATTTCACTTCACGCTTACTTAAAAAATGGCGCTATCAGAGGTTCAACACAATCGTGCCGGGGTTTCTGTGTATCTCAAAATTAGTTTGTTTACTGTGTAGTAATTCGTGATGCTAAAAGCCTTGGCCACGTGCACCCCGTGTCCTTTCTGGTTTTCCCTTTTGCTGTTGGCTGTGCTTGGTGAAGGAGCTGAGGGATATTTCACCCGTTAGTCTCTGACAAGATGAGAGGAGGAGCTGTCATAGCTTACGTGGCTTGAAAGAAGATTGCTAATCAGTATGAAGTTCTCACAGTAACTAGAGAGGGGTGCACGGTCACTCTGGTGGTGTGCCCATAGAAAATACCTCTTGACAGCTTTAGCTGCTCGAATGCTGGGGCTTCTCTAACTTCATCAGTTCTGCAATCAAGACATGGAGCAAAGAGCTTTGCATGCATGTGTGTTGCATCATTTTAGATATCTCTTTGTAGCGATATATTTATTTTTATAAAGAACATTCTTGGATGTCGCAAGGAATTCTGCAAAACATGTTTAGATCTGAATAATGTTAGGAAAATTCTAAATTTTGAAAAAGTGCAAAGCCTTTACAGCCAAACTTACCCGTTACGATTTGACACTGCATTCTCTTGCATGTCAGGCGTAGTTTCTATTTACCATCAGAAATAGGCTCATGCGAAATACACAGTATAATAAGCCTATTCTGTTAGACTGTCTTTCATATTTAGCCATAATGTATGTTTTTCTCTTAGAATGACCTTTGCTCTCTTCTCTGATTTTTTCCCCCAGGGTTTGGAATACCGTGGCAAAAAGTTCAGTTTAGATCTCACGGGTGGAGTCTTTCCCTTGAGAGGCCAGATGAGTACTAAATTAATCAGCTGCCAGACTGTCGAAAAATTCCGCAGCGACGTTGACGGAGAGGATAGCGTAAATGAAGGTTTGTTCTGATGTCCGTGTTTGGTGATTTTAAAAGAAGTGCTTTTGGAACCTAAGCAACGAATGCTGTTCTGTCCCCACAGTCTGAAAGTCTTGCCTATCTGCATAGACTAGACTGTTGGGATTATTTACGAAGAAAAAATGGATGCTTAAGTTATGTGGGACTTCTTTAAGGGAAAAAGTGGGTTTTATTTTATGCTTGCTGACATGCTATCGCGATGTATGGTGGGGCCGTTTGTATGATGATGGTCAGTCGTTTTACTCCTCCAGCTGCCATCTTTGAACAAGAAGTTCAAACTCTCCATTGCTTAGGAATGTTACCAGAATTTTTTCCCTTCTTCAAACCGATGTCCGCATCTGCATCCAGATGGTAGCCCGTCACAAGTGCTGTTCCCCAGGGCACTGCACTGGGGCCACTTCTCTTTAGTATCTTGACCAGTGATCTGGACGAGGGGACAAGAAAAAGGGGCAGTGTGACTGAAACCTATCACAGAGATGTTTGCTATTCCGTAATTACTGTAATCACTCTTAGGAAGTGTTGTGTTTCACGAGTGACAGAACAGAATGAAGCCAAAATAGAAAGTGGTGTTTTAAAACTATCGCATCCATCGTATTTTCTACAAGTCAGAAACAACGTCTTGTCTTTTACAGTCACGTCTCCTGACACCAGTGTCTCAGTCTTCAGTTGGCAAGTGAATACGTACGGTCAGGGAAAACCATCTACTTACCTGGGTGTATTTGACATTAATCGCTGGTATTCTGCTCAAATGCCAGATTCACTAAGGTAGATTTTTCTTCAGTAGTTTTCCATATGCCTGCCAATAATTCATTTGAATGTCGGCATTTAGCTTACGCGCTTGTTTTCTTTAAGGCCGGAAGAATTCCCTCATGAGTGCCCCTATTTTGCACTGTGGTCGCTGGATACCGTAGTGAGCGTGACTTCTCCGAAGCTCCTTTTGGATATTCTGGTCCATGAGCGGAGTCTAAGTCGGGGAGTTCCTCCTTCTTATCCACCACCTGAGCGGTTTTTTCATCCAGGCAACTATAACTTTGGTAGGTATTTCACTGCTTTTGAGAGTGATAAGCTTAAAATGAGGTCAAATGCCATTCATTGGTTCTCTTGTTCAGTCATTGTTTGTCATTCAAAACCCAAACCAAACCAAACAAACACCCAGTCCCCCCCAAACCCAACTCTGATCGTGTTGTACTGACAAGGTATTTACTATTGTGAAACATATCTGACAGCCGGCTGAGTTTTGGTGCTTTTGTAATGTAGCCGGTGAAGTGGTGCTGGTTATAGCCTGAAATGACTGTGAACTGAAGCTCAAAGCACTCAGTTATATGTTTCTAGATAGCGGTGTGTAAAAAATGTAAACTGGTCATGCCATAACTGTGAGAGTACGGAAGGTTGTCAAACGTTCCCTGTTTCTGCAGATGGTACGTGCTTGCTGACCTCCGGAGTCGTTCACATGACTTGCACCGGCTTCCAGAAGGAGGTGATCTTTTACTGTATCTTTATTGCGAGTGGCAGGAGATGTAGCTTTTCTAAGTTTTCTGTTGCACTGCTTTCCGTGTTAGGGACCGTTTCATGCTCATCCTGCCCGTCCACACGCATAGTTGCAATTGTATCCTGTCGCCAGTTGTATGCAAATGGTAATGTTTTAGGTCCCCTCTTGGGACTGTACAACTGCCGTTGTCTCCTCTTGAAGCACCATCGGGGATTGAATGTCTAGAAAGGAATGCAACGTTGCTCCAGGAGCAAGAACAAAACCACTGTAGAAGGCGGGGAAAGGTGTTACTTCTTTATTGCCCCTCAGTCGAACTGCCTGCATAGTCTTGAGTTAGAGTTTTGATCCCCAATTCTCTTGAAAAAGGAGGGAATAGAGAAAATGAAAAATCACATAACTGTTTGAGGAGTGAAAATTTTGTTTTCTCCCAAACTCGGCCAAATTATAACTTCTGAGCCACGGCACAGATTGTGACAGATAATTTTGAGTGAAGTTTCAGCTCACTAAATGTTTCCAACATGAATCGGCTTCCATACGAATAGGCATAGAAAGGATCTTCCAAAGCGTGAAGTTGCATGTTAGCTTAGCTTATATAGAATGTATTTTGTGTCAGTGTTGAGGGAAAGAGCAAGGCCTGTGTATAGACAGAGAAGGTAGAAAAGACTTAATTACACAGATTGCTAACCTAAAGCATCTTAGTGGTTCAGGCTGTCTGACGGTGTCAGTGAACATTTAGATTCTTCCTTTTAGAGGTTATCCAGAAGCGTAGTGACGGACTAACAATGCTGTCTTAATCTGTGGTTTTCGATTGATGTTTCAGACCTTGAATTTTTTGAAGAAATCTGGTCCTTCAATATGGGAAGCCATTCAGGATAGCTACAATAGGTGTCTTGTAGGTGGCTTGCTGTCTCCAAGACCAGTTGATGTCCAGCCATCCAGTTTGAGTCAGGTGAGTGCCTATGAGGGAATCAAGGGGGAAATACATCCATCTGGTCTGACAGGGCTGGAGGGGCTACAAGACACGATACTCCAATTTGAAATACAGGTGTTGACCTGAGCTAGCAGAAGTAACCGTATCCTTAGATCCAAAGTAGTGACTTTGACTGGGAACAGCCCTAAGAGATCTGTCTTTAGAGACCCCTCTCTTAATTCGGTGCCACACACAGATGCGCACAAGGAAGCGTGCAGTCAGTGCTGGTCATGCCCAACATAACGCATGTGTCCCCCAGAGTAACCCCCATCCCTGTCAGTTTCTCAAAGCAGTGGTTCAGTGCAGTAGCCGACGATGGGGGCGTCTCACTGGGATGCGAGCTCTTGCAGACGTCGGCTTGCTGCACTGTCACGGTACGTGATCATTTGCTTCCAAGGAAGTGGGCTGTGGTAAAGGATTACTGCTGTCAGCTCTCCCTGGCAATTTCTTCACGGCTTGCCCTCGTTTTCCCTTCATCGGTAGGCTTTTCTGCATCCTCTCCGGGCGGATCTTCACCTCTGTAGCCTCTGCCTTGTGCTGCAGTAGCCCAATTTGCTCCTCTGAGACTGCCCTCTTGCAGCTGCAACACCTTAATCACCTTTATCTCATGACACTCACTACCTTCTATGTGCTTTATGCCACCACAGTGACTTCACTCCCCCTGCCATAGGTTTTCCATTTGCAATGCACCAACCTTTCCCTGGAGCAATCAGCAGGAAGGGGAGAGCAGCCTTCCCGCTGCCCTCCCCTTCCTGTCTCCTGCATTCGTCACCACATTTGTGGACGTGTGTTAGGACATGAACGCTTCTGCACAGTGTGGTAGCTCAAAGAAATTTCTTGGCAAGCTGGCCAATGGTGTGTTTCCTTGCCTGAAACCAGTATTCAGAAAAGATGGCAATATCACATGTGTGTTCTACATGTGTAGAAGTCGCTTTGAATGTCATGATTTTGCCTAGAGGGGAAAGATACTTTTGAATGTGTTTAAAAAAACCCAACCAACCAAACAAATCCCATCCCAAAAACCAAAGTAAAAACTTACGAAGGGTCCTCTCACCTGAGAGAAGTACGAGAACACCAGCTGAGATAAGCTACTACTTAGTATCGCGCGTCTGTGCATACCTGTGATTTATCCTTGTAAGGATTACCACTACACTATAATACAGTATTTGAAGAGCCTACCATTTAAACCATTAGGATGTAAATGTTTTGCTTCTTTTCTGTCACGTTACAAAATTCCAACGTACTGTTTTGGGTGTCAGAACTGCTTCATGTCTTCACAGTCTAGAAAACTGCTTGGCCGTAGCTTCACTGTTTCCATGCAAACGTTGCACAGTTGTGTTTGTCCTGTCCCCTTCCTGAGTTCCTGAAGTCAAATTTATCTGCACAGATGTGTAACGCGTATTAGCAGAGGATGTTTCTGGACGTAGTAAGTTGGAACTCAGTACGTGAAGACTGTAATGCAGAGGCACGCGAAGAAAGATTAGAATTAGGCTGCAGTAAGTTGAAATGTCAGAGGAAAAGTGTGTTAATGTGTTCCTCAGAGCAGTGAGCAGTCCAGCCTGTGGCTGGAATTAAGAGAAAGGACGTGGCATTCCTGGCCTGTGTCCTGATTGACTTTGTGATGTCTGAATGAGTATACAGTTAGAAAGAAACATTTACTGTTGATGGTTCACATGGTGCAAGTAGGTAAGATTCTCATTTGAGTTTGTCTGTTACGTTTAGGAGGAGCAGCTGGAAGCAGTATTGTCAGCTGCTGTCCAGACAGGTTCTGTGGGACTTCTGACTGGATGCATTAAACATTGGATATCTGAAGGTAATACTTCGAACGTTGTTTTTTTACGTGGTACCTCTTTGAGTTGGAGCCTGTTGATTCATTTCTTTTTTGTTCTCTTTGTTTAAAGAGCAGCCAAGGTCTGCTGGTAATTTACGGTTTGTTCTTGAGTGGACATGGAACCAAGTGATCTCTACAAAGGAAGAATTTGACCAAATCTGTGAGTACTAGTGTAGTCATTCTGCAAACCTAAAGTCGTTCTTTCTGATTGAGCTTCCTCAGTAATACGCCGCTATAGGATATTGCACGCGGTCCTTGAAGTGCGCCTTGAAACTCTGGAATTGCTCTGTCGGCTAACGATTTAATATTTATTCTTGAAAAGGTGTTCCGCTGTTTGATGGCTCTTGCAACTTCATTGACCCCCAGACATTACGGTCTCTCCAGCGCTGCCAGTTGCTTTTGAGCAACCTTAGCACGGTCTTAAACTGTTTTCTCACAGAAGCACAAGAGCTTACTGAAAAAGGTTTGTAGTAGTGCTACAAAATCTTTGGTATGTTTTATTAAGATTTGGAATTGTGGCAACATGGGCTTTTGTTGTTTTTGAGGATTGGAAGACAGTCACATTTAGCTGGGAGAAGGGGCTTAAAGCTGAGCGCTTGGGACCACCACAAAACACGCATGGAGTTCAGGGCAACAGTTTATGGTGGAGCTCATGCAAGGGGGTGGGGGAGGCTACATTCAGAGAGAAGCTTAGTAGGCAACTGGGCTGAAATTACAGCAACCGAATGTGGTATTGCTGAAAATTATTCCTTTGAGTTCTTAGCTAGCAAGTTCTAGTTGCATGCAGACACCGTGTTGCAAATTGCTAAACAATACGAAGGAAGCGTAAACGAGTAACATGCAAAGTAAGTTACTTGAGTTTCTACAGCTTTTTCTCTTAGAAATGGTTCTTGGCCTATTGAGAAAAGAAAAGAATATCCCTTTGCTATCAGAAGAATCTCTGCTACGTGAGAAACAGATGTCTTATTCCTGCGTGCATTTAGTAGTTCAGGCTTTGGGGTTTTTGTTTTTTTTTTTATTTTAGCCTTTAGTGAGTTTAGTTCTTTATAGGGGTTGCTTTTTGTTTTGGTGGTGATAGTGGGTTTTTTCTTCAAATAAAAAAGCGATACAGCATGAAAAAAGCAAAGAAAAAGATTTCTAATGTGCTATTTTTATACTTTTGGTTTAGTAGGATGAAGGGAGTTTTGTGAAAATGAACAGAATTGCATAACGCTAATCATCTCCTGCCTTTTTTCAGGTTTTGCAGACGTGACAAATAAGCAAGCGGTAACCGGCCTCATTTCTTTGTATGCACGAGTGGTCATCTGGTTCTGTCGATCCGGTCTCCTTCCAGAGGGTTTAGGTAAGCGTGACCTGTCATACGTTTGTAACAAGGCGACCATCCAGTGAGTGACTCCCACGAACGCATGCTTAGCCATGTTTTTGTAACGGTTTCGTCAGGAAGAAGTCGTGCTGGTTCAGTGGCAGGGTGTGCTGAAGTTCTGTGGGTGAAGTTGAGATTTTGCTGGGTTGTCAAGTACACGGCGTAGAATGAGGCAGGCAGTTTCTTTCCTGGGTGGATTTTAGGAATAGCAATGGACCCCTGACGTCAAGGCGCTGCTTGTGTCCACAGCTTGAACTACTTGAGATTTTAAACAAAGTACTATTAAACAACAAGTACCAGAATGCTTGTTTTTACAGTGAGAGCATTACCTGCATGTTTTGAACTTTCTATCAGTTGCTTGAGGAGAAAGTACACCTTGGAAATCCTTCTTTAGTTGGATGGATTAGAAATTCCATTGTCAGCCTTAATTGTCTCACAAACAATTGTTTTAAACAATGGTTTTAAAACCATTCCCTTTGAGAACTGGGTGGTTTTTTTTATAGTGAACTTCAGCTTACCCTACATGTTGTGAATGCTGCGTGAACTGTAACCTTGAAACGGCACTTGGGGCAAGAAGGAATTGAGTCTTGTCTCTTAGAGCTCTTTTAGCAAAGGCAGAAAGAGGATTGGCTTCTTTCAGAGTTGGAGGCTTCTTGATGCTTAGCTTGTACGATCTTCTGTCTCTTTAGGCAAAAATTTTCGTTTACAAGTGTGATATGACTGCTTTAACTTGCTTCTACTTTGTTGCCTGTAGACGACGATACGCGTTTGTCAAGACCTTTCTACAATTATCCTCTGATTGAGAGCTACTATACTGGTCACCGACAGAAACTTGAGCGTTTATCAAGGTAAGAGCTAGAGGAAGACTCTAGAACACTTCCACGGCAAATTCAGAAGTGGAAGGGAATGGCTTTTATCTCAACAGTTGCATGGGCTATGCGTAATGCCGCTGCCAGCAATACTCTTGACTTCAGTGACACGTGTGTTCTGTTGAACAGAGAGGTTACTTT
Source organism: Larus michahellis (assembly GCF_964199755.1). NCBI lineage: Eukaryota > Metazoa > Chordata > Aves > Charadriiformes > Laridae > Larus > Larus michahellis. The sequence goes on from NC_133898.1 coordinate 43,667,633, forward strand.
CCTGTGTTAAAACGTTGCTATCTACCTCTGCTTAGTACCACTGGTTGGTATCATCATTTTTCGGGAGTCTACTTTATTCATTGGCTAATGTGTATAATTTCTGACTACTGAAAAAGGCCATGTGATTAGGACAGGATCAGTCACCTCCAGTTCAGCAAAGCAGGGTGTTCACAGAACAATTGTTTTGGAAGCAGAAGAAAGCGTGTTTTTTAAAAAACAATCATCTCCGTCCTTGACTGGTAATAGAGGGTCATAACTGTATTGGCCTAAGTCCCCTTCTCACAAGTACGTGGTGTGATTTCGTAAGATGGTTGGAGTTACATGGAGTTGGCACGCCTCGCACTCTCCTGGCTGTCGGATAGAAGTCACTTGCGAACGTCAGCTCTCTTTCCTGGACTAGCTGCCTAGCACATAGGCGGCATGCCTTGGATTAGCTGATAATAGGTTTTTCTTTGGAAATTGTACTGAAAACTGAATAAAGACCTGACCAAGCTTCGGCGATGGCACTGTGACCAAGAGGCTGCAAGGTGAGTTAAGGTGGAAGCTGCAGGGTAGGAGGTATTGACTTCAAAGTTCATCTTCCTTGGCTTACTTCTCAAGTAACTTACATACAGGCTCGTGTGTTCCTTCGAAGCACAGAGCCTCTAGTGTCCTTTTTCTGCTTTGTGCCATCGGGAGATGAAAGGGCAGGGCTGCAGTCAGCAGAAGACTGGAGGAAAGCCGTTACACCGGGAGGCTGGAATTAGTGTTTTACTCTGTCCAAATCCTTGCTACCTTTTGTTCCAGAGGAAAATGGGAATCGGACTGCTTGATGGTTGATGGAATGGTTTCCCAGTTAGGAGACCAAGTGGAGAAGCTGTGGCGGAGAGATGCAGGAGGAACTGGGAAATACCCGCCTGCCAGTTTGCATGTGAGTGTCCTGTTCACTGCGAACAACAACAAACGGCCGCCCTCCCCGCCAAACCCCACCCAAAAGCCAATGATTTAGGGAAGACAGGCGTTTTTTCAGAACTGTTAATTTTTCATTTCAGGCACTGCTGGATCTCTATTTGCTAGAAAACATTGAAGAAAACTGCAAACACGCAATTGTATCCTTTCTAGTTATTTTTATTACACCTCCAGGGGATGCACATAAATGTTCTTCAGTGTTGGTCGCCGACCTGTTTCATGACATTTTTTCATTTATGCTTCAAAGACGATGCAAGTGAAAACATTTAGTTTAGCGTTAAGTTGTAGACAGAAGCGCTGTTTTATTTCTTTGTACTGTGGATTTTTGATGACTTTTTTCTTAAACGTTTTGTTGCAAAAGTCTTCTCCGATAGGGAGAAAACAGTTTTAGTAATAAGGGTTGAAGATATAAAATGTCCTTAGTTTTTCTCCAAATTTAAACACCGTTTAAAATTGTCTAAAACACCCATGATGGGTTATAAAACAATTTCTGTTTCAGAACAAAAGGATTTCTAAGAGTGGTTTACCAGTACCGGATTTTTGCTGAAATCACGGGTTTTCCAGCGCAGCTCACGGTGCTTGCTTTGGTTCCGTTGAAAGTGCAGGCACACGGAATAAGCAACAGGGAGAAGAGAAAAGTCATGGGGCAGAAACTTAATTTTTAAGCTGCTGAAATACACAGCCTTGCTTTTGCTGTTTGTTGCCTAACCCGCGAGGGGAGCCTAGAGAGCAAGGGGCTTAGAAACGCTTATAGCCCAGAGCTGTCTTGTTAGATGATGTCCCTAAAAACGGACGTCAGAAAGAGAAAATGACGCTACCAATGAGTGACCCGCATACTGGTTTAAATCCAGTTTTAATCATTCGGAGCTGAGCTGTACTGTAAGGATGCCACAATTTACACTGTTTTATAGACGCTGGACATGAGGGAAAAACCCAACTGTGGAATTTATTTGCTGTAATAATTGAGCGTTGGATGCTCCAATGTTTTGAATGTATTTTCTGCTTCCTACCACTTTTATATTCTTACTTCATTATGTTTTTCTAAGGGTAATGTGATAAACTTTTGGTCTTACAAGCTGATTAGCCTTAATGAGATACCTGATGTCAGACAATTTACTTGCTGCTGGATATCAAGCGTTCCTTTCCGAGTGAGACAGAAACTTCAATCGACTCCTTTGCAACTGCCTTTGGCATCCCCTGGGGACTTGTTAAGCTTGTTGAAGGTTGTTGGCTTCTAGATCACGATGATTACGAAGTAAGTATGGTAGAGTTGAGTTAGACATACATTGCAGTACAAAGCTATAATCTAGAAAATGATTTTAAAACCCGATCTCTAACTTGTACAGAATTCACTGGCCCTGCTCTTTCATCCCGCTACAATCAAAACCGCGTCATGGCAGCACAAGAGAATTATTCAGTCCCTCCTGTGCCAAGGGGAGCATGGGCAAGCCCTCAGATACATCCAGCTGATGAGGCCACCCACGGCAAGCAGCGGGGAAGTGCAGCTTCTCCTCACTGTGTTGCTCTCCAATAGGTAAAGAAATATACCCCACCATTTTGTCACGCAAATCTTGTGAAAATGGAGAACAAAGAATAGAAATCATCATCCCCTAAGTTTCCTTTAAACTTTGAGTACAAGACTCTTGGGGCATCTCTTTGGTTATGCTATTAACATCCCTTTACGTCTGAAACATTAATTACAGGTGCATGGTGGAGGCTTGGGGTCTGTTGCACCAACATGCCGCTCAGGCAAACTTAGAAGACCTCTTAAAACACATGTACGAAATGTGCCGGGAGATGGGCCTGATGGAAGACTTGCTGAAGCTGCCTTTCACAGACACCGAACAAGTAAGTGGGAGCAAGGAAAAATGTTCATCGTCTCTTTGAAAAGAGAAAAGGCAGAGCCATAACAGATTTTTGGAATGATTTTTTTTTTCTCATAGGAGTGTTTGGAGAAGTTTTTAAGGACCAGTGCTGGTGTTCAGAATCAAGAATTCCTTTTAGTCTACCATCTGCAGCGTGCCAACTACATTGCAGCCCTAGAGCTGAATCAGTCCATGAACGTCAATCTTATGGTAAGCGTGAAAGTTCTGTTCTGTCAAGCGTGCAAGTTTCTGCTGGGTGTTACTAACTGGTTTGGATAGTACTCAATAAAAATCCTGCTTTGTTTTTTTCATACCAGTCTTTGAAACACTCGGAACAAGTTTCTACACCTTTGGTTACAGCTGAAGCTAAATGTTGACCAATATACGTCACTACTCCAAAGCTACTCTATGAAGCTATAAATTAAATGTTACACACCACTGTTGACCCCACTGAGAACAGTTTGTTTGCATCTGAGGAATAAACATGTATCTTTCCCATCAGCCAATCGTACCATTCCGTTATTGAGATACGTATGTTATGCGTGGCTTAGATTACTGGAAGTTGTTTGTGTCACTCCTTCCTGTGGGATGACGAGTAGGTTGTATGTCATCGCTTGTGTCTTGCACGCAACTGTATTTTTCTAGCTGAGAGCAGGCTAGATGCCAGTCCACAGGTTAAATTTCTGTGGGTTTTCTTTGTTTTTTTAATTTCTGCGAGTTATAGTGTGCTCTCCAATTCCACAACTTTCATTTCACGGCTTTTATGACAAAAATTCTTGTCTAACCTCTATTTCTCAAAATAGCCAGATTACATTTTGTGTTACATGAACTTGTGTTCTGGATTTGTGACACGTTTGCTGTTTTCTGGAATCATAGTTTTCCAGTGACTCAGTCTTCTAAGGTGGTTTTGGAAGTCGTAGGTCCTGCATTTGAAAACTGTCATGCGGCCAGGTGGTGTGCGTAGGTCGCTTTTTCTTGCTTGTTTTAATCTTCACATCATGTTGTCCAGGGTAATTTCCAGTTGTCCCGTATATTCAGGGCACTGGCGTTTCAGGAAGAACAAGGGAAAGCCTGCTATGTAGTAAGTCGTTTGCAAATTGCAGGTGATATCAGAAAATTGCAGGTGATAACAGGTGTATCAGAAGAAGGTTCTGCAGAGTGCCAGCATTGTTTTAACTTCAAGTTGTAGGCTCTGTTGCTATTGCAGTCTTCCTTCCACTTTGCTAAAAGTACCAGGTGAAATCGGTGTGTGCGGATGGGTAGAACTTGCCGCTGTTCTGTGCAGTGGAGGTGTTTTCCCACACCCGTAGAGGAAATCTGCTCACTAATGCGAAATAGCACGGAGAGGTCTGTGCAAGGAACTTCTTGTAATTAGTTAAGCTTTTGCTTTCCGCTTTTCCTTCATCAGAACGACGGCGATCATCGCTTGACCGACAGAGCAGTTGCCAGAAATTCTCTATTAGCCCAATATGGCAAGATCCTTCCACGAATTGAAAGGCAGCTGGCCGTAGAGAGAGCCAAGCTTTACCATTTGCCTGCACTGGCCTCAAGAGAAGGTAACTTTTAGCGGGGGGAAATAGAGGGGAGAATTCCCTGTCACTTGGATGACACCAGGCTGAAATTTTTCCCCTCTTGCTTTCCAGTCTCAAGACCAAAGCCATTAACTCCAGTAAGAAAACAAGCTAAAGCAGGAAATGTGCGTCGAAGACCAAATTTTCTGGCGAAAATATTGTCCAGAATTAAAGAATCCTGGGCAGGAATGAAGGAGAAAACCGGTTTCTCACAAGGTGGATTTTAAAGATGCTGTCGTTTTTATAGCTGCTAAACGTGCTGTTTCTTCAGCAGGATGTTTCTAAAATTGAGGATGTTTCTAAAATGGGACCTGTTGAGATCCAAACAGGAGAGCAAGCAGTTGGGTTTCAACAGCACCCGCCAGTCCCTCACTAGAGACAGGAACAAGAAGAGACCTTAGATGCATTCACTTATTCAGCTCGTCTCAGCTTTGGGATTTAGGACAACACTGTAGAGAAGATGGGGCTGGACTTGGGAATACGCAAATCCCTCATGGGAGTCAATGGAAAATTTGGGATGGGAAGAAGGCAGCAGGTCACAAAGCTTCCGCAGTCATTCCCGTAGCAGTGCAGTGAAGGTGTTTCTGCTTGCGTTATAACTGGTGGGTACTGATGTAGATGTAAGCGCCTGGTTTTGGCTTGTGGGCCCTCACTGAATTTAGGACAAACTGCTTACTGCTTTCTTGTTCGTAGATTTGTAAGCATAAAAGGACAGTTTACGCAGACTAGTATTTCTTGACTTTAGTTTTGAAGCATGGCGTGTTGCTAATAATATATCGCTTTCGCAAGTTTTGACGAGGCGGGAGGCAAGAAAATAAGCTGATTCTATGGAGACTGCTGTTGAGGGGCTGCTTCCTTCTGCCGTTGTTGGCTAGCACTGCAACTTAGAGGGCTGGGCAAAGGTCTTTACACGTGGATTCAATTATCCCGACCATCCGAGTCCCTGGAAATAAGTAACGGTTACTGCTTTTGTTCTCCCCATAAAACCCCGAGTATCTTCACGTGGATCTAGAAGGAACGAATACTTGCTCAGCACAGGGAACGGGAAAATAAGAGGTGGAGCTATTTAGAATATACTGTGTTGTCTCAGGCAGTCCAAGCGATTCCTTGAAGTGCAGGGTTGAGCTGTCGGATGTGAGGGCTGGCCAGTTTGACAAAGTGTTGCCGACTGGAACTTTCAGCTTTTCTCTCATCGTTGCCTTTTACCCTGTTAGATGCAGAGTGGGTCGCCCTGTGGGCATTTGTCGTCAGTGCAGGAAGTACTGCAATGGGATGATTTCTGCCAGTTGTGGCTACAGCTCGCATTGTAAAACTGCTCACTTTGTCCAGGAGTGGTGGCAAATCGTAGTCAGGAACAGAAACACCAGAAACGGGGCACGCGATGGCCTACACTGAACACTCTCTTCTCTGTCCCTTAAACACAGAGGCTGTCATCGGTAGCAGAGAGTACACTGTATGTTTCTGACCTTACACCCAGCAGTGATCTGAAAGGAAAAGCGGCATTTCACTGTCCTCAGTTTCATCTGTGTGAGTGTGAAGTCAGTCTGTTTGGTAACGACTATTGCATTAACAGGCTTTTTTTTAACTGTAGGTGGTGGAAGATAGTGCGCTTAAGTCACCAACCTCAGAAGCAGCACCGGCAACACCAGGATAAAGTGAAGGACATCCATCGGGCGATCGTCCATACAGCTAGGATTCTCCAGAGTCATAGTTAGCATGTTGTTTGACTGTCAATAAACATTGTTGAATGTGATGCAGCTGAAGGAGACGGAGAGCTTTTTACACCTCAGAGTAATTTTCAGAGACAAGCGTTGTAATAAGGAATGCCCCCCAGCCCTCCTCCTCTCGCTTAGCTTTTGTAGCTGAGCAGACGGCAGAGGGTATGGAACATCCCTTTGGTCAGTTTGGGTCAGCTGTCCTGGCTACGTGCCCTCCCAGGATCTTGTCTTTTTTCCTCCTGAGTCCTTTCTCAGACCCAGCCTTCGCACCGCACCCCTAGCAGCTCCCTCTGCATCTCCGGGATGATCAGTTCGCCCTCCTCTACGAGCAAAGGAACCCAGAATATCTTCCAGGAAGGAGAACTCGAACCCCACGTGGACTGATGGCGTAAGGTGGGCTGTAGTTAGTGATTTTTCCAGTTAAAGGCTTTACAGACCGTGATTACACTTGCAGTTTTATAGAGTTTGCTCAAACTGCTTACGTTGAGAACTGGAACTGCAAATCAGAATGGCAGACTTGCATTTGGTCTTAAACGGCTATGTTAGGCCTTCTGTAACGTCACCTGCCTGCCTGCAGGAACACTCGGAATTAGGAGAATTTGAGATTTGAGGTTTGTGCGGTGACGTCATCCTGGGAGCTTCGTCCAGTTTTGTATGGACTGTATCTATTTCATTATTTCCCTTTTGATTTTATTATTAGGATTTCATGAAAGCAGTTTAGTTTCTCCTAAGCTCGTAAATCTCTCTCTACCTCTCCTCCTCCTCTCCGTGTACGAGAGGTTGGGGGGGAGCATCTGTCGCCGGCCATTGGCCAATTCGGCCAAAACCACGACAGATTTATTGGCGCCCGACGTGGGGCACGAACGCAGCTCTGATAGATTGCCTGAATAGTTTGAATTCCAGCTTGTTCAGGGAGAACAGAGAGTTCACAGCATGTCGGTCTTACGTGAAATCTGGTATCGTGCCTTTAGAGAGCTTTGTATGAAGTTAATGGACGCAGTGGGGTTTAAGCGGTCAAATATATTGCGTGGCCTGTTTCTCGTTTGTGTTTGGACGCGGTGGTCTAAGCGTGCCACGTTGGCATGGGTTTGCCTTCAGAGGTATAAAATAATTGCTTGGATAACGGTTCTGCCTGCCTATCTTGGGCATCTCGTGATGGAGGCTTTTCCTAATTACACTTTCGGGATGGATTCTTTTCCTAATTACGCTCTTGGTCGTACCTGGGGAAAGTTGACTTTGCCCTTCGGTGATGATGCCAAAGCGACAGTAACAGAATCGGGATGAGAAACCTTCGGGCCGTTTCGAGAGTGAAGGTTACTTTCATTCGTACGTGATCCTGTTGTCGGTTTTCCCGAGTGTGTTGCAGGGCTGGTTTATTGTTAAATATCGGTGCAGGAGTGAGTATGATGTGACGTGTGATCATAGAATCATAGAATTGTTGAGGTTGGAAGGGACCTTTAAGATCATCGAGTCCAACCTTTAGCCTACCCTGACAAGAGCCACTTCTAAACCGTGTCCCTCAGTGCCCCATCTACCCTTTTTTTAAACACCTCCAGAGACGGTGAATCCACCACCTCCCTGGGCAGCCTATTCCAATGTTTAATAACCCTTTCAGTGAAAAAATGTCTCCTAATATCTAATCTAAACCTCCCCTGACATAACTTGAACCCGTTTCCCCTCGTCCTATCACTTGTCACCAGGGAGAAGAGGTCAGCCCCCATCTCTCTACAACCTCCTTTCAGGTAGTTGTAGAGGGTGACAAGGTCTCCCGTCAGCCTCCTCTTTTCCAGGCTAAACAACCCCAGCTCCCTCAGTCGTTCTTCATAAGGTTTGTCCTCCAGGCCCCTCACCAGCTTTGTAGCCCTTCTCTGGACACGCTCCAACACCTCAATGTCCCTCTTGTAGCGAGGGGCCCAAAACTGAACGCAGTACTCGAGGTGGGGCCTCACCAGTGCCGAGTACAGGGGGATGATCACTTCCCTAGTCCGGCTCACCACACTATTCCTGATACAGGCTAGGATGCTGTTGGCCTTCTTGGCCACCTGGGCACACTGCTGGCTCATATTCAGCCGGCTGTCAACCAACACTCCCAAGTCCTTTTCTGTCGAGCTGCTTTCGAGCCACTCTGCCCCAATCCTGTAGCGCTGCATGGGGTTGTTGTGACCCAAGTGCAGGACCCGGCACTTGGCCTTGTTGAACCTCATACCATTGGTCTCAGCCCATCGGTCCAGCCTGTCCAGATCCCTCTGCAGAGCCAACCTACCCTCAAGCAGATCAACACGCCCGCCCAGTTTAGTGTCATCTGCGAACTTACTGAGGGTGCATTCAATCCCTTCATCCAGATCATTGATAAAGATATTAAAGAGAACCGGCCCCAGCACCGAACCCTGGGGGACACCACTTGTGACTGGACACCAACTGGATTTAACTCCATTTACCACCACTCTCTGGGCACGGCCATCCAGCCAGTTTTTTACCCAGCGAAGAGTACACCTGTCCAGGCCATGAGCAGCCAGTTTCTCCAGGAGAATGCTGTGGGAAACAGTGTCAAAAGCTTTGCAAAAATCCAAGTAGATAACATGCACAGCTTTTCCCTCATCCACTAAGTGGGTCACCTTATCATAGAAGGATATTAGGTTTGATAGGCATGACCTGCCCTTCACAAACCCATGCTGACTGGGCCTGATCACCCTGTTCTCCCGCATGTGCCGTGTAATGGCACTGAGGAGGATCTGTTCCATGACCTTCCCAGGCACCGAGGTCAGACTGACTGGCCTGTAGTTCCCCGGATCCTCCTTCCGGCCCTTCTTGTGGATGGGTGTCACATTTGCTAACCTCCAGTCAGCTGGGACCTCCCCGGTTGTCCAGGACTGCTCATAAATGATACCAAGTGGCCTGGCGAGCACCTCCGCCAGCTCTTTCAATACCCTTGGGTGGATCCCATCCGGCCCCATAGATTTGTGCACCTCCAGGTGCTGAAGCAGGTCCCTCACAATTTCCCTTTGGATTAGAGGGGCTTCATTCTGCTCCCCATCCCTGTCTTCTAGTTCAGGGGTCTGGGTGCTCAGGGAACAACTGGTCCTACTGCTGAAGACTGAGGCAAAGACTTCATTAAGTACCTCAGCCTTTTCCTCATCCTTGGTCACTATGTTGCCGGCCCCATCTACTAGAGGACAGAGATAATCCTTAGTCCTCTTCCTATTGCTAATATATTTATAGAAGCTTTTTTTGTTGTCCTTGACAACAGAAGCCAGGTTTAGCTCCAGCTGGGCTTTGGCCCTCCTGATTTTTTCCCTACATAGCTTAACTACCTCTTTGTAGTCGTCTTGAGTGGCCTGCCCTTCCTTCCAGAGGCCATAGATCCTCTTTTTTTCCCGAAGTTGCAACACTAGCTCCCTGTTTAGCCAGGCCGGCCTTTTTCCCCGACGGCTTGTCTTCTGGCACATGGGGACAGCCTGCTCCTGCGCCTTTAAGACTTCCTTCTTGAAAATCATCCAGGCTTCCTGGGCTCCTTTGCCCTGGAGGACTGCCTCCCAGGGGACTTTGTCAACCAGGCTCCTGAAAAGCCCAAAGTCCGCCCTCCGGAAGTCCAAGGTAGCAGTTCTGCGGACCCCTCTCCTTGCTTCTCGCAGAATTGAAAACTCTATCATTTCATGGTCACTGTTCCCAAGACAGCCTCCAACCTTCACATCCCCCACAAGACCTTCCCTATTTACAAACAACAGATCCAGCAGGGCACCTTCCCTAGTTGGCTCTCTCACTAGCTGTGTCAGGAAGTTATCCCCAGCACATTCCAGGAACCTTCTAGACTGTTCCCTCCCTGCTGTATTGTATTCCCAGCAGATGTCCGGCAAATTGAAGTCCCCCACGAGGACAAGAGCTCGCGATCTTGAGACTTCTCCCAGCCGTTTATAGAATATTTCATCTGCCTCCTCATCCTGATTGGGCGGTCTATAACAGACTCCTACTACGATATCCGCCTTGTTAGCCCTGCCCCTGATTCTTACCCATAAACACTCAACCCCATTATCACCATCATTAAGTTCAAAGCATTCATAACACTCCTTAACATACAGGGCCACACCCCCGCCTCTCCTTGCTTGCCTATCCTTCCTGAAGAGCCTATAGGCATCCATGGCAGCACTATAGCTATGTGAGTCATCCCACCACGTTTCTGTGATGGCGACTACATCATAGTTTCCCTGCTGCACGATGGCCTCCAGCTCGTCCTGCTTATTCCCCATGCTGCGTGCATTAGTGTAGATGCACTTCAGTTGGGTTAATTGTCCTACCACTTTCTTGGGGGGACAGGCCCTGATTTGCACCTGGTCATTCTCGGACACTACTGTGGTTACCAAATTATCACTACTCCTTGTGTCTATGCTGCCACACAATTCACTATCCCCCACCATCGCTGAGGCAGGCTGCAAGACCTTGCTATCACTTATACCCATGAGCACTGCTATGTTGCTCCCAGGCACCACTTTTGTGATCCTGGTTTCGTCCCCATCCCCCATCAAACCTAGTTTAAAGCCTTATGGATAAGCCCTGCTAATTCTTGTCCCAGTCTCTTTCATCCCCTTCGGGTTAGGCTTCCCCCGCCTGATGCCAGCATGCCTGGTTTCCTGTAGATCAGCCCATGTTCAAAAAAGCCAAAGTCCTGCCGGACGCACCAGTCGCGGAGCCAGGAGTTAATTTGCTGGCTCCTCCTATTTATCCCCTCGTCTACCCCTGCAAATGGTGGGATAGAGGAGAACACTATTTGTGCTCCCGATCCCTTAACCAGCCGTCCCAGGGCCCTAAAGTCATTCTTCATTGCCCTCAGACTTCTGGTACCTACTTCGTCACTGCCTACCTGAAATATCAGTAGCGGATAGTAATCTGATGACAGGACCAGGGAAGGGAGTTTCCTCCGTATGTCCTTAATTCTGGCCCCAGGGAGGCAGCTACTCAGATGTTGCTACTCAGGTGATGTTGCTACTCAGACCCCGGGGCCAAAGCCAAAGACAGCAGAAACTCGGGCAGCCCTGCCACCGAAAGCTGCAGTAGGAATTCAGACAACCCCCCCACGGAAAGCTACAGCAGAAACTCAAACAACTCAGGTGACTGCCCAAGCCGCAACACAGGCACAAACAACGCCACCGGCCCCGACACCAGCCCGAGCGGCATCGGCTGCCCCCCACCGGCCCCGGCATCGGCCAGGCCCACGGCGGCTGCGCCGCCCAGAGGCCCCGGCGAAAGCCACGCCTCCGCCCATACAGGCCAAAGCCACGGCCCGGCCGTAGGGACACCGCCGCCAGCGGCATGGGCTGCCCCCACACGGGCCCCGGCAAACGCCACGGCTCCGGCCCGGAGGCGGTGGAGAAAATGACTAAGACAATAGCTGAGCAAAATGAGAAAAGTGCTAAACTTCTTCATGAAATGCTTGAAAAAGTGTCTGAGAAGGGGAAAGAATCCCACTCTTCCCCTGAACAGAGCCAGGTTGCAGTCATTAAGAAACAACGGTAGCGATTCAGCTTTTGGCCACCTCACTTGCTCTTCCTCACTTGGCGGTACAGTTCTGCTCTGACTTTGCGAGCCTGTCCAGCTTGCTGGTCTCCTGGGCACCGTTTTCCCCACTTCACGGTTCAGTTTTCTATTGGAACCAGAAGAGGGAGGGGCTAGGAAAGGCCAAGTGGGTGCTACTCTTTGCAATGATGGCGTGCTCTCCTGTCATTCCACCTTACGAAACCACGCTCTTACGGTCTTTAGTTCCCCATAGAAGGCAGGAGTGGGTCAGACAACGAGTAAAGAGAACGTCTTGTTTCTGGCCGTGTTTTCCGGTTCCTTCTGGAAAACCGTCTGGGGAGAGTTGCCTCTTAAAATCAGGGCGTGGGGGCGCTCAAAAAGCTCACGCGAATACTGAGTGAGAATGCTTGGGACAGTCTGGTAAGGAACGAAAGCAAAAGGAAGCTTCTTTCTGTATGTTTTCTGCCTTGACCCTATCTTCAAAGAAGCCCATAAATAATTCTTTGGCATCGATTTTGTAATTCCAACATTGCAAAACGTTTTCCTCGACTGAATACTGTTGGTAATCAAAAAATCAATTTGATACTTCTCTTTCTTTTCAGGACCACAAGAAAAGGAGGCTCTAGGTCACCTCCACCAGTGGAAATAAAATTCGTCTCTCCTTTTGGAAGTGCACTGGATAAAGCCATGGATCGTATTGCAAGAATATGCCCAGTGTGCGAATATGTCTGAGGATAACCGAGCAGTTTAATCCCCCATCAGAACTTCCCCTCGTGGAACGCTACTCTCAGGCTTGTTATTTCAATAAAATTGTTTGCTGCAATTTCATCAGTTCCCATGTAACCACTCGTAAATAGCTTTGTTGTTGATTTCTGGTGGGGAAAACAAGCTACGGGCAGAAACCAATCCACAGGGTCTCACGAGTCATTTACTTCTTATCTGTAGTCTTACTGGTACAGAACAGGTTTCTTTTTGGCATTGGTGAACTTAATACTGCGAAGCTTAAAGCTTGATGCCGGTGTCTGCCAAGTAGCGAAGGGTTGTTACAAATCTGCTGAGCCGGGGCGTCGTCCTTGCTGGCGGCAGGAGCCCGGCCTGGTGCACCCCAGACCTGGGGGTGTCTCTGTCCCAGACCCTTGGATGCGGCTGCTGCTTTCCCGTTTGCAGGTCAGGCCAGTAGCAAGGCTGAGGGTGCACCACACACATGCACGACAGCAACGCGGCTGGCTACGCAGGCTGCCAGAGACGGGGCCGTGCCTTTACCACCTGCCGTCTTGCACTGGGGCAGCTCACAGAAAGCCGCCTCTCTGGCTTGTTGCAGTTGAAGCTCACGAGTGACACCAGAGGCATGCTGTCACTCTGCAGGTTCCCCCACGCAGCCACATTTGCAGAGCCCCAGAGGATCAGCAGAGCCTTGAGCCCAGCTGTCGTCTGTGCCCCAATTCTGGGCTCCGTCTCTGACCTCTGGCTGAGACACCGCATCTTTCCAGAGATGGTTTTTCCTCCTGCTCACTGGCTAGCCCACCCTGAGGTCTGCTAGCGGTTTCCTCGTGCACATTTGGCTAGGGGAAAATACAACAAAAATACAATAAAATGGTGTATTGAAACGTATGTTACGATGGAGTTTAGAAAGTCTTCTCTGATAAGAGAAAACAGTTTTAGTAGGAAATGTTGAAGATATAAAATCCCTTAGTTTCTCTCAAAGTTTAAACACCGTTTTAAATTTTTTAAAACCCTCCTATCTGTAGCAAATGGCTTCTTACTAGAATGATGTGGTGAAATATCCTGTTTCAGAGCAAAAGGATTTCTAAGAGTGGTTTACCAGTACCGGATTTTTGCTGAAATCACGGGTTTTCCAGCGCAGCTCACGGTGCTTGCTTTGGTTCCGTTGGAAGTGCAGGCACACGGAATAAGCAACAGGGAGAAGAGAAAAGTCATGGGGCAGAAACTTAATGTTTAAGCTGCTGAAATACAGAGCCTAGCTTTTGCTGTTTGTTGCCTGTCTGTTTTACCTTCTAATTACTTCTTGTCTTTACAGAACACTTTCAACGTGCTGGAAATCTATAATGACCAGGTAATGAGGTCGCTTTGCTTCCGTATTAACAAATCTTAGTTTTCTGTGTACGTTGATTTCTTTTTTGCTCATTGTAATTTGAAAATCATCCTTTATGCTCTCTTAACGTGACCCTTCTGGGCATGTTGGCTGAAGTGTGTGGGTGCTGCCTGGACCTAAGAGCATCGTTTTGCTGCTTGAGCCACCCGGCTGCTCTGCCGTAACACTGGCCAAGCTGTTTCATCTCTTGTAGTACATTCCTTCTTTCTCTTTTCTGGGTTGTCCTCCTTTTTTGAAGAAAAAAGGGGGTTAAGAAGGAAGATCCGAGGGCTGGAGCACCTCTCCTATGAAGACAGGCTGAGAGAGTTGGGGTTCTTCAGCCTGCAGAAGAGAAGGCTCTGGGGAGATCTTATAGCAGCCTTCCAGTACCTAAAGGGGGCCTACAGGAAGGATGGGGAGGGACTCTTTATCAGGGAGTGTAGCGATAGGATGAGGGGTAACGGTTTACAGCTGAAGGAGGGTAGATTTAGATTAGATATCAGGCAGAAATTCTTTACTGTCAGGGTGGTGAGGCACTGGAACAGGTTGCCCAGGGAAGCTGTGGATGCCCCTTCCCTGGAAGTGTTCAAGGCCAGGCTGGATGGGGCTTTGAGCAGCCTGGCCTAGTGGGAGGTGTCCCTGCCCAGGGCAGGGGGGTTGGAACTACATGATCTTTAAGGTCCCTTCCAACCCAAACCATTCTATGATTCTAAAAGATTCGTAGCACTATTAATGCATCACTCAAATGGAGACCATTTCTGTTTTCAGAACAGAAACGTGGCTGACACAAAATCGATCTCTCGCTTTCTACGTTAGAGATTGAAACCCCGCTTCTTTTGCAAGAGTTCTCTGCATATTTGGAAAAATTTAACTAAATAGAGATAAATGCAGCTATAAAACTATAAGCACCTGTTTTATATAAACGCCGTGTTCTTTACATAAAGCGAGGCAGTATTATAAAACAAGTAGTTTTGTTTCCTGTAATCTGCGATTACTGTTGGTCCTGTGCACCAGATGTTGCATTCCTAAATAAGATGAAACCCCCACAGGGTCCTCTTTGTCTCGGGTGAATTATCTGTATACTCCAGCACCTTTGAAGAGGTATTTTTTCTTAAAGCAAGTACTATCAAATGAAAGATGGAAGAATACAAATAGAAAACGTGCACATGTGAAAATGTTGACTGTAAATGCTGACAGTCTTCAAACAGCTTACCTGAGTTTCTTCAAATGCTAACTTTCTTACTGTTTTGAACAAATTTAAGGACAGATTCTTCAACTGTTACTTGTACCAATACCATCGACGTGGTTTTGAGGGTTTTTTTTACGTTGGTGCTAGCGTAAGGCAGAGTTACCAGGATTTGAGCACCTTCAGTATTCATTTTGACAAAAACCACCTCTGTCTCCTCATCTGTCTGTCTCTCTTTCTCCTAAATTGCTAACCTGCTAAAAAGAGTCAGTTTATAGCCAGATTGCTAAGACACTAGGATTCTTCTTTTACGTTTAAGGACTTTATGGTCATCTTTTCCATGTTAATCCCTATCTCATTTTTGGTAGGGTTTAAAACTAATTTTAAAAACCTCCTTCAAAATCCAATGGCAGGTAATACGTTTGATACGCTCACAGACTGCAGCCGAGACTCCAGCAGACCTCTGTTACGAAGGAACTCTGTCAACCTGACGATACACTGAAAGGCACACTTTCATAGTTTTTCCCGCTCTGGTCTCGGTGCCAATTGCGGTCAGGTGCTGGGCAAAATGAGAAGAGATACCAGCTCAAAGTGACTGACAGCTGAGGAGGAAGGAAAGGGTGAATGTGCCAATAAGGGAGGGCAGCATATTAAGGGCTTATTCTGTATTCTTATTAACGCACGGCGTATATTTTGACAGCTAAGTTATGTGACGGAGGTAGCTCTTTTTCCTGAGAATTCTGGGTCTCTCTCGTGTGCGTGACTTAATTCAGCTTCTTTCCTTCCCTTTCTCTGCCGGCAATGCAGCACAGAGTTGAAACGTGGAGCGTACAGATGACCCCTGCTGCCAGGCGTTGGTTGTCTCTGCTTCCCGATGCCGGATCCCAGCGACAGTGCCACACAGAGCTATTCCTTCCTGCCCAGGAGCAGTTTGCTTCCCGGCCGCTTCCCCAGTCCCTCGTCTCCTTCTGCAAGAGGAGGTTCCCTCTCTCCTCCTGGCCTTTCTGGGGCTCAGAACTGAAAACGGCCCTCTTTGCAGTCCTTCCAGACAGGCTTTCGCTGGGACTCCAGCACTAATTATTCCTTCTTATTCCAGCTCCCCTGAAAAGAGCTCAGGCACTTAGATGTCTGCTGTCCCAATGCGGTTCATGGCTCCGTGACCGCGTGGCTGCAGCTGCCTGGCTACGAGGAGATACCAGGAGCAGAAGATTTAACGTTTCCCGCACCAGTTCAGTCCTGCAAAGAGCTGAATTGCTTTCACGTGCCGATGAACGCAGACCCCTTGTTGTGTCTGAATTAGGACTCCATCTGACCCGGAGATGAGGCCCATGTGAACCAAGACCCCCAGAAGCCTTGTCTGGGGTGGGCGCTCCCTGACAGCGGCTGCTCTCCCCTTACTGCCTGCTGGCCAGCTGGTGCTCTGCTCTATTAAGGCATCTTAGCAGCACCGCTGCATTTCTGCCTGGCGATACAGGAGTAGTACTTAATAGCTGTGACTTGGGATTTTTTTTCAAAGGTGTTCTGTTTGGTTTTTTTCTCCACAGACACATTGTTTTTAAAAACTTGAGAAGAAAAGAAGACAGCTCTGCCTTTGAGAAATGGTCCCTGTCCTCATCTGCAGCACTGGCGTGGGCACATCCAGTTGCTCAGAGTCAGTTCCCTTATCAAGTGCTGATCAAGACAAAAGCCCAAACCCAGTGTAAGTAAGGCTATTGCAGGCAGGAGGGAGAAGAGTTTCTGCTGGCTGGGAATGAGTGGCGGATCCGGAGCACACAGGCCACGTGGGAGTCCCGTCCGGAGGAAGCCTGGAAGGAGTGGGAGCACCAGCACATTGCTGTGGCTCAGGCGAGTTTCCCAGTAACGGGCATTGCGGCCAGATCCATTAACCTCTGGTCTTCTGAGTCTGATGTTTTCCCCTTTTTGTCATCTTTAAGATTTGTTACTCACGCCCCTCTCTGCCCTTCCTTAATAAACCGTGACTCCAGGTCTGGAACTTCTGCCAATAGAAAGGAAGCGTGGCGTCAGTCTTTCAGATCTAATAATTGCTTCCTGATCATGTTTGATAAAATGATGGGGGTTTGATAAAAATTAGGGACTTAATTCTGTCGGGAATGCTGAGCCCTGTGTGGGGTGTATGGCTAACCGGGGTCGTTCAGGTGCTCCCTCTGGATGGTTGTATCGGTCTTGGCTGGCAGCTGGCACAGGCGTTTGGGCACACAGTACCGTACCCTGTTCTGCTGAGGACAGCTTCTTGTTCACCTGCTGCATCAACTGGTTTTCCTGCATTGATCTGCCTGGGGTTTGCTTTGTTAAGACAGTGAAACGAACATAATCAGGCTTCTCTTAATTTTGTGCCTTCTACCTAGGAAGCTGTCGGATACAGTTTTAGAGAACTAATGGTGACAAGGCTTTGCTGGTGTGGTATTGCTTGACTTGTGTGGTGGAGAGAAGCCTTAAATTGGCAGGAGAGAGTCACCAACAAGCCAGGCCTGTTGCACGTGTTGCAAATGCATTTGCAGTTGGGCTTGTCAGGTTGCTCTTTGTCAAAGTATGTTTCAGAATGAGATACGCAAAAGCCGCCTGGACACGGTCCTGGGCAGCCTGCTGTAGGTGACCCTGCCTGAGCAGGGGGGGCTGGACCAGAGGACCTCCAGTGATTCTGGAAGGCCTTTCTCTTCATTGTGATGCTGGGATTCTGGAATTCGTGCTGGGATTCTGGAATTCGTGCTGGGAGAGGCGAGCGGTGTGGTGTGCTGGGAGTGCCTTGCTCACCACTGTCTCCCTGTGCTGGGAAGGCTGCGTGTATGTTCTGTCCTGAGACACTCAGCGCCTACGTCTGTCTGTCCAGGTGCACCGAGCAAGGTAAAAAAGAGCGTAAGGTCAGAAGTGCCTTTGGGAACTGCTGCGAGCTTTGCCACGGTAGACGGGGACTGCAACTCTTGAACGGAAGTATAGTCGTGTTAGGGAATAACCGCAGGAGGTAGCTGGGTAAAGTGGCTCCAGCGTCAAGTTCTGATCTGTGTTGGTTTTGTTTGTTTTTTCATGGAGAGGGATGTCACATCTGTGGTCTGCATCAGACACAGGGTCTTCGCTGTTGGGGGCTGTTGGGGTAGAGAGCTGAAATTCTTTCCTCGTCTCACCTTCTGCTGTAGCTTTGTGCTTGTGGAGCATCTGCACAAACTCGGCAAGAAAATCTGTAGGCTGCACTTGAGTGAAATAAGGCCGATTGTAGGATTCTGGTACAGACCGTCTCTGTCACGCTGGTGGCTTTTTAGACTACAGCTTAGGGCTTGGATGAAATGTAGGGTTTTTGCCTAAACCGCCGGGAGCGGGGAGGCTTTCTGCCGAAGCGGGAAAGACCTGACCCGGTGGTACTCCCTAAATCACCTGCTCACTCACTCGCTAAATCCTCTTTCTGCAGGAGTAAAATCCGGCAAAGTGCAAATTCACTGAACCTGACGACTACGAGAGTGCAGAAAGTGACTTTTCCATCTGCTGCTCCTCCAGTGCTTGTGAGTTGCTTCCTGTTTCTCTGGGGAAAATGTCATGGAACCAGTCATTAACAACAATTCAAAAATTGGTATAACTTTTATAAACCCTTTTATAACCCTTCCCTGAAATCACTTTAGCTTCCACCTCTGGCGGAGTGAAAGAACGACGCCTGTCAGCTGCAGCCTTTCCCAGAGAGCTAGGGAGTCTCTCCGTGCAAGAGGGAGTTAAAAGTTGCCTTAAAAGATGCCTGACTGTGTCCTGGGTGGTGTCCTTTCTAAAAGTGAAGGGGTTTTTAGCCCTCCCTGCAAACTGAGTGTGTCGTTTCACCCGGGTATGAGCTAGCAGCCCGGGCTGACTGCCACAAAAAGGAGATGGACAAATTCCCTCTCCTTCTTCCCGATGCGTGGTCCTGCCTCCTTCCTTGTGCCACCTCTTATGCTTGCTGGTTGTCTCTGCAAGGCAGTTGAGCTCTCGAAGCTGGTGGAACACCACCTGCTTTTCTGGGTGAGTTTCCTGCCTGCTCAGGGAGTGAACTTGGCTCCTAAAGTGCTCTAAGGCACTGTTAAGGCAGTGCGAGGTGAGCCACAGGAGTACGGTAGTAGAACAAAGGAGCAGATGGAGAGATGGGAGGCGGCGGCAAGTCCTCTCTTTTGGTGGCAGGGAAGTCAGCATGTTTTGTGAAACCACCTCTTCAGCTGCGGCTGGCCATATTTTTAGCTTTTTCGTCAGTAAGCCCATTGCATTGTTGGCCCTTGAAACGGATTTTCAGGTACTACCGTCAGTCAAAACTGACGTCCCTGAACCCTGACTTGGCTGAATGTGATTCTGCTTGAACATGTAATTTCTCCATGTTTATTCTTCTTGGAGGTTTTTAATGCAAAAATCTATCCTCAGCCTGTGACTCGTGGTACGCTCCTTTCTTTGGAAATAGTTTGGAAGTCATAAGTACCTAAGGTGAAGACCAATGGTAATTTTGGCTGCTAGAAGACAACTGACAATAAGTAACAAAGGGTAAAGTACGAAATCAAAGGAAAGGACAAATGGAAAGTTGTACCTGTTACTGAGAAGCTTTTTAAAATCTGATTTTTCTCAGCTCCCATCTTCCTAACCTGTGTGAGCAGACTTGAACTCAGTGTATTGGGCTTTTTCCTGTTATTTCTCTGTTGATACGTCTGGGTCACTTTTTGTTGGTGATCTCACAGGCATCAGAAAAGCAAAGGATTCTCCTTTTGCTCTGCTGGGAGAGCAAAAAGTCTCCCGAGTGCCATTATTTGCAAGGAAAAGAGCTAGAGGTGATGTCTAGGGGATTTTTCACTGCATACTGATGAAACTTCTGTCACTCTCAAGAATAGTTCTGGCTGACGTGAGTCTAGTTGTGCAATTTTTTCCTGTATTTACAGCGAAGAATGCGAGACCTAACAGCTGAGGTAACGAGCAGTCTGCTGCAGTTTCCAGAGGTGACTCTTCAGGCACTTGGGGAAGATGAGGGAACCCTCGGCTCGGTGCTGTGCGGGAGGTTTTCTGGAGGTGAGCATTTTCCTTTAAATTTGGTCTCGGTATAAAGCTGTTCTTGCCTGGAGGCTACCTGAAGCCTCAGGTCATGGTATCAGCTGTGTCAGGTTGGTGCTGTTAAGAGGCATCCTGTTTAGAGAGAGAGAACAAAAAGGGTGCTTCAGCGATGACAAATGCTAATATTAAAACGTGAGTATAGTTAAACTTTGAAGTGGACTTTCCAGGTGATGTGACAGTAGAGCTGGGTGCCTATCTGGAGGTCTAGGCTTCTGTTAAGACCAGGTAGAATCTATCTACCTGAGTGTAAATGCAGGGATTGAGCTCATACTTCCTTTGGGCTGGCAGTAGTTCAGTGAAACAAAATGCCTTCGATTCTTCCTCTACGCTCTAAGACTTGTATTCCCATATGCGTTTAGATCATTTCTAGCAAAACCAAGGCGAATATGGTATAAAGGCTGTCGATCAGGACCTTGTCATCTTTATCCCAAACAACCCAGATTCTTCGGTGCGGGAATGACAAGTACAAATGCAAAATAACAAGGTGGTTAATTTTAGGAGGGATTGCTTGGGGATTTCAACGGGTGATTTTGAATCATTGACTAGAATGAGGTAGGTCGGTCTTCCTCTGCTAGGTACGTTTATTGAAGGAAAGGGGCAGGCACTGTGATTTTTTTTTCAGCTGTTTTCAGTCTTCCGTTGGACATTTGCTTCAGTCCTCTTTCTTTTCTCTCACAGGGAGAAACGGCCTGGCGTGGTTGGCACGTGGTCCTCACCTTGAGGTGGTGAACTCTGTGACAGGAGAGCGGCTCTCTGCGTACCGTTTCAGTGGAGTCAATGAACAGCCTCCCACTGTTCGTGTGGTGAAGGAGTTTTCCTGGGAGAAGAGAACTGGACTGCTGGTTGGGTTGGAAGACGCAGAGGGAAGTGTTCTCTGTCTGTACGACCTTGGACTCTCAAGAGTGGTTAAAGCAGTTGTTCTTCCCGGGAGGGTAGGTACTTTTTAATTGGAGAAACGAAGCTTTGATGTTGTTAGGTGCTGCGTAGGCCTGTTTTAGGACAAGCTTTGGAGCGTCTCTTTGTAGGAGGTATTTTTTCTATCGTGCGTTAACATCCTGTCACTTGAGAGTATCCAGTCAAGATGGTGTTGCTGTAAAATCTTGGGCTTAATGTGCCATTATTGTTGGAGTTTACTGAGAGTAAAACAAGTTTTCTGGTTTTATTGTAGAGCACAGAGTTACCTGATTCTCTCCTTCCACAAAAAGGCATTGAAAAGCACCTTTTTTTGGCCCTAATTGCTTGATTTCCATCAGAAATACCGTCTTTAAAATGGCTCAGAATTCCATAGTTGTGCTGTAAATGACTTCGACACATTGCCTTGAATCTCAGCCTAGCAAGCAGGCTGAGGAGAACACATTTTTCTGTTGACTTAGGAGAGGAAAAAAGAGCCTCTAGTGAGTTATCTGACAGAGTGTTGGGAGGTCACCTTTCAGCCTGCAGTCCTTGAATCTCTGCTCTCTGACTAGTGTGTTTGTGTAGATGGGACACACTGGTGTAATGTTGCTGATGTTTTCTGTCTTCTGTAACCCAGAAACTCAAATGATGTGTGTCCCCTAGCCTCATTATCTCAATGTAAACAAGAATCGGTGGAAGTCAATAGAACATCAAGATTCATTTTTATCATCTTAGAATCTGCAACAACTAACTAACTAACTTCTTAGCCAGCTTTCCATCAGCTGCTTTGGTTTGACTTGCTAGAATACAGGTGGAGTTTTGTTTGTTTGTAATGCTACAGTGTGATGACTAGTAGTAAGCATTCGTATTGGGGTCACTGAGAGAGAGAAATACGTGCAGCTTTAGCGCAGGAGTCTTTGTGTGCTCGTGTCTCTGCTCTAGCAGTCAGTGTTGTCCTGGGATGTGCTGCAACGTGTGCTGAAAGGTCTGTCTTCGCCTTGTGAGACAGTTGCGTGCAGACTGCTGGGCACGTGAAAGAGCAGTGCGCGCTTCCTCCTTTAGGTGGAGTCACCTTTTTATCTGAGAAGCTGCTGCTTTAGGCTGGCTTTTAACATTTTTCTCAACATTCGTGAAAGCGCTGGTGTGCATTTAAAGCTTCTTTTCCTTTATGTGGTTGTTACTTTTCTTCTAAATGCGGACTAGTGTGAATTTTACTAAGCTGGTCTCTCCCTTCAACGCTTTCTAAATACGTTTCACTCCCATGGAAATGGTGTGTCTCCCATGCAACTTGGCCGCTGCCTCGTCTGACTCTCGAGCCCTGATTTATCCTAACGCCCGTTTGTCAAAGAAGGCATAGACCGTATCGCGGTGCTGGTGGGCTGTGAGCGGTGGGAGACCTCGATGTAGTTGTGTTTGTCTGTCTTAAGCCCCTTGAATATGATAAAGTTTCTTGCGTATAACTGATTTTCTGTGTTTTCCTCCAGTTAATTACTGCGAAGTAGGAAATGGAAATTGCTAAGCTGTACTAATAGAATGCCCCATTTAAGTTGAAGTTAAGTCACTTACCCGCAGGAAATCTAGTAAATGGAAGGCAGTAACAGGTTTTTGTACGGGGCTTTTTTGTCTTTGTCTCTTTTCTTGATCTAATTGCAAACAATGCTTTGATGCTCCTGTATTTACTTTTTCCATTGAGCTTGTCAAAGAGCTCAAATAGTAACTTGTAGTTTTCCTGTAGGTAACCGCTATAGAACCCGTAGCGAATCACGGAGGACCCAGCGTGAGCACTCAGCACCTCCATCAGAGTCTGCGATGGCTCTTTGGGGTGGCAGCAGTGGCTACAGATGCTGGCCATCTACTTCTGGTTGACCTTAGTTTGGATGATTGCTCCTGCACTCAGAACGATATCGAAGCATTGGGTAAGCCTGCAGTTTTTCCACATGAATTTAAACGCAAGAAAACTTCTGTCTTCTAACGAAACAGTATGCATCCCACTTTGAAGACCCTTGTGTCAGACATTTCTGACGACTGGTTACAGGTGGCAGTTTGACATCGTATAGTCCTGACCTGATTAAACCTGGGAGTGTCTGACTGCTCCTCGCAGTGTTGTAAATGCCCCCTCCCACCAAGATCCCTGTGCCACTATGATTCTTGCCAGAGAGGTGTAGGAATTTTGCCACGTGAGCCAGTGCGGCCGCCTGGTAGGAAGTTGTGTTGGAGGAGCCCTGTTTCCCGGGAATGCTCTTCTGCTTGTGTTAATTGACTTGGGGCGAATTTTGGGCTTGTTTTTTAAAATAAACCCCACTTACCAACACCCATGCATTTGGATGAATGAAATCTCGAATAGGTGTACTCAGATTGCATACACCGTTTTGGCTATTACAACAGCAGCTTCAGCAATTGGTGCCACTTCAAACACGAGGTGCCACTTCAAATTTCATCACGAGGCCCAAACTCCTGCTTTTCAGAGTCCAGGAAGAATTTGGTTACGTTTTTACCTAGCTTTCAAACGTGAGTGAGAATACTTGTCTGATCCGAGAGTTCTTATGTTCTTTGAAGACATACATAATGGAAATGGCAAAAAAAAGTGTTGCATAAATGGCTATTTTGCCTGGCACGGTAGCATTAGATGATAGGGGTTGTCACGTCAGTGCCTAAAATGCAGCGTAAATGGCATAACGTATTCATTTATTGCTTGGTTTTGTGTGTGTAGATCTAGAAGTTGTCACTAAAAATCCTGCTGAAGTTGCACAAAGAAGAGAAACTGTGACCAGCGAAGGGAGGTGTCTCTGTTTTCAACTACAAAATGCTTCCGGAACAGCAGTATCAGCCCTGTGCTACATAAGCAGAAGCAACCAGCTCGTTGTGGGTTTCTCGGATGGCTACCTGTCGCTCTGGAATATGAAAACGTTGAAGAGAGAGTAAGTAGGCCTTTACACTTGGCCATGCCTGGAGGTGCGATTTGTTGCTTAAGGAAGTATGTGGATGTAAAGAGAACTTTTTCAGGGACTGAAATGAGTATGAGTATAATCTTGGCACGTTCAGAAATCCTCTTCTGACGTAACTTTTCAGTCATACCTGGATGAAGTGGTCCGCCTTCTCCCCAGTGGACTAGGATTGTTTTCCTTATTGTGCCTGTGGATTGAGGAATTGTGGGAAGCATGCTTCCTGGGGTTTTCAGAACCGGTTACTGCAACTGGGGCATCCATTGAAAGGCTGAAGTATGTCAGTGATGTGATTTTGGTGCCGATATTCTCTAAAGTGTCCAGGGTGAAACTAGTGAGACATGAAAACTCAATAGCTGACCTGTGCCTGAAAAATGTATTCTTTCCTGCATGTCAGCTTTGGCCGAAAGAGCAATCTCACCTGAGATATTTGGCTAACTTCTGGTCGGGATTCACTTCAGCAGATCTGCACTGACTCCCCAGAAGCTGTTGGATGCATAGATAGACAGTGGAGGAATAATTAGGTGGCAAGAGTAGAGTGTGGAGGTACAAATAAGGTTCAGAAGTCAGGAAGAACAATGCTTGACGTAGTCCAAGAAACGAGAAACTACCTGTGTTTGGGCCACTAGGCTCACCTTTTGTTTTCTTTTTCGTTTTGCCTTTTTTTTCCCCTAAACCTGTAGGCACCACTCTCAGCTTGAAGGAGGGAGGATTCCTGTCTATGCTGTCACTTTTCAAGAGCCGGAGAATGATCCTCGCAATTGTTGCTACTTGTGGGCTGTTCAGTCTACGCAGGAAAGGTGAATAAAAACTTCAACTATCAGCCACTGAATTAATTCTTTTTGTTTTTAAGGATATTTGTTCCCATACAGTTGAACACGTGTATTTGTTGTGTGTCTGTGATTCTTTCCGGTACGGAAGGTGTTAAACTTAGAATGCAATTTTTACAGGATTTACCAGACGTGAAGAGGGACCTACTAGTTCCTGCCTTCTGTCAGAAGGCAAAGCAACAGTGGCCATATTCTTCTGCTCGCATTCTCAAATGGTTTGCTTTTGTTCCTCGATGACCGCTTCATCATTTGTTTGATAGTCACACCGTGGTATTAAAATACCACTAGGAGCAGTTGAGGCTGCAGATCTAGAACACCAGACGTGCCCACACAACAGCCTGCCGCCCCTAAAGGCGGCGGTGACAGTATTGCCGATGGCCTTGTGCCAGCGTCAGCAGTCTGTGGAGCCTTGGTGAGCCAGTGCAGCTCCCCGGGCAGAAAACGATTCAGCAGAAAAGCCAATGGGTTCCTGCTGCTCTGCTGAATCAAATCGGACTTGGAAGGGTGCAGAGTGTGCAAGAGGGGGAGGGGAACTTTGGTGGTAAGGGAAGGGCAGAGAGATCTCTCTTTCTGCATCAGCAAGCGATTCCATCAGCTCAGCTGTTGGTAGAGTGGCAGTCTTTTAAAACTTGACTTCAAAGCAGTTTTGATGGAGAACTCTTCATTGTGAAGAACTATTTCCAAAATTCTTAGTCCATACAACATATTACAGCTTTCCAATTGTACGGTTGGCTTTTGCCCCTGAAGCTGTTAGTGTCAAAACGCCCTCCTTCATGTTTCAGTGGCTAAATGTGGCCGATGATCATGTTTTGGGAAGAGGTGGTATTCTTTTCAGCAGGAGCATGCTATTAAGAAAACGTCTAGGTCTACTAACACGACGATGAGGACTATAAAGCAGCTTTGTAACCAAATTTCATAATTTATCCCTTTTTCAGTGAAGGCGATGTGGTGAGTTTACACCTGCTGCAGTTAGCGTTTGGTGACAGAAAACGCGTGGCCTCAGGACAAGTCATGTATGAGGTAAGAGGTGCATGCGTGGGAAAAGCAGACAATAGTAATTTTCTCTAAGGGAGTATCAGTTGAGTTACAGGGGTGAGATTTACCATCAAACTTCAGAGCTGGCTGAAAAAATAATAATGTTTTGCTGAGTCTTCTTGGGCACGGCCTTTGTCCATACCTTTTGGAAAGAAGGCGTACCATTTTATACTGCAGTGTCGTGTGTTCCAGCTAGATTCATCTGCAAAGAGCCCGTATAAATGAAATTCCTGAAGAGGACGCGGCTTTTGCAAATAAAATTATTCTGAAATACCAAACGAATGGCATGTAGGAAGAGAAGACTGGGCCTTGAATCGCTTGGTTTAACCAAGCTTCGGACTTGAATAAGCTTCTGTCTCTCTCCCTTTCTTAAAATACAGTCATACTCTAGTCTTTGCTGATCTTCAGTTTTATATTCTTGGTTTCCCTTAGAGCTTTGTCAGCCGGACTTCTCACATGAAATGCACCTACAGTGTCTCTTCAGTGTTGATCCTGACACTTAGTAGCTGTAAAGATAACTCGTTCTTCTTTTTGGCTGGGTGACCTATTCAATCTACTCTTAAAGCCAGGAAAATATGTAATTTGGTCAGAAGAGTGTACCTAAATGTTAGATCTGGCTCCAAGGAGGATGCGTTTAAAATACAGATGTGAGGTATCCTTGTATCTCAGATAGCTAACAGAGACAAGGCGCATCTGTTAGATGTGTAATTCCATTCAGTTGTACGCCTGGAAGTCTTCCAAAATCTTTTTGAGGGGACAGTAATCTTAGTTCAGAGCAAGTCTTTCCTCCTGATTTGGTACTTTCTCTTGCATATTCTCAATAGCTATGGAACGAAACAGGGGTGACTCTTGTATCGTGGTACTCTGGTTTTTGTAGGGACTGTGCCTTTTGATTTTTTTGGATTAATTTAGATTTTGAGTGTTTTGCTTATGTGTAGGAAAGGTGCTTCCTCATTTGCCACTGTTGCTTTTGCATAGATAGAGGTTAGGTGTTTGGAAAAGGTGGTGTTTCTTTAAAATGCATTATCTATCACGGTGACCAAGTAGAAGGATCTTCCAGTGATTCATCGCGTGCTGGATGCTATCTCTTTATCTTTGTTGATGTGCGGGACCTGTGCTCCACAGCGGATACTTTTAGTCTCAGAACACTTCCTTGTAGTCAGAGATCGGTTAGTACTACATGACTGTCTGCCTGCATGGCTGTCTGAGTCAAGTTTCTTGTCCATCTTCAGGGGTAGAAAATTTAAGTGTCTCCCGTTTGCTAGGCCAAGTTTGAGTAAAGAAGGAGGAATCTACTGTTGATCCTTGTTCACTGGATAGAGTTCATAGGAGCTCAAAAGACTTTTTCAATACAGCAGTGCTTTTTGTTCCAGGAATTAGGTTTGAGGCTATGAAGCAGTGCCTCTTTGACTGTGTGTCATGGTAAGAGTCACAAATAGGACTTATGGAACATGTGGTACTGTGTTTTTCTATATGCGTGTCAAACTCTCGTCTCCATTGCCTTCAAGGCTGGTTTAAGTCTGCTTAAGTAATTAAACAGAAAGGTATGTTTAAGTAATGCTTCCAAAGACCTTTTTTGTACTGTCGCAGCAGTTGCTAAATCTGGTGCATCAAATCACGATCGTAGAGCGCATCTTTACCCTCGTTCCGCACAATGCTTGCGGATGGGCAGAGTATACACTCTCTACTTTGATATCAGAGTTTGACCAGTGCATCTCGTTTGAAAACTTGTTTTTGTGTTTTGCTAGTCAATGGAGTCATTACTTAACATCTCCCATACAACGGAGTTCCTTAGAATGACTTTGCCCGGCGTGGAAAGTTTAAAATGCACTGCTTTGCTTCAGAAGCATTTTCTTTTTAGTTATGAAAGACTTTTTTTAATTATTTAATTTTTCTTTTTAGACAACCTTCATATTTATTTGTAACACTTCCTGGAATCATTAAGAGAAAGCTCGCCTCTTCTCAGATTAGGTGAATTAGATGTATCCTATGAGATCATACGGGAATGTGTGGTTTCATGCCAGTTCGTTTCAGAGCTCTGCAAGTTTAGGAAACTTGGGTAGAATGTGGCGTTATCAGTTTATGGGTTGTGTGGGTTGGGTTTCTTTTTCCCTCCTTTTTTTTTTTTTTTTTAATTATAGAGCTGCTATTTGTCCCCAGTACACCCATTCATGTGTTGTATGGTAGACAGTTTGAATGAATGCTGTATTTGGAAAGACGGTATTTCACTTCACGCTTACTTAAAAAATGGCACTATCAGAGGTTCAACACAATCGTGCCGGGGTTTCTGTGTATCTCAAAATTAGTTTGTTTACTGTGTAGTAATTCGTGATGCTAAAAGCCTTGGCCACGTGCACCCGGTGTCCTTTCTGGTTTTCCCTTTTGCTGTTGGCTGTGCTTGGTGAAGGAGCTGAAGGATATTTCACCCGTTAGTCTCTGACAAGATGAGAGGAGGAGCTGTCATAGCTTACGTGGCTTGAAAGAAGATTGCTAATCAGTATGAAGTTCTCACAGTAACTAGAGAGGGGTGCACGGTCACTCTGGTGGTGTGCCCATAGAAAATACCTCTTGACAGCTTTAGCTGCTCGAATGCTGGGGCTTCTCTAACTTCATCAGTTCTGCAATCAAGACATGGAGCAAAGAGCTTTGCATGCATGTGTGTTGCATCATTTTAGATATCTCTTTGTAGCGATATATTTATTTTTAAAGAACATTCTTGGATGTCGCAAGGAATTCTGCAAAACATGTTTAGATCTGAATAATGTTAGGGAAATTCTAAATTTTGAAAAAGTGCAAAGCCTTTACAGCCAAACTTACCCGTTACGATTTGACACTGCATTCTCTTGCATGTCAGGCGTAGTTTCTATTTACCATCAGAAATAGGCTCATGCGAAATACACAGTATAATAAGCCTATTCTGTTAGACTGTCTTTCATATTTAGCCATAATGTATGTTTTTCTCTTAGAATGACCTTTGCTCTCTTCTCTGATTTTTTCCCCCAGGGTTTGGAATACCGTGGCAAAAAGTTCAGTTTAGATCTCACGGGTGGAGTCTTTCCCTTGAGAGGCCAGATGAGTACGAAATTAATCAGCTGCCAGACTGTCGAAAAATTCCGCAGCGACGTTGACGGAGAGGATAGCGTAAATGAAGGTTTGTTCTGATGTCCGTGTTTGGTGATTTTAAAAGAAGTGCTTTTGGAACCTAAGCAACGAATGCTGTTCTGTCCCCACAGTCTGAAAGTCTTGCCTATCTGCATAGACTAGACTGTTGGGATTATTTACGAAGAAAAAATGGATGCTTAAGTTATGTGGGACTTCTTTAAGGGAAAAAGTGGGTTTTATTTTATGCTTGCTGACATGCTATCGCGATGTATGGTGGGGCCGTTTGTATGATGATGGTCAGTCGTTTTACTCCTCCAGCTGCCATCTTTGAACAAGAAGTTCAAACTCTCCATTGCTTAGGAATGTTACCAGAATTTTTTCCCTTCTTCAAACCGATGTCCGCATCTGCATCCAGATGGTAGCCCGTCACAAGTGCTGTTCCCCAGGGCACTGCACTGGGGCCACTTCTCTTTAGTATCTTGACCAGTGATCTGGACGAGGGGACAAGAAAAAGGGGCAGTGTGACTGAAACCTATCACAGAGATGTTTGCTATTCCGTAATTACTGTAATCACTCTTAGGAAGTGTTGTGTTTCACGAGTGACAGAACAGAATGAAGCCAAAATAGAAAGTGGTGTTTTAAAACTATCGCATCCATCGTATTTTCTACAAGTCAGAAACAATGTCTTGTCTTTTACAGTCACGTCTCCTGACACCAGTGTCTCAGTCTTCAGTTGGCAAGTGAATACGTACGGTCAGGGAAAACCATCTACTTACCTGGGTGTATTTGACATTAATCGCTGGTATTCTGCTCAAATGCCAGATTCACTAAGGTAGATTTTTCTTCAGTAGTTTTCCATATGCCTGCCAATAATTCATTTGAATGTCGGCATTTAGCTTACGCGCTTGTTTTCTTTAAGGCCGGAAGAATTCCCTCATGAGTGCCCCTATTTTGCACTGTGGTCGCTGGATACCGTAGTGAGCGTGACTTCTCCGAAGCTCCTTTTGGATATTCTGGTCCATGAGCGGAGTCTAAGTCGGGGAGTTCCTCCTTCTTATCCACCACCTGAGCGGTTTTTTCATCCAGGCAACTATAACTTTGGTAGGTATTTCACTGCTTTTGAGAGTGATAAGCTTAAAATGAGGTCAAATGCCATTCATTGGTTCTCTTGTTCAGTCATTGTTTGTCATTCAAAACCCAAACCAAACCAAAAAAACACCCAGTCCCCCCCAAACCCAACTCTGATCGCGTTGTACTGACAAGGTATTTACTATTGTGGAACATATCTGACAGCCGGCTGAGTTTTGGTGCTTTTGTAATGTAGCCGGTGAAGTGGTGCTGGTTATAGCCTGAAATGACTGTGAACTGAAGCTCAAAGCTTATATGTTTCTAGATAGCGGTGTGTAAAAAATGTAAACTGGTCATGCCATAACTGTGAGAGTACGGAAGGTTGTCAAACGTTCCCTGTTTCTGCAGATGGTACGTGCTTGCTGACCTCCGGAGTCGTTCACATGACTTGCACCGGCTTCCAGAAGGAGGTGATCTTTTACTGTATCTTTATTGCGAGTGGCAGGAGATGTAGCTTTTCTAAGTTTTCTGTTGCACTGCTTTCCGTGTTAGGGACCGTTTCATGCTCATCCTGCCCGTCCACACGCATAGTTGCAATTGTATCCTGTCGCCAGTTGTATGCAAATGGTAATGTTTTAGGTCCCCTCTTGGGACTGTACAACTGCCGTTGTCTCCTCTTGAAGCACGATCGGGGATTGAATGTCTAGAAAGGAACGCAACGTTGCTCCAGGAGCAAGAACAAAACCACTGTAGAAGGCGGGGAAAGGTGTTACTTCTTTATTGCCCCTCAGTCGAACTGCCTGCATAGTCTTGAGTTAGAGTTTTGATCCCCAATTCTCTTGAAAAAGGAGGGAATGGAGAAAATGAAAAATCACATAACTGTTTGAGGAGTGAAAATTTTGTTTTCTCCCAAACTCGGCCAAATTATAACTTCTAAGCCGCAGCACAGATTGTGACAGATAATTTTGAGTGAAATTTCAGCTCACTAAATGTTTCCAACATGAATCGGCTTCCATACGAATAGGCATAGAAAGGATCTTCCAAAGCGTGAAGTTGCATGTTAGCTGAGCTTATATAGAATGTATTTTGTGTCAGTGTTGAGGGAAAGAGCAAGGCCTGTGTATAGACAGAGAAGGTAGAAAAGACTTAATTACGCAGATTGCTAACCTAAAGCATCTTAGTGGTTCAGGCTGTCTGACGGTGTCAGTGAACATTTAGATTCTTCCTTTTAGAGGTTATCCAGAAGCGTAGTGACGGAATAACAATGCTGTCTTAATCTGTGGTTTTCGATCGATGTTTCAGACCTTGAATTTTTTGAAGAAATCTGGCCCTTCAATATGGGAAGCCATTCAGGATAGCTACAATAGGTGTCTTGTAGCTGGCTTGCTGTCTCCAAGACCAGCTGATGTCCAGCCATCCAGTTTGAGTCAGGTGAGTGCCTATGAGGGAATCAAGGGGGAAGTACATCCATCTGGTCTGACAGGGCTGGAGGGGCTACAAGACACGATAATCCAATTTTTGGATTCTTTGCAAAGTTTCTTTGAAATACAGGCGTGACCTGAGCTAGCAGAAGTAATCGTATCCTTAGATCCAAAGTAGTGACTTTGACTGGGAACAGCCCTAAGAGATCTGTCTTTAGAGACCCCTCTCTTAATTCGGTGCCACACACAGATGCGCACAAGGAAGCGTGCAGTCAGTGCTGGTCATGCCCAACATAACGCATGTGTCCCCCAGAGTAACCCCCATCCCTGTCAGTTTCTCAAAGCAGTGGTTCAGTGCAGTAGCCGACGATGAGGGCGTCTCACTGGGATGCGAGCTCTTGCAGACGTCGGCTTGCTGCACTGTCACGGTACATGATCATTTGCTTCCAAGGAAGTGGGCTGTGGTAAAGGATTACTGCTGTCAGCTCTCCCTGGCAATTTCTTCACGGCTTGCCCTCGTTTTCCCTTCATCGGTAGGCTTTTCTGCATCCTCTCCGGGCGGATCTTCACCTCTGTAGCCTCTGCCTTGTGCTGCAGTAGCCCAATTTGCTGCTCTGAGACTGCCCTCTTGCAGCTGCAACACCTTAATCACCTTTATCTCATGACACTCGCTACCTTCTATGTGCTTTATGCCACCACAGTGACTTCACTCCCCCTGCCATAGGTTTTCCATTTGCAATGCACCAACCTTTCCCTGGAGCAATCAGCAGGAAGGGAAGAGTAGCCTTCCCGCTGCCCTCATCTTCCTGCCTCCTGGATTCTACATCAGGCTTGTTATGCATTTGAGCAGGGATTTCCTGTGAGTGTTAGGAAGACAAATTTCAGAAGTAGGGTCAAGAAGCTTGCTTTGCAGTTTTGTTTGCCACTGTGAGCAGTATTTGGTGTGTTTCCTTGCCTGAAACCAGTATTCAGAAAAGGTGGAAACATCTCATGTGTCTTCTAATGTGTAGAAATCGCTTTGAATGTCATGGTTTTGCCTGGAAGGGAAAGATACTTTTCAGTGTGTTTAAAAAAACAAACAAATCTCCCCTCCCCTCATCACCCCCCGCAACAAAATAAAGTTTTCTGAGGGATCCTTTCATCTGAAAGAAGTATGAGAACTCCAGCTGAGACAAGCTACTACTTAATATCACGCGTCTGTGCATACCTGTGAATTATTCTTCTAAAGGATTAGCACCACATTATAATCCAGTATTTGAAGAGCCTAAAATTTAAACCTATTAGAATGTAAATGTTTCACTTTTCTGTTATTTCAGAAAATTCATAGAATCGTTTGGGTTGGAAGGGACCTTAAAAGATCATGTAGTCAACCTCTCCTGCGGTGAGCAGGGACGTCTTCACCTAGATCAGGTTGCTCAGTGCCCCATCCAGCCTGACCTTGAATGTTTCCAGGGATGGCACATCTACCACCTCTCCGGGCAACCTCTTCCAGTGTTTCACCACCCTCATTGTAAAAAATGTCTTCTGTATATCTAGACTGAATCTATCCTCTTTTAGTTTAAAGCCGTTACCCCTGTGTCCTATCGCAACAGGCCCTGCAAAAAAGTTTGTCCCCATCTTTCTCATAACCGCCTTCTAACTACTGAAACCCCTAATAAAGTCTTCTCGGAGCTTTTTCTTCTCCAGGTTGAACAACCCCAATTCTCTCAGCCTGTCCTCACAGGAGAGGTGCTCCAGCCCTCCAAGGGGCACAGTCACCTGCCTCGATCTGCTGGCTGCACTTCTTTGGATGCAGCCCAGGATATGGTGGGCCTTCTGTGCTGCACGTGCACAGTTGACTCACGTCCAGCTTTTCATCCACCGGTACCCCCAAGTCCTTCTCCTCGAGGCTGCTCTCAATCCCTTCATCCCCCAGCCTGTATTGATACTGGGGGTTGCCCAAGGTGCACTTGGCATTGTTGAACCTCATGAGCTTCACACAGGCCCACTTCTCGAGCTTGTCCAGGTCCCTCTGGATGGCATCCCATCCTCCAGACATGTCAGCCGCACCACTGAGCTTGCTGTCATCTGCAAACTTGTTGAGGGTGCACTTGATCCCACTGTCCATGTCACCGATGGAGATCCTAAACAGTACTGGTTCCAATATGGATGCTTGAGGGACACCACTTGTTACTGATCTCCATCTGGACATGCAGCCATTGACCACTACCCTCTGGATGCCACCATCCAACCAATTCCTCAGCCACCAAACAGTCCACCCATTAGATCCCTGTCTCTCCAATTTAGAGGGAAGGATGTTGTGGGGGACCATGTCAAAGGCCTTACAGAAGTCCAGGTAAATGAACCCGTAGCTCTTCCCTTGTCCACTGGTGTAGTCACTCCATCATAGAAGGCCAGTAGGTTGGTCAGGCAGGACTTGCCCCTGGTGAAGCCATGCTGGCTGTCTCAAATCACATCCCTGTCCTCCGTGTGCCTTGGCATAGCTTCTAGGAAGATCTGTTCCACGATCTTCCAAGGCACAGAAGTGAGGCTGACAGATCAGTAGTTCTCAGGGTCCTCCTTTCTACCATTTTTAAAAATGGGTGCAGTGTTTCCCTTTTTCCAGTCACTGGGCATTGTTACCAATTTGCCAGTGCTGCTCGTGGAGGGGGTACGCTTTTTTTGACCTTCCTTTTCTGGATGACTTATAACTTAATTTTCTGGCTGACTGAAAATTCTAACAGTGTTTTTGGGTATGAGACCTGCTTCATGTCTTCACAGTCTAGAAAACTGCTTGGCCGTAGCTTCAAGTGTTTCCAAGCAAACAATGTATTTGTTCTGCCCCCTTCGTGCACTCCAATGGCAAACCTACATGCACAGAATGCGTAACAGGTGATAGCAGAGGATGTTTCTGAAAATAGTTGGAACTCAGTACGTGAAGACTGTAATGCAGAGGCACGCGAAGAAAGATTAGAATTAGGCTGCAGTAAGTTGAAATGTCAGAGGAAAAGTGTGTTAATGTGTTCCTCAGAGCAGTGAGCAGTCCAGCCTGTGGCTGGAATTAAGAGAAAGGACGTGGCATTCCTGGCCTGTGTCCTGATTGACTTTGTGATGTCTGAATGAGTATGCAGTTAGAAAGAAACATTTACTGTTGATGGTTCACATGGTGCAAGTAGGTAAGATTCTCATTTGAGTTTGTCTGTTACGTTTAGGAGGAGCAGCTGGAAGCAGTATTGTCAGCTGCTGTCCAGACAGGTTCTGTGGGACTTCTGACTGGATGCATTAAACATTGGATATCTGAAGGTAATACTTCGAACGTTGTTTTTTTACGTGGTACCTCTTTGAGTTGGAGCCTGTTGATTCATTTCTTTTTTGTTCTCTTTGTTTAAAGAGCAGCCGAGGTCTGCTGGTAATTTACGGTTTGTTCTTGAGTGGACATGGAACCAAGTGATCTCTACAAAGGAAGAATTTGACCAAATCTGTGAGTACTAGTGTAGTCATTCTGCAAACCTAAAGTCGTTCTTTCTGATTGAGCTTCCTCAGTAATACGCCGCTATAGGATATTGCACGCGGTCCTTGAAGTGCGCCTTGAAACTCTGGAATTGCTCTGTCGGCTAACGATTTAATATTTATTCTTGAAAAGGTGTTCCGCTGTTTGATGGCTCTTGCAACTTCATTGACCCCCAGACATTACGGTCTCTCCAGCGCTGCCAGTTGCTTTTGAGCAACCTTAGCACGGTCTTAAACTGTTTTCTCACAGAAGCACAAGAGCTTACTGAAAAAGGTTTGTAGTAGTGCTACAAAATCTTTGGTATGTTTTATTAAGATTTGGAATTGTGGCAACATGGGCTTTTGTTGTTTTTGAGGATTGGAAGACAGTCACATTTAGCTGGGAGAAGGGGCTTAAAGCTGAGCGCTTGGGACCACCACAAAACACGCATTGAGTTCAGGGCAACAGTTTATAGTGGAGCTCATGCAAGGGGGTGGGGGAGGCTACATTCAGAGAGAAGCTTTGTAGGCAACTGGGCTGAAATTACAGCAACCGAATGTGGTATTGCTGAAAAGTATTCCTTTGAATTCTTAGCTAGCAAGTTCTAGTTGCATGCAGACACCGTGTTGCAAATTGCTAAACAATACGAAGGAAGCGTAAACGAGTAACATGCAAAGTAAGTTACTTGAGTTTCTACAGCTTTTTCTCTTAGAAATGGTTCTTGGCCTATTGAGAAAAGAAAAGAATATCCCTTTGCTATCAGAAGAATCTCTGCTATGTGAGAAACAGATGTCTTATTCCTGCGTGCATTTAGTAGTTCAGGCTTTGGGGTTTTTGTTTTTTTTTTATTTTAGCCTTTAGTGAGTCTGGTTCTTTATAGGGGTTGCTTTTTGTTTTGGTGGTGATAGTGGGGTTTTTCTTCAAATAAGAAAGCGATACAGCGTGAAAAACGCAAAGACAAAGATTTCTAATGTGCTATTTTTATACTTTTGGTTTAGTAGGATGAAGGGAGTTTTGTGAAAATGAACGGAATTGCATAACACTAATCATCTCCTGCCTTTTTTCAGGTTTTGCAGACGTGACAAATAAGCAAGCGGTAACCGGCCTCATTTCTTTGTATGCACGAGTGGTCATCTGGTTCTGTCGATCCGGTCTCCTTCCAGAGGGTTTAGGTAAGCGTGACCTGTCATACGTTTGTAACAAGGCGACCATCCAGTGAGTGACTCCCACGAACGCGTGCTTAGCCATGTTTTTGTAACAGTTTCGTCAGGAAGAAGTCGTGCTGGTTCAGTGGCAGGGTGTGCTGAAGTTCTGTGGGTGAAGTTGAGATTTTGCTGGGTTGTCAAGTACACAGCATAGAATGAGGCAGGCAGTTTCTTTCCTGGGTTGATTTTAGGAATAGCAATGGACCCCTGACTTCAAGGCGCTGCTTGTGTCCACAGCTTGAACTACTTGAGATTTTAAACAAAGTACTATTAAACAACAAGTACCGGAATGCTTGTTTTTAGAGTGAGAGCATTACCTGCATGTTTTGAACTTTCTATCAGTTGCTTGAGGAGAAAGTACACCTTGGAAATCCTTCTTTAGTTGGATGGATTAGAAATTCCATTGCCAGCCTTAGTTGTCTCACAGATGCTCACGCGGCATGTTTAGAAACCATTCCCTTTGAGAACTGGGTGGGTTTTTTTATAGTGAACTTCAGCTTACCCTACATGTTGTGAATGCTGCGTGAACTGTAACCTTGAAACGGCACTTGGGGCAAGAAGGAATTGAGTCTTGTCTCTTAGAGCTCTTTTAGCAAAGGCAGAAAGAGGATTGGCTTCTTTCAGAGTTGGAGGCTTCTTGATGCTTAGCTTGTACGATCTTCTGTCTCTTTAGGCAAAAATTTTCGTTTACAAGTGTGATATGAATGCTTTAACTTGCTTCTGCTTTGTTGCCTGTAGATGACGATACGCGTTTGTCAAGACCTTTCTACAATTATCCTCTGATTGAGAGCTACTATACTGGTCACCGACAGAAACTTGAGCGTTTATCAAGGTAAGAGCTAGAGGAAGACTCTAGAACACTTCCACGGCGAATTCAGAAGTGGAAGGGAATGGCTTTTATCTCAACAGTTGCATGGGCTATGCGTAATGGCGCTGCCAGCAATACTCTTGACTTCAGTGACACGCGTGTTCTGTTGAACAGAGAGGTTACTTTCCTGTGTTAAAACGTTGATATCTACCGCTGCTTAGTACCACTGGTTGGTATCATCATTTTTCGGGAGTCTACTTTATTCATTGGCTAATGTGTATAATTTCTGACTACTGAAAAAGGCCATGGGATTAGGGCAGGATCAGTCACCTCCATATGACCATATGACCGATTATGACCACATGACCAATAGAGGGTCATAACTGTATTGGCCTAAGTCCCCTTCTCACAAGTACGTGGTGTGATTTCGTAAGATGGTTGGAGTTACATGGAGTTGGCACGCCTCGCACTCTCCTGGCTGTCGGATAGAAGTCACTTGCTAACGTCAGCTCTCTTTCCTGGACTAGCTGCCTAGCACATAGGCGGCATGCCTTGGATTAGCCGATAATAGGTTTTTCTTTGGAAATTGTACTGAAAACTGAATAAATACCTGACCAAGCTTCGGCGATGGCACTGTGACCAAGAGGCTGCAAGGTGAGTTAAGGTGGAAGCTGCAGGGTAGGAGGTATTGACTTCAAAGTTCATCTTCCTTGGCTTACTTCTCAAGTAACTTACATACAGGCTCGTGTGTTCCTTCGAAGCACAGAGCCTCTAGTGTCCTTTTTCTGCTTTGTGCCATCGGGAGATGAAAGGGCAGGGCTGCAGTCAGCAGAAGACTGGAGGAAAGCCGTTACACCAGGAGGCTGGAATTAGTGTTTTACTCTGTCCAAATCCTTGCTACCTTTTGTTCCAGAGGAAAATGGGACTCGGACTGCTTGATAGTTGATGGAATGGTTTCCCAGTTAGGAGACCAAGTGGAGAAGCTGTGGCGGAGAGATGCAGGAGGAACTGGGAAATACCCGCCTGCCAGTTTGCATGTGAGTGTCCTGTTCACTGAGAACAACAACAAACGGCCGCCCTCCCCGCCAAACCCCACCCAAAAGCCAATGATTTAGGGAAGACAGGCGTTTTTTCAGAACTGTTAATTTTTCATTTCAGGCACTGCTGGATCTCTATTTGCTAGAAAACGTTGAAGAAAACTGCAAACACGCAATTGTATCCTTTCTAGTTATTTTTATTACACCTCCAGGGGATGCACATAAATGTTCTTCAGTGTTGGTCGCCGACCTGTTTCATGACATTTTTTCATTTATGCTTCAAAGACGGTGCAAGTGAAAACATTTAGTTTAGCGTTAAGTTGTAGACAGAAGCGCTGTTTTATTTCTTTGTACTGTGGATTTTTGATGACTTTTTTCTTAAATGTTTTGTTGCAAAAGACTTCTCTGGTAGGAGAGAACAGGTTTAGTAAGAAATGCTGGAGATAAAAACAAAAGCCCTTAGTTTTTCTCCAAATCTAAACACCATTCTAAATTTTTTAAAACCCTCCTATCTGTAGCAAATTGCTTCTTACTAGAATGATGTGGTAAAATATTCTGTTTCAGAGCAAAAGGATTTCTAACAGTGGTTTACCAGTACCGGATTTTTTGCTGAAATCATGGGTTTTCCAGGGCAGCTCACAGCTTTGGTTCCGTTGAAAGTGCAGGCACACGGAATAAGCAACAGGGAGAAGAGAAAAGTCATGGGGCAGAAACTTAATTTTTAAGCTGCTGAAATACACAGCCTTGCTTTTGCTGTTTGTTGCCTAACCCGCGAGGGGAGCCTAGAGAGCAAGGGGCTTAGAAACGCTTATAGCCCGGAGCTGTCTTGTTAGATGATGTCCCTAAAAACGGACGTCAGAAAGAGAAAATGACGCTACCAATGAGTGACCCGCATACTGGTTTAAATCCAGTTTTAATCATTCGGAGCTGAGCTGTACTGTAAGGATGCCACAATTTACACTGTTTTATAGACGCTGGACATGAGGGAAAAACCCAACTGTGGAATTTACTTCCTGTAATAATTAAGCTCAATGTGTTGAATGTATTTTCTGCTACCTGCTTCCTTTATATTCTTATTCTTACTTCATTATGTTTTTCTAAGGGTAATGTGATAAAGTTTTGGTCTTACAAGCTGATTAGCCTTAATGAGATACCTGATGTCAGACAATTTACTTGCTGCTGGATATCAAGCGTTCCTTTCCGAGTGAGACAGAGACTTCAATCGACTCCTTCGCAACTGCCTTTGGCATGCCTTGGGGACTTGTTAAGCTTGTTGAAGGTTTTTGGCTTCTAGATCACAATGATTACGAAGTAAGTATGGTAGAGTTGAGTCAGACATACATTGCAGTACAAAGCTATAATCTAGAAAATGATTTTAAAACACGATCTCTAACTTGTACAGAATTCTCTGGCCCTGCTCTTTCATCCCGCTACAATCAAAACCGCGTCATGGCAGCACAAGAGAATTATTCAGTCCCTCCTGTGCCAAGGGGAGCATGGGCAAGCCCTCAGATACATCCAGCTGATGAGGCCACCCACGGCAAGCAGCGGGGAAGTGCAGCTTCTCCTCACTGTGTTGCTCTCCAATAGGTAAAGAAATATACCCCACCATTTTGTCACGCAAATCTTGTGAAAATGGAGAACAAAGAATAGAAATCATCATCCCCTAAGTTTCCTTTAAACTTTGAGTACAAGACTCTTGGGGCATCTCTTTGGTTATGCTATTAACATCCCTTTACGTCTGAAACATTAATTACAGGTGCATGGTGGAGGCTTGGGGTCTGTTGCACCAACATGCCGCTCAGGCAAACTTAGAAGACCTCTTAAAACACATGTACGAAATGTGCCGGGAGATGGGCCTGATGGAAGACTTGCTGAAGCTGCCTTTCACAGACACCGAACAAGTAAGTGGGAGCAAGGAAAAATGTTCATCGTCTCTTTGAAAAGAGAAAAGGCAGAGCCATAACAGATTTTTGGAATGATTTTTTTTTTCTCATAGGAGTGTTTGGAGAAGTTTTTAAGGACCAGTGCTGGTGTTCAGAATCAAGAATTCCTTTTAGTCTACCATCTGCAGCGTGCCAACTACATTGCAGCCCTAGAGCTGAATCAATCCATGAATGTAAATCTTATGGTAAGCGTGAAAGTTCTGTTCTGTCAAGCGTGCAAGTTTCTGCTGGGTGTTACTAACTGGTTTGGATAGTACTCAATAAAAATCCTGCTTTGTTTTTTTCATACCAGTCTTTGAAACACTCGGAACAAGTTTCTACACCTTTGGTTACAGCTGAAGCTAAATGTTGACCAATATACGTCACTACTCCAAAGCTACTCTATGAAGCTATAAATTAAATGTTACACACCACTGTTGACCCCACTGAGAACAGTTTGTTTGCATCTGAGGAATAAACATGTATCTTTCCCATCAGCCAATCGTACCATTCCGTTATTGAGATACGTATGTTATGCGTGGCTTAGATTACTGGAAGTTGTTGGTGTCACTCCTTCCTGTGGGATGACGAGTAGGTTGTATGTCATCGCTTGTGTCTTGCACGCAACTGTATTTTTCTAGCTGAGAGCAGGCTAGATGCCAGTCCACAGGTTAAATTTCTGTGGGTTTTCTTTGTTTTTTTAATTTCTGCGAGTTATAGTGTGCTCTCCAATTCCACAACTTTCATTTCACGGCTTTTATGACAAAAATTCTTGTCTAACCTCTATTTCTCAAAATAGCCAGATTACATTTTGTGTTACATGAACTTGTGTTCTGGATTTGTGACGCGTTTGCTGTTTTCTGGAATCATAGTTTTCCAGTGACTCAGTCTTCTAAGGTGGTTTTGGAAGTCGTAGGTCCTGCATTTGAAAACTGTCATGCGGCCAGGTGGTGTGCGTAGGTCGCTTTTTCTTGCTTGTTTTAATCTTCACATCATGTTGTCCAGGGTAATTTCCAGTTGTCCCATATATTCAGGGCAGTGGCGTTTCAGGAAGAACAAGGGAAAGCCTGCTATGTAGTAAGTCGTTTGCAAATTGCAGGTGATATCAGAAAATTGCAGGTGATAACAGGTGTATCAGAAGAAGGTTCTGCAGA
The DNA here is from genome assembly GCF_964199755.1 of Larus michahellis. Classification (NCBI taxonomy): domain Eukaryota; kingdom Metazoa; phylum Chordata; class Aves; order Charadriiformes; family Laridae; genus Larus; species Larus michahellis. The sequence continues at coordinate 43,708,472 of NC_133898.1, forward strand.
GTGCCAGCATTGTTTTAACTTCAAGTTGTAGGCTCTGTTGCTATTCCAGTCTTCCTTCCACTTTGCTAAAAGTACCAGGTGAAATCGGTGTGTGCGGATGGGTAGAACTTGCCGCTGTTCTGTGCAGTGGAGGTGTTTTCCCACACCTGTAGAGGAAATCTGCTCACTAATGCGAAATAGCACGGAGAGGTCTGTGCAAGGAACTTCTTGTAATTAGTTAAGCTTTTGCTTTCCGCTTTTCCTTCATCAGAACGACGGCGATCATCGCTTGACCGACAGAGCAGTTGCCAGAAATTCTCTATTAGCCCAATATGGCAAGATCCTTCCACGAATTGAAAGGCAGCTGGCCGTAGAGAGAGCCAAGCTTTACCATTTGCCTGCACTGGCCTCAAGAGAAGGTAACTTTTAGCGGGGGGAAATAGAGGGGAGAATTCCCTGTCACTTGGATGACACCAGGCTGAAATTTTTCCCCTCTTGCTTTCCAGTCTCAAGACCAAAGCCATTAACTCCAGTAAGAAAACAAGCTAAAGCAGGAAATGTGCGTCGAAGACCAAATTTTCTGGCGAAAATATTGTCCAGAATTAAAGAATCCTGGGCAGGAATGAAGGAGAAAACCGGTTTCTCACAAGGTGGATTTTAAAGATGCTGTCGTTTTTATAGCTGCTAAACGTGCTGTTTCTTCAGCAGGATGTTTCTAAAATTGAGGATGTTTCTAAAATGGGACCTGTTGAGATCCAAACAGGAGAGCAAGCAGTTGGGTTTCAACAGCACCCGCCAGTCCCTCACTAGAGACAGGAACAAGAAGAGACCTTAGATGCATTCACTTATTCAGCTCGTCTCGGCTTTGGGATTTAGGACAACACTGTAGAGAAGACGGGGCTGGACTTGGGAATACGCAAATCCCTCATGGGAGTCAATGGAAAATTTGGGATGGGAAGAAGGCAGCAGGTCACAAAGCTTCCGCAGTCATTCCCGTAGCAGTGCAGTGAAGGTGTTTCTGCTTTCGTTATAACTGGTGGGTACTGATGTAGATGTAAGCGCCTGGTTTTGGCTTGTGGGCCCTCACTGAATTTAGGACAAACTGCTTACTGCTTTCTTGTTCGTAGATTTGTAAGCATAAAAGGAAAGTTTACGCAGACTAGTATTTCTTGACTTTAGTTTTGAAGCATGGCGTGTTGCTAATAATATATCGCTTTCGCAAGTTTTGACGAGGCGGGAGGCAAGAAAATAAGCTGATTCTATGGAGACTGCTGTTGAGGGGCTGCTTCCTTCTGCCGTTGTTGGCTAGCACTGCAACTTAGAGGGCTGGGCAAAGGTCTTTACACGTGGATTCAATTATCCCGACCATCCGAGTCCCTGGAAATAAGTAACGGTTACTGCTTTTGTTCTCACCATAAAACCCCGAGTATCTTCACGTGGATCTAGAAGGAACGAATACTTGCTCAGCACAGGGAACGGGAAAATAAGAGGTGGAGCTATTTAGAATATACTGTGTTGTCTCAGGCAGTCCAAGCGATTCCTTGAAGTGCAGGGTTGAGCTGTCGGATGTGAGGGCTGGCCAGTGTGACAAAGTGTTGCCGACTGGAACTTTCAGCTTTTCTCTCATCGTTGCCTTTTACCCTGTTAGATGCAGAGTGGGTCGCCCTGTGGGCATTTGTCGTCAGTGCAGGAAGTACTGCAATGGGATGATTTCTGCCAGTTGTGGCTACAGCTCGCATTGTAAAACTGCTCACTTTGTCCAGGAGTGGTGGCAAATCGTAGTCAGGAACAGAAACACCAGAAACGGGGCACGCGATGGCGTACACTGAACACTCTCTTCTCTGTCCCTTAAACACAGAAGCTGTCGTCGGTAGCAGAGAGTACACTGTATGTTTCTGACTTTACACCCAGCAGTGATCTGAAAGGAAAAGCGGCATTTCACTGTCCTCAGTTTCAGCTGTGTGAGTGTGAAGTCAGTGTGGTAATGACTACTGCATTAACAGGCTTTTTTTTAACTGTAGGTGGTGGAAGATAGTGCGCTTAAGTCACCAACCTCAGAAGCAGCACCGGCAACACCAGGATAAAGTGAAGGACATCCATCGGGCGATCGTCCATACAGCTAGGATTCTCCAGAGTCATAGTTAGCATGTTGTTTGACTGTCAATAAACATTGTTGAATGTGATGCAGCTGAAGGAGACGGAGAGCTTTTTACACCTCAGAGTAATTTTCAGAGACAAGCGTTGTAATAAGGAATGCCCCCCAGCCCTCCTCCTCTCGCTTAGCTTTTGTAGCTGAGCAGACGGCAGAGGGTATGGAACATCCCTTTGGTCAGTTTGGGTCAGCTGTCCTGGCTACGTGCCCTCCCAGGATCTTGTCTTTTTTCCTCCTGAGTCCTTTCTCAGACCCAGCCTTCGCACCGCACCCCTAGCAGCTCCCTCTGCATCTCCGGGATGATCAGTTCGCCCTCCTCTACGAGCAAAGGAACCCAGAATATCTTCCAGGAAGGAGAACTCGAACCCCACGTGGACTGATGGCGTAAGGTGGGCTGTAGTTAGTGATTTTTCCAGTTAAAGGCTTTACAGACCGTGATTACACTTGCAGTTTTATAGAGTTTGCTCAAACTGCTTACGTTGAGAACTGGAACTGCAAATCAGAATGGCAGACTTGCATTTGGTCTTAAACGGCTATGTTAGGCCTTCTGTAACGTCACCTGCCTGCCTGCAGGAACACTCGGAATTAGGAGAATTTGAGATTTGAGGTTTGTGCGGTGACGTCATCCTGGGAGCTTCGTCCAGTTTTGTATGGACTGTATCTATTTCATTATTTCCCTTTTGATTTTATTATTAGGATTTCATGAAAGCAGTTTAGTTTCTCCTAAGCTCGTAAATCTCTCTCTACCTCTCCTCCTCCTCTCCGTGTACGAGAGGTTGGGGGGGAGCATCTGTCGCCGGCCATTGGCCAATTCGGCCAAAACCACGACAGATTTATTGGCGCCCGACGTGGGGCACGAACGCAGCTCTGATAGATTGCCTGAATAGTTTGAATTCCAGCTTGTTCAGGGAGAACAGAGAGTTCACAGCATGTCGGTCTTACGTGAAATCTGGTATCGTGCCTTTAGAGAGCTTTGTATGAAGTTAATGGACGCAGTGGGGTTTAAGCGGTCAAATATATTGCATGGCCTGTTTCTCGTTTGTGTTTGGACGCGGTGGTCTAAGCGTGCCACGTTGGCGTGGGTTTGCCTTCAGAGGTATAAAATAATTGCTTGGATAACGGTTCTGCCTGCCTATCTTGGGCATCTCGTGATGGAGGCTTTTCCTAATTACACTTTCGGGATGGATTCTTTTCCTAATTACGCTCTTGGTCGTACCTGGGGAAAGTTGACTTTGCCCTTCGGTGATGATGCCAAAGCGACAGTAACAGAATCGGGATGAGAAACCTTCGGGCCGTTTCGAGAGTGAAGGTTACTTTCATTCGTACGTGATCCTGTTGTCGGTTTTCCCGAGTGTGTTGCAGGGCTGGTTTATTGTTAAATATCGGTGCAGGAGTGAGTATGATGTGACGTGTGATCATAGAATCATAGAATTGTTGAGGTTGGAAGGGACCTTTAAGATCATCGAGTCCAACCTTTAGCCTACCCTGACAAGAGCCACTTCTAAACCGTGTCCCTCAGTGCCCCATCTACCCTTTTTTTAAACACCTCCAGAGACGGTGAATCCACCACCTCCCTGGGCAGCCTATTCCAATGTTTAATAACCCTTTCAGTGAAAAAATGTCTCCTAATATCTAATCTAAACCTCCCCTGACGTAACTTGAACCCGTTTCCCCTCGTCCTATCACTTGTCACCAGGGAGAAGAGGTCAGCCCCCATCTCTCTACAACCTCCTTTCAGGTAGTTGTAGAGCGTGATAAGGTCTCCCCTCAGCCTCCTCTTTTCCAGGCTAAACAACCCCAGCTCCCTCAGTCGTTCTTCATAAGGTTTGTCCTCCAGGCCCCTCACCAGCTTTGTAGCCCTTCTCTGGACACGCTCCAACACCTCAATGTCCCTCTTGTAGCGAGGGGCCCAAAACTGAACGCAGTACTCGAGGTGGGGCCTCACCAGTGCCGAGTACAGGGGGATGATCACTTCCCTAGTCCGGCTCACCACACTATTCCTGATACAGGCTAGGATGCTGTTGGCCTTCTTGGCCACCTGGGCACACTGCTGGCTCATATTCAGCCGGCTGTCAACCAACACTCCCAAGTCCTTTTCTGTCGAGCTGCTTTCGAGCCACTCTGCCCCAATCCTGTAGCGCTGCATGGGGTTGTTGTGACCCAAGTGCAGGACCCGGCACTTGGCCTTGTTGAACCTCATACCATTGGTCTCAGCCCATCGGTCCAGCCTGTCCAGATCCCTCTGCAGAGCCAACCTACCCTCAAGCAGATCAACACGCCCGCCCAGTTTAGTGTCATCTGCGAACTTACTGAGGGTGCATTCAATCCCTTCATCCAGATCATTGATAAAGATATTAAAGAGAACCGGCCCCAGCACCGAACCCTGGGGGACACCACTTGTGACTGGACACCAACTGGATTTAACTCCATTTACCACCACTCTCTGGGCACGGCCATCCAGCCAGTTTTTTACCCAGCGAAGAGTACACCTGTCCAGGCCATGAGCAGCCAGTTTCTCCAGGAGAATGGTGTGGGAAACAGTGTCAAAAGCTTTGCAAAAATCCAAGTAGATAACATGCACAGCTTTTCCCTCATCCACTAAGTGGGTCACCTTATCATAGAAGGATATTAGGTTTGATAGGCATGACCTGCCCTTCACAAACCCATGCTGACTGGGCCTGATCACCCTGTTCTCCTGCATGTGCCGTGTAATGGCACTGAGGAGGATCTGTTCCATGACCTTCCCAGGCACCGAGGTCAGACTGACTGGCCTGTAGTTCCCCGGATCCTCCTTCCGGCCCTTCTTGTGGATGGGTGTCACATTTGCTAACCTCCAGTCAGCTGGGACCTCCCCGGTTGTCCAGGACTGCTCATAAATGATACCAAGTGGCCTGGCGAGCACCTCCGCCAGCTCTTTCAATACCCTTGGGTGGATCCCATCCGGCCCCATAGATTTGTGCACCTCCAGGTGCTGAAGCAGGTCCCTCACCATTTCCCTTTGGATTAGAGGGGCTTCATTCTGCTCCCCATCCCTGTCTTCTAGTTCAGGGGTCTGGGTGCTCAGGGAACAACTGGTCCTACTGCTGAAGACTGAGGCAAAGACTTCATTAAGTACCTCAGCCTTTTCCTCATCCTTGGTCACTATGTTGCCGGCCCCATCTACTAGAGGACAGAGATAATCCTTAGTCCTCTTCCTATTGCTAATATATTTATAGAAGCTTTTTTTGTTGTCCTTGACAACAGAAGCCAGGTTTAGCTCCAGCTGGGCTTTGGCCCTCCTGATTTTTTCCCTACATAGCTTAACTACCTCTTTGTAGTCATCTTGAGTGGCCTGCCCTTCCTTCCAGAGGCCATAGATCCTCTTTTTTTCCCGAAGTTGCAACACTAGCTCCCTGTTTAGCCAGGCCGGCCTTTTTCCCCGACGGCTTGTCTTCTGGCACATGGGGACAGCCTGCTCCTGCGCCTTTAAGACTTCCTTCTTGAAAATCATCCAGGCTTCCTGGGCTCCTTTGCCCTGGAGGACTGCCTCCCAGGGGACTTTGTCAACCAGGCTCCTGAAAAGCCCAAAGTCCGCCCTCCGGAAGTCCAAGGTAGCAGTTCTGCGGACCCCTCTCCTTGCTTCTCGCAGAATTGAAAACTCTATCATTTCATGGTCACTGTTCCCAAGACAGCCTCCAACCTTCACATCCCCCACAAGACCTTCCCTATTTACAAACAACAGATCCAGCAGGGCACCTTCCCTAGTTGGCTCTCTCACTAGCTGTGTCAGGAAGTTATCCCCAGCACATTCCAGGAACCTTCTAGACTGTTCCCTCCCTGCTGTATTGTATTCCCAGCAGATGTCCGGCAAATTGAAGTCCCCCACGAGGACAAGAGCTCGCGATCTTGAGACTTCTCCCAGCCGTTTATAGAATATTTCATCTGCCTCCTCATCCTGATTGGGCGGTCTATAACAGACTCCTACTACGATATCCGCCTTGTTAGCCCTGCCCCTGATTCTTACCCATAAACACTCAACCCCATTATCACCATCATTAAGTTCAAAGCATTCATAACACTCCTTAACATACAGGGCCACACCCCCGCCTCTCCTTGCTTGCCTATCCTTCCTGAAGAGCCTATAGGCATCCATGGCAGCACTATAGCTATGTGAGTCATCCCACCACGTTTCTGTGATGGCGACTACATCATAGTTTCCCTGCTGCACGATGGCCTCCAGCTCGTCCTGCTTATTCCCCATGCTGCGTGCATTAGTGTAGATGCACTTCAGTTGGGTTAATTGTCCTACCACTTTCTTGGGGGGACAGGCCCTGATTTGCACCTGGTCATTCTCGGACACTACTGTGGTTACCAAATTATCACTACTCCTCGTGTCTATGCTGCCACACAATTCACTATCCCCCACCATCGCTGAGGCAGGCTGCAAGACCTTGCTATCACTTATACCCATGAGCACTGCTATGTTGCTCCCAGGCACCACTTTTGTGATCCTGGTTTCGTCCCCATCCCCCATCAAACCTAGTTTAAAGCCTTATGGATAAGCCCTGCTAATTCTTGTCCCAGTCTCTTTCATCCCCTTCGGGTTAGGCTTCCCCCGCCTGATGCCAGCATGCCTGGTTTCCTGTAGATCAGCCCATGTTCAAAAAAGCCAAAGTCCTGCCGGACGCACCAGTCGCGGAGCCAGGAGTTAATTTGCTGGCTCCTCCTATTTATCCCCTCGTCTACCCCTGCAAATGGTGGGATAGAGGAGAACACTATTTGTGCTCCCGATCCCTTAACCAGCCGTCCCAGGGCCCTAAAGTCATTCTTCATTGCCCTCAGACTTCTGGTACCTACTTCGTCACTGCCTACCTGAAATATCAGTAGCGGATAGTAATCTGATGACAGGACCAGGGAAGGGAGTTTCCTCCGTATGTCCTTAATTCTGGCCCCAGGGAGGCAGCTACTCAGATGTTGCTACTCAGGTGATGTTGCTACTCAGACCCCGGGGCCAAAGCCAAAGACAGCAGAAACTCGGGCAGCCCTGCCACCGAAAGCTGCAGTAGGAATTCAGACAACCCCCCCACGGAAAGCTACAGCAGAAACTCAAACAACTCAGGTGACTGCCCAAGCCGCAACACAGGCACAAACAACGCCACCGGCCCCGACACCAGCCCGAGCGGCATCGGCTGCCCCCCACCGGCCCCGGCATCGGCCAGGCCCACGGCGGCTGCGCCGCCCAGAGGCCCCGGCGAAAGCCACGCCTCCGCCCATACAGGCCAAAGCCACGGCCCGGCCGTAGGGACACCGCCGCCAGCGGCATGGGCTGCCCCCACACGGGCCCCGGCAAACGCCACGGCTCCGGCCCGGAGGCGGTGGAGAAAATGACTAAGACAATAGCTGAGCAAAATGAGAAAAGTGCTAAACTTCTTCATGAAATGCTTGAAAAAGTGTCTGAGAAGGGGAAAGAATCCCACTCTTCCCCTGAACAGAGCCAGGTTGCAGTCATTAAGAAACAACGGTAGCGATTCAGCTTTTGGCCACCTCACTTGCTCTTCCTCACTTGGCGGTACAGTTCTGCTCTGACTTTGCGAGCCTGTCCAGCTTGCTGGTCTCCTGGGCACCGTTTTCCCCACTTCACGGTTCAGTTTTCTATTGGAACCAGAAGAGGGAGGGGCTGGGAAAGGCCAAGTGGGTGCTACTCTTTGCAATGATGGCGTGCTCTCCTGTCATTCCACCTTACGAAACCACGCTCTTACGGTCTTTAGTTCCCCATAGAAGGCAGGAGTGGGTCAGACAACGAGTAAAGAGAACGTCTTGTTTCTGGCCGTGTTTTCCGGTTCCTTCTGGAAAACCGTCTGGGGAGAGTTGCCTCTTAAAATCAGGGCGTGGGGGCGCTCAAAAAGCTCACGCGAATACTGAGTGACAATGCTTGGGACAGTCTGGTAAGGAACGAAAGCAAAAGGAAGCTTGTTTCTGTATGTTTTCTGCCTTGACCCTATCTTCAAAGAAGCCCATAAATAATTCTTTGGCATCGATTTTGTAATTCCAACATTGCAAAAAGTTTTCCTCTACTGAATACTGTTGGTAATCAAAAAATCAATTTGATACTTCTCTTTCTTTTCAGGACCACAAGAAAAGGAGGCTCTTGGTCACCTCCACCGGTGGAAATAAAATTCGTCTCTCCTTTTGGAAGTGCACTGGATAAAGCCATGGATCGTATTGCAAGAATATGCCCAGTGTGCGAATATGTCTGAGGATAACCGAGCAGTTTAATCCCCCATCAGAACTTCCCCTCGTGGAACGCTACTCTCAGGCTTGTTATTTCAATAAAATTGTTTGCTGCAATTTCATCAGTTCCCATGTAACCACTCGTAAATAGCTTTGTTGTTGATTTCTGGTGGGGAAAACAAGCTACGGGCAGAAACCAATCCATAGGGTCTCACGAGTCATTTAGTTCTTATCCGTAGTCTTACTGGTACAGAACAGGTTTCTTTTTGGCGTTGGTGAACTTAATACTGCGAAGCTTAAAGCTTGATGCCGGTGTCTGCCAAGTAGCGAAGGGTTGTTACAAATCTGCTGAGCCGGGGCTTCGTCCTTGCTGGCGGCAGGAGCCCGGCCTGGTGCACCCCAGACCTGGGGGTGTCTCTGTCCCAGACCCTTGGATGCGGCTGCTGCTTTCCCGTTTGCAGGTCAGGCCAGTAGCAAGGCTGAGGGTGCACCACACACATGCACGACAGCAACGCGGCTGGCTACGCAGGCTGCCAGAGACGGGGCCGTGCCTTTACCACCTGCCATCTTGCACTGGGGCAGCTCACAGAAAGCCACCTCTCTGGCTTATTAACGCACGGCGTATATTTTGACAGCTAAGTTATGTGACGGAGGTAGCTCTTTTTCCTGAGAATTCTGGGTCTCTCTCGTGTGCGTGACTTAATTCAGCTTCTTTCCTTCCCTTTGTCTCCCGGCAATGCAGCACAGAGTTGAAACGTAGAGCGTACAGATGACCCCTGCTGCCAGGCGTTGGTTGTCTCTGCTTCCCGATGCCGGATCCCAGCGACAGTGCCACACAGAGCTATTCCTTCCTGCCCAGGAGCAGTTTGCTTCCCGGCCACTTCCCCAGTCCCTCGTCTCCTTCTGCAAGAGGAGGTTCCCTCTCTCCTCCTGGCCTTTCTGGGGCTCAGAACTGAAAACGGCCCTCTTTGCAGTCCTTCCAGACAGGCTTTCGCTGGGACTCCAGCACTAATTATTCCTTCTTATTCCAGCTCCCCTGAAAAGAGCTCAGGCACTTAGATGTCTGCTGTCCCAACGCGGTTCATGGCTCCGTGACCGCGTGGCTGCAGCTGCCTGGCTACGAGGAGATATCAGGAGCAGAAGATTTAACGTTTCCCGCACCAGTTCAGTCCTGCAAAGAGCTGAATTGCTTTCACGTGCCGATGAACGCAGACCCCTTGTTGTGTCTGAATTAGGACTCCATCTGACCCGGAGATGAGGCCCATGTGAACCAAGACCCCCAGAAGCCTTGTCTGGGGTGGGCGCTCCCTGACAGCGGCTGCTCTCCCCTTACTGCCTGCTGGCCAGCTGGTGCTCTGCTCTATTAAGGCATCTTAGCAGCACCGCTGCATTTCTGCCTGGCGATACAGGAGTAGTACTTAATAGCTGTGACTTGGGATTTTTTTTCAAAGGTGTTCTGTTTGGTTTTTTTCTCCACAGACACATTGTTTTTAAAAACTTGAGAAGAAAAGAAGACAGCTCTGCCTTTGAGAAATGGTCCCTGTCCTCATCTGCAGCACTGGCGTGGGCACATCCAGTTGCTCAGAGTCAGTTCCCTTATCAAGTGCTGATCAAGACAAAAGCCCAAACCCAGTGTAAGTAAGGCTATTGCAGGCAGGAGGGAGAAGAGTTTCTGCTGGCTGGGAATGAGTGGCGGATCCGGAGCACACAGGCCACGTGGGAGTCCCGTCCGGAGGAAGCCTGGAAGGAGTGGGAGCACCAGCACATTGCTGTGGCTCAGGCGAGTTTCCCAGTAACGGGCATTGCGGCCAGATCCATTAACCTCTGGTCTTCTGAGTCTGATGTTTTCCCCTTTTTGTCATCTTTAAGATTTGTTACTCACGCCCCTCTCTGCCCTTCCTTAATAAACCGTGACTCCAGGTCTGGAACTTCTGCCAATAGAAAGGAAGCGTGGCGTCAGTCTTTCAGATCTAATAATTGCTTCCTGATCATGTTTGATAAAATGATGGGGGTTTGATAAAAATTAGGGACTTAATTCTGTCGGGAATGCTGAGCCCTGTGTGGGGTGTATGGCTAACCGGGGTCGTTCAGGTCCTCCCTCTGGATGGTTGTATCGGTCTTGGCTGGCAGCTGGCACAGGCGTTTGGGCACACAGTACCGTACCCTGTTCTGCTGAGGACAGCTTCTTGTTCACCTGCTGCATCAACTGGTTTTCCTGCATTGATCTGCCTGGGGTTTGCTTTGTTAAGACAGTGAAACGAACATAATCAGGCTTCTGTTAATTTTGTGCCTTCTACCTAGGAAGCTGTCGGATACAGTTTTAGAGAACTAATGGTGACAAGGCTTTGCTGGTGTGGTATTGCTTGACTTGTGTGGTGGAGAGAAGCCTTAAATTGGCAGGAGAGAGTCACCAACAAGCCGGGCCTGTTGCACGTGTTGCAAATGCATTTGCAGTTGGGCTTGTCAGGTTGCTCTTTGTCAAAGTATGTTTCAGAATGAGATACGCAAAAGCCGCCTGGGCACGGTCGTGGGCAGCCTGCTGTAGGTGACCCTGCCTGAGCAGGGGGGCTGGACCAGAGGACCTCCAGTGATTCTGGAAGGCCTTTCTCTTCATTGTGATGCTGGGATTCTGGAATTCGTGCTGGGATTCTGGAATTCGTGCTGGGAGAGGCGAGCGGTGTGGTGTGCTGGGAGTGCCTTGCTCACCACTGTCTCCCTGTGCTGGGAAGGCTGCGTGTATGTTCTGTCCTGAGACACTCAGCGCCTACGTCTGTCTGTCCAGGTGCACCGAGCAAGGTAAAAAAGAGCGTAAGGTCAGAAGTGCCTTTGGGAACCGCTGCGAGCTTCGCCACGGTAGACGGGGACTGCAACTCTTGAACGGAAGTATAGTCGTGTTAGGGAATAACCGCAGGAGGTAGCTGGGTAAAGTGGCTCCAGCGTCAAGTTCTGATCTGTGTTGGTTTTGTTTGTTTTTTCATGGAGAGGGATGTCACATCTGTGGTCTGCATCAGACACAGGGTCTTCGCTGTTGGGGGCTGTTGGGGTAGAGAGCTGAAATTCTTTCCTCGTCTCACCTTCTGCTGTAGCTTTGTGCTTGTGGAGCATCTGCACAAACTCGGCAAGACAATCTGTAGGCTGCACTTGAGTGAAATAAGGCCGATTGTAGGATTCTGGTACAGACCGTCTCTGTCACGCTGGTGGCTTTTTAGACTACAGCTTAGGGCTTGGATGAAATGTAGGGTTTTTGCCTAAACCGCCGGGAGCGGGGAGGCTTTCTGCCGAAGCAGGAAAGACCTGACCCGGTGGTACTCCCTAAATCACCTGCTCACTCACTCGCTAAATCCTCTTTCTGCAGGAGTAAAATCCGGCAAAGTGCAAATTCACTGAACCTGACGACTACGAGAGTGCAGAAAGTGACTTTTCCATCTGCTGCTCCTCCAGTGCTTGTGAGTTGCTTCCTGTTTCTCTGGGGAAAATGTCATGGAACCAGTCATTAACAACAATTCAAAAATTGGTATAACTTTTATAAACCCTTTTATAACCCTTCCCTGAAATCACTTTAGCTTCCACCTCTGGCGGAGTGAAAGAACGACGCCTGTCAGCTGCAGCCTTTCCCAGAGAGCTAGGGAGTCTCTCCGTGCAAGAGGGAGTTAAAAGTTGCCTTAAAAGATGCCTGACTGTGTCCTGGGTGGTGTCCTTTCTAAAAGTGAAGGGGTTTTTAGCCCTCCCTGCAAACTGAGTGTGCCGTTTCACCCGGGTATGAGCTAGCAGCCCGGGCTGACTGCCACAAAAAGGAGATGGACAAATTCCCTCTCCTTCTTCCCGATGCGTGGTCCTGCCTCCTTCCTTGTGCCACCTCTTATGCTTGCTGGTTGTCTCTGCAAGGCAGTTGAGCTCTCGAAGCTGGTGGAACACCACCTGCTTTTCTGGGTGAGTTTCCTGCCTGCTCAGGGAGTGAACTTGGCTCCTAAAGTGCTCTAAGGCACTGTTAAGGCAGTGCGAGGTGAGCCACAGGAGTACGGTAGTAGAACAAAGGAGCAGATGGAGAGATGGGAGGCGGCGGCAAGTCCTCTCTTTTGGTGGCAGGGAAGTCAGCATGTTTTGTGAAACCACCTCTTCAGCTGCGGCTGGCCATATTTTTAGCTTTTTCGTCAGTAAGCCCATTGCATTGTTGGCCCTTGAAACGGATTTTCAGGTACTACCGTCAGTCAAAACTGACGTCCCTGAACCCTGACTTGGCTGAATGTGATTCTGCTTGAACATGTAATTTCTCCATGTTTATTCTTCTTGGAGCTTTTTAATGCAAAAATCTATCCTCAGCCTGTGACTCGTGGTACGCTCCTTTCTTTGGAAATAGTTTGGAAGTCATAAGTACCTAAGGTGAAGACCAATGGTAATTTTGGCTGCTAGAAGACAACTGACAATAAGTAACAAAGGGTAAAGTACGAAATCAAAGGAAAGGACAAATGGAAAGTTGTACCTGTTACTGAGAAGCTTTTTAAAATCTGATTTTTCTCAGCTCCCATCTTCCTAACCTGTGTGAGCAGACTTGAACTCAGTGTATTGGGCTTTTTCCTGTTATTTCTCTGTTGATACGTCTGGGTCACTTTTTGTTGGTGATCTCACAGGCATCAGAAAAGCAAAGGATTCTCCTTTTGCTCTGCTGGGAGAGCAAAAAGTCTCCCGAGTGCCATTATTTGCAAGGAAAAGAGCTAGAGGTGATGTCTAGGGGATTTTTCACTGCATACTGATGAAACTTCTGTCACTCTCAAGAATAGTTCTGGCTGACGTGAGTCTAGTTGTGCAATTTTTTCCTGTATTTACAGCGAAGAATGCGAGACCTAACAGCTGAGGTAACGAGCAGTCTGCTGCAGTTTCCAGAGGTGACTCTTCAGGCACTTGGGGAAGATGAGGGAACCCTCGGCTCGGTGCTGTGCGGGAGGTTTTCTGGAGGTGAGCATTTTCCTTTAAATTTGGTCTCGGTATAAAGCTGTTCTTGCCTGGAGGCTACCTGAAGCCTCAGGTCATGGTATCAGCTGTGTCAGGTTGGTGCTGTTAAGAGGCATCCTGTTTAGAGAGAGAGAACAAAAAGGGTGCTTCAGCGATGACAAATGCTAATATTAAAACGTGAGTATAGTTAAACTTTGAAGTGGACTTTCCAGGTGATGTGACAGTAGAGCTGGGTGCCTATCTGGAGGTCTAGGCTTCTGTTAAGACCAGGTAGAATCTATCTACCTGAGTGTAAATGCAGGGATTGAGCTCATACTTCCTTTGGGCTGGCAGTAGTTCAGTGAAACAAAATGCCTTCGATTCTTCCTCTACGCTCTAAGACTTGTATTCCCATATGCGTTTAGATCATTTCTAGCAAAACCAAGGCGAATATGGTATAAAGGCTGTCGATCAGGACCTTGTCATCTTTATCCCAAACAACCCAGATTCTTCGGTGCGGGAATGACAAGTACAAATGCAAAATAACAAGGTGGTTAATTTTAGGAGGGATTGCTTGGGGATTTCAACGGGTGATTTTGAATCATTGACTAGAATGAGGTAGGTCGGTCTTCCTCTGCTAGGTACGTTTATTGAAGGAAAGGGGCAGGCACTGTGATTTTTTTTCAGCTGTTTTCAGTCTTCCGTTGGACATTTGCTTCAGTCCTCTTTCTTTTCTCTCACAGGGAGAAACGGCCTGGCGTGGTTGGCACGTGGTCCTCACCTTGAGGTGGTGAACTGTGTGACAGGAGAGCGGCTCTCTGCGTACCGTTTCAGTGGAGTCAATGAACAGCCTCCCACTGTTCGTGTGGTGAAGGAGTTTTCCTGGGAGAAGAGAACTGGACTGCTGGTTGGGTTGGAAGACGCAGAGGGAAGTGTTCTCTGTCTGTACGACCTTGGACTCTCAAGAGTGGTTAAAGCAGTTGTTCTTCCCGGGAGGGTAGGTACTTTTTAATTGGAGAAACGAAGCTTTGATGTTGTTAGGTGCTGCGTAGGCCTGTTTTAGGACAAGCTCTGGAGCGTCTCTTTGTAGGAGGTATTTTTTCTATCGTGCGTTAACATCCTGTCACTTGAGAGTATCCAGTCAAGACGGTGTTGCTGTAAAATCTTGGGCTTAGTGTGCCATTATTGTTGGAGTTTGCTGAGAGTAAAACAAGTTTTCTGGTTTTATTGTAGAGCACAAATTCACCTGATTCTCTCCTTCCACAAAAAGGCCTTGAAAAGCACCTTTTTTTGACCCTAATTGCTTGATTTCCATCAGAAATACCGTCTTTAAAATGGCTCAGAATTCCATAGTTGTGCTGTAAATGACTTCGACACATTGCCTTGAATCTCAGCCTAGCAAGCAGGCTGAGGAGAACACATTTTTCTGTTGACTTAGGAGAGGAAAAAAGAGCCTCCAGTGAGTTATCTGACAGAGTGTTGGGAGGTCACCTTTCAGCCTGCAGTCCTTGAATCTCTGCTCTCTGACTAGTGTGTTTGTGTAGATGGGACACACTGGTGTAATGTTGCTGATGTTTTCTGTCTTCTGTAACCCAGAAACTCAAATGATGTGTGTCCCCTAGCCTCATTATCTCAATGTAAACAAGAATCGGTGGAAGTCAATAGAACATCAAGATTCATTTTTATCATCTTAGAATCTGCAACAACTAACTAACTAACTTCTTAGCCAGCTTTCCATCAGCTGCTTTGGTTTGACTTGCTAGAATACAGGTGGAGTTTTGTTTGTTTGTAATGCTACAGTGTGATGACTAGTAGTAAGCATTCGTATTGGGGTCACTGAGAGAGAGAAATACGTGCAGCTTTAGCGCAGGAGTCTTTGTGTGCTCGTGTCTCTGCTCTAGCAGTCAGTGTTGTCCTGGGATGTGCTGCAACGTGTGCTGAAAGGTCTGTCTTCGCCTTGTGAGACAGTTGCGTGCAGACTGCTGGGCACGTGAAAGGGCAGTGTGCGCTTCCTCCTTTAGGTGGAGTCACCTTTTTATCTGAGAAGCTGCTGCTTTAGGCTGGCTTTTAACATTTTTCTCAACATTCGTGAAAGCGCTGGTGTGCATTTAAAGCTTCTTTTCCTTTATGTGGTTGTTACTTTTCTTCTAAATGCGGACTAGTGTGAATTTTACTAAGCTGGTCTCTCCCTTCAACGCTTTCTAAATACGTTTCACTCCCATGGAAATGGTGTGTCTCCCATGCAACTTGGCCGCTGCCTCGTCTGACTCTCGAGCCCTGATTTATCCTAACGCCCGTTTGTCAAAGAAGGCATAGACCGTATCGCGGTGCTGGTGGGCTGTGAGCGGTGGGAGACCTCGATGTAGTTGTGTTTGTCTGTCTTAAGCCCCTTGAATACGATAAAGTTTCTTGCGTATAACTGATTTTCTGTGTTTTCCTCCAGTTAATTACTGCGAAGTAGGAAATGGAAATTGCTAAGCTGTACTAATAGAATGCCCCATTTAAGTTGAAGTTAAGTCACTTACCCGCAGGAAATCTAGTAAATGGAAGGCAGTAACAGGTTTTTGTACGGGGCTTTTTTGTCTTTGTCTCTTTTCTTGATCTAATTGCAAACAATGCTTTGATGCTCCTGTATTTACTTTTTCTATTGAGCTTGTCAAAGAGCTCAAGTAGTAACTTGTAGTTTTCCTGTAGGTAACCGCTATAGAACCCATAGCGAATCACGGAGGACCCAGCGTGAGCACTCAGCACCTCCATCAGAGTCTGCGATGGCTCTTTGGGGTGGCAGCAGTGGCTACAGATGCTGGCCATCTACTTCTGGTTGATCTTAGTTTGGATGATTGCTCCTGCACTCAGAATGATATCGAAGCATTGGGTAAGCCTGCAGTTTTTCCACATGAATTTAAACGCAAGAAAACTTCTGTCTTCTAACGAAACAGTATGCATCCCACTTTGAAGACCCTTGTGTCAGACATTTCTGACGACTGGTTACAGGTGGCAGTTTGACATCGTATAGTCCTGACCTGATTAAACCTGGGAGTGTCTGACTGCTCCTCGCAGTGTTGTAAATGCCCCCTCCCACCAAGATCCCTGTGCCACTATGATTCTTGCCAGAGAGGTGTAGGAATTTTGCCACGTGAGCCGGTGCGGCCGCCTGGTAGGAAGTTGTGTTGGAGGAGCCCTGTTTCCCGGGAATGCTCTTCTGCTTGTGTTAATTGACTTGGGGCAAATTTTGGGCTTGTTTTTTAAAATAAACCCCACTTACCAACACCCATGCATTTGGATGAATGAAATCTCGAATAGGTGTACTCAGCTTGCATACACCGTTTTGGCTATTACAACAGCAGCTTCAGCAACTGGTGCCACTTCAAACACGAGGTGCCACTTCAAATTGCATCACGAGGCCCAAACTCCTGCTTTTCAGAGTCCAGGAAGAATTTGGTTACGCTTTTACCTAGCTTTCAAACGTGAGTGAGAATACTTGTCTGATCCGAGAGTTCTTATGTTCTTTGAAGACATACATAATGGCAATGGCAAAAAAAAGTGTTGCATAAATGGCTATTGTGCCTGGCACGGTAGCATTAGATGATAGGGGTTGTCACGTCAGTGCCTAAAATGCAGCCTAAATGGCATAACGTATTCATTTATTGCTTGGTTTTGTGTGTGTAGATCTAGAAGTTGTCACTAAAAATCCTGCTGAAGTTGCACAAAGAAGAGAAACTGCGACCAGCGAAGGGAGGTGTCTCTGTTTTCAACTACAAAATGCTTCCGGAACAGCAGTATCAGCCCTGTGCTACATAAGCAGAAGCAACCAGCTCGTTGTGGGTTTCTCGGATGGCTACCTGTCGCTCTGGAATATGAAAACTTTGAAGAGAGAGTAAGTAGGCCTTTACACTTGGCCATGCCTGGAGGTGCGGGGCTCTCGATTTGTTGCTTAAGGAAGTATGTGGATGTAAAGAGAACTTTTTCAGGGACTGAAGTGAGTATGAGTATAATCTTGGCACGTTCAGAAATCCTCTTCTGACGTAACTTTTCAGTCATACCTGGATCAAGTGGTCCGCCTTCTCCCCAGTGGACTAGGATTGTTTTCCTTATTGTGCCTGTGGATTGAGGAATTGTGGGAAGCATGCTTCCTGGGGTTTTCAGAACCGGTTACTGCAACTGGGGCATCCATTGAAAGGCTGAAGTATGTCAGTGATGTGATTTTGGTGCCGATATTCTCTAAAGTGTCCAGGGTGAAACTAGTGAGACATGAAAACTCAATAGCTGACCTGTGCCTGAAAAATGTATTCTTTCCTGCATGTCAGCTTTGGCCGAAAGAGCAATCTCACCTGAAATATTTGGCTAACTTCTGGTCGGGATTCCCTTCAGCAGATCTGCACTGACTCCCCAGAAGCTGTTGGATGCATAAATAGACAGTGGAGGAATAATTAGGTGGCAAGAGTAGAGTGTGGAGGTACAAATAAGGTTCAGAAGTCAGGAAGAACAATGCTTGACGTAGTCCAAGAAACGAGAAACTACCTGTGTTTGGGCCACTAGGCTCCCCTTTTTTTTTCTTTTTCGTTTTGCTTTTTTTTTCCCCTAAACCTGTAGGCACCACTCTCAGCTTGAAGGAGGGAGGATTCCTGTCTATGCTGTCACTTTTCAAGAGCCGGAGAATGATCCTCGCAATTGTTGCTACTTGTGGGCTGTTCAGTCTACGCAGGAAAGGTGAATAAAAACTTTAACTATCAGCCACTGAATTAATTCTTTTTGTTTTTAAGGATATTTGTTCCCATACAGTTGAACATGTGTATTTGTTGTGTGTCTGCGATTCTTTCCGGTACGGAGGGTGTTAAACTTAGAATGCAATTTTTACAGGATTTACCAGACGTGAAGAGGGACCTACTAGTTCCTGCCTTCTGTCAGAAGGCAAAGCAACAGTGGCCATATTCTTCTGCTCGCATTCTCAAATGGTTTGCTTTTGTTCCTCGATGACCGCTTCATCATTTGTTTGATAGTCACACCGCGGTATTAAAATACCACTAGGAGCAGTTGAGGCTGCAGATCTAGAACACCAGACGTGCCCACACAACAGCCTGCCGCCCCTAAAGGCGGCGGTGACAGTATTGCCGATGGCCTTGTGCCAGCGTCAGCAGTCTGTGGAGCCTTGGTGAGCCAGTGCAGCTCCCCTGGCAGAAAACGATTCAGCAGAAAAGCCAATGGGTTCCTGCTGTTCTGCTGAATCAAATCGGACTTGGAAGGGTGCAGGGTGTGCAAGAGGGGGAGGGGAACTTTGGTGGTAAGGGAAGGGCAGAGAGATCTCTCTTTCTGCATCAGCAAGCGATTCCATCAGCTCAGCTGTTGGTAGAGTGGCAGTCTTTTAAAACTTGACTTCAAAGCAGTTTTGATGGAGAACTCTTCATTGTGAAGAACTATTTCCAACAATTCTTAGTCCATACAACATATTACAGCTTTCCAATTGTACGGTTGGCTTTTGCCCCTGAAGCTGTTAGTGTCAAAACGCCCTCCTTCATGTTTCAGTGGCTAAATGTGGCCGATGATCATGTTTTGGGAAGAGGTGGTGTTCTTTTCAGCGGGAGCATGCTATTAAGAAAACGTCTAGGTCTACTAACACGACAATGAGGACTATAAAGCAGCTTTGTAACCAAATTTCATAATTTATCCCTTTTTCAGTGAAGGGGATGTGGTGAGTTTACACCTGCTGCAGTTAGCGTTTGGTGACAGAAAACGCGTGGCCTCAGGACAAGTCATGTATGAGGTAAGAGGTGCATGCGTGGGAAAAGCAGACAATAGTAATTTTCTCTAAGGGAGTATCAGTTGAGTTACAGGGCTGAGATTTACCATCAAACTTCAGAGCTGGCTGAAAAAATAATAATGTTTTGCTGAGTCTTCTTGGGCACGGCCTTTGTCCATACCTTTTGGAAAGAAGGCGTACCATTTTATACTGCAGTGTCGTGTGTTCCAGCTAGATTCATCTGCAAAGAGCCCGTATAAATGAAATTCCTGAAGAGGACGTGGCTTTTGCAAATAAAATTATTCTGAAATACCAAATGAATGGCATGTAGGAAGAGAAGATTGGGCCTTGAATCGCTTGGTTTAACCAAGCTTCGGACTTGAATAAGCTTCTGTCTCTCTCCCTTTCTTAAAATACAGTCATACTCTAGTCTTTGCTGATCTTCAGTTTTATATTCTTGGTTTCCCTTAGAGCTTTGTCAGCCGGACTTCTCACATGAAATGCACCTACAGTGTCTCTTCAGTGTTGATCCTGACACTTAGTAGCTGTAAAGATAACTCGTTCTTCTTTTTGGCTGGGTGACCTATTCAATCTACTCTTAAAGCCAGGAAAATATGTAATTTGGTCAGAAGAGTGTACCTAAATGTTAGATCTGGCTCCAAGGAGGATGCGTTTAAAATACAGATGTGAGGTATCCTTGTATCTCAGATAGCTAACAGAGACAAGGCGCATCTGTTAGATGTGTAATTCCATTCAGTTGTACGCCTGGAAGTCTTCCAAAATCTTTTTGAGGGGACAGTAATCTTAGTTCAGAGCAAGTCTTTCCTCCTGATTTGGTACTTTCTCTTGCATATTCTCAATAGCTATGGAACGAAACAGGGGTGACTCTTGTATCGTGGTACTCTGGTTTTTGTAGGGACTGTGCCTTTTGATTTTTTTGGATTAATTTAGATTTTGAGTGTTTTGCTTATGTGTAGGAAAGGTGCTTCCTCATTTGGCACCGTTGCTTTTGCATAGATAGAGGTTAGGTGTTTGGAAAAGGTGGTGTTTCTTTAAAATGCATTATCTATCACGGTGACCAAGTAGAAGGATCTTCCAGTGATTCATGGCGTGCTGGATGCTATCTCTTTATCTTTGTTGATGTGCGGGACCTGTGCTCCACAGCGGATACTTTTAGTCTCAGAACACTTCCTTGTAGTCACAGATTGGTTAGTACTACATGACTGTCTGCCTGCATGGCTGTCTGAGTCAAGTTTCTTGTCCATCTTCAGGGGTAGAAAATTTAAGTGTCTCCCGTTTGCTAGGCCAAGTTTGAGTAAAGAAGGAGGAATCTACTGTTGATCCTTGTTCATTGGATAGAGTTCACAGGAGCTCAAAAGACTTTTTCAATACAGCAGTGCTTTTTGTTCCAGGAATTAGGTTTGAGGCTATGAAGCAGTGCCTCTTTGACTGTGTGTCATGGTAAAAGTCACAAATAGGACTTATGGAACATGTGGTACTGTGTTTTTCTATATGCGTGTCAAACTCTCGTCTCCATTGCCTTCAAGGCTGGTTTAAGTCTGCTTAAGTAATTAAACAGAAAGGTATGTTTAAGTAATGCTTCCAAAGACCTTTTTTGTACTGTTGCAGCAGTTGCTAAATCTGGTGCATCAAATCACGATCGTAGAGCGCATCTTTACCCTCGTTCTGCACAATGCTTGCGGATGGGCAGAGTATACACTCTCTACTTTGATATCAGAGTTTGACCAGTGCATCTCGTTTGAAAACTTGTTTTTGTGTTTTGCTAGTCAATGGAGTCGTTACTTAACATCTCCCATACAATGGAGTTCCTTAGAATGACTTTGCCCGGCGTGGAAAGTTTAAAATGCACTGCTTTGCTTCAGAAGCATTTTCTTTTTAGTTATGAAAGACTTTTTTTAATTATTTAATTTTTCTTTTTAGACAACCTTCATATTTATTTGTAACACTTCCTGGAATCATTAAGAGAAAGCTCGCCTCTTCTCAGATTAGGTGAATTAGATGTATCCTATGAGATCATACGGGAATGTGTGGTTTCATGCCAGTTCGTTTCAGAGCTCTGCAAGTTTAGGAAACTTGGGTAGAATGTGGCGTTATCAGTTTATGGGTTGTGTGGGTTGGGTTTCTTTTTCCCTCTTTTTTTTTTTTTTTTTTTAATTATAGAGCTGCTATTTGTCCCCAGTACACCCGTTCATGTGTTGTATGGTAGACAGTTTGAATGAATGCTGTATTTGGAAAGACAGTATTTCACTTCACGCTTACTTAAAAAATGGCGCTATCAGAGGTTCAACACAATCGTGCCGGGGTTTCTGTGTATCTCAAAATTAGTTTGTTTACTGTGTAGTAATTCGTGATGCTAAAAGCCTTGGCCACGTGCACCCCGTGTCCTTTCTGGTTTTCCCTTTTGCTGTTGGCTGTGCTTGGTGAAGGAGCTGAGGGATATTTCACCCGTTAGTCTCTGACAAGATGAGAGGAGGAGCTGTCATAGCTTACGTGGCTTGAAAGAAGATTGCTAATCAGTATGAAGTTCTCACAGTAACTAGAGAGGGGTGCACGGTCACTCTGGTGGTGTGCCCATAGAAAATACCTCTTGACAGCTTTAGCTGCTCGAATGCTGGGGCTTCTCTAACTTCATCAGTTCTGCAATCAAGACATGGAGCAAAGAGCTTTGCATGCATGTGTGTTGCACCATTTTAGATATCTCTTTGTAGCGATATATTTATTTTTATAAAGAACATTCTTGGATGTCGCAAGGAATTCTGCAAAACATGTTCAGATCTGAATAATGTTAGGGAAATTCTAAATTTTGAAAAAGTGCAAAGCCTTTACAGCCAAACTTACCCGTTACGATTTGACACTGCATTCTCTTGCATGTCAGGCGTAGTTTCTATTTACCATCAGAAATAGGCTCATGCGAAATACACAGTATAATAAGCCTATTCTGTTAGACTGTCTTTCATATTTAGCCATAATGTATGTTTTTATCTTAGAATGACCTTTGCTCTCTTCTCTGATTTTTTCCCCCAGGGTTTGGAATACCGTGGCAAAAAGTTCAGTTTAGATCTCACGGGTGGAGTCTTTCCCTTGAGAGGCCAGACGAGGAGTACGAAATTAATCAGCTGCCAGACTGTCGAAAAATTCCGCAGCGACGTTGACGGAGAGGATAGCGTAAATGAAGGTTTGTTCTGATGTCCGTGTTTGGTGATTTTAAAAGAAGTGCTTTTGGAACCTAAGCAACGAATGCTGTTCTGTCCCCACAGTCTGAAAGTCTTGCCTATCTGCATAGACTAGACTGTTGGGATTATTTACGAAGAAAAAATGGATGCTTAAGTTATGTGGGACTTCTTTAAGGGAAAAAGTGGGTTTTATTTTATGCTTGCTGACATGCTATCGCGATGTATGGTGGGGCCGTTTGTATGATGATGGTCAGTCGTTTTACTCCTCCAGCTGCCATCTTTGAACAAGAAGTTCAAACTCTCCATTGCTTAGGAATGTTACCAGAATTTTTTCCCTTCTTCAAACCGATGTCCGCATCTGCATCCAGATGGTAGCCCGTCACAAGTGCTGTTCCCCAGGGCACTGCACTGGGGCCACTTCTCTTTAGTATCTTGGCCAGTGATCTGGACGAGGGGACAAGAAAAAGGGGCAGTGTGACTGAAACCTATCACAGAGATGTTTGCTATTCCGTAATTACTGTAATCACTCTTAGGAAGTGTTGTGTTTCACGAGTGACAGAACAGAATGAAGCCAAAATAGAAAGTGGTGTTTTAAAACTATCGGATCTATCGTATTTTCTACAAGTCAGAAACAATGTCTTGTCTTTTACAGTCACGTCTCCTGACACCAGTGTCTCAGTCTTCAGTTGGCAAGTGAATACGTACGGTCAGGGAAAACCATCTACTTACCTGGGTGTATTTGACATTAATCGCTGGTATTCTGCTCAAATGCCAGATTCAGTAAGGTAGATTTTTCTTCAGTAGTTTTCCATATGCCTGCCAATAATTCATTTGAATGTCGGCATTTAGCTTACGCGCTTGTTTTCTTTAAGGCCGGAAGAATTCCCTCATGAGTGCCCCTATTTTGCACTGTGGTCGCTGGATACCGTAGTGAGCGTGACTTCTCCGAAGCTCCTTTTGGATATTCTGGTCCATGAGCGGAGTCTAAGTCGGGGAGTTCCTCCTTCTTATCCACCACCTGAGCGGTTTTTTCATCCAGGCAACTATAACTTTGGTAGGTATTTCACTGCTTTTGAGAGTGATAAGCTTAAAATGAGGTCAAATGCCATTCATTGGTTCTCTTGTTCAGTCATTGTTTGTCATTCAAAACCCAAACCAAACCAAAAAAACACCCAGTCCCCCACAAACCCAACTCTGATCGCGTTGTACTGACAAGGTATTTACTATTGTGAAACATATCTGACAGCCGGCTGAGTTTTGGTGCTTTTGTAATGTAGCCGGTGAAGTGGTGCTGGTTATAGCCTGAAATGCCTGTGAACTGAAGCTCAAAGCACTCAGTTATATGTTTCTAGATACCGGTGTGTAAAAAATGTAAACTGGTCATGCCATAACTGTGAGAGTACGGAAGGTTGTCAAACGTTCCCTGTTTCTGCAGATGGTACGTGCTTGCTGACCTCCGGAGTCGTTCACATGACTTGCACCGGCTTCCAGAAGGAGGTGATCTTTTACTGTATCTTTATTGCGAGTGGC
The DNA here is from genome assembly GCF_964199755.1 of Larus michahellis. NCBI lineage: Eukaryota > Metazoa > Chordata > Aves > Charadriiformes > Laridae > Larus > Larus michahellis. Next base: position 43,732,203 of record NC_133898.1, read on the forward strand.
AGGAGATGTAGCTTTTCTAAGTTTTCTGTTGCACTGCTTTCCGTGTTAGGGACCGTTTCATGCTCATCCTGCCCGTCCACACGCATAGTTGCAATTGTATCCTGTCGCCAGTTGTATGCAAATGGTAATGTTTTAGGTCCCCTCTTGGGACTGTACAACTGCCGTTGTCTCCTCTTGAAGCACCATCGGGGATTGAATGTCTAGAAAGGAACGCAACGTTGCTCCAGGAGCAAGAACAAAACCACTGTAGAAGGCGGGGAAAGGTGTTACTTCTTTATTGCCCCTCAGTCGAACTGCCTGCATAGTCTTGAGTTAGAGTTTTGATCCCCAACTCTCTTGAAAAAGGAGGGAATGGAGAAAATGAAAAACCACATAACTGTTTGAGGAGTGAAAATTTTGTTTTCTCCCAAACTCGGCCAAATTATAACTTCTGAGCCACGGCACAGATTGTGACAGATAATTTTGAGTGAAGTTTCAGCTCACTAAATGTTTCCAACATGAATCGGCTTCCATACGAATAGGCATAGAAAGGATCTTCCAAAGCATGAAGTTGCATGTTAGCTTAGCTTATATAGAATGTATTTTGTGTCAGTGTTGAGGGAAAGAGCAAGGCCTGTGTATAGACAGAGAAGGTAGAAAAGACTTAATTACGCAGATTGCTAACCTAAAGCATCTTAGTGGTTCAGGCTGTCTGATGGTGTCAGTGAACATTTAGATTCTTCCTTTTAGAGGTTATCCAGAAGCGTAGTGACGGAATAACAATGCTGTCTTAATCTGTGGTTTTCGATTGATGTTTCAGACCTTGAATTTTTTGAAGAAATCTGGCCCTTCAATATGGGAAGCCATTCAGGATAGCTACAATAGGTGTCTTGTAGCTGGCTTGCTGTCTCCAAGACCAGTTGATGTCCAGCCATCCAGTTTGAGTCAGGTGAGTGCCTATGAGGGAATCAAGGGGGAAATACATCCATCTGGTCTGACAGGGCTGGAGGGGCTACAAGACACGATACTCCAATTTGAAATACAGGTGTTGACCTGAGCTAGCAGAAGTAACCGTATCCTTAGATCCAAAGTAGTGACTTTGACTGGGAACAGCCCTAAGAGATCTGTCTTTAGAGACCCCTCTCTTAATTCGGTGCCACACACAGATGCGCACAAGGAAGCGTGCAGTCAGTGCTGGTCATGCCCAACATAACGCATGTGTCCCCCAGAGTAACCCCCATCCCTGTCAGTTTCTCAAAGCAGTGGTTCAGTGCAGTAGCCGACGATGGGGGCGTCTCACTGGGATGCGAGCTCTTGCAGACGTCGGCTTGCTGCACTGTCACTGTGCGTGATCATTTGCTTCCAAGGAAGTGGGCTGTGGTAAAGGATTACTGCTGTCAGCTCTCCCTGGCAATTTCTTCACGGCTTGCCCTCGTTTTCCCTTCATCGGTAGGCTTTTCTGCATCCTCTCCGGGCGGATCTTCACCTCTGTAGCCTCTGCCTTGTGCTGCAGTAGCCCAATTTGCTCCTCTGAGACTGCCCTCTTGCAGCTGCAACACCTTAATCACCTTTATCTCATGACACTCGCTACCTTCTATGTGCTTTATGCCACCACAGTGACTTCACTCCCCCTGCCATAGGTTTTCCATTTGCAATGCACCAACCTTTCCCTGGAGCAATCAGCAGGAAGGGGAGAGCAGCCTTCCCGCTGCCCTCCTCTTCCTGTCTCCTGCATTCGTCACCACATTTGTGGACGTGTGTTAGGACATGAACGCTTCTGCACAGTGTGGCAGCTCAAAGAAATTTCTTGGCAAGCTGGCCAATGGTCTGTTTCCTTGTCTGAAACCAGTTTTCAGAAAAAGATGGCAATATCACATGTGTGTTCTACATGTGTAGAAGTCGCTTTGAATGTCATGATTTTGCCTAGAGGGGAAAGATACTTTTGAATGTGTTTAAAAAAACCCAACCAACCAAACAAATCCCATCCCAAAAACCAAAGTAAAAACTTACGAAGGGTCCTTTCACCTGAGAGAAGTACGAGAACACCAGCTGAGATAAGCTACTACTTAGTATCGCGCGTCTGTGCATAGCTGTGATTTATCCTTGTAAGGATTACCACTACACTATAATACAGTATTTGAAGAGCCTACCATTTAAACCATTAGGATGTAAATGTTTTGCTTCTTTTCTGTCACGTTACAAAATTCCAACGTACTGTTTTGGGTGTCAGAACTGCTTCATGTCTTCATAGTCTAGAAAGCTGCTTGGCCGTAGCTTCACTGTTTCCATGCAAACGTTGCACAGTTGTGTTTGTCCTGTCCCCTTCCTGCGTTCCTGATGGCAAACTTATCTGCACAGATGTGTAACGCGTATTAGCAGAGGATGTTTCTGGACGTAGTAAGTTGGAACTCAGTACGTGAAGACTGTAATGCAGAGGCACGCGAAGAAAGATTAGAATTAGGCTGCAGTAAATTGAAATGTCAGAGGAAAAGTGTGTTAATGTGTTCCTCAGAGCAGTGAGCAGTCCAGCCTGTGGCTGGAATTAAGAGAAAGGATGTGGCATTCCTGGCCTGTGTCCTGATTGACTTTGTGATGTCTGAATGAGTATGCAGTTAGAAAGAAACATTTACTGTTGATGGTTCACATGGTGCAAGTAGGTAAGATTCTCATTTGAGTTTGTCTGTTACGTTTAGGAGGAGCAGCTGGAAGCAGTATTGTCAGCTGCTGTCCAGACAGGTTCTGTGGGACTTCTGACTGGATGCATTAAACATTGGATATCTGAAGGTAATACTTCGAACGTTGTTTTTTTACGTGGTACCTCTTTGAGTTGGAGCCTGTTGATTCATTTCTTTTTTGTTCTCTTTGTTTAAAGAGCAGCCAAGGTCTGCTGGTAATTTACGGTTTGTTCTTGAGTGGACATGGAACCAAGTGATCTCTACAAAGGAAGAATTTGACCAAATCTGTGAGTACTAGTGTAGTCATTCTGCAAACCTAAAGTCGTTCTTTCTGATTGAGCTTCCTCAGTAATACGCCGCTATAGGATATTGCACGCGGTCCTTGAAGTGCGCCTTGAAACTCTGGAATTGCTCTGTCGGCTAACGATTTAATATTTATTCTTGAAAAGGTGTTCCGCTGTTTGATGGCTCTTGCAACTTCATTGACCCCCAGACATTACGGTCTCTCCAGCGCTGCCAGTTGCTTTTGAGCAACCTTAGCACGGTCTTAAACTGTTTTCTCACAGAAGCACAAGAGCTTACTGAAAAAGGTTTGTAGTAGTGCTACAAAATCTTTGGTATGTTTTATTAAGATTTGGAATTGTGGCAACATGGGCTTTTGTTGTTTTTGAGGATTGGAAGACAGTCACATTTAGCTGGGAGAAGGGGCTTAAAGCTGAGCGCTTGGGACCACCACAAAACACGCATGGAGTTCAGGGCAACAGTTTATGGTGGAGCTCATGCAAGGGGGTGGGGGAGGCTACATTCAGAGAGAAGCTTTGTAGGCAACTGGGCTGAAATTACAGCAACCGAATGTGGTATTGCTGAAAATTATTCCTTTGAGTTCTTAGCTAGCAAGTTCTAGTTGCATGCAGACACCGTGTTGCAAATTGCTAAACAATACGAAGGAAGCGTAAACGAGTAACGTGCAAAGTAAGTTACTTGAGTTTCTACAGCTTTTTCTCTTAGAAATGGTTCTTGGCCTATTGAGAAAAGAAAAGAATATCCCTTTGCTATCAGAAGAATCTCTGCTACGTGAGAAACAGATGTCTTATTCTTGCGTGCATTTAGTAGTTCAGGCTTTGGGGTTTTTGTGTTTTTTTTTTATTTTAGCCTTTAGTGAGTTTAGTTCTTTATAGGGGTTGTTTTTTCTTTTGGTGGTGATAGTGGTTTTTTTCTTCAAATAAGAAAGCGATACAGCGTGAAAAACGCAAAGACAAAGATTTCTAATGTGCTATTTTTATACTTTTTGGTTTAGTAGGATGAAGGGAGTTTTGTGAAAATGAACAGAATTGCATAGCGCTAATCATCTCCTGCCTTTTTTCAGGTTTTGCAGACGTGACAAATAAGCAAGCGGTAACCGGCCTCATTTCTTTGTATGCACGAGTGGTCATCTGGTTCTGTCGATCCGGTCTCCTTCCAGAGGGTTTAGGTAAGCGTGACCTGTCATACGTTTGCAACAAGGCGACCATCCAGTGAGTGACTCCCACGAACGCGTGCTTAGCCATGTTTTTGTAACGGTTTCGTCAGGAAGAAGTCGTGCTGGTTCAGTGGCAGGGTGTGCTGAAGTTCTGTGGGTGAAGTTGAGATTTTGCTGGGTTGTCAAGTACACAGCATAGAATGAGGCAGGCAGTTTCTTTCCTGGGTGGATTTTAGGAATAGCAATGGACCCCTGACGTCAAGGCGCTGCTTGTGTCCACAGCTTGAACTACTTGAGATTTTAAACAAAGTACTATTAAACAACAAGTACCGGAATGCTTGTTTTTACAGTGAGAGCATTACCTGCATGTTTTGAACTTTCTATCAGTTGCTTGAGGAGAAAGTACACCTTGGAAATCCTTCTTTAGTTGGATGGATTAGAAATTCCATTGTCAGCCTTAATTGTCTCACAGATGCTCACGCGGCATGTTTAGAAACCATTCCCTTTGAGAACTGGGTGGGTTTTTTTATAGTGAACTTCAGCTTACCCTACATGTTGTGAATGCTGCGTGAACTGTAACCTTGAAACGGCACTTGGGGCAAGAAGGAATTGAGTCTTGTCTCTTAGAGTTCTTTTAGCAAAGGCAGAAAGAGGATTGGCTTCTTTCAGAGTTGGAGGCTTCTGATGCTTAGCTTGTACGATCTTCTGTCTCTTTAGGCAAAAATTTTCGTTTACAAGTGTGATATGACTGCTTTAACTTGCTTCTGCTTTGTTGCCTGTAGATGACGATACGCGTTTGTCAAGACCTTTCTACAATTATCCTCTGATTGAGAGCTACTATACTGGTCACCGACAGAAACTTGAGCGTTTATCAAGGTAAGAGCTAGAGGAAGACTCTAGAACACTTCCACGGCAAATTCAGAAGTGGAAGGGAATGGCTTTTATCTCAACAGTTGCATGGGCTATGCGTAATGCCGCTGCCAGCAATACTCTTGACTTCAGTGACACGCGTGTTCTGTTGAACAGAGAGGTTACTTTCCTGTGTTAAAACGTTGCTATCTACCTCTGCTTAGTACCACTGGTTGGTATCATCATTTTTCGGGAGTCTACTTTATTCATTGGCTAATGTGTATAATTTCTGACTACTGAAAAAGGCCATGCGATTAGGACAGGATCAGTCACCTCCAGTTCAGCAAAGCAGGGTGTTCACAGAACAATTGTTTTGGAAGCAGAAGAAAGCGTGTTTTTTAAAAAACAATCATCTCCGTCCTTGACTGGTAATAGAGGGTCATAACTGTATTGGCCTAAGTCCCCTTCTCACAAGTACGTGGTGTGATTTTGTGAGATGGTTGGAGTTACATGGAGTTGGCACGCCTCGCACTCTCCTGGCTGTCGGATAGAAGTCACTTGCGAACGTCAGCTCTCTTTCCTGGACTAGCTGCCTAGCACATAGGCGGCATGCCTTGGATTAGCCGATAATAGGTTTTTCTTTGGAAATTGTTCTGAAAACTGAATAAAGACCTGACCAAGCTTCGGCGATGGCACTGTGACCAAGAGGCTGCAAGGTGAGTTAAGGTGGAAGCTGCAGGGTAGGAGGTATTGACTTCAAAGTTCATCTTCCTTGGCTTACTTCTCAAGTAACTTACATACAGGCTCGTGTGTTCCTTCGAAGCACAGAGCCTCTAGTGTCCTTTTTCTGCTTTGTGCCATCGGGAGATGAAAGGGCAGGGCTGCAGTCAGCAGAAGACTGGAGGAAAGCCGTTACACCGGGAGGCTGGAATTAGTGTTTTACTCTGTCCAAATCCTTGCTACCTTTTGTTCCAGAGGAAAATGGGACTCGGACTGCTTGATGGTTGATGGAATGGTTTCCCAGTTAGGAGACCAAGTGGAGAAGCTGTGGCGGAGAGATGCAGGAGGAACTGGGAAATACCCGCCTGCCAGTTTGCATGTGAGTGTCCTGTTCACTGAGAACAACAACAAACGGCCGCCCTCCCCGCCAAACCCCACCCAAAAGCCAATGATTTAGGGAAGACAGGCGTTTTTTCAGAACTGTTAATTTTTCATTTCAGGCACTGCTGGATCTCTATTTGCTAGAAAGCATTGAAGAAAACTGCAAACACGCAATTGTATCCTTTCTAGTTATTTTTATTACACCTTCAGGGGATGCACATAAATGTTCTTCAGTGTTGGTCGCCGACCTGTTTCATGACATTTTTTCATTTATGCTTCAAAGACGATGCAAGTGAAAACATTTAGTTTAGCGTTAAGTTGTAGACAGAAGCGCTGTTTTATTTCTTTGTACTGTGGATTTTTGATGACTTTTTTCTTAAACGTTTTGTTGCAAAAGTCTTCTCCGATAGGGAGAAAACAGTTTTAGTAATAAGGGTTGAAGATATAAAATGTCCTTAGTTTTTCTCCAAATTTAAACAGCGTTTAAAATTGTCTAAAACACCCATGATGGGTTATAAAACAATTTCTGTTTCAGAGCAAAAGGATTTCTAAGAGTGGTTTACCAGTACCGGATTTTTGCTGAAATCACGGGTTTTCCAGCGCAGCTCACGGTGCTTGCTTTGGTTCCGTTGAAAGTGCAGGCACACGGAATAAGCAACAGGGAGAAGAGAAAAGTCATGGGGCAGAAACTTAATGTTTAAGCTGCTGAAATACAGAGCCTTGCTTTTGCTGTTTGTTGCCTAACCCGCGAGGGGAGCCTAGAGAGCAAGGGGCTTAGAAACGCTTATAGCCCAGAGCTGTCTTGTTAGATGATGTCCCTAAAAACGGACGTCAGAAAGAGAAAATGACGCTACCAATGAGTGACCCGCATACTGGTTTAAATCCAGTTTTAAGCATTCGGAGCTGAGCTGTACTGTAAGGATGCCACAATTTACACTGTTTTATAGACGCTGGACATGAGGGAAAAAACCAACTGTGGAATTTACTTCCTGTAATAATTGAGCGTTGGATGCTCCAATGTTTTGAATGTATTTTCTGCTTCCTACCACTTTTATATTCTTACTTCATTATGGTTTTCTAAAGGTAATGTGATAAACTTTTGGTCTTACAAACTGATTAGCCTTAATGAGATACCTGATGTCAGACAATTTACTTGCTGCTGGATATCAAGCGTTCCTTTCCGAGTGAGACAGAAACTTCAATCGACTCCTTCGCAACTGCCTTTGGCATCCCCTGGGGACTTGTTAAGCTTGTTGAAGGTTTTTGGCTTCTAGATCACAATGATTACGAAGTAAGTATGGTAGAGTTGAGTTAGACATACATTGCAGTACAAAGCTATAATCTAGAAAATGATTTTAAAACCCGATCTCTAACTTGTACAGAATTCACTGGCCCTGCTCTTTCATCCCGCTACAATCAAAACCGCGTCATGGCAGCACAAGAGAATTATTCAGTCCCTCCTGTGCCAAGGGGAGCATGGGCAAGCCCTCAGATACATCCAGCTGATGAGGCCACCCACGGCAAGCAGCGGGGAAGTGCAGCTTCTCCTCACTGTGTTGCTCTCCAATAGGTAAAGAAATATACCCCACCATTTTGTCATGCAAATCTTGTGAAAATGGAGAACAAAGAATAGAAATCATCATCCCCTAAGTTTCCTTTAAACTTTGAGTACAAGACTCTTGGGGCATCTCTTTGGTTATGCTATTAACATCCCTTTACGTCTGAAAAATTAATTACAGGTGCATGGTGGAGGCTTGGGGTCTGTTGCACCAACATGCCGCTCAGGCAAACTTAGAAGACCTCTTAAAACGCATGTACGAAATGTGCCGGGAGATGGGCCTGATGGAAGACTTGCTGAAGCTGCCTTTCACAGACACCGAACAAGTAAGTGGGAGCAAGGAAAAATGTTCATCGTCTCTTTGAAAAGAGAAAAGGCAGAGCCATAACAGATTTTTGGAATGATTTTTTTTTTCTCATAGGAGTGTTTGGAGAAGTTTTTAAGGACCAGTGCTGGTGTTCAGAATCAAGAATTCCTTTTAGTCTACCATCTGCAGCGTGCCAACTACATTGCAGCACTAGAGCTGAATCAGTCCATGAACGTCAATCTTATGGTAAGCGTGAAAGTTCTGTTCTGTCAAGCGTGCAAGTTTCTGCTGGGTGTTACTAACTGGTTTTGATAGTACTCAATAAGAATCCTGCTTTGTTTTTTTCATACCAGTCTTTGAAACACTCGGAACAAGTTTCTACACCTTTGGTTACAGCTGAAGCTAAATGTTGACCAATATACGTCACTACTCCAAAGCTACTCTATGAAGCTATAATTAAATGTTACACACCACTGTTGACCCCACTGAGAACAGTTTGTTTGCATCTGAGGAATAAACATGTATCTTTCCCATCAGCCAGTCTTACCATTCCGTTATTGAGATACGTATGTTATGCGTGGCTTAGATTACTGGAAGTTGTTTGTGTCACTCCTTCCTGTGGGATGACGAGTAGGTTGTATGTCATCGCTTGTGTCTTGCACGCAACTGTATTTTTCTAGCTGAGAGCAGGCTAGATGCCAGTCCACAGGTTAAATTTCTGTGGGTTTTCTTTGTTTTTTTAATTTCTGCGAGTTATAGTGTGCTCTCCAATTCCACAACTTTCATTTCACGGCTTTTATGACAAAAATTCTTGTCTAACCTCTATTTCTCAAAATAGCCAGATTACATTTTGTGTTACATGAACTTGTGTTCTGGATTTGTGACGCGTTTGCTGTTTTCTGGAATCATAGTTTTCCAGTGACTCAAACTTCTAAGGTGGTTTTGGAAGTCGTAGGTCCTGCATTTGAAAACTGTCATGCGGCCAGGTGGTGTGCGTAGGTCGCTTTTTCTTGCTTGTTTTAATCTTCACATCATGTTGTCCAGGGTAATTTCCAGTTGTCCCGTATATTCAGGGCAGTGGCGTTTCAGGAAGAACAAGGGAAAGCCTGCTATGTAGTAAGTCGTTTGCAAATTGCAGGTGATATCAGAAAATTGCAGGTGATAACAGGTGTATCAGAAGAAGGTTCTGCAGAGTGCCAGCATTGTTTTAACTTCAAGTTGTAGGCTCTGTTGCTATTCCAGTCTTCCTTCCACTTTGCTAAAAGTACCAGGTGAAATCGGTGTGTGCGGATGGGTAGAACTTGCCGCTGTTCTGTGCAGTGGAGGTGTTTTCCCACACCCGTAGAGGAAATCTGCTCACTAATGCGAAATAGCATGGAGAGGTCTGTGCAATGAACTTCTTGTAATTAGTTAAGCTTTTGCTTTCCGCTTTTCCTTCATCAGAACGACGGCGATCATCGCTTGACCGACAGAGCAGTTGCCAGAAATTCTCTATTAGCCCAATATGACAAGATCCTTCCACGAATTGAAAGGCAGCTGGCCGTAGAGAGAGCCAAGCTTTACCATTTGCCTGCACTGGCCTCAAGAGAAGGTAACTTTTAGCGGGGGGAAATAGAGGGGAGAATTCCCTGTCACTTGGATGACACCAGGCTGAAATTTTTCCCCTCTTGCTTTCCAGTCTCAAGACCAAAGCCATTAACTCCAGTAAGAAAACAAGCGAAAGCAGGAAATGTGCGTTGAAGACCAAATTTTCTGGCAAAAATATTGTCCAGAATTAAAGAATCCTGGGCAGGAATGAAGGAGAAAACCAGTTTCTCACAAGGTGGATTTTAAAGATGCTGTCGTTTTTATAGCTGCTAAACGTGCTGTTTCTTCAGCAGGATGTTTCTAAAATTGAGGATGTTTCTAAAATGGGACCTGTTGAGATCCAAACAGGAGAGCAAGCAGTTGGGTTTCAACAGCACCCGCCAGTCCCTCACTAGAGACAGGAACAAGAAGAGACCTTAGATGCATTCACTTATTCAGCTCGTCTCGGCTTTGGGATTTAGGACAACACTGTAGAGAAGACGGTGCTGGACTTGGGAATACGCAAATCCCTCATGGGAGTCAATGGAAAATTTGGGATGGGAAGAAGGCAGCAGGTCACAAAGCTTCCGCAGTCATTCCCGTAGCAGCGCAGTGAAGGTGTTTCTGCTTGCGTTATAACTGGTGGGTACTGATGTAGATGTAAGCGCCTGGTTTTGGCTTGTGGGCCCTCACTGAATTTAGGACAAACTGCTTACTGCTTTCTTGTTCGTAGATTTGTAAGCATAAAAGGAAAGTTTACGCAGACTAGTATTTCTTGACTTTAGTTTTGAAGCATGGCGTGTTGCTAATAATATATCGCTTTCGCAAGTTTTGACGAGGCGGGAGGCAAGAAAATAAGCTGATTCTATGGAGACTGCTGTTGAGGGGCTGCTTCCTTCTGCCATTGTTGGCTAGCACTGCAACTTAGAGGGCTGGGCAAAGGTCTTTACACGTGGATTCAATTATCCCGACCATCCGAGTCCCTGGAAATAAGTAACGGTTACTGCTTTTGTTCTCCCCATAAAACCCCGAGTATCTTCACGTGGATCTAGAAGGAACGAATACTTGCTCAGCACAGGGAACGGGAAAAGACGAGGTGGAGCTATTTAGAATATACTGTGTTGTCTCAGGCAGTCCAAGCGATTCCTTGAAGTGCAGGGTTGAGCTGTCGGATGTGAGGGCTGGCCAGTTTGACAAAGTGTTGCCGACTGGAACTTTCAGCTTTTCTCTCATCGTTGCCTTTTACCCTGTTAGATGCAGAGTGGGTCGCCGTGTGGGCATTTGTCGTCAGTGCAGGAAGTACTGCAATGGGATGATTTCTGCCAGTTGTGGCTACAGCTCGCATTGTAAAACTGCTCACTTTGTCCAGGAGTGGTGGCAAATCGTAGTCAGGAACAGAAACACCAGAAACGGGGCACGCGATGGCCTACACTGAACACTCTCTTCTCTGTCCCTTAGACACAGAGGCTGTCATCGGTAGCAGAGAGTACACTGTATGTTTCTGACTTTACACCCAGCAGTGATCTGAAAGGAAAAGCGGCATTTCACTGTCCTCAGTTTCATCTGTGTGAGTGTGAAGTCAGTCTGTTTGGTAACGACTATTGCATTAACAGGCTTTTTTTTAACTGTAGGTGGTGGAAGATAGTGCGCTTAAGTCACCAACCTCAGAAGCAGCACCGGCAACACCAGGATAAAGTGAAGGACATCCATCGGGCGATCGTCCATACAGCTAGGATTCTCCAGAGTCATAGTTAGCATGTTGTTTGACTGTCAATAAACATTGTTGAATGTGATGCAGCTGAAGGAGACGGAGAGCTTTTTACATCTCAGAGTAATTTTCAGAGACAAGCGTTGTAATAAGGAATGCCCCCCAGCCCTCCTCCTCTCGCTTAGCTTTTGTAGCTGAGCAGACGGCAGAGGGTATGGAACATCCCTTTGGTCAGTTTGGGTCAGCTGTCCTGGCTACGTGCCCTCCCAGGATCTTGTCTTTTTTCCTCCTGAGTCCTTTCTCAGACCCAGCCTTCGCACCGCACCCCTAGCAGCTCCCTCTGCATCTCCGGGATGATCAGTTCGCCCTCCTCTACGAGCAAAGGAACCCAGAATATCTTCCAGGAAGGAGAACTCAAACCCCACGTGGACTGATGGCGTAAGGTGGGCTGTAGTTAGTGATTTTTCCAGTTAAAGGCTTTACAGACCGTGATTACACTTGCAGTTTCATAGAGTTTGCTCAAACTGCTTACGTTGAGAACTGGAACTGCAAATCAGAATGGCAGACTTGCATTTGGTCTTAAACGGCTATGTTAGGCCTTCTGTAACGTCACCTGCCTGCCTGCAGGAACACTCGGAATTAGGAGAATTTGAGATTTGAGGTTTGTGCGGTGACGTCATCCTGGGAGCTTCGTCCAGTTTTGTATGGACTGTATCTATTTCATTATTTCCCTTTTGATTTTATTATTAGGATTTCATGAAAGCAGTTTAGTTTCTCCTAAGCTCGTAAATCTCTCTCTACCTCTCCTCCTCCTCTCCGTGTACGAGAGGTTGGGGGGGAGCATCTGTCGCCGGCCATTGGCCAATTCGGCCAAAACCACGACAGATTTATTGGCGCCCGACGTGGGGCACGAACGCAGCTCTGATAGATTGCCTGAATAGTTTGAATTCCAGCTTGTTCAGGGAGAACAGAGAGTTCACAGCATGTCGGTCTTACGTGAAATCTGGTATCGTGCCTTTAGAGAGCTTTGTATGAAGTTAATGGACGCAGTGGGGTTTAAGCGGTCAAATATATTGCATGGCCTGTTTCTCGTTTGTGTTTGGACGCGGTGGTCTAAGCGTGCCACGTTGGCATGGGTTTGCCTTCAGAGGTATAAAATAATTGCTTGGATAACGGTTCTGCCTGCCTATCTTGGGCATCTCGTGATGGAGGCTTTTCCTAATTACACTTTCGGGATGGGTTCTTTTCCTAATTACGCTCTTGGTCGTACCTGGGGAAAGTTGACTTTGCCCTTCGGTGATGATGCCAAAGCGACAGTAACAGAATCGGGATGAGAAACCTTCGGGCCGTTTCGAGAGTGAAGGTTACTTTCATTCGTACGTGATCCTGTTGTCGGTTTTCCCGAGTGTGTTGCAGGGCTGGTTTATTGTTAAATATCGGTGCAGGAGTGAGTATGATGTGACATGTGATGTTGCTACTCAGACCCCGGGGCCAAAGCCAAAGACAGCAGAAACTCGGGCAGCCCTGCCACCGAAAGCTGCAGTAGGAATTCAGACAACCCCCCCACGGAAAGCTACAGCAGAAACTCAAACAACTCAGGTGACTGCCCAAGCCGCAACACAGGCACAAACAACGCCACCGGCCCCGACACCAGCCCGAGCGGCATCGGCTGCCCCCCACCGGCCCCGGCATCGGCCAGGCCCACGGCGGCTGCGCCGCCCAGAGGCCCCGGCGAAAGCCACGCCTCCGCCCATACAGGCCAAAGCCACGGCCCGGCCGTAGGGACACCGCCGCCAGCGGCATGGGCTGCCCCCACACGGGCCCCGGCAAACGCCACGGCTCCAGCCCGGAGGCGGTGGAGAAAATGACTAAGACAATAGCTGAGCAAAATGAGAAAAGTGCTAAACTTCTTCATGAAATGCTTGAAAAAGTGTCTGAGAAGGGGAAAGAATCCCACTCTTCTAAAAGATTCGTAGCACTATTAATGCATCACTCAAATGGAGACCATTTCTGTTTTCAGAACAGAAACGTGGCTGACACAAAATCGATCTCTCGCTTTCTACGTTAGAGATTGAAACCCCGCTTCTTTTGCAAGAGTTCTCTGCATATTTGGAAAAATTTAACTAAATAGAGATAAATGCAGCTATAAAACTATAAGCACCTGTTTTATATAAACGCCGTGTTCTTTACATAAAGCGAGGCAGTATTATAAAACAAGTAGTTTTGTTTCCTGTAATCTGCGATTACTGTTGGTCCTGTGCACCAGATGTTGCATTCCTAAATAAGATGAAACCCCCACAGGGTCCTCTTTGTCTCGGGTGAATTAACTGTATACTCCAGCACCTTTGAAGAGGTATTTTTTCTTAAAGCAAGTACTATCAAATGAAAGATGGAAGAATACAAATAGAAAACATGCACATGCGAAAATGTTGACTGTAAATGCTGACAGTCTTCAAACAGCTTACCTGAGTTTCTTCAAATGCTAACTTTCTTACTGTTTTGAACAAATTTAAGGACAGATTCTTCAACTGTTACTTGTACCAATACCATCGACGTGGTTTTGAGGGTTCTTTTTACGTTGGCGCTAGCGTAAGGCAGAGTTACCAGGATTTGAGCACCTTCGGTATTCACTTTGACAAAAACCACCTCTGTCTCCTCATCTGTCTGTCTCTCTTTCTCCTAAATTGCTAACCTGCTAAAAAGAGTTAGTTTATAGCCAGATTGCTAAGACACTAGGATTCTTCTTTTATGTTTAAGGACTTTATGGTCATCTTTTCCATGTTAATCCCTATCTCATTTTTGGTAGGGTTTAAAACTAATTTTAAAAACCTCCTTCAAAATGCAATGGCAGGTAATACGTTTGATACGCTCACAGACTGCAGCCGAGACTCCAGCAGACCTCTGTTACGAAGGAACTCTGTCAACCTGACGATACGCTGAAAGGCACACTTTCATAGTTTTTCCCGCTCTGGTCTCGGTGCCAATTGCGGTCAGGTGCTGGGCAAAATGAGAAGAGATACCAGCTCAAAGTGACTGACAGCTGAGGAGGAAGGAAAGGGTGAATGTGCCAATAAGGGAGGGCAGCATATTAAGAGCTTATTCTGTATTCTTATTAACGCACGGCGTATATTTTGACAGCTAAGTTATGTGACGGAGGTAGCTCTTTTTCCTGAGAATTCTGGGTCTCTCTCGTGTGCGTGACTTAATTCAGCTTCTTTCCTTCCCTTTCTCTGCCGGCAATGCAGCACAGAGTTGAAACGTAGAGCGTACAGATGACCCCTGCTGCCAGGCGTTGGTTGTCTCTGCTTCCCGATGCCGGATCCCAGCGACAGTGCCACACAGAGCTATTCCTTCCTGCCCAGGAGCAGTTTGCTTCCCGGCCGCTTCCCCAGTCCCTCGTCTCCTTCTGCAAGAGGAGGTTCCCTCTCTCCTCCTGGCCTTTCTGGGGCTCAGAACTGAAAACGGCCCTCTTTGCAGTCCTTCCAGACAGGCTTTCGCTGGGACTCCAGCACTAATTATTCCTTCTTATTCCAGCTCCCCTGAAAAGAGCTCAGGCACTTAGATGTCTGCTGTCCCAACACGGTTCATGGCTCCGTGACCGCGTGGCTGCAGCTGCCTGGCTACGAGGAGATACCAGGAGCAGAAGATTTAACGTTTCCCGCACCAGTTCAGTCCTGCAAAGAGCTGAATTGCTTTCACGTGCCGATGAACGCAGACCCCTTGTTGTGTCTGAATTAGGACTCCATCTGACCCGGAGATGAGGCCCATGTGAACCAAGACCCCCAGAAGCCTTGTCTGGGGTGGGCGCTCCCTGACAGCGGCTGCTCTCCCCTTACTGCCTGCTGGCCAGCTGGTGCTCTGCTCTATTAAGGCATCTTAGCAGCACCGCTGCATTTCTGCCTGGCGATACAGGAGTAGTACTTAATAGCTGTGACTTGGGATTTTTTTTCAAAGGTGTTCTGTTTGGTTTTTTTCTCCACAGACACATTGGTTTTAAAAACTTGAGAAGAAAAGAAGACAGCTCTGCCTTTGAGAAATGGTCCCTGTCCTCATCTGCAGCACTGGCGTGGGCACATCCAGTTGCTCAGAGTCAGTTCCCTTATCAAGTGCTGATCAAGACAAAAGCCCAAACCCAGTGTAAGTAAGGCTATTGCAGGCAGGAGGGAGAAGAGTTTCTGCTGGCTGGGAATGAGTGGCGGATCCGGAGCACACAGGCCACGTGGGAGTCCCGTCCGGAGGAAGCCTGGAAGGAGTGGGAGCACCAGCACATTGCTGTGGCTCAGGCGAGTTTCCCAGTAACGGGCATTGCGGCCAGATCCATTAACCTCTGGTCTTCTGAGTCTGATGTTTTCCCCTTTTTGTCATCTTTAAGATTTGTTACTCACGCCCCTCTCTGCCCTTCCTTAATAAACCGTGACTCCAGGTCTGGAACTTCTGCCAATAGAAAGGAAGCGTGGCGTCAGTCTTTCAGATCTAATAATTGCTTCCTGATCATGTTTGATAAAATGATGGGGGTTTGATAAAAATTAGGGACTTAATTCTGTCGGGAATGCTGAGCCCTGTGTGGGGTGTATGGCTAACCGGGGTCGTTCAGGTCCTCCCTCTGGATGGTTGTATCGGTCTTGGCTGGCAGCTGGCACAGGCGTTTGGGCACACAGTACCGTACGTACCCTGTTCTGCTGAGGACAGCTTCTTGTTCACCTGCTGCATCAACTGGTTTTCCTGCATTGATCTGCCTGGGGTTTGCTTTGTTAAGACAGTGAAACGAACATAATCAGGCTTCTGTTAATTTTGTGCCTTCTACCTAGGAAGCTGTCGGATACAGTTTTAGAGAACTAATGGTGACAAGGCTTTGCTGGTGTGGTATTGCTTGACTTGTGTGGTGGAGAGAAGCCTTAAATTGGCAGGAGAGAGTCACCAACAAGCCGGGCCTGTTGCACGTGTTGCAAATGCATTTGCAGTTGGGCTTGTCAGGTTGCTCTTTGTCAAAGTATGTTTCAGAATGAGATACGCAAAAGCCGCCTGGACACGGTCCTGGGCAGCCTGCTGTAGGTGACCCTGCCTGAGCAGGGGGGCTGGACCAGAGGACCTCCAGTGATTCTGGAAGGCCTTTCTCTTCATTGTGATGCTGGGATTCTGGAATTCGTGCTGGGATTCTGGAATTCGTGCTGGGAGAGGCGAGCGGTGTGGTGTGCTGGGAGTGCCTTGCTCACCACTGTCTCCCTGTGCTGGGAAGGCTGCGTGTATGTTCTGTCCTGAGACACTCAGCGCCTACGTCTGTCTGTGCAGGTGCACCGAGCAAGGTAAAAAAGAGCGTAAGGTCAGAAGTGCCTTTGGGAACCGCTGCGAGCTTCGCCACGGTAGACGGGGACTGCAACTCTTGAACGGAAGTATAGTCGTGTTAGGGAATAACCGCAGGAGGTAGCTGGGTAAAGTGGCTCCAGCGTCAAGTTCTGATCTGTGTTGGTTTTGTTTGTTTTTTCATGGAGAGGGATGTCACATCTGTGGTCTGCATCAGACACAGGGTCTTCGCTGTTGGGGGCTGTTGGGGTAGAGAGCTGAAATTCTTTCCTCGTCTCACCTTCTGCTGTAGCTTTGTGCTTGTGGAGCATCTGCACAAACTCGGCAAGACAATCTGTAGGCTGCACTTGAGTGAAATAAGGCCGACTGTAGGATTCTGGTACAGACCGTCTCTGTCACGCTGGTGGCTTTTTAGACTACAGCTTAGGGCTTGGATGAAATGTAGGGTTTTTGCCTAAACCGCCGGGAGCGGGGAGGCTTTCTGCCTAAGCGGGAAAGACCTGACCCGGTGGTACTCCCTAAATCACCTGCTCACTCACTCGCTAAATCCTCTTTCTGCAGGAGTAAAATCCGGCAAAGTGCAAATTCACTGAACCTGACGACTACGAGAGTGCAGAAAGTGACTTTTCCATCTGCTGCTCCTCCAGTGCTTGTGAGTTGCTTCCTGTTTCTCTGGGGAAAATGTCATGGAACCAGTCATTAACAACAATTCAAAAATTGGTATAACTTTTATAAACCCTTTTATAACCCTTCCCTGAAATCACTTTAGCTTCCACCTCTGGCGGAGTGAAAGAACGACGCCTGTCAGCTGCAGCCTTTCCCAGAGAGCTAGGGAGTCTCTCCGTGCAAGAGGGAGTTAAAAGTTGCCTTAAAAGATGCCTGACTGTGTCCTGGGTGGTGTCCTTTCTAAAAGTGAAGGGGTTTTTAGCCCTCCCTGCAAACTGAGTGTGCCGTTTCACCCGGGTATGAGCTAGCAGCCCGGGCTGACTGCCACAAAAAGGAGATGGACAAATTCCCTCTCCTTCTTCCCGATGCGTGGTCCTGCCTCCTTCCTTGTGCCACCTCTTATGCTTGCTGGTTGTCTCTGCAAGGCAGTTGAGCTCTCGAAGCTGGTGGAACACCACCTGCTTTTCTGGGTGAGTTTCCTGCCTGCTCAGGGAGTGAACTTGGCTCCTAAAGTGCTCTAAGGCACTGTTAAGGCAGTGCGAGGTGCGCCACAGGAGTACGGTAGTAGAACAAAGGAGCAGATGGAGAGATGGGAGGCGGCGGCAAGTCCTCTCTTTTGGTGGCAGGGAAGTCAGCATGTTTTGTGAAACCATCTCTTCAGCTGCGGCTGGCCATATTTTTAGCTTTTTCGTCAGTAAGCCCATTGCATTGTTGGCCCTTGAAACGGATTTTCAGGTACTACCGTCAGTCAAAACTGACGTCCCTGAACCCTGACTTGGCTGAATGTGATTCTGCTTGAACATGTAATTTCTCCATGTTTATTCTTCTTGGAGCTTTTTAATGCAAAAATCTATCCTCAGCCTGTGACTCGTGGTACGCTCCTTTCTTTGGAAATAGTTTGGAAGTCATAAGTACTTAAGGTGAAGACCAGTGGTAATTTTGGCTGCTAGAAGACAACTGACAATAAGTAACAAAGGGTAAAGTACGAAATCAAGGGAAAGGACAAATGGAAAGTTGTACCTGTTACTGAGAAGCTTTTTAAAATCTGATTTTTCTCAGCTCCCATCTTCCTAACCTGTGTGAGCAGACTTGAACTCAGTGTATTGGGCTTTTTCCTGTTATTTCCCTGTTGATACGTCTGGGTCACTTTTTGTTGGTGATCTCACAGGCATCAGAAAAGCAAAGGATTCTCCTTTTGCTCTGCTGGGAGAGCAAAAAGTCTCCCGAGTGCCATTATTTGCAAGAAATAGAGCTAGAGGTGATGTCTAGGGGATTTTTCACTGCATACTGATGAAACTTCTGTCACTCTCAAGAATATTTCTGGCTGACGTGAGTCTAGTTGTGCAATTTTTTCCTGTATTTACAGCGAAGAATGCGAGACCTAACAGCTGAGGTAACGAGCAGTCTGCTGCAGTTTCCAGAGGTGACTCTTCAGGCACTTGGGGAAGATGAGGGAACCCTCGGCTCGGTGCTGTGCGGGAGGTTTTCTGGAGGTGAGCATTTTCCTTTAAATTTGGTCTCGGTATAAAGTTGTTCTTGCCTGGAGGCTACCTGAAGCCTCAGGTCATCGTATCAGCTGTGTCAGGTTGGTGCTGTTAAGAGGCATCCTGTTTAGAGAGAGAGAACAAAAAGGGTGCTTCAGCGATGACAAATGCTAATATTAAAACGTGAGTATAGTTAAACTTTGAAGTGGACTTTCCAGGTGATGTGACAGTAGAGCTGGGTGCCTATCTGGAGGTCTAGGCTTCTGTTAAGACCAGGTAGAATCTATCTACCTGAGTGTAAATGCAGGAATTGAGCTCATACTTCCTTTGGGCTGGCAGTAGTTCAGTGAAACAAAATGCCTTCGATTCTTCCTCTACGCTCTAAGACTTGTATTCCCATATGCGTTTAGATCATTTCTAGCAAAACCAAGGCGAATATGGTATAAAGGCTGTCGATCAGGACCTTGTCATCTTTATCCCAAACAACCCAGATTCTTCGGTGCGGGAATGACAAGTACAAATGCAAAATAACAAGGTGGTTAATTTTAGGAGGGATTGCTTGGGGATTTCAACGGGTGATTTTGAATCATTGACTAGAATGAGGTAGGTCGGTCTTCCTCTGCTAGGTACGTTTATTGAAGGAAAGGGGCAGGCACTGTGATTTTTTTTCAGCTGTTTTCAGTCTTCCGTTGGACATTTGCTTCAGTCCTCTTTCTTTTCTCTCACAGGGAGAAACGGCCTGGCGTGGTTGGCACGTGGTCCTCACCTTGAGGTGGTGAACTGTGTGACAGGAGAGCGGCTCTCTGCGTACCGTTTCAGTGGAGTCAATGAACAGCCTCCCACTGTTCGTGTGGTGAAGGAGTTTTCCTGGGAGAAGAGAACTGGACTGCTGGTTGGGTTGGAAGACGCAGAGGGAAGTGTTCTCTGTCTGTACGACCTTGGACTCTCAAGAGTGGTTAAAGCAGTTGTTCTTCCTGGGAGGGTAGGTACTTTTTAATTGGAGAAACGAAGCTTTGATGTTGTTAGGTGCTGCGTAGGCCTGTTTTAGGACAAGCTCTGGAGCGTCTCTTTGTAGGAGGTATTTTTTCTATTGTGCGTTAACATCCTGTCACTTGAGAGTATCCAGTCAAGACGGTGTTGCTGTAAAATCTTGGGCTTAGTGTGCCATTATTGTTGGAGTTTGCTGAGAGTAAAACAAGTTTTCTGGTTTTATTGTAGAGCACAAATTCACCTGATTCTCTCCTTCCACAAAAAGGCCTTGAAAAGCACCTTTTTTTGGCCCTAATTGCTTGATTTCCATCAGAAATACCGTCTTTAAAATGGCTCAGAATTCCATAGTTGTGCTGTAAATGACTTCGACACATTGCCTTGAATCTCAGCCTAGCAAGCAGGCTGAGGAGAACACATTTTTCTGTTGACTTAGGAGAGGAAAAAAGAGCCTCTAGTGAGTTATCTGACAGATTGTTGGGAGGTCACCTTTCAGCCTGCAGTCCTTGAATCTCTGCTCTCTGACTAGTGTGTTTGTGTAGATGGGACACACTGGTGTAATGTTGCTGATGTTTTCTGTCTTCTGTAACCCAGAAACTCAAATGATGTGTGTCCCCTAGCCTCATTATCTCAATGTAAACAAGAATCGGTGGAAGTCAATAGAACATCAAGATTCATTTTTATCATCTTAGAATCTGCAACAACTAACTAACTAACTTCTTAGCCAGCTTTCCATCAGCTGCTTTGGTTTGACTTGCTAGAATACAGGTGGAGTTTTGTTTGTTTGTAATGCTACAGTGTGATGACTAGTAGTAAGCATTCGTATTGGGGTCACTGAGAGAGATAAATACGTACAGCTTTAGTGCAGGAGTCTTTGTGTGCTCGTGTCTCTGCTCTAGCAGTCAGTGTTGTCCTGGGATGTGCTGCAACGTGTGCTGAAAGGTCTGTCTTCGCCTTGTGAGACAGTTGCGTGCAGACTGCTGGGCACGTGAAAGAGCAGTGTGCGCTTCCTCCTTTAGGTGGAGTCACCTTTTTATCTGAGAAGCTGCTGCTTTAGGCTGGCTTTTAACATTTTTCTCAACATTCGTGAAAGCGCTGGTGTGCATTTAAAGCTTCTTTTCCTTTATGTGGTTGTTACTTTTCTTCTAAATGCGGACTAGTGTGAATTTTACTAAGCTGGTCTCTCCCTTCAACGCTTTCTAAATACGTTTCACTCCCATGGAAATGGTGTGTCTCCCATGCAACTTGGCCGCTGCCTCGTCTGACTCTCGAGCCCTGATTTATCCTAACGCCCGTTTGTCAAAGAAGGCATAGACTGTATCGCGGTGCTGGTGGGCTGTGAGCGGTGGGAGACCTCGATGTAGTTGTGTTTGTCTGTCTTAAGCCCCTTGAATACGATAAAGTTTCTTGCGTATAACTGATTTTCTGTGTTTTCCTCCAGTTAATTACTGCGAAGTAGGAAATGGAAATTGCTAAGCTGTACTAATAGAATGCCCCATTTAAGTTGAAGTTAAGTCACTTACCCGCAGGAAATCTAGTAAATGGAAGGCAGTAACAGGTTTTTGTACGGGGCTTTTTTGTCTTTGTCTCTTTTCTTGATCTAATTGCAAACAATGCTTTGATGCTCCTGTATTTACTTTTTCTATTGAGCTTGTCAAAGAGCTCAAGTAGTAACTTGTAGTTTTCCTGTAGGTAACCGCTATAGAACCCATAGCGAATCACGGAGGACCCAGCGTGAGCACTCAGCACCTCCATCAGAGTCTGCGATGGCTCTTTGGGGTGGCAGCAGTGGCTACAGATGCTGGCCATCTACTTCTGGTTGACCTTAGTTTGGATGATTGCTCCTGCACTCAGAATGATATCGAAGCATTGGGTAAGCCTGCAGTTTTTCCACATGAATTTAAACGCAAGAAAACTTCTGTCTTCTAACGAAACAGTATGCATCCCACTTTGAAGACCCTTGTGTCAGACATTTCTGACGACTGGTTACAGGTGGCAGTTTGACATCGTATAGTCCTGACCTGATTAAACCTGGGAGTGTCTGACTGCTCCTCGCAGTGTTGTAAATGCCCCCTCCCACCAAGATCCCTGTGCCACTATGATTCTTGCCAGAGAGGTGTAGGAATTTTGCCACGTGAGCCGGTGCGGCCGCCTGGTAGGAAGTTGTGTTGGAGGAGCCCTGTTTCCCGGGAATGCTCTTCTGCTTGTGTTAATTGACTTGGGGCAAATTTTGGGCTTGTTTTTTAAAATAAACCCCACTTACCAACACCCATGCATTTGGATGAATGAAATCTCGAATAGGTGTACTCAGATTGCATACACCGTTTTGGCTATTACAACAGCAGCTTCAGCAATTGGTGCCACTTCAAACACGAGGTGCCACTTCAAATTGCATCACGAGGCCCAAACTCCTGCTTTTCAGAGTCCAGGAAGAATTTGGTTACGTTATTAAGGTTACGCTTTTACCTAGCTTTCAAATGTGAGTGAGAATACTTGTCTGATCCGAGAGTTCTTATGTTCTTTGAAGACATACATAATGGAAATGGCAAAAAAAAGTGTTGCATAAATGGCTATTTTGCCTGGCACGGTAGCATTAGATGATAGGGGTTGTCACGTCAGTGCCTAAAATGCAGCCTAAATGGCATAACGTATTCATTTATTGCTTGGTTTTGTGTGTGTAGACCTAGAAGTTGTCACTAAAAATCCTGCTGAAGTTGCACAAAGAAGAGAAACTGTGACCAGCGAAGGGAGGTGTCTCTGTTTTCAACTACAAAATGCTTCCGGAACAGCAGTATCAGCCCTGTGCTACATAAGCAGAAGCAACCAGCTCGTTGTGGGTTTCTCGGATGGCTACCTGTCGCTCTGGAATATGAAAACGTTGAAGAGAGAGTAAGTAGGCCTTTACACTTGGCCATGCCTGGAGGTGTGGGGCTCTCGATTTGTTGCTTAAGGAAGTATGTGGATGTAAAGAGAACTTTTTCAGGGACTGAAATGAGTATGAGTATAATCTTGGCACGTTCAGAAATCCTCTTCTGACGTAACTTTTCAGTCATACCTGGATCAAGTGGTCCGCCTTCTCCCCAGTGGACTAGGATTGTTTTCCTTATTGTGCCTGTGGATTGAGGAATTGTGGGAAGCATGCTTCCTGGGGTTTTCAGAACCGGTTACTGCAACTGGGGCATCCATTGAAAGGCTGAAGTATGTCAGTGATGTGATTTTGGTGCCGATATTCTCTAAAGTGTCCAGGGTGAAACTAGTGAGACATGAAAACTCAATAGCTGACCTGTGCCTGAAAAATGTATTCTTTCCTGCATGTCAGCTTTGGCCGAAGGAGCAATCTCACCTGAGATATTTGGCTAACTTCTGGTCGGGATTCACTTCAGCAGATCTGCACTGACTCCCCAGAAGCTGTTGGATGCATAAATAGACAGTGGAGGAATAATTAGGTGGCAAGAGTAGAGTGTGGAGGTACAAATAAGGTTCAGAAGTCAGGAAGAACAATGCTTGACGTAGTCCAAGAAACGAGAAACTACCTGTGTTTGGGCCACTAGGCTCACCTTTTGTTTTCTTTTTCGTTTTGCTTTTTTTCTCCCCTAAACCTGTAGGCACCACTCTCAGCTTGAAGGAGGGAGGATTCCTGTCTATGCTGTCACTTTTCAAGAGCCGGAGAATGATCCTCGCAATTGTTGCTACTTGTGGGCTGTTCAGTCTACGCAGGAAAGGTGAATAAAAACTTTAACTATCAGCCACTGAATTAATTCTTTTTGTTTTTAAGGATATTTGTTCCCATACAGTTGAACATGTGTATTTGTTGTGTGTCTGCGATTCTTTCCGGTACGGAGGGTGTTAAACTTAGAATGCAATTTTTACAGGATTTACCAGACGTGAAGAGGGACCTACTAGTTCCTGCCTTCTGTCAGAAGGCAAAGCAACAGTGGCCATATTCTTCTGCTCGCATTCTCAAATGGTTTGCTTTTGTTCCTCGATGACCGCTTCATCATTTGTTTGATAGTCACACCGTGGTATTAAAATACCACTAGGAGCAGTTGAGGCTGCAGATCTAGAACACCAGACATGCCCACACAACAGCCTGCCGCCCCTAAAGGCGGCGGTGACAGTATTGCCGATGGCCTTGTGCCAGCGTCAGCAGTCTGTGGAGCCTTGGTGAGCCAGTGCAGCTCCCCTGGCAGAAAACGATTCAGCAGAAAAGCCAATGGGTTCCTGCTGTTCTGCTGAATCAAATCGGACTTGGAAGGGTGCAGAGTGTGCAAGAGGGGGAGGGGAACTTTGGTGGTAAGGGAAGGGCAGAGAGATCTCTCTTTCTGCATCAGCAAGCGATTCCATCAGCTCAGCTGTTGGTAGAGTGGCAGTCTTTTAAAACTTGACTTCAAAGCAGTTTTGATGGAGAACTCTTCATTGTGAAGAACTATTTCCAACAATTCTTAGTCCATACAACATATTACAGCTTTCCAATTGTACGGTTGGCTTTTGCCCCTGAAGCTGTTAGTGTCAAAACGCCCTCCTTCATGTTTCAGTGGCTAAATGTGGCCGATGATCATGTTTTGGGAAGAGGTGGTGTTCTTTTCAGCAGGAGCATGCTATTAAGAAAACGTCTAGGTCTACTAACACGACGATGAGGACTATAAAGCAGCTTTGTAACCAAATTTCATAATTTATCCCTTTTTCAGTGAAGGTGATGTGGTGAGTTTACACCTGCTGCAGTTAGCGTTTGGTGACAGAAAACGCGTGGCCTCAGGACAAGTCATGTATGAGGTAAGAGGTGCATGCGTGGGAAAAGCAGACAATAGTAATTTTCTCTAAGGGAGTATCAGTTGAGTTACAGGGGTGAGATTTACCATCAAACTTCAGAGCTGGCTGAAAAAATAATAATGTTTTGCTGAGTCTTCTTGGGCACGGCCTTTGTCCATACCTTTTGGAAAGAAGGCGTACCATTTTATACTGCAGTGTCGTGTGTTCCAGCTAGATTCATCTGCAAAGAGCCCGTATAAATGAAATTCCTGAAGAGGACGCGGCTTTTGCAAATAAAATTATTCTGAAATACCAAACGAATGGCATGTAGGAAGAGAAGATTGGGCCTTGAATCGCTTGGTTTAACCAAGCTTCGGACTTGAATAAGCTTCTGTCTCTCTCCCTTTCTTAAAATACAGTCATACTCTAGTCTTTGCTGATCTTCAGTTTTATATTCTTGGTTTCCCTTAGAGCTTTGTCAGCCGGACTTCTCACATGAAATGCACCTACAGTGTCTCTTCAGTGTTGATCCTGACACTTAGTAGCTGTAAAGATAACTCGTTCTTCTTTTTGGCTGGGTGACCTATTCAATCTACTCTTAAAGCCAGGAAAATATGTAATTTGGTCAGAAGAGTGTACCTAAATGTTAGATCTGGCTCCAAGGAGGATGCGTTTAAAATACAGATGTGAGGTATCCTTGTATCTCAGATAGCTAACAGAGACAAGGCGCATCTGTTAGATGTGTAATTCCATTCAGTTGTACGCCTGGAAGTCTTCCAAAATCTTTTTGAGGGGACAGTAATCTTAGTTCAGAGCAAGTCTTTCCTCCTGATTTGGTACTTTCTCTTGCATATTCTCAATAGCTATGGAACGAAACAGGGGTGACTCTTGTATCGTGGTACTCTGGTTTTTGTAGGGACTGTGCCTTTTGATTTTTTTGGATTAATTTAGATTTTGAGTGTTTTGCTTATGTGTAGGAAAGGTGCTTCCTCATTTGGCACCGTTGCTTTTGCATAGATAGAGGTTAGGTGTTTGGAAAAGGTGGTGTTTCTTTAAAATGCATTATCTATCACGGTGACCAAGTAGAAGGATCTTCCAGTGATTCATGGCGTGCTGGATGCTATCTCTTTATCTTTGTTGATGTGCGGGACCTGTGCTCCACAGCGGATACTTTTAGTCTCAGAACACTTCCTTGTAGTCACAGATTGGTTAGTACTACATGACTGTCTGCCTGCATGGCTGTCTGAGTCAAGTTTCTTGTCCATCTTCAGGGGTAGAAAATTTAAGTGTCTCCCGTTTGCTAGGCCAAGTTTGAGTAAAGAAGGAGGAATCTACTGTTGATCCTTGTTCATTGGATAGAGTTCACAGGAGCTCAAAAGACTTTTTCAATACAGCAGTGCTTTTTGTTCCAGGAATTAGGTTTGAGGCTATGAAGCAGTGCCTCTTTGACTGTGTGTCATGGTAAAAGTCACAAATAGGACTTATGGAACATGTGGTACTGTGTTTTTCTATATGCGTGTCAAACTCTCGTCTCCATTGCCTTCAAGGCTGGTTTAAGTCTGCTTAAGTAATTAAACAGAAAGGTATGTTTAAGTAATGCTTCCAAAGACCTTTTTTGTACTGTCGCAGCAGTTGCTAAATCTGGTGCATCAAATCACGATCGTAGAGCGCATCTTTACCCTCGTTCTGCACAATGCTTGCGGATGGGCAGAGTATACACTCTCTACTTTGATATCAGAGTTTGACCAGTGCATCTCGTTTGAAAACTTGTTTTTGTGTTTTGCTAGTCAATGGAGTCATTACTTAACATCTCCCATACAATGGAGTTCCTTAGAATGACTTTGCCCGGCGTGGAAAGTTTAAAATGCACTGCTTTGCTTCAGAAGCATTTTCTTTTTAGTTATGAAAGACTTTTTTTAATTATTTAATTTTTCTTTTTAGACAACCTTCATATTTATTTGTAACACTTCCTGGAATCATTAAGAGAAAGCTCGCCTCTTCTCAGATTAGGTGAATTAGATGTATCCTATGAGATCATACGGGAATGTGTGGTTTCATGCCAGTTCGTTTCAGAGCTCTGCAAGTTTAGGAAACTTGGGTAGAATGTGGCGTTATCAGTTTATGGGTTGTGTGGGTTGGGTTTCTTTTTCCCTCCTTTTTTTTTTTTTTTTTAATTATAGAGCTGCTATTTGTCCCCAGTACACCCGTTCATGTGTTGTATGGTAGACAGTTTGAATGAATGCTGTATTTGGAAAGACGGTATTTCACTTCATGCTTACTTAAAAAATGGCGCTATCAGAGGTTCAACACAATCGTGCCGGGGTTTCTGTGTATCTCAAAATTAGTTTGTTTACTGTGTAGTAATTCGTGATGCTAAAAGCCTTGGCCACGTGCACCCCGTGTCCTTTCTGGTTTTCCCTTTTGCTGTTGGCTGTGCTTGGTGAAGGAGCTGAGGGATATTTCACCCGTTAGTCTCTGACAAGATGAGAGGAGGAGCTGTCATAGCTTACGTGGCTTGAAAGAAGATTGCTAATCAGTATGAAGTTCTCACAGTAACTAGAGAGGGGTGCACGGTCACTCTGGTGGTGTGCCCATAGAAAATACCTCTTGACAGCTTTAGCTGCTCGAATGCTGGGGCTTCTCTAACTTCATCAGTTCTGCAATCAAGACATGGAGCAAAGAGCTTTGCATGCATGTGTGTTGCATCATTTTAGATATCTCTTTGTAGCGATATATTTATTTTTATAAAGAACATTCTTGGATGTCGCAAGGAATTCTGCAAAACATGTTTAGATCTGAATAATGTTAGGGAAATTCTAAATTTTGAAAAAGTGCAAAGCCTTTACAGCCAAACTTACCCGTTACGATTTGACACTGCATTCTCTTGCATGTCAGGCGTAGTTTCTATTTACCATCAGAAATAGGCTCATGCGAAATAGACAGTATAATAAGCCTATTCTGTTAGACTGTCTTTCATATTTAGCCATAATGTATGTTTTTCTCTTAGAATGACCTTTGCTCTCTTCTCTGATTTTTTCCCCCAGGGTTTGGAATACCGTGGCAAAAAGTTCAGTTTAGATCTCACGGGTGGAGTCTTTCCCTTGAGAGGCCAGATGAGTACTAAATTAATCAGCTGCCAGACCGTCGAAAAATTCCGCAGCGACGTTGACGGAGAGGATAGCGTAAATGAAGGTTTGTTCTGATGTCCGTGTTTGGTGATTTTAAAAGAAGTGCTTTTGGAACCTAAGCAACGAATGCTGTTCGGTCCCCACAGTCTGAAAGTCTTGCCTATCTGCATAGACTAGACTGTTGGGATTATTTACGAAGAAAAAATGGATGCTTAAGGTATGTGGGACTTCTTTAAGGGAGAAAGTGGGTTTTATTTTATGCTTGCTGACATGCTATCGCGATGTATGGTGGGGCCGTTTGTATGATGATGGTCAGTCGTTTTACTCCTCCAGCTGCCATCTTTGAACAAGAAGTTCAAACTCTCCATTGCTTAGGAATGTTACCAGAATTTTTTCCCTTCTTCAAACCGATGTCCGCATCTGCATCCAGATGGTAGCCCGTCACAAGTGCTGTTCCCCAGGGCACTGCACTGGGGCCACTTCTCTTTAGTATCTTGACCAGTGATCTGGACAAGGGGACAAGAAAAAGGGGCAGTGTGACTGAAACCTATCACAGAGATGTTTGCTATTCCGTAATTACTGTGATCACTCTTAGGAAGTGTTGTGTTTCACGAGTGACAGAACAGAATGAAGCCAAAATAGAAAGTGGTGTTTTAAAACTATTGGATCTATCGTATTTTCTACAAGTCAGAAACAACGTCTTGTCTTTTACAGTCACGTCTCCTGACACCAGTGTCTCAGTCTTCAGTTGGCAAGTGAATACGTACGGTCAGGGAAAACCATCTACTTACCTGGGTGTATTTGACATTAATCGCTGGTATTCTGCTCAAATGCCAGATTCAGTAAGGTAGATTTTTCTTCAGTAGTTTTCCATATGCCTGCCAATAATTCATTTGAATGTCGGCATTTAGCTTACGCGCTTGTTTTCTTTAAGGCCGGAAGAATTCCCTCATGAGTGCCCCTATTTTGCACTGTGGTCGCTGGATACCGTAGTGAGCGTGACTTCGCCGAAGCTCCTTTTGGATATTCTGGTCCATGAGCGGAGTCTAAGTCGGGGAGTTCCTCCTTCTTATCCACCACCTGAGCGGTTTTTTCATCCAGGCAACTATAACTTTGGTAGGTATTTCACTGCTTTTGAGAGTGATAAGCTTAAAATGAGGTCAAATGCCATTCATTGGTTCTCTTGTTCAGTCATTGTTTGTCATTCAAAACCCAAACCAAACCAAACAAACACCCAGTCCCCCCCAAACCCAACTCTGATCGCGTTGTACTGACAAGGTATTTACTATTGTGAAACATATCTGACAGCCGGCTGAGTTTTGGTGCTTTTGTAATGTAGCCGGTGAAGTGGTGCTGGTTATAGCCTGAAATGACTGTGAACTGAAGCTCAAAGCACTCAGTTATATGTTTCTAGATAGCGGTGTGTAAAAAATGTAAACTGGTCATGCCATAACTGTGAGAGTACGGAAGGTTGTCAAACGTTCCCTGTTTCTGCAGATGGTACGTGCTTGCTGACCTCCGGAGTCGTTCACATGACTTGCACCGGCTTCCAGAAGGAGGTGATCTTTTACTGTATCTTTATTGCGAGTGGCAGGAGATGTAGCTTTTCTAAGTTTTCTGTTGCACTGCTTTCCGTGTTAGGGACCGTTTCATGCTCATCCTGCCCGTCCACACGCATAGTTGCAATTGTATCCTGTCGCCAGTTGTATGCAAATGGTAATGTTTTAGGTCCCCTCTTGGGACTGTACAACTGCCGTTGTCTCCTCTTGAAGCACGATCGGGGATTGAATGTCTAGAAAGGAACGCAACGTTGCTCCAGGAGCAAGAACAAAACCACTGTAGAAGGCGGGGAAAGGTGTTACTTCTTTATTGCCCCTCAGTCGAACTGCCTGCATAGTCTTGAGTTAGAGTTTTGATCCCCAATTCTCTTGAAAAAGGAGGGAATGGAGAAAATGAAAAACCACATAACTGTTTGAGGAGTGAAAATTTTGTTTTCTCCCAAACTCGGCCAAATTATAACTTCTGAGCCACGGCACAGATTGTGACAGATAATTTTGAGTGAAGTTTCAGCTCACTAAATGTTTCCAACATGAATCGGCTTCCATACGAATAGGCATAGAAAGGATCTTCCAAAGCGTGAAGCTGCATGTTAGCTGAGCTTATATAGAATGTATTTTGTGTCAGTGTTGAGGGAAAGAGCAAGGCCTGTGTATAGACAGAGAAGGTAGAAAAGACTTAATTACGCAGATTGCTAACCTAAAGCATCTTAGTGGTTCAGGCTGTCTGACGGTGTCAGTGAACATTTAGATTCTTCCTTTTAGAGGTTATCCAGAAGCGTAGTGACGGACTAACAATGCTGTCTTAATCTGTGGTTTTCGATTGATGTTTCAGACCTTGAATTTTTTGAAGAAATCTGGTCCTTCAATATGGGAAGCCATTCAGGATAGCTACAATAGGTGTCTTGTAGCTGGCTTGCTGTCTCCAAGACCAGTTGATGTCCAGCCATCCAGTTTGAGTCAGGTGAGTGCCTATGAGGGAATCAAGGGGGAAATACATCCATCTGGTCTGACAGGGCTGGAGGGGCTACAAGACACGATACTCCAATTTTTGGATTCTTTGCAAAGTTTCGTTGAAATACAGGCGTGACCTGAGCTAGCAGAAGTAATCGTATCCTTAGATCCAAAGTAGTGACTTTGACTGGGAACAGCCCTAAGAGATCTGTCTTTAGAGACCCCTCTCTTAATTCGGTGCCACACACAGATGCGCACAAGGAAGCGTGCAGTCAGTGCTGGTCATGCCCAACATAACGCATGTGTCCCCCAGAGTAACCCCCATCCCTGTCAGTTTCTCAAAGCAGTGGTTCAGTGCAGTAGCCGACGATGGGGGCGTCTCACTGGGATGCGAGCTCTTGCAGACGTCGGCTTGCTGCACTGTCACTGTGCGTGATCATTTGCTTCCAAGGAAGTGGGCTGTGGTAAAGGATTACTGCTGTCAGCTCTCCCTGGCAATTTCTTCACGGCTTGCCCTCGTTTTCCCTTCATCGGTAGGCTTTTCTGCATCCTCTCCGGGCGGATCTTCACCTCTGTAGCCTCTGCCTTGTGCTGCAGTAGCCCAATTTGCTCCTCTGAGACTGCCCTCTTGCAGCTGCAACACCTTAATCACCTTTATCTCATGACACTCGCTACCTTCTATGTGCTTTATGCCACCACAGTGACTTCACTCCCCCTGCCATAGGTTTTCCATTTGCAATGCACCAACCTTTCCCTGGAGCAATCAGCAGGAAGGGGAGAGCAGCCTTCCCGCTGCCCTCCTCTTCCTGTCTCCTGCATTCGTCACCACATTTGTGGACGTGTGTTAGGACATGAACGCTTCTGCACAGTGTGGTAGCTCAAAGAAATTTCTTGGCAAGCTGGCCAATGGTCTGTTTCCTTGTCTGAAACCAGTTTTCAGAAAAAGATGGCAATATCACATGTGTGTTCTACATGTGTAGAAGTCGCTTTGAATGTCATGATTTTGCCTAGAGGGGAAAGATACTTTTGAATGTGTTTAAAAAAACCCAACCAACCAAACAAATCCCATCCCAAAAACCAAAGTAAAAACTTACGAAGGGTCCTTTCACCTGAGAGAAGTACGAGAACACCAGCTGAGATAAGCTACTACTTAGTATCGCGCGTCTGTGCATACCTGTGATTTATCCTTGTAAGGATTACCACTACACTATAATACAGTATTTGAAGAGCCTACCATTTAAACCATTAGGATGTAAATGTTTTGCTTCTTTTCTGTCACGTTACAAAATTCCAACGTACTGTTTTGGGTGTCAGAACTGCTTCATGTCTTCATAGTCTAGAAAGCTGCTTGGCCGTAGCTTCACTGTTTCCATGCAAACGTTGCACAGTTGTGTTTGTCCTGTCCCCTTCCTGCGTTCCTGATGGCAAACTTATCTGCACAGATGTGTAACGCGTATTAGCAGAGGATGTTTCTGGACGTAGTAAGTTGGAACTCAGTACGTGAAGACTGTAATGCAGAGGCACGCGAAGAAAGATTAGAATTAGGCTGCAGTAAGTTGAAATGTCAGAGGAAAAGTGTGTTAATGTGTTCCTCAGAGCAGTGAGCAGTCCAGCCTGTGGCTGGAATTAAGAGAAAGGACGTGGCATTCCTGGCCTGTGTCCTGATTGACTTTGTGATGTCTGAATGAGTATGCAGTTAGAAAGAAACATTTACTGTTGATGGTTCACATGGTGCAAGTAGGTAAGATTCTCATTTGAGTTTGTCTGTTACGTTTAGGAGGAGCAGCTGGAAGCAGTATTGTCAGCTGCTGTCCAGACAGGTTCTGTGGGACTTCTGACTGGATGCATTAAACATTGGATATCTGAAGGTAATACTTCGAACGTTGTTTTTACGTGGTACCTCTTTGAGTTGGAGCCTGTTGATTCATTTCTTTTTTGTTCTCTTTGTTTAAAGAGCAGCCGAGGTCTGCTGGTAATTTACGGTTTGTTCTTGAGTGGACATGGAACCAAGCGATCTCTACAAAGGAAGAATTTGACCAAATCTGTGAGTACTAGTGTAGTCATTCTGCAAACCTAAAGTCGTTCTTTCTGATTGAGCTTCCTCAGTAATACGCCGCTATAGGATATTGCACGCGGTCCTTGAAGTGCGCCTTGAAACTCTGGAATTGCTCTGTCGGCTAACGATTTAATATTTATTCTTGAAAAGGTGTTCCGCTGTTTGATGGCTCTTGCAACTTCATTGACCCCCAGACATTACGGTCTCTCCAGCGCTGCCAGTTGCTTTTGAGCAACCTTAGCACGGTCTTAAACTGTTTTCTCACAGAAGCACAAGAGCTTACTGAAAAAGGTTTGTAGTAGTGCTACAAAATCTTTGGTATGTTTTATTAAGATTTGGAATTGTGGCAACATGGGCTTTTGTTGTTTTTGAGGATTGGAAGACAGTCACATTTAGCTGGGAGAAGGGGCTTAAAGCTGAGCGCTTGGGACCACCACAAAACACGCATCGAGTTCAGGGCAACAGTTTATGGTGGAGCTCATGCAAGGGGGTGGGGGAGGCTACATTCAGAGAGAAGCTTTGTAGGCAACTGGGCTGAAATTACAGCAACCGAATGTGGTATTGCTGAAAATTATTCCTTTGAGTTCTTAGCTAGCAAGTTCTAGTTGCATGCAGACACCGTGTTGCAAATTGCTAAACAATACGAAGGAAGCGTAAACGAGTAACGTGCAAAGTAAGTTACTTGAGTTTCTACAGCTTTTTCTCTTAGAAATGGTTCTTGGCCTATTGAGAAAAGAAAAGAATATCCCTTTGCTATCAGAAGAATCTCTGCTACGTGAGAAACAGATGTCTTATTCCTGCGTGCATTTAGTAGTTCAGGCTTTGGGGTTTTTGTTTTTTTTTTATTTTAGCCTTTAGTGAGTTTAGTTCTTTATAGGGGTTGCTTTTTGTTTTGGTGGTGATAGTGGGTTTTTTCTTCAAATAAAAAAGCGATACAGCATGAAAAAAGCAAAGACAAAGATTTCTAATGTGCTATTTTTATACTTTTGGTTTAGTAGGATGAAGGGAGTTTTGTGAAAATGAACAGAATTGCATAACGCTAATCATCTCCTGCCTTTTTTCAGGTTTTGCAGACGTGACAAATAAGCAAGCGGTAACCGGCCTCATTTCTTTGTATGCACGAGTGGTCATCTGGTTCTGTCGATCCGGTCTCCTTCCAGAGGGTTTAGGTAAGCGTGACCTGTCATACGTTTGTAACAAGGCGACCATCCAGTGAGTGACTCCCACGAACGCGTGCTTAGCCATGTTTTTGTAACGGTTTCGTCAGGAAGAAGTCGTGCTGGTTCAGTGGCAGGGTGTGCTGAAGTTCTGTGGGTGAAGTTGAGATTTTGCTGGGTTGTCAAGTACACGGCGTAGAATGAGGCAGGCAGTTTCTTTCCTGGGTGGATTTTAGGAATAGCAATGGACCCCTGACGTCAAGGCGCTGCTTGTGTCCACAGCTTGAACTACTTGAGATTTTAAACAAAGTACTATTAAACAACAAGTACCGGAATGCTTGTTTTTACAGTGAGAGCATTACCTGCATGTTTTGAACTTTCTATCAGTTGCTTGAGGAGAAAGTACACCTTGGAAATCCTTCTTTAGTTGGATGGATTAGAAATTCCATTGTCAGCCTTAATTGTCTCACAAACAATTGTTTTAAACAATGGTTTTAAAACCATTCCCTTTGAGAACTGGGTGGTTTTTTTTATAGTGAACTTCAGCTTACCCTACATGTTGTGAATGCTGCGTGAACTGTAACCTTGAAACGGCACTTGGGGCAAGAAGGAATTGAGTCTTGTCTCTTAGAGTTCTTTTAGCAAAGGCAGAAAGAGGATTGGCTTCTTTCAGAGTTGGAGGCTTCTTGATGCTTAGCTTGTACGATCTTCTGTCTCTTTAGGCAAAAATTTTCGTTTACAAGTGTGATATGACTGCTTTAACTTGCTTCTACTTTGTTGCCTGTAGATGACGATACGCGTTTGTCAACACCTTTCTACAATTATCCTCTGATTGAGAGCTACTATACTGGTCACCGACAGAAACTTGAGCGTTTATCAAGGTAAGAGCTAGAGGAAGACTCTAGAACACTTCCACGGCAAATTCAGAAGTGGAAGGGAATGGCTTTTATCTCAACAGTTGCATGGGCTATGCGTAATGCCGCTGCCAGCAATACTCTTGACTTCAGTGACACGCGTGTTCTGTTGAACAGAGAGGTTACTTTCCTGTGTTAAAACGTTGCTATCTACCTCTGCTTAGTACCACTGGTTGGTATCATCATTTTTCGGGAGTCTACTTTATTCATTGGCTAATGTGTATAATTTCTGACTACTGAAAAAGGCCATGCGATTAGGACAGGATCAGTCACCTCCAGTTCAGCAAAGCAGGGTGTTCACAGAACAATTGTTTTGGAAGCAGAAGAAAGCGTGTTTTTTAAAAAAACAATCATCTCCGTCCTTGACTGGTAATAGAGGGTCATAACTGTATTGGCCTAAGTCCCCTTCTCACAAGTACGTGGTGTGATTTCGTAAGATGGTTGGAGTTACATGGAGTTGGCACGCCTCGCACTCTCCTGGCTGTCGGATAGAAGTCACTTGCTAACGTCAGCTCTCTTTCCTGGACTAGCTGCCTAGCACATAGGCGGCATGCCTTGGATTAGCCGATAATAGGTTTTTCTTTGGAAATTGTACTGAAAACTGAATAAAGACCTGACCAAGCTTCGGCGATGGCACTGTGACCAAGAGGCTGCAAGGTGAGTTAAGGTGGAAGCTGCAGGGTAGGAGGTATTGACTTCAAAGTTCATCTTCCTTGGCTTACTTCTCAAGTAACTTACATACAGGCTCGTGTGTTCCTTCGAAGCACAGAGCCTCTAGTGTCCTTTTTCTGCTTTGTGCCATCGGGAGATTAAAGGGCAGGGCTGCAGTCAGCAGAAGACTGGAGGAAAGCCGTTACACCGGGAGGCTGGAATTAGTGTTTTACTCTGTCCAAATCCTTGCTACCTTTTGTTCCAGAGGAAAATGGGACTCGGACTGCTTGATGGTTGATGGAATGGTTTCCCAGTTAGGAGACCAAGTGGAGAAGCTGTGGCGGAGAGATGCAGGAGGAACTGGGAAATACCCGCCTGCCAGTTTGCATGTGAGTGTCCTGTTCACTGAGAACAACAACAAACGGCCGCCCTCCCCGCCAAACCCCACCCAAAAGCCAATGATTTAGGGAAGACAGGCGTTTTTTCAGAACTGTTAATTTTTCATTTCAGGCACTGCTGGATCTCTATTTGCTAGAAAACATTGAAGAAAACTGCAAACACGCAATTGTATCCTTTCTAGTTATTTTTATTACACCTCCAGGGGATGCACATAAATGTTCTTCAGTGTTGGTCGCCGACCTGTTTCATGACATTTTTTCATTTATGCTTCAAAGACGATGCAAGTGAAAACATTTAGTTTAGCGTTAAGTTGTAGACAGAAGCGCTGTTTTATTTCTTTGTACTGTGGATTTTTGATGACTTTTTTCTTAAACGTTTTGTTGCAAAAGTCTTCTCCGATAGGGAGAAAACAGTTTTAGTAATAAGGGTTGAAGATATAAAATGTCCTTAGTTTTTCTCCAAATTTAAACACCGTTTAAAATTTTCTAAAACACCCATGATGGGTTATAAAACAATTTCTGTTTCAGAACAAAAGGATTTCTAAGAGTGGTTTACCAGTACCGGATTTTTGCTGAAATCACAGGCAGAAACTTAATTTTTAAGCTGCTGAAATACACAGCCTTGCTTTTGCTGTTTGTTGCCTAACCCGCGAGGGGAGCCTAGAGAGCAAGGGGCTTAGAAACGCTTATAGCCCAGAGCTGTCTTGTTAGATGATGTCCCTAAAAACGGACGTCAGAAAGAGAAAATGACGCTACCAATGAGTGACCCGCATACTGGTTTAAATCCAGTTTTAATCATTCGGAGCTGAGCTGTACTGTAAGGATGCCACAATTTACACTGTTTTATAGACGCTGGACATGAGGGAAAAACCCAACTGTGGAATTTATTTGCTGTAATAATTGAGCGTTGGATGCTCCAATGTTTTGAATGTATTTTCTGCTTCCTACCACTTTTATATTCTTACTTCATTATGTTTTTCTAAGGGTAATGTGATAAACTTTTGGTCTTACAAGCTGATTAGCCTTAATGAGATACCTGATGTCAGACAATTTACTTGCTGCTGGATATCAAGCGTTCCTTTCCGAGTGAGACAGAAACTTCAATCGACTCCTTTGCAACTGCCTTTGGCATCCCCTGGGGACTTGTTAAGCTTGTTGAAGGTTGTTGGCTTCTAGATCACGATGATTACGAAGTAAGTATGGTAGAGTTGAGTTAGACATACATTGCAGTACAAAGCTATAATCTAGAAAATGATTTTAAAACCCGATCTCTAACTTGTACAGAATTCACTGGCCCTGCTCTTTCATCCCGCTACAATCAAAACCGCGTCATGGCAGCACAAGAGAATTATTCAGTCCCTCCTGTGCCAAGGGGAGCATGGGCAAGCCCTCAGATACATCCAGCTGATGAGGCCACCCACGGCAAGCAGCGGGGAAGTGCAGCTTCTCCTCACTGTGTTGCTCTCCAATAGGTAAAGAAATATACCCCACCATTTTGTCACGCAAATCTTGTGAAAATGGAGAACAAAGAATAGAAATCATCATCCCCTAAGTTTCCTTTAAACTTTGAGTACAAGACTCTTGGGGCATCTCTTTGGTTATGCTATTAACATCCCTTTACGTCTGAAACATTAATTACAGGTGCATGGTGGAGGCTTGGGGTCTGTTGCACCAACATGCCGCTCAGGCAAACTTAGAAGACCTCTTAAAACACATGTACGAAATGTGCCGGGAGATGGGCCTGATGGAAGACTTGCTGAAGCTGCCTTTCACAGACACCGAACAAGTAAGTGGGAGCAAGGAAAAATGTTCATCGTCTCTTTGAAAAGAGAAAAGGCAGAGCCATAACAGATTTTTGGAATGATTTTTTTTTTCTCATAGGAGTGTTTGGAGAAGTTTTTAAGGACCAGTGCTGGTGTTCAGAATCAAGAATTCCTTTTAGTCTACCATCTGCAGCGTGCCAACTACATTGCAGCCCTAGAGCTGAATCAATCCATGAATGTAAATCTTATGGTAAGCGTGAAAGTTCTGTTCTGTCAAGCGTGCAAGTTTCTGCTGGGTGTTACTAACTGGTTTGGATAGTACTCAATAAAAATCCTGCTTTGTTTTTTTCATACCAGTCTTTGAAACACTCGGAACAAGTTTCTACACCTTTGGTTACAGCTGAAGCTAAATGTTGACCAATATACGTCACTACTCCAAAGCTACTCTATGAAGCTATAAATTAAATGTTACACACCACTGTTGACCCCACTGAGAACAGTTTGTTTGCATCTGAGGAATAAACATGTATCTTTCCCATCAGCCAGTCTTACCATTCCGTTATTGAGATACGTATGTTATGCGTGGCTTAGATTACTGGAAGTTGTTTGTGTCACTCCTTCCTGTGGGATGACGAGTAGGTTGTATGTCATCGCTTGTGTCTTGCACGCAACTGTATTTTTCTAGCTGAGAGCAGGCTAGATGCCAGTCCACAGGTTAAATTTCTGTGGGTTTTCTTTGTTTTTTTAATTTCTGCGAGTTATAGTGTGCTCTCCAATTCCACAACTTTCATTTCACGGCTTTTATGACAAAAATTCTTGTCTAACCTCTATTTCTCAAAATAGCCAGATTACATTTTGTGTTACATGAACTTGTGTTCTGGATTTGTGACACGTTTGCTGTTTTCTGGAATCATAGTTTTCCAGTGACTCAGTCTTCTAAGGTGGTTTTGGAAGTCGTAGGTCCTGCATTTGAAAACTGTCATGCGGCCAGGTGGTGTGCGTAGGTCGCTTTTTCTTGCTTGTTTTAATCTTCACATCATGTTGTCCAGGGTAATTTCCAGTTGTCCCGTATATTCAGGGCAGTGGCGTTTCAGGAAGAACAAGGGAAAGCCTGCTATGTAGTAAGTCGTTTGCAAATTGCAGGTGATATCAGAAAATTGCAGGTGATAACAGGTGTATCAGAAGAAGGTTCTGCAGAGTGCCAGCATTGTTTTAACTTCAAGTTGTAGGCTCTGTTGCTATTCCAGTCTTCCTTCCACTTTGCTAAAAGTACCAGGTGAAATCGGTGTGTGCGGATGGGTAGAACTTGCCGCTGTTCTGTGCAGTGGAGGTGTTTTCCCACACCCGTAGAGGAAATCTGCTCACTAATGCGAAATAGCAGGGAGAGGTCTGTGCAAGGAACTTCTTGTAATTAGTTAAGCTTTTGCTTTCCGCTTTTCCTTCATCAGAACGACGGCGATCATCGCTTGACCGACAGAGCAGTTGCCAGAAATTCTCTATTAGCCCAATATGGCAAGATCCTTCCACGAATTGAAAGGCAGCTGGCCGTAGAGAGAGCCAAGCTTTACCATTTGCCTGCACTGGCCTCAAGAGAAGGTAACTTTTAGCGGGGGGAAATAGAGGGGAGAATTCCCTGTCACTTGGATGACACCAGGCTGAAATTTTTCCCCTCTTGCTTTCCAGTCTCAAGACCAAAGCCATTAACTCCAGTAAGAAAACAAGCTAAAGCAGGAAATGTGCGTCGAAGACCAAATTTTCTGGCGAAAATATTGTCCAGAATTAAAGAATCCTGGGCAGGAATGAAGGAGAAAACCGGTTTCTCACAAGGTGGATTTTAAAGATGCTGTCGTTTTTATAGCTGCTAAACGTGCTGTTTCTTCAGCAGGATGTTTCTAAAATTGAGGATGTTTCTAAAATGGGACCTGTTGAGATCCAAACAGGAGAGCAAGCAGTTGGGTTTCAACAGCACCCGCCAGTCCCTCACTAGAGACAGGAACAAGAAGAGACCTTAGATGCATTCACTTATTCAGCTCGTCTCGGCTTTGGGATTTAGGACAACACTGTAGAGAAGATGGGGCTGGACTTGGGAATACGCAAATCCCTCATGGGAGTCAATGGAAAATTTGGGATGGGAAGAAGGCAGCAGGTCACAAAGCTTCCGCAGTCATTCCCGTAGCAGCGCAGTGAAGGTGTTTCTGCTTGCGTTATAACTGGTGGGTACTGATGTAGATGTAAGCGCCTGGTTTTGGCTTGTGGGCCCTCACTGAATTTAGGACAAACTGCTTACTGCTTTCTTGTTCGTAGATTTGTAAGCATAAAAGGAAAGTTTACGCAGACTAGTATTTCTTGACTTTAGTTTTGAAGCATGGCGTGTTGCTAATAATATATCGCTTTCGCAAGTTTTGACGAGGCGGGAGGCAAGAAAATAAGCTGATTCTATGGAGACTGCTGTTGAGGGGCTGCTTCCTTCTGCCGTTGTTGGCTAGCACTGCAACTTAGAGGGCTGGGCAAAGGTCTTTACACGTGGATTCAATTATCCCGACCATCCGAGTCCCTGGAAATAAGTAACGGTTACTGCTTTTGTTCTCCCCATAAAACCCCGAGTATCTTCACGTGGATCTAGAAGGAACGAATACTTGCTCAGCACAGGGAACGGGAAAAGACGAGGTGGAGCTATTTAGAATATACTGTGTTGTCTCAGGCAGTCCAAGCGATTCCTTGAAGTGCAGGGTTGAGCTGTCGGATGTGAGGGCTGGCCAGTGTGACAAAGTGTTGCCGACTGGAACTTTCAGCTTTTCTCTCATCGTTGCCTTTTACCCTGTTAGATGCAGAGTGGGTCGCCGTGTGGGCATTTGTCGTCAGTGCAGGAAGTACTGCAATGGGATGATTTCTGCCAGTTGTGGCTACAGCTCGCATTGTAAAACTGCTCACTTTGTCCAGGAGTGGTGGCAAATCGTAGTCAGGAACAGAAACACCAGAAACGGGGCACGCGATGGCCTACACTGAACACTCTCTTCTCTGTCCCTTAAACACAGAAGCTGTCATCGGTAGCAGAGAGTACACTGTATGTTTCTGACTTTACACCCAGCAGTGATCTGAAAGGAAAAGCGGCATTTCACTGTCCTCAGTTTCATCTGTGTGAGTGTGAAGTCAGTTTGTTTGGTAATGACTATTGCATTAACAGGCTTTTTTTTAACTGTAGGTGGTGGAAGATAGTGCGCTTAAGTCACCAACCTCAGAAGCAGCACCGGCAACACCAGGATAAAGTGAAGGACATCCATCGGGCGATCGTCCATACAGCTAGGATTCTCCAGAGTCATAGTTAGCATGTTGTTTGACTGTCAATAAACATTGTTGAATGTGATGCAGCTGAAGGAGACGGAGAGCTTTTTACACCTCAGAGTAATTTTCAGCGACAAGCGTTGTAATAAGGAATGCCCCCCAGCCCTCCTCCTCTCGCTTAGCTTTTGTAGCTGAGCAGACGGCAGAGGGTATGGAACATCCCTTTGGTCAGTTTGGGTCAGCTGTCCTGGCTACGTGCCCTCCCAGGATCTTGTCTTTTTTCCTCCTGAGTCCTTTCTCAGACCCAGCCTTCGCACCGCACCCCTAGCAGCTCCCTCTGCATCTCCGGGATGATCAGTTCGCCCTCCTCTACGAGCAAAGGAACCCAGAATATCTTCCAGGAAGGAGAACTCGAACCCCACGTGGACTGATGGCGTAAGGTGGGCTGTAGTTAGTGATTTTTCCAGTTAAAGGCTTTACAGACCGTGATTACACTTGCAGTTTTATAGAGTTTGCTCAAACTGCTTACGTTGAGAACTGGAACTGCAAATCAGAATGGCAGACTTGCATTTGGTCTTAAACGGCTATGTTAGGCCTTCTGTAACGTCACCTGCCTGCCTGCAGGAACACTCGGAATTAGGAGAATTTGAGATTTGAGGTTTGTGCGGTGACGTCATCCTGGGAGCTTCGTCCAGTTTTGTATGGACTGTATCTATTTCATTATTTCCCTTTTGATTTTATTATTAGGATTTCATGAAAGCAGTTTAGTTTCTCCTAAGCTCGTAAATCTCTCTCTACCTCTCCTCCTCCTCTCCGTGTACGAGAGGTTGGGGGGGAGCATCTGTCGCCGGCCATTGGCCAATTCGGCCAAAACCACGACAGATTTATTGGCGCCCGACGTGGGGCACGAACGCAGCTCTGATAGATTGCCTGAATAGTTTGAATTCCAGCTTGTTCAGGGAGAACAGAGAGTTCACAGCATGTCGGTCTTATGTGAAATCTGGTATCGTGCCTTTAGAGAGCTTTGTATGAAGTTAATGGACGCAGTGGGGTTTAAGCGGTCAAATATATTGCATGGCCTGTTTCTCGTTTGTGTTTGGACGCGGTGGTCTAAGCGTGCCACGTTGGCGTGGGTTTGCCTTCAGAGGTATAAAATAATTGCTTGGATAACGGTTCTGCCTGCCTATCTTGGGCATCTCGTGATGGAGGCTTTTCCTAATTACACTTTCGGGATGGATTCTTTTCCTAATTACGCTCTTGGTCGTACCTGGGGAAAGTTGACTTTGCCCTTCGGTGATGATGCCAAAGCGACAGTAACAGAATCGGGATGAGAAACCTTCGGGCCGTTTCGAGAGTGAAGGTTACTTTCATTCGTACGTGATCCTGTTGTCGGTTTTCCCGAGTGTGTTGCAGGGCTGGTTTATTGTTAAATATCGGTGCAGGAGTGAGTATGATGTGACGTGTGATCATAGAATCATAGAATTGTTGAGGTTGGAAGGGACCTTTAAGACCATCGAGTCCAACCTTTAGCCTACCCTGACAAGAGCCACTTCTAAACCGTGTCCCTCAGTGCCGCATCTACCCTTTTTTTAAACACCTCCAGAGATGGTGAATCCACCACCTCCCTGGGCAGCCTATTCCAATGTTTAATAACCCTTTCAGTGAAAAAATGTCTCCTAATATCTAATCTAAACCTCCCCTGACGTAACTTGAACCCGTTTCCCCTCGTCCTATCACTTGTCACCAGGGAGAAGAGGTCAGCCCCCATCTCTCTACAACCTCCTTTCAGGTAGTTGTAGAGGGTGACAAGGTCTCCCCTCAGCCTCCTCTTTTCCAGGCTAAACAACCCCAGCTCCCTCAGTCGTTCTTCATAAGGTTTGTCCTCCAGGCCCCTCACCAGCTTTGTAGCCCTTCTCTGGACACGCTCCAACACCTCAATGTCCCTCTTGTAGCGAGGGGCCCAAAACTGAACGCAGTACTCGAGGTGGGGCCTCACCAGTGCCGAGTACAGGGGGATGATCACTTCCCTAGTCCGGCTCACCACACTATTCCTGATACAGGCTAGGATGCTGTTGGCCTTCTTGGCCACCTGGGCACACTGCTGGCTCATATTCAGCCGGCTGTCAACCAACACTCCCAAGTCCTTTTCTGTCGAGCTGCTTTCGAGCCACTCTGCCCCAATCCTGTAGCGCTGCATGGGGTTGTTGTGACCCAAGTGCAGGACCCGGCACTTGGCCTTGTTGAACCTCATACCATTGGTCTCAGCCCATCGGTCCAGCCTGTCCAGATCCCTCTGCAGAGCCAACCTACCCTCAAGCAGATCAACACGCCCGCCCAGTTTAGTGTCATCTGCGAACTTACTGAGGGTGCATTCAATCCCTTCATCCAGATCATTGATAAAGATATTAAAGAGAACCGGCCCCAGCACCGAACCCTGGGGGACACCACTTGTGACTGGACACCAACTGGATTTAACTCCATTTACCACCACTCTCTGGGCACGGCCATCCAGCCAGTTTTTTACCCAGCGAAGAGTACACCTGTCCAGGCCATGAGCAGCCAGTTTCTCCAGGAGAATGCTGTGGGAAACAGTGTCAAAAGCTTTGCAAAAATCCAAGTAGATAACATGCACAGCTTTTCCCTCATCCACTAAGTGGGTCACCTTATCATAGAAGGATATTAGGTTTGATAGGCATGACCTGCCCTTCACAAACCCATGCTGACTGGGCCTGATCACCCTGTTCTCCTGCATGTGCCGTGTAATGGCACTGAGGAGGATCTGTTCCATGACCTTCCCAGGCACCGAGGTCAGACTGACTGGCCTGTAGTTCCCCGGATCCTCCTTCCGGCCCTTCTTGTGGATGGGTGTCACATTTGCTAACCTCCAGTCAGCTGGGACCTCCCCGGTTGTCCAGGACTGCTCATAAATGATACCAAGTGGCCTGGCGAGCACCTCCGCCAGCTCTTTCAATACCCTTGGGTGGATCCCATCCGGCCCCATAGATTTGTGCACCTCCAGGTGCTGAAGCAGGTCCCTCACCATTTCCCTTTGGATTAGAGGGGCTTCATTCTGCTCCCCATCCCTGTCTTCTAGTTCAGGGGTCTGGGTGCTCAGGGAACAACTGGTCCTACTGCTGAAGACTGAGGCAAAGACTTCATTAAGTACCTCAGCCTTTTCCTCATCCTTGGTCACTATGTTGCCGGCCCCATCTACTAGAGGACAGAGATAATCCTTAGT
The DNA here is from genome assembly GCF_964199755.1 of Larus michahellis. Lineage (NCBI taxonomy): Eukaryota > Metazoa > Chordata > Aves > Charadriiformes > Laridae > Larus > Larus michahellis. Next base: position 43,775,689 of record NC_133898.1, read on the forward strand.
CCTCTTCCTATTGCTAATATATTTATAGAAGCTTTTTTTGTTGTCCTTGACAACAGAAGCCAGGTTTAGCTCCAGCTGGGCTTTGGCCCTCCTGATTTTTTCCCTACATAGCTTAACTACCTCTTTGTAGTCGTCTTGAGTGGCCTGCCCTTCCTTCCAGAGGCCATAGATCCTCTTTTTTTCCCGAAGTTGCAACACTAGCTCCCTGTTTAGCCAGGCCGGCCTTTTTCCCCGACGGCTTGTCTTCTGGCACATGGGGACAGCCTGCTCCTGCGCCTTTAAGACTTCCTTCTTGAAAATCATCCAGGCTTCCTGGGCTCCTTTGCCCTGGAGGACTGCCTCCCAGGGGACTTTGTCAACCAGGCTCCTGAAAAGCCCAAAGTCCGCCCTCCGGAAGTCCAAGGTAGCAGTTCTGCGGACCCCTCTCCTTGCTTCTCACAGAATTGAAAACTCTATCATTTCATGGTCACTGTTCCCAAGACAGCCTCCAACCTTCACATCCCCCACAAGATCTTCCCTATTTACAAACAACAGATCCAGCAGGGCACCTTCCCTAGTTGGCTCTCTCACTAGCTGTGTCAGGAAGTTATCCCCAGCACATTCCAGGAACCTTCTAGACTGTTCCCTCCCTGCTGTATTGTATTCCCAGCAGATGTCCGGCAAATTGAAGTCCCCCACGAGGACAAGAGCTCGCGATCTTGAGACTTCTCCCAGCCGTTTATAGAATATTTCATCTGCCTCCTCATCCTGATTGGGCGGTCTATAACAGACTCCTACTACGATATCCGCCTTGTTAGCCCTGCCCCTGATTCTTACCCATAAACACTCAACCCCATTATCACCATCATTAAGTTCAAAGCATTCATAACACTCCTTAACATACAGGGCCACACCCCCGCCTCTCCTTGCTTGCCTATCCTTCCTGAAGAGCCTATAGGCATCCATGGCAGCACTATAGCTATGTGAGTCATCCCACCACGTTTCTGTGATGGCGACTACATCATAGTTTCCCTGCTGCACGATGGCCTCCAGCTCGTCCTGCTTATTCCCCATGCTGCGTGCATTAGTGTAGATGCACTTCAGTTGGGTTAATTGTCCTACCACTTTCTTGGGGGGACAGGCCCTGATTTGCACCTGGTCATTCTCGGACGCTACTGTGGTTACCAAATTATCACTACTCCTCGTGTCTATGCTGCCACACAATTCACTATCCCCCACCATCGCTGAGGCAGGCTGCAAGACCTTGCTATCACTTATACCCATGAGCACTGCTATGTTGCTCCCAGGCACCACTTTTGTGATCCTGGTTTCGTCCCCATCCCCCATCAAACCTAGTTTAAAGCCTTATGGATAAGCCCTGCTAATTCTTGTCCCAGTCTCTTTCATCCCCTTCGGGTTAGGCTTCCCCCGCCTGATGCCAGCATGCCTGGTTTCCTGTAGATCAGCCCATGTTCAAAAAAGCCAAAGTCCTGCCGGACGCACCAGTCGCGGAGCCAGGAGTTAATTTGCTGGCTCCTCCTATTTATCCCCTCGTCTACCCCTGCAAATGGTGGGATAGAGGAGAACACTATTTGTGCTCCCGATCCCTTAACCAGCCGTCCCAGGGCCCTAAAGTCATTCTTCATTGCCCTCAGACTTCTGGTACCTACTTCGTCACTGCCTACCTGAAATATCAGTAGCGGATAGTAATCTGATGACAGGACCAGGGAAGGGAGTTTCCTCCGTATGTCCTTAATTCTGGCCCCAGGGAGGCAGCTACTCAGATGTTGCTACTCAGGTGATGTTGCTACTCAGACCCCGGGGCCAAAGCCAAAGACAGCAGAAACTCGGGCAGCCCTGCCACCGAAAGCTGCAGTAGGAATTCAGACAACCCCCCCACGGAAAGCTACAGCAGAAACTCAAACAACTCAGGTGACTGCCCAAGCCGCAACACAGGCACAAACAACGCCACCGGCCCCGACACCAGCCCGAGCGGCATCGGCTGCCCCCCACCGGCCCCGGCATCGGCCAGGCCCACGGCGGCTGCGCCGCCCAGAGGCCCCGGCGAAAGCCACGCCTCCGCCCATACAGGCCAAAGCCACGGCCCGGCCGTAGGGACACCGCCGCCAGCGGCATGGGCTGCCCCCACACGGGCCCCGGCAAACGCCACGGCTCCGGCCCGGAGGCGGTGGAGAAAATGACTAAGACAATAGCTGAGCAAAATGAGAAAAGTGCTAAACTTCATGAAATGCTTGAAAAAGTGTCTGAGAAGGGGAAAGAATCCCACTCTTCCCCTGAACAGAGCCAGGTTGCAGTCATTAAGAAACAACGGTAGCGATTCAGCTTTTGGCCACCTCACTTGCTCTTCCTCACTTGGCGGTACAGTTCTGCTCTGACTTTGCGAGCCTGTCCAGCTTGCTGGTCTCCTGGGCACCGTTTTCCCCACTTCACGGTTCAGTTTTCTATTGGAACCAGAAGAGGGAGGGGCTAGGAAAGGCCAAGTGGGTGCTACTCTTTGCAACGATGGCGTGCTCTCCTGTCATTCCACCTTACGAAACCACGCTCTTACGGTCTTTAGTTCCCCATAGAAGGCAGGAGTGGGTCAGACAACGAGTAAAGAGAACGTCTTGTTTCTGGCCGTGTTTTCCGGTTCCTTCTGGAAAACCGTCTGGGGAGAGTTGCCTCTTAAAATCAGGGCGTGGGGGCGCTCAAAAAGCTCACGCGAATACTGAGTGAGAATGCTTGGGACAGTCTGGTAAGGAACGAAAGCAAAAGGAAGCTTCTTTCTGTATGTTTTCTGCCTTGACCCTATCTTCAAAGAAGCCCATAAATAATTCTTTGGCATCGATTTTGTAATTCCAACATTGCAAAACGTTTTCCTCTACTGAATACTGTTGGTAATCAAAAAATCAATTTGATACTTCTCTTTCTTTTCAGGACCACAAGAAAAGGAGGCTCTTGGTCACCTCCACCGGTGGAAATAAAATTCGTCTCTCCTTTTGGAAGTGCACTGGATAAAGCCATGGATCGTATTGCAAGAATATGCCCAGTGTGCGAATATGTCTGAGGATAACCGAGCAGTTTAATCCCCCATCAGAACTTCCCCTCGTGGAACGCTACTCTCAGGCTTGTTATTTCAATAAAATTGTTTGCTGCAATTGCATCAGTTCCCATGTAACCACTCGTAAATAGCTTTGTTGTTGATTTCTGGTGGGGAAAACAAGCTACGGGCAGAAACCAATCCATAGTGTCTCACGAGTCATTTAGTTCTTATCCATAGTCTTACTGGTACAGAACAGGTTTCTTTTTGGCGTTGGTGAACTTAATACTGCGAAGCTTAAAGCTTGATGCCGGTGTCTGCCAAGTAGCGAAGGGTTGTTACAAATCTGCTGAGCCGGGGCGGGCTTCGTCCTTGCTGGCGGCAGGAGCCCGGCCTGGTGCACCCCAGACCTGGGGGTGTCTCTGTCCCAGACCCTTGGATGCGGCTGCTGCTTTCCCGTTTGCAGGTCAGGCCAGTAGCAAGGCTGAGGGTGCACCACACACATGCACGACAGCAACGCGGCTGGCTACGCAGGCTGCCAGAGACGGGGCCGTGCCTTTACCACCTGCCATCTTGCACTGGGGCAGCTCACAGAAAGCCGCCTCTCTGGCTTGTTGCAGTTGAAGCTCACGAGTGACACCAGAGGCATGCTGTCACTCTGCAGGTTCCCCCACGCAGCCACATTTGCAGAGCCCCAGAGGATCAGCAGAGCCTTGAGCCCAGCTGTCGTCTGTGCCCCAATTCTGGGCTCCGTCTCTCACCTCTGGCTGAGACACCGCAACTTTCCAGAGGTGGCTTTTCCTCCTGCTCACTGGCTAGCCCACCCTGAGGTCTGCTAGCGGTTTCCTCGTGCACATTTGGCTAGGGGAAAATACAACAAAAATACAATAAAATGGTGTATTGAAACGTATGTTACGATGGAGTTTAGAAAGTCTTCTCTGATAAGAGAAAACAGTTTTAGTAGGAAATGTTGAAGATATAAAATCCCTTAGTTTCTCTCAAAGTTTAAACACCGTTTTAAATTTTTTAAAACCCTCCTATCTGTAGCAAATGGCTTCTTACTAGAATGATGTGGTGAAATATCCTGTTTCAGAGCAAAAGGATTTCTAAGAGTGGTTTACCAGTACCGGATTTTTGCTGAAATCACGGGTTTTCCAGCGCAGCTCACGGTGCTTGCTTTGGTTCCGTTGAAAGTGCAGGCACACGGAATAAGCAACAGGGAGAAGAGAAAAGTCATGGGGCAGAAACTTAATGTTTAAGCTGCTGAAATACAGAGCCTAGCTTTTGCTGTTTGTTGCCTGTCTGTTTTACCTTCTAATTACTTCTTGTCTTTACAGAACACTTTCAACGTGCTAGAAATCTATAATGACCAGGTAATGAGGTCGCTTTGCTTCCGTATTAACAAATCTTAGTTTTCTGTGTACGTTGATTTCTTTTTTGCTCATTGTAATTTGAAAATCATCCTTTATGCTCTCTTAACGTGACCCTTCTGGGCATGTTGGCTGAAGTGTGTGGGTGCTGCCTGGACCTAAGAGCATCGTTTTGCTGCTTGAGCCACCCGGCTGCTCTGCCGTAACACTGGCCAAGCTGTTTCATCTCTTGTAGTACATTCCTTCTTTCTCTTTTCTGGGTTGTCCTCCTTTTTTGAAGAAAAAAGGGGGTTAAGAAGGAAGATCCGAGGGCTGGAGCACCTCTCCTATGAAGACAGGCTGAGAGAGTTGGGGTTCTTCAGCCTGCAGAAGAGAAGGCTCTGGGGAGATCTTATAGCAGCCTTCCAGTACCTAAAGGGGGCCTACAGGAAGGATGGGGAGGGACTCTTTATCAGGGAGTGTAGCGATAGGATGAGGGGTAACGGTTTACAGCTGAAGGAGGGTAGATTTAGATTAGATATCAGGCAGAAATTCTTTACTGTCAGGGTGGTGAGGCACTGGAACAGGTTGCCCAGGGAAGCTGTGGATGCCCCTTCCCTGGAAGTGTTCAAGGCCAGGCTGGATGGGGCTTTGAGCAGCCTGGCCTAGTGGGAGGTGTCCCTGACCAGGGCAGGGGGGTTGGAACTACATGATCTTTAAGGTCCCTTCCAACCCAAACCATTCTATGATTCTAAAAGATTCGTAGCACTATTAATGCATCACTCAAATGGAGACCATTTCTGTTTTCAGAACAGAAACGTGGCTGACACAAAATCGATCTCTCGCTTTCTACGTTAGAGATTGAAACCCCGCTTCTTTTGCAAGAGTTCTCTGCATATTTGGAAAAATTTAACTAAATAGAGATAAATGCAGCTATAAAACTATAAGCACCTGTTTTATATAAACGCTGTGTTCTTTACATAAAGCGAGGCAGTATTATAAAACAAGTAGTTTTGTTTCCTGTAATCTGCGATTACTGTTGGTCCTGTGCACCAGATGTTGCATTCCTAAATAAGATGAAACCCCCACAGGGTCCTCTTTGTCTCGGGTGAATTAACTGTATACTCCAGCACCTTTGAAGAGGTATTTTTTCTTAAAGCAAGTACTATCAAATGAAAGATGGAAGAATACAAATAGAAAACGTGCACATGTGAAAATGTTGACTGTAAATGCTGACAGTCTTCAAACAGCTTACCTGAGTTTCTTCAAATGCTAACTTTCTTACTGTTTTGAACAAATTTAAGGACAGATTCTTCAACTGTTACTTGTACCAATACCATCGACGTGGTTTTGAGGGTTCTTTTTACGTTGGCGCTAGCGTAAGGCAGAGTTACCAGGATTTGAGCACCTTCGGTATTCACTTTGACAAAAACCACCTCTGTCTTCTCATCTGTCTGTCTCTCTTTCTCCTAAATTGCTAACCTGCTAAAAAGAGTTAGTTTATAGCCAGATTGCTAAGACACTAGGATTCTTCTTTTATGTTTAAGGACTTTATGGTCATCTTTTCCATGTTAATCCCTATCTCATTTTTGGTAGGGTTTAAAACTAATTTTAAAAACCTCCTTCAAAATCCAATGGCAGGTAATACGTTTGATACGCTCACAGACAGCAGCCGAGACTCCAGCAGACCTCTGTTACGAAGGAACTCTGTCAACCTGACGATACGCTGAAAGGCACACTTTCATAGTTTTTCCCGCTCTGGTCTCGGTGCCAATTGCGGTCAGGTGCTGGGCAAAATGAGAAGAGATACCAGCTCAAAGTGACTGACAGCTGAGGAGGAAGGAAAGGGTGAATGTGCCAATAAGGGAGGGCAGCATATTAAGAGCTTATTCTGTATTCTTATTAACGCACGGCGTATATTTTGACAGCTAAGTTATGTGACGGAGGTAGCTCTTTTTCCTGAGAATTCTGGGTCTCTCTCGTGTGCGTGACTTAATTCAGCTTCTTTCCTTCCCTTTCTCTCCCGGCAATGCAGCACAGAGTTGAAACGTAGAGCGTACAGATGACCCCTGCTGCCAGGCGTTAGTTGTCTCTGCTTCCCGATGCCGGATCCCAGCGACAGTGCCACACAGAGCTATTCCTTCCTGCCCAGGAGCAGTTTGCTTCCCGGCCACTTCCCCAGTCCCCCGTCTCCTTCTGCAAGAGGAGGTTCCCTCTCTCCTCCTGGCCTTTCTGGGGCTCAGAACTGAAAACGGCCCTCTTTGCAGTCCTTCCAGACAGGCTTTCGCTGGCACTCCAGCACTAATTATTCCTTCTTATTCCAGCTCCCCTGAAAAGAGCTCAGGCACTTAGATGTCTGCTGTCCCAACGCGGTTCATGGCTCAGTGACCGCGTGGCTGCAGCTGCCTGGCTACGAGGAGATATCAGGAGCAGAAGATTTAACGTTTCCCGCACCAGTTCAGTCCTGCAAAGAGCTGAATTGCTTTCACGTGCCGATGAACGCAGACCCCTTGTTGTGTCTGAATTAGGACTCCATCTGACCCGGAGATGAGGCCCATGTGAACCAAGACCCCCAGAAGCCTTGTCTGGGGTGGGCGCTCCCTGACAGCGGCTGCTCTCCCCTTACTGCCTGCTGGCCAGCTGGTGCTCTGCTCTATTAAGGCATCTTAGCAGCACCGCTGCATTTCTGCCTGGCGATACAGGAGTAGTACTTAATAGCTGTGACTTGGGATTTTTTTTCAAAGGTGTTCTGTTTGGTTTTTTTCTCCACAGACACATTGGTTTTAAAAACTTGAGAAGAAAAGAAGACAGCTCTGCCTTTGAGAAATGGTCCCTGTCCTCATCTGCAGCACTGGCGTGGGCACATCCAGTTGCTCAGAGTCAGTTCCCTTATCAAGTGCTGATCAAGACAAAAGCCCAAACCCAGTGTAAGTAAGGCTATTGCAGGCAGGAGGGAGAAGAGTTTCTGCTGGCTGGGAACGAGTGGCGGATCCGGAGCACACAGGCCACGTGGGAGTCCCGTCCGGAGGAAGCCTGGAAGGAGTGGGAGCACCAGCACATTGCTGTGGCTCAGGCGAGTTTCCCAGTAACGGGCATTGCGGCCAGATCCATTAACCTCTGGTCTTCTGAGTCTGATGTTTTCCCCTTTTTGTCATCTTTAAGATTTGTTACTCACGCCCCTCTCTGCCCTTCCTTAATAAACCGTGACTCCAGGTCTGGAACTTCTGCCAATAGAAAGGAAGCGTGGCGTCAGTCTTTCAGATCTAATAATTGCTTCCTGATCATGTTTGATAAAATGATGGGGGTTTGATAAAAATTAGGGACTTAATTCTGTCGGGAATGCTGAGCCCTGTGTGGGGTGTATGGCTAACCGGGGTCGTTCAGGTCCTCCCTCTGGATGGTTGTATCGGTCTTGGCTGGCAGCTGGCACAGGCGTTTGGGCACACAGTACCGTACCCTGTTCTGCTGAGGACAGCTTCTTGTTCACCTGCTGCATCAACTGGTTTTCCTGCATTGATCTGCCTGGGGTTTGCTTTGTTAAGACAGTGAAACGAACATAATCAGGCTTCTGTTAATTTTGTGCCTTCTACCTAGGAAGCTGTCGGATACAGTTTTAGAGAACTAATGGTGACAAGGCTTTGCTGGTGTGGTATTGCTTGACTTGTGTGGTGGAGAGAAGCCTTAAATTGGCAGGAGAGAGTCACCAACAAGCCGGGCCTGTTGCACGTGTTGCAAATGCATTTGCAGCTGGGCTTGTCAGGTTGCTCTTTGTCAAAGTATGTTTCAGAATGAGATACGCAAAAGCCGCCTGGACACGGTCCTGGGCAGCCTGCTGTAGGTGACCCTGCCTGAGCAGGGGGGCTGGACCAGAGGACCTCCAGTGATTCTGGAAGGCCTTTCTCTTCATTGTGATGCTGGGATTCTGGAATTCGTGCTGGGATTCTGGAATTCGTGCTGGGAGAGGCGAGCGGTGTGGTGTGCTGGGAGTGCCTTGCTCACCACTGTCTCCCTGTGCTGGGAAGGCTGCGTGTATGTTCTGTCCTGAGACACTCAGCGCCTACGTCTGTCTGTGCAGGTGCACCAAGCAAGGTAAAAAAGAGCGTAAGGTCAGAAGTGCCTTTGGGAACCGCTGCGAGCTTCGCCACGGTAGACGGGGACTGCAACTCTTGAACGGAAGTATAGTCGTGTTAGGGAATAACCGCAGGAGGTAGCTGGGTAAAGTGGCTCCAGCGTCAAGTTCTGATCTGTGTTGGTTTTGTTTGTTTTTTCATGGAGAGGGATGTCACATCTGTGGTCTGCATCAGACACAGGGTCTTCGCTGTTGGGGGCTGTTGGGGTAGAGAGCTGAAATTCTTTCCTCGTCTCACCTTCTGCTGTAGCTTTGTGCTTGTGGAGCATCTGCACAAACTCGGCAAGACAATCTGTAGGCTGCACTTGAGTGAAATAAGGCCGATTGTAGGATTCTGGTACAGACCGTCTCTGTCACGCTGGTGGCTTTTTAGACTACAGCTTAGGGCTTGGATGAAATGTAGGGTTTTTGCCTAAACCGCCGGGAGCGGGGAGGCTTTCTGCCTAAGCGGGAAAGACCTGACCCGGTGGTACTCCCTAAATCACCTGCTCACTCACTCGCTAAATCCTCTTTCTGCAGGAGTAAAATCCGGCAAAGTGCAAATTCACTGAACCTGACGACTACGAGAGTGCAGAAAGTGACTTTTCCATCTGCTGCTCCTCCAGTGCTTGTGAGTTGCTTCCTGTTTCTCTGGGGAAAATGTCATGGAACCAGTCATTAACAACAATTCAAAAATTGGTATAACTTTTATAAACCCTTTTATAACCCTTCCCTGAAATCACTTTAGCTTCCACCTCTGGCAGAGTGAAAGAACGACGCCTGTCAGCTGCAGCCTTTCCCAGAGAGCTAGGGAGTCTCTCCGTGCAAGAGGGAGTTAAAAGTTGCCTTAAAAGATGCCTGACTGTGTCCTGGGTGGTGTCCTTTCTAAAAGTGAAGGGGTTTTTAGCCCTCCCTGCAAACTGAGTGTGCCGTTTCACCCGGGTATGAGCTAGCAGCCCGGGCTGACTGCCACAAAAAGGAGATGGACAAATTCCCTCTCCTTCTTCCCGATGCGTGGTCCTGCCTCCTTCCTTGTGCCACCTCTTATGCTTGCTGGTTGTCTCTGCAAGGCAGTTGAGCTCTCGAAGCTGGTGGAACACCACCTGCTTTTCTGGGTGAGTTTCCTGCCTGCTCAGGGAGTGAACTTGGCTCCTAAAGTGCTCTAAGGCACTGTTAAGGCAGTGCGAGGTGAGCCACAGGAGTACGGTAGTAGAACAAAGGAGCAGATGGAGAGATGGGAGGCGGCGGCAAGTCCTCTCTTTTGGTGGCAGGGAAGTCAACATGTTTTGTGAAACCATCTCTTCAGCTGCGGCTGGCCATATTTTTAGCTTTTTCGTCAGTAAGCCCATTGCATCGTTGGCCCTTGAAACGGATTTTCAGGTACTACCGTCAGTCAAAACTGACGTCCCTGAACCCTGACTTGGCTGAATGTGATTCTGCTTGAACATGTAATTTCTCCATGTTTATTCTTCTTGGAGCTTTTTAATGCAAAAATCTATCCTCAGCCTGTGACTCGTGGTACGCTCCTTTCTTTGGAAATAGTTTGGAAGTCGTAAGTACCTAAGGTGAAGACCAATGGTAATTTTGGCTGCTAGAAGACAACTGACAATAAGTAACAAAGGGTAAAGTACGAAATCAAGGGAAAGGACAAATGGAGAGTTGTACCTGTTACTGAGAAGCTTTTTAAAATCTGATTTTTCTCAGCTCCCATCTTCCTAACCTGTGTGAGTAGACTTGAACTCAGTGTATTGGGCTTTTTCCTGTTATTTCTCTGTTGATACGTCTGGGTCACTTTTTGTTGGTGATCTCACAGGCATCAGAAAAGCAAAGGATTCTCCTTTTGCTCTGCTGGGAGAGCAAAAAGTCTCCCCAGTGCCATTATTTGCAAGGAAAAGAGCTAGAGGTGATGTCTAGGGGATTTTTCACTGCATACTGATGAAACTTCTGTCACTCTCAAGAATAGTTCTGGCTGACGTGAGTCTAGTTGTGCAATTTTTTCCTGTATTTACAGCGAAGAATGCAAGACCTAACAGCTGAGGTAACGAGCAGTCTGCTGCAGTTTCCAGAGGTGACTCTTCAGGCACTTGGGGAAGATGAGGGAACCCTTGGCTCTGTGCTGTGCGGGAGGTTTTCTGGAGGTGAGCATTTTCCTTTAAATTTGGTCTCGGTATAAAGTTGTTCTTGCCTGGAGGCTACCTGAAGCCTCAGGTCATGGTATCAGCTGTGTCAGGTTGGTGCTGTTAAGAGGCATCCTGTTTAGAGAGAGAGAACAAAAAGGGTGCTTCAGCGATGACAAATGCTAATATTAAAACGTGAGTATAGTTAAACTTTGAAGTGGACTTTCCAGGTGATGTGACAGTAGAGCTGGGTGCCTATCTGGAGGTCTAGGCTTCTGTTAAGACCAGGTAGAATCTATCTACCTGAGTGTAAATGCAGGGATTGAGCTCATACTTCCTTTGGGCTGGCAGTAGTTCAGTGAAACAAAATGCCTTCGATTCTTCCTCTACGCTCTAAGACTTGTATTCCCATATGCGTTTAGATCATTTCTAGCAAAACCAAGGCGAATATGGTATAAAGGCTGTCGATCAGGACCTTGTCATCTTTATCCCAAACAACCCAGATTCTTCGGTGCGGGAATGACAAGTACAAATGCAAAATAACAAGGTGGTTAATTTTAGGAGGGATTGCTTGGGGATTTCAACGGGTGATTTTGAATCATTGACTAGAATGAGGTAGGTCGGTCTTCCTCTGCTAGGTACGTTTATTGAAGGAAAGGGGCAGGCACTGTGATTTTTTTTCAGCTGTTTTCAGTCTTCCGTTGGACATTTGCTTCAGTCCTCTTTCTTTTCTCTCACAGGGAGAAACGGCCTGGCGTGGTTGGCACGTGGTCCTCACCTTGAGGTGGTGAACTGTGTGACAGGAGAGCGGCTCTCTGCGTACCGTTTCAGTGGAGTCAATGAACAGCCTCCCACTGTTCGTGTGGTGAAGGAGTTTTCCTGGGAGAAGAGAACTGGACTGCTGGTTGGGTTGGAAGACGCAGAGGGAAGTGTTCTCTGTCTGTACGACCTTGGACTCTCAAGAGTGGTTAAAGCAGTTGTTCTTCCCGGGAGGGTAGGTACTTTTTAATTGGAGAAACGAAGCTTTGATGTTGTTAGGTGCTGCGTAGGCCTGTTTTAGGACAAGCTCTGGAGCGTCTCTTTGTAGGAGGTATTTTTTCTATCGTGCGTTAACATCCTGTCACTTGAGAGTATCCAGTCAAGACGGTGTTGCTGTAAAATCTTGGGCTTAGTGTGCCATTATTGTTGGAGTTTGCTGAGAGTAAAACAAGTTTTCTGGTTTTATTGTAGAGCACAAATTCACCTGATTCTCTCCTTCCACAAAAAGGCCTTGAAAAGCACCTTTTTTTGACCCTAATTGCTTGATTTCCATCAGAAATACCGTCTTTAAAATGGCTCAGAATTCCATAGTTGTGCTGTAAATGACTTCGACACATTGCCTTGAATCTCAGCCTAGCAAGCAGGCTGAGGAGAACACATTTTTCTGTTGACTTAGGAGAGGAAAAAAGAGCCTCTAGTGAGTTATCTGACAGAGTGTTGGGAGGTCACCTTTCAGCCTGCAGTCCTTGAATCTCTGCTCTCTGACTAGTGTGTTTGTGTAGATGGGACACACTGGTGTAATGTTGCTGATGTTTTCTGTCTTCTGTAACCCAGAAACTCAAATGATGTGTGTCCCCTAGCCTCATTATCTCAATGTAAACAAGAATCGGTGGAAGTCAATAGAACATCAAGATTCATTTTTATCATCTTAGAATCTGCAACAACTAACTAACTAACTTCTTAGCCAGCTTTCCATCAGCTGCTTTGGTTTGACTTGCTAGAATACAGGTGGAGTTTTGTTTGTTTGTAATGCTACAGTGTGATGACTAGTAGTAAGCATTCGTATTGGGGTCACTGAGAGAGAGAAATACGTGCAGCTTTAGCGCAGGAGTCTTTGTGTGCTCGTGTCTCTGCTCTAGCAGTCAGTGTTGTCCTGGGATGTGCTGCAACGTGTGCTGAAAGGTCTGTCTTCGCCTTGTGAGACAGTTGCGTGCAGACTGCTGGGCACGTGAAAGGGCAGTGTGCGCTTCCTCCTTTAGGTGGAGTCACCTTTTTATCTGAGAAGCTGCTGCTTTAGGCTGGCTTTTAACATTTTTCTCAACATTCGTGAAAGCGCTGGTGTGCATTTAAAGCTTCTTTTCCTTTATGTGGTTGTTACTTTTCTTCTAAATGCGGACTAGTGTGAATTTTACTAAGCTGGTCTCTCCCTTCAACGCTTTCTAAATACGTTTCACTCCCATGGAAATGGTGTGTCTCCCATGCAACTTGGCCGCTGCCTCGTCTGACTCTCGAGCCCTGATTTATCCTAACGCCCGTTTGTCAAAGAAGGCATAGACCGTATCGCGGTGCTGGTGGGCTGTGAGCGGTGGGAGACCTCGATGTAGTTGTGTTTGTCTGTCTTAAGCCCCTTGAATACGATAAAGTTTCTTGCGTATAACTGATTTTCTGTGTTTTCCTCCAGTTAATTACTGCGAAGTAGGAAATGGAAATTGCTAAGCTGTACTAATAGAATGCCCCATTTAAGTTGAAGTTAAGTCACTTACCCGCAGGAAATCTAGTAAATGGAAGGCAGTAACAGGTTTTTGTACGGGGCTTTTTTGTCTTTGTCTCTTTTCTTGATCTAATTGCAAACAATGCTTTGATGCTCCTGTATTTACTTTTTCTATTGAGCTTGTCAAAGAGCTCAAGTAGTAACTTGTAGTTTTCCTGTAGGTAACCGCTATAGAACCCATAGCGAATCACGGAGGACCCAGCGTGAGCACTCAGCACCTCCATCAGAGTCTGCGATGGCTCTTTGGGGTGGCAGCAGTGGCTACAGATGCTGGCCATCTACTTCTGGTTGATCTTAGTTTGGATGATTGCTCCTGCACTCAGAATGATATCGAAGCATTGGGTAAGCCTGCAGTTTTTCCACATGAATTTAAACGCAAGAAAACTTCTGTCTTCTAACGAAACAGTATGCATCCCACTTTGAAGACCCTTGTGTCAGACATTTCTGACGACTGGTTACAGGTGGCAGTTTGACATCGTATAGTCCTGACCTGATTAAACCTGGGAGTGTCTGACTGCTCCTCGCAGTGTTGTAAATGCCCCCTCCCACCAAGATCCCTGTGCCACTATGATTCTTGCCAGAGAGGTGTAGGAATTTTGCCACGTGAGCCGGTGCGGCCGCCTGGTAGGAAGTTGTGTTGGAGGAGCCCTGTTTCCCGGGAATGCTCTTCTGCTTGTGTTAATTGACTTGGGGCAAATTTTGGGCTTGTTTTTTAAAATAAACCCCACTTACCAACACCCATGCATTTGGATGAATGAAATCTCGAATAGGTGTACTCAGCTTGCATACACCGTTTTGGCTATTACAACAGCAGCTTCAGCAACTGGTGCCACTTCAAACACGAGGTGCCACTTCAAATTGCATCACGAGGCCCAAACTCCTGCTTTTCAGAGTCCAGGAAGAATTTGGTTACGCTTTTACCTAGCTTTCAAACGTGAGTGAGAATACTTGTCTGATCCAAGAGTTCTTATGTTCTTTGAAGACATACATAATGGCAATGGCAAAAAAAAGTGTTGCATAAATGGCTATTGTGCCTGGCACGGTAGCATTAGATGATAGGGGTTGTCACGTCAGTGCCTAAAATGCAGCCTAAATGGCATAACGTATTCATTTATTGCTTGGTTTTGTGTGTGTAGATCTAGAAGTTGTCACTAAAAATCCTGCTGAAGTTGCACAAAGAAGAGAAACTGCGACCAGCGAAGGGAGGTGTCTCTGTTTTCAACTACAAAATGCTTCCGGAACAGCAGTATCAGCCCTGTGCTACATAAGCAGAAGCAACCAGCTCGTTGTGGGTTTCTCGGATGGCTACCTGTCGCTCTGGAATATGAAAACGTTGAAGAGAGAGTAAGTAGGCCTTTACACTTGGCCATGCCTGGAGGTGCGGGGCTCTCGATTTGTTGCTTAAGGAAGTATGTGGATGTAAAGAGAACTTTTTCAGGGACTGAAGTGAGTATGAGTATAATCTTGGCACGTTCAGAAATCCTCTTCTGACATAACTTTTCAGTCATACCTGGATGAAGTGGTCCGCCTTCTCCCCAGTGGACTAGGATTGTTTTCCTTATTGTGCCTGTGGATTGAGGAATTGTGGGAAGCATGCTTCCTGGGGTTTTCAGAACCGGTTACTGCAACTGGGGCATCCATTGAAAGGCTGAAGTATGTCAGTGATGTGATTTTGGTGCCGATATTCTCTAAAGTGTCCAGGGTGAAACTAGTGAGACATGAAAACTCAATAGCTGACCTGTGCCTGAAAAATGTATTCTTTCCTGCATGTCAGCTTTGGCCGAAAGAGCAATCTCACCTGAAATATTTGGCTAACTTCTGGTCGGGATTCACTTCAGCAGATCTGCACTGACTCCCCAGAAGCTGTTGGATGCATAAATAGACAGTGGAGGAATAATTAGGTGGCAAGAGTAGAGTGTGGAGGTACAAATAAGGTTCAGAAGTCAGGAAGAACAATGCTTGACGTAGTCCAAGAAACGAGAAACTACCTGTGTTTGGGCCACTAGGCTCCCCTTTTTTTTTCTTTTTCGTTTTGCTTTTTTTTTCCCCTAAACCTGTAGGCACCACTCTCAGCTTGAAGGAGGGAGGATTCCTGTCTATGCTGTCACTTTTCAAGAGCTGGAGAATGATCCTCGCAATTGTTGCTACTTGTGGGCTGTTCAGTCTACGCAGGAAAGGTGAATAAAAACTTTAACTATCAGCCACTGAATTAATTCTTTTTGTTTTTAAGGATATTTGTTCCCATACAGTTGAACATGTGTATTTGTTGTGTGTCTGCGATTCTTTCCGGTACGGAGGGTGTTAAACTTAGAATGCAATTTTTACAGGATTTACCAGACGTGAAGAGGGACCTACTAGTTCCTGCCTTATGTCAGAAGGCAAAGCAACAGTGGCCATATTCTTCTGCTCGCATTCTCAAATGGTTTGCTTTTGTTCCTCGATGACCGCTTCATCATTTGTTTGATAGTCACACCGCGGTATTAAAATACCACTAGGAGCAGTTGAGGCTGCAGATCTAGAACACCAGACGTGCCCACACAACAGCCTGCCGCCCCTAAAGGCGGCGGTGACAGTATTGCCGATGGCCTTGTGCCAGCGTCAGCAGTCTGTGGAGCCTTGGTGAGCCAGTGCAGCTCCCCGGGCAGAAAACGATTCAGCAGAAAAGCCAATGGGTTCCTGCTGTTCTGCTGAATCAAATCGGACTTGGAAGGGTGCAGAGTGTGCAAGAGGGGGAGGGGAACTTTGGTGGTAAGGGAGGGGCAGAGAGATCTCTCTTTCTGCATCAGCAAGCGATTCCATCAGCTCAGCTGTTGGTAGAGTGGCAGTCTTTTAAAATTTGACTTCAAAGCAGTTTTGATGGAGAACTCTTCATTGTGAAGAACTATTTCCAACAATTCTTAGTCCATACAACATATTACAGCTTTCCAATTGTACGGTTGGCTTTTGCCCCTGAAGCTGTTAGTGTCAAAACGCCCTCCTTCATGTTTCAGTGGCTAAATGTGGCCGATGATCATGTTTTGGGAAGAGGTGGTGTTCTTTTCAGCGGGAGCATGCTATTAAGAAAACGTCTAGGTCTACTAACACGACAATGAGGACTATAAAGCAGCTTTGTAACCAAATTTCATAATTTATCCCTTTTTCAGTGAAGGGGATGTGGTGAGTTTACACCTGCTGCAGTTAGCGTTTGGTGACAGAAAACGCGTGGCCTCAGGACAAGTCATGTATGAGGTAAGAGGTGCATGCGTGGGAAAAGCAGACAATAGTAATTTTCTCTAAGGGAGTATCAGTTGAGTTACAGGGGTGAGATTTACCATCAAACTTCAGAGCTGGCTGAAAAAATAATAATGTTTTGCTGAGTCTTCTTGGGCACGGCCTTTGTCCATACCTTTTGGAAAGAAGGCGTACCATTTTATACTGCAGTGTCGTGTGTTCCAGCTAGATTCATCTGCAAAGAGCCAGTATAAATGAAATTCCTGAAGAGGACGTGGCTTTTGCAAATAAAATTATTCTGAAATACCAAATGAATGGCATGTAGGAAGAGAAGATTGGGCCTTGAATCGCTTGGTTTAACCAAGCTTCGGACTTGAATAAGCTTCTGTCTCTCTCCCTTTCTTAAAATACAGTCATACTCTAGTCTTTGCTGATCTTCAGTTTTATATTCTTGGTTTCCCTTAGAGCTTTGTCAGCCGGACTTCTCACATGAAATGCACCTACAGTGTCTCTTCAGTGTTGATCCTGACACTTAGTAGCTGTAAAGATAACTCGTTCTTCTTTTTGGCTGGGTGACCTATTCAATCTACTCTTAAAGCCAGGAAAATATGTAATTTGGTCAGAAGAGCGTACCTAAATGTTAGATCTGGCTCCAAGGAGGATGCGTTTAAAATACAGATGTGAGGTATCCTTGTATCTCAGATAGCTAACAGAGACAAGGCGCATCTGTTAGATGTGTAATTCCATTCAGTTGTACGCCTGGAAGTCTTCCAAAATCTTTTTGAGGGGACAGTAATCTTAGTTCAGAGCAAGTCTTTCCTCCTGATTTGGTACTTTCTCTTGCATATTCTCAATAGCTATGGAACGAAACAGGGGTGACTCTTGTATCGTGGTACTCTGGTTTTTGTAGGGACTGTGCCTTTTGATTTTTTTGGATTAATTTAGATTTTGAGTGTTTTGCTTATGTGTAGGAAAGGTGCTTCCTCATTTGGCACCGTTGCTTTTGCATAGATAGAGGTTAGGTGTTTGGAAAAGGTGGTGTTTCTTTAAAATGCATTATCTATCACGGTGACCAAGTAGAAGGATCTTCCAGTGATTCATGGCGTGCTGGATGCTATCTCTTTATCTTTGTTGATGTGCGGGACCTGTGCTCCACAGCGGATACTTTTAGTCTCAGAACACTTCCTTGTAGTCACAGATTGGTTAGTACTACATGACTGTCTGCCTGCATGGCTGTCTGAGTCAAGTTTCTTGTCCATCTTCAGGGGTAGAAAATTTAAGTGTCTCCCGTTTGCTAGGCCAAGTTTGAGTAAAGAAGGAGGAATCTACTGTTGATCCTTGTTCATTGGATAGAGTTCACAGGAGCTCAAAAGACTTTTTCAATACAGCAGTGCTTTTTGTTCCAGGAATTAGGTTTGAGGCTATGAAGCAGTGCCTCTTTGACTGTGTGTCATGGTAAAAGTCACAAATAGGACTTATGGAACATGTGGTACTGTGTTTTTCTATATGCGTGTCAAACTCTCGTCTCCATTGCCTTCAAGGCTGGTTTAAGTCTGCTTAAGTAATTAAACAGAAAGGTATGTTTAAGTAATGCTTCCAAAGACCTTTTTTGTACTGTCGCAGCAGTTGCTAAATCTGGTGCATCAAATCACGATTGTAGAGCGCATCTTTACCCTCGTTCTGCACAATGCTTGCGGATGGGCAGAGTATACACTCTCTACTTTGATATCAGAGTTTGACCAGTGCATCTCGTTTGAAAACTTGTTTTTGTGTTTTGCTAGTCAATGGAGTCATTACTTAACATCTCCCATACAATGGAGTTCCTTAGAATGACTTTGCCCGGCGTGGAAAGTTTAAAATGCACTGCTTTGCTTCAGAAGCATTTTCTTTTTAGTTATGAAAGACTTTTTTTAATTATTTAATTTTTCTTTTTAGACAACCTTCATATTTATTTGTAACACTTCCTGGAATCATTAAGAGAAAGCTCGCCTCTTCTCAGATTAGGTGAATTAGATGTATCCTATGAGATCATATGGGAATGTGTGGTTTCATGCCAGTTCGTTTCAGAGCTCTGCAAGTTTAGGAAACTTGGGTAGAATGTGGCGTTATCAGTTTATGGGTTGTGTGGGTTGGGTTTCTTTTTCCCTCTTTTTTTTTTTTTTTTTAATTATAGAGCTGCTATTTGTCCCCAGTACACCCGTTCATGTGTTGTATGGTAGACAGTTTGAATGAATGCTGTATTTGGAAAGACGGTATTTCACTTCATGCTTACTTAAAAAATGGCGCTATCAGAGGTTCAACACAATCGTGCCGGGGTTTCTGTGTATCTCAAAATTAGTTTGTTTACTGTGTAGTAATTCGTGATGCTAAAAGCCTTGGCCACGTGCACCCCGTGTCCTTTCTGGTTTTCCCTTTTGCTGTTGGCTGTGCTTGGTGAAGGAGCTGAGGGATATTTCACCCGTTAGTCTCTGACAAGATGAGAGGAGGAGCTGTCATAGCTTACGTGGCTTGAAAGAAGATTGCTAATCAGTATGAAGTTCTCACAGTAACTAGAGAGGGGTGCACGGTCACTCTGGTGGTGTGCCCATAGAAAATACCTCTTGACAGCTTTAGCTGCTCGAATGCTGGGGCTTCTCTAACTTCATCAGTTCTGCAATCAAGACATGGAGCAAAGAGCTTTGCATGCATGTGTGTTGCATCATTTTAGATATCTCTTTGTAGCGATATATTTATTTTTATAAAGAACATTCTTGGATGTCGCAAGGAATTCTGCAAAACATGTTTAGATCTGAATAATGTTAGGGAAATTCTAAATTTTGAAAAAGTGCAAAGCCTTTACAGCCAAACTTACCCGTTACGATTTGACACTGCATTCTCTTGCATGTCAGGCGTAGTTTCTATTTACCATCAGAAATAGGCTCATGCAAAATACACAGTATAATAAGCCTATTCTGTTAGACTGTCTTTCATATTTAGCCATAATGTATGTTTTTATCTTAGAATGACCTTTGCTCTCTTCTCTGATTTTTTCCCCCAGGGTTTGGAATACCGTGGCAAAAAGTTCAGTTTAGATCTCACGGGTGGAGTCTTTCCCTTGAGAGGCCAGATGAGTACTAAATTAATCAGCTGCCAGACCGTCGAAAAATTCCGCAGCGACGTTGACGGAGAGGATAGCGTAAATGAAGGTTTGTTCTGATGTCCGTGTTTGGTGATTTTAAAAGAAGTGCTTTTGGAACCTAAGCAACGAATGCTGTTCGGTCCCCACAGTCTGAAAGTCTTGCCTATCTGCATAGACTAGACTGTTGGGATTATTTACGAAGAAAAAATGGATGCTTAAGGTATGTGGGACTTCTTTAAGGGAGAAAGTGGGTTTTATTTTATGCTTGCTGACATGCTATCGCGATGTATGGTGGGGCCGTTTGTATGATGATGGTCAGTCGTTTTACTCCTCCAGCTGCCATCTTTGAACAAGAAGTTCAAACTCTCCATTGCTTAGGAATGTTACCAGAATTTTTTCCCTTCTTCAAACCGATGTCCGCATCTGCATCCAGATGGTAGCCCATCACAAGTGCTGTTCCCCAGGGCACTGCACTGGGGCCACTTCTCTTTAGTATCTTGACCAGTGATCTGGACAAGGGGACAAGAAAAAGGGGCAGTGTGACTGAAACCTATCACAGAGATGTTTGCTATTCCGTAATTACTGTGATCACTCTTAGGAAGTGTTGTGTTTCACGAGTGACAGAACAGAATGAAGCCAAAATAGAAAGTGGTGTTTTAAAACTATTGGATCTATCGTATTTTCTACAAGTCAGAAACAACGTCTTGTCTTTTACAGTCACGTCTCCTGACACCAGTGTCTCAGTCTTCAGTTGGCAAGTGAATACGTACGGTCAGGGAAAACCATCTACTTACCTGGGTGTATTTGACATTAATCGCTGGTATTCTGCTCAAATGCCAGATTCAGTAAGGTAGATTTTTCTTCAGTAGTTTTCCATATGCCTGCCAATAATTCATTTGAATGTCGGCATTTAGCTTACGCGCTTGTTTTCTTTAAGGCCGGAAGAATTCCCTCATGAGTGCCCCTATTTTGCACTGTGGTCGCTGGATACCGTAGTGAGCGTGACTTCTCCGAAGCTCCTTTTGGATATTCTGGTCCATGAGCGGAGTCTAAGTCGGGGAGTTCCTCCTTCTTATCCACCACCTGAGCGGTTTTTTCATCCAGGCAACTATAACTTTGGTAGGTATTTCACTGCTTTTGAGAGTGATAAGCTTAAAATGAGGTCAAATGCCATTCATTGGTTCTCTTGTTCAGTCATTGTTTGTCATTCAAAACCCAAACCAAACCAAACAAACACCCAGTCCCCCCCAAACCCAACTCTGATCGCGTTGTACTGACAAGGTATTTACTATTGTGAAACATATCTGACAGCCGGCTGAGTTTTGGTGCTTTTGTAATGTAGCCGGTGAAGTGGTGCTGGTTATAGCCTGAAATGACTGTGAACTGAAGCTCAAAGCACTCAGTTATATGTTTCTAGATACCGGTGTGTAAAAAATGTAAACTGGTCATGCCATAACTGTGAGAGTACGGAAGGTTGTCAAACGTTCCCTGTTTCTGCAGATGGTACGTGCTTGCTGACCTCCGGAGTCGTTCACATGACTTGCACCGGCTTCCAGAAGGAGGTGATCTTTTACTGTATCTTTATTGCGAGTGGCAGGAGATGTAGCTTTTCTAAGTTTTCTGTTGCACTGCTTTCCGTGTTAGGGACCGTTTCATGCTCATCCTGCCCGTCCACACGCATAGTTGCAATTGTATCCTGTCGCCAGTTGTATGCAAATGGTAATGTTTTAGGTCCCCTCTTGGGACTGTACAACTGCCGTTGTCTCCTCTTGAAGCACGATCGGGGATTGAATGTCTAGAAAGGAATGCAACGTTGCTCCAGGAGCAAGAACAAAACCACTGTAGAAGGCGGGGAAAGGTGTTACTTCTTTATTGCCCCTCAGTCGAACTGCCTGCATAGTCTTGAGTTAGAGTTTTGATCCCCAATTCTCTTGAAAAAGGAGGGAATGGAGAAAATGAAAAACCACATAACTGTTTGAGGAGTGAAAATTTTGTTTTCTCCCAAACTCGGCCAAATTATAACTTCTGAGCCACGGCACAGATTGTGACAGATAATTTTGAGTGAAGTTTCAGCTCACTAAATGTTTCCAACATGAATCGGCTTCCATACGAATAGGCATAGAAAGGATCTTCCAAAGCGTGAAGCTGCATGTTAGCTGAGCTTATATAGAATGTATTTTGTGTCAGTGTTGAGGGAAAGAGCAAGGCCTGTGTATAGACAGAGAAGGTAGAAAAGACTTAATTACGCAGATTGCTAACCTAAAGCATCTTAGTGGTTCAGGCTGTCTGACGGTGTCAGTGAACATTTAGATTCTTCCTTTTAGAGGTTATCCAGAAGCGTAGTGACGGAATAACAATGCTGTCTTAATCTGTGGTTTTCGATTGATGTTTCAGACCTTGAATTTTTTGAAGAAATCTGGTCCTTCAATATGGGAAGCCATTCAGGATAGCTACAATAGGTGTCTTGTAGCTGGCTTGCTGTCTCCAAGACCAGTTGATGTCCAGCCATCCAGTTTGAGTCAGGTGAGTGCCTATGAGGGAATCAAGGGGGAAATACATCCATCTGGTCTGACAGGGCTGGAGGGGCTACAAGACACGATACTCCAATTTTTGGATTCTTTGCAAAGTTTCTTTGAAATACAGGCGTGACCTGAGCTAGCAGAAGTAATCGTATCCTTAGATCCAAAGTAGTGACTTTGACTGGGAACAGCCCTAAGAGATCTGTCTTTAGAGACCCCTCTCTTAATTCGGTGCCACACACAGATGCGCACAAGGAAGCGTGCAGTCAGTGCTGGTCATGCCCAACATAACGCATGTGTCCCCCAGAGTAACCCCCATCCCTGTCAGTTTCTCAAAGCAGTGGTTCAGTGCAGTAGCCGACGATGGGGGCGTCTCACTGGGATGCGAGCTCTTGCAGACGTCGGCTTGCTGCACTGTCACTGTGCGTGATCATTTGCTTCCAAGGAAGTGGGCTGTGGTAAAGGATTACTGCTGTCAGCTCTCCCTGGCAATTTCTTCACGGCTTGCCCTCGTTTTCCCTTCATCGGTAGGCTTTTCTGCATCCTCTCCGGGCGGATCTTCACCTCTGTAGCCTCTGCCTTGTGCTGCAGTAGCCCAATTTGCTCCTCTGAGACTGCCCTCTTGCAGCTGCAACACCTTAATCACCTTTATCTCATGACACTCGCTACCTTCTATGTGCTTTATGCCACCACAGTGACTTCACTCCCCCTGCCATAGGTTTTCCATTTGCAATGCACCAACCTTTCCCTGGAGCAATCAGCAGGAAGGGGAGAGCAGCCTTCCCGCTGCCCTCCTCTTCCTGTCTCCTGCATTCGTCACCACATTTGTGGACGTGTGTTAGGACATGAACGCTTCTGCACAGTGTGGTAGCTCAAAGAAATTTCTTGGCAAGCTGGCCAATGGTGTGTTTCCTTGTCTGAAACCAGTTTTCAGAAAAAGATGGCAATATCACATGTGTGTTCTACATGTGTAGAAGTCGCTTTGAATGTCATGATTTTGCCTAGAGGGGAAAGATACTTTTGAATGTGTTTAAAAAAACCCAACCAACCAAACAAATCCCATCCCAAAAACCAAAGTAAAAACTTACGAAGGGTCCTCTCACCTGAGAGAAGTACGAGAACACCAGCTGAGATAAGCTACTACTTAATATCGCGCGTCTGTGCATACCTGTGATTTATCCTTGTAAGGATTACCACTACACTATAATACAGTATTTGAAGAGCCTAACATTTAAACCGTTAGGATGTAAATGTTTCGCTTCTTTTCTGTCACGTTACAAAATTCCAACGTAGTGTTTTGGGTGTCAGAACTGCTTCATGTCTTCATAGTCTAGAAAGCTGCTTGGCCGTAGCTTCACTGTTTCCATGCAAACGTTGCACAGTTGTGTTTGTCCTGTCCCCTTCCTGCGTTCCTGATGGCAAACTTATCTGCACAGATGTGTAACGCGTATTAGCAGAGGATGTTTCTGGACGTAGTAAGTTGGAACTCAGTACGTGAAGACTGTAATGCAGAGGCACGCGAAGAAAGATTAGAATTAGGCTGCAGTAAGTTGAAATGTCAGAGGAAAAGTGTGTTAATGTGTTCCTCAGAGCAGTGAGCAGTCCAGCCTGTGGCTGGAATTAAGAGAAAGGACGTGGCATTCCTGGCCTGTGTCCTGATTGACTTTGTGATGTCTGAATGAGTATGCAGTTAGAAAGAAACATTTACTGTTGATGGTTCACATGGTGCAAGTAGGTAAGATTCTCATTTGAGTTTGTCTGTTACGTTTAGGAGGAGCAGCTGGAAGCAGTATTGTCAGCTGCTGTCCAGACAGGTTCTGTGGGACTTCTGACTGGATGCATTAAACATTGGATATCTGAAGGTAATACTTCGAACGTTGTTTTTTTACGTGGTACCTCTTTGAGTTGGAGCCTGTTGATTCATTTCTTTTTTGTTCTCTTTGTTTAAAGAGCAGCCAAGGTCTGCTGGTAATTTACGGTTTGTTCTTGAGTGGACATGGAACCAAGTGATCTCTACAAAGGAAGAATTTGACCAAATCTGTGAGTACTAGTGTAGTCATTCTGCAAACCTAAAGTCGTTCTTTCTGATTGAGCTTCCTCAGTAATACGCCGCTATAGGATATTGCACGCGGTCCTTGAAGTGCGCCTTGAAACTCTGGAATTGCTCTGTCGGCTAACGATTTAATATTTATTCTTGAAAAGGTGTTCCGCTGTTTGACGGCTCTTGCAACTTCATTGACCCCCAGACATTACGGTCTCTCCAGCGCTGCCAGTTGCTTTTGAGCAACCTTAGCACGGTCTTAAACTGTTTTCTCACAGAAGCACAAGAGCTTACTGAGAAAGGTTTGTAGTAGTGCTACAAAATCTTTGGTATGTTTTATTAAGATTTGGAATTGTGGCAACATGGGCTTTTGTTGTTTTTGAGGATTGGAAGACAGTCACATTTAGCTGGGAGAAGGGGCTTAAAGCTGAGCGCTTGGGACCACCACAAAACACGCATGGAGTTCAGGGCAACAGTTTATGGTGGAGCTCATGCAAGGGGGTGGGGGAGGCTACATTCAGAGAGAAGCTTAGTAGGCAACTGGGCTGAAATTACAGCAACCGAATGTGGTATTGCTGAAAACTATTCCTTTGAGTTCTTAGCTAGCAAGTTCTAGTTGCATGCAGACACTGTGTTGCAAATTGCTAAACAATACGAGGGAAGCGTAAACGAGTAACGTGCAAAGTAAGTTACTTGAGTTTCTACAGCTTTTTCTCTTAGAAATGGTTCTTGGCCTATTGAGAAAAGAATATCCCTTTGCTATCAGAAGAATCTCTGCTACGTGAGAAACAGATGTCTTATTCCTGCGTGCATTTAGTAGTTCAGGCTTTGGGGCTTTTTTTTTTTTTTTTATTTTAGCCTTTAGTGAGTTTAGTTCTTTATAGGGGTTGCTTTTTGTTTTGGTGGTGATAGTGGGTTTTTTCTTCAAATAAGAAAGCGATACAGCGTGAAAAACGCAAAGACAAAGATTTCTAATGTGCTATTTTTATACTTTTGGTTTAGTAGGATGAAGGGAGTTTTGTGCAAATGAACAGAATTGCATAACACTAATCATCTCCTGCCTTTTTTCAGGTTTTGCAGACGTGACAAATAAGCAAGCGGTAACCGGCCTCATTTCTTTGTATGCACGAGTGGTCATCTGGTTCTGTCGATCCGGTCTCCTTCCAGAGGGTTTAGGTAAGCGTGACCTGTCATACGTTTGTAACAAGGCGACCATCCAGTGAGTGACTCCCACGAACGCGTGCTTAGCCATGTTTTTGTAACGGTTTCGTCAGGAAGAAGTCGTGCTGGTTCAGTGGCAGGGTGTGCTGAAGTTCTGTGGGTGAAGTTGAGATTTTGCTGGGTTGTCAAGTACACGGCGTAGAATGAGGCAGGCAGTTTCTTTCCTGGGTGGATTTTAGGAATAGCAATGGACCCCTGACTTCAAGGCGCTGCTTGTGTCCACAGCTTGAACTACTTGAGATTTTAAACAAAGCACTATTAAACAACAAGTACCGGAATGCTTGTTTTTAGAGTGAGAGCATTACCTGCATGTTTTGAACTTTCTATCAGTTGCTTGAGGAGAAAGTACACCTTGGAAATCCTTCTTTAGTTGGATGGATTAGAAATTCCATTGTCAGCCTTAATTGTCTCACAAACAATTGTTTTAAACAATGGTTTTAAAACCATTCCCTTTGAGAACTGGGTGGTTTTTTTTATAGTGAACTTCAGCTTACCCTACATGTTGTGAATGCTGCGTGAACTGTAACCTTGAAACGGCACTTGGGGCAAGAAGGAATTGAGTCTTGTCTCTTAGAGTTCTTTTAGCAAAGGCGGAAAGAGGATTGGCTTCTTTCAGAGTTGGAGGCTTCTGATGCTTAGCTTGTACGATCTTCTGTCTCTTTAGGCAAAAATTTTCGTTTACAAGTGTGATATGACTGCTTTAACTTGCTTCTGCTTTGTTGCCTGTAGATGACGATACGCGTTTGTCAAGACCTTTCTACAATTATCCTCTGATTGAGAGCTACTATACTGGTCACCGACAGAAACTTGAGCGTTTATCAAGGTAAGAGCTAGAGGAAGACTCTAGAACACTTCCACGGCAAATTCAGAAGTGGAAGGGAATGGCTTTTATCTCAACAGTTGCATGGGCTATGCGTAATGCCGCTGCCAGCAATACTCTTGACTTCAGTGACACGCGTGTTCTGTTGAACAGAGAGGTTACTTTCCTGTGTTAAAACGTTGCTATCTACCTCTGCTTAGTACCACTGGTTGGTATCATCATTTTTCGGGAGTCTACTTTATTCATTGGCTAATGTGTATAATTTCTGACTACTGAAAAAGGCCATGTGATTAGGACAGGATCAGTCACCTCCATATGACCATATGACCGATTATGACCACATGACCAATAGAGGGTCATAACTGTATTGGCCTAAGTCCCCTTCTCACAAGTACGTGGTGTGATTTCGTAAGATGGTTGGAGTTACATGGAGTTGGCACGCCTCGCACTCTCCTGGCTGTCGGATAGAAGTCACTTGCGAACGTCAGCTCTCTTTCCTGGACTAGCTGCCTAGCACATAGGCGGCATGCCTTGGATTAGCCGATAATAGGTTTTTCTTTGGAAATTGTACTGAAAACTGAATAAAGACCTGACCAAGCTTCGGCGATGGCACTGTGACCAAGAGGCTGCAAGGTGAGTTAAGGTGGAAGCTGCAGGGTAGGAGGTATTGACTTCAAAGTTCATCTTCCTTGGCTTACTTCTCAAGTAACTTACATACAGGCTCGTGTGTTCCTTCGAAGCACAGAGCCTCTAGTGTCCTTTTTCTGCTTTGTGCCATCGGGAGATTAAAGGGCAGGGCTGCAGTCAGCAGAAGACTGGAGGAAAGCCGTTACACCGGGAGGCTGGAATTAGTGTTTAACTCTGTCCAAATCCTTGCTACCTTTTGTTCCAGAGGAAAATGGGACTCGGACTGCTTGATGGTTGATGGAATGGTTTCCCAGTTAGGAGACCAAGTGGAGAAGCTGTGGCGGAGAGATGCAGGAGGAACTGGGAAATACCCGCCTGCCAGTTTGCATGTGAGGGTCCTGTTCACTGAGAACAACAACAAACGGCCGCCCTCCCCGCCAAACCCCACCCAAAAGCCAATGATTTAGGGAAGACAGGCGTTTTTTCAGAACTGTTAATTTTTCATTTCAGGCACTGCTGGATCTCTATTTGCTAGAAAGCATTGAAGAAAACTGCAAACACGCAATTGTATCCTTTCTAGTTATTTTTATTACACCTTCAGGGGATGCACATAAATGTTCTTCAGTGTTGGTCGCCGACCTGTTTCATGACATTTTTTCATTTATGCTTCAAAGACGATGCAAGTGAAAACATTTAGTTTAGCGTTAAGTTGTAGACAGAAGCGCTGTTTTATTTCTTTGTACTGTGGATTTTTGATGACTTTTTTCTTAAACGTTTGGTTGCAAAAGTCTTCTCCGATAGGGAGAAAACAGTTTTAGTAATAAGGGTTGAAGATATAAAATGTCCTTAGTTTTTCTCCAAATTTAAACAGCGTTTAAAATTGTCTAAAACACCCATGATGGGTTATAAAACAATTTCTGTTTCAGAGCAAAAGGATTTCTAAGAGTGGTTTACCAGTGCCGGATTTTTGCTGAAATCACGGGTTTTTCAGCGCAGCTCACGGTGCTTGCTTTGGTTCCGTTGAAAGTGCAGGCACACGGAATAAGCAACAGGGAGAAGAGAAAAGTCATGGGGCAGAAACTTAATTTTTAAGCTGCTGAAATACACAGCCTTGCTTTTGCTGTTTGTTGCCTAACCCGCGAGGGGAGCCTAGAGAGCAAGGGGCTTAGAAACGCTTATAGCCCAGAGCTGTCTTGTTAGATGATGTCCCTAAAAACGGACGTCAGAAAGAGAAAATGACGCTACCAATGAGTGACCCGCATACTGGTTTAAATCCAGTTTTAATCATTCGGAGCTGAGCTGTACTGTAAGGATGCCACAATTTACACTGTTTTATAGACGCTGGACATGAGGGAAAAACCCAACTGTGGAATTTATTTGCTGTAATAATTGAGCGTTGGATGCTCCAATGTTTTGAATGTATTTTCTGCTTCCTACCACTTTTATATTCTTACTTCATTATGGTTTTCTAAAGGTAATGTGATAAACTTTTGGTCTTACAAACTGATTAGCCTTAATGAGATACCTGATGTCAGACAATTTACTTGCTGCTGGATATCAAGCGTTCCTTTCCGAGTGAGACAGAAACTTCAATCGACTCCTTCGCAACTGCCTTTGGCATCCCCTGGGGACTTGTTAAGCTTGTTGAAGGTTTTTGGCTTCTAGATCACAATGATTACGAAGTAAGTATGGTAGAGTTGAGTTAGACATACATTGCAGTACAAAGCTATAATCTAGAAAATGATTTTAAAACCCGATCTCTAACTTGTACAGAATTCACTGGCCCTGCTCTTTCATCCCGCTACAATCAAAACCGCGTCATGGCAGCACAAGAGAATTATTCAGTCCCTCCTGTGCCAAGGGGAGCATGGGCAAGCCCTCAGATACATCCAGCTGATGAGGCCACCCACAGCAAGCAGCGGGGAAGTGCAGCTTCTCCTCACTGTGTTGCTCTCCAATAGGTAAAGAAATATACCCCACCATTTTGTCACGCAAATCTTGTGAAAATGGAGAACAAAGAATAGAAATCATCATCCCCTAAGTTTCCTTTAAACTTTGAGTACAAGACTCTTGGGGCATCTCTTTGGTTATGCTATTAACATCCCTTTACGTCTGAAACATTAATTACAGGTGCATGGTGGAGGCTTGGGGTCTGTTGCACCAACATGCCGCTCAGGCAAACTTAGAAGACCTCTTAAAACACATGTACGAAATGTGCCGGGAGATGGGCCTGATGGAAGACTTGCTGAAGCTGCCTTTCACAGACACCGAACAAGTAAGTGGGAGCAAGGAAAAATGTTCATCGTCTCTTTGAAAAGAGAAAAGGCAGAGTCATAACAGATTTTTGGAATGATTTTTTTTTTCTCATAGGAGTGTTTGGAGAAGTTTTTAAGGACCAGTGCTGGTGTTCAGAATCAAGAATTCCTTTTAGTCTACCATCTGCAGCGTGCCAACTACATTGCAGCCCTAGAGCTGAATCAATCCATGAATGTAAATCTTATGGTAAGCGTGAAAGTTCTGTTCTGTCAAGCGTGCAAGTTTCTGCTGGGTGTTACTAACTGGTTTGGATAGTACTCAATAAAAATCCTGCTTTGTTTTTTTCATACCAGTCTTTGAAACACTCGGAACAAGTTTCTACACCTTTGGTTACAGCTGAAGCTAAATGTTGACCAATATACGTCACTACTCCAAAGCTACTCTATGAAGCTATAAATTAAATGTTACACACCACTGTTGACCCCACTGAGAACAGTTTGTTTGCATCTGAGGAATAAACATGTATCTTTCCCATCAGCCAATCTTACCATTCCGTTATTGAGATACGTATGTTATGCGTGGCTTAGATTACTGGAAGTTGTTTGTGTCACTCCTTCCTGTGGGATGACGAGTAGGTTGTATGTCATCGCTTGTGTCTTGCACGCAACTGTATTTTTCTAGCTGAGAGCAGGCTAGATGCCAGTCCACAGGTTAAATTTCTGTGGGTTTTCTTTGTTTTTTTAATTTCTGCGAGTTATAGTGTGCTCTCCAATTCCACAACTTTCATTTCACGGCTTTTATGACAAAAATTCTTGTCTAACCTCTATTTCTCAAAATAGCCAGATTACATTTTGTGTTACATGAACTTGTGTTCTGGATTTGTGACGCGTTTGCTGTTTTCTGGAATCATAGTTTTCCAGTGACTCAGTCTTCTAAGGTGGTTTTGGAAGTCGTAGGTCCTGCATTTGAAAACTGTCATGCGGCCAGGTGGTGTGCGTAGGTCGCTTTTTCTTGCTTGTTTTAATCTTCACATCATGTTGTCCAGGGTAATTTCCAGTTGTCCCGTATATTCAGGGCAGTGGCGTTTCAGGAAGAACAAGGGAAAGCCTGCTATGTAGTAAGTCGTTTGCAAATTGCAGGTGATATCAGAAAATTGCAGGTGATAACAGGTGTATCAGAAGAAGGTTCTGCAGAGTGCCAGCATTGTTTTAACTTCAAGTTGTAGGCTCTGTTGCTATTCCAGTCTTCCTTCCACTTTGCTAAAAGTACCAGGTGAAATCGGTGTGTGCGGATGGGTAGAACTTGCCGCTGTTCTGTGCAGTGGAGGTGTTTTCCCACACCCGTAGAGGAAATCTGCTCACTAATGCGAAATAGCACGGAGAGGTCTGTGCAAGGAACTTCTTGTAATTAGTTAAGCTTTTGCTTTCCGCTTTTCCTTCATCAGAACGACGGCGATCATCGCTTGACCGACAGAGCAGTTGCCAGAAATTCTCTATTAGCCCAATATGGCAAGATCCTTCCACGAATTGAAAGGCAGCTGGCCGTAGAGAGAGCCAAGCTTTACCATTTGCCTGCACTGGCCTCAAGAGAAGGTAACTTTTAGCGGGGGGAAATAGAGGGGAGAATTCCCTGTCACTTGGATGACACCAGGCTGAAATTTTTCCCCTCTTGCTTTCCAGTCTCAAGACCAAAGCCATTAACTCCAGTAAGAAAACAAGCTAAAGCAGGAAATGTGCGTCGAAGACCAAATTTTCTGGCGAAAATATTGTCCAGAATTAAAGAATCCTGGGCAGGAATGAAGGAGAAAACCGGTTTCTCACAAGGTGGATTTTAAAGATGCTGTCGTTTTTATAGCTGCTAAACGTGCTGTTTCTTCAGCAGGATGTTTCTAAAATTGAGGATGTTTCTAAAATGGGACCTGTTGAGATCCAAACAGGAGAGCAAGCAGTTGGGTTTCAACAGCACCCGCCAGTCCCTCACTAGAGACAGGAACAAGAAGAGACCTTAGATGCATTCACTTATTCAGCTCGTCTCAGCTTTGGGATTTAGGACAACACTGTAGAGAAGATGGGGCTGGACTTGGGAATACGCAAATCCCTCATGGGAGTCAATGGAAAATTTGGGATGGGAAGAAGGCAGCAGGTCACAAAGCTTCCGCAGTCATTCCCGTAGCAGCGCAGTGAAGGTGTTTCTGCTTGCGTTATAACTGGTGGGTACTGATGTAGATGTAAGCGCCTGGTTTTGGCTTGTGGGCCCTCACTGAATTTAGGACAAACTGCTTACTGCTTTCTTGTTCGTAGATTTGTAAGCATAAAAGGAAAGTTTACGCAGACTAGTATTTCTTGACTTTAGTTTTGAAGCATGGCGTGTTGCTAATAATATATCGCTTTCGCAAGTTTTGACGAGGCGGGAGGCAAGAAAATAAGCTGATTCTATGGAGACTGCTGTTGAGGGGCTGCTTCCTTCTGCCGTTGTTGGCTAGCACTGCAACTTAGAGGGCTGGGCAAAGGTCTTTACACGTGGATTCAATTATCCCGACCATCCGAGTCCCTGGAAATAAGTAACGGTTACTGCTTTTGTTCTCCCCATAAAACCCCGAGTATCTTCACGTGGATCTAGAAGGAACGAATACTTGCTCAGCACAGGGAACGGGAAAAGACGAGGTGGAGCTATTTAGAATATACTGTGTTGTCTCAGGCAGTCCAAGCGATTCCTTGAAGTGCAGGGTTGAGCTGTCGGATGTGAGGGCTGGCCAGTTTGACAAAGTGTTGCCGACTGGAACTTTCAGCTTTTCTCTCATCGTTGCCTTTTACCCTGTTAGATGCAGAGTGGGTCGCCGTGTGGGCATTTGTCGTCAGTGCAGGAAGTACTGCAATGGGATGATTTCTGCCAGTTGTGGCTACAGCTCGCATTGTAAAACTGCTCACTTTGTCCAGGAGTGGTGGCAAATCGTAGTCAGGAACAGAAATACCAGAAACGGGGCACGCGATGGCGTACACTGAACACTCTCTTCTCTGTCCCTTAAACACAGAAGCTGTCGTCGGTAGCAGAGAGTACACTGTATGTTTCTGACTTTACACCCAGCAGTGATCTGAAAGGAAAAGCGGCATTTCACTGTCCTCAGTTTCATCTGTGTGAGTGTGAAGTCAGTCTGTTTGGTAATGACTATTGCATTAACAGGCTTTTTTTTAACTGTAGGTGGTGGAAGATAGTGCGCTTAAGTCACCAACCTCAGAAGCAGCACCGGCAACACCAGGATAAAGTGAAGGACATCCATCGGGCGATCGTCCATACAGCTAGGATTCTCCAGAGTCATAGTTAGCATGTTGTTTGACTGTCAATAAACATTGTTGAATGTGATGCAGCTGAAGGAGACGGAGAGCTTTTTACACCTCAGAGTAATTTTCAGCGACAAGCGTTGTAATAAGGAATGCCCCCCAGCCCTCCTCCTCTCGCTTAGCTTTTGTAGCTGAGCAGACGGCAGAGGGTATGGAACATCCCTTTGGTCAGTTTGGGTCAGCTGTCCTGGCTACGTGCCCTCCCAGGATCTTGTCTTTTTTCCTCCTGAGTCCTTTCTCAGACCCAGCCTTCGCACCGCACCCCTAGCAGCTCCCTCTGCATCTCCGGGATGATCAGTTCGCCCTCCTCTACGAGCAAAGGAACCCAGAATATCTTCCAGGAAGGAGAACTCGAACCCCACGTGGACTGATGGCGTAAGGTGGGCTGTAGTTAGTGATTTTTCCAGTTAAAGGCTTTACAGACCGTGATTACACTTGCAGTTTTATAGAGTTTGCTCAAACTGCTTACGTTGAGAACTGGAACTGCAAATCAGAATGGCAGACTTGCATTTGGTCTTAAACGGCTATGTTAGGCCTTCTGTAACGTCACCTGCCTGCCTGCAGGAACACTCGGAATTAGGAGAATTTGAGATTTGAGGTTTGTGCGGTGACGTCATCCTGGGAGCTTCGTCCAGTTTTGTATGGACTGTATCTATTTCATTATTTCCCTTTTGATTTTATTATTAGGATTTCATGAAAGCAGTTTAGTTTCTCCTAAGCTCGTAAATCTCTCTCTACCTCTCCTCCTCCTCTCCGTGTACGAGAGGTTGGGGGGGAGCATCTGTCGCCGGCCATTGGCCAATTCGGCCAAAACCACGACAGATTTATTGGCGCCCGACGTGGGGCACGAACGCAGCTCTGATAGATTGCCTGAATAGTTTGAATTCCAGCTTGTTCAGGGAGAACAGAGAGTTCACAGCATGTCGGTCTTACGTGAAATCTGGTATCGTGCCTTTAGAGAGCTTTGTATGAAGTTAATGGACGCAGTGGGGTTTAAGCGGTCAAATATATTGCATGGCCTGTTTCTCGTTTGTGTTTGGACGCGGTGGTCTAAGCGTGCCACGTTGGCGTGGGTTTGCCTTCAGAGGTATAAAATAATTGCTTGGATAACGGTTCTGCCTGCCTATCTTGGGCATCTCGTGATGGAGGCTTTTCCTAATTACACTTTCGGGATGGATTCTTTTCCTAATTACGCTCTTGGTCGTACCTGGGGAAAGTTGACTTTGCCCTTCGGTGATGATGCCAAAGCGACAGTAACAGAATCGGGATGAGAAACCTTCGGGCCGTTTCGAGAGTGAAGGTTACTTTCATTCGTACGTGATCCTGTTGTCGGTTTTCCCGAGTGTGTTGCAGGGCTGGTTTATTGTTAAATATCGGTGCAGGAGTGAGTATGATGTGACGTGTGATCATAGAATCATAGAATTGTTGAGGTTGGAAGGGACCTTTAAGACCATCGAGTCCAACCTTTAGCCTACCCTGACAAGAGCCACTTCTAAACCGTGTCCCTCAGTGCCGCATCTACCCTTTTTTTAAACACCTCCAGAGATGGTGAATCCACCACCTCCCTGGGCAGCCTATTCCAATGTTTAATAACCCTTTCAGTGAAAAAATGTCTCCTAATATCTAATCTAAACCTCCCCTGACGTAACTTGAACCCGTTTCCCCTCGTCCTATCACTTGTCACCAGGGAGAAGAGGTCAGCCCCCATCTCTCTACAACCTCCTTTCAGGTAGTTGTAGAGGGTGACAAGGTCTCCCCTCAGCCTCCTCTTTTCCAGGCTAAACAACCCCAGCTCCCTCAGTCGTTCTTCATAAGGTTTGTCCTCCAGGCCCCTCACCAGCTTTGTAGCCCTTCTCTGGACACGCTCCAACACCTCAATGTCCCTCTTGTAGCGAGGGGCCCAAAACTGAACGCAGTACTCGAGGTGGGGCCTCACCAGTGCCGAGTACAGGGGGATGATCACTTCCCTAGTCCGGCTCACCACACTATTCCTGATACAGGCTAGGATGCTGTTGGCCTTCTTGGCCACCTGGGCACACTGCTGGCTCATATTCAGCCGGCTGTCAACCAACACTCCCAAGTCCTTTTCTGTCGAGCTGCTTTCGAGCCACTCTGCCCCAATCCTGTAGCGCTGCATGGGGTTGTTGTGACCCAAGTGCAGGACCCGGCACTTGGCCTTGTTGAACCTCATACCATTGGTCTCAGCCCATCGGTCCAGCCTGTCCAGATCCCTCTGCAGAGCCAACCTACCCTCAAGCAGATCAACACGCCCGCCCAGTTTAGTGTCATCTGCGAACTTACTGAGGGTGCATTCAATCCCTTCATCCAGATCATTGATAAAGATATTAAAGAGAACCGGCCCCAGCACCGAACCCTGGGGGACACCACTTGTGACTGGACACCAACTGGATTTAACTCCATTTACCACCACTCTCTGGGCACGGCCATCCAGCCAGTTTTTTACCCAGCGAAGAGTACACCTGTCCAGGCCATGAGCAGCCAGTTTCTCCAGGAGAATGCTGTGGGAAACAGTGTCAAAAGCTTTGCAAAAATCCAAGTAGATAACATGCACAGCTTTTCCCTCATCCACTAAGTGGGTCACCTTATCATAGAAGGATATTAGGTTTGATAGGCATGACCTGCCCTTCACAAACCCATGCTGACTGGGCCTGATCACCCTGTTCTCCTGCATGTGCCGTGTAATGGCACTGAGGAGGATCTGTTCCATGACCTTCCCAGGCACCGAGGTCAGACTGACTGGCCTGTAGTTCCCCGGATCCTCCTTCCGGCCCTTCTTGTGGATGGGTGTCACATTTGCTAACCTCCAGTCAGCTGGGACCTCCCCGGTTGTCCAGGACTGCTCATAAATGATACCAAGTGGCCTGGCGAGCACCTCCGCCAGCTCTTTCAATACCCTTGGGTGGATCCCATCCGGCCCCATAGATTTGTGCACCTCCAGGTGCTGAAGCAGGTCCCTCACCATTTCCCTTTGGATTAGAGGGGCTTCATTCTGCTCCCCATCCCTGTCTTCTAGTTCAGGGGTCTGGGTGCTCAGGGAACAACTGGTCCTACTGCTGAAGACTGAGGCAAAGACTTCATTAAGTACCTCAGCCTTTTCCTCATCCTTGGTCACTATGTTGCCGGCCCCATCTACTAGAGGACAGAGATAATCCTTAGTCCTCTTCCTATTGCTAATATATTTATAGAAGCTTTTTTTGTTGTCCTTGACAACAGAAGCCAGGTTTAGCTCCAGCTGGGCTTTGGCCCTCCTGATTTTTTCCCTACATAGCTTAACTACCTCTTTGTAGTCATCTTGAGTGGCCTGCCCTTCCTTCCAGAGGCCATAGATCCTCTTTTTTTCCCGAAGTTGTAACACTAGCTCCCTGTTTAGCCAGGCCGGCCTTTTTCCCCGACGGCTTGTCTTCTGGCACATGGGGACAGCCTGCTCCTGCGCCTTTAAGACTTCCTTCTTGAAAATCATCCAGGCTTCCTGGGCTCCTTTGCCCTGGAGGACTGCCTCCCAGGGGACTTTGTCAACCAGGCTCCTGAAAAGCCCAAAGTCCGCCCTCCGGAAGTCCAAGGTAGCAGTTCTGCGGACCCCTCTCCTTGCTTCTCACAGAATTGAAAACTCTATCATTTCATGGTCACTGTTCCCAAGACAGCCTCCAACCTTCACATCCCCCACAAGACCTTCCCTATTTACAAACAACAGATCCAGCAGGGCACCTTCCCTAGTTGGCTCTCTCACTAGCTGTGTCAGGAAGTTATCCCCAGCACATTCCAGGAACCTTCTAGACTGTTCCCTCCCTGCTGTATTGTATTCCCAGCAGATGTCCGGCAAATTGAAGTCCCCCACGAGGACAAGAGCTCGCGATCTTGAGACTTCTCCCAGCCGTTTATAGAATATTTCATCTGCCTCCTCATCCTGATTGGGCGGTCTATAACAGACTCCTACTACGATATCCGCCTTGTTAGCCCTGCCCCTGATTCTTACCCATAAACACTCAACCCCATTATCACCATCATTAAGTTCAAAGCATTCATAACACTCCTTAACATACAGGGCCACACCCCCGCCTCTCCTTGCTTGCCTATCCTTCCTGAAGAGCCTATAGGCATCCATGGCAGCACTATAGCTATGTGAGTCATCCCACCACGTTTCTGTGATGGCGACTACATCATAGTTTCCCTGCTGCACGATGGCCTCCAGCTCGTCCTGCTTATTCCCCATGCTGCGTGCATTAGTGTAGATGCACTTCAGTTGGGTTAATTGTCCTACCACTTTCTTGGGGGGACAGGCCCTGATTTGCACCTGGTCATTCTCGGACACTACTGTGGTTACCAAATTATCACTACTCCTTGTGTCTATGCTGCCACACAATTCACTATCCCCCACCATCGCTGAGGCAGGCTGCAAGACCTTGCTATCACTTATACCCATGAGCACTGCTATGTTGCTCCCAGGCACCACTTTTGTGATCCTGGTTTCGTCCCCATCCCCCATCAAACCTAGTTTAAAGCCTTATGGATAAGCCCTGCTAATTCTTGTCCCAGTCTCTTTCATCCCCTTCGGGTTAGGCTTCCCCCGCCTGATGCCAGCATGCCTGGTTTCCTGTAGATCAGCCCATGTTCAAAAAAGCCAAAGTCCTGCCGGACGCACCAGTCGCGGAGCCAGGAGTTAATTTGCTGGCTCCTCCTATTTATCCCCTCGTCTACCCCTGCAAATGGTGGGATAGAGGAGAACACTATTTGTGCTCCCGATCCCTTAACCAGCCGTCCCAGGGCCCTAAAGTCATTCTTCATTGCCCTCAGACTTCTGGTACCTACTTCGTCACTGCCTACCTGAAATATCAGTAGCGGATAGTAATCTGATGACTGGACCAGGGAAGGGAGTTTCCTCCGTATGTCCTTAATTCTGGCCCCAGGGAGGCAGCTACTCAGATGTTGCTACTCAGGTGATGTTGCTACTCAGACCCCGGGGCCAAAGCCAAAGACAGCAGAAACTCGGGCAGCCCTGCCACCGAAAGCTGCAGTAGGAATTCAGACAACCCCCCCACGGAAAGCTACAGCAGAAACTCAAACAACTCAGGTGACTGCCCAAGCCGCAACACAGGCACAAACAACGCCACCGGCCCCGACACCAGCCCGAGCGGCATCGGCTGCCCCCCACCGGCCCCGGCATCGGCCAGGCCCACGGCGGCTGCGCCGCCCAGAGGCCCCGGCGAAAGCCACGCCTCCGCCCATACAGGCCAAAGCCACGGCCCGGCCGTAGGGACACCGCCGCCAGCGGCATGGGCTGCCCCCACACGGGCCCCGGCAAACGCCACGGCTCCGGCCCGGAGGCGGTGGAGAAAATGACTAAGACAATAGCTGAGCAAAATGAGAAAAGTGCTAAACTTCATGAAATGCTTGAAAAAGTGTCTGAGAAGGGGAAAGAATCCCACTCTTCCCCTGAACAGAGCCAGGTTGCAGTCATTAAGAAACAACGGTAGCGATTCAGCTTTTGGCCACCTCACTTGCTCTTCCTCACTTGGCGGTACAGTTCTGCTCTGACTTTGCGAGCCTGTCCAGCTTGCTGGTCTCCTGGGCACCGTTTTCCCCACTTCACGGTTCAGTTTTCTATTGGAACCAGAAGAGGGAGGGGCTAGGAAAGGCCAAGTGGGTGCTACTCTTTGCAATGATGGCGTGCTCTCCTGTCATTCCACCTTACGAAACCACGCTCTTACGGTCTTTAGTTCCCCATAGAAGGCAGGAGTGGGTCAGACAACGAGTAAAGAGAACGTCTTGTTTCTGGCCGTGTTTTCCGGTTCCTTCTGGAAAACCGTCTGGGGAGAGTTGCCTCTTAAAATCAGGGCGTGGGGGCGCTCAAAAAGCTCATGCGAATACTGAGTGAGAATGCTTGGGACAGTCTGGTAAGGAACGAAAGCAAAAGGAAGCTTCTTTCTGTATGTTTTCTGCCTTGACCCTATCTTCAAAGAAGCCCATAAATAATTCCTTGGCATCGATTTTGTAATTCCAACATTGCAAAACGTTTTCCTCGACTGAATACTGTTGGTAATCAAAAAATCAATTTGATACTTCTCTTTCTTTTCAGGACCACAAGAAAAGGAGGCTCTTGGTCACCTCCACCGGTGGAAATAAAATTCGTCTCTCCTTTTGGAAGTGCACTGGATAAAGCCATGGATCGTATTGCAAGAATATGCCCAGTGTGCGAATATGTCTGAGGATAACCGAGCAGTTTAATCCCCCATCAGAACTTCCCCTCGTGGAACGCTACTCTCAGGCTTGTTATTTCAATAAAATTGTTTGCTGCAATTTCATCAGTTCCCATGTAACCACTCGTAAATAGCTTTGTTGTTGATTTCTGGTGGGGAAAACAAGCTACAGGCAGAAACCAATCCATAGTGTCTCACGAGTCATTTAGTTCTTATCCATAGTCTTACTGGTACAGAACAGGTTTCTTTTTGGCGTTGGTGAACTTAATACTGCGAAGCTTAAAGCTTGATGCCGGTGTCTGCCAAGTAGCGAAGGGTTGTTACAAATCTGCTGAGCCGGGGCGGGCTTCGTCCTTGCTGGCGGCAGGAGCCCGGCCTGGTGCACCCCAGACCTGGGGGTGTCTCTGTCCCAGACCCTTGGATGCGGCTGCTGCTTTCCCGTTTGCAGGTCAGGCCAGTAGCAAGGCTGAGGGTGCACCACACACATGCACGACAGCAACGCGGCTGGCTACGCAGGCTGCCAGAGACGGGGCCGTGCCTTTACCACCTGCCATCTTGCACTGGGGCAGCTCACAGAAAGCCGCCTCTCTGGCTTGTTGCAGTTGAAGCTCACGAGTGACACCAGAGGCATGCTGTCACTCTGCAGGTTCCCCCACGCAGCCACATTTGCAGAGCCCCAGAGGATCAGCAGAGCCTTGAGCCCAGCTGTCGTCTGTGCCCCAATTCTGGGCTCCGTCTCTCACCTCTGGCTGAGACACCGCAACTTTCCAGAGGTGGCTTTTCCTCCTGCTCACTGGCTAGCCCACCCTGAGGTCTGCTAGCGGTTTCCTCGTGCACATTTGGCTAGGGGAAAATACAACAAAAATACAATAAAATGGTGTATTGAAACGTATGTTACGATGGAGTTTAGAAAGTCTTCTCTGATAAGAGAAAACAGTTTTAGTAGGAAATGTTGAAGATATAAAATCCCTTAGTTTCTCTCAAAGTTTAAACACCGTTTTAAATTTTTTAAAACCCTCCTATCTGTAGCAAATGGCTTCTTACTAGAATGATGTGGTGAAATATCCTGTTTCAGAGCAAAAGGATTTCTAAGAGTGGTTTACCAGTACCGGATTTTTGCTGAAATCACGGGTTTTCCAGCGCAGCTCACGGTGCTTGCTTTGGTTCCGTTGAAAGTGCAGGCACACGGAATAAGCAACAGGGAGAAGAGAAAAGTCATGGGGCAGAAACTTAATGTTTAAGCTGCTGAAATACAGAGCCTAGCTTTTGCTGTTTGTTGCCTGTCTGTTTTACCTTCTAATTACTTCTTGTCTTTACAGAACACTTTCAACGTGCTAGAAATCTATAATGACCAGGTAATGAGGTCGCTTTGCTTCCGTATTAACAAATCTTAGTTTTCTGTGTACGTTGATTTCTTTTTTGCTCATTGTAATTTGAAAATCATCCTTTATGCTCTCTTAACGTGACCCTTCTGGGCATGTTGGCTGAAGTGTGTGGGTGCTGCCTGGACCTAAGAGCATCGTTTTGCTGCTTGAGCCACCCGGCTGCTCTGCCGTAACACTGGCCAAGCTGTTTCATCTCTTGTAGTACATTCCTTCTTTCTCTTTTCTGGGTTGTCCTCCTTTTTTGAAGAAAAAAGGGGGTTAAGAAGGAAGATCCGAGGGCTGGAGCACCTCTCCTATGAAGACAGGCTGAGAGAGTTGGGGTTCTTCAGCCTGCAGAAGAGAAGGCTCTGGGGAGATCTTATAGCAGCCTTCCAGTACCTAAAGGGGGCCTACAGGAAGGATGGGGAGGGACTCTTTATCAGGGAGTGTAGCGATAGGATGAGGGGTAACGGTTTACAGCTGAAGGAGGGTAGATTTAGATTAGATATCAGGCAGAAATTCTTTACTGTCAGGGTGGTGAGGCACTGGAACAGGTTGCCCAGGGAAGCTGTGGATGCCCCTTCCCTGGAAGTGTTCAAGGCCAGGCTGGATGGGGCTTTGAGCAGCCTGGCCTAGTGGGAGGTGTCCCTGCCCAGGGCAGGGGGGTTGGAACTACATGATCTTTAAGGTCCCTTCCAACCCAAACCATTCTATGATTCTAAAAGATTCGTAGCACTATTAATGCATCACTCAAATGGAGACCATTTCTGTTTTCAGAACAGAAACGTGGCTGACACAAAATCGATCTCTCGCTTTCTACGTTAGAGATTGAAACCCCGCTTCTTTTGCAAGAGTTCTCTGCATATTTGGAAAAATTTAACTAAATAGAGATAAATGCAGCTATAAAACTATAAGCACCTGTTTTATATAAACGCCGTGTTCTTTACATAAAGCGAGGCAGTATTATAAAACAAGTAGTTTTGTTTCCTGTAATCTGCGATTACTGTTGGTCCTGTGCACCAGATGTTGCATTCCTAAATAAGATGAAACCCCCACAGGGTCCTCTTTGTCTCGGGTGAATTAACTGTATACTCCAGCACCTTTGAAGAGGTATTTTTTCTTAAAGCAAGTACTATCAAATGAAAGATGGAAGAATACAAATAGAAAACGTGCACATGCGAAAATGTTGACTGTAAATGCTGACAGTCTTCAAACAGCTTACCTGAGTTTCTTCAAATGCTAACTTTCTTACTGTTTTGAACAAATTTAAGGACAGATTCTTCAACTGTTACTTGTACCAATACCATCGACGTGGTTTTGAGGGTTCTTTTTACGTTGGCGCTAGCGTAAGGCAGAGTTACCAGGATTTGAGCACCTTCGGTATTCACTTTGACAAAAACCACCTCTGTCTTCTCATCTGTCTGTCTCTCTTTCTCCTAAATTGCTAACCTGCTAAAAAGAGTTAGTTTATAGCCAGATTGCTAAGACACTAGGATTCTTCTTTTATGTTTAAGGACTTTATGGTCATCTTTTCCATGTTAATCCCTATCTCATTTTTGGTAGGGTTTAAAACTAATTTTAAAAACCTCCTTCAAAATCCAATGGCAGGTAATACGTTTGATACGCTCACAGACTGCAGCCGAGACTCCAGCAGACCTCTGTTACGAAGGAACTCTGTCAACCTGACGATACGCTGAAAGGCACACTTTCATAGTTTTTCCCGCTCTGGTCTCGGTGCCAATTGCGGTCAGGTGCTGGGCAAAATGAGAAGAGATACCAGCTCAAAGTGACTGACAGCTGAGGAGGAAGGAAAGGGTGAATGTGCCAATAAGGGAGGGCAGCATATTAAGAGCTTATTCTGTATTCTTATTAACGCACGGCGTATATTTTGACAGCTAAGTTATGTGACGGAGGTAGCTCTTTTTCCTGAGAATTCTGGGTCTCTCTCGTGTGCGTGACTTAATTCAGCTTCTTTCCTTCCCTTTCTCTCCCGGCAATGCAGCACAGAGTTGAAACGTAGAGCGTACAGATGACCCCTGCTGCCAGGCGTTGGTTGTCTCTGCTTCCCGATGCCGGATCCCAGCGACAGTGCCACACAGAGCTATTCCTTCCTGCCCAGGAGCAGTTTGCTTCCCGGCCACTTCCCCAGTCCCCCGTCTCCTTCTGCAAGAGGAGGTTCCCTCTCTCCTCCTGGCCTTTCTGGGGCTCAG
Organism: Larus michahellis; assembly: GCF_964199755.1. Classification (NCBI taxonomy): domain Eukaryota; kingdom Metazoa; phylum Chordata; class Aves; order Charadriiformes; family Laridae; genus Larus; species Larus michahellis. Next base: position 43,817,751 of record NC_133898.1, read on the forward strand.
AACTGAAAACGGCCCTCTTTGCAGTCCTTCCAGACAGGCTTTCGCTGGCACTCCAGCACTAATTATTCCTTCTTATTCCAGCTCCCCTGAAAAGAGCTCAGGCACTTAGATGTCTGCTGTCCCAACGCGGTTCATGGCTCAGTGACCGCGTGGCTGCAGCTGCCTGGCTACGAGGAGATATCAGGAGCAGAAGATTTAACGTTTCCCGCGCCAGTTCAGTCCTGCAAAGAGCTGAATTGCTTTCACGTGCCGATGAACGCAGACCCCTTGTTGTGTCTGAATTAGGACTCCATCTGACCCGGAGATGAGGCCCATGTGAACCAAGACCCCCAGAAGCCTTGTCTGGGGTGGGCGCTCCCTGACAGCGGCTGCTCTCCCCTTACTGCCTGCTGGCCAGCTGGTGCTCTGCTCTATTAAGGCATCTTAGCAGCACCGCTGCATTTCTGCCTGGCGATACAGGAGTAGTACTTAATAGCTGTGACTTGGGATTTTTTTTCAAAGGTGTTCTGTTTGGTTTTTTTCTCCACAGACACATTGGTTTTAAAAACTTGAGAAGAAAAGAAGACAGCTCTGCCTTTGAGAAATGGTCCCTGTCCTCATCTGCAGCACTGGCGTGGGCACATCCAGTTGCTCAGAGTCAGTTCCCTTATCAAGTGCTGATCAAGACAAAAGCCCAAACCCAGTGTAAGTAAGGCTATTGCAGGCAGGAGGGAGAAGAGTTTCTGCTGGCTGGGAACGAGTGGCGGATCCGGAGCACACAGGCCACGTGGGAGTCCCGTCCGGAGGAAGCCTGGAAGGAGTGGGAGCACCAGCACATTGCTGTGGCTCAGGCGAGTTTCCCAGTAACGGGCATTGCGGCCAGATCCATTAACCTCTGGTCTTCTGAGTCTGATGTTTTCCCCTTTTTGTCATCTTTAAGATTTGTTACTCACGCCCCTCTCTGCCCTTCCTTAATAAACCGTGACTCCAGGTCTGGAACTTCTGCCAATAGAAAGGAAGCGTGGCGTCAGTCTTTCAGATCTAATAATTGCTTCCTGATCATGTTTGATAAAATGATGGGGGTTTGATAAAAATTAGGGACTTAATTCTGTCGGGAATGCTGAGCCCTGTGTGGGGTGTATGGCTAACCGGGGTCGTTCAGGTCCTCCCTCTGGATGGTTGTATCGGTCTTGGCTGGCAGCTGGCACAGGCGTTTGGGCACACAGTACCGTACCCTGTTCTGCTGAGGACAGCTTCTTGTTCACCTGCTGCATCAACTGGTTTTCCTGCATTGATCTGCCTGGGGTTTGCTTTGTTAAGACAGTGAAACGAACATAATCAGGCTTCTGTTAATTTTGTGCCTTCTACCTAGGAAGCTGTCGGATACAGTTTTAGAGAACTAATGGTGACAAGGCTTTGCTGGTGTGGTATTGCTTGACTTGTGTGGTGGAGAGAAGCCTTAAATTGGCAGGAGAGAGTCACCAACAAGCCGGGCCTGTTGCACGTGTTGCAAATGCATTTGCAGTTGGGCTTGTCAGGTTGCTCTTTGTCAAAGTATGTTTCAGAATGAGATACGCAAAAGCCGCCTGGACACGGTCCTGGGCAGCCTGCTGTAGGTGACCCTGCCTGAGCAGGGGGGCTGGACCAGAGGACCTCCAGTGATTCTGGAAGGCCTTTCTCTTCATTGTGATGCTGGGATTCTGGAATTCGTGCTGGGATTCTGGAATTCGTGCTGGGAGAGGCGAGCGGTGTGGTGTGCTGGGAGTGCCTTGCTCACCACTGTCTCCCTGTGCTGGGAAGGCTGCGTGTATGTTCTGTCCTGAGACACTCAGCGCCTACGTCTGTCTGTGCAGGTGCACCAAGCAAGGTAAAAAAGAGCGTAAGGTCAGAAGTGCCTTTGGGAACCGCTGCGAGCTTCGCCACGGTAGACGGGGACTGCAACTCTTGAACGGAAGTATAGTCGTGTTAGGGAATAACCGCAGGAGGTAGCTGGGTAAAGTGGCTCCAGCGTCAAGTTCTGATCTGTGTTGGTTTTGTTTGTTTTTTCATGGAGAGGGATGTCACATCTGTGGTCTGCATCAGACACAGGGTCTTCGCTGTTGGGGGCTGTTGGGGTAGAGAGCTGAAATTCTTTCCTCGTCTCACCTTCTGCTGTAGCTTTGTGCTTGTGGAGCATCTGCACAAACTCGGCAAGACAATCTGTAGGCTGCACTTGAGTGAAATAAGGCCGACTGTAGGATTCTGGTACAGACCGTCTCTGTCACGCTGGTGGCTTTTTAGACTACAGCTTAGGGCTTGGATGAAATGTAGGGTTTTTGCCTAAACCGCCGGGAGCGGGGAGGCTTTCTGCCTAAGCGGGAAAGACCTGACCCGGTGGTACTCCCTAAATCACCTGCTCACTCACTCGCTAAATCCTCTTTCTGCAGGAGTAAAATCCGGCAAAGTGCAAATTCACTGAACCTGACGACTACGAGAGTGCAGAAAGTGACTTTTCCATCTGCTGCTCCTCCAGTGCTTGTGAGTTGCTTCCTGTTTCTCTGGGGAAAATGTCATGGAACCAGTCATTAACAACAATTCAAAAATTGGTATAACTTTTATAAACCCTTTTATAACCCTTCCCTGAAATCACTTTAGCTTCCACCTCTGGCGGAGTGAAAGAACGACGCCTGTCAGCTGCAGCCTTTCCCAGAGAGCTAGGGAGTCTCTCCGTGCAAGAGGGAGTTAAAAGTTGCCTTAAAAGATGCCTGACTGTGTCCTGGGTGGTGTCCTTTCTAAAAGTGAAGGGGTTTTTAGCCCTCCCTGCAAACTGAGTGTGCCGTTTCACCCGGGTATGAGCTAGCAGCCCGGGCTGACTGCCACAAAAAGGAGATGGACAAATTCCCTCTCCTTCTTCCCGATGCGTGGTCCTGCCTCCTTCCTTGTGCCACCTCTTATGCTTGCTGGTTGTCTCTGCAAGGCAGTTGAGCTCTCGAAGCTGGTGGAACACCACCTGCTTTTCTGGGTGAGTTTCCTGCCTGCTCAGGGAGTGAACTTGGCTCCTAAAGTGCTCTAAGGCACTGTTAAGGCAGTGCGAGGTGAGCCACAGGAGTACGGTAGTAGAACAAAGGAGCAGATGGAGAGATGGGAGGCGGCGGCAAGTCCTCTCTTTTGGTGGCAGGGAAGTCAACATGTTTTGTGAAACCATCTCTTCAGCTGCGGCTGGCCATATTTTTAGCTTTTTCGTCAGTAAGCCCATTGCATTGTTGGCCCTTGAAACGGATTTTCAGGTACTACCGTCAGTCAAAACTGACGTCCCTGAACCCTGACTTGGCTGAATGTGATTCTGCTTGAACATGTAATTTCTCCATGTTTATTCTTCTTGGAGCTTTTTAATGCAAAAATCTATCCTCAGCCTGTGACTCGTGGTACGCTCCTTTCTTTGGAAATAGTTTGGAAGTCATAAGTACTTAAGGTGAAGACCAGTGGTAATTTTGGCTGCTAGAAGACAACTGACAATAAGTAACAAAGGGTAAAGTACGAAATCAAGGGAAAGGACAAATGGAGAGTTGTACCTGTTACTGAGAAGCTTTTTAAAATCTGATTTTTCTCAGCTCCCATCTTCCTAACCTGTGTGAGTAGACTTGAACTCAGTGTATTGGGCTTTTTCCTGTTATTTCTCTGTTGATACGTCTGGGTCACTTTTTGTTGGTGATCTCACAGGCATCAGAAAGGCAAAGGATTCTCCTTTTGCTCTGCTGGGAGAGCAAAAAGTCTCCCCAGTGCCATTATTTGCAAGGAAAAGAGCTAGAGGTGATGTCTAGGGGATTTTTCACTGCATACTGATGAAACTTCTGTCACTCTCAAGAATAGTTCTGGCTGACGTGAGTCTAGTTGTGCAATTTTTTCCTGTATTTACAGCGAAGAATGCGAGACCTAACAGCTGAGGTAACGAGCAGTCTGCTGCAGTTTCCGGAGGTGACTCTTCAGGCACTTGGGGAAGATGAGGGAACCCTCGGCTCTGTGCTGTGCGGGAAGTTTTCTGGAGGTGAGCATTTTCCTTTAAATTTGGTCTCGGTATAAAGCTGTTCTTGCCTGGAGGCTACCTGAAGCCTCAGGTCATGGTATCAGCTGTGTCAGGTTGGTGCTGTTAAGAGGCATCCTGTTTAGAGAGAGAGAACAAAAAGGGTGCTTCAGCGATGACAAATGCTAATATTAAAACGTGAGTATAGTTAAACTTTAAAGTGGACTTTCCAGGTGATGTGACAGTAGAGCTGGGTGCCTATCTGGAGGTCTAGGCTTCTGTTAAGACCAGGTAGAATCTATCTACCTGAGTGTAAATGCAGGGATTGAGCTCATACTTCCTTTGGGCTGGCAGTAGTTCAGTGAAACAAAATGCCTTCGATTCTTCCTCTACGCTCTAAGACTTGTATTCCCATATGCGTTTAGATCATTTCTAGCAAAACCAAGGCGAATATGGTATAAAGGCTGTCGATCAGGACCTTGTAATCTTTATCCCAAACAACCCAGATTCTTCGGTGCGGGAATGACAAGTACAAATGCAAAATAACAAGGTGGTTAATTTTAGGAGGGATTGCTTGGGGATTTCAACGGGTGATTTTGAATCATTGACTAGAATGAGGTAGGTCGGTCTTCCTCTGCTAGGTACGTTTATTGAAGGAAAGGGGCAGGCACTGTGATTTTTTTTCAGCTGTTTTCAGTCTTCCGTTGGACATTTGCTTCAGTCCTCTTTCTTTTCTCTCACAGGGAGAAACGGCCTGGCGTGGTTGGCACGTGGTCCTCACCTTGAGGTGGTGAACTGTGTGACAGGAGAGCGGCTCTCTGCGTACCGTTTCAGTGGAGTCAATGAACAGCCTCCCACTGTTCGTGTGGTGAAGGAGTTTTCCTGGGAGAAGAGAACTGGACTGCTGGTTGGGTTGGAAGACGCAGAGGGAAGTGTTCTCTGTCTGTACGACCTTGGACTCTCAAGAGTGGTTAAAGCAGTTGTTCTTCCCGGGAGGGTAGGTACTTTTTAATTGGAGAAACGAAGCTTTGATGTTGTTAGGTGCTGCGTAGGCCTGTTTTAGGACAAGCTCTGGAGCGTCTCTTTGTAGGAGGTATTTTTTCTATCGTGCGTTAACATCCTGTCACTTGAGAGTATCCAGTCAAGACGGTGTTGCTGTAAAATCTTGGGCTTAGTGTGCCATTATTGTTGGAGTTTGCTGAGAGTAAAACAAGTTTTCTGGTTTTATTGTAGAGCACAAATTCACCTGATTCTCTCCTTCCACAAAAAGGCCTTGAAAAGCACCTTTTTTTGACCCTAATTACTTGATTTCCATCAGAAATACCGTCTTTAAAATGGCTCAGAATTCCATAGTTGTGCTGTAAATGACTTCGACACATTGCCTTGAATCTCAGCCTAGCAAGCAGGCTGAGGAGAACACATTTTTCTGTTGACTTAGGAGAGGAAAAAAGAGCCTCTAGTGAGTTATCTGACAGAGTGTTGGGAGGTCACCTTTCAGCCTGCAGTCCTTGAATCTCTGCTCTCTGACTAGTGTGTTTGTGTAGATGGGACACACTGGTGTAATGTTGCTGATGTTTTCTGTCTTCTGTAACCCAGAAACTCAAATGATGTGTGTCCCCTAGCCTCATTATCTCAATGTAAACAAGAATCGGTGGAAGTCAATAGAACATCAAGATTCATTTTTATCATCTTAGAATCTGCAACAACTAACTAACTAACTTCTTAGCCAGCTTTCCATCAGCTGCTTTGGTTTGACTTGCTAGAATACAGGTGGAGTTTTGTTTGTTTGTAATGCTACAGTGTGATGACTAGTAGTAAGCATTCGTATTGGGGTCACTGAGAGAGAGAAATACGTGCAGCTTTAGCGCAGGAGTCTTTGTGTGCTCGTGTCTCTGCTCTAGCAGTCAGTGTTGTCCTGGGATGTGCTGCAACGTGTGCTGAAAGGTCTGTCTTCGCCTTGTGAGACAGTTGCGTGCAGACTGCTGGGCACGTGAAAGGGCAGTGTGCGCTTCCTCCTTTAGGTGGAGTCACCTTTTTATCTGAGAAGCTGCTGCTTTAGGCTGGCTTTTAACATTTTTCTCAACATTCGTGAAAGCGCTGGTGTGCATTTAAAGCTTCTTTTCCTTTATGTGGTTGTTACTTTTCTTCTAAATGCGGACTAGTGTGAATTTTACTAAGCTGGTCTCTCCCTTCAACGCTTTCTAAATACGTTTCACTCCCATGGAAATGGTGTGTCTCCCATGCAACTTGGCCGCTGCCTCGTCTGACTCTCGAGCCCTGATTTATCCTAACGCCCGTTTGTCAAAGAAGGCATAGACTGTATCGCGGTGCTGGTGGGCTGTGAGCGGTGGGAGACCTCGATGTAGTTGTGTTTGTCTGTCTTAAGCCCCTTGAATACGATAAAGTTTCTTGCGTATAACTGATTTTCTGTGTTTTCCTCCAGTTAATTACTGCGAAGTAGGAAATGGAAATTGCTAAGCTGTACTAATAGAATGCCCCATTTAAGTTGAAGTTAAGTCACTTACCCGCAGGAAATCTAGTAAATGGAAGGCAGTAACAGGTTTTTGTACGGGGCTTTTTTGTCTTTGTCTCTTTTCTTGATCTAATTGCAAACAATGCTTTGATGCTCCTGTATTTACTTTTTCTATTGAGCTTGTCAAAGAGCTCAAGTAGTAACTTGTAGTTTTCCTGTAGGTAACCGCTATAGAACCCATAGCGAATCACGGAGGACCCAGCGTGAGCACTCAGCACCTCCATCAGAGTCTGCGATGGCTCTTTGGGGTGGCAGCAGTGGCTACAGATGCTGGCCATCTACTTCTGGTTGATCTTAGTTTGGATGATTGCTCCTGCACTCAGAATGATATCGAAGCATTGGGTAAGCCTGCAGTTTTTCCACATGAATTTAAACGCAAGAAAACTTCTGTCTTCTAACGAAACAGTATGCATCCCACTTTGAAGACCCTTGTGTCAGACATTTCTGACGACTGGTTACAGGTGGCAGTTTGACATCGTATAGTCCTGACCTGATTAAACCTGGGAGTGTCTGACTGCTCCTCGCAGTGTTGTAAATGCCCCCTCCCACCAAGATCCCTGTGCCACTATGATTCTTGCCAGAGAGGTGTAGGAATTTTGCCACGTGAGCCGGTGCGGCCGCCTGGTAGGAAGTTGTGTTGGAGGAGCCCTGTTTCCCGGGAATGCTCTTCTGCTTGTGTTAATTGACTTGGGGCAAATTTTGGGCTTGTTTTTTAAAATAAACCCCACTTACCAACACCCATGCATTTGGATGAATGAAATCTCGAATAGGTGTACTCAGCTTGCATACACCGTTTTGGCTATTACAACAGCAGCTTCAGCAACTGGTGCCACTTCAAACACGAGGTGCCACTTCAAATTGCATCACGAGGCCCAAACTCCTGCTTTTCAGAGTCCAGGAAGAATTTGGTTACGCTTTTACCTAGCTTTCAAACGTGAGTGAGAATACTTGTCTGATCCAAGAGTTCTTATGTTCTTTGAAGACATACATAATGGCAATGGCAAAAAAAAGTGTTGCATAAATGGCTATTGTGCCTGGCACGGTAGCATTAGATGATAGGGGTTGTCACGTCAGTGCCTAAAATGCAGCCTAAATGGCATAACGTATTCATTTATTGCTTGGTTTTGTGTGTGTAGATCTAGAAGTTGTCACTAAAAATCCTGCTGAAGTTGCACAAAGAAGAGAAACTGCGACCAGCGAAGGGAGGTGTCTCTGTTTTCAACTACAAAATGCTTCCGGAACAGCAGTATCAGCCCTGTGCTACATAAGCAGAAGCAACCAGCTCGTTGTGGGTTTCTCGGATGGCTACCTGTCGCTCTGGAATATGAAAACGTTGAAGAGAGAGTAAGTAGGCCTTTACACTTGGCCATGCCTGGAGGTGCGGGGCTCTCGATTTGTTGCTTAAGGAAGTATGTGGATGTAAAGAGAACTTTTTCAGGGACTGAAGTGAGTATGAGTATAATCTTGGCACGTTCAGAAATCCTCTTCTGACATAACTTTTCAGTCATACCTGGATGAAGTGGTCCGCCTTCTCCCCAGTGGACTAGGATTGTTTTCCTTATTGTGCCTGTGGATTGAGGAATTGTGGGAAGCATGCTTCCTGGGGTTTTCAGAACCGGTTACTGCAACTGGGGCATCCATTGAAAGGCTGAAGTATGTCAGTGATGTGATTTTGGTGCCGATATTCTCTAAAGTGTCCAGGGTGAAACTAGTGAGACATGAAAACTCAATAGCTGACCTGTGCCTGAAAAATGTATTCTTTCCTGCATGTCAGCTTTGGCCGAAAGAGCAATCTCACCTGAAATATTTGGCTAACTTCTGGTCGGGATTCCCTTCAGCAGATCTGCACTGACTCCCCAGAAGCTGTTGGATGCATAAATAGACAGTGGAGGAATAATTAGGTGGCAAGAGTAGAGTGTGGAGGTACAAATAAGGTTCAGAAGTCAGGAAGAACAATGCTTGACGTAGTCCAAGAAACGAGAAACTACCTGTGTTTGGGCCACTAGGCTCCCCTTTTTTTTTCTTTTTCGTTTTGCTTTTTTTTTCCCCTAAACCTGTAGGCACCACTCTCAGCTTGAAGGAGGGAGGATTCCTGTCTATGCTGTCACTTTTCAAGAGCTGGAGAATGATCCTCGCAATTGTTGCTACTTGTGGGCTGTTCAGTCTACGCAGGAAAGGTGAATAAAAACTTTAACTATCAGCCACTGAATTAATTCTTTTTGTTTTTAAGGATATTTGTTCCCATACAGTTGAACATGTGTATTTGTTGTGTGTCTGCGATTCTTTCCGGTACGGAGGGTGTTAAACTTAGAATGCAATTTTTACAGGATTTACCAGACGTGAAGAGGGACCTACTAGTTCCTGCCTTCTGTCAGAAGGCAAAGCAACAGTGGCCATATTCTTCTGCTCGCATTCTCAAATGGTTTGCTTTTGTTCCTCGATGACCGCTTCATCATTTGTTTGATAGTCACACCGCGGTATTAAAATACCACTAGGAGCAGTTGAGGCTGCAGATCTAGAACACCAGACGTGCCCACACAACAGCCTGCCGCCCCTAAAGGCGGCGGTGACAGTATTGCCGATGGCCTTGTGCCAGCGTCAGCAGTCTGTGGAGCCTTGGTGAGCCAGTGCAGCTCCCCTGGCAGAAAACGATTCAGCAGAAAAGCCAATGGGTTCCTGCTGTTCTGCTGAATCAAATCGGACTTGGAAGGGTGCAGAGTGTGCAAGAGGGGGAGGGGAACTTTGGTGGTAAGGGAAGGGCAGAGAGATCTCTCTTTCTGCATCAGCAAGCGATTCCATCAGCTCAGCTGTTGGTAGAGTGGCAGTCTTTTAAATCTTGACTTCAAAGCAGTTTTGATGGAGAACTCTTCATTGTGAAGAACTATTTCCAACAATTCTTAGTCCATACAACATATTACAGCTTTCCAATTGTACGGTTGGCTTTTGCCCCTGAAGCTGTTAGTGTCAAAACGCCCTCCTTCATGTTTCAGTGGCTAAATGTGGCCGATGATCATGTTTTGGGAAGAGGTGGTGTTCTTTTCAGCGGGAGCATGCTATTAAGAAAACGTCTAGGTCTACTAACACGACAATGAGGACTATAAAGCAGCTTTGTAACCAAATTTCATAATTTATCCCTTTTTCAGTGAAGGGGATGTGGTGAGTTTACACCTGCTGCAGTTAGCGTTTGGTGACAGAAAACGCGTGGCCTCAGGACAAGTCATGTATGAGGTAAGAGGTGCATGCGTGGGAAAAGCAGACAATAGTAATTTTCTCTAAGGGAGTATCAGTTGAGTTACAGGGCTGAGATTTACCATCAAACTTCAGAGCTGGCTGAAAAAATAATAATGTTTTGCTGAGTCTTCTTGGGCACGGCCTTTGTCCATACCTTTTGGAAAGAAGGCGTACCATTTTATACTGCAGTGTCGTGTGTTCCAGCTAGATTCATCTGCAAAGAGCCAGTATAAATGAAATTCCTGAAGAGGACGTGGCTTTTGCAAATAAAATTATTCTGAAATACCAAATGAATGGCATGTAGGAAGAGAAGATTGGGCCTTGAATCGCTTGGTTTAACCAAGCTTCGGACTTGAATAAGCTTCTGTCTCTCTCCCTTTCTTAAAATACAGTCATACTCTAGTCTTTGCTGATCTTCAGTTTTATATTCTTGGTTTCCCTTAGAGCTTTGTCAGCCGGACTTCTCACATGAAATGCACCTACAGTGTCTCTTCAGTGTTGATCCTGACACTTAGTAGCTGTAAAGATAACTCGTTCTTCTTTTTGGCTGGGTGACCTATTCAATCTACTCTTAAAGCCAGGAAAATATGTAATTTGGTCAGAAGAGTGTACCTAAATGTTAGATCTGGCTCCAAGGAGGATGCGTTTAAAATACAGATGTGAGGTATCCTTGTATCTCAGATAGCTAACAGAGACAAGGCGCATCTGTTAGATGTGTAATTCCATTCAGTTGTACGCCTGGAAGTCTTCCAAAATCTTTTTGAGGGGACAGTAATCTTAGTTCAGAGCAAGTCTTTCCTCCTGATTTGGTACTTTCTCTTGCATATTCTCAATAGCTATGGAACGAAACAGGGGTGACTCTTGTATCGTGGTACTCTGGTTTTTGTAGGGACTGTGCCTTTTGATTTTTTTGGATTAATTTAGATTTTGAGTGTTTTGCTTATGTGTAGGAAAGGTGCTTCCTCATTTGGCACCGTTGCTTTTGCATAGATAGAGGTTAGGTGTTTGGAAAAGGTGGTGTTTCTTTAAAATGCATTATCTATCACGGTGACCAAGTAGAAGGATCTTCCAGTGATTCATGGCGTGCTGGATGCTATCTCTTTATCTTTGTTGATGTGCGGGACCTGTGCTCCACAGCGGATACTTTTAGTCTCAGAACACTTCCTTGTAGTCACAGATCGGTTAGTACTACATGTCTGTCTGCCTGCATGGCTGTCTGAGTCAAGTTTCTTGTCCATCTTCAGGGGTAGAAAATTTAAGTGTCTCCCGTTTGCTAGGCCAAGTTTGAGTAAAGAAGGAGGAATCTACTGTTGATCCTTGTTCATTGGATAGAGTTCACAGGAGCTCAAAAGACTTTTTCAATACAGCAGTGCTTTTTGTTCCAGGAATTAGGTTTGAGGCTATGAAGCAGTGCCTCTTTGACTGTGTGTCATGGTAAAAGTCACAAATAGGACTTATGGAACATGTGGTACTGTGTTTTTCTATATGCGTGTCAAACTCTCGTCTCCATTGCCTTCAAGGCTGGTTTAAGTCTGCTTAAGTAATTAAACAGAAAGGTATGTTTAAGTAATGCTTCCAAAGACCTTTTTTGTACTGTCGCAGCAGTTGCTAAATCTGGTGCATCAAATCACGATTGTAGAGCGCATCTTTACCCTCGTTCTGCACAATGCTTGCGGATGGGCAGAGTATACACTCTCTACTTTGATATCAGAGTTTGACCAGTGCATCTCGTTTGAAAACTTGTTTTTGTGTTTTGCTAGTCAATGGAGTCATTACTTAACATCTCCCATACAATGGAGTTCCTTAGAATGACTTTGCCCGGCGTGGAAAGTTTAAAATGCACTGCTTTGCTTCAGAAGCATTTTCTTTTTAGTTATGAAAGACTTTTTTTAATTATTTAATTTTTCTTTTTAGACAACCTTCATATTTATTTGTAACACTTCCTGGAATCATTAAGAGAAAGCTCGCCTCTTCTCAGATTAGGTGAATTAGATGTATCCTATGAGATCATACGGGAATGTGTGGTTTCATGCCAGTTCGTTTCAGAGCTCTGCAAGTTTAGGAAACTTGGGTAGAATGTGGCGTTATCAGTTTATGGGTTGTGTGGGTTGGGTTTCTTTTTCCCTCCTTTTTTTTTTTTTTTTTAATTATAGAGCTGCTATTTGTCCCCAGTACACCCGTTCATGTGTTGTATGGTAGACAGTTTGAATGAATGCTGTATTTGGAAAGACGGTATTTCACTTCATGCTTACTTAAAAAATGGCGCTATCAGAGGTTCAACACAATCGTGCCGGGGTTTCTGTGTATCTCAAAATTAGTTTGTTTACTGTGTAGTAATTCGTGATGCTAAAAGCCTTGGCCACGTGCACCCCGTGTCCTTTCTGGTTTTCCCTTTTGCTGTTGGCTGTGCTTGGTGAAGGAGCTGAGGGATATTTCACCCGTTAGTCTCTGACAAGATGAGAGGAGGAGCTGTCATAGCTTACGTGGCTTGAAAGAAGATTGCTAATCAGTATGAAGTTCTCACAGTAACTAGAGAGGGGTGCACGGTCACTCTGGTGGTGTGCCCATAGAAAATACCTCTTGACAGCTTTAGCTGCTCGAATGCTGGGGCTTCTCTAACTTCATCAGTTCTGCAATCAAGACATGGAGCAAAGAGCTTTGCATGCATGTGTGTTGCATCATTTTAGATATCTCTTTGTAGCGATATATTTATTTTTATAAAGAACATTCTTGGATGTCGCAAGGAATTCTGCAAAACATGTTTAGATCTGAATAATGTTAGGGAAATTCTAAATTTTGAAAAAGTGCAAAGCCTTTACAGCCAAACTTACCCGTTACGATTTGACACTGCATTCTCTTGCATGTCAGGCGTAGTTTCTATTTACCATCAGAAATAGGCTCATGCAAAATACACAGTATAATAAGCCTATTCTGTTAGACTGTCTTTCATATTTAGCCATAATGTATGTTTTTATCTTAGAATGACCTTTGCTCTCTTCTCTGATTTTTTCCCCCAGGGTTTGGAATACCGTGGCAAAAAGTTCAGTTTAGATCTCACGGGTGGAGTCTTTCCCTTGAGAGGCCAGATGAGTACTAAATTAATCAGCTGCCAGACCGTCGAAAAATTCCGCAGCGACGTTGACGGAGAGGATAGCGTAAATGAAGGTTTGTTCTGATGTCCGTGTTTGGTGATTTTAAAAGAAGTGCTTTTGGAACCTAAGCAACGAATGCTGTTCGGTCCCCACAGTCTGAAAGTCTTGCCTATCTGCATAGACTAGACTGTTGGGATTATTTACGAAGAAAAAATGGATGCTTAAGGTATGTGGGACTTCTTTAAGGGAGAAAGTGGGTTTTATTTTATGCTTGCTGACATGCTATCGCGATGTATGGTGGGGCCGTTTGTATGATGATGGTCAGTCGTTTTACTCCTCCAGCTGCCATCTTTGAACAAGAAGTTCAAACTCTCCATTGCTTAGGAATGTTACCAGAATTTTTTCCCTTCTTCAAACCGATGTCCGCATCTGCATCCAGATGGTAGCCCGTCACAAGTGCTGTTCCCCAGGGCACTGCACTGGGGCCACTTCTCTTTAGTATCTTGACCAGTGATCTGGACAAGGGGACAAGAAAAAGGGGCAGTGTGACTGAAACCTATCACAGAGATGTTTGCTATTCCGTAATTACTGTGATCACTCTTAGGAAGTGTTGTGTTTCACGAGTGACAGAACAGAATGAAGCCAAAATAGAAAGTGGTGTTTTAAAACTATTGGATCTATCGTATTTTCTACAAGTCAGAAACAACGTCTTGTCTTTTACAGTCACGTCTCCTGACACCAGTGTCTCAGTCTTCAGTTGGCAAGTGAATACGTACGGTCAGGGAAAACCATCTACTTACCTGGGTGTATTTGACATTAATCGCTGGTATTCTGCTCAAATGCCAGATTCAGTAAGGTAGATTTTTCTTCAGTAGTTTTCCATATGCCTGCCAATAATTCATTTGAATGTCGGCATTTAGCTTACGCGCTTGTTTTCTTTAAGGCCGGAAGAATTCCCTCATGAGTGCCCCTATTTTGCACTGTGGTCGCTGGATACCGTAGTGAGCGTGACTTCTCCGAAGCTCCTTTTGGATATTCTGGTCCATGAGCGGAGTCTAAGTCGGGGAGTTCCTCCTTCTTATCCACCACCTGAGCGGTTTTTTCATCCAGGCAACTATAACTTTGGTAGGTATTTCACTGCTTTTGAGAGTGATAAGCTTAAAATGAGGTCAAATGCCATTCATTGGTTCTCTTGTTCAGTCATTGTTTGTCATTCAAAACCCAAACCAAACCAAACAAACACCCAGTCCCCCCCAAACCCAACTCTGATCGCGTTGTACTGACAAGGTATTTACTATTGTGAAACATATCTGACAGCCGGCTGAGTTTTGGTGCTTTTGTAATGTAGCCGGTGAAGTGGTGCTGGTTATAGCCTGAAATGACTGTGAACTGAAGCTCAAAGCACTCAGTTATATGTTTCTAGATACCGGTGTGTAAAAAATGTAAACTGGTCATGCCATAACTGTGAGAGTACGGAAGGTTGTCAAACGTTCCCTGTTTCTGCAGATGGTACGTGCTTGCTGACCTCCGGAGTCGTTCACATGACTTGCACCGGCTTCCAGAAGGAGGTGATCTTTTACTGTATCTTTATTGCGAGTGGCAGGAGATGTAGCTTTTCTAAGTTTTCTGTTGCACTGCTTTCCGTGTTAGGGACCGTTTCATGCTCATCCTGCCCGTCCACACGCATAGTTGCAATTGTATCCTGTCGCCAGTTGTATGCAAATGGTAATGTTTTAGGTCCCCTCTTGGGACTGTACAACTGCCGTTGTCTCCTCTTGAAGCACGATCGGGGATTGAATGTCTAGAAAGGAACGCAACGTTGCTCCAGGAGCAAGAACAAAACCACTGTAGAAGGCGGGGAAGGGTGTTACTTCTTTATTGCCCCTCAGTCGAACTGCCTGCATAGTCTTGAGTTAGAGTTTTGATCCCCAATTCTCTTGAAAAAGGAGGGAATGGAGAAAATGAAAAACCACATAACTGTTTGAGGAGTGAAAATTTTGTTTTCTCCCAAACTCGGCCAAATTATAACTTCTGAGCCACGGCACAGATTGTGACAGATAATTTTGAGTGAAGTTTCAGCTCACTAAATGTTTCCAACATGAATCGGCTTCCATACGAATAGGCATAGAAAGGATCTTCCAAAGCGTGAAGCTGCATGTTAGCTGAGCTTATATAGAATGTATTTTGTGTCAGTGTTGAGGGAAAGAGCAAGGCCTGTGTATAGACAGAGAAGGTAGAAAAGACTTAATTACGCAGATTGCTAACCTAAAGCATCTTAGTGGTTCAGGCTGTCTGACGGTGTCAGTGAACATTTAGATTCTTCCTTTTAGAGGTTATCCAGAAGCGTAGTGACGGACTAACAATGCTGTCTTAATCTGTGGTTTTCGATTGATGTTTCAGACCTTGAATTTTTTGAAGAAATCTGGTCCTTCAATATGGGAAGCCATTCAGGATAGCTACAATAGGTGTCTTGTAGCTGGCTTGCTGTCTCCAAGACCAGTTGATGTCCAGCCATCCAGTTTGAGTCAGGTGAGTGCCTATGAGGGAATCAAGGGGGAAATACATCCATCTGGTCTGACAGGGCTGGAGGGGCTACAAGACACGATACTCCAATTTTTGGATTCTTTGCAAAGTTTCGTTGAAATACAGGCGTGACCTGAGCTAGCAGAAGTAATCGTATCCTTAGATCCAAAGTAGTGACTTTGACTGGGAACAGCCCTAAGAGATCTGTCTTTAGAGACCCCTCTCTTAATTCGGTGCCACACACAGATGCGCACAAGGAAGCGTGCAGTCAGTGCTGGTCATGCCCAACATAACGCATGTGTCCCCCAGAGTAACCCCCATCCCTGTCAGTTTCTCAAAGCAGTGGTTCAGTGCAGTAGCCGACGATGGGGGCGTCTCACTGGGATGCGAGCTCTTGCAGACGTCGGCTTGCTGCACTGTCACTGTGCGTGATCATTTGCTTCCAAGGAAGTGGGCTGTGGTAAAGGATTACTGCTGTCAGCTCTCCCTGGCAATTTCTTCACGGCTTGCCCTCGTTTTCCCTTCATCGGTAGGCTTTTCTGCATCCTCTCCGGGCGGATCTTCACCTCTGTAGCCTCTGCCTTGTGCTGCAGTAGCCCAATTTGCTCCTCTGAGACTGCCCTCTTGCAGCTGCAACACCTTAATCACCTTTATCTCATGACACTCGCTACCTTCTATGTGCTTTATGCCACCACAGTGACTTCACTCCCCCTGCCATAGGTTTTCCATTTGCAATGCACCAACCTTTCCCTGGAGCAATCAGCAGGAAGGGGAGAGCAGCCTTCCCGCTGCCCTCCTCTTCCTGTCTCCTGCATTCGTCACCACATTTGTGGACGTGTGTTAGGACATGAACGCTTCTGCACAGTGTGGTAGCTCAAAGAAATTTCTTGGCAAGCTGGCCAATGGTGTGTTTCCTTGTCTGAAACCAGTTTTCAGAAAAAGATGGCAATATCACATGTGTGTTCTACATGTGTAGAAGTCGCTTTGAATGTCATGATTTTGCCTAGAGGGGAAAGATACTTTTGAATGTGTTTAAAAAAACCCAACCAACCAAACAAATCCCATCCCAAAAACCAAAGTAAAAACTTACGAAGGGTCCTCTCACCTGAGAGAAGTACGAGAACACCAGCTGAGATAAGCTACTACTTAATATCGCGCGTCTGTGCATACCTGTGATTTATCCTTGTAAGGATTACCACTACACTATAATACAGTATTTGAAGAGCCTAACATTTAAACCGTTAGGATGTAAATGTTTCGCTTCTTTTCTGTCACGTTACAAAATTCCAACGTAGTGTTTTGGGTGTCAGAACTGCTTCATGTCTTCATAGTCTAGAAAGCTGCTTGGCCGTAGCTTCACTGTTTCCATGCAAACGTTGCACAGTTGTGTTTGTCCTGTCCCCTTCCTGCGTTCCTGATGGCAAACTTATATGCACAGATGTGTAACGCGTATTAGCAGAGGATGTTTCTGGACGTAGTAAGTTGGAACTCAGTACGTGAAGACTGTAATGCAGAGGCACGCGAAGAAAGATTAGAATTAGGCTGCAGTAAGTTGAAATGTCAGAGGAAAAGTGTGTTAATGTGTTCCTCAGAGCAGTGAGCAGTCCAGCCTGTGGCTGGAATTAAGAGAAAGGACGTGGCATTCCTGGCCTGTGTCCTGATTGACTTTGTGATGTCTGAATGAGTATGCAGTTAGAAAGAAACATTTACTGTTGATGGTTCACATGGTGCAAGTAGGTAAGATTCTCATTTGAGTTTGTCTGTTACGTTTAGGAGGAGCAGCTGGAAGCAGTATTGTCAGCTGCTGTCCAGACAGGTTCTGTGGGACTTCTGACTGGATGCATTAAACATTGGATATCTGAAGGTAATACTTCGAACGTTGGTTTTTTACGTGGTACCTCTTTGAGTTGGAGCCTGTTGATTCATTTCTTTTTTGTTCTCTTTGTTTAAAGAGCAGCCAAGGTCTGCTGGTAATTTACGGTTTGTTCTTGAGTGGACATGGAACCAAGTGATCTCTACAAAGGAAGAATTTGACCAAATCTGTGAGTACTAGTGTAGTCATTCTGCAAACCTAAAGTCGTTCTTTCTGATTGAGCTTCCTCAGTAATACGCCGCTATAGGATATTGCACGCGGTCCTTGAAGTGCGCCTTGAAACTCTGGAATTGCTCTGTCGGCTAACGATTTAATATTTATTCTTGAAAAGGTGTTCCGCTGTTTGATGGCTCTTGCAACTTCATTGACCCCCAGACATTACGGTCTCTCCAGCGCTGCCAGTTGCTTTTGAGCAACCTTAGCACGGTCTTAAACTGTTTTCTCACAGAAGCACAAGAGCTTACTGAGAAAGGTTTGTAGTAGTGCTACAAAATCTTTGGTATGTTTTATTAAGATTTGGAATTGTGGCAACATGGGCTTTTGTTGTTTTTGAGGATTGGAAGACAGTCACATTTAGCTGGGAGAAGGGGCTTAAAGCTGAGCGCTTGGGACCACCACAAAACACGCATGGAGTTCAGGGCAACAGTTTATGGTGGAGCTCATGCAAGGGGGTGGGGGAGGCTACATTCAGAGAGAAGCTTAGTAGGCAACTGGGCTGAAATTACAGCAACCGAATGTGGTATTGCTGAAAACTATTCCTTTGAGTTCTTAGCTAGCAAGTTCTAGTTGCATGCAGACACTGTGTTGCAAATTGCTAAACAATACGAGGGAAGCGTAAACGAGTAACGTGCAAAGTAAGTTACTTGAGTTTCTACAGCTTTTTCTCTTAGAAATGGTTCTTGGCCTATTGAGAAAAGAATATCCCTTTGCTATCAGAAGAATCTCTGCTACGTGAGAAACAGATGTCTTATTCCTGCGTGCATTTAGTAGTTCAGGCTTTGGGGCTTTTTTTTTTTTTTTTATTTTAGCCTTTAGTGAGTTTAGTTCTTTATAGGGGTTGCTTTTTGTTTTGGTGGTGATAGTGGGTTTTTTCTTCAAATAAGAAAGCGATACAGCGTGAAAAACGCAAAGACAAAGATTTCTAATGTGCTATTTTTATACTTTTGGTTTAGTAGGATGAAGGGAGTTTTGTGAAAATGAACGGAATTGCATAACGCTAATCATCTCCTGCCTTTTTTCAGGTTTTGCAGACGTGACAAATAAGCAAGCGGTAACCGGCCTCATTTCTTTGTATGCACGAGTGGTCATCTGGTTCTGTCGATCCGGTCTCCTTCCAGAGGGTTTAGGTAAGCGTGACCTGTCATACGTTTGTAACAAGGCGACCATCCAGTGAGTGACTCCCACGAACGCGTGCTTAGCCATGTTTTTGTAACGGTTTCGTCAGGAAGAAGTCGTGCTGGTTCAGTGGCAGGGTGTGCTGAAGTTCTGTGGGTGAAGTTGAGATTTTGCTGGGTTGTCAAGTACACGGCGTAGAATGAGGCAGGCAGTTTCTTTCCTGGGTGGATTTTAGGAATAGCAATGGACCCCTGACTTCAAGGCGCTGCTTGTGTCCACAGCTTGAACTACTTGAGATTTTAAACAAAGCACTATTAAACAACAAGTACCGGAATGCTTGTTTTTAGAGTGAGAGCATTACCTGCATGTTTTGAACTTTCTATCAGTTGCTTGAGGAGAAAGTACACCTTGGAAATCCTTCTTTAGTTGGATGGATTAGAAATTCCATTGTCAGCCTTAATTGTCTCACAAACAATTGTTTTAAACAATGGTTTTAAAACCATTCCCTTTGAGAACTGGGTGGTTTTTTTTATAGTGAACTTCAGCTTACCCTACATGTTGTGAATGCTGCGTGAACTGTAACCTTGAAACGGCACTTGGGGCAAGAAGGAATTGAGTCTTGTCTCTTAGAGTTCTTTTAGCAAAGGCGGAAAGAGGATTGGCTTCTTTCAGAGTTGGAGGCTTCTGATGCTTAGCTTGTACGATCTTCTGTCTCTTTAGGCAAAAATTTTCGTTTACAAGTGTGATATGACTGCTTTAACTTGCTTCTGCTTTGTTGCCTGTAGATGACGATACGCGTTTGTCAAGACCTTTCTACAATTATCCTCTGATTGAGAGCTACTATACTGGTCACCGACAGAAACTTGAGCGTTTATCAAGGTAAGAGCTAGAGGAAGACTCTAGAACACTTCCACGGCAAATTCAGAAGTGGAAGGGAATGGCTTTTATCTCAACAGTTGCATGGGCTATGCGTAATGCCGCTGCCAGCAATACTCTTGACTTCAGTGACACGCGTGTTCTGTTGAACAGAGAGGTTACTTTCCTGTGTTAAAACGTTGCTATCTACCTCTGCTTAGTACCACTGGTTGGTATCATCATTTTTCGGGAGTCTACTTTATTCATTGGCTAATGTGTATAATTTCTGACTACTGAAAAAGGCCATGTGATTAGGACAGGATCAGTCACCTCCATATGACCATATGACCGATTATGACCACATGACCAATAGAGGGTCATAACTGTATTGGCCTAAGTCCCCTTCTCACAAGTACGTGGTGTGATTTCGTAAGATGGTTGGAGGTACATGGAGTTGGCACGCCTCGCACTCTCCTGGCTGTCGGATAGAAGTCACTTGCGAACGTCAGCTCTCTTTCCTGGACTAGCTGCCTAGCACATAGGCGGCATGCCTTGGATTAGCCGATAATAGGTTTTTCTTTGGAAATTGTACTGAAAACTGAATAAAGACCTGACCAAGCTTCGGCGATGGCACTGTGACCAAGAGGCTGCAAGGTGAGTTAAGGTGGAAGCTGCAGGGTAGGAGGTATTGACTTCAAAGTTCATCTTCCTTGGCTTACTTCTCAAGTAACTTACATACAGGCTCGTGTGTTCCTTCGAAGCACAGAGCCTCTAGTGTCCTTTTTCTGCTTTGTGCCATCGGGAGATTAAAGGGCAGGGCTGCAGTCAGCAGAAGACTGGAGGAAAGCCGTTACACCGGGAGGCTGGAATTAGTGTTTTACTCTGTCCAAATCCTTGCTACCTTTTGTTCCAGAGGAAAATGGGACTCGGACTGCTTGATGGTTGATGGAATGGTTTCCCAGTTAGGAGACCAAGTGGAGAAGCTGTGGCGGAGAGATGCAGGAGGAACTGGGAAATACCCGCCTGCCAGTTTGCATGTGAGGGTCCTGTTCACTGAGAACAACAACAAACGGCCGCCCTCCCCGCCAAACCCCACCCAAAAGCCAATGATTTAGGGAAGACAGGCGTTTTTTCAGAACTGTTAATTTTTCATTTCAGGCACTGCTGGATCTCTATTTGCTAGAAAGCATTGAAGAAAACTGCAAACACGCAATTGTATCCTTTCTAGTTATTTTTATTACACCTTCAGGGGATGCACATAAATGTTCTTCAGTGTTGGTCGCCGACCTGTTTCATGACATTTTTTCATTTATGCTTCAAAGACGATGCAAGTGAAAACATTTAGTTTAGCGTTAAGTTGTAGACAGAAGCGCTGTTTTATTTCTTTGTACTGTGGATTTTTGATGACTTTTTTCGTAAACGTTTGGTTGCAAAAGTCTTCTCCGATAGGGAGAAAACAGTTTTAGTAATAAGGGTTGAAGATATAAAATGTCCTTAGTTTTTCTCCAAATTTAAACACTGTTTAAAATTTTCTAAAACACCCATGATGGGTTATAAAACAATTTCTGTTTCAGAGCAAAAGGATTTCTAAGAGTGGTTTACCAGTACCGGATTTTTGCTGAAATCACGGGTTTTCCAGCGCAGCTCACAGTGCTTGCTTTGGTTCCGTTGAAAGTGCAGGCACACGGAATAAGCAACAGGGAGAAGAGAAAAGTCATGGGGCAGAAACTTAATTTTTAAGCTGCTGAAATACACAGCCTTGCTTTTGCTGTTTGTTGCCTAACCCGCGAGGGGAGCCTAGAGAGCAAGGGGCTTAGAAATGCTTATAGCCCAGAGCTGTCTTGTTAGATGATGTCCCTAAAAACGGACGTCAGAAAGAGAAAATGACGCTACCAATGAGTGACCCGCATACTGGTTTAAATCCAGTTTTAATCATTCGGAGCTGAGCTGTACTGTAAGGATGCCACAATTTACACTGTTTTATAGACGCTGGACATGAGGGAAAAACCCAACTGTGGAATTTATTTGCTGTAATAATTGAGCGTTGGATGCTCCAATGTTTTGAATGTCTTTTCTGCTTCCTACCACTTTTATATTCTTACTGCATTATGTTTTTCTAAAGGTAATGTGATAAACTTTTGGTCTTACAAACTGATTAGCCTTAATGAGATACCTGATGTCAGACAATTTACTTGCTGCTGGATATCAAGCGTTCCTTTCCGAGTGAGACAGAGACTTCAGTCGACTCCTTTGCAACTGCCTTTGGCATCCCCTGGGGACTTGTTAAGCTTGTTGAAGGTTGTTGGCTTCTAGATCACAATGATTACGAAGTAAGTATGGTAGAGTTGAGTTAGACATACATTGCAGTACAAAGCTATAATCTAGAAAATGATTTTAAAACCCGATCTCTAACTTGTACAGAATTCACTGGCCCTGCTCTTTCATCCCGCTACAATCAAAACCGCGTCATGGCAGCACAAGAGAATTATTCAGTCCCTCCTGTGCCAAGGGGAGCATGGGCAAGCCCTCAGATACATCCAGCTGATGAGGCCACCCACAGCAAGCAGCGGGGAAGTGCAGCTTCTCCTCACTGTGTTGCTCTCCAATAGGTAAAGAAATATACCCCACCATTTTGTCACGCAAATCTTGTGAAAATGGAGAACAAAGAATAGAAATCATCATCCCCTAAGTTTCCTTTAAACTTTGAGTACAAGACTCTTGGGGCATCTCTTTGGTTATGCTATTAACATCCCTTTACGTCTGAAACATTAATTACAGGTGCATGGTGGAGGCTTGGGGTCTGTTGCACCAACATGCCGCTCAGGCAAACTTAGAAGACCTCTTAAAACACATGTACGAAATGTGCCGGGAGATGGGCCTGATGGAAGACTTGCTGAAGCTGCCTTTCACAGACACCGAACAAGTAAGTGGGAGCAAGGAAAAATGTTCATCGTCTCTTTGAAAAGAGAAAAGGCAGAGCCATAACAGATTTTTGGAATGATTTTTTTTTTCTCATAGGAGTGTTTGGAGAAGTTTTTAAGGACCAGTGCTGGTGTTCAGAATCAAGAATTCCTTTTAGTCTACCATCTGCAGCGTGCCAACTACATTGCAGCCCTAGAGCTGAATCAGTCCATGAACGTCAATCTTATGGTAAGCGTGAAAGTTCTGTTCTGTCAAGCGTGCAAGTTTCTGCTGGGTGTTACTAACTGGTTTGGATAGTACTCAATAAAAATCCTGCTTTGTTTTTTTCATACCAGTCTTTGAAACACTCGGAACAAGTTTCTACACCTTTGGTTACAGCTGAAGCTAAATGTTGACCAATATACGTCACTACTCCAAAGCTACTCTATGAAGCTATAAATTAAATGTTACACACCACTGTTGACCCCACTGAGAACAGTTTGTTTGCATCTGAGGAATAAACATGTATCTTTCCCATCAGCCAATCGTACCATTCCGTTATTGAGATACGTATGTTATGCGTGGCTTAGATTACTGGAAGTTGTTTGTGTCACTCCTTCCTGTGGGATGACGAGTAGGTTGTATGTCATCGCTTGTGTCTTGCACGCAACTGTATTTTTCTAGCTGAGAGCAGGCTAGATGCCAGTCCACAGGTTAAATTTCTGTGGGTTTTCTTTGTTTTTTTAATTTCTGCGAGTTATAGTGTGCTCTCCAATTCCACAACTTTCATTTCACGGCTTTTATGACAAAAATTCTTGTCTAACCTCTATTTCTCAAAATAGCCAGATTACATTTTGTGTTACATGAACTTGTGTTCTGGATTTGTGACACGTTTGCTGTTTTCTGGAATCATAGTTTTCCAGTGACTCAGTCTTCTAAGGTGGTTTTGGAAGTCGTAGGTCCTGCATTTGAAAACTGTCATGCGGCCAGGTGGTGTGCGTAGGTCGCTTTTTCTTGCTTGTTTTAATCTTCACATCATGTTGTCCAGGGTAATTTCCAGTTGTCCCGTATATTCAGGGCACTGGCGTTTCAGGAAGAACAAGGGAAAGCCTGCTATGTAGTAAGTCGTTTGCAAATTGCAGGTGATATCAGAAAATTGCAGGTGATAACAGGTGTATCAGAAGAAGGTTCTGCAGAGTGCCAGCATTGTTTTAACTTCAAGTTGTAGGCTCTGTTGCTATTGCAGTCTTCCTTCCACTTTGCTAAAAGTACCAGGTGAAATCGGTGTGTGCGGATGGGTAGAACTTGCCGCTGTTCTGTGCAGTGGAGGTGTTTTCCCACACCCGTAGAGGAAATCTGCTCACTAATGCGAAATAGCAGGGAGAGGTCTGTGCAAGGAACTTCTTGTAATTAGTTAAGCTTTTGCTTTCCGCTTTTCCTTCATCAGAACGACGGCGATCATCGCTTGACCGACAGAGCAGTTGCCAGAAATTCTCTATTAGCCCAATATGGCAAGATCCTTCCACGAATTGAAAGGCAGCTGGCCGTAGAGAGAGCCAAGCTTTACCATTTGCCTGCACTGGCCTCAAGAGAAGGTAACTTTTAGCGGGGGGAAATAGAGGGGAGAATTCCCTGTCACTTGGATGACACCAGGCTGAAATTTTTCCCCTCTTGCTTTCCAGTCTCAAGACCAAAGCCATTAACTCCAGTAAGAAAACAAGCTAAAGCAGGAAATGTGCGTCGAAGACCAAATTTTCTGGCGAAAATATTGTCCAGAATTAAAGAATCCTGGGCAGGAATGAAGGAGAAAACCGGTTTCTCACAAGGTGGATTTTAAAGATGCTGTTGTTTTTATAGCTGCTAAACGTGCTGTTTCTTCAGCAGGATGTTTCTAAAATTGAGGATGTTTCTAAAATGGGACCTGTTGAGATCCAAACAGGAGAGCAAGCAGTTGGGTTTCAACAGCACCCGCCAGTCCCTCACTAGAGACAGGAACAAGAAGAGACCTTAGATGCATTCACTTATTCAGCTCGTCTCGGCTTTGGGATTTAGGACAACACTGTAGAGAAGACGGGGCTGGACTTGGGAATACGCAAATCCCTCATGGGAGTCAATGGAAAATTTGGGATGGGAAGAAGGCAGCAGGTCACAAAGCTTCCGCAGTCATTCCCGTAGCAGTGCAGTGAAGGTGTTTCTGCTTTCGTTATAACTGGTGGGTACTGATGTAGATGTAAGCGCCTGGTTTTGGCTTGTGGGCCCTCACTGAATTTAGGACAAACTGCTTACTGCTTTCTTGTTCGTAGATTTGTAAGCATAAAAGGAAAGTTTACGCAGACTAGTATTTCTTGACTTTAGTTTTGAAGCATGGCGTGTTGCTAATAATATATCGCTTTCGCAAGTTTTGACGAGGCGGGAGGCAAGAAAATAAGCTGATTCTATGGAGACTGCTGTTGAGGGGCTGCTTCCTTCTGCCGTTGTTGGCTAGCACTGCAACTTAGAGGGCTGGGCAAAGGTCTTTACACGTGGATTCAATTATCCCGACCATCCGAGTCCCTGGAAATAAGTAACGGTTACTGCTTTTGTTCTCCCCATAAAACCCCGAGTATCTTCACGTGGATCTAGAAGGAACGAATACTTGCTCAGCACAGGGAACGGGAAAAGACGAGGTGGAGCTATTTAGAATATACTGTGTTGTCTCAGGCAGTCCAAGCGATTCCTTGAAGTGCAGGGTTGAGCTGTCGGATGTGAGGGCTGGCCAGTGTGACAAAGTGTTGCCGACTGGAACTTTCAGCTTTTCTCTCATCGTTGCCTTTTACCCTGTTAGATGCAGAGTGGGTCGCCCTGTGGGCATTTGTCGTCAGTGCAGGAAGTACTGCAATGGGATGATTTCTGCCAGTTGTGGCTACAGCTCGCATTGTAAAACTGCTCACTTTGTCCAGGAGTGGTGGCAAATCGTAGTCAGGAACAGAAACACCAGAAACGGGGCACGCGATGGCCTACACTGAACACTCTCTTCTCTGTCCCTTAAACACAGAAGCTGTCGTCGGTAGCAGAGAGTACACTGTATGTTTCTGACTTTACACCCAGCAGTGATCTGAAAGGAAAAGCGGCATTTCACTGTCCTCAGTTTCATCTGTGTGAGTGTGAAGTCAGTCTGTTTGGTAATGACTATTGCATTAACAGGCTTTTTTTTAACTGTAGGTGGTGGAAGATAGTGCGCTTAAGTCACCAACCTCAGAAGCAGCACCGGCAACACCAGGATAAAGTGAAGGACATCCATCGGGCGATCGTCCATACAGCTAGGATTCTCCAGAGTCATAGTTAGCATGTTGTTTGACTGTCAATAAACATTGTTGAATGTGATGCAGCTGAAGGAGACGGAGAGCTTTTTACACCTCAGAGTAATTTTCAGAGACAAGCGTTGTAATAAGGAATGCCCCCCAGCCCTCCTCCTCTCGCTTAGCTTTTGTAGCTGAGCAGACGGCAGAGGGTATGGAACATCCCTTTGGTCAGTTTGGGTCAGCTGTCCTGGCTACGTGCCCTCCCAGGATCTTGTCTTTTTTCCTCCTGAGTCCTTTCTCAGACCCAGCCTTCGCACCGCACCCCTAGCAGCTCCCTCTGCATCTCCGGGATGATCAGTTCGCCCTCCTCTACGAGCAAAGGAACCCAGAATATCTTCCAGGAAGGAGAACTCGAACCCCACGTGGACTGATGGCGTAAGGTGGGCTGTAGTTAGTGATTTTTCCAGTTAAAGGCTTTACAGACCGTGATTACACTTGCAGTTTTATAGAGTTTGCTCAAACTGCTTACGTTGAGAACTGGAACTGCAAATCAGAATGGCAGACTTGCATTTGGTCTTAAACGGCTATGTTAGGCCTTCTGTAACGTCACCTGCCTGCCTGCAGGAACACTCGGAATTAGGAGAATTTGAGATTTGAGGTTTGTGCGGTGACGTCATCCTGGGAGCTTCGTCCAGTTTTGTATGGACTGTATCTATTTCATTATTTCCCTTTTGATTTTATTATTAGGATTTCATGAAAGCAGTTTAGTTTCTCCTAAGCTCGTAAATCTCTCTCTACCTCTCCTCCTCCTCTCCGTGTACGAGAGGTTGGGGGGGAGCATCTGTCGCCGGCCATTGGCCAATTCGGCCAAAACCACGACAGATTTATTGGCGCCCGACGTGGGGCACGAACGCAGCTCTGATAGATTGCCTGAATAGTTTGAATTCCAGCTTGTTCAGGGAGAACAGAGAGTTCACAGCATGTCGGTCTTACGTGAAATCTGGTATCGTGCCTTTAGAGAGCTTTGTATGAAGTTAATGGACGCAGTGGGGTTTAAGCGGTCAAATATATTGCATGGCCTGTTTCTCGTTTGTGTTTGGACGCGGTGGTCTAAGCGTGCCACGTTGGCGTGGGTTTGCCTTCAGAGGTATAAAATAATTGCTTGGATAACGGTTCTGCCTGCCTATCTTGGGCATCTCGTGATGGAGGCTTTTCCTAATTACACTTTCGGGATGGATTCTTTTCCTAATTACGCTCTTGGTCGTACCTGGGGAAAGTTGACTTTGCCCTTCGGTGATGATGCCAAAGCGACAGTAACAGAATCGGGATGAGAAACCTTCGGGCCGTTTCGAGAGTGAAGGTTACTTTCATTCGTACGTGATCCTGTTGTCGGTTTTCCCGAGTGTGTTGCAGGGCTGGTTTATTGTTAAATATCGGTGCAGGAGTGAGTATGATGTGACGTGTGATCATAGAATCATAGAATTGTTGAGGTTGGAAGGGACCTTTAAGATCATCGAGTCCAACCTTTAGCCTACCCTGACAAGAGCCACTTCTAAACCGTGTCCCTCAGTGCCCCATCTACCCTTTTTTTAAACACCTCCAGAGACGGTGAATCCACCACCTCCCTGGGCAGCCTATTCCAATGTTTAATAACCCTTTCAGTGAAAAAATGTCTCCTAATATCTAATCTAAACCTCCCCTGACGTAACTTGAACCCGTTTCCCCTCGTCCTATCACTTGTCACCAGGGAGAAGAGGTCAGCCCCCATCTCTCTACAACCTCCTTTCAGGTAGTTGTAGAGCGTGATAAGGTCTCCCCTCAGCCTCCTCTTTTCCAGGCTAAACAACCCCAGCTCCCTCAGTCGTTCTTCATAAGGTTTGTCCTCCAGGCCCCTCACCAGCTTTGTAGCCCTTCTCTGGACACGCTCCAACACCTCAATGTCCCTCTTGTAGCGAGGGGCCCAAAACTGAACGCAGTACTCGAGGTGGGGCCTCACCAGTGCCGAGTACAGGGGGATGATCACTTCCCTAGTCCGGCTCACCACACTATTCCTGATACAGGCTAGGATGCTGTTGGCCTTCTTGGCCACCTGGGCACACTGCTGGCTCATATTCAGCCGGCTGTCAACCAACACTCCCAAGTCCTTTTCTGTCGAGCTGCTTTCGAGCCACTCTGCCCCAATCCTGTAGCGCTGCATGGGGTTGTTGTGACCCAAGTGCAGGACCCGGCACTTGGCCTTGTTGAACCTCATACCATTGGTCTCAGCCCATCGGTCCAGCCTGTCCAGATCCCTCTGCAGAGCCAACCTACCCTCAAGCAGATCAACACGCCCGCCCAGTTTAGTGTCATCTGCGAACTTACTGAGGGTGCATTCAATCCCTTCATCCAGATCATTGATAAAGATATTAAAGAGAACCGGCCCCAGCACCGAACCCTGGGGGACACCACTTGTGACTGGACACCAACTGGATTTAACTCCATTTACCACCACTCTCTGGGCACGGCCATCCAGCCAGTTTTTTACCCAGCGAAGAGTACACCTGTCCAGGCCATGAGCAGCCAGTTTCTCCAGGAGAATGGTGTGGGAAACAGTGTCAAAAGCTTTGCAAAAATCCAAGTAGATAACATGCACAGCTTTTCCCTCATCCACTAAGTGGGTCACCTTATCATAGAAGGATATTAGGTTTGATAGGCATGACCTGCCCTTCACAAACCCATGCTGACTGGGCCTGATCACCCTGTTCTCCCGCATGTGCCGTGTAATGGCACTGAGGAGGATCTGTTCCATGACCTTCCCAGGCACCGAGGTCAGACTGACTGGCCTGTAGTTCCCCGGATCCTCCTTCCGGCCCTTCTTGTGGATGGGTGTCACATTTGCTAACCTCCAGTCAGCTGGGACCTCCCCGGTTGTCCAGGACTGCTCATAAATGATACCAAGTGGCCTGGCGAGCACCTCCGCCAGCTCTTTCAATACCCTTGGGTGGATCCCATCCGGCCCCATAGATTTGTGCACCTCCAGGTGCTGAAGCAGGTCCCTCACCATTTCCCTTTGGATTAGAGGGGCTTCATTCTGCTCCCCATCCCTGTCTTCTAGTTCAGGGGTCTGGGTGCTCAGGGAACAACTGGTCCTACTGCTGAAGACTGAGGCAAAGACTTCATTAAGTACCTCAGCCTTTTCCTCATCCTTGGTCACTATGTTGCCGGCCCCATCTACTAGAGGACAGAGATAATCCTTAGTCCTCTTCCTATTGCTAATATATTTATAGAAGCTTTTTTTGTTGTCCTTGACAACAGAAGCCAGGTTTAGCTCCAGCTGGGCTTTGGCCCTCCTGATTTTTT
Organism: Larus michahellis; assembly: GCF_964199755.1. Taxonomy (NCBI): domain Eukaryota; kingdom Metazoa; phylum Chordata; class Aves; order Charadriiformes; family Laridae; genus Larus; species Larus michahellis. The sequence goes on from NC_133898.1 coordinate 43,846,693, forward strand.
CCCTACATAGCTTAACTACCTCTTTGTAGTCATCTTGAGTGGCCTGCCCTTCCTTCCAGAGGCCATAGATCCTCTTTTTTTCCCGAAGTTGCAACACTAGCTCCCTGTTTAGCCAGGCCGGCCTTTTTCCCCGACGGCTTGTCTTCTGGCACATGGGGACAGCCTGCTCCTGCGCCTTTAAGACTTCCTTCTTGAAAATCATCCAGGCTTCCTGGGCTCCTTTGCCCTGGAGGACTGCCTCCCAGGGGACTTTGTCAACCAGGCTCCTGAAAAGCCCAAAGTCCGCCCTCCGGAAGTCCAAGGTAGCAGTTCTGCGGACCCCTCTCCTTGCTTCTCGCAGAATTGAAAACTCTATCATTTCATGGTCACTGTTCCCAAGACAGCCTCCAACCTTCACATCCCCCACAAGATCTTCCCTATTTACAAACAACAGATCCAGCAGGGCACCTTCCCTAGTTGGCTCTCTCACTAGCTGTGTCAGGAAGTTATCCCCAGCACATTCCAGGAACCTTCTAGACTGTTCCCTCCCTGCTGTATTGTATTCCCAGCAGATGTCCGGCAAATTGAAGTCCCCCACGAGGACAAGAGCTCGCGATCTTGAGACTTCTCCCAGCCGTTTATAGAATATTTCATCTGCCTCCTCATCCTGATTGGGCGGTCTATAACAGACTCCTACTACGATATCCGCCTTGTTAGCCCTGCCCCTGATTCTTACCCATAAACACTCAACCCCATTATCACCATCATTAAGTTCAAAGCATTCATAACACTCCTTAACATACAGGGCCACACCCCCGCCTCTCCTTGCTTGCCTATCCTTCCTGAAGAGCCTATAGGCATCCATGGCAGCACTATAGCTATGTGAGTCATCCCACCACGTTTCTGTGATGGCGACTACATCATAGTTTCCCTGCTGCACGATGGCCTCCAGCTCGTCCTGCTTATTCCCCATGCTGCGTGCATTAGTGTAGATGCACTTCAGTTGGGTTAATTGTCCTACCACTTTCTTGGGGGGACAGGCCCTGATTTGCACCTGGTCATTCTCGGACACTACTGTGGTTACCAAATTATCACTACTCCTTGTGTCTATGCTGCCACACAATTCACTATCCCCCACCATCGCTGAGGCAGGCTGCAAGACCTTGCTATCACTTATACCCATGAGCACTGCTATGTTGCTCCCAGGCACCACTTTTGTGATCCTGGTTTCGTCCCCATCCCCCATCAAACCTAGTTTAAAGCCTTATGGATAAGCCCTGCTAATTCTTGTCCCAGTCTCTTTCATCCCCTTCGGGTTAGGCTTCCCCCGCCTGATGCCAGCATGCCTGGTTTCCTGTAGATCAGCCCATGTTCAAAAAAGCCAAAGTCCTGCCGGACGCACCAGTCGCGGAGCCAGGAGTTAATTTGCTGGCTCCTCCTATTTATCCCCTCGTCTACCCCTGCAAATGGTGGGATAGAGGAGAACACTATTTGTGCTCCCGATCCCTTAACCAGCCGTCCCAGGGCCCTAAAGTCATTCTTCATTGCCCTCAGACTTCTGGTACCTACTTCGTCACTGCCTACCTGAAATATCAGTAGCGGATAGTAATCTGATGACAGGACCAGGGAAGGGAGTTTCCTCCGTATGTCCTTAATTCTGGCCCCAGGGAGGCAGCTACTCAGATGTTGCTACTCAGGTGATGTTGCTACTCAGACCCCGGGGCCAAAGCCAAAGACAGCAGAAACTCGGGCAGCCCTGCCACCGAAAGCTGCAGTAGGAATTCAGACAACCCCCCCACGGAAAGCTACAGCAGAAACTCAAACAACTCAGGTGACTGCCCAAGCCGCAACACAGGCACAAACAACGCCACCGGCCCCGACACCAGCCCGAGCGGCATCGGCTGCCCCCCACCGGCCCCGGCATCGGCCAGGCCCACGGCGGCTGCGCCGCCCAGAGGCCCCGGCGAAAGCCACGCCTCCGCCCATACAGGCCAAAGCCACGGCCCGGCCGTAGGGACACCGCCGCCAGCGGCATGGGCTGCCCCCACACGGGCCCCGGCAAACGCCACGGCTCCGGCCCGGAGGCGGTGGAGAAAATGACTAAGACAATAGCTGAGCAAAATGAGAAAAGTGCTAAACTTCTTCATGAAATGCTTGAAAAAGTGTCTGAGAAGGGGAAAGAATCCCACTCTTCCCCTGAACAGAGCCAGGTTGCAGTCATTAAGAAACAACGGTAGCGATTCAGCTTTTGGCCACCTCACTTGCTCTTCCTCACTTGGCGGTACAGTTCTGCTCTGACTTTGCGAGCCTGTCCAGCTTGCTGGTCTCCTGGGCACCGTTTTCCCCACTTCACGGTTCAGTTTTCTATTGGAACCAGAAGAGGGAGGGGCTGGGAAAGGCCAAGTGGGTGCTACTCTTTGCAACGATGGCGTGCTCTCCTGTCATTCCACCTTACGAAACCACGCTCTTACGGTCTTTAGTTCCCCATAGAAGGCAGGAGTGGGTCAGACAACGAGTAAAGAGAACGTCTTGTTTCTGGCCGTGTTTTCCGGTTCCTTCTGGAAAACCGTCTGGGGAGAGTTGCCTCTTAAAATCAGGGCGTGGGGGCGCTCAAAAAGCTCATGCGAATACTGAGTGAGAATGCTTGGGACAGTCTGGTAAGGAACGAAAGCAAAAGGAAGCTTGTTTCTGTATGTTTTCTGCCTTGACCCTATCTTCAAAGAAGCCCATAAATAATTCTTTGGCATCGATTTTGTAATTCCAACATTGCAAAAAGTTTTCCTCTACTGAATACTGTTGGTAATCAAAAAATCAATTTGATACTTCTCTTTCTTTTCAGGACCACAAGAAAAGGAGGCTCTTGGTCACCTCCACCGGTGGAAATAAAATTCGTCTCTCCTTTTGGAAGTGCACTGGATAAAGCCATGGATCGTATTGCAAGAATATGCCCAGTGTGCGAATATGTCTGAGGATAACCGAGCAGTTTAATCCCCCATCAGAACTTCCCCTCGTGGAACGCTACTCTCAGGCTTGTTATTTCAATAAAATTGTTTGCTGCAATTTCATCAGTTCCCATGTAACCACTCGTAAATAGCTTTGTTGTTGATTTCTGGTGGGGAAAACAAGCTACGGGCAGAAACCAATCCATAGGGTCTCACGAGTCATTTAGTTCTTATCCGTAGTCTTACTGGTACAGAACAGGTTTCTTTTTGGCGTTGGTGAACTTAATACTGCGAAGCTTAAAGCTTGATGCCGGTGTCTGCCAAGTAGCGAAGGGTTGTTACAAATCTGCTGAGCCGGGGCTTCGTCCTTGCTGGCGGCAGGAGCCCGGCCTGGTGCACCCCAGACCTGGGGGTGTCTCTGTCCCAGACCCTTGGATGCGGCTGCTGCTTTCCCGTTTGCAGGTCAGGCCAGTAGCAAGGCTGAGGGTGCACCACACACATGCACGACAGCAACGCGGCTGGCTACGCAGGCTGCCAGAGACGGGGCCGTGCCTTTACCACCTGCCATCTTGCACTGGGGCAGCTCACAGAAAGCCACCTCTCTGGCTTATTAACGCACGGCGTATATTTTGACAGCTAAGTTATGTGACGGAGGTAGCTCTTTTTCCTGAGAATTCTGGGTCTCTCTCGTGTGCGTGACTTAATTCAGCTTCTTTCCTTCCCTTTGTCTCCCGGCAATGCAGCACAGAGTTGAAACGTAGAGCGTACAGATGACCCCTGCTGCCAGGCGTTGGTTGTCTCTGCTTCCCGATGCCGGATCCCAGCGACAGTGCCACACAGAGCTATTCCTTCCTGCCCAGGAGCAGTTTGCTTCCCGGCCACTTCCCCAGTCCCTCGTCTCCTTCTGCAAGAGGAGGTTCCCTCTCTCCTCCTGGCCTTTCTGGGGCTCAGAACTGAAAACGGCCCTCTTTGCAGTCCTTCCAGACAGGCTTTCGCTGGGACTCCAGCACTAATTATTCCTTCTTATTCCAGCTCCCCTGAAAAGAGCTCAGGCACTTAGATGTCTGCTGTCCCAACGCGGTTCATGGCTCAGTGACCGCGTGGCTGCAGCTGCCTGGCTACGAGGAGATATCAGGAGCAGAAGATTTAACGTTTCCCGCACCAGTTCAGTCCTGCAAAGAGCTGAATTGCTTTCACGTGCCGATGAACGCAGACCCCTTGTTGTGTCTGAATTAGGACTCCATCTGACCCGGAGATGAGGCCCATGTGAACCAAGACCCCCAGAAGCCTTGTCTGGGGTGGGCGCTCCCTGACAGCGGCTGCTCTCCCCTTACTGCCTGCTGGCCAGCTGGTGCTCTGCTCTATTAAGGCATCTTAGCAGCACCGCTGCATTTCTGCCTGGCGATACAGGAGTAGTACTTAATAGCTGTGACTTGGGATTTTTTTTCAAAGGTGTTCTGTTTGGTTTTTTTCTCCACAGACACATTGTTTTTAAAAACTTGAGAAGAAAAGAAGACAGCTCTGCCTTTGAGAAATGGTCCCTGTCCTCATCTGCAGCACTGGCGTGGGCACATCCAGTTGCTCAGAGTCAGTTCCCTTATCAAGTGCTGATCAAGACAAAAGCCCAAACCCAGTGTAAGTAAGGCTATTGCAGGCAGGAGGGAGAAGAGTTTCTGCTGGCTGGGAATGAGTGGCGGATCCGGAGCACACAGGCCACGTGGGAGTCCCGTCCGGAGGAAGCCTGGAAGGAGTGGGAGCACCAGCACATTGCTGTGGCTCAGGCGAGTTTCCCAGTAACGGGCATTGCGGCCAGATCCATTAACCTCTGGTCTTCTGAGTCTGATGTTTTCCCCTTTTTGTCATCTTTAAGATTTGTTACTCACGCCCCTCTCTGCCCTTCCTTAATAAACCGTGACTCCAGGTCTGGAACTTCTGCCAATAGAAAGGAAGCGTGGCGTCAGTCTTTCAGATCTAATAATTGCTTCCTGATCATGTTTGATAAAATGATGGGGGTTTGATAAAAATTAGGGACTTAATTCTGTCGGGAATGCTGAGCCCTGTGTGGGGTGTATGGCTAACCGGGGTCGTTCAGGTGCTCCCTCTGGATGGTTGTATCGGTCTTGGCTGGCAGCTGGCACAGGCGTTTGGGCACACAGTACCGTACCCTGTTCTGCTGAGGACAGCTTCTTGTTCACCTGCTGCATCAACTGGTTTTCCTGCATTGATCTGCCTGGGGTTTGCTTTGTTAAGACAGTGAAACGAACATAATCAGGCTTCTGTTAATTTTGTGCCTTCTACCTAGGAAGCTGTCGGATACAGTTTTAGAGAACTAATGGTGACAAGGCTTTGCTGGTGTGGTATTGCTTGACTTGTGTGGTGGAGAGAAGCCTTAAATTGGCAGGAGAGAGTCACCAACAAGCCGGGCCTGTTGCACGTGTTGCAAATGCATTTGCAGTTGGGCTTGTCAGGTTGCTCTTTGTCAAAGTATGTTTCAGAATGAGATACGCAAAAGCCGCCTGGGCACGGTCGTGGGCAGCCTGCTGTAGGTGACCCTGCCTGAGCAGGGGGGCTGGACCAGAGGACCTCCAGTGATTCTGGAAGGCCTTTCTCTTCATTGTGATGCTGGGATTCTGGAATTCGTGCTGGGATTCTGGAATTCGTGCTGGGAGAGGCGAGCGGTGTGGTGTGCTGGGAGTGCCTTGCTCACCACTGTCTCCCTGTGCTGGGAAGGCTGCGTGTATGTTCTGTCCTGAGACACTCAGCGCCTACGTCTGTCTGTCCAGGTGCACCGAGCAAGGTAAAAAAGAGCGTAAGGTCAGAAGTGCCTTTGGGAACCGCTGCGAGCTTCGCCACGGTAGACGGGGACTGCAACTCTTGAACGGAAGTATAGTCGTGTTAGGGAATAACCGCAGGAGGTAGCTGGGTAAAGTGGCTCCAGCGTCAAGTTCTGATCTGTGTTGGTTTTGTTTGTTTTTTCATGGAGAGGGATGTCACATCTGTGGTCTGCATCAGACACAGGGTCTTCGCTGTTGGGGGCTGTTGGGGTAGAGAGCTGAAATTCTTTCCTCGTCTCACCTTCTGCTGTAGCTTTGTGCTTGTGGAGCATCTGCACAAACTCGGCAAGACAATCTGTAGGCTGCACTTGAGTGAAATAAGGCCGACTGTAGGATTCTGGTACAGACCGTCTCTGTCACGCTGGTGGCTTTTTAGACTACAGCTTAGGGCTTGGATGAAATGTAGGGTTTTTGCCTAAACCGCCGGGAGCGGGGAGGCTTTCTGCCGAAGCGGGAAAGACCTGACCCGGTGGTACTCCCTAAATCACCTGCTCACTCACTCGCTAAATCCTCTTTCTGCAGGAGTAAAATCCGGCAAAGTGCAAATTCACTGAACCTGACGACTACGAGAGTGCAGAAAGTGACTTTTCCATCTGCTGCTCCTCCAGTGCTTGTGAGTTGCTTCCTGTTTCTCTGGGGAAAATGTCATGGAACCAGTCATTAACAACAATTCAAAAATTGGTATAACTTTTATAAACCCTTTTATAACCCTTCCCTGAAATCACTTTAGCTTCCACCTCTGGCGGAGTGAAAGAACGACGCCTGTCAGCTGCAGCCTTTCCCAGAGAGCTAGGGAGTCTCTCCGTGCAAGAGGGAGTTAAAAGTTGCCTTAAAAGATGCCTGACTGTGTCCTGGGTGGTGTCCTTTCTAAAAGTGAAGGGGTTTTTAGCCCTCCCTGCAAACTGAGTGTGCCGTTTCACCCGGGTATGAGCTAGCAGCCCGGGCTGACTGCCACAAAAAGGAGATGGACAAATTCCCTCTCCTTCTTCCCGATGCGTGGTCCTGCCTCCTTCCTTGTGCCACCTCTTATGCTTGCTGGTTGTCTCTGCAAGGCAGTTGAGCTCTCGAAGCTGGTGGAACACCACCTGCTTTTCTGGGTGAGTTTCCTGCCTGCTCAGGGAGTGAACTTGGCTCCTAAAGTGCTCTAAGGCACTGTTAAGGCAGTGCGAGGTGAGCCACAGGAGTACGGTAGTAGAACAAAGGAGCAGATGGAGAGATGGGAGGCGGCGGCAAGTCCTCTCTTTTGGTGGCAGGGAAGTCAGCATGTTTTGTGAAACCACCTCTTCAGCTGCGGCTGGCCATATTTTTAGCTTTTTCGTCAGTAAGCCCATTGCATTGTTGGCCCTTGAAACGGATTTTCAGGTACTACCGTCAGTCAAAACTGACGTCCCTGAACCCTGACTTGGCTGAATGTGATTCTGCTTGAACATGTAATTTCTCCATGTTTATTCTTCTTGGAGCTTTTTAATGCAAAAATCTATCCTCAGCCTGTGACTCGTGGTACGCTCCTTTCTTTGGAAATAGTTTGGAAGTCATAAGTACTTAAGGTGAAGACCAGTGGTAATTTTGGCTGCTAGAAGACAACTGACAATAAGTAACAAAGGGTAAAGTACGAAATCAAGGGAAAGGACAAATGGAGAGTTGTACCTGTTACTGAGAAGCTTTTTAAAATCTGATTTTTCTCAGCTCCCATCTTCCTAACTTGTGTGAGTAGACTTGAACTCAGTGTATTGGGCTTTTTCCTGTTATTTCTCTGTTGATACGTCTGGGTCACTTTTTGTTGGTGATCTCACAGGCATCAGAAAAGCAAAGGATTCTCCTTTTGCTCTGCTGGGAGAGCAAAAAGTCTCCTGAGTGCCATTATTTGCAAGAAATAGAGCTAGAGGTGATGTCTAGGGGATTTTTCACTGCATACTGATGAAACTTCTGTCACTCTCAAGAATAGTTCTGGCTGACGTGAGTCTAGTTGTGCAATTTTTTCCTGTATTTACAGCGAAGAATGCGAGACCTAACAGCTGAGGTAACGAGCAGTCTGCTGCAGTTTCCAGAGGTGACTCTTCAGGCACTTGGGGAAGATGAGGGAACCCTCGGCTCTGTGCTGTGCGGGAAGTTTTCTGGAGGTGAGCATTTTCCTTTAAATTTGGTCTCGGTATAAAGCTGTTCTTGCCTGGAGGCTACCTGAAGCCTCAGGTCATGGTATCAGCTGTGTCAGGTTGGTGCTGTTAAGAGGCATCCTGTTTAGAGAGAGAGAACAAAAAGGGTGCTTCAGCGATGACAAATGCTAATATTAAAACGTGAGTATAGTTAAACTTTGAAGTGGACTTTCCAGGTGATGTGACAGTAGAGCTGGGTGCCTATCTGGAGGTCTAGGCTTCTGTTAAGACCAGGTAGAATCTATCTACCTGAGTGTAAATGCAGGAATTGAGCTCATACTTCCTTTGGGCTGGCAGTAGTTCAGTGAAACAAAATGCCTTCGATTCTTCCTCTACGCTCTAAGACTTGTATTCCCATATGCGTTTAGATCATTTCTAGCAAAACCAAGGCGAATATGGTATAAAGGCTGTCGATCAGGACCTTGTAATCTTTATCCCAAACAACCCAGATTCTTCGGTGCGGGAATGACAAGTACAAATGCAAAATAACAAGGTGGTTAATTTTAGGAGGGATTGCTTGGGGATTTCAACGGGTGATTTTGAATCATTGACTAGAATGAGGTAGGTTGGTCTTCCTCTGCTAGGTACGTTTATTGAAGGAAAGGGGCAGGCACTGTGATTTTTTTTCAGCTGTTTTCAGTCTTCCGTTGGACATTTGCTTCAGTCCTCTTTCTTTTCTCTCACAGGGAGAAACGGCCTGGCGTGGTTGGCACGTGGTCCTCACCTTGAGGTGGTGAACTGTGTGACAGGAGAGCGGCTCTCTGCGTACCGTTTCAGTGGAGTCAATGAACAGCCTCCCACTGTTCGTGTGGTGAAGGAGTTTTCCTGGGAGAAGAGAACTGGACTGCTGGTTGGGTTGGAAGACGCAGAGGGAAGTGTTCTCTGTCTGTACGACCTTGGACTCTCAAGAGTGGTTAAAGCAGTTGTTCTTCCCGGGAGGGTAGGTACTTTTTAATTGGAGAAACGAAGCTTTGATGTTGTTAGGTGCTGCGTAGGCCTGTTTTAGGACAAGCTTTGGAGCGTCTCTTTGTAGGAGGTATTTTTTCTATCGTGCGTTAACATCCTGTCACTTGAGAGTATCCAGTCAAGACGGTGTTGCTGTAAAATCTTGGGCTTAATGTGCCATTATTGTTGGAGTTTGCTGAGAGTAAAACAAGTTTTCTGGTTTTATTGTAGAGCACAAATTCACCTGATTCTCTCCTTCCACAAAAAGGCCTTGAAAAGCACCTTTTTTTGACCCTAATTGCTTGATTTCCATCAGAAATACCGTCTTTAAAATGGCTCAGAATTCCATAGTTGTGCTGTAAATGACTTCGACACATTGCCTTGAATCTCAGCCTAGCAAGCAGGCTGAGGAGAACACATTTTTCTGTTGACTTAGGAGAGGAAAAAAGAGCCTCTAGTGAGTTATCTGACAGAGTGTTGGGAGGTCACCTTTCAGCCTGCAGTCCTTGAATCTCTGCTCTCTGACTAGTGTGTTTGTGTAGATGGGACACACTGGTGTAATGTTGCTGATGTTTTCTGTCTTCTGTAACCCAGAAACTCAAATGATGTGTGTCCCCTAGCCTCATTATCTCAATGTAAACAAGAATCGGTGGAAGTCAATAGAACATCAAGATTCATTTTTATCATCTTAGAATCTGCAACAACTAACTAACTAACTTCTTAGCCAGCTTTCCATCAGCTGCTTTGGTTTGACTTGCTAGAATACAGGTGGAGTTTTGTTTGTTTGTAATGCTACAGTGTGATGACTAGTAGTAAGCATTCGTATTGGGGTCACTGAGAGAGAGAAATACGTGCAGCTTTAGCGCAGGAGTCTTTGTGTGCTCGTGTCTCTGCTCTAGCAGTCAGTGTTGTCCTGGGATGTGCTGCAACGTGTGCTGAAAGGTCTGTCTTCGCCTTGTGAGACAGTTGCGTGCAGACTGCTGGGCACGTGAAAGGGCAGTGTGCGCTTCCTCCTTTAGGTGGAGTCACCTTTTTATCTGAGAAGCTGCTGCTTTAGGCTGGCTTTTAACATTTTTCTCAACATTCGTGAAAGCGCTGGTGTGCATTTAAAGCTTCTTTTCCTTTATGTGGTTGTTACTTTTCTTCTAAATGCGGACTAGTGTGAATTTTACTAAGCTGGTCTCTCCCTTCAACGCTTTCTAAATACGTTTCACTCCCATGGAAATGGTGTGTCTCCCATGCAACTTGGCCGCTGCCTCGTCTGACTCTCGAGCCCTGATTTATCCTAACGCCCGTTTGTCAAAGAAGGCATAGACCGTATCGCGGTGCTGGTGGGCTGTGAGCGGTGGGAGACCTCGATGTAGTTGTGTTTGTCTGTCTTAAGCCCCTTGAATACGATAAAGTTTCTTGCGTATAACTGATTTTCTGTGTTTTCCTCCAGTTAATTACTGCGAAGTAGGAAATGGAAATTGCTAAGCTGTACTAATAGAATGCCCCATTTAAGTTGAAGTTAAGTCACTTACCCGCAGGAAATCTAGTAAATGGAAGGCAGTAACAGGTTTTTGTACGGGGCTTTTTTGTCTTTGTCTCTTTTCTTGATCTAATTGCAAACAATGCTTTGATGCTCCTGTATTTACTTTTTCTATTGAGCTTGTCAAAGAGCTCAAGTAGTAACTTGTAGTTTTCCTGTAGGTAACCGCTATAGAACCCATAGCGAATCACGGAGGACCCAGCGTGAGCACTCAGCACCTCCATCAGAGTCTGCGATGGCTCTTTGGGGTGGCAGCAGTGGCTACAGATGCTGGCCATCTACTTCTGGTTGATCTTAGTTTGGATGATTGCTCCTGCACTCAGAATGATATCGAAGCATTGGGTAAGCCTGCAGTTTTTCCACATGAATTTAAACGCAAGAAAACTTCTGTCTTCTAACGAAACAGTATGCATCCCACTTTGAAGACCCTTGTGTCAGACATTTCTGACAACTGGTTACAGGTGGCAGTTTGACATCGTATAGTCCTGACCTGATTAAACCTGGGAGTGTCTGACTGCTCCTCGCAGTGTTGTAAATGCCCCCTCCCACCAAGATCCCTGTGCCACTATGATTCTTGCCAGAGAGGTGTAGGAATTTTGCCACGTGAGCCGGTGCGGCCGCCTGGTAGGAAGTTGTGTTGGAGGAGCCCTGTTTCCCGGGAATGCTCTTCTGCTTGTGTTAATTGACTTGGGGCAAATTTTGGGCTTGTTTTTTAAAATAAACCCCACTTACCAACACCCATGCATTTGGATGAATGAAATCTCGAATAGGTGTACTCAGATTGCATACACCGTTTTGGCTATTACAACAGCAGCTTCAGCAACTGGTGCCACTTCAAACACGAGGTGCCACTTCAAATTGCATCACGAGGCCCAAACTCCTGCTTTTCAGAGTCCAGGAAGAATTTGGTTACGCTTTTACCTAGCTTTCAAACGTGAGTGAGAATACTTGTCTGATCCGAGAGTTCTTATGTTCTTTGAAGACATACATAATGGCAATGGCAAAAAAAAGTGTTGCATAAATGGCTATTGTGCCTGGCACGGTAGCATTAGATGATAGGGGTTGTCACGTCAGTGCCTAAAATGCAGCCTAAATGGCATAACGTATTCATTTATTGCTTGGTTTTGTGTGTGTAGATCTAGAAGTTGTCACTAAAAATCCTGCTGAAGTTGCACAAAGAAGAGAAACTGCGACCAGCGAAGGGAGGTGTCTCTGTTTTCAACTACAAAATGCTTCCGGAACAGCAGTATCAGCCCTGTGCTACATAAGCAGAAGCAACCAGCTCGTTGTGGGTTTCTCGGATGGCTACCTGTCGCTCTGGAATATGAAAACGTTGAAGAGAGAGTAAGTAGGCCTTTACACTTGGCCATGCCTGGAGGTGCGGGGCTCTCGATTTGTTGCTTAAGGAAGTATGTGGATGTAAAGAGAACTTTTTCAGGGACTGAAGTGAGTATGAGTATAATCTTGGCACGTTCAGAAATCCTCTTCTGACATAACTTTTCAGTCATACCTGGATGAAGTGGTCCGCCTTCTCCCCAGTGGACTAGGATTGTTTTCCTTATTGTGCCTGTGGATTGAGGAATTGTGGGAAGCATGCTTCCTGGGGTTTTCAGAACCGGTTACTGCAACTGGGGCATCCATTGAAAGGCTGAAGTATGTCAGTGATGTGATTTTGGTGCCGATATTCTCTAAAGTGTCCAGGGTGAAACTAGTGAGACATGAAAACTCAATAGCTGACCTGTGCCTGAAAAATGTATTCTTTCCTGCATGTCAGCTTTGGCCGAAAGAGCAATCTCACCTGAAATATTTGGCTAACTTCTGGTCGGGATTCCCTTCAGCAGATCTGCACTGACTCCCCAGAAGCTGTTGGATGCATAAATAGACAGTGGAGGAATAATTAGGTGGCAAGAGTAGAGTGTGGAGGTACAAATAAGGTTCAGAAGTCAGGAAGAACAATGCTTGACGTAGTCCAAGAAACGAGAAACTACCTGTGTTTGGGCCACTAGGCTCCCCTTTTTTTTTCTTTTTCGTTTTGCTTTTTTTTTCCCCTAAACCTGTAGGCACCACTCTCAGCTTGAAGGAGGGAGGATTCCTGTCTATGCTGTCACTTTTCAAGAGCTGGAGAATGATCCTCGCAATTGTTGCTACTTGTGGGCTGTTCAGTCTACGCAGGAAAGGTGAATAAAAACTTTAACTATCAGCCACTGAATTAATTCTTTTTGTTTTTAAGGATATTTGTTCCCATACAGTTGAACATGTGTATTTGTTGTGTGTCTGCGATTCTTTCCGGTACGGAGGGTGTTAAACTTAGAATGCAATTTTTACAGGATTTACCAGACGTGAAGAGGGACCTACTAGTTCCTGCCTTCTGTCAGAAGGCAAAGCAACAGTGGCCATATTCTTCTGCTCGCATTCTCAAATGGTTTGCTTTTGTTCCTCGATGACCGCTTCATCATTTGTTTGATAGTCACACCGCGGTATTAAAATACCACTAGGAGCAGTTGAGGCTGCAGATCTAGAACACCAGACGTGCCCACACAACAGCCTGCCGCCCCTAAAGGCGGCGGTGACAGTATTGCCGATGGCCTTGTGCCAGCGTCAGCAGTCTGTGGAGCCTTGGTGAGCCAGTGCAGCTCCCCTGGCAGAAAACGATTCAGCAGAAAAGCCAATGGGTTCCTGCTGTTCTGCTGAATCAAATCGGACTTGGAAGGGTGCAGGGTGTGCAAGAGGGGGAGGGGAACTTTGGTGGTAAGGGAAGGGCAGAGAGATCTCTCTTTCTGCATCAGCAAGCGATTCCATCAGCTCAGCTGTTGGTAGAGTGGCAGTCTTTTAAAACTTGACTTCAAAGCAGTTTTGATGGAGAACTCTTCATTGTGAAGAACTATTTCCAACAATTCTTAGTCCATACAACATATTACAGCTTTCCAATTGTACGGTTGGCTTTTGCCCCTGAAGCTGTTAGTGTCAAAACGCCCTCCTTCATGTTTCAGTGGCTAAATGTGGCCGATGATCATGTTTTGGGAAGAGGTGGTGTTCTTTTCAGCGGGAGCATGCTATTAAGAAAACGTCTAGGTCTACTAACACGACAATGAGGACTATAAAGCAGCTTTGTAACCAAATTTCATAATTTATCCCTTTTTCAGTGAAGGGGATGTGGTGAGTTTACACCTGCTGCAGTTAGCGTTTGGTGACAGAAAACGCGTGGCCTCAGGACAAGTCATGTATGAGGTAAGAGGTGCATGCGTGGGAAAAGCAGACAATAGTAATTTTCTCTAAGGGAGTATCAGTTGAGTTACAGGGGTGAGATTTACCATCAAACTTCAGAGCTGGCTGAAAAAATAATAATGTTTTGCTGAGTCTTCTTGGGCACGGCCTTTGTCCATACCTTTTGGAAAGAAGGCGTACCATTTTATACTGCAGTGTCGTGTGTTCCAGCTAGATTCATCTGCAAAGAGCCCGTATAAATGAAATTCCTGAAGAGGACGTGGCTTTTGCAAATAAAATTATTCTGAAATACCAAATGAATGGCATGTAGGAAGAGAAGATTGGGCCTTGAATCGCTTGGTTTAACCAAGCTTCGGACTTGAATAAGCTTCTGTCTCTCTCCCTTTCTTAAAATACAGTCATACTCTAGTCTTTGCTGATCTTCAGTTTTATATTCTTGGTTTCCCTTAGAGCTTTGTCAGCCGGACTTCTCACATGAAATGCACCTACAGTGTCTCTTCAGTGTTGATCCTGACACTTAGTAGCTGTAAAGATAACTCGTTCTTCTTTTTGGCTGGGTGACCTATTCAATCTACTCTTAAAGCCAGGAAAATATGTAATTTGGTCAGAAGAGTGTACCTAAATGTTAGATCTGGCTCCAAGGAGGATGCGTTTAAAATACAGATGTGAGGTATCCTTGTATCTCAGATAGCTAACAGAGACAAGGCGCATCTGTTAGATGTGTAATTCCATTCAGTTGTACGCCTGGAAGTCTTCCAAAATCTTTTTGAGGGGACAGTAATCTTAGTTCAGAGCAAGTCTTTCCTCCTGATTTGGTACTTTCTCTTGCATATTCTCAATAGCTATGGAACGAAACAGGGGTGACTCTTGTATCGTGGTACTCTGGTTTTTGTAGGGACTGTGCCTTTTGATTTTTTTGGATTAATTTAGATTTTGAGTGTTTTGCTTATGTGTAGGAAAGGTGCTTCCTCATTTGGCACCGTTGCTTTTGCATAGATAGAGGTTAGGTGTTTGGAAAAGGTGGTGTTTCTTTAAAATGCATTATCTATCACGGTGACCAAGTAGAAGGATCTTCCAGTGATTCATGGCGTGCTGGATGCTATCTCTTTATCTTTGTTGATGTGCGGGACCTGTGCTCCACAGCGGATACTTTTAGTCTCAGAACACTTCCTTGTAGTCACAGATCGGTTAGTACTACATGACTGTCTGCCTGCATGGCTGTCTGAGTCAAGTTTCTTGTCCATCTTCAGGGGTAGAAAATTTAAGTGTCTCCCGTTTGCTAGGCCAAGTTTGAGTAAAGAAGGAGGAATCTACTGTTGATCCTTGTTCATTGGATAGAGTTCACAGGAGCTCAAAAGACTTTTTCAATACAGCAGTGCTTTTTGTTCCAGGAATTAGGTTTGAGGCTATGAAGCAGTGCCTCTTTGACTGTGTGTCATGGTAAAAGTCACAAATAGGACTTATGGAACACGTGGTACTGTGTTTTTCTATATGCGTGTCAAACTCTCGTCTCCATTGCCTTCAAGGCTGGTTTAAGTCTGCTTAAGTAATTAAACAGAAAGGTATGTTTAAGTAATGCTTCCAAAGACCTTTTTTGTACTGTTGCAGCAGTTGCTAAATCTGGTGCATCAAATCACGATCGTAGAGCGCATCTTTACCCTCGTTCTGCACAATGCTTGCGGATGGGCAGAGTATACACTCTCTACTTTGATATCAGAGTTTGACCAGTGCATCTCGTTTGAAAACTTGTTTTTGTGTTTTGCTAGTCAATGGAGTCGTTACTTAACATCTCCCATACAATGGAGTTCCTTAGAATGACTTTGCCCGGCGTGGAAAGTTTAAAATGCACTGCTTTGCTTCAGAAGCATTTTCTTTTTAGTTATGAAAGACTTTTTTTAATTATTTAATTTTTCTTTTTAGACAACCTTCATATTTATTTGTAACACTTCCTGGAATCATTAAGAGAAAGCTCGCCTCTTCTCAGATTAGGTGAATTAGATGTATCCTATGAGATCATACGGGAATGTGTGGTTTCATGCCAGTTCGTTTCAGAGCTCTGCAAGTTTAGGAAACTTGGGTAGAATGTGGCGTTATCAGTTTATGGGTTGTGTGGGTTGGGTTTCTTTTTCCCTCTTTTTTTTTTTTTTTTTTTAATTATAGAGCTGCTATTTGTCCCCAGTACACCCGTTCATGTGTTGTATGGTAGACAGTTTGAATGAATGCTGTATTTGGAAAGACAGTATTTCACTTCATGCTTACTTAAAAAATGGCGCTATCAGAGGTTCAACACAATCGTGCCGGGGTTTCTGTGTATCTCAAAATTAGTTTGTTTACTGTGTAGTAATTCGTGATGCTAAAAGCCTTGGCCACGTGCACCCCGTGTCCTTTCTGGTTTTCCCTTTTGCTGTTGGCTGTGCTTGGTGAAGGAGCTGAGGGATATTTCACCCGTTAGTCTCTGACAAGATGAGAGGAGGAGCTGTCATAGCTTACGTGGCTTGAAAGAAGATTGCTAATCAGTATGAAGTTCTCACAGTAACTAGAGAGGGGTGCACGGTCACTCTGGTGGTGTGCCCATAGAAAATACCTCTTGACAGCTTTAGCTGCTCGAATGCTGGGGCTTCTCTAACTTCATCAGTTCTGCAATCAAGACATGGAGCAAAGAGCTTTGCATGCATGTGTGTTGCATCATTTTAGATATCTCTTTGTAGCGATATATTTATTTTTATAAAGAACATTCTTGGATGTCGCAAGGAATTCTGCAAAACATGTTCAGATCTGAATAATGTTAGGGAAATTCTAAATTTTGAAAAAGTGCAAAGCCTTTACAGCCAAACTTACCCGTTACGATTTGACACTGCATTCTCTTGCATGTCAGGCGTAGTTTCTATTTACCATCAGAAATAGGCTCATGCGAAATACACAGTATAATAAGCCTATTCTGTTAGACTGTCTTTCATATTTAGCCATAATGTATGTTTTTATCTTAGAATGACCTTTGCTCTCTTCTCTGATTTTTTCCCCCAGGGTTTGGAATACCGTGGCAAAAAGTTCAGTTTAGATCTCACGGGTGGAGTCTTTCCCTTGAGAGGCCAGACGAGGAGTACGAAATTAATCAGCTGCCAGACTGTCGAAAAATTCCGCAGCGACGTTGACGGAGAGGATAGCGTAAATGAAGGTTTGTTCTGATGTCCGTGTTTGGTGATTTTAAAAGAAGTGCTTTTGGAACCTAAGCAACGAATGCTGTTCTGTCCCCACAGTCTGAAAGTCTTGCCTATCTGCATAGACTAGACTGTTGGGATTATTTACGAAGAAAAAATGGATGCTTAAGTTATGTGGGACTTCTTTAAGGGAAAAAGTGGGTTTTATTTTATGCTTGCTGACATGCTATCGCGATGTATGGTGGGGCCGTTTGTATGGTGATGGTCAGTCGTTTTACTCCTCCAGCTGCCATCTTTGAACAAGAAGTTCAAACTCTCCATTGCTTAGGAATGTTACCAGAATTTTTTCCCTTCTTCAAACCGATGTCCGCATCTGC
Source organism: Larus michahellis (assembly GCF_964199755.1). Taxonomy (NCBI): domain Eukaryota; kingdom Metazoa; phylum Chordata; class Aves; order Charadriiformes; family Laridae; genus Larus; species Larus michahellis. Next base: position 43,863,837 of record NC_133898.1, read on the forward strand.
ATCCAGATGGTAGCCCGTCACAAGTGCTGTTCCCCAGGGCACTGCACTGGGGCCACTTCTCTTTAGTATCTTGGCCAGTGATCTGGACGAGGGGACAAGAAAAAGGGGCAGTGTGACTGAAACCTATCACAGAGATGTTTGCTATTCCGTAATTACTGTAATCACTCTTAGGAAGTGTTGTGTTTCACGAGTGACAGAACAGAATGAAGCCAAAATAGAAAGTGGTGTTTTAAAACTATCGGATCTATCGTATTTTCTACAAGTCAGAAACAATGTCTTGTCTTTTACAGTCACGTCTCCTGACACCAGTGTCTCAGTCTTCAGTTGGCAAGTGAATACGTACGGTCAGGGAAAACCATCTACTTACCTGGGTGTATTTGACATTAATCGCTGGTATTCTGCTCAAATGCCAGATTCAGTAAGGTAGATTTTTCTTCAGTAGTTTTCCATATGCCTGCCAATAATTCATTTGAATGTCGGCATTTAGCTTACGCGCTTGTTTTCTTTAAGGCCGGAAGAATTCCCTCATGAGTGCCCCTATTTTGCACTGTGGTCGCTGGATACCGTAGTGAGCGTGACTTCTCCGAAGCTCCTTTTGGATATTCTGGTCCATGAGCGGAGTCTAAGTCGGGGAGTTCCTCCTTCTTATCCACCACCTGAGCGGTTTTTTCATCCAGGCAACTATAACTTTGGTAGGTATTTCACTGCTTTTGAGAGTGATAAGCTTAAAATGAGGTCAAATGCCATTCATTGGTTCTCTTGTTCAGTCATTGTTTGTCATTCAAAACCCAAACCAAACCAAAAAAACACCCAGTCCCCCACAAACCCAACTCTGATCGCGTTGTACTGACAAGGTATTTACTATTGTGAAACATATCTGACAGCCGGCTGAGTTTTGGTGCTTTTGTAATGTAGCCGGTGAAGTGGTGCTGGTTATAGCCTGAAATGCCTGTGAACTGAAGCTCAAAGCACTCAGTTATATGTTTCTAGATACCGGTGTGTAAAAAATGTAAACTGGTCATGCCATAACTGTGAGAGTACGGAAGGTTGTCAAACGTTCCCTGTTTCTGCAGATGGTACGTGCTTGCTGACCTCCGGAGTCGTTCACATGACTTGCACCGGCTTCCAGAAGGAGGTGATCTTTTACTGTATCTTTATTGCGAGTGGCAGGAGATGTAGCTTTTCTAAGTTTTCTGTTGCACTGCTTTCCGTGTTAGGGACCGTTTCATGCTCATCCTGCCCGTCCACACGCATAGTTGCAATTGTATCCTGTCGCCAGTTGTATGCAAATGGTAATGTTTTAGGTCCCCTCTTGGGACTGTACAACTGCCGTTGTCTCCTCTTGAAGCACCATCGGGGATTGAATGTCTAGAAAGGAACGCAACGTTGCTCCAGGAGCAAGAACAAAACCACTGTAGAAGGCGGGGAAAGGTGTTACTTCTTTATTGCCCCTCAGTCGAACTGCCTGCATAGTCTTGAGTTAGAGTTTTGATCCCCGATTCTCTTGGAAAAAGGAGGGAATGGAGAAAATGAAAAACCACATAACTGTTTGAGGAGTGAAAATTTTGTTTTCTCCCAAACTCGGCCAAATTATAACTTCTGAGCCACGGCACAGATTGTGACAGATAATTTTGAGTGAAGTTTCAGCTCACTAAATGTTTCCAACATGAATCGGCTTCCATACGAATAGGCATAGAAAGGATCTTCCAAAGCATGAAGTTGCATGTTAGCTTAGCTTATATAGAATGTATTTTGTGTCAGTGTTGAGGGAAAGAGCAAGGCCTGTGTATAGACAGAGAAGGTAGAAAAGACTTAATTACGCAGATTGCTAACCTAAAGCATCTTAGTGGTTCAGGCTGTCTGATGGTGTCAGTGAACATTTAGATTCTTCCTTTTAGAGGTTATCCAGAAGCGTAGTGACGGAATAACAATGCTGTCTTAATCTGTGGTTTTCGATTGATGTTTCAGACCTTGAATTTTTTGAAGAAATCTGGCCCTTCAATATGGGAAGCCATTCAGGATAGCTACAATAGGTGTCTTGTAGCTGGCTTGCTGTCTCCAAGACCAGTTGATGTCCAGCCATCCAGTTTGAGTCAGGTGAGTGCCTATGAGGGAATCAAGGGGGAAATACATCCATCTGGTCTGACAGGGCTGGAGGGGCTACAAGACACGATACTCCAATTTGAAATACAGGTGTTGACCTGAGCTAGCAGAAGTAACCGTATCCTTAGATCCAAAGTAGTGACTTTGACTGGGAACAGCCCTAAGAGATCTGTCTTTAGAGACCCCTCTCTTAATTCGGTGCCACACACAGATGCGCACAAGGAAGCGTGCAGTCAGTGCTGGTCATGCCCAACATAACGCATGTGTCCCCCAGAGTAACCCCCATCCCTGTCAGTTTCTCAAAGCAGTGGTTCAGTGCAGTAGCCGACGATGGGGGCGTCTCACTGGGATGCGAGCTCTTGCAGACGTCGGCTTGCTGCACTGTCACTGTGCGTGATCATTTGCTTCCAAGGAAGTGGGCTGTGGTAAAGGATTACTGCTGTCAGCTCTCCCTGGCAATTTCTTCACGGCTTGCCCTCGTTTTCCCTTCATCGGTAGGCTTTTCTGCATCCTCTCCGGGCGGATCTTCACCTCTGTAGCCTCTGCCTTGTGCTGCAGTAGCCCAATTTGCTCCTCTGAGACTGCCCTCTTGCAGCTGCAACACCTTAATCACCTTTATCTCATGACACTCGCTACCTTCTATGTGCTTTATGCCACCACAGTGACTTCACTCCCCCTGCCATAGGTTTTCCATTTGCAATGCACCAACCTTTCCCTGGAGCAATCAGCAGGAAGGGGAGAGCAGCCTTCCCGCTGCCCTCCTCTTCCTGTCTCCTGCATTCGTCACCACATTTGTGGACGTGTGTTAGGACATGAACGCTTCTGCACAGTGTGGTAGCTCAAAGAAATTTCTTGGCAAGCTGGCCAATGGTCTGTTTCCTTGTCTGAAACCAGTTTTCAGAAAAAGATGGCAATATCACATGTGTGTTCTACATGTGTAGAAGTCGCTTTGAATGTCATGATTTTGCCTAGAGGGGAAAGATACTTTTGAATGTGTTTAAAAAAACCCAACCAACCAAACAAATCCCATCCCAAAAACCAAAGTAAAAACTTACGAAGGGTCCTTTCACCTGAGAGAAGTACGAGAACACCAGCTGAGATAAGCTACTACTTAGTATCGCGCGTCTGTGCATACCTGTGATTTATCCTTGTAAGGATTACCACTACACTATAATACAGTATTTGAAGAGCCTACCATTTAAACCATTAGGATGTAAATGTTTTGCTTCTTTTCTGTCACGTTACAAAATTCCAACGTACTGTTTTGGGTGTCAGAACTGCTTCATGTCTTCATAGTCTAGAAAGCTGCTTGGCCGTAGCTTCACTGTTTCCATGCAAACGTTGCACAGTTGTGTTTGTCCTGTCCCCTTCCTGCGTTCCTGATGGCAAACTTATCTGCACAGATGTGTAACGCGTATTAGCAGAGGATGTTTCTGGACGTAGTAAGTTGGAACTCAGTACGTGAAGACTGTAATGCAGAGGCACGCGAAGAAAGATTAGAATTAGGCTGCAGTAAGTTGAAATGTCAGAGGAAAAGTGTGTTAATGTGTTCCTCAGAGCAGTGAGCAGTCCAGCCTGTGGCTGGAATTAAGAGAAAGGACGTGGCATTCCTGGCCTGTGTCCTGATTGACTTTGTGATGTCTGAATGAGTATGCAGTTAGAAAGAAACATTTACTGTTGATGGTTCACATGGTGCAAGTAGGTAAGATTCTCATTTGAGTTTGTCTGTTACGTTTAGGAGGAGCAGCTGGAAGCAGTATTGTCAGCTGCTGTCCAGACAGGTTCTGTGGGACTTCTGACTGGATGCATTAAACATTGGATATCTGAAGGTAATACTTCGAACGTTGTTTTTTTACGTGGTACCTCTTTGAGTTGGAGCCTGTTGATTCATTTCTTTTTTGTTCTCTTTGTTTAAAGAGCAGCCAAGGTCTGCTGGTAATTTACGGTTTGTTCTTGAGTGGACATGGAACCAAGTGATCTCTACAAAGGAAGAATTTGACCAAATCTGTGAGTACTAGTGTAGTCATTCTGCAAACCTAAAGTCGTTCTTTCTGATTGAGCTTCCTCAGTAATACGCCGCTATAGGATATTGCACGCGGTCCTTGAAGTGCGCCTTGAAACTCTGGAATTGCTCTGTCGGCTAACGATTTAATATTTATTCTTGAAAAGGTGTTCCGCTGTTTGATGGCTCTTGCAACTTCATTGACCCCCAGACATTACGGTCTCTCCAGCGCTGCCAGTTGCTTTTGAGCAACCTTAGCACGGTCTTAAACTGTTTTCTCACAGAAGCACAAGAGCTTACTGAAAAAGGTTTGTAGTAGTGCTACAAAATCTTTGGTATGTTTTATTAAGATTTGGAATTGTGGCAACATGGGCTTTTGTTGTTTTTGAGGATTGGAAGACAGTCACATTTAGCTGGGAGAAGGGGCTTAAAGCTGAGCGCTTGGGACCACCACAAAACACGCATGGAGTTCAGGGCAACAGTTTATGGTGGAGCTCATGCAAGGGGGTGGGGGAGGCTACATTCAGAGAGAAGCTTTGTAGGCAACTGGGCTGAAATTACAGCAACCGAATGTGGTATTGCTGAAAATTATTCCTTTGAGTTCTTAGCTAGCAAGTTCTAGTTGCATGCAGACACCGTGTTGCAAATTGCTAAACAATACGAAGGAAGCGTAAACGAGTAACGTGCAAAGTAAGTTACTTGAGTTTCTACAGCTTTTTCTCTTAGAAATGGTTCTTGGCCTATTGAGAAAAGAAAAGAATATCCCTTTGCTATCAGAAGAATCTCTGCTACGTGAGAAACAGATGTCTTATTCTTGCGTGCATTTAGTAGTTCAGGCTTTGGGGTTTTTGTGTTTTTTTTTTTATTTTAGCCTTTAGTGAGTTTAGTTCTTTATAGGGGTTGTTTTTTCTTTTGGTGGTGATAGTGGTTTTTTTCTTCAAATAAGAAAGCGATACAGCGTGAAAAACGCAAAGACAAAGATTTCTAATGTGCTATTTTTATACTTTTTGGTTTAGTAGGATGAAGGGAGTTTTGTGAAAATGAACAGAATTGCATAGCGCTAATCATCTCCTGCCTTTTTTCAGGTTTTGCAGACGTGACAAATAAGCAAGCGGTAACCGGCCTCATTTCTTTGTATGCACGAGTGGTCATCTGGTTCTGTCGATCCGGTCTCCTTCCAGAGGGTTTAGGTAAGCGTGACCTGTCATACGTTTGCAACAAGGCGACCATCCAGTGAGTGACTCCCACGAACGCGTGCTTAGCCATGTTTTTGTAACGGTTTCGTCAGGAAGAAGTCGTGCTGGTTCAGTGGCAGGGTGTGCTGAAGTTCTGTGGGTGAAGTTGAGATTTTGCTGGGTTGTCAAGTACACAGCATAGAATGAGGCAGGCAGTTTCTTTCCTGGGTGGATTTTAGGAATAGCAATGGACCCCTGACGTCAAGGCGCTGCTTGTGTCCACAGCTTGAACTACTTGAGATTTTAAACAAAGTACTATTAAACAACAAGTACCGGAATGCTTGTTTTTACAGTGAGAGCATTACCTGCATGTTTTGAACTTTCTATCAGTTGCTTGAGGAGAAAGTACACCTTGGAAATCCTTCTTTAGTTGGATGGATTAGAAATTCCATTGTCAGCCTTAATTGTCTCACAGATGCTCACGCGGCATGTTTAGAAACCATTCCCTTTGAGAACTGGGTGGGTTTTTTTATAGTGAACTTCAGCTTACCCTACATGTTGTGAATGCTGCGTGAACTGTAACCTTGAAACGGCACTTGGGGCAAGAAGGAATTGAGTCTTGTCTCTTAGAGCTCTTTTAGCAAAGGCAGAAAGAGGATTGGCTTCTTTCAGAGTTGGAGGCTTCTGATGCTTAGCTTGTACGATCTTCTGTCTCTTTAGGCAAAAATTTTCGTTTACAAGTGTGATATGACTGCTTTAACTTGCTTCTGCTTTGTTGCCTGTAGATGACGATACGCGTTTGTCAAGACCTTTCTACAATTATCCTCTGATTGAGAGCTACTATACTGGTCACCGACAGAAACTTGAGCGTTTATCAAGGTAAGAGCTAGAGGAAGACTCTAGAACACTTCCACGGCAAATTCAGAAGTGGAAGGGAATGGCTTTTATCTCAACAGTTGCATGGGCTATGCGTAATGCCGCTGCCAGCAATACTCTTGACTTCAGTGACACGCGTGTTCTGTTGAACAGAGAGGTTACTTTCCTGTGTTAAAACGTTGCTATCTACCTCTGCTTAGTACCACTGGTTGGTATCATCATTTTTCGGGAGTCTACTTTATTCATTGGCTAATGTGTATAATTTCTGACTACTGAAAAAGGCCATGTGATTAGGACAGGATCAGTCACCTCCAGTTCAGCAAAGCAGGGTGTTCACAGAACAATTGTTTTGGAAGCAGAAGAAAGCGTGTTTTTTAAAAAACAATCATCTCCGTCCTTGACTGGTAATAGAGGGTCATAACTGTATTGGCCTAAGTCCCCTTCTCACAAGTACGTGGTGTGATTTTGTGAGATGGTTGGAGTTACATGGAGTTGGCACGCCTCGCACTCTCCTGGCTGTCGGATAGAAGTCACTTGCGAACGTCAGCTCTCTTTCCTGGACTAGCTGCCTAGCACATAGGCGGCATGCCTTGGATTAGCCGATAATAGGTTTTTCTTTGGAAATTGTACTGAAAACTGAATAAAGACCTGACCAAGCTTCGGCGATGGCACTGTGACCAAGAGGCTGCAAGGTGAGTTAAGGTGGAAGCTGCAGGGTAGGAGGTATTGACTTCAAAGTTCATCTTCCTTGGCTTACTTCTCAAGTAACTTACATACAGGCTCGTGTGTTCCTTCGAAGCACAGAGCCTCTAGTGTCCTTTTTCTGCTTTGTGCCATCGGGAGATGAAAGGGCAGGGCTGCAGTCAGCAGAAGACTGGAGGAAAGCCGTTACACCGGGAGGCTGGAATTAGTGTTTTACTCTGTCCAAATCCTTGCTACCTTTTGTTCCAGAGGAAAATGGGACTCGGACTGCTTGATGGTTGATGGAATGGTTTCCCAGTTAGGAGACCAAGTGGAGAAGCTGTGGCGGAGAGATGCAGGAGGAACTGGGAAATACCCGCCTGCCAGTTTGCATGTGAGTGTCCTGTTCACTGAGAACAACAACAAACGGCCGCCCTCCCCGCCAAACCCCACCCAAAAGCCAATGATTTAGGGAAGACGGGCGTTTTTTCAGAACTTTTAATTTTTCATTTCAGGCACTGCTGGATCTCTATTTGCTAGAAAGCATTGAAGAAAACTGCAAACACGCAATTGTATCCTTTCTAGTTATTTTTATTACACCTTCAGGGGATGCACATAAATGTTCTTCAGTGTTGGTCGCCGACCTGTTTCATGACATTTTTTCATTTATGCTTCAAAGACGATGCAAGTGAAAACATTTAGTTTAGCGTTAAGTTGTAGACAGAAGCGCTGTTTTATTTCTTTGTACTGTGGATTTTTGATGACTTTTTTCTTAAACGTTTTGTTGCAAAAGTCTTCTCCGATAGGGAGAAAACAGTTTTAGTAATAAGGGTTGAAGATATAAAATGTCCTTAGTTTTTCTCCAAATTTAAACAGCGTTTAAAATTGTCTAAAACACCCATGATGGGTTATAAAACAATTTCTGTTTCAGAGCAAAAGGATTTCTAAGAGTGGTTTACCAGTACCGGATTTTTGCTGAAATCACGGGTTTTCCAGCGCAGCTCACGGTGCTTGCTTTGGTTCCGTTGAAAGTGCAGGCACACGGAATAAGCAACAGGGAGAAGAGAAAAGTCATGGGGCAGAAACTTAATGTTTAAGCTGCTGAAATACAGAGCCTTGCTTTTGCTGTTTGTTGCCTAACCCGCGAGGGGAGCCTAGAGAGCAAGGGGCTTAGAAACGCTTATAGCCCAGAGCTGTCTTGTTAGATGATGTCCCTAAAAACGGACGTCAGAAAGAGAAAATGACGCTACCAATGAGTGACCCGCATACTGGTTTAAATCCAGTTTTAAGCATTCGGAGCTGAGCTGTACTGTAAGGATGCCACAATTTACACTGTTTTATAGACGCTGGACATGAGGGAAAAAACCAACTGTGGAATTTACTTCCTGTAATAATTGAGCGTTGGATGCTCCAATGTTTTGAATGTATTTTCTGCTTCCTACCACTTTTATATTCTTACTTCATTATGGTTTTCTAAAGGTAATGTGATAAACTTTTGGTCTTACAAACTGATTAGCCTTAATGAGATACCTGATGTCAGACAATTTACTTGCTGCTGGATATCAAGCGTTCCTTTCCGAGTGAGACAGAAACTTCAATCGACTCCTTCGCAACTGCCTTTGGCATCCCCTGGGGACTTGTTAAGCTTGTTGAAGGTTTTTGGCTTCTAGATCACAATGATTACGAAGTAAGTATGGTAGAGTTGAGTTAGACATACATTGCAGTACAAAGCTATAATCTAGAAAATGATTTTAAAACCCGATCTCTAACTTGTACAGAATTCACTGGCCCTGCTCTTTCATCCCGCTACAATCAAAACCGCGTCATGGCAGCACAAGAGAATTATTCAGTCCCTCCTGTGCCAAGGGGAGCATGGGCAAGCCCTCAGATACATCCAGCTGATGAGGCCACCCACGGCAAGCAGCGGGGAAGTGCAGCTTCTCCTCACTGTGTTGCTCTCCAATAGGTAAAGAAATATACCCCACCATTTTGTCATGCAAATCTTGTGAAAATGGAGAACAAAGAATAGAAATCATCATCCCCTAAGTTTCCTTTAAACTTTGAGTACAAGACTCTTGGGGCATCTCTTTGGTTATGCTATTAACATCCCTTTACGTCTGAAAAATTAATTACAGGTGCATGGTGGAGGCTTGGGGTCTGTTGCACCAACATGCCGCTCAGGCAAACTTAGAAGACCTCTTAAAACGCATGTACGAAATGTGCCGGGAGATGGGCCTGATGGAAGACTTGCTGAAGCTGCCTTTCACAGACACCGAACAAGTAAGTGGGAGCAAGGAAAAATGTTCATCGTCTCTTTGAAAAGAGAAAAGGCAGAGCCATAACAGATTTTTGGAATGATTTTTTTTTTCTCATAGGAGTGTTTGGAGAAGTTTTTAAGGACCAGTGCTGGTGTTCAGAATCAAGAATTCCTTTTAGTCTACCATCTGCAGCGTGCCAACTACATTGCAGCACTAGAGCTGAATCAGTCCATGAACGTCAATCTTATGGTAAGCGTGAAAGTTCTGTTCTGTCAAGCGTGCAAGTTTCTGCTGGGTGTTACTAACTGGTTTTGATAGTACTCAATAAGAATCCTGCTTTGTTTTTTTCATACCAGTCTTTGAAACAGTCGGAACAAGTTTCTACACCTTTGGTTACAGCTGAAGCTAAATGTTGACCAATATACGTCACTACTCCAAAGCTACTCTATGAAGCTATAATTAAATGTTACACACCACTGTTGACCCCACTGAGAACAGTTTGTTTGCATCTGAGGAATAAACATGTATCTTTCCCATCAGCCAGTCTTACCATTCCGTTATTGAGATACGTATGTTATGCGTGGCTTAGATTACTGGAAGTTGTTTGTGTCACTCCTTCCTGTGGGATGACGAGTAGGTTGTATGTCATCGCTTGTGTCTTGCACGCAACTGTATTTTTCTAGCTGAGAGCAGGCTAGATGCCAGTCCACAGGTTAAATTTCTGTGGGTTTTGTTTGTTTTTTTAATTTCTGCAAGTTATAGTGTGCTCTCCAATTCCACAACTTTCATTTCACGGCTTTTATGACAAAAATTCTTGTCTAACCTCTATTTCTCAAAATAGCCAGATTACATTTTGTGTTACATGAACTTGTGTTCTGGATTTGTGACGCGTTTGCTGTTTTCTGGAATCATAGTTTTCCAGTGACTCAAACTTCTAAGGTGGTTTTGGAAGTCGTAGGTCCTGCATTTGAAAACTGTCATGCGGCCAGGTGGTGTGCGTAGGTCGCTTTTTCTTGCTTGTTTTAATCTTCACATCATGTTGTCCAGGGTAATTTCCAGTTGTCCCGTATATTCAGGGCAGTGGCGTTTCAGGAAGAACAAGGGAAAGCCTGCTATGTAGTAAGTCGTTTGCAAATTGCAGGTGATATCAGAAAATTGCAGGTGATAACAGGTGTATCAGAAGAAGGTTCTGCAGAGTGCCAGCATTGTTTTAACTTCAAGTTGTAGGCTCTGTTGCTATTCCAGTCTTCCTTCCACTTTGCTAAAAGTACCAGGTGAAATCGGTGTGTGCGGATGGGTAGAACTTGCCGCTGTTCTGTGCAGTGGAGGTGTTTTCCCACACCCGTAGAGGAAATCTGCTCACTAATGCGAAATAGCATGGAGAGGTCTGTGCAATGAACTTCTTGTAATTAGTTAAGCTTTTGCTTTCCGCTTTTCCTTCATCAGAACGACGGCGATCATCGCTTGACCGACAGAGCAGTTGCCAGAAATTCTCTATTAGCCCAATATGACAAGATCCTTCCACGAATTGAAAGGCAGCTGGCCGTAGAGAGAGCCAAGCTTTACCATTTGCCTGCACTGGCCTCAAGAGAAGGTAACTTTTAGCGGGGGGAAATAGAGGGGAGAATTCCCTGTCACTTGGATGACACCAGGCTGAAATTTTTCCCCTCTTGCTTTCCAGTCTCAAGACCAAAGCCATTAACTCCAGTAAGAAAACAAGCGAAAGCAGGAAATGTGCGTCGAAGACCAAATTTTCTGGCAAAAATATTGTCCAGAATTAAAGAATCCTGGGCAGGAATGAAGGAGAAAACCGGTTTCTCACAAGGTGGATTTTAAAGATGCTGTCGTTTTTATAGCTGCTAAACGTGCTGTTTCTTCAGCAGGATGTTTCTAAAATTGAGGATGTTTCTAAAATGGGACCTGTTGAGATCCAAACAGGAGAGCAAGCAGTTGGGTTTCAACAGCACCCGCCAGTCCCTCACTAGAGACAGGAACAAGAAGAGACCTTAGATGCATTCACTTATTCAGCTCGTCTCGGCTTTGGGATTTAGGACAACACTGTAGAGAAGACGGGGCTGGACTTGGGAATACGCAAATCCCTCATGGGAGTCAATGGAAAATTTGGGATGGGAAGAAGGCAGCAGGTCACAAAGCTTCCGCAGTCATTCCCGTAGCAGCGCAGTGAAGGTGTTTCTGCTTGCGTTATAACTGGTGGGTACTGATGTAGATGTAAGCGCCTGGTTTTGGCTTGTGGGCCCTCACTGAATTTAGGACAAACTGCTTACTGCTTTCTTGTTCGTAGATTTGTAAGCATAAAAGGAAAGTTTACGCAGACTAGTATTTCTTGACTTTAGTTTTGAAGCATGGCGTGTTGCTAATAATATATCGCTTTCGCAAGTTTTGACGAGGCGGGAGGCAAGAAAATAAGCTGATTCTATGGAGACTGCTGTTGAGGGGCTGCTTCCTTCTGCCGTTGTTGGCTAGCACTGCAACTTAGAGGGCTGGGCAAAGGTCTTTACACGTGGATTCAATTATCCCGACCATCCGAGTCCCTGGAAATAAGTAACGGTTACTGCTTTTGTTCTCCCCATAAAACCCCGAGTATCTTCACGTGGATCTAGAAGGAACGAATACTTGCTCAGCACAGGGAACGGGAAAAGACGAGGTGGAGCTATTTAGAATATACTGTGTTGTCTCAGGCAGTCCAAGCGATTCCTTGAAGTGCAGGGTTGAGCTGTCGGATGTGAGGGCTGGCCAGTTTGACAAAGTGTTGCCGACTGGAACTTTCAGCTTTTCTCTCATCGTTGCCTTTTACCCTGTTAGATGCAGAGTGGGTCGCCCTGTGGGCATTTGTCGTCAGTGCAGGAAGTACTGCAATGGGATGATTTCTGCCAGTTGTGGCTACAGCTCGCATTGTAAAACTGCTCACTTTGTCCAGGAGTGGTGGCAAATCGTAGTCAGGAACAGAAACACCAGAAACGGGGCACGCGATGGCCTACACTGAACACTCTCTTCTCTGTCCCTTAGACACAGAGGCTGTCATCGGTAGCAGAGAGTACACTGTATGTTTCTGACTTTACACCCAGCAGTGATCTGAAAGGAAAAGCGGCATTTCACTGTCCTCAGTTTCATCTGTGTGAGTGTGAAGTCAGTCTGTTTGGTAACGACTATTGCATTAACAGGCTTTTTTTTAACTGTAGGTGGTGGAAGATAGTGCGCTTAAGTCACCAACCTCAGAAGCAGCACCGGCAACACCAGGATAAAGTGAAGGACATCCATCGGGCGATCGTCCATACAGCTAGGATTCTCCAGAGTCATAGTTAGCATGTTGTTTGACTGTCAATAAACATTGTTGAATGTGATGCAGCTGAAGGAGACGGAGAGCTTTTTACATCTCAGAGTAATTTTCAGAGACAAGCGTTGTAATAAGGAATGCCCCCCAGCCCTCCTCCTCTCGCTTAGCTTTTGTAGCTGAGCAGACGGCAGAGGGTATGGAACATCCCTTTGGTCAGTTTGGGTCAGCTGTCCTGGCTACGTGCCCTCCCAGGATCTTGTCTTTTTTCCTCCTGAGTCCTTTCTCAGACCCAGCCTTCGCACCGCACCCCTAGCAGCTCCCTCTGCATCTCCGGGATGATCAGTTCGCCCTCCTCTACGAGCAAAGGAACCCAGAATATCTTCCAGGAAGGAGAACTCAAACCCCACGTGGACTGATGGCGTAAGGTGGGCTGTAGTTAGTGATTTTTCCAGTTAAAGGCTTTACAGACCGTGATTACACTTGCAGTTTCATAGAGTTTGCTCAAACTGCTTACGTTGAGAACTGGAACTGCAAATCAGAATGGCAGACTTGCATTTGGTCTTAAACGGCTATGTTAGGCCTTCTGTAACGTCACCTGCCTGCCTGCAGGAACACTCGGAATTAGGAGAATTTGAGATTTGAGGTTTGTGCGGTGACGTCATCCTGGGAGCTTCGTCCAGTTTTGTATGGACTGTATCTATTTCATTATTTCCCTTTTGATTTTATTATTAGGATTTCATGAAAGCAGTTTAGTTTCTCCTAAGCTCGTAAATCTCTCTCTACCTCTCCTCCTCCTCTCCGTGTACGAGAGGTTGGGGGGGAGCATCTGTCGCCGGCCATTGGCCAATTCGGCCAAAACCACGACAGATTTATTGGCGCCCGACGTGGGGCACGAACGCAGCTCTGATAGATTGCCTGAATAGTTTGAATTCCAGCTTGTTCAGGGAGAACAGAGAGTTCACAGCATGTCGGTCTTACGTGAAATCTGGTATCGTGCCTTTAGAGAGCTTTGTATGAAGTTAATGGACGCAGTGGGGTTTAAGCGGTCAAATATATTGCATGGCCTGTTTCTCGTTTGTGTTTGGACGCGGTGGTCTAAGCGTGCCACGTTGGCGTGGGTTTGCCTTCAGAGGTATAAAATAATTGCTTGGATAACGGTTCTGCCTGCCTATCTTGGGCATCTCGTGATGGAGGCTTTTCCTAATTACACTTTCGGGATGGGTTCTTTTCCTAATTACGCTCTTGGTCGTACCTGGGGAAAGTTGACTTTGCCCTTCGGTGATGATGCCAAAGCGACAGTAACAGAATCGGGATGAGAAACCTTCGGGCCGTTTCGAGAGTGAAGGTTACTTTCATTCGTACGTGATCCTGTTGTCGGTTTTCCCGAGTGTGTTGCAGGGCTGGTTTATTGTTAAATATCGGTGCAGGAGTGAGTATGATGTGACATGTGATGTTGCTACTCAGACCCCGGGGCCAAAGCCAAAGACAGCAGAAACTCGGGCAGCCCTGCCACCGAAAGCTGCAGTAGGAATTCAGACAACCCCCCCACGGAAAGCTACAGCAGAAACTCAAACAACTCAGGTGACTGCCCAAGCCGCAACACAGGCACAAACAACGCCACCGGCCCCGACACCAGCCTGAGCGGCATCGGCTGCCCCCCACCGGCCCCGGCATCGGCCAGGCCCACGGCGGCTGCGCCGCCCAGAGGCCCCGGCGAAAGCCACGCCTCCGCCCATACAGGCCAAAGCCACGGCCCGGCCGTAGGGACACCGCCGCCAGCGGCATGGGCTGCCCCCACACGGGCCCCGGCAAACGCCACGGCTCCGGCCCGGAGGCGGTGGAGAAAATGACTAAGACAATAGCTGAGCAAAATGAGAAAAGTGCTAAACTTCTTCATGAAATGCTTGAAAAAGTGTCTGAGAAGGGGAAAGAATCCCACTCTTCCCCTGAACAGAGCCAGGTTGCAGTCATTAAGAAACAACGGTAGCGATTCAGCTTTTGGCCACCTCACTTGCTCTTCCTCACTTGGCGGTACAGTTCTGCTCTGACTTTGCGAGCCTGTCCAGCTTGCTGGTCTCCTGGGCACCGTTTTCCCCACTTCACGGTTCAGTTTTCTATTGGAACCAGAAGAGGGAGGGGCTGGGAAAGGCCAAGTGGGTGCTACTCTTTGCAACGATGGCGTGCTCTCCTGTCATTCCACCTTACGAAACCACGCTCTTACGGTCTTTAGTTCCCCATAGAAGGCAGGAGTGGGTCAGACAACGAGTAAAGAGAACGTCTTGTTTCTGGCCGTGTTTTCCGGTTCCTTCTGGAAAACCGTCTGGGGAGAGTTGCCTCTTAAAATCAGGGCGTGGGGGCGCTCAAAAAGCTCACGCGAATACTGAGTGAGAATGCTTGCGACAGTCTGGTAAGGAACGAAAGCAAAAGGAAGCTTCTTTCTGTATGTTTTCTGCCTTGACCCTATCTTCAAAGAAGCCCATAAATAATTCTTTGGCATCGATTTTGTAATTCCAACATTGCAAAATGTTTTCCTCTACTGAATACTGTTGGTAATCAAAAAATCAATTTGATACTTCTCTTTCTTTTCAGGACCACAAGAAAAGGAGGCTCTTGGTCACCTCCACCGGTGGAAATAAAATTCGTCTCTCCTTTTGGAAGTGCACTGGATAAAGCCATGGATCGTATTGCAAGAATATGTCCAGTGTGCAGATATGTCTGAGGATAACCGAGCAGTTTAATCCCCCATCAGAACTTCCCCTCGTGGAACGCTACTCTCAGGCTTGTTATTTCAATAAAATTGTTTGCTGCAATTTCATCAGTTCCCATGTAACCACTCGTAAATAGCTTTGTTGTTGATTTCTGGTGGGGAAAACAAGCTACAGGCAGAAACCAATCCATAGTGTCTCACGAGTCGTTTACTTCTTATCCGTAGTCTTCCTGGTACAGAACAGGTTTCTTTTTGGCGTTGGTGAACTTAATACTGCGAAGCTTAAAGCTTGATGCCGGTGTCTGCCAAGTAGCGAAGGGTTGTTACAAATCTGCTGAGCCGGGGCTTCGTCCTTGCTGGCGGCAGGAGCCCGGCCTGGTGCACCCCAGACCTGGGGGTGTCTCTGTCCCAGACCCTTGGATGCGGCTGCTGCTTTCCCGTTTGCAGGTCAGGCCAGTAGCAAGGCTGAGGGTGCACCACACACATGCACGACAGCAACGCGGCTGGCTACGCAGGCTGCCAGAGACGGGGCCATGCCTTTACCACCTGCCGTCTTGCACTGGGGCAGCTCACAGAAAGCCGCCTCTCTGGCTTGTTGCAGTTGAAGCTCACGAGTGACACCAGAGGCATGCTGTCACTCTGCAGGTTCCCCCACGCAGCCACATTTGCAGAGCCCCAGAGGATCAGCAGAGCCTTGAGCCCAGCTGTCGTCTGTGCCCCAATTCTGGGCTCCGTCTCTGACCTCTGGCTGAGACACCGCATCTTTCCAGAGATGGCTTTTCCTCCTGCTCACTGGCTAGCCCACCCTGAGGTCTGCTAGCGGTTTCCTCATGCACATTTGGCTAGGGGAAGATACAACAAAAATACAATAAAATGGTGTATTGAAACGTATGTTACGATGGAGTTTAGAAAGTCTTCTCTGATAAGAGAAAACAGTTTTAGTAGGAAATGTTGAAGATATAAAATCCCTTAGTTTTTCTCAAAGTTTAAACACCGTTTTAATTTTTTTAAAACCCTCCTATCTGTAGCAAATGGCTTCTTACTAGAATGATGTGGTGAAATATCCTGTTTCAGAGCAAAAGGATTTCTAAGAGTGGTTTACCAGTACCGGATTTTTGCTGAAATCACGGGTTTTCCAGCGCAGCTCACGGTGCTTGCTTTGGTTCCGTTGGAAGTGCAGGCACACGGAATAAGCAACAGGGAGAAGAGAAAAGTCATGGGGCAGAAACTTAATTTTTAAGCTGCTGAAATACAGAGCCTAGCTTTTGCTGTTTGTTGCCTGTCTGTTTTACCTTCTAATTACTTCTTGTCTTTACAGAACACTTTCAACGTGCTGGAAATCTATAATGACCAGGTAATGAGGTCGCTTTGCTTCCGTATTAACAAATCTTAGTTTTCTGTGTACATTGATTTCTTTTTTGCTCATTGTAATTTGAAAATCATCCTTTATGCTCTCTTAACGTGACCCTTCTGGGCATGTTGGCTGAAGTGTGTGGGTGCTGCCTGGACCTAAGAGCATCGTTTTGCTGCTTGAGCCACCCGGCTGCTCTGCCGTAACACTGGCCAAGCTGTTTCATCTCTTGTAGTACATTCCTTCTTTCTCTTTTCTGGGTTGTCCTCCTTTTTTGAAGAAAAAAGGGGGTTAAGAAGGAAGATCCGAGGGCTGGAGCACCTCTCCTATGAAGACAGGCTGAGAGAGTTGGGGTTCTTCAGCCTGCAGAAGAGAAGGCTCTGGGGAGATCTTATAGCAGCCTTCCAGTACCTAAAGGGGGCCTACAGGAAGGATGGGGAGGGACTCTTTATCAGGGAGTGTAGCGATAGGATGAGGGGTAACGGTTTACAGCTGAAGGAGGGTAGATTTAGATTAGATATCAGGCAGAAATTCTTTACTGTCAGGGTGGTGAGGCACTGGAACAGGTTGCCCAGGGAAGCTGTGGATGCCCCTTCCCTGGAAGTGTTCAAGGCCAGGCTGGATGGGGCTTTGAGCAGCCTGGCCTAGTGGGAGGTGTCCCTGCCCAGGGCAGGGGGGTTGGAACTACATGATCTTTAAGGTCCCTTCCAACCCAAACCATTCTATGATTCTAAAAGATTCGTAGCACTATTAATGCATCACTCAAATGGAGACCATTTCTGTTTTCAGAACAGAAACGTGGCTGACACAAAATCGATCTCTCGCTTTCTACGTTAGAGATTGAAACCCCGCTTCTTTTGCAAGAGTTCTCTGCATATTTGGAAAAATTTAACTAAATAGAGATAAATGCAGCTATAAAACTATAAGCACCTGTTTTATATAAACGCCGTGTTCTTTACATAAAGCGAGGCAGTATTATAAAACAAGTAGTTTTGTTTCCTGTAATCTGCGATTACTGTTGGTCCTGTGCACCAGATGTTGCATTCCTAAATAAGATGAAACCCCCACAGGGTCCTCTTTGTCTCGGGTGAATTAACTGTATACTCCAGCACCTTTGAAGAGGTATTTTTTCTTAAAGCAAGTACTATCAAATGAAAGATGGAAGAATACAAATAGAAAACATGCACATGCGAAAATGTTGACTGTAAATGCTGACAGTCTTCAAACAGCTTACCTGAGTTTCTTCAAATGCTAACTTTCTTACTGTTTTGAACAAATTTAAGGACAGATTCTTCAACTGTTACTTGTACCAATACCATCGACGTGGTTTTGAGGGTTCTTTTTACGTTGGCGCTAGCGTAAGGCAGAGTTACCAGGATTTGAGCACCTTCGGTATTCACTTTGACAAAAACCACCTCTGTCTCCTCATCTGTCTGTCTCTCTTTCTCCTAAATTGCTAACCTGCTAAAAAGAGTTAGTTTATAGCCAGATTGCTAAGACACTAGGATTCTTCTTTTATGTTTAAGGACTTTATGGTCATCTTTTCCATGTTAATCCCTATCTCATTTTTGGTAGGGTTTAAAACTAATTTTAAAAACCTCCTTCAAAATCCAATGGCAGGTAATACGTTTGATACGCTCACAGACTGCAGCCGAGACTCCAGCAGACCTCTGTTACGAAGGAACTCTGTCAACCTGACGATACGCTGAAAGGCACACTTTCATAGTTTTTCCCGCTCTGGTCTCGGTGCCAATTGCGGTCAGGTGCTGGGCAAAATGAGAAGAGATACCAGCTCAAAGTGACTGACAGCTGAGGAGGAAGGAAAGGGTGAATGTGCCAATAAGGGAGGGCAGCATATTAAGAGCTTATTCTGTATTCTTATTAACGCACGGCGTATATTTTGACAGCTAAGTTATGTGACGGAGGTAGCTCTTTTTCCTGAGAATTCTGGGTCTCTCTCGTGTGCGTGACTTAATTCAGCTTCTTTCCTTCCCTTTCTCTCCCGGCAATGCAGCACAGAGTTGAAACGTAGAGCGTACAGATGACCCCTGCTGCCAGGCGTTGGTTGTCTCTGCTTCCCGATGCCGGATCCCAGCGACAGTGCCACACAGAGCTATTCCTTCCTGCCCAGGAGCAGTTTGCTTCCCGGCCGCTTCCCCAGTCCCTCGTCTCCTTCTGCAAGAGGAGGTTCCCTCTCTCCTCCTGGCCTTTCTGGGGCTCAGAACTGAAAACGGCCCTCTTTGCAGTCCTTCCAGACAGGCTTTCGCTGGGACTCCAGCACTAATTATTCCTTCTTATTCCAGCTCCCCTGAAAAGAGCTCAGGCACTTAGATGTCTGCTGTCCCAACACGGTTCATGGCTCCGTGACCGCGTGGCTGCAGCTGCCTGGCTACGAGGAGATACCAGGAGCAGAAGATTTAACGTTTCCCGCACCAGTTCAGTCCTGCAAAGAGCTGAATTGCTTTCACGTGCCGATGAACGCAGACCCCTTGTTGTGTCTGAATTAGGACTCCATCTGACCCGGAGATGAGGCCCATGTGAACCAAGACCCCCAGAAGCCTTGTCTGGGGTGGGCGCTCCCTGACAGCGGCTGCTCTCCCCTTACTGCCTGCTGGCCAGCTGGTGCTCTGCTCTATTAAGGCATCTTAGCAGCACCGCTGCATTTCTGCCTGGCGATACAGGAGTAGTACTTAATAGCTGTGACTTGGGATTTTTTTTCAAAGGTGTTCTGTTTGGTTTTTTTCTCCACAGACACATTGGTTTTAAAAACTTGAGAAGAAAAGAAGACAGCTCTGCCTTTGAGAAATGGTCCCTGTCCTCATCTGCAGCACTGGCGTGGGCACATCCAGTTGCTCAGAGTCAGTTCCCTTATCAAGTGCTGATCAAGACAAAAGCCCAAACCCAGTGTAAGTAAGGCTATTGCAGGCAGGAGGGAGAAGAGTTTCTGCTGGCTGGGAATGAGTGGCGGATCCGGAGCACACAGGCCACGTGGGAGTCCCGTCCGGAGGAAGCCTGGAAGGAGTGGGAGCACCAGCACATTGCTGTGGCTCAGGCGAGTTTCCCAGTAACGGGCATTGCGGCCAGATCCATTAACCTCTGGTCTTCTGAGTCTGATGTTTTCCCCTTTTTGTCATCTTTAAGATTTGTTACTCACGCCCCTCTCTGCCCTTCCTTAATAAACCGTGACTCCAGGTCTGGAACTTCTGCCAATAGAAAGGAAGCGTGGCGTCAGTCTTTCAGATCTAATAATTGCTTCCTGATCATGTTTGATAAAACGATGGGGGTTTGATAAAAATTAGGGACTTAATTCTGTCGGGAATGCTGAGCCCTGTGTGGGGTGTATGGCTAACCGGGGTCGTTCAGGTGCTCCCTCTGGATGGTTGTATCGGTCTTGGCTGGCAGCTGGCACAGGCGTTTGGGCACACAGTACCGTACGTACCCTGTTCTGCTGAGGACAGCTTCTTGTTCACCTGCTGCATCAACTGGTTTTCCTGCATTGATCTGCCTGGGGTTTGCTTTGTTAAGACAGTGAAACGAACATAATCAGGCTTCTGTTAATTTTGTGCCTTCTACCTAGGAAGCTGTCGGATACAGTTTTAGAGAACTAATGGTGACAAGGCTTTGCTGGTGTGGTATTGCTTGACTTGTGTGGTGGAGAGAAGCCTTAAATTGGCAGGAGAGAGTCACCAACAAGCCGGGCCTGTTGCACGTGTTGCAAATGCATTTGCAGTTGGGCTTGTCAGGTTGCTCTTTGTCAAAGTATGTTTCAGAATGAGATACGCAAAAGCCGCCTGGACGCGGTCCTGGGCAGCCTGCTGTAGGTGACCCTGCCTGAGCAGGGGGGCTGGACCAGAGGACCTCCAGTGATTCTGGAAGGCCTTTCTCTTCATTGTGATGCTGGGATTCTGGAATTCGTGCTGGGATTCTGGAATTCGTGCTGGGAGAGGCGAGCGGTGTGGTGTGCTGGGAGTGCCTTGCTCACCACTGTCTCCCTGTGCTGGGAAGGCTGCGTGTATGTTCTGTCCTGAGACACTCAGCGCCTACGTCTGTCTGTGCAGGTGCACCGAGCAAGGTAAAAAAGAGCGTAAGGTCAGAAGTGCCTTTGGGAACCGCTGCGAGCTTCGCCACGGTAGACGGGGACTGCAACTCTTGAACGGAAGTATAGTCGTGTTAGGGAATAACCGCAGGAGGTAGCTGGGTAAAGTGGCTCCAGCGTCAAGTTCTGATCTGTGTTGGTTTTGTTTGTTTTTTCATGGAGAGGGATGTCACATCTGTGGTCTGCATCAGACACAGGGTCTTCGCTGTTGGGGGCTGTTGGGGTAGAGAGCTGAAATTCTTTCCTCGTCTCACCTTCTGCTGTAGCTTTGTGCTTGTGGAGCATCTGCACAAACTCGGCAAGACAATCTGTAGGCTGCACTTGAGTGAAATAAGGCCGACTGTAGGATTCTGGTACAGACCGTCTCTGTCACGCTGGTGGCTTTTTAGACTACAGCTTAGGGCTTGGATGAAATGTAGGGTTTTTGCCTAAACCGCCGGGAGCGGGGAGGCTTTCTGCCTAAGCGGGAAAGACCTGACCCGGTGGTACTCCCTAAATCACCTGCTCACTCACTCGCTAAATCCTCTTTCTGCAGGAGTAAAATCCGGCAAAGTGCAAATTCACTGAACCTGACGACTACGAGAGTGCAGAAAGTGACTTTTCCATCTGCTGCTCCTCCAGTGCTTGTGAGTTGCTTCCTGTTTCTCTGGGGAAAATGTCATGGAACCAGTCATTAACAACAATTCAAAAATTGGTATAACTTTTATAAACCCTTTTATAACCCTTCCCTGAAATCACTTTAGCTTCCACCTCTGGCGGAGTGAAAGAACGACGCCTGTCAGCTGCAGCCTTTCCCAGAGAGCTAGGGAGTCTCTCCGTGCAAGAGGGAGTTAAAAGTTGCCTTAAAAGATGCCTGACTGTGTCCTGGGTGGTGTCCTTTCTAAAAGTGAAGGGGTTTTTAGCCCTCCCTGCAAACTGAGTGTGCCGTTTCACCCGGGTATGAGCTAGCAGCCCGGGCTGACTGCCACAAAAAGGAGATGGACAAATTCCCTCTCCTTCTTCCCGATGCGTGGTCCTGCCTCCTTCCTTGTGCCACCTCTTATGCTTGCTGGTTGTCTCTGCAAGGCAGTTGAGCTCTCGAAGCTGGTGGAACACCACCTGCTTTTCTGGGTGAGTTTCCTGCCTGCTCAGGGAGTGAACTTGGCTCCTAAAGTGCTCTAAGGCACTGTTAAGGCAGTGCGAGGTGCGCCACAGGAGTACGGTAGTAGAACAAAGGAGCAGATGGAGAGATGGGAGGCGGCGGCAAGTCCTCTCTTTTGGTGGCAGGGAAGTCAACATGTTTTGTGAAACCATCTCTTCAGCTGCGGCTGGCCATATTTTTAGCTTTTTCGTCAGTAAGCCCATTGCATTGTTGGCCCTTGAAACGGATTTTCAGGTACTACCGTCAGTCAAAACTGACGTCCCTGAACCCTGACTTGGCTGAATGTGATTCTGCTTGAACATGTAATTTCTCCATGTTTATTCTTCTTGGAGCTTTTTAATGCAAAAATCTATCCTCAGCCTGTGACTCGTGGTACGCTCCTTTCTTTGGAAATAGTTTGGAAGTCATAAGTACTTAAGGTGAAGACCAGTGGTAATTTTGGCTGCTAGAAGACAACTGACAATAAGTAACAAAGGGTAAAGTACGAAATCAAGGGAAAGGACAAATGGAAAGTTGTACCTGTTACTGAGAAGCTTTTTAAAATCTGATTTTTCTCAGCTCCCATCTTCCTAACCTGTGTGAGCAGACTTGAACTCAGTGTATTGGGCTTTTTCCTGTTATTTCCCTGTTGATACGTCTGGGTCACTTTTTGTTGGTGATCTCACAGGCATCAGAAAAGCAAAGGATTCTCCTTTTGCTCTGCTGGGAGAGCAAAAAGTCTCCCGAGTGCCATTATTTGCAAGAAATAGAGCTAGAGGTGATGTCTAGGGGATTTTTCACTGCATACTGATGAAACTTCTGTCACTCTCAAGAATATTTCTGGCTGACATGAGTCTAGTTGTGCAATTTTTTCCTGTATTTACAGCGAAGAATGCGAGACCTAACAGCTGAGGTAACGAGCAGTCTGCTGCAGTTTCCAGAGGTGACTCTTCAGGCACTTGGGGAAGATGAGGGAACCCTCGGCTCGGTGCTGTGCGGGAGGTTTTCTGGAGGTGAGCATTTTCCTTTAAATTTGGTCTCGGTATAAAGTTGTTCTTGCCTGGAGGCTACCTGAAGCCTCAGGTCATCGTATCAGCTGTGTCAGGTTGGTGCTGTTAAGAGGCATCCTGTTTAGAGAGAGAGAACAAAAAGGGTGCTTCAGCGATGACAAATGCTAATATTAAAACGTGAGTATAGTTAAACTTTGAAGTGGACTTTCCAGGTGATGTGACAGTAGAGCTGGGTGCCTATCTGGAGGTCTAGGCTTCTGTTAAGACCAGGTAGAATCTATCTACCTGAGTGTAAATGCAGGAATTGAGCTCATACTTCCTTTGGGCTGGCAGTAGTTCAGTGAAACAAAATGCCTTCGATTCTTCCTCTACGCTCTAAGACTTGTATTCCCATATGCGTTTAGATCATTTCTAGCAAAACCAAGGCGAATATGGTATAAAGGCTGTCGATCAGGACCTTGTCATCTTTATCCCAAACAACCCAGATTCTTCGGTGCGGGAATGACAAGTACAAATGCAAAATAACAAGGTGGTTAATTTTAGGAGGGATTGCTTGGGGATTTCAACGGGTGATTTTGAATCATTGACTAGAATGAGGTAGGTCGGTCTTCCTCTGCTAGGTACGTTTATTGAAGGAAAGGGGCAGGCACTGTGATTTTTTTTCAGCTGTTTTCAGTCTTCCGTTGGACATTTGCTTCAGTCCTCTTTCTTTTCTCTCACAGGGAGAAACGGCCTGGCGTGGTTGGCACGTGGTCCTCACCTTGAGGTGGTGAACTCTGTGACAGGAGAGCGGCTCTCTGCGTACCGTTTCAGTGGAGTCAATGAACAGCCTCCCACTGTTCGTGTGGTGAAGGAGTTTTCCTGGGAGAAGAGAACTGGACTGCTGGTTGGGTTGGAAGACGCAGAGGGAAGTGTTCTCTGTCTGTACGACCTTGGACTCTCAAGAGTGGTTAAAGCAGTTGTTCTTCCTGGGAGGGTAGGTACTTTTTAATTGGAGAAACGAAGCTTTGATGTTGTTAGGTGCTGCGTAGGCCTGTTTTAGGACAAGCTCTGGAGCGTCTCTTTGTAGGAGGTATTTTTTCTATTGTGCGTTAACATCCTGTCACTTGAGAGTATCCAGTCAAGACGGTGTTGCTGTAAAATCTTGGGCTTAATGTGCCATTATTGTTGGAGTTTGCTGAGAGTAAAACAAGTTTTCTGGTTTTATTGTAGAGCACAAATTCACCTGATTCTCTCCTTCCACAAAAAGGCCTTGAAAAGCACCTTTTTTTGGCCCTAATTGCTTGATTTCCATCAGAAATACCGTCTTTAAAATGGCTCAGAATTCCATAGTTGTGCTGTAAATGACTTCGACACATTGCCTTGAATCTCAGCCTAGCAAGCAGGCTGAGGAGAACACATTTTTCTGTTGACTTAGGAGAGGAAAAAAGAGCCTCTAGTGAGTTATCTGACAGATTGTTGGGAGGTCACCTTTCAGCCTGCAGTCCTTGAATCTCTGCTCTCTGACTAGTGTGTTTGTGTAGATGGGACACACTGGTGTAATGTTGCTGATGTTTTCTGTCTTCTGTAACCCAGAAACTCAAATGATGTGTGTCCCCTAGCCTCATTATCTCAATGTAAACAAGAATCGGTGGAAGTCAATAGAAGATCAAGATTCCTTTTTATCATCTTAGAATCTGCAACAACTAACTAACTAACTTCTTAGCCAGCTTTCCATCAGCTGCTTTGGTTTGACTTGCTAGAATACAGGTGGAGTTTTGTTTGTTTGTAATGCTACAGTGTGATGACTAGTAGTAAGCATTCGTATTGGGGTCACTGAGAGAGAGAAATACGTACAGCTTTAGTGCAGGAGTCTTTGTGTGCTCGTGTCTCTGCTCTAGCAGTCAGTGTTGTCCTGGGATGTGCTGCAACGTGTGCTGAAAGGTCTGTCTTCGCCTTGTGAGACAGTTGCGTGCAGACTGCTGGGCACGTGAAAGAGCAGTGTGCGCTTCCTCCTTTAGGTGGAGTCACCTTTTTATCTGAGAAGCTGCTGCTTTAGGCTGGCTTTTAACATTTTTCTCAACATTCGTGAAAGCGCTGGTGTGCATTTAAAGCTTCTTTTCCTTTATGTGGTTGTTACTTTTCTTCTAAATGCGGACTAGTGTGAATTTTACTAAGCTGGTCTCTCCCTTCAACGCTTTCTAAATACGTTTCACTCCCATGGAAATGGTGTGTCTCCCATGCAACTTGGCCGCTGCCTCGTCTGACTCTCGAGCCCTGATTTATCCTAACGCCCGTTTGTCAAAGAAGGCATAGACTGTATCGCGGTGCTGGTGGGCTGTGAGCGGTGGGAGACCTCGATGTAGTTGTGTTTGTCTGTCTTAAGCCCCTTGAATACGATAAAGTTTCTTGCGTATAACTGATTTTCTGTGTTTTCCTCCAGTTAATTACTGCGAAGTAGGAAATGGAAATTGCTAAGCTGTACTAATAGAATGCCCCATTTAAGTTGAAGTTAAGTCACTTACCCGCAGGAAATCTAGTAAATGGAAGGCAGTAACAGGTTTTTGTACGGGGCTTTTTGGTCTTTGTCTCTTTTCTTGATCTAATTGCAAACGATGCTTTGATGCTCCTGTATTTACTTTTTCTATTGAGCTTGTCAAAGAGCTCAAATAGTAACTTGTAGTTTTCCTGTAGGTAACCGCTATAGAACCCATAGCGAATCACGGAGGACCCAGCGTGAGCACTCAGCACCTCCATCAGAGTCTGCGATGGCTCTTTGGGGTGGCAGCAGTGGCTACAGATGCTGGCCATCTACTTCTGGTTGATCTTAGTTTGGATGATTGCTCCTGCACTCAGAATGATATCGAAGCATTGGGTAAGCCTGCAGTTTTTCCACATGAATTTAAACGCAAGAAAACTTCTGTCTTCTAACGAAACAGTATGCATCCCACTTTGAAGACCCTTGTGTCAGACATTTCTGACGACTGGTTACAGGTGGCAGTTTGACATCGTATAGTCCTGACCTGATTAAACCTGGGAGTGTCTGACTGCTCCTCGCAGTGTTGTAAATGCCCCCTCCCACCAAGATCCCTGTGCCACTATGATTCTTGCCAGAGAGGTGTAGGAATTTTGCCACGTGAGCCGGTGCGGCCGCCTGGTAGGAAGTTGTGTTGGAGGAGCCCTGTTTCCCGGGAATGCTCTTCTGCTTGTGTTAATTGACTTGGGGCAAATTTTGGGCTTGTTTTTTAAAATAAACCCCACTTACCAACACCCATGCATTTGGATGAATGAAATCTCGAATAGGTGTACTCAGATTGCATACACCGTTTTGGCTATTACAACAGCAGCTTCAGCAATTGGTGCCACTTCAAACACGAGGTGCCACTTCAAATTGCATCACGAGGCCCAAACTCCTGCTTTTCAGAGTCCAGGAAGAATTTGGTTACGTTATTAAGGTTACGCTTTTACCTAGCTTTCAAATGTGAGTGAGAATACTTGTCTGATCCGAGAGTTCTTATGTTCTTTGAAGACATACATAATGGAAATGGCAAAAAAAAGTGTTGCATAAATGGCTATTTTGCCTGGCACGGTAGCATTAGATGATAGGGGTTGTCACGTCAGTGCCTAAAATGCAGCCTAAATGGCATAACGTATTCATTTATTGCTTGGTTTTGTGTGTGTAGATCTAGAAGTTGTCACTAAAAATCCTGCTGAAGTTGCACAAAGAAGAGAAACTGCGACCAGCGAAGGGAGGTGTCTCTGTTTTCAACTACAAAATGCTTCCGGAACAGCAGTATCAGCCCTGTGCTACATAAGCAGAAGCAACCAGCTCGTTGTGGGTTTCTCGGATGGCTACCTGTCGCTCTGGAATATGAAAACGTTGAAGAGAGAGTAAGTAGGCCTTTACACTTGGCCATGCCTGGAGGTGCGGGGCTCTCGATTTGTTGCTTAAGGAAGTATGTGGATGTAAAGAGAACTTTTTCAGGGACTGAAGTGAGTATGAGTATAATCTTGGCACGTTCAGAAATCCTCTTCTGACATAACTTTTCAGTCATACCTGGATGAAGTGGTCCGCCTTCTCCCCAGTGGACTAGGATTGTTTTCCTTATTGTGCCTGTGGATTGAGGAATTGTGGGAAGCATGCTTCCTGGGGTTTTCAGAACCGGTTACTGCAACTGGGGCATCCATTGAAAGGCTGAAGTATGTCAGTGATGTGATTTTGGTGCCGATATTCTCTAAAGTGTCCAGGGTGAAACTAGTGAGACATGAAAACTCAATAGCTGACCTGTGCCTGAAAAATGTATTCTTTCCTGCATGTCAGCTTTGGCCGAAAGAGCAATCTCACCTGAAATATTTGGCTAACTTCTGGTCGGGATTCCCTTCAGCAGATCTGCACTGACTCCCCAGAAGCTGTTGGATGCATAAATAGACAGTGGAGGAATAATTAGGTGGCAAGAGTAGAGTGTGGAGGTACAAATAAGGTTCAGAAGTCAGGAAGAACAATGCTTGACGTAGTCCAAGAAACGAGAAACTACCTGTGTTTGGGCCACTAGGCTCCCCTTTTTTTTTCTTTTTCGTTTTGCTTTTTTTTTCCCCTAAACCTGTAGGCACCACTCTCAGCTTGAAGGAGGGAGGATTCCTGTCTATGCTGTCACTTTTCAAGAGCTGGAGAATGATCCTCGCAATTGTTGCTACTTGTGGGCTGTTCAGTCTACGCAGGAAAGGTGAATAAAAACTTTAACTATCAGCCACTGAATTAATTCTTTTTGTTTTTAAGGATATTTGTTCCCATACAGTTGAACATGTGTATTTGTTGTGTGTCTGCGATTCTTTCCGGTACGGAGGGTGTTAAACTTAGAATGCAATTTTTACAGGATTTACCAGACGTGAAGAGGGACCTACTAGTTCCTGCCTTCTGTCAGAAGGCAAAGCAACAGTGGCCATATTCTTCTGCTCGCATTCTCAAATGGTTTGCTTTTGTTCCTCGATGACCGCTTCATCATTTGTTTGATAGTCACACCGCGGTATTAAAATACCACTAGGAGCAGTTGAGGCTGCAGATCTAGAACACCAGACGTGCCCACACAACAGCCTGCCGCCCCTAAAGGCGGCGGTGACAGTATTGCCGATGGCCTTGTGCCAGCGTCAGCAGTCTGTGGAGCCTTGGTGAGCCAGTGCAGCTCCCCTGGCAGAAAACGATTCAGCAGAAAAGCCAATGGGTTCCTGCTGTTCTGCTGAATCAAATCGGACTTGGAAGGGTGCAGAGTGTGCAAGAGGGGGAGGGGAACTTTGGTGGTAAGGGAGGGGCAGAGAGATCTCTCTTTCTGCATCAGCAAGCGATTCCATCAGCTCAGCTGTTGGTAGAGTGGCAGTCTTTTAAATCTTGACTTCAAAGCAGTTTTGATGGAGAACTCTTCATTGTGAAGAACTATTTCCAACAATTCTTAGTCCATACAACATATTACAGCTTTCCAATTGTACGGTTGGCTTTTGCCCCGAAGCTGTTAGTGTCAAAACGCCCTCCTTCATGTTTCAGTGGCTAAATGTGGCCGATGATCATGTTTTGGGAAGAGGTGGTGTTCTTTTCAGCGGGAGCATGCTATTAAGAAAACGTCTAGGTCTACTAACACGACAATGAGGGCTATAAAGCAGCTTTGTAACCAAATTTCATAATTTATCCCTTTTTCAGTGAAGGTGATGTGGTGAGTTTACACCTGCTGCAGTTAGCGTTTGGTGACAGAAAACGCGTGGCCTCAGGACAAGTCATGTATGAGGTAAGAGGTGCATGCGTGGGAAAAGCAGACAATAGTAATTTTCTCTAAGGGAGTATCAGTTGAGTTACAGGGGTGAGATTTACCATCAAACTTCAGAGCTGGCTGAAAAAATAATAATGTTTTGCTGAGTCTTCTTGGGCACGGCCTTTGTCCATACCTTTTGGAAAGAAGGCGTACCATTTTATACTGCAGTGTCGTGTGTTCCAGCTAGATTCATCTGCAAAGAGCCCGTATAAATGAAATTCCTGAAGAGGACGTGGCTTTTGCAAATAAAATTATTCTGAAATACCAAATGAATGGCATGTAGGAAGAGAAGATTGGGCCTTGAATCGCTTGGTTTAACCAAGCTTCGGACTTGAATAAGCTTCTGTCTCTCTCCCTTTCTTAAAATACAGTCATACTCTAGTCTTTGCTGATCTTCAGTTTTATATTCTTGGTTTCCCTTAGAGCTTTGTCAGCCGGACTTCTCACATGAAATGCACCTACAGTGTCTCTTCAGTGTTGATCCTGACACTTAGTAGCTGTAAAGATAACTCGTTCTTCTTTTTGGCTGGGTGACCTATTCAATCTACTCTTAAAGCCAGGAAAATATGTAATTTGGTCAGAAGAGTGTACCTAAATGTTAGATCTGGCTCCAAGGAGGATGCGTTTAAAATACAGATGTGAGGTATCCTTGTATCTCAGATAGCTAACAGAGACAAGGCGCATCTGTTAGATGTGTAATTCCATTCAGTTGTACGCCTGGAAGTCTTCCAAAATCTTTTTGAGGGGACAGTAATCTTAGTTCAGAGCAAGTCTTTCCTCCTGATTTGGTACTTTCTCTTGCATATTCTCAATAGCTATGGAACGAAACAGGGGTGACTCTTGTATCGTGGTACTCTGGTTTTTGTAGGGACTGTGCCTTTTGATTTTTTTGGATTAATTTAGATTTTGAGTGTTTTGCTTATGTGTAGGAAAGGTGCTTCCTCATTTGGCACCGTTGCTTTTGCATAGATAGAGGTTAGGTGTTTGGAAAAGGTGGTGTTTCTTTAAAATGCATTATCTATCACGGTGACCAAGTAGAAGGATCTTCCAGTGATTCATGGCGTGCTGGATGCTATCTCTTTATCTTTGTTGATGTGCGGGACCTGTGCTCCACAGCGGATACTTTTAGTCTCAGAACACTTCCTTGTAGTCACAGATTGGTTAGTACTACATGACTGTCTGCCTGCATGGCTGTCTGAGTCAAGTTTCTTGTCCATCTTCAGGGGTAGAAAATTTAAGTGTCTCCCGTTTGCTAGGCCAAGTTTGAGTAAAGAAGGAGGAATCTACTGTTGATCCTTGTTCATTGGATAGAGTTCACAGGAGCTCAAAAGACTTTTTCAATACAGCAGTGCTTTTTGTTCCAGGAATTAGGTTTGAGGCTATGAAGCAGTGCCTCTTTGACTGTGTGTCATGGTAAGAGTCACAAATAGGACTTATGGAACATGTGGTACTGTGTTTTTCTATATGCGTGTCAAACTCTCGTCTCCATTGCCTTCAAGGCTGGTTTAAGTCTGCTTAAGTAATTAAACAGAAAGGTATGTTTAAGTAATGCTTCCAAAGACCTTTTTTGTACTGTTGCAGCAGTTGCTAAATCTGGTGCATCAAATCACGATCGTAGAGCGCATCTTTACCCTCGTTCTGCACAATGCTTGCGGATGGGCAGAGTATACACTCTCTACTTTGATATCAGAGTTTGACCAGTGCATCTCGTTTGAAAACTTGTTTTTGTGTTTTGCTAGTCAATGGAGTCGTTACTTAACATCTCCCATACAATGGAGTTCCTTAGAATGACTTTGCCCGGCGTGGAAAGTTTAAAATGCACTGCTTTGCTTCAGAAGCATTTTCTTTTTAGTTATGAAAGACTTTTTTTAATTATTTAATTTTTCTTTTTAGACAACCTTCATATTTATTTGTAACACTTCCTGGAATCATTAAGAGAAAGCTCGCCTCTTCTCAGATTAGGTGAATTAGATGTATCCTATGAGATCATACGGGAATGTGTGGTTTCATGCCAGTTCGTTTCAGAGCTCTGCAAGTTTAGGAAACTTGGGTAGAATGTGGCGTTATCAGTTTATGGGTTGTGTGGGTTGGGTTTCTTTTTCCCTCTTTTTTTTTTTTTTTTTTTAATTATAGAGCTGCTATTTGTCCCCAGTACACCCGTTCATGTGTTGTATGGTAGACAGTTTGAATGAATGCTGTATTTGGAAAGACAGTATTTCACTTCACGCTTACTTAAAAAATGGCGCTATCAGAGGTTCAACACAATCGTGCCGGGGTTTCTGTGTATCTCAAAATTAGTTTGTTTACTGTGTAGTAATTCGTGATGCTAAAAGCCTTGGCCACGTGCACCCCGTGTCCTTTCTGGTTTTCCCTTTTGCTGTTGGCTGTGCTTGGTGAAGGAGCTGAGGGATATTTCACCCGTTAGTCTCTGACAAGATGAGAGGAGGAGCTGTCATAGCTTACGTGGCTTGAAAGAAGATTGCTAATCAGTATGAAGTTCTCACAGTAACTAGAGAGGGGTGCACGGTCACTCTGGTGGTGTGCCCATAGAAAATACCTCTTGACAGCTTTAGCTGCTCGAATGCTGGGGCTTCTCTAACTTCATCAGTTCTGCAATCAAGACATGGAGCAAAGAGCTTTGCATGCATGTGTGTTGCATCATTTTAGATATCTCTTTGTAGCGATATATTTATTTTTATAAAGAACATTCTTGGATGTCGCAAGGAATTCTGCAAAACATGTTCAGATCTGAATAATGTTAGGGAAATTCTAAATTTTGAAAAAGTGCAAAGCCTTTACAGCCAAACTTACCCGTTACGATTTGACACTGCATTCTCTTGCATGTCAGGCGTAGTTTCTATTTACCATCAGAAATAGGCTCATGCAAAATACACAGTATAATAAGCCTATTCTGTTAGACTGTCTTTCATATTTAGCCATAATGTATGTTTTTCTCTTAGAATGACCTTTGCTCTCTTCTCTGATTTTTTCCCCCAGGGTTTGGAATACCGTGGCAAAAAGTTCAGTTTAGATCTCACGGGTGGAGTCTTTCCCTTGAGAGGCCAGATGAGTACTAAATTAATCAGCTGCCAGACTGTCGAAAAATTCCGCAGCGACGTTGACGGAGAGGATAGCGTAAATGAAGGTTTGTTCTGATGTCCGTGTTTGGTGATTTTAAAAGAAGTGCTTTTGGAACCTAAGCAACGAATGCTGTTCTGTCCCCACAGTCTGAAAGTCTTGCCTATCTGCATAGACTAGACTGTTGGGATTATTTACGAAGAAAAAATGGATGCTTAAGTTATGTGGGACTTCTTTAAGGGAAAAAGTGGGTTTTATTTTATGCTTGCTGACATGCTATCGCGATGTATGGTGGGGCCGTTTGTATGATGATGGTCAGTCGTTTTACTCCTCCAGCTGCCATCTTTGAACAAGAAGTTCAAACTCTCCATTGCTTAGGAATGTTACCAGAATTTTTTCCCTTCTTCAAACCAATGTCCGCATCTGCATCCAGATGGTAGCCCGTCACAAGTGCTGTTCCCCAGGGCACTGCACTGGGGCCACTTCTCTTTAGTATCTTGGCCAGTGATGTGGACGAGGGGACAAGAAAAAGGGGCAGTGTGACTGAAACCTATCACAGAGATGTTTGCTATTCCGTAATTACTGTAATCACTCTTAGGAAGTGTTGTGTTTCACGAGTGACAGAACAGAATGAAGCCAAAATAGAAAGTGGTGTTTTAAAACTATCGCATCCATCGTATTTTCTACAAGTCAGAAACAATGTCTTGTCTTTTACAGTCACGTCTCCTGACACCAGTGTCTCAGTCTTCAGTTGGCAAGTGAATACGTACGGTCAGGGAAAACCATCTACTTACCTGGGTGTATTTGACATTAATCGCTGGTATTCTGCTCAAATGCCAGATTCAGTAAGGTAGATTTTTCTTCAGTAGTTTTCCATATGCCTGCCAATAATTCATTTGAATGTCGGCATTTAGCTTACGCGCTTGTTTTCTTTAAGGCCGGAAGAATTCCCTCATGAGTGCCCCTATTTTGCACTGTGGTCGCTGGATACCGTAGTGAGCGTGACTTCTCCGAAGCTCCTTTTGGATATTCTGGTCCATGAGCGGAGTCTAAGTCGGGGAGTTCCTCCTTCTTATCCACCACCTGAGCGGTTTTTTCATCCAGGCAACTATAACTTTGGTAGGTATTTCACTGCTTTTGAGAGTGATAAGCTTAAAATGAGGTCAAATGCCATTCATTGGTTCTCTTTTTCAGTCATTGTTTGTCATTCAAAACCCAAACCAAACCAAAAAAACACCCAGTCCCCCACAAACCCAACTCTGATCGCGTTGTACTGACAAGGTATTTACTATTGTGAAATATATCTGACAGCCGGCTGAGTTTTGGTGCTTTTGTAATGTAGCCGGTGAAGTGGTGCTGGTTATAGCCTGAAATGACTGTGAACTGAAGCTCAAAGCACTCAGTTATATGTTTCTAGATACCGGTGTGTAAAAAATGTAAACTGGTCATGCCATAACTGTGAGAGTACGGAAGGTTGTCAAACGTTCCCTGTTTCTGCAGATGGTACGTGC
Organism: Larus michahellis; assembly: GCF_964199755.1. Lineage (NCBI taxonomy): Eukaryota > Metazoa > Chordata > Aves > Charadriiformes > Laridae > Larus > Larus michahellis. Next base: position 43,896,877 of record NC_133898.1, read on the forward strand.
TTGCTGACCTCCGGAGTCGTTCACATGACTTGCACCGGCTTCCAGAAGGAGGTGATCTTTTACTGTATCTTTATTGCGAGTGGCAGGAGATGTAGCTTTTCTAAGTTTTCTGTTGCACTGCTTTCCGTGTTAGGGACCGTTTCATGCTCATCCTGCCCGTCCACACGCATAGTTGCAATTGTATCCTGTCGCCAGTTGTATGCAAATGGTAATGTTTTAGGTCCCCTCTTGGGACTGTACAACTGCCGTTGTCTCCTCTTGAAGCACGATCGGGGATTGAATGTCTAGAAAGGAATGCAACGTTGCTCCAGGAGCAAGAACAAAACCACTGTAGAAGGCGGGGAAAGGTGTTACTTCTTTATTGCCCCTCAGTCGAACTGCCTGCATAGTCTTGAGTTAGAGTTTTGATCCCCAATTCTCTTGAAAAAGGAGGGAATGGAGAAAATGAAAAACCACATAACTGTTTGAGGAGTGAAAATTTTGTTTTCTCCCAAACTCGGCCAAATTATAACTTCTGAGCCACGGCACAGATTGTGACAGATAATTTTGAGTGAAGTTTCAGCTCACTAAATGTTTCCAACATGAATCGGCTTCCATACGAATAGGCATAGAAAGGATCTTCCAAAGCATGAAGTTGCATGTTAGCTTAGCTTATATAGAATGCATTTTGTGTCAGTGTTGAGGGAAAGAGCAAGGCCTGTGTATAGACAGAGAAGGTAGAAAAGACTTAATTACGCAGATTGCTAACCTAAAGCATCTTAGTGGTTCAGGCTGTCTGATGGTGTCAGTGAACATTTAGATTCTTCCTTTTAGAGGTTATCCAGAAGCGTAGTGACGGAATAACAATGCTGTCTTAATCTGTGGTTTTCGATTGATGTTTCAGACCTTGAATTTTTTGAAGAAATCTGGCCCTTCAATATGGGAAGCCATTCAGGATAGCTACAATAGGTGTCTTGTAGCTGGCTTGCTGTCTCCAAGACCAGCTGATGTCCAGCCATCCAGTTTGAGTCAGGTGAGTGCCTATGAGGGAATCAAGGGGGAAGTACATCCATCTGGTCTGACAGGGCTGGAGGGGCTACAAGACACGATACTCCAATTTGAAATACAGGTGTTGACCTGAGCTAGCAGAAGTAATCGTATCCTTAGATCCAAAGTAGTGACTTTGACTGGGAACAGCCCTAAGAGATCTGTCTTTAGAGACCCCTCTCTTAATTCGGTGCCACACACAGATGCGCACAAGGAAGCGTGCAGTCAGTGCTGGTCATGCCCAACATAACGCATGTGTCCCCCAGAGTAACCCCCATCCCTGTCAGTTTCTCAAAGCAGTGGTTCAGTGCAGTAGCCGACGATGGGGGCGTCTCACTGGGATGCGAGCTCTTGCAGACGTCGGCTTGCTGCACTGTCACTGTGCGTGATCATTTGCTTCCAAGGAAGTGGGCTGTGGTAAAGGATTACTGCTGTCAGCTCTCCCTGGCAATTTCTTCACGGCTTGCCCTCGTTTTCCCTTCATCGGTAGGCTTTTCTGCATCCTCTCCGGGCGGATCTTCACCTCTGTAGCCTCTGCCTTGTGCTGCAGTAGCCCAATTTGCTCCTCTGAGACTGCCCTCTTGCAGCTGCAACACCTTAATCACCTTTATCTCATGACACTCGCTACCTTCTATGTGCTTTATGCCACCACAGTGACTTCACTCCCCCTGCCATAGGTTTTCCATTTGCAATGCACCAACCTTTCCCTGGAGCAATCAGCAGGAAGGGGAGAGCAGCCTTCCCGCTGCCCTCCTCTTCCTGTCTCCTGCATTCGTCACCACATTTGTGGACGTGTGTTAGGACATGAACGCTTCTGCACAGTGTGGTAGCTCAAAGAAATTTCTTGGCAAGCTGGCCAATGGTCTGTTTCCTTGTCTGAAACCAGTTTTCAGAAAAAGATGGCAATATCACATGTGTGTTCTACATGTGTAGAAGTCGCTTTGAATGTCATGATTTTGCCTAGAGGGGAAAGATACTTTTGAATGTGTTTAAAAAAACCCAACCAACCAAACAAATCCCATCCCAAAAACCAAAGTAAAAACTTACGAAGGGTCCTTTCACCTGAGAGAAGTACGAGAACACCAGCTGAGATAAGCTACTACTTAGTATCGCGCGTCTGTGCATAGCTGTGATTTATCCTTGTAAGGATTACCACTACACTATAATACAGTATTTGAAGAGCCTACCATTTAAACCATTAGGATGTAAATGTTTCGCTTCTTTTCTGTCACGTTACAAAATTCCAACGTACTGTTTTGGGTGTCAGAACTGCTTCATGTCTTCATAGTCTAGAAAGCTGCTTGGCCGTAGCTTCACTGTTTCCATGCAAACGTTGCACAGTTGTGTTTGTCCTGTCCCCTTCCTGCGTTCCTGATGGCAAACTTATCTGCACAGATGTGTAACGCGTATTAGCAGAGGATGTTTCTGGACGTAGTAAGTTGGAACTCAGTACGTGAAGACTGTAATGCAGAGGCACGCGAAGAAAGATTAGAATTAGGCTGCAGTAAGTTGAAATGTCAGAGGAAAAGTGTGTTAATGTGTTCCTCAGAGCAGTGAGCAGTCCAGCCTGTGGCTGGAATTAAGAGAAAGGACGTGGCATTCCTGGCCTGTGTCCTGATTGACTTTGTGATGTCTGAATGAGTATGCAGTTAGAAAGAAACATTTACTGTTGATGGTTCACATGGTGCAAGTAGGTAAGATTCTCATTTGAGTTTGTCTGTTACGTTTAGGAGGAGCAGCTGGAAGCAGTATTGTCAGCTGCTGTCCAGACAGGTTCTGTGGGACTTCTGACTGGATGCATTAAACATTGGATATCTGAAGGTAATACTTCGAACGTTGTTTTTTTACGTGGTACCTCTTTGAGTTGGAGCCTGTTGATTCATTTCTTTTTTGTTCTCTTTGTTTAAAGAGCAGCCAAGGTCTGCTGGTAATTTACGGTTTGTTCTTGAGTGGACATGGAACCAAGTGATCTCTACAAAGGAAGAATTTGACCAAATCTGTGAGTACTAGTGTAGTCATTCTGCAAACCTAAAGTCGTTCTTTCTGATTGAGCTTCCTCAGTAATACGCCGCTATAGGATATTGCACGCGGTCCTTGAAGTGCGCCTTGAAACTCTGGAATTGCTCTGTCGGCTAACGATTTAATATTTATTCTTGAAAAGGTGTTCCGCTGTTTGATGGCTCTTGCAACTTCATTGACCCCCAGACATTACGGTCTCTCCAGCGCTGCCAGTTGCTTTTGAGCAACCTTAGCACGGTCTTAAACTGTTTTCTCACAGAAGCACAAGAGCTTACTGAAAAAGGTTTGTAGTAGTGCTACAAAATCTTTGGTATGTTTTATTAAGATTTGGAATTGTGGCAACATGGGCTTTTGTTGTTTTTGAGGATTGGAAGACAGTCACATTTAGCTGGGAGAAGGGGCTTAAAGCTGAGCGCTTGGGACCACCACAAAACACGCATGGAGTTCAGGGCAACAGTTTATGGTGGAGCTCATGCAAGGGGGTGGGGGAGGCTACATTCAGAGAGAAGCTTTGTAGGCAACTGGGCTGAAATTACAGCAACCGAATGTGGTATTGCTGAAAATTATTCCTTTGAGTTCTTAGCTAGCAAGTTCTAGTTGCATGCAGACACCGTGTTGCAAATTGCTAAACAATACGAAGGAAGCGTAAACGAGTAACGTGCAAAGTAAGTTACTTGAGTTTCTACAGCTTTTTCTCTTAGAAATGGTTCTTGGCCTATTGAGAAAAGAAAAGAATATCCCTTTGCTATCAGAAGAATCTCTGCTACGTGAGAAACAGATGTCTTATTCTTGCGTGCATTTAGTAGTTCAGGCTTTGGGGTTTTTGTGTTTTTTTTTTATTTTAGCCTTTAGTGAGTTTAGTTCTTTATAGGGGTTGTTTTTTCTTTTGGTGGTGATAGTGGTTTTTTTCTTCAAATAAGAAAGCGATACAGCGTGAAAAACGCAAAGACAAAGATTTCTAATGTGCTATTTTTATACTTTTTGGTTTAGTAGGATGAAGGGAGTTTTGTGAAAATGAACAGAATTGCATAGCGCTAATCATCTCCTGCCTTTTTTCAGGTTTTGCAGACGTGACAAATAAGCAAGCGGTAACCGGCCTCATTTCTTTGTATGCACGAGTGGTCATCTGGTTCTGTCGATCCGGTCTCCTTCCAGAGGGTTTAGGTAAGCGTGACCTGTCATACGTTTGCAACAAGGCGACCATCCAGTGAGTGACTCCCACGAACGCGTGCTTAGCCATGTTTTTGTAACGGTTTCGTCAGGAAGAAGTCGTGCTGGTTCAGTGGCAGGGTGTGCTGAAGTTCTGTGGGTGAAGTTGAGATTTTGCTGGGTTGTCAAGTACACAGCATAGAATGAGGCAGGCAGTTTCTTTCCTGGGTGGATTTTAGGAATAGCAATGGACCCCTGACGTCAAGGCGCTGCTTGTGTCCACAGCTTGAACTACTTGAGATTTTAAACAAAGTACTATTAAACAACAAGTACCGGAATGCTTGTTTTTACAGTGAGAGCATTACCTGCATGTTTTGAACTTTCTATCAGTTGCTTGAGGAGAAAGTACACCTTGGAAATCCTTCTTTAGTTGGATGGATTAGAAATTCCATTGTCAGCCTTAATTGTCTCACAGATGCTCACGCGGCATGTTTAGAAACCATTCCCTTTGAGAACTGGGTGGGTTTTTTTATAGTGAACTTCAGCTTACCCTACATGTTGTGAATGCTGCGTGAACTGTAACCTTGAAACGGCACTTGGGGCAAGAAGGAATTGAGTCTTGTCTCTTAGAGTTCTTTTAGCAAAGGCAGAAAGAGGATTGGCTTCTTTCAGAGTTGGAGGCTTCTGATGCTTAGCTTGTACGATCTTCTGTCTCTTTAGGCAAAAATTTTCGTTTACAAGTGTGATATGACTGCTTTAACTTGCTTCTGCTTTGTTGCCTGTAGATGACGATACGCGTTTGTCAAGACCTTTCTACAATTATCCTCTGATTGAGAGCTACTATACTGGTCACCGACAGAAACTTGAGCGTTTATCAAGGTAAGAGCTAGAGGAAGACTCTAGAACACTTCCACGGCAAATTCAGAAGTGGAAGGGAATGGCTTTTATCTCAACAGTTGCATGGGCTATGCGTAATGCCGCTGCCAGCAATACTCTTGACTTCAGTGACACGCGTGTTCTGTTGAACAGAGAGGTTACTTTCCTGTGTTAAAACGTTGCTATCTACCTCTGCTTAGTACCACTGGTTGGTATCATCATTTTTCGGGAGTCTACTTTATTCATTGGCTAATGTGTATAATTTCTGACTACTGAAAAAGGCCATGCGATTAGGACAGGATCAGTCACCTCCAGTTCAGCAAAGCAGGGTGTTCACAGAACAATTGTTTTGGAAGCAGAAGAAAGCGTGTTTTTTAAAAAACAATCATCTCCGTCCTTGACTGGTAATAGAGGGTCATAACTGTATTGGCCTAAGTCCCCTTCTCACAAGTACGTGGTGTGATTTTGTGAGATGGTTGGAGTTACATGGAGTTGGCACGCCTCGCACTCTCCTGGCTGTCGGATAGAAGTCACTTGCGAACGTCAGCTCTCTTTCCTGGACTAGCTGCCTAGCACATAGGCGGCATGCCTTGGATTAGCTGATAATAGGTTTTTCTTTGGAAATTGTACTGAAAACTGAATAAAGACCTGACCAAGCTTCGGCGATGGCACTGTGACCAAGAGGCTGCAAGGTGAGTTAAGGTGGAAGCTGCAGGGTAGGAGGTATTGACTTCAAAGTTCATCTTCCTTGGCTTACTTCTCAAGTAACTTACATACAGGCTCGTGTGTTCCTTCGAAGCACAGAGCCTCTAGTGTCCTTTTTCTGCTTTGTGCCATCGGGAGATGAAAGGGCAGGGCTGCAGTCAGCAGAAGACTGGAGGAAAGCCGTTACACCGGGAGGCTGGAATTAGTGTTTTACTCTGTCCAAATCCTTGCTACCTTTTGTTCCAGAGGAAAATGGGACTCGGACTGCTTGATGGTTGATGGAATGGTTTCCCAGTTAGGAGACCAAGTGGAGAAGCTGTGGCGGAGAGATGCAGGAGGAACTGGGAAATACCCGCCTGCCAGTTTGCATGTGAGTGTCCTGTTCACTGCGAACAACAACAAACGGCCGCCCTCCCCGCCAAACCCCACCCAAAAGCCAATGATTTAGGGAAGACGGGCGTTTTTTCAGAACTTTTAATTTTTCATTTCAGGCACTGCTGGATCTCTATTTGCTAGAAAGCATTGAAGAAAACTGCAAACACGCAATTGTATCCTTTCTAGTTATTTTTATTACACCTCCAGGGGATGCACATAAATGTTCTTCAGTGTTGGTCGCCGACCTGTTTCATGACATTTTTTCATTTATGCTTCAAAGACGATGCAAGTGAAAACATTTAGTTTAGCGTTAAGTTGTAGACAGAAGCGCTGTTTTATTTCTTTGTACTGTGGATTTTTGATGACTTTTTTCTTAAACGTTTTGTTGCAAAAGTCTTCTCCGATAGGGAGAAAACAGTTTTAGTAATAAGGGTTGAAGATATAAAATGTCCTTAGTTTTTCTCCAAATTTAAACAGCGTTTAAAATTGTCTAAAACACCCATGATGGGTTATAAAACAATTTCTGTTTCAGAGCAAAAGGATTTCTAAGAGTGGTTTACCAGTACCGGATTTTTGCTGAAATCACGGGTTTTCCAGCGCAGCTCACGGTGCTTGCTTTGGTTCCGTTGAAAGTGCAGGCACACGGAATAAGCAACAGGGAGAAGAGAAAAGTCATGGGGCAGAAACTTAATTTTTAAGCTGCTGAAATACACAGCCTTGCTTTTGCTGTTTGTTGCCTAACCCGCGAGGGGAGCCTAGAGAGCAAGGGGCTTAGAAACGCTTATAGCCCGGAGCTGTCTTGTTAGATGATGTCCCTAAAAACGGACGTCAGAAAGAGAAAATGACGCTACCAATGAGTGACCCGCATACTGGTTTAAATCCAGTTTTAAGCATTCGGAGCTGAGCTGTACTGTAAGGATGCCACAATTTACACTGTTTTATAGACGCTGGACATGAGGGAAAAAACCAACTGTGGAATTTACTTCCTGTAATAATTGAGCGTTGGATGCTCCAATGTTTTGAATGTATTTTCTGCTTCCTACCACTTTTATATTCTTACTTCATTATGGTTTTCTAAAGGTAATGTGATAAACTTTTGGTCTTACAAACTGATTAGCCTTAATGAGATACCTGATGTCAGACAATTTACTTGCTGCTGGATATCAAGCGTTCCTTTCCGAGTGAGACAGAAACTTCAATCGACTCCTTCGCAACTGCCTTTGGCATCCCCTGGGGACTTGTTAAGCTTGTTGAAGGTTTTTGGCTTCTAGATCACAATGATTACGAAGTAAGTATGGTAGAGTTGAGTTAGACATACATTGCAGTACAAAGCTATAATCTAGAAAATGATTTTAAAACCCGATCTCTAACTTGTACAGAATTCACTGGCCCTGCTCTTTCATCCCGCTACAATCAAAACCGCGTCATGGCAGCACAAGAGAATTATTCAGTCCCTCCTGTGCCAAGGGGAGCATGGGCAAGCCCTCAGATACATCCAGCTGATGAGGCCACCCACGGCAAGCAGCGGGGAAGTGCAGCTTCTCCTCACTGTGTTGCTCTCCAATAGGTAAAGAAATATACCCCACCATTTTGTCATGCAAATCTTGTGAAAATGGAGAACAAAGAATAGAAATCATCATCCCCTAAGTTTCCTTTAAACTTTGAGTACAAGACTCTTGGGGCATCTCTTTGGTTATGCTATTAACATCCCTTTACGTCTGAAACATTAATTACAGGTGCATGGTGGAGGCTTGGGGTCTGTTGCACCAACATGCCGCTCAGGCAAACTTAGAAGACCTCTTAAAACGCATGTACGAAATGTGCCGGGAGATGGGCCTGATGGAAGACTTGCTGAAGCTGCCTTTCACAGACACCGAACAAGTAAGTGGGAGCAAGGAAAAATGTTCATCGTCTCTTTGAAAAGAGAAAAGGCAGAGCCATAACAGATTTTTGGAATGATTTTTTTTTTCTCATAGGAGTGTTTGGAGAAGTTTTTAAGGACCAGTGCTGGTGTTCAGAATCAAGAATTCCTTTTAGTCTACCATCTGCAGCGTGCCAACTACATTGCAGCACTAGAGCTGAATCAGTCCATGAACGTCAATCTTATGGTAAGCGTGAAAGTTCTGTTCTGTCAAGCGTGCAAGTTTCTGCTGGGTGTTACTAACTGGTTTTGATAGTACTCAATAAGAATCCTGCTTTGTTTTTTTCATACCAGTCTTTGAAACACTCGGAACAAGTTTCTACACCTTTGGTTACAGCTGAAGCTAAATGTTGACCAATATACGTCACTACTCCAAAGCTACTCTATGAAGCTATAATTAAATGTTACACACCACTGTTGACCCCACTGAGAACAGTTTGTTTGCATCTGAGGAATAAACATGTATCTTTCCCATCAGCCAGTCTTACCATTCCGTTATTGAGATACGTATGTTATGCGTGGCTTAGATTACTGGAAGTTGTTTGTGTCACTCCTTCCTGTGGGATGACGAGTAGGTTGTATGTCATCGCTTGTGTCTTGCACGCAACTGTATTTTTCTAGCTGAGAGCAGGCTAGATGCCAGTCCACAGGTTAAATTTCTGTGGGTTTTGTTTGTTTTTTTAATTTCTGCGAGTTATAGTGTGCTCTCCAATTCCACAACTTTCATTTCACGGCTTTTATGACAAAAATTCTTGTCTAACCTCTATTTCTCAAAATAGCCAGATTACATTTTGTGTTACATGAACTTGTGTTCTGGATTTGTGACGCGTTTGCTGTTTTCTGGAATCATAGTTTTCCAGTGACTCAAACTTCTAAGGTGGTTTTGGAAGTCGTAGGTCCTGCATTTGAAAACTGTCATGCGGCCAGGTGGTGTGCGTAGGTCGCTTTTTCTTGCTTGTTTTAATCTTCACATCATGTTGTCCAGGGTAATTTCCAGTTGTCCCGTATATTCAGGGCAGTGGCGTTTCAGGAAGAACAAGGGAAAGCCTGCTATGTAGTAAGTCGTTTGCAAATTGCAGGTGATATCAGAAAATTGCAGGTGATAACAGGTGTATCAGAAGAAGGTTCTGCAGAGTGCCAGCATTGTTTTAACTTCAAGTTGTAGGCTCTGTTGCTATTCCAGTCTTCCTTCCACTTTGCTAAAAGTACCAGGTGAAATCGGTGTGTGCGGATGGGTAGAACTTGCCGCTGTTCTGTGCAGTGGAGGTGTTTTCCCACACCCGTAGAGGAAATCTGCTCACTAATGCGAAATAGCACGGAGAGGTCTGTGCAATGAACTTCTTGTAATTAGTTAAGCTTTTGCTTTCCGCTTTTCCTTCATCAGAACGACGGCGATCATCGCTTGACCGACAGAGCAGTTGCCAGAAATTCTCTATTAGCCCAATATGACAAGATCCTTCCACGAATTGAAAGGCAGCTGGCCGTAGAGAGAGCCAAGCTTTACCATTTGCCTGCACTGGCCTCAAGAGAAGGTAACTTTTAGCGGGGGGAAATAGAGGGGAGAATTCCCTGTCACTTGGATGACACCAGGCTGAAATTTTTCCCCTCTTGCTTTCCAGTCTCAAGACCAAAGCCATTAACTCCAGTAAGAAAACAAGCGAAAGCAGGAAATGTGCGTCGAAGACCAAATTTTCTGGCAAAAATATTGTCCAGAATTAAAGAATCCTGGGCAGGAATGAAGGAGAAAACCAGTTTCTCACAAGGTGGATTTTAAAGATGCTGTCGTTTTTATAGCTGCTAAACGTGCTGTTTCTTCAGCAGGATGTTTCTAAAATTGAGGATGTTTCTAAAATGGGACCTGTTGAGATCCAAACAGGAGAGCAAGCAGTTGGGTTTCAACAGCACCCGCCAGTCCCTCACTAGAGACAGGAACAAGAAGAGACCTTAGATGCATTCACTTATTCAGCTCGTCTCGGCTTTGGGATTTAGGACAACACTGTAGAGAAGACGGGGCTGGACTTGGGAATACGCAAATCCCTCATGGGAGTCAATGGAAAATTTGGGATGGGAAGAAGGCAGCAGGTCACAAAGCTTCCGCAGTCATTCCCGTAGCAGCGCAGTGAAGGTGTTTCTGCTTGTGTTATAACTGGTGGGTACTGATGTAGATGTAAGCGCCTGGTTTTGGCTTGTGGGCCCTCACTGAATTTAGGACAAACTGCTTACTGCTTTCTTGTTCGTAGATTTGTAAGCATAAAAGGAAAGTTTACGCAGACTAGTATTTCTTGACTTTAGTTTTGAAGCATGGCGTGTTGCTAATAATATATCGCTTTCGCAAGTTTTGACGAGGCGGGAGGCAAGAAAATAAGCTGATTCTATGGAGACTGCTGTTGAGGGGCTGCTTCCTTCTGCCGTTGTTGGCTAGCACTGCAACTTAGAGGGCTGGGCAAAGGTCTTTACACGTGGATTCAATTATCCCGACCATCCGAGTCCCTGGAAATAAGTAACGGTTACTGCTTTTGTTCTCCCCATAAAACCCCGAGTATCTTCACGTGGATCTAGAAGGAACGAATACTTGCTCAGCACAGGGAACGGGAAAAGACGAGGTGGAGCTATTTAGAATATACTGTGTTGTCTCAGGCAGTCCAAGCGATTCCTTGAAGTGCAGGGTTGAGCTGTCGGATGTGAGGGCTGGCCAGTTTGACAAAGTGTTGCCGACTGGAACTTTCAGCTTTTCTCTCATCGTTGCCTTTTACCCTGTTAGATGCAGAGTGGGTCGCCGTGTGGGCATTTGTCGTCAGTGCAGGAAGTACTGCAATGGGATGATTTCTGCCAGTTGTGGCTACAGCTCGCATTGTAAAACTGCTCACTTTGTCCAGGAGTGGTGGCAAATCGTAGTCAGGAACAGAAACACCAGAAACGGGGCACGCGATCGCCTACACTGAACACTCTCTTCTCTGTCCCTTAGACACAGAGGCTGTCATCGGTAGCAGAGAGTACACTGTATGTTTCTGACTTTACACCCAGCAGTGATCTGAAAGGAAAAGCGGCATTTCACTGTCCTCAGTTTCATCTGTGTGAGTGTGAAGTCAGTCTGTTTGGTAACGACTATTGCATTAACAGGCTTTTTTTTAACTGTAGGTGGTGGAAGATAGTGCGCTTAAGTCACCAACCTCAGAAGCAGCACCGGCAACACCAGGATAAAGTGAAGGACATCCATCGGGCGATCGTCCATACAGCTAGGATTCTCCAGAGTCATAGTTAGCATGTTGTTTGACTGTCAATAAACATTGTTGAATGTGATGCAGCTGAAGGAGACGGAGAGCTTTTTACATCTCAGAGTAATTTTCAGCGACAAGCGTTGTAATAAGGAATGCCCCCCAGCCCTCCTCCTCTCGCTTAGCTTTTGTAGCTGAGCAGACGGCAGAGGGTATGGAACATCCCTTTGGTCAGTTTGGGTCAGCTGTCCTGGCTACGTGCCCTCCCAGGATCTTGTCTTTTTTCCTCCTGAGTCCTTTCTCAGACCCAGCCTTCGCACCGCACCCCTAGCAGCTCCCTCTGCATCTCCGGGATGATCAGTTCGCCCTCCTCTACGAGCAAAGGAACCCAGAATATCTTCCAGGAAGGAGAACTCGAACCCCACGTGGACTGATGGCGTAAGGTGGGCTGTAGTTAGTGATTTTTCCAGTTAAAGGCTTTACAGACCGTGATTACACTTGCAGTTTCATAGAGTTTGCTCAAACTGCTTACGTTGAGAACTGGAACTGCAAATCAGAATGGCAGACTTGCATTTGGTCTTAAACGGCTATGTTAGGCCTTCTGTAACGTCACCTGCCTGCCTGCAGGAACACTCGGAATTAGGAGAATTTGAGATTTGAGGTTTGTGCGGTGACGTCATCCTGGGAGCTTCGTCCAGTTTTGTATGGACTGTATCTATTTCATTATTTCCCTTTTGATTTTATTATTAGGATTTCATGAAAGCAGTTTAGTTTCTCCTAAGCTCGTAAATCTCTCTCTACCTCTCCTCCTCCTCTCCGTGTACGAGAGGTTGGGGGGGAGCATCTGTCGCCGGCCATTGGCCAATTCGGCCAAAACCACGACAGATTTATTGGCGCCCGACGTGGGGCACGAACGCAGCTCTGATAGATTGCCTGAATAGTTTGAATTCCAGCTTGTTCAGGGAGAACAGAGAGTTCACAGCATGTCGGTCTTACGTGAAATCTGGTATCGTGCCTTTAGAGAGCTTTGTATGAAGTTAATGGACGCAGTGGGGTTTAAGCGGTCAAATATATTGCATGGCCTGTTTCTCGTTTGTGTTTGGACGCGGTGGTCTAAGCGTGCCACGTTGGCATGGGTTTGCCTTCAGAGGTATAAAATAATTGCTTGGATAACGGTTCTGCCTGCCTATCTTGGGCATCTCGTGATGGAGGCTTTTCCTAATTACACTTTCGGGATGGGTTCTTTTCCTAATTACGCTCTTGGTCGTACCTGGGGAAAGTTGACTTTGCCCTTCGGTGATGATGCCAAAGCGACAGTAACAGAATCGGGATGAGAAACCTTCGGGCCGTTTCGAGAGTGAAGGTTACTTTCATTCGTACGTGATCCTGTTGTCGGTTTTCCCGAGTGTGTTGCAGGGCTGGTTTATTGTTAAATATCGGTGCAGGAGTGAGTATGATGTGACATGTGATGTTGCTACTCAGACCCCGGGGCCAAAGCCAAAGACAGCAGAAACTCGGGCAGCCCTGCCACCGAAAGCTGCAGTAGGAATTCAGACAACCCCCCCACGGAAAGCTACAGCAGAAACTCAAACAACTCAGGTGACTGCCCAAGCCGCAACACAGGCACAAACAACGCCACCGGCCCCGACACCAGCCCGAGCGGCATCGGCTGCCCCCCACCGGCCCCGGCATCGGCCAGGCCCACGGCGGCTGCGCCGCCCAGAGGCCCCGGCGAAGGCCACGCCTCCGCCCATACAGGCCAAAGCCACGGCCCGGCCGTAGGGACACCGCCGCCAGCGGCATGGGCTGCCCCCACACGGGCCCCGGCAAACGCCACGGCTCCGGCCCGGAGGCGGTGGAGAAAATGACTAAGACAATAGCTGAGCAAAATGAGAAAAGTGCTAAACTTCTTCATGAAATGCTTGAAAAAGTGTCTGAGAAGGGGAAAGAATCCCACTCTTCCCCTGAACAGAGCCAGGTTGCAGTCATTAAGAAACAACGGTAGCGATTCAGCTTTTGGCCACCTCACTTGCTCTTCCTCACTTGGCGGTACAGTTCTGCTCTGACTTTGCGAGCCTGTCCAGCTTGCTGGTCTCCTGGGCACCGTTTTCCCCACTTCACGGTTCAGTTTTCTATTGGAACCAGAAGAGGGAGGGGCTGGGAAAGGCCAAGTGGGTGCTACTCTTTGCAACGATGGCGTGCTCTCCTGTCATTCCACCTTACGAAACCACGCTCTTACGGTCTTTAGTTCCCCATAGAAGGCAGGAGTGGGTCAGACAACGAGTAAAGAGAACGTCTTGTTTCTGGCCGTGTTTTCCGGTTCCTTCTGGAAAACCGTCTGGGGAGAGTTGCCTCTTAAAATCAGGGCGTGGGGGCGCTCAAAAAGCTCACGCGAATACTGAGTGAGAATGCTTGGGACAGTCTGGTAAGGAACGAAAGCAAAAGGAAGCTTGTTTCTGTATGTTTTCTGCCTTGACCCTATCTTCAAAGAAGCCCATAAATAATTCTTTGGCATCGATTTTGTAATTCCAACATTGCAAAACGTTTTCCTCTACTGAATACTGTTGGTAATCAAAAAATCAATTTGATACTTCTCTTTCTTTTCAGGACCACAAGAAAAGGAGGCTCTTGGTCACCTCCACCAGTGGAAATAAAATTTGTCTCTCCTTTTGGAAGTGCACTGGATAAAGCCATGGATCGTATTGCAAGAATATGCCCAGTGTGCGAATATGTCTGAGGATAACCGAGCAGTTTAATCCCCCATCAGAACTTCCCCTCGTGGAACGCTACTCTCAGGCTTGTTATTTCAATAAAATTGTTTGCTGCAATTTCATCAGTTCCCATGTAACCACTCGTAAATAGCTTTGTTGTTGATTTCTGGTGGGGAAAACAAGCTACGGGCAGAAACCAATCCATAGTGTCTCACGAGTCATTTAGTTCTTATCCATAGTCTTACTGGTACAGAACAGGTTTCTTTTTGGCATTGGTGAACTTAATACTGCGAAGCTTAAAGCTTGATGCCGGTGTCTGCCAAGTAGCGAAGGGTTGTTACAAATCTGCTGAGCCGGGGCGGGCTTCGTCCTTGCTGGCGGCAGGAGCCCGGCCTGGTGCACCCCAGACCTGGGGGTGTCTCTGTCCCAGACCCTTGGATGCGGCTGCTGCTTTCCCGTTTGCAGGTCAGGCCAATAGCAAGGCTGAGGGTGCACCACACACATGCACGACAGCAACGCGGCTGGCTACGCAGGCTGCCAGAGACGGGGCCGTGCCTTTACCACCTGCCATCTTGCACTGGGGCAGCTCACAGAAAGCCGCCTCTCTGGCTTGTTGCAGTTGAAGCTCACGAGTGACACCAGAGGCATGCTGTCACTCTGCAGGTTCCCCCACGCAGCCACATTTGCAGAGCCCCAGAGGATCAGCAGAGCCTTGAGCCCAGCTGTCGTCTGTGCCCCAATTCTGGGCTCCGTCTCTGACCTCTGGCTGAGACACCGCAACTTTCCAGAGGTGGCTTTTCCTCCTGCTCACTGGCTAGCCCACCCTGAGGTCTGCTAGCGGTTTCCTCGTGCACATTTGGCTAGGGGAAAATACAACAAAAATACAATAAAATGGTGTATTGAAACGTATGTTACGATGGAGTTTAAAAAGTCTTCTCTGATAAGAGAAAACAGTTTTAGTAGGAAATGTTGAAGATATAAAATCCCTTAGTTTTTCTCAAAGTTTAAACACCGTTTTAAATTTTTTAAAACCCTCCTATCTGTAGCAAATGGCTTCTTACTAGAATGATGTGGTGAAATATCCTGTTTCAGAGCAAAAGGATTTCTAAGAGTGGTTTACCAGTACCGGATTTTTGCTGAAATCACGGGTTTTCCAGCGCAGCTCACGGTGCTTGCTTTGGTTCCGTTGAAAGTGCAGGCACACGGAATAAGCAACAGGGAGAAGAGAAAAGTCATGGGGCAGAAACTTAATGTTTAAGCTGCTGAAATACAGAGCCTAGCTTTTGCTGTTTGTTGCCTGTCTGTTTTACCTTCCAATTACTTCTTGTCTTTACAGAACACTTTCAACGTGCTGGAAATCTATAATGACCAGGTAATGAGGTCGCTTTGCTTCCGTATTAACAAATCTTAGTTTTCTGTGTACGTTGATTTCTTTTTTGCTCATTGTAATTTGAAAATCATCCTTTATGCTCTCTTAACGTGACCCTTCTGGGCATGTTGGCTGAAGTGTGTGGGTGCTGCCTGGACCTAAGAGCATCGTTTTGCTGCTTGAGCCACCCGGCTGCTCTGCCGTAACACTGGCCAAGCTGTTTCATCTCTTGTAGTACATTCCTTCTTTCTCTTTTCTGGGTTGTCCTCCTTTTTTGAAGAAAAAAGGGGGTTAAGAAGGAAGATCCGAGGGCTGGAGCACCTCTCCTATGAAGACAGGCTGAGAGAGTTGGGGTTCTTCAGCCTGCAGAAGAGAAGGCTCTGGGGAGATCTTATAGCAGCCTTCCAGTACCTAAAGGGGGCCTACAGGAAGGATGGGGAGGGACTCTTTATCAGGGAGTGTAGCGATAGGATGAGGGGTAACGGTTTACAGCTGAAGGAGGGTAGATTTAGATTAGATATCAGGCAGAAATTCTTTACTGTCAGGGTGGTGAGGCACTGGAACAGGTTGCCCAGGGAAGCTGTGGATGCCCCTTCCCTGGAAGTGTTCAAGGCCAGGCTGGATGGGGCTTTGAGCAGCCTGGCCTAGTGGGAGGTGTCCCTGCCCAGGGCAGGGGGGTTGGAACTACATGATCTTTAAGGTCCCTTCCAACCCAAACCATTCTATGATTCTAAAAGATTCGTACCACTATTAATGCATCACTCAAATGGAGACCATTTCTGTTTTCAGAACAGAAACGTGGCTGACACAAAATCGATCTCTCGCTTTCTACGTTAGAGATTGAAACCCCGCTTCTTTTGCAAGAGTTCTCTGCATATTTGGAAAAATTTAACTAAATAGAGATAAATGCAGCTATAAAACTATAAGCACCTGTTTTATATAAACGCCGTGTTCTTTACATAAAGCGAGGCAGTATTATAAAACAAGTAGTTTTGTTTCCTGTAATCTGCGATTACTGTTGGTCCTGTGCACCAGATGTTGCATTCCTAAATAAGATGAAACCCCCACAGGGTCCTCTTTGTCTCGGGTGAATTAACTGTATACTCCAGCACCTTTGAAGAGGTAGTTTTTCTTAAAGCAAGTACTATCAAATGAAAGATGGAAGAATACAAATAGAAAACGTGCACATGTGAAAATGTTGACTGTAAATGCTGACAGTCTTCAAACAGCTTACCTGAGTTTCTTCAAATGCTAACTTTCTTACTGTTTTGAACAAATTTAAGGACAGATTCTTCAACTGTTACTTGTACCAATACCATCGACGTGGTTTTGAGGGTTTTTTTTACGTTGGTGCTAGCGTAAGGCAGAGTTACCAGGATTTGAGCACCTTCAGTATTCATTTTGACAAAAACCACCTCTGTCTCCTCATCTGTCTGTCTCTCTTTCTCCTAAATTGCTAACCTGCTAAAAAGAGTCAGTTTATAGCCAGATTGCTAAGACACTAGGATTCTTCTTTTACGTTTAAGGACTTTATGGTCATCTTTTCCATGTTAATCCCTATCTCATTTTTGGTAGGGTTTAAAACTAATTTTAAAAACCTCCTTCAAAATCCAATGGCAGGTAATACGTTTGATACGCTCACAGACTGCAGCCGAGACTCCAGCAGACCTCTGTTACGAAGGAACTCTGTCAACCTGACGATACGCTGAAAGGCACACTTTCATAGTTTTTCCCGCTCTGGTCTCGGTGCCAATTGCGGTCAGGTGCTGGGCAAAATGAGAAGAGATACCAGCTCAAAGTGACTGACAGCTGAGGAGGAAGGAAAGGGTGAATGTGCCAATAAGGGAGGGCAGCATATTAAGGGCTTATTCTGTATTCTTATTAACGCACGGCGTATATTTTGACAGCTAAGTTATGTGACGGAGGTAGCTCTTTTTCCTGAGAATTCTGGGTCTCTCTCGTGTGCGTGACTTAATTCAGCTTCTTTCCTTCCCTTTCTCTGCCGGCAATGCAGCACAGAGTTGAAACGTAGAGCGTACAGATGACCCCTGCTGCCAGGCGTTGGTTGTCTCTGCTTCCCGATGCCGGATCCCAGCGACAGTGCCACACAGAGCTATTCCTTCCTGCCCAGGAGCAGTTTGCTTCCCGGCCGCTTCCCCAGTCCCTCGTCTCCTTCTGCAAGAGGAGGTTCCCTCTCTCCTCCTGGCCTTTCTGGGGCTCAGAACTGAAAACGGCCCTCTTTGCAGTCCTTCCAGACAGGCTTTCGCTGGGACTCCAGCACTAATTATTCCTTCTTATTCCAGCTCCCCTGAAAAGAGCTCAGGCACTTAGATGTCTGCTGTCCCAACGCGGTTCATGGCTCAGTGACCGCGTGGCTGCAGCTGCCTGGCTACGAGGAGATATCAGGAGCAGAAGATTTAACGTTTCCCGCACCAGTTCAGTCCTGCAAAGAGCTGAATTGCTTTCACGTGCCGATGAACGCAGACCCCTTGTTGTGTCTGAATTAGGACTCCATCTGACCCGGAGATGAGGCCCATGTGAACCAAGACCCCCAGAAGCCTTGTCTGGGGTGGGCGCTCCCTGACAGCGGCTGCTCTCCCCTTACTGCCTGCTGGCCAGCTGGTGCTCTGCTCTATTAAGGCATCTTAGCAGCACCGCTGCATTTCTGCCTGGCGATACAGGAGTAGTACTTAATAGCTGTGACTTGGGATTTTTTTTCAAAGGTGTTCTGTTTGGTTTTTTTCTCCACAGACACATTGGTTTTAAAAACTTGAGAAGAAAAGAAGACAGCTCTGCCTTTGAGAAATGGTCCCTGTCCTCATCTGCAGCACTGGCGTGGGCACATCCAGTTGCTCAGAGTCAGTTCCCTTATCAAGTGCTGATCAAGACAAAAGCCCAAACCCAGTGTAAGTAAGGCTATTGCAGGCAGGAGGGAGAAGAGTTTCTGCTGGCTGGGAATGAGTGGCGGATCCGGAGCACACAGGCCACGTGGGAGTCCCGTCCGGAGGAAGCCTGGAAGGAGTGGGAGCACCAGCACATTGCTGTGGCTCAGGCGAGTTTCCCAGTAACGGGCATTGCGGCCAGATCCATTAACCTCTGGTCTTCTGAGTCTGATGTTTTCCCCTTTTTGTCATCTTTAAGATTTGTTACTCACGCCCCTCTCTGCCCTTCCTTAATAAACCGTGACTCCAGGTCTGGAACTTCTGCCAATAGAAAGGAAGCGTGGCGTCAGTCTTTCAGATCTAATAATTGCTTCCTGATCATGTTTGATAAAATGATGGGGGTTTGATAAAAATTAGGGACTTAATTCTGTCGGGAATGCTGAGCCCTGTGTGGGGTGTATGGCTAACCGGGGTCGTTCAGGTGCTCCCTCTGGATGGTTGTATCGGTCTTGGCTGGCAGCTGGCACAGGCGTTTGGGCACACAGTACCGTACCCTGTTCTGCTGAGGACAGCTTCTTGTTCACCTGCTGCATCAACTGGTTTTCCTGCATTGATCTGCCTGGGGTTTGCTTTGTTAAGACAGTGAAACGAACATAATCAGGCTTCTGTTAATTTTGTGCCTTCTACCTAGGAAGCTGTCGGATACAGTTTTAGAGAACTAATGGTGACAAGGCTTTGCTGGTGTGGTATTGCTTGACTTGTGTGGTGGAGAGAAGCCTTAAATTGGCAGGAGAGAGTCACCAACAAGCCGGGCCTGTTGCACGTGTTGCAAATGCATTTGCAGTTGGGCTTGTCAGGTTGCTCTTTGTCAAAGTATGTTTCAGAATGAGATACGCAAAAGCCGCCTGGACACGGTCGTGGGCAGCCTGCTGTAGGTGACCCTGCCTGAGCAGGGGGGCTGGACCAGAGGACCTCCAGTGATTCTGGAAGGCCTTTCTCTTCATTGTGATGCTGGGATTCTGGAATTCGTGCTGGGATTCTGGAATTCGTGCTGGGAGAGGCGAGCGGTGTGGTGTGCTGGGAGTGCCTTGCTCACCACTGTCTCCCTGTGCTGGGAAGGCTGCGTGTATGTTCTGTCCTGAGACACTCAGCGCCTACGTCTGTCTGTGCAGGTGCACCGAGCAAGGTAAAAAAGAGCGTAAGGTCAGAAGTGCCTTTGGGAACCGCTGTGAGCTTCGCCACGGTAGACGGGGACTGCAACTCTTGAACGGAAGTATAGTCGTGTTAGGGAATAACCGCAGGAGGTAGCTGGGTAAAGTGGCTCCAGCGTCAAGTTCTGATCTGTGTTGGTTTTGTTTGTTTTTTCATGGAGAGGGATGTCACATCTGTGGTCTGCATCAGACACAGGGTCTTCGCTGTTGGGGGCTGTTGGGGTAGAGAGCTGAAATTCTTTCCTCGTCTCACCTTCTGCTGTAGCTTTGTGCTTGTGGAGCATCTGCACAAACTCGGCAAGACAATCTGTAGGCTGCACTTGAGTGAAATAAGGCCGATTGTAGGATTCTGGTACAGACCGTCTCTGTCACGCTGGTGGCTTTTTAGACTACAGCTTAGGGCTTGGATGAAATGTAGGGTTTTTGCCTAAACCGCCGGGAGCGGGGAGGCTTTCTGCCTAAGCGGGAAAGACCTGACCCGGTGGTACTCCCTAAATCACCTGCTCACTCACTCGCTGAATCCTCTTTCTGCAGGAGTAAAATCCGGCAAAGTGCAAATTCACTGAACCTGACGACTACGAGAGTGCAGAAAGTGACTTTTCCATCTGCTGCTCCTCCAGTGCTTGTGAGTTGCTTCCTGTTTCTCTGGGGAAAATGTCATGGAACCAGTCATTAACAACAATTCAAAAATTGGTATAACTTTTATAAACCCTTTTATAACCCTTCCCTGAAATCACTTTAGCTTCCACCTCTGGCGGAGTGAAAGAACGACGCCTGTCAGCTGCAGCCTTTCCCAGAGAGCTAGGGAGTCTCTCCGTGCAAGAGGGAGTTAAAAGTTGCCTTAAAAGATGCCTGACTGTGTCCTGGGTGGTGTCCTTTCTAAAAGTGAAGGGGTTTTTAGCCCTCCCTGCAAACTGAGTGTGTCGTTTCACCCGGGTATGAGCTAGCAGCCCGGGCTGACTGCCACAAAAAGGAGATGGACAAATTCCCTCTCCTTCTTCCCGATGCGTGGTCCTGCCTCCTTCCTTGTGCCACCTCTTATGCTTGCTGGTTGTCTCTGCAAGGCAGTTGAGCTCTCGAAGCTGGTGGAACACCACCTGCTTTTCTGGGTGAGTTTCCTGCCTGCTCAGGGAGTGAACTTGGCTCCTAAAGTGCTCTAAGGCACTGTTAAGGCAGCGCGAGGTGAGCCACAGGAGTACGGTAGTAGAACAAAGGAGCAGATGGAGAGATGGGAGGCGGCAGCAAGTCCTCTCTTTTGGTGGCAGGGAAGTCAGCATGTTTTGTGAAACCATCTCTTCAGCTGCGGCTGGCCATATTTTTAGCTTTTTCGTCAGTAAGCCCATTGCATTGTTGGCCCTTGAAACGGATTTTCAGGTACTACCGTCAGTCAAAACTGACGTCCCTGAACCCTGACTTGGCTGAATGTGATTCTGCTTGAACATGTAATTTCTCCATGTTTATTCTTCTTGGAGCTTTTTAATGCAAAAATCTATCCTCAGCCTGTGACTCGTGGTACGCTCCTTTCTTTGGAAATAGTTTGGAAGTCATAAGTACTTAAGGTGAAGACCAGTGGTAATTTTGGCTGCTAGAAGACAACTGACAATAAGTAACAAAGGGTAAAGTACGAAATCAAGGGAAAGGACAAATGGAGAGTTGTACCTGTTACTGAGAAGCTTTTTAAAATCTGATTTTTCTCAGCTCCCATCTTCCTAACCTGTGTGAGTAGACTTGAACTCAGTGTATTGGGCTTTTTCCTGTTATTTCTCTGTTGATACGTCTGGGTCACTTTTTGTTGGTGATCTCACAGGCATCAGAAAAGCAAAGGATTCTCCTTTTGCTCTGCTGGGAGAGCAAAAAGTCTCCTGAGTGCCATTATTTGCAAGAAATAGAGCTAGAGGTGATGTCTAGGGGATTTTTCACTGCATACTGATGAAACTTCTGTCACTCTCAAGAATAGTTCTGGCTGACGTGAGTCTAGTTGTGCAATTTTTTCCTGTATTTACAGCGAAGAATGCGAGACCTAACAGCTGAGGTAACGAGCAGTCTGCTGCAGTTTCCAGAGGTGACTCTTCAGGCACTTGGGGAAGATGAGGGAACCCTCGGCTCTGTGCTGTGCGGGAAGTTTTCTGGAGGTGAGCATTTTCCTTTAAATTTGGTCTCGGTATAAAGCTGTTCTTGCCTGGAGGCTACCTGAAGCCTCAGGTCATGGTATCAGCTGTGTCAGGTTGGTGCTGTTAAGAGGCATCCTGTTTAGAGAGAGAGAACAAAAAGGGTGCTTCAGCGATGACAAATGCTAATATTAAAACGTGAGTATAGTTAAACTTTGAAGTGGACTTTCCAGGTGATGTGACAGTAGAGCTGGGTGCCTATCTGGAGGTCTAGGCTTCTGTTAAGACCAGGTAGAATCTATCTACCTGAGTGTAAATGCAGGAATTGAGCTCATACTTCCTTTGGGCTGGCAGTAGTTCAGTGAAACAAAATGCCTTCGATTCTTCCTCTACGCTCTAAGACTTGTATTCCCATATGCGTTTAGATCATTTCTAGCAAAACCAAGGCGAATATGGTATAAAGGCTGTCGATCAGGACCTTGTAATCTTTATCCCAAACAACCCAGATTCTTCGGTGCGGGAATGACAAGTACAAATGCAAAATAACAAGGTGGTTAATTTTAGGAGGGATTGCTTGGGGATTTCAACGGGTGATTTTGAATCATTGACTAGAATGAGGTAGGTTGGTCTTCCTCTGCTAGGTACGTTTATTGAAGGAAAGGGGCAGGCACTGTGATTTTTTTTCAGCTGTTTTCAGTCTTCCGTTGGACATTTGCTTCAGTCCTCTTTCTTTTCTCTCACAGGGAGAAACGGCCTGGCGTGGTTGGCACGTGGTCCTCACCTTGAGGTGGTGAACTCTGTGACAGGAGAGCGGCTCTCTGCGTACCGTTTCAGTGGAGTCAATGAACAGCCTCCCACTGTTCGTGTGGTGAAGGAGTTTTCCTGGGAGAAGAGAACTGGACTGCTGGTTGGGTTGGAAGACGCAGAGGGAAGTGTTCTCTGTCTGTACGACCTTGGACTCTCAAGAGTGGTTAAAGCAGTTGTTCTTCCCGGGAGGGTAGGTACTTTTTAATTGGAGAAACGAAGCTTTGATGTTGTTAGGTGCTGCGTAGGCCTGTTTTAGGACAAGCTTTGGAGCGTCTCTTTGTAGGAGGTATTTTTTCTATCGTGCGTTAACATCCTGTCACTTGAGAGTATCCAGTCAAGACGGTGTTGCTGTAAAATCTTGGGCTTAATGTGCCATTATTGTTGGAGTTTGCTGAGAGTAAAACAAGTTTTCTGGTTTTATTGTAGAGCACAAATTCACCTGATTCTCTCCTTCCACAAAAAGGCCTTGAAAAGCACCTTTTTTTGACCCTAATTGCTTGATTTCCATCAGAAATACCGTCTTTAAAATGGCTCAGAATTCCATAGTTGTGCTGTAAATGACTTCGACACATTGCCTTGAATCTCAGCCTAGCAAGCAGGCTGAGGAGAACACATTTTTCTGTTGACTTAGGAGAGGAAAAAAGAGCCTCTAGTGAGTTATCTGACAGAGTGTTGGGAGGTCACCTTTCAGCCTGCAGTCCTTGAATCTCTGCTCTCTGACTAGTGTGTTTGTGTAGATGGGACACACTGGTGTAATGTTGCTGATGTTTTCTGTCTTCTGTAACCCAGAAACTCAAATGATGTGTGTCCCCTAGCCTCATTATCTCAATGTAAACAAGAATCGGTGGAAGTCAATAGAACATCAAGATTCATTTTTATCATCTTAGAATCTGCAACAACTAACTAACTAACTTCTTAGCCAGCTTTCCATCAGCTGCTTTGGTTTGACTTGCTAGAATACAGGTGGAGTTTTGTTTGTTTGTAATGCTACAGTGTGATGACTAGTAGTAAGCATTCGTATTGGGGTCACTGAGAGAGAGAAATACGTGCAGCTTTAGCGCAGGAGTCTTTGTGTGCTCGTGTCTCTGCTCTAGCAGTCAGTGTTGTCCTGGGATGTGCTGCAACGTGTGCTGAAAGGTCTGTCTTCGCCTTGTGAGACAGTTGCGTGCAGACTGCTGGGCACGTGAAAGGGCAGTGTGCGCTTCCTCCTTTAGGTGGAGTCACCTTTTTATCTGAGAAGCTGCTGCTTTAGGCTGGCTTTTAACATTTTTCTCAACATTCGTGAAAGCGCTGGTGTGCATTTAAAGCTTCTTTTCCTTTATGTGGTTGTTACTTTTCTTCTAAATGCGGACTAGTGTGAATTTTACTAAGCTGGTCTCTCCCTTCAACGCTTTCTAAATACGTTTCACTCCCATGGAAATGGTGTGTCTCCCATGCAACTTGGCCGCTGCCTCGTCTGACTCTCGAGCCCTGATTTATCCTAACGCCCGTTTGTCAAAGAAGGCATAGACTGTATCGCGGTGCTGGTGGGCTGTGAGCGGTGGGAGACCTCGATGTAGTTGTGTTTGTCTGTCTTAAGCCCCTTGAATACGATAAAGTTTCTTGCGTATAACTGATTTTCTGTGTTTTCCTCCAGTTAATTACTGCGAAGTAGGAAATGGAAATTGCTAAGCTGTACTAATAGAATGCCCCATTTAAGTTGAAGTTAAGTCACTTACCCGCAGGAAATCTAGTAAATGGAAGGCAGTAACAGGTTTTTGTACGGGGCTTTTTTGTCTTTGTCTCTTTTCTTGATCTAATTGCAAACAATGCTTTGATGCTCCTGTATTTACTTTTTCTATTGAGCTTGTCAAAGAGCTCAAGTAGTAACTTGTAGTTTTCCTGTAGGTAACCGCTATAGAACCCATAGCGAATCACGGAGGACCCAGCGTGAGCACTCAGCACCTCCATCAGAGTCTGCGATGGCTCTTTGGGGTGGCAGCAGTGGCTACAGATGCTGGCCATCTACTTCTGGTTGATCTTAGTTTGGATGATTGCTCCTGCACTCAGAATGATATCGAAGCATTGGGTAAGCCTGCAGTTTTTCCACATGAATTTAAACGCAAGAAAACTTCTGTCTTCTAACGAAACAGTATGCATCCCACTTTGAAGACCCTTGTGTCAGACATTTCTGACAACTGGTTACAGGTGGCAGTTTGACATCGTATAGTCCTGACCTGATTAAACCTGGGAGTGTCTGACTGCTCCTCGCAGTGTTGTAAATGCCCCCTCCCACCAAGATCCCTGTGCCACTATGATTCTTGCCAGAGAGGTGTAGGAATTTTGCCACGTGAGCCGGTGCGGCCGCCTGGTAGGAAGTTGTGTTGGAGGAGCCCTGTTTCCCGGGAATGCTCTTCTGCTTGTGTTAATTGACTTGGGGCAAATTTTGGGCTTGTTTTTTAAAATAAACCCCACTTACCAACACCCATGCATTTGGATGAATGAAATCTCGAATAGGTGTACTCAGCTTGCATACACCGTTTTGGCTATTACAACAGCAGCTTCAGCAACTGGTGCCACTTCAAACACGAGGTGCCACTTCAAATTGCATCACGAGGCCCAAACTCCTGCTTTTCAGAGTCCAGGAAGAATTTGGTTACGCTTTTACCTAGCTTTCAAACGTGAGTGAGAATACTTGTCTGATCCGAGAGTTCTTATGTTCTTTGAAGACATACATAATGGCAATGGCAAAAAAAAGTGTTGCATAAATGGCTATTGTGCCTGGCACGGTAGCATTAGATGATAGGGGTTGTCACGTCAGTGCCTAAAATGCAGCCTAAATGGCATAACGTATTCATTTATTGCTTGGTTTTGTGTGTGTAGATCTAGAAGTTGTCACTAAAAATCCTGCTGAAGTTGCACAAAGAAGAGAAACTGCGACCAGCGAAGGGAGGTGTCTCTGTTTTCAACTACAAAATGCTTCCGGAACAGCAGTATCAGCCCTGTGCTACATAAGCAGAAGCAACCAGCTCGTTGTGGGTTTCTCGGATGGCTACCTGTCGCTCTGGAATATGAAAACGTTGAAGAGAGAGTAAGTAGGCCTTTACACTTGGCCATGCCTGGAGGTGCGGGGCTCTCGATTTGTTGCTTAAGGAAGTATGTGGATGTAAAGAGAACTTTTTCAGGGACTGAAGTGAGTATGAGTATAATCTTGGCACGTTCAGAAATCCTCTTCTGACATAACTTTTCAGTCATACCTGGATGAAGTGGTCCGCCTTCTCCCCAGTGGACTAGGATTGTTTTCCTTATTGTGCCTGTGGATTGAGGAATTGTGGGAAGCATGCTTCCTGGGGTTTTCAGAACCGGTTACTGCAACTGGGGCATCCATTGAAAGGCTGAAGTATGTCAGTGATGTGATTTTGGTGCCGATATTCTCTAAAGTGTCCAGGGTGAAACTAGTGAGACATGAAAACTCAATAGCTGACCTGTGCCTGAAAAATGTATTCTTTCCTGCATGTCAGCTTTGGCCGAAAGAGCAATCTCACCTGAAATATTTGGCTAACTTCTGGTTGGGATTCCCTTCAGCAGATCTGCACTGACTCCCCAGAAGCTGTTGGATGCATAAATAGACAGTGGAGGAATAATTAGGTGGCAAGAGTAGAGTGTGGAGGTACAAATAAGGTTCAGAAGTCAGGAAGAACAATGCTTGACGTAGTCCAAGAAACGAGAAACTACCTGTGTTTGGGCCACTAGGCTCCCCTTTTTTTTTCTTTTTCGTTTTGCTTTTTTTTTCCCCTAAACCTGTAGGCACCACTCTCAGCTTGAAGGAGGGAGGATTCCTGTCTATGCTGTCACTTTTCAAGAGCTGGAGAATGATCCTCGCAATTGTTGCTACTTGTGGGCTGTTCAGTCTACGCAGGAAAGGTGAATAAAAACTTTAACTATCAGCCACTGAATTAATTCTTTTTGTTTTTAAGGATATTTGTTCCCATACAGTTGAACATGTGTATTTGTTGTGTGTCTGCGATTCTTTCCGGTACGGAGGGTGTTAAACTTAGAATGCAATTTTTACAGGATTTACCAGACGTGAAGAGGGACCTACTAGTTCCTGCCTTCTGTCAGAAGGCAAAGCAACAGTGGCCATATTCTTCTGCTCGCATTCTCAAATGGTTTGCTTTTGTTCCTCGATGACCGCTTCATCATTTGTTTGATAGTCACACCGCGGTATTAAAATACCACTAGGAGCAGTTGAGGCTGCAGATCTAGAACACCAGACGTGCCCACACAACAGCCTGCCGCCCCTAAAGGCGGCGGTGACAGTATTGCCGATGGCCTTGTGCCAGCGTCAGCAGTCTGTGGAGCCTTGGTGAGCCAGTGCAGCTCCCCTGGCAGAAAACGATTCAGCAGAAAAGCCAATGGGTTCCTGCTGTTCTGCTGAATCAAATCGGACTTGGAAGGGTGCAGAGTGTGCAAGAGGGGGAGGGGAACTTTGGTGGTAAGGGAGGGGCAGAGAGATCTCTCTTTCTGCATCAGCAAGCGATTCCATCAGCTCAGCTGTTGGTAGAGTGGCAGTCTTTTAAATCTTGACTTCAAAGCAGTTTTGATGGAGAACTCTTCATTGTGAAGAACTATTTCCAACAATTCTTAGTCCATACAACATATTACAGCTTTCCAATTGTACGGTTGGCTTTTGCCCCTGAAGCTGTTAGTGTCAAAACGCCCTCCTTCATGTTTCAGTGGCTAAATGTGGCCGATGATCATGTTTTGGGAAGAGGTGGTGTTCTTTTCAGCGGGAGCATGCT
This sequence comes from Larus michahellis, assembly GCF_964199755.1. NCBI lineage: Eukaryota > Metazoa > Chordata > Aves > Charadriiformes > Laridae > Larus > Larus michahellis. Next base: position 43,924,032 of record NC_133898.1, read on the forward strand.
ATTAAGAAAACGTCTAGGTCTACTAACACGACAATGAGGACTATAAAGCAGCTTTGTAACCAAATTTCATAATTTATCCCTTTTTCAGTGAAGGGGATGTGGTGAGTTTACACCTGCTGCAGTTAGCGTTTGGTGACAGAAAACGCGTGGCCTCAGGACAAGTCATGTATGAGGTAAGAGGTGCATGCGTGGGAAAAGCAGACAATAGTAATTTTCTCTAAGGGAGTATCAGTTGAGTTACAGGGGTGAGATTTACCATCAAACTTCAGAGCTGGCTGAAAAAATAATAATGTTTTGCTGAGTCTTCTTGGGCACGGCCTTTGTCCATACCTTTTGGAAAGAAGGCGTACCATTTTATACTGCAGTGTCGTGTGTTCCAGCTAGATTCATCTGCAAAGAGCCCGTATAAATGAAATTCCTGAAGAGGACGTGGCTTTTGCAAATAAAATTATTCTGAAATACCAAATGAATGGCATGTAGGAAGAGAAGATTGGGCCTTGAATCGCTTGGTTTAACCAAGCTTCGGACTTGAATAAGCTTCTGTCTCTCTCCCTTTCTTAAAATACAGTCATACTCTAGTCTTTGCTGATCTTCAGTTTTATATTCTTGGTTTCCCTTAGAGCTTTGTCAGCCGGACTTCTCACATGAAATGCACCTACAGTGTCTCTTCAGTGTTGATCCTGACACTTAGTAGCTGTAAAGATAACTCGTTCTTCTTTTTGGCTGGGTGACCTATTCAATCTACTCTTAAAGCCAGGAAAATATGTAATTTGGTCAGAAGAGTGTACCTAAATGTTAGATCTGGCTCCAAGGAGGATGCGTTTAAAATACAGATGTGAGGTATCCTTGTATCTCAGATAGCTAACAGAGACAAGGCGCATCTGTTAGATGTGTAATTCCATTCAGTTGTACGCCTGGAAGTCTTCCAAAATCTTTTTGAGGGGACAGTAATCTTAGTTCAGAGCAAGTCTTTCCTCCTGATTTGGTACTTTCTCTTGCATATTCTCAATAGCTATGGAACGAAACAGGGGTGACTCTTGTATCGTGGTACTCTGGTTTTTGTAGGGACTGTGCCTTTTGATTTTTTTGGATTAATTTAGATTTTGAGTGTTTTGCTTATGTGTAGGAAAGGTGCTTCCTCATTTGGCACCGTTGCTTTTGCATAGATAGAGGTTAGGTGTTTGGAAAAGGTGGTGTTTCTTTAAAATGCATTATCTATCACGGTGACCAAGTAGAAGGATCTTCCAGTGATTCATGGCGTGCTGGATGCTATCTCTTTATCTTTGTTGATGTGCGGGACCTGTGCTCCACAGCGGATACTTTTAGTCTCAGAACACTTCCTTGTAGTCACAGATCGGTTAGTACTACATGACTGTCTGCCTGCATGGCTGTCTGAGTCAAGTTTCTTGTCCATCTTCAGGGGTAGAAAATTTAAGTGTCTCCCGTTTGCTAGGCCAAGTTTGAGTAAAGAAGGAGGAATCTACTGTTGATCCTTGTTCATTGGATAGAGTTCACAGGAGCTCAAAAGACTTTTTCAATACAGCAGTGCTTTTTGTTCCAGGAATTAGGTTTGAGGCTATGAAGCAGTGCCTCTTTGACTGTGTGTCATGGTAAAAGTCACAAATAGGACTTATGGAACATGTGGTACTGTGTTTTTCTATATGCGTGTCAAACTCTCGTCTCCATTGCCTTCAAGGCTGGTTTAAGTCTGCTTAAGTAATTAAACAGAAAGGTATGTTTAAGTAATGCTTCCAAAGACCTTTTTTGTACTGTTGCAGCAGTTGCTAAATCTGGTGCATCAAATCACGATCGTAGAGCGCATCTTTACCCTCGTTCTGCACAATGCTTGCGGATGGGCAGAGTATACACTCTCTACTTTGATATCAGAGTTTGACCAGTGCATCTCGTTTGAAAACTTGTTTTTGTGTTTTGCTAGTCAATGGAGTCGTTACTTAACATCTCCCATACAATGGAGTTCCTTAGAATGACTTTGCCCGGCGTGGAAAGTTTAAAATGCACTGCTTTGCTTCAGAAGCATTTTCTTTTTAGTTATGAAAGACTTTTTTTAATTATTTAATTTTTCTTTTTAGACAACCTTCATATTTATTTGTAACACTTCCTGGAGTCATTAAGAGAAAGCTCGCCTCTTCTCAGATTAGGTGAATTAGATGTATCCTATGAGATCATACGGGAATGTGTGGTTTCATGCCAGTTCGTTTCAGAGCTCTGCAAGTTTAGGAAACTTGGGTAGAATGTGGCGTTATCAGTTTATGGGTTGTGTGGGTTGGGTTTCTTTTTCCCTCTTTTTTTTTTTTTTTTTTTAATTATAGAGCTGCTATTTGTCCCCAGTACACCCGTTCATGTGTTGTATGGTAGACAGTTTGAATGAATGCTGTATTTGGAAAGACAGTATTTCACTTCACGCTTACTTAAAAAATGGCGCTATCAGAGGTTCAACACAATCGTGCCGGGGTTTCTGTGTATCTCAAAATTAGTTTGTTTACTGTGTAGTAATTCGTGATGCTAAAAGCCTTGGCCACGTGCACCCCGTGTCCTTTCTGGTTTTCCCTTTTGCTGTTGGCTGTGCTTGGTGAAGGAGCTGAGGGATATTTCACCCGTTAGTCTCTGACAAGATGAGAGGAGGAGCTGTCATAGCTTACGTGGCTTGAAAGAAGATTGCTAATCAGTATGAAGTTCTCACAGTAACTAGAGAGGGGTGCACGGTCACTCTGGTGGTGTGCCCATAGAAAATACCTCTTGACAGCTTTAGCTGCTCGAATGCTGGGGCTTCTCTAACTTCATCAGTTCTGCAATCAAGACATGGAGCAAAGAGCTTTGCATGCATGTGTGTTGCATCATTTTAGATATCTCTTTGTAGCGATATATTTATTTTTATAAAGAACATTCTTGGATGTCGCAAGGAATTCTGCAAAACATGTTCAGATCTGAATAATGTTAGGGAAATTCTAAATTTTGAAAAAGTGCAAAGCCTTTACAGCCAAACTTACCCGTTACGATTTGACACTGCATTCTCTTGCATGTCAGGCGTAGTTTCTATTTACCATCAGAAATAGGCTCATGCGAAATACACAGTATAATAAGCCTATTCTGTTAGACTGTCTTTCATATTTAGCCATAATGTATGTTTTTATCTTAGAATGACCTTTGCTCTCTTCTCTGATTTTTTCCCCCAGGGTTTGGAATACCGTGGCAAAAAGTTCAGTTTAGATCTCACGGGTGGAGTCTTTCCCTTGAGAGGCCAGACGAGGAGTACGAAATTAATCAGCTGCCAGACTGTCGAAAAATTCCGCAGCGACGTTGACGGAGAGGATAGCGTAAATGAAGGTTTGTTCTGATGTCCGTGTTTGGTGATTTTAAAAGAAGTGCTTTTGGAACCTAAGCAACGAATGCTGTTCTGTCCCCACAGTCTGAAAGTCTTGCCTATCTGCATAGACTAGACTGTTGGGATTATTTACGAAGAAAAAATGGATGCTTAAGTTATGTGGGACTTCTTTAAGGGAAAAAGTGGGTTTTATTTTATGCTTGCTGACATGCTATCGCGATGTATGGTGGGGCCGTTTGTATGATGATGGTCAGTCGTTTTACTCCTCCAGCTGCCATCTTTGAACAAGAAGTTCAAACTCTCCATTGCTTAGGAATGTTACCAGAATTTTTTCCCTTCTTCAAACCGATGTCCGCATCTGCATCCAGATGGTAGCCCGTCACAAGTGCTGTTCCCCAGGGCACTGCACTGGGGCCACTTCTCTTTAGTATCTTGGCCAGTGATCTGGACGAGGGGACAAGAAAAAGGGGCAGTGTGACTGAAACCTATCACAGAGATGTTTGCTATTCCGTAATTACTGTAATCACTCTTAGGAAGTGTTGTGTTTCACGAGTGACAGAACAGAATGAAGCCAAAATAGAAAGTGGTGTTTTAAAACTATCGCATCCATCGTATTTTCTACAAGTCAGAAACAATGTCTTGTCTTTTACAGTCACGTCTCCTGACACCAGTGTCTCAGTCTTCAGTTGGCAAGTGAATACGTACGGTCAGGGAAAACCATCTACTTACCTGGGTGTATTTGACATTAATCGCTGGTATTCTGCTCAAATGCCAGATTCACTAAGGTAGATTTTTCTTCAGTAGTTTTCCATATGCCTGCCAATAATTCATTTGAATGTCGGTATTTAGCTTACGCGCTTGTTTTCTTTAAGGCCGGAAGAATTCCCTCATGAGTGCCCCTATTTTGCACTGTGGTCGCTGGATACCGTAGTGAGCGTGACTTCTCCGAAGCTCCTTTTGGATATTCTGGTCCATGAGCGGAGTCTAAGTCGGGGAGTTCCTCCTTCTTATCCACCACCTGAGCGGTTTTTTCATCCAGGCAACTATAACTTTGGTAGGTATTTCACTGCTTTTGAGAGTGATAAGCTTAAAATGAGGTCAAATGCCATTCATTGGTTCTCTTGTTCAGTCATTGTTTGTCATTCAAAACCCAAACCAAACCAAAAAAACACCCAGTCCCCCACAAACCCAACTCTGATCGCGTTGTACTGACAAGGTATTTACTATTGTGGAACATATCTGACAGCCGGCTGAGTTTTGGTGCTTTTGTAATGTAGCCGGTGAAGTGGTGCTGGTTATAGCCTGAAATGCCTGTGAACTGAAGCTCAAAGCACTCAGTTATATGTTTCTAGATACCGGTGTGTAAAAAATGTAAACTGGTCATGCCATAACTGTGAGAGTACGGAAGGTTGTCAAACGTTCCCTGTTTCTGCAGATGGTACGTGCTTGCTGACCTCCGGAGTCGTTCACATGACTTGCACCGGCTTCCAGAAGGAGGTGATCTTTTACTGTATCTTTATTGCGAGTGGCAGGAGATGTAGCTTTTCTAAGTTTTCTGTTGCACTGCTTTCCGTGTTAGGGACCGTTTCATGCTCATCCTGCCCGTCCACACGCATAGTTGCAATTGTATCCTGTCGCCAGTTGTATGCAAATGGTAATGTTTTAGGTCCCCTCTTGGGACTGTACAACTGCCGTTGTCTCCTCTTGAAGCACCATCGGGGATTGAATGTCTAGAAAGGAACGCAACGTTGCTCCAGGAGCAAGAACAAAACCACTGTAGAAGGCGGGGAAAGGTGTTACTTCTTTATTGCCCCTCAGTCGAACTGCCTGCATAGTCTTGAGTTAGAGTTTTGATCCCCAACTCTCTTGAAAAAGGAGGGAATGGAGAAAATGAAAAACCACATAACTGTTTGAGGAGTGAAAATTTTGTTTTCTCCCAAACTCGGCCAAATTATAACTTCTGAGCCACGGCACAGATTGTGACAGATAATTTTGAGTGAAGTTTCAGCTCACTAAATGTTTCCAACATGAATCGGCTTCCATACGAATAGGCATAGAAAGGATCTTCCAAAGCATGAAGTTGCATGTTAGCTTAGCTTATATAGAATGTATTTTGTGTCAGTGTTGAGGGAAAGAGCAAGGCCTGTGTATAGACAGAGAAGGTAGAAAAGACTTAATTACGCAGATTGCTAACCTAAAGCATCTTAGTGGTTCAGGCTGTCTGATGGTGTCAGTGAACATTTAGATTCTTCCTTTTAGAGGTTATCCAGAAGCGTAGTGACGGAATAACAATGCTGTCTTAATCTGTGGTTTTCGATTGATGTTTCAGACCTTGAATTTTTTGAAGAAATCTGGCCCTTCAATATGGGAAGCCATTCAGGATAGCTACAATAGGTGTCTTGTAGCTGGCTTGCTGTCTCCAAGACCAGTTGATGTCCAGCCATCCAGTTTGAGTCAGGTGAGTGCCTATGAGGGAATCAAGGGGGAAATACATCCATCTGGTCTGACAGGGCTGGAGGGGCTACAAGACACGATACTCCAATTTGAAATACAGGTGTTGACCTGAGCTAGCAGAAGTAACCGTATCCTTAGATCCAAAGTAGTGACTTTGACTGGGAACAGCCCTAAGAGATCTGTCTTTAGAGACCCCTCTCTTAATTCGGTGCCACACACAGATGCGCACAAGGAAGCGTGCAGTCAGTGCTGGTCATGCCCAACATAACGCATGTGTCCCCCAGAGTAACCCCCATCCCTGTCAGTTTCTCAAAGCAGTGGTTCAGTGCAGTAGCCGACGATGGGGGCGTCTCACTGGGATGCGAGCTCTTGCAGACGTCGGCTTGCTGCACTGTCACTGTGCGTGATCATTTGCTTCCAAGGAAGTGGGCTGTGGTAAAGGATTACTGCTGTCAGCTCTCCCTGGCAATTTCTTCACGGCTTGCCCTCGTTTTCCCTTCATCGGTAGGCTTTTCTGCATCCTCTCCGGGCGGATCTTCACCTCTGTAGCCTCTGCCTTGTGCTGCAGTAGCCCAATTTGCTCCTCTGAGACTGCCCTCTTGCAGCTGCAACACCTTAATCACCTTTATCTCATGACACTCGCTACCTTCTATGTGCTTTATGCCACCACAGTGACTTCACTCCCCCTGCCATAGGTTTTCCATTTGCAATGCACCAACCTTTCCCTGGAGCAATCAGCAGGAAGGGGAGAGCAGCCTTCCCGCTGCCCTCCTCTTCCTGTCTCCTGCATTCGTCACCACATTTGTGGACGTGTGTTAGGACATGAACGCTTCTGCACAGTGTGGTAGCTCAAAGAAATTTCTTGGCAAGCTGGCCAATGGTCTGTTTCCTTGTCTGAAACCAGTTTTCAGAAAAAGATGGCAATATCACATGTGTGTTCTACATGTGTAGAAGTCGCTTTGAATGTCATGATTTTGCCTAGAGGGGAAAGATACTTTTGAATGTGTTTAAAAAAACCCAACCAAACAAACAAATCCCATCCCAAAAACCAAAGTAAAAACTTACGAAGGGTCCTTTCACCTGAGAGAAGTACGAGAACACCAGCTGAGATAAGCTACTACTTAGTATCGCGCGTCTGTGCATAGCTGTGATTTATCCTTGTAAGGATTACCACTACACTATAATACAGTATTTGAAGAGCCTACCATTTAAACCATTAGGATGTAAATGTTTTGCTTCTTTTCTGTCACGTTACAAAATTCCAACGTACTGTTTTGGGTGTCAGAACTGCTTCATGTCTTCATAGTCTAGAAAGCTGCTTGGCCGTAGCTTCACTGTTTCCATGCAAACGTTGCACAGTTGTGTTTGTCCTGTCCCCTTCCTGCGTTCCTGATGGCAAACTTATCTGCACAGATGTGTAACGCGTATTAGCAGAGGATGTTTCTGGACGTAGTAAGTTGGAACTCAGTACGTGAAGACTGTAATGCAGAGGCACGCGAAGAAAGATTAGAATTAGGCTGCAGTAAGTTGAAATGTCAGAGGAAAAGTGTGTTAATGTGTTCCTCAGAGCAGTGAGCAGTCCAGCCTGTGGCTGGAATTAAGAGAAAGGACGTGGCATTCCTGGCCTGTGTCCTGATTGACTTTGTGATGTCTGAATGAGTATGCAGTTAGAAAGAAACATTTACTGTTGATGGTTCACATGGTGCAAGTAGGTAAGATTCTCATTTGAGTTTGTCTGTTACGTTTAGGAGGAGCAGCTGGAAGCAGTATTGTCAGCTGCTGTCCAGACAGGTTCTGTGGGACTTCTGACTGGATGCATTAAACATTGGATATCTGAAGGTAATACTTCGAACGTTGTTTTTTTACGTGGTACCTCTTTGAGTTGGAGCCTGTTGATTCATTTCTTTTTTGTTCTCTTTGTTTAAAGAGCAGCCGAGGTCTGCTGGTAATTTACGGTTTGTTCTTGAGTGGACATGGAACCAAGTGATCTCTACAAAGGAAGAATTTGACCAAATCTGTGAGTACTAGTGTAGTCATTCTGCAAACCTAAAGTCGTTCTTTCTGATTGAGCTTCCTCAGTAATACGCCGCTATAGGATATTGCACGCGGTCCTTGAAGTGCGCCTTGAAACTCTGGAATTGCTCTGTCGGCTAACGATTTAATATTTATTCTTGAAAAGGTGTTCCGCTGTTTGATGGCTCTTGCAACTTCATTGACCCCCAGACATTACGGTCTCTCCAGCGCTGCCAGTTGCTTTTGAGCAACCTTAGCACGGTCTTAAACTGTTTTCTCACAGAAGCACAAGAGCTTACTGAAAAAGGTTTGTAGTAGTGCTACAAAATCTTTGGTATGTTTTATTAAGATTTGGAATTGTGGCAACATGGGCTTTTGTTGTTTTTGAGGATTGGAAGACAGTCACATTTAGCTGGGAGAAGGGGCTTAAAGCTGAGCGCTTGGGACCACCACAAAACACGCATGGAGTTCAGGGCAACAGTTTATGGTGGAGCTCATGCAAGGGGGTGGGGGAGGCTACATTCAGAGAGAAGCTTTGTAGGCAACTGGGCTGAAATTACAGCAACCGAATGTGGTATTGCTGAAAATTATTCCTTTGAGTTCTTAGCTAGCAAGTTCTAGTTGCATGCAGACACCGTGTTGCAAATTGCTAAACAATACGAAGGAAGCGTAAACGAGTAACGTGCAAAGTAAGTTACTTGAGTTTCTACAGCTTTTTCTCTTAGAAATGGTTCTTGGCCTATTGAGAAAAGAAAAGAATATCCCTTTGCTATCAGAAGAATCTCTGCTACGTGAGAAACAGATGTCTTATTCTTGCGTGCATTTAGTAGTTCAGGCTTTGGGGTTTTTGTGTTTTTTTTTTATTTTAGCCTTTAGTGAGTTTAGTTCTTTATAGGGGTTGTTTTTTCTTTTGGTGGTGATAGTGGTTTTTTTCTTCAAATAAGAAAGCGATACAGCGTGAAAAACGCAAAGACAAAGATTTCTAATGTGCTATTTTTATACTTTTTGGTTTAGTAGGATGAAGGGAGTTTTGTGAAAATGAACAGAATTGCATAGCGCTAATCATCTCCTGCCTTTTTTCAGGTTTTGCAGACGTGACAAATAAGCAAGCGGTAACCGGCCTCATTTCTTTGTATGCACGAGTGGTCATCTGGTTCTGTCGATCCGGTCTCCTTCCAGAGGGTTTAGGTAAGCGTGACCTGTCATACGTTTGCAACAAGGCGACCATCCAGTGAGTGACTCCCACGAACGCGTGCTTAGCCATGTTTTTGTAACGGTTTCGTCAGGAAGAAGTCGTGCTGGTTCAGTGGCAGGGTGTGCTGAAGTTCTGTGGGTGAAGTTGAGATTTTGCTGGGTTGTCAAGTACACAGCATAGAATGAGGCAGGCAGTTTCTTTCCTGGGTGGATTTTAGGAATAGCAATGGACCCCTGACGTCAAGGCGCTGCTTGTGTCCACAGCTTGAACTACTTGAGATTTTAAACAAAGTACTATTAAACAACAAGTACCGGAATGCTTGTTTTTACAGTGAGAGCATTACCTGCATGTTTTGAACTTTCTATCAGTTGCTTGAGGAGAAAGTACACCTTGGAAATCCTTCTTTAGTTGGATGGATTAGAAATTCCATTGCCAGCCTTAGTTGTCTCACAGATGCTCACGCGGCATGTTTAGAAACCATTCCCTTTGAGAACTGGGTGGGTTTTTTTATAGTGAACTTCAGCTTACCCTACATGTTGTGAATGCTGCGTGAACTGTAACCTTGAAACGGCACTTGGGGCAAGAAGGAATTGAGTCTTGTCTCTTAGAGTTCTTTTAGCAAAGGCAGAAAGAGGATTGGCTTCTTTCAGAGTTGGAGGCTTCTGATGCTTAGCTTGTACGATCTTCTGTCTCTTTAGGCAAAAATTTTCGTTTACAAGTGTGATATGACTGCTTTAACTTGCTTCTGCTTTGTTGCCTGTAGATGACGATACGCGTTTGTCAAGACCTTTCTACAATTATCCTCTGATTGAGAGCTACTATACTGGTCACCGACAGAAACTTGAGCGTTTATCAAGGTAAGAGCTAGAGGAAGACTCTAGAACACTTCCACGGCAAATTCAGAAGTGGAAGGGAATGGCTTTTATCTCAACAGTTGCATGGGCTATGCGTAATGCCGCTGCCAGCAATACTCTTGACTTCAGTGACACGCGTGTTCTGTTGAACAGAGAGGTTACTTTCCTGTGTTAAAACGTTGCTATCTACCTCTGCTTAGTACCACTGGTTGGTATCATCATTTTTCGGGAGTCTACTTTATTCATTGGCTAATGTGTATAATTTCTGACTACTGAAAAAGGCCATGCGATTAGGACAGGATCAGTCACCTCCAGTTCAGCAAAGCAGGGTGTTCACAGAACAATTGTTTTGGAAGCAGAAGAAAGCGTGTTTTTTAAAAAACAATCATCTCCGTCCTTGACTGGTAATAGAGGGTCATAACTGTATTGGCCTAAGTCCCCTTCTCACAAGTACGTGGTGTGATTTTGTGAGATGGTTGGAGTTACATGGAGTTGGCACGCCTCGCACTCTCCTGGCTGTCGGATAGAAGTCACTTGCGAACGTCAGCTCTCTTTCCTGGACTAGCTGCCTAGCACATAGGCGGCATGCCTTGGATTAGCCGATAATAGGTTTTTCTTTGGAAATTGTACTGAAAACTGAATAAAGACCTGACCAAGCTTCGGCGATGGCACTGTGACCAAGAGGCTGCAAGGTGAGTTAAGGTGGAAGCTGCAGGGTAGGAGGTATTGACTTCAAAGTTCATCTTCCTTGGCTTACTTCTCAAGTAACTTACATACAGGCTCGTGTGTTCCTTCGAAGCACAGAGCCTCTAGTGTCCTTTTTCTGCTTTGTGCCATCGGGAGATTAAAGGGCAGGGCTGCAGTCAGCAGAAGACTGGAGGAAAGCCGTTACACCGGGAGGCTGGAATTAGTGTTTTACTCTGTCCAAATCCTTGCTACCTTTTGTTCCAGAGGAAAATGGGACTCGGACTGCTTGATGGTTGATGGAATGGTTTCCCAGTTAGGAGACCAAGTGGAGAAGCTGTGGCGGAGAGATGCAGGAGGAACTGGGAAATACCCGCCTGCCAGTTTGCATGTGAGTGTCCTGTTCACTGCGAACAACAACAAACGGCCGCCCTCCCCGCCAAACCCCACCCAAAAGCCAATGATTTAGGGAAGACGGGCGTTTTTTCAGAACTTTTAATTTTTCATTTCAGGCACTGCTGGATCTCTATTTGCTAGAAAGCATTGAAGAAAACTGCAAACACGCAATTGTATCCTTTCTAGTTATTTTTATTACACCTTCAGGGGATGCACATAAATGTTCTTCAGTGTTGGTCGCCGACCTGTTTCATGACATTTTTTCATTTATGCTTCAAAGACGATGCAAGTGAAAACATTTAGTTTAGCGTTAAGTTGTAGACAGAAGCGCTGTTTTATTTCTTTGTACTGTGGATTTTTGATGACTTTTTTCTTAAACGTTTTGTTGCAAAAGTCTTCTCCGATAGGGAGAAAACAGTTTTAGTAATAAGGGTTGAAGATATAAAATGTCCTTAGTTTTTCTCCAAATTTAAACAGCGTTTAAAATTGTCTAAAACACCCATGATGGGTTATAAAACAATTTCTGTTTCAGAGCAAAAGGATTTCTAAGAGTGGTTTACCAGTACCGGATTTTTGCTGAAATCACGGGTTTTCCAGCGCAGCTCACGGTGCTTGCTTTGGTTCCGTTGAAAGTGCAGGCACACGGAATAAGCAACAGGGAGAAGAGAAAAGTCATGGGGCAGAAACTTAATTTTTAAGCTGCTGAAATACACAGCCTTGCTTTTGCTGTTTGTTGCCTAACCCGCGAGGGGAGCCTAGAGAGCAAGGGGCTTAGAAACGCTTATAGCCCGGAGCTGTCTTGTTAGATGATGTCCCTAAAAACGGACGTCAGAAAGAGAAAATGACGCTACCAATGAGTGACCCGCATACTGGTTTAAATCCAGTTTTAAGCATTCGGAGCTGAGCTGTACTGTAAGGATGCCACAATTTACACTGTTTTATAGACGCTGGACATGAGGGAAAAAACCAACTGTGGAATTTACTTCCTGTAATAATTGAGCGTTGGATGCTCCAATGTTTTGAATGTATTTTCTGCTTCCTACCACTTTTATATTCTTACTTCATTATGGTTTTCTAAAGGTAATGTGATAAACTTTTGGTCTTACAAACTGATTAGCCTTAATGAGATACCTGATGTCAGACAATTTACTTGCTGCTGGATATCAAGCGTTCCTTTCCGAGTGAGACAGAAACTTCAATCGACTCCTTCGCAACTGCCTTTGGCATCCCCTGGGGACTTGTTAAGCTTGTTGAAGGTTTTTGGCTTCTAGATCACAATGATTACGAAGTAAGTATGGTAGAGTTGAGTCAGACATACATTGCAGTACAAAGCTATAATCTAGAAAATGATTTTAAAACCCGATCTCTAACTTGTACAGAATTCACTGGCCCTGCTCTTTCATCCCGCTACAATCAAAACCGCGTCATGGCAGCACAAGAGAATTATTCAGTCCCTCCTGTGCCAAGGGGAGCATGGGCAAGCCCTCAGATACATCCAGCTGATGAGGCCACCCACGGCAAGCAGCGGGGAAGTGCAGCTTCTCCTCACTGTGTTGCTCTCCAATAGGTAAAGAAATATACCCCACCATTTTGTCATGCAAATCTTGTGAAAATGGAGAACAAAGAATAGAAATCATCATCCCCTAAGTTTCCTTTAAACTTTGAGTACAAGACTCTTGGGGCATCTCTTTGGTTATGCTATTAACATCCCTTTACGTCTGAAAAATTAATTACAGGTGCATGGTGGAGGCTTGGGGTCTGTTGCACCAACATGCCGCTCAGGCAAACTTAGAAGACCTCTTAAAACGCATGTACGAAATGTGCCGGGAGATGGGCCTGATGGAAGACTTGCTGAAGCTGCCTTTCACAGACACCGAACAAGTAAGTGGGAGCAAGGAAAAATGTTCATCGTCTCTTTGAAAAGAGAAAAGGCAGAGCCATAACAGATTTTTGGAATGATTTTTTTTTTCTCATAGGAGTGTTTGGAGAAGTTTTTAAGGACCAGTGCTGGTGTTCAGAATCAAGAATTCCTTTTAGTCTACCATCTGCAGCGTGCCAACTACATTGCAGCACTAGAGCTGAATCAGTCCATGAACGTCAATCTTATGGTAAGCGTGAAAGTTCTGTTCTGTCAAGCGTGCAAGTTTCTGCTGGGTGTTACTAACTGGTTTTGATAGTACTCAATAAGAATCCTGCTTTGTTTTTTTCATACCAGTCTTTGAAACACTCGGAACAAGTTTCTACACCTTTGGTTACAGCTGAAGCTAAATGTTGACCAATATACGTCACTACTCCAAAGCTACTCTATGAAGCTATAATTAAATGTTACACACCACTGTTGACCCCACTGAGAACAGTTTGTTTGCATCTGAGGAATAAACATGTATCTTTCCCATCAGCCAATCTTACCATTCCGTTATTGAGATACGTATGTTATGCGTGGCTTAGATTACTGGAAGTTGTTTGTGTCACTCCTTCCTGTGGGATGACGAGTAGGTTGTATGTCATCGCTTGTGTCTTGCACGCAACTGTATTTTTCTAGCTGAGAGCAGGCTAGATGCCAGTCCACAGGTTAAATTTCTGTGGGTTTTGTTTGTTTTTTTAATTTCTGCGAGTTATAGTGTGCTCTCCAATTCCACAACTTTCATTTCACGGCTTTTATGACAAAAATTCTTGTCTAACCTCTATTTCTCAAAATAGCCAGATTACATTTTGTGTTACATGAACTTGTGTTCTGGATTTGTGACGCGTTTGCTGTTTTCTGGAATCATAGTTTTCCAGTGACTCAAACTTCTAAGGTGGTTTTGGAAGTCGTAGGTCCTGCATTTGAAAACTGTCATGCGGCCAGGTGGTGTGCGTAGGTCGCTTTTTCTTGCTTGTTTTAATCTTCACATCATGTTGTCCAGGGTAATTTCCAGTTGTCCCGTATATTCAGGGCAGTGGCGTTTCAGGAAGAACAAGGGAAAGCCTGCTATGTAGTAAGTCGTTTGCAAATTGCAGGTGATATCAGAAAATTGCAGGTGATAACAGGTGTATCAGAAGAAGGTTCTGCAGAGTGCCAGCATTGTTTTAACTTCAAGTTGTAGGCTCTGTTGCTATTCCAGTCTTCCTTCCACTTTGCTAAAAGTACCAGGTGAAATCGGTGTGTGCGGATGGGTAGAACTTGCCGCTGTTCTGTGCAGTGGAGGTGTTTTCCCACACCCGTAGAGGAAATCTGCTCACTAATGCGAAATAGCACGGAGAGGTCTGTGCAATGAACTTCTTGTAATTAGTTAAGCTTTTGCTTTCCGCTTTTCCTTCATCAGAACGACGGCGATCATCGCTTGACCGACAGAGCAGTTGCCAGAAATTCTCTATTAGCCCAATATGACAAGATCCTTCCACGAATTGAAAGGCAGCTGGCCGTAGAGAGAGCCAAGCTTTACCATTTGCCTGCACTGGCCTCAAGAGAAGGTAACTTTTAGCGGGGGGAAATAGAGGGGAGAATTCCCTGTCACTTGGATGACACCAGGCTGAAATTTTTCCCCTCTTGCTTTCCAGTCTCAAGACCAAAGCCATTAACTCCAGTAAGAAAACAAGCGAAAGCAGGAAATGTGCGTCGAAGACCAAATTTTCTGGCAAAAATATTGTCCAGAATTAAAGAATCCTGGGCAGGAATGAAGGAGAAAACCAGTTTCTCACAAGGTGGATTTTAAAGATGCTGTCGTTTTTATAGCTGCTAAACGTGCTGTTTCTTCAGCAGGATGTTTCTAAAATTGAGGATGTTTCTAAAATGGGACCTGTTGAGATCCAAACAGGAGAGCAAGCAGTTGGGTTTCAACAGCACCCGCCAGTCCCTCACTAGAGACAGGAACAAGAAGAGACCTTAGATGCATTCACTTATTCAGCTCGTCTCGGCTTTGGGATTTAGGACAACACTGTAGAGAAGACGGGGCTGGACTTGGGAATACGCAAATCCCTCATGGGAGTCAATGGAAAATTTGGGATGGGAAGAAGGCAGCAGGTCACAAAGCTTCCGCAGTCATTCCCGTAGCAGCGCAGTGAAGGTGTTTCTGCTTGCGTTATAACTGGTGGGTACTGATGTAGATGTAAGCGCCTGGTTTTGGCTTGTGGGCCCTCACTGAATTTAGGACAAACTGCTTACTGCTTTCTTGTTCGTAGATTTGTAAGCATAAAAGGAAAGTTTACGCAGACTAGTATTTCTTGACTTTAGTTTTGAAGCATGGCGTGTTGCTAATAATATATCGCTTTCGCAAGTTTTGACGAGGCGGGAGGCAAGAAAATAAGCTGATTCTATGGAGACTGCTGTTGAAGGGCTGCTTCCTTCTGCCGTTGTTGGCTAGCACTGCAACTTAGAGGGCTGGGCAAAGGTCTTTACACGTGGATTCAATTATCCCGACCATCCGAGTCCCTGGAAATAAGTAACGGTTACTGCTTTTGTTCTCCCCATAAAACCCCGAGTATCTTCACGTGGATCTAGAAGGAACGAATACTTGCTCAGCACAGGGAACGGGAAAAGACGAGGTGGAGCTATTTAGAATATACTGTGTTGTCTCAGGCAGTCCAAGCGATTCCTTGAAGTGCAGGGTTGAGCTGTCGGATGTGAGGGCTGGCCAGTTTGACAAAGTGTTGCCGACTGGAACTTTCAGCTTTTCTCTCATCGTTGCCTTTTACCCTGTTAGATGCAGAGTGGGTCGCCGTGTGGGCATTTGTCGTCAGTGCAGGAAGTACTGCAATGGGATGATTTCTGCCAGTTGTGGCTACAGCTCGCATTGTAAAACTGCTCACTTTGTCCAGGAGTGGTGGCAAATCGTAGTCAGGAACAGAAACACCAGAAACGGGGCACGCGATGGCCTACACTGAACACTCTCTTCTCTGTCCCTTAGACACAGAGGCTGTCATCGGTAGCAGAGAGTACACTGTATGTTTCTGACTTTACACCCAGCAGTGATCTGAAAGGAAAAGCGGCATTTCACTGTCCTCAGTTTCATCTGTGTGAGTGTGAAGTCAGTCTGTTTGGTAACGACTATTGCATTAACAGGCTTTTTTTTAACTGTAGGTGGTGGAAGATAGTGCGCTTAAGTCACCAACCTCAGAAGCAGCACCGGCAACACCAGGATAAAGTGAAGGACATCCATCGGGCGATCGTCCATACAGCTAGGATTCTCCAGAGTCATAGTTAGCATGTTGTTTGACTGTCAATAAACATTGTTGAATGTGATGCAGCTGAAGGAGACGGAGAGCTTTTTACACCTCAGAGTAATTTTCAGCGACAAGCGTTGTAATAAGGAATGCCCCCCAGCCCTCCTCCTCTCGCTTAGCTTTTGTAGCTGAGCAGACGGCAGAGGGTATGGAACATCCCTTTGGTCAGTTTGGGTCAGCTGTCCTGGCTACGTGCCCTCCCAGGATCTTGTCTTTTTTCCTCCTGAGTCCTTTCTCAGACCCAGCCTTCGCACCGCACCCCTAGCAGCTCCCTCTGCATCTCCGGGATGATCAGTTCGCCCTCCTCTACGAGCAAAGGAACCCAGAATATCTTCCAGGAAGGAGAACTCAAACCCCACGTGGACTGATGGCGTAAGGTGGGCTGTAGTTAGTGATTTTTCCAGTTAAAGGCTTTACAGACCGTGATTACACTTGCAGTTTCATAGAGTTTGCTCAAACTGCTTACGTTGAGAACTGGAACTGCAAATCAGAATGGCAGACTTGCATTTGGTCTTAAACGGCTATGTTAGGCCTTCTGTAACGTCACCTGCCTGCCTGCAGGAACACTCGGAATTAGGAGAATTTGAGATTTGAGGTTTGTGCGGTGACGTCATCCTGGGAGCTTCGTCCAGTTTTGTATGGACTGTATCTATTTCATTATTTCCCTTTTGATTTTATTATTAGGATTTCATGAAAGCAGTTTAGTTTCTCCTAAGCTCGTAAATCTCTCTCTACCTCTCCTCCTCCTCTCCGTGTACGAGAGGTTGGGGGGGAGCATCTGTCGCCGGCCATTGGCCAATTCGGCCAAAACCACGACAGATTTATTGGCGCCCGACGTGGGGCACGAACGCAGCTCTGATAGATTGCCTGAATAGTTTGAATTCCAGCTTGTTCAGGGAGAACAGAGAGTTCACAGCATGTCGGTCTTACGTGAAATCTGGTATCGTGCCTTTAGAGAGCTTTGTATGAAGTTAATGGACGCAGTGGGGTTTAAGCGGTCAAATATATTGCATGGCCTGTTTCTCGTTTGTGTTTGGACGCGGTGGTCTAAGCGTGCCACGTTGGCATGGGTTTGCCTTCAGAGGTATAAAATAATTGCTTGGATAACGGTTCTGCCTGCCTATCTTGGGCATCTCGTGATGGAGGCTTTTCCTAATTACACTTTCGGGATGGGTTCTTTTCCTAATTACGCTCTTGGTCGTACCTGGGGAAAGTTGACTTTGCCCTTCGGTGATGATGCCAAAGCGACAGTAACAGAATCGGGATGAGAAACCTTCGGGCCGTTTCGAGAGTGAAGGTTACTTTCATTCGTACGTGATCCTGTTGTCGGTTTTCCCGAGTGTGTTGCAGGGCTGGTTTATTGTTAAATATCGGTGCAGGAGTGAGTATGATGTGACATGTGATGTTGCTACTCAGACCCCGGGGCCAAAGCCAAAGACAGCAGAAACTCGGGCAGCCCTGCCACCGAAAGCTGCAGTAGGAATTCAGACAACCCCCCCACGGAAAGCTACAGCAGAAACTCAAACAACTCAGGTGACTGCCCAAGCCGCAACACAGGCACAAACAACGCCACCGGCCCCGACACCAGCCCGAGCGGCATCGGCTGCCCCCCACCGGCCCCGGCATCGGCCAGGCCCACGGCGGCTGCGCCGCCCAGAGGCCCCGGCGAAAGCCACGCCTCCGCCCATACAGGCCAAAGCCACGGCCCGGCCGTAGGGACACCGCCGCCAGCGGCATGGGCTGCCCCCACACGGGCCCCGGCAAATGCCACGGCTCCAGCCCGGAGGCGGTGGAGAAAATGACTAAGACAATAGCTGAGCAAAATGAGAAAAGTGCTAAACTTCTTCATGAAATGCTTGAAAAAGTGTCTGAGAAGGGGAAAGAATCCCACTCTTCCCCTGAACAGAGCCAGGTTGCAGTCATTAAGAAACAACGGTAGCGATTCAGCTTTTGGCCACCTCACTTGCTCTTCCTCACTTGGCGGTACAGTTCTGCTCTGACTTTGCGAGCCTGTCCAGCTTGCTGGTCTCCTGGGCACCGTTTTCCCCACTTCACGGTTCAGTTTTCTATTGGAACCAGAAGAGGGAGGGGCTAGGAAAGGCCAAGTGGGTGCTACTCTTTGCAACGATGGCGTGCTCTCCTGTCATTCCACCTTACGAAACCACGCTCTTACGGTCTTTAGTTCCCCATAGAAGGCAGGAGTGGGTCAGACAACGAGTAAAGAGAACGTCTTGTTTCTGGCCGTGTTTTCCGGTTCCTTCTGGAAAACCGTCTGGGGAGAGTTGCCTCTTAAAATCAGGGCGTGGGGGCGCTCAAAAAGCTCACGCGAATACTGAGTGAGAATGCTTGCGACAGTCTGGTAAGGAACGAAAGCAAAAGGAAGCTTCTTTCTGTATGTTTTCTGCCTTGACCCTATCTTCAAAGAAGCCCATAAATAATTCTTTGGCATCGATTTTGTAATTCCAACATTGCAAAATGTTTTCCTCTACTGAATACTGTTGGTAATCAAAAAATCAATTTGATACTTCTCTTTCTTTTCAGGACCACAAGAAAAGGAGGCTCTTGGTCACCTCCACCGGTGGAAATAAAATTCGTCTCTCCTTTTGGAAGTGCACTGGATAAAGCCATGGATCGTATTGCAAGAATATGTCCAGTGTGCAGATATGTCTGAGGATAACCGAGCAGTTTAATCCCCCATCAGAACTTCCCCTCGTGGAACGCTACTCTCAGGCTTGTTATTTCAATAAAATTGTTTGCTGCAATTTCATCAGTTCCCATGTAACCACTCGTAAATAGCTTTGTTGTTGATTTCTGGTGGGGAAAACAAGCTACAGGCAGAAACCAATCCATAGTGTCTCACGAGTCGTTTACTTCTTATCCGTAGTCTTCCTGGTACAGAACAGGTTTCTTTTTGGCGTTGGTGAACTTAATACTGCGAAGCTTAAAGCTTGATGCCGGTGTCTGCCAAGTAGCGAAGGGTTGTTACAAATCTGCTGAGCCGGGGCTTCGTCCTTGCTGGCGGCAGGAGCCCGGCCTGGTGCACCCCAGACCTGGGGGTGTCTCTGTCCCAGACCCTTGGATGCGGCTGCTGCTTTCCCGTTTGCAGGTCAGGCCAGTAGCAAGGCTGAGGGTGCACCACACACATGCACGACAGCAACGCGGCTGGCTACGCAGGCTGCCAGAGACGGGGCCGTGCCTTTACCACCTGCCATCTTGCACTGGGGCAGCTCACAGAAAGCCGCCTCTCTGGCTTGTTGCAGTTGAAGCTCACGAGTGACACCAGAGGCATGCTGTCACTCTGCAGGTTCCCCCACGCAGCCACATTTGCAGAGCCCCAGAGGATCAGCAGAGCCTTGAGCCCAGCTGTCGTCTGTGCCCCAATTCTGGGCTCCGTCTCTCACCTCTGGCTGAGACACCGCATCTTTCCAGAGATGGCTTTTCCTCCTGCTCACTGGCTAGCCCACCCTGAGGTCTGCTAGCGGTTTCCTCATGCACATTTGGCTAGGGGAAGATACAACAAAAATACAATAAAATGGTGTATTGAAACGTATGTTACGATGGAGTTTAGAAAGTCTTCTCTGATAAGAGAAAACAGTTTTAGTAGGAAATGTTGAAGATATAAAATCCCTTAGTTTCTCTCAAAGTTTAAACACCGTTTTAAATTTTTTAAAACCCTCCTATCTGTAGCAAATGGCTTCTTACTAGAATGATGTGGTGAAATATCCTGTTTCAGAGCAAAAGGATTTCTAAGAGTGGTTTACCAGTACCGGATTTTTGCTGAAATCACGGGTTTTCCAGCGCAGCTCACGGTGCTTGCTTTGGTTCCGTTGGAAGTGCAGGCACACGGAATAAGCAACAGGGAGAAGAGAAAAGTCATGGGGCAGAAACTTAATGTTTAAGCTGCTGAAATACAGAGCCTAGCTTTTGCTGTTTGTTGCCTGTCTGTTTTACCTTCTAATTACTTCTTGTCTTTACAGAACACTTTCAACGTGCTGGAAATCTATAATGACCAGGTAATGAGGTCGCTTTGCTTCCGTATTAACAAATCTTAGTTTTCTGTGTACATTGATTTCTTTTTTGCTCATTGTAATTTGAAAAATCATCCTTTATGCTCTCTTAACGTGACCCTTCTGGGCATGTTGGCTGAAGTGTGTGGGTGCTGCCTGGACCTAAGAGCATCGTTTTGCTGCTTGAGCCACCCGGCTGCTCTGCCGTAACACTGGCCAAGCTGTTTCATCTCTTGTAGTACATTCCTTCTTTCTCTTTTCTGGGTTGTCCTCCTTTTTTGAAGAAAAAAGGGGGTTAAGAAGGAAGATCCGAGGGCTGGAGCACCTCTCCTATGAAGACAGGCTGAGAGAGTTGGGGTTCTTCAGCCTGCAGAAGAGAAGGCTCTGGGGAGATCTTATAGCAGCCTTCCAGTACCTAAAGGGGGCCTACAGGAAGGATGGGGAGGGACTCTTTATCAGGGAGTGTAGCGATAGGATGAGGGGTAACGGTTTACAGCTGAAGGAGGGTAGATTTAGATTAGATATCAGGCAGAAATTCTTTACTGTCAGGGTGGTGAGGCACTGGAACAGGTTGCCCAGGGAAGCTGTGGATGCCCCTTCCCTGGAAGTGTTCAAGGCCAGGCTGGATGGGGCTTTGAGCAGCCTGGCCTAGTGGGAGGTGTCCCTGCCCAGGGCAGGGGGGTTGGAACTACATGATCTTTAAGGTCCCTTCCAACCCAAACCATTCTATGATTCTAAAAGATTCGTACCACTATTAATGCATCACTCAAATGGAGACCATTTCTGTTTTCAGAACAGAAACGTGGCTGGCACAAAATCGATCTCTCGCTTTCTACGTTAGAGGTTGAAACCCCGCTTCTTTTGCAAGAGTTCTCTGCATATTTGGAAAAATTTAACTAAATAGAGATAAATGCAGCTATAAAACTATAAGCACCTGTTTTATATAAACGCCGTGTTCTTTACATAAAGCGAGGCAGTATTATAAAACAAGTAGTTTTGTTTCCTGTAATCTGAGATTACTGTTGGTCCTGTGCACCAGATGTTGCATTCCTAAATAAGATGAAACCCCCACAGGGTCCTCTTTGTCTCGGGTGAATTAACTGTATACTCCAGCACCTTTGAAGAGGTAGTTTTTCTTAAAGCAAGTACTATCAAATGAAAGATGGAAGAATACAAATAGAAAACGTGCACATGCGAAAATGTTGACTGTAAATGCTGACAGTCTTCAAACAGCTTACCTGAGTTTCTTCAAATGCTAACTTTCTTACTGTTTTGAACAAATTTAAGGACAGATTCTTCAACTGTTACTTGTACCAATACCATCGACGTGGTTTTGAGGTTTTTTTTTTGCGTTGGTGCTAGCGTAAGGCAGAGTTACCAGGATTTGAGCACCTTCGGTATTCACTTTGACAAAAACCACCTCTGTCTTCTCATCCGTCTGTCTCTCTTTCTCCTAAATTGCTAACCTGCTAAAAAGAGTTAGTTTATAGCCAGATTGCTAAGACACTAGGATTCTTCTTTTATGTTTAAGGACTTTATGGTCATCTTTTCCATGTTAATCCCTATCTCATTTTTGGTAGGGTTTAAAACTAATTTTAAAAACCTCCTTCAAAATCCAATGGCAGGTAATACGTTTGATACGCTCACAGACTGCAGCCGAGACTCCAGCAGACCTCTGTTACGAAGGAACTCTGTCAACCTGACGATACGCTGAAAGGCACACTTTCATAGTTTTTCCCGCTCTGGTCTCGGTGCCAATTGCGGTCAGGTGCTGGGCAAAATGAGAAGAGATACCAGCTCAAAGTGACTGACAGCTGAGGAGGAAGGAAAGGGTGAATGTGCCAATAAGGGAGGGCAGCATATTAAGGGCTTATTCTGTATTCTAATTAACGCACGGCGTATATTTTGACAGCTAAGTTATGTGACGGAGGTAGCTCTTTTTCCTGAGAATTCTGGGTCTCTCTCGTGTGCGTGACTTAATTCAGCTTCTTTCCTTCCCTTTCTCTGCCGGCAATGCAGCACAGAGTTGAAACGTAGAGCGTACAGATGACCCCTGCTGCCAGGCGTTGGTTGTCTCTGCTTCCCGATGCTGGATCCCAGCGACAGTGCCACACAGAGCTATTCCTTCCTGCCCAGGAGCAGTTTGCTTCCCGGCCACTTCCCCAGTCCCTCGTCTCCTTCTGCAAGAGGAGGTTCCCTCTCTCCTCCTGGCCTTTCTGGGGCTCAGAACTGAAAACGGCCCTCTTTGCAGTCCTTCCAGAAAGGCTTTCGCTGGGACTCCAGCACTAATTATTCCTTCTTATTCCAGCTCCCCTGAAAAGAGCTCAGGCACTTAGATGTCTGCTGTCCCAACGCGGTTCATGGCTCAGTGACCGCGTGGCTGCAGCTGCCTGGCTACGAGGAGATATCAGGAGCAGAAGATTTAACGTTTCCCGCACCAGTTCAGTCCTGCAAAGAGCTGAATTGCTTTCACGTGCCGATGAACGCAGACCCCTTGTTGTGTCTGAATTAGGACTCCATCTGACCCGGAGATGAGGCCCATGTGAACCAAGACCCCCAGAAGCCTTGTCTGGGGTGGGCGCTCCCTGACAGCGGCTGCTCTCCCCTTACTGCCTGCTGGCCAGCTGGTGCTCTGCTCTATTAAGGCATCTTAGCAGCACCGCTGCATTTCTGCCTGGCGATACAGGAGTAGTACTTAATAGCTGTGACTTGGGATTTTTTTTCAAAGGTGTTCTGTTTGGTTTTTTTCTCCACAGACACATTGGTTTTAAAAACTTGAGAAGAAAAGAAGACAGCTCTGCCTTTGAGAAATGGTCCCTGTCCTCATCTGCAGCACTGGCGTGGGCACATCCAGTTGCTCAGAGTCAGTTCCCTTATCAAGTGCTGATCAAGACAAAAGCCCAAACCCAGTGTAAGTAAGGCTATTGCAGGCAGGAGGGAGAAGAGTTTCTGCTGGCTGGGAATGAGTGGCGGATCCGGAGCACACAGGCCACGTGGGAGTCCCGTCCGGAGGAAGCCTGGAAGGAGTGGGAGCACCAGCACATTGCTGTGGCTCAGGCGAGTTTCCCAGTAACGGGCATTGCGGCCAGATCCATTAACCTCTGGTCTTCTGAGTCTGATGTTTTCCCCTTTTTGTCATCTTTAAGATTTGTTACTCACGCCCCTCTCTGCCCTTCCTTAATAAACCGTGACTCCAGGTCTGGAACTTCTGCCAATAGAAAGGAAGCGTGGCGTCAGTCTTTCAGATCTAATAATTGCTTCCTGATCATGTTTGATAAAATGATGGGGGTTTGATAAAAATTAGGGACTTAATTCTGTCGGGAATGCTGAGCCCTGTGTGGGGTGTATGGCTAACCGGGGTCGTTCAGGTGCTCCCTCTGGATGGTTGTATCGGTCTTGGCTGGCAGCTGGCACAGGCGTTTGGGCACACAGTACCGTACCCTGTTCTGCTGAGGACAGCTTCTTGTTCACCTGCTGCATCAACTGGTTTTCCTGCATTGATCTGCCTGGGGTTTGCTTTGTTAAGACAGTGAAACGAACATAATCAGGCTTCTCTTAATTTTGTGCCTTCTACCTAGGAAGCTGTCGGATACAGTTTTAGAGAACTAATGGTGACAAGGCTTTGCTGGTGTGGTATTGCTTGACTTGTGTGGTGGAGAGAAGCCTTAAATTGGCAGGAGAGAGTCACCAACAAGCCGGGCCTGTTGCACGTGTTGCAAATGCATTTGCAGTTGGGCTTGTCAGGTTGCTCTTTGTCAAAGTATGTTTCAGAATGAGATACGCAAAAGCCGCCTGGGCACGGTCGTGGGCAGCCTGCTGTAGGTGACCCTGCCTGAGCAGGGGGGCTGGACCAGAGGACCTCCAGTGATTCTGGAAGGCCTTTCTCTTCATTGTGATGCTGGGATTCTGGAATTCGTGCTGGGATTCTGGAATTCGTGCTGGGAGAGGCGAGCGGTGTGGTGTGCTGGGAGTGCCTTGCTCACCACTGTCTCCCTGTGCTGGGAAGGCTGCGTGTATGTTCTGTCCTGAGACACTCAGCGCCTACGTCTGTCTGTCCAGGTGCACCGAGCAAGGTAAAAAAGAGCGTAAGGTCAGAAGTGCCTTTGGGAACCGCTGCGAGCTTCGCCACGGTAGACGGGGACTGCAACTCTTGAACGGAAGTATAGTCGTGTTAGGGAATAACCGCAGGAGGTAGCTGGGTAAAGTGGCTCCAGCGTCAAGTTCTGATCTGTGTTGGTTTTGTTTGTTTTTTCATGGAGAGGGATGTCACATCTGTGGTCTGCATCAGACACAGGGTCTTCGCTGTTGGGGGCTGTTGGGGTAGAGAGCTGAAATTCTTTCCTCGTCTCACCTTCTGCTGTAGCTTTGTGCTTGTGGAGCATCTGCACAAACTCGGCAAGACAATCTGTAGGCTGCACTTGAGTGAAATAAGGCCGACTGTAGGATTCTGGTACAGACCGTCTCTGTCACGCTGGTGGCTTTTTAGACTACAGCTTAGGGCTTGGATGAAATGTAGGGTTTTTGCCTAAACCGCCGGGAGCGGGGAGGCTTTCTGCCTAAGCGGGAAAGACCTGACCCGGTGGTACTCCCTAAATCACCTGCTCACTCACTCGCTAAATCCTCTTTCTGCAGGAGTAAAATCCGGCAAAGTGCAAATTCACTGAACCTGACGACTACGAGAGTGCAGAAAGTGACTTTTCCATCTGCTGCTCCTCCAGTGCTTGTGAGTTGCTTCCTGTTTCTCTGGGGAAAATGTCATGGAACCAGTCATTAACAACAATTCAAAAATTGGTATAACTTTTATAAACCCTTTTATAACCCTTCCCTGAAATCACTTTAGCTTCCACCTCTGGCGGAGTGAAAGAACGACGCCTGTCAGCTGCAGCCTTTCCCAGAGAGCTAGGGAGTCTCTCCGTGCAAGAGGGAGTTAAAAGTTGCCTTAAAAGATGCCTGACTGTGTCCTGGGTGGTGTCCTTTCTAAAAGTGAAGGGGTTTTTAGCCCTCCCTGCAAACTGAGTGTGCCGTTTCACCCGGGTATGAGCTAGCAGCCCGGGCTGACTGCCACAAAAAGGAGATGGACAAATTCCCTCTCCTTCTTCCCGATGCGTGGTCCTGCCTCCTTCCTTGTGCCACCTCTTATGCTTGCTGGTTGTCTCTGCAAGGCAGTTGAGCTCTCGAAGCTGGTGGAACACCACCTGCTTTTCTGGGTGAGTTTCCTGCCTGCTCAGGGAGTGAACTTGGCTCCTAAAGTGCTCTAAGGCACTGTTAAGGCAGTGCGAGGTGAGCCACAGGAGTACGGTAGTAGAACAAAGGAGCAGATGGAGAGATGGGAGGCGGCGGCAAGTCCTCTCTTTTGGTGGCAGGGAAGTCAGCATGTTTTGTGAAACCACCTCTTCAGCTGCGGCTGGCCATATTTTTAGCTTTTTCGTCAGTAAGCCCATTGCATTGTTGGCCCTTGAAACGGATTTTCAGGTACTACCGTCAGTCAAAACTGACGTCCCTGAACCCTGACTTGGCTGAATGTGATTCTGCTTGAACATGTAATTTCTCCATGTTTATTCTTCTTGGAGCTTTTTAATGCAAAAATCTATCCTCAGCCTGTGACTCGTGGTACGCTCCTTTCTTTGGAAATAGTTTGGAAGTCATAAGTACCTAAGGTGAAGACCAATGGTAATTTTGGCTGCTAGAAGACAACTGACAATAAGTAACAAAGGGTAAAGTACGAAATCAAGGGAAAGGACAAATGGAAAGTTGTACCTGTTACTGAGAAGCTTTTTAAAATCTGATTTTTCTCAGCTCCCATCTTCCTAACCTGTGTGAGTAGACTTGAACTCAGTGTATTGGGCTTTTTCCTGTTATTTCTCTGTTGATACGTCTGGGTCACTTTTTGTTGGTGATCTCACAGGCATCAGAAAAGCAAAGGATTCTCCTTTTGCTCTGCTGGGAGAGCAAAAAGTCTCCCCAGTGCCATTATTTGCAAGGAAAAGAGCTAGAGGTGATGTCTAGGGGATTTTTCACTGCATACTGATGAAACTTCTGTCACTCTCAAGAATAGTTCTGGCTGACGTGAGTCTAGTTGTGCAAATTTTTCCTGTATTTACAGCGAAGAATGCAAGACCTAACAGCTGAGGTAACGAGCAGTCTGCTGCAGTTTCCAGAGGTGACTCTTCAGGCACTTGGGGAAGATGAGGGAACCCTTGGCTCTGTGCTGTGCGGGAGGTTTTCTGGAGGTGAGCATTTTCCTTTAAATTTGGTCTCGGTATAAAGTTGTTCTTGCCTGGAGGCTACCTGAAGCCTCAGGTCATCGTATCAGCTGTGTCAGGTTGGTGCTGTTAAGAGGCATCCTGTTTAGAGAGAGAGAACAAAAAGGGTGCTTCAGCGATGACAAATGCTAATATTAAAACGTGAGTATAGTTAAACTTTGAAGTGGACTTTCCAGGCGATGTGACAGTAGAGCTGGGTGCCTATCTGGAGGTCTAGGCTTCTGTTAAGACCAGGTAGAATCTATCTACCTGAGTGTAAATGCAGGGATTGAGCTCATACTTCCTTTGGGCTGGCAGTAGTTCAGTGAAACAAAATGCCTTCGATTCTTCCTCTACGCTCTAAGACTTGTATTCCCATATGCGTTTAGATCATTTCTAGCAAAACCAAGGCGAATATGGTATAAAGGCTGTCGATCAGGACCTTGTCATCTTTATCCCAAACAACCCAGATTCTTCGGTGCGGGAATGACAAGTACAAATGCAAAATAACAAGGTGGTTAATTTTAGGAGGGATTGCTTGGGGATTTCAACGGGTGATTTTGAATCATTGACTAGAATGAGGTAGGTCGGTCTTCCTCTGCTAGGTACGTTTATTGAAGGAAAGGGGCAGGCACTGTGATTTTTTTTCAGCTGTTTTCAGTCTTCCGTTGGACATTTGCTTCAGTCCTCTTTCTTTTCTCTCACAGGGAGAAACGGCCTGGCGTGGTTGGCACGTGGTCCTCACCTTGAGGTGGTGAACTGTGTGACAGGAGAGCGGCTCTCTGCGTACCGTTTCAGTGGAGTCAATGAACAGCCTCCCACTGTTCGTGTGGTGAAGGAGTTTTCCTGGGAGAAGAGAACTGGACTGCTGGTTGGGTTGGAAGACGCAGAGGGAAGTGTTCTCTGTCTGTACGACCTTGGACTCTCAAGAGTGGTTAAAGCAGTTGTTCTTCCCGGGAGGGTAGGTACTTTTTAATTGGAGAAACGAAGCTTTGATGTTGTTAGGTGCTGGGTAGGCCTGTTTTAGGACAAGCTTTGGAGCGTCTCTTTGTAGGAGGTATTTTTTCTATTGTGCGTTAACATCCTGTCACTTGAGAGTATCCAGTCAAGACGGCGTTGCTGTAAAATCTTGGGCTTAATGTGCCATTATTGTTGGAGTTTGCTGAGAGTAAAACAAGTTTTCTGGTTTTATTGTAGAGCACAGAGTTACCTGATTCTCTCCTTCCACAAAAAGGCATTGAAAAGCACCTTTTTTTGGCCCTAATTGCTTGATTTCCATCAGAAATACCGTCTTTAAAATGGCTCAGAATTCCATAGTTGTGCTGTAAATGACTTCGACACATTGCCTTGAATCTCAGCCTAGCAAGCAGGCTGAGGAGAACACATTTTTCTGTTGACTTAGGAGAGGAAAAAAGAGCCTCTAGTGAGTTATCTGACAGATTGTTGGGAGGTCACCTTTCAGCCTGCAGTCCTTGAATCTCTGCTCTCTGACTAGTGTGTTTGTGTAGATGGGACACACTGGTGTAATGTTGCTGATGTTTTCTGTCTTCTGTAACCCAGAAACTCAAATGATGTGTGTCCCCTAGCCTCATTATCTCAATGTAAACAAGAATCGGTGGAAGTCAATAGAACATCAAGATTCATTTTTATCATCTTAGAATCTGCAACAACTAACTAACTAACTTCTTAGCCAGCTTTCCATCAGCTGCTTTGGTTTGACTTGCTAGAATACAGGTGGAGTTTTGTTTGTTTGTAATGCTACAGTGTGATGACTAGTAGTAAGCATTCGTATTGGGGTCACTGAGAGAGAGAAATACGTGCAGCTTTAGCGCAGGAGTCTTTGTGTGCTCGTGTCTCTGCTCTAGCAGTCAGTGTTGTCCTGGGATGTGCTGCAACGTGTGCTGAAAGGTCTGTCTTCGCCTTGTGAGACAGTTGCGTGCAGACTGCTGGGCACGTGAAAGGGCAGTGTGAGCTTCCTCCTTTAGGTGGAGTCACCTTTTTATCTGAGAAGCTGCTGCTTTAGGCTGGCTTTTAACATTTTTCTCAACATTCGTGAAAGCGCTGGTGTGCATTTAAAGCTTCTTTTCCTTTATGTGGTTGTTACTTTTCTTCTAAATGCGGACTAGTGTGAATTTTACTAAGCTGGTCTCTCCCTTCAACGCTTTCTAAATACGTTTCACTCCCATGGAAATGGTGTGTCTCCCATGCAACTTGGCCGCTGCCTCGTCTGACTCTCGAGCCCTGATTTATCCTAACGCCCGTTTGTCAAAGAAGGCATAGACCGTATCGCGGTGCTGGTGGGCTGTGAGTGGTGGGAGACCTCGATGTAGTTGTGTTTGTCTGTCTTAAGCCCCTTGAATATGATAAAGTTTCTTGCGTATAACTGATTTTCTGTGTTTTCCTCCAGTTAAGTACTGCGAAGTAGGAAATGGAAATTGCTAAGCTGTACTAATAGAATGCCCCATTTAAGTTGAAGTTAAGTCACTTACCCGCAGGAAATCTAGTAAATGGAAGGCAGTAACAGGTTTTTGTACGGGGCTTTTTTGTCTTTGTCTCTTTTCTTGATCTAATTGCAAACAATGCTTTGATGCTCCTGTATTTACTTTTTCCATTGAGCTTGTCAAAGAGCTCAAATAGTAACTTGTAGTTTTCCTGTAGGTAACCGCTATAGAACCCATAGCGAATCACGGAGGACCCAGCGTGAGCACTCAGCACCTCCATCAGAGTCTGCGATGGCTCTTTGGGGTGGCAGCAGTGGCTACAGATGCTGGCCATCTACTTCTGGTTGACCTTAGTTTGGATGATTGCTCCTGCACTCAGAATGATATCGAAGCATTGGGTAAGCCTGCAGTTTTTCCACATGAATTTAAACGCAAGAAAACTTCTGTCTTCTAACGAAACAGTATGCATCCCACTTTGAAGACCCTTGTGTCAGACATTTCTGACGACTGGTTACAGGTGGCAGTTTGACATCGTATAGTCCTGACCTGATTAAACCTGGGAGTGTCTGACTGCTCCTCGCAGTGTTGTAAATGCCCCCTCCCACCAAGATCCCTGTGCCACTATGATTCTTGCCAGAGAGGTGTAGGAATTTTGCCACGTGAGCCGGTGCGGCCGCCTGGTAGGAAGTTGTGTTGGAGGAGCCCTGTTTCCCGGGAATGCTCTTCTGCTTGTGTTAATTGACTTGGGGCAAATTTTGGGCTTGTTTTTTAAAATAAACCCCACTTACCAACACCCATGCATTTGGATGAATGAAATCTCGAATAGGTGTACTCAGATTGCATACACCGTTTTGGCTATTACAACAGCAGCTTCAGAAATTGGTGCCACTTCAAACACGAGGTGCCACTTCAAATTTCATCACGAGGCCCAAACTCCTGCTTTTCAGAGTCCAGGAAGAATTTGGTTACGTTATTAAGGTTACGCTTTTACCCAGCTTTCAAATGTGAGTGAGAATACTTGTCTGATCCGAGAGTTCTTATGTTCTTTGAAGACATACATAATGGAAATGGCAAAAAAAAGTGTTGCATAAATGGCTATTTTGCCTGGCACGGTAGCATTAGATGATAGGGGTTGTCACGTCAGTGCCTAAAATGCAGCCTAAGTGGCATAACGTATTCATTTATTGCTTGGTTTTGTGTGTGTAGACCTAGAAGTTGTCACTAAAAATCCTGCTGAAGTTGCACAAAGAAGAGAAACTGCGACCAGCGAAGGGAGGTGTCTCTGTTTTCAACTACAAAATGCTTCCGGAACAGCAGTATCAGCCCTGTGCTACATAAGCAGAAGCAACCAGCTCGTTGTGGGTTTCTCGGATGGCTACCTGTCGCTCTGGAATATGAAAACTTTGAAGAGAGAGTAAGTAGGCCTTTACACTTGGCCATGCCTGGAGGTGTGGGGCTCTCGATTTGTTGCTTAAGGAAGTATGTGGATGTAAAGAGAACTTTTTCAGGGACTGAAATGAGTATGAGTATAATCTTGGCACGTTCAGAAATCCTCTTCTGACGTAACTTTTCAGTCATACCTGGATCAAGTGGTCCGCCTTCTCCCCAGTGGACTAGGATTGTTTTCCTTATTGTGCCTGTGGATTGAGGAATTGTGGAAAGCATGCTTCCTGGGGTTTTCAGAACCGGTTACTGCAACTGGGGCATCCATTGAAAGGCTGAAGTATGTCAGTGATGTGATTTTGGTGCCGATATTCTCTAAAGTGTCCAGGGTGAAACTAGTGAGACATGAAAACTCAACAGCTGACCTGTGCCTGAAAAATGTATTCTTTCCTGCATGTCAGCTTTGGCCGAAAGAGCAATCTCACCTGAAATATTTGGCTAACTTCTGGTTGGGATTCCCTTCAGCAGATCTGCACTGACTCCCCAGAAGCTGTTGGATGCATAAATAGACAGTGGAGGAATAATTAGGTGGCAAGAGTAGAGTGTGGAGGTACAAATAAGGTTCAGAAGTCAGGAAGAACAATGCTTGACGTAGTCCAAGAAACGAGAAACTACCTGTGTTTGGGCCACTAGGCTCACCTTTTGTTTTCTTTTTCGTTTTGCTTTTTTTTCCCCTAAACCTGTAGGCACCACTCTCAGCTTGAAGGAGGGAGGATTCCTGTCTATGCTGTCACTTTTCAAGAGCCTGAGAATGATCCTCGCAATTGTTGCTACTTGTGGGCTGTTCAGTCTACGCAGGAAAGGTGAATAAAAACTATCAGCCACTGAATTAATTCTTTTTGTTTTTAAGGATATTTGTTCCCATACAGTTGAACATGTGTATTTGTTGTGTGTCTGCGATTCTTTCCGGTACGGAGGGTGTTAAACTTAGAATGCAATTTTTACAGGATTTACCAGACGTGAAGAGGGAC
This sequence comes from Larus michahellis, assembly GCF_964199755.1. Lineage (NCBI taxonomy): Eukaryota > Metazoa > Chordata > Aves > Charadriiformes > Laridae > Larus > Larus michahellis. Next base: position 43,955,277 of record NC_133898.1, read on the forward strand.
CTACTAGTTCCTGCCTTCTGTCAGAAGGCAAAGCAACAGTGGCCACATTCTTCTGCTCGCATTCTCAAATGGTTTGCTTTTGTTCCTCGATGACCGCTTCATCATTTGTTTGATAGTCACACCGTGGTATTAAAATACCACTAGGAGCAGTTGAGGCTGCAGATCTAGAACACCAGACGTGCCCACACAACAGCCTGCCGCCCCTAAAGGCGGCGGTGACAGTATTGCCGATGGCCTTGTGCCAGCGTCAGCAGTCTGTGGAGCCTTGGTGAGCCAGTGCAGCTCCCCTGGCAGAAAACGATTCAGCAGAAAAGCCAATGGGTTCCTGCTGTTCTGCTGAATCAAATCGGACTTGGAAGGGTGCAGGGTGTGCAAGAGGGGGAGGGGAACTTTGGTGGTAAGGGAAGGGCAGAGAGATCTCTCTTTCTGCATCAGCAAGCGATTCCATCAGCTCAGCTGTTGGTAGAGTGGCAGTCTTTTAAAATTTGACTTCAAAGCAGTTTTGATGGAGAACTCTTCATTGTGAAGAACTATTTCCAACAATTCTTAGTCCATACAACATATTACAGCTTTCCAATTGTACGGTTGGCTTTTGCCCCTGAAGCTGTTAGTGTCAAAACGCCCTCCTTCATGTTTCAGTGGCTAAATGTGGCCGATGATCATGTTTTGGGAAGAGGTGGTGTTCTTTTCAGCGGGAGCATGCTATTAAGAAAACGTCTAGGTCTACTAACACGACAATGAGGACTATAAAGCAGCTTTGTAACCAAATTTCATAATTTATCCCTTTTTCAGTGAAGGCGATGTGGTGAGTTTACACCTGCTGCAGTTAGCGTTTGGTGACAGAAAACGCGTGGCCTCAGGACAAGTCATGTATGAGGTAAGAGGTGCATGCGTGGGAAAAGCAGACAATAGTAATTTTCTCTAAGGGAGTATCAGTTGAGTTACAGGGGTGAGATTTACCATCAAACTTCAGAGCTGGCTGAAAAAATAATAATGTTTTGCTGAGTCTTCTTGGGCACGGCCTTTGTCCATACCTTTTGGAAAGAAGGCGTACCATTTTATACTGCAGTGTCGTGTGTTCCAGCTAGATTCATCTGCAAAGAGCCCGTATAAATGAAATTCCTGAAGAGGACGCGGCTTTTGCAAATAAAATTATTCTGAAATACCAAACGAATGGCATGTAGGAAGAGAAGATTGGGCCTTGAATCGCTTGGTTTAACCAAGCTTCGGACTTGAATAAGCTTCTGTCTCTCTCCCTTTCTTAAAATACAGTCATACTCTAGTCTTTGCTGATCTTCAGTTTTATATTCTTGGTTTCCCTTAGAGCTTTGTCAGCCGGACTTCTCACATGAAATGCACCTACAGTGTCTCTTCAGTGTTGATCCTGACACTTAGTAGCTGTAAAGATAACTCGTTCTTCTTTTTGGCTGGGTGACCTATTCAATCTACTCTTAAAGCCAGGAAAATATGTAATTTGGTCAGAAGAGTGTACCTAAATGTTAGATCTGGCTCCAAGGAGGATGCGTTTAAAATACAGATGTGAGGTATCATTGTATCTCAGATAGCTAACAGAGACAAGGCGCATCTGTTAGATGTGTAATTCCATTCAGTTGTACGCCTGGAAGTCTTCCAAAATCTTTTTGAGGGGACAGTAATCTTAGTTCAGAGCAAGTCTTTCCTCCTGATTTGGTACTTTCTCTTGCGTATTCTCAATAGCTATGGAACGAAACAGGGGTGACTCTTGTATCGTGGTACTCTGGTTTTTGTAGGGACTGTGCCTTTTGATTTTTTTGGATTAATTTAGATTTTGAGTGTTTTGCTTATGTGTAGGAAAGGTGCTTCCTCATTTGCCACTGTTGCTTTTGCATAGATAGAGGTTAGGTGTTTGGAAAAGGTGGTGTTTCTTTAAAATGCATTATCTATCACGGTGACCAAGTAGAAGGATCTTCCAGTGATTCATCGCGTGCTGGATGCTATCTCTTTATCTTTGTTGATGTGCGGGACCTGTGCTCCACAGCGGATACTTTTAGTCTCAGAACACTTCCTTGTAGTCACAGATTGGTTAGTACTACATGACTGTCTGCCTGCATGGCTGTCTGAGTCAAGTTTCTTGTCCATCTTCAGGGGTAGAAAATTTAAGTGTCTCCCGTTTGCTAGGCCAAGTTTGAGTAAAGAAGGAGGAATCTACTGTTGATCCTTGTTCATTGGATAGAGTTCATAGGAGCTCAAAAGACTTTTTCAATACAGCAGTGCTTTTTGTTCCAGGAATTAGGTTTGAGGCTATGAAGCAGTGCCTCTTTGACTGTGTGTCATGGTAAAAGTCACAAATAGGACTTATGGAACATGTGGTACTGTGTTTTTCTATATGCATGTCAAACTCTCGTCTCCATTGCCTTCAAGGCTGGTTTAAGTCTGCTTAAGTAATTAAACAGAAAGGTATGTTTAAGTAATGCTTCCAAAGACCTTTTTTGTACTGTCGCAGCAGTTGCTAAATCTGGTGCATCAAATCACGATTGTAGAGCGCATCTTTACCCTCGTTCTGCACAATGCTTGCGGATGGGCAGAGTATACACTCTCTACTTTGATATCAGAGTTTGACCAGTGCATCTCGTTTGAAAACTTGTTTTTGTGTTTTGCTAGTCAATGGAGTCGTTACTTAACATCTCCCATACAATGGAGTTCCTTAGAATGACTTTGCCCGGCGTGGAAAGTTTAAAATGCACTGCTTTGCTTCAGAAGCATTTTCTTTTTAGTTATGAAAGACTTTTTTTAATTATTTAATTTTTCTTTTTAGACAACCTTCATATTTATTTGTAACACTTCCTGGAATCATTAAGAGAAAGCTCACCTCTTCTCAGATTAGGTGAATTAGATGTATCCTATGAGATCATACGGGAATGTGTGGTTTCATGCCAGTTCATTTCAGAGCTCTGCAAGTTTAGGAAACTTGGGTAGAATGTGGCGTTATCAGTTTATGGGTTGTGTGGGTTGGGTTTCTTTTTCCCTCTTTTTTTTTTTTTTTTTTTAATTATAGAGCTGCTATTTGTCCCCAGTACACCCATTCATGTGTTGTATGGTAGACAGTTTGAATGAATGCTGTATTTGGAAAGACGGTATTTCACTTCACGCTTACTTAAAAAATGGCACTATCAGAGGTTCAACACAATCGTGCCGGGGTTTCTGTGTATCTCAAAATTAGTTTGTTTACTGTGTAGTAATTCGTGATGCTAAAAGCCTTGGCCACGTGCACCCGGTGTCCTTTCTGGTTTTCCCTTTTGCTGTTGGCTGTGCTTGGTGAAGGAGCTGAGGGATATTTCACCCGTTAGTCTCTGACAAGATGAGAGGAGGAGCTGTCATAGCTTACGTGGCTTGAAAGAAGATTGCTAATCAGTATGAAGTTCTCACAGTAACTAGAGAGGGGTGCACGGTCACTCTGGTGGTGTGCCCATAGAAAATACCTCTTGACAGCTTTAGCTGCTCGAATGCTGGGGCTTCTCTAACTTCATCAGTTCTGCAATCAAGACATGGAGCAAAGAGCTTTGCATGCATGTGTGTTGCATCATTTTAGATATCTCTTTGTAGCGATATATTTATTTTTATAAAGAACATTCTTGGATGTCGCAAGGAATTCTGCAAAACATGTTTAGATCTGAATAATGTTAGGGAAATTCTAAATTTTGAAAAAGTGCAAAGCCTTTACAGCCAAACTTACCCGTTACGATTTGACACTGCATTCTCTTGCATGTCAGGCGTAGTTTCTATTTACCATCAGAAATAGGCTCATGCGAAATACACAGTATAATAAGCCTATTCTGTTAGACTGTCTTTCATATTTAGCCATAATGTATGTTTTTCTCTTAGAATGACCTTTGCTCTCTTCTCTGATTTTTTCCCCCAGGTTTTGGAATACCGTGGCAAAAAGTTCAGTTTAGATCTCACGGGTGGAGTCTTTCCCTTGAGAGGCCAGACGAGGAGTACGAAATTAATCAGCTGCCAGACTGTCGAAAAATTCCGCAGCGACGTTGACGGAGAGGATAGCGTAAATGAAGGTTTGTTCTGATGTCTGTGTTTGGTGATTTTAAAAGAAGTGCTTTTGGAACCTAAGCAACGAATGCTGTTCTGTCCCCACAGTCTGAAAGTCTTGCCTATCTGCATAGACTAGACTGTTGGGATTATTTACGAAGAAAAAATGGATGCTTAAGTTATGTGGGACTTCTTTAAGGGAAAAAGTGGGTTTTATTTTATGCTTGCTGACATGCTATCGCGATGTATGGTGGGGCCGTTTGTATGATGATGGTCAGTCGTTTTACTCCTCCAGCTGCCATCTTTGAACAAGAAGTTCAAACTCTCCATTGCTTAGGAATGTTACCAGAATTTTTTCCCTTCTTCAAACCGATGTCCGCATCTGCATCCAGATGGTAGCCCGTCACAAGTGCTGTTCCCCAGGGCACTGCACTGGGGCCACTTCTCTTTAGTATCTTGACCAGTGATCTGGACGAGGGGACAAGAAAAAGGGGCAGTGTGACTGAAACCTATCACAGAGATGTTTGCTATTCCGTAATTACTGTAATCACTCTTAGGAAGTGTTGTGTTTCACGAGTGACAGAACAGAATGAAGCCAAAATAGAAAGTGGTGTTTTAAAACTATCGGATCTATCGTATTTTCTACAAGTCAGAAACAATGTCTTGTCTTTTACAGTCACGTCTCCTGACACCAGTGTCTCAGTCTTCAGTTGGCAAGTGAATACGTACGGTCAGGGAAAACCATCTACTTACCTGGGTGTATTTGACATTAATCGCTGGTATTCTGCTCAAATGCCAGATTCACTAAGGTAGATTTTTCTTCAGTAGTTTTCCATATGCCTGCCAATAATTCATTTGAATGTCGGCATTTAGCTTACGCGCTTGTTTTCTTTAAGGCCGGAAGAATTCCCTCATGAGTGCCCCTATTTTGCACTGTGGTCACTGGATACCGTAGTGAGCGTGACTTCTCCGAAGCTCCTTTTGGATATTCTGGTCCATGAGCGGAGTCTAAGTCGGGGAGTTCCTCCTTCTTATCCACCACCTGAGCGGTTTTTTCATCCAGGCAACTATAACTTTGGTAGGTATTTCACTGCTTTTGAGAGTGATAAGCTTAAAATGAGGTCAAATGCCATTCATTGGTTCTCTTGTTCAGTCATTGTTTGTCATTCAAAACCCAAACCAAACCAAAAAAACACCCAGTCCCCCCCAAACCCAACTCTGATCACGTTGTACTGACAAGGTATTTGCTATTGTGGAACATATCTGACAGCCGGCTGAGTTTTGGTGCTTTTGTAATGTAGCCGGTGAAGTGGTGCTGGTTATAGCCTGAAATGACTGTGAACTGAAGCTCAAAGCACTCAGTTATATGTTTCTAGATACCGGTGTGTAAAAAATGTAAACTGGTCATGCCATAACTGTGAGAGTACGGAAGGTTGTCAAACGTTCCCTGTTTCTGCAGATGGTACGTGCTTGCTGACCTCCGGAGTCGTTCACATGACTTGCACCGGCTTCCAGAAGGAGGTGATCTTTTACTGTATCTTTATTGCGAGTGGCAGGAGATGTAGCTTTTCTAAGTTTTCTGTTGCACTGCTTTCCGTGTTAGGGACCGTTTCATGCTCATCCTGCCCGTCCACACGCATAGTTGCAATTGTATCCTGTCGCCAGTTGTATGCAAATGGTAATGTTTTAGGTCCCCTCTTGGGACTGTACAACTGCCGTTGTCTCCTCTTGAAGCACGATCGGGGATTGAATGTCTAGAAAGGAATGCAACGTTGCTCCAGGAGCAAGAACAAAACCACTGTAGAAGGCGGGGAAAGGTGTTACTTCTTTATTGCCCCTCAGTCGAACTGCCTGCATAGTCTTGAGTTAGAGTTTTGATCCCCGATTCTCTTGAAAAAGGAGGGAATGGAGAAAAATGAAAAACCACATAACTGTTTGAGGAGTGAAAATTTTGTTTTCTCCCAAACTCGGCCAAATTATAACTTCTGAGCCACGGCACAGATTGTGACAGATAATTTTGAGTGAAGTTTCAGCTCACTAAATGTTTCCAACATGAATCGGCTTCCATACGAATAGGCATGGAAAGGATCTTCCAAAGCGTGAAGCTGCATGTTAGCTGAGCTTATATAGAATGTATTTTGTGTCAGTGTTGAGGGAAAGAGCAAGGCCTGTGTATAGACAGAGAAGGTAGAAAAGACTTAATTACGCAGATTGCTAACCTAAAGCATCTTAGTGGTTCAGGCTGTCTGACGGTGTCAGTGAACATTTAGATTCTTCCTTTTAGAGGTTATCCAGAAGCGTAGTGACGGAATAACAATGTTGTCTTAATCTGTGGTTTTCGATTGATGTTTCAGACCTTGAATTTTTTGAAGAAATCTGGTCCTTCAGTATGGGAAGCCATTCAGTATAGCTACAATAGGTGTCTTGTAGCTGGCTTGCTGTCTCCAAGACCAGTTGATGTCCAGCCATCCAGTTTGAGTCAGGTGAGTGCCTATGAGGGAATCAAGGGGGAAATACATCCATCTGGTCTGACAGGGCTGGAGGGGCTACAAGACACGATAATCCAATTTTTGGATTCTTTGCAAAGTTTCTTTGAAATACAGGCGTGACCTGAGCTAGCAGAAGTAATCGTATCCTTAGATCCAAAGTAGTGACTTTGACTGGGAACAGCCCTAAGAGATCTGTCTTTAGAGACCCCTCTCTTAATTCGGTGCCACACACAGATGCGCACAAGGAAGCGTGCAGTCAGTGCTGGTCATGCCCAACATAACGCATGTGTCCCCCAGAGTAACCCCCATCCCTGTCAGTTTCTCAAAGCAGTGGTTCAGTGCAGTAGCCGACGATGGGGGCGTCTCACTGGGATGCGAGCTCTTGCAGACGTCGGCTTGCTGCACTGTCACTGTACGTGATCATTTGCTTCCAAGGAAGTGGGCTGTGGTAAAGGATTACTGCTGTCAGCTCTCCCTGGCAATTTCTTCACGGCTTGCCCTCGTTTTCCCTTCATCGGTAGGCTTTTCTGCATCCTCTCCGGGCGGATCTTCACCTCTGTAGCCTCTGCCTTGTGCTGCAGTAGCCCAATTTGCTCCTCTGAGACTGCCCTCTTGCAGCTGCAACACCTTAATCACCTTTATCTCATGACACTCGCTACCTTCTATGTGCTTTATGCCACCACAGTGACTTCACTCCCCCTGCCATAGGTTTTCCATTTGCAATGCACCAACCTTTCCCTGGAGCAATCAGCAGGAAGGGGAGAGCAGCCTTCCCGCTGCCCTCCTCTTCCTGTCTCCTGCATTCGTCACCACATTTGTGGACGTGTGTTAGGACATGAACGCTTCTGCACAGTGTGGTAGCTCAAAGAAATTTCTTGGCAAGCTGGCCAATGGTCTGTTTCCTTGTCTGAAACCAGTTTTCAGAAAAAGATGGCAATATCACATGTGTGTTCTACATGTGTAGAAGTCGCTTTGAATGTCATGATTTTGCCTAGAGGGGAAAGATACTTTTGAATGAGTTTAAAAAAACCCAACCAACCAAACAAATCCCATCCCAAAAACCAAAGTAAAAACTTACGAAGGGTCCTCTCACCTGAGAGAAGTACGAGAACACCAGCTGAGATAAGCTACTACTTAATATCGCGCGTCTGTGCATACCTGTGATTTATCCTTGTAAGGATTACCACTACGCTATAATACAGTATTTGAAGAGCCTAACATTTAAACCATTAGGATGTAAATGTTTCGCTTCTTTTCTGTCACGTTACAAAATTCCAACGTAGTGTTTTGGGTGTCAGAACTGCTTCATGTCTTCATAGTCTAGAAAGCTGCTTGGCCGTAGCTTCACTGTTTCCATGCAAACGTTGCACAGTTGTGTTTGTCCTGTCCCCTTCCTGCGTTCCTGATGGCAAACTTATCTGCACAGATGTGTAACGCGTATTAGCAGAGGATGTTTCTGGACGTAGTAAGTTGGAACTCAGTACGTGAAGACTGTAATGCAGAGGCATGCGAAGAAAGATTAGAATTAGGCTGCAGTAAGTTGAAATGTCAGAGGAAAAGTGTGTTAATGTGTTCCTCAGAGCAGTGAGCAGTCCAGCCTGTGGCTGGAATTAAGAGAAAGGACATGGCATTCCTGGCCTGTGTCCTGATTGACTTTGTGATGTCTGAATGAGTATGCAGTTAGAAAGAAACATTTACTGTTGATGGTTCACATGGTGCAAGTAGGTAAGATTCTCATTTGAGTTTGTCTGTTACGTTTAGGAGGAGCAGCTGGAAGCAGTATTGTCAGCTGCTGTCCAGACAGGTTCTGTGGGACTTCTGACTGGATGCATTAAACATTGGATATCTGAAGGTAATACTTCGAACGTTGTTTTTTTACGTGGTACCTCTTTGAGTTGGAGCCTGTTGATTCGTTTCTTTTTTGTTCTCTTTGTTTAAAGAGCAGCCGAGGTCTGCTGGTAATTTACGGTTTGTTCTTGAGTGGACATGGAACCAAGTGATCTCTACAAAGGAAGAATTTGACCAAATCTGTGAGTACTAGTGTAGTCATTCCGCAAACCTAAAGTCGTTCTTTCTGATTGAGCTTCCTCAGTAATACGCCGCTATAGGATATTGCACGCGGTCCTTGAAGTGCGCCTTGAAACTCTGGAATTGCTCTGTCGGCTAACGATTTAATATTTATTCTTGAAAAGGTGTTCCGCTGTTTGATGGCTCTTGCAACTTCATTGACCCCCAGACATTACGGTCTCTCCAGCGCTGCCAGTTGCTTTTGAGCAACCTTAGCACGGTCTTAAACTGTTTTCTCAGAGAAGCACAAGAGCTTACTGAAAAAGGTTTGTAGTAGTGCTACAAAATCTTTGGTATGTTTTATTAAGATTTGGAATTGTGGCAACATGGGCTTTTGTTGTTTTTGAGGATTGGAAGACAGTCACATTTAGCTGGGAGAAGGGGCTTAAAGCTGAGCGCTTGGGACCACCACAAAACACGCATGGAGTTCAGGGCAACAGTTTATGGTGGAGCTCATGCAAGGGGGTGGGGGAGGCTACATTCAGAGAGAAGCTTAGTAGGCAACTGGGCTGAAATTACAGCAACCGAATGTGGTATTGCTGAAAATTATTCCTTTGAGTTCTTAGCTAGCAAGTTCTAGTTGCATGCAGACACCGTGTTGCAAATTGCTAAACAATACGAAGGAAGCGTAAACGAGTAACGTGCAAAGTAAGTTACTTGAGTTTCTACAGCTTTTTCTCTTAGAAATGGTTCTTGGCCTATTGAGAAAAGAAAAGAATATCCCTTTGCTATCAGAAGAATCTCTGCTACGTGAGAAACAGATGTCTTATTCCTGCGTGCATTTAGTAGTTCAGGCTTTGGGGTTTTTGTTTTTTTTTTATTTTAGCCTTTAGTGAGTTTAGTTCTTTATAGGGGTTGCTTTTTGTTTTGGTGGTGATAGTGGGTTTTTTCTTCAAATAAGAAAGCGATACAGCATGAAAAACGCAAAGACAAAGATTTCTAATGTGCTATTTTTATACTTTTGGTTTAGTAGAATGAAGGGTGTTTTGTGAAAATGAACAGAATTGCATAACGCTAATCATCTCCTGCCTTTTTTCAGGTTTTGCAGACGTGACAAATAAGCAAGCGGTAACCGGCCTCATTTCTTTGTATGCACGAGTGGTCATCTGGTTCTGTCGATCCGGTCTCCTTCCAGAGGGTTTAGGTAAGCGTGACCTGTCATACGTTTGTAACAAGGCGACCATCCAGTGAGTGACTCCCACGAACGCATGCTTAGCCGTGTTTTTGTAACGGTTTCGTCAGGAAGAAGTCGTGCTGGTTCAGTGGCAGGGTGTGCTGAAGTTCTGTGGGTGAAGTTGAGATTTTGCTGGGTTGTCAAGTACACGGCGTAGAATGAGGCAGGCAGTTTCTTTCCTGGGTGGATTTTAGGAATAGCAATGGACCCCTGACGTCAAGGCGCTGCTTGTGTCCACAGCTTGAACTACTTGAGATTTTAAACAAAGTACTATTAAACAACAAGTACCGGAATGCTTGTTTTTACAGTGAGAGCATTACCTGCATGTTTTGAACTTTCTATCAGTTGCTTGAGGAGAAAGTACACCTTGGAAATCCTTCTTTAGTTGGATGGATTAGAAATTCCATTGTCAGCCTTAATTGTCTCACAAACAATTGTTTTAAACAATGGTTTTAAAACCATTCCCTTTGAGAACTGGGTGGGTTTTTTTATAGTGAACTTCAGCTTACCCTACATGTTGTGAATGCTGCGTGAACTGTAACCTTGAAACGGCACTTGGGGCAAGAAGGAATTGAGTCTTGTCTCTTAGAGCTCTTTTAGCAAAGGCAGAAAGAGGATTGGCTTCTTTCAGAGTTGGAGGCTTCTTGATGCTTAGCTTGTACGATCTTCTGTCTCTTTAGGCAAAAATTTTCGTTTACAAGTGTGATATGACTGCTTTAACTTGCTTCTACTTTGTTGCCTGTAGATGACGATACGCGTTTGTCGAGACCTTTCTACAATTATCCTCTGATTGAGAGCTACTATACTGGTCACCGACAGAAACTTGAGCGTTTATCAAGGTAAGAGCTAGAGGAAGACTCTAGAACACTTCCACGGCAAATTCAGAAGTGGAAGGGAATGGCTTTTATCTCAACAGTTGCATGGGCTATGCGTAATGCCGCTGCCAGCAATACTCTTGACTTCAGTGACACGCGTGTTCTGTTGAACAGAGAGGTTACTTTCCTGTGTTAAAACGTTGCTATCTACCTCTGCTTAGTACCACTGGTTGGTATCATCATTTTTCGGGAGTCTACTTTATTCATTGGCTAATGTGTATAATTTCTGACTACTGAAAAAGGCCATGTGATTAGGACAGGATCAGTCACCTCCAGTTCAGCAAAGCAGGGTGTTCACAGAACAATTGTTTTGGAAGCAGAAGAAAGCGTGTTTTTTAAAAAACAATCATCTCCGTCCTTGACTGGTAATAGAGGGTCATAACTGTATTGGCCTAAGTCCCCTTCTCACAAGTACGTGGTGTGATTTCGTAAGATGGTTGGAGTTACATGGAGTTGGCACGCCTCGCACTCTCCTGGCTGTCGGATAGAAGTCACTTGCTAACGTCAGCTCTCTTTCCTGGACTAGCTGCCTAGCACATAGGCGGCATGCCTTGGATTAGCCGATAATAGGTTTTTCTTTGGAAATTGTACTGAAAACTGAATAAAGACCTGACCAAGCTTCGGCGATGGCACTGTGACCAAGAGGCTGCAAGGTGAGTTAAGGTGGAAGCTGCAGGGTAGGAGGTATTGACTTCAAATTTCATCTTCCTTGGCTTACTTCTCAAGTAACTTACATACAGGCTCGTGTGTTCCTTCGAAGCACAGAGCCTCTAGTGTCCTTTTTCTGCTTTGTGCCATCGGGAGATTAAAGGGCAGGGCTGCAGTCAGCAGAAGACTGGAGGAAAGCCGTTACACTGGGAGGCTGGAATTAGTGTTTTACTCTGTCCAAATCCTTGCTACCTTTTGTTCCAGAGGAAAATGGGACTCGGACTGCTTGATGGTTGATGGAATGGTTTCCCAGTTAGGAGACCAAGTGGAGAAGCTGTGGCGGAGAGATGCAGGAGGAACTGGGAAATACCCGCCTGCCAGTTTGCATGTGAGTGTCCTGTTCACTGCGAACAACAACAAACGGCCGCCCTCCCCGCCAAACCCCACCCAAAAGCCAATGATTTAGGGAAGACAGGCGTTTTTTCAGAACTGTTAATTTTTCATTTCAGGCACTGCTGGATCTCTATTTGCTAGAAAACATTGAAGAAAACTGCAAACACGCAATTGTATCCTTTCTAGTTATTTTTATTACACCTCCAGGGGATGCACATAAATGTTCTTCAGTGTTGGTCACCGACCTGTTTCATGACATTTTTTCATTTATGCTTCAAAGACGATGCAAGTGAAAACATTTAGTTTAGCATTAAGTTGTAGACAGAAGCGCTGTTTTATTTCTTTGTACTGTGGATTTTTGATGACTTTTTTCTTAAATGTTTTGTTGCAAAAGTCTTCTCCAATAGGGAGAAAACAGTTTTAGTAATAAGGGTTGAAGATATAAAATGTCCTTAGTTTTTCTCCAAATTTAAACACTGTTTAAAATTGTCTAAAACACCCATGATGGGTTATAAAACAATTTCTGTTTCAGAGTAAAAGGATTTCTAAGAGTGGTTTACCAGTACCGGATTTTTGCTGAAATCACGGGTTTTCCAGCGCAGCTCACGGTGCTTGCTTTGGTTCCGTTGAAAGTGCAGGCACACGGAATAAGCAACAGGGAGAAGAGAAAAGTCATGGGGCAGAAACTTAATTTTTAAGCTGCTGAAATACACAGCCTTGCTTTTGCTGTTTGTTGCCTAACCCGCGAGGGGAGCCTAGAGAGCAAGGGGCTTAGAAACGCTTATAGGCCAGAGCTGTCTTGTTAGATGATGTCCCTAAAACCGGACGTCAGAAAGAGAAAATGACGCTACCAATGAGTGACCCGCATACTGGTTTAAATCCAGTTTTAAGCATTCGGAGCTGAGCTGTACTGTAAGGATGCCACAATTTACACTGTTTTATAGACGCTGGACATGAGGGAAAAAACCAACTGTGGAATTTACTTCCTGTAATAATTGAGCGTTGGATGCTCCAATGTTTTGAATGTATTTTCTGCTTCCTACCGCTTTTATATTCTTACTTCATTATGGTTTTCTAAAGGTAATGTGATAAACTTTTGGTCTTACAAACTGATTAGCCTTAATGAGATACCTGATGTCAGACAATTTACTTGCTGCTGGATATCAAGCGTTCCTTTCCGAGTGAGACAGAAACTTCAATCGACTCCTTCGCAACTGCCTTTGGCATGCCTTGGGGACTTGTTAAGCTTGTTGAAGGTTTTTGGCTTCTAGATCACAATGATTACGAAGTAAGTATGGTAGAGTTGAGTTAGACATACATGGCAGTACAAAGCTATAATCTAGAAAATGATTTTAAAACCCGATCTCTAACTTGTACAGAATTCACTGGCCCTGCTCTTTCATCCCGCTACAATCAAAACCGCGTCATGGCAGCACAAGAGAATTATTCAGTCCCTCCTGTGCCAAGGGGAGCATGGGCAAGCCCTCAGATACATCCAGCTGATGAGGCCACCCACGGCAAGCAGCGGGGAAGTGCAGCTTCTCCTCACTGTGTTGCTCTCCAATAGGTAAAGAAATATACCCCACCATTTTGTCACGCAAATCTTGTGAAAATGGAGAACAAAGAATAGAAATCATCATCCCCTAAGTTTCCTTTAAACTTTGAGTACAAGACTCTTGGGGCATCTCTTTGGTTATGCTATTAACATCCCTTTACGTCTGAAAAATTAATTACAGGTGCATGGTGGAGGCTTGGGGTCTGTTGCACCAACATGCCGCTCAGGCAAACTTAGAAGACCTCTTAAAACACATGTACGAAATGTGCCGGGAGATGGGCCTGATGGAAGACTTGCTGAAGATGCCTTTCACAGACACCGAACAAGTAAGTGGGAGCAAGGAAAAATGTTCATCGTCTCTTTGAAAAGAGAAAAGGCAGAGCCATAACAGATTTTTGGAATGATTTTTTTTTCTCATAGGAGTGTTTGGAGAAGTTTTTAAGGACCAGTGCTGGTGTTCAGAATCAAGAATTCCTTTTAGTCTATCATCTGCAGCGTGCCAACTACATTGCAGCACTAGAGCTGAATCAATCCATGAATGTCAATCTTATGGTAAGCGTGAAAGTTCTGTTCTGTCAAGCGTGCAAGTTTCTGCTGGGTGTTACTAACTGGTTTGGATAGTACTCAATAAGAATCCTGCTTTGTTTTTTTCATACCAGTCTTTGAAACACTCGGAACAAGTTTCTACACCTTTGGTTACAGCTGAAGCTAAATGTTGACCAGTATACGTCACTACTCCAAAGCTACTCTATGAAGCTATAAATTAAATGTTACACACCACTGTTGACCCCACTGAGAACAGTTTGTTTGCATCTGAGGAATAAACATGTATCTTTCCCATCAGCCAATCTTACCATTCCGTTATTGAGATACATATGTTATGCATGGCTTAGATTACTGGAAGTTGTTTGTGTCACTCCTTCCTCTGGGATGACGAGTAGGTTGTATGTCATCACTTGTGTCTTGCACGCAACTGTATTTTTCTAGCTGAGAGCAGGCTAGATGCCAGTCCACAGGTTAAATTTCTGTGGGTTTTCTTTGTTTTTTTAATTTCTGCGAGTTATAGTGTGCTCTCCAATTCCACAACTTTCATTTCACGGCTTTTATGACAAAAATTCTTGTCTAACCTCTATTTCTCAAAATAGCCAGATTACATTTTGTGTTACATGAACTTGTGTTCTGGATTTGTGACGCGTTTGCTGTTTTCTGGAATCATAGTTTTCCAGTGACTCAGTCTTCTAAGGTGGTTTTGGAAGTCGTAGGTCCTGCATTTGAAAACTGTCATGCGGCCAGGTGGTGTGCGTAGGTCGCTTTTTCTTGCTTGTTTTAATCTTCACATCATGTTGTCCAGGGTAATTTCCAGTTGTCCCATATATTCAGGGCAGTGGCGTTTCAGGAAGAACAAGGGAAAGCCTGCTATGTAGTAAGTCGTTTGCAAATTGCAGGTGATATCAGAAAATTGCAGGTGATAACAGGTGTATCAGAAGAAGGTTCTGCAGAGTGCCAGCATTGTTTTAACTTCAAGTTGTAGGCTCTGTTGCTATTCCAGTCTTCCTTCCACTTTGCTAAAAGTACCAGGTGAAATCGGTGTGTGCGGATGGGTAGAACTTGCCGCTGTTCTGTGCAGTGGAGGTGTTTTCCCACACCCGTAGAGGAAATCTGCTCACTAATGCGAAATAGCACGGAGAGGTCTGTGCAAGGAACTTCTTGTAATTAGTTAAGCTTTTGCTTTCCGCTTTTCCTTCATCAGAACGACGGCGATCATCGCTTGACCGACAGAGCAGTTGCCAGAAATTCTCTATTAGCCCAATATGGCAAGATCCTTCCACGAATTGAAAGGCAGCTGGCCGTAGAGAGAGCCAAGCTTTACCATTTGCCTGCATTGGCCTCAAGAGAAGGTAACTTTTAGCGGGGGGAAATAGAGGGGAGAATTCCCTGTCACTTGGATGACACCAGGCTGAAATTTTTCCCCTCTTGCTTTCCAGTCTCAAGACCAAAGCCATTAACTCCAGTAAGAAAACAAGCTAAAGCAGGAAATGTGCGTCGAAGACCAAATTTTCTGGCGAAAATATTGTCCAGAATTAAAGAATCCTGGGCAGGAATGAAGGAGAAAACCGGTTTCTCACAAGGTGGATTTTAAAGATGCTGTCGTTTTTATAGCTGCTAAACGTGCTGTTTCTTCAGCAGGATGTTTCTAAAATTGAGGATGTTTCTAAAATGGGACCTGTTGAGATCCAAACAGGAGAGCAAGCAGTTGGGTTTCAACAGCACCCGCCAGTCCCTCACTAGAGACAGGAACAAGAAGAGACCTTAGATGCATTCACTTATTCAGCTCGTCTCGGCTTTGGGATTTAGGACAACACTGTAGAGAAGACGGGGCTGGACTTGGGAATACGCAAATCCCTCATGGGAGTCAATGGAAAATTTGGGATGGGAAGAAGGCAGCAGGTCACAAAGCTTCCGCAGTCATTCCCGTAGCAGTGCAGTGAAGGTGTTTCTGCTTGTGTTATAACTGGTGGGTACTGATGTAGATGTAAGCGCCTGGTTTTGGCTTGTGGGCCCTCACTGAATTTAGGACAAACTGCTTACTGCTTTCTTGTTCGTAGATTTGTAAGCATAAAAGGAAAGTTTACGCAGACTAGTATTTCTTGACTTTAGTTTTGAAGCATGGCGTGTTGCTAATAATATATCGCTTTCGCAAGTTTTGACGAGGCGGGAGGCAAGAAAATAAGCTGATTCTATGGAGACTGCTGTTGAGGGGCTGCTTCCTTCTGCCGTTGTTGGCTAGCACTGCAACTTAGAGGGCTGGGCAAAGGTCTTTACACGTGGATTCAATTATCCCGACCATCCGAGTCCCTGGAAATAAGTAACGGTTACTGCTTTTGTTCTCCCCATAAAACCCCGAGTATCTTCATGTGGATCTAGAAGGAACGAATACTTGCTCAGCACAGGGAACGGGAAAAGACGAGGTGGAGCTATTTAGAATATACTGTGTTGTCTCAGGCAGTCCAAGCGATTCCTTGAAGTGCAGGGTTGAGCTGTCGGATGTGAGGGCTGGCCAGTTTGACAAAGTGTTGCCGACTGGAACTTTCAGCTTTTCTCTCATCGTTGCCTTTTACCCTGTTAGATGCAGAGTGGGTCGCCGTGTGGGCATTTGTCGTCAGTGCAGGAAGTACTGCAATGGGATGATTTCTGCCAGTTGTGGCTACAGCTCGCATTGTAAAACTGCTCACTTTGTCCAGGAGTGGTGGCAAATCGTAGTCAGGAACAGAAACACCAGAAACGGGGCACGCGATGGCCTACACTGAACACTCTCTTCTCTGTCCCTTAGACACAGAGGCTGTCATCGGTAGCAGAGAGTACACTGTATGTTTCTGACTTTACACCCAGCAGTGATCTGAAAGGAAAAGCGGCATTTCACTGTCCTCAGTTTCATCTGTGTGAGTGTGAAGTCAGTCTGTTTGGTAACGACTATTGCATTAACAGGCTTTTTTTTAACTGTAGGTGGTGGAAGATAGTGCGCTTAAGTCACCAACCTCAGAAGCAGCACCGGCAACACCAGGATAAAGTGAAGGACATCCATCGGGCGATCGTCCATACAGCTAGGATTCTCCAGAGTCATAGTTAGCATGTTGTTTGACTGTCAATAAACATTGTTGAATGTGATGCAGCTGAAGGAGACGGAGAGCTTTTTACACCTCAGAGTAATTTTCAGCGACAAGCGTTGTAATAAGGAATGCCCCCCAGCCCTCCTCCTCTCGCTTAGCTTTTGTAGCTGAGCAGACGGCAGAGGGTATGGAACATCCCTTTGGTCAGTTTGGGTCAGCTGTCCTGGCTACGTGCCCTCCCAGGATCTTGTCTTTTTTCCTCCTGAGTCCTTTCTCAGACCCAGCCTTCGCACCGCACCCCTAGCAGCTCCCTCTGCATCTCCGGGATGATCAGTTCGCCCTCCTCTACGAGCAAAGGAACCCAGAATATCTTCCAGGAAGGAGAACTCGAACCCCACGTGGACTGATGGCGTAAGGTGGGCTGTAGTTAGTGATTTTTCCAGTTAAAGGCTTTACAGACCGTGATTACACTTGCAGTTTTATAGAGTTTGCTCAAACTGCTTACGTTGAGAACTGGAACTGCAAATCAGAATGGCAGACTTGCATTTGGTCTTAAACGGCTATGTTAGGCCTTCTGTAACGTCACCTGCCTGCCTGCAGGAACACTCGGAATTAGGAGAATTTGAGATTTGAGGTTTGTGCGGTGATGTCATCCTGGGAGCTTCGTCCAGTTTTGTATGGACTCTATCTATTTCATTATTTCCCTTTTTATTTTATTTTTAGGATTTCACGAAAGCAGTTTAGTTTCTCCTAAGCTCGTAAATCTCTCTCTACCTCTCCTCCTCCTCTCCGTGTACGAGAGGTTGGGGGGGAGCATCTGTCGCCGGCCATTGGCCAATTCGGCCAAAACCACGACAGATTTATTGGCGCCCGACGTGGGGCACGAACGCAGCTCTGATAGATTGCCTGAATAGTTTGAATTCCAGCTTGTTCAGGGAGAACAGAGAGTTCACAGCATGTCGGTCTTACGTGAAATCTGGTATCGTGCCTTTAGAGAGCTTTGTATGAAGTTAATGGACGCAGTGGGGTTTAAGCGGTCAAATATATTGCATGGCCTGTTTCTCGTTTGTGTTTGGACGCGGTGGTCTAAGCGTGCCACGTTGGCGTGGGTTTGCCTTCAGAGGTATAAAATAATTGCTTGGATAACGGTTCTGCCTGCCTATCTTGGGCATCTCGTGATGGAGGCTTTTCCTAATTACACTTTCGGGATGGGTTCTTTTCCTAATTACGCTCTTGGTCGTACCTGGGGAAAGTTGACTTTGCCCTTCGGTGATGATGCCAAAGCGACAGTAACAGAATCGGGATGAGAAACCTTCGGGCCGTTTCGAGAGTGAAGGTTACTTTCATTCGTACGTGATCCTGTTGTCGGTTTTCCCGAGTGTGTTGCAGGGCTGGTTTATTGTTAAATATCGGTGCAGGAGTGAGTATGATGTGACATGTGATGTTGCTACTCAGACCCCGGGGCCAAAGCCAAAGACAGCAGAAACTCGGGCAGCCCTGCCACCGAAAGCTGCAGTAGGAATTCAGACAACCCCCCCACGGAAAGCTACAGCAGAAACTCAAACAACTCAGGTGACTGCCCAAGCCGCAACACAGGCACAAACAACGCCACCGGCCCCGACACCAGCCCGAGCGGCATCGGCTGCCCCCCACCGGCCCCGGCATCGGCCAGGCCCACGGCGGCTGCGCCGCCCAGAGGCCCCGGCGAAGGCCACGCCTCCGCCCATACAGGCCAAAGCCACGGCCCGGCCGTAGGGACACCGCCGCCAGCGGCATGGGCTGCCCCCACACGGGCCCCGGCAAACGCCACGGCTCCGGCCCGGAGGCGGTGGAGAAAATGACTAAGACAATAGCTGAGCAAAATGAGAAAAGTGCTAAACTTCTTCATGAAATGCTTGAAAAAGTGTCTGAGAAGGGGAAAGAATCCCACTCTTCCCCTGAACAGAGCCAGGTTGCAGTCATTAAGAAACAACGGTAGCGATTCAGCTTTTGGCCACCTCACTTGCTCTTCCTCACTTGGCGGTACAGTTCTGCTCTGACTTTGCGAGCCTGTCCAGCTTGCTGGTCTCCTGGGCACCGTTTTCCCCACTTCACGGTTCAGTTTTCTATTGGAACCAGAAGAGGGAGGGGCTGGGAAAGGCCAAGTGGGTGCTACTCTTTGCAACGATGGCGTGCTCTCCTGTCATTCCACCTTACGAAACCACGCTCTTACGGTCTTTAGTTCCCCATAGAAGGCAGGAGTGGGTCAGACAACGAGTAAAGAGAACGTCTTGTTTCTGGCCGTGTTTTCCGGTTCCTTCTGGAAAACCGTCTGGGGAGAGTTGCCTCTTAAAATCAGGGCGTGGGGGCGCTCAAAAAGCTCACGCGAATACTGAGTGAGAATGCTTGCGACAGTCTGGTAAGGAACGAAAGCAAAAGGAAGCTTCTTTCTGTATGTTTTCTGCCTTGACCCTATCTTCAAAGAAGCCCATAAATAATTCTTTGGCATCGATTTTGTAATTCCAACATTGCAAAACGTTTTCCTCTACTGAATACTGTTGGTAATCAAAAAATCAATTTGATACTTCTCTTTCTTTTCAGGACCACAAGAAAAGGAGGCTCTTGGTCACCTCCACCAGTGGAAATAAAATTTGTCTCTCCTTTTGGAAGTGCACTGGATAAAGCCATGGATCGTATTGCAAGAATATGCCCAGTGTGCGAATATGTCTGAGGATAACCGAGCAGTTTAATCCCCCATCAGAACTTCCCCTCGTGGAACGCTACTCTCAGGCTTGTTATTTCAATAAAATTGTTTGCTGCAATTTCATCAGTTCCCATGTAACCACTCGTAAATAGCTTTGTTGTTGATTTCTGGTGGGGAAAACAAGCTACGGGCAGAAACCAATCCATAGTGTCTCACGAGTCATTTAGTTCTTATCCATAGTCTTACTGGTACAGAACAGGTTTCTTTTTGGCATTGGTGAACTTAATACTGCGAAGCTTAAAGCTTGATGCCGGTGTCTGCCAAGTAGCGAAGGGTTGTTACAAATCTGCTGAGCCGGGGCGGGCTTCGTCCTTGCTGGCGGCAGGAGCCCGGCCTGGTGCACCCCAGACCTGGGGGTGTCTCTGTCCCAGACCCTTGGATGCGGCTGCTGCTTTCCCGTTTGCAGGTCAGGCCAATAGCAAGGCTGAGGGTGCACCACACACATGCACGACAGCAACGCGGCTGGCTACGCAGGCTGCCAGAGACGGGGCCGTGCCTTTACCACCTGCCATCTTGCACTGGGGCAGCTCACAGAAAGCCGCCTCTCTGGCTTGTTGCAGTTGAAGCTCACGAGTGACACCAGAGGCATGCTGTCACTCTGCAGGTTCCCCCACGCAGCCACATTTGCAGAGCCCCAGAGGATCAGCAGAGCCTTGAGCCCAGCTGTCGTCTGTGCCCCAATTCTGGGCTCCGTCTCTCACCTCTGGCTGAGACACCGCAACTTTCCAGAGGTGGCTTTTCCTCCTGCTCACTGGCTAGCCCACCCTGAGGTCTGCTAGCGGTTTCCTCGTGCACATTTGGCTAGGGGAAAATACAACAAAAATACAATAAAATGGTGTATTGAAACGTATGTTACGATGGAGTTTAAAAAGTCTTCTCTGATAAGAGAAAACAGTTTTAGTAGGAAATGTTGAAGATATAAAATCCCTTAGTTTCTCTCAAAGTTTAAACACCGTTTTAAATTTTTTAAAACCCTCCTATCTGTAGCAAATGGCTTCTTACTAGAATGATGTGGTGAAATATCCTGTTTCAGAGCAAAAGGATTTCTAAGAGTGGTTTACCAGTACCGGATTTTTGCTGAAATCACGGGTTTTCCAGCGCAGCTCACGGTGCTTGCTTTGGTTCCGTTGAAAGTGCAGGCACACGGAATAAGCAACAGGGAGAAGAGAAAAGTCATGGGGCAGAAACTTAATGTTTAAGCTGCTGAAATACAGAGCCTAGCTTTTGCTGTTTGTTGCCTGTCTGTTTTACCTTCCAATTACTTCTTGTCTTTACAGAACACTTTCAACGTGCTGGAAATCTATAATGACCAGGTAATGAGGTCGCTTTGCTTCCGTATTAACAAATCTTAGTTTTCTGTGTACGTTGATTTCTTTTTTGCTCATTGTAATTTGAAAATCATCCTTTATGCTCTCTTAACGTGACCCTTCTGGGCATGTTGGCTGAAGTGTGTGGGTGCTGCCTGGACCTAAGAGCATCGTTTTGCTGCTTGAGCCACCCGGCTGCTCTGCCGTAACACTGGCCAAGCTGTTTCATCTCTTGTAGTACATTCCTTCTTTCTCTTTTCTGGGTTGTCCTCCTTTTTTGAAGAAAAAAGGGGGTTAAGAAGGAAGATCCGAGGGCTGGAGCACCTCTCCTATGAAGACAGGCTGAGAGAGTTGGGGTTCTTCAGCCTGCAGAAGAGAAGGCTCTGGGGAGATCTTATAGCAGCCTTCCAGTACCTAAAGGGGGCCTACAGGAAGGATGGGGAGGGACTCTTTATCAGGGAGTGTAGCGATAGGATGAGGGGTAACGGTTTACAGCTGAAGGAGGGTAGATTTAGATTAGATATCAGGCAGAAATTCTTTACTGTCAGGGTGGTGAGGCACTGGAACAGGTTGCCCAGGGAAGCTGTGGATGCCCCTTCCCTGGAAGTGTTCAAGGCCAGGCTGGATGGGGCTTTGAGCAGCCTGGCCTAGTGGGAG
This sequence comes from Larus michahellis, assembly GCF_964199755.1. Lineage (NCBI taxonomy): Eukaryota > Metazoa > Chordata > Aves > Charadriiformes > Laridae > Larus > Larus michahellis. Next base: position 43,976,816 of record NC_133898.1, read on the forward strand.
GTGTCCCTGCCCAGGGCAGGGGGGTTGGAACTACATGATCTTTAAGGTCCCTTCCAACCCAAACCATTCTATGATTCTAAAAGATTCGTACCACTATTAATGCATCACTCAAATGGAGACCATTTCTGTTTTCAGAACAGAAACGTGGCTGACACAAAATCGATCTCTCGCTTTCTACGTTAGAGATTGAAACCCCGCTTCTTTTGCAAGAGTTCTCTGCATATTTGGAAAAATTTAACTAAATAGAGATAAATGCAGCTATAAAACTATAAGCACCTGTTTTATATAAACGCCGTGTTCTTTACATAAAGCGAGGCAGTATTATAAAACAAGTAGTTTTGTTTCCTGTAATCTGCGATTACTGTTGGTCCTGTGCACCAGATGTTGCATTCCTAAATAAGATGAAACCCCCACAGGGTCCTCTTTGTCTCGGGTGAATTAACTGTATACTCCAGCACCTTTGAAGAGGTAGTTTTTCTTAAAGCAAGTACTATCAAATGAAAGATGGAAGAATACAAATAGAAAACGTGCACATGCGAAAATGTTGACTGTAAATGCTGACAGTCTTCAAACAGCTTACCTGAGTTTCTTCAAATGCTAACTTTCTTACTGTTTTGAACAAATTTAAGGACAGATTCTTCAACTGTTACTTGTACCAATACCATCGACGTGGTTTTGAGGGTTTTTTTTACGTTGGTGCTAGCGTAAGGCAGAGTTACCAGGATTTGAGCACCTTCAGTATTCATTTTGACAAAAACCACCTCTGTCTCCTCATCTGTCTGTCTCTCTTTCTCCTAAATTGCTAACCTGCTAAAAAGAGTCAGTTTATAGCCAGATTGCTAAGACACTAGGATTCTTCTTTTACGTTTAAGGACTTTATGGTCATCTTTTCCATGTTAATCCCTATCTCATTTTTGGTAGGGTTTAAAACTAATTTTAAAAACCTCCTTCAAAATCCAATGGCAGGTAATACGTTTGATACGCTCACAGACTGCAGCCGAGACTCCAGCAGACCTCTGTTACGAAGGAACTCTGTCAACCTGACGATACGCTGAAAGGCACACTTTCATAGTTTTTCCCGCTCTGGTCTCGGTGCCAATTGCGGTCAGGTGCTGGGCAAAATGAGAAGAGATACCAGCTCAAAGTGACTGACAGCTGAGGAGGAAGGAAAGGGTGAATGTGCCAATAAGGGAGGGCAGCATATTAAGGGCTTATTCTGTATTCTTATTAACGCACGGCGTATATTTTGACAGCTAAGTTATGTGACGGAGGTAGCTCTTTTTCCTGAGAATTCTGGGTCTCTCTCGTGTGCGTGACTTAATTCAGCTTCTTTCCTTCCCTTTCTCTGCCGGCAATGCAGCACAGAGTTGAAACGTAGAGCGTACAGATGACCCCTGCTGCCAGGCGTTGGTTGTCTCTGCTTCCCGATGCCGGATCCCAGCGACAGTGCCACACAGAGCTATTCCTTCCTGCCCAGGAGCAGTTTGCTTCCCGGCCGCTTCCCCAGTCCCTCGTCTCCTTCTGCAAGAGGAGGTTCCCTCTCTCCTCCTGGCCTTTCTGGGGCTCAGAACTGAAAACGGCCCTCTTTGCAGTCCTTCCAGACAGGCTTTCGCTGGGACTCCAGCACTAATTATTCCTTCTTATTCCAGCTCCCCTGAAAAGAGCTCAGGCACTTAGATGTCTGCTGTCCCAACGCGGTTCATGGCTCAGTGACCGCGTGGCTGCAGCTGCCTGGCTACGAGGAGATACCAGGAGCAGAAGATTTAACGTTTCCCGCACCAGTTCAGTCCTGCAAAGAGCTGAATTGCTTTCACGTGCCGATGAACGCAGACCCCTTGTTGTGTCTGAATTAGGACTCCATCTGACCCGGAGATGAGGCCCATGTGAACCAAGACCCCCAGAAGCCTTGTCTGGGGTGGGCGCTCCCTGACAGCGGCTGCTCTCCCCTTACTGCCTGCTGGCCAGCTGGTGCTCTGCTCTATTAAGGCATCTTAGCAGCACCGCTGCATTTCTGCCTGGCGATACAGGAGTAGTACTTAATAGCTGTGACTTGGGATTTTTTTTCAAAGGTGTTCTGTTTGGTTTTTTTCTCCACAGACACATTGGTTTTAAAAACTTGAGAAGAAAAGAAGACAGCTCTGCCTTTGAGAAATGGTCCCTGTCCTCATCTGCAGCACTGGCGTGGGCACATCCAGTTGCTCAGAGTCAGTTCCCTTATCAAGTGCTGATCAAGACAAAAGCCCAAACCCAGTGTAAGTAAGGCTATTGCAGGCAGGAGGGAGAAGAGTTTCTGCTGGCTGGGAATGAGTGGCGGATCCGGAGCACACAGGCCACGTGGGAGTCCCGTCCGGAGGAAGCCTGGAAGGAGTGGGAGCACCAGCACATTGCTGTGGCTCAGGCGAGTTTCCCAGTAACGGGCATTGCGGCCAGATCCATTAACCTCTGGTCTTCTGAGTCTGATGTTTTCCCCTTTTTGTCATCTTTAAGATTTGTTACTCACGCCCCTCTCTGCCCTTCCTTAATAAACCATGACTCCAGGTCTGGAACTTCTGCCAATAGAAAAGAAGCGTGGCGTCAGTCTTTCAGATCTAATAATTGCTTCCTGATCATGTTTGATAAAATGATGGGGGTTTGATAAAAATTAGGGACTTAATTCTGTCGGGAATGCTGAGCCCTGTGTGGGGTGTATGGCTAACCGGGGTCGTTCAGGTGCTCCCTCTGGATGGTTGTATCGGTCTTGGCTGGCAGCTGGCACAGGCGTTTGGGCACACAGTACCGTACCCTGTTCTGCTGAGGACAGCTTCTTGTTCACCTGCTGCATCAACTGGTTTTCCTGCATTGATCTGCCTGGGGTTTGCTTTGTTAAGACAGTGAAACGAACATAATCAGGCTTCTCTTAATTTTGTGCCTTCTACCTAGGAAGCTGTCGGATACAGTTTTAGAGAACTAATGGTGACAAGGCTTTGCTGGTGTGGTATTGCTTGACTTGTGTGGTGGAGAGAAGCCTTAAATTGGCAGGAGAGAGTCACCAACAAGCCAGGCCTGTTGCACGTGTTGCAAATGCATTTGCAGTTGGGCTTGTCAGGTTGCTCTTTGTCAAAGTATGTTTCAGAATGAGATACGCAAAAGCCGCCTGGACACGGTCGTGGGCAGCCTGCTGTAGGTGACCCTGCCTGAGCAGGGGGGGCTGGACCAGAGGACCTCCAGTGATTCTGGAAGGCCTTTCTCTTCATTGTGATGCTGGGATTCTGGAATTCGTGCTGGGATTCTGGAATTCGTGCTGGGAGAGGCGAGCGGTGTGGTGTGCTGGGAGTGCCTTGCTCACCACTGTCTCCCTGTGCTGGGAAGGCTGCGTGTATGTTCTGTCCTGAGACACTCAGCGCCTACGTCTGTCTGTCCAGGTGCACCGAGCAAGGTAAAAAAGAGCGTAAGGTCAGAAGTGCCTTTGGGAACCGCTGCGAGCTTCGCCACGGTAGACGGGGACTGCAACTCTTGAACGGAAGTATAGTCGTGTTAGGGAATAACCGCAGGAGGTAGCTGGGTAAAGTGGCTCCAGCGTCAAGTTCTGATCTGTGTTGGTTTTGTTTGTTTTTTCATGGAGAGGGATGTCACATCTGTGGTCTGCATCAGACACAGGGTCTTCGCTGTTGGGGGCTGTTGGGGTAGAGAGCTGAAATTCTTTCCTCGTCTCACCTTCTGCTGTAGCTTTGTGCTTGTGGAGCATCTGCACAAACTCGGCAAGACAATCTGTAGGCTGCACTTGAGTGAAATAAGGCCGATTGTAGGATTCTGGTACAGACCGTCTCTGTCACGCTGGTGGCTTTTTAGACTACAGCTTAGGGCTTGGATGAAATGTAGGGTTTTTGCCTAAACCGCCGGGAGCGGGGAGGCTTTCTGCCTAAGCGGGAAAGACCTGACCCGGTGGTACTCCCTAAATCACCTGCTCACTCACTCGCTAAATCCTCTTTCTGCAGGAGTAAAATCCGGCAAAGTGCAAATTCACTGAACCTGACGACTACGAGAGTGCAGAAAGTGACTTTTCCATCTGCTGCTCCTCCAGTGCTTGTGAGTTGCTTCCTGTTTCTCTGGGGAAAATGTCATGGAACCAGTCATTAACAACAATTCAAAAATTGGTATAACTTTTATAAACCCTTTTATAACCCTTCCCTGAAATCACTTTAGCTTCCACCTCTGGCGGAGTGAAAGAACGACGCCTGTCAGCTGCAGCCTTTCCCAGAGAGCTAGGGAGTCTCTCCGTGCAAGAGGGAGTTAAAAGTTGCCTTAAAAGATGCCTGACTGTGTCCTGGGTGGTGTCCTTTCTAAAAGTGAAGGGGTTTTTAGCCCTCCCTGCAAACTGAGTGTGCCGTTTCACCCGGGTATGAGCTAGCAGCCCGGGCTGACTGCCACAAAAAGGAGATGGACAAATTCCCTCTCCTTCTTCCCGATGCGTGGTCCTGCCTCCTTCCTTGTGCCACCTCTTATGCTTGCTGGTTGTCTCTGCAAGGCAGTTGAGCTCTCGAAGCTGGTGGAACACCACCTGCTTTTCTGGGTGAGTTTCCTGCCTGCTCAGGGAGTGAACTTGGCTCCTAAAGTGCTCTAAGGCACTGTTAAGGCAGTGCGAGGTGAGCCACAGGAGTACGGTAGTAGAACAAAGGAGCAGATGGAGAGATGGGAGGCGGCGGCAAGTCCTCTCTTTTGGTGGCAGGGAAGTCAGCATGTTTTGTGAAACCACCTCTTCAGCTGCGGCTGGCCATATTTTTAGCTTTTTCGTCAGTAAGCCCATTGCATTGTTGGCCCTTGAAACGGATTTTCAGGTACTACCGTCAGTCAAAACTGACGTCCCTGAACCCTGACTTGGCTGAATGTGATTCTGCTTGAACATGTAATTTCTCCATGTTTATTCTTCTTGGAGGTTTTTAATGCAAAAATCTATCCTCAGCCTGTGACTCGTGGTACGCTCCTTTCTTTGGAAATAGTTTGGAAGTCATAAGTACCTAAGGTGAAGACCAATGGTAATTTTGGCTGCTAGAAGACAACTGACAATAAGTAACAAAGGGTAAAGTACGAAATCAAGGGAAAGGACAAATGGAAAGTTGTACCTGTTACTGAGAAGCTTTTTAAAATCTGATTTTTCTCAGCTCCCATCTTCCTAACCTGTGTGAGCAGACTTGAACTCAGTGTATTGGGCTTTTTCCTGTTATTTCTCTGTTGATACGTCTGGGTCACTTTTTGTTGGTGATCTCACAGGCATCAGAAAAGCAAAGGATTCTCCTTTTGCTCTGCTGGGAGAGCAAAAAGTCTCCCGAGTGCCATTATTTGCAAGGAAAAGAGCTAGAGGTGATGTCTAGGGGATTTTTCACTGCATACTGATGAAACTTCTGTCACTCTCAAGAATAGTTCTGGCTGACGTGAGTCTAGTTGTGCAATTTTTTCCTGTATTTACAGTGAAGAATGCGAGACCTAACAGCTGAGGTAACGAGCAGTCTGCTGCAGTTTCCAGAGGTGACTCTTCAGGCACTTGGGGAAGATGAGGGAACCCTCGGCTCGGTGCTGTGCGGGAGGTTTTCTGGAGGTGAGCATTTTCCTTTAAATTTGGTCTCGGTATAAAGCTGTTCTTGCCTGGAGGCTACCTGAAGCCTCAGGTCATGGTATCAGCTGTGTCAGGTTGGTGCTGTTAAGAGGCATCCTGTTTAGAGAGAGAGAACAAAAAGGGTGCTTCAGCGATGACAAATGCTAATATTAAAACGTGAGTATAGTTAAACTTTGAAGTGGACTTTCCAGGTGATGTGACAGTAGAGCTGGGTGCCTATCTGGAGGTCTAGGCTTCTGTTAAGACCAGGTAGAATCTATCTACCTGAGTGTAAATGCAGGGATTGAGCTCATACTTCCTTTGGGCTGGCAGTAGTTCAGTGAAACAAAATGCCTTCGATTCTTCCTCTACGCTCTAAGACTTGTATTCCCATATGCGTTTAGATCATTTCTAGCAAAACCAAGGCGAATATGGTATAAAGGCTGTCGATCAGGACCTTGTCATCTTTATCCCAAACAACCCAGATTCTTCGGTGCGGGAATGACAAGTACAAATGCAAAATAACAAGGTGGTTAATTTTAGGAGGGATTGCTTGGGGATTTCAACGGGTGATTTTGAATCATTGACTAGAATGAGGTAGGTCGGTCTTCCTCTGCTAGGTACGTTTATTGAAGGAAAGGGGCAGGCACTGTGATTTTTTTTCAGCTGTTTTCAGTCTTCCGTTGGACATTTGCTTCAGTCCTCTTTCTTTTCTCTCACAGGGAGAAACGGCCTGGCGTGGTTGGCACGTGGTCCTCACCTTGAGGTGGTGAACTCTGTGACAGGAGAGCGGCTCTCTGCGTACCGTTTCAGTGGAGTCAATGAACAGCCTCCCACTGTTCGTGTGGTGAAGGAGTTTTCCTGGGAGAAGAGAACTGGACTGCTGGTTGGGTTGGAAGACGCAGAGGGAAGCGTTCTCTGTCTGTACGACCTTGGACTCTCAAGAGTGGTTAAAGCAGTTGTTCTTCCCGGGAGGGTAGGTACTTTTTAATTGGAGAAACGAAGCTTTGATGTTGTTAGGTGCTGGGTAGGCCTGTTTTAGGACAAGCTTTGGAGCGTCTCTTTGTAGGAGGTATTTTTTCTATCGTGCGTTAACATCCTGTCACTTGAGAGTATCCAGTCAAGATGGTGTTGCTGTAAAATCTTGGGCTTAATGTGCCATTATTGTTGGAGTTTGCTGAGAGTAAAACAAGTTTTCTGGTTTTATTGTAGAGCACAGAGTTACCTGATTCTCTCCTTCCACAAAAAGGCATTGAAAAGCACCTTTTTTTGGCCCTAATTGCTTGATTTCCATCAGAAATACCGTCTTTAAAATGGCTCAGAATTCCATAGTTGTGCTGTAAATGACTTCGACACATTGCCTTGAATCTCAGCCTAGCAAGCAGGCTGAGGAGAACACATTTTTCTGTTGACTTAGGAGAGGAAAAAAGAGCCTCTAGTGAGTTATCTGACAGAGTGTTGGGAGGTCACCTTTCAGCCTGCAGTCCTTGAATCTCTGCTCTCTGACTAGTGTGTTTGTGTAGATGGGACACACTGGTGTAATGTTGCTGATGTTTTCTGTCTTCTGTAACCCAGAAACTCAAATGATGTGTGTCCCCTAGCCTCATTATCTCAATGTAAACAAGAATCGGTGGAAGTCAATAGAAGATCAAGATTCATTTTTATCATCTTAGAATCTGCAACAACTAACTAACTAACTTCTTAGCCAGCTTTCCATCAGCTGCTTTGGTTTGACTTGCTAGAATACAGGTGGAGTTTTGTTCGTTTGTAATGCTACAGTGTGATGACTAGTAGTAAGCATTCGTATTGGGGTCACTGAGAGAGAGAAATACATACAGCTTTAGCGCAGGAGTCTTTGTGTGCTCGTGTCTCTGCTCTAGCAGTCAGTGTTGTCCTGGGATGTGCTGCAACGTGTGCTGAAAGGTCTGTCTTCGCCTTGTGAGACAGTTGCGTGCAGACTGCTGGGCACGTGAAAGAGCAGTGTGCGCTTCCTCCTTTAGGTGGAGTCACCTTTTTATCTGAGAAGCTGCTGCTTTAGGCTGGCTTTTAACATTTTTCTCAACATTCGTGAAAGCGCTGGTGTGCATTTAAAGCTTCTTTTCCTTTATGTGGTTGTTACTTTTCTTCTAAATGCGGACTAGTGTGAATTTTACTAAGCTGGTCTCTCCCTTCAACGCTTTCTAAATACGTTTCACTCCCATGGAAATGGTGTGTCTCCCATGCAACTTGGCCGCTGCCTCGTCTGACTCTCGAGCCCTGATTTATCCTAACGCCCGTTTGTCAAAGAAGGCATAGACCGTATCGCGGTGCTGGTGGGCTGTGAGCGGTGGGAGACCTCGATGTAGTTGTGTTTGTCTGTCTTAAGCCCCTTGAATATGATAAAGTTTCTTGCGTATAACTGATTTTCTGTGTTTTCCTCCAGTTAATTACTGCGAAGTAGGAAATGGAAATTGCTAAGCTGTACTAATAGAATGCCCCATTTAAGTTGAAGTTAAGTCACTTACCCGCAGGAAATCTAGTAAATGGAAGGCAGTAACAGGTTTTTGTACGGGGCTTTTTTGTCTTTGTCTCTTTTCTTGATCTAATTGCAAACAATGCTTTGATGCTCCTGTATTTACTTTTTCCATTGAGCTTGTCAAAGAGCTCAAATAGTAACTTGTAGTTTTCCTGTAGGTAACCGCTATAGAACCCGTAGCGAATCACGGAGGACCCAGCGTGAGCACTCAGCACCTCCATCAGAGTCTGCGATGGCTCTTTGGGGTGGCAGCAGTGGCTACAGATGCTGGCCATCTACTTCTGGTTGACCTTAGTTTGGATGATTGCTCCTGCACTCAGAACGATATCGAAGCATTGGGTAAGCCTGCAGTTTTTCCACATGAATTTAAACGCAAGAAAACTTCTGTCTTCTAACGAAACAGTATGCATCCCACTTTGAAGACCCTTGTGTCAGACATTTCTGACGACTGGTTACAGGTGGCAGTTTGACATCGTATAGTCCTGACCTGATTAAACCTGGGAGTGTCTGACTGCTCCTCGCAGTGTTGTAAATGCCCCCTCCCACCAAGATCCCTGTGCCACTATGATTCTTGCCAGAGAGGTGTAGGAATTTTGCCACGTGAGCCGGTGCGGCCGCCTGGTAGGAAGTTGTGTTGGAGGAGCCCTGTTTCCCGGGAATGCTCTTCTGCTTGTGTTAATTGACTTGGGGCGAATTTTGGGCTTGTTTTTTAAAATAAACCCCACTTACCAACACCCATGCATTTGGATGAATGAAATCTCGAATAGGTGTACTCAGATTGCATACACCGTTTTGGCTATTACAACAGCAGCTTCAGCAATTGGTGCCACTTCAAACACGAGGTGCCACTTCAAATTTCATCACGAGGCCCAAACTCCTGCTTTTCAGAGTCCAGGAAGAATTTGGTTACGTTTTTACCTAGCTTTCAAACGTGAGTGAGAATACTTGTCTGATCCGAGAGTTCTTATGTTCTTTGAAGACATACATAATGGAAATGGCAAAAAAAAGTGTTGCATAAATGGCTATTTTGCCTGGCACGGTAGCATTAGATGATAGGGGTTGTCACGTCAGTGCCTAAAATGCAGCCTAAATGGCATAACGTATTCATTTATTGCTTGGTTTTGTGTGTGTAGATCTAGAAGTTGTCACTAAAAATCCTGCTGAAGTTGCACAAAGAAGAGAAACTGTGACCAGCGAAGGGAGGTGTCTCTGTTTTCAACTACAAAATGCTTCCGGAACAGCAGTATCAGCCCTGTGCTACATAAGCAGAAGCAACCAGCTCGTTGTGGGTTTCTCGGATGGCTACCTGTCGCTCTGGAATATGAAAACGTTGAAGAGAGAGTAAGTAGGCCTTTACACTTGGCCATGCCTGGAGGTGTGGGGCTCTCGATTTGTTGCTTAAGGAAGTATGTGGATGTAAAGAGAACTTTTTCAGGGACTGACATGAGTATGAGTATAATCTTGGCACGTTCAGAAATCCTCTTCTGACGTAACTTTTCAGTCATACCTGGATCAAGTGGTCCGCCTTCTCCCCAGTGGACTAGGATTGTTTTCCTTATTGTGCCTGTGGATTGAGGAATTGTGGGAAGCATGCTTCCTGGGGTTTTCAGAACCGGTTACTGCAACTGGGGCATCCATCGAAAGGCTGAAGTATGTCAGTGATGTGATTTTGGTGCCGATATTCTCTAAAGTGTCCAGGGTGAAACTAGTGAGACATGAAAACTCAACAGCTGACCTGTGCCTGAAAAATGTATTCTTTCCTGCATGTCAGCTTTGGCCGAAAGAGCAATCTCACCTGAAATATTTGGCTAACTTCTGGTTGGGATTCACTTCAGCAGATCTGCACTGACTCCCCAGGAGCTGTTGGATGCATAGATAGACAGTGGAGGAATAATTAGGTGGCAAGAGTAGAGTGTGGAGGTACAAATAAGGTTCAGAAGTCAGGAAGAACAATGCTTGACGTAGTCCAAGAAACGAGAAACTACCTGTGTTTGGGCCAGTAGGCTCCCCTTTTTTTTTCTTTTTCGTTTTGCTTTTTTTTTCCCCTAAACCTGTAGGCACCACTCTCAGCTTGAAGGAGGGAGGATTCCTGTCTATGCTGTCACTTTTCAAGAGCCGGAGAATGATCCTCGCAATTGTTGCTACTTGTGGGCTGTTCAGTCTACGCAGGAAAGGTGAATAAAAACTTTAACTATCAGCCACTGAATTAATTCTTTTTGTTTTTAAGGATATTTGTTCCCATACAGTTGAACATGTGTATTTGTTGTGTGTCTGCGATTCTTTCCGGTACGGAGGGTGTTAAACTTAGAATGCAATTTTTACAGGATTTACCAGACGTGAAGAGGGACCTACTAGTTCCTGCCTTCTGTCAGAAGGCAAAGCAACAGTGGCCATATTCTTCTGCTCGCATTCTCAAATGGTTTGCTTTTGTTCCTCGATGACCGCTTCATCATTTGTTTGATAGTCACACCGTGGTATTAAAATACCACTAGGAGCAGTTGAGGCTGCAGATCTAGAACACCAGACGTGCCCACACAACAGCCTGCCGCCCCTAAAGGCGGCGGTGACAGTATTGCCGATGGCCTTGTGCCAGCGTCAGCAGTCTGTGGAGCCTTGGTGAGCCAGTGCAGCTCCCCGGGCAGAAAACGATTCAGCAGAAAAGCCAATGGGTTCCTGCTGTTCTGCTGAATCAAATCGGACTTGGAAGGGTGCAGAGTGTGCAAGAGGGGGAGGGGAACTTTGGTGGTAAGGGAAGGGCAGAGAGATCTCTCTTTCTGCATCAGCAAGCGATTCCATCAGCTCAGCTGTTGGTAGAGTGGCAGTCTTTTAAAACTTGACTTCAAAGCAGTTTTGATGGAGAACTCTTCATTGTGAAGAACTATTTCCAACAATTCTTAGTCCATACAACATATTACAGCTTTCCAATTGTACGGTTGGCTTTTGCCCCTGAAGCTGTTAGTGTCAAAACGCCCTCCTTCATGTTTCAGTGGCTAAATGTGGCCGATGATCATGTTTTGGGAAGAGGTGGTGTTCTTTTCAGCGGGAGCATGCTATTAAGAAAACGTCTAGGTCTACTAACACGACAATGAGGACTATAAAGCAGCTTTGTAACCAAATTTCATAATTTATCCCTTTTTCAGTGAAGGCGATGTGGTGAGTTTACACCTGCTGCAGTTAGCGTTTGGTGACAGAAAACGCGTGGCCTCAGGACAAGTCATGTATGAGGTAAGAGGTGCATGCGTGGGAAAAGCAGACAATAGTAATTTTCTCTAAGGGAGTATCAGTTGAGTTACAGGGGTGAGATTTACCATCAAACTTCAGAGCTGGCTGAAAAAATAATAATGTTTTGCTGAGTCTTCTTGGGCACGGCCTTTGTCCATACCTTTTGGAAAGAAGGCGTACCATTTTATACTGCAGTGTCGTGTGTTCCAGCTAGATTCATCTGCAAAGAGCCCGTATAAATGAAATTCCTGAAGAGGACGCGGCTTTTGCAAATAAAATTATTCTGAAATACCAAACGAATGGCATGTAGGAAGAGAAGATTGGGCCTTGAATCGCTTGGTTTAACCAAGCTTCGGACTTGAATAAGCTTCTGTCTCTCTCCCTTTCTTAAAATACAGTCATACTCTAGTCTTTGCTGATCTTCAGTTTTATATTCTTGGTTTCCCTTAGAGCTTTGTCAGCCGGACTTCTCACATGAAATGCACCTACAGTGTCTCTTCAGTGTTGATCCTGACACTTAGTAGCTGTAAAGATAACTCGTTCTTCTTTTTGGCTGGGTGACCTATTCAATCTACTCTTAAAGCCAGGAAAATATGTAATTTGGTCAGAAGAGTGTACCTAAATGTTAGATCTGGCTCCAAGGAGGATGCGTTTAAAATACAGATGTGAGGTATCATTGTATCTCAGATAGCTAACAGAGACAAGGCGCATCTGTTAGATGTGTAATTCCATTCAGTTGTACGCCTGGAAGTCTTCCAAAATCTTTTTGAGGGGACAGTAATCTTAGTTCAGAGCAAGTCTTTCCTCCTGATTTGGTACTTTCTCTTGCATATTCTCAATAGCTATGGAACGAAACAGGGGTGACTCTTGTATCGTGGTACTCTGGTTTTTGTAGGGACTGTGCCTTTTGATTTTTTTGGATTAATTTAGATTTTGAGTGTTTTGCTTATGTGTAGGAAAGGTGCTTCCTCATTTGCCACTGTTGCTTTTGCATAGATAGAGGTTAGGTGTTTGGAAAAGGTGGTGTTTCTTTAAAATGCATTATCTATCACGGTGACCAAGTAGAAGGATCTTCCAGTGATTCATCGCGTGCTGGATGCTATCTCTTTATCTTTGTTGATGTGCGGGACCTGTGCTCCACAGCGGATACTTTTAGTCTCAGAACACTTCCTTGTAGTCACAGATCGGTTAGTACTACATGACTGTCTGCCTGCATGGCTGTCTGAGTCAAGTTTCTTGTCCATCTTCAGGGGTAGAAAATTTAAGTGTCTCCCGTTTGCTAGGCCAAGTTTGAGTAAAGAAGGAGGAATCTACTGTTGATCCTTGTTCATTGGATAGAGTTCACAGGAGCTCAAAAGACTTTTTCAATACAGCAGTGCTTTTTGTTCCAGGAATTAGGTTTGAGGCTATGAAGCAGTGCCTCTTTGACTGTGTGTCATGGTAAAAGCCACAAATAGGACTTATGGAACATGTAGTACTGTGTTTTTCTATATGCGTGTCAAACTCTCGTCTCCATTGCCTTCAAGGCTGGTTTAAGTCTGCTTAAGTAATTAAACAGAAAGGTATGTTTAAGTAATGCTTCCAAAGACCTTTTTTGTACTGTCGCAGCAGTTGCTAAATCTGGTGCATCAAATCACGATCGTAGAGCGCATCTTTACCCTCGTTCTGCACAATGCTTGCGGATGGGCAGAGTATACACTCTCTACTTTGATATCAGAGTTTGACCAGTGCATCTCGTTTGAAAACTTGTTTTTGTGTTTTGCTAGTCAATGGAGTCGTTACTTAACATCTCCCATACAATGGAGTTCCTTAGAATGACTTTGCCCGGCGTGGAAAGTTTAAAATGCACTGCTTTGCTTCAGAAGCATTTTCTTTTTAGTTATGAAAGACTTTTTTTAATTATTTAATTTTTCTTTTTAGACAACCTTCATATTTATTTGTAACACTTCCTGGAATCATTAAGAGAAAGCTCGCCTCTTCTCAGATTAGGTGAATTAGATGTATCCTATGAGATCATACGGGAATGTGTGGTTTCATGCCAGTTCGTTTCAGAGCTCTGCAAGTTTAGGAAACTTGGGTAGAATGTGGCGTTATCAGTTTATGGGTTGTGTGGGTTGGGTTTCTTTTTCCCTCCTTTTTTTTTTTTTTTTTAATTATAGAGCTGCTATTTGTCCCCAGTACACCCGTTCATGTGTTGTATGGTAGACAGTTTGAATGAATGCTGTATTTGGAAAGACGGTATTTCACTTCACGCTTACTTAAAAAATGGCACTATCAGAGGTTCAACACAATCGTGCCGGGGTTTCTGTGTATCTCAAAATTAGTTTGTTTACTGTGTAGTAATTCGTGATGCTAAAAGCCTTGGCCACGTGCACCCGGTGTCCTTTCTGGTTTTCCCTTTTGCTGTTGGCTGTGCTTGGTGAAGGAGCTGAAGGATATTTCACCCGTTAGTCTCTGACAAGATGAGAGGAGGAGCTGTCATAGCTTACGTGGCTTGAAAGAAGATTGCTAATCAGTATGAAGTTCTCACAGTAACTAGAGAGGGGTGCACGGTCACTCTGGTGGTGTGCCCATAGAAAATACCTCTTGACAGCTTTAGCTGCTCGAATGCTGGGGCTTCTCTAACTTCATCAGTTCTGCAATCAAGACATGGAGCAAAGAGCTTTGCATGCATGTGTGTTGCATCATTTTAGATATCTCTTTGTAGCGATATATTTATTTTTAAAGAACATTCTTGGATGTCGCAAGGAATTCTGCAAAACATGTTTAGATCTGAATAATGTTAGGGAAATTCTAAATTTTGAAAAAGTGCAAAGCCTTTACAGCCAAACTTACCCGTTACGATTTGACACTGCATTCTCTTGCATGTCAGGCGTAGTTTCTATTTACCATCAGAAATAGGCTCATGCGAAATACACAGTATAATAAGCCTATTCTGTTAGACTGTCTTTCATATTTAGCCATAATGTATGTTTTTCTCTTAGAATGACCTTTGCTCTCTTCTCTGATTTTTTCCCCCAGGGTTTGGAATACCGTGGCAAAAAGTTCAGTTTAGATCTCACGGGTGGAGTCTTTCCCTTGAGAGGCCAGATGAGTACTAAATTAATCAGCTGCCAGACTGTCGAAAAATTCCGCAGCGACGTTGACGGAGAGGATAGCGTAAATGAAGGTTTGTTCTGATGTCCGTGTTTGGTGATTTTAAAAGAAGTGCTTTTGGAACCTAAGCAACGAATGCTGTTCGGTCCCCACAGTCTGAAAGTCTTGCCTATCTGCATAGACTAGACTGTTGGGATTATTTACGAAGAAAAAATGGATGCTTAAGTTATGTGGGACTTCTTTAAGGGAAAAAGTGGGTTTTATTTTATGCTTGCTGACATGCTATCGCGATGTATGGTGGGGCCGTTTGTATGATGATGGTCAGTCGTTTTACTCCTCCAGCTGCCATCTTTGAACAAGAAGTTCAAACTCTCCATTGCTTAGGAATGTTACCAGAATTTTTTCCCTTCTTCAAACCGATGTCCGCATCTGCATCCAGATGGTAGCCCGTCACAAGTGCTGTTCCCCAGGGCACTGCACTGGGGCCACTTCTCTTTAGTATCTTGACCAGTGATCTGGACGAGGGGACAAGAAAAAGGGGCAGTGTGACTGAAACCTATCACAGAGATGTTTGCTATTCCGTAATTACTGTAATCACTCTTAGGAAGTGTTGTGTTTCACGAGTGACAGAACAGAATGAAGCCAAAATAGAAAGTGGTGTTTTAAAACTATCGCATCCATCGTATTTTCTACAAGTCAGAAACAATGTCTTGTCTTTTACAGTCACGTCTCCTGACACCAGTGTCTCAGTCTTCAGTTGGCAAGTGAATACGTACGGTCAGGGAAAACCATCTACTTACCTGGGTGTATTTGACATTAATCGCTGGTATTCTGCTCAAATGCCAGATTCAGTAAGGTAGATTTTTCTTCAGTAGTTTTCCATATGCCTGCCAATAATTCATTTGAATGTCGGCATTTAGCTTACGCGCTTGTTTTCTTTAAGGCCGGAAGAATTCCCTCATGAGTGCCCCTATTTTGCACTGTGGTCGCTGGATACCGTAGTGAGCGTGACTTCTCCGAAGCTCCTTTTGGATATTCTGGTCCATGAGCGGAGTCTAAGTCGGGGAGTTCCTCCTTCTTATCCACCACCTGAGCGGTTTTTTCATCCAGGCAACTATAACTTTGGTAGGTATTTCACTGCTTTTGAGAGTGATAAGCTTAAAATGAGGTCAAATGCCATTCATTGGTTCTCTTGTTCAGTCATTGTTTGTCATTCAAAACCCAAACCAAACCAAACAAACACCCAGTCCCCCCCAAACCCAACTCTGATCGCGTTGTACTGACAAGGTATTTACTATTGTGAAACATATCTGACAGCCGGCTGAGTTTTGGTGCTTTTGTAATGTAGCCGGTGAAGTGGTGCTGGTTATAGCCTGAAATGCCTGTGAACTGAAGCTCAAAGCACTCAGTTATATGTTTCTAGATACCGGTGTGTAAAAAATGTAAACTGGTCATGCCATAACTGTGAGAGTACGGAAGGTTGTCAAACGTTCCCTGTTTCTGCAGATGGTACGTGCTTGCTGACCTCCGGAGTCGTTCACATGACTTGCACCGGCTTCCAGAAGGAGGTGATCTTTTACTGTATCTTTATTGCGAGTGGCAGGAGATGTAGCTTTTCTAAGTTTTCTGTTGCACTGCTTTCCGTGTTAGGGACCGTTTCATGCTCATCCTGCCCGTCCACACGCATAGTTGCAATTGTATCCTGTCGCCAGTTGTATGCAAATGGTAATGTTTTAGGTCCCCTCTTGGGACTGTACAACTGCCGTTGTCTCCTCTTGAAGCACCATCGGGGATTGAATGTCTAGAAAGGAACGCAACGTTGCTCCAGGAGCAAGAACAAAACCACTGTAGAAGGCGGGGAAAGGTGTTACTTCTTTATTGCCCCTCAGTCGAACTGCCTGCATAGTCTTGAGTTAGAGTTTTGATCCCCAACTCTCTTGAAAAAGGAGGGAATGGAGAAAATGAAAAACCACATAACTGTTTGAGGAGTGAAAATTTTGTTTTCTCCCAAACTCGGCCAAATTATAACTTCTGAGCCACGGCACAGATTGTGACAGATAATTTTGAGTGAAGTTTCAGCTCACTAAATGTTTCCAACATGAATCGGCTTCCATACGAATAGGCATAGAAAGGATCTTCCAAAGCATGAAGTTGCATGTTAGCTTAGCTTATATAGAATGTATTTTGTGTCAGTGTTGAGGGAAAGAGCAAGGCCTGTGTATAGACAGAGAAGGTAGAAAAGACTTAATTACGCAGATTGCTAACCTAAAGCATCTTAGTGGTTCAGGCTGTCTGATGGTGTCAGTGAACATTTAGATTCTTCCTTTTAGAGGTTATCCAGAAGCGTAGTGACGGAATAACAATGCTGTCTTAATCTGTGGTTTTCGATTGATGTTTCAGACCTTGAATTTTTTGAAGAAATCTGGCCCTTCAATATGGGAAGCCATTCAGGATAGCTACAATAGGTGTCTTGTAGCTGGCTTGCTGTCTCCAAGACCAGTTGATGTCCAGCCATCCAGTTTGAGTCAGGTGAGTGCCTATGAGGGAATCAAGGGGGAAATACATCCATCTGGTCTGACAGGGCTGGAGGGGCTACAAGACACGATACTCCAATTTGAAATACAGGTGTTGACCTGAGCTAGCAGAAGTAACCGTATCCTTAGATCCAAAGTAGTGACTTTGACTGGGAACAGCCCTAAGAGATCTGTCTTTAGAGACCCCTCTCTTAATTCGGTGCCACACACAGATGCGCACAAGGAAGCGTGCAGTCAGTGCTGGTCATGCCCAACATAACGCATGTGTCCCCCAGAGTAACCCCCATCCCTGTCAGTTTCTCAAAGCAGTGGTTCAGTGCAGTAGCCGACGATGGGGGCGTCTCACTGGGATGCGAGCTCTTGCAGACGTCGGCTTGCTGCACTGTCACTGTACGTGATCATTTGCTTCCAAGGAAGTGGGCTGTGGTAAAGGATTACTGCTGTCAGCTCTCCCTGGCAATTTCTTCACGGCTTGCCCTCGTTTTCCCTTCATCGGTAGGCTTTTCTGCATCCTCTCCGGGCGGATCTTCACCTCTGTAGCCTCTGCCTTGTGCTGCAGTAGCCCAATTTGCTGCTCTGAGACTGCCCTCTTGCAGCTGCAACACCTTAATCACCTTTATCTCATGACACTCGCTACCTTCTATGTGCTTTATGCCACCACAGTGACTTCACTCCCCCTGCCATAGGTTTTCCATTTGCAATGCACCAACCTTTCCCTGGAGCAATCAGCAGGAAGGGGAGAGCAGCCTTCCCGCTGCCCTCCTCTTCCTGTCTCCTGCATTCGTCACCACATTTGTGGACGTGTGTTAGGACATGAACGCTTCTGCACAGTGTGGTAGCTCAAAGAAATTTCTTGGCAAGCTGGCCAATGGTCTGTTTCCTTGTCTGAAACCAGTTTTCAGAAAAAGATGGCAATATCACATGTGTGTTCTACATGTGTAGAAGTCGCTTTGAATGTCATGATTTTGCCTAGAGGGGAAAGATACTTTTGAATGTGTTTAAAAAAACCCAACCAACCAAACAAATCCCATCCCAAAAACCAAAGTAAAAACTTACGAAGGGTCCTCTCACCTGAGAGAAGTACGAGAACACCAGCTGAGATAAGCTACTACTTAGTATCGCGCGTCTGTGCATAGCTGTGATTTATCCTTGTAAGGATTACCACTACACTATAATACAGTATTTGAAGAGCCTACCATTTAAACCATTAGGATGTAAATGTTTTGCTTCTTTTCTGTCACGTTACAAAATTCCAACGTAGTGTTTTGGGTGTCAGAACTGCTTCATGTCTTCATAGTCTAGAAAGCTGCTTGGCCGTAGCTTCACTGTTTCCATGCAAACGTTGCACAGTTGTGTTTGTCCTGTCCCCTTCCTGCGTTCCTGATGGCAAACTTATCTGCACAGATGTGTAACGCGTATTAGCAGAGGATGTTTCTGGACGTAGTAAGTTGGAACTCAGTACGTGAAGACTGTAATGCAGAGGCACGCGAAGAAAGATTAGAATTAGGCTGCAGTAAGTTGAAATGTCAGAGGAAAAGTGTGTTAATGTGTTCCTCAGAGCAGTGAGCAGTCCAGCCTGTGGCTGGAATTAAGAGAAAGGACGTGGCATTCCTGGCCTGTGTCCTGATTGACTTTGTGATGTCTGAATGAGTATGCAGTTAGAAAGAAACATTTACTGTTGATGGTTCACATGGTGCAAGTAGGTAAGATTCTCATTTGAGTTTGTCTGTTACGTTTAGGAGGAGCAGCTGGAAGCAGTATTGTCAGCTGCTGTCCAGACAGGTTCTGTGGGACTTCTGACTGGATGCATTAAACATTGGATATCTGAAGGTAATACTTCGAACGTTGTTTTTTTACGTGGTACCTCTTTGAGTTGGAGCCTGTTGATTCATTTCTTTTTTGTTCTCTTTGTTTAAAGAGCAGCCAAGGTCTGCTGGTAATTTACGGTTTGTTCTTGAGTGGACATGGAACCAAGTGATCTCTACAAAGGAAGAATTTGACCAAATCTGTGAGTACTAGTGTAGTCATTCTGCAAACCTAAAGTCGTTCTTTCTGATTGAGCTTCCTCAGTAATACGCCGCTATAGGATATTGCACGCGGTCCTTGAAGTGCGCCTTGAAACTCTGGAATTGCTCTGTCGGCTAACGATTTAATATTTATTCTTGAAAAGGTGTTCCGCTGTTTGATGGCTCTTGCAACTTCATTGACCCCCAGACATTACGGTCTCTCCAGCGCTGCCAGTTGCTTTTGAGCAACCTTAGCACGGTCTTAAACTGTTTTCTCACAGAAGCACAAGAGCTTACTGAAAAAGGTTTGTAGTAGTGCTACAAAATCTTTGGTATGTTTTATTAAGATTTGGAATTGTGGCAACATGGGCTTTTGTTGTTTTTGAGGATTGGAAGACAGTCACATTTAGCTGGGAGAAGGGGCTTAAAGCTGAGCGCTTGGGACCACCACAAAACACGCATGGAGTTCAGGGCAACAGTTTATGGTGGAGCTCATGCAAGGGGGTGGGGGAGGCTACATTCAGAGAGAAGCTTTGTAGGCAACTGGGCTGAAATTACAGCAACCGAATGTGGTATTGCTGAAAATTATTCCTTTGAGTTCTTAGCTAGCAAGTTCTAGTTGCATGCAGACACCGTGTTGCAAATTGCTAAACAATACGAAGGAAGCGTAAACGAGTAACGTGCAAAGTAAGTTACTTGAGTTTCTACAGCTTTTTCTCTTAGAAATGGTTCTTGGCCTATTGAGAAAAGAAAAGAATATCCCTTTGCTATCAGAAGAATCTCTGCTACGTGAGAAACAGATGTCTTATTCTTGCGTGCATTTAGTAGTTCAGGCTTTGGGGTTTTTGTGGTTTTTTTTTATTTTAGCCTTTAGTGAGTTTAGTTCTTTATAGGGGTTGTTTTTTCTTTTGGTGGTGATAGTGGTTTTTTTCTTCAAATAAGAAAGCGATACAGCGTGAAAAACGCAAAGACAAAGATTTCTAATGTGCTATTTTTATACTTTTTGGTTTAGTAGGATGAAGGGAGTTTTGTGAAAATGAACAGAATTGCATAGCGCTAATCATCTCCTGCCTTTTTTCAGGTTTTGCAGACGTGACAAATAAGCAAGCGGTAACCGGCCTCATTTCTTTGTATGCACGAGTGGTCATCTGGTTCTGTCGATCCGGTCTCCTTCCAGAGGGTTTAGGTAAGCGTGACCTGTCATACGTTTGCAACAAGGCGACCATCCAGTGAGTGACTCCCACGAACGCGTGCTTAGCCATGTTTTTGTAACGGTTTCGTCAGGAAGAAGTCGTGCTGGTTCAGTGGCAGGGTGTGCTGAAGTTCTGTGGGTGAAGTTGAGATTTTGCTGGGTTGTCAAGTACACGGCGTAGAATGAGGCAGGCAGTTTCTTTCCTGGGTGGATTTTAGGAATAGCAATGGACCCCTGACGTCAAGGCGCTGCTTGTGTCCACAGCTTGAACTACTTGAGATTTTAAACAAAGTACTATTAAACAACAAGTACCGGAATGCTTGTTTTTACAGTGAGAGCATTACCTGCATGTTTTGAACTTTCTATCAGTTGCTTGAGGAGAAAGTACACCTTGGAAATCCTTCTTTAGTTGGATGGATTAGAAATTCCATTGTCAGCCTTAATTGTCTCACAGATGCTCACGCGGCATGTTTAGAAACCATTCCCTTTGAGAACTGGGTGGGTTTTTTTATAGTGAACTTCAGCTTACCCTACATGTTGTGAATGCTGCGTGAACTGTAACCTTGAAACGGCACTTGGGGCAAGAAGGAATTGAGTCTTGTCTCTTAGAGTTCTTTTAGCAAAGGCAGAAAGAGGATTGGCTTCTTTCAGAGTTGGAGGCTTCTGATGCTTAGCTTGTACGATCTTCTGTCTCTTTAGGCAAAAATTTTCGTTTACAAGTGTGATATGACTGCTTTAACTTGCTTCTGCTTTGTTGCCTGTAGATGACGATACGCGTTTGTCAAGACCTTTCTACAATTATCCTCTGATTGAGAGCTACTATACTGGTCACCGACAGAAACTTGAGCGTTTATCAAGGTAAGAGCTAGAGGAAGACTCTAGAACACTTCCACGGCAAATTCAGAAGTGGAAGGGAATGGCTTTTATCTCAACAGTTGCATGGGCTATGCGTAATGCCGCTGCCAGCAATACTCTTGACTTCAGTGACACGCGTGTTCTGTTGAACAGAGAGGTTACTTTCCTGTGTTAAAACGTTGCTATCTACCTCTGCTTAGTACCACTGGTTGGTATCATCATTTTTCGGGAGTCTACTTTATTCATTGGCTAATGTGTATAATTTCTGACTACTGAAAAAGGCCATGCGATTAGGACAGGATCAGTCACCTCCAGTTCAGCAAAGCAGGGTGTTCACAGAACAATTGTTTTGGAAGCAGAAGAAAGCGTGTTTTTTAAAAAACAATCATCTCCGTCCTTGACTGGTAATAGAGGGTCATAACTGTATTGGCCTAAGTCCCCTTCTCACAAGTACGTGGTGTGATTTTGTGAGATGGTTGGAGTTACATGGAGTTGGCACGCCTCGCACTCTCCTGGCTGTCGGATAGAAGTCACTTGCGAACGTCAGCTCTCTTTCCTGGACTAGCTGCCTAGCACATAGGCGGCATGCCTTGGATTAGCCGATAATAGGTTTTTCTTTGGAAATTGTACTGAAAACTGAATAAAGACCTGACCAAGCTTCGGCGATGGCACTGTGACCAAGAGGCTGCAAGGTGAGTTAAGGTGGAAGCTGCAGGGTAGGAGGTATTGACTTCAAAGTTCATCTTCCTTGGCTTACTTCTCAAGTAACTTACATACAGGCTCGTGTGTTCCTTCGAAGCACAGAGCCTCTAGTGTCCTTTTTCTGCTTTGTGCCATCGGGAGATGAAAGGGCAGGGCTGCAGTCAGCAGAAGACTGGAGGAAAGCCGTTACACCGGGAGGCTGGAATTAGTGTTTTACTCTGTCCAAATCCTTGCTACCTTTTGTTCCAGAGGAAAATGGGACTCGGACTGCTTGATGGTTGATGGAATGGTTTCCCAGTTAGGAGACCAAGTGGAGAAGCTGTGGCGGAGAGATGCAGGAGGAACTGGGAAATACCCGCCTGCCAGTTTGCATGTGAGTGTCCTGTTCACTGCGAACAACAACAAACGGCCGCCCTCCCCGCCAAACCCCACCCAAAAGCCAATGATTTAGGGAAGACGGGCGTTTTTTCAGAACTTTTAATTTTTCATTTCAGGCACTGCTGGATCTCTATTTGCTAGAAAGCATTGAAGAAAACTGCAAACACGCAATTGTATCCTTTCTAGTTATTTTTATTACACCTCCAGGGGATGCACATAAATGTTCTTCAGTGTTGGTCGCCGACCTGTTTCATGACATTTTTTCATTTATGCTTCAAAGACGATGCAAGTGAAAACATTTAGTTTAGCGTTAAGTTGTAGACAGAAGCGCTGTTTTATTTCTTTGTACTGTGGATTTTTGATGACTTTTTTCTTAAACGTTTTGTTGCAAAAGTCTTCTCCGATAGGGAGAAAACAGTTTTAGTAATAAGGGTTGAAGATATAAAATGTCCTTAGTTTTTCTCCAAATTTAAACAGCGTTTAAAATTGTCTAAAACACCCATGATGGGTTATAAAACAATTTCTGTTTCAGAGCAAAAGGATTTCTAAGAGTGGTTTACCAGTACCGGATTTTTGCTGAAATCACGGGTTTTCCAGCGCAGCTCACGGTGCTTGCTTTGGTTCCGTTGAAAGTGCAGGCACACGGAATAAGCAACAGGGAGAAGAGAAAAGTCATGGGGCAGAAACTTAATTTTTAAGCTGCTGAAATACACAGCCTTGCTTTTGCTGTTTGTTGCCTAACCCGCGAGGGGAGCCTAGAGAGCAAGGGGCTTAGAAACGCTTATAGCCCAGAGCTGTCTTGTTAGATGATGTCCCTAAAAACGGACGTCAGAAAGAGAAAATGACGCTACCAATGAGTGACCCGCATACTGGTTTAAATCCAGTTTTAAGCATTCGGAGCTGAGCTGTACTGTAAGGATGCCACAATTTACACTGTTTTATAGACGCTGGACATGAGGGAAAAAACCAACTGTGGAATTTACTTCCTGTAATAATTGAGCGTTGGATGCTCCAATGTTTTGAATGTATTTTCTGCTTCCTACCACTTTTATATTCTTACTTCATTATGGTTTTCTAAAGGTAATGTGATAAACTTTTGGTCTTACAAACTGATTAGCCTTAATGAGATACCTGATGTCAGACAATTTACTTGCTGCTGGATATCAAGCGTTCCTTTCCGAGTGAGACAGAAACTTCAATCGACTCCTTCGCAACTGCCTTTGGCATCCCCTGGGGACTTGTTAAGCTTGTTGAAGGTTTTTGGCTTCTAGATCACAATGATTACGAAGTAAGTATGGTAGAGTTGAGTTAGACATACATTGCAGTACAAAGCTATAATCTAGAAAATGATTTTAAAACCCGATCTCTAACTTGTACAGAATTCACTGGCCCTGCTCTTTCATCCCGCTACAATCAAAACCGCGTCATGGCAGCACAAGAGAATTATTCAGTCCCTCCTGTGCCAAGGGGAGCATGGGCAAGCCCTCAGATACATCCAGCTGATGAGGCCACCCACGGCAAGCAGCGGGGAAGTGCAGCTTCTCCTCACTGTGTTGCTCTCCAATAGGTAAAGAAATATACCCCACCATTTTGTCATGCAAATCTTGTGAAAATGGAGAACAAAGAATAGAAATCATCATCCCCTAAGTTTCCTTTAAACTTTGAGTACAAGACTCTTGGGGCATCTCTTTGGTTATGCTATTAACATCCCTTTACGTCTGAAAAATTAATTACAGGTGCATGGTGGAGGCTTGGGGTCTGTTGCACCAACATGCCGCTCAGGCAAACTTAGAAGACCTCTTAAAACGCATGTACGAAATGTGCCGGGAGATGGGCCTGATGGAAGACTTGCTGAAGCTGCCTTTCACAGACACCGAACAAGTAAGTGGGAGCAAGGAAAAATGTTCATCGTCTCTTTGAAAAGAGAAAAGGCAGAGCCATAACAGATTTTTGGAATGATTTTTTTTTTCTCATAGGAGTGTTTGGAGAAGTTTTTAAGGACCAGTGCTGGTGTTCAGAATCAAGAATTCCTTTTAGTCTACCATCTGCAGCGTGCCAACTACATTGCAGCCCTAGAGCTGAATCAGTCCATGAACGTCAATCTTATGGTAAGCGTGAAAGTTCTGTTCTGTCAAGCGTGCAAGTTTCTGCTGGGTGTTACTAACTGGTTTTGATAGTACTCAATAAGAATCCTGCTTTGTTTTTTTCATACCAGTCTTTGAAACACTCGGAACAAGTTTCTACACCTTTGGTTACAGCTGAAGCTAAATGTTGACCAATATACGTCACTACTCCAAAGCTACTCTATGAAGCTATAATTAAATGTTACACACCACTGTTGACCCCACTGAGAACAGTTTGTTTGCATCTGAGGAATAAACATGTATCTTTCCCATCAGCCAGTCTTACCATTCCGTTATTGAGATACGTATGTTATGCGTGGCTTAGATTACTGGAAGTTGTTTGTGTCACTCCTTCCTGTGGGATGACGAGTAGGTTGTATGTCATCGCTTGTGTCTTGCACGCAACTGTATTTTTCTAGCTGAGAGCAGGCTAGATGCCAGTCCACAGGTTAAATTTCTGTGGGTTTTGTTTGTTTTTTTAATTTCTGCGAGTTATAGTGTGCTCTCCAATTCCACAACTTTCATTTCACGGCTTTTATGACAAAAATTCTTGTCTAACCTCTATTTCTCAAAATAGCCAGATTACATTTTGTGTTACATGAACTTGTGTTCTGGATTTGTGACGCGTTTGCTGTTTTCTGGAATCATAGTTTTCCAGTGACTCAAACTTCTAAGGTGGTTTTGGAAGTCGTAGGTCCTGCATTTGAAAACTGTCATGCGGCCAGGTGGTGTGCGTAGGTCGCTTTTTCTTGCTTGTTTTAATCTTCACATCATGTTGTCCAGGGTAATTTCCAGTTGTCCCGTATATTCAGGGCAGTGGCGTTTCAGGAAGAACAAGGGAAAGCCTGCTATGTAGTAAGTCGTTTGCAAATTGCAGGTGATATCAGAAAATTGCAGGTGATAACAGGTGTATCAGAAGAAGGTTCTGCAGAGTGCCAGCATTGTTTTAACTTCAAGTTGTAGGCTCTGTTGCTATTCCAGTCTTCCTTCCACTTTGCTAAAAGTACCAGGTGAAATCGGTGTGTGCGGATGGGTAGAACTTGCCGCTGTTCTGTGCAGTGGAGGTGTTTTCCCACACCCGTAGAGGAAATCTGCTCACTAATGCGAAATAGCATGGAGAGGTCTGTGCAATGAACTTCTTGTAATTAGTTAAGCTTTTGCTTTCCGCTTTTCCTTCATCAGAACGACGGCGATCATCGCTTGACCGACAGAGCAGTTGCCAGAAATTCTCTATTAGCCCAATATGACAAGATCCTTCCACGAATTGAAAGGCAGCTGGCCGTAGAGAGAGCCAAGCTTTACCATTTGCCTGCACTGGCCTCAAGAGAAGGTAACTTTTAGCGGGGGGAAATAGAGGGGAGAATTCCCTGTCACTTGGATGACACCAGGCTGAAATTTTTCCCCTCTTGCTTTCCAGTCTCAAGACCAAAGCCATTAACTCCAGTAAGAAAACAAGCGAAAGCAGGAAATGTGCGTCGAAGACCAAATTTTCTGGCAAAAATATTGTCCAGAATTAAAGAACCCTGGGCAGGAATGAAGGAGAAAACCAGTTTCTCACAAGGTGGATTTTAAAGATGCTGTCGTTTTTATAGCTGCTAAACGTGCTGTTTCTTCAGCAGGATGTTTCTAAAATTGAGGATGTTTCTAAAATGGGACCTGTTGAGATCCAAACAGGAGAGCAAGCAGTTGGGTTTCAACAGCACCCGCCAGTCCCTCACTAGAGACAGGAACAAGAAGAGACCTTAGATGCATTCACTTATTCAGCTCGTCTCGGCTTCGGGATTTAGGACAACACTGTAGAGAAGACGGGGCTGGACTTGGGAATACGCAAATCCCTCATGGGAGTCAATGGAAAATTTGGGATGGGAAGAAGGCAGCAGGTCACAAAGCTTCCGCAGTCATTCCCGTAGCAGCGCAGTGAAGGTGTTTCTGCTTGCGTTATAACTGGTGGGTACTGATGTAGATGTAAGCGCCTGGTTTTGGCTTGTGGGCCCTCACTGAATTTAGGACAAACTGCTTACTGCTTTCTTGTTCGTAGATTTGTAAGCATAAAAGGAAAGTTTACGCAGACTAGTATTTCTTGACTTTAGTTTTGAAGCATGGCGTGTTGCTAATAATATATCGCTTTCGCAAGTTTTGACGAGGCGGGAGGCAAGAAAATAAGCTGATTCTATGGAGACTGCTGTTGAGGGGCTGCTTCCTTCTGCCGTTGTTGGCTAGCACTGCAACTTAGAGGGCTGGGCAAAGGTCTTTACACGTGGATTCAATTATCCCGACCATCCGAGTCCCTGGAAATAAGTAACGGTTACTGCTTTTGTTCTCCCCATAAAACCCCGAGTATCTTCACGTGGATCTAGAAGGAACGAATACTTGCTCAGCACAGGGAACGGGAAAAGACGAGGTGGAGCTATTTAGAATATACTGTGTTGTCTCAGGCAGTCCAAGCGATTCCTTGAAGTGCAGGGTTGAGCTGTCGGATGTGAGGGCTGGCCAGTTTGACAAAGTGTTGCCGACTGGAACTTTCAGCTTTTCTCTCATCGTTGCCTTTTACCCTGTTAGATGCAGAGTGGGTCGCCCTGTGGGCATTTGTCGTCAGTGCAGGAAGTACTGCAATGGGATGATTTCTGCCAGTTGTGGCTACAGCTCGCATTGTAAAACTGCTCACTTTGTCCAGGAGTGGTGGCAAATCGTAGTCAGGAACAGAAACACCAGAAACGGGGCACGCGATGGCCTACACTGAACACTCTCTTCTCTGTCCCTTAGACACAGAGGCTGTCATCGGTAGCAGAGAGTACACTGTATGTTTCTGACTTTACACCCAGCAGTGATCTGAAAGGAAAAGCGGCATTTCACTGTCCTCAGTTTCATCTGTGTGAGTGTGAAGTCAGTCTGTTTGGTAACGACTATTGCATTAACAGGCTTTTTTTTAACTGTAGGTGGTGGAAGATAGTGCGCTTAAGTCACCAACCTCAGAAGCAGCACCGGCAACACCAGGATAAAGTGAAGGACATCCATCGGGCGATCGTCCATACAGCTAGGATTCTCCAGAGTCATAGTTAGCATGTTGTTTGACTGTCAATAAACATTGTTGAATGTGATGCAGCTGAAGGAGACGGAGAGCTTTTTACATCTCAGAGTAATTTTCAGCGACAAGCGTTGTAATAAGGAATGCCCCCCAGCCCTCCTCCTCTCGCTTAGCTTTTGTAGCTGAGCAGACGGCAGAGGGTATGCAACATCCCTTTGGTCAGTTTGGGTCAGCTGTCCTGGCTACGTGCCCTCCCAGGATCTTGTCTTTTTTCCTCCTGAGTCCTTTCTCAGACCCAGCCTTCGCACCGCACCCCTAGCAGCTCCCTCTGCATCTCCGGGATGATCAGTTCGCCCTCCTCTACGAGCAAAGGAACCCAGAATATCTTCCAGGAAGGAGAACTCAAACCCCACGTGGACTGATGGCGTAAGGTGGGCTGTAGTTAGTGATTTTTCCAGTTAAAGGCTTTACAGACCGTGATTACACTTGCAGTTTCATAGAGTTTGCTCAAACTGCTTACGTTGAGAACTGGAACTGCAAATCAGAATGGCAGACTTGCATTTGGTCTTAAACGGCTATGTTAGGCCTTCTGTAACGTCACCTGCCTGCCTGCAGGAACACTCGGAATTAGGAGAATTTGAGATTTGAGGTTTGTGCGGTGACGTCATCCTGGGAGCTTCGTCCAGTTTTGTATGGACTGTATCTATTTCATTATTTCCCTTTTGATTTTATTATTAGGATTTCATGAAAGCAGTTTAGTTTCTCCTAAGCTCGTAAATCTCTCTCTACCTCTCCTCCTCCTCTCCGTGTACGAGAGGTTGGGGGGGAGCATCTGTCGCCGGCCATTGGCCAATTCGGCCAAAACCACGACAGATTTATTGGCGCCCGACGTGGGGCACGAACGCAGCTCTGATAGATTGCCTGAATAGTTTGAATTCCAGCTTGTTCAGGGAGAACAGAGAGTTCACAGCATGTCGGTCTTACGTGAAATCTGGTATCGTGCCTTTAGAGAGCTTTGTATGAAGTTAATGGACGCAGTGGGGTTTAAGCGGTCAAATATATTGCATGGCCTGTTTCTCGTTTGTGTTTGGACGCGGTGGTCTAAGCGTGCCACGTTGGCATGGGTTTGCCTTCAGAGGTATAAAATAATTGCTTGGATAACGGTTCTGCCTGCCTATCTTGGGCATCTCGTGATGGAGGCTTTTCCTAATTACACTTTCGGGATGGGTTCTTTTCCTAATTACGCTCTTGGTCGTACCTGGGGAAAGTTGACTTTGCCCTTCGGTGATGATGCCAAAGCGACAGTAACAGAATCGGGATGAGAAACCTTCGGGCCGTTTCGAGAGTGAAGGTTACTTTCATTCGTACGTGATCCTGTTGTCGGTTTTCCCGAGTGTGTTGCAGGGCTGGTTTATTGTTAAATATCGGTGCAGGAGTGAGTATGATGTGACATGTGATGTTGCTACTCAGACCCCGGGGCCAAAGCCAAAGACAGCAGAAACTCGGGCAGCCCTGCCACCGAAAGCTGCAGTAGGAATTCAGACAACCCCCCCACGGAAAGCTACAGCAGAAACTCAAACAACTCAGGTGACTGCCCAAGCCGCAACACAGGCACAAACAACGCCACCGGCCCCGACACCAGCCCGAGCGGCATCGGCTGCCCCCCACCGGCCCCGGCATCGGCCAGGCCCACGGCGGCTGCGCCGCCCAGAGGCCCCGGCGAAAGCCACGCCTCCGCCCATACAGGCCAAAGCCACGGCCCGGCCGTAGGGACACCGCCGCCAGCGGCATGGGCTGCCCCCACACGGGCCCCGGCAAACGCCACGGCTCCGGCCCGGAGGCGGTGGAGAAAATGACTAAGACAATAGCTGAGCAAAATGAGAAAAGTGCTAAACTTCTTCATGAAATGCTTGAAAAAGTGTCTGAGAAGGGGAAAGAATCCCACTCTTCCCCTGAACAGAGCCAGGTTGCAGTCATTAAGAAACAACGGTAGCGATTCAGCTTTTGGCCACCTCACTTGCTCTTCCTCACTTGGCGGTACAGTTCTGCTCTGACTTTGCGAGCCTGTCCAGCTTGCTGGTCTCCTGGGCACCGTTTTCCCCACTTCACGGTTCAGTTTTCTATTGGAACCAGAAGAGGGAGGGGCTGGGAAAGGCCAAGTGGGTGCTACTCTTTGCAACGATGGCGTGCTCTCCTGTCATTCCACCTTACGAAACCACGCTCTTACGGTCTTTAGTTCCCCATAGAAGGCAGGAGTGGGTCAGACAACGAGTAAAGAGAACGTCTTGTTTCTGGCCGTGTTTTCCGGTTCCTTCTGGAAAACCGTCTGGGGAGAGTTGCCTCTTAAAATCAGGGCGTGGGGGCGCTCAAAAAGCTCACGCGAATACTGAGTGAGAATGCTTGGGACAGTCTGGTAAGGAACGAAAGCAAAAGGAAGCTTGTTTCTGTATGTTTTCTGCCTTGACCCTATCTTCAAAGAAGCCCATAAATAATTCTTTGGCATCGATTTTGTAATTCCAACATTGCAAAAAGTTTTCCTCTACTGAATACTGTTGGTAATCAAAAAATCAATTTGATACTTCTCTTTCTTTTCAGGACCACAAGAAAAGGAGGCTCTTGGTCACCTCCACCGGTGGAAATAAAATTCGTCTCTCCTTTTGGAAGTGCACTGGATAAAGCCATGGATCGTATTGCAAGAATATGCCCAGTGTGCGAATATGTCTGAGGATAACCGAGCAGTTTAATCCCCCATCAGAACTTCCCCTCGTGGAACGCTACTCTCAGGCTTGTTATTTCAATAAAATTGTTTGCTGCAATTTCATCAGTTCCCATGTAACCACTCGTAAATAGCTTTGTTGTTGATTTCTGGTGGGGAAAACAAGCTACGGGCAGAAACCAATCCATAGGGTCTCACGAGTCATTTAGTTCTTATCCGTAGTCTTACTGGTACAGAACAGGTTTCTTTTTGGCGTTGGTGAACTTAATACTGCGAAGCTTAAAGCTTGATGCCGGTGTCTGCCAAGTAGCGAAGGGTTGTTACAAATCTGCTGAGCCGGGACTTCGTCCTTGCTGGCGGCAGGAGCCCGGCCTGGTGCACCCCAGACCTGGGGGTGTCTCTGTCCCAGACCCTTGGATGCGGCTGCTGCTTTCCCGTTTGCAGGTCAGGCCAGTAGCAAGGCTGAGGGTGCACCACACACATGCACGACAGCAACGCGGCTGGCTACGCAGGCTGCCAGAGACGGGGCCGTGCCTTTACCACCTGCCATCTTGCACTGGGGCAGCTCACAGAAAGCCACCTCTCTGGCTTATTAACGCACGGCGTATATTTTGACAGCTAAGTTATGTGACGGAGGTAGCTCTTTTTCCTGAGAATTCTGGGTCTCTCTCGTGTGCGTGACTTAATTCAGCTTCTTTCCTTCCCTTTGTCTCCCGGCAATGCAGCACAGAGTTGAAACGTAGAGCGTACAGATGACCCCTGCTGCCAGGCGTTGGTTGTCTCTGCTTCCCGATGCCGGATCCCAGCGACAGTGCCACACAGAGCTATTCCTTCCTGCCCAGGAGCAGTTTGCTTCCCGGCCACTTCCCCAGTCCCTCGTCTCCTTCTGCAAGAGGAGGTTCCCTCTCTCCTCCTGGCCTTTCTGGGGCTCAGAACTGAAAACGGCCCTCTTTGCAGTCCTTCCAGACAGGCTTTCGCTGGGACTCCAGCACTAATTATTCCTTCTTATTCCAGCTCCCCTGAAAAGAGCTCAGGCACTTAGATGTCTGCTGTCCCAACGCGGTTCATGGCTCAGTGACCGCGTGGCTGCAGCTGCCTGGCTACGAGGAGATATCAGGAGCAGAAGATTTAACGTTTCCCGCACCAGTTCAGTCCTGCAAAGAGCTGAATTGCTTTCACGTGCCGATGAACGCAGACCCCTTGTTGTGTCTGAATTAGGACTCCATCTGACCCGGAGATGAGGCCCATGTGAACCAAGACCCCCAGAAGCCTTGTCTGGGGTGGGCGCTCCCTGACAGCGGCTGCTCTCCCCTTACTGCCTGCTGGCCAGCTGGTGCTCTGCTCTATTAAGGCATCTTAGCAGCACCGCTGCATTTCTGCCTGGCGATACAGGAGTAGTACTTAATAGCTGTGACTTGGGATTTTTTTTCAAAGGTGTTCTGTTTGGTTTTTTTCTCCACAGACACATTGTTTTTAAAAACTTGAGAAGAAAAGAAGACAGCTCTGCCTTTGAGAAATGGTCCCTGTCCTCATCTGCAGCACTGGCGTGGGCACATCCAGTTGCTCAGAGTCAGTTCCCTTATCAAGTGCTGATCAAGACAAAAGCCCAAACCCAGTGTAAGTAAGGCTATTGCAGGCAGGAGGGAGAAGAGTTTCTGCTGGCTGGGAATGAGTGGCGGATCCGGAGCACACAGGCCACGTGGGAGTCCCGTCCGGAGGAAGCCTGGAAGGAGTGGGAGCACCAGCACATTGCTGTGGCTCAGGCGAGTTTCCCAGTAACGGGCATTGCGGCCAGATCCATTAACCTCTGGTCTTCTGAGTCTGATGTTTTCCCCTTTTTGTCATCTTTAAGATTTGTTACTCACGCCCCTCTCTGCCCTTCCTTAATAAACCGTGACTCCAGGTCTGGAACTTCTGCCAATAGAAAGGAAGCGTGGCGTCAGTCTTTCAGATCTAATAATTGCTTCCTGATCATGTTTGATAAAATGATGGGGGTTTGATAAAAATTAGGGACTTAATTCTGTCGGGAATGCTGAGCCCTGTGTGGGGTGTATGGCTAACCGGGGTCGTTCAGGTGCTCCCTCTGGATGGTTGTATCGGTCTTGGCTGGCAGCTGGCACAGGCGTTTGGGCACACAGTACCGTACCCTGTTCTGCTGAGGACAGCTTCTTGTTCACCTGCTGCATCAACTGGTTTTCCTGCATTGATCTGCCTGGGGTTTGCTTTGTTAAGACAGTGAAACGAACATAATCAGGCTTCTGTTAATTTTGTGCCTTCTACCTAGGAAGCTGTCGGATACAGTTTTAGAGAACTAATGGTGACAAGGCTTTGCTGGTGTGGTATTGCTTGACTTGTGTGGTGGAGAGAAGCCTTAAATTGGCAGGAGAGAGTCACCAACAAGCCGGGCCTGTTGCACGTGTTGCAAATGCATTTGCAGTTGGGCTTGTCAGGTTGCTCTTTGTCAAAGTATGTTTCAGAATGAGATACGCAAAAGCCGCCTGGACACGGTCCTGGGCAGCCTGCTGTAGGTGACCCTGCCTGAGCAGGGGGGCTGGACCAGAGGACCTCCAGTGATTCTGGAAGGCCTTTCTCTTCATTGTGATGCTGGGATTCTGGAATTCGTGCTGGGATTCTGGAATTCGTGCTGGGAGAGGCGAGCGGTGTGGTGTGCTGGGAGTGCCTTGCTCACCACTGTCTCCCTGTGCTGGGAAGGCTGCGTGTATGTTCTGTCCTGAGACACTCAGCGCCTACGTCTGTCTGTGCAGGTGCACCGAGCAAGGTAAAAAAGAGCGTAAGGTCAGAAGTGCCTTTGGGAACCGCTGCGAGCTTCGCCACGGTAGACGGGGACTGCAACTCTTGAACGGAAGTATAGTCGTGTTAGGGAATAACCGCAGGAGGTAGCTGGGTAAAGTGGCTCCAGCGTCAAGTTCTGATCTGTGTTGGTTTTGTTTGTTTTTTCATGGAGAGGGATGTCACATCTGTGGTCTGCATCAGACACAGGGTCTTCGCTGTTGGGGGCTGTTGGGGTAGAGAGCTGAAATTCTTTCCTCGTCTCACCTTCTGCTGTAGCTTTGTGCTTGTGGAGCATCTGCACAAACTCGGCAAGACAATCTGTAGGCTGCACTTGAGTGAAATAAGGCCGATTGTAGGATTCTGGTACAGACCGTCTCTGTCACGCTGGTGGCTTTTTAGACTACAGCTTAGGGCTTGGATGAAATGTAGGGTTTTTGCCTAAACCGCCGGGAGCGGGGAGGCTTTCTGCCTAAGCGGGAAAGACCTGACCCGGTGGTACTCCCTAAATCACCTGCTCACTCACTCGCTAAATCCTCTTTCTGCAGGAGTAAAATCCGGCAAAGTGCAAATTCACTGAACCTGACGACTACGAGAGTGCAGAAAGTGACTTTTCCATCTGCTGCTCCTCCAGTGCTTGTGAGTTGCTTCCTGTTTCTCTGGGGAAAATGTCATGGAACCAGTCATTAACAACAATTCAAAAATTGGTATAACTTTTATAAACCCTTTTATAACCCTTCCCTGAAATCACTTTAGCTTCCACCTCTGGCGGAATGAAAGAACGACGCCTGTCAGCTGCAGCCTCTCCCAGAGAGCTAGGGAGTCTCTCCGTGCAAGAGGGAGTTAAAAGTTGCCTTAAAAGATGCCTGACTGTGTCCTGGGTGGTGTCCTTTCTAAAAGTGAAGGGGTTTTTAGCCCTCCCTGCAAACTGAGTGTGCCGTTTCACCCGGGTATGAGCTAGCAGCCCGGGCTGACTGCCACAAAAAGGAGATGGACAAATTCCCTCTCCTTCTTCCCGATGCGTGGTCCTGCCTCCTTCCTTGTGCCACCTCTTATGCTTGCTGGTTGTCTCTGCAAGGCAGTTGAGCTCTCGAAGCTGGTGGAACACCACCTGCTTTTCTGGGTGAGTTTCCTGCCTGCTCAGGGAGTGAACTTGGCTCCTAAAGTGCTCTAAGGCACTGTTAAGGCAGTGCGAGGTGAGCCACAGGAGTACGGTAGTAGAACAAAGGAGCAGATGGAGAGATGGGAGGCGGCGGCAAGTCCTCTCTTTTGGTGGCAGGGAAGTCAACATGTTTTGTGAAACCATCTCTTCAGCTGCGGCTGGCCATATTTTTAGCTTTTTCGTCAGTAAGCCCATTGCATTGTTGGCCCTTGAAACGGATTTTCAGGTACTACCGTCAGTCAAAACTGACGTCCCTGAACCCTGACTTGGCTGAATGTGATTCTGCTTGAACATGTAATTTCTCCATGTTTATTCTTCTTGGAGCTTTTTAATGCAAAAATCTATCCTCAGCCTGTGACTCGTGGTACGCTCCTTTCTTTGGAAATAGTTTGGAAGTCATAAGTACTTAAGGTGAAGACCAGTGGTAATTTTGGCTGCTAGAAGACAACTGACAATAAGTAACAAAGGGTAAAGTACGAAATCAAGGGAAAGGACAAATGGAGAGTTGTACCTGTTACTGAGAAGCTTTTTAAAATCTGATTTTTCTCAGCTCCCATCTTCCTAACCTGTGTGAGTAGACTTGAACTCAGTGTATTGGGCTTTTTCCTGTTATTTCTCTGTTGATACGTCTGGGTCACTTTTTGTTGGTGATCTCACAGGCATCAGAAAAGCAAAGGATTCTCCTTTTGCTCTGCTGGGAGAGCAAAAAGTCTCCTGAGTGCCATTATTTGCAAGAAATAGAGCTAGAGGTGATGTCTAGGGGATTTTTCACTGCATACTGATGAAACTTCTGTCACTCTCAAGAATAGTTCTGGCTGACGTGAGTCTAGTTGTGCAATTTTTTCCTGTATTTACAGCGAAGAATGCGAGACCTAACAGCTGAGGTAACGAGCAGTCTGCTGCAGTTTCCAGAGGTGACTCTTCAGGCACTTGGGGAAGATGAGGGAACCCTCGGCTCTGTGCTGTGCGGGAAGTTTTCTGGAGGTGAGCATTTTCCTTTAAATTTGGTCTCGGTATAAAGCTGTTCTTGCCTGGAGGCTACCTGAAGCCTCAGGTCATGGTATCAGCTGTGTCAGGTTGGTGCTGTTAAGAGGCATCCTGTTTAGAGAGAGAGAACAAAAAGGGTGCTTCAGCGATGACAAATGCTAATATTAAAACGTGAGTATAGTTAAACTTTGAAGTGGACTTTCCAGGTGATGTGACAGTAGAGCTGGGTGCCTATCTGGAGGTCTAGGCTTCTGTTAAGACCAGGTAGAATCTATCTACCTGAGTGTAAATGCAGGAATTGAGCTCATACTTCCTTTGGGCTGGCAGTAGTTCAGTGAAACAAAATGCCTTCGATTCTTCCTCTACGCTCTAAGACTTGTATTCCCATATGCGTTTAGATCATTTCTAGCAAAACCAAGGCGAATATGGTATAAAGGCTGTCGATCAGGACCTTGTAATCTTTATCCCAAACAACCCAGATTCTTCGGTGCGGGAATGACAAGTACAAATGCAAAATAACAAGGTGGTTAATTTTAGGAGGGATTGCTTGGGGATTTCAACGGGTGATTTTGAATCATTGACTAGAATGAGGTAGGTTGGTCTTCCTCTGCTAGGTACGTTTATTGAAGGAAAGGGGCAGGCACTGTGATTTTTTTTCAGCTGTTTTCAGTCTTCCGTTGGACATTTGCTTCAGTCCTCTTTCTTTTCTCTCACAGGGAGAAACGGCCTGGCGTGGTTGGCACGTGGTCCTCACCTTGAGGTGGTGAACTGTGTGACAGGAGAGCGGCTCTCTGCGTACCGTTTCAGTGGAGTCA
Organism: Larus michahellis; assembly: GCF_964199755.1. Lineage (NCBI taxonomy): Eukaryota > Metazoa > Chordata > Aves > Charadriiformes > Laridae > Larus > Larus michahellis. The sequence continues at coordinate 44,012,503 of NC_133898.1, forward strand.
ATGAACAGCCTCCCACTGTTCGTGTGGTGAAGGAGTTTTCCTGGGAGAAGAGAACTGGACTGCTGGTTGGGTTGGAAGACGCAGAGGGAAGTGTTCTCTGTCTGTACGACCTTGGACTCTCAAGAGTGGTTAAAGCAGTTGTTCTTCCCGGGAGGGTAGGTACTTTTTAATTGGAGAAACGAAGCTTTGATGTTGTTAGGTGCTGCGTAGGCCTGTTTTAGGACAAGCTTTGGAGCGTCTCTTTGTAGGAGGTATTTTTTCTATCGTGCGTTAACATCCTGTCACTTGAGAGTATCCAGTCAAGATGGTGTTGCTGTAAAATCTTGGGCTTAATGTGCCATTATTGTTGGAGTTTGCTGAGAGTAAAACAAGTTTTCTGGTTTTATTGTAGAGCACAAATTCACCTGATTCTCTCCTTCCACAAAAAGGCCTTGAAAAGCACCTTTTTTTGACCCTAATTGCTTGATTTCCATCAGAAATACCGTCTTTAAAATGGCTCAGAATTCCATAGTTGTGCTGTAAATGACTTCGACACATTGCCTTGAATCTCAGCCTAGCAAGCAGGCTGAGGAGAACACATTTTTCTGTTGACTTAGGAGAGGAAAAAAGAGCCTCTAGTGAGTTATCTGACAGAGTGTTGGGAGGTCACCTTTCAGCCTGCAGTCCTTGAATCTCTGCTCTCTGACTAGTGTGTTTGTGTAGATGGGACACACTGGTGTAATGTTGCTGATGTTTTCTGTCTTCTGTAACCCAGAAACTCAAATGATGTGTGTCCCCTAGCCTCATTATCTCAATGTAAACAAGAATCGGTGGAAGTCAATAGAACATCAAGATTCATTTCTATCATCTTAGAATCTGCAACAACTAACTAACTAACTTCTTAGCCAGCTTTCCATCAGCTGCTTTGGTTTGACTTGCTAGAATACAGGTGGAGTTTTGTTTGTTTGTAATGCTACAGTGTGATGACTAGTAGTAAGCATTCGTATTGGGGTCACTGAGAGAGAGAAATACGTGCAGCTTTAGCGCAGGAGTCTTTGTGTGCTCGTGTCTCTGCTCTAGCAGTCAGTGTTGTCCTGGGATGTGCTGCAACGTGTGCTGAAAGGTCTGTCTTCGCCTTGTGAGACAGTTGCGTGCAGACTGCTGGGCACGTGAAAGAGCAGTGTGCGCTTCCTCCTTTAGGTGGAGTCACCTTTTTATCTGAGAAGCTGCTGCTTTAGGCTGGCTTTTAACATTTTTCTCAACATTCGTGAAAGCGCTGGTGTGCATTTAAAGCTTCTTTTCCTTTATGTGGTTGTTACTTTTCTTCTAAATGCGGACTAGTGTGAATTTTACTAAGCTGGTCTCTCCCTTCAACGCTTTCTAAATACGTTTCACTCCCATGGAAATGGTGTGTCTCCCATGCAACTTGGCCGCTGCCTCGTCTGACTCTCGAGCCCTGATTTATCCTAACGCCCGTTTGTCAAAGAAGGCATAGACTGTATCGCGGTGCTGGTGGGCTGTGAGCGGTGGGAGACCTCGATGTAGTTGTGTTTGTCTGTCTTAAGCCCCTTGAATACGATAAAGTTTCTTGCGTATAACTGATTTTCTGTGTTTTCCTCCAGTTAATTACTGCGAAGTAGGAAATGGAAATTGCTAAGCTGTACTAATAGAATGCCCCATTTAAGTTGAAGTTAAGTCACTTACCCGCAGGAAATCTAGTAAATGGAAGGCAGTAACAGGTTTTTGTACGGGGCTTTTTTGTCTTTGTCTCTTTTCTTGATCTAATTGCAAACAATGCTTTGATGCTCCTGTATTTACTTTTTCTATTGAGCTTGTCAAAGAGCTCAAGTAGTAACTTGTAGTTTTCCTGTAGGTAACCGCTATAGAACCCATAGCGAATCACGGAGGACCCAGCGTGAGCACTCAGCACCTCCATCAGAGTCTGCGATGGCTCTTTGGGGTGGCAGCAGTGGCTACAGATGCTGGCCATCTACTTCTGGTTGATCTTAGTTTGGATGATTGCTCCTGCACTCAGAATGATATCGAAGCATTGGGTAAGCCTGCAGTTTTTCCACATGAATTTAAACGCAAGAAAACTTCTGTCTTCTAACGAAACAGTATGCATCCCACTTTGAAGACCCTTGTGTCAGACATTTCTGACGACTGGTTACAGGTGGCAGTTTGACATCGTATAGTCCTGACCTGATTAAACCTGGGAGTGTCTGACTGCTCCTCGCAGTGTTGTAAATGCCCCCTCCCACCAAGATCCCTGTGCCACTATGATTCTTGCCAGAGAGGTGTAGGAATTTTGCCACGTGAGCCGGTGCGGCCGCCTGGTAGGAAGTTGTGTTGGAGGAGCCCTGTTTCCCGGGAATGCTCTTCTGCTTGTGTTAATTGACTTGGGGCAAATTTTGGGCTTGTTTTTTAAAATAAACCCCACTTACCAACACCCATGCATTTGGATGAATGAAATCTCGAATAGGTGTACTCAGCTTGCATACACCGTTTTGGCTATTACAACAGCAGCTTCAGCAACTGGTGCCACTTCAAACACGAGGTGCCACTTCAAATTGCATCACGAGGCCCAAACTCCTGCTTTTCAGAGTCCAGGAAGAATTTGGTTACGCTTTTACCTAGCTTTCAAACGTGAGTGAGAATACTTGTCTGATCCAAGAGTTCTTATGTTCTTTGAAGACATACATAATGGCAATGGCAAAAAAAAGTGTTGCATAAATGGCTATTGTGCCTGGCACGGTAGCATTAGATGATAGGGGTTGTCACGTCAGTGCCTAAAATGCAGCCTAAATGGCATAACGTATTCATTTATTGCTTGGTTTTGTGTGTGTAGATCTAGAAGTTGTCACTAAAAATCCTGCTGAAGTTGCACAAAGAAGAGAAACTGCGACCAGCGAAGGGAGGTGTCTCTGTTTTCAACTACAAAATGCTTCCGGAACAGCAGTATCAGCCCTGTGCTACATAAGCAGAAGCAACCAGCTCGTTGTGGGTTTCTCGGATGGCTACCTGTCGCTCTGGAATATGAAAACGTTGAAGAGAGAGTAAGTAGGCCTTTACACTTGGCCATGCCTGGAGGTGCGGGGCTCTCGATTTGTTGCTTAAGGAAGTATGTGGATGTAAAGAGAACTTTTTCAGGGACTGAAGTGAGTATGAGTATAATCTTGGCACGTTCAGAAATCCTCTTCTGACATAACTTTTCAGTCATACCTGGATGAAGTGGTCCGCCTTCTCCCCAGTGGACTAGGATTGTTTTCCTTATTGTGCCTGTGGATTGAGGAATTGTGGGAAGCATGCTTCCTGGGGTTTTCAGAACCGGTTACTGCAACTGGGGCATCCATTGAAAGGCTGAAGTATGTCAGTGATGTGATTTTGGTGCCGATATTCTCTAAAGTGTCCAGGGTGAAACTAGTGAGACATGAAAACTCAATAGCTGACCTGTGCCTGAAAAATGTATTCTTTCCTGCATGTCAGCTTTGGCCGAAAGAGCAATCTCACCTGAAATATTTGGCTAACTTCTGGTCGGGATTCCCTTCAGCAGATCTGCACTGACTCCCCAGAAGCTGTTGGATGCATAAATAGACAGTGGAGGAATAATTAGGTGGCAAGAGTAGAGTGTGGAGGTACAAATAAGGTTCAGAAGTCAGGAAGAACAATGCTTGACGTAGTCCAAGAAACGAGAAACTACCTGTGTTTGGGCCACTAGGCTCCCCTTTTTTTTTCTTTTTCGTTTTGCTTTTTTTTTCCCCTAAACCTGTAGGCACCACTCTCAGCTTGAAGGAGGGAGGATTCCTGTCTATGCTGTCACTTTTCAAGAGCTGGAGAATGATCCTCGCAATTGTTGCTACTTGTGGGCTGTTCAGTCTACGCAGGAAAGGTGAATAAAAACTTTAACTATCAGCCACTGAATTAATTCTTTTTGTTTTTAAGGATATTTGTTCCCATACAGTTGAACATGTGTATTTGTTGTGTGTCTGCGATTCTTTCCGGTACGGAGGGTGTTAAACTTAGAATGCAATTTTTACAGGATTTACCAGACGTGAAGAGGGACCTACTAGTTCCTGCCTTCTGTCAGAAGGCAAAGCAACAGTGGCCATATTCTTCTGCTCGCATTCTCAAATGGTTTGCTTTTGTTCCTCGATGACCGCTTCATCATTTGTTTGATAGTCACACCGTGGTATTAAAATACCACTAGGAGCAGTTGAGGCTGCAGATCTAGAACACCAGACGTGCCCACACAACAGCCTGCCGCCCCTAAAGGCGGCGGTGACAGTATTGCCGATGGCCTTGTGCCAGCGTCAGCAGTCTGTGGAGCCTTGGTGAGCCAGTGCAGCTCCCCTGGCAGAAAACGATTCAGCAGAAAAGCCAATGGGTTCCTGCTGTTCTGCTGAATCAAATCGGACTTGGAAGGGTGCAGAGTGTGCAAGAGGGGGAGGGGAACTTTGGTGCTAAGGGAGGGGCAGAGAGATCTCTCTTTCTGCATCAGCAAGCGATTCCATCAGCTCAGCTGTTGGTAGAGTGGCAGTCTTTTAAATCTTGACTTCAAAGCAGTTTTGATGGAGAACTCTTCATTGTGAAGAACTATTTCCAACAATTCTTAGTCCATACAACATATTACAGCTTTCCAATTGTACGGTTGGCTTTTGCCCCTGAAGCTGTTAGTGTCAAAACGCCCTCCTTCATGTTTCAGTGGCTAAATGTGGCCGATGATCATGTTTTGGGAAGAGGTGGTGTTCTTTTCAGCGGGAGCATGCTATTAAGAAAACGTCTAGGTCTACTAACACGACAATGAGGACTATAAAGCAGCTTTGTAACCAAATTTCATAATTTATCCCTTTTTCAGCGAAGGCGATGTGGTGAGTTTACACCTGCTGCAGTTAGCGTTTGGTGACAGAAAACGCGTGGCCTCAGGACAAGTCATGTATGAGGTAAGAGGTGCATGCGTGGGAAAAGCAGACAATAGTAATTTTCTCTAAGGGAGTATCAATTGAGTTACAGGGGTGAGATTTACCATCAAACTTCAGAGCTGGCTGAAAAAATAATAATGTTTTGCTGAGTCTTCTTGGGCACGGCCTTTGTCCATACCTTTTGGAAAGAAGGCGTACCATTTTATACTGCAGTGTCGTGTGTTCCAGCTAGATTCATCTGCAAAGAGCCAGTATAAATGAAATTCCTGAAGAGGACGTGGCTTTTGCAAATAAAATTATTCTGAAATACCAAACGAATGGCATGTAGGAAGAGAAGATTGGGCCTTGAATCGCTTGGTTTAACCAAGCTTCGGACTTGAATAAGCTTCTGTCTCTCTCCCTTTCTTAAAATACAGTCATACTCTAGTCTTTGCTGATCTTCAGTTTTATATTCTTGGTTTCCCTTAGAGCTTTGTCAGCCGGACTTCTCACATGAAATGCACCTACAGTGTCTCTTCAGTGTTGATCCTGACACTTAGTAGCTGTAAAGATAACTCGTTCTTCTTTTTGGCTGGGTGACCTATTCAATCTACTCTTAAAGCCAGGAAAATATGTAATTTGGTCAGAAGAGTGTACCTAAATGTTAGATCTGGCTCCAAGGAGGATGCGTTTAAAATACAGATGTGAGGTATCCTTGTATCTCAGATAGCTAACAGAGACAAGGCGCATCTGTTAGATGTGTAATTCCATTCAGTTGTACGCCTGGAAGTCTTCCAAAATCTTTTTGAGGGGACAGTAATCTTAGTTCAGAGCAAGTCTTTCCTCCTGATTTGGTACTTTCTCTTGCATATTCTCAATAGCTATGGAACGAAACAGGGGTGACTCTTGTATCGTGGTACTCTGGTTTTTGTAGGGACTGTGCCTTTTGATTTTTTTGGATTAATTTAGATTTTGAGTGTTTTGCTTATGTGTAGGAAAGGTGCTTCCTCATTTGGCACCGTTGCTTTTGCATAGATAGAGGTTAGGTGTTTGGAAAAGGTGGTGTTTCTTTAAAATGCATTATCTATCACGGTGACCAAGTAGAAGGATCTTCCAGTGATTCATGGCGTGCTGGATGCTATCTCTTTATCTTTGTTGATGTGCGGGACCTGTGCTCCACAGCGGATACTTTTAGTCTCAGAACACTTCCTTGTAGTCACAGATCGGTTAGTACTACATGACTGTCTGCCTGCATGGCTGTCTGAGTCAAGTTTCTTGTCCATCTTCAGGGGTAGAAAATTTAAGTGTCTCCCGTTTGCTAGGCCAAGTTTGAGTAAAGAAGGAGGAATCTACTGTTGATCCTTGTTCATTGGATAGAGTTCACAGGAGCTCAAAAGACTTTTTCAATACAGCAGTGCTTTTTGTTCCAGGAATTAGGTTTGAGGCTATGAAGCAGTGCCTCTTTGACTGTGTGTCATGGTAAAAGTCACAAATAGGACTTATGGAACATGTGGTACTGTGTTTTTCTATATGCGTGTCAAACTCTCGTCTCCATTGCCTTCAAGGCTGGTTTAAGTCTGCTTAAGTAATTAAACAGAAAGGTATGTTTAAGTAATGCTTCCAAAGACCTTTTTTGTACTGTCGCAGCAGTTGCTAAATCTGGTGCATCAAATCACGATCGTAGAGCGCATCTTTACCCTCGTTCTGCACAATGCTTGCGGATGGGCAGAGTATACACTCTCTACTTTGATATCAGAGTTTGACCAGTGCATCTCATTTGAAAACTTGTTTTTGTGTTTTGCTAGTCAATGGAGTCGTTACTTAACATCTCCCATACAATGGAGTTCCTTAGAATGACTTTGCCCGGCGTGGAAAGTTTAAAATGCACTGCTTTGCTTCAGAAGCATTTTCTTTTTAGTTATGAAAGACTTTTTTTAATTATTTAATTTTTCTTTTTAGACAACCTTCATATTTATTTGTAACACTTCCTGGAATCATTAAGAGAAAGCTCGCCTCTTCTCAGATTAGGTGAATTAGATGTATCCTATGAGATCATACGGGAATGTGTGGTTTCATGCCAGTTCGTTTCAGAGCTCTGCAAGTTTAGGAAACTTGGGTAGAATGTGGCGTTATCAGTTTATGGGTTGTGTGGGTTGGGTTTCTTTTTCCCTCTTTTTTTTTTTTTTTTTTTTTTAATTATAGAGCTGCTATTTGTCCCCAGTACACCCGTTCATGTGTTGTATGGTAGACAGTTTGAATGAATGCTGTATTTGGAAAGACGGTATTTCACTTCACGCTTACTTAAAAAATGGCGCTATCAGAGGTTCAACACAATCGTGCCGGGGTTTCTGTGTATCTCAAAATTAGTTTGTTTACTGTGTAGTAATTCGTGATGCTAAAAGCCTTGGCCACGTGCACCCCGTGTCCTTTCTGGTTTTCCCTTTTGCTGTTGGCTGTGCTTGGTGAAGGAGCTGAGGGATATTTCACCCGTTAGTCTCTGACAAGATGAGAGGAGGAGCTGTCATAGCTTACGTGGCTTGAAAGAAGATTGCTAATCAGTATGAAGTTCTCACAGTAACTAGAGAGGGGTGCACGGTCACTCTGGTGGTGTGCCCATAGAAAATACCTCTTGACAGCTTTAGCTGCTCGAATGCTGGGGCTTCTCTAACTTCATCAGTTCTGCAATCAAGACATGGAGCAAAGAGCTTTGCATGCATGTGTGTTGCATCATTTTAGATATCTCTTTGTAGCGATATATTTATTTTTATAAAGAACATTCTTGGATGTCGCAAGGAATTCTGCAAAACATGTTCAGATCTGAATAATGTTAGGGAAATTCTAAATTTTGAAAAAGTGCAAAGCCTTTACAGCCAAACTTACCCGTTACGATTTGACACTGCATTCTCTTGCATGTCAGGCGTAGTTTCTATTTACCATCAGAAATAGGCTCATGCGAAATACACAGTATAATAAGCCTATTCTGTTAGACTGTCTTTCATATTTAGCCATAATGTATGTTTTTATCTTAGAATGACCTTTGCTCTCTTCTCTGATTTTTTCCCCCAGGGTTTGGAATACCGTGGCAAAAAGTTCAGTTTAGATCTCACGGGTGGAGTCTTTCCCTTGAGAGGCCAGACGAGGAGTACGAAATTAATCAGCTGCCAGACTGTCGAAAAATTCCGCAGCGACGTTGACGGAGAGGATAGCGTAAATGAAGGTTTGTTCTGATGTCCGTGTTTGGTGATTTTAAAAGAAGTGCTTTTGGAACCTAAGCAACGAATGCTGTTCTGTCCCCACAGTCTGAAAGTCTTGCCTATCTGCATAGACTAGACTGTTGGGATTATTTACGAAGAAAAAATGGATGCTTAAGTTATGTGGGACTTCTTTAAGGGAAAAAGTGGGTTTTATTTTATGCTTGCTGACATGCTATCGCGATGTATGGTGGGGCCGTTTGTATGATGATGGTCAGTCGTTTTACTCCTCCAGCTGCCATCTTTGAACAAGAAGTTCAAACTCTCCATTGCTTAGGAATGTTACCAGAATTTTTTCCCTTCTTCAAACCGATGTCCGCATCTGCATCCAGATGGTAGCCCGTCACAAGTGCTGTTCCCCAGGGCACTGCACTGGGGCCACTTCTCTTTAGTATCTTGGCCAGTGATCTGGACGAGGGGACAAGAAAAAGGGGCAGTGTGACTGAAACCTATCACAGAGATGTTTGCTATTCCGTAATTACTGTAATCACTCTTAGGAAGTGTTGTGTTTCACGAGTGACAGAACAGAATGAAGCCAAAATAGAAAGTGGTGTTTTAAAACTATCGGATCTATCGTATTTTCTACAAGTCAGAAACAATGTCTTGTCTTTTACAGTCACGTCTCCTGACACCAGTGTCTCAGTCTTCAGTTGGCAAGTGAATACGTACGGTCAGGGAAAACCATCTACTTACCTGGGTGTATTTGACATTAATCGCTGGTATTCTGCTCAAATGCCAGATTCAGTAAGGTAGATTTTTCTTCAGTAGTTTTCCATATGCCTGCCAATAATTCATTTGAATGTCGGCATTTAGCTTACGCGCTTGTTTTCTTTAAGGCCGGAAGAATTCCCTCATGAGTGCCCCTATTTTGCACTGTGGTCGCTGGATACCGTAGTGAGCGTGACTTCTCCGAAGCTCCTTTTGGATATTCTGGTCCATGAGCGGAGTCTAAGTCGGGGAGTTCCTCCTTCTTATCCACCACCTGAGCGGTTTTTTCATCCAGGCAACTATAACTTTGGTAGGTATTTCACTGCTTTTGAGAGTGATAAGCTTAAAATGAGGTCAAATGCCATTCATTGGTTCTCTTGTTCAGTCATTGTTTGTCATTCAAAACCCAAACCAAACCAAAAAAACACCCAGTCCCCCCCAAACCCAACTCTGATCGCGTTGTACTGACAAGGTATTTACTATTGTGAAACATATCTGACAGCCGGCTGAGTTTTGGTGCTTTTGTAATGTAGCCGGTGAAGTGGTGCTGGTTATAGCCTGAAATGCCTGTGAACTGAAGCTCAAAGCACTCAGTTATATGTTTCTAGATACCGGTGTGTAAAAAATGTAAACTGGTCATGCCATAACTGTGAGAGTACGGAAGGTTGTCAAACGTTCCCTGTTTCTGCAGATGGTACGTGCTTGCTGACCTCCGGAGTCGTTCACATGACTTGCACCGGCTTCCAGAAGGAGGTGATCTTTTACTGTATCTTTATTGCGAGTGGCAGGAGATGTAGCTTTTCTAAGTTTTCTGTTGCACTGCTTTCCGTGTTAGGGACCGTTTCATGCTCATCCTGCCCGTCCACACGCATAGTTGCAATTGTATCCTGTCGCCAGTTGTATGCAAATGGTAATGTTTTAGGTCCCCTCTTGGGACTGTACAACTGCCGTTGTCTCCTCTTGAAGCACCATCGGGGATTGAATGTCTAGAAAGGAACGCAACGTTGCTCCAGGAGCAAGAACAAAACCACTGTAGAAGGCGGGGAAAGGTGTTACTTCTTTATTGCCCCTCAGTCGAACTGCCTGCATAGTCTTGAGTTAGAGTTTTGATCCCCAACTCTCTTGAAAAAGGAGGGAATGGAGAAAATGAAAAACCACATAACTGTTTGAGGAGTGAAAATTTTGTTTTCTCCCAAACTCGGCCAAATTATAACTTCTGAGCCACGGCACAGATTGTGACAGATAATTTTGAGTGAAGTTTCAGCTCACTAAATGTTTCCAACATGAATCGGCTTCCATACGAATAGGCATGGAAAGGATCTTCCAAAGCGTGAAGTTGCATGTTAGCTTAGCTTATATAGAATGTATTTTGTGTCAGTGTTGAGGGAAAGAGCAAGGCCTGTGTATAGACAGAGAAGGTAGAAAAGACTTAATTACGCAGATTGCTAACCTAAAGCATCTTAGTGGTTCAGGCTGTCTGATGGTGTCAGTGAACATTTAGATTCTTCCTTTTAGAGGTTATCCAGAAGCGTAGTGACGGAATAACAATGCTGTCTTAATCTGTGGTTTTCGATTGATGTTTCAGACCTTGAATTTTTTGAAGAAATCTGGCCCTTCAATATGGGAAGCCATTCAGGATAGCTACAATAGGTGTCTTGTAGCTGGCTTGCTGTCTCCAAGACCAGCTGATGTCCAGCCATCCAGTTTGAGTCAGGTGAGTGCCTATGAGGGAATCAAGGGGGAAATACATCCATCTGGTCTGACAGGGCTGGAGGGGCTACAAGACACGATACTCCAATTTGAAATACAGGTGTTGACCTGAGCTAGCAGAAGTAACCGTATCCTTAGATCCAAAGTAGTGACTTTGACTGGGAACAGCCCTAAGAGATCTGTCTTTAGAGACCCCTCTCTTAATTCGGTGCCACACACAGATGCGCACAAGGAAGCGTGCAGTCAGTGCTGGTCATGCCCAACATAACGCATGTGTCCCCCAGAGTAACCCCCATCCCTGTCAGTTTCTCAAAGCAGTGGTTCAGTGCAGTAGCCGACGATGGGGGCGTCTCACTGGGATGCGAGCTCTTGCAGACGTCGGCTTGCTGCACTGTCACTGTGCGTGATCATTTGCTTCCAAGGAAGTGGGCTGTGGTAAAGGATTACTGCTGTCAGCTCTCCCTGGCAATTTCTTCACGGCTTGCCCTCGTTTTCCCTTCATCGGTAGGCTTTTCTGCATCCTCTCCGGGCGGATCTTCAGCTCTGTAGCCTCTGCCTTGTGCTGCAGTAGCCCAATTTGCTCCTCTGAGACTGCCCTCTTGCAGCTGCAACACCTTAATCACCTTTATCTCATGACACTCGCTACCTTCTATGTGCTTTATGCCACCACAGTGACTTCACTCCCCCTGCCATAGGTTTTCCATTTGCAATGCACCAACCTTTCCCTGGAGCAATCAGCAGGAAGGGGAGAGCAGCCTTCCCGCTGCCCTCCTCTTCCTGTCTCCTGCATTCGTCACCACATTTGTGGACGTGTGTTAGGACATGAACGCTTCTGCACAGTGTGGTAGCTCAAAGAAATTTCTTGGCAAGCTGGCCAATGGTCTGTTTCCTTGTCTGAAACCAGTTTTCAGAAAAAGATGGCAATATCACATGTGTGTTCTACATGTGTAGAAGTCGCTTTGAATGTCATGATTTTGCCTAGAGGGGAAAGATACTTTTGAATGTGTTTAAAAAAACCCAACCAACCAAACAAATCCCATCCCAAAAACCAAAGTAAAAACTTACGAAGGGTCCTCTCACCTGAGAGAAGTACGAGAACACCAGCTGAGATAAGCTACTACTTAGTATCGCGCGTCTGTGCATAGCTGTGATTTATCCTTGTAAGGATTACCACTACACTATAATACAGTATTTGAAGAGCCTACCATTTAAACCATTAGGATGTAAATGTTTTGCTTCTTTTCTGTCACGTTACAAAATTCCAACGTAGTGTTTTGGGTGTCAGAACTGCTTCATGTCTTCATAGTCTAGAAAGCTGCTTGGCCGTAGCTTCACTGTTTCCATGCAAACGTTGCACAGTTGTGTTTGTCCTGTCCCCTTCCTGCGTTCCTGATGGCAAACTTATCTGCACAGATGTGTAACGCGTATTAGCAGAGGATGTTTCTGGACGTAGTAAGTTGGAACTCAGTACGTGAAGACTGTAATGCAGAGGCACGCGAAGAAAGATTAGAATTAGGCTGCAGTAAGTTGAAATGTCAGAGGAAAAGTGTGTTAATGTGTTCCTCAGAGCAGTGAGCAGTCCAGCCTGTGGCTGGAATTAAGAGAAAGGACGTGGCATTCCTGGCCTGTGTCCTGATTGACTTTGTGATGTCTGAATGAGTATGCAGTTAGAAAGAAACATTTACTGTTGATGGTTCACATGGTGCAAGTAGGTAAGATTCTCATTTGAGTTTGTCTGTTACGTTTAGGAGGAGCAGCTGGAAGCAGTATTGTCAGCTGCTGTCCAGACAGGTTCTGTGGGACTTCTGACTGGATGCATTAAACATTGGATATCTGAAGGTAATACTTCGAACGTTGTTTTTTTACGTGGTACCTCTTTGAGTTGGAGCCTGTTGATTCATTTCTTTTTTGTTCTCTTTGTTTAAAGAGCAGCCAAGGTCTGCTGGTAATTTACGGTTTGTTCTTGAGTGGACATGGAACCAAGTGATCTCTACAAAGGAAGAATTTGACCAAATCTGTGAGTACTAGTGTAGTCATTCTGCAAACCTAAAGTCGTTCTTTCTGATTGAGCTTCCTCAGTAATACGCCGCTATAGGATATTGCACGCGGTCCTTGAAGTGCGCCTTGAAACTCTGGAATTGCTCTGTCGGCTAACGATTTAATATTTATTCTTGAAAAGGTGTTCCGCTGTTTGATGGCTCTTGCAACTTCATTGACCCCCAGACATTACGGTCTCTCCAGCGCTGCCAGTTGCTTTTGAGCAACCTTAGCACGGTCTTAAACTGTTTTCTCACAGAAGCACAAGAGCTTACTGAAAAAGGTTTGTAGTAGTGCTACAAAATCTTTGGTATGTTTTATTAAGATTTGGAATTGTGGCAACATGGGCTTTTGTTGTTTTTGAGGATTGGAAGACAGTCACATTTAGCTGGGAGAAGGGGCTTAAAGCTGAGCGCTTGGGACCACCACAAAACACGCATGGAGTTCAGGGCAACAGTTTATGGTGGAGCTCATGCAAGGGGGTGGGGGAGGCTACATTCAGAGAGAAGCTTTGTAGGCAACTGGGCTGAAATTACAGCAACCGAATGTGGTATTGCTGAAAATTATTCCTTTGAGTTCTTAGCTAGCAAGTTCTAGTTGCATGCAGACACCGTGTTGCAAATTGCTAAACAATACGAAGGAAGCGTAAACGAGTAACGTGCAAAGTAAGTTACTTGAGTTTCTACAGCTTTTTCTCTTAGAAATGGTTCTTGGCCTATTGAGAAAAGAAAAGAATATCCCTTTGCTATCAGAAGAATCTCTGCTACGTGAGAAACAGATGTCTTATTCTTGCGTGCATTTAGTAGTTCAGGCTTTGGGGTTTTTGTGGTTTTTTTTTATTTTAGCCTTTAGTGAGTTTAGTTCTTTATAGGGGTTGTTTTTTCTTTTGGTGGTGATAGTGGTTTTTTTCTTCAAATAAGAAAGCGATACAGCGTGAAAAACGCAAAGACAAAGATTTCTAATGTGCTATTTTTATACTTTTTGGTTTAGTAGGATGAAGGGAGTTTTGTGAAAATGAACAGAATTGCATAGCGCTAATCATCTCCTGCCTTTTTTCAGGTTTTGCAGACGTGACAAATAAGCAAGCGGTAACCGGCCTCATTTCTTTGTATGCACGAGTGGTCATCTGGTTCTGTCGATCCGGTCTCCTTCCAGAGGGTTTAGGTAAGCGTGACCTGTCATACGTTTGCAACAAGGCGACCATCCAGTGAGTGACTCCCACGAACGCGTGCTTAGCCATGTTTTTGTAACGGTTTCGTCAGGAAGAAGTCGTGCTGGTTCAGTGGCAGGGTGTGCTGAAGTTCTGTGGGTGAAGTTGAGATTTTGCTGGGTTGTCAAGTACACGGCGTAGAATGAGGCAGGCAGTTTCTTTCCTGGGTGGATTTTAGGAATAGCAATGGACCCCTGACGTCAAGGCGCTGCTTGTGTCCACAGCTTGAACTACTTGAGATTTTAAACAAAGTACTATTAAACAACAAGTACCGGAATGCTTGTTTTTACAGTGAGAGCATTACCTGCATGTTTTGAACTTTCTATCAGTTGCTTGAGGAGAAAGTACACCTTGGAAATCCTTCTTTAGTTGGATGGATTAGAAATTCCATTGTCAGCCTTAATTGTCTCACAGATGCTCACGCGGCATGTTTAGAAACCATTCCCTTTGAGAACTGGGTGGGTTTTTTTATAGTGAACTTCAGCTTACCCTACATGTTGTGAATGCTGCGTGAACTGTAACCTTGAAACGGCACTTGGGGCAAGAAGGAATTGAGTCTTGTCTCTTAGAGTTCTTTTAGCAAAGGCAGAAAGAGGATTGGCTTCTTTCAGAGTTGGAGGCTTCTGATGCTTAGCTTGTACGATCTTCTGTCTCTTTAGGCAAAAATTTTCGTTTACAAGTGTGATATGACTGCTTTAACTTGCTTCTGCTTTGTTGCCTGTAGATGACGATACGCGTTTGTCAAGACCTTTCTACAATTATCCTCTGATTGAGAGCTACTATACTGGTCACCGACAGAAACTTGAGCGTTTATCAAGGTAAGAGCTAGAGGAAGACTCTAGAACACTTCCACGGCAAATTCAGAAGTGGAAGGGAATGGCTTTTATCTCAACAGTTGCATGGGCTATGCGTAATGCCGCTGCCAGCAATACTCTTGACTTCAGTGACACGCGTGTTCTGTTGAACAGAGAGGTTACTTTCCTGTGTTAAAACGTTGCTATCTACCTCTGCTTAGTACCACTGGTTGGTATCATCATTTTTCGGGAGTCTACTTTATTCATTGGCTAATGTGTATAATTTCTGACTACTGAAAAAGGCCATGCGATTAGGACAGGATCAGTCACCTCCAGTTCAGCAAAGCAGGGTGTTCACAGAACAATTGTTTTGGAAGCAGAAGAAAGCGTGTTTTTTAAAAAACAATCATCTCCGTCCTTGACTGGTAATAGAGGGTCATAACTGTATTGGCCTAAGTCCCCTTCTCACAAGTACGTGGTGTGATTTTGTGAGATGGTTGGAGTTACATGGAGTTGGCACGCCTCGCACTCTCCTGGCTGTCGGATAGAAGTCACTTGCGAACGTCAGCTCTCTTTCCTGGACTAGCTGCCTAGCACATAGGCGGCATGCCTTGGATTAGCCGATAATAGGTTTTTCTTTGGAAATTGTACTGAAAACTGAATAAAGACCTGACCAAGCTTCGGCGATGGCACTGTGACCAAGAGGCTGCAAGGTGAGTTAAGGTGGAAGCTGCAGGGTAGGAGGTATTGACTTCAAAGTTCATCTTCCTTGGCTTACTTCTCAAGTAACTTACATACAGGCTCGTGTGTTCCTTCGAAGCACAGAGCCTCTAGTGTCCTTTTTCTGCTTTGTGCCATCGGGAGATGAAAGGGCAGGGCTGCAGTCAGCAGAAGACTGGAGGAAAGCCGTTACACCGGGAGGCTGGAATTAGTGTTTTACTCTGTCCAAATCCTTGCTACCTTTTGTTCCAGAGGAAAATGGGACTCGGACTGCTTGATGGTTGATGGAATGGTTTCCCAGTTAGGAGACCAAGTGGAGAAGCTGTGGCGGAGAGATGCAGGAGGAACTGGGAAATACCCGCCTGCCAGTTTGCATGTGAGTGTCCTGTTCACTGCGAACAACAACAAACGGCCGCCCTCCCCGCCAAACCCCACCCAAAAGCCAATGATTTAGGGAAGACGGGCGTTTTTTCAGAACTTTTAATTTTTCATTTCAGGCACTGCTGGATCTCTATTTGCTAGAAAGCATTGAAGAAAACTGCAAACACGCAATTGTATCCTTTCTAGTTATTTTTATTACACCTCCAGGGGATGCACATAAATGTTCTTCAGTGTTGGTCGCCGACCTGTTTCATGACATTTTTTCATTTATGCTTCAAAGACGATGCAAGTGAAAACATTTAGTTTAGCGTTAAGTTGTAGACAGAAGCGCTGTTTTATTTCTTTGTACTGTGGATTTTTGATGACTTTTTTCTTAAACGTTTTGTTGCAAAAGTCTTCTCCGATAGGGAGAAAACAGTTTTAGTAATAAGGGTTGAAGATATAAAATGTCCTTAGTTTTTCTCCAAATTTAAACAGCGTTTAAAATTGTCTAAAACACCCATGATGGGTTATAAAACAATTTCTGTTTCAGAGCAAAAGGATTTCTAAGAGTGGTTTACCAGTACCGGATTTTTGCTGAAATCACGGGTTTTCCAGCGCAGCTCACGGTGCTTGCTTTGGTTCCGTTGAAAGTGCAGGCACACGGAATAAGCAACAGGGAGAAGAGAAAAGTCATGGGGCAGAAACTTAATTTTTAAGCTGCTGAAATACACAGCCTTGCTTTTGCTGTTTGTTGCCTAACCCGCGAGGGGAGCCTAGAGAGCAAGGGGCTTAGAAACGCTTATAGCCCAGAGCTGTCTTGTTAGATGATGTCCCTAAAAACGGACGTCAGAAAGAGAAAATGACGCTACCAATGAGTGACCCGCATACTGGTTTAAATCCAGTTTTAAGCATTCGGAGCTGAGCTGTACTGTAAGGATGCCACAATTTACACTGTTTTATAGACGCTGGACATGAGGGAAAAAACCAACTGTGGAATTTACTTCCTGTAATAATTGAGCGTTGGATGCTCCAATGTTTTGAATGTATTTTCTGCTTCCTACCACTTTTATATTCTTACTTCATTATGGTTTTCTAAAGGTAATGTGATAAACTTTTGGTCTTACAAACTGATTAGCCTTAATGAGATACCTGATGTCAGACAATTTACTTGCTGCTGGATATCAAGCGTTCCTTTCCGAGTGAGACAGAAACTTCAATCGACTCCTTCGCAACTGCCTTTGGCATCCCCTGGGGACTTGTTAAGCTTGTTGAAGGTTTTTGGCTTCTAGATCACAATGATTACGAAGTAAGTATGGTAGAGTTGAGTTAGACATACATTGCAGTACAAAGCTATAATCTAGAAAATGATTTTAAAACCCGATCTCTAACTTGTACAGAATTCACTGGCCCTGCTCTTTCATCCCGCTACAATCAAAACCGCGTCATGGCAGCACAAGAGAATTATTCAGTCCCTCCTGTGCCAAGGGGAGCATGGGCAAGCCCTCAGATACATCCAGCTGATGAGGCCACCCACGGCAAGCAGCGGGGAAGTGCAGCTTCTCCTCACTGTGTTGCTCTCCAATAGGTAAAGAAATATACCCCACCATTTTGTCATGCAAATCTTGTGAAAATGGAGAACAAAGAATAGAAATCATCATCCCCTAAGTTTCCTTTAAACTTTGAGTACAAGACTCTTGGGGCATCTCTTTGGTTATGCTATTAACATCCCTTTACGTCTGAAAAATTAATTACAGGTGCATGGTGGAGGCTTGGGGTCTGTTGCACCAACATGCCGCTCAGGCAAACTTAGAAGACCTCTTAAAACGCATGTACGAAATGTGCCGGGAGATGGGCCTGATGGAAGACTTGCTGAAGCTGCCTTTCACAGACACCGAACAAGTAAGTGGGAGCAAGGAAAAATGTTCATCGTCTCTTTGAAAAGAGAAAAGGCAGAGCCATAACAGATTTTTGGAATGATTTTTTTTTTCTCATAGGAGTGTTTGGAGAAGTTTTTAAGGACCAGTGCTGGTGTTCAGAATCAAGAATTCCTTTTAGTCTACCATCTGCAGCGTGCCAACTACATTGCAGCCCTAGAGCTGAATCAGTCCATGAACGTCAATCTTATGGTAAGCGTGAAAGTTCTGTTCTGTCAAGCGTGCAAGTTTCTGCTGGGTGTTACTAACTGGTTTTGATAGTACTCAATAAGAATCCTGCTTTGTTTTTTTCATACCAGTCTTTGAAACACTCGGAACAAGTTTCTACACCTTTGGTTACAGCTGAAGCTAAATGTTGACCAATATACGTCACTACTCCAAAGCTACTCTATGAAGCTATAATTAAATGTTACACACCACTGTTGACCCCACTGAGAACAGTTTGTTTGCATCTGAGGAATAAACATGTATCTTTCCCATCAGCCAGTCTTACCATTCCGTTATTGAGATACGTATGTTATGCGTGGCTTAGATTACTGGAAGTTGTTTGTGTCACTCCTTCCTGTGGGATGACGAGTAGGTTGTATGTCATCGCTTGTGTCTTGCACGCAACTGTATTTTTCTAGCTGAGAGCAGGCTAGATGCCAGTCCACAGGTTAAATTTCTGTGGGTTTTGTTTGTTTTTTTAATTTCTGCGAGTTATAGTGTGCTCTCCAATTCCACAACTTTCATTTCACGGCTTTTATGACAAAAATTCTTGTCTAACCTCTATTTCTCAAAATAGCCAGATTACATTTTGTGTTACATGAACTTGTGTTCTGGATTTGTGACGCGTTTGCTGTTTTCTGGAATCATAGTTTTCCAGTGACTCAAACTTCTAAGGTGGTTTTGGAAGTCGTAGGTCCTGCATTTGAAAACTGTCATGCGGCCAGGTGGTGTGCGTAGGTCGCTTTTTCTTGCTTGTTTTAATCTTCACATCATGTTGTCCAGGGTAATTTCCAGTTGTCCCGTATATTCAGGGCAGTGGCGTTTCAGGAAGAACAAGGGAAAGCCTGCTATGTAGTAAGTCGTTTGCAAATTGCAGGTGATATCAGAAAATTGCAGGTGATAACAGGTGTATCAGAAGAAGGTTCTGCAGAGTGCCAGCATTGTTTTAACTTCAAGTTGTAGGCTCTGTTGCTATTCCAGTCTTCCTTCCACTTTGCTAAAAGTACCAGGTGAAATCGGTGTGTGCGGATGGGTAGAACTTGCCGCTGTTCTGTGCAGTGGAGGTGTTTTCCCACACCCGTAGAGGAAATCTGCTCACTAATGCGAAATAGCATGGAGAGGTCTGTGCAATGAACTTCTTGTAATTAGTTAAGCTTTTGCTTTCCGCTTTTCCTTCATCAGAACGACGGCGATCATCGCTTGACCGACAGAGCAGTTGCCAGAAATTCTCTATTAGCCCAATATGACAAGATCCTTCCACGAATTGAAAGGCAGCTGGCCGTAGAGAGAGCCAAGCTTTACCATTTGCCTGCACTGGCCTCAAGAGAAGGTAACTTTTAGCGGGGGGAAATAGAGGGGAGAATTCCCTGTCACTTGGATGACACCAGGCTGAAATTTTTCCCCTCTTGCTTTCCAGTCTCAAGACCAAAGCCATTAACTCCAGTAAGAAAACAAGCGAAAGCAGGAAATGTGCGTCGAAGACCAAATTTTCTGGCAAAAATATTGTCCAGAATTAAAGAACCCTGGGCAGGAATGAAGGAGAAAACCAGTTTCTCACAAGGTGGATTTTAAAGATGCTGTCGTTTTTATAGCTGCTAAACGTGCTGTTTCTTCAGCAGGATGTTTCTAAAATTGAGGATGTTTCTAAAATGGGACCTGTTGAGATCCAAACAGGAGAGCAAGCAGTTGGGTTTCAACAGCACCCGCCAGTCCCTCACTAGAGACAGGAACAAGAAGAGACCTTAGATGCATTCACTTATTCAGCTCGTCTCGGCTTCGGGATTTAGGACAACACTGTAGAGAAGACGGGGCTGGACTTGGGAATACGCAAATCCCTCATGGGAGTCAATGGAAAATTTGGGATGGGAAGAAGGCAGCAGGTCACAAAGCTTCCGCAGTCATTCCCGTAGCAGCGCAGTGAAGGTGTTTCTGCTTGCGTTATAACTGGTGGGTACTGATGTAGATGTAAGCGCCTGGTTTTGGCTTGTGGGCCCTCACTGAATTTAGGACAAACTGCTTACTGCTTTCTTGTTCGTAGATTTGTAAGCATAAAAGGAAAGTTTACGCAGACTAGTATTTCTTGACTTTAGTTTTGAAGCATGGCGTGTTGCTAATAATATATCGCTTTCGCAAGTTTTGACGAGGCGGGAGGCAAGAAAATAAGCTGATTCTATGGAGACTGCTGTTGAGGGGCTGCTTCCTTCTGCCGTTGTTGGCTAGCACTGCAACTTAGAGGGCTGGGCAAAGGTCTTTACACGTGGATTCAATTATCCCGACCATCCGAGTCCCTGGAAATAAGTAACGGTTACTGCTTTTGTTCTCCCCATAAAACCCCGAGTATCTTCACGTGGATCTAGAAGGAACGAATACTTGCTCAGCACAGGGAACGGGAAAAGACGAGGTGGAGCTATTTAGAATATACTGTGTTGTCTCAGGCAGTCCAAGCGATTCCTTGAAGTGCAGGGTTGAGCTGTCGGATGTGAGGGCTGGCCAGTTTGACAAAGTGTTGCCGACTGGAACTTTCAGCTTTTCTCTCATCGTTGCCTTTTACCCTGTTAGATGCAGAGTGGGTCGCCCTGTGGGCATTTGTCGTCAGTGCAGGAAGTACTGCAATGGGATGATTTCTGCCAGTTGTGGCTACAGCTCGCATTGTAAAACTGCTCACTTTGTCCAGGAGTGGTGGCAAATCGTAGTCAGGAACAGAAACACCAGAAACGGGGCACGCGATGGCCTACACTGAACACTCTCTTCTCTGTCCCTTAGACACAGAGGCTGTCATCGGTAGCAGAGAGTACACTGTATGTTTCTGACTTTACACCCAGCAGTGATCTGAAAGGAAAAGCGGCATTTCACTGTCCTCAGTTTCATCTGTGTGAGTGTGAAGTCAGTCTGTTTGGTAACGACTATTGCATTAACAGGCTTTTTTTTAACTGTAGGTGGTGGAAGATAGTGCGCTTAAGTCACCAACCTCAGAAGCAGCACCGGCAACACCAGGATAAAGTGAAGGACATCCATCGGGCGATCGTCCATACAGCTAGGATTCTCCAGAGTCATAGTTAGCATGTTGTTTGACTGTCAATAAACATTGTTGAATGTGATGCAGCTGAAGGAGACGGAGAGCTTTTTACATCTCAGAGTAATTTTCAGCGACAAGCGTTGTAATAAGGAATGCCCCCCAGCCCTCCTCCTCTCGCTTAGCTTTTGTAGCTGAGCAGACGGCAGAGGGTATGCAACATCCCTTTGGTCAGTTTGGGTCAGCTGTCCTGGCTACGTGCCCTCCCAGGATCTTGTCTTTTTTCCTCCTGAGTCCTTTCTCAGACCCAGCCTTCGCACCGCACCCCTAGCAGCTCCCTCTGCATCTCCGGGATGATCAGTTCGCCCTCCTCTACGAGCAAAGGAACCCAGAATATCTTCCAGGAAGGAGAACTCAAACCCCACGTGGACTGATGGCGTAAGGTGGGCTGTAGTTAGTGATTTTTCCAGTTAAAGGCTTTACAGACCGTGATTACACTTGCAGTTTCATAGAGTTTGCTCAAACTGCTTACGTTGAGAACTGGAACTGCAAATCAGAATGGCAGACTTGCATTTGGTCTTAAACGGCTATGTTAGGCCTTCTGTAACGTCACCTGCCTGCCTGCAGGAACACTCGGAATTAGGAGAATTTGAGATTTGAGGTTTGTGCGGTGACGTCATCCTGGGAGCTTCGTCCAGTTTTGTATGGACTGTATCTATTTCATTATTTCCCTTTTGATTTTATTATTAGGATTTCATGAAAGCAGTTTAGTTTCTCCTAAGCTCGTAAATCTCTCTCTACCTCTCCTCCTCCTCTCCGTGTACGAGAGGTTGGGGGGGAGCATCTGTCGCCGGCCATTGGCCAATTCGGCCAAAACCACGACAGATTTATTGGCGCCCGACGTGGGGCACGAACGCAGCTCTGATAGATTGCCTGAATAGTTTGAATTCCAGCTTGTTCAGGGAGAACAGAGAGTTCACAGCATGTCGGTCTTACGTGAAATCTGGTATCGTGCCTTTAGAGAGCTTTGTATGAAGTTAATGGACGCAGTGGGGTTTAAGCGGTCAAATATATTGCATGGCCTGTTTCTCGTTTGTGTTTGGACGCGGTGGTCTAAGCGTGCCACGTTGGCATGGGTTTGCCTTCAGAGGTATAAAATAATTGCTTGGATAACGGTTCTGCCTGCCTATCTTGGGCATCTCGTGATGGAGGCTTTTCCTAATTACACTTTCGGGATGGGTTCTTTTCCTAATTACGCTCTTGGTCGTACCTGGGGAAAGTTGACTTTGCCCTTCGGTGATGATGCCAAAGCGACAGTAACAGAATCGGGATGAGAAACCTTCGGGCCGTTTCGAGAGTGAAGGTTACTTTCATTCGTACGTGATCCTGTTGTCGGTTTTCCCGAGTGTGTTGCAGGGCTGGTTTATTGTTAAATATCGGTGCAGGAGTGAGTATGATGTGACATGTGATGTTGCTACTCAGACCCCGGGGCCAAAGCCAAAGACAGCAGAAACTCGGGCAGCCCTGCCACCGAAAGCTGCAGTAGGAATTCAGACAACCCCCCCACGGAAAGCTACAGCAGAAACTCAAACAACTCAGGTGACTGCCCAAGCCGCAACACAGGCACAAACAACGCCACCGGCCCCGACACCAGCCCGAGCGGCATCGGCTGCCCCCCACCGGCCCCGGCATCGGCCAGGCCCACGGCGGCTGCGCCGCCCAGAGGCCCCGGCGAAAGCCACGCCTCCGCCCATACAGGCCAAAGCCACGGCCCGGCCGTAGGGACACCGCCGCCAGCGGCATGGGCTGCCCCCACACGGGCCCCGGCAAACGCCACGGCTCCGGCCCGGAGGCGGTGGAGAAAATGACTAAGACAATAGCTGAGCAAAATGAGAAAAGTGCTAAACTTCTTCATGAAATGCTTGAAAAAGTGTCTGAGAAGGGGAAAGAATCCCACTCTTCCCCTGAACAGAGCCAGGTTGCAGTCATTAAGAAACAACGGTAGCGATTCAGCTTTTGGCCACCTCACTTGCTCTTCCTCACTTGGCGGTACAGTTCTGCTCTGACTTTGCGAGCCTGTCCAGCTTGCTGGTCTCCTGGGCACCGTTTTCCCCACTTCACGGTTCAGTTTTCTATTGGAACCAGAAGAGGGAGGGGCTGGGAAAGGCCAAGTGGGTGCTACTCTTTGCAACGATGGCGTGCTCTCCTGTCATTCCACCTTACGAAACCACGCTCTTACGGTCTTTAGTTCCCCATAGAAGGCAGGAGTGGGTCAGACAACGAGTAAAGAGAACGTCTTGTTTCTGGCCGTGTTTTCCGGTTCCTTCTGGAAAACCGTCTGGGGAGAGTTGCCTCTTAAAATCAGGGCGTGGGGGCGCTCAAAAAGCTCACGCGAATACTGAGTGAGAATGCTTGGGACAGTCTGGTAAGGAACGAAAGCAAAAGGAAGCTTGTTTCTGTATGTTTTCTGCCTTGACCCTATCTTCAAAGAAGCCCATAAATAATTCTTTGGCATCGATTTTGTAATTCCAACATTGCAAAAAGTTTTCCTCTACTGAATACTGTTGGTAATCAAAAAATCAATTTGATACTTCTCTTTCTTTTCAGGACCACAAGAAAAGGAGGCTCTTGGTCACCTCCACCGGTGGAAATAAAATTCGTCTCTCCTTTTGGAAGTGCACTGGATAAAGCCATGGATCGTATTGCAAGAATATGCCCAGTGTGCGAATATGTCTGAGGATAACCGAGCAGTTTAATCCCCCATCAGAACTTCCCCTCGTGGAACGCTACTCTCAGGCTTGTTATTTCAATAAAATTGTTTGCTGCAATTTCATCAGTTCCCATGTAACCACTCGTAAATAGCTTTGTTGTTGATTTCTGGTGGGGAAAACAAGCTACGGGCAGAAACCAATCCATAGGGTCTCACGAGTCATTTAGTTCTTATCCGTAGTCTTACTGGTACAGAACAGGTTTCTTTTTGGCGTTGGTGAACTTAATACTGCGAAGCTTAAAGCTTGATGCCGGTGTCTGCCAAGTAGCGAAGGGTTGTTACAAATCTGCTGAGCCGGGACTTCGTCCTTGCTGGCGGCAGGAGCCCGGCCTGGTGCACCCCAGACCTGGGGGTGTCTCTGTCCCAGACCCTTGGATGCGGCTGCTGCTTTCCCGTTTGCAGGTCAGGCCAGTAGCAAGGCTGAGGGTGCACCACACACATGCACGACAGCAACGCGGCTGGCTACGCAGGCTGCCAGAGACGGGGCCGTGCCTTTACCACCTGCCATCTTGCACTGGGGCAGCTCACAGAAAGCCACCTCTCTGGCTTATTAACGCACGGCGTATATTTTGACAGCTAAGTTATGTGACGGAGGTAGCTCTTTTTCCTGAGAATTCTGGGTCTCTCTCGTGTGCGTGACTTAATTCAGCTTCTTTCCTTCCCTTTGTCTCCCGGCAATGCAGCACAGAGTTGAAACGTAGAGCGTACAGATGACCCCTGCTGCCAGGCGTTGGTTGTCTCTGCTTCCCGATGCCGGATCCCAGCGACAGTGCCACACAGAGCTATTCCTTCCTGCCCAGGAGCAGTTTGCTTCCCGGCCACTTCCCCAGTCCCTCGTCTCCTTCTGCAAGAGGAGGTTCCCTCTCTCCTCCTGGCCTTTCTGGGGCTCAGAACTGAAAACGGCCCTCTTTGCAGTCCTTCCAGACAGGCTTTCGCTGGGACTCCAGCACTAATTATTCCTTCTTATTCCAGCTCCCCTGAAAAGAGCTCAGGCACTTAGATGTCTGCTGTCCCAACGCGGTTCATGGCTCAGTGACCGCGTGGCTGCAGCTGCCTGGCTACGAGGAGATATCAGGAGCAGAAGATTTAACGTTTCCCGCACCAGTTCAGTCCTGCAAAGAGCTGAATTGCTTTCACGTGCCGATGAACGCAGACCCCTTGTTGTGTCTGAATTAGGACTCCATCTGACCCGGAGATGAGGCCCATGTGAACCAAGACCCCCAGAAGCCTTGTCTGGGGTGGGCGCTCCCTGACAGCGGCTGCTCTCCCCTTACTGCCTGCTGGCCAGCTGGTGCTCTGCTCTATTAAGGCATCTTAGCAGCACCGCTGCATTTCTGCCTGGCGATACAGGAGTAGTACTTAATAGCTGTGACTTGGGATTTTTTTTCAAAGGTGTTCTGTTTGGTTTTTTTCTCCACAGACACATTGTTTTTAAAAACTTGAGAAGAAAAGAAGACAGCTCTGCCTTTGAGAAATGGTCCCTGTCCTCATCTGCAGCACTGGCGTGGGCACATCCAGTTGCTCAGAGTCAGTTCCCTTATCAAGTGCTGATCAAGACAAAAGCCCAAACCCAGTGTAAGTAAGGCTATTGCAGGCAGGAGGGAGAAGAGTTTCTGCTGGCTGGGAATGAGTGGCGGATCCGGAGCACACAGGCCACGTGGGAGTCCCGTCCGGAGGAAGCCTGGAAGGAGTGGGAGCACCAGCACATTGCTGTGGCTCAGGCGAGTTTCCCAGTAACGGGCATTGCGGCCAGATCCATTAACCTCTGGTCTTCTGAGTCTGATGTTTTCCCCTTTTTGTCATCTTTAAGATTTGTTACTCACGCCCCTCTCTGCCCTTCCTTAATAAACCGTGACTCCAGGTCTGGAACTTCTGCCAATAGAAAGGAAGCGTGGCGTCAGTCTTTCAGATCTAATAATTGCTTCCTGATCATGTTTGATAAAATGATGGGGGTTTGATAAAAATTAGGGACTTAATTCTGTCGGGAATGCTGAGCCCTGTGTGGGGTGTATGGCTAACCGGGGTCGTTCAGGTGCTCCCTCTGGATGGTTGTATCGGTCTTGGCTGGCAGCTGGCACAGGCGTTTGGGCACACAGTACCGTACCCTGTTCTGCTGAGGACAGCTTCTTGTTCACCTGCTGCATCAACTGGTTTTCCTGCATTGATCTGCCTGGGGTTTGCTTTGTTAAGACAGTGAAACGAACATAATCAGGCTTCTGTTAATTTTGTGCCTTCTACCTAGGAAGCTGTCGGATACAGTTTTAGAGAACTAATGGTGACAAGGCTTTGCTGGTGTGGTATTGCTTGACTTGTGTGGTGGAGAGAAGCCTTAAATTGGCAGGAGAGAGTCACCAACAAGCCGGGCCTGTTGCACGTGTTGCAAATGCATTTGCAGTTGGGCTTGTCAGGTTGCTCTTTGTCAAAGTATGTTTCAGAATGAGATACGCAAAAGCCGCCTGGACACGGTCCTGGGCAGCCTGCTGTAGGTGACCCTGCCTGAGCAGGGGGGCTGGACCAGAGGACCTCCAGTGATTCTGGAAGGCCTTTCTCTTCATTGTGATGCTGGGATTCTGGAATTCGTGCTGGGATTCTGGAATTCGTGCTGGGAGAGGCGAGCGGTGTGGTGTGCTGGGAGTGCCTTGCTCACCACTGTCTCCCTGTGCTGGGAAGGCTGCGTGTATGTTCTGTCCTGAGACACTCAGCGCCTACGTCTGTCTGTGCAGGTGCACCGAGCAAGGTAAAAAAGAGCGTAAGGTCAGAAGTGCCTTTGGGAACCGCTGCGAGCTTCGCCACGGTAGACGGGGACTGCAACTCTTGAACGGAAGTATAGTCGTGTTAGGGAATAACCGCAGGAGGTAGCTGGGTAAAGTGGCTCCAGCGTCAAGTTCTGATCTGTGTTGGTTTTGTTTGTTTTTTCATGGAGAGGGATGTCACATCTGTGGTCTGCATCAGACACAGGGTCTTCGCTGTTGGGGGCTGTTGGGGTAGAGAGCTGAAATTCTTTCCTCGTCTCACCTTCTGCTGTAGCTTTGTGCTTGTGGAGCATCTGCACAAACTCGGCAAGACAATCTGTAGGCTGCACTTGAGTGAAATAAGGCCGATTGTAGGATTCTGGTACAGACCGTCTCTGTCACGCTGGTGGCTTTTTAGACTACAGCTTAGGGCTTGGATGAAATGTAGGGTTTTTGCCTAAACCGCCGGGAGCGGGGAGGCTTTCTGCCTAAGCGGGAAAGACCTGACCCGGTGGTACTCCCTAAATCACCTGCTCACTCACTCGCTAAATCCTCTTTCTGCAGGAGTAAAATCCGGCAAAGTGCAAATTCACTGAACCTGACGACTACGAGAGTGCAGAAAGTGACTTTTCCATCTGCTGCTCCTCCAGTGCTTGTGAGTTGCTTCCTGTTTCTCTGGGGAAAATGTCATGGAACCAGTCATTAACAACAATTCAAAAATTGGTATAACTTTTATAAACCCTTTTATAACCCTTCCCTGAAATCACTTTAGCTTCCACCTCTGGCGGAATGAAAGAACGACGCCTGTCAGCTGCAGCCTCTCCCAGAGAGCTAGGGAGTCTCTCCGTGCAAGAGGGAGTTAAAAGTTGCCTTAAAAGATGCCTGACTGTGTCCTGGGTGGTGTCCTTTCTAAAAGTGAAGGGGTTTTTAGCCCTCCCTGCAAACTGAGTGTGCCGTTTCACCCGGGTATGAGCTAGCAGCCCGGGCTGACTGCCACAAAAAGGAGATGGACAAATTCCCTCTCCTTCTTCCCGATGCGTGGTCCTGCCTCCTTCCTTGTGCCACCTCTTATGCTTGCTGGTTGTCTCTGCAAGGCAGTTGAGCTCTCGAAGCTGGTGGAACACCACCTGCTTTTCTGGGTGAGTTTCCTGCCTGCTCAGGGAGTGAACTTGGCTCCTAAAGTGCTCTAAGGCACTGTTAAGGCAGTGCGAGGTGAGCCACAGGAGTACGGTAGTAGAACAAAGGAGCAGATGGAGAGATGGGAGGCGGCGGCAAGTCCTCTCTTTTGGTGGCAGGGAAGTCAACATGTTTTGTGAAACCATCTCTTCAGCTGCGGCTGGCCATATTTTTAGCTTTTTCGTCAGTAAGCCCATTGCATTGTTGGCCCTTGAAACGGATTTTCAGGTACTACCGTCAGTCAAAACTGACGTCCCTGAACCCTGACTTGGCTGAATGTGATTCTGCTTGAACATGTAATTTCTCCATGTTTATTCTTCTTGGAGCTTTTTAATGCAAAAATCTATCCTCAGCCTGTGACTCGTGGTACGCTCCTTTCTTTGGAAATAGTTTGGAAGTCATAAGTACTTAAGGTGAAGACCAGTGGTAATTTTGGCTGCTAGAAGACAACTGACAATAAGTAACAAAGGGTAAAGTACGAAATCAAGGGAAAGGACAAATGGAGAGTTGTACCTGTTACTGAGAAGCTTTTTAAAATCTGATTTTTCTCAGCTCCCATCTTCCTAACCTGTGTGAGTAGACTTGAACTCAGTGTATTGGGCTTTTTCCTGTTATTTCTCTGTTGATACGTCTGGGTCACTTTTTGTTGGTGATCTCACAGGCATCAGAAAAGCAAAGGATTCTCCTTTTGCTCTGCTGGGAGAGCAAAAAGTCTCCTGAGTGCCATTATTTGCAAGAAATAGAGCTAGAGGTGATGTCTAGGGGATTTTTCACTGCATACTGATGAAACTTCTGTCACTCTCAAGAATAGTTCTGGCTGACGTGAGTCTAGTTGTGCAATTTTTTCCTGTATTTACAGCGAAGAATGCGAGACCTAACAGCTGAGGTAACGAGCAGTCTGCTGCAGTTTCCAGAGGTGACTCTTCAGGCACTTGGGGAAGATGAGGGAACCCTCGGCTCTGTGCTGTGCGGGAAGTTTTCTGGAGGTGAGCATTTTCCTTTAAATTTGGTCTCGGTATAAAGCTGTTCTTGCCTGGAGGCTACCTGAAGCCTCAGGTCATCGTATCAGCTGTGTCAGGTTGGTGCTGTTAAGAGGCATCCTGTTTAGAGAGAGAGAACAAAAAGGGTGCTTCAGCGATGACAAATGCTAATATTAAAACGTGAGTATAGTTAAACTTTGAAGTGGACTTTCCAGGTGATGTGACAGTAGAGCTGGGTGCCTATCTGGAGGTCTAGGCTTCTGTTAAGACCAGGTAGAATCTATCTACCTGAGTGTAAATGCAGGAATTGAGCTCATACTTCCTTTGGGCTGGCAGTAGTTCAGTGAAACAAAATGCCTTCGATTCTTCCTCTACGCTCTAAGACTTGTATTCCCATATGCGTTTAGATCATTTCTAGCAAAACCAAGGCGAATATGGTATAAAGGCTGTCGATCAGGACCTTGTAATCTTTATCCCAAACAACCCAGATTCTTCGGTGCGGGAATGACAAGTACAAATGCAAAATAACAAGGTGGTTAATTTTAGGAGGGATTGCTTGGGGATTTCAACGGGTGATTTTGAATCATTGACTAGAATGAGGTAGGTTGGTCTTCCTCTGCTAGGTACGTTTATTGAAGGAAAGGGGCAGGCACTGTGATTTTTTTTCAGCTGTTTTCAGTCTTCCGTTGGACATTTGCTTCAGTCCTCTTTCTTTTCTCTCACAGGGAGAAACGGCCTGGCGTGGTTGGCACGTGGTCCTCACCTTGAGGTGGTGAACTGTGTGACAGGAGAGCGGCTCTCTGCGTACCGTTTCAGTGGAGTCAATGAACAGCCTCCCACTGTTCGTGTGGTGAAGGAGTTTTCCTGGGAGAAGAGAACTGGACTGCTGGTTGGGTTGGAAGACGCAGAGGGAAGTGTTCTCTGTCTGTACGACCTTGGACTCTCAAGAGTGGTTAAAGCAGTTGTTCTTCCCGGGAGGGTAGGTACTTTTTAATTGGAGAAACGAAGCTTTGATGTTGTTAGGTGCTGCGTAGGCCTGTTTTAGGACAAGCTTTGGAGCGTCTCTTTGTAGGAGGTATTTTTTCTATCGTGCGTTAACATCCTGTCACTTGAGAGTATCCAGTCAAGATGGTGTTGCTGTAAAATCTTGGGCTTAATGTGCCATTATTGTTGGAGTTTGCTGAGAGTAAAACAAGTTTTCTGGTTTTATTGTAGAGCACAAATTCACCTGATTCTCTCCTTCCACAAAAAGGCCTTGAAAAGCACCTTTTTTTGACCCTAATTGCTTGATTTCCATCAGAAATACCGTCTTTAAAATGGCTCAGAATTCCATAGTTGTGCTGTAAATGACTTCGACACATTGCCTTGAATCTCAGCCTAGCAAGCAGGCTGAGGAGAACACATTTTTCTGTTGACTTAGGAGAGGAAAAAAGAGCCTCTAGTGAGTTATCTGACAGAGTGTTGGGAGGTCACCTTTCAGCCTGCAGTCCTTGAATCTCTGCTCTCTGACTAGTGTGTTTGTGTAGATGGGACACACTGGTGTAATGTTGCTGATGTTTTCTGTCTTCTGTAACCCAGAAACTCAAATGATGTGTGTCCCCTAGCCTCATTATCTCAATGTAAACAAGAATCGGTGGAAGTCAATAGAACATCAAGATTCATTTCTATCATCTTAGAATCTGCAACAACTAACTAACTAACTTCTTAGCCAGCTTTCCATCAGCTGCTTTGGTTTGACTTGCTAGAATACAGGTGGAGTTTTGTTTGTTTGTAATGCTACAGTGTGATGACTAGTAGTAAGCATTCGTATTGGGGTCACTGAGAGAGAGAAATACGTGCAGCTTTAGCGCAGGAGTCTTTGTGTGCTCGTGTCTCTGCTCTAGCAGTCAGTGTTGTCCTGGGATGTGCTGCAACGTGTGCTGAAAGGTCTGTCTTCGCCTTGTGAGACAGTTGTGTGCAGACTGCTGGGCACGTGAAAGAGCAGTGTGCGCTTCCTCCTTTAGGTGGAGTCACCTTTTTATCTGAGAAGCTGCTGCTTTAGGCTGGCTTTTAACATTTTTCTCAACATTCGTGAAAGCGCTGGTGTGCATTTAAAGCTTCTTTTCCTTTATGTGGTTGTTACTTTTCTTCTAAATGCGGACTAGTGTGAATTTTACTAAGCTGGTCTCTCCCTTCAACGCTTTCTAAATACGTTTCACTCCCATGGAAATGGTGTGTCTCCCATGCAACTTGGCCGCTGCCTCGTCTGACTCTCGAGCCCTGATTTATCCTAACGCCCGTTTGTCAAAGAAGGCATAGACTGTATCGCGGTGCTGGTGGGCTGTGAGCGGTGGGAGACCTCGATGTAGTTGTGTTTGTCTGTCTTAAGCCCCTTGAATACGATAAAGTTTCTTGCGTATAACTGATTTTCTGTGTTTTCCTCCAGTTAATTACTGCGAAGTAGGAAATGGAAATTGCTAAGCTGTACTAATAGAATGCCCCATTTAAGTTGAAGTTAAGTCACTTACCCGCAGGAAATCTAGTAAATGGAAGGCAGTAACAGGTTTTTGTACGGGGCTTTTTTGTCTTTGTCTCTTTTCTTGATCTAATTGCAAACAATGCTTTGATGCTCCTGTATTTACTTTTTCTATTGAGCTTGTCAAAGAGCTCAAGTAGTAACTTGTAGTTTTCCTGTAGGTAACCGCTATAGAACCCATAGCGAATCACGGAGGACCCAGCGTGAGCACTCAGCACCTCCATCAGAGTCTGCGATGGCTCTTTGGGGTGGCAGCAGTGGCTACAGATGCTGGCCATCTACTTCTGGTTGATCTTAGTTTGGATGATTGCTCCTGCACTCAGAATGATATCGAAGCATTGGGTAAGCCTGCAGTTTTTCCACATGAATTTAAACGCAAGAAAACTTCTGTCTTCTAACGAAACAGTATGCATCCCACTTTGAAGACCCTTGTGTCAGACATTTCTGACGACTGGTTACAGGTGGCAGTTTGACATCGTATAGTCCTGACCTGATTAAACCTGGGAGTGTCTGACTGCTCCTCGCAGTGTTGTAAATGCCCCCTCCCACCAAGATCCCTGTGCCACTATGATTCTTGCCAGAGAGGTGTAGGAATTTTGCCACGTGAGCCGGTGCGGCCGCCTGGTAGGAAGTTGTGTTGGAGGAGCCCTGTTTCCCGGGAATGCTCTTCTGCTTGTGTTAATTGACTTGGGGCAAATTTTGGGCTTGTTTTTTAAAATAAACCCCACTTACCAACACCCATGCATTTGGATGAATGAAATCTCGAATAGGTGTACTCAGCTTGCATACACCGTTTTGGCTATTACAACAGCAGCTTCAGCAACTGGTGCCACTTCAAACACGAGGTGCCACTTCAAATTGCATCACGAGGCCCAAACTCCTGCTTTTCAGAGTCCAGGAAGAATTTGGTTACGCTTTTACCTAGCTTTCAAACGTGAGTGAGAATACTTGTCTGATCCAAGAGTTCTTATGTTCTTTGAAGACATACATAATGGCAATGGCAAAAAAAAGTGTTGCATAAATGGCTATTGTGCCTGGCACGGTAGCATTAGATGATAGGGGTTGTCACGTCAGTGCCTAAAATGCAGCCTAAATGGCATAACGTATTCATTTATTGCTTGGTTTTGTGTGTGTAGATCTAGAAGTTGTCACTAAAAATCCTGCTGAAGTTGCACAAAGAAGAGAAACTGCGACCAGCGAAGGGAGGTGTCTCTGTTTTCAACTACAAAATGCTTCCGGAACAGCAGTATCAGCCCTGTGCTACATAAGCAGAAGCAACCAGCTCGTTGTGGGTTTCTCGGATGGCTACCTGTCGCTCTGGAATATGAAAACGTTGAAGAGAGAGTAAGTAGGCCTTTACACTTGGCCATGCCTGGAGGTGCGGGGCTCTCGATTTGTTGCTTAAGGAAGTATGTGGATGTAAAGAGAACTTTTTCAGGGACTGAAGTGAGTATGAGTATAATCTTGGCACGTTCAGAAATCCTCTTCTGACATAACTTTTCAGTCATACCTGGATGAAGTGGTCCGCCTTCTCCCCAGTGGACTAGGATTGTTTTCCTTATTGTGCCTGTGGATTGAGGAATTGTGGGAAGCATGCTTCCTGGGGTTTTCAGAACCGGTTACTGCAACTGGGGCATCCATTGAAAGGCTGAAGTATGTCAGTGATGTGATTTTGGTGCCGATATTCTCTAAAGTGTCCAGGGTGAAACTAGTGAGACATGAAAACTCAATAGCTGACCTGTGCCTGAAAAATGTATTCTTTCCTGCATGTCAGCTTTGGCCGAAAGAGCAATCTCACCTGAAATATTTGGCTAACTTCTGGTCGGGATTCCCTTCAGCAGATCTGCACTGACTCCCCAGAAGCTGTTGGATGCATAAATAGACAGTGGAGGAATAATTAGGTGGCAAGAGTAGAGTGTGGAGGTACAAATAAGGTTCAGAAGTCAGGAAGAACAATGCTTGACGTAGTCCAAGAAACGAGAAACTACCTGTGTTTGGGCCACTAGGCTCCCCTTTTTTTTTCTTTTTCGTTTTGCTTTTTTTTTCCCCTAAACCTGTAGGCACCACTCTCAGCTTGAAGGAGGGAGGATTCCTGTCTATGCTGTCACTTTTCAAGAGCTGGAGAATGATCCTCGCAATTGTTGCTACTTGTGGGCTGTTCAGTCTACGCAGGAAAGGTGAATAAAAACTTTAACTATCAGCCACTGAATTAATTCTTTTTGTTTTTAAGGATATTTGTTCCCATACAGTTGAACATGTGTATTTGTTGTGTGTCTGCGATTCTTTCCGGTACGGAGGGTGTTAAACTTAGAATGCAATTTTTACAGGATTTACCAGACGTGAAGAGGGACCTACTAGTTCCTGCCTTCTGTCAGAAGGCAAAGCAACAGTGGCCATATTCTTCTGCTCGCATTCTCAAATGGTTTGCTTTTGTTCCTCGATGACCGCTTCATCATTTGTTTGATAGTCACACCGTGGTATTAAAATACCACTAGGAGCAGTTGAGGCTGCAGATCTAGAACACCAGACGTGCCCACACAACAGCCTGCCGCCCCTAAAGGCGGCGGTGACAGTATTGCCGATGGCCTTGTGCCAGCGTCAGCAGTCTGTGGAGCCTTGGTGAGCCAGTGCAGCTCCCCTGGCAGAAAACGATTCAGCAGAAAAGCCAATGGGTTCCTGCTGTTCTGCTGAATCAAATCGGACTTGGAAGGGTGCAGAGTGTGCAAGAGGGGGAGGGGAACTTTGGTGCTAAGGGAGGGGCAGAGAGATCTCTCTTTCTGCATCAGCAAGCGATTCCATCAGCTCAGCTGTTGGTAGAGTGGCAGTCTTTTAAATCTTGACTTCAAAGCAGTTTTGATGGAGAACTCTTCATTGTGAAGAACTATTTCCAACAATTCTTAGTCCATACAACATATTACAGCTTTCCAATTGTACGGTTGGCTTTTGCCCCTGAAGCTGTTAGTGTCAAAACGCCCTCCTTCATGTTTCAGTGGCTAAATGTGGCCGATGATCATGTTTTGGGAAGAGGTGGTGTTCTTTTCAGCGGGAGCATGCTATTAAGAAAACGTCTAGGTCTACTAACACGACAATGAGGACTATAAAGCAGCTTTGTAACCAAATTTCATAATTTATCCCTTTTTCAGTGAAGGGGATGTGGTGAGTTTACACCTGCTGCAGTTAGCGTTTGGTGACAGAAAACGCGTGGCCTCAGGACAAGTCATGTATGAGGTAAGAGGTGCATGCGTGGGAAAAGCAGACAATAGTAATTTTCTCTAAGGGAGTATCAGTTGAGTTACAGGGGTGAGATTTACCATCAAACTTCAGAGCTGGCTGAAAAAATAATAATGTTTTGCTGAGTCTTCTTGGGCACGGCCTTTGTCCATACCTTTTGGAAAGAAGGCGTACCATTTTATACTGCAGTGTCGTGTGTTCCAGCTAGATTCATCTGCAAAGAGCCAGTATAAATGAAATTCCTGAAGAGGACGTGGCTTTTGCAAATAAAATTATTCTGAAATACCAAATGAATGGCATGTAGGAAGAGAAGATTGGGCCTTGAATCGCTTGGTTTAACCAAGCTTCGGACTTGAATAAGCTTCTGTCTCTCTCCCTTTCTTAAAATACAGTCATACTCTAGTCTTTGCTGATCTTCAGTTTTATATTCTTGGTTTCCCTTAGAGCTTTGTCAGCCGGACTTCTCACATGAAATGCACCTACAGTGTCTCTTCAGTGTTGATCCTGACACTTAGTAGCTGTAAAGATAACTCGTTCTTCTTTTTGGCTGGGTGACCTATTCAATCTACTCTTAAAGCCAGGAAAATATGTAATTTGGTCAGAAGAGTGTACCTAAATGTTAGATCTGGCTCCAAGGAGGATGCGTTTAAAATACAGATGTGAGGTATCCTTGTATCTCAGATAGCTAACAGAGACAAGGCGCATCTGTTAGATGTGTAATTCCATTCAGTTGTACGCCTGGAAGTCTTCCAAAATCTTTTTGAGGGGACAGTAATCTTAGTTCAGAGCAAGTCTTTCCTCCTGATTTGGTACTTTCTCTTGCATATTCTCAATAGCTATGGAACGAAACAGGGGTGACTCTTGTATCGTGGTACTCTGGTTTTTGTAGGGACTGTGCCTTTTGATTTTTTTGGATTAATTTAGATTTTGAGTGTTTTGCTTATGTGTAGGAAAGGTGCTTCCTCATTTGGCACCGTTGCTTTTGCATAGATAGAGGTTAGGTGTTTGGAAAAGGTGGTGTTTCTTTAAAATGCATTATCTATCACGGTGACCAAGTAGAAGGATCTTCCAGTGATTCATGGCGTGCTGGATGCTATCTCTTTATCTTTGTTGATGTGCGGGACCTGTGCTCCACAGCGGATACTTTTAGTCTCAGAACACTTCCTTGTAGTCACAGATCGGTTAGTACTACATGACTGTCTGCCTGCATGGCTGTCTGAGTCAAGTTTCTTGTCCATCTTCAGGGGTAGAAAATTTAAGTGTCTCCCGTTTGCTAGGCCAAGTTTGAGTAAAGAAGGAGGAATCTACTGTTGATCCTTGTTCATTGGATAGAGTTCACAGGAGCTCAAAAGACTTTTTCAATACAGCAGTGCTTTTTGTTCCAGGAATTAGGTTTGAGGCTATGAAGCAGTGCCTCTTTGACTGTGTGTCATGGTAAAAGTCACAAATAGGACTTATGGAACATGTGGTACTGTGTTTTTCTATATGCGTGTCAAACTCTCGTCTCCATTGCCTTCAAGGCTGGTTTAAGTCTGCTTAAGTAATTAAACAGAAAGGTATGTTTAAGTAATGCTTCCAAAGACCTTTTTTGTACTGTTGCAGCAGTTGCTAAATCTGGTGCATCAAATCACGATTGTAGAGCGCATCTTTACCCTCGTTCTGCACAATGCTTGCGGATGGGCAGAGTATACACTCTCTACTTTGATATCAGAGTTTGACCAGTGCATCTCATTTGAAAACTTGTTTTTGTGTTTTGCTAGTCAATGGAGTCGTTACTTAACATCTCCCATACAATGGAGTTCCTTAGAATGACTTTGCCCGGCGTGGAAAGTTTAAAATGCACTGCTTTGCTTCAGAAGCATTTTCTTTTTAGTTATGAAAGACTTTTTTTAATTATTTAATTTTTCTTTTTAGACAACCTTCATATTTATTTGTAACACTTCCTGGAATCATTAAGAGAAAGCTCGCCTCTTCTCAGATTAGGTGAATTAGATGTATCCTATGAGATCATACGGGAATGTGTGGTTTCATGCCAGTTCGTTTCAGAGCTCTGCAAGTTTAGGAAACTTGGGTAGAATGTGGCGTTATCAGTTTATGGGTTGTGTGGGTTGGGTTTCTTTTTCCCTCTTTTTTTTTTTTTTTTTTTTTTAATTATAGAGCTGCTATTTGTCCCCAGTACACCCGTTCATGTGTTGTATGGTAGACAGTTTGAATGAATGCTGTATTTGGAAAGACGGTATTTCACTTCACGCTTACTTAAAAAATGGCGCTATCAGAGGTTCAACACAATCGTGCCGGGGTTTCTGTGTATCTCAAAATTAGTTTGTTTACTGTGTAGTAATTCGTGATGCTAAAAGCCTTGGCCACGTGCACCCCGTGTCCTTTCTGGTTTTCCCTTTTGCTGTTGGCTGTGCTTGGTGAAGGAGCTGAGGGATATTTCACCCGTTAGTCTCTGACAAGATGAGAGGAGGAGCTGTCATAGCTTACGTGGCTTGAAAGAAGATTGCTAATCAGTATGAAGTTCTCACAGTAACTAGAGAGGGGTGCACGGTCACTCTGGTGGTGTGCCCATAGAAAATACCTCTTGACAGCTTTAGCTGCTCGAATGCTGGGGCTTCTCTAACTTCATCAGTTCTGCAATCAAGACATGGAGCAAAGAGCTTTGCATGCATGTGTGTTGCATCATTTTAGATATCTCTTTGTAGCGATATATTTATTTTTATAAAGAACATTCTTGGATGTCGCAAGGAATTCTGCAAAACATGTTCAGATCTGAATAATGTTAGGGAAATTCTAAATTTTGAAAAAGTGCAAAGCCTTTACAGCCAAACTTACCCGTTACGATTTGACACTGCATTCTCTTGCATGTCAGGCGTAGTTTCTATTTACCATCAGAAATAGGCTCATGCGAAATACACAGTATAATAAGCCTATTCTGTTAGACTGTCTTTCATATTTAGCCATAATGTATGTTTTTATCTTAGAATGACCTTTGCTCTCTTCTCTGATTTTTTCCCCCAGGGTTTGGAATACCGTGGCAAAAAGTTCAGTTTAGATCTCACGGGTGGAGTCTTTCCCTTGAGAGGCCAGACGAGGAGTACGAAATTAATCAGCTGCCAGACTGTCGAAAAATTCCGCAGCGACGTTGACGGAGAGGATAGCGTAAATGAAGGTTTGTTCTGATGTCCGTGTTTGGTGATTTTAAAAGAAGTGCTTTTGGAACCTAAGCAACGAATGCTGTTCTGTCCCCACAGTCTGAAAGTCTTGCCTATCTGCATAGACTAGACTGTTGGGATTATTTACGAAGAAAAAATGGATGCTTAAGTTATGTGGGACTTCTTTAAGGGAAAAAGTGGGTTTTATTTTATGCTTGCTGACATGCTATCGCGATGTATGGTGGGGCCGTTTGTATGATGATGGTCAGTCGTTTTACTCCTCCAGCTGCCATCTTTGAACAAGAAGTTCAAACTCTCCATTGCTTAGGAATGTTACCAGAATTTTTTCCCTTCTTCAAACCGATGTCCGCATCTGCATCCAGATGGTAGCCCGTCACAAGTGCTGTTCCCCAGGGCACTGCACTGGGGCCACTTCTCTTTAGTATCTTGGCCAGTGATCTGGACGAGGGGACAAGAAAAAGGGGCAGTGTGACTGAAACCTATCACAGAGATGTTTGCTATTCCGTAATTACTGTAATCACTCTTAGGAAGTGTTGTGTTTCACGAGTGACAGAACAGAATGAAGCCAAAATAGAAAGTGGTGTTTTAAAACTATCGGATCTATCGTATTTTCTACAAGTCAGAAACAATGTCTTGTCTTTTACAGTCACGTCTCCTGACACCAGTGTCTCAGTCTTCAGTTGGCAAGTGAATACGTACGGTCAGGGAAAACCATCTACTTACCTGGGTGTATTTGACATTAATCGCTGGTATTCTGCTCAAATGCCAGATTCAGTAAGGTAGATTTTTCTTCAGTAGTTTTCCATATGCCTGCCAATAATTCATTTGAATGTCGGCATTTAGCTTACGCGCTTGTTTTCTTTAAGGCCGGAAGAATTCCCTCATGAGTGCCCCTATTTTGCACTGTGGTCGCTGGATACCGTAGTGAGCGTGACTTCTCCGAAGCTCCTTTTGGATATTCTGGTCCATGAGCGGAGTCTAAGTCGGGGAGTTCCTCCTTCTTATCCACCACCTGAGCGGTTTTTTCATCCAGGCAACTATAACTTTGGTAGGTATTTCACTGCTTTTGAGAGTGATAAGCTTAAAATGAGGTCAAATGCCATTCATTGGTTCTCTTGTTCAGTCATTGTTTGTCATTCAAAACCCAAACCAAACCAAAAAAACACCCAGTCCCCCCCAAACCCAACTCTGATCGCGTTGTACTGACAAGGTATTTACTATTGTGGAACATATCTGACAGCCGGCTGAGTTTTGGTGCTTTTGTAATGTAGCCGGTGAAGTGGTGCTGGTTATAGCCTGAAATGCCTGTGAACTGAAGCTCAAAGCACTCAGTTATATGTTTCTAGATACCGGTGTGTAAAAAATGTAAACTGGTCATGCCATAACTGTGAGAGTACGGAAGGTTGTCAAACGTTCCCTGTTTCTGCAGATGGTACGTGCTTGCTGACCTCCGGAGTCGTTCACATGACTTGCACCGGCTTCCAGAAGGAGGTGATCTTTTACTGTATCTTTATTGCGAGTGGCAGGAGATGTAGCTTTTCTAAGTTTTCTGTTGCACTGCTTTCCGTGTTAGGGACCGTTTCATGCTCATCCTGCCCGTCCACACGCATAGTTGCAATTGTATCCTGTCGCCAGTTGTATGCAAATGGTAATGTTTTAGGTCCCCTCTTGGGACTGTACAACTGCCGTTGTCTCCTCTTGAAGCACCATCGGGGATTGAATGTCTAGAAAGGAACGCAACGTTGCTCCAGGAGCAAGAACAAAACCACTGTAGAAGGCGGGGAAAGGTGTTACTTCTTTATTGCCCCTCAGTCGAACTGCCTGCATAGTCTTGAGTTAGAGTTTTGATCCCCAACTCTCTTGAAAAAGGAGGGAATGGAGAAAATGAAAAACCACATAACTGTTTGAGGAGTGAAAATTTTGTTTTCTCCCAAACTCGGCCAAATTATAACTTCTGAGCCACGGCACAGATTGTGACAGATAATTTTGAGTGAAGTTTCAGCTCACTAAATGTTTCCAACATGAATCGGCTTCCATACGAATAGGCATAGAAAGGATCTTCCAAAGCATGAAGTTGCATGTTAGCTTAGCTTATATAGAATGTATTTTGTGTCAGTGTTGAGGGAAAGAGCAAGGCCTGTGTATAGACAGAGAAGGTAGAAAAGACTTAATTACGCAGATTGCTAACCTAAAGCATCTTAGTGGTTCAGGCTGTCTGATGGTGTCAGTGAACATTTAGATTCTTCCTTTTAGAGGTTATCCAGAAGCGTAGTGACGGAATAACAATGCTGTCTTAATCTGTGGTTTTCGATTGATGTTTCAGACCTTGAATTTTTTGAAGAAATCTGGCCCTTCAATATGGGAAGCCATTCAGGATAGCTACAATAGGTGTCTTGTAGCTGGCTTGCTGTCTCCAAGACCAGTTGATGTCCAGCCATCCAGTTTGAGTCAGGTGAGTGCCTATGAGGGAATCAAGGGGGAAATACATCCATCTGGTCTGACAGGGCTGGAGGGGCTACAAGACACGATACTCCAATTTGAAATACAGGTGTTGACCTGAGCTAGCAGAAGTAACCGTATCCTTAGATCCAAAGTAGTGACTTTGACTGGGAACAGCCCTAAGAGATCTGTCTTTAGAGACCCCTCTCTTAATTCGGTGCCACACACAGATGCGCACAAGGAAGCGTGCAGTCAGTGCTGGTCATGCCCAACATAACGCATGTGTCCCCCAGAGTAACCCCCATCCCTGTCAGTTTCTCAAAGCAGTGGTTCAGTGCAGTAGCCGACGATGGGGGCGTCTCACTGGGATGCGAGCTCTTGCAGACGTCGGCTTGCTGCACTGTCACTGTACGTGATCATTTGCTTCCAAGGAAGTGGGCTGTGGTAAAGGATTACTGCTGTCAGCTCTCCCTGGCAATTTCTTCACGGCTTGCCCTCGTTTTCCCTTCATCGGTAGGCTTTTCTGCATCCTCTCCGGGCGGATCTTCACCTCTGTAGCCTCTGCCTTGTGCTGCAGTAGCCCAATTTGCTCCTCTGAGACTGCCCTCTTGCAGCTGCAACACCTTAATCACCTTTATCTCATGACACTCGCTACCTTCTATGTGCTTTATGCCACCACAGTGACTTCACTCCCCCTGCCATAGGTTTTCCATTTGCAATGCACCAACCTTTCCCTGGAGCAATCAGCAGGAAGGGGAGAGCAGCCTTCCCGCTGCCCTCCTCTTCCTGTCTCCTGCATTCGTCACCACATTTGTGGACGTGTGTTAGGACATGAACGCTTCTGCACAGTGTGGTAGCTCAAAGAAATTTCTTGGCAAGCTGGCCAATGGTCTGTTTCCTTGTCTGAAACCAGTTTTCAGAAAAAGATGGCAATATCACATGTGTGTTCTACATGTGTAGAAGTCGCTTTGAATGTCATGATTTTGCCTAGAGGGGAAAGATACTTTTGAATGTGTTTAAAAAAACCCAACCAACCAAACAAATCCCATCCCAAAAACCAAAGTAAAAACTTACGAAGGGTCCTCTCACCTGAGAGAAGTACGAGAACACCAGCTGAGATAAGCTACTACTTAGTATCGCGCGTCTGTGCATAGCTGTGATTTATCCTTGTAAGGATTACCACTACACTATAATACAGTATTTGAAGAGCCTACCATTTAAACCATTAGGATGTAAATGTTTTGCTTCTTTTCTGTCACGTTACAAAATTCCAACGTACTGTTTTGGGTGTCAGAACTGCTTCATGTCTTCATAGTCTAGAAAGCTGCTTGGCCGTAGCTTCACTGTTTCCATGCAAACGTTGCACAGTTGTGTTTGTCCTGTCCCCTTCCTGCGTTCCTGATGGCAAACTTATCTGCACAGATGTGTAACGCGTATTAGCAGAGGATGTTTCTGGACGTAGTAAGTTGGAACTCAGTACGTGAAGACTGTAATGCAGAGGCACGCGAAGAAAGATTAGAATTAGGCTGCAGTAAGTTGAAATGTCAGAGGAAAAGTGTGTTAATGTGTTCCTCAGAGCAGTGAGCAGTCCAGCCTGTGGCTGGAATTAAGAGAAAGGACGTGGCATTCCTGGCCTGTGTCCTGATTGACTTTGTGATGTCTGAATGAGTATGCAGTTAGAAAGAAACATTTACTGTTGATGGTTCACATGGTGCAAGTAGGTAAGATTCTCATTTGAGTTTGTCTGTTACGTTTAGGAGGAGCAGCTGGAAGCAGTATTGTCAGCTGCTGTCCAGACAGGTTCTGTGGGACTTCTGACTGGATGCATTAAACATTGGATATCTGAAGGTAATACTTCGAACGTTGTTTTTTTACGTGGTACCTCTTTGAGTTGGAGCCTGTTGATTCATTTCTTTTTTGTTCTCTTTGTTTAAAGAGCAGCCAAGGTCTGCTGGTAATTTACGGTTTGTTCTTGAGTGGACA
Organism: Larus michahellis; assembly: GCF_964199755.1. Taxonomy (NCBI): domain Eukaryota; kingdom Metazoa; phylum Chordata; class Aves; order Charadriiformes; family Laridae; genus Larus; species Larus michahellis. The sequence continues at coordinate 44,054,329 of NC_133898.1, forward strand.
TGGAACCAAGTGATCTCTACAAAGGAAGAATTTGACCAAATCTGTGAGTACTAGTGTAGTCATTCTGCAAACCTAAAGTCGTTCTTTCTGATTGAGCTTCCTCAGTAATACGCCGCTATAGGATATTGCACGCGGTCCTTGAAGTGCGCCTTGAAACTCTGGAATTGCTCTGTCGGCTAACGATTTAATATTTATTCTTGAAAAGGTGTTCCGCTGTTTGATGGCTCTTGCAACTTCATTGACCCCCAGACATTACGGTCTCTCCAGCGCTGCCAGTTGCTTTTGAGCAACCTTAGCACGGTCTTAAACTGTTTTCTCACAGAAGCACAAGAGCTTACTGAAAAAGGTTTGTAGTAGTGCTACAAAATCTTTGGTATGTTTTATTAAGATTTGGAATTGTGGCAACATGGGCTTTTGTTGTTTTTGAGGATTGGAAGACAGTCACATTTAGCTGGGAGAAGGGGCTTAAAGCTGAGCGCTTGGGACCACCACAAAACACGCATGGAGTTCAGGGTAACAGTTTATGGTGGAGCTCATGCAAGGGGGTGGGGGAGGCTACATTCAGAGAGAAGCTTTGTAGGCAACTGGGCTGAAATTACAGCAACCGAATGTGGTATTGCTGAAAATTATTCCTTTGAGTTCTTAGCTAGCAAGTTCTAGTTGCATGCAGACACCGTGTTGCAAATTGCTAAACAATACGAAGGAAGCGTAAACGAGTAACGTGCAAAGTAAGTTACTTGAGTTTCTACAGCTTTTTCTCTTAGAAATGGTTCTTGGCCTATTGAGAAAAGAAAAGAATATCCCTTTGCTATCAGAAGAATCTCTGCTACGTGAGAAACAGATGTCTTATTCTTGCGTGCATTTAGTAGTTCAGGCTTTGGGGTTTTTGTGGTTTTTTTTTATTTTAGCCTTTAGTGAGTTTAGTTCTTTATAGGGGTTGTTTTTTCTTTTGGTGGTGATAGTGGTTTTTTTCTTCAAATAAGAAAGCGATACAGCGTGAAAAACGCAAAGACAAAGATTTCTAATGTGCTATTTTTATACTTTTTGGTTTAGTAGGATGAAGGGAGTTTTGTGAAAATGAACAGAATTGCATAGCGCTAATCATCTCCTGCCTTTTTTCAGGTTTTGCAGACGTGACAAATAAGCAAGCGGTAACCGGCCTCATTTCTTTGTATGCACGAGTGGTCATCTGGTTCTGTCGATCCGGTCTCCTTCCAGAGGGTTTAGGTAAGCGTGACCTGTCATACGTTTGCAACAAGGCGACCATCCAGTGAGTGACTCCCACGAACGCGTGCTTAGCCATGTTTTTGTAACGGTTTCGTCAGGAAGAAGTCGTGCTGGTTCAGTGGCAGGGTGTGCTGAAGTTCTGTGGGTGAAGTTGAGATTTTGCTGGGTTGTCAAGTACACGGCGTAGAATGAGGCAGGCAGTTTCTTTCCTGGGTGGATTTTAGGAATAGCAATGGACCCCTGACGTCAAGGCGCTGCTTGTGTCCACAGCTTGAACTACTTGAGATTTTAAACAAAGTACTATTAAACAACAAGTACCGGAATGCTTGTTTTTACAGTGAGAGCATTACCTGCATGTTTTGAACTTTCTATCAGTTGCTTGAGGAGAAAGTACACCTTGGAAATCCTTCTTTAGTTGGATGGATTAGAAATTCCATTGTCAGCCTTAATTGTCTCACAGATGCTCACGCGGCATGTTTAGAAACCATTCCCTTTGAGAACTGGGTGGGTTTTTTTATAGTGAACTTCAGCTTACCCTACATGTTGTGAATGCTGCGTGAACTGTAACCTTGAAACGGCACTTGGGGCAAGAAGGAATTGAGTCTTGTCTCTTAGAGTTCTTTTAGCAAAGGCAGAAAGAGGATTGGCTTCTTTCAGAGTTGGAGGCTTCTGATGCTTAGCTTGTACGATCTTCTGTCTCTTTAGGCAAAAATTTTCGTTTACAAGTGTGATATGACTGCTTTAACTTGCTTCTGCTTTGTTGCCTGTAGATGACGATACGCGTTTGTCAAGACCTTTCTACAATTATCCTCTGATTGAGAGCTACTATACTGGTCACCGACAGAAACTTGAGCGTTTATCAAGGTAAGAGCTAGAGGAAGACTCTAGAACACTTCCACGGCAAATTCAGAAGTGGAAGGGAATGGCTTTTATCTCAACAGTTGCATGGGCTATGCGTAATGCCGCTGCCAGCAATACTCTTGACTTCAGTGACACGCGTGTTCTGTTGAACAGAGAGGTTACTTTCCTGTGTTAAAACGTTGCTATCTACCTCTGCTTAGTACCACTGGTTGGTATCATCATTTTTCGGGAGTCTACTTTATTCATTGGCTAATGTGTATAATTTCTGACTACTGAAAAAGGCCATGCGATTAGGACAGGATCAGTCACCTCCAGTTCAGCAAAGCAGGGTGTTCACAGAACAATTGTTTTGGAAGCAGAAGAAAGCGTGTTTTTTAAAAAACAATCATCTCCGTCCTTGACTGGTAATAGAGGGTCATAACTGTATTGGCCTAAGTCCCCTTCTCACAAGTACGTGGTGTGATTTTGTGAGATGGTTGGAGTTACATGGAGTTGGCACGCCTCGCACTCTCCTGGCTGTCGGATAGAAGTCACTTGCGAACGTCAGCTCTCTTTCCTGGACTAGCTGCCTAGCACATAGGCGGCATGCCTTGGATTAGCCGATAATAGGTTTTTCTTTGGAAATTGTACTGAAAACTGAATAAAGACCTGACCAAGCTTCGGCGATGGCACTGCGACCAAGAGGCTGCAAGGTGAGTTAAGGTGGAAGCTGCAGGGTAGGAGGTATTGACTTCAAAGTTCATCTTCCTTGGCTTACTTCTCAAGTAACTTACATACAGGCTCGTGTGTTCCTTCGAAGCACAGAGCCTCTAGTGTCCTTTTTCTGCTTTGTGCCATCGGGAGATGAAAGGGCAGGGCTGCAGTCAGCAGAAGACTGGAGGAAAGCCGTTACACCGGGAGGCTGGAATTAGTGTTTTACTCTGTCCAAATCCTTGCTACCTTTTGTTCCAGAGGAAAATGGGACTCGGACTGCTTGATGGTTGATGGAATGGTTTCCCAGTTAGGAGACCAAGTGGAGAAGCTGTGGCGGAGAGATGCAGGAGGAACTGGGAAATACCCGCCTGCCAGTTTGCATGTGAGTGTCCTGTTCACTGCGAACAACAACAAACGGCCGCCCTCCCCGCCAAACCCCACCCAAAAGCCAATGATTTAGGGAAGACGGGCGTTTTTTCAGAACTTTTAATTTTTCATTTCAGGCACTGCTGGATCTCTATTTGCTAGAAAGCATTGAAGAAAACTGCAAACACGCAATTGTATCCTTTCTAGTTATTTTTATTACACCTCCAGGGGATGCACATAAATGTTCTTCAGTGTTGGTCGCCGACCTGTTTCATGACATTTTTTCATTTATGCTTCAAAGACGATGCAAGTGAAAACATTTAGTTTAGCGTTAAGTTGTAGACAGAAGCGCTGTTTTATTTCTTTGTACTGTGGATTTTTGATGACTTTTTTCTTAAACGTTTTGTTGCAAAAGTCTTCTCCGATAGGGAGAAAACAGTTTTAGTAATAAGGGTTGAAGATATAAAATGTCCTTAGTTTTTCTCCAAATTTAAACAGCGTTTAAAATTGTCTAAAACACCCATGATGGGTTATAAAACAATTTCTGTTTCAGAGCAAAAGGATTTCTAAGAGTGGTTTACCAGTACCGGATTTTTGCTGAAATCACGGGTTTTCCAGCGCAGCTCACGGTGCTTGCTTTGGTTCCGTTGAAAGTGCAGGCACACGGAATAAGCAACAGGGAGAAGAGAAAAGTCATGGGGCAGAAACTTAATTTTTAAGCTGCTGAAATACACAGCCTTGCTTTTGCTGTTTGTTGCCTAACCCGCGAGGGGAGCCTAGAGAGCAAGGGGCTTAGAAACGCTTATAGCCCAGAGCTGTCTTGTTAGATGATGTCCCTAAAAACGGACGTCAGAAAGAGAAAATGACGCTACCAATGAGTGACCCGCATACTGGTTTAAATCCAGTTTTAAGCATTCGGAGCTGAGCTGTACTGTAAGGATGCCACAATTTACACTGTTTTATAGACGCTGGACATGAGGGAAAAAACCAACTGTGGAATTTACTTCCTGTAATAATTGAGCGTTGGATGCTCCAATGTTTTGAATGTATTTTCTGCTTCCTACCACTTTTATATTCTTACTTCATTATGGTTTTCTAAAGGTAATGTGATAAACTTTTGGTCTTACAAACTGATTAGCCTTAATGAGATACCTGATGTCAGACAATTTACTTGCTGCTGGATATCAAGCGTTCCTTTCCGAGTGAGACAGAAACTTCAATCGACTCCTTCGCAACTGCCTTTGGCATCCCCTGGGGACTTGTTAAGCTTGTTGAAGGTTTTTGGCTTCTAGATCACAATGATTACGAAGTAAGTATGGTAGAGTTGAGTTAGACATACATTGCAGTACAAAGCTATAATCTAGAAAATGATTTTAAAACCCGATCTCTAACTTGTACAGAATTCACTGGCCCTGCTCTTTCATCCCGCTACAATCAAAACCGCGTCATGGCAGCACAAGAGAATTATTCAGTCCCTCCTGTGCCAAGGGGAGCATGGGCAAGCCCTCAGATACATCCAGCTGATGAGGCCACCCACGGCAAGCAGCGGGGAAGTGCAGCTTCTCCTCACTGTGTTGCTCTCCAATAGGTAAAGAAATATACCCCACCATTTTGTCATGCAAATCTTGTGAAAATGGAGAACAAAGAATAGAAATCATCATCCCCTAAGTTTCCTTTAAACTTTGAGTACAAGACTCTTGGGGCATCTCTTTGGTTATGCTATTAACATCCCTTTACGTCTGAAAAATTAATTACAGGTGCATGGTGGAGGCTTGGGGTCTGTTGCACCAACATGCCGCTCAGGCAAACTTAGAAGACCTCTTAAAACGCATGTACGAAATGTGCCGGGAGATGGGCCTGATGGAAGACTTGCTGAAGCTGCCTTTCACAGACACCGAACAAGTAAGTGGGAGCAAGGAAAAATGTTCATCGTCTCTTTGAAAAGAGAAAAGGCAGAGCCATAACAGATTTTTGGAATGATTTTTTTTTTCTCATAGGAGTGTTTGGAGAAGTTTTTAAGGACCAGTGCTGGTGTTCAGAATCAAGAATTCCTTTTAGTCTACCATCTGCAGCGTGCCAACTACATTGCAGCCCTAGAGCTGAATCAGTCCATGAACGTCAATCTTATGGTAAGCGTGAAAGTTCTGTTCTGTCAAGCGTGCAAGTTTCTGCTGGGTGTTACTAACTGGTTTTGATAGTACTCAATAAGAATCCTGCTTTGTTTTTTTCATACCAGTCTTTGAAACACTCGGAACAAGTTTCTACACCTTTGGTTACAGCTGAAGCTAAATGTTGACCAATATACGTCACTACTCCAAAGCTACTCTATGAAGCTATAATTAAATGTTACACACCACTGTTGACCCCACTGAGAACAGTTTGTTTGCATCTGAGGAATAAACATGTATCTTTCCCATCAGCCAGTCTTACCATTCCGTTATTGAGATACGTATGTTATGCGTGGCTTAGATTACTGGAAGTTGTTTGTGTCACTCCTTCCTGTGGGATGACGAGTAGGTTGTATGTCATCGCTTGTGTCTTGCACGCAACTGTATTTTTCTAGCTGAGAGCAGGCTAGATGCCAGTCCACAGGTTAAATTTCTGTGGGTTTTGTTTGTTTTTTTAATTTCTGCGAGTTATAGTGTGCTCTCCAATTCCACAACTTTCATTTCACGGCTTTTATGACAAAAATTCTTGTCTAACCTCTATTTCTCAAAATAGCCAGATTACATTTTGTGTTACATGAACTTGTGTTCTGGATTTGTGACGCGTTTGCTGTTTTCTGGAATCATAGTTTTCCAGTGACTCAAACTTCTAAGGTGGTTTTGGAAGTCGTAGGTCCTGCATTTGAAAACTGTCATGCGGCCAGGTGGTGTGCGTAGGTCGCTTTTTCTTGCTTGTTTTAATCTTCACATCATGTTGTCCAGGGTAATTTCCAGTTGTCCCGTATATTCAGGGCAGTGGCGTTTCAGGAAGAACAAGGGAAAGCCTGCTATGTAGTAAGTCGTTTGCAAATTGCAGGTGATATCAGAAAATTGCAGGTGATAACAGGTGTATCAGAAGAAGGTTCTGCAGAGTGCCAGCATTGTTTTAACTTCAAGTTGTAGGCTCTGTTGCTATTCCAGTCTTCCTTCCACTTTGCTAAAAGTACCAGGTGAAATCGGTGTGTGCGGATGGGTAGAACTTGCCGCTGTTCTGTGCAGTGGAGGTGTTTTCCCACACCCGTAGAGGAAATCTGCTCACTAATGCGAAATAGCATGGAGAGGTCTGTGCAATGAACTTCTTGTAATTAGTTAAGCTTTTGCTTTCCGCTTTTCCTTCATCAGAACGACGGCGATCATCGCTTGACCGACAGAGCAGTTGCCAGAAATTCTCTATTAGCCCAATATGACAAGATCCTTCCACGAATTGAAAGGCAGCTGGCCGTAGAGAGAGCCAAGCTTTACCATTTGCCTGCACTGGCCTCAAGAGAAGGTAACTTTTAGCGGGGGGAAATAGAGGGGAGAATTCCCTGTCACTTGGATGACACCAGGCTGAAATTTTTCCCCTCTTGCTTTCCAGTCTCAAGACCAAAGCCATTAACTCCAGTAAGAAAACAAGCGAAAGCAGGAAATGTGCGTCGAAGACCAAATTTTCTGGCAAAAATATTGTCCAGAATTAAAGAACCCTGGGCAGGAATGAAGGAGAAAACCAGTTTCTCACAAGGTGGATTTTAAAGATGCTGTCGTTTTTATAGCTGCTAAACGTGCTGTTTCTTCAGCAGGATGTTTCTAAAATTGAGGATGTTTCTAAAATGGGACCTGTTGAGATCCAAACAGGAGAGCAAGCAGTTGGGTTTCAACAGCACCCGCCAGTCCCTCACTAGAGACAGGAACAAGAAGAGACCTTAGATGCATTCACTTATTCAGCTCGTCTCGGCTTCGGGATTTAGGACAACACTGTAGAGAAGACGGGGCTGGACTTGGGAATACGCAAATCCCTCATGGGAGTCAATGGAAAATTTGGGATGGGAAGAAGGCAGCAGGTCACAAAGCTTCCGCAGTCATTCCCGTAGCAGCGCAGTGAAGGTGTTTCTGCTTGCGTTATAACTGGTGGGTACTGATGTAGATGTAAGCGCCTGGTTTTGGCTTGTGGGCCCTCACTGAATTTAGGACAAACTGCTTACTGCTTTCTTGTTCGTAGATTTGTAAGCATAAAAGGAAAGTTTACGCAGACTAGTATTTCTTGACTTTAGTTTTGAAGCATGGCGTGTTGCTAATAATATATCGCTTTCGCAAGTTTTGACGAGGCGGGAGGCAAGAAAATAAGCTGATTCTATGGAGACTGCTGTTGAGGGGCTGCTTCCTTCTGCCGTTGTTGGCTAGCACTGCAACTTAGAGGGCTGGGCAAAGGTCTTTACACGTGGATTCAATTATCCCGACCATCCGAGTCCCTGGAAATAAGTAACGGTTACTGCTTTTGTTCTCCCCATAAAACCCCGAGTATCTTCACGTGGATCTAGAAGGAACGAATACTTGCTCAGCACAGGGAACGGGAAAAGACGAGGTGGAGCTATTTAGAATATACTGTGTTGTCTCAGGCAGTCCAAGCGATTCCTTGAAGTGCAGGGTTGAGCTGTCGGATGTGAGGGCTGGCCAGTTTGACAAAGTGTTGCCGACTGGAACTTTCAGCTTTTCTCTCATCGTTGCCTTTTACCCTGTTAGATGCAGAGTGGGTCGCCCTGTGGGCATTTGTCGTCAGTGCAGGAAGTACTGCAATGGGATGATTTCTGCCAGTTGTGGCTACAGCTCGCATTGTAAAACTGCTCACTTTGTCCAGGAGTGGTGGCAAATCGTAGTCAGGAACAGAAACACCAGAAACGGGGCACGCGATGGCCTACACTGAACACTCTCTTCTCTGTCCCTTAGACACAGAGGCTGTCATCGGTAGCAGAGAGTACACTGTATGTTTCTGACTTTACACCCAGCAGTGATCTGAAAGGAAAAGCGGCATTTCACTGTCCTCAGTTTCATCTGTGTGAGTGTGAAGTCAGTCTGTTTGGTAACGACTATTGCATTAACAGGCTTTTTTTTAACTGTAGGTGGTGGAAGATAGTGCGCTTAAGTCACCAACCTCAGAAGCAGCACCGGCAACACCAGGATAAAGTGAAGGACATCCATCGGGCGATCGTCCATACAGCTAGGATTCTCCAGAGTCATAGTTAGCATGTTGTTTGACTGTCAATAAACATTGTTGAATGTGATGCAGCTGAAGGAGACGGAGAGCTTTTTACATCTCAGAGTAATTTTCAGCGACAAGCGTTGTAATAAGGAATGCCCCCCAGCCCTCCTCCTCTCGCTTAGCTTTTGTAGCTGAGCAGACGGCAGAGGGTATGCAACATCCCTTTGGTCAGTTTGGGTCAGCTGTCCTGGCTACGTGCCCTCCCAGGATCTTGTCTTTTTTCCTCCTGAGTCCTTTCTCAGACCCAGCCTTCGCACCGCACCCCTAGCAGCTCCCTCTGCATCTCCGGGATGATCAGTTCGCCCTCCTCTACGAGCAAAGGAACCCAGAATATCTTCCAGGAAGGAGAACTCAAACCCCACGTGGACTGATGGCGTAAGGTGGGCTGTAGTTAGTGATTTTTCCAGTTAAAGGCTTTACAGACCGTGATTACACTTGCAGTTTCATAGAGTTTGCTCAAACTGCTTACGTTGAGAACTGGAACTGCAAATCAGAATGGCAGACTTGCATTTGGTCTTAAACGGCTATGTTAGGCCTTCTGTAACGTCACCTGCCTGCCTGCAGGAACACTCGGAATTAGGAGAATTTGAGATTTGAGGTTTGTGCGGTGACGTCATCCTGGGAGCTTCGTCCAGTTTTGTATGGACTGTATCTATTTCATTATTTCCCTTTTGATTTTATTATTAGGATTTCATGAAAGCAGTTTAGTTTCTCCTAAGCTCGTAAATCTCTCTCTACCTCTCCTCCTCCTCTCCGTGTACGAGAGGTTGGGGGGGAGCATCTGTCGCCGGCCATTGGCCAATTCGGCCAAAACCACGACAGATTTATTGGCGCCCGACGTGGGGCACGAACGCAGCTCTGATAGATTGCCTGAATAGTTTGAATTCCAGCTTGTTCAGGGAGAACAGAGAGTTCACAGCATGTCGGTCTTACGTGAAATCTGGTATCGTGCCTTTAGAGAGCTTTGTATGAAGTTAATGGACGCAGTGGGGTTTAAGCGGTCAAATATATTGCATGGCCTGTTTCTCGTTTGTGTTTGGACGCGGTGGTCTAAGCGTGCCACGTTGGCATGGGTTTGCCTTCAGAGGTATAAAATAATTGCTTGGATAACGGTTCTGCCTGCCTATCTTGGGCATCTCGTGATGGAGGCTTTTCCTAATTACACTTTCGGGATGGGTTCTTTTCCTAATTACGCTCTTGGTCGTACCTGGGGAAAGTTGACTTTGCCCTTCGGTGATGATGCCAAAGCGACAGTAACAGAATCGGGATGAGAAACCTTCGGGCCGTTTCGAGAGTGAAGGTTACTTTCATTCGTACGTGATCCTGTTGTCGGTTTTCCCGAGTGTGTTGCAGGGCTGGTTTATTGTTAAATATCGGTGCAGGAGTGAGTATGATGTGACATGTGATGTTGCTACTCAGACCCCGGGGCCAAAGCCAAAGACAGCAGAAACTCGGGCAGCCCTGCCACCGAAAGCTGCAGTAGGAATTCAGACAACCCCCCCACGGAAAGCTACAGCAGAAACTCAAACAACTCAGGTGACTGCCCAAGCCGCAACACAGGCACAAACAACGCCACCGGCCCCGACACCAGCCCGAGCGGCATCGGCTGCCCCCCACCGGCCCCGGCATCGGCCAGGCCCACGGCGGCTGCGCCGCCCAGAGGCCCCGGCGAAAGCCACGCCTCCGCCCATACAGGCCAAAGCCACGGCCCGGCCGTAGGGACACCGCCGCCAGCGGCATGGGCTGCCCCCACACGGGCCCCGGCAAACGCCACGGCTCCGGCCCGGAGGCGGTGGAGAAAATGACTAAGACAATAGCTGAGCAAAATGAGAAAAGTGCTAAACTTCTTCATGAAATGCTTGAAAAAGTGTCTGAGAAGGGGAAAGAATCCCACTCTTCCCCTGAACAGAGCCAGGTTGCAGTCATTAAGAAACAACGGTAGCGATTCAGCTTTTGGCCACCTCACTTGCTCTTCCTCACTTGGCGGTACAGTTCTGCTCTGACTTTGCGAGCCTGTCCAGCTTGCTGGTCTCCTGGGCACCGTTTTCCCCACTTCACGGTTCAGTTTTCTATTGGAACCAGAAGAGGGAGGGGCTGGGAAAGGCCAAGTGGGTGCTACTCTTTGCAACGATGGCGTGCTCTCCTGTCATTCCACCTTACGAAACCACGCTCTTACGGTCTTTAGTTCCCCATAGAAGGCAGGAGTGGGTCAGACAACGAGTAAAGAGAACGTCTTGTTTCTGGCCGTGTTTTCCGGTTCCTTCTGGAAAACCGTCTGGGGAGAGTTGCCTCTTAAAATCAGGGCGTGGGGGCGCTCAAAAAGCTCACGCGAATACTGAGTGAGAATGCTTGGGACAGTCTGGTAAGGAACGAAAGCAAAAGGAAGCTTGTTTCTGTATGTTTTCTGCCTTGACCCTATCTTCAAAGAAGCCCATAAATAATTCTTTGGCATCGATTTTGTAATTCCAACATTGCAAAAAGTTTTCCTCTACTGAATACTGTTGGTAATCAAAAAATCAATTTGATACTTCTCTTTCTTTTCAGGACCACAAGAAAAGGAGGCTCTTGGTCACCTCCACCGGTGGAAATAAAATTCGTCTCTCCTTTTGGAAGTGCACTGGATAAAGCCATGGATCGTATTGCAAGAATATGCCCAGTGTGCGAATATGTCTGAGGATAACCGAGCAGTTTAATCCCCCATCAGAACTTCCCCTCGTGGAACGCTACTCTCAGGCTTGTTATTTCAATAAAATTGTTTGCTGCAATTTCATCAGTTCCCATGTAACCACTCGTAAATAGCTTTGTTGTTGATTTCTGGTGGGGAAAACAAGCTACGGGCAGAAACCAATCCATAGGGTCTCACGAGTCATTTAGTTCTTATCCGTAGTCTTACTGGTACAGAACAGGTTTCTTTTTGGCGTTGGTGAACTTAATACTGCGAAGCTTAAAGCTTGATGCCGGTGTCTGCCAAGTAGCGAAGGGTTGTTACAAATCTGCTGAGCCGGGACTTCGTCCTTGCTGGCGGCAGGAGCCCGGCCTGGTGCACCCCAGACCTGGGGGTGTCTCTGTCCCAGACCCTTGGATGCGGCTGCTGCTTTCCCGTTTGCAGGTCAGGCCAGTAGCAAGGCTGAGGGTGCACCACACACATGCACGACAGCAACGCGGCTGGCTACGCAGGCTGCCAGAGACGGGGCCGTGCCTTTACCACCTGCCATCTTGCACTGGGGCAGCTCACAGAAAGCCACCTCTCTGGCTTATTAACGCACGGCGTATATTTTGACAGCTAAGTTATGTGACGGAGGTAGCTCTTTTTCCTGAGAATTCTGGGTCTCTCTCGTGTGCGTGACTTAATTCAGCTTCTTTCCTTCCCTTTGTCTCCCGGCAATGCAGCACAGAGTTGAAACGTAGAGCGTACAGATGACCCCTGCTGCCAGGCGTTGGTTGTCTCTGCTTCCCGATGCCGGATCCCAGCGACAGTGCCACACAGAGCTATTCCTTCCTGCCCAGGAGCAGTTTGCTTCCCGGCCACTTCCCCAGTCCCTCGTCTCCTTCTGCAAGAGGAGGTTCCCTCTCTCCTCCTGGCCTTTCTGGGGCTCAGAACTGAAAACGGCCCTCTTTGCAGTCCTTCCAGACAGGCTTTCGCTGGGACTCCAGCACTAATTATTCCTTCTTATTCCAGCTCCCCTGAAAAGAGCTCAGGCACTTAGATGTCTGCTGTCCCAACGCGGTTCATGGCTCAGTGACCGCGTGGCTGCAGCTGCCTGGCTACGAGGAGATATCAGGAGCAGAAGATTTAACGTTTCCCGCACCAGTTCAGTCCTGCAAAGAGCTGAATTGCTTTCACGTGCCGATGAACGCAGACCCCTTGTTGTGTCTGAATTAGGACTCCATCTGACCCGGAGATGAGGCCCATGTGAACCAAGACCCCCAGAAGCCTTGTCTGGGGTGGGCGCTCCCTGACAGCGGCTGCTCTCCCCTTACTGCCTGCTGGCCAGCTGGTGCTCTGCTCTATTAAGGCATCTTAGCAGCACCGCTGCATTTCTGCCTGGCGATACAGGAGTAGTACTTAATAGCTGTGACTTGGGATTTTTTTTCAAAGGTGTTCTGTTTGGTTTTTTTCTCCACAGACACATTGTTTTTAAAAACTTGAGAAGAAAAGAAGACAGCTCTGCCTTTGAGAAATGGTCCCTGTCCTCATCTGCAGCACTGGCGTGGGCACATCCAGTTGCTCAGAGTCAGTTCCCTTATCAAGTGCTGATCAAGACAAAAGCCCAAACCCAGTGTAAGTAAGGCTATTGCAGGCAGGAGGGAGAAGAGTTTCTGCTGGCTGGGAATGAGTGGCGGATCCGGAGCACACAGGCCACGTGGGAGTCCCGTCCGGAGGAAGCCTGGAAGGAGTGGGAGCACCAGCACATTGCTGTGGCTCAGGCGAGTTTCCCAGTAACGGGCATTGCGGCCAGATCCATTAACCTCTGGTCTTCTGAGTCTGATGTTTTCCCCTTTTTGTCATCTTTAAGATTTGTTACTCACGCCCCTCTCTGCCCTTCCTTAATAAACCGTGACTCCAGGTCTGGAACTTCTGCCAATAGAAAGGAAGCGTGGCGTCAGTCTTTCAGATCTAATAATTGCTTCCTGATCATGTTTGATAAAATGATGGGGGTTTGATAAAAATTAGGGACTTAATTCTGTCGGGAATGCTGAGCCCTGTGTGGGGTGTATGGCTAACCGGGGTCGTTCAGGTGCTCCCTCTGGATGGTTGTATCGGTCTTGGCTGGCAGCTGGCACAGGCGTTTGGGCACACAGTACCGTACCCTGTTCTGCTGAGGACAGCTTCTTGTTCACCTGCTGCATCAACTGGTTTTCCTGCATTGATCTGCCTGGGGTTTGCTTTGTTAAGACAGTGAAACGAACATAATCAGGCTTCTGTTAATTTTGTGCCTTCTACCTAGGAAGCTGTCGGATACAGTTTTAGAGAACTAATGGTGACAAGGCTTTGCTGGTGTGGTATTGCTTGACTTGTGTGGTGGAGAGAAGCCTTAAATTGGCAGGAGAGAGTCACCAACAAGCCGGGCCTGTTGCACGTGTTGCAAATGCATTTGCAGTTGGGCTTGTCAGGTTGCTCTTTGTCAAAGTATGTTTCAGAATGAGATACGCAAAAGCCGCCTGGACACGGTCCTGGGCAGCCTGCTGTAGGTGACCCTGCCTGAGCAGGGGGGCTGGACCAGAGGACCTCCAGTGATTCTGGAAGGCCTTTCTCTTCATTGTGATGCTGGGATTCTGGAATTCGTGCTGGGATTCTGGAATTCGTGCTGGGAGAGGCGAGCGGTGTGGTGTGCTGGGAGTGCCTTGCTCACCACTGTCTCCCTGTGCTGGGAAGGCTGCGTGTATGTTCTGTCCTGAGACACTCAGCGCCTACGTCTGTCTGTGCAGGTGCACCGAGCAAGGTAAAAAAGAGCGTAAGGTCAGAAGTGCCTTTGGGAACCGCTGCGAGCTTCGCCACGGTAGACGGGGACTGCAACTCTTGAACGGAAGTATAGTCGTGTTAGGGAATAACCGCAGGAGGTAGCTGGGTAAAGTGGCTCCAGCGTCAAGTTCTGATCTGTGTTGGTTTTGTTTGTTTTTTCATGGAGAGGGATGTCACATCTGTGGTCTGCATCAGACACAGGGTCTTCGCTGTTGGGGGCTGTTGGGGTAGAGAGCTGAAATTCTTTCCTCGTCTCACCTTCTGCTGTAGCTTTGTGCTTGTGGAGCATCTGCACAAACTCGGCAAGACAATCTGTAGGCTGCACTTGAGTGAAATAAGGCCGATTGTAGGATTCTGGTACAGACCGTCTCTGTCACGCTGGTGGCTTTTTAGACTACAGCTTAGGGCTTGGATGAAATGTAGGGTTTTTGCCTAAACCGCCGGGAGCGGGGAGGCTTTCTGCCTAAGCGGGAAAGACCTGACCCGGTGGTACTCCCTAAATCACCTGCTCACTCACTCGCTAAATCCTCTTTCTGCAGGAGTAAAATCCGGCAAAGTGCAAATTCACTGAACCTGACGACTACGAGAGTGCAGAAAGTGACTTTTCCATCTGCTGCTCCTCCAGTGCTTGTGAGTTGCTTCCTGTTTCTCTGGGGAAAATGTCATGGAACCAGTCATTAACAACAATTCAAAAATTGGTATAACTTTTATAAACCCTTTTATAACCCTTCCCTGAAATCACTTTAGCTTCCACCTCTGGCGGAATGAAAGAACGACGCCTGTCAGCTGCAGCCTCTCCCAGAGAGCTAGGGAGTCTCTCCGTGCAAGAGGGAGTTAAAAGTTGCCTTAAAAGATGCCTGACTGTGTCCTGGGTGGTGTCCTTTCTAAAAGTGAAGGGGTTTTTAGCCCTCCCTGCAAACTGAGTGTGCCGTTTCACCCGGGTATGAGCTAGCAGCCCGGGCTGACTGCCACAAAAAGGAGATGGACAAATTCCCTCTCCTTCTTCCCGATGCGTGGTCCTGCCTCCTTCCTTGTGCCACCTCTTATGCTTGCTGGTTGTCTCTGCAAGGCAGTTGAGCTCTCGAAGCTGGTGGAACACCACCTGCTTTTCTGGGTGAGTTTCCTGCCTGCTCAGGGAGTGAACTTGGCTCCTAAAGTGCTCTAAGGCACTGTTAAGGCAGTGCGAGGTGAGCCACAGGAGTACGGTAGTAGAACAAAGGAGCAGATGGAGAGATGGGAGGCGGCGGCAAGTCCTCTCTTTTGGTGGCAGGGAAGTCAACATGTTTTGTGAAACCATCTCTTCAGCTGCGGCTGGCCATATTTTTAGCTTTTTCGTCAGTAAGCCCATTGCATTGTTGGCCCTTGAAACGGATTTTCAGGTACTACCGTCAGTCAAAACTGACGTCCCTGAACCCTGACTTGGCTGAATGTGATTCTGCTTGAACATGTAATTTCTCCATGTTTATTCTTCTTGGAGCTTTTTAATGCAAAAATCTATCCTCAGCCTGTGACTCGTGGTACGCTCCTTTCTTTGGAAATAGTTTGGAAGTCATAAGTACTTAAGGTGAAGACCAGTGGTAATTTTGGCTGCTAGAAGACAACTGACAATAAGTAACAAAGGGTAAAGTACGAAATCAAGGGAAAGGACAAATGGAGAGTTGTACCTGTTACTGAGAAGCTTTTTAAAATCTGATTTTTCTCAGCTCCCATCTTCCTAACCTGTGTGAGTAGACTTGAACTCAGTGTATTGGGCTTTTTCCTGTTATTTCTCTGTTGATACGTCTGGGTCACTTTTTGTTGGTGATCTCACAGGCATCAGAAAAGCAAAGGATTCTCCTTTTGCTCTGCTGGGAGAGCAAAAAGTCTCCTGAGTGCCATTATTTGCAAGAAATAGAGCTAGAGGTGATGTCTAGGGGATTTTTCACTGCATACTGATGAAACTTCTGTCACTCTCAAGAATAGTTCTGGCTGACGTGAGTCTAGTTGTGCAATTTTTTCCTGTATTTACAGCGAAGAATGCGAGACCTAACAGCTGAGGTAACGAGCAGTCTGCTGCAGTTTCCAGAGGTGACTCTTCAGGCACTTGGGGAAGATGAGGGAACCCTCGGCTCTGTGCTGTGCGGGAAGTTTTCTGGAGGTGAGCATTTTCCTTTAAATTTGGTCTCGGTATAAAGCTGTTCTTGCCTGGAGGCTACCTGAAGCCTCAGGTCATGGTATCAGCTGTGTCAGGTTGGTGCTGTTAAGAGGCATCCTGTTTAGAGAGAGAGAACAAAAAGGGTGCTTCAGCGATGACAAATGCTAATATTAAAACGTGAGTATAGTTAAACTTTGAAGTGGACTTTCCAGGTGATGTGACAGTAGAGCTGGGTGCCTATCTGGAGGTCTAGGCTTCTGTTAAGACCAGGTAGAATCTATCTACCTGAGTGTAAATGCAGGAATTGAGCTCAT
The DNA here is from genome assembly GCF_964199755.1 of Larus michahellis. Classification (NCBI taxonomy): domain Eukaryota; kingdom Metazoa; phylum Chordata; class Aves; order Charadriiformes; family Laridae; genus Larus; species Larus michahellis. The sequence continues at coordinate 44,070,608 of NC_133898.1, forward strand.
ACTTCCTTTGGGCTGGCAGTAGTTCAGTGAAACAAAATGCCTTCGATTCTTCCTCTACGCTCTAAGACTTGTATTCCCATATGCGTTTAGATCATTTCTAGCAAAACCAAGGCGAATATGGTATAAAGGCTGTCGATCAGGACCTTGTAATCTTTATCCCAAACAACCCAGATTCTTCGGTGCGGGAATGACAAGTACAAATGCAAAATAACAAGGTGGTTAATTTTAGGAGGGATTGCTTGGGGATTTCAACGGGTGATTTTGAATCATTGACTAGAATGAGGTAGGTCGGTCTTCCTCTGCTAGGTACGTTTATTGAAGGAAAGGGGCAGGCACTGTGATTTTTTTTCAGCTGTTTTCAGTCTTCCGTTGGACATTTGCTTCAGTCCTCTTTCTTTTCTCTCACAGGGAGAAACGGCCTGGCGTGGTTGGCACGTGGTCCTCACCTTGAGGTGGTGAACTCTGTGACAGGAGAGCGGCTCTCTGCGTACCGTTTCAGTGGAGTCAATGAACAGCCTCCCACTGTTCGTGTGGTGAAGGAGTTTTCCTGGGAGAAGAGAACTGGACTGCTGGTTGGGTTGGAAGACGCAGAGGGAAGTGTTCTCTGTCTGTACGACCTTGGACTCTCAAGAGTGGTTAAAGCAGTTGTTCTTCCCGGGAGGGTAGGTACTTTTTAATTGGAGAAACGAAGCTTTGATGTTGTTAGGTGCTGCGTAGGCCTGTTTTAGGACAAGCTTTGGAGCGTCTCTTTGTAGGAGGTATTTTTTCTATCGTGCGTTAACATCCTGTCACTTGAGAGTATCCAGTCAAGATGGTGTTGCTGTAAAATCTTGGGCTTAATGTGCCATTATTGTTGGAGTTTGCTGAGAGTAAAACAAGTTTTCTGGTTTTATTGTAGAGCACAAATTCACCTGATTCTCTCCTTCCACAAAAAGGCCTTGAAAAGCACCTTTTTTTGACCCTAATTGCTTGATTTCCATCAGAAATACCGTCTTTAAAATGGCTCAGAATTCCATAGTTGTGCTGTAAATGACTTCGACACATTGCCTTGAATCTCAGCCTAGCAAGCAGGCTGAGGAGAACACATTTTTCTGTTGACTTAGGAGAGGAAAAAAGAGCCTCTAGTGAGTTATCTGACAGAGTGTTGGGAGGTCACCTTTCAGCCTGCAGTCCTTGAATCTCTGCTCTCTGACTAGTGTGTTTGTGTAGATGGGACACACTGGTGTAATGTTGCTGATGTTTTCTGTCTTCTGTAACCCAGAAACTCAAATGATGTGTGTCCCCTAGCCTCATTATCTCAATGTAAACAAGAATCGGTGGAAGTCAATAGAACATCAAGATTCATTTCTATCATCTTAGAATCTGCAACAACTAACTAACTAACTTCTTAGCCAGCTTTCCATCAGCTGCTTTGGTTTGACTTGCTAGAATACAGGTGGAGTTTTGTTTGTTTGTAATGCTACAGTGTGATGACTAGTAGTAAGCATTCGTATTGGGGTCACTGAGAGAGAGAAATACGTGCAGCTTTAGCGCAGGAGTCTTTGTGTGCTCGTGTCTCTGCTCTAGCAGTCAGTGTTGTCCTGGGATGTGCTGCAACGTGTGCTGAAAGGTCTGTCTTCGCCTTGTGAGACAGTTGCGTGCAGACTGCTGGGCACGTGAAAGAGCAGTGTGCGCTTCCTCCTTTAGGTGGAGTCACCTTTTTATCTGAGAAGCTGCTGCTTTAGGCTGGCTTTTAACATTTTTCTCAACATTCGTGAAAGCGCTGGTGTGCATTTAAAGCTTCTTTTCCTTTATGTGGTTGTTACTTTTCTTCTAAATGCGGACTAGTGTGAATTTTACTAAGCTGGTCTCTCCCTTCAACGCTTTCTAAATACGTTTCACTCCCATGGAAATGGTGTGTCTCCCATGCAACTTGGCCGCTGCCTCGTCTGACTCTCGAGCCCTGATTTATCCTAACGCCCGTTTGTCAAAGAAGGCATAGACTGTATCGCGGTGCTGGTGGGCTGTGAGCGGTGGGAGACCTCGATGTAGTTGTGTTTGTCTGTCTTAAGCCCCTTGAATACGATAAAGTTTCTTGCGTATAACTGATTTTCTGTGTTTTCCTCCAGTTAATTACTGCGAAGTAGGAAATGGAAATTGCTAAGCTGTACTAATAGAATGCCCCATTTAAGTTGAAGTTAAGTCACTTACCCGCAGGAAATCTAGTAAATGGAAGGCAGTAACAGGTTTTTGTACGGGGCTTTTTTGTCTTTGTCTCTTTTCTTGATCTAATTGCAAACAATGCTTTGATGCTCCTGTATTTACTTTTTCTATTGAGCTTGTCAAAGAGCTCAAGTAGTAACTTGTAGTTTTCCTGTAGGTAACCGCTATAGAACCCATAGCGAATCACGGAGGACCCAGCGTGAGCACTCAGCACCTCCATCAGAGTCTGCGATGGCTCTTTGGGGTGGCAGCAGTGGCTACAGATGCTGGCCATCTACTTCTGGTTGATCTTAGTTTGGATGATTGCTCCTGCACTCAGAATGATATCGAAGCATTGGGTAAGCCTGCAGTTTTTCCACATGAATTTAAACGCAAGAAAACTTCTGTCTTCTAACGAAACAGTATGCATCCCACTTTGAAGACCCTTGTGTCAGACATTTCTGACGACTGGTTACAGGTGGCAGTTTGACATCGTATAGTCCTGACCTGATTAAACCTGGGAGTGTCTGACTGCTCCTCGCAGTGTTGTAAATGCCCCCTCCCACCAAGATCCCTGTGCCACTATGATTCTTGCCAGAGAGGTGTAGGAATTTTGCCACGTGAGCCGGTGCGGCCGCCTGGTAGGAAGTTGTGTTGGAGGAGCCCTGTTTCCCGGGAATGCTCTTCTGCTTGTGTTAATTGACTTGGGGCAAATTTTGGGCTTGTTTTTTAAAATAAACCCCACTTACCAACACCCATGCATTTGGATGAATGAAATCTCGAATAGGTGTACTCAGCTTGCATACACCGTTTTGGCTATTACAACAGCAGCTTCAGCAACTGGTGCCACTTCAAACACGAGGTGCCACTTCAAATTGCATCACGAGGCCCAAACTCCTGCTTTTCAGAGTCCAGGAAGAATTTGGTTACGCTTTTACCTAGCTTTCAAACGTGAGTGAGAATACTTGTCTGATCCAAGAGTTCTTATGTTCTTTGAAGACATACATAATGGCAATGGCAAAAAAAAGTGTTGCATAAATGGCTATTGTGCCTGGCACGGTAGCATTAGATGATAGGGGTTGTCACGTCAGTGCCTAAAATGCAGCCTAAATGGCATAACGTATTCATTTATTGCTTGGTTTTGTGTGTGTAGATCTAGAAGTTGTCACTAAAAATCCTGCTGAAGTTGCACAAAGAAGAGAAACTGCGACCAGCGAAGGGAGGTGTCTCTGTTTTCAACTACAAAATGCTTCCGGAACAGCAGTATCAGCCCTGTGCTACATAAGCAGAAGCAACCAGCTCGTTGTGGGTTTCTCGGATGGCTACCTGTCGCTCTGGAATATGAAAACGTTGAAGAGAGAGTAAGTAGGCCTTTACACTTGGCCATGCCTGGAGGTGCGGGGCTCTCGATTTGTTGCTTAAGGAAGTATGTGGATGTAAAGAGAACTTTTTCAGGGACTGAAGTGAGTATGAGTATAATCTTGGCACGTTCAGAAATCCTCTTCTGACATAACTTTTCAGTCATACCTGGATGAAGTGGTCCGCCTTCTCCCCAGTGGACTAGGATTGTTTTCCTTATTGTGCCTGTGGATTGAGGAATTGTGGGAAGCATGCTTCCTGGGGTTTTCAGAACCGGTTACTGCAACTGGGGCATCCATTGAAAGGCTGAAGTATGTCAGTGATGTGATTTTGGTGCCGATATTCTCTAAAGTGTCCAGGGTGAAACTAGTGAGACATGAAAACTCAATAGCTGACCTGTGCCTGAAAAATGTATTCTTTCCTGCATGTCAGCTTTGGCCGAAAGAGCAATCTCACCTGAAATATTTGGCTAACTTCTGGTCGGGATTCCCTTCAGCAGATCTGCACTGACTCCCCAGAAGCTGTTGGATGCATAAATAGACAGTGGAGGAATAATTAGGTGGCAAGAGTAGAGTGTGGAGGTACAAATAAGGTTCAGAAGTCAGGAAGAACAATGCTTGACGTAGTCCAAGAAACGAGAAACTACCTGTGTTTGGGCCACTAGGCTCCCCTTTTTTTTTCTTTTTCGTTTTGCTTTTTTTTTCCCCTAAACCTGTAGGCACCACTCTCAGCTTGAAGGAGGGAGGATTCCTGTCTATGCTGTCACTTTTCAAGAGCTGGAGAATGATCCTCGCAATTGTTGCTACTTGTGGGCTGTTCAGTCTACGCAGGAAAGGTGAATAAAAACTTTAACTATCAGCCACTGAATTAATTCTTTTTGTTTTTAAGGATATTTGTTCCCATACAGTTGAACATGTGTATTTGTTGTGTGTCTGCGATTCTTTCCGGTACGGAGGGTGTTAAACTTAGAATGCAATTTTTACAGGATTTACCAGACGTGAAGAGGGACCTACTAGTTCCTGCCTTCTGTCAGAAGGCAAAGCAACAGTGGCCATATTCTTCTGCTCGCATTCTCAAATGGTTTGCTTTTGTTCCTCGATGACCGCTTCATCATTTGTTTGATAGTCACACCGCGGTATTAAAATACCACTAGGAGCAGTTGAGGCTGCAGATCTAGAACACCAGACGTGCCCACACAACAGCCTGCCGCCCCTAAAGGCGGCGGTGACAGTATTGCCGATGGCCTTGTGCCAGCGTCAGCAGTCTGTGGAGCCTTGGTGAGCCAGTGCAGCTCCCCTGGCAGAAAACGATTCAGCAGAAAAGCCAATGGGTTCCTGCTGTTCTGCTGAATCAAATCGGACTTGGAAGGGTGCAGAGTGTGCAAGAGGGGGAGGGGAACTTTGGTGCTAAGGGAGGGGCAGAGAGATCTCTCTTTCTGCATCAGCAAGCGATTCCATCAGCTCAGCTGTTGGTAGAGTGGCAGTCTTTTAAATCTTGACTTCAAAGCAGTTTTGATGGAGAACTCTTCATTGTGAAGAACTATTTCCAACAATTCTTAGTCCATACAACATATTACAGCTTTCCAATTGTACGGTTGGCTTTTGCCCCTGAAGCTGTTAGTGTCAAAACGCCCTCCTTCATGTTTCAGTGGCTAAATGTGGCCGATGATCATGTTTTGGGAAGAGGTGGTGTTCTTTTCAGCGGGAGCATGCTATTAAGAAAACGTCTAGGTCTACTAACACGACAATGAGGACTATAAAGCAGCTTTGTAACCAAATTTCATAATTTATCCCTTTTTCAGTGAAGGGGATGTGGTGAGTTTACACCTGCTGCAGTTAGCGTTTGGTGACAGAAAACGCGTGGCCTCAGGACAAGTCATGTATGAGGTAAGAGGTGCATGCGTGGGAAAAGCAGACAATAGTAATTTTCTCTAAGGGAGTATCAGTTGAGTTACAGGGGTGAGATTTACCATCAAACTTCAGAGCTGGCTGAAAAAATAATAATGTTTTGCTGAGTCTTCTTGGGCACGGCCTTTGTCCATACCTTTTGGAAAGAAGGCGTACCATTTTATACTGCAGTGTCGTGTGTTCCAGCTAGATTCATCTGCAAAGAGCCAGTATAAATGAAATTCCTGAAGAGGACGTGGCTTTTGCAAATAAAATTATTCTGAAATACCAAATGAATGGCATGTAGGAAGAGAAGATTGGGCCTTGAATCGCTTGGTTTAACCAAGCTTCGGACTTGAATAAGCTTCTGTCTCTCTCCCTTTCTTAAAATACAGTCATACTCTAGTCTTTGCTGATCTTCAGTTTTATATTCTTGGTTTCCCTTAGAGCTTTGTCAGCCGGACTTCTCACATGAAATGCACCTACAGTGTCTCTTCAGTGTTGATCCTGACACTTAGTAGCTGTAAAGATAACTCGTTCTTCTTTTTGGCTGGGTGACCTATTCAATCTACTCTTAAAGCCAGGAAAATATGTAATTTGGTCAGAAGAGTGTACCTAAATGTTAGATCTGGCTCCAAGGAGGATGCGTTTAAAATACAGATGTGAGGTATCCTTGTATCTCAGATAGCTAACAGAGACAAGGCGCATCTGTTAGATGTGTAATTCCATTCAGTTGTACGCCTGGAAGTCTTCCAAAATCTTTTTGAGGGGACAGTAATCTTAGTTCAGAGCAAGTCTTTCCTCCTGATTTGGTACTTTCTCTTGCATATTCTCAATAGCTATGGAACGAAACAGGGGTGACTCTTGTATCGTGGTACTCTGGTTTTTGTAGGGACTGTGCCTTTTGATTTTTTTGGATTAATTTAGATTTTGAGTGTTTTGCTTATGTGTAGGAAAGGTGCTTCCTCATTTGGCACCGTTGCTTTTGCATAGATAGAGGTTAGGTGTTTGGAAAAGGTGGTGTTTCTTTAAAATGCATTATCTATCACGGTGACCAAGTAGAAGGATCTTCCAGTGATTCATGGCGTGCTGGATGCTATCTCTTTATCTTTGTTGATGTGCGGGACCTGTGCTCCACAGCGGATACTTTTAGTCTCAGAACACTTCCTTGTAGTCACAGATTGGTTAGTACTACATGACTGTCTGCCTGCATGGCTGTCTGAGTCAAGTTTCTTGTCCATCTTCAGGGGTAGAAAATTTAAGTGTCTCCCGTTTGCTAGGCCAAGTTTGAGTAAAGAAGGAGGAATCTACTGTTGATCCTTGTTCATTGGATAGAGTTCACAGGAGCTCAAAAGACTTTTTCAATACAGCAGTGCTTTTTGTTCCAGGAATTAGGTTTGAGGCTATGAAGCAGTGCCTCTTTGACTGTGTGTCATGGTAAAAGTCACAAATAGGACTTATGGAACATGTGGTACTGTGTTTTTCTATATGCGTGTCAAACTCTCGTCTCCATTGCCTTCAAGGCTGGTTTAAGTCTGCTTAAGTAATTAAACAGAAAGGTATGTTTAAGTAATGCTTCCAAAGACCTTTTTTGTACTGTTGCAGCAGTTGCTAAATCTGGTGCATCAAATCACGATCGTAGAGCGCATCTTTACCCTCGTTCTGCACAATGCTTGCGGATGGGCAGAGTATACACTCTCTACTTTGATATCAGAGTTTGACCAGTGCATCTCATTTGAAAACTTGTTTTTGTGTTTTGCTAGTCAATGGAGTCGTTACTTAACATCTCCCATACAATGGAGTTCCTTAGAATGACTTTGCCCGGCGTGGAAAGTTTAAAATGCACTGCTTTGCTTCAGAAGCATTTTCTTTTTAGTTATGAAAGACTTTTTTTAATTATTTAATTTTTCTTTTTAGACAACCTTCATATTTATTTGTAACACTTCCTGGAATCATTAAGAGAAAGCTCGCCTCTTCTCAGATTAGGTGAATTAGATGTATCCTATGAGATCATACGGGAATGTGTGGTTTCATGCCAGTTCGTTTCAGAGCTCTGCAAGTTTAGGAAACTTGGGTAGAATGTGGCGTTATCAGTTTATGGGTTGTGTGGGTTGGGTTTCTTTTTCCCTCTTTTTTTTTTTTTTTTTTTTTTAATTATAGAGCTGCTATTTGTCCCCAGTACACCCGTTCATGTGTTGTATGGTAGACAGTTTGAATGAATGCTGTATTTGGAAAGACGGTATTTCACTTCACGCTTACTTAAAAAATGGCGCTATCAGAGGTTCAACACAATCGTGCCGGGGTTTCTGTGTATCTCAAAATTAGTTTGTTTACTGTGTAGTAATTCGTGATGCTAAAAGCCTTGGCCACGTGCACCCCGTGTCCTTTCTGGTTTTCCCTTTTGCTGTTGGCTGTGCTTGGTGAAGGAGCTGAGGGATATTTCACCCGTTAGTCTCTGACAAGATGAGAGGAGGAGCTGTCATAGCTTACGTGGCTTGAAAGAAGATTGCTAATCAGTATGAAGTTCTCACAGTAACTAGAGAGGGGTGCACGGTCACTCTGGTGGTGTGCCCATAGAAAATACCTCTTGACAGCTTTAGCTGCTCGAATGCTGGGGCTTCTCTAACTTCATCAGTTCTGCAATCAAGACATGGAGCAAAGAGCTTTGCATGCATGTGTGTTGCATCATTTTAGATATCTCTTTGTAGCGATATATTTATTTTTATAAAGAACATTCTTGGATGTCGCAAGGAATTCTGCAAAACATGTTCAGATCTGAATAATGTTAGGGAAATTCTAAATTTTGAAAAAGTGCAAAGCCTTTACAGCCAAACTTACCCGTTACGATTTGACACTGCATTCTCTTGCATGTCAGGCGTAGTTTCTATTTACCATCAGAAATAGGCTCATGCGAAATACACAGTATAATAAGCCTATTCTGTTAGACTGTCTTTCATATTTAGCCATAATGTATGTTTTTCTCTTAGAATGACCTTTGCTCTCTTCTCTGATTTTTTCCCCCAGGGTTTGGAATACCGTGGCAAAAAGTTCAGTTTAGATCTCACGGGTGGAGTCTTTCCCTTGAGAGGCCAGACGAGGAGTACGAAATTAATCAGCTGCCAGACTGTCGAAAAATTCCGCAGCGACGTTGACGGAGAGGATAGCGTAAATGAAGGTTTGTTCTGATGTCCGTGTTTGGTGATTTTAAAAGAAGTGCTTTTGGAACCTAAGCAACGAATGCTGTTCTGTCCCCACAGTCTGAAAGTCTTGCCTATCTGCATAGACTAGACTGTTGGGATTATTTACGAAGAAAAAATGGATGCTTAAGTTATGTGGGACTTCTTTAAGGGAAAAAGTGGGTTTTATTTTATGCTTGCTGACATGCTATCGCGATGTATGGTGGGGCCGTTTGTATGATGATGGTCAGTCGTTTTACTCCTCCAGCTGCCATCTTTGAACAAGAAGTTCAAACTCTCCATTGCTTAGGAATGTTACCAGAATTTTTTCCCTTCTTCAAACCGATGTCCGCATCTGCATCCAGATGGTAGCCCGTCACAAGTGCTGTTCCCCAGGGCACTGCACTGGGGCCACTTCTCTTTAGTATCTTGGCCAGTGATCTGGACGAGGGGACAAGAAAAAGGGGCAGTGTGACTGAAACCTATCACAGAGATGTTTGCTATTCCGTAATTACTGTAATCACTCTTAGGAAGTGTTGTGTTTCACGAGTGACAGAACAGAATGAAGCCAAAATAGAAAGTGGTGTTTTAAAACTATCGGATCTATCGTATTTTCTACAAGTCAGAAACAATGTCTTGTCTTTTACAGTCACGTCTCCTGACACCAGTGTCTCAGTCTTCAGTTGGCAAGTGAATACGTACGGTCAGGGAAAACCATCTACTTACCTGGGTGTATTTGACATTAATCGCTGGTATTCTGCTCAAATGCCAGATTCAGTAAGGTAGATTTTTCTTCAGTAGTTTTCCATATGCCTGCCAATAATTCATTTGAATGTCGGTATTTAGCTTACGCGCTTGTTTTCTTTAAGGCCGGAAGAATTCCCTCATGAGTGCCCCTATTTTGCACTGTGGTCGCTGGATACCGTAGTGAGCGTGACTTCTCCGAAGCTCCTTTTGGATATTCTGGTCCATGAGCGGAGTCTAAGTCGGGGAGTTCCTCCTTCTTATCCACCACCTGAGCGGTTTTTTCATCCAGGCAACTATAACTTTGGTAGGTATTTCACTGCTTTTGAGAGTGATAAGCTTAAAATGAGGTCAAATGCCATTCATTGGTTCTCTTGTTCAGTCATTGTTTGTCATTCAAAACCCAAACCAAACCAAAAAAACACCCAGTCCCCCACAAACCCAACTCTGATCGCGTTGTACTGACAAGGTATTTACTATTGTGAAACATATCTGACAGCCGGCTGAGTTTTGGTGCTTTTGTAATGTAGCCGGTGAAGTGGTGCTGGTTATAGCCTGAAATGCCTGTGAACTGAAGCTCAAAGCACTCAGTTATATGTTTCTAGATACCGGTGTGTAAAAAATGTAAACTGGTCATGCCATAACTGTGAGAGTACGGAAGGTTGTCAAACGTTCCCTGTTTCTGCAGATGGTACGTGCTTGCTGACCTCCGGAGTCGTTCACATGACTTGCACCGGCTTCCAGAAGGAGGTGATCTTTTACTGTATCTTTATTGCGAGTGGCAGGAGATGTAGCTTTTCTAAGTTTTCTGTTGCACTGCTTTCCGTGTTAGGGACCGTTTCATGCTCATCCTGCCCGTCCACACGCATAGTTGCAATTGTGTCCTGTCGCCAGTTGTATGCAAATGGTAATGTTTTAGGTCCCCTCTTGGGACTGTACAACTGCCGTTGTCTCCTCTTGAAGCACCATCGGGGATTGAATGTCTAGAAAGGAACGCAACGTTGCTCCAGGAGCAAGAACAAAACCACTGTAGAAGGCGGGGAAAGGTGTTACTTCTTTATTGCCCCTCAGTCGAACTGCCTGCATAGTCTTGAGTTAGAGTTTTGATCCCCAACTCTCTTGAAAAAGGAGGGAATGGAGAAAATGAAAAACCACATAACTGTTTGAGGAGTGAAAATTTTGTTTTCTCCCAAACTCGGCCAAATTATAACTTCTGAGCCACGGCACAGATTGTGACAGATAATTTTGAGTGAAGTTTCAGCTCACTAAATGTTTCCAACATGAATCGGCTTCCATACGAATAGGCATAGAAAGGATCTTCCAAAGCATGAAGTTGCATGTTAGCTTAGCTTATATAGAATGTATTTTGTGTCAGTGTTGAGGGAAAGAGCAAGGCCTGTGTATAGACAGAGAAGGTAGAAAAGACTTAATTACGCAGATTGCTAACCTAAAGCATCTTAGTGGTTCAGGCTGTCTGATGGTGTCAGTGAACATTTAGATTCTTCCTTTTAGAGGTTATCCAGAAGCGTAGTGACGGAATAACAATGCTGTCTTAATCTGTGGTTTTCGATTGATGTTTCAGACCTTGAATTTTTTGAAGAAATCTGGCCCTTCAATATGGGAAGCCATTCAGGATAGCTACAATAGGTGTCTTGTAGCTGGCTTGCTGTCTCCAAGACCAGTTGATGTCCAGCCATCCAGTTTGAGTCAGGTGAGTGCCTATGAGGGAATCAAGGGGGAAATACATCCATCTGGTCTGACAGGGCTGGAGGGGCTACAAGACACGATACTCCAATTTGAAATACAGGTGTTGACCTGAGCTAGCAGAAGTAACCGTATCCTTAGATCCAAAGTAGTGACTTTGACTGGGAACAGCCCTAAGAGATCTGTCTTTAGAGACCCCTCTCTTAATTCGGTGCCACACACAGATGCGCACAAGGAAGCGTGCAGTCAGTGCTGGTCATGCCCAACATAACGCATGTGTCCCCCAGAGTAACCCCCATCCCTGTCAGTTTCTCAAAGCAGTGGTTCAGTGCAGTAGCCGACGATGGGGGCGTCTCACTGGGATGCGAGCTCTTGCAGACGTCGGCTTGCTGCACTGTCACTGTGCGTGATCATTTGCTTCCAAGGAAGTGGGCTGTGGTAAAGGATTACTGCTGTCAGCTCTCCCTGGCAATTTCTTCACGGCTTGCCCTCGTTTTCCCTTCATCGGTAGGCTTTTCTGCATCCTCTCCGGGCGGATCTTCACCTCTGTAGCCTCTGCCTTGTGCTGCAGTAGCCCAATTTGCTCCTCTGAGACTGCCCTCTTGCAGCTGCAACACCTTAATCACCTTTATCTCATGACACTCGCTACCTTCTATGTGCTTTATGCCACCACAGTGACTTCACTCCCCCTGCCATAGGTTTTCCATTTGCAATGCACCAACCTTTCCCTGGAGCAATCAGCAGGAAGGGGAGAGCAGCCTTCCCGCTGCCCTCCTCTTCCTGTCTCCTGCATTCGTCACCACATTTGTGGACGTGTGTTAGGACATGAACGCTTCTGCACAGTGTGGTAGCTCAAAGAAATTTCTTGGCAAGCTGGCCAATGGTCTGTTTCCTTGTCTGAAACCAGTTTTCAGAAAAAGATGGCAATATCACATGTGTGTTCTACATGTGTAGAAGTCGCTTTGAATGTCATGATTTTGCCTAGAGGGGAAAGATACTTTTGAATGTGTTTAAAAAAACCCAACCAACCAAACAAATCCCATCCCAAAAACCAAAGTAAAAACTTACGAAGGGTCCTTTCACCTGAGAGAAGTACGAGAACACCAGCTGAGATAAGCTACTACTTAGTATCGCGCGTCTGTGCATAGCTGTGATTTATCCTTGTAAGGATTACCACTACACTATAATACAGTATTTGAAGAGCCTACCATTTAAACCATTAGGATGTAAATGTTTTGCTTCTTTTCTGTCACGTTACAAAATTCCAACGTAGTGTTTTGGGTGTCAGAACTGCTTCATGTCTTCATAGTCTAGAAAGCTGCTTGGCCGTAGCTTCACTGTTTCCATGCAAACGTTGCACAGTTGTGTTTGTCCTGTCCCCTTCCTGCGTTCCTGATGGCAAACTTATCTGCACAGATGTGTAACGCGTATTAGCAGAGGATGTTTCTGGACGTAGTAAGTTGGAACTCAGTACGTGAAGACTGTAATGCAGAGGCACGCGAAGAAAGATTAGAATTAGGCTGCAGTAAGTTGAAATGTCAGAGGAAAAGTGTGTTAATGTGTTCCTCAGAGCAGTGAGCAGTCCAGCCTGTGGCTGGAATTAAGAGAAAGGACGTGGCATTCCTGGCCTGTGTCCTGATTGACTTTGTGATGTCTGAATGAGTATGCAGTTAGAAAGAAACATTTACTGTTGATGGTTCACATGGTGCAAGTAGGTAAGATTCTCATTTGAGTTTGTCTGTTACGTTTAGGAGGAGCAGCTGGAAGCAGTATTGTCAGCTGCTGTCCAGACAGGTTCTGTGGGACTTCTGACTGGATGCATTAAACATTGGATATCTGAAGGTAATACTTCGAACGTTGTTTTTTTACGTGGTACCTCTTTGAGTTGGAGCCTGTTGATTCATTTCTTTTTTGTTCTCTTTGTTTAAAGAGCAGCCAAGGTCTGCTGGTAATTTACGGTTTGTTCTTGAGTGGACATGGAACCAAGTGATCTCTACAAAGGAAGAATTTGACCAAATCTGTGAGTACTAGTGTAGTCATTCTGCAAACCTAAAGTCGTTCTTTCTGATTGAGCTTCCTCAGTAATACGCCGCTATAGGATATTGCACGCGGTCCTTGAAGTGCGCCTTGAAACTCTGGAATTGCTCTGTCGGCTAACGATTTAATATTTATTCTTGAAAAGGTGTTCCGCTGTTTGATGGCTCTTGCAACTTCATTGACCCCCAGACATTACGGTCTCTCCAGCGCTGCCAGTTGCTTTTGAGCAACCTTAGCACGGTCTTAAACTGTTTTCTCACAGAAGCACAAGAGCTTACTGAAAAAGGTTTGTAGTAGTGCTACAAAATCTTTGGTATGTTTTATTAAGATTTGGAATTGTGGCAACATGGGCTTTTGTTGTTTTTGAGGATTGGAAGACAGTCACATTTAGCTGGGAGAAGGGGCTTAAAGCTGAGCGCTTGGGACCACCACAAAACACGCATGGAGTTCAGGGCAACAGTTTATGGTGGAGCTCATGCAAGGGGGTGGGGGAGGCTACATTCAGAGAGAAGCTTTGTAGGCAACTGGGCTGAAATTACAGCAACCGAATGTGGTATTGCTGAAAATTATTCCTTTGAGTTCTTAGCTAGCAAGTTCTAGTTGCATGCAGACACTGTGTTGCAAATTGCTAAACAATACGAAGGAAGCGTAAACGAGTAACATGCAAAGTAAGTTACTTGAGTTTCTACAGCTTTTTCTCTTAGAAATGGTTCTTGGCCTATTGAGAAAAGAAAAGAATATCCCTTTGCTATCAGAAGAATCTCTGCTATGTGAGAAACAGATGTCTTATTCTTGCGTGCATTTAGTAGTTCAGGCTTTGGGGTTTTTGTGTTTTTTTTTTATTTTAGCCTTTAGTGAGTTTAGTTCTTTATAGGGGTTGTTTTTTCTTTTGGTGGTGATAGTGGTTTTTTTCTTCAAATAAGAAAGCGATACAGCGTGAAAAACGCAAAGACAAAGATTTCTAATGTGCTATTTTTATACTTTTTGGTTTAGTAGGATGAAGGGAGTTTTGTGAAAATGAACAGAATTGCATAGCGCTAATCATCTCCTGCCTTTTTTCAGGTTTTGCAGACGTGACAAATAAGCAAGCGGTAACCGGCCTCATTTCTTTGTATGCACGAGTGGTCATCTGGTTCTGTCGATCCGGTCTCCTTCCAGAGGGTTTAGGTAAGCGTGACCTGTCATACGTTTGCAACAAGGCGACCATCCAGTGAGTGACTCCCACGAACGCGTGCTTAGCCATGTTTTTGTAACGGTTTCGTCAGGAAGAAGTCGTGCTGGTTCAGTGGCAGGGTGTGCTGAAGTTCTGTGGGTGAAGTTGAGATTTTGCTGGGTTGTCAAGTACACAGCATAGAATGAGGCAGGCAGTTTCTTTCCTGGGTGGATTTTAGGAATAGCAATGGACCCCTGACGTCAAGGCGCTGCTTGTGTCCACAGCTTGAACTACTTGAGATTTTAAACAAAGTACTATTAAACAACAAGTACCGGAATGCTTGTTTTTACAGTGAGAGCATTACCTGCATGTTTTGAACTTTCTATCAGTTGCTTGAGGAGAAAGTACACCTTGGAAATCCTTCTTTAGTTGGATGGATTAGAAATTCCATTGTCAGCCTTAATTGTCTCACAGATGCTCACGCGGCATGTTTAGAAACCATTCCCTTTGAGAACTGGGTGGGTTTTTTTATAGTGAACTTCAGCTTACCCTACATGTTGTGAATGCTGCGTGAACTGTAACCTTGAAACGGCACTTGGGGCAAGAAGGAATTGAGTCTTGTCTCTTAGAGTTCTTTTAGCAAAGGCAGAAAGAGGATTGGCTTCTTTCAGAGTTGGAGGCTTCTGATGCTTAGCTTGTACGATCTTCTGTCTCTTTAGGCAAAAATTTTCGTTTACAAGTGTGATATGACTGCTTTAACTTGCTTCTGCTTTGTTGCCTGTAGATGACGATACGCGTTTGTCAAGACCTTTCTACAATTATCCTCTGATTGAGAGCTACTATACTGGTCACCGACAGAAACTTGAGCGTTTATCAAGGTAAGAGCTAGAGGAAGACTCTAGAACACTTCCACGGCAAATTCAGAAGTGGAAGGGAATGGCTTTTATCTCAACAGTTGCATGGGCTATGCGTAATGCCGCTGCCAGCAATACTCTTGACTTCAGTGACACGCGTGTTCTGTTGAACAGAGAGGTTACTTTCCTGTGTTAAAACGTTGCTATCTACCTCTGCTTAGTACCACTGGTTGGTATCATCATTTTTCGGGAGTCTACTTTATTCATTGGCTAATGTGTATAATTTCTGACTACTGAAAAAGGCCATGCGATTAGGACAGGATCAGTCACCTCCAGTTCAGCAAAGCAGGGTGTTCACAGAACAATTGTTTTGGAAGCAGAAGAAAGCGTGTTTTTTAACAAACAATCATCTCCGTCCTTGACTGGTAATAGAGGGTCATAACTGTATTGGCCTAAGTCCCCTTCTCACAAGTACGTGGTGTGATTTTGTGAGATGGTTGGAGTTACATGGAGTTGGCACGCCTCGCACTCTCCTGGCTGTCGGATAGAAGTCACTTGCGAACGTCAGCTCTCTTTGCTGGACTAGCTGCCTAGCACATAGGCGGCATGCCTTGGATTAGCCGATAATAGGTTTTTCTTTGGAAATTGTACTGAAAACTGAATAAAGACCTGACCAAGCTTCGGCGATGGCACTGTGACCAAGAGGCTGCAAGGTGAGTTAAGGTGGAAGCTGCAGGGTAGGAGGTATTGACTTCAAAGTTCATCTTCCTTGGCTTACTTCTCAAGTAACTTACATACAGGCTCGTGTGTTCCTTCGAAGCACAGAGCCTCTAGTGTCCTTTTTCTGCTTTGTGCCATCGGGAGATTAAAGGGCAGGGCTGCAGTCAGCAGAAGACTGGAGGAAAGCCGTTACACCGGGAGGCTGGAATTAGTGTTTAACTCTGTCCAAATCCTTGCTACCTTTTGTTCCAGAGGAAAATGGGACTCGGACTGCTTGATGGTTGATGGAATGGTTTCCCAGTTAGGAGACCAAGTGGAGAAGCTGTGGCGGAGAGATGCAGGAGGAACTGGGAAATACCCGCCTGCCAGTTTGCATGTGAGTGTCCTGTTCACTGCGAACAACAACAAACGGCCGCCCTCCCCGCCAAACCCCACCCAAAAGCCAATGATTTAGGGAAGACGGGCGTTTTTTCAGAACTTTTAATTTTTCATTTCAGGCACTGCTGGATCTCTATTTGCTAGAAAGCATTGAAGAAAACTGCAAACACGCAATTGTATCCTTTCTAGTTATTTTTATTACACCTTCAGGGGATGCACATAAATGTTCTTCAGTGTTGGTCGCCGACCTGTTTCATGACATTTTTTCATTTATGCTTCAAAGACGATGCAAGTGAAAACATTTAGTTTAGCGTTAAGTTGTAGACAGAAGCGCTGTTTTATTTCTTTGTACTGTGGATTTTTGATGACTTTTTTCTTAAACGTTTGGTTGCAAAAGTCTTCTCCGATAGGGAGAAAACAGTTTTAGTAATAAGGGTTGAAGATATAAAATGTCCTTAGTTTTTCTCCAAATTTAAACAGCGTTTAAAATTGTCTAAAACACCCATGATGGGTTATAAAACAATTTCTGTTTCAGAGCAAAAGGATTTCTAAGAGTGGTTTACCAGTACCGGATTTTTGCTGAAATCACGGGTTTTCCAGCGCAGCTCACGGTGCTTGCTTTGGTTCCGTTGAAAGTGCAGGCACACGGAATAAGCAACAGGGAGAAGAGAAAAGTCATGGGGCAGAAACTTAATTTTTAAGCTGCTGAAATACACAGCCTTGCTTTTGCTGTTTGTTGCCTAACCCGCGAGGGGAGCCTAGAGAGCAAGGGGCTTAGAAACGCTTATAGCCCAGAGCTGTCTTGTTAGATGATGTCCCTAAAAACGGACGTCAGAAAGAGAAAATGACGCTACCAATGAGTGACCCGCATACTGGTTTAAATCCAGTTTTAAGCATTCGGAGCTGAGCTGTACTGTAAGGATGCCACAATTTACACTGTTTTATAGACGCTGGACATGAGGGAAAAAACCAACTGTGGAATTTACTTCCTGTAATAATTGAGCGTTGGATGCTCCAATGTTTTGAATGTATTTTCTGCTTCCTACCACTTTTATATTCTTACTTCATTATGGTTTTCTAAAGGTAATGTGATAAACTTTTGGTCTTACAAACTGATTAGCCTTAATGAGATACCTGATGTCAGACAATTTACTTGCTGCTGGATATCAAGCGTTCCTTTCCGAGTGAGACAGAAACTTCAATCGACTCCTTCGCAACTGCCTTTGGCATCCCCTGGGGACTTGTTAAGCTTGTTGAAGGTTTTTGGCTTCTAGATCACAATGATTACGAAGTAAGTATGGTAGAGTTGAGTTAGACATACATTGCAGTACAAAGCTATAATCTAGAAAATGATTTTAAAACCCGATCTCTAACTTGTACAGAATTCACTGGCCCTGCTCTTTCATCCCGCTACAATCAAAACCGCGTCATGGCAGCACAAGAGAATTATTCAGTCCCTCCTGTGCCAAGGGGAGCATGGGCAAGCCCTCAGATACATCCAGCTGATGAGGCCACCCACGGCAAGCAGCGGGGAAGTGCAGCTTCTCCTCACTGTGTTGCTCTCCAATAGGTAAAGAAATATACCCCACCATTTTGTCATGCAAATCTTGTGAAAATGGAGAACAAAGAATAGAAATCATCATCCCCTAAGTTTCCTTTAAACTTTGAGTACAAGACTCTTGGGGCATCTCTTTGGTTATGCTATTAACATCCCTTTACGTCTGAAAAATTAATTACAGGTGCATGGTGGAGGCTTGGGGTCTGTTGCACCAACATGCCGCTCAGGCAAACTTAGAAGACCTCTTAAAACGCATGTACGAAATGTGCCGGGAGATGGGCCTGATGGAAGACTTGCTGAAGCTGCCTTTCACAGACACCGAACAAGTAAGTGGGAGCAAGGAAAAATGTTCATCGTCTCTTTGAAAAGAGAAAAGGCAGAGCCATAACAGATTTTTGGAATGATTTTTTTTTTCTCATAGGAGTGTTTGGAGAAGTTTTTAAGGACCAGTGCTGGTGTTCAGAATCAAGAATTCCTTTTAGTCTACCATCTGCAGCGTGCCAACTACATTGCAGCACTAGAGCTGAATCAATCCATGAATGTCAATCTTATGGTAAGCGTGAAAGTTCTGTTCTGTCAAGCGTGCAAGTTTCTGCTGGGTGTTACTAACTGGTTTGGATAGTACTCAATAAGAATCCTGCTTTGTTTTTTTCATACCAGTCTTTGAAACACTCGGAACAAGTTTCTACACCTTTGGTTACAGCTGAAGCTAAATGTTGACCAATATACGTCACTACTCCAAAGCTACTCTATGAAGCTATGAATTAAATGTTACACACCACTGTTGACCCCACTGAGAACAGTTTGTTTGCATCTGAGGAATAAACATGTATCTTTCCCATCAGCCAGTCTTACCATTCCGTTATTGAGATACGTATGTTATGCGTGGCTTAGATTACTGGAAGTTGTTTGTGTCACTCCTTCCTGTGGGATGACGAGTAGGTTGTATGTCATCGCTTGTGTCTTGCACGCAACTGTATTTTTCTAGCTGAGAGCAGGCTAGATGCCAGTCCACAGGTTAAATTTCTGTGGGTTTTGTTTGTTTTTTTAATTTCTGCGAGTTATAGTGTGCTCTCCAATTCCACAACTTTCATTTCACGGCTTTTATGACAAAAATTCTTGTCTAACCTCTATTTCTCAAAATAGCCAGATTACATTTTGTGTTACATGAACTTGTGTTCTGGATTTGTGACGCGTTTGCTGTTTTCTGGAATCATAGTTTTCCAGTGACTCAAACTTCTAAGGTGGTTTTGGAAGTCGTAGGTCCTGCATTTGAAAACTGTCATGCGGCCAGGTGGTGTGCGTAGGTCGCTTTTTCTTGCTTGTTTTAATCTTCACATCATGTTGTCCAGGGTAATTTCCAGTTGTCCCGTATATTCAGGGCAGTGGCGTTTCAGGAAGAACAAGGGAAAGCCTGCTATGTAGTAAGTCGTTTGCAAATTGCAGGTGATATCAGAAAATTGCAGGTGGTAACAGGTGTATCAGAAGAAGGTTCTGCAGAGTGCCAGCATTGTTTTAACTTCAAGTTGTAGGCTCTGTTGCTATTCCAGTCTTCCTTCCACTTTGCTAAAAGTACCAGGTGAAATCGGTGTGTGCGGATGGGTAGAACTTGCCGCTGTTCTGTGCAGTGGAGGTGTTTTCCCACACCCGTAGAGGAAATCTGCTCACTAATGCGAAATAGCACGGAGAGGTCTGTGCAATGAACTTCTTGTAATTAGTTAAGCTTTTGCTTTCCGCTTTTCCTTCATCAGAACGACGGCGATCATCGCTTGACCGACAGAGCAGTTGCCAGAAATTCTCTATTAGCCCAATATGGCAAGATCCTTCCACGAATTGAAAGGCAGCTGGCCGTAGAGAGAGCCAAGCTTTACCATTTGCCTGCACTGGCCTCAAGAGAAGGTAACTTTTAGCGGGGGGAAATAGAGGGGAGAATTCCCTGTCACTTGGATGACACCAGGCTGAAATTTTTCCCCTCTTGCTTTCCAGTCTCAAGACCAAAGCCATTAACTCCAGTAAGAAAACAAGCGAAAGCAGGAAATGTGCGTCGAAGACCAAATTTTCTGGCAAAAATATTGTCCAGAATTAAAGAATCCTGGGCAGGAATGAAGGAGAAAACCAGTTTCTCACAAGGTGGATTTTAAAGATGCTGTCGTTTTTATAGCTGCTAAACGTGCTGTTTCTTCAGCAGGATGTTTCTAAAATTGAGGATGTTTCTAAAATGGGACCTGTTGAGATCCAAACAGGAGAGCAAGCAGTTGGGTTTCAACAGCACCCGCCAGTCCCTCACTAGAGACAGGAACAAGAAGAGACCTTAGATGCATTCACTTATTCAGCTCGTCTCGGCTTTGGGATTTAGGACAACACTGTAGAGAAGACGGGGCTGGACTTGGGAATACGCAAATCCCTCATGGGAGTCAATGGAAAATTTGGGATGGGAAGAAGGCAGCAGGTCACAAAGCTTCCGCAGTCATTCCCGTAGCAGCGCAGTGAAGGTGTTTCTGCTTGCGTTATAACTGGTGGGTACTGATGTAGATGTAAGCGCCTGGTTTTGGCTTGTGGGCCCTCACTGAATTTAGGACAAACTGCTTACTGCTTTCTTGTTCGTAGATTTGTAAGCATAAAAGGAAAGTTTACGCAGACTAGTATTTCTTGACTTTAGTTTTGAAGCATGGCGTGTTGCTAATAATATATCGCTTTCGCAAGTTTTGACGAGGCGGGAGGCAAGAAAATAAGCTGATTCTATGGAGACTGCTGTTGAGGGGCTGCTTCCTTCTGCCGTTGTTGGCTAGCACTGCAACTTAGAGGGCTGGGCAAAGGTCTTTACACGTGGATTCAATTATCCCGACCATCCGAGTCCCTGGAAATAAGTAACGGTTACTGCTTTTGTTCTCCCCATAAAACCCCGAGTATCTTCACGTGGATCTAGAAGGAACGAATACTTGCTCAGCACAGGGAACGGGAAAAGACGAGGTGGAGCTATTTAGAATATACTGTGTTGTCTCAGGCAGTCCAAGCGATTCCTTGAAGTGCAGGGTTGAGCTGTCGGATGTGAGGGCTGGCCAGTTTGACAAAGTGTTGCCGACTGGAACTTTCAGCTTTTCTCTCATCGTTGCCTTTTACCCTGTTAGATGCAGAGTGGGTCGCCCTGTGGGCATTTGTCGTCAGTGCAGGAAGTACTGCAATGGGATGATTTCTGCCAGTTGTGGCTACAGCTCGCATTGTAAAACTGCTCACTTTGTCCAGGAGTGGTGGCAAATCGTAGTCAGGAACAGAAACACCAGAAACGGGGCACGCGATGGCCTACACTGAACACTCTCTTCTCTGTCCCTTAGACACAGAGGCTGTCATCGGTAGCAGAGAGTACACTGTATGTTTCTGACTTTACACCCAGCAGTGATCTGAAAGGAAAAGCGGCATTTCACTGTCCTCAGTTTCATCTGTGTGAGTGTGAAGTCAGTCTGTTTGGTAACGACTATTGCATTAACAGGCTTTTTTTTAACTGTAGGTGGTGGAAGATAGTGCGCTTAAGTCACCAACCTCAGAAGCAGCACCGGCAACACCAGGATAAAGTGAAGGACATCCATCGGGCGATCGTCCATACAGCTAGGATTCTCCAGAGTCATAGTTAGCATGTTGTTTGACTGTCAATAAACATTGTTGAATGTGATGCAGCTGAAGGAGACGGAGAGCTTTTTACACCTCAGAGTAATTTTCAGCGACAAGCGTTGTAATAAGGAATGCCCCCCAGCCCTCCTCCTCTCGCTTAGCTTTTGTAGCTGAGCAGACGGCAGAGGGTATGGAACATCCCTTTGGTCAGTTTGGGTCAGCTGTCCTGGCTACGTGCCCTCCCAGGATCTTGTCTTTTTTCCTCCTGAGTCCTTTCTCAGACCCAGCCTTCGCACCGCACCCCTAGCAGCTCCCTCTGCATCTCCGGGATGATCAGTTCGCCCTCCTCTACGAGCAAAGGAACCCAGAATATCTTCCAGGAAGGAGAACTCAAACCCCACGTGGACTGATGGCGTAAGGTGGGCTGTAGTTAGTGATTTTTCCAGTTAAAGGCTTTACAGACCGTGATTACACTTGCAGTTTCATAGAGTTTGCTCAAACTGCTTACGTTGAGAACTGGAACTGCAAATCAGAATGGCAGACTTGCATTTGGTCTTAAACGGCTATGTTAGGCCTTCTGTAACGTCACCTGCCTGCCTGCAGGAACACTCGGAATTAGGAGAATTTGAGATTTGAGGTTTGTGCGGTGACGTCATCCTGGGAGCTTCGTCCAGTTTTGTATGGACTGTATCTATTTCATTATTTCCCTTTTGATTTTATTATTAGGATTTCATGAAAGCAGTTTAGTTTCTCCTAAGCTCGTAAATCTCTCTCTACCTCTCCTCCTCCTCTCCGTGTACGAGAGGTTGGGGGGGAGCATCTGTCGCCGGCCATTGGCCAATTCGGCCAAAACCACGACAGATTTATTGGCGCCCGACGTGGGGCACGAACGCAGCTCTGATAGATTGCCTGAATAGTTTGAATTCCAGCTTGTTCAGGGAGAACAGAGAGTTCACAGCATGTCGGTCTTACGTGAAATCTGGTATCGTGCCTTTAGAGAGCTTTGTATGAAGTTAATGGACGCAGTGGGGTTTAAGCGGTCAAATATATTGCATGGCCTGTTTCTCGTTTGTGTTTGGACGCGGTGGTCTAAGCGTGCCACGTTGGCGTGGGTTTGCCTTCAGAGGTATAAAATAATTGCTTGGATAACGGTTCTGCCTGCCTATCTTGGGCATCTCGTGATGGAGGCTTTTCCTAATTACACTTTCGGGATGGGTTCTTTTCCTAATTACGCTCTTGGTCGTACCTGGGGAAAGTTGACTTTGCCCTTCGGTGATGATGCCAAAGCGACAGTAACAGAATCGGGATGAGAAACCTTCGGGCCGTTTCGAGAGTGAAGGTTACTTTCATTCGTACGTGATCCTGTTGTCGGTTTTCCCGAGTGTGTTGCAGGGCTGGTTTATTGTTAAATATCGGTGCAGGAGTGAGTATGATGTGACATGTGATGTTGCTACTCAGACCCCGGGGCCAAAGCCAAAGACAGCAGAAACTCGGGCAGCCCTGCCACCGAAAGCTGCAGTAGGAATTCAGACAACCCCCCCACGGAAAGCTACAGCAGAAACTCAAACAACTCAGGTGACTGCCCAAGCCGCAACACAGGCACAAACAACGCCACCGGCCCCGACACCAGCCCGAGCGGCATCGGCTGCCCCCCACCGGCCCCAGCATCGGCCAGGCCCACGGCGGCTGCGCCGCCCAGAGGCCCCGGCGAAAGCCACGCCTCCGCCCATACAGGCCAAAGCCACGGCCCGGCCGTAGGGACACCGCCGCCAGCGGCATGGGCTGCCCCCACACGGGCCCCGGCAAACGCCACGGCTCCAGCCCGGAGGCGGTGGAGAAAATGACTAAGACAATAGCTGAGCAAAATGAGAAAAGTGCTAAACTTCTTCATGAAATGCTTGAAAAAGTGTCTGAGAAGGGGAAAGAATCCCACTCTTCCCCTGAACAGAGCCAGGTTGCAGTCATTAAGAAACAACGGTAGCGATTCAGCTTTTGGCCACCTCACTTGCTCTTCCTCACTTGGCGGTACAGTTCTGCTCTGACTTTGCGAGCCTGTCCAGCTTGCTGGTCTCCTGGGCACCGTTTTCCCCACTTCACGGTTCAGTTTTCTATTGGAACCAGAAGAGGGAGGGGCTGGGAAAGGCCAAGTGGGTGCTACTCTTTGCAACGATGGCGTGCTCTCCTGTCATTCCACCTTACGAAACCACGCTCTTACGGTCTTTAGTTCCCCATAGAAGGCAGGAGTGGGTCAGACAACGAGTAAAGAGAACGTCTTGTTTCTGGCCGTGTTTTCCGGTTCCTTCTGGAAAACCGTCTGGGGAGAGTTGCCTCTTAAAATCAGGGCGTGGGGGCGCTCAAAAAGCTCACGCGAATACTGAGTGAGAATGCTTGCGACAGTCTGGTAAGGAACGAAAGCAAAAGGAAGCTTCTTTCTGTATGTTTTCTGCCTTGACCCTATCTTCAAAGAAGCCCATAAATAATTCTTTGGCATCGATTTTGTAATTCCAACATTGCAAAATGTTTTCCTCTACTGAATACTGTTGGTAATCAAAAAATCAATTTGATACTTCTCTTTCTTTTCAGGACCACAAGAAAAGGAGGCTCTTGGTCACCTCCACCAGTGGAAATAAAATTCGTCTCTCCTTTTGGAAGTGCACTG
Organism: Larus michahellis; assembly: GCF_964199755.1. Lineage (NCBI taxonomy): Eukaryota > Metazoa > Chordata > Aves > Charadriiformes > Laridae > Larus > Larus michahellis. Next base: position 44,094,623 of record NC_133898.1, read on the forward strand.
GATAAAGCCATGGATCGTATTGCAAGAATATGTCCAGTGTGCAGATATGTCTGAGGATAACCGAGCAGTTTAATCCCCCATCAGAACTTCCCCTCGTGGAACGCTACTCTCAGGCTTGTTATTTCAATAAAATTGTTTGCTGCAATTTCATCAGTTCCCATGTAACCACTCGTAAATAGCTTTGTTGTTGATTTCTGGTGGGGAAAACAAGCTACGGGCAGAAACCAATCCATAGGGTCTCACGAGTCGTTTACTTCTTATCCGTAGTCTTACTGGTACAGAACAGGTTTCTTTTTGGCGTTGGTGAACTTAATACTGCGAAGCTTAAAGCTTGATGCCGGTGTCTGCCAAGTAGCGAAGGGTTGTTACAAATCTGCTGAGCCGGGGCTTCGTCCTTGCTGGCGGCAGGAGCCCGGCCTGGTGCACCCCAGACCTGGGGGTGTCTCTGTCCCAGACCCTTGGATGCGGCTGCTGCTTTCCCGTTTGCAGGTCAGGCCAGTAGCAAGGCTGAGGGTGCACCACACACATGCACGACAGCAACGCGGCTGGCTACGCAGGCTGCCAGAGACGGGGCCGTGCCTTTACCACCTGCCATCTTGCACTGGGGCAGCTCACAGAAAGCCGCCTCTCTGGCTTGTTGCAGTTGAAGCTCACGAGTGACACCAGAGGCATGCTGTCACTCTGCAGGTTCCCCCACGCAGCCACATTTGCAGAGCCCCAGAGGATCAGCAGAGCCTTGAGCCCAGCTGTCGTCTGTGCCCCAATTCTGGGCTCCGTCTCTGACCTCTGGCTGAGACACCGCATCTTTCCAGAGATGGCTTTTCCTCCTGCTCACTGGCTAGCCCACCCTGAGGTCTGCTAGCGGTTTCCTCATGCACATTTGGCTAGGGGAAGATACAACAAAAATACAATAAAATGGTGTATTGAAACGTATGTTACGATGGAGTTTAGAAAGTCTTCTCTGATAAGAGAAAACAGTTTTAGTAGGAAATGTTGAAGATATAAAATCCCTTAGTTTTTCTCAAAGTTTAAACACCGTTTTAATTTTTTTAAAACCCTCCTATCTGTAGCAAATGGCTTCTTACTAGAATGATGTGGTGAAATATCCTGTTTCAGAGCAAAAGGATTTCTAAGAGTGGTTTACCAGTACCGGATTTTTGCTGAAATCACGGGTTTTCCAGCGCAGCTCACGGTGCTTGCTTTGGTTCCGTTGGAAGTGCAGGCACACGGAATAAGCAACAGGGAGAAGAGAAAAGTCATGGGGCAGAAACTTAATTTTTAAGCTGCTGAAATACAGAGCCTAGCTTTTGCTGTTTGTTGCCTGTCTGTTTTACCTTCTAATTACTTCTTGTCTTTACAGAACACTTTCAACGTGCTGGAAATCTATAATGACCAGGTAATGAGGTCGCTTTGCTTCCGTATTAACAAATCTTAGTTTTCTGTGTACATTGATTTCTTTTTTGCTCATTGTAATTTGAAAATCATCCTTTATGCTCTCTTAAAGTGACCCTTCTGGGCATGTTGGCTGAAGTGTGTGGGTGCTGCCTGGACCTAAGAGCATCGTTTTGCTGCTTGAGCCACCCGGCTGCTCTGCCGTAACACTGGCCAAGCTGTTTCATCTCTTGTAGTACATTCCTTCTTTCTCTTTTCTGGGTTGTCCTCCTTTTTTGAAGAAAAAAGGGGGTTAAGAAGGAAGATCCGAGGGCTGGAGCACCTCTCCTATGAAGACAGGCTGAGAGAGTTGGGGTTCTTCAGCCTGCAGAAGAGAAGGCTCTGGGGAGATCTTATAGCAGCCTTCCAGTACCTAAAGGGGGCCTACAGGAAGGATGGGGAGGGACTCTTTATCAGGGAGTGTAGCGATAGGATGAGGGGTAACGGTTTACAGCTGAAGGAGGGTAGATTTAGATTAGATATCAGGCAGAAATTCTTTACTGTCAGGGTGGTGAGGCACTGGAACAGGTTGCCCAGGGAAGCTGTGGATGCCCCTTCCCTGGAAGTGTTCAAGGCCAGGCTGGATGGGGCTTTGAGCAGCCTGGCCTAGTGGGAGGTGTCCCTGCCCAGGGCAGGGGGGTTGGAACTACATGATCTTTAAGGTCCCTTCCAACCCAAACCATTCTATGATTCTAAAAGATTCGTAGCACTATTAATGCATCACTCAAATGGAGACCATTTCTGTTTTCAGAACAGAAACGTGGCTGACACAAAATCGATCTCTCGCTTTCTACGTTAGAGATTGAAACCCCGCTTCTTTTGCAAGAGTTCTCTGCATATTTGGAAAAATTTAACTAAATAGAGATAAATGCAGCTATAAAACTATAAGCACCTGTTTTATATAAACGCCGTGTTCTTTACATAAAGCGAGGCAGTATTATAAAACAAGTAGTTTTGTTTCCTGTAATCTGCGATTACTGTTGGTCCTGTGCACCAGATGTTGCATTCCTAAATAAGATGAAACCCCCACAGGGTCCTCTTTGTCTCGGGTGAATTAACTGTATACTCCAGCACCTTTGAAGAGGTATTTTTTCTTAAAGCAAGTACTATCAAATGAAAGATGGAAGAATACAAATAGAAAACGTGCACATGCGAAAATGTTGACTGTAAATGCTGACAGTCTTCAAACAGCTTACCTGAGTTTCTTCAAATGCTAACTTTCTTACTGTTTTGAACAAATTTAAGGACAGATTCTTCAACTGTTACTTGTACCAATACCATCGACGTGGTTTTGAGGGTTCTTTTTACGTTGGTGCTAGCGTAAGGCAGAGTTACCAGGATTTGAGCACCTTCGGTATTCACTTTGACAAAAACCACCTCTGTCTCCTCATCTGTCTGTCTCTCTTTCTCCTAAATTGCTAACCTGCTAAAAAGAGTTAGTTTATAGCCAGATTGCTAAGACACTAGGATTCTTCTTTTATGTTTAAGGACTTTATGGTCATCTTTTCCATGTTAATCCCTATCTCATTTTTGGTAGGGTTTAAAACTAATTTTAAAAACCTCCTTCAAAATGCAATGGCAGGTAATACGTTTGATACGCTCACAGACTGCAGCCGAGACTCCAGCAGACCTCTGTTACGAAGGAACTCTGTCAACCTGACGATACGCTGAAAGGCACACTTTCATAGTTTTTCCCGCTCTGGTCTCGGTGCCAATTGCGGTCAGGTGCTGGGCAAAATGAGAAGAGATACCAGCTCAAAGTGACTGACAGCTGAGGAGGAAGGAAAGGGTGAATGTGCCAATAAGGGAGGGCAGCATATTAAGAGCTTATTCTGTATTCTTATTAACGCACGGCGTATATTTTGACAGCTAAGTTATGTGACGGAGGTAGCTCTTTTTCCTGAGAATTCTGGGTCTCTCTCGTGTGCGTGACTTAATTCAGCTTCTTTCCTTCCCTTTCTCTGCCGGCAATGCAGCACAGAGTTGAAACGTAGAGCGTACAGATGACCCCTGCTGCCAGGCGTTGGTTGTCTCTGCTTCCCGATGCCGGATCCCAGCGACAGTGCCACACAGAGCTATTCCTTCCTGCCCAGGAGCAGTTTGCTTCCCGGCCGCTTCCCCAGTCCCTCGTCTCCTTCTGCAAGAGGAGGTTCCCTCTCTCCTCCTGGCCTTTCTGGGGCTCAGAACTGAAAACGGCCCTCTTTGCAGTCCTTCCAGACAGGCTTTCGCTGGGACTCCAGCACTAATTATTCCTTCTTATTCCAGCTCCCCTGAAAAGAGCTCAGGCACTTAGATGTCTGCTGTCCCAACGCGGTTCATGGCTCAGTGACCGCGTGGCTGCAGCTGCCTGGCTACGAGGAGATACCAGGAGCAGAAGATTTAACGTTTCCCGCACCAGTTCAGTCCTGCAAAGAGCTGAATTGCTTTCACGTGCCGATGAACGCAGACCCCTTGTTGTGTCTGAATTAGGACTCCATCTGACCCGGAGATGAGGCCCATGTGAACCAAGACCCCCAGAAGCCTTGTCTGGGGTGGGCGCTCCCTGACAGCGGCTGCTCTCCCCTTACTGCCTGCTGGCCAGCTGGTGCTCTGCTCTATTAAGGCATCTTAGCAGCACCGCTGCATTTCTGCCTGGCGATACAGGAGTAGTACTTAATAGCTGTGACTTGGGATTTTTTTTCAAAGGTGTTCTGTTTGGTTTTTTTCTCCACAGACACATTGGTTTTAAAAACTTGAGAAGAAAAGAAGACAGCTCTGCCTTTGAGAAATGGTCCCTGTCCTCATCTGCAGCACTGGCGTGGGCACATCCAGTTGCTCAGAGTCAGTTCCCTTATCAAGTGCTGATCAAGACAAAAGCCCAAACCCAGTGTAAGTAAGGCTATTGCAGGCAGGAGGGAGAAGAGTTTCTGCTGGCTGGGAATGAGTGGCGGATCCGGAGCACACAGGCCACGTGGGAGTCCCGTCCGGAGGAAGCCTGGAAGGAGTGGGAGCACCAGCACATTGCTGTGGCTCAGGCGAGTTTCCCAGTAACGGGCATTGCGGCCAGATCCATTAACCTCTGGTCTTCTGAGTCTGATGTTTTCCCCTTTTTGTCATCTTTAAGATTTGTTACTCACGCCCCTCTCTGCCCTTCCTTAATAAACCGTGACTCCAGGTCTGGAACTTCTGCCAATAGAAAGGAAGCGTGGCGTCAGTCTTTCAGATCTAATAATTGCTTCCTGATCATGTTTGATAAAATGATGGGGGTTTGATAAAAATTAGGGACTTAATTCTGTCGGGAATGCTGAGCCCTGTGTGGGGTGTATGGCTAACCGGGGTCGTTCAGGTGCTCCCTCTGGATGGTTGTATCGGTCTTGGCTGGCAGCTGGCACAGGCGTTTGGGCACACAGTACCGTACCCTGTTCTGCTGAGGACAGCTTCTTGTTCACCTGCTGCATCAACTGGTTTTCCTGCATTGATCTGCCTGGGGTTTGCTTTGTTAAGACAGTGAAACGGACATAATCAGGCTTCTGTTAATTTTGTGCCTTCTACCTAGGAAGCTGTCGGATACAGTTTTAGAGAACTAATGGTGACAAGGCTTTGCTGGTGTGGTATTGCTTGACTTGTGTGGTGGAGAGAAGCCTTAAATTGGCAGGAGAGAGTCACCAACAAGCCGGGCCTGTTGCACGTGTTGCAAATGCATTTGCAGTTGGGCTTGTCAGGTTGCTCTTTGTCAAAGTATGTTTCAGAATGAGATACGCAAAAGCCGCCTGGACACGGTCGTGGGCAGCCTGCTGTAGGTGACCCTGCCTGAGCAGGGGGGCTGGACCAGAGGACCTCCAGTGATTCTGGAAGGCCTTTCTCTTCATTGTGATGCTGGGATTCTGGAATTCGTGCTGGGATTCTGGAATTCGTGCTGGGAGAGGCGAGCGGTGTGGTGTGCTGGGAGTGCCTTGCTCACCACTGTCTCCCTGTGCTGGGAAGGCTGCGTGTATGTTCTGTCCTGAGACACTCAGCGCCTACGTCTGTCTGTGCAGGTGCACCGAGCAAGGTAAAAAAGAGCGTAAGGTCAGAAGTGCCTTTGGGAACCGCTGCGAGCTTCGCCACGGTAGACGGGGACTGCAACTCTTGAACGGAAGTATAGTCGTGTTAGGGAATAACCGCAGGAGGTAGCTGGGTAAAGTGGCTCCAGCGTCAAGTTCTGATCTGTGTTGGTTTTGTTTGTTTTTTCATGGAGAGGGATGTCACATCTGTGGTCTGCATCAGACACAGGGTCTTCGCTGTTGGGGGCTGTTGGGGTAGAGAGCTGAAATTCTTTCCTCGTCTCACCTTCTGCTGTAGCTTTGTGCTTGTGGAGCATCTGCACAAACTCGGCAAGACAATCTGTAGGCTGCACTTGAGTGAAATAAGGCCGACTGTAGGATTCTGGTACAGACCGTCTCTGTCACGCTGGTGGCTTTTTAGACTACAGCTTAGGGCTTGGATGAAATGTAGGGTTTTTGCCTAAACCGCCGGGAGCGGGGAGGCTTTCTGCTGAAGCGGGAAAGACCTGACCCGGTGGTACTCCCTAAATCACCTGCTCACTCACTCGCTAAATCCTCTTTCTGCAGGAGTAAAATCCGGCAAAGTGCAAATTCACCGAACCTGACGACTACGAGAGTGCAGAAAGTGACTTTTCCATCTGCTGCTCCTCCAGTGCTTGTGAGTTGCTTCCTGTTTCTCTGGGGAAAATGTCATGGAACCAGTCATTAACAACAATTCAAAAATTGGTATAACTTTTATAAACCCTTTTATAACCCTTCCCTGAAATCACTTTAGCTTCCACCTCTGGCAGAGTGAAAGAACGACGCCTGTCAGCTGCAGCCTTTCCCAGAGAGCTAGGGAGTCTCTCCGTGCAAGAGGGAGTTAAAAGTTGCCTTAAAAGATGCCTGACTGTGTCCTGGGTGGTGTCCTTTCTAAAAGTGAAGGGGTTTTTAGCCCTCCCTGCAAACTGAGTGTGCCGTTTCACCCGGGTATGAGCTAGCAGCCCGGGCTGACTGCCACAAAAAGGAGATGGACAAATTCCCTCTCCTTCTTCCCGATGCGTGGTCCTGCCTCCTTCCTTGTGCCACCTCTTATGCTTGCTGGTTGTCTCTGCAAGGCAGTTGAGCTCTCGAAGCTGGTGGAACACCACCTGCTTTTCTGGGTGAGTTTCCTGCCTGCTCAGGGAGTGAACTTGGCTCCTAAAGTGCTCTAAGGCACTGTTAAGGCAGTGCGAGGTGAGCCACAGGAGTACGGTAGTAGAACAAAGGAGCAGATGGAGAGATGGGAGGCGGCGGCAAGTCCTCTCTTTTGGTGGCAGGGAAGTCAGCATGTTTTGTGAAACCACCTCTTCAGCTGCGGCTGGCCATATTTTTAGCTTTTTTGTCAGTAAGCCCATTGCATTGTTGGCCCTTGAAACGGATTTTCAGGTACTACCGTCAGTCAAAACTGACGTCCCTGAACCCTGACTTGGCTGAATGTGATTCTGCTTGAACATGTAATTTCTCCATGTTTATTCTTCTTGGAGCTTTTTAATGCAAAAATCTATCCTCAGCGTGTGACTCGTGGTACGCTCCTTTCTTTGGAAATAGTTTGGAAGTCATAAGTACCTAAGGTGAAGACCAATGGTAATTTTGGCTGCTAGAAGACAACTGACAATAAGTAACAAAGGGTAAAGTACGAAATCAAGGGAAAGGACAAATGGAAAGTTGTACCTGTTACTGAGAAGCTTTTTAAAATCTGATTTTTCTCAGCTCCCATCTTCCTAACCTGTGTGAGTAGACTTGAACTCAGTGTATTGGGCTTTTTCCTGTTATTTCTCTGTTGATACGTCTGGGTCACTTTTTGTTGGTGATCTCACAGGCATCAGAAAAGCAAAGGATTCTCCTTTTGCTCTGCTGGGAGAGCAAAAAGTCTCCCGAGTGCCATTATTTGCAAGGAAAAGAGCTAGAGGTGATGTCTAGGGGATTTTTCACTGCATACTGATGAAACTTCTGTCACTCTCAAGAATAGTTCTGGCTGACGTGAGTCTAGTTGTGCAATTTTTTCCTGTATTTACAGCGAAGAATGCGAGACCTAACAGCTGAGGTAACGAGCAGCCTGCTGCAGTTTCCAGAGGTGACTCTTCAGGCACTTGGGGAAGATGAGGGAACCCTCGGCTCGGTGCTGTGCGGGAGGTTTTCTGGAGGTGAGCATTTTCCTTTAAATTTGGTCTCGGTATAAAGTTGTTCTTGCCTGGAGGCTACCTGAAGCCTCAGGTCATCGTATCAGCTGTGTCAGGTTGGTGCTGTTAAGAGGCATCCTGTTTAGAGAGAGAGAACAAAAAGGGTGCTTCAGCGATGACAAATGCTAATATTAAAACGTGAGTATAGTTAAACTTTGAAGTGGACTTTCCAGGTGATGTGACAGTAGAGCTGGGTGCCTATCTGGAGGTCTAGGCTTCTGTTAAGACCAGGTAGAATCTATCTACCTGAGTGTAAATGCAGGGATTGAGCTCATACTTCCTTTGGGCTGGCAGTAGTTCAGTGAAACAAAATGCCTTCGATTCTTCCTCTACGCTCTAAGACTTGTATTCCCATATGCGTTTAGATCATTTCTAGCAAAACCAAGGTGAATATGGTATAAAGGCTGTCGATCAGGACCTTGTCATCTTTATCCCAAACAACCCAGATTCTTCGGTGCGGGAATGACAAGTACAAATGCAAAATAACAAGGTGGTTAATTTTAGGAGGGATTGCTTGGGGATTTCAACGGGTGATTTTGAATCATTGACTAGAATGAGGTAGGTCGGTCTTCCTCTGCTAGGTACGTTTATTGAAGGAAAGGGGCAGGCACTGTGATTTTTTTTCAGCTGTTTTCAGTCTTCCGTTGGACATTTGCTTCAGTCCTCTTTCTTTTCTCTCACAGGGAGAAACGGCCTGGCGTGGTTGGCACGTGGTCCTCACCTTGAGGTGGTGAACTCTGTGACAGGAGAGCGGCTCTCTGCGTACCGTTTCAGTGGAGTCAATGAACAGCCTCCCACTGTTCGTGTGGTGAAGGAGTTTTCCTGGGAGAAGAGAACTGGACTGCTGGTTGGGTTGGAAGACGCAGAGGGAAGTGTTCTCTGTCTGTACGACCTTGGACTCTCAAGAGTGGTTAAAGCAGTTGTTCTTCCCGGGAGGGTAGGTACTTTTTAATTGGAGAAACGAAGCTTTGATGTTGTTAGGTGCTGGGTAGGCCTGTTTTAGGACAAGCTTTGGAGCGTCTCTTTGTAGGAGGTATTTTTTCTATCGTGCGTTAACATCCTGTCACTTGAGAGTATCCAGTCAAGATGGTGTTGCTGTAAAATCTTGGGCTTAATGTGCCATTATTGTTGGAGTTTGCTGAGAGTAAAACAAGTTTTCTGGTTTTATTGTAGAGCACAGAGTTACCTGATTCTCTCCTTCCACAAAAAGGCATTGAAAAGCACCTTTTTTTGGCCCTAATTGCTTGATTTCCATCAGAAATACCGTGTCTCTGCTCTAGCAGTCAGTGTTGTCCTGGGATGTGCTGCAACGTGTGCTGAAAGGTCTGTCTTCGCCTTGTGAGACAGTTGCGTGCAGACTGCTGGGCACGTGAAAGAGCAGTGTGAGCTTCCTCCTTTAGGTGGAGTCACCTTTTTATCTGAGAAGCTGCTGCTTTAGGCTGGCTTTTAACATTTTTCTCAACATTCGTGAAAGCGCTGGTGTGCATTTAAAGCTTCTTTTCCTTTATGTGGTTGTTACTTTTCTTCTAAATGCGGACTAGTGTGAATTTTACTAAGCTGGTCTCTCCCTTCAACGCTTTCTAAATACGTTTCACTCCCATGGAAATGGTGTGTCTCCCATGCAACTTGGCCGCTGCCTCGTCTGACTCTCGAGCCCTGATTTATCCTAACGCCCGTTTGTCAAAGAAGGCATAGACCGTATCGCGGTGCTGGTGGGCTGTGAGCGGTGGGAGACCTCGATGTAGTTGTGTTTGTCTGTCTTAAGCCCCTTGAATACGATAAAGTTTCTTGCGTATAACTGATTTTCTGTGTTTTCCTCCAGTTAATTACTGCGAAGTAGGAAATGGAAATTGCTAAGCTGTACTAATAGAATGCCCCATTTAAGTTGAAGTTAAGTCACTTACCCGCAGGAAATCTAGTAAATGGAAGGCAGTAACAGGTTTTTGTACGGGGCTTTTTTGTCTTTGTCTCTTTTCTTGATCTAATTGCAAACAATGCTTTGATGCTCCTGTATTTACTTTTTCTATTGAGCTTGTCAAAGAGCTCAAATAGTAACTTGTAGTTTTCCTGTAGGTAACCGCTATAGAACCCATAGCGAATCACGGAGGACCCAGCGTGAGCACTCAGCACCTCCATCAGAGTCTGCGATGGCTCTTTGGGGTGGCAGCAGTGGCTACAGATGCTGGCCATCTACTTCTGGTTGACCTTAGTTTGGATGATTGCTCCTGCACTCAGAATGATATCGAAGCATTGGGTAAGCCTGCAGTTTTTCCACATGAATTTAAACGCAAGAAAACTTCTGTCTTCTAACGAAACAGTATGCATCCCACTTTGAAGACCCTTGTGTCAGACATTTCTGACGACTGGTTACAGGTGGCAGTTTGACATCGTATAGTCCTGACCTGATTAAACCTGGGAGTGTCTGACTGCTCCTCGCAGTGTTGTAAATGCCCCCTCCCACCAAGATCCCTGTGCCACTATGATTCTTGCCAGAGAGGTGTAGGAATTTTGCCACGTGAGCCGGTGCGGCCGCCTGGTAGGAAGTTGTGTTGGAGGAGCCCTGTTTCCTGGGAATGCTCTTCTGCTTGTGTTAATTGACTTGGGGCAAATTTTGGGCTTGTTTTTTAAAATAAACCCCACTTACCAACACCCATGCATTTGGATGAATGAAATCTCGAATAGGTGTACTCAGATTGCATACACCGTTTTGGCTATTACAACAGCAGCTTCAGAAATTGGTGCCACTTCAAACACGAGGTGCCACTTCAAATTTCATCACGAGGCCCAAACTCCTGCTTTTCAGAGTCCAGGAAGAATTTGGTTACGTTATTAAGGTTACGCTTTTACCCAGCTTTCAAATGTGAGTGAGAATACTTGTCTGATCCGAGAGTTCTTATGTTCTTTGAAGACATACATAATGGAAATGGCAAAAAAAAGTGTTGCATAAATGGCTATTTTGCCTGGCACGGTAGCATTAGATGATAGGGGTTGTCACGTCAGTGCCTAAAATGCAGCCTAAGTGGCATAACGTATTCATTTATTGCTTGGTTTTGTGTGTGTAGATCTAGAAGTTGTCACTAAAAATCCTGCTGAAGTTGCACAAAGAAGAGAAACTGCGACCAGCGAAGGGAGGTGTCTCTGTTTTCAACTACAAAATGCTTCCGGAACAGCAGTATCAGCCCTGTGCTACATAAGCAGAAGCAACCAGCTCGTTGTGGGTTTCTCGGATGGCTACCTGTCGCTCTGGAATATGAAAACTTTGAAGAGAGAGTAAGTAGGCCTTTACACTTGGCCATGCCTGGAGGTGTGGGGCTCTCGATTTGTTGCTTAAGGAAGTATGTGGATGTAAAGAGAACTTTTTCAGGGACTGAAATGAGTATGAGTATAATCTTGGCACGTTCAGAAATCCTCTTCTGACGTAACTTTTCAGTCATACCTGGATCAAGTGGTCCGCCTTCTCCCCAGTGGACTAGGATTGTTTTCCTTATTGTGCCTGTGGATTGAGGAATTGTGGAAAGCATGCTTCCTGGGGTTTTCAGAACCGGTTACTGCAACTGGGGCATCCATTGAAAGGCTGAAGTATGTCAGTGATGTGATTTTGGTGCCGATATTCTCTAAAGTGTCCAGGGTGAAACTAGTGAGACATGAAAACTCAATAGCTGACCTGTGCCTGAAAAATGTATTCTTTCCTGCATGTCAGCTTTGGCCGAAAGAGCAATCTCACCTGAAATATTTGGCTAACTTCTGGTTGGGATTCCCTTCAGCAGATCTGCACTGACTCCCCAGAAGCTGTTGGATGCATAAATAGACAGTGGAGGAATAATTAGGTGGCAAGAGTAGAGTGTGGAGGTACAAATAAGGTTCAGAAGTCAGGAAGAACAATGCTTGACGTAGTCCAAGAAACGAGAAACTACCTGTGTTTGGGCCACTAGGCTCACCTTTTGTTTTCTTTTTCGTTTTGCTTTTTTTTCCCCTAAACCTGTAGGCACCACTCTCAGCTTGAAGGAGGGAGGATTCCTGTCTATGCTGTCACTTTTCAAGAGCCTGAGAATGATCCTCGCAATTGTTGCTACTTGTGGGCTGTTCAGTCTACGCAGGAAAGGTGAATAAAAACTATCAGCCACTGAATTAATTCTTTTTGTTTTTAAGGATATTTGTTCCCATACAGTTGAACATGTGTATTTGTTGTGTGTCTGCGATTCTTTCCGGTACGGAGGGTGTTAAACTTAGAATGCAATTTTTACAGGATTTACCAGACGTGAAGAGGGACCTACTAGTTCCTGCCTTCTGTCAGAAGGCAAAGCAACAGTGGCCATATTCTTCTGCTCGCATTCTCAAATGGTTTGCTTTTGTTCCTCGATGACCGCTTCATCATTTGTTTGATAGTCACACCGTGGTATTAAAATACCACTAGGAGCAGTTGAGGCTGCAGATCTAGAACACCAGACGTGCCCACACAACAGCCTGCCGCCCCTAAAGGCGGCGGTGACAGTATTGCCGATGGCCTTGTGCCAGCGTCAGCAGTCTGTGGAGCCTTGGTGAGCCAGTGCAGCTCCCCTGGCAGAAAACGATTCAGCAGAAAAGCCAATGGGTTCCTGCTGTTCTGCTGAATCAAATCGGACTTGGAAGGGTGCAGGGTGTGCAAGAGGGGGAGGGGAACTTTGGTGGTAAGGGAAGGGCAGAGAGATCTCTCTTTCTGCATCAGCAAGCGATTCCATCAGCTCAGCTGTTGGTAGAGTGGCAGTCTTTTAAAATTTGACTTCAAAGCAGTTTTGATGGAGAACTCTTCATTGTGAAGAACTATTTCCAACAATTCTTAGTCCATACAACATATTACAGCTTTCCAATTGTACGGTTGGCTTTTGCCCCTGAAGCTGTTAGTGTCAAAACGCCCTCCTTCATGTTTCAGTGGCTAAATGTGGCCGATGATCATGTTTTGGGAAGAGGTGGTGTTCTTTTCAGCGGGAGCATGCTATTAAGAAAACGTCTAGGTCTACTAACACGACAATGAGGACTATAAAGCAGCTTTGTAACCAAATTTCATAATTTATCCCTTTTTCAGCGAAGGCGATGTGGTGAGTTTACACCTGCTGCAGTTAGCGTTTGGTGACAGAAAACGCGTGGCCTCAGGACAAGTCATGTATGAGGTAAGAGGTGCATGCGTGGGAAAAGCAGACAATAGTAATTTTCTCTAAGGGAGTATCAGTTGAGTTACAGGGGTGAGATTTACCATCAAACTTCAGAGCTGGCTGAAAAAATAATAATGTTTTGCTGAGTCTTCTTGGGCACGGCCTTTGTCCATACCTTTTGGAAAGAAGGCGTACCATTTTATACTGCAGTGTCGTGTGTTCCAGCTAGATTCATCTGCAAAGAGCCCGTATAAATGAAATTCCTGAAGAGGACGCGGCTTTTGCAAATAAAATTATTCTGAAATACCAAACGAATGGCATGTAGGAAGAGAAGATTGGGCCTTGAATCGCTTGGTTTAACCAAGCTTCGGACTTGAATAAGCTTCTGTCTCTCTCCCTTTCTTAAAATACAGTCATACTCTAGTCTTTGCTGATCTTCAGTTTTATATTCTTGGTTTCCCTTAGAGCTTTGTCAGCCGGACTTCTCACATGAAATGCACCTACAGTGTCTCTTCAGTGTTGATCCTGACACTTAGTAGCTGTAAAGATAACTCGTTCTTCTTTTTGGCTGGGTGACCTATTCAATCTACTCTTAAAGCCAGGAAAATATGTAATTTGGTCAGAAGAGTGTACCTAAATGTTAGATCTGGCTCCAAGGAGGATGCGTTTAAAATACAGATGTGAGGTATCATTGTATCTCAGATAGCTAACAGAGACAAGGCGCATCTGTTAGATGTGTAATTCCATTCAGTTGTACGCCTGGAAGTCTTCCAAAATCTTTTTGAGGGGACAGTAATCTTAGTTCAGAGCAAGTCTTTCCTCCTGATTTGGTACTTTCTCTTGCATATTCTCAATAGCTATGGAACGAAACAGGGGTGACTCTTGTATCGTGGTACTCTGGTTTTTGTAGGGACTGTGCCTTTTGATTTTTTTGGATTAATTTAGATTTTGAGTGTTTTGCTTATGTGTAGGAAAGGTGCTTCCTCATTTGCCACTGTTGCTTTTGCATAGATAGAGGTTAGGTGTTTGGAAAAGGTGGTGTTTCTTTAAAATGCATTATCTATCACGGTGACCAAGTAGAAGGATCTTCCAGTGATTCATCGCGTGCTGGATGCTATCTCTTTATCTTTGTTGATGTGCGGGACCTGTGCTCCACAGCGGATACTTTTAGTCTCAGAACACTTCCTTGTAGTCACAGATTGGTTAGTACTACATGACTGTCTGCCTGCATGGCTGTCTGAGTCAAGTTTCTTGTCCATCTTCAGGGGTAGAAAATTTAAGTGTCTCCCGTTTGCTAGGCCAAGTTTGAGTAAAGAAGGAGGAATCTACTGTTGATCCTTGTTCATTGGATAGAGTTCATAGGAGCTCAAAAGACTTTTTCAATACAGCAGTGCTTTTTGTTCCAGGAATTAGGTTTGAGGCTATGAAGCAGTGCCTCTTTGACTGTGTGTCATGGTAAAAGTCACAAATAGGACTTATGGAACATGTGGTACTGTGTTTTTCTATATGCGTGTCAAACTCTCGTCTCCATTGCCTTCAAGGCTGGTTTAAGTCTGCTTAAGTAATTAAACAGAAAGGTATGTTTAAGTAATGCTTCCAAAGACCTTTTTTGTACTGTCGCAGCAGTTGCTAAATCTGGTGCATCAAATCACGATTGTAGAGCGCATCTTTACCCTCGTTCTGCACAATGCTTGCGGATGGGCAGAGTATACACTCTCTACTTTGATATCAGAGTTTGACCAGTGCATCTCGTTTGAAAACTTGTTTTTGTGTTTTGCTAGTCAATGGAGTCGTTACTTAACATCTCCCATACAATGGAGTTCCTTAGAATGACTTTGCCCGGCGTGGAAAGTTTAAAATGCACTGCTTTGCTTCAGAAGCATTTTCTTTTTAGTTATGAAAGACTTTTTTTAATTATTTAATTTTTCTTTTTAGACAACCTTCATATTTATTTGTAACACTTCCTGGAATCATTAAGAGAAAGCTCACCTCTTCTCAGATTAGGTGAATTAGATGTATCCTATGAGATCATACGGGAATGTGTGGTTTCATGCCAGTTCATTTCAGAGCTCTGCAAGTTTAGGAAACTTGGGTAGAATGTGGCGTTATCAGTTTATGGGTTGTGTGGGTTGGGTTTCTTTTTCCCTCTTTTTTTTTTTTTTTTAATTATAGAGCTGCTATTTGTCCCCAGTACACCCGTTCATGTGTTGTATGGTAGACAGTTTGAATGAATGCTGTATTTGGAAAGACGGTATTTCACTTCACGCTTACTTAACAAATGGCACTATCAGAGGTTCAACACAATCGTGCCGGGGTTTCTGTGTATCTCAAAATTAGTTTGTTTACTGTGTAGTAATTCGTGATGCTAAAAGCCTTGGCCACGTGCACCCGGTGTCCTTTCTGGTTTTCCCTTTTGCTGTTGGCTGTGCTTGGTGAAGGAGCTGAGGGATATTTCACCCGTTAGTCTCTGACAAGATGAGAGGAGGAGCTGTCATAGCTTACGTGGCTTGAAAGAAGATTGCTAATCAGTATGAAGTTCTCACAGTAACTAGAGAGGGGTGCACGGTCACTCTGGTGGTGTGCCCATAGAAAATACCTCTTGACAGCTTTAGCTGCTCGAATGCTGGGGCTTCTCTAACTTCATCAGTTCTGCAATCAAGACATGGAGCAAAGAGCTTTGCATGCATGTGTGTTGCATCATTTTAGATATCTCTTTGTAGCGATATATTTATTTTTATAAAGAACATTCTTGGATGTCGCAAGGAATTCTGCAAAACATGTTTAGATCTGAATAATGTTAGGGAAATTCTAAATTTTGAAAAAGTGCAAAGCCTTTACAGCCAAACTTACCCGTTACGATTTGACACTGCATTCTCTTGCATGTCAGGCGCAGTTTCTATTTACCATCAGAAATAGGCTCATGCGAAATACACAGTATAATAAGCCTATTCTGTTAGACTGTCTTTCATATTTAGCCATAATGTATGTTTTTCTCTTAGAATGACCTTTGCTCTCTTCTCTGATTTTTTCCCCCAGGTTTTGGAATACCGTGGCAAAAAGTTCAGTTTAGATCTCACGGGTGGAGTCTTTCCCTTGAGAGGCCAGACTAGTACTAAATTAATCAGCTGCCAGACTGTCGAAAAATTCCGCAGCGACGTTGACGGAGAGGATAGCGTAAATGAAGGTTTGTTCTGATGTCTGTGTTTGGTGATTTTAAAAGAAGTGCTTTTGGAACCTAAGCAACGAATGCTGTTCTGTCCCCACAGTCTGAAAGTCTTGCCTATCTGCATAGACTAGACTGTTGGGATTATTTACGAAGAAAAAATGGATGCTTAAGTTATGTGGGACTTCTTTAAGGGAAAAAGTGGGTTTTATTTTATGCTTGCTGACATGCTATCGCGATGTATGGTGGGGCCGTTTGTATGATGATGGTCAGTCGTTTTACTCCTCCAGCTGCCATCTTTGAACAAGAAGTTCAAACTCTCCATTGCTTAGGAATGTTACCAGAATTTTTTCCCTTCTTCAAACCGATGTCCGCATCTGCATCCAGATGGTAGCCCGTCACAAGTGCTGTTCCCCAGGGCACTGCACTGGGGCCACTTCTCTTTAGTATCTTGACCAGTGATCTGGACGAGGGGACAAGAAAAAGGGGCAGTGTGACTGAAACCTATCACAGAGATGTTTGCTATTCCGTAATTACTGTAATCACTCTTAGGAAGTGTTGTGTTTCACGAGTGACAGAACAGAATGAAGCCAAAATAGAAAGTGGTGTTTTAAAACTATCGGATCTATCGTATTTTCTACAAGTCAGAAACAATGTCTTGTCTTTTACAGTCACGTCTCCTGACACCAGTGTCTCAGTCTTCAGTTGGCAAGTGAATACGTACGGTCAGGGAAAACCATCTACTTACCTGGGTGTATTTGACATTAATCGCTGGTATTCTGCTCAAATGCCAGATTCACTAAGGTAGATTTTTCTTCAGTAGTTTTCCATATGCCTGCCAATAATTCATTTGAATGTCGGCATTTAGCTTACGCGCTTGTTTTCTTTAAGGCCGGAAGAATTCCCTCATGAGTGCCCCTATTTTGCACTGTGGTCGCTGGATACCGTAGTGAGCGTGACTTCTCCGAAGCTCCTTTTGGATATTCTGGTCCATGAGCGGAGTCTAAGTCGGGGAGTTCCTCCTTCTTATCCACCACCTGAGCGGTTTTTTCATCCAGGCAACTATAACTTTGGTAGGTATTTCACTGCTTTTGAGAGTGATAAGCTTAAAATGAGGTCAAATGCCATTCATTGGTTCTCTTGTTCAGTCATTGTTTGTCATTCAAAACCCAAACCAAACCAAAAAAACACCCAGTCCCCCCCAAACCCAACTCTGATCACGTTGTACTGACAAGGTATTTGCTATTGTGGAACATATCTGACAGCCGGCTGAGTTTTGGTGCTTTTGTAATGTAGCCGGTGAAGTGGTGCTGGTTATAGCCTGAAATGACTGTGAACTGAAGCTCAAAGCACTCAGTTATATGTTTCTAGATACCGGTGTGTAAAAACTGTAAACTGGTCATGGCATAACTGTGAGAGTACGGAAGGTTGTCAAACGTTCCCTGTTTCTGCAGATGGTACGTGCTTGCTGACCTCCGGAGTCGTTCACATGACTTGCACCGGCTTCCAGAAGGAGGTGATCTTTTACTGTATCTTTATTGCGAGTGGCAGGAGATGTAGCTTTTCTAAGTTTTCTGTTGCACTGCTTTCCGTGTTAGGGACCGTTTCATGCTCATCCTGCCCGTCCACACGCATAGTTGCAATTGTATCCTGTCGCCAGTTGTATGCAAATGGTAATGTTTTAGGTCCCCTCTTGGGACTGTACAACTGCCGTTGTCTCCTCTTGAAGCACGATCGGGGATTGAATGTCTAGAAAGGAATGCAACGTTGCTCCAGGAGCAAGAACAAAACCACTGTAGAAGGCGGGGAAAGGTGTTACTTCTTTATTGCCCCTCAGTCGAACTGCCTGCATAGTCTTGAGTTAGAGTTTTGATCCCCAACTCTCTTGAAAAAGGAGGGAATGGAGAAAATGAAAAACCACATAACTGTTTGAGGAGTGAAAATTTTGTTTTCTCCCAAACTCGGCCAAATTATAACTTCTGAGCCACGGCACAGATTGTGACAGATAATTTTGAGTGAAGTTTCAGCTCACTAAATGTTTCCAACATGAATCGGCTTCCATACGAATAGGCATGGAAAGGATCTTCCAAAGCGTGAAGCTGCATGTTAGCTGAGCTTATATAGAATGTATTTTGTGTCAGTGTTGAGGGAAAGAGCAAGGCCTGTGTATAGACAGAGAAGGTAGAAAAGACTTAATTACGCAGATTGCTAACCTAAAGCATCTTAGTGGTTCAGGCTGTCTGACGGTGTCAGTGAACATTTAGATTCTTCCTTTTAGAGGTTATCCAGAAGCGTAGTGACGGAATAACAATGCTGTCTTAATCTGTGGTTTTCGATTGATGTTTCAGACCTTGAATTTTTTGAAGAAATCTGGTCCTTCAATATGGGAAGCCATTCAGGATAGCTACAATAGGTGTCTTGTAGCTGGCTTGCTGTCTCCAAGACCAGTTGATGTCCAGCCATCCAGTTTGAGTCAGGTGAGTGCCTATGAGGGAATCAAGGGGGAAATACATCCATCTGGTCTGACAGGGCTGGAGGGGCTACAAGACACGATACTCCAATTTTTGGATTCTTTTCAAAGTTTCGTTGAAATACAGGCGTGACCTGAGCTAGCAGAAGTAATCGTATCCTTAGATCCAAAGTAGTGACTTTGACTGGGAACAGCCCTAAGAGATCTGTCTTTAGAGACCCCTCTCTTAATTCGGTGCCACACACAGATGCGCACAAGGAAGCGTGCAGTCAGTGCTGGTCATGCCCAACATAACGCATGTGTCCCCCAGAGTAACCCCCATCCCTGTCAGTTTCTCAAAGCAGCGGTTCAGTGCAGTAGCCGACGATGGGGGCGTCTCACTGGGATGCGAGCTCTTGCAGACGTCGGCTTGCTGCACTGTACGTGGTCATTTGCTTCCAAGGAAGTGGGCTGTGGTAAAGGATTACTGCTGTCAGCTCTCCCTGGCAATTTCTTCACGGCTTGCCCTCGTTTTCCCTTCATCGGTAGCCTTTTCTGCATCCTCTCCGGGCGGATCTTCAGCTCTGTAGCCTCTGCCTTGTGCTGCAGTAGCCCAATTTGCTCCTCTGAGACTGCCCTCTTGCAGCTGCAACACCTTAATCACCTTTATCTCATGACACTCGCTACCTTCTATGTGCTTTATGCCACCACAGTGACTTCACTCCCCCTGCCATAGGTTTTCCATTTGCAATGCACCAACCTTTCCCTGGAGCAATCAGCAGGAAGGGGAGAGCAGCCTTCCCGCTGCCCTCCTCTTCCTGTCTCCTGCATTCGTCACCACATTTGTGGACGTGTGTTAGGACATGAACGCTTCTGCACAGTGTGGTAGCTCAAAGAAATTTCTTGGCAAGCTGGCCAATGGTCTGTTTCCTTGTCTGAAACCAGTTTTCAGAAAAAGATGGCAATATCACATGTGTGTTCTACATGTGTAGAAGTCGCTTTGAATGTCATGATTTTGCCTAGAGGGGAAAGATACTTTTGAATGTGTTTAAAAAAACCCAACCAACCAAACAAATCCCATCCCAAAAACCAAAGTAAAAACTTACGAAGGGTCCTCTCACCTGAGAGAAGTACGAGAACACCAGCTGAGATAAGCTACTACTTAATATCGCGCGTCTGTGCATAGCTGTGATTTATCCTTGTAAGGATTACCACTACACTATAATACAGTATTTGAAGAGCCTAACATTTAAACCGTTAGGATGTAAATGTTTCGCTTCTTTTCTGTCACGTTACAAAATTCCAACGTAGTGTTTTGGGTGTCAGAACTGCTTCATGTCTTCATAGTCTAGAAAGCTGCTTGGCCGTAGCTTCACTGTTTCCATGCAAACGTTGCACAGTTGTGTTTGTCCTGTCCCCTTCCTGCGTTCCTGATGGCAAACTTATATGCACAGATGTGTAACGCGTATTAGCAGAGGATGTTTCTGGACGTAGTAAGTTGGAACTCAGTACGTGAAGACTGTAATGCAGAGGCACGCGAAGAAAGATTAGAATTAGGCTGCAGTAAGTTGAAATGTCAGAGGAAAAGTGTGTTAATGTGTTCCTCAGAGCAGTGAGCAGTCCAGCCTGTGGCTGGAATTAAGAGAAAGGACGTGGCATTCCTGGCCTGTGTCCTGATTGACTTTGTGATGTCTGAATGAGTATGCAGTTAGAAAGAAACATTTACTGTTGATGGTTCACATGGTGCAAGTAGGTAAGATTCTCATTTGAGTTTGTCTGTTACGTTTAGGAGGAGCAGCTGGAAGCAGTATTGTCAGCTGCTGTCCAGACAGGTTCTGTGGGACTTCTGACTGGATGCATTAAACATTGGATATCTGAAGGTAATACTTCGAACGTTGGTTTTTTACGTGGTACCTCTTTGAGTTGGAGCCTTTGAGTTGGAGCCTCCAAATGAATCAATGGAGTTGATTCATTTCTTTTTTGTTCTCTTTGTTTAAAGAGCAGCCAAGGTCTGCTGGTAATTTACGGTTTGTTCTTGAGTGGACATGGAACCAAGTGATCTCTACAAAGGAAGAATTTGACCAAATCTGTGAGTACTAGTGTAGTCATTCTGCAAACCTAAAGTCGTTCTTTCTGATTGAGCTTCCTCAGTAATATGCCGCTATAGGATATTGCACGCGGTCCTTGAAGTGCGCCTTGAAACTCTGGAATTGCTCTGTCGGCTAACGATTTAATATTTATTCTTGAAAAGGTGTTCCGCTGTTTGATGGCTCTTGCAACTTCATTGACCCCCAGACATTACGGTCTCTCCAGCGCTGCCAGTTGCTTTTGAGCAACCTTAGCACGGTCTTAAACTGTTTTCTCACAGAAGCACAAGAGCTTACTGAAAAAGGTTTGTAGTAGTGCTACAAAATCTTTGGTATGTTTTATTAAGATTTGGAATTGTGGCAACATGGGCTTTTGTTGTTTTTGAGGATTGGAAGACAGTCACATTTAGCTGGGAGAAGGGGCTTAAAGCTGAGCGCTTGGGACCACCACAAAACACGCATGGAGTTCAGGGCAACAGTTTATGGTGGAGCTCATGCAAGGGGGTGGGGGAGGCTACATTCAGAGAGAAGCTTAGTAGGCAACTGGGCTGAAATTACAGCAACCGAATGTGGTATTGCTGAAAATTATTCCTTTGAGTTCTTAGCTAGCAAGTTCTAGTTGCATGCAGACACCGTGTTGCAAATTGCTAAACAATACGAAGGAAGCGTAAACGAGTAACGTGCAAAGTAAGTTACTTGAGTTTCTACAGCTTTTTCTCTTAGAAATGGTTCTTGGCCTATTGAGAAAAGAAAAGAATATCCCTTTGCTATCAGAAGAATCTCTGCTACGTGAGAAACAGATGTCTTATTCCTGCGTGCATTTAGTAGTTCAGGCTTTGGGGCTTTTTTTTTATTTTAGCCTTTAGTGTGTCTGGTTCTTTATAGGGATTGCTTTTTGTTTTGGTGGTGATAGTGTGGGTTTTCTTCAAATAAGAAAGTGATACAGCGTGAAAAACGCAAAGACAAAGATTTCTAATGTGCTATTTTTATACTTTTGGTTTAGTAGGATGAAGGGAGTTTTGTGAAAATGAACAGAATTGCATAACGCTAATCATCTCCTGCCTTTTTTCAGGTTTTGCAGACGTGACAAATAAGCAAGCGGTAACCGGCCTCATTTCTTTGTATGCACGAGTGGTCATCTGGTTCTGTCGATCCGGTCTCCTTCCAGAGGGTTTAGGTAAGCGTGACCTGTCATACGTTTGCAACAAGGCGACCATCCAGTGAGTGACTCCCACGAACGCGTGCTTAGCCATGTTTTTGTAACGGTTTCGTCAGGAAGAAGTCGTGCTGGTTCATAGAATCATAGAATCATAGAATTGCTGAGGTTGGAAGGGACCTTTAAGATCATCAAGTCCAACCTTTAACCTGCCCTGACAAAAGCCACTTCTAAACCATGTCCCTAAGTGCCCCATCTACCCTTTTTTTAAACACCTCCAGGGATGGTGAATCCACCACCTCCCTGGGCAGCCTATTCCAATGTTTAATAACCCTCTTAGTGAAAAACTGTTTCCTAATATCCAATCTAAACCTCCCCTGACATAACTTGAACCCATTTCCTCTTGTCCTATCACTTGTCACCAGGGAGAAGAGGTCAGCCCCCGTCTCTCTACAACCGCCTTTCAGGTAGTTGTAGAGGGTGATAAGGTCTCCCGTCAGCCTCCTCCTCTCCAGGCTAAACAACCCCAGCTCCCTCAGTCGTTCTTCATAAGGTTTGTCCTCCAGACCCCTCACCAGCTTTGTAGCCTTTCTCTGGACACGCTCCAACACCTCAATGTCCCTCTTGTAGCGAGGGGCCCAAAACTGAACGCAGTACTCGAGGTGGGGCCTCAACCAGTGCCGAGTACAGGGGGATGATCACTTCCCTAGTCCGGCTCACCACACTATTCCTGATACAGGCTAGGATGCTGTTGGCCTTCTTGGCCACCTGGGCGCACTGCTGGCTCATATTCAGCCGGCTGTCAGCCAACACCCCCAGGTCCTTTTCTGCTGAGCTGCTTTCGAGCCACTCTGCCCCAATCCTGTAGCGCTGCATGGGGTTGTTGTGACCCAAGTGCAGGACCCGGCAGTCCCAAGTGCAGTGCCTTCAGTGGCAGGGTGTGCTGAAGTTCTGTGGGTGAAGTTGAGATTTTGCTGGGTTGTCAAGTACACAGCATAGAATGAGGCAGGCAGTTTCTTTCCTGGGTGGATTTTAGGAATAGCAATGGACCCCTGACTTCAAGGCGCTGCTTGTGTCCACAGCTTGAACTACTTGAGATTTTAAACAAAGTACTATTAAACAACAAGTACCGGAATGCTTGTTTTTACAGTGAGAGCATTACCTGCATGTTTTGAACTTTCTATCAGTTGCTTGAGGAGAAAGTACACCTTGGAAATCCTTCTTTAGTTGGATGGATTAGAAATTCCATTGTCAGCCTTAATTGTCTCACAGATGCTCACGCGGCATGTTTTAAAACCATTCCCTTTGAGAACTGGGTGGGTTTTTTTATAGTGAACTTCAGCTTACCCTACATGTTGTGAATGCTGCGTGAACTGTAACCTTGAAACGGCACTTGGGGCAAGAAGGAATTGAGTCTTGTCTCTTAGAGTTCTTTTAGCAAAGGCGGAAAGAGGATTGGCTTCTTTCAGAGTTGGAGGCTTCTTGATGCTTAGCTTGTACGATCTTCTGTCTCTTTAGGCAAAAATTTTCGTTTACAAGTGTGATATGACTGCTTTAACTTGCTTCTACTTTGTTGCCTGTAGATGACGATACGCGTTTGTCGAGACCTTTCTACAATTATCCTCTGATTGAGAGCTACTATACTGGTCACCGACAGAAACTTGAGCGTTTATCAAGGTAAGAGCTAGAGGAAGACTCTAGAACACTTCCACGGCAAATTCAGAAGTGGAAGGGAATGGCTTTTATCTCAACAGTTGCATGGGCTATGCGTAATGCCGCTGCCAGCAATACTCTTGACTTCAGTGACACGTGTGTTCTGTTGAACAGAGAGGTTACTTTCCTGTGTTAAAACGTTGATATCTACCGCTGCTTAGTACCACTGGTTGGTATCATCATTTTTCGGGAGTCTACTTTATTCATTGGCTAATGTGTATAATTTCTGACTGCTGAAAAAGGCCATGTGATTAGGACAGGATCAGTCACCTCCAGTTCAGCAAAGCAGGGTGTTCACAGAACAATTGTTTTGGAAGCAGAAGAAAGCGTGTTATTTAACAAACAATCATCTCCGTCCTTGACTGGTAATAGAGGGTCATAACTGTATTGGCCTAAGTCCCCTTCTCACAAGTACGTGGTGTGATTTCGTAAGATGGTTGGAGGTACATGGAGTTGGCACGCCTCGCACTCTCCTGGCTGTCGGACAGAAGTCACTTGCGAACGTCAGCTCTCTTTCCTGGACTAGCTGCCTAGCACATAGGCGGCATGCCTTGGATTAGCTGATAATAGGTTTTTCTTTGGAAATTGTACTGAAAACTGAATAAAGACCTGACCAAGCTTCGGCGATGGCACTGTGACCAAGAGGCTGCAAGGTGAGTTAAGGTGGAAGCTGCAGGGTAGGAGGTATTGACTTCAAAGTTCATCTTCCTTGGCTTACTTCTCAAGTAACTTACATACAGGCTCGTGTGTTCCTTCGAAGCACAGAGCCTCTAGTGTCCTTTTTCTGCTTTGTGCCATCGGGAGATTAAAGGGCAGGGCTGCAGTCAGCAGAAGACTGGAGGAAAGCCGTTACACCGGGAGGCTGGAATTAGTGTTTAACTCTGTCCAAATCCTTGCTACCTTTTGTTCCAGAGGAAAATGGGACTCGGACTGCTTGATGGTTGATGGAATGGTTTCCCAGTTAGGAGACCAAGTGGAGAAGCTGTGGCGGAGAGATGCAGGAGGAACTGGGAAATACCCGCCTGCCAGTTTGCATGTGAGTGTCCTGTTCACTGAGAACAACAACAAACGGCCGCCCTCCCCGCCAAACCCCACCCAAAAGCCAATGATTTAGGGAAGACAGGCGTTTTTTCAGAACTGTTAATTTTTCATTTCAGGCACTGCTGGATCTCTATTTGCTAGAAAGCATTGAAGAAAACTGCAAACACGCAATTGTATCCTTTCTAGATATTTTTATTACACCTTCAGGGGATGCACATAAATGTTCTTCAGTGTTTGTCCCTGACCTGTTTCATGACATTTTTTCATTTATGCTTCAAAGACGATGCAAGTGAAAACATTTAGTTTAGCGTTAAGTTGTAGACAGAAGCGCTGTTTTATTTCTTTGTACTGTGGATTTTTGATGACTTTTTTCTTAAATGTTTGGTTGCAAAAGTCTTCTCCAATAGGGAGAAAACAGTTTTAGTAATAAGGGTTGAAGATATAAAATGTCCTTAGTTTTTCTCCAAATTTAAACACTGTTTTAAATTTTTTAAAACCCTCCTATCTGTAGCAAATGGCTTCTTACTAGAATGATGTGGTAAAATATCCTGTTTCAGAGCAAAAGGATTTCTAAGAGTGGTTTACTAGTACCGGATTTTTTGCTGAAATCATGGGTTTTCCAGCGCAGCTCACAGCTTTGGTTCCGTTGAAAGTGCAGGCACACGGAATAAGCAACAGGGAGAAGAGAAAAGTCATGGGGCAGAAACTTAATTTTTAAGCTGCTGAAATACACAGCCTTGCTTTTGCTGTTTGTTGCCTAACCCGCGAGGGGAGCCTAGAGAGCAAGGGGCTTAGAAACGCTTATAGCCCGGAGCTGTCTTGTTAGATGATGTCCCTAAAAACGGACGTCAGAAAGAGAAAATGACGCTACCAATGAGTGACCCGCATACTGGTTTAAATCCAGTTTTAATCATTCGGAGCTGAGCTGTCCTGTAAGGATGCCACAATTTACACTGTTTTATAGACGCTGGAAATGAGGGGAAAAAACCAACTGTGGAATTTACTTGCTGTAATAATTAAGCTCAATGTGTTGAATGTATTTTCTGCTACCTGCTTCCTTTATATTCTTATTCTTACTTCATTATGTTTTTCTAAGGGTAATGTGATAAAGTTTTGGTCTTACAAACTGATTAGCCTTAATGAGATACCTGATGTCAGACAATTTACTTGCTGCTGGATATCAAGCGTTCCTTTCCGAGTGAGACAGAGACTTCAGTCGACTCCTTTGCAACTGCCTTTGGCATCCCCTGGGGTCTTGTTAAGCTTGTTGAAGGTTTTTGGCTTCTAGATCACGATGATTACGAAGTAAGTATGGTAGAGTTGAGTTAGACATACATTGCAGTACAAAGCTATAATCTAGAAAATGATTTTTCAATATGGGTGCTTAGCTAAAAACAAGTGCTAAAATGTTAGAAGCTTGTTTTGTAATACTGCTACATCTTCAGCAGTCAATTATGATTTGCAATTCTGTTCGAATTACTTTGACAGGAAATCGATTAAAGACGAAATCAACTGTAATAATGGTTGCTATCTGAATTTTCAAAGCCCTCCGTTTAGGTTGTTTTCAGCAGCCCGAGCGGATGAGCACTTTCTCACAAAGAGTGTTTTAGGTCCTTTCAATATGAAAGCCATGAGCACAGCAGCAAGATGTGAGACAGAAGAGTGCAGAAGGCACTTTTCAACCTCATTCATGTTCTTTCTGATGCTGAAGGTTGTTCTTTGCCTGTCATGACGTTGATATAATCTGCTTGTCTGACAGAGTAGCTTAGTATTTAGTAATGTGTTTCTAAACAGTGGTGTTTGTAGACAGAGCTTTCATTAACCTAGGAGAGGGTGAATTACTCCTTTTAAAACACTCGCTTTGTTCTGTATGGCTAGCTGAATGGTTTTTTTGCATTTTTGTTTACCTGTCCTGTATCAATTGCTTCATTAGTCACCTCTGTTTGTTTAATAACATGCATTCACCCTTACTTAAGAAGCTTTTGAGGATTTTTGTTGCGTGTGCTTGTGTTTACGTAGTAAAAAACCCGATCTCTAACTCGTACAGAATTCACTGGCCCTGCTCTTTCATCCTGCTACAATCAAAACCGCATCATGGCAACATAAGAGAATTATTCAGTCCCTCCTGTGCCAAGGGGAGCATGGGCAAGCCCTCAGATACATCCAGCTGATGAGGCCACCCACGGCAAGCAGCGGGGAAGTACAACTTCTCCTCACTGTGTTGCTCTCCAATAGGTAAAGAAATATATCCCACCATTTTATCACGCAAATCTTGTGAAAATGGAGAACAAAGAATAGACATCATCATCCCCTAAGCTTCCTTTAAACTTTGAGTACAAGACTCTTGGGGCATCTCTTTGGTTATGCTATTAACATCCCTTTACGTCTGAAACATTAATTACAGGTGCATGGTGGAGGCTTGGGGTCTGTTGCACCAACATGCCACTCAGGCAAACTTAGAAGACCTCTTAAAACACATGTACGAAACGTGCCGGGAGATGGGCCTGATGGAAGACTTGCTGAAGCTGCCTTTCACAGACACCGAACAAGTAAGTGGGAGCAAGGAAAAATGTTCATCGTCTCTTTGAAAAGAGAAAAGGCAGAGCCATAACAGATTTTTGGAATGAATTTTTTTTTCCTCATGGGAGTGTTTGGAGAAGTTTTTAAGGAGCAGCGCTGGTGTTCAGAATCTTGCTTTGTTTTTTTCATACCAGTCTTTGAAACACTCGGAATAAGTTTCTACACCTTTGGTTACATCTGAAGCTAAATGTTGACCAATATACGTCACTACTCCAAAGCTACTCTATGAAGCTATAAATTAAATGTTACACACCACTGTTGACCCCACTGAGAACAGTTTGTTTGCATCTGAGGAATAAACATGTATCTTTCCCATCTGCCAGTCTTACCATTCCGTTATTGAGATACGTATGTTATGCGTGGCTTAGATTACTGGAAGTTGTTTGTGTCACTCCTTCCTGTGGGATGACGAGTAGGTTGTATGTCATCGCTCGTGTCTTGCACGCAACTGTATTTTTCTAGCTGAGAGCAGGCTAGGTGCCAATCCACAGGTTAAATTTCTGTGGGTTTTGTTTGTTTTTTAATTTCTGCGAGTTATAGTGTGCTCTCCAATTCCACAACTTTCATTTCACGGCTTTTATGACAAAAATTCTTGTCTAACCTCTATTTCTCAAAATAGCCAGATTACATTTTGTGTTACATGAACTTGTGTTCTGGATTTGTGACGCGTTTGCTGTTTTCTGGAATCATAGTTTTCCAGTGACTCAAACTTCTAAGGTGGTTTGGAAGTCGTAGGTCCTGCATTTGAAAACTGTCATGCGGCCAGGTGGTGTGCGTAGGTCGCTTTTTCTTGCTTGTTTTAATCTTCACATCATGTTGTCCAGGGTAATTTCCAGTTGTCCCGTATATTCAGGGCACTGGCGTTTCAGGAAGAACAAGGGAAAGCCTGCTATGTAGTAAGTCGTTTGCAAATTGCAGGTGATATCAGAAAATTGCAGGTGATAACAGGTGTATCAGAAGAAGGTTCTGCAGAGTGCCAGCATTGTTTTAACTTCAAGTTGTAGGCTCTGTTGCTGTTCCAGTCTTCCTTCCACTTTGCTAAAAGTACCAGGTGAAATCGGTGTGTGCGGATGGGTAGAACTTGCCGCTGTTCTGTGCAGTGGAGGTGTTTTCCCACACCCGTAGAGGAAATCTGCTCACTAATGCGAAATAGCACGGAGAGGTCTGTGCAATGAACTACTTGTAATTAGTTAATATTTTCCTTTATTCTTTTCCTTCATCAGAATGATCATGATCCTCGCTTGAGAGAGAGGGCAGTTGCCCGAAATTCTGCGTTACCCCAATATGGCAAGATCCTTCCACGAATTCAAAGGAAGCTGGCCGTAGAGAGAGCCAAGCCTTACCATTTGCCTGCGTCGGTCGTAAGAGAAGGTAACTTTTAGGGGGGGAAATATGGTGGAGAACTAACCACCTCTTTGATGGCACCAGGCTGATATTTTTCCCCTCTTGCTTTCCAGTCTCAAGACCAACGCCATTATCCACAGTAACAAACCCAGCTAATGCAGGACATTTGTGTACTAGAGAAAATTTCCTCAGTGCTGTATTGTGCAAAACTGGAGAAGTCTGGGAAGGAAATGAGCAGGAAACCGGTTTCTCACGAGTTGATAGGTAAGCAGCCTTTTAACAAAGTTCAGTCTTGATCTACGTGTTATAAAGGTCACCTGACTCCGTACCGTTGTCTTGAGGTTATGTGGTCTTTTGTCCTTACTCGCCTGCCTGCAGTGAGGTAGTGGGGTCTCCTTCACTGGAGGTACCCAAAAGGCGCCTGGATGCCAACCTTTGCAGCCTGCTCCAGGAGAAAGTTCTCTCAAGTGTGCAAGCTTCTGTTAGGTGTTACTAACTGGTTTTGCTAGTTCTCAATAAAAATCGTCCTGTACTTTTTGTACTATCCATTGAAACACTAGGAATAAGTTTCTACACCTTTGCTTACAGCTGAAGCTAAATGTTGAACAAAATATGGCACTACTCCAAAGCTACTCTATGAAGCTATTCAATGTTACACACCATTGACGACCCCACTTAAAACAGTTTCTTTGCAACTGAGCAATAAATACACATCTTCTTAGTCAGACAGCCTTACCATTCAGTTGCTCAGATACGTTATGTTGTGTGCCAGAAGGAAGGTGCACCTGACTAAAGCCTTCTTTGGCTTTTTTGCACATTCAACATATTACATTTAAGAATCAATACTTCATAAGTACTGTGTGGAGAGACAGTTTTTCTGCTATGGTAATCTCATTTATGCAAATACATATATGTTTACATTCCGGGAAGTGTGTTTACAGGCTTTTAGGTAGCTGAAACTAAGACCATGATTACCATCAAGGTATGGGTGTACAGATATTGATAGACTTGATTGTGGGATCAAATAGTCCTGTTTTACCACCTCCTGCCCAGTGTCTGCTTTGTTTCTGCCCTTTTTGCTTAAAATTCGGCAGAGTTATAAAGAGCAGGAAGGAGGCTCGTAGTTGTCAGATGACTTTCCTACGAGTGGCGTGGTCAAATGAACTTGAGTTCTGGTACGTGTGGACTTCAGGGGAATGACAGTCAGTTACATTTTCCTTTTAATTCTAGACCTCGAGCTACAGGACCACCAGCCATAACACATCCTCTCCCTGGTGCAGAGTGGCGCGATGCATTTGTTGGGACGCCAGTTACGAAATCTTCATGGAAGCGTTCCAGCTATAGTACATCCACAGAATGAATGCTTCCAAAAGGCCAACTTAGGGACACGACTAAGTGGAGAATTGGAAGTGGTCCCCGCGTAGAAATGTAGATACGTTTTCTTCTGGCATGGGACTTACATGCCTCGTGCAACTTGAAATGGGATTACTCTTGCCTCAGAGGCAGTGATTTGGGAAATTAAGTGTGAAATGTAGAGAAATAATTACAAAAAGGAAATGCCTGTAACTTCTTCCTGGGCCTGATACATCACCTGAACAGCTGAGGGCTTACCCATATTTCTTGTTGATTGAATGTTTTTGTGCTGTGTCATGTCAGATTTCTCGAACGCAGCATGATCTTGTCCCCATTGATTTATCTGTTTTCCTCTTTTAAATCGTGTCTCTTAACAGGTTGCCTGATTTGATGGTCCATCCCGTTCCTTCATGTTCTGCAGCACAGTCACCATGCAGAGCTTCCACTTCGTTCATGCCATCCAGCCCACCGAGATCAAATATGCATGGTTCCATCTCACAAAATAATTTTTCAGGAGGCTCAGAGCTGAATTTACTTACCACTCCTCCTGTGGTTAAGGTTTGTATTAAAAAAACCAACGCAACACACCAGTGACAACCAACCAAACCAAAAGCTTGTAGACATAAAAAGCACGGGGCTTTTTTATCGTTAAGGTTTTCGTACCTTTGGAAAAAGAGCAGTGCAGAGGCTAAACATCCTCCCTGCTGGTACAAACTCGGTTTGTAATTTAAACTCTTACTTTTGACAAGGGAAGCCTTCTGTTTCGAACATTTAATGGGTTTTAAATTAAGTGCTTTTATTTCTTTTCCTAGAGAGCTAAAGTTTTGGCCACATCTGCTTCTGGTGTTCCTGGGTTTACTCCTCGGTCTATTCTCAGATCCAACCTTCGCACCACTCCCCTAGCTACTCCCTCCGCGTCTCCGGGACGATCGGTCACTCCTCCTTTACGAGCAAAGAAACCTAGAGTATCATTCAGGGAGGAGAACTCGAACGCAGCATGGACTGTTGGGGTAAGTTGGGCTGCAGTGAGTGATTTTTTTTCCAGTTAAAGTCTTTATAGACTGTGTTTGGATTTGGATTTTTATAGAGTTTGCCTGCCTCCTTAAATTGAGAACTGGAATTGCAAATCAGAATGGCAGACTTGAATTTGGCCCAACACTGTAGAGAAGATGGTTCTAGACTTGGGAAACTTAGGGCAAACTGCTTACTGCTTTCTTGTTCGTAGATTTGTAAGTGTAAAAGGAAAGCTTATGCAGACTGGTATTTCTTGGATTTAGTTTTGAAGCATGGCGTGTTGCTATAATATGATGCTTTAGCAACTTTTGACAAAGCAGGAGGCAAGAAAATGAGCAGGTTCTATGGAGACTGGAAGCTGCTGTTGAGGGGCTTCTTCCTTCTGCCGGTGTTGGCTAGCTCTACAACTTAGAGGGCTGGGAAAAGATCTTTACACGTGGATTAAATTATCTTGACCATCTGAGTCCCTGGAAATACGTAACAGATACTGCCTTTGTTCGCACCATAAAAACACGAGGTGGAGCTATTTAGAATATGCTGTGTTGTCTCAGGCAATCCAAGCAGCTCCTTAGAGTGCAGGGTTGAGCTGTGGGATGTGAGAGCTGGCCAGTTTGACAAAGTGTTGCCGACTGGAACTTTCAGCTTTTCTCTCATCGTTGCCTTTTACCCTGTTAGATGGTAAATGGAGCACGCGATGGCGTACACTGAACACTCTCTTCTCTGTCCCTTAAACGCAGAAGCTGTCGTGTGTAGCAGAGAGTACACTGTATGTTTCTAACGTCACACCCAGCAGTGATCTGAAAGGAAAAGCAGCATTTCACTGTCCTTGGTTTCATCTGGGTCAGTTTGAAGTCGGTCTCTTTGGTAATGACTATTGCATGAACAGGCTTTTTTTTAACTTTCAGTGATTGAAGATAGTGTGGTTAATAAGTGTTGCTTTGCCTTCAAGAAAAGGCACAGTGGCTTTCCTTAAACGTACTGGGTGTGTTATCTGTTGATTTCTGAATTTCAGCTTTTAGGTTGGTGTGAGAGTTTGAGATGGAAGGTTTGTTTTTGTGGAGGGAAACTGTAATGCTTTTGGCAATACCTTTGTCATGACTTGTTCATGAAAGAAACATTCATCTGTGTTCTGTAGAAGTGTAAGAACTTGTGAATAAGTAATGGTTTTGTTGCCTTAATGTAGGAGCTTCCGAGTAAAGAGGAAGAGGATGCCAAATACACAGAGTCTGTGCGAAAGCAAAAATTGAAGAGAGGTAGAACTGCAAAATCAAAAATGAAGAAAGCAAGCAAGTATGAAAAGCTTTTTGAACGCTTACTTGCATTCCTTTATTTTGGTAGCAATTCAGCTTTTGGCCACCTCACTTGCTCTTCCTCACTTGGCGGTACAGTTCTGCTCTGACTTTGCGAGCCTGTCCAGCTTGCTGGTCTCCTGGGCACCGTTTTCCCCACTTCACGGTTCAGTTTTCTATTGGAACCAGAAGAGGGAGGGGCTAGGAAAGGCCAAGTGGGTGCTACTCTTTGCAATGATGGCGTGCTCTCCTGTCATTCCACCTTACGAAACCACGCTCTTACGGTCTTTAGTTCCCCATAGAAGGCAGGAGTGGGTCAGACAACGAGTAAAGAGAACGTCTTGTTTCTGGCCGTGTTTTCCGGTTCCTTCTGGAAAACCGTCTGGGGAGAGTTGCCTCTTAAAATCAGGGCGTGGGGGCGCTCAAAAAGCTCATGCGAATACTGAGTGAGAATGCTTGGGACAGTCTGGTAAGGAACGAAAGCAAAAGGAAGCTTGTTTCTGTATGTTTTCTGCCTTGACCCTATCTTCAAAGAAGCCCATAAACAATTCTTTGGCATCGATTTTGTAATTCCAACATTGCAAAACGTTTTCCTCGACTGAATACTGTTGGTAATCAAAAAATCAATTTGATACTTCTCTTTCTTTTCAGGACCACAAGAAAAGGAGGCTCTAGGTCACCTCCACCAGTGGAAATAAAATTCGTCTCTCCTTTTGGAAGTGCACTGGATAAAGCCATGGATCGTATTGCAAGAATATGCCCAGTGTGCAGATATGTCTGAGGATAACCGAGCAGTTTAATCCCCCATCAGAACTTCCCCTCGTGGAACGCTACTCTCAGGCTTGTTATTTCAATAAAATTGTTTGCTGCAATTTCATCAGTTCCCATGTAACCACTCGTAAATAGCTTTGTTGTTGATTTCTGGTGGGGAAAACAAGCTACGGGCAGAAACCAATCCATAGTGTCTCACGAGTCATTTACTTCTTATCCGTAGTCTTACTGGTACAGAACAGGTTTCTTTTTGGCGTTGGTGAACTTAATACTGCGAAGCTTAAAGCTTGATGCCGGTGTCTGCCAAGTAGCGAAGGGTTGTTACAAATCTGGTGAGCCGGGGCTTCGTCCTTGCTGGCGGCAGGAGCCCGGCCTGGTGCACCCCAGACCTGGGGGTGTCTCTGTCCCAGACCCTTGGATGCGGCTGCTGCTTTCCCGTTTGCAGGTCAGGCCAGTAGCAAGGCTGAGGGTGCACCACACACATGCACGACAGCAACGCGGCTGGCTACGCAGGCTGCCAGAGACGGGGCCGTGCCTTTACCACCTGCCATCTTGCACTGGGGCAGCTCACAGAAAGCCGCCTCTCTGGCTTGTTGCAGTTGAAGCTCACGA